>NC_054876.1:26948211-36948211 GCF_018320785.1 Cheilinus undulatus
ACTTGTGCAAGAGTTCTAGTTTATTTTGATAGTTTGTTTCTTTTCCTCTCTCTCTCTGTCACATTCTTATTTTCCTGCTCTAGCCTCCTCTAACCATATGCGTGTATAATCTAATGCAAATACTTAATATTCATGATATTTTTTTGCCCTGCATGGCAGAAACAAAATAGTTTTAGTCATCTTTCACACTATATTTACGCTTCCAGAATCAATGGCCTTGTGCCAAAAAAGGAAAGCCGAAGCTTAGCTTGGAGATAAATGTATTCAGCATGTGTGAGTGCGACTGGCATTTCTCATGAGCATGTGGATCACATAGCACTCCGGGGCAAAGTTGCAAATTGCACATTTCAGGTTGGATTATATGGTGCGCATAGCTAATGTTTAGCTTCAGCTGCAGATACGCAGCTGTTTAAGGATTTATTTATTTTTGGTGCCCAAGGCCATGCATAAGCCTAGAGGAGCTGACACTAATTCAGGAATGTTTTCAGCCTAAATTAAAGAGCACTGACACGACTTTCATGTTAAAATAGTGGCATGCTGCATGATGAGTGGGTAGTGTTTTGGTGTTAAAGGAGTCTCTGGGCATCATCAAATAATTACCGGTTAAGTTGGGTAAGTATTATATCAAGAACTCAAGCAAAGAGGAAGAAAAGGGCAGGCGGTAACTGATTGATTTGCAGCCTCTAAAAATGGTATCAAGTCTTTCATCAATGACTCTCAAAAGGCACTCAAAAGACCCCTATTAAAGGGTCAGTGTTTATTTTCTTCTTCTCTGTCTCTTGTTTTTGTGTTTTTTACAATTTAAGTTTCAGGGATTTGTTCAGATATGCATGCTATCACTTTGGCGTTGTCGTGGAGTCTGAATAGTTCTGAATTAACATTAGTGTTATTCCAAAAATAAGAAATCTTTCAACATTTCAGAAAAGGCAGGTATTCTGTCTGCATGTTTTCACTCAGTACAGTTATCTCAAAACAGAAACAAGTATTCAAAGTTCTGCTTTTAAGTGAGTCAAAAAGTACCGCACAGTGTCCCCTAAATGTCACACCTCTACCTTTTATGTTTAATCTACTTTATTAGATTAGGCTGTGCAAAGAGCTGTGCTTCTACATAGGGATGCACAATATTATTGGCAGTATATCATATCAACCGATAATAGCTTGTGAGAAATTAATTTGAACAAAAATGAAGGTTAAATTAATTAATTTGAGTTTTGTTTTTCTTTTTTAATTGTGCAATTTGATGATAATAGGGGCAGATTTTATCATTCTTATTGTTTTTGTTTATTTAATTATTCATTAGATTAGGAGAATGCACATTAATCAACATGTCTGCAATACACTTCAATGTAAATATGCTGGAATTAGCACATTAGCTAAATTTCATCCATTGTCCCAAGGCGGGTTATTACAAAAAAGACATAAAACAGTTTTTAAAATTACGGGACACCTCACATTTCACTGAAAATAAGCAGTTTTACAAACAGAATGGACAATTTGTACACAACAAATAACAGACACACATACAACTAGAAAAGCACTTGGAGAGCGCAGACCTCCGCCATTAGCCCTATATCCCAGTAGTAAAGAATCCTTTAAAAAATTTCTGGATCCAGACTGTGATCCAGATCACTTCCAAAATCTAATCAGTTCTTCCTTATGCCATTTCTGACATTGCCTGAAAATTTCATCAAAATCCGTCCATAAGTTTTTGAGTTATGTTGCTAACAAACTAACAAACAAACCCTCACATAACCTCCTTGACGGAGGTAATAAGTTATTTAAAAGCAGGGTACATCAAAGCCTTCATCTTTGAGGAGATACATATGAATCAGTACATGACTGTTTTGTTCTGAACCAATATTTAAGTTTCTTTTTAAATGTTAGATAGTTATCACTAGCTGTGTTTCCATTACAGTTTTCTGCAAAATAAAAGCAATTTTTCTTGAATTTCAACTAAGTCCAATTGTGCTTTTTAATGTGTTTATATTGAAGGGATTTTTGGGAATGGGCCTCGCAATACTCGTAAACTCTCATCTTACGAGACAACGCTGCAAGGAAGCTGGATGTTCAAAGCCTGTTACGTGTTGGTACGGATATGATTACATCTACAGCGATTGCCTTGACAATTTTAAACAAAAGAAGAAGGAAATGGATGATAGTTCAGAGGTAAAGTCCATATGTTTGGCACAAACCACGTATGAGGGTATAAATCTTGGCCTTCTGTTCTGTCCATACATACCGCACCATGTTGTTATCAAGTGAAATGGTCATGTGACACTGTACATTACATCCTGTGAGGTGTAAATGTGGAAAAAGTCTTTGCATTGCACTTTTGTGCAATTTATTTCTAAATTTATTTCTATACCGAAACATCTGAAAAACCTCCTCATGAGAGTGTAAAAACTTTTTTGTGATAATTGAGAGGTATTTTGAAATTCAGGTGGTTCCATTACCAGTTTTTTTTTTTTTTTTTTTTTTTTTTTTTTGATTTTGTGCATTTCTAAGGGTAATGGAAACACAGCGACTGTCTCTGATATGGGCTGGTAATTTGTTCCATGAATGTGTGTCTCTAGTAGACGCCATCCTGTAACTTGACTAAACTCTGTTCTTCACATTGCAGTCTCCGGTAGTTTGTTTTCTGGTATTCTTTTTGTTATTGTTCTTTTTCTGAATCAAATCATTTAAAGGTCAAGTCTCTCCACTGAAAACATGTATTTGCATATCAGATATTGTGAAAAATCCAATGTCGTGCATGCCTAATTCAAATGCCAGCAACTAAGCAGCAGGACCAAATTTGGGTTAAGTCTCTTGCCCAAGGACACATGGACATGTGACTGCAGGAGCTGGGGATCCAACCAAGACCCTTCACATCACAAAACGACCAACTCTACTGAACTTCTGAGCCACTGTCGACCCAAGGACAAGGACACATGGTTGTGACCGGCCCTCTGCTGGCTGGTGGGAGAAATGCATGCATGCTGTCTTTTTTGTGTTGAGATGTAGACAGGAGTTCTGGAGCCAATGAGACACCGTTACCATAGCTGCAGATAGAATGGCTGCAGATTCTTGCTGTGTGTTGGCATGTGCATATAGTACAGTGTCATCAGCATATAATTGTACTTAGGTGTGATGAATTTGACTCTAATATGTACAGCTTGTTTTCTTTTTGACAAGTACTACTTCATCTAGCAGGGGGCACTGTTTGAAAAGTTAAAAGAGGAAAGTTTTGCAAGCAACAGTTCATGGTTTATTGTGTTGAAAGCTTGCTAAGATCTAAGAAAATGGCCCTACATAATAAGGTGTGTGTTTGCCTCCATTTTAAGTCATTTATCAGTCCATCAGTTTTATTTATTTATTTTGTCTGTTCTCACAGATCCATTTTCCTTTCACCTTAATATCCAATTTGCATCTCTTTCTGTTGATCTAAATCAAACTTTAAAGTATGGAAACATTCAGAAGCCATTTACTCCAATCTCAGTATTGTCTGCTGCTCTACTTTCCATGCTGTCAGCAAAAAAATTGGGCCAAAAGAGACATTAATTTCACCTAAACTCATAATGAACTCCGAACTAATTGTCATTATCCACATCTTCAAATTCAGTTTCAGAAGGAAGGTATAATGCCAGAAACCTCAGATCCTTGGCTGTTTTCAACAAGCACATCATTTTTTCCTCATTCATTTTTAAGATCCCCTATACTAACAGCTCAGCAGGCTCACATATATAGTTTAGGATGTACTTTGATCTCTCTATCTCTAAATACTGTGTGTCAACATTTGTATGCTGTGAAACCACAGGACACAACAAGGCTTAGTGGGCCAGAAAGAGGCACCCTGGTATTTCAAACAGTGGGGGAGATTGGAAAGACTTTGTCGCATGCTGTGCTCTTTTTAAATGTTGCAGGATCACAGTTCAGTAAGGGTCAGTGGGAACTTATGAGAATCAGTCTTTGAGAAGAGTATTGCAGTGGAAGAGCAATTCAATAGGTCAGTCTGATCATGTGTAAGTTGTTTTAAAAGTGGACATCTGATCTCCAATGGTACAGTAGTGTGAACAGACACCAAGAGTGACTGGATCCAAGGAAGACCTTGTTTACAGTTTTGGAGATGTGTTTGCAAGATTCCTGTCTAGACTGGTTTAGCTTTTAAAATAGATAAAATATCCCAGAGGTGATAGTTGCTACTCAGCTCAGTTTATAATTCCTACTATTTACCAGAAGGCCTATTATGTGTCTAGCTTTATAGAGAATTTGGAAGAAATGCTCAATTCAATGGTAAACTTCATCTGGTTATTTCTCTGTTTTTGTCCTTTTCTTTTTGCTGTTTGGGTTGTTTTTTGTTCTGAACATTTCTGAATAATAGATTTGATTGTGCTTTGGGTTGTTAAATAAAGAGATTTCTAAATTTACCACTGCCCTGCATAAGGGTTATTATTTATTAATAATCCTAAACACCAAAACAGCTCCAGAAATGTATAAACCTTCAAATCATCATCACATTATTTTGACCTTTTGGACTGAATGACACCCAAGTCCACCCACAGTTATTTATATGGCCTTTTGGAAACACACTGCAGTACTGACAAGAATCTTGTGTTGGATTGAACATTCTGATTTAATTTATTCTTGACACCAAAGTAAAATCTGGTTTATATGAATTTCATACAAATCATACAAAACGAAATGTATAACCCACGATAAACGTTGGCAGACAGTTTAACCTGACCAAACACCATAAGTCTTTTAATCCATTAAAACTGCTTCAACAGCAGCTTTATCTCAGTCTGTGTAGCCCCACCAGTGCTCATGGAAGGTTTTTTTTTTCCTTTTTTTGACAGCTGTAATGAGATTAGAAGGAACCCGGAACCAGAGGAGATATGTTCCGTCTTTAAATGAGATGGAATGAAACTCTGCTAAACTATTTATCAGCTGAGACTGTTTTAAGTGCGGGCATATGAATGAGCGGCACAGACACAAACACAGAGGCACTAATGCACAAAAATCTAAGCATCCTGTTCTTGTCTACCTCCCTTGACTCAGCCAGTTTCTTTGTAAATTAAGGTCACCATGTCAGAGTGTTGTATGAGCCACCTGAAAACACTACATTGTGTGCTATGCTGATTTCAGAGATGAGTGATGCCCTGTGGAGGTTTATCCTATTTGGTGGTTTGAAAACGCATGGTGAAATCTATGTGCATTTAGTCTCATGTTCTCTGCAGTTCACTTACATAAAAGCAGTAGCGTCAATTTTTCTGCAAAACTATTACAGCATAGTGTTTTGCTTGAATGAGCTCTGTAGTAAGAATGTGTCCCTGTTTTATTTGCCTTTTTGTGGCAAGACTTTCTCAGTAGTGTAGTGCAGGGTATACACAGATATCCTGAGTATGCCCACTTAATTTTTAGTCTCAATAAAGTATACCCACTACTAAATGGAATTACTGATTGTATTTGTAATGCATGGATATATATTCGAGTAATTTTTAATGTAATTTTTTCATCCATCATATTTCTAAATATAAATAAATATTGCTAAATCTAAACATATTTAACATGCTTCTAAACAAGATTCCCTTCCATTTACATAAAAACAAATGAATACTTTCTTCTGCCTATCCAGGGATGAGTTGTGGAGGCAGCAGACCAATAAAGTCCACCCAGCCATCCCTCTCTCCAGCAACATTTTCCAGCTCTTCTTGGGGGATTCTAAGGTGTAACTAGGCCAGTTGAGATATGTAATCCCTCCAGTGAGTCCTGGGTCTACCCCGGGGTCTCCTTCCAGTTGGACACACCCAGAAGACCTCCACAGGGAGGCGACCAGGAGGCATCCAGATCAGATACCCGAACCACCTTAACAGGTTCCTTTTAAGATGAGGGAACAATGGCTGTACTTCCCAGATGCCCCCTCCAGATGTCTGAGCTCCTCGCCCTTTATCTAGGGCTGAGCCTAGCCACCTTTTGACTGCTTTAACCCACCATCTTACTCTTTAGGTCATTACCTAAAGCTTATGACCAAAGGTGGCTCAGCTCCTGTTTCTCCACCACGGTACAGTTCGTCTGCAATACTGCCAATGCTGCACCAGTCCACCTGTTGCTCTCGCGGCCCATTCTACCCTCACTAATGAACAAGACCCTAAGATACTTGAACTCCTTCACTTTGGCCAATTACACGCTCCTCTGATGAGAATTTCTGTTGAGAATTTCCACCTTATTTTGGTGGAGGGGTTTGTGTGTCCGTGAGAACCCAGGAGCTAAATTGTTTGGGGCACTTGCCCCTGGAAGGGTCTACCAAGGCAAATTGGACCCAGGGGAGGGACCAGACTAAGAGCTGTTCAGCAGAACCTATATGGAGTGGCACTCATGGATTGGCGTCAACTCGCCCAGAAGAGTGTGACCGGGGCACCTCCCCTGGACCCAGGGGGCTGGAGCTGGACAGCGAGAGTCTGGTGGCTGGGCTAATCTCCCCCTCCACCTGAAGGGTTTAGCATAGGGGCAGGTAGGATTGCAGGCTGAAATCAAACTAATTGTTCAGAAAATGAGCTAACAGTGGGAAATGTTGAACAGCAGAGGTTAAGACATTAAGTGTGATAACCTACCACCAAACTGCATTAAATGAATACATCAATTCTGCATGTACCCATTTAAAGATCCTGTAAAGTGATAATAAATCTGTGTATTTAAGGTTGTTGTATGATAGGCCACTGTGTTATGAACCCCCAGGTCAAATTTCAGTCAGATAAAACATCTATAAGATTAAACTTCAAAATCATGAAAAATGAGACAGTAAAATCTTCTCCAGAATGGTGTGCTGAATGAGTGAATGATGAGCTGAAGCCACGCCCACTTACGAGAAACACGGTCCTCTCAGATATGATAAAAAAATGCTACATTCTGAATGGAGGAAGCACTCCTGCTATTAGCCTGCCCCTTGACCTTACGTTGACCTCATGATCAGAGCATAGCTGCCTGGCTCTGTGTCAGAGAAGAGACAAGGTCAGTTTTCTGGTTCAAATCTCTGTCATGATGCTTTTAATGATCCATAGACCACTGTAGCTGATAGATTTGGCAAATTTACCCTAGCAATGAACAAAAAACAGCATGTAACTGGCTGTTAACTTTCAATAAAGGCAGGGACATCAGCTAACAGACTGTACTGAGATGAACTGCTCTGTTAGAGGGGCAGGGTAACTCCCTCATATTTTCCCCGCCCAAATTAAACTCAGCCAGGAGAGAGGTAAAAAAAACATTCACATGTAGAGTTCAGTGTTTTTACATGTTTATAGCAACCATACTCCAACATATCTAGAGTGTTAAGACACAAATTTTGGATCTCACCTAACAGCCCTTTAAAGGGCATTTTATATTTTTCAGTTAATCATAACATAGTTACATGGTGGTCTTGCAATATGTCAATAATCTGAGAATTGTAGCCTTGATATTATCAAGCCATTTATTATGTTTTATCATGTAGTTTATATCCTATTGTGTTCTGTAATACATACTATCCTAGCTTTTCCACCCCTCACTCAGATTTAAATAAAAAGAACAACCTGGATAATCACAAATGCTTTTTGATACTATAAGCATACTAAAAAGGGAAGAAAACCATGCCAAGATGGTCTGGCATTGTGACACCTTTAGTGCACAATATTCCCCCACTATTTTCTCTAGTTTGACCACATTAAGCAGCCAGTCATCTCCATTTTTCTGTGCTTTTTGATATTGTTCTGTTTTTTTTTGTTTGTTTGTTTTGTTTTGTTTTGTTTTTTCTAATCAAGAGTGCTGTTTACAGACACCTCTCTTGGCAAGTACAAAAGACAAAATGTGGGACATTGTTGTCAGGACAAAGTCAAGCAGAAAGAACAGTACTTACATTTTTCCCTCAACTCACTTTGGCTTTTCAAGTTCACTTTTGCCTGCAGATAGACTATGACTGCCACAAAACTTCAATTTTTCTACTGCTAATTTGCAACTGCATATTAATTAAGAGCAGGCATGCACCATTGTTAAAGGTTTTCCCCCCAAAAGTTATCCTGTGCTTAATTATTGCTTTTTTTAATGTCATAGTTTTATCATTTTTTCTAACCACTTTTTTATCTAATGAAAGGTGGAAGCAAGTAGTTTCAAGGTTGTTTTTTGTGTTTTAACAGAAAATTGCCCACAAGACATATCCCTGTTCTCTAGAGGAAAATAAGCAACATTTTGACTGAGCAACTGTTGGCAACTGTGAGTAACAAGCTAATGAGTGAGGGGTCAATGACACTGTGAAAAGGACAGATGGAGTGACAGAGTGAGAAAATGGGTGATGGCAGATGGAATGACAGAGAGCTGGAGACTGATGGCGATCAAGGCGGAGATTTGTGAGATGAATAGAATGATTGCTTTGGAATGCTGTGTGTATCCGCGTGTGTGTGGTTGTGTGTGTCAGAGGTGTCTAATTGTCTTTGTGTTAAATTGCAATTCCATTGGTCTGCCAGTGGCCCTATTAGGATGACCTTCAGTTGTTAATGGAAGGGGAATGGGAAAAATGTTTCCCCATGATGGAGGCACTATGAAGCTGGAGCTAGAGAGGGAGGAGGGGAAGTGTGGCTTCCATGGTGAGAGGAAGATGAAGAAAGGAGAGAAAAAAAGGTTGAATGAATGAAGTGGAAAGTCAAGAGAAAGGAGAGTAGTCCTTCAGTTGTTAAAGGTCTGACACTTGGAGTGGTGGTAAGGGATGGGTATTTCTCACAGCCTCACGGTATGATTTGTATAACGCTATGCTGATTGCTGCACCGATAGAGTAACATCTTTTGGTCAAGGCAGTGTGATGGTGTTGGGGGGCATCTGCCTCACTGGAAAAACGAGGCTTGTCATCATTGGAGGCATTCTCAATGCAGAGAGATATGGAGATGAGATTCTGCAACCAGTGGCAATCCCATATCTCCACAGTCTGGGATCGAACTCTATCCTCCAGGATGATAACGCTCGCCCCCACAGAGCGGGGTTTATCAGAGACTACCTCCAGAATTTGGGAGTGGAGAGGATGAAATGGCCTGCCAGCAGTCCTGACCTCAACCCCATTAAACACTTGTGGGATCAGCTTGGGTGTGCTGCTCATGCCAGAGTGACCAACACAACCACGTTGGCTGACTTGCAACAAATGCTGGTTGAAGAATTGAATGCCATCCCAGTATGTGACCAGGCTGGTGACCAGCATGAGGAGGAGGTGCCAGGCTGTTGTGGCTATGTATGGTTCTTCCACATACTACTGAGGCTCCTGTTTGTTACATGAATAAATTGTTAAATTTCCAATATGTCTTGTTTCTTCAAACGTCAATCCAGCGTTTCTGCTAGACTTTTTTGTTCCCGGTCAAAATGACTGGCAGTCCTCAAGAATTCCGGCCATTTCGAACAACAACCGGACATTTGCTTTAAACATTATTTTGCTGCATTAACAGAAGCAAAATAAATAAATCTGATATTCTGTGATACATCGATACATACAAGTCTGCGCTGAACGGGAGAGAGGACACATTTTTATTTACAGACCTGAACCAAAACCGAGACAGAAACCAAGCCAACAGTAAACCTGAGTAATTATTACCCTGTTATTGCAGACACATGATTAGACCCTAGAACCGACTGCACAAAGACTTTCTCTTATTTTTCTTTGTGTAAGTGGTTTAAAGTATCAAAATAAAGGCTGCGCACTTTTCCTTACACACACAGTCAGTTAAACAATATACGCCCACGTTAAACTGATTAGCAACAACAGTTAGCTTCACATTAGCACTGTTAGCCTGTTAGCACATTGGCTGCTACTACAACTTTGCAGCTTACAACAGCCAAATGCCATCCTCCATCAGCATCCAAACATAACTCCCCAGTACTCTGTTAACTGGACACTGCGTTAGAACTCTACATTTCAAATGAAAAATGAGTCTTACCATCAGTTGCTAATACCAGTCCTCATGATGATAACACTGTAGCATCTGCTAAACCAGGAAATCCAACCATCCTGGTTTATTTGGACTAGTCCTGAAAAGACAAAAGCTCCACAGCAGATAGTCCGGTCCAGTCCTCCTCTCATTGATGGCTTATCCAAGACTACTTCTGCTAATTAGCCGGTGTAGGCCTCTCTCGCTCTGCTGCTGCATTGGTGTTTCAGATGCTCAGCTACACAGTTCTCTTAGTTTCAGCCTCTTCATTACTTGCAGCGATGACATACTCAAAATCCCTCCCTACCGCTGATGATACTAAAAAGGAAAATGGCAGAGGTCTGCGCTGTTGCCCCTTCACACCAGGAGATGGCGGACATGAGTAACTTCAGTCCCAGCAGTATGTTTTTGGTATCTTTCTATTCAAAGTTTTGGAGTTTATAGAGTTTGAAAGACTCACGCCCAGTCGAGGAGACGAGTCGGAGTGTAACAGAGAGAAAGACAGTGAATTGTAGCGAGAATACTCATAATGCTGGGAGGAATAGAGGACTGTTCACCCTCTGCCATGACTTCCAGTCGCCCAGTGAGACCATGAGTGAGACTGTCATCTGTTGGCTAGGCAGGTAATGCTTCCACCATGACAGTCCACATGTAGCGAAGCCAATGCTTTGCTTTAACCTGACTCCACCCCACCGGGGAAGGAGTAATTGGCGAATTAGATTTTGGGAGGGATCACTGTCTGGATCCAGGAATGTTTTTAAAGGATTATTCACTGTTGGGAGATAGGGCTAATGGCGGAGGTCTGCGCTCTCAGTGCTTTTCTAGTTTTATAAATGAAATTACATTTATTATTGCATGTTCACATACAAAAGTACTGTAAATGGGTACTGTTGTGTACTGGTACCAGTTCACAGGTACCAGGAATTGTTATCGCACCAGTTCAAATAAGAAAGGTACCCATCCCTACTCATCAGTGAATCAAATTGTAGCCTGTGATTCGAAATTTACTCGAATCATCTTGAAGAGAAAAAGATCCATACCCCCTAGGAGGTGTGTATTTTAAAGCTGCTGTCACAGCATATTTGGCCATATTGATTCTGTAACATCAGGATTGATACATGTATTGGCAAGGAGCATGTGACAATATTTTACCATATCGATTTTATAAAACCCAGATCTATGGGTAACTGTGGAAAGGGAAATGGTTTTCCAGGGAGATTAGAGATAAACGAAGAGTAGAAGAACGGGACAATTTGAGGACTCATTACATAAAGACAGTTAGCACTTGAGAAGGTCAGTATGTCATGCCATCTCTTTCTCAAGTGCACATTCATTAGTTCACTTGGTCAGGATCCTCACTGACCTCCTTCACTTCCTATAGTACCTCCTCACTTTACATAACACTTGATTTTTTTATACAATCACCCAGACAAGTGCTAGCACGTGAAGCCTAAGGAGATAAACGATAAAAGCCTGTCTGCAGATCCTCAGTAAGACTTCAATAATCAAGCGTTTCACCCCAAAAGATCCTGAGGTTCAGGGTGAACCACACAGGCCAGTATTATATATTTATATTTTCATATACTACGTCTATGAGTCTGTACCCTTTTAAACATTAACATGTCCACATATGCATTTATACACATGCCAAAAATGCATGCATAATACAACTGTCTCCACATACATGCACACACCTCATATACTGTGTATATACAGTGCTTAACAAATTTTTTTAGACCACCACCCAAAGTAAGGTTTATGCCACAGCTGCCCTAAATTATCAGCATTGGTAATTACCAGAATCATTTTTTATGTTTCTGCAATGGTTAATACATCAATATGTAGAAGCTCTTTAACCCAAATGATTTTTTAATGCTAAAATATAATTATTATTATTATCCATGAATTTTCAAATTTACTGATTCCAAAAACACCTGGAAAAATAGTAAAGCACATTAATATTTCTTGATTAATATGTCAAATGGTAGTTATTTACTTGCATTCCTGAAGAGAAAAATGAGTTTTAGGGGTTGAATGTTATGCTAGAATTATTTCTGACTTCTCAGAGAAGCCCAGTGAGCCAGCTCAAATTTGGGTGAATTCAGTTTGCAATTCCTCATTCCTGTTCAAAATGGTATATATATATATGTATATGAAATAATCATGGAACTTTACGAGACGGAGATGTTTTAAAGCTAAATTCAAAGCCCGAACTACACTCCAGACATGGCTGCTGCACTGTGTCACTCCGCCCACTGGTTTAATCAAGAAATAGTTCAGAGTGTTTGCTTCATGCGTCGCAATGTTACATAATTAGATGTTATTATTCCATAGCGTGGTGAATGTGCAGGTCACAACTTGTCCACGAGAGCGTTTTGGAGTTGTTGGATTGTGTATTAGATGAGTTTGATGAGGGAAAGCTGGAATACCGTCTGCTTACATTGAGTTGGCACAGCAGGTCCCAATTCGGCAGCGGCGATCTAAAAATAGCTTGCACCAACAACTAAAGGTAAAGAATCTATTACTAAGACTATAAGGATTATGGCAATGGGCGAATTTGCCAAAATGTTGAAGTATCCCTTTAAGCACTGTATATCTGATTAATAACAGGCCTTTTGTCATTTTCACATACTTTACCCAGAGGCTGTGTGTCCAGTTAAAATCTACTATGTGGATACACCGTGAGATTCTCTGTATGCCAGTTTTTTTTACCTTGTTTAAATTTTTTAGTTTCAAATTCCATTGCTATAGACAGTTAGAGTTAGATTTTGAGTCTGATTGACCCTCTGAGACAGGGCATCACATACTGTATGTGTGGGTTTTTGTATTTATCACACTAAAGCTCATTAGGATTTTTAGCTGGTTATGAAACAGATGGAAATCTAATATTTTGTCTTTTTTTGTATGACAAAGCAATTAATAACTTGAGCATAAGGACCTGTATCAACTGCTTTATATGTATTTTTTAATATTTGCAGCACTTGATCTTGAAATTTTACTCTCAAAAGACAGATTAGTTTCTCCTTCACTGTTGTTGTTGGCAACGCTGATGACAGTATTGTCAATGACAAAAACAGGGTTGTTGACATTGATTGGGACAGCAGTGTTCCAACACAATTTATACATAAAGGGCTCTGAGTAGAGCCACAAAAAACTGCTGATCCTGAGGATGCTTTTGCATTCATGAAGCTGATTGCTGAAAATGCTGAATTATATTTGTCTAAGTATTGCAAACAGTTAAGCTAGATCTTTTTGTAGTCTGTAGTCAGCACCAGCATTACAAGTCAGTCAAATAAATGGTAAAACATTTTCATCATATCAGGACCACAATCCTGGTCATCTACACTGTAATGCAGCTGCTAGCAGCTGCCGTAGTTGTTCTTAACGACTCTTCCTTTGCTGCCATAATGCTCTTTACTCTGACATTAACAACTTACTGACAGATTTGATAGCACCTCATGGGAACAGTGTTGTTAAGCACAATTTTGATATAGAAAATGGGGGTAAAGAGGCACAGAGGCTGTGTTAGATTATACTCAAATAAATAAAGCATTGCATATCGACATTCAGCATATCCCCAGTTGGCCAGTGGGCTTATGGGCTACAGCTGTTCCTCTCCTTTTCTTTGTCTTGTGCACGCTTCAAGTACTCAGCACGTGCCCCCAACTGATGCATGCATGGGTTTACCTACCTTTGCACATTATAACACATCATGACACACCTGGGACTTTCAACCAACAGTGCAGCCTATTAGTTACATAGTTAGGTGACCTCTGAAAAAACACTTAAACTGGATAGCCTGGTTCATACACAAAGGGTCTGAGGCCTCAGTCAAGACGTAGTTTATGGGTAAGCCATTACACAATAAAATCTTGTTGATGACTTTATCAGAACCATCAACAGCTACACATCAATCAGCTGTGACAACAGTGATGGCTCAGAGGGTGTTACTACTCCCCTAACTCATCATCAACAAATATTTTGTGAAAATGATAAATGTACAGCTGAGACAGGAAAACAATTCACAAGAAAAAAAAATTATGAGCTATATAAACCCACATGCACACAATTTGAGTGCATAAAGAGAAAGCAGGTTGAAGAGTGCAAGTTTCTAGGTCTATTTAATTGTGCACTACAATGATGTACATTTTATATGTGGCTAAACGTTAGGTGGTTATATTTATTTTGGCTATGAGAAAAGCCAAAATATGTAAAAACTATTACTAATGCTTAATGTTTTTTTCTTGTTTAGTATTTTAGTACATGGTTTCATGTTTTGTCAGTATTGTGGTTTCTTTTTGACTTAAGAATCCTTTAAAAATAAAATTAATGATTATTCATACTATTATTATTTTTCTGTTAAGACCAGAGCCATTTTTGGAGGTAATGAGGGACAGATTTTTGTCAGTTGTGATGGTAATGACGACAACAGAACAGAAACCAGCAAAGGAACATTGAAATGTACAGGTGTAATGAGTGGGGCTGCGTAGGCAATCGTATTATCCCTTGAATTAGATAAAAGATCTGCTCAAATGTATATTTTCCTTTAAACCTTTGAGATTGTTTTTTTTTCTGTTTACTAAGGGATTCCTCTATTGTGTCTTGTGCACTTGTACAGCGGATGTACAACTCTTTAATTCATCAGAAAGTACTCCACCAGTTACACAAATTTTTTGTTTGAGATAATCCATCTGAAACTTCAAGCACAGGCCAAATAATTTTCTCAGTCTCATTCTCCTGTTGTCATGGTCTTTATGTTTTTTCTGGTAGAGTCTATCACTATGGTTTTAGTATCCCTGTCACATTTTTTTTTTTTTTATCTTCTCACCTTCCTTTCCCTATCACCCATTTCTTCAGGAACACATGCAGTCTGAACACCCACAGCTCCCTGCATGACGAGGCAGATAAGGGTTGATATCGTTCAGAGCTGCATAGCATGATATTAAATTGCCTATTTCAGTAGTTTGCCTTTATCGTGTTTGTGTATGTGCATTAGAGAGAGAGAGGGGCTCAGGGATGAATCAGTTTAATAATGATTTTGGTAGTTTCCATTTGTACCAAATATAGACACAGTTTTGACAACATGTTTACCCACTCTATTTTTCTGAGTACTTACACAGGCGCACACCTACATGTATGCATGTGGTGTAACTGTTTTATCAAGTATCAAGTTGCCTTGCATGATAGAGCACTGGGGGTTGTCCCCTGTGCAGCAGACTGGAAGGCTGCAATCCCAAAGGTCAGCAGCGCTCCGCATAAACAGACATGAACCACTGGCCCGGATGTTTTCAGCAGCAAGAGAGGGCAGCTCATGGCCAGATAAGCACGAATCACAAACAGTGCCACTCAGAACCTATAAGCCTTCGAGCACCATCTGGTTCTGGGCCTATTCAAGAGGAGAAAATCCCACCAGGTTAGCAACAGCAGGAGAATAAATAAGAGACTTTGAAGGTGAAGATGTAGAGTAAGGTTGGATTGAAAGAACAGAAGACGACCATAAATTTGAGGCAAATATTGTTTGTGATAACCATTTCTATATCTAGAGTTTTTTTACACATTTGTAGGAAGAGATTACAAATTACTTGACCATCTGTAGAATAAATTAACTATTTAGATTCTTTTCACAGGCCTGTGCTAAAAAAAAATCGTTATATCAATATACTGGCATATTCTCTTTGCCCATACACGAACTGATACAGATGTTACTGATTTGACATGGGCATAAATCCTGTTAGGGCAGTTTCAAACGCAGTCAGAATTAGCTTTATTGGCCAAGTATGCTCACATAACAAGGAATTTGACTCTGGTTTGATATGCATAGTTGGCTTTACTTGCCTAAAATATGAATCTCCCAAGGCATTCTTAATGTAAATGCCAACAGATGACTGCAGACCTCTCACACCAAAACAAGTTGCAGTAGGTACCATGGATCATAGTGTCTGCTGCCAGCAAGACTAAAATCAAAGATACTGGATTATTTCAGGTTTCTTCTAACACCAGAAAGGCAGGAGTTGGAATTGAACCATGCAAGCTGTGCAATAAACAAGGTAAAACACTGCAGCAACCCCACTCCTCATCAACATAATCCCCACTTGTGGGTTCATCACAGAAACTGCAGTGCCTCTGTTTTATGCAGATGAAAAGCAAAACATCATTCTTAAAAATGTAGGCTTTAAGGAAAGTGAAACCAAAATATTTTCATAGGAAAATTAAACAGCAGCAAAATAGACAACAATCAGGGCCATCTTAAGTTTAAAAGTTGAATATTACAAAACCTGTATTATTGATAACTTATTGATAATAAGTAGACCAAACAGAGCTGCTTTAAATGCATTTAACAGTAGTCTTCTTTCATTGAGCTACACTCAACAGGAGCTCGACATAACGAAAATAACAGTCCTAAATGAATTTAAATGAAAAACATTTCCCCATGTTCAAAATGACAACTCCAAGACAAAAGGAGCAATTTTCAGAGCTTTGGATTTAAACAGCAGTAATATGCTATTTAAGCATTTACCAACACTCTGATGGTATCTGGAACAATCCTGGTTATTTTTAAGGAGATTATATTCTAAAACTGCAATCCTGTCAGCACGATGGAGATCAAATTCAGCTCTCATATTATTTACAGTATTACCTGCAGACGAGAACACCCGCTCAGCGCAAACAGAGATTCCCGGTTTGCACAAATGTTTATGAGCCAGCTAGGAGAGCGGCATGCTTCAGTTTGCTGTCACCGGAGAGATAAGTCTCATTCATGTACATTTGCATCTCCTGAATCGCACCCGTTTTTTTGTTTTACGATTCACATTGTAGAACACAAATTATTTCTATGCAGTGCTTCTAGAGTATTTTGGTGTTACAGTTGCTCGTTGCTCTGCTATCAATGCCCTCCATCTTTGTAAAACGTACTGCATCAACGGTCTTTACCCAACGGAGGTTAAGAGGGCGCACAGTGGTCAGTTATGCTGAGAGTGACCTCTGTTGGATCAAAAGGCAAACTACTTCAGGTGTTACGGTGCGCTAATTAAGTATTTTGATATTGAGCAGTTCATTTCAGTTTTAATATGAACTTTCACCCACATGAATGATTGTTTGAATTTCCAGTAAAAAGTGGCAGTCCTATTCTGTCGGTTATGTTTATTGTTCCTACCAACAGTTTAAAACCAGTATGTCTTGTATGTTTCAGTACTGTCCCTAATGCAATGTGATATCCGAACAATTTGAATTGTTGGCCCCTTTTTGTAACTGAATTGCAAAGCACTGACAAAAAAAGTTTTTTTTTGTTTTTTTGTTTTTTTTTTTAGTTAAGAGCATAGCAACAATTTAACTGGATAAGAATTTCAGGGGCTAAGTACAGCACCTGAGCTCCTTAATTTTAAGCTACAATTTGCCCTAATCCTCAGAATATGATCAGAAATATGAAATAGATTCTGTCACTATATTGACAGAAATAGTTTATTTCGGGATGAAAACAAAATGCAAGTGGCCTGTTAAAGAAGGATGATACCTTTCATTTGTGCATCCCCATGATTGCATTGGATTATTCTGAGTGTAAGAATAATTCTTGAGAAAAACAGCACCTTTGGGATAATCTCTAACACATAAACTGTCATTGAAGCTTTCCAGTAGACAGGTGATAAATGGAAGGACCCTGAGATTAATGGAAAGCATGATGGAAATAGCAACAAAAATATAATGGTTGCGGGCACAGTGTGTAGGTGAGGCTGTGTATCTGAGGTATTTCGAAAGAGTTAGTTACCGTCTTAAAAAACCCATCTGTAGGAAACATAAATCATCAACAGCACAATAAAGAGCAGTCCTCTGCCTCAGGGATTCTGCCGAATAAGTGGAGAAAATGGTCTTTTGGGACTCATTACACAGTTGTTGAAAACAACAGGAAACACCTGTGTGGCAGCCTCAATCAGACTGGCGGCAACACTGACAGCGAAAACGCCTTTCTGATTACCAGCAGAGCCAGCAGCAAAAAGAACTGGCACGGATGGTAAAGACTTCAGCAGCCACTGGAGCCAACAGCATCAGCAAACAGAGCTGAGCTGCTGTTCTGCAGTGACATGACCTTGGACTGTTTATTCCAGCAGTGCAAAGGAAACACTCAGTGTGCCAAAATAACAGTGGGCTATTTGAAGAATCAATAAAAGCATCATCCACTGAAGACGAAATGTAGACAGAGACCAAACTATAGTAGTTTATTTGATTACAGCACAAATGAGTCAGAGTGTGTACATTAGACTGTTTGTGCTCACTTGTAATGATTGAATGAGTTTTTATGTACTGACTGTATGTATTCGCTACAACTGATGAGCAGAGTCTCTTATAAGGAAATCCATACTGTCTTATTAATTTCCTTAAAACAAGTTTTCTGTCTGTAATTAATACATGTCATTAATTAAAGTGTGGTAAAAAAAAAAATTGATTCATGTCAGAATTGCAAAGATTATTTTTTAAGATTTTGGATCCATTCAAGATTCAACAATAGTTTTAGATGTACTTTATTGCTTTAAATGAACATTTTCAACAGTAGACAATTTTAGCACAGGAAACACACTGCTAGGTTTTCTTCATGCATGTTCTCTGGTGGACTGATGCAGCAACAGGTGCTAGTCTGGTTAGTTGCACTGTTAGCATTGGCAGTGCTAGCTTTCTCATATACTGGCAAACTGCCAGCACTGTCTATGGAGTTATCCTGTTTTCCCTAAAGAAACAGCAGCGTATATTCTACAGTCCCCAGGAAAGACAAAGCTTGACCCAACTGAATGTAATGAAGTCTACATCAGGACTCAGGAGCAAGTTAAAAGCCGGAGCTCAGATGGTAAACCACCACCTGGGGATTATATAAGCAGAATAAAGGTCAACAACCACTAACAGACATGGACCAAAAAATGACTATGACTAAAGGATCTGTGGTCTGCTTCATGATCAGCTGTGGTCACTGGTGACTTTTAATAATAGATGTGCAAACCTTTGTTTTCCATTGAATTCTGTAACGAGATCCAGGATAAAATACCGAGTGTTGAAAACTTACAAGGACTGTTTTAATCCTGTCTGACTTCAATCTGCAGCTCCTTACTGTGTAAATGTGCCTGCTGTACTTTAGAAAAGAACAGAGAGCGAGGCCGTGTTGACTCGTGAGACTCACCTATGGGGGCCTTGTGTTGTCCGAAGAAAAAAACCCTCCTGAAAATGCATCCTCAATAATCCCACAAGAAAAAGAAATATTTTAAATCCTCGAAAGTGTGTAAGGTTACTCCACTAAATTTAGAGACAAAGTCCCACCAGAGTCTAAGACATGTTTGTAAAAACCCTTTTAATTTTATTTGCAGCTCAGTCAAAAATGTATCAAATCACTCAAAAAACCAGATTAATAATCAGGTTGTCACATTTAACAGACTACATGGAAAAGTAAATTCATCACCAACAAAAATGGATTACATGAACATTTTTGAATGATGTAAATATCAATTTAGACGCAAAAACAAACATATTGGTTCAACATGAGAATATAAGTACCAAAAAAATTCCAAATGGTCAAAAAACTCATGAGTTGAAACAACAAAAGATAGTTTTTGGTTCAATTTAGTTGTCCATTTTGGGCCATAGGAACTGTTCATTCTGATTGGCTGATGCTACCTTTCAGTGAGCAAAATACCAGCATGGGTCTCCCTGACTTTTAAAAGCTCTTGGGTAGTACTTGTTAGCTTCTATTCCTTCCCTCTTTTGTAGAGGGGTTTCCATTCCACTTACAAGTGGTAATGACCCTTAACTGGTTTTGTTCACCGATCGCCCACAGAAGGTCTTGGGACTGAAGAACAGGTGTACACCAATCGAACCGATGGGCTGGAGTCTGCCAGAGACCTGATGAGCAAACTGGGGCCTCTTTTTATACCTGGTTTCGCTGACGTATCATCATGGAAAGTCCCGTCTCTTTAAGTTGGACAAAGTTCTCAAGTTTGTAGAAACTGAGGCTTCACCAAGTTCGCGGAGGAGTTCGATAGTTCACAAGGTCAGCAGCAATGGTGGGTTCAAAAGCTCACCCAAAAATTCCCTTGTTATTTTGTCCTTCACTGTCTTTCTAAGATGGCGATGTAACACCTGCAGAAGAAGCACCACTGCCTTTTGGCCTTCACACTTCTTCTGTCAGCAAGGTTTCGGTTCTGCAGGTGCAGCAGCAACCATGGTCTATTTATAGATGTGTGCAAATGCAAAACTAGAGAAGCTTAATTACTGCATAAGAAATAAAATAAAACATCTTTCTTGTTAAACTCGACTTTGGTTAAATATTCCAAAGTTTAAAAATTCAGCTGATAATTAAACTGGGATTAGGACTAATTGATTTTTCAATGACAATAATTCAATAACACCAGAAAGTCAATTCTCTCAACAATTCATATCTGCAAAGTATATCTAGATATAAGGGAAGCACTCTTTTTTGACATGTTAATCAGCCGGCCGATTCATAGGTCAGTAATGGCCTATTAAGTATAATCCTAATTGACAAGGGGCTGCCCATTAGACACGAATGTTAACACTTGTGTTGTCATCAATAAAATGCAGGGAATATGACTTGGTTTTACAGACATGATATCTGTTCTTTAATTTACCCAATAGAGGATAAACTGCTTCATTTCACACTCTATTAACCACATTACAGCAGAGTAAGCTAGAGCCCAGAGCAGTCTGCCTGAGCATCAAATTTGTTTAATAGAACAGTTTGCCTCAGTGGTAAGTTTAGATCTATGTAGTTTGTGATAGAAACCGTATCTCCATAAGTTTCCTGTTTCAATTCAACCTACTTGTCCATGAGTCATTGACCAGTGCCATTTTATCGTGTAATTTTTTTTTTCACTAATTTTCATTGGTTATTAGAATGTTTTACTCCCTAATATCAGTATTGGTATCCAAGAAACCCTGTTGGTCGGGCCCTAGTTGAAAGTACAACAACCACAAACACCTTCAGCCGAAAGTCATCAGTTAACATAGTATCCTTCCTTCTTTCTTCCTTACAATCAGCTGATTAAATGCTTCTAAGATAAGTTCCTTAGTGCACAGCAGACTGGAATAGATGCTGAAACAAGCACTTCTTTATAAAACGAGCATTGGGAATCAGTTTGAATCAAAAAATCGAACCTGAATCAAATTTTGACACCCAGAATTAGAATCAATGAACCATGGGATACTGAGAGATAACATATTTGCTTTTGAAATTGGTTCTTGACACATGATTTGCTAATGGGTTAGTGTTTCTTAACAAGGTCCACATTTACCGATACCAGTGTTAAACTGATGCATGAATGCAATGCTAATCAGACATAATGTTAGCAAATTAGGAATGTTGTGATTAATATTCAGTGTTTAAGTGCATTAATGGGATTGAAAAAACATTACCTTTTTACACTGAGCTGTAAACACTTTATACATTTAAAATATTCTGTCCTTTTATGCTCTCAAACACTGCCTCATGTATGAGATCTCCACACTGTGCTGATTATTAGTGCATGTTAACCAATCCAGTTGGTGCTATATGAAGTGCAAAGATGAATCATTACATCTTACACTACCTGGCAGAGTTTGACCTCCACGTTGGGATAAAGCATCAATTAGGCAGCATTAAACTGCTGAACTGAGCTACATCTGATTCACATCAAATCCCCAATGAAACAGCTGCATTGTTTGAATATTTTCTGCTGTCATTTCCTTGACTGCGTTCTTTCTCTCTTTCACTGATGCTGGACCAACATTCTTACATACACAGAGGAGATTCTTGGCATCCCTCTGTCAGCTTAATGATGTCCACAGAGCCATGAGAGGAGCAAAGGGAGAAATGAAGGATTATGGGAAAAATCAACAAGTATCTCTGTGGATTACTGAAGTACCCATGGAAGGGATTTTGAAAAACAAAACATGAAATTAGTACAATTTAGTATAATATGATAGGTTATTGTAGCATTATGTTTTGGTTTTTTTTTTGAAAGATTTAAATGTAGATATTTGATCAAATGTGTGATTCACAACATTGCAAAACTATTCAAGATAGTACTCCTTTACTGAAAGTTTTTAATTTGAGATATGCAATTTACAGAAATGAGAATCATTTCAAATTTCATGATGCATGAACTTTCTTAGATTATAATCTACCTTCTTGTCAGCTTGTTCTGCTTTAGTTTTCATGTTTAATGATAAAATGGACACTAACTTCCCTTAAATTCACTCAGCTTCCTGTCCTCATCTTCAGCCCAGCAGTTCTCCTTGTGACTTTGAGGAGTTTGCTTCATTCTGTTCATCACCCTGGTAATAACAGTGATCTATGGCCAATGATTGTTTTGTTGACACTGTGTGTCCCGGTCAGTAATTTCACAGGGTCTCTGGGGACCTATAATGCAGTTATAATTACCATTGCAAAGACTAAGGGAACTGTTTGTGCCTGTGCGAGGCATTCATCATTCCTCCTCATGCCTGTGGGCTGTGAGGCTCCACAGCTTAATAAATTGAACTCTTAAAATGCAGGGATTTTACCTCTGAATAAAGACAAGATAATTCTTTGTGTAAGTGCACTCCGGTGCATTTGTTAGCTCATCCATGCTTCCAGACTTGTACTTATCATATTCCTAACAGTGCAGTTTTATCCTTTACAGCCTCTTCAGATGATGAAAAGTCATAAGAACTTTTTAAGACTTCACATTGTGTCTCAAGTGTTTGACATTCAAGGGCTATTTCAGATCCCATTAAAGAAGAGAATATTTCGGTGTAATAGTATGAGAGGAAAAAGGCCTTTTAAAAACAGTGTGGAGAAATAAGTCTCCTTTTATCAATGAAAAGAATTTGGACAATTTATTTACTCCATTTTAAGTGCTAATAAAATTAATTAAAACTGGAGGATCCACATTACCCACACATGCCTGTTATATTCACTGGGCTTGATGCATCCCAGCAGGGTTGGTTTGGCAATTTGGCAACTGTAGCAAACAAAATGGGTTTTGTTTCCGGTGTAACTGTTTGTGATTTTGTCTAATTTGTATAGCCTTGCTGTTTTCTGACCATTCCCGAGCTCTGTCAGAATTTCTTTGCTTTTACTGCTAATCGAAAACTATTGTTTCTAGTGTCTTTGTGGTTCAGGTCGAGTGTCAGGCTGACAATCTGATGAAAAGGTTTTTCTGTCAAGCAGCCACAGGAACATACATGCAGCTTTTCTAGTGTTACATCATGTTTTGCTTTCTATGGGTGGATGATCAGTTTTAAAGCATCATGGGAAGCAAAAACAAACTTTTTGAGCTGTTAAGTGAAATGCTGTGTCTAATTGGCACCACAGGAGGGACCAAATAAAAGCAGGAGAGATCCTGGGTTACCTGGTGGTGTAGGTGAGGAAAATGCAAACCAATGCTCGGAATTTCTCCTGCTCAAAACTTTCAAATGAAGTTTCTCTGCTCTCTCTTTCAGCCACTGACTCTACATCTGTTTAAGTTCTTCTTCTGTGTACTATGGTTCATACAAATATTCTCTCGTATCCACAGAAAATGGCACATCATCATCACTTGAGTCAAAATCTCTCATATTATCAGCATATTAACAGCGTAGTGTGGTGTTATTCTCCCTGTAGAGGCCCCCCTACCCACACAGCTGATCAGAGGATGTCAGTGCGCGGTGGAGGGAGACAAAATGGCGAAAGCTGCATCGCAATTAGTGCCTCACACAGTGGGGTGTTCTTTGGGAGAGATTAAGTGCTTTGTATGTTTTTGACACAGCATACAGGTGAGCCAACATATTTTCTTGGCCCATTTTTATGTAGAACTCGTTAAACTATGCAGATAAAACGTTTCCATCTATAGCCACTATTCCCCGGATCTCTCTGAGCTTGTAATAACCACAGGATCAGGATCAACAACCATGTCATTATGTGTTGGTGTGAAATTGTGTGTCAAGGACAGTGATCATTGATGAGTCTGTAAATATATGAATATGTTTTTTTCTGTGGGTTTTTATTTTCTTCCAATGCAGACTGCTGTAGAGACAGATGCTGGAGGGAAACTATTTTACTTTGGAGAGTTTTAGCATTCAGCCTCATGTCCTTGGTTCCCACACTCAAATATTTGCTTGGGCAGGCCTGTGTGTGTGTGATTCTTTGTGTGTTTCTATCAAACGATGTGTGCTCAGCCACTTGTCGTGATCTGTACTACCAGTCAACAAGCAGCTGTTCTCCCTGCACCCTCCATTTGACTATTGAGAGCAGTCATCCTCGTAACCTGCCGCTCCTGCCCATGAGGCAAATGGAACCTGACGTTAGTAAGTAGTCCTTGCTGTGCTCGGTGCAGGTGGCATTACAATCAGCTGTCCTTGTTTTTAAATGGGGCTGACTGCTCCAGCACCTTAAAAACAAACAGGGGAGCAGAACTCCAATTGCTTTTATACCCAGATAGCAGAGAATAACAGCCCTGCTTTCTTTAATTATCACGCTGCTCTTTTTAATTTCTCTTTCTGAACGTGTGCAGATAAAGTTGACAGGTTTTTAATAGAAATGACTCCACATATCAGGTTCACTGCTTTGCAAACCCTTTTTCTGATTTTGGCTGCAAGAACAGCATATGCAAATCTTATTTTAGAACTGCCAAGGCATGAGTGAACACATTAATATATGTGACACAGGAGGTAAAGATACTTTGAGTAACTTTCATCTGACTTCAGAGCTAGGTGTGTATTCCATGCCAAAGTGAGGCTCAAGTTAGACTAAATGTGTAGAGTCGATGTCATTCCCTGTTTGCTTTTTCAGACACAGAGGTTTTTCTCATTCTCTGGCTGAGTCAGAACCATTTCCTCATACCTGATTAAAGGGACAACACAATTTAGGCTTTTTTGTCATTGTTGACAGTCAGTTGCTCTGCATTTGGATTGCAGCTGTATCTTTAAACATCAGCATAACAACACAGTGTTTCTGAAACTAATTTTGTCATTTAGGTTCGATTTAATCAAACTGTTTCTGTCTCCACTCTTTTTTACTTTCAGGGGCTCAATTTGAACAGATTTCCCAAATGCTCTGCTTGTTTACACAAACCAACCATGCAACAGTTATTGCCCACTCATGCTGCAGCTTGAAGCAGTCCAGGAGGTGCCAGGTGTGCAAAAACAGAAAAATATTTTCTTTGCTATGAAGCAAATCAGCCGGCTTTAGTGAGCTTGGAGGTGAAATCCACTAAAATAAGTGTTTCAAAGTCTGACAAAAACATAAGGGAATCCACTGGAAGGCTCTGCAGCTTTTGTATAAAAGATTTTAAATTTGTTTCAAGTTTGGCGATTATCCATCCATCCATTCATTTATCCGTCCGTCCGTCCGTCCATCCATCAGTCCGTCTGCTTATCAGGGTCCAGGTTGCAGTGGCAACAGGCTGAGCAAGTCAACCCAGACATCCCTCCCCCCAGCAACGCTTTCTAACTTCTTCTGGGGGATCCCAAGGCATTCTCATACCAGCCAGGAAAAACAGTATAATCCCTCCAGTCCATTCTTGGGTCTTCCCAGACTGGCTCCTCCCAGCTGGACATGCCCAGAAGACCTCCATCCTGATCATATGCCTTAACCACCTCAACTGACTCCTTTCGATGCATAGGAGAGGTAGCTCTACTCTTAGTTCCCTCTGGATGTCTGAACTCCTCTCTCTATCTCTAGCCCAGCCACCCTCTGGGGAAAACTAATTTGCACCACTTGTACCTGTGATCTCACCTTGGATCATTACTCATCATGACCATAGGTGAGGGTTAGGAGGTAGATCGACTGGTTGCACATAGGGGTAGGCAATATGGGAAAAAAAAAATCATATCACGATTTTTTTTATGGCCGGATGACAATCTCAATTTTATCACAATTTTTTTCATGAAATTTCTAAGACAAATTTGCAAGTTAGTGATCAGAAAAAACAACCTTTTCTCCGATTTATATATATATATGGACCACGCGTACATCACCGCCTCCCTCCGTAAAAAGACACTGATGTTATAACGTTTCACCCATGACTGCGCTATCCTGACGTTTACTTGCCAGGTGGAAAGGCTTGTAAATAATTCAGAAAATAATAATTGAAAGCAAAACAATGTCGGCTTTAACAGTTACAACAGTAGGCTAGGATGCTGTCTCATCGTTGATAAGCTTTGTGCAGATTGTGCAAATAAATATTTTTTTGCACAATGATGGTTCAGAAAACCAAGACAAAGCTTCGTATAAGAGTTAGAAATCGTTATGAGAAACTTACTTTTAGCGTTAGGCTCTGCTGCATCAGGGAGCAGAAGGGGAGGAGGGGAGGGAGCAAAGAGCAAGAAGTAGTAGAGCCAATCCTAAGATAAAACAGATTAAGCAGATCGCCAATACATTCTGTTTCTTCACTATCTGAGATCGTCTTATCGCGCACCCCTAGTTGCACAGGTATCGGGTGTGAGCAGTCCTTTTCATGTCCAGCCGCAAAATCACTATTGGATTAAGGTGCTTTGACTCAGCCACTCCAGAACATACACTATGATGTCTTTAAACCGTTTCTATGTAGTTTTCACTTTATGCTTCAGCTCATTGTCTTTCTGGAAAATAAATCTCTTCAGACTTTTTTGTTCTTCACCTAACAGCACCTTGGCTAATGGCCAAAAAGTACCGTATTGGTCTCATCAGACCAAGGAACTTTCTCCCACTTGTCCATGGAGTCTCCCTCTCCCTCTTCCTCTTCTGAGGAACTCTAGTGGAGATTTATTGAGTTTTCATCAACAGTGTCTTTTTCTTTGCCACTCTTCTATAAAGCTTTGACTGGGGAAGAACTCGGGCAGCAGTTATAGGAAGATTCTCTCTCATCTCAGCCACTGAATCTTGTTACTCCTTCAGACAAGTCATTGGTGTCTTGGTGGCCTTTCTCACTAGTCTCCTTCTTTCACGTTCAGTCAGTTTGTCTAGGCAGATTGTGCCATATATTTCTTGATGATGGATTTAACTAAACTCCTGGGGATGTTCATTGCCATGGAAATTTTTATTTATCCATCCCCTGATTTATTAACCTTGCAAAGCAGATGGATTTGCGTGTTTCCATGTTTCTCACTGGTGAATCCATCTTGCAGAGTTCCCATCTGAAGTGTTTTGGCCCGGTTAGAAAGTGACAGGACCAATCAACATCGAGGGGCAGTACTTTCAAGCACGGCAGAATCGTGACGTATGAAAGCAGTAACAAGAGGCGGAAGAGATTAGCGTAGATACTGCTACAGCGTCAGTTTTATCAGAACTTGACGAAATTTCTTTGTTAAAAGAAGAACAAAGAACAGCATTGTGTTGTTTTCTTTTCAAAAATGATGAAAGTCATGTACTGACATGTCTGTTGTCACCATGGTTTGCGTTAAGCTGTTCTCTATGGAGTTTATTCCCCGGTAGCGGTGCACGCGCACTTGGGTAGCAGTTGTTTTGTTACTCTGATTGGCCCGTAAAGATGTGATAGACAGAACCTTCATCCAGTCACCCTTTGGGTTTTTTTTCAAAGGCTCTGCCCTTTCCCAAACACTGTCTATCGGAGGTTTACCAGATTGATGCGTGAAACACATCCATCTGGCGTGTCAGGTTACTGACTAATACTTTTTAATAACCTTTTCTTTGAGTTGCTAGGCATGTTCTTTTGTCATCATGGTGTAATGGTAGCCAGGAATACTGATTACTGGATCTTCCAGACACAGGTGTCTTTATACTACAATCACTTGAGACACATTCATTGCACTCAGGGGATCCTCATTTCACTGATTGTGAGACTACCTGGGCCAACTGGCTGTACATCTGTTGAACTGGGTCACTGACTTTAAAGGGGGTGAATCTTTATGCAGTCACTTCTACATTACATTGTTTTTAACTTAAATTACTTTGTGGAAATCTGTTTTCACTCTGACATCAAAGAGGTTTTTTTTTTATTTTCTTTTTGTCAACAAAGCCAAATTATATTGACCATGCTGGATTTATAAAATCAATGAAGGGGTAAAACATCCACCAGTGTGAATACTGTGTATAGGCAGTGTATGAGGTTCAGACTCTTTGGATACATGATATTATGATAATAACAATCCAGCAACTAAAGTGCGCCAAGTGTGGTCCAATGAATATTTACACCATTATCACCATCCAAGTTATATATCCACTCAGTTTCCACAGCAGTAGAAATAGCCCTAACTACTTTAAATGTAACTAGGCCTTCAGCTTTACTCCAATTCTGGGTCTTATTATGGATAAGGAACAAAAACATGGTGTTAAGATCTCTAAAATAAGCATTTGAATGTATACTTTGGTTTAAAAGTTACTCTCTGAGCTGGAACCAAAATTCCAGCTATAAGAAGCTTTATGTTTTGTTTTTTTTTTAAATGTATTCATTTTTGCCACTGTATGTGAGGAGCAGGGTATTATGACTCTGGATTATACACTTCACAATACTTTTTGTATTAAAGAAAAGCCACTGGGTGGCACAGAAATAGTGAAGAAATTACATGGATGGCAGCACTGAAAGACTCAAAAGCTTTGGTTTTACTAACATTTTAAGCTTCAGGGGTTCTGTTGTCAGGGCCATTTTGTGATGTATAGTTGTTTGGTTTGAGGTCTATGCACCAATGTTCACAACACTTCTTGGCCATTTTTTTCTACTCCAGTCTATTTTCTTGCTGTCTGCTACTGCGGCTCTCTGTACTGATTTCAAAAGATGACTTCATGCTTCTTAAATCAGTAAAAGAAAATTATTTAATACAATCAACCTTAAATGCTCTCCAGTAGGGTAGGATGTCTGAGCTAATTGTATCCTTATGACATGTTCTTCCAACAGCTCTATTTGCTGCTTAAGTGCACTGCCATGCTACAGTAAGATTTAATATAACTTTTTACTCTGAGTACTGTTAGCACTATAGCCACCATGGTCCTCTCCCCTGGATACTTCTTTCTTGCACACAAGCCAGCACAGACACAGACCTTCACTAATACTCTGGTCATACCTTTCTGCCTCCAGGGGTAATTAAATGTTAAACCATGCACATCAGTGAACTGAGCTTTTATTGCAACAGACAGGACACTCTGAGAATTAATTGCTTGTCCTGTTGTTAGCACGCAGGAGTGAGAGTGAGAGAAGAGAGGGTCAGGGTAAAAACGACATAACTGTAATCAGTCATGGTGCATGTCCAAATAAATACCTTTATATGATTATAGATAAATAAATCAGAGTAATCCTAATAGAGAGGTTATCAATAGATAGGCAAATTTCCTTATGATGTAAAATATATATTTTTGTGGCTTCAGTTTGGTGTTCAGTTAGGCAACAGTTTTTACACAGATCCTAAGCTGTATTGTACATGATCCTTATTTCTTTGATTTTAAGACTTGTTAAGACATTTAAGCTAATGTTTCGATTCCCATTACTATTACTCTGAGTATCATTATAATAGGGGATTAGAAACTATGGCTTCTGGGCCAACTGTGGCCTTTGGTCATTTTGAATTGGCCTGCAAGAAATCCATGAAAAAAGGCCCCCATAAGGACATAAAACTTGTTTTTTATTCTATTTCTTGGTCTGACTAGGGATGCGTAATCGGGTTTATCCGATGCAGTGATATTAACAAATTAATTTTAGCCGATATTGATACCAATATATAAATGTAGTTCAGACCTAACACTTCGGTCCATAAACACAGTTTAAAGAGGGGGTATTAAACTTTTCCGATTTTTTAAATATAAATATAAAGTGACAATGTTGGGTGTCCATACTCCACGTATGCAAATTTTCAAACCGCAAGATAAACGTATGCGGCAGTAATCTTGGAATCAGCGTGTAAACTAATGAAAACGGTTCTTTGAAAATCTCTCTGAGATTCTCCCGAGACAAGATTTCGATGGAGCAAACTGATGAGGTCATCGCAATAGGATCTCCTGACTGGCTCGTGGTTCATCCGTGCTGCCGTCAAAGCGGAACAGACCGCCCCCACAAGGCCTCTTAGCCATTTAGCATTTAGCAACACAGTAATTAAACACTTACCAAACAGATACGTCCTGCTCTATCCTTCGCTGCTGCTGTTTTCCTTCCCCCCTCTCTCCACACTATCAGGGTCACACTCCGGGTCTAACACGGACGGACATATACCAAAATTTGTCATATTTTACTCAGTCGGACCGGTTCAGTCAAAGTTTCCAACTACTAGCATAACAACATTAGCCACATTGGAAGGGGCAGGCACAAAACATCGAATCCTGCTGCCCGCCAGCCTCCGGACAATCGGCCAATCAGAGGAAAGCAGGTCTGTGGAGCTGGGGGGTGTTAAAGAGACAGCAGCGAAAACGAAGCGTTTCAGACGGAGGTTAAAATAAGGGTTTTTCAGGACACCAGTGTGAGAAACGAGGAGTTTTTGAGCTGTAAACCATGCGAACCTACTACATGGATGTCAGCAAGATGGTGTAAAGCCTTGAAAAATGGCATAATACCCCCACTTTAAGGATTAACAACCTTAAGTTTCTAGAACACAGAAAAAAGACTTAGGCTGACATACAGTAGGACATTAAATGAGGACTGTAATTTAGGCTGTTTGATTTTGTTTTTTAAAGTACATTCACTTACTTAGCATATCATTTGGTTACTGGTTGGTTTTAGAGATGTAACAAACATTTTATATATTGTGCTACAGGTTTTTTGTTCTGTGCTACAAGATCAGCCTCTGTAGCACCAGTGCGATTGGCAAAAAAAGTTAAGGTACAGCCCTGACTGATAAATAATAGGCTTTAGATGTGTATGTGATCAGTATATTAGCAATATGTTGTGTGCAAGGCCACTCATAAGGGGGGACAAAAGGAGGAGCTCTCTGAGGCCCAACCAAATTGGGGGCCTACTGAGGTCAGCAAAAGCATGGTCTAGTGTAGAGTTTAGCTCTGATAACCAATTTTTTTTTTTACCTGAATCATAATCACTCTTATCAAAGCAAAAAACAATTTTCTATGTTTTTATTCTGTAGCATATAGCCTTCTTAAAAATGTAAACCCTCTAAAAAAGGAGGAGAAATGGAATGTTAAAAGTAGCAGAAATTGGATCTAAAAAAAGTAAAAATGTATTAACAGAAGAAAAAAATAAAAATGGGATTTAAGTAGCAACAACTGGCAGAAAAATTGTGAGAAGAGTTTAGAAATGGCAAAATGGGATTAAAATGGCAGAAATTCACAAAACAAATATTGAAATGTGGTTATAATTGGCAAAATGGCCTTAAAAGTGGTGAAATGAGGTTTATAGTGCCAAAGGGGGTCAACAGAGGCAAGATAAAGCAGGATGTGGAAAATAATAGTTGAAAATTGCAAAAATGGGCAGAAAGGTGGAGGAAAGGGTTTAAAAGTGGCAGAGTTGGGTAGAAAGTGTGGTGAAATAGGATCGTAAACGTAGCAAAAATGGGTTAAAAAAGGGCCAAAAATGTGTTTAAAATGCATTGGTGCTGTCAATAAATGGCACCTGGGTAGGGCCCACTCTCTGGGATTGTCCAGCCAAATCTGTGGACATTCCTGGTTGGGTACAGAGACAACAACAGTGGGCCCAGTAATGACCGCAGAGCAACAACTCATTGACTCTAGCACGTAGCAGTTGGCAAGTGGTTTGAACTTTGCATTCAGAATCCTTTTGATTTATTCCAATAAAAATTCTGTAATAAATGTAGAGTAGCAGTCCATGGCAGCTTTTTATGCCAATATTTCTCTTAAGTGCCCGTTTGTATGCCCTACTTTTTGTGCAATTTAGCGACAGTTTAATGATGTAAAGCCCTCTGCAACAAGTCATACCCTTAAATCAATCCTTGCCTACTTGAAGGCTGTTGGGTTGTTTATAGAAGCTCCTAGATGCAGTCTATTTAGAGCTGCTTCTTGTTTTTGCTGTTTTTGCTGACATTTATTTTTATGTCTATGTATATGCGTCTTTGTTGACGTTTTTCAGGTGGGTGGTGAACATGAAGAATATATAAACTCCCTCTTCATTCAAACTCTTTTGCACTTTACTAGGTACCCAAAATGCTTTGTACTTGATTATGCATACAAAAGAGAAGCAGAAAAGATAAAAGCAGTGTTTGCTGTGGACATTAGAATAAGAGCAGGCCTTGGTGGAAAGGTGTGCTAACCATTGTGCACTTGATTAGATAAAACATTACTGCATGGCATTCATTTAGAATAAAAAAGGACCTGAGCACTTCATGTTACAGCAGTTTCACAGTACGGTATAATGACATGAATATTGAGTTTCTCTGAAAAAAGGAATCGGAATACTTTGTGTTCAAGCAAAATAATGAATCAGAGGCCAATAGCTTGGCTTTTGTAATCAGTCTTTTTTCTATTAAATCTGTATCTAATGTTCACATAATCATAAGAAAATCAGTGACCCCCTGCTGCTGGCTCGCTCATTGCTCAGACCAAATGTCAGCTAATTGGCTGAAATGTCACACATATGAGTAAATCTACCCTCAGTCTTCATGTGCTCAACATGGCATTGTCAAAGCTTTGCCAACACAAAGGACTCAACATACGAGACGTAACAGATTAGAGAGGAGTTCATACAAAATGAGCCTCCATAAATGTTTAAAGTGGCGTGTCCTTTGTTTGTCCTAAAAGCAGCATCAAAATGAAAGTGCAACAAAATCGCACATGCAGGTTGTGCACCAGGCTTTTAAAATGATCACCGGGACAAAAAAGAACCCTGGGAACTCATTATGAGTGACAGGTGTTGAGTGCCTTTTCCTTAATAACAAGGCTGAACTTTCTTTCTCACCACTTTCTTCTGTTTTCTATCCTTTTTCACCTCAACAAAGAGACAATAGTTCTTGATGTTAGACGTTCAATCAAGGCATGCAGCAGAAGTCTTCATCCATAACTTTTTGATCCAACCCCTTTTGTGATTCTGCATTTGTAACACATTCAAAAGGAATACATTTACAGGAGTAGAGGTATTCATAGAGCATGAAAAAGATGCAAGCTCATGACCAGTACACTAATAAAGAAGTTTTCAAAAAGGTCATTGAATGCACTATGAAAATGAAAATCTTCACTAGGTACACAATGTGCTGTGACCTTTTTCCCTTTGCTTGTGTTGAATTTGAAGGGTTATCCTCTGAGGGTTATCCAGAGACCTGTGAGTGCAAAGACAATGCTAGATTACGTGGGCTGAAAGAATATATCACATGAAGCCCTCTCACAGTCAGTCTCTGTGGTAAATATCACTCTAAAGCAAGGGTCATCAAGTACATTTGCACAAGGGCCAGGTTTAGTCTGGACAGAAACTCTGGGGGGCGGACTTTCAAATAAACAAAAATTAAATAAATATTTTTGTCTGATTAATATATTGTTGTAGTATTCGTATTTCCATTCAAAATGCAGGACAGTTTTAGTTATTACCAGTGAGTTCTACCCCTATTATTTATAATGCAGCAGGCCACAAGGAGACAGGCCTGACAACAGAGTTGCCTGGGTCCCTGAATATCCCAGAGAATGGGCCCTCCCCAATTGTGATTTAGTATCAGTATTAACTCATTTTTGCCCTTTTTAACACCTTTTTGATACTTTTTGCCCCTTTTACCCAATTTTTTTGCAAGATTCTAGCTCCTTTTAAACAACTTTTCCTGCATGTTTTATTCCCTGTGTGTCACTCCTTTTCACTTTTCTTCTATTTTTGCCACTTTTTAACCCTTTTTCATTACATTTTGTTCAACAGTTGTTGCAACATTTTGCCACTCTTTAACCCCTTTTTGCAACTTTTTGGGGAATTATTCCCTTTGTGTGCCACCCTTTAACACCTTTTCATTAGTTTGCCAGGCTAGTTTTGCTACATTTTTGCCACTTTTAACCAATTTTTGATCCTTTTTGCCCCTTTTTGCCTCTTTAACCCATTTTTGTCATTATTTAACCCCTTTTAAACCACTTTTCTTGCATGTTTTATCCTGTGTGTCACTCGTTTATCTTTTTTTGCCACTTTTCTTCTATTTTTGCCACTTTTTAGCCCCTTTTAATTACTTTTTATTCAATATTTTTTGCCAATACATTTTTTTAATACTTTTTGCCCCCTTTTTCCACTTATACCAATTTTTGCCACATTTTAACCTCTTTTCACCATTTTTTTCTACCATTTTGTTTCCCTGTGTGCCACTTCACAACCCATTTTGCCACCTATCACCCATTTTTGCTACTCTCTAACCGCTTTTCACCACTTTATCTGGTCATTTTTGCAACACTTCTGCCAACCTTAGCCCTTTCTGAAAGAAGTAGATGTAATTTCCCACATTCTGGTGCATTTTATCATGTTTTTAGATTGAAAATTATCTCCCTCTTTCATTGTTTTTCCTTGGAGCCAGAATGGTCTGCAATTACTGTCTGCTATGTTCTGGTGTAATACACAGAGGACTGACACTGACAATTTCTTTGGTACTTTATTCTCTATTTAATTTAATTTTTATTCTATTTGCATCTGATTTTAAGAAATTAAACTTGTTTCGGGCTATGTAGCAAGCACTAACCTATTCTTTGCAGAAAATACTGCCTGTCACCTTTCAGCACTCACCTAAGCATCAGAGCTGTCTCCACTGCCCCTTCATGCTGCCCCTGCCTCTGACTCACTCTCAGTCTCAACCACCTATATCAGGAGACATGGAGATGCATTGAGCATTCTTTCATATTGATGACTGAAATAATCTTAATGTAGATTGTTCATATGAAGATTTCTGTGATGTAGCTAAGTCATGTTATCAGCATATCAATTACACAGGTATTATAGCAGCCTAATAATTATGTAGGCTACATTAGAAATGGGCCACCTCCCTAAATAATGACTGAGCAGTTTGACAAATGTACATTCAGACCTGGAGTCTTTTTTAATGGACGCTGTCAGAAAGAGGAATAACGTCATGAGAGAGAAAAAAGTGAGTTAAAAAGACCCTAAATATGTTTAGAACTACAAATGAACTTACTTCTGTTGATCCTTATTTTTATAACGTCACAGTTCCAACCCTCATCCTTTATCTAGGCTTAGGACCTGCAAAAATGACTCAAGAAAATACTCTGGAAGTTACTTCAAATTGTATTTTTAGTTGTTTTTTTTTTTTATTCTATTTTTCATAAGTTTAGTTTTCTTAACTTTGGTTTAGTTTTGAAACTTATTGTCCATTTAAGAGCCTGCAACAAATCACAGTGAGAAATGAACATTTTTAACCATTTGTTTTATAATATGTTTTTTCTTGGAAAAAACGTGTTATGAAATGGAACGGATTTGATTGTGAAGCAATGGAAAGAACACGGTCATGCACTAATACTTCTGATGGCAAATGTAGGGGGGTCCAAATGACTTTTTCTTTAAGGTGAGGGGGATGTGACCCCCCCCCCAGTTGTATTGTGGCGACGCCCATGGGTTAAATATCTACTAATTATGACTGACAAGTAAATATCTGTAAAAACAGATCAAATTTGAAGTAATTCTAAAACTGTTTCAATATTAATTGTTTTCGAATGGATTTCACAGCTTCAGACATTTAAAGTCAAATGATTCTCTCAAAACCAAAACATCTTCTTTTCAGGGGCCTTTGGGCCATCTACTTATGGCCCACAGGCTCTGAAGTAGGAAGTGTATGTTAAGTCCCTACTAAACCCAGGGCTTATGTTAGATGTCTGTCCAATTTAGTGATATGATGAGGATGATTGTTGATGTTTTAAAATGCTGTTATTCATTATGTATTTACACTGCTTTCAACATTATTAGGCAAATGACATTTTTCTCTTATTTTCCAAAATATATTTATGCAAATGACAGTCAGAGTATTTTTCAAGTCATCAGCCATTAGAGCATTATTCAAATGTTTTTGAACAAACTTCATAATGATAACCATTATTTTTTTAAAAATAAAAACCCCAAAATGCACTTTTCCACATTATTAAGCATGACAGAGTTTAAAACTTTTTTTTGGTTGTAAAGAACTGAAAATGGTCATTTTTTGAATTTGCAGCATTAGGAGGTCTTATTTACCAAAATCAAAAGCTTTTTCAATCAAAAACATCTAAAGAGGCCAAGTTCCATGTGAACATAAAGACCACTTCTTTGATATTACCTTCACAAGCCTTGCGTCCATTGAACTCATGAGTTTTTGGAGAGTTTCTGCATGAAATTCTTTGCAGGATGCCAGAATAGCCTCCCAGAGCTTCTGTTTTGATGTGAACTGCCTCCCACCCTCATAGATCTTTAGCTTGGGGTTCTCAATAGGGTTGAGGTCAGGGGAGGATGGGGGCCACACCATGAGTTTCTCTCCTTTTATGCCCATAGCAGCCAATGACACAGAGGTATTCTTTGCAGCATGAGATGGTATATTGTCAAGCATGAAGAAAATTTTGCTGCAGAAGGCGCTGCTCTTATTTTTTACCATGGCAGAAAGTGGTCAGTCAGCAACTCTATATACTTTGCCGAGGTCATTTTCACACCTTCAGGGAACCTAAAGGGGCCTAAACAGGACTCCACCCCCTCCTTGCTGATGTCACAGCCTTATTGGGACATAGTGGCCATCTACCAACCATCCACTACTCCTCCATCTGGACCATCCAGGGTTGCACAGCACTCATCAGTCAACAAGACTGTTTGAAAATGAGTCTTCATGTATTTCTGGGCCCACTGCAACCGTAGGTTTATACACAACTGCAAGCCTCTGGAGGATCCTACACCTTGAGGTTGGTGGGACTCCAGAGGCACCAGCAGCTTCGCATACCTGTTTGCTGCTTTGTAATGGCATTTTAGCAGCTGCTCTCTTAATCTGATGAATTTGTCTGGCAGAAACCTTCCTCATTATGCCTTTATCTGCACGAACCCGTCTGTGCTCTGAATCAGCCACAAATTTCTTCACAGTATGATGATCACGATTAATTTTTTTGTGAAATCTCTAATGTTTTTATTCCTTGTCCAAGGCATTACACTATCTGACACTTTACAGCAGCAGATATCCTTTTTCTTTTCCATGTTGCTTGAAACCTGTGGCCTGCTTAATAATGTGGAAAAGTGCATTTTGAGGTTTTTATTTTTTTTAAAATAACAGTTATCATTATGAAGTTTGTTTGAAAACATCTGAATTATGTTCTAATAGCTGACGACTTGAAAAATACTCTGACTGTCATTTGCATAAATATTTTGGAAAATAAGAGAAAAATGTCATTTGCTTAATAATGTGGAAAGCGGTGTAGAGGTATTTTCGCCAACGATGTTTGGTCACCTCCAGCTGGCAAAAATGACTGAGTAGTCCCTGTGTGTGATGATGCTTGTGCATGAAGCAAATAAAGCTTTCATGGCTTCGTTTTTGAAACTGATTTTTGGCCCAAACAAGTGTTGTTCTCTTCCTGGGTCGTCAACAAATGTCTGTGAGACCACACTCTGTTATTATGACCCAAGACCCAGTATCCTTGATAGGATGGGGGCTTTTCTTTATCCCCATTTGATTACAAGGGTGAATGGTTGGAGTGGTATGGGTTTACAAGGAAAAAGAATTACCAAATGTTCCTTTGTGCTGGTGTGAAAGCTACCCACCTCACCTAACTCTGGTGAGGACCAAACACCAGGCAACCTTTCCCCAGCAACAAGTGTCTTTTGTCCTTCCTCTCATCAGCCTGCTTGAAAATATCACAAAAGTCATGAACTTCCAGAGTTTGAAATAATTTTACCTGTGGTTATTGGTTTACTTTATTAGAAATAATGCAAACTGAGATCAATTAAAGGAACACTCTGTGCCTTTGCCCTTCACTGACACAATCACACTGTGGCTGCTGTCCATGGTGCTGAAGGTGCTCTTACTCTCATGGCTCTTACCTTTTATGAGGGACAAATCTCTCTGTTTTTGGACGCATCACACCCAAGTATGAACACTTGATTAATTGTAAAGTAATAGACATAAAGTTGCTCCTCACAAGATTTATTTCCATCTCTTTATTTGTTAAAAATGTATTTGTGATTATTTATCTCAGGTCATAGTTTCAAAGTTGTTTGCCCACATAGGTGTACTCATAAACCACCTGGAGTTGACCAACCAGAGAGCGTTTTTTTCACACATCACAAATTCTGATCCGCTTGAAAAGGCCCTCGTGAATATGGACCAAACATGACACAATTATGCAACAATGTAACAAACTGGTCCATGATTAGGACCAGATCAAGTGAACAAGAGGTGTCAAATGCCCCTAAGCTGAAGGAACTACCACCCAGTCAGAGCTAACACAGAGCTGAGATCAACAAACCCAGAGGAAGTTTGACCTCACTCTCTTTTTTGGAGGCATTGCTACACTGTGGTATATAGTGTGTATCTGATATTTTCTTACATTCAGAGTGCTGCATAATAAGCCTTTAAACAGCAGCTATTTTTGAAGAGGGAACCCTACTGTTTTCTTTCAGAGGAAGTCAAGATTTTAACCTCAGTACAGCAGCATGAGCTCGCCTTTGCCCTGTCTCTTTCAAAAATTCATTAAGTTAAAAATGTCTGATATTTCACACACCTTTGTGAACTGTTGGCCCTGATGCCAAAACAGTCTAACTTGATCTCACTTGAGTTGTTGAACACTTTCTGTTGAACCTGAAATGGAGACCAACAAGTCGAGAGATCATGGCATGGCTGAATTTGCATTACTGCAGTAGAACTTAGTCTTGGTTGTTTGCAGCACCCTCAGCAACGTTATTAATCTGTGTTACTGTGGGGAACAAGAAACCCAATGTTCAGTGGTTCTTCCACTGGGTCCCTTATTTGTAAGGCTGGTGGTTTATTACCATGCATGTTTTCTATTGTGATTAAGTGCTCCAGAGCCAGACACTGAACCCTAAATTGGTCCAAAGAAAAAGACGAGGACTTTGCATGTTAACAGTTTATTATTTTTCCATGGTTTACTTTTTCTTGCCTGAGAAGGATAGAATATCATGATGAGAAGTATTTTTCCCTAGCTGATTGCATACTTGATCAAATTCTGGCTACTAGATTGTTACAGACTTGTCAGTACTACTGTATACGTACATCTACTACAATGTTAGTCTGTGCCTCATGATTGAATGAATGCAGCTTTATAGGGCAACAGATGCCAACAAACTCAACAAACTGATTTATAACTCACAAGTCATACCTACTGTACGTTATTAATTAGGGTGCTGAGTTGCAGAACTCACCCGAGGGGTTAAAAAAGGATTCCTGATTCTTATTCATGCAAAAACAGTGTGCGCAATTGTAGGGAGCTAACATTACAGATCACATCAAACAGAAAGAAAAGAGAGTGGAAAAAATGATGGGCCTCTACATAAAATGACTTGAAAAGGTAAATTGACTGCATTTGTGTAGCCCTAGGTTTCAGACTACACAAGTATACTACAGTATAGTATATTTGCATTCACCCTTTCACATTGTTACACTCATGGAGGAGGCTGCATTGTAAAGTGCCAAGCTGTACATCTCACCACATTAACACACATTACTTGTCATCTGAAGCAGCTGGGGTTAAGTGTCTTTCCCAAGGACACTTAAACCGGTGGATTGCTGGAGATCGAACTGCCAGTCCAATAATTAGGATAAAACTCACTAAACCTGCTCAACTACTTTCACATTCAGTGTTCCCCTTGATGCTGCTGCTAAAAGGACACCCCACATTGTGGGTAGGTGCTATTATAAGTTTGTTTGTACCACTGCTGAACATCCCCCATGGTGAAAACCTTGGAGAGAGAAATGCTCCACATTTTTAGATGTTGAACTCCTGCTGAGTCTAACCAGAACCCCCTGCAATCTGTCTACTGGGTTTACATTGAAATAGATGAAACAACCTTTTGGTTGCACTTCAGAACCTTTTCAGAGTGGATGCAGCATGCAACAACGGTACCTCTACAGCAGTGAGGCCCTCCAGGTGGGAAACAAATTCAGTACCAGTAAGACAAAAGAGATCAAGCCAGGGAGCCTCTTAATCCTACCTCTGCCAGGGGAATTGACAAGGAATTGATACAGTTGTACTACAAAGTGATTTGTAATCCACATGCACTGCAACCTGGAATAACCTACCGAAATAAGGAAATAGACACACTGATCTTGCCGTGAACTCCTAGCACAAGGTAAATTAAGAACAGGTGGCAGTATGTTATTTTGAAAATTCTACATGTGGATGGCCATCAGTGGACAGCTTTTCTTATGAAATAAAAAAGTTCACATGGTACCAAAAAGCTGAGTTGTACCAGCAGCATCCTACCAATGATTTGTTCATCTGAATAGTAAAGACTTCAATGTGTACTACACATTGAGCATGCTAACGAATTACTTAGCTTAATGCCATCAGCTTCCTTGTACAGGAACAGACAGGCAAACAGGAAAGGAGATGTTGGATGATGCAGTTCAAACCGGTCAGTGAATAAAGATGAGATGGCAGTTGGGGGGCCAAAATACAGGCTTACTTGTAGTCCGTAATATCCAAAAAACAGTGGCACTTAGTTACACTGTGATTAAGAATAAAGAAAACTATTCATCTACCCAGTGAGCCAAAGTCTCTGACACTATAATGTGAAGTTTTTACTTCAGACAGCTAATATGATAATTAAGAAACTTCCCCTCCCTTTGTGGACTGCGAGTTAATCCAGCTGTCATAAAGCTTGAAAGGTGAGGTGCCATTTTTAAAAATTTTGGCAGGGAGTGTATCCATCTCAATTTGTACTCTTGTGCTGTTTTTTTATGCATAAATGTCAGTATTTTCTGAGGAAAGTATATAAAGGAATGTCATGTTTGTAGAAAGCCATAATGAGCACAGTGTGCAGCGTTAATTGTTCTACAGTGTCTTCATGTCTTTCTTCATGTAATTACAACTTAGACAAGTCTCTATTGTTTAAACTTTTGCGTTCTGCATATGCGTGTGTGTAAATGAGCACAATTGTTCATCTGTTTATGAATTGAATGCACACATTACAGATTTAATCTTGAAATTACTTATCTGTCCGTTGTATTAATTATTGATTCTTAATGATGATTGGCTTCAGGCTTCACATCACTGCAATTATCAGCTTGTTTTATTTAGAAATCTATGTCCTATTAGCAGTCTAAGACTCTCCAAGAAAATTGAAAGTTCTTGGAGAGTCATCACAGCAGAGATGACATAAAGTCACACAAAATTGGCCAAGTTTTGCAAAGAGGTTTGCTCTGTCTCTCATTGTAACGACGGCACGCAGTTACCAGGCACTGGTGTAATATTGAAGATGGCCATTTAAGTGTGTCTCTAGTGATATTTATAGATATGGACTTTTAACACTTATTTAGTATAACTAAAACTTTGTGCAAGGTAAATGATCACACTTTCAGCATGTATTTTATAGAGTTATTGAGTTAAAGGAATAGCGTGAGTGTGTACATTTGGGTGAGGAGTTTGTGTGTCAGCCAGCCGACACAGCGGGGATGCTGGGCCGTTTTGCCTCGTCATTCTCCTATAAGTAGAAAGAAATACTCAGTTGGGCCTTACTCAGGTGTAGACATAAATTGTGTAGTTGTGAGTATAAATTAACAAACAGAATGATTGATTTAAATGTATATAGGAATTCGCGGAAAAACTTACCTCTGCCTCTTCTCTTCCTCCCAGGGTGTTCGGGTAAAAGACGGGGCTTGGACACCTTTTATCAGTTCCGGGGGGGGAAGCCACTAAGTAGGAAGTTGGTAGAGGGGAGTTTTAGCGTTGCATTTTAGTGTATATGTTTATGTAAATTATTCGGGGGTATTTATTCAACGGGGTTTAGGTGTGTATATTAATTAGTAATCTATTTATGTTTTTGGGAATGGTTTGTACATTTGATCTATATATATAGTTATAAATTGATGATTTGTGAATACCTGGGGGGATGGATTATTCCAGTGGATGATTACCAGAGGGAAGGTATAAAAGGGAGTCATTCTGTGTGAAGGGTGTGTTAACATGGTGTGAAAATAAATGCAAAGTGTTTGCACACATGTCCTCTGCCTACGGGTCCTCCTTCCTGGCCGCTCGAGCCAGCTGACACTCATCAAGCACTTCATTTTGATATCTGTTCAGACTGAGGGTCTACTAACCCGTATCAAAGTCATTGCTACCAGAAAATGTAAAAATACAAAGCTAAATTCAGTGTAAAACATCAAAGTGTATTTCCATTCAGAAACTATCTGTGATTTATTTTCACCATTTTTTTACATCAGATTAAAAGGCATAACAGCAGACAAGACTTAGCCATTTACCACAACTGTAGAGGCAAATAGCTGCGGGCGGCTGTGTCACAGTTCGAACAGAGCTGACTGAGATTGTAGGCCTGCAAGGATGAAAAATAATAATTAGTTTAAATAACTAGTATTTCTGGTGCCCTTAAGGTGGCTTATTGCAAGCATTCTTAGTATTTGTTTTCCTCATGTAAACATAGCGTAGCTGTTTTCTCAGCCTACGGAGATAGTTGTGAAGCACAGTCTGTTAACTGCATTTACATTAAGGTCATTTTCATGAAACTAGCACTCCAAAGGAGTAGTTTCTTAACAGTACACCATCATTTTATGAAATTGAATTACTGTGACCTAATAAGAGAGAAAAGCTGTTAAAAAGTGGCACCGTCCACATCAATCTGGCCTGTTTCCTTATGTATCCCAGTATGTTTTGAGTGGCGTAGCAGCAGCTTGCAGTTCACAAAGAATGGGGATGTATTTTCAATATTTGCTTGCATGTTGGTGGCGGCTGCTCTTTCGGTAGTCATGGTGCATTTCATAGCATTTTTCTAGGGGGTTATACAGTGCTCAGAGCAAGGTTATGAAAAATGGATCCCCATTTTTGGTACTGGAGAACTTGCTTGCTCTTATCTTAATCACATCTACCAGCATTACAACAAATGCAAATCAGGGTTTAAGTCATACTTTAAATTAGTACAGTTCAAATGAAGAGACATTTGACCAGACCACTTTGAGCTTGGATTGGTCCTTTGAAGCTATATAGTGAAGTTAAACCAGCATGATAACTTTTGTCTGTAACTGTCTATTCCATCTGGTTTCTTCATCCAAAGGCATGCAGAGCAGGCCCAGTGGGGGGTCGAAATTTGTTGCTAAGTTTGCCTGTAAAGAAGCAAGTAAATGTGATAGTAGATCATGGCAATGGGGGCTCATGTGGTGCTGTCACAGACATCAGTATTTAGCACTGTCTGTGTTTGTAGAGTCTTGCACAGAATTGCTTAGCTTTATGGCTAACTGAGCAGCATCCCCACACACACACAAACACACACCCACTCCACAGTCATTCAAAAGCCAACAAAGATTGCATCTCTATAAGGGCAACAATTGTTTAGTGCTGATTAATAAGCAAATATTGTTTTCTATGAAACTAAAGTTAACTGAGATAAGATTTCTTCATCAGGTAACTCTCTTGTCAACATCCTGGTCAGATGTGTTGTGCCATTTGTGATCAAAATTGTATTTTAGCCAGTCAAAGTGCATAGGTTTCCTGTGATATTGTGTTTTCTCTCCCCTCCTCTCTGCTGCTGTTTCTTCCCTTGCTGTAATCAGAGTTCCACTTGTGAGCTCAGGGTCCAGCCCTCATTGACCAGCTTGAAGCTGAGAGGTTTAATCCCGAACAGGAATGGTCGATATATGAGGTGTCTTGAAGCAAAAAGAAATCTTAGCTTTGCCTTGACCAGTTGTAGCTGTTCAATACAGAAGGCAAGTGTGTCACACCAACAGCTACAAACCATAGTCAAGCTTTTAGGAGTTTTATCAAATGTTCCAACTGAGAATGTTCAAATGATACAATTTATTTAGCTTGTTATGTCAAATAATATCCAATAGAAAAAGGATTAAAATGTTTGTATCTTGTTTTGCAATGATGCTGCCCTTGCTATAAAATATAGTCTTTAACACGGCTTATTCAAATATAGTAAGTCAAAGAAAGACGGCTTAAAAATCCTCATTTTGATTCATGAGTGACTGGCTGAATAAAGCAATAAAAAATCCTGTATGGTTACATTTTGGAAGCATAAACAGCTATTCCTTTGAAATACTAAAAAAAAAGTTGCTTTTTCATTGGTGTTGTCAACATGAAGAGGATATTTCTTTTGACTTAACCAGGAGCTTTTTGCCTCACTAAGGCAAAGATAACCCTTTATTTCCTTTCTTAATGAATAAATGAGAAATAAAGCAGTCCTCTGTAAGTAGAGTACAACCTAAGTGCATCAGACAACAACGTGTGTGCTAGAAGAAGCCCTTAGTGCCTATTTCCATCTCAGCTTCTCTTCAATTTGTTGTGAATTTATGGTTTTCCTCAATTAACCATATCCACACAGGGCTTAAATGGACTGTGAGTGGCCCTTTTAGTGAGTTGGTGTCTGGGCCATTTTAGGTTTACGCATGAGCTCAAAACTGGAACACCAAAAAGCAGAAAAAACAGTTACAGTGTGGATCCAAAATAGGTGAATCACTACCAGTTTAGGCTGTGTGTCGCTGAAGATACACTTCCGTTAAGTTCTGTGGAAGGAGAAAGTGTCAGCGGGCCAGTGGCATTTGTTGAGTCACCATCAAGGCTCCATCACGACACTATAACTCAATCTGCTACAGTAGTAGCTGCATTTGCAGCATTTCCTCTGGGTAGATTGTAAACAGTATAATGCTCCCAAATTCATGTGAAAGATAATAAAGGTCCAAAGTATAAACGTCAAAATTGTAAATGAACTCTCGTAGTAAACTGAGAGTACAGCCTTTGGCTAGCATAGACACAGGTACCACAGCTTTTGCTTTTGCCTGAGTCGGGCATGTCCTCCTGAAGCAAAGTCTTGCCAAACACAAGCAGGCAGGAATCCCAATATTCATGCCAAACTACTGGGACTCATAGCCCCTCAGTCTTTCTCCTCAGGGAACAAGAAGAGTCAAACAGTGTCAATCACGCTACAACAGAAAAAGAAGACAACAAGAAACAGTCATGGATTAGATCATTGATAATAGATACGGATGTATCAAGAGGAGGACAATATGGGCTGGCTCTCCTCCAGATAGAACTTAAGGTAAGCATGTGATAACAAAAATACAATAAAATTCTCCAGAGAGGGAGGATAAGTAGGTACTCTTGTAAATGATGATGATGCAAAGATAAGGAGCAAAAGGTTAGGTCAGGTTAGGGTGTCAAGTTAGACATCGATGTAAGAAACATTTCTGACATGCTAGTCTTGCGTTGTTATTTATGTCATACTGCAAGACCATTTGTCGTTCCCGACGCTCCAAATCGGACCCGAGTTTTGACGATGAGCTGCGACATTGCAGTCCGGCTAAAATCTGACTGAATTTGTGTAGCCTGAGCCAACCTTCAAGAACATTTGGTGAGCCTGTGGAGAGTTAAAATAAAACAAGACTAGAAGCCACACTTCACAGTGGGGCCAAAGTAGCACACTTATTTAATTAGTTAATTATATGATGATCTGTAAGATTAAAGCCAATTGCGATAATTGGCCATATGCGAAATATAGGCATCAGTCACTGCCACACTGAAAATCTGTCCCCAATAAAAACCCTCAAAACAATCAGCTGCACAAGGTAGCACTGGATCACAGCAGAGCAGTGCCACCAGAAGGATGGAGCCAACCTGAAGAACAGCTTCGAGCTTGTGTGAGGAAAGAGCTGCAAAATTGATTGCTGAATGATTGACAACATGTTAATAAAGTAATAAAAAGTTCTGCATTCACCTTTTGGTATATTTAGTAATGTAGGTCCTATTTATGACCCTATTATCACTTATTTCATTCAGAGCTTGGATTTGAAGTGCTGATAAGCAGGACTCCTCTGAAAACATAGTGGGTCAGGTCCATGTACATCATACTTGTTTTTCATGTTAAATATAATTTTAGTGAGTTCTCGTTCATAAGATCATGTAAGTACTTGAGTACTGAATTGACTGTGAAATCCCATCCATTTCATCAAAGCACACCATTTTGTTGAAGTTTGGTTTCAGGAACACAGATTCCAACCTTTAAATAGAGTATGAGCCAGAAACAGATGGGATTTGTTTCTTACCAGACGTGGCACAAAAGATGTAGTCACATGTTCAGTTCATGGGATTTAACTGTAGTTTGATGGTCAGACAACAGTAACGTCCTCTGTTGGCAGTGGGACAGGCCATAAATATTAACCACTAAGTGAGAGACTTACACTGTATCATAGAAGTGTAAGCACCCTCTCTTATGAAGAACTATGGAACAAATGCATTATTTGTGTGTGGTTTTGTGTGTGTTTGTGTGCAAGTGCACTCTGTTACATCTAGCAGAGACCAGCACTCCCCCCTGCTGGCCGCTCTGCAGACCTGCCGAAACAAAATGTGTCATTTGAAGCCTCACAGACGTTGAGAAAGCTGAGGGAGAGTTTGACCAAAAAAAAGTAAAGCATGTACATTTAATTAAACATAAATCAAATTAGTGATTTCTGTAAACTCAGCTGTGTTATAAACAAATTGATTGTGTTGCATTTTATTCTCCATGATGTTTCAGCTCGTTCTCTCTGAAATGCATCCCTCTGTGTGTGCTGTGCTCAGCGGTAGATAGAGAGAAAGTGCAGCTTCCTAATTAGAGCAATTACACAGTGTTATATGACCATTACAAAATTTAGTACCATAGTAATAATCATAAAGCCATCATATTAAGCATTTCAGTAGCATACTGTTCTCATGGAGAGAGAGTGAGAGAGAATCTCTTAGTATTCCACTTGAGACACTGTTCCTCCATATTGCAATTTCCTGTTGGAGTCTTATCTGGAGCAACCTGGAACCGCACTCCAGCGAAGCCTCACACTGCTCCCTCTGCTCACCTGCTGCTCCCACATCTCTGCTTCTTTTTCTCTTTCTCCTTCTCTCTTTTAACTCCTGCGTCTTCCCCACTCTCACTTTCACACTTCCCCCCTGCCTGTGCAATGTCATGATTAGTATGCTGAGAACCAGTAAAGCCTAACCTGGACATCATTCACTTAGACGATCAGTGGACTGTCTTGCTGTCAGTCAGTCAGCTGATGAGTTATTATCCTACTCACACTCTTGCTGAATTACTCATTCAGTTTTTGCTCCAATTTCCTTCACATAATTTTAAATCTCAAGAAACAAACATGCATTATGTGGTTTGAAAACTATAAAAGGGAGCAGACTTCTTTTATTTATGTGCTACTTGCTTCAACACCTGGTTTCAGCCCAGTTTAGCCCTAAAAATGCTTGTTTTAGCATCTGCTGAGTGTTCTCTAGGACAGAAGCAACCTCTGAGGACAGAGATATTCCAGTAGTATGATGAGGAAGAAGGCATTGACTTATACTGACCATAAAGCTTGTTGTGCTTGTGCTCTGTAAATCTGGAACAACATAATTCAAACACTATGAACAGACTGCAAGATTCTTTTGCCTAGGAAAATGAACATTCTCTAGGCTAGGAATAATTCTAGTATTTACTAGAATAAACAGAGATCGGATTTGCATTCAAGCTTTGAATTTTGTCACATCAACATATTTACATTCTGTCTCCAGCTTTTGAACTGTCTGACATACCTTTCTTTAACAGACACTTTTAAGTGGTCTCAGAAATATCTAATGCTAAATCCATGTCATTTATTGTAACAGTGAGAGTTAGGAAGAGGGAGATAGAGAGTGGCAGGTAGAGCAGAAGACTGATCCCCCTGTTTCTCCCATGATTACATTCTGTTCAGGCCCTGTTGCAGGGAGAAGAGGAAGATCAAGCTTCGGCCACAGAATATGAATTTTATATCTGCAATGCAGCCAAGAGATACCTTTATGTAGCAGCCAGCCTGCGCTGATACTGGACAGTAAAGATCTGTCTCTGTGCACCAGTAGATTTTTATTAATAATAACTACTTGTTAGGTATTAACCATAGTATTTTGTTTTCATTTGAACCTGTACTTTTGAATAGTAAAGGTGATTTAATACCAATACTTATTCAACACCAAACCTTCAAAAATAGACGCCCTAGGCTGTTCCAATTACCAAAAGATTGCAAAAAAACTCCTGCACACTTAATACTTAAAATACCTCCGTAATGCTTTGTTCCTGAACCATTACCAGGGTATTTGAGCAGTTTTCACCAATTTGACCTATTCTGCCCTGGTCTGTTTTCAAAGCCATTTTGCAGTTAGATCAGAACTAGATATTTCTCACGACTAGATAGTTCACTGTCTTGCTAAAAAGCTGAGTATTTTACTATCCTCTGTAAATGGAGTTCAAAGCAAGTTCAACTGACAACAATATCCTGCAAGCAGGAGCTCTTAGCGCCTTTTTTCCCTATCTTTGCTGCTCTGTTGTGAATTTATGGTTGTCTTCAGTTAACCACATCCAAGTGGGCCTTAAATGGACTCAGAGTAGGTCATTAAGTGGATTGGTGTTTGGGCCAACTAAGGTTTATAATTTAGCTCAAAGCTGGAACACCATAAAAGCAGCAAACACGGGGACAGTTTGGGTCCAGAAATGGTAACTTTCTAACAGTTCAGGCCATGTGGGGCGCCCATCAGGGATGACACAACAACCCATCTGGGTTTCCCCCTCAAGGGTCCTTTATGGACACCGACAACCCATTTAAAACTTGCATTAACATGGATTAATGTCCATTTGTCTTTGTATGTATTGGCTTGGTAGTGTAGATGCATTGTGTACCAATGCAAATTGAAGATATTAACTGACGTGATGTGAGGTATTCGGCCTGTAAATATCAAACAGCTCTTAAGGAAATGCCAGTCACTTTGAGATCCAGATCATTTGGCTGAACTTAGTAATAAGAGCTGGTCTTTGGGCTTCAAACAGCCCTTCATTTGGTGCTATTTTGGCTTTTTCATGTCTATTGTCCACACAATTGGAATAAAAGTAGAGGAGTTCTCAAACTGGGACACAGTTGTTGTTGTTCTCATAAAGATTTGACTCTTAGAAGCGTCTCGTTTACAAATGAAACAAAATGTAGTACTTGAGTTCTCATTTTATTTAAATCAGTACTCTATATGATTAATTTTCTAAATAGTGAATCACTGTGTACTTTAAAAGCATGTATGTGACAAAATGAAGGTGAAAAGCAGTTTAAAAGGCACCACTAGCTACTCAGCTGATGGCTTATTTGTCCCCTTTCATTCCTATTGCCAGAAGCTTCACTGCACACAACATGCAACAAGTCCAAGGTGTTGTATTTAATGTGTTATCAATAAAACAAACAACAACATTTATTAAACAACTGCACTTCCCATATAACAAAAAGTGCAAAAAGTTCCATAGATGTGCATTATGCTTAAAAATATATACACTACTTATACTTTGGCTCCAGCATGTTTACTAACCTTCTAAAACCTTTGTTGTCCGTGAAAATACCTTTTGGTCTTTGGTGATATATTCACTGATGTACCTTATTATCTGTTGAGCCTCGTGCTGATGTGGGAAAGTGGGACTGTGAACGCTTTCTTAAGAGTTTTTAGCCTTGCTGCAAATCTCTTTGGGGATGATGATTTATCAAGTGGCTCCTCATTTACTCACATTGCTCATCAAGTGTGTCACCTCAGTCTGGCAGTGTCTGCATATTGTCTTTTGTTTGTCCATCACCTTTTCTCCTTTCTCATTTCTTGACACAGGAAACGAAAATGCTTTCACACATTAGATTTAAGAGTCGCTGGAGCCTGCAAAATCTCTAAAACTTTGTCACTCGTTCCACTTCACTACTCATAGCATCCGCTGTTATTTTTTTTAAGCCGGTAAGTGGAACTCAAAGGATGATGGGTACGCTGGTGCCGCTATCCCACTTCCCCTTGCTCTGCTCCACTGCAAAAGCGACACTTTTTGCCCTGCAGACTTATAGTTTGAAACCATCACATGTCCACAATGGTATTGAGATGCTTCTGATACTGCAACAGGACCCTTATATCTCTTGTTGTTAAGGCTAAATGTAAACAGCCTATGACCATATTTGCTGGACTCCTGTTGGGAATCCCATTTAGATTAGGGCTGAACGTTTAGGGAAAATAATATAATTGCGCTTTATTTCCCCAATATTGCCATTGCGGTTTTTTCGATTATTCCTTAAGTTCCTCATCTTATGTATTTTCCAACAACACAAGCAATAAATCTATCTATATTATAACCAACACAATGTTAGATAAAACTAGGACTAAACATTTTTTAAAAATATGTAATTGTGCTGATTTGGACTGGTTTTGCATATTGGATATGAATTGTTGTATTGAAGGGAATGTTCATTTTTATGTCATCCTCATATTTAATCAGACAAATGTACAAAAATGAAGACAGTATGATTTTTTTGTAGACTATTCTAAAATATGGCACTGGAATGATGACATGATATGTAATGCATAAATTCTCTGCTGCTGCAAAAAAGTTTTAAACCAGTATTTTGCCAAAATTAAGTATCAGGTTAAGAAATATCGCACCTTCTGCCATTTGAAATTGCAGCAGGCCATATTGCAATTTAATGTAATTTTCAATTGATTGCTCAGCCCTAGTTTAGATACAATATGGGTGTGGTGGCTAGTGAATTTTAGCCTGCTAAGCTTTATTTGCAGCCTTTTCAAAGCACACTCACTTGTCAAAGTTTAATTTCAGGAATACTGATTCCAGCTGTTAAAGACCCTGTAAAGTTAAATCCAAAATTTGTGTCTTAACACACTATATGTTGGAATATGGTTGCTGTACACATGTGAAAGTCTACATGTGACTGGATTTTGGAATTAGACTGTTGGAAAGGTTTTAACCCCTCTCTTAGCTGAATTTAATTTGGGCAGGTCAAATACATTTGCTGGCTTCATCACTGGTCCACAATGGGGAATGACCCCGCCCCTCTAACACTACAACAATATAAAATCATAGGACAGTTCATCTCAGTACGGCACTGTTTGTTAGGTGATGTCACTGCCTTAATTTAAAGTTAACAGTCAGTTAAATGCTGTTTTTTTGTTTTTTTGTTTTTTTTTTCATTTTAAGGTAAATTTGCCAAATCCATCAATCACAGTGGCCTACGGATCATTTGACGCATCGTAACAGAGAGATTTGAGCCAGAAAATGGATTTTATCTCTTCTCTGGCACAGAGCCAGGCAGCTTGACACTACTAATCTTTAAAAAAAATGTAATTGTATCATTTTTACCAAAGGGTCTCGAGAAAGTATCAAAGATTCAGTCACCATTTATAACTCTTATGCAATTTTACATTGATATCTGTCCCTGTCTATTTCATTCTTATCATAAAGACAACACATGGTCTTGTGGATCTCAAATAAATGTTAGAGTGCTCGCTAAAAGCAGAGCATCTTGTTAAAGAAGGATGTGGCATAAAGCCTAAAATGCCTGTGTGCTTTGTGTCACCAGTGTAATACATCAAAAGGCCCACTGTAGAATTAATTTATTTACATGATTTCAATCGAGTCAGTTTTACCAGAATTCATCATGCAGATTTATACATGTGCGATAAATGTCATTTAAAATGATAAAACTGTATGTAATTGTAAATATATTGTTTTATAGTATGACAAGCTTCTTTAATGTCAGCCCTTGTAAAGTAGTTATATGCATTGCCATTATATAAAAAAAACAATTCTCTTGAGTCTCAATGACCTTTTACTTGGGATAAAATTACAGGTTATTAAATACACATTCAGTGTTAACAGTAGGTGCTAACTGATGAGAGCAGTAAAAGCACAATACAGCAATGTCAAGCTATCAGACTCGTTAAATCAGCCCTCAGGCCAAAACAAGCTTGTGCAAAGCCTTACATCCTTTGACACTTTTCTGCTAAGACCTGGTTTTAGAATTTAGTGCTATTCTTATAATGACACTACAGTTCAGCCCCAGGACATGTAAACACCCTCTTTATATAGCTGCTCTCTCCTGATTGCAGTGCTGTCCCACTGCTTATTATCAGGCCTTTTGCTTTTTCTGCTACAGCTGGTCAGCTTGTCTAAACTCTGTTTCAGCATGGTGATTTCTGTGTTTCCTGCAGATGTTTATTACAGGGGGAAATCACATGATCACTCATAATTACTAGCAATATGGCATCAACTGTGTGTTTGTGTGTGGCTGGAGTGTCCTTGAAGGGCCTGCCTATCCAAACGAAAAACCAAATATTCACATTTTGCTTGCTTTTAGCACTATGCAGTTTTGGCACCAGGCAACTTTCAGCTAAATAGATGCCAATTAGCTTGTCTGAGTAGTATTTGATACAGTGGCTTAGGCTAAAAGACAGAAGAGGACCATCACCAAAAAAAGCTAAGAATAGACAAAGACTGACCAAGCAAGAGGCTGCACAAAAAGCAACAGCCGGATGGAAGAGTGTACATCCCTGGTGTTACTATTTATCACATCTTGGGACAGATATGTTGGGCTTTATAGTTATTTGTGTCATCATTTTCTTAAAAGCAGCTTCCCAGATGGGCGAAAGCCATTTAAACTGAGAAATGTCTCAGGCTTGCATACAAATAGATACTGTAAATGTATAGGTCTTACACATATGGTTTTCTCTGTACCAAAATACCAGCTGGGCTGCAAACCCTGGTCTCCTGAGTGACAGACATCTATATTACCACTGAGCTAATGGACAAGCTAGTGATGTCAACGTAATTTACGTACAAAGCGAAGAAGACACTTGAAGTGGCTGGAAAAGTTGATAAAACAAGTATGGGTACAAAACAATCCAACATCTACTACTGCACTGACAAATTAACCTGTTTAATCAATAGTTAGATTTAATAAAGCATCAATGATTCAGTCAAACTGATGCAAAAACGATAGTCCGCTGGTTTCCTTTAATTTCCCAGACCTGAGCTGAACAACAACTTCCGGAGCATCTGGAATGACTGAGCCATCACTCAAAAACTCGCTGACCAGTAGGGATACGCCCCAGAAAATCCCGCCCACATGTGACATTTGTGTCGAAATGCAAGCAAAAACTTGAGGAACGCAAACAAAGGATCGCGGAGCGCAAATGCAAAACAGAGAAGCGAGAGCAAAAGTCTCATCAGCGAGAGAGAGAAAAATTAAACTGTAAACAAAAAGAGAGCTGTTCAAAATGTAAAGACTAATTATTTATTTGCAATTTTGAAATTTTACTCTTAACGTGAACTTTTTTTTGCTTGGATCACATTTTTTTGTTCTCAAATGCTAATTTTTGTTTGATACTGAAAAAGTTTTGTTTGAATCTTTTTGACACAAATCTCATTCCATAGAAAAACAGCTTGAAGATGTCAAATTTGTTTCTGAGAAACCGTCAAATCTTGACAGCTCAAGGTCATACAATACTCGCAAATGTAACCAGAAAAGAAAAGCACTTTCAGAAGCACACTGACACCAGGAAAATACACACAGATGATACACACAGTAATCAATAATTCGCTTAGAAAACATGCCTACATGCTTGCAGAAGTCCATTGCTATTGGGCTATTGTCAATAAATTGTGCCTCTTAACACAAAGTCAAAAATTTTATTGTATTGAATTTGTACAAATTCATTTGAAGTCGCAAGAGTGAAAGCCTCAACAAATGTCAGCTGAAGCAACTTAATGATGGAAGTATTCATCAGGGGATGAAAAGTTCATAATGTTAAGTTTGTATGTGAGTACATTATATTACATTGTTAGCCCATGCATGCTCAAAACAAAAACAATGAGAAAACATATTTTCCTTTATGTTGATTCAGATCCAAAAATCATTTCACTTCTCTTGCATCTTCCTAACGGTGCATGAAAGTGACAGACTTGAGTTTGAGTGAGCTGCAGGGAAAGCTTTAATGTGCACTTCAACACTCAGACTATCCGCCTCAGACAGTCTCTGTAATCTGCATAACAATGTAATTATAATCTGCCTGACTCTCTCCTACCAAGTTCCCATCTTGAGTAACAATCACAGCGACACCAAATCTGTGTCTGATTGTTTTGGCAAAGAACTGGCTATTTAATCAGGTGAAGTGAGTGACGACTGAACTGAAGAACAACCCCCCCATGAAAGCATTAATCACCAGGTAATTGGATTGAAAATTAGGGAGACGTTGTCTTTGTATTCCATTAGCTTGGAGTGGATTTTTCATCACTCCCTGGCAGTGAGGGCGACGGTCTTTTCTTACATACATTGCACTGTCTCTCTCACTCCCCTAAAGGCTTTTAGAAGAGGTGGAGAGAAGAGAGTGATAAAGAGAAAGAAAGAGAGAGAGAGAGAGAGGAAGGCGGAAAAGGAATATAAATTTGATTCACTTAATTTTGTATAAGGGGGCTGGTGTCCTCAAAGGGTAAATTGATCCAGTCATTGTGATGAATAGGCTCAATTAGTTTACCCAGTGTGGGACAGGGGTGAATACATGTGTTAGAAGACGCCCCCTTGTTGCCTAATTTTTCACACATCATCTTACATTTCTTTTGTTGAACAAATCACAAAACGTAATCTTCTTATCCCTCTCTTTCAACTGTTTCTTCCTTCTTAATTTTCCACACTAATGTTGAATCTTTTTCATTCACTGCAGGCCCCATGTAACACATCAAAATAGAAAAAAATACTTATTGATCTGGTTGGTAGCATCACAACAAGATAATTAAAGAGCTGATGCTTGCATTAAGTAGTATGTGGCCAGCTGTTACACATTTGATTCACGCCACTAGCTACGCACTAAGCATTCTTGGATCATCAGTAAGCACTGCTAGCACTCAAACTGTCAGCTATAGATGCAGGCCCTTAATCTGCCATTTACTCCGATGCCCTTATCCAGTGAAGAGCAATCTTAATGTTTCAGCATACCAAGACATTTTGGACAATGCTAAGCTTCCAACTTTGTGGCAACAGTTTGGGGAAGGCCCTGTAAAGACGTGATTGAACATGTTAAGACATTGACTGGGATGCACAAAGCCCAGACCTAAACTTTTGAGATGAACTGGAACAGCGATTGCAATCCAGGCCTTCTCATCCACCATTAATACCTGGCCTCATAAATAATCTAAAGAATGAATAGGCACAAACTCCAACAAAAGAAAAGTCTTCTGGAAAACCTTCCAAGAAAAGTGGATGCTGATTTAGCTGCAAAAGGTGGACCAACTCCTGAAAGAACATACATTTAAATAGAATGTCATTACAGTCCCTGTTTCATAATGGTCAGGTTTACTTTTGTCTATATATTCCTGTGCAGAACTTCTAGGCATGTTTGAGTTAAAAAATGAGGCTGAAGTAAGGTGTGTAATTGCAAGTAAGCCCGCTTGAGGGCCCCATCAGGCTGGAACAAGGACTGACACAACCCAGGTTGTGCTCTGGATGCAAATTAACTGGGGCGTGGGAAAGTCTATTCTTTTGGTGTGACGTAAGGATGGATACTCCCCTAGTCCTGCTGTGGATATCTGAAGGTCCAGAAAACTGCAAGTGATCTCGGGGCATATTACCTGGGGCGTAAAGGCCCAGACAAATGAAATGGTGTCAAGCTTCACCTTGGTTGCGGAGTGACACACGTTTGTGTCGTGCTGGACAATCACCGCCACCCCCTTTGGTCAAGGTCAAGCTTAACAGCATCTCTTTTGTCGGGGAGACTGCTAGCAGTTTTTACGGGCCCATTGGACATCCACAGCCCAACCAGGGGCTCATGGAAATTCTTCTGTCCACTCGCAAGGCCTAGGCTATGCTTACTCACCACATCAACCTCTTACTCCACCCTAAAGGTATGGACTTTGTTACTCTTGTATTATTTTCCAATGCCACTGGTGATATACAAGGACATCCAGAGCACAACTGGTATTGTGTCGATCCTCCTACCAGCCTGATGGTGCACTCAGGCAGCTTATTTGTCACATCTATGCCTTACTTCAGCCGCAATATTTGGCCCAAACATGCCTAAAAGGTCTACATAGTACTATATACTCTCTCTCTCTCTCCCTCTCTCTCTCTCTCTCTATATATATATAAAACACATGGTAGGACTGTGAAGCTGTTGGAGTTGATAACGGTTGACTCAGAAGAAGCTGCTTGTAGTTCAACTGTGTTAGTGATTTTTGTTCCTTTTTTGTCTGTTAATTTCACACTGACTGAGCTGTATTACAATAAACAACTTGCTCAGAGGTCCATAAATCTAACAAAGATTTAAAAAATTCTGCTTCTGTGCATATACTAGGGATACTAGGGATTTAATCATGAAACCATAAAGTTTTATGCCTCTGGTTTCAGGAGTCTAGCCAAAGCTTTCAGTGCTGTGAGCACTTAGTAAATTGCAGAGAAATTATTTTCGCTGGACTAATATGATATTCTGCACATCTCCCCATTCTAAGAAACCCCTTTATATCTCTTTTCTCACATTTCTCATTTTACTCAAGCCTCAGTGTATTACTTTTTCATCACTTTAAATTGGATGTCCCAGAATAATAGTGGCCCTGTCTATTATTAATACACTGAATCCATCGTGAAGGGAATAATCAGGGTTTGAGAACTGCAGTGAAAAATTTCAAGGGCTCAGGAGACTTAGAGTTTCTCTGCACGCACACCCTCTTCCTACCTGTCTGAATGTGCTTGATAAGACACTGAATAGGAGCATTACAAGATCTCTTTTTAGTGACTGCTAATAAGAGTAATCTACTCTAAAGGGACAGAGTTCAGAACAGTAAGTCAAGGTAAATGTGATCTGTGGTAGTATTTGACATTGATTTCCATCAAATTTATAACAAGGTAGAAAAATATTAATACAGCAAGATCTATCACTAACTCCTGAAGCAATAATCACATGCCATACTTTGACTTCCCATGATGGCGCTTTTAGCATGAATGTAGGTAACATGGACAGATGATAATTTTCCGATGGAGAAGTTCTGTGTGAGGACGCCGGTCAGATTTGTGCTCATAGTGCGATGAAGAGACAGGCAGTGACCCTGGCTAATGGGCTTTGTCTCTTTACTCTACTACCTGGATGTAAACAAGCACAGTGACAGTATATTATAAAAGCAGTCTGGCAGTATTCTGATTTAAAAGACTTTCATATGTGTTAGATTAAACAGCCACACTGACCCAAGCAATGAGTAAACACATTCAAAACAGGAATATGGATCTTAACTTTCAAGAAGGATCATGCTATTACAGCTAATGTTCATCCATCATTTGACCAATCAGGTGGAGCCCTGGACATGCTGGCCAATCAGATGAAGCTCCAGCCTGCAAACAAACTCCAACTGAGTAACTGTTTGCAATCAAGTGGTGAAGTGATGGCGTGATTTTGTAGGCAAAACCTATAAGTTCGCGTTGTATTTTGATATTTGACAGGCTTATCTGGACTTGTCTCACTACTTTCAGAGGAAAATGACAAACCACTATCACCATCTGTAATGCCACCATTAATAATTGAAATAGTCAAAACTGTTCAAACAAAACCAAGAATATCAAGCTGCTGCATGTCAGTAACTTTATCATTAACACAACAGATATCTCTATTACTGGATTTAAGCGAATGACATGATAAAACATACATTGACTATTATTTATTATCTAGCTGAGAAGATCATGTCTGTAACCACGGCAATCAAAAACAGTGAACCTGAGTCTGATACTGCTTGTGAGATGGATTAAGTTTTCCTTTTTATTTAAAGTTCCTTTGTCAGTTTCCTACCAGCTGCCCCCAGCTGCATGTGGTCACCCCAGGCGTCTGAAATAATACCTAGTGAGACGGGGCATGGACCTGGCATAGCCCTGGACGAGGATGGTCGGAGCAGTACAGGACGAAGGTTGTCATGGTGAAGTGCCAAAATGGCTTATGCTGACCTGACATAGCTTCCCTGCCTCTAAATTGTATTTGACTTACTTTATCCCCTTCATATGTTAGACTAAATAGACCGTCATTATAAATCCATTCATAAGGGTTTCCCTGTATAGTTTTGCAGACTGCAAAACAGACAAAACAGGCAGAGTTGCAATACTTTTACAACACACACACAGTTTAACAATGAGTACAGATTTTTTTCTGTATTTTCATTGTTGTACACTGAGTATCCTCCAAGGGGCATGATATGAATGCAGCAGAGGTTATGGTTACAGTGATGTCATCGCACGTCAGAGATGCATTATTTATCAGACTTGCAGTGCAGCCAAGGGTTTATTTCAGCAGAGCTTGAATGCCATGAAAATGAAAAGAAATGTGCAACCACTAAAAAAACCCTATTGTGTAACCATCTCACACACACACACACACATAAATATAAATGCAGGTGCAGCACCTCGACATAAAAATGGATGTATTTTTAACGCATAAAGATTCCTGTCCATGGAATACTTCAGTGATGAGTCTGACCTCTTATCAGGTTTGTGGCAGTTCTCTGTTTGACCTTTTGTTCCCTTCAGTCAGCATTCGCTCCCCAAGTTACAAAGAATACCCTCATTACCAGCTAATTCATACTGTCTGACTCCCACCTGTCTCACACAGACACACAGAGAAGGACTGCACATTCAGTTGTCTAACCATTGCTATTTAAACACCCTGATGTGCAATAATCACATGGAAGGTTGCACAAGGAAATGGCTGTACACCAGGTCATTTTTTTTGATAATCGGTCGCTCTAAAACTTTAAGTATGTTTTTTAATATTTACCACAGTTTGTCAGTGTAAAATAGCCAAAATTGTACTGTGGTGTTGCAAAGCTAGTAGGAAAATGCACACACATGCACAAAAACACGAAGCATACATGCATGAACAAAAATGAAGGGTAGAGGTGCATTCAGATCATGTCGGTGAAATCCTTATCTAATTTGAAAGTAAAAATCTAGGATCAAATGACCATCCAAATGAAGGTATAGTGAGGTTGTAGAACAGAAAATATGGAATTGCTGTGGAAAGATCCTGTCTTTAAACCCCGCTAATGTTCAAACAAACCTTACCAAAGTTACACTGTAGATAGAGTTTACTTCACTTTGGTGGTTCACAAAATGACAATCAGTATCTGGAGTATCCTTTTAAAAATCTATATGAGTTAAAAAAAAAAAAAAAAAAAAAAAAAATAGCCAGACTGTATTGGTTAGTGTTGGATGTTGCCTGGCAGAGATTTAAAAAGCCAGAATTTTCAGTGGGAAATGCCTATGTGATTGCCAAGAAAATAAATATTCAATTATGTATTACTGGAAGATGTGTAACGTAGAGAACTCTATACAAATCCAAAGTCATTTTATGGAACTACTTTTTTTGTTTAGCTATGCTACTTACTATCAAAAGCATATTTACAGTATTTTTTCTAAATTGCCAGAATTCTGAAGAATTACAAGCCCAGTTAGCAGAAGGTCAAGTTTGGGAGCATATGCCAGTCTCGACTTGTACTGCTCTGGCCTCCTGATCATCCAGGGAAAGCAGGCCAGCTGCCACTGCTGTATCCGCAGCTGGCCCTCACCATCCTTGATCACCTGAGCACGTCAGCATTAGACACGCTGTGTTCCCAACGATACCCCAAAATTGTGCCAAACAGAAGTCATCACAAAGGAATACAGCTGGTGCCTACGGTGATCAGTCAGTGTCCAGGCCTCACAGAAGTATAGTAAGACCAGGAGGCTCAAGGACTGAAAAACTGGCTTTCATCCGTATGCTCAGGCAGAGTACCACACCATCTTGCTCCATGCGCAAGTTCAAGTCTGCAGTTGACGTCAGCTTCGCAGTTAATAGGATCGATGGGTTACACTGTCAAGGTAGGTGAACTGACCACAACCACAACTTACACTCTCTCATCATTTGGACACAGACTCGGCAGCATCTAAGGCATCCTTAAATGCCTGGATCTTTGTTTTGGCTGAGGAGACGTGCACTTCCAATGCTTCAGCCTCTTCACTCAGCAGGAGCCCCACCAAGGACACTTTTAGTCTCTGTAAGGATCATAGGAACAACTGCAAAGTCCAGATCAGCCTCTGCTGATGACGTCAAATTAGCCTTCAGACTAAACTTGTGTGAATTGTGGTCACATTGTAAATGAACATTTCTGTTATAATTCATTTACATTGACGGACTCACCATGTCCATAAATGTAAGCAATGTCTGATTTTACAGTTGGTGTGAGTAGGTGCAACAAAAAATAAGCTAACTGTTATTGTGGGCACAAGTAAAAGACTGTGTGAAGGAATTTCAAGATTTATGCATGATCAAAAGAAATCATAGTCACTGTAAAGACAGGCATCCTCCTTTGAATGTTTTTTTAATGTCCTAGATGTGTGCTAATATTTGAACACTTCTGTGTTCTTTAGTTGTAACATAAAAGTGGAGGCAAGCTGAAGGGCTTTTCTGAGGTTGCTCACTTTTTTCTTCACATTACAGTAATTCTTTAGTGGAGGATGATGTTGTTTGTCTTCATTATCTTAACATGTTTGATTTTTTTTTCTTCTGGTTGCTTTGTAGAACTATCCAGCCAGGGCCAGACATCAAACTGAATGCCCGTTTCATGTTGAGTGATAAAACAATTTAACAGTGGCTTCATATTTTCTAAATTGTCTAAGTTTCTTCCAGTTTCCCTGGGAAACTCAGCTGGAGTTGAATGTTTAGAGCAGGGGTGTCAAACTCAATCACAGCAGGGGCCAGATTCTGAATTTGGGTCTTAACCTGAGAGCCTAAAAAGGTCAATATTTAACCATTTACTGTAAACCTCACCTTCACCAGAAATGAATTATGGGAGGAAAACATATCACTAATTATAAATGATTTTGTTATTTTAAAAAGTTCACATGATAAGTCTAAAGGCTCAAAATCTAAGATTAAAAAGTCAAACTTATTGGTTCCAAAGGTAGAAACATGACATTTAAAGATAAAATAATGTTTTTAAAAGGGAAATACATGAGATAGAATGCTGATATCATGATTTTTGATGGTGAAAATATGAGATGAAAGTCAAAATCATGAATTTAAAAGGTCCAGTATGGAATAAAATTCAAAATTGTGAGTTTTAAAGGCCAAAAAAAAGAAAAAAAATTCCAAATCACAAGTTTTCAAGGTCAAAACAATAAGACACAATTTTTAATCATTAGTTTTAAAGGTCAAAATAAGATATAAAAGTCAAAGTTAGGAGTTGAAAGTGTCAAAATGTGAGATACAATTCAAAATCATGAGTTTTGAAAGACATATTTCTCAAAATTTAAACTAGTTGATCTGAAAGGTCAAAATATAAAAGAAAAAGTCAAAATTATGAGGTGAAAAGGTCAGAATATAGGAGAAAAAGTCTAAATTAGAAGTTTTAATGGTCAAAATGTGAGATTAACTAAAAAAAATATGAGTTTAAAAGATCAAACTTTTACTTCAAATTTTAAATTGTGTTTTAAAAAAAAAAATAAAAAGTTAAAACCATAACCTTGAGTCATAATTGTGAGATGCAACATCGGAAATGGGAAATTATAAAATGAAAACAAATTTTATTACCATTTATAATTTTTATGACTCATCGGGGATATTTTAAAACATTAAGGTTAAGTTCACATGTTTGTACTGGAGGAAATCTGTAGACGTCATACTGGGTGGGCCAGTTATAATAAAAATATGATATGATCTGGTGGGCCGGGTGTAACTGCACCAGATTTGAGTTTGACACCCCTGGTTTAGAGTATTAGTCTATATGGCAGTCCAAAGACAAGGCTTTCAGATGTCCAAACCCCAATTTAAAGTTGCATGCATCAATCATGTGAACTTAGAGTGGAATTAAGAGGCTTAAATCCATGAAAAACTTCACTCACCTTAAACTATTTTGAGCTCTTGTTGCAATAATCACTGTGTACCCACTGCAGCCAACAGGAGGTGAAAACAGAGCTTGACTTTCTAACCATGTGTTCAGTGTACAAGGACTTCAGAGACAAGTTCTTTCCACTTTTCACCAACAAACTAAGAAACCCCCAGCATGAACAATGAATGGAAACTTCCATATCTGCCAAGGGAAGTGCAGCACATCATGTGAGCAGTTGTGACTACATGACCTCCAACATCACACCACCATGAACAGAACTATCTACACATTTAGAAAAATATTAATACCAGGGCTGTCAAGATGAATCACATTAGCTGTGATTAACTATAATCCACAATTAGTGCACTTTTTTATCGTGATTAATCAGCTCTTTCAACACACTTTGGTAAAGCTACTGCAACATCTACCTGCAGCCACAGTGATGAAAAATAAGTCTATATCACATTCTGGAAAGATTTAAAGGGTCATTATTGATACTCCTTGTATCCCTCCTTTGTTGATGAAACTCAATAAATCAGATCGTGAAAAGAGAAAAGTTTACGGCAGCAGTTTTCTCTCTTAATCCTTAAGGGGTTATGAGCTATCAAACAAATAACAATCAATGACTGTTTCATTTAAATGTTTCTTAGAATCTTTTCATGACTACCTTTTTCATTCTCTCTGCCTCAGTGCATGATGTTTTGAGATTTTATCATCATTTGTTGTACTCTGATTATCAGTACTGATCTAGGCTATAACATTTCCTGTAAAATGATACCTCTGACTGCTGCTCAGTCTTTGTAATATCATGCTTATACACTGAGTTGTTATCTTTTCAGATAAGAATATTACCAGAACATTAATCATTTTATATTTCAACATACCCTGCTACCAAACCCTTGTCAGAGGGACAGACACACATATAGGCAGCATTGAAAAGCAGGTCCTACATGGAAGTTTGGTGTAGTCCTGGAGATTTATGTGAAAGTGTGCAAAAACTTTGCACCACTTATTCAATAAATTGTATTCATCAAAAGATAAATCAGTAGACATTATTTGATCATTTCAGTTCAAGTCAAGTACATGACACTAAACATACTTTAAAGGTTAATGAATTTGAAAATGACATTTCGATATGCCTCTTGACATTAGCTTTCTAAAGTCTGTATCACTTTTAATTTGTCTGGATGTTTGGAGTTATAAAAATCATCTACACATAATTTGAGAGCTGTATTGCAGCAGCCCACTTTGAAACATACTTCCACTCGCTCCAGTTCCTCTAAAGCATCCCACAGATGAGCTGGGGACTGGCAGTCCTCCAAAACAGAATGCAGCAAAAAGCTTGGCTTATGGGTGGTATATAAAGATTTTAGGCACATTACTGCTTAATGTTAAAGCCATTTCCCTTTCTACACCTGCTTCAGATGTTATCAGGCCACTTAATGGCCCATTTTGTGTTGTTATCCCTAACATATGTAACACTGCTATAAAATTACACCCACCAGGCCAGATGAGGCTTATTATCAAAATATCTGCAAGAAGGTTTGCAGGAACAGATGGAACTTTAGTCCACATAGTAACAATGAAAAAAAAAGTCAAATAAAAACATGCAAGGTTTGAGAATAAGTTGAATTCTTGTGTTTGGTGACAAGAATTCCTTGTGCACACTGCTTTTTTTATAACGTGAATATTTTGATTAGAGATGCACCGATCCACTTTTTTTCAGTTCTGATCCGATTCCGATAAATATGTGCCGATACCGGTACTGATTCCGATATATACAGTGCTTAACAAGTTTATTAGACCACCACCCAAAGTAAGGTTTATGCCACAGCTGCCCTGAATTAACAACATTGGTAATTACCAAAATCATGTTTTGTGTTTCTGCAACAGTTAATACACCAATATGTAGAAGCTCTTTAACCAAAATGATATTTTTAATGCTAAAATATAATTATTATTGTTATCCATGAATTTTCAAATTTACTGATTTACAAAAAACTGAAAAAATAGTAATGCACATTATTATTTGTTGATTAATATGTCAAATTATAGTTATTTACTTGCATTCCTGAAGAGAAAAATTAGTTTTAGTGGTTGAATGTTATGCTTGAATAATTTCTGAATTCTTAGAGAAGCCCCGTGAGCCGGCTCAAAATTGGGTTCAAAAAGGTGAATTCAGTTTGAAATTCCTCATTCCTGTTCAAAATGGTAAAATGATGAGAGCTCACTGAAAATGAAAGAGTCCGCATTAAAGCACTTCATGAAATGAAGAGCTTCTACATATTGGTGTATTAACCATTGCAGAAACAGAAAAAATGATCTTGGTCATTATCAGTGCTGTTAATTTAGGGCAGCTGTGGCATAAATTACTTTGGGTGGTGGTCTAATAAATTCGTTAAGCACTGTGTGTATATATATATATATTTTATATTTTATTTTTTTATATATTTTATACATTTTATATTATATATATATATATAGGCCTTTTTGCCAGATACAGTCGGAAATAGGGAAGAGACATGCAGAAAATGGTGCCACGGGCCGGATTTGAACCCAGGTCACCTGCGTCGTGCACCTTAACCACTCAACTACCAGCACGCCATATTTATTTTAACAATTGTTGTTTTTGTTAGTATAATGTGTGAGGTTACATGAGGCTGTTTTAAACCGCCCAGCTCCTGTTATTAAAAACCAAAAAAAAAAAAAAAAAAATTGCATTTAAATGTATTCCAAACAAATGTATTTGAACAACTACTAAAAAATAAATATCAAACAACAACAAGTTAGAAACAACAATGCTTACCCTAATAGCATAACTCAAGTAGGTTAAACTACTACTTTAATAGTCGGTTAAACTAATTACCTATCATTTTTATGAACACGGGCTTGAAATCCCTGTCCACTGTCTTTAATGAACCTCCTGCCACTACAGACCGCTGTAGCTTCAGTTAATGGCCGCAGCCTTCCTCGCTGACCCTTTACAGGATGTAAACAATGAAAAATTCGGCAGTGGCCAAGCTATTAGCATATAGTAGGAAGACCGTGGTACGACAGTTTTCCAAAGTAGTAAATGGAAATAAAGTGATATGTGGGCTGTCGAGGGTTAAGCTCACGTATGACTACTCACCCGAAGTGAAAAATGGCCAAATATCAAAACACGATATTAATCTGCAAAGAGGAACAAAGGCGGGCGGCGCTAGCTTTCAATGCTAGCCACACTGTACAGAGTATTATCAGGCTAACGTCACACCCACTCTTCTTTGTGTTTTTTTTTTTCATCTTTAGACTAGTTTTGACTATTCTAAATATAGACTTACGTTTAATCAACTATGTAATAATACTGCTAAGAACATCCTAACTAATACTAGCTCAGTTACACACAGACTGTCTCATGTTAGACTGCGGTGCGTTGATGGTCTACAGCAAACTGTAGGATGGATTTGGATCGGTCACTTGGATCGGCGTCAGTCAGATATCCGATCTATTAATTACATCCATATCGGACCCGATAGCGATATTGGATCAGATCGGTCCCATCCCTAATTTTGATTGCTATTTAAACTTTTTCTTTGTGCAATGGCTCCAATGTAACAAGCTTGATATCTGGAGTCTTTGTGGCCCACTGGATGATATATCAATCCTACAACAGACCTGGTCTGTTCCAAAGTCCATGGTATACCAAGGCTACATCATATTTATCTGCATCCATGTGAATCATCTATAAAAAAAATACTGACCTACAAATCACCCAGTGTTTGGTATCTTGACTTCCTCGGTGCTGGTTTATTTTGAACCATTTCTGTTTTGACCCAGGACTTAAACTGTGGTGTTAAGTTTACTCCATCAGGATGGGGTTAATCTGTGTCAACCTTGCATCAAATGGTGCACCATTAAGCCAAACATGAAATTTCCAACTTAATTACATGAAGAAATAGAGGAACATTTAATTAGCTTTGGATAATTGGGAGCACCACATTTCATTCAAGCACCAGAAATAAAAAGCTTTACTATTCAAACTTTTTATTGCAAACTGTCAGACTGTTTGGCAGGCTCATAATCAGTTACAAGCACCACACTAAAGCCGCTGGGGCTGAATCAGATTTGACATTGTGTTAAAGAAAAAAGGCAAACTATAACCCAGTTTGGGAGATAAAATCTGGCTATAGATAAAGTACACTGCACTCAAGTCATTGTCCTTGCATTAAACCCACATCTAAATCCAGGAATTGGACAGACAATGAAGCAGTAAGTATGAGTGGCACTCTATTTATCCTGCATGTGTCTTTTCATCTGCATCATTTGTTGCATTAACAATGATGTTTGTTTCTATGTTCTCTCACCACTTGTTCAAGGCTCCTCTGGGAAACGATGACCTAGAAACTGAGATTTTGTCGATTGCCATCAAAACCATTTTCAGGAAGATTTTCTTGGTCTCAGTCTATTCTCTGGTGTAATACTGTCCAGGTGCAAGTGTAATGCATCGTGACTGTGTAAGTGGGTGTGCTTGTACAAAACACATTACCAAGACTGTACATTGAGCTTCATTGTAAGGAGACACTTCCCATGTGATGACAAAGAGCTGGCCCTTTTTTCTAAGTTAGCTGGATATAAAAAAGGTTAAGAAAAGATTGTATGAAGATGGGGATAGACAAAAACAAAAGATTAAATAAACACCCTCAACCTCAGTAATTGGTTTCTCAATGCTATATGTCTGTCAAATGAAAATGTAATCCCTCCAAAAGCACAAGAAAAAGAAAAGTTGTTAAATTATTTTTTGTTTTGCAATTTTTCCTTCCAAATCAAACAGCTCTTGCCTCCCTTGGCTTCTGTGTAAATACAAAGAAAGGATCCTCAACGAAACCAAAGCTGCTGGTAAACCCACAAGCTGCTCCCTTGCTTCAAATGATCCAGATGATCTAGATCTCAAAAAAGACATAGATTTACCGTCACAAAGAGCGAATCTGGAGGTTGGTGAGACAGACAGAGCAAGATCAGAGTTTAGAGATGCATGATATTGGATTTGTGTCGATATCCGGTATGCTGCTATTTTAAAAACTCATTTTGGCCAATACGATATTTAATTACATTTTTTCCACTATAAAAACACCAAATTCATCCTGTATTACTACTATTTTTTTTTTCTAAATATTGGTAGCAGCAAAATAACCTGCTGACACTGAGCTCCACAGTGCAAAAAAGAAATAGCTTAAACATTTAGACTCATTCTCCTTATTACTCAGCCAGTTGGCAGGATGGCTCCCTGAGATAATCCTGACAAAGGGCTTTATAAAACAACAACAACAAAAAGACCGATTCTTAAATGCAAAAAATCTAGCTATAGTTAAGAGCTTAAATATGCTTTTAAATTTTTGAGACTCAAGCTGAACAAAAGAAATAAAACTTCAACAGGAGTAGTTGTCCTGATTCAACCAAGTTTAACGGGCATTTCACTGTAAACAGCTCTGTAACAACACAGTGATACCCACATCTCCAATGCTGGAGACAGGACACCTGCAGAGTGTGTGTGAGACTTGGCACACAAGTCAGTCATTGCTTTTGCAATGTTCCACGCGCTGTCACCTAGCATCTAGCAACTAGCATGACATGCACGTTCTTTTTCTCTATTTTCCATACCTGAAACATATTTTCAAAAGTGGCTGCGACTGGGGCTGCTGAGTGTAGGAGAGGCTTTTTAAGAGTGAAATCCTCATCTATCCACTGAGGCAGTGAGGCTCAACATGCTAACAGGACGGACACTTGATGTCTATATCCGTGGTGAAGCTAACATGTTTAGCTTTAACGAGGAGCTTCTCTACGTGACTGGAAATGAAGTTTTGCAGCTCAGGTAAGGCTATAAGCACCTGCTAGGTATAATGTAGCAGGGCTTTAAATGCATCATTAGCCTGTGGAAGCCTGTATATTCCATCATGCTGAAAGGCTGACTATCAAGAGCTATAAATTCAATGATTTTCCTGTTCAGCTCCTTACCTTTAGGTGGTCGCTGCTGTATTTTCTGGCTTTGTCGAATGACTTAAGTAGAGGCTGCTGACGAGTTTTCTCTGGCACGAAGTTGTCATTCTTTATCTTAAGAAAGTCCTTGTAGTCAGCTGCAAAATTAAACTGCTGGTGTTAAAGGCGTGTTATTGTGATCCTCCTCGCATCACATGTACTTTACAAGCGATGCAAACAGCTACTTTGCTGTCTTGTTTCCACACCACAAACTTCTCCCACACAGCCGACATGTTGAGTTTATTTGCGCACGTCCGGCGTCATTGTGTGCGCTTAATGATGACGTCACATTGTCAGCCGTAGAGATCGGCTTAAATTTTATTATCAGCCAATAACGATATACTGCAGATAATATCGTGCATGCCTATCAGAGTTTAATGTGCTTAACTGTGGCAAAACTGTACTGAACCAAAGCGGACTGCTTTGTAGAAACAACAATACACCAGTGTTGTGTGACACAGCTTGTCCAGTTATTAATTCCTGCCTACTGCTCTTTTTCCATTTGTTTTTTTTACTCTTTTTTGCCAGAATATTTCACTACTTTCAGGACACAATGTTGCTAAAAAATCAAGAATGTTTACAATATTTGCACTTCGAACACTTGGCATAGTCATAAGCAGCTCAAAACATGGCCTTTTTGGTAGCATTTCTATGTAGGACAAACTTCTTCTCTTGTCCCCAAAGGGATGTTCTCTGCTTGACATCATCTGCAAAGAAACTATGGATACCCATATTGATTTGCCTTTTTGATCTGAGTCTTTATAGATACCACAATTGATCCTTTTTTTAGTGAAAAGACAAAACATGAATACATTTTTAATTGTGTTGTCAAAATAATGTGTTAATTAATTAATCCCATAAATGTAACCCATTTATTGTTTATAAAGTAAATTAATTTCATTGACGTCATGCGTTACTCTTTCTGCATTTTTCCACTGTAGAATTGTAAACTTGATGGAAAAAAAAAACAAAAACATACAAGTCCATCCATCCATCCATTTACTATTCCCCTTGTTCTGTTCCGGGTATCCTGTCAAGCTGTCATTGGGCGAGAGGCGGGGTACACCCTGGACTGGTCGCCAGTCAATCACAGGGCTGACATATAGAGACAGACAGCCAGGCACGTTCACATTCACACCTATGGCCAATTTAGAGTCACCAATTAACCTAATGAGCATGTTTTTGGCGGTGGGAGGAGTACCCAGAGAGAACATGCAAAACCAACACACACAGAGACAAGCACACTCACCTGTATGTGGAGTCGTGCTGAAATACAATGTCCAAAAATGCTGAATTCACCTACTAATGTGCAGACATTCCTGTTTAAAATGTTGCTCCTGTTTCTACTTTAAACTTCGTAAAAAGTTTTAATGCTGCTCAAAAGCATGTTCATTCAGTACGAGCCTCCGGGATGTCACTGCCAAGAAGCTTCCTGTGTGCGCTTGCATATGATGGAAACTTGTTTATGAGGGGATAACAACAAAACTTTAAGAATAAAACACCTATGGACAGTGAGTGTCTGCAGGTAGGATAAGGAGGGTGTCAAATGTCAACAGAGTAATGGATCAGACAGTAAATTGTCAACTCACTGTTAATACTGTAAAGCCCAGAATCAAATACTGGCTACAAGTGATCACATATACATACATTTAAATGTATTACCTCTGAAAAACAGGATTATACAGTTTTTTTTTCTTTTTTTACTCAGTACTTAATGTTTTTTAAATGTAATGAAGTACAATACTGCCCCTCAAAATGCGCTTAAGTAAAAGTAAAAGTAGTGATATTGAAAAGTACACAAAAAAGCTACTAAATTACAGTAACTTGAGTAAATGTAATTAGTTACTTTCCACCCTTTTCCACCCTGTCTGTTTGCTAGTAAAGTGAACCGATATGCTTTAATTCTGTCGATTTAAACATAGATTTCAAATTGGATTAATATTTTAACTAATAGGACTTTCTACAAAGTTTAAGAGCACTATTCAGAACTGATCTGAGCAGATGAGGAAGAAAGTTGTCCTATAGCAGGTAAGCCAGTGCCCTGGGTGCATGTTACTCCCAGCACAGTCTTTTTTATCTTGAAAGTTGACAATTGAAGATACTGCAGTTTGATGAATTATGCTGATGTGCTTTAAGCTTGTAAGAACTTATGTTGAATGTGGTTTTTTGCACCAGTGGTAAGATAAAATAGCATTGCATCATAGAGCCAGGCATTTACATACTCGTGTTTAATCTCCATTACTGTTCCTAGCCCTAATAAGACCTCCAAGGGTGGTGTGAAGGCCACTGGCCATATGTCTCAGGCTAGATTTAGGCATGAAGCCCAAATGGTTGGGTTTGGGGTAAGGCAGTCGGGTTTGGGATATATTTTACATGATCCGAGCCAAAGGGTTAGATGTAGGTGTGAAGTCCTCTGTCTTTAAGTTTATGATTAAGTTTAGGCGGGCCATGTACTATGTATTAGATAGGGATCTAATACATTCATTTTGTTGTCATGGTAACCAGGGGTCAGTATCAGAAGTTTTTACTGTTGTTGGAAAAGAAAATGTGACAACTCTAAAGGGTACATGGATAGAAATGACAAAACTCAATAACTGCAGAAAAAATCTAAACAAGGTATGTATATCTCTTTATGTGTTTATTTATATACATCCAAAATAAGCAAACACAAACATAATAATGTCCAAGTATAAATAGTGTTTATATTTATAAGGTTGGAAGTTGTCATTTTGTACTATATTACTATACACTAGCTCATTTTTCTGTGTACATTATGGCTCTTATGACCCACTGTTTTGCTGAAAATAACATAAATATCTCACAGCAAGTGGTATCAGATGGAAATCACTGATGCTACCATAATGCTTACTGGCATTTTATGCTCTCTCAACATGCTGCAGTGTTTGTTTATGACATTGTGAATGGCACTTTACAAGTGCTGTGTGTCACATTAAAGGGCTGTGCACACAAATACATGTTTTTATGGCATTTATTTTTCTTCTGAATTCAAATAAACATCCACCAGTCATCAGTGCATTCTCTTCATCTGAGGTCTCAAACATCGCAGCTGTCACCCTCTAACTCTGCCTTTGCCTTTCCCTAACACAGCAGCATTTGCAAATCTAGCTAATGTTTCTGCTAGATGACCGTATCCCTCAGGGTTTCGCTAGAAGAGCATGTTATGTCCCTTCTTGTGTGCCTCATTAGAGATAATTACACACACTTATGCAAATCACAGGAAAGTGCTGTTTCTCTGGAGGTTTGACACATCTCTTCACCCACTCATTCTTTTCAATTTTGGCTCCCTGTAGTCTCCTATTTAACAGGTCTTTTGGTGGAAAAAAGGTCATGTAGTGAATTCTGTACAGTTTTTAATGCATTCTTAAAGCCAATTAGTTTTTTTTCCAGGCTAATGCAAAATAAATCAGCTTGACTGTTAAATTTACCCTTCAAGATGGTAGGAAAGGTATGTTTTCAGGAAGCTGTACCATGAAAAACAATTTTTCCGTCAATAAATAAGTGAGAAAATTTACCTCTGAAGATTCTAGAAGTCTTAAGCCATTAAGTGATTATAAATGTTTATTAGTAGTGTGTTAGTAGTGTATATATACGCATTTTCAACACACTGCTGGTATTTTCCTCCATGTGCTGTCTCAGCTGCAGGAGAATGATTTTTTTTTTTTTTTTATTCAACTTTATTCATAAGCAGGGTCTGGCAGATACATCCATGTTATAACTATATTGCAAATATCGAGACTAAGAAACATTTCATAAATAAAATAGAAAAAAAAGGTCAGGGGTCTGATCCACGATTAAATAATGCATTGACTGGTTTTAGAAGTAGTTATACCAGCAGTGGTTCGCTTTAGCTTTATTAGCTTTAACTAAAGCTAACAAAGCTACTCTAGCTACATAATTAACATTAATATGAGCCAAGGTAGCGAAGTTATCTTAAGCAATGTAAGCTTTAGCAATGTAGCTAAAGCTGAGATAGCTATGTAGTTAAAGGACCTATGTAGCTTATGTAGCTGCTTTGTGAACTTAGCTTTAGCCAATTTAGCTATGTAGCTTGGTTATCTACATAGTTTACGTAGCTAACGGAGCTATGTAAGCTAAGATGGCTGTGTTAGAATGTATTTATGGAGGACGAGATCTTTTCCCAACTCTTTTGAAAGTTTTACAATTAGGTTTTGCAGGTCAGGTTTTGAACTTTAACTCTTGGTAGCTTAATCCGTACCCTAACCCTAAACAGAAGTTAAATCCAGTTTTATTTTGAAAGTTTTAGCCTGTATTTCCGTTCTGAGATTTACAGTGTCTCAGATGAACAGTCATAAGAGTGGTCATCAGAAATGAATCTTGAAACTTTTCAGTTTCAGGAACCTTAAATGCTGTCATACAAATGAACAGCAATGGTAGAACAATAGGTTGTTGTTCTAATGATAACACTGGCAAGTTTTTTTTTCATGTTTATGATGTTATTTCCAAATTATTAACAACAAGAAAAATATGCATGGATACAACACCAATGACATTATTTTCTGTATTAAAAAAATCAATTTTGGCTACAAAAAAAGATCAATACTTGTAATGCCCGGGTTTTGAGTCACCAAATGAAGAAAAACACAAGCAGAGGGATCCATTACCTACAATGAGTCAATCTGCTTTCATCAAAAACATTTATACCCATCAGCTGCTCTGCCACACAGACACTTAAGATCAGGTACATTTCATTGCTGCTTCTTTTAATCTGTTTTCAGCCAAACTGACTTTACAGCACTGCACTGTAATCACACCAACCAAGCAGTCAATGCCCTGTCATATTACAAACAAGCAAGGCAATATAACCCAATCTGAAGTGCCTTTATAGTCTTTGCCATTTCAAATCTGAAAAGATTAAAAACCAAGGTTTTGTTTTCAAATGACTCTTTGTTCTGTTCTGCTCTCAATTTGATTGATGAAAACCAGGAGATTGACATCCACGAACCCAGCCTGTAAACTTGTATCATATGAATTTAAAATTGATTCAGTAAAGCCTCAGATGCTTTGTATTGTTTTCTAACAAAACAAGAAAACTCAACTCTTCCTCTATAAGTGATACCCCTCTAATAACCATGCATCAGTGACAATAGATAGCAATTAAAACCAAATGCATTAAAGATCATTGTTTTAGATGATAATGCAGAGCTGAAATATGTTCCTTTCTTATACCGGTAGCAGACAGGAGGTTTAGTTGTCCATTTCTTCCACCTTTACTCCTACTGTGACTCTACGTTTCATTTTGTTTTTCAGCTGCAGTTGAAAGACAAAGAAACAGCAAGTTAAATATCTGTCTTTCCCTTTCATCTTCTCCTCTGGGTGTAACTAACTAAAAAAATTCCAAGTTCTTTTGATAACTGGATGAAAAATCATTCACCTTCAGGCACGGTACATGACATCTTCAACTCCTGGGCTACAGAGTGCACAGAGTGTATGACACTGGAGAGGTTTCTGCAAACAGTGGCAAAGGCTGTCAAGCACACTCACACTCATTGGTTTTGTTTCTAAAATTGCATCACCAAAGCTCTCTCTCACCTCAGGACAGGTTGTCTGCTGTGTTGCTTAATTTAGATGTAGAGATGGATGTAAGGATGTGGTGAAGGACAAGGAAAAGGTGGGAAGAATGCCAATGTTGTTTTTCTCACTTCAGAATTTTGAGAACAATGTCAAGTAATGAAAAAGGTAGAAATCATTCAGAACTGCGCTTGGAGCACGTATTGATCAAAATATAATGAGTTCTTGATTGGTATGGGGAGCTTAAATATGCTTTTCTTTACACGCTTAAGCTGTGGGATAATGATATGCAACTACATTCAAAGTTTGGTTTCTGTCCAATTGATCTTTTTCATGCCAAGGCACGTAAAGCTCTGTTGTAGTGATGTGTCGCTAGTGAACAAGCCAGGACAAAGAAATGACTCTCATACGTGAACAATAAGGTCCGGATCCTGTTTGAGAGCCATTTTATATCATTATTATTATTATTGTCATTAGTTTTTGTGTGTGTCTGTGTGTTGTTGGTTGATTAGCAGGGATGATCTTTATCCACACTGCTCTACCAAAGGCACACCACACATTAGGGGCACAAGTTTGCCTTTTATCAAACAGCTCAGCCAGTGAGCAGATTTCATCTGCTCCATAATGTATTTTTGGGAGACAGTGTAATTCGGAAAATTATTACATGATATATTCATAAATTAAGAAAATGAAGCATAATTTGAGTTAATACCAGTAAAAAATCAACCATCATGACACTGCTAAATTTGGCAGGTCAAATGAAGCCAAACTGGTGCCTGCATAAGGGGGCCGTTTGAGAGCTGAAAGAGCCGGCTCTTCTTGCTTATCTGAGCCAAATGACCCAGATCACTAAAACAAGCTGGAATTCCCATCAGTACTCTGTTGGGCATTCATTGAACTTTTGTGACAAATTCAGGCTGTCCACTTCTGTTTAGTAGATGTTTCTCACAGTCTTTCAGTGTAGTGTTGAGAGGTAGTGTAGTCAGTTTGTGAGACCATTTCTCCTGAAAAAGCCAGTGTTGCAGATGAAACCAAGGCTTGATGGAGACTACAAAAATCCATGAAGCTGATTCATAGTTGTGTCATGTTTCTCTAATTGTTCATTCAGCCAAGCCTTTCACATATAAACTATATATGAGATGATTAATCAACCACCTGGAGATGAATGATAAAATGCCATCACTAAAGAGAGGCCAACATTAATGCTTTTCTTGTTCCACTCCTGTACTGTACATCATAAACACACCTATTTACAGTAAAATCAAGTAACTCAATCCCACATCTTTGCACTCCGTGCCTCTCTTTGTACACTGATTAAGCAACTTGTAACAGGAAAATGTAGTTGGAGATGCCCTGAATCACTTTGGCAAGTTTTAAACAGTGCACTATACAGCATCAAAATATGACACCCTGAGTTATTCTATAATACCTTATGAGTCTAAGGACGCTGTAGCAACGTTTACTAGGGATGTCACAGATTTAAGACAAAAGATCATGTTTTTATACATAAACATAAAACCATCCAAAGTACAACACAACTTTAGGTTTCAAAAAATGGACAGTCAAAAAATGTTTACCACAAATTATATGTCCATCAGTCTTAAGTTATGACACAAACATTACTAAAAGTTCTGCATAGTACTGTATATATGGAGATACAACTGATTGAAAGATGATCCAAACATGGATGTTATTTACGTACAGCGTCGTAAATCAAACTGGGCTGTGTGTGCCTTCCGGATTAGTGTTGTGTACTTAAAACCAGGTACATATATAAATGTCAGGCCACATACCAGTGTTCACAGTCCAGCATGTCTTTAGGACACAGTATGGATGTCTGTCATGTCAAAATATTCTTCATTTAAGTAGATATTGGTCTGTTTAACTCTAGGAGGTTATGTGATTTTTGTCTGTAATCTATATAGCAGACAGCCATGTTTAAGAATATTTGACAGTCAGTCCGACTGAGGGGCCTGGAAAGTGACATCAACGTATACCCTTTCTAATATAGTCTGAACCCGTCTTTATAACACCCAGTGCACGCAGGAAATTAAAGCAGATGGAATATTATGTTAATATAAGAAATGCATTAGTGAGAGTAAAATGTCTCCTGTCTGTATAACTTAATGGTGCATCATCGTCTCAGGCAGAACACTGATTGCAAAGACATTTGCATTCGTGTATGATTTTTTTTTTTCTATAAAAGCAGGAGATAAACATGAAACGGCATAAAAGCTCCTGCATGAGGCATATATACAAAAGAGATGGGGGGGGGTGTATTCACAGTCGTGCTTCTGGAACAAAACAGTATGAGCGCACAAGATATGCATACTAACAAGCCCCAGTCTCTACACAAAAACACTAACATTTAAGTGACGGGCTTCTGTGTTGGCCGGTTTATATATTTTCCATTCAATTTCACAAATTTTAATCCATGTACAAAGGGAAATACAGAATTATATCAGTGTTAAATGTGTACATTTTGAAGATAAAGAGCTAATCACATGAAACTTGTTGCATGCAAACATTTGCCTCATGATGTAATTAAGACTCATTTTCATGCTGTACCAATTAAAAACACATTCATCATATCCATTTACGTCATAGCGTGAGTCACAGCAATCAGTAGCAAGCTAAACAAGAGCTGCATGTGTAGAGCAGACTATACAGCCCTGGGTGTGCCTTCAAAATGTGTCTATGTTTATTCTATATACAGCAGCTGAACTAGAGCCTGTGGCAAAACTGTGCTCAAATGTGTCATGTGTCCTGACAAGCCTGCAAACACTGTTTAACTGCAATGACAACCAGCCTTGCACACCACCGACCCCACAATGTCGACCTTACCCGGAGTGACACACATGTCATCTGAGGCAGCTCATATGTGATGTCATTTCTGTGAATTTAAAATGAACCATCTGGTTTTTGTGTAGGAAATATCACTTGATACATTCTGCAGGAATTGCAACCCACATCCTATTTATTCTGCCAGTAATTTCAGGTCAGATGTAAAATGCGAAAAAATGAAGTAGATTTTATATACAGTATACTGTAGATCAGTGGTACCCACCCTATTTTTTATTGAACCCAGCCTCTTCCACCTTCACCTTCAATACCTTTACTCTATCCAACTCTTGATCCAAGTGGAAGGTAAGATAATCGTTGGCAACCGTCTTCCTCTGGAGCTCCTGATTCTTCCTCCTCCAACTAACCCCACAGTGTATTTACCTTCCCCTGCTCACGTCCCAGACAGAAGGTCAGATCACTGTTTGCAGCCGTGTTCCTCTGGAGCTCATCTATCTGACCCTTGAGCTTCTCTATATATTCTCACAGCTCTCCTCCAAATGACACATGAGTGCCTTTACCATCCCCTGCTTTTGTTCCAGACACAAGACCAGATAACTATTGATATTCAACTTGTTCTAGAGCTCATCTTTCTGGCCCTGGATCCCCTGTGTCTGCTTGTGGCCGAAGGCACAGATACAAAGGTATGGATAGTGTCGCTGGAACAGCGCCACAGCTAGCTCCATGAATGTGAAAAAAGGATACAATAGATGGTTCAAAAGTTGTTTAACTTTAAATAACTTGTCATTTATTGTTGTATACAACAATGCTGGTATGTAAGGGTTAAAAAAGGACTGATATATTACAAAAAGATCCTTTTGGATTATTATTATTATTATTGTTATTATTATTTTACTTTTGTTGACAGGTAATTCTCTCTTTAAGTAGAAGCACTTTTCTTTCTCAACAACTTAAAGTGCAACCTTATAGCTTAAATATCTCTCTATGCTCCTCATAGGGAAGTGATCTGCTCTATTCTGGATGTGTGTGTGTGTTGAGGTTATAAAGATTTTTCCTGGACCAACTTCACATGGTAATGGAAGGATGAAAGCTTTTTCAAAAATGTTCTTGTCTCACAATCATTAAAGCGCAGCCACACTTGTTTGTGAAGCTCAGTACCTCTGTGTCTGTCTCATCTATATGCATAGAACTGTACCACCTACCTCGATGCATTGCACAGCATGCACAGTGTTTCTGTGTTGATATTTTGTATTGTTTTTCTTTTTGATTAACTATGCATTGTCTCTGCTGGTTGCCAGGTTTAAAACAAACAAACAATCAGGGAAATATTTTGTTTGAAAACTGCTGTAGAAGCAAGTTAAACCTTTTAGTATTTGGATACCCTTGTGTATTCTGTTATATTGTTTTGTTAATGCTTTCTTTCATGTGCTATTACATCAAATAAATGGAAAATAACCAAACAGCACAGTAGAGGCAGTATGATATTCTGATGCAGCCAGTGTCCAACCACATGCTTTGCACATCCTTTTCTCATGCTGGACCAGGCTTCACGCTGTTGATACTCCTGTCACATGGCCACTTTATGATGTTCCAGCTGGTAAAAAATAGGCCTGGAAACATGTTGAGCTGAGTTGATATGCATTGTCAGAGCAACCCAAGCCCAGATGATTAAAAAAATGAGTATTTTCCCCCCTTGTGGTGGCGAATAAACAAACAGACATCATATTTTCAGGTTAAGCCATCAGTGAAACAGGATAATAACTGATGCTGGAAAATAGATTTTGGAAGAGCAGTATGGATTACAAGGAGGGAGAGAGAGAGAAAGAGAGATATCATGATTTTACATAGCACCTTTCAAGAGTCAAGACTTAAGATTCAAGAAATTTATTTGCCATTTGTGCAGACACAAAAGTCCATACACATTGTAATTCTTGTGCAGGGCTCTCAGGGGTTCAAGTATAAAAACAGATTAAAAGTGCATTTGCAGGAAACCTGCCCATTCAAAGTATACACATTCAGCACATCAAACCTGACATTCAAAAAAATAGCAGCAGTGAGGCGTACAACTAACACTAGTAATAAATATTAAATATTGCACATTAAAGAAGAGCAATATAGAAAGCTTAATTAGCTTTACTTTACTCTGGCCATCAGTCTCACTGTGGTGGGATAGAAACTGTTATGAAAACGTGTGGTGTTAGTCCTGATGCTGTCTGCTTGTCTGTGTCTCAGATTGTAAGAGCAGTGCTTATGCTTGAACAGAGAGTGAGCTGGGTGGCTCAGGTCCTTCATGATCCTTCCTGCACGTTTCTGACAGCGCTGTGTGTAGATTGTTTCCATTGATGGTAATTGTGTCCCTATAATCCTCTCTGCAGCCTTGATGACTCTTTGGAGAGCCTTCCTCTCTGTATCCACGTACCACACAGTGATACCTGTGCAGAGAATGCTCTCCACAAGTCCCCTGTAGGCCTGAGTGAGAGGGCGATGATTCAGCCCAGCTTTCCTGAGCATCCTGATGAAATAGAGCCGTTGCTGGGCTCTTTTCACAGTAGCAGCAGTGTCCTGTTTCCAGCTCAGGTCAGATGTTACCTGCAGGCCCAGGAACTTGTAGCTGTCAGCCCGCTCCACCTTTGTCCCTTTGCCTTTGATGTCTAAAGGCTGCAGAGGGTGAGGGTTCTAAGAAACCCAAGGATGCTTTCCAAGAACACATAAGACATGGACAAACTATGTGAGGGATAGGTTGAGTGTAAGGGGTGGTTTAGTGAAGACTGTAGGCCGTGGTGAACAGGTGGTGCTTGAGACATTTTTTTGAAAATGTCTAGAGATTGAGCGCTAAATGTCTGCAGGCAGAGTGTTCCAGAGGGTGGGAGCTGCAGCACTGAAGGCTCTGTCTCCATAGTTTCGGAGTTCGGTTGTGGGAATGGAAAGTAGGCCAGTGTCTGAAGGCCGAAGGTTGCGGGATGGTGTGTATGGATGGAGGAGATCAGAAAGGTACTGAGGAGCCAGCGCATGGAGGGATTTCTATATGAGGAGGAGGATTTTGTAGTTGATGTGGGACCTGACAGGGTGCCAGTGAAGGTGGATGAGGGTCGGAGTGATGTGTTGCTAGGGTCTAGTGCAGGTGAGAAGACTAGCAGCAGAGTTTTGGACAAACTGGAGTCTGTCCAGGGTTTTGCTGGGTACCCCAGACAGGACTCCATTACAGTAGTCCAGGCGGGAGGTTATGAAGGCATGAATGAGAGTTTCTGCCACAGGGTCTTGAAGTGATGGTCTGAGTCTGGGCGATATGACCTAAAAATCATATCACGGTATTTTTCTTGCCTTTGACGATAACAGTATTATATCATGGTATTACAGAATTAAAAAGAGATAATGCTTTTTAATCAAAATTTGAGTGTTATTAACCCCCTTTTGCCATTAAAACAAGCCTTTAATGACGTACTCAATTCATCTCCAAGTATAGGAACACAGAAAACATGTTTTATTTTTTTTAAGTATCTCTAGGTTTACTTCTGTCTAACTGCACTCCAAGTTTCGCATTTCATCTCTAACCTGATGAGGTGTGTTAAGCTGCTAATGACTTGAACACCTTTCCTAGTGAAGGCGTTCACAATAAAAGCGTTTCAGAAAAATAACAGCTGCGGACTTTAATTTTCAAGAGCTTGACGGAGTATTGTGTTTAGCATTGAGTTAACTTAGCTTTGGTTTAGCTCCGTACCGGAGAATGCGGCTAGTTTACAGCAGCTTTTCTGACCTCATTTTACATCGCAGCCTGGATCTTTGACTCACTGTGGACTTAGAAAAGAAAGTCATAAATTAAAAGAAACTTTTAAACGGTTGTTTATGCCGTTGTAAAAGGAAGAGCTGCAGCGCTGGGCTCTGCGACCAGCCAAATCAGCACTTAGCTTAAGTTACAGCCCCAGGCAGGCTGACAGAGGCAGCACACTGACTTAGTTGTGGTATAGCCGTCAGACTTTGACAGAAAAAAACACATGTTTTTGCCTGCAAACTCACACTGAGGCAGATACCATGACGTCATTAACAAGCGTTATCACGATTGGTCAGTAGAGTCCAAATCTCTACCGTAGGCCAAATTTATATGATACATATCATAATATATCATGTCATACCGTCTACCGCATATACTGCACACCGCTAGTCTGGAGATGTTCTTGAGGTAAGAGCAAGCGGATTTGGTTTTATGTGGCACTTGAAGGAGAGGGTGGAATCCAGGATTACGCCCAGGTTTCGGACCTCGGAGGAGGGACAGATGGAGGTCCCATCCACATCGGGCATGTGATCTCCAACCTTCCACAGCAGCGCTTTGGGGGCCACAACCATGAGCTCTTTTTTATTGTTGTTGAGTTTGAGTTGGTTAGATGTCATCCAGGCTTTAATGTCGTGGAGGCAGTTTACCAGGGAGTGGGGAGGGAGCTGAGTAGATGGTTTGGTGCTGAGGTTGAGTTGGGTGTCGTCTGCATAGGAGTGGAAGCTGGGACCATGTTTGTGAATAATCTGTCCAAGGGGAAGCATGAAGAGGAGAGGTCCAGTAACAGACCCTTGAGGCACGCCCTGGTTAACTGGGACGGGGGATGAGTGAGAGGTGCCGTTGGTAACAAACTGTTTTCTTTGTGAGAGATATGACTGAAACCAGGAGAGAGCTGTACCAGTGATGCCAAGATGGTCAGATAGGCGGTCCAGGAGGATGGTGTGGGATATTGTGTCAAAGGCAGCGGTTAGGTCAAGGAGAATGAGGAGGCTAATGTGTCCAGAATCTGCAGCTGTGGGGAGGTTGTTGGTTATTTTGATGATGGCGTTCTCAGTGCTGTGGTGAGTGCGAAATCTTGATTGAAGAGGCTCATGGAGCTCATGGTTGGACATATGTTGCTGGAGTTTGGCAGCTACTGCTTTTTCAAGAATTTTACTGATGAAGGGAAGGTTGGAGATCAGTCGGTAGTTGGAGAGGGTCCTCCAGGTCCGACCCAGGCTTCTTGATGATGGGGGATACTGAGGCAGTTTGAAAGAAGAGGGGACAGTTCCAGATGATAATGAGGCGTTAATGAAGTCTACCATGATGGGGCACAGAACAGGCAGAGATGCTTTCCGTCACTTGGAGAGTGTCCAGGGGTGTGAAGCAGGAAAGACGGCAATGAGGTGGAGGAGCAGTGTCCTGGTGTGAGGTGAAGCCACAGGGTGGAGGTCCAGATGCAAAAAGTTGCTGCTGGATGGAGGCAACTTTATCCTGGAAAAATTGCAGGTGCCTAGTGCAGCAGTCGAAGTCGGTTGGAGGATGATGGTTGTGACTGGGGCGGAGAAGGTGATTTATTGTGGAGAAGAGCATCTGGGGATGGTTTTGCTAGTCACTGATGAGGGAGGAGTAGTAGCTGGACTTTGTTCTGTAGAAAGCTTCTTTATACATGCTCTTTATAGGCCCCCAGATGGATGGTGAGGCCAGATTTTTTGAGAAGTCTCTCCAGCTGTCAGCCAGAAGCCTTCATGTAGCGGAGTTCAGCAGTAAACCAGGGGGCTGGGTGGATAAAGGAGACTGAGCGATGATTGCCTCATTTCTGTGCAGCACAGGAGAGGTCACAGCACAACATGCCTCGCAGCACAGCAATCAGTATGGGGATGCCATTGCCAAATCTGTGCTGATGGTCAGTAATGTTATGTAAATATGGAGGGAAACCATTATGTTTGCTGATGGGAGGGGAGTCAGAGGATTTCAGCTGCCTAACTACAGTGCGTGTGAGTGTGGCATTGCGAGGCAGGAGTTAACCCCTGAAGATGATGAAGGATGACAGCTTAAATTAAACATGTTGCAGTTTGACATTTTTTTAAATCACATGCGGTTATTTTGTGATCTTAATATTGACAATATTGGTTGTGATGCTGCCAGAAACCACTTTTCTGTTTGAATATCATGATGTGTAAAAATGACAGGGGATCATTCACTATCCATGCAAATGAACAAATCTGCTCTTAATGCATGCAGCTGTCAACAAGATTCTGACCTCAGCTAAGAACCAAATCTAAGAACACTCAAGAGCATTTTTTGCACATTTGATATTCCAGTCCCAGATAATATGTTGTTGTCTTACTTAATTAAGCACCATTATATTATTAATTAACCTATGTAGTGTGTGATTTAAAATCATTGTGGATTGGAAGTGCAAATGTATTGAAGAGTGGCATGCAAAACACCCCCTATCGACTGACATAATCTGCAGTATTCTCCCAGTAGATAAAAGCCTGCCCACCTTAAACTACTACAGCATATCAGCCTTACATCCATTATTATCATTATTTTTACCTTTGTAATGTTTATGTTAATTTAAGAATGGCCCGATTTGAGCTGCTCTAATTATTTGAACATGTTTGTATACGTTTCTCTGCATCGCATCATTTTGCTGATGCTAGCATTTCAATGATCAGTTTATATGGCTTTCCCCGTTCCTGTTGTAATGGAAATCAAAAGCTTGCTGATGTGGATCTGCCTGTCCACAACTGCCTCATCTATCAACATCATCCATACTTCTGTCATCATCACTACAATAATTAAACTGAATCCAAGAGTAGCTCTATTTTACCTGCTACACTCAACGGCCACTTTATTAGGCACACCTTGCTAGTCCTGGGTTGGATCCCCTTTTGCCCTTAGAACTGATAGCATGATAGCATCACACAGTTGCTGCAGATTTATCTGCCGCACATCCATGATGCAAAGCTCCTGTTCCATCACATCCCAAAGGTGCTCTTTTGGCTTGAGATGTGGTGATTATAAAGGCCAGTGGAGTACAGTGAGTTCACTGTCATGTTCAAATTTTTCTATTTCAGTCTATAACGAGAGTTTGAACTTATCTAATGGCTTCTATCATCTTTATCTTGGAACTGTCAGGAAGTATTGAGGATGTAACATACGATTCATGGATGGATAAGTATTAAGTACTGTTATGTTTTAGTCATGCTTGGAGAAGACATTAACTAAAAGTGAGCAGTGATATTTAGTGCAAGAGAAAGAGGATTAAGAGTTAAAAGTTTTCAAAATAGACCCACAATGTTTGCATTTAAAAAACTTCACTTTAATAAAAGACAAAATATCTAGTCATATATTCCAAATCTTGTCTCATCACACTCTTATTAACAATGATTATCTTCTCCATTCCAGTATCACATAGCTGCTAATGCTAATGCAGTGTTCAGTTTTCTCTTAGTCATATTTATTTTTGCTGATGTCATAGCTGTATTCTTTAACCCTCTGAGACAGGCATTGTTGTATATGACAAGAAGAGACACTTGCTATTCCAAGTTAAATAACTTCTGATCCATAAATCACAGCCTATGACTTTTTTTCCTCCTCTTTTATCTATGCCTTTGTAGCACTTACAGCACATTTTTAGTGAGCCTGGACCTTGGGTGACTTTCTGGGGCATTTAAAGATTAATCCACACCAGTAACTTGGATATTGAACACCCTTTTATCCATTTTATTTTCCATTTTTTGACCGGCCCTGCTGCTAGCAGCTAATACTGTCACCATATTGCCTTTCTGTCTCCCACAGTGCATTGTGACTGGGCTGTGACAACCATCGGTAGGCTGCTCTGTCATCACATCATGCTTTGCCAAACAGAGTATGTACAAACAGTTAGAAACTGGAGAAGAGAACCTGAATGACTCACTGGAGAAAAAGAGACACGGAGAGGCTGTGAGCTGTCCCTCTGTTTCACTGCAGACAGGAATTTCTTTGACTAATGACTCAAATTTCCAAAAACACAAGGACTTTTTTTGTAAAAATGTGAATATCTTGGAGACTTTCTGTCACAGAATGAACATTTTTTAACTTTTTGGTTCACAAGAGATGGAAGAACAAGTCTGTCTTTTCTTTTGTCTTTAGAGTCCCAAAACTTAAAAAAGTGATATTTCTGCACATTCTTAAAGCACAGGTTGTCTTAGAAAAAAAGGAAGTTTAGGCAGATGGCTGTTCAGCATGAGTCTGGAGGTTGAAAGTTTTCTTTGCCAATTCAACATTGCTAAACATTGCTAGTGCTGAGCTTATGGTGATTAATGTTTGGTCTGTGGCAGTGGAGGTGGACAGAACAACTGTTCTCTCGGCGAAACATTCCTCCAGCTGCAGCCCGTGTCGTCAGGAATGGAACATTGGCCTAAAGTGCTGTGGCGAGGCGCATCCATGGGTGTCTGGCTGGTACTGGTGTGGGTTTGTTCATAGAACATAATGGGGGCTATTGTTTGACATGCATCGTTTGGCGCCGGTGTTTTGAGCTTCAGGCTGTGATGCTGTTGCCATTGTAACTGACTCATAACATTTTTAATATTATACTGTTAGACTGGAATTACTTTGAGTCTATCCATCACTAGAAATTAAGTCAGACCCTGCTGCCAATCAGTATCCAGTATTCACCTGAACTGTTGTGTAACAGGTGTTCACAGAGAACGTTAGGGACAGTGTCAATTATAACATTTATACTATGTGTTTATAAATGTTTGTAATTTCCTTTAATTCTATATTTTTGACTGTGGACGAAATAGTGAAATGAAGGGGGGGAGGACTTGACTCAACAACAGGAAAAACTGGTTTTCTTTCAACAAAATAATTGAGGTGTAAAGGCCACTAAAGATGATAGAGCTAAGGAGGGACTAGGGTTTGAAAAAAAGGCCAGGATAATGTAGTGTGGTTAGCCATAGGTATGTGAGATGGAGAACAGTGGGATGATAAGACAATGCTGGTTTGGGTGTTTGGCATGGGGTCAGTATGACTGTGGGAAAACTTCCAGGTGGCTGGAAAGGAAAGATTCAGTTTCTGAAAGGAGAAGCTTTCAAAAAAGGAGGACGATAAAGAGATGTTTTTTACTTTATTCCCTGTAGAGTCAATCAAAATCTGGTTTTACTAGAATGCAGACACACTCTTTTGAACAACTTCAAACTCTTTCTAGTCACACTATGGCCGTATGGATCTTAAGACAAACTCCTACGCGTTGCAAGCCTTTCTACAAAAGTACATTCTGTTACTGTAAAGTTCTTGATTGCACAGCACAAATCAAACTAACTTTGGCTGTGTGTTTGTCATTCAAAGGGACAGGCCAATAATTGGATTTGAGGAGAGTGAGTAAAATAGAGAGACACGGCAGGGTAAGAGAGAGAGGATGGGGGAGAGAGGCAGTCTATGAGGCTACTTTATATTTTGGTTCATTTTCTATTAACAGAGATGGATCATCACTGGGTCAAACCTCAATTTGTTAGATGGCGATAGTGAGCCCCAATCAATCCACTAAAATGTTGTGAGCGGCCTCATTTTAGGAACAATGGATCGGGGGGAGGAGGAGACAGATGGGGAGAGTGCAGTGATGGAGATTAATGTTAAAGTGGACTAATGGACTGTCTGTCTAAGCACTCACCATGGACAAACTCAGTAATCAGCCCGTGGAAGCTGTGCGGGTTTGCAGGGACACGGCAGGCAGGCTGCAATAAAGGGTTGCACATAGAATTTTTAGCGTGTCTTGGCAGGATGCCTTTTTCCTAAAGCCTCCCAGTTGTGTGATCTGCATTTTAATTGTTTCTTCATTTACGTCCTAATCTGCAGAAGCGCGGCGCTCTGATTGAAACATTATGACCTTGATGATGCCCCTTATTACTCCCTTCCTTCATTCCTCTCATCCTTTGTCACTGTTTTTCATAATATTTATATTTGTGTGGGAAGTATGTGACTCAGGAGATTGAGCGAGTAGTACATTAATCTGAAGATTGGTGTATGTGGGAGAGTACTCAGCCAAGATAATAAACCTAGTATTGGCCCTATAGGCTTTGTTCTATGTCTGTATGTGAATGTGTATTACATTAGATTCTTATGATAAGGGGCATCCCTGACTTAATAAATGCAAAGTCAACTTAACCAGAATTAAAATTCTGAATATTATTTGTCTCAGGTTTGGAAAACACTACGATAAAAACAATTTAAATTTAGATAAATTTACTAGGGGTGTAACTGTTTTTTGTATGGTTTGGGCGCCACAGTTCTGTGCACGTAGTCCCATGACAAATATGTCTGAAATAGGGCTGTCAAGGTTAACGCGGTAATATAACGTTAACTCAAATTACTTTTAACACAACTATTTTTTTTGTCGCACGATTAATGCATATGTGTTCTGTGTGACCCTTGACCCATCCCGTAGTTTGCCAGATCAGGAATTTATTGACATCGGTCCAGTAAATCTACTGAAATTTGTGAGATTGATCAGGATTAAAAATTTTAATCTATTGACAGCCCTAGTCTGAACTATTAAAAAAAATGGAAAAAAATGGATAAAAATACAACAGTATTTACTGCCAATCCAGGTGTCAGTAATGATGCTGGTAAGTGTTTGCTGACCACTAAGGAAGAAGAATCATAAAGTCTCCTTTCACTGCTATGCAGACGACACACAGATATACCTGCCCTGGAACTGAGAAGCCTAGAAGCTGTAAAAAACTGCCTGTTTGATGTTAACTGTTGGATGGCACAGAACTTTCTAGAACTGAACAACTGCAAATCTGAAATCATTCTCTTCAATTTACAAGATTCCTCAAACATAATCAATAACAGCCTTGGTTCATTTTCATCAAATATCAAATCAACAGCCAGAAAACTAGGAGTTCAATTTGATTCTAACCGCACCTTTGCAGCACACATCAACAAAATCACACAATCATGCTTCATTTATTTATGCAGTATTTCCAAATTAAAACCAACCCTCCCCCAGTCAGACATGAAAAAAGTCATCCACGCATTTTCTCCTGTCTAGATTTGTGCAACTCACTTCTTTCCCGCTGTTTCCCACCTCCAACTTGCAGCGGCTAGGCTTCTAACTGGTTCTAACAGACGACATCACATCACCCCAATTTTAGCATTTTTACATTGAATTCTAGTTAGTTTCAGAATTGATTTTAAGATTTTACTCATTACTTTTACAGCACTAAAGGGTCTGGTTCCAATATATGTAACATAACTTTTAACCCCCTATGAGCCAGCCCACACCCTGAGATCCTCAGGTGGGGGCCTCCTGGTTGTTCCGAAGTCGAGACTTATAACTAAATGTGACAGGGCCTTTTCCATCAGGGCCCCTCGACTTTGGAACGACCTACCTGAGGAGGTAAGGCGTGCAGAAACAGTCACTGCTTTTAAATCACTTCTTAAAACTCATTTTTATAGACTTGTTTTTATGTGATGCCGTCATACTCCATATTCCTTTAAACATCGTTCTACCTTTTTTATCTTCACTGTTATTTTTACTATGACTGCTACTATTGCTATTTTACTATTGTTATTAGTGTTACTATTATTATCATTACTACTTCTGATTTTTAGCTTGTTTTAATATTTTTTACTCATCTTGTTCATGTTCTAATATCTCTTACTTCTCTTATTGTTTGTTGATTTCCTATATCCATGATCTTGAGTTTTTATTTAGGCAGTTCTTACTGGTTTTTGCTTTCACCTTCTTGATGCTTGTATCATTTTAGTGTTTTCCTTCCTCAGACTTATTCTTTTACATTTATTTTTCCTTTACACATTTACATCTCTTAATGTTTTTAGTTCTTATTGCTTCTCTTTTATTTGCCTTTTAAACCTTCAGTCCCCTTGGTCTCAGGTTTTTGTGGCTGGGCTCCTGTGTTGGCCGGGTACCTGTGGGTTCTTATGATGTCTTGTGATATCTTAGTTCTTGCAATATCTTAGGATGTCTTTGTTCTAATGACGTCTTAGGTTTCTTAGTTCTGGTGATGTCATGGGATATCTAAGCTCTGGTGTTCTTTGTATGTAGAGTTTAGCTTGTGGCAAAATATGTTTAATAAGTCACTACCTGCAGCCAGAATAGCAGCAACTAGCCACCTAAATTATTAAACATGGCCACCCTTGCTAATTAGCATCAAAATTTCTAGACAGACAAATCATAAATATGTTTTCCCTAAAATGCATTTGTGGCTCTTTTACATCTGAATTTGAAATATTATTCCCCCAGAAAATGTTAATAAAGGGAAACTTTGACCTTCGAAATTATCCACTGCAAGTCACTTTAATCAGTTTTTTTTCTCACACTTATACAGAAGGCTTTATTTATCTGACTTTGCCCTTACTTGCAATTGTTTGCCAATTTTTTCCCTCTTTTGGCACTTTTAATCCATTTGTGCTGCTTTTAACCCATTTTTGCTAGTTCTTTTTGCAACGCCCCATCAACTTTTGTCACTTTAATCACATTTTTGCTGTTTTATACCTTGTCTGCCACTTTTATTCTGCTTTTTGAAATTTGCTTTTTTTCCCCCTTTATTTTTGTTGCCCCTTTTTTGTCCATTTAAGCTGCCTTTTGCCATTAAATGCATCTTTTTTCCCAATTTTTCCAGACTTTGCTGCTTTTTGCCTATTTCAGGGCTTCAGACTGCCCCTAAATGGTCGCAATTTACCCCTAAAATTTGAGACAGTGCAAGTAAATTTTTCATCTACTCGCGCATGTGCGACCGGTAAATTTGCTGATTTATAAATTATTATCAAATATTTTTTGTTGCTGACAAACTTCTGCTCCACACTTCAGCCTAGTTGTTGGCGATAATGCACAAATGAGCTGGTTTTCCAACCGACATTAACTCCAAAAGAAGAAGGCATATCATCTGCCTCGAGGCTTCGCTTAAATCCATCATGTATCCATATATGCTGTGGTATAAGCTTGACGTCACGCTGTGGCACACGGCGTGCTGTGTTTCACACGGATGGTTATTTGTGTGGCACAGTGTATTTGTTTTCACTGTTATTATAACATAACATGCAGTAAACATGTGCTGCACTGTGTGGAAATCATGAGTGAAGAGAAAGAAGATGATGCATTCATGTTGACGGACACCCTGCTGCGTTTTTACACATACACTGGCTGTGAAATAATGGCAGATGCGGCACTATAGTAATGCTGTAGCGACATTTTATCATACAAAAGGTTTAAAGAAAAACAGTTTCCTATGGAGATTGTAGAGCCTTTAACTAATACCCACAACATGCGGGGAACACAAGATTTGCTGATACTACAGGCACTACACAATTAAAACACGACACTTTGAGCAAACACAATGCCAGTCGGAAACATGAAATGTGTATTTATCAGTAACACAGTGAAAATGAGGGGAAATGTGAATAAATTATTTTGCCAGTCAATTTGCAGTGTGTGCCCCTCGATTTTCTGCTTGCACCCCTAAAATTTTAAGTTAGGGGCCACTGTGCTCCTTGTAAAAAAAGTTGGTCTGGAGCCCTGCAATTTAGTCACTTTTCACTCATTTTTTTGCCACATCTTTGGCCACTTTTTGACCATTTTTGCCACCTCTTACTCATTTTTTTTGTCACTTCTCACCGATTTTAGCAACTTTCTCTCCCCATTTTTATCACTCTTTACCTAGTTTTTGCTCTTTAATGCCAATTTGGCCGCTATTTACCCACTTTTTGACCATTTTTGCTAGCTTTGACTTATTTTTATTGCCACTTTAACCTGGTTTTTTTCACCACTTTTCACCCCTTAGATTGCAGCTCTTGCAAGGTATTTTTCAGCAATTTGACTCTTTGGTTAAGCAGGGTTGCGTAACACTGGTCTGTAGTATTCAGTAGGCGGTTCCAAACCTGTGAATGAAACCATAGTGACTACATCAACATCTGTTTTACAGTCTGTAGTGTGCGTGCATAGCAGTCTCTTTCATGAATGTACGTCACTGTATGTGAATAGCTTGAATGTGGTATGCCGTGTAAAGCACTTTAAGTGGTCAAAAGATCAGAAAGGTGTTTTGTAAGTGCATTTGCTACTCACTCTCTCTGCCTATTATCCTATTCTGTTCTCTTATTTCTTCAGCTTTCACTTCACTGAGCCTTACCTCACTGTTGTGTAATGGCGTAGTGAGATATAGAAAGGTCATGTATAATGTAAGTATAGGTTAGAAAATGTGAGCGTAGGACAAGCCATCTTGAGCCTGGCAACGGTGTCTTATGTGATTATTTTACTCTTACATATATTACATCCCCATTCTGTGAGTTAATAAGGTTTTTATACTTTCTACTCAATGGTTTAAGCTTCATTGGGCTAAGACAGAAATTCCAATAAGCTATATGATATTTAAAGTGACACTGATACTGCTGCTTTGTAACACTTTTCATTCGTAAGGAAAGCATAACTGAAAGTTGAAAGAAGTGTTCTTACGTATTTAAATGTATAAGCTGCTTTAGAAACATGAAAATGCAAATAGCAGAGTTAAGTACCTGGCTTTTTCACTTATTCTTTTTACTTTTCTTTTTCATGAAATGCTTTCATCATATTCTTACATATTTGAGGGAATAAAACTTCTGTTGCTACCTGCATATCTATATTAAACATGTCTTACACACCCTGGACACCCTGCCGTCGAAATAATTACAACACTATTTACACTACAAAGGGGCAGCTGTGTAATACAGATCCTTCATGTAGGGCAAATATGCCCTGTGGCAAAAGAATTGCATAATTTCAGTGTTGCAGTATTGAAATAGTGTTACACCAAGAGGAGAGTAAGAGAGAACTCATGTTTTTAAATTCAACATGACCCCCTATTCAAAGATGGGGTATTGGTGAGCAGTTTCTTGTTCAGATGCTTGACTTTCCTGGATAAAACATAGAAGAGCATCCCACGTCACGTTATCTCACATCATCATCCTATCAGGTCTTATCTCTCTGTGTGTCACACTGTCATGGGGATCTTTGCCAAGCTCTCTGGGTCTCCTGTCAGGTAATGGAAACAACTCTGGCACAAACACGAAGCGAGTGTGTTCTGAATGCAGAGAAGCCTGTATCAGCGTCCAGCCGTCAAACCGAGGAACGCTTCGACACGGCGGTTGGCGGGCGTCCACGGCTTGACGGAGCAGATCTGAGTGGTCCTCCTGACGTCCCAGAGACGGCGGGAAAGTGACATTTAGATTTGGCTGATGGTGGAGTCAAACTGCTTCGGATGTGAGCACATGGCCTTGCTAGACTGTAGAGGAGATACGTCAAACTGCATCACTTTAGGATGCGGGCCTGGGGACGTTTGCTTCAGTGAACTTAAAAATAAGATGTGCAGTTTATGACAGCAAAGCTTCTGACTGTCGACTAGATTTACTGCCACAATATGACACACTATACCCTTGTTATCATACAAATGATAAGTTGAATCATTTTTTCCATAGAGATATCTTATTTTTTTTAATCCACAACCTCCATCTGCTGCTGTGAATTCTCAGCTACAGCTCACACATGGCAGTCAGCTGTCAATTATAAACAGTGACAGAGCCTGTGGCAGATTGTCGATAATACAACAAATAGTAATTATGGTAATGGAAGTAGGGGAAATTGTCCCACACATGTATCAATAACTCTTAATCTGATACACTGATCATTACTGGATGCCCGTTTAACTTTACTTGCAACCAATGTGTCACTCTATGGTTAACTTAGGCATTTAGAAATTAATTTCACTTTTGTAATGATATAATTTTTGTTGATTGTGTTGATGGAATAATTGGACTTTAATAAGAATGACCTGAGAGTATATCTCTTTATTGATAAGTAGTAATTGCTGAGAAGAGCAGTGCAGAAGTTAAATGCTAGCAAAACATGTCAATTTCATTGGACAGCTCATGTAAAAAGCGACACAACCAGTCAGGTTATATTTTGATTTCTTCACTGTTACGTTAGGGAGGAGACACTTTACACATCCTTTATTTTTACTCTGCCATGATCAGGATACTTAAGCTGCCTTATCAGGGATGTGCTGCCAGTCTCGATGCCCACCATGGCCTATTTGTTAAATGTTGTTTAAATTATAGACTCAGTAAAAAAAGAAAAAAAATTCCACTCCATAAGATGTATTTACTTAACCTCTGAGACTAACGCCATATACGAGATCATGGATTGTTGCCACTCACTTATTTCCTCTGGGAGCCCTCCGTTTTTCCGTTCTAATGGCGCTATCCATGCCTTTGTGGCCCTTACACAAGCTTTTCTTATGAGCCTGGAACTGGAGCTGAGGAACATTTAAAGGTGGATTCAGGCCGCCCAAAAAAGGCCTAACCATGTCCATGCTTAAGGGTTAATTTCCTCCTTTCTTCAAAAGAAAAATCCTGCGCCATGAAGTCACAGTTGAGGTTGCTGTGCCCTCTTTTCATTGGTGCTAATTCACACTTCTCTGACCAGCATGAACATGTCAGCAACTGCATGCATGAATACACAACACTGACCATCGGTGACCATGTCTAGCACCCTTCAAGCTGTGTGTGCTAAGTCTAAATCGCTCACTTCTGGGGTGAAAATAGGCCACTTTAATCTCACTGGTGTCACACTGACCTTTCATATCTTTGTGCCTGACCTCTGCGTGACCTTTTTATTAGGATTGCAGGTAGTGCCTCTCAACTGGATGCCATTTCTACTGAGTGAAAAAGTAATAGATCACACCAGGAGGACATCATGATGGAATCTGGCCTTCAGAATCCAGTGAGTGTATATAAACCACCCAAGAGGGAACAATTTTTAAACTTTTCTCTGTGTTATTCCTGCTACTAGGAGCTGGAAGGAACGTAGAGGAAGTAAGCTTCATACTGTCAAGTATTTATAATGCTGGTGTGTCTACCTTTGAATCTGTAATGTATTTTCAGACCAACAGTCCATCATATTGTCAAAACCCCAAGCTTGACAAATTACTTGTTTCATTCCACAAATAGCCCAGTCTGTAAACACTAACATAAAACCCAGAGAGAATTCCCCATTTAAGAAGCAAATAAATGACTTCAAGACTAACTAATTATTATAATTTTTGTGCTCACTTGTTTGTATTACAAAACATCTACAGATGCTGACTATCTCAACAGGTACAAATTTCCACTGATTTTAATTTTCACACATTTAACTGGTGGAAATGTCAGGAATTTCATTCCTAATATCCTTGAAAATGTATTCTATGAATATAAGAGGCTTACAGAGCGAGGTAAAACAAAAATCTTGTAAGAAAAAGATCTGACAGGGTAGCTGCTGTAGGCAAGGAAAGTTTTGGAATACTTTTCACACAAGCCATTTTGGACTGTGTCAACTTGTCCTGTTTGCAACCAATGACGGTGGTTACCTTCCTCAACTTGACAAACAACACAGCACTTTTTGGATGATGTTGTTGTTGATTGACTCTGACAAAGATCTGCTGCTGTGGGGAACAATTGCATGGAGACAAAAACAGCATCAGAAAGTAGAGAAGACAGGCATTAAGTGTTGTATTCTCCCCACTTCCGCTAATAGCTGCAACTCTTTTTGTTGTCTTGCTGCTTAGTGAATTTTTGACCCCAGACTTTCAAGGTTTATGTCATTACTTGTGCTGATTTCTTTGAAAAGTATTTTTCTGTCTGTGGCTTATTATCATGGGTCTGACTTGAAATTTTAGAGCTGAGAAAAGCATCTAAGGCCTTGTCCAAAATCACCCACTACTCAATATATAGTGCACCATATAAATGAGTTACTATTTGAATGTGCTATCTGAATTCTAAGAGAGCATTATCATACCCTTAAAGTAACCCATGATAGATTGTGAAGTGGGGAGCCAATGATCACTAAACAGGTAGTCTATGACATCATGCATTGTGGTTGGTTGACCTTCGCTTATCTCATGATGTTAGCATGAGATCATAGTCCATATGCAAGAATAACTGCAGGTTTGACAAGAAAGTTTGTATAACAACTTTGTCAAAAACACAGGCCTAGCTGTTAGGTCGCATCCCTTTACAGAGGTTTTAGGCGTCATACCAGGTCCCTTAAACTGCATCCATACATGCATTTCACACTTGCATCTTCGTCTCTCCCCCAGGGATTCATGGGTCAGGTCAGGTATGGGAGCATATGCCAGTATGGCACTTCCATGTCAACCTTAGTCCTGTACTGCTCTGGCCTCCTAATGGCCATCGTCCAGGCCTGTGCCATGCCCATGCCCCATCGCTCCAGGTATCCTCCCTGCTTCACAATGCACATGGTCGCTCCTGGCATCTGGACCAGCCCCACCGGTCCTTTGTACCCAGTATATGGTCAGCTGGATCAGGCCCAGGAAAGTGCAGCTGTCGTTCCTGTATCAAGCAGCCGACCTTTCTCGTCCTCACTCTCCTGAGTATGTCAAAATTAGACAAAAGGTCTTGCCAACAATACCCAAAAAGTGCACCAGAGAGAAGTTTTCACAAAGGACTCCAGCAGGTACCTCTGGCCATTTGTCAACATCCAAGACTCACAACAGCATTGTAAGACCTTGAGGACCAAGGCCTGAAAGACTCTGACTTTTATCCTCGTGCTCAGATACTGGGAATGCCACACTGTCTTGGTCAGCCAACTCATCACCCCATGTGCAAGTCCAAATCTGCAGTTTATCTCAGCCTTGCAGTAAGCAGACAGATGGATTACGCTGCCAAGGTGAACTTGCCTACAACTTCCACGCTCTCACCATTTATGGACACAGATTTAATGACAGCATCGAAGGCATCCCCAAATGTCTGGATCTTTGTTTTGGCCCAGGAGACATGCATTCCCAGCATTTCAGACTCCTCACTCAGCAAGTAAAGAGCCCCCACAGGGACAGGGCTGTTTCCGCATGGATCCGGACATCGCCAGATGACACGCCACAGTTGTTACCTGCCCCATTATGCAGTCCATACAGGTACTTAAGTATGTAAGGGATAAGACACACCTCTGCCTCATGCTATGTACTATGTATATGTATATAGTAAATAATTGTTGGCCAAGTACCTATCCTTGTGGTACCCTCTTTTGCAATTGTAGTACCTCAGAGGTAATGTCCTTGAAGTGAATGAGAATCCATGATCAAAAGTATCAAAGACCTTAAGGAAGTCTATAAAAAGAGACGGACCGTTTACTACCTAAAGCGTCAAGGATATCATTTGCAACTGTTGTGACAGCAGTGGTAGTAGTGTGCTTTACTGGCAAGTCAACAGTCTAGGATACACTGTCAGCAATTTAACTGAAACAGCTTCAACATAATGTCCTTTGATTATGCTCATAGCTGTTATATACCACTGCCCTAAAACCTCTATGTGGCCATGGGCTCCCACATAAAATTATATTGCTTTATTGATTTCTTTACTATTCTTGCATTCTTTTCTAATTTTATGGAGGTCAGAATTTGTTTTGACTTGTCTTTTAAAACCACACTTTTATGTTAAATGGCCCGTGTCTGCTGCTGGTCTTATGAGGAAACGTGCATTGATGAGATACTGCCAAGCCAGGGGCAAAACACAGGCAAGCTGTGAGTTTGAAATAGGAGTCTTTCCAGTTGCCCCTGGAAATGGCAGCTAAAGTCTGTTTGTTGTCCCAGAAATAGGCTCCTATAATACAAAAGAATACAAGCAAGACCCACTTCTAGCTTGTATTTAGTTAGTTATGAATAAGGGCTGTAATCCTCTCTATCTGATGCTTTGATTAAATTGTACATAAATGTATTTATTTATTTTTTTGCTCCTGATTTTCTTTTCTCAGGGCTTTTTCACTGTGTTCATGTATATATTTTTCTTAGGACCGACAGGACCAATTTTGAGCTGTCAGCCTATTCACTTATGTTGTTTCTGTCAGTCTGAGGCTTGCAGGTTGGGCTTTTCTTTGCTTTCTTTTTTGTACTTACCATCACTTGCCTTGGTTTGTTTGATTCAGTGTCCCCAAAGAAAACTGTCTGCTTTCTTTTACACCATGTCGAATGTGAATTTTCATACACTGAAATGTTGTTCTTAAGTGACTGATTTTTTTCTACTGATATATTTCCTCTTATGAAAAGAAGGAGAACAATTGAGCTGTTTGAGTTAATGAGGTCCTCTGTTTTTCGCTTTGGGATGCAGACAAGCGCAGGAAAGAATTATTGAAGTTCATGGCAAGGAAAATGTTTGTTGGTTTATTAAATTGTTCAGCTTTCACTAAAACCCAGACAAAATAAGTCAAACAATAAGGGATGTAAAAAAAAAAAAACATAATTCTGGTATTTCTTATGTATAATATATGCCTGAATACACACTACTGTACAGTAGAATTCATTGTACAATTTGCTGTACAGGACAGTCTTGAAAAATAGTTTTATTTTCATCTTAGTAAGGTTTTTCTGGTTAAATAAAGGTAAAAAAAAAATAAACAGAAAGGCCATATTTGCCCCATTTGCCGAGGGAGAGGGTTGTATCCTGAGAAATATTGAGAAAAAGACTTAAATTTACTCGCCATCATAAGAAAAAAAGAAAGAAAAGTTTTTGGGTGCACTGTATGTTCCCTTCAGGCTTACATACATTATAGACATTTTGCCACTTTTTTTTTCCTTGCACACATATGCAACCCACTGGAAATAGCATTGCAACCTACTTTTGGGTGCTGACCCCCAAGTTGAGAACCACTGATTTAGTTTGTTGTATGCTTTTTATACATATTTTTCATCTAAGAATTGACTGCAGTGCAGCTAACGTGCCAGTATAAAAATTAACGAAAGGGGCTAAAAAAACACAGTTTTATAACTGTTTTTCCCCCTTATTAAGTCATAATCCTGTATTTAAAGTAAATAGTGCTTGCTGATGAATTATAAAACTTAGAGAGTCAGTTTGTTAAACTGGGCAACTGATTGTAAGCTGGGCAGTGCAACTCATCTTCTTCTTCTTCTTTGGCGTTTATTGGTGGTTGGCAAACAATGAAATGGTGCATTTCTGCCACCTACTGGTAGAGTGTGGACCAGAATATCTAATACCAACAGCACATCTCATGGGCTATGATTCTTTTCTTCACAGCTAACACCATAGGGCAGTGATCATCGACTGGCAGTCTGGGGGCCCCATCTGGCCTCCATAGTATCATGAAATTCAGAACATGTGCAGAGGAAAAGATATGTTGTCATATATTTTTTGATAACCTCCCGTCATCGTCAAGAGGAATTTATGTTTCATCCATTTTATTTTTTTTTTTTTTAGAAAACCACCTGTTAGCTATTGCTAGCTAATAAGATGTTTTAAACACCGTTTTATCAGTCCATTCCTGATAAAACTGCCATTTTCTGCGTCAACTTTTGGCTTCAGGAATATTCAGCCAAAATATCTCAATCGCCCCCTTGTGGCTGGCTGTGACAAATACTACTTATCTCACTGTTAGAGCCTAACAATTACATACATTTTAAAGAAAATGAAAATATTTGAACAAAAAAAATGTTCGTAAATTTAGTTTTTTTTTTATGAGATCGACCCCTGAAGTGCCTGTATGGGAAAAAGCCAGGCCTTTTCCAGATGTAGTCAGTGACCCCTGCCAAAGGCTGATAGCTTTGAGTCAGTGGGAGAGTCATCTCTGAACCTCAGACACATACCGTAGTGACCTTGGCTCCCAAATTAAATGTGACTAATTTATACACACTTCATAGCATTAGCATTGGGACAAAACCTTGTATCTCCATTTCTCATTGGTATCACTTTATTTTTATTTATTGGGTTTGAACAAATTTTAATGCAAAAAAAGTGTTGAAAACATTCTGACTTTGCCTATTCCCTGTTAAATTATTTGAGAAATACAGTATTTTTTAAATTCCCTGAAAAGGTGGGATTTTTGAAGTACAAGATTTAAGCCCAACACCAACGCTAGCATCCTTTGCCATCAGTACATGAATGTGGTGTGAGTTGGAAAGTGAGACCTGCAGTGTAAACCCAGAATAAGGCTACCATAGCAGAGCAAGTGGGACTCCATACTCACATGGTGACAACAAGTAGTAAAGGCGCCACAGAAACTCCACATTGAGGACTTTGCTGAACTCATTGGAAATTACCATGCAGAAATAAAATGAAAACCAGTGGGACTTCTCTTCTCGATTTCATTGTATTTTATAAAGCTGAGCTTATAGACATATTTCACTCTAGAAAAGTTTACACTGCAAACTGTTTATGCCAGTCAGCATGTTTGAAAATAAATCAAACTAAAGGTAGGGGTCACATATGGTGTTCAATGTGGATAACATTTCCATCTATATAGCTCCACACACAGATGAGCATATCCCGGAGAATAGGCTATTTTTCGAGTGCATTAAAGCTTCTATTTCTGCCAGAATAGGTCTCTTCATTATTCAGACTATTACAACGGCACAGCATGGTCCTGCTCGCCAATGCTCCTAATGGTCCTCTTATTATCATGCAGTATTTTAACACCAATTCAACCAGCCTGCAAAGATGATTGCTGTGCTCCTCTGCTCAGAATCACAATAGATGCATTTTTTCTGCTGTTGTTTTCCCCTTTATAAATGGGCAGTTATGAAACAGGACCATGCAGAGGTCAACTGTAATGCTTTTTCCTTGTTTTGTGGGATTTCTCTCTCTTAGACCTTTTAGCCACCAAAAATGTCAAGTCAATTTACTGTCAGGTTTTAAGTGTATTTGGATAAAATTAAACAGATCTTTGACTTTTTTCTGTCACCAGTCACTCTTTGCAATCAAGTCCATGTTTGTGCGTGCCTGTGTTTCATATTCAATTAGCCAAATATGTAGCCCTGGGTGTAATGATTTTCAAATGCCAGGTCTTGTTTTACAAATGTCAGGGCTTAACACAAGCTGCTTGGAACAGTGGCAGGTCATGTACTACGGGAGTCTGTGGCACAAATAAATTAAAAAGAGATCAGCTGTTGCAATTTTGAAAACATAATTGTCATATTTATATGACAGCCTACCTGAGGAAATCTGTTTCCAACATCAGTCTTTCAGGATTAAACCTCAGAGAGAATTTTCTAGTCCATAGAGGTTGTCTGTGTCTGCCAGAACCTGCTGTGCCAAAGCAACCTTGCTTCATTTGCTACTTGGTACATCAACGGAAGAACACACCTAGTATGATGAAATAATGGCTGTGAATTTGAGGGAATGCACCATTCAATGTGCTACATGGATGATGCATTTTTGGCAGAGGCCTCTGCTTAAAGCAGACCTGAAACAAAGAAGAAGCATGTTGTGCATTGACAGTGGACATTAGGGGTAAATGTGCCCACTCTAAATGTAGGCAAGTTCTTCTTGAAAGAGTTGTCTTTTCCAGACTTTAGTAAGTGTTGAAATCAGAATCAGGATTTAATAAGAACCAAATAAGAAATTATTAAATTGATAACCAACTCTTCCCTAATGCCTGTGCTATACAAGCTAGCTTGTAGCCTTTACTAAATAAACTTGGTCCATCTCAGTTTGTTCAAGCCAGATAAATGTAATCATGTTCTAAGGAGACTGACTAAATGCTGTCAGTTTATCTACTTAGGATGGCTTCCTTTATTGGGTTAAAGAGCCTAGACCACTGATCATCAACTGGCGGCCCGGGGGCCATATCAGGCCCCCCAAAGCTTTCTGTCCGGCCCCCGGAAGATCATTAAGGAAAAGAAGATGTTGCCTTGTTAAATCTGCCTCAAAAATTATTAATATTGAAAAAAGTTTAAGAATAGCATTTGATCATTCATTATAGAAATTTACTTGCCAGCTATTATTAGTACAAAAGAAATTAAAATAGGGTTAAAGTTGGCCGAAATTTTGCAAAAATTGACGATAAAGTGTTGAAAAATGTTATGAAAAGAGATTGAAATGTTGCAAATAAAAATGGTAAAAGGGGAAAAAGTATTAAAAATGGGATAAAAAGTGGCAAAATGGATAAAAGAGTAGCAGAAAGTGGATAAAACACCCAGGAAAAGTGTTTTAAATTGGTTAAAGAATGTCAAAAATTGGGTTAAACTATCAAAATAGGACAGAAATATAGCAAAAATAGCCTGGAAAAGTAGAAAGGGTGTTAAAGAGAGGCAAACGGGGCAATAATTAGCAAGAAAGTTGCAAAAACTGGTTAAAAAAAAAAGTGGCAAAAACAGAAGCAAAGTGGCAAAAATTGATAAAGTTGACACAAAGGGGAAAAAACATGCAGGAAAAGTGGTTCAAAAGGTGTTAAAGAAGGTCAAAAAAATAAGTTAAAGAGACACAAATTATTAAAAAGGGTTGAAAGTGTCAAAAATGAGTTAATACTGGTGCTTTGTGGGCAGGCCTGTCTTCCTGTGGCCTGCTGCACAATAATATGCTATTCAAACCAAAATATTGATCTAATTTTTGTTTATTTAAAAGTTCGGCCCCAGAGTTTCTGCCCAGACTAAATTTGGCCCTTGTGCAAATGTACTTGATGACCCCTGGCCTAGACCATTCTGAAGCCGATTTCAGAGATATTGTGCCCGACTTTTCTTAAAATAAAAAGATCAGTTTTTAGGTTTTGTAGAAAGGGATTTAAAGAGATATTGCTGCAACTTGATGGTCAGTAAGGTGGTTGCCGTGTTATTCTGATGCCTCTGTAGTATTTGAGAAATACTCCTCACGCTCTTTGTTTCAGTGGGATGTTCTTTCTACCCAGCTGCTTACTTCTTTATACTCTCAGTGTTACCCTCTGATGAATGGATGCAGTCCTGTTACCAAAGTCAAATTATGAATTCTTGTTAACATGCCACTGAACCAGGCGATGGAGTCCAGAGTTTATTTCCAAAGACTCACATTATTCATCTCCATATGGTCTGGCAGTTCGGCTCAAGCAGTTGACCACAGGACCAGGGCTCTGAGGCTCAGCCCCCCCTCAGTCTGGGCATATGGCCTCGCTGGCTGCGCTGGGCTCAGATGATACACTAGCTGCTGCCACCACCCTGCTCACTGCCAGGTAACACCCACCCACAGACACGCCACCACTGAAGTCTGCTCTAGCATGGAAACTGTGGTTGTTTTTGAGCAGATTTGGCTCATGCAGGTTCTGTCATGTTTTCGTTTATTTGCCTCAGGCGTCAACCCCACAGCAGTTTGTGGAATTGGTGTGAAACACTGTGTATGACGGAGACGCACTGTATGAGGCACAGCATGACAACACCATCAGCCTCTGTGTCCTTCTCAGGTCAAGGCATTTTTCTTTTTAATTTAAAGGAGGTAAACATCTTAGGACCAGGTGATATCTTCACAAATGCTGCAGAAAGGTTTGTCCAGTTACTTTGCAAAAAGGTCAAGATCCTAATCCTTGTTATATTATTTGCAAAGACCAAACATCTATTCACTATGAGCATAGCACTAAGCAACAAGGGCAAGAAAAAGCTTCGATTCAGCAGTGACAGACTCATGTAAAACAGCCACCTGCCAAGATTTTACAGAAGAATAGTAGAAATTATTCAAATATAAATACAATTGCTATCTTAAAGCATCCAAATGTTATGATAGAAACCTTTACTCACAGCATGCCGATCATTGGAGCTGTTTTCATGTGAGATGGGAGAGCTAATGAGTACCTTGAGGCTCCAAGTCTCTGTCCAGATGGACATGATAAACATTCCAACATTATCCTGTTTTTTTATTATCAGTAGTTGAGCTTTCTTGTTAAGATGCAGCTTGTGACCATTTAAACATTGCATAAAGCAGAAGAGAATACAAAATGCTTAGCATGTTTTGAATACAACAGTTTGTGCAGAGCTTTTAGGCATGTTTGCCCCAAAAATTAAGACTAAAGTAAGTAAGTAAGCCTGCCTGAGGGCACTGAAGACAAGAGGGAAGATTGACTCGACCCCAGTTGTGCTCTGGATGTCCTTGCATTTTACCAGGGGTGTGGGAAAATAATCTGTTTTAAAGATAACTAAGTCCTACGTCACCTTTAGGGTGAGTAGGGGGTGGATTTAGCAAGTAAGCACAGCCTAACCGCGCCGGACGGGTAAGAGGGTTACTACAAGTCCCTGGTCGTGCTGTGGATGTCCCTAGGCCCCAAAACTGACAGTGGTCACTGGATGTATCAGCAGATTTGAAAAGGTCTGGACAAAGGAAATGTAGTCAAGCTTAACCTTGGCTGCCAAGCATCACATGTGTGTTGACATGTGTTTAGCTTGATTCTGGCCACGCTCCCCCCACTCTGTAGCCCTGTGTTGAATCCTTAGTGCTCTACATGCCTAAAACTTATAAACATGACTGTATATTATTTAACTAGAATGGCCGTCTGAGGCGGCAGACCCACGCCTAAGCAGCGCCAACAAGGAACGCTCCCATTGATTAATATGGTGTTAAAAATTTCAAAGTCTGAGAAAAACCAAATGGGTGCGCGGATCATCACCAAAATTTAATCGATTCTTCCATGTCACTATCCCAATATTCCCTGAAAGTTTGGTGAAGATCCGACTTTCCATTCTCAAGTTATCTTGTTCACATACAAACAAACAAACAAACACACAAAGATACAGAACCCTTTACACAACCCTGCCGTGGGTAACAATACAAAGACAACAGTCGACGGACTAAAAAGAGAAAAAGGAGCCACTTCCTCTGTGTTGACTTTAAATCTCAGTTTCTCTAGATGCAAAGTGCTGGCTGTTTTCCCCATCTATAAATAATAGGTGGGCACTAGGGCCAACACCTTCCAGTCAGTTGGTTAAGGGACTTTTTGAGCTCCATATCAATGTCTTATATTGACTGAACAATCATGTATACTCTTCAAAACATTCATCCCAGATCTCATCTTTAAGTTCAGCATTCATTTCATCTGTCCAGGCCTGTTTAAGCCCTAAAAGTGTTCAGTGGAACTGTTTGAAGCAGGATCTGATAACATAGGAAACTCCTCCTGGGTTAATGAGATCAGACTGATTAATTGCCTCCAAAGACTTGTGTTTGTTCAGGGTTTCAAAGATAGGAAAAAAAGGTTACAGATGAAGCCACATATTTGCTGGAATGTGAAAAAATGGATGCAGAAGTATACACAGCTCTATATTCAAAACTGGTATAAATCAGTGATTTTGATCAATCAGGGCATCTTTTTTTTTAGCTCAATCATATAGTTTACTCTCTGCAGGAGAGTTGCAAGCCTTTCCTGCTGATTAACTATTTACACAGAGCAGCAGGGGAAATAGGCAATAGGTCACTGTATGTATCCAGAAAAGAGAGCTATACAGTAAGAGTAGCACAGCTATCAATAAAAACAGCCCATGCTGTGCAGTGAAGCCTCAAGCTGTCCTCCTTGTGTCAGTCATTGTTTCTAATTAGTGCACATTGAGAGGATGTCCTGACATACTTATGCTAAGCTCATGCTCATGCAGTGCCTTCTGATTGCAAACAGCCAGAGATGACTGTGGTGATGAGAAGTGACTTGACCCCTCGTTGACCTTTTCTCGACCCAGCTCACTCACACCTTTCCAGATTTTTCTGTGACTGTTTGCGGAGCTAATGAGGAAGCTTCACCGGAGGCAATTAGTGAGTCCATAATAACAAGCGCTGCATCTGCTGCTGCTCGGATTCTGATGCATCTAATTCAGTTAATTAGTGTAAACTTGAATGAGTAATACCCAATTAACTCCTGAGCAGGATCAATAGAGCCAATGACTTATCAATATGGTTAGCTCTTAACCTTCAGTTTAGAGGCTGGGGAAGCTTAGAAAAGGATCAATGAGAGCACAAATGTGAGGTTTAGAGTTTCTGCATTTAAAACAGTAATTGCAGTTTTTTCTTTAGTCCTTTATAGATGCCTAATAAGATGCCTGCAAGGTTTTTTTGAGTATGATAATTACAGCCACGATGAGTTTTGTTGAATAGGAATTAAAGTATGCAATCAGCCAGACATCCATCCATCTATCCATGAAGCCATCCATCTAAAATTAGTCCATCCCACTTTACCTCCATTAATTCATTAATGAAATCCACCCATCTATTCATCTAATACGTGGGTTGGGAACCCGCGGCTCCGGAGCCGCGTGCAGCTCTTTTGCCCCTCCCAAGTGGCTCACCACGCAAGTTAAGTTTTGAATTTCTGAAATTTTGTTTAGCACAGCAAGAGGGAAGGTCGGTATGTGAAAACGGCAATCAACTTTGATAAGTTTCATAATAAACCGATGCGTCCGTCGGACCCTAAGAGGACTAAAATAGTGTCAGCGGAGAATGTGAATGTTGATAACATTAATAACAGCATAAAAAACTAAGACAAGCTCACACTTAACAGCATCAGTCAGGTAAAGAAAGAGAGAAAGGAAGCCAAGGGATCAATAGAGGGCTGTTTGAGCAAAATAAACAAGTAAACTCACATTTTACTGTTATTTTTACTCTGCTGCTGTGAAGTTGATATTATCATTCACAGGAGTGATACATTTGATGATTATATAAATATCTTCTATGTTCGAGCCATGTCACATGCATTAGTGTGGCGCTGTCCACGGTGCTGACATGTGTCACTCACAGAGAGGGAGAAAGGCTGTAAACAGCTGATTCTACTCTTTTTTTTTAATATTTGGAGTGATTTTGTGATTGTTCTGGTTTGTCCTTCTGACTGTATTGTTGATGCAGTCAGTGACCCAGTGATCATGGAGTTATTGTTTATTAATCAGGCCAAAACACATCTTTCCTACTGCATTCCTGTATGTGACGTAGATAGACAGACAGCAGCGTAGAGAGAGGAAATGAGGTGGAGAAGGTTTCATCTGTAGGTGAACAGTAGGCTACCACATTATACTGCATTAACTCTTATCAGTTTGATAAAAATAATCCAACATCTACCCTGCCATCCGTCTGTCTGTCCATCCATCCAACTATCCATCCAGCCATCCATCCAATCAGATTGTCTATCCAGAAATCCACCCATTCAACTTTATATCCATCAATACATTAAAAAATCCAGCCATCCATCTAGCCAGCAAACTAAATCCATTTAATCAACTTCATTAATTCTTTAATTCAATCCGCTCAACTATTCATCCAACAGATCATGCCATCTCTCCATCCTTTATCCACCCATCTGTCAATTTATAAAGCAGTCTATCTAAAATCAATCTATCCAACTTTAATGCCATTAATTGATTAATAAAGTTCAACTAATGGATAATCCAACATCTATTTGTCCGTCCGTCTGTCTGTCCATCCATCTATCCATTCATTTTATTGTCCATCCAGAAATCCATCTATCCAACTTTACTCCATCAGTACATCAGGAAATCTGTTCATCTTTCAATTAAAAAAAGCTGCAGTTCCTTAGGTGTCCACTTGAGGCTGGCTGCAAAAGTACCAGAAGTCCCATTAACACCCATTTTAAAATTACCTTTTCACAGCAGAAATAAACAAGTTTATGGAATGGTACCAAGAAAACAAATTTGTTCTAAAATTTCTTTAAAACTCCTTTGCTTTGATAATACAAATACTAAAAGTTAAGTTTAATAAGGGATGATGCAGATGTGGTAGATCTGACTGATGGGTTTGCATGTGGTAGCTTTTGGTATGGGGGCTGCCTTGGCTCCTTCCTTGTCTGTTGTTAAGTTGATCAAAAGGCTGGTTTGAGACAGTGTTTCCAGGCCCCTGGCTGCCATTGATGGAATTGAGAACTTTTTTTTTTCAGAAACCAGTGAGTGATATTAATGAAGTTATGGCTATTGTATGTTTTACAGTGTTTGGTTGTCACACTACTTGTAATGAAACTATTGAAAGGTACTCGGTCATATCTGGATCCACAAAATACTATGTTATTTCAGTAACCATCCATCCATCTATCTATCATCAGTCCATCCTTCCATCTATTACTTGATGTTGTTTGTTCTCCAAAGCTTCTTTTTCCTGTTGATGATTATTTTGAGGGACTATCGGAAATTGATCAGGCATATTTAAACTGAAACTCAACAAATGAAATGATATCTTAACAGTGAGTTTCTTTTTTCTTCTTTGAATAGCATGAAGTCATTAAAAGAAAGTACACAAAATACTTCATCCACACACATGCCAAGACTGAAACATCCATCTGTCACTGTCGACTCTCAATCTGTGCTAATATCTACTTTCAGACGAGGAGGAGACTCATGTGACTCATGTTAGAAGACTCATGTGTGGGCAGGTTGAACAGATATCATTTTTATGGACTCAAAGAATAGTTTCAGTAAGAAAACAGAGCATTTCTCAAAAATCTGTTTTTACTAAAATAGTATCAGACTACTCTTTCCCCATACTGCCGTGCTCTCTTTACTATTTTATCTTGGTAAAGCTACAGTCCAGTTGCAGTCCATCAACTCTGTGAAACAAGTTTGACTGGGGTCTAAATAATATGGCCTGAATCCACACATCTTGTGTGAACCCACTCAAAAAAAGCACACATATAGAATTTGGCAAACAGTCTAGTCACGTCCTGTAGTACCTGCAGTTAAAAACAAGTACCTGGCTTTGCTGTGCATGTCCCACTTTGTGCAACATCTTTTCCTTTCCCCTCACACCACACTTAGTTGTGCACAAACATGCACTTAAATGCATACCAAATACACACATACTGTATATACAAGTCAGCGTGCACAGATTGTATACTCATACAAACATGCTCCGAGTGACACACTCACTCAGAGTTCCCTCCACAACCTCAAACAGCTGCGACAACAGGAGGTTAGATGAGAAAAATAAATTAACAACATCTGCAGACTGTAGATTAATGGGAGAAATCATCTGTAAATTAGACATGGAGCTTATTCATCTGCTTGTCCATGCTCTAAGGAGAGAGAGAGGGGGAGAGAGATGCAAAGTCACATCTTGTAACAAGGCAACCAGCTCGAGTTCTGAGATAATTTGGCAGTGTTGATTTTGTGGAGGCATTTTAGATGGTTTTAATGTCTCATAAATTCTGATTTGTTTTCCTATGGTGCGGAAATTTTCTGTCAGAGCTGTTTATATTGACTTGGCTATATTATAATATAGTCACATTAAATTTAATATACTTTGTCAATATGTAAGAAAGTTTTTTTATGTGAATGAAGCACCATTTGACACAGTTAAGTGAAAACAACCGTACTTTTAGATAAATATTTCATTTGAATTGTACTCCTCTGCAGGGCTTGACATTAACTTTTTTGATCACCAGCCACTGTGGCTAGTGGTTTTGCAAACTTACTAGCCACTTAGTATTTCCACTAGTCACAATTTTGGTGTTTGGAAATTATGAGCTATATGCCAAATTTGGTACTAAGGGTATGATATGACACACGTGCTCAACTTTCCGTCATCAATATGATCAATATCAGCTCTCTTCTTAATAAAGCACCTCTCTCTGTACATATGAAAGAGCACACTGCAGAGACATGTGTCAGACTTCACTGTTAGAGACATCTAAGAGTCAAGACTCTTAGATTTTTATATTTTCTTCAATGGATATTAAGTTTATGCTAATATTAAAATACTGTTAATTGGCTGTTTATTAGGAAAACCTCCAGCAGATTACAAGAACATCTCTAATTTTAACCGACAAGTCTCCACCAGAGAATATTGACTGTCAAACTTCTCCTGTCCTCTGCTCTATTCTCCTTTAAATTGTGTGGTGGAAATGTCTTCATATGTGTGTCTAAAATTGATAAAAATATCTGTTTAAATTATAGATGACTGCATAAACCTCATGTTAGGAGAACATTAAACAACTGTAGCTTATTGTCTGTTGTTTAATATTAGAAGCAAAAAAAAAAAAAATCCCTGTTTAGTTGAATTCTGTTTGACTCCTCAGTGAACTGATTTAATCTGTAACAAGCCTAAATCATAATGGCTAACAGACAAGCATGGTCAGAGTGAAGCATTAGTTGTGACACTGATAAATTCCACCCGCCATCGGGGCTAGTTAGAGTCACGCTGCTACCCGCCACGGCTGAAACCCACCCGCATTTGGCTAGTTGGCAGGTGTAAATGTCATGCCCTGCTCCTCTGTAAGATAAAGTATATCTCCAATATAAACTTTCATGATTGGATTCTTCATCGCTAAGGTTAGGGGCTTTAAATATAAAAATATGTAAGCACACTCATTTTACCTACCTAGCACTGGGCTCAGGCTGCTTAGGCTTGTTCCATTTTTCATTTAATATATTTATAATATACACAAAATTTGCTAGCACTGTGGGAAACCTAAGTTATCTCGTTGATAGATGAAGTCAACATTCACGGAGGATGAAAATTAAGTCACCAGGCTTGCAGACTAGTGCTTTAATTTAAGTTATTTTTCTTCAAGCACTGTTTTTAGTGCATGCACCATGAAGTGTATATACACTATATGGACAAAATTATTTGGCCACAATAATTATTTAATTCATGTGTTTCATTCAGACCCATTACCACAGGTTTGTCAAATCAAGCACGTAGCCATGCAGTCTCCATTTCCAAACATTTGTGATACAGACTAGTTTGTTCTGAGGAGCTCAGTGACTTTAAGCGTGGTACTGTGATGGATGCCAATTCTGCAGTAAGATGGTTTGTGAAATTTCATCTCTGTGGAATATATCACTGTCATTTGTAAGTGATATAAGAAGGTGGAAGAGTTTAGGAAGAACAGCAACTTAGCCACAAAGTGGAAGACTACATAAAATTACAGAGCAGGGTCAACGACTGCTAAGGTGCATGCTGCGTAAATGTCGCCAATTCTGATGTTCGCTCTGATTTCTCAGTTGAAGAACTTCCACTAGCATTCATGTAAACATAATAACTGTGAGCAAGCCTCACATCACCAAGTCCAATTCCAAGCATTGGATGGAGTGGTGTAAAGCAGTGGTTCTCAAAAGGTTGAGTCACAGGACCCACCATCAACTCCTCAGGGAGAACTGCGACCCAAATTTTGGGTATTTTTTTGGTCAATCAGATGTATCCGATAAAAAGTAGTAGAGCTTGGGCCTTACACAGTACAAAAGGTGTAACAAAAACAATTAAAAAAACAATGCATGCATGTTTTATAGAGTCTCACAGACAATTTGGCAAGATTTTTTTTTCCCAGGCACACATCCACAACCTACTGAAAAGGGCTTCATGACCCACTTTTGGGTCCTGACCCACCAGTTGGGAACCGCTGGTGTAAAGCACGACACTGGGCTGTGGAGCAGTGGAAGCATCTTCTATGGATTGACGAATCATGCTTCTCTGTTTGGGGCCTAGCCCAAACCTTGAAAAGACAGCCCCATACCCTTATCCCTCCTCCTCTAAACTTCACACTGGGCACAACACAGTCAGGCAAGTAATGTTCCTTGCCAAACCAAGGCTCACAAATCTGACTGCCAAACAGAGAGAGTTATTCCTCACTCCACAGAACATGTTCCAGTACTCCACAGTCCAGTGTGCTTTACACCACTTCATCTGACACTAAACATATGACTTGATGATATGAGGCTTACATGCAGCTGCTCGGCCATGGAAACCTATTCCATAAAGCTCCTGCCTTACAGTTTTATTGCTTACATTAATTTCAGTGGAAGGTCAAGAACCGTCGTTTTTGCAAAGCTGTCATCCATCACACTTATGATACGTTACACTTTATTGTCCCCCAAGGGAAATTTGTCTTGGACTCCAAGAGCTGCACAGATGATGCTGCCAATTAATAACACAGAAATAATAGACAAGAACAAAGATGAAATCACATAACCCACACATATTGCACATACCCATATTGCACAAGACTCTCATAGAAATAGTTAAAAAGAAACATACTGGCAATAAATAACAATGACAAAGAATAAAGCAGCAAGATAAGATAAGGTAAAAAATAGAACACCATTATGTTATTGCACATTCCGGCTACATCTTCATGAAACATTATTTAAAACGTTAATTGAGGTGGGCACAAACAAGCTTTTAAAGCAGTTTAGTTTACATTTGGGGACTCTGTATTGCCCACCAGATGGAAGGAGTTCATACCCAGGGTGAGGGATGTGAGAAGGTTCAGATAAAGCTCGCTGCACTTGCCTGAGAACTTACTGTTCATACAAGGACTGCAGGGAAGAGTATTCAGTCCTCCCTACAACCTTCATGGCGGTCTGCACCAGACGAGCAAGTTTAGATTTTAACTGGACAGAGAGATTGCCGTACCAGGCTCTCTAAAACCGCCTTGAAGTCACTGAGCTCTTTAGAGTGACTCTTGTGTATGCAGGTGTGGCAAAATACTTTTTCCCATATAGTTTATATAAGTTTCAGATTTTCCCATGTTTTAAAAATATGTCATTCTGCTCTGTTAAACCAACCTTCCACCACAATTCACCCCACATTATAACTTTAACAGCATGTATTGAATACTGATGTTTTCTATCTTGTGAAAACAGTCTTTGAGATGGTGCAACACTTCTTGATCTTTATCCAGGAGCCTTTCATGCAGCATGTGGAAATTCAAAGAAATCACATCAAGACTGTGCCGAGCACTCAGAGATAATTCAGCTCATTCTTTTCCCTGCAGATGCTTTTGTGACCAAGTGTGAAAACACCTAAATTAGCACAGACAATCCATCCAAGACTCATAATAAAGTAGAACAAACTGCCACAAGAGACAAAGGTCTGTTGCACTACACAACAGCAGAATTTAGAGGAGCTAACTTTTCAGACATCAGTTATTGAAGAGAATTCTTCAAATAGTTCACCAAAGCAATGTATCACACTGTGTAAAGCACCGTAAGAACATCAAATATTTGAAATCCCAGAGTTGCTGATGAACCCCACAGTGCTCTGAGGACAGCTCTTCCTCTCTGTTGTCTGATAACATGCCAAGCTGTCTGGCGGTACGGCTGGCCCTGTTTCACCTCTCTAGCGGCCCGGCGAGGCCTCGGCCAGGAAGGAAATTAAAGAGTTTGTTCATCTGGGAATCTTTCTTTGAAATCTGAGGGAAATTGTACACCAAACTTCAGTCAATGTGGGTCATGTTAGAAATAAAAAGCAGTATCACAAGCAGTAGTTAGACTTAAAATGTTTTTTAAACCGCAACCAAGATTGAATAATACCTCATTTTATATTAAAAATCATCACTAATATAAACAGTTTTAATCAATTTAGAAATATATATATAAAATATATATATAATAATAATAATATAATGCACTTTTCTTCTTTCCCCTTAATATAATGTAATATTTTACATATGTTGATGTAATTGAGGATAAGGTAAAATGTAGTCTTATAATCAACTATATGACCTCAAAAATCAAAAGTCTTACTTATATTTGTTTAAAATAAACGAAAATAAAAGGTGATTTTTAGCATTTTTGTTGTTATCAAGCAACCTTGAGGATTGCTGCAGAAGTCCCAGAAGTGCCTTTAACACCCATTTTAAAATACCATTTTCACAGCAGAAATAAACAGGTTTTCAAAATCATACAAAAACACATTTGGTTTAGAATTTCTGTCAAACTTATCTGATTTGAAGGCTAGTGAAGTGTGAAGTAAGACACGTTAGCTCTGCCTCCTTGTGTGTTTGGTTGATCAAAAGGTTGGTCTGAGATCGCATTTCCAAGATCGGGATTGCCCCTAATGGGCTTTGAAACTTCTTTGTAGAAATACATGGGTGATTTCAAAGAAGTTATGTCAACATAGCCATATCTGGGTCCACATATGACTAAGTTGGTGAGTCCACTATACTTAACTAGTCACTGATAGTTTCTTAATAGGGATCCTTTTTGGACTCAAAATTAACACAAATTCAAAAAGATAAACACATTAAGATATGCATTCCCTTTATTATAGTTTTTCTCAGTTGTTTTGGTACATTTCTCAGATCAGAATTGAAATTCTCAAAACTACTTGTTCAATCATCACATCATTGTGTCACTTGTGCACATCAAAAAAGCAATTTCTCATTTCTTTGAACAAGTTGCAAATGCATTGGTACATCCATGCAAATGACTATGTACAATTCTCTGCTGTTTCCTATATTAACAATTGCTTATTTCATGTTGATAAAATTGTATTATAATGGGTCTCGGTTGAATAGTCTCACCCCCTACAACATTTAGACATTAGTTCATCCCACAAGTCTTTATATGCAAAATGGTTGAACATGTTGTCAGAATATGTCAAGCATATTTTTATACATTTCCTCTAGACTTTTTTTGTCCTAAATCTGTCCTGAATTGGTAAATTTCTCCCAGGTGAATCTTGACTTTCTCTAATGAAGGCATATGTGTGAAGCATTAGATCAACCAATGTTTAAGGAATTTGATTGAGGAGAATTTGATGATTGAGGAATTTTCTCAGCATGGAGATGGAAAGTATATGATCGCCAGCCACATACACAGATGACCCTTCTGGCCATGGTTGCAGCGTGTGATGACATCACAGCAGATGCCTGCAGAGGATGGATGAGACACTCTAAAAAATTCTGTCCACGCTGCATCGCAAGAGAAGATATTCGTTGTGATGTGGATGAGAATTTGTGGCCCAACAGACAGGAACGTCAGGAAGTGTAGGAAGACTACACTGTAATTCACACAGCACTGCATGTACAGTTTTCCTGAAGAAGATTGTCCTATGTTCACATTTTTACTTTTGTTTTTTCTTTGTGCTATGCAGTGCTGTCTTTTCCTTTCTGTATCGCAATGACATCGTCTGTCAACAGATTACAGTACAAATGGTAAAAGCGTAAATGTGAATCTTGTCCAGTCTCTTGCAATCAATCTCCCACATACACTAAGGTGTAACTTACAATTTACAATAATTGTCATCAAAACTTTAGCCATATTTACATCAGAACATCCCTCCAGAGCACACTGTTATATTGACAACATGCCTAAGCAATTTGACTGTCTTATCCGTACACAATGACTCAAGGACCTGTCATTCTGATGGCACTGGCATGTTCACAGATATTTACTTTTGAGAGATGAACTAAGGATTTTGAGCAAGAGACTGGCTTTTGCAGGTAATCCATGGTGTTTTGCTATTTGTACGAATTGTTTTGAGAAATGCATTTACTGTTTTGCAAATGTCGAGAATGATCAAGAAATGTACCAAAGCGACTGAGAAAAACTGTAATATTTAATGATTAAGACTAATTTGACTATTAAGTCAAAACTCTGTTTCTTTTCTGATAACATAAAGGGGACATTTGAAAATGGTTTAATTCGGCAGACAGAAAGTTATTGGAGTAAAATTATGACAAAGTTATAATAGGAGATAGACTAATAGATCATCCTCCATGAAGAGCCAATAACTTCCTCAGTGTGGTCATTCAAAAGTCATCTGTTACCAGGTCTTTGCTTCAGCTTTAATTGGTGTAAATGAATCTAATTCTGATTAATAATTCTGATCCTTTGTAGGATTTTAATTATCCATAGGAGCCCCTCTAGTGTAAAATGCTTAAGTAACACTAATGAGCATTAATTAAAATTTCATACCATGTCTCTACCTGACAAGAAAAATAAAGACACAATTAGTGAAGCCACAGGAATGATTCAACTTCTCCTCTGGAAATGACTTCTGCAAAGTGAAGAACATAGATAGATAGATAGATAGATAGATAGATAGATAGATAGATAGATGTTTATTGTCATTGCATTGTAAAAGCACAACAAAATTACGTTTGGCACTCTCTTCTGTAGCAGCAAATACAGTCGTCCAAGTGGTGGTTAGAAATACGCAGCCTTACGTCATCCATCCTGCTGGCGAGGGAGCTGGCACCGGGAGAAAGATGCTTGGTAGGGCAGGTTTTATGTGGGAACGCTCTTAGCCTAGCCTTCAGCCCGGCTTGTTTTCCCCGCTTCTGCCTTCTCGCACAATGCCGTTGCTGCCTCCTCCCCACTGGCTGTAAGTGTTGTGCTGCTCCGCGTCCTCCTCCTCCTCCGCCGTCGGGAAAGATGTAAACTCCATGGGCACGCTGTCAGTTCTGGTGTAAGAGTAGGGCTTTGTTTTGCTGCTAGCGGTGGAGTGCCAGACCACTGCGTTCATACGTGCCGCCCAATGCTACCTCAGTAGGTAGCATTCTGTAGTCTCCTGTTGATCAGGCAGTGTTCTGTTGCAGTTACTGGCAGTTGTTGTTGGCTTTTAAGCTAGCCAAGAGTTGTAGTTGAGACTGGGGTCTTCTTTTTCACCTTTTTTGGGTTTTTCTTGATGGAAATTTCCCATTCTTTCTCTCAAAGGTGTCCTGGACCATCCATCTCCGTTGTTTTCACAAGTTTCAACAAATGTTGTCAACTTAATTGTGAAAAAAACTACAAGTCCAAGATATAACTCGAGTGCATCTTTCTTGCTGCCAACTGCTCTGGTTGCCCGGCAACAGACCTGGTGGCCCACCAGACATGGCGGATATGTTAGGCCCTGTCCACATGGAAACGAAAACAATTTATTGCCATTTCGTTTTGAAAAAGTTTTCCGTAAAGACGGGATTGTTTCAGGAATTATCTGCTTAAGCATGGAACTACTGAAACGACTGAAAATGCTGTAGTGCATATGCCAAGCCTGTACGTGGCGCTGTATTGCTGTCACGAAAATGCACTACAAGAGAGGAAGAAGAAGCTCACAGAAAACTGACACAAACTTTCTTCTAGTGTCCCTTCTGGTTGTTCTCCGCGTTGGATTTAAGAACATATGGTGTGTGCGTTTCGCGATGATGGTAAAGGATCATCAGATTTTGCTGTAAAAGCCATAACAAGCTCTTTAGCTTCTGCAGCACGAACACAACCGTGTAGTCCACTATTATTGTTTTGGCTGGACCCGCGCAGGCGCCTTAAGGGAGCTACGCTGTGTGTGACATAATCGTTTCAAGAAAGATGCAGATAGCTGTACACACGGAGACAAAATGGTAGTCGTTTACGGATTTATGCACTCTGGGACCCGTTTTAAAAACGTATCGTTTACAGTCAGCCAGAACGCCCTTTCTGTGTAGATGAAATGCTGATACGGCAAAAAACTTTTGCGTATACTCCTGAATTCATGTCCGTGTGGACAGGGTTTTAGTCATTCGTATAATAAATAAGCAATTTTTCATGTAATCACAACTTAGTGAACAATTTAAAGATTAGAATAGACAGTGGACAGCCATCTATAACAAAACGTTAAAGATTTGTATAAAAAATGAAAAGCACTGGGTTATTACTTTTTACTTTTCTGAGAAGCTGTGCTTCTAGCAGGCTGCTGGGCCCTTATTTGCAGGTAAGAACAGAAAGACATGGAGTTTCCGAGCCTTTAGGATTGATTAACAGTGATATTTTACACCGATTATCATGGTAATTGTGACACATTATAACCCCCTCATCCCTCTTTTGCACAAATGTCTGATCAGATTCAACTGAACTGATTGGATGTTAGAGGCCAGAGGAAATTAGTTCAGCCCTGTGTTCAGCCCTCACTTATAACATTTCATGAATCACACTAACTCAGCGAACACAACAGCTCTTTCTTTGTGTTAAAGATTTATTCTTGGGCTTTCCATGCTTTCATTCAGACAGGAGGACAGTGGACAGAGTTGGAAACATGGATGAGAAAGTGGGGGTGAGAAGTGGAGGACTGGAGACGTGGGCAAGACCTAAACCAGGGCTAACTACACACATGGTTTATGAAGCAACCACCAGGCTTTCTGCGCCCCGAACACAACAGCTCTTTATCTTGGCCCACCACTTTAAGGCAACTGGATACCTCTGGGAGTCAAACAACCACTAGGTGGTAGTTTAAGTAGTTTTGATTTTATGACTCATTTCTCTAATTGTTCTTGATTTTTTAAATTTTTTTAATCTAAATTACCATTTTATTAATAAAGGCAGTATGTCAGCCTTTTTAAGCTTGTTATACAAGCTTGGGCCTAATAAATCTCATTAAAACTGGAATGACATGTTTAAAATAGAAATTGACTGGCACTACTGGCTGTATTATCCTCTATTAAAAACTACTATCAACACATTCAGCTTTTAATTACTGCTTTTGATACCTTCTGTCCTACTGTAGATCAGTAAAGACTGACTAGCAGTTAGGCTGACACTGCAGAATCACTCCTAAGCAAAACATAAAGAAAGGAAAAAAGTCAAATTGAACATGATGAACTGAAAAAGCTTTGAAAATATGAGATTTTATCCCTAACACTTAAAATAAATGACAAATATTAAGCATATATTAGATATGTCTGCAACATGTCTGCAATTCCATCCATCTGTTGGTTTGTTAGATTGGATTGAGGTCAATCTGTCAGAGTAATGCATATCTAAATAGTCATTTGTCCACTTTATTGATTCTGCCACAGCATTTCTAGTCTTTATTAGCTGGCACATAATTTTCCCCCTGGCTTGGCCTGTGAAAATGAGCTACAAGCTTAGCAGTGGCCTGTGGCCAGCCAACTCCTTCATGCAGAATTTTCTTGTAGCAAAGGGCCAGGCCATTACCGTGGCACAAAGTGACTTTGCTTTACAAAATCACTATAAATTGAACACACCAAGAGATATTTTCCCCAGCCAAATGAAAACAGTCAGTAAGAGAGAAAGAATGAAAAAACTAACAATCATACATGTAATTATACTCACAAACATTCAGGTCTATGTAGTATGCCTTTAATGGCATTCTTGAATCTCTAACGTGTCGTCCTCAGCAGGTGAGCTCTTATTGACTGTGACCATGCAGAGCCAATTATATCTGCAGGTTCATCCGTGAAGCATTCACGCTACAAAGGTCAGCAGTGCACCAACCTGTTCATCTGCCTATCTCAGCATGAGGCCAGGCTTTACGAGTTAGCAGAGAGCATCATTTCACTGTTACACCCAAATTACCATAAAGTATAAGTCCATTTTGGCAGTGTCTTAAAGCATGCTATAGTTACTGCCATAGGCCCCCTGAATGAAAAAGGTAGGACCAAGCTAATTATATGGAGCCTGAGCATATTGATCCAGTGGAAGAAGCTTTCTAATCATCATCAGCCTCATGCTGATAAAGTGTACATGGCGCTTTAAGTCAGTCCATCAATTCCATTTCATATGCAGTTCTTGCTCCAGTGGCTTCTTCTTCTTTTAGCTCCTGCAGCAGGAATCTCATTTTAAAGTATGACTGCACTAACTTTAGCTGGATCACTTTCTGAAAAGATGTCATCCTGATTTAAATCTTTACTCCTTTACTTTTAGGAGGCGTAATCCTATCTCACTCTTTTTCCAGCAGTTAATGAGAATATATGGGGGCGGTAGTGGAAAGCAAATGTCCTTCAAGAAAGAAACTATAAAAAAAGATTCGTATAAATTTTAAAAGGGATACCTGTAAGGAACGATCCATCTCCCTCCTCTGTGCTTTGCTGACCTTTATTAAGTTGTGTCTGCTGTTTCCCTCTCTCTGTCAGCTCGGTCTATTATTTGTCTTGCCTCTCTTTGCCCTCATTTTTCACCACTGTGCACTTGCAAATCAACTTAGCTCTGAATAAATTGTTCAACGTTAATAAGCCATCACAAGAGTTTGATGAAACAGAGGAACCTGGGCGACTCTGTATTCCCCCCCGAGCTAAAAACTAATTGCCTTTTAATTGATAGCATTCAGCTTTAATGAATGCTCTTTCACTGTCTGTTTTTTCCTGTGTTATTTTGAGACATTGTGGCTTGGTAGATATTGAGAATTAATGACATTTCAGATTTATTATAAAGGAAAAATAAGAACTTCACTTCAAAGTCACACAGATCTGTTGTTTCATTATTTGTTTTTTTCCCCTTGGTATAGCTTATATTCAATCGATCTGTAAAAATAATCTGGCCACCTAAATGTACTCTTAAGAAGGGGTCGACCAATTATCGGCAAAATCAAAGTCTCCAGCGTTGCACTGTAAAGGTAATGCTGCAGCTATTTCGAAAGTTACAAACATAACAAACCTACTCAGTGAAGTTGCAAAAACACCACAATCCTGCAAGCAGTTTTTCTAATGACAGATCTTTCCAGTTTCCCAATTACACCACAGAAAATGCCCAAATAATGAACTTTATTGTAATACTAACTTCCTCCTCATCAGTGTTTAGATGCGTTTTATTTTTGCGTAGTTGTGTTTGGGTGTTGCCTGTTGTACAGTTATCCCTGCAGGGGTTCTTTTAGAATGATGTCGATTTTGATTTGAAACACATTTGCACCATGTGTGAAGTTATCCACTGGTTAAGAATTCTTACCTAAGTACTCCTAAGAGACATGTGGTGCATATTTTTCATCAGTATGCATTGTGTGGACCAATATAAACACTTTTAAAGTCTTAAATTTAACTCTGTATTAGTTTGATTAACACTGTTAATTTTGCTGTGCACATTACTGTATGATAGAGGGGTGACTTTACCTGAACAGCCTGTTGGAGATCTATTCTCAGGTTGTTCTTGCCAATAAGAAAAGATCAGATTTTACAGTACAACTCCTCAGTATTTTTAGTGCCCAAAGTAAGCTTTCAATTGGGTGACTTTTACTTTTACTTGAGTTGTTTTATAGACCATGACTTCTACTTAAGTAAATTGTAGCTATAGAGTAACTCTATTTTTACTTGAGTGCAATAGTTGTGTACTTTTTCCACCTGTGATCATACCTTTCTGTATGTGGTTGAACGACAGTAGTCAAATGCCCATGCAGTGTTTAAATCAAAGTTTATAAATCTTAAAATGTTTTTCAAGTGTTTCATAAAATACTTAATAGAAAGCTGCAACTTGCAAGAAAATTATGCCCCTAGTTGGGGAACATTACAGCCTCTGAATGTATGTGTTGGCATGCTGAAAGCTGGTTTACCATCATCTAAAGTGCAGGATAATTACTAGATGTTGATAGACTACTGTAATTTTTAAGTGACATTAGAGTAATATGCATGGAACTCAGTACACATATGTATCATGATGAGACAAAAACAAAAGTCTCTGAGGACCATCCTCTAAAATGTACAGCAAATGCACCAAAACATTGAAGTCATATTTTGGCATTTTAAAACTGTTTCGCAACTTTCACATTTTAACACACTTGCCCGAGGGAATTCCCTTTGATTGACTCTGGATTACTTTTGCTCATTCTAGACAACCTGGAGATCTAAGTTGTGCAAACCACGAATTTCGCCTTTGGGTAGGGCCATGACCAGGGGCCAAAGTTTGAGAATTTTTTTTGCATGGTTTATACACCATTGATTCTGTATAACTTTACAGTGCTTTTGACAATCATCGCCAAACATCGTAGGGATGATCCAACATTAAACCTGAATACATTCATACCTTCGATTCCTCTTTTTTGACACAGTGCCCCAGTGTGGCAACAAGAAAAACAAAGCCTTTTTTGAGCATATTCATTTATTCCTGCTGTAGCTTTGGGATATATTATTCTGCATTCTTTTAAATGTTATAGCAAAACAGCAGTATCACAATGAACACACCTACATGGAAACATCTCATGAAAGTGCGCCCCTACTGGTAACCGGAAGTCACACAATTGGGTCTTTTCTTTATTACTCTTATTGTACTGAACAAGTAAAACCTAAATTTTTAAATGAAGATTTCATTTTTTCTCCACAACACTGACAAATTTCATCGGAGGATGCCCCACTGGCAATGGTGTGCGTTACCATATGTCGCCATTTGACAGGAAGTTGGCATAGTAAGATGAACAAGATGTGAAATTGTGCCCCCTCCTGGACAGTAATGAACCAGGCATCCCTGCTATAAAGACAACCTCCATCCTTACTTAACAGAAAATATCTTCCTTTGATGCTGTGACACAAAGAAGACTCGTCTCTTGCAAAAGTTTCCCCTAATCCCACAGGTTTCTTTTATCTGTCCATTCATGCTGCTAATAGTGCATTCCCCCCACATTACTTATTCTTCATTTCTTCCCCTGTGTGCCTGTAGCTGTCTGTGCTTCTTATCTGTTTGACTGAGAGCAGACATGATTGGACGTGTCTTAGCATGCTGTTCTGTGTGCCGCGTGTACAGGCATACGTGTTAGAAGCTATATGTAAATATGCGTGTCTGGAAGCACCACAGCCTTGTCTCAGCTGGCCGCTGGTGCGCTGGCCCCAGTGTCTGGTGGCAGCTGTCTCTCTGTGTCGACCTGTTTCAGGTGACAAGGCAGCTTCTCATGTCACATTATTGTTCTGCATGAGAGCTCAAGACACGAGCTCCTCTGGCTCAGCTACTCGTCATGAGACCAGGGGAGTCATTCCCGAAGAAGAGAGGGTGCAAGAGAGATAAAAACAAGAATGCTAAATCACATCCAAGCCTCAGAGATGTTTTATGAGTGTGTATTTGTTGATGCATGTGTGAATTAGCATGCCTGATGTGTGTGTGCTCCCTCCAGTGTTTTGGGATTTCTGTCTCTAAAGCTTACAGAGGGATGAGCCAAAAAAGAAAGGCTTCTATTTCTATATTATCCTACCCAAGGGCATGCTTGTATAATGAATACATCACACTGTTATCTGGAGTGAGCAGTACACTTGCAGATACTTTTTGCCGAGTGGACTTAAACGATTTCCCTGAAGGTTCACATTTGAAACATGTACGACCCTCCTTTTGTACGTTTAAGTAGTTTATCTGTGGCTCTCTGAGTTTCTACTGAGCAACAAAACTGTGTCAAGGTGATCTCTGTTGATATCCTTCTCCGAATGGTGGAGCTCAAGTAAAGACAGAGGAAAAGTACAACATTTTAAGTCTTATGAATACCAAATCATATCAACACCTATTCATAGATAAAAATGAGGGCTTAGCTTATTCTTATGCACACACAAAGTAAAGAGTGAGGTTCTCTGCACATGATTCACCTTAAACTTGGCCTTTAAAAGGAGGGCACCAGCGATATAAAAAAGAGGCTCTGAGTTAACATGAGTCCGAGATGTCCTTGGCACATAAAGCTTACACACCCCTACAAAAAAAAGAACTACCATGACCTCGCCCCTCTCACACTTCAGCTTTGTACTTCACATTCAGTTAGCAATCTTTAATTTTACTCAGTGGCCCGCAAGACCTATATAGAGTCTCTCTACATGGTCAGTTTACCTTTGAAAATGTTTATTTCTCTGAATATTCAGCAAATACAGGCTTCATCTTAGGAAACAGAATTTCTATTTCCATACAAATTAAAGTTTGACAAAGGCTTTTTAAAGGAAAGTGTTGGTATGGTAAAGAGAGTCAGTGTGGTAGAGGGCTAAGCTTCTGACAAACCGTCCCTCTGGGAGGGAGAAGACTAGAGACTGGGAAACCAGGCAATTCATCAGTGACTGAGAACGCTGCGATCCGTAGCACCCAGCAGCATGCTAATGTTCCTCTCCTGACTGGATATGTCACTCTTCTTCCTGGTGTCAGTGCATGTGGGCGCCAGTTTAATCTCACGCAACAGATGTTTAGAGGAAGACTATCAAATTTAACTTCCTTGCAGCATTGATGAACAATTCATTCTGACAGTCGAATTCCACATGAGTAAAAGCAGATGCACAGTCTTTGTCTGGGTGCTGAAAGCACTCTATAATGTTGGAGCTAGTGATTAGACAGGGCTTTCCAAAGACGACACTATTCTTCATTTTATTTGATCAATCACAACCTCTGGTTGATACACCTATCAAGAAGGCACACACACTTTACAGACGTTTGGTTACCTGTGAAGTCTGGCTTGTCTGTTGAAGTATTTTAGTTGATACAGAAGCTTTTAACAGCTGACAGTCTGGCAGGAATGAAACACAGAATCTCTGCTACTTCCAACATCTAACTGATTTGATATCATAAGCCTAGATACCTGAGACAATATCTTGAATAAGCATTTCAAGTATGCAGGACAATCACTGGGCGCTTATTATAGCTCTCCAAATCCACTAAGGACCTCAGGTCCAGTCTTTGCAGATTTTGTGTAAGAAGAAGGTTTCTCTTGAGCTGGATAGAAAAAAATGGATGTGTCATGAAATAATTAATCTCTGTATAGTATAATTCCTTGTACAGTGTGAATGAATAAAGATAAGCTATTTAGACCAAAACCATTTTGTACCAATCCCAAAACATGTTACTGATTAGCTGTAATTACTATAACCCCTTAACGCCTGAAAACACAAATTACAGCCAGAAAATTCTCTTTTTTTTTTTTGGAACTGAAATGTTTATTTCAATTTCAACCAAAAATTAAATTTCTATAGAATTTAACAAATATTTTTTTGTATCTCATTTGATGCATTAGGTGTTTTTGGTAACTGATAATCCACTTGAGGGCATTTTTATCAGATAGAGGTATCATAACATTATGTATCAAATATGATACAACAGGCTTTAAGGGGTTAACATCTGTGTTTATGGGAACTCCGGCTTCATGCCTCAGAGGATCTGCATTTTTGTCTGTATTTGCTTGATTACAGCTTGTTTGGGATTGCACAGAAATTTCAGATATGCATTTCTTTAAAGCGTTGACATTATTATTCCAGCCATCTCTACACATCATAATGTTAAACCAAAGATTAGTGCCCATTTTTTACAGTGTCGAACCTTCACATAGTACAGAATCATTGTTTTGAACACCACCACTTTGATTGCTTGAAAAACTTGCAATACAATCATTAAAATGTTCTCAACAGGATACACACCTCTCTCTATCTGTTGCACCACAGCCCTAAATCCCACAAGAGAACAAGTAATCAGCCCAAGTAAAATTACAATACACATTTCCAAAACACCCATCAACCCCCCAGTGTTCAGTGTCGGCATGTATTATTGCTGGTTATTAAAAAAAAACAAACAGTCTGGATTTTTGTTCAAAGTTTGACTTTGTTGTTTTTTATTATTTCTCTGCCTCTCCAAATCCGTGTGAAGTTTTTTCATTCCCCTCAATCACAGGCTTTCTTTTTTTTTTCTTTTCTTTTTTTTTCTGTGTCCCAGACAGATGCTGCTCAAATCTCAGAGGTAAGAATTTAGTTCATTTACATGTCAAAGGGAGAGTTCCTGCACAGACAGTCTTTTCTCTCAAGGCCAGCTTCAATTAAAGCTATATTAACTACTGAACTGATTGAGATCTGACCATATTAACAGCAATAATGCATGCAGTATGAGCCAGGGTCATTACATTACTCTGTAATGACACAGGCTGTGTGCCATCTCTCACAGTGATGGAACCTATATATTACTTCTCAATTTGTCCTTGTTACAATAAGTCATCTGCTGATTGATTTTCCAGTCCCCAGGTTCAGTGCTTTTTGTTATCAGGTAGAAAAGTGTATACATTGTGTTTCACCTAAGTGCCTTCATTACAGCATGTTCCACATTGGTATTCCTCTGGAGTCAAGGTGAGGGATCAGGATGCTGAAGGTGGGATGGAAACAGGATTTATGAGAGTTTGCAACATTTTGCATCACTTGTTTACCCAACTGCTTTGCACTTATTTAACCCCTGGGTGCATTAGAAAGCACAGTGTCAGTGTTTTTGCCCACAGCAACAAATCAGCAGAGGAAAGGACAAGCAAACTGACATTCAGCAGGTCTATCAGTAATATTACTCAGTGCCTTAAAGTAATCATTGTAAAAGGAGAAATAGAGAGTTCAGCTTGCTTTGAAACCAAAGTTAATCATCCTTCTACTTTCACATGTATATACAAGTTTAAGCTCTAGTTAGGAACTTTCTGCTGTGTATTTTTTGCTGAACCCTGTGGACAAAAATACCAAGTCCAAAATATCTCTTTTTACTATCTAATCCAGTTAGTAGTTTTTCCCAAAATTATATCTGATGAGGATTTTTAGAGAATGCTGATCCTCACAATGTGTCCCAACTACACCCTATACAAGCAAATGTCAGCGACAAAATCTGGATTACAGTGATTGATTCTTGTTGCAGTATGTATGATGTGGTGTGGTGCAATGTGTGGTGACATTTTTCCTCCGTTGACCCATTCCCATTTTCCTAATGTCACTCATGTTGAGATGTTCAAAGAAAAAGGGAGATGCCAAGGCATCAGGAGTGTTGTAAAGGAATACTTCCTTGATTTTTTTTTCTCTGTACTCAACAGAGCTTGTAAGCTTGATTTACAAAGTTAAGACAGTTATGCATTAATGACATACATATTTATGTTCAAAATATCACACTGTCTAAATGTGGAGACAAAAATATTCAGCTCAAAGCTGTCAAAGGTTCACCACTACAAAACACCACACTGCCTTTGGTCTGCATTTAAATTAGTTGCATGCTGTTAGGGTACAGTATGTGACACTGGCTCCCCTTTTAGGGTCACGTCAGGCTTGCAAATCAAGGTGATAATGTCAAGGTTGGTCTTGGTTGTGTTCTTTGGTGTTTCACCCCCAGCTGTCCTCGCCAATGTGTAAGGAGACATGTGCGGAGAGCTGTTGACAAAAATGATAAAGGAGAAATTGTACAAAGATAATCTTAACCAAGATAAATCTATAGGCAGAGGACAAGACCTATGGCAGCAGAAGCTTTATGTCTTCTGTTTGTCATCTGATTTATTTTTTTTTCCACTGATACTGCAGGTCTTAGCTGTTTGCAAGATAAACAGTATGTGTAGCAAACACAGTATTTATAAAACAGACTATTATGTAATCCAGGAACCAACTGGCTGTCATCTGGCAATAAATTAGCTCATTTTTAATGTCTGCAAACTCGGGATACGCACACAGCTGACTAAAAGAATACACTATTTTAAATGTAAACCCAAGTTGACATTTTGATTTTTGTTTTCAGTTTATCGGCCATGTGTAGTCTTTTAATTTTGTGTTTGATTTACTTTAAATTAGTTGCCTAGCACCATCACTGCTCTGAAGAGTTATCTGCATACAAGTTAAATTAGCAATCTAATTTTAAGTAGTCTTTTAACCCCAATCCCAAGCACACAAAGATGGATATGGAAATTCTTTATAACTAACTGCTGGGTGTCCTGAAGCCCTGTCATGTTGGGCAGTCTAAAATTACAATAAATTACAATATTACAGTTTCATTTAGCCGACACTTTGTCCAAAGCGATGTGCATCTGAGACTACAACACAAGGAAGGATCTAGAGAGGGGGGAACAACATTAGTAAGTGCCTGAAACTGAAAGTGTTATCATTTGGTCATATCTTTCAGGCTCCAAGATTGGACACGAGGAAAATAATTTTTTCCATGATTACAGATGTCTTGTAATGGACAGTAACAACTCCTTAAGATTTTAGGTCGAATATCTGAGCATAAATGGAGCATCTGTTGAGGTAATTTAATTTGGGGAAACATTTAGCTGTGTGGCATGATGACTCTTCTTGATAGTTTCCTTAAATCCTTCATCAGTGTCTCTTGAGCATCTTTGCTCCAATGATAAGGAAACTTAAGTCTGAGGAATTCCACTTTAGTGACCCACTGGTGTTGTGCCTCTCCAAATGGTTTAGTTGTTGCTTATTTTGTCATGTTTAATTGCTCATTTGGATGTCTTCATGCTTTGCTCTGTCTCTTTTTTAAAGCACTTGCTCCAAGGCAGGTTTACTTTAAAGAAACACTAAATAAACAAGGAGAAATGTGACTTGACATTAATTCTTTAGCTCAGAGACAAAGGGTTTATAACTCAGTATGAAATTTAATCACATCTTTATATGGAAATCTTGGTGGTGTGTATCTGACTGTGCCATGACTGTGTTCATGTGGGATTCCAACCCACACTTCTGCTAACCTAGATTCTCACTTGTCCCTCTTGTATGGATCTGGGGTAAATGAGGGATGTGACTAATCAGATGGTTCAACCTTTCCTATTAAATGATAAGAAGGCCATCTGCTGACAGGTCTGCATGTTAAGAGACCCACCACTGTCAAATGCAGCACACATCTGTCTCTTTCTGCATTGTTCTCCATCAAAGGCAGCCCGGGGATGGAGGTTATATGGGAAAACGTCTAATGATGTGTGTGACCAAATCAATCTATTTCCTCTCCTAAGAGGCTTTTTTTTCACAGCAGGATAAATGAAGGCAGCCTCTCTTTCCCATCTGTACTTGAGGTGTGTTGTGTCAGTGTGCAGAGCAAGGTTTGAAAACAGATTTCTAAAGTAAATTAAACTTTCTGGTTTAGTACAAGGAAACTAAATTTCCCTTTTGTTTGAACTGAAGGTGAAGCCCTTTCAGTGTGACTCCACTCTGTTCAGTCAACATATTGCATTCACATTTCCAGTTGTCTGTCTGAACCTCATGCTGGTACAGTCTTAAGTATGCACTGTGATCTGTATTATGTTGTCCTACCTCTGTCGGTCTATTTCAGCATGTTGCTTCATGTTTGACACAGTTAATTATTAGTTGAATATAACATAAAAAACATTATTCCTCCTGTAAAAACCTTAGTAAAGCAACGTCGGCAGCAACTCACCATCGCATTATATGGCTAATAGACACTCTTATTTATGAGTGTCCAATTGAGGCTGCCTGTAAAACTTCAGATTTCTTTTAACACCCATGTGAACATGCCTATTTACAGTCCTGCATTTCTGCTAACTACACACAGTGGTAGTGGCGCTCTCAATCAGCAGTGATAGTTGTTAGGTACAGATCTCTGACATACGAGTCACACTGTCAACGTCCACTGGAAAGCTTTTGGCTTGAATTAAGGAGTCATCAAATCAAACAAGCATGTTTCAAGGTTTATTTATTTAACAATATACCACCTTTTTCTTCAATTGCAGGATTATGAGGGAGAAAAGATGTTAAAAAGTTGTGACACACGTCTAGTATTTGTCTTTGTATCCCAGCACTTTTTGAACAGTGAACCTGGATGCTTGTAAACTTAATTGGGAGCAGATTTTCAGCAGTGCCAGGGCACATGCAGTGGGTGATGATCACATTGACAAGCATGCTTCAGAGTTTTATAGGCCTAGACATATACGGTCACAGCTGTATATGGTACAGCCAACATCTGAGATGAAGAACTTGGTATTAGAAGTTGGTCTCTCATTTATAGTGCAGTATATCAAGGCTAATTTGATTATCATTAGGGATGTGGCTTATCCTAAAAGGCTGTCATTTACCTTTTCAAGGAGGTTAAAGGCCTGCCTCAGCCCCAACTTCTACCTCTTGAGACCACAACTTAGTTTCAGACAGCAATATCAACATGGTGACTGCATCACTGGGCTTAAAAACTCTTCTCTAGAAACTGATGGGTGTTGTGACTGGGATTACGTATTCATTATAGTCGAAGCTCACAATCCCTATTAAAAGAGCCCAATCACGACCAAAGGTATTAGAAAGACAGCTGAGTTTGACAGTGTTTGATAAGTGACATTTTCATTCATTTTCACCGATGTTGAAAATATGTGCAGCAATTTTAATAATGGCAGTCCTGAATTCCTGGAGGTCACCTGGGAGTGCTTGTAGGGTCATGGGGACATGGGAAAGCCATGGGAAACTGAGTAAAATAAAAACCTTTAACATTAGTTACAACAATGACATTTGTCTTTTTAGATGTTACTCATGACTACATATTGAAATATATTTTCAGTGTATGTTAATAATGCCAACCTTTACATGCAAAAATACACACCAACAGACATTTATTGTAATAAAAGACAGAAATTGTAAAAAGTTATATTGTTCACAAAATATACTGAATACTAGAAAAGCACTCAGAGAGTGCAGACCTCCTCCATTAGTCCTATCTCCCAATAGTACAGAATCCTTTAAAAAAGATTAATAATTCTAAATCGAATTGAGAAAATATGTGAAGAAGTTGTATGCTTAATTTTTTATGTACAGTGAGTCTAAAAAGTCTTCAACACCACTGTTAAAATGTCACAATTTGTGATGTAAAAAAATTAGCCAAAGATTTTTCATTTTAGAACTTTTTCCAACCTTTAAAGGGACAAATCAAAAATTCAAATCTACTGGGAAAACAACCAGAATCTTTTAGCTGGAATCAATATGGTAAGTGATAAGATTTAAAGGAAACATTCAGTCTTTTTGGGTCTAAATCTACCAGTGTAAGCTATCTCCACTTGGCAAAATTTGCCCACTTCTCCAAAGGGGCTCAGAATCAGTCAGATCTCAAGAGACACACAACGCTCTTCAGGTCATCCCACAGATTTTTTTGCCGGATTCAAGTCTGAGGTCTGGCTGGAATACTCCACTACTTTTATCTTCTTCTGGTGAAGCTGCTCTTTTGTAGATTCTCAAGGGAGACATTCCTGTTTATCTGCAGCTTTCTTAGCAGATACCTGAAGGTGTTGTGTCAGAGTTGGCTGATATTTTTGAACTGTTCATTATTCATTCCATTTCACTAAAACCCCACACCCGGCTGAACAAAAACAGCACTAAAGCATGATGTTGCCACTGCCGTGCTCCACTGTGGGTAGGGTGTTCTTTTTGTCTCATATTCTTCATGTCTGGCTTTGGAGTGTGGTGGCAAGATGGGAGCCTTTTCTTTTGAAGAAAAACATCCGACCATGGTTGAATTTTGCAAAAACATACACCACATCTCCCAAAAGCATGTGGGGAAATGTTTTATGGTCAAAAAGAAAATTGCCATATTTCCTAAAGTTATGTTTAACACAAAAACAGCACAGTAAATCACAGGCAGAACACCATATCCACAGCAGAGCACAGCGATGGCAGAATCATGCATTGGTGCTGTTTTTCTTCAGCTAGAGCTGGAGTTTTGGTTAAGGTTAAGTCTCAAAGTCTCAATGTCTCAAAGCATAAATCCAAATCTACAAAAGAATGGCATCAGCATAAGAAAATAAAAGTTTTGGGATCGCCCAGCTGGATTCCAGTCCTGAATCCTGCTGAAAATCAATGGGTAGACCTGAAGAGGACTGAGTACAGAAAATGTAATCTGACAGATTCTGAACCCTTTTGGGAGGAAGAAGTGGGCACATTTTGCCAAGTCAGATATGATAGACTCCTACCCAAAAAGGCAGAATGAAATAAAAAAGTGTTTCTTCAAAGTTTTATTCTAGGTGTGTGTATAATTTTGATTTCCCTTTCTCTTGACAGCATGCAATTTTAGTAAATTTGTGAGGAATTACCTTGTTATCTTGGAAAAACCACCTTTGTAATCCAAAGAAAAGTATATAAGTAGAAATCATGGGAAAATGAGATTGGAGACTGAAATGTATTTGTTATCACAGGAGAAGTAAGTAAAATAAAAAGTATGAATGTGTGTCCACTTAGGGTATACTTTTTAGACTTTTCGCCCCTATTTTTTATCCAGGCACTTGTTTGTGACCCACTGGAAAGAGCTCTGCAACCCACTTTTGAGTCCTGACCCACCACTTGAGGACCACTGCTCTAGCGCAGTGGTTCTCAACCTTGGGGTCAGCACCCCCTTGGGGGTCGCGAGACACTGAGGGGGGTCACCAGATGCCTTAAAAACTACAAATATTTTTTAGATTACGCTGTTGCCACTTTACACCAATTTTACCAAATTTTAACCCTTTTTCATCACTTTTGAACATACATTTTGCCAATTTTGGCACTTTTTTGAGACTTAAAACCCATTTTTACCAATTTTAAATCCTTTCTACCACTTTTTTCTTCCTGTTTTTCCACTTTTGAAGTGATCCTTGCTACTTTCTACCTATTGTTCCCCCCTTTACCCATTATTGCCTCTATCAACCACTTTTTACTCCCCTTTTTGCCCATTTCAACCACAGTTAACCCATGTTTGCCAGTTTAATATCAATTTTTAATCCCATTCTACATTATTTCTACCTATTCTTTTGAACTTTAAAGCCATTTCAGCCACTTTTTAATCCCCTTCAGCACTTTTTGTGCCTGTTTTTGCCACTTTAACCCATTTTTGTTTGTTACTTTCCCACTTTATGTTCTTTACAAATCCAGTTTCCCCAGCTTATCAACCAATTTTTGTCATTTTTAACCCATCTCAATTAAGTTTTTTTTTTTTATCAAAAGTTATTTCATATAAAGAAGGCTAAATGAATAAATTAAGATATTTGTTGCTTGGATAAGAGTGGTTTTTATTCAGGTCAAATATAAAATATGGTTTTCACAGCTTAACTTTACAATGGACCATGGTTTTGCTGACCTCCATGGGCCCCAGTTTGGCTGGGTCCCAGAAACCTCCCACTTATTCCTCCTTATGGACAGCCTTGTCTTCACATGACTATTGTTGAATGTTCATGGCTGTTCAACCATCTTCAGGTACAGCAGGGGTCCCTGGTCTCTGGCACCTTTTCGCAGGCTGAAAAGGTTGAGAACCACTGCTTTAGCGCACCTTGTGCTTTTCTCATTTTGACTTGATTAGTTAAAAGATGTTCAGGCTAAATATTTTTTTCCCATTCCGATGCTCTTTGTGATCTTATTTTGATTTTAAAGATATTTAAAACCATTGCTGGTAGAAATACTAATGCTGCATCCTCCAGTATCAACCTGCAGCCTGTTGAATTGTTACACTCTCGATTTAAACTCTGCTGTGTTTGATATGCCTGTTTCTAGGTTTCAGATATCTAACGGTCTGTTTGACTGCAGCACAGACTCAGAAGTCAAAGTGAGCAGTCTGAAAACCTGTGATTAAGAGCAGGTTTAATGTACATTATTAAACAGCAGGGATCCAGTTTCAGGCTGTGCAGTAGTGCTTGATTTCAAGCTGAAGGACACATCCTGGGCTTTAAGGTCAGCAGCCCTGTTAGTCTGTCCGCCTTAATCACCTTTCACATTAGCATGTTGGCACTGCTGGGGATCGATCGCCCGCCCACACGCTCCATGTGTCCTGACGTTTGTTCAATCACACTTGTCCATTTGGAATCAACTATAATTTATTTATCTTACAAGTGGAGGAGAAGCATACCAAGCCAACTTAATCAGTGTTGGAAGGGAGACGTTTGGTTACAAATCAATGTTTTATTCTCAGGGGGAGGCAGAACACCAGCTGGAGACAGGCATATCTAAAGAAAGACCACTATGTTACCAACAGCTTAATAATCCTTCAAATTTAACACAAACTAGCAGCATCTTTCATATTGTAAGGACAAGATTTTTTCTGAAGAACACATCGTAACTTTGTGTAATTGTTGCACAAGAGAACCAAACAGGTATTACTTTAAAAGACACCCATTAATTATTTTCTGCATAATGATATTTAGACTCCTTTAGGTCCAGGATTATGCATTTCAAAGACAAGTAATTTATTCTGAGCCTTTCTTGAGAATTCATTTACAAAGTGCTCCTTTATACCTCTGCTGATTCCTTGGCTTTAATTGTGACAAGTCTCTACGTCTTGGAGTCCCCCTATGGAAGTCTCACCATCTGCTGCGTCTCAGCTTTGTAACTCAGCCTACATATTTCCACCTGTCAAACCTGCACAGAGCTCTGACAGGCTGTAAAATGTACTCTCACAGGACTTAATACCTGGAAAGTTGCTTTTAAGGTACTGTAGAGAAAAATGCATCTTACAGTTGAAAGGGTTTAGAAGATGTGACAGAGCTAAATGTTGATGTAATGTAATGTTCTGTTTCTCTCCAGCATGTTTGTGGTTGTGTATGATAGTTTGTCTTTGTACACTCTTTCTTACTTTTATTATACAATGGTGTTGCCAATGGTTACATCCACAAGCACCATCCAAAGGAGCTTTTATGTACAGCATTAGTTGAACAGCGTGCAGTGTGACCAGAACATTGTACAACACAGAGATTTTAGTCACTTGACATTTGTCAGTCTCCTTCAGTCAGATGGTTAACTCTTCAAAAAAGCAGCAAACAAAGGTAAAGAGGTGTTAAGAGCTAAGAGAGGAGGCCATGTGACTTGTTGAAGGCTCCTGAGGAGACAGACATTTTAGTGATTAATTGGAATTTCAGGAAAAATTAATGCTTTTTTTGAACTAGTGTTTCAATCAAAACCGCTGACTTTTAGAGGAATGGAAACTGGCACAAATGGGATCCAGCAGCCGTCCCTCACATTTAGGAGCCTATTTCATAGAGCAGGCTCATTTGTGAACGGTACATCTATACTCAATCGCTACTCCAAAAGGTTTATTCAGTTGATAATCTATTACTATTCAAATTTAAAGCATGTTTGTGATCAAAAAAGGATTTTTTTTATGTTAAAGGGGCTCAGTGCAAGACTCTTGTTTCCCTTAATCTAGATATATGATGATCTGCAGGACTGAGTAAATTGTGATATTGAGCGCTTCCATGCCAGGTAAATTGGTTATACTGTGGAAGAAATCAATTGTAGGGATATTACCCTATGTATATAGAAATTTTTCAATGATAATAAGAATGCACAGCTTTAAATTGCTAATTTTTCTATTCCTACTTTCCTTTGGAATATGTATTGTTTAGCTGCTAGTCGTATTTGCTGGTGATACTGTTTGTATGTGACAGCATTATGAGAACAGTTTTGTTGTTAATTGTAGCTATTTGAAGTGTGAAACCAATGACTTCAACCTCCATGTGAGAGACTTTCCAAGGGAAACTCCAATGACATTTGTCAGAGTCTGACCTGGTTTTACTCATAGAGTTTGAGCACTTGGTCATGCATGACCACCTGACTCTACAGTGTGAACAATTAAATATTGTACAATGGTCGTGCGTTGCTGGAAGTAAGTCGAACTTGTTTCCGGTGAGGGTTGGACTCGGCTAGGGCTGCCCTTTATCGCCGATTCTGTTCATAACTTTTATGGACAGAATTTCTAGGCACAGCCAGGGCGTCGAGGGGGTCCGGTTTTGTGGCCTCAGGATTGGGTTTCTGCTTTTTGCAGATGATGTGGTTCTGCTGGCTTCATCAGGCCGTGGCCTTCAGCTCTCACTGGAACAGTTCCCAACCGAGTGTGAAGCGGCTGGGATGAGAATCAGCGCCTCCAAATCTGAGGCCATGGTCCTCAGTCGGAAAAGGGTGGAATTCCCTCTCCAGGTTGGGAATGAGATCCTGCCTCAAGTGGAGGAGTTCAAGTATCTCGAGGTCTTGTTCACGAGTGAGGGGAGAATGGCGTGGGAGATCAACAGGTGGATCAGTGCGGCGTTGGCAGTGATGCGGTCTCTGCATTGGTCTGTCGTGGTGGAGAAAGACCTGAGTCAAAAGGGGAAGCTCTCAATTTACTGGTCAATCTATGATCCTACCTTCATGAGTTATGGGTAGTGACCGAAAGAACAAGATCGCAGATATAGGCGGCTGAAGGGTGTATGGGCTTTCCCTTAGAGATAGGGTGAGAAGCTCAGCCATTCAGGAGGGACTCAGAGTAGAGCTGCAGCACCTCCGCATTGGGAATCTGGTCCAGATGCCTCCTGGACACCTCCCTGGTGAGGCGTTCCGGGCATGTCCCACCAGGAGGAGGTCCTGGGGAAGACCCAAGACACCCTGGAGATACTGTGTCTCCCGGCTGGGAATGCCTTGGGATCCCCTGGGAAGAACTGGATGAAGTGGCCAGGTAGAATGAAGTTTGGGCTTCCCTGCTTAGGCTGCTGCCCCCATGATCCGACCTTGGATAAGCAGAGGAAGATGGATGGACAATGGTCATGCATCATGCGTCAACATGCATCAACAATTCAGTTGCATAGTGTGAGCTGACATACCACCACAACTGTTAAAGAGTTGGCTTGAAATCGCACAGTGTGACTGGTTTAAGCTTTGAGAGAATGTGCAGAAATATGGACAAAAGAACACAGGAAATGGACAGACAGATCTATGGATATCCATATGTGTTTCAAATGAGAGCATAGATGACCCGTCACAGATCCACCTTTTGGCTGTTGCTTGCTTGATCCAAAGTTACTTTGAGACAGTGTTTTCAATATGGCAGCCACCTTAGACTGGTTTCAGAAGACCTTTTTCCAAACCAAACAGCTAACATCGCTCAGGCTTTATCCAGTTCTTTTTTTTTTATATTCCACAGTCTATGGTTATTACAGCATGTATGCTTTCAAAAATATTTACTTTTTCAATTTGTATCTAGACTGTGTGTGTTTTCTGTTTGTGTTTGTGTGATTAAGGGTAACTGGCATGCTTGGATGTAATAAGTGATGGCAATATGGGATGCATGGAAGCATCAATGTTCCCTGTAGAGAACCAATTAGAACAAAGCCTTGGGAACGCTTGGAGCTGAACGTTAGCTTGCCAGCATTTAACGGGCCAAAAGTAGGGAGGGGGCCTTAATTTCAACACACAGACAATCACTTACTAACAAAAACACATACACAGGCAAACAGAGAACAGGCGAGACTACACATGCACCAACCAGAATACAGTTGCAATTTACAGATCAACCTGAGGGGGATCACACATGCGTAGTCCTCTTCATATCTCCTTATTGATGTTTATAGGGTACGTATAATGTCAATAGCTTTGTAGCATACGTACATTCCAAATAAGAACATTTTCAATTGTTCTGGATAAATCACAGCTGGAAACAAGAAAAGTTGATCTAACTTGCCCTGCTAATTGTCAAATAACCTTGTACTCACACATAAAGATACTCAGATAATTCCTGAACACCTAAGTATATGGTAACACAGGTGTGTTTTGTTGCCCAGGTGTGACATCTTACAGTGATTATTCAAATAATAAATAGCGCTGAATGTGAATGCTCAGTTTCAGATTTTGGCTTTGCCTGTGTACACTGTATTTAAAGTTAGAGGTGTAACCAACATAAAAACCAGGGAGCTGTCTATGGGTGAAAAACAAGTGACTGTGATGCTGAGAGATGGAAAATCAATCAGAGCCATTTAACAACGGTGGCCATAACCAGGACAACCATCTTGAATTTCCCGAAGAAAAAAGAAACCGCTGGAGTACTCAGTAACAGATTTCAGACGGGTAGATCAAGAGAAACAGACAACAGAAACATAATGAGAGCTGTAAAGAAATACCCTAAAACAACTGTTAGCGACATCAACAACCTCCAGAGGGCAGGAGTGAAGGTATCACAAACTACTGTTCACAGAAGACTTCATGAACAAAAGTACAGAGGCTACACCAGGAGATGCTAACCACTATCAGCAAGCCAAACAGGAAGGCCAGGCTGGAATTTGCCAAAAAGTACAGAGATGAGACTCAGAAATCCTGGGACTATGTTTTTTGGACAGATGAGACAAAGATGAACCTTTACCAAAGTGATGGAAAGGCTCAAGATTGGAGAAACAAAGGATCTGCTCATGATCCCAAACATACAAGCCCATCTGTGAAACACAGTGGAGGTAGTGTCATGGCTTGGTTGTTATCTAACAATTTGAGGAAAGATGCAACCAAACTGATAAGGAGATCCTTCCACATGCAGCAAGAAAAGACCAAAAATACCTACACTGCCAAAATAACAGAGAAGTTCTTCAGGGGCAAGAAGTGGAAGACTGTCCAAGTCAATATCTAGACTTAAACCATATTTTAGCTGCTAAAGAGGAGACTGAAGGGAGTAACCCCCCTAAACAAATAACAGTTGAAAAAGGCTGCGATGAAAGCCTGGAAAAGCATCACAAAAGAAGAATGCAAAAGTATTGGTGATGTCAGTGGGTCACAGCCTTGATGAAGCTATTGCAAGCAAAGGATTTGCATTTAAATATTAAGTGTTTATTACTCTGATCTATTTGAAGTATAGCTGTTACAATACTTTTACTCACCTAGAAGTTTGGTGGTGTCTTCTAAGTTGTGCAAATTTTGATCTCTTGTCTTATGTTCTCCTGTGAAGCCATGAATCGTGGTACAAACTGCAGGCAGACACCCATCCAGTGTTCATTTTAATACACTCAGCTGAGAATCACTTTACATGCTTGCTTTGTTTCCACTATCACATGTGTTATATTCTCACACACAGCTGTGTACAGTGTGTACAGGATTTTCTCCAAAGTCCCCCGTAGTTACCCATCACTTAACAGAGCTCTAGTTTTACACACAAACAGCATGCAGAAAAAAATCTGTTAACAAATGTTAGTTTACTGTATGTTTGACATTTTATGGAACCAAACCCTCTCCTCTCTCTGTCTTCTGAGCACGCTCAGTTGATTTGTAGTGGGCTGGTAATTAGTCAAGCAGGCGGGAGCTCATTAAGGAACAGACGCTCTGTTCTTACCGGAGGAGAAACTCGAGCAAAGACATTACCGATATAGGGAAGATGTGTAAGAGTGGAGTCACAATGTGTGGTGTTCATTTTTTAGAAACTGAATTAACTTAGGAACTATCAAACCATTAAACACTCTGGCAAGTTCTATCTGTTTTACAGAAATTAACAAAGCTCTTCAGACAAAACACATTTACAGTGGGTTTTTTTTTGGGGGGGGGGGGGGGGGTCTCAGGGCATGTTCAGAGAAACTGGAGCACGGAAGTTGTAAAAGTCAAAAAATGCAAGCTGATGTGAACTCGCTTGAGGCACTAGAAAATAATAAGAAAGGATGAAAAGGTAGAGAATATTGAGGGAAATTACATCATAAGAATTATTTTCCTGGCGAGCTCTGCAAAAACAAGCCAAAAGCAAGATGTGACAAGATGAAGACCTTTATGAAAAGGCTGAGATGCTTAGAAATCTAGCTCAGGATTAGTATAGAAGCTACTGCTCTTTTACTCTGAAGGGGGGGCTGTTAAGATGGCCCAACCTTCTCATGAGGATGCTTCCAGGATCCCTCCTGATGGTGGTAAATCAGGTGTATCCCATGATATAAGGGTAGACCCACAGCACTTTTGACGTCTCATATCCCACCTGAATCTGGAAGCATGGCAGGCTCCAGGAGGAGATGAGTGATTCGGCTGCAAAGTCTGATATAAATGACACCACAAGGGCTTTTTTATACCAGTCAGTCATGTAGTACTTACATATCAAGTTGTCAAAATCTTTGTTTTTTTTTTTTTGTTTTTTTGTTTTTTTGTTTTTTTTTTATTATATTTTTAGGTCATTTCCAATACCAGGTATTCTAAAACAATACTGTCTCTATTTAATTCAGGTCAGGCCTCCTGAAGGCCTGCGCCAGGCCCCATCTCCCCAGGATGATCAAGGACTGAAAGACTGACTTTTGTCCGCATGGTGAGAACTGGGTACGCCACACTGTGTTGCGCAGAAAACCCATCATCCCATGTACGAGTCCAAATCTGCAGTTGATCTCTGCCTTGCAGTGTGCCGAAAGATGGATTGCACTGCCAAGGCAGGTGAACAGCTCTACAACTTCCACACTCTCACAATTCCCTTCCCCAAATGCCTCAATCTTTATTTTGTCCCAGGAGGCCTCAAAACAAACCATCTCACCTGATATGTTACTTGTAGGGGGTGCTCGAGGTTTATAAATATTTGGGCTACAGTTCTCTGGTGGTAGATGCTCCATTTAATCCAGCAGCTGAGGTTCCTGCAGCAATAGTAGCAGGTTGTGTGTGAAGTTAAAAGGTCAGCAGCTGAAAATTTGGTGTGTTACACCCCTGTTGTCACATTTTTTAACAACTGCCAACTCAAGGTCAGTGCTTTTTACAGGCAAGATCTTAAAACTTCAAAGAAGGTTTTCTGATATTGAATTATAACACAATATATATGTTTTATATGACCTCATACATCTTTTTAGCTGTGGAGTGTACAGTTCCCAGCTGTGGTCCAACAGCAAATGTGAATCACTTTACCTTGCTGACATCTCCTTCCTGTGTGCTGCGGGCGCTAAAGGGAGATAACATTAACTCACATTGATCCACCATTTCAGCTCTTTTGTTGGCTGATTACTGGGCAGGCTTGTGACCACGGGCTGTTCCATTGCAGAGGCCCAATGTCAGGTCTAACTTCAGGCAAGGCAAGTAGAATACATTATGTAGAAGGGTTCTGTATATCCCTTGGTGCTGTAATCTCTGATGTTGCACTGGATTTGAAGGGCGCTGAAGGCAAATTGCCTGTGAGAGGATATGAATCAAGGTTTTACACAGAATGTTACATGAGCATCATCAAATATTGTTGTCTGTTGGTGCTCACAGCAAATGTGAAGTTGCATTTGGATGCAACACATTAAACATATACGTAAACATTTTGGCAAATTCGCTCATTGCCATTATCCCTATAGTCTTAGTACTAGGTTTGTTATATGTAGTTGTAACAGCTGCACATTCACCACGCTACGAAATAATCACAGAACATTACAAGACGAAGTTGTTCTAGAGAAAAATGCAAAGCCGGAACTACACTCCAGACACGGCTGCTGGGCGGAGTGATTTCAAAAGCAGTAAAAGTGGTTTACTCAAGAAAGTAGTTACAAGTATTTGCTTCATGTGTTATAATGTTACATAATTATATGTTATTATTTCATAGCGTGGTGAATGTGCAGGTCACAACTTGTCCACAAGAGCGTTTTTGAGTTGTTAGATTGTGTATTTGATGAATTTGATGAGGGAAAGCCAGAATTACCATAAGACTGCATTGTGTTGGCAGAGCAGCTCCCATCTCAGACCCACCGATCTAAAAACAACTTGCACCGACAACTAAATGTAAAAAACCTATTACTAAGACTATAGGGATTATGGCAATGGGTAAATTTGCCAAAATGTTGAAGTATCCCTTAACAAGCATGCAATCCATGCACAAATCAAACACTCGACACCAACCATTTAGATACTAAAATGATCTTTTGGTAATAAAATCTGTTTGCATCTTTTGAAGAGTTACATTTTGGTGCATGGGTCTCAGCATGGTGACATTTCCTTGAGGAAGCCATGTAGGAGCTCCGTTCATTTCTTTTTCAGCATAAATCTGTCTGTTCCTCAGGTGCCTGCAGACTGCTGTGCACAGGCAGAACAGTAACCATTTAAAAAGTTAATGGCTCCAGAAATGGTCGATTAAAAAACAGCCATTCTTTAATCTTGTGGAAGTAGAAAAATACATGCTTAATGATCTAGGTAATCAAATACTGTATGTGTTAATTCAGCACTCCATGGTGTAGGCAGGAACAGGTTTGGAATATAAAGACTTTACATACACTATTAGAGAACCTATGCAAACATACTTTTTATGCACTCAATTGTCCTGTGATAGAGAGACATTTCTAGATGTTATGATATTTTTTTTCTTCTTGATCATCATAAAAATCCAATTTTATTCTGTTTTCACAAAAATCAAGTTGTTCTAAATTGTCAATGACAATGGGAAAACTAGCTGTGTTAACCTGAGATTACAGGATAAATACACTGAGATCTGAAGAAATCAACTGGAAATAAATTAAATATTTTACATGTATAGATTCAGTCATGGACAAAAGTATTGGCACCCCTGGAATTTTTCCAGAAATTACACCATTTCTCCCAGAAATGGTTGCAAAATATGTTTTTGGTATACACATGTTTATTTCATTTATGTGCATTGGAACAAGACAAAAAAGCAGAAGGAAAAAGCAAAAAATTAAAATAATTTTGCACAAAACTCAAAAATGGGCCAGACAAAGTTATTGGCACTCTTTTAAAACTGTGGGTAAATCATTTTATTTCAAGCATGTGATGCTCATTTAAACTCACTTGTGGCACTAACAGGTACTGTCAATCTAGAAATCACATCTGAAGCCAGTTAGAATGTATAAAAGTGGACTCAACCTTTGTGTTGTGTGTCTGTGTGTGTCACACCAAGCATGGAGAAGAGAAAGAGGAGCCGAGAATTGTCTGAGGACTTAAGAAGCAAAATTGTGAAAAAATATAAACAGTCTCAAGGTTACAAGAACATCTCCAGAGATCTTGAAATTCCTTTGTCCACTGTGCGTAATATAATCAAGAAGTTTATAACCCATGGAACTGTGGCTAATCTCCCTGGACTTGGATGGAAGAGAAACATTGGCAAAAGAATGCAACGCAGGATAGTTGGAATGGTGGATAAACATCCTCAGTCAACTTCCACACAAATTCAGGCTGTCCTGCAGACTCAGGGTGCAAAAGTGTCAGCTCTGACTATACGTCGTCATTTGAGTGACATAAAGTGCTATGGCAGGAGAATGAGGAGAACCCCACTGCTGACAAAGAGACATAAAAAAGCCAGACTGGAGTTTGCCAAACTGTACCCGAGTAAGCCTCAATCCTTCTGGGAGAACATTTTGTGGACAGATGAGACTAAGGTAGAGCTTTTTGGAAAAGGAAGTCATTCTACTGTTTACAGAAAATGGAATGAGGTCTATAAAGAAAAGAGCACAGTACCTACAGTCAAACATGGTGGAGGTTCAAAGATATTTTGGGGTTGTTTTGCTGCCTCTGGCACTGGGTGCCGTGACTGTGTGCAAGAAATCATGAAATCTGGAGACTATGAAAAGATTTTGGGCCACAATGGGCCTATATGAATGAATGAATGAATGCCTTTATTGTCATCAAGCATAGATGCATGACGAAACTGTAGCAACCACTGGACGGTGCATAATAGATAAAAACTAGATGAAATAGATAAAAACAAGCTGAAATAAATAAAACAACATAGAATAGAAAAAAAGTCGAGACAAAATAGATAAACAAGATGAAGTATGAAAACAATAAACCATGCTAAGCGTCAGAGTGGATGAGTGAAACTGACCCACCTGGACAACCTGTGGCTGGTTAGTCAAGAAGTTCTTGATCCCGGAACAGATGAGGGGGGAGAAATTCAGACCAGCCAGCTTCTCCACCAGGATGTCAGGAATGATGGTATTAAAAGCCGAGCTGTAGTCGACAAACAGCAGCCTGACATAGGTTCCCGGGTGCACTTTTCCCAGCACCCCGTCTGGACCAGCAGCTTTCTCCGGATTTACTGCCAACAGTGCCCGCCTCACCTGTTGGACCTGGAAGATAAGCAGGGCAGGGGGTTGTGAGTGAGAGAGGAGGGCCGTTGTTGAAAAACTGGAGGAGTTGAAGGTCTGGACGTCTCAAAGCAGGCAAAGAAGTGGTTGAGTTCTTCTGCTAGCGAGGCATCCATGCTGCCTGTTGCTGCTGACGAGGTGCCTTTGTAGGCTGTCAGGTGCTGGATCCCTTGCCACACTCATCTTGTGTCGTTGTCTCCTAGGTGCGACTCCACCTTCTTCCCGTACTCCACTTTGGCTGCGTTAATACCTCTCCTGAGGTCAATTCTTGCAGCACTGTACAGGGCTCTGTCACCTGACCTGAAGGCTGCATTTCTGAGAACCTCTGGCCTTCAGGAGTGCCTAGGTTTCATGTGGAAAAGCTGGTCAAAGGGTTAATAACAGTGTAAGTTTGCTATCACTTTAGGCAGCAGGGATAGGAAAGGAGAAATCAGCAATGAAACATAATATTTGAGATGGTGGTTATGGCTTTCTCGCTTTCCTCTCAAATCAAATAGGAGATGGGGAGATTTAGCTCGATGGAAATTTAATCTTCCTGAGGATGCTCTCAGAATACCTCTTAACTCGCTTTCAGGGTTGGATGATGGGATGGAACTTGTGAATTAAATCCTGACAATAACTTACTTTTCCCAGGTAGGACAGTTGAATGTCGTGTTGCTTTGTTTCCACTTCATCAGACAAATACTTTGCTGACAAAGCAGAGAAAAATCTGTCTGATACCTCAAATCAAATCTGACCCTGGTTTTCCATTAGATTGAACAGAATCCATGGAAAAAGGCTGGCCAAACCTTCAAAGTGCTTTTTGTAATATCCCCCTTTAGTCCACGTCCTTCACACACAGACACAGCACAACGGTAATCACTGTTTCTTTTATTAGACTGTGAATTACAGTTGTTAAGTAATGTGTAAATGAGCTGGAATGGGCCACCATGGTGCATTTAAGTGTTCGTCCAGCTGTGTGATAAGCAATTGATTCCAAATCTGGGTTTTATTTTGGTTTAATTCCAGTCTTTTAATGGACTGGAAAATGCTCTAATGTGGACTTTTTTATGAACACTTTCTTGTTTTACCTGCAGACCAGACAAACTAAGTTACTGATTAGTTCATAAAAGACCCATGTGTATAATAAGGCAGAAAATTTGCCCACAGATAGGTTAAGATATTCATGATTATATTTTCATTTTAAAAATCAGTAATACCAGAACTACGGTGTTTCAATACTTAGGCTGTTTATTTCTATTTTAAATGGTGCCACATTTGTAAGGAACATGCTTTTGTGGGATGAGCAGCAGAGCTATGTGGGCTGTGCCCATGAAAAATTAGCCAAATCTTCTCTGTCAGTGCCAAACCACTTATTCTGCCATTGACTCTTTTTTGGTGTTATTTGGTGGATTGGATGATTGAACTCTGAAGAAACAAGACATGTTGGCAATTTAACAATGCATTTAATTTAACCTCAGTAGCGTGTGGAAGAAACATACACAGCCACAACAGCCTGACTCCTCCTCATGCTGGTCACACACTGCTGTGGGATGGCATCCCATTCTTCAACCAGCATTTGTCACAAGCCAGCTAATGTTGTTGTGCTGGTCACTGGCATCAACCAACGTGATCCCACAAGTGTTCAATGGGGTTGAGGTCAGGATGGCTGGCAGGCCTTTCTATCCTCTCCCTTTCATATTCTCTAAACCCCTCTATGTGGGGGTGAGCGTTGTCATCTTAGGGGATAGGGATCGGCCCCAGACTGTGGAGATATAGGATTGCCACTGGCTATGAATCTCATCTCGATATCTCGCTGCATTGAGATGACCTCCAATGACAAGCTATGTTTTTCCAGTGAGTGAGATGCCCACCCACACGTCACATTGCCTCCGCTAAAAGATGTTATTCTGTCAGTTCAGCAGTCAGCATACTGTTCTCTATAAAATTTGATGGATATAGAGGTGAAAAGGGGTTAAAGTGGCAAAAATTGACAGAAATGGTGGTGAAATTGGGTTAATAATTGGCAAAAATTTAGGGAACTCAGGATGAAAAGGGTTAAAAAGTAATAAAAATTGACAGAAAAGGTGGTGAAAAGGGGTTAAAAAGTGTCATAAATTGATTAAAATAGGGTTGAAAAGAAGTTGAAAAGTGGCAAAAATGGATGGAAATAGTGGTAAAAAAGGGTTAAAATATGGCAAAAATTGACCAAAAAAGGGTGGTAAAAGGGGATTAAAGGAGGCAAAATTGAATAGAAATAGTCGTGAAAAGGGGTAATAATGAGGCAACAATTGAAGGAACTATGGTGAAGAATTTGTTATAAAAAGCAAATACAAGTTGATATATTGCAGAATTTGTTAACGGTGGCAAAATTGTCTAAAAGTTTCAAAAATGGACAAAGGAATAATTTCGACATAAAATTCCAATAATAGCTTGACACACCTTTCAGCTCCAAATTGAAGTTATTGTTAGATGGCACGCATAGTACTAATGCTACTGATCCAACTCGTTTGCATTGATATCATCAATAAGTCGCAGCTAGGGTGAAACCATTCAGGGGCAGGTCTAACCATTAGTGTGTATTAAACACATGATGAGATCAATGCAGTTATGGTATCAGGGACATTTGATCACTGTTTGCTTTCTGAGATTCTACAGCATCTGTATCCATGGCAACAAAGGAGTAAAGACTGCCTCTGATTTTTGGCCTGAGCACCCCTGTGCCCTTTTAAATCTGCATTGTCATGCAAGGTGGAAAACAACTGAGACCACAGAATGTTAACATTCTATTCAGCTCTTTACTTACTAATCTCACAAAATGATAATTTTTAACATCAGTTTGCAAAGCCAGTTGTTTGCCCATTTGATCCTTTTATTCCCATTGGTTTATATTTATCCGTGTGATTTGTGCATTCAAACCCCAGTTATATGCTGTAATTATGTAGACAGAAACAGTTCCAGACTGATCCCCCATGACTTCTTACTACACAGACTTTAACACATTTCCGATGCTAGTCAGTTACAATGGCTCCCACTTATTATGTCACAAGTGGTGCTCATCGCTATCTGTCTCTCTGGATGCATGATGACAGCCTCTCCTGTCTGGTCTGGACGATGTTGCCCGTGACAAGAAAGTGAAGAAGGTGGAGAGGAGCTGAGAGAGAGAGAGTGATGATGTGAGAAAGCAGATAAAGAGTAACAGAGATGGAATTTCACTGCAAGTTTTTAGTCTTTTGTCTTTAAAAAAGAGAACAATTCTGAAGGGGGAAATGTTGAATTTTACGAGGCTGTAAGTCACAGCAGCAAACATGTCCAGAAGGGCACATTTGTCTTTTACTTTTAGGGCAGAAGTCTGTGGTGTTTTTGTTTGATTGTTGTTTCATTTGAGGAAATTGGTGAGATATTGGATTCTCCATCATGTTATCAGTCTTACTTTGCTGGTTAAAGCCTTTAGCTTTCACTTGAGAGATCTGACAAATAACCCTCAGACTGGGATTTGTAGAAGTGAGCTAGGGCTAAACTACAGGCACAGTGAATGTGCTGTTGTGCTATATGACAAAAAATGTTACTGGATAATTGGGTTTTATTATAACTTTATCTAACTACCCTCCTTCATTAAAAGTCCTACACACGTTATGAAGAATAATTTCAAGGTAGCTATGTAAAGAACATACAAACCTCAGTTTTGAGTTTTATTCCAAATAAAGGTGTGACTGACTGAAGAAATGCTTCAGCAAAGAGATGAAGAAAGTTGATCTCTTGGCTGAGTGTCCTCACCAAGTGATGAAAGTCATTTTAGGTTTACAGCTATGATGACATGTCCCCAACGTCCACTGTCAAGTCGATCAATGTGTGCACAAGTTCACAAGTCTGTGGTTATGTGTGAACGAAACCCATTCACAGTCTGTGTGCGACCTTGGACTTTTAAAACACATGCAGTAGTTTTTTGAGACTGTGATTCTGATCCTTGCTGTCAACAGGCATGGATGCTTGTTCCACAAATGGATTATTTAGATTAATGTAATTAAAAAACTGTTCAAAACTCCATAAGCATACGGATCCCATTGTTTGTTTAAGGCTTGGTTTTGAACTAAATACAACCCAAATTCTGTTAAAAAGGCTTTCTAAAATTGGTTATGATGAGACTGCGATGACAATGATGATGCGTCGATGATGAGCCCTACTTTTAAGAAATTTCTTTATATTCTCCAAATCTTTACGTGGAGCTCTGTAGATGATGAAATCACTAAATTCTTTGAGATTTTTACTTTGAGAAGCATTTCTCCTAAATTGTTCAGTATTTCTTTCACAAAGAGGTGAACCTCTCCCAATCTACTTCAAAAAGACTAATCCTCACTGGGATGCTCTTTTTACACCAAATCATGGTTTTAACCCAGTGATACTCAACGCGTGGCTCTTGAGCCACATGTGGCTCTTTTGTGAGGATTTGTGGCTCTATTACATCTTAATTTCAAATATTTTTCCCACAGAAAAACTTAAGAAAGGGAGACTTTGACCTCAGAAATTTTCCATCGCGAGTCACATAAAACAGTTTGTTTTCTGACACTTCTACAGCAGGCTTTGATTGTCAAAATATTTGTCAACCTTTATTTTTTTTTGTCCGTTTATTTTCATTGTCCTCATTTGCAGTTTTTTGTCCCCCTTTTTCTGTTTTTCCTGCCACTTTTAATCAATTTTTGCTGCATCTTTTTGCCCCTTTTTACCAGTTTTTGCCTCTTTAATCCTGCTTTTCGCAATTTGAAATTTCTTTCACCTTTTTTGCCATTTTATGCCACTTTTTGCCCATTTAAGCTGATTTTTGCCATTAAATGCCACTTTTTTTTGCCCATTTTTGACACTCTTTGCTGCTTTTCCCATTTCAGTCACTTTTGAGACTTTTTTTGCCACTTTTTTGCTTCCTATAACTCATTTTTTTGTTGCTCATCACCCATTTTTTGTAGTTTTTGCCTCTTTTACCCTGCTTTTTGCCATTTTTGTTCCCTTTATTGCCACTTTTCATCTATTTTAGCTTCCCTTTGCACATCCAGTGGAAGTTCAGCCTGGGTGTTAAAGGTTATAGAGTTAAAGAGGTCGATAAAAGCCTGCAACTGACCTTGAGCGTCAGTCCCCTGGTGTGTCTGTCTACCTACTCATCAACCAGCGTGTTGCTCTGAGTGTGTCTCTTTGTGTGCATGGTAGTATTTACTAGACTATCTTCTTCTTTCTAGGACATGTAAATGGACTTGTCATGCTCCAGACGGCCTCCAGTGACTAAGCCAAGGCGAAGGTTTCTTCGTCTCTGTGTTTTTTTCCTTCTTTTGATCTGCCCCTCTGTCTGGTGAAAGGGCTGACATGAGCTGTCACTTTCATCTCCCAGTGCTTCACACACTCCTCCAGAAGAGTTCACAAACACCTCGAGGATCGTCGAGTCTCACAGAGGGACGCACAACACAAGGAGACGCATTTGTTTCCACAGGAAGTCACATTTACACATGAGGGAAGACAAGGAGACACTTTTAGGGACGTGCTAAGGTGTGTGACATCAGCACGTAAAGACAGACACATGCACATACAATCATGGACGTAAAGTCAAGTTAGAATAATGCTGAGGGTAGATATTGACTGCATGGATGATGCTTGTAGCCTCTGAATTGATCTTACCAAGGAAACATTCAAGGAAGGAATTCAAGGTCATTGACAAGATATCTCTATGTGAAGGAGCAGTAGCTGGACTCTCTTTACAACTCTGCTGCTATTGAGGCCTCTGTCAGAGTAATCGTAGCCTTTTATTGCCTTCATCCTGCCAGGTTTTTTTTTGTTCTTCTTAATTGAAAGTTGGTGAACAGCAGAACCAGATCGTAATAGGACTGCCTCAATTCTGAGAGCGACCCATACATGTAAATTTAATTCCTTTGGTTTGATCTAAAGCGTACCTCATCTTGTCTCAACAGTCTGAGTATAGCATGGCACACAGAAAGTCTGATGGCCAAGCCTAATATTCATTACAATTATGATGGTGTGTTCCACCAGCAAAAATAATTAGGTTTTAGTCCATATACAAACTATTATCTTGCTTTAACTTATCTAATCAGTATTCAATTATTTTTATTGCTGCAAGAAGAAAATTGAACTCCTTACACAAACTAACTACAGCTGTATTAATTATATAAATGCTCTTGCTATTATTCTTTAACACACTAATGCCAGGAAGCTTGAATGCTAATATTGTTCTGCTCTATTTCAGGTTTGTATATCAAATTATTGGGAATCCGAAAAATGTTATCAGTTTACTGCTTCTCTATTGATTGAACTTGAAAGGCAATCTTAAGTCAGAAGAGTTTTAGGTCATTTTTATAAACGTAATATTTGATGACTCATCAGCTTCCTACAACCCACACAAAGCAGCTCATGTTACCATTCAACTTATATGTAGATACAGTCACCAATTAATAGTTAAAATCATCATTAACAAATAACATACAACTTTTTATCTGCCATGTGTTGAAGTTTTAATGCTAAAGTTTGTTTTTTATTGAAATATTAATAATAATTATAATTATTAACATAAATAATTAAATTATTATTCATTTTCCCTGTTTTCATGGTAGTGATCTAAACAGCAACCAAAAAGGAGCAAAAATTCGTATCAGAATTAAGATTATTGATAATAAAACTTATTATTGAATAAATACTGGTATTTTTTAAAAGAAGGCGTGAAATCATGGGTGACCCCCTTAACCAGCAAATGATTACAAAACACATCATTTGTGACTTTAAAGATTGGATTGGGAACAAAGAGGAGCTCAGGCTAAGTAGTGTACAAACAACTTCAGCACACAGAAACCCAGTGGACAGTTTTTGATCAGTCGTTGTTTGTGTAGGTAAAGGCACTGTACTGGATAAATGTGGACACAGCAAGTACATGAACAACACATAAGCAGACAATAGGACAACAAATGCAGCTTTCTGTGACTGCACCTGAAAACATTTCTACAGCTATTTCTGCACAGATCAAAGCCTCTTACTTAAATCCCATCCAACAGATGTCCAACAGATCCAGAAGTGAGCAGAGGTCAGTCCATTAATGTTCCTTCCACAGTTCCAGCAAGTGAAAAGTCTTGTGGCATCAAGATACAGCTTTAGGATGAGAGCAGGACTAATATCGTCCCTCTGAGGCAGGAGAAGAGTTGTGTGTCCTTCTTCAGATACTAATGGGGCTTTCTGCTACACTTTGCACTCGACCAGCAGATTGCTGACTGGGCTGAAACTTAAGCTGAAGCTGGGGAAACAGAGCAACAGTGAAAGGCAGCTGGTCTGCTGCTTGAATAGCATTGGAATGGCAAATGAGGGGGTGGGGGTCACACTGTTTTTTTATTATTGGTGGACCCCCTGCAGAGTTTACTCAGGTCTCCTCCTATCAGAAAGGAGAATGTGTCGCTGCACATCAGACATTTTTTTCTTTGCAAAAAATTTGCCCTTTTTTAAAATAAATATTTTTTAGCACATTGTAAGTCAATACAAGCTTTCACACCAGTGACACAATTTTGCTGTGCAAAATTGCAGCTGATATTTTCTAACCATGTTCAACTCTTTCAAAGTTCCCCTCTTGACAAGCACACATCTGACTAATCAAAACATGGCAGTAACGTATACTAAGAGAACTTTCAAAGAACTAGTTAGCTAAAATTATAGTTAACTATCTAATTGTACAATAAGCAAAGATGTTAATCTTTTGCTGCCTATTTTTCTGTTCCTTTGCCTTTTTGCAACTATATAGTTGGTCAGTAAATGTTATTCATACGGCACCTTTAAAGAGCATGTCACAAAATTCTTCCCAGTAGCCTTAAAATAAAAAAGAGAAAACAATGACATAAAAGTAGACTTACATAAACTTAACAGTGGCAAGTTTAACAAATACTTAATCTTACTATTAGTATGAAATGATCACATTGGCCCAGGTTGACAGGTAAGTGTGACAAAACTATCCCAATGGCTAATGAAAATGGCCAAATGCTGAAATTCAAAACAAGCAGTAAAACATCTGCCACACCACATTACTTACGTGCACATGAATGCACATGAAACATTTCCTACAGCTATTTCTGCCAGGATCAAAGCCTCTTACTTAAATTATGGTAAGTGATAAGAATCTAATGTCCAACAGATCCAGAAGTGAGCAGAGGTCAGTCCATTAATGTTCCTTCCACAGTTCCAGCGAGTGAAAAGTCAAAATTCAGCTTTTGGATGCATTTGCATTGCAACTGGTTGATTCTAATATCAGCTATCATCTAGTTGTGCCCAATAAGTTATTTAATGTTTTTCAATCTTGTTAATCACTTGCGTCTCACAGGTTGAACATGAATTGTATTTTTTAATTTGCTGCTCAATTAAAAGGCAATTAAAGAGGATAATAATATTTGCTGCTTTCTTGGAATTAGAAATTTTGATATAGGTAGTATTTAAGCTTTACACCGTGAGTATGATGTCAGAGAAAAATGGCTGTCAAATTAAATATCAAATTCAGTGGCATTCAGACACATCATATCAACTATTGCATCAATTCCAATTCTTTTTTCACCGTGTAGTGACTCAGTCTTACACAATGAAGCACTCAACACATCAACGTTTTCATGTGTGCTTTGATGACAACATCCCACTAAATGATTTCAGAGGGAAATACACTCAGTATGTGTCTTTGCCTCGGGGTACAGGATTTGACCCCTTTTATGTAGTGACGGGGATTTCACGGTCACATAATTTCCATTTAGCATCTCTGGCTCGTGAGGTCACGAGATAAAAAGCTCCATAAAATGCTTTCTGCTACGGTGAGCAATTCAGGTGAAATAGGACCATTTGCATATCGCTAACCTTTGATGTTGCAACTCTCTGGAGAGACTGCAGCAAGTAAATGGCCTATTACAGCAAGTAAAATATGGAATCACAAACAAATCTTCAGCATCCTACAGGAGCATTTACACTCCTTCAGTGCCCTCTCACTTTCACCTCTTCCATCATTTCTCTGCTGTTTCCAAGAATACATTCGAGGCGTTCACCTTCCTGGCAGCTTGTTCCACTGAGGCTGGCTGTATTTTAGTTCTCTGGGAAGGTAAAAAAGGGTAAAACTTTACAATTTTAAACAGAGCAAAGTATCTTTCTCTTTAGGATTTCCTTTATTCACGTCACCTTGAGAAGGGAAATGAAGATGATGACATCATTTAACTCACTCTGCAAACATCAAACCATGTAGCCCACAATATTCAGATTTTATGAATAACTTTCAGTGTGCCAGCAGTTCATGACTTTTGATGGTGTGTGTGCTTGTGCACTTACAAGATTTTGCGCCATGCAGCCTCACAGACCCGGAGGGAGAATGAGCTCAGAAGGACTACACATAACAAGAAATGGATCAGAATTAGACACAGAACTGCAGCATATAGTCACACCTCTCGGGACAAAACTTCAAAGTTACAGGCCCTGCTTGCAACTTGTGGAAAAAAGCAGAAAATAGTAAGCAAATGCAAGGATGCAATGGGACAGACAATGACCCAACAGGGACGAGGGCTAAGAATAACCCTAAACAGATGGTGACCTGAACAGATTGAGGACTGAAAAAGTAATTGGATTGGATAACATTCACTGATCCCTTACCTCCAAAAGACCCCCTGTTTTTTGGCTCAGTAGTCGAAGCAAACAGACAGGTGTAATGTAAAGTGTTATGCTGAGGTTGACTTTGCTGTTGTTCTTTAAAACAGTTTTCAGACAATATCAATGCACAACCTCTGGAATTCCCCTGGAACCTGAATGAATAGCTTTTTAACACATTTCCCTAACAGTGGGAGAATTTTCCTCTTAGACAAGGGGTCTTTTTTGTCATAAAAGCCAGATTATTAATTAAGAAAGTAAGACAAATGAAGCTCATTTTTGTCCAAGCATCATAGGACAGTTACAGTGGCCATGATAATGATTTTGGTGTTTGAGGTCTTTAGGACTTTTTAACATGTTCAGCTTTTTCCATTTTTACAGATTTATTTTCTTACATTTTCTTGCGTTTGTGGCTTGACTGGATGGTAACCAATCAGGAACCAGACAGGATCCTGGCCCAAAACTTCTGCCCTGCTTGTCCTTCCTTTTGATGTCAGCCCTAAATGCACTGGTAAGGGACTGCAGTGTCACAAAAACTCAATAATGTCCTACCCTGGACAGTCCCTCTGCAGGCACACGACAGAGGCAGCCCCACTGTCAGCACAGAGGATCTTTATAGCCCCAAATAAAGGCAGGACACTGGCAGAACTCCAACCCTAGACAGCAGGAAATAGAGGAGTCTTACTATATAAGGGGTAGTTGGAAGCGTGCATTTTTTTGCCATTTTGAAAGAGGCCATGTACACATTGCTGCATTTGTTATAAGCGACAGCTCTATTAATCATAAGGGGGGAGTGTCAATGCTCAGTGGCTTTACTCTGCAGGTGGTTTGTCCCTCTGGATGCCAAGGCTCCAACCTCAGTGTTTTATACCCTGTTCTTCCTACCTGCATTCAGCTATTATCCCTTGGTGCTCTAAAGCTTGGAAATGGCTCTCTTTACTTGCCCTCTGTGCACATGGGAGTCTTACATCTCCCTTTTTTTTAAATCCAATCCCCTCTTTTCCTGCCCTTGGAACTACTCTTTAAAGTATAAAGTCCTACACAGACTCTTTTGTCCTTAAAAAGTCTGAGAAATCTGAGGTTTTTTTTACTCGTTCAGTTTGTCCCTCTCCCTTTAGAACATAGTCGACCATTCTTCTTCTTTTCAGTCTTCCTGCATCAGCAATCATCAAGTTTGCACTCCTTTGAGTTCCCAAAAGAGTTAGCTTTTGACCTTACTTGTTCCTCTCACGCACTTGTGTTTTTATTCAATGTACCCTTCTGTGTAGAGGGTTGTTAGTACAGGCCTTGAGGGAGAGGGCTGTCGAAGGTGGATGCCTGTGTAACTGACTGATTGTTTGACAGGGAGTCTGTATTATGATGTATGCAGTAACACTGTAAATAGTTAAATACAACCTGGGAAGAGTTTTTCAAAGGTTAGAATGCCTTAGTTTGCACAGCCTTGACATGCACCTAATCTGAAATAATTACATTTAAATGGTCGTAAAATGACATCTCTATTTTGCAGAGCAGCTTAAAGACACTGCTCTGAACACCATTACACTCTTATACACACATGACATGAATCAGCTGACTGCTAGCCTCTAAAAAGCAGACATAGAACTCAAAGTAATTCCAGAGTTATTGTCCTTAAAGTGCACTTAACCGACTCACCAAAGTAACCCGCTGATAAGCCCACATTAAGTAATCACCTTGTTAATAGTTAAACCCTTTAGCCTCCCTCTGAGGTCAGGCCTTCTACAGTGCTGCTTGTGTTTAAGTTTTAATCCACAATTTTAATAAGAACATATATCTATGAAGTCACTATCCATTCCCAACAACGCCAACATGGTGGTGATCAAGCTTTGCCATACTGGAAAGTGGATACTTTGGTAACAATACCATGTATAGTAAAATCACAAGCTGAGCACACTGGCTACCCCATCATCCAGTAGTGGTTGGTTCACAACAAAATTTAAACTGGAACTAAAACATTGGACTTATTTTATAACTCCCTTGATTGTAACAAGGCCTGCTGGTTTTTAAAGTTACCATAGCCAAGGTCCAAACACAGAAATGCCAATTAATGACAAAGACTACAAAACTGTGAGCTTAAGTTGAACAATATTGGACTGAAATATATCTCTGATAAAGGAATGCTAGTTAAAATCAGCTGATTTTTTGTTAGTTCATAATACTGAACATGCTATCTCCATAACAGAAAATATACATTTATTCATCTTTGTAGAGGATTTTGTGTGGTATAATGACTATGCTCATTAATAAAGAAATAAATATTTAAAACAGTTTTTTAACAGATATTGGAATGACCTGGCTGATGTGATCAGAAGTGTTTAGCTGCCACACTAAGAAAATTAATTTGATCAGTACCATGTTAACCTTAAGTGTTTTAACAAAATATCATCACATTAAAATATGGTTATTTATATACTAAGAAGGTGAAACGTCCCAGTTATAACATGAAAATGTTTTATAATGTAAAACAATGGTGATTATAATGCTTAAATTTAATAATAGCGCTTTAAAAACATGATGATTATATTGTAAAAATTGGATAATTATAATGTTTAAATGCATTGTCAAAAGATGATGATTAAATTATAAAAAAATTATAATTATATTACAATAAATATGATAATTAGATTTTTAAAATGTGATAACTATATTGTAATTAACATGATTATTTTATTATATAACATTATAATTATATTTCAAATACTTGGTAATTGTATTTTTTAAACTTGATAATCATGTTTTAAAAAGCATGCTAATTATAATTTTAAAACAATAATACCTTGTTAAAATGTTATAATTATTTTGTTAAAAATGTTGTTATTATATTGTAAAAAAATTGAAAATTACATTGTGAAAATGTGATGAATAAAACACGGGAACAACATGCAAACTCCACACAGAAAGGCTCTGACTGGGAAGCAAACCAGAGGCCTTCTTGCTGTGAGGCAACAGCGCTAACCCCTGTGCCACCGTGCAGCCCTGTCTGGGACTTTAAACTAGTAATTCTGATTTTTTGGGGGTTTTTTTGTGCATAATGATAATGTGGGGATTTATGGTCTGGTCTTTCATGGTGAACAGTCTATTGTGCTATTTTCATAACTATCCCAACAATGAAATAAAAAATGATATTAAAATTCTGAGATAACCCCAACTTTAGAGAGGATTTTTAGGAAACTACAGGAATGTATGGATCTGTGTCCATTTAGGGCTTCCATGCTTTGCATTTTTCCAACAGAAATGTTAACCCTATAGCAAAACTGCACATTTAATTTAATTTCCCTAGCATGTGGGACTTTTATTTGTGAGTTTTTGTGTTTGGACAGGTGTGTTTGGACAGGTGTGTCCATCACTGCTCTTGATAGTGTTACATATTTCAGGCGGATTCCACGGTCATATATCTGGGTGCATTTGAGACCCGAGATAAGAGGGGATTTATGAAGGCAGCCCTCTGCTAAGTCAAGGTGAACACCAGAGATATGATGCCTGTGTGTGAGTGAGATTCAGTGCTGGTGTAACACATACATGCTTCAAAGGATGTGCGATTCTGTGCACATTTGTTTAATCCATTGGTGTAGTAAATTCAATGTAACTATTCCCTGGATGAAATGCCTGTGAAGGATTTGATGTCTCCTGATGTTTGAGATCCTTCGTTTCAATATCTCAGTATCATTTTATCCTTCAATTCATTTTTTTTTCCCACCAACTTAATCCTATTCACGGCCAAAGGGCCTGAAGCTGTTCTCAACATGCACTTGGCAAAAGATGAGATGAAGCGTGATGGACTAGTGACCTGTTTTTGTTCCTTCTTTGGTTTTCACCCAGTGCTGTATTTTCCTAATTCTCAATTTTTAATATAAAGTCTCCAGACCTTACATGTAGAATCTCTCTTTAATTTCCATTTGACTGTCTGAAAAGCCTTGCTACAAGTACTTGAATTTGTCTTGAGTTAGTGCATCTCTATTTGTGAGGGTTTTGTTTTTGTTTTTGTTTTCAAATTAAATATGTAAAGCATTTACATTCCTATTGATATCAGCTAAGTATGTGTCCAATAAACCAAAGGTTCTGGCCTTGGTGTCCTTCTAAAGGCTCTTTTATACCCTATGTTTGTAGTGTATGGACAAGCTTGCCCACAGAATTGCTGAGCCCCTGAAATTTAACATTACATTATGCAGATTTTCACCCATTTTTGCCTCTTTTACCCTTTTTTACTTCCAAACAAATTTTCAAAAATAAAATATTGATATCACAGTTTAACTTTACAATGGACTACGATTTTTTTAGACCTCCATGGGTCCCCCATTTGGCTAGGCCCAGAAAGCCCTTCCCTTGATCCCCCCTTAGGGGTGGCCATAGATATGGACGGAGCTTCCTGTCCATATTCTGCGTTCTTTTCATTCATAATTCTGCACATTATCTCAAGACTTACAGATACGGACCAAGTATTGCCATGCCACAGCTAATCATGGAGGCAGTGTTAAGCAATGTAGGGAATAGTTCAAGCCAGAGCAGCAAAACACAACAATAAAGAAGAACTTGTAAAATGGCAGAACTGGAACTTTCGTAGGAAATACTGCACAATATTGTGTCCGTTTTTAGAAACTACACAAATAAATGTGATGTTAGCTCACCTGGACATAGAGACAGAAAACTACAGCTGAACAGCTGGGCAGAGAATGAACAGAGCTAAATGAGTAAATGAACCTAAATAAGCCTTAAGGGTGAGATTTATCATGTGGTTAACTGAAATGTTTCTGACACTTGTTTGTATTTGCCTCACATGTTAAAGCATAACAGACAAGTCTCTCTCGCTCCCTTTACAGAATATATATACTGAACTCTATGTTGAAGGTGATACGTCAGGGTAAGTGATGGGGGTGTATCTGAGGTGAAATTCTGGAGGTCAGAGCCTCTGAGGTCTTTGTGATTGTTTGCAAGCTTTTTTGTCATGCATCTTTTAGAAGCCTCCATTTTCAGATTGGAGGAAAAAGTAGAAAACTAAATTCTGAAGCATAAGATTGAAGACATTGCTGCAGAGGACAGCAGTGTTAGGTGATGCGTGTCATCCCCAATTGTGTGTCACCCCCCCCTTTCCACTTCATCTCCCCATCCATGAGCACAATCCTAACTGAGGGGGATCGAACTGCACAGCACACAGCGACTACTGCCCCCTCGCATTTTGTTATTTCATCCCAAAGTCTCTCCCTCTCTTCGACTTTTCTTTCAGGTCTCTCAGATCCCCTTGTCTACCCTGTCACATAACTTTCTTCTCAGTCTCTTCTCTACTTAACCCCCTCCTCAGAAACAACTCTAAAGCCTGCATGTACTTCATTTAACAATCAGTCACTAACACAAGGCACTCTGTGCACTGAGCTGGGACTGAATGAGAGATAAAAAAAAAACGTTTTCTTAGGGGGGATGTAAATGTGTTACTCCGTTACTGTTTCTGTGATGCCACTTTTAGTTTTAGTTAAAGTTTGGTTTAACTGGATAAATTGGGTTGTATGCAGCTTTTCTGCAAATTGTACAAAGCCAAGTCTGTATTTTGTTTAACTGTCATCACTTTTTAGAAATTTGTTTTTTTACTGCAAGATTAAGGAGGTTTTCTGTTGTTTTTTTTTTTCAAAAAAGCCTTATTATATTAACGATGATTGATTGATGAAATCATAAAAAGGGTAAAACATCCTTGTTATGATGATGGCAGTGGACAAAGAGTGCATTTACTTCTCTACCTTGTGATTATGTTCAATTCTATAAAGTGTCAATCAAGTTACATCCTGGGATCTGTTTCCAAGTCTACAGCAGGACACAAATCCTTAAACTACCTTAGTTATGTTTTCTGTTGCTACAGCAAAGAAAGGAAAAATAAATAATTTCAAGCTAAGTTTGACAAGAAAAGAATTCTTTCTTTTACTAACAATGTCCATAACTTTTCTTTGAGACTTTAAAGACTGTGTTTGGCTGTAGCTTGTGTTCCTGTCTCTCACTATGACTATAAAAATGTGTGTAAGACATTTTTGCATATCACATAATTGTTTTTTTTTTTCAACCCTAGTCCCTGTTCCATACCATCCTGGTGATTCCAGTCACAAAATACCATTTTCCTACATTGAGGATGAGAGAGAACATTGCCACCATGGGAGTACAGCATAATTGGGATACACTCACACACACCAAGTTTCTCAACAGAGTCAGTCGATGCTTCCTGTGCTAAATGGACGAAAAAGTGCCCCTGTGTTTTCTTTACACTATTTATGTCTGTGTGGTGACACTAAAGACTCCTGTTAATGATGTCCATGATTCCAGCCCATGGTTATTGACTGTTTGACCATTAGCACACATTGTAACCCTTTCTCTGCTTTTTCTTACCTTGTTGTTTTCTACTGGATACATTTTTTCTGTTCAAACACACAAGTGCACACAACAGAATATACAACAGCAAAACAATGCCTGTATTTTTATATCACAAAAATGCACCCTTACAGTAGTGTCACATGAAACAACACCAAGTTCAAGCATGATTGGCTATGTTAAAGGTCAGTTTGGCACCTTAATGCATTAATCTTTGTCTTGTACTGCTCTGGTCTCCTGATGGCCAGAGGCCTGCAAAAGGGAAATGCCCCTCTCTCCAGGTATTCTCCCCCAGTATCTGGACCAGCTCATTGGGGCATGGACATCCAGTATACTGTGAAGGCCCGAACATACTCGAGCATAACATACTGAAGCTCTAATGACTGCGGACATTCCACAGTCATCAGAGCTTCCATAGTTGAGCACACTGCCGTGTAGTAGTTTCCTGTGAAATGTTCGTGAAATCCTACATTTCCCACAATCCTTGCACGTTGTTTACATTTTTCTGTCATGGCATCCAACACTGATGAAGCCTGCTGGCTTTGCAAAGCAATAAGCTTTGAGTCCGCACGGACCTCCGTATGTGGAGTCCGTTCCACGTACGTTCCGCCGAAGTATGTTTGGGCTTGGAGCAAAGCCAGTCTGTGGTTTATCTCAGCCATGCAGTCAGCAGATCGATGGATTACACTGACAAAGTAGGTGAATTGCTCTACATCTTCCATGCTCTCACCATTCACAAACACAGATTTGATGGTGGCATCCAAGGCCTCCACAAATGCCTGGATCTTTGTTATGGCCCAGGAGACGTGCATTTCCAATGCTTCAGCCTCATCATTCAGCAAGTTAAGAGCCCCCACAAGGACATCTACAGATTCAAAGTCCAGGTCAGTGAACTGGACATCGCCAAATGACACTCCAGAGTTTGCTGCCCCTTTTACCCACCCCATTATCCAGTCCATACAGAAACTGAACAGTCAGGGTCTAAGACTCATCCCAGAATCAGCTGGGAAATAGTCAGAGGTGGAGCCACCACACTTCACAACACTCTCTGTACCAGAGTAAAGGACACACACTAGATAGATGAGCACATATGGGATCTCTAGAATCCTCCAGAGAGCGTCTCTACTCATAGAGTTGAATGTCCTCTAAACGTCAACAAAAAGCTACAAGCAATCCTGTATTGAACTCCCAAAAGTCCAGTTGTTCTGGCCGCTGGTGTTTGAGCGGCAGATCACGGCTCCTGTCCAGTAGTATCAGTGCAAAGACCTTGTCTGGCACTGAGAGAAGTGTAATACCCCTGTAGTTGTTACACTCTTGCACATCACCCTACTAGATTGGAACAACAATGCCCTTCTCCCAGGCATAATTATACCATGCCAAAACATACCTACTCCATCAGTGTCAGGGCTAGGAGAGTGCACGGTAACTGGACACAAACTGGCCATTGCAAACATAAGATTTTTGTATGACTTTAACAATGGCTGAATTTTAACAGGTGGGAATGGATGGATTATAATGAGAGTGTGAAAAAAAATCAGATCTTTTGATCAGCCTCAAAACTTGAAATGAATCTTATTTTGCATCACAAGGTTTTATCAAAGCTCAGTCAGACTGTTTAAGTTTTCATATCTGCAGTTTTAGATTTAGTGTTTAGTTAATATTCATGAAGTCACTGTCTCACCCAGTAATACAGTCGCTAGAAAAAGTATGTGAACCCTTGGGTTGTTGTCCTGTTGCATCACCCATCCTCTGTTGAGCTTCAGTTGGTGAACAGATGGTCTTAAGTTTTCCTGTAAAATGTCTTGATAAAATTGGGAATTCATTTTTCCGTCAATGACAGCAATCCGTCCAGGCCCTGAGGCAGCAAAGCAGCCCCAAACCATGATGGCCCCTCCACCATATTTCGCAGTTGGGATGAGGTTTTGATGTTCATGTGCTGTGCCTTTTTTTCTCCACACATAGCGTTGTGTGTTCCTTCCAAACAACTCAATTTTCGTTTCATCTATGGACAGAATATTTTGCCAGTAGTGCTGTGGAACATCCAGGTGCTCTTTTGTAAACTTCAAATGTGCAGCAATGTGTTTTTTGGACAGCAGTGGCTTCCTCCATGGTGTCCTCCCATGAACTCCATTCTTGTTTAATGTTTTACTTATTGTAGATTTGTCAACACAAATGTTAGCATGTGCCAGAGATTTCTGTAAGTCTTTAGCTGACACTCTAGAATTCTTCTTCACCTCATTGAGCATTCTGCGCTGTGCTCTTACAGTCATCTTTACAGGACGACCACGCCTAGGGAGAGTAGCAACAGTGCTGAACTTTCTCCATTTGTAGACAGTCTGTCTTACCATGGACACATGAACATCAAGGCTTTTAGAGATACTTTTGTAACCCTTTCCAGATTCATGCAAGTCAACAATTCTTGATCGTAGGTCTTCTGAGAGCTCTTTTGTGCCAGGCATGGTTCACATCAGGCAATGCTTCTTGAGAACAGCAAATTCAACACTTGTGTGTGTTTTTTATGGGGCAGAGCAGCTTTAACCAACACATCCAATCTCATCACATTGATTGGACTCCAGGTTGGCTGACTCCTGGCTCCAATTAGCTCTTGGAGAAGTCATTAGCTTAGGGGTTCACATACTTTTTCCACCCCGCACTGTGAATGTTTAAATGGTTTGATCATTAAAAACATGAAAACATATCATTTTTTGGGCAGTATTAGTTTAAGTAGACCATGTTTGTCTATTGTTGTGAGTTAGATGAAGATCGGAACACATTTGATGACCAATCTATGCAGAATCCAAGAAATCTCAAAGGGTTCACATACTTTTTCTAGCGACTGTATAACTTAAAAGTCTTAAGTATGAAAATACTAAACAGATGGTGGGTTGAGAAGGGAATATGTTTCTTTGGGGTTAGAAAAGGTCAGAGCAATGAGTAATTAGAAAACCCACGAAACTAACCACGCACACAAAGCATGGTGGGATTACTGAGTGGAAGAAGAGGGCCTGGCAAAGTTCAAATAAATGAACTTAAACCTGGAAAAGAACCCATACAGTATTTATGCATCATTCTAAATTTTTCTTCTTAAAAGGCATAATCTGCTGCCTTGTATTTTTGAGCTGAAATAAAACTCTGAAACTAATTTCACATGAGGTCTAAATGCAACAGCAATGAAAGGAATTTGCAGTCCATTGGTTGGTCTCATAATAGAGCTGAGTGTGGCCTACGGCAGCACTGCTGTTTTTAGTCTGGCACTTACGAGTCAACTCATTTAGTTCAATTAATCTTATCAAGCAAGCTTGAAAGTACCACTGCTCTCACTGACCCACAAGGTGATAATTACTAATTACCAATGCCTCGTCCATCCAGCTAACTACACCTGCAGCCAGCTGCTTCTACTACATGACAGTACTGCACCCAGCAAAGACACCATCAACATAAAGAGCTCCAAACAGGGCATCAACTCCAGACTGACTAAACACCATCTTGGCTGGCAGCACATAAGAGGATTTTGAAATCTTAAACAATTTTATAAACATGGGAGGCAGCAGACATAAGGACCATTTTAGTTTCACAGAAAAAAATTGCAGAAAAAACCCAAAACAAGGAAGACTATGGGTGAACTCCTGAATGAGATGAAAATATAGTTGTGATGATATTTATGAGCAGTAAAGGTATGAAGCATCCAGTTGGAGACGCTACCTGGTCGACATAGACGACATAGTAGGAAACACTAATATAATCATTTTGATGTCACATGCTTGAAAATTATTTGGATAAATAACTGTTAACAATGAGCCTTGAGTCGATCAGAGGATAAACTTTTGAGGTGGAAAACCACAGAATTCAACATGAAACCACACAGACAGTACTTTGAAGTAAACATAACCCATTAACTTCCTGATGTACTCACCCATGGTAGAAGCAAAGTCATGGAATCATGTTGAAATGAATGGCTAGCAACCTAAAAAAGGCAAAATAATCCACTGTTGACAAACTAACTCTAGGTCTCCTGTGATCTTGTCCCCTTAAGCTGTTTAGAGCTGTGCTGCACTGTGCTCTAGATGTGCTTCTAACGTGCAAGGTCACACACCTTAACTAGGACCAAGGCCATTGCGTCGCTGTGAAGGGTGTTGCATAAAATAAATGTTCATTTATCTTATATATATATATATATAGTTGGATATTTATTAAAGGTGGATATAGGATATACCTATATCCTAGTGAAAATAGGGCCACTAAATAAGCTATACAAGCAATACAGTGTCTTGAATTATGTGTTGTCAGTGTCAGAGTAAATCATCAAATATTGTTATTTGCACTTACTTTATTTATCATTTAATTATTGTAAGAGGGTTTCATGTCAAGCCCCTAGTAGTTTTAGAAAAGTGCAGTCAGGCTGTTTAACATGTTCGTATACTAGAAGCCACACACCATCACTTCTGCTGTCATCATGAGTAGGGCACAGACTTCGTTAGTGCTGCTCCATGGTGACCCTTTGGTGTGTCACTGATTAAATACATGTATGTGTTTCTGTTCAGAGAGATTTATTGGAGATCTTAGTCCTACTTCCCTCATCTAAAGATGGCTCAGTGTTTGAGTTTAAAGTGGCCTACTTGTCACAGTAATAGAGACGGAGCCAGTGAACACTGTAGTGACTAATGGAGGTGATGTGTACAGATTATTAGCAGACAAACACAGTGACACAATTATTAGCAAGCAAAATAAAACATTTTTCCTCTACCTGCCTTCTCTCTCAACACACATTTTCTTATCTCTCTCCCCCAATCTCTCTCTGTGCTTCTTTCCTGTTAGATGCTGTTTGAATGATCACATTCCCTGGCATGAGAGTGCGATGTAATTAACCTATGAGGTTTTCTGCTGTTGCAACGTGCCTCCTGCCTGCCTCAGTGCTCTCTTCTGGTGGATTATTACTGCCATCTTCTGGCCAAAGCAAACCTAAGTATTCTTTCAGTGAGTGAGATATATGACAAGGAAGGCAGTAAAAAAATAACCACCTTATTCCTTAGACAGTGAATTACTGCCCAGTTGAAGAAAGTCTTCTCTTCTAATAGGTTCACATTTCTCAGGAGGTGATATGGGAGTGTAGAGGAACTTCTGGTGGGGCCTTTTTGAAAAGATTAAAACCCTGAGTCTAATAAATGTTATGACATGAGCACAGATCTAGGTTTTATTTTTATTTTGTAAAGCACAAGTAAGGATCTATTTAAAGTTGCAAAATAGGAAATTTAACATTTTTGTTTTCAGTGCTGCCTTTAAACACCTTATTCTAAACCATCATTTAAAGCTCCTGTTAAGAGTTTTCAGCTCTATGAAATTGACCTAAATTAATACTAATGTCTCTTTATACACACATACAAGAATCAGCATTAACTGATGATGTCCATGTAGGTTCTTTCAAAGCCTAAAACTGCAGCTGCAGGGTAGATGTCAGACACGGTGATTTCCACTGCAAATGTTAGCTGTGAGTGATACATTTGACTGTAGAAGAGAGATTTTTTTTTTATTATAAGGTGACTTCTTTGTTTATATGACACAGAGAGTTAAAAGAATAACTTTGTCCACAGGGGGCACCAAAATTGACACAAAAACAAGCAAGTGGCCTGATTTCCTTGCGGTTTATCACACACCCCTGGCACAGAAGCTGTTGTAGTAGCTACTGCTACTACCTCTGCTTTAATTATGAACTAGCTTATGTTAGCAAATTAGTAATGTCCTTTACTTTGATGATAAACTAGCAAATGTTAACTACTTAGCACTTACCTCTACTTAAATGATTAACTAGCTAATGTTAGCTACTTAGCACTTACCTCTACTTCAATGATTAACTAGCTAACGTTAGCTACTTAGCACTTACCTCTACTTTAATGATTAACTAGCCAATGTTAGCTACTTAGCACTTACCTCTACTTTAGTGATTAACTAGCTAATGTTAGCTACTTAGCACTTACCTCTACTTTAGTGATTAACTAGCTAATGTTAGCTACTTAGCACTTACCTCTACTTTAATGGTGAACTAGGAAATATTAGCTAATTAGTACTAGAAAATTAGCTCTGCCATCCACTAAAATAATGAAATAGCTAATCTTGGCAAAATAGCAGTTACCTCTACTTTAATGATGAACTAGTTAATGTTGACAAAGAAGTACTTGCCTCTTCTTTAATGATGAACTAGCTAATGTTAGCTAATTAGCACACCTCTACTTTAATGTTGAACGTTAATGATAGGGTGGCTATTTCCACAGCACCAAAAAGGAGGACACTTTTCAGCACTTAGTGAAGCAAGAATAATCACAACAGATAGGACTGTAGTGCATTCCCTGCTACAATACAATTTTGTCCATGATATCAATGGTATCATAGTGCAGTGATTCTGAGCTACTCTATTCACTGAAGGACAATTTCATCTATGATATATCATGATGTAGTATTAGTCACCAAAGATCTTGTTCAACTTTCACTCCACAGTCTACACTCTTGTATGGCTGCTGATGCTTGACTGCATGATAGACTTAACAAAACTCTGCAGTGGATATCTTGTCATCTTGGGTGATGTTGCTTCCCAAAAAAGACTTTAGGGAAGAGGTATGCGCGGCTCAGCTGTTGCTCTTGTGTTTGTCTGTGCTAGCATGTCTATCATTGTCACTATCATCCCCCTTTCCTTTGGTACAAATGTCCAAATCAAATTGACAAAGAGTACAATGCGAATGTAGGTCATCTTTGTTGCTTTTAGCAATAAATGAGTGTTCTTTTGATCATTCCAGATTGAATGAGGTCCGACTTTTTAGCATGCTAACAATCTGTTAACGTGATGACATGACGTAGGTAGCAAACACTTGTTTACGTTTTCAATCAATGATATATCGGATAAACATTTGACACCACTTTCAGCCAATCATGTTTGTTGGCCAGTCTTTCCTTAGACCCTAAAGGCTGGGTTATGCTTTCCGCATGGACAGCTGCATGGACAGAAACTGATGTGGAATCATGATGTGGAAATGTCTGGTGCATTTATACCTAGTGCTGGCTTCCTCTTCAGTGAAACTGATATTCTCCCAAAAGCTAGGGGGCAGTGTCTTCAAGGATCACGTCTGTAGCGTGTTTAATGCCATTTTGCCGCGTCTGTAAAAATTTCTGAGATGTGCGTGCCACACAGGACCCCTGTGAAGGGGCATGTCTTAATATTTGACGACACATTCAAACGCACGGACGCTCGCAACCTAGCGGATGCATCAAGCATAAAACAGGCTTAAGTGTCACAGCATTGACCAATATCCTGTGTTATGTTTAGGTGCGACCCCAAAAAGGAGGACAATTGACCCATTGGGTTGAGGCTGCGCCGGACGGGCATATGGCCACCTTACCTAATGATGTTCCTGAGTTGTAACTGCATGTTAATAAAGCTACAAGATGAAGCTGGACACTGATAGTAGTTTACACAAGCTTTCAGTTGGTGATGAATATAAGCTAAATTTCATTTTCCCTTATCTTATCTTAAAGTCAAATCAATCAAACACAATCAAAAGTCAATCAAAGTCTGCATTCCACCGTGTGTATAGGAAACAGTATGGATCTCTGTCGAGTCCAAATATCCCTAATTTTAGTGGCTATTAGTCTGTTTGTCTTCATCTGTTTCCCACTGAGCAGACAACAATGTTTCATACCATTTTGCCACTCCACCTGACTGCTGAAAGTGATGCCAGAGCAAACCCTCTATAGTTTTGTTGACTTTTGTCCTGGCAGTAGTGTACAGCTGAGGTCATCTGTTGTTTTAACTGTTGTAGTGTGTCATAGTAATGCACAGTTAAGGACACATCTGAGACACCTCATGAAATTCTAGCATGTTTGTTTGACACAGAGGGCTCTGCATGGGCAGCAGTCACAGATGTAAATAAACAAAATGGCAAAGTGAAAGAAGAAAAATGAAGTGTGTGCCGTGACATGCGACTAGAGTCCAAAGTTTGTCGAGCTTTGACAACAATATCCCTGCCTTTGTGATGCCTCACAGAAGGATAACCACAGCAGACTGAAAAAGAGAAATGTTGGTTAGAGTCACTCCTGTTAGCATAAACAAAATGGCTGACTTATCATTCATCATGTTGTTTGAATTCACAAACAAATATAGTGCTGTAAATACAGCGTGTTTGATTATAGTCTTCTCCCCAGGTTTAGTATAAACCCAACCTTCCTTCTAGTATCATCACAACAGTTGCAATAACTGGTTGTGCTCATCTGATCCAACATAGCGACCCTCAGGCAAGTAAAAAGACCTTGTCCTCTGACCTCAGCTTTAAGAGAATGATTCAGCAAATGTACTTGTAAGTATCACCACAGCAAAGTTGTCTCTCTCCTGGTTTTAGAGATTTGAAAAGTGTCCCCGTTGATGTGTAAGGGTCTAAAGTGTCAACAAATTGCAGTTTAAGTTTGAATCTTTGTTTTATCTGCAGTTGTCAGATGATGTATTGGTTGTTTTGAAGAGATAGAGAGCAAAATGCCTGGTGACTCAGTGTTTAATGTTGGCTCCAACATCCTAAGCCTTACTTTGCCCTCCATGTCTCATGACTAGTGTGAAGGCCTGGAGAAAAGTACACAGAAAAGCACAGTCTATGCATACAAATCTGGATATGTCTTATTTTTTTGTGATCTGTTGACCCTTATTTGGTCTAGAAACATTCCAGTGAGAATCCTTCATGTGTTTTAACTCTTTAGTCATGTATGCATTTCCAAAAATTTATTTAGGATACCAGTAACACTATCATTACTGTTGGCTTGGACTGCAATAAGCTTGTTCCTTGCTCCACTACAAAAGGAAGAAATCAAACTTTTAACTTGTTGAGTTTGTTCTCAGTGCCCCTTTCTCTCTGAGCACTCTGCTGTTTGTCTCCTCCACTCCTCTTTCTCTCTTCTCTCTGTTTTTTTTGCGGACAACTCCTCATTTTGCTTGTCAGGATTGGTGTTTGGGCTTCAAAAACTCAACAGAAAATCACAGTAGACAGGTGGACCAGAATGACACAGAGTTCTTTTTTTAGGGAGTTTTGAGGTGAATGTTGTTGTAGCTGGGGCTTTTTGCCACAGCTGTCAATACTTCAGTGTCAAACCAGTCATTCTTTGGGGGCCTTGAGCCCTGGTTTTTTCATAAAAAGCATCTATAGCTGTTTTTATGCCAGCACTGCATGATTGATACTCTTATTTTCATTCAACATAGCTTTATCTCAGTGGGGTATCAGCTTGCTGTGTTCAGTTAAAATGTAATCATCATGTGAAAAGGTTCACTTTGTGTCTTTGTAGGTACTACTTTCTCCGTCTGCATGGTAGACAGGTGTATTAGTATCAATTTCTCTCTAATTATGTGTGAGCTAGGTGCTTACAAAGGCTAATTATACTTTGAAGCTGCATTGAATGAGTTTTATCTTGGAAGCGTGAAGTAAAAACACTGTAATTATAGATAATGTGGGTGTAATTAGGTACTTCTTAATGAACAGACTTTAAATGAGATGCTGCGTAGATGAGAGCTGAAGTTAGATAGGGCAGGGAGACTTTTTGAACTTACTTCTGATGTATCGTCCTCTCTCACACTTCTTCAATATGAGCTGTGAAAATGTGTTCTTTACTCATAGTGATCGATTCAGCCGCCGCTGCCATATTTCACACCTGAGATGAGCTTCATGACAAAGAGAATATCTTGGTCTCACTTCCTTTTCTGCAGATAAATTCTCAATATTACAAAGTGCCAGACAATATTCTGAATTCTTTTGGCTCAATTGTACAAGGGTATTTTTTCCATGTCTTCTCTTGGAGAAATTAAAGTTTGAATCTTCACCTTATAAAGTCTCTGTGAAAGGAAGCAACCTGAATCCAACTCTTTCTTCTAACTAATTAAAAGTTCTCTCGCTTTGCCGTTCTCTTTCTTTGCCCTTCTTCTCAGATATTAATAAGGTTGACTGCCATGTTTTTTCAGTAGTGACTTTGCTTCTTCTTAATTCTTAATTTCCCTGCTCCACCTCCTCTTTAGCTGTGTACCTCTTCATCAAAGAAAAAGGAATGTGATCCAGCCTCCCTCCCTGCTGTGTCTGATTTCCTCACCCTCCTCCAACTGATCCATCAGTCATGAAATACCACGCTTTGATCCGTACATGATGGGCCGTGACATGTGTGACATCCATCACCTTGCTCTATCATATTCACTGCTGCAGTTATAGCCACACCTGCATGAGCAAGTGTTTTCCTTCTCGATATTCTCTTATCTTTCCTCAATAATCAGCTCTAGATTTATCAAATGAGGCTTTGTATTTGTCCTTATTCACCTTTATATGTGCTATTTTATAGTCTCTTTGAAGCATCCTCAAAAAGTGAGCCAGCTTACTTGTATTGAAGAAAACAAATCACACAGGATAAAACGTGCAGAAAATAGACATGCTTGGTTACCAAAGTCTGCGTAAAACAATGAAAAATAAAACAGAAGGCCGTGTTGGTAACCACCAGGACAAATTTAAGCCTTCATTTTGTCTTTTAGTTGAAACCTTAAAAATAAAAGAAATTAATTTTGAATATCATGAAAGGGTTAAAACGTCTTCAATGCATTAGAGTACTCCGTCTCATCGTCTTCATGTCTTTTCATTGATAAATCCATTCATAAAGTGCGCTGAGCGGAATAGTGTTTTTGTTCCGTTCTGACTTTGTATCTATGGCCTGCCCTATTTACTGGAGTGCTGAATAACATTTACATTCCCTAAGAACATTATGGAATTGGAATGGCTATTCCAGTTATTAGTCAAGCCCTCAGGCATTATTAGGGGAAACAAATTGTTTTAGCAAAACTTTCTATTTTGATCACAGAACATATGAAATGATAAATTAGTAGTTTTAGTAATTATTTTCATTGGCAAGTGACCATGGTATAAGTGGGTTTATGCCCTCTGAGGTGTTCAATTATCAGGGATTAATGGACTTCGCGGAGGCAACTGTCCTCCACTGCGTGTCGGATGGTTCAGGCCTCCACATCGTCCATTACACTCTAACTAATTGCTGCAAATTTATGAGGAAATTTCAGCGGTAAGATCCTGTTATGTTTAAATACAAAACAACCATGTATAATAACAGTTTATAACATTATTTTACTGTATTACTGCTTCAAGGAAAGAAAACAGTAATTTCTTGTATTTTTTGCATTGCATTTTGGGAACAGGTAGGTGAGAGCACATGCTTGGAAGGAGAGTGAAGTTAGAAATCACATTGTTATCCAACTCCATCCTAACAAGAAACCTTACTGCCTTACTGCTTTGCTAGTTAGAATAGGTAAAAACCATCACTTGCCAAGTTTGAGGTCATTTGTAAGATTAGCATTAGCTAGAGTTTGACATGACACACAAACACCGCAGGCACACAGAGTGTGTAAATTCTTTGCCAGCTAGCATTAGCTTGATCTTAACAGTTGCTGAAAATTCAATTCAGATCATTCATTTAATGTATTATTACCTCTGCCAAGGAGGTTATGTGATCGGCAGGGTTTGTTTGTTAGTTAGTTTATTTGTTTGTTAGCAACATAAATCAAAAAGTTATGGATGGATTTTGATGAAATTTTCAGGAAATGTCAGAAATGGCATAAGGAAGAACTGCTTAGATTTTAGGAGTGATCCGGATCACTGTCTGGATCCAGGAATTTTTTAAAGGATTCTGTACTATTGGGAGATAGGGCTAATGGCAGAGGTCTGCGCTGTTGCCACTTTACACCAGGAGATGGTGAACATGAGTAACTTCAATCTCAGTAGCATTTTTGGGTGTGTTTCTATTCAAAGTTTTGGAGTTTATAGAGTTTGAAAGACGCACGCCCAGTCGAGGAGACAAGTCGGAGTGTAACAGAGAGAAAGACAGCGAATTGTAGCAAGAATACTCACAATGCTGGGAGGAATAGAGGAATATTCACACTCTGCTATGACTTCCAGTTGTCCGGTGAGACCATGGGTGAGACAGTCAGTGCACCTGTTGGCACCGGCAGGCAGTGCTTTCGCCATGACAGTCCACTCATAGCGAAGCCAATGCTTTAACCCGCTGTGTTTCCACCCCACCGGGGAGAGAGTAATTGGCGAATGCCGTGGTGGGGGGCACATGGGGCCGGATCCAGGAATTTTTTTAAGGGTTTTTCACTATTGGGAGATAGGGCTAATGGCAGATGTCTGCACTCTCCAAGTACATTTTTAGTTTGTCAATTTTGCTAGAAGGAAATGGATTCACAGCAAGGTGTAGTATTTTGCTCTAATTCACAGTAAAAATCTGCAAATATACCTCTTAAAAAAAGTGTAAATAAATGATAATAACCTGCTAATCTTTTCAACAGCATTTTCCTGTTAAGGTTTGAAATAACAGTTTTTTGCTGTATTTATAAAAACAGCAGCAAACTGTAGATTTCAGCAACAGCAATATACCGTTAATTTTAAAGTAACTTCCTGGCAACCCTACTGCCAGTTGTTTACGGTTTTTTAACAGGGGGAATTTCTAAGAGTGTAATCTCTGATAATTGGACACCTCAACAGGTGTTAACCCATACTTAATATGCTCACAATCTGACAACAAGCCGGGCAGAGGAAAGCAGTATTATGCAGAGTTTATACTGTATAATACAGTCACATTGGACCAGCAACAACATGAACTTTTGTTTCCCCATGATGCTGGTCTTGTGCCTTTGCTCCACAAAATTCAACAGAAAGGCCATAAAGCCTTTGCAGGTAGAAAGTAGAAGAGAAACAGAAGCTATGCAGATGCTTTGAAGAACTTTTTTACTGTCTCTCATTTTTGTGCCACAAGAGATGAATATAGGAGTTTTTTCAGAACAGATTACTTTCATGAAAATGGTTACTAACAACAGATTATTTAATGTGCAAAAAATAGAAAAAAAGTTGTGTGAGTTCTGAAATGGATTACTATGTAAGCATTACCCCTAGCATTGGTTGCAAGCAATTATATCATGATATGCATCACAATATTGGGCTCTTCATAGGGCTGTCAACTAGATTTTTTAATCAGGATTAATCTGGGTTTCCATTATTAATGTTAATGAATTTCCCTTTTGTTGCATGTTGAAATTCCATCTTTTTGCAGTTAAGGATGTTTTTGTTTCAGTTTTTAATACATTAATACAATCTGTACAGTCAGTAACTGAGTGTAACTGAATTCTTGTTCAGATACAGACATGCTCTTATTTTGTAAGACAATAAGGCTGTTCGGGTAGATCAAAGATTGTGATTTGAACTTGATCATTGAAAAAAAAAACAATTTTAATGGAATGATAAGGACATGAGAGGACAGTAAATATGTGAAATGTTTGAAAACACAGGGTGCAGATGACTTTTGACTTGGATTTTTGAAATTATCTGATGTGCCAATATGTACAGATTCATTGTAGCTGATACTGATATTAAAATGTAGTATAGACCTCAAGATTAAGCCCATAAAACACACAATTTAAACATTAGGAAAGAAAAAAAACAGCAAATTCAGTCTTTATGACCACTTTGAAGTGTAAGGAATGATGATGAACAAAGAAAAAGACTTCAGTAGAAAAAGGTTTGTTGAAAGGGACAATGAAGCATATAATTCATGGGATTAAAGAATTAATGCAGTCATTATGAACCTTTATCATATTGCAGTTAATGCTGGCAGCACACATTTTTCAACATATTTTTTAAAAACATTTTCAGATTATTAAAATGCAAAATACTCTTTGTAAATTAGTAGTACTTCTAAGTTTCTAAGTGACACATTTACTTTAAAAACTGTCCTTTTTTGTGATAAAAATTGACACAAGTGCTACCACCTCTGCAAATGATATCAGTCTCTCTTGCAGACCATTCATGTGAGATGCCGTCTCTATCAAGACGAAGATACACACAAAAACTTAAAAAGTGAAATCGTGTTTTAATGTCCGTTTAGGATGTTTAGGAGTTAGGATGCCAAAATTTTAAAGTAAAAAAACCTGACTTGCAAAAAAAAAAAACACAAAAACAAAAAAAAAGAAAAAACTAATTGCAAAATGTTTATTGAAGCAGAGTAAACAGTCTGCAAACAGGAAAAGCTTATGTAGCTCCATTAGCTGCTTAATATACATAGTTAATGGAGCGATGTAGCTGATGTAGCTAAAGCTAAGCTAACAAAGCAGCTACCTAAGCATAAGTTATCTCTAGCCCCATTTGGTAAAGCTCATTTTGCTAAAGCTAACTTATCTATATTGACTTATGTAGTAATGTTAATTACATAGCTAGCGTGGCGATGTTAGCTTTAGCTAAAACTAATGAGACTAAGCAAGCCACTGTTCATGTAACGATTTCTAAATTGGGTTGATACATAGTGTAATCCTGACTTAAACCTCTGACCTTTTTTCTTGGTTTTATTTATGAAATGTTGCTTTGCCAGACTGTTTATGGTTAGGATTGAATTCTTAAAAAATCTAAAAAAAAAAAAAAAGGGAAATATGGTGTACCAGCAAATTACATCCCCTCTGTTCTAACAGAGACGGTATTTCACATGAAGGGCTTGTAAGAGCGGCTACCAGACTGACTTCAACAAGATAGACCAAAAAAGATACCCTCTGTTGGTCAGACAATAGTATTGCTATTTATATTTTGCCAAATTGAATTAAATTGACCTGGTTGTAATTATTCTTTTTAGTATTACACAGTATTAGTACATGTCTACTCAGAGAATTTTTACAAGGAAAATATAAGCAGTAGTTGTTTTGACTTGGTGCTTTAAATCACTATGTCTGACACCTACCCCCTAGCAGTGTTTTCAGACATAAAAAATTCCAACATAGAAACAGTAGCTGTTTACACAGATGGTTTTATTTGCTTCTGCAGGACACATCGAATCAGCCGTATTAATTTCACTTTGTTTCATAGCAAATTAAAAACTCCTAGCAGGAGCTTTAATCTGTATCACATTCAGACAAATAGAGTTGGATATCAGATGATTTAATTCTCTGTAACAACATAAAACCATCCTCTTTTATTTGATGAACAGATCCCCTTGAGGCTGCTGGGCTTTAATATTCTGGTCACATTTAGCTTCCCACTTTGATGGTTCTCAGCGTGACGGTTTGAACTTGTAAAGCAGATTTAATGGAATTCACAGGAGAGGTGAAGGACATGGGTTGACATTTGTATATTTTACGGCTATGCTCTGCCTAAATGTTGTTGTTTTGTCCCCTGTAGACCCAGAGAGAGAGAGAGAGAGAGAGAGAGAGAGAAAGAGAGGTGTGACCAGACTTCAGTCCATCCACTAACGCCCTCAGAAAGTGTTCCCTTTGGCTGACATGGAAATGCTTTTAGTAAGGAAAACATGATTCAGACTTTGGTGCCCCCTGCCTGTTGGCTTTAGGGAGACCGTCTGCAGCTTGACAACTCTCAGTTTGTCAGCTCAGTCTGTCACTTAAAAAGAAAAAAAAATCCCGGGAATATGTTTACAAATCAACACAGCCAAGTAAGAGTGACTGCTGCTGTATGGAGAATGGCTTATTTGAGCCTTTTAAGCCATTAATAGACCAGAGTCTTTCACATGCAGTGTGCAGTTTCTTTAACCTGAGTATCAATGCAAGGAAGTAAGAGAGTAAGGAGTGTGATTTATCACCAGAAACCACTCAATATCACTGCTTTTTGTCAATATTATGTCTGCCTACGGCTGCATTGCCTTTCCTTTCAGAGTAAAAGCCTCACTGTGTTCTCTTTACAGATGACAGCAGCCTGAATGTCATTTAAAGAAGAATTGGCCATTTGCTTAAGGGAGCAGGAAGTGAGGAAGGTGAGATGGGAAAATTGGAATGTGTTTCAGGTCTGAAGCGAGTGGTGCATTGCTGCAACTCAGGGAAGGAGGGCGTTTAAAGAGTGGGGAGTCAGAGGCAGGGAGGGAGGGAGGTTTTTGCAGCAAACTGTTGCTAGGAAACACTTGTGGCATCTCTACTTGGTCTCGTTGAAATGCCAGAGCTTTAACTGACAGAGACGCCGGATTGAAATGTCAGTCCTATCCTCCCAGGAGTTTGAAGAATACGGCGTGTCTGTCTATTTAAGTTGCCATGTTTATCAAAGGGTTCTCAAAAAGTATACACATGCGCCTTTACTTAGAGGCTGGAGCTTCTTCTGCTTCTTTCTCGCCTTCTTTTGTCTGGTTTGCCATTTTTCTGTCTTTTTTTTTGTTTATTCTTTCTCTCTTTCTAAGACTCTCAACCATTTTTTGGCTCGATCTAGCTCTCTGTACTCCCTCTCTCACTTACAGCTGAGTACTTCTTCGCCATCCCTCCTATTCTCTTACTCTGCCTTTTATTAGTCTCCCTCAATCCATAATTCCCTCTTTCTTTCCAAACTCAATGCCACATGGTCCATCAATGTAAGCCTTCGCCTAGATATTTGATTATAAAGCTCTCTGGCTGGAAAGAAAAGAGGCTCAACTCTCCATCAGCAACAATGGAGCTCATTCCCTTACCTCTGGTAAATTGTCATTCAGAGACAGTAACTGGCTCTGTATAAGAATAAAAGCATTAAAAATTCTACAGTGACCTGGACTGCTCCATAATACATCTGAAGAGAAGGGGAGACATTTGAATAAAGGAATAAAAATTCCAATAACCTTCCAATTTGATCTCCATTCTCTTTTAACTGCAGTAAATGAATGCCACATTGATAGCTGATATTAATATAAAAAACAACAGCATTTCAATAAAACACAAATCACCTAATCTCTGGCTGGTTAAACCTAGATTACTTTGCCAGCAGTAACGTAAGCTCTCTCCGACAAGACAACTAAAGAGCAGCTGAAACCTGTTTTTTCACACCCAGTTTGTCATAAGCAGAACCCTGCTGCATATTTTTGGCCTGTTGCTGTATGAGAATGATATTATGGTAAAAATTCAAGTGACGACCTGATTCCCCTTTCAAACCAAAGTCAGCAAAGGCTTGATCATAAGGTGGTTCTAAAGATTATGCTGCTCGATTTTCCTGAGGTGTTAGATGTGTTGAGAGTGATTTTACCCTCCCTGATCAGCTCAGAAGATGATCAGGGCCTCTCTGATTTGAAATATTAAATATTAAACATGCTTGGTATTAATGATCAGAACAGGTTTTTTTTTTTATTAAATATATGATGCTTTAATGTACTTTCATGATCTTCTTTAATATTGTCTTGGATTTTTCAGTGTCTGATGTTGTGAACCCATGAAGAGTAGTTGCTACCTCAGTAGTGGTTAATGGGTGCCCAAATAAACAAGGACCAACAACAACAACAACAATAACAACATAAGTGTTCATATGCCCTTTAAATACTGGCTCCCAACCTGGGGTCCTGGGATCCCTCAAGGGACACAAAATATCTCAGGGAGGGTGCCAGGCTCTGTATTACGTATTTACAGTTTTAAATCTTTTTCCAAGATTCAGCTTTATTCATAAACAAAGTCTGTCAGTTATACATTTGTGAAATAACCACAATGCAATAACAGACTAAGCAATATTTCATGAAATAAAGCAAGCTAAAGCTTGCATAGCTATGCTAGCAATGTAATATTGCTATGTTAGCTGAAGCTTTAGCAACATAAGCTTTAGCAAAACTAGCTAAAGCTAACTACCTATTTAGGTAACATAACTATGTTGCTAAAGCATAAGCAAACGCAGAATAGGCTAAGTTGGCTTCATTAGATTTAGCTTGGCTATCTACGTAGGTAACATAGCTTTGTTAGCTTTAGATTTAGCAACTTAAGCAACATTAGCCACTTTAATTACATAGCTAACATAGCTTTGTTAGCCTTAGATTTAGAACTTGAGCTGACTATCAACATTAACTATGTAGCTTATGTAGCTTTGTTAGCTTTAGCCTGAGCTATGGTAGCTGCATTAGGGTTTTTTCATGACTGTTTCCTTGGCTTTATTACACATTTTGTAATCAGGTTTTGCATTAGGGTTTTTTACTTTCAACTTTTGCTATCCTAGCCCTCAGCTTAATTTTGAAGTTTAGCGTTCATTTACCTTCTGACAGAGGTGCCATCTCACACTAGTGGTCTGCAAGGGAAGCAACGTCAGCTACGTGTCTTCAAGATAAATGTGGCTATAAATGAGGAATTTATCTTGTTTACTCTGAAGTTGTGTTTTACTGTACAAGATGTTGAGTTTTGAGAGTGAAGACACTGATTGTTGTTGCATAAATGTTGGTTTATGGTGTCCTGTGATGGTCATGCCATTCCACACCACACACTATAGGAACAAAACAAAACAAAAATGGGGCATGTGTATGAAAATGGCGATGAAATAAACTCTGTAATTGTTTCAAATGTTGACTTTTATCTCTCTTTTTTTCATTTCTAGTCCGACCGCAAGCTGTGTCACATATTTGTAGTCTATCCTCTCCAGCTATGTCAGAGTAAAACACATTATCTCTCTAAAATAAATACAAATTTAGACCATATCTAACATTTCTAATCCTACGAAGCTAGACAAAAGGCCTTTATATTGTTTTCCTCAACTTTTGAACTGTGCTATTCTTATAAAATCAAAGAAATCTTGTGTTCTATACACCCACCCAGCGGGCTCAGAAGTACCCTATATTATCATACTGAACTGTATTTAGCCATTCTCCTACATTTCACTCTCCCACTGGGAGGGGAAAAATTCATACCATTGATTGATTTCCACTGCATTGTGTGAGGCATTACAGCTCATTATCTCATAATAGCAAAAGGCTTGCACACGGAGAATATAGGGGGTTTTTACATGCCATACGACTTATATTTTCTAACTGCTCTGTACTAATTGGTTATATTTGGAGGAAAAAGGGGGCAGTAAAAAGATTCCTAGTCTGTACTTCAAGCTGACTGCACATTTGATACACCTTTAATGTGACAATATCTATATCTGTACTGAACTATGGAGGTGTTTTATAATGTATCCCTCTTCTAAAACAATCTTTGGGCATTGTGCATCAAGTTCATCACTAATTTTAATGCCCTTACTCATCACAGTTTACTGCAAATTCATGTTAGATGGTCTTCTTGTCCACATGGAGACTCAAACATGAGTATATTTATATTTACATGGCTATATTAGGTCTACTTCCTTCATACCTTCTAAACTTAATCAACTAGAAAAGTACAGAAATATACATATTAAATTCCTGGGTCTGCAACTCTCTTGTTTATTTTACAGGTCTAAAACTTCATGAGACGGTCTCACTGGATGATTTTACACTGAAAAAAGAGATTCAAAAAGTTCCTTTAAGTGGTAACCCACAATTGAGTTAAGTTTTCCCACAATAATATACCTTTTAGAGTGAAAGAAGATGATGAATGACTTAGAGTCAGGCTAAAGATGTTTTGCTAATTGTATTTATAATTGTGAGCCATCTTGAAAAATAGTTTGGTGCATTAATTTGTTTATTCATGTCTTCTAAATTTATCATGTTTCCACACAGCTGCAAATTAAAGTACATTATGTTTAAAAAGAGTGAATCGTTTCAATAAAATAATTTACAATCCAACAAACACAGTTATCCTTCAATAAAAATACATTTTGATTGAATTTAATCTTTTATTTGCAATAAAAAGTACAAAAAATAAGAGAAGTTGACGATTTGGACAATAATGAATCTCAGTTGGTAATAGATTTCAGAAAGAACTGTATGGATATTTCTTCAGGCCTTCCTTCAGCAGCTTCTTCTCACAGGCCAATAACTTGCTCTGTGTAACTTTCAGAGCAACAAAAAAGTCAATAAAGTAAGCCTTTTCCAGCGAGTAAATGGGTGTGTTTTCTAAAGTCCAATATCAATATTGACAGTGGGGAGGCAGTCCTGCGGTCCTGGCTTGCAGCTTCCACAGTGGGCTGGTTTTCTGACAGTCCCTGCTTTGTGTTTCGACCCACAGAGCCACTCGCTGCACAGAAGCTCTACAGAAGACTTGTATGTATGGTTTCAATTTCTTTCGCTATAGAAAATCTGTGCAAAAATTATTATTCATCTTCAAGTTTACTGCTCTGTATCAATCTATATTATCCTGCTACTTGAAAAGAGAATTACACCTACTAGTCTCTAACCTGTCATATACATAATCATCTCTCTATCTTCAATCATTATTCTGCAGATATTCAGCGTCAGAACTGTTCCATTAAAGATGAGAACCTTGTCGAGCATCTGCCTGGTTGTAGCTCTGCTAGCATGCTGTAAGTAGCCTACTGCATGGTAAATGTGTATAACATTTATATTTTCTCTGCTATTTGCAGTAACTGTATCAAGCTGACCAAGCAAACCCAAGCACATACACAATATTTCTGCACAAACCCCCATCTAATAATCATGAAACCTCATGCTCACAGTGATTTGACCTTTCAGTCTTTTCTAATAAGATTCTTATTATAGAAACAATAAATGGTGTAGAAATATCTGCCTGCCGCTGGAGATTAGCATGAACTGAGCCCTATTAGCAGACTGTAAACTCCTGTAAACATAAACCTTGGGGGGTTTCAGGCCGTTTGCTGGAATGACTGTGTGTTGGTGCAAGTGGATGAGACATTTAAAGCATGATTGAATGCCTAATGCAACATTTCATAATTGCATCTAACTGTGAAAGCTTAAGGCGTTTTCTGAGGGACTGTTGAGACACATGAAAATGAGACAGCCATCTTGCTGCAGAGATAAAATGGTTCATGGCATACGGCGGGCACAAATTCCCCAGTGCAGTTGCAGAGGAGGCACTTTGAGTGGGGTTAATACTAGATCACAGCCAATCAGAATTAGGACTTATATAACCTCTGTTTGCATTATTTTGTTTTGGTAACTGAAGGACTTTCTTTTTTTAACCATTAAATTAAAAACAGCATCAGTGTTTGCCTATGATAGTATTGCATCACTGGGCAGAATACATTATCTTTAAAGCAAAGGCATCAAAACAATTATTGTAGCAGCTGCGATATAGTACACTCTTCTACAATCAGCAAGCTGTTTTCCACCCCATGTCCATTACTACTTCTGAATACTTGGGTTCCCTTATTATAAACATGAGGAAACTAAAAATACCACTGCCTTTAAAAATAGTATTGGGAAACATGCACAGATAGTTTTGACACTTCAGCTAAAGTCCTTTGAGAAAACATATCACTCTGAGCTGTCAAAACTGTTCAAAGAATTTCTGCCAAACTTATTGTCCTTTATTATCTGCCCTGTCGTGGTACCAGTATAGTGTATAAGTGTGAAGGAGTCTCTTGTTATATTGGTAAGACAGAAAAATAAAAGTCCATTCAGACAGGAAAAATTGAGCTGCCACAATAAGCCTTCATTAACAGTAGCGGCTTTGTGTTCCTCTCAAGCAGCAACCTCTGGTGTTGAAAAAAGAAGACAATGACTGATGGCTTAAGGTGCCAGCTGGATGCTTTTGTGACAACTTCTTTTCAAAGCATTTTTGGATATTGTTGGCAAGGCCATGTGTCTAATGCAGAAGAGCCCAGGAGAGCTGGGAAGGGAAGAGTCAGCTGCTTGACACATGAATGGCAGCGGCGCTTCTCAGGCACCTGGCGCGCTTTCCCGGCCCTGATCCAGCTCACCACATACTGGGTGCCCAGGACCCCATGGGCTGGTCCAGATGCCAGGGGCGACCACCAGCATCATGGAGGGGGCAGCTGGGAGGATACCTGAGGCATGGGCCTGGCACAGACCTCGATGATGGCTATCAGGAGGCAATGTTTACTGTACTTAAGAAAAATGTCATCCAGGATTTCCTATATTTTTAATTTATTTTACCCACCATCTGTACCCTCTACCCACCAAGAAGTATCCCCACAGCATGATGTTGCCACTGCCATGCTTCACAGTAGACTGCTGAAGCATGTAATTTCTTCAGAGTATTCATAGGTGTCTTGGTGGCCTCTCTCACTAGTCTTTTTCTTGCACCCTAAGTTTGTGAGCACGGCCTGATCTAGGCAAGTTTATACATGTGCCATTGTTCCTTCAGTTCCTTGATGATGGATTTAACTGAACTCCAAGAGCTGTTCAGTACCTTGGAAATGTTTTTGTATCCATCCCCTGACTTAAACTTTTCAACAGCCTTTTCTCTGAGTCTCTTGGAGTGTTCCTTTGTCTTCATGGTGTTATAGTAGCCAGGAATACTGATTAACCAGTGACTGGACCTTTCCGATACAGACACATTTACACATTTAGTTAGATTGTTTGTTAGCAACATAACTCAAAAAGTTATGGATGGATTTTGATGGAATTTTCAGGAAATATCAGAAATGGCATAATGAAGAACTGCTTAGATTTTGGGAGTGATCCAGATCACTGTCTGGATCCAGGATTTTTTTAAAGGATTCTGTACTATTGGGAGATAGGGCTAATGGCGGAGGTCTGTGCACTCAGAGTGCTTTTCTAGTTATTCATGCAGTCAATTACTGTACCTTATATATATTTGTTTAATCGTAGAAATCTTCTTCACCTTGACATTAAAAAGGGCTTTTGGCTTTTTTTTTTTTGGCAAAAAAGACAAATTATACTGACCATGATTGATTTATAAAATCAATTAAAAGATAAAACATTTAATGAGGTGAATAATTTTAATAGGCACTATATGTCCTAAAATAGGGGAATGCAAGGATATATTGTATCGGCCAAATAAGAGCCTGGGAAATAAGGCTTTCTTTGAAACTGATGGGTGATCTCATGAAGGCAGTGTCCAAACTTTGTCTTCCAAAATTAAGATCATGTAAAGATGTGATATTTTATAAACATTGTTAGGCAAATTGATAGTGGATAATAGAATGGGGGCTCAGTTATACAGACCCTTGTCGAACCCTCTCAACCCAACGACAAACCCTGCCAAGCATCAAATTCCTTACAAGACACATCATAACAACATCCTTACAACTTGCAAGAACAATAATAAGATATGTAGCCCCCTGAAACACCCTACAATCTAACAGCCACTTTGATATGCACCAACAACCATTCAGAAAACCCCAGTTATTCTAAGCTGTGCTGCACAGGCAGCCGACACTAACATTTATTTTACAAAAGTTTTTCCATTTCTAATTTTAGATCACATACTGAGGAAAATTGCTTTTCCATACCACATCCAGCTATCCTCCCCTACTGTCTCCCCATCAATAAGGCCTCCTAGTGATAAGCAGCTTCTTTCAGTCAGAGACCAGCATGCGCTCTTGTGCCAGAACAGCATGATTGAAATATTCTCTGTGCCTGTGAGGTTAATGGAGTTAATGAAGATCAAAGGCGCGTGTCCGGCCAAGATAATTAGTATTGTGTCAGACTGAAAACACACTATGAATAACTGAACCATGACTGTCTGTCTACAAGGAACACAGCTCTATACAAATGTGACCTCAACAAACATCAATAACACTTTGTAAAAGTTCTTAGGGTATGTTAAATTATAAATCACATTCAACAAAGGCCTAATCAAATGTAATTTCCACAAAGTTGATTTTTTTCATTAACAATCATGAGATCTAAATGAGCATTTGCTCTGTAGCTTTCTTCATAATGCTACACGGCATTTCAAGAAACAACCTGTTAGGTCTCAGTCAAATTTAGTTCAGATAAAGGAAATATTTTTGATGATAATTCGTTAGTACTATTAATCTTGATTATTTTGCATTTTTGACTGACTGGCTGTTTGGCACTAAAGTAAATTAAACAAACATCAACATTACCATCATTTACGGCAAAAACCCTGCACTGCTGAGCAACTTAAGGACATTAAGCATAGATGGGAAGTAATTCTACTTTCAATATTTCTACACTTACTATCTTAAGTCCTCAGAATCTTACATAGTGTTGTTAGAAGAAAATATGATTTGACATAGTGGTAAACATGCTCCTGTTCCAACTTTTTTTGGAACCTGTTGCAGGCATAAGATCCAGAAAATGGGCTGAGTTGAGCTCAGCACATGCCATCACACATTTGTGTCACTCGACATTCTAGGCCAAGCTTGATGGCATCTTTTTAGTCTGGACATTTTCATCCCTGGTAATATGCCCGGAGAGGCCACTGGTAGTCCCCGGGACATCCACAGCACAACCAGGGGCTTTCAGCAGCCCTACTACCCCAGCGTAGAGGTTTTGTCGAGGTCTGCAGCCAGACCCTCTTGTGAAGGGTCAGATTAGAAACAGAATACAAAATTAAAGTAAAAGCAAACATTTATTACACAAAGATAAATCCTTAACCAAAGAGTGTTGTTTTGAGCCACATTCTCTTCTAAATCCTTGTGTACTTTGTTCTCTTTTTCAGATGTCCTGTTGAGCCATGCTTCACAACACAAAAAGATTAAACATGAAAAACTAGGAAGTCCTCAAAGTCACATCAAGGTGAAGAGGAATTACACTGAAGCAAACGTCAGGAAGCAGAAGCTGGTGACTCAAGGGAAGAAGGCTAAGAGGACGGGAAGTACCAGAGTTGCTACAGTACCAGGGAGTGACATCAGCTGCACCAGACTGGGAGGCATCTGCCAGCTGAAGAGATACATCTGCCAGGGACGATACCTGATAGACAAGTGCTCAGGGCTGAAAACACGGCAGTGTTGTATGCCTGGTAGGATGACACAGTTACACATACGTCATGTGACTCCTTCAGATAGTCGTACAAAAATACACCATGCTGTTATTTGCCAAGCACAGATTTACCAGGGATTTACAGTTCTTTCCTGTCTGAGTCACAAAAATGTGTCATTATAAATGTGAGGCTGTATCTTTAGCTGACACACCACTGATATAACATCAACACATCACATTTTAATGGTTGCTGTAATTGGCCTTACATCTATCTGAATGAAAAAAGAGGGACTCTGGCTCAGTAGATGTTAAAATTCCCTTATATATGCATGCATTGTCATTTTTGGTATACACTACAGTAGCCTTCGAAAATGGTTGATGAATTTTTAAAACATGCTTTTTTCAATATGTCTAGTTGGATCCTGGAGTGTCTTTTGTGCAGGCCAACACAACAATAGAGTAAGAGCCTGTGATGTGCACGGTTGTGGAGCTTTTAACTCCAGAAGGTGATTTATCCTGATCTTATTTTTAGGCTTAAGAAGAAAGTAAACACATGCTGACACATAACTGGCTTATGAGTGCAAATGAGCTGATAATACAGTGCTTACGCTGCTGCTGCATATTCTCTTAAATGCCTTGCTAAGTGCCTTCTGACATGTCTGACTGTGGCTGTGAGAGACACAGCAGCAGTCCAAAGAAATAATGGATTAAGTGTTTTAACTCTGGCAGACAAATTTTAGAATTTCATTAGGCGTATTTGTTGACAAGTCTAGTAGGAAAGCTGTTTTATCCTGATTTTTTTTCTCTCTGTGTTCTCTTACAGAGGTAATGACCTGCATAAAGCCGTGGACCTGGTGTGTGATGACTACAGTGTTGTCAATGCTCCATTCTCAGGTTCCCTGGCAGGTCCAGTGAGTCAGACAGATCCTGCTGGAAATCAGTTTGATGGGGTCAAACTTCTCAGCGATGGTAAGGAGGGAGAAATGTCACTACAAAACCTGAACCCATACATTTTAAACATTATCCATAAACAAAAAGTAAAATTCAAGGCTTTTGGTTGCAACTGTCCAATAAATTACTCAGTAAGTTTACTTAATAATTCCACCATAATTAAAACAAATGAAGAAGTGAACTGTTTTGTTAATCATGACAGCGTTTAATTAAGAATGAGAGTTTTGGCAGGGAGTTAAAGTCCACAAAGACGGGAATGCCTGCAACAAATTTTCTACAAAATCATCCAACAGTTGTAATGGCATTCAATTGAACCACAAATATTGATCCACGGATGGCATTAGAGGAAAACTCTGTTGAGCACGACTGGCAGAGGGAATTATTGTCGAGGGAATATGAAAGTCTGTTTCAAAATTTGTGCCAATCAGTGTGCTGAAGGCAGAACTATTTCATTTGTTGAGGCGTTTTAAATTTTGCTGGTGGCTGAGCCCCTCTTCACATTTGAATTGATTTTCTCTCACAAATCTACACTCAGTACCCAATAATGACAAAGTGAAAGCAGAATTTTTGAAATGTTTACAATTTCCTTTAAAATAAAAACTGATATATCACATTGACAAAGCTTTTCAGGCCCATTGTAACACTTGAAATTCAGCACAAGTTCCTTCTATTTCTCTTGATCATTGCAGAGATGTTTCTGCATCTTGATTGGAGTCCACCTATGAAAAATTAAATTGATCTGTGGAAGGCTACAAAAGGATTTCTGCTGCACTGAAGGTTCCCAAGACCATAATGGCCTACATAATCTTCTTCCAAGTGCTAGTCACCCTGCTAAACTTAGCAGGGGAGAAGAGCCTTAGTAAGAGAGGTGTACAAGGACCTGATGGTCACTTCAACCGTCACAGGCTACTCCTCAGTGCGAAACCCAAGAAAGCCCATTTGGAGTTTGCAAAAAAGTGCCTGAAGGACTCTCAGATTGTGATAAACAGGATTCTCTGATCTGATAAAACGAAGATTGAACTGTGTGGCCTCAATTCTAAATATTATGTCTGGAAGAAACCAGGCCATACCCAACAGTGAAGCATGGTGGTGGCAGCATCATGCTGTGGGGGTGTCTGTCAGCAGTAGGGACTGGGAGACTGGCCAGGATTGAGGGAAAGCTGAATGGAGCAAAGTACAGAGATTTCCCCAGGCTGGGCTGAAGGTTTCCCCTTCCAACAGGACACTGACCCGAAGCACACAGCCAAGACAACACAAGAGTGCTTAGGAACTGAATATCCTAGAGAGGTCAAGCCAGAGCCCTGACTTGAACCCTATCAGACTTCTCTGGAGAGACATGAAATTGGCTGTCCACCAACAGTCACCATCCAATCTGACTGAGTTTGAGAGGATTATGCAAAGAAGAACAATAGAAAATCCCCCAGTCCAGGTGTGCAAAGCTTATTGTGTCATATTCAAAATTACTCAAGGCTGTAATTGCTGCCAAAGATGCTTCAACTAAGTACTGAGTAAAGGGTCTAAATACTAGGCCTGTTAGTATAAACGCGTTAACGCTTGTGATTAATCTGGAAAGCTTAACGCATTTAAAAAAAGTTATAATGCAATTTAATCATATGACTAAGTTTGACCACAACTTCCTCCCATAGTCCTCCTGTGCAGATGTTTATGTCTCTGAGGTGAAAAGGTTAAAGGCAGGTCAAACGCAGCCAGCAGTGATGAGTGAGGAGACAGACCCAGGTCTGCTTAACGGAAAATTTTGATTCAAAAAGCTGGTGAATGGAAGCCTGGATGAAACAAAAGTTGTGTGTACATACTGTAGTGATGAATTGTCTTTACAGAAAAGAACAACGAGTCTGAAGTACCACCTCCAGGCAAAACGCATCTTTGCCAATGTTAGCAAAGATACTAACAACAACAACACGGGATCAAGCTATGATAGCTAATGTGACTAATGCTAGCAAAGACACTAACAACAACACAGGATCAAGCCATAACACTAAGCTATACTGGCGCAGCCTAGCAGACCCAGATTTGTCCCCAAAAGGACAACAGCTAAGCTAATGCGATTGCTAATGGGTCGCCAGAGACTGCAGACCATCGACATCGTTGACAACGGGCTTCAAGACATCCGGGTCGCCTCGGATGACCCGTACCACAGAACACCTACGAGAACTTCTGTTTCAAGAATCTGTGAACTGTATGACAGCTAAAGAGGCAACCAAAGTGGAGCAGCTGGCCCGAGCTACATTTATTACACTGACGAGAGACTACTGGACATCAGCCAGCAACAACTGCTACTTCAGGGTAACAGCACACCTGATCATTCACTTTACAGCAGAAGTTATTATGTACCTGATGTGTTTGTCTGCTGGGCTCATTTGCAGTTTATGAATATTATTGCTCAGTAAATTAAGACATTCTGATTTACAAAACACAAATAAGTTTAAAAACTCTACTTTGTTTAATATTTCTTAATTTAAACACAATGCTTGTACTAATTTATCTCAACCAAAAATACAAGTAAATGGTTGTATTTTAAATATTAATTTATGGATATTAATAATAATAATAATAACAATAATAATAATAATAATAATGATAATAATAATAATGATAGTAATAATAATAATAATGATAATAATAATGCATTTTTAGTTACAAGCACTTTCAAAGTGCTGTACATAAAGTTAAAAAAATGAAAATAAAAACTTGATAATAATAACGTTTAAAAATTTGAAAATTACTAAAACTAAAGTAATACTGTGATTTATCATGATTAATCACAGCATAGTGATGTAATTAAGTTGATACATTTTTTTAAATCAATTGACAGCACTACTGAATACTCATGTCGATATATTTCAGTTTTTTATTTTTGATTAATTCGAAAACATTTCTACAATGTTGTTTTCACTTTGTCATGATGAGATACTTAGTGTAGATTATTGAAAGAAAATATGAATGTAAATGATCATAGCATCAATCTGCAAAATTGAAAAAGGTGATGGTCTGAATGCTTCCTGAATGCACTGTAATATCGAACAAGCGGCAGAGGTTTTTGACCCTGAATAAACCAGCTTTAAAAGCCTTTCTCAAGAATTTCTGTTCCCAGAGGTGTGCCAAATATGGCTGTAGGTGGAGATGCTTAACTAGGGTATAGTAAGCTAAGATTTCAAACGTGTAGTCAGGTTTTGGGTTTCCGGATATAGGCTGACCATGATCACAGGACTCCTCCAGCTATTTCACATTATGTGGGTCAGTCAGATATACAAATAAATGTAAAAAAAATAGTATAAGACGTAGTGCCATTTAACATAAAATCAGAGTAAAAGCTGAGCTAACTTCCACCTTGACATTCCAAAAAAAGTGATTGCCACAATGCAAAAAAACAAGTGGCCTCAAGTGATGTCTGTTCCAAATTCAATCAAACCCTTCATTGTTGAGATATTTAAGATAAGATCTTAGTAGTGGATCAACCAGGCAAGGTGCTAGTGAGCACACCTTCAATTCCCTGGAACATCTGCTCCACTTCATTCAAAAGGAGAAAACAAAACAATGAAAAATCAGTTTGTATTCACACTGTTATTATGTAATGTTACCTTTGAGAGTAATCCTATAGCATACAGAGGCATTACTGGGGCAGAAGGGAGGCTTGGTTACTATAGCGTAGGCGTTAGGAATAGATATAAAGAAGTGATTTAGAAGGATTAGGCAAGGTATGGAGAGAGGGGCTGAGACTCTATTGAACTTCTATTTACCTCTAACACCAGAACCCAGCTGCACGTGAAACCCCATCAAAGGCTGGTAATGACCCCCACTAAGGCCCATTACTACAGAACAAAGCATCACCTCAGCATTTGTGTTTGTGGAGCCTGGCAGAGGAGTGCATGCATGGTTTTGTAATGCATTGTGTATATGTGTGTCTGCATACATGCTTGCATGAGTGAGCGTGATTTTGTGAGTTAAAAAGGCACCGGAGTGATGAGTAAACATCATTAGTCCTCATCTGCCTCTTCCTCTAATTGAACTTTATTATCAGCAAAACACATGTACTGTCAGCTCCTTTCATCTCAGGGTAAAGCATAGACATGATTAGACATCACAGAGACACATTACCTCGCTGTGATACCTGCATTAATGCTGAGAGAGTTATCATTAGAAGCCCATAGGATTTAATGATAGCGTTGACTTGAAGACTAGCCTACTTTTAGGTTGTTTGTTTCTAAGTTGGCTGCTTGCTTGTTTATGTCTGCAGAAAGGGCTTGTGGTGTGGGAGTTCTCATTAAGGATCTCAGGCCTATGTTGATCCACGTGGGATTATAAATAACCTTTAATGGGTCTGTTGTCTTCACATTTCATAGGTCTATTTGTTGCAGGGCGTAGCCATGAATTTGCTATGCATTAATACAAGTTGCAGGCATATAAAGTGCATTAAGAGAGATGTATAGTTTTTAGGAGTAGTTGCCGAAGGTAAGGAGAATATAAAAATCCTCTAAAACTCTTTGCTTTTCTTCGACAAATGCATGCATCGTTTTGAGGCATTGATTCGTGTTTTACACATCCTGTGAGTTCCAAAGAGCTTTTTACTGAAAGGTCATTCAACACTGCAGCCACTCTTTTCAGTGGATTGGAAATAGAAATATGTGATTCTCTCTTTCTTTTAAATCAACCCCTGAAAGAAGTGAGAATAACCTGGCCTTACAGCCATGTATTAACCTATACACAGCACTATCTTTCTCCACTGGAAGAATGTGAGGGAGTCCTTCAAGTACTGGCAGAAAAAGGTGGCGTGTAAGGAGAAAATACAGGTCCAAGTATTAGATCACACCTTATATCCTGGAAAGTAAAAGTGTTGTATCTGTCTGATCTAGTGCACTGTGTGAAAATCTTCAACATCCGTCCTTATCGTTTCATCGGCCCTGTGGATCAAGGAGAAGCTTTGGGTTATGTGTTGCCGCTGCAGGATCGCTTTTCTGGCATCACTTCACACCTGGAGCTGAGAATGTGTGATGACACTGACCCTTCACATTTCATATGATATCTCCTGTACAACCTCCCTGAAAGTTCTTACAAAATATTGGTCACTGAGTTAAGTTTTAACTTAACTTTTTAAAATCGAAAATTGCTTTTTCAGCTTTATTTTCCTGAGTTGATTGACCACATTTTTAGTTCTGAGTAAACAGTACTCAGTCATTATAAGTGTTTTTGTCATTGTACTCTAATTATTTGACAATCATCCCTTCAAATGCAGGGTTTTCCCATAATGCTTTTCAGCATTAGACACGTTTGCACTATGAGTGTGTTTACTGACTTAGTTACAGAAGTCTTGCCTGTAGAAAACAACTATAATATACAATGAATGTTACACTGAATATTATGGAAGAGGACTTCCTTTTCGTGTGCACTTTTCACTTATTATAATTTGTAGTCAGTGAGATTGAAATACATTTGGTGGCATTAATGTTTAAGATTAAAGTTTGTGATGGAAATAGAGAAAATTGTAGTGAAAGAACATGTAGCTTTACAAAAAAAATACTGAAGCATGTTGTTTTGAGTTGGATTTAAACAGAATTTTAACTGTAGGAAAGGTGTAGGAAATTTTCCTCAGTGCAATTTAACTTATAAAAGTCAAGTTGACCCAACATAAATGTACAAGTAGTGATTAATAAAATAATCTCTTTCCACAACTTAAAAACTTTGATACAATCAGTTCCAAAAAAATGTTGAACAATATCAACTTGTTCAGTTTTACAGAGAGTATAATGTGTTTCTTATCATGATTTTCAAAAATAGATGCACATCTATTATTATTATATTATATTATATATATATTATAATTATATATTATATTATATATTATACTATTATATTTTTGTCAATGTCAGAATGGCCAGGGCCCCGTGCCCCCCTTGAAATCTTTGGGGACCCCCTACGGCAGTGGTTCTCAACCTTTTCAGCCCATGACCCTCAAAATAAAGGTGCCTGAGACCTGAAGGTGGTTGAACACAGCCATGCACATTCAAGAATAGTCATGTGGAGACAAGGCTGTCCATAAGGGGGGGTAAGGGTAGAGCTTTCTAGGGGCCCAGCCAAACTGGGGGCCTGTGGAGGTCAACAAAATCATGGTCTATTTTGAAGTTAAGCTGTGATATCCTTATTTTATATTTAACCTGAAAAAATAACCACTCTTATCAGTAAAACTAATCTCTTTTTTAAATCATTTGTGTAATATATAGCCTTCTTAAGAATGTAAATCTATTTTGTAAAAAAAAAAAAAAAAAAAAGAATTAAAATGTGTTACAGTGTCAAAATTGGGCATACATAGTGATAAAAGGGAAATAAAAAGTGGCTGAAATAGGTTTTAATTGGCAAAAATGGGTGAAAATCCAGTGAAATGAGAAGAAAAATTGATATAAACTGGCAAAATAGTGTTAACTGAGAAAGAAAGAATAGGCAGATATTGGCAGAAATTGGTCAAACTGGCAAAAATGGGCATAACAGATAGTGAAATATGGTTAAAATGGAAAAAAATGGGTATAAAAAGGGCTAAGATGGGGTTAATAGTGACAATAATGGGTCAACAGAGGCAAAATTTGGCTTATGTGGAAAGAATTGGTTTAGAAGTGGCAGGCAGAAAAAAAGTGGTTGAAAGGGTTTAAAATGATAAAAATATGTGTTAAATGACAAAAATGTTAAAATTTGTGGGAAAAAATGATGAAAACTGGTTAAAATTTGGCAAAATTGGTGTAAAGGGGAAACGGTGGAATTTAAAAAATATTCTTTTTTTTTAGGGAATCTCACGAACCCCAAGGGGGTTCTGACCCCAAAGTTGAGAAGCACTGCCCTATGGGACCTGGACCCCAGGTTGGGAACCACTGCTTTAATACACAGTATAAAAATTTCTGACACTGACATCTTACAAAACCCTAAATTAGTTCTACTTTCGATGACCTTAATAAGAGCACATTTTATTCAACATAGAGTAGAAGAATGTGATCTTAGTGATGGGAGCATTTTAAAAACAATGTCCCAGATCACCAAACATTGCAGCTTATTGTTCTCACAAACTTTGGAATGACTGATGCTTTTCTGCCCTTATGTGAATATTTGTGTACCATGATTTTAGTTGATGTTATGCTCAATTCTCAAGAGAACTGGACAGAATAAACCTCTATGATATTTATGACTATCATTATATTTTACCAAGAACACTTCTCTTTCTAATGTGGACTCGTAGAACTTTCTTTTTCTACAGTATCTCTGCATTGAAATGATGCAATAAAATCTCAACTTTCATTTCTGCTGTTGTCTAAAATGGTTTTGATTTCCTTTTAAGTAGGGGGATTTTGAAATAATAAGACAAAATTTCTAAATCTGTCACGAAGAATAAATCTGATTATTCTGACGTGACTTTCCATGTCAGTCATGATTTCATTCTCTCCTAAATGGATTCATCATTTCATATTAATCAGCTGTGGGGGTTTTTTTTCAAGGAATTTGCCTTGTCAGATAGGCGGAAAACTGCCACATGTACAGTGAAAGTGCAATGAGTAAGTTATGCCAGGAGATGGAGCCAAATTCAACAAAATAGCACAACAAACCTCAGGTTTTTTTCTGTCATCAATCCACTTTATTTTTAGTTATAGTTCAATATTAATCAATGGTTAAATTAAAGAAAAGCTCTTGCTATTATATTTTCCAGCTTATGTGATGGCCGAAAGAGACAGCAAAATACTTGTACCTAAAAATGACAACATTTCTTGTTAACGCAACACAACTCTGACCACCTCATGACAAAGACATTTACACAGGAATACAAGGACATCAAGGGTGCTTATGATTTAAGCTCAGCTGTTCCTCACTTTCGTCTTTGTTAGGGACAGTTAATACCAAAGGTCCTAAACTTTTTAAGGTCTACCTAAAAGTTATCAGAAAATCTGTGGTGGACTTTGTTTGAAAATACTTTATTTAATTGTTTTATCTCTATACAGTATAACAGAAGTCTTCTACTACAAGTAGGCAAACGCTGCATTCACACAAGTTTTCCAGAATAATGTTATCAGCCCTTAATTAGATGATTAATTAAACAGTGTTTGTGCTTTGGACAATAGAGGCCATTTAACATCTGGACTGAGTTTCTCTGCTTTAAGCAGACAACTGAAAAGTGTAAGGCTATTTCCACACTAGCCAATGCTAATTTTTGTGAAGATGGCTAGCTGGAGGAAGGACAGTTTTATTCAGTCAGCGTGAGAACTGCAGCTTAAGAGATTTATTTTCCAGCAAGACAATGAATGACCCAAATCCTACCAAGAAAGCTACACAGATATGTTTTAAGACAACAGGCAAATGCTCTGGAGTGGCAGAGTCAAAGCCAAGACCTGAATCCAAGGGAGAATCTGTGGCTGGACTTGAAAAGGGTTGTCCACGCCAGATCCCTATGCATCCAGGCAGAGCTTGAGCAGTTTTGTGAAGAATGGATTAAAAAATTAGGAAGTGGCTATTCGTGGTTTCATGGAATGGCAAAAAGTTGATTTTTTTTTTATTAAAACAAAATAAGTTGATGGAAGAGGCCTATTGATTTGCTTAAAGGTTTGAAATAAGCTAGCAATGTCATGTAACATTTACACTAGCTAAGAAGTGGTAAAACTAGTTTTAAACAAATAAGCTACTATAGGTTAGTGCTAAGCTAACAATGAGTTGTTGAGCTTTGTGGTTACAAGTACAACAGAATGTTTTGGGAAAAGTCTCAACAGGTTTATTAAAATTATGGGAAACTAGTTGTTTTTTTTTTCTAATGATAAAAAACTATTGCTAGTTAAAGTTTAAATGAAAGGGCCTTTGCTGGGCATTATTGGTTAGGTCCAGATACAGTTCTGCCTTTCAGTGGTGTATGGGCTATAGCAGCCATCAAAGAGAAAGTAGGATACTTTCTACAGTCTACAGTCTACTCCCAATAAAAAGGGAGTAGACTGTAGTTAAATGTCTGCTTTGCAGTTTGACTGCTTCGCCTGTAAACACTCGTTACTGTCCATTAATTAATTTCTTCAGTCCACGTTTGAGTTTTTTTCTGATGACTGACACCGCTAGTGTTTGATAAATATAGGTCAAATGTTCAGTAAGGTTTATACCGTACACCCTTTAGTTTGAAGCAGTGGTAAGGGATCCTGCAGCCTGTGTGGTTAGCTGTGACGCTGGAGGGTTGGTCCATGGAGCATAATGAAAACGTCCCAGCCGCTGTAATGGGAGTGGGCGAGCTGGGATAGGCTGGGAGTTTGGTTGGAGCAGTCAGCGGGACGGGACTGGGAAATAGGGGGAACGAAGACCGACAGACTAACAACTTCTGCCTTCAGAGCGGCTGAATGTTGGACAGGAAATTTGACGTAGACAGCCTCACGGAAAACTAGCATTTTTTTTTGCATTCAGGCGTTCACGTATCCGAGCGGCGCGGATGACAAAAGGAGCGTCGCCGTGTAAACTTTCTCAGCCGGGTTTGGTCGCTCGTTGAACCCAACCGGGATTTCTGCTTTTCTTTTCAGCGGAGGACGTCAATAAGAGGAGATCATGCCGCGGCGTACCGTTCAAGAAGTAACAGTGCAAGATGTCCAGAAGAGGAGGAATCCTAACAAACACTACGTAAGTCTCATTTAATGTTTACAACGGCAGCTATGCTGCTCAGGGCGAGCAACAGATCGACGTTTATGCTGCAGTTCGTCCCTCTTTCCTGTCGGCTAAAGTAATAACAAAGAGAGTGTCAAATTACAGTATGGAAAGCTAGCCTAAAAGACAGTTAGACTTATGATTCTTAACACTGGTCATACCTTTCAAGCTTTGAAACAACACAAAATCAGTGTATTTGGAAATACTAATTAAAACTTTAGTTTGCCTTATGGAGTTACATTGCCCGCTTTTACTCCTCCCTAGTCTGTCCAAGTAGAAGTTAATTTTACTATAGCAAGCAAGTAACAGGGGGTATCAGCTGAGCTCAATGTTTTGATGAGGGATTTAACTCGAAACTCTTCACTTTTACTCCTCAGGAGAACTGATGTTCGTGTTGTTCTCATATGGCTGTCTCATGTGGTCTGTGACCCCTCCTTGTCCCGGAGACCTCTAAATAGCTATCAGCAATTTAATATCACATGTATGTATGTGAATATCAGCTTTGTACTAGTAATACTACAGTTTGTTTGTTTTTTCAGTACCTTCTTCAACGTGTGCTGCCATCATTGTTGAAAATTGCTGAAAAAAAGTTTTGCCATCGTGGAATATAGAAACTAACACCCATAAAGACAGAGTTCAGTTTGAGCACCACAGCTTTGTCAAACCTCTGGCTTCCAAATTTACTCAAAACACGCCTATGGGCATCCAGGAAATAAAGGTGAGGTCATAACAGTTAACACATGGGGAACAAAAGACCATGTGGAATATAGAGATTTATGGCTGTGGTTTATTTGCACAATGTTTCATAAAATTTATAGATACTGAAAACGTTAGGGTTCCATTCTGACTATTATACCATGTATGCACAGTCTGATCTCTTTTCCTACAGTGTAAAGTCAGTGTAGGAGACTTAAACTGATGACATCCTGATATCTGTAACAGATGTTAGGTGATAAGGATGTGATTATCTCATTAACAATATCTTTCTGTAGCCACACAGGGAATGGAAACCTTTTCAGTCTCATACATGGCGAAGGAATCGAGTACTAGAGTGGATTTTTTTTAATTGCACATCGTGAGGGAGACAGAATTCCAGAAAGACAAAGACCCGTTGCATGCTTTATCTAGGCTGTGTAACATACAATGGAGCATTCACAGTTCTCGTCTGGAAGTTAGGTTGTGGGACAGTAGTTGTGGGTGAATTCCTCTGCAGAAGTGCTCATAGTCAGTTGAAAGTCACACATATGACATCATTTGAGCCAGAGAGCCAACGGTGGGAGCAAATGCCAAGGCCTCAGCAGGTGTTTGTGTTACTTCCATGTACATGGTGTGTGCCTCTGTGTGCCCGCGTATGGGTATGTTGGCTACACCCTCCTATGTGTGAAAATGATGCCTGGGGTTAAGGGACTAACAGACCTTACTCTGCTGTGAGTGTTAACGGTCAAGGACACAGAGTTCTGGAGGTCCTGTGTCTCCTCCATCTGTCTCTTTGCTATAGCATGTGTTGTTTTGGGCCTGTACGCGGCCTCTATAGATGAAGGCTAGGCACCTTAAATCTCCCGAAACCCTTAAAGATAGGGATTAAACTCCTATGTTTGTCAGTTTGAATTTTTTCTTTTTTTAAGATTTATTTTTTAGTTTTTTTTTTTCCTTCATTGTAGAGATCAGACAGTGGATAGAGCCGGGAACAAGGATAAGAGAGTGGGGAATGACATAGTGAAAAGCCACAGGGTGGACTTGAGCCCGGGCTGCCTGCTTACATGGGGTGGGACCTAACCACTAAACCATCCGCACCCCTGTCAGTTTTGAATTTTAGTTGGCATGCATGGGTTTAACCATGGTATTGGCCTGTATCGGTCTTATTTCAAACATCTGCCATTGGACAAATGACGTTGAAAGAACAGATAGCCGTTACCGATGATTATTTGTTGTGTCCGATCAACTTTATGCTTACTTCTGGTATATCAAATAAGAGATTTTTTTCAGGGCAGAAGAAGTGACCAGTTAGATAAAGTCTTATCTGTTTTTGTGGTTAAACTTGGGGAAAACATTAGCATACTAGGAGTCTTTCACCAATAAAGGGGATGAAAAAATTGGTAGTTTGCATCAGCTAAATTAAGTTAGACATGGGTATTTTCACAATCAGTGCATCTCTTAAGTTTCAGTTTTACTGATGAAGAATACATTCAAAGTTACCTTTTGAAACAGCTCGCTTTGGCTTGGTATAATTACAAAGTGTTATTGGTTTAAAGGCCCCAAATCACAGCTGACCAAAAATGACCGCTCCTCCTTATGTTATTTTATGACACTAGGTTGCATTAACGCACGCTCAGAATTAGGAATAAATACTGTTTTTAATGATGACAGCCTCCCTTTTGGCTAGTATAGCTCCTGTAGTTGGCCCATGTATGACTGTATCTGACTCCAGTGCCTTGAAAGTAAAAGGGAGGCCAGAAAAGGTCTGGGAGTGGGGCCAGCAGCGTTCAGCCAGACACAGCAAGCCACCGGGGAGTTTCCAATCACCTCCCTGCCTCTCCGCTCATCTTCTGCTTGTGTAAAGAAGGTAAAGAGCAGTGTCCAGTTCCTCTGGTCTGCAAAGAATTGACCTGATGATTTCAGTTGGATACTTTGTAATGTTTCGCTGTTTTTGAAACCAAATAAAGAATTTACAGTGTCCCATTTTAAAACATTGCATACTTAAGTCAGTGCTAGCATTGTTTGCAACAGTTTCCCTGCAGATTAATATTAGGGATAGACAGTAATACTGGTGTGACATCAGTATCAGTAGATATGGAGCAATGCATGCAAGCTAGTTCATTCAGTCACACTCTAGCATGCTGGTTTCACACTCTACATTCGTCATAATCAATTCACATGACAAACATCCCCTGGTTTATTTAAGCGGAAAGATTTCGGGTCTCCTCCACTGCTCTGCAATGGCCAGCCCTCCACTGTATCTATGCTGCGCTCTTGCTTTCAACCCACCTCCCACCCCAGTATCCACCTGTGGGCTCAGACAGGGGATTTAAGATGTTATTTCATCACTCCTCAAAACATCTACATGTAAAATAAATCTGTGAGGAGTGATGAAGTCACTATATGTCACTATGAAGCCTGATAGCAAACATGTTATGCTGCCATAATAAATGCTGCTTTAACTATTACAAACATGACCTGACTGTTTGAAAGTTGCTCTAAAATGAATTATGTGACCTGTTGAAAATAACTTACATTAAATCTCAGCTAGATTTCGCCAAAAGGTATGCAAGACAGCACCAAACACTGCTTATCACCACAAACACACCATCCCCACTGTGAAGCGCAGTGGTGGCAGCATCATGTTGTAGGGATGCTTCTTGGCAGCCGAGAGGCAGCCCTGGGAGGCTTGAAAATGTAGAGGGTAAAATAAGTGCAGTAAAATATGAGAAAATCCTGGAGGACAATCCTATTCTGTCTGCAAGAGAACTATGGCTTGAACATTCAAGGGGGTTAATACTTTCTATTGGCACTGTTCATCAGCTGAACTCTTTTTCTTTGTTCATCATAATTCCTTAGGTCTGAAACACACTTCAATATCGGTATCAAAATTGGTATTGGCTTAAACTGTTTTGTAACTATTTGCATATCACTGAACTTGCTTAGCAATGTTTGATGTCTGCTTTTGTTGGAATATGAACCAATCTGATATTTCTGTTGCATTAATGGGAGTGTGTGGCGGTATTGTCTGCTGCCTGGTGGTTTCTAACAACAGTGTCTGTCTTTTCTCAAGGACTCATGGCACGGCAGATTACTGCCTCAGTGAGCCAGGAGTAATGCTTCAGGGTTTTTAATAGAGGAAGTTGATTTGTTTGCTTGTATAAATGTCACAGCTATTTCTGTCTTATTTTTTCTAGGTTTATATCATCAAAGTGTCCTGGAGTGATGGCAGTACAGAAATCATTTACAGGCGTTACAGCAAGTTCTTTGACCTGCAGGTAAGTTAGCATGCTAGTGTGTGCACATGTGTTACTATGTCTTACTAACAGTCTTTGTAGGGGCCAAATGAGAATTGGCTTATTCATATAAGACCTGCCTTATCGATAGTTCATATGTAAGATTATTTACATGTTGACATATTTACAGTTTATGTACAGTTCAATATATTTCATATTGGATATATTTCATGGATAATAATTTAGTTAAAAAGGGACTTTCATGGTTATTTCTTATTTACATATATTTAGAATTCATTAGTTCAAAAGGATAATGAGACACAGACAATGTGTGATAAAACGTTTTATTTAGAACTGCTCCAGACTGGTCATGTGACCTACTTAGTTTGATATGCAGCGTAAGCTGGTGTGGGCGGACAGATGAAGCCAGCTCAGCATAGAAGCGTCACAGTTTTTGACCGTGCGACCTGACTCTTATGTACAACTTTCTTTTATTAAAATTGTAAACTACAAGTTGTTGTCCCGTCGTTCGAGTTCAAGACTCACCGTTACTCTGGCTTCAAGGGTGTTTTGTTTTTAGAAGATGTTTTTTTTTTTGAGAATACACCTACAGTCTTTTTAGCCTGTAGTGGTGTGAGAATTTGCATCTTTAAGTAGACAAGAAGTGCTTTTCCCCAACACTGAGGACCAGCATAGATCAGAAACTGCCTCCCCACATCTCTGCCCCCCTACAGACTTAGTGCTTGTAGCCAATCCTCTCCTCTGCTCCACCCTTATGACACTGGTAATTATACTGAGCGAGAGGAGTCGGGGAAATGTCCCAGTGAGGTTAATAGAGGACAGTGATGAATGCAACAACCACACTGATGACCACAGAAATGTCTGAATCATTCTCAAGCGTCATGCTGGCAGTGTGTGTTGCACAAGGAGGGAATCTCATTAGTATCCTAGTTTCCTTTCCTCTTTCGAAGGTAATGAATAAAGAGCCCTGGCCACGTTTGAGCTCAGGGATCATGGACTTCAGGAAACCCAGAAAGGCAAATGCTTTTAATGAGCACACAGTCGATTTGGGCAAAGTGTACTGTCAACCCTAATTGGATTAAATTCCTTTTAATTGATTAGGATGTTCAAAGCATGAGCAGTGAAACAAAGGATTACAATGCTCTCGGGAGGTTTGTTTAAGGCTGCAAATATTATGTTAACCAGAGGAAACCAGAGTAAACTATTACCTCACTAATTTCATTAGCTTGACTAAAACCTGCAAACATGCCAACAGTGTAACTTGTAAACTGGCCCATGTCAGATTCTTGATAGCTTTTTAAAACTATAGCATCTCTCTGTTTTTGATGGTCATGCCAAAATGAAAGCAGAGCTATTCACATGGATTTTTGTCGAGTGATGAACAAAGATCATATTGAGTGAGGCCTGTTTTATGCTCTTTATTTAAGGGTTATTAAGTAGGCTAGTGCAGTTAATCTGTGCAGGTTTTGCTTTTAATTGTTATGTAAAAAGGTCAGTGAGATTAACAATTATTTTGCCAAATTCCTTAAATATTTAGCTGTTCTTCAACCGGATTGCCTTGTAGCAGGTAACACCTGATTAAAAATTCTGTTACAAAGGATGGAAAAAACATGACACTTTTATACTGTAAAAGGCAGGTCCTGTAACTTTATCATTCTTGATGTTCTCTTCTGACTTTCCATAGATATTGAAGGCACAAAATGTTGTTAATTCCCACTAAAGATTTGCCACAAAATCATTGCTAGGCTTAATTCATCCATACTTCCTGCATGTTATTGAAACAAATTACTACTTACATCACTGAACACCTACATTATCAGATCGATGGCAGTGACTCATACAAGCTTATATGAGATATTTTCAGCAGGGGCATTCCATGTTGCCATTCAGCTGCTCCTGCCTTGTTGACAGCCTGTGGGTGGGCTCTTATTGGTGAGAGAGATATAGATAACCTAGCTGGAGAGACTACAGGCCAGTTTCTTATCTCCTGCTAGCATTGGCATTGACATAAGCTACCTTGAGGCTGTAGTATCTCTTCCAAAAAAAAACTGGAATGCTGAAAATCTCATCAGCTGAACAGTGATAAAGGGATTACTCATAAGTGTACCAGCATTCTTCTTGAATTGATTTTAAGTTTTCCTTTGTATCTTTTAGAAAAGTTGATTTATCGTTTGTTTACTCATTATAATGCAGACTATGAATAGGGAAAGGAAGAGAAGTGACATCATCAAGCATCATCCCAGGTGCCCTGCCAGGATAATGATGTAGAGCTGAGTCATGCTGCTTCTGCGATTACTATTTCTTAATTTCCTGTCACCCTAGCCCTTTGTTTTATATCATGCTTCCTTTCCCTATACTTGGGTCATCTCTCATCCATGATTTGATACTGTTGGTTTGTCTTGTGAATCAGAAGGGGTGTCAATGAGCAAAGAAGCGTCAACAGAAAAAAATGGACATGAAGCATCACTGGTCTGTTCAAAGTCTCAGACAGGAAGTCTTATTCACCACATCCTGTTAACATAACTGTGCTAGGCAGCAGATGCCAGATGAGGCATGGCTACATGTGCTACTTGCTTTATTTTACCACACACGTTATTACCCAATCAGTCTGATTTAAATATGACTTCTGCATTGTAGACCTGCTTGATCATCAACCAGGAACAAGTCAAATAGTTGTACATATTTTATGTAGAGATGGCACTGAATTAAAGGTTTTTCTATTCAATTTTCCAAATCTTCACCTAGTTGTATTTAACAGACCATGGTTCTTGTTACAATGAGAAATTAAACACAGTATGTGTACTTATTTCTCCATAGGCCACATCTGCATGAAACATTTCAGTCAGGAACACTTCTACAAGAAACATACATGATTTGCTGTTATAAATATTTTCCTCTATTAGCAGTTATTAATTAGTACTTAATTGCTGTTATCTATAATTGGTGGTGTGGCTGTTCTCAGACCCCCTGCCCTTCCAAAAGCCTACATGGAAAGCATCAAGCAGGAACAGCACACGTTACTGCCTTTCCTATGTGGGCAAGGACGCCTGAGGCAGGAAGGGAAGCAGCAAAAAACCCCAGAGCAGAGCAGGCATCAATGATGACAATGATATTGATTAAGTCAAAAGCAGTATAAAGGAGGAGCTGGGGTGAAGGAGGGTTGCAAAAAAGCGGCTTGCAGAGGGGGCAGCAAAGCATAGCGAGTGTGATTAGCCAGTCAGCTGGCTGTCAGCTGAAAAGGGCTTGCGAGAGATCGGCTGATCTCAATTAAATGGCAGCGCTTGACTCCTTGGCCTGCATTAACTAACGCCATTCACTTGATTTTTATTTTCCTTAAAATTGACTTTTTGTTGAAATGTACTCACTTTGTAGTGTAGTATCACTTAGAGTAAGAATTCCATTTTAGTGTCCATCCACACAGGTGTTTCTGTGTTAGCCATTTCTGTATTATATACCTCACTGTTATGTGAAGGGAAGCACATGTGCATATGCATGTGTTATTTCATTATGTGCAACAAGGCTGGCATTATAGCTCAAACTTTTCTGTTTAAACTTTTTTTCTGTTCATACCTTACATTTTAAAAAACAGCATTCTCCTTTTAAGGACAACGGATTATGGGTCAGATGTCTTCTCATCCCATATATTTTAGCTATTTCACACCCACCTTTTTCCTGCAACACCTTCACCACAGTTTACTCAGAAGCAATAGTAAGTTTAGAGTCCTGTCTGCCTTGTAGTGAGGACTATGGCAAGAAGAAATGATTAACTGCATTCATGCATGAATGTTTTCTTGAGTTCTTTAATATTGAAAGAATGGATTGAGCATTCATAATCCAAACTTGAGCTTTGGGATTGTTCCCCTTGTGGACTAAAATAGGCTGATCTGTTTTTTTTCAGGCATGAGGGTTTTTTTGCCATGGGGTCATCCCTGTGGCTTTGAAATTTTATTTCCATGTCACCAAGCAAAGTTTCCGTGCTGCACACATGTCAGTTGAGCTTCACAAGCTCAGTTTTCCAGCATTCCCAGCTGCGTTGGATATAGGATACACTTTAACTTTGGAAATCAAAGAGACGTTTTTTGCTTATTCAGAGTTGCACAGCTGTCACATATTTATCACCTGCAGTAATCAAGACGCATCATTTTATATTTATATTTTTGGGGGATAATGGGAAGTATTAGTTTTGGTTTAAACAGCACAGCTCTGTTGTGCTGTTTTTTTTAACTAAAAATATACCAAATGTATCCCGGGCATTTCAGTCTGTTCCACATCCAAGTACCCAAATTTTGTCTTCATTTAAGACATGGTGGAAGGGAGCTACGCCTAACTGTGGCTCTTTTAAAAGCATTTGTTTTTAAGAGATTTGTTTTCGAACTTTTTATGCCATTATTGAGTGTGAAGGACTGGATAAAAATAGGGATGAGTGGGGAGACATGCTGGAAAGGAGCCACAGGTTGGACTTGAAGCTGTGTCACCTGCATATAGGGGGCGCAACCTAATAACTAGGCCATCTGTGCCCTTAAACAGTATTTGTTATAGTGAACTAGATGATGGCTGTGTGAAAGAAAAAATGATGATTCAAATGAATAAATTGTCAGAAATGGCTTGCTCTGATTGGCTGCTTGGGAGACTTAATGGCATAAGAAACCCACTTGCTATTCCCATCACATGCACGGTTTTAATTTAAGTAGTAAAGCAGGATGATATGATCTAAAATTTATGTCACTATATTCTCCATCTTCTTTTCTTATTATTGTTATTAATAGTTGTAGTATAGATGGATGGATCGTTAGTAAAGGACATCAAAAAAATAATCAACAGCCTTGTGCCTGTGCCCATTTCAAAGCTAACATTGTTTTTAGACAATGTTTAATACTATCTTCCTACTTTTATAATGATGCTATATGCACTGTCATCCATTGTGTTATAGTGCAAAAGTGATACCACAGATAGTTTAAACTACAAGTCACAGAGGTAGATATTTATGAGGGGGCGAGGTAAATGTTTGTGAAGTGAGGCACACGTGCCATGTTTTGTGTTCCCCTGGAATGTATTTCCCAGATATACATTCCTCTTTCTAAGAAAACACAGCATTTCAGTCAAATTCATTCAATTTCTGCGATTTCCACGTTAAATAGTTGATTCCATTTTTATTGGCCAATTCCGCGATTCTGTCCGCGATTCAGTTAACGCGGAAATCACAGGGCCCTATAAGCATGGGCATCAGATCCATCGAATAGGGGTGAGACAAGTCCCACACACTTTTTGAAATTACTTATTTGGACCCCCTCTCTTGAACCGGGTCACATTATGATCATGTTTGTCTGCCCACCCCGTGCTATTTTCAGAGCACTTTCAGTGAAATCCAGTCCACTTACCTGACTATAGAATAATGAAACTACAATGTTTTTACTGCTATCATGTAACCTACCATCTGCTTTTTCAGTGACAGAATATGAGCCGACTCGACACTGGGACTCAGCAGAAACACAGAGTAGGGGTTGACTGATATTGGTCATTCAGAGCCGACACTGATTTTTAGTAGTTCGTGAGACCAAAAAACAATATTTGGAACCACTATACATTTATTATGACGTACAAAATGTACTTAGTTCAGCAAAAGTAAAATTGCATGATCAAAAAAATAAAGGAAAATAAACAATTTAGCCAAAGCTTTATCAGCATGAGCAATGGCACAGAGTACAATGATTGGCCAGAACTCATGTAACGGCCTTATTATTGGATTAGCAAAACACTACTGCTAACATCAAAAGGATAGTGGAGAGACGAGATGAAAGGCTCAAAGAGTAGTGATGATGAACTGCTCAGAAAGCCAACAGTCAGCTGGTTTTGATCTGTGAGTTTTCAAAAAACAAAACTTTGTTAGAATTAAAAAGGGCACAAAAAGGCTGTTGACGATCATTTGATGTCCTTCACCAATCATCCACCCACCCAGCCATCCACGCCTCTGTGTTGGAGCTTAAACTAGCTCATAATGAACTACCATCCCTTTTAGGACAGGTAAACACTCATTAGCAGTCTAAAGCATTACATTTTATGTTGTTGCTCTTCATATCCTTACAAAGGGTCAATCAGTGTTTATCTGTACTGTATTTTAATTTTATACAGTAAATGATAAAGCTCTTTAATGATGCAGTACAGTATGTTAAACTTACTTTTTGAACCACAGCCTATTAACGTCTTTGTTCCCAGAATTTCCCCAGCTGACTAACAGTTCTGCTATCCAGAGTGTGATTGTCAGCAAAGGGTTAAGATGATCTCAGATGTGAAGGTTTTGTGGACTGAGTGAAAAAGAAAATCCTCTAAGATAGGCTTTTTACAAAGAGAGCAGCCATTGTTCTCTCGTCTTTGCTCTCTTCAAGAGTCTAGAGATCTTTATTGGGCCTTATTTGAAGGCCGATAATGTGGTTACAGCGGAAATGGCTGAGACAAATTATAGCCCCTTGGACGATTACGTTAGTCTCTGAATCAGCAAGGATTTGGTAAATGAAATAACTTTGTTTAAACCTTAAGAGCATTACTGAATAAATAGACAAACTGGTAAATGTACAATGGAAAGGTTTGTTTTTCTTCCTTCTGTTCGTGAAAGGTCTGATGGTGTACACAACAGATATCAAAGGTGTCAGAGAAATTATATTTGCCATCTGATTGATGTGTAATGTGCATGAATAATTACATATTTATTTCATTTAACAGTCTATATAGTTCTCATGTAGCAGTCATTTTCATGTACCAGGAATTAGGCTAAACCAATAGGAGATAATTCACAGTTACATACGTCAGAACAGCATTGGTAAGTCATGCAAAGTTTGACTTGTCATCTTCCCTGCAGTGCATAAATCTTTGATGCTGGGCTCATGATGTAACTGGCACTTTGAAGACACATCTTTACTCTCTCCAGATGCCGTTTCTTGTTTGAGTGGCTCTGATTACAGAGAAGATACAAGGTTTAGAGTAGACACAGAGACTGGGTGTGTCTGCGCTCACAGTCAGGCAGATGGGAACAATTACAGCGTGTGGGGTATTGGCTCTTCTCCGTTCGTCTCTCTCTCTGTCTTACTGTCGCTCTTTTGTCAGTGATGAAGTCGCTGACTGTTCTGATTTGAAGTGCTCTTTTTGTCCTCTCTGAATTCCTTCTTTGCCTCTAAGTGTATCTTAAGAAACAACAAGATAAAGACAAAGTGAACTGACTCACCTCTTCCCTGGTCCTACTTAGTAAACAACCAGAGTTCATGGCTCTCTTTTCTTCCCTCAGTCTGTTCTTTGTCTTTTGTTTACCAGAGAAATTATAGCTGCAGTCAGAGCCAATAGAGCGTTTTTCATCCAAATGTATCTAAAAATTTAAAAGACATTTTAAACATTCGGCAAAATAGAATGTGTACAGAATAGAATAGAATGTTAATTAACTGAAAACATGTAGCGTAAAATAAGTGATTGCATAAATTCTCATCCCCTTTTAAGTAGCTTACCTAATTCAACAGAGGTTCAGCCAATTGTTGTAGGTAGTCTCACAATTAGTAAAATGGGGATCACCTGAGAGGAGTGAATGTGTCTCAAGTGATTTTAGTATCAAGACACCTGTGTCTGGAAGATCCAGTCACTGGTTAATCAGTATTCCTGGCTACCATTACACCATGATGACAAAAGAACACCCCAAGCAACTCAGAGAACAGGTTATTGAAAAGTATAAGTCAGAGGATGATACAAAAACATTTCTGAGGCATTGGGCATACCCTGGAGTTCAGTTAAATCCATCATCAAGAAAGAAAGGAATATGGCACATGTGTATATCTGCCATCTACCATGCAAGACGGAGACTAGCGAGAAAGGCCACCAAGACACCTGTGACTATGAGATGGGAGAGACTCTGCAACAACTGTTCAGGTTTTCCACCAGCCAAAGGTTTATGGGGGAGTGGCAAAAACAAAGCCACTGTTGAAGGAAACTCAGATTAAATCCAGACTAGAGTTCACCAAACAGACATGTGGGAGACTCCATAGTCAAGTGGAAGAAAGTTCTTTCATCTGATGAGACCAAAATGGTGTTTTCGGACATCAGAGAAGACACTATCTTTGGTGGACAGCAAACATACCATCCTCATTGTGAAGCACAGTGATGGTAGCATCATGCTGGGGGGATACTTCTCAGCAGCCGGCCCTGGAAGGCTTGTAAAGGTAGAGAGCAAAATTAGGGCGGCAAAATATAGGAAAGTCTTGGAGGATATCTTATTCAGTCAGCAAGAGAAATATGGCAAGGAAGAGGATTTATGTTAAAGCTAGGCAATGACCAGGAGCATGTAACGCTACATAGAAATGGTTTAAAGACAACAAGGTGAATGTTCTGGATTGGCTGAGTCATAGCCCAGACCTCAATCTCATTGCATATGATGATTCAACCTGCATTGTTTTGTAGGAATCTATTTTCACTTAAACATTAAAGACCTTATTATATTTTTTAAAGCAAAAATGCCAAATTGAATTGGCCATGATTGATTTATAAAATAAAAGGGTCAAACATCCAGGAGGTTGAATACTTTTTATTGGCACTGTATATCTGATCTCACCTGGAAGCTAGTGAACAGATAAATTTATTTCTGCAGAAATAGAGTTTTGACCATTCTTCAACCCACATGCTCTTGGAAGAGTTCTAGTAACTCTCCTGGATGCTTACTTAACCGAGTTGTGTGGCACATTAGATGGTGAAAAGATGAGGTTGAAATCAGATTCCTTTTATGTGGAATTATACTGAAGTGCAGTTAGATCAAGCTATGCCAAATAGAAACAGATATTTAAAAGACTGGTTGGAGGATAACTTAGTTAAAGCTAAGTACAGAAAGGAAGGTCCAAATGTTGCCCAGTGTTTTTTCTTATGGCTGTCTGAGTCAGGTTGGATGTGAAAGAAGCTGAAGTTGTTATTGCATCTTTGTCTCCACACAAAATGTCTATCTATTCAAGTGATTTAAAGCAGTTAAACTTTTATGTCATGCATTGTTTTATTACAACAACACCTCTTTGGCTCCAGGTTAGACCCTTGCAGTCCACGGAGAGTAATGGGAAAGATTTGGCACAAGTTTCAGCTTTTCCCATAACCTCTCAGTCGCCTCACCTCACATTACACTTATCCTTTTCTCTCCCTGTTTAATTTGGCTCAATTCAACTTATTGTTTCTCTTCAGAGGAAACTTTGTCACTACTTACCTAACCACCATTTATACTTTTAGAAAACTAGCTGTAAAATAAACATGTTTTAAGAAATTCAAGCCTATTTAACATTTCACAGCCATGCCAGATCAATAATACATCATAGATTTCCCATTCACAAGCTTGAAGGGATGAAAGAAACACTAGTCTCACAAGTAATCTACTAAGAAGATGAGTGCATTACTCTACAAAACCAGCAATGGACATGGTGCAGGTTTCACTGCTGATGCATTCAAAATTAGAGTCAGGAGTATATGTATCAGATGTGGCTGTTGTATGTTTATATATTTTCAGTTAATAGTTATTGATGTTGACAACAAAGATGAAGTCTCCCATTGCCAAATATGGAATAAGTGGAATATAAAAATTAGACCAAGAACATGTCAGAATAACTATTCCTAAAGTATGGATAGAAAGAAAGAAAAACTCAGTGAGATCTTCAGTATTGTGTCTTATGTATCTTAATATACAGAGACATGATCTGTTTTGCATACTGTGTTAGATGAGTCCTAACTCAGTGGCACAAATGTCTAATTAGCCACGTACATTGAGGGTACCAATGCAATTACCCTGATAGATGCAGCATCTCAGAGTAACAGTCTGCAAAAGAGGAACCCCTCTCGAAAGAAGTGGCACATGGTGTGGTCTTCTGCTGCTTTAACCCATCTGGTTCTGGGTGCGATGTTTTACAATCAGGGATGCTCTCCTGTAACCTTACAACGCAGATGTATTTGTCCGTTTCTGACTTCTGACACAGACCCAGCTTTGTGACACAAGACCCTGCATTGTGGCCCAAAATCTTTTGACAGTCTCCAGATTTCATGATTCCTCGCACACAGTCAAGGCACCCAGTGCCAGAGGCAGCAAAACAACCCCAAAACAGCTTTGAACCTCCACCATGTTTGACTGTAGATACTGTGTTCTTTTCTTTGTAGGCCTCATTCTCTTTTTTATGAACAGTAGAATGACATGCTTTTCCAAAAAGCTCTACCTTAGTCTCATCTCTCCACAAAATGTTCTCCCAGAAGGACTGGGGCTTACTCGGGTACATTTTTGCAAACTCCAGTTTGGCTTTTTTATGTCTCTTTGTCAGCAGTGGGGTTCTCCTCGGTCTCCTGCCATAGCACTTCATCTCATTCAGATGATGACGTATGGTCCGAGCTGACACTTTTGCACCCTGAGTCTGCAGTACAGCCTGAATTTATGTGGAAGTTAACTGAGGGTGTTTATCCACCAATTCTCAGCTCTTCTTTCTCTTCTCCATGCTTGGTGTGACACACACAGGCACACAATACAAAGGTTGAGTCAACTTTTATACATTCTAACTGGCTTCAGGTGTGATTTCTAGATTGCCAGCACCTGTTTCTGCCACAGGTGAGTTTAAATGAGCATCGCTGCTTGAAATAAAATGATTTACCCACAGTTTTAAAAGGGTGCCAATCATTTTGTCTGGCCCATTTTTTGAGTTTTGTGTAAAATTATGTCATTTTTGGCTTTTTTCTTCTGCTTCTTTGTTTTGTTCCAATGCACATAAATGAAATAAACATTTATACCAAAAGCATTAAGGGGTGCCAATACTTTCGTCCATGACTGTATTTAAGAGGAGCCAGTATAAGAGATTAATATATGCATATCATTGAAAAAAAAGTATGAATTGATTAAAATAACTATATATTATTACTTGATAATTTAATTTTGAGTGAATAAATATTAAATTAAGACAGGGGGTCTTTGTATTTTTGAGAATGAGTTTTATCAGTATTATGTGTGCAAGGTTTTGTGGTATGATGTGAGAAGGGAAGGTTTTCATTTACCATCTAAATCCATCTGAGGGGAGAGACTCAATACTGAGGCTGATGATAGTATCTTTGTTTAACAGAAACATGCTCATTGTTTCTTGACCCACTGCTTTGCCTTTAAAGAGCAATCAAATTAGCAGAAACATTGCTTCATCTCAACCAGTCACTGGGTGACCTACGTATCTACATCCTCTTTCCAAATTACAGTAAATTGTTTTTTTAGAACAGAAAGGCTTCTTTGTAGACTGACCTTATATTTTGCAGTAAATACATGCTTCAACAGGCCTTTGTCTTTGCTTTTAAGTAAGCTGCACATTTTCATCATTTATCCTGTATTTATGGTGAGGGTTTCATATACACCAACTTCTGCATCACATCATGTCCACTAGTTAAAGAGGGGGTATTATACTTTTCCAATTTTTAAAACATAAAGTCACAATGTTGGGTGTCCATACTTCATGTATGCAGATTTTCAAACCGCAAGATAAACACATGTGGCAGTAATCTTGGAATTAGACTGTAAACTGATGAAAACGGTTCATTGGGAATCTCTCCGAGATCTTCCCGAGACGAGATTTTGATGGAGTGAACTGATGAGGTCATCGCAATAGGATCTACTGACTGGTTCGTCCGTGCTGCCAGCAAGGCGGAACAGACCACCCCCACAAGGCCTCTTAGCCATTTAGTAACACAGTAATTAAACACTTACCAAACAGATACGTCCTGCTCTATCCTTTGCTGCTGCTGGTTTTCTTCCCCCTCTCTCTCCAAACTATCAGGATCAGACTCTGGGTCTAACACGTATGGACAGTATCAAAATTCGCCATATTTTACTCAGTCAGACCAGTTCATTTAAAGTTTACAGGTACGTAAACATCGCCACATTGGAGGGGGCGGGCACAAAATATTGAGCCCTGCCCTTGGCCAGCCTCCAGGCAATCGGGCAATCGGAGGAAAGCAGGTCCGTGGAGGGGGGGTGTTAAAGAGACAGCAGCGAAAACGAAGCGTTTCAGACGGAGGTTAAAATAAGGGTTTTTCAGGATGCCAATGTGAGAAACATGAGGAGATTTTTGAGCTGTAAACCATGTGAAGCTACTATGTGGGTATCAGAGAGATGTGTAAAGCCCTGAAAAAAGGCATAATACCCCCTTTTTAAGACAATGTGTACATCCACTTTTAGAGAAAAAGTGGGTGCACTTGGAGTTCATTGGTAATTTCAGCCAGGTGTCATTTTGTTGCCCCTCGCTCCATGGAGGACATACGTACATTAAAATGAGAAAAGTTTTATTACTTAGATAATCAGGGGAGGATGGGAAATTAATTGTCAAAATGATTGAACACAAAGAATGGGTCAGTTTAATTTAACAGCAAGCAAAAAGATATATAAGATAAGTAGAAACACTATCCTAAAAAAAGAGAGAAAAAACCTCCAGATAAAAGGGCTGACTGCTCTCTGGCTTTTAAAATAATGGATGTGGACATGTTCCACTATGTCAGTGGTGCTGTGTTTCTAAAAGCCCCTGTGCTGCAACAGCAGATGAAGTAGTGGGACAAAACCATACCATCTGCTCAGGACATTCCTAATCATTGGCAGGCCTTCCTTTATTGGCCAAATTCCTCGTAGGAACTGCTGATTTGTAAAAACGTGAGGCCTTCCTCTCCAGCCTCAGCTAGCCTGTTGTGCATAATTTGAAGTGCATGTCTCTGTGTTTATAGAAACGTGTGAGTGGAAATAGTTTCTGTGCTAATAAGTATTAATTAATTGTGTGGTTTCAGATGGAATTGTTGGATAAATTCCCGGTGGAAGGAGGCCAGAAAGACCCCAAGCGCAGGATCATTCCTTTCTTGCCAGGTAAGAGTTAAACATGTGTGCCCCATGGCCTTCATACACACAAACACAGGGTTTGGTACATGATGCAGCCTCTGTGGCATAAATAGAGGAATTATTTTTGTCCTTTTTCAAATTATGGAAAAGTTCAAAACATTTACTGGTTAAAACTTCTGAACTATCTTGGATGTTGAGCAAATAAAGGAACTGAAGGCCATTTTAACTGTCTGCCTAAATATATAATTACAAAGTTTGTTATTCTGACTCATACATTTTACAACACGAGGAACAGAGAACTTGTGGATTGTCTCTTGAATCATTTCCTCCTCCCCCTTCACCGTTTTGTTTTGTCTTCACTTCATGCCTGCTCTCTTTGACTTCTCTATCAGACATTTGCACACCATGTGTCAAAATGTGGACAGAAACCACTCACTGAGTCAATTAACAAGGAAAATGCAGATCATATTTCACTGAAAAGAACCCACTTGAGCAATTATCTGCTGCCATAGTTGATCATAACCATGCTGTATTTGTGAACTTGGAAAGTGTTTTCTATTTACTTTTCAAACATTAAGTTGTCTCCGTTGTCCTCAAACATATAGCCAGAATTTTCAATATTTAAAGGATTTTTGATATCTGTCAATACCTTTCATACTTTGAGACACCACAATTTAAGGTGGTATATCACACTCATTACACCTCTTAACACAGTCCTGTGTGGTTTAAATGAAATGTCTGTGGCCTTCTTCAGTCAAATTATTATATGGGTCAAGCACCAGAGGAGGTTTTTGACCTTGTATAAACACGCTCTAAACAGCCTTTCTCAGAGCAGTCTATTTTGGTGCGTCTTCCCAGACCAGTGTTGCTGTATGCGACAAGAAGAGACATGTTACAAAAGTTAAATGACTGTTGAACCACAAGTCGTAACGACTTACTTTTTCCATCTTTCAGCCTGTCGTTATGCTGTTCTAATGACGCTATCCATGCCTTCATAGCCCTTATTAAATAAGTTGCTAGCAGGCTTGGAACTTGGGTGACTTTCAGGGGCAATTAAAGATTAAATCCACACCAATAACTTTGATGTTCAATGTGTTTTTATCCATTTCAATACATGTTTGATTATTTCTGCTGCTAGCTTAGCATCAGCCACCGTTTTGTTTTGTCACGTGGGTTGCAAACACTGCAGCTGGACCGTCATGGCATCATGCTTTCACAACTGATTATTTTTCCTATACTGTGCCCAACTGGCATCTTGAAAGATATTTTTCTGAATTACTTAAGACTATGGTACTAAGACGGCTGTTACTCATGTGCCCTCTTCAGTGTTCATATTAATTCACGTTTATTGTTCTGAACATTTGGACTCTGTTTTGGAAAAATTCCTCTGTTTTGATGATCTGGATGGTCTATTCCTATTTGTTTATGTTTATAGGGGAGGGAGGGAGGGAGGGAGAGGTCGGTGAGCCATGGCCTTAACTGGAGAGAGCTCATCTCAGCAGAAAAGATACACTCCTGATCAAAATTTTAAGACCAGTTAAAAAAATTTCATTTTGCATTGTTGGATCTTAAGAAGTTTCTAAGTAGAGCGCCAAAATGCCAAAAGAAGAGATGGGAGTCAGACAAAAAGAAACTGAGCAAGCAGTGTATTGAATTATTATTGAGAACAACAATTAAACTGAAATAGGCTGTTCATCAGCTGATCAAAAGAAATAAGAAATAAGATTTTCAAAAAAAGACTCAGTAATGGGTAGCTCCACCGTTCTTGTTGATCACTTCAAAAAATTTGTTTGGGCATGCTTGATGCAAGTGTTTACAGGAGGCTAGTGGGAACGTTGCTCCAAGTGGTGAAGATGGCTTCACAAAGGGCATCCACTGTCTGGAACTGATGTCCATTTTTGTAAACTTCCCTTGCCATCCATCCCCAACTGTTCTGAATTAGATTTAGGATTTCTTTTTTTCAACTGGTCTTAAAGTTTTGATCAGGAGTGTATAATATAAATGATCAAACAATGCAGGAACCTAAAGCGCTACCTCTAGAGCTTTCAAAGTTTGTTTCTCGTATTTGTCGGTCTCAGTATGAAACGTTTTGATTTGTATGAAAGCAGACAAGTGACTCACAAAGCAGCAGCAGCATCTCTGAGAATCAGATCGATGAAGGAGAAATAAAAAGTTGTCTGACTTTAACCTGGGCCAATGTTTAGTCCCATTCATTCTATGTTTTTGCTGTTGTTGCCTTCTATGTCACATCATAGACCTCTCTGTCCTGCAGCCGATTGTTGGCCTGATACACGTAATGTGCGTTCATTAGTTTCAGAGCAGGGGTGAATCTAGACTTTTTGGTTGGGGGCCTGGGCCCTGATGTGTGCAGTGGGGAAATGAAGTTTGTGTGCACCCAAACAACAGATAATTGTGTAATATCATAATATTTAACTTTATGATTTAGATTTACTTAAAAATACTGAAATAAAATAGAAGAAAGTAGTATTAGCAAATAAGTAGTTCAGATTGTCAAGTAACGTTTGCAAGTTCTAGTAGGACTTACACATTTGAAAAATTTAGCAAAGAAGGTTGAGTTGTTAGTGAAAAGTATAGTTTATCAGAGTTGGGCACGTTTGTATTGATTGATTAAATGAATTTGTTCAAAGTGGATTTTATAATTGCAAATGACTTTGCAATTATAAAAGTTTTTTTAGTGTAATTGACCATTATTTTATTTTATTTTTTTTCCTCCTGAAAGTATCGATTTAGGCCCCATTTAGGTACCTGTTTCGATTTAGTACTGGTATTGGGAAAATCCCAAACGATATCCAGCCCTGCTAAAAACGGCTGTGAGAAAAGAGAGACTGTCGTCTAACTTTGTACCAAAATGTGGACAAGATATCTGTGCAAATAAGTCAGTATGCTGGAGTTTACTTTCATTGCATTGTCTTGAACAAGATGCTACCCTGTACTGGTCACTTTAGAATTGCAATTTTGTTGCCCAGGTGTTGAACCGTAGAACTTCAGCTAAAACAATTAAAAGTTTAAAAATCTGGTACTGTGAAGAGTCCCCTTCTTGTGGTCATACAGACAATTGACCTGGCTAAATCATCTTCTCATGTACCGTCTGTCTACAAAGTGATGTATTCTTGTCTTTTCTCTGTCAGACTTTCTAGATAAGAACTCTGGGACTTCTTGAAGCAACTTTTAACATAGTTTGAGATTAAGATCCTGCTGATTAAAGTCCTTTATGAGATTTAGGAAGAAAGCCTCACCCAAAGACCCAACCCTCATCTCTCCTACCAGGATCCAGGCGAGTGGGGGGATAGGATATTTTCATGGCCTTCAAGGTCTGGAACTCATTGAGAGAGTACACACAGACACACAAACACACACACTAAGACTCTCTGGTGAACTCTAAATAGGAGGAGGGGAAGAGAGATAGAAAAACTCTGTGTTGCAACCAGGCAGGAGAAAAGTCGGCTGTTCATAGATACTATTACAAATTGCACCTACATTAAACTATATTTTCTTTCTTTGTTTACTGTTAGATCCAAAAATGCAATGTTTCTCCCTTATAAATCTGCCTGCTTCCCATAGAAGATATTTTCTTTCTGTCTTCCAGCTAAGCTCTGAGCTGTTTTGGGAAAGAAAATTACCACTAAATTGCCCCTGTCTACCAGCTAAGAAACCATCGGTCAGAGACTGTTTGGACCCTACTTGACCCACTCTAGAAATGCCACTATGGAACTGTGGAAAAACATTTGACCAACAGTGGCTATTTTAGGTTTTAGAGAAAGACTCGTTCTATTCTCAGATCCTGTATTAGGTCATACGGCTCCCTAAAAGCCAAACTCCAAGCTAACATGTGTCTGATTCACAAAAGAATTTTTCCTGACAGCCAAGAAAATCCTTCACTTACATTGCAAAAGTCTGGACTGTGGGCTGAGGCCAGCCTTACAGGGCAAGGAAGTGGTTTCCCCTTCTTGGTTTGGTTTGTTCAAGGCCCCAAGCTGTATTTTTTTAATCCTTTGGTATCTCCACATCAGCAAAGTGACTGTCTGCTTGTGTGCATAGTGGAGGATTTGTGCTTTGTTTTTTGCTTGGTGGACACACCAAATTTATAAATAATATTACTGTCTTTCTTCGAAGTCTGAGATGAATTTTAAAAGTCCCCAAACTTGGCTATCAACTGTATGACAAAGTGTTTATGTTTCAATTCAAGCTGTATGTCTATGGTATGTAGAGAGTGTCTATACTCCATTTGATGTCTTAATACCTCCCATGATGCTCAGCTCCTTTAAAGCATTGATAAAGTTAAGACTGATAGTGTGATCCACTGACCTTAGAGCCCTGACAGATGCTTTTGAAGGCAGAGTCAGCAGGTCAACCTTTTAAAAAAGAGCCCATAGCCTTTTGACTTTGACATAGTACTTAGGCTGAAACATTTATCTGTTTCTTCAGGGTCACAGCATAACCAGAGACATGATACTTTTCCATAAAGTTTTGTTTTGAATGTAAAGATTAAAGATTAAGTTTTAAGATTAAGTGGTTATTTAGCAAAGCTTTTGTGTTGATGATAGTGTTTGCTTCATTTTTTGTTCCAACTTCTCTTTTATGCTGTGGATCTGCTCCCTGCCACAGTAGGAGGCACCGTATGTTGGTCAGGCCAAATATGTTTCCCTAGAAATGACTAACACTTTCCCCAGTTGGTCCTCGGGGGGAAGGGCAGAAAAGTAGAAAAATAACTCAACAGTTACCATGACCTTGTTGCTTCTGCTTTATTCATATCACGTTTATCTCTTGTCTGCAGGGGAAAGCAATCACTGCTCCTGTCTCCTGTCTGCTTGAGTGGGTGTACCAGGAACAGGCTTGTCTTTTGCGGTTTGCCTGCCCTTAGTCAGCACTTAAGTTAAAAACACAGTAATTACAATACACAGACACACAGCTCATTCTGTATGTTTACCTCAAAAGCTCAAACACATTGTTGTAGTGTTATGAGACAAGTAATTTAGGACAAGCCCAAGTCAAGTTAAAGGTCTTAGAACAATGGTTATGGTAGATTTGCATATCTCAAGTGATTAGACACATCTAAATTAGTCAACAAGTTTTTTTACAGCAAGGCCCAAGTTAAGAAGAGCTCATGATTTCCATAACTCAAGCTTACTACTTTTGTTACACACGACAACTACAGTGCCTATAAAATTATTCAGCCCCTTGGATGTTTTACCCCTTTTTAGATTTTATAACTCAGTCATGGACAGTATAATTGGACTTTATCACTGAGCCTATTTGGATAGGTCTCAGTCGGGCTTGCACGTCTGGACACTGCGATTTTACTCCATTCCTCTTTGCAAAACTGCAAGAGGAATGTCAGGTTGCACTGGGATCGGGCGGGAATATGCCTTTTCAAATCCAGCCACATATTCTCTCTTGGATTGAGGTATGGGCTTTGACTCAACCACTCCAAAACATTCACCTTGTTGTCTTTAAACCATTCCTATATTTTGCTGCATTCATTTAACCCTCTACCTTTCCAAGCCACCCAGGGCCATTTGCTGAGAAGCATCCCCACAGCATAATGCTGCCATCATCATGCTTCACAGTGGGAAAGGTGTGTTTGTGTTGATGTCTGACCCCCCCCCCCCAAAAAAAAAAAAGCCCAGTGTTGGTTTAATCAGAGAAAAGAACTTACGTTACACTTACGTGTACGCAGGCAGCCCTACCTGTTAGGCCATCTGCACCCCAGGACTGATATTTTAATAACAAGTTAAACAGCAAAGTATCTGCTGGAATCTGCTGTCTTTATAGCAGTTTATTGACACATTGGTATGTGTAGACACAGGCTGGATATTTTTCCAGGTCAGAATGCATGCATGCTGCTTTGACAGCACTCTTAAGTAATACTTTCCAACTTCTGTGCTGGCAGGACAAAGAAGAAGGGGAATAATTTGCATTCAGTGACAACAAACATGGAAGGCAGCTACTATGAAGCTTGCCAATGGAGCTACAGTGAGGTGTTAGACCCTGTTAATATTTAGGTTGTCTCTGTTTTTTGCAACAAAACCTGAGAGGTCATATTGAAACAGACGGGTGTCTGAAAGCATTTATGCAATGTCTACAGCCATGCACAATTAACTTTTTGATTTAGTTCAAAGTTAATCTTCAAGTCGTTCTGAATAGGTCAGAGTCAAGTCAAAAGTATGGCTCACTGACAGTTAACAGCAAGTTTTTAAGATCTCTGAACAATAACTTCAAAGGTGACAAAGGATTTAAACATTTTCAGTGCATTAATCAGAGGATAAAATATTCAAATCAAATCCAAAAAGATAACCTGCTTGTGGCAGATTCTTTTAACAGATTTGTCTTGACTTTTACAACTCAATATTTAAATTCCTTTGTGTCCAAATGTGAGGCCCAGTCTTTTGTTACCCAGTTATCAGTGCAGTCTAGTTTGGGGCAACTCGAGAATTAAGTTTTCATTGAATCCAGATATCGAGTCTACTGCTTTTGTGTTATGTAATGGTCTAAGCTACTTAAATTCTCTCGTACTGCCAAAATAGGGTGAAGAAAAAGGAGGAATTTACAGAATGTTTTGTGAGTCCAGTGATTAACAGAGGGGTGCTGAGAGCCCCTTTCTCAGTGTGAGGTACTTCTACAAAACCCCTCCTGTGTCCCTGTCTCTGTCTCTTTTCTCCATCTACACTGCTCACCCTCATCAGGAAACAAAAAGTTGTTTGATACCTCCAGTAAATGCTGGCTCTGAGGTTTGCCATAAAGTCTGCCATGCGTCAGTCCAGACTCCAGGGCAGCGGCTTTCCTTCCCTTCCTTCTCCCTCCCTCCCTAAACAAGCCCTCTTCTAAAGCTGCACCCATGAGCTGCCATGCATACAGAGTGGGCAGTGTTGAGTCAGTGCTTCTCTGCTGACCTCTGAGAGCTTTGGAAAACCGTCAAGAAAGCTTTCTGTCTGAGGAGTGATGAGGGGCGAGAGAATGAGAGAGAGGAGGGGGGGAAGAGGAGGACAAGTACTGAAGGGCCTCCAGAGGACTGGCTTTCAAATCTCTATAGTTTTTGTGAGCTGTCCAGACAGTGTGTCCTTTTGCCTGCTCTGGGAAGATGCTGCCAACACCTTAGAGATTTGGAATGTCTGCTCTCATTCGTCATCTAGTTAATCTTTGTTTTAATAGTCTCGGCCATGAAGTGTACTTTTCTCCTCCAAACAGATGTAGTGACAAATGTGTTCTGTCTCTGAGCACTCTCAATATTTCCTGCCTTAAATCATCTGATAAAACTCTGAATACATAGGTAAAACACTCAAGAGTAAGGGCAAAATTAAGCCATGCTTTCAGCTCTCTGGAGGACTTTGTGCTTATTGTACCACATGTTAAAATATTTTAAAACTTTGACCTTACTAATTAACATTGATAGTAGGATCCATCCTCTGTGGACTTTAGATAGATATCCCAAATCTAGTTTCAATAAATATAAGAGAAGCTGTACATACATTCCTACATTTATGAATATCAACATCATGGCATAGCTGATATAAGACAAGATATCATTATTGGGAACAATTATAAAAAGCCATTACTAGAAAACAGTTAAAGGTAGAACCAACCACCACTGAGGAATTGATAGAAATTTCACTTGAAATTTACATCATGGAAAAGTTGTCATTCTACCTCAGTTTTAATTGGACCTGTTGCCACAGGTGTATAAAATCAAGCAACTTGCCATGCAGTCTCCATTTGCAAACATTTATGATACAAAATGGGTTGTTATGTTGAGCGCAGTAACTTTAAGTGGAAGTGTTAAGGAACAACAGCAACTTGGCCATGAAGTGGTAGTGGTAGACCACTTAAAATCACAGAGAGAGGTCAGCGACTGCTAAGGCACATGGTGCGTAAAAGTTGCCAACGCTCTGCTGATTCCATAGATGAAGAACTTCCACTGGCATTAAACACAAAAACTGTGTGGTGGGAGGTTCGTGGAATGGGTTTCCATGACCAAGCTGCTTGTCTGGGTGAGTCTGGGTTTGGCAAATGCTGGGGCAGTGTTATCTGCCTGACTACATTACCGAGTGATAATAGTATGGGGGTGTTTTTCAGGGTTGGGCTAGGCCCCAAGACATTTTGGACAATGCTATTCTTCCAACTTTGTGGCAACAGTCTGGGGAAGGCTCTTTTCTATTCCAGCATGACTGCCCCAGTGTGCAAAGCAAGGCCTATAAAGACATGGTTGGATGAGTTTGGGGTGGAAGAACTTGACTGGCTTGCACAGAGCCCTGACCTCAGCCCTATTGAGCATCTTTGGGATGAACTGGGATGGAGATGGTGAGCCATCAAACATCAGTGTCTGACCTCATAAATGCTCTACAGGGTGAATGGGCACAAATTCCCACAGAAACACCCAAAAATCTTGTGGAAAACCTTCCAAGAAGAGTGGAGGCTGTTATATCTGCAAAAGGAGGAAAAACTCCATATTAAAGTACATGTGAATCTTGCTCTTGCAGCCACCCTCAATGTGGACAGAACTGCAGGGTTCTTTGCACTTTGCAGAGATATGAAATGGATGGGAATGTGTGATTCATAGGATAAAGCTTTTTATCAAATTTTTCTAATAGCAAAAAACCCACCAACCTCCTCTTTAATGATTTACAAGATTAGAAGTGCATACACTTATTTTCACCTGCTTGATCTCAGTGTGCTTGTATCAGAGTATCATGAATACTTAACTCTCATACTCACAGAAACAATGCCCATATTTATGGCTTGAAATCAGGAAGCATAGTAGCCATTTTGGGTGGCTGTCTGGGATGGGGGATTTAATTCTCTGCATCAGTCTCCTGTGAGATAGATTCATGTTTCAGCAGCTCTGCTGTAATACACTCTAAACAAATACGATAACCCGTTGATGGAGGTGATTCAGACCCTCTGAAAACATGTCCATTTTGTGTTCAGGATGTTATTACAGCCTAACTCCTTGCCAAGCATACACATTTTCACTCTAGCTGTCTAAGTAGAACGATTGGAGACATTTCACTTGCTAAAACAAGAAAGATAAATCTCTGCTCTTAGCAGTTTTGCATACTGTTAAGTAAAAATGGCATTTTAAGAGACCTCTTTGTAGCCTTTTCTTGTTATTGTTATGGCGACTGAGCTCGCCTGTCCCTGTGGTTATTTTTGCCTGAAGATAAGAGCAGGGAAATTGCATTTACGCTGCCATACAGACATAGTTTGCTTGATTCCAGATCATTTATTCATGACTTGGAAAGGGCAGCTATTCACCTAGCTCCTTACCCACCCAGTGTGCTGTCAGTGTTATTGATAAAGTGACTGCATTGTGTCTGCATTCAAATTCAGCACCCACTTTCAGCATCCACTCCTTGTCCCTCTTGTCCCTCACAGGACTGCTTACAAAGCTGATAACATAATCTAAAAAAGCCATCATTTCCATGAGTATTTACTGCATGTATATGTGTTAACAATATCTCTTGAAGACTAATTTATTATGCCTTTTTTCTTTTTCTAAGTTTGTTTTTCTTCCCTTTTTTCCAGGAAAGATCCTGTTCAGGAGGAGCCATATCAGAGATGTGGCCATGAAAAGACTCAGGCCCATAAACGAATACTGCAGGGTGAGTATATTGACTTACTTATGGAGATAAAATAATTAAATCAAGTTTAAAAGAGCAGTGGTCAGGGAAGAAATACATTTTCCCCCACACTAAATCAACAAAGACATGAAAAGGAGGAATGGAAATGATTTCTTTATGCATGTCTGTGCATATGAACATCACAAGTTATGTTTTCTGGCTGTCAAATCAGGATGAAACCTAGCAGCCAGATGTCTGATTTCAGGATGACTTAAATACAGTTGAATGTGTCTTTATTTCAAGTCCAGCGGCTCAAATCTGTAATATATCATCCATGTTTTTCAGATATAACAACTGTCAAACAAATGTGAAAACACAAGATATTTTTATAAGTTAGACTCATAGTCACACTGCCACATTTGCACAATAACTGGGTTAAATGATTCAGTTTTTCCAAGTACAGCTGTATGAATAATGCCACTGCCATTACCATTGTAAGCAATCAACGCAGTGCTAACTCCCTGGAGCAAACCTTCAAGACAGCAGGCATCCTCAGTGTCCTTAAAGCAGTTTCTCAAATGATGTGCCTTCAGACAAGTCTCAGACAGTGTGCTGTGGGAATCTTTACAATCTTACATTATTACTATAACTATACTACAACAGAAGTTACTGTACCATGTTTTAAGGAAGTTATTTTGTAGAGATACAAACATGGTGTGCCTTGAGATTTTGGTTTAACATCAGGTCTGCCTTGGGCAAAAAAAGATAAGGTCAAAAGCCACTGCCTTAAAGCACCCAAGATATATAAGGTCAGCATAGGTGCTTGAAATCCTTTAAAAAGCCTGAATCTAAATGTGTTTTCTGTCTGAAAAATGCTTGGGTTTTGGATAGATGATTGAATGTAATTGTATGCTTTCTTATGATAAAATATACATCTACATGACAGAAAAAAACATAAAGACAGAAAATTAATCACAGAGTCCCTCACATAAAAAATAAATAGTTGATTCTCCTTAGAAGAATATCAGGCAGTAGCAAAGTAAACATAAAGTATCACTGATAATTTTTCAATAATCACCTTTTCAGAAATAATTTTTGTTAATGATGTTAATTTGGGGCAAAAGTTTTGTTTACTTAGATGTGATTTCTCTAATTTGTCGTCCAGTTTATGTTATTTATAGCTCTGATTCTCAACTGGTTGGGTATCAGAACCTTCCACAAACTCTTTAAGATAAACTAGGATGCAATTTTTGAACACTGTTTGCCTGATGAAGGTCTACTACCGAAACATTTCAAATATCCCCCCTTTTTTTTAACAAGTTGAACGGTGTGTAGGAGTTGTCCTTGAACTGTTTGCTGGACACCTTGCCCTTTGGCGCAATTGACGCAAAGAAATAAATGCCCAAAGTAATTCTTCCACTGAAAATATTCAACCACTCAAATTTATTTAGTAATAAATGTTTGGACCCTAAATGAAAAAAAACATTTTGAACAAAGAGATAGAACATTATAGAAGGACAAGCTATATCCAAAGAAAAGGAGATGAATAAGTAGAAAGGTTGACATGTGAAATTTACTCATAATCATAGGAAATCCCCAAAAATGCAGTATTTGCTGTATGTCCACTTAGGGCTTCTATACATATATCATTTTGCCACATTTTTTTTTTCCATTCGTGATCCACTGGAAAGAGCTTCACAACCTACTTTTGGGTCCCAACCCACCAGTTGAGAACCGCTGATCTATAGAATGCTATTGCAAAACATAATTTTGGTCGTTTATAGCATGATGTTCCATTACAATGAAGTGAAATAATATCTTTAGGTCTATATGTACAGTGCTTAACAAATTTATTAGACCACCCTAACCCTAACCAAAGTAAGGTTTATGCCACAGCTGCCCTAAATTAACAGCATTGGTAATTACCAAAATCATTTTTATGTTTCTGCAATGGTTAATACACCAATATGTAGAAGCTCTTTAACCCAAATGATATTTTTATTGCTAAAATATATTATTGTTATCCATGAATTTTCAAATTTACTGATTTACAAAAAATACCTGAAAAAATAGTAAAGCACATTAATATTTCTTGATCAATATGTCAAATTATAGTTGTTCACTTGTATTCCTGAATAGAAAAATGAGTTTTAGTGGTTGAATGTTATGCTTGATTCATTTCTGATTTCTCAGAGAAGCCCAGTGAGCCAGCTCAAATTTGGGTGAATTCAGTTTGAAATCCCTCATTCCTGTTCAAAATGGTGAAACGTGGAGAGCTGACTGAAAATGAAAGAGTCCGCATTAAAGCACTTCATGATGCTGGATGGTCTTTGAGACAAATATGACAGGTGGTATAATAAATTTATTAAGCACTGTATTTCAATCAGTAGAGAATTAAGGAGTTAACAGCAATTTATTTTACAAGTTTGGAAATATTTGGAAATGTGAATTGCCTGAGGCAAATAGATGATGTCTTTATGAGCTTGAAGGGGTAGTGATGGTGACAGCAGGATAGGATACCCCCTTATGGAATCTAGACACTAGTGGTGGTGATGGAAGGAGTAGGATAAGATGAGGAGTGGACCTCTGAGGATCTTGACCTGCATACTGATAAGATGACTTGGAAGTAGCAATGAAGGGATGCAGGGTTAGCAGCATAAAGGAGCTGGACCTGGACACTGATGAGTTGTAATGGAGGTAGCTGGGGTGGAGGAGGATGGTTGCAGTTGTTGCGCTGAAACAACATACTGACTATGGAGGATAAAATAACAGATTTTTGAATATGACAACCGCACAATGATAGGATCAAGAGAGCTTGTGGTAGAATTGGAGTGGCCCAGAACTTGAGTGAGTAGAGGCCCATAATCAGCTGAGTATTACCAGAGCAGGAAAACACAGTGTGTTAATGTATGAAAGGATGAATGGAAAAGAAACAGTCTGAATGCTTGAATTTAACCTGAGAAAAGGTTGATGAACCCTGTCAGTAGTTGACTGTGGCCTTACTGCTCAGCGATACAAACTTAGAAGAATTTAACTCAAGGGATAAATAATATATGTCCTATAAAATCTGTCCTAACAGCTCATCAGGAAGAAGGCAAACCTCATGATTCCACAGGACAAGAGTCTCTATAAAAGCACTCCCTTCACACTAATGCTGTTAAATTTCTGTCATTCAGCAGGGAAGTCAGGACGAGCTCTGCTTTTGTCAAGTAGAGGAGTGTGTCATAATATGTTGTTGCATTAAAATATAACAGGTTTCCCATCAGTCATTGTACGAAACATTTGCTTATCCAGTTATTTTTTCCAAAAGAGATGTATCACTTTGCCTCAAGAAAGGGGAAAAATCCAGGTAGCAAAACTGCTACCATAAAACTGCCAATAGCCAACAACTTATTGCTACACTTTGATATAAATGTAGCCACGGCAAGCTAAATGAATAAAGCATGATTGATGCTTTGTTTCCAAGCAACAAGACACAGTTGCATGCCCTTGAAGTAAATGCATGCAATAGTTTCAAAATTTCCATCTTTCTAAATGAGGTTACTAACTGTTTATCTGCAGTAACCACAGAGCGAGTCTGTTTTGCAACCAGGAGTCATTACATTACATGATCAGGCTAATAAATAACATAACCACAAAGGAACAGGATTTCTGTGTGAACCAGTGCCCTGGTATTCAGAAACATTAAGGAGGATACCCTGATGTTGTCTCTTGTGTTGTGGTCTCCATAAAAAAAAGGCCCAAAAGGCGAAGCACTTTCTGGTGCTGAGCTAGCTCCAGTCAGCACATCCACTGGCCATAGGTAGTGTTTTTGTTGAATTTTTCAGGTTTGGGCCTCTTAACCATACACAGTCTTTTCTGTTTCTCTCTGAGAGGTGAAATTTGAGGATGTTTTTACAAGTTGGCTCTGACTAAGCCCTTTCTCATGCTTTCATGTTTTTTTCAACAGAACTATTTTATAACCAGATCACTGAAGAAAGTTTCATGAAACCTTCACATTAGGAATACATCTCCGATAAGGTGCTGACAGGTCTTTTGTCTTGTCTTCGTCAGACTGTAGAGTGAAGACAAAAGTGAAATAACTGATAAACAATGTAGAGGAGGGGCTGGTGGCTTTACAGCTCAACTCCACCAAGTGTCGTCTGGGGTTAAAGGAATGTACAGCTGGTGTAGGCAACATCTTTAACCACTTACATGAAAAATAAGAGTTTGGGGGAGGAATGGGTAGTTTTGTTGGTGCGTGTCTTTGGGTGTGGATGTTTATGAGAATTGCTGAGCTGCTGCAGAACTGCTGCTGTAGTCAAACATGTTTTAGTGAAAATGTCCCTAAAGTAATAAGATCGCAAAGATTGTTGTTGAGCTGAGCAGTTTTGATTTGTGAACCAGTAGTGGTACACAACGGTACCCATTTGTGGTACTTTTGTGTGTGATTGATATGCAATAATTAATGTTATATTACTTTAAAACTTTTGAATTTTCAATATCAAAACACTATCAAGTAGAGAGAGAGCGAGAGAGAGAGAGAGAGAACAAGCAGGAAGCAGCTTCAGTTAGCTGCTACCGACGTCATTACTCTTGTGCGTGCAATGCTGCGTTCGTGTCCTGCATGGAAAATTGACTACTCTTCCACTCTCCTGCAGTCACAAGGATGTGTTTAGGTACTGAAATATGGCATCGTTTGATTTTACGTGAATCAGTACTTGGGAGTACCAACGGAATTCGGTCTGTACCTATAAAAGTACCAAATTCTGTACCCATCCCTAGTTTTGATTGACATTCATAATTGTCATTATTAAGCTTAAACATGTTAATGATGTTGGTGTTTTTTACTTTCAGAATTAAGATATAGATTTTCAATAAAATCCTTAAATGTCATAAATCGGGGACTTCACCTGTGTTCTAAATGACTGTGTAATGTTATTGCATCTTAGTGCCAACAGAGGGCACCAGATTATGCAGATTGTGGGTGATTATGTGGCAGAGAAAAAGCTGGCACAGGACTGTAACCTCGGTAATTCATTGACGAAGATGTTAAGAGATTGTTTAATCAAATTTAGACAAGATACAGCAGAGGCTGTTGGAGAATGGAGCAGCTTTTGAAAAAGCACTCAAGTTTGCATAAGCAATGGAGGCGGCAAACAGAGATATTGTCGATTTACATGGTATGAAAGAAAATTGGTAAATGGAACAGAGGACCAAAGCCCCAGCCGGATTTTAGAAAATGCTACAGATGCGGTGGAGCAAACCAATTGAGCAAAATCTACGGGTTTGCCAATGAGAGAAAAAGAAGCATGAAAAGAAAGCTAACTTCATACAAGAGGAAGGGGAAGAAAGTGAGAATGAGAACGTTTTTAACTATGTATCATCTTAAGGTTCTCACACAGGGTCCGTTCTTTTCGGGTGCCTTTTCTTCAGCTCACGAAAAGCTGATATCAAGCATCCCTACAAATCAAAGAGACAGGACAAAACAAGTTTCATGCACTTTTTGGCGCCACTTTTGCCTCCAGGAATACATTTGCGACTCACTGAAAAGGGCTTCTTGAGCAACTTTTGAGTCCTGACTCATCAGTTGAAAACAACCACTTTAGAGAAAGAGGAGCAAGTGCAGGTCTGTGTTTATGCCCTATTATATAAAAAAAATCTATTAATTGCAGATGGATTCTTCGGGGTTACACTGCCGATGTGTTAGCATGTGTGTCATTGTAGCAGTTGAAAGCCACTGAGTCTATGTGCAAAGATGCACGAATGCCATTTTGCATCTGAAGAAAAATTTCCCCGTAATTGACCTTGTTGCATTAAACATTTAATTCACAAACACAAGATGTGACACAGATAAATCCAACCTTCCAATGTTGGCGTGTTCCTTACCATAGCTGAAATCCACCCTGGTTGGTGGGTGTCAATGCCAAGCCCTGCTCGTAATCCTATGTTTCAGCTGAAAACATCTTAAACTAACTAAAAGAAAATTTGCTTTTTAATCCACCCCCACTCAAAGTTCAGGTTGACAAGGTAAAACTTCATGTTTTTCTCAGGGAAGAGCTGAGTCAGCCCTTCTGTCATACAGCTGAGGCTTTAACCCTGACTCAAATGGAATTTCCCTGCTGGTAAAGGGTTATGCTTTTATTGAAGTCAGGAAACATAGACGGATAAAAAGAAAGAAGGAAAAAACATGAAATGTTGGGGGTTGTTTGTTTAACAGAGCAATTCTGCTGAGCAGGAGAGAAATCAAGGGGTGAAATACATTACATCAACAAAAGTATATTTAAATTTTGCATAAATCATAGCTCCAAGTGTCCTTTACTCCAAGGCAGTCCGTCCTTTTTTTTATCCAAATGCAGCAATGGATAAAAAGTTCACATGCCTAAACACATATATACCTCTTTTGTGTTGGTTATTTTTAAAGACCAAGGTTTCAGTTTATTCTATGCATCCATGTATGAAAAGTAGAAGACAAAGATACAGTGACAATGTGCTCTATATTTATGAGAGTGCACAATAACATTTCCCTTGAAGAACACATAAGCATTGTGCATTCATACACTCACAAACACACGCAGAAGCACACACAATTACCTTAATGCTCTCTGCTGTAAAGAACACCCATAAAGTCCATTTGGCGTAATGTAGCCTGGGCCTCCCTCTCGTCTCCTCCCTGGAGAGAATAGTAATGAGTGGACGGGCCGCAGGCTGACACGTGCAGAGAAATAAATCCAAGGAGAAGATAGCCGGTTCAGAAAGCTCTCTGACCTCAGACACAGAGCAGCAGTCTCAGCTGCCGGATAGATATGGGAGAGGTCGCCAGTAAAAACTCTTAAATCAGCTACTTATTATTGGTGTCTTAAGGGAAGGTTTGAGGTCATACTGCTGCATAATTGTTGAGCTAAAGTGGCACATGTGCACACTCATGTTCTGTATGACTTTGCAGCTGATGGGAAACACTAACTTTACTTTGTCCATGGCAGAAGTCCCACTACTTTTCCCCTACATGAGCTGCTAGCATTGGTTAGTCCTCGTAAGTATAACAAGGTGGTTGTGGCACATGGGACAAGGGCACCTTGGCGGGGTCTTTGGCTTCAGTTCCATATCTGTCACTCCTGACGTTATATCGGGCTGTGTCAGAGAATACAGACTCTGCTGCCTTAAAGGACTCAAGTGAAACACTTAGGAGTATTAAAATCAGAGGTAGAGGCCAACACAGGAAGCTTGATGGATAGCATTGAGCTTTGCCTGCCAGCAAAAGAGAGGGAGTGGCCCTACTCAGCTGTAGGAGAAATAGTCACCACCAGGTCATGGAAGACACTTCTCCTGTCCACTGGTTTGAGATATGAAGCAGTTTAGGTGATTATCTGTTGCTCAGCTGCCTTTTAGTGGTTTTGTTGAAAGAGCGAGAGAAGCAGATGAGACACAGAGTCAGGAGAGAGAGAAAGGGAAGCTAGAAACAGAGAAATCGCACCAATCAGGAGGGGGGGATTAAGAGGCTGTTTGTCTTCAATCTCCAGCGTGTTGTCGGCTGCTGGTGATCCTCCACAGAACTGTAAGATGAGAGATGAAGTTAGGAGATGGATCAATGAGCTAAGAAGCAAAGGGAAGAACAGAAGCAGCTGGTATGACTGAAAAACACTGTAAGAAGGAGGTTTCAAATTTGAGTTTCATTTTAAAGTTAAAAACCATTCAGGTATGTGCAAACTTGAACTTCATGTGTCCACAGTTTCATATTCCTCTCAACACCATTTTATGAGTTTTCAAGCCTCAGGCATGAGCTTTGGCAATCTCTTGTATTTTTATGCAATTTTGAAAAATGTTGTCTGAACTTATACCCTCCGGTCTATAATGCACTGTGTACAAAAATCCTGACGCTCGTGAACCTTGTGCCAATTGTGGTCCCATCTACTTCCATTATAATGTTCTTTCTGGATCCTGGAGCCATTGGAACATAGAAACATGCATGCATTTAATGTTGGGGATTTTTCTGTAGTATTTTTGTTAAAGTTGTAATTTTGACTATTTTCCACCAGATGGTGACATTTTCCCTTTCCCTATTTCCCTAGAACAATGTCTTGACTTTTTTAACCCCTAATAAAACATATTGTTTAATTTTAAAGCCTAATATATGAAATTAGCCATTTTGGTCCAAAGGCTGGAAGGCAAAAGCTGCGCTCTGACTGAGTTCATCATTGTTTGCTCATGAGTGCTTGTCTATTTTTCACTTGAACTGGATGCAGCAGGAACAAACTTCTTACTAGCTGTCGGATGTTTTAACTTTTAGCTCTAAACTGTCATCTGTCATGACATGAATGGGATTGTGTCTGGTGGCTCAAAAATAGAGCTGTAGTAGAGTAGATAGATGATTCTTTCATTCAGGTTGTAGCATATTTATAAATTTGAGAGGATTGTATTTCTCGTGAGTGGGCGTGGCTTCAGCTCATTCCACAGACACACCCACACCATCCTAGAGCAGATATTACTGCCTTGCTTTTCATGATTTTGAAGCTTGAGTTTATATTCTTAGAGATGATTTTCATGACTAAAATTTGGTCTGGTGGTTCATAACAAAGCCGTCTGTCATACGAACGTGGAACACAGTTTTATTTTATCACTTTACAGGGACTTTAAAATGTCATTCACCTTTGGAGAAACTGGGAAAGTCAGGGTTCCCTAGGCTTCCTGCTGGGAACACCACTTTATAGCATTGCACCGACACTAGAAAATATTAAATTGTTTCTTTTCAGGGGTTATTTTACCGTGAAGATGAATCTTTAACCAAAATACACTATTTAGGAGATTAGCATCACAAACATTGACTTTTGTTTAATAGTGAAATTGAAGTCCAGGGTACAATCCAACAACAACAAAAAGAAACCGGTCTGAAACATGACCTTCCTGTGAAACAAAGGAAAGATATGTTTTTATTGGTTAACATATGACACAAAACAAGTTTCCTCACACTGAACTGTTACTGTTACTCATCAGATTGTGCAATAACAGAGTTTTTCTTCTCTTCTGCGCCTGCAGGCTCTCATTCAGCTGCCAGTCTACATCTCCCAGTGTGAGGAGGTCAGAGTGTTTTTTGAGACCAGACCTGAAGACCTCAACCCACCCAAGGAGTAAGTATCACACAAGCACACATACACGAACATTACCTTAAATGTAAGAGACCCCCAGGCTCCCAGACTAGAAAACCAATCATCACCAGTCCCTTAAATGATGTCATGTCCCAACCTGCCAACGTTTTACTCCAAGTCTGCCTATAATGAGCTTTCATTATACCCTCTAATAGATATGATATCATACTGTTGCACTACTTCCTGTTTGATTTCTCAAGCAGAAACACACTTAATGGTTCTTTTTTATGCTGAGTTAGCATCTGAGCATGTAGCTGCAGCTCAGTTCTCCATTCTCCAGACAGCTAACACTGCATGATCACCCTGGCTCGTGCAGACCCATGTTGTTGCTCCTTGTAAAACTCACTCAACACATTAGCGTCATACTCAGCGCTGACAGTTACTGTGTGCCAAAACTAAAACATCAGCACGCAGTGGATACCAGCGTCAAACACACATGAGTAGGTGTTGACATACACGTAACTTTGCACACAGGACCTGCGTACAAATGTGTTGGTATTAAGGTTGCTGGCACCTTCAGGGCAGTGGAGGTTACGGGTGGCTGGATTCATAGAGACCATAATGCAGTGCTCACATTTTGACCCTGGAGAGGGGTTTACACCAACAGCTGTCAGCTGCAATATTACTTTTAACCTCTCTGTCATCACATACTCATATGCAGCAGCGGGCATTGAGGAGTCCCCTCAGACGACAGGAAATTGAGTTGATATGTCCTTTGATATATGCTTGGAGAGCATTTAAGGCCAGCAGTAAAGTAGCTCACACACATGTTTTTCAGTTTACACGAGATGTTATAAATGCAAGAATATCACTGTGTCCTAATGTTTTACTGTAATCATTAAACCACATGCATATAACTTTACAGCTCTTACAATTTAAGCAAACATAGCTGTGCAAATTATCAGAGTAGTTCATGTTAATTTTTATTACGATGAAAAATTCACCTTTTTTTTCTAGCATGTGATACTGTATTGTCTTAGAAACCTCAAATTTTGTGGCATCAGCAACTCCATAATCTGCAGAGAGGTCAGAAACTTAAGAAGGTCCTTTGATTTAGATGTGTCTTTCTTCTAATCTTTGTTTTCTACCCACATTTTTTCTATTCTAATCATTCCTTTTTGGTGTATATGCTTGTTGTGTATGTTGTAATAAATATCAATATAATATATATTGATAGAAAAGAGGCATGAAATGTGCCGGAAATCATCAATCTACAGTCATCAATCTATTAAGATCTAGATCTCAGTCTACTTTTCCTTAATAGTGAGTTAGTCCAGATAATTCAGCTCTGTCTGGTGTATGGCGAAATCTCACATTCATTTAATTTGACTGTTCGCCTAACAAAATATTGTCATAAAAAAAGGTATTAAAAAGTCTTGAATTTGATTTTTAAACGTCTGTAGGAACCCTTAAATCTGTGTTGAGTGCCATATTTTTTCATTATATCACTATTTGGCACCAGTGGTTTGTTAATTTCAACACACTACACACACCCTGCTTCTTGTCTGCATGTAGTGTTAATTTCAACACACTACACACACCCTGCTTCTTGTCTGCATGTTCTAATACATGATCAGTGACCATGTACAGATGTTGACAACAGCTAAAGATTAGCATAGCAGTCACAACTACTTGGCGCCTAGATTGGTTTTAGAGCCAGCACATGCTGTGGCAGTGTTGAGCCAGATCTGGGCCAAATGTCATTGCTATCAGGTATATAGCAATGACATTTGGCCCAAATCCACCTCAAAACTGGCACAGTTCAGCCCAGATCTGGCTCAAAGCCAGCACAGGCTGTGCCAGCATGGGGCCAGATCTGGGCCAAATGCCTTTGCTAACTGGTATATAGCAAAGACATTTGACCTGGATCCTGCTCTGTGCCAGTTTACAGCCAGATCTGGTCCAAATGTATCTGCAAGCAGGTATATAGCAAAGACATTTGGCCCAAATCTGCCTCAAAGCTGGCACAATTCAGCCCAAGTCCAGCTCAAGCCAGTACAGGCTGTGCCAATTTTGTGTCAGATATGGGCCAAATGTCTTTGCTATCAGGGCTATTGTGAAGACATTAGCCCAGATCAGGCTGTAAAATGGCACAGAACCAGATCTGGGCTTAATGTCTCTGCTATCAGTGATGAATCAAAGACATTTGGCCTGGATCCTGATCTAAACTGGCCCAATTTGTCCTAAATCTGGCTTAAAGATGGCATAAGGTGTGCCAGTTTTGCACCAGATTTGGGCCAAAAAAATAACTTAGTTTTCATCTATCTGGACCTGTTCTGGTCCAGAACTGTCACATAACGGTTTTATGATTCCACACCAGATTAGGCCCATTGTGGAAAAATTTTCCCAGTTCAGACCAAAAGTTGGAGTACATCTGACCCATTCCTGGAGCTGACCCCAGCTGTCATAGGGTGAGATGCAGAGTACATTTGCTAGTCCAGAAGTTCTCAAGTAGGGGTACACGTACCCCTGGGGGTACATGAAGACACTCCATGGGGTACAGGAGATTTTGTAACTTATGTAGGCTAATTTAGAAAAATGGCGGCTTTCTATACACATCAGGAGTGACACGATATTATGTATATTCTTAAAACACATTCGTGCTGCAAATGTCTGCTGTGTTTTTTCTGTCCTCTGATAAAAGGTGATATATATATATATATATATATATTCCATATATAAATGGAAGATATAAATGGAAGATAAAAGGGTGTGTCTCCCTCTCTGTCCTCCACTCCATGCGTAGCGCAGCACTTGTATGCACAGCCAGGAGGTCAGTGCCATTTAGTTTCGCTGCTTCATTCACTGCCCAGTTAAGTTTGTAAGAGGAGGGATCGACTTTTCATTCATTAGTAATAATAGTAATAACGGCGCAGCTGAGGTTGGCTGTTACTGTTAACTCCCTACAGCGGAGTAATTTCAGTGAGCTGTTCATTTCGGAGCATTTATAAGTCTTGTGTCTGAGGTCAGAGGAAACTGTGTTGTTAAATTTTTCATTTGACTTAAGTCCTGTTAGTTTGGAAACAGCTCCAGCTGTGTGAGTAGCGCTTTTACGCTCAAATGGACATGTCAGGCTGCCTGCTGCCTGTCTCCTTCTCTACCAGGCTACGTGAGGTAAAAACCAACAAGCACTGGCAACACAGATATGAGAAGATGACAAACATCAGGTGGCGTAGAGTGGAGGGCGTTTTTGTTCCTCTGTCTGTCTTTAAACTTGGCACCAGCGAGTGTTTTGATGTGTGCTGGTTGAAGCAAAACTTTGCAAAAATATTTGCTGAAATTTGGCGCTGCGAAATTATGTTGTAGGAAGCTTGCATTGACTTGCTACAGGTTAAAAAAATAAAATATTTTGTATGAATAATTTGCATGAAAAAATTGCATCTTGAGTGTAAGGACCTTAAGTTTATAAACTGAAGTTTTTATTTTGTAGGCTGTTTAATTTAATTAACCTAAAAGCCCCCTTAGCCTCGCCATGGCAGGATGGTTTGACCCACACTGGCACATGCCTGTCAATCACTGTATTCACAGTCACTTCATTCATAAATGGGTCTGTGATTTATTATTTCTGAAGAGATATTTATAACTAAGTTTATGATTTCAGTTTGAGAAGAGGTCTTTATTATAATCCCAAAAAAGGCACTAAGCTGTCTTTTTTAAAATTAGTGAATAATTTTTTACAGGTTTTTAGTTCTTTCTAGTTCTGTGTTTTTATTTTCAAATATTTCCAGAGAGACTGCTGCAACTAAGCAGTGCTTTGCCCACTTATGGGTTTAAATGTTTTAATGCCTGTCCACTCAGCTGTTTTCACTATGAGTTTGAATATCCACATTTAGTGATGAAAAGATCTGCCATGAATTTGGTCATGCATTGTTAAGATTTAAAATGTTTGAAAAAAAATCTAATACTTGTAATTTGAAAGTGTTTATCAGTTACAAAGTTTGATAAATCAGATGGCTGTCACAGCGCTGCTGTTTAATGTATTTTTTCTGGCCAAAAATGCTTTGTGCTGTTCAGGGGGGTAGGGGGTACTTGGCTGAAAAAATATTTCAAAGGGGGTACATCACTGAAAAAATGTTAAGAATCACTGCGCTAGTCTATCACAGAGACAAACCGGGGATGCTCACTTTCACACCAATGGGCAATTTAGAATCACCTTTTGACCTACTGGTATGTTTTTAGACTGTAAGAGGAAGCACACAGAGTGAACATACAAACTCCACACACAAAGCCCCTGTCCAGTGGGGATCCAACCCAGAAATCTTCTTGCTGTGAGGCAACAGTGCCAACCACTTCACCACCATGCAGCCAAATTTGATACTTCAGAGGGAATTTTACAGTCTTACTCAAAGAGTCATATGATTACGTTTAAAATAGTGTTTTTATTCATTAGGTTAGATAAACAGCATTATGTGATGTGATGTTGTTATGAAAGCATCTTGTCTGAAGCAACACTGAGAGAGCAGCAGAGGGGATGTTGTCCAAGGACAATTATTAGGACATGTTGCTGTTAGAGAGATTGAGTATGAGCAGGTTATTGGTGTCTGCTGGCCATACTGTCATCTATAATGTGGATGGATTTAATGTCACTTTGAAAGGTGTTCTCCTTTACAGTCAGTCCACTGAGTTTTCTTTTTTGTCCCTGAAACTGATAATTTGTTGGGATTTTTTCTGAGTGTGCCCATCTGTTGAGATGCCATCTTCATGCTGACATTTTACAGCGCTCTATCTCATTTAAAACACTAAATATATGTGTGTGATCAATATACACAACATGCACACACATCATGCCTCCTGTCCTTTCACAGAGGAGTTTACCAAGGACACACGCCTCCTCACTCCTTATAGAAAATCCCCAGCATGTGTTAGGAGATTCAGGAGAGAGAGAGGAAGCATTACTTGACTTAGATGGATATAGGAAAGACCTTGGTTTGTCTCTGTTGAAATTGGATTACTGCTTTCTGCCTGTTATTTGGCTGACTGACAGCATGGTTGGTTGTACAGACACAGCAGCCACGATGGGAGAAGATTTATCAAGGTCTGTAAATCTGTTGCACGGGGAGGGGCATCTTCGACTTTCTCCCTGAAGAGCAGCAGTGTAAAAGGGAAATCATAGGCTAAAGAAACAAGAAATATCGGTGAGAAGTATAATGAAGAAAAAGAAGGAAGGATGGAAAGGGAAAAGCAGGGGAGGGAAATATAAGTACATGAGGGATCAAGATGGAAAAAAGCTGGATGGAAAGAATGAAGGGAAGCTCACAGACAAGTAGGACAGAAAGAAGAGGGGGAAAAGATGGCTGCACACAGGCCGAAGAACATGATTCACAAACTGAAACACGATCTGCCTTCAATGCAAGGCTCTCACAGTTTCTTAAAATGTTCAAATATTACCCCAAATAAGTTCTTTGTCATCTATTTTTTAATAGCTAGCTTGTAAAGTGTTAAAGGGATACTTCAACATTTTGGCAAATTCGGCCATTGCCATAATTCCTATAGTCTTAGTAATAGGTTTGTTACCTTTAGTTGTCAGTGCAAGCTATTTTTAGATCAGTGCTGCCGAGTTCGGACCTGCTGTGCCAACTCAATGTAAGCAGACGGTGTTCCGGCTTTCCCTCATCAAACTCATCAAATACACAATCCAACAACTCTAAAACGCTCACGTGGACAAGTTGTGACCTGCACATTCGCCACGCTATGAAATAATAACATATAATTATGTAACATTACGACACATGAAGCAAATACTCTGAACTATTTCTTGAGTAAACCACTGGGCGGAGTGAAACAGTGCAGCAACCATGTCTGGAGTGTAGTTCCGGCTTTGCATTTAGCTTTAAAACATCTCCGTATCGTAATGTTCCATGATTATTTCCTAACGTGGTGAATGTACAGGTCACAACTTGTCCACAAGAGCATTTTGGAGTTGTTGGATTGTGTATTTGATGAGTTTGATGAGGGAAAGCCAGAAATACCGTCTGCTTACATTGAGTTGGCACAGCAGGTCCGAACTCGGCAGCAGCGATCTAAAAACAGCTTGCACCGACAACTAAAGGTAACGAACCTATTCCTAAGACTATAGGAGTTATGGCAATGGGCGAATTTGCCAAAATGTTGAAGTATCCCTTTAAGCTTTATTCTCATGTCATTGGACATGATATGACTCAAGCCGTCTGTCTAAATGTTCCCATGAAAGCTGAAGTAGGAGGATTCATTTGATTTGACACAGTAAAGTGATTATAGTAAAATAATCATATTAGGCCATAGATCCAGGTCATTGTCAATATCCTGTGTGTTACCTGACCCTTGTTTCACCTTGGTTTAAAGCAAGCAGACAAGGCGCACACACACACAGGACATCATTGGTACTACTTTAGTTGGCATGGCTCTGGGTTTTTTTTTTTTTATCATCCATTAATGGGGCCGTTTATGGGTAAAGATTTATAGACTTGAGCCTCCGCAATTAACAGTTGTGCCGATCGAATAATGCTTTATATGGCTGAGAGCACTCATGTTGATGTGGGGAAACAAACAAAAGGAAAATGATAGAAGGAGATGAAGGAGTGAGTGAAGTAGACACAGAAGATTTGAGACAGAAAAAAGAAAGCCATAAAGTGAGTGTAATATTTAGATAGTGTAGAGGGAGAGGCAGTAGGAGTGAGGGAGGAAAATGCCGAGCATTACCCACCATTGACTTTTCAGGGCATCTGGATATTGAATCAGCCCCTGACTGCTGCTGCTGAGGAGTGATGGTCTATTTATCCAGCTAATGTCTAAACCAGACACAGCAGATGCTGTATTGAATTTTACATCAGGCTAGATTTCAGAGATCAGCTATCCAGAGGCTCACTATTCACATGGGCCTGGATCTGAGGAGGAGACAGAGTCATCCTTTTCTCATGAGCTCGCCTGGAGCATATTTATAAATTTCACAGACAATAATAATGTTAGCTGTTATAATTAATTCAATACAAAAGTAATTAGAGTAAGTACTCAGCTGCAGCATCCTCACAAAGTAAAGGAAAAACAAACTTAAATCAAAAACATTTAGTGTTGATTTAAAACCATCATTAGTGCCATTTTTCACAAAATTTCATAATTTAGAACAATTTAGTGTGAATAAACTTTATCTGCTTGAACAGCATAAATGCAAAGAAGTTATTAGATACACACAACAGCCAGTCTATAGTCAAAATAATTAATACTTCAGTCAGGAACACTTTTGTCATACATTTTATCATTTCATTGCAAAATGGATATGCAGTTTAATGTGGCATAGAAGGCTCTGCCCAAAAGATGCTCCTTGGGTCAGTCAAGCAGCATGCTTTGACTTTCCAGGGAGCGCATAGAAACTCCCATATGGATAGATACATTTATGAACCTGACCTGGGAGGCAATAATTGGGATCAGCTGGCCATCAGCTGATCATAGCTGTGTCCTGCATGAACTAAAGCTAGGCTTCATTTTTTGCCAGCATGTTTTAATATCTTTCACTCACCATTATTTCCAATATTTGTTTATGCTGATCTTTCGGTTTCTGCTTTTATCCTTTTGATGATTGTTTTGCTTTAGAGTTTCCCATCATCATGCTTTTACTTGTCTTTTGTGCTTTGTCATTGTAGCTCTATAAATGTTTTTATTTCTTACTGCTTCTCTTTTAATTACTTCTTAAAACTTTAGTCCTCCTGGTCTCAGGTTTTGTAGTTTGGTTCCTGTATTGCCTGGGTACTCTTGGGTTCTTATGATATCGCGTGATGCCCTGGTTCTTGTGATATCTCAGGATATCTTAGTTCTTTGAGGTCTTAAAAAATTTTTACTTTTAAGGACATCTAGGGATGTTGTAGTTCTAATGATGTCTCATGATGTCTGAGTATTAATGTTTGGGTTTTATTATGTAGTTTGAGGTTTTGTTTGCAGTTCTTTCACCTTTAAGGTTCTCTTGATGTTGTTTTGCTGTCTTTATGTGACGTTTGGATTCTGCTGCTTGCTTTGTTTTTCTGCATGTCAAAGCACTTTGAAAATCCTTAATTTTTTAAAGGTACTATACAAATAAAGTTTTATTATTATTATTATTATTATTATTATTATTATTATTGTTGTTGTTGTTGTTGTTGTCACTAACATCTAATCATCCAATCATATAGCAGCAGCCGTTCATGTTAAGACATGTAGACTGCCGAGGTCTAGCCCTTAGAGGTCCACTGGCTATTTTGCCATTTTGTTTATTTTCTATTAACAAATTAAAACACTTAGAAAATGTATACCATGCTCATGTTTGGTATGATCTTTTTTTGGCACTGCCTCAACTTTATTAAACAAAAACTATATTTTTTTAAGTTTAATTTACTGTATTAGATATAGGGCCTCCAAAAAACACAACACCCCACAAAAATTGATTTTTCAAAATTGTTATTTTAAACAATATACTATAATTTTTAAAAAATAATTACAAAATGAAAACAAACCAGCACCAGTCCTGTACTGCATTGCCCACTGTCCCCTTTGTGTAATGTTAATTTTTATATCAAATTAAAATGATCATGTTTCCTGTTTTACCTGGCCTATTGACATCAACCAAAAAATGAAAGAAAGCTTAAAGATCATGCTTTCCACACGAAGTGATTGCAATGCAAACTGTTGCTTTGTTTACATGCTTTCATGTGACAAAAGTAGCACATGATGAAATCACGCCTGCATGATCATGGACCCCTAAAAGCTTCACCCAGCATCAGTATAGAAAGAAGGGACATTTAAGTGACTTTGAACATGCTATGCTTGTTGGTGGTCTGACAAACTTTCACGTAATTTACACCAAATCTGACCCTCAAATGTTGCAGCTGAAAACAAGACACTTCCCAGTCATCTGTTGTCTAATTTTGGTGAGGCTGTGTGAATTGTGGAATCAGTTTCCTGCTCTTAGCTCACAGGAGTGACATCCACTGTGGTCTTCTGCTGCTGTAGCCCATCTGCTTCAAGGTTCTACTGCCACACGTTGGATATTTTTGCTCTCCATTCATAAACCCTAGAGATGTTCTTGTGGAAAAAAAGCCAACTGGACCATGCCTACATACCTCGATGCATTGGTTGCTGCCATGTGAATGGCCAACTAGTATTTGCATTAATGAGCAGTCAAATAGATATAGATCAGTGTATAAATGACTGTAAAGTGACATGCTTGTGATTTTTAGGGCAGCTCTCTTATCTGTTGTTATTTTTAAGGCATTTTGACATTTATGATGTAAGGATTATCAAAATAAACACTGATAATGATATTTGTGTGTCAAACTTGTCACCTTAACTTTGAAAAATGATTTAATTATTCTTCTTATTAAAAATGATTATTTGTTTTTTTTTTTAACAGGGAGCCCATCACCAAGAAGAAGTCAGGTAAGGCATGAATTTACATGCATGTGTGCGAGAGAGAAATAAGAAAATGGGTTTAGGTGGGTTCAGTGTTGAAAGAAAGAGAAAAACTACATTAAAAAAAATGTTACTCCATTGCATTTATATGATAACACTTTGTATGCCTTCTTATACTTTTCAAAAGTTGCCCTCTTTTTGTTCCAAGTATGAGATATGAAAATATCTCCATCTAGTGGTCACATGTGTAATCTTGGAAAACAAAAGAAAACTCCCAGGCTGGTACAGTCAAAGACATGTTTTGTCAAGACTGTATACACAGATATATCACATGTAAAATATTTATTGTATGAACAGTTAATTATTTTGGTACTGATATCAAAGAATCCCCCTTGTGTCACTGAGTCTTTATACTCTCTCTGCTCTTTGTTCATCTCATTTCTCTTAATTGCATCCATGACATATTTTCAGTTTTCTTCTCTATTCATTTTCCTCTCCATCAGGGATTGTGGAGCGAGCGACTACTTTCCTAAAGCGAGGTAGTAAACACTTGGTCGTGCTGTGTGTTTGACCCAGCGGGTTGCTAGTGGCCTGTTCCCTCTCTCCTCCCCTGGCCCGGGCAGGTGGGATGTGGCTCTGTTGAAGGCTTGGGGCTTGCATTGATTTCAATCAATTAAGAGCACAATACAGTTAGTGATCTTTAAATCCTGTGTGGCTCTTTTTTAGGAGTATGTTTCACTGAGGGAGAACAGAAAAGTTTGATGATAATGCAGAAGTTTTTTTATGTGCACAATGTAGGTGTTAAATTCATAGGCTGCTTCTCACTATGGTGATGCATGGAAAGATAAGCTGGGGTATGACCAGATAATTATATTTTCCCCCCACATCAGTAATTTAGGGCCTGAACATTTTAACTAACTTTATTGATCTGTTTGTTATGGAAATAATTTAAAGCTAATAAGTGTGTAGTGAGTCATCTTGTGTTAAGCTGATTCTGTCAGGTTGCTGCTAACATTGGTGGAGGGTCGTGTTGGTGCTGGTTTGTCTGGTTGTAGAGATCACAGCCATGCTGATGACTGATTAAACCATCTTCACCTCTTAATTCTCTTCCTTTCACTCCAGTTATCCAGATCTCCCATCCTTTCTCTCACAGCTCTTTGTTTCGCTTCACGCCATTTCTCCAATCACATCCGCTGCCTCTTCTGCTTCATATCAGGGTGAATCTTCATACTCTAGATAAGCCTCCACTCACTTAAGATTTTTTTTACCCTCTGAGTTATTCGTGGCATTTCATTAAAATGAGCTGTTCAAGTATTAATTCTCTTCAGCAGCACTTTGGCTGTAAGGGTCATTAAATCAGCTATTCTTTAAAGTGCAAATAAGTCTTTAAAAATGTAGCGCTCCCTTTTGTCAGAGACATCAAGGTCAGTATTGCAAAGAGTCCAAATTCATGATTATTCTTGAGCATTATATAAAGTGAATTAGTGGAGTTTTATTTACATTATTAAGATTTCACCCTTACGTCCACCTTATGAAGGAGCAGAAAGAGCTGAATAAATGTCTCCTTTTGATTTCTCTCCCCTCACCAGGAGATTCCACCGCAGCTGACCCTCTCCTCCTCGACCAGTATGTGGCGGTAACAGACTACGAGAAGCAGGAGAGCTCTGAGATCAGCCTGCATGTGGGTCAAGTGGTGGAGGTCATTGAGAAAAATGAGTCTGGTAGGTCCTATTATGTGATCACATTGTCACTAGCACATTCTTCAGTTTACTTTTGCCCCGTGAAAGACATATCAATACTACAACACTGTATATTTCATGTACAAATAAATAGATAAATAAGAACATTACATCATTTTCCCCACTAAGTGTTCTTCACAGATTTGGTGGATGAGGGCAAATGTACTGGAATATTTTGTGCAGTGGAAACATCAGTAACGAGTGTGGTGTTTTCTCTAATCAATGGTTAAATGAGTAAGAGGAGAAGGGATATACCCAACTATGGATTAACAGTCAAATCTAGTCAGACTTTGCCTATAGTTGACTGATCCTTGAACGCCTTTTTTGTACTCATTGATCCTTGTTACCACTCTAGGCCATCCATAAAGGGGATAAAGGGGAGAGCGTTTTGGGGCTCAGCCATATTTTTTACCTGAATAATAAGCACTCTCATCAAAGCAACAAGTAATTATTATTTTTTTGTCTATGCTGTAGTATATAACCCCTTTTCTTAAAATAGATTAACCTTTCTGTGTCCATCCACATAGTGAGCAATGTAGATGGGCACATTGAACTCAACCATTTGGAAAGTAAAGACAGATGTCATAAGCCATGATGTACAAAAATTTCAAGGTGCCAGAAAATTAAAAATAACAAAATGAGAGAATTCTAAAGGAAAAAATGAAATAATTGAGACAAAAGTGGCAAAAATGGTGGTGACATTTGATTTTAAAAAGTGGAAAATGGGTTATCAGAGGCAAAACGATAGGCAGACACTGATTTAAAATGGGTTAAGAGTGTCAAGAACAGGCAGAAAAAGTGTTGCAAAGGAGTTAAGAGTAGCAAAAAATGTGTGGTTACGGTTGAGTCGGTGAAATGAGATTTATAGTGTCAAAAACGGGTGGAGAGTAACTAGAACAGACAGAACATGTGGTGAAAAAAGAGTTAGGGTTAAGTGGCAAAAATGGGTGCTGAAGGTTGAGCAAAAACACAGGTGAGTATCAACGAGCTATAGACAAAAGTTTTATCTATTTGAATTGCACACAGAAACAACTATATTATCAAAAAATAAAAGGAAGCCACCAACCACCACTCATTACAGTGGTATTTCACCATGGAAAAAAAAATCCTAACAGGCTCACACATGCCTCGGATTTTGATTTCTTTAAATTGTTGGTTATCCTTTGATGCTACAAATCAAAGGAAGTCTATAATAAGCATTGTTAGTTAAGGGATTCCTGTACATTTTAATAAATCTTTTTTTTTTGCAGCAAAGTACAGTACAATGGGAACACAAAGTAGAATAAAAGGCATGGCAAGGTTTTTGTTTGTATCTAAAGAAATATGCCAAACTACCTAGGAATAACAGAAATAAGAAAAAATATGAGTTAAATGGTTGTCATAATTTAGATTAATAGTTGTTTTTGTAGTATGCCGCAAGAATTACAAATTCTTTGAAAAACACCTCAAATCTTTGTAAAATTAGACACAGAGCATCCCTATGATGGAATAGAATGATCCTTGTTTAATAAAGCAGGTGTTTGACTGAGATATACATTATGACATCAATGTTACTGGAGCCTCATGAAAAAGATTGGTCTGTGTTACAAAATGACAGCAAGCAACATAGTTGTAATACTTCCAGAGAGTTTTCCAAACTGTGTCCATTGTTTGAGGTTGGATTAACGGTTTAATCAGGCGGGGGGATTAGTGCCTCCAAATGTCACTCTGAAATTCCTTCTTTCTGCATAAACCAAGTGGATGGTTAAGTGTCCTTGTAGTTTGGGAAAGCTTCTTACTGATGAAATCTCGGGGTGTGTTTAATAAATGTCAAGGCTTTATCTATTTAATATAAAAAGGAAAAGCTTGTGTAGCCTGTTTTTAATATGTTTCTTTTCTGCTCATTCAGGGTGGTGGTTTGTAAGCTCTGAGCATGCCCAGGGCTGGGTCCCTGCTACCTGCCTAGAGGCACAGGATGACCCTGATGACTTCACTATTCCAGGGGAAGAAGGTATGTTAGGATTTCCATTTGCTTTTTGTCTCACAGTTAAAGGCAACACCTCAGAAGTAGCTTCACATCTTTTTTTTTTAGTCTTGATATTGCCACTAGAGCACACATGAGACATGTCATATCAATAGAAAAGCCTTGAGAAATTAGAATGATGATGTGGAGAGGGGACAGAAAAAAAATTCCCTCTTTTCTGGAGAGTTTTTTGTGTTTTGACCCAAAATCTCACCAATGTATAGGCTGTAGATGTGGTCATTTACATGTGGTTTATATTCTGAGTGTTTTGTGTTAAAGAAAAGCAATCCAAAAAATGTTAAATTCCTAAATTAGAGACCACTTCAATGAATTATATATATATGCAAGACATTCAACAGAGGTAAAGCCACATGCAGAGGTTCAAAGAGTGAGTGTATAATTATAATGTACAGTGCATGGTAGGAATCCTGCCAAGTAAAGAGGGTACCCAGTCAATATGCAAATTATAAACCACATTTTGAGTCTCAGCAAGTGGTTAAAGAGTGAAAGACCTGCTGGCTGTCTTTTCTGTGTCCTTTTGTGCTCTGAAAATAGTGTTTGTATTTGTAACATTACATTTATAATCAAAACCACAAATGTGTAGAAATGTAATACTAATAGATGGACATTTGACACATGGAGTTCAAGGGTATAAATCCTGCAAAGGGAGTAGTTCGGTTCAAATGATATGAAATCTGTGACCAAAGTTGTGACATTCTTGAAAGATTAATTTTCTGTAAAACAGAAAAAAGAAAAGGCCTGACAGGGCTACTGATTTGATTTTACCAGTCATTGCTGTAAATGTGTAAGTGTGCGATTAAAAACATCCTGGAGATGATGGCATATGTAATGTTCACTTCCTACTGTATTTTGCCTCACTTACTGTGCTGGGATGTCAGTGCCTCGGAGATTCTGGTCACTGCCAAGGCACATGGGTCGACGCAGAACTTTAGGGGATCTATTCAGCACAGGCTTTGGGCAAGGTGGAGCGCACGCCTTTCTTCTCCCCCCTACTGTAAATGTGTGTGTGCACACATGCATACAACTGTGTGCATGTTTGTCTATGTGCATGCATGGCATTTTGTTTGCATGGGAGATCCAAGCATGCAGATTAAACCCTTGCATGCAAAGTGAATTGTCATTTTAGGTAACACAAGAAGAAAACTTAGATACTCTGTTTCATTTAAATTAACCAGTGTCCATAGCATCAAATAGTAGTGATGTAGGAAAATCATTCTCTATAACAATGAATAATAAAACAAGTAGAAATAGCAGCCCTCTAATAGAGAAACAAAGTTTGTCCTGTTTGTGGCTAATTCTGTATTTGTGGAGGATGTTTGTGTCTTTAATGTGTTTCACCTGTGTGTATCTTACATCTTCTTACTCCACAAAACACTGCTCAAGCCTTGCCTCATCCATAAGTTAGCTAAAGTTAAACAGATACAATTTTACAGCCAATATGGGAAGGGAGGATTATTTACCCTTTTTATTAAAAGCATGCTGAGATTGTCATGACTTAGAGAATTAGATTCATAAATGTGGCACTACACATGTTGTTATTTAAGTAAAGTTACATTCTTAAGTGTTGAGTTTCAAATTCAAGAACCCATTATTGTGACCAGGGAGTCCCACTGTACTTTTTCCCATTTTTTACTTGCATCGGCATTTATATTTGCCTCCCTCTATGTGAGCATATTCATTGTTATCTTTAAAACACATTATATTTTCACACCTCATAAATTGTCTTTTTTGACTCCAGAAGAGAAGTATTCAGTGATTTACCCATACTCTGCGAGGGACCAGGATGAGATTGACCTGGAGAGAGGAATGGTTGTTGAGGTGATCCAGAAAAATTTAGAGGGCTGGTGGAAGATCAGGTAAGAATATCAAAGGCATCAATTGAACCATGTTTAGACCCGCCTTCCTTGAATACTGTTGCTTGGTTTAACATACGGTGCTCTAAATGGGCTCTTTCCCATTTGAAACAAATGAAAATAACCCACCATTTGACTGAGTTTTAGTTTATCAGATTGATTTACAAGTTTGTCTGTTGTGCAGTAGGGTGCTTGAAGATAACTTCAAATCTCTAAAAACTTGTTATAACATTGTTTAAAATATCTGATGTTAGTGTTGACTGTTAAAATTAGCTCATTAGCTCATTAGCAATACAAAAACTAAGAAGTCTTAAATTTACATTACCTAAAATAATTTTAAATTTCATAAAATAACTACTTTTTATCAAACATATTTACAGAAAAAAAGAAAAATTAGGAAGAAAATTACAAAGCTTGAAACACTTTAACAAAACATGAAACAAATAAGGAAGGTTGGATACAAAATTTCAGAGTCTGAAACAGTTTTACAAATGACAAAAAATGTATTCTACAAAACAAATTTAAAAATATGATATAAAATTACAAAGTCTTTTACAAAGCTCAAAACTTTGGTCACTTCAGACATTTTGTACATCTCTCTTCAGTAAGATACCGTTGTTTGTAAATGTATTTCAGAAATAAGGGTTCTACGACTTGTCAGTTTGCCTCAGCTCATGTAAAATTGTTTGTTTTGTAAATTTGTTGTGTAAAATTCATTTGAAATTTTAAATGTGTTTTTTTTAAACTTTACATTGTTTTTAGGAAATGTAAAAAAAAAAAAGTAAGGTGTTTTGACTTTGTTATTTTGTATCTGATGGGGTTTTTTGTAAAAAAACAATACAATTGTGTTTTCTCATTTGTAAATGTATTTCTCTGATATAAAATTGTTGTATGAAGTGTAAAAATGTTTTGGTTAATGCAGATATGTTTCATGCTTTGTAAAATTGTTTCAAGACTTTTTAATTTTGTATGACACTTCCAGGCCACCATACAAATCACATCAATTATATGTTAATTAAAAAAAGTGAAATCATATTATTTTCCATTGCCTTAAATGGTAAAGAACCCAGCAAGAAGAAAGTTTTGTCCAATCTAGCATCAGAAACCGAGGAGAGTGGGGCTTGAGGACTCTCTGATTAGTGGGTCAGCAGATTAATCAGGTGGCCAACAGAGGGTCCAATCTTAAAAATCAACATAAGCATGAATGGCTTATGTCCTTCAAGTAGACAAGTTAATGCAACTGAAAATGTTAATTGACATTTGGGGGTAAAGCACTTCACTTTAAAATGTCCCTGTCAGAAGCCCCTGATAGTCTATCTGTACCCGTCACAGGTACCAGGGACGTGAGGGCTGGGCTCCAGCCTCCTACCTAAAGAAAGCTGATATCCAGAGCCAGAAACAGTCAGCAGGTGGAGCTGCTCATGCCAGTACCAATGACCTGGAGGGAGCTTCCAGACAGAACCAGCAGAACAACGCAGCCAGAGAGAACAGAGACAACAGCCAGAAGGAAAACAGACTCTCCTTCTTCTCTGATAAAAGTAAGCCAATTCTGAATCCAGAAATCTAGTCTCATTATCAATCTGCCGCTGTCACACTTTGTCTATTTCACACTTGTCTATTTGAAAATGCTAATTTTGTATATTGCATATTTTTGAATCACTTTAGGCTGAAAGCCATTTAACCAGAATTCAAAACTGAATGTCAAATTCAATGAAAATGAGCTAATCATTGCTGCTTTAAAAATGCACAACTTGCAATTTGTCTGTTTCTTTTTTCTCTGCAGAAATGGGATCCAGGCACAGACCCCCTCCACGCAGAGATCTTACTATTGTAGGAGATGTATTTTTGCTTACAGTCTTAAATAATGAAAGTTCTATTTTATTCAAGAAACCTGACAATTTCTTCTAAACTACACTTTCTCATCTTTTCCCACAGCCACGGGGTACAAACCTTCCCAAGCCACCTGTTCCTCCTCAGGTGGAAGAAGAGTTTTATACCATTGCAGATTTCCAGACCACCATTCCTGATGGGATTAGCTTCCAGGCTGGAATAAAAGTGGAGGTGGGCTAGGTGTTTTCTTTATTTGAATTAGAATACAAAAAAGTTTTGAGGTGCTTCAGTTAAAAACATGACTCCCTCTTTACCAGGTGATTGAGAAGAATGCCAGCGGTTGGTGGTACATCCAGATAGAGGACAAAGAGGGCTGGGCCCCTGCCACTTTTATAGACAAATACAAAAAGACCAGTAATGCCCAGCGGCCTAATTTCCTGGCTCCCTTGCCCAATGAGATGGAAAAGCTGAGACTGGACGATGGTGGTTCTTCAAATGCTTCGGGCATAGATGACAGCTGGTCCAAGCCTTTGCCAGACGAGCCAGCTCCAGCCTCTGAGTCCTGTGCCCGGCCTAAACTCAGGGACTGGAAGTCCAGTGCCAGCAAGGGGGCGTCTGCCTTCTCTGCACCTTTACCTCCCGCCCCCTCTGCCCCACCAGCTGAGGAGAAACCAGCTCTGCCTCCACGGAGGGAGTCCATCCATAAAAGTTTTGAATTGGAAGTAACAGAGAAATCAAGACCTGACCATTCCAAACCGTTGCCCCCAAAACCCCCTACTCCTGGAGTCATCATGCCAATGCCCAAAGCGACCCCCTTTAAGCCAGACAAACCATCAGAGGCAAAGAAGGAAGACAAAAGCAAAGCTCTCCACCTTAGAAATGAGATGGGTCTTGAATGTGGACATAAGATATCTGCCAAAGAGGTTAAGAAGTTTAACCTAAAACCTGTACCCAAACAGCCTCCAAAACCCAAATCAGAGGTGCAGGAGGAGAAACCTGATGCAGCTGGTCCTGCAGTGTTGATGAAGGCAAAGCCAGTGATCAGACCCAAACCTGTCCCAGCTGCTAAACCTGATCCCCCAGCAGAGAACAAACTGGACATAACCAACCTGAGGAGCAAGCTGAGGCCGTCCAAACCGACTGATGCCGCCTCAGGATCAGCTGAGGTTAACCATCAGAATGGCACCTCCGCCACAGGAAGTAGCTCCCGACCCAGTTCACCCCAATGCTCTCCCCCCATTCATATCCCTACACTTAACAATGACGAGCCCAAACTCCCCCCAAAACACATTAACGGCGACAGCCAGGAGAGCTCATCACCCACCACAAAACCAGCAGTGCCTCCTCACAAGGAGCCCCCTCAGAGACCCCCAAGCATGGCTCCAAGGAGGCCCCCTCCTCCAAAGAAGGAGGGCCCATCCAGCCCGACGGAGCTCAAGGCTCCTTCTGCTCTGAAAGAAGCCCAAGAGAGTCGCAAGGCTCCACCCCAGCTCAGCAGACCCCCTCCCCCTAAACCTAAAGGGTTCGTTCAGGCTCCTCCAAGCAAAGAGAAAGAAGAACCCAAAGCGAACAAAGTCCCGATTCCCCCAAAACCTCAGCTGAAGAGTGAGAAGCCCGGCCCACCAAAGGACAAGCTCCCACCTTTAGTGAAAGAGCCCAGCAAGGACGAGCTGTATCTGGCTGTGGCTGACTTTGAAGGGGATGAAAACACGTCCGGCTTCAAGGTGGGCACAGTGTTCGAGGTTCTGGAGAAGAACAGCAGCGGCTGGTGGTTCTGTAAAAATGTTGGAGAAGAAGCCGAGGGCTGGATCCCCTCGAATTATCTCAGCAAGAAACCTTAGTGTCTCCAAACCATTGCCATACAAATGGAAAAAAAGGATTTAAAAGAACGAATATCACTACTTTGTAGCTTATTAGCTTGTTTTTATTTATAGGTAACTTTTAAATTGATGTTTGTTATGTTTAATTTTGATAAGGATATTCTGCCTAAAGTGAACCAGCAATAACATATGGCCTTGTGGGTCTTGTGATGTTTACTTTTTTTTTTTTTTTAAATCTCATGGTAAATCTTAGCGAAAAGTCAAAGCGCTAGAGCAGCAGTGAATATATCTCCACCCATGCCTTCTATAATACTGTGCCTCAATATTATATGCAAAATGCTTCAGTGCTTAACTTACTGTACGTGACTGTAGACATAGTCCTCAGTGGAACCCTGAACCTTCTATATTAAAATTAAAATCTACATCACAGGACTATGAGTAGATGTTCAAATCCAGCAGAAGAAAAAAAGATCTTTAGACCTTTAGGAAATGACTGCACATGAACTCACAGTAAGAGTTCAGCGGTTATATCCGGGCTTTTAAGTGCTAGAAGCAATCACTTAAAGAGATGTCTTTGCCAAGTAGAAGTGCTGTTTGTAATACTAAACAACATGCATATTAGTTTTTGTGCTTTTGTAATGCTTTCCTTGTTGACAGCAGTTATTGCTGCACTGAGGTGCACTTTCCAATAATTTCAAAGGAGGTCAGTTTAAGGTTTGCACATGCTTGAAGGATGGGGAGAAATGCCACCGTGCATCTTTTTATTTCTTAGTTTTGTCTGTCATTTTTAAGTGTTTTTATACTCACTGCAACAGTTAAAAGATGAGGCCAAATTTACACTCTTTCAGTATTTAACAAAATCACATTTTACCTTGCCAAAAATAAGGAAAAGTGAGATGCAAACTTGTACCTATGATTGAACCCCAAAACCTAGAAGATTGGAGATGAGCAGTGATTTGTGCAATGATTTACAGTATTGAAAGTGTACAGTCTGTTCTTTAACCGAAGTTTGGTGCTCAAGTAACAGCAAAGTATGACCAATGTATAAAAATAATGTTTTACATTAATGCTTGACTGGTCTCAAGCATGGTCAGTATAACAAATTATTTTTTATTGTACAGAAAAGAGAGTTGTATCTTCGCTGATGTCACTTTTCTTTGACGGCCCATCTGTCAGGTCTTTTACTTTGTACTGTTGAGGGTGGAGATGAAGAATGAGCAGAGATGGAGTTTGGTTGGCTGGTTTGTGGGATTAGCTTACAAAAGCGGAATGAGGGAAATGAAAAACTAAGTCACAGGGCTGGATGTGAAATGAGAGGCATATTTTACTCCAAATGGTTCTAAACTAACATTTTAAACAAGAGCAAAGTTGATAACTGGGAATAAAGTGTGCTCATGGTGAGAAAAAAGACAAGACTAAAAGCTGGACACTGAAACTGTTCTGTTTGTAGTTGCTTTGATGTAATCCACCTTTCACCAACACAGAAATAACAATGAGACAGGAAAAAAGTGGCAGGTCTACCAATATACCGACGTGTTCAGGTGTAGTTAGTGAACGAGTCTGTAAGTACAGTAAAGTCTTGGCAAATGGGTTGCTGATGTCATCATTTCAGTATTGTAATCTTGTTTACTTTTCTATGTATGTTTCATTACATTTGAGTTTCCTTTTACTTAAGTCAATAAAAGTTTCTGCTTTTTCAGAACACCTATTGTGTTGTGTCTACATTGGGATTTCTACATCAGGATAAAAAGCTGCCACGATTTAAGTAAAAATCTTTGCAGCAAGTGAAAAAAACTTTCTTTCTTGATGCGCATACCAAGATAACTTATTACAAGAAATATGTTCAAATACATTTTTACAGCTGTCAATACTGCCTTAAGGTGAACTGGAGTTTACCACAAAGCAAAATTAAGAGTGTAATCCTGATCTGTTGTGCCTGAGTCTGAATTTCCTCTGTCACTAAGCTCTATCAACCTGGCTAGATGAACATTGTTACTAAGACTAGACATACTTGGTTGGGACTGTGTTTGATTCAGAGTTTCAGTTTAAAATTGTCTGTATTAAAGATCTTATAGATCATCAGTTTTAACCCTTGGAAGATCCTTAAGAGCAGTGTTACTCAACCCCTCTCAGCTAAAGAGCCAAATTGTTGAAAAATACATTTTTGAGTGGTGAAAAGTGGCAAAAACAATAAGTTACAGATGGAAAAAAGTGGCAAAAAAGGGTGAAAAAGGACAAAGTATGCATAAAATGGCAAAAATAGATGAGAAAAAGTGTCAGATGAGTGAGAAGTGACTAAAATGGGCAAAAGGCGCCAAAAATGTGGCATAAATTTGAATAAAAAAGTGGCATTCAATGTCAAAAGGCAGCTTAATGGGCGAAAAGTGGCAAAAATCGCAAAAGGATACAAAATTGCAAACAGCGAAAAGCAGGGTAAAAGAGGCTAAACTGGGATGAAAGTAGCAAAAAGTGGCAAAAAGAAGTGGCAAAAATGGGCTTTAAGCAGTAAAAATTGACTAAGGGTGGCAAAAAAAAGAAAGGGGCGAAAAATTGCAAATAAGGATGCAGTGGATAAGGTTTTCTGGGGGAATAATTCAAATTAAAACAAAAGAACTACAAATCATCACTAAAAAGCCAACATGTGGCTCAAGAGCCATGTGTTGAGTATCACTGCTTAAGAGATTTTGTGCCATTCGATTTTTATTTTTAAGCCAATTTGGGTGAAAATATAGCTCAAATTTGTCAGATAATATTATTGTTTTTAATTTGTAGAATTTTCATCTTAGTTCCTTTAAATAGCCTAAAATGACTAAGCTACACAAAAGCTGACACGTTTTTTTCCTAACAACACAAATATGCCCTATTGAAAACATTAAAAAAAATGTAATTTTTGATCCCACATTTTTCTTAATATAAGCTAATCACTAATGCATTCCTTAATTTTAACATTTCATTTTGGACTACTAGCTTTTAATTTTAAATTTTTGTTATATTTTAAATTCATCTACTAAATGGAACTACTTATTTCCATTCAAAGTATGCTGCAAAATTTCACACTTCATATATATATACACACATATAAATGGTGTTATTTTAACCGCAGGTTAAAAAGAATGCACTTCACAGTGAAATAATTAGAAAATCTGCCTTTATTAAGATTTATTTACAACAGTGGTTCCTTCTGATACAGTTCCATTCACACTCACAATCCCTCCATTCAAATGTCATGTAAACTGAGGCAGAGAGGAAGGCATAGATTGAGCCATTAAACAGGACAGAGAAGAGTTTTTTTTACAACTATTTTAAATACTTTTGAGAGAGTTTGTGGGAGGGAGAGCAAGAGAGATTAAGGTGTACCTGATTTCTGGCCTGGTCGAGTTAAATCTGCAGGCCAAACTGCGCTAATAATCTCTCACCTTGCATGCAACAACAGCTGTAACCTTATGGTTTCTGTTTGAGTTTGAAGGCATTTTACAGCAGACTGAATTGTTGCATTCCATTTTTAAATTACATGAAGTTTTCATTCCAAAAACAGATCATTTAAAAGCTGACACTCTAAACTACTTCTTTAAAAAAAAATAAGGATGGGATATTTAAGTATTTTCAAAAGGTTCATGCATCTGTTTTTTGGGTTCAACTCTTCTTATGGTTCCCCCTCGCAGTGCAAAGGAAGGCAAAGTGTTCGAAAAATAAACCTCTTTAAGCTTAGCAAAGACATACATGGAATATTGCACTTTGGTTAGCAGGCAGTGCGTTTACTGCACTTGGTAAAACATTTATACATTTAATACATTTCTTTATATTCAAACTTTAATCTCCTATCTAACATCCTGCAGAGGACAACAGTATTTTGCTTTGGCTTTGTCAGTTCCCATCCAGTGTGACCGATTTTACAGTAAAACAACAGAAAAGAAAAAATAGACACAAAAGCATCACTATAAGTAAATATTAGATTCCCTTTGCTGTTAAAAATCAAAGAACTTATTAAAAAGAAACTTAAAGTCTGATCTAGAGCTAGCCTACTCCCCTTTTCAATTAAGATAGAAAATAAAAGCACATCCTTCATACCATTGGCATTGGTTTAAAAAAAGAAAATATTTAACTTAGCATTTACAGTGATAAATCAGGATACGGTTGTTCTCTATCAGTAAAAATAAATAAAGGCAGACTTCAGCTGCTAAATCACATACAATAATAGCAAGAAAGTTGGTAAATTTGACATTTTAGGTATGATTTTATTTGGTCATGCTGATTGGAAGACGGCACTGATAATTTAGGATGGATTAAAAGTGCTTTGGTTTTGTAGAAACAACTTTAAGAGAAACCAACAAACTTCTTCTTTATGTGGAAATCGATTCCCTCGCTGGTGTTCAGAGAAGAAAAACTGCCTTGTTCTAACCAAGCAGAGCTCTGTCAGTATTTCCTCATATAGAGTAATTATTAGTTTGATATCTTAAGCTCACTGTACAAAGTGTCAATGGCGAGCCATAAGACTTCAACAGATCAAGAAAATCAAAACACTGTACTGGAGACCAACTGGTGTGAAGCGCATTATCCAAATATTCAAAGAAAAACCTTAGAACGTGAGTTAAAACATAAATATTCACTAAAACAATAAATGATCTAAAGGAGGGACAGTGTGCTGCTATTAGAGGCAAAGAAATTCAAACTAAGGCAGCAGGCTGTTGTGTGAAGCCTGTAGGTTTGTGCTGATGGTGCTGCTAACAGTGGGCAGGACAAACTGTACGGCATCACAGCAGCTGTTTTTACGTGGTCGAGGAGTCCTGGTAAGGCACAAACTTGGACAGTTTGTTGGGTGAACTTGGGTTTGGACAATCCGAATTCTGACTCATCCTAAAGAAAGCCTCCTGCTCCCTTTTCTTCGCACTCAGATCATCTTCAAGGGCCTTGGAGGGTTGGAGGAAAGAAAGGAAACATAAATATCTATTGGATCACAGTGGCATGGTTAATAACAGTGCAAAGAGTTTATTAAGCTTCTATGATTGGCTCAAAGTGGGTAAATGCTGAATTAAGAAAAGAAATGTTGTGTAATGTTCCTTGGTATTTTCAGCAGCCTTCACTGAATAAGTGTCTACAGTATACATACATATCAAACCCCTATCAATAAAGTTTGATGGTTTCTATTTAGCTATTTTAAAGGCCTGAAAATTGTTGCTGCAGGTAGGTGGCAGACAAACATTTCCACAACAAATATTCTCTTAGTGGTAAATTTGGCTGCAGGATAATACATTTTGTCTAAAAGAATGTGATCATGTACTGGACAAATCAGGGAAGGTAAGTTTTACCCTTTTGTCGCTGAAACTGATTCAAGATTAAACTCTTGTAGAAAGTTGAGAGAACTTGACATTTTACAAATTACCTCCATTAATCTTTCTGATTAGATACTACAAAAACTAATAACCCTCTTACTTATCTGAGTTGGTACCATATGAAGATCTCTGTCAGGATTCAGTGTGTTTTTTTAAGGAGTGCAAGACTCACAGAATCATCCTCACTCTTTCGTCTCTTTGCCGTACAAAATGATTTCATCAGCCTTTATTTAAATCTTGAGGATCATTGAGGTTCCCCTTATTTACAATGGTGTCGAGTTACAGGATAATAATAATAAAAAATTTAAAACACTATTACTAGTAATAATACATTGAAATAATAATGATGATAATAAAGTAAAATGCCAGATTATTAGCAAGTTAACAAGGTTTTACTCAGAGAAACAATCACAAACCATGCCAAAATGATCCTCCACGTTATAAATTTTTGCAGTGAATGCAAATAAAATGCATTGGACTCAGTGTCATTTACAAACTGTAGGCTTGAATGTGTATGATTTTTTCAGGCTATGGATCCTAAATAAATGCATCCAAACATAACGACTCAAAGACCTTTAATCTAAAATCCAAGCACTTTCCAAACCTTCAAACTGTTCCATTAGAATTTCAACATTTCCAAGGGATTTAAGCACCTACAAACCATGCGGTTTAAGAGTTTAGTTGATGTAGTTTTAAAATGCTCCTTTATCCATTTGAATTTTTATTTTGTGTAAAGAGGTCACCATCAGAACCCAAAGAGCTAGAAAAAGTGTTGTGTAATAAGGACTCAAATCAGCACGCCACTGTAAAAAAATGTATTAAATACAAAAGATGCATAACTGCAAAAAAAATGTTAAACTTTCCACATCATGTCAGACAAAAAAAAACCTGTACCTTCTTTCTGGGTTTCAGCTGATCCCTCCAGTCCTTCAGCAGCTGGTTGTGCTGTTCATCCAAATGTTTGAGCCTCTGAGTTTCATTCTCAATCAGCAGGTGACACTTCTCATTCTGAAGTACAAAAAAAGCTCTTAATGACAGTGCAAATTCATTTTGAGTAAAAATCTTTAGACACACAAAAAGGGTTGTGATATGAAGGCTTCTTTCCGATGACTGACCTGTAGATGCTGCAGCTCTCTGATGTTGCTTTCACACCGTCCAACCATCTCTCTCATCTGGTTCTCGTGTTTATGCTGCTGATGCAGCCGCTCGGCCTTCTGCCGCTTCTCCTCCTGCTGGGAGAACTGAAAACAGGCACAAACAGGAGTGAGGGAGTCAGGAAGTACCTTAAAGTTTTAATGAGAAGTGGAAAACCTACGCTCCGTCCTACCTGTTTAATCTTCTCTCTGTCCTCTGAGGAGCTGCCTGTAGAGTTGATGCGGAGGCTCTTCTTGAACATGGCCATGCGCGTCTTTGCCTCACCACGCTGGATCTTAGGCAGTCGACTCTTCTCCTGCTGTTGTCGAGATTTTAAAATCTCAATCATGCGATGGTTGTAGCACTGCATCTGCTCCAGCTCCTGGAGAGACAGAGAACACACAAAAGTACTATGACAGCACTGAGGATATAAATGGAAGTTTAAAGAAACACAGAAAATAACTACACTGATGTACCTTCTCATGTTTTTTGACAAGCTGATGCCTCTGGAGGAAGTACTGATCTTTTAGCTGCTGTTTCATTAACTGATGTCTCTCGTAAAGGTTCTTCTCCTCTATGTCCCATATCGTCGCTTCACGCTCTGATCATGAACAGAAGGAACACAAAAGAACAGAAAAAAGAAGAATTTAAACCTGTTTATTTTGTGGTGCATCTCACTATTTTAACCCTGAATCAAACAGATTCTGTACCTCTGATAAGTTGGTGTTTCTTGCTAAGGCATTCCCTTTCCATCTCTGCTATTTCTTTCTTGTTGTTAGAGATGATACTCTGCAGCGTTGTGTCCAGGTAATTCTTCTGAGCAGCCAGGAAGTTGTTCTCCTGGAAAACAGGAAAGAAAGACATGAATTGGAGAAAGGAACAGCTAAATTAAAGGATATACCCGTGCATGTGCATGGGATATAGAACAAATCATCTAGTAACAACCAGATCAAATCTACCTTTAGCAGTGTCAGCAATGTTTCATGAAAATATTTTAGTTTATGAAGCATTTTACAAGTAGTTTAATTCAGCATTTATGAAAATAATTTGAAGACAGTTTACCTCTTTTACTTTCATTTCTTGAAAAGAATTCATCTTCTGCTTTAATGTGTCTTTACGCTGACTCCTAGGCAGCTTATCGACAGACTGCTTCACCTACACAAACAAAAACAAGGCACATTTTAGCTGTGTCTACTGAGTCTAACAATGGATTAGAGTACGACAAAAAGCATCTTGCTTTCATAAGGGTTTTACAGCAATTAAGATAGTATGTAGATTTCCTTTCCTTTTAGCGCTAACGCCTGATCATACCTCCTTTTTCTTGTGTTTTAACTGATCCTGGAATCTATGAAGGTCACGTTCCTGCTCTGCTTTGATGCGTTTGGTCTCGTCCTTGAGTCTGATATTGTGGTCCGCCTCCATCTTCTCAATAGTCTGCTTCTGGTGTTTCTCCAAGTTCTCCAGCTCAACATCGTAGTGTTTCTTCTTGGCCTGGGACACACAAAAAATACCACACTAAATCCCTGCAGCATTTTGCATGTGAAACTTGAAACAATGCAGGATGTGTTTTACTGACTTGTGTTAAGTGTTGCTAATTGTTCCTAATACAATAGTAACCCAGCAGCAGTGTACCATTTTCTTCATAGTGGATTTGATTATTAGCCATAATGTCCTATCTATCCAAGACTGATAATACCACAGGCTGCCTGACAATGAAATATTGGTTTAAACTCCTGAAGTTCACGTGATATCAACCTTGTTTTAAAAAAAAAAAAAAAAAAAAAAGCTTTGTTGTTGGCAGAAAAAAGTGGTGATAAAGGATTAAAAAACGGCAAAAAATTGCTGAAAATTGGCAAAAATTGGTTAAAAGCAGCAAATTGGGAAGTAACAGGCGATGAATAGGGGTAAAAACTTAAAACTAAAATTTACCTCTGGATTAATAAAGTATCTACCAAAAAAATCTATTTATCTAAAAGTGCCAGAAAGGGTTGAAAGTTGCAGATATAAATAGAAGTGGTGAAAAGGTGGCAAAAAGTAATGAAAATGGAAAAATGAGGCAATATTGGGCAGAAAAAAGTTGTGATAAGTGATAAGAAAGTGGCAAAAAATGGGACACAAAAGTAGCAAAATTGGGTTAAATAAGGCAAAACAGGTTAAAAAATTAGCAAAAGTTGTTAAAAGTGGCGAAAGGGGTCAAGCAATGCAAAGATGGCAAAAGGGGGCAGGAAGAATTGGCAAAAATTAATAAAACAATATAGGATCTATAACAGTGGCAGAAATGGGTAAAATGGTGGGTGAAATAGGGTTAAAAAAGCAAAAATGGTTGAAAGCTGGCAAACGGTAGAAAGTGTCAAAAAGGGGGATAAAAGATGCAAAGTTGAAGGAATAGGGTAAAAAAGTTGCAACACATGTTTAAAAGTGGCAGATATGGGCAGGAAAAAGTGGTGAAACGGTAGCAAAAAGTGATTTAAATGGGATTAAAGAGGCAATGTTCAGCAGAAAGAAGTGGTGCAAATGGGTCATTAAGTGGAGAAAATGGGTCAAAATGGCAAAAGTAGGTTGAAAGAGAAAAAAATTGATTTAAAAAATGGCAAAAGTTAGTTTAAAGTGGCAAAGGGGATGACAGAGGACAAATTAAGAACCAGAAAAAATTGGCAAAAATATGTTATCAAGTGGCAAATATGGGTTTAAAGTGGCAGAAATGGGTGTATTTGTGGGCAAAGTGGTGAAAAGGGGTGAAAAGGTGTCTTTATGGGTTAAAAGAGGCAAAAATAGATTACATGTGACATAAATTTCTTAAATTGGAAAGAATGGGTTAAAAGAAGCAAGAAGAGGCAAAAACTGTTGCCAGTGGGTTAAATGTGGTAAAAACTGTTTTGGTGGCATGAATGGGTTAGAATAGGAGGAAAAAAGGCAATAGGTGTCCCAATTTTTTTAAAGAGGTCTAAACGTGCAAAAAAGTGCCAAAAAAGTGGTAAAATATGTCCGGAAAAAGCAGTGATAAGGGGTTAAACGTGGCGAAAAAAAAGATAAAAAATGAGCACAAATAAATAAATTCAAAATAGGAACCTAATAAAAGCTTGACATGTTTTTTCATTTCCAAAATGAGGCAATTATTAGAAATGATGCCAACACCATTGCTACTGATCTAACACATATATTGATAGCATCGATGAATCACCACTGGGGCAGGCCATTTTACTGAGTTTTTCAGGGGCCCGCCAAATTCTATTGGCAGGCCTGACAACAAAACAATTGAGTGTTTCACTCACATGCATCTCCTGTTCAAAGCGTCTGTGCATCTGTTCTCTCTGTGTTTCCAGTTTGGCATTTAGACCAGCCTGAGCACGGTGCTCCTCCTTCTGCAGCAGACGGAGCTCACGCAGCTCCTGACGCCTGAAAACAGAATTTTTACACATATAAGCACAACTTTACTTTAAAAACTTATAAGAACAAACATTTTAATGTATACTTCAAGTGAAGTTAATACTGTGAATGCTTTAAGACTCTACAGTGTTGTGTCCACAACTGATAGACAGCAAAAGACATGTTTGTCCCTTGTGTTTTGCAGGAGGCTGCCCTCTGATGTTTTGGGTTAATTATTTCCAAAAATCTTTATTGTACTCAAGGCAGAAGTGGCCAAATATGGCCAGACATTGTTCCTTTGGATACCTGTTTTTCTTACAAGAAAGCACAAATTAACTAATAAGATATGCATGTTGAAACTAAATATATATTGACACTCTGCTGTCTTTAAATCTATCCAACAAAAATTAAAGACACATTAAAAGAAACATCAGCCCAAGGTTTGGTCATAAAACTGTTGTTGAATCTGCAATGTCATGTTGCCACCACTAGATGGCAGGGGTAAAGCATCAGGATCTACTACGAGTTCAAAAGAAGTGCAACTTGTTTGACATTTACTCTCAAATGCATTGTTTATTTAAAAGTAAGGTTAAGTCATTTCTGTTTTATTTGACTATGCTAGTCTTAAGAGATACTTCTTATCTGGTCTCCATACAGCAAACACAGCCAACCTTAGCCATCTTTCCCCTCTTTTCTTTCCATAACTACTTATATATATAAAAAACCTAATCCAAATTAGTCTTTTTCCATAACAGTTTGGATATTTGTATCTCAGGAGGCTAAAGCCCAAGAGAGAAAGATGCCTGAAATAGTGCATGAAGTAAAAGCAGCGTCCAACAGGCCACTTATCATTGAGAGACCCCTAAGAGACCTCAGAGAATAAAAACAGATCATTTTACCATTAAATATGAGAAGGAGAACAAATATGTAAGTCACTTGTCTAGACAGTTAATAGTTAGGAAAATGTTTTTTGTTATATATTTATAGGGGTTCCTCCACTTACCTCAGGAATCTCATCTCCTCGTCCTTCTTCTCATCGTCCCTGATGATTTTGGAGGTGGTCACACTCACCTCCACACCATCAATGACAAACTTCCTGGTTCGCTTCAGAGTCTTACTGGAGAAGTCCTGAGAGGAAGACAGAGAGGGGCAAAGGTTTACAAAAAGAAGATTAAATCAAACCTAAAGTACAAGACAAATCTATCCTTGCCCTTAACGTCAGATTCTGTTTAAAGCTACAGAAAAACTCAACAGCATGTCTGTAAACTAGTGACTAACTACCAAACTGCCAATCTAAGAGATCAGTGGTTAAATTAGCAGTGAGACATGTAACACAAAGCAAACTCTGTCATCAAACATGTCATTTTGTTACAGATTTTGTGTTTTGCTAGTAGGAGTTAAAGTCAAAGCAGTCTGGCTGCAGAGGGTCATCAAATACGGGGGCTTCATTGTTGAAAAGCAGCATAAGGCTAAGATGCTTGGTTTTAAATATAAATACAACAAACTTTCACATGTGAAGTAAGTGCAGTTAGTTCTTTTGCAATTTTCAGTGTATTTTTCTAACCTACTCTTTAAATAGTTAAGTTGTTATTGCATATAGTTTAGCTGGCATTTTAACAAATAAGCAGAATAAAATTAACATAATTTAGCTCTTTTATTGTGCAGGGTTGTGTAACAGTGATGTAAAATTGTAAAAGTTGCTTTAGTGCTGTAAAGGCAAAAAAAGTCAGTGAAGCAATAAAGCACGGGTGTCAAACCTAAGGCAGTCTGGCTGCAGAGGGTCATCAAATACGGGGGCTTCATTGTTGAAAAGCAGCATAAGGCTAAGATGCTTGGTTTTAAATATAAATACAACAAACTTTCACATGTGAAGTAAGTGCAGTTAGTTCTTTTGCAATTTTCAGTGTATTTTTCTTTGTATCTGGCTTAACGAGAGGCAGCTGTGGGTTAATGTGTGTTGACAAAGCCATTAATATTCCTGTCTGTCTGGTTCTACTGTAACAATCAGCAAGATGCTCCATCTGTCACCATCATTGGGAGCGCCATCCAGGAAGTAACAGTGTCTGACAACACAACCTCATCTAGCAAGAATGACGTGACTTTACTTTACACCCTAGGGAAAAAAACGAACTCAAAAGCCCAAAAACTCAGATTAACTTTTTCAAATGTAGGGCAGTTTATTTGTTATCTCAGTTCTTATCTTCAGCAGAACAAAAACAAGTGAATGACCTTGTTCTTTTTACTCTGTGATCCAAGTTGAATAAATCTCTTTTTTGAGAGCAGGACTGCACAAGCCAATCCAAGGAAGTAATGAATCAAAGTTGAATTGTTAGTTTGAGAGTGAGGTGACCTTGCAGAAAAAAAAAAACAAAAGTGTTTTGGCTAACAACTCACTTCTTGTTGTCTGGTTACATTTCCTATATTCCATACCTAAATCTGCCAGCACAGACAATATTTACTAAACTGATCGGACACAGTTTACTCTGCAAACACAGCTTAGCTCAAGCCACCAATGTTATAATTTCCTGTTTGAAAATCAGTTTATGTAGAAGAAAGTTCAGGAAAGGAGGAAACCACAGTAAAGGTGGGGACGGTTTTTGTTTGTTCCTTATCTTAAATACTCAAAAAATGGACAACGTAAGAGTTTGTGAGATGTTCCAACCACTGGATAATGCTTTTGCATTGTTCTGTACCGCTTATTTTCTTCCCAGCTGGCTGACACATTTACAATAGCAATAAATCCATGTGCCTGTGTGTTTAAATGTGTTATTAAGTGCATGCTGGCACTATAATCAGAGGACATGTGGGTCACTCTGTGGCTCAGCTGTGTTATCGAGATTGAGGCTCCACGTGACTGCACTTCCTATGTCATTCACAAAAAACAAACACAAACATAGCTTTCATGTACACACTGATGTAGAAATACACTAAAGTGAGTGTCCCTCTGTCTGAAAAACAAAGATAGTCTATTCACGGTGACTGCAGGCTGCTGAATAATCTGTTCTGGAAAAACTTAACACACCACAAACTGAAATCCTATTGACTGTGTGTGGAGGACTGTCTATCATGCTCAGTCCATAAGCATCCAGAAGCTGCAGAGCAACAATGAGCTGCACAGAAACTCCCATTCAGTCTGCTGAATACTGAACTTTGCCCACACAAAGGGCACCACTGGTCATGATGAATGGGAGAGTGTTGCATATTTTGTTGCAGAAAGGCTAAGTGTCTGATGATAAAATGCTCTCTCTCTTCACTCCCAACAGCTTCCTTACTTCACTTCCTCTCTGGGACGATCAGGCTAAGAAAAAAAACGGGAATTATTAAAGCTATAGAGAGGAACCTTCTGTTTGTGCCAATTTTAATAACACTGGTGAAAAAAGTAGTCTTTTTTTCTTTGCTTTTGTTCAGTAAATGACAAGAAGTATTGTTAAAAAATCATACCCTACCTTCTTTTATAATCTAATCTATTGATCACTGTAAATCTTTGCAGGAGAAATTTTAAAAAGGGGAAAAATGCTGTTCCTGCAGAGTGCTGTAGATCAGTGATTTTCTGGACTCACCTCAACCTCCCAAGGTTGTGTATAGGAAAAGGTTCTTTATTTTACCTTTCTTTTTCTTCCAAAAAATGACTTTTATGCCAATCATATTTGTTTTTTTTTCAACTCCATCAGACACACTGACATGTATTTAATTGTTACCTAATTAATTCAAGATGAATGTCCAGGTTCAGTTATGTATTAATAGTAATAAAATGCATTCCTTTTTACCTTTTTCACTCATCTGACGTATCTCATGTCTCCTTGGATATTGTGATTTTCAAACTGTATCATATATATTAAATGTACTAACCTACTCTATAAATAGTTAAGTTGTTATTGCATATAGTTTAGCTGGCATTTTAACAAATAAGCAGAATAAAATTAACATAATTTAGCTCTTTTATTGAGCAGGGTTGTGTAACAGTGATGTAAAATTGTAAAAGTTGCTTTAGTGCTATAAAGGCAAAAAAAGTCAGTGAAGCAATAAAGCACGGGTGTCAAACCTAAGGCCTGGGGGCCAAATCCGGCACGTGGTACTGTTATATCTGGCACGCAAGATCATATGATCTCTCTATTATAACTGGCCCACCAGTATAAGGTCTGCAGGTTTCCTCCAAATCTGTAAACCTAACCTTGATAATTTCAAATGTCCTTGTTAAATTGGGAAAATTTGAAAAAGCAAAGAGTAAAAGCAGTTAGATAAAAAGTTAGGAAGTTGGGTAAAGAAATTAATGTTTTCATTTCATATTTTCAATTTTGCATCTCACAATTCTGACTTAAAGTTATGATTTGACTTTTTCATGTTTCGATCTTCAAGATTCACAATTTAACATTCTAAGTCATATTTTACCTTTTAAACTTGTGATTTGGACTTTCTATGTATTTGCCTTTTAAAACCATTATTTTGCCTTTAAATGTCGTGTTTTGACCTTTTGAACAAATAAGTTTGACTCTTTGTCTCAGACTTTGAGCCTTTAAACTTATGATTTTAACTTTTTCATCCCAGAATGATTTACTATCAGTGTTATTTATATTTTTTTCATACTTTACTAATGGTGAAAATGAGGTTGACAGTTTATGTTGAAATGTTAACATTGTTAGGCTCTTAGGTCAGGCCCAAATTCAGAATCAACGATTGACTTTCACATTCCTGGCCTGAATAGCCCGGCCCTACGGACGTCTCATTAAAGCAAATCTGGCCCCAGACTCAATATGAGTTTGACACCCCTACTACAAAGGAAAAAGGAGTAAGTGGAAGTTAGCAATGCAATTATTGCAGAGGTTATACTAAGTTTGGATCTAAAAACAAAATGAAAGCAAAAAAGTAAAGAAAGACAAAACATATAAAAGCATTCAGGAATTACTGGTGGCTTTATAAATCCTGTGTTTTAGAATTTTTTTTACACTTGATCCTGATTCAACATGCTTTTTCTTAAAATTTAATATTCTTCCAAAAACAAGGAATGCACCTACAGATTTGTTCAACACTGGTATCTGATGATATAGGCCCTGTTGACAAACACAAGCACATCAGCAAATTGTGCTGCATGATCATATGACAGTAGATTATTGTCTGTTATGTGGTAAATGTACTGTTGTCATCTATTACACCTAACTGTATAAGGTCAAAGAACTGATATTTTCAAAATCAGTATTAACCCTGTTTTTATTAGTTTCATGGGCAAGAGGTTATGATAAAATTTAATATTTTGGACTTTGGATTTTTGTGGGGTTTTCTTCATTATTATTTACTGAAACCACTAAGCATTTCAAAGTAACTTTTTAGGATTTGACAACTTCAGCTGCTACAGACTCTGCATCTTCTCCTTATGTAATGTGCACTGCAAGCCTAATGGAAGACAGGCTCTCCTCTGTCTCAGATAGTTAACACCCACACCCCAAAACACAACACAATGCACTTTCAGTTCCTCTGTGGGTGCCGAGAAATATTTTTTCCAAGGAGGGGTTTTCCTACAGAGGCAGGGAGTTGTCTCTGTACCTCTTTACACTCTAGTACTCCTCTAATTCCCTAAAAGAGACACAGTTTCTCAAAAAAAAAAAAAAAAAAAAAAAAAAAATTGATATGTCTAAATACTGGGGTAAGTCCTCCTTACTGCAACAAAAAAAAAAACAATATTCAAAGCAGTTTTTAGTGATATTTTTATAAGAAGACTTGAGGAATATCTGTATAAGGTTGATAAAGTTGCTAACTCTGCTAACATAAGTGTTTCTTTAAGTTTTACTTCATTGTGACTCACCCTCGAAGACATTGCAATGATCTCCTTGTTGATTGACATGTCCATGCTCTCTGACGCCATGCTGCCAGAATAAGATGACCGTTTGGTGATGACCCCTCCATTGCTATATGGTGAGACAGTCTCAGAGTTTCCTCCTGTCGAAGACCGCTCTGGCGTTCCCTTGTTTAGGCTTCCATTCAGCCCAGATCGGGGTGTAGGTACCGGTGTGGGAGTAACTGAGGGAGCTGTGGTAGGTGTGGGAGTTAAAGCTGTTGAAGCTGGTATGCCTCCGTTTACTGTGACATCGTTCTCCTCCTGTGTCATCTGGATCTTTGGTACTTCTGATTCCGATGAGTCAATAATGATGTCCACCTGTTCCTCAGAAGCCTCATCCTGAGGAGGCGATGAGGGCTTTTCTGTCTCTGTGGTCTCCTCTGCAACCTTGAAAAATATTTAACATAAATCATGTTATAGCTAAAAAACAGACAGGTGAAATTTTATTTTCTGAATTTCAAGCCCTAGTTCAGAACAAGTGAGGCAACAAGACTGATTTGAATGCTGCTGGGGACAGTTGCAGCTATGTAAACTGAATAGTTGTAACTTGAGTCAGGGCAGCTGACAACATCTGCGTCGCAGACGCTGGTTTTTCTCCACCCATTAATACCCCTTATAACTCTTTTTCACCAAGTTTTTGCTACTTTTAACCCATTTTTGCCAATCTTATCATTTTTTGAGACTTTCAATACATTTTTAGCCACTTCTAAACTACTTTTGCCACATTTTATCCATTTTCACAATTCTTTTTTGCTACTTGTAACTCATAAAAGTGCCTTTTGTGCTACTTTCAAATTCTAGATCAATGTGCCTATTCACTTTGTAAACATTACTAATAAAAAAATAAATATCAACTTCTGTTGTTCTCAGTGGCTATTATTCAGGTTAAAAAATATGGTTATCACAGCCTTTCTTTACAATTGACCATGATTTTGTTGACCTCCATGGGCCGCCCTGTTGAAAGGGCACCAGAAAGCTCTCCCCTTTATCCCCGCTTATGAGCGGACTTGCCTACAAGTTACATGCATCTATAAGGCAGGCATGCTAGCTGCAAACAGTTGCAAGTTTAACTTGCCTCATTGTGAATCTTTGGTCTGAACTTGGCTTAAAACCTAAGAAAAGTACCTTTTCCACCTCCGGTGTTGGGGTAATCTTTCCATCCTCAATCCCTGAATCTGAGCTGGAAGTCTTCGTCGACACCTCGCTTTCAGATTTCTCTGACTCAATGGTTGCCTCATCGGTGAGTTTATCCTCATTCTCCTCCTGAGCTTTAGGTGGGGGATTTTGCCGTGGAAGGGGAACAGGGACCACCATGACTGAGCCTGGCTGTTCCTCTGTTGGGGACTCTGGCTCTGACATTTTTCTGGGTGAAGGTATTGGTGGGCTTGGGGATGATGTGGTCGGGCTTGGGGTGTCCGGGGACTGGTCACCTTCCAAACTGGTCTGACTGGTCTGGCATGGCTCCTTTCCTGGAGACTAAAGGAATCAAAGGAGAGAGAGGAATTGTCATGCACATTGACCAGTCGTTTGGTATGATTGGTCCCCCCAAATGTTTAAGCTAATTTTTTTTCCGTCCTTTTTTAGGTCAACAACATTGTTAACATCTAAAAGATGCTTACACTTTTTATTTTTACGAGGAAGAAAAGAAGTCAAACTGGATGTTAAAGATCCACAATTATGCAGTAGCTTAGCATCTAGCTGCAAACTAGAACAAGCTTAGCACTTCTCACTGGAGCTTATTTGGTTCATTGTTCAGCAAGCTAAGGTGCACATAAAAAGTGTTTCTAATTTCACAAGAGCACAATCACATTAAAGTTTGCATGCTGTTGAAAGTTTGTACCCAATGTGATAAAATACAACGATATCTAATGTTTCAAACTGGGGTTTTAGTCCAAATGCTAAAAGCTAAGTCCTTCAGGCGTCTCACTATCAGGAAACTAACCTAACACTTAACTTTAGTAAGAATGCTGTCAGTCCTGTTAGTCACTGTAGCAGATATGGATATCTAATCTACAATAAGTACATTAATAATTACAAAGCCTGTGTAAATCATGACTGACAGCCATGAACTAAAAGTCCTAATGGTGTTACTACCATGAGATAGATTGATGGAGATATAGAGCGATTTCTATAAAGTATGAAAGAAAAATTAAAATAAGTAGGGCTAAAAATGGCTTGTGAAGACATTATTTTACATTTTTATCATTTCTTTAAGTTTTTTAAATACCTGCATATACCATGCAATAAAAAAAAAAGTCTGACTAAGACTTTTAATGTTTTACATCATGACCTGCCAAGATGGCCTAAAAACATTTTTTATGACACTAAAAACGGGGGTGGATCCAGACTTTTTAAGGTGGGCTCTGGGGTGACTTTTATTGGTTGGATTTCATGTTTACCCCAGCCAAAAAATAAACAATCTTAATCTTTTTAAGCACATATTATAGACAGTACATGACTGATATTACTCAAACCAGAAAATTACATTTAAATCAACTATGTAAATTCACAGAAAGAGGACTGTTTCATATCCTAGAAATAAAACACATGTTTGAGAGTTATTTTAGATATGAGAATACTATATTTGGGGATTCTCAAGTTTATATTTAATATACAAGTTATTTCAGAGTTATGTCGCACAGCTACATGTCAATGTGAGCAGCGTACTTTTGCTCCCAGAAACATTTCTCTCTTTCCCCTGTCTTCAGCTGAAGGTAAACAAAACCATAGATATCTTTATGGGTAGGCCCAGCCTCTCTAATGTCTCAGTAAACATCTCTGTGCATCTCTCTGTCTGCCTGATGCAGAGGATATAGAGTGAGGCAACAGCTTGGCTGGTTTTTCAAGGCCTTGTAGCTGTTTGAGTCAATATACAACAGTGTAGGACAGGGCTGCCCTGCCAGTGGCGACAATGAAGTAACTGTAATGACAGCATACTGTAGTTGACTGGGTAGGAGGGGAAAAACCTCTGTGAGGGAGGGAAAGGCCAAAAATACAGCGTTAACTGCAAATTGTCAATCTAAACTAGTCAGCTAATATAAAAATACGCGTTTAATGCCTCATCAGGAAGTTTTAGGTTGGATAACTTTAAACACAGAGAAAAGATGTATCATGAGTTTGTTTCTTTTTTCTGTTAACAAAGCAGAAAAAAGCAGAACTGGGCGCATAATGAAAGTAGGACCACCTATTTATTCAAATCTAATCCAACAATCTTTATCAAATTCACAATGAAAAATGAATACTTGGCCTAGTTACAAAGTGCTTTGTCACCACCCAGCAGAAAAGCTTTCACCTTAATAAATCCTGATGCCATTGCACTAACTGTTGACACAAGGAGAGGAAGACATAAGAGGTTAAACATTTGTCTTCTCAGAGAGGAAAACATCCATATTTAACACTTTTAGAAGGTCACAGCTTCCTGTAAATAACAGCATTTCTAGATCCTTCTAAACACGAGTTCACTGTGCAGCCTCTGTCTTTAGTTAAGGGTCACAGAACAATGTCTGACTTTAAATAATTTACTCTATGAGGGGACAGGACCAAGGCAGAGGGCAGCACTTATATTTAACCCTGTGTGGGTGTGGGTGAATGTCAGGATTCCGGTTTCTGTTCCTTTGTTTTTGCATGAGGCAGGCATTCATTTACAATATCACTTTCTAATCTTATTCTCCCTGTGGATTTATGAGTGATGTCTGCAAAATAGGGTCTGTCTTCTTTTGCAGAATCAAGCAGGAAAAGCTAATAAGTAAAGAGTGAACAAGAAGTAAAAGCAGAAAACTATGCAGATATGACTTTTTGTATTCATGTGAGTTCAACTAAAATTGTCTAAGAAACAAAAATATGGCACTTTTTCCCATTACACAAATGCCATACCAATAGTAAATGGCATTTTTGACCTTGCACACTTGTTTACTTCATTACCTTTCAAAATAAAGCTACTGAAAAGGCAGGGACTACCCTCTCTATTTTAAGAAACAAACAATGACTGAGAAGAAAATGAAAGGATAGGAAAAAAAAAATTGAGGTTTGGTACCGCGGTGAGCTCCATGGCGTCGTCCTCCTCGCCTTCCTCTCTATTGTCCTCAATTTCCTCCATGACCTCAGCCTTGGCCTCGGCCACCAGCTCCCGCAGAGGGCGATTGGACGTCACAGAGCGCACAAAAGGGTGCTGCAGACAGAGAGGAGAAGAAGAGATGGTTAATTTATCAGCAGATAGCACGCAGTTGGTGCTTAAACAGCAGGAATTCTTACAACTTAAAACTGATTTCCTTCTCTAAATGAGCTTGAAAACTTTTGACCTATAAAATGACACTGTCATTGGATCTTAACATCATCAGACAAAACTATTATTTGAGGGATGAGACAAAAACAAAATCAAAACGACGGCTCTGGGAATGACTTTAAAGATATGTAACTACTATAAAAATGCCTGCTGTAAGAGGAAAAAGACAAATAAATTCAGGAAAACGTGCTTAAATTTAGGGGGAAATTGAGATATTTACTGTCGTTACATTAGCGAGCCCATGGAGCTGTTAGAGGCCAGGCTACACAGGACTTTCACTGCAAGAGAAACTCTATCTGCCACCTGCCAGTTCCTGAAAAGCTACAACAATAGCCCCCCTTCATAGCACACTTAACACAGAAGTCTTTAATCTCACATAATATCCAGAGTAAAGAAGTCATCTTTACTTTTAAACCTGCTAAAAAAGGAGATATACATTTTGACAGGGTCTAAAAATAGCAGTGATAAACTTGGTAGGCAAATAATGAAAAGCTAAATTAAAAGTTGAATGCTGCTTGGATACAACACTGATCATGTATTATTCAGATGCTTTGAACAACACTGTAATTTAATTGGAACAGCTGACAGCAGGGAAAAAGGCTACAAGTGCTGCTGGACCATGAAGTGTGCACATTTGTGAGCTGCGTGTAACCACAGTTGTTGTGTATCAGGGTCTGTCCTTGAGAAGTGCATTAGGCTTCTGCTTTTAACAGCTCCAGTGACAAACAACAGTCAGCTATTGTTTAATCAGGAAGTATAAACGCTGAGAGCAATCTAAGCACTTATTGCACTGCAGTGGAAATATGAACACCTCGAAAAGAGAATGAAAAACATTACACTCTTAAAAAGGCAGTAGATTTAGACTAACCGTACAAAGTTTCTGGAAATTTCCTTTAGAAATTTGAGCCCTAAATAAACTTGGAAGTGTAAATTAATATTTTTATACATTGCATTGTTTTATGCAAATTACCTTTAAGTTATGCAACCACCATTAACCCATAAAACCTTGACCAAGACTTCACATTTTCCAAAATTTAGATAGAGCTTTACTTTTAAGGTTTAAAATAGGTGTTGACTGCCCTGGCTGATAAACAAGGCCTACAGTGCCTCAAAAAGTATACACCTCCTTGATGTTTTACCCTTTTATTGGTAAAAAAGTGAAAAAGTAATTCCATTAATTATTGTGATACGAAAATATGAAATGTAATTAAGTGACTGCATAAATATTCACCCCCATTTAAAGTGCCTGATCTAATTCAACAGAGGTCCAGCCAATGGATGCTAGTAGTCTCACAATTAGTGAAATGGGGATCACCTGATTGCAGTAAATGTGCCTCAAGTAATTGTATTATACAGACACCAGTGTCTGGATGGTCCAGTCACTGGTGGTCTGGACCAGTGGTCCTGGCTACCATTACACCATGAAGACAAAAGAACACTCCAAGCAACTCAGTTCAGTTAAATCCATCTTCAAGAAATGGGAGGAATATGGCACATGTGTAAATCTGTCTAGATCAGGCTGTCCTCACAAACTGAGGGACTGTGCAAGAAGGAGACTAGTGAGAGGCCACCAAGACACCTATGACTACTCTGAAGGAGCTACAAGCTTCAGCAGCTGAGATGGGACAGACTCTACTACAAGTGTTGCCCTGGTTCCTCAACAGCTCAAGCTTTATGGGAGAGTGGTGAAGAGAAAGTCACTGTTGAAGACGACTCATATTAAATCTCCACTACAGTTGACCAAAGGCATGTGTGAGACTCTATGGTTATGTGGGAGAAAGTGTTTTGGATGGGATCAAAATGGTGCTTCCTGGCCATCAGAAAAGACACTATGTTTGGCTGACACAAAACACTGCACATCCAAACAAACAAGGTGGTGGCAGCATCACGATTTGGAGATGCTTTTCAGCAGCCAATCCTGGAAGATTTGTACAGGTAGGGGGTAAAATGAATGTGTCAAAATATAGAAAAATCCTAGAGGACAATCAGATTCAGTCTGCAAGAGAACTGCAGCTTGGTAGAAGATGTATTTTCCAATGAGACAATGACCCAAAACTTACAGTGAAAGCTACATAGAAATGGTTTAAAGATAACAAGGTGAACTTTCTGGAGTGGCTGAGTCAAAGCTTAAACCTCAATAGAATTGGGAATTTGTGGCTGGACTTGCAATGAACAATTGATTGAAACTGCAGAGTCAAGATTTGCAAGTCCGATTGAGCACTATCCACACAGCACTCAGAGCTTTGATCGCAGCCAAAGGTGCATCTCCTCAATACTGACTTGAAAGGGGTGAATAATTTTGCAGTCACTTATTTTACATTACATTTTCTTTTTAATTGGAATTACTTTGTAGAAATCTGTTTTCACTTTGACATCAAGGATGGTTTTTGTCATTTTTCTTTGGGAGTTACTCCAATTCTCCCTGATGTTATGACATACTGCCAAGTTGTTACACTTTCCTTGTTTACACAGTTACTGGATTTTAAAAAAATCTGTGCATAATTTAAAGTTTAACATATGAATATCAACAGAAGTGAGCATTTGAGTTCTAAGCTTTCACTGGAATTTTCAGCTGTGTGAACCCCCTTTTTCCCAAAGCAAAACAAAACTGGTAAAAAGGCAAACAACTAGCTGCCCTCTTAAATCTGCCTGTTTTTTTAACTGCCATCATGGATTAAGTTGTGGATCAGTGGAGCAAATGTCCTCTCTTTCAGGTTTCATGTTGCTTTTAGACCCAGTGAAGCTGGTGACTTTGGGACTTACATGCATGGCTGGGCGTGAAAAGGTTAAATGTGAACAATATGCCCCATTAGAGGACCAGAGCTGAAGGAGTGCAAAGTTACCTGGGTAGCAAGGACAGTGGAGCGTGTTTTTGGAGGATAAATTTAAGATTTTGGCATGTTTAAGGGTGTTGTGGTCAGTCCTTACTTCCTTAAGAGGTTCTTTGGAGGTTTAAAGTTGTTAGTTGTTTCTTTTTTTTTTTTTTTTGGGGGGGGGGGGAGATTTAGTTTAGGATAATTTAAGGGTAAGGCCTGAGGTAAAACAAGTAGCAATTTTGGTCATAAAATAAAGTTGACTTGACTTTTATTATGTCAAACTTTGATAAATCAGTCTGAAACCTCTCCCTCACGTTAAGTGGGGAGGATATTTTCTTTTTAAACAATATAATCATGTTATTGAAAGAAACGTTTCCTTACTGGGTGAGAATTTTAAGACCTCACAGGAACCACTTCCCATTTGAAATAGTTCCCTGACAAATGTTGCCTACTCAGGGGCATTTTTTTCTCTCTTTTTTTTCTTCCAAAGACTTATTTTTAGGCTTTTTTGCTTTTATGTTATCCCAACAATCCTGGCCCCAAGTAAAAAAAAAAACAAAAAAAAAGTAATCACTCTGGAAAGGATTACAAAGCCATTTCCATGGCTTTGGGACACAGGCAAACCAAGGTGAGAGCCCTTATCCATAAATGGAGAAAACTTTGAACAGTGGTGAACCTTCCCAGGAGTGGCCAGACTACCAAAATTACTCCAAGAACACATCCACGATTCATCCAGGAGGTAACAAAAGAACCCAGAACCACATGGGAGAGCTCCAAGGCAAAAACCACTGCTGACAAGAAAGAACAGAGGGTTGTCTAACATTTGCCAAAAAACATCTTGATGTTCCAAAATACTTTTGGGATAAGATTCTGTAGACTGACAAGACAAAAGCTGTACTTTATCATTTGCTCACTACAATTTAGGGACAGTTTCATCTCTTATGTTCATCCACTGACCTCTTTTCATTCCTCTCTGAGGAGCAAGGGCCCCTTTTTGTAAAGTGCCTTCAGCTATTTTTTGGTTACGAACTGATGCTATACAAACAAAGACTGACTGATTATTCTCTATCATCAGCAGCAAGGTCAATCACTCAAGCTCACCCCCATGACACAGAACTCCACCCCCTCACCCCCCTGGAACATAGTGGCCCCCGCTAAGTATTTCCAGATCAAGAGGGACCAATGAGCCAACCTTGATTGCTCACTTCCTATTTAGAGTAGAATACTCATTACAAACTGCACGTGATAACGTATATTCACTGAAATTCAGTGCGCTGCAGTCACTATTTTTATAAACAGACTGTTTCAAAGCCTGGTTTTCAACACTACAAGAAAGAGTTGGCATAGTCCTTACATACAATTAACGAGCAACAAGCATTTTTTTGTTTGTTCAAATAGGTTATCTGCAAAGTCATCTATATTTTCCTTAGTAATGATCTTCTCTTTAAATGTACATTGCAACTCTATAAATTGTTTCCTTGAAACATTTAATGCAGCATAGTAGAATGTTTAATGGAGCATCATCAAGTAATTCTAGGGCTGACAGCTTCCATTCGATTGGTCGAAAAGCTTGTGTCCGACCAAGATCACCCTAGTTGGTGAGTCGCCCCCTCCCTCCCTCCCCCAACGTGATCAGGCGGTAGAAGCAGTAGTGCGCAGCTGACTGACATAGAGAGACGTACCACTGGGGACAGAGGAGCAATGCAGCTCTGGAAAATACAGCTAGAGAAGCACACAAAGAGCCACAGAGTGGGATATTTTCTGATACTTTTACAGCAGTAACACTCAGAAACAACGCATCTTCAACTCATCACAAACTTGCAGGCTGTTTGTATTGAAGTGGCGCTGCTGGGTCTCTCTGCTCTGCCCTCCCTCACAGTATCAACCCCCATGGTTAGTTTACTTCACCTGTCGGCAAAAAGGCTGCGCGTAATCCTCTCTTTTACAATCTCCTTAAAGTGTTCATGCTAGCATTAACTTCTTGTACAGACAGACAAGAAAGCAGAGGTTATAAAAGACGGTCTGCTGGTCATTAAGTTCCAACGAGCGAACTTTTTCCCTCTCTCCTCCGTACATAAATGCTGCACGCTGTCTGCTTTATGCTTGTAAATGACACAGCGCGAGCTAGATCAAGTGATCCTGTTATTAGTTACATTTATGAATGAATGAAAAACAATGATCTGAGGTTATTTTTTAGGCTCTGTGAGTTTAAACAGTTACCGTGTCGGGACCATGGAGATCAAAGGCAGGTGTACGCTGATCGTCTCTCAAGTATTTTTTTAGAACAACATGATGAGCCTAAAAATGTATTAATGCTTCAAAAAGCTTGTTATGTTCATTTAAGGATCATTCAGACTACCAAACAGATGTAGTAAGGAACCTGTATGGATTAAACTGGTCCCCAACAAGGTGATTTTTTTTTTTTTTCTAACCAGAACAACTAATCGATTGGTTAGTGCCTGGATGTGATTTTGGTCGACCAAGTTTTTCTTTGGTTGACTACAGCCCTAGTTGATTCAACTCCAGTTAAACCATGACACCTGTTCTGTACATCAGACAACATAAATGTTGAAAGGGTAACAAGTAAATTAAATATTCTGAGTATATTGCTTCTGTGATTTTTTTTTTTTTTAAAAAAGCATTCTTATATCACACTTAGTATTTCATGATCATTTTAAACTTGAATTTTATTTTCATAATTATGTTTGTGGTTTTTATACGAGGAAGTAGACCTCTTGTGGCCCACCCGCAGTATCCCCAGGGCCCAGCAGTGGGCAGCAGCCCACAATTTAGGAAGCATTGGACTAAACAATAAACCACTGTTTTGGTTTCATGGACGAATTTAATGTAATAAGTGAGAAAAGCTGTTACAAGCCTTCCTGGTTCGTGCTGTGAGCCTCAATATTTTGCAAGTAGCTTGTAGCATTAACCAGGACAGATACTCTTAACAGCTTTTATCCTTCATCATGCCAAATTCATCAGTGAAACTAAACTTCTGGTTTACTGTCAAGTAAATATACCATACAGAGTGAAGTTTTTCATTGAATAAAGTCCTCAGTTCAAAACAAGAAGTAAAGAGCTTAGGTCACTGCAGCTATGCTGGTGGCTGCCATGACAAGACACAGACTGTTACTACTACAACAACTGAGAAATCCCCTGGCTTTGAAAGTGTTGGAAATATCTGAGGCAATACAGGTTCTTAATGAAGAAGTATAGAAGTATAGGAGGAGAAGGAGTCATTTTTAATTCAGACATCTTATGTGCAATCAAATCAACATATAGTTCCTTTCAATTATTTTAATCTTGGGCTACAACATTGACTCGATGAGTTATGTGTCACACCCACTGCTGCCTCAACAAATGTTGACCATGTGGATGCGTGGGCTAGACTAGCTTTTCACACACTGTAACAAACTTCCTGTTATTTACAGAATGCTGCCATGCACAGGCCCATCCTTTCACACAGACACCTTCATACAAGGTCGGGATAAATGGTGTTGTTTTAGTTACATACGTATGACTGACTCATAGTTTAGAGCTTGGGGATAGATGACGCCATTAAGAGTGATCACAAGTTGATAAGTATAAATTTGCGTGTTTGTATGTCGATGCTGGCTGAGAGATAAAATAGCCCAAATTCTCAGTTGTTCAGATTATCAATACTCTCAAGTCAAGGAGAAAAACACCCAGAATTAGACATGAATGAATTAAATTAAAAAAAAAAAAAACATCAGAGTATTAAGGCCATGAGAAACTATGTGGGAGGACAATTTCTATTTAGTTTAATAAATACAAGTCATCCAGATGGTCTCCCAGCAGCCACGGTGACTGATACTGTGTCATGTTGTTTTGTAAACATGTGGGACAGACACAAGCATATTCTTTCAATACAGTCACACATACTCATACAGTTACACACAAAACCTCCAGGATTCATTACTGTTCACTTGCTGCACATCTGTTTAACACACTCCAACAAATAATGTCCGACCTAAAACTCATCACACACTCTGATGGTAAATTCCCGTAATCTGACATCCATTACCAGCAGAATTTAATGCCATCACTGCAAAACTATCTACCCTAAATATTATGTGACAGCCATGAGGAGCAGCAGGCAAGATAAACATCTGAAACCTCCAGCACGGCACCAAAAACCGGACCGCACCCGTCTCTTTTCCCCCCACTGGAGAGCACATGCAGGATTCCCAGCGGGCCCGGGTCGAGGAAGTTTCATCTCTGCCTCGCTGTAATTGGCCAGAGGTGCCGAGCACAAAGGTTATCCAGACACGCTATTGGCTGAGAGTGGGAATGTAAATAGTTGGCATTCTCCCCTCAGCTGTGGGATACAGACAGGAAACCGTGGCTCTGAATTTTAATAGACACTGCGCTCCAGGTTTTAATCCACACCCTGTTCACTTTTTCTTTCATTTTCATGCCTGAGATTTTGGGGAACATTTTTCAAAGGTCATCACAATGTTTCACTACAAGAAAACCAATTTGAATGTAGCTTAAAAATGCGACACAGGCATTTTTACATTTTTTCTTTTAAAGAAAAAAAAGGCTAAAATACCACCTTCTGTTCCACTCCCATTCACATGTCGGTGAACTGCATGGGGCGCCACTCACTTCCCTGACATAGATCACCCAATTCAGAGCTTTAAATAGCAGATTATGCGTGTTTGTGCAAGATAAGAACGGAGTGGGGACAATGTACCATCACGTACCAAAGTGCAGTATTGTATAACATATGCTAAGTTTTAACTGTACATTGCATCATAACTTACCTCCATGAGCTGTACTGCAGTTGGACGGGTCTCTGGGTTTTTATCCAAAGCTTTCTTCAGGAAATCTTTAAACTCTGGTGACCTTGGGTAGCGTGAAAAAAAAGAAATGATCAAAGCAAGACAAATTAAGAAGGGAGAGAAGTGATAAAGGGAGCATTACAACATTAAGAACAGCAATTCTGGATTTGAAATATTGCTGCATGTGGGTCAGCTTTATGCACAGCTGTGGTTCTTACAACAGAGCTTTCAACAGGCATGCTGAGTCAGCTCCACATCCCCACATCTCCCTTAAGCACCTGATAACTTCACTTCTGCTGTGCTAACATTTGCCATTTTGGAACATTCACACTCGTAAAGCTGATAGAGAAAAGTTATAGTTTGGCACTCAGCCTCTCTGCTGAAACTCTGCTGCAGGTTTGCAAAGGGCAAACAGTACTGCAGGAAGAGAGGGGGAGGACAGTGTGATGCATGGAGTGTCGACAGTAGATTACAGGAGAGTGAGTGAGCAAAACTTTGGTAATAGGAAGAAACTAAATGACCCAGTGAGATCTAGACAGGAAGATACACGCACTAGTTTCACAATGATTACAGGCTGAGACAAAACTAATGAATTGTGAATTGTGCAAAAAGACTGTAGGTGTTCTGAGCACATTTCACTTCTTCTTTTCCAATTTCCCTGATTTTTTATTAAGTGCAGCATGAACTTATTTAGATAGGTACATGCTACTTACTCAGATATATCTAAAGCGTGCTCACCATTTGTTTGGATAGTCCAGGGTGGGCGGCTCGGACTTTGCAATTTTCAGCAGCACCCTCATGGGGTTAAGTTCATGATGGGGAGGTTCGATCTGGGCAAGCTCAATCAGAGTGATTCCCAGAGACCAGATGTCAGCCTTGTAGTCGTATGGGGCATCCTTCATTGTCTCACACATCACCACCTCTGGGGCCATCCTGAGAAAGAAAGAAAAATCATAATCAAGATTAGAGGCAACTAAACATCATGGAGCACAGAATCCTAAATTATACTCTAAGGCTAACAAATCAGATCTAAAGATAAGTTAAAGGGGACATATTATGCAAAAATCACTTTTTCAGGCACAAATATGTACCCCTGGTCCACAATCCCCTCAAGTACCAGAAAAATCCATTCCCCCTCCCCCTCGCTTTCTCCACCTTAGAGAAAATGTGCGCTGAAACAAGCCGTTTTCAGATTTTACACCTAGTGACCTCACATGGCCAGGCTACAGCCGGGCTGTAGAGCAGGACCTGCAGACTAACTTGGCTAAAATTGGCAAATTCTAGAAATAGAACAAAACATGGCCAACATAGGAACAGAGAGCTTGTGACTGGCTGCATTATACTTCTTAGTTTTGACAACAGGCGTCACTGCTGTGTTGTTTCTGTAAACAAACATTGTGACAAGAAATTGCTGATGTGCTTTTTTGAGTAAATTGAGACAACAACATAAATGTTAAATACATTTACAACTACAATAATAACAGTATTTTGAATCATAACATCCTGGTGAATACAGAAAAAGGATTAAGGCAACAAATTAAGGCAATAAATTCTGTCTCACGGTTCGATTTATAAAACCATGTCATGTCAATCAACTTCAAACCCCAAAACTCCTATAGAGTTTTTACAGCTTTGTGTAGCTTGCACTTGTTTAGTTAGTAGACATACAGATGAGCTGTAAAAAATCCAAGAATTGCTTTTTTAAAACTTTACTTTATTGCACCTTCCCTGAGGAACAAATACAGCAGGGAGGTGTGTTGCTCCTAAGCTGAGCTGTTAGCATTAGTGACACTAGTACTTAGCACCAGTAATGTGACATTACTGTGTCTGACACACTGACAAACTGATGAGTTACTCAACCTGTCCCATTTAAAAAAAAAAAAAAAAAAAAATTTAAGACTTACTGTGGATTGAACAATCCCAGGTAATATGTATGCTAAGTGTGCTAAACTAAAATAATGTAGCCTATTTTAGAAGCAGTTCATACATCTGAGTTCACATCATAAATACACATTTACTCTGAGTGAAAATAAGTACAGAAACTGCTGACTGGTACGGACAATAAAAATGACAGGATCTAAGGTCTGTTTCACAACAGAGACTACGGTTTCAGTAAATTCATATCTTTATTACATATTTTAGGCATAACAGTAAATGTTCAGTGCTGTTTTAACAATGTTGTAACTACAACAACCACTGACATATTAAACAGTCACCAGTTAACACAGTAACTTGTTAAATCATAACACCTGCTTTCCTAAGGCATTGTCAACAGCGAAGCCTTTAGATTTATTACCATTTCTTTCTACTGAAAAGTTTCTGATGGTCTCTTTCTGATGTAAACATCTGGAAATAAAAGCTGAAACATTGATCTCTTGTCTTATATTCATCTTTTTGTGTCAAACCCAAATGTTTTTAGTCTACAGCAAAAATAAAGGAATTGGGCCCTCCGTTCCAATACTTTTGGAGAGGCTTTCCCCAACTACAATACATGGTTATCCAGAAAAAAACAACAATAGAGCACAAAACCAGAGGACAGACATGAGTAGACGTGTCAAGGCATAAACCAAATTTGATTTAATGGTGGGCATCAATGAGGGTTCTCAGTAGAGTGCCAAGCCTAAGTTTAAAAAAGATATAAAAAGCTAGCATATCTCAAATTCCAAGGAGGACAAAGCACTAACTTGTCACGACTTTATTTGGCTCACATTGACATAAACAAACAATCAGATGTTTGGGTCTGTTCGAGACAAAAATGTCTGGAAAAAATTACCAACACATCTCAGGAGCTGTGACAACAATTTAACCTTTAAATAAACTCAAATACTGAGAAACCAGAGAGAAACCATTCATGTAACAAATGTATAATATCCGTCTGATCCTCATTTATAACTGAAAAGATTTACAGGATGGGACATGTTTATAACCTTGCAAAGCAGATGGATACGCCTGTTTCCTTGTTTCTCACTGGTGAATCCATCTTGCAAAGCTCCTGTCTGAACCGTTTGGGCCCGGTTAGAAAGTGACAGGACCAATCAGTTACTAGGGGCAGTACTTTCAGGCGCGGCAGACTCGTGATGTAAACAAGCAGCAACAAGAGGCCGGAGGAAGAGCTTTGCGTGGATGCTGCTAAAGTGCCAGTTTTATCAGAACTTGACGACATTTCTTCATTAGTAGAAGAACAAAGAACAGCAGTGAGTTGTTTTCTTTTCAAAAACCCCAAAAGTCATGTACTGACATGTCTACAGTCGCCATGTTTGCGTCATTCCTCGGTAGCTGTGCGTGTGCAGCTCGATAGCTGCTACATCACGTTTTGTTGCTCTTATTGGCCCGTAGAGATGTGGCAGACAGAACGTTTATCCAATCACACTCCGAGTTTTTTTCAAATCCTCTGTCTTTTCCCAAACGTTTCCTATTGAAGCTTTCCCAGATGGATGTGTGAAACAAATCCATCTGGTGTGTCAGGTTAACATGTTTATAGATCGTTTATAAAAAGCAGGATGACTTTTCTGTGTTAAAAAGTAGAGCTCTACATTTACAGATCACGCTTTAGAAAGCAATTAGAAGTGTGGCTTTATCCACAAGGGACAGCAAAATTAACACAAACCAAAAATCCCAACAGGAGCCTTGTTGTTTTTTGAAAGTATGGGTTTTAGGAGGACAGATAAGGGACTGGAGAGGGGGAATGGGGGGTAGCCATAACCTGACATGCCACATGGATTTGTTTCACGCATCCATCTGGGAAAGCTTCAATAGGAAACGTTTGGGGAAAGGCAGAGGCCTTGAAAAAAACTCGGAGTGTGATTAGATGAACGTTCTGTCAGGGGCCTGTGGTCACCCCACTATCCACCAGGACGGTGCCCTAAGCCATGCTCACTCACCACATCCACCCCTTACTCCACCCTGGTCTTTGGGGGGGTAACAGATTATTTTCTCACACCCCTGGTAATATGCAGAGATATCCATAGCACAACTGGGGTTGTGTCAATCCTCCTCCTAGCCCCATGGTGCCTTCAGGCTGCTTACTTGCCAAATCTATGCCTCACTCCAGCCTCAAATTTTCGCCAAGACATGCCCAAGTCCTGCATAGTACTATACTTTAGCACAAAGTGCTTGTAGAATGATTCATGTGCACTGTCTTAATTCAGTTATTATGATATTAATTAATGTAGAATGTAATATAAACTGTCAGAGATATGGCCGTGGTTAAAATGAAAAGGACAATATGTAGCAAATCTATTAAAACATTAATGTAGTAGAAGAGTCCAGGCTTAGTTCTTGTTCTAGATATGAAAGAGAAGATAAAGGCTCCAATACTATTTATCTAAAAATAACAGAGCTTTTAAAGATTTCAGCACTACAGATCAATAGTTTGTGGTACAGCAGTATCTATGACAGTTATATGTGGGCAGAGGCAGGAAATGACTTGGTGATGATCACTGCAGGATGATAAGGAGGGCTTGTACTCTCTTGCTCACTGTTTGCATGTGTCAACATGGAGCATGCTCCACCTGGTCAGACTGTGTTTGCTGACAATCTGCATAATGACTCCATGACCCAAAATCTCAGATTTACCCAAGTGCAATAAAAAAATCTTCCTTTTTTTAATAAATCAGTGCCATTCAGAGAAAGAAATAAAACAAAAAGGCCATGTTTTCTTTTTAGATCAACCACTATTGTGAAAAATAAAGGCACAGCCTTTCTTCTTGAGCAGGGAGGTTGTCCTGATGGATGATAACCTATTCTAGTGAATGATTAACAAGCCGTAGCTCTCCTCACACAGGGGATTACAGCATGGAACAAGGTTCAATGTGACTCAAACTTCAAGGGTACCTTTACAATTTGTCTAGCTATGGAGGCTCGGCTGTTGTGACAACAATGAAAGATAAAAGTCCTGAGATGATTTATGGGTTGAGTGTGTGCGTGTATACACAACATTATGCTCTTTCATGAATAAAAGAGGAGCTATGGCTTTCAGGATAGCTGTTCTCAACAAGCATTTACCAATGGCTCACATACAGGGATTCAAGTCAACTGTTGGTTTGGATATCACGGTAATGGCCCTTGATAATTCAAATTTAACTGTACACAGTACAGGTTGTCTGCAATCACGTGATCCTGAATGTCTGTTAGGTCAGGAAGTGAGGGACAGCCATTAGGAATGAATGGGAACGGAGGAAAGTTCGAACTTAAAAGTTCTAAATGGACCTTTATGCAGTAATAATCATCAGAAAATTTCTGTATACACTGTAAACAATCCATACAATTTACAAATATGTGTTTTTTAGCACCGTCTATTTAGATAAGGGGAGTCTTGAGGAATCTTCTGAGCCAAGAAGCTAGCTAAGCCTCTTTAACAAATAAAAAAAATCCTCGTTTTGTCACAAGCATGATTGTAATTGAAACAGTGACATACTATCAACCAAATAAACCTTTGCATTGACCGAGAGATGAAGAACCCTTCGTGAACGAGCCTGTGCTACAAAATAGCTCTTTTACGTTAGCCGGGGTAGCTAGCTCCCTTACCAGTGCAAGTTTCCTTTCCCCATCCTTTGTTGTTATTTACTCAACATTTAAAAATCCAAACTATGACCAAATGAAGAGCCATTTGGGAGCCAAACAACCAGCTCTACTGAGCTTAATGTGCTAAACCATGGCAAAACTGTACTGAACCAAACTGGACCGCTTCATGGAAACGTACAATACATGAGTGTTGTGTGACACCGCTTGTCCAGGCTTTAGACAGATTTTTTTTTTTAAACTCCTGCCTGCTGCTGTTTCTTTAATTTTCTTTTTATTTTTTTATTTTTTTTACTTTACACAAAAGTAGCATAAGAATTAAGAATGTATATATTTTAGCACTTTTCAAAGCTTGGCGTAGTCGTCAACAGATCAAAGTAGCCTTTTTGGCATCTGCCTATATTCTAAGCCTTATCTAACTACTTCATCAAGCAGCACTCTTAGGACAGGGGTGTCCAAACTTCTTCCACAGAGGGCCATATACAGAAATACATTAGGATGGTGGGGCCACTTTAATAATCCTCACCATTAAGATTTCAAAGTTAGTAAGACTAATCCAATGCAAGTTAATACATGCCTAGTGATTGAGTATGCCTAAATGGCTAGTTAATGGCTAGTTAATGGCTGACAGGGCAAACAGACAGTCATTTTCAGGATTTTGGGGAGCCAAACAGATTTCAGGGGGCCAAGGTAAGCCCTGACTACCACTGTCTCTGCCCCTGAAAAGTTACAACTATTTGCTGTGATAATCCATCAGGACGTTATTAATCAAGACATCTTCTTGTCTAAATGTTTTTTTTTACAGATTTAACATGGTAGCATGCCTTGCTCTGAAAACAAGAAGTACTATACAATTAAGCACAATCTTCATGTTTTAATGTGGTCCATATTTCATTTTATCTCTAGAATTTGATGCAGGCCGATCAAAAATGGTCCATGGACTGCATTAGGTCCCCGGGCCATAGTTTGGACACCCCTGACTTAGGAGATATAACTGAAGTTTAATGGGTAAAAATCCTGCACACTGCTCCTGTTCTGCATCATCATTTATTTTGTCAAATGTGCACACTGGGCAAAAGGTCAAGAGAGAGAGTGATTTCCACTGGTAAAGCTCAAGAAAACACACTAATTTTTTGGAGAATTATTTTTCAACTAAATTCCTAGAAAAGAAAAAAAAACCCATAAGAGTTAACGTTATATTTCCTGCCCTTCTCATGTAAAGCTGCTTTTATTCTTATTAACAGAAGTAATGACAGCCAGATGTGTGCGCACAAAGCCATGAGTGTAGGGTAGGGTAAGGTATATGCTGTGCTATGCTTTCATGTTAGGTTATGAATCTCCAGATGTGAATACAAATGTAAAACCAATCAAATTCTAAAATTAGCTGTGCAATATCTGAAACACAGATCAGAAAATATTAAAACAATTTGAATAAAATATTTCTTTTTTATTTTGTTAATAGACCCTTAGTTATGAGGCTGCTGTGTGGGTAAATGACGTAGTGTGACGTCTCAGTATACTCACCAGTATGGTGTTCCAATGAAAGAATCTCTTCTTTGTAAGGTTTTGGTGTTTTTTGCAGACACTCCAAAATCCGCTACAGGAGTAAACACAGAAAAAAAAGAAAGAATAACATGAAATAGGTGAAAGAAGTTCCCCAAAGGCATTCCCTAGTAGAAGGGAGTTGAGCCAGTTCAAAAACTTCCATCAGACAGATACTTTGTAGACTTTAAAACTGTCATGACTTTGTAATGAGCACATGTACAAAGACAGAATTTATAGCAGGCCTGTTTCCCCAAACAAGCTACCCCTCGTTCCCCGGCTTGGCCTTCAGATTACAGGGCTGTTGTTTTCACATTTTTCTCTGGAAGAAGTAAGGATATTACGTGCCACACATAATATCGTGCCAGGGTTAAGAAGTGTTTGGCAGGGACCTGGGGTTTTTACTCACAAGGAAGCAGGCTGACTGCTTCAATTACAAACTGGCATGTTCTATTACGGGGACTTAAGTGACTGTCTCGGTTTGAAAGACTACAATTCAAATGTTTTTGACTTCCTGGTTAAACGTATCATTTGGACGGTCGCAGCCTAAACTTTAGCAGGAAGAAGTTCTACTTCCTACAAAGACAAAAATCTCAAAAGACAGGAATGTTTTGCTGATGTCAAACCAGTGTGAACTAAAGGGTCAATCACACTCTTTTTCCCCTGAAATCCCCTGTGAAACCCTCTCTGACTGTCATTTTGTGTTGGGATCTTTATAGCTAAAAACTGTGATATGATCAAATACATATCTTAAAAATTATGTTTTGCCGCTTGTTTTGAACTTCTTTGCCTTTGTTATTGATCCTTGTGTGAGCAAATAAGAAGAGGGGGACAATGACAGATTTTTGGGGGTTCTGGAGGAACATGATGTTTAACGCCATGTGTCAGAGGTGGATTTAATACATTTGGTTGACCAAAAAAAAAGTTAATGGCTGCTTTCATTCAGTCAAACAGGTTTGGAGGCTGTAAATGAGTCTGTGTCATGACTTAATGAGTTTAAAGAGGCAACTCCCTGTGATTATGCTGAATCAAACTGTGGCGTGTATGGGAGGAATATCAGGCAGAAAAGGGGACTTTACCAGGAAGTAGAAGTCCAAATCAAAGAGCGCATCGGCTAACAAAATGTGTCATTTGAAAAGGGTGGATTTCTATTAAAGATATGGATTACTATTCCATGAAAATAAAATTAAATTAAATAAACTAAAGCAAGCTAAGAAGAAAGGTCTCCAGCCCTGTGTTACTGAGATTTACTCTGTACTCAGGGTTTTTGGTTTTTTGGTCACGACTGAGTGCAAAATGACAGGGAGCCAAATACGGTAAAGAAAGTAAAACAACACGAAAGCAAAACAGAGACAGTTATTTTTGTTTTTATTCTTGAGGATCAGAATGCCAGGCAGACAGAAAAAAACGGCCTTTCGGCATTTCCTTTAATGACACTTACATAAAGACAATTTACATTTAAATATATCTATGATCCAAGGTCCCCCCTCTGGAAATGACACTTTAATCTAAAACACACAGGCAGTTGGGATGGATCCACCAAACCAGCTGTGTAATGTGAGGAATGCGGAGAACTCTTAAAAATCCAATAAAATGAAAATACGCAAAAATTCAGAGCATGCCGTTTTCCCACGCAACGCCTGCTTATGATCCTCCTACAGCGCCACAGGAGGGGACTGGGCCCCTAACTGTGTGTGTGTGTGTGTGTGTGTGTGTGTGTGAGAGTGTAAATGTTTGACCGCAGCATCCATGTAAGCCAAAGAAACAACACTGGAGCACCAGGAAAACCTGTAACAACCAATGAGAATTTGTGTTTTGTATGGAAAATTAGTTCAGTCTATATTATTTTGGCTGTGAGATGTTTTTTTCTTTGTAAGGTTGAATGAAATCTCTTCTTTGCATGTAGCCTAAATCCTAACCTGTGCAACTTGCTTTGTTTTTTCTGTCTATGGCACTATTGGTGAAAGGTGTGGACTGCAGGCAGGCCGGATTCTTCTACTGCAAATGCTATTATGAGAGATGTGGTTTAGCATCGTCTTGCTGAAATATGCAAGGCCTTCCCTGAAAGAGAGGTTATCTGGATGGGAGCATATGTTGCTCTAAAAACCTCTGTGTACTTTCCAGCATTGATAGTACCACAATAGGCACTAATGCAACCTCATATCATTAGAGATGCAGGCTTTAGAAATGTGTGCTGACAACAAGCTGGATGGTCCCTCTCCTCTTTAGTCCACAGGACACAGCATCCATGTCTTCTGTTCTTTTTAATGTAAATTTCGGTTCCTCTGACCACTGAACAGTTTTTCCTTTTGCCTCAGTCTGTTTTAATGAGTTCTGGCCCAGAGAACACGGGGACGTTTCTGGATCTTGTTGACCTCTGGCTTCTTCTTTGCATGCATTTGACAGACAATGATGTCTGGAAGTGTTACTGAGTCCATGCAGTGATTTCATGTAAAGAATCATGCCTGTTTTAAATTCAGTGCTGCCTGAGGACTTGAAGAGCATCCAATATTGACCTTTGACCTTGTCCCTTGCCCAGAGAGATTTCTCCAAATTATCTGAATCTTTTGACGACATTATGTACAGCAGCTGGTGGGGTATTCAAAGTCTTTATGATTTTACCTTGAGGAACCTTTTTTGGGAGATTGTTTTACAATCTTTTGACAGATTTGTAAACAACTGCCTCTCTTAGATACTCTGTTTATACCCAGTCATGTTACTGACCTGTTGCTAGTTAACCTAATTAGTTGCAAAACATTCCTCTGGCTGTTTTTCAACTTTTGTTCTCCCATCACTACTTTTTTTTTTAGATGCGTTGGTACCATCGGATTTAAAATAAGATAATATTTTTTATGACTTGCTCAAATGTCTCAGTTTCATCATCTGATATGTTGTTAATGTTCTATTGTGAGTAAAATATGTGTTTGAGATTTACCAATCATTGCATTCTATTTTTACTTCCATTTTACATTTTACATTTTAGTCATGTAACACTAACTGCCAGCTTCACCAAAATAAATGAGAAAAACACCCAGTTCCATAGGCAAACACCATCAATCATTCAACGATGGACAGTGACAGCAGATCAGTGCTGAGATTGATTAATTGATATTATCAAAAAAGTGTCATCCTCTAAGAGACAGGATGTTTTGTTGTCCCTTGGCTTACCCATTAAAACTTCATCAAACTTCGGAGGTCATACATGACAAATGCATGTCTTGGAGCAAAAACAAACAAAGTTTTAAGACTCAAATCTTCCTTTTGACCACGTGTTGAGCATCTCATAATATCTCAACATGTTGACCAATTATAGACTTGGACATAATTGGATTGTGTAAAAAAATTAAATAAAAATTGTAGTAAGTATTGCATTTTAAATTACCACATCTTCGCACGGAACGATATTGTATTTTTATTAGAATGTGTTACTTAACAGTATGATGCAAAAAGAAGTCACTGTCAAGGATGACTTGCTTATAATGATAAATATTAACTTAAGAGAACAAAACAAGCACATAAAACTACCACAACATAATTCCTCACCGAGTTTGATGTCCCCGTCCAGCATGAGGAGGACATTCCCGGCCTTCAGGTCTCTGTGGATGATCTTCATTCTGTGCAGGTAAACCAGGGCTTCCAACATCTGACGACAAACCACCTTAATCTGCGGCTCTGTCAGCCCACGATCCAGCTCTGAGGATCATTTAGAGATAAAAACAGGGTTAGGTGTAGAGGGATGATAAAAAAAAAAAAAAAAAAAAAAAACAGGAGTGATAATGAGCGCTGTGAGACGACAACACTGTAATATAGATTTAGCCCATTCTATAGTCAACGTGTGTACAGTCACAGACACAGAAAGTCTGCAGAACTGATCTGCTGTGGGAACTCTATGAGAGAAAACAGAGAAAGAAAACCTGTGAGGATATAATGAAGTCTTTCAGATTATGTTTCTGGATATGTAAACCCAGATCAGAGAAGACTTCACACATCAGAGGCAGTCCTGCCCTGCAGACTTTATTCTGCTGTGCCTGTGTTTGGCTAGCTGCAGAGGAGCTACAGACAGATATGAGCATGTGGATTACCCAGTAAAAACACACCAGGGGGGTTTCCCACACTGAAGGACTTGACTTCTTCTGACTGCCTTCAGAAGCAATCACGGCTGAAATAGTGAAGTCTTAATACATGTTTACATTTTGTGTAATTAACAATATTGTATTAAATTCTGTTTCTATTGTTGATTAAAGAAAAGCAGGAAAAGCAGGATTTAATGCTTCCTAACACCTAAAAGTCAGAGCTGAAGGGACAAGTTTAGCCACGTCTCTGCTGCAGATGAAGATCTCAACTCTTGTGAGCAGGGGGAAGGAGGAGCATTCATAAAAATATATAAAGAGCAAAAAGAGAGAAAGAGAGGGAGGGAGAGGCTTACCTAACATCGTGGCATCCACAGCACCTCCAGGGCAGAACTCGATCATGATCTAGGGAAAGAAGGCGAGAGGTTAAACTCAGCTCTGCCTGATGATTATGTAGCTCAAACAGCCAGCCGTAAACCTGAGTAATCTACCATATATGCAAATCTTACATTTATGTCTTGTACCATTTTAATAAACCTAAAACTCTAAACATTTGCTATTGTGCAGTGTCTTTAAGCACTAGGCTCAACTGTTTTTGCTCCAACCAGCATCATTTGAAAACAGATGTAAACCATAAAGCTTTGACACTTACACCTGAAGGTATAAACAGCAGGAGAGTTTTACTCGTGACTAAAAACTGTAAGTAAGAATCACCTTGGCTGTAAATCAAGGGTACACAGTATGGCCTTACCCTGCATTGGCTTTATGTTAGAAAAGTGTGTTTGACCAAATACATTAAAATAAAAGTCTCTAAGTTCTTAAAAAAAAAGTCGAGATACGTATCTAACACATCACAGTTGTCAGAAGCATTCCTATGAAAATCATGGCTAACCAAAGAAAATGTCTAGATTTTTTAGATTTTCAGATACTGAATCACAAGAATGAGCAGGATGGACGGACAGACAGATGGACAGGCTAGAGAACAGATGGACAAACAGACCCCCAAAAACAAATGCCCCAGCCTCAGCTATTTTTGGTGTAGATGCACAGAAACTCAGAGAAACAGAGTTTCAAAATCAGTCTGAAGAGCACTAAATATGTATTTTTTCTTGGTTGTATTCATATGAGATATACTATATATTGCCAAAAGTATTCGCTCATCTGCACTGACTCGCATATGAACTTAAGTGACATTCCATTCTTGATCCATAGGGCCTAATAAGATGACGGTCCACCCTTTGCAGCTATAACAGCTTCAACTCTTATGGGAAGGCTTTCCACAAGGTTTAGGAGTGTGTTTGGAGTGTGTTTTGGATTTTGCTTTGTGCACTGGTGCACAGTCATGTTGGAACAAGAAGGGGCCATCCCCAAACCTTTCCCACAAAGTTGGGAGCATGGAATTGTCCAAAATCTCTTGGTATGCTGAAGCATTCAGAGTTCCTTTCACTGGAACTAAGGGGCCAAGCCCAGCTACTGAAAAACAACCACACCATAATCTCCCCCACACCAAACTTTGCACTTGGCACAATGAATAAATAATAAATTTGATCTGAGTAATCTCAATAGAGCTCTCTCACTCTCTTTCAATTATACCACTTTTATAATTAAAACATGACAACACATTTTTTAAACTTCATAAAAAATTCTGGAAAATTTAACACAGAGGTCACACAGACTTAACATACTCACAGGCATAAAAGCCATACAAAATGTCAGTTACACTATCTAAGTGCCAGTTTAACTCAGTTGGTAGAAGAGGTGTCCATATACAGAGGCTTTAGTACCAGTCTTGGCATGTGTTTTGTGCTTTCCTCAGTCTCTCTCTCTGCATATCTCCTGTCTCTTTTTGACTAACCTATTTAATAAAGACAAAAAGCCTAAAAATAATGAAAGAAAAAGGCAGTTACATTATCTAACCCATCGTTATCTGTAAATGATCACATGCCAGCATGAAATGGGTCAAGTAAGGATCTTTTAAATTTAGTAAAACTAGAGTTATTTAGCTGGAATGTTTAGCTTTCAAAACTTTATTAATTTGAACAAAGGTAATACGGACCAAAACAGTGTTACACCAAATTGTATTAGTACAAAACTTAAAGTATAATTTTAAATTTATAGCTCACCTTTGGTCTAATTTAACTCTAGGCAGTGAGAAGTCTTAAGGGTAAGAGACATAAATATAGGAGTAAACAGGTTTAACATATAACATAACATATTTGGTAAAAAAAAAAAAAAAAAGAATTTCAATTGGAAAAAGGTTGAATCTGGTGGACTACAGTAAAAATGTCATATATCACTACTTTTCTTCAAAATGAAATCCTGACATTACAGAATGCATGTTTTTATACTGCAATGGCATTGAGATCAAGAAATGTGGTTTTAATGGAAGTCAATGAGGCATTTTTGCCTCGAAGGTGTCCAGAGGGTAGTAAAATTGAGGAGCGCACAAGGGTTAAGGTCCATAAGAAGGTTTACAATACAGGTTTACAATCTGTACTTTTTAATTATACTAGTCATTTACAAAAAGGTTATATCATTCTTAAAAACAGTATAAAAAGTACAGGAACGCAACATTTTTTGCCAATCTTTATAAAAGGTAAGTAAAAAGGATAAGGAGTACATTAGATTTCTATTGTTTGCCACTTCATTAGGTACACCTTTCTTGTACCAAGTTTGATCTTCTTTCACTTTTAGAACTGAGTTATTTCTTTTAACATAGATTTAACAAGATGCAACAATGGAAACACTTTGGGGATTTTGGTCCATGTTGGCGCGATAGCATCACATAGATTCTGCAGATTTGTTTCCAACACATCAGTGATGCAAATCTTCTCTTCCATCACGTACTAAAGATGATTTGGTGGATTTAGATCTGGTGGCTGTTGATGTTCATGAAACCAGTTTGAGATGATCTGAGCTTAGTGACAAATGTCATGTACTAAGTAGGTTTCTGCCTTTGCATCACTTGAAGTAGAAGAGGAAAAAGATGAATTTGTTGTTGCAGTCTTACTGGTATATCATCACTACCCCCAGAGCTCCCCCTGCTCTCCATCAGTCAAACACTTCCTGACATCTGTGGTCAGGGAAGAAAGTACACACTCGCTTTGTAAGAGAACAGCTGGATTCATACTGGAGAGTGCGATAAACTGTCAGGCTGCGACTAAACACAAGCTGCCAAGTGAACAACACCCATTCAACAGTCACATGAAAACACAGAAAAAAGAGCAGAGTATCTAAACGATGTCTTGTTGGCAACAGAAACTTCCACCATTCACATTTCATTTCCTCCTCGTACAGTTTCTCTCTGACATGCACAAACATGACGTCCATGCAAACAGACAAGAGAAACTCCACAGGATTTATTCTAACTCTGAGCAGTATTTTCTGACACACAAGGCTTGTGTAATGATGATCATCCTGTGATAACAAATGGTCAAGGGTCAGCCACAGGTGGCGTGCAGCATACCTGCTGTGTGATGTCACTCTTATTTAATCAATGCTTGCTAAGATAACATGGTTAAAGCAGCAAGCTGGCACTGGACAGGGTGTGGAGTTTCAGTTCAGACAAGACACACAGGAATTATAGCACAATAGAAGCACACATACAACAGGCACAGACCAATACAAAAACTATGCATACCTTCACATACACACTCACATGAAGACACACACTTTTAGAAGATGAGTAATGTCAGTGTTGGCATTCAGGAAAACAATATTCCTTGGTGATGTTTGGATAGACAAACTGATTGAATAGGTTTTTGTTGCGCAGTTGTCTTTTTTGTCATGGTCTATTCTCAACATGAGGTTTATTCGACTTGCTCTTTAGCCAAACTTTATTTTTATGGAGATAGAAACAATACAAATAGAAAAGACAGACCTACTTGTGGGGGTAATTTAGGTTAAAGATAATGCTCATACTTTAAAAGCCTCCTCTGCAATAAGGTTGGTCCATTTAACCATGGGGAATCAGTGGCAGTAGCTACAAGCAGCTTTTATTTTTTTTAAGAAGAGCAAGGACTGCATTTTAAGCATTTTTTGGTAGAAAAGATGTTTTTGCTCTTCTCTTGATTGGCTTCGGCATGAGTTTGATTCACCAACTGGCTCCACTGATAGTGAAAAATGATACAGGGAGCCTGTGGAGCCCATGTAATGCCATTTACTCACCAGGACTACAGATGCCTACTACTTCATATGTTTTGTTGCTCTGATTGTCCCGCAATGACTGTGATGGAAAGAATACTTGTCTAATTATCCAACAAGTTTTAAAAAGGTTCTGCCCTTCCCAATCACTGTGTATGGGCTGTTGTCCAGATAAATGTGAAATCTATTCCATGCTATGAATATGTGAAATCGTAGCTTGGTATCAATATTTATATCAGAATAAATTCATTTGTAAATGTTGGCATATTGGACACTGGCAAAAATCCATGTCATGCAGGTCATGCATCCCTAACCTTGCAAAGCAGATGGATTCACCCGTTTCCATGTTTCTTACTGGTGAATCCATCTTGGAATCCACCAAGAACAGCATTGAGTTGTTTTCTTTTCAAAAATGACAAAACTCAGGTACTGACATGTCTACAGTCACCATGGTTCGCATTATGCAGCTATCTATGGAGTTTATTCGTCGGTAGCGCCACACTTCAGTTTGAAGCTACAATGTCGCATATTTTGTCGCTCTGATTGGCCCGTAATGATGTGAAAGACAGAACGTTCATCCAAGGATGCTCAAAGATGGTCTCTCTGCTGTGCTGCAGCACACTGCACGGGTTTGTCTACACCCCATTATTGCCACACACTGTCGGTTGCACCACACCCTGACCTGCACCGGGGTGCGAGGGCCCTTCAGTGCTGCTTGCAGCCCCAGTTATATGTTGTAACTGTTGTAACTAGGGCTGTCAAAATTGTTGAGTTAATGCAGATTAATCCATCATCATGACTAATCTGATAAAAAAATTTAACGTAATTAACCCATCTACAGTGCAGAATGACTCAAAATCCCTGAAACGTCTCTGGCAATGCATTTCGGGCAGTTTGTCCAAGTTACCGTCGAGCATGCTGCCATGCATGCGCAAACGGGCCATTGATCCGGTAGTGACCAACCAACTCGATATGGAAGACGCTAAATGGCACGTTGGCCCTCTCGATGGGAAATCTGAGTACAAAAAAAACCAAGATGGACCAGTACAACACATCCTGCAAGAAGGAGTTTTCTTTTCACCAAAGCACTTCCAGCTTAAAATACCACATTAATGCGAAGCATACGTTCGTCGGGATTCTGCTAGCACTTTGGCTAATGTGTCACCAAGCTTGCAACAAACCATCCTCACTGAACATCGGGGTCTCAGTAAGATTAATACAGATTAAAAATGAATAGTATTTAATCATGATTAATCGAAATTAATCCACAGCAACCCTGTGATTAATCTGATTAAAAATTTTAATTGTTTGACAGCATTAGTTATAATGGTTAAAATTATATCAAATATATCATATCAAATTCAGGTTAAAAAAAGAAAAAAAGAAAAAAAAAATCACCTCGTTGGGGACCAGTTTAATCCATACAGGTTCCTTACTGTGCCTGTTTGGTAGTCTAAATGATCCTAAAATAAACTAAACTAAACAAGCTTTTTGAAGCACTAATACATTTTAGGCTCATCACGTCATACTTAAAAAAATTATTGAGACGATCAGCGCGCACCTGCCTTTGATCTCCATGGTCCTGGCGCAGTAACTCTTTAATGGCAAATTGGAAAATAAATATAAATGACAATGAAAGAAATAAAGTGTTGGCACCAAACATTTCCTGGGAGAGGATCCCTAAAACCCCAAATATGGCACAATCTTATGTAATTATCTAACTTCCTTTCCTTGTAACTTTAAGAAGTATAAGTTGTCATCAGAACTTCATTGCACTTTGTAAAATATATTTTCTTTAGAGTACCTGTTAATACCAATTCTTAATATAAAAGTAGTTCATTTAAGGGGCTCAGCTTCTTTTCTAATTAGTCTAGTACTACTTCTCTTAAAAAAAGCAAAAGTGACTGATTAAAAAAAATGCAATATTTCTTATTAGAGTACTCGATTAATTGTCAGAAGGATTGATAGAGTACTCGACTACAAAAAGAATCTATTACTGCAGCCCTAATTACATCACACTGTTTGGTAAATGAAAATGAAATAAGACTGTCCCATTTATGTAACTTAAGATTAAATAAGGAAAATGGTCACATATTTCAGCTCTTTCCTATTCAGCATCACCACAAACTAAAACATCCATTCTTTTCAATTTCTTCCCTGTTAAACATAAACTGTCCTTCAGTCGACACAGACCGCACAGCCCAACCTAAACAGCTGTACATTACACTCAGTGCCAGCAGTAACTGGTTTGTGTTTTCCATCAGAGTCTCTGCAGCCTGCCTGCAGGATGCCTGGTGACGTGTTGAGCTGCTGCGCAGAAGAATGTGCCCCAACTGGTCAGGCTGCATGTGAAGCATACCCGCTATGGGCTGAGCACGTCTGCACACACAGGCTTTCTCAATTGGTCTAAAACTCACCCATATACACAGTCAAAGAAAAACCCCAAAAACCATCAGACAGACACAAACTGCTTTTTGAAAAGTCAACATATGTTTTTAGACCATGTCTACCAGCCTAAGTGCATCGGTAGCTGTATGTAATTGGCTGATCAGATATTTACAGTAATAAGCAGCTTAAGAGGTGTACCTAATAAAGTGATCAGTGAGTGTATAATATTTAACAAATTGGCCACAGTCCATAAAATCCTCAAGCATTTTAAAAATAGAGTAAACCTGTCTGACACGGCAGTGTTCCTGAAACTCTCTGTACCTTCAAAGTGATTTTCCACCTCTTTATGACCTAAATACTACAACACAGAACAAAAGAAGAGTAATGACCATATAAAACATGAATCAAAAAGATCTGCTGTTCACACTGTGACGCTCTATGAACATGACTCATGCCCCAGTGATCTGTGTATATAAGGTGTTGCCAACTAACATACAACACCCCAGCTTCAATCGATCTGCTTCCCCTCTGTCATCATAAATCTCCTGGCAACCAGTCAATGCCATCATTGCGTTTGCAAATAATGACAAAGACCAAATAGCTAGACAATTAAGAGACAAAGTGTTGCTGTGTTTAAAAAAAACAACCAGGGATACTACAGCAAAACAGGCTCTTGAAGAAATTATACACCCCTAAAATACTTGTAACCTTAGCTAACTGCCCCAACCCAATGTGTTACTAAATATTATGAACTCTTCCCTAAGAAAGTTCTACTGGGCGGCCTGTGTAAATCTAATCTCACCCTCGGGCCACCACAACTCAGCCAGCTGGGAGTCTGAGGGTGAAGGAGACATAAATATAGAAGGAAACAGGTTTCACTAAATGCTACTCACAGGAAGTAAGGTTCCTCCACCTGTACAACCTACACATTTTGATATTTTTTTGAAAATGTCTCACTTAGGAGAATGCAATAGAACAATGGAGGGTGAACACAAGAAGGTCTGTATGGGTGGGTTAGGGCATAATAGTAATGGCAGTATGTCCTTGTCCTGACTTGTTGTGTAATAAAATCAGAAAATTTGCTGGTTCCTCGAACTGATATTTTCACTGAAAAAGGTTGTTACTAAAGACATTTCCTTACAAGTTTGATTTACCATGTCACGAACTTCATGAATCCTCACGGTGAATATGTTCAGAAATTAAACTTAATAAAAGGGTAAACTGACATACTTTAGGACATATAAACAACAATACAGAAGACCCATTTAAAATTTGACAAAAGCAAAGTTACCTCCCGGAAAGTGAGTCTTCAAGAATAGTCCATCAGAATTTGAGTGATAGCATATATGTGAAGTAGGGCTGAGCGATATATCGAGTACACTCGATGTATCCCGGCTTTTGCCACCCACGATGAATAAAATGACTATTCATCAGCACAGATAATGGACTAATATAACCACAGCTGTGAGCCTGAATGGAGGACTAGACTGCAGGGTTTTGGCCATTTACTGCATGCATGATTGGTGAGTTTTGTGTAGGTTTGCTTCACCGTTAATGACGGAAATAATCATTTTATAGTCAGCAATAGTAAACATAACATAGAAAACATTTCAGGACTTTCCATACACTGTAAAAGACTGAGTATTTCATGATTTATGTATTTTTGATTTATTAGTAAAAGACTAAATGAAGTCCTTTTCAAAATAAAACTGCTAAATTAAACTTTATATTGATTTTTACTTTCTGCAAACAATTTTATTTAAAAATCCAATGGAGCAGTCTATGTTTATCACCAAATTAGTGTCATTTGGGGCTGAATTAAATACAGCTGCTGAGAGGCAATTTCAAAGTATCGCGGTATATATGATGTATCAGGATATAGCAAAAATATATCTGGATGTCAATTTTAGGCCATATCGCCCAGCCCTGATGTGAAGAAGGTAGAGCACAAAGTGAAACTACATGGCTAGATATAACTATAGGTTCACTTTACAGTGAGTTTTTTGGCATCTATTAACCTTTCCAATAAGTTTTAAAATTATGAGTCTACATTCTCTTCAGTGTTCATTGTCTCTTTCTTATCTGCTTTTAGTGCCCTCCTCCCTCTCTCATTCTTCCATCATTTTCCTCAGCACGCTGATGTCAGCGGTTCTGCCACAATGTTAAAGGCCCTCTTTTTCTCACGCTGGGTCCGACTGCCCATTCCAGCCTAAAGAGCAGATTGTTCCTGGTGGGGAACAAACAGCCCTTCTTTTACTGTCTCTCTCTCTCTCTCCCTGCCTTCTTTTTTATATTTCTCTCTGACTCTGTAGAGCAGTATGGGTGGGTTGCCACAAGAATGTACCGCCTTGACCCTGTCCAGTGTACCCAGTCTGTGGTTACTGGGGCCTAACCCATCACCAAAAGGCTAAATGTTGCAGTTTTAAAAACCTTAAATCAGGCATATTTTTAACCCAAAGCCGCTGCAAGCAAAATAGTTTACTTTCTAAATTGCATTGTCCATCAGCTTCCTTGTAGTTTTTGTATTCCGAGCATAAAAATTAACCTTATTAGACACACTTCACTTTTAATTTTGTTGTTGTGGTACTAAAACAGGTAACACTATCGGTTGATTTTTACTCAGTTAAAAAAAAAAGACACTGAGAATTCTAGTATCAACCTTATAAAACATGATAATGTGGTATTCACGGTCCAATTCTGGTGTTGTGATAACCCTAAATACGGTAAATATGAGTGAAATCTAGTTATACAATAGGAAGTGAGGGAGTAAAGCCAAATACTGACATTCTAAAGCCCCACATACACAGGAAGCAAGTGGTTACAACGATGCAGTATGGAAAATTTGTACATGCAACTTACAGCCACATACTAATGCAGTGTTACAGTCTGTGGCATTGATTGATGGCTGAGCCTTCACTTTCTGGACCAAGGAATTCAAGCTATGGGCAAATAAACCATGGCTAACTCTGCTGTGGGGCTTTGGCTTTATGTCTGTGTGTGTAGAAGCAAAGACCCCAGGTTCAGGACATGTCATTAAAGTTTTGCTTATGTTTTCTTGAGTTTAAGGTTATAATGCTTAAGATTTACACCAAACCTATTCACATACCATATAAGGTTACAATGTTTCTACATATCCATACAGCGTGTTTACACCATGGCTATCTGTGCATGCAGTGATTTTCTCCATTCCCATGCAGGATTTGTTTTCATTAGCTTAACATGATTCCCGTATTAGCAAACAATGTATATAGTGTAGTCTAATCTTATTGATAACTCCCTGACTGTTTGTTCTCTTAACAACATGTAACAACTGTATCATGTTACTGCTAATGCAGGCTGAACACCATACTGAAGCTTCACATTAAAAACCCTCAGCCTGTGAAATGTGAAAAGATTTTTAAAAAGTGGGACTGAGTAAGATCAGTCCTCAAATGTGTCACTGGCATTTTTTGTGAGAAACATTTAGAACCACAAGGAGGAGGATTTAAGACATATATGATTTCTCAGCATTCAACCAACTTCAATGTGACCTGCTTTTGTCGGAGGACTACTTTCACTATCACTAGCACCTGACTGTGTACTGTTTTGTCAGTGTTTTCTGTAGCATATACTTGCAGCAAATGCATAAGTGTTCCAAAAATAAACAACATACTTAATAATTAGGGCCTGAGCACGGACCTCAGAGTGAAGACCCTATTGAAGCTAAATAAAGTCTTATCTTTGATTAGTATTCTAGCAAATAAATTGCTCATTTGGAGTCCTTAACATACCCCAAAACTCACCAAATTTTACAGATGCTTCAATTCTGGTGAATGTAAGTATTCTAGTGCTTTTATGCACAGGGGTCTGACTATCTTTTTTTTTGGGCCCCTCAACATACAGTAGTTTAACTACATCTATGAAAATTGATACACATGAATCATTTAAAAGTAATACACTGTCTTTTAAAGATATGTACAGGAAGTGGCATTATTAAGGAAAAATTTTACAATTTTTTAACATTTTACAGGCTGCAAATTTTAATGAACTAGTCCTGAGGATGTCATCTAATGGACTACAGAATTATTTTTGCTTATTCTAGACAGGTCTGAGATCTTTACTTATCAAAAGCTTCAGCAGACAGGGCCACAATCTGGCCCCAATGTTTGAATTATCATTTTTTCCTCCTGCATCACTTCAAACAATCAGCCCCTGCACACCATTTAACCTAGCCTTATGATTTTTGGCCTGCATAGGGATTGTCATGACACCTACAGAAAACTGTCTTGGGCCCATACCAAAATCCCAACAGGAAGTCCACTGGCTTCCCCTTAGTTTCAAAATAAGACCTTTTTAGGGTGCAAAATGACTTTGATCTATAATAACTTTTGGAAAGATTATTCTTTGCTCTTAAGCAAGATCAACAGTATCACACAGAGCATGCCTACATTCAAACATTTCATCAAAGCACCCCCTACTGGCAACAGGAAGTGACAATAATGGACCATTTGTTTATTCCTTTTATTGCGCTGAAGCTATCAAGCTAAGATTTTGAGCTGTAGTCCTGAATACTGCTCCACAACACAAACATGTGTCACTGAAGGTTACCTCACTGGTGGCATTTCGATATCTCACCAACTCACAGGAAGTTGGTATAACTCTAATATTAAACATCTGATTTGCTTCATATGTCACATGTATAATGAAGGTCTGCCACTCTACACATTCAAACATTAATTTCATGGTTTTGCTGTAGTGCCACCTTCTGTAAGAATCAATTAATTTCACCTGATAGACATATCCGTCCCGGCCTGATCATTTCTATGTATGACCATCTTGCTTTGTCATACTGCCACCTACTGCTGAAGGCCAGTGCTACCTCATATAAAAAGTGCAATATGCTCATTATTTTTTATTCAATGACAGCTCTGGGAGGACCTATGTGGTCTCACATCCCTGACGTGCATCGGGGTGCAAGGGCCCCTCAGTGCTGCTTGCAGCACTAGTTCTCATTTTCATAACTAAAGATAAAAAAAACACTAGGAAGTAGAGGGAAAGTGAACTTAATTCACTTATTCCTAATGATATCCCTGAATTAAAAGACACCACTAGATCAAAATCTTATGTTTACACTCGAATGACAAGCAGAGGGGAAGAGAAAACACTCATACAACTATCTTTAGTAAAATCCCTGCTGTAATTCCTCAGAAATTTAAGGTCGAGCCCCAGCATGAGGTCACTATTATTTTACTTGGCCAGACTAAATGAGAGATTACAGAGGGAGTTGAAAAGTTTACACTTGACCCAGTGTGGAGAGGAAAAATAACAGGAGAGGAGGAAACGTTGAACTGAAATCAATCCTGGGTTTTGCTGTAACATCAGGGTGAGGATCAACTCATTTCTGGTGTATTATGTCATCCCTGGGGGTTTATGTCGTCTCCATTTAAGCAATCGTTTCTCTTTTCTTATCTTTGTTTCTCAACTGACACTTTATATGGAGAAGTTGAGATTTTGTTGCATTCAATAACAAGGCAGTGATAACTCGAAAGGTCTCACAAGCTTGTCCAAACATTTGGCTATAAGTTCTGTTGTAGCTGATCGTCTTGTTCTGTTTGGAAAGATGCAAAGAAAACCTCACAATACATCCTGTGATGTTGTAAACTAAAGATAATGTCTTTTAGGGACATAATGCATTACCAGTAGCATTGCATCTGTTCGTTTAAGCACATGGACCAAGTTTTCCAGTTTTGCTCGTATACCTTTTTTCCTCATTGTTTTTAATTAGTTTAAAATACACAAACAGTTGTATGGTGTTTTCTATGGTTTGTAGGGGGCTTGTTCACTAGCGTTCAGTAAAGAGAGGATGAAAAAGAAAGAAAAGCATTGTGAAGTCTGGGTTTTACTCTGACCAGATGTTTGTGGTACCTACCCACAACGTGTTGTCATGGTAAAATGCATCAAGCAGCTTGACAATGTAGCGGTGGTCACATTTAGCCAGGATGTCGATTTCAACCATGTAGTCCTCCAGCTCCTCCTCGGATTTTGTTTCAATCTGTTTGGCTGCAGCCAAAACTCCCGTCTCCTTGTTCCTGGCCTGAAAGATAGAAAAATAAAATATTAAATTTAGGATACATGATTGTGAGTAGGCATATAAAATGATTGCTTTTTGCGTTTATGTGACTCTTTTTATGACATTTCTTTCTCACATAAAAGTTAAGTAAGGCCTATAAGTGAAAAGGGTTCCACTTCACTTGAAAGCTTTTTGAACAACTTACATGCGAGAAAGCATAAACAGAGAAGATAATGTGTGTGGCTATGTGATATAAACAATGTATGGACAAAATGCCTCATTTATATGAACTAAACATGGAAATTATTAAAATCAAACAACCAATATAAATCTACATACTGAATACCATGCTAGGATTTCCCCAAATAAGAAGTGGGCTTAAAAATCTGTTTATTGTGCTTCCTGTTCGTCATTTTCCCTCAACCATCCAAACTCTTCCACCCTGTTCTGCAACCAAAATGTAAAGACTCACTGCACAGCAATTAAAATGTTGACTAACTAACATATAAAGACAAAACAGGAAACTCCCCACCCTCTCTGAGCAACTGGGGAAAAGAAGAACCACAAGAACCTACAAGTATCAGTGCGGCTACACAAGGACACACACAGACACTGGATTCCTAGAAATCCTGAGTAATAAAGGGAACTGAACGTAAACATGGATGGATTGTGTTTGAGTCACTCTGGGTGTTCTGATGCTTTCCAGAACAAGCAGAGTGAAAACAAGGAACAAAAAAACACCATATGTTTGTTTTTGTTAAAGGGACAGAATGTTGTGAATGCTGACTGATTGGATAATATGGGTTAATGTGACAATGATGTGAGAATGCAGGCAAAACCTCACATGCAGAGCTGAGAATGTCAGAGCAAGGCTGATTCCAGTCAATCTGGGACTTAAAACACAGAAAAAACAGTAAAACTGTTGGTATCCAAGCTGCACAATTATCTGATGTGTAAATTTTGCATTGACAGCTACAGTCTCATTAGATTAGAACAGATTAGATTAGATTAGATTAGATTAGATTAGATTAGATTAGATTAGATTACATGCTGTTTGCAATAAGAGATGGAGATTAAAGATTGACACTGATACCCTCCTTAACCCCCCAAAACCCGAGCTTTTCTTGGACTTTATTTTTAGCTTCCCCCACTTATTTTGGATAAATGGGATGTAATAAGTATAAAATCTAAGCTTTGTCTTTGACCATGAGGTAGTTTTCACCAAAAATGTCTGCATATGAAGATAATAGGCATGTCTCATTGTACAACATAAAAAAATAACATTCCTTTACTTTTTGGAAGTTTGTTTTTTCCCGATGATGGACCACAAGAACTTGTTAAGGCCAAGTCAGAACAAAATTTCCACTAAAAGTTCTGGAGATCTTGGAAAATTTCCTTTGATATTATTAGAGATTTCTTTAAAAAAAATTAAAAGGATAAATAAAATAAAAAAGCCCACAGATTCCCCAGAATTTCCAAGACATTCCAAAAGATACCAAATGAAAGTTCTTAAAATGTTTAAAAATCACTTAAAATAAACCCAAAATGTCCTTAAATATTTCCTGAAAATTTTCATAACGTCTTTACTGGAAAAAAGGAGAAAATTTTAAATAAAAATTCCACTAATAATTCCTGAAAATTTTCAAGCCAATTCCCAAAAGTGTCAAAGCAAATTCCCCCTGAAATATGTAAATTAAATTTTCTCAAAATCCCATGAAAAATCCAAACATCCAAACATTTTCCAAAAAAAAAAAAGGAAAATTTCGATGGAAATTCCCTGCTCAAATTTCTGATCATACCCCCCTCCCCCCTCAAAAAAAAAAAAAAATCCCTGAAATTAAATTTACAGAGATGTCCTTCCCCCTTCAAAAAAACCTGATTAAGCACTATAAGATATATAATATCCCCCAAATTTTCAAGCAAATTCCCAAATATATCAATGCAAATGCCACCCAAAATTTCAAATCAAACTGCCCCAAAAATTACTAATTTTATTAAAATTCCTTCGAAAATTTGCAAATGAATTCCCCCAATACCAAACAATTTCCGGTGTAAATTCCCTGCAAAAATTTCAAATCAAATCCCCCCAAAAATACAAAAATACAAAAAAAAAAAAAATGCCACAACTTCCTCTGAAAGTATTTTAAAATTTCAGGTACCAGAAAAAAATACTGATCAAACACTTTAAGATATAAAAACATACCCCAAAAAAATTTTCAAGAAATTCCTGAAAGTTTCAGAGTAAAGTTCCCTGAGTTCAAGCAAATTTCTGAATCTTTTAAGGAAATTCTTAACAGTTATTGAGAAAAAATTCTAACATCAGAATTTACAACAATGTAATAGGAACGCTAAGATGTAACTATGTCCTCATATGTACATGGAGGATCTCAGGAGGTTAATGATACAAGTCCTCGTTGATAACGCCATTGATTAGAGATGTATCATTATTTGTATTTGTCCCAAACCAAATATCAAAGAACATTTTTTGTCTTCTGAACCACAGTGGTTTATCTGCATAACACCTGGGATCATTGCCCCTCAACACCATCATTCTTTGAGTAAAAATGAAACAAAAACAAAAAAAAAAAAAACACATGTAATGGAACAACGGCACCATAACTCAGTGTAAAAGTTGACACAAGTATGAGAAAACTTGTCTGGGCAGTAATATTTCATGGTGAGGAATGGAGGAGATACCATTGCGTATCTACGTATGTACGTAGAAATGTCCACCCATTGACCCGATAATACACGGCAGACTAAACAGCATGGTGGGGTCTAATGCCTCCACGCTTTACAGGGGCTGTGGGAAAACATCTGAATAAACAGAGCGGACCAAACTCAAAGCACAGTCTCTAGCTCTTCTCAGTCCCTAAAACTATGAGGGTGTGTGACTTTGTCAAACAGAACTGCCCCCCCCCCCCCAAACCAGAGTAACCCACAGTGTGAGTCAACAGGACGTCTCCTTCTGCCATCAAACCATCAGTCAGTTAGTTAACAAGCCTCAACAGAAAACAGAGACACCAGACGCTTTCACTTCCCTGCGAACATCTCAGCTTTCTGCTAGTCGCCCCCCCTCCTGCACCAACACACTCAGCCTCCACACTTTGGGATGATTTTCTCTAGAAGTGGCTCGACTTTGGAAGTGCATAGAGCTACTAGGCTAAGTTAGCTTTGTTGCTGCCAACATTGTTCAAGAAAAGGCCCTAAATGATTCAATAAACATTGCTGGCTTCAAATGCATGAAAGTTAAGGAGACATTTTGTATAAAATAATGCTGGCCAAGGATCTTAAGGCATGGTTTAAGAAATGCTCAGTGTAGACATTACGTAAGCATTTGGAAAGTGGGTGTTTTATACTAAACTGCAAATAAAAGAAAAACCTGTATATGGCTGAAACCAAGAGATTTCACTTTGTTCATGATTGTCTTTAAAACAGGAAAAAAAAAAGAAAAAATTATCCTAACAAAAACACAACCCAAGATAGATAGCAACCAGTTAGGAAGGGAATGCTAGCCAAACACACTAGAAGCTAAAATTTTTGGACTTTTACACTTATTCTTCCCGAACTTAATAAATGCTTGCCCAACAAGGAAGCTAGCAAACAGGCTAGTATAGTAGTCTCTGCAAGCTGGCTCACTCGACACAACGGTGACTGGTGATTGAATAATAGGTTGAGGTTATGACTTCACCTGATTGGAAGGCTGTTGGAAGGTGGGATGTGTCTTTTAGGCAGCTGCTGCCTTCCAGGCAAAGTTGAGGGCACAAAACACCAATGAGTGAGAATGCTGGCACCTAATATATAGCCTCAATCTGCTAGCCTTAAAGGGATATTTCAGGTTTTTTGAAGTTGGGTGGTGTGAGGTGCTTGGCTATAGCTGTAGCATTAGCCTCCAGTGATTTCTGTGTAATTTGATCCTGTTGTTATTACAAGCTCGGAGAGAGCTGGCGCATAGCGGCTGTAGATGAGAATGTGTTGTCCGCGTAAATTAACAAGTTTTATTAATAAATGGGCCAAGAAAATATGTTGGCTCGCCTGTGCGCTGTGTCAAAAACATACACAGCACTTAATTTCTCCCAAAAAATCCCCTCTGTGTCAGGCACTAATTTACGATGCAGCTTCTGCCATTTTGTATCCTTCCGCCTCCGAACACTGTTTACTACTCACACATCCGCCGGTCAGCTGTGTGGGTCTGCGAAATTCTTTAGGAATAATAACACCTCATCAAGCTAAAACAAAGATAACGAGCGATTTCGACATGAGTGATGATGATGTGCCGTTTACTCTGGATACAAGAGGATATCTGTATGAACCGGAGTACACTGAAGAAGAAATTAGACAGATGGATACAGACCTGACTTGTACAGCAGGCTGAAAGAGAGACCAGAGAACCTTCATTTGAAAGTTTAGAGCAGGAGAGATCCCGAGTTACCTGGTGTAGGTGTGGAAAATGCGAATCCATGCCAACCCATTCAGAGAGCTACTGTTGTCATAAGTGGGACTTAGTTGCGACACTTCTTCAGGACATTATTGAATCAGAGGATAGCGGCTCACAGACGCCTGCAGTCTGCATCACATCTCCATCTAGAATTCCCTGCCTAAACGCTGGCGTTTTGCCGACCTTCTTCAACTTTCCGAAGATAAATTGGAAAAACAGCTCCCACTTGAAGGGCCAAATGGAAATTTGTCATCCAGGTAAGCTTATGATGGTCACCTTTTTCCAACATATTTTCTTGGCCCATTTATTCGTAAAACTCATTAATTTACGCGGACAACACGTTCCCATCTACAGCCCCTATGCACCAGCTCTCTCCGAGCGCGTAACAACAACAGGATTAAATTACATGGAAATCACTGGAGGCTAATGCCACTATAGCCAAGCACCTCATACCACCCAACTTCAAAAAACGTGAAATATCCCTTTAAGCAGAATTCTTATTATTATAACGTTTTGCTTAGTTTCAAGACTGGTAGTCTGCTGGAACGACTGGCACAGACTTAAGTGACATCACTTGAGGCAAATCATGAGACCTATGTTGCACCACTCTTTGAAACCAGACAAGGAAACAGCCTAGCCTTACTACTTCTTTTGGCAACTGTGTAATTGTATTCACCTTTGTCTATCTTGACAAACACCTTTTTACAAGGCAATAAAGAACATTTATTTGATATTTGCGCAAACATTTTGTACCATTTCAAAGGGAATAACTGCCAGATTACACTACTTTTGTTACTTGCTATCACAATACCTAACTGATTCTCTCTGTTCTTCACTTATCAAATGCACTGATAAATTTCCTCATCATTTATACTCTGTTAGATTAACAAACCAACAGAGTAACTGTTGACCTACCTACTTCTTAAAGGCCGGCTCCTTCACCGAGTTTACCAAGGACATTCACAAACCCACACACACCTTTACATCTCAGTGGGAACACAGCTGAGGAATGTGCCCCTGGCCTTCGGATGGTTTTGGGAGTGGACTAAGAGGGTAGACTGAGAGAGCTCACGCATTTATATGTGGTGCATTTTTGTGTGGAGCAGGGAATGCATTACGTCAAAGAGGGTCCTGAAGTCCAGTCTGCAAACATGTGTGTTTGTTTACATGTACACCTTAACAACTGTATACACTGCACAGAGAGGAAATTACGCTGAGACGCCTCATTGTGTCTCACATGGGACCCCTGACCTCATACAAGTTAGCGTGACATCAAGGCAGGAGTGTGTTTAGAGATGTTTGTCTCATGTGCACATACTGAAATGAGGAAATGATTCAAGTAGGCAGACATCAAGTTCTTCTTCTGTGCATTTATGCTGTTTGACGTCTGAGTCTAAGCACGACGCAGAAATTGTGGAGCATGCTCAGAAAGGGCCAAATCCATTTTTACAACTGAGGTGTATACATGCAAGAGTAAATCAATCTCCAACCATTAGCAGTAATCATACTGTGTCACAGCAATAAAAGGAAATGTACATAAATCTTAAATGATGACAGGAAAGATAGAACTGCGGCTGCTTGTAGAGAGACAGTCACAGCCAGCATCTTTTAATCATCCCGGACTAAAGACAAGTGAAAAATGGATTAAAATACACACGAGTGCAGCTGCCTAGCTCTGTGCCAGAGCAGGGAGACAGAAGTTTGGGATTCAATTTACTGTTTTCTACTTTCAATGACCCATAAGCCACCATGCCTGATAGATTTTGGAAATTTGGAAAGAGCTGGAATCCCCATCACTAGCTGATGAAATATTTGTTATTGTTTAGCTGCTGGTTGTGTTTGCTGGTGATGCTGTGGGTGTGTGTTTGATTTTCACTGACAGCAGTTTTGACTTCAACCTCATTGTGTGAGATTCGTAAAAGGGAGCTTCATTGATTTTCACAGTAGACATTTTTTTGTATTGTAAATATATCAAATAAATTAGATCAAATATTGACTTGAAAAAGGCAAAAAAACAAATTTTAAAGGACAGTAATATTGACTATTTCACTGCCGTTTCGACTGAGATGTTAGTGTAAAAATGGAGTGATTTGAGCCTCAGTAAGAGAGCTGATGCCATGATCTCATTTAAGGCTTATTCTTCAAAGTGTCCAAAAAAAAAAAACAGTGTGTTTGCACTTAGTTTGACTCTATTTGATCCAATGCAAACGAATAACTGAATTCCTAGAAATCTGTATACTTTTTGTAATTGTAAAGAAACTGAAAAACAAATGTGTTATATCAATATTTCCATAAATCTTCTTACTGTAGCACATGTGCAGCACATCTCTCTATCCTCTCCTCTCTTGTCCATCTTTTGTCTTACACACTAAATTTGTCAGTCATTCTTGCTCTGCCTGTACGTCTGCTCCCATCTGTCATGTTTATTTATCCATCTGCTTTCAACAACAGTCTGTCTGCAGGACAAAATCGATGACCGACAAGCATAGCGCCATGCTGATCAGAGAAAAGCAGATGCTACAGAACCATGTGTTAGTGCACAAACATGCCGTGTGCTGACAGACATCCCAGCCTTGCGTGTACGTGTCAATCATTATTAAAACAAACAGGCTTCTCAAAATCAATCAAGCTGGTAATTATGAGATTTAAAACTCTGTGTGTGTCTGCTTAATAAACACTGTGGGTGTGTTTGTACAGCACTGGAGAGGACAGGAGAGGACATAAGACACCAATCCTAAAAACACATCATACATGTTCAAGAAAAGACTTTGACAATTTTATTTTAAAAAGAAGAAAAAAATAATCAATGCTGATGTTACTGAACCAGGTGACCTCCTGTAACTGAAAACACACAGAACTTTCCCTGGGGTCAATCGCCTCCAGGTTGAACGACCATACCACATGCTGACGTGTGTTTTCTTCGAGTACGCTTTGTTACAGTCCACAAACGCACCCACACCTCCCTTCAGGGGGAATGTGTAAGACCTCTGCCCCATCATAAACCTTTAAAGCCCCCCCCTCCTCTGTCGGCTCTCCCCGTGTGTCTGTGAGCAGGAATGTGGCTCTCAGCTCAAGCATAATGGCAGCAGCTAATAAAAACTCAGCTCTGACAGCAGGCGCCTGTGGACGTGATGATCTCCCATTCAGAGGAACAAGGTGCACGAGTAAATCATGATTATTAGCTACAGGTTTTGGAAAAAGTTGGGCAGTACAAGTGGTAAAAGTATGGCTCTTAACTCTTAAATTTTCAAACTGATTCATTCAGTAAAAAGTTTCTTACTTTTGCTCAACCACCACTTTATTATCTAACCCTTCCAACAACAAAACTCCTAATAATTATAAAGCTTTCTACTCAGGATTTTGACTTTCAGGCAACCTTTTTGTTGAAGGCTGCTGATTATATGTGAGACAAAATATTGATACTTTAGGAAAAGAGTCAAGGTATCATATCATGTGGGTGCAGAGCAATTCAAAAGCAGTTATACAAGATAAATATGCAAAAATCTCAGGAATCAGAAAGGGGGCAAATACTTTTTCACGGCACTATATCCACACAGACTCAGAGCTGTTTTTGCAGCCAAAGGTGCATCTACTAAATACTGACTTGAAAGGGGCGAATATTCATGCAGTCACTTATTTTACATTACATTTTTTATTTAATTGACATTACTTTGTAGATATCTGTTTTCACTGTAACTGTATGTTCTACTGTGAAACATATCCTAAAAAAGTCAAACACCACTGGCTAAAAAAATCCAGCAGAGCATACATTCAGGAATTTAGGCGGGTGCTTAAACATGGGTGTGATCATATTTTTATGGTAAGATGGGGTTTTCTTTTGACCCACTGAAAAAAACAACCTATTTTTTCAAAGAGATAGAAATAGTCCCATATTTAGACAGCTGTGAGAAGACTAAATGTGACAGATTTCAAAGACTTCCCATTTACTGACTGTGAAACATGCTACTATTACAAATAAAAAGCAATCTGAGAGTTGGTCTGACACACAATATTTTGGTATATTTAAAAAATGGGCTCTGCAGTAAATTAATAAAGAAATTATGGCTTCATAGATAGGACTTAATTTTTAATATGATATGTTATGCAACATGTGATATTCACACCTAAATAAAAGGCTCACCACAAGCTTTAAACTAAACAAAGATAAAGTCAGTGGCCCATCGATGACAAACATAAAACTCTAATAAATGAGTCAAACTACAAAACTCGAAGGACTCTGCTTCCCTGCTGACAGAATCTCTCTGTAACAAGCCATTTTCTGCTTGACAGCATTCAAAAGTGAAACACAGAGGGTAACTGGGTGTGGAAAAGATCACAGCTTTGAGTTCAAACACTCAGACTGAACACAGAGCCAGCTACGGATGTTGCAAAAGTTCTCACTATCAAGTGAAGAAAGTCAGATGTAAAAAAGCAGGTCAGTTGATCAGGAAATCACAACATGCCACTGAGAGCAAAGGAAGAAAAAGCACTTTTAACACTGCTGTCACACTTTAAAGAATTTCAAAGCAGCAGCTTTACAACAGAGGAGACCTTTTCTCTATCTAGCTCAAAGAACACAAAAAAGTAGCTACAAATTGAGGGTTAAAAGTCTGTTTCTACCAGCTGCAAAAAGCTGTAGGAACACAGGAAGCTTTCTGTAAGTGCCAATAAAACCTCCATCTCCACAATGAAGGGGACTACCAGCATGCTGAGCCCACGCCCACCGTGTCACAGCTCCTATCAGTTACTGTCAGCACATCTGGTCCTTGAGATTAGACGCAGAGAGCTTCAGCAGCTCTGACGGTTAAGTCAGGAAAGTAACAAGTTAGTGGCACTGCATGATCTAAATTAAGCTGTTCGCTTTTCACATAAACCTTGTGGTTTCAGTTGCATAGAGGATGTTACGACCTTTGGCCTCCTACTCCTCCTCCTCCTCCTCCTCCTCCTCTTCCTCACTGCTGACACCCGATGTGTTTCATCTTTCACTTGACTGGAGAGGATAATCATGTTTAGAGTGATTTTTTCATGAGCTTTTCACTCGATCTGCCATCTGTCACTGCAAGAGACAAACAGCATGCCTTTCTAATGTTTACCATAATGCTATGAAGTTTTTCAACAACATATGGCTCAGGAGAAAATCTCAATTGTATTTTTTTTTTTTCTCAAAATGTCCATTGCAAAAGAAAACAAAGCAGTTTTCATACAGTGCATTCAGGAACTTCTCAGACCCTGTTCACTGTTTTTCAAAACCAGCTCTCTGAAGAGTCCTGGTTGTGCCAAACGTTGTCCATTTGAGAATTATGGAGGCCACTGTGCTCTTGGGAAACTTTTTTGTAGCCTTCCCCAGATCTGGGCCTGTCAACAATCCTGTCTCTGAGCTCTACAGGCAGTTCCTTTAACCTCAAAGCTTGGTGTTTGCTCTGATTTGCATTGTCAGCTTTCTTTAGAGAGGTGTTTGCCTTCCAAATCACGTCTATCACATCAATTTAACTTACCACAGGCGGACTCCAATCAAGGTGAAGAAACATCAGAGCAAAAGATCCAGAGAAATGGGAGGAGCCTGAGCTAAATGTCAAGTGTTTGCAAAGGGTCTGAATACTCATGACAATGTGATATTCCAGTTTTATGTATTTAATGAATGTGCAAAATTTTCTAAAATTCTGTTTTCACTGGTTCATGATGGGGTACTGAGTGCAGATTAACGAGAATAAAAATGTTTTTTTGTTTTTTTTTTTAACTGTAGCATCAGGCTGTAACATAACAAACGTGATAACAGCAAAGGGGTTCTGACTACTTTCTCAATGCACCGTATTATGGATATTTAAGGCCAATACATATATATACGTATATACTGCTTATATATTGGCTGCAAATATCAATAGAAAGTTTCATATTTGCCAAAACCATCATGCCAATACTACCGTACATCCCAAATCAGTATCAGCCCTTTAAAAACCTGCCAGTTGACCCCTAAATCAGTCTGTAACCAGGAAGGAAACACGTAACAGCATGTTCATCTGTGTGACTTTAGCACATTGTAATTTTTAGGCAGTAGTATAAGTGTGCGTTCACACCAGAGCTGTTTGGTCCGCTTTAACCGAACTCTGGTCCGTTTCCCTGGATAGTCCGGTTCATTTCGAGTGATGTGAACGCTCACACGAACTGAACTTGCGGACCAAACAAGTGGACTCTGGACTGCTTGAAACAGGGGTCTCGGTACGCTCCCTAACGAACCCTGGTGCGGTTGGCTGGAGGTGTGAACGCAAAGCAGACCAACTTGTAAACCAAAGGCAGGATGAGGCATAAACCATAATGATATACGGATTTGTATGTGATTTAATACACTCAAATACATGTCGGTACCTCCCTTGGCGTCTGGGTATCCATGGCAACGCGTTGTAGTCTGTGCTGATTTATTCATCTTGTGTAAAGGACGACATGCTGGACAGCTCACCACCTTGCCGGCTGCTCATAATGCCGAAATGCAAGAGCAGAAACCACAAGACAGTGTAAATTCTGTGTTTTTTCATTGTTTATGTGGAAGAAAAGACAGGCAGAAAGGAGTTTCGTCTTCTTCTACGCCTTCTTTTCTTCATTGTCGCCGTTTGTTTGTGGCGACAGCGCCCCTAGCGGGCAGAGGTTATAGGTGTTCAGACAGTTTGGTCCGCTTGACCAAAGAGAGCAGTATGAATGCGAACCAAACCAAAGGAAAGTGCAACAATGTTGCCATTTCTGTTCCAAAATGGACCAAGTCCCTGGACTATCAGGTGTGAACACAACCTAAGACACAACAGGATATCTGGTGCATCTAAATGAGACACCAAAGGAGCGTGAGAAAGCATCTCCGTTTGAAGACCTGCATTAGAAAAGCATTATGGCATCCTTCTCCAAATAAACTATTTCTATACCGCTATTGGCTTGTGGACAATGAAACCATGTAATCACATAAGCAACAAAAACTTATGACTGTACCCTAAAACCCACTGTTGCTCGGTTTTCAACTTAAAATTTGTTAAAAGCAATGTTGTTCATAACCGCCTGAATCAACTGAAATTAAATGTTGCTGTGACTGCTGCACTTCTACTGTCAAACAGCTCCACCACAGTTGAACTCCAGGTTAAGCCCACTGTCTTTACATCACACACCTACAGAGATAAGCTGCACTGCTGCTTTTTTTCTCCCACAATGGTAATTTGACAGAGCATAACCTCACAGCCTGCATGCGTGTGTCTATGGAAACATTTCAGCAGCAGCAGGACAATGTGCTCAGCGGCACGTGGCCCATTAATTAGAGAGGGGAACCATGCAACTCTTCTGTTTCACGCTTCAGCTGCACACACACACCTTCACACACATGCATGCTTCTCTCCAAGAAGTGCAAGCATGCATCAGCGGATGTGATGAAAACATCCTCTGACACACTGAGGACAGGAAGAGACACATTCTGCTGTCAAGACTACAAAGACAAATAAGAGGGAGTGGAGAGGTTATGGGGTTAAAGTGGAGAGCATGCAGGGAGACAAACTCATCTTTGTGTACCGTTTGTGGTTGCAAACAACATGGTCCTACAATTTGACTTCAAAAAGGGCTCCAACCAAAATGAAGCTGCTATTTCAAGTTAAAAGTAGCACTTAGAAAACACTAATTAAGCTATAAATCAATAAAACTTTCACTGGAAACCTGTCCACTAAAAGGCTGCCTGACCCTGTTTGAATCATGACAAAAGTTAATGATACATGTCACTGAGGAAGAAGCAACATTTTCTAAAAGTTACGTCTTGATCTGGAACAGTCCCAACATGTCAGCTTAACTGTAAACAATATGTTATTAAAACACTGTGCCTTCAGGTCTGTTTCAGTTTCACTCCTGCACATCAGTGTGACACTGATGGTGGGCAGTGATACTGTAATCCTCTGATACACTAAACTTGAGAATGTCAACAACAGCCTGTCGCTGCACATGTCTGCCTCCTGTGTGACCCTAACACAGACAGGCTACATCAACAAAAGCAATGTCTAACTGTGTCCTGATGTGCTCATTTACATTACATACATGCTTCAAAAACATTTATTACATTTTGTATGAGTAAAGCTCAAATAAATAAACTAATTCAAGCTAAATTCTCTTTGTTATTTATGTTGCTGCGGTCTTAGCCTGGACTGTCTTATGAAAGAGTTCTTATACCTCAATCAGGATATTCTGAGGGTAACAAGAAAAAGATTTTTTTTTCATTAAAATTTCATTTGAGTCAGATACAGTTTATGATATCTATCTAGAGAACATGCAATAATTAAATTTCACATTACACTGCAATTTTCACAGCTCACTGATTAAGGATTTGGAAGAATCATTTCTATAATTGACAGTATTCACAGTTTTTTTTTTTAATATTGATGCTAAATGTGCAAAGTTGGTTGTCTTATGGCAATGATTAATAAAAGAAAAAGATGCAGAGCTAGAGTACATCCTGGGATAATAGTCAGCACACCATCCATTACTAGAAACCATACCCTGCCACAGGCAGGAGGTCACCAACCAACTGGATAACTTCACTCATGGTGCAGAAGTGCTGAATATCAAAAACAACAATAACATGGCCAACTGTGATCATTATACAACATGCAATGTCTAAACACAAAGAAAACACATCTAAACTATGCCCAAGGGCATGATGAAAAAAACCCTGGGCCTAATATTTGGAGTGGTGAGGATGAAGCTAAGCTCTTAGGTCTTAGAATTGACTCTCTACAGAGTCGTACTAACACTGAAAGGATCAACAATTTAAACTAACTCCAGCACAGTAGGTCATTTAACAAATAATGGAGCAAAAAAAACACATTGAGAGTTAAGATCAACCTTATAATGTTAAACAGTGAGAATTTTGCTGTGAAAATGTTAATACAGAGAAAAGGCTCTGTCTTGTATTATGAACCCAGTATCTTGATCTGTGTTGTATCTTGAGTGAATCATTACATCCCTAAAATCAAGAAGGCACCATATTGTTGCTAAATGTGCCATAAGGTTGGAACAAACTACACAGAATTAACAACACTTAAAACTGATTGTGTCATTGCAGTCCATCTTCAACGTCAGCCATGAATATTAAAAATCACACACTTAGGAGTGACATCATTAGGGATGGGTACCAAATTTGGTACCGACTGAATTCTGTCGGTACTCCTGAGTACCGATCTACATAAAATCAAATGGTACCATATTTCAGTACCTAAACACATCCTTGTTACTACAAAAGAGTGGAATAGTAGTCAATTTTATATGCCAGGCACAAACGCTGCATTGCACTCACCAGAGTAATAAGTTGGTACCAGCTAACTGAATCAACAAAACAAGCATGGCTGATTGGAAGCAGTCGAAGGTAGCGCTCAACTTTTCAAAATACGCTGCATGTTACGCTGCAATATTTGTGACAAGAAGTTTAAAGGGTTTACCACGGCAAAGTTTCTAACCTGGTGAAGCAGTGTGATGATTGAGGATTTAGATTGGCTCCCACTGTTTCCTGCTCGTTCGCCCCCCTCCCTCTCTCTCTTTCTCTCGTACCGAATCCTCATTTTCAACGCCATGATTTTCCTGTTTATCATGTGGATAACAACTATGGAAATATACTAGATAAAGACAGACACTGGATTAAGGCACAGTATGAATTGCCCAGTGTGACTGCGTCCTAAAAGTTGCTCTCCATCTCTCCAACTTGGCACAGTTGATGCCATAAGAAGCGCTCTGTCAGGATAGATTGGGAGAGATTTTGAAGGAGTGACAGAGCCACGGACTCCTCCTCACTGCTTATTTTCATCGCAGAATGACTAATTTGTCACTTTCTATTAATTTTTTTGCAGTCGATACAAATAGAAATTAATGGACCCAGTGTGCACGGTTCAGGAGAATGATGTTTTATCGTATTAAGGCTCCGTTATGCTTCTGCATGGATGGCTGCATGATTGACTGATGAGAGAGGAGTTTTGTTGGAAAAAAAACTGCATGAGGAAAGAAGATGTTCAGTACGTCTAGTTCATGGTAGAGGAAGTAGTTTGTTTACTTTCATTTGTAAAACTTTAATTGGTAAAATTTCATACTTTTATTTATTCAATTAGTTATCTTGACTCCATACTCTATTGTTCATTTGTTTTAAACTTATTCATCTCCATGGACCCCAACACACATTTTTCCAAGAGGGGAAATTAGAGGAACAGGAGGCAGTGGGGCTGGGTTTTAATTTGTGCAATATAAAGGAAAACCACTGGTAGTTATAGTAGTTTAGGTTTTCTATGTTGGAGTCATTTGTAAAAACACTTGTGATGTTACATTACAAATGATGTTTGATGTTGTTTTGATGTATTTGATATTTGACAGTGTTTTGATATTGAGAAATAAATATCTAAAATTTGGAAGTTTTGAGGTTATATAACGTTTATTATTGCATTGGGAACTGTTGTGGACCGGTACTAGGAATCGGTACCGTAATGGTTCAAATGTGAAAGGTACCCATCCCTAGACATCATTAACGATGTGTCTGTCTAGGACATAATTTGCCAATCTTTATAATTTGTCTTCCATCTACTCTCATTTTACAGCCTGCCCTGACATGAATGTTGTACCTTGACACTGACTTTTAGCATAGCATTTGCCCATAAACAACATTACATATCTTTTGTATCTTCATTAGCCAGAGTGACATTATATATACAGTGTATTTTCCCTCGTTGGATCCTTTGTTTACATACAATAAAGCTAGAAAAGCTAGCCAAGCTAACTGAGAAAATTCCTTGATATTACCACATTTATACCCCAAATTCTACTTGAAGGATTGACAGTCAATATTTTCTTGATACTGCAGGACAAGTTCACAGTTTTTCTACAGTACAGCTCATTTGTCCTCAACACCCATTAAGCAAAATGTTACTCTCCCAGTGGAGACATAAACCTTTAGAGTCAGTGAGACAGGGACAGGAGTGCTCCATATGTGCAATTAAGATGCCTGTGCTTGATCTCATGGACAGATGTTTACACTGAAAGAAGTTTTCAGATCATCAGTCATCTCCATGAACAAAATTAACTAATTTTACTTTTTTATGATGGCACTATCTGGTACCTTCTTTTACTTGACCTTCACCCTCCACAGCTGGAGATAAGCAGCTGATCTAACATGTGTTCCTCTCTCCTTTCCTCACGCCTGCCCTATCAAACACTTTAACAATGGAAAAACATGTGCGATTCACCACCCTAGGCCTCTCCCCTCCCAACAGATGAGCTGATTATTCAGAGGTTCAGGAGCTGTGAGGGGAAGCTGTCCCCCTGAAGAAGTCCCACGACTTCCTCTCTTGGCTGTCATCTGGTCCCACTCTGCCTACCCTCCCTCCCTCCCTCCCCTTTGCTCCATCTGACACATGCAGGTGTGGATCTGTCCTCCTCCAGGCCACTTTAGAGAGCAGAAACAGAAGCCAAAGCAGAGGCTTGGTATTTGTATTAGAAAGTGCAAACACCATGGGGATGAGCAAGATTGTAGGAGTGGAATAATGTCCAAAAAAGCAGCAAATCAGCTGTTACTTCGTTTGGATCAAGTTTAAATCACTCTGAAGCTGTGTGCAGGGTGTCAAATTAACTTTCGTACCAAAATAAAGCACTTCATGTTCATACAGTCCCTAATCCTCTTACAACAAAGCTGATAGTGATGTCTAACAATACTGTTTTTATACAATCTTTTGATCCCTGGACTTCTTGCATGCTCACTTTAAAAATGGGGAAACTTATGTAATATTATGTGCAGACCTGTGGCTGCATTTTGGAAACAAGTGACCACTTTAACTCAGAAACTCTAACTTTCAGTTAGGGATGCACAATATTATCGGCAGTATATCGGTATTGGCCAATAATAAAATTTACGCCGATCTGTACAGCCGATAATGTGACGTCATCATTAAGCGCACACGATGATGCAGGACGTGCGGCAACAACAAACTCAACATGTCGGCTGTGTGTGTGAAGTTTGAGGTGTGGGAACAAGACAGCAAAATGGCTGTCTGCATCGCTTGTAAAGTACATGTGATGCGAGGAGGACTCGACAACAGGCATTTAATACCACCAGTTTAATTCTGCATCTAAAAACTGTCACCCTGATGACTACAAGGACTTTCTTAAGATAAAGAATGACAAAACTTTGTGCCAGGGAAAACTTGTCTACAGCCTCTGCTTCAGTCATTCGACAAAGCTTAAAAATACAGCAGCAACCACCCAAAGATAAGGAGCTGAACAGAAAAATCATTGAATTTATAGCTCTTGATAATCAGCCTTTTAGCATGGTGGACTATACGGGCTTCCGCCAGCTAATGATGCTTTTTAAGCCCCGCTACATTATACCTTGCAGGTGCTTATAGCCTTACCTGAACTGCAAAACTTTGTTTCCAGTCACATAGAGAAGCTCCTCGTTAAAGCTATACATGTTAGCTTCACCACGGATATTTGAACATCAAGTGTCCGTCCTCTTCGCGTGTTGAGCTTCACTGCCTCAGTGGATAGATGAGGATTTCACTCTTAAAAAGCCTGTCGTACACTCACAGGAGTGCCTACTCAGCAGCCGCAGTTGCAGCCGCTTTTGATAACATTTTTTCAGATATGGAAAATAGAGAAAAAGAACGTGCGTGTCGTCCTACGTGACAGTGCGCAAAACATGGCAAAAGCAATAATGGACTTCTGTGTGCCAAGTCTCCTGTGCTCAGCGTCAGCAGGTTATTGTGCTGCTTTTAATTGCCCTCAAAGATGCAGATGACTTTGGCTGTACATGTAGCATGTCATGCACATGTAAACCAAAGACATTACTATAAGTTCTCCATTAGTGTATGGCTGTATTTGAAAAAACAATACATCCTTCATTTCTGATAAAAAAAAAATCAAATGTTTTGTCAGTTTTCTAAAAAAATTGACTACCAATATTTAGAAAAAAATATTTGGAGTATAGGATGGAATTGGTGTTTTTACAGTGGAAAAAATGTAACTAAATATTGGTATCGGCCAAAATGAGTTTTAAAATATCAGCATATCGGATATCGGCAAAAATCCAATATCGTGCATCCCTACTTTCAATCTAAATGTAAAGCATGGAGGATGATGGTGATGAACTTCATGTTGCACTTTCTTTTCCATGGTGTATGTACACACAGTCCAGTAAAAACAACATACCTAAACAAGGTGGAGTGCTCTATAAAGACTACATTTTCTGTTCTGGTAAAAGCATCAGTTCTTCCACTGAGGCCCCTGAAGTGTCAAAGACTCTCACTGTGCTGCAGCGGGCAGTGCACACACAGAGTGACTGTAACATGCAGCACAGAGCAGCCAACAGATCCAGATTAAATAACTCCTCAGAGCCAACGTGCTGCTGCTGCTGCTGAGGTTTGACAGAACCAATGAAGAGAGCTTTCACTGTCACTGTAGCTGCTTCACACTGTATCCACAGCAGAGAGTGAGGAGGGGCTTTTCTATCCACGATGCAGAGCTACTTAATGGGCTACAGTAAGGCAAATTAGGCCCTTTAATGATCTAAATCCTAACATTTTACATACATGCTTTTCTTAATATGGGTGTACTGATGCAACAATTAAACATTGTACCTGCCTAAATGACAAAAATTGGCTCATTATTCTCTGATAATGTGGCATAAACTGATGTCAGTAACCAATGCGCATTTGTTGTATTGCATCAATTTAATGCTCACAAGCTTGTATGCATACGGAGCAAAATCATCTGCCATAGAGTTAAACTTAACACTTCTGTGTTAATATAATTTGCACCAGTTCTGAAATTAATTTACATTTATGAAAGTGTATAAAGCACTGATCATAAACTGGCGGCCCGAGGGCCATATCAGGAGAATGGCAAAAATTGGGTTAAAGAGGCAAAAAATATCAAATTGGTTACAAATGACAAAAAAAAGTGCAAAAAAGTGAGAATGGGGGTCAAAAAGTGACAAAAACAGAAGAAAAGTGGCAAAAATTGATTAAGGAGTGGCACAAGGAATAAAACATGCAGGAAAAGTGGTTATAATTGGTTAAAAAATTGCAAAAATTAGGTTAAAGAGGCAAAAAGTATCAAAAATGTGTTAAAAGTGGCAAAAATGGCTTTAAAGTTGCAAAAATTGTTCAAGAAAATGTAATGAAAATGGGTTAAAAGTGCCAAAAACAGAAGAAAAGTGTCAAAAATGAGTTATTACTGGTACTAAATCATTCCCTGGGATTTTCAGAGGCGAAGCCAACTCTGTTGTCAGGCCTGCCTCTTTGTGGCCTGCTGCATTATAGATAATAGGGATAGATCTCACTGAAAATATATATACCACTACAATAATATTTAAATCAAGCCAAAATATTTATTCATTTTTAGTACATTTGAAAGTTCGGCCCCCAGAGTTTCTGTGGAGACTAAATCTGGCCCTTGTGCGAATGTTCTTGATGACCCCTGGTATAAAGATTACATAAAATGTGGCCAAAATAATGCCCAGACAATCCAAGGACTAAGACTATATTTAAAACAGCTGTAAAAATTGATTCTGACTAGGACAGTGTTAAAAAGCAATTCAATGGCCTTTAAGGCATGACTGCTGCACTGATAAGAGAACCAGACCTTTTTTTTTTTTGTTCTAAGACTTTTAGTGAAACCTTAAGCTCCAGTATCATGACAACCAGGCTTTGTTTTACAAGTTAAAACTAACCAAACAGCATTGTTGAAATATTAGTCATAATCTCAACTATGCTGGGATGGTGCTGCATTAACAGGTGACCAGAGGCAGTCACACCTTGAGGCTCTGAACGCTAAGAAACATGTACCACAATAGGTCACATCTTCATGCTATCAGTTATTGGTACCATAAATCATGTATGAGAAGCTCCCCCAAATCTTCGAGAGATGACGTGAAATTGGAAGTGACGACAGACCAGTGTTAGAAAGATTAAGATGCTTTTCTCACTCGTCAAGGCAACAGGTGGTCACGTAGGACAGAAGTTTTCTTGAACGAAGCCTGTATTGTCTCTGAATGTTGTAGTATTTGTCGGGGTGCAGGTGTCTCGTGTCTCTGAAGTCTCACTCACCTTGTACACCTTCCCGAACGCGCCGTCGCCCAACTCGCCGATTATTTCCCATATGTCGTTTGGGTTGATGTCCCGGTGAACGTGCTCGTACTGCTTGGCTTTCTTTTTTATTTCGATAGTAGGCAGACGGAAAATTTTACTGAATCTAGTGAGTGCCATTCTTGAAAACCCAACGACACCCAGCCAAAATTATGAATAAAAAGGGTCAGGAGGCTCTACACGGAGAGCACGCAGAGGCGCGTGGCTCGTGCATAAAAAGAAAAACACGTATCTTCTTTTTTAGCAATCTTCCCTTTCCTCAAAAGACACAAGAAGTTATTATACTCCGTCCATGTCCAGCAGTGTCTCTAAAGCCTCTGTGGTTATATTCCCATTCACAGTCAGTGACCACCTGCCGCTCAGACACGATGGAGTAGCCTCCTGTTCGCCCGCCTGTCCGTCTGTCTGTCAGGGTGACTTGTTGCTTCAAAGTGTGCGAAAGAGCCCCACCTCGTTACTCAACAACCCGCCCACTGCCGTCATGGAAATGTAGTTTCTTTGAAAGAAGAAAGTCGTCGTCATTACAGCGCCGATGAGGAACAAGGACTTCATGTCCGGGTCTGTGCTGGGCGGGTCTGCTGACACCTCACACAGCTGGAGCAACCTCTGGAGTAAGCTGCTGGGTTTGAAGTGTTCTGTAGATTATGTCAGCTCTTTTATTTTGGTCTTAATTCTTCAGTCTTTTTCATCCTACGTCAGTGATGTCTGTTGCTATTGTTTACTTGTTTAATAGAAAAAAACAATAAAGACCTACGGTGATATTTTATGATGAAAGTTTTAAATTAAATCAGATCTCGCTTTAAATCAATTTGTCAATTCTCTTAGTTTACATACATAGAGTCTACTCAATGCTCATCATCAACACAGGCGGAGCTGTGGCGCCCTCTAGTGGCGTCAACTCAATAAGGTTAGACTCCTTCAAAACGAGGAAAAGCAATGAATGAAACCAGGAAGAAAAACGTCACAAACGACGAACGACCAGAAAGATATTTAAAAAAAATAAATTCTAACTAAATGCTTTATTTAAACCTAGAAAGCCAGTGCCAACATTCTCAGTGTAATTCCCTCTTGTGGCTCGTAATTTCAAATGGCGTAGGAGTAGGCTACAGTGCTTATAAAAGTATTCACCACTTCAATGTTTTACCCTTTTGTTGACTCTATAAGTCAATCATGGTTTGGCTTTTTTGACCCCAAAAAAAACCTCTTTGTCAAGTTGAAAACAGATTTCAACAAATCAGTGTCAATTAAATAAAAATATGTTAGGTAATTTATCGCATTAATATTCACTCCCTTTAAAGTGACTGACCTGTTTCACCAAAGGTATAGCCAACTGGCTCTAGTGGTCTCACAGTTAGTGAAATGGCCATCACTTAAATGCAGTTACTGTGTCTCAAGTGATTTTCATTTGTGTGGAAGGTGCAGTAACTGGTTAAACAGTATTCCTGGCTACCATTACACCACGAAGACAAAAGGAACACTCAAAATTATTTAGAGAAAAGGTTATTGAATAGTCTAAGTAAGCGAATGAATACAAAAAAATTCCAAGGCACTGAACATCCCCAGGTCAGTTAAAACCATTATCAAGAAATGGAAGGGCGATGACAGGTGTGTACATCTGCCCAGATCAGGCCGTTCTCACAAACTAAGTGACCGTGCAAGAAGGCAAGAAGGGGGCTGGTGAGAGAGACTACCAAGGCACCTATGACCACTCTGAAGGAGTTACAAGCTTCAACAGCCGAGATGGGAGAGACTCAGATTAAATCTCCACTAGAGTTAGACAAAAGGCACGTGGGAGACTCCAAGGTCAAGTGGGCGAAAGTTCTTTGGTCTTATGAGACCAAAATGGTGCTTTTTGCCTATCGGACAAGATGCCATGACACCAGACACCAAACACCGCACATCACCACAAACTCACCAGCCCCACTGGCGGCAGCATCATGCTGTGGGTATGCTTCTTGGCAGCCAACCCTAGAAGGCTTTTAAAGGTAGAAGTTAAAATGTACCCAGCAAGATATAGGATAATCCTGGGAGAAAATCTTATTCAGTCTGCAAAAGAAGAGATTTACTTTATCTATGCATATGTAGCAGATGTAAAAGATATAATACATAAAAATACTGTCTTTTATTTTTGGGAGTATTTAGTATGTTTTGTTATTGTATTGAGTTTTAATTTCACCAAAATCTTCTGTTTATTCATGTATTTTTAAGTCTTTATTTTGAGTTATTGTACTAATGATATTACAACGCCCTCTGCTGGCGGTAAGGCGAGTATGTTGCATCATTTCCGCCCTCTCCTCAGTCCGTTCAGAGCTCGACTGAGAGAGGTATGTATCGCTATTGCTCGTCTGAAAAGTGCAAATATAAGAGTTACAAGTTTGAGTTAACTGTTTAAAACAGTTTAGTTTGTATAAATAAGTGTACAGGAGGTTGAATGTGCGCTCCTTTTGTGTATTTAAGTTGTAAATAGGTCAGAGAGAGTTAGCCTAACACATGTTAGCTGTGTGTGTGCTCGTGTGTGCGTGTTGGCTTTTGTCGCTACTACATCCCTTGTGAGACTCACCTTAAACATTCCTCTTTCTCGTGTTAGGCATGTTATGAGGATGAAGATATCCATTTTGACTGATTTTGCTCTCTCTGAATGTACTCAGACCTCGCTGTGAGAGATTAAAATTGACCTCCATGAGACCAGCCCGTGCCTCTGTTTCATTCCAACCCCGAACACAACGCAGAGTAGCTGCAGCAACGCAGCGGAACCGGTTACACATACATTATTTAATTCATAAGCATCCAACCAAAGCTAATAGGAAATGGTTTAAAGACAACAAGGCGAATGTTTTGGAGTGGCCGAGTCAAAGCCCAGACCTCCATAGAATAGAGAATTTGTGGCTGGACTTGAATAAAGGCTGTTCATGCCCAATCCCTGTGCAACCTCACAGAGCTTTGAGCAGTTTTGCAAAGAATATTGCAGTTTTCAGATGTGCAAGCCTGGCTGAAATCTATCCATGCAGACTCAGGGCTATGATTGCAGCCAAAGGTGCATCTAACCGCTGACTTGAATACAGTCACTAGAAAAAGTATGTGAACCCTTTGAGACTTCTTGGATTTCTGCAAAAATTGGTCATCAGATGTGCTCCGATCTTCATCTAAGTCACAACAATAGACAAACATGGTCTACTTAAACTAATACTGCACAAAAAATGATATGTTTTCATATTTTTATTGAACAAAACATGTAAACATTCACAGTACAGGGTGGAAAAAGTATGTGAACCCCTAGGCTAATAACTGGTTGACCCTCCTTTGGCAGCAATAACCTCAACCAAACATTCCTGTAGTTGCAGATCAGACCTGCACAACGGTCAGGAGGAATTTTGGACCATTCCTCTTTACAAAACTGTTTCAGTTCAGCAATATTCTTGGGATGTCTGGTGTGCATCCCTCTCTTGAGGTCATGCCACAGCATTTCAATCAAGTTGAGGTCAGGGCTCTGACTGGGCCACTCCAGAAGGTGTATTTTCTTCTGTTGAAGCCATTCTGTTGTTGATTTACTTCTATGCTTTGGGTCGTTGTCCTGTTGCATCACCCATCCTCTGTTGAGCTTCAGTTGGTGAACAACTGGTCTTAAGTTTTCCTGTAAAATGTCTTAATGAAATTGGGAATTCATTTTTCCATCAATGACAGCAATCCGTCCAGGCCCTGAGGCAGCAAAGCAGCCCCAAACCATGATGGCCCCTCCACCATATTTCACAGTTGGGATGATGTTTTGATGTTGGTGTGCTGTGCCTTTTTTTCTCCACACATAGCGTTGTGTTCCTTCCAAACAACTCAATTTTGGTTTCATCTATGGACAGAATATTTTGCCAGTAGTGCTGCGGAACATCCAGGTGCTCTTTTGTAAATTTCAGATGTGCAGCAATGTGTTTTTTGGACAGCAGTGGCTTCCTCCATGGTGTCCTCCCATGAACTCCATTCTTGTTTAATGTTGTACTTATTGTAGATTTGTCAACACAAATGTTAACATGTGCCAGAGACTTCTGTAAGTCTTTAGCTGACACTCTAGGATTCTTCTTCACCTCATTGAGCATTCTGTGCTGTGTTCTTGCTGTCATCTTTACAGGACGACCACGCCTAGGGAGAGTAGGAACAGTGCTGAACCTTCTCCAAGTCAACAATTTTTGATCGTAGGTCTTCTGACAGCTCTTTTGTGCCAGGCATGGTTCACATCAGGCAGTGCTTCTTGAGAACAGCAAACTCAAAACTAGTGTGTGTTTTTTATAGGGCTATGTCTATTGTTGTGAATTAGATGAAGATCGGAGCACATCTGATGACCAATTTATGCAGAAATCCAAGAAATCTCAAAGGGTTCACATACTTTTTCTAGTGACTGTATTTATGCAGTCACTCTTTTTAGAATACATATAGTTGACATCACTTTGTAGAAATCTGTTTTCACTCTGACATTAAAGATTTTTTTTTTTTTTAAGAAACTATTTTGATCATGATTGATTTATAAAATCAATGAAAGGGTCAAACTTCCAAGCGGGAGAATACTTTTTATGGGCGCTGTATTTTCAGTGTTTTAGGATCCAAATGTTGTCCTCTCTCCTGCTGTGAGCCGTTAATGCTCCAGTGAGTAGTTTTTAGTTGGTTATGAAACAGGCTGGAATAACCCCTTGGTACCTCTGTGATCCAAACAGCAAACAAGATTATCAGCAACAAGACAGATTATTTAATGTATTTCTGGATTTAAAAATGAACTCAAATCATTGTAATGCTTTTCATCAACTCCTGTGGGATCTGAAAAAACAACAATTTAAAACATTATACTTCAAGTATTCACAGTGAGTGATGCATTTACTCTTAAAAGATAGTAGGATGGAATTCTGATGACTGATAAACCTGCTTTGGACAGCCAGGGCGGTATTAGTAACTGGAGGGTCAGGAAGGTATGGTTTAAAATTCCTTTGCCACAAATGTCTGTTTTTTGGTTGATTTAATGCCATTTTACTACAAGTGAATCCACTACAATTTTATGGGTTTAATATTTCAAAACAATATCTATGTCGCTGTAATGTTCTTGTTATGAAGACATGGTGGGACTTTTTGAGGGGCTTGAACTCAGAAGGGGGGCCTTTCCAATGGAGGTTTTGTGGACTATCCCACACCATGCTTTCACACTTTCAACATCTTTCTTGGGTAGTCCACCAACCAGTTACTTAATCTGCATACAGTGTCATTAACAAGAACATAATAAAGTAACACAAAAATAATTAACATAAACATAAAATAGCAGATAAAAGTATTAAAATGATTCACTGCTTTTTTTTTCTCTTTTCAATGTTTTATTCACTTTAAGTTTCACTGTCTACTCAAGTTCAGCTCTTGGTTTTACAGTTTTAGCTGAATGATATTAAAAAGCAAGGAGAACTGGGAACCAAAGTGAAAAAAGAGGAGGAAAAAAATCTGACAGACTCTTTTAGATATAAACTGCAGATTGATTCTTTAGAAGAAAGTAGAAAGTGTGTGTGTAACCAGTTGAATAAAACCCCTGTAGTGTATGTAGCCTATATGACAAGTGATTTATGACTAAAACACAATGCTGACATTTATGGCTGTTAATTTGAAATATGTCAGTGAACTTCATTTAACATGTTCCCTCAAAAAACATGAAGTGCTCCAGCATAAAACTCATTGACCTTCATTAAGCAGCTCATTTGCATGAGTCATTCTTACTTTTAATTCCATGGAAGGATTGGTGAGACAATTAACCGCTGAATTACCTGTTACGGAGATGATGATTGGTGGTAGTGAGGTGATGTCAGCCTGTTATTATTCTCTAGTTTGGCGCTGACATGCATTAATTTGATGAAAAACACAAGTTGGCATCCTTTGCCACTCCTCTATTTCAATGTAATTATCAGGATGTAATTTTCCATTCTTTGCCTGCAGTAAGTGAACATATTTAAGTTGTTCAAATATACTGCAAAATAACAATCTGATATTTTTGCATTCTATATACATTGGATAAAGTTGGAACAGTAAAGTAGAGAAGCTCAAACACGTCCATACAAGCTCAGAGAATTTCACTGATCTCACTTATGTTGCAATGAATGTGTGTGCATGTATGTCCGTGACACTATAAGATTTAACGTTCAGATGACAGTTAATGATGGGCAGTATTGATTTAGAAAACCAAAATTCAAAGGGCTTTAAAGTGGATCATAGGAGTGAACATTTTTATTCAGTGTTACAGCATTACAAAATTGACAAAATGTATTTAATACGTTTGCTTAACCCCGCCATGTGATTAGGCGAGTCCTGTATCAGGGCTTTTAATGTTCTTCATAGTTTGTTTGCATGTTGGTGTTTCTTGACAGGGGTGGGTTTTGTAACTTGGTTGCCCCAGGCAAAGATCATAGGCTCTTCTCCGTTTTTCTTGTTGCAATATGGCCAGTGAACAACATATTTTGTAAACACTTCATTTTAATGATCATTGATTGTAATTTTATAGAAATAAGTGGTAATAATCAAGTAATTTCTCAAGAATCATGTGTTCATTTCCTTGTTGGCATTTAACCAAGTAATAACTCAGAGATATGGTAAGATTAAGGAAGTATTTACCAAGCAATAATGCATTAATTATCAAGTAATTCCTTGTAATATTGTGGTAAATCTTTGGAGCCTGTCCCTAACTCCCTACCCTAAGTCTTACCTCTAACCATAACCCTAAAAGTTGGCTTTTAAAAAAAACCCTTGAAAGGCTGGCGCAGGCTGTTGCCCTGCAGTAAGAAGGTCCTTGGTTCGCTTCCCGGTCAGGGCCTTTCTGCGTGGAGTTTGCATGTTCCCCCTGTGCACGCGTGGGTTCTCTCCTGGTACTCCTGCTTCCTCCCATCACCAAAAGACATGCTCATCAGGTTAACTGGTGACTCTAAATCAGCCATAGGTGTGAGCATGCCTGGTTGTCTGTCTCTATATGTCAGCCCTGCGATTGACTGGTGACCAGTCCAGGGTGTACCCAACCTCTCACCCAATGACAGCCCCCAACCCTGAATTACATAAGCAGTATAGAAAATGGATGGATGGGTCATGTTTTACATTTACAGCATGCTTTTTGACCCCAAAGTAATCCACTAATTCATAGTTGTGATACGGCATCTACCTATCTATGCTTTTAGGGGCTTTGACCTCGCTGTTGGGGCTGGGGTCCTCATCAGGGACTTATTTTGGAGAATGTAACTCTCTTTTGATGCTGTTTATACTCTCTTTGCATTATTTACATTCAAAATACATGTCTTAATTATTAAAAGTAATTTTAGATGAGTCCCTCATATTTGATAACACACTGACTATATCTTGAGGACCTTAGGAGCATGAGGCCCCAGTGAACTCCCTACCATCACCTAATGCATCAGCAGCCCATGTGCTCCAGCTTCCAAAGACATCCCTGATGGTTAAAATGGTAACTGGAATGTCCCGTAAGCGTGAATGTAACTGGTTGTTGTGATTGGGTGTTGGTCTCTTTTGATCAGGTCTGTGACTGACAGGTAATCAGTCCAGGATGTATCCCACATTTCACCCAATGGCAGCTGGGAACAGCTCTAGCCCCCTACAACCCTGACCCAGACAAGCTGTAAAGAAAATGGATGGATGACACATATGGTTGTGATATAATTCACTCTGGATAGAGTAGAGGTTTTTAATGTACTTGCTTCATTGACAGAGGGTTTTGTGTAAGACTGGATGGTTCTTCTATGTATGGACTGTATCACAGTGAATACAGTGATACATAGAGTAACCTTTATATGACCATATGAACATAACCACTCTGTATGGTTAAAAAGAGATGCAGAATACATTTTGAAAATCAATCAGAGACATTTTAATAAATGTACAGTATGAAATGTTCCTGTAGTTGGAAAACTTAGCATATTTTTGGTTATCAATATTATAGAAAATAGATGACAAAAGTAAAGTTACCATATTTGTAACAGAATTCTTGTCTTTCAGTCAATGCAGATGTTAGAAGAATGTACACAAAAGGACTGTAAGACTGTAATATCAGCCATAATGTTAGTACTCCAACGCTGCACAGTCATCAATGGTGAACACCAGGTCCTGTGATACAGAAACATGTATTTCAATTAAAAAAACATACATGACTTAATAAGATCTATATTCAGGACTGATAGCCCTTATAATATTCTATTACAATCACAGGAACAATTCTAAATATTTACTACGGTGCTGCTCGGATAATATAAACAAAGTTTTCTCTCTTTGGTTTAATTTAAAGAGAGCTCTGATATTTTTCTATCATTACTGAAGCATTCCAAAGTGATCATAATGAAGGTGAATTCATTATGTTCCCCATATCCAAACATGATCTGGTCTGCACAGATTTTGCCATGCAAGTCTGTTATGGGGAGGACCAGTTATGGACCCAGATGTGCCTGACGTGACAGTTCAGGTGTACAGGGTCAAAAATCCACAGAGAACTCAGCGTTTTTCATAATCTGCTTCACAAAGCTGGTTTAATCCTGTAAAATGACCCACTGAGTGATCCATTAACCAGCAGGCAGTGTGATGCATCTCAGTGGTGAGAGTCTGCTTTCAGTTTGCTGTTTTAGAGCAGGCTGCAGTGGTTCGCATGTTTAATTTAATGTGACGAAAAATATAAGCAAAGAAACAATTTATACATTTAAAATGTTTTGGTTCTTTTGTGCTGTGATTTTAACACTATTTTAAATATCTTTTTAATCTAAACAAAGGATTAAAATGGGAGAAAACAATATTTTTGGCTAATAATGTTGATTTATTTTTTTAAATAAACTTTTTTTTATTCTTTCAGTAAAAAAGTTCTCCTCATGATCACACAGGAAATGGGAGGAGAGTGTAATGTCGCATCTTAAACTTGAGAAGCTTAGACACTCCACTAGGGCCAACAAAGTTATTTCATACAGTTTGGAAGACCTTCCTCACTGACTTTAAGCAAAATTTTGCATCCAAACATCAGGCATTTGGTTTGAGGTCCCTGAACTTTTGCCACCAAATCTTTGTATTTGTGCTTAATGTACCTGTACCTTGAACTGTGATGATGTCTGTTCTGATGCATGTTTTTCAAAAGTTTAAAAAGTCCAATAAAAAGATTTCAAAAATAAATAAAAAGGCTCTCTTTGTGGTCTTATTAAAGAAAATATAGCAAAAAATCTTTCTTTGAACAGTGATTTATTAAGCCGGTCATTTTAAAATTAATCTAAAAAGCTCATCTTAAGCATATATATCTATATTTTCATAATTACTTAGCCTGGCTATACAGAAGAGAAACAATGATTATCAGGTCAGACAAACTATAAACCACAGTATTTGGTACATTACAGGTGCATCTCAATAAACTAGTACATTGTGGAAAAGTTGATTTATTTCAGTAGATCATTCAAAAAGTAAAACTCATGTATTATCTAGATTCATTACACACTGGGTGAAAACAATTTAAGTTTTTTTTTCTTTGGATTTTGATGATTATGGATTACAGTTCAAATCCAGTATCTTAAAAATAGACTATCCCATGAGAACAATAAAAGAAGGTTTTTAATGCAGAGATCTGAGTCATACGGACTCCATACTTGGTTGGGGCTCCTTTTGCATGAACTACAGCATCAGTGTCTTGAGGCGATCAGCCTGTGGCACTGCTGAATTGTTACAGAATCCCAGGTCACTTTGATCACTTTTCTCCACAAAGCTGGTCTGCAGAGGGAAACATGAAGTGCCCTCAAATTTTCAGGTAGGTGGCTGTGTTGACTTTAGAAAACACAGTGGGAAAACACCAGCTGATAATATGACTCCCCAAACCAACACTGACTGTGGAAACTGAAAACACTGTACAAAATCAAAAGAAGTACCGACTTTAAGTGTTTCACCCTGTCATGAATGTACATGTAACTTTTTGAATTGAACTACTGACATAAACAACTTTTCCATGATATTCTAATTTATTAAGATGTGCCTGTATGTGTGACCATAGCCTGCACATTCATTTCCAGTTATTTAGCTTTGACGCATGAACTTTTACTTTGTTGATCATAAAAACCTCAGGTTTTTCAATGTTGGTCATTAGTCTCGTCTTACCCCGTGACATTTTTGAGACAAGAAGACGAAGAGCTGTTTCAGAGTGCCCCCCAGCTTCCTCATGTCTGCGGTGTAAGCACAGCGCCGCTGTCGCAGCTCTTCTATCAGGGAGATGTAGGTCCTTATTTTGTGTATCACACAAGCATTCTGAGGGCAGGAGCAGTAATTAGTGTCCCTGAAGCTGATTTACAGCTGAGGTTTGCACTCAAATACCACAGATGTTTGTGTAAAGTCTTGAAAACAGATGGAGAAGTCAAAACAGACTCAATTTAAGGATCAGAAAACACAATAAAAATGTTCGCTATTATATCAAAGATATGAAGTCATACTTACATGGACATCAAGATAGAGGTATGGCATGTGGGCCATGCAGTAACCCTAGAAGAAAAACAAAGTTTGAAAATTCATCATTTGTAAGACATTGCAGGAAACTCTTAGAAACATTGACATGTAGTCTGAGAAACTTTGTGTTTCTATAACTATGCAACAGTCTTAATTTACATATAAAATAAATGGACAAATGAGTATCTAATTTCTGAATGTAATCTCTAGTATGAAATAAACATTACACACAGCCCAAAAAAGCAGAAATACAGTATATCAGTGGCACATAAAACCCTTCAATAATACAAACTCAGACTATCTGTAGTGTTAAAGCACAGAGCTGAAATCTGCAATCTGACACAGCTACTGACTTACAGTGTAATAGTCCTTCTTCAGGTTTGCCACCACTTGGGTGATTTCCCGAGCCATGCTCAGCACCTTGGAGTAGCAGGTTGGTGGGAAGAAAGGTGAGCTCAGAACCAGCGACGCCAAACAAGACAAGAGTAACAAGTGGTTAAAGAGTGCCATGATTTACTGACACCTTCAGCTCTGACACAAACCTCGGACTGTTTGTTGGTGTGACCAAATCACACATGCAGCCACGTATGCATGCAGACAGATTTAACACACCCCCTGCTTACTCCATCGTGACAAAGACGAGGCTGTCAGTGCTTATGTCTATAGAAGATTCAGAGGAGGGTCAGGAGGATAGTGAGACATGGTTTTGTCCAAAAATTTTGTTAGGAAAACATACACAGAGAACTGTTTAATAATAGCAAGAATTATAATCATTTTGTGTGATAATGAGACTGTTAAATCATCCTCTATGTTTTATTTTGATTTATTTACGCCTCACAGAGATTAAGAATCTCATTTACAAAAGTGTACTGGCCAAGACAGGAAGTAGCACATTTAACAGAGTTAAAGACATGAAACATTAAAAAACAAAGATCAACCACTCCTGAGTCAGCGCTCGTCTGTTGTTATATATTGCTTTAAGGAGCAGCTAAGACCATATAACAACTTTGGTGAGTTATTTTGCATTGTACCAGCTCTGGCTCTCTAGTAAACAACATCCAAACTGTCAGAGTTGCTTCACAAGACTAAGGTTGGTTACCCTTTGTTCATCAGTGGCTAACCAGAATCTGCTCCTCACTTAAATTAAAGTGAGAGCTGTTTTGGTGGCAGAGTACATGTCAAAAAACTATGGACAACATGAATGGCATACAGCTCTGTAATTACTCTTTGTTGTCTTCTTTTCATGATCGTGGAAAGCCAAATTTATGATGGATTATTTTTCAGAGGAGCCATTTAGATTGTTTCAAGTCCAAAAGTCCAACTTAACTTAAGTCAAACTAAAGCAGCACACATTTTAATGTGTGAAATGTTTATGGGTAGAACAAGAACAGAGCTGCACCGACTGTAACACAAACTTTTTTGGGGGAAATAATCAAAGTATGGCCAGATAAAGTTCTTTTTTTTATAGTTTAAAGTCTCAGATTGTTATTCTCTCAGTATCTGACATCACACAAAGGACCCTTTCCACATGGACTTTTTATTGAGGAGTGAAATAATTTTATAGTCAGGGCCAGAGTCAACATAGCAGTGTTCTCAGCTTCAGGGGTTCTGGTTCTGGCATTTTAACAAATGCTCACTCTGAGTCAGTGATTACTGATTAGATTTTGGAGGTACAGGGTCAAAGTTCATTCGAACCTCATGTCTTGTGCACTGATTTTAGTAAAATCTGCCAGAAACCTACACTTGTGCTTAAGAGTTACCTGATTAGATTTTGAAGGTCAAAGATCATTGCAACTTTACACTGCAGTGACTTTATACTGCACTGTAGGCTCTTAGAGGCACGACCTTCTTTATGCATGTGAGCATATACAGGAAACTTTAGTCTGAAGATGTTTAGGAGCGTACAAAAGAACACCAACAATAATTAGAAAGGTCACAAAGCTTTTTAGCGCCTAGCAGTAGTTCTAGATTCAGCTTGAAACAGATGTTTCATTACGTTTCTAAAAGTTGAAAGATGCCTTTGACCAAAACGTGATTTTCTTTCAAGGATCACTGGAGCTGGGGAGTTTTAGATGAAATATATAGTCATGAGTTAAGTTTGAGGAATGTAGGGTCGCTCAGAAGTCAAGGTCAAGTTCAACCAAATTGTCTGGGCCTTTTCACCTCTGGTGATACATCCAGAGACCACGGACAGATTTCAGGCCCCTGAAACATCCAGAGAACAACCAGGGGCTTGTGGCAAACCCACGACCTGCCCAGATGGTACGCTTACTTGCCATATCCACCTCGTACTCCACCCTAAAGGTGTAGACTTATCCTGCATTTTGCTATTTACATTATTTGACCCTATTTGGCCATTTTGCCACTTTTTTACCCACTTAAGCTGCCTTTTGCCATTAAATGCTACCTTTTTTGATATTTTGCCACTCTTTGCTGCTTTTTGCCCATATTAATCACTTTTCACTCATTTTTTTCCCCATTTTTGCCACCTTTAAATCATATTTGTCACTTCTTACCATTTTTGCCACATTTCAATTTTCTCCCCATTTCGCCAATTTTCACCCAGTTTTTTTCCATTTTATACCTATTTTGCCCCTTTTCACAATTTTTTTTGCTTTTTGACCATTTTTATTACCTTTAACATATTTTTACTGCCACTTTAACCCATTTTGGCCATTTGATATTTTTCAACAATTTGGCTCTTTGGTTGAGCAGCGTTGAGTAACACTGTTCTAGACTAAATCATACTATCATTCGCTGTATAGATTAGGACTTATGCAGTGCCAAAAAAATCCAATTTGATTAATGATGAGTGAAAAAAATATGCAATTATTGGGTGCACTTTTGATAACTGAACTTGCTGATACAACATAATACTGAGTATCTTAAATTATGTTGGATATATACCAAGTAGAGGTACAAATTTAATTTGAGCCAACATTTTCTGGGGCTCATTAAAAATATTTGGTGCATCTATTTTAACTGAGCCAAATGAAATATATACATGAATGGAAAAATGTATGTGCCAACTGGGCATTCTTCATCTTTGAGCATGTTGGGTCAACTAAAGGCAGTATGAAGTTTTAAGTTGGGCCCCTCAACTCTAAAAAGATGTGACACTAGTTACTGAACTATAAATATTACAGTATGTAATGCCCTTCATGTCCACTAGATGAGGCTATTTATACAGAGCTCAACTCATGATCCTGTATGCTCTGCCAGGATATTGTCCCCTTGAATGATGTTGAAGTTTTGAACAGTTTTAATCCCCTAATAAGACTCTTAATCAAATATAACCGTGACTTTTTAGTAATGGGCAAATAAAATATCCTCTCTAATAAAAGCAGGCGATTCTTGGCCCTGACTGAGGCCTCCTGCAGGTTAAGTATCTTTCCACCGTCTCTTTCCAGCTGCGATATGACACTGTCATCACTCATCTCATCTAAGCGAGCAGCACACTTCCTGATGATGCCAAACTGCAGATTGAGCGTTGGTCTGCTTGTGACTGATGCTCGTCACCTCTCAGAGAGTCAGTGTCTGTGTGGGGTGGGTTTGACGCTCTTTCTCTCCCTTGGTATAAAGATGGATGGCCCACACTGAGAGCGTCTTGGCATGACGAAGGGGCATAAAAGGAAGAAAATGTGCAGTGTGCACTGTAAGCATATCTGTGCTCCCACAGTCCCAACGCTCAGACGTCCTCCTTCGACCTTGGCCCGCTCAGTTATCAGGAGACGCTGGTGACCATGCAGTCATTAGAATGGTCCAATGTGTTTAACAGTTAGCTCTTAATGGCTTCTGAAGTTAATGTATCATGAGAGACTGGACCACAGAAATCTATCTAGAAGAAAAATGTTCTGCTTTAAAGCCCTGCATAATCATGGAGCTAGCACATATAAAACCAGGACTCTGTTTTATCACATTTCATGGGAAAACCATGCCTTCTTGAACACTGATCCTGTTATCCACTCTTGTACCCATGAGATGTTCACTAGAGTCATGATTCTCTTTTTTAGATCAAGTGTGTCCTAAAAAGACCCCCAAATTTAGAATACAGTGGTATTAAAAGCAAGGGAGGAGTGTAACACTTTACTTCCTGTCTTGTTAGAGCATTTGTATAACTTGTCAGCCAATCTAGAAAACAAACAGATCCAATGTTTGCTATCTAAGAAATCTCTCTGATTCCTTAAAGGTGGCTGTCCACCTGTGAGTCTGGTTTTGCTCAGCGTTCCTGCCTCCTTTTCCCTGGGAGGCTCAGTGTGGGTAAGGGTAAGGTTTCTCTAAGTGTAAGTTTCCAGTCCTGCTATGTTTGAGAGAACTTTTGTAGTGATGAATATGATATATGGTGCATTATACCTTAGCAGGAATACAAAACTAATGACATTGATAGATAGAAAACATAGTGGCAAGACAAGTTTACATAGAGCACCACCACAAAGCAATTCAAAGATTACAGAACAAAACATTTATAACATTAAGAGCATTAAAAGACAGCAAAAATCATTAAAAATGAAAATACATTAGAATATAAGACACAAAATATACTTCAAAACACCTGAAGTAAGGCATGCAGTGATGCAATGCCCTGACGACCACAGAGTCTTACTTTAGTGGCACACACAGATTCACCTGATTCACACAGATTGCTGAGCTGAAATGGATTCTTTTTAACAGTCCACACCAGAGCATCTTCCTAAGGATTTATGCAGACAGTCTGCTCTGTCTGCAGAGGGCACTAAGCTGCCCTGGGAACCTCCCACAGGGCTGCTCTGGTAGAAAAACCCACTCTCAATCTCTATCCTTCAAAACTTCACCAGCTGTAAGTGTAATGCTTCAGACAAAACTCTGCTTTTTTTTTCTTCAAATAAATAACTAATATTTTTGTGACAGTAATATCACTAATAGTGAACAATTACAATAACCAGTTCTGCGTGCACACATGAATTTGGTGCTGTGGAGTCACTAGAGTATCATAACATTTGAAATTTTTGTCTCTTTCAGCCCATTTTTACTCTTAAAATGCCATTTACTACCTTTTTCATGTTTCCAATTTAGACCCATTTATGCCTCTTCTATCTATCGTCTCTATCTACCCATTTTGCCAACATTGCCCATCCTTCCAATTTTTATTGCATTTACTATTTGTTGGACCCATTTTTTCCAATTTAAACCAATTTAGCTACTTTTCCCCCTTCTTTTTTGCCCCGATTAGCTCATTTGTGCCACTTTAAACTGATTTTTGCCACCTTCTGTTGTATTACCCATTTTGGCCACTGCTGCCCATTTTTGCTCATTTTAATTGCATTTCACTCTGCCAATTTTTGCAACTTTACCCCCATTTTTTGTTTCAACTTCTTTTTTTTTTGTTAACTCATTTATGTCACTTATAATCCATTTGGCCTCCTTTAACAATTTTCAATATTTCAAGAAAATGTTTTTTCATTTTAAAGATGGCTTTATTATAAATAAATTTATTAAATTAATACAAAAATGTGTTGCTTTAAAATGAGTGCTTATCATTTGAGTTTAACAACATGCTTATTACAGCTTTACATTAAAACTGACCATGACTTTGCTGACCTCAATGGGCCACCTATTTTGCTGGGGCCCAGAAAGATCACCCCTTTATCCCCCCTTATGGGTGCCTTTGTATGTATGTTCATTTTCTATGCCAATCTCACAGTTTAAAAGAAGCAACAAGCAACAAAGAAAAAACAATGTAAAAAACCTCTGCTGACCACTATAAAACGCTGTTCGTGAAAAGTATATTGAATTGAAGGAAGTTAATGAAAATAAATACTATGAAATTTTGGTTAAGAAAAAACATACGCAATAAAGAAGTTTTTTCTTAAAAAAAAAAAGTGTTTCCCCACCAAAGGCCAATGCTATATGGGGGTCTCTGTTAGAGCAGGTTGAGAAACCCTTGACCTAGCAGAATCAGCTGTAGGGGGCGCTGTTCTAAAGCTGACCATGACCTCTGACTCTCCAGTCAGATGAACAAATAGAAAGAGTACAAAAAGTTACCTATTTTGATATAATTTTACAGGATACTGACAAAGAAAGATCTGTGGTGATAGGTCGGCTGATTGGTCATTGATGATTTTCTCTAAGTTGTCAAGGCTTCAATCATCTTTGATTTTAAGGAATTTAGCCTAAAATAAAATGGATAATTAGTGGCTAGAGTTGCTAATTTTTTTGAGCTAGCCGACATACTCGTGTTTGTGATCGCTATTTAGCTTCAAACGTTTCTGCCTATCATAATTATTCTAGTTAAAATTATAGAGTTGCTCTTAAAATGAAAGAGGAGAATACACCTTCAGCCTTTCTATTCTTTATGAATTAAATAATCATGAATGAGGTTTTTTTATTGGATGTTAACGCTAGGGAAGCCCCAGCTTCAGCACAGCAGCCCGAGCAGACTCTGACACGTGCCTCATCCAGACGCACGCGGGTGGCCAGCAGTCGGTCCATTACTCAGCCGGCGATGTAGAGGTCAGTCGCTGAGCAGCTTCTCCCAGTTAAACCCCATCTCTCTTCCTGCTCTCCTCTGTCCTCGTTTCATTCACAAACAACGGATTCCGCCTCACTCTCTCGTCTCCTCATCTTGCCCCGTCACGTCTCGCTGTGTGGTTCCGCTTCTCGGGTGCCAGGTGTCCCGTCGCGTCGTCGTCGTCCGAGCTCCAGGACAAGTGACGCTGTGAGCCGCACTGTTGCTGCTCCCCTGCCGCTCCACGTATCTGCAGCACACCTCGTTGGAGATGGTCCTGTTCATAGAGGTAGGTGCCCACAGCTGCCCCGCATGGATACAGGAGGACGGGGCGAGGGGGTTGGTGGGTGAGCACAGGGGGGACACTCTCAATTCAATGCATGTCTCTCCCATATGATCAGATAAGGGCTCCAAGCACAGTGTCCTCTGCGGGGAGCTCAGCACTGCGGCTTCTCCAAGTACTTTTTGAATATTTCATTCAACCTCAGAGAGAGATCCATATTCATGTGCTCATGACCTTATAATGCAGTCTGGGAATGACATTCATGGGAAAGGTTTCCTCTGGTGGATTAAATGTTGCCTCAAAGGCAGGAAGTTTGCCTGTTAACCCTAAAGTATGACAGTTAAATCATTTCTTGCTATCCTGCTTTAAACTGAGGGACAAGGTGATGCACTATCATCTCTACTCTTCAGGCTGGCATGGTTCATGAGGTTTTTTTTTTTTTTGTTCTCCAGAGGAACTAAACTCATCAAATGTCCTGTCCTGAGAAGGCAGCCTAAGGGATTCAGTTTACAGTCCGAACAGCAGCAAACTATAAATCAAAAAGCCTCCAGTTTAGAGCTCATAATAGGAAAAAGGGATCATACCATTCATCACACATACGCTGCAGACAGTGCTCCACATGGATGAGTTTCTTATTAAAATATAAAAATTAAATTATTGTTGGATGACAAAGATGAAAAGAAGAGGTGAACTAAAGCTGAATAGAGAGCAAGCAGGAATAAATATATTAAAACAAGGGCTGATGTATCCTTCTGGCTCAAGTGGTACAATTATGGAATCACATGTGCCAAATACTGACACTTTGATTTAAAACAGACATGAATAAACAAAGAAAAAGTTGATGGTGAGATAAAAGAGGAAGACAGTAGGAAAATGTTGGACAGTGGCGAAAAGATGTGAGGAGATGAAAGGTAGGTGAGGTAAAGTGTGCACCAACTTGCAGTAATCCTGCACTTGATCTTTTTAGAGGCATTTTGTATTTGTCAGCTAACAAGATATAAGAGGGATCTACAGCATATGACTGTCATGATACAATGCAATGGGTGGTACATGTCCTACGATGATGATCACGCAACAATTCAGTGATAACTGATTTCAAAAGTGATAGTCTCATTATCGAAGGTCATGTTCAGTCAGCTTTATTGGTAACCTTTCAAAGCCGTCGAATTAATTCCAATCTGAAACGACTGTGGCTGAGAATGGATGGACCAATCAGCGTCATTTGAGACTGCAGTTTAGTTGTAATTAGGGCTGGGCAATTAATCGCAAATTAAATTAAATCGCAATTTGACCTGCTGCAATTTACAAGTTGCAGATGTTGCAATATTTCTTTAACTTGAAATGTGTCAAAATAACAGTTTAATAAATCATTTTTTCAGCAGCAGCAGAGATTTTATGCACATTATGTAAAAAATCAAGTGTCATTTTTACCTCCGCCAAGGAGGTTTTGTGATTGGGAGGGTTCATTTGTTAGTTTGTTGATGAAACTTTCAGGAAATGGCATAAGGAAGAACTGATTAGATTTTGGGAGTGATCCAGATCACCATCTGGTTTCAGGGATTTTTTAAAGGATTCTTCACTATTGGGAGATAGAGCTAATGGCGGAGGTCTGCGCTCTCCGAGTGCTTTTCAAGTTTTATGATGGTTTACAAAAATCTTCCTTTTCGTGTTTTATGTATGTTTTTCTTAATCAAAATGAGTGACATCAAAAGTATAATGCCCTTAAACAAAGCAAATTACATCACATTTGCAATATGAGCAAAAATAGTAAGCTCACTCTAAATAAAACTAATGAAGCCCAGCATTTTTCACGAAAGTCATACTCCAGCTGCAATCAGTTGGTAGCCATCTACACCTCCTCCACCCCAGCTGCCTCCTTTATAGCTTAAAGCTTGTTGCACCCCCATATTCAGATTCAAGGTACTATGGATTAATTGCTTCTGAAATAATTTCATTGTGTTCAATGCACATGGTCTTATTTATGGGATTATTTATTGCTTGAATTTGTCAAAAATACATAAGATTGAACTAAGAATAATTGCATATTAAATTGCAATCACAATATTGGGGTGGGGGTTGCAATTAGATTATTTTTGGAAATCGCTCAGCCCTAGTTGTAATGCAAGCTGGTAAACGATGGTGACCAGCATCGCAATTAGCTCAGGGGTAATCATAGCATTAAGCAGTTTTTATCAAAGCTGGACAACATTTATTTGAGTCCAAGAAGAGCAATGAACAGCACTGAAAGCTTTTTGGAAAATATGTTTCTGTTCTTCTCCTGACTGGCTTAGATTATTAGATTATTTGTATAGCACAAATAAAACAGCCTTCAGCTGACCAAAGTGCTTCACAGAAAGGGCATAATAGACAGATAAATAAGATATAGTATCAAAATAGAGATCACAGACAAACAATAACATCGGAAAGATCAAAACAATAAAAGAAGAAAAAAATGAATCGCATATTAAAGACATTTTACGTGGGTCTTAAACAGAGATCCCAGTGCTCAGCCCAGGCTGTCAGGTGGCAGTCGGTTAGAGTAAAGTAAACAAGAGAGAGGAATAATCCGCTGCACACTGAAAATGATTTTACTTATGACATCATTATGAGGGAATAGCATGTAACAGCTGAGGTCAGCTGATTGATCTGGTTGACAATTGGTCATGTGACCATGTGCATCAAGCACACTTGTGTGTGCCTGTTTGATTATGCTGGGCGAATCTGAAGAAGCTACAGTAAAGCAAATTTTAGTGTGTGGCAGATTTTTGGCAGATTAGTCCTCTCATATTTATGTGGGTTTTGAGTGATTTGATTGAATGTAATGAGCAGTGGGCTCCACAGACAAAGCTCTCACTGTGAAAAAGCATAGTCACTTCTGAGGTTCTGCTGGACCTGAGGGACGACTCGGAGGGACTGCTCAGAAGACCTAAGAGATCACGCTGGGGTGTAGGGGATTAAAAGATCATAAATAGAAGGGAGTTCAACCACATCCTTCAAGGAGTGCTGGAGCACCCTTAAATTTCATCTCAGCACTCTTAAAACAGTTCTAATAGAACTAGTACCCCACCAGTTTTTGTTTAATTAGAGAGAAATATTGCAAATATTGTATTTTAAATTCTAGTGAGCAAAACAGCACTGCTATAATGATAATTCCATGCCAGGATGCAGGAGACATTCATAAGTTAATGATGCAAAATGTAGGTTTTATAGTGAAATAAATGAATTTTTAAGGTTCTTGTCCTTTATGAATACGTTTTCTAAGTGTTGGGTGAAGCCCATATAATCCACTGTAGTTTTGGCATTAAGATATCAGCACCCCTGAATGTCTGATACTTTCATATGATGTATTGTTTTATGGTTGTTGTCGTTATACTGATTATTGTGGAATTGCTGTACTGTAATATAATCAAAATGTATGTGTCACTCAATGCTTACTGTAATATGCATCACCCTATGAGTCCCACCTGAGGGTACAATGGTGATCAAAGTCATTCTTTAATTCTTTAATTGATTAAATCTGACCTTAATGTTTTTGTAATGTCTTTTTGTCTGCTTTTAAAGTTTTTATCTAAGTGAGGTTGTTTTACCTAATCTATCTGATCTTTGTCAAATTATCAGTCTTTAGATAAAGATGCTCTGCTCACAAGCTTTACCTTTCCACTTTTTCCTCCTCCCTCCCTCTTTGCCTCCTCCTCTCCTGATGGTGTCATGTTTTCCTTCCTCCCTCACAGGTTAGACTCTCATTCAACAGAGGGTCACCGCCACAAACATATCACTCCTCCTCCTCCTCCTCCTCCTCCTCCTCCTGGCAGGAGTCATCCGTCTGCCTGCATTCATCTAAACAGCAGTGAAGACAGACAGGAAACTTACACTGTATTGGAGCTGCCTGAGTGTGTGTCAGCGCTTCAGTGCCTTTAGTGCTCCCCCAAGCCCTCTACAGACTGTGTGTGTGATTGCAATGATGTGTGATTGTGTCCAGGTGGAGCATTAAGAGGAAGACAGGAGCTCTTCAAGTCAGCAAAACGGAGCCAGCTGCTGCGTTTGTGTGTGTGTCAGGGTTGAGCAGTCCAGTGTATGTGTGCGTGAGAGTGTGATGGGCTAGTGTTGACCAGACTATGAGTGCGTCTCAGGGAGAAGGGCTGTTGGATGCAGAGTTGAGCTAAAGGAGCAGAAGAAGGAGAAGAATCTGTGCAAGGAGCAACCATGGGGCTCGGACAGTCCAGCAAGGCTCCGGTCACTGACGACACGGATGATGGTGAGTAAAAATACAGCCAGCCTACTTGTCTAAATTCTGTTTAACTTTGAAGTTGAAAGTTGAAATTAAACAAGTTGTAGTCAGAGTTAACCACATTATCAGTGCACCTGAGGAGTTCTTTGCTGCATTTTTAAAGAATTAAGTTATTCTTTGTACCTCCTTATTATAGATTAAATTTATATTGCATGGTTGAAATTATTTATAGGCAAGTCAATATTGTTCCTTAGTGATGAAAAAAGAGGAAGATCCCTTACTGTAGCCAAGTTTGACATTGCCTTCATTTGCTTACAAGTCATACCTACGATTCTTCTCTTCTGAGTAACTTTTTTTCAAGTTAATTAACGTTAAGCATTGTTAAAGGAAAACAATGTAATCTTTAAATTTGTGAACATTTTGACATAATTTTTGAACAGAGCAGATTTTTTACGATTATTTCTTAAGAGATGTAGAAATTTCCATGTGTTCATACAAAACCACAAATCCACAAAACATATTGACAGCGTTGGGCCAAAACCTCATATCTCCACGAGTTTAGTTTTCTTTTTTATAAATCAGTGCTATTGGTTACCCTTTCCATCTGTCAGTGGGTTTAAACTAAATTAAAAGCAATAAGAATCGTCAATTGAAAAATACTATTTTTGTTTTTAATTCCATGAAAAGTGGTGATTTCCGAGGTTTTGGCCTGACGTCACCATTAAACAAAAGTATGCATCCATATGCTATATAAAGAAATAGAAATTGAATATGAAATATATACAGTGCCACTTCACATTCAGAGTTAACAGTTGAGTTATTGGTTGATTTGCTGCATGTAATGTTGAGTACCTACGATCTAAGCTATGTAATCAGCAAAACAATTAAGTCATCTCGTTCTATTTTTGGAAGAATATTTTTTTGTCCTTGTAATAAACCACTTATCAATGGTAAATATACAGAAAATTTTTCTGACATTAATTTAAGATTTTTAGACCATTTTTAAGACCATCTCTTTACATTTTAAGACACTATCATATCTTCAACTCCTAGCCCAGTACGACAGTGACACGGTTTCATACGTATTTTGTGCTGATTCTAAGATAATAATGATGCGAGATAGAATATGCTGGCAGTATCACTTATTGTAGCTTTCTTGGAGCATTTTTCAATCAGTGGGATAAAGACCCTGGTTTGACGCCATAAAGTAGCTGACAAAAGATGGTCTGATTTTCTTTTTAAGTAAAATAAAAATTAATCTTTGTGTGATTAAATAAACATAAAAACAAAAGCAGAAAACAAGCATAAAAAATTAAAAGAATCTACAAATTTGAAGACATTTCTATCTTGCATTCAGTACTTTATTATTCTTTTAAAAGCCTTTACTTTCACTAAATTGATTCATCAACTTGTAATACTTTGAAAAAAAACCTGCAGACACCTTGTTGTCAATATAACTGGATATTGCAATGTATTAAATCAATTATGTTTTTTTAAATATTAAGAGGGAATTAGCTTATACCTTTATGTGGACCAATAGTTGAGGGTTTTTGTGTCAAATTTAAAGAAAATCATGGTGTTCTAGCTTAAACACATCTCTCACATATCCTCTGTTTTAGCATTACTGTGTTAGTGGCCAATTTCATTTACAATTGAGTTGAAAATTTTACTCATAAACAAAGCTTTCCATGGACTTGACTTGAATATTTAAGTGAGCTTTTGACGCCTAAAGAAGGTGGCTTTGATCAGCATTAAGACTGCTTACACTGCCTGAGTCATCTTTTGCTGTGATGGCACCTCAGCTTTTGAACAGTCTTTGTGTGCATTCATCGGACACACTTTGTGTTTTTAAATCCTACTTAAGACACATTTTTACAGACTTGTCTTCAAAGCAGTCAGATAATTTCATCAGTGCTCTGGTGTGCATGTATACATTTGTGACTGGCCCTTTTAACTCGATTATGCAGTAGCTGTATGTAGCTGCTGTTTACATTTGCAATTGACCTTTTAAAGTGCTGTTGTGAAGCACTTTGTGCTCCTGTCTTGAAAAGTGCTGTACAAAGGAACTCTAAATATTATTAGGTTGGATTGGATCCAGAATTAGGTAAATATCTGAGATTTAGCCATAACTCAAGTTGGGAACATGCTCTGCTTCAATTTTTTAAGCAATTCTTAATAAAATTTTGATTTTTAATGCAAACAAATCTATGTCATTTAGGAAAAAATTATGCAGTTCCATATAAAAAAATGTAATTTACAGCCAACATCATTTTTATCAACATCTCAAGGTGTCCTCACTATTCTGCAAACATAATACCTGTAGAAGATCAACAATTTTTACTTCTGTCTCTCAAACAGGGATAAAAACTATCAGATGTTTATATTTTAGATTTAAAGGATGACCAATATCAAAATGAAATGTAGGATCCATTTGTTTATTGTCATCTATTCCTTTTAGCATTTCTCCATTACAATCAGCAGTAATATAACTTGTACCAGTCCAAAAAACACAGGGCTTTTGAGAAAACAGTCATGGTTTAAGCCCTAAAAGCCCCCCCGGCAGCCCTTTGATTATTGCTAGTAGTAACAGTAGTAAAATGAAATTTAACTATGACTGAGCACCCTTAAAAATCAGGTCAACACATCACTGATGATAAAATCTAAAAGTGGTGCTTAAAAGAACAGTTGTTTGGGAGTTGTAGGATTTGGCTCTTGTTGGCGAGTGCAACCAAATGGTCTGGCGCACTTGTCCTTTTATCTTTGCTCTGATGGTAACACTTCATATTTTTGATTACAGAAAATAGCTTGAATCTTGTGAGGTCTCTCGAATAAAAGGTCAGCATCAAAAAGGGATGATTACTTTGATTGTCGAAACCCTTGTTTTGGATGTCTTTCCCTTTATTTGCTGGCATGAGAAGATAATACAATGTGAAAATATTGATCTCTGTGAAATTAATTCCACTCTGGCTGCACTCCAAGAACACTACATAAGTCTGTGAGTGAGACGTGGAGTGGCTTTCCCAGGTTTACTTCACTGTAGAGCAAACAGCAGGTTCACTTTTTATCAGACAGCCTACATTATTTAGGAAAGGTAAAATCCCATCCATAACCATTAGACTTTGTTTTTGTTTGAATGTCTCATGAAAAGGGTATTACATTACTGTGTAAATGTAACTGATTTTTTCACCCTGATTGTGCCACATTATCTCCCTGCACACTAATGAAATCCATATCTGTGGCTTTTTCCTCTTCACTGGAGGCGACCGCTATCAAAGAGAAGATCATTATTCATGGTTAACCTCGCTGCTTAGTCATATGGCGTGTCGTTCTGGAAATGTCACTCATAACAGAGCCTCTCTGTGCTCTGATTTAATGCGACAGCACACCTTTCTGGCTCTCCACTCACAAAAACAGCGTGGGTGGGGGCTGGAGGTGAGGTAGTTTTAAATTAGAAAAAAGTGCTCAACTCATGGGGGACAACGTAATCCCCCGTGTGATGAAACTCACGTCATGTGCATAGGCAGGATTCCCTGAGCAGACAGTTCATGGCGTGTTGAGCTTGCACCATGCTCTCACTCTAAGCAGCAATAAAGATGCAAATTGAGTTTTACACTTCAGGAAGGTTGCATCAAGGTCATAAAGGCTATGATGGCAGGATTTATGTTTGTTGTTTTAATTCAATAATAAACAATAATTATTTCTGAGATCTAAGGGTAATGGTAATCTTAGCCAAAGTTCCTCACCACTTAAAAATAACCCTGACAGACAGTTTTAAATTTAGTTGGTGGTAACTTCATAAAGGATTATTCATCTTTATAAAAGTGCTCTCCTTTGATATAAGAGAGAAAAAGAGCTTAGTCTGTTGGAGGAAAGTCTGGAACGGCTTCTCTTCCAAAGAAGGAGCTTGAGGCTTGATGATCAAGACGCCTCTAGGGTGCTTTCCTTCAGAGGTTTTCCTGGCATTTCCAACTGGCAGGAGAGCCCGAGGTAGACCCAAAACCCACTAGAGAGATTAAACATCGCATCTGGGTTGGGGAATCCTTATTATCCCACAAGAAGGAGTTGGGAAAGGCTGCTAGGGAGAGGATTGTCTGGATGCGGCTGGTTTAGTTGCTGCCAGGTTAAGTGGCAAAAAAAGGATGGATAGATGTATGTTCGAAACAGATGTTGTTGAGCTTTTTGCATTTATTTTCTGTTTTATATTATATGCCACAGTGAGACAACCAGTCTAGGTTGAAAAAGGTTTCCTTGCTGAATTTTTCTTGTTCAATTTCTTTGAGTGTGTGCCAAGATATGATCCTGTATAAAAAAATCTTCCTTCTTGCATTTTTTACTTCCACATGAAAAAGACTGGTCAAAAATATTTGACTTTAAAAGCAGTAAAAAAGTTTGCAAAAGCAATACTTTGTCTCTAAATAAGCCATGAATACATTTCAAAACGGGTTTTCTGCATTTGTTAATATTCCCCCAAATTTCTGCAAGAAAATCATTTGGATTTACTTGCAGAAATACTCTACTATTTACTGTTTTCCTGGTTGCGTCATTGCAGAGATAGATTCATATCCTGTACTTCATACTCAGCCCATATTATTTGATTTACAGAGCATGATGCATGAAGGTGAACTCTGTCATGACACGTTTATCTCCCCTGAGAATAATGTGTGTACCGCTTGTATTCCTTGTGTGCCACATACGGTTTCCTACCTTGTGTATGCTGTGGACTCTGCTTAATGGACAGGCCCTGTTTACTGCTGATCATGCTTTATTCACACGGCGGGGACCCATGGGTTCTGTTTCAGTTGTCGGAGCAACAGCAGGAGCTCTGATGTTCCTATGTCACTGGGTTCTTAAGTGATTTACAGGCTCCTGGGTGACAGATGGGAATGAAAGGATAAGAGAGAGAATGAGATGACATGTCTACAATGAGCTGGCTAATTTTGGAAACGTCATTAAGTTACCATACGGAAACATGGGAGCAATAGGGCAATGGCTAAACTGTATATATAGACTGTATACAGTGAATTCAGAAAGTATTCAGACCCCCTTCACTGTTTTAAACTTTGCTATGCTGCAGCCAGTTATTTAAATTCATTTTTCTCTTATCTGCACTCAGTATCCCATAATGACAAAGAGAAAACAGAATTTTAGAAATTTTGCAAGTAATGAAAAAGAAAAAACCGAAATATCACTTTGACATAAGTGTTCAGACCCTTTGCAACGCACTTGAAATTAATCTTACTTAATCTTAGTAACTTAAATTGATTGGACATTATTTGGAAAGACAAACCTTTCTATAAAAGGCCTCCCAACTGACATTGCATGGTGCAAAAGCCAAGCCATGAGGCCAAAAGAAGTGCCCGCAGAGATCAGAGACAGGCACAGATCTGGAGAATCTATCTTGATCTAAGAATTGACTGTGGAACAATGGAGACTTGGAACCCTCATTGAACGCCGTATCTGTGACAAAGTAGAATTGGTACCATTAGTGTTCCAGGTAACTTTTGCATCTGCTAGTTTGCTAATGTGCTACTAGAAGCAGCTGCACATTTAAGTCAAGCTTAAGTCATTTGAGGCAAAATAAGTTCATTTTCTCTGAGTGAAAAATGTTAAATACAAGTGTAACTACAAAAGCACTCGGAGAGCACAGACTTCCGCCATTAGCTCTATCTCCCAACAGTAAAAAACCTTTTAAAAAATTCCTGGATCCAGACGGTGATCTGGATCACACCCAAAATCTAATCAGTTCTTCTTCATGCCATTTCTGGCATTTCCTGAAAATTTCATCAAAATCTGTCCATAACTTTTTCAGTTATGTCGCTAACAAACTAACAAACAAACAAACCGATCAAGAGGCAGTAAGAAAATGACAGAAAAATGACATGATTAGATACAAAAAAAAGATGACCTTAGGTAGTGGGTGGGTGGAGGGATGGGTTCTAGGGATGTATTAATCTTACTTGCCATTAAAGTGTTCCTAATATTTTGCCCACTTCATAAACAAACATGAGGGGGCAAATGCTATGAACACCTTAATAAATTATTCACGAAACAATTATTACCATTTTGACCATTGCAAAAAAAAAAAAAAAACTAGACATGTAGAGGCTTTGCGAAAGTAGCATTCGTTGTAGTTGGCTTATTTGCTTGACTAAAACTATTACTAAAATCATTTACTGATAACCTTTTCCCCAAGAGAAAGACTAGACTAAGGCTAAATAACAATAGATAATTAGTTATACTCAGATGTAAAGTTTAGTTCTTGTCAAGATAACTAAAATGAGACTAAAACTTAATTTAGTTTTTGTCAGACCGTCAAAATCCATGATATTTTCTCACTCTGGGTAAACCTGTCAAAATTTGATGCATCTGTATTTTTCTGCCTCAGCTGTAGAAAGCAGGGATCCCAGGTTTAGCAGAATGTGCAGGACTCAACATGATTTGGTACCAGGACAGACTAAAATGTGAGGACTTTTTATGGACTAAAACTAGATGAAAATGTTCTTGAGTTTTCCTCAACTAAAATTAGACTAAAACTACAACTTAATCAAAAGACTAAGACTTAAATTAAAAATAGATTGAAAAGAGTTCGGTTTTTAAGATAAGATAATTAAAACTACAGCACCAAAGATGTTAGGGAATGTCTCAGTCTTTAAAGTGAAACTAAACCATCTGTTTGTGTGGATTATTTTTAAAGATTTAAATCTCTAGAAGGAATAATTTTGCTTGGGGCTGGAATCATGAGACCAGCTTAGTTAGTTGAAAAGTGTTATGGGACAGGATCTAAACATTGTTGTTTTATGTATTTTCTTGGGATTTTAAGGATTTAAGGACGTTAATTGTCATTCCAGAGCATGACAGTAGACAAAGTGAACCAAATGAGGTATTCAGGTTCATGGTTTAGAGGAGGCAGTTTTTTAAATGGATGTTACATATACAGTACTGTGCAGAACTTTTAGGCAAGCAGAAATTGAGGTACAGTAGGGAAACATCAGGCAGAAAGGAAGATTAACACAACTCCAGTAGTGCTCTGGATCTCCTTGCATATTACCAGGGGCATGGGAAATTAATCTGTTGAAAAAAATGTGATGACATGTGTCAAGCACTTAGCCCCACCCCATCAGGCCCCATGATGATTCCTAATTCCCTACCTGTCTGAAACTTATGCCCATGACTTTATATTCTGATTCCAAATTAAAGAGAAAATACAAACTGATGGGAATAAAAGGAAAAGAGAGAAAGCGGTATGAACAGACTGAGACAGCATGTCTATAATGAAGTGGCCCATTTTTTTAAATGCCTTTAAGTTACCATACACAAACATGGGAGCAATAGAAAAATGGCTGTATCATCTAAACACCCTCATGTGGATAGGACAGTGGGTAGAGTAGGAAATCAGGGAGATATATAGAGGGGTGGGGAAAAGGAGCCAAGGGTCAGGGCAAACCTGTAAGGACTAAAGTCTTGATACACAGAGTGAGAAATAGAGACGACTGCTGGTATAATGTTTCATATTGAGCAATCCTCTGGGGAGGTTTACAAAATTTTTTAACCATTTCCAGAAAGAAGCGTCGAAAAAAGTTTTTTGTTGGAGGATCTGCATAACAGAAATGATGCCAGATTGTGTCTATGAGGGTGGTTGTGGATGTCTATGGAGAGAATTTACATGCAGCCCAAAATATATGAGGCATCTGCGTATAAATAGAACCACTTTGGTGTTTGTTTTTAGGAAATTGGAGCCTTTACTGCTGAAAGACACACAGGCATTTTTAATCCAAGTCAGCTCAAGGTTGATACACAAAGACAGGAATACAGACAACTTCTGATAGACAGAGATAGAGAGGCATAGACATTAGTTCAGTGCAAGTCATGCAAACACAGTAAGCGTGATTACATCAATCCAGACTGATTAGCATGTGTCAGTCAGATTCAAATTGACTAGCAGATGAGTTCCTCTGTTGGTTTAGGCTGGAAAAAGGGCTGTCAGTGTGTCAATTCCACTCATTTACAGATTTCAATCATTACACGCTCCGTTACGCATGTGTCCATCATCTAATACAGCACATTAAACCATTCAGAAATCTACTGCTGCTACAGTATGAATCCATCCCAGACCGTCTCACTCTCTGTCTGCCTCTCTCTCCTTTTTTCCCTTTGAATCACTATCTCTCTCTGCCTCTCATCCATGACCACATCAGTCTCTCTAGCTTTGCAGGAAGATGACTGTGTTTATCTGGAGTGTGTGTCTTTGTATGTTGAGTGTGCACACAGTCATCTGTACTTCTATGCATGGAGTTGGTTGTGTAAACACTCCAGCACGGATAGTGTGTGAGGAGGAAGTGCCAGCGATACGTGACTAACAGAGCATATCATTAACTGTCACATCCAATAGATCCAGTGACTGCAGGCAAAATGTGTGTATATATAAGTGTGTGTTATAAGGGAAGCAGGTGATGCTTTCAGGCGTCACGTTTTTGAAAAAAAAAAAAAAGTATTTTGTGTGCATCTGTGTGTGTATGGTGAGATAAGTGCAGGGAGTGGGCAGCAGATGTTCCATCCTCGGGGAAACGACAAGAGAGGGAAAACCTTCTGTCCTGGTTGTCATGGCAGCAAGAAACAAACAGCCCCATCCGGTTTCAATTGGTGATAAACGTCGCTGATAGACGCAGGAGAGTGAGACAGGCTCTTAAGCTCTGGTTGAGTTTGTGTTGTATGTGTATGCAGAAAAGAGGATGATACAGAGTAGAGGTATTACTTTGATAGAAAAAAGGTTTTTTTCAGCAGAAAAGCATGCAGTGATCATAAAGAGCACTCCTGCTGACGCTTATTTCAATTCTCTGCTATAATGTCAGTGACCTGTGGTCGCCACAGAGACCTCCATCTGCTCCAGCTTAAGCGTGGGCATTGTTCAAATAAGCCTGAAGCAAATCTCAAAGTCAACCTATTGTACAATCCATTCATCTGCTTCCATTTAAAATGACTTATAGACCTAGAGTAATTTCATAATAGTGACATTTTCATTCAGTTTCTCCATCCATCTGTAGCACTTATTTTATTTTGGGACATATATTTTTTTTTCCTCAGTATTTAGTACATGATGTACTCCTGAGTTGAATCCTTTTGCATGTTTAACTGGAAAGTATGGAAATCTGTTTTAATCCTGTTGAGTTTTTCCTGATTATTTCAATAGAAATTCAGTCTGAATTTTGGTGTGATTTAATGTTGAATTTTAAACTTTTGTCTCTTGCAGTTAATTTTGACCACTTCCAAATCCTGAGGGCAATAGGAAAAGGAAGCTTTGGAAAAGTAAGTCCATCTTTGTCAAACTGTTTTCTTTCTGAAGTAAAAATTAACAGTGGTGTAGTATTTTTTAGATCTCTGATAAATAAATCTGAAACCCAAAGAGGAAACCAATTATGTTTAGCCTGATACACCAGATTGACTGTTTCAAATATCTATTGCGTGGATGTATTTCAGCATTCATCTGGGAAAGCTCCCATTGAAAGCTTTTAGGAAGGGCAGGATTTTTCAAAAAATTCTCAGAAGTTGATTGGAGGAACATTCCGTCTGTCACATTTATCACAGGCCAATCACAGCGACAAGACAATAGGACATTGTATGAACATGCTTCTCTTAAACTAACGGTTACCGCCACCGTAGATTGTTAATGGCAGAGCTTTTCTATGAATAAAATTGATGCCAAGGCCGGTCGGGAGACGTGCATAAACATCTTCACTGCCAAGACAAGCTTTTGGTGTGGCTCTTTGCTTCTGTTTCAAAAAGAAATGTGGTCCAGTTCTGATTAAACGGCCGCTTTCCTACAGCTGCATCTGAGCTAATAGCTACAGCAGCGGCAGCCATTGGATACGCCGGCAAACCCCACTTGTAATGATCGCAACTCCATGTCAAAGCAGGCCAGGAGACGAACAAAAACATCTCTCCTATCATGAAAAGCTTTCATTGTTGCTCTATGCCCTTGTTTTGACAAAGAAATGTTGTCCAGTTCCAACAAAACCATTGTTGTGGCTAAGTCCAAGCTAGTCACTCTACTAGCAGCCATTGTATGCAACCATTCACAGTGCAGCTAACCCTTCCCCCCATAGCTATCACAAACTCATGCTGAAGCAGGTCGGCAGAAGAGGAAACACATCACGAAATTATTCTTTATTTCATGTAGAAACGTGGTCAAGTTCTAGTAAAATTGACGCTATACAAAAGTTGGATATCTGAGCTAATCACCACACTAGAATCAGCCATTACAAACGGCCTTAATTCCAACTAAACCCCGCCCAATACTGTAACCTCCTCGTTCTACTCAAATGAAGCTGATTGGTCTGAATGGCGTTTGGTTTGGTACAACAGTGTGGATTATAGCTTTCAAGATGGATTTGCCTGATAACAGAGATGGAGTCTGGCAAATCTATCTGCTATGCAAGGTTAAGTTACAGTGCTTAACAAATTTATTAGACCACCCTAATCCCAACCAAAGTAAGGTTTATGCCACAGCTGCCCTAAATTAACAGCATTGGTAATTACCAAAATCATTTTTTATGTTTCTGCAATGGTTAATAAACCAATATGTAGAAGCTCTTTAACACAAATGATATTTTTAATGCCAAAATATAATTACTATTGTTATCCATGAATTTTCAAATTTACTGATTTACAAGAAAACTGAAAAAATAGTCAAGCACATTATTATTTCTTGATGAATATGTCAAATTATAGTTATTTACTTGCATTCCTGAAGAGAAAAATGAGTTTTAGTGGTTGAATGTTATGCTTGATTAATTTCTGACTTCTAAGAGAAGCCCAGTGAGCCGGCTCAAATTTGGGTGGATTCAGTTTGAAATTCCTCATTCCTGTTCAAAATGGTAAAACGTGGAGACCTCACTGAAAATGAAAGAGTCACTTCATGATGCTGGATGGTCTTTGAGGCAAATATGACAGGTGGTCTAATAAATTTGCTAAGCACTGTATGTGTGCCACACAAAACAAAAGTGAATTAGCCAAGTTTATCATACAAAAAGATATAAGTACCATACATAGAGATGTAGTGGTTAGTGGTATTAATGATAAAGGTGAAAAAATCCCCCACTGTTATCATACTGTTCATATTGTAATTATCATGACAACCATTAATGATAATGAGGCTTAAATATATTTAAATGATTTCCAGACGGTATGTAAGTTCACTATAAGTTTATTACCTCTGCCAAGGAGGTTATGTGATCGGGTGGGTTTGTTAGTTAGTTAGTTTGTTTGTTTGTTTGTTTGTTAGCAACATAACTCAAACAGTTATTGACAGGTTTGATGAAATTTTCAGGAAATGTCAGACATGGCATAAGGAAGAACTGATTAGATTTTGGGAGTGATCTGGATCACCGTCTGGATCCAGGAATTTTTAAAGGATTCTTTACTATAGGGAGATAGAGCTAATGGCGGAGGTCTGCGCTGTTACCACTTTACACCAGGAGATGGCGGACATGAGTAACTTCAATCCCAGCAGCATTTTGGGTTTGTTTTCATTCAAAGTTTTGGAGTCTGTAGAGTTTGAAAGACATACACCCGGTCGGAACATTACGGAGAGAAAGACAGCAAATTGTAGCGAGAATACTCACAATGCTGGGAGGAAAAGAGTAATATTCACCCTCTGCCATGACTTCCAGTCATCCAGTGAGACCATGAGTGAGACTGTCAGTGCATCTGTTAGCACCAGCAGGCAAGGCTATGATTTTTAAAACATAAATATAAAGTCACAATGTTGAGTGTCCATACTTCACGTATGCAAATTTTCAAACCGCAAGATAAACATATGTGGCAGAAATCTTGGAATTAGAGTGTAAACTGATGAAAACGGTTCGTTGAGAATCTCTCCGAGATCTTCCTGAGACAACATTTCGATGGAGTGAACTGATGAGGTCATTGCAATAAGATCTCCTGACTGGTTTGTCCGTGCTGCCGGCAAAGCGGAACAGACCGCCCCCACAAGGCCTTTTAGCCATTTAGTAACACAGTTAAAGAGACAGCAGCGAAAACAAAGTGTTTCAGATGGAGGTTAAAATAAGGGTTTTTCAGGACGCCAGTGTGAGAAACATGAGGAGTTTTTTGAGCTGTAAACCATGTGAAGCTACTACATGGGTATCAGAGAGATGCGTAAAGCCTTGAAAAAAGGCATAATACCCCCACTTTAAGAAGCTTTTTGTGTACTTTTACTTTTTGAGTACATTTTGAAATCAGTTCTTTTACTTTTGCTTTAGTAAGTTTAAACAGACTAACTGTCCTTGTACTTGGTATCGCCTGCTTAAAAAGTGAATAGTCAGTATCAACAGATATGAACATTTCTGCCAGTATTTCTGCCAGTATAAATAAGTCAGACCAAATATGCCAGTTTGAAAAAATGGGTTTTGATATGGGATTTGAAAATAGAGAGTTGAAGTTTATGATGTCTGGGAGGAGTTTATCTCAAAGACTGAATTTTTTTACATTTTGAATTCTGTGTTTTAAAGACTAAAGCTTTAGGTCTAAACTTAATTCAAATACCCGTATCAGCTGAAATTAATGTTCAAATATTGGCCTATTGTGAGAGATGGATTTTACATCTTAACTCAAAACAGCTGTGGTATTTTACTTTATCATAGAAGTGTGACTTTACCTGAACAAAGTTACTGGAGACACTATTTTCATGTTGTTGCCAATAAGGAAAGATCATATTCTACTGGACCACTCCTCAGTATCTACTCAGTTTGAAAAATTCAAATTAAATAGTTTTTACTTTTACTTAAGAAGATTTATAGATCAGTAATTTTACTTTTACAATAGACGTGTATTTTTTGACGGTTGCAATACAATATGTTACATATAAAACAATACCATGTCACAATTGTTGAAAATAATTAATTTATTGCAGTGCAATTTTATAATGATAACTGTCTAATAAGATGAAGATATAAATTACTCCTATATAGGTAAAATGTAGGATTAATGTATTTATTCATTTAAATTTGGAGTCAGTTTCACTTCTTATCCCGCTTGAACATTTAACTTCTCATCGCTGTCTGACATTTTCCTGCTGTCTCTTTCTTCCCCTGCCAATTAACGTCAATTTTTGTTACCCACACTGATGTCATAAGCACACTGAATATCATATGTGGTTCATAAAGTTTATGTACACTTAGGGCTTCAACTACTTATTAGTTTCAACACTGGTTTGACTCAATTTACTACACCATTGATCTAAACTTTTAAAGATCAAGCATATTGAAAAACACCCATCATAATTTCCTGAATCAAGCTGATTTAAACTTTTGTCAATCTAAAAGTCCAGGACCTAAAGTTATTAATATTTTCTTCAAATCAGACAACAATTAGCAACTGGAAGCATTTCAGCTTGGCAATGACAAGTGTGCCCTTACAGCAGCTGCCAAAACAATAAAGTGTTACAGGTTATCAGCAGACCAACATGTAACCGATAATAAACTTATCCCCTCACTCTAAAAACAATATTATCACGCACAGTTAAGAACAGCCAGATTTATTTTCTCAGGATTAACAACAAATCCATGATTGCAGATCTGAGGTGATGGCAGCCATGTTTTTACTCGCTGTTAATCCATACAGTGCAGAGTAATTTACATCGCCACTAACAGCACACACTCCCTCCCACGTGCATGTATACACACATCTCCACTGTGTCCACCAGCAGATAAGCAGTCTGATCACGGTGAACAGCAAGCTGCTCAATGGGAGGAGTGATGTGATCAGGGTTGTGCTGATTAACCGTGCCAGCTGCTCTACAGATCACTCTCTTAGATAGCAGTAATCACTGACTTATTGACGCTCAGAGAACAGATAGGCACTACAAATAAATGTAGGCTGTGACATCATTGCATCTCAAAAGCAGCCTGATTGCCCACACGCCATAAAGGAGGTAATCACATATGGTTTGATATATAAACATAATGACAGAGCAGATAAACAGATTGAATTAAGTGTTATTTTCTACGTCATATCAGACTAACTGGTAATTTCTACTTACGTGAGGATGGTTTGTGCTGTTTGGCAGCATTTTTTATGCAGTTTGGAAAAACATATCTACACTCCCTGCAGGCATTTTAATGAAAGCTAACATGATGATTCCCATCTTTAAAATTCTCAACATACCGGTGTGAAAAGTTTAACGTCTTATGAGAGGATTAAATTGCTGATCGCAGAGATTAAAGAGAAATCTAGAAGTTTCCGTGTGGACTCATTAGACGCACATTTCGGGTTATTGCACAACACCTCATGTGCTCTGGCAGTTAAGTTCAAGACAAATTGGAGTAAAAGATGGAAAAGCAACCACTGCTTTGCAAAAAAGGTCAGGATTTTTGCATCATCCAAAAGAAAAAAATATTCATACTCTTACACGTTTAACCCTTTCATTGATTTTATTAATAAGTCATGGTAATTGGACTTTTTTGGCAAAAGAAAAAAAAAAAAAAAACATCTTGAATGTCAAAGTAGAAACTAATTTCTACAAATTAATGTAAATAAAAAACAATATTCCAGAATTTTAAATGTGAAAAATACTTGCAAAAAATGATTTTGACCCTTTTTTCATGCAACAGCAACATAAACAGAAGTCCTGAGATTGTAATATTGAGTCATTTTGAGTTTTCAGAACCATAAATAGCAGGCAAACTCCTTCACACTATCTCAACAGCAGTTTTTGTTGGTTTTGTCATTCTCTTGTTCACCCATCTTATGAAATAAAAGGTATTTTTATAATCTTGGTACCTTTTGTAACTATTAATCAAAAATAACATACATGTTATCCCTTTTGAACATGCAGGAATGTTATTGTATTAAAGTATTGAATGTTTTATGGAGCTTTACATGATGCTGATGGTTTAAGAAGACTTAACAAGAGTCACTTCAGCAGCCTCCACTAATACAGTATTCAGACCATTTTCATGGCAGCAGTAAAGACATGTCTCCTCTTTGCTGTTGCCAGGTTTGCATTGTACAGAAGAAGGACACTAAGAAGATGTACGCCATGAAGTACATGAACAAGCTGAAATGCGTGGAACGGAATGAAGTGAGGAATGTCCTGAAAGAGCTGCAGATCATGCAGAACCTTGAACATCCTTTCCTGGTCAACTTCTGGTAAGTAAATATAAACGAAGTCACTAAGTTTTCCTGTGAATCACTTCTTTGTGGTTGCTACTTTTTGACTTCCATCAAGGCTATCTTTGATTCACCAGTAAGCGACTTTGGCAGGACATACTCATTTCCTAAAATATGTATATGAAGAGCTTCTGCAGCACACTGAGGCATTTCCACTTGAGCAGTTCATTTCCACAAAGGCTTATGTTTATTAGCCATTCAAATGATTTTGCAGTGCACTCTGTGTCATCTGTTTTATTTTTATGGTGATTGTACTCCGTCCATCACATCAGTGACTGTACCAAAGATCATTGCCCATTAAAAGAACTCTCTGCTCAGTCTGCAGTTGCATACAGGACCGTGTCGACCACCAAAATAGACTCACAAGCCTCCATCTACATCAGCCTACCCTTTGAAGTCACTAAAAGCAAAATCTAGTTTGCTCACTGATCCAAGCTCGACTTTTTTCGGGCATGACCCTCCTCTCCTAGCAGCTTCTTCTTGTTTGCCGCGGTGCATTTAGGTTTTGAGAAAGTCTTTCCATTAACGTTGTACGAGCCCATTCAAACTAATCTAAGATGACTCATCAGGTAATTTCAGGGCCTCATTCATTATAATTTGAAAGCCAGAGCTTATTAAGCACTGGGGAATCGTACTTTTGAGATGCCTGATAAGTAAGGCTTGTCAAGTTTTCAGCTGAAAGGCACCATCAATTCTTGATAAGAACTCCCACACTGCAACATTTGGGAGTAAGTCACCCTGGTTGAGGTGAAAGGCAGACAGCAGGACATGAAGGTCAAAGGACTAACTAATAATTATCACACTCATAATTTTAATGTTAATCATTAGTTGTACTTTTGATTTATTCTGGGGGTGTGTCCAGGCTTTCCAACCTGGGTGGCTCCAAAAAGTATGTGTGCATGTACACTCTTTAGCATATTTTTATCAACCATTTTAATTTCTTCTAAACTTATGTAATTTAACAACAAACATTAAAGCAAAACACAGATGTTATGTTACTTTAAGAGGTCTGTAATTTACGATTTTTACTACAGAGGGGGCCCTTATGAAAAACTCAAGGAGGACTCAAAATGAAGATGCATCTGCAAAAGTCAATACTTCCCTTTTCAATAAAAGAAAATTTGTTGCATTGAAAAGTCACAAAGCAAAAACACACCAGGGTGAGAACTGCAGGGTAACACAGTATGATACTGTATGATGTGATATGGTCCAGTATGGCTTACTTTTAACATTTGATTTACTTAAGGATATAAAACACCCCTAAAAATGTTAAAAGTAGGATTAAAATATTTAGTCACTACCATCTGTTTATCCCACTGTCTTCTTTTATCTTCTTTTATCCTGTTGTCAAGCACTTGACAGCATGCCCACACAAGACCACTACAGGTGTTTTATTCAATCATTTGACAAAGGATTGGAGTCTTAAGAAAAGAAAAATAGCTATGAGAACATTTATTACAGGGGCTCTAACATATTCCAGCTGTAGTTGCAGTAAACCACTTTTTCCCAATTTTTTGCCACTGTTATCCCATTTTTTGCCCATTTAAACTACCCTTTGCCATTACATACCACTTGTTTCCTCTTTTAAAACCATTTTTTGCAACTCTTGACTGCTTTTAGCCCATTTAAGTCACTCTCCACTCATTTTTTGGTCACCTCTCACAAATTTTTGCTACTCTCTGACCCTTTTTCCACTTTTTATCCCCATTTTCACCCATTTTTTGCTGCTTTTTGACCATTTTTTGCCACCTTTAACCTACACATGTGGACAGAATTGTTGGTACCCCTCTGTTACTGAAAGAAAAACCCACAATGGTCACAGAAATAACTTGAATCTGACCAAAGTGATAATAAATAGAAGTTCATTGAAAATTAACCAATGAAAATCAGACATTGCATTTGAATTGTGGTTCAACAGAATTACTTTAAAAAACAAACTCATGAAACAGGCCTGGACAAAAATGATGGTACCCTTAACTTAATATTTTGTTGCACAACCTTTTGAGGCAATCACTGCAATCAAACGATTTCTGTAACTTTCAGTGAGACTTCTGTATCTCTCAGCAGGTATTTTGGCCCACTCCTCTTGTGCAAACTGCTCCAGTTGTCTCAGGTTTGAAGGGTGCCTTCTCCAGATGGCATGTTTCAGCTCCTTCCACGGATGTTCAATAGGATTTAGATCAGGGCTCATAGAAGGCCACTTCAGAATAGTCCACTGTTTTGCTCTTAGCCATTCTTGGGTGTTTTTAGCTGTGTGTTTTGGGTCATTATCCTGTTGAAAGACCCAAGACCTGCAACTGAGACCAAACTTTCTGACACTGGACTGCACATTTCTCTCTAGAATACCTTGATCGTCTTGAGATTTTGTTGTACCCTGCACAGATTCAAGACATTCTGTGCCAGATGCAGCAAAGCAGCCCCAGAACATAACAGAGGTTATGCAAGAAGTAATAATACACAACTACTATCAGACAGGATCTAGGAGTGTAGGTTATGTAGTAAACTAATGTTTTGTGTGTTCAACAAAAAATATACATCAATTTCATCAATTTCAATGGCAAGCTCCATCCAGCTGTGAGTTTACTGTATGGGAATCTTGCAGCACACTTCCATTAGTTCTCACAGGCAGTGGGCTAATCTGTACTCTACCAACGCCGTGCTGTTACCATCCTTGTCATTATATGCTTAAAACAATAAGGCGAATTCGCATGGAAAGGGGTGTGATTCCCTGGATAAATAGGTAATGGCTCAGCATCTCTGCATGCCAGTGCATATGTGTGGTGATAGGTGGTATGGTGATAAGGGTAGTTATAACCTGTGCCTCTTGACTTATTTACAAAGTTTTAGCACAAACTTTAATAAAGCATCACACCGTTGGGCTACATGAAGACAGACCCATATTCAAACATGCTGCACCGGCGCCTACATCTAACAGCAACATGCAACACATCTACTGAATTATCTTATTTAATAAGAGCACAGAGAAGTGCTTTATAAAGAGCTTACTCTGATCAGAGCTCATGCATTATCTCATCCAGGTGTGCTAAATACTTTTGGGCATGTTTCATCAGTTGTTTTCCATCTCTGTCACTTTACAAATTAGTTAAGCACTACTGGAGTTTTGTCATCAGTTTTACTGCATCTTCACACAGGCAGTGGTGCTGCTGCAGGAAAGGGACACACACTCTTAGGGCATCTTTTCACACAAACAGCACTATCACTGGGATGGTAATTAAAGCAATACTGTGATTATTTTTTAAATATCCCAGGTTGCCGTATTATTACCTCCGATTCCATGTAACAATACAAACAAAACAGACAGAGCCAACTGTGTGTTCAAGTCAGTGACAACAGATCTGCTAAGAAGAGCAAAACAAACATGGTAGATGGTAACATATGATAGTGACAGAGTAAAGGAATGACACAACAACATTTTCCCTACTTCTAATAAACACCAGTCACAACAGTCTATAACCTACCGCAAATTTTTAGTTATGTCATTCAAAGTTAAGTCCTGTCTCCAAGTAGCAATAAATAACAATAATAGTTTAGGATTATTTGGCAGCATCTAGGGAGGCCAGTCATCAAAGGTGACATTTCAATGAGGCACCAAAGGGGAGGCTTGGCATAAACATTTTCAAGGTAGTTTCCCCTATCTTTGTCCTCAGTCCCCCTTTTCTATCCTTTCACTACCCTCTTCTCCCATTTAATTCTGTATCTTTTTAAAGGCTGCCATAGCAGAATCAGTAGCTTTTGTCTTTTAATTACTCATTTGAGGGAAACAAAGCAAAATCCTCCCACGGTGGGAATGAATGAGAAAAAAGTAAAAAGAGGAGGAGGATTGGAAAGGACAGCCAGGTTCAGGAAAATGGAGCACAGCCAGAGAGGGAAAACAAGAGAGGAGGTGAATGTAAGGATAGAGAGAAATGCAGTACGGACTGATCAGACAAACAATGCCTGTGCTTGCTTTCCTGCCTGATTGCGTGCTGTGTTAGACAAAAAAAAAGGGTTGGAAGTTAATGCTTTTGGCAGCGTCAACCACCATGGGTGGGGGGAGATTTCCTCCAGAGATGTGCTTGGATCAGCGCAGCGCCCACTCTCTCTCCCTCTCTGTCCCTCTCTGTCTCCCGCTGTGTTGAGTTGGCGTAAGTTATGATTGTCCCGAGGTAAGCGCTCAAGGTCAGAGACAGGGATAGATTACCTGCAGGCATGTGAACCGCACTGAGGCAGCCACATACAGAAAAGGAAAGCTGGATTTTTTTGTTATGTCTGCTTTCATCTTCATCCACATGGACCTCAGTGTCCTTCACACACCTCTTTTTCCCTCCTCTCGTTTTATTGTCCTCCTTTACCGCAGGCTTCAACTCTATTGCTTTCAGCACAACCTTGTGTGTCTTTTCACTGTTCACAGCACAGCAACAACATACTAGGACAGGTGCAACAATACGACTTATTTGCCCTTCATGTACACAGCAACGTTCAAAACTGTTTAGTGGTTTAGAAGAATCTGAACCTCTGGTGTTAAGTGTGTGTGGTACTGTCAGTGTATTGATGTGCCAGCACTGGTGGGGCAGCCTGTAGTGCCTGCTCTGCACTAACTCCCACTGTGTAAGGGGAGCCCTTGTTGGCACTGCACTGCTTTGACACAGAGTAAGTATCTCTCTGGCCTTTCTGTCAGAAAAAGGCAGAGATGCCAACTAGCATCAAATGCTGCTGTTTTCAGCTTTTTAACATATTTGGATACTTGAGTTAAGTTGTTTATGGAGGAAAAATCAGGGAGAGAAGCTTCAGGACAGCCTGCTTTCTGTTTGCTTGGATTTGTTGATTACAGATTTTTGGATGTCTTGAATTGCACATTTGTGTTGGAGGTGATGCAGCAGGAAAACAGTCAAGCAGTGATATTGAACAACATCGCAAAAAAAGAAAAAAAGAGGCTGATTTATTTTTAAATTCCAAAAATGCAATCTGGTACAACAGTCTGGATCTTGGTAGGAACTGCTAAACAACAATTTGCACTCTTTTATTCCTTCATTATTTTACCAGGATTTGCTCGTTTAGCTGTTTTGATAACTACACAAAGAAACAAATGAGAAATGGATGTGTTTGCTAAGACTGCAACAATGAAAGCCAAGGATTAAAATACAGAATAGCAAATGTTAGACTCAAAAAATGTCATGCTAATTTCAATTTCTAACCAGAAGAATTGATTGGTAACTGGTTTCCTCGCAAAGCCAAGCAGAACAATTTACAGTGCTAACTTGTTTAAGATTTCACAAATCTTAAAATCAGCTGTAAAGTCCCTATACAGTGAAAAAAAATATGTGTTTTAGGTTTGTCGTATGTCAGAAGGTAATGTTATAAACTGCCAAGCCAAATTTCTATAATATAAATAAGTACATGAATTTCAGTTTCATAATCATAAATAAATGAATAAAGCTATAACCTGAATGGAGGACACATCTGTTTGCTCTACTGGACCTGTCAGCTCTCTGTTTGAGAGCTGACACCAAAGTCACAATCATATTCATACAATGACAAACCGTTATTGCTCCATTTTAAAGTCCCTGTAAAGATATAAAAAAAAATCTATAGTTTTGTTGTATGACAGGCCACTGTGTTATGAACCACCAGGCCAAATTTCAGTCATGAAAAACATCTCCAAGTTTATAAAAATAAGCTTCAAAATTGTGTAAAATGAGGCCGTAAAATCTGCTCAAGGATGGTGTGGGTGTGTCTATTGAATGAGCTGAAGCCACGCCCACACATGAGAAATACCATCCTTTCAAATAAAAAAAAAATGCTACAACCTGACAAGAGGAATTTGCTGTGCTGCTATGTTACAACCCTATTTTTAAGCCACCAGAAAAACAATTACATTTATGTCATGACAGAGAGTTTATATCTAAAAAGTCAGTTTCATTTTTTCATCCTTTTTAACTCTTCAGGTATTTCTTGTGTCTCATTTTCTGAGCTGTAAGTGTCTCTCCTGTTTATGAGACATCTTTGTTGTTAAGTTGCTGCTGACAACACTCCATTTTCTGATGTTGCGCTTCAAAATAAAAGTCTTCACTGAGGATAAGCATTGGAGGCTTTTATTGTGACTGACTTGGCAGGAATAGAATATGTCTATTATCAGATATTTTACTAAACTTGCATCACGACGGTAACAGACATGAAGGATTGAACTGTAGCTGCTTGGAGAGAGACAGTCACAACCCACTTATTTTAATCATTCAGGACTAAAAATAAGTGAAATATGGATCAAAATGCAACTTCTGCAGGTAAGATGTTTGTTCCTGCTGCATCTGGTTCAAGTGAAAAATATACAAGCACTCCAGCAATTAGCCTTCCACCTGACCTTATAGTGAACTATGGCCAGAGTGTAGCTGCCTGGCTCTGTGCCAGAGCAGAGACAGAAGTTTGGGATTAAATTTACTGTTTTCTGGCACAAATCTCTCTGTTACGATACTTCAATGACAACCCTTCAAGTTTTTTGTTCCTGTTGTGCTAGGTTCAAGTGACGCTGAGTCAGCCACTCCAGGAAATAGCCTGCACCTGTGGTCTAAGATTACGGCTGCCTGGCTCTGTGACAGAGTGGGAGAGGCCGAGGTCTGGGATTACATTTCTGTTGTCTTCTGTCACAAATCACTTCATTATGTTACTTACTACGTTACTAACCCGTTCACCACCAGGGCTCTAAATAGAGGCATAAAAATGCCAAATATATATGTATGTATGTATGTATGTATGTATGTATATATATACAGTGCTTAACACATTTATTAGACCACCACCTAAAATAAGGTTTATGCCACAGCTGCCCTAAATTAACAGTATTGATAATTACCAAAATAATTTTTTATGTTTCTGCAATGGTTAATACACCAATATGTAGAAGCTCTTTAACACAAATGATATTTTTAATGCTAAAATATAATTATTATTGTTATCCATGAATTTTCAAATTTATTGATTTCCAAAAAAACTGAAAAAATAGTCAAGCACATTATTATTTCTTGATGAATATGTCAAATTATAGTTATTTACTTTCATTCCTGAAGGGAAAAATGAGTTTTAGTATTTGAATGTTATGCTTGATTAATTTCTGGTTTCTCAGAGAAGCCCAGTGAGCCGGCTCAAATTTGGGACACGTGCATCGTTGATTTCTACCTTATATTTTTCTTCATATAATTATTCCTAATACATTTTATTTAGTATTTTTTATTACCTTGTCTTTAGAGTTGTACTTTTTGTAAGGAACTCATATTTTCTCCCAGCATCACTAAGTTTATTTTCATTTTGTGTTTCCTGTGTGCTGCTTGTGTTGGTTGTCACCAATGTCACTCTCACTTTTTGTCATGTTATTTACCAAAAAATGTCATCAAAAAACATCCAACATTCAGTCTCACTCTGTTCTCAGGATTTTCACATTTACATCAACTTTATTCAAACATCTCTACTATGTCTGGAGACATATTTCTGGTTTTGCATCACAGGGACATGAACAATTCTATAGGACACTGCGATGATGTAACATGTCACTGTAAAATAGAAATTGCATAACTGTCAAAAGAAAAAAAAAAGTACATTAAAAAGTCTTTAATAGAAGATGTAAAAGCATTGGTTGCTACAGGGAGCCCCTTATTGCTCCGTTATTATGTAATCGTTCTAATGCATTTCATTCCTATGCAGAGCGGGCCAGTGTGGCGTTGTTCCCCATTCATGTCCATTTCTCCTTAAGAAAACTAAACACAAAGGCAGAAGAGAAGAATTGCTTCAAGCATCTTAGTACAAGAGCTCTATAGTAGAGTGAATATGTTCTGTATGTTATACTGTACAGGCATAGCACTCTATTTCTACAGTACATTTTAAAAGGGCTGAGAGGACGCTGAGTCCAGCCTCCATCAACACACTTAGCAATAAGAAGATCTGCTTGTTCTTGAAGTTTATGACTTTACATTTGCAAAATGTGCACACTACATTCTTGTTTTAACACCGCAGGCATAAAGGAAGACAGCGAAGCAGCATTTCAGCATGTTAAGTGCTTGGCCCGATGTCAAGGTGACCTGCTGAAATGGAGGACCAGAGAATCAGTGGAGGTACTGAATAAGAAAATACGCAGATGAGGTGTTTCATTTTACATTAATGGAAGTGAAAATAAGTGAAAGAAGTAAAGTAAGTGTTGGATTAAAAGACCGGAGAAATGTAACTCCATTTTATAGCTCTTTTGAACTGTGCGTGAGTATTTCTGTACTGATGCTTGGGTGCTCAGGCAGCCTTAAACACAGAGTGATGGGAGCTGTCAGTCACAAGAGGTGTTGGGAGGCAGGGTGGGAGGAAGGTCGGAGGGCTGTCGGCATCGATTCAGCACGCCAAAGTGTGAGCGGTGGTCAGCTTAGCCTGGCTTTGGTCAGGCACAGGTTTGTTAGTATGTTAAAGGATGATTACGTGTTAAATCACTTAGATTACTTTTACAACTAAGTCTTAATGAGTCTGTTTATTTCTTAAATTTGGCTGAGTTTCTGTCCAGATTCTTAAAAGCGATTAGAATAAACAAAAGCTTACTTTCTTTTTTCATTTAGACTGCTTAGTTTGTTTACTTTATTAAAGGTGTTAATGTTAGTCACCCTTATAGAGTCCAGTATTGTTTTTTTTAATTATTATTATTTCAAGGCACTTAGAGAAGCAATGCATTTAGGAATAATGCCAGCATTGCCATAACTTTTAAAGAAGGGAAGGAGCTCTTTATTTTGGCTCTTACTACAGTGTAATAAAAACATGTATTTTTTTGCTGATTATGGCAGTTTGTAAACCTGCCTGGCTATAAATCCACTTAAAACAAGATGAAATTGAAACATTTACCCTCCGCAAGGACCAGAATTTAATTGTAACCTGAAAAAGCAGCAGTTTGGTGTTAGTTGAAATAATGGTGTGGTGCTGCTTGTCACAGCTGTTACCTTTGAAATCTAAAAGGATGTGTGTGTTTTTTTGAAAGGACGTGTTGCCATTAGCTTCAGAGCCCCTGTGGTTTCTGAAGACTTCCATTACTGAAGTGGCCTGGGGTGTCTGTGCCTCTAAAAGCTCTGTGCAGGATGCTCTCCCATCAGACCGACTGCCTGGAGGCCACCGAAGGGTCACATTGAAAAGCACGTGTGGTGGAGCAGATGCAGACACTGAATTAAAAGCTGAATTAGAGACAGGATGGACAGTGTGAGAAAGAGGGAGAGAAAGGAGGGACAAATAAAGGTGTAGCGAGAGAACAAGAGAGTTGGAGAGACACCAGGTGCCAGCAAGGCTAATGAACAGTCTGCACCATTTCAACAAAATGTACAGGTGCTAATCTGCACTCTGACTGCTTTTCCTCACTCGCTCTCTAAAATGCTGTCACAGGCTTCGGCTAGAGGCTTGAGAACTTTTTATTTCTGTTCTTTACTGTCTGACTCTTTCTGAGAACACTGCAGTATCAACTTTGTACTACTTGTGTACAGTTTTTATTCCTTTGCATGCTATAGTTGTGCTGATTTCATCTGTTTTCCGTAAGAGCATATCAACACAGGAGCTGTAGAGTGAGGAGCAGGTGAACCATGTTGGAGAAAATTCAGCATGAATCTGTGTTTATACAGGTTGTGTCAGGCACAATTTAAATTGAACATCACAACATGCAGTCACGGTAACTAGGTACTTAAAGCTCCCGTGAGGAGTTTTGGCTGATAATGGAACACACTGAAACAAATCTCTATCCCTCTTTATGACCCACAAAAGCAAACAAGATCATCAGCATAAAGACAGTCTTTCCCTGGAGTTATTTTTGATAGTTATAGTTGAAACAGCTGAAGGTGGCAGGTAGCAGTCAAAAAGATAGGTAGCCCCCACGCTTATATTATTTAACTTTTCACACAGACACATAATTATGTCACCAAAAAAACAACAACCAGGGTCTAAGTTATTAGCCCCCTTAAAAAGTGACCTTTTTGTTGAGCCATAGCACAAACCACTATTGTGCAATGATGTGCTTTAACTTTGTAATGCTCAAATCTTGTAAAATCAAGTCAAAACTGAGAGTTGTCTTCCCATTTACAAACAGTATAAAAACCTCAGGAAGGGTCTGAGCTGTTACTGGAGAAAGCATCATGACAACAACAAAACAAATCAGTTTAGACCTGAGAAAAAAAAAAATTGTTGATGCTCACAAAACAGAAGAAGGATATACAAAGCTATCCCAGCATTTCAAGTATCAAAGAGAGCCTCACAGTCCAGAACAAGCATGGCAAGAAGAAAAAGATTTCAAAGACTGGAAAGAAAACTACTGAGAGATGTGTCTAAAGACCCCAGAACAGCTGCCAAGACACTAGCGAAGGACTTAATTAAGTCAGGAATTGTAGTCTCGAAGAAGACCATCACTTGAGCCCTGCAGAGTAATGGACTGCAGACCAAGAAAAACGTCTGCTGGAGAGACACCTTCAAGCCAGACTGAAGTATGCTATGGACACCCTGGAGAAATAATATGCATACTGGAGGCCTGTCCTTTTGTCAGATTAGACCAAACTGCAGCTTTTTGGCCACAGAGACATTGCCTATGTTTGGAGAAAGAAGGTAGAGACGTATAGCCCAAAGAAACCCGTCCCCACAGTAAAACAGAGCAGTGTTTGCTGTAGGGATGCTTCAATGCGTCTGGAATCTGGAATCTCATACAGGTGAAATGAACCATGAAGAAAGATAACCTTGCAATGCAGATGGATACGCCCGTTTCCTTGTTTTTCACTGGCGAATCCGTCTTGCAAAGCTCCCATCTGAACCGTCTGGGCCCGGTTAGAAAGTGACAGGACCAATCAGCAATGAGGGGCAGTACTTTCAGGTGCAGCAGAGTCGTGACGTAAACAAGCAGCAGCAAGAGCTTGTGCAGTTATGGAGGACAAGCTTAGCGTGGATGCTGCTAAAGTGCCAGTTTTATCAGAACTTGACAACATTTCTTTGTTAAAAGAAGAACAAAGAACAGCAGTGAGTTGTTTTCTTTTCAAAACTGACAAAAGTCGAGTACTTACATGTCTGTAGTCGCCATGTTTCGCGTTATTCCTCAGTAGCTGCGCACGCGCAGCTCTATAGCGGCTATGTCACGTGTTTTGTTGCTCTGATTGGCCCGTAGAGATGTGACAAACAGAACGTTCACCCAATCACACTCAGAGTTTTTTTTTCAAAGCCTCTGCCTTTTCTCAAACGTTTCCTGTTGAAACTTTCCCAGATGGATGTGTGAAACACATCCATCTGGCATGTCAGGTTAGAAGAAAAAAGGATATGTAAAGATTTTGAAAGAAGAAGAAAACTCAAGCTGTCCATTGAAAATCTGTGGGGTGAGCTAAAGACCGAGGTCCATGCCAGAAGACCATCAAATCTGGTGGAGCTTGAGAGATTAGCCAAAGAAGAACGAGCTGGGATTCCTCAGGAGATAAGTCTGAGACTTGTTAAAAACCTCAATAAACAACTGCAGGCTGTTATGCAGGTAAAAGGAGACACAACTGACTATTAGCGCAAGGGGGGCTTATAATTTATAACATGTTTAAAAAAACTTGGTTGTTTTTTGGGGTATTTTATCACTATTTACAGCTGTGTGAAAAAAAAGTGATGAACAGCTGCCCAAGTATGATGGCGCATTATTTTTCTTAATCACCTTTTGACCTGTAATTGTTGAAAAAAAAGCAGCCACTAGCAGTTAGATTTTATAAAGACTGTTTTTAATCCAAATACACAGCTTCAGTGTAAAATAAGCTTTTTTAAATTCATATTACTCACACTTATACACTCCATGTTGTCATATTAATGGTTACTAGGGTGGCTTTCGTGACCCTTACCTGCTTAGAACAACTTAATGAGTACTTTTTCTAATCCAGTTTGACAGCAGTGGCAGCGAGCCAGAGGAGGCTTCATTCATATTCAAACACCTTCAGAGTACTGTAAGGCCATGAAACAGAGAGAGAGAGAGACAGAGTCCTTGTTTTTAAAAGAAAATGTGTGTTAATCATCAGAAGAGACCAATCTACTCCCTGATCACTGCTGAAGTGGCATAAAATAAAAAGCTCAGTTAGCAGCAGGTCAGCCAGTGGCATTGGGGGAGGAATTATATAAGTGGTTATACCGTACATACAATATGGAGAGCACTACAGATGAATAAGTATGAAGTTATGTGCACAAATAGAAATAGTCAAGAGTGTAAAGCAGTTAAAATGATGGCAATGTGTAGATATGCAGCAAATATTGATATGGAAATGTATCATTGTCCTTACTTGTTTGATGCAAGTATTGAATTTTATCATAATGTGCCATTTTACATCCTATTGTATCATGACATGATGTATCGTATACCTCTCACCCACCCCCAGCACATCTGTGCTTACTTATTCATGTATGCTGACCTTAAAGCATGAAGACTGCTTTATAATTTGGACTTTTGCATACTTCAAGTAAATGTAACAACAGTAAAAAAACAAATCTTTGATTGAATCAAATGTCAAGAAAATATACCTGTTTTTTTAACTTCCTGCATAGCTGCAGTAAGCAGGGTTGTATATTTGTGTTTATTACAGTAATCATTGTGCTATCTTTCCTTATTATATGCATAACAATGCCAGGCTTGTATTTTCCTCTATGTCTTCTTTGTTCCTGAGTGTCGATGTGAGAGATTGCAGTGAGTCATCAGTCCTGTTTGCTCTTCAAAAACAGCAACTTCCCCCGACAATAACGCCAGAGTCCCACAGCTTTTACCACCTTAGCTTTCTCTTTAGTGCAAAGACTTGTGGGACAGAAAACACGCAAGATTTCAGCCAAGCATGAGAGTTGGTTTTCTCCTCCACCAGAGTGGTTGTCTTTGAGGACTCCTGTAATATTGATTGACTTGATGAAGTTTCTGTCCCTTCTGAAACCAAACCTGACAGATTTCCCCAGTTATGTGTGGAAAAAGTAATAAAACATGGATTCCGACTAAATTGTTAAAAAGCTGTTTACAGGATATTTACTTTTCTTTAAGCCCAATGACCGATGGTTTTTCACAGTGCAAATCCTTTACTGCACAAAAGTGATGAATCAAGCAACAGCAGATGATTAACACAGCTTAGTGTAAAAGTACGGTAAAATGTCCATAAGGTAACACGTAGTTGCTGGTCCAAGTGGCAGAACGTTTGACATGTTTCATTTTTATTTATGATCTGGCATAGTTGATTTAGGGTATGTCCTGTTTAAGAGGCTGCAGCTGATGGAGTGTGCAGTTGAAAGCTGATTACGCGACAGAGCGTTCAAGGTTGTCCATTTTCAATCGCGCCACTGTGGTCAAAAAGAGACCTTCCTAGCCCAACCAGCAGAGTCCATGGCCCAACATACCTTAAAATTTATTGTTCACAATTTTTTCTTTTTCCTTTGGAAAAAAGCCTGTGAAGTTGAGCTCACACACAGACTTGGACTTGTACATGAGGCGACATTGTGGCATTCCCCGTATCTGAGCATAAGAGTGAAAGTCAGAGTCTTTCGGCCCTTCCGGTCTCAGTATACTCTTGTGAGGCTTGGACGTTGAATGATGGCCAGAGGCGCTGGCTGGACACCTTTGTGACATCTTCTCTCTGGCGCATTTTTGGATGTCATTGGAAAGACCATGTGTCTAATGCTGACGTGCTCAGGAGAGTAAGGATGGGAAAGGTCCGCTGCCTGATATAGGCATGGCAGCTGCACTTTTACAGGCACCTGGCCCACTTTCCTTGGCCGTGTTCAGCTCGCTTGACCAGACATCAGGGGGCAGCAGCGTGCATTGTGGAGAGGTCTGCTGGGAGGATACCTGGAGAGATGATGTATGGGCCTGGGACAGGCCTGGACAATGGCCATCAGGAGGCCAAGGACCAAGGTTGATGCAACAAAATGCTGTAACCGGCATTTGATCTCATACCTGACCTGACCTTTGTAAACATATATTCATTAGTGTTCTGTTTTTTTGTCAGTCATGGTTGTTATTGCTAATTCTTCACATATTGCCACCATCATTATTAATAATAGCAGTGTTCTACAAAATGTCAGCTAAGTTTATGGCTGTGACAGCCATACATTTGTCTTCCATTTGTTGTTTTGTTGTTTCTCTTGTCCCTCTTTCTGCATACCCCTCCACCCAGACCCTACCTCCTGTTTCAAAATTATGTAAAACATCAGAAATTGATACACATACAACATGAAACAAAAAAATATCAATTGATTTTGTGTCAAATATATATTAAAAATTGGAGTAAATGTTAAAAACTGTCTTTTGCATACATTGCACAATATAGCAATTTAATAGGATAGGATAAGGTCAGATCTGAGGAATAAGATGATCTTTCCTTGATGAAGGCTGATCTGCCAAGAAAAAGAGTGATTAAATCCCACCATGTGTCTGCTAAATGCCTTTGACAGCAGCCTCTTGGATTATTCACCACCTTTACTTTTGTGCTAGCTGGAGGTAATTACACTGTGTGCGTTTGTAATGATGAAGAGAGAGGGTAGAGAGACACTGAAGCAGCAAAAAGAAGAGAGAAAGAGGTCTGGACACAAAGGAAAAAAGAGGTAAAGAGAGTTAATCAGAAGAATGGTAAAATGTAGTCCATCCTAGTCTATAAACCCAGGCTTATATTCAAACTGCTGAAAAACTTTTGGTTTGTGATCTTTGTCTACAATTTCAGTTTCCCTTGTGTTTGGCTAGCACATTTTAAGTCATCTTACACCATGTTCAGGGGTCGAACAAGCATTTTACATTCTTAACCACTTAAATGAAGCTTCAGATTAGTGCTGTATAATCCAGTCTTCGAACATCAGGGAAATCTAGTATTGGAACCACAATCTACAAATCTCGTATCAAAGTGAAGATGAAGCAAAGTGAAGTTTTGAAAAGAATGAGATCTTAAAACAAGACTTGTTTGATTCCTGTCTCCTCTTTCTGTGTCAGTCACATATCATCTCTAACACACACACTTCTGTTTCCATGCACACATATCAACACACACATTGATCCACTCTGCTGCCTCTGTTATCTCCTTCTTACATCTAATGGAAGCAGCCGGAACTTTGATATTTTTCTCATTCAAGCCTTTTTCGACTCTCTGTGGGAATCCCTCTCCTCAGAACATGTGGCTTTAAAGAGATTCTGACTCCTTATTAAGTGGCTCTTGCTTCGTGCAGCAGTGGAAGGTTTATTACATAAAACAGTAAGTAGGTGACTGTTATTTTGAATTATTTGGGGGGGAGAATCAGCTGTATAGGAGTATTGCTTCTAAGGATGCTCAAGTTCAAACCTAATCACCTCAAAGACTGAAACTTTTCCTCAAACAAATCCAGAGCAAGTTATTGGCAGATTTAGCTTCATGTCAGTCTGTAACTTTATGCAGTATTATATAGAAACAGTGAAAAGGTAATGTCATAGTATACGTCAGCAGTGTCAGATGGAGTTTACAGCAGTGATGAAACACTTAAAACACTGTCAGTCTAGACAATGCTAGGCACATATTTGTAGACGGACAGATAGATTATTGTCATCGCATAAACCAACAAACCATTTAAAGTCTCTCTTCAACCAGCCTATAATTAAAAACAAGAAAAGAGACTAAATATATATGTAAATGCAATCTAAAAAAGTGCAAAGCGGGCAAAAAAAAAAAAAAAGACCAATTATGTCCTAAATTGTCCATGCCGATGTGTGAGGTTCTATAAAGGACAGGCAGCAGCCTGGGAGTGTTGTTAAGGATCCAAACTGCATGAGAGAAGAAACTGTCTCTCATCCTGCTGGACTGAGCCCTAACTGACCTGAATCTTGCAGGAGGGCAGGAGGTCAAACAGATGATGAGTGGCGTTGGCTGTAGGAGATGGAGACAGACAGACAGGAAACAACAAAGTACATTGTTGGTCCAAAACCTTGTATCTTCATTTTTCATGATTTAAATTTTTTTTCATGAAAGGACTTAGAAATGGGAAACCGACTTGAGCTTGTATAGTGCTTTTCTAGTCACCTGACTACTCAAAGCACTTTTACACCACAGGTCACACCTACCCATTCACTCCACATTCATATACTGATGGCAGAGTTTGCTATGAAGAATTGGCCATATCAGTTAATCCCATTCAAACGCATCCATAGTCATTCCCACGCCACCGACAAAGCAATGGGAGCAAACTGGGGCTAACTGTCTTGTCCAAGTGCATATCGACATGTGACTGCAGGAACTGGGGATCAAACCCACCTTGTGATTACCTAATAAGCCACAGTCATAAATCAGCGCTACTGGTCACCCTTTGCATCTGTCAGTGGTTTTTTACACATTTTGAACTAATAAAAAATGTTAAAAAGATGCTGACAATGACCATTAAGCATTAAATTTTTTGAAAAATAAGACTTTTTATTTGTTCCCTGAAAAGTGGTGATTTTGGAGTTATGATGTTTTGGCTGGAAGCCAGTAATGTGCTAAACCTTCAGCCAGGAACACTGTTGTCATAGAGACTCTAGAGTTAACCATTTATGGCAAAATAGAAACAGTTTAACTTTGTGCTAAAGGTTTTGCTCAAAAAATGCTGCATGGGTTTGTCAAGCATCATACTTTGAACTTCCAGGGATTGCATTCCTAAAAACCCCAATATAGATAGATACACTTACGGCAGTGCATGCCTGATACAACGCTATTTAATTCAGCTCTGTAGTAGCATGAAAGTGAATGAGGGAGAGATTAGGGCTAGAAAGGAGAAGGCTGGGGTGGAGGTGAAGTTTGCAAGCAGTAGTGTGGTGTTAAAAGCATTCATGAAGCAGGGGTTAGTGAGAGGGATGTCATATTTATGCCTTGTTGAGAGAATGAGCGCTGATTCGCATGAGAGCTAGATGACTAATTAAGATCAGCTGGCCATCAGCTGACTGCAGCTAAGCTTTTTTAATCTCAACCTTTTATTGTGAAAAATACAAAGATCTGTACAGTGCCTACTAAAAGTTTTGACCTTTTGCTGTATGTCTTGGGTCATTGTCTCATTGGAAAATAAATCTTCTCCCAAGCCGTAGTTCTCTTGCAGACTGAATAAGATAGTCCTCCAAGATTTTCCTCTATTTTGCCACATTTCTTTTATCCTCTACCTTTACGAGCCTTCAAGGGCCAGCTGCCAAGAAGCATCTCCACAGCATGATGCTGCCACCATCATGCTTCATATTGAGGGTGGTGTGTTTGTGATGATGTGCTGTGTTTTGTGTCCATCAAACATAGCATCTTATCTAATAGCTAAAAAGCACCAATTTAATTTCATCAGACCAAAGAACTTTCTTCCTCTTGACCATGAAGTCTCCCACATGGCTTTTGGTGAACTCTAGTCAAGATTAAGTGAGTTTTCTTCTCTTTGTTACATAATGCTTCCAAGGGGGTGAATGCTTATTATAGCTACAATAAATTCTTTAAAAATATAAAAGTTATATAACCTTTGCCAAAACTTTGGAGAACCTCTGTGTGTGCAGGCGTGGTTTAGTCATTGCAACTCATCTGAATGAGAGATAGCATTGCAGCTGGGCCCATCCATTTAGCTATACTGTATTATACACTTTAAGTGGGGAGGGCTGGCCTCCTCTCATTTCTTTTCTGTCTGAAACTGAAACCATTTGTTGGTGTGCTCTCTCTGTGCATCTGTGTTTAGATGAAAGAGATTAATTCACACTTAAGATGTTGCTGTTGATTACTGCCTGTTTAAGAATTTCACTGCATAAAATTTGTTGGTTCATGCATGTTCCTTTCTTCCCACTCAACTTAGGGGTTAAGAGAAGACAGAATTGTAAGTGTGTGTGCCAGCGCATGGTAATACATCTCTTTGTGACTTTGGCAAATGTGTGTGCATCTTCAGGACAGGCATCTAGCAGATAGTCTTTCCACCCTCTGAAGCCATTGGCAGTCAGATGTTAAGTGGTCTCAGCATTATCTGAGCCTCAGCAGACAGCTTTGAGTCAGCTCAATCAATGCCCATCCATCCACTGCAAGAAAAGAACCACCTTCAGTTTACTGGAGACAGCCCCCCCCTCCCCACAACCGAGGGAGGGAGTTCACCAACGTGGCAGAAAACTACCCTCGGTCCCTGAAGGTTGAATTTGTGTCAAGATTATGGTCCTAACAGGAATGTATTCGCAAGTGGAAACCTTAGTGGTCTGAAAATTGCACTGGTATTCAGCGAAATTGTAGCCTATTTCAGACTAAGACTATGTTGAAGGACTTCAGAGGGGCAGCAGTGTAATTCTCAAATTTTACTGATGATCTGAATTAGCAGATTTAAGGCTTGTGTTGCAGAGCTCTGCTCAAGGCAAGTGTGGAAATGTTGGCTGCTGCAACTTTATAAATATTATTTTTGCATAAATTAAGTTCTTTTTGGAGAGAAACTAATTAGCTCATCATTTAAAGGAGGGAGGAAATGTTGCCTTTCGGGGACACTTGGCATGTAAAATCGATGATGATTTGTGTAACAGCCTCTGAAATGGTGAAGTAGTGGTCTGTGTGCTGTTACAGGCTTAGTAAGCATGACAGGCCTGATGGATGGAGGAATAGATGGATTACCACATGTGTAGTGTTAGTGCCAAGAACATACCACAACTGAAGCATGTTGATAGCATGCATCACATTAAGAATTCACTAAAAACTATGAAAATAATTACATTGATTACACTTTAAATGATCAAAATTAGATGCTGTTGTATTCAGGATTAAAAGAAGCCCCTTTAAGCTGACAGCCCAGATTCCCTGCCAAGACTTTAAACTACCCACAGACATAAAAAAAATCTTTAATAGGTGCAATGGTCTGCTTTAATGAAATGGCAAGACACTCACAAGTCTCATTGGAAGCCTGTTAAGCCTGTGCAGAGATAAAAGCAGGGCAGGGAGTAACCAGAGTCGACAATATTGCTGAGAGGAAGCAGAAGTTTGAGGAATAAATGAGCTACAATTGCATTCTTTACACAGCAAATGTTGATGGGATATGAGGTACAAATGTTGAATAACACTCAAATTCATGTGATGTCAACAAATCCAGGATAATCTGTTTGCTGATCGCTAATGGAATCACAACCGAGATTATGATTTATCTGCGTTGAATGTCCTCATTCTGCTGTTCAAACCAGAAAGCAATTAATAGAAAGCAACAGTGGTCACGACCGAGACACCGATTTGTTTCTTGATATGCAATTGTGCTTTTAAGCAGTCATCTACAGCACATCCTACATCATTTGCACTGGTGATGATGAACGCATGCATTTTAATACAAAAGTCAGATGAATAACTAATAAGAACTAGCTTTGAAACATCAGATGATGTTTGATTTTTATGTAATATTTATGTAATATCTTTATTTTATTATTTAAAGGTTGAAAGATTAAACATGAAAGATTTTTGAGTTGTTCAGAATATGAAACATTTGAAGATACTACATAAAAGGATGTTTCCAAAAATTAATAAAAACAAAACAAAAAAAGTAATACAGGCACTGACCAGAGGATAACTTTGTAATTCCGATAAAACTCTGTGCACCTATCGGCTAGAAAGCATATTAGCAAAAGCTGAAAACCTGAAATAAATGGGCAGTATCGATGATATTTTTTTACAATTTAATCTTTGACACAATTCAAATGCATTTATCATTTATTATAATAGTACTTTGAGTTGAGATTGCAATGTCTACAAACTTTTATTTAAGGGTGATTCAAATGAGTCTGCAAATTTGACTGCTAGAAAAGGAAATGTCTCTGAAGCTCACTAAACTTGTTAAGGAAGGAACATGGTGCTACCAGTCTCTGGTTTCTTTTAAATATTACAGCTACTTGTGTGCCAGATATTAAAAGATTGTCTCAGCTCGTCTGCCTCGAAGACAGGATAATGAGGATTGTCTCTAGCATAACAGTGTGTTTTTTTTTTAAACCTTTATTTACAAAGAAGGTGCACCAGACTGTGCACCCTTAAAGACTGATTGTCTGAGGAATATATGGCTGACTTATTGTCTTTGTGTTCAACTGATGTTCAATGTTGCAGCAATTGAGTAAGTTATGTACAAAAGTAAAATGTCCTGCTTACTTTGACAGTTTCTAGTGTTAGGATAGAACATTAGGAGTTGTTATCTTGATGAAAGTATGACCTTGACTGGTTTTGAAGAGAGCTTTTGTACCTCATAATGCCACTACTGAATCAATTAGTGGTACGCTCTGATCATACCAGCCTACTTTGACCCCTGATAATTCTTAAATCTCCTTTGTCTTTTCATCAGCTAGTACCCTTGCCAATACCTGTCATCCCCTTTAAAGCTGTCATTCTTGACTTATAACTGCCCTCCTCCTCAGGTATTCCTTCCAGGATGAGGAGGACATGTTCATGGTGGTGGACTTGCTCTTAGGAGGAGACCTGCGTTATCACCTCCAGCAGAACGTCCACTTCTCAGAAAGTACGGTCAAACTCTACGTCTGTGAGCTGGCGCTGGCACTGGGGTACCTCCGCAGTAAGCGCATCATACACAGGTGAGATGATTTCTGTGGTTTTCCTTCATACTGGTTTGCTGATTTTTTCTGTCAACACAAATAACATGAGAGAAATATTTTTGGACGGTAAAGTTTTCATCTCTCTCTCCCTTGGTTTCTCACTATCAGTGTTTGAGCGTTATGTGCTCCATTGTTCTTTTCTCCTTGGCTGTCCTCTCTAATAAAATTTCTTAATATGACTGCTCCTCTACGGTGCAGAAAGGTCAGACTGTCGTGACATCAGGGTCACACCTGACACAACAGTTTACCCTGAGCTGCAGACCATGACCATCACAAAGAGCACCATTTCTGTCTACGCTGCTGTGTCTGTGCCTCGTTTAATTTGTAAAATGCACATTAAGTGCTTTTTAGGCAGAAATAGCTGCTGCTATGCCAGTGCCACATACTCACTTGGCCAGGAATGACATGGCTACAGCCCAATATTATTATTTTAAGTTCTTGAAGTGACTTGAAGGGTGGAGGAGATCCTGTTACAGCCAGTGATGCTGCCAAAATACTTTTGATATATAAAGAGTTGGCTGAAAGTTAAAAACTGTCCCCTTAACCTTTTTCAACAAAACACTGAGTTCTACTTAATCAGTGGCAAAACAATGAAGATACAAAACAAGAGCAGTCCCTTCTCATATCAAATATTGTTGGAATTTTTTTTTTGCCAAATATGCTTTAAAGAAAAAAAAGTCCCTGTGTTGTTGTTTTTACCCAGCCCTGAAAGTGTGTCTCTTTAAAATCTCACACTAATGAAATGAAAGTCATCAGAGTGGGAGTTTGCACAAAGCTCAGGATTTTGATCACTGTCTAGCATCCCATGTGTGCTGACTGTAATTTCCTAAAAACAGCTTTATTTTCAGAAGGAAAAAGGACGTTATTTCAAACAGACTTGTTTCAGAAACTTTTTTCCCCCCTCATTTCCCAAGTGCTGCCGTTGCCACAAACTTAGAACTCACTCCATGTGTACCCTACTTCATCATGTTTTTTTGTTTAAGCTGTTCCTCAGTGATTTCATGAGCTGTCATGGTTGTGCCTGATTTAGCAGCAACTAAAAAACATGGTTAAAGCTCAGATGTGTCGAGGATGAGGTGACTGGTCAAATTTGCTACAAGATGCTGTTATTGGACAAAAACTGCAAAGCAGTGCAGATTTCTCAAGGACTGGTTGAATTTGAACTAGTAGATACAATCCTGACATCACAACTCCCTAAAGGGGCCAATGACTGACTATCAACTCAATCTGCAGATCCACTACATGGAAAAAAGTATTCTGATGCCTTATCATTACACCAACAGGTACTGTAATGATACTGTTGTCCAATAAATGTGCTTAAATTGGGTCCCTTTTGCAGTTATAAGAGCCTCCACTCTACATGGAAGAATTTTCACAAGATTTTGGAGTGTTTTGTGGGAATTTGTGCCCATTCATTCTGTAGAGCATTTATGAGATCAGGGATTGGTGTTGGATGAGAAGGCCTGGCTCATTATCTCCACTCCTGATAATCCCAAAGGATGGGGTTGAGGTCAGGACTCTGTGTAGGCAAGTCAAATTCATTCACACCAAACTCATCAGACCATGTTTTTATGGTCCTTGTGTTGCCACAAAGTTGGAGGAAAAGATTGTCCATTTTGGACAAGTGTTAATGGGGCTTTTCCATTACTTGGAGCAGCATGGCTCTACGTGGTTTGACTCAGCAGGGCAGCCTAGCTCAAGAGGGGATTTGCTTTTCCACCACAACCAAGCTACTCATTTGAGAGCTGAAGACGCTGCATTTTGAGTCGACAGTGTGAAATAGCTGCTCTTAAGTAAGCGTTGTTTTGTTCTGCCGAAAGATGAAGAAGCACCCAGTGTTTCTGCTTCAGAGATTCTTCTTCATCCTCTGTTGGTAGGTAATTCAAAGATTGGTACAACGGTTGCTTCTTGAATACGTTGGTGAGGTGTCCCGGAATAAGAAACAATTTCTGTGATGTCACCGCAGGGCGGGTGCGCTTGGCCCCTGCTCCAGAGCAGATTCATTCTAGGCGTGGCTCAGCATAGTCGGACGGCTATATGTCACTGGAAAAGTAAATCAGCAAGGCTTGGTTTGGATAAGCACTGCCCAAAGTAATAACGGAAAAGACTCATTTGATTGCCCTTCACTAGAAATAAACCTTAAAAGCAGCCCCATACCATTATCTCTCCTCCACCAAACTTCACAGTTGGCACAATGCAGTCAGGAAGGTAATGTTCTCCCAGCATCCAATAAACCCAGACTCGACCTGACTGCCAAACAGAGAAGCGTTATTCCTCATTCCACAGAACTGATTCACTGCTACACAGTCCAGTGTTGGTGTGCTTTTCACTACTCCATCAGACATTTGGTATTGGACTTGGTGATGTAAGGCTTGCATGCAGCTGCTGTGCCATGGAAATCCACTCCATTAAAGCTAATGCCAGACAGTTTTCATGGCTGAGTTGCTGTTGTTCCTAAATGCTTCCACTTTCTAATAATATCATTTACAGTTGACTGTGGGATATCCAGCAGGGATGAAATTTCATGAATCATGTTATTGCAAAGGTGGCATCCATCACTGTACCATGCTTGAAGTCAATGAGCTCTTCGGAATGACATTGCAAACATTTTGTATCACAAATGTTTGCAGATGGAGACTGCATGGCCAGATGCTTGGTTTTATACACCTGTGACAACAGGTCTGATTGAAACACCTGAATTCAGCAATTAACCAGTGTTGCCAAAAATTTTCCTTCTCTTTTTTACTGTTATATATGTCTATTAATATGCTAATGACTATAGCTACTATAGAAAAAAGTACATTATATGCCATGTCAGCTGCCAGTATATAAATTCAAGTTGCATGTATTGATTCTTTTAGCAAGCAATGTTTATGTTCCATATTCAGTTACCCACTTTTATAGGATAGTTTGAAGTAGTTTTATTCCACTGAACCACTTAGCAAGGTTAGGAAATGGCAATGACTTTTCTTTCCAATTAAGCTAAGACCATGGTCTTTTTAACCTTAATCAAGAGTGTGGAGTTGGCCAGACAAAAGCATTAATCATGCTATAGTTACGAAGAGCATAGACCATAGAACTAATGAAACACACAGATGAGCATTTCATTTCTATTGCCTAAAAATAACCATTTGCCTGGGCGATAGAAAGAGTGGGCAAAATCAATATCTTGCAGAAAATTTGCTGATGCAAATTAATTAGAAGAACATTTGTTGGAGGAAATAGATACCCACAGTTAAGCGACCACAGGCATTCAAAGCATAACACAGTATAAACTTTGTTGTGTTTTAACAACTTGTACTGCATACTATGACATGGTCAACTTGATTTGTGCCTTGGCAGTGCTTTGCTTGAGTATTTTCATGTTCATTTTCCATCCAGTGGCTCAGACTTACTCCTCCACATTGGTAAATGAGCAAAGAGGTAAACATAGAAAGAAAGGCTTCCTCTGATCATGACTAATAGGAAACATCACTGTAGGAGAGAGCACACATTTATCAACACCCCCAGATAACAAATTACGCTATTTAACATAAAGCGGACCACTTGCTCTTGTCTAAAGAAAAGAGAGCGTGAGGGACGCATTATTAGTTCTATAACTCATTCTGTCCATTTAGAATTATGAATATTTAAATCATGTTTTCTATTTGAGTGCCCAAAGAGAAAAGTCCTGCCACTTGATGCGCAGGTGTTGTAGACAATTGTTTGGATGGAATCAACATCTTTTCAATCTGCATTCATTACTTTCAGATTGGAAGAGGAGCTCCAAGTAAAGCTCAGCTCATCTCTATGGAAATTGTAATTTCCTTGTTGATGTGGACAGGCTCACGTTGGTGTGATTAGGGATGAGTTTGTGGGTGCATGCACAAGTGTACATGTGTGCTGAGACAGGATGTACATATTCTTCCTTCACTGGTCTTTGATGATAATGAGGGCACTAATGATGATAATGACACTAATGACGCGCTACATGATGATGCTTTAACAATGTTATTTATAAGTTTGATCATGTATGTGACAGATCATGTCTGGCAGTAATTTTTTTCAATATATTTAGAAAGTTTCGTTCATTGAAAAAGCCTCAGAAGTTCTCCTTGGAAGGAAAGTTATTGATACGCCCTCTATATGCACTACGAGATCTGATGTATTTTAAATGTTTTTACTACTTTAGATTTCACTGGAACATGTCTTACAAACAGCAGGTTGCTGAAAAAACCTCTGATTCAGCAGTTTGTCATGCTAGATAAGGTCAGCTGTACCTGGATAGTTCACTTCTTTAAGTAAAACACCATACTAAGAAAATCAGATGCTTTCAAGGGACATGACTCCTATCACGGACTAACTGAAACTGTAGATTCCATAAGCTTTTTGTTAACAGATGAAATAAATCATTTTTTTAATCAATACAATAATTTCCTATTCATTTTTTTCAATTATTGGTTTCCTGAATATGTAGGCATGTGAATTGTCCCATACTTACTTGCTTGTGGCAAAGTAGATAAATCTCAGCTACTGACATCAATGCATATCACACCCTCTCCGGCTTGGCCAGTGTCTCTGGATAGAGCCCATATCTGCCAAAACTGATGTTCAACTGATATTTTGGTGCATCCTTAGAAAAAAACTGAAAGAAACTTGGATGAAAAGACTACAAAAAAGCTGTTGTAAATGTTAGTCCCTCAAATAGTGCCCTCAACTTTATATAAACTTGCAAAGCAGATGGATTTGCCAGCCTCTATGTCTGTCATCAAGGACATCCATCTACCGAAGCTCTGAACGGCAACGTTTGTGCCAAACTGAAAAAGTTTGGACCTATCAGCATCATTTAAGGGGAACAAACGGTAGCTTTGAGCAGCGTTTTCTACTAGCCAATAGTAATGGCTGCTGCTAGTGCAGCAATTAGCTCAAATATAGCTTGAAACAAGACCATATTTCTGTATCAAATAAAGAGCAAAAAACTAAAAGCTTCTTATTATGGGAAAGATATTTTTGCTCTTCTCGAGGTCTGCTTTTGCATGATTTTGCTGGTGTTTTCTGATAGTTGCTGCTAAGGAAGTTATTAGCTTGGATGTAGCTGTATTAGTTGTAAGAATACATCAAAAGTATGGTAATAGTTTAATTCATTTTTCTTTATAACTAATGACAAAACTGCTACAAGAGGTCTGTAATAGTTGAGACAATGGTATATAAGAGGGCATCATCAGCATGAAGACCAACCTGGCAAAGCTCAGCTGGAAAAATGTATTTAAATGATTTCAGTAAATACAGGAGATGTGGTAGTTAACTTTGAACTATCTAATGACTGTGGGATTGGTAAAAGCCTGCCCAATGATTGAGCAATTTGGTTTTGATATTTCTTAAATGGCCTGGAAACTGGGGAAAATTAAATGCAATTTTTGGTGGGACATTCTAATAGGGACTCCTTTCTCCATCTTTAGCCATACTGGGATTCATATTAAAACATCAGCATTGATTGTTAGTAACTCCTGTACTGTATGGCAAATATTTAATCTCAAGGGCATAAGGGGTGGAGCAGAAATGAGTTTAACAACGTTCAGCTTGTGCTAACAGCAAGGATGGAAAATCAAAAGGAGGGCAGAGACATAGAGGAGATTTTGACCTTTAAGTGTATTACACAGTGGAAAGTAGTCTTTTGTTTACATAGTGGACATGGATTTTACTTTAAGCCTTTAAAAAACAGAGATTCAATTAAAGCTATTTATAATAATTTTGTGAAAATAGAAATACAGTACAAACTATGCCCCAAAAAATACATACCAAAACTTGAGCTTTGTCATCATGTTGAGTCGTCACGTCTCGATGAACCTCAGAGGTTTCACATATCCGGTTCAACCTTATTCAGACTTGTTTCATCCATGTTTTTAACCTCTGGCTCTCTCAGGAGTTTGAATTATTAACAGCAGAGCAAGTCTTAATTAGATGACCTCCTCAGAGGCTTGATGAGTCTCTAAACAAGTGGAAAGATACATGCTAAGAGTGTGATAAGGGGATGGTGGGTGTGGATGTATGAACATCTCACCACAGCCTGTTTGACATCAACAACAATAATCTCTGGCTCAATCCTCAGGTGCATTATGTTGACTCCTGAAGTCTTGGTAATGGGAAGGCTTGAGTGATGTCAGCCAGCAGACGCTCTTAACGAGTCAGTATGGCTCAGAGGTTCACTTAGCAACCGCACTGCCCATTAAAGTAGTTAAGAGGCTAATTGATGGATGACTGGCAGATGGAGACAGACTTTAACAGCCGAGACGGAAGTCCATTTTAAGAATTATGATTGCAGAAGGCAACAAATGCAATGAATACTTTCATGTAGTGGTAGGTTGATGTATATAATTGACGTTCTGCATTAAAGTTCCAGTGAGGAGTTATTAGCTGTTTATAAGGCCAACTGAAATGAAAACTGATACAGATAAGAACATCAACAGCAAGATTTCTCATTTTAATACAGATACTTTACTGCCTGTTTGCTCCACCACTGGGTAGACATCAGATGAAGCAGTGCTTGGTACCCTGCAGATCATCTTCTATAAAGATTTTCCATTGTGAAAGATTTTTCTTTGTTTAAAGACAACATGAGTTTTTTTTCCCTTAGTAAAAGAAGACAACTTTTATGCAGCATTAATATGTGAAGACTGTCAAAGAAATAAGATGTACTGCTTTATAAATCAACACAAAAGGAAAATTCCTCACGCTAAATTTTAAGTTAAAACTATTTTTTTTTTAACTTGCAGAATTTAATACATAGGAAAGTTATCTTTCTCTCTCTGTATACTCTTGACTGGTTAGTAGTCAATCACAGATCTGACATATAGAGGCAAACAAACATTCATACTCACATTTGCTCCTTTGGGTAATTTAGAGTCACCAATTAACCTACTTTTTTCTCTGGACTGTGGGAGAAACCTGAAGTCTCAGGAGAGAACCCACACATGCACAGGGGAGAGCATATAAACTCCACACAGGGATGCCTCTGTGTGGCAAGGGATTCAAACCAAGAACTTTTAAAATCTGAGGTGACAGTGCTTACTACAGCATCACCGTGCAGCCCCTGTAATAACCAATGAGGAGTATGCCTATGTAGAGACAGCAGGGTAGATTTCAGTGTATTTTTGGTGCAGTACAGATAAACTGAAGAAAAAAACATCATCAAGTTCAAGTCAATTAAATCAAAATATGTAAGGTAAAAATAAGTGAATGCATAAATATCCACCCCTTTCTAAAACGACTGACCTAATTCAACAGAGGTTCGGCCAACTGTTGGAAGTAGTCTTACAATTAGTGAAATGAGGATCACCTGAATGCAGTAAATGCGTCTCAAGTGATTGTAGTATAAAGACACCTGTATCGGGAAAATCCCATAGGACAGTCTGATTCACTTGGCAAGAGAACTACAGCTTGGGAGAAGATTTATTTTCCAGTTAGGCAGTGACCCGAAGCATACACAAAAGCTGCACAGAAATGGTTTAAAGATAACAAGGTGAATGTTCTGGACTGGTCAAGTCAAAGCCCAGACCTTACTCCAATAGAGAATACTGTATGTGGTTGGACTTGAAAATGGCTCTTTACACCCAATCCCAGTGCAAAATGACAGAGCTTGAGCAGTTTTGCAAAGAAGAATTGTGTAAAAATGTAGTGTCCAGATGTGCAAGCCTGATTGAGACGTATCCACACAGAATCAGCGCTGTAATTGACCTATGGATAAGCCACGCCCCCTCCACTCACTCGGACAAACAATGAACACTCAGTGACAGGCGCTATGGCAGGTGTCACAGAAGGAGACATTTCACAGGAGGCCATTGATGATTTTTGGAGACAGAAAGATCACATATCATCTAGAAGTCACCAAAAGGGTCTAAACTACGCATTGGAGGGATATATTAATCATTTTATTGTCGAGAAGGTTGATAAAAGGCTTCAGTTACAAGCCAAAATTTACAGGTCCCAGTACAAACATGATAAACCGCATCTCGTTGCCATCACAGTGTCAGACCACAAGATAGAGAATCAGCATCAAAGTGCCACTGAAGTTAAGGTTTTTTGGTCAGAATATGAGAAAAATATAATGGCCTTTTTACCATCTTTACCACAAGTGTCTCTCCATCAGTTTGGTGCTACAGTATTTACATTGAATCATTCAGCATAGCGTTTGCGAACCTCTGTTATCTCGGCTAGTACAGATAAGCTAACGAAGCTAAGCTCCAGAAGTTAACGTTAGTTAAACTAGAGCCCTTTGGACAACAGCTAACAATGATGTAAAATCACCAAAGTACAAAAACTAGAACAAAATAGGCCAATGAACTCCCAACAAACAATGTGACACAACGCAGCTAGGAGCTAACGTTAGGCTAACTTTAGCTAACATTAGAGATGTTAAAGATAACTTTATATTTCTTTCCAGGAAAGTCACAATATGCTGCCTCAAATACAATGTTGGCTTAGCTTAGAACAGAGGTTGTTCATTTTATTCATGCTGAGTTGATGTTGTGGTCTACCGCACAATTATATCCAAAGAAGACACTTTTTCTCGGTTTAGATGTGGCTTAGGAAAGGGTAAAAAATACACTCCATCACCCAGCCTCTCAGGATACCTTGTGTTGGAGTCGCATGTACTCCATGAACACCGTTTGACCATTTTTAAACTTAAAACCTCATAAAACCAGACGAAAAATGACTTTCTCCTGTTCATTTCAATGGAGGTCCAGGCAGCCGATGTCCGAGTGTATTGGAGTGGCTATACGCACTGTGATTGGCTCCTCGCGTTTGAGGGCGGGACTTAGCCATAGGTCAATTGCAGCAAAAGGTGCATCTACTGAATAATGACTTGAAGGGGGTGAATATTTATGCAGTCACTTATTTTACATTACATATTTTTTATATAAAAACCTATAAAAGGGTAAAACATCCAAGGGGGTGAATACTTTTTATAAGCATTTTTTCACGTTTTTTTTAAACTCTCCATGGAAATGGCCCCATCTGTTTATTAAGCTTCCTATTTCTTAATAAGTGAAGTGTGGTGAGACCCAGCTGTTGGAGCACCAACAGTATTTCACTAAAGGAGGAGTCTCCTTTGTAAGCTATGATCTCTTCTTCCTGCTTCTCTCCCTAAGTCTCTCCCTCTCACACAAACACAAACACTCAGTATACACTCACAGAACTCCTTCACCTCTTAATCTTCCTTATTATCACTCTGCCCTTTTTCCCTCTTATACTATTTTCTCTGAGTACTCTTTTTATTTCTTTACTATGTTTTTCTCTCCCATATTGAGACTTTTTAGTTTCAGCCTTGCAGGATCTGTGTTTTCCTCTGGGGAAGTGATGCAAGACATGGCTCTGCTTCAAATAATTTATTTGCTCCTTCATCCCATTTCCTCTAGAGGCCTTTTTTTTCAGGCAGCCAAAAGGGAATGTGGTCTTAATTCACCTTTCTGGTTAATTGAAGGTGAACAGTCTCTGTAGGTCTGCTTGTGGCTGGCACTCAGAAAAATAAGATAAAATCCAGTCCTGCATAGAGAGAGGGATAAAGAGAGAATAAGTCCTCGAGTATGGTAGGCGTTGTCATGTCTTCAAGTGAAGTATTCCTTATTCATGGAGTGTGTTAATGTTTTATTTCCTGGCTAAAGAAGAAAAAGAAAAAACAGGAAAGAGGTGGGTGGGGGGATTATTCACTCATATTTTATAAACACAGATTAAGGTGCCAGCTGGTGCCAGTGCTCCACAAAAAAAATTGAGTGTCATCTTCATCGGAAATCTCCCCCAGTTCAGAGCAGCAGATTAGCCGATAGGGAGGAGGTTTTCACTCCGAACATAAACGAATGTTTACCAGCTAGTCTTCTCCAAAAACATCACTAATTGCCTGCTTGTGCATCTGACTCACGTGTCTGCCTGTAGGACAAAGAAGATACACTTTGGCAGAGAGGCAGACAGAAAGATGGAGCTGTACAGGCGGAGAGGGTGGGGAGAGCCAACGTTATTTTGTGTAGCACTCTTTGAATGTTTCTGACTAAGTGAATTATTCATCGCTGGTAATTGTGATGTGAGCTTTGGCCTTGGCTTTTTACTGCCGATTGGTCGCTTTCAGCGCTCTCTGTCTCCCCACCCCAAAAAAAATCCACTCCGAGTTGAACTGCAGACCTGTCATGCCCGACTTTTGTCAAGCTGACACTCTGTCCGTGTTAATGAATTAAGAATGAACATCTCTTTGCTGCAGTTGCGTCTGTCACATACTCACATGCATTTTTTCCCATGAGCGCAAACATGGCAACAGGAAGACACGCCTGTACACCTGTGCTGCTGTCACACTTGTCGTAGCTGCTCTTCTTTAACAGAGAGAAGAAAGAGTGACTGAGGCACACAGCAGTTTGCAGGGTGGGAGCTGTTAGCCTCTGTGGGTCTAGTTGGGCTTTCAATTCACGTTCAAAGGCAGCAGCGGTTGTCTGACTCGCTCTCCCATGGCTGGTGGGCGTAGGTACTTAGAACTGAGGGATTCTGACACTGCTTGCATCTGCAAGCATACATATTTCTGTGCACAAACTCATAGTGTGTGTTTATGTGCTATTTTTTTCATCCTCTTTTGGAGTGTGTGATTGAGCTGAGCTGCAGGCTTTCTGGGGCCACCGCAGCTCCTCCAACTCTGCTTTGTGACAAAGCAGAGAGGAAGAGGCACCATCTAAAATGGCTCTGTGCATTTTTATTCTGAAGTGGAGCAAAGAGCGACCAAAGCAGCAGAGTCATGAAAGAGACTCTGATTAAACCGCCTGCAATCAGAGCCCAGAATCCAGCTACACCAACTCCATTAGAGTAGATATAAATCCTTAAAACAAAAACTATATTCAAGTGGGGTTTCAATGAATTAAAGATTTTTTGACTCATAAAAATCCTTTCATATTTCAATTAGACCACAAAATTATGTCTGTCAAAATATATATAGGACTGGGTGTTAAATTTCAGTTCTATTTTTACTACTTTTTGTATTGTCTGCTCAGTGCAAATTAGCTAAACACAAGAAAAGCAGAAAAAATGAGTCTATTAAAGGGATATTTTGTTATTTTTGAAGTTAAGTTGTGTAAGGGACTTAGTATTTGTAATGCCATTAGCCTCCTATGATTTAAGAGAGCAGTGATTTTTTTGGGCCTGTTTTCACCTTAAACGTACTAAATTTTGTGGAGCTGCTGTACCTTCTGCTAGGCTGTGTAGCCTAGCTTCTTCAAGCACGCCCTGTTTCAAAGGGTAATGCACATGGAAATCTCTACAGGCTAACACCACTACTGTCGCCTTATAACTTCCAGATGTACACACCCTCTCTTTCAAAATAGTGAATACATTTGGGGTTTTGAGTAGCTGGACAGAAAATTGAATTTTCTCACTATTCTTTATTACAGTACATGTATTCTGCAGTTTACAGAAACATTAACTCAGTATTATTTGGAGAGAAGTATCATAAGTTTGATCTCAGTGTTTCCTCACAGATAGATGATACTTGGGTTGGCCACCCAGGTGTATTTACAGCCACCCAAGTCTTTTTTCTGACCACCTTTCTTCAGCTTTTTTATCCATATATGATCACGATTTCAATCAGGATCACTTTGTCAAGAAACACACATGATTTGAAGCTGTATATTTATTTATTAGCCTTATTAATTAGCACTTATGCTGTTATTTATGTTAGGTGTGGCTGTTCTGGGATTTCTCTGCCTTCCAGGAGAAAGCCTACATAGAAAGCATTAAGCAGGACCACATGTTCCTGCTCTTCTTGTGCTGATAAGGAAACCTAAGTAAGGGAGAGAAGCAGCAAAAAACCCAGAGCAGACTAGGCATCAATGACCACAGTATGACATTGACTAAATAAGAAGCAGAATGAAGGAGGAGCTAGGATGGAGGAGTCTGGATTTTTGCAACACCATCATCACCTGTTTCAATGCATGTACTACACTGTAGTGCACGCAAGGCATAACTGATGCCATTACTGGCATAGCAGAGTGATATGTGACAGACAACAGCTCAGTCTGAGTCCAGTCATCAGTATGTGTCACTGCAACACTAAAAAGCAGCCAGGTAACAAGCCGTATCAGCCAGCCCTAATCCCCTTCCATGCATGAAAGAGAAGTATCGTTAATTTTGGGGTATCACAGTGACAGAAGTGTCTCAATACCAGCATGTACATGTGATGGTTTCAAACAATAGGTCTACTAGTCAAAAAGCTGGGCAAAAACTTTGTTGTTGTTGTTGTTGTGGAGCCAAGCAAACAGAAGTGGGAACTACAGTTACTATCAACCCTTGCATATACCTATCAGCCATTGCACTACTCTCAGCTTGATCTGACAGCACGAAAATGGTGGATGCGACAGGTGGAAAGGGAGAGCTGAGTGACAAGATTTCAGAGATGTGGAGGCTCCAGTCACTTTGACGTCTGGCGTGTGGAAACATTTTGGTTTCTTATTAAGATATGAGAAAGGAGGAAAGGTGATTGGCAAACAAAAACAATATGCAGACACATAAATAACGCACTGTGGACGTTTTACTGAGGTATTATCACACTGTGAGATTTTACACATTTTTTTAAACAGTTAAAGGATGATGGTTATAATAAGCTATCTCATAAATAACATGCCTTCATTTATACAGTCCATTGGCTTTAATCATAGAAATCTAATCTATAATCATGGATATTAAATAAGACATTTCAAAAGGTGAGTGATTTTATTTGATCATCTTGATACGTCGTACTGCGGATAAATACTGTCAAAGGAGCAGGGACACAAAATTAAACCTGCAAAAATAGGCAGGTTGGAAGACCCCTTCGCTACTGCTGCCACCTAAGTAAAATGTCATTTTGTAGGAAATACTGGATCTTTAATGAAAATTAGAAGTTGAGCTGTGCTTTCAAGAGTTTTAAACCAATTTAAAAAAAAAAGATTTAAAATCCTGTTTAAATATTTAAAATCATATCCCTTGTATTATAATGTATGTTCTTGATCAGTTCAGCATACAGCATTTAAAAACAAAAAAGGACCAGCAGAGGTGGGCAGCATGATTGGCAGGCTCTTGGTCTTTTCTTCACACCTATCATCATCACTGTAAGCTGAGCTGTACTGGTAGCTAGCAGGAGTTCAAACTCCACATGGTGAAAACAGATGGTACTAAGGAAGCCACACAGCTGCACAAAAACTGCACAATGTGGACTGTTGAAAAAGAAAGCTATTGTGCTATATCATTTCCAAAATGCCTTTATTGTAAAATCTCTGACCCAAATTTAGGCCTGATTTGCCTGCTTCTTACAAACCAAAACTAGGTTGATTTGTGGGCATGATGTATCTTTGCCTTTCTGTAATTAAATGCGATTGATAATTTGTTACTATTATTAGAACTATTCCATGAAAATCCCCTGAGATCTAATGAAGCAAATATAGCGTGAGGGTTTGAGGACATGCTTTCATAAGCTCTTTAAATAAATTGAGTGTTTTGCTGTGTTGTTGCATGACATGTGTGTATAAGCCCCAGTTCTCAGGTGTGTTGTCCTTCTTCAGTATCACTGCAGTATCATATGACCAGGTACTGGGTTCAGTTACCCTGTGCCTCTGATAGCAGGCTGTAATGAGGCCATTAGATCCTGCTAATAGCTTGTAGAACCAGTCAACCAAGAGAAAAGCCGAGGGGATCAGTTTGCACTGAGCTTTACTGGCCCTTCGTCCCACTCCTCGCTTACAAGAGCCACAAATTTTTACCTCAGTTCTTCCCATTTTCAACTGCTCTCCTCACTTCTTTCCCCTTCCCCTTTTCCCCAATTTACCCTCAGCTCAAACAGACCTACCCCCTCTCTTTCAAAGTCAAGGTTTCTCATTGGCTTCCCACTTAATAATATCAAACCATTCACATAGAACTGCTCCACAAATTTTTCTTAATCTGTCCATATTTGTTGCATGGAGTACTGCAATTTTGCTCCTGTAATATCAAATAACTTGGTACTAGAGTTTTCCAACATTCAGTAATATTTATAGGTCAAATGTGGTGCTGATGTAATTATGATCTGGGTTGAAAGAATTAATTGGTCAGTCATTTATGCACATCTGTACAGCTAGAGCAACTGAAGCGAAAGGAAACTTTTGATTCTATAGAAAATCAATACATATTTACGATTTTTGTATGGCACCAGTTTCAAACCAGTACACCCAATAGATGGCATTTTTCACCTTCGAACAAAGGCTGGTGATGATAGATGACTGCATTAGAGAGCATTATGAGACAGAGCACATTTCAAGGTCTTAGTTGACCTATATATTCAGAACCTAAACTCCTACAGCACTGATGTAGTGTCTTTCATGTTGTTTTTATGTCATGTTGCCTCTGATAGAATAGTTTGAATGTTTAACCTTTTCCCCTCTGTCATCTCTGAGCATTCTCCTTTCAAGTATCAAACACATGCAGATGGTGGAGGTGTCACCCAGCCAAACGGTCTCGTCCTCACGCAGTAGAGTGACCGTGGCTGCAGCCGATCCATCTGTGTTACAGCACTAATGTATTCTGTATTTAGGTTAATAAACACAGGAGATTTGGAAATGCACAGTTGATTATTAAAAGTGTCTAAGTGTGTTTTTTACTATTGTAGCTGCACAGTAAGTTACTGATACAGAAACTGCAATCATATCAGTAATACACAACAAAATATACAGTAAAATCTGTTAAACCAAAACATACTGTATGGGAAAAATGTTTATCAACAGAAAACTACATCAGTGGAATAGCCTCATTGCACAACTTCAGAAGATTGCTGTTGCACAGGTTTTTAATGTTTTTTTAATAGCTATCATCAAATCATAGACCTCCTGCTGCTGCGATGAACGCAGGGTAAACAAAAGTCTCCAGATGAGACAAGGAAAGGAAAATATCCTGTGAATATTAGCACTGCTCTTTCCCCAGACATCCTCCTCATCATCATAACACAGCCGTCTGACCTAGTTTAGATTAGGACTGTTTTTGATAGAGATACTTTAGTCAGTAATTGCCGGGTAATTCTCTTTTATGTCAGCTTTTGGGAAAGACAAATAGAATTTAATTCACAGATCATTAAATTGAAAGCAGCGGCAAAAGTGTGTATTGATTGTAACTGTTAGGATAAGCTTTGTAAGTCTCTGAGGTTTATAAAATATTCATAATTTTAGAGCAAACTGGTGATTTATACAGCGCTGAGCCGATGAAGCATGTCTGAGACTAATACCTTTATTTATTCTGCCTATTTAAATAAATCATAATATGTATTATTCTCCTAAAGGTAGGCAACTCCTGTTACAGCCGTTTATCCCAAACCATATTCACATACGGTATCATCACAATAATATCATGGTGTTCAGTCATTTTAATGATGGATCTTGCTCTAGGTTTCCATATCTATAGATTTTTAGAGAAAAGTCCCGGTGTCATTGTTGTCATTAAGACAAGCAAATAAAATTAAGGGGGAAAGTGTAAGAAGTGACAGATTTATGTTAGATCTCCTCTAAAAACCATAGCTCCCTTTAACTAATATACAACTAATATTGCAGGGGGCTTGCAGTGCCTACCCTGATACACTGTATGCTACACAATTCATATAATTGAAGTGTAAAATAAAATGCTAGTATACACTTACAAGCCAAATTATAAACATGTAATGGAAAAAAACATACAAAAGCAAACTAGAATTAAATTTCTCACAAAATTTTTATTTTATGAGCCTCAAAGCATAATTGCCTGAGTCATTTTTTGGCTAAATTATGATATCTGCCTAACTCTACTCCTGTTTACTCCTGCCTTATTTTCTGAAAACCTTAAGATATGACTTAGGAAATTATGTAAGGAGGCTAACAATATATCAATTCATTACATTTCAACAAGGTTGAATAACTTCAAAAAAGCCAAGAACTGAGCTGGCCACATGTTAGATGGTTTTCAAATCTTAACCAATTTATCTCTGGGTTTCCTATACCTTTATGGCATGGATATGACAGCAGATATAATCAGAAACAGGAACAAAAGACTGGCTGAACACAGGCTGGACTTGAATCCAGGCTGCCTGTGCACACAGCCTGGAACCAATTACCAGGCCATCTGCGCACTGACCAATTTTTAAAAAACAAGGAGGCTACAGACATAAAGACTGCTTTAACCAATTTTAATATTATAATCCTCCAAATGCACACACTAGACAAGTTGTAATAAAAACATCAGAGTAGAGTTTCCACAAATATGAGATCTCACAGAACCTCACATGCTCAAATGTGATTTCTGAAGAAAACAAACAGAGGATAATAGATGTCAGCTGGCTGTCTTGGCATGCATTTTATTTTTCAATTGAAAACAAAAGCAAGAACATGGCAAAGGCAGCTGTTTTTACACTTGATGCCAGTAAGCTGTAAAAGTATGCAACATCTGTTTGTTGCTACTTCTTTTTCTGCGTGCTCTCATTCGCTACTACAGATATTCAGTTGGAAGCAACCTAATCTGGAATTGTAAACAGTATCTACAATTAAAAATAGATTTGGGTAGTGCTAACTGTATCAGGAGCGTTGAAATAATTTAATTGAGACCATACACTTGTGGACAAATAATCGGTAGTGATGAACCAGTAATACCCCCTTCTAAGCAACTGCCCTGAAAAATATTTAAATTCTTTATGTAGATAGGTAATCTCAGTTAGATATGACTGCATTCACAAGGCCTGGAATTCCATCAAACTATTGTAAGAAGCATGCAAATGAACAGCATGCACTCCTTTAAATTCTAATTGATTGACTTTAATATTAAACAACTGAAAGAAATTCACCCATTCACTCCACATTGGCAATGTTCACACTGCAGTTAAAAGTGACCCAAATCTTTTTTTTTTTTTTGCTAATGTGTGACTCATACCTATTTTTTTTCTGACAGTGTGAACAGCACAAGTCACATTGAGTCTGATCTTTTCATATCAGGTTCAGACCACTGTCATATGGGATACTAAATCAGATACATACACTATATTGCCAAAAGTATTCACTCACCTGCCTTGACTCACATATGAACTTAAGTGACATCCCTTTCTTAATCCACAGGCTTTGATATGATGTGGGTCCACCCTTTGCAGCTATATCAGCTTCAATTCTTCTGGGAAGGCTTTCCACAAGGTTTAGGAGTGTGTTTATTGGAATTTTGACCATTCTTCCAGAAGCGCATTTGTGAGGTCACACACTGGTGTTGGACGAGGAGGCCTGGCTCTCAGTCTCCGCTCTAATACATCCCAAAGGTGTTGTTTCCAGTTGAGGTCAGGACCAAACTCTCTCATCCATGTTTTTATGGATCTTGCTTTGTGCACTGGTGCACAGTCATGTTGGAACAGGAAGGGGCCATCCCCAAACTGTTCCCACAAAGAGCATGGAATTGTCCAAAATCTCTTGGTATGCTGAAGCATTCAGAGTTCCTTTCACTGGAACTAAGGGCCAAGCCCAGCTCCTGAAAAACTGCCCCACGCTACAATCCCCCTTCCACCAAACTTTACACTTGGCACAATGCAGTCAGACAAATACCGCTCTCCTGGCAACCGCCAAACCCAGACTCGTCCATCAGATTGCTAGATGGAGAAGTGCGATTCATCACTCCAGAGAACATGTCTCCACTGCTCTAGTATCCAGTGACGGCGTGCTTTACACCACTGCATCCAACGCTTTGCATTGCACTTTGTGATGTATGGCTTGGATGCTGCTGCTCGCTATGGAAACCCATTCCATGAAGCTCTCTATGCACTGTTCTTGAGCTAATCTGAAGGCCTCTGCACACTATGCGCCTCAGCATCCGCCGACCCCGCTCCATCATTTTATGTGGCCTACCATTTCGTGGCTTAGTTGCTGTCGTTCCCAGTCGCTTCCACTTTGTTATAATACCCCTGACAGTTGACTGTGGAATATTTAAGGAGCAAGGAAATTTCACGTCTGGACTTGTTGCACAGGTGGCATCCTATCACAGTACCACGCTGGAATTCACTGAGCTCCTTAGAGCGACCCACTCTTTCACAAATGTTTGTAGAAACAGTCTGCATGCCTAGGTGCTTGATTTTATACACCAGTGGCCATGGAAGTGATTGGAACACCTGATTGTAATTATTTGGATGGGTGAGTGAATACTTTTGACAATATAGTGCATCTGATCTTTTGGGATTTGACCACAGTGGGAAACAGCCAAACAAAAAAATCTGATCTGATAACCAGGTTAAGGCCTGCAGTGTGAACGCAGCATTGATGGCAGATGTTGATTTGTCAAGCAGCTAACTGCCAAGCAGTTTTATCTCATTCATACATATTTGCACATCGCAGCAGCAAAGGCATTTTCAGGTTAAGTGTCTAGTACACTTTGACATGTGACAACTGGAGATGTGAATTAAACCCCCAACCCTTCGGTTAAGCGATAACTGGCTCTCCAATTAATCCACAGCCAATCCCAAGCGATGAAGTGTCCCTTTTAGGGGTGGGTAAAAATATTGATTACTCGATGCATCGCAATACCCCCCCCCCATTCAATATTGATTCAGCAAATCCTCTGAATCGATTCACCTCCTGGCCAGTGGGGGTCGCTATGCGTGTGATTCGCGTTGTATAGATGGGAGGCCGCACTCGACCAAACAACAACCAACCATAACCATGTTAGGTTAGGTTTATCACAATTTCCAAGAGGAAAGAAATATTATTTAAGTTTACATGCACTTTACTTTTTCAGTGTTTATACAGAACTGTCATGTTTTTTACTTTTGTACTCCATATGCACAAATAAGCCATTACTGTGCAAATTTTTATTTTCAGATGTTTTATTGCTCAAAAATGTGAGGTGACTTACTACATATGTTCACATTTGCATGAAAATAATTTAAGAATTGTCAACAGGTTATTTGTGTATTTCTACTTCTGACTGAATCGACATTGAAGCATTTAAATCAATATCGAATCGATATCAAATCGAATCGCAACCTAAAGAATCAAAATCAAACCGTCTCATGAGGTTCTTAACAATACCCAGCCCTAGTCCCTTTTTTTGCATTTTTCTTTTGGGGTCTACTTTATTGTGATACAGCATATATTCAAACAATGCCTAATCCAATCTGACATCATTTTGGCTCATGTTCATTAAATACAGTAACATAATTCTTTCTGATCAAAGAAAAAGGAAAGGAATAATACAGTTCTATCCACTGTGAACCAAGTAGAGTCATAAACCATTCTTCAACTCCACTGAATGTCAGGTTTACCAAGTCAGATAGCTGTCAAAGTCACATGAAGTCTGCAGTTTAAGCAAATAAAAGCCATCTGCATTTTCTTCTTCTTCAGCTTTAGCCTTGCAAATGTTAGCTGATCGTTGAAAGCTCAGACCCACGGCTGCTTTAAAAATCTCAAAGGTGCCTTTTGAGCAGATGTTGAGTTGCCATAGGTACAAGACAATCATGGCCATCATCATCATTAACTCCATGCCAACAGCCAACACAGCACCTCCTAATGAGCGTCACTGTTTGCTTTATCTCTTCAGCCAGTTGTCTCCCTCCTTGTCTGGTGGCTTTACAATGGCAGGGTGGCCTTTAGGAATAAAAGACACTTCCTTGTTCGCGCTTAAGCCCTCTTTCTCAGCAGTGACACATGCCCCTCCTCTCTCCCCCTGGTGCCAGCCTTTGAGGCAAATGTCAGCTAATTAAGGGTTACATGATCGACCTTTCTTACCCCCCACCTGAGCCGATGCCACAGGTTGCTTACAAGACACACGAACGTGGGAGTAGGCAGACACACAAAAAACACAGGTCAGCGTGGCCTCTGATATGCTAAATACTGCTGGGCTCCAACAGGGAGGTGGACTCAATTAGAGGAGGCAGTGGCAGTCTAACACTGAGGATGCACAATGATTCAGCTGTCAATAGAGGCTGCTATAAAGATGATATGTGTGCATCACACAGAGAAAGCCATCGTGTTGTTGTAATTCACCAACACATGACTCTTGAATGTCCCAGTGTCCTTCCATTTTTATTGCTGGACAATAACCCCCCCCCCCCAAAAAAAACACTCACTCAAATGTGCTAAAAAGGGCATCCTTGCCCCACCTCCCCTGCTTATTTAAGTCAATCAGTTGGCATGTCTGCATACAAGAGCTGCTTAAAATTGAAAGAATCTCAGCTTTTCTTATGCAATGCATATTGGATCATGAAAAATATTTCAAAAACCCAGAAATAAATCTGATGAAATATTAACTATTTTCATTTTAATAAACTGGTTTATTTAAACAAAAAATTCTACCATTTTCCACTTTAAGGCTCTTAACAGTAGTTTTGACTCCAGCATGGTGAAGGAGTGGGACAGCAAATGCAGAGAGTACAGGTGACTTAACATGTTGCTTAAAGAAATTTTCACAAATGTGTTACTTAGATATCCCCAACTATCTTTAAAAAAGGTTAAACAATAACTTGGCATTAACTTTCTGGTACCAAAGTTAGTCCTTAGAGAGGCTCAAGTTGTCACAGGAACCAGCATTGGTGTCATCATACTGGAATTTTAAACTCTGATAGTAAATATCAAATGATTTCAATAATTGTTTTGATACTTTGGTAAAAAGATTACCTCCTGGAACTGGTTAACTTAACTTAATTACTTTTTGTGTCCAACCTGCACACTTTAAAGGTTACAGAATGCAAAATAGACACACTGTTAATAGCTGTGAAATTAAAATAAATAAATGTTGAATGGACCTGAACTTGTATAGCGCTCTTCTAGTCATCTGACCACTTAAAGCATTTTTACATTGCAGGTCAAACTTAACTGATATGCAGTAGCATTGACTCAAACTTTAAAATACTTCAACATCATGTACCAAGGTAGCCTTGCAATGCAGATGGATACGCCCGTTTCCTTGTTTTTCACTGGTGAAACCATCTTGCAAAGCTCCCATCTGAACCATTTGGGCCTGGTTAGAAAATGACAGGACCAACCAGCGACGAGGAGCAGTACTTTCTGGTGCAGCAGAGTCATGACGTGCAGCAGCAAGAGCTGGTGCAGTTATGGAGGAAGAGATTAGCGTGGATGCTGCTAAAGCACCAGTTTTATCAGAACTTGACAACATTTCTTTGTTAAAAGAAGAACAAAGAACAGCAGAGAGTTGTTTTCTTCTCAAAAATTACAAAAGTCGAGTACTTACATGTCTATAGTCGCCATGTTTCGCGTTATTCCTCCGTAGCTGCACACGCGCAGCTCAATAGCAGCTACGTCCCGTGTTTTGCTGCCCTTATTGGCCTGTAGAGATGTGATAGAACATTCATCAAATCACACTCCAAGTTTTTTTCAAAGCCTCTGCCTTTTCTCAAATGTTTCCTATTGAAGCTTTCCCAGATGGATGTGTGAAACAAATCCATCTGGCGTGTCAGTTAGTACTAAGGTGTATGTGATTAAAACAAATGAATAATTCTGAGGTTTAGAAAGGACAGCAGGTCAATCGTTGGGAGACACCTGATTTGAGGGGTTAAGTGTCTTGCCCAAGGAAACATCATCATGTAAGTGCTAACATTGCTACATAGATATCTATGTAGATAACATACCTGCTTTGTGAGCTTAACTTTTGTAGCTATGTAGCTACATTGGCTATGTATCTATAGCTTAGTTAGCTTTAGCAACATGAAGTTAAGCTAATTTAACTACGTAGATATAATGTAGATATCAGCTTACTTAGAAGCTTTATGAGCTTAGCTTTAGCTATATAGCTCCTTTTTCTACATTGCCTAATGGAGCTATGTAAGCTATGCTTGCAGCGTTTGAATGTTTTCATTGAGGACAGCTTTTTCCCTGTAAGCAGACGGTTTACTCAGCTTTATTAAATGTTAAATAATTAGGTTTTGCAGGTAATTTTTTAACTTTTAAGTTTTGGTATCCTAACCCTTACCTTAACCCTTACCCTGACTCTAAACAGATGTTAAATCTGATTTTATTTGGAAGTTTTGAGAGAATATTTCTACTCTGGGACATACCAGATGAACTGGCTGCAGCCAGACTGTCTTAGGGAGCAGGGAACAAGCCCTTGGATCTTCTGGTTCAGAGACTGACTCTACCAACTGAGCGACAGCCACCCTACTATAAATAAGGAGAAAAATTTAGGGGGGTAGCATTTGTGCAGGTATGTAAATCTCACAGTCAACAGAATGGGACAAAAAAACTTTTAGGGACCAGGTAACATTTGTCCTCTGCTTTGTGTGTCTTAAACAGACCTGTGTATTAACCTCTGTATTTTAATGAGATGTAAAAGGGAAGTAGTAAAACCCAACAGTGAATTAAACACTTGCCACTGTTGCCTGTGATAGAGTACAGAGCAGACATTCACACAGTGAGCAGAAGGGAGTGCAAGTCCAAAATCAATCAGACAATATCCTGCACTACCGGTGCTCTCTCTCTCCACTTGTTGCAGCTTTGCATTGGAAATATGACTTTATATCTTTTTTGTTCTCATAACTCAGGTTATTTTCTGTTCTATAAAATGAAAAAATAATGGCTATTGTGTCATTTTAAGCACATGATATTTGAAAAGAACTAAACATTTTGACAGCCTTAACTTGGATGAGGGGCTGATAACAGAAATGTCCTCACTTTACTAAAGGTCTCCCTCTTGTATCTATCCATCATGTAAACAGTATGTAACAATTACTTTTATTTGCATGCACAGCAGTATGCTGTGTTTCAACTTATTTTTTCTGACATTGTTGCACATGCGCACATCCCAGTTTCAATGATTTGACATTATATCGTGCTGCTCTAATGGACACTTTTAAAATGTTTAAAATGTCTTCCCATTGATTTTTATTTCAGGGTGTGATAACTCTCCAAATGATTGCTGTTTTATCATTCAGCACAAATGAAACATTTGAGGAGGGCTCTGAATATTGAATATTGTCTCTCCAGTTCAAAGCATTTTCAAGAGCTGTGGGGAAACGCTCAAGAGACGAGAGAACAGAGAGGAGCTGAGGACACTGTGTACCCTTCAACTCATTCAGGCTGCAGCTGCACACAGACATCGAGAAAAGGACGGTTACGATGACAATGACACATTTGGAGTATGCTTTAAGTGTTTTAGGTTGGTGCCTATACGTTTCTGTGTGCCCGGGTAGTGATGTGAAAATGTTAGAGCATGAACGACAGAAAGACTAAGTCGAAAGTATAAAAGACAGGATAGAAAAATAGCAAAATGGACAGAAAAAAGAGAATAACATCACTTTAAAGTCAAACCAGTGGCTTACAGGGATGTGGCTGATTGTTGCCAAGGGACCTTGGATTTTATTTTTTTATTTATTTTCCCAGCGTAAAGATCTATGCTTTACTCTATGCTTTGTTTTTGATTTCGATTAACTTGCAGCACATTACACAGTATTTCAAAGGCCTTTCATTGTGCCTGTCTTTCACGAGAAGAAAAGATGATGCAAGAAGAAGAGCTTTTGTGAGTAAATGAGATCTATTAGTCCAACAAAAGTATTTGAATACTCTGAATAGTGAATCATTAATACTACTGAAGAAATAGATAGCATCAGAATGCATTCAGGGCTGTCTGATAATTCTTTTTCCAGGAAAGGTGACATAAAAAGGAAACATTGTATTTTATACAAATCAAGATTAGGTAATAAGGTAATGATTTTTTCGTTCAAAAGAAACGTTTAAACTCAATTTCACATTAATCTTTCATATAAAGCAGCTGTTTTCAACTGCCATCTGTGATATGTGATTTATACATTCTATTCCTATCTGTTTGGTCTTGATAAAGAGAAAATTCTGGTTGTTTTGTCGAAGTTTCATCTCATTTACTCTCTATCTTTGGAAAACAAAGCTGGTTCTTCCATGATGATGTGTTAATTTAATGAGATCTCTACAAATAAACATCATTAAGTTGGCATTTCTCATTAAGGAGATGGTGGTGGGTCCAGTCAGAGCTGTTGAGGTAGTTTTCTGCTTCCAGAACAAATGTATTTTCTTCATTTGAATTTATCTGGTATGAGGAAAAAATGAAAATACAGGTACAGAACAACAATGAGCTGCTTCTAAGTAGGAGAAAAAAATGGATGAGGAGAAACAGCAAGAAGCTATGACGTTTTTAAGAACAAGTTTCCACCTGTTCTACTTCTCAGGTAGCTGAATTTCTCCCACAGATTAAACTGCTGTCCCTTCTAAAACCTCAAAAGTATTCATTTGTCTTTGTCATATAAACCTCAGAACATGGTGTTGAATTTTATTCAAGTCACAGTTGATGGTATCATATGACACTTTTGTGAGTCACTGAACCCAAAATGATTCAACACTGTTGTGAGTCAGCTTGTTGTGCATTCACTTCCTGGAATGGTTTTATATCTGATGATCTGTGCACACATCTATGGGTATTTGTGTTTGTCGTACAAACCAGAAAGCAATGGTTTATTTACAGAGTTCCTTGTCTTTCATTTAAGAGAATTTATCCAGGACAGCTAAAGTGATAATTTAGTCAGCATCACAGGAACGCATCATACCCAAACACCAATATGTTTTTTTTTTTGTGGATGTCTGACTCAGTTATTTGTGTATTTGAATAGGTTAGGTCAAAAGACATGATATGGGGGTCAAAGGATTTTAAGACCTACAACCACCTTACCCAAACTTGAACTGCATGTTTTTCAGAGAGTGAGACAAGCAACCTCATACGGTCAGGTGTTGACTTGTCTATGCACTGTCCGTGGTGCTGGACAGGTAGACAACTGAATAAAGATGGACCTACTGCAGAGAAATTCTCATTAAAAAGGCATTTACGTATGAAAAAAATAAAACTTTAAAGCCCAAACCTGGTCCAATTATAAGCACAATAACACAATTTAGTACCTGGTGGGAGTAACACCTGCAGAGGATTTTTTATTTCTTTTACCAGGCTGGGGCAGGAGGGTCTCAGATAAGCAAACTACACTTGAATCAGGGTTTTTACAATTATTTGAGCCTAGAGATGAAAATTTAGGAGGTTGTAAGTGTGGCCCAGATATAGTTATGCAAAAGGCAAGAGCAAACTCTGCCTGCTAGTGAGGTGGATTCCTCAAGTTTTACAATTTTACATTTGGTCATTCCAGTCTCCCAAGTTAGCCTCTTGGATGCTATAGTTATTGTGAGTGGTGCTTTCAGCTATCTTTGTAAATGTGTAGTGCCTAAAAAGGACCAGCACATGTATAAAAAGCTGTGTATGCACGGATTTCAATGGATTTTAAAATCTTTAAACATTTGTTTGACTTCCTGATGAAAGTTTGATTTGGCAATCATTCAAAGTTGGTCTTTTAAGGTAAACATGAGCAGAATTTGAGAAAAAGGCATTCTACCTCTTGAAGAGTTTTACACCCAAGTCTTTGTGTACATTCTAGCACTTGGTTCTTTGGTGCAATATATACAATACAACTTTATTTGTCCCCGAAGGGAAATTCATTTGTCTGGAGTCTCATCTGTTTATGGTAGAATTATATAGTCTTATTGCTGATGGTATGAAAGATCTTCTACATCTTTCTGTCCTGCAGCAAAGAGAGAGGAGCCATCCACCAATGTTGCTTTTTTGGTCATTTAGGGAGATATGAAGTGGATGATTCATGTTCCCCAGAATGGCCTCCACCTTCTTCAGTGTGCATCTCTCCACCTCATCCTCCAATGAGTTCAACTTGATTCCAACCTCAGAGCCAGCTTTTTTCACCAGTTTGTTCAGACGCCTTGCATCCTTGTGTTTTACACTGCCTCCCCAGCAGACTGTAGCATAGAACAGAACACTTGCCACCACAGACTGATGAAACATCTGCAGCATCTTACTGCAGATGTCTATTGATCGGAGTCTTCTCAGGCAAAAGAGGTGGCTCTGCCCCTTTTTGTAGATGAAGTCTACATTTTTAGACCAGTTCAACTTATTATCCAGGTGTACACCAAATTATTTATACGATGTCACCACCTCGATGTCCACACCACAAGTGTTCACTGGCTGAAGAGGGGGTTTGGATCTGCGGGAATCTATGACAATTTCCTTTGTCTTCAAGGTGTTGAGTAGGAGGCAGTTTTTGTGACTCCAGTCACTGAAGGCACTTATCAGATCCCTGTATTCGGCTTCTTGTCCATTTCTGATACATGCCACGATAGCAGTGTCATCCGAGTATTTGTGGATGTGGCAGGACTCAGTGCTGTATTTGAAGTCTGATGTATAGAGGTGAACAGGAATGGAGCCAGGACTGTCCCTTGTGGAGCCCCTGTACTGCTCATTAATGTCCCAGAAACACAGTTCCCCAGCCTGGCAAACTGTGGCCTTCCTGTCAGGTAATCTGTGATCCAAGAAACACAGGAAGGATCCACTCCCATCTCCGTGAGCTTGTCTTTGAGTATGGTGGGTTGGATGGAGTTGAATGCATTTGAAAAATCAAAGAACATGATTCTCACATAAACGCCAGGTTCCTCCAGCTGAGACGGCACGGTGAAGCATGTAGAGGATGGCATCATCCACTCCAATGTGTTCTTTGTATGCAGACTGCAGGGAATCGAGTTTGTCTTTGACCTCAAGCCTTAGTAGGTGTAGAATCAGCCGCTCCAGAGTTTTCATGATGTGTGAAGTAAGGGCAGTTGGTCTGTAGTCATTTATTTCAGCTGGACATTTTATTTTTGGTACCAGTACGATATGTTGGTGAAGACAACGTTATTGATAATAAAGATGAGAGGTGTCACATTAACGATTTGTTATTTCACTGCTTATGTTGATAGTTTTTGAGAAGGAAAATGTTCCATACACCACGTCCATTTCCTCTAGCACTGTGTGGCAGCATCTGTGTCTAACTGGACTTGAGGCTCCTCGTGATACTACCATCTAGATCTTTGCTTGTGCTCTACTTACTAACAGATGTAGCTTAGGACAAAATTATCTGCTATATGACATGACACTGTAAATTCAAACAAAATATTTAAGTGCCTGAAAACAAAACAGTCCCGTGATCTCACAAGGAATAATAAAGCTTGTGTATTTTTAAGGGAGAGAGGAAGAAAAGGTAGAGGGTGGACTTGTTAATGCACTGTTTGCGTTGCACACAGTTTTTCTGTAAGGTTGGCCACACTACCAATTTTCAAATCTTAAATGATTTTTAAAAACATGGGAGACCACAGACATAAGAACAATTTCGAATGATTTTTCCATCTTACAATCCTCTGTGTGTACACTATACAACTCAGACCACTGGAGACCAAACACCTGACAAAGACTGAACAGTGAAGATCCCCCACACACTAGTCTCTTCTATTCTACTATTTGAGCAGAAATCACTGATGTTGTCTTTACTCAATACCAACAAACATATATGCAGGAAAGCCCTTACTAATCTCTTCTGTTTCCCTTTACAGAGACATTAAACCTGACAACATACTACTGGATGAACACGGTAAGATCCCTTCTCTGATTCTATTTAAATCAATGGATGTTTGGAGTTCTATTCAGAGTTCATAAACTTTAACATAAATGTTTTGCTACTTTAGAATTTTGTAAATCTTGTAATGTAGGACCTGACATGACTTGTTGCCCTCGATTCAAAACTTAGCTCCTAATGACTCAGGCTTTTAAAACCCCTAGGATCACGTCTATGTGGATCAAAGGAGTTGAAAAGCTCTGAGGCAGGTTTTACAGACAGGCCCTCCAGCATAAATGAAAGTACCTCATTTCTAATTTTAACAAATGCAACTCAGAATTCACATGTGCTTTTTTTTTTCAAAACTGTGCAATGAAAAGAGGCGGGGTGATGTAACAAGTGAAAATGACACAGAGATATTTATGACCATGGCTCCTTTCTGCTGTGAGGAAATCCTGTCGTGAATGATTAAGTGTCATTGTTCGTTTGAGTGTCAGTTTCACATAAACATCACATACGCTCACATGTATGCACATATATGTTAGAGGGAGGGGCTGCTGTAAATCAAAGCTACATAGAGAGGTTGTAAATTTCTTCATCAATGTGTAGAATGTTAAAGTACTTCATCTAATTAGCCTGGCTGGAGAAAAACAACCTTTCTGAGTCATCGCAATTTACATGTACATACTACAGCTTAGTGTACAGCTTTACTGTTTGGCTACAAAATCAAGGATATTTTTTTCAGCAATTCTGAAACTCTATAAACACTTTTTAAAGCCAAAACAGGCATTTCAGATGGGTTTGGAAATCCTTGCTCCTTTATCCCACTTCACAACAACTGTTAAGTTTTTAGTAAGACTTTCTAAAACACTTTTCCAGCACATGCTAAGTGAAATAATTCAAGATATTTTTTCTTGATGGGAGTGTAAATCTACTTATGGAAAACAGAAGCCAATTTAGCACAGGTACTGGCTATCTTTGACCACCCATGCAAACAGCTGAGAAACAGAAACAAATACTGGAAAATGCAATTCTATCTTTGCTGAACTGAGAAGTTTTAGTCCCAGCATAACTTAACATGGTATCTACCATTTTTTATTGGTGTCATGTTGATATCCAGACTGCCTCTCTACCAGTCTCTGTCTCACACATGCACTCATGAAAATCTATTCAAGATTTCAAATGGAAGGTCTGCCACTGAAATCATTAAAGGTCGCTCATTCACACGACTCTCACAACAGGAGAGACTCGTAGGAAGAGGGGACATTGCATCAAACACTGACTGAACCTTCCAGACACAGGTGTCTTTATAGAGACACACTCACTGCACTCAGGGGATCCCCGTTTCACTAGTTGTGAGATCACTACACCAATTGGCTGGACCTCTGTTGAATTAACCCATACCTGGTTTGATGAAGGCAGCAGTACACTACCACTAGTGCCTACAATCTGCTTTTGCATTCCATCTGTTATAGATACACTGGCAAGAGTTTATCAAAAAAAAGACCTGAGAATGAATAGAAAATGTGACATTATACATGTAGCATATACATATAAAATAAACATAGTTTAAAATGTACAATCCTTTTTTTGTTCTTTAAATAATAAAGCACAGGTTACTTAAGTAGCCTCACAACATGAAGTGTACTAATATACAGTATCCATGCATGTATACAAACATCCACACCCACCCTAAAGTCTGAAGGTCTCAGAGGGCACAGGGCATCAAGGAGCTGGGGAGATATGCGGGATGGCAGGTCTGCTGTCAGTACAAAATGAAAGCAAACAAAGAACGACAGAAAGAGAGAGGTAAGATAGAAGGAAAAGATAAAAGAGCGAGACAAACCGGGAGAGCCACAAGGATAATGCAAGGAGGAAGAAGGTGATGAGCAAGCATTTTTATAAAGAAAGATGATAAAAGGAAGAAAACCAGGGTAGACAAAGATGGAAGGAGATAAGTGAGGAGGAGGTATAAAGAGACAGCTTTGTCAGCCTGATTTCTAAAGGACAACAAACATTCACCTGCTCTTTCTCTTCCTTTGCATGTGTATGTTTATTCTTCCAAGCTCAATAAGCACTTCTCCTTTCATGGACTCTCCATGTTTCTGTACAGACTGGTAGTTTTCCTCTCCACTTGCGTCTAAAACAACATGAGGTATGAGAGGAGGGGGGGCAGGCTGTTTTGCTTCTGCTCACCAGTCAATTTTGCAAGCTGGAATTGACCCGTTCCTCCCGTGTTCCTCCAGGGAGCTGCTTCAAATAGAGAAAAACAATTTACCCATGCACATGCGATGTCGTGTTTTTTTTTTTAAACGCCCATTGCCCCAGGATGCCGAGAGAAGCTCCGAGAGGGCTGCTGTCTAGGTTATCGTCTGTGGGCGGCACGCACACATGCAGAGACGGAGGTGAAATGAGGAGAATCACAGCTCACTTCTCCTCCCCCCTTTGAATACAACAGAGGTGTCTGAACACGTTCGCTACATTAACAACTTTGACACATGAGCTTTTATTGTTACAGGAAGAAAAATATCTATGGCACAGTAGTGGCTGGGTTTTCTGTCTGAGTCCCAGACTAGCCTGTCCAAACATGGATCTGGACCTGGGTTTTAGTCCATTATTATTATAGCTTAAGAACTAATTCGGTAGGTGCAGACCCCATTCATTTAAACATGAGTCAGATTGATAGACATATTCACATGGATGCTGAAATAAAAAAAAAAATACTTGCTGCATTAATGGACATGTTTCCCAACATCTTTTCCATGAACTCACCCCAGCCTCTAGATTTTTAAATACTAACTCATAAACTGGCTTGGACTGTTACAGAAAAAAGGAAGACTTCCTGATGGGACAGAAAAGGAGAGGGTCTTCCAAAGAGGCCTGGAAAAGAAAAGAGAGTGAGCCAGATAATAGGTCATGATAATGCTCTACAACTAATAATGAATTCATTGTTAAAGCTTTTTCAGGTGTAATAGAAAATAAAAAAAAATTGGTGCAACTATGCATGCACATTACCTGTAACCCTTAGGGTTAAGCCCCCCCACCCCCCAAGCCTAGTGACATCCCTGGTCAAAGGAATGACAAGTTTTTGGGTCTGAAAGATAACAACACACCAGCTTTGTGCCTCATTTAAAGAAAAACACACACATGAGCACTAATGGGAATGCAGGTTACCCATAGTGTTCTCCTGCTAGTTTTGTCATGCAATATTTTATATTGAATGTTGTCCTGTTATTATTGATATGCTTATTTTTGGTTAAAAGATGTCATGGCCCAGTCTCACAGTAAAGGTTGTTGGGATACCTGAAAAATTAGGGGGGCAAAGGTATGCATATTCGTACTGTAAGATACAGACATGCACCGAACAAATAAATGCAGCAAACAACAGCAACAGCCTGAATATTCTCAGATAAAACATTTCCTGTTTGGGAACACATTATTTCCCTGTTAAAAACAACAGTGGAAAAAGACGAGGGGAAGACAGAAGTAGCACAGACATTATTTGCTGACAGCACGACCATCAAAAAAAAAAAAAAAACAATATTTTAAACAGCACCACACAAACATAAGCATCACTGCAACTTGGAGGAAGAACAGAACAAACTCAGCTCTGTTTGGAAGTTTAACAGCCTCTTTCTGGGAATTTCTGAGAGGGCAGAAGCGCTAAAAATGATTTTTAAAGCGGACGGTTTACAACCATATAAGTTGTTCAGAACACAGGATTTAAATTTTTAAGCCTTTCAACGAAAAGTCTCACTAGCCTTTTTTTTTTTTTAACTTTCCATGATATAAGGTCTCATTATTATAACACGGGTGCTCTGGATTTGTGAATCAAATTGATCCTAAATGCGGTATCTCCCGATAGTCGGCCTCAGGGTATGGTGAGAAGGGGACTCCTAGAATTGCTGACAGTTATCCTCAGGTTCCAGATAGACTTCCTCTTTAAGTGCTCCTAAACTTTGTAGTAGGTCTCATCAGTTAAAAAAGTAATCCAATACTGAAGTCCATGTTGAAATACAAGAAATAAATCTGCAGCAATGCTGTGGCTAATGGGGATACTGATTACATAAGATAAATCTGAATACTTAAAATGACCTTAAGATTGAGGTAGTTATTAAAATCATGACTGTATCTCCAGTATGCATACTGTATGTTACATTGCTGCCATCACTGGTTGGGGTGTACTGAGGTAGCAGTTAGCAAATAATTAATAAAAATAGAAAAAGCAGAGCGTGACACAATGGAAGGAACAATCCTAGACAGTTGTGGCGGTAATCCCAGAAAAACGTTAGATAAGCTGCCAGGAATCCTGCTGACCCACTGTTGAGCCAGCACGCAGTCAAAGATCCACTGGCAGGTACGGGTGGAAGGTAGATTAATTTATTCTCAAGTAATGTTATTTAGGTTTATTTAAATGAATGATAAAGGCCTGCGTTAAGATTTCATTAGAATTTATGCAAATTGTACCACTTTGAGCCACATGCATTGGAACAAACAGGAACACAGGATTACAGTGAGTGAAGTGGCTGTCTCATAAAGAGAGCAAAAGCAGATTATAATCCAGAGGAAATAATGGAACAATAAACTGCTTTAAAACAAATAACATTAGAATCACTCCAACAGCTGCTGATTCAGTCACATATGCAAATATGCCAAATTATTACAAAATTAGGGCATGGAAAAAATGTTCAATTATTAATGGGCTCCTTTTATACTGGGGCTTTGAGTCTTCTGTTCATGGTGCTCTTTACCGTCAACTGTCACACACAAACAGACAACCGTAGCCATGAGTTATATGAGATTCAGCTTCTTGCTTATGAACCCGTTGACATGCAGACTGTCTCCTGAGCCTCAGCCTACAAACTAAAAAAGCAAAGTAATTTCCAAGCTTTGCCAGGTTTTTGTGCTCAGTAATTTGAATATATTTTGTCACAAAGGCTGATAAGCTATCTCTTTTCCTTGACAACAGAATCCTGCTCCTCACTCTACAGTGGGTATCACCACTTAAACATAAAAGCACTCTGCAATTTATACAATCCTTTTCCCCTCTATGATCCATTTTTGATTTTTCCCAGTGCGCCTGACCAATCTGGAACCACCACTTTATTACATCCATACACTGCGTGCAGTCCACTTATGTCGCTACTTTTATAAGACAGATTTGATAACAGAGTTGATCTAGTTATCTCTCTACTACTAATGCCATCTGTCTCTGGCTGTGTCATGTTTTTATCTTGTTAGTATAAGAGACACATCTGCCCTCTCACTGAACCAGCTCTGAATCAGTGAAATAGTTCCTGCTTCTAAGACTGTGATTTGAGCTGTAAGAGTATGACTGAACTTTGATGATACACATCAAAGCTAATGTTATGTTTTTGTTTGTTTGTTTATTTTGTGCTTATGTTAATATTGATCATTGCTTGTAAACTACTAAGAATCAAACAAGTTGATCACATAAATATGCGGTGATTAATCATACATCCTTCCATTTTCTTGCATTTAGAGATTGCATTAGCTAGCTGGTTGTTGTTATTTTGTTGATAAATCCAGGTCTGCTGCACTCCGTCAGTTCAGCTTGATGACCACAGCTTGATCTTGTACTGATGTTAGCATCTTTGCTAACACAGTACTTTGATTTTTCCCAAACTTCCATTTGGGAGCTTTTAAAATCAAAATTTGTCTATAGCAGACCTGGGTCTGTCTCTAGAAATAAGAGGTGAAAAGTGGTTAAAAAGTGGCAAAAATGGGTTAAAAGGTGCAACAAATGTGATAAAGCAGCAAGTATTGGTTAAGAAAGAAAAAAGGGGCAAAATGGGCAATAACAATGGTGAAAAGCGGTTAAAAAGTGGTAAAAATAAATGGTGAAAAAAATATGGTAAAAAGGAGCAAAAAGGGCAGCTAAGTCATGAAACGGGTACAAAGGGCCACAAATCTGGTAAAAGTGTCAAAAAAATTGATCTAATATGTGAAACAAATATGCACAATTGGGGGATACAGTGATGCAATGGGGTTCAAAAGTGGCACGTATAATTAATTTGAACAGAAACCAACAATAGGTTCACACAGCTTTCAGCTCAAAAATTAAGTAACTGATAGCCAGGACGCTAACACCATTGCTACTGATCCAACACACAGGCATTCATATCAACAATAGTTAGAAATAAGAGGTGAAAAGCAGTTAAAGACGGTCAAAAATTGTATAAAAGGGGCAAAAAATATGTGAAGATGCAAATATTGGTTAAGAAAGGAAAAGACTGGCAAAATGGGCAATAAAAAAGGGAAAAGGCTGTTAAAAAGTGTAAAAAATTAGTTAAAAAGGGCAAAATGGGAAAATTGGGTGGCTAAGTAGCAAAAAAGGGTTAAAAAGTAGCAAAAATTGTGTGAAAGTGGAATAAATCGGGGAGGCCTACTCATGAGCATTAACAGCCCCACACCGACCTTTATTGGATTAAATGAGAACAACGATGGTCAATACTGATTAATGAGTGGATTGGGCAGGACTAAGAAATGTCATAAAACCAAAGGAATGTGAACAGCCAATGAATGAATGGTATTCACTGAGCAATCCTCTCCTCACATGCATACCTTTCCTCAGCCTTGTGCACACGTTGTTCATCTATCGAAGGATGCAAAAGTGGAATGGTGTTAAGCTCATACCTAGAGGTGACATAGTCTTTAACGTTGTAAAAATTAATTAAACTAGACAAATCCCATAAGTCTTAAAGCCTCTGCAACAAGCCACTAGAGACAGATTCTGCTCTGACTGCCTAAATGGAGCAAACATTGCAATAAATCATCGCTGCCATCCTTAAACTGACAAAAACGACACCTATAATATGTGGTATTAAAACCTATGATTTTTACCCCTGGATACTTTTGGCCAAGTATCTGAACATTTTGATGATAGTTATGTTTCTCCCTGCTGGGGACTGTGTGAAACTCCTGTCCTAAATCTGTCTTCTGCAAAGCTGAAAGAAATGAAGACAGAGCGAGGGAAAGGGGCAGAAGATAAGTATCTGACAGATACAGGGGAGATCATTAAATATGAAAACACAGCTCTTACTCAAGCTCCACTTAAGAGTGTGAACTGATGTTTGAGTCCTGCTGTACTTTTGTAACAGCACTCAAAAATGCCTTCTGCAGAACACCAACCTACCTCTCCTTATTTTGCATCACTACCACTTTTACTCTTACACCAACGCAGGCCTCACCAGAGTTAGCTTTTATCTGCCTGTTTTTTGCCACTTTTGACCCGTATTTTCCACTTTCTATTTTTATGCCTCTATTAACACATTTTTGCCGCTTTAACCATTGTTTTCTTAACCCTATTTTGGCCCCTTCAGCCCATTTTTGCCACTTTTCAATCCCATTATTTAATTACCTTTTCTGTCCATTTTTGCAACTTTTAAGCAATTTTGCCACTTTCTGCCTGTTGTTGCTTCTTGTATGCCACTATTAAGCCTCTTTTCACTGCGTTTTATGCCTTTCTTGCCAATTTTAACTGCATTCAACTTTTTGGTTTACCCATTTTTGCCACATCTTGAAGAAGGCTATATCCATCTATCCATCTTGTCCACTGCTTATCTCTGGTCAGGGTGGTAGAGAAGGCTATGTGGTTTGGCATAAATAAAAATATATTTGTTGCTTTAATAAGAATGGTCATTATTCAGGTAAAAACAAGGTGGTTATCACAGCTTAACTTTACAATGGACATTTTGCTGACCTCTGTGGGCCCCAGATTTGGCTGGGCCCCAGAAAGCTCTCCCCTTGCTGCTATGAGTCCTTATTATTATCTGCAAAGGACACAGAAGGGTAAAGAAGTCAGTGCATAATGCACCTAAGGACAGATTTGGTATTTATGTGGAAAAAGAAGATTAAGACCTTAACATGAGGACAGGGCAGAGAAAGTATCTGAGGTAAAACTGAAGGAAGAAAGGAGGAGGCTAAAGTATTAATGTAACACAAAATCAAAGTGTGTGATAATGCAAAAGAGGAAAGAAAGTAGGTTTTTATGAATTTTTAAAGCTAGAATTCTTCATCCTTAGGACTCAGTATCTCTGTGCAAATATAAAAACACAGTGTAAGGATAAAGGGGGTCTTGTCTAGGTCTCACTGAAGGTATTTGTGTGGTTACCTGGGACAACCATTCAACCGAACAATCACTCTGCGGCAAAACTCTCCCGCTCTGTATTGCTGCCTCACACAGTGTAAGCACACAGAGTGTATATTCAGCTGATTAGTGTGGGCTCAGTGTGCATGGCAAAGACTCTGGGCTATCTTGCAGCAGACACAGGTCAGTGGTTTGACTTTGGGAGTTTGCTGTTGAAACACTTTCAGTTCTGATGCCTTCTATTCCAGTAATTCAGCAACATTTAGTTTGAACGTGATGCCTTTTAATAATATCAGTGTCAGAGTATTATGATCTAGAATACCTAAAGGAAATCTCACCGGATCATGTTGTATATTAGAATTCCTTTCATCCTTGTTTTTTTTTGCATGTCTAACACCCACATAAGAAGAAAACAAGGTAGGATAACTACTGAGTGAAAGTAAGCTGCAGTTAAATGTAATTCTAGAAAAGCCTGAGCTTTAAAGGGAGACAGTTACTTATGATGGTGTAAACACAGCTCTGTGATTGTACAGCTTTGTGCCAACTTAAAATGTTTAACAGGGTTCACACAAGTGATTAACCTGTATGTACTTCAATAAACAACCTTCAGACCATGATGATAGTAAAACTATTTTTCTCTGTTTTTCAGGGCACGTCCACCTTACAGATTTCAATATTGCAGCCATTGTAAAGGATGACCTTAAGGCAACATCCATCGCCGGGACCAAGCCATACATGGGTAAGGAAATACGTCTTGATGGACAGTTATCTTAAGCCACAGGAATGACGTTTAAACTCCAAAGGTACAGACTTGTTTTTGCTAACCCAAACTGCAAAGCACAAACAAAGGGATTCCCTTCAGGACACATCATTTGAGGATAAGAAAGCAGCATTTAATCCTTTTCATTTTTTGTAGTTTTATTACTTATTATGAAACAGATTATTTCTAATACATCATACTTTATCAGTGGTTCTCAGCTGATGGGTCAGGACCCAAAAGTGAGCCACTAGCTCTTTCCAGTGGGACAGCAATGTGTGTCAAGGAAAAGAAATTGGCAACAAGTCTATGTGCCGAATCCTTAAGTGGATAGAGTAAATACATACTGTATTTTTTGTACGTAGAGCTTTTGGACTTATTTTTTTTCCCTAAGATAATGAGGAATGTCCTTGAGAAATTAACACATTTCTGAGGGGTCTGGCTGCACACCGTACATTTCTGGCAGTCATTGTCACGGGCCGGTCATGTGAGACACTTTATATCTCAGAAAGGAAGTGCCATAATTTGCCAGTACAGTATATTTCCAGTTTTATTTATTTATTTTTTAAATTCAACTTTATTTATAAATAAAGTCTGGTGGTTATGAAATGACCAGCTTGCAAACATTACAAACAAAGCAACATTTGGATGGATTTTCACATTTAAAGAACAAACTGTAACACTTTACTTGGGTACTTGGGTTTTCTTGGGTCGCAACTTCTCTTAAGGAGGTAGTAATGGGTCCTGATGTCCAACCAGTTGAGAAACACTGTACTATATGCTGTTTCAAAGATTCCGACTTTAAGATAAAACCTGTAAAGAGTCGCTTTGAATAAACTGTAATTTATTAAAGCATCATTAAATGATTAACAAAGGGATGGTAAATAAATAGATTAGAGCCCGACTGATATGGGATTTTTGGGGCCGATGCCGATACTGGGGGCTAAAATAAGCCGATATCAGATATATTGGCCGATAACCGATATATCGGCCGATACATGAAATAAGAACATTCATATACACAGGATATATACTAATTTAACAGTTGCATTTATCTTTGTTTATTCCACAAAGATGCAACTTGGACAATGTTAAAATGCTGTATAATAGTCTTTTATTAGATAATGGTGGGCATGTGAATTAACAGTTGCATTTATTTTTATTTCAACTCTGCGTATACTCCTGAATTAGTCTCCGTGTGGATGGGGCCTGAGTGGGGGAGAGAGAGCTGCTTGTGTGTGAGGGGGAGGGGCAGGGCACTCGGGCTGAGTTCAGCAGGGACACGGAGGAGCAGAGCGACAGGAGCAGAGCGACAAAATCCCCGCGCAGTAAAAAAGTTAATATATTGCTACATATTGGACGATGTTTATTATCTGTGATACGCTATAATCGGCCTGCTGATCAATCGTTCTGGCTCTAAAATAGATGTATTCAGAGCAGAAAAAAGGTCAGAAGTTACTGGAGGCCCTAGAAGAGAAGTGGGGCAAAAATAGAGCAATATGCATTTTCACACCTGCCATCCCTAAGCTCCAATTCATTAATGTTAGCCCCTGCAACTGACCTCTTGACCTTTAACAAAAAAAACCCAACTTCTGCCGCAAAAGTATTTTTAGTTTAAAACTATATATATGACATAGAAACATTTGGATTAAATGAATATGAATATGAAAGAGAGACATTACCTCCTCATTGTGTCCAATTTTGTGAGAAGTATGCTATCAGAGGGTATTCTCATAGGGTTGAGAGTAATTTGTTTGATTAAAATGCTGATTATTCTTTTCAGTGTTGAGTAATTAACCATTATTTCTTTGATTAAATCATCAGTTTGCATTCAGATTTAAGAGGCCTAAATCAGAGAACTAACACTCTTTAAGTGACACACAGATTAAAAAGGAGTCAAGAAAGTTTTCAATTTTTCAATCCTCTGTGCCAGGGATAACAGAGGAAGGAGGCATCATAATAACGAGTTATCCACCCTTCTGACTATACATGCACCTGTCCATCTTAAGATTTTCTGCAAACTTTGCACTAATGTCCACTCTGACTCAAGGATCAACTGATAAGAATTTAAAGATCAAAACTCAGGATCATTGGGCCTCAATTGTATGCCTCACATTTGCATTTCCCCACGAGGCAGTAGTTCTAATTTACTAATTGATGCTGCACAAGAAAAAAACAACAACTTTATAGTCTTTAGAAAACAAAGTGTATCCTTCCAGCTGCAGCAATCCTTGAACTGCTACAAAGCTTACCAGGTGAGTGTGGGTCAACCTTAAAGTATGTGCTCATCATGGAGAATAATCTCATAACCACATGTGACTACGTTTGAGAAGAATACTCTGTGGTCTAATAGATTATTCATGGGTACTCTGGAGAGAAGAAACCATTTTCAGAGGCTACAGTAGATAAACTACACGTTTTTCTCCTCAGCAAGAGAGCAAGCAAATCAGTCGTGATGGAAGGAGGAAATGTGTGTTTGTGTGTGTGTGTGCATTAACTTGTGTATTATTTTTTCAGGGGAAAAATATTAAGAGCTTTGATTGCTTATCCTGCCCAGAGAACCTGGTTCATCAATTATTTATTGCAAAGAAATTCTGATATTGGCTGCAAATTAGAGACCAATAATTAAAATATGCCTCTGGCAAAAACAACAAAATTCATGTTTTTCATCCCTGAACAACAAAAATCTCCAAAGTTAAGTTATAAGTTATGAAGCAAACTAAGACCATCCTGGTCTTAGTTTCCTTTATAACAACCTCTATAACATGCCTTTTCTGTCACTTTATACAGTATGAGTAAAATCAGACTGGCTAATTTAGATTTTGTAGTATTTCAACAACCCCTTGCCTATATTCATTTATATTACTTTAATTTTAATGCCAAGTGTTAGTGGTTAATTTCAACAGATGATAGACATAGGAAAAGGGAGATTAAAACATTCAATAAAGTCAACAAAAATATTTTTTTAAAAATCATAAATGTTAGCACACAGATTATTTCTATTAATTTCTTTTGTTTTTTCTGTCCATCAGCTCCTGAACTCTTTCAGACCTTTGAGGGCTCCCACCCTGGCTACTCCTTCTCTGTGGACTGGTGGTCTTTGGGCATCACAGCATATGAGCTTCTAAGAGGACAGGTAATTTAATGCACATTATTGTCATGGCTTTGACAACACTCGCATGGCTAATCAAATGAAGAGTGAAGCTATGATGGAGTCAGATTAGTCACAGTGTGAGACAAATCCCTGCAGGAGACTGAATGAGTAGAACTTAATCTATTTAGAGCATAAAATTATTGCAAGAATATTAGTTATTTGATTCTGGGCTTGCCCCATGTGGAGAACTAAAACCTACAATGCCATGGTTATAACAGCAACCCCAACAAACACACAGACTTTCACATTTTCAGACACAGGAGGGACATGGACAAAGGACTTGATTCACTTATTTCACATTTTGTGGGTTGGTAGATTAACTTTGCAAAGCAGATGGATTTGCAAGCCTCCATGCTTGTCATCAGGTAAATCAATCTTGCAAAGCTCCAATCTACCCTGCAGATTATGCCGAACTGTTTTGGTTCGAACTAACAAGCGTCATTTGAGGAGAACGAGGCTGTAGCTGCAGGCGGGGTTTAGTTATACTAAAAGCTGACAGCAATGGCTGCTGCCAGTCCAGCGATTAATTCAGATGTAGCTGTAGTATAGCAGAGATGCAAATAAGTCATTTTTTGTAAGTCCAAGTCAAGTCTCAAGTCTTTGGTCATGAGTCCAAGTCAAGTCTCAGGTTTTTGGTCAACGAGTCCAAGTCAAGTCTCAAGTTGTTGGTCACGAGTCCAAGTCAAGTCTCAAGTCTCCGATGGTAGTGTTCTGTGATCTGCCTCTGACGTCCAGTCTGTTTAGACCACTGCATTGTTCTAAGGAATTTAAATCCTGTACTGTATTAACACCATCAGTAGGGTGGGGTATAGTCTGTGGCCAGCTCACTGTGGTGTGCGTATGTGTACACTTACATATGAACAGGGCTTCACATTAACTTTTTCCACACCATCCAATGTGACTAATGGCTACTAGCCACTCAGTGTTTCCACCAGCCACAGCTCTGTTGTTGGAAATGTATTTGCTATATATTATATGTACCTCTAACCTTGCAAAGCAGATGGATATGCCCGTTTCCTTGTTTTTCACTGGCGAATCCGTCTTGCAAAGCTTCCATCTGAACCATTTGGGCCCGGTTAGAAAGTGACAGGACCAATCTGCGATGAGGGGCAGTACTTCCAGGCACGGCAGAGTCGTGACGTAAACAAGCAGCAGCAAGAGCTGGTGCAGTTATGGAGGAAGAGATTAGCGTGGATGCTGCTAAAGCGCCAGTTTTACCAGAACTTGACCACATTTCTTCGTTGAAAGAAGAACAAAGAACAGCAGTGAATTGTTTTCTTTTCGAAAACAACAAAAGTCGAGTACTTACATGTCTATAGTCGCCATGTTTCGCCTTATTCCTCAGTAGCTGCGCACGTGCAGCTTGCTAGCGGCTACGTCACGTGCTTTGTTGCTCTGATTGGCCCGTAGAGATGTGACAGACAGAACGTTCACCCATTCATACTCCAAGGATTTTTCAAGGCCTCTGCCTTTTCTCAAACGTTTCTTATTGAAGGTTTCCTAGATGGATGTGTGAAACACATCCATCTGGCGTGTCAGGTTACAAAACTACCAAACATTCAATAATTCTCAGAACTTTAACCCTTTTAATGCCAGTTTGATTATTTTAAATATTTCATTTTTTACTGCAAAAAAGGGAATTTTTTTCACTATTTATAATAAATAGTAGAAAGATGGGGCTTTGGTGCTGATGAGAGTCTTGGATGGGTCAAATATTAGCAACAAAATTGATTTGTTTGCATTAATATTTTTTATGTAATGTCAGAAATACCCTCTTGACATCTTTGAGGCAAAAATGCCCCCATTGACTTCCATTAAAACCACGTTTTTTTTATCTCACCTGAGTCTGGTTTAAACCAGGAAATGGATCTGCCAGAAAATACACTTACCCTTAATGATCAGAAACCCATGCTGAAACAGACCGGGAGTAGAGCGAAAACATCGTTTCTGTCATGGAAAGCTTTCGGTGTTGCTCTCTGCGCTTGTTTTAATAAAGACACGTTGTCCAGTTCAGAGAAAACCGCTGCTGCGGCTCAGTCCAAGCTAATGACTCCACTAGCAGGCCTTGTATACAATCCCTCACAACAACTAACCCTTTACCCCGTAACTATTACATACTTCTGCTGAAGCAGGTCGGCAGAAGAGCGACATTGTTTTTGGTCGCAGAAAGCTTTCAGTGTTGTTCTTGCTTTAATACAGGAATGCTGTGCATTTCTGACAAAAGTGCTGCTATGGCTAATTTTGAGCTAATCGTTCAACTAGCAGGCCTTGTATACAAGCACTGACAAATCTGAGACCAATCTTTGTAGATTTGTTGGATGATTGAAGCACATTTATTGATAAAAAACAGTGTTAGCAACCTGTAATTGAATTAAATGAGGAAGAATAACAAATACTGCTTCACCTTCAACTGATCTAGAGCTTTAATACAGTGTTGTTTTTTTACATAATATAGTTTCCCATCACACTTTCTTTAATGCATTCAGCCAACTTTCTGTCCTCGGTTACATCTCACGCCCCAAGTGTTATCTTTAGCCCTGCCCCAGGCTTTATCTTGCCTCAAATCCTTCTTTTAACCCTCTAAAATATGCTTTGTCCTCTTCCTGACCTACATAGTATATGCACCCAGTCTTCTCCTTTACTTTCAAGCTGTGTACTTTGATTTTCAAGTGCTTTTAACGTTCAGTCGTTCAGGGATGGATTGCTGAGTACTCACTTACACATCCAGAAATTACCTGGAATGACATTGACGTTAGCCACATATACACTCTTTCCTCATTCTTCACTTTCTCCTTTATGTAAAACCTCTCCTAAACTTTCCTTCACCTCTCCTCTCCCAGAAAAATTCATTTTTACTTCATCCCTGTGTCTCTCAGGGACATTCTTCTACACCTCTCTCTGACTGGCACATTTCATTGCTGTCTACAAAGCATGAATCCGTCTCTAGGCAATAAAAAACTGGCCTGTTGGATGTGCAAAACTATTTGGCTGTTGTAAATGGAGAGCTAGCTGTCTATGATCCAGCTCCAGGCACCTAATGATCCCTCCTCACACCTTTGCTTCATCTTATCTCCGTCTTCTAAGTTCCAGCTCCCTCTCCCTCCATTAATGTTGCTTTCAGACCATTTAACTCTTCACTCAGTGTCTGTGCTTCGCTGCCAGGCTTGGCCAGTGGTTAAAGGTTCAGATCCAAGCAACTTAACAGCTCTTCAGAACCGCAGATCAATCACTGTCACTTTGAATCTTAACCTCCTGGCTGTTGTTTGTGTTCTAAATGAGGCAGCCTCAGTAAGGAAACAAAGACCACATGGTGCGTTTCAGAAAGAATCTACTGTTAGAAAACCATTAGTAAACTGAGGAAACTATCTCACTCTGGTATAATTTTGCCAGTGCTGACACGTACATTTGTAATAACAAAGCATCTGGATGATGAAATGTTAGGAACAGAGCCTCTGATTGGCTAATAGACTAGACCAAACCCATCATAGTATGGTTAAGGCAAGAGATGACGATTTGAAAAAGTTTTATTTATTTTATTTATTTTTTAAATTTGAAGTAGTCATCACTCCTAAGGAATTAATGACTATAGTTTCATATAAAACTGGTTACTATAGGACCTTCTAACAATTGACCTAAGTTGCATATAAAGCAATCAAATCATTCCACATTTTCTTTCTATCCATGTACTTAAATATGTTTATGTCCTTTTAAGCTTCTTGCAAAACTTACATTGCTTTTAATTTCCCTTGGGATTATTAAAGTACCTAACTTTCCTTCCTACCTACCCACCTAACTAACTACTTACCGACCTTCCTACACACCTACCCACTGTTAATATCTCATAAACTGTTCTTTCCTCTCTTCTCTCATGAAAATGAGGGAGTTGGGGAAGGTAAAGTGTCAAGATATGCCAGGCGGTGGTGTGTGTTAGTCCATGTCAGGGTACCTCACCCTGAGCTCTGCCTTCCCCACCCTGCTGTCACTCTGTCTTCCAATCTTTTTCATTTTCTCTTTTGTACTTTTTTCAGTGCCATGTAGGGCTGGGCGATATGGCCTAAAATTTATATCCCGATATATTTTTGCTATATTCTTAAATGTCCTCTAAGTAGCTGTATAGTGTCTAATTCAGCACTAAATGACACCAGTATGGTGATTATAATAGTCCGTTCTGTTGTTGTTTTTTTTCTTTAATGTATGCAAAAAGGGTAAAAATCCATATTAATTCAAATTTAGCCCAGTTTTATTTTGAAAAAGACTTCATTCAGGCTCTTACTCATAAATTAAAAGTACATAACCGTGAAATACTCAGTCTTTTACAGTGTATGGAACGTTCTGAAATGTTTCCTGTGTTATGTTTACTATTGCTGATTATAAAATTATTATTTTTCTCATTAAGGGTGATACAAACCTACACAAAGCTCACCAATCCTGCATGCAGCCAAGGGCCAAAACACTGCAGTCTAGTCCACCATCCAGGCTCACAGCTTTGATTACATTAGTCTATTATCTGTGCTGATGAACGCTGGACTAGTTTCTGACAAGTTCATGACAAGGGAAGGTAGTATCAGCATTGTCACTACCTGGAGGTTGCATATATGGAGCCTACATCTGTCAAAAATGGAATTGCTGTCTAGGCTGTACAGGCCATGTAGGTAAGATAATGATGTCTCTGTTGGCATGGTGGGTGTTGAGAGCTGGCATCAAAGGGGGTGGCTTTGGGAGGCAGGATGACTGTTCAGCCCACTGGAGGTGTCAAGGGTCTAATTGGACTGTATCAGGCTGAAATAAATTTAAAAACACTCATTTAAAAAAGTCTGTATTGAAGATAAAGAGTAGAAAAGCATTCAGTGGGGCTGCATGTCAATCCTGTTTCTCTAATGATCTGGTTTCTCCTCATTTTAAACTGTCTGACATCTGAGAAATGCCCTTAGATTTTGGACACACAAAATTGTAATTTCATGATGACCACAGTGTGAGTTTGTGCAGTAAACACATCCTACAAACTGTGTGAACCGAATAAATATGACAAAATATTATTTGTGAACACACTGTCTCGCTCTGCAGTTTCAAATTTTCCTCATGAGATTGCGCCCTCGGCAGCTTAGCTTTCACTCTTGCCAAATAGATCAAAGCTCAGTTTATGGTGATTTGAAGTGAAATTAATCAGAGTGATTTTGGTTTTATGAACGAACAGCCATACAACAAAACACGCAATTTAAATTAAAGCTAAGAGCACACTTACATACTTGTATATGTATTTAACTACAGTCAATACAAAAATAATATGGTAATATATTAAAACATGTTCAAGTCATTTCTGAAAACTGTCACCATATGAATTTAAAAACAAACAATCCATCCAGTCAGATCCAGCATCTCTGAGTCTTTCTTCACCTCCAGTGGAACAACTCTGTGTGCCTTCTGAGTGGACAAGAACCCCCAGCCGGCTCTCCTTTGTTCTCTGACCAATGTAAAGCCCTCTCATACAAAGAGAGTTCAAGTGTTTTGAATAGTCCATTATTTCCTGTTTCCCCTATCATTTTCCTCATCAGTGCAGCAAAGGAGTTCACATCAAGGAGAGAAAGGCAGAGAGAGTTGGTAGTACCAACTGTGGAACAAACTTTAAGACAAGTACTTTATCAAAGAAGCGCCTCCAGGCAGAGCATCACTCTGAATATAAAATAATCTTTAACATGTCCTCTTTTCTCTTCTTTTCAGAGACCTTATGTGATGAGATCCAGCACTCCAGCTAATGAGATCCTTCAGACCTTCCACAAAGTCCATCCCAGCTACCCAGCAGCCTGGTCTTTGGAGATGAAGTCTCTCCTCAGAAAGGTGATTGAAGCAGCACATGCATGATGCATAACAAGTAGGAGTATTCACAGTAAACAGCATGTCATTGCCATTCAAGTTGAAATCATTCATTTTGGTTGTGTTTTGCTTTTGTTGTTGCTTCAGATATCCGATATTAAGTTAACATTAATACAAACACAATGGTCTATTTTCTAACTTTGACTTGTTTTATGCTGTCCTTGCTGTAAATACTTGATAGAGTTGGTGAGTCCTGCTCTTCTGTGCTTCTCTTTTGAAGGGGATATTTTGTGTTTGGCAGTTTGGCTTGAATTATTTAATCCCTGTGGGAGAACAATTAGCAAACCTGACACGAAATTCTTTATTCGGGCTAGAAAGGTTGACACAGTGAAAATTCTAATTAGATGGTTACTCTCATTGTTGTAGCCCTACGTTATATACCACAGGTTTATCTGCACCATACAAGATGGAGTATCACTTAGGAATTTTGAGATAAATAAATTGGTGTAGTGTTCAAAATGACAAATGTATGTTAAGGGGGAAGAACAGATAAACAAAGTTTAGACAGTTTGAAACTTAGCACTGGAACATAACAGTCGTAATTCCTGAAGCTTCGTGTGAAAGGCTTACTCACAGTTCTTTGTGTATTGTTATGGTACTAGCAAAGCTGTTGCTGTAGCGTTGAGTTTTATCATGGCAGGGATCCACTGCAGTCTAACTGTTGCATTGCTGCGTGCTCAGACTCCACGCAGCTCATTGGCATTCAAGTCGCACAGGTTACCGTGAGTGTATGTGGGAGGGACCAGGGGAAAGAGTGTGTATCTGTGTGCAAGTGAGAGAGAGAGCCAGTGATGTAAAGAAAGTGAGAGAATAACGCTCAATATATTTGTCCTTCATCCTTCGCTGCCTCTTGAACACTCCCCATCACTGTTTTCCTCCTTTATGTATCACATTTTCTTCTCCTTCATCCTCTCCTGTACTTTCTTTGTATCTCTTCCCTTTGCCTTTTTGTCCCTGTATCCTCATTCTCAGACACATCCTCCTTTAGGGCTAACGTGCTCTCTTTGTATCTCAGTGGGACTCCCGCCTGTAACTTTTCTATCCATGCCACCCCCTGTGGACAGTTGTTCTTACTCTAATCTTTTGTGTCTCTTTCAGTTGCTGTGCATAGATGTCCAGAAGCGCATTTCTTGTCTAGCTGAGCTCCAAGATCTGGACTACATGTCAGATGTCAACTGGGACGCTGTGCTCAGCAAAATGCTTCCTCCAGGCTTTATTCCCAATGTGAGTACAAGAGAAGACAGAGAGCATAAAAGACGCTCACATCTGAACAGAAAATAACAGAATATAATGTGGTTGTATGACAACTAAATCTCAGCATATATGGTGTGATAAATGTGCTATTTCTGGATGCCTTAAGTTACATCTTTATTTTAGCATGATTTTTAATATCTCAGAAAAATAAGTCATCCATTCCCTGAAACCCCTCCTCTCTCTACCCTTCTCTGATATGTAGTCCTGTACCAGTATTTCCCAAAGGCACTGAAAAAAATAGATGTAGCCAGAACCCCTATCCTTCATCTCATCTTTTACCGTCGAGCTGTAGACATCACCCCCTGCTGGGCTGAGGTCGGTCTCCCACTGAGTGTGTCGACTGAATAAGAATAAGCAGCTCACGTGCGTCTCTCATGCCACTTAGATGCAGACAAATTCAGAGCTGCATGTGTACCTGCTGCTCTACAGGTGGTCCTTGAATCATTGTGATAAGTTTAGTGAAGATGCAAGTAATAATGTCGCCAAGCAGGAAGTGAAGCTACATGCTGGCAAAGTGGTGTGCTGTGATTTTTTATGGTGACAGGTTTTTACAGTAGTTGAACTGGTTTATGGTAAGCAGGATCAAAGCTGGTTCTCTTCAGAAAAAAAGGAACATTTCAGATCTAATTCTATAATCATGATAATACCCTAACACAGCAATACATGACACATTCAATCATGACATTTGATGAATGAATAAATATAAAAATACATGCTCTTAAATAGTTAAAGTACAGGATAAATAGTTTAGTGTTGTTCTGTTTTTAAAATAACCATGCCGTCTCCTTTCTCTTCTGGCCACTTCTTCCTTGGCCAAATAATGCCAAATGCAACAATCTCTTTTCACTGCATGTCACAAGTAATACCATGAAAAATCACAGTTTGATGTGGAGAATAAAATTATAAATGATTTTTTGGGGGGAGCTTGTAAGCCTTTATTGAGATAGAACAGTGGATAGAGTTTAAAATCAAGGAGGAAAAATGGGGAATGACATGCTGGTAAGGAGCCAAAGGCCAGTTTTGATCCTGGGCCACCAATTTCACTGTCAAATTTTGTTAAATATTGGTATCTGCTTGTTAAAACCATAGACTGTTAAAAGAATTGGACAAACCCTGTGTGACGTCAGTCGTCTGCTTACAATAGGCAGACTCAAACAGCACTTGAAGCCAATCCGTGGAGGCTTCCATATTGAAATCGTGGTCTCAACCGAACTTTGGATCAACCTAACGGCCAGCCCACTAAGCGCGACTTCCTGTCAGCCTGCTAGCTAGCATTCTGGTTGACAGAAACGGCGCTTCTGCCTGCCGAACTATCTGTCAATCAAATGAGATGCACCAATCAACTTTCATCCTAAATATATTCCAAACGATCGTGGTACAAAAAAAAAATTCACCCCCTGTGCAGTGGGAGCACAATAAGACACTAGCTAATGAGACATGTTTGGTGAACCAGACTGTAAACCAGTTTATTTTGTTAGTCAAAACCGGCTGTTTAACATGTGTGCAGACGGGACTTCCGGTGTTCCTGCAGCCAGCCTCAAGTGGACACTCACGGTATAGCAATTTTTTGCACTTCTGCACTGGCTTCATTTTTTAGGACCGAAGGTTGCCACTTGGTTACAACCCTGGCTCAGGGAAGCAACACAATAGGGCAGAAACTGACCAAAGTTTAACAAAGGTTGTTTATTACAAAACTTAGGTTTAACAATGTAAATTAGGATGGTAACTGAAGAGCATGGCTGGTCTGGCTGCAGGCTGAGAGAGAGGGTGAGGAGAAGTTCTGCCTTGGCTTAAGTAGACTCCCCACAGGTGTAGATGTTCAGAGCCTGATTGTCGCTGAGCAGTGCCAGCCATTGAGTCAGCATATGGAGGCCATGAAGTGCCACAGAGTGCCTCGAAGAAAATAAATATTTGTATGGCACATAAGGCACGCTTACATAACACTGCTACCAGAAATTTAATAGTTGTTTCACACTAAGGTTTGCCACAGAATGACATTGTACTTTGGCATTAGAGATGCCCATCCCACCCTGCCTTTCTGTGTGTTAAATTTTTTGTTTCTGCTTTTTTGACAGTTTTTTAATCAACAATGCATTGTATAAAGATAGTTAAGTAACATTACTTGCATATTGTTTGCATGTTTCACTTGATATTCCGTTATCCATATAGGTGGGCTGTGTGTTGAAAGGCTAATTGTTGCTGAGGTAGTGTTTCACAACCATCATAGTAGAGAGCAGCAGGCATGCCCACAGAATTGGCCGGGCCCCTGAAAAACCCAGTCAATGGGACCTCCCATTTATTGATATCAACGCATGTGTGCTGGATCCTTAGTATTGGTGTGAGTGACCTGGCTAATAGTTACTTCATTTTGGAGCTAAAAAGGTGTTGAGCTATTATTGGGTTCTTTGTGCCCCTTAACAACTTTTTCACCAATTTTCACTACTGACTGTGCTCATTTTTTCCACTTTTCCCCCCATTTTTGTCTGTTAAGCCAATTTTTTTTTATTTCTAACAAATTTTTTGCCACTTTAAACCACTTTTTACTATTCTATCTAGCCATTTTTGTAACTTTTTGCCACTTACAATCTATTCTGCTACTCTTTTGCCCATTTTTTTGGCCCCTACTCTCCAACCATTTTTGTAACCTATTTTTTCCCATCTTAGCTCTATTTGCCTCTTTTCACCATTTTTGCCACTCATGCCACATATAACTCAATTTGCAATTATGAAATTAATTTCCCTTAATGCCATCTCAGTTCCTTCTACTTTATTTTCTGGCATCCTTACATTTGTGCACATCATGGCTTAGCTATTAATTCTGACATTACTTTCGAAGTGATTTAGACAATGCGCCCATCCTCATTGTTTTTGTTGCTTTGAGAGAATGGTTATTATACAGGTTAAATATTAAATATATTTACTATAGATTAACTTTACAATGGACCATGATTTTGCCGACCTCCATAGGCCCCCTATTAACTGGGCCCAAGAAAGCTCTCCCCTTTATCCCCCCTCAGTGCAGCCTTGCACAGCAGTATTACAGGATGATATCAGCAGCAAGAAGCTGCAGAAAAAATGGTGAAATGACAGCGAATGAAACTTCATTTTTAACATGACACTTCAGTAGGTTTGTTTACATGAGGGACATACAAGTGGACATCTCTCTTGAGCATGTAGATAGTCAGGAAATACACTTGGATGACCTGTCCAGGTATTGCCAATGTGTGGGAAACACTGCGACATGAGGCAAGGTGATATCTACTTGTGTTCATATGTTATCCCATCACAACAAGAAAAATAACATCAATTAATCTGTCAGCTATTGTCTTAATAGATTGTTTTTCAAACATGATTCCAATAGAATGTAGTTTTACTTTCATCTTCAGCAGTTTTGTTTTCATTTTTAGCTATTATTGTCATCAGTACCTTCAAGAATTCATGAAAACTAGATTGAGACATTTGCAAACAACACTATCCAGGTTTTTATGGGAGTTCTGAAGGGAGCATCTAGGTTTTTAAAAATCAGAGTAAGAAATCATTCATATTTCTTAATCAAAAGTAGTGTTTACATGAACAATTCAAACCAGTATATTAAAGGAACAGCAGATACAAGTGGCATTTAAACAATCAATTGAAAGAGAAAGATAAGATTCAAAACAGACTTAAAAACAAATATATTCCTTTTACTATCACAACAGACAAAGAAAATAATTACTTCTCTGTTTTAGCATAGGACTAATGTATAGCTGTCTCTGTTGGTCATTTACATTGATGCTCTAATGAAGCATTACAAAAGGAGCTGTCACAACTAAGAGCCTGAGCTGAATACATTCAGAATAATAACTCTCACAAGTGAATAAAGAACAAATTCTAATTCTCAGTCTACAGCGTCTGCAGAGCAGCGGGTATCCCCCAGCGCCCAGCTGGCACAGCAGAGGAAAAACACAGAGGATCGATAGGGAATTGACAGTGTCTCTATCTAATTATAGGCCTATCCTCTTTCTTTAGTCCCTTATAGACAGGAGGCCCTCGGCACTGATGTTTTGTTTCCTAACTTCCCTGTGTTCACGCTGCTGTGCCTCCAGTGGTTTGCTGCTGTTTGAGCCTGGATCTTTCCTGTTGAATTAAAGTGTGGATCCCATCATTCTCTATTCTATTGTTTCACAGTGTATATTATTAAATTGTAGGGGTTTGTACAAAATATTGTTATGGCAATATATTGTCACCCAGTCTTGTGTTATCAAGTTGCTAATGGAAAATATCATATATTAATTGAAAAAATAACAGAACTTTAAGCAGATTCCTCTGACAAATTGAGTCATCATATCACTACTTAATGTCTCCTTGTGGTGGCACTTATTTGATGAATGTGAGTAACATAGGCAGAAGCCAATTGGCAGAGGAAGAGGCTGACAGTGAGATGAAAGAATAAGAATACAGTGGGAAGATGTCAAAGAGCAGTGAGAGAGGTTAGAGATGAAGTGAAGGGAGGTGAAACTGCCACCAAATTAACACAAATAAATCCATTAATCCTGCACTTGTATTTTTATAGGGAAATGTGTATTCTTGAACTAGTTCGATACTGTGATGCTGATATTTACTAAATAATTTTAGCTGACAACAATATTAATACCAACATTTGAATGTATTTCAAATCTAAAACTTCAGTCCTTAACCCTCGGATCCTAGTATGTCCATTTTGAGGACATTCATCATTTTTATCATAATCATTTTGAGTTGATAGTCACATTTTTATAGAGTGAGGCATCACATTGGCCAAAGTTATTATTTTTCTCCATATTAAAAAAAAAAAAAAGGTGTTGCCCATAGAATTCTATTGACGCCAAGTAGCTCCTTCCATCCTTGTTTGTCCAAAATCTGGACAATAGACTTCCATTAAAAACACGTTTTTTGACTGTGTCTATGGCTGCAAAACAACATAAAGCGACCTTTTCTATGCAGTCACTCGATCACCAGGGCTCCAAATTTCACCACTCCACAGTGATCCAGCAGATGGTGCCAGTGCACCATTTTAACCCCTTCAGCAACGCACATGCAGGATTTCTTCCATGGACTCAGTATTTGAAGCGCTATTTCACCCACTAAACATCATCAGAATTGAATTAAATGAATCATGCCACTAGACATGGATGTCTGAGAGCAGGCTACATGTGTAAGGAAAAGTTTGTGTGCTCCTACGTGTGTGCGAATCTGCGTTTGTGTTTACAACCGGATATCCCGGAAGTGGAGTGTTTACAGTAGAAAATGCAGTTTCTGTGTTCTGCAGACTGGGACTAAGAAAGGGGGCACTTTGACCAATTTTAACTTTGCCTTCACTTCATAGCAAGTAGATGGACATGCATGAGGGTCCTTTCGATCAATAGGTAAGAATATATTATATCCTAAATATAAAGTAAATTTATATATGCACGTAATTAGCGTAATCATGGCCACATTTTGCTTAGAGGTGGAAATGAGCATGTTCTTGATTCATATCCAACATATTTCCTGATTTTTTATGCCTGTACATAAAATAAACCTAACATGAACAAATGCATTCACTCGCATATGATTTGGTAGAGTAGGAGGCTCGAGAAAAGGATGGTAAAACTGGCGTGTTTTTCGCTCTGATAGACTCATCTGTTTAGCATAGACACTGTCTCACTGAATCCAAGTCATAGGCATAGTGTACAATAACTGCCATAAAAAGGGTGTAACATTTAATTTTTTTTTTTTTTTTCCAGTGGTCAGGGTTGAAGTTGTTGAAGAGATTTGAGTCAGAGAAAGTTTTTTTAAAAATTGAAAAATTTGTATTTTATTAACAGTTTTCTGTATGTCCAGAATATGGACATACAAGGACAGATGGAGCTAAAGAAATGAATTTGGCACTACAAAAAAAAAAAATTTCAATGCATCAAAATCAATTTTACTACTCATCATTGACAAAAAATGTTTTTTTATCTAGATCATTTTATATGGGAAATATGGTGTTTTCGTGTTTTACCATAAAAAAATAACAGAGGCTGTGTCCGAAACCATTCACTCATTCCCTACTCCCTATCCACTATATAGTGAGCAGCATATAGTGGACTATATAGTGGACTCAACTGCAAAACACAAAAATGATTTCGGACACTACTCTGGCTGTGGGTGATGACATCATCGCCGTCTCACAATTTAAACGTTTAGCAGCAACGGCTTGTAAATTTCCTTGACAACGGCTGAGGATCGAAATTAACGGTAGAATTCCAATAAAAACTGCTACAAAATGTAACGTATTTTCACAAAAAATAGATATACTAATAGATAAAAAAGTTGTCTCTATAGTGACAACATAATATACATTTTTGTGTGTATTATCACTTATTTTTGCATAAAGCTGATGGTCTCATGTCTTGTAATCATCATAGGGGGGAAAAGTTACTCCGTTTTGAATCCTTAATATTATCTTACAGATTTGGCAAAACCAATAAACAAAAAAGCATTTCAAAAAGTTTTCAAATATGTTCCTGTGCTCCTCTCGTTCGTCCTTCATGCTTGAGAGCAGCGACCCAATGCATTATGGTAAATATTGCTGAGCTAGTGACCATCGGTTGCTCACTACTTTTCACAGTGCATTGTGGGATAGAATGAGTGCACTATATAGTGAACAGGGAGTGATTTCGGACACAGCCAGTGACATGGTGTACAATAACTGGCATAAAAAGGCTGTAACAAAAAAAATGTAGCAAAGATATTATTTTATTAACACCTGCATGTCCGATTTCTGGACATACTGGCCTCAACCATGCTTAAAACTACAAGGGAGCGAGGCTTAAAAACAGTACTTAAAGTTTGAGGATGAACAAGTTAACAAATTTCAAAGCTTAAAAACACTTTTTAGTCCAAGGAATGATGATGAATGACTAAAAAGACTTCAGCAAATGAAGGTCTGTTGGTCCAGACTAAAACTCGACTGACTTGTTCGTCCTCATGGTCAATATTTGTGTCATATTGTGTTTTATTGGTTTAATTTTTTTTTTTTTCCTGTACAGCACTTTAGTCAGCATTTTGTCATTCTTAAATGTGCTTTATAAATATATTTGGATTGGATTGGATTTACAGCTGATATAGGCACATTTTTATAGCCAAAATATTGGCTGGAAATATCCACAGCAATTTTTCACACCTGCCAATACTGATATAACAGTTATTTCATGCATCCCTATATTGTATCATATTGTATTTTATCATAAAATCATATCATATATAGCATCATAGTGTAGCATAGCATAACATATTTTAACTTTTTTTTTTTTTTTTTTTGGGCTTTATTTGACAGAGGAGGACAGTGGATAGAGTCGGAAATGGGATGAGAGTGGGGAGAGACATGTGGCAAAGGGACAGTGGCCGGATTCGAACCCAGGCCGCCTGCGTATATCTGTGCGCCCCATATTTTAACATTTTTTACAATAAAATCTTATTCTTACAACCCCAGCAAACTTTATTGCATTAAAAAATCTAATTTTCATAATTGCATATAATTAGATGTATGCAGATGTCAGGTAAGGAGGTGTTGAATTTTTATTATCCTTGTTGATGTTTACAATTGAAACTTGCATTTGAAGCAGCACTAGAGAAAATTTAATGAGTATCCTTTTTTTCTGCTTGACAATAACACAATACAAGAGTATATAAATCTGTTTTTAAAAAAATTCTTCAGTGAATTTTGTTTAAAATCTTCAAAAAACTTGACACACAAATGTTAATTTTTTATATTAATGCATTTTTAAAAAACTTTTACATAAAGTAACAGCTTGAGATTGCACATGAAATTACCTTAGTCTACACCAAGGATATTATAGTTTGGGATTTTTTTTCTCTTTTTTTATTACTTTTTGGTTTAGATTTTAGTTCTTTTAAGATTTTACTGCTGTTTTGATGGATTAGTTTTTATTTTTACAAAAATGCTAGTTTTTTCAACAATAAGGGATACTTGTCAGAGGTGAGACAAAAAAAACAAACATCATACAATATTCAAAAACACATTTAAACAGGCTACTTTACACTTTTTATTTTATTTGTACAAATCTGATATTTGAACACAGTTCAAGACCTAAAATTACCACTGTATAAAGTCTTCTCCAATCAAATCAGGCAATTACAAACTCTCCAGGCTTGGCTGTATGATACTAAGGAGAACTAAGGAGATTTTGTCCCTAATTTATTTATTTTTATTTTTTTGTTAGTTTTGTAAGCACATAATGCAGTTTTAGCTTCCGTGTTTTTGTCTACATTAGATTTTGTTAGTTTCAGTTAACTAAAATATATCTTACATTTAAGTTTTACTTAGTTTTAATTCACTATAATAAACTTGTTCTACACTGATTTGTGCTCAAGCACTAAAACAAGAAAATGACCGTCACCAAACTTGACAGAATGTTCATTCAAATATTTAATAGATTTCTTTATTTTGAGTGTAAATTTGTCATTTGTTTAACCTATCTGTTTTTTACAAGCATGCCTGCATGTTTCTGTGTCCCTACAGAGGCGAAGACTAAACTGTGACCCCACATTTGAGCTGGAGGAAATGATCCTGGAGTCCAAACCGCTTCACAAGAAAAAGAAACGGCTTGCTAGAAAAACAAAGGACCAGGGATCTGATGGCTCCCCACAGGTACAGCTTTTAAATTAGAGAACTTAACAAAACTCATCACACATTAAAGAAAGCTGAAATCCTGAATGCAGAAGCAAATCATTACTGTTCTGACAGAAACAACTAAATACAGCGTTGGCATTTACAGATCATGTATATTTCAGACATTTTACCTCTTTTCTTAACCACTGTTTAAATATAAATCATCTTTAGTTTGGTTTATCCCATCTCTAGTGCATCACACAGATCTTCTGGAGATGTTTCTCTCCCAGTGCTCATCATTATTCATTAAGAAAGCTGACCACAGCTTTCATTTGGCCCAGTTACAGGTGATAAGTTGCTCTTTAGTTTTTCTTTTAGGCGTGTCTGGAGTGCTATTAAGAATATTGAGGACACATTTTAGAGCTCTGTCCTCCCTCACCTTCATCACAACAAATGCCCCGTCTGACTGCTGAGTGCATTGGGGAAGGCAAACCTTGCAGTCTGTCACATAAATCTGCTGTTGTCCTCTGCATGTTTAGGGAGCAAAGCTTTGAAAGGTTCATTTTCATTGTCTGTAAATTTAATGACAAGGCAGAAACACTGACATTTACACATAACATATGCATAAACATATTAAGTGATCAGGGGGCATGACCCAATTTAAGGCTAGTGGCAATGATTATTATCACTGTGTCTACCCTGGGCCAATACTGATTCTCCAATTAATATCAGTGCATAGCAGATTAAGTAATAGATGTATTACTCTTCCTGCATTCAACACTGAAACAATTTCCTGCCAGTTTTATTGTCAAAAGGGGGATTTCAGTAAAGTACCTTTGAACAGTAAGTCAGCTCTGTTTATCAGAAGAAGTGTATTTACAGTATACAGGAGTAAATTGATTGGTACAATGGGGTACGTGCCTCGCTGTAGTCTGGGCTTCTGTCCAGACTTTGAATCTTTAGATGTCCCGTTGAGACGGTAAAAGCTGAGATCCAGCAGCGAACACTCTGAGCTAAAATCAAATGGGTCATTTCATTTGTCTGCTTTCACCAGTAATCATGAATTGCTTGAACCTCCAGTCCCCATGCACAAAAACTATTCACACACACAGCCTGGCCTAATGCACACCAACACAACCTGCTTCATTACAAAGTCAATAAGTTTGGACCCTCTCCCACACTTTGGCACATTAAAAGTGTTTATGTGACTCTTTCTAATAGAATGGAAGCAATTTGTGTGCTCGCGACTCCACATACCTTACAGGCTCTAAATAAGGAGTCAGAGCTGGCCCAAAGTGTGCCATGCTTTATGAAAGCTGACAGCTGCTTGTGGAGACCTGCCCCTGTGAATATATCTGTTATTTTTCACCATGCAGCCAGACAACATTCGTCATCCCTAGCCCATTCAGACAAAGAGTCCTATTCTAATGGAATAATGATAGCAGCCTCTCTGGGAAACATTTGTTATGTTTATGGCATAAGAGAAAATAAAGGTAGGAGCACCAACGGTAAATCAGTGAAATAGTTTTGATCTCACTAGAGGCTTGGATTTTCTGATATCCTCATCTGATTATGGACAATTTGACTTAAATGAGTATGGTATATTACATGGCAGATTGAGTTGCTGTGCAATCTTTAAAGGTTTTATACAGATAACTGCATTTTAAAAGCAAGAAATAGTAACAGTGACTTGGATTTTTACAATTTTCCTTCAGTTTTTGAATATGGGGGATGACAGTAAGATTAAGAGTCTGGAGGAATTTGCATAGAGTATAAAATATAGACAAACTCTTAGTGACATGCCCCACTGGTTTCTGAAGAGGTGCTTCTAAGTCTGAAGTTTATGGTTAGATGTCCAAAATAAGGTCTGTGGTAAACACAGAGAAACAAAGAGCCCTACTTGTAAACTTTGAAGCCTTTCAGGTCTTAAAAGAGGGGGTTGCTGACAGGTAGCAAAGTGGAAATCATGCATATAGTGTTAGTTCAGGCAGGCCACGGACCCAAGCACTGCCATATAATTGAGATCAGATGAGCTCATGCAAGTCCTTATCAGCTGCCACCCAGCTGATTTAACTTGCTTTGCTGCTCAAGCTGTTTTTTTTTCAACCCTCCTCCACCCCAGCTCCTCCTTTATTCTGCTTCTGACTTGATCAATGTCATCTTGTGTTCTGCATTCGCGTTAGCACGCATGCTAATGAGTGCAAGATAACTCCAAAATACATTACAACAGATTTCACGTGGTTTGAGATAATGTCTTACGTTTTCAGTGAGTATGAAAGCCATCGATGGTCAGGTTTATTCCATGGCAGAGCATTAGCTTCACCCTAACCTATGGTTAGCGTCCGCTGCTATCTGCAGCAGGGGAAGAAGAAGTCGGGAGCGGGTGAGTCGAGGGAGTGAGTGAATACCTTCTAATGAGAGGAGGGTCGCGCAAAATTACAGATGCTGAGCCAGAGCATGGCAGACCTTAGTTTTGATTGGAATTAATTTTTTGTTTATCCCATTTATTTGGGATAATTAAAAGTTCAGAATTTCTTGGAAATTTTCCTCTCTAAAATCCACAAAAATTCTCAAATTTTTCAAAGAAGTTACCTCATATTGGTGAATATTATTATTCATATTTTAATTTATTATGTATCATATTCATGTAACCTTGCAAAGCAGATGGATACGCCCGTTTCCGTTTCCTTGTTTTTCACTGGCGAATCCATCTTGTTAAGCTCCCGTCTGAACCATTTGGGCCTGGTTAGCCAGGCCCAAATGGTTCAGACGTTTCCTATTGAAGCTTTCCCAGATGGATGTGTGAAACACAACCATCTGGCCTGTCAGGTTAATATTCATGTATATCCCTGAAAACTTTCTAGTTGTAAATAACTCAAAATTATTAAGCAAATTACCATCAAAATTTCTTGTAAAATTTGCAAAACCTTTACAGATTAACTACATAAAAATCCATGAAATTATTTAAAAATCCCCCCAAATCTAAACAGATTCCATGAAGAAAGATGGATCCTTGAAACATCAAACAAATTACCCAAAATTTACATAGAAATTTGTGGTTTTAGGTTTGGTGGGGCCACTCTTAGCCTAACCTGCAGCCTGCCTTGTTAGCCCCGCTTCCAGCTTATTGCACAAAGCTGTCTCTGCCTCCTCCCCACCTGGCTGTAGGTGTCATGCTGCACAGCGTCCTACTCCTCTCAGTCTCCGAGCACCCTGTTCTCCAGATAATCTCCGTCGGTAAAGATGTAAACTCCGTGGGCACGCATCCTTTGCAGTAGTCAAAGAAGCAGTCTCTTGTACACAGAATAGTAGGGCTTTGTTTTGCTGCTAGTGATGGAGCGCTGGTCTGCTGTGGTCATACGTGCCGCTCTATGCTACCTCAGCAGGTAGCATTCGGTAGTCTTCTGTCAATCAGGCAGTGTTCCATGGCAGTTACTGGAAGTTGTTGTTAGCATTTAAGGAGTTGCCAGGAGTTGTAGTTGCGACTGAGGTCTTCTTTTTCATCTTTTTTGTTTTCTCTTGATGGAAATTTCCCGTTCTTTCTCTCAAAGGTGTCCTGAACTATCCATCTTCTTGTCGTCACAGATTTCAACATATATTGTCAACTTAATTGTGAAAAAACACTACAATTTAAAGATATAACTAAAGAGTGCATCTTTCTTGCTGTCAACTGCTCTTGTTGCCCGGCAACAGTTTTTTGTCCAGTAATAAAGAAAATAGATCAAATCTAGAGACCATTCAAAAAATGTCAATGCGTTTTTGTGCTGTAAAAATAGGATTTTAGCAAAGGGCTTATTGGTTTATCCTTGATTATGGAGCCAGTCTCAAGTGGACACTGAAGGATGTGCAGCTTCATTTTTTTCCCCACACAAAAGAGTCAGTTTTCCAATTTTTTTATTTAGAACTTTTGAAGGTGCTTGTTTGCTTTATTTTTAATAGACATATAGATTAATGTTATAGAAGGATCAACCTATTCTGTAGATAGCACTGCATGTATCTAAACTGATCCATGTTTAAGTCTGAGGTATTTATAGGAATTCAAGGAGCCTTCCTTTTTTTGCCCTTTCTATTGTCTCCAGCAGATTGATGGTATACATACCTAACTGTACAACAAGCATATCCATAATTAAAAATAAAAAACCATACATAACACCACACAACATGTAGAGACCAAACAACATAAACAGTTCATTATTTTACAAAGAACCACATATAACAATACAGACGCTGGCGTTACAGTATGACTATGCTTACGACGGACCAGGAATACAGTGACATTCACAGTTAAAATGCGTAAGATTAACATGCATTTGAAATAGCTGTATTTAGCTCTCATATGCTTTCTGGCTTTACCGTCTATAAATATGTTTGTGTTTGTGCGGTGCTTTTCCATATCCATTTACAATATACCTCTGGGGCTACTTGTGATGGATGTATGTAAGAGAGAGCCCTCAGAACGAATGAGTGCTTGATGTGAGTTTGTTAAAAAAAAAAGAGAGAGAGAGAGAGAGAGAGAGGTCTGTGCAGCATCTCAGAAGCATAGCAGATCAATATTGAATGAAGTAAAGCTTGTTGCCCTAATGTCTGTCCCATCCAGCTTTTTACTCATTACTCCGGGGCTGCTCTGTATTCTTTCTGCATATTTTTTATGTCCCTCCTCATTTTCTTCTCCTCACTGACCTTATTTCTCCTTCATCCGCAGACTTCTCCCACTGTTTTGCCTTCATGTCACTCTTTCTCCCTCCCTCCCTATTCAGCCTTAGTCCCCCACCCTCATCCATTTTCCAGCTTCTCTTTTATCTCTCTGCCTCTGCCTCCTTGTCACTGCTACGCTTATAATATACCATAAAATTAGCTCAATTAAATCACAGATAATGTAGAGCAGAAAATTAAACTTGAGCAGCAGGAACAATACAAATTGGCAGGCTTCCTCTGACACAGAAACACACACATATCAACCAAGAGTTCAGGGGAACAAAGTGCAGAAAGACTGATGTGAGTGTATGTGGGTTTGGAGTGATGGTGGACATTAAAGCCCATTCAATGATCCTACTAACAAAAAGGGAAGAAATATAATCACCATAAAGAATTAGGATGTTTTAAGATGGCATATCTATTTCTCTTTTCCACATTTCTTCATGTTACAACTACAAATCTAAATACATTTTTGGGGGATTTCATGTGATAGATGAACATAAAGTGGTGCATAATTTTGAAGTGAAAGGAAAATTATTCATGGCCTTCAAGATTTTTTACAAATAGAAATCTGAAAAGTGTGGTGTGCAAAAGTTTTCAGACCCTGGGAGTCTGATACCCATGAATAAAATCCAGTGCAACCAATTGCCTTCAGAAGTCCCCTAATTAGTAAACAGAGTATACCTGTGAACAAACAGCATCATAAAGACCAAGGAATAAATTCACATACATGGGAAATTGGACAGGCACTGTTTGTATGGGTGAGCAGTTTGCATATAGTTGAGTGCAGTTAGCATGATTTCCCTTTTGCACATGTTCTGTGGATTAGCACTATTTTTTTCCATTTAAAAATTTAAAAACACACAAAAAGTGGCTCTATCATTGAGTAGAACCAGAAGAAAACAGAAGATTACAGAGCAGGATGAGGGAAGTTGGCTGTTTGTCAGTTTTGTAGAATTTAGTATTCCTCATAATACCCTCTATAAGAAAAATGGAAATGTGGTAAAAAAAAAAAAAAAAACTTGCAGCACAGAAGTATTGGAAAAGAACCTTAATTAGTATTAGAGTCAGGTAAAGCAGTGGGCCGCTGGTAGATACAGAGGGCAGTATGTGCACCAGGAGGATACAGCTCCAGGTGTGCTCCTAATTTAAAGAACAGAATCAGAGCTTGTCTTCAGTTTAGTTCTCAGCGCAGAAATACAGTATCTTCACAAAAGTAAAACAAATGTAGCTTCAAAAAAGCCATTCATTGATTCTTAGACTGAATTTTTAAATTGTATCTTTTATGGAATCACAGCGTTGGGTGCAACCATCTGGTTGGATCAAGTAACACAGTGTGACATAGTGACGATGTTTTTAGTCTCCTTTTGATGAGAATAAGTGGTTCTATATATTATTAGGGTTGCTTGAGAGTTTTGAATGTCTACTGTAGTCATTTATAGGTTGTCAGATTGCAAACAAGAGCTTTCCTCAGTCTTCAAAAGCATGGTAAGCCTGGATAAGGACAATGAGAAATGTCCCTGTTAGGCTCCCATCCAGCAGAGCACTCCCTGTTGGTTTGTCTCATTAAATGGAAAGTTTAATCTAGCAGTTGGAGCAATTAGCTTCTGAACTGTCTTTTTAACAGCATCAAATAAAGAGCAAGAGCGATAGAGAGAGATAGAGAAACAAGTGCTGAAGTGTTTACTGTTAAATCATTGTTACTCCTCTTCTTTCTCTTCTTGCAGCTACAATCTTTCCATCCCCCCTTCATTTTCTTTGCTGATTTTATTTCCCTTTCTTTACTTATTTTCTTTATTACTTCCTTATCTCCTTTTATCCTTTTTCATTTCCTATTTTTCTCCATTTCCATAAGCCTCTAAATGATCTGGACAGACAGTGGCAAGAGAGAGGTAAAATTATAGAATCAGTCTATAAGAGTATATGAGCACTGACAAAGCCTTTTTGCCATAAAGAAATATGTGTCTGACATGCAAATAGAGGACATATTAAGTCTTTATGAAAGTCATTTCAGCATGTTTCATAATTTCCTAAAGGCCCCTGTTCTCAAATTGGATGACATCCAGTAGTTTGAAAGGCTTTCCTTAAAGTCCCATTGAGCCTTTGACAAATAGTCTTTTATAATTTCAGTGCCAAGTCGGGTGACAAAACCTTGGCAGAATGTGGTTCCAATAACAGTGACATACAGTAACTCCCGACTCATGCTTTGATTTTACTCGCTAAAGACTCAATGTTACGTGAATGAACTTAATAACTTTGCTCTACACCAGCTGAGAGATCGGAACAGAGCAAGACTACACAAAGATCTTAGCTGTTCTTAGAAAAAGAAATCAGAAGGTGATTTGAAGGGTATTTTACCATGAATCATGTTACAGGTAAAAGACTTGCTCCTCTCTAGTATAAACAAAATGTATGACAGTGCAGTTCATCTTCAGTCAATCCATGTCATTTAACCATAGCTTTTACTGAAGATATGCATTTTAAGTGTTCAAACTAAATATCTACAGTGTTGTAGGGCAGCCTTTGGGATTTATAAGTGTCCTCATTTATATGGAGCTTTTAAGATTATAGATTTGTGATCTTGACAGTAGAGACAGAATTTTTTAGTAATGTAGGAATAAAAAAGAGGTTTGATATTTAAGATGCTGTATAATATGGCATCAATAGCCCCATATATATTGTGGAGTAATGACACCTTGAAAACAGAGTGAAGTCAAACTCACAAGCGAAAAAAGCAAGCCAACCAAAGGAGTAAGCACAACAAAATACAGCCATGGCAATGATAGTAATATAGTTTATGATTTGTGGCAGCAAAACTAGTGTTTCACAACATGTAGTGTACAACACAGAACAAACAAACTGACAATAGCGGGAGCTGGACTGAATTGCTACCGCAATGGATGTAGCTAACGGCTAGCCACATTAGCATGCTTATCTTAAAGTCATGGTTGACCACGCAAGATTGAGAAATTTAAGTGGGGAGACCAGGTCACACACCACACACTATTCAAGCAAACAAAACAATGAAATCATTTAAGTGTCATCACTCACACTGAAAAATTCAGGTAAGATTTTAAAAATCTTTTAGTGTGTGGCATGTTCCAGAGAGTCTTATTTTGTGTAAACACCTCCTTCTCTATCTGTTACTCCTTTGGTCGGCTCTAACCCTAACCCTACCCTAACCCTAACCCTGTGAGTTTACCCCCAGACTGTGATCTCGCCACCTTTGTACTCAAACTTGATGAACTTCTTTTTTCTATAAGTAAATGTAATAAAGAATGCGTCATACTCAGTGATTTCAACATTAATATTTCTAAGAATGATACAACAAAAAAAGATTGCATCAATACATTACACTTCTATTTATTCCCCCACTGTAAACACTTTTACTAGAGTTACATAGCATAGTAAATCAATTATTGATAATATCATAACAAACATTAAGAATATCTGCCCTGAATCAGGTGTGGTGTCACTTGATATTTCCGATCATCTTCCTGTTGTTCTGTTTAATAATCAAGAGAATAAGTCTATAGTCCCACATCATAAAACAAATATTAAAGTTCTTAATGAGAGAACCCTGTAGAAACTGCACGAATGCTTAAAAACAAAAACATGGGACTCAGTCTTTGGCTGCACTGATGCTGATATGGCTCATAATACTTTGATTAATGAGATCAAGAGATCAATTCACCTGACCATTCCTGAGAAGACCATTAGACACAAAGATGCTGACCAACATATTTGGCTAACCAGGGGAATACTGAAATCTATCAGTCATAAGAATAAATTATGTAAACACTACATCAAAAACCCAAACGATAAAAAACATAAAATATATATGCATAAGCTCACACATATTATACGAAAAAGCAATAAAGGTTACTTCACAGATCTCCTAACATCTGCACAGGGTGACTCCAAAAAAACTTTTGGAAACACTTGCCAGAGTGCAGACATTGCTGAGCTTGCAGATACCTTTAATGACCATTTTATCTCCATTGGTGAAAATCTTTCAGACAAATTAGCCAACCAATGGCAACATCTTTTCAACAATATCTTCATGGCAGTTACCCGAAGTCTTGTTTCTTAAGCCTACTGATAAAAATGAAGTTATCCAAATTATTAAACATATGAAAAGTTCATACACAACTGGTGCAGATGAAATCTGTAGTGTAATTTTGAAGTCCATTGTTAATGAAGTTGTCAAGTCGCTTGTTTATATTGTTAATCTCTCACTACTTTCTGGAATTGTGCAAAATATGACCAAGATAGCAAGAATTGTACCAGTCTGTAAGTCTGGCAATAAAAACTAAATGAATAATTATTGACTGATATCCATGCTACCTGCTGTCTCTAAAGTATTCGAGAGAGTTGTGTACAGGAGACTTTCTGACTATCTGAATGAATTTAATATTCTTGCCCCATCACAATATGGCTTCAGGAAAAAGGACGACATGTATGGCAGTACCTGATCTTATCAAAAAATAAATGAAGCTATTGAAAAAGGCCATTATGGTATTGGTGTTTTCCTGGACTTCTGTGCGGAGTTTGCATGTTCTCCCCGTGCATGCGTGGGTTCTCTCCCACTACCAAAAACATGCTCATTAGGTTAATTGATCACTCTAAATTGGCCGTAGGTGTGTATGTGAGCGTGTCTGGTTGTCTGTCTCTATGTGTTGTCTGTCTCTATATATCAGCCCTGCGATTGACTGGCGACCAATCCAGGGTGTACCCCGCCTCTCGCCCAATGACAGCTGGGATAGGCTCCAGCCCACCCCTGACCCGGAACGGAATAAGGGGTATAGAAAATGGATGGATCGATGTTTTCCTGGACTTATCTAAGGCATTTGACACTACTGATTTTGAGATCCTACTAAGTAAACTACAGCATTATGGCATAAGAGGCATTGCCCTCAGCTGGTTCAGAAGTTACATGTACGGAAGAGAACAATATGTTTATATAAACAGTCATAAATCTAAAAATAAACCTCTTAAATATGGAGTACCCCAGGGTTCTATCCTGGGACCACTCCCCTTTATTTTGTTTATAAACGACTTTGTAAACTCTTCCAGTGTTTTACATAAAGTGTTATTTGCTGATGATACCAACCTGTTTCTGTCACGTCAGAGCCTATCTTGTAAACTTGTAAAAGCAGATACTTTGTTTAAATGTAACAAACTTTCTCTCAATACTAGTAAGACAAATTTTGTTATATTCCAGTCTTATAGGAAGCAAAGTAATGCTGAGCACATCTGTCTCAAAATAAATGGACAAGATATTAATAGAGTAAATTTACAACATTTTTGGGAGTTCATATTGATGAACTCTTAAACTTCAAGTTTCATATTGATGAGTTAAAATCAAAGTATTCAAAGTATTGTTGGATTGTTATTCAAACTTAGACATTTTCTCCCACTCCCAGCCCTCCTAATATTATACAGATCTTTAGCTGAGCCTCATTTAAACTACTGAAATATTATATGGTGTAACACTTTTCTGAGCCATTTAATAAAAGTACAAACTCTGCAAAAGAAGATTACACGTGCCCTGTCATGGACTGGAAGTAAATCTCCCACTGCCCGCTCTTTCACAGATACAGTCTACTTAGGCTCACTGAGACCAATACTTGTCATAATGCATGTACTATGTATCAGTTTGTTCATGGTATGAACTGTAAGCTATGTGATGTTGTTCCAATCTGCCGTCCTCTGCATTCATACAACACTAGAAAGAAACGCTATATTATAGGGAAAAACATAGGCTTAAATGTACCAGTCTGAGTGTTGTGTGCAGGGGACCACAGATATGGAATGAGCCTGATGACAGCATTAAAATGTGATACTCTTTCTCTATTTTTCAAGAGGAATTTAAAGAAGCTACTGGGGCGTAGGTGGCCTAATGGTTTGGGGCGCGCCCTGTGTGCGCGGGAAGCCCAGGTTCGGGTCCGGCCTGGGGCCCTTTGCCGCATGTGTCTCCCCTGCTCTCGATAAATCTTTAAAAAAAAAAAAAAAAAAAAAGAAAAGAAAAAGAAGAAGCTGCTGTTATCATCGTATGATTAACTGATGCTGCTATTCCTGATTAGTATTTGGACGCAGTTTTGTTTTATTGTGTTTCTGAACTATAACTGCATTTTAAATGTACTGACACTGGTCTACTGATGGCTGTTGTCTGTTGCTTATGCTTATTCAGACTGCCTAATGTAGAGGGGTGTGGACTGACAATGATGTTCTTGATCATGGTTCACCATCTCTCTCTGGAGCTTAGAAATGCTTCATGCTACTGCTATTGAAGAAAGGATCTGATACACTTTGAATGAGTGTTGGACTAATGAACTGTAAAGGGGCTATTGTGTTGTTTGTTGTGTTATTTATTGTTATTTATGTATTGTGTGTATTTGGTATTGTTTCATGTCAGGACACCCTTCTAAAAGCTTTTGGAAGCTTACCTGGATGTCTTTTTCATGCGCCTATCATTCACTGGCTGTTTTGTTGAATTCCTGTTGTTTCCTTGGTGTATGAATTAAATAAATCAAATGAAGAAAACAAATCAGAATGAAGAAACCCTGCCACTAAGCAGGGGAGGAAAGACAGCCTCTCCCACTCAGGGACATTGTCTAGTGGAGTGTCTGTGAAGAAGCAGAACTTAGGGAGAACCAACAGACTTTTCAAATAAAAGAAAAAACTTCTTTGGCTTAGAAAGAAAAAAGGATAATATCCACATAAACTTTGAGATGTACTGTAAATCATTACTGTAAATTGGTTATAGAATCTTGTTTTCAGATGTTTATCACTTGTCTGCTCTCCGTCATACAGACACTTCCTGGTGAAACGAGACAGGGAGAGTGGGAAAAGTGTGGAGACAGGAGGGGAGAAGGGGAGCTGAGGGGTGAAGGAGATGTGTCCCAAGAGAGCCTTTGTTTTGGTCTGAAAATCTGTTCTGAAAGTTGTTTAGTAAACCTTGAATTACTGTCCAGATACTGGATACAGGAAAATTTGTAAATCGAGTGTAACTTGGGCCACATACTGTATTCAGTAAGAAATCTACCACAGGATAGCTTAAGACATAAAAGGGACAAAAGAGTAGGTCCTCTTAATAGATATGCTTTAGTCTCATTAATAACCTCCTTACTGTAAATTAAAAGGCAATTTTCCAGTTCCTTGAATCAAGATTGTAAAGAGTAAGGAGAGAAGTTAACTTTTAAATTAACTAGTTTATGGGTAAAGGTTATCTAAAGGTTGTGTGAGGTGTTGTATTGTCTTCCAATTTGTCATCATGACAGCATAAGAGAGAGTCTACATCATACCTTGTTTCTCATCTGTCATATCTCTTATGGAGAAAATCCATCACTGATGTTTGACAAATTACATGCAATATTCCTGCTTTGTCTTTGTCTGGCTTTTTGTTGTGTTGTCCTTTTTTGCTAATCTCCATCAACACTCACACAAGGACACTTTATTTTTCCATGTCTTGTGATGCTGCACTTCCTCCTGATTCCATGGTGATTTTCCATTTTCACTTTTTTCATTATCTTTAAACCTGGCACCAAAAACTTTTTCACTTACAAATAACATAAATATTAATCGTAGACCAGCTTCTTATTTTGCTTTCTTATGCATGCATGGATGACTACAACACAATGCACACTGTCACCTTGTGTTCCTTCCTTTCACATTCACATAAAATATGTACATACACAGCTCCTTCTTGTCTCTCTTTCCCTCTATTTTCTGCTCTAATTTAGTAGATGGCTTTTTGTGTGCCAGTGGCTGCTTCCCCGCTGTGACAGCACCTGTACACAGCCTCTCTGCTGGGCTATATGACTGACAGCTCTGGGCAGGGAGTCAGCCATTTTTATCCTGAGGAGGCATCCAAGAGTCTGCATGTGCTTGGAGTTTTATAGGCTGGTCTGACTGGAAGGTGTGTGTGCTAGCAGCATGAGCTTATGTTTGTGTATGCAATTTAATATGCTGCTGCCCTTGAAGTTGGAAACTGAGCCCTTAAAGTCAGCACAAACTGTAGATTGGATGGTTTTGGAATCTGTAATCCATTTAGATATAAAAGTAACATTGGGTTTTTTTTTTTTTTTTTTTTTTTTGATTGTTGGATGCAGAAGCAAAAAAAAAATCACACATGCATGTTCTCGACTGTGCTAGTTTGTCCCTTTGTCACTCACACAGAGCGCTGTCATAATCATGATGTAACTCCATGATCTGTCTTTTCACGGCCTCCTTGGGAGAGTGAGAAAGCACCTGTCTACTTGTTCTGTCACTACAGCGGTTACAGGAACAGCTTGGCATGACAAAGCTGGATGTTCTCTCGTGATTAAGTAGGCAAAATATGTATGAGTACATGGAGCAGGTGGAGACATCAGTGTCCTCTAAAGATTTCTCTTCAGGCATCTTATTACATGGAGAAAGAAATTATCAAAGTATAACAGTGTACTGCTGATTTTTTTTTTTTTAGTAAATGTTCCTTGAATGAGTCATAGAAAAACGGATTTATTTTCATTTACTGTAGTCTATTCTGAACAATCATGACTCATCAGGACAGATTTTCATGTTCTTTTTTAAAAATTTACCTTCATCATAAACTTGCTGTTCTGTGTCTGCTCTTTTTCAGAATGGTCAGCTGCAGCAGCGTTTGGACAATGTCCAGAGAGATTTCATTGTCTTCAACAGAGAAAAGTAAGGTTCCTCATAACCTTCCCTCCACATTCTCTACAACCAGAACAAGTGCTATATGAAATAGCAATACTGTAAAGTACTGTTGTCCTTACCAGTGATAGAAATTTGAATCGCTGGTACCAAATATGCAGATTTTAATGTTTTAATAATCCAGAGCTCTAAACAGATTTTGCTTCCAATTTCAAGTATCCAATCAGTATTTCATGGCTTTTTTCTTGTGGCGGCTGTGACATGAATAAGAACGACATGAACAGTAGTAAACTGGCTAAAGAAGTTGGCAGTGATATAAAAGAAGGCAAGGACAGAGTAGAGGAAAGCAACAAAAAAGTAAGTGTGAAGGATGATTACATTCAACACCAAATTGCATTTAGCACATGAGGCTAGGGATGAGTACCCAAGTCCAGTATCAATGTGGCACCAGTGCCAACAAGTCCGCTACCTACAGATATGAATCAAACAAAGATTATGGTACCACCCGGACATGGCCCCCTGCCACCCAAAATGAAGAATACAAAATGCTGTCTTGAATTAACATAATTTATGTAGGGCTACACCTAAAATATCACAACTCAGTGTTAAGAAACTATTAGATGTTGATCAGTCCAATTAACATATAATAGTCTTCAAAGTAGTGGTGGGACGTAAACCGGTATTAATACCATCACTGGTAAAATTTCTGCCATGGAATGGATTTTTGCAACACCGACATCACCAGTTTAAATGCCTACGTTGTGCTGTGATGCACGCGCGAAGCATATCCACTCCCACAGCCAGCGAAGCGAGTGATTTGTGACAGATAGCTAGCACAGTTAGCGCTAGCAAACGTCACGCACCCTTGCCATTGTAACTAAGCATGGTTAACAGGCTAAACATGTTCTTTCCTCTCAAAGTTTAATTTCTGCACCGCAACAAAGTCAGTGTGCCGCCTCTGTCAGCCTGCCTGGGGCTTTAACACAAGCTAAGAGCTGCTTTGGCTGGTTTCGGTTCGTCTAGTGCCCAGCGCTGTAGCTATTCATCTTACAACTGCTCAAACAACTGTTCAAAGGTGTGTTGTTAACTGATGACTTTCTTTTTTAAGTCCACGGTGAGTCAAAGATCCAGGCTGCAACGTTAAATGAGGTCACAAAAGCAGCTGTAAACTAGCTGCAAATACTCACCAGTGTTATCACCCTACTGGTTTCCACGCTAATTGGTTTCCGTGATCCAGCTGTTGGTATGTTTACCTAACGCTGCAGTCGCAGATTCGACACACATTGTGGTCGGGTTTATCTCCGAGTTGTTTTAGAGCAGCTCAACCCAAGATGTTTCCTCACCACTGATATTTGTGGTTAAATTGTAGCGGATATAATTAGCCAGTGTGTGAAGGTGTTGGCTCACAGGTGTTGTGAGTGGACACTATCCCTTGAACAGTGTTCTTGTAGCTGAGTGAAAACAGTTATTTTCAGTGTTCTAACCGTGTTCCTGGGGTCTCTGTCGAAGCGTATAAAAAGTTAATAATGTGTAGTGTTGTGGAAGCTACAGTTTAGTGTTTTTAATCTGGCCATAGTGTGGAGAAAAAAATTCGGGGAACCAGTTGTTTTAGATCAGCCAAACCCAGATGTTTCCTTCCTGCTGACATAGTCGATTGATACCTGTCAGGTGATCACCTTTGTTGTGATCGTCGTGACTCACAGGGCTATGCAGAGGGCTTTGATCTTTTGGGGTGTTACGCTTTATTTTCCATTTTTTTAATCTTTAGTTGACAGCTGTGATGCACTAAGCTCATGACAGCGCTTAACAAGAGCAGCAAGGGCATCACTCTGTGTGTGTGTAACGTAAAAAAAAAAAAACAGAGTGTAAACTATGAATTTCCCTCCCGGGATCAATAAAGTACGACTTGACTTGACTTGACTTGACTTTACTACTCACCCATTCAAACATTTTAGCTGCAGTAGATAGGAGATGCGACTTGTAAATCATCGTTGATATGTTTGTGAATGTGCATCGAATCTGCCACTGCAGCAGAGGCCGTTAGGTAAACATACCAACAGCTGAATCACGGAAACCAGTTAGCATAGAAACCAGTAGGGCGATAACACTGGTACGGCAGCCAAAGCTAAGCTAAATCAATGCTAAACACACTACTTCTGTCAAGCTCTTCACAATAAAAATCCACAGTTATTATTTTCTGACACTCTTTTATTGTGGACGCCTTCATCAGGATGTTTGCTTGAGTTTTTAGAAGCTTAACACACATCAGCAGGATAGAGATGAACTGTGGAACTTAGAGTGCAGTTAGACAGAAATAAACCTAGAGAGACTTAAAAAAAAAAAATCTGTGCTCCTATGCATAGACATAAATTGAGTATGCCATCAAAGGCTTGTTTTAAAGGGAGAGGGGGGTTTATAACAATTGAATTTGGATTTAAAAGCATTATCTTTTTTAAATTTTGTAACACCACTATATAATACCGTTACCGTCAGAGGAAAGAAAAATACCTTTATGACCTTCAGGCCATATCACCTAGGTCTACTTGAAAGTATACTCTGTTTCTCTATTCACAGTTAATGGAGTGTTTTGAAGCACCATGGAAGTCTTTTTGTTATAAAAATAAAATTACTATTTTCCATGCTGGCTGGTAAAAGCATGCAAGACTGTCCTAAAAAACAAAATCTGGATATTTGTTACAGGCAACCTACTCAGAGAAATGTGTAATATTAATAATGGTAACTTTGTTGTTAAAGCTATGGTTTAGATAAACATACAACATTTCCTTCACATTCACTGCTACTTTGGGTTATTATCATGGCTATCAACTTTTTCAATTAGCAACAAACTTTAAAGCATCACTCAACTGGAGAGGACTTCAGCAGAATGTTCTTGTATAAACTGAAATACCCATGATTGTGACTGTGGCTGATTTTGAATCTGGCATACCTATCATTGAACTTTTTAAGGCATCTTTCTAATACTAGTACAATATTATTTTACTCCACAGATCAAAGAAAGCAGTGGTTGACTCGGAGTCCTCTGACCTGTCCATGAGCGAGAACAAGAAGGCGATAGAGGACGGACAGAACAACAATGTTGAACCCGCTGCCTTCTTATCAGGATAGCCCTCCTGAAATCAAGAGCCCTCTCTTATTCCTGCATCACCTGCACCTATCCCACAGCTTGTAGCGCCAACATATACCACTCATGCACTTAATGTTTTATCAGCACTGGCACTCCAACTCAGTCTTCAGTGTTCCTGCGTGTTTCACTAAACCATCAGTAAAAACACAAATGCAGAATGTGATTGTGCTTCACTGTTCACACACTAAAAAGAAAAAAAAGATAAACAATATCATGAGGTCCAGAGCTGCAGGAGAGATTTGGACTCCTAGAGCAACAGCCATGCCCCAGCCATTCCCTGTCATCATGAACCCATACATCTCTCCTGTACATCACACTGGTGCTCTAAAGTCTGCTCAACCTCACCGCAGGGCGACAAGCGGATGCAAGGAGGAGGACACTTCCTCGCTGATAAAGACAATGCTACACCTGCTCAGCTCTTATAGGAAATAAAGTCAGATGTGGTCAGCTCTTACTGAAAGCTGGGAGTACTGCTGCTTTTGCAGCTTTTGGTGGGACACTCAGATTTAAATCCCAGCAAGCTAGACTTATTCTGGACCACTGGACCATTATTTAAACACAACAATGGTTATCCAGCACTGCAGGAACAAGTTTAAAATGCATTGGAGTTGATGGCTTTGGAGCTTACATGACCTCAGATTTGAGCATGACACAAGAGTACAAAACACTATAATGAAGAGGAAAAGAGTTCAAAGAGGCCTTTGTTTTTAAGACAGCAACCACAGACTCCTCTAAGTTATAAAATGAAGAGATGAACTGTCGGCTTGAGCATGACTGGCTCACTTTAAAACTGCAGCAGATATTTGGTTGTAGCAGTCATTATGCTTAGCTTTTATGCTAGTGAAGCTAACAGAAGGTAGTGTTGCAATAGTTGGTACAATGGCCCAGCTGCATCAGCTGCAGATAGAAGCAAAGGTTTTTCTTGGTTTGTGTATGCTTTAAGTTGCTTCTATTCAGAAATTCAAAATGCAGTTAAAAAGTTTTTTTTATTGTTAAATCTCCTCTGAGAAGTTTTAGCAGGCTTTGTGAATGAAATTGATAGTGATACCTCTCTATAACCAATATTATTCCACTGTTTCCTCTACCATTCATTTGATGGCAAACCAACCCAAATGAGACCCCCGCCACCATAAAGGCACTGAATGCTTGCTTTATTTAACGTATTTACTTTGCTTATTTTATTTAACAGGGAACATATCTTTGGTACCTAATGTAGCATCAAGGTTTGGATTTTGACTTATCCTTACCTAAAGACAGTTCGACTGATTCCTTTCCTAGTCTAGTATTTTGTTGGCTTTTTCAGACATTTCTGTGAAACACCGAGACGCTTTTATTCAACTGCTGACTTTTCATATTTTTATTAGTGCTGTCAGTTGACTGAAAAAATTAATCTGATTAATTGTAGGCTTTATAATTAATTAATTAATTACAATTAATCACATATGTTGATAGTTTGAGAAAGATTCTATTATTGGTAGACTAAATACAATAATAAAACAATGCAACAAAACTTTCTACTCACTTTTGAAACAGTAGACGTGGAGACCAAGGGCAGATTGTCCACTTCCTAGTCAATCTAGAATGCTGTTAATCCCTGGAACAATAATTTTATCCATAACAATACAAAAATTAGTTGTAACTGATTATGTTAAAGTTTCTGAGTTTTTTCTACTTGTCCGGTTTTACAGTGTATGTAAAATTGAGTGTCCTTCCTGTTGGCCCCTCTCTCCCATCAACAGATTTTGCAGTCTTGCGGCGAACAAAAGTAGCAGGGCATGCCTTCAAGCACGTTAGTTTAACAAGCAGGGCTGGATCCAGATCTTTTTGACTGGGTTGCCAAGCTAGGGCCGAGAACTTTGCATGAGTGGCATGGAGTTTGTGTAAAAAAGCCAAAAATGTCACATATTTGCTGTTACTGTCTTAATTCAGTTTTTTTACCAAAGGATTTATAAAATAGTTCTAAAACTGCAAATATATTTCTTTGTTTTGTTAAAGTTAAGAAAAAATGTGACACCCCCCCACAGAGCCAAGTCACCACCTTTAACAGACAAAGCTGAAGGAAACTTTAAATAACTATTAATTATGGTTAAAAGAAAGTAGGCTTAGTGGTTGGGTGCAGCTCATTTAGCAAGCGGCACAGGTTCAAACCCGGCCTGTTGCTCCTTGCCCCTATGTCTCTTCCCCACTCTCTCAACCCCTTTTTCAAACTCTATCCACTGTCCTCTTTTATGAATCATGGCATGGAATGCCCCAAAAATATCTTAAAAAAAAAAAAAAAAAAAGCAAAAAAGAAAGAAGGCTGATTGTGATTTAATTGTTGAGAAACATTGCTATACATGTACTGAACAGCATCAGCAAAGTTAAGAGTTACCACTAAGTCCAAAGGGGGCGCCAAATTGACACAAAGTAGAACTTCATCATAGGAGCTGTAAGTTTGATGGTTCATCTTGACCCTTGATCTTTATAAGAAGTTGAGGTAAAAAGTATGTCTCCAACTTTCTTTACATACATACTTTTTGATTAATCTTTGCTTTTATCTTCAAATGACAACCTGGGCCTTGAAATCAAGGTTTATAACTATGAAAATGTAGAACTTGTAGATGGTAAACAATATGTGTTCTACACTGAACCTTGCTTTGCACATGCTTCTTCATCAACTGTAGCATTTATGCACAGACAGACAAAAACAAATCTAAAGCTGTGAGTGAATACATATTCCTTTAGGGGTTTAGTCCTAGACAGGATTCATTTATCAATTTCTGGCTGTATTGAAATTTGTTCAAGTCAAAGTCAAAGTTTACATCCTTTCTTTTATGTTGGATTCAACCAATTACATACTGTATGTACCACAACATAAGCCTGTCAGTTTGCACTTGCTGTTAATAAGTTTTGTTGTTAAAAAGCCTTCAGCAACAACAGAAATTTAACCCAAGCTGAATAACACTGGAAAAAAATCTAAAAACAGATATGTAAAGTACTGAAAGTAATGAACAGATACCAAACAAGGCAATAATTCTTACTGTAGACTTGGTAAACACCGTGTCTAAGAGACCACACTTGCCTCTCAGTTTTCAGCCTTACAACACACACATGAACCACAACTCTTAAACGTCACCTGTAGGTAGTTAAAGAAAAACTTTTTTCACAACCAGTGAGTAAACGTGATTTCTACTATTGCATAGTCATTCTACTGATCCTAACTTTGACTTTCTGCAACATGCCTCAACACTTTAAATATGACGTGTAATTATATTTAAAACGTATTTCACTTTATTAAGTTAATAATTGTTAGCACTTTTCTATTGAAAGTTGATACAATGTTTTGACTTACCTTTGTGTTGTTGCTGTTGATGTTGTCATTGATGTAATTTTTCCCATCCAAAGGTGGTTTCCTGTAAACGTTGTAAGATATAGTGGGAGAGTTACACACATGGACTTATCCTTGGAGTAAATTATATTCGTCAGTGATTACCTTAAATGTTTTTAATTTAGCTTATGACAGTAATCCATTGGAGCAGATTCAGACTCTAAAAAAGTAACCAACAAGTAATCACTGACAAATAGTAGATGATCCAGGTAGTGCCATTTTTCCACAAAATCTCTATTAAAAATGATTTAACCAGGGAACAGAACTGTTCCACACCTGTGAATTTCATTCCAGTTAAGGTTTTGTTGTCCTTGAGTTGTCACTGTGTGTTTATTGTATTCAAATGTGATGGAGTTGCAAACTATTAAGGTGTGCCTTAAATAATGACATTCTTTATCTGAACCAATCTGACTGTTGTGTGACTTTTATTTCACTTCATGTCTTTCTATATTATTGTATTTTTTTGATGAGAGATACTCTTTTCATTACCTAAAAAGCTTTAATGAAAAATTGATGAAAGTCTCAAAAGGTATCTCCAAAATTAGGTCCTCAGTCTTAGCTCAGCTTGCATTGGAGTACTCCTCACAATATTGAAAACAATGCTGCCCTCTAGTGTAGAAGCATGGTTAGCTACAGATCTCTATGATTTGCAAAATCCCATCATGGATAGGTATCCTGATTCCTATTGGAATGGATAAGTAGGGTAAAGTGCTAATGGTACATGGCTCTTCAAACGAATTTCCAGAGGCACATTTCAAAACCGAATGATGTAGGAAATTTCCAAGAATGCCTTGTAAATCTACAGCAAGATGGCAACTCGGAAGCGAAAATAAATGTACAAGTCTAAGCAGCACCCTATAAAATAAGATTTGAAAATTAAAACATCCATCTCATATTTAATTGAACAATGTTTTCATTTTTGAACAAGCATTTAAAAAATGCCCGTAAAAAGTATTCACCCCCTTGGATGTTTAACCCTTTTATTAACTTAATCACGGTCAATATAATTTGGCTTTTTTGAGAAAATACCTCTTTGACCTCAGAATGAAACAAGATTTTATTTTAGATTTATTTAAAGCCATGTCGAATAAATACAAAGTTTCAAGTGATTGTAGTGTGAAGACACCTGTGTCTGGAAGGTCCAGTCACTGGTTAATCAGTATTCATGGCTACCATTACAACATGAAGACAAAAGAACACTTAATGCAACCTACAAAAAAGTTTATTGAAAAGTATAAGTCAGGAAACAGATACAAAAAACATTTCCAAAGCACTGAACAATTCCCGGAGTTCAGTTAAATCCACCATCAAGAAATGGAAGGAAAATGGCTCATGTGTAAATCTGCTTAGATCAGGCGGTCCTCACAAACTGAGTGACCATGCAAGAAGGAGACTAGTGAAAGAGTCCACCAAGACACCTATAACTATTCTGAAAGAGTTCCAAGCTTCAGCAGCTGAGATGGGAGAGACTCTGCATACAACTGTTGCCCAGGTTCTTCACCAGTCAAAGCTTTATGAAAGAGTTGTTTCATAAACTGATTCCTTTCACAGAAATACAACACCTTAAATCTCTGTATTGTAAAGATCTGTGTCATTTATGTTATGCTAGTTATTAAAGTTATTATAGTGGCTTTATCTTTTTTTTCCAAATATTTCTGGATGTTGGCTGGCAATGTTTTCTTATGAACTGTTAACATAATTTCCAGAATACTGTTATGTACTAATTCTTAAAATTTACAACAGCCGTAACTGAACAAATAAAGAGGTCTGATGGATCTCTTTATCAACCTATACTGTTGATTCTTATGGCTCTTTTGTAAAATGAAAACTAAATAACTACATGTTTTACAAGTACTCCCCCATAATATATACTGCTGCTAAATTTGTGTAAATGTCCATTACTGTCAGGATATTAAGATAAAGATATGAATTATATTGTGAGGTTTCCTTATATCCCTATCTAGAACATTGAGGGTTACGCATGCAAAGAGAACAGTTGCCTATGCCACATGAACAAACACCTAACAAATTAACTCACAGCAGGAGGGGAAACATATACATCTGTATGCCGTTAAATGAATCAAGACAAATCTGAAACATGTTGGCAAAAGTATCCTCTTTCCTCTCCCAGTCTTTCAGTCTTTCTCAGGGCATTCCTGCATAAATGCATCCTCATCATGAGTCATGCTCCATATGCATTTCTAATTCTCTCTGTCTCTCACCCAGACACCAAAGTTTACAGATCTGTGTCTACCACTTACCTAGGTCATCTAGAAGTCACAGTCCTCTCCCTCCTCCACAGTGGGCTCGGCTGAGGCAGCATTTTATACAGTAATGGCTGATCTGAGTGGGAGTTCATTTGTCTCCACAGTCTGCCTGGATACACCACATATAAGAGCAGCAAACACCCTTGAAGACAGACAAAGGATTTTACTCATTCAAGAAAGGAGCAGTCAATAACTGCTAATGTTCAGTACCCTTACAAGAAATCTATTCATATTGTAGTTACTGCTACTGTATCCGTAAAAAACATTCTGTTCTTATTGTAGTCAAGGACATGTTCTCAATTTGTACCCCTCAACCACGAAACAGCCTTACACAGTCCTCCTGTTTAGATAGAGGTTGCTGAGTCAGCTCTCTGTAAAGAACTAGTCTGCATTTAACAATCACCATCACTGCCAACTGACTGATAGGTATAATTTCATGAGACATTAACTCACCATTTAACAATGCATTTGGGGACTTTCAGTAGTTTTAGATCTTACTGTGAGGTTCAGATGATATTTCAGAATAAGACAGAAAAGGAAGGGTGACAGACGTGGCTTACCTTTCCAGTCTGCTGTAGTTTTGCCCATCAAAAGCCATGTGAGAGTTGCAGATAAATGGTATTGTAACTTATATTTAGCTGTTAATCCCCATTATCGCACCCTGCAAAAACGAAAATAAATTAAAGTGATGTCCAGTACAATGCTAACCTAGTGTAGCCTACTTAAACTGTTTTGCATTAGAAGCACTGCAATGTCATTGGTTAGTCTTTAATTTAAAAACAGCATGTCATGTACATGACATGAAGTTACAACAGCAGAATATAACACTTACACTTAGCTTGGGCAGGTTTGCTCCTCTCAAATCATACATTTGAAATTATACATATATTTATTTCTAGAGCATTGTTCATAAACAATTTAATTCAACAGCATCCTCAGAAATTTGACTGAACCAAAAACTCAGTAAGGAAAATGTAGTTCTTATGGAGTACATCATGATTACATAGATTTTTGCTTCTGGCTACTAGATAGCCTCAAATTTACTTCCTCCTCATGAATTTCGGATTGTTTTTGTACAGGTAGATGTTCATGTGTCACCCTCGGGCTGCCACACATTCATTTACTTAGCTAGCAGTAGCGCAGCTACCGTTACACGCTGTTTACCTGACAACCCAGTAAAACATATATTTTTGAAGATACTGACGTGAGTCGTAATTAATTTTTACAAATGTTTAAGGTACGAACCATCCACACAACAGGTGAAACGTTTCTGCCCAGGTACGCAGTTTCCGTAGAAATAAATCTTCGTGTTGAAAATGCTGACAAGACGCAGTAAACCCATCCGGGTACTTTGTCCAAAAGCTGCTGGTCCCGCCCCTTTTTCGGCGAATATGTCCCATCAAAACCATTGAAGTAAATATGAAAGCAGTCTCTATTTTGACAGTTCTTTTTAATTTTAGTCTTTAGACGAAATGTCTTTTAGATTAAGTCACATTTTAGTCAATTCTACCCTTTATAGTTTCAGTCTAGTTTTAGCAGACGAACACTCCAAACCATTTTAGTCTAGTTTTAGTCCATAAAAACTCTTATCTTAGTCTTGACTTTTAGTCCAATAATTTGTGCTCTCTCCTAAATCTGGTACCAAATCATGTTAGTGTGTTTTATGCCCCCTGCCATCCATAAGGTCCATGCTTTACTGCTAAGAGGCTAATTACAGATGTTGAATTTTGACAGATTTACCCACAGTGAAAAAATATTATGGATTTTTAATGTTAGACAAAAACTAAATTACATTTTCTTCTATATTCCATCATCTTGACAAAAACTAAACTTACTTTTTGTCAGTTTATGCATTTCAGATCTATCTCTGGCTAGTCTTAGTCTAGTTTTCATCATGGCAAAAATGGCTGTCGACAAACATTTTTCGGACTGCAGCTCCTGTTGTTACAGAGAGCCTGCTAGCTTAAAGTCAGTAAATACACTAACATCCGGCTTTTGACGCTATAATACTCTCTTGTTTCAGCCCAAAGACACGGGGCTCTTCTTTTACTCTCCCTCATCAATTAAGAATTAAAAACGTGGTCAATTATGACTTATTAATTATTGATGCTCAAAACGCAACGCAGAAGCGTCCAAACACGGAGCTGGCTTTCACCAACACGGGGGCGTGGTCACTGCGGAGAGCGGTGGGTGGTGTCACCAGCTACTGAGCTACACCGATGTCCAGATGGGCTGATAGTTAAGAGACTGCTTTTCCTAGGTCTTTTTGGTCTCCGTGCAGTCTGTCTTTCTGCTAAACTGACTCCACGTATGCCCAGTCTGATATTTATTCCAAACAGGATGTTTTTTTTGTTTGTTTTTTTTTTACATGGCCACCCCAACGCAATTTCCCAGTTCCAGCCTTAGCAGCCTTTCCTGGTCCTCTCTTTTCCCCGAACAGGTTCAAGGAACCTCGTGTGTTAAAGATGGTTGAATAGACTCGAGTAACTGAATTATTTAACCCATTTCCATTACACTGAGAACACGATTTGTTTGTGGGCCTATCTTTACTCTCAGTAACCTATGGCTTTTATCTTTTACACCCCCCAATCTTACACTGCCTAAATGATGATGAAGTTTGGATATTGTCAACATTACTTTAGTCATTATATTCGGTCTGGACTTGGACTTAATGTGTTCTATCGTTGGCAGTGTTGCACGAGAGTTTCAGCAGATTACTGCAGATAGAGGTCTGTTCTCTTCACCTTAGGGCAAAGACAAACAGTTCTGTAAATAATAGTCTGAACTGGGATGCCCCCACCTATTCCTCTCATTAAGTTCCCACACAAGTACTCAAAGTGTTGCTTTCTCTGCAGAGGGGTCTCTGGAACCAGCAGTATAAATGTGCAAGCTGTTTCCCCATACTTCCTTCTGATGCTCTGTGACTGTATTAGGAGATCTTCTGCCTGTCTTCTGATCATATTTAAAGGATGTTTAGGGTCAGGCTCTACAGCCATTCAGGATAGGCAGGCCACTGGGTAGTTTTCCCCACTTTCCTATTCAATATTCCAACCTAATCTGCTTCTAGCCCCTCAGAGTTCACAAACCCAAGGTTTTCTGCTGTCTTGTTTGTTTCCAGGCTTTGCTCTGCAAGGCAATTAGTTGGAAAGTCTCAAAAAATTGCTTTTACCTTAACACAATAATATTTGGCCAACTTCACCCCTGGAGCTGCAGAACAGTATGCAAGACAGCCATAGTCAAGCACTTAGTGGAATATAGACTTCTAGACTGTCATGATGGTTGTCGTTTCAGAACCCCAACTGGAGCCTGGCACTCATCATACTAACATCTTTCTCCTATCTGTGTATTGTTTTTTAACATCAAGTTTTACCACTGGGTCCATGACATAGGTACCCTTCTACACTCTCCACCATTGCAGTGCTGCTATGGTTGCCCCTAAACTAGAAAAATGCATGAAAAAGAAGCAAATTTGCCTACAAACACTGAAGGCTTAAACTTTCCTAGCTCCATTACTGCAAAGTTTTACAGTGCATGTAGTATTTACTCCCATAGATGTTTTACCCTTTTATTTTATAAATCAATCATGGTCAATATAATTTGGCTTTTTGACAAAATAGACAGAAAACCTCTGTCCAAATGAAAAGTGATTTCTACAAAGTGCTGTCAATTCAAGGAAATAAGTCATGTAAAATAAGTGATGACGAAAAATATTCACACCCTTTCAAGCCGATATTTAGTAGATGCAACTCTGCTTACAATCACAGAGCTGAGTCTGTGTGAATAGGTCTCAACCAGGCTTGCAAATGGTCACTGCAGTTTTACTCCTATTTTCTGAAAAACTGCTCAGGCTCTGTCAGGTTGCACAAGGATCAGGCATAAACGGCCCTTTGCAAGTCCAGCCAAAAATTTGCCTTTTTTCTTTGCATTCACCTTGTCTTTAAACCATTTCTGTGTAGCTTTCACTGAACAATTTGGGTCATTGTCTTGCTGGAAATAAATCTTCTCCCAAGCTGTAGTTCTATGGCAGACTGTAGATTTTCCTCCAGGATTTTCCTATATTTTGTCTCATTTATTTTACCCTTTACAAGCCTTCATGCATGCCTTTTGGTGAACTCTAGTCTAGATTTACTCTGAGTTTTCTTCAGCAGCAGCTTTCTCTTTGCCACTCTTCTATAAAGCTTTGTCTGGTGAATAACCCAGGCAACAGTATTTTTTTAATGCAGAGTCTCTCCCATCTCAGCTGCTGAAGCTTTTAACTCCTTCAAGGTAGTCATAGGTGTCTTAATAGCCTCTCTCTCTAGTTTCCTTCTTGCATGGTTAAGCAGTTTGTGAGGAAGTCCTGTTCTCGGCAGATTTACACGTGCTATATTCCTTCCATTTCTTTAAGATGGATATAACTGAACTCCAAGGGTTTGAACAGTTGGAGTTTTCTGCATCCATTCCTTGACTTATACTTTTCAGTGACCTTTTCTCTAAGTTGCTTGGAGTGTTCTTTTGTCTTCATGGTGTAATGGTTACCATGAATACTGATAAACCAGGGACTGGACCTTCCAGACACAGGGTGAATACTTTTTATAGTGACTGTATTTCCCAGTATGGGTATCGATATATATCTTTTCACACATTTGTGTCCTTTTTTTCTTGCCTTTTCTTTGACTCTTCTGTAACATGCCTGTGAAATGAGACCAGCGTTTCAACCATGTTGAAACAATGAATAATAAAATCTCCTCCAGTGTTACTTTGATTATGTTTCATGTGGCTCATTCAGCTAAAACCTCCTAAGTCTGTCTGAATTCTTCACACAGTCAGTCACAGGCATTACTCACATCTATATAATGGGCTGCATATGTACTATATAAAAAAGGGATTTCAGTATAGTTTAAACATGTCTTAACATACATGATTCCAACAAATCCTGCATGAATACATGTAAGTTATGCACATTTTGTTGGATTTGTGTTTGTGTGTATGATTTATAATAATTTAAGAATAGACTGAGCACGTAAAGTGAATTTGATAACAAGAATACGATGCATTTCTAATTTAGGTAATCTGGAGTACTAGAAGTCATCATAATCAAATTGGTAAATTCCATCTTATAAAGCTCTATAAATATCATTCAAGCTGTGAATGTAATAACTTACCCACAACTTGATTTAGTCATTTAGGATATATTCTTACATTTCCATCATATAATTTTTTTTTTCATTTCTGAAATTAATAAATAGATATATGGGGGCAATTGCAAATTTTGGTTTATTTCAAACTAAAATCTTTCATTTTCTCAGTATTCTGAAGATATTCATGGAGCATTAGCAAAAAAGTTTGTGGGTAGACATTAAAGGTCATCATTGCTTCCATAGGCCCCTCTATGCAGCTCAGCCCAAGAAAGCATTCCTTTTCCCCCCTTGTTGACAACATATATTTTCAATATATGTTTGGTTTTGGTAAATATGGTAAGAGGAAAGACAGTTCTCAGTTATTCAGTTGCAACTCATGTTTATTCAGGAAACAAATCATCCCTCCACAACACACCTTATTTTTGACCTGCCACCTCTGGGTTTTGATACAACAGTAAAAAAAGAAACAACCAAAAAAAAAAAACAATAACAAAGGTTGTCAAAGTAACATAAATACAACAAACCAACACTTGTGCCTGCCTTGCAGTCTGCCAAATAAAAAAACGCCATCTTCTTCCCTCCCTCCCCCACTGTGGGACAGCGACTAAAAAAGCTTCCCTTGCTGCACCACAATCCTCTGCCTTATGGGAAAACAGCAGAGATGTAAAAAAAAAAAAGAGCTCTAAAGACCCCCGAACACAATCAGATCCACAATGATTTAGGTAAATTCAACTGGACAGTTATTTTAGGCTGACCTTGAGTTAGTATTAGTCAACACTGCATTATGCAGCTGTGTTAGCATGACACGGGAATGATGGTGTTCCTCTTGTCTGAAAAATGAGAGCTTGGTTTGTCTGTAATGGAAAAGTAAAGCCATAGGAGGAGTTTGATATCTTAAAGCAGGTTTTTGTTTCTCATTCATTTCATTGCATCTGTTTTTCTTGTTTTTACATGTTTTCCCAAATGCAAAGCTCTTCATTACAAGTTACGATTGAGCTAGAAGGGACAGTTTGTCAGTACTTGTTTTTATATTCATTTGTTTTTCATCTATTCCCCTTCTCAAGATGACATTTCAGGATGCAATAAGCTAGAAGCAAATGCAGAGGACATTTTCTTACAATGTTCTTCTTTACAGAGCCATGACAGATGCAGGAAACAAAACAAACCTTTCAAGGATAAAGAATTGAACAAAAGGTTTTCTAAGTTTTTAACATCAATAATTATGCACTCAATACATCATGGGGTTGGCATTTATCAAACCACAAAGAGGGGAGGGGTGCAAATGGATCGTGGATCACGTCACCTGTGTTTATGTGGCCCATGCAGCTCCATATCCAAATGCACTTCTCCCCAAAGATTTGACAAAACCCTTTGTCCTTGGTCCAGTGAACCCAAACAGGCTGCAACAACATCATTCACAAAGCTACATTACATTTACCGTACATACAATGCCACCTAGAGCTAACCAAAGGTACTGCATGATATTACATGGCTAATGTGGGATCTAGTGTTAATGTTTCGCTGACTAGGGGAGAAAGCAGGCGACTGAAAAAGAGGGTGACATTGAAAGCTGACCAGGATGAAAGAACCGCAGCAACAGTCAGAGAAGAAGTATCTGTTTTCCTTTGTGAAGACACTTTGCCTTTTGTTTCTGGTTAAATGTGATGGCGTGAGTTTTAAAGGTTTAAATTCCCATTACCAAAGCACCAAGTGATGAGTTTGAACTGCGTTTTTTGCTTTTTTCTATACTGATAAAAAGTGAGACTACAACCTGTTAAGTGCAAAGTACTGTGATGGTAACTTTAGTACCAATTCAAAACCACCACCCCAGGAAAAGGGATACTGTTCTCGTCCGAGCACGGTAGCATTGTGACAGGTAAGGCATGAGGATTCAGTGTTTTGCTCTTTGAACTTCAAACTAATCATGGTCCTATGCATCTCCTCCTCCCACCCTCTCCCTTTACCCCTTTCCCTCCCACCCTCCCTCCCACCCTTAATCCTGCGCTCTGGCTGCTGTCCTTCTCTGGACGCATCCCTTCTCCTCCTGTGGTTTAACTGAGGGATGTGATGTTGGAACGACCACCGGGGGGCACTACAATACGGCGGCCAGCAGGCCTGATGGGGATGTCATCTGGGGTGGGAGGACCTAGAAGGAGATAAATGGGGAAAAGGATAAAATGAGTTGAATAGAGGAAGAGCATGCAGTAGAGTTTGCGGAAAGAAGAACGTTTGTTTGTTTGTTTTTTCCAAAGAAACAACCCCATACTGAGTATTTTTACAGCTCACTGACAGAAACATAACTATTCTGTCTACTCAGCAGGTTTTCACCCATATTCTCTCCCTTACTTTTAGTTTTTCACTTCAAAACAGATTGTACACCAGGACAGTAATCCATATTTGGGTTTCTTCTGAAGTCGCATTTGATCACAGGAGTTTCTGTGAGATCTTGCATCTCTGGACTCACCATTGTGAAGCTGGTACTACAGATAGCTGATAGGTAGTCATGTGGTCTGTCAGAGGATCATAATGTTAAAAATCAGTTCAAGCTGTCCTCATTCAGAGTCCATGTTGTGCCGCCATACCTTACTGAAAATTTACACAGTGGAAGTTGCCTTCATTCTCTTGCCTTCTAACATCTGTGAGGTATATGAAGTTAATTCTGTTTAGTTTAAAAGTGACACAAATACAACCAAGGGTTAAACTAACAACATCAACCTCAAAATACAGGGTAACAACCGGTACTGACATACAGTATATGACAGCAGTTTTAGCTCACACCTGTTATTACTGAATTCATGTGCTTCAATCAGACCAGCTGCCACAGGTGTATAAAATAAGAGTACCTAGCCACGCAGCCTCTATCTGCAAACATTTGTGATACAAAATGGGTTGTTCCGAAGAGCTCAGTGAATTCAAGCATGGCACTGTGATTAATGTCACCTGGTTCATGTAATTTCATCCCTGATGGATATTTCCAGTCAACTGTAAGTGATATTACTAGAAAGTGGAAGCATTTAGGAACAACAGCAACTCAGCCACAAACCATGTAAAATCACAGAGTGGGGTCAATGACTGGAATGGGTTCATGGAGTGGGTTTCCATGGCCAGGCAGCAGCATGCAAGCCTTATATCACCAAATCCAATGCCTGTAAAGCTCATTGACACTGGATAGTGGAGCAGTGGAAACATGTTCTGTAGAGTGATGAATCACACTTTTCTGTTTTACAGTCAGATGGGTGAGTCTGGGTTTGGTGGATGGCAGGAGAACGTTAATGCCTGACTGTATTGTGCCATTTATGAAATTTAGTGGAGGAGGGATAATGGTATAGGGCTGTTTTTCAAGGTTTTGGCCAGACCCCTTATCTACTATGAAGGGCAACCTTAATGCTTCACAATACCAAGACATTCTGGACAATGCTACGCTTACGACTTTTCAGCAACAGTTTGGGGAGTGCACTATTCTATTCCAACATGACTGTGCTCCAGTGCACAAAACAAGGACTATAAAGACCTGGTTTGACAAGTTTGGTGTGGAAGAACTTGATTGGCTCTGACCTCAACCCCATCAAGCACCTTTGGGATGAACTGGAACCAGGCCTTCTCATCCAACATCAGTGCCTGACCTCATATGGATGGGCGCAAATTCCCACAGAAACAGGTGGCCAAATACTTTTATCCATATAGTGTTGGTCATAAAAACCCACACAGATGATCAGACTCTGGTTTCTAAGAGATTTAGGACAAAAAAGTCAGTATGTTCTATGGTATATGTCACGGTGAAGACAGTTTAACACAAAGCACAGGGTTTCCACAGAAAGAGCCAGGGGCATCTGCGGTAACAAATTAATGGAAAGTAGAATGATGTCAGACCGCATCTTTGCAAACTCTCTTTCCAGACATGTAAATCCAGTCAGCATGTGGTAACCCTGGAAAAACTAAAATAGATAAAAGACTGACTCATTCTTAAAGTGCAGTACGCTCTCATACAGGAGTGCACACATTCTCAAACACACAGAACTATTAGAAAGCCTGGGAAAACCAGGAGCGGCCTCACTCCCTTTTAAATTTATGTACGCAAAAGTGGAAATTCTTTCCAGAGGAGGTCACCTTCTTTTTTAATTCACCTTCTATCACACACATCTGCTATGCCTGTAAAGACAGGTTGCTCTACACAGCCAAAGGGAAAACATTCAAAGACCTTCTCTATGAGAAATAATGACTATAAATTTAGAAAATAAAAGGCATAAGTCTTTCTGTTTAAATATTTCCATATTTTTTTTTCTAATGAGTTATTTCTCTCACTATTTCTACGCAGCCATGCACACAAGGCATGCCTTCATTCATCTGTTGGTACTTTGATTATGAGAGATCAACCCTGGGTTTCCTGCCGAAGTTAATATCTTAAATTCTCAACAAAATGACTTATTATCCATAATAAAATAAATGCTGCTATCCTAAGATAATCAGATAATCAAGTCAAGATCTTGAAAATCAGACAAAATGTGCCTGTTATCATGGGAAAAACACAGTAGGATCAAAAGTATGGATGCATTCCTCTAGGGTTTCTGTAGGAATGTATACTTTCTAAATTCTTTTCACCTCAAATGCTAAATCACGATTATTATAACACCCTTAATCATTAATAAGGCTTATGTTTAACATGTAAAAAGCTTAGAAGAAAATGGAAATGTTACAGCCATTTAAAACTTTTAACAATTTAGTTTAGAATACAATTCCTGATGTTAATTAGCTCCTGATTAGAATATTATTAAGTAGGATAATAACTGCTTATTAGTCATTATTAAGAGCTTATTAGTGCCTTATTCTACTAAACCATAATTTGTCCCTTAATAATCTCCTTATTACTGCCTATTGATAGCAAAGTAGGAAGTTGTTCGGCATTAATTATGATCCTAATATGCTTAGCTTAGTATGGCCAGCATTATCATATAAATAGTACCTCCCTATTACTCTGTTTGGTCTATTCTCATGAAACAGAGCACACACTTTCTATTTTTAGTGATCACCAAATAACTCCTAATTAGGCCTTTGTAATTCAGAATATGAACCCTAAACTAGAGTAAGATTGTGTTCATCATTAGGGTACAATTCTCACCATTAATACGCTGCCTATTATCTCTATGTACAGCACTTTGACTGAAGCACTTTATAAATACATCTATTATTATTATCATTATTATTCGTAAGCCAATTAGTTGCATAGTAATAATAGTGCTTGTAATGTGTTAAAGAATGACCAGAATGCACTAAAATAAATTGAATGTATTTTAATCTTTGCAAATACAACAAGTGGCCAGCAAGTATGTTATATTGCCTACAACCTTATAAGTCATCATCAAATGTCTTACACTGTGAAAATATTTTTTCTAAAGCTATCTGACCTTAACTATATGCACACGATAAAATTATAAATGTGCTGAGAGGTCATTATAGACACTGGTATTATATTAGTCAGGATTATTATCAAAGGCATTATAAAGAGTCACGAGTGCTTATAGCTATGGTTACACGGCATTATACGTGCATTACAATGCATTATTAGTATACTTATAATATGTGATAGATGTAGGTTTCACAGAAAGTGTTACCATTGAACTTGTCAGGAACTGCAAAATGTGTTATCAAATATGTTTCATTGATTGTCTGCTATATTGAATTATTGAATGCAAAGACAATAGGGAAAAATTAGTAGTTATTAAGAGTGAAACTACTAGTGCATTAATGATGAACTAGACCTGGCTTTAGTTTAGAGCAGTGGTTCACAACTGGTTGAGTCACAGGACCCACCATCAACTCCTCAAGGAGAATTGCGACCCAAATTTTGGAGATTTTTTTCGTCAATCAGATGTATTTAATAAAAAATAGTAAAGCTTGGGCCTACGAAAGTATAAAAGGTGTAACAAAACAAAGAAACAGGACAAAACATGCATGTTTTGTAGTGTCTCACTGACAATTTGGCACAATTTTTTCCCCAGGCACACATCTGCAACCCACTGAAAAGGGCTTCACGACCCACTTTTGGGTCCTGACCCACCATTTGAGAACCACTGGTTTAAGATACATATTCTGAGTTACAAAGGTTTAATTATGAGTTATTTGGACATTACTTAGAATAGAAAAACATATTAAGTTTAAAGTTAACGTAAAACAACTTCCTAGTTTGCTATTCATATGCAGTAATAAGGAGTTTAATAAGTGAAAATCCTTAGTAACACTAATTAGCCACATATTATGGCTAATTGTAAATAAAGCAGTAATGAGCTAGGCTAATGAACAGCTAATTAATGGTGTACCCTAAACTAAAATGCTACCAAACTTTTTTTTTTTTTTTTAAATCTGGCCCTTTCTAGGAAGTAGCTGAAAAAATCTGCTACATGCATTAACAAAGACTGCTGGGACTGTATGGAGTACAGCTGGGTGTGTCCTGGTTAAAGAAGGTTGCTCTCATTGATTTACATGCTTGGATACTTTGAGTCTGTCACTGAAGACATGATGACCAGCTACAGTGAGAGCTGTGATATCTCTTTGACATGAAAGAGTGGAAATGTTATCTGTTTTATGAGTTTCACGGTTTCCTGACAAAACAAAACAAAAATTACACGTTCACGTCTGATTATAACGCTAACCTGACATATGAGCACTATTATTCTGTCACTCAGCAGCTCTGCCTGATGGAGCAGATGTTGAATGTGAGTACATGGTGTTATGATCTTTCACATTAGATAGGCTGTCTGAGTAACCGTGTCCAGATGCCTGAAGTGACACATTGTGTGCTGTACATTTTAGGCCTACAGCCAAAGTTCATTTCCAGCGTGACTTACAAGTGCAAATGTGGAAAAAATAAATCTCTGCTTGTAACTTGACATCACTAAGTGGATGGTAGTTTGAGGTCACAATGTCCTGGAGAGTAATCAAAGCTAAAATACTGTGCAGGAGGGTTTCAACAGGATTAAAGGTGCATTTTTTGAAGCTGAGTCATTGTACAGAACAACTGTGCCCTTGAGTTAAAAAAGATGAACCCATTGGGGTTTTAAATGGTGGAAAAACATTTCATTTCTATTTATACTGTATGCATGCTTGGAATAAATAGCTAAAAAACATCCAGAAATACAAAATATAGAGGCAGCCACTTGTATAAGATGTACATGTATGAAACAAACATTAAGGTTCATCACATATATGAGAATGGGTCAAAGGTAGTTTGCACTGTTTTAAGTTGTGATGGCTTCATGTCAGACCACACTGAAGCAAACCAGCCATCCTTTACTGATTGTGTGCAAAAATTCAGTTTTATACTGTCTGTTTGTTGACTCATTTAAACTAAAAGGAGCCAACTTTATGACTTACATAAACAGACATATAAACTGTGTATAATGAGTTTTAAAGAGAAGCATGATATACTGCAAGCAAACACATGCCATGCTGTGCACATCATAAAGTCTGAAAAAGCATTACGGGAGATGATTAGGTCACACGACAGGCTTGTAGCTCATTGCTACTGAACTCATCTCAGTAACAACATGCTAAAAGTCACATGCTTTTCACAGTATGAAGCTGAGTTGCTATAAAAGTGTGGCATGATGTTGGGTGAGTGTTGCACATGCAAGCTCCTTTAATGCTTCTGTGTTCAACATAAATCAATACAGACCAAACAGATGAAAAGGAGGACAGGGTGATAGCAGGACAGGGGGTGTTATTAGGAAGCTGTTCTCACCGCAGGGTGCAGGGTTACCTGCTAGACTAAATCCAGACTGGTGCAGGTTTCTGACAGGCTGTTTGGTGGGGGAGGTACGCGCGGACGCAGATGGGGTCCCACCACGGGACATGGAGAATTCAGACACAGGGCCGTCATACATTCCTCTGGGTACTGCCCTCAGGACGGCCAGCTGTGGGACACAGAATCAGAGCAACGAAGAGTAAGAAGAGGTGGAGGAAGAAATGATGGGTAAAAAAAAAACTAGTATTTCAAAAGATTTCATGCATCCAACTTAACACCTGTTTTACATTAAATGGTTGTTTGTGCAACTGTTTGTAATGAATAATTAATGCATTCTTTAGAGAGCCCTTTTTCCTGCTGAGAAACAAGCCCGGATTTACACATCCACACAGAAAAACAACAACAAACACATCAGACAAGCAAACAGTTTCACACACAGGGAGAAAAAAGGGCAAACACTGCTTTCAGATAAAGCTGAAACTTTATGCTAGCAATAAACAGGCCACTGTCTGTCTGTCTGTCTGTCAGTGGCGTGACTCGAAGGAATCTTGGAAGCTCTGTCAGGAGTGAAAAAGAGGCATCTGTGAGTGAAGAAAGCATAACAGTGACTGCTACCAAGATAAACAGCTCAATGCTGCAGGAGCTCCATTTTCTCATCAGCAGCCAGCAGCAAATTAGGAAGTGGTTGAACAATGACATTTTTTGGCCCGGGAGCAGGAGAGGAGAGTGCAGCGTCTGTTTTGAGTTAAAGCTGGTACAGATCGTGTAGTTAAATGGGGTCCGCTCTTACTACAATGGATAGGACACAAGCTTTCTAATGTCCTCCTGTTGATTTAAATCATTTAATTAAAGCAACCATTGTCAGTGTACAGTAAAATGTCTAACAATATAGTTCAGTAATAACTTTCTGTTAAGAATGAAGTCAAATTGGTTTGTTGTTCTCAGCTCAGTGATCACACTGACAAGATAGCACTTCCTTTGGCTCGTTTATGTTACTCAGAGGCTCAAACATGATTCACACATTTTTTGCTGACCACAGGGGTCAGCCCTACAGATGGGTCTGTCTGTATCTGACTGAGTAAGTGATGCTACTTTCAGAGTCTTGCCATACAGAGTTAGGTTTACTTGTACTGAAAGCCCTCAGTAATAGCTGCCTCCACTGCTGTAAATACCTCAGATACAGCTTTAGCATTGCATCTGTTTTACTAAAACCGGGCCACGTCTCTGTATGACATAAAGAATAAAAACAACCCTAAAAGCTTTTCATCTTGGGAAAGACATTTCCACTCTTCTGCTAAACTACTTCGGCATGACTATGTGATTTCTTGTTGTGTGAGTGCTTGTATACAAGGCCTGCTAGTGAAGTGATTAGCTCGGACTGAGCGACAGCGGAGGTTTTGCCTGAACTGGACAACGTGTCTTTGTTCAAACAAGCGCAAAGATCAACACTGAAAGGCTTTCCGTGACAGAAAAAATGTTTTTGCTCTACTCCCAGTCTCTTTCAGCATGATTTTCCGATCATGGCAGTGGGCTTGTCTGGTATATCGATAACAGGCATCCAGTTGCAGTCAGCCATGAAACATTGACTGAAACATTTCAATACACAAAGTTGTAATTAATCTTACCTTAAGTCCATGGTTCAATTTTTGTATGTGGCAGGTTTCTTACAAAGCCTGGACCACCACTTACTGCATGCATCTTTTAGTTTGTTTTGAAGAAATAAGGCTAGTCCTATAGCTGATTCTTTGCACAGATGTTAGACGTACAGTGTAGTGTCTCCCCCATATCTTTTCTCACTGCCTGTCCCTTTTCGATCTTTCTTTTTCTCCACCACTGTAAAGTCTACTCCCACAATTCTTGCTTACAACCTAAAACACTTTCACTCCTACCCTTGCCTTCCTTTGTTTTCTTATCTTCTCTTGTTTCACTTGTAAAGTGGGATTACCTAATGCAACAGATATCCTGCCTTTCACTGCAGGAATTCTTGTGGTTTTTAAGCATGACTTTTATCAGAGAACATGCAGTTTGCATCTATCTTCACTTTAGTATGCATACTTTTCATCTTTATTTTTTCAAGGGTAAACTCACAACGAACAATCTACAATATAAGAGTACACTATGTAAAAGGGCATTTAGGCTGGACAGAGGCAATTCCGGTTTTTACCTGCTTCCTGGCCTTCACCCTCTTGTAGGCAAAGTCAGGGAAAGGAGTGCAGGGAATGAAACGACCCACACCGGAGGTGATGTGCAGGTTCCCATCCTCCAGGACAATCTTCCCCTGGCAGATGACCACCTGAGGGGCTCCACGCAGCTCCATTCCCTCAAAGACATTGTACTCGGCAGCCTGGAGCACAAATATAAGATTGTTAAAAACACTTGTGAAGGACAAAAGTTGATGCAGCAGTGAAGGTCAAAGAATTTAACAAAAAGAAGGATGAAGCATAAAGAAATTGATAAACATAAGAAATTAAATGCTCACAAATAGTTGAAATTCAAGAATGTTAACTGCAAGTCAGAGAATTTATTAAAAATCAATATGGGGGAGCGGCTAAATAATATATGTGTGGTTATCGAAATACATTTAACAATTACTTGCATTGGACAAAAACAGACAGATCTTTCATGGGAAATGTTTGCTCATGAAAAAAAATAACACAGAAGAGATCAAATGAGACTTGAACAAAATGGCACTATGTCACACAAGCCTGCCTTTTTGTATTATAGTAACTGCATGACTAAGAGCTTTAAAGTTTGGCATTCAATTAAAATTAAAAAAAGAAAAGAAAACAGACATTTATTTGAAAATCCCAAAGAAATACCTATGAGTACTTTAAAGAGTAAAGCTTAAATCAAAGTGTCACAGGGCTTTAGGTTTATTTGATTTAGATTTTTAATCAAGCTTTATTGGATCAATTCCAATCTTTTTTTTTTTTGAGAAATGTAGAACAATGAAAACAAAGTTAGTTTTTCTTCCTTGATCCAATAAATACTGAAAGGACAACAGGGGGCGCTGAGGGAGGATGGATGACGACACAGAAACTCCTCTCCTTTAATCCCACTCCCTGTCTCCCATTCTTTATCATTCATCACCATGTTTCTTACACTTGTCTGTGTGGCATGTACAAACAGCTGCCACCATCCAGCTGCTGCTTTTACATTGCTGTCTCCAGATATCTGTCTCCTCTGTTCAATTAACCCTCATTCTTTGTCTTTTTTCACACTTTTGCTTTCTCTCACTTTGCCATTCTTGGCTGATTTTTGCCATCTTGCATGCCAACTTTCTTTCCTCCAGTTGTTTGTGATCTGTGATGGTCCCCTCCCCTCATTCCATTGTTGCCGATTTCCTCTGCACACGGCTCTGTTTTCTCCTGCCGTCCAAATTCAGGCCAGAACAGGACATAACTAAGACCTACTGCATGCCAAACATGATGTCATGACTAAGCCCAGTGTGCCTCAGAGTGTGAGTGTTACTGCCTGTTTTTGTCTATGAGTCTCGGTATCCTCATGCGTATCTATGTATTTTTATGTTGACAACAACAAGAAATTCAGAGCAGATGTGGGCTTACTGATAAGAAAACCAGAGACACAGCACAGTCTTGGTCATATCTGCTCTAAAGGGGGATGCATTCCCCAGCATATTATGCTAGTAAACAAGGTCGCCTGTGTTTGGCCTAGCATCAGGCTATCCATTAAGATAGATTTATAGGAGCTGGGAGCTGCTGTGCTCTTTGTTTAAAGAGGAGGACAAGCAGGAAATGAAAGGTTGACATCATTATGTAACAGATCTACAGCGGATGTTCTCCATATTCAGAGGAGGAATATTTTTATTCCAGTTTTCTGTTTCTTTCCCTTTCTTTATCTGGAAACAGAGAAATGTCCTGTTTTTATCATTCCTCTGATCAACTACCATATCATGTTAGTAATGCATTCAGGATTAAAGATAAGCTAGTCAAGCTGCAATTTCCTTAACGGGCACTTCCTTAACTAGTGAGCAGCCTGTTTTGGATCTTCTGATAGATATCGTCCACATCTAGGGGAACACCCAGAAAACGTCACATCTGCTTTGCACTGAAGGAGTAAACAAAGCAATTACCCCAATGCTGAAGAGCTGGGCTGTGTGGCCTCCTGAGCAACAAATTATGTTTAAATTTGAATCTTTTATATTTTAGTTTTTCATTCACCAAACCTGAGCATTGAGAGCTGTAGCTGCAAGCCTTTGATCAGCTGGATGCAAAATCATAGGATCTAAAATCCAAAAAAACGTGTGCAGTGTCTAGACGAGTATTCACCCCCTTAGATGTTTTACCTTTTTATTGATTTATATACTTTGGAGAAATCTGTTTTCACTTTGAAATTTAAGAGTATTTTTTGATGAATTAAGCCATTTTATATTGACCATAACTGATTTTTAAATTAAATGAAAGGGAAAAATATCCAAAGGGGTGAATACTTTTTATAGGCAAAGTACGTATGCAGTCAGCACTTTATTTGTGCAACTTTAACATTTTTGTTCCCCTTATCCAAACAGTGTTAGATTTTTTTCAGGGGTATGTGAAGGATAAATCAATTTATTTTGCGTTTCATTCATCTCATCCACAACAAAAGTGACATCATCTACTAGCAGGGGATTCAACCAGGCTGCAAATATATCTGAGAATGGTACGTCCGGCTGTTGAGTGGGATTATTCATCCAGTCTTTTATAATATATGGACTATAATCAGACCCTATTCTGTGAAGTTCACTAACGTATTGCCCTTTGTTAGTGCAGTAATGACCCAATTTAAGACATTTCAACTTGTTAGTATGAACATCAGAGTTTAAAACTGCTGTATCTACATCTGTGGAAATACAAAAACACTGGCCAGTGCTCGCATGTGCTAAAAGAACCGTCCAGCGTTTTTGTCAAATGTTTGTATAATTGAAAGACTGAGAGACTTGAGAGACTGTTTGTGTATCTTTGTAAGGTCTTTATAAAAAGAAAGAAACATCTGCAACTGGAGAACACGTTACCATGTGTTTTTAACAGAATTCCCCTTATTTCAATACTTAACTGTTAACACATGACAGATGAAACAAACAGCTCGGATTTCCGAAATGTCATCCAGTGTCATTTAAGCAAGTTATTGGATCACATGTGTTCAATAATAGTTCAGGTTTTGAAGTAATTTAATGGAACCGTTTCATCAAAAAGACAAACAGAGGACTCAGTGTTGTTTTTATACAAGGACAGCAGCAATAGCAGGGTCTAGGTGAGCTGATGTCAAGACCTAGGTCATAAAAGAAAGTGTTCTTCCAGTGCAAACAAAAAAATAAAAGTAAACTGAGTTGCAGAGAAGGGGTTGGGAGTAAATTCTGGTCATGTTACACCACTAATTCTCCTACAGACTGCATGTTTAGGGAGTTTTTTTTTTTAAATGAAAATCTCTTGCAACCGCAGTTGTTTTCTAATTATGCGATGAGCTGTTTTTCCAGATAGCAGATGTTCCAAATCTCTGGGGTTCATAAAACTATTTGATATATGAGAATTTACTTTAAACCCAGCATGGCTGTCCAATCATGGAGATATTTTAGAGGAACTTCTCCAGAGAGTATGATACATAGGATAGAAATGCCTTCTGATTAGCACATAGTTTTTTTCTTAATGTACTGTACAAGAGCATTGTGGAAACTGTTTACTAACAGGATTATGGTTGTTTCTGGATAAACCGGTGCATTTGAATCATCCACATTTTTGGAGGGGTTTTGGATTTAGTATGAATTTGCTTAACATTGAGAGCCTGTCACATGGCAATTTCACTCTGAGTTGTATTAGAAATGAACTTCCACTGAGACTTCATTTCCGTTCAGAGGAACTGAGAGAGATCTCTCTGGAAGCTGCTCAAAAATGTGCTCTCTCTCTCGCTCTCTCTCTCTCTCTCTCTCTCTCTCTCCCTGCAAACATACACAGGGAAGTAAATGCTGATCTCATATTCTGTTTTAACTCTTTCTTTAAATTTAGAAACGTTTCTAACTTCATCTGGAACAACTCCTCAGCTCCTACACACAGCAGAGCATGTGCATGAAAGTAACAATTTGAGTTTATAAATCATTAAAAAAAAACCCATTTCAAACAAACAGAAGTGCACACTTGGCCAGTGTATGCTGTACATACTGAGTTGTGTGTCTTGGCAGTGATGGTGCGGATGGAGTCTGTGTCCCAGATGACCAGGTCGGCATCAGAGCCCACAGCGATCCTGCCCTTACGAGGGTACAAATTCAGGATCTTCGCAGCATTGGTGCTGGTGACGGCCACAAACATGTTCTCATCCATCTTTCCTGTAGTCTGGTAGGGAAACGATAAAAACAGGAACAGTCAGCAAGTATTAAAAAAATCAGATATCTGAAAAAGTAATCTTCATGATAAATTCAATCATCAAGGGATTCTCTATTTATCTTACATGGAGGACTCTACTCTACAGGATGTATTTACTGCATAGTAAAGCACTGTTTTTGTTTCATGGTTGAATTTTGCTGTTTCGAATCAGCAATGGAGTTACACCAAGCCGTGGTAGAAACATTAATGGGCTGACCTCTGCTTACACCTGGACCTAGTTGGACATCAGACTCTAATCACATCTGATGACAGTTGTAAGAAAGTAGGAGATTTGGTTTGGGCAGAAATAGCTGCAGGATGTGTTTCATGTGTATTTGTTGAGAGCTGCATTTGTTGTCTAGCTGTCTCAGCAAAGGTGTTGTTTGACTTTGCTGTGTCCATTTATATCCAGGTTAGTGCCTTCACCTACACAAACACTAGTGCGACAGTTATAGAATCAAAATCTAGCTACTGGGTTCTTGTGCGGTGAAGTGACCAAACAGGGCTTGCTGCTACGAGCTGGAGCTTCTTTCGTTATCACACACCATTTCTTTGTCCTCAGCCAACAAACACATGTGGTTCAGCCATCTTGTTCCCACCTCTAGCTCCCCCTGCTTGGCTTTTTAAACAGTTTGTCGTAGTTTTGCTGTATATTATTTTCATTATATAACATTTTGATTCATGTGGAAATATCAGTGTGAAAACTCTACATTCTGTGCCTTTAACATTCAAAATAAAGATACCAATGATTCAATCAGTTAATCAAGAAAAAAATGCATCCAAATTTCCATTTTTGAAAGAAGGCAGATGAGGTGAGAATCCCTTTTCTTCTTCACATCTGTGCAAAAGCACTAGATTAGGTTTTGTTGTCAAAAAAGGAGGATGCTGTTGAAATAGTTTCCCACTAGTTTCTGTATGACATTTAGAAAACAAATCTACCTACCTGTGAGAAATGTATCCAGGCTGTGTTTAAAACATCCTATTCACATTTTACAGTAGTCCACAGCTGTTTAAAGATACATGCTCTGTGTCAGTTAGTGCATTGATGTTGTGATAGCAGAGGAAAGCAGAGGGAAAAATGAAACTGGGGTGAAGAAAAGGCCAGATGTGGAGATAGCAAAGGAAAGAGCAGAGAAAGGCAGAGACAGTGACAACATGACACTGCAGAGAGGAGGGAGGTGGATAGAAAAGAGAGTTATGGCTGTGGAGAGGAATGTAAGGAAATGTAGTAACAGCCAGATAAAAAAGGAGACAGAGAACAAGAGTCTAAAAAAGGATAAAAATAGAAACAGCAGTGAAGTGGAAGGTGTGGATTTGACTGCAGAAACTTCAGACTTCAAAGAGTTAAGATGAAAAAGTTACCGCTTAGAGACATTTTTGAATTTCCTCAGGGAAGAAGGTTAGAAAGACAGTGTTCAAAGATAAAAATGGTTTCAAATAAATCATCACATCTCTCTTCATATTCTTTGTATTTTCTCAGCTTCAACCCTCGGAAGTTTGACACCTGAGAAAAATAATACATCTTCCTCACCACAGCTTTATCCCAGATAAGAGTCATCCTCTCCTCCACCCCATTCACCCCTTCAGGGATCTGAGTGAAGTCGTCCTTGCCGATGGCCTTCTGGGCCACGCTGAAGGTACAGTGAGCACTTCCAGTCACACTCAGGTCTCCACTGGAAGCAGAAAGGAGGAAATAAGTACAAAGATGAAATGGAATTTTCCATGTGAAGTTAAATTCTGCAGACAGAATATTAATTTAGTGTTTTAAAAGTTGCACAAGAGCAAGAACAATGGCTGTAAATAAATCACTAATTTGTCATGCCAGAGTGATTTCTCTCAAAAGAAATGATCACAAATAATTTCTGATTTTAATAAACACTCAAACTCACAAACTTTAACTGTAAGTTAGCCATGATAAAAGATTATAAATAAGAGGGATGTATAGGCTCAATTCCTCTGCACTTGTGGTTATGATCAGCTGCAAGAGTACTTTCTCTGCAGGCCTGCCCACAGATTTTGCTGGGCCCCCGACAATCACAGAGATTGGACCCTCCCCAGTTGTGATATATTGATAGTAATAATGTATGTGTGTTAGATCACTAGCATTTGTGCTAGTCTTTGTGCTACTTTTCATCAAATTTGCGCACCTTTTCTGCCCATGTTTGACTTTGTTAACCCATTTTTACCACTTTAAACACATTTTGGCACTATTTACCCATTATTGTCACTTCTTAATCAAATTCTACCACCTTTTACTGCCCTTGTTGCCTATCAAAAGCAATTTTTGCCACTATTCTCCTCTTTCCACCAAATGGTAGGCCAATTTCTGCAGTTTTAATAGTAACAAGCTATTTTTATGCCCTTTTTGCCACTTTAAATCCATTTTGCCACTTTCTGCCTATTGATGCCCCTTTTGACCCACTTTTGCCACTTTTTAGTCTGATTTTTCTACCTTTTTGACCATTTTGTCACTCTAAACCCATTTTTGCCTCTTTGGACCCCACTGTTGCAATGTTGTTTGCATCTTTTAACTTATTTTTGCCACTTGAAATGTGTCTTTGCTTCTTTTGATCCATTTTGTGCACTTTCTAATCCTTTTTCCCTTTTTTCCCCATTTTGTCACTCTTATCCCATTTTTGCCTCTTTCAACCCCTTTAACACTTTTTAATCAGACTTAACCACCTTTTTTGCACATTTTGCCACTTTCTGCCTTTTTGCTACTTTAAACCCATTTTGCTACTTTTAATCTATTTTAATTCTGTTTTAAGTAAAGGGGTGTGCATTTTGATAAAGGCTATATACTACAGCATAAATGAGAAAAAAACATGTGTTGCTTTGATAAGAGTGGTTATTACTTGGGTAAAAAATAAATATGGTTCTCACAGATAAACTTCACATTGGACCATGATTTTGCAGACCTCCGTGCACCTCTAGTTTGACTGGGCCTCAGAAAGCTCTCCCCTTTATCCCCCCTTATGGCCTTGTTTAAATGTACTGTGTTCTTCTTTACCTTGCATTGTTTTACTTATGCAGAATATAGTCATATCAGAGAATATATAATCATACAAACAGCCAACAGCCAAACTACAGGGAGTTGCTGTGATCCATACCTGGACAGCAGCGTATTCAGATAGTCTGGAGTGGTTGGGTCAGGACTAAGAGGAGGTGATGTTACAAAAGAAGCCGCCTTAGCCCAGTTCTTGCTCCAGTAATGTGTCCCATCAGTCCCCAGGCTAGCAGTGATTGGCTCCCCAAACACAACATTTCCTGGGAAACAAACAACAAGAATAATCTGTTCAAGTATCAGATGTTAGGTGTACTAAACTGATTCGTATGAGTGATTTTGGCATTTCTAAAAGTTTCGTGGGTAAAGCCTGATTAATTTTTCAACAGGTTAATCTCACTAAAAGCGTTGATAAATCATTTGTTGAGTGTTGGCCAAAGAGGAACATTGCTTAATCTCATCACTCTTGTTGACGTAAAAATCCCACTCTGGCTCAGTTGTTTTTGAACTTGTACTTTCATGCATCACAAGATAAATCCACCACAATTTGATTATGCCACAAAAAGCATGAGAACACTTTTGAACAAACATGTCAAGCCCATCAAGTCTCTGAATGACTTCCTGTTAAACCTTGTGTGGCCCTTGTGATGTCCAAACATGCATTTTTCTTGGCCCATTCCATTCTTAAAATTGTATATTTCACCATCCATCACAGCCAAGCAGTCCTTTGGTTCAACTCTGCTCCTTGCCAAATCTGAGGGATGGTTTGTGTGACAAGTGAACCACAAAAAAGACCAGTGACAAATGTCAAAATTCCTCTGCAAATAGGATCTTTTTCATGATGTGGAGCAGAGCCAAGGTCTGCTTATAACTGTGGTTTCAGGAAAGACACAGAAATCATCTTAAAAGGGCATAATGAAGGTGCAGTGCACATATTTGTGTGCATTCCAAGTTCTCAAAAACCAGCAGAGAGATGGAACCCGGTGCAGAATTTAAAATCAAACATATTAACAGTGCACAAGTTTCAAATGCTATGTTATTGCTCTGAACATTGTTTGGAGGTGAGTTCATTCAATTTGACATTACAGCAGAGATGTCACAGACACAAAGTTATACAACAAAATATTTAAAACAAGATTATTAGATTGCATAAGCATAAAATGCTGCCTAATTGAGCAACATGCATTGTAAGACCAAAATAATCCATTAAGAATAACTTCTATTTGACTATCTTTCTAATAAAAAATATTCAAAGTACTCTTAAAGTGTCTCTAAGAGATGAAAATGGAACAAAATTTGACAGAAAAATTACTAGATAAGAAAAAGGATAGCAATATGGAAGATAAACTTAAGAGCTTTATGTTTAAAGGATAATCTGAAAAGTCTAACCTCAATAACAATCTAACAGTTTTGCTGTTGATGATGAAGTTTTTCCACATAAAAACAGAAACTCTATCAAACCTTTCATTTATAGCATGTAAACTAAACTTGAAACTGTCACCAAAATCATAAGTTACCCTCATGCACATTTTTAGACTTTCTCTTTTAAGGACGTAAGACCACCTGTATACAGTGCCTGTAAAAAGTAGCTACCCTTTTGGATGTTTTACCCTTTTATTGATATAACACATCAATCATGGTCAATATCTTTGGCTTTTCAGTCAAAAAAGATCACAAAAGAATATCTTTTTAATGTCAAAGTGAAAACAGATTTCTACAAAGTAATGTCAGTTAATAAAAGTTTTAAGCAAAAGTGGCCACTGTTGAAGAAAACTCAGATTTGAATCTAGACTAGAGTTCACCAAAAGGCACGTGGGAGACTTGATGGTCAAGTTGCAGAAAGTTCTTTGGTCTGATGAGATCAAAATGGTGTTTCTGGCCCTCAGACAAGATTTTATGTTTGGAGGACACCAAACACTTCACATTAGCAAAAACACACCATCCCCACTGTAAAGCATGGTGGTGGCAGCATCATGCTGCAGGGATACTCCTAGGCAGGTGGCCCTGGAAGGCTTGTAAAGGTAGAGGGTAGAATCAATGTGACAACTACAACTTGGCAAAAGATTTATTTTCCAGCAAGACAATGACTCCAAGCATACAGCCAAAGCTACACAGATATGGTTTCAAGACAACAAGGTGGATTTTCTGGAGTAACTGAGTCAAAGCCCAGACCTCAATCCTGTATAGAATTTGTGGCTGGACTTGAAATAAGCTGTTCATGACTGATTTCCACGCAACCTGATGGAGCTTGAGCAGTTTTGCAAAGAAGAATAGAGCGTAAAATTGCAGTGTCCTGATGTGCAAGCCTGATTAAGACCTATCCACACAGACTCAGTGCTCTGATCGCAGCCAAAGCTACATCTCTTAAACACTGACTTGAATGGGGTGAATATTTATGCAGTCACTTATTTTACATTACATATCTGTTTTCACTTTGACATTAAAGAGTTTATTTGTTAGTTTTTGTCAAAAAAGTCAGATTATATTGACCATGATTGATTTATAAAACCAATAAAAGGGTAAAGGTAAGGCACTGTATGGCCACATTTTTCAAAATAACCTGTTTTTACCTTTTTTCCGGGCCTGTGAGATGATGTCAGCAGCGCTCTTGCTCATGACCCTGGTCACATAGAGAGGACAGTTGGTTTGGCTTGCAATGGTGATGGCACGAAACACGGCCTCTGCCTCCAGCTGCAAAAGGCACAGGACATTGTGGTTGACTTTTAAATGGTTCGCCCATTAGGATTTTCTCAAACACACTTTGAATATCCAAACCACATCACATCAGTTATTTACAGAGCTATATTATTTCAATAATTGACTTTGAAGCAAAAGTGGAAGCTTATAATCATATACTGGAGAGGTTGATTCAATTACTTTTAGCTCGGATTAAATAAGACGTTTTGTAGCATCACATGCTAATTTACTTCCTTACCTAATGGAAGAGTTTGAGAGTTAAGCTAAATTGTCCTTACCCTGAGGTACCTCTTTCTATAATATGAAGATCAGAGAGGGAAAAAAAGCATCTTTCAATGCAACTTCTCTCTCTTATTCACTTATTTTGTAGTCTACAAGCTGACCCTAACATTTCATCTGATCATTGTGTTCAAGGTCAAGCTAGATCCAAGAACCAATAAAAGAAATCCACAGAGGACACCAGACACTGATAAAACAGTCATCCAACTCAGCTCAATTAAATTATGTTACTAAGGCTTTGACTCTCATGAACTGAGTTAACAGCACAACACTACGGGTCTGGTGGGAAAACTTTACCACAAAGTGGAAAATCCAGACTTACAGAGATTTGATTCTGCTGTTTGTTAAGAAAAATTAGCACCATCTATTTGGGAAGCACATTATCTTCACTAAGAGTCTTAAATGTTTCTTAAACCACAAAAAGGAACAACATGTGTGAAACCACCAGCCCTAAACTTGGTAAACTGTGGCTTTGGTATCGCTGAATGAGCCAGTTCATTCACTGTTAGGAAGCCATGAGTCATTAGTCTCCTAATGGCACAGCTAGCCAGCTTTTCTGGATAACTGTGGTCTAAACAAACAGTGTGGTGTTAGAAGAGAGTTTTGTAGGTACCTGCTTAGGACTGGCAGCACTCCAGTCTTAATGTGTTGGTGGCCTAAGTATTAGGAAGGGCACTTTCATAGAAAGCTTCAATCCACATTACAAGCATTGATAACTCAATATTAACTGCTGGCTACAGCATAAAACAATCTCCTTTGCTTTTTCAGTTCTAAAATATTCATGTTGTTAAAATCCATTAACAATGTAAACTACACAGCAAGTTTTCCTTGTACCTCTTCTGGCCTGCTGAGGACATGCCCCTCCGGTCCAGTGATGCCCATCTGCAGCATGCGGGCCTGCTCCTGTTCAGCAAACACACATAAAGCAGACTCTTAGTTCACAGATAATAAGCAGGATAATTTTTTGGTGTTCTCTTGTTCGAGAGCTTCGGCTGATGTAAGCTGCTGGTCACACTCCAAGACGATATTCTGTTTCTGCTTCTTTCTGCCTGTGTGAAGGATACAAGACGGGGTGTTGTCATGTTGGTCAGCCCACACACAGAGAACTGTGGGAAACCCCCAGGCTGGTGTCTTGAACATGTAGACGTACTTCCAAAAAAGTCCTGTCTGAAACGTTGTGTCTGTGGTAAATGCAGAGGTGACCCCTGCTTGGGGACATCTGGACATCGTCTGTGGATGCCTGCATGGATGTCTGACAATGACATGCTTCCCCTGAAATAACTTATTTTTTTAAGTATTTAAAAATGTTGAATTTTCCTGCAGGTTTCACAATGAAGAATCAAACTTTATGATTTTGGGTGAGACTTTAGTTCGACATCATGGAAATATACTGTGGCAAAAGGACTTCTGTGACTGACTTTAAGTAGTGGTGCTGAAAGAAGCCAAATCATTAAGCTACTGTATCTAGTATGGCTGAGATAAGGTAGCCAGCTTTGCTGCACTAAAGACAGCTAGCAGAACGTAGTGACTGTAGCATGTATTAATTAGGCTATTCTTATGAATCAGTGACTGATGCTAGCTCCTTAGAAATCTGTTAAACAAGTAGCAGGTATACAGTGTGTCCCACGCCATATTGGTGACATTAACAGATTTTGTATTCTTAACATGCTAGCCCACTAGCTAACGTTAGCAATCGCTAGCTAGCTAACATGTAATTAGCAATAGCAACATATTTCAATCAAGGAAAAAATTGAATTGAATTGAATTTTGAATTCAATAGATGTCAAATTTGATTATCGTCAATGTATGGTTAGGCATCTGCTGTTAAAAAAAGCTGAAGAAACACAAGGTGGTTAAACCGTGGTAACTTCCTGCTAGGGCGTGATGTAATCTAATACTTACCGACTATGATTTAGTGCTCTGTACTTCAAGTGTTATGCAATTTGAGACACACGGACAGATTAGTTATTTTTGCTAGCTCCATGTCCATCATGTAGCTAGCTAGCTAGCTAGATTGGCTACTGCAGATAGCTAGAATTCATTAACTAAGCATCTAGTATAAAACAGCTTAAGTAGCTAACTTCATAGTATGAAGGACAGTTAGTATGGATTAGCTTCTGTGGCTTAAAGGAATCTGCTAACTAATGGTGAATATATTCAGATAAAGCTAACGTCATTATCTAATCCATGGATCTATATGTGCAAACAAAAGCATGGCAACAGCGGGGCAAAAGGACGGAAATAAGTTAATGGAAGTCAGCTTAGCTAAATAGCAGGTTATGAATACAGGGAGGAAAAATGTGAGTCATGTTATAGGCTACTGGTTGCCAGTGTATATCTATTCCAATTAGACCACACACAGCATAAGCTGAACCTAAAGGAAGATTAAGAATTTAGCAGAGGCAGCTAAATTGTGACTTGGAGAGCCTTTTATTTCTGTGGTGACTGCTCTCCAAAGCTGTCTGAGAGGAGGGACCTGTTGACAGATTTGGAAAATATAGGCAAGACTCATCTGCATATGAGAGTAAATCCAGCTGTTACCACAAAAAGCAAACGCTGTTCTGATTAACGCTGCTCCATTGCAGGAGACTGTTTCAACCAACAATAAATGAACTAGAAGAGTCTGCCTATCAACCAAAGAGTCGCCTGGCGAGCAGTGTTTACAAACCTTACAAGGAAAGACAAGGAGAAGTTCATCAGATCAACCTGGCTCAGTGAGGGACAGCTTTAGAGTGCTTATACTGTTCTCCCCTTTTTCTAAATTTCTTTGTGAGAGATTAGTGTTTAAGACAAATAAGAGCCATGTTACTGTTTAAACAAAGACACAATTCAGTTTGTTGGCATAACTCTGGGAGGGTAAAATTAGACTGATTTTTACTTGAAGGGTAATCAGAACAACAACTTAACTGTAATTAAAAAAAAGCTCCATGAGAAAATGTTACCTGACAAAATCCTCCAGTTAAAAAAAAAAAAATCAAACTTTTATTTTCATAAAAAGTGTTTGAAACATGATACAACACCCATATTTAGGCAGGCATAAGTCAGTGGTAGAATTTGAAAGGTTGTCAGTTTGTTACTGGACACAATACTGAACCCAAAGTTTGCTCCAGAGACATAGGTAAAATGTGTGTGATCATGACAAAGCAAATTCTGTGACCAGCTTATGAATATCTGTTAAAGGGTGAATGTAGCGCCAAAGCGCTTTTAGTGGTCAGAAGACTAGAAATCTGTCATGAAAGCTGAAAGGGTTTGGATTTATGTACCCGTTTATTGATTTTATAAATCAATCAGGATACTTGGCCTTTTTGGGCAAAGGAATTACAAGAGCCCCTTTAATGTCAAAGTGAAAACAGATTTCTACAAAACAAAAATATGTAATGTTTATTAAGTGACGGAATAAATATTCAGCCCCCTTCAAGTCAGTATTTAGTAGATGAATCTTCAATCATAGCATTGAGTCTGTGTGGATAGGTCTCAATCAAGCTTGCACATCTGATCATTGCAATTATAACTCATTCTTCTTTGCAGACACCTTACAGACACAGGTTTCTTTATACTACAGTCACTTGAGTAACATTCACTGCAATTATGTGATTCCCATTTCACTAATTGTGAGACTACTAGCGCCAGTTGGCTGGGCCTCTGTTTAATTAGGTCAGTCACTTTAAAGGGGTGCGTATTTATGCAATCACATATTCTACCTTACATATTTTTGTTGAACTTTGTAGAAATCTGTTTCACTTTGATGTTACAGTTTTGTTTGGTAAGTATTTTTTATCAAAAATTTAAATTATATTATTTATAAAGTCTTCTTAAACAGCAACAAATACAACAAAAAGGTATATCGCAATAGACAACACCAAAAAACAAAGGAAAATTTGGTATAACAGACAAAAAGAGAGGAAAAACTTGCATCAATAATGACATCTATCAACGAAGAGTTCAGTCTAGACTTGCTCTATTTGTAAAGGATGTAACATTACGTTTGGGAAGGCGCTATACAAAGAAAGACTGTGACTGATAGTGAAGCACATTGTGGTGCCTTTTGTATGAAATATGTTATATAAATACAGTAAACCAACACACATCACTTGCCCTTTTTACTACAAGTTCTCCTTGTTGTCACTTGCTTACAAAGTGACCTCCAACAACAACAAGTAGGACACATTTCTGGAGGTTTAAATGAAGTCAGGTCATTACATTTCTGGTCTTTACAAAATCCTTGTTTAAGAGCTAGGATATGGAATGAGTCAGACCTGAGACAGACAGACATGGAGTGATAGAGTCCAGGCTGCGTCTGGAGCTCTGACTAATACCAACCCTCTCAATCCACCAACTATTACAGTTCATTTACTTTCATTTGTCCACAGTGCAGCACCACCCTGTGTTTACTACACCCACATATAAAAGTTTAACAGGAAACCTTCTCCTTCTCATCACTGACAGCGTGTTTAGTCTGTATGTAGTGGAGATCATCAGTGATAAGAATGGAAATGTGATTTAAAATGAAATCAGTCAGACAAAGCTCAAACAGATCACAGAGTTGGACTCAGAACAAGTATTTCGTGAGAGGAGGTCCAAGAATATGAGGCAGGGGAGAAGTGAGTAAGAAATGAATCATTCTGTTTATTTCTCTTTATTTTTACCTCAGCGATGATCTCTCCGTTTTCAGCGTGGACCTGAGCAATGCCTCCCCTCTCTGCAAGGAAGGTGAAGATCTCATAGAGCTGGAGAAGAAAGACAAGAAACAGGGAAATAACGGTGACGTGGTTTCTAGTTTTAAATTCCTGCTTGGTTGTTTACACTAGTTTTAATCCCAGGGGCCAGCCACAAGGAGAAGGCCACAGTTTACATGATGTCCACCACAACATGCAATTATACTGTTGTTATGATGTTGCAACATAGTCCCTCACTGAGCTGCATGACATCAGTTTTTCAAGCTGGACTATTTCAGTTGCCTCATGTGCTCTTCCGACTGACTGAATTAGGCACAGCTGCATGAGAAACATGAGGAATCCTGCCTAACACTGTCTGGTTTTACACTTTTTCCTTCTACTTTTACCAGCTGGACAAACTTTCACTGTACAATAAAAACGACAAATTACATAAGAACAAATCCAGAGAAAATGATCCTTGTTTTTCTTAACTTTACACCAAAGCTTGAAATCCTGAGTACCAAACTAAAACACCAACTTATGATAGTAATTTACTCACTTTTTTAACACAAACCTGTGCCTCAGTGCCATGTTTTCATGCCTGTTTACAACTCCATTTGAAACCATGTCAGCAGAGATGGATTACATTGCTCCAGATTGGATTACTTGAATTGGATAATCATATTAAATTACCATGTTTTCAGTTTATTTGGATCTAAGCTGGTTTAACTGCACCTGACATCATGAATTGTTTAGGATAATCAAAATTGAAGATGTTAAAAATCCAGCCCTTTACACACCGAGGTTCTACAGGGGTGTCAAACTCAATCTCATCAAAGTCAGAGTTAAAAAATATGAGATAAAATGCAAAATAATTAGTTAAAAGTGTCAAAATATTACTCAAGATTTAAAGTTATGAATCTAAAAGCTTAAAATATAATTCAAGAAGTCAAAATTTTGAGTTGAAATGCTCACAGTACAAAAAAAAAGTCAAAATCCTAAGTTTGAGTCCTAATTGTGAGATGCAAAATTGAAAATGTGAAATTAAAACACAAATTAATTTCTGTTCCCATATTCTTGACTTTTAATCTAATTACTTTCACTCCTTTTTCAGACTGTATGACTTAACAAGGATATCTTAAATCATCAAGGATAAGTTAACATTTTTATACTTGAGGAAATCTGCAGACCTCATTTTGATGGGCCAGATATAACAGAAATAAGATAAAATCTTGCGGGCCAGATTTAACTGTTCCACAGGCCTAATTTGGCCCCTGGGCCTTGAGTTTAACATCCCTGTTCTACAACATTACTCACCATTACACCTTTCTACTAACACTTTGGATCCACTTTGCACTGGCATGACACTGATGTCCCAGGGGCATAGTTTCATATTGTGTTACAACATTGAAGAAAGGCAGACAGTTTAGTACATTGAGTACAATACTTGTATCCTTTTTCGCTCCTTTTGACTACACAGTAGCACACAGAGAGAATGATTTCACATCACATCCCAAAAATAGCTAAACAGCAAAAACTAGAGTGTTGATATCTCAGGGTTAAACATTTCATGGTTGTATCTAGTTGTGTCTGGATGTTGCCTGTTGTACAGTGATCCCTGCCTGGGTCCCTTTGATTATATTTTTTAGTTTAAGATACATTTGCACCATTAGTGAAGTTATCCACTGACTGTGACTTTAGGTGCTCCTTAAAGATGCATAGAACACTAGCATGCATTGCATTGCAAGAAAATTTATGGTTTCGGTTTTTATTGAATGACTCAGAAGAATTTGCTCAAGGTCACACTGATAACATTGCACATCTTGTAATGTGACTACTGTGCATGCGCATCCTTGTAAAATACAATATTATTAGCCCAACTTATACCATGTAAATGTAGGTTTTAAATGGACTTCCAAAATAAAAAAGGAGGAACCTTTCTTTAAAAGTGTGCACTAAGTGTGCACAAAATTATTGTACCTCACTGTTGCTCATCTGGTAGTAGTCCTTGTAAGCCATGTAGACCTGGAAGGAGTTCACACCTGTAGCAAAGAATGAAACACTTAGAAAAAAAAAACTTCAACCTCCAAAAACAGAGCTGAAGATAGTAACCAGGAACCTATGACTAACCAGGAAATGGCTGATGATTTTGGGAGGTATTTAAGTCAATTTTTGTGACCTCTTATGATATTAGATGAAAATGGGGTTTGTTCACTTACCTGCTGAAAAACATGTTGTTTAGTTAAACTTTTCAGTAACATATGCAACCTTTATGTAAAAACATTACTGCTAAGGTTATTATCCCCAACAATACTTTCTTATAATATCAACTTTACAACCAATTTTCAGCACAATAATAAGACAAGAATTGTTAACTTTGTTTTCATGTAGTTTTCAGTTCTGAAAACTACATGAAATCAAAGTTAACAAAGTTATCAAGCACTTGTTATGTTGAGCCACAACCCACCTTTCTCCTTGATCAGGTTGTCCACCTCCTGCTTTACGCTGTCGTTCCAGTGGGTGATGTCCACATGGAGGGAGTAATCACAGCAAGCTTTCTCATCTGCCCACTGCCTCCACTGGTCATAAGCCTCCATTAGGCTGCTGCCAGGGTCGGGGATCACATGGTCCACTGGAGGAGATGGTGATGATGGAGGGAAGAGGGATGAAGAGATGAGGGGAGGGTGGGTTTGGAGGGAAAAAATGTTTTAGGGGAGAAAGAAGTTGATGGATAAAGTGAGAAGAGATACAAGGTGAAGTTAAAGGACAGACAGAGGCGTGACAGATCAGGGTGGAGACAGCCACACATGAAGAATAATGAACAGAGTGATGTCAGGATTTGTCTGCTGGTGTTGCTACTTTCTCTCTGTATTGTCTATCTTGCATAATCAGCTGTCTGTGAGTTCCAGCTGGACTCAGCCAGAAGGCACCAACCTTGTCAGATGTCAGATCACATTTTGAGCATCTTTGTCTGAGTGTGGGTGTCCTTAAGGATAGGTTCGGGGGGGCATTTAAATTGTTGATATTTTCAGACTTACTTTGGTCATGCAAGCTTGTTAATTTTTAGGTCTGAAGACTTGCACACAAGGGAAGTGGATTTTTCCCATTGGGCCAATATCTAAAATCATATCCAGTGAGGCAGTAAAGTGCTTTTGGGGACTGTAATGGCACACAACACCTGGAGCTTCTTATGTTAAACAGAGGAGTTAAGAGTAGAGAGTATCTCATACACTTGCTAAGTTTACATGCAGTACATACAGTAAGAATAAGCTGAAATATTGATAATGCAAAAGAATAAATGAACAGCCTGCCAGGTTATTTGCAAAGTTCATGATGTTTACTTGATTTCAACTACTCTAAAGGTTTTGTAAGTGATTCAACTTAAAGAAAGTTAACACAAACAAAGATATAATCTTGGTGCAGCACTGTAGTATCCTCATAGAGCAGACAACTGTGGATAACGTTATTGCCTCAAAACACAAGATCTCTAGTTTAATTTTTGGTTTGGACAGGGATAAAGTTAAATGAGCTGGACGCAGACTTTTTTGAATGACTTTACAAAGTTAAATAAGTATACAAAGTAACTGCAACTTATCCATGTCAATACATACACTAGCTCAGGTCAGAGGAGGACTTTACCATTAGGAAAAGGTAGTCAAGTGCCTGGAGCCCCAGACTACAAGGGGCCTCCTAAACACATGACTTCACTCTCTTCTGCAACAGCCTTTAGCTATAGTTGTTTTAAATTTTAAGGGGTTAACCACTATAACATGAAGTTGGTCATGTTATAGTGGTAATAAAGCTTTAAAAAGCAAAAACAATATTGGTGTTAATTATGATTTTTTTCCCCCAAGTTTTTTTTTTGAACAACAGGCACTGTTATTTCATCAAATATTTTATAATAGATATAAAAATATATTAACAAATAAAATATATTTGGCCACTTTTGATAAGTTTTCATTGGTGAGACAAGGCCAAGAAAAAAAAACAAATTAATTTTTTTTTCTTGGGTTAATTGTCATTTGGCATTGAAATAAACAGGCAAATTTAGTTTTACATTGCTATGATGTCATCTAGCTACCATTAAAAGTCTCCATATTGGATATTTTGAAATCTGCCTGGACATTTCTGTCCAAAAACGCTGCCAAACCATCATTTTTGGTTGTATTTTACATAATGTTACAAGTAGGACTTTCTCTGATTAATATGAGTCCACCGGCACATCAGTGTGATGTCATCATGCACTATTTTTGTCAAATGATAGCATAAAAACAAGCCACATTTTGCCATGCAATCATTTTGTGAGGAAGGTGTGAGTTTTACGCTCTTTTTCAGTTTTCGTTTGATGTCAATAGAGACAAGATAATCATTGTCAAAATTCAACAGCATGAATCTCCCTGTTGGGGAATTGAATCCTAGTCTTCCACCTAACAGGCAGACCCTGTCTATCGTACTATTAAAGGGACATATTATGCAAAAATCCCTTTTTCAGGTTTTAACAAAAATATGTGCCCCTGGCCTGTTCACGATCCCCTGATGTACCACCCTGAAGATGTGGTACTGAAAATGGCAGCACTTCATTTTAATTCAAAGTCAGCCTATGCTCCAAAACAGCCGTCATGTCACCAGGCCTGCTGTAGAAGAGTGGAGATCTGCAGGTAGACCTCACTCAGCGATGGTTTTTGGTTTTGTATGGCTCTAAAAAGCTGAGGCAATTGGCAAGTTTTTTTTTCTTTTTTATTGTATTCCATTTTTAGGCATATACCGTATCATGTATGCATTTAGTGAATTTTCACTTTAGTTTCTCAGGTCAGTTTTCACTGGGATTATTCTTGGACAGTTAATCCTCATTGTACACATCACCGTGTAAAAAAAAAATCCTACTCCTTCTTAGTCAGCTGTAGAACAATAAGGTCACCTACTGGCTCCTCAACTGGCTGTCGTCTTTATCTCATTAAAGATGACCCAATCTGCTTATCTACTCTCTGCATGTTAATAGGATAGAGCTGAAAACAGCAGATGCATAAAAACACTGTTGTTTAGATTATCAGCCATCTGAAATAGCCCCCAAACACAAAATCATGTGTAAGAAGAGACAGACGGATACAGTGTAAAACACAAAGCACAGTGCATGTTTTCACTCTGTCCCCCTCACACTTCACTCTATTGAATATAATCCCTGAATGAATGGAGCCTATGAATAGAGCTTACTACAGTGGCACGCCTGTCTGTTTAGACACAGTGCTAGCCTGGCAGACAAGGAGCAGGGAAGCAGCAGGCTCAAAAGAAGTTAATGGTATTAATGAGACTGCGGTATCTACCAGCTGTTAGCGTACTAGCGTCTGGTGTCTCAGCTACATGAAGCATACTTATACATCCACACTGTACGTAGACAATTATGCAGACAGACACTGGTGTTGTGTTTCCGTGGGAGCCTTGCTTCTTTTAATACCCCCCTGCTTGATCTGAGCCCCCTTACACAGGGGCCTTTTGTGAGGTCCTGTTTTGGAGAGCTGCCCAAAATCAGGCCAATAAATGCTTCCCGTCCCTTTCTCTTGTCTTCTGTTAGGGTCTCGCCCCTCCTTCTGCTGCATTTTTCCCTCATTTTAACTTGACTAAACAGAAACTACCGGTACATTTCAGTGTGCATGACCTTTGAAAAGCCCCTCACCGATCATAGTCGTGCCACCGGCAAGAGCAGCCTTTGATCCCTGAGCAAAGTCATCCACGGTTGTGGTTCCACGGTACGGCATCTGGAGGTGGGTGTGGATGTCGATGCCACCAGGGATCACCATTTTCCCATTGGCCTCGATGGTCTTCACGCCACCAGGCACAATCAGGTTGTCTCCAATCTGCCTGTGGAGGGAAGATGATATCATACTTGAATAATGATCTGCATATTAAAGATTTCAGACTGATCATAGAGTTTGTGTTTTTTCCAGTGGCTGTTCTAAAATTATGGTAATTATAGGATGAAATTGTGCATGACAATGAAATGAGTCGGAGTCCTGCGTGCAACTCCGACTACAAGAAATATTTTTTTTCAAAAGACTGTCTCACCATTTATTTTCCTGAACTGACAAACAATTTTTCCAAAAGCATGTTAGAGGGAAGAGAAGGACTCCAAGCTTAAGAATTCCTTTTCTGCATTTCTACGGGTCATTTTTGGACAAACTAGTCCAGGGGCATTGATCCAAGCAACTTCTACTTTGGTGTGCAGCTAGAAGAGACCTTGCTGATGAAAAACTATCAACTACCTTTTCATTAGACAAAATGGGTGGCTGTTAACCTGGCAGCCTCCACGTTAATGTCTTCCACCATAATTGCACCAGCCTCTTGTTGCTGCTTGCTTACGTCACAACTCTGCTGCGCCTGAAAGTACTGCCTCTCAACGCTGATTGGTCCTGTCACTTTTAACCAGGCCCAAACGGTTCAGATGGGAGCTTTACAAGATGGATTCGCCAGTGAGAAACACAGAAAAGGGCGTCTCCATCTGCTTTGCAAGGTTAACATCTGCAGTGATTTTAGCAGACCAGACAACAGAAACATTCCTTTTCCAACAAAATTAATTAGAGGCCAAAAGTTGAAAACTTCTGAATGACCCCAAAACAATTTGAGCCATGCTTGAATGTCACCATGTCAACACATCGACATTTTGCCCCAATTGTTTAGACTTTATAGAGCAAACTGACCAGACAGACAGACTGGTTAGCAGAGGCCAGTGTCTCAGTGAGTCTGCCAGCAGCTCAATGCTCCAGCAGGCATCTGGGTGCTTATTATGCAACACCAGGCTTTCTGTGGGTGCCTCTCTCTGAGCCGCCTCACTCAGGGACTGGGGGACAAAGAGACTATAATTGGAAAATCAAGTGGGAATGAACAGGAGGGGAAAGAGAGGACGGAGCGATTCAGGGAGACACACAGAGAGGAATTGAAATTCCACTCTCCTTGTCTAGTGGGGCGGGGACACGCTTATGCTAGCACATAAAAACGGGGACTAAACGGACTGTTATCACTTTGTCTGTCAGCCAAATGGCCTCATAGCTGAACCCTCAATGCAGGGATTCTGTTTTTGGTCCAGGACAGCCGGCAGGACACTGTGTGCCTAATGAAGCAGCTTCTGCTTCTGCATTTTTCTCAGAGGTTCTCTTTCACTCATTGTGCAGGGAGAGCTCAATAGACTTCTAAACTTAATCTGGGTATTTTAGACAACAGTGGAAATATTTGCATTTGACTTAAATCATAGAGCCCCCTGTAGCATAGTCTGTAAGACTGGAGAGACAGGTGCTTTTTAACCTTGTGTTGGTGTGTGCACAACTAGCTGCATCATGCACTTAAGTGTCCTATACTGCGCATGTTTCTGGAGGATACTATGGATATGCAATATAATCAGTATATCAGTGTCGACAGATTAAGTTGAAAAGTTGAATATTCATATCAGCAGGCAAGAACTTTTTAGGAAACTCGAAGTGGGCTTTAATGTGTTCTGCACTGAGGAGAGGCTTCCATCTAGCAACTCTTCCATAAACACTGGTGGAGGGCTGCAGTGATGGTTGTCCTTCTGGGACTCTCTAATCTCCACGCAGGTTAATTTCATACAGGTGGACTCCAATGAAGGTGTAGAAATATCTCATTCTGGATACTTCCACTGCTCTTAATAATTTAATACCTTATTGTTCAACATCTATATAACAACCACTGGAAAAGGTCAAACTGTAAAACAATATTAAAAGAAAGACGTATTATTTGTAATTAATTTAAGGGAAATTTGTCAAAAATACAATAGTTTCCCAAACACAACCTACAGTCCCGTAATAGACATTCACTTCAAAATGCAAGGAACAGAAAATAACAACAGAATGTAGGTGATATGAAATTAGGTTGGACTGAACAAAAGCAGAGCAGAAAGGAGGACAGCTCAGGACTTACTTAATGAGGCCATCCTCCATGTAGATATCAGCATGGAAGGACTGGTCATCATTCACGATCCTCCCGCCTTTGATCAAAAGCCTGTCGCTCTGAAGAGGAAAGAGAGAGAAAGAGAAAACAGAAATGTTATGATTCAAGGCCAACTTTTTCATCCAACAAAGACTCACTTTGGCTTGAAACACTGTCAAGTGAAGCCTAATTGGGCTATCTGCAGTGCCAGGGTATTTTTGTTCTAAAGTTAGAGCTGGACAGAGAGTCTCTATTTCTCTGTGGTGAGTTTATTTCTTCACTTTTTTACCCATAAGATATGAACCATGTGTCATTCATTCATGCGTCCATGGCTAAGATGTTTTTCAGTCTTTCATTAAGCTATAAAACAAAAGTAAATAAAAAATCTACATCCATAATAATCATTCATTCAAACGTTCCCAGTCTTTTCACGTTTTACAGAAAATTTTCAACATGTGAAGAGTGGTTAGAGAGCAATTTCTGTCACTGTTTTACACAACTTTTAATGTGCATCAATGCTTAAGAGATCCTCTGTTTGACTTAGGGGTGCCTGGACCCCAGGTTGGGAACCAATGACCTTCATACTTGAGTCAGAATGGCCATTTGTGCAAAGTTTGAAGAAAATGTCTCAAAACGTTTCTGAGATATTGTATTCACAAGTAAGGGATGAGCGTGATGCCCATACGGACGTACAGTACGCACATGTAGATGTATATGACTGTATGGGCCTCGTCCTGAACGTAGGGACCCAGATAGCAGCTGACTCTGAGCCAGATTCACCTAGCAATCACAACTTTCACCAAATAAGGCTGGAATCAGCAGAATGACAATCACGTCCCAGATGGCCACTGACCCTGGGCCAATCCGGCCTCAGAGTCAGCTGGATTGACCTAACAATCACCCCCCACTTGGTGCCGTTGCACCATATAAGGTTGAAATCAGCCTAATGACTGTTGTGTTGATAGGCTAGGAGCTGATACAGGGTGGTCCTTGCAGACCCAACACACTTAATTTAAGCACAGATTCAATGACATCAAGTCCACAGGAGTGAAAGTTTATGGTAAGTGATTTTTTGGCGGACTGCTGAGGGCCGCCCTACAGATGGCTGTGTCCGTGTCTGACTGAGTCAGTGATGCTACTTTAAGGGCCTCGGATAACAGAGTTGCGTTTGCTTGTACTGAATGCTGGCAGTGACGGCTGCCTCCACTGTGTTAACTAGAGCCATACATACAGATCTGTGCTATGGGCGGGATTTATTGGACTGAAAGCCCTCCAACGGCTACCTCCACTACTCTAAATACCTCAGATTTGGCTTTAGCCTCTGTTTTACCAGAAGTGCAACATGTTTCTGTATAACAGAATAAAAACAACCCATAAGCTTTTCCTGTTGTGAAAGATGTTTTCAATCTTCTGCTGACCTGCTTTGGCAAGACTATGTGATAGTTGAGGGGGAAAGGGTAACTTGTTGTATGAATGCTTGTATGTATAACGGCTGCCAGCCGAACGTTAGCTTGGCCTTAGCCAGATGAACACATTTCTTTATCACAGTTACCACTGAGAGCAACACGGAAAGCTTTCTGCGACAGAAAACAATGTTGTCACTCTTCTGCCACCCTGCTTTGGCATGATTATGGGCTGGTTATGGGGAAAGGGTTAGTTGTTGTATTGGCTACAGCTAATGAGTTGTTGTGTCTCAGCTAATGATTGCACTAGCCTGCTAGTGCAATCATTAGGTGGGACTGAGCTGCAGCAGTGCTTTTGTCTAAGCCAGACAACGTGTCTTCATCCAAAAAAGCGCAGAGAGCAACACTGAAAGCTTTCTGTGACAGAAAAAAAACTTTTCTCTCTCCACTCCTGGTCTGTTTCGCCAGGGCTTTCCGATAATGGCGGTGGGCTTGTCCTGTATTATCCGGTGTTAGCTGTCGCAGATTGACTGCTGCAGTTTACTCTGACCTGGACCACTGTTCTTGTTAAAACCAGAGCACAGAGCCACACCAACAGAGGAGAGGTCTTGTGCAGAGGAGAGGTTTTTGCCCTTTTCTTGTCATGTTGTCTTCCCTTCGCGCAGTAATAGCAAAGAATACAGAGAGCGTATTTTCCCTTCTGTTGTCTATCTGCAGCTGAGTTGATGTGTGTCTGTGTTTGTAACCAATCAGATGGGGTAGAACAAAAGCAGGAGGGGAAGGGGGGCCGACGCTGCTCAGGGTTCATCTCCACACACACAGAAGGAGACAGACAGAGAGAGAGGGCAGCATGTAGCTTTTAACCTTTCAGTAACCGCTTACTATACCTTTGGCTAAAAATAAACTACTAACAATCTTTACAAATTCACTCTGCCAGAACAAAAATTTCAGTCAGGCATTTCAACAGGCATCCCAGATAGTTGCAGTCAGCCATATACTAGGTTTTGACCTAGTCTTGTTAACAAACATTTGCAGTGATGGCATTGTAAAATAGATCCAGTTTTCAGCTAGATCTGTCTCAAAGCTGGCACAATTTGTCTTGAATCTGGCTTAAAGCCAGCCCAGATCCTGCTCAGAGCTGGCACTATTTAGTCCAGATCCGACTCAAAGCTGGCACGGGCTGGCGAGTTTGCAACCAGATCTGGGAAAAATGTCTTTCTTCTCAGAGAGTTACCAGAGCGTCTGGCCCAGATACAGCTCAGTGCTGGCACATTTTGTCCCATATTCGGCATAAAGCTGGCCCAGACTTGCTCAAACCTGGCAATATTCGGCCCAGATCTGACTCAATGATGGCACAGGCTAGGCCAGTTTTGCACCAGATTTGGGCCAAAAATTAACTCTGTTTTCAATTATCTGGACCATTCTGGTCCAAAACAGTTACAGAGCCATCATATGACTTGAAAACAGGACCTGTTTTCCCAATCTGGACAGTGAATTGGAGTACATCCGGCCATGTGTGGTCCAGTCGCATTTTGCTATCTGGGGGCGGCCATAGGGGCATACATAGGGACAAATGTGCAATGTCTGTCCATACATATGGGTGGATGTACAGATGAGTATACATACTCTTGGACAGACATGCTGAAAGTATGATGCCCGTGCACCAGCACAGAGGTATTATGTGTAAATATAAATAACTAAGATTGTTCTATCACTAGCTAAAACTTAATACAGGAGCTTTAACTACATCATGACTTTCCTCGTCAGTGTACACATTAAAATCTGACTTTAAACAGTAGCTTGTATACGTGGTAAGAATTCTAACTAATAAAGAAGAGGGGAAAGTCTGATAGCATGCTTTAAGAACATAAGACATTATTTAGACAGAGCAGAAGAGCTTTAAACACATCGCTGTGCAGAAAAATGGTCCTCCTGACCTATGTGCTCTATTAGAGAGGGTAAGAGCTAGGAACTGAAGGCAGAACTAAAGCTGCTTTCAAAGACTGATCATGGATTAACATCTTAACCACAGTTATCCAGATTTTGTTATGTAACATAACTGCTACTGGATGTTATTTTCTCTTTTTAATCCAGTCATTAGAATAGACCAAATGCTATCAGCTGTATCGATTAATGATCCTACTATGAGGCAGGATATTTTTTTAATCTCCATGAGAAAAATAAATATTTCATGCACATACAGTAAATCCTGCTGAAATAAGACCACAGAGCTTTGTCAGGTCTAATGACTCTTTCAACCTTACATCTAGTGATGTGGGCTGATCTGGGCGTTGCCGTGATGCCACACAGTCAGACATCATATCGGCTGTTGCTGCTGCACAGGACTGACTTTAGCAGGCTGTTGTCATGGTAACAGTTCAGCTGCAGGGAGATAGACTCGAGAGGAGGGGAGACTGAAGACTGGTTTTGCTGACTGTTAATAGTTAGGCCAGGGAAAATTATTTATCATCGAACATGGAATGACTCTTTGCAGTTTTTTGGCCTGTATAATAAATATGTAAAATAATAACTAAATAAATCAGTGCTATAGCCTACAATTGCTCATCTCATCAAGCTAAAATACATATTTTTTAAGTAACAAATGTCCATAATACCTCCAAGATCACCTCTATGACATCATTTAGAAACAATAAAACCCTATTAAAACCCAAACACATGTTGGGCTTGAATTCTGTCCTTGCTAAGAAGAAACAAAATTCCATTTTTTCCCATCAGCACAGCAGTGATTTATACCCCTGGCTTTATACCCAGTGTTTCATCACTAACTCAATGTCAGCCACTCCTTTACATGTCAAAAAAGGGGAAGCATATAAAAAGGGTTTTGCTCAATGGTTCGACTCAATATCTGCTGAGCTCATACACACATGTAATGCGTGTACTCTTGTGTGTTAGTGTTTGTGTGTGATGATGATGGACTTGTGTGAAACAGAGCCCAGAGCCTTTCTAAGAAACCACACCCTGGAGCAACACATTATAACACAGCCATCACAGGCTGGAACACAGAACAGACTACATCATACTTCAATACAGCACGCTGACCTAAAACTGTCACTCATTTTAACAAAGACAATAGTTTATCTATCTGATTCTGGACTTCAATAGGAATAACATTTAATACTTTGTTTGAGCTCGAACACAGACAGATGTCTCAGAGAAGATGCCTTCAAAGATGACTCAGAGTGGAGCATTGTATAGATAATGAAGATGCAATCAAAGCCAGACCCCAAAAATCCATGGACAGCATCGCAATAGACACTTATAAGGCTTGACCTACATTGGATTAGTAGAGCAGACCAATGTTTATGGCTTACAGCAGCTTAATTTTGGGGAATACTGGCTTGAACCTCCAAAATCTAATCAGATCATCCTTGGTTCAGAGCGGATATATGTGTAAAGTCTGAAGATGATCCCCGAAAGGCTTCCTGTCGGATCACATCCACAACAATGTCCTACCTTGACGGATATGTTGTTTCAGCACTTCACTGTGTCAACCTTTGCCTGCAAGCAAGGTCCATAAAGACATGGATGAGAGAGTTTGGTGTGGATGAACTTGACTGGCCTGCACAGAGTCCTGACCTCAACCCGACAGAACACCTTTGGGATGAATTAGAGCGGAGACTGAGAGCGTGGCCTTCTTGCCCAACATCAGTGTGTGCCCTCACAAATGCACTTCTGGAAGAATGGTCAAAAATTCCCATAAATGCATTCCTAAAGCTGTTATAGCTGCAAAGGGTGGGCCAACGTAGAATCAAACCCTATGGATTAAGAATGGGATGTCACTTTAGTTCATATGTGAGTCAAGGCAGGCGAGTGAATACTTTTGGCAATATAGTGTATGTGGTAAGCTGGAGCAGGCCAGGTGCCTGCAGAACCGTAGCCTCGGCTAATGCATCCAGTAGCTGACCCTTCCCATCCTTGCTCTCCTTAGCACTTTGGCATTAGACACACAGTCTTGCCATCGGTACCCAACAATGTGCTGAAGAGAAGCTGTCACAAAGAAGTCCAGCTGGTACCTCTGACCATGAGTCAGCATCCAGGCCTCAAAAGAGTGTATTAAGACATGGAGGACCAAAGACCGAAAGACCCAGATACCAATGAACCCACTGCCCCATGCCATGCTCACAGGGTGATGGGTTTGCTACATGGATTCTGCTGGTAAAGAAAATATATCATTACTTTCATTAGCGTTTAATTTGCTGATGACTTCTTCTCCTCAAATGATACTGACTGGGTCAGTTATTCTCTATTTCAGACTGAAGCTTTGCAAATGGGCCTGCCTGATAGCAGGCATGGACTCTGGCCAGTCTATCAGCTTTGTGAGATTACAGTTGATGTTTTGTTTTAAAAAAAAAACAGCAGAAATAACCAAGTTTGCCCAAGCAAATTAGAATTGCTTCATCAGCTGAACTGGATGGGTTAAGACTATGTCTGATTTATGATACTGTAGGAAATTAGAGAGGAGTGCCTTCATGCAAGTGTGCCATGCTAATTTGGTACTCTCTCTCTCTCTCCCAGTTCACTGACAGATCATGAACTTGCTCAACTAAACATGAGTTATTTCCAATCCATGAAATATATGTCATACATCTATAACTTTTATAAGGAAATATACAATTTCAGCTCTTCTGTCACAGAATATCAAAAACACCTCATGTAAGTGTTGGTAGAGCTGTTTGGCAATGCAGTGTGGGTAACCAAACTGTCAAGCTCCTCCAGAGACACATCATCTGAGACAGCAGTTCTCATCTACACTTCTTGACTTGTCATTACTGCTTTTAGCTCCTTAACAAATATTTTCCAGGGCCCATGTCATTCAGTCACAAACAGCAATAGGCTAAGATGACAACAATTTATAAGAGGAAGTGGCAGCATTGTTTCTCAATTGTGCCACAGTTATTATTGGGCTAAAAGAGTGTTTGTTGTTCTAAGAACTGTCCAGGATAATATGTTCCTGCATCTTTGACCTCTGCAAAGTCTTTCAGTCAACTGACTCAATCATGTTTAAATGTTTACACATTAAAGACATTTTTCCTGAGATTGTGTAACAGTGTAAATGCTAGAGTGAAACCATCTGTGCTATGGTGGTTAAAGGAGGAATATTGAACCATTTGTTACATTACTAACGAAGCAGAACCATCCACATAATGAACACATACCACAGTCATGATGCTGACTGAAGGCCTGCTGTAGCCAAAGATGAGTTAATGGCATCCAGTGACTGGTGTTGAGTTTGCTGAGCACTGAGTCTAATATGAGACTGGATGCCAAATACTATTCTAAAAAGATGTTGATTAAAACATCATATCAGACTGGTATATGATTTCACATCTTGTGGAAATAAATGATCTGACTGTGAATACTGAAGATTTGCTTCTATAAAGAACTTTGATTGTTAATTCCTCACATTTGTTGTGTTCAGACAAAGTACCAGAGAATAACCACAATATTACAAGGACTTACTTGGTAATAAATATAATATTATTAATATAATATAATAATATATTTTTTTATTTGTTTAATATTATCAAGTTATTACTTGGTAAAATGACAACTTATTACAAAAAAATACCACTTATTAATATAAAATCATTAGGTAACTGGGGCCCACTAAAATAAAGTGCTACTGAAAATTTCTGCCAATATTAATGACTGATATTTTGGCAATTTAAAAAAACTGTCAATATCAGCTGTAGATATTTTTTGTACAAACAAATAAGTAAGAAGAGTTTTGGGCCAGACCAACAGACCAACGTCAGCTGAAGTCTTTGTCTATAATAATCATTCCTTCCACTTAAAATGTGTTGAAATGTTTTAATTTTTTCATCCTCAAACTTTGAAATTGTGTGTTTTAAGGACTAAAGTTTACTCTGAACTATATCTAAACATCGGTATTGTTATCAGTGTCAGCTAAAATTATTCTGTGAATATCGGCATACTGGATACCAGCAAAAATCCAGTACACACGTGGACAAAATTGTTGGTACCCCTCTGTTAATGAAAGAAAAACCCACAATGGTCACAGAAATAACTTGAATCTGACAAAAGTGATAATAAATAAAAATTCAATGAAAATTAACCACTGAAAATCAGACATTGCTTTTGAATTGTGGTTCAACAGAATTATTTTAAAAAGCAAACTCATGAAACAGGCCTGGACAAAAATGATGGTACCCCTAGAAAACATTGAAAATAATATGACCATAGGGACATGTTCAACCAAGGTGTGTCCTCTAATTAACATCACAGGTGTCTGCAAACTTTGTAATCAGTCAGTCGGCCTATTTAAAGGGTGACAAGTAGTCACTGTGCTGTTTGGTGACATGGTGTGTACCACACTAAACATGGACCAGAGGAAGCGAAGGAGAGAGTTGTCTCAGGAGATGAGAAAGAAAATTATAGACAAGCATGTTAAAGGTAAAGGCCATAAGACCATCTTCAAGCAGCTTGATGTTCCTGTGACTACAGTTGCACATATTATTCAGAAATATAAGATCCACGGGACTGTAGCCAACCTCCCTGAATGTGGCCGCAGGAGGAAAATTGATGACAAACTGAAGAGACGGATAATACGAATGGTAACAAAAGAGCCCAGAACAACCTCCAAAGACATTGAAGGTGAACTCCAAGGTCAAGGTACATCAGTGTCAGATCGCACCATCCATCGTTGTTTGAGCCAAAGTGGACTTCATGGGAGACGACCAAGGAGGACACCAATGTTGAAAACAAGTCATAAAAAAGCGAGACTGAAATTTGCCAAAATGCATGCTGACAAGCCACAAAGCTTCTGGGAGAATGTCCTATTGACAGACGAGACAAAACTGGAACTTTTTGGCAAGGCACATCAGCTCTATGTTCACAGATGCAAAAATGAAGCATACCCAGAAAAGAACACTGTCCCTACTGTGAAACATGGAGGAGGCTCTCTTATGTTCTGGGGCTGCTCTGCTGCATCTGGCACAGGGTGTCTTGAATCTGTGCAGGGTACAATGAAATCTCAAAACTATCAAGGTATTCTAGAGAGAAATGTGCAGCCCAGTGTCAGAAAGTTTGGTCTCAGTTGCAGGTCATGGGTCTTGCAACAGGATAATGACCCAAAACACACAGCTAAAAACACCCAAGAATGGCTAAGAGCAAAACATTGGACTATTCTGAAGTGGCCTTCTATGAGCCCTGATCTAAATCCTATTGAACATCTTTGGAAGGAGCTGAAATGTGGCGTCTGGACAAGGCACCCTTCAAACCTGAGACAACTGGAGCAGTTTGCTCATGAGGAGTGGGCCAAAATACCTGCTGAGAGGTGCAGAAGTCTCACTGAAAGTTACAGACATCGTTTGATTGCAGTGATTGCCTAAAAAAGGTTGTGCAACAAGATATTAAGTTAAGGGCACCATCATTTTTGTCCAGGCCTATTTCATGAGTTTGTTTTTTAAAATAATTCTGTTGAACCACAATTCAAAAGCAATGTCTGATTTTCATTGGTTAATTTTCATTGAATTTTTATTTATTATCACTTTTGTCAGATTCAAGTTATTTCTGTGACCATTGTGGGTTTTTCGTTCATTAACAGAGGGATACCAACAGTTTTGTCCACGTGTGTATCGTGCATCCCTAGATTACACCTCTACCTTCTCCATTTCAACAGATGTGATAAACTGTAGGTCATGGTGGAAAATTTGAGTCAGATAAACTTTAATCAAACATGTTATCCATCTGTCTGATGTCTGCATAATTACTCATCTTAGATGTTTGGTTAACCAAGCCTGAACGGATACATCATGAAGTCATACTATAAAGCTAGTTTAGAAGACATAAAAGTCTCTTTTAGCCTGCAGTCTCTCATGATAGTTTCTTATTATAATTATTCTTATTATACTGATTTTTGTCAGAGAGTAATTTTTCAAGTGGTTTTGTTTATATATGTCACTGTTTTTGATATTTAAAGAGGCAGAATATGATGTCTTGACTGACGGCTGTGTTGATTAATATGGCTCTTTGCAGCATTTTCAACACGATTAGTGGGATAAAGTAGGAAAGGCAAGAGGAAACATAAAAAATTCTAATAATACAGTCATTAAACTTTTTATGGAAAATATCTGGAGCCATTGTGAGTCTGGTAGATCATGTTATTTGCACCAAGTCTATAAAGACGGAATAAGATACTATAGTGGTCTATACAGAAACTCTACAAGATGGCTCCATAGTCATTACTTTAGTGCAGGAGGTTGACTGCTTTTCTGATATCAGCACATATAATAATACACTTAAATTACATTTTATACTTGCAAATTTAGAGTTGATATCCCATACATGTGAGACTTAAATCTTGCAAAATAATGACAGTTATCTTGAAATATTTTTTTGTTAAAGTTTTTCAAAAAGTCTAGACAAAGGTGGTCCTTAGAATTATACAAACCTTTTTTTCCTGTACGACCCCCCTGCTTGTGATGTTTGCGTGACGTTTATGTTAAGACAATCCTCTTTAAACTGTCTTAATTTGGCAGCAGCTGAAGAAATCCTGTACTCTGTGACTTACACTCAAAACACCAAATCCTCTGCTGCTGCTTACAGAGAGCCTTAGTACTAGGAGTAGGTCAGGGGCACACAAACACATGGGTGTGGAGATGAGTAAGAAACATCTGTGATGGTGTGACCCATAAAAGCCTCTGCTTAAAAAGTAGTCATTATTTCTTCCATACTCACATGAGTCAGGATAGTATGTATAAACTATAAAACAGAGCAGAATATCTCACAAAACTACATTTCTGTTTTTTAATTGGCTGGAAACAGTTTGGCAAATAAACACAGATAGCACAAAGAGTTCAGCGGTCAAATTCATGGTCTGGTTTTCGTCTGAACACACTTAAGGTTTATTGTTTTCCAGTGACAACAGAAACATAGAAGCTTTTCCAGAGAGATGTTTTTTTTCCTACTTCCTAATACTGCATGCCGCTATAGCGATGTTTGTCTGACATGATCGACAAATGAGGACATGGTCGATGACCTCAGGAGGTCAGAGCACATCAGCATCAACATCAACATTAATGTCTTGTGTAGCCTAAACTGTCTAGCTCAGGATACAATCACACGACTCACAAGAGTGTTTAAAACTAAAAGCTGGTAGTAACATTTCTGCTCTGTACTCATGCCACTAGAGTTCTTGAAAACAAGTCAGGCTCTGTCTTTGAAGGAAACCTAGTTGACTTTGAGAACAAAACAGAGGAAACTGAAGCATGATGTGCTTGTTGGAAAAGGCAGACATGCTGGCTGTTAGTCTCGTTATGAGTTTTTGTCATTGTCGGGTCAATGAGTCTGTTCCAGTGACTCTATAAAAAGATGGATGACTGGTCACAGAGGAGAAAAGTGAGGCCACAGTATAGCTGCCACTTTGTAAAAGCAGCCCCTCTCATGCACAGCTTGTTCCTCTGTTACACTGAATCACACTCAGACCTACCCTGTGATGGGTGCTGACATACAAGTACTGGTAATGTAGTTTGTAGCAATGACACGTGCAAAAAGGAGATGATTGAATCGAACCCCGAAACTGGCACCACACCCATTCCACTCAATGCAGCTGACATTTAACTTATTGATAAAACACAGACCATGCCTCAGAACAGTCCAGTCTACGGGTCAATGGATTATCAGCCTGGCTGATGCACAAGGTTGATATCTGGTACTTGTATCTGCATTTAATTTGACCAATAATCAGTAAAATTAACTGATTAGGTGTCATTCAAGTTCTAGACAATCACCACTGAGGCCTGGAATCAAACAATCCAACAAACAAATACCAAATATCGGTCATTGGTCTCATGAATCATTAATAATCAGTATCAGCATCAGCCATGAAAAACCAGTCAAGCCCTCATCAAAAGCAAGATAAACAAAGTATGGTTTCAGTTCTGGTTTGTGATTTTCAAAGTAAAAGCCTGAAGTGGCATTTCTGTGAAGAACCTACCCTCATTTGGAGAAAATATTTTTATTCTGAATTCTTTTCAGCTATAATTCAAGTCACTTGTAGGGAGATTTATTAATGACACAGGTCGGTGTTGGGAGACGTCATTTCCGATCTGTGTGTTTGAAAACCGGTTGATTGTGAAATTGGGGACATCTGTACAGAGCAGCGGGGATTCGCAGCAGCTGCAGAGCCATGAGGGAGACGCCGTAAAGGACTACTTCACGCTTACATCTGATGGACAAACATGTGAAGTTGTGTAGTTCAGCCACACCGTGCACCCTTAGCTGCATGAGTTTAGCCCACGCGTTGTTAAGCCTGCACCACCGTGTCCACCATCTCTCCACCACCAAAACAACAAAACCTGAACAAAACCAACCAGACAGGGCTGGTAGCTCGTGGGAGCCAAAGGCTGTGCTTGTTGGGTAACCGAGGAGGGACGCTGTGGTCGAGGTCCAGACATCACACCAGGTACGCACAGCTGCCATTTATGCCTCTGGTTTATTGCTCAGCTCATGGTTGTGTTTTCACGTTTGGATACAGTGACTCCAACTCCATTAATTGGGGTTGTCTAAGTTGCATTCATAACATAATTAACTATGTTTTTTTCATTAAAATATTTTTTTTTTAATTAAATTTAATTAATGGCCACTTCCTTCCTGTCAGAGTATTCCCTGGTACGGTTTAGCTGTTAGCATGTTGTAGGAACAGCACACTATGATGTTTTTTTCAACTTTAAAATAGAAACATTGTCCTGACACTAGAAAGTTTAGTGGCTTACATTGCTGATTTCTGTACAGGAGAATGGGAGTTTGTACTCTTGCACCATGAACATCTGTCTATGTCTCAGATGTACATCAATTTGGATAAATGTCTGCTAAATGGTATAGTAACACTGCAACATAACTACTCAGCTGATAATAGGGTCACATGTCAAAGCAAAATATTAATCTGCCAAGCTAGCTGTTAATGTTAGCCACACTGTACACAGCATATCAGGCTAACATCATACCCACTGACATGACCCTGTTAAGTATTTGACTGTTTACCAAGTATTTTCTCCTTTCTCCAAATAGATGGGAACATCCTCCGTAAAAATAAAGACAGGGCTGTAAACAGCAGAAAGACACAGCCAACATGCAGCATGCCAGTTACTGCTACTTTTTGGAGCTGAAAAATGTGGTTAGTTATCATTTGATTCTGATGTTGAAATTATTAATTTGTGCTGCTTTTAAGCCATTTCACCATTTTTTCTATCCAATTTTGCCACTTCTGTTTGACACGGAAACAAATTTGTTGCCACTTTGTTTCCCCTTATCCCACTTTTTAACCAATTTTTCCTGTTTTTTGGTCACTGTTGCCACTTCATTTTGCAACTCTGACCAATTTGTTGCTGCTTTTGAGCTTTTTTTTCATTTTCTTGCTAATTTCATCCCATTTTTTCAGCTTTTTGGCCATATTTGCCACTTCCTTTCTGCAACTTTTACCCTATTTTTGCTGCTTTTTGCCAATATAAGCCACATCTTTGGCTGAATTTAACTCATTTTTTTGCTGCTTTTTGCCTTTGTTTTTTTCCCTTTTTTGCCTCTTTTAACCTTTTTTGCCAATTTTTGCCAATTTTTGCCACTTCTTTCCATTTTTAATCCCTTTTTTACTAGGGATGCATAATAATAATGGCTTGATATCAGTATCGGCAGATATTAGCTTAAAAAGGTAATTATGGGTGTTGGCAGATACAAAAATTTCTGCTGATATTCAAAACCAATAATTTGGCTGTGAATATCAGCCTTTATTGACTGTAAATTTTTGCCATTTTTACTAGTTAGTTTGTAAAGTTTTAGGCTGGACCAACAGACCAACTTTGTTCATTCTCAAACATCAAAATTTAAAGTGTGTTTTAAGTACTGAAGTTTGTTTCTTTTCTCATCTTTATACATTAAAAAGTGTTCAAAGGAATCACCTTTGAGGTCTTAAATACATATTTGAATATCTTTATCGAAATCATCATCTGCTTAAATTAATGTAAATATTGGCATATCAGATAATGGCAAAAAATCCAATATTTGTATCCCTATTATTTTTACCCTGTTGTTCCACTTTAAGCCCATTTTTACCACTTTTTTGCCACTTTCCACCCATTTTTGTCACTTCAACCCCTTTTTCCATTTTTTACCCATTTTTTGTCTCTTTTCTTTTCAATTACAGTTTTCTCAGTTTTCTCTGTTTTCTGGCATCCTGATGTTTGTGCACACTAAGACCTAGCTATGAAGTCTGACATTACTTTCCTGATCATTTAGTCAATGTGCCCATCCACAGTCTTAAGATAAGCAATAAAAAAGTTTTATTCACCAAAGCATGAATAAAAACTTTTTTTTTAGCTTTGATAAGAGTGGTGATTGAGGTCAAATATAAACATGGTTATCACAGCTTAACTTTACAATGGACAATGATTTTGCTAACTGCCATGGGCCCCTAGTTTGGCTGGGCCCCAAAAAGCTCTCCCCTTATCCCCCTTCTAGGTGGCCTTGTTTCTTGCAAACGTACAGGACATGATCAGCAAAGATCAGAATGGTCCCGCTTGATCCAAAATCAACACAACAGCTTTAAAGCCGACATAGTTAGGAAACAATGAGCTCCTTTTAACACTCTTTAAAACAGAAAAAAACATCTTTCATCCTTTCCTCAACTGCATCATTCACCCAGTGATGACAGTCCCAGGCACTGAATTACTCACAACAAAGAAGTTTAAGAGTCACATGAAAAAAAAAATGTCATTCAACTCCAGAGAAACAAAGAGCTAAAAATAAAAGCTCCTCTAAATGCGTGCAGGAAACTGTCATTTTCTGTTCCACACGGCAGCAGTAATTAAAAATAGACGACAGGATGTTGTTCTGATTCTACTATGGCTTGAACTCTTTCCACTCCCAGTAGACAGGAGGGAGAAGCCATCATAAACTAGGATACAAATTACCAGTGGCCACTCCTCTGTGCTGTTTAAAAAGCAGGACCAGTCCTGGAAAAGTGTACGATTAGCTGTTAGCTCTCCATTAGCTGTAACAGAGACCCCTGTGTGGGTGGAGGGAGGGAGGCAGGGACCAGTGGAAGAGGGAAGTCATCCTGAATGAGCACCACTACCTCTGTTGCCTAGCAAGTGAAAAATATTTACTCTTCGCCCAAAAATTGGATGTTTTTTTTTCTCATTGTGAGAAAGTGAAAACAATGAGGCTTATCAATCTAAATGAACTGCAGCAGCCCCTGCCAGCAACAATTAAACACAGAGATACAGAGAGATTGTGTTTGTTTGGACTGCTGTCTCAGTGATGAAGCCTGAAAAGTGTCTGAACCTAAATCACATCAGCGCACCACAAATCAGGCAGGGGTGTATTTTCCTGCCGTCAAAACTGTACGCTGGTCCCCATGGCAACATCTGGGTGGCCGAGGAGTATTTAGTTTTCGCTCTAGCCCAGCTAGCACGGTGACAATGATCGCACTCTCTGGTGTGGCAGAGCTTGTGTTTGTGGTCAACAACAGGGGGAATGAGGGGTTTTATTTCCCAGGCAGAGCCACCGGTTTCATGCCTGCAGATGCTGCTTCCAGCTGGAGAGGATTACTGATGACATGTACCAGCCTGGAACAACAGTGAGGCCGCTGTAAGCCCGGGACGAGGGAAGAACCACACCTAGAACCTCTGACAGAGCCACTCTGGAAGAGAGCAGACGTGAGGAAACAGCTGGAAGTGAGCAAGCAGACATGGAAATGCAGAAGGAAAGTCTGAGAGAGGAGGAGGGTTATAACACAGTTTATGGTCCTTCCTGGTCTTATATCATTCTGGTATATGACAACAGCACTTACAACAGAGTTTTGTCCAATAAGAGTTGACATAACTTGGCATGGCTACTTATAGATCTACATTTTTAATACTATTAACCCTTACAAAGTCAAAAGTCACTCCTCTGGTGACAGAGTTAACCTTCATTCAAAAGTTCCAGCCCAGTTACACCAAAATTGCATGGCATTACAGTGTTAATGTGTTTAGGGCTGCTAAATACCAGAGTTTAAAGACTGTGCATCGTGTTGTTAGTAAGTCGAGAGTCAAAAATAAATCATTCATCCACCTTGACCTTCTGTTTTTTGTACATTGTCATAATCAAGGCATGGGGCCCTACTTTAACTGGAATAATTACAGTTCTGTAGATTCTTAATAAAATGCCCTTTTATGAAGCCAAATATGTCCAAAAAATTATATTCTGTAGGTTTACAATTAATGGGGGACTTTCCCAGGTGTGGCAGAGTGGCTTCAAAATACCTCCAGTAAATTTTCAAAAATTCAGCCAAAACCTGCAGCATGATTTTATGGACGTGTGCAGTAGGCATTGTCATCATGTCAGGATCTACAAAAAAAATTATCTTAATGTGGAAAGCAAAAGGAGGTCAGCAACATTGATTTTATTCACATATTTCAGCCTATTTTGTCATTCGCTCTTACAACAAACTCCTTCATGGATTTTTACTTGATCTGCTTTTGCCACCAAATGTCCACAGGAAGTGACATGTGACTCCTTGGTTCACTGTCTAAACAACATGACCGATCTGACATGCCCTGACTTTGGTATCCTCAATGACTGCAGCAAACGTTAATGTGCACAAAAGTACGAGAGCCTGTTCAGCACTGCTTACACTTAAACTTCTGGCAGGGTTAACAAATATGGTTTTTAAAAACTGTGCACTTGTTATTCCCTGAAGGTTTAAATCAATATTCTGTATGTACTGTTAGTACCAACCAGAGTCCTGTGTGCTGCCCCCAGTGGTGGGTGTAGATGATGCAGGCATCATTTCAAAGGAAATATGCTGTCCTATAAAGCCCACTTCTAAAACCAACAGTAACAACAGCTGTTGAAAAATCAACAGGGGATTAAATCTTGAGGATTATGCAACTCTATTAGAAAAATACGAGACTTATGTAATATGTTGAGTGCAAGTGATGCAAGCTGTAAAGCAGTGTGAAAACTGAGAAACAGTGTAAAGACAGTCCAAGCATTTAACCCAGCCTCTGCCAGTGTTTTTTAAAGCTGTATTTCTTGAATAGCAAGGCACCCTTCCAAATATGAAAAATCACTCCAGTTAACATGTGCAGATAATAAAACCAACATCTGACATACCTACAGCTGCTGTTGGTTTAGTAATCAAATTAACAAGATAAACCCCAAAACGCAATCTCTTAAAGGGATACTTCAACTTTTTGGCGAATTTGACCATTGCCATAATTCCTATAGTCTTAGTAATAGGTTCGTTTCTGTTAGTTGTCGGTGCAAGCTGTTTCTAGATCTGGGGGGACCAATATACCTGCTGCACAGCTAACGCTATGTTAGCAGACGGTATTTTCATCAAACTCATCAAATACACAATCCAACAACTCCACAATGCTCTTGTGGACAAGTTGTGACCTGTACATCCACCACGCTATGAAACAATCATGGAACATTACCAGACGGAGATGTTTTAAAGTTAAAGCAAAGCCGGAACTACACTCCAGACATGGCTGCTGCACTGTGTCACTCCACCCAGTGGTTTACTCAAGAAATAGTTCAGAGTATTTGCTTCATGTGTCGTAATGATACATAATTATACGTTATTATTTCATAGCGTAATGAATGTGCAGGTCACAACTTGTCCACAAGAGCGTTTTTGAATTGTTGGATTGTGTATTTGATAAGTTTGATGAGGGAAAGCAAAAAATACCATCTGCTTACATAGTGTTAGCTGTGCAACTGGTCTATCGGTCCCCCCGGATCTAGAAACAGCTTGCACCGACAACTAACTAAGACTATAGGAATTATGGCAATGGGCAGATTTGCCAAAATTTTGAAGTATCCCTTTAAAGCAATTGAATTGCATATATTTTCACAAAATAGCCATGTAGGCCTTTCAAGACACACTTCCAGCCAAACTGGGGATAAATAAACTGCATGTAAGCCTATTCATTTGATGACTCTAATGCGAATGTGATATTAGCAAAAGAGCATGAGACAATCTTGATAATTCATGCGAGGATAGCTAATAATCTGCATACTCATTGTAATTCTTGGTTGAATTTGTAGTAGTCTTCAAGCAACCCTAACAATGCCAGATGGCTCCTCAGGATGCCACGGCGCCCTGGTTAATAAAGGCTCGTCTAAGTGACTTATTCCACTGGTTTATGAAGTGCACTTTTGAAGTCTTACCTCCAATTTCTAAATACAGCGACCGTGCCACGATCTGCCGGCGAATAGTACTGCGGAGAAAATCTAGTTTATCAGAGCATTTCCACAGCCGGCGCTCCAGACCGGGAGCGGCACGTGCCTGGAGTGCCACTTCGTTCGAGATACGCTGCAGGTCTATTTTCAGTGCCGGCTGCTGCCAAACCGCGTCAATACGAGTCGATCAGAAAGCTGCAAATAATTAAGTCACAAGCGCAGAATATCCAGTTCTTTCAAAATTCAATACAATGCACAGACTACCAGTCATAAATCATCACTATATCAACATTACGTCTCATCCTGCAGTGAGAGCAAAGGGTCATCGAGAGGTCAGTGGGTCACAGAGCTACAACGGAACCACTGACGAGGAAAAGTTAACTTTTGAGGACATTTAGCCAAAGAATTTTATATGAAACTAAAGATCCTTTAAGCAAAAATTTACTTTTGAACTTCCTAATGTTCGCACCCAATGGCAGAAGCAATAATATCATGGACTTATGCTGGAAAGGATGAAAAAAACCCGAAAAGGTAAAACAGTTCGCTGTTGACATACAAGTCCTATGTGAACCCACAGTTCTGTGGTCTCTGCTTGCTGATCAGGGCTGTGCGCCATGGCGCAGCTATCTAGACACACTTTCAGTGGGCGAGGTCGCTTGCCTTTGGTCTGACCAAACCCGCGGTGCTTCAGTGCGTGGCGCAGTTGTCCCATGTGGAAACTGCAGGTAACTATGGTGGTCATCATGTTTGTAATACTGTCTTGCACTAACTCTCAGTAAACCCAGAAACAGGCAATGAACTATAAACAAGGAAGACTTTAAACGTAGGGGCTCTCAAACAAAACAAAAACACAATTTGACATCTACAGACCAGCACTCCCCATCTCCACTGTTTACTTATTTACTCTGTTCAATATAATGGTACCTCATAAGATGTATTTGATAGACAGCAAACTATTATTTGGTTTTCATCCATAAATGTCTCATAATGTGGGGGAAATGCATTTAAAAGTACATTTAAAAGTAGTGGGATCCATGATGCATATGCACTCTGGAATCATCTCCAGCATGCACTTTTAAGGCCATTTCTCCCCCTTATTATGAGAAATTTATAAATGACAACAAAACTTTGGTTTTCTATCTAGTAAATATAATATCTTGAATTTCCCTTTGGATTAATAAAGTAAAATATCTATCTATCTATCTATCTATCTATCTATCTATCTATCTATCTATCTATCTATCTATCTATCTATCTATGGGGGTTTCCATGTTACAGGGGTGAGTTTAGGGGATTGAACTTGCAACCAATGACAGTCTCCATAACAAGACATGTCCCGTCACAATCATGAAAATTAAGAATTTCTTTGCCTTTGAAAACTTTTGGAAGTTTTTGAAAACTTTGTAAGGCCTCAAATAAAAATAGAAATTACATAGAAATGGTCACTTTTTAAATCAATATAGATATTTTAGTTCCAAAATGTAACATATTGTATCTCTAATCCTCCAGCACCACCGATAATGCACTCACTAGTCAGATCAGCCCATAAAGCCCTTTTCTACTGTCAGAATAGGAATTTTAATGTGTCTCTAGGCAACTTCCGAGACTTTTACAGCCAGCCTCAAGTGGACACTTGAGGGACTGCAGGTTTTGTACAACTCTGCATTGTCATCTTTTGGCAACACTGGAGACCATCACGTTCTCTGATCAAATATCTTTATCTCTTTATAGGGAAGTAAAAAAAGTCACTACTTCTCACTTGATATATTTTTGTCACGAGTTTCTGTAGGGTATTAATGTAATACAGTTACGGTCCTTTTTAGCATTACTACACTATAAAGCAGAGTGTGCCTTAGGGCGTGGTCACCTTTTGATGACATGTTGCTGACCTGAAAAATAAAGCTTCAACTAAACGTTTGGTTTTACTCCAAGTGCTTACGCAGCAGTAAATTATTTTGGCAATGACATTTATTTTAAAGCTTGGCTGTTTTGCATCAGAAGTAGTCAACGGCAACAGCAGCTGGTTATGAAAGAGAATGAAACCAATACTGATATCTTTGAACATCCTACAAAAAAAAGAAGACCATCATCATCAAAACTGGCAATTCTATGTCCATGTTTCTAATGAGGGGCTGGTGTAAGGAAATGTGTATTACAGTATACTGCTTAAAGAGAATCTACTTCAAAGATAGAGTCTCTTCTGGTCCTTGTAAGAGCTTTAATTTCAGATGCATTTTGCTTTTGTTAGCATTAGCTTACAAGTTATCCCAAAACTTAGCACTCCTCTGTCTCGTTGGATTATGGTAACTCTACAGAAATAAGGCGGTGGTGGATGCAATTCCCAAATAGTAGTAGTGGTGTCTTCCATTACTTAACAGCTCGTTGTTCCCCTTTGAGGACAACAGTGATGTCCCCACTGAAAAGTTTAGGTTCTCTGCAAAGATAGCATCAAAACTGAGGCCGTCAAACTGCAGACAACTATCTCATGATTCTGATTTTGCAGTTTGTGATTTATTCGCCATAACTAATGGAAGAGGCGACTGATCTTATCTTAGATTCTAAATGTATTTTCTACTCTATAAGTGATGATTACATCAGTGAATACTGCTGATCTTACATAAGTATCATGCTTTCTGCAGGTTTAACACCTACAGTTCAACATTACAAGAAAACGCAAGGCAAAAAACGCTCTGTTGGGGGTTGGCGAAATTAGAAATTCCTTTCCTAATGATTGCATAAAAGATGCAATGGAAAACTCTGGCCCACTTTTTCACATTATAGAGACATGCCCTACTTCAAGACCTCAAGAGACTGCTTTGAGAGCAGAGGAATAAAGACCTACAGGCCAAACCTACCCCAGCTTTCCCCCCCCAAACAGCCCTATGGTGTAATATCAGCTGAGGAGACAGGACAAAGCCCAGCAACACACCCCTGACTGCAGCCTGAGCTGCAACAATGAGAGCTGAAGGCAGGCTTTTCACACAGACACACACAGAGGAGGCAGTGGCAGAAATTTCTCTGCAGTTGTAACACACACCACCAACCTGCCCCCAAATTCAACCTCCTGCACCCTGGATGCTCTGACAGGAGAATCTTTCTCCTTCTTGCGGTGATGCAGGCCTGACTACAAACACCCCATTACAAGGCCGGCTTATCACAGCTCCTCACAAATGGGCGTGTATTTCCCCCCACCTCTTTTTTTCCTCTCCTCTCTTCTCACTCTGCACCAGCCTGCAACATGAGCAGCAGCCAATGTCTGTTTGCACAATGCAGGAAACACAATTTAGTACTAAATTAATACAAATACGAGCATCTTAAGGAACTGCAATGTTTTCAAAAAAGCAAAGTATTTTGGATGAAATTAAAATTATCTTTTGATTTCCTTTGTTAGTTGTTCAACCACCAGACACTGAATAAAGCTATTACATTTCCTGGATACCTTTAGGCATGCCCAAAAGATAATGTGCATTAAAAGGGACTAACATCACAGTCCAAAAGGCTCTCCATCAGGATCAATTAGGCCTGAAATCCCCTCCTACAAGCAAGAAGGGTAGAGCAAATTCCTTTCAAAATAGCCAAATCCGTTCTTTTTGTTGTAAGGACCCCTTATCTCATTTTCCATCACGTTTCTCAAACATTTAGAGATAATAAACGCGGGGTTGATCGCTCATATACGCACATTTTTGCAATTTTCTAACGATAATCCACCAAACACGTTAAAAGATGTTCACAGAAAACAATCCGGTGATAAAACTACATCCATGCACTGCTGACATCACATGCCCCTGCAGGAACATTGCTGTGATTTTTATGGGCGAGCCGGCTTGCAGCACGCGTGGATCTCCTCAACAAAGAAGATGCAGGACACCTTTAAGAAAACGCCTCATCTCCCTGCCTGACGGTCACTATGGCAGCCAGTCATGCCTCTCCACAGTGCGGATTTTCCCCCTTCAGCGATCATTTCTAACATTAAAAGGAAGAACCGCCAGCTTCTTGTCGTGCACAGATCCTGCTTTTGATTCATAGCCGCCGCAGCAGCAGTGATTTCCATCCTAAAGTTCCCTCAGCCACTGACGCGTAAATAACTCCTCTACTCACTGTGATCTTTGGGATGTTCTTTTTTCCTTGGTAAGACATTTTCCGTCCGATTCCACCTTCAAGATTGAGCTCAGAACAAGAGTATTCCCTCTGGTCGGATGCTGCAGCGGCCCTCTGGCAGGATGGGAGCTTCAGGGAATGGTGGCCGCTCTGACAGTGCGATGTAAAGTGGCTCAGACTTACAGGAGCGTCTGTGCTTCAGTCACCGGCCCCTCCCTCAATGGACACCAGAGCTGTCACTGTCTTTCCACCAGAGGGCGCTTTAGAACACACAGCCGGCAGATAGGGTCTACATTACAGGGCTGTCTACATTTTTCTATCTCATCTACATGTCAGTGCATGCCCTTTGTTGTTATTATTGACCTATTAAAGATTGTTCTTTCTTCACAATGGGGAAATAGTCGAACTAGATGGTTAAATATTAAATAATCAGGGGTCTCAATGTAACAGCCAGAGAGGTTAATGGATCAATATAAAAGGCTGGTAATGATTAATTGATTAGAGCAGAATGTATGGCATTATGTAGCAAATGAAAACAAGACTCATCACTCTCTGCAGGATAAAAAGAACAATCATCCACTCTTTTATTTGCGTTTTCATAGGGCTTTCTATACAAAATGGAATTATATGAATAACTTGAGTCTGTAGGTAATTTTAGGTTTAATTTTGAATTCAAAAATACACAAACACATCTAGGCTGTTTTTGCAGATTGGCAAGATTCCATGCCTGTCATCTTGTGAATTCAGTTTGCAAAGCTCCAGTCTGAAACCATTATGCCAGGTCTAAAAAACAGATCAGCATCACTTGAGGCAGTAGCTATGGATGAGGTTTAGTTGTAGTGTAGTTTAGTTGTTGAAGCCATTAGCAGTGGTTATCACTGGTGTAGTGTATAGTCCAGACGTAGCTTCAGTATAGCAATAGTTTTATCAGAACTGGACCACATTTGTTAAAAAGCCACACTGAAAGATTTTCATAAACAGAAAGAATGTTATAGCTCTCCTGCAGACCTATTTCAGCAGGGGTTAAGTATTTTTATGAGCCAGGATACCATGGCTGCCACCAGTGTAGCAATTAGCTAGGATGTAGCTTCCACATTAAAAGACTAAAGGCCCACAGCTAAGATGGAAAGATGCTCAAACTACTGCTAGTAATAATAACATATTAATCATTTTGGCAGTGACAGTTTTTGAATATGTGCTCTTGCAGTTGTGTAAAAATGTTGGACATTATGGACAGTTGTCAACATTGATTTTTCTTCAAATGGAGATTTGTGAAGTTCTCTATTGACAGTTTTTCTTGTGGCTCATTGGTCTAGGGATATGTTGCTCATTTTGGGGGAGAGAGGTCCTGGGTTCAAATCCCAGACGAACCCAAGCTGTCCAGTTGACTCGTTCTGTCAGGGCTGTATTTCTCAAGCCCCATGCTGATGAGCTCTACAAATACATGCCCTCCCATTCTCCTGCTGAGTTATCTCAGTCTAGAAAAGCCTGGATTTCCTGAGAATGGCACATTATGAAGGTTGTGTCCTGAATTAAGTTATATCAGCATAAATGTCATGGAGATGCATGTTTTAGACACTCTTGACCATTATATCAAATCTTCAAGCATGACTTTTCTAGAAATAACACATTGAATAGAACAGAAAACAGAGATCTGTTGCAATCTTGGCAACATTGCAAAGCAGATGGATTTGCCAGAGTCATCAGCCAAATGCATCTTAAAACCTCCAGCCAACATTTGTGCCAAACCAAAAACAGTCCTGACCAGTCAGTGTCATTTTAGGAGAACAAATTAGCTTTTGTGTAGCTATAGCATAGAGGCAGTTTTATCAGAAATGGACCACATTTCTTTTTCAAAGAGTAGTACTGAAAGCTTTTCATGACAGAAAATGTTTTCATTCTTCTTCTGTTTGCAGTAGTTTGCAATCATTAGGGAGGTCTGAGTTGTAGTGTGAGCCGGTGTATACAATGGCTATCGCCATAGTAATGATTAGCTTGGACGTAGCTGTAGAAAAGCAGCAGTTGAATCAGACCCAGACCAGATTTCTTTATTAAAACAAGAACAGAGCCACACTGAATACTTTTCTTGGTGGAGAAGACATCTTTGCACTTCTCCTCACTGGTCTTGGCCTGACTTTTTCACATCAACCAGCTCCACTGTCATAAATTATGGCAGTGCCTGATAGTACTGGAGCTGTGCATGTGTGCTACCTCATTTTGTCTTCTTGCTCTGATTGGCCTGTAATGAATTTGACAGACAGAATGTTCCTCCAATCACCTTCTGAGAATTTTTGAAAAGTCCTACCCTCTCAAAACATTTTTAAGGGGAGGTTTCCTAGATGAATATGAAATATATCCAGTGGCTGTATGAAACAATCTATTTGGTGTGTCAGGCTGTTTTCTTGGAGCTTGATAGAATACATTTTTATTTGTGGTGATTCTGGTGTTATATGTGGACATCATCTCTTTGTGTGATTTTAAATAAGTTCTATTTTTACCCTTACTTCTATTCCTTGTTTTCAAGTGCCCTCCTGCCCCTTGAAATACAGTGACAAGGAGTAATGGGGAAATATTCCCCTATAAAAATGGTATAACAAATTCAAGTTCCTAATAATGTCATCAGTGACAGCATTTAAAATTAGCTTAATATGTTGGAAGAATTTAATATGAAATTTTTTATCAGAATTTTAGTTAATACGTTTGGAAATTGAAAATTTTATGTATTTTCATGTCAATTTCAGGGATGTGTTTATATATTTTGAAATGACCATTGAAAGTTTTGGGGGAAATTTGCTTTGGATTATTATTTCTGATTTTCAAGGAAAATTCTGGAAATTTGTTTGGACGTTTGGGAATTCCTCTTGAAATGTTCAGGTATTTTCATTTTAATTGAGGAAATGTTTTTGTAATTTAGGGAATCGGTTTGAATTTCTTGCTTTAAAGTTTTTGGACTATTTTTATGTAGATTTGGGAAATTTATTGTATATTTTTGGAATTCAATTTGGTATACAAGGGTTGGTCCTTTGAAAGTTTTAAGAATTTCCATGGAATTTCAGGGTATTTTTTATTTTTTGGTAATTTGATTAAAACTATTTGGTAAATTGATTAATAATCTTTGGTATACTTTAAAATTTGTTTAAGAATTATCACCGACATTTTTGGTAATTTCTTTGAAATTTTAGGGAAACTGTGGATTTTCCTTCCATGCTTCTTCACAGACTATCATAGACCCAAATTTCCATTAAATTCAGAACTTATGTGGAAATTTTGCTATGCTAGGGCTTAACAAATCCCTGTATTGCACTTGCAGACGTCATTTTTTGTCAAAACTAATTCTGGTTCAAAGACAAGGCTGGACTTTTAAACGCATCAGGCCTGTTTATCCAAATACATGGGAGAAACTAAAAAAGCTCAGGTCTCAGGAGGCAAATGCTGAATATCATTACTTGTTTACTTTTGTAGCTTACAATTCGATGATTTCAGTCTGTTTCATAACCAGTTAAAACATCTTCACAGGAGCTTTTAGAAGGATAAACTCAAACAAATCCAATAGGATAAATTGTACATAGATTAACATTGCATTAAAAGGAATATAATATAAATTACTGCTTTCAAATAAGCTAAGAGCATCAATTTAATCAGTTTTTAACAACAAATTTCAGTGTTTTGTGTTTCTAAACAGAGGAGGGGCAAACTGGTGTGGCAGCTGTCACAGAGCTGGCCCGCCACATTACACACCCCACGTGTCGGCTCATTTTAACATACACACACACACCAGACCCTCTCTGCATGCCCCCACCCTGCCATGTGCCTCTATTGTTTGAACCCAAAGTGGATCAGCAGTCATTTCCTTCACCACTCTCCTCAGGACTGATGCAAACATAATGAGGAGGCACGTGACCCAGGGTGTGCCTATCTTTGTTTGAGCATTTGTGTGTAATTATGTGTTTATACTACCACCATCACTTTTAATCCCAGGCTCTTATTTATCACTGATTTTTAATAAAAACATGTTCACATTTAGAATAATTTAAATACTGTGGTGATGTTTTGAGGGGGAAAAAAATCACTGTTATATTAAGATACTGACATTAAAGGTGAAGATCTTAGTAAAAAACAGGAAACTGTGTATTGATGCTAAGTCTTAAAACCTTGTGTAAAGTAAACTATTGCAATGATTACTAATAGAACATAGCATTATATAAGACTATTATATATTTATAGATGTTTAAAGTAAAACTAACTTTCTGAACCCAATTTATCCAATTTATATAGTGGAAAACATTGTATAGTGAAGTGCTTTAAACCTGAGATTTTTCTGAAATAAATCAGTTTTCATTGATTATTTTTCTCCTGTCTTTGGCTCCACAGCGCCTGCATGCTGACATGTCCTTTCATGGCAGTGAGTCAGTGTGAAGCATTACCTCAGCATTCCCCGGCCTGTGAGAAAGCATCAACAACACAGTTCAAGTCTGCAGGCTTGCTACCTCTGCAGAGCACATTAAGCAGCTGACAGTGAGAGACAGACAGGACTGAGGCAGATCAGGGACGCAGAAATCACTCTGTCAGGTCCTCAAAGCTGCATCAGCAGACCTAGCACCTCGATGGCCCCAAAGGAAAAGATGCTTATTGGTACGCCTCTGACTGAAGTGATAACTTCATTAAAAGAAAGAAAAAATGTGGAAAGGCAAAAGATATTAGTGTATCTTTCTTGCACTGATGCTCTTATTGCAAATATCAAACATACGACACAGAAAGGACTCACTGTGGTTGAATTAGGGAACACACTACAATGAGCCTGAATGTGAAAACAAATGTTAACTGCAATAGGACAGGCTAGGCTAGGCTAAGCTAGGCTAGGCCAGGATAGGATAGGATAGGATAGGATAGAATAGGACAGGACAGGATAGGACAGGACAGGACAGGGCGGGGTAGGATAGGAAAGGATAGGATAGGACAGGATAGGATAGGATAGGATAGGATAGGATAGGATAGGATAGGATACTGCACAATACGGCAGGACTAAATTATCTTATCTACCTCATGTAAATCTGCCCACATCCTTGTATATATTTTTAAACTTCTGATCTTGTCTAGTCTGCATTTCTGCCACCCTTTGAACATCTTGCAACCATAATATTAATACACAAGGACTTGTACATACTAGAAATATACCTATCAAGAGCTTGTATATATTTAAATCTTAATTTTCTAAATACCTTTATTAGTTGTATTTATTTTTGTATTATGATATGATATGATGTGATGTGATGTGATATAATATCAATGATAGGATGGGTTAGGATTATATAAGATATGATACAGCAACATTTGTTAGGATATGATATAACACTGCCAGCATATTAGGACAGGATAGGATATTATTATTGCATCATCATCAACACATCATAGTGCACAGCATGATGCAATTAGATAGACAATTAGATGACACTGCAGCACTGAATACAATATACAATATCATAGGATACAACACAATTCAATATGATACTGCATGGAAGGATATAATACTGCAACACTCAATACAATAACATACCATACAGTATGTTAAGATAATATTACAACATTAAATAGGCTACAATATGATACCATGCTGCGCAATACAGTGTAATAAAATATGGTGCAATTTGGCCTGGCATGATCCTATGTAACAAGATGCAATACTACACATTACAATACAAGTCATTGTCCCATAGAAAGAAATTGTCTTTGACTTAAGTTACTGCCTAGATGTTGATCACTAATTAAAAGAAAATAAACATACTAGCAAACCTCATCCCATACTTAAGCAGAGTGGAGAACACCAATCAAATACACAAATATCATACAGATGTGTATTTAAAGGACAATAGAAGAAATTATGACCTTTATGACCTTTAATTATGTTGAAAAATGTATTTCCAAAACAGCTGTAAGAATTGAACGAGCCAAAAAGATAGAAACACAACTTATCCTAAATCTCCTATAGCTACACACAAGCTAAATGTGAGAACACCAAGCCCTAGCTTAGACAATTCTTAATGACATCACAATGACACCACTGAGGCTGTTTTCCTCCACAGTCGCTGACTCAACAAACCAATCAAATAACAATGTGACTCTCATGTAAAGGGGGACGTATGTTTACAGACAGGCTCTAGTGTACGTGCTGCATATGACGGGATGTATATTTTCTGCATGGGTGTGTGCAGCGCTCCACCCAGACTGTCCTCCACCCTGCAGGATAACAAAGGGGGAGGGGGTGGACAGGGTGGGGGGTTGTCCCCAAAAGCAGCTCTCTGGACATCTGGCTTACCACTCCCCTTTCTTCACTCCATTACTGCTGATTGCACTAAAAAGCTCTCCAGACAGGAGGAAACACAAAAAAAATCTATAACCATGATAGTTAATGTTTCAATAGAAAACCTATTGAATATATTAAATATTTAACCAGAGTCATTAAACGACCATAAATATAAGGGAGTGTTACTACTATGGCTTTAAAATGTCAAATTTATCACCTATCATTGAAAAAAGCAGCACTCCCACTCAGTGTGCCCGACTAACACTGAGATAAACTTGATGATGTCAGTAGTAAACACGTCCTGACTCTGTTGTCAGTCTGATCTTCTCAAAAAGTTTCCAGACAAAGCAAAACACACACGCAGAGCTTCACTCTCTGTCTGTGTGTTTCTGCTGAATCATCTGCTCCTTCAGAAGGTGCAATATTGCCGTTCACAATCAGGCCACCAGGGGGAGGGGGCATGGCTGTCTGCCAAACTGAGGATGACTACAGTGCACATGTACAGAATGAGCTTTGAGGAGAAAATCATCCAAACAACGACGGCCTGTGGCTGTGAAAACTGCCAGAGAAAAGATGCCATGAGGAAGCTTCCCTTTCACAAGTTAAGAAAAGCTCTTTTGAGTTTAGTCTCACTGGATATTTGCTTTCACTGTTTGGATTTTTAATTACATAACCAAACAAACTGAAGAGCCAATCAAGTGACTTATATAAAGTATTGCATTTGATAAGGTATTTTTGTAGCTTTCATTCTTTAATTCTGCTAACTGTCTTCTCTAGGATCCACTTCCTGGTCGAGAATATTGTAGTCTTGAACGCTCACTAAAAGAGGCCTCTTGCTCCACGTTCAATCTGGAAAAAATGTGCAACATTTCCTTTGTTTTTAGCATGTTTTCCTAAGAGAAAAACTGAGCAGCAGCAAATAACTTGCTTCTTGTTAGATACCTGTCAAACGCAAAGAAGCTCCACACCACCATTCATGTTTCTGTAGTTGTTTTGTTGGAGCTGAACGCACCACAGCTGCCAGTGCTGTGAACTACCATGTTGGACTTTAGAAAGGGGGAGGAAGTATTGCTTTTCTTTTTTTTTTTTTTTTGTTTTCCTTACTGCAAAGTGAAATGAGCTTTTGCTCTTAAAGTTATCTTTAGACTTATTCATCATCATTATGCATAAATAGAAGTAAGGATATTACTCACACTCTGAATGACCATTATTGCTGCTAAAATTTCCCCTTGCTAGAAACAGAGACATCACCAGGAAGTATTTGAAGCTGAAACCCCATGCGACCGTTTTGTCTGAAAAGAAAGCATCTGATGGAGTTTTGCTGATACATGCAGTGAGGCTTAAACTGTCATACACATCCTGGAATCATGCAATGGACACACAACAGAAGCTGAAAGGAGGACTCTAGAGGACACCAAAGCACCAAGGCACCCTTAAACGAAACAAATGGAGGGTTTGAAGAACCAATTGCTGACAAAAACAAAGACCTTGAGTCACAGAAGAAGGACTTCTTGATTGGTAGATGCAGACCCTTGTGTTGGTTGATAAGCTTTCTTTGTTCTTCTGGCAATGTCGCTACAATAATAAAAAGTGAAAGCAGAGTTCAGACGATAGTTGTTGTTCGTTTTTTTCAGCTCTTAGTTTTTAATTTGGTCATCTGTAGTTTAGATCTTTACAATTACAGGAATCATGGATTCAGAGGAAGAAATCTTAATATTTGTAAATGGTAAATTTATTGAGCCACAGCCATGGTGTATATACTACAGGGGCAGGGTATAAATCTTAAAAATTATTTTCAAGGAAAACTGCATTAATAGCATACAGTCGCTAGAAAAAGTATGTGAACCCTTTGAGATTTCTTGGATTTCTGCATAAATTGGTCATCAAATGTGTTCCGATCTTCATCTAAGTCATAACAATAGACAAACACAGTCTGCTTAAACTAATACTGCACAAAAAATGATATGTTTTCATGTTTTTATTGATCAAACCATTTAAACATTCACAGTGCAGGGTGGAAAAAGTATGTGAACCCCTAGGCTAATGACTTCTCCAAGAGCTAATTGGAGCCAGGAGTCAGCCAACCTGGAGTCCAATCAATGTGATGAGATTGGATGTGTTGGTTAAAGCTGCCCTGCCCTATAATAAACACACACCAGTGTTGAATTTGCTGTTCTCAAGAAGCATTGCCTGATGTGAACCATGCCTGGCAAAAAGAGCTCTCAGAAGACCTACGATCGAGAATTAGTGACTTGCATGAAGTTGGAAAGGGTTACAAAAGTATCTCTAAAAGCCTTGATGTTCATGTGTCCATGGTAAGACAGACTGTCTACAAATGGAGAAAGTTCAGCACTGTTGCTACTCTCCCTAGGCATGGTCGTCCTGTAAAGATGGCTGCAAGAGCACAGCGCAAAATACTCAATGAGGTGAAGAAGACTCCTGGAGTGTCAGCTAAAGACTTACAGAAATCTCTGGCACATGCTAACATTTGTGTTGACAAATCTACAATAAGTAAAACATTAAACAAGAATGGAGTTTATGGGAGGACACCACGGAGGAAGCCACTGCTGTCCAAAAAACACATTGCTGCACATTTGAAGTTTACAAAAGAGCACCTGGATGTTCCGCAGCACTACTGGCAAAATATTCTGTCCATAGATGAAACCAAAATTGAGTTGTTTGGAAGGAACACACAACGCTATGTGTGGAGAAAAAAAAGGCACAGCACACCAACATCAAAACATCATCCCAACTGTGAAATATGGTGGAGGGGCCATCATGGTTTGGGGCTGCTTTGCTGCCTCAGGGCCTGGACGGATTGCTGTCATTGATGGAAAAATGAATTCCCAATTTTATCAAGACATTTTGCAGGAAAACTTAAGACCATCTGTTCACCAACTGAAGCTCAACAGAGGATGGGTGATGCAACAGGACAACGACCCAAAGCACAGAAGTAAATCAACAACAGAATGGCTTCAACAGAAGAAAATATGCCTTCTGGAGTGGCCCAGTCAGAGTCCTGACCTCAACTCAATTGAGATGCTGTGGCATGACCTCATGAGCGCAATGCACACCAGACATCCCAAGAATATTGCTGAACTGAAACAGTTTTGTAAATAGGAATGGTCCAAAATTCCTCCTGACCGTTGTGCAGGTCTGATCTGCAACTACAGGAAACGTTTGGTTGAGGTGATTTCTGCCAAGGGAGGGTCAACCAGTCATTAGCCTAGGGGTTCACATACTTTTTCCACCCTGCACTGTGAATGTTTACATGTTTTGTTCAATAAAAACATGAAAACATATCATTTTTTGTGCAGTATTTGTTTAAGCAGACTGTGTTTGTCTATTGTGAATTAAATGAAGATCAGAACACATTTGATGACCAATTTATGCAGAAATCCAAGAAATCTCAAAGGGTTCACATACTTTTTCTAGCGACTGTATATGGGTTTCAATCCTTCTTTTCTACAGAGGTACCGTCACTGATGACAGACTACCTGTTTGAAGTATGAAGCAACTGCTAAAAGGTAACCGCAACCGTGCTGTGTTTTGTTAGATTTCTGACCTCTTCTAGCCAAACTACACTGCCCTATGCTGACCTCTCACTCTCAGACATGTTTGGGCTTTTGCCAGAGCTGTTGGGTTTGTGTCATGCTAGTGAATGTAAATGCTTAATACATTAGAGCCTGAAATTCACTTCTTGACTAACCAGCTAAGTTTGCAAGTGGATGAAAAAGGATCCACCAGCCAAACATATTATTTAGGTCTTTTGCAGTACATTGCATTGAGATAATATGGTATTATGTTCCTTCAGATAACAAATCCAATTTTTCACATCAGAAAACTAGAAAGGGGAATTTTTTTTCTAAAGCAAAGGCAATAACCCCCCACCCCTGGATCTGCCCCTGCTAATTGAGATAAGATAAGACATACTTCATTGTCCCAGAGGGGAAATTTGCCTTGGGCAGTAGTGCACTGTACAGAGCTCAAACATAAACTGATGTAAAAAGAGAAGAAGAAACTGTACCTGTAACAAGGTCTACAAAATATAAATACAGGATCTAAAAATATAGTATAAAGTTCATTGGGTATAGAAAGATCTCTAAAATTAATATAATAAATGCTAGAACCGAAGCGTTACTATAAAAACACACTTAAAATACATACAAGAGAAGGACATTAATCATAGCAAGCTGGAATGCCTACCACACTGAGCATGCACTAGGTAAATATTGCACATTTGTCAGTAGGCTGGTGTCAATTGGCCATATCACTGATATCATGTAACACTCTTTTACCATGGAAGCATCTGCACTGGTATTATGTGGATGGTATGATATGGTACAGCACTAATGAGTTATGTGTTAGGATTTGAATACATAAAAAATGTTACGTTTTGCACACCAGCCTGGTCCCAAATCATCTACTGTCATATAAGCAGAAGCAAAAGGGTCACTGCAATATGAGTCTTGTCGCTTCAGTCATCCCCTTGAATTAGCCTCCAACAGGTTTTGTAGCTATTCTGCTTTTGGTGGAGTCCTTATCAAATCAGTGTGAATCAAAAGATCCAGATAAAAACATCTGCCGCTACAGCAGAAATATCAGCAGACTGCTTTGTTTTATGTCACTAGAGCAGTAGAAACAATGAGGGGGACCTGCGTCATCAGCCTGGAGTGTTGTGCTCTTCAAACTAATGTTGGAAAGAAGTGATTTTCTTGAACTTTCCTCATTAATGTGTTTCTTTTTGTCAGTTATTTCTGCGGTGACAGTCATAAAAACTCATTTAGCAGTGCTGACTAGGAGCAAGAGAAAAACACATACATGAAGTGCTGTCTCTTTCCTTTTGTTTTTTTTCTCCCAGTTATTACAGCTGCTGGTTCAGACCACTGTTTCAGTCTGACGACACACTGCATTAAAGCAGAGAAATTATATTTTTCTGTTCAACTGTAATCTATTGTGGTACATCAGATTTTTGCACATTTTTAAGCTTCTCCTGTTTCTCATAAACCTCATTTGTTCCATTCATACTTTTTATGATTATCTGTGTATGTGTCAGCTTTGCAATGACTAACTATCATCAATCCAACTATGCCTGAGTGCTGGAGGTGCATGTATTTATAGGTGGGTGTGTGCCAGACCCAGGAGGAGAAGTGGAGCCATGAACTATCAGGAAGCCTCAGCCTTATAGTAGAAGTACCAGTCTAACGGATAAATGCAAGTTTTATATCAGAACAAATGTGTTCTTTCGTCTTATTATTATTTTGTGCTCTTTCTTGATATAATTTTAACAATATCGGCATATTTTTCTCATGAAAAACACATTTTAAAGAGGAACTATACCCCGGAGCCAATCCAGTCACCAGTCAGTCTAACATGCACATTTTGAGAGGAAGCCAGATTAGCCGGAGAGAACCCACACATGCACAGGGAATACATGCAAAACCCTCTCAGAAAGGCCCTGTCCAGCAGGGATTTGAACCAGGAACCTTCTAGCTATTAGGCAGCAGTGCTTACCACATTTCCACCTTTCAGCCCCTAAGCATTAATTTAAAAAAACAAAAAAGCTTGTGCTATAGTTTAATCTCAACTGAGAGAGCTTAAACTCAGCTCTTTATGAAATCAGTTAACTGTATTTATCTTCAGCTATTAGGTTCATACTGCAGAAAAAAACCTTCTACATGTTGTAGTAATACTGACAGAAAATGAGAGCTCTTTAGTAAGAAACTGTAGTGAGGTGCTTGTGTGTAAGAGGTTGTGTTTAACAAGTAACAACATCATACCAAAACACATTTAACCTTTGTGCTGCCAGCTTTAGTAAACACCACTAATGGTGCTTAGACCACTGCTGCTTATGGCTAACTGTAATTTAATAAAATCCTTTTGACTCCCTTAAAGAATGGCCTAGAGACCCTCTTTATGGTCTCTCCAAAAGCCATAAAACCTGAGTAACTAGTGCAGAATAACAGTCAAACTCAAAATAACAACCGTTACAAACAACGGGAGCAAACATGCTGGCAATCTAATATACAACAGGGATTTTTTTTTTCCAGACGCCAAATGCACACTATTAATTTGGATGGACTGCATACTCATTGTGACACCACAATTGATACAGAATCATGAATGTATGAAAAGTATAAGTATGCAAAGTATCAAGGTATTAAAGTACAACATGTATGAAAAGTATAGAAGTAATGCAAATTATGGAAGTATGAAAGGAAGATACAAGAGTAGAAAACGTATGAAGGTATGAAAGTATGAAAAGTATGGAAGTTATGAGAAGTATTAAAAGTTTTAAAGTATTAATGTACCAAAGTATGGAAAGTATGAAAACTATGACATGAATGAGAAGTATGAAAAGCATGACAGCATGAAAAGTGTGAAAAGCATGAAAGTTTCACTTCTCTTGAAAAGTTTGAAAAATATAAAAAGCATGCAAAGTATGAAGGTATGAAATATATGGAAAGCATGAGAGCATGAATGTATGAAAAGCATGGAAGTATGAAAGTTTGTAGTGTGAAAGTGTGAAAAGTTTTAAAGTATGAATTAATGAAAAAAATGAAACGTACTCAAGTATGAAAAGTATAAAAAGTATGAAAGAAAGCAGTTTGAATCACAGCCTTTGGTATGACTGTGCTGGGCTACCACAGAACCATTCAGTGTGTCTCAGATGACATACTTCTTTTAATATGCTTTAAATCAGTCCCCTTAAATGCAGTACATAGCACTCAATCTTACTTGGTTTGTAATGTTTTGCACTGACAGGAAATGACAGTGGTGTACCTGCCTTTGGTGTCTTCTTCTGCTTCTCCTTTAACAGCAAGTTTTAGGCAGACGTCAGGTGATTATGATCGTAATTTGACGGCTATTTTCCCTCACTATTAGATTAACGTAACTTGTATTTATGTTAGTATTTTTGACTTGAAGAAAAGGAACTTATTTTGCCTTACATGCTCTTTTTCTTGATTGAAATCTGCTGTTTTTGCAAATAACACATTGCTATTGTTAGCTAGCATGCTAGCTTGCTAATAGCACAACATCTGCTACGTCACCAATATGGTGATAAATGAGGATGCAATTTTTTTGCACTGCCCTTAAATGTTGAGAAATAATTCCCACCAAACACATACTGACAATTGCTGATCTTGATACCTTGATTATAAATGCTGTCTTGGGCAGTAAAAATGTTCCCTTGTAAACATAAAAGCACATTTTTATTGTTTTAAAAATAAAATTTGCCCAGCTAAAAAGTTAACTTTGTTTTTACACTCTGTATCATTGCTGTACTTAGGGATGTTAGTGGACTTTGCTGGTATCCAATATGGATACTGACATTTCAAAGTACTTCTGACCTAAAACTTTAGTCCTTTAAACGCATTTTAAAAAAGGTAAGGATGATGAATACAGAAAAAGGTTTCAGCTGAAGTAGGTCTGTTGGTCCAGCATAAAATTCCAGTACCGAATTTATTTGAGTAGCCAATATTTAAAGCTGATAAGGGCGGACGTTTATAGCACAAACTATAAGTTGTAAATATCAGCAGAAGTAATTCACTTTTTAAGCCAATATCTAATAAAACCGATACACTGATAATATTGTGCATCCCTAGCCTCACTGGTTACCTGCAAAGGTGTTCTATCTATTCTATAATGATCATCTCCAGTGAAGGCTGCACATCTTACTAACTGTTCAGTAGTCAGCATTCAGCGAGTACCTTGATATTCAGTCACTTTGACACTGCTTGATATCCAAATGTCTGATTCCATGTCTTTATGCATGGATGTTTCCCTGCCACACAAACCTGCAGTGTTATCTTTGACATTCAAGGGCGTTTTCCTGGGCTTTAAAGCTTTTTCAGTAAATGATGGTAATCAGATTAACTAGTAAGGGAAATAATAGCTTGTTATAAGTCAGGATAGTGTCATACAGAGGTTTGGCAGCATATACACCCAACAAATTACAGTCTCTTACAAAACTGAGCTCCAAAATGCACTGAGCTTAAATAAACTCCCTCTCACTCAAACTGTTGAAGTGTAGTCCATGACATTACGTCAGATAATGATGATATCGATAATTTTAATGGTCATTTTTGCCTGTGTTGCATCTCTTTATTTCAGTCTTACTTGTTGATTGTATTTTTTTATTTTTTATATTTTTTTGCTGGGTGTTAAGGCATTATTAGATCTTCTTTGTCCTTTAAAAACAAAGTGAAAGAAAAAATGCTGAGGAAAACCCTCTACTCTGTTTCATTCCTACATGCTCCATCACCTCCTGTCTCTCAGAAAAGTTGGTCCCCTTACCTTTTCGTCTCCCAGGTTCTGCAGCACTTCTTTCTCTCCTCTGCTCTGAGGTGAGTCACCACACGGACTCTGACAGCTCTCACTCCCCGGGCTCCTCGCCTCCTGGACGGGCTCACGTTTGCCGGTCCTTGGGGTACGGGAGCTCCTCTGTCCGACGCTCAGAGCGTCAAAGTCAATGGTTTTACTCTCAAACGCGTCCTCCACGCTGCAGAACAAGCCTCCGTGTTTCTGCCGGGGCACCTGGTCTGCCGTACCGGGCCGGGCCAGATACACCGGCAAGTCGTCCTCCGCCTCCGACTTGTCCCGGTTTCCCCTGCGCTCTGCCATGCTGGAGCCTGCACGAGTGACCGAGAGAGACGAGGAAACTAGTGTTGAAGTGCTGTGTGGGTGAGTGTGTGTGCTGAGAGGATGACAGGCAGGAGCTGAGTTAACGCCAGAGATGAGATGGCACTACAGCGGTTCATGATGCAGGTATGTTTGTACAGGTACGTTCAGGTGTGTATTTTCTCATAATTTAAGGGTTTGTTTAGGACTTTCACGCAGAAATGTGGAGGTTTAAGGAGATTGGCGTCTGACTTTGTGTCATGTGTGTAGCCTGTGTAGCCTATTAAGATTCCATTTGACCCTTTACTAACATTTATGAACATGCAGGGAACTCCTATTGCAGTACTTGTGTTGATTTTGGCGCCCCCTGTGGCTAGAGCTGCAGGTTTTATCTTTCGCTTATCCTGCCAACTGTAAACCGCAGATCTCAGACACCCCCTCTTGCAGACCACTACTGTGAGACACCACATCTGCCAGCACAGAAATACACACCAAAACTTTCAAAATAAATTAGGATTACATTTCTGGTTAGCGTTAGGGTTAAAGTTAAAAGTCAAGAGCCTGACCTGAAAAATCTTAATTCAAAATGTTTAATAAAGCCGAGTAAACAGTCTGCTTACAGGAAAAAAGCTTGTCCTCCATAAAACGCTCTAACTAAGCTAATATAGCTAAGGCTAAAGCTAACAAAGCTACATTAGCGATGTTAGTTAGTAAGCTACATAGGTGAGGTAGCTGAAGACTATACACCTTTTACAGTTTTACAGCTCTCATAAACCTATATTTAATTCATGTAAAATAGTTACATAGCTAATGTAGCTAAAGCTAAGCTAAGCTATATTGGCTTACATTGAGCTAGAGCGAGTCAGTGTTCCTGTAACTACTTCTAAAATAGGTCAATACATAATATAACCCTCTGGCCTATATTATGTTTTATTTATGAGATGTTGCTTGGTCTGTAATGTTAGCGATGTGGTTAATTCATGAAAGTAACTGCCAGACATTGATTATGAATTACCCTATTTATGAGTAATTCCACTGTGCAGGTCTATGAGAAGGGGCATTTGAGACTCCTCTCATCTTTTGTGTTGAAAAAATTAAGCTAAAAAAGAGAAAAAAAAATAAACCTGAAGCTCCTTGAGTGTCCACCTGAGGCTGCTGTAGAAGCACTCAAAGTCGTTTACACACTAATGTTGAAATGCCCACTTGTGCAGAACAAAGAAACATGTATGTAGCCTTGCTAACAAATGATAAAGTCCGTATGGGCACACACAGTATGAGGTGGGATTATTTTTTATAATAAAATTGTTTTTTGTTTTTAAGAAGGACATGAGTTGTGCATAATTAGGGATGTGACTGATATGTCCACAAGCCAGCGCATTGTAGCTGTTTGACAGAAAGCTTAAAGAGATATTTCGGTATTTTTGAAGTTTTTTTGAAGTTCCTCGGTGGTGCTGTTTAGGCATGGGTCTGCCGCCTCAGACGGCCATTCTAGTTTTTGATGTGCTGTTTACTGTGGAAAGGGATACTTTTATGACCCGGAGTACACAGAAAGCTAGCAGGAGAGATTCTGACTTACCTGCTTGTATAGATGTGGTAACTTTAAAGCCCAGTTCCACGGAAGCTACTGTTGTTATGAGTGGGACTTCTTCAGGACATTTCTGATTGAAGATAGTGACTCACAGACACCTGCAGCCTGCATAACTCCCCATCCAGAGTTCCTTGCCTTACTAAACGCCACTGTTTTCCAGCAATTCTTCAACTTTAGGCTAGTTACTTGTTTTCTCTGACAAAGCCTGCAGACTGAAGCTGTTCAGATGGGCTGAGGCGGAAGAACACGTAGCCAGTAGCCAAAGCTTGCATTGCAAAATGGTGTCAAACACATGCTTTCTGTGTGAAAAATAGTACAATTCAAAAATGTTCAATGTAGCACACAATTAAGCCAACATTGTGGTTTGAGCCATTTTTACCTAAAACTAGCTAAATTAAGTGGAGAAATTATACCTGCCTGCTACACTGTATAGCCTAGCTTCTCCAAGCAAGTCTTGTCACTACTATCACCAAGTGCTTTAAACAACCCAGAAATACCGAAATATCCTTTTAAGACCTACCTCAGCTCCACCTCTTTGTCTCATTAAAGGTTGACTGGATAACTTAAGCTGTAGTGTAGTACAAGGTATACCCACTTCACATCTTGATGGATGCATAGAAGGAAAGGTGTACTTGGTAGATCTCTGGCTTGGAAGTTAGACTGTAAAATTACTTTTTTCCACACACATTAAAAATAGATAAAGTTTAATATTCACAGATGCTAGAAGGTAGACATACACAAATGAGACATGCTCACCAATAATATAATAATATTGATTAGTAATTTTAATCTAAAGGGATTAATAACATGTACTGCAGACTTTAAGATTGCCTCCATTGGACACAAGTCTGCAGTCTACAAGCAACACAGCTTTCTGAAGTGCATACGGACTTTCAGACTTTTGTAGTGACCAGTTAACTATTTTGTATGACCTGCACAAACAGGAACACTTCAAATCAAAGTTGAATGAAGCTGAAGTTCCATCACAAGCTTGTCTGGTAGCTTCAACCCCACCTGGGACACCTGCTGGGCTGGTTTCTGACAGCAGCAGAAATGAGACAAGATGGAGTCAGCAGCAGAGGGAGACGAGCAGCTTTAAAGCTGCAGGTCTCAAACTGAGAGAGTGCTGAGTGCAACAGAGGGAGGCAGGAGGCACTCAGCAAACAGACATGACATTACGTAAGAGCCATAAATCAGCATGTTTTACTAGTTAGAGAGGGGTCATAAAGGTCTCACCGACTGTTAGGGTTTGGAGGCCTCCTCCTCATCTTTTTTCATCCAGAGACAAACCAAAGATCCGTGTATCATGAATTCCTCTCAGCACTGTCCACTATCCTTTTGTCTTCTTCTTTTACCCTGCTTTCAGCTTCTTTGGACAATCAACTATGTTTGCCCTCATCATTTTATGGGAGTCACCATGAGAAGTGGTGATGCAGTGAACAAAACCAACAAGAGAATCACGTAAGAGATATTTTTCTCTATAAAAGTGCCATCATCCTGGCTTGTCCTACACAAGACAGACTTTTTCAAATCCTTTAAGGCAACCCCACATAGACAGTGTTAAGGAAAGGCATAATCTTTCAAAATAAAATCTGGAGGAACAAACATATGATGTAGGCTTGCAGCGACAGCTACCCGTTGTCATGTCAAAACACTTTTGTTCACTCTCAGTGGAGCCAGCTGGTGAATTAAACTCTTGCTGTTGCTGGTCGGGAGACAAGCGAAAGCATCTTTTCCACCAAGAAGAGCTTTCAGCGTGGTTCTTTGTTCTTCTTTTGATGAAGAAATGTTGTCCAGTTCTGATAAAACTGCTGCAATAGCTACATCCATGCTAATCTCTTCATTGGTCACTGTCATGTTTTAGGCTGATTGTACAACTACTAGTAAACCATGCCTGTTGCTAGGCTGCCCATAAATGGGGCTAAAGAGGAGAGTTTTCTCAGGTTCAGCCAAGTAGGGGGCCCATGGAGGTTAGGAAAAGCCTAGTCCATTGTAAGTTAATCTGTGATAACAATATTTTATATCTGATGAATAATAACCGCTCAAAAAACAAACATGAGTTTATTTAGTTATACTGTTGTGCAATATTGCCTTTTCAAAACAGAAGCCCCTTTTCTTATAGCAGCATTACCTTTTTCTTTTTGCTTATGTTAACAATGTGGATGGGCACATTAACTAAAACATTTGGGAAACAATGTCAGACTTCATGGCTAAGCCATGATCTGCACAAACCTGCCAGAAAATCAAGTTGAAGGACTTGAAATAACTTTATGGGAAAAAAATTAAATCATTGCAAAAAGAAACAAAGACAAACATGGGTAAATATGGCAAAATTCATGGGCAAAAAAATTGTTTAAAGTGGTTACTGGGAAGCAAAAGGGGTTAAAGGCAAAAAAGGGGCAAAATAGGCAAAAAATGAAGATAAGCCTTTTAAAAGTGGCAAAAAATAGGTTAAATGTGGCAACAAAAGGGATAATAGCTGCAGAAATGGATTTAGAGAAGTAAAAGTAGGAAGGAAATGGTGAAAACTGTTTGAAAAAGGGCAAAAATGTATTGAAAGTGTCAAAAACTGGAAAATATTTAGGGAAAGGCATCAGAGGGGGGAAAATGGCCAGAAAAATTGCGAGAAGCATTTAAAAGTGGCAAAAATGGGTTGAAAGAGGCTAAAATGGGTAAAAAAGCAATGAAAAGAGGTGGCAAAATAAGTAATTTGAACAGCAGAACCCAATAAAGCTTCTCAAACCTGGCCTTTTATTACTGCCTCTTACTACTCCAATGTAGCTGACTGATCTGATCATTTCTTGACCAGGATGAAGCATTTCAGCTTGAAGCTTTATAAAATGGATCTGCCTAATGACAGAGTTGGAATCAAGCCTATTCATCAGCTTTGCAAAGTTACCAAATGTGTCCCGACAATGACATAAGAGCGAGGGGAACAATGCAATTCTCTGGGTTTTGCTCTTGGACAAACTATTTAGAAAGACCTTGAAGATCATTAAATAAAACTAGTTGCTCTGTCTTATCCTATAATATGTCAGTGATCTGCAATCATAACAAGAAGAATCATTAAAGTTGTAATTTTAGCTTAAAAAAAGTTCAGTTGAGTTTGTCTGGTGTTGTCAATGTCATATTTAGTTCCTCTGTGAGGCTGTTGCATGGAGTAAACTTTCATCAGCTAGGTTAGAAATGACAACCAACTCCCCTTCTCACATCCCAGTGAAGTGCAAAGTGTGTGCATGTGTGTGAGCGATAGAGAGAAGGAGCGATAAAAAGACAAAAAGCCCACAGAGTCCAAGGTCTCAAGGTCAGCCACACTGGAGGCTGCAGAAAAATAAAACAGGGCCGATCTTCAGGTCTTATCTGACAGGCTGTCAGTGCTGAAATGAAGCTTTGTCTGTTTTTTAGGCAGAGGGAAGCATCACAGGGGCACGATTGTCCAGCTTGTGTCCAGTATGTCCTAGGTGGGCCAACTAAAACAAAACTGGAGAGCATGGATGCAGGAATGTGCATCATCATTCTTTTTCCTTTGCAAATATATTCAGAAATACTGTAAATGAATGCTAAAAATAGACAGTGTCTATCGTCTTTGTGTTACATGGGTTGTTATTTGTTTCACAGATGCTGATTTTGTGTCTCTCTTTTTTTTTTTTTTACTCTCAATCAGAAAAGCCATAAGTTTAATGCACAGGAAAGATAACAAGAAAAAGAATGATGGAGCACTTTTTCTGTAAAGCTGGCTTAGTGGAGTTTTTATTCAGGGGGCTGAAGCTGGATAAAGTATGATAAGTAGCTCTATTTCCATACACTGTCTGCCATGCACCACTGTCGCAGTTCCTGTGGCTCTGTTGGCATCGAACACACAGACTTGTCAGGCCAGCAGAAAAATTTCCCCCACTCTCATGAAAGCATCAAGGTTTGTGGGGATGCCAAGAGCTCACTAAAATGTCGTTCTTCTGTAATTCTCTTTTGTTTTTGGAGCTGACTGTCCTAACCAGAAAAGCGTGACGTGTGTTTTGACACTAAGTAATGCTGAGAGAGGGGGACTCTTTAGATTGCCAAGCATGCAGTGGCTTGGTGTTTTGTCCTGCCACACATTTAAATTCTGACACCAAGCAGTTGAGACGTGGAGGGGAGAATTATCTGAGAGAACAAGGACAGTGCTGAGAGGCTGGTGCAGATGTTTGTCTTAAATTGGAGCCAGTTTAAATGTGGTTCAGACTGACTGGGAGGCAGCAGAGCCATCAGCAACAGACTGTCTGGTTTTCAATGTCAGTGATGTCAGCAAACCAGAAAAATGTTGATTTTCTTCTTTTTTGGCAAAATTCTCCTCGATTTACTCTTGCACTTGCATCCATACTGGAAAACTGTCGGGGTTTCTTATATTTCCAACAGAATATGAGCAAAGATCCCATTTTGAAATGTGAGCATGAGTTTTTGGCACTTAGTCATGAAGCTTCCTAACAGGATATTGCTCTGACTTACAGAGGCTTTTACAGCAATGACAGCAGCAGTGCTACAACCAAGTACAATCAAGACTGTATCCTCCATGTTCATAGCAGAAATGAATAAGGTAGATCAGCCTGTAAAGTGAATGTACCCCTTTAGACTATGGCTTTCATGTTGCCACTGGCTGAAGAGCATGCTCACCCAGGCATGATGAAATGACAGCTCATAGGACAGAATTTGGCAAATTCACTCTCAGTGCTCCTCATGGATTTGGCACAAAGGGCCTCGCGGCGAGTGAGACTTGTGTGGGAGTGGGTAAGTGTGTCACCATAACACGGGCAAGTCAGTTGGAGTAAAATGGTGAACGGTAATGCACAGAGTCTGACAGACACTGGCGCACCTTTATTTCAGAAATACATCTACAACTACAGCACAGTGGTTAATTGCATCTGCAAGAAACACAAACGCCAAAGTAGACTAATGGTAGACTTTGTATTTTACAAAGCTAATTAAGCAACATATAATAACCTTTGTATCCCCAAATCTCATCAGTTTACCTTCAAGCCCAAGTGATGGCTTGTGCCAAAATGACAATAATGCACCAACACATTCTTTAATATTGTGCTCACAAGATTTGAGGCCAAATGATCTTGACATTCATCCATCCAGCCATCTTCTGCTTGGATGTGCCTGGAAAACCTCCACAGGGAGGTGACCAGGAAGCATCCTGATCAGGTGCCTTGAACCACCTCAACTAGCTCCTTTCAACGTGAAGAAGCAGTGGCTCTACTTTGAGATCCCTCCGGATGTCCAAGCTTCTCACCCTATCTCTGAAGCTCACAGCAACACAGTACAGCGCCTGCAAAACTGATGCTGCACCAATCCACCTGTAGATCTCATGGTCCGTCCTATCACAGTACCTAGCATGAAGTAATTGAGCACTCCAGAATGCCCAACTTGTATCACAAATGTTTGCAAATGAAGGCTGCTAGGTGCTTGATTTTATACACACATGGAAACGGGTCTGATTGAATCATCTGAACTCAATAACTAACAGGTGTGGCCAAATACTTTTGTTCATATAGTGTATGCCTAATTTCATGTAGTAATGTAAAGACCAAAACACTAATGATAATATCTTCAATGTAGCAGAGAGAAAAACAGGTCACCAGCAGCATGCATGGTCAGAAAAAGCAAAGGGGTCACATCTACACCTTTTAAAAGTAGAGGGATGCTTAGGGATGCAGATTTCAGTAAAGTTGCACTCTTTATGTTCCTTTAAAGCACTTCAATCCTATGTAAAATTGCAAATTGGCTATATGGCCACTTAAGTTTCTGTCCGGGTATTAAAGCCCTTCTTACTATTGTTAGAAAGATAAAACATCAACAAGTGTTTTTCCATTTTCCCATGTTTAAAATGAGTATTAGTCATGAGGTCAGAGTTGCTAAGCAGCTGAGAGGAGCAAGGCAGGCAGCTGCATCCGGTCGGGCTGCTTTGGCTGCAGACCAGCTGCTGCTGAAATCGGGTTAAAGAGCCTCCAAGGATGTTCTGTCAGATATTTAAGTCCAACTAAGAAGAGGGCTAACACACAAAGGCACAGGGGGGTTCATGTCAACCTGAAGTGACTTGTAATCAAGCCTTCACTTAAACGTGTCAAATGAGTTTATGATGAAGCTAGAAAAGCAGCCACAGAAACATTTCCGCAGAGGAAGCAGTTTCCATTTGCACACAACAGATATGTCAACCAGGTTTAAGCACTCAGGAAGTGAAAGGTGCAGAAATGAGAAAAAAGGGCGCGCTATCCCCACTCATGGGATGTTTTATTTAATTGACAACTTTAGTTATCCTTTTGACTGCTGTTTGGATGGCTGCCATTCAGTTAGCGCACAATGAAGTCTGTGAGTGACCGCAGTGTTTTTGACGAGAGGACGACAGAGAGAAGTGCTTTAATGACACTCCTCTGGCAGGCTGGGTCCACTGTAGAAAACCTGGCCTTGCTCCTGTTCTCCTCTGGTTTGGCAGGGACAGTCACGACTCAAATAAAAAGACAGACTGTTACCCTGGACTGACTCTGCTCTGTTTCCTGCATAAAAAGAAAATAAAATATGAAGAAGCCCACTGTTGGATGAGTTTGTGGGGCAATGAAAGCCGTCACTGCTTCATTTGTGGGAAGGTTTACTCATTATACCGGTCGTAACATTTTCATAACACTGACAGCACTTTTGTTCCAGACATTTTTTCCTGATTTTATATAAACTTTCAAATATTGACCTGTGCTTTAGAAGGTAAAATTGATCTGACAGCAAAGGGGGAACATAAGCACATTAGTCCATTAGCAGTCACTTGCGCCCAATGATTAAAATGTGTAGTGCACGTCGCAAAAAAGAATAGTTAACGGCAGCCAATGACAACTAGTGCTAACAAAGCACAGTACAAGCAACCGAAGTGGTACTGTAAAAATGTCTGCTGTAAAAATGATCTAGTTTGGTAACGCTAAAAGTAGATGAATGAAAGTTTTACACATGTACATAAAAAAGAAATCTCTGGAAAAGCAACTACATGGACTTAGTTTAAAGATTTTGGATTAACAAAGACAATTTTAGCTACGTTTTTAAACCGTGGTAAAATAGAGGCTTTACTGTGGAAGCTTATTTTTGCCAGGAAAAAAATAATCAAAAAGCTAAGGCTTGCTGATTTGAAAAAATATATTTATTCAAAATCATGAGGTAATTCATATTCCTGTGATGAAGTTCAGCCTTAAAAATTCATAATTATTAATTTCTATGTCATTATTTTGACTATTATTTATATAAAATTAGGACAATCTTATTTGGACTTTTTAAATCTCATGACTACTTTTTTCTCATAATTAACCCATAACAGGTGGAATATATAAGTTATTTTGCAGTTTTTCTTTTTTTTTTTTTAATATTTTTTGTTTCATTTTTTGTATTATTTTGACAGTGCTTACAACAGAGAGGCAGCTCATTGATCAGAGGCTCTTACTAACAAGCATGGGTTCATATCCAGGTCTAATACTAACAACATACATTTGGGAGCGTCATTTTTTTCAATAGGGTCTTTATATTATAAGTGTCATTAAAAGAGTTAATTCCTAAAAAAAATTAATCAACATTTGATACGACCAGGTTTGATATTGATTTTAAAATAACATAAAAAAGTGGAATTTTAAAAAGTATAGAATTTTAAATTTTTTTTTTATGGTACCAATTTTAAACAACTTACACCCTGAGTGCACCAGTTTATTATAATCTTATCGAAAGTTCACTTCCGCCACAGTGTTTCACTGTCCTTGTTGTCCACTGTTGCTTATGTTTCTCCAAACATAAATATCATCTCTATGGCCAATGAGCTCTAGTTTGGTCTCACCTGACCAAATGACATGCTTTCAGTATGGATCATCTTTCTCCAGGGAGTCTTTAGCATGCTTCAGTCTGGCTTGAAGGCGTCTCTTCTGCAGAAGTGGACTTTTTCTTGGTCTGCAATCCCTCAGTCCATTCCTTTGCAAGGCTTTAGTGATCGTCTTCCTTGAGACTATAATTCCTGATTTGACTAAGTCATTCACTAGTGTCTTGGAAGTAGTTCTGGGGTCTTTACACACATCTCTCACTAGTTTTCTTTCCAGAGTCTTTGAACTTGCTCTCTCCCTTCCTCTGTCAGGCTTGTTCTAGACTGTGTGGCTCTCATTGAATTTCTTGATGATACTGCTCACTCCAGTTCTTGACTCTTAGAAACACTGTGATAACTTTGTATATTCTTCTCCTGCTTTTGTGTGCATCAACTATTCTTTTTCTTTAGTCTAAACTGATTTCTTTTGTTTTTGCCATGATGCTTTCTCCTGTGAAAGCGCAAACCTTTGCTAAAATTTGTATACTATGTGTGGTTTTGAAGAAAAATCTCAGTTTGAACTCAATTTCCCAAGCTTTGAGCATTACAAAGTTAAAGAACATCATTGCACAACAGTGTTTTGTGCTAGGGCTCAATAAAAAGGTCACTTCCAAAGGGGGTAATAATAATTTTGACCCTGGTAGTTTTTGGTTTTTGTGAAAGACTTTTTTTTCTGGGTGTAAAGTAAAAAAACTCAGATGTTTGTTAAAGCTGTGCTCTGTTTAGCAGTACTTAAGAAATAATTTTATAAAAGTGACATTTTTTAGGGGAGCAGGTGACCTAGTGGTTAAAGGCGCTCCCCATGTACGCGGGTGGCACGGGTTCGAATCCGGCCTGAGGCCCTTTACCGCATGTCTCTCCCCCACTCTTGACCCTGTTTCCGACTCTATCCACTGTCCTCCTCTATCTAATAAAGGCCCAAAAATAGATCTTTAAAAAAAAAAGTGACATTTTCAAAGGGGACTAATAATTTCATCCTCATTTGTATACTGAGATGTACATTAAACATTCTTAAGGTTGTATTAAAATAGATATAAAAGATTTTAGATATCATTCCTTAAAAAATAAAGTTAATTTATGCAAGATAAAATCTAATTATTTAACAGAATTTTTGAGCCATTATTCCTTAAAATAAAAGTTTAAAATTTTGGATTGCCCTAAATGAATGTTTACTTACTGTGATGCAGGGTAATATTGTTTTCTATAGGGCATGACTTTGAGATAACAAAGCTGTCTCTAGTTTTGAAGGCTTATTTTCTCATAAAATAGCTTTTTTTTCTTGTTTTAACAGGGTCATTTGATAGGAGAATGTTTTGGTCCATGTTATAGTTAAGACCTCAACCTGCCCACATCAAGGAACAGTTAAGTCTGTTGTGTTTTGCCAACTCTAAATGGATCCCTAGAAAACAACCAGATGTTACTCCATGTCAAAATAAAACAGTGATTTAAATGTGCAAACAGGGCTTCGGCTGTAAAAAGGAGACAAGCATTTAAAAAGTGGAGATATTAAAGTAATAATAAAATAAAAAAGTTGAGGCAAATTCTCAGTGAAGGAAAGAAAATAAAGAAATGTGGTACAAAGGTCTAAGATTCCCTGTAACAAAGATTGAAAAGAAGACAATTCTCCCTTTACGGTCAAAGGCCATGAATCTTTTTAATTTTTTACAGCATTGCTCATTTTCTCAGTTTATTTAATAATCTAGACGAAAGTAGGAGGAGGGATTAAATTCTTGTTGGAAGACAGACGGGTTAAAGATAAAAAAAAAACTCTGTTAAATAATAACAAAAAATATACATTACATTACAGTACATTACATTACATTATAATATCACTCGCCTGAAAATAACTGTGGAAAAAAAATGTGGAAAGTGCATTTAAGGCAACTGCTTGTTAGCTGAGTTTGCACAGAAATCGTCTCAGTCAGTGAATGAAGTTGGTCAAAGTTACTGTCTGCTATGTAATGAGATGCTGACACCCTAAACCTGTGTGAAGGAGGTGTGATGGCAGGTACAGTAGCTCAGGTACATAGGGGAGAGAGCACAGTCAACTTGTAAATATTGTAGGGAGTGGAAAAAGTGAGACTGGCAGGAGAGAAGTGGAGCAGGTGTAGTGTTGCGTTCACTTTCTCCTGTTTCATTCTGAAGCAGCAGCGTGTCCAGGTAGTAGCCTGGGAGGGCCTAGGCCCCTGTAATCCGCCCCTTCCTCCTCCCTTTTCCGTCCCATGACTATGATTGACTGAACCTATTTAGACCTGGCATTAAAGTGGATAAATACCTTTTTTGGGCATTCAGATACCAGGTGGAAATCTTAAATGCTAGGTGAGAATAAATGTCAGACATATGTGAGTGATCTGCGATGCCTTCATTCAGATTGGTTTGGTACTGGCACATGTTTAAGGACGCCCTGTCAACACAAATGACCTTCTGCCTTAAATTGTCCCTTTAATGTAACTATTACCCCACGTCACATTTGCTAAATAGTAGCTTTTATGCAGGGATACCTAGCCACAGTAAGCATGAGAGCCAAGAACATGATGTATGAGCTTTTGTTTGCATAAGAGATGGCAAAGTGAGGACCGATTGCAGGTCATCACTGACGATAACATATTGCTCATGCATAATGTGGATACATATTTTATCCCCAAATACATCATTCGTGTAAAACGTAAACAGGGTTACAATCTTCCTTGTCTGCGGCTATTTAATGTAGCACATGTTCATTTTTGGTCCTTGGTACATTTTCCATTAAGAATTATAGATGCTACTCACTTTTTCATTTGAAAAGGTTTAAGCCCAGTTCAGACCAAAGAGATGCACTGAGTCCATTGCTAGCGTTGGTTGCAGCTGAGCTCAACCGTAGCAGCTTGAATCTGATAATTCAGTTTGTCAAATAGCAAACAACTGTTTTAGGAGATACATGTGAAATGGAAATGGAAAATTTGGTTTTAACATGCTATAAACAACAACAAATATTTATGCCAAGCAGTAAGAGTATTTTGCTAGGTAAAATCATGTTGTAAGGCTTTAGTAGCTAAATTATCTGTAGAAAAAAAATATTACTGTCTTGGCAGAACAAGACTGAGCTAGCAGAGCATTTTATGTTTATATGTGGTATGAAATTACACTGAGATGCTAAAACAGTGATGAAGAAAAGAAATGAATGATAAGCATGAATCATACAGCCTGATGTTACACATTATCAAGATGATAAAAATACAGGACAAAAAAATAAGAGATGGGTCTCGCAGCAGACCCCAGATCTCAGGCGTACCTTGCATACCTCTATTGTAAGACACCACCTCTGTCAGGACAGAAGGACTAGGCCAGGATTAAATTATGTATAGGCCTGTTTCAAAACTGTGGCTTGCTTTAGCTCCATAAAGCTAACTTTGCTACATTAGCTACATAGCATTACTACATAAGCCAATGTACCAACAATAGCTTTAGCTTTACCAACATGAGCTTTAGCAAACATAGCATAAGTTAACATAGCTTCGTTAGCTTTAGCTACATTAGCCACATAGCTACATTATCTACAAAGCTATTTAACATGAATAAAATGTGAGTTAATAACATTTGCAAAACAGTAAAAGGTGAACAGTCTTCAGCTACGTTACCTACGAGCTTATGTAGCTTTGTTGGCTTTAGCCTTAGCTACATTAGCTGCATAAGAGTGTTCTTATGGAGGACAAGCTTTCTCCCATTAGCAGACTGTTTACTTCACTTTATTAAACACTTTGTACATAGGTTTTATAGTTCAGGATCAAGCCTAACTAAAAGTTTAGCCCAATTTTAATTTTAAAGTTTGAAAATGTATTTCCATCCTGACAGAGGTGGCAAAAATATAAATCACTTTATATTCAGTGACTGATAAGAGTCATTACTATGGAAATGTCTCCTCCAGTCGCAGCGGTGTGAACTGACAGACTTTAAAAGTGTTGCAGAGCGGCCTGTTGAAAACCCCCTGTTCGGGTCACAGGGGGGCTGGAGCCTATGCCAGCTGTCAGGGGTATACCTTGGACTGGTCAGTCAATTACAAGGCTGACATACAGACTAAAAACCAGACAAACTCACACCTACGGCCAATTTAGAGTCATCAATTCACCTACCGAGCATGTCTTTGGTCAGTGGGAGGAAGCTGGCGTACATGGAGAGAACCTGCATGGGGAGAGCATGCAAATGCCGCATGGAAAGGCCCTGGCCAGGATTTGACCCAGGAACTGTCTTGCTGTGAGGCAACAACACTAACTGCTACCGAGCAGCCTAGTTGTAAGTTTTGACTCATTCCAAAACTTTCATCTGAACTGGGCTTTAGACAGGATTGTCGACTTCTCTGATATCTTAATGGTATTTAGAGTTGTGTGTGGTTTTCTTTCTTTTTTGGCCACACCTTTAGTCAGCTAGTGCTCGAGCTTGGTCACCGCAGTCAAAAAGTGTGGACAGGCCGCTGTTCTGAAGCTAGAATTGTTGAGTAAAAGAGGGTTTTGTTAGTATCAAAGACATATTGGTTAGTAAAAAGAGAAAGAGAGAGAGTCTGCAGTATTCATGGGATAAAGAACAAGTTAATGTTTGGTTATGTATTTAGCTTTCTCCTTTTTTTGTATAACAAGGTGTACTATTATTGACACTAATGTCAGTTTTCAGTTTAAACTCACCAATCATCCAACCAGAGCAGACAAGGATATTTTGCAAGGTCGTCTGAAAGTATTTACAGGTTTGTTAAAAGATTGCATCAGTTTAAAGGGAAACTGGACGTTGCTCAGGGGGAACCAGCTCCCCTTGCTGGTCAACAGGAGAAACTTCTTTTTGACAGTGGAATAATAGATGCAGTATTTTGTGAGTTTGAGGGATGAGGACGGAAAGAGGAAAAGGAGGAAAATTTCCATAATTCCACATTCACATTCTGACAATTTTTTTCATTAATAATTCCAGGGAAATAAAATTAATCTTTTGCAGCCATCACTACAATAAAACAGAGCAATTTGTACTCTTTTGAGTTCTTTATAAACTGCCAAGTACATCAACTGTTCAAGCTGCTTTAGAGAGTTGAAAGAAAAGTGTAACTATTCACAGAAACAAAAGAGGGGGGACAACATGAAATAATTCAGACACATGTACATATCAACAAATGTATATATTACAGTACAGAATAGAGATGCATTTTTTTTTTCTCAGTGGAAATCTTGGGACACAGTATCTGAGTGTTTAGTAGGCTGTAAAAAAGAAAGGAAAAGAACAAAAGACAACCAGAGAGTAAAGCTCTTACAGTCTGCTGGTTTTTAAGACAAATTAAAAAGTGGTATGACAATCCGTACAGGAAAATCCATCCTGAATGAAGCTGGATCAGAGTTTAAATCCTCCCTCTTCGATCTTATCATTCTCCTTCGATCTGTCAGTGAAGGCGCATCATCCTGAGTGTCCTCTACCCCCCTTAGTGTTCGTGCTTGTCTCTGCAGTGTAGTTCTGTCCTTACCAGGTATAACCTCTGGAGAGTCCAAGCAGTCTGTGTAAGCACCATTTTTGGGAACAGCGAGGGCAGGCCAGCCGGTGACACAGCGTGTCCCGAGTGTTCCTTATTTTAATCTGACCTGGAGCATCCTCTGCACTCATGGGCCCTGAGTTGGCTCTATTCGTTTCACCAAGAGGTGGCAGTCTTGAAGTACTTCCTTTCAGGTCCGGATTGGAAAAAAAAAGGGGAAAAAGAAATGAAGTAGTGGTGTGGGCGGTTTGTTTGCCTCGTTGTTTATGAGTTTTTCTGTCCGTTTCTATTCCCACTGTAGCTAAATGGTAGTGAATGACTTATTATTACCCTGCATGGCAGAGACAACATTTCCCAGGCTTTGGTTTCGATTTGTCAAAGCGTGTGTGTCTGTTTGTGTATGACTGTAAGCATCTGTGTCTATGTTTGCATCTACTTTAAGTGTCTTTGATACTGTGTGTCATTCCTGCAGCCTGTTGCAGTATTCCCAGCTTTTTTGGAGGGACTTATCAGGTCCAACACCACGTTAACAAAAATCCTCACCATGGGCAGTATCCTGAGAACCCCCTCCCCTCTGTTAAAAAACAAAATAAAATCTGACACGTGAACGTCCATGGCCAACACATGACACATCCACTTCTACCAACAGCAGTCACCGATGTTATGACACTAGCAGCCACCGCCACGCATGTTGTTCCACACTTGTCCGGAAAATAAATAACACTGCAGTCACAAACAAGATCTCCAAACTGACAGACCACCTGAGAGAGACAGAGAGAGAATGAGAGGGAGCAAATCAGAGGGGTCAAAAGGACAGGTGTGTCAAAGCAGTTTTAACATGAGCTGCACATTTCAGTGTGTGGAAATAACTGCTCAGTTTACTTATTAGTACTAAATGTAGTGCAAAGAGTTTTTATCCGGCCAGAAGCAATCTACAATTAATAATGGCACCTCTGAATGATAAATCAAGGCAAAAAGACAGTCAGGAACAATTAGTCTACATCTAAGGTTATGTTTAAATTGCCTTTAAGTAATTTTTAGTTAGTGCTGATTTTAGTGCCCCCTGTTTAAATAGTGAAATGTAACATTTATTGTGAACAAACTGGGGCATTGTAGGGTACTGTGAATCTCTTTGTCTCACACCGACCTATGGCAGCAGAAACATGCATTAAAATGATTCTATAGAAAAACCATTTTTTTGGATGATGTTCTTGTGTACTTTAGTAGGCCATAGAAAGTCTTCATCAGTACTGTCAGTCATTTTCATTATCAACTAAGAACTCCTTACAGGAGCTTTGATGTCTGTTACCATTACCACTGGCTCTATGTAAGTTAAAGCTGATTACTGTGCTTGCATCAAGAATGCCTGGTCTTTTTACATTTCAGAAAGGAGTTTCACAGTAAGCAATATTATTGATAGTTAGAATGTAAATATAATAAAGTTATCATGTTTAAATATGCAGGGCTCTTTTAAGAAACAATTTTGCTATGTAGATATTACACTCAGCAATATAGACTAAATACTTTAAACACTGATCATCAACTGGAGGCCTGGGGGCCACATCAGGCCCCCCCACAGCTTCCCACCTGGCCCCCAGAAGCTTGGTTTAGATTCAGAAATTTTTTTTTCCTGTATTTGGACTATCTTTTCTTTCTTTCTTTTTATGGGCCCTACAGATATTTAAGTAACTCAAATAAGTGAGATTGAAACTTTTTTTTTGAGGGTTAGCTTAATGTTTGATAAGTTTTACAAAAACCCAACTACTATTAACATTATTAGCAAATAAGATGCATAACAAACTTACTCATAAGTCCATTCCTGACAAAGCAATCACCCCCTTGTGGCTTGCTGCAGTATAGGAATTTAACAGTATGAATAGGGACTGGGTTCAATGCTAAAGGCAAAAAATAAGGTACATTTGAATAAAAAGAAGAGTACAATTTTTAATACAAAAGTGTTTCTTTTATTTAGTTCATTTAGTGTGCTGGCCCTGTGCTGTCTGCATAGTCATAAGCTGGCCCTTGGACAAATGTAGTTGATGACCCTTGCTTTAAAATGCCACACAGTTATATAAATTCCTGTACAGTAAACTGTGCATGTAATTGTTAATTTTAATTATCATGAGGTAAAGAACAACTTTAGTTTCACGTTTAATGTGGCCTTTGGCATGTTTGAGCTTTTTAAAATAATTCTCTGTTAAAGATACTTTTCTCTGCAGCTATGGGAGACCAAATCAGGATAAAAATGTATTCAGGTATTCAGCAAAGTTGTAATTTCTGCAAACATGTAAGCTGTTGCAATTTTAGGGGAGAATATCCTGTTTTGTTTCGTTTTTTTTTTTTTTTTTTTACATTTTGTCATTTTTCCCCAAGAACAAATGAATATGAGTTGATATGTTATTTCTGCAGTAGTCTCCACATTGTTGGAAAAAATGCATTCCCACCAGCTCCATTTACAAACCCCCAAAAACTGTTTAATGATTAAAAAAAACAAATGTAGATGTATGAGTTAGAGAGGTGAAGAAAAGCAAAGACACAAACACACATGGGGTTGTTTCTGCAACCTGAAATCCCTCAAATAAAAATAAAAATTACGAGCTGTTCTCTTAAAAGAAAAATACATGGATATTAAAAACATGGCTGGATGAAAAGAGTTACAGAGGCAAAGAAGAAGAAATGAAAGATGAATATTTCAGTGAAGGTAAGGTGGAGGGCGTTAATGTGTACAGAAGTCCAACTAGACCAGGGTCAAATGTTTATTTTCTTTTGAAAGATACCTAAAGTAAAACCTATTAGGGTGAAAGCGAAGAAGATACAATCACAAAATTAAACATGTACAGTTTTTAGTTGGTCAGCAGCTCCCACAATGAAGCAACTAAAGGTTTAATGTTGGTGTGACAATAAAGTACAAGCTAAGAAAAGTATTTTTATGTATCTATGTGTTGAGTTAATCTTACATTTTACACTGGGCTGATTTTCAATTCTCTAAGTAAAGCATGGGATGTTAAAACAGTACAATATTTTTTATTTTATTCTCCTTAAGCTGATAAAAGTAAATGACAACTACAGTAGTTGACAGGATCAGTTTTTAATATTCCAAGAACTGAACCCTCATTTTTAGGCCCATAGCATAGAGTACAAGGACTGTGTTTGTCCAATTTTTCAGCTTCTGTTTCCAGAGTAATCCCAGATTTGCCTGTAGCATCTCAACAAAGCCAAAACACATGCTGTGCAGGTTCCACTTTAAGAGAGACATATTTGACCGAGGCCCAGCAGGGACACAGAAGAGGTTTGAACTTTCTTTTCGAAGCCCTCAGGACTCACCTCTGCTACGAGACACGCCAAAGACTTCAAGGCCAAAGGATAAAGGCAAGAGAAAAGAACAAGAACAGAAACAAAAACTGGAGAGAAGAGATGAAGGAGGGGCAAAGAGAGGGAGAGGATTAGAGGAACACTCCAGATTTGTTAGTAACAGCAGAGACAGAAACAGAGGTTCACTGTACAGGGAAACCAACACAGCAAACAGGTCAAACATTCATCAATATCTAATAACAGTGCTTTTTCATATGTGGTACTGGCTTAACTCAGCTTGACTCTCAACAGGTTTGGTACCAGGCACTTTGTTTTCCATTGCACTATAACTCTGATAGAACCACTTAAGTGTAGGCTGGGTTGTCAAAGTGTGATTGCACAAAACTGCTGTGACATCCAACACAAGAATAGATGATATTAACCCTTTACAGGGCACTCATTGAAATACCTGAAATTCAAAATTTAAGCCCTAGAATATTATTGGTGGACATTCCAATCCTTTTTTAAACTTTTGTCACTTATATTTATATTCTTTCATTATTATGGGGAAATTCAAGGTCAACGAAGCAACCATTTAGTGTTCCTGGCCTGTTTATGGTAAAAAAAAAATCTCAAAGTATAAAGCATATAAGACACTAATAATGTAAAAGAAATCCATAGAGTCTGATGAGTATTCACTTGCACATTAAAAAGTTATTTAAATGCAAGACACAGTGAGGTTTAGAGAAAAGACATGACAAGCTTAAAAAACCATAAGTAATGGTGATACCACCAGTTTATCTTATAACTCCAACAAGAAACCTATAGTAATCATGACTATGCCTAGCTGTTATTCTGTTGCAAAAAATCACACATATTTCACTGTTTATTCCTTTTTCTTTATAAGTCCACCAGAAAACACCAGAAACATCAAAAATACTGGATGTCTGTTAATTTAAGAAGAAATAAGGCTCATAGTAAAAAATAAAAAATTATCTAAAACACATAAGTACAATTAAACCACCATAAGGTTAAAAACTGACCAAAAATCCCGCCTACTTTACGATTTATACCTTGAAAAATTTCTATTTCTTCACTGTATTATTTTCTACAAACCTGTGCCAACATCCAGCTACACTATAGAGTACTATTGTTCTACATTATTAAAAGTTATTTGTCAAGAAATTACCCTCAGTGTGGTCGCAAGACGAGTTGGCATCATGTATTAATAAGACACCAGTTTACATCCCTTAACAGGCAAATGTCCAAATATGGTTCAGCAATTTTTCACGCAAAAATTTCACTAATTGCAAGGAATTCTATACAAAAACCTATCATAACATGTAGCACCACTATTCAGCTTTATAAAGTGTGAATTTCATCAATTTATCATGGTTAGTTCTGATTTTGGGGCTATTTGCTTTTGGACCAAAAGAGACATAAAACGTCTCCGTTGCTGATTGGTTGGATGGTGTGATGTCACTTTCCATGGCATTGACTGATCTCCACTATCGGAGAAAATCTTCCTGGTTCTACTGAATCACATAGAGTTTGGAGGGAGGCCATGAAGAATGTTGTACATGTAAGTGTACCTGCTGCTTGGTGTGTGGCAGCAAAGAGACAGTTGCAAGCAGCAAGACATAATACTATTGAAAACTACACGAGATTTGGGGAAATTTTACAGCAGTATTAGGTCAAGGAAAAAATGGGTTTTATTCCTTTGTCGGACAGCCCATCGGCGACACTTCTTGTGACGACAACATCTTAACATCAAATTTTAGTACCTGTTCAGCTCGCTTGAGCCAGAAGAGATAACAGAAGAAAACAACTCTGTAACAGGTATCGTCCCCATTGAAAAAATGTAAAAAACATATCAGAGTTGAGGTAAGTCAAACCAGTGCCACATAGTGGGACAGCACCATAAGTCAGCATCTAGTGTGGATTTTTTAAGTTTGAGCTCTTATCTGTTTTTTTTTTTTTTTTGAAATTCATATTACTGAAAAGATAATGAACAAAGATCTTAAGGACCAATCAATACTTCAGCGACATCAAACATGGTGTACCTTTTCTTCCAGGTCTTTAATCTGCCTCCTTTGGATTTCTGTCTTGTCCTCAAGGTCTCGGATTCTCTGCAAATATTCACACAACAAAATGTAAACAACAGTACATTTGGAGGTCTTGTTATTTGATTGTATCTTAAAACTGGTCTGGTAAAGTGGTTTGACTTAGAGACACTGTGATGAGTAGGTGGTTTTTATTTCCATTAAAACTGGTGACTTTTTTGCTAACCCAAAGTTAGCATCAACACTAACTAAAAAATACTGTACATTACAAAAGCGTCACCCTTTAGTCCAAAAACAGTCCTCTTGATTCGTAAAAAACACTTTAAAATGTCAAACTTAGGCTGATTAAACCTATGTGCAATGTGTCAATGACCAAGACCTCTTATATGATAGTCAAGCAGCTCTGTTAATCAGGTACGTCTGTACGTAAAAACACAAACCTGGTGTGCCTGGTGCAGCAGCTCCATCCTCTCCTGGAGGATCTGGCAGTCATACTCTCGGCTCTTCCTCAGCATCTGCCTCCTCAGTTTCTCCACTGCCGTCCGAAGCTCATCTTTCTGGAGCTCGTTCAAAGGTTCACCGTACTTTATCACCTGCATAAAAAGTAGATGGGTGTCAGATAAAGCAGAAAGCGGTGGTAAAAAAGGCATCAAAGCTTTGTTAGCAGATTATACGGTGATGTAGTTTTAAGATCAATGAGGATTTTTTCTGTTATGACCTGGGGCACCTTGTCCTGCTGCAGGGCATTGTATAACGTTGCCTCCAGCTCTTGGATTTGCTGTTCAAAGAGAAAGAAAAACTAGTGTTACTTTTATTCACCAAAAAACATATTAAAGTATTATCCCTTATCCAGTAATGTCACACTGTTTCAATGAAATTCAGTTCAAAGCTTTATTACAGACTCTAGGTTCAGAAGAAAAGCAAACAACAGACAAGTCTCGATCTCAAACACACTTACCATGTAAGCCTGGTCCAGGGCCTGTTTTCTGTAGTCCAGCTCTTCTTCTAGATACCCTTTCTGTTTGCAGAACATCTCCTACAGAAAACAAACAAGGGATAAAGAAAAGCCATTATTAATTGATTTCTGAAATTAACTCCATCATAATGCTTGATTTAAACAGACTTTTCCAGCTTAGATTTAAGGGATGCTTCATAACTTCAGGGAGAGGGACCACACATCCACACCTCTTCTAGTTTTCACTTAAATCCAAACCTTTCCCTCTCCTCCTTGTTCTCTCTGATATCCACTCCCTTCCACCTTGACCTCTCTCTCTTTCTGTCATCCTGTCCACAGAGACCCTTCAGGGTTCATTGTGTCACGAAGTTTTGCAACATCAAGTTCACAATCATTTTTACAAAATATCTGATCAATCAATTGTTTAACTTTATTTGGGAAATGGTGTTGTCCTTGCTGCTGAACTATTTTTGGGATAGTGTATAACTTAACTCAGCTATCCTGTCAAAATAAAGGCAAAAGCCAAAAAAATAACCCTAATAAAAGAAAAAAATAAGTCATTTGACTATATAACTGCTGAAAATACACCTAGACAAAAAATACAGAAGAGGCTTAACTAATGATAATGCAGGAAGCTTCAAAATATTTCAGAGTTTTAGGTAAAATACATTTTTTTTTCTTTTCCTCTTTTGGACTATTGGGGCTCACCATCTCTATCTCCAGGTCCATCATCTTCTGGTGTAGCGCTGCCTCTGTCCCTTCAATCTGTTGAATCCACTAGGGGGCGACAAACAACAAACATGAGCCAGCACGACACAAACTGGCCACTGTGAAAACATTTTCATGTTTAAGTTTACAATTTAGTTTCATAACTCACCTTTTCTGCCAGTGACAAGACAGTGCTTGCCTGAATGATGGCGACTTGTTCCTCATTTCTTAAGTTCTAAACAAAAAGGAGGGAAACAAACTTTAAATGAACAAAGAACTGATGTGAGAATCAAAATGTGATGTTCTGAATATCAAAATAGTTACCCCGTTATCTCCCAGGATATCAAGAAGTTTAATGAGATCTGGTATGCACACATCCTGCAAAAATAAAACAAGAAAAACCAATAAAGATCATATCAATTACTGTTTGGATTACCTTTGTTTATTTACTGTATAAAATCATTTTGCATTTCAAACTTTAAACTTTATAAGCACATAGCTCACTATTTGTTGCTTTCACACTACATATCTATCATCCATATCAGTGAAAAGAATGACAAAGCTGCTCCATGTTATGCTCAGTTACTAAGCATTGCTTACCTTGACCCCCTCCTTCATGCAGTAGATCTGCAGAGCACTGACTCCCTCAGAGAACGGATGCATTCTCAGATGATTGAATGGAGGGGACCTCCTCTCACGCTCCTTTAAAACAAAAACAAACATTTTATTTCATAAAAGAGGAACTAATGAAGAGACTACTCCCAACAATTCTCATTGACCTTCTTGTTTAGTACAATTTTGACTTTATTTTCTGGATTTAGACCACTTCAGAAAGCTTTAATCAATGATGAGCACCAGCTCATCAGAGGATGCAATCAAATTGGTGTCAGATGCAGAGGTCTCAAGTAACTAAGTACAAATACTTCGTTACCTTACTGAAATAGAAATTTTGGGTATCTATACTTTACTGGAGTAATTATTTTTCAGATGACTTTTTACTTCTACTCCTTACATTTTCACACAATTTTCTGTACTTTCTACTCCTTACATTTTAAAAATAGCCTTGTTACTCCTTTTTCATTTCAGCTTGTTTTCATTACGGCTTGTCATCGTTCAAATAAACACACACACACACACACAAACACACGTACACACACACACACACACACACAAAAAACTACCCAGGTAAATTGCGCCATCCAGATAGAGTGAATTTGATTGTGGTTGGATGAAAAGTATAAACAATACAATTCCAACACCCTGTTGGGTGTAGGCGATCCATCGCACCTTTGCACATGACACAAATCACGTCACACTCCAGCAAGGAAATAGCAGACTGATGCTTGGATGTACATTTACATTCCAATAAAGGCTATTGATAACATGCCTCTGAAGTTTGACTTTTTGCACCATTGCAATACTTATAGGCAACCAGTCATCATATCTTCTGCTCCATTAAACACATGTTAACGCTCAGTAGTACACATATGTGGTTCTTAAATATATTTGCATTGTACTAAAATTCGTTCATTTTCAATGAGCATAAATGCGGCTGAAACAGGTGCATCCTAAATTTTTCAACATTAACATTTTAATATAACATTATAGTCATTATGGCCTTTAGAAAAATGTTTTATGGGAAGTTGGGGAAGTGCACTATAGGCCCCTGTGGCGCGGCCTACGCTTTTGTCCTTAATGGTGTTTTTCCTCCTTACATTACTTTTACTTTTATAGTTTAAGTAGTTGTGAAACCAGTACTTTTACACTTTTACTTGAGTAAAAAGCTTGAGTTGATACTTCATCTTCTCCAGAAGTCTTTTTAAACCCTAGTATCTATACTTCTACCTGAGTAATGAATGTGAATACCTTTGACACCTCTGGTCAGATAAAATGTAGTCATTTCACAAGGACCATTTCAGTTTTACTTTTTCACTTCTTACTTTTACCTTTTAAGTGATTTTGAAGTTCTAGCAGATGATGCTCCTTGTTGCACTTCTTTTAACATTTTATATCTATTCTCCTGTCTGCCCACTAGGTGGCAGCTCCTCGCCTCACAAGCTGTCAGTAACTGCAGTGCAGCACAGCAACAACACAAAGCCCACTGTGAGCTTGTTATCACTAAAACTGCCACACGGGTGGGCTGTATCCTTTCAGTACATGACTGAATGTCCACAGAAGCCTGTTAGTGGTAAATAAAGTAAATCACAGCACAAGCTATCCCAGTTTTAGGTTTTAATCTTTGCTATTCAGTTTTATTAGGATCACACCACATACTGTATCTATAGAAGAATGATAGCTGTTAAAAACTAATTTATAAGTTTGAATTATTCTCTTTTCTACTGACTGCTTAGCTGTTTTGCCTTTACTTGTTAAAATGAAACCTGCGTAGGGGAAATTATTGGCCTTATAAGGTAACAAAAGTGTCTTAATGACACATGCAAGGCTCCTCTAAGCAACATAAAGGAGTTCAGTCTGGTGCACTTTGATGTCCGTCAAAAGTCCTTGAGTGCAACTGCATCATCTTTTATAACTTATTAATGCTTATATCTTCCCCTCATAGTGGACTGGGCGATATGACATAAATATAAAATCTCCAGTGTTTTCACACCAAACCTAATTTAAGGTTTTAATCAACTTCCTTTATTGCAACATGTATGAGAGGAGTAGAGATAAAAATGGGCCTGGTCAAGTAGTAAATGTGATCTTACACAGATAAAGAAATAAAAATACTTAAATGGTTGGCAGGCTGTACAGTTCTAGTATTGGTGAATCGCCCTGCTCCGCACACCTGCCCAAATCTATTGTGTGCGTGTGTTGACAGAAAGGAACATGTTATACTAATGATCCAAATAAGGCATTTTCAAATGGCTTGCCTAAACTCAGCTGGAAAAAGTCCAAGGAAAAGAATTTGAAAATCAAAAGGAAATTAAGAAAAAATGTCCAAAAAAACAACTAGAAAAGCACTCAGAGAGCGCAGACCTCCACCATTAGCCCTATCTCCCAATAGTGAAGAATCCTTTAAAAACCTTCCTGGATCCAGACAGTGATCCAGATCACTCCCAAAATCTAATTCGCCAATTACTTCCTCCCCGGTGGGGTGGAGACACGGTGAGGCAAAGCACTGGCTTCGCTACGTAGTGACTGTCATGGCAGAAGCACCCATGGTCTCAGAGGTTGACTGAAAGTCATGGCAGAGGGTGAATATTCCTCTATTCCTCCCAGCACTGTGAGTATTCTCGCTACAGTTCGCTGTCTTTCTCTCTGTTACGCTCCGACTTGTGTCCTCGACCGGGCCTGTGTCTTTCAAACTCTATAAACTCCAAAACTTTGAATAGAAACACATCAAAAACATGCTGATGGGATTGAAGTTACTCATGTCCGCCATCTCCTGGTGTAAAGTGGTAACAGCGCAGACCTCCGCCATTAGCCCTATCTCCCAATAGTAAAGAATCCTTTAAAAAATTCCTGGATCCAGCCCGTGATCCGGATCAGTCCCAAAATCGAATCAGTTCTTCCTAATGCCATTTCTGACATTTCCTGAAAATTTCCTAAAAATTGGTCCGTGACTTTTTGAGTTATGTTGCTAACAAACTAACAAACAAACAAACCAACAAACTCACAAACGAACAAACCCATCTGATCACATAACCTCCTTGGTGGAGGTAATTAATCGATAAAACTGATTCACCAAGGCCTTTTTTATTTGTCGACATTTGTTGACAAGTAGAGAGTGTGAAACCAACAAAGCTGTTGTGAGAAGCTAAAGAACCATGTCAGCAGGCAGGGTACAATACTTCTGTGCAAACATGACTCTGCTCATGTCTACGGCCCATTGTTGGAAAAACAGTTTGCATGGGGAGTATTCGGATGTTTGGCATGACGTCTATAGTCCGTGGCTTAAAGACTACATTGAAGAGGGGTAAATTATTCAGAGTACCTACACTCTTTAAACATTTAAATGTAAGAATTGCTAAGACCTTTTTAAGACTTAAGCTGAGAAAAATTAATACCAATTTATCTGTGGCAAACAGTCAAAAATGAGAGGCATGTGAGATTTCTCAGTACACCAGACAGAGCTGAATTCTCAAATGTAAAAGTGAAAAAGAGGGGTTGCAATGTGTTGGGACCAAAATCCTTCTTTTATCGTCACTGCATGAAATCTTCAAATGCACCTTGGACTTATATTTTTAATGTAATTCTGATATTGACCTGTAGGTGGAGGTCTTAAAAAATCTCTTCAGATGTAAATAGTTATTTGTGGTATGAAAATGCTGGCTTGTACTTTGAACTTGAATAAAAATAAAAGTTTTGTGAATTTATAATGGTGTTTCAGATAATGTCTTTGTAACTTTTTGGGGGGATTCAGCTCAAATAAGACAGTTCAGGCTCACAATTATGGGTGCTACACATGCCTAGTTAAACTTCTTCGAAAAAGTCTGACTGAATGCTACAGTTTCAGCCTGAGATGCCAGATTTTTAAAATCTTTTAGATCACCTTCCTTGAGAATTTAAGGTGCTAAGACTCGTGACTCACCTCGAGCTCCAGTATCCTGAACTCCAGTAGCTCATTCTGGTCTCTGGAGTCTTGTAACTCCTGCTGTGCCCGACTGCACTCTGACTCAAGCTTTTCCACCTGGACAACACACAGAAGCAGAATTAAGGAGCAAAGAAAGATTTCTAGGTATTAAGATTAACGCTATAATAAGTTATATAACAAGATAAGAGGAAATGGAAGTCAGGTGAGTCATAATAGCAATCTAAAAACTGTAAAGGCTTCTAAATTAAGCATATTATCAATATGCTTGAATTTCACAAAATACCACCATTTCTTAAAAATAGGACAAAACACGTCTAAGTGTTCATGTTTTTTACACAATCCCAGATATATTTGATTTTTTTTTCTCTTTAAATTAAGAAAATGAACACAAACCTTCTCTAACAGCTCCTGATTCCTTCGTAAGAAGAGCTGCTTCTCCTCTACCCATTTGGAGTCCTGCAAGTAGACAAAGACAGGGCAAAGAAATATTACTCAACATGTTTAGGAAGCCATTAAGTGTAAAGACTTTAGCCGGGCATACATGTGTTATTTCAAGCCGACTCAGTGACAATTGTGGTGGAAAGTCAGCTCACACTGTGCAACTGAATCGTTTACGATGCACAACCAACCTGCATGATTTATGTTCTCCCACTGTATGGTCCGATGGTCATGCATGATCTTAGTGCATACACTGTATTAGTGATTTGGAGGTGGACTGTGACAAACGTCAGTGGAGTTCCTTTGAAAAAGTCTCAAGTTGTATGGTTATACCCCCCCCCCCCCGTCTCTTTCAGTTCAGTTCAACAGGCTTGATTGTCATGGAAAACATCAGTTTCGTTGCCAAAGAAATGCACAGATTCATAATCATATCAATAACAGTATAAATAAAAATAATTTTGGTCTGGGTTTTCTGGGTTTAAAAATCTGAGTTCTCTATATCGCTCTCCCACACACACAAAAATAGAATCGCAAGCAAGCATATCCAGCGGCTGAATAAAAATATAAGCAGGAGGTCTGTGGGTAGGCCAATTTCCTGCTCATTTATTTTCTTTATCATAAGGAAGGCACATCAAATAGGCAGTTCAGCATTTTTAATAGGTGATTTAAGATGCTATCCAACAGTTTACAAAGGAAAAATACCCCAAAGATGGAGAATCTGCTCACGGCTCAGCACTCCCTGTTAGAGTGTGAGCAGACCATGGTCAGCTGTTGTATTCTATGTACACTGAAAAAACAACGGTCCGACTGAAAGTTGCTCCAGGTGTTCCAGGTGAGTCATGCAACCAAAATCACACAGTGTACTCATACTTAGCTCATACTTTAGTCATGACAAGATTTTTTCAAATACAAAGAAAAAACCTAAACGTTGACATGCATAAATACAAACATGTCATTTTTTTCACCAAGTAAAATTCCTGTGACAAGTATGGTAATTGTGTGAACACAGCAGGAAACATTCAGAAAAGTTCACCACAGCTGTGGACAAGGTTGATGGCATTTACATCGTGCCACCAGAGCAATCATAGTGGAGATTGTAGTTAAGGATTTTCAAAGTCTTCTCTACCCACTGTGTTCCTTTTATGTCATGCATCCTGATTGTTAGGGTTAGTTAGTGATTGTTTATAAATGTTAAGTCTTTTTGTACTGACTCAATAACTCATACACTATTTTTTACTTCTCTACTGACTGTCATCTTCAGTTACAAGTTGATTTAAAATACTTTGAGTCTACTGAATCCAATTCCAGTCTATTAAACAGGTAAGTTTCAAGTATTAGTAAGGACAAGCTTTTACATGCATTTAGCAACAAAATTTAACTTAAGAAGGGTATCTTAATATGATTTAGTGATTTTATTGCCTCTTCACCGATGATAACCGAGGCCAGAGGCATTGTGTTTTCAGGTTGCCATCTCATTCCATGTGTGCCATTCCTGTCAACACACTATCTCAGGAATCCTTTGAAAGATTTTTCTCCAAATTTTGCACAAAGGTTCACTCTGGCTCAAGAATGATCTGACAAGAATTTGGAGGTCAGAGGTCAAAAGTTAAGGTGATTCAACCTCATGTCAATCCCTTACTTGTGAATATGATACCTGAAGAAAATTTTGAGGGATTCCTTTAAACTTTGAGCAAAAGTTCCTCTCTGGCTCAAGCATGAACTGATGTAATTTTGCAATTTAAGTACAGTGGTAATTTACCCACCACTGTACTTTTGCTGTCCTGCAGTTGCAATACTATGTGGAGCTATATAACCACGCGACAGTAGTTCTACTTTTCTTACTTCTTGATATACTCTATACTGTAAAGACGCATGTACTTTAAATCACATCATCGTCTAAAGTGAGTTAACTTCAGAGGGTGTGTTGCCAATCTCAATGGTACAGGAAATATCTGGGACTGACTAATCTTGTTAGGAGTTCCTGTATATCTGTCTGAAGTACGATGTGTACATTCATCTGTCTTTATCCTGACTGTGTGTGGGTTCCATACCTGTCCCTTTAGGGTCAGCTCCTTTTCCAAGTCCTCTATTTTGGCTTTATACCTGAGAACATCGGCTTGGAGCTGCTCGTGAGCCTGAAATATGAGAAAGAAAAAAAAACAGACATTCACGAGGCATTGCAGGATTGTAGGATTGATTCTCCATACTTCGTGAGCATTCAACAGAGCATCACAGAGTTTTTTATATAGATTTATCAAAGCCACTGCGAGGTGTTTTATATGTGAAACAGACTAAAATTAAAAGTACTAACTCTAAAAACAAAGGATATCAAAAAGACATTTAGGTATGAGATTGAACATTCCTCAGAGGAGCCTAACTAAACCAGAAATTTACTTGAAACTTAAAAACAATATCTTTTAAAGATAAAGTTAGTGGCTAATTCACTTTGAAAGAAAACACATCAATGCCAATTATTTTTATACCATATACATGTTTGCCTGACAGATTTTGAAACATGAATGGATAATTTTGTAATGATGAAAGACCACTAAGATTGTGTAGAGTCTGGCAATTTCACTGAACAATAACTCAACGTTTTGGATCAGTCAACTGTGGACATACATGTACCAAAACAATGCAATTTACTTGGATGAATAAGAAATCCTAATCTACAATGAAATGAACAAACTAATTGTGCAGAGGTCTGAACTTTTCCTGTTTGTGAATTGAGCCAATGCAAATAGGAAAAACCGTAACATTGTAAATGACTTTTTAACTAAATACATGAAGTTCATCCGGTAATTGGTTTCTGTTTGTATGATCTGTAAATGTCACTGAACAGCACCTTTCTATGTCTACCTCACATAAGAACAACTTATTTAATCTGTAGCAAAATCCTTCACATTGAGCTGCTTGTCAATGAACAGATCCTGCAGAGACAGTTCTCTCTCTGATCACTGCCATGCCTCTTAAAGGAAAACAGAAAAAAATCCTGGCTGACCTGAATGTGTCTTTGTGGATGTGCTTTTTGTGAACAGATGGAGCCACAAATTTCAGCTCATCACATGCAGAGGAAATACTCAATAAAGAGTTCTAGACTGTACCAGAGGACCCGACCAATTACTGTAAGTAAAAATCCCCTGATCCCCTGATTTTATCCTGGGAAATAAAGGTGAAATATCATCTGGTCAAAATGCAAACAAACATAGGTAGCAACACGTCTTTAAAACCAGGTAAGATATGTTTCTAAACCATACTCAATACAAAGATACATGACTAAATATTTCTGGGGCTTTTTGAGGAAAAAGAGTTAGGGAATACATGCACAAAACAGATGATTACGCTTAGCTTGACATATATTTGCTTACACAATAACAATAAATTATTGCAAGAAATAAACTGAAAATATCAGGGTTTAAAAACAAAAAAACAAAAGTGTCATTTTTTACCTTTGCTTCCATCTCAGCATCTAGAATCCCTCCTTTCTGTTCCTGCAGCAGGGCGTAGGCTCGCTGTAAGGCCTGATACTCTCTGGTCAGCTGTCGGAAACGCAGCTCTGACTCCTCAGTGGATAGACCCTTGGTTGACATGCACATAAATCAGTAGTCACACGTCAATTGAATAGTGCTTCGTCAGATGGACTACTTGTATGATAACTGGAGGAAAAAGTTATGACTCATCCTCGAAAAACTCCTCAGAAGCTCAACAAATTCAAGTCCTCACCTCTTCTAGGTCTTCATCAGGGGTAGCAGGAGTTCTGTCCATCCTGAATGAAGCCACAGACGACGTCTCTGAGTCCATAGACTCCTCATCGTATCCAAAGAAAGTGTCTACTACAATGTGCCTCTGCAGGGAAATATTAACAATGTTTAACAATGTTTTCAATCTCTGATGCTGCATTAATACTAATCCAATCATCTTCTTGAGATCAGGGTGACTACCATAGGTCTATAGGAGTTTTTTCCTTTCTTTAACAATGTTGTGTTCAACCTACGCCATCTGTGGAAGATTCTTTACAACAGAATGCCATAGCAAATCAGATCAGACTGCAAACAAGACCCTTTGCAATAGATATATTCAGTTAATTTTAAAATGAGCCAAATTTGGATGGATATTTCAATTTCTAGTGAAAAAATTGTGTATTTAATGTCTCTTTGATGCACTTTGACTCTTCTTAGTTTCATCTTCTTAATAGGCCTTGTCAAGTAAAAGTTTTGAATAATATATAATAATAACAATATATAATGAAGTATATATGATCAACTCTTCTAAACGAAATATAATCAAAAAGCTGAGTACAAATGATCTGCTCCTACAAATCTACTTTAGAAGACACAGCTGGCATTACATAATTAAACCTTAAAATTATAATTGACAGAAAGACATTACAATACTTTTCAAAGAGGATAAAAGACTTTTTTTAACTTTTCAAACAATACAACATTACATGCATGTGTTTGCTGGTTTTATATGATAACAACGACAAATGATTCAACTGTGCCAACCTTTATGGGCCTTGAACTTCTTTTATGCCTTTTCTTCCTCAGCAGTTTTTCTCGGTCCTTGAAAAAAAAAAAAGAAAAGACAACATACCATAGTCAGACAGAAGTCTTCTTGTTTCTTTTTATCTAAATTAAATAGAGGAAAGGGAAATTGGTGACATCACAACATTAAAAAGATAATCAACCTCTCTCCAACAGTTCATTGAGAATGTTTATGCTCATAAAATGTTGCTACACTTTTTCCTTCATTTTTTTAACCTTTAAAAGAGTCTGAAGATGGGATGTAGATAAAGTACTTTATAAAACTAAGCAAATGTGCTTCTTCTGCATCATTGCAGAAATAAAAATATTCAGAAATAAAATCATGCAGAGTTAACATAGCTGGAGCTGGTGTTTATACAGTATCCTAAATCCAAAGTTCAAGTCTGATCTCAGGTTCATTATCTGATCTTATCTTAAAATGACTTATTTTATCTATAAAATGAGCCACATAAAGTGCTTGTGTTTGTGTGTTAATGTAGTAGCAGTGGAGGGCATTTTAAATGATAATATAGTAGTAGTAATATTATTTCATAAGATTTGTTGACTGTTATGCCTTAGACTTGGTAAGAGTTTTATCAAACATTATATGTGTGTGAGGCGTCAAATGCTAGATAAAAGCCAGAGACCCAGTGACTTTTTCTTAAATCATCCAATGATAATCTAGAGAATTATAAAACAAAATTAAAATTATTAACTTCATTCTAGGATTAACACCAGAAAATGCTGTTTTTTAACAAAGAAATTTCGACAGATCTATGAGTGAGCAAGCTTCCCTGAGAAGCAGATTCTGTTCAAATAGAACTTCTAATGAAAATTTTCACTGAACACACATTTCTGATGCAGCTTTTATTTTGAAAATCCGCTGATCTACTCTTATGTTAAATCATCAATTATCGCACCTTAACTTTTAATTAACACACTTTTTCTACTACTACCACAATATGCATAAGTGATGTAAATGTTCATACTACAACACCAAACTGTCCTGTTTATCTGTGTATCTTTATATCATCTATACATCTTGTTCCTCTATACTGTACATATAACACCCCATCTTATTGGACTTTTTTTGCACTGCCCCATATGTATGTCATACCACTGCTGTGTATATAACTGACTGCTAGTAAGTGCACCATGTCACTTTATACAAACACGCGCCACATTAATTGCTATTGACTGCACAGAATGTTAATTGTCTTTATCTCCTGTCCTTTTTATATCTATTTTAAAAATTTGGTTTATTTATGTTGCTTTTTCTTATTCAACTTCTAATATATTTTCACCACCTTTCTCTTTAGATGTGTTGCTGTAATTCCAGCATTTCTCCTCTGGGAATCAATAAGTATTATCTTATCTTCAAAAGTTTGTGAGAAAATTACTTAAAAATGACACTTGCTTATATTTTGAATATTTTGAAAATCCAGTGTACTTACAAGATTAAGTGGAATTAAAGTTTTAGAAGAAGAGGGATAAATACAGTATGAACCTTTTTCCCCAACACTATCCCTTTCATTTCAACTTGAAAATGTATGTACTTTTTGGTCTATAGCACTGACATGCTAATATTTTTTTAGATGCATATTTTATTATTTTTTTATGCCTTTAATAAGAGGGAAAAAGTAGAAAGAGTCAGAAATAGAAAGAAAAGATAGGAGGTGAGACATGCAGGGAAGAAACCAGCCTGGCTCAAACCCTGGCCGCCTGCGTACAGCCTAAACGCTAGGCCATCTGCACCCCAACCACGGTGATACATTTGTACGTTAAAATTGTATGTATTGTAATTTTATTTATGATGATATGCTTCTGCTTGTTCCAGTTTTTTTTTTTTTTTTTTTAAAGCTGCAGGCAAAGTTACATGCTGAGAAACGGCAGATGTAAAATAAAAAAATACGGTAGGTGCCTGTGCTTTCACATAAAAGCACCTGAGTAAAAAACATACTCTTGTTAGTTCATCTATCATGCTTTGTTGCTCAAGAACTTGAAGCTTGAGGAAGGCTATCTCCTGATCATCGTGGGCCTGGTCCAGGTCATTCAGAGACTTCAGCTTCTTCAGTGGAGGATGGGAGCTGATTTTCTCCTTCTGCATACACACACACAAACACACAGGGAGAAAAATGTCCTTTAAAATAACAAAGTTTCATCAAAAACATCACAGATATCTTCGTGTTCCCGCTGTGACTCTGTGCTGACCATCTCAAGGTTCTCCTTTGCCAAACTCTTCAGTTTGTCCTCAAGCTTCTGGATTGTTTGGGTCAGATCGTCGTTTCTCTTGCTCAGCAGCTTGTTCTTGTCCAGCAGAGGCTTACACTGCTTCTCTGACTCTCGAACTCGCTTCAGCTGGTTGGGAAGAGAGTTACAAAGATGCATTTAACTGTGAAAGACAAGAACATGAACATCAACATGAAGGATGACTAAGAATCAAAAAGTGTGAGATCATACCAGTTCGTTTCTTTCATCCACCAGCAGAGAGTTACGGTCTTCCAATTTGCGAATAGTTGAGTTAAGTTCAGCTATGCGCCTCTGGTTTCTCCTCAGGTCCTAAAAGAATACACAAACAAGCAAAATCCAATAAGTCAAACAATAAAAAATTAATAAAATCCCTTTTATACATCAGAAAAGGCAGTAAAAAGGGCGCGCCGGTAGTCAAGTGGTTAAGGCACATGCCATATACGAAGGCAACCCAGGTTCAAATCCGGCCCGTGGCACCATTTCCTGCATGTCTCTCCCCGCTCTCTCCCCTGTTTCTGACTCTATCCACTGTCCTATCAAAAAGGCCAAAAATAAACCTTTAAAAAAAAAAAAGGCAGTAAAAAGTGTTTTTTTTTTTTCGAACACCTACACCTTAGCAGCAGTTTTAGCATTAAAAATGACCTCATAATGAAAGTCAGTTTTGATGCAGATACCTTTTGTTTGCACTTGTAGATCAAATAGAGGCAAAAAAAATAACCTGTCTGCCCCATAACTGGTTTAAAAATCTTCACAGGGGCTTCAAAACAAAATGACTAGATTAAGTAAGAGTTCAGAATTACGGGCATGTTAGCTCACACTGTTTCAAAAATTACATTTTATTTTATTAAATTACAGGGCAACTGAATTACTGCAGCTGGAGCAGCCCACACACACTGAATCTTAATGGGCTGACATCCAATGCAGATTAAATCTAAATTAAAAGTTCAGGTCAGAGTTTGTTTATGGGTTAACATGGTTTAATCTTATAAGAGTTTTTTGTCTTCTTCTGGTTGCCTGGTCTGTGTAGCTATGTCAGAGCTTCACTTTTATTAATCTACGTTCCCATCTCATTGTTTCTGAAGGTCTCAAATCCAACATGGAATCAGGTCAAAGGAAACCCAATCGCTAAATGTCAGTGTGATTAGATTTAAAAGGACAGCTTCATGTCTAGAGGGGAAAAAGAGCTTCACTTATAAATAAGTCTCTCTTTTGATGTTTTAATCTTTGTTTAATTGCTCAGTTATACAGAAAAGAATAGGTAAAAAAAATTTAAAAAATTCAAACAAGAAACAGAAGTTTAATTTTTAAAAATTACATTTTATAGCAGTTAATCAGTTAACTCAGAATTACACACCAGTCTGTTTAAAATCTATTAGTGATTGAAACTTTGTTGATAAGCCAACAATACTGTATTTTTGCCGATATCCTGTATGAATAATAATTTCTTTTAAGCCAATACAGATGTTAATACTGATATATGAAGCTTAGCTTTAGTCCATGCAGGACAAGAAAAGTCACACGCCCAGCTGTGATCAGCTAACAGCCAGCTGAACCCAATTATCGCCTCCCAGCTCTCATAGCCAATCACAGTTCTTTCTCTCAACACAGCAGTCCATATAAATATGACATACTTCTTAAACATCCCTGCTTGCATTAATGATGATGCTAAGCTTGACCTCTATAATGGCAAATTTAAGAGACAAGAAGAAAAGGGACCAATCAGTCAGCAGGAGATACTTCTGGATTTATTCACACTTGGCCACACTAACCACAGCATCAAGGATGGCAATGGCTGATGGTAAAAGGTTTCACATGCCATGAAAACAAAGGTACACATCCTTTCCCATCACACCTCCACCACGCCAGCCCCCTCCTTTATGGCGAAAAGCTGTTACGACCTAATATTCAGATTCATGCTACTAGTGATTAATTGCTTTTTAACCAATTTTATTGTATTCAAACGATGGAAAGTCAAAGCAAGCTGCTTGACCAACCCAGGAAGCACCTTTTGAGCAAAGCTTCCTCCACCAAGTAAAACTCAAACTGTACATCCATTTTGCATTAAAATGGTTAAATGTATGGTGAGAGTGTTCCTGACCGAAACAAACACAGTATAGGCCTAAAACTTCAGTCCTTTAAACACACTTTAAAGTATAAGGAATGTGAATGAACAAAGAAAACAACTTCATTGACTTAGGTCTGTTGGTCCTACCTAAAACTCAACAAACTTATTTGTACAAATGGTGAATAAACGTCAATATTTACAGCCAGAATATGCCAACTTTTATTGCCAATCATATATCTGTACTAAGTATGGGCAGAAATTTTGACCTCTGCCGATTCCCATTTCATGCAGATAATATTGTTCACCCCTATAAATCACCTCCCTCTCCATTCTAGCAAAGACAGCTCAAGAAGTACATAACTTCATGTAGGGAAAGCAGCATTCAAATACAAAACACCCAGAACAGAGATGCTCAATAATGAGCAGGATGCAGTTTGCACTAGCTCAGGTTGCCTGCCATTAGTCTTACCATCTAAAATCAGGGTTTCCATCCTTCTTTCCAAAGTAAACAAAAACACTATGGGTTAACCCAGTAGACCTTCACTGTTTCACCAGCTTCTGTCATGCAGTGACGTACTGGTGCTGAGTAGTGGAGAGAAGTTTTAACATCTTTCACAGACTTTCTTTCTCTCCCCTCTATGGCCAACAGTAAAAAAAAATAATGGAAACCGAATTTGTGAAAGTTAAAGTTCCAATAACATGTTCAAATTAACATATAACTATATTTAAATATCGATTACATATTTAATGCCAAAATTAATGATGAATGGGCTGACACCTGTTTTCCTAGCTCTGAATATTTCTCTTTCCCTTACCGGGCTTCCACAGTGCTCTGCTCCATCTCCAGCTCTGCCAGGAATCTCTCTTTTTGGGCTTCCCAGGCCGCACTCAGCCTCCTTCACAAGAAACAGTTGTTCATCCAGAGCATCCTTCTGAAGCTGAAGCTTCTGTAAGAAACCTGCCGTCGATTCCAGTTCTTTCTCCAGAGCAAAGATGGTGCGGTCTTTAGATTTGATTTCATCCACCTATGGAGAAGTAAAATAAAAGTAAACAGGGATACTACATCTGTGAAAATATCTGACTTCAACCTCATGTGATACAGATATCCAACCTTACTAATATTACTGACATAAAGACAAACATACCAGTCTGCGGATGTCCCTCTCACAGTCCCACTTGATCTTGGAGATCTGCTCCTGGTGCTGTTGGTGCTCCACCCGCAGATCACCAGCTTTCATTTTATCCGCCTGGATCATGTTACTGAGAGCCTCGTCCGTCTGCTTCTTAACAGATTTCAGCTCTGCTATCTCCTGCAGCAGCTTCACTCTCTCCTGGTCAAAGAAGCGACGTGCCTCCTCCTTGGCTTCCAGAGTCAGGGCTGTGCGTACCTGAAGATTCAGCAGGGAGGGAGAGCGAGGGAGATTAAGAATGACTCGGCAGAACTTTCATAGACCACTGATAAATGTTTTTTTAAAGATTATTTGAGGACAGAGTGAGTATATATTTCAGTGATATCAGCTTTTTCTTTGAAGTAAAGGTAGCTGTCCTGCAAATCCCACCTGTTTCAGTTAAATTTCCCAGCTGCTGCCTTAGGAAAAAGCTGCTACTTATTTCTGTTTGTTTCTATTTGCATATCAGGCCAAGCTTTACCCTTCCGTCTTGACCTCACCTTCTCTCCACTGCCATCTCGCATGGCGCTCAGAGCGGCTTTGAGCCTTTGGTTCTCCTGCTCTTTAATTTTAGCGTGGCGGGCCAGCTCCTGTTCATGCTGCCGCGTCAGGTTTTCCCTGAGAGCCTGGAGCTCCTTTTGCTTCTCCTCATGCCACTTTGCCCGCTGCTCCGTTAACATGGCAGTGTGACGGTGCTGCTCCTGCTCTCGCACCCGCTTCACCTCCTGCACCTTGTCGCGCTCCAGTTTGCTCACCTTTGGGAAGATCAACAGAAAAAGTATTGATCTAAGTTATTTTACTATATAGTATATGGAGTAATTAAATTAAATTAAATTTATGAGTATAGTTGAGGATTTAAAGTTGTTCTTTTTAGGAAGATCAACAGAGAAAGCATTGATATTGATATAAGTTGTTTGTTGTGTTGTTTAGTTGCTAGTTCCACTCTGATAACAAGGCCTCATAGTTCATGATGAGATGGAATAAAAGCTTAAAAGCAATTTATTATTTTCTGTATTCCAAGCAGACTCAGAAACTGTTCAAGTGTACCATGATTTGAATATTTACACTGCCTTGCCAGATAGACGGCCACTTGTTCTTGTACTAAGTTTTAATCAAGTGCCAGCCTCCCATATTATAAAAAATGAAGCCAATACAAGAGTGCAGCAAACTCTATTTTAATAAGCATGCATACTCAGGGGTGTGTCTGAGCTGACTGGCAGATGGTTATGTCATAGCGTCATATCTGAAGCGTTTCCAATATGACAGTCACATTATTGGACTTCAAATGTCCGCTTTATAAACCATTGGGTGGTGTCACTGTGACTACTTCCATGTTTTCTACAATCCATGGTTTAATGTGCAGAAGTTTTGAAGACTCAAAACAAATACTGCATCCAACATTGGAATCAATGCATAATACTCCAACAGATCAACAGCTTAAGACAGAAATCTTATCATAGTCTGGAAGAAATAGACTGGGGCAAAAAGAAAACTTTTTCCAAAGTGGGGCAAATTATCCACCTGTTCTGAGTGAAATATTAACAGTTTTGTACATGATAATACATGTTCAGTGCATGTGTTATATTTTCAAAGACAATATTTAACCTAAACAGCCTACTGCTAAAAGCACAAAGATGTTTACTGACGACATTGCAACACAGCAAATGTTATTTCATACATCCATCATTTGGAAAAATACTATAGCTGTCTGTGAGAAAGAACAGAGTGCAGTGTAGCATGTGCAGCACTTGAACATTGATTGGTCTTAGTTTATATAGCCAGGACATCCAATAACAAGCATGTTAACATGTATTTTAAAGTCCCTGTAAAGTGAAATCCAAAATTTGTGTCTAAACACACCAAATATGTTGGAATACATCTATGCGTGACTGAATTTTGGATTTAGATTGAAACTCTTTCCTGAAGTGGTTTAATTTGGGAAGGGGCCCACAACACCACTGATCCCTATGTGGAATTACCCTGAACCCCTAATGCTACAACGATACAAAATCACTTCACAATGAACATAAACATGCTGTGTTCTTGTTTATTGTGAAGTTAATTTCCCAAATGTATCAGCCACAGTGGCCTACAGGCCTTAAAAAGTATCATAACAAAGAGATTTGAGCCAGAAAACATCAAATTTAATCCCCGCCTTCTGTTGTTCTACTCTGGCACAGAGACAGGCAGATGTGCTCAGACAAGAGTTCATTGTAAGGCCAAGGGGCAGGCTAATTTGCTGGAGTGCTAGTCTATTTTTCACTTGAGCCAGACACATCGCGAACAAACATCTCAGCTGCTGAAGGTGTGTTTTAATCCATATTTTACTTGTCTTTATTCCTAGATTATTGAAAGAAGCAGACTGTGGCTTTGTCTCTCTCAAAGCAGCAACAGTTTAATCCTTCCTGTCTGTTAGCATTGCAATGCTAAAGAGTGGTAAAATATAGACACGTTCTATTCCTGCCAAGTCTGTCACAATAAAAGCCACTATTAATAATCATCACTGACAACTTTATTGTGAAGAGCAACATCAGCTATTTTCAGCAGCAACTTAACACAAATACCTCAAAAAACGTGAGCGAGACATGACTATACATATCTCAGAAAATGAGATATTAGGAATATGTGAAGAGTTAAATTTTTATTTATTTATTTGTTTATTTGTAAAGGGACCATGTACAATAAAAACATAAATGCTTCCATTTGATGCATTGTACTAGAGTTAGCTTACAGCTAATCTACATCTGCAGTCCCCAATACAGAATGAGAAAATGAATTTGAGACTTATAGCTCTTAACTGTCTGCCTATCATGATAAAAATATGATTGTTTCTCTGGTAGCTTAAAAAGGATTTGGAACATAGCAGCATAGTTGATTCCTCCATTCAGGTTGAAGCATTTTTTTTTTTAATTTGAGAGGATCATATTTCTCGTGAGTGGGCGTGGCTTCAGCTCATTCAACCAACGCTCACACACCATCCTAAAGCAGATATTACTGCCTAATTTTAATGATTCTGAAGCTTAATTCTGTAAACTTGGAGATGTTTTTCATGACAGAAATTTGGCCTGGTGGTATTAACACAGTGGACTGTCATACAACAAACCTAAATTACAGATTTTTTTTTTATCACTTTACAGGGACTTAAACCATTAGGTCTCTGATTGCATTTTTTTTTTTTTTACTTAAAACATGTCTTAAAATATTTAGTTGAAGTTTATATTTTGTACAGTACCTTGCATTTTTCTTGGTGCAGCTCTATCTGAATGTCAGTTAGCTTGGACCTGAGATCTTCATTGGCTGCCTGAAGGGCAGAGATGAGCGCCTCGGGCTTCTCGCCCTTCGTACGCCCTTTCTTGGCCATTGAGTTGAATACTAGAGATGCTCTTCTGGGGCTTTCATTGAGACTTCACAAAAACTTTCCAAGGTGCTCCAAGGGTTTCCAGTTCCTCCTCTTCCTCATTCTTCTAGAAAAAAGGGCCTGGGGTCGAGGAGACACAAAGAAAGAACAATAAGACACAGTAGTGACTGCAGATGTTACACAATAGAGTTCTGTGTATGTGAGTGGAGATGTTGTAATCAGTGCTCAGACTAACTCTTTACATATTAATGCATGTTTGTGTAATTCCAGTACAGTTTGCAACAAGGAGTGTGTCCAGTTACTTCTCAATCTCAGTAGAGCAGTCATAATTACAAACAGAAACACATATTAGATTACATGAAGTAGCCTAAAACTGCAGAAGATTAAGGTTTATTGACTTGGACTCAGTATGCAGTTAAGCTAACATCAGCATCCTGAGAGAAAGACTATCACACACTGGGAACATATAAAGGCTGATGATAATTCAGGCAGAAATACTGACAATATTTCCCCTCCTTGAGGTAAAAGACAAGGATTAGTGCTGAGCTGTAGTTTATGCAGTGGAAGAAAAGTTTGTTTACTCCCAAGAATAGTAATTCATGAAGCACCATGTCAAATAACATGTTTTTATTAAACTTACTGCCAGGAAAATTGGCGCATCAAAAACTGTCAGAAAAGACTGTTATTGCATTAGTTTTCAATAATTTTCAATTTTGCATCGTCTGTTCAATAAAGTCCCAAACTGAAACTCTAAAATCTCTTATTAGGAACTACCAGAGTTTCCATAAACTATTCAGAATGTGAGTGTTTCTACCAAACCTGATGATCATCCATGATATTTACACAGACACTCAAATGTCTTCTTCATGGTTTTACAAAAGCATAAAGTAGAGGAGAATATGACCAAAGCCAGAGGGATTTATCTTCTGGAAACCATCCAACTATGTCAAAACACCAGAACAGCAAACATTGCCAGACAGTTCCACTAGCATTACAGATGAATTAGTGGGGATGAAGTATGAGTAAGCCTCTCCAGTGCATGCAGACATAATTCAACACAGCACATGGGCTCAAAATTCCCAGCAGTACACTGGGAGAGGAAGAACAAAAACAAGTATCTTAGATCTAACAGCAGAATCTACATTAGAGTCAGTGCCGGCTGTATGTATTGATATTAACAGACTAAATTTGCATTGAGTCTACATGAGAAAGCAAGGCATGCATGCACAAAATACATATTTATACACTCTAGAGGACTGTCCAGATGAAGTATTATTTTGTTTCAAAGAATGTGAATTGATTTGTTATTCATAAACTGGCATTTTCAGCATGTGTATGCACAGTTGCATGGTTTTTGTTGTCATAGACAAGAAAATGTAAAGCACACAGATAAAAATAAATAGCCAAATCCATTTTTGAACACAACTTTCTGTGCATGACAGTGTCTGATTGAGATAAAAATGTAAATTAATTTTAAATAGACACAATCATACAACTTGAGGAGGGATGGTGCATTACTGAGAACAGTACAAGGGCATTAAGGTTTAGGATTTTTTTCCCTGACAGCTATTCTTATATTGTATTATATACTTTATTGAATTGGTAAACCACTCTTCAGCAAAAAAAAAAAAAAAAAAAGACTGTGTTGACTATGCCAAAATGTAGCTCTAAAACTTTACATGTATGGATACTTAAACTCTGATGAACTCACATGTGTAATTTGAGGTCTGGTTATAATTTCTCCAGAGTTTACCAGTGTATTTTTCAAAACAGACTACTAGTGATGGTAAAGTGGTACTACAGAGTGATGTGAACAATATAAAACCCCTACAGAGGGAACATAAAGTTAGAAGAGACCAACAACACATTTAATCTGCAACCAGTAATGCCCCATGAACAGATAGCCTACATGAGCACTGTGTCGAACTGAAAGAGTTAAAGGATTGTTCAGACTAGGGCAGGGCATTAAATCAAAATTTAAACTGCAAAATGACCTGCTGCAATTTGCAGAATGTGCAGAATTTTTTTAACCCGAAATGTGTCAAAATACAATTTTATTTTTTTCTTGCAGCATAGATGTTATCCCGTACACATCATGCAATCATTCAAGTGTTATGTTTTAGAAGATTTTACAAAAAATACTACTTTCCTCAGTTTTGTGTTCTTTTTTAATCAAAAATGACAATGACGTAAAAAAGGATCGCTCCTGTCAATACTCAAATTTACATTCAATTTCCAACATGAGTCAACATCATGGATCTCTTTCTGCTTGTGAACACCATATCTCAATGATGCTTGAAGATGTATTTTTTAAACATTGCCCAAATGTCCACAATGACTAAAAGACACACTGAATACATTTTGGAAGAAAAAGGTCAAGGTCAAAAACCATCCAAGCTCCTCCTCCTTATACGTGAAGCCCTCATAACTGCCAGGAAGCGGTTCTAGTTCTAGTTCTAGTTCTATACATTTCTTTCGTATTAAAACTGCTTTAATTAGGCTCAGATGCAATTGAACTATTTGAAAACAACTATGTACGCTATGTTGATCAATTTACCACAAAAATCCACATGCCTACATGAACATTCACACCATCACATAGCAATGCTGACTCAGGGAGAGCTGGACAGTGTCAGACATAATCTGAGGAGGTATGACATAACATCGCTTAGAAGAGTTTTAGAAGTCAGATTAGCGTTGAAGCCTTCATCATCACCATGTCCAGTCAACAAGGACTCATCCCCCTGCAGTGTAACAGGATGTTTTAAAGTGCTGCTGGTCTTTTATTTATGACGTATGGAAACATGTCAAGAAAACATTGTTGAAATTAAGTCAGTCAGTAAATGTAGTAAATGAAGTAACTGAAGCCAACAATCAGTAACTTTCTTTTTTTTAAGAGGGATCCTCCTATCGAACTTGTTACACTTTAAAGCAAACATAGTGGCAAGGTAGAGCTTTACTTACAACTTTAATCAGAAGTTATCATGAGGGAACTACAATTTTCCTGACACTTTTTTTTTTTTACAGTTTTATAAAACTGACTCATTAATCATTTAAAATGTCCTATAAACTATCTGGAAGATATGAGAACTATTCAGAGAGCAATGTAACAGCTAAAGGGCTGATGTTTATGCAATTAAGGATAAAATCAACAGAAGAGCAAGCAGTTATATTGGCAAATCAGGTTGTTAAAAGAGAGTAATGTTTAAATTGCACAAATACATTGGCTACATTTTAGTACTGAACCCTTACCAATGTATTTCTGCAATCAAAATAGCCCAGGAATTTGCATTTGTTTTTTTGTTATCTAACACTAAGAAATAACCCAACAATGGATGGCAAGGACTTCTATTTCAATGCAGTCATGATGAAACAAGTATTAATATTGTGTGATTTTTTAGGAGTATTGTATCAAAGTTTAAATCTCTGGTATTGTGATCACCCTCTGTGTATTGTAATTATATTAAAAAATATCACTTCTGCAATTGCTGCTGGCTTCCTCAGCTAGGGACCCCCAGGAGGCACTAGGGCAGTTTGCGGCTGAGTTCGAGGCGGCTGTTATGAGAGTAAAAAAGGTCAAAGTCTGAGGCCATGGACCTCTGAGGACCTCATGGACCTTGAGTGGGGAATGAGTCTTTGCTCCAGGTAAAGGAGTTCAAGTTTCTTGGGGTCTTGTTCATGAGTGATGGACCATGAGATAGACTGTTTCACCATCAGTAGTTTTGCAGGTGCTGTACCGTACTGTTGTGAAGAGGTGGCTGAGCCAGAAGGCAAATATTTCAATTTATCGGTCGATCTATGTTCCAACCCTCACCTATGGTCATGAACTCTGGAGAATAACCAAAAGAATGAGATCACGAGTTCAAGCGGTCACAATGAAATTCCTCTTCAGAGAAATACTGTAATTTATCATCTACTGATTTCTTGTTTAAAAAATGCTTATTTGCCTCACTGTTTCACTCTAATATACCCAAGAACTTTAAAGTACATTGTGTTGAAATGAAAATGAAAAGCCCAGCTCCTAATGGCCTCATTCCATTCAGTTGCTTGTACAGTATTTTGTGGTGACGTATTGTTTTGTATAAAGCTTACAGATCCAACAAACACTGCTATGGTTTACTGGCACACATGAATAAGACAGATACATTGTGTTTTATTAACACTGGCCTTTTTCCTGACATTACAGTGGGAAATTGACTATTGTGTCGTCAGTACAAAGATGCAGTTATTTGGCCAGCAGAATTAAAATCGTCTCTTTCTTTCTCAGTCCTTCCTTGACCCAAATTTGGGTCCTTTCGACAACAGGGGTTACTTATTAAGATAAATAGCTAATGTACTTTTTATATTTTCATGCTTAAACATACATGTAAAGATTTTGAATAACACATCACTTTATTCAGTGGGTATCCTAATAAAGTTTGTGGAGCTTTTAAACATCTTAAATCAAGTCTTGAGATTTTGTATATGGGCACACGGCCCTGAGATCATCCTGAAACCTTAAGTGGTGCTTAAAATCAGGATTATAGATTATAGAAATAAAGTGTAGATTCTGGGCCTATTATCAGTCCCTAATTTAGTCTACAATAGAACAGCTGACTCCCAAACTTTAAGGTCAGTTCTTTAACTAAAGCTACAGAAGATTCACGTGTGTAAGAAAAGAAATGCTGACGTAAAAATCTTGAGTCTATCTGTTCTTGTACTCACTTCTATTTTTAAAAAATCCACTGGCTCATCATTATTGTCTGGGATACAGAAATAATTAAAAAAAAATAGATTAAGTTCTGTCTTCATCAATGGGTCAACATTATGCAATCACAAGACAAAGGATGAAAAATGTTCAGTACTTTCATATTTTTTTAAAAACACCAAAAAAGATCTTTTAGTCTTAGAATTTATTTATCAACCGTTTCTTAATAGAAAAGAAATAAAGAAGGATATAAACAAACTGACGTTTACTGTGCAGAACACAGACAGAAAATCCTGGCATAGTGTAACGTTGTTTTAACTCTATGTTTACATAATGTGTACCACTCTGTACAGTAGCAGGGGCCCTGGACCCTGACCAGCCAGTCTGTTCCCCTGTGACTCGTGTCTGTTCCTTCCTTTTTTTTAACCTACCATCCTTACGCCGCACTCTCTTGGCAGCCTTTACATATCAACTGAGTTTAATATTTCAACACATACAGCTACAGCAGAAGATTTCTCTCAGTCCTGGTAATGTTCCCCTGCTAAACGCTTCTGCTAGTAAGCTATTCCTACCAGAAGATGGATTTGCAAAGTGAAAAATCAGAGCTAACGCAACGTCCTAGCTGAAGAAACTATCCTGTATGAAAGAAAACATGTATATTTCATAGTTCTACTTCCTTCTTTCTAACAGGAGATTAAAATCTGCTACTCTGACAACAATTATGACAACATACTGATGCTGAAATAATTCAGATTTTTAAAGTTTGTTTTGTTGAGTGCCATCTTAAAGGGCGCCTCTTTAAAAAGAAAAAAAAAAGTGTTCCCAATGGCCTCTTAATAGTTTATAATTTACCAATCATTTTATTGTCTTGGTTTTATAGATGAATCCATAGGAACTACTTTAAGGTTACCAGATTGTCAAGTTGATCTTTTCTGTGTGGTAATAATCAAGTGGCAACTTTAAATGTTGAAAATTGAGGCCAGAACTGCAGAAGAATAAGAAATCTGCAGTTCCTCCACTTAAGACTGGTGTCAAGAAACTCAAGCCCCAATTACATTTGTGGAGCCCATGTTTAAATTCACATTTCTGTAAAAGAAAACAAAACCAACACCTTGGTTAAAAAACCAGCAAAAGACAAACAAACAAACAAACAAACAAACAAAAACCCCAGTTACCTCTAAAGCTTGTTTCTTTGGTTATAAACACTATGAGAGTAATCCAGTCATTTAAAATCTAATAAAGCTACGATTTATAATGAGGCCAATTTGATGGATAGGCAGGCTGATGGCAGGTGTTGGCTGGAGGTGGGACTAGACAAGGCTACAATCAATCACTCTCATCCCCACTTCAAAAATCAGTGGGTGGCATTAGTGAGAAAATGCCCATATTTGAAAGCCTATGATAAAATCACTGCAAATTTGAAAATACTAATTGTTCAAGTTTGGATTTTGTGTATCACATTAGGGCTGGGCTATAAATTGAAATTTAGATTAAATCGCATTGTCTTACTGCGATTTTCAAATCGCAAAGGGTGCAATATTTCTTTGACCCAAAATGGGTTTCAAAATACATGTTTAAAACTTTTGTGCAGCAGCAGCAGAGATGTTGTGCCTTATACAACATGCAAACATTCAAGTGTCAATGTTTTGTAGGATAGTGTATAAAAACCCTAAATTTCTTGCTTTTGTATATTGTATGTTTGCAATATTGAAAATGAGAAAGACATAATATCATCATGCCCCACAATTCATACCGATATCTGCAATGAGTTAAAATAATAAAAATGAGATAATTCTGCAAAATTGTTTAGCTCTAGATTGATTTACTAAATATTGTGTATGAAATAAAATTGTTTGAAGGACATGTCAGGTTATACTGGCATACAGATCAGAGCAATCGATAATATTCAGCAGAGGCTTGTGAGTGTTAAGCTGCAGTGCGGACAAAGAGGCTGGTGGTGCTAGCTATGCTAATTTTAGCCACACTTGGTAAAACAATCTGACAATGTTTTTCTCATGTGATCCATGTTTATCATGTTGAAAAAAAGTACTCCATTTTGACGTGTCTGTATTTAAATTTGCTTTTATTTGACTTTGAAATCAGTCCCTTAAACATCCATAGTCATGACCAGCTGGTTGGATAAGGTTACATATTTAGAAACATCATCATCAACTTTGTTTTTCCTTTTCTTGCATTTTATGACTGATTGATAAATCGGGAAAAATACATATGGAAGTTGAAAACTTGCTTTTATTGTGATGTGTGGTTAAATTTAGTGTTTTACTTTCAATGGCATTTTCAGCTATCCAACAACTTGTGCCAGAGTTATTTTGCATGAAGCAAGAAACACGAGCCCTAAGCAATATTTTAATGATTCATCCATATCCATGTTGGTCCTACTAAATGTCCAATGGCCGTACAAAGCCAACCTTGACTCACCGTGACGGCTAATACTGTATTGACCTACAAACTGTCCACAGCAGCCAGATACTGCTCTGCAGGGCTACACTCCATATGAATTTGCTGAGAGCCTAAGTCGATCTGATTACTGTCATTTTCCATTTTCAGACTGCTCTGAGAAATAATCCACTGGCTAGTCAAGTGAACGTAACACTCACACAGACAGGAATCAAGGGTAATAGTGGGCCGCTGCACCAGATATAACCTCGACTATCTCACCTCTTTGACATTGTTTATTTATAGAAGTATCTCTGATGCCATTTATCACTTTCTTTATTCTAGGATTAGGGTATAGTGGTGACATTTACTCCTTTGTCCATTTTCTCTCTGCACTTTCTTTTCAGGATTTGCATTTCAATGGTTTAAATACTTAGGAACAGGAAGAAAAAGGAGATTTATATCTGGAATAAGTTGGAAATAGCTGCAGTTATCTAATATGTTTTGAATATAACTTGATGGAGTTTAAAGGCACTCTTATTACTCTGCAATAATATGCTCAACACTGACTGTAGCACCTATGAAAAAAATCAAAATGACAAAAATAAACAGCATTATTAAACTATTTATCTTCATTTAAAAAAAAGGGATTTTAACATTCAGTTCAAGTCCAAATCAAAGCAGCACAACAGAAGAAACTATATTTCTAAGAATGAAAGTGAACAAGTACCTTAAAGCCGTACGCTGGTTGCTCCTCGGAGATGATATGACCCCATCCAACTGGATGGAAGACTGATTTGCATGGGCTTACACAAGACGTGTGTTTTGCCAGGAAGGGCTTAAAGATCTGAATCTTAAAATGCTGTAACTTTAAAGTCTAAAGAGCATGGTAAACAGGCAACACATCCTTCAGAAATCATGCTGGATGATTCAATGAAAACTACAATTAGTATGTTTACATGCATACTTTAGTTGAGCTACATTTAAAGCTTAGTATTTCACTGGACTACTGTCTCTGTCCCAGTATATGAGCACTGGAGAACATATTCATAGACAGCAGATATGTTCCAATATCTTTTATTTCCCCGATACAAAAGTGTTAGGTATTGGCTGATACCAAGTATCACAATACCGGTGTACACTTTCTGGACCAACTGTAGTGTGGAAAACTGGCATATCATTTTAGCCCCACAGTGAACTCAGAACATGGCTCAAAAATAGAATTGTAATGTACAGCCTCTCTGTGACAGTTAAAGTTGTTTTTCCTGCTAATTTTTGTTAGTTTCACTGCTAAACATTAAAAAAACAATGGCACAGAGGGCCACATCATGGGCTCTCTATCAGTCTTTCTCTCCATTATTGGCAAAGCCTTACCTGATGAAGGAACAGCCTGCCATTTGTTGACAGCCCCTCACAAAGCACTCTGGAAAAACGCTTTTGATGTAAGCATTTGAGCTAGCATCCATAAATGATCCATTTTTTTCTTTAAAGGGATAAAAAAAGACATTCAGTGTCAGATCAATTGGTGTGAATTTAACCTTTAAAGTCCCTGAAAAGTCACCTCAGTTCCAGGCTTGTTAGAAACTCTTCTGTAAGGACTACAAAGGTATGGACAGCAGCATTGGAACAGTGCAACGGCTAGCTTCAAGTGGAAGAAAGTAAGAGGCTACAGTTTATGGTTACAAAGTTATTTAATTTTTCATAGTCTACCCTTTGTCACATCTTGTTGTATATGACAACGTCGGTCTGGAAGGTTTAACAAACTGTGCTATTGGATCCTTGCATTAACACGTGTCTCAACAAATTCAAATACTGTACCCTCATTTTCAGCAGTATTGGACCTATTTCCAGTACTGGTATCAGAATCAGAACAACACTTCTAGGCAGAAGTCCAACTCGGTTATGGTGGGTGGAAATAGGCCTCCTTTAAACTAGTTACTATTGGGCCTTGCTAACAATTTAGCAAGCAGCAAACTGGTTGTATTTGGAACAGTGAAAACTTGAACAACCTCACAGTCTGCACACTGCAAGCAAAGTAGGAAGTATCAGTAGTGGCCAATATCGACCCTTTGGACAAACATTGCCCATCGACAAATAACGTAGCATGAACAGATTTCAGTAGCCAGTCTTCATCTGTTGTTTCTAGTCAGTTCAATCCTGATACCACATTAGTATTAGCCCTAATTTTTATGATGGATGAATTTCTAAACCTTCTCTTTCCCAAACTGTTGTTGATGTAACAGGGTTTTATTCCTAAGTATGACTTATGACAAGCCATTTTAGAAAGCTTGAGATGACTGCTGTTAAGATCACTAATAACCTGTCAAGACAGGATACAATTCTATTTACTGTGGCACACAAATGTCCAAGAGATAAATCTTGACATATCAGCTGTATCTGTCCACTTGTGTTGACACAAGCTGTCTGGAAACACAGATTTAAAATTCAATTATCAACACTAAAGACAAGATGTACTATAGATTTTACATCAACCAGATTCTGTCAGAATTATCTCCTGCTAAAGTGCATACGTGATACATGCTCAGCATTTATTACTGGCTTTTGGCTAACTTTGTCTGTAATTTGATGCTGGTCAGAAGTTGTAAATTAAGTTAATCAAGCCGTCACCTTAAGGATAATGGGCAATCAGATGTGTGACCACTTTTCATACTCCATTTTTTCTTTCTCCTTCTATGTTTGACATCTCTTACTCAACTGGTTGCTAATCTCAACAGTATATACATGTTTTATAAACCAAGAAAGCTCACCCATTTATCCCCCCTTATGGGCGGCCTTGAGAATCCATTCAGGAGTGGACTTTGCCATGTCTATTTCACAACTGTGTATCAGTGGGATTTGGTGCATGTAGGAAAGAGTCCAGAGCAAAGGCAGATGCAATGAACACTTGGACACCTCTCGATGGTAATCTGGTCATTTAACAGATATTTGCATGTGAGTGCAGCTAACAATCTGTTCCAAATCCATGTTGCTGTTTGGGAAAACAATCTGCTAAACAATTTTTACAGTAAAGCAACATTTATTCCCAATTTGATGGAATGTATCAAAAAGGAAAAATGTGACTTTATTTCTGCAAACTTAAACCCTTTGAGTGTAAGTAAATCCTAAGTAAATTGGTCCCTTTACAGGGTAATGAAAAAATAAATTTGACTTACTTAACTTGACTCAAATCACTGAGATGAACAGGAGTGAAGCCTCTAATTACTTCAGCAGGTCGTAACTGAAGAACAACACAAGTTCAGTAGATGTAATGAACCAATAAATGACAGAGTTGACTTTGTAGAAATCTTGATGGGTGAAATTCCTCTTCACCTCTGATGTGAAAACACAAAGAGGCCTCTCAAGCTGCTAATTGGACTGTAAACAACACAGCACACAGAAAAGCAAGTCTTGGTTAGACGTCATTAAGCTACAGCTTGCTACACTGGAATAACCAAGAAATTGACATCTGCTCCAGATACATATATCAGCACTGATGGAGGATGGTTTAGAGATTGGCTAGGTGCTAGCTCTTTCTGTCTGCCATATGGTGCAGATCAGCTCCAGTATGGTGGTGTAATCTGAGTTTTTCACACTGAAACAGCCTCCTATTGAACCATTTAGTTATCTATCATTCTGTAAAAGCGATATAATGAGCTCAAATATGCTGAAGAAGCACACAATCTAAACTGCAGGAATACCTTTCATGTAAAGCCCACTGGCACCATGACCCACTTTTGACTCCTCAGATTTGGTTGCTTGTGCTGCAGACAGTCTGGCAGAATGGCAGCAACAAAGCAAGCCATGCTGCAGCCTGCAGGCTTCATTTTGATGTTATCCTGAGGTATTATCATTAAAGACATGTAGATATTTCATTTTCATATATTCTTTTTCTTTCATGATAAGTTGGAGCGGCTTGAAATGCTGAATATTGCATTTTTTTTACATCATTGTCCGGAAATTTGCTTCATTTACTACAGCAGCTAAATGGATTATTGAAATCAAAGAGAGAAAAAGCTTCACTGCATCACTATAAGGCCATTAACAGTTGGAAACTGACAGATCACATTAGATATAATTGAGCATGCTCTTTCTACTCAAAAACAAGATGCTTTTGGTTTCTGTAGTTTTTAAATCCCAAAATAAATCTTTCAATCCTGAGCCAACATTTTCTATATCAGGACCTCACCATCTGTCATTCATTACACTATCAAAACACACAACGAGTTATACTCTGCATTGAGTTAGGGTCAGGATTAAAGAACAACTAAGCGGTCTTTTCTGAATCATGGTTAGAGCTTTTAGAAATGTGTTCAGGATACCAGTCAGGTAAGAGCTCTGGACAGTGGCACTGGTTTTCACTGAGAGAAATAAACCAAAAACAAAGCTACTGGAACACCTGTGAGATCAATTGGAGGACATTACATGCAAAAGTACCCCACAATACCAATAAAAAACATACAAATATGCACAATTTTAATACAGAACAAAGTAATTGTAATACTCCAATTTAACCGGTAGAAAGCAGTACACCAGTAGCTGAAAAACAGAGGCGGACAGACTTGCTAGAAGCAGAGGGTGATTCAAAGTTTGAGAGGGCCTCTGGTTTGGAAGGTTTCATAAGATATTATCAGTCATTTTTAATTTTAATTTCAAAAATAAATGTTTTTTCAGTTAGTATGCAGCCTTCAAATTACAAATTATTGCTTTTGTTTCATGAAAAAAAAATTGAAGAGTATTCTTGAATTTGTAAAGAAACAGAACAGGAATAATTGATTAATCAATCAACTTAAGCCACATCAAAATCAGTCAATCATGGTCAATATAATTTGGCTTTTTAGACCCAAAAAAATTACCAAAAAAATCTCTTTAATGTCAAAGTGAACACAGATTTCTACAAAGTAATGCCAGTTAAATAGAAATATGTAAGGTACAATAATTGATTGCATAAATATTCTCCCCTTTAAAGTGACTGACCTTACTCAATAAAGGTCCAGATAATTGGTGCTAGTAGTCTCTCAATTAGTGAATAGTGGATCACCTGAGTGTCTCAAGTGATTGTAGTAGAAAGACACCTGTGTTTGGAAGATCCAGTAACTGGTTGATCAGTATTCCTGGCTACCATTACACCATGAAGACAAAAGAACACTCCAAGCAACTCAGAGAGAAGGTTAATGAAAATATAAGTCAGGGGATGTATATAAAAAAAATCCAAGGCACTGAACATCCCCCGAGTTCAGTTAAATCCATCATCAAGAAGTGGAAGGAATATGGCACGTGTAAACCTGCCTAGATCAGGCCATCCTCCCAAACTGAGTGACCGTGCAAGCGGGGAGACTAGTGAATAATAGCTTTACCTAATGCCAGGCCCAGACAGTCAGACCTCTTTAGTGATGTCATAAGATTATATCCGCCCAACAAACAGAAATATTTGGCAAACCTCTTTCCCCTTGTGGTCATTTTTATTTCCTGTGAAATAACATATTTAAATTCTGGGCTATTATTCCTTTTACTAATCCAGGTTACATAATGGAGTAAGCATAAGTTAGTCCGAGTGTGGCCAGAACTCCTCTAACGTCAATGAGTAGCTTTCGTTTAATCAGTCTGGGATGTGGTTGTGATGTAAGTTGCTTCAAAGTGCCATCACATCTGTAAAGTCAGGCTGCACTCTCCTGCTTGTGTTGAGATTATGTTTCTTCTTTCAGGCCAAAAAGGGCTTCTAATCCATCGGCTGGAGGTTAAATTACCAAGCCCTACTAATGCTGGAAATAAAGCAGGAAAGTGCAGCGTAATCGTCTTTTTGGTCACATATGGCTTACATACAACTTTAACTATCAGTTTAGTCTTAAAATGTGTGTAGTTTCTGCATGCTACACTACATACAAAACACACACACCTCCCAACAGCATAATACAACAGACTTTCTCACCTAGACTGTGGCTGTGTGTGTTTATGTAGTTTGACTGTCAAACCTCGATTTCAATGATTTTCAGTTCACAAAGACTACAAAAGTCAATATCCTACTAAAATTACTTTTTAAAGCATTGACTTATCGTGAAGTCCTGTCAAACTCCACAGAATTGTTATCATAACATGTATTATATGAATGAGACTATCTGACTGGGAGTAACTGAGCAGTAACGTATGAGCAGTAATCATGTACAAAATCATTTGACAATTACTGATATGAGTTAAAACTCTGATGCAGCAAGTGATACATGGTAAATCAATTTTCTAACATAAAACTGTAAAATATCACTTTGCTTAAGTTTATGTAGTTCTCTGTATCTTGGTTCAGCTAATAAAAGAAATCCAGTTTTTTATTCTTTTTGAAATGTGACACCTCTCAGATCTACGTAGCTACTGACATCAAACAAGTTAAGCCAACAGCAAATAGAGCACTCTACAAAAACAATACTGCATATATACACAGTCACGTGCATACATTTTAGGCATGTAGGGCTCTAAGGATTCATCACAGGGCCCGATGCACACAACCTGGGATTGAAGAGGGCAAAACAGTGGCCAGAGTCAAGCTCAACACATGCTGACACGTGTGTCACGTGTGACACGTATGCCAGGTCAAGCTCGACAGCATCTCTTTTGCCCAGGTCTTTTCACATCTAATATGGAGACCGCTGGCAGATCTCAGGCCCCTTGGACATAAATAGCACAACCAGGAGCAAGGAGGACCCAGACAGTACCCAAGGCCCTGCTTACTCGCCACATCTACCTCTTACTCCACCCTAAAGGTGATGCCTTTTTCAAGGCTGGTACTTATGTGACATCCAGCCAATCAGATTGTCTTGTTGATTGTCAGGACATTTGGTGAGTGAAAATAAAGCCAGAGGGGAAGACTACCTTTGCAGTGGAGCCAGAGTAGCACACTTTGATTAATTTTAGCGATGATGCGTAAAATAAAATGCCAAATGCCAAGTATCTGCTTCAGTAATTGGCCAGGCCGATGATTGGTCTACCCCTACCCTAAATATATTTGTGTTGGTTTGTAATTCTACTGCAAGGTACTGTTAGATTCCTATAGTAAAGTCAGAGCTACATATTTGTCAAAGCTAACAAAATCTCTGCAATCCATGTTTTTGTGCTAACATTGTTAAATTTTTCCCAAAATTAATATCAGGGCGAGCCAATATGGGCCAACACTGAAGTCTAGATACACTATATTGCCAAAAGTATTCACTCACCCATCCAAATAATTGAAATCAGGTGTTCCATTTACTTCCATGGCCACAGGTGTATAAAATCAAGCACCTAGGCATGCAGACTGTTTCTACAAACATTTGTGAAAGAATGGGTCGCTCTCAGGAGCTCAGTGAATTCCAGCATGGTACTGTAATGGGATGCCACCTGTGCAACAAGTCAAGTCGTGAAATTTCCTTGCTCCTAAATATTCCAAAGTCATCTGTCAGTGGTATTATAACAAAGTGGAAGCGATTGGGAACAACAGCCACGAAGTGGTAGGCCACTTAAAATGACGGAGGAGGTTCAGCAGATGCTGAGGTGCATAGTGCACAGAGGTCACCAACTTTCTGCAGAGTCAATCGCTACAGACCTCCAAACTTCATGTGGCCTTCAGATTATCTCAAGAACAGTGCGTAGAGAGCTTCAATGATATGGGTTTCCATGGGCGAGCAGCTGCATCCAAGCCATACATCACCAAGTGCAATGCAAAGTGTAGGTTGCAGTGGTGTAAAGCACGCCGCCACTGGAGTCTAGAGCAATGGAGGCACGTTCTCTGGAGTGCTATATTGCGCTTCTCCATCTGGCAATCTGATGGACAAGTCAAGGTTTGGCGATTGCCAGGATAACGGTACTTGTCTGACTGTGTGGTCCTCAAATGGACATAGACACACAGACACGCCGCCAATTACAGTAGTAAGATAGTAGCTAAACGACCCTGTGTGAGGGGCCTAGCTTCCTGCCTGCACTCCAGTTGGTAATTGGCCACACTTTGGCTCCTGTGGTTAATGACTGACAAGAAGCTCACTTCAAAAATACCAAACTAGCTCTTTAACATGAGGGTATGGTTCTGAAATAAGTGAAGTATTGCGACTGTATTGAAGACATTATTTTGAAATGTGAGTTTGAATCGTTCAGAGATTAATCTTTGAAAAGTAGGGATGCCACAACATCAGAACTTTAAACTTTGACATGATAATTGTAAAATTCAAACAATATCAATAATTTGTTATATTTCATTACTACTTTATTATTACTATGAAATCGTTGAAATTCATAGGCACTTATAGTGTAAGGTTTAGTTTTCCCAACAGGTTAAGACGTGCACATTTTCTAAATTGATCGAACACATAGTTGCATATTTGTGCATTTTTTTAAGTGTAGCCTCCTCTGCTCTCAGGCTGTAACTTTTATATTTACAGGACTTAAGATGTAACCATAAGCCTTCTTTTTGAAGTCTGAGTTGAACTTACCAGTTAAAATATGAATACAATTCTGCATATTTTATGTTTGGCACTTTAAGATTCTATCTGATGCACTAATAACAGAGATTGTATTGTTTTAAAAAATCTGGCTTTGAATGTTTTATAACCTTATAATGCAGACTATTTTTATTTTGTTTATTTTGTCTGATTACTCTATGTGTGCTATTCAACAGCTCATCAATTGCACAATACAATAATCTATAACCTAATAACATGGAACCAGCCACTAGCCCACATCTTAGCTGACCCTGAAACAAAAGTGTGACAAATGCCTTCCCCAGCACGACTGTGGTGTGTAAATCAGGCCAGTGTAACACCCTGAGGCAGCAGCAGGCTCCAGACCTGATGCCTCAGTCTGGATCGGGCCCCTGCCTCCACACAGTGGACTGTAGCACCCTCCTGCCACATCACTGCAGCATCCTTTCAAAACATGCCCACTTATGTGTGATGGCTTGTCAAGCAGAAAAATGCACACGCTGCAAAGCATGCATAAAGCATCAAATGCACATCTGGTTGTACCTGAAGCGCAGGCAGCAACAGCTGGAATCTTCACGGCACAACATGTACTGTTCAGAAGGAGCCAAAACACACAGGACACGGCAGTCGGGTTGTGTAAAATGGCCCTGCATGGCGAGGAAAATCCCCACAGCGGACACGAGCTCCATCCTCGTCATCTTCGAGGAGCTTGCTTGTGTAGGCCGAGCTCTGCCACTTCCGACATGCAAGCTAATGAAGCTACACGTTCAAAATAAGACATTAATTCACCGTGCAAGGAAATTAAACACCATAGCTGCATTCATTGATGTAATGTTACCTCGGTAGTTCAAAGCGGAAGCAGGATAAAAGGAGTCTAGTTTGCATCTCGCACCGCTGCTGAGATGATCAACCTGACTCAAACCAGCAGGCCCGCTAGTCCCAGTAACTCCCAGTTCAGACGATGATAAACCCAGTAAAGACGGTATTTAAAGACAGTTTGCTTTCCCTTACCTTGGAATCGATCCTCATCGACTGTTGAGCCCTAGATGTTGAGAAACCGTGCCCATGACATGCTTGTATTTCAGGTTGAATTTCTCCCTCTCCGCTATGATCTCAGCATCAGCAGCAGCTCGTACAATGAAGCAGTGATGGCCGGTGGTGATGATGCTGGGAGCCCCGCCCTCCTCCCCGTGCAGCCAGAATGAGCTCACTGGTTTCCAGCTAAGCCACCGGCTCCAGAGCCGCCGCAGTCCACCAGCACACACACACAAACAAACAGCCACATAAACACACACACACAGGAAATGTCCATTTAAATGTCCACAATGTTCCTGTAACAGACATTCACTTCTTAGACGGTTTGAAAATGTCAAGTGAAAAATAATGTGCTCGTGACGTTTCAGCTCTAAACCTACGTGGTGATGTCACTTAGCTAAATGCACCGCACGACACAATTACGTTTTTCTTTCATTGATAATAAGCCTTTCAAAAAGTCCCTTAAGTTGGGCAAAATATCATTTTTTTAAGATGAGATATTTCTGGACAAGATATACAAATAACCTTTATATCGGTAGCCCATAGTTTATGTACAGTGCCTATAAAGAGTATTAATCTCCATGAATGTTTCACCCTTTAATTTATTTAAAAATCTGTCATAGTTAATGTAACTTGGCTTTTATGAGCCAATTTTAATTTCTACAAAGCAATGTCAATTAAATAAAAAAAAATATATATATAATGTGAAATAAGTGACTGTATATGTACCATAGTTCTCTGGCAAACTCAATAAGGTTGTCCTCTGTTTTGTTGCATTCATTCTACCCTCTTCTTTTAAAAGAAGCATCCCCACAGGATGATGCTGGCACCACTGTGCTTCACGATGGGGATGGTGTGTTTGTGGTGAAGTGCAGTGTATGATGTCTGCCAAACATAGCGTCTTGTCTGATGGCCAAAAAGCACCGTTTTGATCTCATCAGACCAAAGAACTTTCCTCTACTCGACCATGCAGTCTCCCACATGCCTTTTGGTGAACTCTAGTCAAGATGTAATGAGTTTTCTTCAACAGTGGCTTTCTCTTTACCACTCTCCCATAAAGCTTTGACAGGTGAAGAACCCAGGTAACATTTGACGTATGCTCTCTTCCATCCATCTTCCATCTTCCATCTCAGCTGTTGAAGTTTGGACTCCCTCAGAGTAGTGATAGGTATCTTGGTGGCCTCTCTTGGTAGTCTCCTTCTTGCATGATCACTCATTTTGTGAGGTCTCAGTCTAATCTAGGTAGATTTACACATGTGCCATATTCCTTCCATTTCTTGATGATGGATTTAACTGATATCTGGGGGATGTTCAGTGCCTTGGATTTTTTTTTATCCATACCCTGACTTTTACTTTCCAATAGCCTTTTTATCTGAGTTGCTTGGAGTGTTCTTTTGTCTTCATGGCGTAATGGTAGCCAGGAATACTGATTAACCAGTAACTGGGCCTTCCAGACACAGGTATCTTTTTACTACAATCACTTTAGACACATTCAGTACATTCAGATGATCCCATTTCATTAATTGCAAGACTACTAGTGCAAATTATCTGTACCTCTGTTGCACAAGATCAGTATAAGGGCAAAACGTCCAAGGGTATTTTGACATTAAGTTATTTAACTAAGAGTTTTTTCCATCACATATATTTTTTAATTGTTCGTTTTTTAATGTTACTTCATATCATATTTTGTAAATAATACTAATGCATACTTTAAATACAATTTTTTTTTCATTTTTTTATTGATGTCATATTATTCATTATGATGAATGCTGTTTGAAAGAACCCCCCTGTGAAGCTTGTTGAAACACAAGTGTGTGTACAGTAAAATAAGCACAATGACAGACACCACAAAGAAAAGTAGTTTACAGGTGCAAAGGAAAAAAAAGAGAAAAGATTTTTCTTACATTATTAAAGGTTACACATGATTGCAGTGTTCTTCACAAACAGTTTGCACAAGTGCAACATGAGTGAGACTACTTGGTAACCAGAGTGCTGTTTTTTCGAAGGCTGGTGTTTCTAGGTAAACAAACTAAGCTAAATGATGCCGTTTGTGTTCAGAGATGTGCAGAGTTGTTATTTAGACTGATGAGAGAAACCAATGGCAGTTTGGAGTCATTTTACTGATACATAGCTTCAAGTTTTCAGAATTGTGTACAAACTTTGATTTATTGTGTATAAAATGGGAAAACTAACCGAGTGAGAGTAGTGTCATCTAATGGTCAGTCCAAGAACTGCATGTCAATGTTAGAGCCAATCAGTTGCTGAACTTATTGTATATTTCTCTAAATACCAAAGATCTCCAGGATTTATGGGAAAAAAGTTGATTCTGGTGATCACAAAAAAGTTGGCACAATGATCTCCTGTTTGCTCCAACATCTGACGACAGACTACAAATTTAATCACTGGTATTCTAGTCTAGATTATGAAACACACAGACCTTTGTGTGTTGACTTAAGGTTAAAGTAGAGTGGATTCTGACTCTAATCACATAATTAGCTTGAGAACAGCATACTGTACATACTTCAGCTGCATTCATTGCTGTGTGGCTACCTTTACTACACACCATTCTGACGATCTGTTGTATCATGGTCTGTGTAATTGTTTATTTAAGGTTTGATTTTTACTTCACTGAAAAACAACACATACATAAACTGCTGTGAAAGCAGCACAGTCTAGCTTAGGTGCGAGCTCACATCTGCACAATACATCACTGATTAGCTCAGTGACTATTGTGGAATGGTATAGGGGTCAGGCATGACAAAGTCAAAACAGGTAGAGGGAGATTTTGTTTCAAATTTTGTTTGAAATTCTGAGGAAGAAATTGAAATGTTGACAAATGTTATATGATAAAAGATGGGTAAAAGTCGAAATGTTGAAGAAAAAAGTTAAAACGCTGAAAAAGTCAGAATGTTGAAGGAAGTGAAAATGTTGGGAAACAATAGTCAAAATGTAAAAAAAAAAAGTTATGTTGAGGGAAAAGCTGAAATGTTGCTGAAATGAAAAAGTTGTAATGTTGAGGAAAAAAAGTCAAAATGTTGGGAAAAGTTAAAATGGAACAAAAATTTTTCAACTGGAACCTGATCAGCTCAACCCCAAATCCTTGACAACTGTTAATGTGGCTTAGATAGATAGATAGATAGATAGATAGATAGATAGATAGATAGATAGATAGATAGACTTAACTGATCCCGAAGGAAATTTGGTTTTGTTGTTTTTCAAGCATAATCCATTACTAAAGATATCTTTACTGATACATCAGATTGGTTTTATTAATTTTAACACACAAAATGTGAGGTATATCAAAGTGGCCCAGTCAGCCTTATATTCTTCTGAATGTGGACCCCTCTGCCATGAGGAAAATTGTCTTTTGGGAGCGCAGACATCTCTTTAAAGAAAATGGACTTTGTCAAATTTGAAATTCATTCCCTATGAGTCATGATAGTTGATAGTCGTTTATTGTCATTGCATTGTAAAAACACAACAAAATTGTATTTGGCACTCTCCTCTGTAGCAGCAAACACAGTCATACAAGTGGCGGTTGGATATCAGCAGCCTCACGTCGTCCATCCCGCTGAGGAGGGAGCGGACACCCGGGAGAAAGAAACTTGGTATGTCAGGTTTGTGTGGGGCCGCTCTTAGCTTATCCTGCAGCCCGGCTTGTTTGCCCCGCTTCCGCCTTCTCGCACAATGCCGTCTCTTCCTCCTCCCCACTGGCTGAAGTTGTCGTGCTGATCAGGCAGTGTTCTGTGGCAGTTACTGGAAGTTGTTGTTAGCTTTTAAGCTAGCCAGGAGTTGAGACTGGTCTTCTTTTTCACCTTTTTTGGGTCTTTCTTGATGGAAACTTCCTGTTCTTTCTCTCAAAGGTGTCCTGGACCATACATCTTCTTGCTTTCATAAGGTTCAACCTATGTTGTCAACTTAACTGTGAAAAACACTACAACTCCAAGATATAACTCAAGAGTGCATCTTTCCTGCTGCCAACACAGTCCGTCCCAAAAACGACAGAGGATGTTCCTACGACACTAAGACTTGCTTTATTGAACATTAGACCTCTGGATGGAAAAACATTTTTTAATCAATGATTTTATCCCCGAGCACAACCTTGTTTTTATATTTAACTGAGACTTGGTTGGATCAAAACAACATTACAGCTGCTCTTATTGAGTCAACCCCTCCCAACTATATTTTTATTAGTGAGGCTAGAGTGAATGGGAGAGGAGGTGGAGTGGCAGTTTTATTCAAAAACTCTTTCCAATTTAAAAATTATCTTTCAGTAATTTTTCTACCTTTGAACATGTGGCTCTTCAGCTGAAGTCCTCCCCTGGAGCTGTGTTACTAAATGTTTACAGGCCACCTAAATACTGTGCAGACTTTTTTGATGATTTCAATGAACTGCTGTCTACAATCTGTAAAGAATATGACTGTATAATCATTGTTGGTGATTTTAACATCCATGTTGATAACCCCCAGGACAGAGGGGCTAAGAACTGTACTGTACTCCTCACAGCTTTGGGCTGAGTCAGCATGTGTCAGAACCCACACACAATACAGGGCACACTCTGGACCTGCTTATCTCCATGGGTCTGAACATACACGAGGTCATTGTGAGTGATGTGGCCCTGTCTAATAACTGCTGTATTTTCTTTGAGAGCACTATCTCTGTGCATACAAGTAATCAGAGAGAAGTTATCATGAAAGGACGCATTACTGAAAACACCAGTGAAATGTTTAACAAGCTTTTTTCTTCCACAGCCACCCTGCCCTGTAGTTCAGCCAGTGAGCTGGTAGATAACTTGAACTCTAAATTGTTGAAGGTTAGACTCCATTGCTCCCATTAAGTTGAAGATTGTCTCTAGCAAGAAAATATCTCCATGGAGAAATGCCATGGTTGTAAAAAATGAAAAAAGAGAGTGCCGAAAAGCTGAATGCAGGTGGCGAGAAACAAATCTCCAGATTCGTTTTGACATCTGTAAAGAGAAACTTCACACTTATAATCTACAGCTGAGGAATGTAAGGCAGTCTTTCTTCTCAGACATAATCACCAAAAACAAAAATAATGCTCGAGCATTGTTTTCTACTGTCGAGAGATTAACAAACCCCCCTGTGTCAGTAGTACCTGAGCTTCATTCTACCAGGGCCTGCAATGAATTTGCTTCATTCTTTAGAGAGGAAATTCAGAATATTAGACAGGCAGTCAGTACCTCCACACCAGGTTCGGGATCTGTGCTATGTCCATTTAAAAACCGTTTAAACACCATGACACAGTTTAATCAATCACAAAAATCTGGAGGACATTCTACACCAACTGAACTCTTCCTACTGCTGTCTGGATGTTTAACCCACAGATTTTTTTTCAAAAAGGTTTCACATGTCATGGCATCTGATCTGTTACTGATCGTTAACATGTCTCTATTCTCAGGTGTCTTCCCACCAGGCGTGGGAGAAAAAATCGATACAGCATAGTATTGCGTTATTTTGTCCGGTGATATATCGTATTGTCTCTTCTACCAAGTATCAATTTTTTCAAATTAATTGCTAATATGAACTGAAGTCTATGGTAATGGAAAAATAAAACCAATTGTTTAGACAATTGTTTGTCCTGTGATGTTCGCAGAGGTGATGATCATAAAGCAAGAAAAAGTAGGCTAAGTACAACAAACATGGCAGCACCAGGGGAAGGACATTAGGAATGCAAGCAGGGCACAAATAATATGGACACAACACATTAGGTGCTACAGTAAGTGCTACATGAAAATAAAAAACTGGAAATACAACAAACATGAGGGCAAGGCTATTGCTAAATCAGCTAAACAGTTGAAAAAATGGTATGGATCACAATATATCGCAGGATAAGGTATCACAATACTCACTATTGCAAAATGTTTAAAATTGCAATAATATTGAGTCGTGACCCAAGTATCATGATAACATCGTATCGTGGGGCCACTAGTGATTCCAACCCCTACTTCCCACAGACCCTGAAAACAGCTGTTATTAAGCCACTCTTAAAAAAGAACAATCTAGAAAAGACCTTATTGAATAATATCAACAATATCAAATCTTCCTTTTTTAAGTAAATTTATTGAAAAGGCTGTGTGTCAACAGCTAAATTATTTTCTAACAGTGAACAGCTGCTTTAACGGCTTCCAATCAGGTTTTAGACCACATCACAGCACTGAGACCGCTCTGGTCAAAGTGTTTAATGACATTCACTTAAACACTTTTCATGGCAGATGTTCAGTCCTAGTGTTATTGGATCTCAGTGCTATTTGACACAGTTGACCACAATATATTACTTGACCGACTGGAAACTGGTTGGGACTGTCTGGCACAGTATTAGAATGGTTTGCATCCTTCCTAAAGGGCGGGGGTTAATTTATGTCAATAGGTAACTTTAAATCTGAGCAGGCCAAAATTACATGTGGAGTCCCCCAAGGCTCCATCCTGGGGCCTCTTCTGTTTAACATCTACATCAGGGTATATGCAGGAATCTTGAAGTTAATTTTAATATCTTTTTAAGACTTTTTCAAGACCTTCTCAATATTTTTTAATACCTCACCGCCACTTCAAGCTGTAACCATTTACATCAATGATATTTTTAACTTAACAGTTTTAGTTTGTGATAAAGACTATAGACCACTCTGATACAACAAAATTCAAAGAGGCTGGGATAGTAAATCTTTGTGCTTCTGAATTTCCACCCACCCGCCTGCCCACTCTGGCGCTCTCAGAGACAATTTACGAACGCAATGACAATAGCCTGGTTTTTTAGGTACCTGTTCATCTTTGTTTTTTAATAAAAATGAATAAATTCACACACTTTTATGATGTTTTTGGGACTCAAACTCTTGGACAGCTAATTCAGAACAAATACTTTCAAAATTTAAGACTTTATAAAGTCTTGATAAGACTTTTTAATACTTTTTAAGGGTCTTAATTTCCCAAAATTGATTTATCACCTTTTAATACTTTTTAAGACCCCGCAGATACCCTGTACATGCTTCCACTCGTTCAGATCGTCGAAAACAACAACATGAATTACCATAACTATGCAGATGACACACAGCTCTACATTTCAATGTCCCCAGGTGACCATGGCCCCATACAAGCACTGGGTAAATGCATGGAACAAATTACCGAATGGATGTGCCATAATTTTCTTTAGTTACACAGAGAAAAAATTGAGGTAGTTGTTTTTGGGCCCAAGGAGGAATCTGTAAAGCTGCTGCTCGAGTCCTCACTAAGACCAAGAGAGTTGACCATATCACTCCCGTTCTGAGGTCTTTACACTGGCTCCCTGACTCTCAGAGAATAGACTTTAAGATACTGAATGGTTTAGGCCCAAAATACATCAGAGAGCTTCTACTCCAGTATGAACCATCCAGACCACTCATGTCGTCTGGTGCAGGTCTGCTCTGTGTCCCCAGAGTCAGAACCAAACATGGAGAATCAGCGTTCAGTTATATGCTCCATATATCTGGAAAAAACCCACAGAAAACATCAGGTGTGCTGAAAGTCTTAGCCCTTTTAAATCAAGGTTGAAGACACACCTATTCACTGCTGCCTTTAATTAAAACACTGTATCACTTTGTAAATTTTCTTTTTCAACTACAACTCTGCACTGTAACTTTTACTTGTATATCTTTGTTTTTATCTTTTGTGGGTTTTATTTGCTGTTTTTAATACTCGATAATTTTTCTTTTCTTTTAAAATTTTTCTATTGTGTTTCTTTTTCCCTTTGCTATTGTATTTTAATATCCTGTGTGACTCACTCTGAATTGCCTTGGTGCTGAAATATGCTATACAAAAAAACTTTCCTTGCCTTGGACTGAAAGTGACTCACACATATGAACGTTGAGAAAAATAGCCTGAGTAATATGCTAAGAAAAAATAATTCCAAAGTTGTTATTCAACACTGCTTGTGACCTTTTTTCCTCAACATGTATACATTTTTCACTCATTTAAACATGAGTCTCCTCATGGATGAGAATAAAGAATAAGAAGAGAATAAAAAACTTCCTCCACTTTTTTCCTCATGCCTGACCACATTACTCTTCCATACTATATGGAGACTTTCCCACGTGCACTGTGTCCAAGTTTTTTTTTTTTTTTTTTTTTAACTGAAAGCCCCCTCCCACCGCCCCCTTCTACCGTGCATATAGATGCACCATAAAAAGTCACTGTGTCCGCCAACAGGTTGCTCAGTAACAGCTGTATCTACATCTGTTGTTAGCTTACTACATTATTTTTACATCCGCGTGCACATGCAGTCTATTCTGACCCTCTTTGTCTACCGTACAAAATCTAATGTCACGCTAAAGTTGGCGCTTAAAAGTTTTTCATAGGAGAAAACGGTTCCGTGATTTGAAGGGGAAACGATGGAGATGAAAAAACAAAAAGGTATCCTGACAGTGTCTGTATCTACAGGACACCCACAGACAGCGAAAAAATCGGAGGGACGCGGACAATGGGGGCGCAAAGCCGAGTTCATCCTGACTGTGATGGGAGCGATTATCGGACCTGGCAATGTTTGGAGGTTTCCTTACCTGTGCTACAGAAACGGCGGAGGTGAGTGACTTAACACGGCAACAGTTGCTCTCAGTTCGTGTGAGTAAGAGTTTTATAATGCACCACTTTGTCCCTGTGTATAAAGTGGTTCCTCTATTTTCAGGTGTGTTCTTCATCCCATACATCCTGTTCATATTTACGTGCGGAGTCCCCTTATTCTTCCTCGAGACTGCGTTGGGACAATACACCAGCCAGGGGGGGATCACATGCTGGAGAAAGATCTGCCCGCTTTTCCAGGGTGACTACAAGTTTTATTTGGAATAATAGAGCAAAGTAGTAGCGATGTTAAGATTATCACCTGTAATCATTATCTAAATAACAACAGAATATCTGTTGACCATTTCTGCGTATTTTGTATTTTTCCTCCCTCTCCACAGGAATGGGCTATGCCAGTCACTTGATCATCTTATTCATTGCCACCTCCTATATTATCATCCTCGCATGGGCGTTTTTCTACCTGTTCTCTTCCTTCAGTGCGGAGCTACCGTGGGCCACATGTGGAAACTACTGGAACACAGGTAGGCCCCTTTCCGACCCCTCAAAATTATTCGGGGATGGAAAGATTACAAAAATAAACAGGTAGGCTTACTGTTACCGTGATTTCATGTTCTTAAGCAAACCTGTCAGGCAACAGCTAATTTTTCATTTTTGTTTCTAGGAATGCACAATATTTTCAGCATGATATCTGTACTGGCAGATATGAGAATTTCTGTTGATATTATTTCTGATATATATATATAAGCAAAAGTATGAATCTACCATACTGCTTCACCTTATAAGGGGCAATAAGCTTTAAGCACAACCAACCGACCTACCACAGCTAGAGTTCTGACTTTTTCCCCCCTCATTCCTTAAGCATGAAAGTGTGCTTTAAGGGCTCAAGTTTGAGGTCTGAACTACAGCTAGTTTAATTTTTTTCACACTCGAGAAGAAGATGTATTTTGTGTGGAATTTCAAACACTATGTCTCAGGGAACTACCCAGCAAACCTATGTGTATTTTTTAGAGTTAATCTTCATTTGAAATTTAAAAGAATGGCACAATTTATTTTGAGCTCACCCTGTTACGGTGCTGTTTATGTGCATGTATTATTTATTTTTATTATAATGTTTCTTTGTTTAATATGTCTTTCATGACGAATGGATTGTCACAGTAAGAGTAACAGGTCAGGTTTGTGAAAAACACAGAAAATTAAAAAAGCGAGCCTTGGTGGGTGTATAATGATATGAATATTTGCTTAAAATGTGGAAATATTAGCGTTTCAGATATTGTCCAAATTCAACTATTCCCTATTCCCCTATCATTTCTTTTATTCCAGCAGCAGATCCCTTGTATCATTATTCTCACTAGGATCTTTATTTAAACAGATTAGGTGTGTCATCTGCATATGGTTTACCCAAATGTAAGGCTGTATATCTAGGTGTTTTTCTGCCTGATGTAAATCCAGTTCACACTTCATTTTTGTGTCCTTTGTCTGGCCATATATTAGTCTGACTCATTCATCTCTATTTTCTAATGTAAGCAAGCACCTTGTTGCAATCTGTCATGCTCCTGAATGTAGATTTAAGTCAGTTAGCTGGTCAGTTTCATGTAGCAGACAAAAAAGTAGACTTAAGCTCCTCAATAACAGTAATGTGTGTACATTTAATTTGTTACTTTCTGCAAAAATCTAAAATGTATGCTGGTCTCTCTCAAATACTGTATGCAACAAGTTTAAAAATTTGAGTTTAAAATGTTTTAATACCTTTTTTTTTTAGATTCATGCTTCGACAACACGACCATAGGCATGACAACCAGAATGAACGTTACTCTTCCTGTTGTGGAGTTCTGGCAGTGAGTAGACCCAAAGTTACTCACAGTTTTTGATCCCTGCCCCTTTGTTCCTCCTCTTACACCAACTTTCTCCTCTTTCCTTTCACATTAGCTTTTGTGTCCAGGCTGTTGTTGTTCAGCATGTTTAGAGTTTTGAATGCTGGGATAAAGCTGAAATGCTGAAAGCCAAGAGATTTAAAGAGGCTGCATTTTTTTAAACCAAAATAGATGTATGGTGTTATTTTAGCATTACCTGTGAAAAAAAGCTTCAAATTGCAGTTGTTAGGTAGTAATATCCAGTATCCAAAGACTGCAAAAGTTGGCTTTACCTCCTGCTCTCTACTTACTATCATTAAACTCACTCTAGTTCTATAAAGTCTCCTTTAACCAGGAGGAACAACAAAGTGTTTACCCAATCCTCTGAGATGAGCAATAGGTTACCCCACATTAAAGGTTGTGGCAAGGTAACAGCAACAGCAGTAGAAAAATATGTATTTCAATATATTTATGTTTTGTACTGCATTTTTAGGGATTGGAGCAACTCTGTAAAAAGATATATGGATATTAAGGCTGCAGTAATAGATTCTTTTTGTAGTTGAGTACTCTATCGATTCTTCTGACGATTAATCAAGTACTCTAATAAGAAATATTGCATTTTTTTAATCAGTCACTTTTGCTTTTTTTAAGAGAAGAAGTACAAGTAGTGCTAACCCTAACCCTAATGAGAAAAGAAGCTGGGTCCCTTAAATAAACTACTTCTATATTAAAAATTGGTTCTCTGAAGAAAATATATTTTACAAAGTGCAATGAAGTTCTAATGACAATTTACATTTCTTAAAATTACAAGGACAGAAGGTTAAATAATTACATGAGATTATGCCATATTTTGGGTTTTAGGGATCCTCTCCCTGGAAATGTTTGGTGCCAATGGTTAATGCACCACTATGTAGAAGCTCTTTAACCCAAATGATATTTTTAATAATAAAATTAAATTATTATTGTTATCCATGAATTTTCAAATTTACTGATTTACAAAAAAACTGAAAAAATAGTAAAGCAAATTATTATTTCTTGATTAATATGTCAAGTTATAGTTATTTACTTGCATTCCTGAAAAGAAAAATGAGTTTTAGTGGTTGAATGTTATGCTTGATTAATTTCTGACTTCTCAGAGAAGCCCAGTGAGCCGGCTCAAATTTGGGTGAATTCAGTTTGAAATCCCTCATTCCTGTTCAAACTGGTAAAACGTGGAGAGCTCACTGAAAATGAAAGAGTCCGCATTAAAGTACTTCATGATGCTGGATGGTCTTTGAGACAAATATGACAGGTGGTCTAATAAAGTTGTTAAGCACTGTGTATGGATACAGGACTGATTTAAGTGAAGCCTGGAGGCAGATAATTTGCCTCGAGGAATTTTTTTGAATTGAATCACTCGGATAATTTGAGGAATCGTTTCAGCCCCAAAATGGATATATTTGCTAGCTAAAAGAGATTATGCTAACAGGCTACCATTAATTACACCACTTTTTCTGCACGGCAGCTGACGTTTTGAAGCCTGTTTTTTAAGAAATAAATCTTAATTAGGTGAGCTCACATTGGCTGATTAGTTATTGATCCTACTCGCTCATGGTGGTGGGATGGTTTTATAAAACTGAACACATCCAACTGCTGGTTATCTCCCTTATTGCTCAAGTTTAGCAATAAGCTTAAACCCAGATGACTAAATGTTTTTTGAAAAGCAATGTATTCATAGTATCTGCTATTTCTGTCTTTCCTGTCTCAGCTTATTTCTGGTTTCTGTGACACCCTGATTATGATTGATAAAATAGCCCAATAAAAACAATAAGTCTTTTATTCTTACCCCTGCTAAATTCTGATGGTCACTGACTCTGCCCTCCTGTGTGCAGGCGGCGGGTTTTGAAAATCTCTGGAGGTATCGAGGAGGTGGGAAGTTTGAGGTGGGAACTAGCCTTGTGTCTCATCCTGAGCTGGGTCATCTGCTACTTTTGTGTCTGGAAGGGCATCAAGTCAGCAGGAAAGGTAGGCCGATAAAACACTGAGCTGCATGCATAAACAATTTTAATAATTTTTCTAGAATTTTACCCAGTCGCTGCACTGAAAGAGTATCAGGAAATACATATCTATTAGCATAGTTCTATGAATTTTAGGTTATTCAAGCTAACACCTGATTAATTCAGTATTTGATCACACTCATTTAGGCCAGATAGGCTGATACTTATTGAAAATAAGATAATCAGAAATAATATTTATAAATTAATTGTGCTATACTTACACTTTAGCTGTCATCAAATCTCCTTTACCCATTCCCAAAAAATATCAAAGTTGTGGTAAAAAACATGTAATTTTCCTTACCTAACCTTGCTGAAAATATGAATTGGCCAGATTCCATACTGAAACATTTCTGAATCTACAAATAGCCTTAGTCTAAAGAAGAACCTAAAAACTAATACTAAAGGGCATGATAATCATTTTATTTACCTTAGTAAAGTGCTTGATTACAACCAAGATTCACTGAATATTTTTTGAGGATGAATGCAGCAAATGGAGAACAATTGGATGTATTAATTTTATGCCTCTGTGCTGGTGATAGTCAAGGCCTGAGGTGTTATGTTTCAGGTTACCTGTCCATGTATTTATCCCTCTTTCCATGCCACATTTGTAAAGCAATAACTTGATAACACTTTCAGGGTTTTTCTTCAGACTTTGCACCAATGTTTCCTCTGACTCAAGGATGGAGTCATTCAATTTTGGATGTCAGAGTCAAGGTCATTGGTCAGACTGTTCATCTCTGGTCTGTGAACATTATATCTTGAGGGATTTTCTTTTAACTTTGTGCAAAGGTCCACTCTGTTTCAAGGATGAACTGATTAGATTTAGAAGGTCAGAGATGAAGGTCACTGATCTTCATGCTCACCCCTAGCTTATTCAATTTCTATCAATGACACCACCACAGAAACCCCCGAAGTCCTTCTTCTTGGCCCATTCCTGTATGAATTTTACATTTCAAGGCTTATTTGTCAAAATTGTCATGGCTCTAATGCTGTTATTGCTGTGAGGGTTTCAATTTTAGATGTAAAGCCATACAAGAATCCTAATCAGCAACGATTATTCAAAGGGAAGTTTGGGAAATTCAGTTTCATATCAGATTGATAAAAGTGATGGTGGATTTTGGCTTGAATAGATGTAGTAGATTTTTAAGGCATCATACCGTGTTCCTCAAACTATGCTGGGCACTCAGAAATCACTACTGTGAGATGTTTTAAAGACTCATCAGTGAATTAAAAAAATATTAAATTGATGATGAAAACAGTAATTAGCTGCAGCCATACATCCTGGTTGTTGCTATGTAACACTATGCATAATGATAATAGATGATATCTGCTTCCTCTGTCCTCTCAGGCGGCCTACTTCACAGCCACCTTTCCCTACGTTATGCTGTTCATTCTGCTCATACGTGGCATTACCTTACCGGGAGCAAGGGATGGGATTATTTACTACCTCTACCCTGACGTCTCTCGTCTCGCAGATCCCCAGGTAAAATACTTAGATACACAGTTTGGAGTAGAACTATACATTGTTTACTCCAAACAGGGATGTGCGCATTAACATGCATATTTGTTTGACCTTTTCAGGTGTGGATGGACGCAGGCACTCAGATATTTTTCTCTTATGCTATCGGCCTTGGATTTCTAACCTCTCTTGGGAGTTATAATTCATACAACAATGACTGTTACAAGTAAGCATGTGAATCTGAGAAAAGTTAAGTAACTTTGAAATGTTTCTGTTAACACACTTGAGTGTGGAAATCTTTATATCTTTTATAAAATAATTCATGCTTCCAAGTGTCATATTTTCTTTAGGAAAATAAATATCTAACACATTTATGTGGAAAATATTTTATGATTTATTCTAGTTGATAAAAATACCACCTGCTTCTGCAAAGACTATTCACCAGCTGATGTCTAAGTGCTTACATTGTATTCTGTTTTCTTTCAGGGACTGTTTCTACCTATGTTTGCTGAACAGTGCCACCAGCGTTGTTGCAGGCTTTGCCGTTTTCTCTGTTTTGGGTTTTATGATGTATGAACAAGGAGTGGATATTTCTGAAGTAGCCCAATCAGGCAAGAAGTGATTGCTTCGCCTTTATTTAATCTGATGTATGTACAGCTTCCCATTTAACATATCATGTGTTTGTTTGTGTGCGTAGGTCCTGGGTTAGCATTCATAGCCTTCCCACGAGCTGTAGCCATGATGCCGATGCCTCAGGTGTGGTCGGTGTGTTTCTTTGTCATGATCATTCTTCTTGGATTGGACAGTCAGGTACCAGCCAAAGCTCTCCTACAAATAAATGAGAGTTTTATTGCATAAAAAAACTCTCTTTGACTCTCTGACTCTCTTTGTCTCCTTCCAGTTTGTTGGTCTTGAGTGCCTGATGACATCGATGGCTGATCTGTTCCCTACATACCTGCGGCAGGGTTGCAGACGTGAGCTGGTTCTGCTTGCAATCTGCAGCAGCTGCTGCCTCCTGGGATTCAGCTTGGTCACTGAGGTTAGTACAGTGAATATTAGATGAATTAATGTGTGACAGAAGCTTAAGAAACTCCTCAAGTATCACAGTGATAAAAGCAGAGCAGGTCATGGAAGATGTACTTAAATCAGTTAAAATAAACAAAAAAATACAGTGGTTAAAGAAAAGCATTTCAAACAGAGACTTAAAAAAAAGATTGCAAACCTTTCTATGTTTGAAAGTGGATAAAAAGGGTAAAACTAACAATTCCAGGAGTTAAAATTGGAGTCCAGACTTTTAAAGTCCAGCCTGATTAAACTAATATGTAAGTTCAGTCTAATTGACTAATCTGTATATATATATATATATATATATAAAAACAACTCCTGAAATATATATAAAAAAAGAGCAGATAACGAGTGTCACATTGGTTTGCCAGATGTGGTTAACATTAGCAGTGCTAGCACCACTGGTCTTGCAGGTTAAAGACCCTGTAAAGTAAAAAAATAAATCTGTATTTAGGCTTGTTGGATGATAGGCCACCGTGTTATGAACCTCCAGGTTAAATTTCAGTCAAATAAAACATCTCTGTTTATAAAATTAAGCTTCAAAATCATGAAAAATGAGGCAATAAAGTCTGCTCCAGGATGGTGTGGGCATGTCTGTTGAATGAGATGAAGCCACGCCCACTCAGGAGAAATAAGATCCTCTCAGGTTTTAGAAATGTTACAATCTGAATGGAGGACAGCGCTCACACCATTATCCTGCCTCTTGACCTTTTGTTGACCTCAGAAGAAGTTACAAAGTCTCAAATCTCTGTTATGATGATTTAAATGAACCATAGACCACTGTGGCTGTTAGATTTGGTAAATTTACCTCACAATGAACAAAAAAACAGCATTTAACTGACTGTTAACTTTCAGTAAAGTCAGTGACATCAGCTAGAAACAGACTGTACTGAGATGAACTGCTCTGTGATTTTATGTTGTAGTGTTAGAGGGGTGGGGTCATTCCCCACTGTGGGCTTGTGACATCATGAGCCCACATATTTGCCCCACCCAAATTAAACCAAGCCAGAAAAGAGGTACAAAACTTTCTAACAGTCTCAATCCAAAATTCAGTCACATGTAGATCTCAGGGTTTTCACATTTTTATAGCAACCATATCCCTACATATCTAGTGTGTTAAGACAAAAACTTTACAGGGTCTTTCTTGTCCTTAAGCCTGTTCTGAATGGGTTGACACATTTCTTCACTCGACTCTTTCTTGATCAAAAAACTGCCAGACTCCCAGCTCCTGCAGGATACTATACTCTGTTCACTGTGGTTGTTTAATTAAAGGCAGTAGAGCCAGAGAAAAAGGCCTGCAGCCCTGACTACTGAGGGTAGCTGAGTGACAGTTTAAGGACATAATTTGACCTCCATTGTGGGCCACAATAAAGGTTTTCGGTTTTTAACCAAATCATAATTTTGACCTGAGGGGATATCATTTTCGTTTGGTTGTGTTTTTTATGAACATCCCAGCATAGCTGTCTGATGATACCAGTTCCTTCCAAGACAGTCTAGCTGCAGACCTCCACTCTTGCAAGCTCCACTTTGAGATCCCCTCCACCGTCAGAAGGAAGTGACGTCAGGATATGAATATTTGCTTAGCTTTAGCTTAGGTTTAGCATTTTAGCTTTAGCTTAGGTTTAGCATTTTAATCTCAACTGGTTCGGTTTAGGGGCAGCTCATTGGGGTAGGTATATATTTTCTATGCCCGGCCATGCAGTAGCAGACCCTGACACCTATGGGTCAACGCTATTAAAACCAGAGTGGAGGTGGCTTCCGCTTCACGTTGGAGGAGTCGTTAAGCCGAATGACAGTGGAGGTCTGCAGCTGGATCCCTCTCATTTCTTCTGATGGGTTAGGGTTAGAAAAAAGAAATCTCTCTATTGTGACAAATTTTTTAAATTCTTAATAATGCCAGTATTAATTTGAAATGATTAAATTGTTGATTAATCTAATTGGATGACAGTTATTGATACCTAAAAAGTTTCAGACAGCCCCCTTTCCTCAGCTCCTTAAAGTCTTTTGCTACAGTGCAGTATTGTGCAAAATAATTTTCAGTAGTATGAGATACTTGTTAGGGCAAGGCCCAAAAGGGCATTTTAATTTTTTAAATGCGTGTAGGGAGTCACAGGTCAGAATTGAACCTGGGCCGCCTGTGTAAATTGAACGTGATCTAACAGCAAGGCTATCCTCATTGTAAAAGCTCTTATCTTTCATCTGTTAGAGCAGCGATACTCAACCTTATTCTACCCAAGAGCCACATTGTCATAAAAATACTACTGCGAGAGCCACAATCCAAAACCGGGGATATGATGATCAATCTATCCATAGTCGAACTGAAACAGTGAATTGGTGGATTATTGTGCTGTTAAATAGGGTGCAATAGGCCACATAAAAATGTCTGTATAGTGTCAGAAGAAAGGATATTTCACCGATAATAAGCATGTTTTTGTTTATGTAAATTCCACCTGGACTAAAGTCTTTAAAATATCAGAATGTGCCAACCTAAAGCTATGAGAAGCTTCTCAAAGAGCTGATGAATCATGGGTGTCTCAGTATCAATATTTCATATTTGGACTACTGTAGTTATGTGACTCTGTTAACTTAAAGTTATGCTTTCTATGTTCTTCCCTCTCATTATTATTGCTTTTTGCTAAAGGGGGAGGGGGTCCCCATATTGGTCTTTCCCCTGGGCCTCCAAATGGCTAAAAATGGCCCTGCCTCACGCTTGCAGCTCCCCCTCACAAATCGTTCTGTTCTGCCAGTTTGTTGCTTTTATTTTTTTGTTTCTGCCCTTTTGACAGTATTTATCATTAGTACGTTAAAGATCAAATAAAACAACCATGTTTGGGCAAGTTTTACTCAGTTTTACATTATTTCAAAATGTGGTCCGTGTGTGTTTGGCTCGTTGATGATGATGTGCATCACAAAAATCATCATCAAATACGAGTATGGGAGAGCACTGGCAGGAAGTGACTGAAGAAGTTTGTTAAAATGAGGGAATTAGAGGCTTCACTTTGAACACAAGACAGCACACCTCAATGAATTAACTTACTGAAGAGACGCACCACCAGCGGACTTCCTCTGCGCTCTTTTACGCACGTCCCTCTGTCCAGCGTGCATCCGATGGTAATAATACACAAGTTTTCATTTGAATTTGGCAGTTAAAGTCTATCTTCCTTGTGTGGAATTAGATTAATTGATATGACTTATTGCGATGAGTATTTACTGCTTACAGTTTTCACCTTTATAAAGGATTTCGGGAGGATTTTTTTAAAGTAAGCCTTAAAAGAGCCATAACTGGTCACTAAAGAGCCACATACAGGTTGAGGATCACTGTGTTAGAGGGTTAAAAAAAAACATGACCAGTGTGTGCTAATAAAGACATGGAGTCTTCAGACTAAACTTTTTTTTTTCTACACCAGTCTGTGTTTATTTTTGTTGTAAAATTGGGCATTTTTACATGGGGTATGTACTGTAGGTGACTTGAGGCTTTTGCAGTCATCCTAAAGTGGGCTCTTTAGGAACTGCATTTATTCACATTACCAGAGGTTGCCTTCTGGCTGATATTCATATGCTGGTTATGCTGCTGGATCTTTTTAATTGAATATTTTTTCCATTGTTTTAAGGGAGGTATGTACCTGCTCCAGCTGGTGGACCATTACATCTGCACTGGCACCACCCTGCTCTTCCTCTCCCTCAGCCAGGCTGTTAGCATTGCCTGGGTGTACGGTGAGTCTGGACAATACAATCAGTGGATCATGAGAATTAGTACACCCATTAGCATGTCTAGCCTACTAAGAAATGCTTTAGAAATATGAGATCAAACTTTCCTATACATTTTTCTCTCTCTCCCTGAAGGTGCTGACCGCTTTTATGAGAACATAACTCACATGATTGGCTATCGTCCATTTCCGTTTATGAAGTACTGTTGGAGCTACATCACTCCCTTCATCTGTATGGTAAGTTTTCTTTGTATTCACAGTCATGTGGTTTCAATTGTGTGTAAACAATACAGGGAAAAAGGGGAGGAGGGCATCCCTGGTGTGAAACACATGCAGATCAGACTCAGTGAATGCAAACAGCTGTGAACACAAAAATGAATAGCATGTCTTATATATTGTAATAACATGCACTCCTTCACGTTTGAACTACTAACCCAAACATCAACCTTAAATACACCCATCATGTTATTCACAGCAGTCGTTTCAAATGTAATGCTTTTTCTCAGCTTGTTTGATGTTCAGTATGTTAATACTTTATACCAAATATCTTGTTTGCTTAGGATTTATTTCAGATATGTATTATCTAATGAGTTTTACAAACATGTAATGACTGATCTTAACACTGTTTCATTTTGTCTACTCCATCCACAGGGCACGCTCATCTTTTCTATTGTCAAATATTCCCCACTGAAGTTCAGTAACACCTATGTCTATCCTCTCTGGGCAAATGTCTTGGGCTGGTTCATCGCAAGTGTGTCCATATCACTCATCCCACTTTTTGTGATACATCAAATAATAAAGGGGAAAGGCACTCTGCGACAGGTGAGCTCAGTTCTCTCGTTTGTATCTTGATTCTTTACACATTTAAGCTTATTGCTTTATTTGTTTTATCAGATTGCTTTTTAATTGTTTTTTAATATATTTGTATTTTTAAAGAAACATTTCTAGTAATGACTTTAAGGAATTGTGTGAGTGCAACAGGTTGTAGGGTTGAAGTCTATGTAGATTACAGTGCCTTTTAAAAGTATTCACCCCCTTAGATGTTTCACCCTTTTATTGATTATATAAATCAATCATGGTCAATAGAATTTACCTACAAAAACCTCTTTGATGTCAAAGTGAAAACATATTTCTACAAAATACTGAGGGTTAAATAAGAATATTTAAGGTAAGTAATTGATTGCATAAATGTTCACCCCCTTTAAAGTGACTGACCTAATTCAACAGAGGTCCAGCCAATTAGTGCTAGTAGTCTCACAATTAGTAAAATGGGGATCACCTGAGTGCAGCGAATAAGTCTCAAGTGACTGTAGTTTAAAGACACCTGTGTCTGGAAGGTCCAGTCATTGGTTGATCGATATTCCTGCCTACCGTTTCACCTTAAGCCGGGCAAATGCTGTGCAATTTCAAACCAACCATATGACAGTTGTGGCAGAATGTCATCTCATACTGAATCGCTCACAACACACAACCATTAATTTATGTGCTGCTCACACTATACGGTCCGATGGTCATGCCAGATCTTAGTGCTCACACTGTACGAGTAAAGTCGGAACAGACTGACAGAAATCCGTGGAGTTTCCTTTTTTAAAAAGTCTCACATACTGAGGGTGAAGTGTTTCCAGTCATACCCCCCCCCCCCCCCCCCCCTCCATTCTTAGCTTAACTATGGTGTCAGTTAAGCTAAAAATGCTGTAAATATGACACAAAAATATAAATTTATTATGGGTTCTCTTTTGGGACAAATCAAGCATTCAGCGTTAGTTCTGGCAGGCCACAGAGCCAAGCACTGCCATAATTGAGATCAGTTGATCTCATGCAATCATGCAAGCCCTCATCAGCTGATGCCCAGTTGATTTGCTCTTAGCACACTATTGGCTATATCGCTCTCTTGCTGCCATATTTAAAATGTTCTTGCTTTGCTACGCTCTACTGGTCTCTCTGCAAGCTGCTCTCGTAACCTTCCTCCACCCCAGCTCCTCTTTTATTCTGCTTCTGACCTAAACAAGGTCATTCTGTTGGCATTAATGCCTGCTCTGCTCTGGGTTTTGCTACTTCTCACTCTGTCTTATGCCCTCCTTGTCAGCATAGGCAGAGCGGGAACGTGCTTAATGCTTTCCATGTGGAAGGGACAGCCACACCACCAAACATAAATCACAGCAACAAGTGCTAATAAAGAAATATTTATTGCTGCAAATCATACATGTTCTTGACAAAGTGGTCTTGACTGAACTAAACCTACACTTTTTACCATCGCTCTAAATGAGATAAAAGCACAGACCTTCCCATAATTTGAAACCTTAGGCAGGAAATGGCAGTTAAAACATTTACCATGGACATGGACTGTGTGAAAGCCTTAACATACAGGGTTTAAGTTTGGAATATAGAAAGGGTTGAAAAGCTTAATAAATTTATTAACTGTGTAAAGCACTTTTTTATTTATGAATAGTGCTCCAAAAATAAATTTCTTTTACCTTACCTTGAGTCATTTTTGCCACAAAACCCATGACTATGCATCAAGGAGAATAGTAAAAAGTTAATTTTGTAAAGTCATTTTAAGATTACTTCTGTTAGGCTGTGAAAGATACATTTATTGAGCAGACAGGCTTTAAAAGATCCCTTTTCCTTCAGTCCAAAGCTTGTTGCCTTTGGTGTTCCTCCTTGCATAACGCTATGTACACTGGATACTAACACAATAGTTTGTATGTGATAGAATTTCTTGAAAAGGTTGTTCAGGTATGAAATGTAGGTGTTATTTAAGCACAGCTCAGTGTGCTATGACAATCTTGGCTTTTCTTTAGAATTTCACAGCTGGATTCTGCAGAGCCTTATTTCCTGGAGGGTTACTTACTTACTTTTTGTTTTCCTGTGAGCCAGTAGGGCTACCTCATCATTCTTGGTGCTTTGTGTTCATTTCCTACATGATCAGCCATAAAGAAGAATGACATAATATACAGGGAAGTATCCAAAAACTTTCTTAGCATGAAAAGTTGCTCCTTTAGAAGAAAGTTAAAGAAAAGTCATGGAATTGTGGCATTTTCTGAGAATTCCTCCCCAAAGATGAGACTGGATAATTATAAAGAGAGATGATTCAAAATGTATCTTAGCCCCTCAGCTGATGTCACTGCCATCACTGAAAGTTTACAGCCAGCTACATGCAGTGCTTTTGTACATTGTGAGGTAAATTTTTGAAATCTGTTAACCATTGTGGAACGTTTTTGTCAGAGCTCAACAAACTTTTTCTCTGTCTCATACTTCCATCCCACAGCACCAACTGCATTACTCTCCATTCGCTTTGCCATTTAGTTTGTTTACAGTTGTAACGTTGTGCATGCAGAGCGCTCTGTGCTCTTATTGGCCAACGTAACTGATGTCACGGGAGAAATCACAGAAGGCAGGGTAAAAGTCAAACATGCTGGACTTTCTGTCCAGAGGATGTGAGGTGTCTCAGATGTGTTTGTGATTATCGTTCACTGTGACACACTACACTTGGGGAAAAAGATTTTTGGGCCTGACCTTCTTGAATCCGAAGAACTGTTATAGCTGTCTCTAATCATTTATTTATATCTAGATAAATAAAGGATAAAAACCAACAATGGAACGATCTATTTGGAGTGTGTCCAAAGCCTGATAAGCTTTTTATATAATTCCAATGTGCTAGCACTGAGGATTATTTATTTGTGACACATTTTCAGAGACAGCTCTCAGTCCTGATCTATTTTCACTGATTCCGCTAAAGCAAAATGTCTCTGTATGAGTTTATGTTAATAATGGCAGTAATAAGACTGTTTTGCTGTTTTAAATCCTTGAATCCTAAACTTTAAAAGTAGCTGCTTTTTTGATGGCAGGTCATGTCCTTATGAATGTGTTTTGTATTGGTTTGTTGTAGGAATCTTTCAGGAGTTCAAGTCCAAAGAAAAACTTTTGGCACTAGTAAACTAATAAAGACTGCAGTTTGTTTTCTTCTCAGTTGCTTTGTGAGTTTCATTTCACTGTTGTATCCTTTATCCTCAGAGATTATGGGTGCTCTGCCAGCCTGTGGATGACCTCCATGTGCAACAAAAAGGACTTCCAGTGCTGGAAACCAACATCGCCACTGTTCACACTGAGCTCAAACCTTTATCCCATGTAGGAGAAGTCAATCCATGAACAGATGCTGAGAGATGTTTCATAAACTACAGTGTGACCGTACTGGCTCGAGATCATAAGGATTCCTAGAGACAGCCAATGCAGTAAAAAAGACTGTTTTATGAAGTGTTATGGCTCAGCCTTGGACAGCCAAATTGGCACAAGAACGATCCACCAGTGGCCTAACTAAACCACAGCAAACACTTTAAAACAACCAAATTCATGGAATTTAATAACAGCTAAGCCATCACCGCTAGACTGCCAAAAAGCAGATCTAAACTTAAAAAATGACACAAAATCCCAAGCTGAGAGGCAGCAAGAATAGAAGTTCCCACACTAATAGCCTTTTTTTGGCATTAAACTGTCCGGCCCTGCAAACTTGATTGAAAAATCAGACAAACCTTGTGTACGATTGTTCGATTCTTTCTGGTTACAACAATTACAGGATCTTTTTCTGATAGTAACAAGGCAAGGATCTGACCTTATTGTCTTCAATCTCAATTAGTCTTTGTTTGGCTAGGGCCAAATCATAATGAATGCTATCTAAAGACAAGATAGCCTCTTAACAAAGAGGGCAGGGCTAGACCATACTCTGTGCATTAATCCACCATGAGTACAACAACTAAGTAACATTTAGAAGAGTGACAATATAAAGAAGACTGTCTTTCAACAGAATAGGCAGTCAGATAATACTGACCAAACTTTAAATTCAATGGACCTCTCTAGGACTGTAAAATTTCAAATAAAAAGGTGCATGCCATTTAAAAAGGAAGGGTTTACATCTTCACATTTAACTGCCACATGAAAATGAGTGTTCTTGTACTGGGGTATGTATTTAGATTAAAAAAAAAGGTTGGCTATCACTGTATTTAAACTTTGAATGAGTCATGATTTTGCTAACCACTGGTCCTCTTCTATGGCTGTGCCCCAGAAACCTATACCCCTTTTTCCCCTCCTTTTAGGTGGCCTTGCAAGTCTCGACTCTAAGACTGACCTCAGTTTCTACTTCACTAGGTGAGGTAGACTAGCCCCATTTATTTCCACATTGTAGTTAATTTTTCAGCCTTTATTTGTGACATTTGTTAATTCAGTTCAATCATAAAGTATTCAGACTTCATTCACTTTTAGCAATTTTGATGCAGTCTGATGCTACAGCAGAAGAAAAATGATCTTTATTCTCATTAATCTACACTCAGTACCCCATCATGATAAAGTGAAAACTGAATTTTTAACATTAAAACACTGAAATACCCCACTGGCATAAGTATTCAGACCCTTTGCAACAACACCTGAAATTTAGCTCATGTTCCTTCCATTTCTCTCGATCTTTGCTGAGATGATCTGGGGAAGGCTACAAAAATAAGTTATGTTACAGTTCCCAAGAGCACAGTGACCCTCGTAATTCTCAAACAGAAGAAGGCACAACCAAGAGTGAGCTGGTTGCCTAGCCAAACTGGAGCTCAGTCAGAGTGACCGCCGGGTTCTTGGTCACCTTTCTTACTAAGGCCCTTCACCCCTGATTACTCAGTTTGGCCGGGCTACCAGCTCTTAGAAGAGACCTGGTTGTGCCAAACTTCTTCCATTTTAGAATTATGGAGGCCACTGAGCTCTTGGGAACCTTCAGTGGAGCAGAACTTTATGTAACCTTCCCCTGATCTGTGCCTGCGATAATCCTGTCTCTGAGCTCCACAGGCAGTTCCTTTGACCTCATGGCTTGGTTTTTTCTCTGATATGCATTGTCAGCCATGATGCTCTCTATAAAGACAACGGTCTTTCAAAATCCTTTCCAGTCAATTAAACTGACTTTTCCAGTCAAGGTACAGAAACATCTCAGCAACTCTGAGCGAACCTGAGCTAAATTTCAAGTGTGATATTTCAGTTTTTTATTTTAGAAAAATTTGCAAAAAAAAAAAAAATCCACAGTTATGTTTCACTTTGTCATGACAGGGCACTGAGTGTAGATTAATGAGAATAAAATTGTTTTTTTTTTTTTGATTGTAACATCAGACTGCAACATAACAAAACTGAAAAAGTGAAGGGGGTCTGAATACTTCTGAATGCACTGTAAGTATTATATTTGTAACTCTTGCTATTTTCAAGTATCTTCATCTGTATGACAGAATACATGCACCATTCGATCACCAGCTTAATGTTGATCACTGGGTCATGCTGTATTTAAAATGTGTGTATGTATATTTTTTCTATTTTTATCCTGTTTTTGCAAAACATTGTTGGCAACAGCATTATGAACTGTATTAGGCAACATCTCATCTTATTATAAAGCAGAATTCCCCTCAAGTTCATGCTGTTTTGCTGGTTATTATCACAGCTGGTTCAGTCAGTGGCAATGCTGATATTCAGTAGAACAGCATAACCTTGAGGGTGATACTGCTTTTATACAAAAAGCTCTATAGCAGCACATAGCAGTAAATATATTAAGTTCAATAGATTACTAGATGTTTTTATTTAATCCATTACTTTGCACCACTAAGAAGTTCAACAACATTACCTGAAATGTACTGCTGAAAATAAGAACAAAGTCATTTTTATGACACTTAGTCACTGTATTACTTCACACCAATTACTTTTTCACATGAAAACTTAAAATGATGTTTCAGTTCATCATGTCGAAAGATTATCTATAAGAGCAGGTTGCCAGTTTCTTTGATGCAGTCACCTTAAGTCGTTGTGTGACTTCTTATATCTACGGCTGAGCCCACACTGTTAAAAGTTCCAGCACTATCATACCCTACATCAGGATTCACTGAAATCCTGTCCAATCATATTACTTGACTGCAAGCAGAAGATAAAGGTAGTGGCTACACTTTTAAACCCTTTGACAATGTGCAACCTTACAGTGCAAAATGTTGGAGTATTTTTATATCTTATAATCAAGTGTTGAATGTCTTTACACAATATAATGCACATGAAAGAGTGCCTTTTAACACTACACTGTAACATAAAACATTTTGTATTGGTCTATTTGTCAGAAACAAAAATGTTTGTCTTCATTTATATAGAACCCTGGTATTTTATCATGTATTTTAAACTGTTTTCCCTGTATAAATGTATCTCTTTAATAATAAACAGGTATTGTTGAACATTTTCAGTAAGTGTGTTTTCTTGGGGAAAACAAAAGGGCTCAAGCTCAACAGTCTGGCTGTTAACGATCAAGCACAACTGCAGAACTATAAAATGTAAGCAGCTAAATAAAACTCAACCATGATTGTTTTAATATGTAATACCTTTATGTAGATAACAGGCTATCGGGGAAAAATACCCCAGTATTTCAGAGATGGCTCTCCTTAAGCTGGGGTCACTTGCCCTTACATAGGGTGACAAAAAATGTTGTGCAACACCAGAAGCATTTCTTCCAGTTCAGACTGTCAGACAAACAGAGGATCTCTGGAGAGTCTTAAATAACTCTACGTGAACTACTGCCTTCTTTTAACTCTGCCTGTAGGTCACTTCCTTCCACACTAACTTTACGGTTCCCTCCTGTTATTGGGAATCACTATTGCTATCAGGATTTCTGGAACAAGGCAAAGCAAGGCAACCATTCATACATACAGCATTTCAAAGCAAAAAACAGTCATTTAAAACATCAAAAACATGATGTGGAGGAAAAACAAGGCATTAAAATACAAAATATCAAAATCAAAAAGCAATATAACTTGTCCAAACTCGTTTAAAATAATCACAAAAATTCATAAATTCAAAAACCATTAAGAAAGCAAAAAGGGTCATTTGCACACTAGAATAAAATTAAAGATCAAATTAGAAAATTCTTGTTAATTGTAATGAAAGAGCTGTAAAAGAAGATAAAAGAGGAGTTTGAACTAGCGGGAATGCATCAACATAAAAATGTTTAACACGTGTTTTAAAAGAACTTAGTTGTTAACAACCTCAGGTTCTACTTTGGAGCCATTAAGAAAACCCGTCCCAGAGGACCAGAGGGGTCTGGATGCCTCATAAGAGACTCAAAGATCAGATAGGTACTTTAGGCCTAGGCAAAGACTAATGTGAGGCCTCAAATACCAAACAGTGCTTGCTCATCACCTCTTGGAAGAGCCTCATAATTCAAACTTAACACATCTTATCTTTTTAGCATATCTTTAGGCCATGGAAAAACTTAAAAAAAAAAAAAATAAAAGCATACAGTGCCTATAAAAAGTATTCACCCACTTGGAGGTTTAACCCTTGTATTGATTTATTAACTCAATTGTGGTCAATATAATTTGATGTTTTGTTGTTTTTTTTACACACACACACACACACACACAAAAATCTTTAATTTAAATGCAAAAAGACATTTCTACAAGTAATTTCACTTAAACAAAAATGTGTAGGATAAATAAGTGATTGCATAAATATTGTCCAGTCACTTGTTAACCAGCATTCATGGCTACCATTACACCATGAAGACAAAAGAACACAAATTCCAAGGCTCTGGGGTTTAGTTAAATCCATCATCAAGAAATGAAAGGAATAAGGTATATCTGTAAATCTGCTGTCCTCACAAACTGAGTGACCGTACAAGAAGGAGACTAGTGAGAGAGGCCACCAAGTACCTATGAATACTCTGAAGGAGTTACAAGCTTCAGCAGCTGAGATGGGAGAGACTCTGCATAGAACAACTGTTGCCCTGGTTCTTCACCAGTCAAAGCTTTATGGGAGAGTGATGAAGACAAAGCCAGTTGAAGAAAATTCATTAAATCTTGACAAGAGTTGGGAGACTCCGTGGTCAAATGGGAGAAAGTTCTTTGGTCTGATGAGACAAAAATGGTGCTTTTTGGCCAGACACCAAACACTGCACATCCACTCAAACACACCATCCCCACTGTGAAGCATGGTGGTGGCAGCATCACGCTGTGGGGATGCTTCATGAAGCATATAGCGAAAGTTACACAGAAACGGTCTAAAGACAATAAGGTGAATGTTCTGGAGGGGCAGCGTCAAAGCCAAGACCTCAGTCCAATGGAGAATCTGTGGCTGGACTTGAAAAGGGCTGTTCACACCTGATCCCTGTGCAACCTGACAGAGCATGAGCAGTTTTGCAAAGAATTACAGAGTCAAGATGTGTGAGCCTGACTGAGACCTGTCCACACAGACTGAGTGCTGTGATTGCAGCCAAAGGTGACTCTACTAAATACTGACTTGATAGGGGTGCAGTCGCTTCTTTTATGTTACATATTTTAATTTAATTGACATTTCTTAAGTAATGATAAATTGACCTAATCCAGAGGCCCCAGGCAGTTGTTCTAAATGGTAAAAGCGTCAATGTCTGTGGAGAGGCTCAAGTGCTAGAGACCCCTGCTTTGGAAACAGGTGTGCTTGTAAATGCTAGGGCTGCAAAATAAACCAAAAACTAATCATCAGTGCACTATGAACACTTGCAGTAAACACAACATAAAGGATTGATGTTATCAAATGATTAAAGGAAGTATTTTTTTAATTCAACAAGCAGTCCTCTCTCATTCAGTAAGTATGGATCAACTTTAGGATATCAGGCCTTGGATATAATTGCTACACTTTCACACCATTCTGATGCAGTCAGGCTAATCTTAAAACACCCAACAGCTACCCATGTTCCAATTTAGTGGGGAAACAAAACTGTTTTCTGGATTCCTCATAAATTTAGGAGAGGACAAAAATATCAGAAACACAGATGCTGTGTAAGACACAAAAAAACAGCAAATGGTCATAGAAACTGTGGATTACTTTGTGCAGTTAAATGTTTGTTTGTAAACATCATGCTAACGTTGAACAGCGTTCAGTCCTCCTGATACTCCAGAGAAAATGTCCAAGTCAGATTATTCAAAACAGCTCTTTAACTTTAAGAGCCAGAGTTCTCAAATAACCTTTGGCACGTTTTTGTGTCTTGCTGTGCCTTGCGTCAGTGTTTTACAGATGCTCTGTCTTCAGTTATTTTATGAAGAGTAAAATCCCACACATTCTAACAGCAGGCGTTGAGGTTTTACCAGGGTTTGGTGATCAACAAAAGGAGGGGATCAGTGAAAAATGTTCCCCTGGTTTAATGTACCCCAGTGATGTCAGACATATGAATGCAAAAACACTGAAACACGTGCAGCATTAAGGATGGACATCAACACTCTTTATGTCTGCCAAAGGCCCAAGTAAAGTTGAACAACTATACTTAAAAAATGACCTCTAAATTTAAAAGTTGCCTCTAGGCAAACATTTCTCATCGGATGAAGTAGTTTACCAAATAAATGGATTGGAGTAAGAGGTAAGGGATATATGGTTTAAACATAGAAACAATAGCAATTTATGACTACAAGTAAAGGGGGACACCTGGTGCTCTAAGACCACTGGGGTCTTTATCTCAGCTTGCAAACCCTTGTTAGGGCTTTTTTAAGTGTTTCCCCCTCACTATTAAATTTTTCCAGGAGAGCCAGATTTTATTGTGTACCACCTTCTTGTCCCTTTTCCCCAAAGGCACTAAATACATTTTTCCTTTGCTTTCACCACACTGAGCAACCAGTCACCCCCCATTTTCTCTAATGCATAACCAGTTTTAGTAAAGGTTATGAATATGCATTTAAAAACAATGACTATGTGAGATTTATTGTTTAACCAACAAGACAAAAGATCACCAATTTCATACCATAAAGTTTCAAAATCATCAAAACTAAGTAGTAATCTACGCTCTGTGATGCCTTAGGCGTGTAACAAAACCACACCCACTAGAAGAAAGATTTTTTTTCATAAGCAAGAATAATTTAGGCAAAGTTAGCCAATCTTTAAAAGTTTATCCACATAACTAAGCCTGATGTTGTTACCTGTACTCAGTTTCATTGTTTCAAAACTACATTATCCATGAATAAATGCCCCCTGTGATGTATTGTGGGTATTTCAAATGAGTGATAAATGGCTCTTCGAACAATCAGGAATAGATGAACTGCTAACTTAAGACGTGGCAGTGATGATAGATCAGACTGGTGGGAAACAAATTGGGGATATAGGCAGAATTTTCCCATGATGCCTTGGGGCAGAGTGTTTATATGTGTTTAGATATGTTTAAATGTAGTCAGGTGAGTTTAGATGTTGAATGTTGTGCAAAGATCACTGCTGGGATTCCTTTGTTCATCTTTCTGAAGGATTATCGTTGTTTTAGGTGGTTACCACTTTTGCACCATGAGTGAAAAGAGTACTTCCTGAAAATGACTTTGACTGCCTGACTTACATTTGTTGTCAAAAATATAACCATTCCCTGATAATTTCAGTGATGAGGGAAAATCAAGAAGGCATTGAAACAAATGCAGGTCCTTCCTTTGCAAGCATTACAACAGGTGTTACCAATGAGTACCACTAGTGGGAGGGAATTATAAATAAAATTATTAAAAATACTGTATGAGACTACATTGAAAGCATGAATCATTTCACAAGCTGAGAATAATTGACATTACATGTATTTCAAAGAAAACCTTAAGTTAAACAAAGATTAGTCTTGTTGAATCTACCTGAAAATGTAAGTAAATTTCACTTTGATTTTTTTTTTGTTCTTGAACTAAAAAGGGGTAGTAGTTTTTACAAAGATTAATTTGGCTTATCTACAAAAATAAAAGGATGTAAAAAGTTGCCTAGGTTTTTCTAAGTAGATTGGACTGAATATTTTTATCAGTGTATGTCATGTCTTATAAGTTATGGTGTGGGACTCATCATCCAGGCAGCCAACCAAGTATTAGGTCGAGCGGGCTTGTCATGCTGTTTACCAAGAAAATAGATGCTAGAAACTCACACCAGAGACCCAAATATGCCTTTATGGAAACATATACGCTGATAAAACATTGTAGCGTTGCAAAAACTTATTCGCACCTGGTATAGCTGGTACACTAGTTTCCTACCCAGACAATGTTATGTGGCTATTAAAAGCAGGTGGGTGGGCAAGCGAGCCTAAAATGGTGCTTTTTGGCCATCAGACAAGATGGTATGTTTAGCAGACACCAAACACTGCACATCACTACAAACACACCAACCCCACTGTGAAGTATGACGGTGGCAGCATCATGCTGTGGGGATGCTTCTTGATGGCCGGCACTGGAAGGCTCGTAAAAGTAAAGCCATAACGCAGTCACTTATTGTACATTACATATTCGACTGATTGATTGATTGGCATGACTGATTTATAGAATAAATAAAAAGGTAAAACATCCAAGGGTGTGAATACTGGTTATCGGCACTGTAGACAGACAGCAATATTTGTTCGATTTCTAAGTGTTAGTTGATCTTTTCGATATAAATCATAATACTATATGGTTCGTAGGGGCATCAAGAGCATGGACTGATAGCTCACCAGTGTTTTCAGTGTGCACACCCTCTCAACACCATACACCAGTCATAAATAATGAAATATGCACTGTGTATTTATTGTATGATGATCACATAACAGTGTCAATTTTTACCTTGAGAGTTTGGCCTGCTGAATCAAGCATCTCATTCCTCAGACCTCATTTATTCCATTCACACACTAATTCTATGACACATAGCGAGACAGAGAGAGCTCACCTCCATACCTTGATTCAGCAATGAATATCTGCAGTTGTGCAGAGTTTAAAACTAAATTAGGCATTAGTCAACAAAAAAAAAACACTGTCAAAAACACTTAGAGCCGAGAGGTTCAATATCTGAAGACTTCAACTGTCTTAAAAGGCATATTAACCTTACATGACATATCAGCTGGATTACTCATGATTTCGCAAGCAGCTGTTGTCACAGCAGGACATCAGGGTCTCTTCTTAGAAATATATATGTCAGTTTGAGGAAAACAGAAACATTCTCACAGTTTTAGCTGGATGGTGTGAGCTGTTTCACAAATCTGTAATGGTTTTCCTTTCAGCACAGCAAAAAGTCAGGAGAAGTCCTTTCAATAAATACAAACATTAAAACTTATATCCCAGCTTTACATCCCAGTCTTCAGCAGATCTTTCAGTTCCACTGAAGTCTGAATAAAATGGTGATAGAACAGATTTTTACAAAAGTGTTTGTGTTGCAGTTTTTGCAACATCTGACCCTAAAAAATCTGGGGTCAGATTTATTGGCTGCTTTGTCAGTCTAACCTTGCAAATCAGATGGAATAGCCACATGTCCGTCATCAGGTGCTCCCATCTAGCATAGCCTAAAGCTGATACGCTTGTTCCTGGTCAGAGAATGACTGCTCCAATCAGCATCACTTTAGGAGGAAGAGGTAGCCGTTAAGGGCGTTGTTTAGCTGTAATGACTTCAAACCTGTTCACAATGGAAGTGAAGAGATAAGTGTGACTGCAGCTACAGTGCTTAACAAATTTATTAGACCACCTGCCATATTTGTCTCAAAGACCATCCAGCATCATGAAGTGCTTTAATGCAGACTCTTTCATTTTCAGTGAGCTCTCCACGTTTTAGCATTTTGAACAGGAATCAGGAATTTCAAACTGAATTCACCCAAATTTGAGCTGGCTCACTGGGCTTCTCTGAGAAGTCAGAAATTAATCAAGCATAACATTCAAGTACTAAAACTCATTTTTCTGTTCAGGAAAACAAGTAAATAACTATAATTTGACATATTAATCAAGAAATATTAATGTGCTTTACTATTTTTTCAAGTTTTTTGTAAATCAGTAAGTTTGGAAATTCATGGATAACAATAATAATTATATTTTAGCATTAAAAATATCATTTCAGTTAAGGAGCTTCTACATATTTGTGTATTAACCATTGCAGAAACATAAAAAATGATTTTAGTAATTACCAATGCTGTTAATTTAGGGCAGCTGTGGCATAAACCTTACTTTGGTTAGGGTTAGGGTGGTCTAATAAATATGTTAAGCACTGTATATCAGTAGTTTAAGCAAAGGTGGACAATATTTTTATATTAAAAGCAAAGAACTATAGAGTCTTTTCTTAGTGGACAAGAAAGAAAAGTTTTTGCTCTTTTCCATACTTACTTCTGTAAGAGTCCATCTGGCTCTGGATCTGACCTCTACTTCATAAGGCCTCTTCAGAAACCAGTTTGTGACATCACTCAGAGATCATCCTTGTCTCATAGTTTTTGTTTTTTATTTAGCTGTTATTAAACTTATTTAATGTTCTTGTGAACACTAATCCTCAAAAGTACACAGAGGGAATATCTTTACATGTATTTTGGTAAACATAAATCCAGGTCACTGTTGGTTGATTCTCCTGAATACCATGTCAAAACAATACATGAAATTCAGTCATATCCTGTGTCTTTTTGTTATTTTTTGATCCATCCAGGAAAGTGATGCCATCTGAGTTTTATTTCCAAACAATTTCCTCTTGCTTTGCCTCTTGTGTTTGTTCATATATCTGTCACACAAACAGTCCTCTGACAAACACATGGACAGTAGAGAATCTGAGGAAGAGAGACATTATTTTTTATGTTCATTGAGTAAACTGTAGTTCTGCATGTCAGACCAAATTATGTCATTGTTTATTTTCTTATGTTGATATATTCTTCCAACATTATGCATTTAACAAAAAGATCTCCTTGTGTCTCCTTTACAGTAACACTGTTGGTCTGTGTATACATCAGGGATGTAAATGGCATTGACTATTTATGCTGTCTCTTGTTATATATTACATATTTTTGTTTAATTTACAATACTATATAAACTTAAAACAAGAAGTAAGGCAATTTGTGTTTGGTACATAATTTTTTTTTGTTGTAACAATGCTTCTTAGTAATAAATTTTATACCGTTGGAAAGCCTGTTTATTACCCTTTTAAATGGTGCCACATTTGTAAGGATCATGCATTTGTGGGATGAGCAGCAGAGCTGAGTATGTGGGTTGCACCCATGAAAATCCCATGTTTGACTGATCTGGATAGGACCCATCGGTTGGGCAACTTCAAGCTTGTGTTCTGCTAAACCAAGTTGCGGCATTGTTTGGAGTGAACCCTAGTACCATCTCCAAACTGAAGGCCAAGTTCCATATAACGGGGAATGTCAGAGACAGGCCGTGAAGTGGGGGTCCCAAGAAGACAACACCCCAAGAATACTGTTTTTTTCACCCTGTCAGCAAGAACTCTATCCTCCAAGATGATAATGCTGGTTGAAGAATGGGATGCCATGCCACAGCAGTGTGTGACCATGCTGGTGACCAGCATGAGGAGGAGGAGCCAGGCTGTTGTGGCTGTGTATGGTTCTTCCACACGCTACTGAGGCTCCTGTTTATTAAATGAATAAATTGTTAAATTGTCAATATGTTTTGTTTCTTCAGACTTCAATCATCCAATCCACCAAACACTAAAACAAGAGTCAATGGCAGAATCAGCTGTTTGGCATTGGCAGAGAAGATTTGGCACATTTTTCATGGGCGCAACCCACATACTCAGCTCTGCTGCTCATCCCACAAATGCATGATCCTTACAAATATGGCATAATTTAAAAGGGTAATAAAGAGGCTATCCAATGGTATAAGATTTATTACCAAGAAGCGTTGTTACAACAAAGAAATAATGTACCAAACACAAATTGCCCTACTTTTTGTTTTCAGTTTAGAAATGTGTCTCTTTTTTTGTAAAAAAAAAAAAAAAAAAAAAGAGAAAAAAAAGAAAAAAAAGGAAAAAAAAAGCCAATTTATGTTGACCTTCATTAATTTATAAAATTAACAAAAGAGGAAAACATCCAAGGGGGTGAGTAGTTTCTATAGGCACTGTGCATATGTATGACAGGGGAGAATTTTGGCCTTTGTTAAAATATAGAGAGCTTTCATACGTAAAAAGGTGCAGTATTCACCATTTTTTTTAAACCTCAAATAATAAAATATTATAATCACAGATAAAAAAATTTGATTTAATTATGCCAGGTATGTTATTGAAATTCATTTCTTGTATCAATACTGGACATTTATAGCAACAATAAATAAATAAACACAGAGCAGAGCACATAAACCTCAAGACAAAATAATCCAAAACTAACTTCACAGCAGGAAGGTTAACTGTTACATCACTGGAATACAACATATATCAAATGACAATGAATTTGTAGTTAAAACAACAGATAAACAGTTAAAGGGAGAACTCCAGCTGCTTATTAGACCAAACTCGTAACATTAGGCTTAACAAATCTAAATCAATTTATACTGTAACACCCAGCATAATAGGTGTTTTTTCTGAAAGGAGTTTTTTAAGTCCAACATTGTTTTATTTCTTTCTCACAACTTTTATCCCTGCAATAATCCAAAGTTTCAGTCATGGTTAAGATCTGGAAGATGCTGCATAAACTGTTCTGTTAAAGATAATTGTCTCAGCTGGGAAATGAACTCCTGCCTCTTTGTTTATGATGTAATACCAAAAAATGAATAAGATTAGTTTGTGAAAAGATGGCAGCCTTCTTGCCTCCTTTTGAGACTTGCAAAAACAAAAACTGATTTGGTTTGGCATCTCTTCTAACCCGTTGGAAGGAGATGGCCGGGATTACATGAGTTCACTGTTGCAGATGTTGCTGAGCCTGTCTTCAGCTCTGCTGCACAAACTTTCAAGCAACTTTGACCTTTCATTTGAAGGTCAAAAGAGGGGACTAAGTGAGGCAATAAAGATTAAAACATATAAGATTAAAACATATGAAAATTAAAAGATTAATATCTGAAAAAAAAACATTTCTACTTAATTTTCTGTAATTGGTATAAACATAAGATATTTATGATGCTTCAGGGACAATTTAGCTAAAATGCGATCCTGGATTTATTTTTGAGCGACCTCAAAGAAAAGCATTTGTGTATTTGGGATAGGTGTATTTAACATTATCTGAACCTGAAAGAATAGATACAGTGCCTATTAAAGGTGATCAATCCCTTGGATGTTTTACTCTTTTATTAATTTTTTAAATCAATCATGGTCAATTTAACTTGGCTTTTTTGAATAAGATTCTCCCCCAGTATTTTCTTATATTTTGCCGCATTCATTTCACCCTTTACCTTTACAAGCTGCTGAAAAGCATCCCCACAGCATGATGCTGCCATCACCACATGCGTCATAGTGTGGATGGTGAGTTTGTGGTGATGTACAGTGGTTGGAGTTTTCTCGTTTGGATGAAACAACATGCCTGAAGTTATACACAAGAGGAAACCTCATGGGTTGAAAAATGAGGCCAGTGAGTATGTGGGGAAGAACTGCAGTTCCTCTAGTGTCCACATGAGACTGGCCCAAAAGAATCAAGGAATTCTCATTAAGAACCATATTCAAACACATTCAAACTGTCATGTTAACAGCCTGGTTCAAACAACTGCTTGGGTTCCAGAGCTCTTTGCTTTCTAATAATTATTGAGGATAAGTATTGCTTTAATAACAATCTTGTTTTGATTGTATTAAGGTTAAGAATTGTGTATGATAATCAAACATATATCAGAGTTGTGGGTGATTTGACCCATAGGCAGATGTTTTGTAGCACTTATCCAGGAGGCAACACATCACTTTATAACCCCAGAAACAAAAGAGTGGCATATTTAAGAGCTTGTCTATTTGAATACAGTCAAAGATACCACCAGGTGTATCTTTTTTTTATTATAAAGAATTTACAACCCATTTTGAATATTTTTGTGTATCCATTGGAACCAGGAAGGATTATATTAGCATCTTGGTGTTAGCAAAAAAAAAAAAAAAACAAAACAAAAAAACCCAAAATGCCAATATCCTAAGCACATGGCATAACCATTGTGTCAGTGGACTACCATTCTTAGCTTCTAGTTTGAGATTTTGGTTGTCAGCTTCGCTCTTTCTTCCACAACCCAATGAGACCATGGAGCTTCAGCAGGGCCTGAGAAATTGTAAAGATAATATGAAAATACATGTGGAGACAACACAATGTCGAAACATGCTGAGTATAAAACCACTGAAAATAGTTGAGGGCAAAGAGCGTTCTAATAAAAGACACTGTTTATTGATTTGCTTTTCTGCAAATTTGTATAAAGAGCACACAATGTAACAGTGTAATAATTTAAACACTATAAATAAAAAGAATCAAGGGCATGATTTGTAGGACATGTGTTTCTCTGGCAAGTTTGGAAAGAAAGAGACTCGAGGTGCAAAAACAAAGCATCAGGTGAAATGGAGTTTATATTTATCCAAGTATAAGCTGGCAGTAACTTTTTCCACTTTTCACTAAAATCTTCTGTTTATTTTAAATAAAAAAGAAGTTTGACCCCTAGGTTTTAAATTTTAGGTAACATTTCTGCCCCTGAAGTCAAAAATCAAACTCAAAGTAGGTGTAGATCTTACATGTCCAAGGCAGTCATTTTTTTTTTTATCATTGTCAAACACTTCTTCTGGCCTTAATTCCACAGTACTGAACTGAACTGAATTTGAATTAAATTCCCTTTTCCTCTTTGAGAAAAGTTCACATGTCCAGCATACTCTGGATATAGTAGAATCTTTGCAGAACTTAGGTTTTTACTTTTTGAAAAGTTTGAAGCTTTTGCCAACTTTAAAGAAAATAATCAGCATGAGGAACAAACCATACATTTACCTGATTTCAGAGTTGAATTTTGTGATCAGCAGAAACAAGAAGATTTGGCAAAGGACCTGCACATTTAGATCATCAGGTTACTAACTTATATTTGATTGAGTGGCTGAATAATGTTGTAAGGAGGCACTGATCCAATGCAGCTGGGATTTTGTCACGCTCATTTCTCAAGTAAACCTGACTACATGTTTTCTTGAATTCCTTAGCCAAATTCACTGCTCTGATTGAATGTTGTGTGTGTGGGGAAGTGTGGCAATGCAAGTTCTGTATCTTCTGGTAAAAATAAGATTAAGTGGCACACCAGAGTCACATTTTTGTCTTAAGACTTTGTTTTAACTATGTAGACACTTCGAGGGAGAGAACAGGTATGTAGGAAATTGGGACAGAGCTTTGTATTACTAGCAGAATAAAGGCACCTCTGAGGGGTTGTTTGTGTTCCTGTACATATGATAGTGTTAATGCATGTTCCTTTTCGTGTTGTTTAAACTTCAATCCACTTCTGTTAGTCCACAGGGTCTCCTGAACTCTTGTCCTCGCTCATGGATCCACTTGTTTGAGACTGAAAAAAACAAAAAATAAGACACAATAAGCTTTCTCTGTCTAATTTCCATGTCATTACACCGGAAAACCTCTCCTCTAGTGTGGTTTATAAGTACAAGAGGGAGCTTTTTTAATCAAAATGTGAAGATTTTAAGTCTCTTCTTTAAACATTGGCAGACTTCAGCACAACACTGCTGGACCCCCAAACAATAACACAAACAACTGAGTTGGCAAGAACTTTGACTTACCCCATTTACTTCCCACTAAGACAGGACAGGCTGCATGCCGGGTCCGGTAGTCCCCCTCCCCACTCCTGAAGAGATTATACCAGAAGACTGCCGTCCCCTGTGGATTAAGGAGAAGGCTATCAAAACCCAAAACACACAGGATAAGGACAATGCAATGTGGCTCTAAGTCTTTGACTGTGGATGTAAACTGACCTGACATGCCCTTTAGCACACTTTTGCTCATCTGCTTCACTGACAAACTAAAATTCATTAATGCACTAATTGCAGAAATGTTATTTCTGATTAATTTCAGACTGACTCCTTTTTAACATTCAATTATTTCAGCATAATGTTTGCTATTTCAGCCCTTATACACATAACATTGAGCCAACGGTGTAATTTTAACTCATCTGAGGGAACTGTATGAATACTGGAATGATATGTGGTAAAAATGTTGCAAATAGCCACAAAAAAAAATCTATCGCAAGGAAGTGGGGTAGAGTTGAACCCCCCAGCCAGGATCAGAGACAATCAGTGGAGGAAATCTTCATAATGGAAAAGCCACACATTATTTGAGATTTCAGGAAGCAGAGATAAAAGACAAGTTGGAAAAAAACTGACATTATTTAGGAAGAAATGCAGCGACATTACAGCAGGAAAATAGAGGAACAAATGATTCAGATGTCGATGCTGAAGGAACAGAAAGACAACTGGAGGTCAAACTCTCAACAGTGATTTTAGTGCTATTTTATTTTCTTCTAAGTTATTTTTTATTATTGAATGTCTACATGGTCATCTACGGGGTTTATGTGTATAAAATGTTGAAATAATTAATAAAAATTAAAGTTACAAAAAAAAGAAAGACATGTAGTTGCTGTTTTGTGTCTGGCCTATAACTGCAATCACGACTTCCCTGCTGACACCATCAGGCAGTAACTTCACAGCATTAAGCGGAACTTAAAACTAATACCTGGCATCAAGACATTTTGATAGTTTACAACTGAAAACACCAGCATGAAGCAAACACAGTTTAAAATCCAAAGTGACTCATTTCATATACAATTGTAAAGATAAAAACCCTCTCATTACCTTTTTAGGCCAGATTGCTGCTCCAAAGTCAGGGAAGACTGTGGCACCGCCTGCTTCGACATCACTCATCTGAAAAAAAGCAATAAAACATTTAGAAACTCTAACTTTATTTAAGTAATATACCTTGACATTAACAGCTCTTAAAGGAAGTATGTTTGAATAAATCTGAGTTTAGAAATACCTACACAAAATATGTTTAGATACATTTGCTCTACTCTGCAAAGCATCATGTACAAATCAGTCTACAAACCACAGGTTGCCTTTAACTTAGTTAATCAAACTTTGGTTATAAGAGTTTTTGAGAGTATCTGCACATCCTATAAATAGGAAGATAAACTGGAAAATGACGTTTTTGTAAAACAGAACAACTCCTTGAATTGAAATATTAAGACATAAAAAACACATAAAAACATTTTTTCAATCTTCTTGTGAGCATTATTCTATTTTGTTGTTAGCAGGGTACAATGAGTGGCTCTAACACCAGCGTGTTAATGGGGGACGGCCAACAAAACTCTCCACAACATGAACCAGAACTGATTGACAAAAACTAAAACCTAAAACATTCACACTTAATTCTAAGTCATCTAGTAGCTGGCAAATTCATGCAGAACAATAATTGTTTATTTAACCCCCAAACCTGTAAATTTCACAGCCTCTCACTCCAAAATTCATCAAGTAATGATGGATCTTAATTTATGCTTGTGAGGCCAGTTAGTCAACCTTTCTCAAAGTCAATCAATCCAAGTGCAAGATTGAATCAGAGCTTATGCATATGCCCATGAAGCTAAAACAAAGAGGAATAAAGTGTCGTTTTCAGGCAATCTGGTCTAACAGAAAAATTTGAAATGACCACAATCTCTTAACATCAAGTGAAAACACTAATGGACGGTAAATAACGCTCTTGTGCCATGATGGAGACATGAATTTACTGTTTCATGTCCAAGAAAGTTAGTGTTGCAATTCATGATCTTAAGAATTGTATGAATGTTTTACAATTTTCAACTTATTTTTCTTTAGGAAGCAAAGCGCAAGGTATACAAAGAGACTCATGCAAAAAATTTAACACAAAGGTCTAATGTCATGAACTCTTCCAAACTGCTGGTGAAAAGCCATTGTAAACAATGCTAACCATGTCTGAAAAGGCTTCCCATTTACAATTTGTATTTGCACCATCTCTGGACCTCTACCACTACAAAATATGGTGTTAAGAGACTGTAGTTATTTTACATGTTTCTGTAAGACTTCGACGGTTTCAGGCGACTGCCACGACCAGCCTTCAATCACGACGACTGGATGCTCGTACTTACATAGTTCAAAAAAGTTGCCACACGATTTCCAGTGCCTAATCTTTTGAAAGCATCAGGCTCATCTTTCTACAAAGATAAAATTCAAAAATAAAAATACAAGGTGAAAACACTTTTCACTTACGCGCACATGTACTTACGTAGTTTAGGAAGGTAGCAAGTCTATTTCCATCAGTCTTTAGGCTGCTGTCAAAAGGGCGCTGCAACAGATGTTTAAACATTTAACTCATCACAAAAAGACCCACACTAGGAGCCCGCCACAGAGGGCACTAACTAAACTTTTTTTAATTGTATCTATGACCTGTCAGAAAACATTTTTTAATCAATATTTACTGACAATTAAATTTAGAGCATTACATTGATTTTCTAATGTCACATAAGTAAATTGTGAATATAAAATGAACACGGAGCACCTGATAATTTGTACAAAAGAACATCCAGTATCAGGTATTTTTAAGGATATCAGCAGAGAGAAATAATTATAAATACAATGACTTTTTTGCATGTTCTTAACTCAGAATAAAGACTTAGTATGCAACATTCTCAATATAGCAGGGATCAAAAACCTTAAAGTAGATATGTTGTGAAGTAATGCCTTCCTTAAAGGAGAGTGTAATCAAACTCCCTCTGTAACCTCTGTGCCTATATGAACAGCTCGTTGATGTTTTCACTCTGAGAGTCAAACATGCTCATACTTTTATTCTTTCCACCACGTGGAGGAAAAAGGTTATTAGAGTTATTAGAGCTATTACAGAGGTAGTACCACAGTAGAGGTATTACAAGATAATGTTGTCGCTGGGCATAAGTGAAGGAGAACCGAGTTTCAAACTAAATAAATAACTTTCAATGGTCATTCATCTTTGAAGGGCACATGTGCTTTTAACACTGATTACAATATACTGATTCAGATGTTTAGTAGCTCTTGTTTGCAGCTCTCTTTCTTTCTTGCAGAAACCTAACAGGGAAGTAGGACATAAGGCGCAGGGACAAGAGGGGAGGATAGGGAAGTGTAGGCTTTGTTCAAAGATGTGATCTGAAGGCCACATAGTAAGCCTTTAAGTCATATAATGAGGATGAGGATGTTTTTGGACTGAGTCTTTTATCAAACATATAAAACATCCTTGATGAGACAACTTTATATGGTATAAATTGATAAATAATGTTAAATTTCAAGCCAGATGTCATATTTAATACACAGATCAAATCTCATTAAAGATCTGTCTGAGGAAGAGGATCATGCTTCACAACATGTACGTGGGTATGAAATTAAAACATCCAGGAGATGAAAGGAGAACTATAATTTCAAATTCAAATCAAGAAAGGAGAACAGACAGATTGTAAATGTGCTGATAAGGAAATCAAGAAAGGTGATGTAGCAATGGCAACGTTGTCAAAGACTGAAGCTTGCTAGCATAAAGCTTTACATACTGAGAGTACTTCAGTGAAATTTTAGAGAGTATTAGTATGCACACATCCAAGACAAATGTATACAGGTGCAAGACAAGAGGAAGGCCTGAGGAAGATCTTGTAGATCAAAAAACTGTCTTTTGTAAACTTAAGTTAGTAACTGGGAGCTGAACAGTGCCGTGACCTTTTCCTCTATATCTACAGTAACTAATGTAACAAATTTAAACATGTGCTTTTACCTTTTAAACACGTAGAAGTGCAATGCAGCAGCTTTTGGCTTTTTCCTTGCCTTTAAGGAGCCATTATTCTACAAACAGTAAAACTAAAACAATAATTTACACAGGGACAGAGATGGGCCTAATAAAACATGTTATATTTGGGTATAGTTTTTCTGTGTTTAAGGTAAAAATGGGCCAAAAAACAATGCTGGCTCAAATGTGTTTTTGTTTGGAGTGTTTTTGAACCGTTTTATTTTTCACCCTGAACGACGGATGGAAACTCAGTGGAAAGAAAGTTCACTAAACACTTGTCTGTTTTGGTTGATCAAGAACTTTTTAATCACAGGTTCAAGTGATAATTTGGGAAAATCTATTCAGGGTGACTTGTTAAAATTAAACCCTTTTATTATTTTCCATAATGGTGGGTTAAACAAATCAACAGAAAGTTTCTCTTTATTAAAACAATGGGTCTGGATTTAAGAAGCAATGGTTTTTATACACCACTCTAAACAAATGCAAATAGCTGTCTGTTGAAAGTTTAAGGGACATTATATGAGCTTAAAATTTTCAGTGATTAAAAACTCTTTCAAAAAAGAGAGTACTTGTTCACTATGTAGTTATTCTATTAAATCATTAGGGAGAAGTGATGTTTTTGTACAGCAAAAGAATAACACAGACTGTTTAGAACTAGAAGTTTTTAAGAGATTTGAAAATGTGTTGAATTGTTTGTGACATCTAGTCAGAAGTAAACAGGGTGAAGAGGGCATTGTGCTTAGGGTCATTTCTTTTGCATGGATTCAGCTTGGATTATTAGATTTTGTGTTTGTGTTTGTTGGATCAGTAGCAAATACATCTCAGCAGTAAGATTTGATCAAATTTGAAGCTCCAATCCAAAATATTAAAATCTTGCTGGGAAAACGGAAGAGAAGGCAACAAAAAGCTTTAAGTGTAGAGCTACACAGGGTGCATCTGAAGTCCCAGCATTCATGCAACAATGGAAACTTTCCAGTTTATAATTCTATTACATAAAAAAAAACACAATAAGGACAAAGGTCACTACTATAGTCATTTCCAAACCATGCTTTAAAGAAGTCAGTTAAAGCAGCAAGATTTACATTTATAATTCCAGCAATTTACCGTAAGGACAGGATGAGAATCTGTGATGGTTTATCAGATTACAGCAGAGAAATGCTAACTATGCTGTTAGCATTATAATGGATCAAAGAGACAGGACCATTGGTGATGAAATAAGCAGACAAAATAATGAGAAAATCATAAATGACACTTAGGACACAAGCATATACTGCAATCAAAGGACATGAAGTAGCAGAGATATTTGGCAACATCCGACACAAAAAAAACAACATTTATATGATGGATGTCAATGTTTTCATGATGAGAAGAAAAGTCAGAGGAGAAAAGAGAGAAGCTTACATGGAGAGACAACATGAATATATAGAGATTCAGTCAGACAAAACATTACAGCATTAAAATATCAAACACTGTTAACAAAAATGTGACCTTTGCAGAGAAAAAGAGATTTAAAAAGTACAGGTCATGATTTGGAAAAAACATAAAGCTGAAAAATCAAAGTGGATTTGTTCACATTATATTTTGCAAAGACACTCTAGAGATGATTTTTTGGTAATAACTAAGAAAGCAAAAGGAAAGGAAGCTGTAAAGTGTCATAGTCGTGTTATATTGTCATGGGTTTAAATTTAGAGTCACGAAGAAGAAACTTTAGGGTTGAAGATGTTTTTGTTAGCTGTTCTGCTTTTACAACATCCATGAGATTAAAGGCAACTAGTTAAAATTGTTTATTTCTTAGCATTACTTTACATGTCACTGTAGTAATGCTAGCTTTGCATTTTCCTTTTAAATTCAAATCTACAAATATCTGTTGTTGCCTTGCTCTCAGCTGGTGTTTTTTTCTCTTATTACATCAAGTTTTGTAAGATTTACTGTTATCAGTTGAATATGCCAGCACCACAGTAAACTTGGTTGACTAAAATTACTCCAGCACACTAACCAGTCAAATTAATTTAAGAATAATCAAAAGCTATTTGCAGTATAATATATTAATTTTACCCTTATTATATATGTAAGTCATATGTACTTAAAAAACAACTGATGACTAGCGTGAACATGCCTATATCCATAAAAAACTGTCCGTGAGCACAGCACAATAACTATTTAAAATTATATACAAAGTTATTTCTCAGATATTTTATTTTTCCTATTTTATAATGATAACAACTAATAGGACCCACTTGTTCCACCCTGCCCTGTTTAACATCTGAACATGAAAGATGCCATAACTATGGAGGACTGAAGGTGCCAAAATGAAATATATAAATAAATAATTAAATGTGCCATTAATTATTTAATATTGGAAATAAATCAACAAATATATAAATAAATATGCAATTATTTAATTAATTAAATGCATGTGTTATTAAATAATAACACATGCATTTAATTAATTAAATGCATGTGTTATTAAATAATTCATTACAAGTGTCATTAATTATTTAAAATTGGTAATAAATAAATAAATAATTTATGAAATAAATTAATTATTCAATAAATGTTTAAATATTTATTTAAAATGTTCATTCTATGTAAAAACACATCTACTTATTCCACTATTTATTTAATTATTCCACTATTTAATTATTTCACAATTTTTTAAATAATTTCACTATTTATTTAATTTTTTCACGGTTCCTGCTCCAGCAGTGCATTATTAAATAATTTTATCCGTCATCCTCTCCCATCAAACTCAGTGGGCGGGACTAACGCTAAACAGTCACAAACCATTGCTTTGGTTTGCAGGGTTGCCAGACGAGGGGGTTTCCCACCAAACAAACAAACACACAAACATGGCAGCAATCACTGAGGATCTGCATGAGCTCTCCCATGAGTTGATAACAGATATTTTAGTCCTGGCAGAGAATGTTTACACTGCAATTTCGGACCCTGAACATGTGGCTAGCAAAGCAGAGGGATTTCTTGAAGTTCTTGGAGTTATTTCTGCTCTGACCACTATATTGACCAAAGAGTGTTAATTAAATAAATAGTGGAATAAGTAGATGTGTCATTACATAGAATGAATGAACATTTTAAATAATTATTTAAACATTTATGTAATTATTTATGTATTTCATAATTTATTTATTTATTTATTACAAATTTTAAATAATTAATGACACTTTTAATTATTTAACAACACATGCATTTAATTAATTAAATAATTATATATTTATTTATATATTTGTTGATTTATTTCCAATATTAAATAACTAATGGCATATTTAATTATTTAATCAATTATTCATTTATATATTTCATTTTGGCACTTTCAGTCCTCCATACATAACAGCATGCAGTGTGTTTATTTACCGAGGCGAACTGAAAAAAGTCTGCCGGTTGGGACGTAATGAAAAACTCTCAGGGACCAGAAGAAATTACTGCCTCTCCTCTCCCCTCTGTCCGTAACAGACATTAAGGCTGGCGTGTGCATTTCAATGAAAAGTTAAATGGAATTACAAAATATTTGCTGGCTGGTGAACAAAAGCAGATAGGGCTGTGATAGAGGGCAGAATAATGACACAATGCCACTTCAATACAAATAAATTCCTACATCTTTGTGTTGAGTTAAAGATTTGCTGTTTCTTAGTTATTAGGAGCATAATCGCTGTAAAACAATCAGAAAATAGTGCACTCTGCATCACTGCTGAGTTTGGTTCCCTCTCTCTACCTGGATTTCCCACTGCTGTGTGCTCCTCTCTTTCATTCCCTTTGCTGTGGGCCTTGTTTCTCGCTCCCTCCGCTGCCCCCCCACGATTGTCTGACCGTGTTTATTCCCTCCTCCCTGTCATCTCATCAGACTTCTCTGTGCTGGAGAATCATTCAATCACAACACCTCTGTCTTTTATTTTTGTAAGGATTGTTCTGCCTCATATCCGATGTTTGGATCTAAAGTTTAGTACAATAGGAAATTAATTACACCTTTTTTTTTTTTTTTTTTTTTTAGTGTTTTAAGGGCTATAAGAGGAGTTATTTCGACTATGTTCTGTGTAATTTGGTAATAAGAATCAGCCAAACATAAAGCATGTCAAATCATGGTAAGGTCACATTTTTCTTCTTACACTCAACAACAAAGTCATGTTAACTGACACAAAGTGAACTCACCCTTGAAAAGTCATAATGTGGCTCGTACTGTCCTCCGACTCCATAATTTGCCACCTAGTGAGTCAATGACAATGTAAAATAAAGATAATTCAGACAATGTTAGCTCAAACTTTTACCAAACTTTATCTTAATTTCTCCACCATCATACAAACTTTTATCTAATATATTTGGTAACAGCCAATCACCCCAGTCCAACAGTGGTAGTCTGGTACGTAGAGATTTCTGTGTAATAGATTTCACAACGGTGTCCTACAGTTCTGTGGTTGTGTTGTGTATTAACTTACCTGTAATAACTCTGCAGTGTCTACTGTCAGGCCAGTGACAGCTTGTATTCTCTGGTTGACTCTTTCAATAATCGGGTCATCTTCACCTTCCAGCCATGCACTGTGAAAACAAAAATACACTTAGAAGCTCTCAGGACAGTGCAAACATCCACACATATTTTAAAACTGGATAATAGCATCTTCTTAAAACTGTTTGACTGATAACAGGCCTCAACAGAGAGTGTGGTCTAGACTTGACCTCTTTGTAAATCATCTTGAGATAACTCGGTTATGAATTGGAGCAATACAAACAAAGATTGATTGAGACTGGTTGTCTGCCTACTTCTCATCAGTATTACTACAATACTATGTTCATTGTTCCTTAATTTAAAAATGTAATCATTCATGTTTTAATTGCTGGAGAGCTGTGCACATAATGCTTCACTGTTAAAGATTAACCTTTAACAGACAACAGTAATGATGGATTGTCTCACAGCAACTTTCTCACTGATCTTTATATAGTTCAAGGCTCATTCTCTTTTTTATGTTAATTTGTTTAAATATCAAATTCATGGAGTAAAACAAAAATATAGTAAAAAGTAAGTCAAAAAAAGTGAAAAAATATAGCAATAAAGTTAGAGTAACTTGTTTAACAATAATAAATGCATTGATAAAAACATTACAAAATGGTCATTTAGATCCATTGAAGGGTTCAATGGTCAGCTTTCTCCTTCACAAGTTACCTTTTTGAAACTCTGTAGTTGGCTGTCGTCAGGACTCCTGTTTTTGGGTCACGAACCGTCGCTCTGGCAAGCTTAAAAAAAAGTCAAACAAAACACTTAAAAAATTATAAACAACAGCGGTTGTACATAGACTTTCCATTTTTGAACTTTCCACCTTATATCTTTGTTGTGGCACACTATATGTACAAAAGTATTCAGCCACACAACCATTACACCAACAGGTACTGTCATGACATTCTATTCAAATAAATGCACTTTAATATGGAGTTGGCCCACCGTTTACAGCTATAACAGCCTCTACTCTTCTTTGATGGCTTCCCACAGGATTTTGGAGGGTTTGTGTGGGAATTTGTGCCCAGTCATTCTGAAAAGCATTTATGAGGTCAGGCACTGATGTTGGACAAGAAGGCCTGGCTCGCAATCTCTGTTCCGGTTCATCCTAAAGATCCTTGATGGGGTTGAGATCAGAGCTCTGTAATTTTACACGGTCTCCTGCTTTATGGCTGAGTTGCTGTTGTTCCTAAATGCTTCCACTTTCTAACAATATCGCACAGTTGACTGTGGAATATCCAGCAGGGATGAAATTTCATAAACAGTCTTATTGCAAAGGTGGCATCTATCACAGTACCATGCGTTGAGTCACTGAGCTTTTCGGAATGAGCCATTTCGTATCACAGATGTTTACAAGTAGAGACTACATGGCTAGGTGCTTGTTTTTATGCACCTGTGGCAGCAGGTCTGCTTTATGAACCTGAATTCAATATTTAACAGGTACGGCCAAATACTTTTGTCCATGTAGTGTTGGTCTTTTCACTGACTTCCCCTTGTATTCTTTTACTATAAATGTTGTTCTTCCAGATATAACAAAGAAAAAAAATAGAACCACCTTTAACAATCAAAATGATCATAAAAATTCTTTAACAAAAACAAACCTTTAATAGAAAAACAGGTGAAAGTACAGTAGGTGTCTCATAGCTCACCCTGGGCTTAGCCAGCTCCTTAATTTTTGCGATCTCCTCGTCTGACAGGGCTTCAAGGTAGCGTACGATGTGAGGGCTGTCCCACTCATCCTCCTCTTTCATCGGCATCAGCAGGAGACGAGGGTTTCTGTTACCATCCTGGTAGCGACAGAACAAACGGCTACGCCTTGCTTCGTTCTACAAAGAAAAAACACGATATACAGGCAGTTGTTTAACCTGAACATCATTTTAAAAAAGCAGGAAACAACGTTTTTCTTCTTCAGTTATTTTGTTTCATCTGCGAAGAAAGGAAAGTTTATACCTAATCCCATATATCCCCAGAAAAAACTCATCTTAACCAAATAAATCTATAAAAAGTAATAATCACTGAAAAGGACATCTGAACTCTGCAGAGCTTTAATACACAAGCCTCATACAAGGTACATGCTGCAAAATATGTCTAAAAGTCTATATTTTAATGTCTGTGAATGTAAAATCAAACATTTTCAGCATAGCAAAAGTTTGATTTTGGTCTGATTTGTGTTAGTTTTTGCAGTTGTTCTAATCTTTCTGTCATGTTTGTTAACAGCACAGAGATGCAGGTTGTCATACATTACTGTTTAATATTAAACTGATCTCTTGATTCATTGCTCAGCTGATCTCAAAGTAAAGCCTCATGTTAAGATTTAGTTTCTATAACACCAAAAAGGATCCTAACATTAACCTTGTTTAAAGTGGCCTTTTTCTTTATTTTGGTGTGATGGTTTAGCTAAGGTAAGATTTAATAGAGTCAATCTGAAATCAGAATGGTCAATCTAATTTAATAAACCATTTTTAGGTGGCTGCTTTAAAAATTTAAGTTTACTCACAGCACAAGACCTGTCAACAACCTTAGGAAGCAGTGTAACAAAACACAAAACTAGATTTAAATGAAGAATACGTGTTTCTGCTTTCACACTATATCATTCCCTATACTGAGCATGCTTTATTTATTCTCACCATCTGGATCCCCTCTCCTCTGCAGAGAGCCTCGTAGGCCTCTCTCTCCGGGAGGTGGTCTTTAGGTCGGCTGTATGTTCCCAGCTGGATTGGCTCCTCAGAGGCTGGCTGGTATTCCTGCTTCATCTCGTTGAGCTGCTTGGAGAGTAACCGTTCAAAATAACGGAGGTTTCCTCCCGCCCTCTCGTGGCTAGGATCTGTCAGTACAAGAAAATTAAGACTTTAGTGGGAGAAATTACAGAGGAGAGGTGGACAACCGAAGGAGCTGATAAGATGCTTTGGCATTGCCTCATTTATGAAAAACGTGTCAGTGGTGCAAGGCCAGTGCTGCACCTTCATGATTTACAAGGTAAGGTATCATTTACTTTACTTTGTGTAAAATTGCATCAAATTTAAAACTTAGGCTACATAATACCCTGTAATTTTTGTGAAATAATATAGATTTAACTAGCAAACAACATAAGGCAGTTTAAACTACTGCCACAACAATCTGAAACATTTATACTCTGCTTTTACGTTAAACTAATCAGCCATTACAACACACACTGACATGGGCCCTCCTGCATAATAAGAGTTTTAGCTTTAGCTGTGATCCCCTTCACTTTTCTTCTTAAGTACTGTCATAGAGGCCACATTTACTGGAGCATTTTATAGTGGTGGTGGTCTTAAGTAATGCCTTTAAATTCTTCTTATAGCACAGTAAACCTCTTTGTTTGTGTTCAAGAAACTAAAGCAAGAAAAGTGGATAGAGAAGAGTGCTCCATCTTGTGGAGTTTAGAAGAAATGCACTTAATTTTTGTGTGCGTTTGGCGGGGAGTGTTGGAGGCTGCCTTATGTAATTATACAATATCACCAGTAAACAGAGCATTTCCTAAGTATTGATTTAGTTTAGATGCTTTCTCAAAGTTTACAGGATGTAGTTAAAACTACCTACCAGGGAGTCAGACACAGACCTGAGGGAGAATATAAATCATGTATTCACTCTTTTCCCAACAGCAAAGTACACTGACTAAACAGGTCTCTGTTAAGAAGTACACCAGCTTTCGTTGGGAGATTTCCTCTCTAAATGACAAAGAAAGAATAAACTACATAAATCAGTTATACTCTGTAGATGTACACTGTCGATTTTCATGATTTTATTTGCATTGTCTAGAAAAGCTGACTACAGAATCTGTAAGTTCATTCATTCATTCTTTTCTGTTATACCCTGTCATCACATAAAGGCTTACTCTCCTTTCAGCTGATTCCTGTTTTCCCAGTTAGATTAAACTGCTTACTTGGACAATATTTTGTCCCTTAGCTAACTGTGCTCTTTATCCTTTAGCAGTCATTCTTTTTAGTAGAGCTGATAACACAACATAAGCCCCTGTCTGCTTCAACTGCTCCACCCCAGTTCATTTCACTTAACATGTAAACAAGTGCACCACAGCGCTGAAGAGATGGCCTGCAGCTGTCAACACAGGCCTTGATGCAGAGACTAAAATAACAAAACCACGGGCCATTACTGAGCGTGGACTACACCCTGCATTAAAGCACAGGATACGACTGCAGAGAGGGAGGTTTACTCTAGTGAGAAAAGACAACTCAGTTGGCACAAGTACTGGGGCTGCACTGGTGAGCTAACTAAGACAAATATCTGAACTGCTTTTTTTGATATTTCATAAAAATAAGGGTTACACAGGCTGAAAGAAATAAATAATTTAAAAAGTTGTTGGTGTTTTTTGTTCATCTTCTTTAAATTGGTGTCTGTATCTTACCAGCAACCATGAGTCGGCGTGTCAGCTCAATGGCTCGAGGTAAGTCTCCCATTTGGTAAACAGAGTAGCTGAGGTAATCCAAAATTTCCGCCTTGGAAACCACAGCTTCTTCTCCGGCGTCCAGCTGCTTCAAGGCCTGCTGCAACCACAGAACGGCATGGTAATAATCCGCTTCATTGTATGCCGTCTTTCCCATGTCGAAGCAGTCGTCCACTGTCAGCAGAGCACTGGAGTGCATACCTGTAGAAGGGTTTATTCAGTTAAACACTGACCATTCTATACTGTCTTTTACCGTTTCAAATGATTTTTTCATGAATTTACAACCTTTTATTTGTAATCAATGGATTATGTTTCAAGAGCAGCCTTTTTAATTACTTTAGCATGAAACCTGACAAGAAAATTTATTATTCAGACTAATTTTAGTTACCAATGCTGCAGCTGGCTGCTGTTGCAACAGATGTTGAACTTTACAAAGAATAAGTGAATTTCTCATATAAATACAGATACATTTATTGAAATAGAGGTTAAGAACCCATGACTTGATCTATCAAGTACCATTTTCTTTGAAATGATCTAAAGGTGCATCTCAGAAAATTAAAATATCATGTAATTATTTTTTTCTTGTGATTTACATCAGAAAGTGAAACTTCCACAAAGTCTAGATTCATCTCATATAAAGTAAAATATTACAAGATTTTTTTGTTTTAATGTTGATGATTATGGCTTACAGCTTACAAAAATAAAAAAACACTGTGTGAAAATATTAGACTATCATAAAATATCAGCCCATAAAAGGATTTATAATACAGAAATGTTGACCTTCTGGAAAATGATGCTCATTTAAGCATTCAGCAACTGGTTTTACACAAATTACTGCATCTAAGCAGCTTGGTTTGATGCAAACCAGTCAGTGGCACTGCTGGGGTGTTATGAAGCCCAGGTTGCTTTAATATCAGCCTTCAGCTCATCTGTATTTTTGAGTCTGGCGTCTCTCATCTTCCTCTTGACATTCCCCAGAGATTTACTATGGGGTTCAGGTCAGGCCAGTTGGCTGGCCAATCAAATACAGTAATACCAAGTTCAGCTAACCAGTTTCCGGTACTCTTGGCTTCAATGTGGACAGGTGCCAAGTCCTGTTGGAAAAGGAAATTAGAATCACCATAAAACATCAGCAGGTGGAAGCATGACGTGCTCTAAAAATCTCCTGGTAGATGGCTGACAGCGTTGACTCTGGACTTGATAAAGCATGTTGGACTAACATCAGCAGATGAAATGCCACCCCCAACCATCACTGACTGTGAAAAATGAAAACACCAGACTTCAAGCACCTTGGATTCTGTGCCTCACTGATCTTTCTCCAGAGTCTGGGACCTTGATTTCCAAAGAAATGCAAATTTTTCTTTCATCTGAAAATAGGACTTTGGACCACTGAGCAACAGGAGTCCTTATTCTCCAAAGCCCAGGTCAGACGCTTATAGCGTTGTCTGTGGTTCAGGAGTAAGAAGGACTAAGAACCCGACACTTGTAGCCCATTTCCTGGACCCTTCTGTGAGTGGTGACTTTTCATCCACTGGGTCCAGCCTCAGTCCACTCTTTGTGAAGCTCCCCTCAGTTCTTTCATCTGCTTTGTTTGGCAATCTTCTGAAGGCTGAGCTCATTCCTGTTGCTTATCCACCTTCTCTAACAACACTTTTCCCTTCCTCTCAACTTTCCATGAATATGCTTTGATACAGTCTCTTAGAACAGATTGCCCTTTCAGCAATGACCTTCTGTGGCTTACCCTCCTTGTGGAGGATGACATGGATTGTCTTCTTGACAAAAGTCAAGTAAGCAGTCTTCCTCATGATTGCACTTATGTGTACTAAACCAGAATGAGTGTATGAAGGCTCAGGCTCATTTGCAAATTTGACTTTCCCACAATATCCTAACATTATGAGATGGTGAATTTTTTATATTTGTTAGCAGTAGGCTGTAATTATCAAGATTAAAAACAAAAATAGTCTTGAAATATTTTACTTTGTATGAGATTAATCAAGAATTTAGGGAGAATGTAACTTTCTGAAGTAAAGCACAGAAAAAAATAACTTTTACTTGATATTCAAATTTTTTGAGATGCACCTATATTTCAACGTCACATTCATTTCACTTATTTAAGTCAGGGTATTGATCTCCTGTTGAAGTATGTTTCTTTACATTCTTGACCTTTATTTAACCTTAATTTTGCACACTATCATTGAAAATATTTTGTAAATGTAATTCCTCTGAACAGAATCACCCAAGTTGGTCCTAAGATTTTGTGTTTCTCTATTAACAATGCCACTTTTGAAAGGCTGGTTAACCTTATTAAGGTTCTGTAGAAATATAAATCTCAATGACTGACATTAAAACCTTTTCCTACCTAATTACAGATGAGTACCAGTTATCCTCATACAAAGTATACTCAGGTTACTGTAAGCTCGCTCAGTGTGTAGGGCAGAGTGACCTGGCACAGTTTCAAACTCTAACACCAGCAGATTTGTGCCTTATTGACTGAACACAACCACATACCTGTAGAAGCACACACCTCATGCATACCTGCAGTGGGTTGAAACTGTGTTTAGATGCCACCCAAACTTAACCCTGGCTCTGTCCTCACCACAATATATCTCAGGGAAATGTATGGGTGGATTACTTAGATTTTACAGAAAAAATGAAAATAATTTAAGGAGTATTTATGAATGTTTTGACTTCTTGTAACCAACACCAAAAACTCCTAAACTGCTGCAGTAACTCCTGAAGAAGTGAAGACTTGTTAACATGACCTAATTTCACAAAAATGTAGACTGTGAAAAAGGTCCAAAACTCCTAAGCTTTTTTCACGAGGTGATTTGTATAAACACACACAAACACACCAGTTAAAATCATAATGGGTGTGTTTCCTTTCCCTTCCTTTTCACTTTTATAAATATACACACACAAAGTCACCACACAGCCCCTCTCTTTATATTCATGTTCTCTAAAATAACTCCCAGCACTCCGGTTGTTCACCTGGCAGTTTTCCCCTGGAGAAAGCCTCAGAATCCAGTTGGTACGTGTCCTGTAGACGCATCAACGCCTTGGCAGCACCCGTCTCATCTTCCTCATCAGGGAAGTACTGTCTGTGTGTGGACATGTTTGATATAAACCCTAGAGAGAAGGTATAAAAAAGTTTAGCTGGTCATGACAGTCGTTAAAAGATTTGAGCCAGAGCATATGTAAAAAATGCCGGACAACTTTGTGTTTTTAAGTGACACAATAAGACCCATCTAAGCAATTCAAAGATGAGAACCAGCAATTAAAGGCTAAAGTTTGCAAAATAAATAAAACACATAATAACTATTGAAAGTTTAAGTCAATTATTCACATCCATAATTATTGCAAACTCTTGCTCTGAAAACCAAACATTTTATTATTATTAAAACAAAATATGATGAGAAAACTTGGACACCATCAATAAATGCTGTTTGCTAATTTTCAGATATCAAATGGTTTTAATGAGATTCAATTCAAATGCATTAAAAATAGGACTGTCAGCAATGCCAGAGCAAACCGTGGAAAAGGAAAATGAATCAAGTAAATCTAGATTTTATAGAATTGCATGCTAATTTTAATGTTAAATATCTTTCAACTTCATCCAAAATGCTGTTTAATTTCTATTCATCACAGGATTTACAAACAGTCGTTCTAATTTCACTCACTCATTCTCTGTGGCCACGTCTACAGATTCACTTCTGTGACACTCCATTCCTAATTTATCTTGCTCACACAGATATCCCCCTACGTCTTAACACGCACAGACTTTCAGGTCCAAACATAAGCCTACAAAATGAGAACACAACCAAACTATGCAGAGATAAGACACAGCTGCTGCTAAAACATGACAGCCTTTGTTCTCTCATTTGGGGAGAGAGTATTAGAGCGGAGCAGCTCTGCTGTCAAAGCTGTAATCACTCTGCTTATAACCGCTCTGGAGTCCATATATGCCATTTGCCACTCATTCTGTGCACGTACTGAGAGAAGCTGGCATGCTGGCATTCAGATTTATAACGCAATGCGAAGACATATTTATTTTGAATATGAATGCATCCAATGTAAAAGGAAATGCAAGGACGAAGGCTTATGTGTACAGATATGTCCAGTGCTGATCCAGCAGAAATTCTTATTATAGCAAAAAATGTCTGTTCTGTAAGCACTCATATCTATCTCCGTATGTGACCAAAAACAAAGACTGATGGATATTTACAAGAAAGCTTTTTTCTCAAATTAATCAGAACAGAACCCTTTCTTAATGCATTTCCCTCAAAGGATGGAGAGGTACTGTTTCACACTCCTTTCTTGCTGTACTGTTTCCTTTACTTCCTGTCTTACCATCAGAAGGGTTTTGAAGCACTAGGGTCTCCAGTTCAGACCACTCTGTGTTGAGTCTCTTCATTAGTTTGTAGGCGTTCACAGGGTGGCCCAAGTAGCCCTCTGGGTCAGAGGTGGACACTTTGGTCAGTGCATCAAGTTTGTTGGCCCAGCTAAGACACAGACAGAACAGACAGTGTTGGGTGAAGCTCCTGTTACATAGATGCAGACAGACACTGACAGCAGCTTAAAAGTATTCATATAATAATATTTAGTTTTTATTTCCAACTGAAAGGTCAAATAAAGAGCAAAGGAACATGCCACAAAAATATTCATGTAAAGTAAAACCAACAGGGAAATAATTGCAGTACAGTGCCCAAGTAAAGATGTTTAGTCCAAGTCAGAGAACTGAATGTACCTTTTGACAGCAGCAAGCTTAGACTCCTCTGCCTTTATGTATTCCCTAAGAGACTGGACCAACTCTTTCTCTGAGTAGATCAGGTCTGTCATCTGACCTGCAGAGACAAAGAGTAATGAATGACTTGTCAACTCCTCTCCTGTGATCAGAGAGATTTTTCCCCACATTTATTGAAACAACTAATCAGTCCACATTAAAACCACTTTAACTTTAGTACATGACATTGTTTGCTGCATTGCAGAGTCACACCAAAATCAAAATAAATCCTCAGCCACAAACCCCAAACCCTTAACTACAAGGAGTTACACATAAACACCCAAGATTTCCACCCAAGAGCTTTAGCAGCAATGAAGCGAGCACCTAAGAAAATTAAATGCTTGACTCAATCATGACACATTTACAGAGTTTGTTATGTGTGCATGCAACCAGCAAACAAGCATAGCTGATGAGCCCAGTCCAATAAATCAATGTGATGTATGTGTTCAACCCACAACATTCAGCCTGCTGACTGATTTGATGCATGCTGTATATCAGAGCAATCATTGTAAATCAGTAATCCTTTTCTTAAATATCAAAGAAAGGAAAATTTGATTATTTGTGGGGTACCTTATGGTGACTATTTGTTATAGAGGGGTCACAGGATCTTAGTTTTGCCAGCAGAAAACATGCAGACTTTGTTTGAGCACTCTGCCAAAAAGTAATAAAAAAAAGTGTTGATGCAAAGATTTGATTTACGATTGCAGTGAAACACATTTATTTCTTCAAAGTTATTCAGGCTGCTTCAAAATAAACTCTGAATACAGACATAAACTTTACTGGCCTCCTCACCACTTCCCCCACTAAAGCCTTTTTATAGAAAAGGAAATAGAAGAATTCCTGAGTACAAAACACTCGTCTCTCTACATGTGGCCCACTGGCGTTTACTCTGCATAGGTACATCAGAAGTGTATGACAGGATAAAATAAGATACAGAGGAAACTTATTAATAAGATTCTTGAATTTCTTATATTTTGAAAATAAAATTAAAAAAAAAATATATATATATATATATATATATATATAAAGGTATTGCAGTTTTTGAGCTCTAATAGCCCTGCGCAGCAGGTTTTCCCTTATTTTTTCTGAGGTACACAAATCAATACTCATGCATGTGGGTAAAGCAAAACACACTTCATTTAACATCTTAAGCTGTTTTACCGACCTACAGGTGACAATAATGCACTAAGACACTTATTAATGTGTAAAAAGAGGCAATGAAGAAGAAAACAAGCTATAACATATATTGCTGAAACATTTCTGGATTCAAACACAATGTGTTTACAGGACCCGCGTTACAAACAATGACATGGGTGAGTAACACTAAATGCAAAAATGACTTTTGTTATGTAAAAGTAGCGTCCACTGGAGACACTTGTCTTGTGTAAGGATTACAACTTATCTGGCATGCTGATTTTGTGTTTTTGTGGCAAAAGAGGCCAGATTTTGAGCTGATTATGAGTAATACATTGGCAGTAGATGGCCCTGGCTTCGTTTACCAAACCATTGTCCGTTCAGTAAGAGCGAATGTGGGGCCAAAAAAGTCACAAGTCTTGAATGTTCTTCTACATTCATGGGATTTAAATATGTCCCAGTGTATTTTTTCTGAAAATACAAAACTTTTCCATGGCTTCTGCCCCTACATACGTGACACTTTGCTGGCATATTTTTGTGTTTTGAGCTATCCCTCCCTATAATTGTGGCTTTTCAGTTAACATTCAGTGTTTTTCTCATTGCAGAGCACAATGGAAGTGATTTTTTTTTAAGTCCTGCAGGTTAAATAAAAAAGAAAAGGACTTGCTGAGTAAAAACAAATGCTTTTAAGAGGCATGCACAAGTAAGAAACTCTTAATGCACTAAATGAGAGCCGGCAACAGATTAAGATTGTTAGGACTTAGTGTGACTCCTTGAACATACTTATTGAAGTGAAGATCTCTGCTTGTGTTGTCCAGCAGCAGCAGGAGAAGAGCAGAGCCCAGAATATCAAAGACAGGAACTTCTTCATTCTGTGTCTTTCAGTAATCTGTGAAGAGACAAAATCACACCATCTTACTTAAAGTAAAAGTAGTAACTCCTGAGCAAAGAACTAGCTAGTTATTCTTCATGAGATTATTTTACAAATTGTGCAAGATAGTTGAATCACACAGTAAGTTTCTTGCTTTTGGATAAATCCATGAATAAAGTTTGCTCTTGTCTCTCAGTGCCTTGCACAACACCTACAAGGTTGCAGCTGTTCTTCCTTTTTTTACACTGTGTCCATCATATCCAATTGGCCCCGTCTTTGCTTTCATCTTGGCAACTTAGGACTGACCAAGGCTGTTTCCATCACAAACAGTTCTTCCTATTCTCTATCCACATAGACATTACCCTGGATCAACAGTGTATGTAATGGTGTGTGTGTGTGTTCAGATTTAAACTTCAGTCCAACAACATTCAGAGTTTCCAGCATGTTTCTGATAAATGAGTCACTGACTCCTGAGGCTTGGTAGCAACTAAGCCAAGTTCATAATAAGGCAGAATAATCATTGGTCAATGTAGAAAACATGGTGTTTCTTGTACTCACTTTTATCTTGCATAAAAAGGCATAAGAACTTGAAGCGTAATGTGAGTTTAAAAAGGTACAAAGTGCACACATGTTGCCCAGGTACAGTCCTATTTTTCTTTTTCTTTGTTCTTCTAAAGAGTTAAACATGGCCACCATATGCCTGATGGAACTACTCATGACTAATGCTATGACTAAATAAAGACCAGACACTGAAATGCAATCAAGAGTTCAGGGTCTGCACTGCAGAAGCTTAAAAGTAATTCACTTTGAAAAGTGTAACCTCAAATAAAGTTAAAAGGAAATATTTATTTGGCTCAAGCATTATATAAATAAATATATATAGCTGCAAATTCTGTGTGTTCCCTGATAAAGAGGTACTGACTAAAATGGGACTTAGGCGAGTTTTGAGGCCACATAAAAAGTTGAAACAGCCTTTTTTCACCTTTGTAATATAGCAAAAAATCAGGTGTTCCCTGTCTCAGAATGATGCAGAAAAACTTGCATTTGTTTCCTCTAGGACAAGGAAACTTCCAGCTGTGAGGGACAAGTGTGAACAAGCAAGTCAAAGTGCTTTGCAGGATAAGAAGTTAGACATTTTCTGGAGTGCTTGTGTGAAAACAGCTAAGATTACAGTTTAAGTGTAGTCATCCAATTCTTTTCTCTGCCGAGAAGTTGCAGTATTTTCTAAACTATCTTTTGTCTTGTCAAATCAATAAAAGCATCGTTTGTTCTTTCAGGAAACAGCAAAGAAAGCTAGACTAAAAGGTAATAAATCACCTGCCAGAGACTCTGGTTACACTTTGCAGGACTGAGACCGGCTTTGTTTGTGAGTTTAAAGTTGAAAGTGACACTGCTACGGTTCACTTCCAGGACTTTGTGCAATTCTGCTTCACCATATAACTTCACTGTGACTTTGAAATGTTGCCTCTGTAACACATACACAGTCATGCTTCATACATCGTGCAAGTTCCTCTGTAAGTGCCTTCTAATAAAAGGCTTAAAGAGACACACGCTCCTAGCCACAAATTGTTCCCTTAATTGCTAGTATGTGGATTAAGCTCCAGGTTGAAATCATTTCACTTACATGACACGAGTTGACAAAATACAAGAAGCCGTTCTGTTTTAACCAAAATAAATCAGAAGAAAGTAAATGCACCTAACAGAAGCAGAATCTGGGCATTCAGCCAAGGAAACACCGCAACAAAAAACATTATGTGGGAAGGAAAGTGGGCTATCATCACCTGTGAGATATTTCAAGGTGAAAATGCCAGTTTATTTTCTTGCAGGAAAAAACAAACAATTTAACCCTTGTGTTTCCATTTGGGCTTTGCTTTGTTTACCTTGTAGGTCAAATTTAACCCAGTCTGGTTACATTGTATTTAGGGCATTACAGAGCAAACTATCTCCATTTTGTGCTGCATACAGTAATTTTCATCAGCTTAATTTCAACTCATTCTTACAAGTTTCACACTTCTATTTAATCTCTGGTATTGTTTATTTATGAGAGGACAGGAGCAGCAGCTGTGCTCCAGGAGGATACCTGGATAGAGGAGGCAGCCAGAGCAGGACAGGAACAAGGTTGATGCTGTAAAGAGCCGAACCGGTATATTCATCCCATTTCTAACCTGACCTCATTCCTTGTAGTACAAAATCATTTTTTAAATTATTTTGAACGAGTGATGAGAAGAGCAGCATTTGGTTATAGATGATCACAACATCATCACTGTTAATGGGAGAATAAAATCACTTTTTATTCTCAATGGTCAAAACTGACCCCATCTAAATTTTGCCCTTTTATTAAGGACGTGTATAATTTATCACCCACTTCAGTATTAAAACTTTTTGGCCAACTTTATTCTGCCATTAACATTTTTTTTATATTCTTTGATGTAATTCATATTTAATATGACTAGTTTACATGAAACTACACCATGTTTTAGTGTGGAATTTAGCATGAATTGTTAATTATTTGGGCTATGTTTCTATTTTCCACAATCCATTTTTGACCCACCGAGACAACAAATAGACTTTTTAAAGCCCCCATAATTCATTGTCAGAATTGATCTGAAAGGGTATTTTCTAATGATGTAAATGTCCATGTTATTCTTAGGCATTACATACATGTATGTAATCATAATCTTCTGAAACGTGTCAAAATTGACCCACTGACAACATATTAGGGTTGGAAGATACATCTGGTTTTTAAGATATGTCAATATACTTCAAATTAGACAGAAAAAGACAATATTGTTTGCATTATAAACACTCTGCAAGTCACTGTGAACTAATTGTTTCAAAATGCATGCCTAAAAGGAGATTTTCTATGCTTATAAGTAGAAAAATAAAACTATGATTTTCCCTGATAAATCCTTGTCGTCAGACATGATACTGTAAAAGATAAAGAATGCAGATGAATTCCCTTTGATTGACAAACTATCACCAATAATCTTTGCTGAGTAGAAAGCACATGACTCTTACACAACGCCTTTCTTCAATCCACTTTTACGGTTTAAGATTATAGTTATTTAGCTGGAATGTACCACATTTTGGGCGTAAGTATATACTGTACAGTAGGTCAAACTTTTTAGAATGGGTAAAATTCCCTAAGCAACACATATTTGGTGGGTTTTTTGGCATCAGAGTGAAAGCATCTTATCAGTTTTCTCACCATAGTAAAGCTCTACGTGTTGTCTGCTGCACAACACAAAAAAGGTGTCCTGACTTGCCTGCAAACATTCAGCACTCCGCTAAAGTGAAAATATAAATACTACATCTAAAATATAACTGCATCCACACAGTTAATTCAAGCCTCATTTCACTCATTGTTTCAGTCTTCCACAATCTACAAATGATCATCAAAATATTGCAAATTTAACACAAAAAACACAAAAACAAAAAGGAAGATAAGAAATATTTCCAAAAACCTAAAATAAGCATTTGCTTTGCTTCACATACACAGTTCAGTACTATGAGAGCAGAAATGTGCTTAAATTATGAAGCAGATCCACCTGCATTCAGGGTGCCCTACAAAACACCTAAATCACACTACAATGATCTATAAAGAACCATACAATCTTGGTAAAATGTGTTCCTATAAAACTGCAGTAATTAGGCTATCAGTGTGCTACCTAGGTGATCTAATTGTTTATTTATGGAGAGACAGTCCAGATAACAACAACCTCAGCCCTAAGCTTCTGTAAAAATAAAAGGGCTGATTCCCTCTCCTTGTAATTTACAGCCTGAGTGATTACTCAACCCAAACACACTTGCTTAGTGAGTCTGGCACATTCCTGGAAAGAGGCCTGTTACATTTACTACCCCCACGTTCCTGAGTCCTCCTGACCCTCGCCTCGCATTTCTGGCTAATGTAGGAAATGGCACTGAGGAGAGAGCATGACAGGAAGTATTATTATATGACAGGGTCAGGAGGGAACAGAACGAGGCAGCTGGATTCTGGTAGTGCATCACATCTCCCTGTGCGCTTTGCAGTAAATAAAGCTGTGAGGCATAATCAGCCTCTTCTCAGGATGCAGCAATGTGGGTGGGAAGTTTAAATACCTTTTTCAATTCCAGGACATGTGAGTCAGCTGATACAAAGTACTGATCTAGTGGGTAGTCTATAAAAAAAGAAACTTCTTTATTAATCTCCCTGAATAAATGTGAACTGATCGAATTTATTATAATTTGTGTCCAATAAAAGGTTGAACCATTAGTAAAATGTGGAAAAATACAACAAGAAAATAAATGCACAGCAAATGAGGTAGCCTGTAATTTTCATTTGTGAGAGGTCTGGTTAAGTCTGGCATTAAATGTAGACTGGTGGGATAATCAGTGCCCAATCTCATGTTTTAGGTTGTACTGAAGCCATACAGGAACAACTTTGATTGAAGGTCAGAAAAAGTGCCCATACTAAGTTAAAATATCCTATTTTGACTAGAACTTTATTTTGACTTCAATTGGACAATTCTGGATAAATCTGGTCTGCTGTAATCATAATCAATTATTAAAATATTTTACTTCCATCTCTGTATTTTTTTTCATAAAATGTAACTCATTAAAAAAATAAAAAAAAAACGTTACACCTAACTACATCCATAAATTTCGTACCAAGAAAAAACATAAAAGTGATCAGATTGTTTAAAGGCTATTTCTATTCCTCATGCAGTCATGCATTTGGTCGTTTTGCATGGTTTTGCATGGGCAACACAGGTTGAATTCCTGCATGTAAGCATGTTTACTTCAGATGTTTTTTAATGTTTATTCATAACAAATTTTTTCAGTAAATAAGTCAGAGCAACCATATGCTCTGCTGTCGCACCGTCTTGCCGGGATTAAACAGCGATGACAACTACAGGAACAAGCAGCTGGTCTCAAGTGTATCCAGACTTTTACATTTTTACATGGAGGCGTGGCTCTTTGAAAGAGATAAGAAAGCAGAGCAACACTCTCTCTGGCAGAGCAGTCAGGATCCAAGGTCTGGTGTGGGGCAGGGGTTTCTTAGGAACGAACGTTTACTACGATGGTTAAATATTTAACATCTGTAGTTGTTCTTCTCACTAAGCAACAAATCTTTGGAGAAAAAAACTGGCTGGTCAAAGCCATGACTGTCTCAGTTCAAAGGAGTGCCAGTTGGGGAAGTTGTTAGATTACATCGATTTTTCACACTTCTGAGGGAAAACAGATTGAAACAAATGTTAAAGTGACTGGATAAGGGAACTACTGACAAGAACAAATGTGTTTTCTTTCTAGAAATACTGAAAAATAGAACTTGTTAAGGTACAGGAGCAAAGGCAACATTTTAATTACAAATAGAAGTTGCCTGATACTTGTTTGGTGTTGAAGTTTAAGAATAAAAATTAAAAACCTTGAACTGCAACCTCACTTTTGGAAGCCACAAAAAAATCAAGAAAGTCCAACACATACTATGCTGAGGAAATAAATGTTTTTGCACCTTTGGGTGTTACCAGGAGTAAAACGGGTCATTTTACCTCCTAGAAAGGACAAAACAAGATTTTGAAGAGTCATTACAAGAAAGAAAAAAAGGAACTTGCAAAATGTGAAACTCAAAGGTTACACCCCCCTGCTCGGTGGCTTTTCTAGCTTTCAGAAGTATCATGGAAGTTCACTCTTTCTACATTACACTTTTGAAGCCTACAACAAACCCCTGCCTTCTGAGAAACCTAAGAGTTCAGCAAAGTTAATGTAAAACAGGAGCTGCAGGCCTCAAAACATATCACTTCATAAGATGGCCAAGATGCTTGCCAACTTTTTCAGCCTGTTATTGCTGCACTGAGATAAGCAGCCAGTCGGCTGATGCTAAACATGACATTTTCAGACTGATGTTAATCAGGACGCAGTTCTGACATGCAACAACTCCAGAAAAGGCATAGAAGAAATACAGACATGTAATATTGCTAACATGTGTGCAGGGTGATACATGCATGTTGCATAATTGCCCACATGAAGTTTGTACATGTGCGCACAGTATCCACAGGCTGTGGACATGCTCAGACAACCCCTGCGTGTTGCTTGGGGAGATTTAACTCTCCACACTTGAGGAGAAAACAGATTCAAAGTTGAAACTTGTCATTACTACAACTCTGTGCCTTTTAATTTAAACGGCTCGTCGAGCAAAACTGGTTCCCCTTTAATTAGACTTCAATGTAGATTAGAATAAAACCATGATTGATCCTTTCATATTCAAGTTTTCTGACTTTGCAAACAGACTGGTTTAATTTTCTGTCCATTTTTGATACTGATGAGACAAAAGATGTCCTCTGTGTCCTCTTTGCTTTAGTAGTCCCAGTGCCCACAGATTCACTTCATACACTGTAATGTCAAATGAAAAGCAGCAAAGTTTCACTTCCACAACTGATCCCATGAGGGCTGAATAAGGATCAGCATTCTAGTAATGAAGCAAGTTCACAACTCAGAAAAGCAAGCTGACAAATAAAAATACCACTCAAGTCAGCATTTTAGTCTCTCTCAACCCAGAGACGGAAAAAATGAGAAATTCATGCATATTGTTGTCTTTACCAAACTAGATGGTTTCTACTATGTTTTTAAATACCTTGAACTTCTTTTACCAAAGAGTCCCTGCATATTGTAATGAATGAAATTGAAAAATCTGTTTATAGAAAGGGTTAAAAATTTTTCTCGTCCAAAATTTCTGCTGACCATGTACGGCAGACATTGGGGCAAATTTGTTACAGATGTAATGAGAGCTGACACAAGACATTGCAGTCCAATTAAAACTAAAAATAGGCTAAATTTTTGTTCTCTGAGGGAAAAACATCTCTTAATGTTTCCCCCTTCCTGTGTGTGATGAAACATCACAACGTGGCAGCTACACTGTCCTAGCACCAGTAGGCTGTTACTACACTGATGTGCTGCTAACAGACTAATCTCTGCGATTCATACGAAAGAGTAAATATTTAGTCAGGGTGACCAGTTTAAACAGTTAAGGAGACAGTCAGGGTCAATGATGAATGCATTAGTTTACATTAGAAAGCGCTCATACAAGCACAAACAAGAGACACATGGTGAGTCTATGCTAGAGTACACATGCAAACCATTCACTTCCAAAAGCCTTTACGGTACGTAAACACATAAGGCTGATTAAATTGAATGTACAAACTAATAAAAACATTTTTATGACTCCAAGTGACAAAGACAGTGAGATATTACTTCAATATCTACAATTAAAGAAAAACACAAACTCAGACTGCAATAACAGAAACAGACTCAGACAAGTGAAGGTAAGCTGAAAAAGACAAGATGACTCTGTTATAGCCCTCTTATTAGACAGACAGCTTAATAAGGCAGATGTATGTTTTAGCTTTATCAGTATCATCCTCTTGAGAGTGCATATCACCTGCCATCAAGCCAAATGAAATCTGACAGATTAATGGCATCCCTCCATTTGTTGCCCTCCATTCACACAGATTTCAATGGCTGCCAGATTCAATTATTGCCTTCATGTCAAATATAAATCCCTGCAGGACACCATTACCCTTACATTCATAAGACCTGTCATACTACGAGGGTGTGTACAGTGACATTGCTAAGCTTGTGTTATTACATTTTGTACGATATTACAGTGCCAGTAGGATGGTTTGTGTTATATCAAAATTTTTGACTTATTATTTATCTGTGGGTTATAGTTTCAGTAATGAAGTTTGCAAATATAAGAATTACATTACAATTAGTTCTTAACAAGGGGATATTGCCAAGTAGGTCAACACATGTTTGAAGTCACTTGAATCACCTTTCTTCCTATTTTCATGCTCGGTGTAGACTTAAGCACATCAGGACCCACTCACCATCTCCTAAATCACTCGTTCCCAAAGTCTGGGTCAGGACCCACAGTTGAGTCATGGCACATTTTTGGGGGGCTGACAAGTTTCGCCAGTTTTCAGAATTTCTTTACTACAATATCTAATGTGACATTTATGTCTGCAATATGTGTTACAGTCACAACTGGGGGTTTATCCCCTTCATACTCATCCTCTCCATCATAATAAAACATAAAACAAGACTCTTCCAACTAATGGATGGCAAAAGCACTAATCTCAGAGTCATAGATGCTTGGCCAATAAAAAAGAAACATTGTTCCGGACCAGGCAGCCACTGAAAGCCCAAATGGTTGAGCATATGAAGAAAGCCTATGCTACAGAAGTGAAGTGGCTTCTTCCAGGCTTTTAAAACAGAGAGCACAAGGTCAGGACCAGAGTGAGTCTGGAATTAACACTATTAAAGCTAGCACCAGCCAACAGCTCAACCAACCAGCCAAGAATAGCACAGAAGGTAGACTTGATAAGCAATAGTGTACATAAAACATTTGGGTCCAGACAGTTGGGTCACAATTAGGGCTAAACTATTTGGGAAATGATATAATTGCAATTTTTCCCCGATATTGCAACTGTGATTTAATAAGCTATTATTTTTAAGTTCCTCATTTTGTGTATTTTCAATAATCATGGGCAAATAAAAATCATTCTACATAGGGCTCAATGATTTTGGAAAAAAAAAAAAAAAACAGGCAATATGAACTGCTTTGTTGAAGGGAAAGATAGAAAAAAAGAAAAACATGTACAATAATAAAGAAAGGATTTTTTTTTTTGCAAACTAAAAAAAAAAATGACACTCTAATGTGTGCGTAATGTGTACAGCATCACATCTCTGCTTAAGAAATGTATTAAATCGGTACTTTTACACACATTTCAGGTAAAAGAAATATTACACCTTGTGCGATTTGAAAATTGCAGTAGGACATATTTCGGTTTAATCTTAATTTTTATTAGCCATAGTCACAATGGCTTGTACCTGTGCCACATTTTTTTCCTAGGGGCACATCTGCCACCCACTGAAAATGGCCTTGTGACCCACTTTTGTGCCCTGACCCACCAGTTGAGAACCAAGGGAATACTCTAGATCATGTCCACATGCCCAAATACACTGATTAGGCTACTGCCATGCGGTTGGAGCTCTGATATGGGATAAATTAACAGTTTAAAAGCAAATGATTATTATATCAAAGATGTACAATATCATAGTTCCTCTGTTCTTTGCGGGAAAATTTCAAGACTTTTCCACAGAATAATAAAGCAACATCTCATTATAGCCATGTAAAATTGACATTTTTACTGCTGTCACACTTTCTGATACATCTCTCTTGCTATCTCTGAGTCTCATCATCATCCCCAGCTGCATAGTTACCATCCGCGTGACGTCACCGAAACAGTTGTTTCTAGATATTTCCAACACTTAAGCAGTTTGGGTCCTGTGGACGTCCTGAAGCCCGTTTTATCTGTTATAAACTATGTCGAAATCAAACAAAACCGTCTATTTTCAGGCAGGTTTGATAAAAAACACAACTAACGTCAACCACCACCGTGTGTGAGATGCTCTGTCACAAAAGTTCGCGCAAAGTTTAAAACTTTCTCCCCATTCGTTTACAGAGACTTTGTGACCGCCGTCTTCTTCATTCTTATGTTAGCGTTCAACCAACATGTCGGACATAAACACACAGTTCCCGAAATAAACGAGTCGTTGTTGCTTTACATTCTCGGTATCACAGGGTTTCGAGTGTCTTGTAACACATTCCCACTCCAGAGAAAACCTGTTGAACCCAGTTATTGACAACCATCCCAGCATGTTCTGTTCAGGCTTCCTTAACGGTTCGGCAACCGTACACGGATGAAAAGGACAGGTCTGAGGACAAGTAAACGCAGCATTTGATGTTATCTTACCTTTATTGCCTCGGTTTTGAAAGAGTCACGTCACACTTTCATATGAGGACGCAATTTCACTTGGCACCCCGGGGTTGTGTGCAGGACAGAGAGGGGTTCAGTTGCTGCCACGTACAGAGCCTCCCCGAGGGTTGACCGTAATACTCCAACCACACGCGCACCGAGCATTGTTCCTGGAGGTTTAAAACGTTCTTATAACGCGTCTCGTTATTTAAACTACTGCCTCTGAGCTTTAAGTTTGACAGTCGACAGTTTGCATTCAAGAAAAACAGTATAACAATTGAAGAGCCAGTCTTTTAATATTTCATACGTTTTGAATCCAACGCAGTCTCTCACGCCTAAAGAAAGTATTTGTTTTCACTATGTATCTCTCATATGAATTAAAACAGTCTTGTCACAACAGCAGTACTCTACATACGGGGTTATATGCATGGTTCAAATGTAATAAAAGTGCAAAATGAGAAAAATGATGGCGAACGTCGCCTTCCACGCTCGTCTTCCAGGATACTTACGGTAATGCAGACCCATGCAATCCGTCACGTTTACAGTTTGGACCTGGGCTTACGGGGCTTGTTCTTTGGATGGACCCTTCTGGAAAGAACATGGCTTTTCGATTACATGCTGTTCTTGATTTCTTTTTGTTGGTTTTCTGTGCTCTTCTTGTTCTTGTGCTTTCACATTTGATTCAAATGAGAGCAAAGAGACACATGAGATTTAATTCAGACCGTCATTAGGGGTCAGTGTAACAGCGAAGGCATTATAATTGTAATAAGGATTGTGAAGTGAAGAATTTTCTTTGCCTTTGCAGAGAAACACATTTCTGCATATGTGGCAGGATGAGGCCCGTCTGATGAAACATTGCATGTGATTACCATTGGCTGTATCACACCTACCTTTTCTGTGATTGACATAATTATGTCTGCTGTTTGTATAAGGGTAGCAATAATTTAGGATGCATTGTCTTAGAAAATGTATTTTTTTTTTTTTAGTTTGTTATGAAAGATAATTTCATAATAAGTCTCTTATCGCATTGTTTGGTATATTATTAAGGTGTATAGCTCTACATAGGCCAATTATGTATATTATAGGTTTTATGTGTATATGATATGATGAGGTTTGTGATCAGTAGTGATATGTATAGTATGATGAAGTTTGAATGGTTATACACTTAATGGTATTTAACCAGCAGGTGTCAGTATGGATTAACAGAAAATACATCCCACAGGGGGGAAAAGCTATTCAACCTGTGTTGATCATACTGCAAAATAAACTAATGTGAAATCATAATCATTTCAATTAGATTAAAACATGTCAGTAAAACAAGTGACTGAAGTATGAAGAAGTATGACTGTAGTTGAAGACACCTGTGTCTGGAAGGTCCAGTCACTCGTTAATCAGTATTCCTGGCTACCATTACACCATGAAGACAAAAGGACACTCCAAGAAACTCATAGAAAAGTTGAAAAGAATAAGTTAGGGAATGGATACAAAAAACATCCAAAGCACTGATTATCCCCCAGAGTTCAGTTAAATCCATCATCAAGAAATGGAAGGAATATGGCACATGTGTAAATCTGTCTAGATCAGACCGTCCTCACAAACTAAGTGACCGTGCAAGAAGGAGACTAGTGAGAGAAGCCACCAAGACACCTCTGACTCTGAAGGAGTTACAAGCCTCAGCAGCTGAGATGGGAGAGACTCTACAACAACTGATGCCTGGGTTCTTCACCAGTCAAAGCTTTATAGGAGAGTGGCAAAAAGAAGCCACTTTCTAAGAAAACCCAGATTAAGTCTCCACTAGTGTTCGCCAAAAGCATTTAGGAGACTCCATGGTGAAGTGGAAGAAAGTTCTTTGCCCCGATGAGACCAAAAAGGTGCTTTTTGACCATCAGACAAGATGTTATACAGTATGTTCAGCTGTTGAACATCATCACAAACACACCATCCCCACTGTGAAGCATGGTGGCCTTAGTAAATGTAGAGGGTAAAATAAGTGCTGCAAAATATAGGAAAATCCCAGAGGACAATCTTATTCAGTCTGCAAGAGAACTTGGGAGAAGATTTATTTTCATAGCATACAGTGAAAGCAACACAGAAATAGATTCAAGACAACAAGGTGAATGTTCTGGAGTGGCTGAGTCCAAGCCCAGACCTCAATCCAAAGGAGATTTTGTGGCTGGACTTGAAAAGGGTGGTTCATGTGTGATCCATGTGCAACCTGACAGATCTTGAACAGGTTTTTAGAGAAGAATGGAGTAAAATTGCAGTGTTCAGATTTGTAAGCCTGATTGAGACCTATCCAGGCAGACTCAGTGCTGTGATTGCAGCCAAAGGTGCATCTACTAAAAACTGACTTGAATGAGGTGAATATTTATGCAGTCCTCTTACATGTTTTTACTTAATTGACATTTCCTGGTAGATTTTTTTTCCACTTTGACAGCAGTTTATTTATTTATTTATTGTCTCTTTTTTTTTGGCATCAAAAAAGCCGAATTTTATTGACCATGATTGATTTATGAAATCAACTAAAGGGTATAACATCCAAGGGGTTGAATAATTTTTATGGGCACTGTCCTTTGCACATTTGTTATCACAGCATATCATGCCATATACACCTTTTGGTTGTAAAATTATCCCTTATAATAATGTTTAATTTGTCACATCACAAAATGTGCAACTTAATTCCTTGCAAAGAGAACAAATACCACTTAGACTTTGGTACGGAAAAAAAAAAGCTTTCCTTCAGCTTATATTGTCTTATCTTATCTTTCTTCATCCTGCATTTGTTTTAAATCTTAACATTTCAGAGAAAAATACAGTGCCACAAAAAAGTAAAATTTTCACCTGTTTCATTGGTGCTTGGTAATTTAAATTACATTTAATAATCGTTTCCTTACTCTGTAAACCACTGATTCAGAACCATATGCCTGCATTGTTCATCAGTGTCCACCAGGTGTCAGTAGTATTCAATGGAATAGAGCAAGATGAGCCGTTTGGAGGATTTCTAGTGACAATTGTGACAGTTTTATTTCTGAAAACAAATCTTCAAGGGTGCAATGTTCAACACTTTCTTTATCACCCTGTAAAGGGCAATTTGCTTTGCAATCAGTAGTAAAACAAACATTCATCAGACCACATCCATCCACCAGACCAACAATAAATACTACAGAGCGAAAAAAAATGCCCAGCTCACTCTACTGCACCATCACTAAAGCTGCTGCTCAATGTCGTCTAACCAGCGCCATCTCTTTGAACACAACCCCATGATAACTTTTTCACAGTCTCGCAAGATCTTCTCATTTTCTGAACTTGTGAATAATCAGGAAATAATACTGAACTGGGACACTAAATTATTTCCCATAAGATAACCCAATCAGAAACTAACTGCCATCAGTTCATCAGCAGATGCAGTCTATGTATTTGGTCTGCAGGTGTCACTGTTCCTCCATTTCCCATAGCCTAAGACTTTACTGCATTAACCTCCTGAAACTCAGTGCATACCAGGGCATCATATTTGGGTTTTTACATGATGGTAATTAATTCAGCCAAAAGTACGCTTGTTTGACTTATTCATACAAGTGTACTTGTTTGTATTCATACAGTTACACCAAACACATACTTAACCAACTGAAAAACACTTTAAGAATACACAACAAAAACACAGGAATCAGCAGATTAAAGTACATTTTGATAAAATTATATTTAAGACTTCAAAACAAACAACAACAAAAAAAAAAAACAAAAACAGGTTTTTCAGTTATCACAAGTAGTCATTACTGAAAGCCACAGTGAGTGTGAACATGGATTCTACCCACAAATCTGGTCTTGTTGACAAATCAGGGCGTCTCTGCTCTTAGCTAAACAGAGAAGTATTTGGCTTGTCACGCTGTGGAGGTTGAGAATAAGCATACCAACCATCAGGTAATTTTCACACCTGAGCAGAACCTTTGTACTAAAAAAAGGCTGTGAAACTGTTATTTAGTCGTTACATGAAGGGAACTGAATGTCTGGCATGTCACACTGAAACCAATAAGAGAGTGGAAAATAACCAGTAAAATAACGCTGAGGAATGTGTCAGACGTCTTTGATGTATTGTTACAGTTATTGTTACAGGTTGAAGACATTGTTTTATGAATGTGACATCAGTGCACAAAATATGTTTTCTGTCTCTGCCTGGAGTCAGAGGTATCACATTTTGTGAGTGTGGCATGACGACAAAATGAGTACACAAACTACTTGCACCCATTCATTTAACTGAGGTTAAAGTTTTCCAGATGTTTGGAGGGCTTCCTTTAGCATAGCCTCGTCCTGTGCCTGGCTCGAACTGGTAAATGGTGTATTGGAAAGGTGAAAAGGTTAAATATGCCCCCTTGTTTTGCTGGGACGATTTAGAGAGGGCACACTTACCAGAGACAGTGAAGTGCATGTGTATGAGCACTAATATGTAGGCTTTTCTGACCTTTTTGTGTACACCAGAGTGATTTAAAGTGAACACACACAGAGCAAGTTTAGGGGATTTAAACACACATCATCAGCTAAACTCAAGGCCTTAATAGTAACTCCAACATTTGTTGGTGCCTCCAGCATTCACACAACCTATTTTGGGACTGCTGTGGTCTAAAAGCCAGCACTTGAAAAAGAAGTGAAATACTTTTAATGCTTGGAGGCCTTTTTCCATTAAAACTTCTTGATAAGATTGAAGTAATTGCTGCTATTGTGGTAACTTCATAAAAATCTTACAAAAAGCTTTGGATATCAGAAGCTTAGTTTTGTTTGTAGAAGGTCAGCAAGGAGCTGTTCCTCCAAACACATGGAAAAAATTAGGATCATAGTAAAGCTAAGTAGAATAACCCAAACTGTGAAAGTTTGAAAATGTAGAGATCATTCAGTACAATAACCTGAAGTTAGAAAAGTCAGATTACTGGGTCAGAGTACCTAAAACTGTATCTTTAAAATGCACGTAGTAACATGTCAGTCTGACTGATATCATGCATGAACCCGTCAAGCCCTGAGATATTTTTTTAACCATTTTGTCCCACCTGGTCTTATTGTCTTAAAAATCTTGTAAAACCTCACAGTCAAGCTCCAAACATCCTTTTTGTCAGAACAACCTGGGCTTTAAGCATATTTGTGCTGCAGTTGTGTCACTATAATTATAAGAAGTCATAGGAATATAAACACAAAAGAAGAAACTAAATGGAAATCAAAACTCATAGATTTTTATTTGTGACACAGTAAACAATAATAAGACTTTTTTTTGCCAAACTTGTTCTCCCATTTCTCAAGGACCAAAATAGTGAAAAAAAATTATCATTCTGTGATAAAAATATCGACAAAATAAATTGATATATGTACAAAAAAGTCATTGCGTTTTTTTTTGCTAGCTATATTTGTGCCATACTTCACAGCAGGGCCAGTCTGCAGTGATACAGAGGGCCACATCACACATCTGTCTCTCTTTCTCCGCATCATAAGCTTCTCGCGCCGTCTCCATCATGATGTCTGCATTCAGACCTGTGCAGTTTGACATTTCCAGAACAGCCTACCACCGGTTGACAGCCCCTCACAGAGCATTCTGGGAAAGCAATATGGCTTGTTTGCATTCCAGCTAGTGGCAAAAAAATGATCAACAGAGGCATGGATAGCATTAATAGAGCAACAGAGAGAAAAAAAAAGAAAGAAGCTTTGATTTATGGTTCAAATATGACAACACTAGTCTGGAGATAAGAAATAAAACTGAAGTTACAACACACTCTAAATAGCTGAATTTAGCAGATGACAAATATTGAATTATATTTGGCATGTTGTGGCTGGCAGCAAGGGTCGCCAATCAGATTTTAAGGGGAGGCCGTGCCACCTCTGGCCTCTCCCCTAGACATGTCCCTGGAACGGGCTACTTTGTTGCATTATTTCCCTGGTGAGAGCTCAAACAATACAAAATGACTAAGAGACAAAAACCCATGGGGGGGGGGGGGGGATTTTCATGAGTTTGTTTCTGTTTTTGTGACAGGTTTTGTGTTTACAATCTAACCTAAAATCCTTACATAGTTTGTGGAGTAAAATAAAGCATTAACATTTTTGGGAGGGATGTTTTTCTAGTGGTCTGTGTGTCTCCAGCGCAGACTAATGACTCAGGGCTGGCTCAGTACCTGAGGATTTGGTTACATGAGCTGTCTGTCAGCACACACAAAATGAGCCCCCTCAGGACAGAATAGACAAAGTGTTGTTCACACCGCACTGATGTCAAGTACTATTTAGAAGTAATCCTTCACGTTTGTTTTAAGGAAGTTTGAATGGAGTTTGACACCAGATACCTTTAGAAATCACAGGAATGTTTTGTGAAGTTTTCTTGATTAGTGTAGTCCTGACAAGTAAACAGACAAGGTGTCAATATTTTCTTTTTCTACTCACACTTATCATGTTCAGGGTCACAGAAGGCTTGGGACAGTCTATCTCATGGCTGACATATAGACAGAGACAGGTTGTCTATCTATCCTCATACTCATGGACAATTTGGAGTCACCAATACACCTCATGTCAACCTTTCTCTGTGGAGTTTCTTTTTCTTGAGTCACTGTGCCTTTACAGCTCCTGTGAGGAGTTTATAACTGGTTATAAAAAAGACTGAAGTTGTTAAATTTTGTTTCAAAAAGTCATGAAAGAAATATTTAAGTCAAGCCTGAGTTTAATTTATTTATGAGAAAATGCAAATTTAATTTCCACACAGTGAAACAGACTTTGTATTTATTAGACGCTGGAAATGGAGCATATCAGCCAAAGCCAAGTATCAGCGGTGAAAAAGATCAGAACATCTAAGGATTTAGAAATAATGCAAAGTTTTGAATGACCTTCAAAAAATACAAAATTAAATCAAGGACTGGAAAAATTGGCATAAACCTTCAAAACAAAACTGAACGTCAATTAAGGTAGACTTAAGTTTGACAAGATGTAAAACAGATGTGTAAGTCAGGAGTCAAGAACAGATTTGTCTTAAGGTTTCATGGTTATTTTGTTCTTTTTCTTGGCTATCTACTGCTGTTTATAACCTGTACCTTTTGCCCACTTTTTATCTACTGTCTATCTGTTATTTCTCAGCCTTTCTCTTTCTTTTGTTGTGTGTGCAAGGATGTAAGCGCATGTGTGTTACTGAGTGATTGTTCGGAAGTGTATCTGTTTACACACACCTTATTTGACCAAAGGCTGCTGTCACTGAAGCATTATCTAACCATTCAACATATCAGTGAGTTACAGCTTAACTAATATTGACACAGCTCTTTCTCGTGAAAGAGCAGGCAGCTCGGGCAGATGCACAAACAGGTCACAGCCTATTATGGTTGTGAAATACAGAAGGGAAGACGCACGAGAGAGGCTCATCCCTGACCTGCTGGGCCTGAGCTAATCATTCTTCTTGAGGAGGGAAGGGGAGGAGTGTCTCAGTATTCAGGGATGTCACACAGAGGGCCTCAACAATTTCTAACTAGGACAAGATCATATTGACAGTATCTCAGTTTGTAAATTAATGCTGTCTACTTTTCAGAGGATTTGATTTTTCTTCTAATGTTTTAAATCCAATTTCACCCCCTTTTCAACCCATTTTTGCTACTTTTATTCATTTTTGACACTTCTGATCCCATTTATACCGTCATGACCACCCATTTTTGCCAAGTTACCCCATTTAGGTCCCTAAAGCCCCTTTCCACTACTTTTTCTGCCTGCTTTTAGGCCAATTTTTGCTACTTTTAACCAATTTTCCCCTTACTGCCCCCCCCAATCTGTTAACCCCAATTTGTCTCTTCGAATGCATTTTTGCCACTTTGAACCCACGTCTGCTCCTTTTGAGATCTCCTTTCACCTTTTTCCCTGTTTTAACACATCTTTGCCAATTTAAACCAGTTTTTACTGCTTTAAATTGCATTTCACAACCCTAAATGTTAATTTCTGCCACTTTTAGGCAATTTTGCCCCTTTTTAATCACATTTCACAACCTTTACCACCCATTTCTGCAGCTTATAAACCATTTATGCCTTTCTACCACCTGCTTTTTGCTACTGTTAACCAATTTTGCCACTTTCTTCCTGCTGTTGCCACCTGTTTTTGTCTTTTTCTCCATTTCAAATCATTTTGCCACTTTTTATCCATCTTGATTCTGTTTTTAGAAAAGGGGTTTACATTTTCAAGAAGTCTATATATAAACTGTCATAAATAAATAAATAAATACATAGTATTGCTTTGAAAAGAGTGGTTATTATTCAGATTTTATAAAACGGTTTCACAGCTCAACTTTTCAAGAGACCATGATTTTTTGACCTCCACTGGTCCCCAAGCTCTCCCCTTTACTCCCCCTTGTCTTGGACACCTCATATACACAGGTTTGATCATCACCACCTAAAATCAATCACAGGAGCTTTAATCAATATAGCTAATTCTTAGTTTCAGAGCTGGAATGTGCAACACATCAAATAAAAAGGGTTAAACAGAAGGTGGCTGAAACGGGATTGGGAGTTAATCCCTCAACCAGTGTGTTTCTTCTGTATGTCAGCACCTGCTCTACCAACTGAGCTGAACCTACGCCCTTTATTTTGATCCTTTGTTTTTTTAGACAACTTGTGATTAATTTCACCTCAAGCAGTAAAGTCAGCTCTGTGTTCAGGTCATGTCCACTAATACATCATCAACTGTATCATGATTTAAAAGCACTGAGACAAACACACCTTCTTCCCTAGGAACCCTCTGTTAGAGACTTTATGACAGCAACATAATAGTTTATACTGAGCTGAAGGCCAAATGGCGTATGAAAACCTTTCCAAACACCACCCTGGAGACCGTGTCCCCAGAGAAAGCAACTCTTTACCCAGAGAGAGTCGTGGTTTGCTCTTGACTTTATCCTACACGAGGACTGGAAACCTCCCTCTTGTCTGCTGTTTCAGAAGTTCCCACAGTAATAAAAGACACGAATGAGAAAGGCAGATTAGCAGACGCTTGCTGAGTCTTTCTCAGTGAGGGGACAGATCCAGTCCCCTGACCCAGTTGGCTTTGCTACCTTGCTGTTTTACTCATCTTTTTTTACTTAAAGTTTATTTTTATCTCTCTCTTCATCTTTCCTTAAATAGTATGGTTATGGGACAACTGTGAAGACCTGCAGTATGAGGCCATGTCTGTGATTTTGGGCAACACAACCAAACCTGACTCACAGTTTGGCAGTCATGAAGGAGGTCAAATCATCTTCGCCGTGTAAATTATGAGCCAACCAAATCCACAAAAACATCGCTTCTGTGACCTTGGGTTTGTTGTGCTGCTGCTGGTTGTCAAATCACATCCACAGCACTTTGTTCTCATGTGGGACGGGCGGATGACTGGTAACAGCACCAGGGAGGCATAGGAAAACACACTCCCTCTGACATGTGCAGAAGCAATCACAGAGCAGAGGGAGGATGGCAGTGAGAGAGAAAAGAAGGGAGAATAGGAGTGCAGACCCCTAAATCCTCCTCACCTTTTCAGCTGACACACTTGAGGCCAAAAGCCGCGTGCGACTAAAACCACAGCCTGTTAAAGGAAGTTGGACTAGTTTTTGTAAGAACAGAGACAGATGTGAAAGAAAATGAAAGCAGAAAAACTGGAACAAACCTAATCTATGATGATGTCATGATTCAGTTAGTTATATTGTAGGTACTTTCTTTTATCTAGCTCTCCAGATCTAAACCCCCTCAGAGCAAAAGAGAAAATAACATGTCTATCTGTGGTATTTTTTTATTTTTCCAAGCAAAGACTTAAATCACAACCAGACCAGACATGATGTCATTGACATCAGCAGAAGCTAAACCTTAGGAGCTAGAAAAACAACCTACCAAATGGCAAACGTTAGTGCACCTGTAATCAAGTTAGGTCTTCAAGGAAGAGGCAGAGGAGATTCAATTACATGATTATGTCTCTGTAGGAGTCTGGTCAGCTGCTGTAATGAGCCCACACTGGGTAGATTGTGTAAGGACAGCTACTGAAAGCTTCCTGATCATTTAAAGCCTGTGTGGTCTGCTTGCTTCTATTTTTGTCCTTCTTGTCCTGAAACATGTCTACAATTTGACTAAACTGCAATGCTATTAATACTTCAGAGAAAATTTTGACTCACATAGCGTAACCTATATTTAAGAAATCCTGTTTTCACAGTAAAATGTGTTGTAATTTCCTGTTTCATTTCCATTCATCCTCTCATTCTTCACTAATCACTCATTCATGTGTCTCCCTTTCCCCTACTCTTTTTTCTGCAGTTTCCTCTCTCAGTCCAGTCATCCTGCTGCTGTCATATTTAAAATCCATTTTCCTCTCCCCAACAGTCTTTTGTTTCAGTGCAACTGCTGCAACCCTCCTCCACCCCAGCCACCTCCTTTACATTTCATCAGTCCAGGTTCTCTGTGCCATCCTGTTGCCCTTTATTGCCACCTTCAAGTCATCTCATCAGTGTCCAGGTCAAGCTCCTCAGAACTCAACCCCTCATCTTAAGCTAAGGACACACTGCAAGATTTTTTTTTTTTTGCCAGATTTTATCCACGATTCCCAGCTGGGAAGAGTCTGCACCAGTCTACACTAGCTGGGGACAGTCGGCATGGCTAGTTGGCACAAAATTTATTAGCATGTAAGGGGGGAAGATACGAATGTGCAAGTGTGTGGAATTGTTTTTGCTGAATCTGGACACCAACCGGGTAGTGTGAACTAAGTCTTTAATTCGTCATACAAAAATCTGCTGAAACCAGTCTGTTAGTATGTACTCCTCTTTTCAATATCTGTAAAGACTGTGAAAGTTGTAAAGTGTGTCCCCAGCTTCATCCTACTCCTTTCAACACCACCAGAGTCCATGTAGGGTGTATCTCATTTTTGTGTCACGTTCACAAAGACATCACAATGGAGTCTATTCACCAAAGACGCTTCACATTTACAAACATTTCCAAACTTATAAAATAAATTAATAAATGATGCTACTTGTTAGAGGTGGGGATTTACCACAGAGCCTTAATTCAGCTGATCCTTCATATTTCTTTGACACTTTTTTACATGTGAAAAGAACCCTTAAAGATTTCTTGGAACTTTTGAAATGAGCTGCATGTGAATGCAAATGTACCAAAATCTTCACCTAGATAGGACATTCAAAATCCAAGATATTTCTCCACTGTGGGTAAATCTGTCAAAACACAATGCATCTATAGCTATTCTGCCCCTCAGCTGTAAAAAGCAGGGACCCCAGGTTTGGCAGGTTGCATAGAACACACTACCATGACTTGGTACTACATTAAGGCAAGAAAATAAATGCTTGGACTAAAATGTTTATGGACTAAAACTAGATTAATTGAGTTTTTGTCTACTAAAACTATAAAGGGTAGAAATGACTAAAATGTGACTAAAACTGAAAGACATTTAATTTACAGACTAAGGCTGATACTAAAATTAAAAATATCTGTCAAAATTAACACTATGCTGTCGACAAGTAGTGACATATACTTGTCACTTTATTAAAAGTCAAATAACTTTTGAACAGTAAATCTCAGTCTCTTGCTTTTTTCCTCTTGAAGCTAGCCGTTTTGCCATTCCAATGATTCTATCTATGCCTTTGAATATGGAAGTTTTACTTTTTTTTTTTTAAATCCGTTTTTATCCAATTTTGATTGTTTCTGCCACTGGCTTTAATGCTTACCACCATATTTTATCCCACAATGCTTTATGACAGGCAAAACCAATTGCAAGCTGTTCCCTCATCTTGTCATGCTTTGCAGACAGAGATGGAGATGGCCTTAATAGGTCATAATGGAGAGAAAGAGACAAAGAGCCTGTGATGTGGCGCACTATGTCACTGCAAAAAGGAACTACTACAAGAAATGGGTTAAAAAACAGCCAATACAAACAGACTTTTTTTTGCAAATGTGAGAATATTTTGAAGATTTTTTGTCATAGAATGATTATTTTTTTCATTTTCTGGCCCCCAAGAAATGGGAGAACAAGTTTGTACTAAAAAAAAAAGTTGTTGCCATTATTGATTACTGTGTGAGTCTTAATTTCTGTTTAGTTTTTTTCTTTTGACTTTACAGTCTCATTTTTTAAAATTCAAGTGGCACACAGTTTTTAAAGCCCAGGTTGTCCTAAATAAAGGATGTTTAGAGCTTGACTGTAGATGTAATAAAAGCTTTTTAAGATCAAAAAATAGCTTGGAGCTCAGAAGGTTTAAAAATGCCAAACATTATGTACCTGGGACTCAAAGTGCTGATGCATGGACAGATGGATGTCCTATTAACAGCCTGCTTATATTACATGATAATTAGTCTGTTTCTTTGCAAGTACATGTCATTTAATTTCATGCCCATGCTTGTGTTTAAGTACTACATCAGAAATTCATATTCAAACCTCATGTCCATTTTTGTCCCCAGATGGCTCTAGACATCATTTAAACCTAGCATGGATGTTTTGTTTTCTTCATCCTCCATTGAAGCAAATATTCCAAATAAAAACTCTTTTACAGTCTCTGTTTGGGCCAGTAGTTTTCTCTGATGTATAAATCAGACAAACCCTAAATCCCTGCCATAAAAAGTTTGTTTCAAAGAGAAATAAACTCAATGATGGGCCCTGACAGGAGTGCACAGCATGAAAGAGAAGAGGCACGCGATAATCTGGAAGTCATCATTCAAACAAGGTTAAAGTCAGCCACTTTTAGTCCCCCTGAAGCCACAGAGGACCCCGAGAGGCCGTAAACAGGTTCTGAAAGCGTTCCTTGGAGATGTCTCAGAAAGATTCAGCTCCCATCATGCACAGCACACACGCACACACTGAAGAGTTTTAAATGTCAGAGACTTTCAAACACAGCTGGTAACAGTGAAAAGATAAGGGGAAAAGCCAATCTGGTTTTCATTGTATTTGGATGCTTTTGTGTCAAAGACTTTGATGAGTTTAATTGGGCTCATCATACCATCATTGCATCTTAAAAACACATTTTTGGCCCTCTTGAAGAAAGTTGTACACAGTAAATTTCTCAAAAATGGAGTTCTACCAAACCCACCATGTAGTAGATGAATGATAGTTGGAGTTGTGCCTTTTCTCTTTTTGGGTAAGGCTTATTTTGTACAGTTTAATTCTTTTCTGAATTAGTGGGGATGCTGAGTAATTATTATACAAAAAGCTCATCTCCATGAAAGTTGCATAGCAATTTTCTTGTTTGTTGGCCAAAAAGGGGTTAACTGTGCATGGAGTAGCCTGGTTTATTTCAGTTGATGATTTTATTGCAAAGACAGAGAAGGAGGACAGGTAAACAAGCTCTCAAGAAATGAAATGAAACAAAAGCCAGACACTGGGTAATTTCCTGACTGGGTGTGAGTGGGTGGCTGTAAGTCTGTGTGCATTTGAATGTGTGTGTGTGTGTGTGTTAATGTGTGTGTGTGCCGTTTGAGAGTCCCTTTTATGTCTTTCTCTCACCGGTGCTGTTTGACATTCCTGCAAAGGGCTGGACCAAAGAATTTGGTGAGGTTGTATGGAGGAAGAGGGGGGTAACAAGAAGGACAGCGAATAAATGAAGGGGAAAATGATCATAGAATATGTTTAGTTTGAACTCATGTTATCTGTCTGTAACTTGATTTCTATGAGATACTTTTCATCAGAAGCAAATGCTTGTCATTTGTTTTTACACTTATAAGTAATCTAAGTAATGACTCAGAGTCTGTCTTCCTGTCTGTGTGTGTGTGTGTTCTCTTTGGAGTAAAGGTTGTCTTCACAAGCAGGTGTTTCACAGCATCTCCCATCCTCCAGTCCATAACGGCACAAGTCATCTCCACTTTCCTGACTAATAATAGGGACTATTTGTTTGAAAATGAAAGTAGTTGAAGAGTCCTGTGGGAAATCCTCGTTCTTCTGTTCACAGGCAGTTTTCCATGAAACAGCACCAGAGTTCTGTCTTGAACAATAACACTGACAACAGAAATAAACAAGTAGTAGTTATTATAAAATATGTCTTCAAACTGAGTGTTTCTTGATATTATCAGGTCATTCAGAAAGTATTTATACCCCCTTTACTTTTTTCAATGATTCCATGTTGCAGCCTGATGCTACAGTACAAGAAAATCATTTTATTCCCAATAATCTACAGTGAAAACTGAAATATCACACTGACATAATTATTCAGACCCTTTGCAAGAACACAAGAAATTTAGCTCAGTTGCCTCCATTTTCTCTGGATCTTTGCTGAAATGCAAAGGAACTGCAGAGCTCAGAGACATGATTGTTGCATGGCACAGATCTGGAGAAGGCTACAAAAAAAATCTACTGCACTGAAGGTTCCCAAGATCACAGTGCCCTCCATAACTCTCAGGACTCCTACAAGAGAAGGTCATCCAGCCAAACTGAGCAATTCTGGGAGAAAGATCTTAGTAAAGCCGGGCATACACTGTGTGATTTCAAGCCAACTCTACGGTAGTCGCGGCAGAATGTCAACTCATACTGTACAACTGACTCGCTTACGATGCACAGCCATTGCGTACAATTTATGTGCTCACGCTGTACAAGTGAAGTCGGGGCGGACTGTGACAAAAATCTGTGGAGTTTCCTTTTGTAAAAATTCTCACACACTTAGGATGAAGTGTTTCCAGTCATATCCCTCCTCTCTGTCTCTCTCTCTCGCTATCTCTCTCTATCCCACACACCCAAACAGTATCACCATCTGTGTCAGCTGTAGGTCCACAGGTTTGAATATTTCCTCATCGTTTATTTCTTTTATCATGATGATTTATGTCGTCTGACATTTTGAAAAGGAAAAAAATACCCTAAAGTTGGTGATTCTGTCTCTCTCTGTGGAGTCATATGACCAAAATATCAAATATGTCAGAAGTCCATCCACCCAGTTGGGAGCAGCAGGTCAGGGTGTGATCAGCTGACTTGTACCCCCATAAACAGCACGACAAATGACGCCAGTTCTGACTGAAAGTTGGTGCGACTTCCAAGTGTATCGTACGACTCGAAACGCATGGCTGAATTGGATGGAATTGCAGTGTACGCCCTGTTTAACAGGCTTAATGGCCACTCTGACTGAGCTCCAGAGATCCTGACTAGAGATGGGACAAAGATCCAGAAGGGCAAACATCACAACATTTGTTCACCAGAATGGACTTTTGGCATAGTGGCTAGATGGAAGCCTCGACTCAGCACAAGATTCATAAAGCCCGCTTGGCTTTCATGTGAACTTTGTCCCATCTCCACTGGAGCCAAGTCAGAGTGACCATTGAGTTTGTGGTCACTGCTCTTGCTAAGACCCTTCTCCCTGAATTGTTGAGTTTGGCCAGACGACCAGCTCTTGGAAAAGTTGTGATTGTGCCAAACTTCTTCCAATTGAGAATTATGGAAGCCACTGTGCACCTGGGAACTTTCAGTGAAGTGGAACATTCCCTTCTCTGAGCTCTGAAGACAGTTCCTTTGACCTCATGGCTTAGTGTTCGCTCTGATATACATTCAGCTGTGAGGCCTTCTATAGAGAGCTGTGAGCCTTTGCAAATCATGTCCAATCAATTTAATTGACCACAGATGACCTCCAATCAAGGTGTATAAACATCTCAGCAAAGATCCAGAGAAATAGGGAGCAACTAAGCAAAACTTCAAGTGTTTTTGCTAAGGGTCTGAATACTTGAGTCAACCTGATATTTCAGTTTTTCATTTTTAATAAATGTGCCAAAATTTTAAAACTTATTTTTTCACTTTAAAATTATGGGTTACTGAGTGTACTGGTCTGAATACTTTCTGAATGCACTGTACATGCAACAAATTAACAGAGCTCTAACATAATAATTAATAAACCACTTGTATCATTTGGAATAATTTGTATCGTTTGGAAAATGGTGTTAGCTTTACCCAGGATACAATAAAATGCACAGCTGCTGCATCTCTGTTTACAACGGGCTCACAGTTTCAAGAGAAAAGAAGGGTGAAAAAAGAAAGACCCCAAACCTACCCATAACAGGAACCACTGCAACAAACATGTCAATAAAATGTTTGCTAATCACAACAACTAATATGTTATCATGAATTGAAATCCCACTGAATCTTTTTTCAGCTTTTTGGAGATGAAAATAACTATTTTTAGAACAGCCAACATTTGTTAACATGACACGGCTAGCTAGTCAAGTCATTCCTTAATGCCCCTTCCTGATTTCTGTGGTGTTTTAAATCAATCAAGCTTTTCAGTTTAGAATTTGGTAAAGAAAGGCACATCTGCAGCGGCGTACAGAAATAAATTTTTTATGACCAACGCTCCATGCTCTGGATGGGAGCAGCCTCAAAAAGAGTTTTCAAAAAAATATATTTGTAAATCCTTCTGTGTATATTCGTTCTTTTTGAGACTGATCTGGCTCCATACCGCTCTGCTCACTCACAGCTAGCTCACCTATCATACGGCATGCACAGCTCAACACACCTTACACTAGGTGAGTGTTCAGGTGTGTAGGGGACTCCATCTAAGTGAGGTAAGGTGAAAAGTTAGCCTTTGTTGTAACTTGTAGGAGGGCTCAAGTCCTGGACGTTTTTATACCCTCTATTTAAACTTTTGTTTTTTTGAAAGAACTGAATCTATCTGTTCAAAAACAGTCAAGTTGGAAGGCTTGAACAAGTGAGGAATGCTTGATGATATGGTAGAAGTGGCCAGCTTTGAAAACAGACTCGTACGCATGAATTTTAGGACATCTGAGATTGTTATCATTCACAATGCAATGTGGAATCATGTATCATGAGTGTAATGCTGATTACCTATCTGATAAATTCACCTCATGCTGTCCTTTTAAGGGAAATAAGATTTTTAGGAACTTTCAATCTACTTCACTTCTTCATAAAGTTTAGTTTTCTTGTCTGATGTGTAATGTACAGTATATTTGCTTTTTTCTGAGTATCGCTGCTGTTCATTTCGGTAAAAAAAACGTAATAGAAATGTAAACCAGTCAGGGCTGATTTGGAGGGAAAGTTTATGACGATTGTAATCCTGAACCTTATAAATTGGGCCAAATATCTCCCAAACAAACCGTAGTCTGAACTAGGCTTAGTGGTAGATATTTTGATCCTCCAGTCTTTGTCAGCCCTGTTTTCAGAAGTGTGGTCATGATTGTTTTGAATGTTTGGAATGAACTGTGACGGACTCGCCTATTACCGACTTCCCCTTTGGTTTATGAAGTGTGCAATCTTTCAGCCCTGCTTCACCACACCTGCTCCACGTGTGAGGCCTCAGATTTAGTGTTGTTTGTTGGTTTGTATCTATCATTTAAGCAAAACAAGCACTTGAACTTATTCAGAGAACTTACTGTTGGGATCAGGCTTTTTCACAATAGAAACAAAGTAAACTCCCATTGTGGGTTTTCTTTGTTTTGGGCTAAACAGTAACTGTGTACTAATTTAGACTCTCTATTCATGGTAAAAGTCCAAAATTTTACAGGCACATGAGATTCCCCAATGTATAATAAAAAAAAGCTACAGTGAGCTTTATGACATTCCCATAACCGACAAAGACGTGTCCTGTTCCCACAGTTAAACAGAGGGATCACACAGCTTTGAACTTGTTAAATCCACTTTAAGACCCATTTAGCACCAAGAACTGCAAACAAGCTGCTCCCGTAAAATACCTCACGCAAGACACTATTACAATATGAAGAGGTGGAAGAGGTGAGATTGGCGAAAAAAGAAAACTTAAGGTATACTGCATTCAGCTGTTTTTCTAAAGCTTTGGTTAACAAAAATAAATTAGTAACCTGTTTTTTTTTCAGTTTTAACTGTTTGGGTTTAAGATTAGAAGCAGAAATGATAGACTCATACATTGAAAACCAGACAAACAGCTGTATACAGTATTAACGACATGGCTTATGGTGATTTACCTTGTTCTAACAGGACTTACCCAATTAATTAGATATTAAACAAAGAGTTTAAACTAGTCTAGAAAAATATGTACAGGCTTCTGTTTGATTTCTTTATGATAGCCCGTGTCTTAAAAAGCTGTGTTTTATGACCCTGCTGCTGGCTAGGTGTTATGATTCAAAGGGCGAGCATGTTAACTGGTAACTTTTAGCCAAATGGGACTGTAATCGCCATGCTGACAACAGGTTCTGAGGAGGGAAAGTTTCCTCAGGAATGCCTTTTGTTTAGGTTTTATTTAAGGCATATCTAATGAGGGCTGCATGGTGGCCCTAGTGCAGGGTTAGTGTTATTGTCTCCAACAAGAAGGTTCAAATCCTGGTTGAACTGGGCCCTCCTGTAAAGTTAGCATGTTGCCCTTGAGCATGTGTGGGTATCTGGCTTCCTCCCAAAGACATGCTGTAAGATTTATTGGTGACTGAATTTCCAGTAGGTGTGAGTGTACCTGGTTGTTTGTCTCTTTACGTCAGTGCGGTGATTAACTGGCGACCAAGCAGTCCAAGGTGTACTCGACTTTTCATCCAAAAACAGCTGGGATTGGTTCCAGCCCTGTCTACCCTGAACAAAATAAGTGGTGTAGATAATGGATGGATAGATATCTAATGAGTATCTTCCAGCCTTAAAGGGGACTTTAGGGCCCCATTTACATGGGGACGAATTCAGGAGTATATGCATTGTTTCAGTCTCAGTTATTTTTGAAGTTGTTTTAATCGCTGTAGGGAGTTTATATGAACTCTACCAAAAATACCACATTATCTTCTCCTCTGCACATTTTCTGAATATACTAATATTCAGTGGGGCAAGTAAGATGTGAGGGGGCTGATGTGGCCCCCTGGCCAATTGACCTTTAAACTTGACTAACAACTAAGTTAGAGTGGATTTGCAAAAATTCAAATCAGACTAGTAAGTTATGATTGAAAAGTAAGAAAATACTCAGAAATCAGTAAAAACTGATCTGCCAAGTGGCTACCACCATGTTTCACTGTGGCTTGAATATGTAATGTGTATGTCTACAAACTTTCTTTCAAATTTAAAAAGGATGGCAAATATCCAAACTTTGTAAGGAGGTTTTTTTACAACACCGTTGGCCAACATGTTTGATTGAAGTCATTCTGATTATTTTCATATGAATTTGTAATCAGCATTTATCAGCATGAAACATTATTAAATGTGAGCAAAGACAAGCTAGCAGTTACAATCATAAGCTCACCAACTGGCATGAACACAGTCACGGTCACCTCTACTGTATTGTTCATCATCTGTAAACAGAAACAAAGCAGTCAATGTGCAGTTGTCAGCAGCTTGCACGTGCACGTGGGAAACATTTCTGTCTTTCTGAAACATCCAGTGCATCAGGACAAAGAAAGCATTGTTACAGTGGTGATCTGGTTTACTGTCTGTGTGTGGGGCATTTGGAGATGATTTAGTTTGATCTTTGTCCAGATCACATGAGGTGAAAGCCAAACTTAAGGCCTGCAGCTTCATTTTTATTTTCTGTACGTTCACCAGAGCGATTTCAGTTCCTGACACTAGTTAACCTCAATGTTGTTTCAATCTGTGAAGTAAATGAAGAACATGACCATCTGTTGTTTTGTTCTTTCATAATACATTGTCAAGACAGAAACAAATTTGTAATCTACAGTTTTTCTATCTCATAAACTTTAAAATCAAGTTTTATTTTGTTTCACTAGTGTGGCAGGTTTGTTAACAAAAAGCCATACTCTACAGTTATTTCATATCTCGCATGGCACACTAACCAAAAAATCAACTCTGTAAAAGAATCCTCAAATAAATCTTTAAAACAGTTTATAGTGTGACATTCTCTCAGTAAAACATCCAAGAGAAGAGATGTCAGATATTAATAAAACAGTGTGTAAGACAGAGACTGCATGAACAGTGGCAGTGATTTAGTTTAGTTAGCAATTGGCTAACATTAACACACATATATTAAAAGCTAACTCAACATTAGCTTAAAATTTAATTATATCATGAGTTATTCTGCTGTAGAAAAGCAATGTTGTGTCACTATTTGTGCCGATGGGTCACATATTTCCCAAGTCCAAGACTGAGTCCCTGTTATAGCTTGCCTGTTTACGCATGATCAGGCTGTGACAATGACTATTAAAAGTCATTATTTAATCTACCTGTATGTTAGCTGTTCAAATAAACATAATGAAAATGCAATCAGCTGTTTCTTACACACATACAGTCAATTACAACATGCATCCTGTTGTAATTAACACATAAACACCAGCCCCTAGATTTACATTAGCCTGTGAGCTACAACTATAGGCTACAACAGCCAAATAGCACCCATCCAACCATGGTGGTTTATTTATTTATTTAGATTTATTTAACCAGGAAAGCCTCACTGAGATTAAGAGTCTCATTTACAAGAGTGTCCAGGCCAAACAAGTGGTCTGGCCAAATATGGAGAAGAGAAAGACAAACATCCACTCCTACTTCAGTGTTGTCCTCTAGTCGATGGATCAGCTGAAGTTCAGCTCACAGCTGCTGCTTCATGTTAATGTTGCTAATCTGTCTGCAGTCCTCCAGGTATCAGCTTCATTATATCAACTATCGATGATTAAATCAAAATCCATCCATGTTGTTATTTTCTTGCATAGTTGTCAGTAGTTTTAATTTCACTGAAAATAGTTTGCATGATGTCCTCAGTCTTGATCTCATGAATGTTATGCTAATTAGCTATGTGCTAGCTCATGTGTTGGGTATTTAGCCTAACGCTAGTGTATCTGCTCACACTCTGTCATCAAATGACAAGCATGTTACAGACGTTTCTGTCTCCTCTGATATTTTGAACACATTTTGCCGTCCTGATGAAGACTCATTTGAGTCAAAACCCGTAGATTCCTGTTTAATACAGGATTTTATTACATCAGAGTGCCTTAGATTCTCAGTTCTGACTGCCATCTATACTATAGACTGTTTTGGATAAGTTATCGTCATCATCGTCCCCTTTTTACTCTATATGTTTGTCCTCTTATCCTGAAGAACCCCTGATCCCAGATACAAAGTTTGGGATACTTTTGATCCCATGTAGCACTCACCCACCTTTCTTCTACTTTTCACTACAAATTTTGTTTCCTTCAGAGGACCCCCCACTTACACAGTGGAAAACTAGCAACTCAGCACAGTGTATGTGAAAGCTTGCTGGCGTAGAAACATGAAAATGATGAGATACAGTACCACTGGATTTGATGTGATATGTGATACGACACAATTTGATACAATGCGACATGACTCGACAGTATAACGCGATATGATTTAATGGGTGATGATAGAAACTGATATGATGTGAAACTATTTCATATGATGTGACATGATCTAATACAGTGAGATACAACACGGTATGAGATCAAAGTCAGAAAAAGCACCATGCAGCATTCTTGGAACAAAACACTGCTGACTTCAGCTACTCTTTGCAAACGTGTAACGTCAACAAAACTAACATCTATAACTCTGTTTCAAATATCTTTGTTGTGAAAAATCTGTATAGTAGTATGAAGTTTGATACACAATGGGCAGATTGCTTAGTTTTTGCTTCAAGTCATAGAAAAAACATACAGAACAAAGAAACAAAATAAGATAACACAGATAACACCATCAGACATTTATATAACATCTCTAAATCTAAACCAGTCTCTTCAGCTTTCATTTAAGTAGCTGCCTGTGCCACTGTTGTTTGCTGTGGGGCTCTTTGCTCCATGCTTTTATTACACTGGTTGTTAGTAAGAGCACAGCACTGGTGGAGTTTGGTTTTAACTTCATCATAGGACCAGATTGCCTCCCTCTGATGTCATGGGGAGGCTTGGTGTCAGTTAAGGTTTTTCAGGGGAAAAGTTATCCATAGTTTGTTTAGGTTTCAGTGGATGGTTTAGTGAAAATGTTTTGATGATTCAACTTAATTACCTTATCTGTGTGACAGAAGGAATTAAAAAGAGAGTGTGTGACTACATAGAAAAAGAGAGGAGGGGGAAAAGCATTTTCTCAATTTCAAGTTTCTGCTTAATATCTCAGCAGTGTTTATGACAACTACAATAAATGGATGAAGTTTTTTACCCACAGTTTAACTTTCCATGTGCAAAAACCAATCAATCCACACCATGAAAACCTGTCATTTTTCAATCAAACATCAAATGTAGTAATAATATACAGTTAAATGATATGACATAAAGATATTGTGTTGTGTCACTCCAGGGATAGTGCTTAGTCTTTCTGCCTTTCATGTCTCAGCGGTGAGTGAATAGATTGTTCTTGATGGATCATATCTCATATTAATGGAGTGTTCTGGAATATTCATCCACATCTGTTTATTATTCCACCAACAGTATTGCTTCAGTGCTGTATCAAATATTCAATGTGAGCATCTGGTCAGTGTGCGTGTGTGTGTCTCTGTGTGTGGTCAGGAAGCATGGCTGCTCAATTACAACCGCCGTTATGGATGACTGTTGAATGAAAAAGGTAGGAGCTGTTCAGTACAATCCCTTTATAAGGAAATTGCCTTGAAGCAGATTGAAACAGTCCTTTTTTCAGATAAAGGAATAACTGGAAGAAACAGATGTACACTGCTGAGATAATCACTAAGGTGTTAACTGCTCTTCTTGATCAATTACATATGATCACATTAACTTGCTGATTTTAGGTGTAAGTCTGCAGCCCTATTATGAGATAGCTTTGGGCCTGTGGTGGCCTTGTGCTATGAATTCATCTGTTTCTCATTTCTGACTCAGCGATATTGAAACCACAGAAATTAAGCTTCATGAATTCCCTTAAACTATTTGCTTCCCCCATGGGGCGCTCAAGGAAATTCACTGTAAGTGGCACCATTGTTTTCTGCCTGTGCCATTACAAAGAATCCTCCATTTCCAGTGCAGGAAATGTAAAGCTACCAAATGTCGTGTGCTGGAAAAATGAGTAGAGGAGCTTTGTCTTTGTTAATGCAGCAAAGATGTTATCAATCAGGAGCTACATCTGCTGTTTGATTTTCCTGCAGCTGACTTCTGGAACTCACTCAGAACTTATCCAAATGGGGTTTTGAAATTGAAATGATAGATGTGGAGTTTTAATAAAATACTTAATATGAACCAGCTTTTATGAGTTATTGGGTTTCTTTGAGACAACACTGTCCATCTGCCCAGGGTCTACAGATGGAAGTTAGATAGTGGTACAAATAAAGAATCTTGTATTTTTTTGTATGTATTTTTTAGATGATTACATTATGTTCCCTGATGCAAATAAATTCAATAAAACAAGAAAAGAAACCAAAGGCAAGTTTGATGAAACACTGCCATACTGTATGTAGCAACATTGGAATTGATTCTGAGTCATGCTTCTGGCAATGTGAAGGATTAAATTCCAATATTTGATCTCACGCAACCTGTTTTGATTCCTGGTAACATATCAGTTTTTTAGCCAACGGATAAAGTTGGACCAGATTACTAGACTTGTGTGTGTTTTTACGATACTATCAAGTTGGACTATGCAACACAAATATTGTCCTGTCTTGGCTGGAAGATTGGCAACACTATAAATGTGATCCCGACCAATTCTGGTATGCTGTTGTCATGATATTGTCTGCTGTTTTGCTACCGTACACAAGATCCTAGATTGGCGGGAAGGAAGGTAAAAGTGTGTCATCATGGCTGCAACAGAAGTGCTGTTTGTGATGCTCATGGTCTTGTACTCTCAACGGTCTTGTTCTCTTTTATGACCGGTCAGAGTCAGGATACACATTGTTGATGTAAGGTCAAACTAGACAGAAAATGTAGGGAGAATTCTGACATGCCAGCACTGTCAAATCGTGGTCCGTAAGCATCATCGGTTTCACATAACAAGGGGTAGAAAGTAACTAATTACTTTTGCTCAAACTACTGTAATTGAGTTGTGTTTTAGGGATACTTTCACAATTACAACTCCACACAGTAGAGATACTGACTCCACATCACATATCAAAACAGCTGTTGTGCACAGCAGTGACTGAAGTGTTAATATCTCAGGGTTAAAATATTCCAGTTTTGATTTTAACACCTGAAGTGTAATTTTAACTCAATTCTGACTCAATTTATTTATTTTTATTTATTTAACCTTTACCAGGAGAACAACCTAACTGAGATTAAAAATCTCTTTTTCAAGAGTGTCCTGGCCAAGACAGCAGCAGCAAAGTCAAAGTTACAGACAAACAATGAGTAAACATACAAGTAAAATGTCGAACAACAGTACACTGAAAGAAAAAGCAGCAGGGAATTGTGAAAACCAGCTCAAAAATCAAAAACATCAATGATCAAAAACATCATTCAAAACATTTGCAGACAGATCTAACTGCCTCCAAGTCAACCAACCTCACTTCTGCTCACGTCTCTGGTGATTACTGTGGCAACAAGTGGAATTTAAAAAATAATGCGAATTTGTTATTTGGTCCCTTCTGTGATGCCGTAGAAAAAGTAAGAAGCAAAAATCCAAGATAGTGGAGTCCATGGAGGGGACCTTCCCTGTGTATGAATAAAAGGCTTATCCTAAGATAATTAGAAAAATAACAATTTTATCTATTCAAGTGTTTAACCACTACTTCAGATAAGCCTACATATAAAAATTGTTTCATTTTTTACAAAGTTTGTTTTCCTTTTAATAAGTCAATTTTCCTGTTGATATTGTTGAAAGATCTTATTTTATTGTATTCCTCAGTAACTACTCAGTACTTAAAGTAAACTTTATATTAAATACGTTTCACTTCTATATTAGTAGATTTTAGTGCTTATACTTCTATTTAAGTACATTTTAACCAAAGTAGCTGTGCTTTTTCTTGAATATAATAGTGGTGTACTTTCTCCACATCTGATATTGGGGTCTGACATTTAATGAAGGGTGGCTACGACACAGTAAGGTCAAAATCTGCTAAATTTATGTTGGCTACTCTAGCCTTAAAAAATACTTTCTTAATCAGATTGTTGCAAAATTAAACTTCTTTCTATTTGGTATGATGCAGGTAACCTATACATTTAATCATCTTTTTAAAGCTCATGTGTGGAACTTTTAGGATGTGTCAGTTTTGGTGACCTGAGGATGATTTATGTCTTCACTGGTCTTGCTCTGTACATACGTAGATAGTGTTTTCTTACACAAAACCTCAGCAGTCGTTTCTAGATGTCTTACATGCACCTTAGAATAAATCTTTGGCATGGAAGTTCTGTTTTGAGAGCATGCGGTCTGAGTCCTTCTCTGGAAGTGTTGACAGGAGCAACTATGAAAAAAATCATGTTTCTGGAGGGGCTAAAAGTTCAAAGTTAGATAAAACTTGACAACATGCATGAAACATGTTTGAGCATCTGAGAGAAACATAATTAGGCTGAAGAAAGCTCAGCGCGAACGCAGTACTGCAAACAACAAACCCAGAGGAAGTCTGACTTCACTCTTTAAGAAATCATCACTCAACAACATACGATACAGTTGACATCTGCCAAAAAATGTTTAAAATTTACCATGTGAGTTAAAATGCATTGATGAATGTGCCTTGCACCTAAATGTCAGTTCTAATGTCATTTATAGCACAAGGTCATTCAACATTTTCAGTCAAGTAATGAGGCTACACTGTGTCAGCTGAGCTCTTTGTCAGAAACTTATAAATAGAGCTGATTTTGTTATTTTGTTTTATTGCGCTCAGACTAAGCAATTAAATTTCGTAATTTGTGCACCATGAGGTAAAACATCTGGTGCAGCATTGTATTGAAAGTTCTTAAAGCTTTTTGTCCACTGAATATCCTTTAAAAGCTCATGATATTCTATTAAAAATACATTTGTCTCAATAAAACCCTAGATCACTTTATAAGAATTAATTTATTGGAGATAACATACTGTCTGACGACATTAATAATTATCAGTCTTTATTTACTGCCAGTCAGAGGGCTGACAAATCAACATTTGTGCAGCAGTTTAGATGACATCATTCTCCTACACAAGAGACAATCCAGATGGAGGCGGACAGCTCATGATTACGACATCACTTGTCTTACCTGCTTCCCCTCAAGTACTTTTTGGCTTGTAACACAGAGGCAACAAACAGGATGAATACATTTAGGCATTTTAAAGGACTTCTCACTCAAGGTTAAACAGAATGATGGCCATCCAGGGGAAAAAGAACAGAGACAGGGGAGCTCTCTGTAGTTTGACTCAGATTTATAGGGAGCAGGCTTTGAAGAGGACGCATATCCGAAATGTCAGCCCGCTCATCTGCTCAATAAATCTCCCGTGCAGACTGCAGCTCTCTCATCCTTTCTGGTTCTTTGGTTAGTCATCCTTTGATGTACCCTGGTAAAGAAAAAGAGCAGTCTGTAAATACTGTTTACTGACACCTTTTGAGACTGATGACTGGCTTTGTTTACGTGTTCATATGATCTCTGAACATAATCTTCTTCTTAACTTCATTTTTAAACAAGAGTACCCGTGACTGAGCTGTATACTTAGGGCTTTGCTCTCTTTTAAGTTTTGTTAATCTTTTTTTTCCTCATTTTGCTGTATATCTCTAGTGAAATAATGTATCCTTTAAATGTCTAATTTTTGTTAGATTTCCTATCACAAGCTTTTAAAACTTGTGTACCACACAAGACTATACTCACGCTAAGGCTGGATACACACTAGAAGATTTTAGGGCCCATTAAAGACCAGATTTCCCCCCAGACAATCAGGGGCATGACCTGATTCAATGTTTGTCACAACTGATGATTTTTCCAAATAATCCCCAAGTGCGTTTCATTTATTTATTTTATTTATTGCAAATTATGTACAAATTCGGCCTGTTATAAAAAAGCTACTAACTGATGCTCCACATATGCTCCCAATCAAGCTGGAGCCTGCTCGATCCAGGATTGCAAACATCAATCATGTTTGATTGCTACTAAAAATGACCAGTGTTTTTCTTGTAGCCTGGCTGAATCATCTCATGTCTGTTTGTAGGATCATTGTGTTAAATGTACTTTGAAACTGTCTGTATCTCAGTGTTCTCCAACCTTTTAAAATCAGTTAAAAGTTGTCCAGTGTGTGGCCGACCTTAGCTAAGGCTTGGATTTGGCTTGGTTAAAGGGATATGTCAGTATTTTTGAAATTGGGCTGTACTTGGCAAGAGTAGTACCATGAGCCTCCAGTGAACAAGTAGTAACAAGTAGTAAACATATTGTACTGACTGTACCTTGTCTAGTTATCTGCCATAAGAAAAATAAAAGTGGCCTCCATAAACTTGGATGACAAATTTCAGTTCAGCTCTTCTGGGAAAGCTCAGTTTCTCCAGTTTATCTTCAGAAAGTTGAAGAGGGTCCGTAAACACTGGCATTCAGTAAGTCAGGGAACTCTGAATGGGGCGTGATGCAGGCTGCAGGTGAGCCTGTGAGCTGCTATCTTCAGGCTGAAATGCCCTGAAGAAGTGTAATAAAGGTCGTTTTCACACCTGATAGTGTAGAGGACTCGGCCCATTTTGGAACAGAAATTGCAACATTGTTGCACTTTTCTCTGGTTTGGTTTGCATTCACACTGCTCTTGGCCAAACAGACCAAACCGTCTGAACATCTACAACCTCTGCCCGTTAGGGGCGCTGTGGTCACAGACATAGGCGACCAAGAAGAAAAGAAGGCGTAGAAGAAGACGAAACCAGGATTCCATCTCCTTCTGTCGGTCTTTTCTTCCACAAACATTGAATTTACGCCGTGTTGGGGTTTCTGCTCTTGCATTGGGGCATCATGAGCAGGCAGCAAGGTGGTGAGCTGTCCAGCATGTTGTTCTTTACATGAGACGAATAAATCAGCACCGAGTACGATGTGTTGCTATGGCTACACAGATGCCAGGCGAGGTACCGACATGTGTTTGAGTTTATTAAATCACATATAAATCTGTATATCCTTACACTTTATTCCACTTCCTGCCTTAGGCTCACAAGTTGGTCCGCTTTGCTTTCACACCTTAAACGAACCGCACCAGGGTTTGTTTGGAAGCGGACCGAGACCCCCTGTTTTCAAGTGGACCAGAGTCCGTTTAAAGCGGACCAAACAGCTCTGGTGTGAATGCACCCTAAGTCCCACTCATGACAACAGTAGCTCTCATGGACATGGGTTCTCAGGATCTCTAAAGTTTCTCTCCCCTCTTTCTTTCTGCTGAGTCTCCATCTGTGGACGTTCCTCTGTGTATTTCAACTCATAAGAGTACCTCCTCGAATCCACAGTAAATGGCACAACATCACCACTTGAGTAAAAATACCTCACTTTAATTAGCTTAGTTACTTATTTCCTCTGACAAAGCCCACAGACCCAACAGCTGACCAGATACTGAGGCAGAAGTGCACTTCGAGGTAGTAGCCCATGCTTGCACTGCAAAATAGTGCCAAACACAGCGGCTTACTGGATGAAATGCTCCAAAAGTTTTGATTAAAGTGTACAATTGAGCCAGCATTGTTTTTTGGCCAATTTTTACCTTAAACTTGCTAAAATATACAGAGAAACTATATCCATCTGCTACACTGAAGCTTCCTCAAGCGTGTCATATTCGCAGGGACAATGCTCTCTGAAATCACTGGAGGCTAATGGCACTACAATCGCCAAGCATCTGATACAACCTAGTTTCAAAAATACTGAAGTATCCCTTTAATGCTTCTATAATTGATGACATTAAAGGTAAACCCAAAGAAACTGTTCTTCACTATCTAGTTGTTACTGCTGTGCTAAGTTTGAGAAAGAGTATTTTTTGAAATAATATATATAGTTATTGTGTTTGGTATGGATTATTTCCTAAACACTGTCAATCATGACGTACTGATGACAATATTTACTGTTGACATCCCATAAATCTGACACCAGTGCCACTGTTTTTAGGCTGTGGCAAGGGTAGGTCACTGTCTGACTAAACCTGACTCAAACCTTAACACAGAGTTCCACATGCCTGCAGTTGTCTGAAAGACAGATTCCCAGGAATGTCTATGAGATCATTCCTTCTGCAGTAGAAAAGTCGTACTCGAGCTCAGTGAGTCACTCTGTAATTGGCTGGGGAAATGAGAGAATCAAGAAGTGGGCCAGAGAGGATACTAGGATATCTACCGACAGATGGGAGAGTTTTTTTTTTCTGCCACTCAGGCATCCAAATTACAACACAATATCTTTATTGTTGAAGATAATACTCAAGCTTCACAGGCTTTTGTTTGAGACTCTGATCAGTGAGTTCTGGCCTTGTGTTGGTTTAAAGTAAATGTCCAGATTATCCCCAAAGGTTAGCATTATGAGACCCTTTTTATTCTTTGATTTATGAGTCAGGTCACTAAAAAAAATCTCTTGATAACTGTTGAACTAAGCGCCATGAAATTTGGTAGAATTATTTAATATCCATCATAGGAAAAAGTGTAACAAGTTTGTTTAGCCTGGCCCACAGACATACTCAGGAAAAAGATTAGATTGCAATTTCTTTGTGAGCAAATATTTGAAAAAAAAAAGATACTATTTTTCTAAATATTGCTAATTAGTAAAGGCTGGCAATAACATAAGGACATGAAGCTGATTATCAGCATGTTAGCACTTGAATTAGCAGGTTTTCATTCAGATCTGCTGTACAGAGTGGAACATAATAGAGATGCTGTGGGTACAAGATTGTCAATAATCTTGTAATCAAATTTTATAAAAACAGAATATCCCCTGATGAAAACTGCATTTTCAAAGCATACAGCCTCCTGCTCTTTAGTGAGCTTATTGAATAACTAGTCAACACGCCCTGGGCACTTTTATTGTGAAATACTGCTTCAGCTACATAATCTTAAGTACTGGAGCTTAGTTACAGGGAATCAAAAAAGTTTCCATTATTTGTATTTGAAGCAATCAAAGGATCTTTATGGATCTAATGTGTTTGGATCAAATCTTATGCTGGATTTGGTTTGCTGGGACCTTTTCTGATGCAGTAGGACTGTTTGGTTGAAATGCTAATATCAGGAAAGTACAGTAGAGCTTATCAGATTAAGTTAATTTACTCTATACATTGTTGTTTGTCTGTGGTCTGATGGATGCATAGACTGTGGCTCTTGGTTGGATCTAAAATGGTCAGAACCATTATAATCATAACTTTCTAGTGATGTATGGCATGAGTAATACTCATACACATCAGTTTTGTAGTCATGATAATGAGGAGAAAACACACTGATGTTCCAGAAAAGAACCATTGGACAACAACAGTTAGGGAATTACATTTTTGATTAACCCCGATTTCTGCATATTCTGTCTGCAGGTCAAATCCTGGCCTGTCTAGTCAATCTTTGGGTTTCTACAGCAAGTGCCATGATTCTTCTTCAAGCGCCACTCCACTCTGCTCCAGTCGAGCTACAAACTCTATTTACAGCAAAGCCACTGCAAGTATGCATCAATTTGCACAGTCTGACTTGAACAGGAAGTCAGGCATAGGAGACTAGAGCATATGGTCTGCTTCAAAATAAAACATCAAGTGCAGACTGCTGACTGAAAACAGACCAGGTGGGTGAGGGTGCACAACCAGGGTGTGGACAGAACACTGCAGACATGACTGTAGAAATGTAAGGTAACTGGAGAGGCACAGGCATCCATAAAAACATGTGCATGTTTTATTCATCCATAACCTTTTTTAAAAAACCTTTTATTTATTTTTCTATTCGTCAACGATATACCACTGTTCATGGATAAAATTCACATATTGACAAAGAAAAGCCGTTTTAAAAGTTCCTATGTATTCAGGCTTGTGTGTCCGCAAACATGCCACATGCAAAGCATTTTGGGAACCTAAGGCCAGAATATGTAGACACTTTAAACAATATTTCTCTCTCAAAATCTGAAATTTAACCACGAAAATGAACAATTGGTTTACTGTTTATTACATAAAATGTGTGCCGTTCATTTTTGATGAAAAGACATATTAATAAGACGATAAAAAACACACAGTAGGTTACCTGGTAACCAGGTTTATGAATGCCCTAAAGCCCATGGGTTTATGGATGTCTGATGTCTGCAGCAAGGCTCTCTCGGGTAATTAGAACCTCTGCTTCTGACTGACTAGTGATGGGAATTTCAGCTCTTTTCAGTGATCCAACTCAGGAAAAATAGACGGCTTTTCGGCTCCCAATGGCTCTTCTTTCAGGTACCAGTTTCACTCCATTTGACCTGCCAGTTTTAGCAATTTTATAACATATGATTAATACTTTGGCAAGTATTTACCCCTATGTAACTTTTCAAAATCTACTGTCTCCCCAAAACACCTTATGGGTCAGTTGAAATCTGCTCACTGGCTGGGATGTATGACACACCTGACAGAAAACATTACTGTTACACCATCAAACATGAGTCCTTAATGTATGGTGTGCCTGTGATAGAGGATAAAAGATCATCCCTACTAATCAATCAAATAACACACAAACACGCACAATCTATATACAAATGATAATACAACTATTAATAATAATAATAGTTATAAAAATCTAAAACGTCTCTCTAACGGGATCCGACTCTTATCATTCACATAAAAGAGCTGGCTCTTTGAACTGACTTGTTCATGAACGACCCATTACTATAACTGACAACAGGGCAAACTGTATTTTTAAAAGGTAACTTATTAAAAAAAAACCCTAGGCTTTAAAAGCAAAAGACAAATAGGCTAGTTATTTGATGAAATTATAATTTTAATTTGAAGCTCCTTTATCAGGGTCATATGATATTAGATACCTTATATATGCTAAGATTTATAATAAAGGTATTCATGGCTGCTAAAAATGAAAGCTCCAGCCATTTAGTTACAGCAGTTCACAATAATGGTCAAATTGCCGGTAGGTCTACATGCTGCGGGTAAAACAAGAACAAAATGTCTGAAAAGAAGCTGGAAAATGTTCGAGCCAAGTCATGCACACAAAAATATACACACTTGCCGTCGTATGCTTAATATTTAAAGCATTAAGCTGTGCTTTGTTGTTTTCTGTTAGCTTGACAGAAGTCTCTCCCCCGCACTGCACCGCCCCCTCCTCTCTGTACGGGCCGTGTGAAGGCGGGCAGGACAACCCGTCACTCTGCGTCACTGGCGGCTTCGTTATTTAAACCTGAATCAAGAGGGGAGGAAAGTTTCAACAGTCTGGACAGCGTTGCCTAGCAGCTAGGCTTAAGAGGACTCTTTTACAACTTCACGTTACTTTCTCTTTTACATATCGCGGAACCGCGGACTCCTCCCGGCTCTACCTAGTACCTGTCATCCGTCTGTTCCCTCTCGCTGTCAGTATGCCAAACATGCCCCAGACCGTGACACTAAAGGGACCCTCTCCTTGGGGTTTTCGGCTCGTTGGAGGACGGGATTTCAGCACACCGTTAACCATCTCCAGGGTAAGTACCAGCCCCTGTGTGCTGCCTGGCTTTGTTTCCATTCATTCAGAGCCGTGAGTAAGGGTCGTTGAGACGGTGACTAAACCATTTCCAGGCAGCTTTTACTCAGGAGCAGTTATTAGCCGACGAAGGAATGCAAGGAAAGTTTACGTGAAGGAGGGAAATATGTGACCCTTTGATATATTTCAAGTAAGAGGTCGCTATAGTGCGAGAGCCAAGCGATTATAAAGCTGACAGACGGTGCTTTTATTATTGTTAAAGGCTAGAGCTGACAATGCAATCTCAAGTTCTTGCATTTGGCAGACTATTTCTCTGTATAGTTGAGAAAATTCAATGGTCTATTAATTAGCACCTAGTCTTAATCATTTATGAATTTAACAAACATACATGAAAACCTCAGTAAGATTCACTGAGTTTCTCTTTCATTGTATTTCAATTTAATAAAACAGGCCTACATTCCTAAATAAAAATAATTTACAGTTTCCAACTATCTTTGATCGTAAGTGGCTTCTAGATGCTTGGAATAATATAATTTTGTAACTACTGGGCTATTTGATTATTGGTCCAGATGGCTGCTCACAGTGAGTCTGCTCTTCTTGAGGTTTCTCCAGTTAAAAGGAAGTTTTTCATCCCGGCTGATGCCAGAAGCTTTTTGGATCAGATCTGGGTAAATAATATAAATAATCAAACAAAGACTGCAGTCTACACCTGCTCTTTTTCTCAAGTGTCCCCTTGGCTCTGTTGATTAATGAAAGTTGACTGATGAATTATTGTTAGTGCAGCAGGTTATAGAAGTTAAAACAGTTGTATTGATAAAGCTTAGTGAACTCTACTGACCCCAGAATATGGGTCAGGAGTCAGTGCGCTGGCAGTGGATCTGGCAGTAGCCAATACTTCATCCTGGCCAGAGTAAACACAGCCCAGTCCTGCATGCTACAGGGCTTGCAGAAAGGAGGAGGGGGGGGGGGTGCTGACATTTGTTTTTCATCAGAGCTCATTGGAGCTGCTGAGGGATTCCAGGTGTTGTACTCAGCTGTATCACCAGCCCCAAACCGACCCTTTAACTACAGGGCCCTAGCACTCTAAACTAGAGGTGTAATTTTTAGATTTACAACGGGTGCTTAACGACTCTGAAAGAAACAGACAAACCCCTGAAGGTCACCTGGAGTGCTCTCTGATTTTAAACCTACCACTGTTTCCCTTGAAGATTGCTGCAGTTGTGAGGCATACTTGGACTGGCAGTTTATACAAAGAAAACTTTTGATAGTTTTATGTCTGTTTGTTTTTTTTTGGTTTAAATGTACAAAACACCTTTTTTTTCCATATCATAGTCAGTACATTTCTGTAGTAAAGTCAAACTATGGTTAATGCTTGATTTGGAAGTATGTGCTGCTGGGAACATGTCTGACTCCACTACAGTAAGGGGCAATATGCCCCTTCTTGGCTACTTACTACTGGCATTTTTCCAGTTGACCATGCTAAGAAGATAGCAAGGGGCCAACTGGTTGTATGTGGAATGGGAAAAACATGGACAAACTTTACAGTGTCGTATAATTCATAAACACTTTTTTATTTATTTTTTAAATATATATTTTGGGGATTTTTTTTTTGCCAGAAACAGGGATGAGAAAGTAGGGAAAGACATGCAGTAAAAGAGCCACAGACTTGAACCCTGGCCACCTGCGTACACGGGGCACGACCTAACCACCACTAGGCCATCCGCGCTCCTCATAAACACTTCTTTACTTCTAGTACAAATGAAATGAATACTAGACCTCTAGCTTGTGGTGATATCCAAAAAAAGGCAACAAGGCAACTTGTGCTTCCACTGACTTTTATTCTGTTCAGTACATGACGCAGTAGTGACGTGTTATGTTTTAACAAGCTGGCTCTCTGTGCCGACTCTTTTTGGATCTTGCACACATCTTACAAAGCATAGGTCTAACAATAGCTAAAATTTGTCTGAATTAATGGAGCTAAAGGGATGCCAAATGAAGATCCGCTAGGGAGCTGAAAGTGTTCGCTCTCCTGACTGAGCTGAGTCAAATGATCCGGATCACTGAAATAGCTGGAATTCCCATAACTATGGCAATAAGACTGTGAAGCACTTGCTCAACAAATCCAGTCTGGTCCGACTGCAAGAGAAAGTCAGTCTCCAACTGCATTATCAATGGGGATGAGTATGAAATCCAGCACTGACATATCCAATACCTACCAGACTGATTACAACACAGATATCGATACTTCACTTCATTTCAATACCCAGCTTGTTAGTTTAAACATCAGGATTGGCATTGGCCTGGATTATAAATCCTAAAAATCAAGATGCATCCATAGATTTTCATCCATAGCTTTTAACATGTGCACAGAGAACAGTTGACTAAAGAGAAGTCCACAAATTGAAACTATTGCACCCCTCCTCTATTTCAAGCAGAATTTTGAGTCAAAACGTAGCTCAGTGCTGCCTCATGGTATCTGTTCTTCCTGGGCCTTATTTTCCTGTCTCTGACTGTTTTTGGAGCATGAATGCTGAGGTTCCATTATAAGATATTCAGCCAAAACTGAATATTACCAGTTAAATCTGATCCATGCATACTTGAATGCCAGCCAATATGAAACCCGTGGCAAGCACAGGGAAGTCATTTTGCATTCTGAACATTGCATAACACGTTTATGATGGCCTCGGCAGAATCAATTACAGGTTTCACTTAATAAACAGTTACTGTACATAGCAAAGCAAGGTAGCAATAAAAACCTGCACTCACATACAATCACTGCTTAAAGTAGTAAATATGTGAGTATTGGCTGTTTCCCAACTCTTGGCTTACAAATAAGAGAAGGAAGCAGCTGGTTAGATACACGCATATTCAACAAAATATGTAATGTCAGAGGCATAAAAACACAATTTTTTGGCAGAACAGCCCATAATTATACTACCTCCTGAAGACTTTTTGTTTTCTACCAGCCATTAAAGAGCAGTTGGATGTCCAGTTGACATAACAAGCTCTGAAACTTCCGCTGACAGGACAAAAAGTGTTTTATTGGCAAGACTGGATAATTATTTTTTCCTGGTGTGTCTAATATGCTGGTTTGCCAGAGTGTATAAATCATGATTTAATTGAAGAAGTAGAGATTGTGGGAAAGGAATCTCCTCATGTCACCTCGTGGGAACTAGCTGCTTTTTGAGTTTATAGCACAGCGTGATTCATTGCTGCTGACAGACTTTAGTATCTCCTCAACTTGCTATTTATCAGACACTTGCTTCATTCCTGCTGCATGGTGCATGCCCAAGACGCCAATTACAATGTGTTGAATATCAACCCAGAAAGAGATAAATGGAGGGAGAGTGTTTCAGAGAAGGATTGTTTATGTCTTTCAGCATCTAAAATGCCTCTTTAGGGGGATTTTAGTATCATTTAATCCATATCTGGATGGTGCAACAGTGTCTGCTGGCTGAGTTTTACGTTTGTATGATGGACAATACCCCCCCACCCCCTCAACTCCATCTTTCTCTGCCATGAAACACCTGCACTTGGAGACGGTAAAAGTCGTAAATACCAGAAAACAAGTCTTGATGGTACCAGCTGGTTCTTTGCTTAAGGTGATAATGTCCCGGGTTAAGCCCATTAGTCCCCCGCCAGCCCATTAGAGCAGCAGCCAGTTAATGTCGTGTCTACTTGACTCTGGAAACATTTGCCATGAGTGTTTGTTCATGTGTGTTTGTGGTAGATTGGTGAACAGCATTGTGCTCATGAAAGGTTGCCAAGAAACATGATCAAATCTGTGATGCAACAGTTGAAACATTTAGAGAGGATGTGTTGAATACGGCAGCCGTGGTTTAATCTGTTTTGTGAATTGCTTTCCAGACAGAAGTTGACGCAGGATGCTTGTCAGCTGTGCCAATTGGCAAACAGTCGTTCTGGACAGGAATTCACAACTGAGTGTCGGGTAAATAATGACCTGAGCAGTGTCCTGCTTCACGTCAGACACCTTTTTACTGCTGTCTGCCTTTATGTTTCATGGTAAACTGCTATACAACTGCTACATTTAGAGGTTTGCTCTTGTACAGGCCATATTATTTATTCAAATGATAGAGTTCTCAAACATCTTCAAAAATGTCCTTTGTCCAGTCAAAAATCAAAGTTTACCTATGTTTTTGTGATAAAATTTGCTCAAAGCAACAACTTGTGTGCAACAACAATGTATGCTGAATGCGTTCTTGTCCATCCAAATATCAACCAGTAAACGGAGCACCTCAGTCAGATTTCAAACAGCTGATCATACTTCATGCTTCTGGTGTGTTAAAAAAAGCTTAGGTTCAGATTGCAAATTTAAACAAAAAACTGTGATGGCAAGTTAAAGCTTTCCACAAGTAAATGCTCCAGTTGGTGGGGTTGTCACGGTGTCAGATTTTTAAAATGCAGTGTAATTCTACTCAAAATCAAGGCAAGGCAAAGGTAAACATGTTTTAGAAAGGGTCAACTGATGTATTTTTGAAGGAAATATTGATACCTAGTATTAATTTTGCTTTGTAAATGCTGAGCCCATTGTGGATTAATGTGGGGTCTTTATTAATAATACAACAAAGAGTATGGTCTAGACATGCTGTCTTTGAAAAATGTCCTGAGATTATTGGTGGGAATTGGCACTGGATACTGAAGAGTGATTGATTGATTTATTGATTGAAGTATCCCAAATTTTGATAACCTAAGTCTTGGGTCCATAAAATATAAAACAGTACAAGTAAAGACTTTGCAAACCAATTTGGGTCACAATTGCTTGTTTAACAAAATAATAGTAACTCCCAGGAAATTCAGCCAAGTATCAGAAAGAAAACAAAGACGAGACACAGAGATGTGTTTAACCTCCTGTGACCTTGGCTTTTGTTTACTTTCTCTCACTTATTTAGAAACTGATAAGTTGAAACATCAGCCTTGTCTTTGAACAGAAATTTCTTGGATTTTTCTCTGTCCAAAACAAACAAATGCCCTAAATTTTCTGTGAAATAGTATCCCATATAAAGTACCCCAAAATTTCTTCAAATTGTCCTCAAATCTTTCAGAGAAACTCTATCTTAAACCTGAACATTCAATCAAAAAAGGTCTATGTAAGTTCCTGAAAATTTTGCAGCAAAGTCCCTACATTTCAAAGCAAATTCCCCCTTGAATTTATGAACAATTTCTTAAAACAAACAAACAAACAAAAGACTCAAAATTCCATGAAAATGACAAACATCCAATCAAATATCCTGAAATTTTCATGAAAATTCATGAAAATTTCAAAGGACAACCCCTCCCTCCCAAATTTCTAATCAGAAAAATCCAAACAGCAAATTATCCCAACGTCTCAACCAAATAACTTAGAATTCAGTGGACATTCTGGACAATATTTTCAAAAATTCTAACAGCAGAAATGATTACTATAGGAAAGCTCAAACATAATGTCCTCTTACATGCATGTAGGGCCTTAGGAGGTAAATGCCTACTTTCATAAAAAACTACAGATAAATAATCCACTTTTTAAACTTTAAACTTGATGCTTAACATTCCTGCTGTCTTCTATGGCTCTATCAGTAGCTCTTAGTTAATACAGTGTGTAATAAGCTTATCTAATCGTTTTTTTGTGGCTGCTGATATTGCAGCTGTTTGGGATTAGATTCACACAGTCTTATACATTATCAGACTGCTGCTTTCTGTGGCTTCTAATGCTGAGACTCTAAACTCCCACTAATCAACATTTTCTCCTGATTGTTGAGTTTATGGATGCCAACAGAGTAAAGGTAAAATAACATCACCCATGTCAAATCATGATGTTTCATGTGAGATACTCGAGTCACATGGCATGGAATATATCTCATGTTACATCAGCAGTTATACATTCACTTAACCCAGTCTCCTTTTAATCTCTCAGTGACCGTCTTCATGCCTCTGCCACATACCAGGGATGGGTCATGTGACCTGCAGCAACACAGTCTGTCCTTCTGGCACCGCCGGTCGTAATAGTCGGCTTCATAGACTGCTCTCTGGCTGCTCTTCTCAGGCTTGAATTATAGATGCTGTACAAGTTGCATTTCCTAAAGCATGTTGAGCAGAAGATAACAGATGGTTCTCTCCAAGAATTTCCTGTTGTCAGTGCAGCAAAGGAGTTCCTGAAACTTTGGGGCAGCAGAAACAATGAGAGTCCTCAGGGCTATAGATGAGCTTTTCCTGTTCATTGTTATCTGATGTTTGAAAGTGACCCCCTGTGATTGATAACTTCACATTTTTAGGGGTAGCTTGAATATAAGTGGCTATATGATGCTTTTTGACATTGCTTACACTGCTGTCAAGTAAAGTAATCACCTACATTTGTGTAGAGGCCATGTGGAAAACAGCAATCTTCAGTACTTTCTGTACAGTCTTCTTATTTGACTTTTACAAACATGAATTTGTTTTGATACATTTGCCACCAATTTTCATGCCATGCCATGATTTATGTGATTCTCAAATGCTCTTTCAGAACATATCAAAGCATGGAAAGACTAATAAACTGTTCTAGGAAAGCTGACTTAAGCAGAATTTGTAATCCGATTACAAACCAGACTTAAATGGATTACTGCACGCTTTTTGATGACTAACATAGATGAGTAATATCTTTAGTCATACTAGACGTACACAAATGCATTACAGTCTACAATTACATCCACGTGACTCTTGCCTTCCTCATGCCCTCATTAAACTCCACATATTTAATCATCTTTGTAGGTTTAAGTGTCTTTGTTTCAGCGCTGTAATCACACCAGTCAGGACTTCACACCCCATGCTCGGCTGTGTAATGGATTTCCGCCATGAAGGTCATAACCATGGTTGCTATCACCCGTCCAGCAAGCAAACAAAGGCGTCTGACACGTTGCCAGGAAATGTTCTCTCTGTCAATAATCAGACGTGCAACTTAGTCACTGCTCCTCCTCCTTTCCTGAGGAGAACGTCACTGAAGTCTGGCATTGGAGGAATGCATAAGAGTGACAGATTCCTCTTACATAAAGTTAAATGAATAACCAACCAGTAAGTTGGTTCACTTCTTACCGGGATAAATCACCGCGGTAACTTGTGCTGAACGACTAACCTGCTCCAGAGCAGGTTATGTTCTGGGTACGAGATCAGAGAGTACAAAAGCACTGCCTCCTGACCAATCATTTCTCTTGGAATGAGGCCTGCCCATTCTTAGAAGATCCTGGTTGGTGCATGGATCATGAGAAGAGCACTTAGGAGAGAAAGAATATTTAGGGATAGATGCAATCCTTTCGATTTACCCGATGACATCCTCTACAAAAGGAATAGATCAGTGATACTCAACCTGTGGCTCTGGAGCCACATGTGCCTCTTTTGTGATGATTTGTGGCTCTCTTATGTCTTAATTTCAAATATTATACCCCCCGAAAACCATAAAAAAGAGAAACTTTGACTTCAGAAATTATCCATTGCAAGTCACATTAATCTGTTTGTTTCCCACAATTATACAGTTTGCTTTAACTGTCAACCAATTTTCCCTCTTTTTTGCCACTTGTAATCTATTTTTACTGCTATAAGCCCACTTCTCAACACTTCTTTTTGCCACTTTCGTCCTGTTGTTGCCAATTCTTCACCAGTTTTTGCGTATTTCATCCTGCTTTTTGTAAATGTTTGCTCTTTTTGGTGTTTTTTTCACCCACTGTTCACTCATTCAAGCTGCATTTTGCCATTAAGTGCCACTTATTCCCCTATTTTTCCCCACTTTTCTCCCAGTGTTTGCCACTTTGGCCCATTTTTGCTACCTTTAACTTATTTTAATTGCCACTTTTCACCACTTAGATTGTGGCTCTTGCAAATGTATTTTTTGTCATAATTTTTTTAAAAAAAAAAAAAAAAAAAAAAAAAAAAAATCTTTCACAGCCTCAACATTCAGGTAGTTCACATAATACAGAAAATTTGCAATGCACAAACATTTCACATTCACTTAGTTCATTGTCAATATGTCTTGTCTCAATTTCCATAATTTATATCATAATCATTTTAAATCATAATTAAACAGATACATAGAGTCCCCCACAACACTGTTGTCACAACTGAACTTTATTCCAGTCTTTTCAAGTGCACATTGTCTGATGTGAACCCCAAATGCTTCTGCAGATGACATGTGACCATCAAATGATGGTCACCAGCCAGGGTCCGTTCATGACTCCTGGATCTTCAGGGAGTATTTTTTTTTGCTTTTTGATAAGAGGAGCTGGGTGGTTTATTACAGCCTCATGTAACCTCACACATTATACCAACAACAATAATAATTGTAAAAAAAAAAAAAAAAAAATATATATATATATATATATATATATATATATATGTTTAAGTATATATATATATGTATGTTTAAGTATATATATTGGAATCAGTATCGGTATCAGCACAAATTTATTGGAATTGGATCAGAACTGATAAAAGTGAATCGGTGCATCCCTAATCATAGTGTATCAAACTTTTCTTTATCAGATAGTTTAATGTCTTGACGTTTTTGTTTTCTGATGTATTCTCTCTTTTTGAAGCTATGGTATAGTGTGGTATGGTATTGCATTGTACAACAACATGGGCTATTTTATCTAAATTAATGTAGATGTATGCTAGAAGTGTGAGTGAATCTTGTTTACCAACTCAAAATAGAGTGAGTCAGTTTTATGACTTAGCTCTCATTCTAGACAAACCAGAAAGAACACACAGACCCAAACAGTGTTGACATGACAAGAAACTTTGCCCTGAGGCTTATGCCACCATGCGGTGAAAGTGTTGATGCAGCTCTATCACATAAGGTACACAAATGTTCACAGACTGTTTTTGCTTTCATACCATCCTCTTGTTCCCGCTTAAACACTCAGAAACACACACACGAGTGCCTACTGTGAAACCACAGCAGTGCAGCACATATTCATCAGGCCTCAGTGTACCACACCATGACTCTGTGTGACATGAGGCTGTCATTTGCCAACCACACTATCTGTTAGCAGTTAACTATGTCACTGTTTGTGGAGCTGCCTCGTATGGAAATGATGGGCCTGTTTATATTTCCCAACAAGTGGTGAAGTTTCTTTTTTGCACCATCACCATCCAATCCATCATGGTCACATTTTATTGTGCATGATCTAATCACAGTGCAAAAAACACGTTCTTAACAACAAACATTTATTAATGTCAAAGTGATTGCTTCTGCTGTTATCCGCAAAAGAAGCTGTTTGTGTGAGTATCGTGATAGAAACAGGTATCAGCAGCTGTTTGGAAAAGCACCTGATTTGTTTCCTCTTTTATCTTCCATGAATGTCAGCTGGAAGTGAAAGTAGGAGTGGCAGTGGGATTAAATTCACACCATATGATCTGAATTGACTACTTCTGGAAAAGTTGGATCATTTAGAGACATTTATCCTCTATTTTCCTCCTTTTCACTGTGGTTTAGAAGCTGTTTTCTTCATTCACAACAACTTTGTTTCCATCTTTTGACTCAGCCACAATCGCTCTTTAGATGCAGTCACGTACCCTGCTTGTTTTCGGCAGATTGTTACCCTCATTTTGGGATTAGAGCATCTTGTTTGTGTTTTGGCCAACAAATTAAGCAACTAACATGGATCATGTTGTTTTGTGACAACTCAGCGAGGATTTCTTGGACAAAAATAAAGCCTTGAGGCCAGAAATGACTTTGGTTTGGGTTTTAAAGCTACTAATACAGGCTGTAGAGTAAAAGACTAATTACAAAATTACATTCATCTTTGAAACTCCATACATTTAAGTCATTACATCAACATCTGCAGTGTAAATATAGCAGACTGTGATTATGTCTGAACCATATAGGTCCACACGATCCTTACATTTCCTCAGACGGGTATGTTTGTCCTCCAGAGACAAACTCAGTCGTGTTATTGTGGCGCTTAGCATACCACTGCGTTTGTGTGTGAGTGTGTGTTTGTGATGATTCATGCACTGCTACTCATGGCCTGACCCTGAGGTGATATAACTAACACACTCTCTGAGATGCTTTAGACTTAGGCACAACACAACACAGCCAAGCAAGAACCAAAGGCACAGAAACACACATTCGTATTTTATTGGTTCCATTTCCTCTTCAGATAAACTGCTGATTCTGCATTAAACACTCAACATTTACCCTATCACTGACAGTGCTAAGTGTTAAATTGTGCTAATCTGTCAGATTTTTGCTACACAACATAACTAAAGTGAGTTTTAGTACTTCCCTTGAGACACACACAAATCTCCACACTCACACTTATTCTCAGTTTACCGGAACTGAGTCAGGAACATCGTGTCGGTCAGAGGCTGTAAATTAGGAATTTCACATTTGAACCACACGACTCAGCTATTAGTGCTTCATGGAGCGTGAACTTGTGTTCCTTTGCTCTCAAAATGCTCCTAAGCCAGGCTGCTGCTTCTCCACCAACTTATCTCTCTCTATCTCTAGGCTCTGTACATTATTCTAACACACTTAAACTTGATTTATTTTGGATAGATTACTATTATCTGCAACAGAAGTGCTGTTAAAACATGACATTTCAGCCTTCCAAAAATAATACCCTTAATGTAAAGCTGTCCATGTGATATACATTAAAGGGGCGCAGAGGGAGGTATCAGCTTGACAACTGAGATGACAGGAAAAGATTAATCATTGACTTTTGACATACAAAGTCTTCATTAACAGGAAAATTCTCCTAAATCATCTGTTCTTATGCGTTTTTATGGATGCAGGTAGTTATTTTAGCCTTTTAGCACTCAGTGTGCTGGAATCTGAAAATCTAGGTAGTTCAGGTTTGCTGAAAGACAAGAAGAAGATAGTTTTACTCTTTGGTGACATTATGAACATTTTAACCAAAATAAGTCATCTTGGTTCTGGAGTGATCAGAGCTGAGAATCGGCAAGGATCTTGACATATAATACAAATCATGATGAGCATGGGTCATTAATGGTCATTTGTTCTGAGATATTTAACAAGACAGTATGCTTCAAGATAGATTGGTCAAGATATGCTGTGTATCATGATGCATGGGTCATCACTGGATTTGTTCCAAGACAGCATTATCAAGATAAAATATAACACAATAAAAGTAAGGAAGCCTATCACAATACATAGGTCATGGAGCCTATAAAAAGTTTTTACCCTCTTGGCTATTTTAGCCTTTTATTGATTTTATTAATCAATTGTGATCAATATCATTTTGCTCTATTGACCAAAAAAACCCCAATTTAAACATTTAAACAAACATTTAAAGGCCAGCTGCTGAGAAGCATCCCCACAGCATGATGCTGCCACCACCGTGCTTCACAGTGGGGATGGTGTGTTTGTGGTGATGTGCAGTGTTTTGTGTCCGCCAAACATAGTGTCTTGATGGGCAAAAAGCACCATTTTGATCTCATCAGACCAACGAACTCTCTTCCTCTTGACCATAGAGTCTCCCACATGCCTTTTGGCAAACTCTAGTTGAGATTTAAAATGAGTTTTCTTCAACAGTGGCTTTCTCTTTGCCACCCTCCCATAAAGCTTTGACAGGTGAAGAACCCAGGCAACAGGTGTATGCAGAGATTCTTCCATCTCAGCTGCTAGACTTAAAACTCCTTCAGAGTTGTCATAGGTATCTTGGTGTTCAGTGTCTTGGATTTTTTTTTTCTATCCTCTGACTGAGGTGCTTGGGGTGTACTTTTGTCTTCATGGTGTACTGGAAGCCAAGAATACTGATTTACAAGTGTCTGGGCATCCAGACACAGGCGTCTTTATACTTCAATCACTTTATGAGATTCGCTGTACTCAGGTGGTCATTATTTCATTAATATGAGACTCCTAGCAAAGTTGGATGAGACTGGGTAATGAATGCAATATGGATAGAAACAAATACTGCATAACTTTAAATTAGGGTATAGACCTGAGTTATGACTTAATGCTTTTCTCTGTATACTTTAAAGTTATGTTTCTGGGTATTTTGGGCTGTTGGTGAGTATACAATAGCTGCACATAGATTAAAAAAAAAAAAAGGCAGTCATAACCATTTTTTGTACGTTCTTCTTTCATGATCATCCAAAATTCAGTTCCAGTCTTGAATCATTTTTCAATCTGCAACGGAAATGACAAATCCAATCAAAATAAAAAAAAATTCCTTGTTAAATAATAACTCAATATTGCTCTAAAAACATTGTCACTAAATCGATTGCATCCAGCTGCTGAACATTTCCTCCTTCTCTAATGGCAGGAAAAATTCAGTCAAACAGATGTGTTATAGCTCGACAGCACAGGAAGACCGGAGACAAGATGACAATTGTTCACATTTCATTCAATTTCTGTTCCATTTCTAGTAAAGAGTGTTTTTATCTACAGATGGCCACCATATGGCACTGACTGTTTTACTGTGCCTGTCTCATAATAAGGGATTTGACTGGTATTTTTATCATATTTAAGCCAGCCAAAACCATACGGCCACTCTAAAGCTAGTCTGGAAATACCAGGGACAGAATGGAAAATTGTTATCATATGTTACTACGTGTGTCCGTAAAGGTGAAACATACCCAGTGGGACCCCTGCACCCCCCTTCCTTAGCCGTCTGCCTCCCTGAGGTTCTCAAATGTCCACAGAGCAGTTTGTGTTTGTGGTATGAGGGAAGAACCTGCTCACTGTCCAGCGACTTAGAGATAATCTTGAAAAAGAAAGTGCTGTCGCATGTGGCAAATGATAAAAATGGTTGAATCAGAAAAATTAACATAAAAGAAGTTGTTGGGCAGATGTTTGCTCACGAATCTAACATCGCAAAGAAACATTAAAGGTTAATCGTTCAAGTAATAACTATAGCAAAATAGCTCTCTTCTAAAGTCATTCTCTTATTGCTAATAAGTATTCATTCACTTTTTCTTCATTCTCAAAATGTTCCAGCTCTTTCCAAATGTTTCACCATCTCAAAACTATGAGTAACTCCTCGTATCCCAGTGGAATTGTTGCTTTTTTAATGTAAAACTAGCAGGCTGCCCAAGGCAACAGATCATAAATCAAAAGAGAGCTGCTTTTGTTGTATTTGGACTCAGTGCTGACACATATATTAGTCTTTTTCCCCTTGACAGACACCTGTAACAGCTCTTTCTGTTTTTTTTCCTTTGGGTTTGCTTGGTTTGCTGTGTATGTTGTATGTGTGGTTGTATGTGAATTTTTAGATAACACCAGGCAGCAAAGCAGCCCAAGGTGACCTGTGTCCAGGCGACACCATCCTGGCTATCAACGGTGACAGCACAGAGCAGATGACGCACATGGAGGCTCAGAACAGGATCAAAAACTGCACTCAGCAGCTTACACTCGACATCAACAGGTAAATTAACGTGAAGATGTCATTTCCATAACAAGTACAGCACTGATCATTTAAATAATGCAAAAATCCATCCTCAAGTTTAAGTTACTGACAGGAAATATCGTGCATGTTAGAGTGACTTTCGACAAAAACAACTTCTGGATGGGTTTATGGGTAAACTAAGTCCTGATTTTAACCCTAACGTTTGTTTAAAGACTGTTTGAAAGTGGTATAAAGCTGTTTGAAAGCTATGTGAAACCTGATAAGTTGCCTCGTGATATCACTAAAGTCAAGAACATTTCGGACTGATTACGAGTCGGATGGTTAGAAAAAAATATATCAATGCATGTGGACTGAAAGATAGAGAGAAGTGAAATACTAGTCCTCACAAGCCTGTCCTGATTTTTCCTGAATGCTGGCATCTGAAGACTTTGTCAGCAACTACCATTATTACACTCCGCTCTCTGACTTTGAGTCAGAATGGGATTGTGGGTAATATATGCTCTTAGTTCTTGAATAGATAAAAGAACAAGTAAAATTATAAAGATACATCTGGTCCTGCTACGCCAATATTTCATTAGTTTTGATGAAGGGTTACAAATTAGGCCTGCAGGATGTTCGAAAAACTGCAGCTATCAAGACAGTATTTGATACTGTGATAATGATATAAAGTTTGATGATATAGAAAATGATAGCATATACTGTGGCTCAGTAGGTAGAGCTGATTAGGCCTCGTTTGGATGGTTGAGCGTTTGTATTCTGGTACAGAGGGTGCTGTGAAGTGTGGTGACTCCACCTAAGGCTAACTTCATTCCAGTTGATTCATGGGTGAGGCAGGGGTGCGTCTTAGCCCCTACGCTCTTCAGTACCTGTATGGACCCTCTGGTCTATATGAATACCTCTTTGCCTAGTGTCTAGTGAAAATGCTTGTTTTAAGTTCCATAAAAAGATATGTAGACATCTAATACTGACATTCCAAGTTTTCTAAACTTTCCATGTGCAACATCTGCGCTATGCAGACAGAGTACCACAGGAGTGTTTACTTAGCACTATCATCCATTGAGTTGTACGATCTTTTTACCTCCAGGTGAGGGAAGGGCCAAAAGGAAGTGGCTGTGTGACGTCAGATGCAAAAGGTCTTTAGCAGTAGAACTGTGACCAATTGCATAGCATATTACAGATATTTTGTTTTGATCATATTGGATGTTCTTTAAGGTATTTGCCGTGCATTCAACCACCAGCACCCATGAGAAAACCAAATAAATACATGTACTGTTTGCTCTTACAATCAGAATCGATATATTTTTCTATTATTAAAGTGCAACATTAAAGTGGAGTTTATTATATGTTCACTGTAATTGCTTGCAGACTTTATTTCCTAATACTTGCTCCTCCATAATTTATGACACACAAGGGTCATTTCTGCTATGGATGACTGGAGGGAATAATGAGGTATAGAATAATTGGTTATTAGGAAATGTTAAACATAAGTCATTCACTAACCAGCTGTCACTGCTCTGACTTTCACTGGTTTTTCTCATTAAGTAACTGGAATTGAAAAGCCTGATTGTTTTTTCTATGACTTGTGTCATTTACTGCCTCTCGTCCAGAAACACATCTTGTTTCTATTTCTGGTTAGTCTGTTCAGCTTGGCACAGTCGAGTCATTGAGATGGATGACAGGTTTACGACAGGTTAAATGATCGACTCTGTGCTCCTATAGAGCACTGTCAAAGTCAATGAGGCTTGTACAAACAGTGAGTCAAATTGTGACCTTTTCAGATGGACTTCACAGGTCGGTACGAGGAATTTGACCAGAGCATGGAATGGAAAACTATCTTTCTCTCATTGTTGACCTAGTATGTGAGGATGGGTTATTTGACCTTTAGTAGAGGGCAAGAAAAACATGTTTCTGTCAACAGTGGACTTTGGAAATCTTCCATCTAAACAGTTCATGACAGAGAGAGACAAAGAGGAGAGAGGGAGGGTGATGGGGAATTACCAAGGAAAAACTGAAATGTCAGTCGCTTCCCACATTTCTATTAGATGGTTACTCTGGGTTGCCAGAGTGCGTAAAGAATCTGGCAACCTCTGAATCCTGTCGTCTCACATGAAGAACACTGTGTGGTTTCAGCCCCAGTTACAAGTTGACAATATCCAACTGGTGCTTCAGCTCTCTCCTTTTAGGGCAGCAGGCAACACAGCGTCCCTCCTGTAATGGTTCAGAGTAAGATGCTGATTTGCAGCCGCAGTGGAAATAAGAATTCCTCCCTACGTCACTGGACCAGTCAGATAAGCAAAGTTTAACACATGTAGAAACTTAGAAGGAGAAGCACTTTCTTTTTCTCTTCCTCTCTCTGCTGTTTTCATGTTTTATTGTAGGTACTCTTGCGTGCAACAGCCTCCCTTTACCTCTGCATGTTCTAGAAACCATCAACCATATATCAAGCAGAGCAGCTGAGCGTTAAGTGGTTTCTCCACATAGGGATAGTAAATTTATTTAAGGATACATAAAGTAGTATTCAGCAAAGGCCAGGGGAGTTCCCTCTGCAGCTGCAGGAGCAGAAACAAGAACTGTCCTGCATCCTTGTGAGTCTAACTACAGCTTAAATTTCCCTTTTTAAGAAGTTAAAGTTACACAAAACACAGCCTGATATAAAAGCAGAAAAAGAGGATTCTTGGCTGACCATTTGTTTCACGTTCTTCCATTTTATTGCGTGTGTTGCTGCTTCATTGGAGCTGTAGGACGTTTACTGACTGACATTTTCAAGATGTCGTTTTTTTATGGCTGCACCCAAGTATGGTTGTTATAAAGGGCAATAATACTAGGATCCTATTGTATGTTAACTATCATGCTTTCAACATTACAATCTTTTTCAATTTTATGATTGATGGGACTGAAAAGTACCAAGCTTATCCAGTTTTTGGTGCCTAGGACTTGTCTTTTTGTTTCAACAGTGTTGAGACAGGTAACAATATTGTTTAGTTTGAACTAGTTTTATATCAAAGCAGTATAATGATAACCCCATACCTTAACAGAAAGTTAAAGTTTTATTTTTTTAAGCAGACATATTTGATGCTTTTAAAACCTTGGAGTCTTGACTGTTAATTTAAAAGATTTGTGCAATGCTTGTTGAGTTTAGAATTACTGTATGGTGCTTTTTGACATCATGCCTGTATTAAGTGAGGTGCCCTATATTTCATCCAACCTCCACTTTTTATCAGAAACACCGGAACGTGTCATCACCTCACAACTGAAATCTCACCTCGCCTGTAACAACCTCTATGAACACTCCGATCCTAACGTCCCAAACACAGTATACAGCCCTCCTCAAAGTCACCAATGACCTCCTCCTCTCCTCAGACTCCAACCATCTTAATATTCTCATCCTCAACACCATCAATCACTGTCAATCAGTCCTGTTCTCCCGTCTGCAACATTCCCTCAATATCACTGGCACCGCACTCTCTTGGATCAAATCACGTCTCGCAGACAGACAACAGTTCATCCACATCAATAACTAGCTCCTCTGACACAACGTGTCCCCCAAGGTTCAATGCTTGGTCCCCTACTATTCATTATTTACTTGCTTCCCCTTGGATATATTATCTGCCACCGTGGTCTCCGTTTTCACTGTTATGCTGACGACATTCAGCTCAACTTTTCCACCACCTCCATTACCACAGACACACACTCCATATTAACCAACTGCCTCGCTGCCATAAAACCCTGTACAACTGACAGTTTCTTCTCACTTCATTACAATAAATTAGAAACCATTATCATTGGTGCCAAATCACTCACTAAACCCCACCCTATCTCCCCACCCCTGACATCCGCAATCTTGGCATCATTTTCAACAGTCACCTCTCCTTTGATCAGCATGTCACCCAAATTACTAAGACTGCTTTCTTGCACTTAAAAACATAGCCGGCATCCTACCACTACTTCTTCCCTGCAGCTGACACTCAGATACATGCCTTCATCACACTCTGATTAGATTACTGCAAAAGCATCCTCTACAGTACATCTTCCAGAGTCTTCAGTAAACTCCAGTACATCCAGAACTCCTCAACCACACCTGCTTTCATGGTCATATCACCCCTGTCCTTCTAAACCTCCACTGGTTCCCCGCTCCATACTTCATCCACTTCAAAATCCTGCTCCTAACTTATAACTTATAAAGCCCTCAATAATTCCCTCCCATAGCCTCTGTTCTTCTTACACCATCCTCCTCTCTCTGCCATCAAGAACCAAGCACTAAGAACCTGAGGGACAGAGCCTTCTCCATAGCCACCCCCTCCCTCTGGATCTCACTATCCAAACCTATAAAAGACTGCATAGACTTACCCAAATTCAAATCCCTGCTCAAGACTCACCTTTTTGAATTTAAATTGTTTGCCCTCAACAGATTCCTCTGTTATGAGTTGACTACAAGACTCGGCCATGTTGTTCATTAATTTTCAATTTTTTCATTTTAACTGACAAGGTTTCAACAGAGCAGAGGCACATGAGGGCCAGCTTCTGGTATGTGACCTTTCCACAGCGTATTAGTTAAATAATTACAGTCTGAACTGCCCTGCTGCTGGACACAAGGACGATGAGGCCTGTCTCAGAGATTAGTATGCATCCCCTGGCTCCAGAGCACAGGGAGTAAATGAGCTGAAGTGAGGGAGAGGAAAAGTTTGATATGAAGGAAGGAGAATTACACCAGATTACAAAGTAAGTTGGTAAATAAGAACGGACCAATAGAAGGAGATGACATGGGAAGATAACATTTGTGAACTGATGACAAGACAGAGACAAAGACGAAGAGAGGGAACTGGAGGCCAAGTGGAGGAGCAGTGAATCAGAGCCCAAGTGAGAAATCCACATTGGCTCTCTTCTACCTAGAATGCTATTTTACAGCCAAGATTTTCTGCTGGGTGCATTTCTGGAAATTCAATTACAGAGACAACACCATGAAGCATAGTGCTTCGCTTCACTCCCTAATATAGAAGACATATGACCACACTAGTTTGACCACACTGGTTTGACCACACTAGTTTTTTACTATTGTTTGATTATTCCTGCTGAATATTTCTAAATAGAAGATGAAGGGACATAAATTTTAACTTTGAATCAGTACTGTTGACAGGTAAAATCTCCTTTACATGTTGACCAGAGCATTTTTTCTAAGCCTCTTGCCAGGTGATTAAAAGATTATATGTCTGTAACCTTCTGTAAGGAAGCTTATTCCAAAGAGAAATGCTTTACAGGAAGTCTTGTTAATAACAGCAACAGTCACCATGAGAGAGCAGATAAACAAAGCAACAAAGCACAGAAAAATTCATTGGCACCCAGAGAGAGATCATAACTGTGGCTGCTGGCTACCAAAACAAAAGAAACAATAAAATGCATAAATTAATCACTCAAAGAAACTGTTGAATATCTTTTCTAAGGTTGCAGAATAAGCCCAGAGTCAGTGTTAGTAATTATCTAAGCTATGAGGTTGTCATGTTTATTAACCAAAATTTTGCGTTTGTTTGATTATTTCTTGTTATAACAATGCTTCGTGGGAAAATAATCTTATACCGTTGGAAATCCTGTTTATTTCTATTTTAAATGGAGCCACATTTGTAAGGAACATGCATTTGTGGGATGAGCAGCAGAGCTGAATATGTGGGTTGCGCCCATGAAAAATTTGTCAAATCTTCTCTGCCAATGCCAAACAGCTCATTCTGCCATGGACCCTTGTTTGGTGTTGTTTAGTGGATTGGATGATTGAAGTTTGAAGAAACAAGATGTATTGGCAATTTAACCATTCATTCATTTAGCAAACAGGAGCCTCAGTAACCTGTAGAAGAACCATACACAGACACAACAGCTTGGCACCTCCTCCTCATGCTGGTCACCAGCCTGGTTGCACACTGCTGTGTGATGGCATCCCATTCTTCAACCAGCATTTGTCACAAGTCAGCCAACGTGGTTCTGCTGATCATGCTGGCGCGCTCCACTCCCAAATTCTGGAGGTAGTCTCTGATAAATCCCACTCAGTGGGGGCGAGTGTTGTCATCTCAGAGGATAGAGTTCAGTCCCAGACAGTGGAGATATGGGATTGCCACTGGTTGCAGAATCTTATTTGATATCTCTTGAAATTTTCCTCCAGTGATGACAAGCCTTTTCCAGTGAGGGAGATGCCGCCCCACACCATCACACTGCTTCTACCAAAAGATGTTACTCCATTGGTGTAGCTATCAGCATAGCGTTTCCGTGTCTTTGACACTACACCTTTTGACACTACAATCCAACTTCTGTAGGTAGAATCTGGACTCATTGCTGAACATAGCGTTCCTCCACATGTTCAGGTTCCAGTGCACATTTTGCAGACACCATCCCAAACAGGCGTGACTGTGAAGGGCAGTCATGGCAGCCCTATGAAATGGGAGATTGTCTGCTTGCAGTCTGTTCCGAATTGTCTTGTCCCACTTTGTGGCCTGTCTCTAATATCCCCTGGTACATGAAACTTGGACCTCAGTCTGGAGATGCCACTAGAGCTCATTCCAAATAATGCCACAACTTGGTTTTGCAGAAAACCAGAATCAAGTCGCCCTATCACACAGGTCCTATCCAGATCAGTCAAACAAGGCAGGCCAATTCTTGGAGCAGACACCTATTGACCACTGCGACAGGGCCCATGCTAACAGGTGCTAACAATCAGGTACCAATCAGGCACCTGATTGTCAGCACCTGGTGGTACCCGAAATTTAAAACAAGAGTCAGTAGCAAGAGCATAATAAGCTGTACCTTACAAATGTGGCACAATTTAAAAGGAAAATAAGCAGCTTACCAATGATATAAAATTTACTACCAAGAAGCATTGTTACAACAAAAAATAATCTACCAAACACAAATTGTCTCGCTTTTTATGCTAGGTTTATATAAAAGATGAGTACTTGTGATAATTAATGAAGAAAATGTGAAATATGAGACTCTGGGTTTATTGGATACACTAGCTTGTGGGCTAAAGGCATAAAAAATTGGGAGTGACTTAAAGAAATCATGTCTGCTCTGTGGAAAATAATACTTCAGAGGACAATAGATCACATCCCTCATTAAAAAACAACACAATAAAATATTCCAAAGTCTCAGAGTCATAGTGAGAGAAACAGGAGACCTGTAATTTAGAGTTGCTGTCCATGGACAAATATATGAGTCTACACGTCTTCTGTGAACCAAAATTACAGTACGCTACATGCATCCAAGCTTGAGGTCTTGTGCAACAAAACAAAATTCCTTTAAAAATGTCTCTACATGTATTACTTTCATAACTGCAGTCGGTCATAATTTTCAGCCTGCAACAGGAGTTTGCTGTCAAAGTTTCCCACAAAAGTCATGAGAAAATTAGAAGGCTTTGTTTAAATGCTCCAGCCGTTGTGGTTGCTGATAGGACTTTTTTCTGCCCCTAAAATGCTCAAATACTTAAATTTTTTTAATTTAAGTGTGCTCTAAATTTTTATTCATATTGAGATTTGAATACTTTTCTTTGTTCTTGTCTAAGTTTTATAGTGGTTCATTTTATATTTTGTAAGAAGCTCAAGGCAGAAATTTTTAACAAACATTTATTCACATAAAAACAATAATTCAATGACTTTACACAAAAAAAATGACATAAGGACATCATCCATTGTTTTGTTGACAATCTCTGAAGCCTTGAGGATGTTTGTCTTTGGTGCCAGAAGGACATTTTTTGGACATAATGAACCTTTGTTAGTCTCAACAAGGTTTGCTCTGCCAAAGTTGAAAGAACTAAAGGACTAACCCAAGAGTGCTGACTTCTCCATTTCCCTGTCAGTCTTATTTATGTCATGCACCTGTAGAGAGCATGCTCCTTTCCCTACTGATTCCTAGTTCATTAACTCATTTTTTCTTGAATTTGTTACCCACCTGTTCACAGATGAAGAGTAGATCTAAATTCAAACATTTGTCCTAGGTTCAGTTTGGGCAAAAATGGTAAAATACAGGGACAGATAATTTGTTGAGACAAAAATTTGAAGGGGAAAATGAAGAAGTCAAGACAAGGACAAATAAACAGAGAGAAAAAATGTCTTAGGTCACCACTTTACCACAGATTTCCATTTTCCATCAGGCCTCCGTGCTGAAGCTGGCCTGTCAGCACTCCACTGTGAGGTCAAACACCCTTGCTACTTTCACCAATGATGAAATAGAACTGTGTCGGCTCACTGGGGAGGAAAAATGTCAGCCACCCCCGCTACGCACGCTGTCCAAGTTCACTGTAATGTCAGAGGACCTTGACAGGAGTCTATATTCATGTGTGTCATGTCTGCTCTGCTCTGCCTGTATATCTTCAGACCTGAAAAGAATACACGTGTGCCTCCAAACTTAGATTCACTCCTCCTGTTCATCTTTTTATACCTCCTCTTGGTCTTTCTCTCTGCTGTCTCTTCAACCCTCCACTCCCCTCCTCCTTGCGAGGGCTTATTGAAGAAAGCCATGTGGTTAAAGGACTGAGACACAGATGATGGTGGTTATGTGTGTTTCCACCGCAGGTTGTGCTGTTTGGAGAGACTCCTGCTGGGTAGCTAGTAAAATGTGCTGAGAAATGAGTCAGGATGCCAGAGCTCTTCATGTTACTCTGACTGACTTTGTACTTGTATTTAAAAAACTTAAAAAACAAAACAACACCATGCTATCCTTGTTTGAATACACGATGCATATCAAGGCTGTTTCTTCCTCTGATTTTTAGCTGCTAATCTCACATCATGTGCCTTGTATTGTACAGGGAGGCATATGGACTATTCACAGCCTGAACATCTACCAATCTGCTATTAAGCAAATGAATTTCTCACATTTAAGAAACTTTGGTTGGTGGACAGTGAATGTACAGACCGACATGATACTTTTGGACCTTTTAGTCCTCCACCAGATGGCACAGGTCATTAGAGTAGCATGTTTTTTTCTCTAAGTCTTGTAGCAACCATCTTTCTGCTTGGTAGCACAACTGCAACTTTAAAGACCCTGTAAAATGAAATCTAAAGTTTTTGTCTTAACACACTAGATATGTTGGAATATAGTTGCTGTAAATATGTGAAAACACTGAGATCTACATGTGACTGAATTTTAAATTGAGACCTTTAGAATAATTTTCACCTCTTTCCTGGCTTGGTTGAATGTGGGCGGGGCCAATATATGGGCTCACAGTAGGGGATGACCATGCCTTCTAACACTACAATATAAAGTCACAGAGCAGTTCATCTCAGTACGGTCTGTTGTTAGCTGATGCCACTGCCTTTATTGAAAGTTAAAAGGTCAGTTAAATGCTGTTTTTCTTTTCATTGTGAGGTAAATTTGCCAAATCTATCAGCCATAGTGATCTATGGATCATTGAAAGTATCATAACAGGGATTTGAGCCAGAAAATGGACTTTGTCTCTTCTTCCAAGGTCAACAAAAGGTCAAGAGGCAAGCTAATGGCGTGTTTTACTCCATTCAGATTATAACATTTTTTAATCTGAGAGGATCTTATTTCTCCTGAGTGGGCGTGGCTTCAGCCTCTTCAGCAGACACACCCACACCATCCTTGAGCAGATTTTACTGCCTCATTTTTCATTGTTTTGAAGCTTAATTTTATAAACTTAGAGATGTTTTATTTGACCTGGAGGTTCATAATACAGCCACCTGTCATACAACAAACCTAAATACGGATTTATTTTCACTTTACAGGGTCTTTAACATCCTTCTTCTCAGACTTTAAATTCCCTTTGTGGGATTTTTCAGAAGAAAACTTTGTCAGTGCTCCACTACATCTTATAAAAACCATACATTCACATACATTTCTAAAATCAATAAAAGGGTAAAAGATCTAAGGGGGTGAATACTTTATATAGGCGCAGTTTTCCTAGCCTTATTGTAGAAAGTCTCAATTCAATACTGTAATAACCTTATGTTCCATGAAAACACAGGGCTCGTACTTCCTGATTGTCTTTCGACTTCTGGTTGCTGCAACAGTCTGAGTCCCTGTGCAATTCAGGAGTTACTGGATATGACGGTGTGCCAAAATGTATTAAACAGCATTTAATTCAAATCAAGTTTTCTATTAATATTCATTCATTATGTGAATAATCATTCTTTCTGTGAGAGGATGTCACAATAACTGCAGGAAAAGATGCTAGAGTGGAAGTCCAAAGACTATTTCGTGGGCCAAGTGGGCTGGGCTACATAAGATGGATTGCATTGGTTACCTGCATTTTTTGTTTCTTCTGCAATACATCAGGAGTGAACAAAATTTAATTTGCACCAACCACAATAGCGACAGATTCTTTGAGGAAAAAAAACAGCTTTTATCAACCAAATCCTTGTTGGTGAGTAAGAGTTATGAGTTTTTCTTGAAACTAAACTTTCAAGGGAGGGAATTCAAGTTGATAAATTAACCACTTTCACATCCTCTTATTGTGGCCTCACAATGAAGGAAAACAGAGATATCCCCATAATCATTAAACAATACTGTCTGGCTTACAGCTACACTTTGAGATTTACGTGTAATCAATCTTCAAAGGCTTTAAATGTGCATTATGTCAGTTGTGTCTCTGCAAATGAAGGATGCAGATGTTTTGTTTTAGTCTGCATTTCTACTCTTCTAGTGCATTATCTTTTCTGCTGGTTAACCAGAGGAAACAATGGTCAATGAGGAGCCTTTTCAGAGTTTTAAACTACACCTGTGTCTTCTTCAGACTAAAACTATGTTGTACCCTTAGGTTAGGAGTTAAGTCAGTTCTTCATGTGATAAGAATGGGTTTTATTAGGCTGTGAGCCCATAAACAGCTTCAGGCAATAGAGTAACCTCCATTTTTTCAGGCTGTCTGATGACTGATAAAGCTCTGAAAAGTTTGTCAACTTTTGAGTGAAGAGTGTAGAAATTAAGACCAGAATTTTTGAATGAGAAAGCTTGCTCTATATTTCTGAGATGAGAAATGGTGATGACAAATTGAGTATATTTTGTTGCAATAGTGAGAGGTAAGACTGTAATCAGGAGTCCAGTAAATGTTTAATGCATGCATTGTGATTTCATATGTGAGCCCTGCAGAGCAAAAGAATCCATATCTGAACAGGACCTGGAGAATAAAATAAAAACATCACACTGGGTAGAAGATTCAGGAGGAATCAGAGAAACAGGCTGAGAAAAGACACAGAGGATTTGCCCTGGCTGTCTCGCTTTGACTCCAAGACCTGTGACTCACTGTTGAGGAATTGTGCATGAGGCTGCATGGGACCAGAGGAACACAGGACTCCAGGTGGGACAGAGAAAAAAGGAAACCTCCAAAAAGCAACCTACTCACACTCCTTTTTCTCCTCCTTCATCCCTCCATTGCATCATTCCTCTAAGACTCTCCTAAGGCTTCTTTTTTGTGGTGGTTTTCAACATCAGTGGAGTTTCAGAGGCTGTGTAGCAGAAAGAAAGGAAGGGGAGACCACAAACCTCTCTCCGTTTTTCTCTCCTGCATTGAGCTCACCATCAACCAGATGTAGACTTTCAAAGTAACCCTCTCTGGTCTGCTGAAGAGACTCCCATTACCCCTTTTTAAAGGGACTCCCAGAAGAGGAGTAAACTTATCTCACTTCACAAAGCGACATTCAAACTCCTCCACTAGTTTCTGTCCTTATTTAGATTGGTTTGACTGAACGACGCAGGACTCTAAGTGAACCCTGAAATGTTCCCCCAATCAGCCGCATCTTAATTTGAGGGCACTTGGGTTTTTTCTGCCGTCTGTCTACTGCTCCTCCTGACATGAACATGGTGATCCTGTGAAGCCAAAGTAAACTCAACCACTGCTTGGAAAACCAGATCTCTCCTATCAGGAAATTAAACCTGGCAGGGAAAGGTCAGGCAAGGGAAAATATGACCCAAAGAAAGAGTAGGAGAGTGAGAGTGATTGGCTTAAACATTCATCTTTCTCTGCTGCTTCTCTCTTTAGGTTTGTCTCTTTTCATTTGTCTCTGTTTTTGTGACACATCAATATTAAGACTTCTGTTGCACTGTTTTTTTCTTGCTGTGCTTTTGTCTTTTGGTAGAAATTTGTGGGGTTTGTAGTTCTCTTGTTACATTTTGAATTCCTCTGTGAGCCAACAACACTTCATCTTTATCCCAATGATTTGGTTTTTAAAGGGTATGATATCTAGGACTATTGCTGTTACAATGTTAGGACACCTTTCCATTCCATTACTTTTGAGTTTTCTTAAAGTGAGCATACATAGTAAGCAATTTAAATATACTTAATGGTCACTACTTATGGAAACTGAAACAAAACATTTGTAACCCGACAGTGGTAGTGACACTAGCAAGGACCACACCATCAACCATAATGGGATTTGACATTTATTTATAAGTTAAAGAAACAGTTCTTTTGAGAAAATGATGTGAAACGTTTGCTTACATCAGTCTGGGGAAGCTGGGGGTGTGCTGTAGCCCTTTGGCAGAATGAACCCCCTTTAGGACCCTACTGATGAGGTGAGAGGGAAGGAGATGGTCAGGTTTGAGTTTATGGAAATGCAGGACGAGGCATGGTTGAGGTGTGGTCCTGCTCCTGAAACTTTGCTAGGCAGCATAACTTCAAACCCAGTTAAATGCAAATTATCATCGCATCCTTGTTGCTATGTTACAAAAAATCCCTGTGGAATCTGTAATATTGATTTAGCTCTGTGTGCTTCATATTTGTGTATTTCAAGGAAATATCACACAGAAGACATGCAGACAATGTAAAGGAATGCTGTCCTGAAACAGGCAGCAGCTATAGCACTGAAAACTGCCCTCAAAAAAGACAAAGAAAGTTGAGTTACATTGATTTCTCTTTCACTATTGTTAGAAGTCCTGCCTCCTCTTGATTTTGATTGGAAAAGTGAGGGAGTAGTGACATCAATGAGTTTAACAATTTTCAATCGAGAGCACTTTGAGTGGGGATAAAAATCACTGTCGCTGAGGGTGTTTATCTGACCAGGGCGTTGGACGACATTGATTTGCACTGCTAGTGCTAAAAAAAAGCCAACTATGGACACAGGCCCTAATGTCCACATTGTTGGCTTAAAGAGGGGGTATTATACTTTACTGATTTTTAAAACATAAAGTCACAATGTTGGGTGTCCATACGCCACTTATGCAAATTTTCAAACCACAAAATAAACGTATGTGGCAGTAATCTTGGAATTAGTGTTAGGGTAGACTGTAAACTGATGAAAACGGTTCGTTGGGAATCTCTCCGAGATCTTCCCTAGACAAGATTTCGATGGAGGGAACTGATGAGGTCATCGCAATAGGATCTCCTGACCGGTTCGTCTGTGCTGCCGGCAAAGCGGGACAGACCGCCCCCACAAGGCCTTTTAACCATTTAGCCATTTAGTAACACAGTAATTAAACACCAAACAGATATGTCCCTCTCTATTCTTCGCTGCTGCTGGTTTTTTTACCCCTGTCTCTCCAAACTATCAGGATCAGACTCTGGGTCTAACACGTACGGACATATATCATAATTCGCCATATTTTACTCAGTCGGACCGGTTCATTCAAAGTTTACAAGTAGCAGTTGGCCAATCAGAGGAAAGCAGGTCCATGGAGGGGGAGTGTTAAAGAGACAGCAGTGAAACCGAAGCATTCAGAGGTTAAAATAAAGGTTTTTCAGGACTCCGGTGTGAGAAACATGAGGATCTTTTTGAGCTATAAACCATGTAAAGCTACTACATGGGTATCAGAGAGATGCCGAGCTTCTCACCCTATCTCTAAGGGAGAGACCAGACACCCTGCGGAGGAAACTCATTTCAGCTGCCTGTATCCGTGATCTCATTCTTTCGGTCACTACCCACCACTCATGACCATAGGTGAGGGTGGGAACGTAGATCGACCGGTAAATCGAGAGCTTCGCCTTTCGACTCAGCTCTTTCTTCACCATGACAGACCGATGCAGAGACCACATCACTGCTGACGCCGCACCGATCCGCCTGTCGATCTCCCGCTCCATTCTTCCCTCACTCGTGAACAAGACCCGAGATACTTGAACTCCTCCACTTGGGGCAGGATCTCATTCCCAACCTGGAGAGGGCATTCCACCCTTTTCCGACTGAGGACCATGGTCTCAGATTTGGAGGTGCTGATTCTCATCCCAGCCGCTTCACACTCGGTTGCAAACCGTTCCAGAGAGAGCTGGAGGTCCCGGTCTGATGAAGCCAACAGGACCACATCATCCGCAAAAAGCAGAGACCTAATCCTGAGGCAAGCAAACCAGATGCCCTCAACACCCTGGCTGCGCCTAGAAATTCTGTCCATAAAAGTTATGAACAGAACTGGTGACAAAGGGCAGCCCTGGCGGAGTCCAACACGCACCGGGAACGAGTCAGACTTACTTCCGGCAATGCGGACCAAGCTCTGGCACCGGTCATACAGGGACCCAACTGCCCTTATCGGGGGGTCCGGCACTCCATATTCCCAGAGCACCCTCCACAGGATTCCTTGTGGGACACGGTCGAATGCCTTCTCCAGATCCACAAAACACATGTAGACTGGTTGGGCAAACTCCCATGTACCCTCTAGGACCCTACCAAGAGTGTAGAGTTGGTCCACTGTTCCAACTGATACCACTGATGCTATCAGTGGTATCCTTGGTTACATTTGTGTTAAAATCATAATGGCAGCATAGCAGTAGCTTTTGACTGGAGCTACAGAAGCTATTAGGGTCAGACAGCTACCTTACAATTTAGCCAAAACGTTTGACTGGGATTGTGGTCCTGAACTGGTTAAAAACTTTAAAGAGCTGCGTTAACCATCTTGTAATTTTGATGCTAATGAGAAAGGGATCAGGCGTTTTATTATTTAGCTGCCTAATTGCCAGCATCCCTAGGTGAAACTGAGGTGGGTCTGTTGACACAGGCCCTAAATGCCTCTTCAGACTGATCCCGAAGTAAGTGAACAGTGTAATATAGAGCCCAGGCTGGTTTGCCTCTCATAGTTTCCAATGACTTGTCATCCTTCAGATCTTAATTATTATGAACGGTGAAATCCATGTTTTGTCCCGCACTTACAAAATGTCAGTTCAAATAGGCCTCTTCAGACTTAAAGTTCATTTATTTCAATAGGCTGTTTGTGCCGTTACCAGAGAAACCAAACAGTATGCAAATACGGAGACTTTCTGTCCCTTGAGGGTGGGGGGCATCCTACGCAGTAGCTGTTACTCATCCAACAGACACTCGCCGCCTCATAAGAGCGCCTTTGATAGCAACACCTCTGTGGTTCATATCTGAAGCATTGCCTCAGCTCTGCCAACTCCATGCCAGCTGCAGCACGATGACCTCACAGCTTTTGACATCAACTCTTCCCACTGATAGGCTCTGAAATCTGTGCTCACAAGCACATACTGGCAGCTAATGATAAAAATTTGTTATGATTTCAAACAGGCTTGTCCAGAGCAAGTGCAAAAACTGCACTGCAAAGCCAATCAATCGATTAATTACTAAAATTATCGGCATCAAAAGAAAAAGACAGATGAGAATAAATTGTTGTTTCTCCCTGTGTGTGCATGTGTGAAAGAAGGCAGAGGATAGATGGGTGAAAAGTGCAAATACAAAGACACACACTGTCCCCTTGTTGTTCTATGGGATGTCCCGGCGTTACCCCTTTTGTAAGTTGGATTCTTTCCCACTTAGCAACCAACACCATGGCAACAAGAACCTACCAGCAACAAGGGACCATGATCTCCCTTCAGAAAGTTTATTAATGACTTAAATGTAGAATGTGAAAGTGAGAGGGAGAGCTGTTGATAGAACTTTTACAGATTCATCGCAATGTTTTTAATCAGCTTGAAAAATAAGTTTTAGCCTTGGTGTCACCAAAGGGTGCTGTTCTGTCTCTTTAACCTCCTAAAACCTGTGCTTTTGTTTGGAATTTATTTTTAGTTTCTTTTGCTTGCTTGGGATAAAGTAGCCTATATATTTTCTTCTTCAATGATTCCCCCATGTATCCAGTTGCTTTTTCCGTCGTAGCTGTTAGCTTGGATGTAGCTGTAGGAGAGCTGCAGTTTAATCAGAAATGAATCACATTTCTTCTTAAAACAAAAGCATTGAGCCACACCAGAGAGATGTTTTTGTACATTTCTTGGCACCAGTTTTAGTCACCAAGAAACTCTGTCACAAACAATCTAAGGCAGTGATAGCTGTCAGTTCAGGAGAAGTACAAGGCAAAGTCTCAGAACTTGTGATACAATTCCAAAATTTACATGAAAGTGCCTGAAAATTTCAAAATAAATTCCCTCAATACATCCCAAATTCCCATGAAAATGAGAAAAAAATTAAGCAAAATTTCCCATAAACTTCCACCTAAACTTCTAAAATATACAAACATATTTCCATGGAAATATTTCAAAGCCTTTTAGAATTTATTTCCAAGCAAATCTCCCCAAAAGCCTATACATTGTGATAAAAATTTCCCCCAAAATTACACAGAAATTCCTGAAAATTTCAAGCAAATCCTGCCTAAATAATTTGATTATATTCCTATAAATTTACAAAAGCATTTCCCAAATTTTTATGAAATACCCCCAGAAATCCAAATCAACCTCCCAAAAATTCTGAAACATTTTCTAAATTAACATAAAAGTGCCTGAGAATTTACAAATAAATTCTCCTGACAAATCAAAAAAAAAAAAAAAAATCCCAATTTCCAGTGAAAATAGGAAAACATCAAAGCTAATGTTCCCCAAAGCATGCATTAGAACTCTTTAAAAATATACAAATGTACCCCCCAAATTTTCACACAAATTCCCCAAAAATCCAAGCATATTCACCAATGAAAATTTGTGAAAACTCTCCAAACATTTCTGGCAAATTAATTAAACTTCAATGAACATTCTGGACAACTGTCTCAAATATTCTTAGTATGTTGTAGAAAAGCCAAAATGAAATGTACTCACACGAACATGCAGAGACTTAGGAGGTGACGGAGATAGACTGCAGAAATGCTGGATGTTTACCCATTATGTCTATTTAGAAGTGCTATAAATACTGTATTTCATCTTTGTTGCCAGTCAGTAAGTCATCTTCTTCTCTGTAAGTGAATGCAACTGGAGTCAATTACTTTGAATCTTAACAGGCAGACACCAGTAATTCAGTTATCAAGACTTTTGAAACATCCTTGGCCCTAAATGCACTGGGGTTTATCCAAAAAAGCATGGTTCATAAAGTGGAGTTATGACGTGATGATGACCTTATCTTAATACCAGTGGGAGGAGGCTTAATCCCACTCCTGATGTGGAAACCTGCCAGATGTATAGCCTTACATACTATTACATACACACTTAAAAGCTCTACAAAGCTAAAAGGACAGTAAATGATTGGGTCAGAGCATTTCTGTGAGGGTTTCGGCAGAGAATAGAGATAGCAGTTTGTATGATATCATTTAAAAGTTGTCATCTTGGAGCATAGAGTTATTCTTAAAGGATTATTGCAAACTGTGTCTTTTATTTCACTCTTTTTTGTTGTATTTCTCTTTGGATCTACAGAAATGATGAAACTTTATACTCCTCTGTGGGAAACCTGTCAGCAAAAGAGATCATACTTCTCAGCAGAAATGATGGCATGCTTCAGTGCGTTTGCATTAGATTGCACAGGACTGATCTGACTCTTTCTCTCTTTCTCCCATGGGTGTTGTCTTTCAGGTCAGGATCAGGAGACAGAGTGTGGTCGCCAACAGTCAGTGAAGATGGCAAGACAAGCCCTTACATGGAGCCTGACTCACAGGTAACCACCACTAAGGCTGGATTTATCGACACTCGAGTCAAAAGGGTTTTTTAGAGCCAAACTCACACCAGCAGAGATGCTGTCGGATGTGATCTGAGCTGAATTTTCTCATACAGTTTTCAGGGATTGGAGTTTTTAGGCCTCAGCTGGAAAGTGCTTTTAAAATTACTCAGCAGGCCACAAAAGAGAGAAGGGACTAATCAGTGAAGTCTTTGGTTGGCTCTTGGAAATCCATTTTATATGATTGTGTGATCTGGCCAAGTGGTGAGACAAGCATGTCTCTCTTATAAAAAACAACAACAACACTGGATTTATGTGAATGCGTTTTCATCAAATGGAGTTGTAAAATGGGAGAGGTCACGGTTTTCAGAAATGGTCATTTACTTCTGTTTTGAATTTGACTTTAAAAGATATCCAAGAAGTTTCTCATCATTAGAGGATTCACCCCAGGGGGGCCAGAGGCAGCCCTGGTCGTCTGCATCTTGCAGGGTTTTAATCTCATGTTTAACTCTTGTGGAAATGCTCTTTCAAAGACCATGGCAAACTTTTTCTCTTTTCATTTTTTTCTGTCCTTGGACACGAAACCTGCACATTACTCAGATTTTGTTAAACTAAGAACTGCTTGAAGCTGGCTGTGTATCACAGCAATTGATTTACTCACGCAGTATGAAGAATGCATGAAAGAAAATCTATTTTAGCTGAATTTTTTTACTAGTTGAGCCAGAAAGAGACACAAATGAGAAAATGCAAGTCTGATATTTATGGATGCCAGCAAGGAAATCTGACTAATTGGTTCATTATCTCGCTGTGGAGTACAAACAATATACAAGTTATTACTAGAGGTCACTCAGTGCTTCCCAGCAAACCCACACAGGGCATGCAGTCTGCAACATTTTGATATGTAGGCTTTTTTTTGTAGGTTTCTTTCGGCTTTTGCATAAGCTCAGGGCTAAACAGACCCTTAATGACTGGAAAAGAACCCCCTAGTGAGCAAGAATGAGTATATAGCAGCTTCATTGCATGCACAACTTTAAACTGGTTGTGTATTTGTCTCGTGGCTTACCTGTACTTGAAGCAGGAGTTTTACAAGGGGGCTGGTGGGAGAAAAAAATTCTGGTAAAGTTTGGGTTTAAAGTTTGGGTGTAACATGCAGCTCATGCTGAAAATTTCTGCAAGTTTTCGGGTGAATTTCATCAGTTTGAATTAAAAAATGATAACCCCTGACTTGGTGTATGCATGCATTGCTCACACCCTCAAAATTCAAGTGATTCACTCATCAGCCCATCCCTCTGCTCTGCTTAATCTCAAAATCTATTTTTACTTTGGATGAAGGCTGACTGCTGCCTAAACTATCAGCTGCCAGGGAAGAAAATATACATCTCTGGTTGTAACTAAAAAATACAGTTCAGTGGGTGTGAGACTCACGTCTTCTCAGCCTGTTTGTAATATAAACAGAATCCATGGAAACAGACACAACATTGGATCCATAAATTACATGTACACTATCATTCACATGATTAAAAATGAGATAATTCATCCCACTGTGCTCTGGAATGGTTAAGAAATAGTATCTTGATTGTTCTCCAATCGTACCAGCTGCCAAACGGACATTTGAGGCGCATTCAGCTCCACCAGATGATCACTTTCCAAGTTTTCCAGTGCTGGCAGGCCCTCACTTTTCCAAGCGCAGAGAATAAGAGGTGTGTGTTTGAGCACACATATGCTGTGAGTATGGAGACTGTGTGACTGTAAGAGACAGACAATGAGGATATTGTGGCTCAGAAATATGAGTGTCCACTTGTGTTGTGGTCGTTATGGAGTCAGGACTGGTCTGTTGGTCTCTTTGTCTAAACTGGGTGGAACAGACACGTGGAGGAAGAAGTGAAATCTATCTGTCCACTCATCAATGGGGGTTTGACACCTGACACAAAAGCTTTGTTTTCAGAGACTGGACAAAGGTGAAGGCACTTCAGCATATCTAATTAATCGGAGATTGTTGTTGAGATTGTTAGATTATTTATCTTCCAGATATCAAGAATATTTGTAGCTTTGAAGAGACTTTTATTCTAAATAGACCAGTGAAACTATCAGAGATTTCTGAAATGTTTAAGCAGGAAGTAAGAGACTGATATTTCGTAAAATTGCTGTGTTTATTCCATATTTATCCAGTTAAATATTGACAGTATTGACTGGTTGATGAATTGTTTGATTGCCTGAATATTTAACACCTCAGCAGCTCATACACAGTCAATCCAAATGCCCTCAGTTTTCCCTAGACTCTCACTTTTGCAACGTCAAAAGAGTTATCTATGCCTTTGTAGATGGACAACATTCAATCTGGCTGCAGTATGGATTATAAACTCTGCCTCCCCCATGTTAACAGATGGGACATGGGTGAAACTTTAACCTCAAGCTCAAACTTTACATCAAAATATGTTCACAAAATTTTGCTAAAACATATAAACACATTTTCTGTCAATATACTTTGCAAGATTTATTTTGGGGCATTTTATACCTTTATTGACAGAGAGGACAGAATTGGAAACAGGATTGAGAGAGCTGGGGAGAGACAAGCGGGAAAGCGCCACAGGCTGGATTCAAACATAGGCCTGTGCATACATGGGGCGTGCCTTACACCACCAGGCCGTCTGCGCTACAATACACTCTGTTCTTGATTAAGTTTCTTATTACTGATCTGATGCTATAAAAAGGGTTTGATGCCATGAATAAGCTGCCAAATGTTTTCTACTGAGTAGCTAAGTGTGGGGATAAAAGTGATGATACAGTTCTGTAAGCTAGTAAGCCTTTTATGTCCTGCCATCTCTGTCTTTGTCTCTAAATCTCAGCTCAGACTCAGGTCTTGCTTTGATTAACGTGAGGAAATACCAAACCTGATCGAGAGGAACCCTCAGCTTAAACTGTTTTTACAAACACAGACATGCATGACAGGAGGGCTTTGCGTGTGGGTAACATGAGAGTAGGAAACCTGTCTCTCTCAGGCTCTTTTCCTTCTCTGTGTAACATCTTACCCAGGCTTATTCTCTGCCTCGCCGAGCCCTAAAATGTTCCCTGGCATCTCATTTAATGAAGTAAACCTGGAAACAGCCCAGTCATGGCGTCTTTATGGTCACGCTCAGGTGGATTCCTGTGAGAATGAAAAGAGGAAACATCCGCTCCCTGGGGCAACATAAAAGACCCAGGCTCTCTGTGTCTTTGTGTCCTGCTGTAGTCAGCTTGAAGGACCACACTGAAACACAACAATGCCATAGTTCCTTTCACACATAGGAAACAATATATGCATCAAGGGTCCTCTCGCAGCGGCTGAACCAAGCCCAAATTAAACCGTGTGATACTCTTGGCACTCAGTTTGTCCAATGATGAGCCAATTTGGACAGCACGAACAATAATTAACTGAATCAAATTGCTTGATTAGAATGACAGCTCTGTTTGTTATTTTGTTGGCTATGATTTGGAGCAATGTGTCAATCATCAAAGCTTGTACCATTATTTAACATGACCTAGATCGCTGAGATTCATGCTCAAGGCCGCCCATAAGGGAGGATAAAGGGTAGAGCTTTCTGCGGCCCAGTCAAAATGTCAAAATGGGGGCATATGGAGATCAGCAAAATAACGATAAGCTGTGATAACCATATATTTTGATTTTTTTTTTTTTTACCTGAATAATAACCACTCCTATCAAAGCATCAAAAATGAAATGCATTCTTTTATGCTGTGGTGTTAACTATGTGGATAGGCAAATTAAATCAAACCATTTGGAAAGAGGCAAGGCTTCATAGCTAAGCCAAAATGTGCACAAACATCAGGATGCCAGAAAATAATGTAAAATGATTGAATTAATAAGATAAAGAAGGAAAATTAGCATAAATGGGTTAAAAAAAAGTTGTAAATATGGGTTAACAGTGATAAAAGGTGGCAAAAATCAGTTAAAACTGGCAATAAGTGACACAAACTAGTTGAAAGTGTGGCAAATATGTTAGAAATGGAAAAAAGTGCAGAGAAAGTGAAGAAAATTGGTTAAAAAGTGGTCAGAATATGTTCTATTTGGCAGAAAAAATGTCCAGAATTTGTTAAAAGTAAAATTAGTGCATGAAAAGTGGTTAAAAAAGGCAAAAATTTGTTTAAAGGGGCAGAAAATTGGCCCAAAATTGGTTAAAAGTGGCATAAATTGGCAGAAAAGGTGGGTTTAAACTTGGTTTTGGGGCAACAAATTGTCCAAATGGGTTAAAAGTGTTACAATGGACAGAAAATTGGTGAAAAGGGGCTTAACGTAATAAAATAATGGCCAGAGTAGGTGAAAAGTTGCTACAATTGGCAGAAAAGTGGTGTAAAGGGGTTAAAATGAATTTTAAGTTGCATAAATGGGCAGAAGAAGTGGTGAAAAGGCGTAAAATGTGGAATAATTAAATAATTTCAACATCAGAACCTTTTCAACTCCAGAATGAAATAACTGTTGGCCAGGATGCTAGCGCCAAAGCTACTGGTCTAGCACACAGGCGCAGACATTGCCAATAAATCACAATCGGGGAGGGCCCATTAGCTAGGTTTTTTCAGGGGTCCAGCCAGGTATGTGGGCTGGCCTGCTCATGCTTAATCAGTATGCCTAGACCATCTAGAGGGGTGAGAACTGAAACCAGAAGGGATACTGCTAAAATCAAATCAATGCCTTAAAGTTCTCTGGAAAATGTCAAACTAATTTTTCTGACCTTTAATTACTCCTCATAGACTGATTGAATCTACTGAGAATTTTTTAGCAGGGATATTAGAAAGAAGTTTTCTCTTGCAGAAATGCGGCCACTCTTAAGCCCCATGAACAGCTCCTCTTATGTAATTGAGCCGTACCAACACTCTTTAGGATATTCTTATGTAACCTTTCTATTTTTATTAATGGGCCTTTACTTGTTAAGTAAATGTCTTTGTTGGAAATACCAGTTTCACTTGTGGGAATTAGCCTCTGAGCAGGAAGTGACATGTAAAACCAATGAAGTGTTTCCTTTTACACTGGAGACACAAAGGTTAATGAGGAAATTTTCTTTTATATTTGGAAACAGTATGACCTAATACCATCAACGTGACTGTTCTGGTGTTCCTATTGTCAGTGTTGGGATTTCTCTGGGATAGTCAGACGATGTGCTTCCAAGGAGCTTTGTTTATTCTGACCATGTGATGCAGGATGTCATACACAACCCTCTGATGTAGAAATAGTTTGATAAAGATCAATGGAAAAGGTGACATAATGGGAAAGTTTCATAGGAAAAACAGTGTGAAGTACTGTATATGGGCTGATCTGACGATAAGATTCTGACCAAAGTGCCACTGTGTAGTCATAGGAAAACAAATGAGTCCTATCTAGCGGTGGCCTGGTGGTTTAAGGCGTGCCCCATTCACAGACAAGGATCTGATGGAAGCATCCGAGGCCTCCGCAAATGCCTGGATCTTTGTCTGGCCCAGGAGACGTGCATTCCCAATTCTTCAGCCTCCTCACTCAGCAAGTTAAGAGCCCTCACAAGAACATCTGCAGTCTCCACATGAATCACAGAATCATCAGCAAAGTCCAGACCAGTGAACTGGACATCACCAAATGACACTCCACAGTTCTGCCCCAGTTAACCGACCCATTATCTAGTCTAAACATAACAACATCACCAACAAACACAACTAGCAGCTATCTAACAACAATTATTCCATGTGAGCTGGTGGTTCACAGATAGGCCTATTTCCTGCTCATTTATTTCCACTGATATAGGACGGGATGGTACATCAGAAGGCGTTCCTGTTGTTGTCATGATGCTTCAAGATACTGTTTGACACTTTACAAAGGAAAAGATGCCCCAGAGTTGGGATTCTACTCTCACTTGTAAGAACGTGCTGTCATATGACGTAAATATCAAACATGTCAGAAATCTATCTGTCCAATTGGGAGCAGCTAGTCAAGCCATAGTCAGCTGTCGTGTCCCCATTTATACTACACTAAAAACAACACATGATCAGGCTGAGAACTGGTGTCCGAATCATCTGAAAATTGCACAGTGTTCACCTGGTTTAAGAGTCTCATGTGCAGGAGTTTCCTAGTTTTATTTTGTTAATTTCCCTTAACAATTCAGATTCACGTAAGTTTAATTTGTTCCACATCTCCCACAGGTCCCTATATTAAAAAAATAAAAACACACAGGGACTCTTATTTAATGATTGCATTAAATATGCATCCAGATTTTTAAATATCCAAACCTGGACTAAAGACAGTAAGAAGCAGTGCCAAAACATCCAAGCAAGGCATCTGCTCACTGATTTGTGAAGGGATTCTGTGTTTTTAACCACATCATGATAAATCTCAGTCACTTGGATGTAAGCTTGGAGGAGAATGAGACCATTTTCCAGAGAGGTACTGTGCCTTCGTCTAGCTGTGTTCCCTCCTAACCTCATTTGATGATATTGGTTCATCTGGCATTTTCATCAATGGATTTCAAGTGTAAGTGGTTATATAAGCAAATTATCACTTTGCCGAATGTCAAAATAGAACAGGATATGTGAGATGTTTTGGACGTCTAGTGGCTTGAGCGTATAATAGCATTACCAAATGCTATATCTCATCACATATCTTTAATCTGACCCTTTTTTCCAATGAGAAAGACAGCTTTAAAGGGAAAAGATCTCTTAGTCTTGTAAATGTTTTCATTGTACATCTGTCTGCCCTGCTCCTGGAACAGTTTCATGCAGAAGTAAAGTAACACTAGGAGTTACTGACATTTCAGGTTTTTAAAATTCCTTTCTTGAGATTATACAATGGCAGCTTCAAGTAGGTGGAAATGGCCTTTTGGTCAATGTTAAAGCCAAAGACTGCATTTTGGCAGGCAACATCAGAATGCCTTTCATTGTCTTTATACCCCATTATTAAAGTGATAGCAATTGTGGCCGTCGATCTGGCCTTGTGGAAAGAATGAGGCTTCACAATGCGGAAGCTGAGAGATCTGGATCACACGTCACTGAGGCCCTCAGTCTCGGTCCAGGATCTGGCAGCTGAAGGCGAATTCTCCAAGCTAACATTAATGGGAGCTGACAGACAGAGTCCTTGCATGACTTAGAGACTGTAATTCTTTCTCTGCTTGGAACCAAATTTTACCTCAGGCTGAAAAAAATGTTCATGGTACTGCTTTGTTTTATGGATGGAAAAAGGAAACTGCTTTCCAAATCTGTCATTAAGAATCATTTGACTTTCAGATGCAGAAGATATCGATAGGTTAAACTGTTGAGTTAAGCAGAATGAGTTTGCAAGTTGTTAAATGTGTCAAATATCTTTGTTGAATAAAAGAACAATAAGAAGTGAAAAACACAACAACAATAGATTTTGGGCAAAAAAAACCCACAAACATTACACCAAAAATTTGGTGAATGCATTTAAACAATGCAGGCGCATTGAAGGGTTTAGAGAATTGTTATTGTTTGCCAAAATATGTCTCCCGGGCTTACTGCTATTTAATCTCCTGCCAAGGAATCTGAGAGCATTTCAGCAATGCTGGGAAGTCTTTTTCACAACTCCACATTCACTCACACAGGAGGTCTGTGAGACAACAGACCTGTGACCCCACTATTTTGGTTGTTTGTGTTCACTAATCATCCAGTAATCCTCAGAAATGTCTAAATTGGTCTCTTGGTTTTCCTAATGGAGCCCCCCATCCCTCGCTCTGCTGGCTCAGGAGAGACTGGGTCACTGAGAGCAATCTCTGTCGGGGTAATAAAGTGTAAAAATCCACTGCTGCTCTGACTCAGTCTAGAGTTTTTTATGTTTCAAGAAGATATATATCTTTCCTTTTTACCTATTTCCATCCACTCTCTTCTACTTTCTTAGATCTCTGTGTCAACAGTAATGAGCTAAAATACAGATAATTAAAGTTGGAATTAAATGCACCATTAATAACCTCCTGAGACCTGAGCTTTTGTATGGAAGGCATTTTTAGTTTCTCCCATTTATTTGGGATCAGTAAGACCTAGTAAGTTTAAGAGACCAGCCTTGTTTTTGAACCAGAATTAGTTTTTACCAAAAGGGATGTCTTCAGGTCCTGTAAAGGTCCAGTTTCTGAAGAAAATTTAGCACTGGATAGGTCTTAGAGCAGATGTTTTTGCAGTGGTGGCCAGTTGGTCAGTTGCTGGAGGTCCTCAGTCGGTCAGAAAGGGTGTCAGTCACTGAGAGAGGACAGGGGAGTCATTTGAAGATAGACCAGAAGGACTTGTTAAAGCCAACATTTCCACCAAAAGTTTAGATTTGTTAAAAAAGTTTCCTTTTTCAAAATCCACAAAAATTCTCTTAAATTTTGAAGAAATGACCTAAACATTCTATGGAAATTGTTTACTATATTTTTGAAAATACTACACTAAAAATAATACACTAAAAGTATCCCAAAATCTCCTGAATAATTTAGTGACATCATAAAGCATAAATATTCAAATGGGAATTACCCCTCAAATTCCATGTAAATTCCTTAAAGATTTCGAGCAAATTCCGCAAAATTTTAAAGAAAAATCCCACTAAAATTTCGGATAAAATTCCCCAGAATTTAAAAAAATATTCCCCAAAATTGCAAGAAAATGACTTTCATGAAAATTCTTGAAAATTTCAAAGGACATCCTTCCCTTTCCCAATCAAATTTCCCTAAAATTCAAAAAATACCAAAAAAAAAAAAAAAGAAAAAAAAAAATCCCTCACAAAATTCAAATCAAATTCTTCAAAATTGTAAAAACATTTCCTAAATTTCCATGAAAATTACAAAAGAATCCCTTAAAGTTTCCCCAAACATTCAGACAGATTTTCCAAATTCTCATGGCAATACCTAAAAACTTCAAAGCATAATTCCCCCCAATAACTTCCCAAAAAACTATCCAAAAGATACATATTACCAAAAGTTACAAGAAACCCTTGAAAATTTCCAAACAAATTTGCTTAAATTTCCATGAAAAATCCAGAAAATTTCGTAGCAAATTCTCCCAACATTTCAAGCAAATTACTTAAACTTCAGTAAACTTTCCTGACAATTTTCTCAAAAGTTCTAATAGCAGAAATGATTCCTAAGTTGTAGGAAAGCCAAAATGTCATGTCCTTATATTTGCATCCAGGGTCATAGAGGTTGAAACTGTCACTTTATTAGCCAACTTAACTGAGTGCTGATTTATGAAGGATTTATGAACCACTGTTATCCATAAGGGCCACACTAAAATATTTTTTATGGTCAGTATTTACTCCAATTTAGTGGGGGTGTCATTATCAGTATATGCGTTTGTGTGGCATTGACTTTATAATGGTTGCTTTCTATTACTAACCAATAGAGATCTCTAATGGCAGTCCTTAGGAGTTTAAGTCCTATACCATTTGCGCTACTTTTAAAACTTCATGGGTATCGCAAAAATGTGAATGGTGCAATGAAAACAGTGGTGAGAAGACAAGTTAATAATGCCAGTATGCTTTTGTAATAAACTTTGCAGAATTATTCGCACCATCATTCGAGCTGAATGTGTTCATGTTGTTGTTGGATAGTGAGTGAATGAGAACGTGAGCTCTTTGGAATGACATCTCCATTGAAACGATGGCCAATCTTACCAAGAAGGTTTCGATTGTTGGTAAATATGGTACATGTTATGGTGCAGCGCTGGGAAAGATGGTTGAGGAAACTTAAATCCCCAGCACGCAAAATACACCCGCTCTTTCTGTGGCTGGGCCAAGATGAAGAGGAGGGCTGTTTGCATCTGACACTGTTGGTCCTGCAGGAAGACTGTAGCTGGAGGTGCTTGGACTTACAATAAAACTTACACTGTCACAGTCAAATCTGCGATCAGGAGACTGAAGGAGTTGAGTACAGAAGGACAAGTTGACAAAGTGCAACGATCACTGGTGGATATGGGACTTTATTTTGTATACTTTAACAGACTAGGACATGGCCTCAACATCCTAAAATAAATGGATCTAATTAAAGAATGTGAGCTTGAAGTCGGTGAGTGTCCATTCATAATCTGGGAGGTTCAGAGAGTTCTGAGCACTGTGTGCTTAAGCCAGATTTGCTCCACCTGGTATGCATCCTGCCTAACAATCTTTTTTCCGTGCTTGTCTGGGCAATGTGGACGCCCAGACAAGTGGCACAGCCTTCAGCAAAGAAGTGTAGTGTTTTCAATGCTCGGGCTTTAATTTACTAAATATATTTGTCTAACTTATTCGGTTTTCTTTACCTGCAATCTAACCAAATTCAAACCTTCAAACTGTAGCTTTATTTAATGGAAGAAATGAATAAAATATTGAACATTTTCTTTGGATTCTTATTCTACATCCACCTACCAGCTAGCATCTTTCCCCTCTCAGCGGACTCAGAGCCGGGAGCCCTAAAACTCTAATAATAGCTCCCCGCCTATCTCTCTGTCCTCCAGCGAGGCACCCAAAGCCCGGTCATGGGGAGCCATGAAGGGCTGGTTTGTGTTTGGTTAGCGGTGCAGAGCACCATGTGAAAAGCTTAGTTTTGGAAGGTCCTGAGGGATTAAACCGTGCAGGAGGCACAGGAGAAAGAATCAAATTTGTGTATGATGAGGCGGGGAGGCTGAAGTTGTGGTTCTTGTTTAAAAACGGACATATGACTTCAATTAAGGTCCCCCACCTTTTCCTCCCTCCTCCACACGTCTGTCTTCCCCTCTCTGATCAAACTTCAGCTGTGGACTGAGGCGCTGGAGCTGGAACTGAAGTCTTCTCCCATTCCGGCTCCAATTAATCAGGGAAACTTTTAGTCAGGTTGATGAATGGAAGAGTTTGGTGCCTCTTGGCTGAATTCAACTTAGATGAACTCAGAGCTTATACACAAAAATGCATAAATTATAACGTACTTTTCCTGCTCTGTGTCCTTCTACGTCTTTCTTTGGCACATATCCACTCACACATGGGCAGCCATGCTAAACTATTAGCCTGGCTCTGTTACTTTAGTAAAACAGGTCAGTGAAATGTGAAATTATATGCACGCAGAGGCAGACAATGCTGGTTCTCATAAATAGTTACTACTTTAGGGCTCTTTTTCCAGCTTTTTATTCCTTCTCTTTCAAAGTTTCTCCTCCATGCCAGAAGGAATGCAGTCAAGACTTGGAAAAAAATGATAAAGCAGCAATTCTCAAGGGGGAGAAATTAGGAAATAGATGATCTCACAGATGGCGTTTTTCAACAGCCTTGTTATGCTGAGTTTCTGTCAGAGACAGACTGAAGCTGCTCATGTTAATTTTAAACTATTTTGACTACATAAGAATAACAAGATAAGGTTACCATGAGGGAATTGGGGTGATAAGGCATTCACCAGATAAACTTGACTGTCACTTTAAAACAAAATCTCCATTAAAACTGTATGCAGACCAAGCAAGAAAAGTAAGAATAAATCTTTTTAATGAGACAGTTGGTTTACAGCTGATTTTATGATTTAAAAAAATCCAAGCAGTCATACCTTTAGAGCAGCTTGAAAGCACTTACAGGTCCTGAATGTTACCAAACCGGCATTTTTATAAGGCAAGGACCAGATGTGCTGCCTTATAAATCTGCCATCCATTGAAAGAGAATATCTAAGCAGAGAGGGAGGAGTGTTATGAGAAAGAAAGACAGGTGGACAGGTGGGGGAGGGGGAGCACTTTAACTGAAACTGACAGGATCACACCTTGTCATGAACTGGTGTGAAGGTGCAAACGGGTGGCCATGAACTTTCTTTTGACAAAATGAAGATCTGTTTATTTGTGTGTTTTTAAAGGGCTGGATCCCTTGGGTGAGATGCTGAGCTAAACTTGGAGTGGGGGTTCATTATATCAACCTACCATATTTCTATTCCCTGTATTGATCATGTTTATTTTCACCAGGTTTCTTGCATTTTTTAAAATGTTTTGGTACAGTGAAGTCATTACTATTATAGAATAATTACCCATGACACTTTGATTTATTATTCTATTATATTTTCATACTTTAATATGCTAGCTACAATAAAAGTGCAGTTTTCACATTAACAAACCACTAGATCAGGGGTGTCCAAACTATGGCCTTGGGGCCAAATGCAGCCTTTGGTCCATTTTTAATATGCCTGCTGCAAATTCTTAAACATAAGTGAAAAATGGCCCACATTATGAAGCTTGTGCTTGACTGTATATTATGTGTTTGATTCATACCTTGGGGGCTTGTCCAGGAAGGTAACACAAAATGCTACACATCTGTCAGTAAGAAAACACAGAAAAATATAGTTTGTGAAACTGTATTAATCCATTTAGATTAGTGTATATTTTAGTTTCGGCACCAGGCAGTGCTACTTGCCAGTTCTGTAAACAGACATTTTGACAGGACAATTTGATGTGCTTTGTTGTGACTAAAACTGAGACAACGCTGTAAATTCTCTGGTACATGGAAGGTCATTCTAATTCTAACCATTTTCCCTCAAGCTAATGTAACAAATGTGAACAGGAATGTTTTTTAATCCTTCATCTTTTTGTAAATATTATTCCAGTGCGAGGCAGGTAATTGCATTAGCATGCAATTACCTGTCAGGTCTTGATTGTTTAGCAAAGGCATAATAAATGTCTCTAACTGTCATGCCACTGCAGGATTGCATCACATAATACACTGACAGGGATTTTCCTCCACTTATTCTCTGAAAACATGCATGAATAAGCTTAGTCACAGAGGTATTGTATCACCTTTTATCTGCAGATTTATGCTTCATCAAGAAATGGCAAATGAATAATGGATTCTTATTAAAACAAAGTCGACATGTTGGGACGGTGATTTGACCTTTCTGTTTTTTTGTGTGTTTTCAGGAAATGAAAGATGTATGATGAATGAAAGAAAAGTTCAAGAGTTCACTTAAAGGAAACACCTCACCTGAAAGGACAATTATATACAGAAGGATAGAGGTTAAGGGACCTTTTGATGAGAATCACATGAGGTCCACCATCTGTGCAAATAAAGCTAAAGATAAAGAGTAAGATGTGGTGTGTCGTTGGGCCGTGTGGTGAGCACCAGGCTTCAGAGTGTCGGGTTTGCTTGGAGAGTGAGCCGCAGAGAGCTGGGTGTTTCTGACAGACTGCCCAAACTGGGTTTGGCTCTGTGAGAGGAGCAGTATTAAATGCATGCTTCTCTAAAGTTTAACCATTAACGGCTCTCTGTTGGCATTTTGTTCAAAAGGTTTCTGGATTCATCTGTCTTCACTGTCCGAGGTTTTCAGGGTGAGCAGGAAGAGTTGGTTTTAAATTTCTCAGGAGTCATCTGTCTTAGCTGCAGGAGGAGGAGAATGACAGGGCACTCCTCCAAGTTCAAGATGTGGGTCGTCAATGTGGAAGAGAGTCCGCTGAAAAGTGCTGATTACAGAAGTGTGTGAGCGTTTGTGCATGTGTGTGTGGTCCAGGCGAAAGGCCGAGGACAGGACGGCATCCAGCAGACCCATCTGTTGGAATGACAGGGGTCCTGTCTGGAGAAGCTGTGAACCTCAACCCCCTGTGGCTCCAGCACTATAAACTCTAAAAGCACACATGCATTATCACACAGACGCACTTTAGTGGCTCATAGTTACAACAGACTGTCTCCCATCCCACAGCATTTCTCAACATATAAACAAGTCACTTGAAGTGTTTATAGTCTGCTCTTATGATATTGTGCAGCTCTGGTCATTTTAAGCTGCTGGCTATCTCTGAAATTTAAAGCACTAAACCCTCATCAGAGCTGGTGACATCATCATGCAATAAAACTTTATCAGTAGTCTCAGAGACGGACGATCCAGGCTGGACGCGTTATCTCTGAAGTGCTCTGATAGCTGAAGTAAACACTGAGCGGCCTGGTGATGTCACCAAAGAGGGCGTAGACCTCGACATAAACAAGCTCTCTGCTGAGTACACAGTGGTGTAAGTGTAGGTGTCAGGGCATCTGTCCTTCATTAGATTCATCCAAACATTTCCAGCAGAGCAGCTATGTGGCAAGAATGCAGGAGTCGGCTACAGCATGTCAAAAAGATGATAATGTAATCTTCTATGTGTCCCCACTTCTATAAACTTTTCAATCCATAAAAGAGAGAAAAAAAAATATTTACACCACACAAGTTAAATTGTTTTGACAGAAACATCTGCAGGAAATCTAATGCAGCTCCTTTTAATAAGCCTGGGTATTAAAGAGGAAAAAGCAGTGGAAAAAGTTATTTTCTACATCTTCAACGATGCAAAGCCTCATTTAGGAACAACCACTGTTTTTCGCCTCTGAAGAAATGTGGTTTTATTTTTTTTTTCCTCAGGGCACTGTGGGCTTGTTTTCTAATTCCCCTCCTCTTTTTATTGTCATTTCCTGAGTTAAAACGTAATGGTGTATTTTGTAATGGGTCAATTAGCTTCTTCCTTCTCCTAAAATTACTGAGTCTTTCTTTGAAGTGTTGTGTCCTTTCCCTTTTTACTACTGTATTGTTGTTTGTGTTTTTCCAAAGGTTCTACACTTCAATAGACCAACTTAGATACTTTTAAAAGTGCCAGATTTAAAAAAACAAAGAAGGTAAACTGTAAATTAGCACCAGCATTGTTAATATCTTGATGATTGTTTAAAAGACCTACATTCTTGGGCAGAATTCAGGGAGTCAGAGGGCTATATTTAGCACAGGACATATTTAATCGGTCTGTTGTAAACAAAGAATATCCTATGATTTAATTTTTTTCCCTGCTTTTATTCTCTTTTCTAGAATTTCCGTCCCATTACCAGCGGGTATGGCGGTTACAGCCGTAAACCTTCATACACCCCTGATCCTCAGTCCCCACTGCCTGTGCCGCCTGTCCAGTCCCCACAGACCCTCCAGCCCATTCACATTAACAATGGACACTCCAGACCCAACAATGGACACAGCTACACGTACGGGAATGGAATCGGGCACACTCAGTACAACAACCCAGCTGGACTTTACACTCATAACGGGAGCAACGGAGACAGATCTCTGCCGAGCAAAATGGGAGGACTCAGCCTCAGCTCCACACACAGGTGAGGATATCTAAATTTCTGTTGCAATTTGGAGATACAGTGCATTCAGAAAGTATTCAAAACCCTTCATTTTTTCAATGTTGCAGTCTGATGCTGCCGTCAAAAAAACTTTCTTTTTTTCATTAATCTACACTCAATACCCCATTGTGAGAAAGTGAAAACAGAATTTTAGAAATTTCTGTAAATGTATTTAAAATAAAAACTGAAATATTACATTGATATGAGTATTCAGACCGTTTGCAAAAACACTTAAAGTTAGCACAGGTACCGGAAATTTTTCTTTATCTCTGCAGAGACGCTTCCAAACCTTGAATGAAGTCCACCTGTCCAATTCTGTTTTCACTTTGTCACGATGGGGTACTGAGAATAGATTAAAAAGAATAATTTTTTTTTTTTTTTCATCTGTAGCCTCAGGGTAGAGGCACCTCTGCTGAAACTAGTTATCTTTAAAAATGAAAAACTCAAGTAGATAACATACTTTCTATGAACCAGTAGTATATCTGAAGACTTTACAAATGCATGTGCAGATTTCCTGACTCCTCTGAAGACTGTTACAGATGCAAACACAGAAAACACTCACAGAAACTCTAAGGAAGTCTCTGTACACACCTGCACAGATGGTTGTGTGGACTGGTAAAGCCATTTGTTGTTGTGCATCCCCTCCAGTGGGCAATAAACATTTGTGTTTGGTCTCCTGGCGAACATCCTCTCCAGCACTCCCAGATTTTCTCTGGACTGGACTGTTAATCCTGACCAGACCCACACACACCCGCTGTTAATATTTTATTACACTATTTTAGCAGTCTCTTTCTCAGTCTTTCTCTCTGTCTCGCACAAAAAAATACAAGCACACACTAACATTCTCAGGCTTGCTGCAGTGAAGCGCATCTTTCAGACTTCTGGAGTGGAGTCTGGAGACAAACATGCCGTTAAGTGTGTCAGGATTTGAACACATCTGTCAGCAGTCCTGCTCGTCTCCCAGAGGCTCCAACTGTTTGAGTGTATCAGATAAACAAAATCCATCGTGTTAGGACTGGGAATAGCTTGATGGATGGATGAACATGCAGAGCTGCTGTGATTGAGACTTCATGCCTGTGGAATCACATGTTGACTGTAAAGTTGTACACTTCTGTTTTCCCCTCCAGGGGTCCTAAATGATGTCTTCATCACTAGGTGCTCTTAACAGTCCATCTAAACAAAGGAAATAGTTTAGTTCTGTTTCTTTAGCTGTATTCTTAACATTGTTGTATTCCTTTGGTGGTTTGGCATCTCCTCTTTTATCTTTTGATTAGGCTTCTTCAGCTCCTCTAATCGCTCTGTTGTTCAAACAAAAACCCAAGAAATGAAAAAAAAACATAACCAAAACATTTGCGCTTTCACTTTTTCTTGAAGAAGGAACCTTGGGTTCTTTTTGGATCCATTTTTAGTTTGCCTTTTCATAATGATTTATGTTTTTGTCACCTGTTAACATGGACCATCAATCAGGTTGGACTGGAATAAAACTGTATCTTCTCTCATCTCCCCCATGCAGCCCCGAGCCTCCCACACAATCCCCTGTGAGCCGCAACGGTTTCGACACGCAGTCGGACGTCTACAGGATGCTGCAGGACCACGAGGAGCCTGTCTCTGAACCCAAACAGTCCGGCTCCTTCAAATACCTCCAGGGAATCCTGGAGGCCGAGGATGGAGGTAGGGATTCCCTGTGTTTGTGTGTTTTGTGAATGTTAATGTGTGTATGATGGTTGAGGCAAAGGGAATGTGGTTAAACTATAATCTACATGTTTAAAAGTAAGCCCCATTCTCAGAAACCAGACATTAACTGTAACTTTGTTTAGAAGTGGCAGTAAGAAGTGAGATAACTTTGTCAACCTTTTAAATGCATTAATTTATTTATTTTTTAATATGAAAAGTTGGATTTTCACTTTCACTGATGTGCTTTTAACTGGGTTCACATAAAAAAGATAATCAGCTGATTTTTTTGCCTGATCTCCTTTTGAAAAAATATGTGATTGTTTGATAGTTCTGGAGAATATCTTGACAGATTTTTCATGGGTCTAGACTATAAAAACTGGACCAAGCCTGAGAGATGTCTGCCATTCGATTGCTGCCTCTAAAGCCAATCCACAAAGGAATCCACAATCTCAACCAGACTTCAGTGTAGTTGATGTTTTGCTGAGCCTATTGAATAACCAGGAAAGCCCTCTATGGATCCTGACACAAATTAAATTTTAGCAGCCACAGTAAAAGTGGATTAGTTCATGTCTGATTAGACCTGGATTGCTTTGCATTTATGTCTTTCAGTTGTATAAAGAAAAAATGTTCACTCCTGTGGCCTATTTTGTTACCAAAATAAAAAATAATGTAAAATCTCGTGCCATTCTTGTCAGCACAAACCCCGTCTCTTCACACCCCTAGTTTTTACTCACCTTTAGCTTGCGCCGTAACATTCACTGCCCATGTTAGCACTGTCTGTATGACTCCAGTCATAAAGTATGCTCCAAATCTCATACTTCTTTAAGTATACTTCAGTGGGGAACACAGCACTAATCTCAGCCAGGTAATGTTTTCCCAAATTACTACTATTTTGTACTTAAAGGAAGTGACGACAGTCAGACTTCCTCTTTTTTTTTTTTTGCTCCTGCTCCTTTTTAAACAGCGTGCTGTGGCTGTTATCAGCTGTTCAGCTAACACTAGCTGCCACATTTTAACAAATACTTACAGCTTTTCAAGGATTTAACCAGACATCTAATGCTAAATAATGTTTTACTGTTAGATAACAATATTTTACACACAAACCAAATGCAAACCACACATTAATGCCTAATTAAAATGCACCACTGTTGCTAGTAGAATGTTGGCAAGCTGGCGTATTTAACGTTAGCTAGCATACCAGCTAATCACCGATACGGCCTTCATTGAGGTTTGGAAGAGTCCATTGTTCCATACAGTTCTTGGATGGTTCTGAGTGTACCAGTGGTATACTGAATTTTGGTATTTTTTTCTCAGTGTGAATGCATTTTGTGCACTCATGCACTCAGATTTTTAGATATTTAGTGCAAAAGAATGTGATTTAGAAGACACCTTTATTTATTTTTTCTCATAAAACTAATCCAAACTGTGATAGAACAGTTCCTGCCTTTGCCCCACCATGTTTGTATTCTCCAAAGTCTTTATTTACCTCAAGGGATCTAGTAGATTTAGAGTCAGGACTCTGGTTGTAAGTGTTTGAATCTGATAGTCTGTGGTCAACTGTTCAGTTGTATCAGTTGTTTATTATTTTCCTCATGTGTGGAGTCCTCAATTTTAAAAATGTTAGCGTTTTAAAATCTTTTAGACAGGGGCCAGGCTTTCCATGACTCCTTCCTTTTCTTCATAAAAAAACACTTAAATGACCCCATAGGTGCTGATATTTAGCATTATTCCTCCGACAGTTGCCACATATTCGCCTTCTTCTTTCTTTCCTCAGATATCCCAGATAGGGAAAGCAGTTTCTTGTTACTTTTTGGGTAAGACAGAGCTCTCACCATTTGCAACAAAGATGCCAAAGTTATCCATGAAACTGTAATAAAAAGAGAGCAAAGACCAACATTTCAGCAAGTGTAAAATAGGACAGTTGTAACCATCAGGCAGCTGGATAAGGTGGAAAATTCTGAAAAAACGTCTCCTCTTGTGCGGACGAGACTTATAATTCCAGCCAAAGAGAACATCCTGCTTCACTCAGGTGGCTTCTGTCTCTGTGCTGAGCTCTCCATCTCACTGGCATAGTTTTCCTTTTATAGAAAGACACAGACAGCGAGGTTTGGTGATGGAGAGGAAGAGAAAGAGAAGAAGGAAAGTACACAGGGAGGAAAAGAGAGAGGGAACTGAAGATGAAGTGCTCTAAATAGCTCACAGGCAGATGAACAGGGAGGGGAGTTTTGGTTTGGCAATTTACTGCAAAAACAACTTCACTTCGGACAATATAGTGAGAAATATGGTTTTCCTCTCTGCCCCTTGACCGCCTGGCTGTTCCAGTTTCTGAAGAGGGGTCATGTGATGCTGACAGCAGCAGAGGAAGGCTAATCCTCCGAACTAAGACATTCCTTTCAGTTTCCATGTTTACCACTGAAGCTGGAAAAAGCTGTGAAAGTTGTAATTATAAGCTCAGCGTTGGTATGTTGAAGCAGGGTGGACTTATGACCTATTAGTATGGATTTCCTCTGAAAATGTTTTTTTAGCTGCACTGTCTAACACTTATGTGTCATTGGGAAAAATCCTTTAACCTCTATGACTTTTAGTGGAGTCTTACCAGCTGTGAATGTGTAACACAAAGCCAACACAAGCAGGTGTGCTTAGCTGCATTTAACAATGGTTCAAATGGGTTTCATAGATACTTTTGTCATAGAGTTATCTTTTATTCATGAATTACACGATAACCAACCTCTAAACACTTAAAAAAATACTCATATTAAATTCATACTGGTCCTAATATTTCTGCAGAAGAGTCTGTTGAAACTCATTCTTGGTGTTGATTTTGGTGTAGGTCATTTGTCATTGTCAAGCCAAAACCTTTTATCTCCATTTTTCATGTTTGGGATTTTTTTCATAAACCAGTGCTATTGGTCACCCTTTACATTTGTGAGTAGGAGCAGATCTTGGGAAGGCTACACATTTTTTTCTGCTGCAGGGAAGGTTCTCAAGAGCACAGTAACCTCCATGATTCTCAATTTGAAGAAGTTTAGCACAACCAAGGCTCTTCCAAGTGCTGGTCCTCTGGCCAAACTGGGCAATCTAGGTAGAAGGACCTTAGTAAGAGAGGTGACCAACAATCTGATGGCCCCTCTGACTGATCTCCAGTGATCCTGTGTGGAGATGGGACAAAGTTTCACGAGGACAGCCATCACTGCAGCCCTCCACCAATGAAAGCCCACTTTAAATTTTCAAAAAATTGAGTAGAGGCTTCTATCTTGTGACTCTGCCATAAACCTAGATCAGATCTACAACGAGTTGAATAACTAGTACTACTATCTTTTCTGTGCTTTTCGCCTTCATTTAGACAGGACAGCTGAAGCGAGACTGGAAATATGGGAGAAAGAGTGGAGGGAGGGCATGCACCAAACAGCGCAGAGACTGGGAATCGATCCTGCAAGCAGTGCGTTGAGGACTATAGCCTCTGTAAATCAAACATTAACAGATTATGTATGTCAGGAGTCATGTTGATATCTCTTTGAATCTGTATCTCTATTGAAAATATTTGATACATCACTTAGATTTGGGAAAAAATAATAACACTCTTCCCCTTCATGATATTTTTCTCCCAGGTCGAGAGTAAAAACTTCCCTCTCAGTTTTCATACCTCTGCCTGTAGCTGTGGCTGTGAGAGCTGAGGAATAATCTACAGCATATAAAGTCCTTCTGCTCCTGCAGGGAGGCCTGGAGCCAATCTAGACCAAACTGTTTCATTAAGTTAGAACTTAACTTTACATTCAGCTCAACGCCAGAGGAAAGAGGGGCAGAAAGAGGCAGATGCAAGACAAAACAATGAGGCTTGGTGGGACGGGGGGCTCTGCTGATGGATTAAAGAAATCTAAAGGGTCTGCTGTCAGTGGGCCCTCAGCTCATGGGACCGACAGCTTGATTGACAAGTTAAACCCTCAGTGAAAAAAGAAGACACTTCAGGTTTACTTTGGGATTTACTATGGGCACTTTAAAAGCCATCTGTCTCTCTGCTGATGTTTGGAGCTGTCAGTAATCTTTGTAAGGGTGAAATCCTGATGGAGATGTAACATAAGTTTGGTGGTGTATTTTTAATAGTTATAAAAGAAAAAAGGTGAAATTTAACAATGTAACATATGGTTGAGTGAAATCATTGTGTTTTTGAATGCATACCTAGCTCTCAGTATTTTAAATCACAGTAGTTGGTCTCCTTTTGAAGGTGAAAGCCCCTGCAGAGGCCATGTTGACTTTCAGGGGCTTTTAAAGTTAAAGCAAACAAGAGTGTCAGTTTACCCAGAATTCCTCAGGCTCCGCCATGATTGGACCAATGTGAATACTAGAGAGGTGAAGTTACCATGTACTGATGTTAGGCCAGGGGGTTTGGGGCAGTAGGGTGGGTTAATAAAAAGAACTGAGACACTTCAAACATTTCTAAAACTCTGTTTCCACTTTTTCATAATGTGGTACTTAGTGTAGATTAATAATTATAAAACTGTTTTCTTTAACTGTAGAATCAGGCTGCAACATAACAAAAATGACAAAAGTCTGAATACTTTCTGAATGCACTGTAGTCAAGGTTTTAACATGTAGTGCTGAAAAGGGAAGAAGGTTGTGACTGATTTACTGTACTGATTTACTCCTTGATTGAAATATACAACTTTAAATGCTCCTGTGGCTATGTATTTATTTTATTTACCCTTGAGTTTAAAACTTTAAAGTGAGCTATTTTGTGTGTCCCACTGGAACAACATGATTATAATCATGTGGTGTTGATCACAACAGAGGAAGAGAAAGTGCTGTGGTTGAAAATCACATCAGTCACAGCCCTCTTCAAACACTGTGAAGTAATTTAATTCTTTAAGAGTTTTAAGGAAAACCACACAGGTAGCATTCCTCTCAGGTTTTTATTCCTCAGGGAGTGACCCAGAGATAGTGAACACAGTGCAAGATTAAAGCCCCATCAAGATTTCAAGTCCAGGAATGAGATTTCACTCTCTCCAAGATCATGAGATTTTTTTTCTGCAGTTTTGTATGTTGACAAACAAAGCTGTTCACAAGTAGGCAATCTATAGTTGCCAGTACCCAAAGTATTTTGGTGTAAATATTAGTGGACAGACATTGAGGCGCACAGTTTGAAGTTATAATAAATGTAAAGTGATGTAAATTCATCTCTCCACTTGTTTAAGTTTATAATACATTCCCAGTTTTATCATCTCTATCACCAAAGAGATATTCAACCCTTTGGTGTTTGAAACCAGTGGTAAATCAAATCAACCATGTTTTTCCCCCTTTTCTAAAAGTCTCTACAATAACTGAACGCAGCCATCTTGAATTAGACTATTATGGCTGTTTATTTATATTTTTCTTTGTATTCCCTTTGCCTAACTTTCCACAAGGCCTCACACTGTGAATTTAACAGGTTTGATTCATAATATTGCCTAGCATGTACATGTGACAGTTATTGTGTGTGATGTTTATCACAGTTTGAGACACAGATGGTGCCATGATTGGTCTTTGGGGTGAGATAAGACTTAACTTATAACAATCTGTCAAATAAAATACAGTGTCTATCTGCATTTGGCAACAAAATATGGAGCGTGAGTTTTCTGTCTATTTAAAACCGTCGACAAAAGACTAAACAAGCGCTTACTCATCCTGCTTGTTGTATCTATTCCTGGCTCTGGTCCTTAAAGGCTTTTATTAGTTGACCCTCCCCTCTGTGAGAAAGTCTCAGGAGTCCTCCAGATGAAAGCTCTTCTATTAAAGAGTGTGATTAAGTCATAAAGACATTAATCCCAGAAATAACAAACCCAGCTTATGTCAGTTCTTAAACACACCATGGAGCAGTCAGAGGTAGATGAAAGCTAATTAGCCTGAGGTTAGCGACTCTGATAGGTGGCCTGTTGGCCTGGATAACCTCTGCTGGCACATCATCAGTACAGAGAAGTCAAACATACTGAAGTTCACGACTCTGCTCCTGCAGTATAAGCTGGAAACAATTGAAGTGGTTGCAGAGATCAAGTTTAAAACATGACCCTTTCATGTAGTCCAGCCAGGCATCACTAAGCTGTGATGGCTGGAGTTGATTGCTTTTTATAATGTAATCTGTGGGAAGGCAGCAGCACTAGCATCATTCACTCATGTCTAGACGTATCCTTTGTTTGGGAATTGTGACTATCCAAAAGTCAGATGTCTGTGTGATATTTGGAAGAAAAACCTCCTGTGTTGCAAATATTGAGATTTAACAAAGATGATAAATGGCTTCTTGACACTATGACGGATGACATCATGAATCACTTCATGTTATCCACACTAAGGATTGTAGCATAGAGGTGTGATGGTTTAAGCGTGACCCTGTAACTGGCATGTTTTCCCCGCTGTGGGTCATGCCAGTTTGAATGATAAATTCCTCTTCAGTAGTTCCCATTTGTCTTAACAGAGCAAACAGGAAGGACAGAGAGTGGAGGACTGAGATAAGCTGAAATAAAGTAGGAGGAGGGATTCAAAGGAGAGATTAAAAAACACCAGAACTGTTTGCAAACACTATGTCTTGTGATTATATATCAATAGATCATAACCAAATATAGTTATAGACCACACTGTAGGGTTAATGACATCAAAAAGGTTCTTACCAGTGACTACACAGAAGCAGTTTAGTTGGACAGTAGTTAAGCGTAGATTTCTTAAAAATACTTTCATGGGACCAAAACAACTTGGAGCCTGAGGAAGAGGAGTAGAAGTAGAAACATCCTGTTTGTGAAAACAAGCACCAAGAGAAATATTATCATAACTCAGAGACCACTTATGCAGAACACCGTGGCTTATCTTTAGTAGGATATGAGAGCCACCATTCATCAAAAGTTTGATAAATCATTAAGGGAAAAGTGATAAACAATGAAGAGTTCTACGACTGCAGCAGGAGAACATTTTTGCAAGACCCTGGTTTATGTTTTCCATATCCTGTTAAAAACAAATCAGTGATTTTTATGTAACTGCTTAGGTGTTTGTAGATACTCTTATGTTCAGGTGCATTTTCAGAGTGCTTCTCAGTTGCTTGATTGTGACTATGTAAAAGCTACTGGTTTTGTGCTGTGGTTTGGAGGTATTCTCTCACTGAACTAGGACGTTGGTTGCTTTAAAACCTAATTTGTTCTCAGTAGTTTCAAGTACATTTGTCGATGTTTAAATGTTGCTGCTATTATGTTCTGTGTTATGGCAAGTAGGGCTGCACGGCGGCACAGGGGTTGGCACTGTTGCCTCACAGCAAGAAGGTCCCTGGTTTGCTTCCCAGTCAGGGCCTTTCTGTGTGGAGTTTGCATGTTCTCCTCGTGCATACGTGGGTTCTCTCTGGATACTCTGGCTTCCTCCCACCACCAAAAACATGCTCATTAGGTTCAATGGTGACTCTAAATTGGCCGTAGGTGTGAATGTGAGCGTGCCTGGTTGTCTGTCTCTATATGTCAGCCCTGGGATTGACTGGTGACCAGCCCCCCCCCCAAAATAAGGATGTTCCTAGACAAATAATTCTCTAACAGATTAAACACAAATTTTACTTTGGTTCTGCCAGTTTGTCTTAAGTCATATAAATGCAGACTGTGAACCATCTTCACACTGCAATGGTAAAACTGCTTCAACCCATGATGATGCAAAGTTAGTTTATGAAACGTAACTTACCTTAGCAGCGCTAGGCCTCTGGTGATCTTTTGCAGGTTAACGTCACAAGCTGGATATTGTCACTCAGTGATTCAGCCTCTAGATAACTTCATCCCCATTTTCTAGATTAAAATAGCGCTAAAACAAGGCTGTTCCCCCAAGAGGTGCTAACAGTTAGGGGTTTTTTTTTATATTGGAGTAAAAAGTATTGTGCAAAGCAGTAGTCATTAAGAGAAACTACAGTGGCTGCCAGTAGCATGAGGCTGTGTTACAGTTTAGACAGAGTATATGATGGGAATCATGGGCCTAAAATGATAAAAGATGTCAATAAGTAATAATGTGATGGTTTGACATGACTGGATAGGTGTTTATGTTGATGCTCAGGTGTTTCTTAGATCATTTCTGGTTTGTAGTTGTTTTAGTGTTACAGGTACTGTTGTTAAAGTTACAAAAGTGGGCCTTTGTTTGGAAGTTTTAGGTTGTTTCTAGAGTTTTCTGTGATGTTTTTTAGGTGTTTAATTTTGTCCTTGCTTTGTTGCAATGTAACAATGTCTTGTCAATGTCCTTGCCAATGGGCCCACACTGATCGTGCCTGACCGGGATTCAAACCCACATTTCCCATACTGAGGGCGGCGATGTAAACCACAGAGATATCCAGCTGCCACAGCTGCCAAACTTTGGATGAATGAATGAAATGAATGAAAGAAATGTATTTCGGTTCACTTGCAACTAATAAACCAATTTACAAGATCAAAGTGAAATTTCTGAATTTCCAAGATAACCAAAAGGGTGTAAACTGAAGCTAAAGCTTATTTAAAACCTACCCCTATTGTCTTAAAAAAAGCATAATCATCACAAAAATATGGTGTAAGTCTGTAGGGTTTTAATATGTTTCAATAGGTGGCAACTTTGCTGACTTGATTTTTGTCATCACTTTGATGTTGGTAAGGTTGGTTGTGTAGTTGTGGCAGAATTCTCAGTGGTGTGGACTGTTTCTAGGTGGGTTCTGCTTCTCTTCGTTCATCTAGGTTATTGCAAGTCTCTTGCCTTTTTAAAACAGGTCTTATGATTATTTCAAGTCTTAAATAATCTGTGTCTCAGCAATTAAAGTCTTATAAGTTGGACTGAGTTTTTGGATTTCATGTGACGTGGGTTTGAGTACTTCTCGAAACCAGTTTTGACTCAACACTTGTTTGTAAAATACTGAGATGTTTCTCATACTTTCCTGTCCTTAATTACATTAATGCTGTGCACACAGCAAAAGAAAATGCTAGTTTAATACAAGACATTAAATTGTGTAAAGACAATAGAATTGATTACTACCAGATTAGCAACATGGGTGTCCTTAATAAGGTGCATATTGTTATTTTTTATTATGATGTGTATACTCTGCCAAAACGGGCAGAACATTCACGTCCATGTACACAATCACAGCTGGTTGTGTTGTTCAGTGTGTGATTATTTTGTAATGATACCTCACATCGTACCTGTACCTACAGGCGGGATAACACACATCTGTGAGGAGGGCCAGAAGAAGTGAGGAACAGCTCAGCAGGGTAAAGTGACCTTTAGTGTCACATCTGAGGGAAGTGTGTGAAATATGAATCTATCTTTGTATCGTGTAACAGGCAAATACAAACCTGACAACCAGGAGGTTCTTCTAGGAACTCAGAGGGAAGTCCCTGCAGAGTGAAAACAAATTCACACTCTTATGAAGCTGTATGGCTTGTTCTGTTGCGTTAACAGAAAGTCACTACCTGGAATCTCATGGCTCATCAATAAATACAAACACACTCACATACCTTTTATAAACAGCATTACCTTCTTTGCCTGAGACTCTCTGAACTTATCAACACTTGGGATTCTGAGATAAAGTTATTTATTTGTAAGTCGTGACCATTGGTGGTTTACACTGTAAGATCTTGTTTTAAATTTGTAAATCTCTTTTTTTTTCAGGAGTGTCCCCAACAGAGAGGATGAGGCATTTAAAGTCTCCAATCAGATCTCCAATCCCCAAACTGGGAAGCCCAATCCCTAATGCCATGTCTGGTCTGCAGAAGCTGCCCCAGTGCACACGCTGCTTTAACGGCATTGTGTAAGTATTCTACAGATACTGGTTTCCTTTTCAAAGCAAATACACAGAAGAGGACTTGTTGGCATATGGATCAGCCATAAAATTATATTCTAAGTGTCATATTGGTGTAAAAGTGTTTGAAGAACTGTGTGATCATTCTTTATAACATTCAGTCCATCCAAAATGCTTAGTTTAGTTTAGCTGCTCTAATTACCACTGCTACAAATACTTTAAATTCAACTCATGTTGTACTACCAAATATAAGGTTGGATTTATTTTTGATTCACATTATTAAGTACTACCATACTACCAAAATGATGTTACTTTAATACACAATTTCAGACTGCCACTTCCTCTTCTAACGTCATTTATAAAACACATTTTCGCAAAGTAAAGACTCATCAATCATTAAATTAGATACTGAAAATAAGATTTTCTGTCTCTAAGCTGCTCTCAAACTGTTTTGATCGCTATCTGGTAATGATATCTCTCTGTGAAAGAGAGTCTTTGCTCTTCACAGCCTCCAAATCAAAGAGTTGAACTATTGCACATCAACCTGCACCAACATGCCTTCACAAATAACAAATCCATCATTTATCATCTTAATAATTAATCCATCCATCCCACACACCTTTTCCCACACACGTTTACTTCATGCATAAACCTCTCCTCACATAAACACACACACATTCACACACTCGTGTGAGCACAAGCACAAACTTTTCTTCCAAAGTTACACATGCACCGGTAATCCCGCTTTATAAAAGCAGCTGCAGGTAAGCACTGATGTCATCGGTTTACTTTTTCTTTAACAGGAGTGCATTGTGGGAGATTGCTGGGCACAATAAGGCTCTTATGACCATGGAGCTTTTTACAGCTTTTTAAACAAATATAGAGCACTGTGTCAGAGTTTATCCTGCAAGTCGTGTGGTTAAACGGGCAAAGCGGTTACATTAAAAGGAGCAGGCTGATGACTGAATGGGCTCTGACTCAAGTCCCGGTCCAGAAGGGAAAATCTAATTGGGAACAGTGAATGAACAACGCCCTTAATGACTGAGTGAAGCAGTGAACGTCTAAAAGCAGCAGTGTTGATTGGTACACAGCCAGTAGGATAAACATGTGCTGTTCAGCTTCAGAGTGTGGCAGTAAAGTAGGATTATGTCTAAACTTTTCTACTGAAATCCACTCATAATATCCATCCATATGTCATATATACTGCTTATTTTGATGAGTGCTTATGTTGGATTAATGTTGGGTCTAAACACTATTATTGTAAAGTCTCAAGTGCTATTTGAATATAGAAGCATACAGAAAAACCTGGAAGATTATAAGTTATTGTTGCCATGGGTGTTTCATTCAACTGTTTGAATGAAAGCTGACCAAAGAAATTCACATTTTTTTAAACATTTATCATAATAATGTAACTTTATTTATCATAATAATGTAAAGCACAGCAGAGTGTGCACAGCACACAAATTATCACTTCACAAAAAATGCTGAATATGAGTAAATATGTCCAAAAAAATTGTTAAAAATGAACACTAAATATGTCTGAATTCAACTGATTATGAGTTTAAAAGAATCTGCAAATCATTGTATTTAGTTTTTACTCGCTTTTACACAATGTCCCAAGTTCTTTGGAACTGGGATTTGTAAGTTATAACCTAACTAGCAAGTAGAAAATAAACATTCTAATACACACTCAATCTTAAATATGTGGTGGATGGTGAAGTTTTCTTTTTCTCCTTCTGAAATAGCACGGACATAACAAACATAGGTGAACAATGTCTGAAATGTAACATCTAAATAAAGTTCAGATCAACTCATTAGGGTACTTTTATCAGTGGCTGTCTTGAGTTTCTAACTTGAACTATCCTTGCTGCTGTCACAGTCAGCAGGCAGCAGCAGATTCTGATATAACACTTCAGTTATTACAACCTCCCAGGGTAGCATCACTCATAAACTGCCTGTAGGGTTTGTGTATAGAAAAAGATTAGAGAGATGTCATTGGGTTCAACCTTCCCTTTTGTATAACGTGATGAATTACATACAGAAGTTGGTTACAGTGGCTGTAAAGTATGATAATTGTTGTTGGCATTAATAAAAGAAAGTTTAATAAATGACTATGAGTCAGTCATGAGTAATCTATCACTGCTAATTTTCTTTTAAAGTGTTCTGCTTAATGTTTGTTTTCTCTGATGATGAAACCTTTGCTTTAGTCTTTTAAAGACACATTTTCCCATCATGTTTTTTCATGACTCTCAGTTGTGCAACCCTGTTTTTTTCTGTTTTTGTTTTTCTATTTCAGGTCCAAGCATTCTCTAACATGCGCACATGCCTTACATCATCAAAACACTAACCTGACAAGCCAGATGACTGTTTCACATATCTATTACATGGGATATGTATTGTTATTCATCTGAGAAACCTCCCATGTTTGTTCAAGAAAGAAATGTAGGCTTTAGCTCAGTAGGTAAAGGAGGCACTCATAAGCAGAGTCTATAGTACTGGTCTCGGGATTGATTCCCAGTCTTGGCCCCTGTAAATGGTAAATGGAGTTGTAGTGTGGAGTTGAAGTGCTTTTAACACTGCATGTCACACCTACCTATTCACACCCTTTCCCTTTATTCACTCCACATTCACACACTGATGGCAGAGGCTGCTACGGAGGATTGGCCATCAGTTTTAGCTAAACTCATTCATATGCATCCATACTTATTTACAAGCCATTGACAAAGCAGTGGAAGCAAATTGACACCAAACCCACAACCTTTCAGTGGCAGGATGATTTAGCTTTCCTGTCAAATAAAGGCAAAATGCCCCAAAAATAATCTTAAAAAAAGAAATGTGGCCCAGTTGTGATTAAACTGCCCCAATACTGCAGATACATCTGAGCTAATCACTATGCTTACCACAGTCATTGTATAAAACAGCTTACATTACAACTAAACCCACCTACTCTCACAAACACATGCTAAGCAGGCTGGGAGTATCATGAAAAAAGCTTTCAGCGATGTTCTGTACTCTTTATTTCATAAAGAAATATGGTCCAGATCTAATAAAACTGTTGCTGTACTATGGCTACAGTACGTCTAAGCAAAATGACACATCGGCGGCAGCCATTACTATCAGCTTCCTGTGCATCTAAACCACATCTGTAGCTACTGCCTTGTTTTCCTCAAATGACAAGAGCACTGTGTAGGTAAAATTTAGGCCTGTTAAATGTTTGGTTAATAGTCTCTTTGGATTATCCATTATCTTCTCTTTTATCTTTAATTTCTACACTTTTGATGCTTACTGTCTGCCTTCTTCTCTCTGTCAGCGGCACCATTGTTAAGGCCCGGGACAAGCTCTACCACCCAGAGTGCTTTATGTGCGATGACTGCGGCATCAACCTCAAGCAGAGAGGCTACTTCTTCATTGAGGACAATCTGTACTGTGAGACCCACGCCAAGGCTCGCGTCCAGCCTCCAGAGGGATACGACGTTGTTGCCGTTTACCCAAACTCCAAGGTGGAGCTGGTTTGAGGTGAAGATGGAGCTGGCTGTTATATAATATAACAGGGGAAGTCAAATCTGGGAGAATGGGGCTACTGAGTATCCTAGTGTGCATTTATCAGGGTCTTTCAAACAGGAATGCAGATCTTGGATCAGATTTGCCTTTAGGGGGTTCATTAAATTTGTGATCCAAAATCAGCATTTCTGCATGAACAGACTGATGAATTATGTGTATATTGATAATTGTGATGTAAGTAGACAGATATATGGCTTAAATACGATGGGTGTCCCAAAATTCAAACCTATTTTATGCAGTGTCTGAACCTGCAGACTGTGGAAGTTCCTGCTAAGATCCAGGAGAAACATTGAACTTATCAAGGCCATTTTCTCAAAAAAACATGTTCAAATCAAGGTTAGTATTTATATCAGAAGCACAAAATGTTAGTAGACTGTTTCATTTAATAACCTGAAAACATGGAAAGAGATTAATTTTGAGATTTCAACACCAGCACTCTTCAGCTGCCTCTTTTGCAGGACAGTGTTTTCACCAGCAAAATACTTCATATCCCATAATAATCATCCTTAAAGTAACCTCACTGCAGTAGTGTGCTTTTGCCTTGAGTTACCATGACAGATTTTAGTTGATTGGTAGGTTTGCTGTGATGTATGTGATCATTTTATTGAAAATGTTCTATGCAGCCACTCTAAATGTCTGTTCAGTCACTTAAAGGCTTAATATGCAACATTATGTATACTTCAATAGTAAAATTCAAATTTAACTTATGTATATATATACATATATCTGTAGGTAAGGACTCTCTTTAAAGAGAGATGTCAACCCCCATCTGGGTTTATTGTGCTCAGCCCTGTGTTCACACTGACATCACTTCCTTCAGCTTGTTTATGTTTAGTTCAGCCACTCAAACTTATTTCTAGATTTTTGGCATGTGAACCTGTCCAACTGTTCAGCCTGCCACCACATGGGGGAGGAGAGACAGTCCCGCCCACTCAGCTGTTTTTAGTGGCATAACGGCGGAGAGTGAAAGTACAACTGAAGGAGAACCAACATGCTTCCCAAACTGAAGGAAAAAGTACTGTGCCTACAAAGAGTTACGCCTCCTTGGATGTCTGATTCTTTTATTGATTTTATAAATAAAGCGGTGCTGTGATTGCACCTGTAGGATTGTCCTATATTTTGCCAAATTCATTTCATCCTCTACCTTTAAAAGTCTTCCGGGGCTGACTACTGAGAAGCATCCCCACAGCATTATGCTTCCACCAGCGTGCTTCACATTGGGAATGGTGTGTTTGGGGTGATGTGTAGTGTTTGGGTGTCCGCCAAACATAATGTCTTGTCTGGTGGTCAAAAAGCTCCATTTTGGTCTCATCAGACCAAAGAATATTCTTCCACCTGACCATGGAGTCTCTCACATTCCTTTTGGTGAACTGTTGTCAAGATTTAATGAGTTTTCTTTCTGAATGAGTGGCTTTCTCTTTGCCACTCTCCCATAAAGCTTTGACTGGTGAAGACCCAAGGCAACAGTTGTTGTATGTAGAGTCTCCTCCATCTCAGCTGCTGAAGCTTGTAACTCATTCAGAGTAGTCATAGGTGTCTTGGTGGCCTCTCTCACTAGTCTCCTTGCACGGTCACTCACTTTGTGAGGGCTGCCTGCTCTAGACAGATTTACACAAGAGCCTTCCATTTCTTGATGGTGGATTTTATGGATGCTCAGTGCCTTGGATTTTTTTTTGTATCCACCTTTACTTTTCAATAACCTTTTCTCTGAGTTGTTTGGAGTGTTCTTTTGTCTTTATGGTGTAATGGTAGCCAGGAATACTGACTAACCAGTGACTGGACCAGACAAAGGTGTCTTTATACTACACTCACTTAAGACACATTCACTGCACTCAGGTGATCCCAGTTTCACTAATTGGGAGACTACTGGCACCAATTGGCTGGACCTCTGTTGAATTAGGTCAGTCACCTAAAAGGGTGATTATTTATGCAATCACCTACTTTTACATTACATATTTTTATTTCATTGTCTTTTCTTTGTAGAATTGTGTTTTAACTTTGACATTAACAAGGGTTTTTTTGTAATTTTTTTGTCAGAAAAGTCAAATTTTATCGACTATGATTGGTTAATAAAATCAATCAAAGGATGAAACATCCAATTGGGTGAATACTTTTGTATAGGCACTCTCTATTTCACTGAAACTTGCTGGAGAGAAGAGAGGCTAAGGGATGATGGGGTTGTGTCCAAAGAGAACATTTGTTTTGGCCTGCAAAGTTGCATAATAAGCCTTTTACAAAATAATATTTTGTTAAACAATTAATGCTGGGTTTGAGGGTTTCAGTGTCTTAAGTATATACAACAGTTACACATATTAATCATATCACAGATGAACTTTAGCATTTTGCAGTAAACATCTATGCAGGTTTTTCAGGCTTTCTTGGTTACCAAACTAGGGGAAATGTTCTTTGATGGTCACTTTTTCTGCTTATTTTTCACTGTATGTAAATCAATAAGCAATAATTCAATGTCAGCAGATCTCTAAGGGTTTGGGTCTGGACCTTGTGTGTATGTTTTGGTGAAAAGGTTTACAAAACTCCAACTGATAGTAAATGCCTCCATATGTAGCTATCCCATCACCACCCTCTGAAATGTAAACAACAGTCTGCAGGAGACGTCCTCATCGCTCTATGAGGAGAAACGCTATGAAAGAATTTCTACCAGGTGGGATTATAGAAAGGTGAATCTAGAAGAAAAGACAAATAATGCAAATCATGCCTGCAATTAAACATAGTAAGAAGATTGCAGAAGATGGTAACAAATTATCACTCCATCAGCTGATTCAAAGAGGAATTCCACCTCTTTCTCTCATTTTCCCACCGAAGAATTCCGCCTCATCCAAACAAGAGCGCACAGTTCACTGGGTCTTTGTATTAGAATCACTAACATGTTCTCACATTCTCATGTCAACTTTTAAAAATGGCTGTGAGCATTTGAGACAGGAAACATGGATGTAGAAAACTGGGAGTCTGCAGCCTTGGACATGTGTGAGCAATATTCGCTGTGTTTAGTTTTTTGGAGACACAACATAGATACATTACAGATCCTCGTAGGGAGAGAGAAATTGGACGTATCCATAGTTGAGTTCCCTTCCTGCTATGAGCTCAAATTTCTGGTCATGGCTAAAATCCATGAAGAAATGAAATATACTTTGACAACTCCTCAAAGAGAAGAGAAACAGAGAGGGAAGGAGGGAAGACAAAGTGATGACAGAGAGAAATGAAATGAGCATATTTTCTGCTAAAAATGAATGATGTATGCTGTAATGTCTAGAATATGGGGGCCATTAGTCTTGTGTTTTTGTGAATAGTGATTTACTCTGTGTGGAGTGGAGTGATTCCTTAATTCTTATTTTTTATAGCTTATAATTTGAGACAAGAAATGAATATTGTTCTAGATATCTTCAATGATGTGTAGCTGCTGGTATGCCATCTATACTAGTTGTCTTGTAAATTATGTGAAAATTTTATTGCTACCACATTGTTTCTTTTGTATTGTACATATTTGTTTGATCTAACATGTCAGTCACGTGCCTTTTCATACGCTGTCTTTAAATGATTTCTCAAACACAAATCTCTTTTTTGTGTTTTAACTTATTGTCCTACAAAGATTTTTTTCCTGGAGCTTCTTATTAGCTTTGTTTTTTCAAATAACTAAATAAAATGAGAAGTGTATTACCATGTCTCACTTTCTTCAGAATTTCCACTTTTTAGTTTTTAGGAGCTGTGCTGTGAGAAACACAGGGGATTTGACTCTTAGTTTTACCCCCCTTGCTCTGACATGGCAGTTATTCTGAGAGACCACCAGGCACACAACCACTTTATAGAGGCCTTAAATTAAAGCATAAAAGTGTCAAGATATGAAAGTCTGCTGTTGTGTTTTCTTGGTATCTCATGCATCTTTATTGCCAAAGGAGAAGAAATGCAGTTTTCAACTTGACATCAGCGGCCTCCATGCCAAACAGTGCTCATAAAACTCAGGGTGTTGGGTTAAATATACAAAGTCTGGCAGTTTTCAGTAAAATGCAAATAATGGTGCCTGGTTCTGGACATGGGATGAATTAAACCACTATTTTGCCTGTGCTTTCTTTTCTGAAACAAATTTTAAACATTTTGTTGTCACTGTTTAAAGGAGACATAGGAAAACTCACTTTTTGTTTTTTGTACATACAGGTAGTCCCAAAAAATACAATATCATGAAAAAGTGCCATTAATAAATGCTTTGATGCAGCCTCTGAAAACAGATGGCCCTTTCAGCACATCACTTATGAAGGGTGACAGAGATTGTCTGCTTGATAATAGTTGTGTCAGCAGTCTTCCCCATGATTGTGGGTGTGTGAACTGAACCAGTGTGAGAAAATGACAGCTCAGAAAACCATTGCAAATTTGACTTTTCAACAATATTCTAATATTTTGAGAGTAGATTTTGGAACTGGAAATCTTAGAGACATTAAATATATTCTATGAAAATATATTTTGGTGTCAGTACTCACTAAAAAAAGAGTCTGGGTTTGTTGATCTCAGCTCTGTGTTCACGCTGATGACAGTAATTCCCTCAGGTTGTTTATGTTTCACTCAGAGGCTCGAACATAATATTATCCCCCAGTGAACCCCTACTCCTGCAACCATTTCAATACATGGAGAAAGAAAACAGCCTCGGGCCACTTAAACGTGCTTAGGCACGTGAATTGCTTAGTGCATCCACATATCGCATTATTGTGTTTTTCTTGGTGAAAATTAGTCATGAAAACCATCTACACCCTGATCAATTGTTAGGGAAAGGGTTAATATTTGTCAGTTGTTTTGCAATCAGAAGGTAGTTTTTTAAGCCCATCTCCACTGACAAACAGCAGTAAATCAAAGTTAAACCTCCAACACTGAAAGTTTAATTAAAGCCATATGCATTCCTGCAATAGAGCTCTAACTGTTCTTCAGGAAATTTGATAATAAGTTCATTATATTCTGCTGCATTTAATGTGAATTCTAAAAGAAGCCATATCAGAAGAGGCCAATCACACTTTATCTGCTTTAACAGGGCACTTAAACCAAGAAGAAGCCTAATGCCTTTCTGGGAAATGGGCCAATGGTGCTAAAGCACACTCGTGCTATGTAGTGCTGCTTTATGGTTCTGTTAACGTGTTGACTTTCATCACGCTTGCAGCTTCTCATGTTACAGTGTCAAATCTATATAACATGTACAGTTGCAGTTAGTGGCTCGGATTCAAGGGAGTTCCTGTAATCAGAACCAGGAGGCGAGAGACCACCTCACAGTGCTTTTAATGACTCTGCACCTTCACAAATAGCTCTTTAAAAACCACAGTGGGATTTAGAGAGAGAAAAATAAAGACTACAAGAAAAGAAGGTAACAGAGGAGGAAGGAGTAAACAAAGCGTTGGTGTCCAGGCTGAACTCCTCTATAATCAGCATTACTCACTATGGCTATTGTTTACGGTTTGAATGACACTTGTTTTGTGCTTATTTGCAATCCTAAACTGATTTACAGATGTATTTTTATTGTTGATCTACAGGCACAAAGCAGAAATCAATTATGAGTATTTATTCATGACAAAATGATACATTTATTTTCCAGTGTGCATTTTCTGTTGTAAGCCATTCAAACTGAATGCCCTACAATGGGGACTATGGCATTCAAAGTAGAATCTAAATGTGCTAAAAAGCTAAATATATGATTGTGAGCTGATTTAACTGCAAATCTGCTTATATCAAAAGATTTCTCACACATTCACACAAATCAGTGGTAATTTTGCTTCCCATCTACTGCAGTGTCATGAATTTTGGCAACTCCACTGAACAACCCTAAACCTTTCTCTTTTTTTTTTCAAACAGCTCATAAAGTGCATGACAAATAAAATGTACTGAAATTTAATTTAATTTTTTTAAAAGACTTGATTTCAAAAAACACTTGCAGTTGCAAGCTTCCTCTCCAACCGCTTTGTTACCCAAAACTCTGTGTTACTGACCTACCACAGAGAGAGAGGTGGTACTAGGAGATTGTGATTCAGTTTGTGAAGTAAATAAGACATTACCGTAAATTTGGGGTGGAGGAAATTTACATAACCTGCCCACACAGAGGAGTGAAAGCAAAACAGAACGAGAGAGAAAATCCAGATAGAGCAACGTGGAATGACTCTTGGTTCTCTCACATCTATAAACAGTCATCCACTACACAGATAAACACTCATGGGGCTCAGAAACAGAACTGGTTTTGTGCTGAAGAAGAAAGATCGGAGTCTGTTAAATCTCAGAGAGCTGACTAGAGGCAGATTCTTCAAATATGTTCTGCGCTGAAAAATTAGATTATAGTTTAAATATGGCATGGTGATTCTTATTCATCCAGGTGTTCAAAAAAGATCATGTACTAAGACACTCTGGATCATATTTTAAAGCTACCAAATGCGCAGATCCCTTGCACACCCTTTATTAAATCAAGACAAATGTTGCCAGATTAACTTGATTCTTATGCACTGTAGGCCCTCACTGTGTAACTGTCACTGTCTGTCTTCTGTCTTCCACTTTCTTATTTTCTCTACACAGCTACCGTTCTTCACAAGTTTTCTTCAGATCTCTTTTGATCCTGACTACCTGCAGCACATTCCCTTACCAGCATGTGCATTACTTATTTTTTCTTACTGTTTCTTTTCTGAGCTTGCACATGTTCTGCTTGTAAATCAGCCCTCCATCTGCACCACTGCTACATCTGCATTTAGGCCATATGTATGGAAGCCCTAAGCAGACATGCATCTTTACTTGATATTTTCTTTGCCTTCCTGTGATAACCCCAGTGCTGTGAAAAAAGCATTTCCCCCATTTCTGATTCTTGATTTTTTTTTGGCATATTTATCAAACTTGAGTGTTTCGGATCATCAAACCAATTTTTATATTTCACAAAGAGAACCCAAGTATATAGAAAATGCAGTGTCTGAATGATTATTTTATTTTTTTTAGGGGGGAAAAAATCCAAACCTCTCTTGTCCTGTGTGAAAAGATAAATTGCCCCCTTGTTAAATCATGAGTTAACTGTGATTAACCACAGTTGTTGGAAAGCTGAGTTCAATTTAAATGGCCACACCCAGGCCTGATTACTGCCAGATTTTTTGAATCATCACTTAAATAGATCCTGTCACACAAAGTGAAGTAGGCTATAAGATCTCAAAAAGGAATGCATCATGCCACGATTCAAAGAAATTCAAGAACAACTGAGAAACAAAGGGATTGAAATCTATCAGTCTGGAAAAAGTTACAAAGCCATTTCCAAGGCTTTGAGACTCCAGAAAACCACAGTCAGAGCCATTATCTAATCTTGCAAAGCAGATGGATATGCCCGTTTCCTTGTTTTTCACTGGCGAATCCATCTTGCGAAGCTCCCATCTGAACCCTTTGGGCCCAGTTAGAAAGTGGCAGGACCAATCAGCGACAATGGCAGTACTTTCAGGCGCAGCAGAGTCGTGACGCAAACAAGCAGCAGCAAGAGCTGGTGCCGTTATGAAGGAAGAGCTTAGCCTGGATGCTGCTAAAGTGCCAGTTTTATCAGAACTTGACAACATTTCTTTGTTAAAAAAAGAACAAAGAACAGCAGTGAGTTGTTTTCTTTTCAAAAATGACAAAAGTCGAGTACTTACATGTCTGTAGTCGCCATGTTTCGCGTTATTCCTCGGTAACTGTGTACGCGCAGCTCGATAGCTGCTACGTCACAAGTTTTGTTGCTCCGATTGGCCCGTAGAGATGTGACAGACAGAACGTTCACCCAATCACACTCCGAGTTTTTTTTCAAAGCCTCTGCTTTTTCTCAAACATTTCCTATTGAAGCTTTCCCAGATGGATGTGTTTCACACATCCATCTGGGGTGTCAGGTTAGCCATTATCCACAAATGGAGAAAATCGGGAACAGTGGTCAACCTTCCCAGGAGTGGTCGGCCAACCAAAATGACTCCAAGAGTGCAATGACGACTCATCCAGGAGGTCACATGAGAACCCAGAATGACATCCAAACCTGTAGGCCTCATTGGCCTAAGTTAAGGTCAGAGTTCATGGCTAAACCATAAGAAAGACACTGGGCAAAAATGGCATCATGGGAGAGTTCCAAGGCCAAAACCACTGCTGCTGGTCAACAACCCAAAAAATACCGGCAAATCTACCTCTCAATGGCTCGAGAAAAACAAAAGTAAGGTTTTTGAGTGACCCAGTCAGAGTCCAGACTTAAATCCAACTGAGGTGCTGTGGTGTGACCTTAAACGCGCAGTTCATACTCAAAACCCTCCAATATGGCTGAGTTAAAACAATTGCAACAATCGCAAATGCTTGATTTCAGTTATTGCTGCCAAGGGTGGCACATTCAATGATTAGGTTTAGGGGGGCAATTACTTTTTCACACCAGGCCAGATAGATCTGGATTTTTCCCCCTTAAAAAATTAAATAATCATTCAGACACTGCATTTTTTATTTACTTGGGTTGTCTTTGTGAAATTGAAAAATTGGTTTGATGATCTGAATAATTTAAGTACGATAGATATGCAAAAAACTCAGGAATCAGAAAGGGGGCAAATACTTTTTCATGTGACTGTAGGGATCAAGCTCTGAACCTCAAAGCAAAAACCTATTGAAACTAAAGAAATTATTATTATTACGCCATTGAATTGCTAATTTGGGGGCCACAACATGCCTAAAACTCCCCCAAACCTTCTAGAATATTGTCCATCCAATGGAAATTTACATATTGAAGTGGTTTTGCAGTAGTCCATTGTGTAGGAGATGAAAACAAGTCTTTTGGGACTACGTCTAAATTGTGCAGAAAAAGCTCTAAAAACAGTCGTTGGTCAGATTTTGCCGTTTTTGGCTGATCCACAATTTTTCCATTTTATCATACTCCTCCAGGGGAATTTATCCAATTGGATCCAGATTTTATTCACTCATTCTAGGCAAGTTGGAGATCAAAAGTTACCGAAAGCTTGAGTTTTTGCCTTTGGGCAGGGCTGTGACCTGGGGCCAAACTTAAAACCTTTTTTTTTGTTTTTTTTGTTTTTTTGCATTTTTGTGATTTTCCACAAAAAATAATTACACATAACTCTGCAATGCTTAGGTTAATAATCACAAAACTTTATAGGACGACCACACATTGATCCTGAAGAAGCTCATCAATCAATATCAATACGTTGCCACAGTGTGTCCTTATGCCAGTTGATCACTTCCTCCAATTTTTTTATTTTCACTTTTACACAGTCAGCCCAGGTTCATGATTTCTGGTTAGCATATTGATCATCATGAAACCTACAAAAAGCCTTTTGAACCCATACCCAACTCCAAACAGGAAGTCCACCAGCTTCATCTTTATTTCAAAATAAGAGCTTTTTGGTGGTGCCAGTAATGTTTGTGTACATCATTTTGTATCCTTTTAGACTTTCCCCCCAAGACTAAAGTATCACACTGAACATGCCCAAATGCAAACATCTGATCATAGCGCCCCCCTACTGGCAACAGGAAGTCACACAAATGGATCATTTGTTTATACTTTTTGCTGTATTTAACTATCATGCTCAGATTTTGAACCAAAGTCCTCAATGTTGCTCCATAACACTGACATGTTTCATTAACGAACATCTTGCTGACCATGGCAAGTTTTGATACCTCGCCATTTTCACAGGAAGTTGGCATGACTCAAATATGGAGCTCTTAATTCATTCAAATTTGAGATACATGATCAATGTCTGACCCTCTACACATCAAAATGTTAGTTTCATGTTTTTGCCGTTGCACTACCTACGGTAAGAAGCCAGTGAGACATCTCATATGCAATGTCCAATCTTCTCAGAATTTTATATGATAAACGTCAGTGCTTCCCAGATCACATACATATAAGCTTCCTGCCTTCTCATACTGACTGCTGTTGACAGCCAGTACTGCCTCATACATAAAGTGCACCACACTCATTATTTTGATAATGGCAGTCTTAAAAGGATCTTTATGGTCTCTCTGCTGTGCTGGAGCACACTGCATGGTTTACCAATGTGCAGCAGTGGCTTTACCCAGGTCAGTTGCAAGGGCCCGTCAGTGCTGCTTGTTTTCTCAAGATCTCCACCCAGTTATCTTGTATCCCCAGAGCTGCAAAAGAACAAAACAAACATGGGCATACAGTAGGCCTAACTTACCACATTAGTTTGGACAATGGCAGCATGGCATGCAGTGGTCTGGACGACTACAGTGACTAGATCACCCAAAGAAATTTCCCTTAACCATTGAAAACAAGCTTTGTCATCCCCAGACAACTAGAAAAATACTATCAAGAAAAAAGAACTGAAATTGTTGCTGCTCCAGAGCTGATGCTTTGTAGCAAAGTTTTAAGAGCAGGATCACATCTCAACAGCGCCCAATCCCTCCCTGCCACACTTTTTCCTTATTTTCTTTCCAGCTTTTTGTAGGACCCTTACAGGGTCAGCGCTATGACCAGTCCCCTCAGGAGCTTCCCCATATCATTGCCAGCAAATTCAGGATCAGTCTCAAACTACTTCCTGTTGATAGCGTGGTCCTTGTTAGGGAACACTGTATAAACATCTGACTGATCTTTCTGCAGATAAAGTAACCATCATGATGATCCACCCCTGAAAATAAAGCAGTGCTTTTCCTTCTCCTAGTGAAAGCTTAGAATGCCTGATCTTTCTTTCTATTTCTCAGCTCTGCATCATCATCATAGTGCATACTCTTCATTCCTGCTCTTCACGCTCATAAGGTACCAACCTGTTGTCTGTGACAGCTGTGATTTGTGGAGCCTGACTGGATGAGAGCAGACTGTACTTTTATATAGGAGACTTTATAGTACATACAGCAGAGCAGCATTCACATTAAAGACATGAACCATAAGTCAAAAGGCCTATAAAGAAGAGCTACAAGCAGCACATGAAGCTTGAATTTACAACAGTAGAAGGTCTGTTAGACGATATTATAAGGAGCTGGGTTGAAGGAATGTTCGGTGGATGATGATAGAGCTTGGAGAGGTAATTTTTTTGTGAAGAGTGGTAATGACACTTGTAGTTTGGTGTATATTAAAGGGCTGACAGCTTTGTCATTGTTCTAATGGCTGTGGCATGACTGAATTTTGTTTTTATGACCCGAAAGGTTACAAAAAGTTGCATGTTTGGCACATCAGGAGGGGAAACTAACAACGTTGTTGCTCTAAAATGTGAATGTTCCCATTGTTGCTCAAAATAAAATCTCTAACAATGATGGCTTCATCTTTCTGATTACATATTAGTTTATGAATGTCTCTTATCTTGAAGGCCCACCTCTTTTTGGTACAGCCAGCATTTGAGGATGGAATTTGGGCTGTCGAATGTTTTAGGAGATGTTTTCAGTGCTGAGAGGGTCGTTGTAAAAGCAAACACAAACCCAAGTTCATTATCATTATTAAGCTGGCAGAGCTGGTGACCTGAAGTCCATGAGAGGTTGTTTGTGGACGTTTATTCTTGTTCTTCTTTACTATAAAAACAGAACCTACAGCAGTGAATGAAAGGTTCATTGTGATGCCCTGGTGGCTTGTGTGCAGACTTGTCAGTGTTTGTCAGTGGAGTGTCTTGTCCTCCTGATGTTTTTGTTGCCCTTGTGAAGGGATAAAGTCTTTATGAGCCCTGCTTTGATTTTCTCATTAAAAGAGGATCTAGAGAAAGACAGTCACTGTTCTTCAGACACACAGGAAGATTTTACCTCTCAGTTTATCAGCGATGTTTCATGAGATAGATGAGGAACTGCAAGGGGCATTAAAGGAACGGCCTGCAGAGCTCAGAGACAGGATTGTTGCAAGGCACAGATCTGGGTAAGGCTATACAAATTTCTGCTGCACTGAACGTTTCAAAGAGTACATTGGCCTCCATAATTCCCAAATAGATGAAGTCTGGCACAGCTTGTTGCACATTGGTCTGAATACTTATTTCAATTTAATATTTCAGGTTTTTCCCTCATTAATACATTTGCAAAAAACTTCAAGTATTCTGTTTTTACATTGGCATTAAGTGGCACTGAGTTTAAATTAGCAGTAGCTAACATTTGTTTAACTGCTCTTTTGTTGCATTGATCAACAGTATTTAAATAATTTGAAATAACAGTTCATTTTTGTTTCTTGTGCTGCATCAACAGACGTAAGTACTCATAGTGACTTTTTTGTATTCATTGCCCTTTTACTATACTTTAAGTGTTCATACTGAGGTGTATGAACAAAGTTTCACATGAAAACAAAAATCCAATCAATTAAATCACTGTAGGGTCAGAAAATGTTCTTGGAAAATGGCATTAGTAACATGGAAACCTTGCCTTGAATAAATGTTTAATGACTTGCTAAAAGGGACTAAAAGTATAAATGAGCTAGAAAGTTAAACGCCAGTCTTTCAGTTTTAATAAACAGTCATCATCCATCCTCTGACACTGTTAAAAAGTACAGAACATGCAGGATATTTAATCCAGAGCAGAAATCTCCACTCAGGTCTTTTGTAAGAGTCTAAATGGCAGACATCTGGTTATGGAAAACCTTTTTTTTTTTTCAAGAGAGCATCCTGATTTAAACCTATTTTGATGAGATTATTGAGATTTTGTGTTCTGAACTAATTTGAATGCATGTTTATAATTTCCTCTTGTACAGTGGCATTTCTGGAAGCAACATTCTAGAAGAAAATAAATGATAGAACAATGGAAAATAACAAATAAAGTTAGGTGTGGGAGCATATCCTGGTATTGGGCCAAAACCTTGTATCTCCAACTTTTCATGATTTCAATTTTTTTTTCATAAATCAGTGCTATTGGTCACCCTTTACATCTGTCAGTGGGTTTTAACCTGTTTTGAAGCAATAAAAAGTGTCAAAAAGATGCTGACTATGGCCATTTAGTGTTAAAATAATTATAGAAATACAGCATTTTTTCATTTCTTGAAAAGTGGTGATATTGGAGATACAAGGTTTTGATACATCAGTTAGGCACTTCGCGTCAGCCTTGGTCCTGTACTTAGTGTTGTAGAACTCGAGAATGGTCTTGGTCTTGAGACGGGTCTCAAGACCGGTTGAGACCAGCACTGATCTGCTCTTCTTCGACTTAACGTGATATTAAGGGGAAGCACTTGCTAAAACAACAAATGCAAAAACTTGGACATCAGTCCATCTTTTTTCTAGTCAAAAATACCTCTGAACACTTATTTTGGGCCTCATTCACCTGACAAATCTAGATAAACATCTCATTTTCAGATATTTAAAATAATTCCAGACTTAAGATTTGAGATTTTTTCATGTCATAGCATCTCTTTGAAAGAGTTGCAAACACCTTGTTTTTGTCTGTCAGATTTATTGAAAGAAATTAATTAAAGAGAGAATGCTTTTTAACTGTTCAACCTTGTCATGGTTTTTTAAAATTCATTTTCATGGTCTTGGTCTTGTGCGGTCTCAGCTTGTCTTGGTCTCAGTCTTGACTCGATCTCGACCCCCAAAAGTCTTGGTCTTGTCTTGGTCTCAATGCACTCTAGTCTCGGGCAAGTCTTGGTCTTGGATAGTGTACACTATCTGTACTGCCTCAACCTGTGCCAGGCCCATGCCCCATTTCTCCAGGTATTCCCAGCTGTCACCTCCACTACACACGCCATGTCCTTCTTCGTCTTGACCAGCCCACTGGGTCCTGGGCACCCAGTATGAGGTGAACTGGATCAGGCTTGGGTATGCGTGCCAGGTGCCCATAAGGCTATCAGGCAGCTGACTCTTTCCATCCTTAGCATGTCTGCAGTAGACAAACGGTCTTGCCAATGATACCCCAAAAATGCCCCAAAGAGAAGTCATCACAGAGGAGTCCAGTTTGCACCTCTGGCCATCAGTCAACATCCAGGCCTCACAAGAGTAAGACCAGGAGGACCAAGGACCGAAAGACTGCTGACTGCTGACTCTATCTCTCTGTCCCTTCCTGCTCTGATCAGCTGATCATGGACATCCACTCTTTTATTGTGTCTATGAACCATTCAGCTTACTGCTGCTGCTAAATTTTAAACCAGCTCTCCTCTCTGCTACTGTCAGTTTGCTTTTCAGTGTGGATTAGTGGACCCATCCTTAACCATCTCCTGTTCAGCTCATCAGTGTCCGGGGTCCAAATCCTTAGAGACTGGATTCAGCTCATCAGTGTACAGATCCAGTTCGTCAAATATCAAACTCACATCCCATCCTGCATCTTTCTTCACCAGCACCACTAGTGTTAAACTCTATTCAGGATAGTTTCCCATCCTGCTGTCACCTCTCTACTTCTCCGAGTTCACTCATGAAAGTGAGTCAAATCGCCAGAGACAATGCACATTTCTTCTTTGCTTCTCTTCTTTCTCTACTGTATCTACTTTATACCTCTTTTTTTAATGACAGGACAAAAGCACACATATTCCCACACACTCTCCTTTACATGCCCTCTTTTAATACGCATAGTAGCGACATGTTTCAGCCGATACCATAGTGACTGTATGAAAAGTTCCTCAGTGGTTGGCACTACAGGACAAACACAGTGAGTACACAAGTGCCAGCTCTCCCTCCCTCTATTCATCTCTTTCTCCCTCCTCGCTTTGTGTCTTTCATCCTTCCTGGACATCTTTAACTAAATGAAAAAGGCTTTTATTTCCCTAAATAACTTAGTCTGGACCTCATGAAGACTGCTGGACTGCAGATACAATCGTCTGAGGGTTTAAGAAACAGAGAGAGTTGTAATTCAATCAGAGACACATAAAGGAGGGTCTAGTCTGTCTGCTGGAGTTATTTGACTGTACGCTATGAAACACACAATCACACTGACATCTAAAGAATGGTAATCACCCCTCTCAACTGAGGAGCTAAGTGGTAATTGCTTTTACTGTTTTGTCACTGCAGTTATTCTCCGTCCCTATGTCACTCTGAGACACACGGTCATTTTCACATTCAGCAGGGGGTCAGAACATGAGGGTAGCCAGACGTTTGAGACTACTGGGTTATGGACTGACGTGTGTCCTACATATACAGGTCCAGAATCAGAACCATAAGTGGAGCCAGCTGCTAAATTAAACTTTTGGAGAAAATCAAAAACATCTTTTCCACCATGCTAGTCTCTCCACCATCCGCCATTGTTTACAGGCTAACAGTACAAGTAAACCACAACCATAGCTACCTCCTTGTTCTCCTTAAATGATGCTAATTGGTCCTTTCATTCCCTGACTGGGAGCAGGTGTATCAGCGTTGAGCTATGCAAGATGGATTTGCCTGATGACAGACATGGTATCTGGCCAATCCACCAGTTTTGCAAGATTAGAGGGGTGCCCTATCCGGCCCTGCATGAGTTGGGCGCATCTGCCATTCTTGCTCGGGGATCGAGGGGGGCTGCCAGCATCTAGGGTTCAGTCCGGCATGATGGATTATTCCCAGGCAAACCACTTTGGTGGGCTACCTGGCCTTCATCAAAGTCTGTGGCTCTACATGTGACTTTAAAGATGGTGGACTGAGAGCAAAAAGAGGAGCAGAAAAGCAAAGATGAGGCTGGGAGCACGAAGAACACAGTGGAAGACAGCCGGTCTGCTGCTGTGCAGGCAGTGTTGCAGGGAGAAGAAGGTCATTAAAGCTTTTTTAGTCTTAGACCCACTACAGTTTTTCCTCAGGTGTCCTATCAGAGAGAAGAATGTGTCCTTTTCACACCTGGGTGTGAAGTGCTGCAAATGATCCTGGAATGATGAGTTCCCTGTTTTTTTTTTTATGGCTGTCTGTTTGACAAATTCCTAAAAATCTACCACAACTCAGGCTTCAAACCTGCCATGTAGGCTGAGTCTTTGTTTTACAGATGGCTGGTCCCAACAGTGAAATATCAATATGCAATAGAAAATCCTGTTTTATGGATACTTAAAGTGGTGACCTGCATCTGCAGCTTCATAGGGCTTATAAGTGACCTGAAACTCATTGTTTAGTTCTACAGCTGCAATTTTCAGTTGTGGTTTTCAATCATTGCTCTGATTGCACACTTTCAAACATCATCAGGCAGTTATTTTTGGCTTAAAAGAGGCCTGACACTAGCTGCTTAACATCAAGCATACAGCTGACATCTAGTTGGTAAATACAGTGAATAAGTAAGTGTCTAAACACCCAGATATCACTCTGATATTCTAAAGTTTAATGAATATAATTGCTACATAACTTTAGCTCAGTATAAGCCTGTAAAACCACTCTTTTTTTACATATCCACAAACCAAACTGAACAGTTAATCAAAGGAAATACGCTCAGAACATGAAACCCATTCGGTTTCACACCCTGAATTTATCTAAATCCACCCAGTGTAAATGACAGGGATTGTGTAATTATAGCTGTGTTAATATGACATAATGTTGGATTCATCCACAGATGTGCAGAGTTTCTACACACCGCCTAGATGAAACCAAGCAGCTATGCCAGATATCGCTAAAGCAAACATGAGCTCATCTCCACATTAGGACTCATGAGTCAAACTTGAGGCTTAAAAACTGTTTCATGTTCAGTCAAGAGTGAAAATTTTATCCTCCGCCTCCAACCCTCCAAATAATTGCTGAGAAACTCTGTTAACCTAGTTAAAGATTTAAGAAAAAATGATGGCAATGCTCACTGGAGGCCTGTTGTGTATACAGGATAACATTTTCTTTTATATCTTAAAACACTAATCTACTTGCAGGTGAAGCTAACTGCAGTTCTACATCAGAATTTTAAGCAAATATGTGTTGTGATGCATCATAAAGCCAATTAGCATCTACACAAGATTTTGTGATTCTTCTATAGAGGACAGACCTGTCAATTTTGTATTATTTTTGCTTTTTTAAAAACAGAAAATCAGAGCATAGCCTCTATGTAACATATTATTTAATAGTGATTGTTCAGAAACAGATGAATGAACTGTGACATGATGGCTTTTGTATTGCAGACTTATCTGGAGGAGTAAATTCTCTTTGCTTTCGCTCTGAACAAAAAGTTGCCTTTCAAATTATCTCAAAACTATCTGTTGTGATTTGATGTTTTATATCTATATATATAGATATAAAATGATTGTTATTGACTGATAATTGTTGAGAGAAATTACTTGAAATGTGAAACTGGGTTATATAATAAGTTGGCTCAAATTATAACAAATTTTGCACATGGACTGAAACTTAACAAAAAACCCCAAACTAGATTCAGTGTTTCTAGTCATGAGGCAATTATCAAGTAAATTTGGCACATTATAAAAGTTTAAATGAAAGTTTCTCCATATTTGCACAGTTTGTAAGTCCTGCTGGGTTGAGCTGTGTCAAAGACTCATGATGATGATTGCAGATGAATGTGGTCCAGATGCACACCCTCACTCTGCTGCTGATGGATGCTGAGGAGATTGTGCTCCTGTCTTTCTCCCTGAAGTCATTTGACTTATAAAGATGATTTGTCTACAGCACATAGCTGGAAAATGTGAAATAGAAGAGAAAACTTCCCTTCATTTCACATGCATGCTTAATAACTGATGAAGATTGGTACTGTACCACAAAGAGGCCTCCTGTTCATCTACTGTTGGAAGTATCAAAGTTAAAGTGAGTAAAACTTAATAGCAACGACCAGACTGTAGAAAGTACAGAGCACCTAAAGGTAAAAATTAAAATAAATGACAAAAGCTTGACTTAAATTAATCATGTAACATACAAACACTTTTTGCTGCCCTTGGGTCTGCCCAGTTGACTTATGGGGGCCAGTATCAAAGGCCTTATTGGTTTTTCCTAGGTACTTAGAGTAAAAACATCTTGTGTCTTCCTCAAATCAGACCATTAAGTTTTACAGGATGATTTTCAGGTTTTGGGGTCTTAACCTTCTCTTGAGCACAAAGCTTTTGCTGATAAAATCTCTAAATTATTCAGTCGGTCTCCTGCCATTTATCCTCATGTACTTTAATATGCAGAGCTCAGTTATGAGCCTACTGATGTGGCCATACAATCAAACAAAATTAAGTGTAAAGTTAATTCTGAAGTTTGTGTTACTATCTGTGCTGTAAAATCCAATAAAAGAGGAAGATCAGTGGGAGATCATCCCAGTGGATTCTGGGGTGAGGCAGGGGTACATCTTAGCCCCTACGTGCTTCAGAACCTGTATGGACTGGATAATGGGGTCAGTAACAGGGCAGTGAACTTTGGAGTATAATTTGCTGATGATGCTATGATCCATGCAGAGACTCTTGTGGGGGCTCTTATCTTGCTGAAGCGTTGGGATTGCACAGAACATATGCTCCATATGTATATGCTCCCGTACCTGACCTGACCTGACCTGAGATCAAACCTTTCAAAGGCCATGTTTGGAGTCTAATTATCAATGAAATAGTGAAAGAAACAGCACACAGTCTAATAGTAACTAGGCTTCGGCACAGAAAGTTCTTGGATGTGGATCACTTCTTGCTTTGGTTTGAAAAACTACTTTGAGATTGCCCTGGGGTGCTGAGTAAAATACAGACTATAAAGTTAGAAACTCAAACTGGAAAATGTAAAATGTCCTTTGAGCACTTTCCTTAACCACAGTTGAACAACCAAAAAATGGTCTCTAATAGGGCATAAGAAAGTTTTGAATGGGCTTAAATGCTACAGTACCTCAATCCATGCCAAGTCTCTTGGTCTGTAGATAATATATTGCAACCCATATTAAGTGTACTAGTTTTTAGGAAAAATGAGATGAAACTACATGGATATGGCTCTATTTAAACCCGTGGCTGTTGGGAGCAATGTAGTGGTTTATTGATTTGAGTGACCAAATCATCCGGAATCCACATTTTGTGAGACTGTAATGCCATACTTACAGCATGCAACATCAGTAACCACAACTTTTAATGGTTTCAAAGGAAATGACAACATCCCCTCCAAGTTTGAGCCCAAAAATATCTCTAAATTGTGTTATTGACTATTTACCAGCTAACAAGCATGCTATACAAGTTCTGTTTTACCACAAGTTATGCAACCAACATTTCCCCGATCTGATCCAAAATACAAACAGGCATCTGTTTGCAATTTGTTTAACTAATGCTTTAATCTTAGTGGCAGATACTTTTAAATCAGCACATGAATTGAAGTAAATCTGGGTCAAATGGATTACCTCACCGCCCTAACTGTGCAGTTTAATGGTTGAGTCAGGCCTGTGTGGCATCCCATCATACATCTGACACAGCAGCTAGCTACAGTAATTCTCATAGGCTAAGCCAGCGGGCAGCCTTCCTGCCAAATGACTTGTTTGCTTGGTGTTCCCATGGTTACCATTCATGGGCATGGGCTTAGAGGGGTGATGTCAGTGTGTGGCTGTGTGTAAGAATGAGACCATGTGTTTTTATCTATGTTTAAATATGCAAGAACATAGGATCTACATGTTTATACATGTGCATGTGTGCATGCTTGCAGTTTGGGTCATGGTGTGGGCTGGGCTTGTCTTCTCTACGTCATGTGTCATCTCTCTCAAGCAACAGACCACTCAGGGCATGGATTCACTCACTGTGTCACTGAAAATGCAATGACACAATAGTTTCCAGCAGGTTCTGTTTGTGGCTGCCTTTATTTAAATGGGAATACACTAAATCTATTGTATTAAACACTTTTATGAATGCCTTGACCATTTTATTAGTTTTTGATTCAGGCTGAGTAGTAAGGCTTTGAGGTTTTTGCTAATTTTTTTGGGGATCAAGTATTTTACCCAGTGTTTTGGGGTAACTGTTTTGCTTTTATAGGCTGTAAAATGACAGTTCAAGTTATGGCCAACATTTGACCAAAAATTGTCAAGAGGCAATTTTGTAAGATTAAAAACACAACTGTAATGTAATGTAATATAAAAGATCAGTCAAATAACAACCTTGCCAAGAATATTGCTCCATAAAAACACATACAGCCAGACTGAACAGATAGCTCTTTTGTTTCCTTCCTTTATCATTAATTTTTATTAACTGGAGTACTCAGACATTTCCCGCTCTAAGTGCCTCTCAGATGGGCGTATCAGGGTGTTCACCTACTTCACTGACCAAGGAGCCTTTGTCTTAAGATAAGAGTCTTCATTGTCTGAGTGACCCTGAGAGTTTCACTGACTTGAAGCTGGCTACCGTTCATTCCAAAAGTAAATAACACAACATTAATAAAAGTGTCCAATGACCCTGACCGTCCTTTGACGCATTTCCAGCTGAGAATAAATTTACAGCAACTGTGTTCCTACTACAGGGATGGGAGAGGCTTGCCCTTTTTTAAATGGTAGAAAAGTTTAAGACTAGAAAGATACATGTCTTAAGGAAACTTTTAGACACGACTTTGGCTCATGATGTACGCATTGTTGGGTAAATCAAGGCAAGATGGTATCTAGTGATCAACTGCTGCACTTTGACACCTAAATTTAATCAGTGTGTGATGAGCAAGTGAACAGGCAGGGGTTTTTGAGACACTGCAATGAAAACAAAACAGAGAGTATGACACTGTAAAGTAACTTGTGTTGCTGTTATGGTCTGAAAGAGAGTTAAAACATCTATTGCTTCAAAAACATCTACAAAATAGAAAGGCTTTATTATTCACTTTTCATCCAGAATAGTACCTCATTTATTCTTTCCTACAACAGTAATATTGGAAATATTATAATGCACTGTTCCTCTCCTGCAAAATAAAACCCTGTTGGATAAACTTTTCTTGTTTTTACATATTAAACAGGGTCAGGCAAAGATTAAAGGCACATTTAAGCACAACAGCAGAAATTGACATGCATGTGTTTTGGTGCTTAATACAACAAATCACATACATTTTATTCACTTTACTTTCCATTACTTCTTTTTACTATCACCCCTGATGGTGATAATATTTCCACTGTTAACCTTTTATGTGGCAAGGAACCATACATGCTCACTTCAGTCAGCTTCCTTTGTGATCTCCCCCCAACTCTTGATGAACTAGAATGATTTTTCTCACCCAATCAGTGAAGATCAGTCAGCATCACAGAAAGTGACATCACACCATCTGACCAATCAGCAGTGGCTCTGAGCATTTAAAGCTTCCTGTTTCCTACTGAACTTAAAAAATGTAGTTTTACATCTCTTTTGGTGCTCAAAAATGACCCTAAAATCCAAACTAACTTGGCAAATAACGTAGGATAATAGTACCCTAGTGTATCTGGATGTCGCCACAGGTTCGTTACAAAAACTAGAGGGATACAGACATAAATTAGACCAATTTATAGAAATTTTCAAGGCGGTGATAACAAAATGGGAGGGATTTTTTAGTCAGTTCTGTAACCTAATAATAGTTTTATTTTGCCTGTGATTCACAACAGTTTTTATTTTTATTGTTAGCCCTATTTACTCTTAAATTCATTAAGACGTTTAACATTTATGAAGTTTTTGTGGAATTATAAAGAAAAAAATGGAATGAATGATGAAATATGTAAAACGAATTTGATCCGTTTTACAGCAGTACAACAGCTTTAATAAACTTAAATGGCATAAATCAGTTCTTATTTTTATGAGCCTAATCACTGCTAAATCCAACTTAGTTATTCAATATTTGTGATTATTATAGGTGTCCTGTTGGAATTATATCATAAAACTAGTGGTGCTGCTATTACTAATAAGGTATTTTGAAGCTAGTCATGTCTTGCCTCTAAAAGAGGTCCAAATCTTAATATGCATACACTAAATGTTTTCTTCTACCATAAATGGGCAAGGAACCAAGGTCACTTTGCTGACCTTGGTTTTTGCCCTACTAATAAAAGTATATATAAGTGACTGAGTAAAAAAGTATTGGGATTCTCACCAATAATATTCTAGGACTTTAATTTTGAATCTGTAAGTGTTTCAAAACTGCCCTATAAAGGTTTAGTGATGACTGATAAATTAATGAAAAACAATCAAAATGATAAAATTTTGCCACAACTTTCATCCAGTCAACCTCAGATTGATCAAATAATTTATCACTTAAGTGCATTTGTTACTTTCACTCCTCATATCCTCCAAGTGCACAAAACGCATCCCTTCCGCATTTGACATTAGGCGGCTCCCAAACTTCCGGTCGGGAGATGAATCGCAGGAGAGAACGGTGTGTGATGGCAGATGCTTTGCGGTTTACCTGCTGTTCGCAGGAGTTTCCCAAGGCGACTATCAATGACGAGTTACATTTAGCTGAAAATGTACATGGTGGCACACAGCAATGATGTCCAGAGATGCTATCCGCCCGTCTTTGAAACACTATTTTAGCATGTTTGTACGCAAAAAATATGAAAATGCGACATTCATTTTTAAAGAAGGCTGCAGTTACTTAACAACATAATCTCACTTGGTGGAAGATAGTCGCCTCTGTACAAGCTGAAACAAGCCAAGCAAACATATGTAAGGTAAACTATTAATATGCCAAAGATTAATTAAGAGAGCCAAGATAAATATCACCGCACCTTAAGTAGGTGACGTATTTGTAAGAAATTATTATGTCTTCCACTGTATTCAATGTGGAGCTAAATGCTACACGATACCTCTAGCGGTAACGTCACGGACGATATTTCCAAAGACACAAGCCTCCTAACGGCGACAGGTCAATAAAACAGTAAATTTTATTTATAAATGTATCAAGAGAGGATGAAAATGATACCGGACACGTCACTAAACTAAAGGTAAGAAACGTCTAAATTCAGCTTATAGCCATATGCTAACCGGGCTATGTAACCGTCAACGTTCTAGTGATAGGCCTATGTTGGCTACTTAAGGGGATACATGGCCTACTATTGCCAAAGTTGATTAATCCAGAGGAGCTCAATGTTTTATGTCTTAACTGCTTTCATCCTGTTAACTTTTTCAAGATGTGCAACTTGAATTTTGCAAAGCTTTTAGATTTCAACGCCCCAAAACGTTGGTTTCTATAGTGGCTAATGTTGGCCCTTGTGTTTCTCATATCTGACATGCAGTTCAGCACAGGTGTACTCAGTTACATCACTGAGTGCCTGGACACTCTGATGTGAATGGTTTCTATTAGAGATGGGCCATACCAATGTTTTTTAATTCGATACAATACTGATACTTTTTGATGTAATTTTATCAATACTGATACTGATACCAATACTTTTGAAGAAAGAATAAAATATTGGGCTGCAAACTTTAAAAAGTTACACATTTCAGGCAGTTAAAAAGGCATATGCAGGTCATTCAGAAATTCATTTAGGGGGAAAATTCAACTAAATTACAATGTTTAAGCAGGTAAAAAATGAAATAAATAAACTATTATCATAGTACAAACTTGTATATAGAATTAAAATATCCGCAACATAACCAATTTATTTTCTTTTTTTAAATTCAGATAGAGGGGTTAGCCATCTATACCCACTAATTTGAAACAAAAATGTAAGAAATACAAGTTATCATAGAAATATTTATTTTGTTATATTTCTACAATTTGGTCTTAATATTTTTTATGGTATTGGCCTGTGATCTCAGTATTTTTTATGTTTTCTTACAATTTAGAAATTTACTAAGGGACCACACTGAGTGAGAAAGACAGCCAGGTCCACATCACAGACTATAAAATGACTTCATATGCGAGTGAGTGGAGTTGCTGAAATCTGTTACTCGTTAATGATTGGTCCTCAAAGTCACATGGTGGTGAGACGTATTCTATAGTACTCATTTGGTATCGATACTTTGCTAAAGGGATCAATACCAAAAGAGTACTTAGTAAATATCGATATATTGATACTTAAGTATCGATACTCCCACCACTAGTTTCTATACATTATTTGCATTATCATGACTTTGTAGTAAAAGAAGGGGCATATCAATGATCCCATGGCCCTTTATTGCTCTCTGAATCTTATTATGTTAAATTATAATGCATGAGTCCTGACTGGTTATGTGAAAATAATCCACCTACAGCCTACTTGAATCCTATGAAACTCTTAACAAAATTTGCCATCAGTTTTCCCTGGCTTTAGAAACGGATACCACCAGAGAAATGTCTGGACTTTATGATAACCTCTCCTGAAAATATCTGTACACATTTCTAATCTCTTTTAATGTTAGTGACCACAGGACTGTAGCTATTTATTTATGAACCCATAATGGCGATGTTAAAAAAGTTGAAAAAACCCCACTTGTTCTATGAATCAATACTTTGGTGTTTTATAGCTCTTTATAACATTGCACCCAGATGAAAGGTGGGGGTCCTTTTCCTTTCTTGCTTACCCACTAAATGTAGGTTGGTATATTATGCTCACGCTGTGTTCCCCTCTCTCATCTGGCTGCCATCCAGACCTTTACAGTTAAAGCCTACCCTGAATGGAGGATAAAAACTGCAGCTGTGAGAGCAGCAGGCAGTCAGACAAAAGTAAATGGAGTCATTCTCCAAATCAAAGGCAACGCATTGGACTGCTGTAGTTGTAACCCAATTATTCCCAGGCCACATGTTCTGAAAGCAGGGGCATCTGAGAGAGAGGGGGAAGCCCTCCTACTTTCTCTTGCAGTCACCCTATAAAAACACTGAGGGGGAGAGAGTCGGGAAAGTCATTACTGTTATTCCATATGACCTAAGTCAGTTTCCAGTGTTGTAGCTGTAGGTTACCGTTGGCATTTATTGTCTGATAGTGCTAATGGAAAAACAGATGTGGTACGTAATGGTAATACCCCTTTGGAAATATAAAAGAAATGAATTGTCTGATGCTCCAATCAAGTTCTGCAGGCTTATGTTGTGTAATTCCTTGAATTATTTAAAAGCTTTTAGAAAATATTTTTGGAGTCATTTCATCAAGAACATTTAGAAATCATTGCTGTGAAATTGACCATTTTTTTTCTACAAAAAGACTTCTCAGTCAGTTGGATTTGATGCATCATTTATTAGATATTGTAGGATATCAGTAAGTTTGTCTACAGCTCCATTGGAGCTGCTTAAGTCATCAGGTGCTTCTGTGCTGCATGGAGAGGATGTGGTTTGCACTATAGTGTACATTGAGGAGTATTTAATGATGTGAGAGTGAATCGATGTTAAAGCAAACCATGCACAGAGTTAACCATCCTCACTCATTGCATTATAATCCTTCCTCATCCTCTTCCTCTCTCCTTCTCAGTTACGCTCCTTTTCCAAAGACTGACATACCCATTCCTCCTGAAGCTGAAAGAATAAGAGCTTGCTGACAGTACAAACGGGTGAGTTGGTTATTTTGGTGATAAGATGTCCTGCATGAAAATGGAGTTCGGAGATGGATGAAACCTTTTGCACAAAATATTATTTCTATTAGAGGGATACCAATAGCAGTTTCTGAACTTTTCAGGAAGATTTAAATTGAAAATAGATACATTTAAAAAAACAACATGCATCAGCCTGAAAGAGGAGACTCTTCAGTGTCTAAAATGATCAAAATGACACTTAAAAAGACTCCCTTTTTAGTTCTGTCACTGGGGATCATGTTGAATCAGTACAACTAAAGGTGCTTGGTTACAGAAAGAAAGAGTTTACTAATTATTCTCATTTTTTAAATTTTCTTAACAGAAAATCTATGATTATTTTTTATTTGTAAACTTCTCATGATGAGGGAGAATTGCACTTAAAAGTGCCCTGCCACGCCTACACTGGAAGTGTACCCAGAATGCATTTGTGCAGTGGGATCCAAGGGTTATCCAGTGCCCTGGCGCGGAAATGCACTTTTAAGTGCAGCTTCCCTTGTTATGAGAAATGAATGAATGAAAACAAAATGTACGTTTTCTGTTTACTAAATATTCCTGATGAAGTGTATTTTTATTGAGCAGAGTCCTAAGATCAACAACAGAAACAGGTTTAGGAAAGAGGTGTTGGGGTAGGTGGCGCTGAGCAGTGCTCGTCTCCTCTCACCTCAATGGACTTAATGTTGTCCATAACAGGGTGGGGTGATCGATCTCACAGCCGGCAGTCTCCATAACAAGACATGTCTTGGTACAGTGTTAAAATGGAGAATTATGTCTGTTTTTAAAAGAAAATGGAAATGTTTCCCTTAATTTAAAATTCAACTGAAAAATATAGAACATAGAAATGGCCACTTCTTCTATTAATATAGATATCAGTGCAAAAAATTCTATATATTAGATCTTTAGATGTAACATAACTTCTTATCATATCAAACTATATAACAATTTAGCAGCCCACCTTTTTGTGCACAACTCTATTGATAAGTTATTAAAAGATTGTACAGGCAACTAGCAACAAAAGCTTAGAAAATATCCAGTCATGGCTAAAGGCTATCTCAAAGATGTCTTCCATACCATGGAGTGTAACTTAGTCTTTTGTTTGGATTCTGTTGCTTTGAGCTTCTGTTTCCCTTTGCACATATCGAAGCACTCCGTAAGGCCTTGTTTTTGAAGGTGCTATACAAATCAAGTTTTCATTATTATTATTATTATTTTATTATCATTATTATAATACAAAAACATAAGAAACAAACAATGAAATCCACAAGTTGTACATTATCCGTTTGAATTCCAGCAGTGCATTACTGTATTCATATATTTTCATCATCATGGGGAATTAACAAAAGTAGTCTGTTGTCTCCATCTTGTGGTAGAAAAAGACCCTTACATGGTTGTTTTACATTTATTACAATCTGACAGAAACATTACAGCTTCTATGTCTCCAGTAGGCTGGGCATCTAAACAAGACAGTGAGAAGAACAGAAGAACTTTCAACATCTAAAATCACAGTGCAGATACTACCAGTGACTATATAGCATACTGACTCCCAACCATTTTAAAAGTTTTTAAACCAGCCTTAATACTTCATCTTTATTCCATCATTTATTAACAGTTACTGGTCAACTTTAAGCCTCATATTCATTTTTCTCTTTCCAACTATGTAAAAAAAAAAAAAAAGAGATTCACACCTTTTGTTGTTTGGAAAACCTTCATTTTAAATTGATTTTAAAGTAACATTTAGTAATATTCATAGATGCTGCACATAAATGGAAGCCAAAACAAGATGACATTTTTAGAGGTTAAAGAGCAAGCATGATAGCAGTCATTCACAGCTTTTGAGATTGTCAGAAGTCTATCATCATGTTTCTAGAAACTTTACATTGCTATATAAATATTGGTTTTAACTGTATGCTCTAATTAAATTAAAAATTGGGGATTTTTTTCAGCTTTTGTGTAGGTTGAGTGCGTTTTATTTCACTTTTCCTTGGCAGCAAGTCTTCATTGTGAATATGTCACATTGTATTTCTGCATTACTGAGGGCAGACTACTTTTGAGCTGTGGTTGTAGAGCTCAGAATGGCTTACTATATTTGAATTTGTAAAGCTGACATTCTTGTCCTCTAGTGATGAACTGACTGAGCTTTTGACAGTTGTCAGATAGTGCTCTCATGAACTTCAGCATTATGTAAAGTAAAGTTCACAGAAGAGTCTGCAGAATTCTGGTTGGAGTTTGGCTCAGTTGTCCCAGATGTCTCAGTATTTTTTACTATTTTTACATCTGAGTAGACGACTTCTCCACCAGGGTTATCCACAACATCTAAAAAGAAATGAGCACATCATATCTACCTTTTAACAAAGTCTTTATAAGATCATTTACACAGCATGGTGTCAAATAAATGAAACGTAGAAAAAGAGTATTTCAAACAAGATTTTTTTTGTCACAGCCCTTATGAAGAGATTGACTTGAGAGAAGAATCTTTGACATACCATCACAAACAGCCACAGGTGTCATGTTGTTGCGGAGAATGATGAAACCACAGCTCAGAGCCAGGAGTAACACAGCCAGAAAGGCTGCTACTGTGGTCACAACCAGAACAGGAAAGGGAGATGAAACTAAAAAATACAAATATCAAACCTAGTTAGATGAAGACACTAAAAAAAGACATTTCCAACACTAGCAAGCAGTTTGACAAATATTTACTATTTCCCATCAGCTTTTCAAGACATAGAAACATTTACGGAATAGAATAAAACAATGATCTCAAACAAGAGTAGCCAATAAAAGTTTAGGTAAGAAAACAAGTCTTCATTTGATTTTAAACTCCAGAGGAATTCATACGTAGCCTTAGAAATGTCCTGATATTTTAGTGTATTGATATTTTCTTACACCCCTGGTGTTTATTACTGTACCTTTACAGCTTTTAAGTTCAATAACTGTTTCTTCTCTGCTGAAATGGTTCTGAACATTACACACTAAGTTTCCAGTGAGGTGACCATTCAAGCTGATGGTAACACTGGAAACACTGGGCTTGTTCTCTTCAGTTGTCCCTGCCAGTGTATTTTCTGTCCTGCTGTTCAAGAACGCACTGCTGTCACTTGTCTGCATAAGTAAATGGTCATCCAGAGTCAAAACAAACTCCACTCCATCTCCTTCAGAGGAGCAGCTGACGTTCATCTTTTCTGGAGACAAACACATCTGAGACACAGCTGGCTTTAACACTGGAGCTGAAAGACAAACAAAGAGTAGCATATTCAATATCTAGAGTAGAAAACTTGAGCACTGTTCTGTTTGAAGGTTTAGTTTGTTTCCAGTTTGTTTATATTCCTGGTTTGCTGTCGACCATACTCCTAAAAAACTTTAAACTTTTGATATAATGCAGAAATACTATGAAGAATTGCTTTACTGAATAAAAAAAATCTTAAATTTGTTCTTCCATTGGCAAAGACTTAGATTGCCAGTGCTGTATGCTTTTCTGTCCTTCGGCTGTGCATCTCTTATTTACTCAGCTGCGTGCTCTCGCTTCTCTCACTTCTGTAGAAATAAAACAGTCAGTAGTTTGACACCTGTAGTATAAGCACTTTACCTGTGCAGCTCTTCAGGCGCATCACTGTTTCTTCTCTGCTGACATGGTTCTGAACATTACACACTAAGTTTCCAGTGACGGGACCATTTAAGCTGACAGTTACACTGGAAACACTGGGTTTTTTCTCTTCAGTTGTCCCTGCCAGTGTTTTTTCTGTCCTGCTGTTCAGGAACGGGCTGTTGTCGCTTGTCTGAATAAGTAAATGGTCATCCAGAGTCAAAACAAACTTCACTCCATCTCCTTCAGAGGAGCAGCTGACGTTCATCTTTTCTGGTGACAAACACATCTGAGACACAGCTGGCTTTGACACCGGAGCTGAAAGACAAACATTTCCAAACTCATTTTAGCCAACACCATGATATATACAGTGGGGAATGGCTAGACAGTTTGTTGGTTGTTTTGGGCTCCATTCAAAATGCCTAGGGTACCTGATGAGTGTATAGCACCCTCGGCTACTATCTGTACTTTAAGTATTTATTTATTTATTTATTAGTGTTTGGACATAAGACATTACAAATGATATGACTGAAAGTTTGCACAGCTGCCAAACTTTTCAGGTGTGTTGGCACAGTCATATGATTAGTACATATTCTTTAGTGGATCAGGTGCAAAAACAACGCAAATAACAGATACTATTCAAAATTTTTGAGGCTCTGGCCAGAGTGTACTGACTTATAACAAAAGCACTAACACGTTTTGTTCTTTTTGCAGCTGTATCCGTTCAGATTCCTACTTCATTTTTTTTAACAACTCAACTTACCTTGAATTTCTAGGTGCACATGTAGTTTTCTTATTAAAAGTCCATTTAATCCATGCGCATCCAACATGTAATCTCCAGAGTGATTCTTCATTGCTTCTCCCAGTTTTAAACTTCCATTGGCAAAGAGCTCTGGATCATTGGTGTATTCCTCATTAAACTTCATCTTATTTTTGTTCAATTCAAAAATCAGATCGCTCTTATCTTTCTTTATTCTTATTTGCCTATCTGTTGTATTTGGCAGGTTAAAAATCAACAGCTGTCCCACTGCTCCATGGCAATGCTGAGCTCCAGTAACTTCAGAGAAATTGCATTTGATAGAGCCTAAAAAATGACAAAAACAGATATTGGCCTTTATGTATAATACAGTTGTGTTACTGTTAGTGTCTCACTTCAGTTGCAAATGTTTGTGCATTTTGTCACGATACCATGATGTTCTTTCTGTGTTATTACATATTGTTACATAACATATACTTTAATTAATTCTGACTATAATAAAATTATTTATTTTATGGCCCAAATATAACTGAACTATTACTCTGTTTACTCTGATTATTTGTATAAACTTATCTTCCTTTGATCAATAATTTAAACTGGTTTTCCAGTGTAATCTTTATCTCACTTTGAAACAAAGGTGTACCTTGTGCCAGAGCTGTTGCTGTCAGAGCGGTGATGATCATGTAGATTGACCTCATTTTTTCCTGTAGAGTAACTTCAATAAAATGCAAATAATACTCAGTGCATAATTTTCCTGTTTTTTATACAGTTACAGAAGGAATCCAAAAAATGTTGTGAGATTAAGTCAATTAGAAGGTTTAACTTGCCACTAGGATTACACAAATAAACTAGTTTAAAAAAGCAAAAAGAAATTTCACCTGAAGATTTGAGCTTGTATTATGTTTCAAATCATAACCAGAAAAATGCAAGGAAACCTACCTGCTGTTTTTCATCAATCTTGACTGAAAATTCTTCCAGGTCTGGCCTGAGGCCTCACAGAGGTGCGATGTCTTCTAAGTGATTTCAGACTGACCAGTATATTTCCTCTGACAGAGCGTTTTCCTGTAAATGGGTTGTATGATCAGACGAAAGGAAGTGTTTTTTTGTGAGGTTACCTATAACTTGCCAGATCAGAAACAAACTAATAAATAAACAAAATGTTATGTCTGACATTATCTGGACTGTACCAACCATAGTTTCTTTATGTTTAACAGTGAGCAGATGTTTGGAGCAGGGGTGTATTCAGCTGTCTGAACAAGTGCATGATTTACAGAAATATAGGAACTGGTAACTATTATGTATATACTAAAACTATAAAAATAAACTTGGTCTTCACTTTGTTGTCTATGAAACACACCAAATTACTTTAATATTTCACACACCTGAAAATCTACTGTCTGTAGTTATGTCTGTGATTAAATTATTCATCTTTTTGTGGGTAGTCAATGCCAAAACCATAGTTTAACAATTAAAGTCACCACCTTTCCTCATCACCTGATAATCTTGTAGCTGCTAAGGTAGAACATAAGGCATATATTAAACAGGTGTGTACACTTCAGTGGCAGTAGAAGGTGAATGAAACATCTAACACATCTTTGGCATAAGGCTCATTTACTCTCTACATTTGAAATGGTATGAAGATGGACTTTTTCTAAAACTTTACTGTTGCTTGTGTTTTCCACTGTAGGCATCACATTGCTACAGCTATTAAACACTTAGTTAATGATTTAACAAGAGCAGGACACCAGAAACTTAAAATAATTATTAATCATTTTACTCACTAATACCACCTTCATGTTGAGTGCAATGATGTGATGGGATGAAGCTTTTCTTTAGTGACTTTTTAATACTCCTACTTTATGATTATGATCTTATTTTAAACACGTCTGAAGGTGAAAGATAGATAACAAGTTCCTGTTTCTCACGAACAAGATAAAACAAAGACTAGCAAAACCGCTGTCTTAAACATCTCAGCATCTCAGCTTATGTTAAAATTAGACCATGAGTGAGAACAACTGCAAAACCACAGTGATGAATATCAGTTTCTGTCTACAGTGTATTGCAGTCCTAACAGGTTCTTTTTATCTCTGCTGAAGACTAAGATTACATTTGTATAGTAAATTCATTCGTTTTTTTTTTCTTCTGCTGCTTCTCCTCCATCTTCACCACTCCTCTTCGTCATTTGTTCTTCCCCTTGCCTGCCTCTGCACATTACACCATCCCCAGCAAGTCTGCACACAGAGTGGCTCATTGCACCTGCAGATTTAAACCCATGACACTCACACTCTTATAGCAGCTCAACCATGCAAACCCCTGCATCACCTTACCACCGTGCATTTACTGTTATTGGACTTTTTTACATTTTGATGCTAGAAAAGAAACCTGTCTGCTGTAGGAATCACACCACAGCCTTCTGAGTGGGAGTCAGAGGTTTTTGCCACAACGCCACCTGGTGGCAACACATCATTATTTAGATGGCTTTACTGTTACTAATGACTATACAACGTCAGAGCTGGGGAAACATCTCACCTGTGTTGAATGTGTTCCATTTGCTACAAGCTTGTAACTTGGGGTCCTGAAGTTTCTCCAACTTTCTGAGTCAGAACTGTGAATTCAGGGCACATTTTTGATGATGTAGTATATTTGAGTTCTGAAATTAAATGGAAGTCATCTTTCTTGTTTTGTGCACACATTGACAGTGATGTTGGTCCGTGTTATCTTTTAGTCCAGGGGTTCTCAGCCTTTTCAGTGCTTGACCTCCAGATGCCAGAGATCAGGGGCCGCCACTTCACCTGAGGGTGGTCGAAGCATAGTTGAACACAGCTGTGCATATTCAAGAATAGTCATGTGCAGACTTGCATTCTAAACATTACTTATTAGGAGGCCGTGTAGTGGTGAGTTTGGGAGGGCAGATGAAATTTCCGTAGATATCTCCTCCACATATGGATATTGGACGCAGTTTTAGGCACAATGAGGGAAGAAGTGGAGCTTGTAAACCCTACAAAAGCAATGCGCCTTAAAGTTGTAATTTTTGTTGTGTTTTATGTTTGTTGTTTAAAGTTAGCTCAACTACACTCTTAAGAAGGGGAAAACATGTATTTTTGTATATTATGAACTTTATCATGACATTACTGAGTTTTCGAGTAATCATTTAGTATGACAGCAAATTTAAGAGAAGTTAAATCCATGTCATCGTCTGTAACAATTAATAAAATCCAATGCATCACATGGAGTGTGCACGGTTTACACAGTGGAGTCAAATAACACAAGGTTTTGGCTCATTTAAAGGGTCTTTCCTCAGATGAAGCTTTACTTCAAGAACTTCATTTTAAAAAGGGGGAAATCGAGTATCTAAAGAGAGACTGGGTGGGTGAGGCTTATGATACCACCTACTGCAGCAACAGCAGGAGAGTGGGCATTCTGATTAACAAAAGGATACCTTTTTCCTTAACGGCGGTTCATAAAGACCAAGAAGGTCGGTTTCTCGTATTGGTTTGGAATTTATTTGGTGAAAGGTTCACATTAATTTTATTATATATACCCCCTGGAGCAAATTTAGTATTTCTGGATAAAATTCAGAATATATTAGATACATATGAGACGGGAACTATAATTGTGGGAGGTGACTTCAATAATACTTTTAAAAAGCTTGATCGACAAAGTTGTAAGAAGGGGGGCTTCAGAGACCCTCCAAAAAAATGAAAAGACTTTCTTTCGACAAATACTTTGGAAGATACATGGAGACTATTATTTCCAACAACAAATGATTACACATACTATTCCAAGAGTAAGAATAGTTATTCAAGGATTGATTATATTTTTATTTCAAAAGTGCCGTTAGAAAATGTATTGAACTCAAAGATTCATGAAATTGTTATATCAGACCATTCTCCAGTATCCTGTCTAATTGTGCCAGCGGAAAACAAAAAGAGCAATCGTATATGGAGAATGAAAAGAGCACATTTACTTGAGTTTCTAAAATATGTAAATGGAAAAATAGACGACTTTATTAATACAAATGTAAATAATGGACAACAGGACACACCATCCCCTGACATAATATGGGATGCATTTAAGGCTTATATGAGAGGAATGATAATTTCATTTTCGTCAAAGAAAAAGAATGATCTAGATTTCCAAATTAAAGAAAAAGAACAAGAAATCGCATGACTGGAATCATTTCATACAAAATCGTTAAGACTGGGGGACAAAATGGTCAAAGCAGAACAAGAGTATGAACTTTTACTTTCAAAAAGAGGCAATAACTACAGATTTAATTCAAATAAGGCATTTTATTTAATGGCCAATTAGTCTGGTAAACATCTAGCATCACTGGTAAAGAGAATTCAGTCTAGACCAACAATAATTCTGAGAGACAATGATTCCGATGTACTCATTAGAAACAATAAACTCAATAGTATTTTCAAATCGTTCTATGAAACTCTGTATAAATCTGAAGAACGCAATTTAAATGATCCAGGTTCTTTTTTGGATAAAATTAATTTAAAACAACTTTCACAGGACAAGAAAGATTTTTTAAGTTCAGAGATCACTGGAGCTGAAATATTACAAACAATTAAAACTTTTTCACAAAAAAAAAAAACACCAGGTATGGATGGGTTTCTGGAGTAAACTGGCTCCAATATTCATTCAAATGACCAGACACATGTCAGACAACCAGGTACTGCCCAAAACTATGTATCAAGCAATTATCTGAGTTATACTGAAACCAGGAAAATCAGGTGAATCACCATCAGATTACAGACCTATTAGCTTAATCAATTGTGACAATAAGATATTAACTAAACTAATGAGCAATAGACTTTCAAAGATTTTACCAGATTTGATACATAAAAACCAAACAGGTTTCATTAAAAATAGGCGTTTACAGACAAATACAAGAACTTGTTTTGGTATTATTCAGCATGCAAAAAAACACAATTTAAATTTGGCTGTTATGGCAGTTGACGCTGAAAAAGCATTTGACCACCTTGAGTGGCCTTTTCTTTTTAAAGTTTGGGAAAAATTTAATACAAATAATGTTCTCTCAGAGGAATTTACTTTGGAGAGGGGTACTAGACAAGGTTGCCCTCTCCCCCCTTGTTTTTGCTTTGGCAATCAAACCCCTGGCAGAGAGAATTAGACAAGATCATCAAATTACAGGTGTCGCTATAGGAAAGGAACAGTACAAATTGAATTTATTTGCTGATGATCTTTTGATGTACCTAAATAATTCTGATGAATCCATTCAACCTTTGCTTGCAATATTTACAGAATATTCAGTGGTCTCGGGCTCCAAGATTAATTTAGGAAAAACAGAAATAATGGCAGTAGGGAAATCCAAAAACACAGTGCATACCTTACAACAGACATTTAAATGGACAACTAAAATTACGTATTTGGGATATGCCATTAATAATAGTAAGCAACAGATAATCAAAGACAATTATATTCCACTACTTAACAACATGAAATCTGATATGAATAAATGGTCGAACCTTCCTTTAAATCTCACTGGAAGAATCAACTTATTTAAAATGATGTGGCTTCCAAAATTTTTGTTTCTTTTTTCTGCAGTTCCTGTAACCCCACCAAAATGTTCTTTAAAAAAGCATATTCCATTATTTCAGAATTCATCTGGGAAAAGAAAACTCCAGGAATAAAAAGGAAAGTTTTACATATATCAAAAGGTAAGGGAAGATTTAATCTTCCCGATTTAGAATTGTATTACCTTGCCAATCAAGCATTATACCTACACCATATTGTTAAACATACCGAAGAAGAACAATGGATTCAGATTGAAAATGTCCAGGTCTATCCTCAAAATCTGTTTTCTTATGTGTTTTCTAAAACTGAAAAAAATACCTCTCTTAATTTTATGGTTAGAAATTTATCAGCAACATGGAAAAAAATGAAGAGTGTTTTAAGGGAATCTATAACACTGCCAAAGCATACTTCATTGTGGAATAATCCTTGGATAACTCTTCAGAATAAAGTGTTAGATTGGTCTACATGGAGGGAGAGAGGTATAGATATGGTGGAGGATTTAATGAATGGTAACAAATTTATTTCCTGGACTGACTTTAAAAGTAAATATGATCTGTTCAATGGGGAATTCTTCAGGTACATGCAGCTGAGGAGTTTATTTCAAAGTTTTGACCTCGAATCTTTTGGACAACACAGTGAGTCAGAGGAAGTTATATTCAAGTCTGAAACATGTAACAAACTGACAAGTAAAGTCTATAAAATCTTGCAGAAATCTTATTTTGTTGACGCTTTGTTGGAATCCAGAATTTGTTTATGGAACCAGGATTTAGGAAGGGAGGATATAAATTCCAAGTGGGAACAATGTTGGAACATAACAAATGATATTACAGTCAATGAAAATCTATGTTTGATTCAATATAAAATAATGCATAGAATTTATTGTACCAGAGATAAAATGCATAAGTATGATGGGAAGGTTTCAAAGAACTGCTTAAAGTGTGGAACTGCAGACTCTTTGTTTCATGCGTTCTGGCAATGTGGTAAAATTCAGACGACATGGTTGGAAATAGAGAACTGACTATCAGAGGCTCTCGGTACGAAGCTTAATTTCCACCCATCACTTTGTATCTTACAAGATGTTTCAAACAGTAGTGTGCAATTTCCACAAAAATGGATCATTCTCCTTTCCTCATTGATATTAAAGACACTTATTTTAAAACAATGGAAATCTACATATCCTCCATCCCTTAATCACTGGAAACATGAATTGTCTTATTATTTGACAATGGAAAAGCTTATTGCCATTGAAAAAACAAAGTGACTCAATTTGAGAACATATGGGGAAAAATAATACAAGTGCTGAATTTGTAAAATTATACATTTAACAAATAAGTAGTCTGTGTCTTACTAGTATAGCATTCTGGTACTCCCTGTTGTTTGTGTATGAATTGTCTGTGCTGATGATGGAGTATTTATTTATTTATTTATTTTTTCAGTAGGTTGAATCAATAGCAATGCCTGATATATGGAAATTTATATGAGTTGTTCAGAGAGATGAGTATATTCAATTTACTAGATTATAGGGATTATAGTGATTAAAGTTATGATACAGGACATGAAAGGAGGAAGTTGAGCCTTTTTGTTTTTCATGTGGGTCTGTTGTACTTGTATGTTTACTTATTTATTTTTGTGTAATGGTTTTGTTTGGTGTTGTTTTTTGTTTTTGTGTGTGTTTGTGTGTGTGTTTTTTTTTGTTTCTTTCTTTCTTTTCTTGTTTGGATTGTTTTTATGATAATTGCATATTTCTGTTGTCGTTTGTGTAATTTTTGGTGCTTGGAAAATGAAAATAAAAAAAAAAAAAATATATATAAAAATTACTTTAATTTCAGCATTAATTTTAGCAAATGACCATGTTTTTATTTTACCTTTGATTTCCAAGAAAGGTGATTAAAAGTGATTTATTGTCTTTTTTGGAAGTCCAGCATAGAGAGCGTTACAGTAATCTAATCTGTTGGATATGAATGCATGGACCAGTTTTTCTGATTCAGACTGAGACATGAATGACCGAAGTTTGGAAATGTTTTTTAAATGGTAGAAGGCTGTTTTGGTGATGGCAGTTATATGTTGTTGAAAGTTTAAGTCTGAATCAATTATAACTCCATGATTTCTGATGTGCTCACTGTACTGAAAAGGAAATGAAGTTGAAATCGAAATGAATTCTTGTCTCTGTTTTTGTGGACCAACTAGCAGGATTTCTGTTTTTTTTCTGTGTTGAGCTGAAGAAAATTCTGTGACATCCAATGGTGTATTTTATTGATGCATTTGACCAAGTGATTTATGGGATTGAGATTGCCAGGGGAGAGTGAGACATAAAGCTGTGTATCATCGGCATATGAATGGTATGAGACATTGTGTTTCTGAACGAGTGAACCAAGTGGGAGCATGTAAAGGCTGAACAACAGTGGACCAAGAACTGATCCTTGTGGCACCCCACAGTCCAGATTGAAATTTACTGATGTGAAATTGCCGATTGAAACTGAGAATGTTCTTTCCTTTAGATATGATTTTAACCAGTGAATAACAGATCCCGAGAGGCCTGTGGAATTTTCAAGTCTATGGAGTAGGATGTTATGGTCAACTGTATCAAAGGCGGAACTTAAATCTAAAAATACTAAGATGGAGAGTTTGTTTGAATCATTGTTGAATTTAAAATCGTTGATAACCTTGACCAGTGCTGTTTCTGTGCTGTGATTGGTTCTGAATCCTGATTGGTAGACGTCATACAGATTGTTGTGGGTGAGGTAATTGTGTAACTGATTGTAGATGAATTTTTCTATGATTTTACTGACAAAGGGAAGGTTGGAGATGGGCCTGTAGTTGCTAATTATTGATGGGTCAAGCTTGTTATTTTTGAGTAATGGAGTGATAATGTCATGCTTTAGAAAAATGGGGACACCACCAGACTGAAGAGATGCATTGATAATATAGAGTAGATCCTGAAACACAACATGAGAGACACACTTAAATAGTTTTGAAATGGAATGGGGTCAAGAGAACAGGTAGAGTATTTGAAGTGTTTGATAACTTCCTCAAGGTCATTAATGTTCACATGTTTAAAATTACACATGTTGGTCTGGGAATTTTTGTAAATTGAGGAACACAGAAGGGCAGAGGTGCTGTTTTGTAGTTGAAGAGTGTTAGATCTGATGGTGGTAATTTTTTCCTTGAAGTATGTTGCAAATTCATTACACTTGTTTGAGGAGAGGAAGTCAGCAGGGGTTGATCTGGTGGGATTAATTAGTTTATCAATTGTACAGAACAGGTAGCGGGTATTATGTTTGTTTTCATTGATCATTTTTGAGATGTGCTGCTGTTTTGACATTTTGATTTCTTTATTGTAGGTGATTAGTATATGTTTGTTTCATAATGTACGTACAGTTTGCTCTTTCGCCATTTCCTTTCAGCCTTTCTGCAGGATCTTTTTAGCATCCTCACTCTCTCCGTTTCTCTAAAGAGCCTTTGTTTTTTTGTTAATTAATTTAGTTTTTATGGGTGCAATATTATTAATGATGTTACTCACTGTTTTGTTGAAATTGTCCATCATGTCGCTGCATGATGACTTGATGGGCAAATTATGACTACTGTACTGCTGAATGAACTCATGAGAAGCATTTTCACCAATAAAACGTTTCTCATTTCTGGTGAAACAGGTCATACTGAAGAAGATGCAAAAATGGTCTGAGAGTGCAATGTCCAGAATATCAGTGATTGTTATGGTTATATTGAGGCCTTTTGATTGAACCAGGTCGAGGGTGTGTCCGTGCATATGTGTGGGTCCGGTAACATGCTGTGTAAATTCAAATGTATCCAGGATATTAAGAAACTGTTTTGTGTCCAGACTAGCAGAATTGTCTATATGTATATTAAAATCACCAGAAATGACAATGTGGTCGTAGTCAATGGATATTTTTGAAATCAGCTCAGTAAATTCATCAATAAATCCTGTTCTTAGTTTAGGAGGGTGGTACACTGTGAGCATGATTTTAGAAACAACAGACTTAATAACAACAGCTAAGTATTCAAAGGTTGAAAATTCACCAAGACAAACAGTACGACAGTCTAGGTTAGGATGATAGAGAAATGCAATCCCTCCACCTTTTTTGTTTTGTCTTGTACAATATAAAAATTTGAAGTTAGTAGGTGCTGTTTCAGTCAGCTTTTTGTTCCCAGTAGCATCCAGCCATGTTTCTGTGAGAAGGATGCAGTCCAGTTTATTTTCATAGATTATGTCATTAACCAGAAATGTTTTGTTAACCAAGGATCTATCATTAAGGAGGGCCAATTTCAAGCAGCAGGTGGAGGTGGTGGAGTCTGATTTGAGTGCTGCAGTTGTAATTTGACTATGATTTTTAACATGAATACCGTGGTTGCTCACAGCCTGTCTGGTTTTCAAAATCATCCTGTCACTGATTCTGACTGGAATCATGGCAGCATGGGAGGATGACTGGGAGAGGAGACAGTGGTTGAGTCGACAGGGGGGCTATGCACAGATGTTAGTAGTGACAGAGAGTTGTTTATGATGTCCCTGTGCTTGACGTTATTCATGAAATTTATGGGAGAAAGCGTTTCATGGATGGTCTTTAACCTGGCATTTGTGGCAGTTGTATCGGTTTAAAATGTTTCAGTAGAGCGGCAGGATCCTGGCTCCATATGCATGGCAAAAGTTGAGAGTGGGGAACTATTGACACTGGCGCTAGGACCCGGAGGACGTCAATAGTAGTGGGACTGATCAGAGGGAGGAGTGGAGGCAAAACACTCATGCTGTGCATGGTTCACTAGCATTGCTCTCTGCATTATTAGTGTTATTATAAGATACACTTGTATGTGTATTTCTTCAGTGTAGTGTTCACTTGGCAGTAAAAGAAGGGGCATATCAAAGATCCCATGGCCCTCTGTTTTTTTCAGTTTCACAGATTTATTTTTACATTTTCAGATCAATTTCAATGGATGTTTTTCCTGAATTGTTACATAAAACAATCCACCTTCAGCCTACCTAAACCTTATGAAACGTGTGTAATCAAATTTGCAGTCAGTTTTCTGACAATCACTTCTGGGCCTTATAACCTCTGAAAATACTCACGTGCAGAAATTTCCCTTTCTAATCACTTTCAATGTTAGTGACCACAGAACTGTAGATCTGTGTTTATGACCCCACAATGATGATGTGGGAAAAAAAGAAAAATTCACTTATTCTATCAATACTGCGGCATATCATAGCCCTTCATAAAAAATGTACATGACATACCAGCTTTAGAACAAGAAATGGATAGCAGATTGATTAACTTTATTTATCCCAACCTGTGGTTTTAAAGCAGTAGCTTAATAGAGAGATAAATATATAAAAAAGAGCGTAAATACACATAAAATCCAAAAAGAAATACAATGTAGACATGGAAAACATAAAAATGAAGCACCAGAAATGAAGACCTAAAAAAACATGGCTGACAGGGGCTGCTGCCACAGACTGCTATCTAGCACAGGGCAGGGGGTATGACGTATTATACCATGTTTTGAAAACACCAGCTGTACAAGTTTGAATTCAGTGAAATCAACTGCATCACAGCATTACTGCATTCATAGATTTTTATTGTCATTGTGAATTAACTGAAGTAGACTGTTGTCTCCATCTTGTGGTCAGAAAGGACCCTAACACTTCTTGCAGTTAATAGAATCTAAAGGAGCAGTAGAGCTCCTCTAGGTGTCTCTACTGAGCCGGACAGAAAAACAGGACAGTGAGAAGAACAGAAGACCTTTCAATATCTAATATAGCACACCGACTCCCATCCGTTATTTAGAACATATTTACAAATGCTGCACATAAATGGAAATCAAAACAAAATGAATGTTCTTTCATTTTAGAGGCGTTCACATGAGCAAGCATGTTAGCAGTCATTCACAGCTTCTGAGATGATCAGAGGTCTATCATCATTTTCTAGAAACTTTGCATTGCTACATTTAGAGTGGAAACATTGGTCACAGCTGTATGCAGTCATGTTCCTTTCCTAATATGTAACCTTGTATTTATGTATTACTGAGGGCAGGCTGATTTTAATATTGGTTCTTCAACACTGTTTTTGTAGAGCTCAGGAAATGGCTTATTATATTTGAATCTGCTGACATTCTGGTCCTCTAGAGATGAATTAACAGTGCTTTTGATAGCAGTCAGATCATTCTGTCATGAGCGTCAGCATCATGTACAGTAGAGTTCACAGGAGATTCTGTAGAGTTCTGGTTGGAGTTTGGCTCAGTTGCCCCCATATTTTGCATCATTATTATTACATCTGTGTTGATGTCTTCATCTTCAGGGTCATCCATAAAATCTAAAGAGAAAAGAGAAAAATGAAAGCATTTTTGATTGGAAACCAAACACTGCACAACATATCGACATTTTCACTCTTCAAAGTCTGAATAAGATCATCTCCACGGCATGGTATCAAATAAATGACTTTTTTAAAATTGTAGCCCATATTAAGAGATTTCCATGAGAGAAAAATCATTAAAGTACCGTTATAAACAGCCACAGGTTTTGTGTTGTTACGTCGAATGCTCAAACTGCAGCTTAGAGCCACCAGGAGGGAAATAGGCAAAAGGGTTCTTATTATGGTCACAGCCTCAACAGGGTAGGAGGATGAAACTGAAAAATATAAACAAATATCAAACCTAGATAGATGATTATATTAACAGAAGCTTTTTTCCAAACAAGCAAAAAGTTTGACAAATATTTATTGTCTCTCATCAGCTTTTTTAGGGACACAAACATTTACAGTATGAAATAAAACAAAATGTCTCAAACAAGTGTAGCTATAAAAGCAGGCATTAAACAAAATGGTATTAAATTATTGTGATAAATTCTATAAAATGAAGTTCATAACTGTTGTTTATAAGTAGACCTGCCTTTATTTGATTTTAAAAACCACAAAACCACAAGAATTCATGACTGGCCTTAGTGGCTGAGAAAGGGAGAAAAGGAGCACCCTCAAAACAATCAACTTCTGAAGGTGCACAACAACAACAAAAAAACTTACTAGAAAACCAGAAGTCAGCATTGAAAAAATGTCCTTTTAAGCAGTTTTATTGGAGCAAGGCAAAAAGGATGCGCGTCGACTCGAGGTCTTCTTTAACGAAGAAGGCCTCGAGTCGAAACATGTCCAACACTTGTAGTATAATGTTAATGACTGTACCTTTGCAGCTTTTCAGTTGAATCACTGTTTCTTCTCTGCTGAGGTTGTTCCAAGCATTACATGTTAAGTTTCCAGTGAGCTGACCATTTAAGCTGATGGTGACACTGGAAACACTGGGTTTATCCTCTTCAGTTGTCCCTGCCAGTGACTGTATTTTTTCTGTCCTGTTCAAGAACGGGCTGTTGTGGTTTGTCTGAATAAGTAAATGGTCATCCAGAGTCAAAACAAACTCCACTCCATCTCCTTCAGAGGAGCAGCTGACGTTCATCTTTTCTGGAGACAAACACATCTGAGACACAGCTGGCTTTAAAACTGGAGCTGAAAGACAAACGAAGAGTAGCATATTCAATATCTAGAGTAGAAAACTTGAGCACTGTTCTGTTTGAAGGTTTAGTTTGTTTCCAGTTTGTTTATATTTCTGGTTTGCTGTCGACCATACTCCTAAAAACCTTTAAACTTTTGATATAATGCAGAAGTACTATGAGGAATTGCTTTACTGAAATAAAAAAACATCTTACATTTATTTTTCCATTGGCAAAGACTTAGATTGCCAGTGCTGTATGCTTTTCTGTCCTTCAGCTGTGCATCTCTTATTTACTCAGCTGCGTGCTCTCGCTTCTCTCACTTCTGTAGAAATAAAACAGTCAGTAGTTTGACACCTGTAGTATAAGCACTTTACCTGTGCAGCTCTTCAGACGCATCACTGTTTCTTCTCTGCTGACATGGTTCTGAACATTACACACTAAGTTTCCAGTGAGGTGACCGTTTAAGCTGATGGTAACACTGGAAACACTGGGTTTTTTCTCTTCAGTTGTCCCTGCCAGTGTTTTTTCTGTCCTGCTGTTCAGGAACGGGCTGTTGTCGCTTGTCTGAATAAGTAAATGGTCATCCAGAGTCAAAACAAACTTCACTCCATCTCCTTCAGAGGAGCAAACTCATTTTAGCCAACACCATGATATATACAGTGGGGAATGGCTAGACAGTTTGTTAGTTGTTTTGGGCTCCATTCAAAATGCCGAGGGTACCTGATGAGTGTATAGCACCCTCGGCTACTATCTATACTTTAAGTATTTATTTATTTATTTATTTATTAGTGTTTGGACATAAGAAATTACAAATGATATAAGAAAAACTTTCACAGGAAAGTACATAAAGGAGTTTGTTCAGGTGAGGTGAGGAAACCCAAGATGGGCTTATAATCAAAGCTCACCATGTCATGTGTTAATCATTAGTCATCATACTTCTTTTAATTCTTTTTGTTTTAGTAGTTATTTTTCTGTTAATTCTGTCGATGTTGTGTTGACTGTGATTTTCAGCCTGAACATACAGGTGTATAGTTTGCACAGCTGCCAAACTTTTCAGGCCTGTTGGCACAGTCATATGATTAATTCATATTCTTTTGTGGATCAGGTGCAAAAACAAGGCAAATAACAGATACTATTCAAAATTTATGAGGCTCTGGCCAGAGTATACTGACTCATAACAAAAGCGCTAACAAGTTTTGTCCTTTTTGCAGCTGTATCCATTCGGATTCCTACTTCATTATTTTTAACAACTCAGATAATCTGGAAACTTTAAACAATGTTGAACAGACATATTAGGATGAGCACATTGTCTAACTTTATAAAGTCCAACTTACCTTGAATTTCTAGGTGCACATGTAGTTTTCTTATTAAAAGTCCATTTAATCCATGCGCATCCAACATGTAATCTCCAGAGTGATTTTTCATTGCTTCTCCTAGTTTTAAACTTCCATTGGCATAGAGCTCTGGATCATTGGAGTATTCGTCATTAAACTTCATCTTATTTTTGTTCAATTCAAAAATCAGATCGCTCTTATCTTTCTTTATTCTTATTTGCCTATCTGTTGTATTTGGCAGGTTAAAAATCAACAGCTGTCCCACTGCTCCATGGCAATGCTGAGCTCCAGTAACTTCAGAGAAATTGCATTTGATAGAGCCTAAAAAAACGACAAAAAAAAAAAATTGGCCTTTATGTATAATACAGTTGCGTTATTGTTAGTGTCTCACTTCAGTTGCAAATGTTTGTGCATTTTGTCACGATACCATGATGTTCTTTCTGTGTTATTACATATTGTTACATAACATATACTTTAATTAATTCTAACTATAATAAAAGTATTTATTTTATGGCCCAAATATAACTGAACTATTACTCTGTTTACTCTGATTATTTGTATAAACTTATCTTCCTTTGATCAATAATTTAAACTGGTTTTCCAGTGTAATCTTTATCTCACTTTGAAACAAAGGTGTACCTTGTGCCAGAGCTGTTGCTGTCAGAGCGGTGATGATCATGTAGATTGACTTCATTTTTTCCTGTAGAGTAACTTCAATAAAATGCAAATAATACTCAGTGCATAATTTTCCTGTTTTTTATACAGTTACAGAAGGAATCCAAAAAATGTTGTGAGATTAAGTCAATTAGAAGGTTTAACTTGCCACTAGGATTACACAAATAAACTAGTTTAAAAAAGCAAAAAGAAATTTCACCTGAAGATTTGAGCTTGTATTATGTCTCAAATCATAACCAGAAAAATGCAAGGAAACCTACCTGCTGTTTTTCATCAATCTTGACTGAAAATTCTTCCAGGTCTGGCCTGAGGCCTCACAGAGGTGCGATGTCTTCTAAGTGATTTCAGACTGACCAGTATATTTCCGCTGACAGAGCGTTTTCCTGTAAATGGGTTGTATGATCAGATGAAAGGAAGTGTTTTTTTGTGAGGTTACCTATAACTTGCCAGATCAGAAACAAACTAATAAATAAACAAAATGTTATGTCTGACATTATCTGGACTGTGCCAACCATAGTTTCTTAATTTTTAACAGTAAGCAGATGTTTGGAGCAGGGGTGTATTCAGCTGTCCGAACAAGTGCATGATTTACAGAAATATAGGAACTGGTAACTGTTATGTATATACTAAAACTATAAAAATAAACTTGGTCTTCACTTTGTTGTCTATAAAACACACCAAATTAATATTTCACACACCTGAAAATCTACTGTCTGTAGTTATGTCTGTGATCAAATTATTCATCTTTTTGTGGGTAGTCAATGCCAAAACCATAGTTTAACAATTAAAGTCACCACCTTTCCTCATCACCTGATAATCTTGTAGCTGCTAAGGTAGAACATAAGGCATATATTAAACAGGTGTGTACACTTCAGTGGCAGTAGAAGGTGAATGAAACATCTAACACATCTTTGGCATAAGGCTCATTTACTCTCTACATTTGAAATGGTATGAAGATGGACTTTTTCTAAAACTTTACTGTTGCTTGTGTTTTCCACTGTAGGCATCACATTGCTACAGCTATTAAACACTTAGTTAATGATTTAACAAGAGCAGGACACCAAAAACTTAAAATAATTATAAATCATTTTACTCACTAATACCACCTTCATGTTGAGTGCAATGATGTGATGGGATGAAGCTTTTCTTTAGTGACTTTTTAATACTCCTACTTTATGATTATGATCTTATTTTAAACACGTCTGAAGGTGAAAGATAGATAACAAGTTCTTGTTTCTCACAAACAAGATAAAACAAAGACTAGGAAAACCGCTGTCTTAAACATCTCAGCATCTCAGCTTATGTTAAAATTAGACCATGAGTGAGAACAACTGCAAAACCACAGTGATGAATATCAGTTCCTGTCTGCAATGCTTTACAGTCCTAACAGCTTCTCTTTATCTCTGCTGAAGACTAAGGTTACATTTGTAAAGTAAATTCATTTGTTTTTTTTTTCTTCTGCTGCTTCTCCTCCATCTTCACCACTCCTCTTCATCATCTGTTCTTCCCCAGCAAGTCTGCACACAGAGTGGCTCCTCACACCTGCAGATTTAAACCCATGACACTCACACTCTTATAGCAGCTCAACCATGCAAACCCCTGCATCACCTTACCACCGTGCATTTACTGTTATTGGACTTTTTTACATTTTGATGCTAGAAAAGAAACCTGTCTGCTGTAGGAATCACACCACAGCCTTCTGAGTGGGAGTCAGAGGTTTTTGCCACAACGCCACCTGGTAGCAACACATCATTATTTAGATGGCTTTACTGTCACTAATGACTATACAACGTCAGAGCTGGGGAAACATCTCACCTGTGTTGAATGTGTTCCATTTGCTACAAGCTTGTAACTTGGGGTCCTGAAGTTTCTCCAACTCTCTGAGTCAGAACTGTGAATTCAGGGCACATTTTTGATGATGTAGCATATTTGAGTTCTGAAATTAAATGGAAGTCATCTTTCTTGTTTTGTGCACACATTGACAGTGATGTTGGTCCGTGTTATCTTTTAGTCCAGGGGTTCTCAGCCTTTTCAGCGCTTGACCTCCAGATGCCAGAGATCAGGGGCCGCCACTTCACCTGAGGGTGGTCGAAGCATAGTTGAACACAGCTGTGCATATTCAAGAATAGTCGTGTGCAGACTTGCATTCTAAACATTACTTCAATTTCAGCATTAATCTTAGCAAATGACCATGTTTTTATTTTCCCTTTGATTTCCAAACAGAAAGACTCACCCCGAGCAGCAGCAGCAACAGCAGACCATTAGCTTAGCTGGTATGAGAGGCAGCTCTTAGATCAGAGGCTCTCGCCACAAGTATGATTTTGCATCCAAGTTAATAGCAGTAATTTCATATTGATATAGCATTTTATTTCTGATATCTTTATAAAAGAAGCAAAAGTTAATTATCCCAATGACTAAACCCAAAACCTTGTTTGCTGGGGTTCAACTCCCCATATGTACAGTGAGAAACCTTTCCTCAAGTGGTCCCCTAGATGTCCTATTGACCACCAGATGAGGGTTCCTATAAAATTTTGTTGAAAATTTGTGTAGAGAATTTCTAAATAAAAATAAAATGGCTGGCAGTAAACTGGCCCCTGATTGGCCTATGACTCAGCTGCATTTATTCTCAACTTTTGTTTGGCTCTTACTCTTTAGAGATGTGGGACTTTAATTTAGGAGAGCTTTTACATTTCTACGCCCTTTAACATTTCTTTCTACCGTAGTTTGAGTTCATTCTTGTATTGTTTTCATTTGACAGAGTAGTTCAGCAGAGGTGAAATTAATTACATTTATAGGAGGCAAAACACTCATGCTGTGCATGGTTCACTAGCATTGCTTTCTGTGCATTATTAGTGTTATTATAAGATACACTTGTATGTGTATTTCTTCAGTGTAGTGTTCACTTGGCAGTAAAAGAAGGGGCATATCAAAGATCCCATGGCCCTCTGATTTTTTTTTTTTCAGTTTCACAGATTTATTTTTACATTTTCAGATCAATTTCAGTGGATGTTTTTCCTGAACTGTTACATAAAATAACCCACCTTCAGCCTACCTAAACCTTATGAAACGTATGCCATCAAATTTGCAGTCAGTTTTCTGACTTTAGAAATTGATAACTCCAGAGTCACTTCTGGGCCTTATAACCTCTAAAAATACTCATGTGCAGAAATTTCCCTTTCTAATCACTTTCAATGTTAGTGACCACAGAACTGTAGATCTGTGTTTATTAACCAACAATGATGATATGGGAGAAAAAAAAAAACACTTATTCCATCAATACTGTGGCATATCATAGCACTTTATAAAAAATGTAAATGACATATCAGCTTTAGAACAAGAAATGGATAGAAGAGCAGATTGATTAACTTTATTTATCCCAACCTGTGGTTTTACAGTAGTAGCTTAATAGAGAGATAAATATGTAAAAAAAGCATAAATACACATAAAATCCAAATAGAAATACAATGTAGACATGGAAAACATAAAAATGAAGCACCAGAAATGGAAGGAGGTATGACGTATTATACCATGTTTTGAAAACACCAGCTGTACAAGTTTGAATAAAGTGAAATCAACTGCATCACAGCATTACTGCATTCATAGATTTTTATTGTCATTGTGAATTAACTGAAGTAGACTGTTGTCTCCATCTTGTGGTCAGAAAGGACCCTAACACTTCTTGCAGTTAATAGAATCTAAAGGAGCAGTAGAGCTCCTCTAGGTGTCTCTACTGAGCCGGACAGAAAAACAGGACAGTGAGAAGAACAGAGGACCTTTCAATATCTAATATAGCACACCGACTCCCATCCGTTATTTAGAACATATTTACAAATGCTGCACATAAATGGAAATCAAAACAAAATGAATGTTCTTTCATTTTAGAGGCGTTCACATGAGCAAGCATGTTAGCAGTCGTTCACAGCTTCTGAGATGATCAGAGGTCTATCATCATTTTCTAGAAACTTTGCATTGCTACATTTAGAGTGGAAACATTGGTCACAGCTGTATGCAGTCATGTTCCTTTCCTAATATGTAACCTTGTATTTATGTATTACTGAGGGCAGGCTGATTTTAATATTGGTTCTTCAACACTGTTTTTGTAGAGCTCAGGAAATGGCTTATTATATTTGAATCTGCTGACATTCTGGTCCTCTAAAGATGAATTAACAGTGCTTTTGATAGCAGTCAGATCATTCTGTCATGAGCGTCAGCATCATGTACAGTAGAGTTCACAGGAGATTCTGTAGAGTTCTGGTTGGAGTTTGGCTCAGTTGCCCCCATATTTTGCATCATTATTATTACATCTGTGTTGATGTCTTCATCTTCAGGGTCATCCATAAAATCTAAAGAGAAAAGAGAAAAATGAAAGCATTTTTGATTGGAAACCAAACACTGCACAACATATCGACATTTTCACTCTTCAAAGTCTTAATAAGATCATCTCCACGGCATGGTATCAAATAAATGACTTTTTTAAAATTGTAGCCCATATTAAGAGATTTCCATGAGAGAAAAATCATTAAAGTACCGTTATAAACAGCCACAGGTTTTGTGTTGTTACGTCGAATGCTCAAACTGCAGCTTAGAGCCACCAGGAGGGAAATAGGCAAAAGGGTTCTTATTATGGTCACAGCCTCAACAGGGTAGGAGGATGAAACTGAAAAATATAAACAAATATCAAACCTAGATAGATGATTATATTAACAGAAGCTTTTTTCCAAACAAGCAAAAAGTTTGACAAATATTTATTGTCTCTCATCAGCTTTTTTAGGGACACAAACATTTACAGTATGAAATAAAACAAAATGTCTCAAACAAGTGTAGCTATAAAAGCAGGCATTAAACAAAATGGTATTAAATTATTGTGATAAATTCTATAAAATGAAGTTCATAACTGTTGTTTATAAGAAGACCTGCCTTTATTTGATTTTAAAAACCACAAGAATTCATGACTGGCCTTAGTGGCTGAGAAAGGGAGAAAAGGAGCACCCTCAAAACAATCAACTTCTGAAGGTGCACAACAACAACAAAAAAACTTACTAGAAAACCAGAAGTCAGCATTGAAAAAATGTCCTTTTAAGCAGTTTTATTGGAGCAAGGCTCAATGGACACTCTTCAGCTCGAGGTCTTCTTTAACTAAGAAGGCCACGAGTCGCACGCATGTGTCCAACACTTGTAGTATAATGTTAATGACTGTACCTTTGCAGATTTTCAGTTGAATCACTGTTTCTTCTCTGCTGAGATTGTTCTGAGCATTACACACTAAGTTTCCAGTGAGCTGACCATTTAAGCTGATGGAAACACTGGAAACACTGGGCTTGTCCTGTTTAGGCGTCCCTGCCATAGAATGTGTTTTTTCTGTCCTGCTGTTCAAGAACGTGCTGTCGTCTCTTGTCTGAATTAGAAGATTGTTGTCTAAAATCAATGTAAACTCCACTCCATCTCCTTCAGAGGAGCAGCTGAGGTTCATCTTTTCTGGAGACAAACACGTTTGAGACACAGCTGGCTTTAACACTGGAGCTGAAAGACAAAGAGTAACATTAAATATCTGGAGTAGATAACTAGTTTGTTTAATTTCCTGTTTTGCTGTTGAATATACTCCTCAAATAACGTAAAACTTCCAACATAATACATAAGTACCCTGAAGAAATGCCTTTCTTAATTAAACGATCCTAAACTTGATCTTCTATTGGCAAAGAGCTTGGATTGCCAAGCACTGTATGCTCCTGTTCCTCTGTCTCTTGGCTGTACATCTCTCATTTACTCAGCTGCGTGCTCCCGTTTCCTTCTGTGTGGAGTTACACAGCGTGGGCTAGAACTATTGGTTCTGGTTAATATTAATGTTATTCATGTTAGAAATTAAGACGAAATATAATTATCTAAAGTTATTTGGTATAAAATTCTATTCAGTTATTGTGCTGTTATCACAAAAATCATATGAATATGGGCAGGTGCACTGTCATCACCTCTCAGTCAGTTATTTCAAGATAACAATATAATAAAAAAATGTTTCAGAAAGCTTGTTTAATTCATTTTTAAAATAAATTGGACTGCTTTGAGGTTGTAGTGAGGAACCTGTCACTGATAAGGTTGAATTTGAGGTCAGTGCGCAGGGTTTTAAAATTTGTATTTATTTTTAGATACTTCAAAGTCCAATGGATTGGTCAGTGAGTGTATGTAATTTAAGTCAACCCAAATTTTTTTTGTTTTACTGCAGGCCCAGAGATTGTTAATGAAACTTTAATTACCTTTGCAGCTCTTCAGGTGCATCGCTGTTTCTTCTCTGCTGACATGGTTCTGAACATTACAACTGAAGTCTCCAGTCAGCCCACCATTTAAGCTCATGGTCACAGTGGAAACACTGGGTCTGTCCCATTCAGTTGTCCCTGCCAGAGACTGTATTTTTTCTGTCCTGTTCAAGAATGTGCTGTTGTCGCTTGTCTGAATAAGTAAATGGTCATCCAGAGTCAAAACAAACTCCACTCCATCTCCTTCAGAGGAGCAGCTGATGTTCATCTTTTCTGGTGACAAACACATCTGAGACACAGCTGGCTTTGAAACTGGAGCTGAAAGACAAACATTTCCAAACCCAATTAAGAGGATACCATTTCTTATACATACAGTGGGGAGTGGGGAAGTCGTCAGTCAGGTAGTTGTTTTAGGCTAAATCAAAATGGCCAGGGTACTTGATGGGCCTTTGTGAGTAGTGACAACTACCTGTACCTCATGCTCATTGAGTTTAAAAACTCTGATTCTTCCTTTTTTTCGAGATGGGTTGAAGTTGGATCATACTTGTCTTTGCATACTGTGCATGGACTTGTCTAAAGTCCTTGGTCTGAAAATTTCCATTCTATTTCTGTTTGATCATGTCATTGTTGTGTGAACTGTGATCTTTGCACAAAGCCATTGATTAGCCACATGGCTACTAATCATACAGTTGCAAAGTGTCCACAGTTACTAGCTTTAGTGCAATAGTGTGTTCAAATTCCTAATTTTTTAATCACTCAAAGTAATCTGAAAACTTTCAACAAAGTTGTACAGACATTTAAAGACAAAACACATTCCCTCATTTCATAAAGTCTTTGTTTTCTACCTACCTTGAATTTCCAAGTGCACATGTAGTTTTCTTATTAAAACCCCATTTAATCCATGTTCCTCCAATGTGTAATCTCCACAGTGTTTCTTCGTGGCTTCTCCCAGTTTTAAACTTCCATTGGCAAAAAGTTCAGGATTGTTGGTGTATTCCTTGTTAGTCTCTATCTTATTTTTGTTCAGTTTTAAAATCAGATATTTCTCATCTTTCTTCAGCCTCATTTCTCTATCTGTTGTATCTGGTAGTTGAAAAATCAACAGTTGTCCCACTTCTCCGTGGCATTGATGAGCTCCAGTAGCTTCAGAGAAACTGCATTTGATAGAGCCTAAAACAAAGAAAGAATCCAAATATTGGCCTTTATGTATAATACAGTTGTTTTACTGTCAGTGTCTTACTTCAGCTGTAAATGTTTGTGCACTTTGTCACAATACCGTGATATTTTTCTGTTATAACATATTGTAAAGTAGCACAAATGTACCTTTAAGATATATTTTAAACATAAACTTGTAATCAACACAAGACATAAGAATAGGCCTACCTGAACTCAGGAAAAACTTTAGACTTGCAATGAGGAATTAACAAACTGATATCAGCATTCAGTCAAACTCAGGAGGTTACTCAAGGTATTTGTATTGGAAATGAAACAAAATTAGATTAACACACAAATTAAATGTTTCAAATTGTAACAAAAATGTAATGAAATCAAATCCTTTTTGTAGTTCAGTTCATTCAATGAGTGTTTTCAAGCTCCTTAGTTCAGCTCAACTGTTTTTTCCCCAAACAACTATTTCAACAACTCGGCTAGTTCAGTTCCATTTTTGTTCATCTGAGTGAGAAAGAAAAACAATCATTCAAGCCCTTTTAGTTTTTTCCAAAAAGTCAAACTTAATCAGTTAATGGAAAAAGGAAAAGGTTGTTTTATCCTACAAGTCTGGTAAGATAATGATGAGTGATGATGATGAGGTAAGAATCCTGGTTTCTAGCTTGCCATCCGCATTGAGAAAAATTTGGCTAATTCCTGATAGATATAGTTTTCAAATGATATCCTTTGTTGTTTTTTGTCTGATTCTTCTTCATCTGTATATTTTTTTACATTTCTTATTAAATTTGGGTGTTTTGTGAGGTATGTTACAGTCACCAAACACATACTTGAATTTATTTATTTTAACTTTGATAATAAGCTACTTACTTTATGGCTAAAGTATAACTATTACTCATTTTCTAAGTGGAGATTATTTGTTTACAATTCTCTGCCTTTGATCAAACAGTGAAACTGATCCAGAATAATTTTCTTTAACACACTTTGAAACTGAGGTATACCTTGTGCCAGTGCTGTTGCTGTCAGAGCTGCGATGATCATGTAGATGGACAGCATGGTTTCCTGTAGAGTAATTTAATGTCATTGAATTAAATGCATAAACTTCATTTTGGTTATACGTTACACAAGGAATCTAAAAATTATTGTAAGTCAAGTTGCTTTTATTTAGCTCGTCACTTGAATGAATAAGGAAGTCTAAAAACACCAACAAATTTTATCCTCAGATTTTGAGCCTCCATTGTGTTTAGAATCATACCAAGAAGAATGCAGGATAACCTACCTGCTGTCATTCGCCAATCTTGACTAAAAATACGTCAGGTCTAAAGTGTCGCTCACTGGCCTGAGGCCTCACAGAGGTGTGATGTGTTCAAAGCGGTTACAGACTATCCAGTATATTTCCTCTGACAGAGCGCTTAAAACTCTTCTGGTCTTCCTGCAATTGTGTCGTATGATCAGACTAAAGGAAGTGTTTTTTTGTTTGGTTACCTATAACTTGCCAGATCACAACAATACTTCTACTGCTACTAATATAAATAATAATGATTTAAAAAATAAAAAATATGATATAATAATGATTAAAAAAATAAAAAATATAATATAATAAAAAATATAATAAATAAAAAATATAATAATAATAACGATGAGAATAATAATATGCTTAGAAACGTATTTACATGTTTTATATTAATATTTTAAACTTATCTAAAGCTAAGAGATAGTTGTTTTTTTCGCAAAGCACACATGAAGAGACAACTTCCTGTTTCTGACGTACTATATGAAAAAAGTTTCTTTCGAAAACCATTTACCATATTAAACCAATGAAACTGCTGTCTTAAAGCATTCTCATGAGCATTTGAGGTTATGTTTAAATTTACCTTTGAGTGAGAGCATCTGTGCAAAACCACAGCTTAATAATGTGTCTGTTTCTGTCTGAGCTGCTGTGGTCTTGCAGTCCAGACAGATTCTCCTCATCTCTGCTAAAGACTCAGACTACATTCAAACATAAAATTAACAAGCCGGCAGCAAGAATTATTCAGGCTTTACAGTGCATAGATTGAAATAGGAATTTAAATAATTACAGGCTGGTATCAACACCTTGGTTTATACATGAACTGAAAGAAGTAATTTCATGACTGAAACTATTAGTAGATACATTCAGAGCAATTTATATCCAAGTTGGGATCTTTATAACTCTACTTTACTTCCAAATTTAAAAAAATAAATGCAGCAAGGACGTCCATAAGGGGGGATAAAGGAGAGAGCTTTCTGGGGCTCAGCCAAATGGGGGGCCCATGGAGGTCAGGAAAATCATGGTACATTTCAAAGTCAAGATGTGATAACCATATTATATATTTAACCTGAATAACAACTGCTCTTATCAAAGCAACAGAATTGTATTTATTTATTTATGCTGATGCATTCAATAGCCTTTTCAAAATATAAGCCCATTTTTTAAAAACAGAATTACTTTTTTTTAGAAATGTTAACAATGTGGATGGATGCACTGACTAAACCATTTGGAACGTAATGTCAGACTTCATAGCTAAGCCATCATGTGCACAAGCATCAGGATTTTAGAGAATAAAGTAGAAGGAAGTGTAATAACTTGTTGGGGAAACAGATTAACAATTGCCATAAAGATGCAAATTGGCAAAAAGGGATATTGGTGGAAATAAGTGGTGAAGAGTGGTTAAAGAGTCGTAAAATGGATCAGAAGGGGCAAGAACAGGGCCTCGTTCCTCGTACCTGGCTAACTCAGTTAGCTGGATAATTTCAGGATAACCTGACGTCATGTCAGGCTTGTTCCGTGCCTCGAAGCAGGTTAAGCTAAGTCGCTTTAGCAACAGATCAATAAACTTAAACCTGCTCCAGGGCAGGTTTATTTCAAGAAGCTGGATCTTAAGACACACCCCCCCAAAAGGAAAAAAAAGAGGAAGCTCCATTCCTGAGAGACCAGTTGATGGGAGCAATTATAATCCGTGCCACATATTGTCTCAAATTAGTATGCTTTCTAGTACCTTTAGAAAATACACAAGGTTCATTAATGATAGAAAGTAATTAATCTAGGTCATTAGGCTACAAGGTGTCATGATTGTATAGTGGGTTCTTCATTAATACGTCAGGTTTACTTGAAGAGAAACACTTAAATAACGGTAACTTCATTCATTCACATCTTACAGGTACGGTTGTCTGTAAGCTTACAGCTTATCAGGCTCGTAAACACTGCGCATGCTTCGACAACTACGGCAGCTCTTAAAGGAGGCAAAACATCTGCGGCAAACACACATTTAAATTAATAGCCTAGGCTATAGCCTTATACACCAATGCATAACTATAGGCCTACATATTCCTTTCTTGCGCATCTAACATGTCCACAATCCTTTGCCAAATTGCATGTCTCACCTTCGCTGCAGCCAAGGTGTTGGATTTCACAGTTACAATGTTTTTGTAATTTTCAAACTCCTCCATCATAGTTTGCTGCTCTGTTTGTGTGAAACATGTCACGCTTTCCTTATTATTCGCCATGAATTATGACAGACAATCATGATTTCTGTGATCTACACTGCTCCCTTTTTATGTAGAACGGGCACTCGCAAGTATCCTGATCACTCATGTCTGGTTCCAATTAATGTCACTGATTTAGCGCAATTCAGCCGTGGAGGAACGGACTTAGCCAGCCTTCAATCATCACGAACCATGTACGAGGAACGGGGACCAGGTGAAGAGAGGCAAAATGGGATAAAGTAGCAAATATGGGTCAATAAAGGAAAAAAGTGGCAAAAATGGGTGGAAAAAATGATGTCAGCTGGTTTAAAGTGGCAAAAAATTGGCTTAATTTGGAAACTGATGTTTCAAAATAGGTGGAAACTTTGATTAATAGGGATTAAAATAGGCATGGACAAATAATTTGAACATTAGAACCCAGTAATAGTTTCACACTCTTTTCATCTCTAAAGTGAAGTTACTGTTATCTATGATGCTAGGACCAATGCTACTGACCTCAAGCACATGCACTAGTACCATCAATAAATTACAGCTGGGGGTTTTTCAGGGGCCCAGCCAACTCTGTGGCCAGGCCTGACTCTAGATTGCTGATGTAAGTACTTGAAAAGTGTTTAGTTCATAATATAAACAAAAAGTTAGAGAGTTTGATCCCATATTGGGTCCATTCTTGTAAAAAATGCCCATGTGTAATTCTTCATCATTTTATTGATTTTGTAAATCCAAATACAGGATGTAGCATTTGTCTATAGGCTATAAAGTTCATTATGATGTCCTTAGTTAAAGATGAGAATAGGGTAAAAGGAGGCCCTACTCCTTTCAGGCTTAACCACTGAATTAAATGACTTTATCAGAAACAAGCAATAAAATCAGACTGAAAATGCCCAGACTATAAGATATCACAATAACATATTTCATATCATAAACCTTTGTGCTTCCTTGGTGTGTAATTACATGTATACAAGTAAACAGACTTTATGTCCAAATTCCAACACCCTGTTAAGAAAACTATCTGAACCAAAAGTATTAAACAAAAAACACACTACAGATTTGAATGCCAGCTAGACAAATGGCATCATACATCATCATGATCACTGTGAATGAACAAAAGTAGACTGTCTCCATCTGGTGGTTGAAAAAAGACCCTAACATTTCCTGCAGGTTGTTTTACAGTTATTAAGATGTGAAGGAACAGCATTAATCCTCTCTCTCTCTCTCTCTCTCTCTCTCTGTATATATATATATATATATATATATATATATATATATATTATATCGCGTTTGTATTAACAGGCCTTATATATGAAGTAAACCACTCAACTTTCTCTCACCAGCTATGTAAAAACCAAAATATAAATAGATAAACAGTATATAAAACCCTAGTTTCAGTTGCCCTAGTTAAGTCATTTCAAATCATATCGGTAACATTTTGAAAATATTTACAAATGTTGCACATAAATGGAAATTGATTTAAAAATGAATGCTCTTGAATTTTAAAGGTGTTCACAAGAGGTCAAAGACTTAGCATGTTAGCAGTCATTCACATCTTCTGAAAAGACCACGGAGGTGTGTCAGCATGTTTCTAAAATAAAGTTTGCAAAGCTATGTTCAAAGAGAAAAAAATTAGCCATATGCACTTAAGTCAGAAATTAAGGTATTTTTTTTCAGTCAGTAGACTTTATATCAGTTTTTGCTTGTAGCAAGTCTTTATTGTGAATATGTCACCTTGTTTTTATGTATTATACTGAGAGCAGTTTAGCTTTGGTTTTGGTTTTCTTGTATTCTTTGGTTAAGGGCTCAGGAAGTGGTTTGTTACTTGACTGAAAGCTAACATGCTGGTCCTCTAGATATGAAGTGGTTGAGTGTTTGACAGTTATGCGATAATTCTGTCATGATCATCAGCATTCTGTACAGTTCAGTCCACAGGAGATTCTGTAGAGTTCTGGATGGAGTTTGGCTCAGCTGTCCTCATATTTTGTATTATTCTTACATCTGCATACATAACTTCATATTCAGGGTTACCCATAACATCTAAAGAAAGAGAGAGAGAGAGAGAGAGAAATATAAGAGTGTTTTTGATTGGTAACCTAATGCAGCACATTACATTTACTTTTTAACTCTTCAAAGTATTTAAATAAACGTAACACAAATACAAAATGAAGTATAGAAAAACAGTAATTCAATTTTAAAAAGTGTTGCCATTATAATCCTATTAAAGAGAGAAAAATCCTTGAAATACCGTCATGAGCAGCCGTGGGTATCGTGTTGTTACGCAGAAAGACTGAACCACGGCTCAGAGCCACCAGGAGTAAAACAGCCAGAAGGATTACTATGACAGTCACAGCCACAGCAGAGAAGAGAGATGAAACTAAAAAATAAGAACAAATATCAATCCTAGATAGACACTGACAAGTCATTTTCAAAGCTAGCGGGGTTTGTCAAACATTTATTACACCCATCAGCTCCTTAAGATACAGAAATGTTTGCAGAATGAAATAAAAAAGAATATCTCATACAAGTGCAGATATAAAATCAGGTTTTAATGAAACATTTAAATAAATGCTGTAAAGAAAAGTAAGTCATGATATTTAGGCGAGAAAACAATCTTAATCTAAAACTGCATGGAGATTGTAAGTTGCCATAGTGGGCAGCCTTTGTTTATGGCACAAATAGTAAATAATTTCAATAACATTTAAGACCTTAACGTGTCTTTATGTGAGGATACGGTTTTTAAACTAGAAATGCTAAGTAATTGCAAATATCATAATGTTTTGATTTATATTGACATCATGATTGCTGAACACGTTGTCACTTAAGAGTAAGACATCTGTATCTGACTGAATAAATCACTTTAATGTATTGACTAGCAACCACAACTGTAACAAGTTCTTTAAATTGTTTTGCGTTGTTACAGGTATCACATGCATTTTAACACTTTTTAATGCTGAACTTGGTTAACAGAACAAAACATGAATTATTTCACATTAATTAATTAATTTATTTGTTTATTGATTTGCATCTAGCTTTTCTTTAACAGAAAAACCTGCTCTTCTTGCATTATTCACTTGCTATTTTTAACCAAAGCTATGGCCATGAATTTGAGTGTTAATTTTTTTTTTGTTTTATATATTTTCTAAGGAGAGATCCACTAGACAAGGTTGAAGAGCTATGAGCTCAACTAAATTAAAATCAATGCATATCAATAAAACAGACATATTAAATGCTAATTTTGATGACTGTCCAGCGTCTGGTTTAAGTTATTATGTGTTAAGTAGAGGGTAAGATCTCATAACAACAAATATTGCACAAAACTGATTGTCTAAATCGCTGAAATAAAATGCACTACTGGTCTTTTGATTTATGGCTCCTTTATTTTTGTCCTGTGTAGAAAGTTTCGCTGGGGTTCAGAGAGGGGAGTGTACAACTGCAAGGTGACTTGATTAACTCAGTAACTGCCCTACAAACGTGTGGAGCAAATGTGGAAGGTTAAGTATTGAAAAACTGGAAAAATTTGAAAAAATTATCAAATTAATTTTTTACCTCAAAATTCTACACACAATACCTCATAATGACAAAGTGGAAAAAGTTTGTTTGAAAATTTTGTAAAAAAAAAAAAATATATATATATAAACAGTGCTTAACAAATTCATTAGACCATCCTAACCCTAACCAAAGTAAGGTTTATGCCACAGCTGCCCTAAATTAACAGCATTGGTAATTGCCAAAATAATTTTTTATGTTTTTGCAATGGTTAACACACCAATATGTAGAAGCTCTTTAACCCAAATGATATTTTTAATGCTAAAATATAATTATTTTTGTTATCCATGAATTTTCAAATTTACTGATTTACAAAAAACTTGAAAAAATAGTAAAGCACATTATTATTTCTTGATTAATATGTCAAATTATAGTTATTTACTTGCATTCCTGAACAGAAAAATGAGTTTTAGTGGTTGAATGTTATGCTTGATTAATTTCTGACTTCTCAGAGAAGCCCAGTGAGCCAGCTCAAATTTGGGTGAATTCAGTTTGAAATCCCTCATTCCTGTTCAAAATGGTAAAACGTGGAGGGCTCACTGAAAATGAAAGAGTCCGCATTAAAGCACTTCATGATGCTAGATGGTCTTTGAGACAAATATGACAGGTGGTCTAATAAATTTGTTAAGCACTGTATACATAAACAATTAACAGGAAAGAGATCACATGTACATAAATATTCACAGCCTTTGCCATAACACTCCAAATTGCTCTAAGGTGCATCTTGTTTCCACTCATCATCCTTCAGATGTTTCTACAACTTGTTTGGAGTCCACCTATGGTAAATTAAGTTGATTGGACATGATTTGGAAAGGCACACACCTGTCTATAATGTCCCATAGTGCATGTCAGAGGAAAAACTAAGCCCTGAAGTCAAAAGAAATTGTCTGTCGACCTCCGAGACAGGATTGCATTTAAGTACAGATCTGGGGAAGGGTACAGAAAAATTTCTGCTGCATAAGGACCTTAGTCAGGGACTTCCCTGACCAAGAATCCGATGGTCACCCTGACAGAGCTCCAGGATTTCTCTGAGGAGAGAGGAGAACCTTCCAGAAGGACATCCATTTCTGCAGCAATCCACCAATCAGGTCTGTATGGTAGGGTGGCCAGATGGGAGCCACTCCTCAGTTAAAGGAAACCAGGCATCAACTGGCCAGTAGCATCCCAACAGTGAAACATGATGGTGGCAGCATCATGCTGTGGGGAGGCTTTTTGGCGGCAGAAACTTAGTGACTTGTCAGGGTCTAGGGAAAGATGACTGCAGCAATTGTACAAAGACATCCTTGATGATAACCTGACAAAGGTTCATCTTCCCACAGAACAATGACCCTGAGCACACTGCCAAGATAACAAAGGAGTGGCTTCAGGACCACTCTGTGAACGCCCTTGAGTGGCCCAGCCCAGACTTGAACCTGTTTAAACATCTCTTATTTTTTTTTTTTTTTATAAATTTGCAAAAGTTTCAAACAAACTTTTCATTTTGTCATTATGGGGTAATGTGTGTAGAATTTTGAGGTAAAAATGAACTGAATCCATTATTGAATAAGGCTGTAACAAAACAAAATGTGGAAAAGGTAAAGCTCTGTGAAAACTTTCCAGATGCATTGTATTGATGTACATTATGATTTTTGAAAGGGACTTCAGCACCCACAGAGTGCTTTGAGTAGAGAGACCAACTTAAGCACAGAGTTTGCTCTCAGGACTCTGTACCTCATGGAGTATGAGTGGTCATTTTGGGATTTTAGATTGAACTGAGCTTGTGTAAAAACCAATCATGTGTAAATTGAAATGTTCAATTCACTGTTCATCAAAAGTAAGAGCATTTAGCAGATTTGAGCACAAGATTGTGAGCACATGATGTAATGTGAAGGAAGGGAGGATGTGCTCCATTTGCAACACATGACTAAATGAGCACAACTTCATATTAGGCTAAGTAACTGTTTATTTTGGTTATTTTATTTTCATGAGGCTAACATTTTGATTATAATTGAAAATTCATTACTCCCTAAGCCCTTATATATCTATATATAAAGTATAAAGACATGACATTTATTACTACATACTTTTTGCATTGTGCTTTTTATTTAGATTTTTAAAAAATAGGCAAATTATAAGATCTACAGATTTAGAATATCATGGTCATTCATATTGATGGCTTTTTTCTCCACAAAGTTAAACAGTCAGAATGAATTCCAGTGTTAACAACTTTACCTTTGCAGCTTTTCAGTTGAACAGCTGTTTCTTCTCTGCTGACATGGTTCCATACAACACATGTTAAGTTTCCAGTGAGCCGACGATTTAAGCTGATGGTCACACTGGAAACACTGGGTTTGTTCTGTTGAGTTGTCCGTGGCAGAGATGGTGTTTGTTCTGTCCTGCTGTTCAAGAATGTGCTGTTGTCGCTTGTCTGAATAAGTAAATGATCATCCAGAGTCAAAACAAACTCCACTCCATCTCCTTCAGAGGAGCAGCTGACGTTCATCTTTTCTAGTGACAAACACATCTGAGACACAGCTGGCTTTGACACTGGAGCTGAAAGACAAACACAGAATAATGTTTAATACCCAAAGCCAAATTCACAAAAGGGTTGCACTTTTTTTGTGCCAGCAAGACCTTTGCAAATGAGAGAGCAAGATAGCTTGCAATCCACAAAGAGTAAGAAAAAAGTGAATCAAAGCAAGCTGTACACAAAAGGCTCTACCAGGCAGATGGCATCCTTGGTGCACCTATATCTTTTGCATACATATACATTTTGGAATATTCAAAGATTCGTCATTTACTATTTGTCTATTAGTGTGACAAACACAATTTCCTACAGCGGTGGTGAAAAGAAAAGTGCAGCTGTCCTAATTACACTTTATTTTACCTGACTGTAGACTGTAGTGTCTGATGACAGACTGATGCTGTCTTATCTAGGTTCTTAGATAATATTATTTCAGCTTGTTTTGGGGGCCTTAACATGCCTGAGAAATACTTCATTGTCCTTGTAGGACTCCAGTGTGCAGGCCCCAAATGTGAGATAGGGGAGTGGGTAAGGGCTATGTGCATAAAAATCGATACACATAATACATAATCGAGTGCAGCAACTGAGCCTGCCCTTGTCTTTCATCAATTCAAAATCCCATTGAAAAATCCCACAGACTCAGTGTCGAGGGAACCCATGCGTCACTAACTTCTGGGGTTTGCCTACAAAATTATGTCATGACAGCACCATTCTATATTGTATCTTTTTCACAGCACCCCCTTCTGGCAATTTAACTCTTCCTCCTCTGGTTTTTGATTTATTGATTTATTGATTTATTGATTTATTTATTATTTGACATTTAGCCCCTTCACATCATTCAACCTAGGCTGATGATTTTTGGTCCGCTTATGAATCATCGTCACACCTACAAAAAAATCCTCTTGTACCCATGGCCAAATCTCAACAGAAATCCACCAGCTTCATCTCAATTTCAAAATAAGGCATTTTTGATGGTGCCAAATGAATTTACTCTTTCTGACAGCACACCCTAAACACACCCGCATGCAAACATTTCATCTTAGCGCCCCCTACTGGCAACCAAAAGTAACACAAATGGCTCATTCGTTCGCTCATCTTACAATGCTAAAACTATGAAGCTCAGAGTTTGATAGAAAACAGAATATTTGTCCACAACACCGCCATGTCTTATTACTGATGTTGACCATTTCAATAGCTCGCCAACTTCACAAGACGTCAGCCTTACGCTGATATGACACATCTGATTTGCTTTAAATTTCACATGCATGATCAGGGTCTGCCCCTCTACACATTTAAATGATGTAATGGTTTTCTGTAATGCCACCTATACTGTAAGACACCAGTAGAAACTCCTACATAATGCATCCCATTTTCTTTGTATTTTACAGAATGAATATTGGTTCTGCTTTGATCGCCTTTACACATCAGCATCTTCCTTAGTCATACTGCCACCTACTGTTGGTCTGCGGAACTACCTCAAATACAAAGGGCAATGTTATCTTTGTTTGTTTTTTTTAATTTAATGAGAATCCTGGGTTGAATCTGCGTGTTCTTGCTGCTGTGCTGCAGCACACTGCACAGATTGTTATCACCCAAGAATTCCCACAAACCTGACATGTGCTGGGGTGTGCGGGCCCTTCGGTGCTGCTTGCAGCCCTAATTTCTTTTTTTTGTTTGTTTGTTTTTTTGTTTTTTTTTTCCTTTTCCCATTTCTTTGCGGTTGGATGGAGTTGGATTATGCATGTCTCTGTTTACTCTGCACAGACTCTGAGTTCTGAAAATTTTCATTCTTTTTTGCTTGTTTTGTGTTTGATTCTGTCATTGTGTTGACTGTGATCTTTCTGCAAAGCCATGGGTTTGACAAATAGCTACAGGAAATTCGGGTGCAAAGTGTGCAACAGCTGCCAGACTTCAGCGTGTTGACACTGGCATATTATTAGTGCAAAATTTTTTGTGGTTCAAATGCAAAAACGGCAATATCAGACAATATTTCTGTGCAAGTCATGGTGTTATTAATAGGTATAATATGTTTTTGTGGATCTGGCCATTTATGTGCAAAACTCGGAGCAAAAACACCAAAAGCTCTGTTCTCATGCAGCTTTAGTATTTTTTACATGCCTACCTTTTGTTAAAAAAGTCTTGAAACTTTTAATAAAGTTGTACAGAAATTTAAGACAAGATACATTGCATAATATCATTAAGTCTCCATTTAATCCAACCTACCTTGAATTTCCAGGTGCAAATGTAGTTTTCTTATTAAAGCCCCATTTAATCCATGTTCCTCCAACACGTAAGCCCCGGAGTGTTTCTTCGTGGCTTCTCCCAGTTTTAAACTTCCATTGGCAAAGAGCTCAGGGTTGTTGGTGTATTCCTTGTTGATCTCTATCTTATTTTTGTTTAGTTTTAAAATCCGATCTTTCTCATCTTTCTTCAGCCTCATTTCTCTATCTGTTGTATCTGGCAGGTTAAAAATCAACAGTTGTCCCACTTCTCCATGACAATGCTGAGCTCCAGTAGCGTCAGAGAAATTGCATTCAATTGATCCTAAAGTAACAACAACAACAAAAATTCCCTTTATATATATAATACAGTTGTGTTACTGTGAATGTCTCACTTCAGTTTTAAAAGTATGTACCAGAACATGAACGCATTTTATCACATCAGCATATCTGTACTGTGATATTACATTTTTCTGTCAAACACATACTTTAATTTTTGTGAACTTTGATCAGACTTTTTACGTTGTGGCCCATCCTTACTGAAATGCTTTTTCTAAATGTGTTGATTTAGTAAATGTTTTCTCTTGCATCTTTAAAATTTATTTTCCAGAGTAGTTATCTTTATCTCACTGAGGTGTAGGTTACCTTGTGCCAGAGCTGTTGTTGTCAGAGCTGCGATGATCACGTAGATGGACTTCATTGTTTACTGTAGAACAGCTTCAAGGAAATGTAGTTATTTAAAGTATAATTTTCATGTTATTTATAGTTTTAAAAGAATCAAAAAAATATTGTAAGATGAAATCAGTCAGTCTTTTAGTATGTTGCATGAATTGAATGAAAAAACAGTTTGAACAACAATCAAACAAACAAATGGTGAATGCACTTGAACATGAACGCAGTCGTCTGACTACTCAAAGGTCGCACCTACTGCACATTCACACAGGCTACAGAAGGGGCTATGGAGAGAGGTGATCAGTACAACTAATCTCATTCATCCATACACCTTCACATGCCACTGACACAGCAGTGGGAGCAAATTGAGGTTAATATGTTCTTACTCAAGGACACATCCACAACAAGGCATTACACCTTCAGATTCTGGGCCGTTAAGGTGATTAAAATCGTAAGAAAATGCAAGGAAACCTACCTGCTGTCTTTCGCCAATCTTGACTGAAAATTGGTTCAGGTATATTATTGTCAAAGTGGTTTCAGACTGACCAGTATATTTCCTCTGACAGAAAACTCTTCTTGTCTTGTATGTATTTTTTTTTATAATCAGACTCAAGGAAGTGGTGTATTGTGAGGTTACCTACAACCTTCCAGATAACAAAAAGACTACGCCTTCATCTTCAATTCACTTCACTACTCAACAACTCCAAATAATGAAAATAGAGGCAGTTTGGAAAACCTGAACTCTTTTATTTTGAAAGTGTTTTTCAAAACCTGGGTAAAACAGACAGTAATATAAAAAACAACATCTTTTGATTATTTCTCATCCTCTGCAAAGCTGTGCCCTTTCTCGCTGTAATACACTCTACTAAACTGCACAGATCAGCTGTGATCCGTATCTCCACAGGCTGCAACACAAATGATTTAGAATTGTCGGGAATTTATGTACATATATTGGAAATTACTAGTTAAGAATTGGATGTTATCTGTGCATTCGTGTAGCAGTTGTGATTACTTATTGCAGCAGAAGAAAAAAATACGTCTATCAAGTCTTTTGCAAGTTATAGCTCGGCCTGCCCCTTAAGCTACTTAGTGTGGTCTTTGTGGTTCCTGCTTGATGCTCTTTTAAAATTGTGCTGTAGCTTGTGTTTTCCACTACAGCCAGCACAATGCTACAACTATTAAAACACTTTAAGTAAATGATGTAAAAATGGCAGGACACCCCACTAAGTCAAACTAGCATACTAAGTTAAAGTTGTTTGACAAATTTAACAGGCACATCACATATGTATTTTTGTTTTCCACATTTGTTTTAAAGCAGTTTAAATTTATAGCATTTATACAAGTGTGTAACTTACAGATACTGCTACAACAGTTTATCACAGACCCCATCCATCTATGGTTTAGTGACTTATTTGAGTTTATTGTAACCAGACGGTCCCAAAAGCATCTCAACTAATGTTAAAATTAAACTGTGGGTGAGAACAACTGTGCAAAACCACAGCTTTTGTTTCTGTCTGAGCTACAATGCTCTTGCAGTCCAGACAGATTCTACTTTTCTCGGCTGAAGACTCAGATTTCATTCAAATACAAGACTGGCAGAGCAGCAGCAGGATTTATTCAGACTTGTGCTGTATAGAAAAAAATAGATAAGTATATTTAGAAGTATCAACACTTTAGTTTTAGATATTAGTTAACAGAATAATGTTACTAGACACATTTTTAGGAAAAGAAAATAGAGGACCTTATGTACAAATGGCTTCTCTACAACTCCACATGAGAAAAACTGCACTGCAGCATTTACCTTTAATAATTAGTTCCAGATGAAATTTGATATTTATAGATTCAGGTGCATCTATTTTAGTGTAACCTTAAATCCAAATCAATATCTAAAACACATCTTTTTTTATTGAATGGATCGAGAACAGTATCAGACTGCCGTTTAGTTCTCATGCTACAGTATGATGAACACATTTAAGGGGTGGCTGGGGTTCAGTTGTCTCATGGCTGGACTCCAAGCTCCTGCAGTTCACATGCTGACATGTCCTTGAGGAACACACTGAACCCACAAATGATGTCTGCAACATGAAGACTGTCATTTCTTTGTCCACATTATCCCTGGAGAAGTGCTGGTCATTTGATGAGTCTCAAACAGTGGAGTGTAAGTTGTAGCAACTTTACTTGTACTCACTTTAGTAATATGAGCCAGAAAAAAAATGAACTTTTAACTGGATATGTGCCAATTCAGATTCTACTGGCTGAAAGAAAGCTGCTTTGCTGCAGAAGGAGGATGTGGTGTGCACTACAGTGTACAGTGGTTGATACAGCAAACCATTCAGAGTTAATTGTTCTCACTCGTTGCACTTTATTAATCCTTCATCATCCTCTCCCTCCTTTTTTAAGCATCCTTTAAAAAATTACTGTAGATATAAAGGGATACCAATAAAGGTTTCTGAAATAAAGAAAAAAAAGAAACTCTCAAGTGTCTAAAATGAAACTTTAAAATCCAATTCTAAACTTCTCTTCTCTGTCAGTAGTGGTTTTGTTGAAAATAGAGCAACTAACAGTGCTTTGTTACAAAGAGTAAAGGTTGCATCAATTTTTGAAAATAAGAGAAAAACTTATTTAACGGAATAAAAAATGTTCAGGCATTTAAACTTGAGCTGCAGCTTAAAATACCAGGTGATACAAACAACTAAGCATGCACACATTTTTTGCACAATTCTATTTCAAGTTATTAAAAAGAAAATGAGCAATAAAAGTAAATTAAACAAATCCAGACTCATGGCATAAGATATTCAAATTCTGTTTACAGTCCAAAGTCAGTCATAAAGTTTGAATTTTATGATCATTGTAAATTAACCTTTGTCTCCATCTTGTGGTTGACAAAAGACTCCAACATTGCTTGCAGAGTGGACTTGCAGGTAATTGAATCTGGAAGAACGATATAGATCCTCTAGATGTCTCCAATGAGCTGCACTTTTTTTTTTTCTTAGATCTGAACCACAACAACAAAACAGGACAATGAGAACAGAGGAACTATCCAAATATATCCAGAAGGACTTGGAGACATTACTAGTGGCTAATTAGCACTGACACCCAACCATCTAACAGGTTTTGACCTGTGGTGCAGTGGTGCCTGGAGAAGTGGGTAAACAGTTGGTTATTGCCCCAGCTTTTTTAATGGCACCCATGATTTGCCTAAAACTGGGCCTTTAGTATTTGCACGTTGTCACGTAGCCTCTGCTGCATCAGGGAGTAAGGATCATTATGAAATTAATAGCCAAAGAAGACCAGGTTGTGAAACCACCACTGTCCCTCCAACTTTAGACTGAGACAACATGATAATGCATTTTTAGTTAACTCTTCCAGAATAATTGCACATTTGGGGGGTTAATTCTTTCAAAAAGTAACAAGATAGTGTGCTCTGATTACTTTATGCTGTCCTGGGAGAGGGGATTTTGAAATGGGTTTATTCCATGGAGACTGAAGTGGATATTCTATACCTGCATATACTCTACTATGGCTTTGACCCAGTCTGCTGCTTAATTCTTATTTCATCACTTAATGAAAGTCAAATATAAAGCAAAACTTTAGATTTTCTCTCAGCAGCGATGCAAAAACATAAAACCATGTTATGCCATATATTCTTGTGGAAACCCTAATTTTAAATCTATTTTCAAATTATAGTTGTGGTGGTTTTCGTCCTTCTTATTTTATTTTGACATTCCCGGTTCCTCTTTGGTGGTGATTTTGGTTAACTTCACTGTGTTTCCTCTGAGGCTGCTCCCTCCTCCCTGTGGCGCTGAGGCTGATTGGACACACCTCTCTGCTTTACAATCAAGCTCCCTTGAAGAAACCTGCAGAGACTCTCTTCAGCGCCAGAGAATTGCCAGTTACTCGACAGTGGTAACTTCTGCTCTTAGGCTCCTGTATCTCCAATGATTTCATGTTTGATGATTACTCCAGTGATTTATTTGACCTTGTCACTAACTCTGTCTTGTCCTCTTCTTTTCCAGTGCCTCACTCTGTGCCTCACCACAGCCCAGCCACAGCACTCTCACTCCTGAGCCCGCGCTACCCCCCCCCCCACTCCTGGAACCCCCTCCCTGCACTATGTCTGTTAACCAATAAATCTGTTAAACTTCCGCATACTGGTCTGCATTTTGGGTCCTCCACCACAACTACACCACAATAGTAACATTTAGAAAATATTTGCAAGTGATGCACATTAATGAATGAAAGACAGAAACTAATGCACTCACATTTTAGACTCTAGAGTTTAAAGAGCAAGCATGCAAGCTGTCACGTGTAGCCTCAGAAATGACAGGATATATTCATCATTCTAAAATAGAAAACTGAATTTATTTTACTGAGGGCAGGCAGATTTTGGTTTTGGTGTTCGTATCTTCTGTGGTTGTAGAGCTCAGGAAGTGGCTTTTAAATTTGACACAGTCAACCTTTAACACAGACAGTCTGGTCTTGTGGATATAAACTTACCGAGGTTTGAAGAGCTGTGAGACAGTTTTCTTATGAAGGTCTGCGCTCTTTGAGTGCTTTTCTAGTTTTTATCATTTAATCACCCGCAGACTGAGTAATTTTATTTCTATTGTTTGAAATTGATTCTGATGATTTGAATGAAAAAGGAAACTCAGTCAGTGTTGAAAAATATGTATCATGTGTTTATTACAGAAATCATTTTGATAGATTGTAAATATTGTGAAATTAAAAGAAATTAAAGGTTTAACTGTAAAAATAGTTTACTGTGCCTTACAGGATAGACCCTAAATCTGGCCTAAAAATACCAGCCTGACCCTACAGGAGCCTTTGCTCTAGTGCTGCACAATTTGATAATAATGTGCGGTTGCTTTTATGCTGGAAAATACTGTGTTTTTTGATCGTGATTATAATAAAATAGATAAATGGTATCAAGAGTCTACTTGCTTTGTTATCGAGGAGAATAAACAGAATTATGAATGTTTAAAAATTTGTGTATTTCTCAGATCAAAGCATACAACTATTAAGCATAAAAAATTACCAGAAGTTTTGACTATACGGCTTTCAAAACAACACAATATTTTCCAAAATAAAAAATTTTTTTCTCTTTTTGATAATAAAAGATTCTTCTACAAAAGTACATTAGTGGCCCTGTTGTAAACTTAAAAGCCTTTCTGCAATTATGTAATTACACAGCCTGCCATTGTGATTATGATTAGATTTTCTGAGCAGCACTGCTTTGCATGTTTGTTCAAGCCCCATCCTTCTCTTCCCTATGCAGAAGTAAGAATAATACAAAATATGAGGACACCTGAGCTGAACTTGGACCAGAACTCTACAGAAGTTTCTCCAAGACTGTCAAGAAACTCAGTCATGTAACACTTTTCTTTTCTGTTTGATTTAGAAAAAAGGTGAAAATTCCAACAAGTAAATAAAAATATGTTGGGTCATTAAAACTTTCCTACAATATGCATAATAGAGATTAGATATTCTGCCTAAGCCTGAAACTGTCCTGATATGGCCCACAGTCCAGAACCTGGTCAGACCAGGATCTCATCCACCCCTTTGGCCCAGGCTGAGTTGGGTTTTAGGCGAACCAAAGTCGTCCTTTAACATAACAACAGAATATTTTTCTTTGAGATTTGACTTTTTTGTCTATGTTTCTTCTAATAAATTCAGACTGTAATGCAGGCATACGCTTTGTCTTATGTTTTATAAAATGAGGGAGAGAATATGTTAAAAAGCTGCTCCACTCTTTGAGCACAGTGAGTGAGGGGCATCTATTCTTATACAACACTGTTTGCCAGTGAAGTGAGTGAAGAGCAGTGCTAACTGAAGACCCCCTATGGTACACAGAAATATCCAAATGTCCACCTCTCTTCCACACTGCACTATGTACTATGTTTCTGTGATTTGCTGATTATGACCTCTACAACCAGATTTCTGTCATTTAAAAAAACTCTGTAAGTGAACTTATTAAAAAAAAGTCTGGTTTAAAGCAAGCTCCAGAAACACAAGTACGGGTTACGTCGTCTTCAGTGTTATCCATCTGATCTAAAAAGACAATGTGACAGTATTTTTGACTGGTAACCTAACACAGCAAATCACATCTACTTTATAATCACATCTAAAACCCTTTATAATCTTTATAAAATCAGTTCCCTGGTGGTATCACATCAGTGTAGAGCAAATACAAAATGAAGCACAGAAAACAATAACTTCAGCAAGGATAACTTTATATCATATCTTATTAGGAGAGATCAATGAGAGAGAAAAAGTCTTTGAAATACCATCATGAACCGCCACAGGTGTGTTGTTACGAAGAATGATTAAACCATAGTTCAGAGCCACGAGGAGGAAGACTGCCAAAAAGGTTGCTATTATGGTCACAACCACAGCAGGGTAGGGAGATGAAACTAGAGAATAACAAATATCAAACCTAGTTAGATGATTACATCAACAAAAGTCAATCAATCATCAGTCAAGCTTTATTTGTATTGCGCCAATTCATAACCAAAGATATCTCAAGACACTTCACAAAGAGGAGGGTCTAGTCTGTACTCTTTTATACATTATCATAAACTTCAACTACATTGTCCTTGAGGGAAATTTTGCTTGTAGCCTGGTAAAAAACATGAAACATGAGCAACACAATCACACACACTCAGACACAACACTGAAGTGCATAAATACAAAAATACATCAGAGGACAACCGAAGGCAGAACCATCAATAAAAGACCCAAGGTTGCTGACCATTAGCTCAGCATTTGCAATATTTAGCCCTGTTACAGTGGCGAGGAAAACTTTCCCTTTAATGGGCAGGAACTTTAAGCTGAAGTAGAGTCATGTTGAAGCCATGCTGGGGGACGGGTATGGGAGTAAGGGGTCAGCCAGAAGCAGGAAGAGAGAGAAAGGGGGTGCAGAAAAAGGGACATGAGAAACTACAAAACAATGAATGGAATACATGATGGTAGAAATATGTGAAGAATGTGCAATAACAACCATGACTGATAGAAAAAATTACTTTCTAAGATTGTAATATGTGTAATTGTTTGTCCCCCATCAGGTTGTCAAGATGTAGAAACTGATTGAAACCTTTTTTGCTACAAAGAGAAATAGAGAAAATGTTGACTTCAGTATAACTTTCATTACTGTACCTTTGCAGCTTTTCAGGTGAAAAACTGTTTCTTCTCTGCTGACATTGTCCCAAACATTACACCTGAAGTGTCCAGTCAGCCCACCATTTAAGCTGATGGTAACACTGGAAACACTGGGTTTGTCCTGTTCTGTTGTCCCTGCCAGAAACTTTGTTTTTTCTATTCTGCTGTTCAACAACTTGCAGTTGTCTCTTGTCTGAATGAGTACATGGTTGTCCAGAGTCAAAATAAACTCCACTCCATGTCCTTCAGTGGAGCAGCTGACGTTCATCTTTTCTGGCGACAAACACGTCTGAGACACAGCTGGCTTTGGCACTGGAGCTGAGAGACAAAGAGTAACATATTAAATACACAGAGTAGGAAACTAAAGCAGCTCAAGTTTGTTTAAATTCCTGTTTTGTTGATGAAAAATCAAAAAAAAAAACTTTGAATATATTATAAATAAAGTATATGATATTGCCTATTTTATCCAACCTACCCTGAATTTCCAGGTGTACATTTAGTTTTCTTATAAAGACCCCATTTAATCTATATTCCTCCAATGTGTAGTCTCCAGAGTGATTCTTCGTTGCTTCTCCCAGTTTTAAACTTCCATTGGCAAAGAGCTCAAGGTTGTTGGTGTATTCCTCGTTAACCTTCATTTTATTTTTGTTCAATTCAAAAATCAGATATCTCTTATCCTTCTTCATTCTTATTTGTCTATCTATTGTATTTGGCAGGTTAAAGATCAACAGTTGTCCCACTGCTCCATGGCAATGCTGAGCTCCAGTAGCTTCAGAGAAACTGCATTTGATAGAGCCTTGAATGAACAAACAAAAAAAATCCAAAATTGGCCTTAATGCAGTACAATTGTTGACTCTGTCACTGTTACTGTCTCACTTCAACTGTAAAAGTGTGTATAACAAAAACCTGAACAATTACATTTCTGCCAAAATAATGATTCAGTTTTTTTTACTTTAATAAAACTGTTGATTGTACTGCATTTCCAAATTAGGTTATTGTTTACATCAAATATTTTACCCTAGATTAAATCCATATCCAGAATATTTATCTTTATCACACTTAGAAAGTGAGCTGTACCTTGTGCCAGAGCTGTTGCTGTCAGAACTGAGATCATCATGTGGAAGGACTTCATATTTTTCTATAATGTAACATCAATTAAAGTAATTAATATTCTATACATGATATTCATGTTATTTGTACAGTTACACAACAAAACAATTACAAAATGGCTTTTTAGCATAATGTTACATAAGCAGTTTTTACAAAAGCAACAAGAAACACATGTTCAGATTAAGAAAACCTACCTGCTCTCTTTCACCAATCTCAGTTAAAAATGTTTCAGTCATCTGGCTTCATGGTGGTGCAGCATCTTCAAGGCTATTTCAGACTGAGCAGTGTACTTCCTCTGATAGAGTGCTGAAAGCTTTTCTTGTCTTCCTGTTGCTGCATGTTTGCATTATAAACACAAAGGAAGTGGATTTTTGTGAGGTTACCCATAACTTGCTAGTCAAAAAAAGGGTTTATATTTCTGAGAATGTTTAGGTTACAAAAAACAGTATTGAACAAATGAGAAACCATGGTGAACAGTTTGATGTTTTGCACACCTGCAGCATATCCTGTACGTTAGTCGTGTCTGTTATAGAGCAATTTTGCATTTTGGGGATAGTGAATGCCAAAATATTGGTTTGGCAGCAATATGTCATGGGGTACCCTGCATTTTCAGCTATAATACAGTATTTCCCCATTAAGGTCACCCCTTTTTATCACCTCCTAGATAAACATATAGTTGCGAAGGTGAATGCTGTTTTGTTTAAAAAGTTTTATTTTAAACCATGTATTACATAAACCAACCACACTGCTACACCTTATGACATTCTCACAGGCATCTCGTTTTGTGTTTAAATTAAACCATGTGTGAGAATGACTGCACAAAAACCACAGCTTATGAATATTTGTCTCTTTCTCAGCTACATTGTAGAGAGATTTCAGAGAGTCTCCTCTTTAAAAACACAAACTGAATTCAAATGTAAAATGAGCAGACTGGCACAAAGATTGATTAGGCTTGTACATAAGAGTGTGTTTTTTTTAAAAAAGGAACTGCTTACATAATTAGTCAGAGGTATCTATGCCATAGTTTAAGACATGAGTAAACTGAAATGATGTCATAGGAAACACTTTAAGGAAAAAAAAAATTAGAGCAATTTATGTCCAAAATTAAATCTTTAGATAATTACACTAAAACCATTTGTTGTTATACATCGCTCAAGGTTTTAATTTAAACTTTAGAGATGTCAGCTCAGTGTTCTCAGGATCAAGAATGATGCAAATCCACTCTCTAGTTACCATGCAACAGTATGATGTGCAAATGTAAGACGCAGCTGTGGCTCATGGGTTGTCTTTCAGCTGGGATCTGAAATCCTGCAGCTGACATGCTGGAGCATCCTTGAGCAAGACACTGACTACCTGTATACCTGGCTATAGATAAAAGGCCAGTTTCAAGATGCAGCCTTGTGTTGTTATTTATTCTTTTATTTTTTTCTAAAATACAGAAAACAACCCTCCTCTGTTTTTTAAACAGTTTGCACCCTGGATCAAACAGATATTTTGCTCAGTTTAAATGTCTGATCTATGATGGATCATTTGCTGCACATTCAGTGTGTACAATCTGTTCACAGAGAGTTTTGCCTTTTTATTGTTGTCAACAGGAAACATTTTACCTGTATGCACCAAAGCCTGCAGATGTGTGATTGGTCTCTGCAGCTCAAACAAAAATAGAACACCTCACATACTGAACATCCTGAACTCTGTGTACAGGTTCTGCATCTTTCCACAGAATTGAAGCATTAAACTTTAATGTAGTCAACCTGCTGTTGGTCACTACAGTGCATGTAGCACTGAATTTTCTGATAAGTTCATTGATTAATATCCTCTTTTGTTGGTTATAAGTGTTAAAATGTTTTGGGTTTTTTTCCCTTAAAGTCATGGATTCTGGATGCAGAATGGTCATAGTGGTGGGAGATGTTGCCATCTTCTTCAAAAATTACAGTGTATAATACATAAAGAAGAAAATTGCAAAATAAGTTTTTTAGTATGTATGTTGGGACATTGTGAACTTGCCTCAAGATCAACCATACAGCCCACATTACAGTCCAGTTTTACAGTTGCTGCTAAATACATTAGTAATTTTATTTATTGCTGGCATCAGGCCAACACCTTCTGTCTCCAAAATCCCCATTTTTCAGGGAATAAAAACAATTTTAATTTTCAGTTAACTTAACAGTGAAAGGTCAAAGTCAGCATCTTTTTCTTTTTTTTTCTTTTTTTTTTTTTTTTTACATTTTTTATTGCTTTAAAAATGGTTCAAAGCCCACTGGTGGATGTAAAGGTGACCAATAGCGCTGATTTATGAAAAAAAGTAAAATCATGAAAAATGGAGATGGGAGATTTTGGCCTGAGGCCAGCGTTATACTAGTTATACTAGGACAACTGTGAGGGTCTTTTTGTCTGTGATTGCCTAAATCCAGGTTTTAAAATGATTAAAATGTAGACATAAAAAGTAGCCCTAGAACTTAGTGCTGCTCAGTTTGGTGTCCTCTCTGTCTACGTTTTTGTGATTGCTAATGGAGCACATTACATTCAACTTAAATCTCTCCTTCTCTGACATCACATTTTTTGTATTATTTTTTTTTACTTCCTCAGTGTACTGCAGATCACAACATCCAGGTTTGTCCTTATGTCGTTGTTTCTGGCAGTTCTTATCAGTGTCTGGATCTTGTCTCTGCTGGCTTTTCTCTCTGGCTTTTCTCTCAGGAGTGACACTTGTGCTCTCAAGTGGTGCAACTGGTCCATCACTTTGCTTGCAATCCCAACCTATGGACAAAGCACCCAGCAGAAGGTAAGTGTCTCCACATAGCAACCAGAAAGAGGCTTTTCAGTTATTCTAGATTAAAAAGATACAATAAAATAAGTACATTGACTAATTCTGATTGGCCATACAAATTTATTTAAGGTATTTACCCCTTCCCTCCCTGCACCACAGGGTCAACGTGGTAATGAGGTCATCAAGGGGCTGCAGTGATGTCATCCAAATGGGAAGGAACTCCCAGTTCTGTAGTCTATGAGGTAAACATTCAGGTCTGTGCACCTGCAACATATTTACTGTTGCACAGAATAAAATCACCATAATAATTGGAACACCAATCCCAGCCATCACCTTCCAACCAGCCATGGAGAGGGCAAACACAAGGGATGGGAGCAGCACGAAGCAGAGGAGGAGGTACAAAACAGCAAACCAGCGATACCTGTACATGTGTGAGCCATATCATTTTATGTATTTTTTGTATTCATTACAGAGATTTTTTTACATGTAGCACAGCTGTTTTATTATTCACAGTTATGCCGCGCCTATAAAAAATACTCACCCCTTGGATGTTTTACACTTTTTTGATTTCATAAATCAATCATGGTCAATATAATTTGGCCTTTTTGATCAGAAAAAAAGAAAGATTTCTACAAAGTACTATCAAACAAATAAAAATATGTAATGTAAAATAAGTGTCTGCATAAATATTCACCCCCTTCAAGTCAGTATTTAGTAGATGCACCTAGTAGATGCTGCAATCACAGCACTGAGTCTGTGTGGATGGGTTTCAATCAAGCTTGCCTATCTAGACACTGTTTTACTTAATTCTTTATTGCAAAGCTGCTCAAGCTCTGGCGAGTTGCACAGGGATCAGTTGTAAATAGCCCTTTAAAGGTTCTCTACTGGACTGTGGTCTGGGCTTTGACTCGGCCACTCCAGAACTTTCACCATGTTGTCTTTAAACCACTTTTCTGTTGTTTTCACTAAATGCTTCAGGTCATTGTCCTGCTGGAAAATAAAACTTCCCCCAAGCCATAGTTCTCTTCAGACTGAATAAGATTGTCCTCCAGGACTTTTTCTATATTTAACTGCATTCATTTCCCCTCTACCTTTACAAGCCTTTCAGGGCTGGCTGTTGAGAAGCATCTCCATAGCATGATGATGCCACCACTGTACTGCACAATGGGGATGGTTTGTTTGTGATGATGTGCATTGTTTGATGTCCACCAAACACAGCATCTTGTCTGATGGCCAAAAGCACCATTTTGGTCTCATCAGACCAATGAAATTTCTTCCACTTGACCATGGAGTCTCCCACATCCTCTTTGATTATCTCTAGTTGAGATTTAATCCGAGTTTTCTTCAACAGTGGCTTTCTCTTTGCCACGCTCCATGAAAGCTTTGACTGTTGAAGAACCTGGGCAACAGTTGTTGCATGCAGACTTTCCCATCTCAGTTGCTGAAGCTTGTAACTCCTCCAGAGTAGTCATAGGTGTCTTGTGGTCTCTCTCACTAGTCTTCTTCTTGTATGGTCCCTCAGTTTGGGAGGACGGCCTGATCTAAGCAGGTTTACACATGTGCCATATTCTTTCCATTTCTTGATAATTGATTTAACTGAACTCCAGGGAATATTCAGTGTCTTGGGATTTTTTTTATACTCAGACTTTTCAGTAACCTTTTCCCCAAGTTGCTTAGAGTGTTTTTTGTCTTCATGGTGTAATGGTATCCAGGAATACTGATAAACCAGTGACCGGACCTTCCTAACACACATGTCTTCATACTACAATCACTCGAGACACATTCATTGCCCTCAGGTGATGCTCATTTCACTAATTGAGAGACTAGCATCATGTGGGTGGACCTCTTTTGACTTAGGTCAGTCACGTTAAAGGGGATGAAAATTCATGCAATTTCTTATTTTACCTTAGATATTTTGAATTTGATTGATATTACGGATGGGTTTTTTTGGATATTTGTTTGTCACAAACCCAAATTACATTGACCATGACTGATCAATAAAATCACTGAAAGGGTAAAACATCCAAGGGGATGAATATTTTTTAAGGGACTTCATGTAATCTTTGTCATGTAGTTCTTCTACCATCATGAGTTATTAAGAAGATCACAGTTAAAACTGAAACTGTTGATTATTGTACCTGGCAGTGCATTTGCCAAGGGCACAGGCCATACGTATGGGTAAGCGGGTGGCTGGTATAGGATACCACAGCAGGATTCCAAGGAGGTTAAAGAAAAAATGACATAAAGCAACCTAAATGAAGGAAAAGATCTGAGGATTAGAAATGCCACATTTAAATTAATCAATGAGAAACTGAGAAAAGCAGCTGAACAGCTTTGTTCAGTCATACCATTGACTCTGTTTCAATTTAAGTGTTAACTATTGAAGGCAGGCATGTGCATAAGAGACCTCCCTTTTACATTTGTATCACCAAATAACAGATGTAACTTTTGCAGCATGTACAATTTTCATGGCTGTTTTGGTTTCAATTTGGGATGCTGCAGCCATTTTCTTTATCAAGCACCTCCTTGATTGAATATCATAATGTTTGGGCCAATAAATGTTTATTTCATTTAGTTTACAGTGACCTTAAATGTACAAATATGTAAGAAGAGAGATGCAGCTGATAAAGCGTTAGATAATTCAAGCACAATGGAACATAACAAGAAGACTATTCAAGCCTGAATACCTAACAGTGGCTGTCTAAATATATAATGCAGGGCTTCTGCCACTGCAGACCAAATGTATTGAGGACAAGAGTAGTGAAGTTTTATTATGTTCTTTCAGAATGTACTGTTCTCTTTTCTATCTTTGATTGTAATTAGATAAACATGATTTGTGGGTGTGTTTGTGTACCTGTGTGGCAGCAGCTAGCTTATCTCCCGGACTAGCCAGTGCTGCTAGTGTTGCTGTTGTAGTGGTTCCAAGATTTGACCCAAGGGTTAGAGGATAGGCTCTTTCAATACTGATAACACCAATGCCTGAGGGTTCACAGTATGATTAACAGCAAGTACAGTAGCTCTGCTTGACATAAGTCAACATAGTGAAGGTATTTAATTAAATAAAAACATCTAATTAAAGGAAAATAACTTAAAAAGGGTCACAAGTTAAACACAAAGAAAATAAACTGTATTGAATATAGGTAAGTTAAACAAATCTGCATAAGGAATTCTAACAGGACCTAAAAATGCTTATATATTACCTTGCTTTCTAGGAAGTTTTTCCAAAGTCCAGAGGTCAAGAACAGAAGCTTTGAACTAATTTAATTGATCCATGTTATTAACTATTGAAATACTTAAAAAATCACACCAAAGTTCAATCCATGTCCTCATTTTAAAGCGATGCAACATTTTGAAAGCAGTTATCTGTATGTTGTGGTAATTGCACAATTCAGTTTAAGTGATTGAAGTTAGTATGTAAGAATTTTAGCCTTTCAGTGAAAAAAATCATGTTGTTTGAAATAGTTTATTTCAAATTGTTGTGTCTCCAAGAATTTATAAATGTTTAACACATGCAGGTTTTAAAGCTGTCATGCTTAACTGTTAACTTTTGCTGTTAATGCTGTACCAAGCATTCAAGAGTGTTGCAACTTTTTAAACCCTGGTGTTCATTTGATAATTGTTTAAGTGGTCAGAGAATAATGATAGGATTTCTTTTTTCCATTAGCTTTGTTTTTCCATGGTGTAGAGTAAATACTGGGAGACAATATGGATATACAGTGCCTATAAAAAGAGTTCACCCCCTCAGATATTTTACCCTTTTATTGAATTTGGAAATCAGTTATGGTCAATATTTTTTGATGGGAGATTGGGGAGGAGAAAGCCACTGCTGAAAAAACTCCTTGAATGTCAACTAGAGTTCATCAAGAGACGTGTGGGAGACTCCATGGTTGTGGAAGAAAGTTCCACAACCATGTTGGTCGGATGAGAACAATATAATGCAGCCATCAGACAAGACACTATGTTTGTTTGACACCAAACACTGCACATCACCACAAACACATCATCCCCATTGTGAAGCACGGTGGTGGCATCATCATGCTGTGGAGATGCTTCTCAGCAGCCAGCCTTGGAAGGCTTGTAAAGATAAAGGATAGGATGAATGCGGCAATGTATAGAAAAATCCTGGAGGACAATTTTATTTGGTCAGCAAGAGAACTATAGCTTGGGAAAAGTTTTATTTTCCAGCAGGGCAATGACCTGAAGCATGCAGCTAAAGCTACACAGAAATGGTTTAAAGACAACAAGGTGAATGTTCTGGAGTGGCCGAGTCAAAGTCCAGACCTCAATCCAACAGAGACTTTGTGGCTGGACTTGAAAAGGGCTGTTGAGCCAAAGGTGGATCTACTAAATACTGACTTAAAGAGACTGAATATTTATGCAGTCACTTCTTTTACATACATATTTTTATTAAATTGACATTACTTTGTAGAAATCTGTTTTCACTTTGACATTAAAGAGTTATTATTTCTTGTACATTTTTTTTGTCGTGAAAGCCAAATTGTGTTTATCACGATCGATTTATAAAGTCAGTAAAAGGGTAAAACATCCATGGGGTGATTGCTTTTGATTGGCAATGTATGTTTTAAACAACAGCAAATTTAGGTTTATTAAGCTAAAGATGCCATTTGATACATACAGTGTATGTAGGTGTGTTTGCACAGTACCTATGAGAGGAGTGATGGCAGAGGTGAAGACAGAACTACTTTGAACCAGAAAGGTCATACCTGCTCCCACTAACAGAGCCAGATAACCAGCCAGCCAGGTGAAAGGAAAGGGAAAATCTACAAAACAACAAACAATGAGGAAGAGCAGAGTTTTCTTTAAGAAAAAACTTATTGCATGTTTTGCGTTAGTAAATAAAAATCAAAGTTCAATTTAAGATACATTTAAGAATATAGTATTTTTAAAAATGAATAACTTTCTGTATTACATTGATGAAAAAACGGCTTTTACATGATGGGTACTGTTTACCTGTATTAACAACTTTATTGATAGCACTGGCCACCTGGCCCTTCAGCAGAGAGTTGAGTAGTTTAACCAGCAGTATCAGACAGCTGCACAGCACCAACAGCGAACAAGACAGAAGGATCAGACCTATGGCAAGGTCCGACAGTGAGCTGCCTGCAAAGAGATGCCTACCTAGGACAAATAAAGAGATGCTTATTAGGATTTGATGGAGAAAACAAGATTGTAGAAAGAAGGAAAAAAAAAAAAAAATTTTAATAGAGAAAACATGTACTCTGAAACCATTTGCAATGTCACGGTCATCAATGTGGCTCATAAGCACTGAATGTTAAATAGTGATTCAGAAGTTAAATCTATTATTATAGAGAAGCAGAAAGGATATGATACCAAAATAGATAGGACAGGTGTTGTTCTTTCAAATTGTAAAAAAAAAAAAAAACATACTGTCATACATTTCTGTGTATGTTCTGAAAGGTTGTATGTTCCCCAGGATGTCTTGTTGTCCTGACAGCAATAAAAAACAGACAGACCAAGATCAGACTGAGGTATTATTAGAAAATATCGGTATGTGACATACGCAGAAGGAACACTGGTAATAGACCTTGTAAACTTGTTTTTCACATTCAGTAAAGATGGCGTGTTCAGGTGCATCTCAACAAGTTTGTTTATTTCAGGAAAAAGTTAATATCACATTTTGTATAGATTCATCACACACATAGTAAAATATTTAAAGAGTTTTTTTAATTTTAATTTGAATGATTATTGCTCACAGTTGTCCTGAAGACCATCATTGACACCCTGCACAAGGAGGGTAAGCCACAGAAGGTTATTTGAGCACCTGGGGGTACCAGAAGCTCAAAACAAGAGTCAATAGCAACAGCAGAATAAGCTGTTTGGCATTGCCAGAGAAGATTTGGCACATTTTTTATGGGCACAACCCACGTTCTCAGCTATGCTGCTCATCCCACAAATGATCCTGCATGATCCTTACAAATGTGGCATCATTTAAAAGGGTAATCAACAGGCTTTCCAACAGTATAAAATTTATTACCAAGAAGCATTGTTACAACAAAGAAATAATGTACCAAACACAAATTACCTTACTTTTGGTTTTAAGTTTATATATACAGTGCTTCACAAATTTATTAGACCACCCTAACCCTAACCAAAGTAAGGTTTATGTCACAGCTGCCCTAAATTAACAGCATTGGTAATTACCAAAATCATTTTTTATGTTTCTGCAATGGTTAATACACCAATATGTAGAAGCTCTTTAACCCAAATGATATTTTTAATGCTAAAATATAATTATTATTGTTATCCATGAATTTTCAAATTTACTGATTTACTAAAAAAATCGAAAAAATAGTAAAGGACATTAATATTTCTTGATTAATATGTCAAACGGTAGTTATTGACTTGTATTCCTGTACAGAAAAATGAGTTTTAGTGGTTGAATGTTATGCTTGATTAATTTCTGACTTCTCAAAGAAGCCCAGTGAGCCGGCTCAAATGTGGGTGACTTCAGTTTGAAATTCCTCATTCCTGTTCAAAATGGTAAAACGTGGAGAGCTCACTGAAAATGAAAGAGTCCGCATTAAAGCACTTCATGATGCTGGATGGTCTTTGAGACAAATGTGACAGGTGGTCTAATAAATTTGTTAAGCACTGTATATATATTCATATGTACGAGTTTCACTTTTTGAATTGAACTACTGAAACAAATGAACATTTTTCCATGATATTCACACTTATTGAGATGTCCCTGTACAGCCAATATCTTCCAAATCCACATTGTTCTTCAGCAAAGAAAAAAGGTGTCAGATATTGGACATGAAATTGCGACATAGTGTACCAGTACCTTTACTGTTGTGGGACACCACTGCTTCACCAGACTCTGGTTCCTCACACTCTGGTCTCCTGTAGCGATGGCTGTGATGACTGACCGATCCAGTTGCACACATAAATTACTGTATGTTACCGCATTATCATTACTTAGTGAGAATTAAACAGCAGCATATTAGCAGTTTTTTTACACACCACTGAAAAAAACACCTTTCAATGTTTGCTAATAAACATAAAAAGGGAGATGAATATTTCCTGACAAGCTAATTCTCCCATGAACAGTTTGAATTTTCTGTCATTTATAGTAGGTCCACTATGTACTATTTCTTCAAGTTATAAAGTTTACTTGTTACCAAAATTCACCTCCATTTGGTTCTTGAGGAGTAAATAAACTATTAGATATGATGGCGGCGATGTGTACACAGCACCTGGATGATCGTTTTAGTGAGTGGCTCAGTGAGGACTTTGAGAAGCTCGGGAGCTTCCTCTCCAGTACTGAGCTGGAGCGTATCGACCACAGCTTGTGAAAGTCGCCTTAGCAGCCCGCTCACAACTTCCAGAGGCAGAAGCACCAAAACAGACAACCAGTTAAAACAGTCATGCACTGTAGCTCCAGCAAATGCCCTGGAATAGATCAAATGTATAATTATTTACAATTACATGCTTTAAACATGAAACGCAGGACAAACACAACCATAGCTGTACCTTTCAAAGTCCTCTCTCTCCCCAGCTTGCATTAGAGCCACAATAGTATTGGTGACTGATGTGCCAATGTTGGAGCCCATGATTATAGGAATAGCTGACTGAACATCCAGCACTGTGTACAATAAACATTAAAAACAATTCATTTGATTAAATGAAGAGCAGTTATGTGGTGCTCTGGCAGTGCCTTGCCAAAGTTCAGGCTTTCCACGTTTAAATATTATATTCATAATCTCTGTATATCTAAAAGAATAGTTAATAGTCAAACTCACATCCTGAAGAGACAAGGCTGACTATGATTGAGGTAGAGGTTGAGGAGCTCTGGACTAACACTGTGACCAGTATTCCCACCACCAGTCCAGCTACTGGGTTAGACAGGATTGCATTTTTCTGGAAGATGTCACCAGCCACTCTGCCTGAAAGAGAGCGTCAAAGAGACATAGCTTAAAAGTTAAGCATCTGTCTGTGTCTGGATTAAATACTCTGACAAATACCAGTCTGGGAGGTTGATAAGAGCTCTTAAAGGAAGGTTATGAGTCTGCTTACCTCCAGCTAGTTGGAAGGCAGAGCTTAAAATGTCAAGTGAGCACACAAAGAGGTACAGGAGCAGGAAGAGGAGCGGGACTTTACAGAGAGCAGATATCACTGTTTTCACTCGCTGCATCTCCATTGTAACACCTTGGAGGAGGTAATTGAAGCAGAGCTAAAAGCAGATAGTGACTGTAGTAATGATGCCTGAAGTAAATGAAATAATAAGCTTAATAAACATGCTGTTGTTAAAAACCTAGTTGCATAGCTAAACAAAGCAGTGGTTTCATAAATGAAAACTGATGGTGTTGCCTAATAATTTACACAAAAACCACAGAAAAGTTCGGACAGTTGGAGCTCTTCCAATGGTAAGTACAAGGATAGTTTCAGCATACCTCAGAGTTGATGTATTGGTGCCTCTGCTCCAGAAGTCAAATGATGAGTTAAAATGGGCGAATAGCTTGAAAAATCAAATTTAAACAGTATAGTTAGACTAGAAAGACATTTAAAAAGTTATATTTAAAAAAAAATTTGATAAAGAAATTAAGAGGAGTTCAAGAGAGGAAAAAAAACAGTGCGGCAGACAAGGGAGAGAAGAAGAAAGGGAGGTAGTACTGTGAAGTGTAGATTAACTCTTGGTAGAGCATGGTTGACTGGTCAAACAGTGACAAACTTTAACTCTTTCCCGCTCTCTTTCCTCACTTCATTTCCTCTTGACTTTATTTTTTAACTATTTGTGGATGTAAAATGGTTCATGGTGTCAGTTTTTTATATCTGTACTCATTCAAATGAGGCTGATGTTCTTTTATATCATCTGTCATAATAACTCAGTTTCTTTTTCTCAGAGAAACAGAACTGATGATTGAACAATAATTTACATTAAACCTACTGAGTTGGCTGTCTTGATGAAATGCTTATAGAACTATTTAAGCACATACATAGGTTGTTGTCCATGTTTTAACAGCCAAAGATGATATGTATTTCTAGATACGAGTCACAGAAAATGATAGTATTAAAAAAGAAGAGAATACTGGTTTCATGGAAGATGTTGTCAGAAACCTTTCTGCTCAGGGATTTATCTCTGGCAGGGATGTAAATCTCTCAGACCTGGAGCAGGAGTAAAAACTAGCTCTTAAGTCTGTTAGAACTCACAGGCAGACCCAGGTTCACCCAGGGTTCCCAAAGATCCTTGAAAAGTCTTATAAAGTCGTTTTACCTGAGTGAGGTCTTTTTTAGAAGGCACATTGATTAAGTCGTGACTTTATACCAGTGATACTCAACACCTGGCTCTTTTGTGACGATCTGTGGCTCTTTTATGTCTTAATTTGAAATATTATTCCCCCAGAAAACCCTCTTAAAGGGAAACTTTGACCTCAAAATTATCCATTGGAAGTCACATTGATTGTTTTTTCCCCCACACTGTTACATTAGGCTTTGATTGTCAACCTTTATTTTTTTGTCTGTGTCCATTGCCCTTATTGGCATTTTTTGCCACTTTTTTTTCTTTTTCTTCCATTTTTGCCACTTTGAATCCATTTTTACTTCTTTAAGCCCACTTTTGCCACTTCTTTTTGCAAATTTTCCCATTTTTGCCACTATTATCCAGTTTTTGCCCCTTTTCCCTTTGTTCTTGACTCTTTTATCCTGCTTTTCTACTTTTGCCACTTTTCAACCATTTAAGCTGCCTTTTGCCATTAAATGCCACTTTTTTCCCAATTTTTTTTGCCAATATTTGCTACTTTTTTCCCATTCCACCATCTTTTGCTGCATTTTGCCCCTTTTTAGTCACTTTTCACTCATTTTTTTGGTCATGTTTTTGCATCTTTTTGACCATTTTGCATCCTGTAACTCTTTTTTTGTCACTCACCCAAATTTTGTCACTTTCTGCCCTTTTTTGCCACATTTTCTCCACATTTTTGTCACTGTTATCCAGTTACTGGCATTTTATGCCTACTTCTCACCCTTTTCTTGACACTTTTTGGCCATTTTGCCCCCTTTAACTTATTTTTATTGCAACTGTAACCCATTTTTGTCACTTTTTATCACTTAGATTATTGCTCTTGCTAAGGTATTTTTCAACAGTTTGGCTCTTTGGTTGAGCAGGGTTGAGTAACACTGCTTTTTACAATATTTGTTTCCTAGCCAACCATATATGATTTTTATTATTCTTTTGTTGTATAATGCTTGTCTGCATTATAACCAACAGCCTTTGCAGCAGTTCTGCTGGTACGTGCCATGTGCATGAGACAGCCGGGGCATTAAGTGTTGGAGAGATATTAGTGCTGTACTTAAAGGTCACATACACTATATTGCCAAAAGTATTTGCTCACCTGCCTTGACTCGCATATGAACTTAAATGACATCCATTTCTTAATCCATAGGGTTTAATATGGCGTCTGTCCACCCTTTGCATCTATAAAAGCTTCAACTCTTCTGGGAAGGCTTTCCACAAGGTTTAGGAGTGTGTTTCTGGAAATATTTGGCCATTCTTACAGAAGTGCATTTGTGAGGTCACACACTGATGTTGGACGAGAAGGCCTGGCTCTCAGTCTCCGCTCTAATTCATCCCAAAGGTGTTTTATCGGGTTGAGGTCAGGACTCTGTGCAGGCCGGTCAAGTTGATCCACACCAAACTCTCATGGAATTGTCCAAAATCTCTTGGTATGCTGAAGCATTCAAAGTTCCTTTCAATGGAACTAAGGGGCCAAGCCCAGCTCCTGAAAAACAAGCCCACAGCATAATCCCCCCTCCACCAAACTTTACACTTGGCACAATGCAGTCTGACAAGTACCGTTCTCCCAACAACCGCCAAACTCAGACTCATCCATTAGATTGCCAGATGGAGAATCGCGATTCGTCAATCCAGAGAATGTGTCTCCACTGCTCTAGAGTCCAGTGGCGTCGTGCTTTACACCACTACATGCGACGCTTTGCAATGCACTTGGTGATTTATAGCTTAGATGCAGCTACTCAGCCATGGAGCTCTCTACGCACTGTTCTGAGTTAATCTGAAGGTCACATGAAGTTTGGAGGTCTGTAGTGATTGACTGCAAAAAGTTGGTGACCTCTGCACACTATGCGCCTCAGCATCTGCTGACCCCGCTCCATCATTTTATGCGGCCTACCACTTCGTGGCTGAGTTGTTGACATTCTCAATCGCTTCCACTTTGTTATAATACCACTGACAGTTGACTGTGGAATATTTAAGAGCGAGGAAATTTCACGACTAGACTTGTTGCACAGGTGGCATCTCACAGTACCACGCTGGAATTCACTGAGCTCCTGAGAGCGACCCATTCTTTCACAAATGTTTGTAGAAACAGTCTGCATGCCTAGGTGCTTGATTTTATACACCAGTGGCCATGGAAGTGATTGGAACACCTGATTTTAATTATTTGGATGGATGAGTGAATACGTTTGGCAATATAGTGTATTTTAACCCTTTAAGACAAGTTTATATTGGTTTCCCTAACAAAAAGAGTTATTCTGCTTTTTAAAAGTTAAACTGTTCTGAATCAGCACATCACACCTGCTATCTTACTGCATATTGATAAAGTAGAGATATTAAATGTGCCAGAAATTATCACATTTTACCATTAATGGCTAAAAATGACTTTTCTCTAAACCATTTCATGTTTGATAAACAGTACATTTAATCAGAAAATTCAGCTCTAGTCCGGTGTACTGAGAAATCTCGCTCCCCTTTCATTTTTGACTGTTTTCCAGGCAAAAAGTTGTATTAAAATTTCTCAGTTCTGGTACTTAAAAGGTCTTAGAAAGACACTAATTTAATTTTTTTAAGTGTGTAGGAAGGAACCCTATCACCTCTAAAGCCTGCTAACAAATAGACAGATACTGTGGTAAATTAGTCTACTTTTACAGTCATTATGTGAAAGCATGATTTTTAATTTTCATATCCTCACCACCAAAGCAAAAATCAACCAATCATCAGCATGAGACCTCAAAATCATCATAGTCAATACCATTGCCATCAACATAGTCATCTCTAGCACTTACACAACTACCAAGCACTGAGTGAGTTATACACAAAAGCTGTGTCTTATCTTTCTCAAAAGAAAGTGACTGTGTGGGCCAGGTGTGTGTGGCTAACTTATTCTACTGCTGGGGACTGCAAAAGAGAAGATTCTAGCTTAGGGCGTGGACTCTTCTCCTTTGTATTCCCCAATGTAACAGTGGCAGGACTTGTAAAGAACTGCTGTTCGATGTTTGCTTTCTGCTTTGTCTTTGACATGTTTCTTCCCATCCCAGAGGAGGGAAAAATTTAATAGAACCTAGTTTTTAGTGGTTACTTAAATAATGTCCAAGACGATACAGAAAGAGAGAAAGAGAAAAAAAAATTGGAATGCTGACTAGACATGATCAGATGTATAAGATATGCAAAGATGTGGGCAGATTTACATGAGGGAGACAGGATAAGTTAAGATAGTATTCCCTGATTAGTAACCTTACACGCCAGATGGATTTGTTTCACAAATTTGTGAAACAAATCCATCTGGAAAACCTCCCTTACATGGTGTTTGGGAAATGGCAGAGCCTTTGAAAAAAAACTAGATTGGAAAGGGCAAAAACATTGTTTCAGCCAAAAAAAAAAAAAAAAAAAAAAAAAAATAAAGAACTCAGTGCTGTTCTTTGTTCTTCTTTTAATGAAGAAATATTCAAGTTCTGATAAAACTGATGCTATAGCAGCATCCATGCTAATCTCTACTGCATTTATTGCACTGGCCTCTTGTCATTGCTTGCTTACATCACGACTCCACTGCAACCAGAAGTACTGCCTCTTACTCCTGGTTGGTCCTGTTACTTTCCTACAGGGCCCAATCTGTTCAGATGGGAGCTTTGTGAGATGGATTCGCCATTGAAAAACACAAAAACAGGCGAATTCATCTGCTTTGCAAGGTGCTAATGATCAGTGCAAATGTGCATATGAGATGGGCATTTAATGACAGTGAGCTTTCTTACAGTGTTTTAGTACAGGAAATAGATTAATGTAAATGTGCAAAAGATGTAAGGTTTTTTAACCACAGTGAGCTTTCTTACAGTGTTTTAGTACAGCAAATAGATTAATGTAAATGTGCAAAAGATGTAAGGTTTTTTAACCACAGTGAGCTTTCTTACAGTGTTTTAAGACAGCAAGTAGATTAATTAGTGAAAATGTGCATATGAGGTGAGGCCTTTTACTACAGTGAGCTTTCTTGCATCCATGACTTAGCTATTAAAAAAAAAGCTTATTTGATTGATTGATTCATAAACCTTGTTAGACTACTGCAAGTGTTCATGGTTAAGGACCAAACCTGCTGTCTCAGAGTGTGTATTCATACAGCAACACACCCTGCCACCTTTTAGTTTCTTTTTTGAAAGTCACACAGTCTAAAAAGTTGATCTATAACAATAACTATTTCACTAGTTAGGTACAGACATAGGGACTGTGTTACAAATCATTGATTATAGGGTTCTGAAACATAAATGAAGGGTGTTGAAGTGTCTGCAGTGTTTGATTACTGAAAACATATTTGCATTGTTTTTTTAAAGTATTGTAACTGATTAAATTAGGATTTTAATCCTTTGATAAAATATTCTGCAACAATACAATACAAGATACAGAAATTCTAGAGCTGATGAACTAACCCCATATATTTATTACTGTTAGTAGCATATCAAATGTCTGTTTTACCGTTTGGGTTTATGGAAATACAGCAAACACAGCTCAAGTGTCTTTTGGCTACTGCTGGGCGGTGGCTGGAGGCAGGCGTCTTTACAACTACAGGTTTTTCTACTATGCTGCCTTTGTGGTGAAGCGTAAACAGAGCTCTGGGAATGTGATTGTGCAAATATAGTTATAGGAAAAGAGAAGAAAAGTTCTTGCTGAAAGTCTGAAAATGAAGGATTATGCCAAAAGCATTACTTTTCTGGGTCAGTGGGGACTTTTTCAAAAGGTGATCTTCTTCCTGCTCTGTGCCAGCATCATTCCCAATGGATTTGGTGCCTTCACGCTCGTGTTTCTGAATGATACACCACCTCATCGCTGCTTTGTTCCTGAGGTTAACTTGACCGAGGACTGGCGTCAAGCCATTATACCTATACAGGTGATATTTACTGTGTTTTTTCATTAAATATGCAGTTTTATTACTTTCTTTGCATGAAAAATTAAAAGGTCAAGTAATAAAATTACCAAGGGCTACCTATGTGCTGAGGGTTGTTCACAGACAAAGAAATTACAAAAAAGTCAACAGTGTTTGTGTATTAATGTACACCTAACAACAAGTTATTTATACCTTTACTCGCACATCACATATTTTATTATTGCAGCAATATCAGTATTTGCTTTAGAAACTGGTTAGTACTTGTACCTTTATTTATCAAAGTTTTTCATTTCACCTACAGTCATGTTTCATACAGACAAAGACTAGCTTAATACAGTGGGGATATGATAACAATTGTAGCCTACATTGCCGAAAAAAATATTCACCTCTTGAATGTTGTAGCCTTTAATTGATATTATAAATCAATCATGGTCAATATAATTTGGCTTTTTGACAAAAAATGACAATAAAAAACTTCCTTAATGTTGAAGTGAAAATTTTGCAAACAGTTTTACCGTAAAGATTTTTATTCAAATAAAAATATGTCCATTAAAATTAGTGATCGCATGAATAATCAACCCTTTAATGTGACAGATCAACAGAGGTCCAGCCAATGGTGCTAATAGTCACACAATAAGTGAAATGGGGATCACCTGAGTGCAGCGAATGTGTCTCAAGTGATAGTAGTATATAGACACTTGTGTCTGGAAAGTCCAGTCACTGGTTAATTAGTATTCCTGGGTACCATTACACCATGAAGTCAAAAGAATGCTCCAAACAACATGGAGAAAAGGCTGTTGAAAAGTACAAGTCAGGGGATGGAAACCAAAAAAAAAAAAACGAGGTACTGAACATCCCTCTGGAGTTCAGTTAAATCCATCATCAGGAAATGAAAGGAATATGGCACATGTATAATTTTGCCCAGATCAGGCCATCATCATGAACTGAGTGCCCGTGCAAGACGGTGACTAATGACAGAAGCCACTGAGTCACCTATGACTACTGTCACACCTGTTGTCAACTGTTGTCTAAGTTCACCAGTCAAAGCTTTTTGGGAGGGTGGCAAAGAAAAGGCCACTGTTGAGGAAAACTCATGTTAAATCTCGACTAGAGTTCTCCAAAAGGCATGAGGGAGACTCCATGGTTAGATGAGACCAAAAAGGTGCTTTTTGACCATCATTCAAGACTCCTAGTAGCATGGTGCTGTGGGGTTCCTTCTCCGCAGCCAGCACTGGAAGACTTGTAGGGATGGAGAGCAAAATTAATGTGGCAAAATACAATAAAATCCTGAAAGACAATCAGTGTGCAAGAGAACTACAACTTTGGAAAAGATTTATTTCCAGCAAGACAGCGGCCTGAAGCATACAGTGAAAGCTACACAGATTTCTGTTCGTGAGTGACTGAGACAAAGCCAAGATCAGTAAGAGTTTATGGCTGGACTTGAAAGCTGGACTGATGCAATTAAAGGCACAGGAGTTCAGGCATGCCACAATGACATTTATTAGGGTGTGTCAAGTCTTATAGGTTCTTTGAATCATATTTAAGCTGTATGTTTTATTTTGGCGGTTTATGTTAACTTGCAGCCATAACATAATTGAAATCTCAAGTTTAGCAGAGGATAAATTAATTGGTAAAAGAAGTTTCATCAGGTAAATTAACAAAGTATGTGTCATTTTGTTTGTCAGGTGATCAATGGGAAACAGGAGCAGAGTAGTTGCAGCAGATACCGGCTGGATGTAGTCCAAAACCTCTCGGCTCATGGTTTCATTCCAGGCAAGGACGTGAACGTCACTGAGCTGCAGCAGGAGGACTGTGTGGATGGATGGAGCTACAGCAAAGATATCTATCAATCTACCATTGTCTCAGAGGTAAGTGTGCACATCCAAACCTGCAAAGCGCTGTTATGTTGAATCCCCCTTCTTACGCCAAGTCATTATTTAGGAGTGAGCGTGATCGTGTGTGCGTTTTTGTTCACTGTCTCTGAATAAGGCTTGCTGTGTGTTTTGGTTATTCAAGGGGTAGGACCTTTTATCAAAAGCTTTGGGACATCTGTAAATCTATTTGGAAGTGAAATGTCAAGGAAGTAATTAAATTTCCAAAGGTGGAATAAAGCAAAAGAGGTAGGTAGATAGACACACTGTAGCGTTAAAGTTGATAATAGGTGAATATTATCAATAAACCTTGTAGCAGAATAGGGCACCACCGCTTATGTGGATTGGTTATTTGATAACCAATAAAATATTGTAATTATTAATTAATCAAAAATTTAAATTTATTAAAAAAAAAATTAACTGTAAATCAATCTCATTTCTAAAGGGGATTAGTCCTCATAACAGGGACTCCATTTCTCAGCTTAATACAAAATGATTTCCTGAATGAGGACTGTATTTTGAAGATTTATTATCAAAACACAAAGACAGGCATAAATCATGGGGTTATATGAATATAATGTGAATGAATAAACAGAATATGACTAAATATGATAAAAAAGAAAGGATGCCAACTAGTTTTGGTGAAGAGAGGATTATTTGATAATCATAATGGAAAAATTAACTAACGGCATAAAATTTGGAGTGTGAATTTGGAAGAAAATAAATTTGGTCTGTACTAGAACTAGTTTTGGATTTGGAGACACCTTCACCAGTAAAGATGGAATATACCCACTTCATTGCTGTCGCAGCAGGAGGCTGTGGAGAGGAAAAGGCAGGGGATGAGCCATCTGAGCAGGCTTGGAGCTCCTGGAGCTACCTCGTGTCAGCTCTGTCGAGCCGGTTTTAACCTGGGTTCAGCTTGCATCAGCGGCCTTGCGTGGTCACTCCAGAGACATGGCCAGATGAGTTCTGGTCCACAGACTCTAGGAATAGTCACTCGTCCTCCAAAAATAGTTCGTAATTCATCAAATGGCACACAAATGGCTGCAGATGCTCTACATCACGTTGACTGTAGGATCACAGTGATGGATGATGGGCGCGCAAGAAAAACAAAAACTCTGATTTACAGAAAAAGTTAGCACAAAGCTATAAAGAGCTATCTAACGCTATTTTTTGAAAACAAAACACCACTCTCGCTCGCTCTCCTTTTACTCTCTTCCTTCACTCTCCTTTCTCACTCGTCTTCTGCCAAAGCTGCCGTTTTCGCCGTGCTGTTCAACATTACCATAGCATATATACCACACATCCTATATTGCCGGAAAGCACAGATTCTCAGCTCTCTGTCAGCATTGGAATTTTTTAGATTGAGCAAACTTTCGAGGAGTTACAGTGTTGAGAATCTGTGTCGCGGTCTCACAATACTTCTGGTATTTTGCTATGAATGCCCATGTCATATGGTTGTGAGTACTGTAAAAAAACATATATGAGCTTTCCATTTTTCTGATCGGACAAACTTTGACTGAGTTACAGTTATATAAAACACAGCGCTGGCGCCGGCGCCAGCTGGTGAAGGGTTAAGAAGGAAAAGGGAGGGGTTGATTTCCTAAGCCCTCCTCTCAATCACCACTCTCCACCAAGTTAGTGAATTTAACAAGATAATGCGTAACATAAATGCATAACATGGTTTATATGATTCTAAATGGCGTAACACCAATAAACTATCACAGAACAAACATTAGAAACATAGTTAATTGGTTATAAACACTGAGTAAACTAAACTATCGTACATGATATATATTAACCAAACATTGTCCTGGAGTGAATTATCTAAACCCAACAACTGTTGGAGATCCCAACCACTTAGAGAGGTCTTTCACCGTTAGTTTTAGTCCGTCTTCTCTCCAGACTGTCCCGTTGGCGTTGTATTGTCTGTGAAAAGTATCATAACTCAAAGAGGACTGTCTGTCCTCTTCTCACTTAGACTGTAAAGGAGATTCATCTGATAGCATCCTGGATTATCATTACAACACCTAGTGTCAGTTAGCACAGCTTGTCAGTACTTAGTAATTACCATGTCTTATTTTACTGTAAATCCTCCCACAAACACAAGCTTTGTTGATTTGCTTCCAATCCTTTATGAATTATTTTAGTTTAGCCATTATTTTTTCATGCTTATGTGGCCTCCCTCTCCAGCCTTGTCTGTCAGCGGGGTTCTGGCCTCTGTATTTGCTCATGCTTCCTGCTTTGTCATTTGACATGTATTTGCATGTCCATGAAGAGGGAAATATTTGAATAGAACCAGTATTTTAGAGTTTACATACATTATATGTAACAACCAAGAAAACACAAAAGATATTCAATACATTTTTTTGTTAATGAAATGATTTATTATCTTAATTGCATCACACTGTTTTAGACCAGGACAGTTGAAAGTTGAAAATTTACCACCAATGCAGGAATTTTTCCTTAGAATCCAAATGAAAGACTGAGCTATTAAAAATGTGAATACTTTATTGACTGAATAGCATTTACTGTCAGACAAATGTCAAAAGTTTTCTTTCCATCACAGCAGCCCCATTTACAACATAAAAATTAAACACAGAAAAAAAATGTAAAGACATCCATGACTTGTACTGGTCCAGGGAAAGGAAAATGCTAGGTAACCTCATTGCAGACCCCACACACCCTGGACACAAACTGTTTAAAATCCACCCTTCTGGTAGGCATTACAGGTCATACCAAAACAACAGAAACAGTTTCAGTTTCCCTCTGATGCCCACTCATCAGCCACAGTCAAATTCTTTGTTGCCTAAGCGTACTTTGCCTGTGAAGATGGTTCTAATTCAAAATACCAAGAGATATCTGACAATAAAATTCACAGACCAAATATTCAGAGGCCTTCAACTTACACTGATGTGTAACTTCAGTCCAACCATGTTAGAACATGGGGCCCTGTTTTTATCAGGTTTGATAGCAGTAGTTCATCTTCATTGTGCAGACTAGTAAGGGACTGAGACTATGCTGTTGGCCAGCCCGACATGTTTTATTGCGAGCTGCTTAATAGAGTCTCTGGACTCACTGGTCAGTGATTGGTCCACAATCTCTGTGCAGATTTGTATTTAATAGAGTAGTTGAGGTTTAAAGTACAGTATGTAGTGCTACACTGATGGACTGTGAGACCCGAAGAAGAGCAAAACAAACAAGAATACCTCCACTCGCACCAAAAGATCTGATTTGGCGAAGGATATCAATCCTTTGGTGCAGCTCTTTGCAGGTCCTCCCAGGACAACAAATGATCAATCATTACTCAGCTTTGTTCACAATGAGTAACAATAGAAGTTTTATGAGCTAGTAAGCCAAATACAATTTCCTCCATTTTTCTTTGTATTAATCTCTGCGGCATTATTCCTGCTCCACTTGAACATTTTGTTCACAGCATGACGGTGCAGCTCAGTGTTGTCCATGTTACCTAGCAAAGATATCAGAGCTGTCTCATCACAGTAGTTTGTATGACAAGTGAAAAGCTGTACTGATCTTCCACAACACCAGGGTTGTGAGTTCATGATGACACATGAGAGGATTAAATTCACCTTGACAAACTGGATTATGCTGGTGTGAAATGAGTCATACAAAATGAGAATTCAGCTGTTACTTAAAACATTTTGGACACCAAAATTAGTTTTGTCATATTGAAAACAGATGGAAAATATAGAAAGAGTGTTCTTGCACGTGTATTTAGCCTGGAAGAGTTATGAACCAGCATGGCAACAGCAATCTCTGTCCCACGTGCCGCCTTGTAAAAAAAAAATCAGAGGTAAAGTTTGTGTCTTGCTTTGCTAACAAGATATTTGAGCAGGACTCTTACTCGAGATTTCATAATCACTGAAGTCCAGGCTACTGGTCCCAGGTCTTCATGCTCCTTTTGGAGATTGTAAGTTAATCATTTATGTATGTAACCTGACACAGCAGATAGACTGATTCCTATATCCATTACATGGGGTATATTTCACATCTCTGGTAGTAACATGAGCTCGGCAGGCAGGCGCTTTCATAGTTTACAGATGGTGGAGCTTGACAGTGGATTAAAACGTATGCTGAGACTGAAAGGGAGAGGCTCAGAAAAATCTCTGCCAAGAAAATCTTCTAGTTTGGCTTTTTGCTTTGTTTTAATGAGGAAATGTGGCCCAGTTCTGATACAACTGCCGCTATACTATAGCTACCTCCAGGCTAAACTTACACCAGTTGCTATTGGTCTCCAGTACAACAAAACCCTGTCTGTAGCTACCCCCTCTATCGCCTCATTTGTGACCTTTTCAACAAGCTTTAGGTGTGCCAGTTTTGCTTCCTTCAATCTGATTGTCAACTTTATTGCTGTATGTTTAAGTCTCCAGAATATTTTCAAGCAATTTTCCTTGAATGCATGACTTTTTTTTAATTAGTAAATTCTGATTTATTATTAGGATAGATTTTAGTTTTATTTATTACAACAGCCAGCTCTACCCAAAATGATATAGTAATATGAAATATTGGTCATTTCATCAAGGAATCTGAAAGATTGGAACAAGCTTTCAGATATTCTCTGATATGTCCACTTTCTCAGCTAATTTATTTTTCTTTATATGCACAAAGTTAGGGCTAGAATTAAAACTGTACATACAAGCTTTTAGTCCACATTTTTCATGTTTATGTCATCAATGATGGAATATTCTGCTAATTGATTATAAAAAAAAAACAGTTATGATTAATTAAAAGAAAAAGTGAATGATTAATACAGTAATGTCATCAATCAGTTCAGCTTGAGAGGCCTGTTAAAATGCATTACTTAGACGACTATATTACCAAATAGATTTTTTTTTTTCCCACGATAGGATTATTGGATCCAAACTCATATTTGCTAGTTCTGATATCATGACAATAATAGCATATATTCCTACTTGTGAAGAGTTCCAATGCTGTTCAGAGGCATGTTGTTTTGAATCATATCCTTATGTCACTGAAAAGAAGCTTCCTCACACACATGCTTGAGTGCTGTGAAATAAAACATGGAAGAAAATTTAACATCTGAAACTTTGAAAGAGGAGCAAGGAAAGCAGGCTGGTGCAGAGAGCAGAGGCAAAGAGAAGCAGCTTTTTCAGATAAAGTTAAACTGTGAATTCACTCCTGACAGACTGAGGAAGAGTGTAAAACAGGCCAAAGGTAGAAGCTATATGTAACCTACACTGTGGAGTTAATCTACCTGTAATGCAATCCTTCTCATATCGTGGATACATGAGATTATTCCTGATTAATTTATTAAAAAGCTGTTTAATTCTATTATTTTTTTATATTCAACGTACAGTACTAACTTTTATTTGTTTATTTATTCCAGTTTGACCTGGTGTGCAGTGAACAGTGGAAGCAGCCCTTCACCTCCACAGTTTTCTTTATTGGAGTTCTTCTTGGATCCTTCTTCTCAGGACAGCTGGCAGACAGGTACTAAAAACAGCTCCCTGGTAGCTTGAAAATACTCTGTCCCTCTAAGGCTCTGGTAACTTTTTAAAAAAGGCATTTTTTTTAAAATGAGGTTGTTATGAATATAATGACTACTTGCTGTGCTTACAAGTGTTGCTGTATGAGTTACATAACACTGAGCTTCTCTAGAATTGGAAGAAAAAAATAGATGTAAGCTTTAATAACAATGCTGTTGGGCCCACTGAAATTAAGTTAAACAGAATTGAACTCATAATAAGTTACTGAAATGTTGAGTATAAATTTGAGGTTACATATCTATAGTTTTTGCTATTTCATACTCCTACTTCAAACCCTGTCAGAGGCATATGGGGAAAGTTTCATCATGTCTGCTTTTATAAAACAGCTGTATTGACTTCCTGCTTTAACATATGATCAACTGATGCACCAAACATGTGTCACTATACTGTAAATTAAAGGTGTTGCATGTTTGCACAGGTTTTTGCAGTAAATGTGGCATTGCTCAGACTGTTCTCATGTTGAAGGTCTGGAAACCTTGCCAGGATTTAGAGTGATCAAGTTGTAAATTTGTTCCACAACAAAAGATTTAAGAATGACGTTCAGACAAGCTGTGCTGTGAAAACTCAGATAAGGTGATAGTGGATGTGGAAAGCTGACATGCCTAAATTTAAATAAAGTTCAAATAAGTTTAACTTGAAGAAGCTAAATTAAATCTTTTCCTTACATTTTTATACTTCTGTGCTAAAATCTGAAACATAATTTCCATTTAAAGCCCTTGATGTGAGAAAAGTTATAAAAGTTGAAGTTTACATAGTTTAAGTTTACACTGTTTGTGGCAGACCCAAGAACTAGTTCTCCTACTCCTGAGGTGTAGAAGGAAAACATTTGTTTATGAAGTTAGCCATGTTTTCTTTCTTGTTATGACTTGTTTTTTATTAAATTCTCAATAGATGTGGAAGGAAACCTGTGCTTTTTGCAACCATGGCAGTTCAGACGCTGTTCACCTTCATTCAGATCTTCTCCGTCTCGTGGACAATGTTCACTGTCCTCCTCTTCTTCAACGGTTTGGGGCAGATGTCTAACTTTATAGGAGCTTTAGTCCTGGGTACATATGAAAATCACATTCTAAAAATACTACACTAACAAATCCCTCATTTATCAGATTTGGATTGAAATGATATTTTGAAAAATAGATTGTTTTCCCTCATTCACTAAATGTTCAACACGATGGATTCTTCATCTTTGCCTGCAGGTGCTGAGACTTTGATTGGCAATGTGCGAGTCCTGTACTCATCTTTAGGCACATGTTTGGGCTTTGCCATTGGCTACATGATGCTGCCTCTCTTTGCTTACTTTCTGAGGGATTGGAAGTCTCTTTTAGTGGCACTGACTGTGCCAAGCCTGGCCTACCTCCCCCTCTGGTGGTAAGATATGCTTATTACAAGGATCTAGCTTCAAGTAAAGAAGGCAGAACTGAGAAATCAACACAGCAATTATTTTAACCCTTTCTGATGGAGTTTAGGCATAAAAAAGCAAGATGAGATAAATGTCAAACAGAAGTATTCAGAAGAGAACAAATACTCTAGTTACTGCAGACTGATCAACCTTTCCATCTGTCTCTCTGCCCTGTAATGAGGCAGGTTCATCCCAGAATCTCCTCGATGGCTGCTTTCTCAGGGAAGAGTGGAGGAGGCCGAGGCCATAGTAAAAAGAGCTGCTAGGTGGAACAAAGTTCAGGCTCCGAGGGTGATTTTTGAAGGTTATAGTGTAAGTGTTGAAAATTTAAGGTATAATCAAAAGACCTTGAAATTTTTAAAGAAACACTCCATGCTACCTTTTAGAAATATTTAAAGAATGTAGAAAACAAAACACCTTAACATGAAATAAAGATCAAAAACTAGAACAATGAAGCTCCCTGATAGTTCTTGTTAAAAAATGAAATACAACTAAATGACTGAAAGAAACAGCAACTTATTGTAGTTTTACTGTCAATGTGTCTTGATTTATTTCTGCCATCTGACTTCATTTTTTTTTTTAAATCAGCATTTTGAGAGAAGAAATTTATGAAATGATGATGATGAAAACATTAGAATTTGGTAGAAAGAATTTTATTTTTATCTAAGAATCTAACAATTCCTGGCATCTTGCAAGCTAAATATACAGTGCCTATAAAAAGTATTTACCTCCTTGGATGTTTAACCGTTTAATTGATTTTATAAGTCAATCATAGTCTAGTTATTGTGGCTTTTAAGACAAAAAATACTAAAAACCTGTCTTTAAAATTTAAGGGAAAACATTTCCACAAAGTAATGCCAAATAAATAAAATATTTAATGTAGAGTTAGTGAAGGCATAAATATTCATCTGCATAAGTCAGTTAGTAGATTTAACTTGGTTTAACTTGGTGCACTGTGTTCCAGATTTAATCTGAGTTTTCTTCAAGAGTAATTTCTGTTTGTCACTCAGTTTGTGAGGACGGCCTGATCTAGGCAGATATACATGTAACCTATGTCTTTCTTTCTTAATGATGGATTTAACTGAACTCTGGGGGATGTTCCATGCCTGGGAAATTAGTTTGTTTCCATCCCTTGACTTATTCTTTTCAATGACCTTTACTCTGAGTTGTTTGGAGTGTTCTTTTGTCTTCATGGTGACATGGTAGCCAAGAATACTGATTAACCAGTAACTGGACCTTCCAGACACAGGTGTCTTTATACTACAGCTACTTGAAACACATTCACTGTATTTAGCTAAGAGTGAATATTTATGCAGTCACTTCTTTACCATTACATATTTTTAATTGACCTTACTTTGCAGAAATCTGTTTTCACTTTGACATTAAAGCGAATTTTTTTGTCCAAAAAAAGCCATGATTGACAATGATTGATTTATAAAATCAATAAAATGGTAAAAACATCCAAAGGAGTGAATACTTTTAAAGGCACTGTATACTTACATTATGCATTGAAGAAAACGAACCAAAGCAGATGATGATTTTGTATCTTTTAGGTTAAAAAGACAGAAGAAACCCCTAAACAAAGCTACAATGTGCTGGACTTGCTCAGGAAAACTGAATTCAGAGTACTGACTCTCATTCTTTGCTTGGCGTCGTAAGTACAACATTTCAGCACCCATTGTTTCATAGTGATCCAGTGGGAAAGAAGAGATGAGCGTCATCAACCTTGCAACAAACCCAAACCTGATCACTTTATTTGGCACACTGTTTCAACTGCTCATTAACACAAACATCTAATCAGCCAATCATTTGTCAGCAACCAATGTATTAAGGTATGTAGAGATGGTCAAGACAGTCTTTTAAAGTTCACCGTGGTTGTTGGTGCCAAGTGGGCTGGTCTGAGTATTTTAGAATCTGATTACTTCCAGAAATTAAATTTGTACTCCAAAATGAAGGCTTGAAGCTGTAAATGTACCCATGTGTCACATATCAACACATGTTAATGGGGGAGGTTCCTCTGGAGGCGATTTTACATGAGACCCTTCAAAGAGTACATGGGTGTTTGTTTGAAACATAAGGTTTGTCACATCAGAGAAAATCCAGAAAGAGTCCAGAAAATCTTATGGGTATTCCAGTGCTCAGTATGCATTTATGCCTAAGTTAATGTTTAAATCAACTTATCATTCTCTTCACATAGACACGTTTTATTAGTGTGAAGCCCTTAGCTTAGTGAATGTGTAATCAGATCTCAGATTTCCATGCAAACATCTCTACTTTGTGTCATCTTCTCCTTCAGATTTTCTATGGTTCTTGGATACTATAGCTTGTCCTTCAACACATCCCAGCTCCATGCAGACCCCTACATCAGTTGTTTTATCTCTGCAGCTGTTGAGGTTCCAGCTTATATTTCTAGCTGGTTGGCTCTGTTGTACCTCCCACGACGAGTGTCTGTCATCTCTTCCTTGATGCTTGAAGCAGTGCCACTTTACCTCATTCAGCTTGTGCCTGAAAGTAAGCAACAGAGCGCATTCAGTTTTCCCTGCCGGAAATTACTCACCAGTTCAGATTTTAACTGGTTTGTTACCTTAGAGAGGGGAGGGGGTCCTCATATAGAACAGGGAGAGAGGTTCACTGAGACATCAGAATTAAATGTTGACATTTGTCAGTGACAGTGCAGATAAAAGTATTCACTCCCTTGGATGTTTTACCCTTTTATTGATTTTATAAATCAGTCATGGTCAATTTAATTTGGGTTTTTGACACAAAATGAAATAAAACAAAGTCTTTAATATCAAAATGAAAACATATTTCTATAAAATTATTTTATTAAACAACCCTTCAAAGTGACTGACCTTATTTAACAGACGTCTGGCCAATTGTTTCCAGTAGTTTCACAACTAGTGAGATGGGGATCACCTTAGTGCAGTGCAAGCATGATGGAGACCTATCCACTCAGACTCGGTGCTGTGATTTCAGCCAGTGGTGCATCTACTAAAAACTTACTTGAAAGGGGATGAATATTTATGCAAACACTTATCTTACATTACATATTTTTTATTTGATTGACATTACTTTGTGCAAATCTGTTTTCAAATTGACATTTAACACCCGGGACTGCTCACATATTCTTAGTGCAAGCTAGTGGTCTTTCATTTTAAAATTCAGAGGGATCACTAAAACAAAACAAAAAAATCATACAGCACTTGTATAAAACATATTTTTTGTTGGCAAACCACTAACTATTAAAGTCAGAGGGATCACTTGAACTTGTATATCATAAATCATTACCTATCAGTGGATTGCTAGGAGTACTTACACTGCCTGCTTTTTCTATCTTAGGAGTAAGTTTTACTCTGTACTTTTGTACGCTTACGTTATTTTAATAATAGCTTAAGAGAAAGCGACTTTATACAGTGGAGTCAGGGGTAAGAAAATTCTTAGCGAAAAAAATGTTTGTTGATTAAAGCACTACAGACTCATCTGTTAACACAAGAACTTTAATTTTCAGGTTTACCAAATCTGTCTCTTGCACTAGAGATGTTTGGTAAATATGCAATCACCACTGGATCCTCCCTGATGTTTGCCTACTCTGCTGAGCTCTACCCTACAGTGATCAGGAACACAGGAACAGGGACATGCATCACAGTTTCCAGATTAGGCAGCTGCATGGCACCAGCGTTGCTACAGCTGGGTGAGTATTATGACTCTCTAGATAATAACTATCAAACAAAATGGTTTATGGAGTGAACCTCTAGTGACAGGACCTGGCATTTTGCTCTGGTGATCTTTTAAGAGGCAGTTGCTAAAGGTCGGCAAAGTTCCCAACTGAAGAGATAGATGTATTGGATTTAACAGAGACACTCATAAAAAATATTGACTGCAGCTGCATTTGTGAACAGAACTGTCAATCATAGTGTTATTATGTTGATACATACATTTATATTCTTCTACTTCACCCTATAAGAGCAACTGTAATTACCATGATTTCTCTCTTGGATGGATAAAGCTTTGCTAATTATAGTACCTCTTTTTATAGCATCAAATTATTAATTTAAACAAAGTTTGAAGAAAACTGAACACTCAGCCGTAAATCCCCATTAAAAGAACTAATTACAAAAACTGTTCATAGTTTCATATTGTTATCAGTGTCCCATTTGTTAACATGGAAGAGTAGGATTTTTTTTTTCCCTGTAATTTGGACAGTTATTGTGTGCTTCAAATGTTTTATCTTCCCTTATGTTATCAGTTTTTATACAGTATATGTAAAATAAATACATAAATGGCCTTAATCTTCCCTCCTTAATCTCTTCTCCTATTAAAGGTACATACTTTCAGTACCTTCCTTACATCATATTGGGAACTCTGGCTACTGTGTCTGCCTTTTTGGCTTTCTTCCTGCCAGAGAGTTTTGGAAAACCTCTCCCTGAAACAATTGAGCAGATGGAGCAAAGAAAAAGGTAGGCTGCTCTGGAAATGAAACTATTTTGATAAAGACTCCACTTATAAGCATACATTTTATATTCAACATTTTATGTAATAAATCATAATACAGTGTATTTAGAAATATTCAGACCCTTTTCAGTTTTTCAGTTTTGTTATGTCACAGCCGGCTGCTACAGTGGAAAAAAAAATTATTCCCATTAATCTGCACACAGTATCACACAATGACAAAGTGAAAACTGAATGAAATGTTTGCAGATTTCTAAAAATAAAAAAATGAAATACATACATATTCAGACCCCCTGCTAAAAACACTTGAAATCTAGGCTCCTCCTATTTTTCTTGATCGTTGCTGAAATGTTTCTACATCTCAATTGAAGTCCATCTGTGGTCAACCAAACTGATTGTACATGATTGGAAAGGCACACACCTCTCTCTACAAGGCCTCACGGCTGATAATGCATATTAAAAAAAATCCAAGCCAGAAGGTCAAAGGAACTATCTTCAGAGCTCAGAGACAGGATTACTGGATGGGACAGATCTGGGGAAGGCTACAAAAAACACAAGCACAATCTGCTGTTTATTAGCTGTTTGTTCCTCTGTTAAAATGCTGACACACTGTATGAGTACAGGTGTTAGAGACAAGGAAACAGTGGAGGAATATGGGTTGAATTTACATTGTCAAAATGTAAGTAATTTCTGAACATGATTTATTGGTAAGTAGAGTGTGAAAAGTGGATATTTGTGAGTACAATGTTAAACTTTAAATCAGCAGCAGTAAAGGTCCTGAATTTGGTGGTTTTTAACCTATTTTAAGGAGTTTTAACATGTCTATGAAATAGTCTCAGTTTAATATAGATGCCGTTACATGACCCAGTATAATCACACTATCAGTGAGAAAGCTCTGTCCATACATTTGGTCTTAGGGTAAATAGAGCAAGCAGATCAAAGGCAATAAAGTGAGTACTTTGAGAATGAGATTACTTAAAGCATTCAAACCTCAAGGGCAACCGGGGTGATACATTGACAGTTTTAACAGCTCTTTCACTCTTTTTATATGTAAGTGTTTATCATGCTCAGCAGTGATTTGATGATAAGATTTGTTCTCTGCTGCTTGGGAGCAAATTTGTGTGCAGATTGAAGAGTCAAGGTTTAAAGAAGCACTGCAGGTTACAGGTGTAGTACTGTAGCTAGTCATGGCACTGTTTTCAAACAGGGGCTCCTTTGAATCCAAGGCCTAATCTGTGCAATCCTGACTTTCAGTAAAACATGTCAATAGATGGTCTAACATGATCTGAAAACATTGTACTTGCCGGTGTAGTGGAAGCAGCTACTTCGTTAGTGAATTCAACATCTTCAAAGAAATGTGAGGACAGTAAACAACATTTATGTTTTTTTCTCTTTCCCTTGTAATAACAGAATGAAGTGTCCATGCATCCCTGGAAACAAAGCCCCAAGAACACTGGTACCCCTGGACGATCCACTATGATTAACTGCAGAGTATTTTACCAACAGAGATCATATTTGATGATTCTTTTCAGTACGTTAACCTTTCTCCATGTCATTTTTTTAAGTATATTTGTTTAATAAACTGGTCAAAATAAAAAATGTATAGTTTGGCTTTTTTTTTTTTTAAAACACCCCCACTTCCTTTTCAAAGGCATCTGCATCATTTTTTTTTTCTTATTCTTTCTGTAATATAGTAGTTGTTGATAAATGACTAGAAAATGCTGTTTTTGGCACGGATATGAAATGAGGAGTGTAGCGCCCCTTTATCTAATAACGCCCCATTATGTAATAACCCTAACCATAGGACTTGGTGTGGGCTCCAAGGTATGCCCTACCCAACTACCTTGCTCTAACTCTAACCACTTAGTGACTTATGCCGAAACCTAACCCCCCTTCAGGGCTCTAGACTACTCACCTAACCTTAACCCTAGGACTTAAGGTGGGCTCCAGGGGATACCCTACTACATGGGTGGAGCTAGGGGGTGGCTTATGGGGCTTCAGCCCTGAATGTTTTCTTAAAAGCCACCAATCTTTCAAGTTGGTTTCAAGTATGTTGCTAATGTCCTTGCTGATCACAGCATGGAAATGTAATTTTTAAAGCAATTTTAAAGATCAGATTGGTTTTTTACTTTTAAGAATGTGAGTACAGAGGAGGATTAGGGACATTTAACAACATTGGTATGCATTTTTTTTAATTCTAACAAACATGACAGAATTTTTAATTTTTCTTAGAATAAAAAAAGCATGCCAATTTTTAATGGCAGTGTAAAAAATACTTTTAAAATAGTTCTAAAAATACAATTTTCCTCATTTTCATGAATAAATTAATATCACTAACTCAAAATATAGCTTTTTATGTGCTTTGTTTGAAAATACAGGGCTTTAACTGTAAACTTCTTCACCAAATTCCTACCCTACCTATGCAATGCTACTTAAAATATAAACTCCAGGCAGAAGAAGGCAGAAGTTAAAGTTATTGGACTCCAGCATGATGTATCATGATTTCAGAATGATAATGACACTTTAAGCACAGTTAGGTTAAGAAAAAATGATGTTATCAACTAAATATTTTTTTTTAGGTTGAGCAACATTATTTTTGCCAAAATGATTCGTAAATGATTGAACTGTCCAATACACAAATAATCTTAAGGGAAGTGCCCACGCCTTAGCCATCTATTGTTTGGGCTAAGCCCTGGATTTTAAACATGTCTGGCTCTGCCCCTGTCTTACTACCCTGCCCTAACTGACAAAATATGGCGTTACTACGTAATGAACTGAACATTTATTACATAATGTGGCTCTCCAAGGCGTGTCAATGAGAAGGCTCTGTCCATACACAAAATCTAAATATCTGTCCAATATTGTTTCCAGCAATGGACATTGCCCACGTGTGCTATTCAGTACTACTAATTCTGTGTTCCTCACAGCTCTCTACTGACTGATGCCTCTGTTTCCACCTGTGAGGATTTTCTGCACTTTTTTGTTGATAAGGTGGTGTCTGTGCGGCAACTCACCGGCTGCAGCATCAGCCCAGATCTGCCTGCTGCTGCCACGCACTCTGCAGTGTTTGACCACTTCGAACCAGTCTCACTGTTCCTTACGGATATGGTCAGACAAATGAGAGAAACAAACTGCCCCTTGGACATTGTTGCCACAAAATAATTGAAACAAGTGTTTACCACAGTAGGGCCCTCGATCCTGGTTTTAATTAATGCTTCTTTAACCTCAGGATGTGTCCCAGATGCTTTTAACATGCAGTAGTGAGACCCTTGCTTAAAAAAACAAATCTTGATTTTACTCTTTTATCCAATTTTAGACCTGTTTCTAATTTGTCTTTTATTTCCAAAGTTCTTGAAAAAATTGTTTTTAAACAACTACAGGTGTTTTTAGAATACAGTTATTCTTGAGAAATTCCAGTCCAGGTTCAGGTCCCGACAAAGCACAGAGTCCGCACTGTTAAAAGTCCACAATGATATTGCCCTATCTGTTGATGCCAAGCGCCCTGTTCTTTTAGTGCTGCTAGACCTAACTGCGGTGTTTGATGCAGTCAACCACTCTGTCCTTTTATCCCACCTAAGAGACTATGTCAGCATTTTTTTTAACATATCTGAGTGTCTGTCTTTACCTGAGGAAACACTGGACAGTTTTGTCCTGGTTAATGCTGAGATGCTTGATGAAGTTTTCTCCTCAGTGAAGCCCACCACATGTCTTTTAGATCCAATTCCAACCCCATTTTTTAAGTCATTTTATGGATCTTTTAGAGACAAGCTTTTAAACATGATGAATTGTTCACTTCAGATGGGGGTCTTTCCCGCTGCCTTTAAAGCAGCAGTGGTGAGGACCCTGTTGAAGAAGAGCAATTTAGATTTTAATGACTTTAACAATTACAGACAAGTGTCTAACTTACCATTTTTAAGTAAAATTTTAGAGAAACTTGTTTTTATTCAGCTCAATTATTTTTTAGACATATGATATTCATGAGGAATGTCAGTCTGGTTTTAGGGTAAACCACAGTACAGACTGCCTTGACAAAGATTTTAAATGATTTTAGATTAAATTATGATTCACAAAAGGTGACGGTGTTGGTTCTGCTGGATCTAAGTGCTGCCTTCGATACAGTAGACCACGCTATTCTTTTAAATAGACTCAAACATCTGGTCAGCCTCTCTGGTACTGTACACAAATGGACTATTCCTACCTCACAGACAGAACATTCATGGTAAGTGTAGACACATGCTCCTCCAAAGTCCATGTGGTGTGCCCCAGGGTTTGATTTTAGGCCCTGTGCTTTTTAACCTGTACATGCTCCCTCTTGACGGTGTCATCAGGAGACATGGAATCAACTTCCACAGTTATGCTGATGATATGCAGCTTTACATCTCCATGTCTCCTGATGACACCAGGCCAATGGATGCTCTTTTTAACTGTATTTTAGATATCAAATCCAGGATGGCAGAAAACTTTCTCCAGCTTAACCAGGACATAACTGAGGTTTTAGTCATTGGTCCTGAAGCCCAGAGAGAGAAACTTTTACCCAAACTACATGCACTGTCTTTTAATACATCATCACAAGTGAAAAACCTGGGCGTAATTTTTGACTCTGAGCTGACTTTTATTCCACACATTAAGAATGTAACAAAAATAGGTTTTTGTCATCTAAAGAACATTGTCAGAGTCCGCCCCATTCTCTCTCGGGCCAACACGGAGACGCTGATGCATGCTTTTATCACCAGTTGTATAGACTACTGTAATGCCCTGCTCTCTGGTCTTCCCAAAAAGAATATTTCAGGTCTACAATTATTACAAAATTCAGCAGCACGTGTCCTGACTAAGACCAGAGGGCAGGCCCACATTACACTGGTTTTAGAATCACTGCATTGGTTCCCCGTGTGTTTTAGGATCGATTTTAAAGTTCTTTTACTGGTTTTTAAATGTCTTAATGGTCTTGGGCCTTCTTATCTTTCAGAACTGCTTTTACCTTATGAACCCTCGTGGACCCTGCGCTCCTCTGGCACTGGGCTCTTAGTCATTCCCAAAGTCAGGACACACACTAGAGAACGTACATGTTTTTAAGAGCAGGTTCAAGACACACCTTTTTAGCTTAGCTTTTGATTATTATTTATCTATTTTATTTTATGATATTTATTTATTTTAGGCCTTCAGTGTGGATTTACTTATAAATGTTATTCTTTTCCTACCTTAAATTTTTAGTTATGCTATTTTATATTTTATTTCTTAGATTTTATTTGTATTTTAGTTTTTACTTATTTTTATCCTTTCATCATTTTTAGGACCAGATTTTTAGGATTCCTCTGGGGGAGCCCTCTGCACCAGGAGCGGTGGTCGGCTATGGCTGCAGGGGTCTGTCTCGTGGGTTCCTGGTGGAGGTTTGGTGCCTCTGCCTCATCCCTCCTCTGGGTCCTGCGTCGGTGTCCTGTGGCTGTGGGTGACTCTCTGCTCCTGGTGCAGACGGCTCCTCTGATGGCACTTTCTCAACTGGTTCATCTGTACTCAGCCTCTTGTACTCAGCCTAATGTCCACTATTTTAGTGTGTGTGTGTGTGTGTGTGTGTGTGTGTGTGTGTGTGTGTGTGTGCATGTTTGTGAAACGGTGTGTGTGAGTGGGAGCACATGTAACTGTTGTCTGTGGGGTGGTTGATAATGGGATAGGGTGGTTGCGGGTGTGTGGGTGTAAGAGAATGACTTTAATTGTCTAATTTAATCAAAAGGTGGGAGTGGGTTGGTGGGTTTGAGGGAATGTTTTTATTTTGTCTATGTAACGCACTTTGAGTTACATGTTATACATGAAAAGTGCTTTATAAATTAAGTTTGATTGATTGATTGATTGATGGTGGGACTGCACTTAAATGGCTTGAATCATATTTGAACAACAGAACTTTCTCTGTGATGATTGGTGACCTCTCCTCTTCTGCTGCCTTGCTGTTCTGTGGAGTGCCCCAGGGTTGCATTCTGGGTCCTAACTTGTTTTCTTTGTATATGTTACCACTGGGATCAATCATTGCAAGGCACAACTTAGCGTTGCACTGCTATGCAGATGATCTGCAGATTTATCTGCCTGTGTTCCCAAACAAAGGCGATGCTCTTAAATCCCTGACTGATTGCATCTCTGATATTAAGCTGTAGTTACGGCAAAATTTCCTTCATTTGAATGAGGAAAAAACAGAATATATCTTGTTTGGTGATGCTGCACTTTCTGACTTCAGTCTTTTAGATTCAGAGCTCAAGTCAACTGTAAAAAAACCTTGGGGTTGTGTTTGATAGCAGTTTTAAATTTGACAAACAGATTGACAGCATGGTCAAAGTTTTTAGTTTTTAGTTTTTAGTTTTTATCAGTTACGTCTTTTAGCCACAATTTTAAATCGCTCTGACGTGGAAAAACAATTCACGCTTTTATCAGCTCTAAAATTGTTACTGCAATGCACTTTATGTTGGTGTCTCCCAGTCCTCTCTTAGTCGCCTCCAGCTGGTGCAGCACATTTTTTAACAAACACCTCCAGATGTCAGCACATCACCCCTGTCCTTTACTCTCTCCACTGGCTTTCACTTTCTTTAAGAATTGATTTTTAAATTTTACTTTTTGTTTTTAAAGCTCTTAATGGCCTTGCTCCTGAGTATTTATGTGAACTGTTATCTGTCCACAACCCAAACAGGGCCTTAAGGTCAGTCAACCAGCTCCTTCTGGAAGTGCCCAGAGCCAGGTAAAAACACTGGGGAGATAGGGCCTTCTGTGGCAGGGCCCAGACTATGGAATAAGCTGCCCCCAAACATGAGAACTATGACAGGTTTTGGTCTTTTTAAATCCAGACTTAAAACCTATTTTTTCAAACTGGCTTTTAACATTCATTCGTGACACATTACTTGTATTTGTTTTATTGTAGTTTTTATTGGTTTTATATTGTTTTATTATTCCTACTCATATGTTTTGATTTTATTGGAAAGCACTTTGGTCACTTTATGTGTTGTAAAGGACTCTACAAATAAAAGTTGATTGATTGATTGAGCAAGCAGATCAAAGGCAATAAAGTGAATACTTTGAGAATGAGATTACTTAAAGCACTTAAACCTCAAGGGCGACCGGGGTGATACATTGACAGTTTTAACAGCTCTTCCAATCTTTTTATATGTAAGTGTTTACCATGCTCAGCAGTGATTTGATGATAAGATTTGTTCTCTGCTGCTCGGGAGCAAATTTGTTTGCAGATTGAAGAATCAAGCTTTAAAGAAGCACTGCAGGTTACAGGTGTAGTACTGTAGCTAGTCATGGCACTGTTTTCAAACAGGGGCTCCTTTGAATCCAAGGCCTAATCTGTGCAATCCTGACTTTCAGTAAAACATGTCAATAGATGGTCTAACATGATCTGAAAACATTATACTTGCCGCTGTAGTGGAAGCAGCTACTTCGTTAGTGAATTCAACATCTTCAAAGAAATGTGAGGACAATAAACAACATTTATGTTTTTTTCTCTTTCCCTTGTAATAACAGAATGAAGTGTCCATGCATCCCTGGAAACAAAGCCCCAAGAACACTGGTACCCCTGGACGATCCACTATGATAAACTGCAGAGTATTTTACCAACAGAGATCATATTTGATGATTCTTTTCAGTACGTAAACTTTTCTCCATGTCATTTTTTTTTATTTTAGTATATTTGTTTAATAAACTGGTCAAAATCAAAATGTATAGTTTGGCTTTTTTTTTTTTGGAAACACCACCACTTCCTTTTCAAAGGCATCTGCATCATTTTTTGTCTTTCGTTTGTTATTCTTTCTGTAATATAGTAGTTGTTGATATATGACTAGAAAAGTCTGCTGTTTTTGGCGAGGATATGAAATAAGGTGTGTAGCGCCACATTTTGTAATAACCCCCCATTATGTAATAACCCTAACCATAGGACTTGGTGTGGGCTCCAAGGTATGCCCTACCCAACTACCTTGCTCTAACTCTAACCACTTAGTGACTTATGCCTAAACCTAACCCCCCTTCAGGGCTCTAGACTACTCACCTAACCTTAACCCTAGGACTTAAGGTGGGCTCCAGGGGATACGCTGCTACCTTGCCCTAACCCTAACCGCTTAGTGGCTTGCAAAATGCTTATTACATAATGAATTAAAAATCTATTACATTATTACGTAATGAGTTATTACATGCATTATTGCATAATGTGGCACTCCAAGGTGTGTCTGATGTGAAGAAAAGAAACAGAGTCGGCAACAACAGAGGAGAACACCAAGATAATTACACAATGAAGGATTATGATGAAACCACAGCGTTCCTGGGTCAGTGGGGATGCTTCCAACGGGTTGTCTTCTTTGTGCTTGTTGCTAGCATCATACCCAATGGATTTGGGGCTTTTTCTGTCGTCTTTTTTGCTGATGTTCCCAGTCACCACTGCCTAGTACCAGATGAAAATCTTACCGAAGGCTGGCTTGATGCCATTATCCCTGTCGAGGTAAGAAATGAAACTTTCTCAATGAGAGCGGCCCTTTTGTCCGGGGCCGTTCTAATGTTCATATTCTGTACTGACAAATTCCAAATTAGAGACTAGCTCAAATATAGACTTATTGTTATTGTTCTTCAGGTATTATATTCATTTCCTTTGTAGAACAGTAATACTTTTATGATACCTGTTCAAGTTTTCCTACTCTGCTGTAAATTTAAAGGAACGCATGTAGCCCAACTGTAGCTCCATTACATGGGTTTTATACTGAATAGGTCATTTTCCAGACTAATAAAGTTTGTTTTTCTGTGAACATGAGTTGGTAGATGGGAAACAGGAGTGGAGCCGTTGCAGCAGATACCGGCTGGATTTGGTTAAAAATTTCTCTGCTCAGGGTTTTATACCTGGCAGGGATGTTAACCTTAGTCAGCTGGAGCAGGAGGGCTGTGTAGACGGATGGAGCTATAGTAAAGATATCTATGAGTCCACTGTTGTCTCAGAGGTGAGTGTATATGAATACTTGAGTGTTTTTTTCTTAGCGTAGTTTAAGCAATGGTCTCAAAGTAAAAGAAATTAAAGCCCTATGTGGTAACACTTTCTATGAACCGACCTCTTATAATGCATTGTAACAACATTCATAATGCATCATAAATGTATTCATAATGCATTATACCAGCTGTTATAAGTCATTATAAGCAGTCATAACAACTTATAACAGTGTTTATAAGCAGTGATTATAAGCTGTTATGAAGGAATGATTTACAATGCATTATAACTTAATGCGTAAAAAAGGAGAGCGTCTTATAAATTCTGGGTTTCATAATGCGTTATAACTCCCCCAACTTTGTCCAGACATAGATGTTCATAGAAAACAAATTCAATGCATTATACGAAGTTATGATTTCTATGATTTTCATATTGAATAATGAGTTATTAATACTTGTAACATGCAATAGCATGACTTTAGTAGCTGTAAGTAAAGTGACAGCCCTGTATAAAGATATTACTAATTATAAGATCTTTTGGCACATAGATAACAGCCCATCCATCCATCCATCTATCCATCCATCCATCTTCTTCCGCGAATCCGAGATCGGGTCACGGGGGCAGCAGCCTAAGCAGGGAAGCCCAGACTTCCCTCTCTCCAGCCACTTCCTCCAGCTCTTCCCAGGGGATCCCGAGGCGTTCCCAGGCCAGCCGAGCGACGTAGTCTCTCCAGCATGTCCTGGGTCTTCCCTGGGGCCTCCTCCCAGTGGGACTTGCCCGAAACACCTCACCAGGGAGGCGTCCAGGAGGCATCAGGACCAGATGTCTGAGCCACCTCATCTGGCTCCTTTCAACGCGGAGGAGCAGCGGCTCTACTCCGAGTCTCTCCCGGATGGCGGAGCTTCTCACCCTATCTCTAAGGGAGAGCCCAGACACCCTGCGGAGGAAACTCATTTCAGCTGCCTGTATCCGCGATCTCGTTCTTTCGGTCACTACCCACCGCTCATGACCATAGGTGAGGGTGGGAACGTAAACTGACTGGCAAATTGAGAGCTTCACCTTTCGACTCAGCTCTTTCTTCACCATGACAGACCGATGCAGAGACCGCATCACTGCTGACGCCGCACCGATCCGCCTGTCTATCTCCCGCTCTATTGTTCCCTCACTCGTGAACAAGACCCCGAGATACTTGAACTCCTCCACTTGGGGCAGGATCTCATTCCCTCAGATCTCATCTCATTCAGCCGCTTCACACTCGGTCGCAAACCGTTCCAGTGAGAGCTGGAGGTCCCTGTCTGATGAAGCCAACAGGACCACACCATCTGCAGTATTTGGTGACTGTAAGTAAAGTGTGAAACTAAAATACGTTATAAACAAACAATTGCTTTATAGATAGTTTATTGTCGTTGCATGGTAAAACAACAAAATTTCATTTGGCAGTCTCTTCTGTAGCAACAAACAATATTAATAAAAATGATAAATACTATTTATCATTTACTATTTAAAATAGCTAATAGTTAGGAACACCAAGTGCAGTCCCACAAGGTCCACGAGTCAGGTGTCCGGTCCTCTGTATATATGTATGGTTTACTAGCTCAGCTAGCTAGTCCGGAGCCTACTAGCGCTACGATTAGGTCCAGAATGTTTTCGTGCAGCCAGCTCTCTGTTATTATCAAGACACGGTCAGCCAAGCGGTGGTTAAAAATCCACATTCTTATGTCGTCCATCTCATTGGCGAGAGAGTGAGCATTTGTGAGAAAAGTGTTTGGTACAGTAGGTTTGTGTGGGCCCTCTTAGCATAGCCTGCAGCCCGGCTCGTTTGCCCCGCCTCCTCCCCACCTGGCTGTAGGTGGTGTGCTGCCCTGCGTCACTGATGCCGGCCTCACACGGAGGACTTTGCAAAAACTTTTCAAAGACTCTAAAAAGACTGATACCTCAGATCCTCTCACATCTCAAGAAAATTTGTCAGCAATCCGTTGAGCTTTTAGTCTCAGACTAAGATTTTGCAAAGACTGGTGGTCACTAACTACAAGAATAGGTTACGATTCCTTTGAGATTAATTCCCATCATGCATCTGTTGGATATTCACAATATTTTTTTTTTTTTAGCAGGGAACATGATGCAGAAGGAGATGGAGATCACCTTTGGGTTAATATCTCTTATAATCCGATGTTTTTAAAGCATGTACTTCGATCAGAAAAAGTAAACACTGAAGCAACTTTGCAAGTTACTGCTACAACCAGGGAACTTTCTTGGAAACACTTCAGAATAAAAGAACCGTATGAGAACGCGAGCCGTCTCACTACAGAAACAAACTGGTTGGGCTTTTACTTTGAAAATCTCACTGGCGGTTGACTGAACCTGTCATGTCAGCCTGGAGTGAATTGACAGACAAGGCACACAAACACACAGGTGCAGAGATCTGACTGCAGTTCTGAGCAGAAGTCTTTCAGTCTCGGGAGTTCTGAGCGGACATTCAGCTGCTCTAGCTTGATCTACACTCACAACGGTCACGTCACTGAGAAATAATACCAAACGAGTCTGATCTTAACGCCAAGACAAAGGAAATACCGCCTTTAAATGGCAAAAATCTTTTAAGGCCACATTACACCTAAGGACTGAGACAACGGGAGCGAGCTGCGACTTTTGCAAGACTCCCATGATTTTACTCCAACTTTGGAATTTTGTCTGCAACTCTAAAGTCGGCGGATAGTCGTTGGATGTAAGGCCAGTCTAAGAAAGATATTCACAGATTCGGTCACTTTAATGACTCAGCAGAGGATCATCACATTTACAAAACCCACACCTCTTTTGAATCACAGTACAGTGGACTGCGAGCTACAACATGCACATCAGGATTTTGCAAACACTTGGGTTGTGGCGCAATCTCAAAATGGGCTGCTGCTGTGATATTTGTGAGACTGAGGAAGATAAACACTACTCCTGTCATGTCCTTTACTTACAAGAGGAAAGAGCACACATTGTAAATTAGTGCTGCACAGTTAATCTTAACACAGTTCCAATGCCGGGCTGTGAAATTAAATAATTTTAGTTTATGATAATGCAACAATGGCACTTTGTAGAACTACCTTTATCTATTTATTTTTAAAAGGAAGGACTTTTATTTTTGGAAAATAAGTTATTTTGAAAGGAGTAAGATAAAAATTCCAGGTTTTACATTTTACATTTTTTTTAAATTCACTTAATGTTTGCATGTTTTGATTAGAGAAATACTCACTTCAAAAGTATCATTATTCTGCTTTTTTCTTGATGGTAGATTCATGAAACCATTTCTATATTATGTCACAATCTCAGGTGCAAATTGCAATAACACCCAGTGTGATCACAATTAGCCACTATTACCAAACTGTTAGCACTATTGTAAGTGTAAGAATAGCCTAATGAAACATGGCATGCAAGTCATGATGTGTCTTACCAGTTGGTGGCACAATGGCAGATGTTATCTGTTGGCATACAGAAGTGTTAGGTAGTGATTTGCCATCACACAAGTAAATCTGAACCAATTTTGATGAAGTATGTGTGGTGATGTATTGTTACGTGGTGAGAAATTGAACTTAAATGAGCTACCAAAGCTCTTTTCAGTTTTGCTGATTTTTTTTCAAGATTTTTTGAGGTCTTAACAAATTTAACATTGGTCTGCATTTAGTTTGTTGGAGCACATAATCAAAGCTTGGGGCCTGAAAATGTCCATTTCTACCAGAACTGATTAAAAACAGTTATATTGTTGGAATTATTCATGATAAAAATAAATTATGTTATCTGATATTAAGGGGAACCTGAACATTACTTGACAGGACTTAAAATTAAGTCTTGTAGTTGTGGTTAAGTAGAGAAGATGATTAATGTGTCAGTTTAATGTCACTACAATGTATAATATTAGAGTTACTGATTTTACTTTAATATATATATTATCATAAAAATCACAGTAAATACTTTTAGAAAAATAGGTCTTGTAGTATAAAGTAGAAGACATGATTGATGTGTGATGTAAGTTTAATGCCACAGCAATGCATAATATTAGAGCTGCGAGTCTTTCTTCCGTCTTGGCGTTACATATGCAAATTATGTTTCTCTGTGATGTGACCATCGTCCACGACCAATGGGAGCCGGCGTTGTGCATAAGCACTTTAATTCACTCAATTCTTCAAAATATCAACCTGAGTGTAGATCAATCTAGAGTCACTGAATGTCTGCTCGGAACTCAACAGTGTTAATTTCATCAACTAAAACTGTGACTAAAAATGTTTGTAGACAGCTTTTTTCTTCCATGACAAAAACTAGACTAAGACTAACAAAAATAGATCTGTGATGACTAAAACTGACAAAAACTAAGTTTAGTTTTCATCAAGATGACTGAAACTAGACAAAAATGTAATTTTGTTTCTGTTGGACATTCAAAATCCTGATATTTCTCCACTGTGGGTGAATGTGTAGAACAACAATACATCTGTATCTATTCTGCCTCTCAGCTGTAGAAAGCAAAAACACACTACCATGATTTAGTACCAAATTTAGGCAAAAAAATAAATAAATGCTTGTCTCTGTTCTTTCTTTTAACCTGCCAATGGAACTCGAGATGGAAATTAGCCATATGGCTATAATATATATTTACGTGTTAAAGGTCATTAATACGAACTGTCCCATACTGAAAATAAATAAAATACAAATACAAAAGTAAAGACTTAAATGTCAGGACTTTTTATGGACTAAAATTAGACTAAAATGTTTTAAGTTTTCATCGACTAAAACCGGACTACAACTAAAAAGGACAGACTAAAATTAACTAAAACTAAAATGCATTTCAGTTAAAGACTAAAACTGAAACTAGGGCTGCAAGCAGCACTGGAGGGCCCTCACACCCCAGTGCAACTCGGCGTGTGGCGCAACCTCCACTGAGTTGCAATAGCGGGGTGTAGTCGAACCCGTGCTGTGTGCTGCAGCACGGCAAAGGGACCAGGGCGATCCTTATTTGAGCGTCAGAACATTAAAAAAATTCAGCATGGGTCACTTTGTATATGATGTAGTACTTCCCCTCAACAGTAGGTGGCAGTATGTCAAAGGTGGAGGTGGACATGTAGAGGTGATGAGGGATGGACCATTTACTGAAATTTGTAGAGATGCAGACCCTTATCATAGATGTGAAATTTTAAGGCAATCGGATGGTTCATATGACAGTTACAACCACTTCCTTCTCGTGGAAGGATCAAAATGGCCGCCATGGCCACTGGGTCATCCGTTAATTTAGCATGTCCATGTTGGGACCGATAGTGAAGAGTTCAGGTCAAAACCAGTGCATGATGGGTTCAAGACAGAATAATCCAGAAATGACCCGTTTGTATCACTCCCTGTTGGCAGTAGGGGGCGCCACAATGAGCTGTTTTCACGTTGGCGTGTTCAATGTGATACTGTTGTGTTGCCATAATGATTTGAAGACCACAGAATGATATCCCCCAAAGTTGCATCAGTTTTCATTTTTTAATTGTCCAAGACATTGCCTTATTTAGAAATTGGGGCGGAGCTGGTGGATTTCCTGTTGGGATTTTGGCATGGGTCCAAAAGGCTTTTTTGTTGCTCTGATGATGATCCATGTGCAGAACAAAAATCATAGGCCTTGGATGAATGGTGTATTTTTGGTGAATTTGTTTGTGGCAACCCATAAAACAAACATGAAAAATGAATGGTGTAAATGTTCACCTGGCAGAAGGGGGCGCTGTGACAAAACGATGATATTGATGCATAGTTGTATTCAGGACCATTGTGAAATTATTCTTGTGAAGTTTGGTGATGATTGAATTAAATGCTGAAAAGTTATAAGGCAATAATGGTGTAATTTCACAGCAAAAAATATAGTAAATGCAGAAAAATTTGGGCACTGATAACGTCACCACCCTTTGGCGAAAACTCACGCGGAGCACAACCTGGGGTCTCAAGGTTGTCTAGTTTGAGAAAAAAAAATCTGGAGTCAGTAAGATAAAATCGCTCAGACGAGTTCGTTCAAATACGACCCCTAAATTTATGAAAAGCTAAATTAAAAAATGAAAATGGCCGACTTCCTGTTTGAGTTACGATATGGGTCCACAAGACTTTTTTTGTAGGTCTGAAGATGACCTATAAGCACACCAAAATTCATAAGCCTGGGTCGAACCAGCTCAGGGGCCTGGATTTTTGAACATTTGTAGGGGGTGCTATTGAGGCAATGGGCCACGCCCAGCGACAAACATCCCATCAATTATCTCAGCATGCTAATGAAAACTTGTCTGCCAAGTTTTATTGCTTTACATGAGGGCTGTCAATAGATAAAAAATTTTAATCGCGATTAATCTCACAAATTCCATATTTAACTCGTGATTAATCGCAAATTAATGACACTTTTTTTCTGTTCTAAATGCCCCTTACAGGACTATTTCTCAAGATTTAAATACCCTTATCAACATGAGTGAACAACAATACTTTTTTTTATCCAAATCTTTGTTCATGTCAACAACCCAAAAAACACAACAGATAATGTCCAGAAAATTTTCTAGTCTAATCTCAAAGATACTGAATGCTCTATAAATCTTCTGAGAGCATAACATGGTAAACTCAAGCCCACCAAGCCATAATAGGTGAAGATACTGACCTTAATGTAACATATACATTGTAACATTGTGATGCATCTGCATACCCCTCAGAAAGTAGGTAGTTGCGCCCCTGTGTCTTGTGTATGAGTATTTAATATCTGTAGCAGAAAAACTACTCTATTTACACGCAAGTACAACTAAAACAACCTGCAGAGAGGCAGGAAAACATGGAACATAGCACACAGACATACATGCCACCCACAGAAAAGCAGAATGTCTGCAGGCACTCAAGCAATATATGCAGAATGGCAGAGGTTTTAACTGTATTATTTTGAATTTCAGCATTGGGCTGGTTTTGGGCTAGTTTCTATCAGCCATTGGGCTGGTTTTGTCACACAGACCTGGCAACCCTGGTGCACTATTTGATATAGCCTCCATGGGTGATCATCTGTGAGAAGTTTGGTGATGATTACTGTAAGCGCTCAAAAGTTATGGACAATAATTGTTGTTTTTACACCATTTTTTCAGAGAAAAATGGTGAAAAAACTCGTTGAAGTTTGGTGCCTTATAACAGCCAAGCCCCCTGTCAAAAACTCACCATTTGTACAAATTAAGATCTCCATCTTGTCTACTTTCAGGAGAAACCACTCTGGAGTCAATCATATAAGCCTCTAGGCAGAGTTTGTTCAAATGCGAGTACTGCATATTTGCCAAAAATGGGCAAAAATGACAATTTTTTGCTGATTATATCACTTCCTGTGCATTTTAGAGGATGGCCCCAAGAGGATTTTTTGTTCATCTAGTCATAATACATATGTGTACTGATTTTCATGCATGTCAGACAAACTTGTGGGCAGGGCTCCTGATTTGTTGGTTTTGGCGCCCCCTTTTTGGAGGGTGAAGTCTGGCAACACCAGAATACGAATTTTTTTGCGGGTCCTGATGAGATGAGCAAAAATCCAGGACTTTTTAGGGGGTTTAAGAACCCCTAAATTGAACACGAAGTGTCGGAAAAATAATTTTTTGGACAAACGAAATACAATAGGGTCCTTGCTCCAAGGTCGGGGCGGTGCTTGGGCCCTAATTCAAATAGCTGCCAAAATTAATGCTGGAACTCCCGAGATTGAAACACTTTTCTGCTCACAGCTGCAGCCAGATCTCTGCACCTGTGTGTTTGTCTGTCAATTCACTCCAGGCTGACATGACAGGTTCAGTCAACCGCCACTGAGATTTTCAAAGTAAAAGCTAAAAAAAAAATACTATTGTGAATATCCAACAGATGCATGATGGGAATTAATCTCAAAGGAGTCATTGTAGTTATTGACCACCAGTCTTTGCAAAATCTTAGTCTGAGACTAAAAGCTCAACGGATTGCTGTTTAAGTGTCTTTAGATGTGAGAGGATCTCAGGTATCAGTCTTTTTAGAGTCTTTGAAAAGTTTTTGCAAAGTCCTCCGTGTGAGGCCGGCATTAGTGACGCAGGGCAGCACACCACCTACAGCCAGGTGGGGAGGAGGCGGGGCAAACGAGCCGGGCTGCAGGCTAGGCTAAGAGGGGCCACACAAACCTGCTGCACCAAACACTTTTTTATCGCAGATGCCCACTCTCTCACCAACGAGATGGGCGACATAAGGATGTGGATTTTTAACCACCGCTTGGCTGACCGTGTCTTGATAATAACAGAGAGCTGGCTGCACGAAAACATTCTGGACCTAGTCGTAGTGCTAGTAGGCTCCGGACTAGCTAGCTAAGCTAGTAAACCATACATATATACAGAGGACCGGACACCTGACTCGTGGACCTCTTGGGACTGCACTTGGTGTTCATAACTATTAGCTATTTATCAATTTTTTAAATATTGTTTACTGCTACAGAGGAGACTGCCAAATGAAATTTTGTTGTTTTACCATGCGATGACAATAAACTTTCTATCTATAAAGCAATTGTTTGTTTATGATGTATTTTAGTTTCACACTTTACTTACAATCACCAAATACTGCTTATAGGTTGTTATAAATGTGTCAAAAGATCTTATAATTAGTAGTAACCTCATACAGGGCTGTCACTTTACTTACAGCCACCAAAGTCATGCTATTGCATGTTACAAGTATCAATAACTCATTACTCAATATGAGAATCACAGAAATCATAACTTTTTATGATGCATTGATCAGTTTTCTATGAACATCTATGCCTGGACAAAGTTGGGGGAGTTATAATGCATTATGAAACCCAGAATTTACGCAGTAAGTTATAATGCATTATAAATCATTCTTTCATAACAGCATATAATAACTGCTTGTAAACACTGTTTGACTGCTTATAATGACTTACAGCAGCTGTTATAATGCATTATGAATACATTTATAATGCATTATGAATGTTGTTATAATGCATTATAAGAGGTTGGTTTATAGTAAGTGTTACCATTTGTATTTTAACTTTAAATAGGATAAAGTCAAACAAAAGGTAAATAGAATGATAAAGGAGCTGCTTTTACATAAAACCAAACAGTACAGGACAAAGATTTCACAAGTATTTGTCTAAATATTTATGCATGAATTTCCAGTTTGATTTGGTGTGCAGTGAGCAGTGGAAGCAGCCGTTCATCTCCACCATCTTCTTCCTGGGAGTTCTTATTGGATCATTCATCTCAGGACAGCTCTCAGACATGTAAAGCTTTATTGGTGCAATATCATCTTTTTAAATGCTCAAATCAAAAGTGGGATCCTCTATTCTATGTTCTTGGCAGATTTAAAATTTTATCTTATTTGTTCTTCTGTGACTTTTTTCATTGATTCTAGGTTTGGGAGAAAACCTGTTCTCTTTGCAACCATGGCACTTCAGACTGTCTTTACATTTGTTCAAATCTTCTCCCCGTCTTGGGAAGTTCTGTGTGTCCTCACCTTCATTGGTGGAATGGGACAAATCTCCAACTATCTGTCTGGATTTGTGCTCGGTAAATGTCTTATAGTCATGTTCCAATAAATGACACTTAAAAATACTGAGGAATTTTGCACACCAGTCTTGTTTCTTTCAGTGTATTTACAACTTCTCCCAGCCACCTCTAAAATTAATTTCTCTTTGTACGCAGGAACTGAAATTTTGACTGGCAATGTGAGGGTGTTATTTTCATCAATGGGTGTATGCCTGGGCTTTGCTTGTGGCTACATGATGCTGCCACTCTTTGCTTATTATTTAAGGAACTGGAAATCTCTCCTGTTGGCTTTGTCTGTGCCTGGACTGGCTTACCTCCCTCTCTGGTGGTAGGTTGTTCTCTTAACCACGAATTATCAAACTTTATTTATGGTAAATGTTGGTATGTTCTTGAAACACACTTTTGTGACCATGGCAGGATCATCCCAGAGTCTCCCAGATGGCTGCTCAGTCAGGGGAGAGTGGAGGAGGCCGAGGCCATAGTGAGAAAGGCTGCTAGGTGGAACAAAGTTCAGGCTCCACTGGTCATTTTTGAGGAAAGTAGCGCACTTTTAAGTTTAATTTGATTTTAATAATTTCGTCATGTGCCTGAACATTAACATTGTTTGTAGAGTTCACCAAGAAGGTCAGTTTGAGGGTCTCGGGGGATGACTGTCTAACAAGCTCTAATAAAGTGAGACCGAGATTTTGTATCTTGCAGGCTGATGGGATAATGACACTCCCGAAGGAACATCACAACATTTTTAGTCTTCTGAAGACAAAAAACATCAGAAACACAACTGTGATTCTGTGCTTACTGTGGTAAGGACCTAGTAACGGCTCTTCAGTCACCAAATCAATACAGTGAGAGAGTTTTAGGCTTTAATGGAAGTTGTTTAATTAGTCTCTATGTAAAAGTTAAATACGTATTTTTTCTAATATGCAAATGTATTTATCTCCCCAGGTTCTCCTTGAGTCTTGGATACTATGGCCTGTCCCTCAACACATCCCGACTTCATGCTGACCCCTTTCTCAGCTGCTTCATTTCAGCCATTGTAGAGGTTCCAGCTTACATTTCCAGCTGGTTTGCACTACGATACATTCCTCGACGAGTATCTACCATCTGCATCTTGCTCTTTGGGGGAGTCTCACTGTGCCTGATTCAGCTGATACCAAAAAGTAAGCAGTGTTATGTTACATCAAGATACTGTGCATTTCTACATAAACACCCCAAAACTAATAAAGATTTATCCGAGTTTTCACAATAAGTCATCTCTTAATTTTCAGGTTTACTTAGTCTGTCTGTTGCACTGGAGATGCTGGGAAAATTTAGTATTACCAGTGGTACATCCCTGATGTTTGTCTACACAGCAGAGCTTTACCCAACAGTGATCAGAAACACAGCGACTGGAACATGTACTACTGTTTCTAGAGTTGGCAGCTGTATTGCACCTTTTCTTTTACAGCTGAGTAAGTAAACCAACTTCTATTTGTCCATCCCCAAAGCATCTTTTGTCTCTACTCAGGCCTCTGTCATTTTATTTCTCTTTGTACAGGTGTATACTTTAAGTACCTTCCATATATATTGTTGGGGACTCTGTGTGCTGTGTCTGCCTTTGCTGCCCTCTTCCTGCCAGAGAGCTTTAAACTACCCCTCCCTGAAACGATTGAACAGATGCACAAGAGAAAACGGTGGGTAACATGAAGAATATGTTGAAAAACTTTCCCTGAAGTTTCATTTTTTAAACTGTCTAGGTTTGTGCTGACAAAACTAACGAAAATGAAATAAAGTTAAAGACAAAATCTCCTTAGTTTAGTCTTTGGCAGCAGAAGACTGTCTGACATAAACACCCAGGACCGGAGAGAGTAAAGTGACCTGATTTGATTGCAGAAGACTTCACATAATGGAAATTGTAGGACTTGAGTTTTATACAAACAAAAATTGAATCAAAAAATTAAAAGTGAAGAGCTTTTTTGGGTCTGACCCTTGACAGGTGTCAGAAAAACTAACACTAAAACTAATAAAAACTAAACTAAAACAAAGTATTTTTTCAAAATTAAAACTAAACAAACTAAGAAACCTGCAGGAAAAACCTACTAAAAACTAAACTGAAATCTATAAACAAAAGATACAAACTACATACAAATTAAAACTAATGAGAAGTCCCAAACCTTTATAACCTTAGTTCAGAATCCTTTTATGATTAATGAACTGACACCCCATTTAAAACATTGTAGTCAGTTATATCTTTTTTATCATCATACTGCCAGTGTGGATTAATTAGAACAAAAAATGAATATGATGGGATAAACAGTGGATTCAGAAAATATTCAGACCCTTTAGAAAAGGTAAGTCAAAGTATCGTGCTAGTCTTTAAATCATGACTTCAAGTCCCATAACAAAGTAAATTAAAAATAAATTATTTTCATCAGCCTAGAAAATATGTATTTTAAACTTTTGCAACTTTGTGCGGTACCTAATAAAGAACTTGTTGTTTTGAATTTTTCACTTCATTGATATTTTGTCACTTTTCAAGTTAATTTCCGTGATCATAAATTAATCCCAAGTTCATATACAGTAACTATGAATTGCCCAGTGTTGTCACACTTACCACTGATCACATCTTATAAAAACTGATATATTGTATTGCTTTTAAGTCCTAGCTGACTCTGATTTGTGAGACAATAAAAGACAACAAAAATGTCACAAGTATTCCTTTATTACAGGCATAAACAGTGTCTCCTTGTCATTCTTATAATCTCAATCATAAATTGATTCTTAAATTGTTAGCAGTGGGGGAAAAATATTTTTAAAAATGCAATTTATTTCAGTTTTCCTCTTTTAAATGTTTTTCCTTTTTTTCCCTCAAACAGCTTGAAATGGCCACTCATCGCTATGAAACAACAATCAAAACCTGGGGTACTTTCTGAAACTAAACTTTGATTGTCTAAGATGTTCCAAAATAACTGGAATATGTTGTAATTAATTTGAAAATGTAATATGATTAAACAGACATGCAATGAAAGATTGACATGGATATGTATTTCAACAGTTGACCATTTAGGAGTTGATTAAATGTGCTTGAATTCTCTGTGTGGCTTCATGAATCAGCAATGTATACAAAATAATAACAATGCACTTTAAAACATTTAAGTAAATATGTAATGAAAAATGCAGTTGTGTTTTTTTAGAAAATGCATCATTTATTAAAATATCATCGGTAAAATTGCATTGATAAGTATAAGACTATCATTTGTCACACTGTTCCTTTCACAGTGTTAACAAAATAAGAAAACTCCTGATGAGTTATTTGAAGGCACCATTGCATTGTTCGAATTAATGTTAAGTTTCTTTGTCCTGTTTAAGTTGCATCATTTCACAAATCCAGTGACAACATGGACAGATTTGTGATTTCTGCCCAGTTATCTGCCTCGTAACAGGGCTTGACATTGACACCTGCCAACTAGCCAAATGCGGTTGGATTTCGGCCGTGGCGGTTAGCAGCGTGACTTTAACTGGCCACGATGGCGGGTTGAATTTATCAGTGTCACAACTAATGCTTCACTCTGAAAGTGCTTGTCAGTTAGCCCTTATGATTTAGACTTGTTACAGAGTAGCTGTTCGGCACATGAAAGCTCAAATTTCCCTCCAAAATAACTGAAAAGTGGCTGGTCTCTTCATCCATTCGTGCGTATTTTACGCAGCGCCAAGGGCTTTGATGCTGTGATCATCGGTGGAGCTAGGGGGTGGCTACTGGGGCTTAAGCCCCGGATGTTTTCATCCTCTGGCATTCCTCCCCCAGAAATCTTTGACCTTCAAAAGCTTGATTTCCTATATTTCGGTGTGTTTTGCGTTTTTTTTTTTTCTTACTAAAAATGAAGTGGCTAAATTAGCTATGAATTGCAGAAAAATTCTAAAGTTAACTGTTTCCACATGATGGAGTCAATAAGGTCAGACGAAACACAAAATCAAACCATCTTCTGGAGTCTAAAAGCCACATAATATTTATCTGCATAATATCCCAGATAAATGAGAGACCAAATCCTGTCAGATTTTCAGAATTGCCAATATTTTAAAGAGTAAAAAAGTTAGTGTTTCTGTCTGATTTTAACCTCTCCAGTCTACAGTCAGCTCACACTTCAGCAGAAACACAGTAAACAGTCGACCCAGGCCAAATCATGAGTAGAAGTTTAATCTCCCTCTTTTAGATCATCCTTTATTCTATATGGTTCATGTCTGACTACAGTGTTTTAAACACAGCTGTAACCAAATGTTAAAGTATATGCCAAGAGTTTTGTTCAAAATGATAATAAAGTTATCTTTTTGGTTTGTTTGGTTATTTGTTTATTTTATTTTTTGAGAGAGATTTTTCTCCAAATAAATGAGTTAGACTGTATTTAACATCTCTGCTGAGCTCAGTGCGTGTGTGACGGACTGACCCAGGGTCACCGGCATCACTGCGCAGACTCACAGTTAACAGGATCAGATCACTGATTATCAAACATGTTCAGAACTCGAAGAAAAACTTTCAGAAAGGAGTTTTGTCAGGAACGTGGAGGATGCATATTTGTTTTCTCAGTTATAGCTCTATAATCGAACTGGTTCATGTGACGGACGTGTCTGTGTTTTAGCTTTAATCAGAGTGGTGAGTCTGACTGAAACAGCACAGACACAGGCAGACACACGTGAGTGAGCTGTGAGCTCAGGCTGAATGAACGTGCTGTATGTTGGCTGCCTGCTAAATCAGATTTTACAAACTTTACCTGTATTCTGACCATCTGCTGTCCTCTACGCTGAACATTTCTTCATTCAACTTTGGTTTCACTACCGCAGCCTCGGCTTTTACCGAAGATTGCATATTGAGGTGAAGAGCACTCACTTCATCCCCAATTCATGCACAATCAATAACTTAACGGAGGAGCGAGTCGCTCCGAGACCAAAAAGGTTCGGGGCTTTAATGAAACATCCGGGGCTTAAGCCCCAGTAGCCACCCCCTAGCTCCGCCGATGCAGGTCATGCCAAAACAACAGAAACAGTTTCAGTTTCCCTCTGATGCCCACTCATCAGCCACAGTCAAATTCTTTGTTGCCTAAGCGTACTTTGCCAGTGAAGATGATTCTAATTCAAAATACCAAGAGATATCTGACAATAAAATTCACAGACCAAATATTCAGAGGCCTTCAACTTACACTGATGTACTAAAAAGTGCTTCAGTCCAACCATGTTAGAACATGGGGCCCTGTTTTTATCAGGTTTGATAGCAGTAGTTCATCTTCATTGTGCAGACTAGTAAGGGACTGAGACTATGCTGTTGGCCAGCCCGACATGTTTTATTGCAGGCTGCTTAATAGAGTCTCTGGACTCACTGGTCAGTGATTGGTCCACAATCTCTGTGCAGATTTGTGTTTGATAGAGTAGTTGAGGTTTAAAGTACGGTATGTAGTGCTACACTGATGGACTGTGAGACCCGAAGAAGAGCAAAACAAACAAGAATACCTCCACTCGCGCCAAAAGATCTGATTTGACGAAGGATATCAATCCTTTGGTGCAGCTCTATGCAGGTCCTCCCAGGACAACAAATGATCAATCATTACTCAGCTTTGTTCACAATGAGTAACAATAGAGGTTTTATGAGCTAGTAAGCCAAATACAATTTCCTCCATTTTTCTTTGTCGTAATCTCTGCGGCGTTATTCCTGCTCCACTTGAACATTTTGTTCACAGCATGACAGTGCAGCTCAGTGTTGTCCATGTTACCTAGCAAAGATATCAGAGCTGTCTCGTCACAGTAGTTTGTATGAAAAGTGAAAAGCTGGACTGATCTTCCACAACACCAGGGTTGTGAGTTCATGATGACACATGAGAGGATTAAATTCACCTTGACAAACTGGATTATGCTGGTGTGAAATGAGGCATACAAAATGAGAATTCAGCTGTTACTTAAAACATTTTGGACACCAAAATTAGTTTTGTCATGTTGAAAACAGATGGAAAATATAGAAAGAGTGTTCTTGCACGTGTATTTAGCCTGAAAGAGATATGAACCAGCGTGGCAATAGCAATCTCTGTCCCACGTGCCGCCTTGTAAAAAAAAAATCAGAGGTAAAGTTTGTGTCTTGCTTTGCTAACAAGATATTTGAGCAGGACTCTTACTCGAGATTTCATAATCACTGAAGTCCAGGCTACTGGTCCCAGGTCTTCATGCTCCTTCTGGAGATTGTAAGTTAATCATTTATGTATGTAACCTGACACAGCAGATAGACTGATTCCTATATCCATTACATGGGGTATATTTCACATTCGTCTTGGAAACCTCCCATAGAAAGCATTTGAGAAAGGCAGTACTTTTCCAAAAATCCTCAGGAGGTGATTTGACGAACGTTCTGTCCGTCACATTCATGAAGGGTCAATCAGGGCCACAGTTCAAATGAGGTAGTAGGTGGGCACATCTCTGGTAGTAACATGAGCTCGGCAGGCAGGAGCTTTCATAGTTTACAGATGGTGGAGCTTGATAGTGGATTAAAACGTATGCTGAGACTGAAAGGGAGAATCTCAGAAAAATCTCTGCCAAGATAAGCTTCTAGTTTGGCTTTTTGCTTTGTTTTAATGAGGAAATGTGGCCCAGTTCTGATACAACTGCAGCTATACTATCGCTACCTCCGAGCTAAACTCATACCAGTTGCTATTGGTCTCCAGTACAACAAAACCCTGTCTGTAGCTACCGCCTCATTTGTGACCTGACCCAATTGTTTCTGATTGGAGCTTTGCGAGATGGATTTGTCCGATGACAGGCATGGAATTTGACGAATCTACCTGCTTTGCAGGGTTATTATGTATGAGGTTTTCAGCTCAAAAGGGACCATAAATGTGAAGCCTGAAAGATTAGTTGATGTAATAGAACCAAGTCAGGGCACTTTCAGAATTGCGTTGTAATCCAGGTCTGATAAAGAAAGAGTTCAGGGCATTGGGAAACTATAGTTGTCTGTCACAGTTGATCAGACATGTCCCACACCCCTTTAGGTTTCTGAGCTTTAAAGTAATTTTCAACAAGCTTTAGGTGTGCCGGTTTTGCTTCCCTCAATCTGATTGTCAACTTTATTGCTGTATGTTTAAGTCTCCAGAATATTTTCAAGCAATTTTCCTTGAATGTATGACTTTTTTTATTAGTAAATTCTGATTTATTATTAGGATAGATTTTAGTTTTATTTATTACAACAGCCAGCTCTACCCAAAATGATACAGTAATATGAATTATTGGTCATTTCATCCAATATGTCCCTCTAAAAGTTTGGAACAAGCTTTCAGATATTCTCTGATATGTCCACTTTCTCAGCTAATTTATTTTTCTTTATATGCACAAAGTTAGGGCTAGAATTAAAACTGTACATACAAGCTTTTAGTCCACATTTTCATGTTTATGTCATCAATCATGAAATATTCTGCCAATTGATTATCAAAAAACAATTATGATTAACTAAAAGAAAAAATAAATGATTAATACAATAATGTGGTCAATCAGTTCAGCTTGAGAGGCCTGTTAAAATGCAATACTTGGACGACTATAGTACCAAATAGATGTTGTTTTTCCCACTATCAGATTATTGGATCCAAACTCATATTTGCTAGTTCTGATATCATGACGATAATAGCATATATTCCTACTTGTGAAGAGTTCCAATGCTGTTCAGAGGCATGTTGTTTTGAATCATATCCTTATGTCACTGAAAAGAAGCTTCCTCACACACATGCTTGAGTGCTGTGAAATAAAACATGGAACAAAATTTAACATTTGAAACTTTGAAAGAGGAGCAAGGAAAGCAGGCTGGTGCAGAGAGCAGAGGTACAGGCAGTTTATATGTTTCAGTTTGCCTCTTGGTGGGTGTGGACTAAAGAGAAGCAGCTTTTTCAGATAAAGTTAAACTGTGAATTCACTCCTGACAGACTGAGGAAGAGTGTAAAACAGGCCAAAGGTAGACGCTATATGTAACCTACGCTGTGGAGTTAATCTACCTGTGATGCAATCCTTCTCATATCGTGGATACATGAGATTATTCCTGATTAATTGATTAAAAAGCTGTTTAATTCTATTATTTTTTTAGACTGTTCTCATGTTGAAGGTCTGGAAACCTCGCTAGGATTTTAAGTGATCAAGTTGTAAATTTGTTCTGCAACAAAAGATTTAAGAACGACATGTTCAGACAAGCTGTGCTGTGAAAACTCAGATAATTTCTTTTTTACGACTTGTTTTTTATTAAATTCTCGATAGATGTGGAAGGAAACCTGTGCTTTTTGCAACCATGGCAGTTCAGACGCTGTTCACCTTCATTCAGATCTTCTCCGTCTCGTGGACAATGTTCACTGTCCTCCTCTTCTTCAACAGTTTGGGGCAGATGTCCAACTTTACAGGAGCTTTAGTCCTGGGTACATATGAAAATCACATTCTAAAAATACTACATTAACAAATCACTCATTTATCAGATTTGGATTGAAATGATATTTTGAAAAATAGATTGTTTTCCCTTATTCACTAAATGTTCAACACAATGGATTCTTCATCTTTGCCTGCAGGTGCTGAGACTTTGATTGGCAATGTGCGAGTCCTGTACTCATCTTTAGGCACATGCTTGGGCTTTGCCATTGGCTACATGATGCTGCCTCTCTTTGCTTACTTTCTGAGGGATTGGAAGTCTCTTTTAGTGGCACTGACTGTGCCAAGCCTGGCCTACCTCCCCCTCTGGTGGTAAGATATGCTTATTACAGGGATCTAGCTTCAAGTAAAAAGAAGGCAGAGCTGAGAAATCAACACAGCAATTATTTTAACCCTTTCTGGTGGAGTTTAGGCATAAAAAAGCAAGCTGAGATAAATGTCAAACAGAAGTATTCAGAAGAGAACAAATGCTCTAGTTACTGCAGACTGATCAACCTTTCCATCTGTCTCTCTGTCCTGTAATGAGGCAGGTTCATCCCAGAATCTCCCCGATGGCTAACATTTCCTGGCATCTTGCAAGCTAAATATACAGTGCCTATAAAAAGTATTTACCTCCTTGGATGTTTAACCCTTTAATTGATTTATAAGTCAATCATGGTCAATATAATTTGGCTTTTTAGACAAAAAATACTAAAAACCTGTCTTTAAAATTTAAGGGATTTTAAACATTTCCACAAAGTAATGCCAAATAAATAAAATATTTAATGTAGAGTTAGTGAAGGCATAAAAATTCATCCCCATAAGTCAGTTAGTAGATTTAACTTGGTTTAACTTGGTGCACTGTGTTCCAGATTTAATCTGAGTTTTCTTCAAGAGTAATTTCTCTTTGTCACTCAGTTTGTGAGGACGGCCTGATCTAGGCAGATATACACGTGACCTATGTCTTTCTTTCTTGATGATGGATTTAACTGAACTCTGGGGGATGTTCAATGCCTGGGAAATTATTTTGTTTCCATCCTTTGACTTATTCTTTTCAATGACCTTTTTTCTGAGTTGTTTGGAGTGTTCTTTTGTCTTCATGGTGACATGGTAGCCAAGAATACTGATTAACCAGTAACTGGACCTTCCAGACACAGGTGTCTTTATACTACAATTACTTGAAACACACTCACTGTATTTGGCTGAGAGTGAATATTTATGCAGTCACTTCTTTACCATTACATATTTTTAATTGACCTTACTTTGCAGAAATCTGTTTTCACTTTGACATTAAAGTGATTTTTTTTGTCAAAAAAAGCCATGATTGATGATGATTGATTTATAAAATCAATAAAATGGTAAAACATCCAAAGGAGTGAATACTTTTAAAGGCACTGTATACTTAAATTATGCATTGAAGAAAACGAACCAAAGCAGATGATGATTTTGTATCTTTTAGGTTAAAAAGACAGAAGAAACCCCTAAACAAAGCTACAATGTGCTGGACCTGCTCAGGAAAACTGAATTCAGAGTGTTGACTCTCATTCTTTGCTTGGCATCATAAGTACAACATTTCAGCACCCATTGTTACATAGTGATCCAGTGGGAAAGTTATTGTTTAAATCAACTTATCATTCTCTTCATATAGACACTTTTTATTAGTGTGAAGACCTTAGCTGAGTGAATGTGTAATCAGATCTCAGATTTCCATGCAAACATCTCTACTTTGTGTCATCTTCTCCTTCAGATTTTCTATGATTCTTGGATACTATAGCTTGTCCTTCAACACATCCCAGCTCCATGCAGACCCCTACATCAGTTGTTTTATCTCTGCAGCTGTTGAGGTTCCAACTTATATTTCTAGCTGGTTGGCTCTGTTGTACCTCCCACGACGAGTGTCTGTCATCTCTTCCTTGATGCTTGAAGCAGTGCCACTTTACCTCATTCAGCTTGTGCCTGAAAGTAAGCAACAGAGCGCGTTCAGTTTTCCCTGCCGGAAATTACCCACCAGTTCAGATTTTAACCGGTTTGTTACCTTAGAGAGGGGAAGGGGTCCTCATATAGAACAGGGAGAGAGGTTCACTGAGTCATCAGAATTAAATGTTGACATTTGTCAGTGACAGTGCAGATAAAAGTATTCACTCCCTTGGATGTTTTACCCTTTTATTGATTTTATTAATCAGTCATGGTCAATTTAATTTGGGTTTTTGACACAAAATGAAATAAAACAAAGTCTTTAATATCAAAATGAAAACATATTTCTATAAAATTATTTTATTAAACAACCCTTCAAAGTGACTGACCTTATTTAACAGACATCCGGCCAATTGTTTCCAGTAGTTTTACAATGAGTGAGATGGGGATGACCTATCCACTCAGACTCAGTGCTGTGATTTCAGCCAGTGGTGCATCTACTAAATACTTACTTGAAAGGGGATGAATATTTATGCAAACACTTATCTTACATTACATATTTTTTATTTGATTGACATTACTTTGTGCAAATCTGTTTTCAAATTGGCATTTAACACCCGGGACTGCTCACATATTCTTAGTGCAAGCTAGTGGTCTTTCATTTTAAAATTCAGAGGGATCATTAAAACAAAACAAAAAAATCATACAGCACTTGTATAAAACATATGTTTTGTTGGCAAACCACTAACTACTAAAGCAACATCACATGAACTTGTGTATCATAAATCATTACCTATCGGTGGATTGCTAGGAGTACTTACACTGCCTGCTTTTTCTATCTTAGGAGTAAGTTTTACTCTGTACTTTTGTACGCTTATGTTATTTTAATAATAGTTTAAGAGAAAGCGACTTTATACAGTGGAGTCAGGGGTAAGAAAATTCTTAGCGAAAAAAATGTTTGTTGATTAAAGCACTACAGACTCATCTGTTAACACAAGAACTTTAATTTTCAGGTTTACCAAATCTGTCTCTTGCACTAGAGATGTTTGGTAAATATGCAATCACCACTGGATCCTCCCTGATGTTTGCCTACTCTGCTGAACTCTACCCTACAGTGATCAGGAACACAGGAACAGGGACATGCATCACAGTTTCCAGATTAGGCAGCTGCATGGCACCAGCGTTGCTACAGCTGGGTGAGTATTATGACTCTCTAGATAATAACTATCAAACAAAATGGCTTATGGAGTGAACCTCTAGTGACAGGCCCTGGCATTTTGCTCTGGTGATCTTTTTAGTTGCTAAAGGTCGGCAAAGTTCCCAACTGAAGAGATAGATGTATTGGATTTAACAGAGACACTCATAAAAAATATTGACTGCAGCTGCATTTGTGAACAGAACTGTCAATCATAGTGTTATTATGTTGATACATACATTTATATTCTTCTACTTCACCCTATAAGAGCAACTGTAATGGCCATGATTTCTCTCTTGGATGGATAAAGCTTTGCTAATTATAGTACGCCTTTTTATAGCATCAAATTATTAATTTTAACAAAGTTTGAAGAAAACTGAACACTCAGCCGTAAATCCCCATTAAAAGAACTAATTACAAAAAGTGTTCATATTTTCATATTGTTATCAGTGTCCCATTTGTTAACATGGAAGAGTAGGATTTTTTTTTCCCTGTAATTTGGACAGTTATTGTGTGCTTCAAATGTTTTATCTTACCTTATGTTATCAGTTTTTATACAGTATATGTAAAATAAATACATAAACGGCCTTAATCTTCCCTCCTTAATCTCTTCTCCTATTAAAGGTACATACTTTCAGTACCTTCCTTACATCATATTGGGAACTCTGGCTACTGTGTCTGCCTTTTTGGCTTTCTTCCTGCCAGAGAGTTTTGGAAAACCTTTCCCTGAAACAACTGAGCAGATGGAGCAAAGAAAAAGGTAGGCTGCTCTGGAAATGAAACTGTTTCGATAAAGACTCCACTTATAAGCATACATTTTATATTAAACATTTTATGTAATAAATCATAATACAGTGTATTTAGAAATATTCAGACCCTTTTCAGTTTTTCAGTTTTGTTATGTCACAGCCGGCTGCTACAGTGGAAAAAAAAATTATTCCCATTAATCTGCACACAGTATCACATAATGACAAAGTGAAAACTGAATGAAATGTTTGCAGATTTCTAAATATTAAAAAAATGAAATACATACATATTCAGACCCCCTGCTAAAAACACTTAAAATCTGGGCTCCTCCTATTTTTCTTGATCGTTGCTGAAATGTTTCTACATCTCAATTGAAGTCCATCTGTGGTCAACCAAACTGATTGTACATGATTGGAAAGGCACACACCTCTCTCTACAAGGCCTCACGGCTGATAATGCATATTAAAAAAAATCCAAGCCATGAGGTCAAAGGAACTATCTTCAGAGCTCAGAGACAGGATTACTGCATGGGACAGATCTGGGGAAGGCTACAAAAAACACAAGCACAATCTGCTGTTTATTAGCTGTTTGTTCCTCTGTTAAAATGCTGACACACTGTATGAGTACAGGTGTTAGAGACAAGGAAACAGTGGAGGAATATGGGTTGAATTTACATTGTCAAAATGCAAGTAATTTCTGAACATGATTTATTGGTAAGTAGAGTGTGAAAAGTGGATGTTTGTGAGTACAATGTTAAACTTTAAATCAGCAGCAGTAAAGGTCCTGAATTTGGTGGTTTTTAATCTATTTTAAGGAGTTTTAACATGTCTATGAAATAGTCTCAGTTTAATATAGATGCCGTTACATGACCCAATATAATCACACTATCAGTGAGAAGGCTCTGTCCATACATTTGCTCTTAGGGTAAATAGAGCAAGCAGAACAAAGGCAATAAAGTGAGTACTTTGAGAATGAGATTACTTAAAGCACTTAAACCTCAAGGGCAACCGGAGTGATACATTGACAGTTTTAACAGCTCTTTCAATCTTTTTATATGTAAGTGTTTATCATGCTCAGCAGTGATTTGATGATAAGATTTGTTCTCTGCTGCTTGGGAGCAAATTTGTTTGCAGATTGAAGAATTAAGGTTTAAAGAAGCACTGCAGATTACAGGTATATTACTGTAGCTAGTCATGGCACTGTTTTCAAACAGGGGCTCCTTTGAATCCAAGGCCTAATCTGTGCAATCCTGACTTTCAATAAAACATGTCAATAGATGGTCTAACATGATCTGAAAACATTATACTTGCTGGTGTAGTGGAAGCAGCTACTTCGTTAGTGAATTCAACATCTTCAAAGAAATGTGAGGACAGTAAACAACATTTATGTTTTTTTCTCTTTCCCTTGTAATAACAGAATGAAGTGTCCATGCATACCTGGAAACAAAGCCCCAAGAACACTGGTACCCCTGGACGATCCACTATGATTAACTGCAGAGTATTTTACCAACAGAGATCATATTTGATGATTCTTTTCAGTACGTTAACTTTTCTCCATGTCATTTTTTTAAGTATATTTGTTTAATAAACTGGTCAAAATAAAAAATGTATAATTTGGCTTTTTTTTTTAAAACACCACCACTTCCTTTTCAAAGGCATCTGCATCATTTTTTTTCTTATTCTTTCTGTAATATAGTAGTTGTTGATAAATGACTAGAAAATGCTGTTTTTGGCACGGATATGAAATGAGGAGTGTAGCGCCCCTTTATCTAATAACGCCCCATTATGTAATAACACCCAACTATAGGACTTGGTGTGGGCTCCAAGGTATGCCCTACCCAACTACCTTGCTCTAACTCTAACCACTTAGTGACTTATGCCGAAACCTAACCCCCCCTTCAGGGCTCTGAATAATCTCAAGGGAAGTGCCCACCCCTTGGCCATCTTTTGTTTGGGCTAAGCCCTGGATTTTAAACATGTCTGGCTCTGCCCCGTCCTACTACCCTGCCCTAACCGTAACTGCTTAGTGGCTGACAAAATACGGCGTTACTACGTAATGAATTGAAAATTTATTACATAATGTGGCTCTCCAAGGTGTGTCTGATGAGAAGAAAAGAAACAGAGTCATTAACAAAAGAGGAGAACACCAAGATAATTACACAATGAAGGATTATGATGAAACCACAGCATTCCTGGGTCAGTGGGGATGCTTCCAACGGGTTGTCTTCTTTGTGCTTGTTGCTAGCATCATACCCAATGGATTTGGGGCTTTTTCTGTTGTCTTTTTTGCTGACGTTCCCAGTCACCACTGCCTGGTGCCAGATGAAAATCTTACCGAAGGCTGGCTTGATGCCATTATCCCTGTCGAGGTAAGAAATGAAACTTTCTCAATGAGAGCGGCCCTATTGTCTGGCTCCGTTCTAATGTTCATATTTTGTAGTGACAAACTCCAAATTAGAGACTAGCTCAAATATATACTTATTCTTATTGTTCTTCAGGTATCATATTCATTTCCTTTGTAGAACAGTAATACTTTTATTATACCTGTTCAAGTTTCCCTACTCTGCTGTAAATTTAAAGGAACGCTTGTACCCCAACTGTAGCTCCATTACATGGGTTTTATACTGAATAGGTCATTTTCCAGACTAATAAAGTTTGTTTTCTGTGACCATGAGTTGGTAGATGGGAAACAGGAGCGGAGCCGTTGCAGCAGATACCAGCTGGATTTGGTTAAAAATTTCTCTGCTCAGGGTTTTATTCCTGGCAGGGATGTTAACCTTAGTCAGCTGGAACAGGAGGGCTGTGTAGACGGATGGAGCTATAGTAAAGATACCTATGAGTCCACTGTTGTCTCAGAGGTGAGTGTATACGAATACTTGAGTTTTTTTTCTTAGTGTAGTTTAAGCAATGGTCTCATAAACACTTTCTATGAACCAACCTCTTATAATGCGTTATAACATTTATACGGCATTATAAATGTATTCATAATGCATTCTAACAGCTGTTGCAAGTCATTATAAGCAGTCATAACAAGGAATGATTTATAATGCATTATAACTTAATACGTAAAAAAGGAGAGCATCCTATAAATTCTGGGTTTCATAATGCGTTATAGCTCCCCAAACTTTGTCCAGTCATAGATGTTCATAGAAAACTGATTCACTGCATCATAAGAAGTTATGATTTCTGATTCTCATATTGAATAATGAATTATTAATACTTGTAACGTGCGATAGCATGGCTTTGGTGGCTGTAAGTGAAGTGAGAGCCCTGTATGAGGTTACTGATCATTATTAGATCTTTTGACACATTTATAACAACCTATAAGCAGTATTTGGTGACTGTAGGTAAAGTGTAAAACTAAAATACGTCATAAACAAACAACTGCTTTATAGATATTAAGTTTATTGTCATTGCATGGTAAACAACAAAATGTCATTTGGCAGTCTCCTCTGTAGCAGCAAACTATATATATATATATATATATATATATATATATAAAAGACAAATAGCTAATAGTTATGAACACAAAGTGCATTCCCATGTGGTCCACGAGTCAGGTGTCCGGTCCTCTGTACATATGGTGCGGCCTACTAGCTCAGCTAGCTAGTCCGGAGCCTGCTAGCTCCACGGCTAGGTCCGGAATGTTTTCGTGCAGCCAGCTCTCTGTTATTATCAAGACACAGTCGGCGGAGCGATGGTTAAAAATCAACATCGTCATGTCGTCCATCTTGTTGGCGCGAGAGTGGGCATTTGCGAGAAAAGTGTTAGGTACGGCAGGTTTGTTTCGCCGCTCTTGACGTAGCCTGCAGCCCGGCTCGTTTGCCCCGCCTCTTTCCCCCCGGCTGTAGGTGGTGTGCTGCCCTGCGTCACTAATGCCGATGCCGAACAGGTACCAGAGGACTTCGCTAAAACTCTTGAAAGACTCTAAAAACACTGATACCTGAGATCCTCTCACATCTAAAGACACTTTAACAGCAATCCGTTGAGCTTTTAGTCTCAGACTAAGATTTTGCAAAGACTGGTGGTCACTAACTACAAAAATAGGTTACGATTCCTTTGAGATTAATTCCCATCATGCATCCATTGGATATTCACAATAGTATTTTTTTTTAGCAGGGAACACGATGCAAAAGGAGATGGAGATCGCCTTTGGGCTAATATCTCTTATAATCCGATGTTTTTAAACCATGTACTTCGAGGAGATACAAAAGTAAAGTTAAACATCGAAGCAACTTTGCAAGTTACCGCTACAACCAGGGAACTTTACCGGAAACACTTCAGAATAAAAGTACCGTATGAAAAGGCGAGCCGTCTCACCACGGAAACAAACTGGTCGGGCTTTTACTTTGAAAATCTCAGTTGCGGTTGACCGAACCTGTCATGTCAGCCTGGAGTGAATTGACAGACAAACACACAGGTGCAGAGATCTGACTGCAGCTCTGAGCAGAAGTGTTTCAATCTCGGGAGTTCTGAGCGGACATTCAGCGGCTCTAGGTTGATCTGCGCTCACTTTCATGTTTTGAAGAATGAAGTGTTGACATACAACACCGGCTCCCATTGGTCATGGACAACGGTCACGTCACTGAGAAATAATATCAAACAAGTCTGATATTATCTTAAAGGGGCTCTATGTAAGATTTTTTGCTTTAAAACTTTCCACTTTTGAGTATATAATGGTGCGCACTTTATCCCGATGTGAAGAAAGAGGCTCTTTATGTCTTCCTTGTTTGCGAGTAAACGACTGGCTAGCTCAGCCCAAACACCCACACAAACTCCTTGGAAACATAAAAAACTAAGACAGTTTTATCCGCTGAAGCCTGTCAAGCTAAAAGAGAGTGTAACCGACGCAGGGGGAAATGGAGGATAAATATGGATGGATCATTTGAGAAATAGAGGGAGCTACGCTCAGGATGAATACTGATCCAAAAATGGCTGTCTTTCTGTGGAAAAGCTAAAGCATCATCCTGAACCATGAAATACAATGTAGTGTTTTATGTTGTATAAACCGTATGCTACATCACGTTAGCTTGCTTACAAAGATGCTATCCAAACAACGAGAATGTCACGTTACTCATTCAGTGTTTTCCGGATAATATTTCATCTTTTTCTTGCTTCCTGGCATGGACTGAACTTACTGAGTTTATGTTTTGATACTTAGTTTGTAAAATAAATCTATAATAACTCTAATATTATCTTGTGTATACACAAGAGGAAGTGATTGATGTGTGATGTCAGTTTAATATCACTACAATGCATAAAATTAAAGTTATCTTACATTTCTTATATTATTTAATATATAAAAAAACATTTAAAAAAATACACGCACTAAAATGGATAATATGAGAGTTATTGTAGATTTATTACTTAGTTTAAGATAAAAACAAACAAACAAAAAAAAAAACCCATTAAATTACCCTAAAGACTATTTTGCCAAAAAAGTCATATAGTGTAAAAAAGATTTTTGCCATTTTAAGGCGGTGTTTCTTCAGTCTTGGCGTTAAAGGGGCTCTATGCAAGATTTAGAAAAATATCAGTGTAGCGACACTGCCGGCCATTAGGCGAACTACAACAATATTGTGTTGCTCATCCACGACAGCACGCTCCTTGCTCATAAACGGCACAAAGGCTATTAAAAAAGGACGATATCTTTGCGACCATTTCTATGAATGAACAACTTAGCGACTTAGTGCAGCACTGACCAATTTGTCTTTTTAAGTGTGTAATGTGTGATGTGTATTGAAGGGGACGCGTTTTAGAGCAGAAGCAACAGGGCTAACGTTGCTTAGCTCTGATAATGGTGCCTTGACCACGGATATCAGATAGCTGACATTATGTGTTGAAGATATTTTACAAACTAAGTATCAAAACATAAACTCAGTAGGTTCAGTTCATGCCAGGAAGCAAGAAAAAGATGAAATATTATCCGGAAAACACTGAATGAGTAACGTGACATTCTCGTTGTTTGGATAGCATCTTTGTAAGCAAGCTAACGTGATGTAGCATACGGTTTATACAACATAAAACACTACATTGTATTTGATGGTTCAGGATGATGCTTTAGCTTTTCCACAGAAAGACAGCCATTTTTGGATCAGTATTCATCCCGAGCGTAGCTCCCTCTATTTCTCAAATGATCCATCGATATTTATTCTCCATTTCCCCCTGCGTCGGTTACACTCTCTTTTAGCTTGACGGGCTTCAGCGGATAAAACTGTCTTAGTTTTTTATGTTTCCAAGGAGTTTGTGTGGGTGTTTGGGCTGAGCTAGCCGGTCGTTTACTCGCGGAAGCAGCCTTCTCCATTCTACACGCCCTTGTCAGGTATAAACAGAGAAACGGGGTGCGCGCATTACGTAGTACCCGACGTCACTTCCGTTGAGATTTCGCGGAAAATTCGGCCCGAGTTCTTCACAGAGAAACGACTCCACAGGCTTATACAGGCAAACAAGGAAGACATAAAGAGCCTCATTCTTCACATCGGGATAAAGTGCGCAGCATTATATACTCAAAAGTGGAAAATTTTAAAGCAGAAATCTTGCATAGAGCCCCTTTAATGTTTGCATGTTTTGATTAGAGAAATACTCACTTCAAAAATATCATTATTCTGCTTTTTTCTTGATGGTAGACTCATGAAACCATTTCTGTTTTTTTTTGTCACAATCAGAGGTGTCAAGTCACTAAGTACTAATACTTTGTTACCTTACTTAAGTAGAAATTTTGGGTACCTATACTTTACTGGAGTAATTATTTTTCAGCCTACTTTTTACTTCTATGCTTTACATTTTCAAGCAATTATCTGTACTTTCTACTCCTTACATTTTAAAAATAGCCTTGTTTCTGCTATTTCGTTTCAGCTTTTTTTCATTCCGGCTTGTCATCGTTCAAAAAAACACAAACAAAGAACCCAAAAACCTATCCAGATAAATCACGTCATTCAGATAGAGTGAATTTGATTGTGGTTGGATGAGAAGTACAGTGCTTAACAGATTTATTAGACCACCTGTCATATTTGTCTCAAAGACCATCCAGCATCATGAAGTGCTTTAATGCGGACTCTTTCATTTTCAGTGAGCTCTCCACATTTTACCATTTTGAACAGGAATGAGGGATTTCAAACTGAGTTCACCCAAATTTGAGCCGGCTCACTGGGCCTCTCTGAGAAGTCAGAAATTAATCAAGCATAACATTCAACCACTAAAACTCATTTTTCTCTTCAGGAATGCAAGTGAATAACTATAATTTGACATATTAATCAAGAAATATTAATGTGGTTTACTATTTTTTCAGTTTTTTGTAAATCAGTAAATTTGAAAATTCATGGATAACAATAATAATTATATTTTAGCATTAAAAATATCATTTGGGTTAAGGAGCTTCTACATATTGGTGTATTAACCATTGCAGAAACATGAAAAATGATTTTTGTATTTACCAATGCTGTTAATTTAGGGCAGCTGTGGCAGAAACCTTACTTTGGTTAGGGTTAGGGTGGTCTAATAGATTTGTTAAGCACTGTATAAACATAATACCATTCCGACACCCTATTGGTTTGTACGCGAACCATTGCACCTGTGCACGACACAAATCACACCACACTTCAGGAAATATCAGATGTATGTAGCCTCGTATGAAGATGTCCGTGGCAGAGACTCAAGAGAACTCAAGCGAAATGTCCCAACCAAGCACAGCGAGGAGGTTGGTAGTACACATATATGGTTCCTGAGTGTATTTGCATTGTGCTAAAATGTGTTCATTTTCAATGGGTATAAATGCAGCTGAAACAGGTGCATCCCGAATTTTTCAACATTAACATTTTAATATAACATTATAGTCATTATGGCCTTTAGAAAAAATGTTCTTTGGGGAGGTGAGGTAGTGCACTACAGGCCCCTGTGGCGCAGCCTAAGCTTTTGTCCTTAATGGCGGCACCCCCCATTACTTTTACTTTTATACTTTCGGTAGTTTTGAAACCAGTACTTTTATATTTTTAACTTGAGTAAAAAGCTTGAGTTGATACTTCAACTTCTACAGAAGTCTTTTTAAACCCTAGTATTTATACATCTACCTGAGTAATGAATGTGAATACCTTTAACACCTCTGGTCACAGTGTCAGGTGCAAATTGCAATAACGCCCAGTGTGATCACAATTAGCCACTATTACCAAACTGTTAGCACTATTGTAAGTGTAAGAGTAGCCTAATGAAACATGGCATGCAAGTCATGATGTGTCTTACCAGTTGGTGGCACAATGGCAGATGTTATCTGTTGGCATACAGAAGTGTTAGGTAGTGATTTGCCATCACACAAGTAAATCTGAACCAGTTTTGATGAAGTATGTGTGGTGATGTATTGTTATGTGGTGAGAAATTGAACTTAAATGAGCTACCAAAGCTCTTTTCAGTTTTGCTGATTTTTTTCAAGCTTTTTTGAGGTCTTAACAAATTTAACATTGGTCTGCATTTAGTTTGTTGGAGCACATAATCAAAGCTTGGGGCCTGAAAATGTCCATTTCTACCAGAATTGATTAAAAACAATTACATTGTCGGAATTATTCATGATAAATATAAATTATGTGATCTGATATTAAGGGAATCCTGAACATTACTTGACAGGACTTAAAATTAAGTCTTATAGATGTGGTAAAGTAGAGAAGATGATTAATGTGTCAGTTTGATTGTCCCTACAATGTATAATATTAGAGTTACTGATTTTATTTTAATATATATAAAATCATAAAAATCACAGTAAATACTTATTAGGAAAATAGGTCTTGTAGTATAAAGTAGAAGACATGATTAATGTGTGATGTAAGTTTAATGCCACAGCAATGAATAATATTAGAGCTGCAAGTCTTTCAATCGTCTTGGCGTTACGTATGCAAATTATGTTTCTCTGTGATGTGACCATCATCCACGACCAATGGGAGCCAGTGTTGTGCATAAGCACTTTAATTCACTTAATTCTTCAAAATATCAACGTGAGTGTAGATCAATCTAGAGTCACTGAATGTCTGCTCAGAACTCAACAGTGTTAATTTCATTGACTAAAACTGTGACTTAAAATGTTGGTAGACAGCTTTTTTCTTCCATGACAAAAACTAGACTAAGACTAACAAAAATAGATCTGTGATGACTAAAATTGACAAAAACTGAGTTTAGTTTTCGTCAAGATGACTGAAACTAGACAAAAATGTAATTTTGTTTCCGTTGGACATTCAAAATCCATGATATTTCTCCACTGTGGGTAAATGTGTAGAACAACAATACATCTGTATCTATTCTGCTTCTCAGCTGTAGAAAGCAAAAACACACTACCATGATTTAGTACCAGATTAAGGCAAAAAAATAAACGCTTGTCTCTGTTCTTTCTTTTAACCTGCCAATGGAACTCGAGATGGAAATCAGCTGTATGTCTATAATCTCTCGTATTTACGTGTAAAAGTTCATTAATACGAACTGTTCCATTTTAAAAATAAATAAAATACAAATACAGAAGTAAAGTCTAAAATGTGAGGACTTTTTATGGACTAATATTAGACTAAAATGTTTTAAGTTTTCATCGACTAAAACTGGACTACATCTAAAAAGGACAGACTAAAATGTAACTAAAACTAAAATGCATTTCAGTTAAAGACTAAAACTGAAAATAAAAACAGCTGCAAAGATTAACGCTGGAACTCCCGAGATTGAAACACTTTTCGAGAAGGGTCTAGCTGCAGCCGCAGCCGCTACAAACCGCGCCCTGTACAAAATACACCTACCCCAATGAGCTACCCCTAAACCTAACCAGTGGAAACTAAAATGCTAAAGCTAAGCTAATAGCACAAGTGGGCGTATTTTGTAGGTAGCGTGTTTTGTAGGGGGTGTGGTTTGTACGGTGGCCGTGGCTGCAGTTGGGTATTATTGACCTAGCCAGGTGCTAGGCTATCAGCTAGCCGTCTTCTTCTTCTTCTTGTTTTCCATCAGTTTCGGCGCTGCTAGGCGCCTTCCACTGGTCAGACTAGGTGTCACACTCTCGTCGCATATCCTCACATACAGTCCTGTATCGTGCAGGAACTGTAAAAGTGCTTTCATTATCTGCTGGTGGTTGTCATGGAGGCCAAAGAACAATTTAATAGAGAATGAAAATAATCCCAGATCTGCTAGTGTCTTAAACAAATTTCTCCTCTCAGCATCATAGTTACTACATTCAAGAAGAACATGTTTTACTGTTTCAGGGTGGCCACACCCACATAGCCCTGTGTGTTTCCCAGTAATACACAAATCATAATTTAATCCACAGTGTCCCAGTCTTAATCTGCATATTTTAACAGAATCTTTCCGGTTTCCTTGATAATAAACAACTTTTTAAATTTTGGGTGAAAAGAGAAATAGTGTCTTCCCTTGTCTTCTATTTCCCATTCTCTTTGCCATTCATTCTCCACACACGCTTTAATTTTCGCTCTCAGCTCAACTCTTCCCATAGGGATCTTCACATCTATTTCCCCTTTCTTGAGGGTTGCTTTTGCTATTAAGTCTGCTATTTCATTTCCCTTTACACCTGCATGCCCAGGAACCCAGCAAAACTTGACTTTGCCGCCAGCCTTCCCAAATCTGAACAGGACAGACAAAATTTCATTTAATATTTCAGGAGAAGCTTTTGATCTGCCTCCTCTCAAAGCCATTAGTGATGCTGCAGAATCAGAACAGATCAGTACTCTTGGTATTTTACTATCCTCTATCCACCACAAGGCCCGAAGAATTGCCAGTAGTTCTGCAGTGAACACAGCGCTATCATTTGAAATTCTTTTATTAAATCCATACCCGAGCTGGTCCACAAATACACCAAATCCTGCAGTACCCCTCTCTGGATCCATAGACCCATCTGTAAAGACTTTTAGATAAGATCTTTCTTCTATATTAAGTAGATGTTCTACTTTAAGGCCGATCCCTTAGAAAGGACAAGTTAACATCCACCACTTGTATTAGCCAAGGAGGCACAGATGACCAGCTTAAATGTTGAGCTATGCTGTCATGACTTAATCCCTGGTTTTTGACCCACTGACTCACGTCATCAAGAAATGGTCTGTACTTGACCCTGGGGTTGGAATCGGAGGACTCCTGTAACAAACACCTTGAAGGGAGGAATTGAGGGAAACCATTAAGTTTTGCCCAGTATTGCAGCCCCAGTTTAACGGCCCTTAATTGTAAAGGCATTTCTCCCATTTCCAAAAGCAGCGCAGGGACAGGGGAAGTTTTAAAAGCTCCACAACATAGCCTTAACACCTTGGCCTGAAGGAAATCTAACTTGCCAAGCACTGACTTAGCAGCTGATCCATATACAAAACAATCATAATCAATAACAGATCTTATCATTGCTTGATATATTAAATGCATGGACCCTCTCTTTGCCCCCCAATCACACCCTGCTAAACTTCTCATTACATTTATTACTCTTTCATATTTAGTTAACATTTTTGTAATATGAATAATATGTCCAAGTCAAGCGTTCATCGAACCAAACACCCCAAAATTTAAAGTTTTTCACCCTCTCTAAAGGGGATCCATGCATGGATAACTCAACACTCGGAGGCTTCTGTTTAAAGCCAAAGATCATATATCTGGACTTTGTGGGTGAGATCTTAAAGCCCCATTTGTCTGCCCACTCCTCCACAGAGACTAAGGTTCTTTGGACTTGTTTTAAAGTAAACTCTACATTTCTTCCTCTTGTCCAAATGGAACCATTGTCTGCAAAAAGCGACTGTCCAAACCCTCTCCCAATATTCATAAATATATCATTTATCATTATATTAAATAACACTGGACTAATCACACTTCCTTGCAGGGTGCCATTGTCTATTTGAACAGTCTTTGAAGTTTTGCCACCCACCTGCACCTCAATTGTTCTTCTCATTAGAAAATTTTTGATCCAATTTTACATTTGTCCTCTAACTCCCAAGTCATATATTTTAATCATAAGTCCTTCCTTCCACAAGGAGTCATATGCTTTCTCAATATCCAAGAATACACTTACAACTACTTCTTTATTATAAAATGCACTTTAATGTTGCGGTCTAAAACTGCCACGGACTCCACTATCGATCAGCCATTCCTAAAACCATTTCGATATTTGGCAAAGAGCCCTTTGCTTTCTAGGAAATATACTGACCTGTTTGTAACCATTCGTTCCATGATTTTACAGAGCGCTGAGGTTAAAGCTGTAGGTCAATAAGAACCTGGGTCTGAAGCATCTTTGCCTGAGAATAGGAATTATGACTGCATGTTTCCATTCAGTTGGTAAAAACCCCTCTGCCCACACAAATTTGAATAAAGACAAAATTTCTTCTAGAACACAATAATCAAGATGTTTAAACAATTCATATGAAAGTTAGCCATCAGCGTGGGCCCATGTAGTTTTTTATGCAAGTCTGCCGGCCTTTCTGGCTGGTCTGGCTCTCTGTGCTCGCTGCTAGGCCGAGCTGTTATAATGCATTATGAATACATTTATAACGCCTTATGAATGTTGTTATAATGCATTATAACATTCATAGAAAGTGTTACCACATATGTTTTAATCCTGGCCTTTGTAAAACTTTGTGTTTGTTTCTTGAAAAAATGTTGAAAATCTGGGCTGTTTGTATTTTACCTTTGAATAGGATAAAGTCAAATAAAAGGTAAATAGAATGATAAAGGAGCTGCTTTTACACAAAACCAAACAGTACAGGACAAGATTTCACAAGTAATTGTTTAAATATTTATGCATGAATTTCCAGTTTGATTTGGTGTGCAGTGAGCAGTGGAAGCAGCCGTTCACCTCTACCATCTTCTTCCTGGGAGTTCTTATTGGATCATTCATCTCAGGACAGCTCTCAGACATGTAAAGCTTTATTGGTGCAATATCATCTTTTTAAATGCTCAAATCAAAAGTGGGATCCTTTATTCTATGTTTTTGGCAAATTTAAAATTTTATCTTATTTGTTCTCCTGCGTCTTTTTTCCTTGATTCTAGGTTTGGGAGAAAACCTGTTCTCTTTGCAACCATGGCACTTCAGACTGTCTTTACATTTGTTCAAATCTTCTCCCTGTCTTGGGAAGTTCTGTGCATCCTCACCTTCATTGGTGGAATGGGACAAATCTCCAACTATCTGTCTGGATTTGTGCTCGGTAAATGTCTTATAGTCATGTTCCAATAAATGACACTTAAAAATACTGAGGAATTTTGCACACCAGTCTTGTTTCTTTCAATGTATTTACAACTTCTCCCAGCCACCTCTAAAATTAATTTCTCTTTGTACGCAGGAACTGAAATTTTGACTGGCAATGTGAGGGTGTTATTTTCATCAATGGGTGTATGCCTGGGCTTTGCTTGTGGCTACATGATGCTGCCACTCTTTGCTTATTATTTAAGGAACTGGAAATCTCTCCTGTTGGCTTTGTCTGTGCCTGGACTGGCTTACCTCCCTCTCTGGTGGTAGGTTGTCCTCTTAACCATGAATTATCAAACTTTATTTATGGTAAATGTTGGTATGTTCTTGAAACACACTTTTGTGACCATGGCAGGATCATCCCAGAGTCTCCCAGATGGCTGCTCAGTCAGGGGAGAGTGGAGGAGGCTGAGGCCATAGTGAGAAAGGCTGCTAGGTGGAACAAAGTTCAGGCTCCACTGGTCATTTTTGAGGAAAGTAGCGCACTTTTAAGTTTAATTTGATTTTAATAATTTCATCATGTGCCTGGATATTAACATTGTTTGTACAGTTCACCAAGAAGGTCAGTTTGAGGGTCTCGGGGTGACTGGCTAACAAGCTCTAATAAAGTGAGACCGAGATTTTGTATCTTGCAGGCTGATGGGATAATGACACTCCCGAAGAAACACCACAACTTTTTTAGTCTGCTGAAGACAAAAAACATCAGAAACACAACTGTGATTCTGTGCTTACTGTGGTAAGGACCTAGTAACGGCTCTTCAATCACCAAAGCAATACAGTGAGAGAGTTTTAGGCTTTAATTGAAGTCGTTTAATTAGTCTCTATGTAAAAGTTAAATACGTATTTTTTCTAATATGCAAATGTATTTATCTCCCCAGGTTCTCCTTGAGTCTTGGATACTATGGCCTGTCCCTCAACACATCCCGACTTCATGCTGACCCCTTTCTCAGCTGCTTCATTTCAGCCATTGTAGAGGTTCCAGCTTACATTTCCAGCTGGTTTGCACTACGATACATTCCTCGACGAGTATCTACCATCTGCATCTTGCTCTTTGGGGGAGTCTCACTGTACCTGATTCAGCTGATACCAAAAAGTAAGCAGTGTTATGTTACATCAAGATACTGTACATTTCTACATAAACACCCCAAAACTAATAAAGATTTATCTGAGTTTTCACAATAAGTCATCTCTTAATTTTCAGGTTTACTTAGTCTGTCTGTTGCACTGGAGATGCTGGGAAAATTTAGTATTACCAGTGGTACATCCCTGATGTTTGTCTACACAGCAGAGCTTTACCCAACAGTGATCAGAAACACAGCGACTGGAACATGTAGTACTGTTTCTAGAGTTGGCAGCTGTATTGCACCTTTTCTTTTACAGCTGAGTAAGTAAACCAACTTCTATTTGTCCATCCCCAAAGCATCTTTTGTCTCTACTCAGGCCTCTGTCATTTTATTTCCCCTTCTCTTTGTACAGGTGTATACTTTAAGTATCTTCCATATATATTGTTGGGGACTCTGTGTGCTGTGTCTGCCTTGGCTGCCCTCTTCCTGCCAGAGAGCTTTAAACTACCCCTCCCTGAAACAATTGAACAGATGCACGAGAGAGAACGGTGGGTAACATGAGGAATATGTTGAAAAACTTTCCCTGAAGTTTCATTTCTTAAACTGTCTGGGTTTTTGCAAATTAAGACAGGGAAGAAATCATTTTTACTCTGCACTCTGTAAATCATGATGGTTTAAAAGGCCGAGAATTAACCAGATACCACAATACAGACCAAACAAGTTCAGGTTAATTTTAAGAGCCTGTGTTATTATTGTTGCTATTATGATTAAGAAAGCATTCAAACCATTTCCAAGTTTATATTCAGAACAAGCTTATTATAGTTAACTAAAACTAAATAACTACAATTAAAAGGTAAAAATCATTTTAGTTAACTGAAACTAAATAAAAACTGAGCTTTATAAGAAAAATGAAAACTAACTAGAATAAAATGCTGTGCTGACAATACTAACCAAAATGAAATAAAATTAAAGACAAAATCTCCTTAGTTTAGTCTTTGGCAGCAGAAGACTGTCTGACATAAACACCCAGGACTGGAGAGAGTAAAGTGACCTGATTTGATTGCAGAAGACTTTACGTAAAGGAAATTGTAGGTCTTGAGTTGTATACAAACATAAAAATTGAATAAATAAAATGAAAAGTGAAGAGCCTTTTTGGGTCTGACCCTTGACAGGTGTCAGAAAAACTAACACTAAAACTGATAAAAACTAAACTAAAACGAAGTATTTTTTCAAAATTAAAACTACACAAACTAAGAAACCTGCAGGAAAAAACTACTAAAAACTAAACTGAAATCTATAAACAAAAGGTTAAAACTACACAAAAATAAAAACTAATGAGAAATCCCAAACCATTATAACCTCAGTTCAGAATCCTTTTACGATTAATGAAGTGACCCCCCAGTCAAAACATTGTGGTCAAATGTGTATTTTTTATTATCATACTGCCAGTGTGGATTAATTAAAAACAAAAAATGAATATGACGGGATAAACAGTGGATTCAGAAAGTATTCAGACCCTTTTCACTTTTATTAATTCTGTTGTTTTGCACAATTTTTTGTAGCCTTCTCCAGATCTGTGCCTTGCAAAAATCCTGTCTCTGATTTCTGTGGGCAGTTCCTTCATCAGAGAGGCGTGAGCCTTTATAAATTATGTCCAATACATTCAATTTAGCACAGGTGGACTCCAATCAAGGTGTAGAATTGGTAGGAACGATTGAGAGAAATGGGAGGCACCTGAGCTCAGATTCAAGTGGTTTTGCAAATGGTCTGAATACTCCCGTCAAGTCAATGTGATTTCAGTTTATTTTGAATACATTTGTAAAAATTTCTAAAATTCTGTTTTCACTTTGTCATTATGGGGAACTCAATGTAGATTGATGAGAATATGTATATTTTTTCAACTAACATCAGGCTGCTGCATAAAAAAAAAGAAAATGGAAAAAGGAGGCAGTCTGAATACTTTCTGGATTCAGTGTAACGTACCTTAACATGATAATACATATTTTAGAAAAGGTAAGTCAAAGTATCGTGCTCGTCTTTAAATCATGACTTAAAATCCCATAACAAAGTAAATTAAGAATAAATTAGTTTCATCAGCCTAGAAAATATGTATTTTAAACTTTTAAACCCAGTGTTGTCACACTTACCACTGATCACATCTTATAAAAACTGATATATTGTATTGCTTTTAAGTCCTAGCTGACTCTGATTTGTGAGACAATAAAAGACAACAAAAATGTCACAAGTATTCCTTTATTACAGGCATCAACAGTGTCTCCTTGTCATTCTTATAATCTCAATCATAAATTGATTCTTAAATTGTTAGCAGTGGGGGAAAATATTTTTAAAAATGCAATTTATTTCAGTTTTCCTCTTTTAAATGTTTTTCCTTTTTTTCCCTCAAACAGCTTGAAATGGCCACTCATCGCTATGAAACAACAATCAAAACCTGGGGTACTTTCTGAAACTAAACTTTGATTGTCTAAGATGTTCCAAAATAACTGGAATATGTTGTAATTAATTTGAAAATGTAATATGATTAAACAGACATGCAATGAAAGATTGACATGGATATGTATTTCAACAGTCGACCATTTAGGAGTTGATTAAATGTGCTTGAATTCTCTGTGTGGCTTCATGAATCAGCAATGTATACAAAATAATAACAATGCACTTTAAAACATTTAAGTAAATATGTAATGAAAAATGCAGTTGTATTTTTTTAGAAAATGCATCATTTATTAAAATATCATCGGTAAAATTGCATTGATAAGTATAAGACTATCATTTGTCACACTGTTCCTTTCACAGTGTTAACAAAATAAGAAAACTCCTGATGAGTTATTTGAAGGCACCATTGCATTGTTCGAATTAATGTTAAGTTTCTTTGTCCTGTTTAAGTTGCATCATTTCACAAATCCAGTGACAACATGGACAGATTTGTGATTTCTGCCCAGTTATCTGCCTCGTAACAGGGCTTGACATTGACACCATTGACACGCCAACTAGCCAAATGCGGTTGGATTTCGGCCGTGGCGGTTAGCAGCGTGACTTTAACTAGCCACGATGGCGGGTTGAATTTATCAGTGTCACAACTAATGCTTCACTCTGAAAGTGCTTGTCAGTTAGCCCTTATGATTTAGACTTGTTACAGAGAGGCTGTTCGGCACATGAAAGCTCAAATTTCCCTCCAAAATAACTGAAAAGTGGCTGGTCTCTTCATCCATTCATGCGTATTTTACGCAGCGCCAAGGGCTTTGATGCTGTGATCATCGGTGGAGCTAGGGGGTGGCTACTGGGGCTTAAGCCCCGGATGTTTTCATCCTCTGGCATTCCTCCCCCAGAAATCTTTGACCTTCAAAAGCTTGATTTCCTATATTTTGGTGTGTTTTGCGTTTTTTTTCTTACTAAAAATGAAGTGGCTAAATTAGCTATGAATTGCAGAAAAATTCTCAAGTTAACTGTTTCCACATGATGGAGTCAATAAGGTCAGACTAAACACAAAATCAAACCATCTTCTGGAGTCTAAAAGCCACATAATATTTATCTGCATAATATCCCAGATAAATGAGAGACCAAATCCTGTCAGATTTTCAGAATTGCCAATATTTTAAAAAGTAAAAAAGTTAGTGTTTCTGTCTGATTTTAACCTCTCCAGTCTACAGTCAGCTCACACTTCAGCAGAAACACGGTAAACAGTCGACCCAGGCCAAATCATGAGTAGAAGTTTAATCTCCCTCTTTTAGATCATCCTTTATTCTATATGGTTCATGTCTGACTACAGTGTTTTAAACACAGCTGTAACCAAATGTTAAAGTATATGCCAAGAGTTTTGTTCAAAATGATAATAAAGTTATCTTTTTGGTTTGTTATTATTTATTATTTTATTTTTTGAGAGAGATTTTTCTCCAAATAAATGAGTTAGACTGTATTTAACATCTCTGCTGAGCTCAGTGCGTGTGTGACGGACTGACCCAGGGTCACCGGCATCACTGCACAGACTCACAGTTAACAGGATCAGATCACTGATTATCAAACATGTTCAGAACTCGAAGAATAACTTTCAGAAAGGAGTTTTGTCAGGAACGTGGAGGATGCATATTTATTTTCTCAGTTATAGCTCTATAATCGAACTGGTTCATGTGACGGACGTGTCTGTGTTTCAGCTTTAATCAGAGTGGTGAGTCTGACTGAAACAGCACAGACACAGGCAGACACACGTGAGTGAGCTGTGAGCTCAGGCTGAATGAACGTGCTGTATGTTGGCTGCCTGCTAAATCAGACTTTACAAACTTTACCTGTATTCTGACCATCTGCTGTCCTCTACGCTGAACATTTCTTCATTCAACTTTGGTTTCACTACCGCAGCCTCGGCTTTTACCAAGGATTGCATATTGAGGTGAAGAGCACTCACTTCATCCCCAATTCATGCACAATCAATAACTTAACGGAGGAGCGAGTCGCTCTGAGACCAAAAAGGTTCGGGGCTTTAATGAAACATCCGGGGCTTAAGCCCCAGTAGCCACCCCCTAGCTCTGCCGATGCAGGTCATGCCAAAACAACAGAAACAGTTTCAGTTTCCCTCTGATGCCCACTCATCAGCCACAGTCAAATTCTTTGTTGCCTAAGCATACTTTGCCAGTGAAGATGATTCTAATTCAAAATACCAAGAGATATCTGACAATAAAATTCACAGACCAAATATTCAGAGGCCTTCAACTTACACTGATGTACTAAAAAGTGCTTCAGTCCAACCATGTTAGAACATGGGGCCCTGTTTTTATCAGGTTTGATAGCAGTAGTTCATCTTCATTGTGCAGACTAGTAAGGGACTGAGACTATGCTGTTGGCCAGCCCGACATGTTTTATTGCAGGCTGCTTAATAGAGTCTCTGGACTCACTGGTCAGTGATTGGTCCACAATCTCTGTGCAGATTTGTGTTTGATAGAGTAGTTGAGGTTTAAAGTACAGTATGTAGTGCTACACTGATGGACTGTGAGACCCGAAGAAGAGCAAAACAAACAAGAATACCTCCACTCGCGCCAAAAGATCTGATTTGATGAAGGATATCAATCCTTTGGTGCAGCTCTATGCAGGTCCTCCCAGGACAACAAATGATCAATCATTACTCAGCTGTGTTCACAATGAGTAACAATAGAGGTTTTATGAGCTAGTAAGTCAAATACAATTTCCTCCATTTTTCTTTGTAGTAATCTCTGCGGCGTTATTCCTGCTCCACTTGAACATTTTGTTCACAGCATGACGGTGCAGCTCAGTGTTGTCCATGTTACCTAGCAAAGATATCAGAGCTGTCTCGTCACAGTAGTTTGTATAACAAGTGAAAAGCTGGACTGATCTTCCACAGCACCAGGGTTGTGAGTTCATGATGACACATGAGAGGATTAAATTCACCTTGACAAACTGGATTATGCTGGTGTGAAATGAGTCATACAAAATGAGAATTCGGCTGTTACTTAAAACATTTTGGACACCAAAATTAGTTTTGTCATATTGAAAACAGATGGAAAATATAGAAAGAGTGTTCTTGCACGTGTATTTAGCCTGGAAGAGATTATGAACCAGCATGGCAACAGCAATCTCTGTCCCACGTGTAAAAAAAAAAAAAATCAGAGGTAAAGTTTGTGTTTTGCTTTGCTAACAAGATATTTGAGCAGGACTCTTACTAGAGATTTCATAATCACTGAAGTCCAGGCTACTGGTCCCAGGTCTTCATGCTCCTTTTGGAGATTGTAAGTTAATCATTTATGTATGTAACCTGACACAGCAGATAGACTGATTCCAATATACATTACATGGGTTATATTTCACATCTCTGGTAGTAACATGAGCTCGGCAGGCAGGCGCTTTCATAGTTTACAGATGGTGGAGCTTGACAGTGGATTAAAATGTATGCTGAGACTGAAAGGGAGAAGCTCAGAAAAATCTCTGCCAAGAAAATCTTCTAGTTTGGCTTTTTGCTTTGTTTTAATGAGGAAATGTGGCCCAGTTCTGATACAACTGCCGCTATACTATAGCTACCTCCAGGCTAAACTTACACCAGTTGCTATTGGTCTCCAGTACAACAAAACCCTGTCTGTAGCTATCACCTCATTTGTGACCTTTTCAACAAGCTTTAGTTGTGCCAGTTTTGCTTCCTTCAATCTGATTGTCAACTTTATTGCTGTATGTTTAAGTCTCCAGAATATTTTCAAGCAATTTTCCTTGAATGCATGACTTTTTTTATTAGTAAATTCTGATTTATTATTAGGATAGATTTTAGTTTTGTTTACTACAACAGCCAGCTCTACCCAAATGATATAGTAATATGAAATATTGGTCATTTCATCAAGGAATCTGAAAGTTTGGAACAAGCTTTCAGATATTCTCTGATATGTCCACTTTCTCAGCTAATTTATTTTTCTTTATATGCACAAAGTTAGGGCTAGAATTAAAACTGTACATACAAGCTTTTAGTCCACATTTTTCATGTTTATATCATCTATGATGGAATATTCTGCCAATTGATTATAAAAAAAAACAGTTATGATTAATTAAAAGAAAAAGTGAATGATCAATACAATAATGTCATCAATCAGTTCAGCTTGAGAGGCCTGTTAAAATGCATTACTTAGACGACTATATTACCAAATAGATTTTTTTTTTTTCCACTATCGGATTATTGGATCCAAAAACTCATATTTGCTAGTTCTGATTTCATGACGATAATAGCATATATTCCTACTTGTGAAGAGTTCCAATGCTGTTCAGAGGCATGTTGTTTTGAATCATATCCTTATGTCACTGAAAAGAAGCTTCCTCACACACATGCTTGAGTGCTGTGAAATAAAACATGGAAGAAAATTTAACATTTGAAACTTTGAAAGAGGAGCAAGGAAAGCAGGCTGGTGCAGAGAGCAGAGGTACAGGCAGTGTATATGTTTCAGTTTGCCTCTTGGTGGGTGTGGACTAAAGAGAAGCAGCTTTTTCAGATAAAGTTAAACTGTGAATTCACTCCTGACAGACTGAGGAAGAGTGTGAAACAGGCCAAAGGTAGAAGCTATATGTAACCTACGCTGTGGAGTTAATCTACCTGTAATGCAATCCTTCTCATATCGTGGATACATGAGATTATTCCTGATTAATTGATTAAAAAGCTGTTTAATTCTATTAATTTTTTATATTCAACGTACAGTACTAACTTTTATTTGTTTATTTATTTATTCCAGTTTGACCTGGTGTGCAGTGAGCAGTGGAAGCAGCCCTTCACCTCCACAGTTTTCTTTATTGGAGTTCTTCTTGGATCCTTCTTCTCAGGACAGCTGGCAGACAGGTACTAAAAACAGCTCCCTGGTAGCTTGAAAATACTCTGTCCCTCTAAGGCTCCGGTAACTTTTTAAAAAAGGCATTTTTTTTTAAAATGAGGTTGTTATGAAGATAATGACTACTTGCTGTGCTTACAAGTGTTGCTGTATGAGTTACATAACACTGAGCTTCTCTAGAATTGGAAGAAAAAAATAGATGTAAGCTTTAATAACAATGCTGTTGGGCCCACTGAAATTAAGTTAAACAGAATTGAACTCATAATAAGTTACTGAAATGTTGAGTATAAATTTGAGGTTACATATCTATAGTTTTTGCTATTTCATACTCCTACTTCAAACCCTGTCAGAGGCATATGGGGAAAGTTTCATCATGTCTGCTTTTATCAAACAGCTGTATTGACTTCCTGCTTTAACATATGATCAACTGATGCACCAAATATGTGTCACTATACTGTAAATTAAAGGTGTTGCATGTTTGCACAGGTTTTTGCAGTAAATGTGGCATTGCTCAGACTGTTCTCATGTTGAAGGTCTGGAAACCTTGCCAGGATTTAGAGTGATCAAGTTGTAAATTTGTTCCGCAACAAAAGATTTAAGAATGACGTGTTCAGACAAGCTGTGCTGTGAAAACTCAGATAAGGTGATAGTGGATGTGGAAAGCTGACATGCCTAAATTTAAATAAAGTTCAAATAAGTTTAACTTGAAGAAGCTAAATTAAATCTTTTCCTTACATTTTTATACGTCTGTGCTAAAATCTGAAACATAATTTCCATTTAGAGCCCTTGATGTGAGAAAAGTTATAAAAGTTGAAGTTTACATAGTTTAAGTTTACACTGTTTGTGGCAGACCCAAGAACTAGTTCTCCTACTCCTGAGGTGTAGAAGGAAACATTTGTTTATGAAGTTAGCCATGTTTTCTTTCTTGTTATGACTTGTTTTTTATTAAATTCTCAATAGATGTGGAAGGAAACCTGTGCTTTTTGCAACCATGGCAGTTCAGACGCTGTTCACCTTCATTCAGATCTTCTCCGTCTCGTGGACAATGTTCACTGTCCTCCTCTTCTTCAACGGTTTGGGGCAGATGTCTAACTTTATAGGAGCTTTAGTCCTGGGTACATATGAAAATCACATTCTAAAAATACTACACTAACAAATCCCTCATTTATCAGATTTGGATTGAAATGATATTTTGAAAAATAGATTGTTTTCCCTCATTCACTAAATGTTCAACACAATGGATTCTTCATCTTTGCCTACAGGTGCTGAGACTTTGATTGGCAATGTGCGAGTCCTTTACTCATCTTTAGGCACATGTTTGGGCTTTGCCATTGGCTACATGATGCTGCCTCTCTTTGCTTACTTTCTGAGGGATTGGAAGTCTCTTTTAGTGGCACTGACTGTGCCAAGCCTGGCCTACCTCCCCCTCTGGTGGTAAGATATGCTTATTACAAGGATCTAGCTTCAAGTAAAAAGAAGGCAGAGCTGAGAAATCAACACAGCAATTATTTTAACCCTTTCTGATGGAGTTTAGGCATAAAAAAGCAAGATGAGATAAATGTCAAACAGAAGTATTCAGAAGAGAACAAATACTCTAGTTACTGCAGACTGATCAACCTTTCCATCTGTCTCTCTGTCCTGTAATGAGGCAGGTTCATCCCAGAATCTCCTCGATGGCTGCTTTCTCAGGGAAGAGTGGAGGAGGCCGAGGCCATAGTAAAAAGGGCTGCTAGGTGGAACAAAGTTCAGGCTCCGAGGGTGATTTTTGAAGGTTATAGTGTAAGTGTTGAAAATTTAAGGTATAATCAAAAGACCTTGAAAATTTTAAAGAAACACTCAATGCTACCTTTTAGAAATATTTAAAGAATGTAGAAAACAAAACACCTTAACATGAAATAAAGATCAAAAACTAGAACAATGAAGCTCCCTGATAGTTCTTGTTAAAAAATGAAATACAACTAAATGACTGAAAGAAACAGCAACTTATTGTAGTTTTACTGTCAATGTGTCTTGATTTATTTCTGCCATCTGACTTCATTTTTTTTTTAAATCAGCATTTTGAGAGAAGAAATTTATGAAATGATGATGATGAAAACATTAGAATTTGGTAGAAAGAATTTTATTTTTATCTAAGAATCTAACAATTCCTGGCATCTTGCAAGCTAAATATACAGTGCCTATAAAAAGTATTTACCTCCTTGGATGTTTAACCCTTTAATTGATTTTATGAGTCAATCATAGTCTAGTTATTGTGGCTTTTAAGACAAAAAATACTAAAAACCTGTCTTTAAAATTTAAGGGAAAACGTTTCCACAAAGTAATGCCAAATAAATAAAATATTTAATGTAGAGTTAGTGAAGGCATAAAAATTCATCCGCATAAGTCAGTTAGTAGATTTAACTTGGTTTAACTTGGTGCACTGTGTTCCAGATTTAATCTGAGTTTTCTTCAAGAGTAATTTCTCTTTGTCACTCAGTTTGTGAGGACGGCCTGATCTAGGCAGATATACACGTGACCTATGTCTTTCTTTCTTAATGATGGATTTAACTGAACTCTGGGGGATGTTCCATGCCTGGGAAATTATTTTGTTTCCATCCCTTGACTTATTCTTTTCAGTGACCTTTTCTCTGAGTTGTTTGGAGTGTTCTTTTGTCTTCATGGTGACATGGTAGCCAAGAATACTGATTAACCAGTAACTGGACCTTCCAGACACAGGTGTCTTTATACTACAGCTACTTGAAACACATTCACTGTATTTAGCTAAGAGTGAATATTTATGCAGTCACTTCTTTACCATTACATATTTTTAATTGACCTTACTTTGCAGAAATCTGTTTTCACTTTGACATCAAAGCGAATTTTTTTGTCCAAAAAAAGCCATGATTGACAATGATTGATTTATAAAATCAATAAAATGGTAAAAACATCCAAAGGAGTGAATACTTTTAAAGGCACTGTATACTTACATTATGCATTGAAGAAAACGAACCAAAGCAGATGATGATTTTGTATCTTTTAGGTTAAAAAGACCAAAGAAACCCCTAAACAAAGCTACAATGTGCTGGACTTGCTCAGTAAAACTGAATTCAGAGTACTGACTCTCATTCTTTGCTTGGCGTCGTAAGTACAACATTTCAGCACCCATTGTTTCATAGTGATCCAGTGGGAAAGAAGAGATGAGCGTCATCAACCTTGCAACAAACCCAAACCTGGTCACTTTATTTGGCACACTGTTTCAACTGCTCATTAACACAAACATCTAATCAGCCAATCATTTGTCAGCAACCAATGTATTAAGGCATGTAGAGATGGTCAAGACAGTCTTTTAAAGTTCACCGTGGTTGTTGGTGCCAAGTGGGCTGGTCTGAGTATTTTAGAATCTGATTACTTCCAGAAATTAAATATATACTCCAAAATGAAGGCTTGAAGCTGTAAATGTACCCATGTGTCACATATCAACACATGTTAATGGGGGAGGTTCCTCTGGAGGCGATTTTACATGAGACCCTTCAAAGAGTACATGGGTGTTTGTTTGAAACATAAGGTTTGTCACATCAGAGAAAATCCAGAAAGAGTCCAGAAAATCTTATGGGTATTCCGGTGCTCAGTATGCATTTATGCCTAAGTTAATGTTTAAATCAACTTATCATTCTCTTCACATAGACACGTTTTATTAGTGTGAAGCCCTTAGCTTAGTGAATGTGTAATCAGATCTCAGATTTCCATGCAAACATCTCTACTTTGTGTCATCTTCTCCTTCAGATTTTCTATGATTCTTGGATACTATGGCTTGTCCTTCAACACATCCCAGCTCCATGCAGACCCCTACATCAGTTGTTTTATCTCTGCAGCTGTTGAGGTTCCAGCTTATATTTCTAGCTGGTTGGCTCTGTTGTACCTCCCACGACGAGTGTCTGTCATCTCTTCCTTGATGCTTGAAGCAGTGCCACTTTACCTCATTCAGCTTGTGCCTGAAAGTAAGCAACAGAGCGCGTTCAGTTTTCCCTGCTGGAAATTACCCACCAGTTCAGATTTTAACTGGTTTGTTACCTTAGAGAGGGGAAGGGGTCCTCATATAGAACAGGGAGAGAGGTTCACTGAGACATCAGAATTAAATGTTGACATTTGTCAGTGACAGTGCAGATAAAAGTATTCACTCCCTTGGATGTTTTACCCTTTTATTGATTTTATAAATCAGTCATGGTCAATTTAACTTGGGTTTTTGACACAAAATGAAATAAAACAAAGTCTTTAATATCAAAGTGAAAACAGATTTCTAAAAAATTATTTTATTAAACAACCCTTCAAAGTGACTGACCTTATTTAACAGACGTCCGGCCAATTGTTTCCAGTAGTTTCACAACTAGTGAGATGGGGATCACCTTAGTGCAGTGCAAGCATGATGGAGACCTATCCACTCAGACTCAGTGCTGTGATTTCAGCCAGTGGTGCATCTACTAAAAACTTACTTGAAAGGGGATGAATATTTATGCAAACACTTATCTTACATTACATATTTTCTATTTGATTGACATTACTTTGTGCAAATCTGTTTTCAAATTGACATTTAACCCCCGGGACTGCTCAAATATTCTTAGTGCAAGCTAGTGGTCTTTCATTTTAAAATTCAGAGGGATCACTAAAACAAAACAAAAAAATCATACAGCACTTGTATAAAACATATGTTTTGTTGGCAAACCACTAACTATTAAAGTCACATCACATGAACTTGTATATCATAAATCATTACCTATCAGTGGATTGCTAGGAGTACTTACACTGCCTGCTTTTTCTATCTTAGGAGTAAGTTTTACTCTGTACTTTTGTACGCTTATGTTATTTTAATAATAGCTTAAGAGAAAACGACTTTATACAGTGGAGTCAGGGGTAAGAAAATTCTTAGCGAAAAAAATGTTTGTTGATTAAAGCACTACAGACTCATCTGTTAACACAAGAACTTTAATTTTCAGGTTTTCCAAATCTGTCTCTTGCACTAGAGATGTTTGGTAAATATGCAATCACCACTGGATCCTCCCTGATGTTTGCCTACTCTGCTGAGCTCTACCCTACAGTGATCAGGAACACAGGAACAGGGACATGCATCACAGTTTCCAGATTAGGCAGCTGCATGGCACCAGCGTTGCTACAGCTGGGTGAGTATTATGACTCTCTAGATAATAACTATCAAACAAAATGGCTTATGGAGTGAACCTCTAGTGACAGGCCCTGGCATTTTGCTCTGGTGATCTTTTTAGTTGCTAAAGGTCGGCAAAGTTCCCAACTGAAGAGATAGATGTATTGGATTTAACAGAGACACTCATAAAAAATATTGACTGCAGCTGCATTTGTGAACAGAACTGTCAATCATAGTGTTATTATGTTGATACATACATTTATATTCTTCTACTTCACCCTATAAGAGCAACTGTAATGGCCATGATTTCTCTCTTGGATGGATAAAGCTTTGCTAATTATAGTACCTCTTTTTATAGCATCAAATTATTAATTTAAACAAAGTTTGAAGAAAACTGAACACTCAGCCGTAAATCCCCATTAAAAGAACTAATTACAAAAAGTGTTCATATTTTCATATTGTTATCAGTGTCCCATTTGTTAACATGGAGGAGTAGGATTTTTTTTTTACCTGTAATTTGGACAGTTATTGTGTGCTTCAAATGTTTTATCTTCCCTTATGTTATCAGTTTTTATACAGTATATGTAAAATAAATACATAAATTACCTTAATCTTCCCTCCTTAATCTCTTCTCCTATTAAAGGTACATACTTTCAGTACCTTCCTTACATCGTGTTGGGAACTCTGGCTACTGTGTCTGCCTTTTTGGCTTTCTTCCTGCCGGAGAGTTTTGGAAAACCTCTCCCTGAAACAATTGAGCAGATGGAGCGAAGAAAAAGGTAGGCTGCTCTGGAAATGAAACTGTTTCGATAAAGACTCCACTTATAAGCATACATTTTATATTCAACATTTTATGTAATAAATCATAATACAGTGTATTTAGAAATATTCAGACCCATTTAACTTTTTTCAGTTTTATGTCACAACCTGCTGCTACAGTGGAAAAAAAATTATTCCCATTAATCTGCACACAGTACCACACAAGGACAAAGTGAAAACTGAATGAAATGTTTGCAGATTTCTAAAAATAAAAGAATGAAATATCATATTTACATACATATTCAGACCCCCTGCTGAAAACACTTGAAATTTAGGTTCCTCCCGTTTTTCTTGATCGATGCTGAAATGTTTCTACATCTCAATTGAAGTCCATCTGTGGTCAACCAAACTGATTGTACATGATTGGAAAGGCACACACCTCTCTCTACAAGGCCTCACGGCTGATAATGCATATTAAAAAAAAATCCAAGCCATGAGGTCAAAGGAACTATCTTCAGAGCTCAGAGACAGGATTACTGCATGGGACAGATCTGGGGAAGGCTACAAAAAACACAAGCACAATCTGCTGTTTATTAGCTGTTTGTTCCTCTGTTAAAATGCTGACACACTGTATGAGTACAGGTGTTAGAGACAAGGAAACAGTGGAGGAATATGGGTTGAATTTACATTGTCAAAATGCAAGTAATTTCTGAACATGATTTATTGGTAAGTAGAGTGTGAAAAGTGGATGTTTGTGAGTACAATGTTAAACTTTAAATCAGCAGCAGTAAAGGTCCTGAATTTGGTGGTTTTTAATCTATTTTAAGGAGTTTTAACATGTCTATGAAATAGTCTCAGTTTAATATAGATGCCGTTACATGACCCAATATAATCACACTATCAGTGAGAAGGCTCTGTCCATACATTTGGTCTTAGGGTAAATAGAGCAAGCAGATCAAAGGCAATAAAGTGAGTACTTTGAGAATGAGATTACTTAAAGCACTTAAACCTCAAGGGCGACCGGAGTGATACATTGACAGGTTTAACAGCTCTTTGAACCTTTTACATGTAAGTGTTTATCATGCTCAGCAGTGATTTGATGATAAGATTTGTTCTCTGCTGCTTGGGAGCAAATTTGTTTGCAGATTGAAGAATTAAGGTTTAAAGAAGCACTGCAGATTACAGGTATATTACTGTAGCTAGTCATGGCACTGTTTTCAAACAGGGGCTCCTTTGAATCCAAGGCCTAATCTGTGCAATCCTGACTTTCAATAAAACATGTCAATAGATGGTCTAACATGATCTGAAAACATTATACTTGCTGGTGTAGTGGAAGCAGCTACTTCGTTAGTGAATTCAACATCTTCAAAGAAATGTGAGGACAATAAACAACATTTATGTTTTTTTCTCTTTCCCTTGTAATAACAGAATGAAGTGTCCATGCATCCCTGGAAACAAAGCCCCAAGAACACTGGTACCCCTGGACGATCCACGTCCAGGGGTACCAGTGTGATGTGTGATGTATAGTTTGGCTTTTTTGGATACACCATCACTTCCTTTTCAAAGGCATCTGCATCATTTTTTTGTCTTTTTTTCTTATTCTTTCTGTAATATAGTAATTGTTAATAAATGACTAGAAAAGTCTGCTGTTTTTGGCACGGATATGAAATAAGGCGTGTCTGATGTGAAGAAAAGAAACAGAGTCAGCAACCACAGAGGAGAACACATATAGAATTACACAATGAAGGATTATGATGAAACCACAGCGTTCCTGGGTCAGTGGGGATGCTTCCAACGGGTTGTCTTCTTTGTGCTTGTTGCTAGCATCATACCCAATGGATTTGGGGCTTTTTCTGTTGTCTTTCTTGCTGACGTTCCCAGTCACCACTGCCTGGTGCCAGATGAAAATCTTACCAAAGGCTGGCTTGATGCCATTATCCCTGTCGAGGTAAGAAATGAACCTTTGTCAATGAGCACAGCCCTTTGGTCTGGTGCCGTTCTAATGTTCATATTCTGTAGTGACAAACTCCAAATTAGAGACTAGCTCAAATATAGACTTATTGTTATTGTTCTTCAGGTATTATATTTATTTCCTTTGTAGAACAGTAATACTTTTATGATACCTGTTCAAGTTTCCCTACTCTGCTGTAAACTTAAAGGAACGCATGTAGCCCAACTGTAGCTCCATTACATGGGTTTTATACTGAATAGGTCATTTTCCTGACTAATAAAGTTTGTTTTTCTGTGACCATGAGTTGGTAGATGGGAAACAGGAGCGGAGCCATTGCAGCAGATACCGGCTGGATTTGGTTAAAAATTTCTCTGCTCAGGGTTTAATTCCTGGCAGGGATGTTAACCTTAGTCAGCTGGAGCAGGAGGGCTGTGTAGACGGGTGGAGCTATAGTAAAGATATCTATGAGTCCACTGTTGTCTCAGAGGTGAGTGTATATGACTACTTCCGTGTTTTTTTCTTAGTGTAGTTTAAACAATGGTCTCCAAGTAAAAGAAATTAAAGCTTTATGTTTTAATCCTGGCCTGTGTAAAACTTTGTGTTTGTTTCTTGAAAAAATGTTGAAAATCTGGGCTGAAATTGGTCTTTTAACTTTAAATAGGATAAAGTCAAATAAAAGGTAAATAGAATGATAAAGGAGCTGCTTTTACACAAAACCAAACAGTACAGGACAACAATTTCACAAGTAATTGTCTAAATATTTATGCATGAATTTCCAGTTTGATTTGGTGTGCAGTGAGCAGTGGAAGCAGCCGTTCATCTCTACCATCATCTTCCTGGGAGTTCTTATTGGATCATTCATCTCAGGACAACTCTCAGACATGTAAAGCTTTACTGGTGCAATGTCATCTTTTTAAATGCTCAAATCAAAAGTGGGATCTTCTATTCTATGTTCTTGGCAGATTTTAAATTTTATCTTATTTGTTCTTCTGTGACTTTTTTCCTTGATTCTAGGTTTGGGAGAAAACCTGTTCTCTTTGCAACCATGGCACTTCAGGCTGTCTTTACATTTGTTCAAATCTTCTCCCCATCTTGGGAAGTTCTGTGCGTCCTCACCTGCATTGGTGGAATGGGACAAATCTCCAACTATGTGTCTGGATTTGTGCTCGGTAAATGTCTTATAGTCATGTTCCAATAAATGACACTTAAAAATACTGAGGAATTTTGCACACAAGTCTTGTTTCTTTCAGTGTATTTACAACTTCTCCCAGCCACCTCTAAAATTAATTTCTCTGTACGCAGGGACTGAAATTTTGACTGGCAATGTGAGGGTGTTATTTTCATCAATGGGTGTATGCCTGGGCTTTGCTTGTGGCTACATGATGCTGCCACTCTTTGCTTATTATTTAAGGAACTGGAAATCTCTCCTGTTGGCTTTGTCTGTGCCTGGACTGGCTTACCTCCCTCTCTGGTGGTAGGTTGTTCTCTTATTCACGAATTATCAAACTTTATTTATGGTAAATGTTGGTATGTTCTTGAAACACATTTTTGTGACCATGGCAGGATCATCCCAGAGTCTCCCAGATGGCTGCTCAGTCAGGGGAGAGTGGAGGAGGCTGAGGCCATAGTGAGAAAGGCTGCTAGGTGGAACAAAGTTCAGGCTCCACTGGTCATTTTTGAGGAAAGTAGCGCACTTTTAAGTTTAATTTGATTTTAATAATTTCGTCATGTACCTGAACATTAACATTGTTTGTACAGTTCACCAAGAAGGTCAGTTTGAGGGTCTCGGGGTGACTGGCTAACAAGCTCTAATAAAGTGAGACCGAGATTTTGTATCTTGCAGGCTGATGGGATAATGACACTCCTGGAGGAACATCACAACATTTTTAGTCTGCTGAAGACAAAAAACATCAGAAACATAACTGTGATTCTGTGCTTACTGTGGTAAGGACCTAGTAACGGCTCTTCAGTCACCAAATCAGTACAGTGAGAGAGTTTTAGGCTTTAATGGAAGTTGTTTAATTAGTCTCTATGTAAAAGTTAAATACGTACTTTTTCTAATATGTAAATGTATTTATCTCCCCAGGTTCTCCTTGAGTACTGGATACTGTGGCCTGTCCCTCAACACATCCCGACTTCATGCTGACCCCTTTCTCAGCTGCTTCATTTCAGCCATTGTAGAGGTTCCAGCTTACATTTCCAGCTGGTTTGCACTACGATACATTCCTCGACGAGTATCTACCATCTGCATCTTGCTCTTTGGGGGAGTCTCACTGTGCCTGATTCAGCTGATACCAGAAAGTAAGCAGTGTTATGTTACATCAAGATACTGTACATTTCTACATAAACACCCCAAAACTAATAAAGATTTATCCGAGTTTTCACAATAAGTCATCTCTTAATTTTCAGGTTTACTTAGTCTGTCTGTTGCACTGGAGATGCTGGGAAAATTTAGTATTACCAGTGGTACATCCCTGATGTATGTCTACACAGCAGAGCTTTACCCAACAGTGATCAGAAACACAGCGACTGGAACATGTAGTACTGTTGCTAGAGTTGGCAGCTGTATTGCACCTTTTCTTTTACAGCTGAGTAAGTAAACCAACTTCTATTTGTCCAGCCCCAAAGCATCTTTTGTCTCTACTCAGGCCTCTGTCATTTTATTTCTCCTTACTCTTTGTACAGGTGTATACTTTAAGTATCTTCCATATATATTGTTGGGGACTCTGTGTGCTGTGTCTGCCTTTGCTGCCCTCTTCCTGCCAGAGAGCTTTAAACTACCCCTCCCTGAAACGATTGAACAGATGCACAAGAGAAAACGGTGGGTAACATGAGGAATATGTTGAAAAACTTTCCCTGAAGTTTCATTTTTTAAACTGTCTGGGTTTTTGCAAATTAAGACAGGGAAGAAATCATTTTTACTCTGCACTCTGTAAATCATGATGGTTTAAAAAGCCGAAAATTAACCCTCTGGTATCCCTACAAATTGCTGCCTCCTTTTCCTCCTAGTGTGCAAAATATACACAGGGGTTATTAATATGAGTTTATTTTTATTTGTTTAATTTTTTTCCTTGTTTCATCAACTTGTGCCGTTAACAAAAATACTAAATACTCAATAATTGTCATATCTTTTAACCCTTTAACTGCCATGTTTCTAATGTAAACAAACAAAAGTCTTTGATAAAACAAACACAAATCGATTTTTTTCAAGATAACACACTGAAAGTGAATAACTTATTTATGGATGATTGCAGACATTGCATATGTTATTGATTAGTAGCAACATTGGTTAAAATGCATTATTAGTTTTTTTGTGATCAGTTATCCTAAAATACTCACGTTTTTCACCCCTCTGCGCAAAAAATGCACACCTTTTAATCATGTTACAAATATACATTTAAAAATTGTTTTACTGTTATTGAATTATATTTTTCTCATTTAAGGTCAGCCCTAACCATAAATGTCAAACACTCATTCATTTCAATTTTTTTAACCCTTTAAATGCCATGTTTCATTAATGATGTCACTGTATTTTTAGATGCAAAATACACAAAAAAATGATTTTTTTGCAAGTTACTACATGAAAATTAGATAACTTATTTTTTGATTATTGCAGCCTGGCATATGTCATTGATTAGTAGCAACAGTGGTTAAAATGCATTATTAGGTTTTTTGTGATCAGTTATTCTAAAATACTCACGCTTTTCACCCTGCTGTGCAAACAAATGCACACCTTTTAATCATGTTATAAATATCATACATTTCAAAACTGTTTTACTGTTATTGAATTATATTTTTCTCATTTAAGGTCAGCCCTAACCATAAATGTCAAACACTCATTCATTTTAATTTTTTAACCCTTTAAATGCCATGTTTCATTGATGATGTCACTGCATTTTTAGATGCAAAATACACAAAAAAATGATTTTTTTGCAAGTTACTACATGAAAATTAGATAACTTATTTTTTGATTATTGCAGCCTGGCATATGTCATTGATTAGTAGCAACAGTGGTTAAAATGCATTATTAGGTTTTTTGTGATCAGTTATTCTAAAATACTCACGCTTTTCACCCTGCTGTGCAAACAAATGCACACCTTTTAATCATGTTATAAATATCATACATTTCAAAACTGTTTTACTGTTATTGAATTATATTTTTCTCATTTAAGGTCAGCCCTAACCATAAATGTCAAACACTCATTCATTTTAATTTTTTAACCCTTTAAATGCCATGTTTCATTGATGATGTCACTGCATTTTTAGATGCAAAATACACAAAAAAATGATTTTTTTGCAAGTTACTACATGAAAATTAGATAACTTATTTTTTGATTATTGCAGCCTGGCATATGTCATTGATTAGTAGCAACAGTGGTTAAAATGCATTATTAGGTTTTTTGTGATCAGTTATTCTAAAATACTCACGCTTTTCACCCTGCTGTGCAAACAAATGCACACCTTTTAATCATGTTATAAATATCATACATTTCAAAACTGTTTTACTGTTATTGAATTATATTTTTCTCATTTAAGGTCAGCCCTAACCATAAATGTCAAACACTCATTCATTTTAATTTTTTAACCCTTTAAATGCCATGTTTCATTGATGATGTCACTGCATTTTTAGATGCAAAATACACAAAAAATGACTTTTTGCAGGTTACCACATGAAAACTAGATAACCTAATTTTTTTTATTATTGCAGAGACACACTCACAGACTCACACACTGATCTGCACATGAACAAAACCTCAGAGAGTTAGTGAGAAGGGGAGCAAAGGGCAGTATAACACTGAAATCTGGTGGAAAAACATGTATTTCCTGCCCTTGTCCATATGGTAAAAGTGACGTCACAGGGTAAAAAAAATTATCCAGGTGCAAATGTAAAGCCCCAACTCTCAAATGAAGCCCAGAAACCAGAAAATGCATGATTCATGCCTTTATGGCATATAGATCAAAAGAAGTGGTTTGAATGGGTTTCAATGTGCATTTTTTGCACACCAGGGATATAAACGCTATAAAAAAGGTTTACTTTATTTATGTTGTGGCTGGGACAGAATTTTGAAAATTGTGCAAAAATGAACAAAAAATACAATACATGATAATATTAATTGTGAAAGAGGACAAAGTTTTTTGAAAAAATATCAACTAAGTATGCATTTTTGGCACAGAGGGTACCAGAGGGTTAACCAGATACCACAACACAGACTAAACAAGTTCAGGTTAATTTTAAGAGCCTGTGTTATTATTGTTGCTATTATGATTAAGAAAGCATTCAAACCATTTCCAAGTTTATGTTCAGAACAAGCTTATTATAGTTAACTAAAACTAAAGAACTAAAATTAAAAGGTAAACATAATTGTAGTTAACTGAAACTAAATAAAGACTGAGCTTTATAAGAAAAATGAAAACTAACTAGAATAAAATGCTGTGCTGACAATACTAACCAAAATGAAATAAAATTAAAGACAAAATCTCCTTAGTTTAGTCTTTGGCAGCAGAAGACTGTCTGACATAAACACCCAGGACCCAGGAGAGAGTAAAGTGACCTGATTTGATTGCAGAAGACTTCACGTAATGGAAATTGTAGGTCTTGAGTTGTATACAAACATAAAGATTGAATAAATAAAATAAAAAGTGAAGAGCCTTTTTGGGTCTGACCCTTGACAGGTGTCAGAAAAACTAACACTAAAACTAATAAAAACTAAACTAAAATGAAGTGTTTTTTCAAAATTAAAACTAAACAAACTAAGAAACCTGCAGGAAAAAAAATTACTAAAAACTAAACTGAAATCTATAAACAAAAGGTTAAAACTACACAAAAATAAAAACTAATGAGAAATCCCAAACCATTATAACCTCAGTTCAGAATCCTTTTCGATTAATGAAGTGACCCCCCAATCAATACATTGTAGTCAGTTATATCTTTTTTATCATCATACTGCCAGTGTGGATTAATTAGAAGAAAAAATGAATATGATGGGATAAACAGTGGATTCAGAAAGTATTCAGACCCGTTTCACTTTTATTAATTCTGTTGTTTTGCACAATTTTTTGTAGCCTTCTCCAGATCTGTGCCTTGCAACAATCCTGTCTCTGATTTCCGTGGGCAGTTCCTTCATCAGAGAGGCGTGAGCCTTTATAAATTATGTCCAATACATTCAATCTAGCACAGGTGGACTCCAATCAAGGTGTAGAAACACTGCAGGAACGATTGAGAGAAATGGGAGGCACCTGAGCTCAGATTCAAGTGGTTTTGCAAATGGTCTGAATACTCCCGTCAAGTCAATGTGATTTCAGTTTATTTTGAATACATTTGTAAAAATTTCTAAAATTCTGTTTTCACTTTGTCATTATGGGGAACTCAATGTAGATTGATGAGAATATGTATATTTTTTCGACTAACATCAGGCTGCTGCATAAAAAAAAAATGGAAAAAGGAGGCAGTCTGAATACTTTCTGGATTCAGTGTAACCTACCTTAACATGATAATACATATTTTAGAAAAGGTAAGTCAAAGTATCGTGCTAGTCTTTAAATCATGACTTAAAATCCCATAAAAAAGTAAATTAAGAATAAATTAGTTTCATCAGCCTAGAAAATATGTATTTTAAACTTTTGCAACTTTGTGTGGTACCTAATTAAGAATAAGTTGTTTTGAATTTTTCACTTCATTGATATTTTGTCACTTTTCAAGTTAATTTCCTTCATTATAAAGTAATCCCAAGTTCATATACAGTAACTATAAATTGCCCAGTGTTGTCACACTTACCACTGATCACATCTTATAAAAACTGATATATTGTACTGCTTTTAAGTCCTAGCTGACTCTGATTTGTGAGACAATAAAAGACAACAAAAATGTCACAAGTATTCCTTTATTACAGGCATAAACAGTGTCTCCTTGTCATTCTTATAATCTCAATCATAAATTGATTCTTAAATTGGTAGCAGTGGGGGAAAAATATTTTTAAAAATGCAATTTATTTCAGTTTTCCTCTTTTAAATGTTTTTCCTTTTTCTCCTCAAACAGCTTGAAATGGCCACTCATCGCTATGAAACAACAATCAAAACCTGGGGTACTTTCTGAAACTAAACTTTGATTGTCTAAGATGTTCCAAAATAACTGGAATATGTTGTAATTATTTTGAAAATGTAATATGATCAAACAGACATGCAATGAAAGATTGACATGGATATGTATTTCAACAGTCGACCATTTAGGAGTTGATTAAATGTGCTTAAATTCTCTGTGTGGCTTCATGAATCAGCAATGTATACAAAATAATAACAATACACTTTAAAACATTTAAGAAAATGTGTAGTGAAAAATGCAGTTGTATTTTTTTTTAAGGAAAATGCATCATTCATTAAAGTATCATCAGTAAAATTGCATTGATAAGTATAAGACTATCATTTGTCACACTGTTCCTTTCACAGTGTTAACAAAATAAGAAAACTCCTGATGAGTTATTTGAAGGCACCATTGCATTGTTTGAATTAATGTTAAGTTTCTTTGTCCTGTCTAAGTTGCATCATTTCACAAATCCAGTGACAAGATGGACAGATTTGTGATTTCTGCCCAGTTATCTGCCTCGTAACAGGATATTAGATCGTCATTAGACAACCAGAGACTTCCTTTCAGCTGGGTTTTCCTTTTCTTCACTCACCTGGGTGAGTGTGTAAGGTTTCTTCTGACAGCATCTAAGGTGAAGAAAAATAGAGTTAGAGTAATTTACACATCACATGAAAGGAGAAGGAACAGCTGCTGGTTTTAGTACTGCAGTTGATGAAAAAGATGGACTAAGGCACCACCTGCTGGACAAAGGGAAGGGAGGTCTAATGGATGAGGTGGAAACAAATAATCATCCTCCACTTCAGAGCTTACACAGTTTGACTGTGGGTGGATTAAAAAACATCTACAACTTCCTTCCAGTCTGTGCACACACATATAAACCATTTGTTTCAGCCATTATTGCCTTGTTTGACCTTTGAACAATGAAAATCAAACCTAATCCAAAGTCAGGTAGTATGTGGGGTTCATCCAACTTTTATTTCTTCTTTTATTTCTAGGAAACAAAATAAAAGCCATTCTACCTCAAATTACAGATTAGAATTTGGATATCACACAGAGAAACATGAATTGGATAAGCGCCCTGCCACCTGTTTTTAACAGAAACGCTCTCCTCAGAGAAGCACATCACAGCTCTCTGGTAGGAAGCCCTGCAGGCAAACACAAACTACAACAGGTTTGTGCGGTTATCTGAAAACAGACCTCAGGACAGAGAATGTGTGACCTGTTAACAGGCAGGACAAGTACAACAAAAGCTTGATCATTTTTTTCCTCATAATTTAGTACACATACAGTGCCTATAAAAAGTATTCAACCCCCTTGGATGTTTTACACTTTTATTGATTTTATACATCAATCATGGCCAATATAATTTGCTTTTTTGACTAAAAAACAACAACAAAACATCTTTAATGTCAAAGTGAAAACTGATTTCTACAAAGTAATGTCAAAAATAAAACAAAATGTTAAAACACACAAAAAAGTAATGTAAAATAAGTGAGTGCATAAATATTCATAACATATTCCCCTTTAAGTGAGTATTTGCAGATGCACCTTTAACTGCAATCACAGAACTGAGTCTATGTGGGTAGGTCTCAGTCAGGCTTGCACATCTGAACTCTGTAATTTTTTTTACTCTATTCTCCTTTACAAACTGTTCAAGCTCTGTCAGGTTGCACAGGGATTGGGCATGATCAGCCCTTTTTCAAGTCCAGCCACAAATTCGCTATTGGATTGAGGTCTGAGCTTTGACTCGACCACTCTGCAATATTCACCTTGTTTTGCCACCACCGTGCTTCACAGTGGGGATGGTGTGTTCGTGATGATTTGCAGTGTTTGCTGTCCACCAAAAAGCACCATTTTGGTCTCATCAGATCAAGAAACTTTCTTCCACTTGACCACTGAGTCTCCTGCATGCCTTTTGGTGAACTATTGTCAACTCCTTCAGAGTAGTCATCTGTGTCTTGGTGGCCTCTCTCCCTAGTCTCCCTCTTGCACACTCACTCAGTGCGAGTGTGCACTGATCGCTGGGAGGACAGCCTGATCAAGGCAAATACACACTTGTGACCAATTCCTTCCATTTCTTGATGATGGATTTAACTGAACTCGAGGGGTTCAGTGCCTTAGAAATTCTTTGTATCCATCCCCTGACCTTTTTCTTTTCAATAACCTTTTCTCTGAGTTGTTTGGAGTGTTCTTTTGTCGTCATGGTGTAATGGTAGCCAGGAGTACTGGTTAACCAGTGACTAGAACTTACAGACACAGGTGTCTTTATTTTACAATCACTTGAGATATATTCACTAGAATCAGGTTATCCCCATTTCACTAATTGAGAGACTACTTGCACCAATTTGGTGGACCTTTGTTGAATCAGGTAAGTCACTTTACAGGGGGTAAATGTTTATGCAGTCACTTGTTTAACATTACATATTTTTGTTTAATTGACATTACTTCGAAATCTGTTTTTGCTTTGACGTTACAGATTTTTTTCTAATAAATATTTTGTCAAAAAAGACAAATTATGTTGAATATGACGTACAGTCATGGATGAAAATATTGGCACCCCTGGAATTTTTCCAGAAAAGACATCACTTCTCCCAGAAATTGTTGCAATAAACAAATGTTTTTGGTATTCATGTGTTTATTGCCTTCATGTGCATTGGAACAACACAAAAAATCCGAAGAAAAAGACAAAATTGACATAATTTTACACAAAACTCAAAAAATGGGCTGGACAAAATTGTTGGCACCCTCAACTTAATTTTTGGTTGCACAACTTCGAAAAAAATGAACTGAAACCAATCACTTCCTATAACCATCAACAAGCTTCTTACACCTCTCAACTGGAATTTTGGACCACTCTTCTTTTGCAAACTGCTCCAGGTCTCTCAGATTTGAAGGGTGCTTCTTGCAACAGCAGTTTTGAGATCTCTTCATAGGTGTTCAATGGGATTTAGATCCAGACTCATTGCTGGCCACTTCAGAACTCTCCAGTGCTTTGTCTCCAACCATTTCTTGGTGCTTTTTGAGGTATGTTAGGGGTCACTGTCCTGCTGGAACACCCATGACCTCTGATGGAGACCCAGCTTTCTGACACTAGGCCCTACTTTGCGGCCCAAACTTTTTTGATAGTCTCAGATTTCATGATTTCTTGCACACAGTCAAGGCACCCAGTACCAGAGGCAACAAAACAACCCCAAAACATCCTTGAACCTCCACCATGTTTGACTGTAGGTACTGTGTTCTTTTCTTTGTAGGCCTCATTCCATTTTCTGTAAACAGTAGAATGACTTCCTTTTCCAATAAGCTCTCCCTTAGTCACATCTGTCCACAAAATGATCTCCCAGAAGGATTGAGGCTTACTCAGGTACATTTTTGTAAACTCCAGTCTAGCTTTTTTATGTCTCTTTGTCAGCAGTGGGGTTCTCTTCGGTCTCCTGCCATAGCGCTTCATCTCATTCAGATTATGACGTATAGTCCGAGCTGACACTTTTGCACCCTGAGTCTGCAGGACAGCCTGAATTTGTGTGGAAGTTGACTGAGGATGTTTATCCACCATTCCAACTATCCTGTGTTGCATTCATTTGTCAATTTTTCTCTTCCATCCCAGTTCCATGGGTTATAAACTTATTGATTATATTACGCACAGTGGACAAAAGAATTTCAGGATCTCTGGAGATGTTCTTGAAACCTTTAGATTGTTCATATTTTTCCACAATTTTGCTTCTCAAGTCCTCAGACAATTCTCGGCTCCTCTTTCTCTTCTCCATGCTTGGTGTGACACACACAGGCACAAAACACAAAGGACGAGTCCACTTTTATACATCCTAACTGGCTTGAGGTGTGATTTTTATATTGCCAACACCTGTTACTGCATCAGGTGAGTTTAAATGAGCATCACATGCTTGAAATAAAATGATTTACCCACAGTTTAAAAAAGGGTGCCAATAATTTTGTCTGGCCCATTTTTTGAGTTTTGTGTAAAATTGTGTCAATTTTGTCTTTTTCTTCAGATTTTTTGTGTTTTTCCAATGTACATGAAGGAAATAAACATGCGTATATCAAAAACATTTTCTAATTGCAACAATTTCTGGGAGAAATGGTGTATTTTCTGGAAAAATTCCAGGGGTGCCAATATTTTCGTCCATGACTGTATGTATAAAATCAATAAAAGGGTAAAACATTCAAGGTGCATTTTTAAAGGTAATGTAGAAGAAACAGTAACAAAATCTGACCACAAACAAGTTTAAGATCACTGGTTAATTGTTAGCAATGTTGAGTTTTGTATTGGATGGCTTAAGATAAACATTTACACTGATCCTACAACATAACTACCAGTACCATCTGCAACCATACAATTTCATAGTAAAACAGTGGGTAGACAGAAAAAAAATCGAAACTTGAATCTATTTTGAGTAATTTAGAGACTTAACAGTGTCTTTAGCTTTATCTTGTTTTTTAAATGGTTTAAGTAGCACTATAGTCATAAAGGTAACAGCTAAAACAAACTAAACTCTGTATTAAAATATGCACATACTCTAAGTGGTAACTTTAGATGTGCAATCAAACTTCCAGACAGCGAGTTGTGGTCTTACCCAGGGAAACGCTGCATGTGAGTGATGGTGTCAGGCAGAGGCATTCCTCGAGTCTCAGGCAGCAGGAGACTCAGCAACCCAACCAGAGCTGTCAGACTTCCCATGAGGATGTAAGGCAGTGAAACAGAGTAGCTTCCTGGTGGCAACACATCAAAAGGGAGAGCAGTGAAAAAAACAACCTTTCTAAAAGTGTAATTACAAAAAAGACAAAAGAGTAGAAGGAACAGTGGGATGTGGCATTAGTAATGTAAATCAACCCCACTAGGTCTTAAAAGAACTTGTAAATTCTAGCTGAAAGCTTTCGGCCTTTCAGGAGACTAGGCTATCCCGTCAGAGTGCTAATAGGCTGCCTTTACCTTAGTCTACTGAGTTTGGTTCTTTTGCTTCTTAAAAGGGACCAGCTCTCTTGGTAGCCACTTGTTTCTATCAGTTTCTACAGAAAAGCTTTTACTAACAATACATCACAAAACTTTTAGTCCTGGAGATTAACTTATGTTGCTCTCTGCTTTGTATCTTAACCCTGAATTTGTTTAAAATAAGGAATACAGTTAGTATATGTTTTACATGCAATGATTTGAAAATTTTAGAAAATAAAGACTGGACGTTTTTTCCGTAATACTGGAAGGTTAAGAGTTATTCCAAAGACAGCTAATTATAATGAGTGATAGAATATGAACTTGGTGTTCCTCAGGCAGAAGTAAATGTACGTACTTAAATAAATGAAGTATGGAGCAATGATGCTGCCTATTCTGGAGGCCATGGAGCAGGTGCCCAAAGCTGTATTCCTCAGAACAGTTGGGTAGACTTCTGCTGTGTATGCATACACGATAGCAAATGCTGTTGTCACGGCGAACTTCCCCAGCATCTCCAGTGATATGGCTAGAAAAATCAGATCTAGAGGGAATGATAACATCTTTGTTATAGGTAAACAATGCTGAAATTAAATCTACCAAGTGGACTGAGATGATGCTATTTACGAACAAGAAAATGACTGATTTCAAGCCTTTAATATTGCGTGAGTTCAATCGAGTATCATACTTGCTGGTACGAGCTGTATGAGGAGTAGAAACAATCCTCCCAAAAAAAGTGTTGAGGAAAGACTTAGTCGCCTCGAACACCAGCGAAACATAATCCAGGACAAAATGTAGGCCGGTATCTCCACCAGGGCAGACAGGAAACAGTTGAAGTATGCGTTGCCGTGAAGGTTCGCAGTATTCAGAGAAAGGGCAAAGTAGCCGATGGTTACTGTGTTCCTGAAGGAGTAATGGATAGAAATTATGATCACTCAATAGTAAAACACAATGGCAGCTTCAGAAATGTAATCAAGTAATCAGGTTTTTTTCATGCACAAGCTGTCATTGTAACTGTAAGTCCACATAGCTATTAGAGAGACTTTAACTTTGAGAAAAAGAGGAAAGACTTTGCGACTGATTATGCCATCATGATATCACCTGTTTGACAGTGTGGCACTATCAGTACTTTTCCAGCCTACAGGTTGGAATTTTGCCTCTTGATGAGGACTGCAGGTTAGAGGCACATCTGTAGGGCTACTAACCTGGCATGCCAGATAGGTGTGTTTCACACATTCATGTGAAAAACCACTCATACACAGTGTTTGGGAAAGGGAAGAACCTTTGAAAAGAAACTCTGAGGGCGATTGGATGAACGTTCTGTCTGTCACATCTTTACGGACCAATCAAAGCAACAAAACACTTGACGTCGTAGCCACAAACCGAGGAGTAAACTCCAAAGAGAACTGCATAACGTCGCAAACCATGGCAACTGTAGATATGTAAGTACTCAACTTTTGTCGTTTTTGAAAAGAAAACAACTCACTGCTGTTCTTTGTTCTTCTTTTAAAGAATAAATGTCAAGTTTTGATAAAACTGGCACTTTAAGAGCATCAAAGCTAACGTCTTCCACCCTCATTGCACCGGCCTCATGTTGCTGCTTGCCTGTTTCAGAACTCTGAAAGTACTGTCCCTTGAAGCTGATTGGTCCTGTCACTTTCTAACTGGGCCCAAAAAATTCAGATGGGAGCTTCAGATGGATTTGCCAGTGAGAAACACAAAAACGGGCGTATCCATCTGCTTTGCAAGGTTATAGGGCTACACTTTTAGACTTATTTGGCTAATTTACAGTGCATTTAGAAAGTATTCAGGCCCCCTTCTCACCTTCAATTTTGCCGTATTGCAGCCTGATTCTACAGTTGAGAAAATGTATTTTTATTCTCATGAATAGATATTTTGTATCAATGCAAAGTGGAAACAGAACATCAAAACATTTTTAAAAAATGATTAAAAATAAAAACTGAAATATCCTATTGACATAAGTATTCAGATCCTTTGTAAATACACTTGAAATTTCCTCCAGTTTCAACCAGTCTTTGCTGAGATGTTTTAACACCTTGATTGACCTGAAATGCAAACACCTCTCTCTAGAAGGCCTCACAGCTAGTCATGCATATCAGAGCAAAAACCCAGCCATGAGGTCAGAGGAACTGGAAATAACGGACAGGATAGTTGCAAGGCACAGATCTGGGGCTGAAAGAAAGTTTCTGTTTCACTGAAGGTTCCCAAGAGAACCTCCATAATTTTATAATGGAAGAAGTTTGGCACAACCAGGATTCTTCCAAGAGCTGTTGCCCGGTCAAACTGAGCAATCAGAGGAGAAGGGCCTTGGTAAGAGAGTTTACCAAGAATCTGATGGTCGTTCTGACTGAGCTCCACAGAACCTGATTGGAGATGGGACAAAGTACCAGAAGGACAACCACCCATGCAGCCCTTCAACAACTTGGGCTTATGGCAGAGTGGCAAGACATCTCAGCAATGATCCAGAGAAATGGGAGGAACCTGAGCTAAATTTCTAGCGTTTTTGCCAAGGGTCTGAATACTTATGTGAGTGTGATATTTCAGTTTTTCATTTTTAATTAATTTGCAAAAAATAAATAAATAATAATAATAATAATAATAATAATAATAATGTTTTCACATTGTTGGGGTACTGAGTGCAAATTATTGAGAATAAAAATAATTTTTTTCATCTGTACCATTAGGCTGCAACATGACAAAATTGAAAAAGTGATGGGGGTCAGAATACTTTCTGAATACACTGTATAAAGTAATGCTTTCACATTTTGGCAATCATTTCTAACTGTAAATAACCTATCAGGAAAAAGCATTATCACTCACTTCAAAAGACTTTTCTTTTTTTTTTTGCATAAGAAATGTGTAGGAAAAGTGCAGTTATGTAAACGTGTTCTCTAGCTGACTTGATGACCAGGAAATGGGCCCAGGGCAAAATATAGGCCTACTGTGCAGTTACATAAAACTGATTTTAATCTTTGTTGCATGCTTCACAGCCCCTGACAGCTCATTATTTGTTGTTGGTAAAGCAGGCTGATGAATGTAAGCTGAAACAGTGTATTCCAAGTATTTGTCTGCAAGTGTGTGCTTAGGTGTGCTTTTTTGCATGTGCAGGGTCACTGTACTGAATGTAGAGGTCAGGTGGGACAGCAGGGACTCACCAGACCAGCCACAGCGTGACAGAGAGCCAGCGGATGTTTGGAGAGCGGAGCAGGTCACAGATGTTGTGGGCCTTCTTCTGGTTGAGCTGAAGTTCTTTCTGTGGGCGGTAAGAGCACGTGGATCAACAGACACTGAACAAGCAAAGCCATCAGCCTGGACATAATTTAATGAGAGAGAAGACGGTGAATGCACGACCACTTGCTGTCTGACACATGCATTAACATGTGTTCACTCACGGACAGTTTAAACACCAGGATCAGGATTAATGGAAGCAAATGTTCACAAAAAATATCTAGGAGGGAAAATGCTTGTTATAATTAGCAATATAGCAAGACAGAAACAGTAATTATATTGCAAATTTGTTGTCATGTATGTGAGGAGAAAAGGTAGCATGAAATTCCAGTACAAGAATGCACAACTAGATCTAAAATACTTCCTAATTCATTTTCAAGAGAATGCTGGGTACTCCAGTTAATTCTTGCCCCAGAAAACATCCTTCCTTTTGACAGTAAAACTCACACTGTGTGCAAAAAATATACTGGTGATTTTATTCATACATAAAACAGGGAAATTATGAACTATACAACATTGGTGTTACTGCAAAAAAAGATTTTTAATTTACAAGTATCAAAATGAAACCATGCAGTGAATGTTAATGTTGAGCCATGGAGTTTTTAGCCCCATGAAGATAAGGAAGCAAGAGGTGTAAGCCCAGGGTGTCCAAACTCTGGCTCACAGGCCAACTTTGACCAGTGGTTCACTCTTGATGGCCCAAAGCCTAACTATAATGAAATATAGCACACTTTAGAGCATAAACCTGAAGTTTGACTGTACTGCATTTCTTAGTTCCACACTAGATGTTGTGTTAAATGTGTAAACAAGCATTTTTTTATAAGGAGAGTTCACTGGCAGGCTTTTTTCATGACTAAATAAAGAGGACAATGTAAACATACTGACAACTTAACAATATCAAATTCATAACACCCTGATAAAAATAGACAAAAATATAAAAGCAGAAGAGAGCATCAGTAATCACTGTCATTGGCTTTGCTCCATCTCAAGTCCCATTTAAAAAGCTTAAAAAACTAATCATTGAACACCAACACTTCAATGTGGCAGCTTTGTGCTATGTTTTGTGTCTTAATGTGGAGATGAGCTGTCAGCATTTTCCCTCTCTGCTGCATGGATTCAGTGGTAGCTAGGACCGCCCAGTACTGACTATGACAATCATTGGCTATTTGTGCTGTTAGCCATTAATGGAAAGCTGCTCTGGGCTACACTGGTTGGTTTTCCTATCTAGACTAAAGGTGAGAATATTGAAAATAACGGACCTTTTTACCAAAAACGTGCTCAACATGTTGACTGCAGGGCTGTTTGTGTTAAAAACCAACCAACATGATTGAATACTACATCCTTATTTTAGATGTTTTTATTTTCTTTTACATTTTTTATGTTAGGCTGTTAAACCAAAAATCCCTTTAAGCATCTACATGTACAACGTCATGCAGGTTAATGGGAGATGGGCAGCCTGGGCATGTTGAAAAGGCAGGCTGAGGAAGCTAGCTTTGCTCAGGTAGCAGCTACAGCCTAATGTATATATTTTTTCAAACCCACTGCAACACCATACTGTCAAAAAAGCAGAGTGAGCATTCAGCAGTTAGAAAAAAACTGTTGTAAAATTTACTCATTTATTATCTGTTTTGTTTTCTACCACAAAAAATATATAGTAGGGGATTTGGATTGAGAGTTGGGCCTTTAGAGACATTTTTATATTTTCAAAATTTTGGTTCTACCCATAAGAAATCATTTAACTGAAAGCAAAACTTTTGATTCAAAAGCAGGACTTTGAAAAATGAAAATAATACAAACATTTTTAAAGCAAACTTTGTGTTTGCTTTAATATTTTTTATTGTATTGTCATTCCACCTGAAAAAAATCAAATCCATACTTGTTGCAAAGTTCAAAAGCTCTACTGTCAACAGGAAACAAATCATACTTTTACATCTCTGTAAGTGTGCCATTTCAATTATGATGGGTTAAAAAAACAACTCTTTTGACCCTTGTAAGGAACTATTGACAGCTTGTAAAGGGGAAAGACCAAGTTATTGTTTCTCTACATGGAGCAGAGGCTGCCAAGACCAGTTCCCAGGTCTAAGGTCATGTGTGGAAGAGGACAGCTGTTTGAAAGATTAAATTGAAAGATTAACAATGAAATTACAACAAAAATGTGTAACTGTTAGTTTTAAGCTATCAAGTTGCCTAATATACAAACATTAATATAATATTATATTAAAAATGATATTTTGAATTTCAGTTTTTTGGGATACTAATCTATTTTATGATAAGCATTAACTTCTAAATATAGTCTGAATGTCTTATAATATTCCAGTTTATTCCACTTCCTAAGTATTCAAAGTATTTTCCTAGGTTCACAGGATTATTGAAGAGAAATATCTATCCAACATATTCTTATAAACTGATATTAGTGTTCACTTTAGCAGAATAGTTAATGATTACATCACAGCTACAAATGATTTAAGGTGCATTCCTAACACTTATCTTGTAAGTAAAGGTGCCTGGAAAAGCTCTAAAAGAAAACCAGTATCTGTAGGAAAAGTGATAAGGTCTGGTTAATGGCTAAGGTATAGGACTGACAGAGTCAAAGAGGTATTGTCTGATTCTATGGAGAAGTGTTTTTCAAAATAGGGATCCCAGCCCTTCAAATGGAGTATTGTGCATGAAAAAAATGTGAAAAATCAACCGCTATAATTAATTGTAATATGTCATTTTAGATGATGTTTACTACTACATGTAACTCACTACTCGAGCCAGTCAGAAGTTGCTGTACCTCTGAAAATGAGCTACCTATCTCCACTTGGAATGGAGACATTTCTGAAAAGAAATATCAGCAGGCTGCTAGACTATGCATGACTGAACTCCAAAGGCTGCAAGGCTCTAACAGAATACATATTAAATATAATTAATGAATTACACAATAAAATTAAAAATAAAAGATGAAATGTTTACTCTTACTGTTGATTATCACTGAGATATAAATAATAGACTATTTACAAAAATGGACGAGTGACAAGATGATTTATAAAACAATTTTAAAAAACCAGTGGGTAATATGTTGAAGTTTTAATACGTGCAATCGTGACGAACATCTAGTGTAGGAAGTTTTGCAAGGTTATTCTTTGGATGGGAATGGGATCAATTGGGAGGCCCTGCTCTAGACACCATTCATTCACTGATTTTTTTGTGCATGTTTTACTGAGAGTTATGGTTTTGTTTATATTAAATTTTCCTTACTCCTGCCAAAGACATCTGATTTAGGTCTTAAAGCTTTATCTTTAACCTTTGGTAAGTGTACCTGGAAACACAGGATCTTTATAGCTTGAAATCTTTAGGTAGGAAACTTCCAGAGGGGCATCCAGGGGACATACTTATCAGATCCTCTGACCACCTGCCATCCAGCCTCCCTCCTGTCCCATCCAAAGGAGCCATTTGAGGCTCCACTGAATGTCTGAGCTCCACATCCTACCTCTAATGTTGAGCCAAACCAGCTTCCTGAGAAAAGTCATTGGTCATTGGTGCTCTGTTGTCTCATTCTTTCAATCCAAAGAGAGAGGTGAATCAAAATTGAACTGGTATCAATACCCTCTTCACAGTTATCATTTACACTACAGTGCATACTGATAAAATACAGACATTGGCATATCCATCTAGCCTCATGGGTCAACCCCAAGATATTTAAACTCTCATGAGGCACAAATATTTAATTCCCATCATTTTCTGTTAAAGAACTATGGACTGAACTTTGTCGTGCAGACCCTTATCCCACCTGCTTTGCACTTGGCTGACTCTGCGTAAATGCCTTCACATTGAAGAAAATTTGTTTAAAGAATTTTAAGTCCTCTAACCTGCTGTGGACTAAAGATGACTGATGGAGGTTCAATTTTGTTCTTTTTAGCAGCATTTCTTATGATGGCCTCGGCCTCCTCCACTCTTCCCTGGGAGAGCAGCCACCGAGGAGACTCTGGGATGAACCTGCCACATAAAAGGACAGAGAGTAGAGAAAGATTCAGGTCCTGAACTTAAACTTAGTTAGACTTTACACCCTCAGTGCCTCCATAAAAGTGTAACCGGCCTTAAAAAGTTTCAAGCGTCAACAAAGATGGTGAAAGGTAATGCTGTTATGTGTGTCATAATATCAATATTTCATAATTGTCTAAGTTCAAAGGGCATATTTTAGATTATTTTCCAGCCAACAATCAAAAAAGGACATATATATATATATATATATATATATACATTTACTCAAGTTACTGTAATTGAGTAGATTTTTTGTGTACTTGTACTTTTTTGAGTACTTTTCAAAATCACCACTTTACTTTTACTTAAGTGCATTTTGAGGGAGGTATTGTACTTCACTACATTTTTTTAAAGGTTTATTTTGGGCATTTTTGTGCCTTTATTTGATAGAGGAGGACAGTGGATAGAGTCGGAAACAGGGATGAGAGCGGGGGAGAGACATGCGGTGGGGGCCTCAGGTTGGATTCAAGCCCGGGCTGTCTGCGTACATGGGGCGTGCACCTTAACCACTTGGCCACCTGCGCCCCACTTCACTGCATTTTAAAAAGCATGAAGTACTGAGTAAAAAAAATTAACACTAAAAGCCAAACAAGGAGGTTCTAGCTTGAGCAACAAGAAAATGGCCAAAAGTTTGACTTTCACAACACATGGTGGTCAGTAGTGAGAGAATGACTCCCCATTTCATCCTAAAACAGCTGTTGCATTTGACTTTAGGTTAAATCTCACCTTATAAAAACAACCTGGTTAAAGATTCATGTTCTCTTATAGTTAATTTACACCAATAAAAGATCATATTTTACTATATAACCTCCTCAGGTATCAAAAGTAGCTACTTTGTAACTCAGTACTTTAAGTCAATTTTAAATAACTTACTTTTAGCAATAGCTTAAAGCAATTTGTCTCCAACCATTTCTTGGTGCTTTTTGAGGTATGTTTCGGGTCGTTGTCCTGCTGGAACACCCATGACCTCTGATGTAGACCCAGCTCTTTGACACTAGGCCCAACATTTCGGCCCAAATTTTTTGATAGTCTCAGATTTCATGATTCCTTGCACACAGTCAAGGCACCCAGTGCCAGAGGCAGCAAAATAACCCCAAAACATCCTTGAACCTCCACCATGTTTGACTGTAGGTACTGTGTTCTTTTCTTTGTAGGCCTCATTCCATTTTCTGTAAACAGTACAATGACCTGCTTTTCCAAAAAGCTCTACCTTAGCCACATCTGTCCACAAAATGTTCTCCCAGAAGGATTGAGGCTTACTCAGGTACATTTTTGTAAACTCCAGTCTGGCTATTTTAGGTCTCTTTGTCAACAGTGGGGTTCTCCTCGGTCTCCAACCATAGTGCTTCATCTTATTCAGAAGTCCACGTATGGTCCAAGCTGACACTTCTGCACCCTGAGTCTGCAGAACAGCCTGAATTTGTGTGGAAGTTGACTGAGGATGTTTATCCACCATTCCAACTATCCTGCGTTGCATTCCTTTGTCAATTTTTCTCTGCCGTCCAAGTCCAGGGAGATTAGCCACAGTTCCATGGGTTATAAACTTCTTGATTATATTACGCACAGTGGACAAAAGAATTTCAAGATCTCTGGAGATGGTCTTGAAACCTTGAGATTGTTCATATTTTTCCACAATTTTGCTTCTCAAGTCCTCAGACAATTCTCGGCTCCTCTTTCTCTTCTCCATGCTTGGTGTGACACACACAGGCACAAAACACAAAGGTTGAGTCCACTTTTATACATCCTAACTGGCTTGAGGTGTGATTTTTATATTGCCAGCACCTGTTACTGCATCAGGTGAGTTTAAATGAGCATCACATGTTTGAAATAAAATGATTTACCCACAGTTTTAAAAGGGTGCCAATAATTTTGTCCGGCCCATTTTTTGAGTTTTGTGTAAAATTATGTCAATTTTGTCTTTTTTCTTCAGATTTTTGTGTTGTTCCAGTGCACATAAAGGAAATAAACATGTCTATACCAAAAACATTTGTAATTGCAACAATCTCTGGGAGAAATGGTGTGTTTTCTGGAAAAATTCCAGGGGTGCCAATATTTTTGTCCATGGCTGTATGTGTATATATATATATATATATATATATATATATATATATATATATATATATATATATAATTTTATTTCATTCAATTATAGTTTATTTTAATTTAGATCACAAGCACTTAATATGCTTAGTATTTCTGAAAAAAAAAGGCTTTTGTTGTCAATGGAAAAAGCTGCCCAATATATAACATTGCCTTCTTAAAAAAACACATTCACACACTGACAAACACACACCCACCTACCACCAGAGAGGAACACAGAGTAAACTAGGCAGGGTGAGCCCGATTAGAAGCATCCTCCAGTCTCTGACAAAGAAGGCCGACAGTGGCAACAGCATGTAGCCCACAGCAAAGAAAATGCTCACACCTGCAGTAGAGAAAATGGTCCGAACACGTGGACCTAAAATCTCTGCTCCTGAGGAAAAAACAGGGAAGGTGGGGTTTAGAGAAGAAAGATTGACCTACAGGTCCTCAAATAGTGCTATATTGTTAAACTACTGTTTTTCAACTTTCAGAGTGGTAGAAACTTAAAGTGATCTTTTCATGGCCAAGTGATTGGTCATAAGACAATGGATAGTGAAAATTCTGAAGAAACATTGTGCCTTTAAAAAGTATTCACCCCCTTGGATGTTTTAGCTGTTTATTGATTTTATAAATCAACCATGGTCAATATAATTTGGTTTTCTTGACCAAAAGAATTACCAAAAAAAACCCTTAAAACTGACTGACTTAACTCAACAGAAATGTAACCAGTTGGTGCAAGTAGTCTCAAAATATGTGAATTGGGGATCACCAAGGTGCAGTGAATGTGTTTCAATGTAGTATAAAGACACCTGTGTCTGAAAGGTCCAGCCACTGGTTCATTAGTATTCCTGGCTACCATTACACCATGAAGACAAAAGAACACCCCAAGCAACATGCAGAAAAGGTTATCGAAAAGTATAAGTCTGGGGGGTGGATAAAAAAAAAAAATCCAAGAAACTGGACATCCCCTAGAGTTCAGTTGAATCTATCATCAAGAAAGAAAGGAATACGTAAAATGTGTAAATCTGCCTAGATCAGACCATCCTCACAAACTGAATGACTGTGCAAGGAGATCAGTGGCAGAGTCCATGAAGACACCTATGACTACCTTGATGGAGTTATAAGCTTCAGCAGCTGAGCTAGGAAAGACTCTGCATTCAATAACTGTTGCCTGGGTTCTTCACCAGTCGTGAAAGCCTGACTTAATTTTACTTTGTAGAAATCTGTTTTCATTTAGACATAAAAGAGGGTTTGAGATTGACCATAACTGATTTATGAAATCCATAAAAGGGTAAATCATCCAAGGGGTGAATATTTTAATAGGCACTGTAGAAGAGCCAGCATTGGTTTTGCATGAAATATGGCCTGACATCACTCCAAATGTTAACTAAACTCTGCTCTTATGAAGCTGATGTACACAGAAGTGGTTAAAAGCTAATTCTTTATACATTGTACAAACTCAGATAGTCTGAGGAGCACAACATTTGGCATTTTAACATCAAAACAGCATTTTCCTTCCTCTTCTCTGTGATGGTCATTATATAAATAGGTTTGGTTATCAAGAACATTGCAGACAAGGAATACACCCGAGAAATAATTAACAGACACAAAGTTACCCAGGACAAACGTGGATACATATCTGGAGATGGAGCCAGTTCCAACAATGAAATAGATGGCACAGAACATGACCCAGGATTGCGAGAAAGCCAGAAGGAATGTGGCCACAGTCATGACACCAGTGGCAGCAAACAGCACAATTTTTCTCCCATATCTGAAAATGGAACAAAGCACAGGTAAATGAACCATCGGCTTTCTCTCATTACTGTAAGATTTAAAGCAGATGGCTGTTTTACTACAAAAAGCTCCAATAAGCCCACTCTATACAACCTTCCTAAAACAAACTGACATGCTTGAAAGAACACCAAACACTTAGTGGCTTCAGTGCCAGATAGTTTTCAAAGGAGTTTACTGATCCAAATGGAGAGAGAATACTGGCACTAATTCATCAATTTAACAGACTTATTTCTCCATTTGTTTCCCCTGACAGCAGCTGAAGCCACAAACACTCTTAGAAAGTTGTATGGATGTTAGAGGGCTGCAGATTTTATATGCATAGGTATTCTGGATAATGGTTGTATTTTGTATCTTTCTGACTGATGAGAAGCTTTAAAGGTAATGAAATTAACAAAAAAAAATAATTAATGTGTAGAGCAAACAGTAGCTGGAGGTGAATCAACATATTTGTTAAACCTGGATCTACAGTTAGAAAACAACAGGCATTAGCCAACAACCAATTACTTGCAAATGTGACTGTTTAGTAGAAAATGTTACTGTCTGACAATACCAACAGTGAATTTGCAGCAAACAATAATGATTGAAAGGAATTTTTTTCTAATAAAACTTTTAGACCACAGCTAGCACTCCAATTAATCCTAGCTTGGAATTCTGTGGTGGTATAGGGCCTAAAGCAATCAACAATACAGCGAGCCAACCAATTCAATTTCTGGCTGAGTTTTCTGTCTGCAAGGAACTAGTTTAGTGTTAAATTTAAAAACAGTACTGGGCCTCATTCACCAACAAGTCTTACAAAGTGATGTGTTCTTACTCTGACATTCACCAGAGTTTTTATATCTGATTTGTTCATAGATAAGCAGACCCTAAAAACATTCTATAGCACATTTACATACTACCATGAGAGGATAGAATGACTGATTTTACCCTTACCAGCACTTAAAAATGCTAAAAGAATAGAGAAACAATAATGTATATTTTTTTAATTATGGTTTTCAATTATGGTTTATGGTAAGCTTTTCATTTAACTACGCAATGTTTGATGTGTTATGCAAAGGTAAAACAATTACTCAAAAAGTTAGCACATGTGTAGGAAAATTATCATTAAACACTTATTTTAAATAATAAAAAAGAGTTTATAAAAATTAGTTTTTAAAAGCAGTTTAAAATAAAAGAAACGATGGAATCTGCAGACCTGATATCATGGGGAAGACTGTTCCAGAGTTTAGGGACTGCTATTGCAAAACATAAAATCCAATAATACGATGTATTTAATTTCCGCACTGAAATATAAATCTGCCTTTTTTGTTTTTTCAGATGTATCTATTTTAGAGCTGCCAATGAACTATCATGAATATCCTCCCACAAATAATCAAAATTGCCTCAAGATGCTCCTGATATCACATCAATGTAGGATTTTAAACTGTTCAACAAGAGTGCTTTAGAGCTTTATCTTCTTAATTCTATTACTACATAAATCCCTTGGCTGTCATAGGGATGTAAGTTTTTTATTACTCTTTGTACAGGGTGATTCAATATTTTTTCAAACTTTTTTCTAGGGTACCTTGACAGAAAAATTCTGCATTAGCTGATGTCTTATGGTAGCTAATGTGTCATCAAATATGTTGTTATACTTCGGAACAGAGCCGGCCTGAGGCATAAGCGACTTAGGGCCCGTCGCAACCAGGGGGCCCCCAAGAGCGAAGAAGGGAATGTTCACAAGCAGTTCAGAGGCAAACTATAGAGAGATCAGCCAGGCTGTGAAGATGAATGAGGTTCTGAGAGTAAAAGTCAGGGAGAAACAGAGCCCCACCTCTGATTCAATAGTTTAAGCGTTTTTAATGTTTTACATCGGGGGATTCATTTAATGCTGTTTTAGGCTGTTTCTCAAGTCTGTCCATGACAACGAATATTTACGTAATGTTCTTGAATGCACCACACAACAGTCAAACAGCGTCTCTGCACCAGAGAAGTGTGACAGACATGCTAAACATTAACTGGAGTCCCCGTTAAGTTTCTGTTACCAAATGACTCCACACACAGTTTAGTCTCTTCTTAGCAGGAAGCTGAGCTTTGTAGGGTCTAATTATTTTAGTACGGACCAGGAGAAAGGACATAAAGAGGATAAAAGTTAGCAGGCTTGTCGTCATGCCTTTCTACACACAGATAGCAGACCACAGAGATACATAAATATTGTCACAGGTAAAACACGGTTTAATGAATTTATCCAGATTACAATTAATAAAGAAAATGAAGCTTGCATCAAGTCATAATATCTGACTATAGGAGGGGATTTCATGTTAATACTGATCATTAAAGAGCTGTAAAGCAAATGCTTATTATATAAAACTAAATGACTGTTACTTTAATAGGGTTGAGGTTAGAAGAATGTAAAATAAATGAACTGCTAGTTTTTTGTATTGTGTTTTATGGCTCTAAATCCTTCTAAAATGTGATGTTATTTCAGAAAGAGGAGGATGTGTTGAAAAGGAAGGGTGTAGGACATCAGCAGGTTTATTTCTGACTGGTGGAGTACTAGATTATTGTACTGAAGTAAAAGTAAAGTTACTTTAGATAAAATATACTTAAGTAGAAGTAAAAGCAGTAATCTGTAAATCTACTCAAGAAAAAGTAAAAAGTAAGTCATTTAAAATTTACTCAAAGTACTGAGTAGCTATTTTTGATACCTGAGGAGGTTATACAGTAAAATATGATCTTTTCTTAATGTGAAATAACTAAAAGAGAATATAAATCTATAACCAGGTTGTTGTTTTAAGGTGAAACTTAACTCGAGGTCAAATTTAACAGCTTTTTTAGGATGAAATCTGAAATCATTCTCTCTCTGCTGACCGTCATGTGCTGTGAAAGTCAAACTTCAGGCCATTTTCTTATTGGCTGAAAGCTAAAATCGCCTCACTTTGGCTTTTAGTGTTTTTTTTTACTCAGTACTTAATACTTTTTAAAATGTAGTGAGGTACAATACTTCCCTCAAAATGTATTTACGTAAAAGTAGTAATTCTGAAAAGTAGCTATTCAAAAAAGTACACAAAAATGCTACTCAATTACAATAACTTAAGTAAATGTAGTTACAGTCATGGACGAAAATATTGGTACCCCTGGAATTTTTCCAGAAAATACACCATTTCTCCCAGAAATTGTCTTCAGATTTTTTGTGTTATTCCAATGCACATGAAGGAAATAAACATGTGTATACCAAAACCATTTGTAATTGCAACAATTTCTGGGAGAAATGGTGGATTTTCTGGAAAAATTCCAGGGGTTTACTGCATGCATACTAGTGGGCCCAGAGTGTGATTTAATAGTCACTATCATTATGTACAGGGATGATCATCACTGGATTAAATAGACAGTTCATACACACTGATCAAATACATGAGTCTAGTTTAACTCATTTATAGAATCAACTGAGACAAATCACTTCAGGCTTAACTAAAGTAATGTACATGATGTTATATGTTGAATTTCTCTCAATACCTATAGTGTGGTTTGAAATAAAATGAACAAAATCTCAAGGTCTGTTACCTCAATTTTTTCTCCACTGGGGTTTAGATTAGTTGTATATGTACAGATTATCTAGCATTGACTGCATCAGTAACAGTGATCAGTGGTTGAGGGGGCCCCAGTCGAACTTTGCTTAGGGCCCCAAGTAAGCTTGGGCCAGCCCTGCTTCGTATTGTGATCCATGCGTCTCTCTCTAGAGTTTAAACTTTTATGTCTTCGCATTTGTCGATCAACTGAGCCGAGGACTTTGTAGAATTTCCTTGATTTTTGTATTTGCAGTCTGGATCAAAAAAATGAAATTGTAATTACTAGACTTTCAAAGGAACTAAACTTCAGGGTCTACTATCAAACTTAGTAGTTCTTGAGATCCTTCAAGGCTTAATGCAATATTGAAATCTGGTTGAGTACACATAGATCATGTAAGGCACTTAGTTCAAGCATGTAATCTTATCACTAATCTTCATTTTGTTCCAGAAGTCAACTTAAGTTGCAACATAATGAGAGATAAATAAATATAAATAGATAAAATTAATGCTGTTTGTCCAAAACCTGTCCGAGAGTTGTCCTGAGACAAGTGATCCAGTGAGAACTCCACCGAAGAAGATGGAGGAGGTGAATGGGTTCTTCCACCTGTCATCACACACCAGGTCCCACTGTAAGCACACAAAAACACAAACATTAAAGCCCCAAATGTCATGTTTATGTCTCCACAGAACCTACAAAACTAAACAAGCCAAACAATCAATCAGTATTAACTCGACGTTAAACTTTGTAGCAAACATTTTATAGTTAATTGTTTTAATTTTTAATTTTATTCAGAGATGGATACGTATTTACATACAGACAGGACAAGAACAGTTTGATAAACCCATGTTTTTTACATGCAGTTAGAATTCTAACTATAACTGGACATTTAGTACATGTGAACACGTCACTCCAACTGATATGGTATGAAACTGAACACCTGGTTAATGCAGAAATGTTGAGGATTGAATCACTCATGATGTGAACATCCAAATCAGACTCAAACTGGTGAGGGCAGAGCATGATCCAAACTTTATGTCCGGCTTTGATCCAGAAGTGCTATGATATTATATGGTTATGCTATGTGCATGTAAACTTAAGGACTATTGTATACTGATGTAGTGTTCATTCTTTGGGAGCTTTAACAGTAATTTCATTGTCCATCAAGAACATGGAAAGTATTCATAACTTTTCTCCATTAACAACTACCTATTCTTGACCATTGGCTGCTTAAGCAACATCTGTTTAAGCTAATAAAAGGGGCAGCAAAATGTGAAAACCATATAATTATTTTTAATACTGTTGGTTCCAGTTGTTGTACTCGTTGAGGTTAAAAGGAATGTGGATGAGGAAGTAAACAGTGACTTAAAGGAATAATTTTGGGGAAACACGTGGACAGTTTCACATCTGGTATTTTCTTGTCTGGACATGAGGGTTGATAGACTGAGATAACCAAGAGAACTGGTTAGAACAAGAAAAAAAAGTTTGCTCAGTAATAGTGTTATAGATTTAAAACACTTGTAGGTCAAATTGTACTTAATAGGCTGATGCAAAGCTGCACATATTTCCTAATTAGCAGAGAATAGGATGAGCTGGCATTCCTATTTTCAGTACAAGCCACCTGATGGCCAAACATGCATCTTACAACAGTGCACACATGATGAAATTATGATTTTTGAGGTAAAATGAAAAAGATGAAATGCTTATTTTGAGAGAGGCAGACCAAACATTTCTGATAGCCTCTCTCACAGACCGTTCATCTAAGACACCGTATATCTCAGAGAAGAACTGCTGTAATTTGCCCGTACAACATACTTCTAGTTTTAAATTTTATTTTAATTCAACTTTACTCATAAAAGAAAGTCTGGCGGTTACATTCATGATTTATCCATATTGTAAACATTAAAGACTAAGCAAAATCCTGTCACTAAAACGGAGAAAAGGAGGTCTAATCCAGGGTTAAATTCAGTTTAGAGCCGTTTTAGAAGTAGTAGCAAAATGGTGGCACACTTTAGTGTTAGCTAAATGTAACATAAGTACATTGGCTAAGTATTTAATGTTACTTCATAAGCCAATGTAGCTAAGTTAGCTCTAGCTAAAGCTAACATCGCTACACTAGCTAAGTATTTAATGTTACATAAGCCAATGTAGAATGTGAGCTTTAGCAAATGTAGCTAGAGCTAATGTAGCTATGAAGATAATGTCCCTATGTAGCATACATTGCTGCCTTGTGAGCTGAGCTATATCTATGTTAGCTACTTATTTCTGTTTATCTATAGCTCAGTTAGTGTTAGCAAACATAGCTACCACTAACTAAGCTATGCAGATAACATAGATGCTTTGTGAGCTTAGCTTTAGCTCCATCATCCGTTATCTACGTATTTTACACAGCCAACAGAGCTACATATGCTACGCTGGCTGTGTTGGAATGTTTTCATCAAATGTTTCTCCCATAAGCAGACTGTTAACTCAGCTTTATTAAATGTTTGGTACCTACATTTTTTAGGTCAAGTTTTTGACTTTTAACTTTTGGTATCCTAACCTAACCTGACACGCCAGATAGATGTGTGAAACACATCCATCAGGGAAAGTCTCTGTAGGAAATGTTTGGGAAAAGGCAGAGGCTTTGAAATAAACTTGGAGTGTGTTTGGATGAACGTTTTGTCTATCACATCTCTACGGGCCAATCAGAGCAACAAAACACAGGACGTAGCCGCTATCGAGCTGCGCATACGCAGCTACCGAGGAATAACGCGAAACATGGCGACTATAGAGATGTAAGTACTCAACTTTTGTTGTTTCTGAAAAGAAAACAACTCACTGCTGTTCTTTGTTCTTCTTTTAACGAATAAATGTCATCAAGTTCTGATAAAACTGGCGCTTTAGCAGCATCCACGCTAAGCCCTTCCACCAAAATTGCACCAGCCTCTTGTTGCTGCTTGTTTACATCACGACTCTGCCGTGCCTGAAAATACTGCCGCTCATCATTGATTGGTCTTGTCACTTTCTAACTGGGCCCAAACGGTTCAGATGGGAGCTTTGCAAGATGGATTTGACCAGTGAAAAACAAGGAAATGGGCGTATCCATCTGCTTTGCAGGGTTAATCCTAACCCTTACATTAACCATAAACAGAAGTTTAATCCAGTTTTATTTTCAAAGTTTTAGCATGTATTTTCATCATAAGATATACAACGCACGCAAGAGATATATCTCAGATGAGCGGTCATGAGAGTGGCCGTCAGAAACGGTCTGCAGCCAGGCTGTCTTGCTTATTTTAGCAGTCAAAGACGAACAAAGCAACTATTTAAACCAGCAGTTTTCAACTGCCCAAACATCTACTCCATATGGAGGAATTGTGGCTCAGAGCTCTCACATAGTTCCACCACTCCAAACTTATTTAATAAAAAATGTCAGATTTTAAATCTCAGACAAAACTAAAAGTGTCAAAATAGAGAGAGGTGGGGGCATTTTGGTGCTATTTTTCCCCAGGCTCACATTCAATACCCACTGAAAAAGACTGTGTGACCCACCTTTGGGCCCTGACCCACCAGTTGAGAACCACTGATTTAAACACCTCCTATCTCCCTAGGACAGTAGAGCCCTTTTGAATGTCTATTTACACATAGCCAATGTCTTTTAACACAGCGTTAGAAGGATAGCCTATTCAAGTGAGTCTAAATTTTTCTGTCAACCACAGGCCTGGGTAATATGGACCCAAAATCAAATTTCCATTTGTTTTAGCTAAATGGTGATTCATGGTATGCATGTATAGCTTGTTTTTTTCCATAAAGAACTACCTAAAACAAACACAATTAGTTAAATGCCGTAGGGCAACAGAGTGACTTCTGTGGACATAACCCTATATTTCGTTTAAAAGTACAATTTATTCCCTTTCAAAATAAAGGTCAACAAACCTCTGATATGATAGTAGACACATAGACGCTCCGGTCGTACTCCCATCCGTCCAAGCAGCCTTCCGTCGACACGTGAGTCAGGTTAACATCATCTCCAGGTAGCAGGCCTCTGTTCGAGTAACCCAGCACATCTTTCACGTTGTATCTCGAGCACTTGCTGGGCATGACCGCGCCGCTGTGACTGTCCTCCTCGAGCGGGATGCTGCTGTTCCTCCACGCTGCACTTAGGTTCGCGTGCGCCGGGACGACGCACTGGTGTGGCGGCGTGTCCGCGAGGAAGACGATGGACAGGGCGGTGAATCCGTTGGGGACGATACTCATACAGAGGAGGAAAAACACCTCCTGCTGGAAACGTCCCCATTCTCCGAGAAAGGCGGTTGCAGCCGCATAGTCGGTCATGTTGCGTGTAAATTTCACCTGGCGCAGGACGTGCGTCAGGGTAAAAGGTGGATAAGAGTGAGGGACTTCTGAAGACGCTTTTCAAAGCGGTGGTTTTGTGTCAGCAACAAAAAACAGCCAACCCACCCACTGACCACCCGCTGTGTTTTCATTTTGACTGGAGTTTGCCAAGTTGGCCAGTCTCGAGGATCATAGCAACTCAAGAACAAATCTACAGGCTTGAATGATAAAACAAAAGAGGCCCCAATATTATTAACTAGCATGTTATAACAAATCACAGGATGACTGAATAAATCAAAATCTAAACTCTGAGCTGTTGTATTTTACCTCAAACATGCAATATGCTGTACCATATACGTCCCCTTCAGCTTTGCATTAAAATACATGAATCAGAAGTATATGTTGAAATTCGTTTTATATAGGCCTATCAAATTGGGTTCCCTTGACTCCAGTAAAAACAGACTGATATTACAGTCAAAAAAGTAACCATCATTGTCATGCAGGTATAAAGTGAAGCTCCAGCTGGAGATTTTAACCCAGACATTTGTATTTAAAAGAAATCTAAACAAAGCTCTTGTCATGAAAAACCATGAGACACAAAGACATACATGGTTCTCCAGCCTATAAAAATTGTGATGTTCAGCATTCATAATTCTGTGATTCATTTCCCTTACAACTTGTGCACTATGAACCCTTTTATTGGCGAGAGTTGCATAGGATCCCTGGTCCAAGGCCATAAAAGTTACACGTTGATTTTGCTTTGTTACATCCAAGTCTTTCCCCTCCAAGTAAATAACAGGAAACACATTTTAGCCTGTCCTCGCAGCATGTAAGTCAAGATGGTATATTCAGGGTAACAGGAAGCAAACAAAAACTCTCTATGTTCATTCTTTTCAAAGGAGTAAAGGGCAGTTTGCAAACAAAAGGGAGAGTCTCCAAGACCCAGCTCCTTCAAAGACTTAAATAGAAAAGAGCATGATCTTACTGCCAGATGTTAACAAATGCTTTAAGGCCCCTCTACAGGGGGTCTGGAGAACTCTTTATAAAGTTGATTAGCACTTACCTGATAACAAAGACAAGGATGTAAAGTGTGGTCTTATCTCAAGATAATTTACATATAGACCCACCAGTCTGTCTTACAACAGATCACAACCGAGTTTTCCCAAAAATGTTCAACAATGCATGTTTAGTTATTGAATATGTTGCAGTTTGGAGCATGATTAGACCAAAACACCTGATATAAAAAGAAAAGGGACAAAACTGATAAATTTTATACCCCTTTTCCCCTTCATTATGTGTAAATTTTTGCCAGTGTTCCAGAGATCTTGTGAAGTTACTTCATTATCGTGGGAAAAGTGTCCATTTATTGCAAGAGAAGAAGATAAATTAGTTGAAATATTGATCAGCCATTTTAACTCACCCAGTTTTACAGTAAAACAAGGTAAAATAAAAGGTATCAGTGCATGTTCAATAAGGCCTTTGGGACTTTTGCCACCATTTTTTTTCAGACACCTAGTTGGGACCCACTGAAAACTGCTCAGTGACCCACTTTCAGGTCCCGACCCACCAGTTGACAACCACTCCCCTAAGTGACAGAAAAATGGAAAGTAAAGTATATCTTTTTACAGATTATTTTGTTTTTACAAATGAGATTTTCTAGTATTTTGTGGCATCAACTGTGTTGTTTGTGATCAGACTTTCATAGGTCTAAGGGGGAGATCACTGAATATGGAGGGCCCCATGCCTGGGTTTGCCTTGAGCCTCAAAATTTCTAAGTGCGCCCCTGATAACAGGAATAACATCAAAATACAATGGTGGGCTGATGATTTTATGATATCAACTATAGTGCCAATAACCTGAGCGGGGACTAAAAATGTGGAGATGCTGCTGTTTAATTAAAGCAGCTCAGTATTTGTATTAATAAAAGACATGAAGCTGATATTAATATTTATAGCAGGTGGCTTCAGGTAGATCTGGCTGTTCACAACAGCAATTCAGAGGAACCTACATTACAAAGAAACTAAGGAACCCTCCTGAAGATAGATTGTTAAATGGTACAATAAGGTTAAAGTTTGTGACATGCAGTGATACAACTGCATACAGATAGATGCAGAAGCTCAGGGCCCCCAGCGATCTAAGCCTGTAACTAGGACCTTAAAGTTTAAAGCCCAGTCTTAAATGAGTGTCTGCCTCCATTAAAACCAAAAAATAATCTAACAAAAAACATTGAAACATATTAAAAATATAAGTAGTACATCCCTGATTCTGTTTTTACTCTTTGGCAAGTAAAATCACCAGAGACAGTGACAAAGAGATTGCCAATATTTCCATCAAACAGTAACATAATCCACATACCAGCACCTCTAAAAATCACTAATTAACAAGTCATTTGTTTGTTTACCCTTTAAAAAAGCTTAAGGGTTTAAAAAAATTCACCCTCTTAACAGCATGGTCTCAAGCACTACAGGCTAATCCTATCATCTTCACACCTAACTTCATCAGATAGTTCTGTTTGATCATTTTAATCCTTCACTGTTTCCTTAGCAGTGAAACATCTGCTAATAAACAGTCCTGAAATGATCTCTGGTTTGTTCAAACCTATTTAAAATTCATTCTGCATGATTGGACAGCATGTAAGTCCTAATGTTAAAGAAGCACCCTAATGCCTCCCGAGGACAGCTTAGACCACATACAGAGGTGGTCCAGGATGCATGTATCCACACTGGTTTGTGTGAAAAAGGCATAATGCTGCCTCCCAGTAGGTGTGAACAATGAGGCACTCCGTCTTTTCAAATGGGCAGGCACTTATTTACACATGAAGCAGTTAAATGAATTCTGATCTCAAGTAATCACTGACCCTGTTTACACGTTGCATTAACATCCTTGTTGGGTATTAAGAGGTAATTTGGTATGCTCTCATTTTGTATTAACAATAATTTGGTTTCAGATTAATCAGACTGCATACAGAGCCGGTCTGGGATACCTTCATGTTGGCTCGGTAGATGCTCACACATTCTAGCCTGCATTCAAAACTGCCCCATCAACTGAGGCCGTCTGTGGTAGTCAAATCAAAAAGTACAGTTTATATGCCTGTTCAGCATTGCTGGTTGATTGTTTTGAATGAGTTGTCATTTCAATTGAACCAGCTCTCCACAATGTGTATCTACTTAGAAAGTGCATTCCTGTTTCTTTTAGAAGTATGTTTTTGATCACATGAGGGAGAAAAGCCTGCATCACTCTGTGCTGACTCATTATCTCATCCTCAGGAGTATTGAGAGCATCTCATTGCGTTATTTCCTCTGAGTTAGAAAGTTTAAGGTTGCATAATTGAAAGTTTGATAAGATATGGCACGGCAGCTTGGTTTGGCAACCTCTCTATACAGCTCAGGTCCAAAATAAATAATCTGATAAAAACATCTATGAAAGTGATTGGGAGGAAAGAACAGCCATCTTTGAACACCATCTATGAAAAAACTGGAGTATACCAGGCTCAGAAGATCCTGGATGACCCCTCTCACATTTTTTTTCAGGAGTATGAACTACTCCCCTCAGGTAGGCGCTATAGAGCCTGTAGATATAAAAGCAATCGTTTCAAACTTCATTCATTCCTACCTCAATCACACTGCTCAACAAAAAACAGCCTGCAGTCCCTAATGTTCCCCAGTGTGTGTATTCATAAATGTTAAACCTTCCTGGCACCTGCTTGCATGTGAGCACTCTGTGTGGTAGGTTGTCTAGCTGGTAATGTATAAAGGTCCTTTTTTTCATGTATATTCAGTGTTTTTCTTGCAGTGTGGAAGTTGGAATTTTCAGTATTTATTGTATGAACTCTTATGATGTTGGATGCTCTCAGGCACTCCATATACTATTACAGACTCTGTATTTTATTCTTAAATCCTGATGTTTGTACATCAGTGTGTGTTTGAGCTGTGTACGTTGCACTACTGCCCAAGGCAAATTTCCCCTCGGGGGCAATAAAATATATCTTATCTTATCTTATCTTATCTTATCTTATCTTATCTTATAAAGCAGGGATGTTAATTCAAAATGTAAGCAGGGATTTGGAATGTGTTCTTCATGCCAAGTGTAAAAGTCCACACTCAAGTGGTCTCCAGCCGTTTTCAGATCATCCAGGACAGATGTTAGTACAAAGTGGTAACACCCTCTTGGTTTTATTAGAACAATTACCTGTTTTCATTTTAGTCAGTTATGTTCACACCTTTCCATTATTTTTTTAAGATTATTTTTTGGGCTTTTTTTGCCTTTATTTTGATAGGACAGCTGAAGATAGACAGAACATTTGGGGAGAGAAAGATAGGGAAGACATGCACCAAACAGTGCATAGACCCCAAATCAATTCTGCGACCAGTGTGTTGAGGACTACAGCCTCTGTATACGGGCGCCTGCTGTACCCACTAAGCTAAACTTGCACCCATTAATTCATCTTTTCTTTATTTAACAAAGTGAAGGTTTTTTTTTTTTTTTTTTTCAAAATTAATGATCAATAAATCAAAACGCGTTGAATCACATCCTCTTTAAGTTTTAGCAGGAAGAGTTTTAGCAGGTAATGACCCAAACTACAATAGGGGGCGCCAAAGACAGTGCAACTGAAACTTCAACACAGGATTTAATTTAATAACTATTTTGACATCAAATATGGGATTTTATTTTTAAAAACTCACTGCTTAGCTTTGCTAACTTGGCCGAGGAATGTATTGCAGCTTTGAATCTGATTTTCACAATTTTTCAATAACTTTCAGTTTTTGCATTTTCTTTATATAATTCGAGTTATCACTGCTGATCCTTCTGCTCTGCAGTTAAGATGTCCTCTTGTCATTTTTTTCTTTGACTTCATTGTCTTGTTATGTCTCATACAATATGTAATTAAATAATAAAACTTTTAAGTCTTATCTTATACAGTGTATTGAATTAGACCTGATGCCCGTGAGTCAGCAAGAGGTAATGCATCATAACTACTTTACATTATTTTACCCCGATTGCATGTCAGTACAACTAATGAGCTTCTTTTGAAAATGAAGAACCTAAAATAATGTTGTTGTTGTTTTTTTGTTTAACTGGATGAGTTTAAAGTAAAAAAGCTGGACTAAGTCACTCAGCTTTCCAAAGCTGATGAAATCAGGTCAGAGTCCTTATCTTCTCCAGTGTGCCTCAGCTAGATGCATGATTTTTCAGCGGTAAACTGCTGCTGGACAATCCGGTGACAATCCTTGCTTGGTAATATTAGATTATTTAAGCCTGTTATCCACTTTGAAACAGCAATACATGTATGGTTAGTAATTTACTCCTTTATTAAATCTACAGCAGCACATGAGCCTCTTTAGGGCTAAAAAACCTGGATCTTCATAGTTTCACGTGAATCAATTATTTTCTCATGGAAGTTTGTTGTGTCCTATATCAACTATTTGATGTCCTCACTGATGAAGGTCACAGTGGACTATAAGAGATCTTGTCATAAGTTAAGGTCCAAAATAACCTTTGTGAGAAAACACAAAACCTCACAGCCTTGTAAACAGAGAATCAACATTTACAGTGGGTTGCATAGATGAAAGAGCTCTGATCATCACGCTGAGAGGTCTTTCATGTGATTGACCAGTTAAGCAGGTGAGAGGTAGGCTTTTAGTATCAGTAACCACAGGAAACTTACAGCAAAGATAAGCGTGTGAAAGATAAAAATGTTTTCCTCAAAGCAAATGCACATTTTACCTGTTTATTATGTGGAGTTTCAGTGAGCCCTGTATATGAGGTGGTTCCTCTTTTTTTTTTTGCTGAATTTGTCCTGACAGTACATGACTTTATCAGTCGTTAAAATGTCCGATATGTTGAATGTAAACAAAAATGTTCAGGAAGGAACTTCCATTCAGTTTACTGAAACTTACTTTCTTTGAACAAATTCTCTTCTTTTTCTGGAATTTATAGCTTTCTGTTGCTCAAATAATGGTGTTAGTTTTCATCGTTGTAACGTCCTAAAGCCTCTCAGGATATGTGTATATAGAGTTAAAACATTCAATGTACAACCAGGGAGGCAAAGAAAACATTATCTAGCTTACAACTCTGTGAATTCAGATTTTAAAGGTCTCTTCTTTATTTTATGTATGAAACATTGATCATAAATTAACTAAATCATTTGATAGCAGGAGATTTCTGCTATTTTTAATAAAGGCATGCTCTCCTGTGCTGTGTGGCTTTAAATAGTCCAATGGGAGTCCTAAAGCTTCTTAGAAAGGTTTCTAGTACAGGCGCGTGCACTTCTTTGGGGTATTTAAAAGTGAGGAATGTTATTTAGACAAAATACCACACTGAACACAGCAGCACGGGGGCTGGGTGGTCAGATTGGCCACTCTGAACCTTTTAATCAAGTTTTTCTCTCAGTGAATATAATCAAATCAGTAAGTTAGAGGTCTCTCATTACTTATCTCTGATCATTTGCCACAAATCAAGAGATGACTGATTAAATTCTTTAAGTTTCTCTGGGAGGAGTTATCCATCTAAACAGAGCTTTAAAACTCTCAGGACTGGAAATTGAAGTTTTTCCGGTGTAAAAGTGTCCTACAGAGGGACCAGCTCGCTCTGCCCCACAGAGAGCTCAACCCTACCCCTTTGGTACTTTAAGACTTTAAGAGGGATACCACGTCTCATACGCTAAAGAATTTCACAGGATTTATTTTCTCCCTCTGAAGCAGGGAGGTATTTCTTTTCTTATAAAGAATGGGAGACTATGATGAAGACACAGCATTTCTTGGACAGACTGGTCCTTACTTCTGGACCACATTCTTCCTCCTGAACACAGTTTTTATCTCAACTGGATTCAATGGACTGTACATTGTCTTTGTGGGGGCAGCTCCAAAACATCATTGTCTTATTCCGGACGTTAACTTGACAGAGGAGTGGAAGGCTGCCGTTATTCCTGTCACAATAGTGGATGGTGAGGCGGTTCAGAGCCAGTGCAGCAGATATAAGCTGGATGTGGTGAGAAATCTCTCAGGTGAAGGATATGTTCCTGGTAGGGATGTCAACCTCACTAACCTGGAGCAGGAAGGATGTTTGAATGGATGGAGCTACAGCAAAGACATCTACCAGTCTAACATAGTCACTGAGGTCAGTATGGCCAGCATACATGTTTGTTTGATCATGGAAAACCAGCTGCTATGTGACATTAAATATGTGTTTCAATTTCCCCAGTGGGACCTTGTGTGTGACAACCAGTGGAAAGTGCCCTTTGCATCCTCAACTCTCTTCGTGGGATACCTGCTTGGGTCCCTGATCTCAGGCCAGCTTTCTGACAGGTATTTCATTTTCATTCATCAGTTAAATTTATGCCATGTCTAATTTCAAATGTATCTAATGAGTCCTAAGACCATATTCATCATTAATGCTACTGTAGCTGAGTAACTTTGAGTGAGGGGTTTTGTATTTTTTAATCTGCCCAAAGTCTGCTTATAAATCTTAGAAATGATCAGTTAAGGACATCACGGTGTAGTTTGTGGCTCAAGAGGCTTAGGCCCTTCACTGATGTGATAAATAACACAACAGCACCATCTACTGTTGAATTTGGGGTCATCCAAGACATAGTTTTGTTTTCCTGCAAGCCAAAACTGAAGGATCACCAGTCAGGGAATTAAAAAACAAAACCCTGTCATGATGGTGATGATGGTGTTATCATGTCTACTTGTATAACTTGCACATGTGTCCTTCACCTTCATTTCTAAGAACAGGAAAAAAAATCCTTTCCTCAATAATTTTGATGGTTCTCTAACTGCTCTTTCTTATTAGTTATTGATAACTTTGCATAGATATACTACTTATCTTAACTGTTCACATTAGTTGTATGAATAGTTATAAATAGCTTGATGTTTTTGAACCTCTCCTGATGAACCTTTAAGTTGTTTACATTTTGGCGCCCTCCTGTGGACAAAAAATGCTAACTTACCTCCGTTCTTACTGTATATTGCCCTGCAAATGGATGAATCGTATTTTTCAACTTAAAATATCATCCTGATTTTTTATGACCAAATACTTGTTTTTTTATTTTTTCATCTTTGCTGTAGAAAATGTAGCGTTGGTCCATCACCTATCCCATGACAGTGGTTTCAGGCAAAATAACGACATTGTTATTGAAAATAAAATGATAGTTTTTGTCAGTCCTCATTCTGATGCTGCTGTTCTTTTATAGCTCATTAAAAGGCCTTATTGTTAATCACAGCAAGTTTCTTAACCAGCTCAAAGCCCCTTACAGGAGTTTGAAGGTAGTGAAAATGGCATTGTCTTCTCATCTAATGTGATGCCAGTAGGACTGCAGTACATTAAGTACTTCATGTAGTTTGAACTTAATGTTTCTTATATGCAATGTTTGTCTCCGATGGACATTAGAGCTGAAAACCCATGACTGTCCCAAAGCAGGGGGCTCAGGACACAGCAGTCCAGAGCATTTCAGTGTTGATCTGTTCAGCTGTTTGCAGCTGTGAAAACTGTGCGATGAGAGGGGGTGAGGGGCTGAAAAGCTCTTTGATCATTGTGCCACAATCAGGGCTTGAGAGTAATGACTTACATTCACTCAGATTACTAAAACTGAGGGTTTTTTCTTTCTTTCTTTTTTTTTTTTTTTTTTTTTTTTTGGTTACTTGTACTTTTTTGAGTACATTTTGAAATTAGTACTTTGCTTCTACTAAAGTAAGTTTTAACCAGAGTAGCTGTACTATTGCTTGGATATATCCACCTCTGTTGACTACAGGGTAGTACATACTGTAGTAAGACAGAGATTTCAAATCCCATCCCAAAACAGCTGATGTACACAGCAAAAACTAGAGTGTTTGTATTTCAGGATAAAAAATTTCTGAGTTGATTTTAACCCCATTCTAAATGAAATTACCTTTATTGTTTGAGTTATTTGACAGTGTTTATCCACCAGTTTTATTCCAACTCTGTAAAGAGTCAACTCTTCTAAGCCCATACACACACCAGATTTGAAATTGCAGTATTAGTGTTAGTTGTGTTTGGATGTTGCCATTTGTACAGGGATCCTTGCTAGGATTCTTTTGTCAGTGTTTTTGGTGGATGGTTGTCGTTTTTGATGTTAGACACATTTGCACCTTGAGTGAAGTTATTCACTGAGTTAAAGTTCGACTTTAGGTGTTCTTAATGGATGCATAGTATTCTTCAACAGTTCTGTATACACTGTCTTGCTATGCGGTTTACTCTCTGGTTTGTTCTTGCTAGAGGAGTCCCAGCTTGCAATAGATTAGATAGATGCCATAGCTCTTTCATATTGTAAAATATGTAACACTTGTAAAATTGTAGTTTATCTAATTATATGTTGTGTGGACCAATATAGATGTGTTATAAGTGCAGAATTTACCTCTATACAACTTAAATAGGCACTGTCAATGTTGCTCCTCAGTAGAAACAGTACTCAGTACTTTAAGAGATATTTAAATGAAATACTTTTGCTTTTACTTGAGTAGATTTATTGAGCAGTACTTTCACTTCTACTTCAGTAAATTTGAACTAGAGGTCTGTACTTTACTTGAGTACAATAGTTGTGCACTTTTTCCACCTCTGGTCACAATAAAGATCGTTTAAAAGTACATCTCTACACTGGGAGCAATTCAGATGAAGACTTTTTTCACCCACATTGAAGAAAATCAACAACAGTAGTCATGTAGGATGCTTGTCATTGTTATTTACTCCTTTAAACAAGGCAACAAACCAGCACTGCTGTTCTGCATATGTGCTGTGCCCATCTGCACAGATTTATTCAGGAGAGAATGATGGAGGTATGGAGGGCAAAGCAACTGAGTGTCTAGTGACATAATCAATACAATACCATGTACAAACAGCGTAAATACATGTTCAACAGTGGAGATAGTCTGGCAACCAATGAATCATGTTCATTGCATATTAAACTGTGCTCACAAACCTTAAAACATGCCTTCCAGATATTGTGGACTGCTGTAAATCTCAGTGGTAGCTGATAAGGCATAATATCAGCAGCTTAGTTGGCTTTTGAATAAACCTTTTTACCAAACAAGTTTAAGATAATGCAGCGATGCAGAGATGCATGCAGCTTTCGGTCGCTTATGGGTTCAATAAGTTCATATAAAAACAAGTTTCCTGTAAAGACATTATTACTTTAGCTCTGACTGCCAACTCACTGGATTAAATATTAAAAATATCCCTGCCAGGCAAAAGTGCTGACTGCCAACATGTGTTTGAGCCATTGTAAATCCAAAATACCTGTGTCAGCAGTGTAGGGATGCCAGATGAAGTCCTCTTATTATGTAATATGTGGTATCTATCATAACAACAAGGGTGACAGTCAAAATAGGAAAATAGCCTCAACAAAGGTGGCCAAACCACGCACCATAGCACTGACAACATACAGACAATGAGCAATAAGGACAACAAAACAGCAACTTCAAAACAATGACTACAACCATCAAAACAACACTAATACACATTTTAAGTTGTGTTATTTAGTTGTCTAATGTCTCTGACTTTCTGCAGCTTACACTCACTGATCACTTTATAAGGCATACATGTTCAACTGCTCATTAACATAAATGTCAATCACACTGACATTCAAACTGAGCATCAGAATAGGGAAAAAAGGTGATTTTAGTGACTGTGAATGTCCCAGGGTTGTTGGTGTCAACCAGGCTGGTCTCTGGTTCTCTCTCTCTCTCAATGATGGAAGTCGTAGTGGAACGGTCATGAATGGTTCAAGCTGATGAAAATGCAGCAATAACTCAAATAAATACGCGATAACAACTGAAGAATGCAGGAGAGCATCTCTGAATGCACGATATGTCAAACCTTGAAGTAAACAAAGATCACACCTGGTGCCACTCCTCTGCTAAGAACAGGGAACTGCTACAATTCACACAAGCTTTGGATAACGTAAGACCGGAGAACCTTGTCACATCACCAACAACTATGGCATTTAAAGTCCCTGAAACCCCCTTTCTTTTCAATTCTGATGCTTGAACTTCAGCTGATAGTCTTGACTATGTCTGGGTACCAAAATGCATTGGTTGCTGCCGTGTGATTGGCTCATAAGATACTAATAAGCAGTTTAACAGGTGCACTTGATAAAGTGATTGGTGAGTGCATGACACAGAGACATCAGATGATGCTTTATATTCTGCCTGACTGGACTATGAAGCTGAGCTCCGTTGGTTCAGTTGGGTGTTGTCTAGCATTCCTTGGTTTATTAATGAGCATGGAATCTGATAGATTTCAATGATTACTTCTCAGCTGCATCGTTCTTAAAGTTTTAGAATACATAAGAGCAGCAAGCAAACACATTGCAATTATGTTTCCTAAGACAGCATGCTGTGAATTGCTAACAGTAACGTTCTTTTGTTTTTAGGTTTGGGAGGAAGAAAGTCGTCTTCATCTCCCTTGCAGCCCAGTGCATCTCAGTCATTCTCCAGTCTTTCTCTCATTCATGGAGGATGTTCTGCATCATGTTCCTCTTTGTTGGAGCCTCCCAGATATCCATCTATATATCTGCATTTGTACTGGGTATGAACTGTGAAATACTTCTCGTCCCATGTTTGGTTATTATTCTTGCAGGCTGCATTGACACATAAAAAAGATAAAGACACTGGTGAGTTGTTTTTCTGGGGGTATTTGATCCTGTAACATTCACTCTATATGTTTTTGGACAGGAACGGAGGTGTTGAGTAAAACTATGCGGGTAATCTTCACCACTCTCGGGGCCTTTCTTTTCTACTGCATTGGGTACATGACTCTGCCATGGATTGCATACGGTATCAGAGAGTGGAGGACTCTTCTGGCAGTTCTGGCCACAACTTCTGTGATCTACATCCCACTGTGGTGGTACGTTTTCTTCAATCCTTTCTAAAATTTTGTATTTGAATTACATTTATTCAACCATCTGGATCAATTGTTAAATAAATTACACACTAAATAGTTTACGTGACTTTGAGAGTTTTTTTGTTTTCACCTGCCTTAGGTCATTCAGGAGATATTTAGCTATTGTGCTAAAACTGTTATATGTACACTGACCTGATTGTGTATATGTTTAATGTCCACAGTTCTATTCAGTAACCTTCATAAATAAATAACCCTGTTGTGCAGGTTCATCCCAGAGTCTCCTCGTTGGCTGATCACTCAGGGACGAGTGGAGGAAGCTGAGGTCATAGTGAGAGATGCTGCAAGGAAAAACAAAGTTGAAGCCCCGACAGTTATCTTTAAAGAGACTGAGGTAAGTTTGCTTTTTAACTCACATATATTATTTAAATTCTATGCTCCTTTTTTGGTCTTTTGCTTGAAAATTATTTATTTTATATGTGATTTTAGCCAATAGTCCATTTTTATTTAAAATTAATTAATAAAAAAGACAAATAAATTTGATTCTACTAGAATTGTAAATGTTTACTTTTCAAATACAGACAGTCAGAAATGGACATAAAGAAAGTCTTTGTGTAAATTGTATTTTTTGGAATACATACAAGCTTTATATGACTTTTTGGGAGCTCAACCAGCACTGTATAAAAGTGACTGCCTTTTTCACAGAGCCTGTACTTATACTGATTTATCAGCAGAATGTATTGGCATAAATATCTATATCTGCTTAGCTTTGTTTAATATCTGTTGATACCACACAGATAATGTTGTTCATACTTATTTTCTAATGTCTGATTATGTCCTTTAATTTTTGTATGCCATGGTTGTTAGACACAGCGTTTGGTCGATTAGTGATCCTTATTCTGCTCTCTACAACCTTTGCAACCTCAGCAAAACCCAATAGTTTTATTTCATTTGATCACAGCAAATGTTCTCTCTTGGCACTTTACAACCACAGAAAGTGCATACTTTACTCCTAGTAATGTTTAACAGACTGAACTTCAAAAAACACAACTTGGCGTCAGCATAAAAGTAGAGCTTCCCTTTCACAGGCAACTTCCAGCAGCGCCATAGATTGATAGCTACCACCTTTACTTTCAGGGTTGGAAGAGACTGAGATTCTCCAACACTAAAGAAAAAATCATGCTCCTTTAATTTCATGTTCTTGCCAAATAAAATGTACCTCAGACCTTTCAGAGTCTGCATCAGATGTTCCTTTGCAACATCTCAAAATCAACCCCCTAGAGTAAACATTTAATCCAAATGAAATGTATCTGGTTAAACTGTCTTGTTTTTATTGTTTTTATTTTTTTGCTCCAGGCGATACCTCCAACCAAAAATTACACCATGCTTGATATTTTGAAATCCCAGAACATCAGATGTATCACCCTGATGTGTCTCATGCTGTGGTGAGTGGTTATTTTTCTCCTCAATCAAACATGAAATAATGGCCATCATCTACAGTTTGCCAATCCTTTTTAACAAGTGCTCTTAATGTCTGTGTTTGTCACAGCAAACCATTCATTGTAGTTTTCTTTTCTTTTCTTGTCAGGATGGCAATAAACATCGGGTATTTTGGTTTATCCCTGAACACCTCAAACCTGAGCGGCGACCCCTTCATGAACTGTTTTCTATCAGCCACTGCTGAGGTTCCTGCTTATGTGGTTTCTACTTGGCTGCTAAAGAAATGTCCAAGACGAGCGCTTCTATCTTCTTTCCTGATCATTGGGGGAGGAGTTCTTCTTCTCATCCAGTTCATCCCTGATAGTAAGACTTCTTTAATTATACTTGCATAACAGGATAAAGGCTTATTTTACAGCTGCTTTAAACCACAAATCTGTTATTGAACAAGGCAGTTTTATTGTTTTATTGCCAATTAAGATAATTGGAAAGGCATTTTTGGCACTGTCAGCTGGTTGTGTGTTGATAAATCATAAGATCAATTGTGCTTTTTGAGTACTTTGAAATGAGCCATTTTGAAACCCATTCTTAGTGAAATGGTCTTCAGTGTTGGAGTCAGCTGACGGTGTTGCTCCACCAGTGTTGGTTCAACTTTCTCTATTAATCTAAGCTCTGCCCACTTCCATCCTAAATCTGGGGGGATGTGTGGGCAGAGTTTCCCATCATGCCCTTTTGTGTTTAGTTGTGCTAGATGTTGGCTGTTGTACAGTGATTCCTGCCAGGACTCCTTTGCTAATGTTTATGGTGGACTGTTGTTGTTAGACACATTTGCACCATGAGTGATGTTATCTGCCGTGTCAGAGTTTCTGCCTGTGATCTCAGATGCTCCTTAAGGATGCATAGTGCGTATCCTTCTTCAGTATGAATTGCCTTGCCATGAGGTTGACTCTGCTTTGCTCTTGTTAGAGGAGACCCATGTTTTCAAGAGTTACTGCAGCTCTATCATACTGTAAAATATTTAACACTTGCAAAAGTGTAGTTTAACTCCATGTAGCGTGGAGCAACATTAACACTTTTAAACTGTTTAATTTAACTCTTTATCAGTTAAATGAACACTTAAACATGCTTAAATGTAAGTAAAAGTCATAAAAACCACCTAAAATGTAATTTTGTACATGATGCTTTGTGCAACATCATGCACTTTTTGAGGGGGATCCTCAAGAGAAGGTGGGGGTCCCCGATCTCTAACACCATTATTTTGGGTGTCAGGGGTTTAAAAGTTTGGGGAACCCCTGATTCAAGGTATAACACACTGTGAGTCAAAGCTGTAAATGCGCAACTACCACAGAAATGGCTTGTCCTTTTAAAATACAGTGATACTAAATCCACATAGATATGACTTTGTTTCCTTGGTTTCCAGATTGGCAGCCCCACCATAAATATACTTTGTAAAGTTGTGTTTATCCAAGTTTGTACTGACAATTTCTAACCTTATCAACCATCTATACGTGGTGTTTATTTGAAAGTAGATGTGTTCTACAGCTCTAGGGATGTACAGAATTAATATTTAACCTGAGTCTTTACAGTATGGTACTCATGAATCTACAACTTCAGCCTTTCAGCCTAACAAGTTTAGATATTTTGTTTAATGAAATGATGATGTTGCAAAGACTAAATAAGCCAAACTCAAAATAAGTGCTTCCTCTTACAAATCAGTATTGTGTTTTTTTCTTTTCAGACAGGGATTGTCTTGTCATCTCTGTTGTCTAAGAATAGATGTTTGGCTTAACTTAAAATTTGTAAAGTTTAAATTTTTAATTCTTATAAGATATTTGGGATTCTTTCATTCTGAACAGATTCTTGTATCTACATTCTTTTCAAGAACTTATTTTCAGTCATATAAGAATAAATACATAGATAATCATATATATTTGTTGCAACTAGTTTAAAATCACCCTAAATTTCATATTTTCTCTCCTCATTAGCTCTTCAGTATATCGCTCTGGCTCTGGAAATGACTGGGAAGTTTGGCTTCACCATGGCCTTCAGCATCGTCTACATCTACACAGCAGAGATTTATCCCACTGTACTCAGAAACGTTGGCATGGGAATGTGCTCCTCTGCGGCACGCATCGGCAGTATCACAGCTCCTTATATCATCTATTTAGGTATGTGAACGTTACAGTTTGAATGGCACAGTGTCATTAAGAAGAACAGAAGCAGCCTGAATAGAGGGAGATCTGTGACAGTCTTGTTCCCTTTATGTTTGCAGGTACTTATAATAAGGTTCTGCCATACATTCTCATGGGAAGTCTTACAATTGCTTCCTCTGTGGTGAATTTCTTCCTTCCTGAGACGCTCAACAGAGATCTTCCAGAAACAGTGGAGCAGATGCAAGAATGTCAGGGGTAGGTACATTTTTCCCTGGTTTTTGTGGTTCATACTCGAGATATAACCATTACTACAATGTTTAACAACAAGCCAGGCTAGATAAGATAAAGACTACTTCAATCGCAAAAATAACAAAGATAAGCACCCTTTGTCATAAACATCAAAGGAGAAATACAGGAATGAGGCCCTATCTTTGACTTTCTTATCTAACAGGAATATCTGAACTCCCTTTTTTGAAGCAAATTTAATATGTTTGGCTCACGTGTACTGGTGCAAAATCTAGGATGCTTCAAAGCAATTCAGTTTTTTAAAAAAGTATATGCCAGAGTCATACATACTATTTACATCATATATTTCATTTTTGTAGGTTGTGCAGTGGACCCAAGAAGAAGAAATACGTTGAAAATGGAGGAAGAGATGACCCAAACAAACATCATGAGGACAAATCTGATGTGCAGTCTCTGACTGCATAGTTAAGTAAGAACAGAGACAAAGCAAAGAAGAAACTTCTTTTTTGTTTGCTTGAACGTAATAATCAGAGATCTGAAAGTAAAATCCAAAACATGCACAGCGGGATCCAAAAGCCCACTGCCAAAAACTGTATGTTTTTGTATTGTTTCATTTTTTAAAACTCTATTTTTGTACTCAGTTGAAAGTTGCTAATTCTGGAAATTTCTTAATTAATGTTACGTAGAAAATGTCAATTTTAAAATAAAGATTAAAAAATATTAACAAGAATTATTTCATTGTTTTTTCTTTTTCCTTGAATCTGGATCAAAAATTATGTGTTTTCAATTATAATGTCTCCAATACTATGTATTTTATTAAAATGAACAAATGAAGCCTCTCCAAACTGGTTGATTTAATGGGAAAAAAGGTGAATTAAATGGTTAGTATAAGTTACAAGGTAAAAGAAAAGTCTGAATCTAACCCTACAGTTTGCTTCTAACCTAAGATTAACCAAGAACCACTGTATCTATGGCAGGCAATAGAGCAGTTTGAAGTGTGTCAGAGAAAAGGTCAATCCCACCAAGCCTGAGTCCGGGGATCTTTGCTGGTGAAGGATGCTCCCTCCAGGTGAAAGTGAGCTAATGTCCCAAGGAGTTTGAGCATGTCACAGTTTTGTTCACAAGTGAGGATAAAATGAATGACGGACAGGTGGTCGTACCGTCAGCAGTGGTAGTGACTGAAAGAGCGGGAAAACAGATACAAGCAGCTGAAATGAGTTTCCTTTGTAAAATGGCTTGGCTTTGTCTCAATGATGGGGTAAGCAGCTCAGACATCAGGAGAGAGGAAACAGGCTTCTTTTTGCACCAGGGCTGCTCTTTTGTGGTGGTCAAGCCCAGGCTGGGCCCCCTGAAAACCCCATTGAAGGGGCCCTCCCCAGCTGTGTTTTACTGATGTTATCAATGTATGAGTGTTGAATCAGAAGCAGTGGTGCTAGCATCCTGGCTAACAGTTACCTCATGTTGGAGCTAAAAAGTTGGTCAAGCTATTATTGGGTTCTGATGTTGAATTTATTTATTTGTGCCACTTTCAAACACTTTTTAACCCCCTTTGACCACCGTTTCCACTCATTTTTGCCACTTTTAACCAGTTTTGTCCAGTAACCCATTCATGCTGCTTCTAACCCATTTTTGGAATTATATTATTTTTCCCTTAAAAAGATGCTTCAACATTATGGCAAATTCGCACATTGCCAAAATTCCTATAGTCTTAGTCATAGGTTTGTTTCCTTTAGTTGTCGGTGCAAGCTGTTTCTAGATCTGGGGGGACCGATACACCAGCTGCACAGCTAACGCTATGGAAGCAGACGGTATTTTTTGCTTTCCTTAAACAAACTCATCAAATACACAATCCAACAACTCCGAAACGCTCTTGTGGACAAGTTGTGACCTGCACGTTCACCATGGTATGAAATAATCATGGAACATTACGATACAGAGATGTTTTAAAGTTAATTGCAAAGCTGCATTACACTCCAGACATGGCTGCTGCACTGTGTCACTCCGCCCAGTGGTTTACTCAAGAAATAGTTCAGAGTATTTGCCTTATGTGTCGTAATGTTACATAATTATACGTTAATATTTCATAGCGTGGTGAATGTGTCACAACTTGTCCATGAGAGCGTTTCGGAGTTGTTGGATTGTGTATTTGATGAGTTTGTTTAAGGAAAGCAAAAAATACCGTCTGCTTCCATAGCGTTAGCTGTGCAGCTGGTGTATCGGTCCCCCCAGATCTAGAAACAGCTTGCACCGACAACTAAAGGAGACAAACCTATGACTAAGACTATAGGAATTTTGGCAATGGGCGAATTTGCCCAAAAGTTGAAGTATCCCTTTAAAGCTTTTTTCCCTCATACTTCTACTTTATGCCCTGGCATTCTTACATTTGTGCACATTATGGCTTAGATATGTAGTCTGAAATCATTTTCCATCTGGTTCAATAAATGTACCCATCCACATTGTTATCGTTACCAAAAAGGGAATTTCTGTTTTAAGAGATTTACATTTTGAAAGAGGCTATATTATACCACAGCATAAATGAATACCGTTCACTTTTAGCTGCTTGTTGAGAGTTTTTATTATTCATGCTAAATATAAAATATGGTTAACACAGCTTAACTTTACAATGGACCATGACTTTCCTCAACTCCATGGGGTCCCAATTTGACTGAGCCCCAAAAGCCTTCCCCTTTATCTCCATTTATGGTCAGCCTTGGTCAGGTTGCCTCCTGGGTGCATCTTTATAGGATTCCAATTTAGTGAAAACCTCAGGGTCAACCTTGAGCTAGATAGAAGTGTGCATATCCAACTGGCTTGAAAGCTCCTCTGAATTCCTTTGAAGAAATCTTTTAAAAGTTGGGGAGGAGGAAATCTAAGCTGCCACAATAAACATGGGCTGTGTCCAAAAATAACACCCTATTCACAACATACTGTACTATCTAGTCCCATTTTGTCCTGCTGTTTGAATTCTGAGTGATAGTAACGTCCACCACTAACAGGTGAGATGTGATTGGTCAGTTTTACTATTGTTGACTTTGGTGACAACTCCCACCTGCTGTAGGGTGCACCAATCAAAAGTTTTACTTATAGTTAACAAAATCAGATAGATGGCTTTGGTGACAGAGGACAGAGCAGCAACATTTGGTCAATGTTGTACACTGGATTACTTAAATGAGAAGCTGGAGTTCAAATGCAAATGAAGACCAATGTGCAAGATTAAATTGGAGCAGACAATGGAGCTATCATTTCATCTCCTGGATTTTCACGTGCTTCTGTTTTCAAGTAATGTGACCATCAAAGAGGAGGATAAATCTATAAGGTTGTCAGAACAGCATATTTTATATTGCTGGCAATATCAGATTTTTCTAAAGTTGTATTTGGGGACTCCGTTGGTGATCAATAAGTGATCATTATAGACTTTTTGAATTACAGCTATATATATGAATAAATATTAACACTATATAAAGTCATGAGTGAGGCACAGTGATGTTATTTATATTATGATCCTAATTGCTAGGTCGTGGTGATGAGTTTCAAAAAGTCATGGTTACTGTTTGTGGTCCTGAAGTGATGCTTCCTGGCTGTGCATGTTTGCATGTGTTGGATTGAGGGGGTCATTTGTTTACACCCCAGTCTGATGTCAGAATGTAATGATGAACTGCCAAGGCAGGCACTTTGTGTGATGATTGTGTGAAGGAGGGATTTGCACTGCTTATGAAACCTGCAGTTTCTTGTATCTTTATCTCCTCATTTTCATTTTTCTTTGAGAGTTACTATAATTGTTCTTTTGCAGGATAGGCTGGAGGGAAGCACAGCATGTGCTTTTTTGCTTTGGGGGTGGGGGCTATATGCAAGAGCCACAGTTCACTGACACTCATCCAACATGTGGACTACACGAGCTGAGATGAAAATAAGCACCTTACTTGTGCTGATCTTTGCTATTTCTGTGTGTGAAATATTGGCTGGATCATCTAAAAACATATTCGTAGAAAGTGTAGCATTTACTATGATCTAAATTCTTCTGTTTGTAGCCTGTTTCATGTTGTTCATTGAGGACATATGGCTGTCTCAGCTAAAGTGTCATAAATGATTCATCTACATACAATCTGTTACATAAATCAATGGTTTACCTCTCTTTGAAAATCATTAACTTCACTTCCTAGATTCCTCGAGTCATGCTGCCATGCATCACAATTTATCTAACAAAAACAGCAACCTTTTTACTGTAGTTTAGGGAAAAGACATAAATCCATATCTTTGCATAAATGCTTTCATTTTTAAACAAGTAATTTTGCTTGAGAAAACTGTTAAGTTTTTATATTTGAGTACTGTAAGTAATTGTGTAACCTCCCAGTTCAAGTGAAGCTGGCATTTATAACTCAGCTTTATCTCACCCTTGGTTTAAATGCCAGCCTGAGCTGAAGATCAAACTCTCTTGCCTTCAAGTGCTGCCTTCAAGTGCTGGGGAAGTTTTCTTTTTGATCCTCTCTTTTTCCAAATATCAATATATCAATATTTTGGTGACATAATGGGACACTTAAAGATTCGAGACTATGACAGCATCACATCGTTCCTTGGAGCTTGGGGACCCTTTCAGATGAGGATTTTTTTGGCACTGGCCATCAGCATTTTCCCCAACGGATTAGTTGGAGTCTATATAGTATTCGTGGGCGATTCCCCACCTCATGAGTGCTATATCCCTGCAAATAACAGCATTAATGAGATGTGGAGAAATGTGACTATCCCTCTGGAGACTGTCAACGGCGTTGAAAAGCCAAGCTCCTGCTGGAGGCTTAACCTGGACATTGTCAAAGACTACTCTCAAAAAGGAATCATCCCAAATGTGGATGTAAATGTGAGCGAAATACCTTTAGAGAATTGTCTAAATGGATGGATTTACAGCAAAGAAACGTACCAGTCAACTATCGTCACAGAGGTGAGAGTCAGCAACCTTTCTTCTCTTGAGCATTTCTTACACTAATCAGATATTTCAGAACTTACAGCAAACTCATTGTGACGAATTAAAAGTGAGTCATGTATCTTCAAAGAATCCCCCTCAACAAGTATGTGATGCAAGGAGGAATCTGTTCTAATGAGGGCCCTCAAAATGCATTGAAAAAAAATCTTTGCATTGTGGCTCTTTTTAAGAGCAGGACAAATAACCTTACCATAAAGGATGATAGGGATGCACAACATTTTCAGCATGATATCAGAATAACCAGATATTACATTTCTACCAGTATTTGCATTAAAATATGGCCTCTAAATATCTGCCATATGTACAAATATGTTTTTAGTAGTTTTAGGCAGGACCAACAGAGTTACACTAGCTTAAGTCTATATCTTTGTTCATTCTCATTTCTTAAACTTTAAAATGTTTCCTTAAGGCTTGAAGTTTGTTTCTTTGTTCAACCTTGAACTTAAAACTATGCTGAAAGGACTTAAGTTTAAGGTCTGAATTTGGCACAAAAGCAAGGAAATTTGTGTTTGGTAGATTATTTCTTTGTTGTAACAATGCTTCTTGGTAATAAATCTTGTATCATTGGAAAGCCTGTTTATTTCCCTTTTAAAGTGTGTCACATTTGTGGAGAACATGTATTTATGGGATGAGCAGAAGAGCTGAGTATGTGGGCTGCGCCCATGAAAAATTTGCCATATCATCTTATGTGCCAACAAACGGCTTATTCTGCCATTGAGTCTTGTTTGGTGGATTGGATGATTGAAGTCGGAAGGAGCCTTGGTAGCATGTGGAAGAACCATATACAGCCACAACAGCCTGGCACCTCCTCCTCATGCTGGTGACACACTGTTGTGGGATGGTATCCCATTCTTCAATCAGCATTTGTCACAAGTCAGCCATTGTGGTTGTGTTGGTCACTCTGGCACCAATAGCACACCCAAATTGATCCCCTAAGTATTCATTGGTGTTGAGGTCAGGACTGCTGGCAGGCCATTCTGTTCTCTCCACTCCCAAATTCTGGAGGTAGTTTCTGATAAACCCTGCTTTGTAGAGGCGAGTGCTGTCATCTTGCAGGATAGAGCTCAGTTCCAGACTGTGGAGAAACGAGATTGCCTCTGACTGCAGAATCTCATCTCGATATCTCTCTGTATTGAGATTTCTACCTGTGATGACAAGCCTCATTTATCCACTGAGGGAGATGATGTCCCACACCGTCACACGGTTACACTCTCAGTGCAGCAATCAGCATAGTGTTCTCCACGTCTTCTCCACACCTTGACCCTACAATCCAACTGCTGTAGGCAGAACTTGGACTTATCACTGAACATCCTCCACATGTTCAGGTTCCAGTTCACATGTTGCCAACACCAGCAGAAATGGACCTGGAGGTGAAGGGCTGTCATGGCAGGCCTCCTTGCAGCCTTATGAGACCCGAAATTGACTGCATGAAGTCTGCTCTGGATTGTCTGGCTTGACTTCGGTGTCTTTTTTTGTTGTATTTTGTTACACTTGGCTTCAAAAATATGCTTCAGAAACCAGTGGATGACATCACTGAGAATACAACCATGTTGAATACAGTGAGACCAAAAGGACTGTTGATGAATTCTGGTTTTACTCCGTCTAAAAAGACTGTCCATATCATTACTGCTGATTTGCACGGAAAACTAAAAATATTTCCATCTTGCAGTGGGACTTGGTGTGTGACAATGCATACAAACTTCCACTGGCTACCTCTATCCATTACGTTGGTGTACTGGTAGGAGCATTTATATCAGGCCAGATATCTGACAGGTGGGTACTGCTTACAGCAATGTCTGTAAACTTTAACAGTCCACTTGGCTCTTATGAATGAATAAATTCATACACTGCATTTATTACACAGATATGGAAGGAGGCCAGCGCTCTTTCTCATGATGGCTCTCCAGACCGTTTCAATCACAGCACAAATATTCTCACCGAGTTGGGAGATCTTTACCTTGATTTTCTTCTTCGTTGGTGGGGGAGGATACTCCAACTACACAATTGCATTTGTGTTGGGTAAGTCTTAGAGGAGGCAATGGTTGTGATACCCTTCAATATATTTGGATTTCGTTGTGGTCTTTTTAGCTGTTGGTAAAACAGGGGTAAAGCAAGCAGTAAACTTAATGAAAGTGTACACGTACATCAAATAAACTCTCTAAGACCAAGTAAATGCCAGTAAACGCAGTAAGGCATAGGACAAAATTAAACTTAAAAAGTATCATTTAATTTGGGACTTTGTGTAAAATGTAAATAAAGACAGGAAACAGAGATTTGCAAAAACTTTTCAACCAAGAATCAAATGAGCACAGCACAAATACACCTGGAAACACTTGGAACATTTCACAGGTGAGAAGGTTAATTGGTAACAGGTGACAGGACCATGGTTGGGTATAAAAAGAGGGTCCCCGAAAGGCACAGTCATCCAGTATCAACAGTGGTGGGAGGTTCTGTACTTGTGAAAGAGTGCATGGGCAAATAGGCATGGGCCACATTTGCTGTGGTCTGGTGAGCCTACTTTTCAACATGTTTTTGGAAATAATGACTACCCAGTCCTCAAGGGTAAAGATGAAAAGAACTGTCAAGATTTTCATCTATGTAACGTACAAAAGCAAGCATTTATGATGGTGTGTGGGTGTATTAGTGCCCATGGTATTGGTAACTTTCACATCTCTGAAGGCACCACAGATACTGAGAGATTCATGCAGGTTTTGGAGCAGCATATCTCCTATTGAAGATATGTGCTCCAAAATCTATAAATTATATCAAGAAGACATCTTTTTCGGGAATATCCCTGCTTATTTCAAGAAACAGTGCATTAGTTACAACAGCATGGCTTCACAGTAAGAGTGTGAGTACAAGACTCACCTTCATGCAGTCCAGACCTTTCTCCTCTTGAAAATGTTTAACATACAATTAAGTGCAAAATAAGACCAAAGAAACCCTGCACTGTTGTACATCGAGCAAGAAGAGGAAAGAATTCCACCTTCACCACTTCAGCAATGAGTGTCCTTCGTCCCTAGGTGTGTGCAGAGGTCTAGAGTGTTGTTAAAAGTAAAGGTGATGTAACGGTGATAAATGCACTTCTGTCCCAGGGGCATGTCCAGGCATCAAATTCAGAATGTGTCTTTATTTAAAAAAAAAAGGCCTATCAATTTGAACATCAAATACATTGCTATTGCCCTGTATTCAACTCAGTAAAGATTGAGAATGAGTTTTAAATAACTGTTAAGTTTTACAATGTCCAAACTTTTTTAGAGCAGGTGTTTGTAACTCTAAATTTTGTTAAATAAATCTCACCAAGGTATCTGGATGACATGAATCTCAGTTTATTTCCTCCGATTGATTTCTCCCTCAGGTTCTGAAATTCTCAGCCCAAAAGCCAGAGTGGTCTTCTGCTCTCTTGGGGTTTTTATGACCTCTGCTTTGGGGTACATGGTAAGCCCAGGTGTGGCTTACTTCCTCCGGGATTGGCGAATGCTGCTGATTCCCATGGCTGCCTCAAGCCTGATCTATCTCCCTCTTTGGTGGTAAGAATGTTCAATTTTTTTATTTTACAGTTCCTGGGTAAAAAGAAAAAAATAATATTAACTTAGATCTTCCTAAAATGTTCAGGGTGGTTTTGTCGCCTAAGCCAAACCCATTTTTGATGATGCTTATTGGTGCCAGTTTGATAAGCTCATGCTTTGATTTAAGAACAATAAGATTCGGATTCACACTGGGAATCTCAGTACTGTCCTAAAGAGATGCAGAGATCTTTGATGACTAACCTTTTCCCTCCATCCCAGGAGTTAAGGCTTAATCCCAATTCTCCCCTTAACCCTCACTCTTAACCCCCAGTCTCAAAATGTGCGTTCCTGTGAAGTGCGAGGGCTGTCCCAATTCTCCCAATAGGGGCGAGTTTGAGAGCTTTATCTCCCTCAATTTTGAGGTGCTCCTGGAGCTCCCTTGGTATTGAGGGTTATCACTCAAAGATAGATGGCGCTGATTACTGCCCTCTATAGTCTGAAATCGTAACTGCTATTAAGGGGTGTCCCATTTCTAAGTCATGATATGACCCTTACACTTGGTTTTGAGGGGCAAGTTAAGACTGAGGGTTGAGCTTGAGGGTAGGATTGAGGGTTAAGGGGAGAATTGGGATTCAGCCTAGATCCATTACTGCTTGGCACAATAATTTAAAGGTCACATATTTTACCCTTTTAAGACAAGTTTATATTGGTCTCAGAGGTCCCCAAAACATGCCTGTGAAATTTGTTGGTGAAAAAACACTCCAGCATTAGATTTTTGCATGTCTAAAAATCCCTCTGTTTCAGCCCTGCTCAGAACAAGCAATTTCTGTGTCGGTTGCTTTAAATGTTGATGAGCTGTCTGACTCTGCCCCTGATTACAACCCTCTCAGGAAATAGATGTGGCTCAATGGATGTGGCTCTCCTGATCCTCCTCTCAGCTGGCAACTGAGAGCAGGATCAGGAGAAGAGGGTGGAACTTTCTTCCAAGAGGGGAAGGCCAACCAAATCTGGGGATGGTGCTAACTCCCGGCATGATATCATGAGGGGAAAATCTGAGAACGGCTTGTTTCAGCACACATTTCTGAAAGGTGGAGGGGTGTCTAATTCTTGGATGGATTGTGGACAGGCCCGGGGCACATATTTTCCGCAAGAAAAGCCTGAAAAAGTGTATGTGACTTTTAAGTACGAAGAATAAATTAGGCTTGAAAGGTAATAGAATCGGTCTGGCAGAGGCTAACCCTTACTGAAATTAACTCCATTACCTGTCATGGATAAACAAAGTTGTCTGGATCTGGAATCCTAACACTTCCAATACACAATGGAAAAAGTGTTTTTTAAGTATATGAATGCCACTTTAGTGCAGAGTTCTATGAAATAGAGAAGTTCCCACAGCTATTTATTGACATTAAATATATGAGTTGCTTATTTTGACAATTAAGTTGTACAAGACTTTACTTTTTCCTGCTTCTATGATGGTGTCTTTTGATGTTCTTCTCTCTTTTTTCATGCAGGATTGTACCAGAGTCTCCTCGCTGGCTCTTTTATCAGGGAAGAGTGAAGGAGGCTGAGGCAATACTGAGGGACGCTGCCAGGAGAAATAATGTCAAGGCCCCAGAGGAAATTTTCACAAGCGCTGAGGTAAGATTATCAGCTAGTTTCTTTATGATTAACATGCCATAAAGATTAACCGGTATCAGCTCAGAGCGCAAGCTCAGGTCTGAGGTTCATTCAAATAAAACTGAAAGAGCTAGTTGTTTACACTTTGTCGGGTAGTCACTTGAGAGAAGGCTATAAAAAAAAACATGCTGCAAGATGCAAAGCTTAGGTACACTTGAAAATGGTCGTTTATAACATTCAACAGCTCCCAAAAACTTTACCAAACATTAACAAGTTCTTGTGTTTCAAATACATGGGCCAGAGATCTCACAGAAACTCCCATGATCAAATGTAACTCAAGAGGAAAAACAAACATGGAGAATGATGGAAATCACCAGCTGGCTGTCCTGGAGTCTTTAACAGTTTGAGAAAAAAATAATAGAAGAAAATCAAGGAAAAGATTGAGGGGGAAATCCTGGCTTAGAGAATGGATGGTTGTGTAAGTCCTAAAACTGCATAAAATCCAGTGACACTTCCCAATCTGCTTGTCCTCACTGGTTGTTGTGGGTATCCCATTCAGGCAGTGCACCCTTATTGAAGAGGCGCTGTGCTTTTACACATGCATGACCAGTGTTCTGTCTTTTTAAAATGAGCACAAATAGCATAGTACTGTCACTGTGTCCTCCATTACTTATGGAGCTGCTCAGCTATCAAATGTGTGCATTCGAACATCATTAGATTTGGCCTTTTCAGGTAAAGTAATTGTAACAATTCTTTTTCTGCAGATTGAAGATGCACTGGCTATAAAAGAGAAGAAATACAATGTTTTAATTATCCTACAAAACTGCAATATGTTTTCTCTGACAATAGTGTGTTCACTTCTGTGGTAAGTCTAAAGTCTCCTCACTCCTCATTCAATTCATTTTCAATATCAGCAGATGATAAAAACCTATGATGGCCACATTGTACAACCTCTATTCACATCTCAGGAATCAAAATGTATATCAGTGATGATTTTTATCGTTTTGTTGTAATGCCTCCTATCCTGGTCATCTATAATGTCTTGTTTTAAATGTCTCTGCAGGATCGTCATCACCATCAGCTACTTCGCTTTAACCCTCAACACTTCAAACCTGCATGGCGACCCTTATTTAAACTGCTTCTTCTCTGCTTTGACCGAGGTACCAGCTTATATTCTGGCTCTTCTCTTGCTCAAGTTTTGCCCCAGGCGCATCTGTCAGTCCTCTACACTGTTACTTGGAGGCATTATGATCCTCTGTGTTAACCTTATCCCTATAGGTAAGTCTGAGATTCTTTAGCTCATAGATCATATTCTGTTTAATACATTTTATCTATTAGACAGAAATTCAACAAGATTGTCAGGTGTAAGATTTCATCATGATGAAATAAATCTGTGTCAAAATGTTTTAACTGACAATCACAGAAAGAACTCAGTGAGGCTGTACAAAATTAGTTTTAAACAGAATGCTCAGTTAGAATTGCTAGAAAAATAATTTCAGAATGAATCAAGTATTTACCTTTCTCAGTGTATGCTGGGTTTTAAAAATTATTTAATCACATTTTTCAGGTCTACCTGCTGTATCTGTGTCTCTTGAGATGTTGGGGAAGTTTGGTATGACAGCTGCTTTTTGTATTGTGTATTCCGTCACATCGGAGCACTTTCCCACTTTTATCAGGAATACAGCGATGGGTTGTTGTTCAATGGCGGCTCGCATCGGAACAATCATCTCCCCATTCATCATTTATCTTGGTGAGTACAAAATCGCCTTATGTTATCAAACTTTTGCAAATGACAGTTTCTTTTTTTTTTTTTTATCTTACTTTCATACTTTGTTTTTTAGATATTGTACAAATTCCTATTCCAGAAAAGTTGGAAAATGTGCATGAAAAAACTGAATAGATATTTGCTAATCTTTTTTCAACTTGATACAGGTTTTTGATGTTCAAACTGATCTATTCTTTTCTAATGCACATAGTCTAAATTTGACGCCTGTAATATGTTCCAAAAACATTGTAATTCTTTTTAAGCATCCAGTGAGTGACACTAATTGTTGAATTTTGAAAGAGGAATTCTTTCCTATTCTTGCTTGATGTGTGTCTTATGTTGCTCAACACTGCACTTCACAACGCACCTTTTCAATGGGAAACAGCTCTGGACTGCATTAAGGCCAGTGTAGTACCTTCACTCTTTTACTGTGAAGCCATGCTGTTATTACTTCTCAGAATATAGCTTAGCCCCATCTTGCTGAAATAAACATCCTTAAAAAAGACATCTGAGTAGAAGTATAAACTGCTACAATACCTGCATGTACCCCTCAATATCAATGGTACTTTCATAGATGTGAAAATTAACACAAGGGATACCAACTCTTGTGATAGTAATAATCTGGATAGTCCTGTTCCTCTTTAGCTGGGAGGACTCAACAGTGATTACTTAAAAAAAAAAAAAAATAGCTTGAAATTCAGAATTCAGACTGTGATAAGAGTTAGTTACTTGTGGCTGCTGATGACCATTATCATAGCCATCTTATATATTAAATAATATATAATTCTTATTATATATATTTGTTTACCAACCAAATGCAGATGTAAAAGTCATATTAATATGACTTAACTCATGGTGTAGTAACATCTTCTGATGTACCTTACATACATAACATATCAAATTGGGATTTTGTTGTAGCCCCCCCCCCGAAGAAAAATCCACCAGCCGCCACTGGTAGCGGCTGGTGAACAGCTGAACGGCGACATGCTGAACAGCTCACTGCCTCGCTGACTGCTCGTAATACCCCAATAAAAAAGCAGAAATCTCAAAACAGCATAATTTCTTGCCCCTGTCCCACTTATTGGAGCATGTTGCTGACATCAATTTCAGAATATGTGTATATTTGAAAAACCATGTCCATGAGTTTTAACATTAAATATATTTACTTTGTGCTGTTTTCAATTGAATATTGATTGAAAAGGATTTGAAAATCATTTTTACTGTTGAGTCCTCATTTTATACAGCGTCCCAACTTTTTAGACATTGGGTTTGTAAAATGACTTCAATAATAATAGTTTTAAATTGAGTAATTAATTAATTAAGAAAACATGAATGCAGGTATTGTGGTAAGTTAACTGTTTATAAAAAAAAAAAAACATGTTGCAAGGAAAAGCAGATCAGTGTTTGGTTCTTGTCTCTCAAAGGTGAAAAGTATTCTACTTTTATTTGTCACAGATGACAAAGAAATAAATATCTAAAGGCAAACAGTCACTTAATACATACTAAAGAAATTACGGTGTCCCTGATAAATGGAGTAAAGAACTACAAAAATATTCATGTAACATCAAGTTTCTGAGCCTGACTGTCCAGAACGACTTCTTTTGCTTGCCTTGAATTTCTGACCTTAATTTCCCTTTTTGTGTTCTTTCTTGTACTTTGTAGTTTATTTACCCTAATTCAATTTCTTATTGGTGTGCAGTACTTGGGTTAACTGTGGTAGCTTTAAAATTGCTAAATGTTGACATTTTCCCTTTGACTTTCTTAATGCAGCGAGATACAGTAAGTCTCTCCCGTACATACTGATGGGAGGCATCGCTGTGGCTGGTGTTATCCTGGCTCTCATTCTCCCAGAAACATTTAAAAAGCCTTTGCCAGAGACTGTATCACAGATGCAGCAGATATGCGGGTGAGTATGATGCACATTTATATGCAGCAAAGTTCCTCTGTTAAAGGAAAAAAAAAAAGTCACTCAGAAGGTGCTGCTCAGTGTTTGGCTAATATACAAACAGGTAAAATATAAATAATAAAAGTGCCTTCTGAAAATCTGGTAAATTGCTGTTGAGCCAGAAACAAACAATCTTGCACTGCAAGAATACTTCCTCTACCTCCAGTACCACCGCCACTTAATTGAAAAGTTATCTCAGTGCACTGAAATGATTGACAAAGCTTAATCTGGTGAACAATTGACAGATTAAAGGAACAGTTTGTCACTCTTTAACTATATAATTTCTGTATTTTTATGTAATGTTGCCTCTTGGAGTCTCTTTGTAAACTGTCTCATTAAAGTGCAGCTTAAACAGTTTTGAGTTTTCACTTGTTTGTGTTGTGACTGAATGTCCTCTAAATATTCAAACAGGAGACGAGGAAAGAAGGAGAAAGAAGCTGAATATGGAGAGAGCACAGCTGATTTTCAGAGTAAAGAATCAAAGTTGTAGTTCATTGTTGTTTGCTTTTGTGTGTGTTTGTGTGTGTGTGTGTGTGAGGTTGTGTGTGTGGGGGCATTATTGCAAGAAATGTACAATTAATGCATACATATAGAGCATAAACTTTTTCTCCTGAAGTTTTAATCCTCCCTTGCATGAGAAAAGAAAACCTCAAATCTCACCTGAGTGTACAAGTTAATGTGACAAGTTAAAAATGTTTTTGTGAACTTAGTCACATCTTTTGTTTATGCGTTAAAGAATGATTAAAGTGAAAAGTAGTGGTAAAAGTGCTCTTTTGTTTGATGATTACTGCATGACCAGGTTAATGATCGTTAAACTCACTAAAATGGTGTGTTTGATGTTAATTTCAAAGTAACTTTTGCTTGAATTGATACATATTGTAACTGAAGTATACTGTTGACTTACTAAACCCTAACTGACACAAGTCTTTATATTTTCTTTATACAGTATAGAATTATTTTAACTGTGTATATTTTAGCACATTTCTGGTATATAATCTTTGTTTGCTTTCAGTGTTTTGTTTATACTTTGTATTGATCAGATTGTGTGAACACATGCACATTTCACAAAAAAATGAATATAAGTTGTCAAATACCTACATTTAAAAAAGTGATATGTTTTTGTAAAAAGTTGTGAATCAGAAAATAAAGATGTCTTACACAACTCAAATGTATTTGCCGATGATTGGTGTTCTGCTACGGATGTTCTGAAGCCAAAGTTAATGTCAGAGCATTCTGGTTAGTATTTCATCACAGCAGTAAGAGAGAAAGACAGAAACAGTAAGAGTGGAAGTTTTTTTTTTTTAGTACTAGGGTTAGGGCTACGGCTTTGACAAAAATCAAGATAGCTGACGCCTTAAGTTTGAGTAGTTTGTAGTGAGTTGTGAGATAAGTTTTTAGCCGTCATTTGTTACACCCCATTCTGTATTCAGTATGTAATGATGAAGATTTATGAATGAATGAGGTATAAATGATTCAAATTGCTTATGATGTCTGCTGATTCTTGTGTCTTACATGTTTTTTTTTTTTCATTTCTTCTCCTTGTATTGCTAAGGCTGGACCTGTATAAAGGCTATGCCTACGTCACTTTCTTATTTTTGTTTGAGAGCTACTGTAATTCCACTTTTGCAGGATAGGAGAGAACAGCATGTTGGACTACTTTGTGGTGGGCACAGGGCCCCTATATGTAAGATCAACAGTTCACTGACACTCATCTAACACATGGACTACAGGAGCTGAGATGAAAACAACTACCTTACTTGTGCTGATCTTTGCAGTTTCTATATCTATAACAGTAGTTGGATCATCTAAAAATGGATTTGTACAAAGTGAAATATCTATACACATCTAAATTCACCTGTTTGTAGCCTGTTTCATACTGTACAAGTCCTGCTAAAAAAAAAAAAAATCCTTTTTGGGCTGCTCTCCAATCGAACTTTGGACATCTTCTATAAACGGTTGAGGACAAATGATTGTCTCAGCTAAAATGTCTTGAATGATTCATCTACTTTTAAATACGTCTACATAAATTAATCTTTTACTTGTATTTGAAAACCATTCACTCCCCATCCAAGAATTCCTTAGCTATGCTTGCCTTGCATCACAATTTCTGTAACTAAAACAAAAAACATTATTACTTTAGAATGAAGAATTAATTAAAATCCAAATCTATATATGAATGCACTGATTTTGAAACAAGAAAATATGCTTCAGTTAAGATGTTAAGTTTTCTGTTTAACTACTTTAAGTGACTGTGTAACCTCCCAGGTCTAATCAAGCTGGCATATATAACTCAGCTTTGTCTCACCCTTGGATCAAGAGCCAGTCTGGGCTCTAATTTAAACTCTCTCATGACATGAAGTACTGGGAAAGTTTTCTTTTTTGATCCTCTCTTTTCAAAACTATTACAGATTTTGGTGAGATAATGGGAAACTTAAAGATTCGAGACTATGATAGCATCACATCGTTCCTTGGGGCTTGGGGACCCTTTCAGATGAGGATTTTTTTGGCACTGGCCATCAGCATTTTCCCCAACGGATTAGTTGGAGTCTATATAGTATTTGTGGCTGATACCCCACCTCATGAGTGCTATATCCCTGCAAATAACAGCATTAATGAGATGTGGAGAAATGTGACTATACCTCTGGAGACTGTCAACGGCGTTGAAAAGCCAAGCTCCTGCTGGAGGCTTAATGTGGAGATTGTCAGAGACTACTCTCAAAAAGGAATCATCCCAAATGTGGATGTAAATGTGAGCGAAATACCTTTAGAGAGTTGTCTTAATGGATGGATTTACAGCAAAGAAACGTACCAGTCAACCATCGTCACAGAGGTGAGAGTCAGCAACCTTTCTTCTCTTGAGCATTTTTTACACTTATCAGATATTTCAGAGCTTATAGTAAACTTATGTGTAAGATCAGTCCTTCAACTTTAGATCACTTACAGCGCTCCTGTAAATGTTGCAGAAGATAGAAGATTAGGGCTTAAACCCAATCAAAGGAAAACAAACTTGTTATTGAATAAAAAGAAAAGTAAAAGGAGCAGTAAAAAGGTAAATGTTCAATCACTCAAGACTCAGATTACATTTGACCTTTCCACTGAGCTGTCTGTGAGTTTTAAGAATGTAATGAGACATTAGGAGCAGTGATGTATTTATTTTTCATCTCTGTGGCTGCAGGGAGATGTTGCAGTGGATTGACTAAAGTGTGCTAAGAGGGACAATAAAGCATGCAGTTAATGTGATTAAAATAGTGAATGCACTAATATGAACTGTAATAGCACCACCATTAGTGCTCACAGCCATAATAAAAAAGTTTGTTGCAGCTCTCTTTAAGATAAGGCCAGTCAATCAGTCCTTGTAAATTGGACAGCAAAGTTAGAGCCAGTGTCCAAGGCCTTAAGAGTTATGGCTGCATCATGCCTGTAATTTACATTACCATAAGCCAAACCTGATAAGAACACAGATTCAACAATTCTCTTTATACAAGACAAAGTAAAACTCACTGTTTCTGTTAAAAAAAAAACAACTTCCAGTTGCAATTTGGAGACTAGAGAGTATTTAGTCAATGATGCTTCACTTATAAAGATGCATTTAATAAAACATAAACCTCAAACTTCAACCTATTAAGCCTACAATGTCTGACATAGTGACTAAATTGGTGAATGTTTGCCAGAGTATCATAATTCCCATCCCTGTCATTCTTACAACACTGTCTCCAACACTCACAAATGTGCACACTAAGTTATTAGCAATAATACAATAAATAAGATTCCATTTCCTAGACATAAGTCAATGAAAGTCATTATGCACACAGTGCACATAAGAAGAAAGTGGTAATGAAAAAATTGTTGCACCAAGATATAAAAAACAGAGTTCTTGCCAATGTAACAGGCAGGACTATACCTGTGTAATAGTGGGACACTTTCTACCTCCAGGTAGCAGGAAAACCTAGGATCAGGTCCCAGCCTCCCAGAACACCCCAACTTAAACCTACACTGAAAGAAGTAGGCAATAGGAATAGGAACAGGAACAAAGAGTAACCTGACAAGCCAGATGGATTTGTTTCACACATCCATCTGGGAAAGCTTCAATAGGAAACATTTGAGAAAAGGCAGAGGCTTTTAAAGAAACTCGGAGTGTGACTGGATGAACGTTCTGTCTGTCACATCTCCAGGGGCCAATCAACACGTGGAGTAGCCGCTATCGAGCTGTGTGTGCACAGCTATGGGGAATAACGCGAAACATGGCGACTATAGACATGTAAGTACTCGACTTTTGTCGTTTTTGAAAAGAAAACAACTCACGGCTGTTCTTTGTTCTTCTTTTAATGAAGAATTGTTGTCAAGTTCTGATAAAACGTACGCTTTAGCAGCATCCACGCTAAGCTCTTACGCCATAATTGCACCAGCCTCTTGCTGCTGCTTGTTTACGTCATGACTCTTCCGTGCCTGAAAGTACTGTCCCTCGTCGCTGATTGGTCCTGTCACTTTCTAACCAGGCCCAAATGGTTCATATGGGAGCTTAACAAGATGGATTCACCAGTGAAAAACAGGGAATAGGCGTATCCATCTGCTTTACAGGGTTAAACTAAGAGGCCTGTCAGTGTCATGGTTTACATCTGACAGAGCTAAGGCCTAGGGTGTTTTTCCTAGTAAATGAAGTTAGTTTAATAATACCTGTCCAACCTGCTTCTCCCTCCTGTCAGCCATAAGAATACATTGCCCCTATCCTGAAGGATCACTTTGCTATAACCATTAATAAAGACAGTTAACTCCAACTTGGTACTGAAAACTCAATCATTTCTTCAAGACGTGCTTGAGAAATAAAGGAAATAAATGATTATGAAACTAAAAACTCCCAGACTCTCTCAGAGACTTTACAACAAGTATTGTATTGTTTCAACATGACATGGCAGTACTGTCAGTTTCATTTACTCACCACCTTTGCCAAAGAACATCCTGAATGTGGGCAGTGGAACTGCAGAGGGCAGGATTTCTGAGCGGAGAGAAAGGGGAAGCGTTCATCAAAGAAAAACACCACTGTCCTTAGTATCGAAGTCCATGTCCAAATCCTCACACTCCAGTTGACTTGATTGTAGAAAACAAAGAAAATCCATGGACATTAGGAGTGGGAGAAAAAATCAATACAGCATAGTATTGCGATATTTTGTCTGGTGTTATATTGAATCACCTCATCCACCAAGTATTGATTTTTTTCAAATTAATAGCTAATATGAACTGAAGTCTATGATAATGGAAAATAACCAGGGGAAGGACATTAGGATTGCAAGCAGGGCACGATTGAGATGGACATGACACATGAGGTTTGAAAGAAGTGCTACATAAAAATAAAATACTGCACAAGGGCAAGGCTAATGCTAAACCAGCTAAACAGTTGAAAAAATTGTATAGATCGCAATATATGGTATCGCAATACTCACTGCATTGCAAAATGTTCAAAATCGCAATAATATCGTATTGTGACCCAAGTATCATGATAAAATTGTCACGCGGGGCCACTAGTGATTCCCACCCTTAGTGGACATGAGACTAAAGCCATCTTAAACGTTTACTTTTACTTCTTATCTGGTAAGCCTCTGCCTCGCCTGAACAAGCTTAAACTAATCAACTCCACCACTTCTATATGTGCGGACATAGCTTAGCCGGCTAACAGTAGGATGCTGACCTTGTCCTCCTCGGCAGTAGTTCTCCTTCCTCTCCTCATGGGACGAGTCAACACCCTAACTTCATTTTGATCGCAAGTTGAAGTAACAGCGGTCAAAATTCAAACTTTTTCACTCCTAAAGAAGGGCTTGAGTTGCTCTCTTAGTACTGGAGCTTTGCAGGGTTCGTTCCCACCATTGCTAGTCTCTCTCTCTATCTTTACCGCTTGCATGTCTTTCCTCACAGCTAATTGGTCAAACGGCTAAAACTCTCTTAAAGGCACAACGCATGACTGTAACAGGAAAGAAAATATTTTTGTCTTCTGTTTCTTAGCCCAAATTACCTGCTATACTGACATCAATCCAGTGGATGTGTGTTACCATGGACGTGGCCAGTCCCCTGAAAGTTCTAAGAAGTGTGATTAGAGCACTAGCACTAGCCTCCTGAACAACATTGTCCTCCAGGTCCTGGTCCAATCAGCTTTTTCTGCTGACATAAAAAGGTTTGTCCTAGGTCCTGGAATGGGTGCACTTGCTGAGTTATAGTTTAAGAGAGGGGTCTGGCTGCAGACCGTACATTTCTGACAGCCATTCTCACAGGCTCTTCATCTGAGACATCATATATATCTCAGAAAGGAAGTGCCATAATTTGTTTTTAAAAAAAACAAAATTCTACTTTATTCATAAACAAAGTCTGGCAGTTACATTCATGAAATAACCACATTGCAAACATTAAAAACTAAAAAAATGTTTCAGGAAAAAAAAAAAAAGAAAAAGATCAGAGATCTAATCTGTGGCGTGAGCATGTTTCATTGCAGTTCGCATGCGCATGCCCAGCACTGCAGTTACAGCATCAGACTGTTTTACGGCATTGTTGACGTAAGCAATAAAGTGTAAAGTGTAGATAAGTTAACACACATAACATAATCTGGGATTGAATTACAAATAGACCAGTTTTATAGGCAGTTAGACAAACAGTGGCATGCTTTGGCTTTGTTTGGCTTTAGCTAAAGCTAACATAGCTACGCAAGCTACTTTATCAACACAACTACTTAAGCTAGTGTAGCAGAGTTAGCTTTAGCAACGTGAGCTTCATCAAACATAGCTAAAGTTAACAGATGTGTAGATAATCAGAGGTGTCAAAAGTATTCACATTCATTACTCAAGTAGAAGTATAGATACCACGATTTAAAAAGACTTCTGTAGAAGTCTTTTTTCTTGTGAGCAGACTTTTTATTTGGCTTTATTAAATGTTTGGTGATCAGGTTTTTGACTTTTAACTTTTGGTTTCCTATCTCTTACCTTAACCCTAAACAGAGGTTTTAATTTCAAAAGTTTTAGTGTCTCAGATGAACAGTCTTTGAGAGTGGCCGTCAGAAATGAACTCTCTGCAGCCAGACTGTATTGAGTGCAATGGATTCACCTGTAACTTTACAAAAGAAGTGTCTCACACTGAGTAATTAGCCCTGAAATAAAGTTTGGTGATCCTTAATCAAATGAAGGGTCGTACCTTAACAAACCATCATGAGCCCCTAAATGGCTGCTGAGCCCTAGAAAGGTTTGCCTTTACCTCCTTAATGGACAGCCTTGGCTCACACCACTGGTTCATTTTTTTAACCATCATGCTGATCAGACATACGTGTATACAGTCAACTTTCTGTGTTTAACAGTGCTGATTAAAGCAGATCACTGAATAGTGAAAAAATGTTTCCATCTTGCAGTGGGACTTGGTGTGTGACAATGCATATAAAGCTCCACTGGCTACCTCTATCCATTACGTTGGTGTACTGGTGGGAGCAATTTTATCAGGCCAGATATCCGACAGGTGAGTACTGCTGACAGCAATAGCTGAAATTTTTGACTTTCAAGTTTGGCTCTCACTGTGTTTCTTACACAGGTATGGAAGGAGGCCAGCGCTCTTTCTCATGATGGCTCTTCAGGCCGTTTCAATCACAGCACAAATATTCTCACCGAGTTGGGAGATCTTTACCTTGATTTTCTTCTTCATTGGTGGGGGAGGATATTCCAACTACACCATTGCTTTTGTGTTGGGTAAGTCTTAGAGGAGGCAATGACTATGATACCGTTTAATATATTTGGACATCACTGTGGTCTTTTTGAGCTGATTAGAAATGCAAAGAGGAAAAAAATAGTAAACCTTTAATAAACTAGAAAACACTTGGAAAGCGCAGACCTCCGCCATTCGCCCTATCTCTCAATAGTAAAGAATCCTTAAAAAATTCCTGGATCCAGACAGTGATCCGGATCACTCCCAAAATCTAATCAGTTCTTCCTTGTGCCATTTGTGACATTTCCTGAAAATGTCATGAAAATCCGCCCATAACTTTTTGAGTTATGTTGCTAAAAAAACGATCAAACAAAAACAAACTAACAAACTAACAAACACTGCCGATCACATAACCTCCTTGGCGGAGGTAAAAAGAGTACTCATCAGACGAGCAATGCTAGAGTTGATGTTACTTTCATTAATGTTCATTGTTTATTATTTGTTCTGTATTTAGTTGAATGTAGTTTGATAAGGATTTTCAGATCGCTGTGTTCTGTTTTTATTCACGTTTTATTTACAATGTCCCAGACTTTTTGGAGCAGGGGTTTGAGGCATCATCCCAAATTTTGTTTGATAGCACAAAATGTCTGAATATCCGTCTGAGTTATATGGTTGGATGTTAATCTCAGTTTAATTTCTTTGATTTATTCCCTCATTCAGGTTCTGAAATTCTCAGCCCAAAAGCCAGAGTGGTCTTCTGTTCTCTTGGGGTCTTTCTGACCTCTGCTTTGGGGTACATGGTAACCCCAGGTATAGCTTACGTCCTCCGGGATTGGCGAATGCTGCTGATTCCCATGGCTGCCTCAAGCCTGATCTATCTCCCTCTTTGGTGGTAAGAGTTTTCAAATATTTTATCGAACCTTTCCCTGGTATACTCCAGCATTTACTGAGATATCCTCCTAAAACTTTAAGATACTTTTGTCACCTAACCCTTTCCTGAATGTGATTGTTTTTATGGCGTTTTTTAGTGGCAGATTAGTAGGCTCTTATTTAGGGGTTAGAAAAAAATAATTTCAGATACACTCCTTACATTTTGAGTTCTGTTCTTTGTCAAACACTGAAGCTTTTCTGGCAGAAACCCCTGCGGACAAACTTCTTCCCATCATCCAACTTAATCCATTACTGCTTGGAAGAATATTTTCTATAAACAAAATAACTTAGATTCATGACATGAAAGGGTAGCACAGCTGGTCTCGCAAAGACAAGTCCTTTGTGATCTGAACTGAATTGCGATTCTCAGATAAATGAAGTCGTTTGGATCTTGATTCCCACCACTTCTAATTCTCACTACACAGTGGAAGAGAAACTGTAAATGAGCGAGTGCTTCTTTGAACAGAGTTTTATGAAACAGCTAAGTGCACACAGCTATTTCTTAACCTTATCACATATTGCTTTACTGATGGATAGGCCATTTAAATACATCAGACCTTATTCTTCCCTCTCTGCTGGTGTATTTAATATTGATTTCTGTGCATCTTTTTTTTATAAAATGTGCAGGATTGTCCCAGAGTCTCCTCGCTGGCTCTTTTATCAAGGACGAGTGAAGGAAGCTGAGGCAATATTGCGGGATGCTGCCAGGGGAAATAATGTAGAGGCCCCAGAGGACATTTTTACCACTGCTGAGGTAAGATTATCACCTAGTTTTTTATTATCAATATGTCATAACCTCACGTATCCCTCAGATAGAGTGCACATGTACAGACAGGTCTGTGGTGCATTCAAATAACACTTCATGCATTTAACTTACTGCCAGCATTGCGTTATTATTATGCTTATCTGTTATTTAGTGGAAAAAGGGAGTGTGTAGTTGATGTGGGGTTGCACTGTACAAAGGAATACTGCATATCACCTTTTTATCAACGCCAATGTCAAAAAGTCACCCTCACACAGTGTGCCTTGGTATTAATTGTGCTAAATGTCTCAGTGTTTTTTGTCAAAAAAAAAAATCCTCTGGCTTGGTTATGAAATTTGGGTGCTTAGTCTTAGTTTGATACCAAAGTTTATACAGCTTCATACTGTCGTTAGCCTGCCCCTCTTTACACATGATATACTGGGGCCGTGGAGCATCATCAGGACCAATCCAATAATCAAAACGTTAAATATTCCTGGTCATCTTCCTCTTTTTCTGCTCACTCCAGAATCTGTTGACACACGCATTGCAGCAATTAGGCCCAATCATTTTTTGCAGTTTCTACCTCTGAATAGTAACAAAGCAAACAAATTATCGCTTATAAACAGCTGAAGTATAGCCTACTTTGAGTCCTAATAAAGCTTCTACACCAGCCTGAATGCAGTCCTAACCCTAGATCTGATTACAGACTTGAAAAGCACTCGGAGAGCGCAGACCTCTGCCATTAGCCCTATCTCCCAATTGTACAGAATCCTTTAACAAATTCCTGGATCCAGACGGTGATCTGGATCACTCCCAAAATCTAATCAGTTCTTCCTTAGGCCATTTGTGACATTTCCTGAAAATGTCCTAAAAATCCGTCCAGAACTTTTGAGTTATGTTGCTAACAAACTAACTAAGTAACAAACAAACTAACAAACCCTGCTGATCACATAACCCCCTTGGCGGAGGTAAATATCAGCCTCTGTATAAAAGGTGTTGAGCTTTTACACATGCATGTCCACTGTCCTGCCTTATTTAAACAGCAAACAAATAGTATAATAATCTGATTTGGCCTTTTCAGGTAAAATCATTTCCACAATTCTTGTGTTTTCTGCAGATTGAAGATGCACTGGCTATAAAAGAGAAGAAATACAATGTTTTAATTATCCTGCGCAACTGCAATATGTTTTCTCTGATAATACTGTGTTCACTTCTGTGGTAAGTCTACAGTTTCCTCGCACCTCATTCAATTCATTTTCAATATCAGAAAAAGGAAAAAACTAATGGCCTTTTCACAGTCTCTATTCACAACTCAGGAATCAAAAAAGTGATCATTTTAATGGTTTTGGTTTTTTTGTTGTTGTTTTAAATGTCTGCAGGATCATCATTGCCATCAGCTACTACGCTTTAAGCCTCAACACTTCAAACCTGCACGGCAACCCTTTTCTAAACTGCTTCTTCTCTGCGTTGACAGAGGTACCAGCTTATATTCTGGCTCTTCTCTTGCTCGAGTTTTGTCCAAGGCGCATCAGTCAGTCATCTACACTATTACTTGGAGGCATTATGATCCTCTGTGTTAACCTTATCCCTATAGGTAAGTCTGATCACTGCTGTAGTTACGCTATATGGACAAAAGTCATGTGTTTTGAACAGACCTGTTGCCACGGGCTGACATAGCTGCAAAAGGGGGGCAACTTCGTATTAAAGTACATGTGTTTGAGTACAATGACATTTCAGTCCCTGTTGGTGAAATGGTCACGGGGCTGAATACTTTTGTCTGAAAAAAGGAGCTACAACATAGCTCCTTTTTTCATGCGTTTCATGAGCCAGTTTCTTTCATTTGACAGAAATCAACGAATGTCAAGTATCAAGATTTCATCAAGATAAAAAGTTCTGTGTCTAAAGATTTAAGCTTTTAACCACAGAAAGACCCTGTGAGGCTATAGAAAAACTAAGTTTCAAACAAACTGCTAAGATAGAATTTAGCTTCAGCTTGTTATGCCTCTGAAAAATAAGGCAGATGACCACTAAAGTTAATTAATTTGACTTAGTTAATTAATTTTATATTAATCCATCCAATATATGCTGGAATATCTAACTCAGGTTGACTTCAACAGTGAGGCTATTTTAGGTTTTTGGGGATTACAGATGTCTATACAAAATGACATTTAATCTGAAATGTTAAAAGTGGGCTAACTGGCCTACAGATATGTGGCTAAGATGTATTAAGTGAGAAGGTTGTTTTAATATTTGAAGAGTTGATGATGAGTCACTCCAGTGAATTTCAGATATTTACCTTTGTCAGTGTATGCTGGGTTTTAATAATAATTTTATTATATTCTTCAGGTCTACCAGCAGTATCTGTGTTTCTTGAGATGCTGGGGAAGTTTGGTATGACAGCTGCTTTTTGTATTGTGTATTCCGTCACATCGGAGCACTTTCCCACTTTTATCAGGAATACAGCGATGGGCTGTTGTTCAATGGCGGCTCGTATCGGAACAATCATCTCCCCCTTCATCATTTATCTTGGTGAGAAGATAATCCTCTTATGTTTTCAGCTTTTTGCAGGTGACAGTTTTTTATGTTGTTTTTGTTTCATGTTGTTTTTGAGTGAGAAGTTTAAAATTTCAATTTTAAACAGCATAATGATTTGCAAATCCTTTTTTTAACATTATACATGATGTACTACATCTTAAGTTGCTTAACATTGTGGGGGTTTTATTGTTGTATTTTGGACTTCATAATACACTGTGCTTTTTCAATGGGAAACATCTCTGAACTGCATTAAGGCACATATGGAACTCTCATTCTTTTATTGTGAAGCCATGCTGTTGTAACCTTCAAGGATGTGGCTTAGCCCTGTTATGATGAAACAGGAACATTCTTGAAAAAGTGATCTGGATAGAAGTATATAAGTTGCTCCAAAATCTGCATGTACCTCTTAGTCTCAACAGTGCCTTCACAAATTTGCAAGTTACCCATGTGATGGACACTGCCACTTGTGCTGGTCATAATCTGGATGGTCCTTTTCCTCTCCAGCCCGGAGGACTAAAAGTTGACATTTTTCCTCTTATTTTCTTAATGCAGCGAGATACAGCAAGTCTCTCCCGTACATATTGATGGGAGGCATCGCTTTGACTGGAGTAATCTTGGCTCTCATTCTCCCAGAAACATTTAAAAAGCCTTTGCCAGAGACTATATCGCAGATGCAGCAGATATGTGGGTAAGTATAGGTAGAATAAATATACAAAGCCTTAAAAGTTCTCTGTTTAAATTCAGGTAAATTGCTGGTGGAGATAGATCAGGAATCAAACATTAAACTTATGCTGCAGTACTAAATAGATGACAGATTAAATGAACCACTGGTCTCTCTAACTTTAGAATTTCTGTATTTTTATGTAATGTTGCACCTCTTGTAGTCTCTTTGTGCACTGTCACATGAAAGTGCAGCTTAAACAACTATGAATGTGTAATTAAGCTGTATTTCCACCAAGTGGTCTAGTTTGATTTAGTATGGTTTGGTTTGGCTTGGTAGCCCCCCAAATAGTTTGCACTTCCGTGGGTGGATTTTAGAGGATATATAGGTCATGTTATCTGGGACATTTTTCAACTTTTGATAAGGGATATGCAAATAATCCCATACCAGGCTGTACAAAAAAAATTATACCCTTTGTCTCATTTGTGTTGTTACTGAATGTCCTCTAAATATTCAAACAGGAGACGAGGAAAGGAGAGAGAAGCTGAACATGGAGAGAGCACAGCTGATTTCCAGAGTAAAGAATCAAAGTTGTAGGTCATTGTTAACTTGTTTATTTGTGTGTGTGGGAGCTGCATTAATGTTTGTTATGATAGCTGTAGGTAATAAATCAGAAAGAAGGAAATTAATAAGCAATGCATGTAGACACTTCTTCCAAACCTAACTAATCTGTACAAAAAAATTAAAAGGTGAAAAATACCTATTAAGGAAGTGGTAATTCATGCTTCAGAGGACTGCATAAAGCCCAGTGAATGAACACTTGTGTTACTAACTCAAAAATTATTTTTTTATTTATTTAATAGTAAAAAACTACACTTAAATGCTCTTTTATTTAATGATTACATCACAGCTGGCTAAGATGGTTTGTTTTTTGTTATTTTAAAGTAACTGTTGCTTGAGATGACATGTACTGGAACTGAAGTATGTTACTGACTTACTGAGCCTTCTTTGAACAAGTTTTTATTTTTTCTTTATAGAAGTATAAAACTATTTTAACTAGGAAATAACCACGGCTTGCTTTAAGTGTTGTGTTTATATTTTGTATTGCTGGAGTTGATTTTGGTAATACATTTCACAAAATAAAAATAGAACATAAGCTGTCAGACAAATAAAAAACTGATATTTTTTTGTAAAAAGTTGTAAATCAGAAAATAAAGATATCCTCCACAACTCAAATGTGTTTGCTGATGACTGGTGTTATGCTGCTGATGTTTTAAAGCCGAAGTCAATGAGCATTCTGGCTATTGTTTTTATTGATTTTATTGATTTTTTGTAATTACTAGGGTTATGTTTGGCTTGGCAGGAACCTGACACTGCTCACTGACCACACTGTGACCATACATGTGTGCAGATAGACATTTTCTGCTACCAATAAGACACAAAATAAACAGTAACCTTGTCACAATCTCTCCATCAAGTTGTGATTTTATGTTGTTCAAAACTATCTATTTGTTAATTCCTGGATCTTTATAGTAACTTTATCTGTACTCTGTAAACTTTTTGATCCAATAAGAAGAAAAAAGCCACAGGGTGTCCAGTAGAGTTCATTACTACGTTAAACTGTCAGGAGCAGTTTCTGGTATTTAAAGGCCCCATAGCAAAGAGCAATATGATGCCCTACCCCTTTTAACCAAAAGAAATCACTGAAACAATAAAATATTTTGCAAAATTCCAAGCCAGAGAACTATACAGGACACACCCAAATCTGAATATATTCTCAAATACCTAACAGAGCCTGCTCATCACATTTCTTAGTCTATTACCTTTATGAAAGGAAGGGCATCATAATTCAGACTCCCCTGTCTTAATATCTTAACAAGTCTTTAAACCAGGTATAACAAACATTTCCAGATATGTATTAATATAAACAAAATCATACATTTTAATCTATTGCATGCTATTTTAACCTGTTGAAAATTCATTGTTTAATACACCCATGAGAATGTCTTACCATAATCAGTTACTATGAAGATATTTTTAGGCTTTTTGGGAGTGGGGACCCACGTGTAACTTGAATTGGAGCAGAAAATTGAGGCATTTTAATAGCATTTATGATGCAAATTGATGATTTATGATGGAGAGTTTCAAAAAGTAATTGGTTGCTGTTGTAACTGTGTTAGAATAACCTCTTTACTAAATTTCTCCAAAATTGATGTGACAGCCATATTTATGTTATGTTGTCGCCACATGGTGGGGTGATAATGCAACTGCAGCGGTGAAGAACCAAGCCAGTCACCGTACTGCAAAAGAAGCTGCTCCTGAGCTTAAGGTGGGTACTTTTTCTGATTCTGAGATGGAAGCTAAATTGTTTAATGTTTTAAAACTGTTCTAGAAATCTTTATTGACACATACTGATGGAGAGAAATGTGTGTCTTTTTGTGATGGGTGATGCTAACCAGCTTATTGACAGTTTTAAGGCCAATGTTTCAAGTGTTCCAGTGAACTGTTATTGAAATTAGACTTATTTTACCTAATTTTCTGTAATGTACCTTGTTATTACTTCACCATGGGTATGTCTAAGTCCTGGTGAGGGATGTATTTATGTATGGAAAAAAGGTTTATGAGGGGATTACACAGCATCCTGCTTCCAGGAGCTGGTAAAGAGAGTTCAGTGCCACTGTCTCTCCACTTCATTCTTCTGCGGTTACTTTTTGTTGGACTACTGTATGACCTGTGTCAGGATTCTTGGGATTCCTCATGGTTGAGGAGGGAACCTGTGGCTCCGAGGCCGCATGCAGCTTTTTTGCCCCTCCAAAGTTTTTTTTTTTTTTTTGTTATAGTTTATTGAGATGGTTTTGTATATTTTATCCATAAAATGTGTAGCTCTTTCATTCTAATGTTATTTTTACAAATAGGTCTAGCCCATTTTATCAACTTAAATATGATCCGTATCGTGCAGCACATACTGGTGCTTTCCTGTCTTGGGAACAAAAGTCTGGACACGGTCTTGTCACAAATGACACCTGAAGCAGGGGTTTTGTGCTCATCACACAAGGTTTTTTTTTTTCTTTCAAGATTTATTTTTGGGCTTTTTCATGCCTTTATTTGATAGAGGAAGGACAGTGGATAGACTTGGAAACAGGGAAGAGAGTGGGGAGAGACATGCTGAAAAGGGCCACAGGCTGGATTCGAACTCGGGCCACTCGCGTACAAGTTAAGTTTTGACTTGCTGAAATCTGGTTCAGCAGCAAGAGGGAAGGTCGGTATGTGAAAACGACGATCAACTTTGATACGTTTCATACTAATTCGGTGCGTCCGGACTAAAGTAGTGTCAGTGGAGAATGTGAACGGTGATCACATTAAAAGCAGCATGAAAAACTAAGACAAGTTCACACTAAACAGCATCAGTCAGGTAAAGAAAGAGAGAAGGAGGTCAAGGGATCAATACACTGAAGAAGTACAACAATGCTGTTATTGGATTGATGTAATTTTCCTTTTTATAACAGCCTAAAATTATTGATTTGTTCATTAAATCTAAATCTTCTTAATTATCTTAATGGTTGAACCTATATTTTTTATTTAACCTGGTAGCTGGACACCAAATTAAATTCTGTCATTGGACCAATGTATTGTAGCGATCCAGGAAGCAGTCGCCTGGAGCAGGGACTGCTGGGATTGTTTGGTACAAGGGAATTCACTCTTCTGATGTTCTATAATGTTTATGTTTCATTGTGGGATTGTAATGGTGCATGATTTGTTTGTTGGTTCATGTTTTTGGGGGAGGGTGTTCTTTTCAAGTGTCACACCATGAGTGAGGGGGTTAATGGTGCAGACTACCCTGCCTGTATGTGTGTATCTCTGTTAAAATTAAATTGTAGCTGTTCATGCTTGCTGCATGAGAGCTTATCAAAGTCATACAGCTTGGCAAGGAGCTATTCTTCACCATAGCTTGCCATGGTATTTTTATTGCATTAAGCTTGCTGTGCACAAGTGCATTGGTAGCGACAACCCATCAGTCCCAAGTGGATTCAGAAACACTTGATGCAACAGAAGATGCCACTTGCTGAGTGGCTCTCCCTCTACACTCCAGCACAGGCATCCAGCCTTTAGGACAGTCCAAAATAATTAGGTTTGCTAAACCTTTAAACATAGTTTCTATGAACTTAAAAAATGTACATTTATCTGATTTGAAAAAAAATTGGATTGATTCAATTCAAAATGTTTCCTGTGATTGACTACTTCATTTTTTTAGAGTTCAGCCAATGTTTTACTTTTTTCATTGTAAGGGGCTGTTTGAGCAAAATAGACAGGCAAGCTCACGTTTTGTTGTCACTCTCTACCCGGTGTTGGCGTCATGGCGGGGCATTCGCAGGCCATGCCCCCCTGATGACCCACTGTGCCCCGCCCCCCACCCCCACCACCCACTGTACAGGCCTGTGATGCGGAGTTCAGTAAGATGGCACACAAACTTCGCTACCAGCGTCCTCAGCACCTGCAGTGCCCAAATGGAGATGCAAAGCAAACACAAACTTTGATATGTATGTCATTCTGGGAACTACAGGGAGGAGGATGATCAAAAAACAGAACTCCGGAGGTTGTATTTCAGCACTATCCATGCGGTGCTTGGTGAGATGGATTCAAGATTCAGTGAGCGCAACTCACAGCTGGCCAGTGCGCTTGTGGCACTGAATCCTGAAAGTGAGAACTTTCTTGATGCAACGTCTGTATAGCACATAATGAACCTCACTGGATCGCCTTTCATTGAGAGTGAGTTTGAGGTCACCAAAGAGTCTTTCAGCCGACAGAAAAATCCCAACAAAACGAAGAAACCTTGACAACACAGTGCGTTCTATCAAAATATCATGCACATCTGGCCGAAACGCCCAGTGTGCTGACTGCATTCAGACATGCAGTCCATGAAACATGAGTTTCATGGTTATTTAAATGCTGCTGCTGTGAAGTCCATATCATCCTTCAGAAGAGTGATACATTTGATGATGATTTAAATATTTTGGCATGTAATGAATGTAAGGTTCAGTGTACAGTGTGCAGTTGTGCTGTAAAAGATCAGATTGTTGATTTTTGTGCTGAAAATGTCACGTGCGTTAATGTGGCACTGTCCATGGTGCTGACGTGTCACTCACAGAGAGGGAGAGAGGCTGTTAACAGCTGATTCTACTCTCTCATGGATATTTGGAGTGATTATCATGATTGCTCCAGTTTGTCCTTCTGACTGTATTGTTGATGAAGTCTGTGACCCAGTGGTCATGGATGCTATTGTTTATTGATCGGACGTTCCTGTATGTGACATAGACAAAATGACAGCAGCATAGAGAGAGGAGATGAAGTGGATGAACAATATGTACACAGTTGTTTCTATGTAGTTCTAAATCCATTAATCCATCAAAATGAAAATTATGATTAAAATGCCAAGTAATAATAAAATAACTAAGTGGATAGTTATCAGTGAGATCAAACATATCAATAGATGGCCATATACCTTTGCTCCATCAGTTATGTTGATGGACAAAGACTTAGGCTAACTGACTGCGTCACCTTCATTGGAAGGTTCAAATGTGTTTTGCGGCTCTTCAAAGATTTTCTGGAAGAGGGTGCAACCAAAAATGGTTCTTTCAACCAAAAAGATTCCTGACCCTTACCTTAAACAAACTTTACACTAAAACAAATAAACAGCAGTACCAAATGGAAAATGAGGAAGATTGGAAAAGAGAGAGACAGAGAGCTTAGCAATAGGGTGGGGGAAGCAGAGCTTAGGGTGAGGTGCCCTGATGTGGGCTAACACACCTGGCGTGGCTTGGCGCTCTACTTCCCCTAGTTTCTCATTTTCATGAGGGAAGAGAGAAAAGAGCAGATTATGACAAACTCACAGATAGATGAGTTAAGGGGTTTTGTCAGCCTTTATTTTTGTCCCCATCTGGTATTATTCCTCCTCATCCAAATCCACTGACTGGCCTGAACTGTCCAAACACCTATCCTTGGTCTGTCCTCACTTTTTCAGTGCTAGAGCAATGACCCTTTCAGCCAACAACAGGCACATTTTTATAAAGATCTGATGTTAGTTAACTAGAGACAGTGAACAAGTGCACCCTTTTCTTTTTTACATGAAATACATACATCTGCTATAGCACTGCTGATTGTGTTAAGTTCATCTGGAGTTATATGTGTGTGCATCTGCCTATTGTACTGTAGTAACTTGGGGCGTACAGTATCCGTTTGTGACTGAATCCTTGCAGCCTTAGGCACCTACTGTTCCCTAAAAACTAAGAGTCTCTTCAGATGAGAGAATAAAGTAATGAAGGCGACAGTGGCAATTCCTGAAACAAATACAGTAGCTTAGGAAACATGTTACTTTAGAAAGTGTTACCATTTCCTGTCAGTGACATCAGTAAAGGTTTCCATCTTTCTACTGAGTTTGAGATTTCTTGTAAACTAATTTATCTAACTGTGTTATCCGGTAATGGCAAAATTTGAATACCTAATATTGTTAAACAGTCCTCAGTTTTGAATTGAGTTGCTATGCTCGATTGCAGTTCATTTTCTTTATGCTTTAAGAGTATAATCAAATTAGCTAGTAGCTTTGTTATTTTTGTTTGAGAGCTACTGTAACTGTACTTTTGCAGGATAGGAGAAGACAGTATTTTGGACTGCTTTATGGTGGGCAGAGGGCCCCTATATGTAAGATCAACAGTTTACTGGCACTTATCTAACACATGAACTACAGGAGCTGAGATAAAAACAACTACCTTACATGTGCTGATCTTTGCAGTTTCTGGGTGTAAAATAGTGGTTGGATCATCTAAAAATATATTTGTACAAGTGAAGCATTTATATTCTAAATTCTCCTGTTTGTAGCAGATTTCATACTGTACACGTCCTGCTAAAAATCTCTTTTAGCCTGCTCTCCAACAGGACTTTGGACATCTTTTATTGTTTGTTGAGGACTAGTTACTGTTTCAGCTTATGTGATTTATCTACATTGAATCTGTCTCCGAAAATTAATGATTTACTTGTATTTGAAAATTATTAACGTCATTTCTAAGAATTCCTTCAATTATGCAGCCTTACATCACAATTTATGCAACTAAAACAATAACCTTATTGCTTAAGTTTAAGGAAAACATCCTAATCCACATCTATATGTGAATGCTTTAATTTGAAATAAGAAATTATGCTTAAAGAGACTGAGTTTCTTGGAATTCTGTAGGTAACTGTGTAACCTCCCAGGTCTAATGAAGCTGGAATTTATAACTTAGCTTTTATCTCACCCTTGGATCAAATGCCAGCCTGAGCTGTAGACAACATTTTCTCTTGTGCCTTTAAATACTGGGGAAGTTACTTCTTTAGAGCCCTTCTCTTTTTTTTTTTTTTTTTTTTTTTTGAGTAACAAGGATTTTGGTGAGATAATGGGAAACTTAAAGATTCGAGACTATGACAGCATCACATCATTCCTTGGGGCTTGGGGACCCTTTCAGATGAGGATTTTTTTGGCACTGGCCATCAGCATTTTCCCCAACGGATTAGTTGGAGTCTATATAGTATTTGTGGCCGATACCCCGCCTCATGAGTGCTATATCCCTGCAAACAACAGCATTAATGAGATGTGGAGAAATGTGACTATCCCTCTGGAGACTGTCAACGGCATTGAAAAGCGACGCTCCTGCTCGAGGCTTAACCTGGAGATTGTCAGAGACTACTCTCAAAATGGAATCATCCCAAATGTGGATGTAAATGTGAGCGAAATACCTTTAGAGAGTTGTCTAAATGGATGGATTTACAGCAAAGAAACGTACCAGTCAACCATCGTCACAGAGGTGAGAGTCAGCAACTTTCTTCTCTTGGGCATTTTTACAATAATTAGATATTTCAGAGCTTATAGTAAATTTATTCAAGCTAAAAAACACTTAGCAGAGCCACTGAGGAGCTTAACAAGCCTCATATGAGATCAAGACATATTTGAAACCAAACTTTTTTAAAATTATAATTAATGTGTTATCTAATTAGAGTAGGGAACAAACAATTTTGAACTTACACCGTATGACAATAATAAGTCATCAAAAAAAGGACAATGGAAATCACAGTGCTCAGAAATAAAAGCCCTAAACTATGCAAAAGAGGGATGAACTCTGATTTAAGAGTGTGTTTGAGGGAACTGACGGAAAAGTTTGACCAACTTCAGAAAAAGCTCAAAGGATTTTAAGAAGTGACAATCAGCTGAGGGAGGCATGTAGCATCTGAGATTACACTTCAAACATATAATGTAATTAATGCCTAAAAATATGTATTTTCAATTGGACTGTTAATCTATGAAAAATATTCTTATCATGATTGATCTAAGAGTTTCCATTTTAGTTTCTATCTCTATCACATTCAGATTTCACTGTTTGCCTTAAAAACTGATTTTGTTTCACTCTGGATTTTTGAACTTAGAGTAATTGGCTTCCTGCTGGATAAAAGACCTGCTTTTATTTTGAGGGAAAACAAACTTAAGGTAGATAGAAAGTTAGGACATGAACTTAATCACAGAATAGGGAACTCATTATGGCTCAGATGACTGTTGATTTGTCCACTGAGCTAGATATATTTATTTTACATCACCGTGGCTACAAGGAAATGTTGCAGTGACTCAATCAAATTGTGCCAACAGTTACAATAAAGCAGGTAGTTAATGTGATTAAGTCAATTAATTAATATGATCTAATAGCATCACCATTAATGCTGACAGCCCTAATAAATAAATCACTGTTTTGGCTCTCTTCAAGATAAGGCAAACCAACCTCATCATAACAGACACAACTAGAAAAACACTTGGAGAGTGCAATTCGCTGTCTTTCTCTCTGTTACGTTCCGACTCGGCTCCTCGACCGGGCGTGTGTCTTTCAAACTCTATAAACTCCAAAACTTTGAATAGAAACGCACCCAAAATGCTGCTGGGATTGAAGTTACTCATGTCTGCCATCTCCTGGTGTAAAGTGGTAACAATGCAGACCTCCGCCATTAGCCCTATCTGCCAATAGTTAAGAATCCTTTAAAAAATTCCTGGATCCAGACAGTGATCCAGATCACTCCCAAAATCTAATCAGTTTATAGAGTTTGAAAGACACACGCCTGGTCGAGGAGACAAGTTGGAGCATAACAGAGAGAAAGACAGCGGATTGTAGCGAGAATACTCACAATACTGGGAGGAATAGAGGAATATTCACCCTCTGCCATGACTTCCAGTAGTCCAGTGAGACCATGGGTGAGACTGTCAGTGCATCTGTTGGCACCAGCAGGCAATGCTTTCGCCATGACAATCCAACCATAGCGAAGCCAATGCTTTGCCTCACTGTGTTTCCACCCCACGGGGGAGGGAGTAATCGGTGATTGCTGTGGTGGGGAGCACATGGGGACGGATCCAGGAATTTTTATAAAGGATTCTTCACTATTGGGAGATAGGGCTGATGGTGGAGGTCTGTGCTCTCCAAGTGCTTTTCTAGTTTATGCTTCTGCGTTGCTTTGACGGCGTAGCTATGAGTAGCCCTCTGCATTAGCTTAGCTGTTTTGAGCATTGTATCCAGTCACCTCGCATCTTGACGCTCCCTGTGGTCATCAACTTCTGCCTCAGTGCATTCCGGCCCCAGTCCGCTGAGCATCCTCCCAACTCATATCGGTAGCTACAGGAAGGAAGCTGTCATCAGTGACCCCACTTCACACTGCACAATTCACACACATACACTCAATCAGCAGAAGACTGGACACTCTCCTTTACTTAGCTCTGATAGCGCGTTGTCACAGTCTCTGTTCCTCCAGCTACACATCCACGCCCAGCTCCCTCTGTTTCATCCCCGTCTTCCTCTGACTCGTCTTCCTTTGTCTTTCTGTGTGTTCGTTCTGCTCTCACTGTCTACTCTCTTGTTTGTCACACCTGTGCGTCTTTTAAAATCAGCCCAGTGTCCTTCTGTCCAATCAGTGGTGGGTACGCAGTCCAATCAGTCCCAGCTGTGTTAATCAGTTGTGTCTCACTAAAAGTTGATACTAAAACCAGTAAAACTAAAAACACACATCAGTGATTAAAATTGCAAATAAAACCACTCAATTAAAACCACACAAAATCATGCAAATAAAAATTTGACACAACTTAATATTCTAAAAGAAGACATAACTGGCACTGTGACACAATTGCACCGCAGTTCACTTACGGTATACCCATTCACTCCCAATTCAAACAGTGGTGGTGGTGGGGGGCTTGATAAGGATATTGTCCACTAGTATTAGTTAATCCTATTCATATGCATCCATACACATTTACACACTACCAACGAAGCAGTTGGAGCAAATTAAGGTCAAGTGTCTTGCCCAAGGACACATCAACAACTGATCCACAGATTTTGCTAAAGACTCATTAAGTGCCAATGAGAAGAAATTCAAATTTATCACTGGAGAGTCTGAGGAAGTTGTATGAAAACGAGGATTTGATTTCTTGTAAACATTTACTGAGGGAGAAGGGTGGGAGGAAAGATTCTTAAGTATAGGAGTCGTTGCTGCTGATTTGGCAGATGAAGGAATAACACCAATGGTAAGGATTAAATTGTGCCAGACATCAAAGAGACCAGAGAGGGGTTTGCTGTGTCTAATAAGACCATGTTGCTAATATTGATTAAAGCTGATAACTGAATAATGAGAAAATGTTTCCATCTTGCAGTGGGACTTGGTGTGTGACAATGCATACAAAGCTCCACTGGCTACCTCTATCCAATATGTTGGTGTACTGGTTGGAGCATTTATATCAGGCCAGATATCAGACAGGTGGGTTCTGCTGAGAGCAAAGTCTGAAATTTTAACTTTCAGTTTTGGCTCTAACTGTATTTCTTACATAGGTATGGAAGGAGACCAGCACTCTTTCTCATGATGGCTCTTCAGACCGTTTCAATCACAGCACAAATATTCTCACCGAGTTGGGAGATCTTTACCTTTATTTTCTTCTTCGTTGGTGGGGGAGGAGTCTCGAACTACACCATTGCATTTGTTCTGGGTAAGTCTTAGAGAAGGCAATAATTATGATACCCTTTAACATATTTGAATGTAATGTTTATTTTTTTGAGGTGGCTGGTAAAACAGGGTTACGGCAGTTGTAAGGCATCTGGAGGAGGCTGGCGTCTTTGGCCACGCAACTGATGTGGCTCAACTTGAGGCAGACTTTTCCAGGTCCGCACCTGGAATGTGACTTCTTTGTAGGTGGACTATCAGGCCCCGTCCACATGGAGATGAATTCAGGAGTATACGCAAAAGTATTTTGTCATATTGGCGTTTCATCCACACAGAAACAGTGTTTTGGGAGGCCGTAAACGCTACTTTTTGAAACCGGGTCCTGGAGTGAACAAATCTGTATATGCTTACCGTTTTGCCTCAGTGTGGACAGCCAACTGCATCTTTCTTGAAACGATTAAGTCACACATAGCATAGCCCACTTATGCCGCATGTGCAGTCAAACCAAAACAACAATGGTGGATTACATGGTTGTGTTTGTGCTGCAGAAGCTACTGAGCTTATTATGGCTTTTACAACAAAATCTGATGCTCCTTTAGCACCACCGAGAGCAGCATACACCAGATGTTCTTAAATCCACTGTGGTGAAAAACCAGAAGGGCAACTAGGAGAAAGTTTGTGGCAGTTTTTTGTAATCTTCTGCTCTCCTTTGGAGCATTTCCACGGCAGCATTCAAGTGCCACAGTCGTTTTCAGTGGTTCCGTGCTAATGTGCAAATTTCCTGAAATGATCCCGTGTTTATGGAATTTTTTTCAAAACGAAACGGAAATGTATCATTTTCGTCTCCGTGTGGACAAGGCCTCACATTCCTGCAATGTTCAGGGAACTGGCAAGTCTTAGGATTGCCGTTGCTGCCTTGTCTGTGGCAAGTACTGGTCCAGCTGGACAGCATGCTGGGGGGGTGGCGCTGGCAACTGCAAGCCAACTGTCCACTTTAATATTGGATGTGAGACCTGTCAATTAGTATTTACTGCATGCCAGACAGACCCATTTATTGGGCTTCAGATGCTGGGGGCTACTCATGAACTGCAGGGTTTTCAAGTGTACCCAGTTCTTTAGTAGTGACCACTGACTTCTGGTTGCAACCCTGAAATTGCAGCTGAGGTGCCCAGGAAGGCTGACTCGGGTCAAATCAGATTGGATTTTGGTTGCCTTAGGGAGCCAGACATTGCACAGATGTATGCAGCTGGGCTCATGGCCACTCTTAAAACGCAAAATGGTTCTCGAGATCCTGAGTCTCTCTGGGCAGATTTCAAGTCAGGAACCCTGTCTGTTGCCATTGAATACCTCCCAAGGTTACAGAGGAGGGGGGCCTCATCTCTGAGGATATCACTGAGGAGAGTCACAGGGCAAAACTTGATTGCAAAACCGAATAGAGCAGGAGACTGAGGCGTGAGGCTGCAAGAGTGATGTGGAGAGATGCAGAAGCCAGGGTTTGTGCCTTGTGTGAGATGTAGAGGGCTACCAAGGCACAAGTAATGCTCACCTGGCTTACAGAGCCTCAAGGCAGCTGCATCCTCTCCACACTGCTCTGCTGTAAAGGCACCTGATGGCATGATCCTGACAGAGGAGTCAGATATTAAGGAATGATGGTCAGGCTACTTTAGGAGTTGTTTCAGGTAGGTCTTCCCAGTCTAGAGCTCTAAATGGATGCCACCGAAGCAGTGAGTGAAAACCCACCTGTAAGCTGTGATCCACCAACTGTCGAGGGCTTGATAGGCGGTGAACAAACTGAAGGCCAGGAAAGCACCAGGTGTATGCAGGATCCAGGCTGAGACGCTCAGTAAAACCTTCCTCCTGTGGTTGCATGCTCTCACCTGCTTTGTATGGAGAACAGGCACCATCCCTACTGACTGGAAGAGTGGCATTGTTGTCCTGATCTTGAAGAGAAAGGGCGATGTGTGAGAGTGTAACAACTACAGGAGACTTCTCTCAGTGCTGGGCAAGGTCCTTGCACTCATACTGCAGGATCCATGATCTGCTGCTCCAACACCAGCAGCCAGAACAGTCAGGCTTTACACCTAAGGGGCCCTCAGCAGACTGCATCCTATGTTGATTTTCGGAAAGCGTTTGACTAGATGTTTAGAGATACATTCTGGAGGAGCGTTGCTGGATCACACATTGGTTCATCCAGCTGATGTCTGCCCCATATTCTGGTACAGAGAGTGCTCTGAACTGTGGTGTCTCCACCTCTGACTTCTTCCCAGTTGATTCTGGGGTGAAGCAGTGGTGCGTTAGCCCCCACATTCTTTAGTACCTGTATGGACTGGATCATGGGGCAGGTAATAGGGGCAGCAAACTGTGGAGTGTCTTTCGTTCTTTGGGGTCCTTTGGTGACTTTGCTGATGATGCTGTGATCCTTGTGGAGACTGTAGATCTTCCTGTGGAGGCTTTTATCTTGCTTAGTGAGGAAGCTGAAGCATTGGAAATGCAAGCCTCTTGGGCCAAAACAACGCTGTCCCAGGCACTATTAACACTGAGAAGTTAAAAGTTCTGGAGCAACATTTTTCCTGTTGATATTATGTACTCAAAACCACATCAGGGTGATGAATTATCAGGGAATCCCCCACTCATTTCAATATAATGCCAAATCACATACTGTACAAGTAACAACAGCATGGCTTCACAGTTAAAGAGTACAGGTACTTGATTAGACTAGACTAGACTCTGGTTCACTTTTCAGAGCCTTTCTGTGTGGACTTTGCATGTCCTCCCTGTGCGTGCATGTACTCTGGCTTCCTCTTGGTCATTTGGTTAATCGTTGGCTCTAAATTGGCCATAGGTGTAGTTGTTTATCTCTGTATGTCAACCCTGCAATTGACTGGATTAACTGTCGACCACTCCAGGGTGAATTATGCGAATCAGTCTTACCCAGTGGCAACTGGGATAGGCTCCAGCCCCTATGACCCTGAACATGAAAAACAGTGTAGAAAATTGGATGGATCTATTCTGTTTCTATTTACATTTACAAAACACAAAAACTATTTTGAAGCAAGGGTTTGTACCAGGGTTACTTCAAATTTTATTCCACAAAATATTTGCTATCTCTCAAAGGTATTTGTTTGGATGTTAATGCGCTGGAAGATGATACATGCATCTTGGTTCATTTTCTCATTATTCATTTCTCATTCAGGTTCTGAAATTCTGAGCCCAAAAGCTAGAGTGGTCTTCTGCTCTCTTGGGGTTTTTATGACCTCTGCTTTGGGGTACATGTTAGCCCCAGGTATAGCTTACCTCCTTCGGGATTGGCGGATGCTGCTGATTCCCATGGCTGCCTCCAGTCTGATCTATCTTCCTCTTTGGTGGTAAGAATTTTCAAATATTTTATTGAACCATTCTCTGTCATACTCCAGCATTCACTTAGATGTTCCCCTGGAACTTTGAAAGTACTTTTTCCACCTAACCATAACCAATATATGACAATTTTGACAATGTTTCTCGGTAGCAGTTTGGTAGGCTTGTGGTTTGGGATTGGGAAAAAAAAGAGAATTTTGGATTCACATGGGAGATTTTCAGTACTGTTCTTTGGCAAACACTGGAGAAACCCCTGAAGACAAACTTTTTCACATCATCCAACTTAATTTATTACTGCTTGGTAAAATAATTTGAGTAAACAAATTAAATTAGAGTTGTGCAGTGAAAGCCTTAGTAAGAGAGGTGACCAAGAACCTGATGGTCACATTGAGCTCCAGAGTTCCTGTGTGGAGATGTGACAAAGTTTCAGAAGGACAAACCCTTCACTGATCCAGGTTAATGACAGCATGGCTTGATAGGAGCCTCTCCTCAGTGCAAAACACATGAAAAGTGATTTCACGTGTAGTTTTTTGCAAACTCCAGTAGAAAAAGTTTTTGACTGTAGAATCAGGCTGCAACAAAACTGAAAAAGTGACAGGGGTCAAAATACTTTCTGAATGCACTATATCTTGGCCCTTTAAAATACATCTGGTTTTATTCCTCCTTCTCCGTAGATACTCTTTGATATTGTTCTCTGTGGGTTTTTTTTTTTTAACAAAATGTGTAGGATTGTACCAGAGTCCCCTCGCTGGCTCTTTTATCAGGGAAGAGTGAAGGAAGCTGAGGCAATACTGCGGGATGCTGCCAGGAGAAATAATGTAGAGGCCCCAGAGGACATTTTCACCACCGCAGAGGTAAAACTATCACCTATTTCTTTATGATTAGAACGTCATAAAGATTAACTTGATGTGTCACTCAGTTCACAGTGCACATGCACACGTTTGAAGTAAATAAAGCTGTAAAAGCTTGTTTTGTAGTCAAGAGGAAAGCAAGAGATAAAAATACTCCAAGAAGAAAAGGTTAAACACACTTTGAAACCATTCGTTTACAGCGTCCACAAGCCCCCAAGACAGCAACTTTACTAAACAGGCCCTGGACTTCTAGCATAATGTGAGACAAGAGAAAACAAAAAAATGCTCCTTCCTGGGTGTGGCCAATCTCAGACCAGTGGTGGCATCTTAACTGGCATAAAAGAATAAAGATAAAAATTTTGGGTGCTTTCATCATGTTCCAAAACATGATGGCCCCTCAGTCCGTTTCATCTGGACAGTATGTGAAAAAACACATACCCTGGAGGAATTTGCTTGCACAATTCACACAATCAGCTCATCACGTGGCCTATTACTGGTTGACCCATCACAGAAACAGCTATCAAGCTGTCAGTAATGGATGTAGTAACATAGCACTTACTCAATTTTGAATACACCTAATAATCAACATAAATATAGCAACTGACTATTGGCTTACTATCTGAATGTTGCACACCATCTCAGACTAATTTAAAATCAACAGAACTTTACAGGACTCAACAACAGCTGCCAGTTTAACAAGAGGTTGAGTGCCATAAACCGCTTACTGAACTGGGGTTTGTAATTTGAGATAGAAGCAGATAAAGAATCGCTTTCATTGCCTCCGCCAAGGAGGTTATGTGATTGGCAGGGTTTGTTTGTTAGTTTGTTAGTTTGTAAGCAACATAACTCAAAAAGTCATGGACGGATTTTGATGAAATTTTCAGGAAATGGCATAAGGAAGAACTGATTAGATTTGGGGAGTGATCTGGATCACTGTCTGGATCCAGGAATTTTTTAAAGGATTCTTTACTATTAGGAGATAGGACTAATGGCGAAGGTCTGCGCTCTATGAGTGCTTCTCTAGTTTCATATAGGTTCACTCTGAAATGAAGGAAAAAATAACAGACATCCACTGTCAATTTGGAGGACATGGAAAATAACATTTCTGTTGCATTGTGAGGGGACAAGCAGAAGAGGCATGTAGGCAAGGCAAGTTTATTTGTGTAGCACATTTCAGCAACAAGGCAATTTAAAGAGCTTCACACAAGACATTTAAATGCAATGACAAAGGGAAAAAGAAACAATAGAAACACTTTAAATAAAAAATTTAAAAAGTGATAGAATCAGCAAATAAAAACCACAAAAGATGAAAATACACCGCTTTCCACATTATTAAGCAAATGACATTTTTCTCTTATTTTCCAAAATTAATTTATTTTGTTGTTTTTTATGATCTCAGCATGGAAGCATGTAGATGTTAAAGAGAAGAGGCCCCAGGATGGAGCCTTGGGGGACTCCACATGTAATTTGGTCTGCTCAGATTTAAAGTTACCTATTGACACAAAATAATCCCTGCCCTTTAAAGGGGATGCCTGTAGCAAAAAAAGTATGTCCCAAAACCTAACCTAGATGAATATGAGTATTGGGATTTTAATGCTAGGTTTTGGTTATAATTTGTATTGCTTATGATTATGATAATCATTATTATACATAGGATTATTAATCAAGATTGATTAAAAACGAGGCACCACTCTGGAAACAAGAACAGGGTATAATATCCACAAAAGAAGCAAAAATTCAGTCTGAGATTTAAGATTTAAACAATAATAGTATTTAATATTTAATAATTATTGGTATTTAAATAAATTTGTGTTCATTTTGACAGCTATTTTTAGTTTTAGTCTCAGTCATAGTCTTAACATTAAATTCCTTTTGGTTTTAGTCGAGAAAGACTCAAAAAACATTTTAGTCCAGTTTTAGTCCATAAAAAGTCCTATCATTTTAGTTGTAACTTTTAGTCCAAGCATTTATTCTTGCCTGAATCTGGTACCAAATCATGGTAGTGTGTTCTTTGCACTCTGCCAACCTCAGGTTCCTGTTTTCTACAGCTGAGGCAGAATAGACACAGATGCATTGAATTTTGGCAGATTTACCCACGGTAAAGTAATATTATGGATTTTGAACGTCCAACGAAACTAAATTACAATTTTGTGTAGTTTTAGTAATCTTGATGAAAACTAAACATCCTTTTTTGTCAGTTTTTGTCATTAAAGATCCACAGTATTTTTAGTTGTCTTAAGGCTGGCTCTGAGTTTCGACAATGATCTGCAGCATTGCAGTCAGGCCAAAGCCTGGCTGAATTCTTGTAGTCTGAGCTGGCCTTTAGTCTAATCCCTCTCATGGATAAAAGCCTGTCTATGAACATTTAGTCATAGTTTTAGTTGACGAAATTAACTGCTGCAAGAATTAGCACTGACCCTCTCAACTTGCAGATCAAATGTGTGCATTCGCACATGATTAGATTTGGCCTTTTCAGGTAAAATCATTTCCACAATTCTTGTTTTCTGCAGATTGAAGACGCACTGGCTATAAAAGAGAAGAAATACAACGTTTTAGTTATCCTGCGCAACTGCAATATGTTTTCTCTGACATTACTGTGTTCAATTCTGTGGTAAGTCTAAAGTCTCCTCATTCTGATGGCCTATTTCAGTGCCTCTATTCACAGCTCAGGAACTATTTTTGTGATGATTGTGACTGTTTTGTTGTAATGCCTCCTATTCTGGTTTTCTAAAATGTCTTGTTTTAAATGTCTTTGCAGGATCATCATCACCATCAGTTACTTCGCTATCAGCCTCAACACTTCAAACCTGCATGGCGACCCTTATTTAAACTGCTTCTTCTCTGCTTTGACCGAGGTACCAGCTTATATTCTGGCTCTTCTCTTGCTCAAGTTTTGCCCCAGGCGCTTCTGTCAGTCCTCTACACTGTTCCTTGGAGGCATTATGATCCTCTGTGTTAACCTTATCCCCATAGGTAAGTCTGAGATTCATATTCAAAGCAATGAAAAGCATATTGTCATTGCTTGGCAGAAATGTTATAGCTCCACTTTTCAGGAGGTTTTTTTTTTCATAAATCACATTAGTGAGCCTCTATGTTTGTCAGCCGGTTTTAAAAATAAGAAAAACTTACAATAGCTCACAAAGCATATGCTGTTGAATTAGGTACATTTTATGATTAGGAAGAAATCAACAAAGGTTGTCAAGTAAAGATTTCAGCAAGATTAAATAATTTTTTAGACGTTTTAATTGATAATCCATTCAGTACATGCTGGAATATCTAACTCAGGTTTACCTTAATGGTGATGGTAGATGAAATGTTGTGGGATTACAAATCTCATTCTTAAATGCCTGTAAAAAAATGTCGTTTAAGTCCCTGAAATTGTTTTAAATTGTAATATATTTCATATTAGATAATTCAGTGGGCTGCCTGGCCTACAGATATGTAGCAAAATATATTACGTGAGATGGTTATTTAAAATTTTGAAAGTTGTCACTTTTACCTTTCTCAATGCTGGGCTTTTAAAATAATTTCATCACATTTTTCAGGTCTGCCAGCTGTATCTGTGTTTCTTGAGATGCTGGGGAAGTTTGGTTTGACAGCTGCTTTTTGTATTGTGTATTCCGTCACATCGGAGCACTTTCCCACTTTTATCAGGAATACAGCGATGGGCTGTTGTTCAATGGCGGCTCGCATTGGAACAATCGTCTCCCCCTTCATCATTTATCTTTGTGAGTACATAATTATCTTTTCATAATTCTGCCTGTACCATCTTTCTTTGTTTTACTTTATTATTTTTAATGCAAAGTGTCGCAGATCATACAAAGCCCAGTTCCAATCAAGTATGGATGTTGTGTAAAATATGAATGAAAACATAAACATTTTTGCAAATACTGTTTTAACTCTTTTCAACTGTATGGCACAGAGAGAGGGTATCTAGAGCTCAAACTGATAAATCTGATTCACATTCTGTATTGATGTCTGCAACACATTCGAAAAAGCTGGGGCAGGAGCATGTTTTTCCTTGTGTTACAGCACATTTTAACATCACTCATAAGCGTCTTGGGACTGAAGATACTAATTATTGAAGCATTGAAAGTGGAATTATTTTTCACTCTTGCTTCATGTACATCTTAAGCTGCTCAACACTGCAGGACTTCTGTTGTATTTTACGCTTCATAACGCACCATATATTGTCAATGGGAAACACCTCTGACTTTATGCAGGCCAGTCTAGTACCTACACTTTCAGTGTGGAGCCATGCTGTTGTAACTCACGCTGTTGTCTTCTTCAAATAAGCAGTGACATCCTAGAGGACTTGACTGCCATTATTTCCAAAAGCAATTAAAAATGTGAGCTCATCAGACCACAGCACACTTTTCCATCTTACGACAGTCCATCTCAGATCAAGTTGGAAGTGCTGCTGGATGCTGTTTACATGTGGCTTTCATTTTGCATTTCAGAGTCCAAATTATCATTTGTAGTTGCAGTGGCGTGCAGGGTTTAATGACCATGTTCATCCAAAGCACACATTGAAATATCCATCACAGAATGAAGCAGGTTTTTAATGAAGTGTCGCCCAAGGAATAAGAGGTCAGATTGATTCAGTGTTGGTTTTCTGGCTTGCACCTTACATGCAGAGATTTCTCCAGATTCTCTGAATACTTTTTCAAGTGCACATTGAGGATCATGGTAAATGGGCATAAACTGTTGGATTATTTCACTATAGCTTCGTGCCATTGCTGATTGTGAGCAACTGAACTTTTCACTGTGCTCCTTTGAGACCCAATCACAGTCCTAGCACCTGTTCAAGATTAACATACTCACCTGTGGAATATTCCAAAGGTTCTTCAAGCATTCAACAATTTACCAATCCGTTCTCATCCCAGCTTTTTGGAACGTGTTGCAGGAATCAAGTCAGAATGAGTGTATATTGCTTAAAACAATGACACTTGTCAGTTGAGCATTAAATATCTTTGTGCTGTATTCGATGGAATATTTCTTAAAAAGAGTTTGAAATTTGCCTTCTGTTTTCTTCACATTTTGCACAACGACCTCACCTTTTTGGAATTGGGTTCTGTGTAATTACTGCAGCTACATAATTAACTAAGCATTTAAATATTTTTGTTTTTTGGTGTTATGTATTTCATTTTTGTAGTTCATTTTACCCACATATTATTTCATATTGTTGCGTTGCACTTGGGTCAACTGTGTTTTCTCCAAAAGTGCTAAAGGTTGACATTTTCACTTTGAATTTCTCAATGCAGCGAGATACAGCAAGTCTCTCCCGTACATATTGATGGGAGGCCTCACTTTGGCCGGTGCCTTCCTAGCTCTCCTCGTCCCAGAAACATTTAAGAAGCCTTTGCCAGAGACTGTGTCACAGATGCAGCAGATATGCGGGTGAGTTCATACAGCATGTGATGTACTGCATGTTTACAGGCCACAATGTTCAATTAAACAATGTTAAAACAAAGTCACTGCAAAAAGGCAGTTTTGTGTTTGGCTTACTTTAATACCAACAGGTCAAATTTATTATCAAGTTTTAAAATGCTGGTGGAGACAGAGCTCATATGAAACATTAATCTTCTACTGGAAGATGTTTTTTTTCAACCCCACATATAAAATAGCCATCGTGGTGCACTTATGCTGAAATGATTGAAAAAGCTGAATTTTGGCGAACAAATGACAATCAACAGCAAAAACTGGTCACTCTAACTTTATAATTTTGTGTTACTTGCATATTACCCTTTCACTCTTCATGTTGTGTTACTGAATGCCCTCCCGATATTTTAACAGGACACGAGGAAAGGAGAAAGAAGCTGAACACGGAGAAAGCACAGCTGATTTCCAGAGTAAAGAGTCAAAGCTGTAGTTTGTTTGTTTGTTTGGTTTCTTTTTTGTGAGTGGGTTGGTCATTTATGTTGTTTGTCAGGATTCAGACAGCAAGAAATTTACAAATGATGCATTTAAAGACTTTATTCAAAGCATATTAATCTTTTCATCCTAAGATTTCACTACAGCATACAGCAAAATCAAAAGCCTTCCTCCAATCTATAGTTTTTATTTTACATTATAGCTTATGTTGCCCTCTACTGAGCAGTCTTTGTAAGTGTACCAGATATGAAGCTGGTTTTTATATTGCTATTGATGTTGACAAGTCCACTGAGTGGGCATGTGAGTAACTTGCTTAAAGATATGAAAAAACTGATAGTATGCATTTCCTTTAAAAAAAAAAAAAAAAAAAAAAAAAAAATTAAAATACCCCTTTGTTTAAGCATTCCTGCTCGAAAGGGTTAATGATCATTTAAATTATAGGTTGGGTTATTTTACCTTTAAAATAATTTTTGCTTTAGATGGCATGTGCTGTAACTACAGTTTTTTTCTAACTTACTAAACCTATGCTTAAATTATTTGTTATATATTTTTTAAATGCATAAAACTTTCAACTGTATTTATTCAAGCAAATGTCAAGGGAAATTACTGAAGCTTGCTTTTATGCATTATGTGTATATTTTGTAGTGATGGATGGAATTATTTTTGTCTAAACGCATTTCAAAAAAAAAAAACAATGGAATGAAAACTTTCAAAAACAGACATGAAAAAATCCATCTGCTATCAAACGAGAGATTTTGCTTTAGTTCTGAATCAAAAAATAAAGATGCCTTGCACGATTCAGACATGTTTGCTGGTGTTTGGTGTTAAACTGATAATGTTTTAAAGCCAAAGTTGATGGCACAACATTCTTGTTTAATATTTTACCAGAATAGCAAGAAATGAGAAGTTCGGTGGATCTTTTTTATTTTTTATACATTGCTCCTGTGTAAGGTCCACATGTGCACCTGCTGCAGGTCCTCTGGAGGTACCCCTTGTATTAAGGCCACCCCCCCTCCTCCTCCTACAATTGTGACATGACATTAAATCATCAGACACATTAAAGTCACAACAAACTATGTTTTTAGGTGATTTATTTATTTTTATATCCAAATAGCCAATACCTTCATTTCAAATGATCAGATTTACATTGTAGGCTGGATATGGGTGACAATTTTTTTAAAGTCTTTAAAATCACTCATTGTAAACTGTCATTTGATTATATTGATAGTATACTGATACTCCCATTTGCCTTCATAGGTCACACAAAGGCATCGATAGTAAATCAAGTCTTTTTGATAAGCAATTAAAACTTCACATGAATATACAGTATAGAACATTTTGAGACACTTTTTTTTATTGTGAGAAAAAAAGTCAGAATTCTGACTTTAATCTCAGAATTCTAACTTTTTTCCTCAGAACTGAGATTAAGATTGAGATTGAGACTTTCTCAGAATAATGAGATTAAAATCAGAATTCTGATTTTAAATCTCAGATATCTGACTTTTTCTCTCAAGTAACAAAACAAAAAAACAATCATCTCAACTGGTTTTTCAGTGGCCCCAATCCTCTTCCATATAAATACAAGTTTTGGAGCAGTGATAAATGAAACAAGTAGTCTGATTACTTGGCCTTAACAAAGTGTTTTATTATTATTATTATTATCCAGTGTATTGACCTAAGCTGTCAGAGGAAGCAGTGTTTTACTGTGTCACATAGCCTATTCTGTGGAAATCTCTCAAGTAATTGCACTTTCACTCTAAGTCACACAGGAAGCTTTGAAATGGAAATTAACATTCGTCTTTATCTTGACTTTTTGAGCTCTAACAGGCTGAGTTAACACTTATGAATCATGCCTGAGCTGTTGTTTCCACCGTGAATGAGAGCTGTGAATGTGATCTGAGCTGCAGCGAGTCACAGTTTCTCCAGCCGTTTCCTTAATTCGCCCTGAGGCTTGACTGAAGCAAAAGTGAAAGTATGATCACTGACCCGGCTTACATGACTGTCGACAACTGAGTTCTTTGATCAGTTTAGACAACAACCTTCACATCAGTGGATGGATTTTTACACAGATACAGCCTCTTTATGGAATAATAGGATGGCAACGCGATTTAAGGTGAGTTTCTCCTCGATATCCTAAATGTAGCCGGCCAAGTAGGTTACGCTCTTTATATATTCTTTCGTCCAAGTTTGTTGTGGCTTCGATGCACCATGGATCAATGCCACTGGTAAAAGAGGCTTTTGCTATTCTTCATATATCTTTAGCCAAGCTTTAAGATTTTATTCCGGAATATATCGTGTTTTTAGGTCTACTGAACAAACCGAACAATCTGTAAACATTTTCCTTGTTAGGCTACAGTTTCCTCAGTCCTCTCTTTGTTTTAACACTGTTTGACTGGTTTGGCCTGAGTTTTACTTTTGAAAAGTCATTAAAAAAAAAAAAAAAACTTGAAAAGTCGCAGCACATTTTACTCTAAGTTTAATATTATCGCGTTTCTGCTGCTGTTTCATCAGACAGAGAAACAGACTAACGTGTTTAAACACTGGTTGACGTATTTCATTATATTCGTAAAAAAAATAGATAAGTCCAGTTTAGGACGGTTTTATTTTCAAACAAAGACTTATTTAAAAAGCTGCTTTCAATATTGCACGCTTGCTCATTTGAAACGCAGTATCGTGTGTAGCCGCTAGATGTCGCCAGAGATGTCCCTGTTTTTTACAAAGATGATTCAAACATGTATTTAACAGAAAGCTAACCAGTATTGTATGGAAGCCCATTCCCGCCACTTGAAACACGTAATTATGAAAGTATGTTATTAATGTAAATTAATTACTTAATAATAATAACTATAATAATAAAAATAATAATTTCAAAATTATGAGATAGTCAGAATTCTGCGATGAAAAGTCACAATTATGTGATAAAAGGTAATAATTATGAGCTATGGAGTCATAATTATTGGAGTAAAAAGTCAATTATGAGCTATTAAGTCATACTTTTGTGATAAAGTAAGTCATAATTATAAGATTTGAGAATAGTCATAATTATAAGATAAAGGTAGTCATGATTATGAAATCTAAAATCGGAATTATGTGAAAATTATAAGATTTGAAAAAGTCAAAATTATTAGATAAAAAGTCAACTATGAGCTATAAAGTCATAGTTATGAGATGGAAGTCAAAAGTAAGTCATATGTGTGATTTAAAAAAAAAATTAATGTAACAAAATACGAGATGAAGAGGTAAAACTTATGTCAGAATTATTACATAAAAAATTGTAATTTTGCTGTTTTATCTTATACTATTTACTTTATATATCATTATTATAACTACTGTATCTCACAATTATGCCTTTTTGGCTCATAATTTTAACATAAGTTTAAGTTGTCTTTTTATTAATTAATCGATTTATTTTTTCAGAATGTCCTACCTTTTTTATTTTTCTAATTTAAAGGGCAGATATTGGCTTCCATTAACCATGCTGTTAGTTACCTTTGTTTTGAAACAGAGGATTGAATATATGACCTTAAACGCACCTATTAGAGAATTTAGATGCAGCCATCTAACAAAGCTTTTCTCAATTCTAACTTCAAATTAAATAATTTGCCTTTTTGAGCTACTTACTTTTACCCATCTTAGTTTTTATCTAGACTGAAACCATACAGGCCGCTAATGAAAGACCTCTGTATTTTAAGCTCTCTTTTATTTTTTGACACCTATAGTCACATTCTATTTTAAATGTACAATAGACCAAGCATCATAGAAAGATGGGATACTTGATTGATCTCAGATGTGTTTAAGTTTTAGCTCTTTCATTTAAACAAAGCATGGCAGGAAATCAAACAATAAGGCAATAAGCAAAAAATTCTATTAAGGTCAGAAAAAGAGTTAAACAAAGATGTATGAAATATACATGTATAAGGTAAAAGTAATATAAAACAGTAAATGTATAGCTAAGGTACTGTATTTGCTGATATAGAAAACAACATCACTCTAACTTTCCATGTGTTTCACTCCGCCTGGGCCTGATGTTCTGAATACAGGAAGTCAGGGGTGGATAAGGGGGCGGCCGGGGTAACCCAGGCCTTCCTTGAAATCTGAAAAGCCACACCATTGACCAACCCAAAATTCTGAAATAATATTGGTTGTGTGCCTTAACAGTAGTGAGACATATACTTTAATCAGGTTTTTGGATGTGTTGAAGGCTGCTTTGTGTGTCACATTTTCTTTTGTCAGTACTTGAAATTGTGAATTCTGTCATTTTCTTTATCAGTCGTATAAATGAAGTTCAGAGGACTGAGAGTGTATATTGGCAATCTGCTGTGCTCCTTTTAAAAGTGAAAAAAAAATCCATACAGAACATTTGTATTGTACTTTAGTTTTAGTTGTTTTATTAGAAATGTTGGGTGAAATAAAATAGGATAAATATATGTTATTCATTCTCTATGAAAATGGAGATACTTTAGGCCACCCCTGAATAAGTCATTGCCAATGCTGAGCCTCCGTCGTCAAACCACATCAGACTTGAGTTGACATTGCTGCAGATAGTTAGACCTCATTAATCTCACTGTTTTCTTTAATTTAAAACATCCTTTTATTTGATTCATAGCATGATAAATTAAAAAATGCAAATAAATATTCATGAAATGTTTTAACTGACTGGTCTGTGGTAAATAAAAAAATGCCGGACATTGTTTCCCTCTTTGGTTGTTAAACTGATGTATAAAAAGCTTTACCACATAAGAGGGAGTGAAGCACTGAATATTAACACTAGGTTGACTAGGTTGAACACTACAGGGTGATACAGATGATAAATCAATTTAGTAGAAATTAAGGCTTTTAGAAAGGATTAAAAAGTCTTAGATACAACTAAAAGTGTGATAATTTTTTTCTTAGCTTTTTAAAATTATTATATTACATTAATGTAAAGAATGTTCAGGCAAGTTTTTATGCTTTCGTTTTTGTTTAATCACACCCTGTAAAAATGAATATTCAGGCCCATCGTACAATAGTTAAGTAACAAGTTTCACAACTTTTTTTTTTTAGTTATGGGCCCAACTTAATACTTCATCCTGACATTTAGTTGACATGCTCTGGGCTAAAAATGTGGAGTTGGCTAATAATTTTCCTACAAGAAATATATTTTGTATGGCTCAACTAAAGAAGATGTGCCAACTATTTAAGTTGAGCCTCCAGAAAATGTTGGCTCAACTTAATTTTATATGTTCACTTGGTATATACCTTACATAATTTAAGTGGCTCAATATAATGTGTTGTATCAACTATTTAAGTAATCAAAAGTGCATAAAAATCTTCATAATTTGTTAACTCAATATTTATCAAGTTTCATTTTTTTATTACAGTGCAAGAAATTAATTTGTATTTTACTTTAAGACCACTTACGTCAAAAGTACACCTTAATTGCCTGTCACTTTATGTTCTACCCTCAAAATGCCCCACAAAAGCTTTAATGATTACTACCAGCATTGTCTTTATATCTTGTAACATCTTACAGTCAGACAAAACTTCTCTGTGTCGCTAATGTTTTAGGAAATGAAGATACTATGGGGTCTCAAAATGTATAAAGAGGGTCTCGAAAATGGTATTTATTACATTTAATGTCAGATTTTCTTTCTATACCATGCAACACTGCTTCAACCTCTGATGGAGAGAAAAAAATCTGAAAGATTAACTAAATAATAACTAAATGTCAGTCATCTTAACAGTGTGAAAGTGGAAACAGGGCTATGTTATATGTAACATTGTATAAAATGTGAGGTCCGACTCTTAACTGCTTTGTCTACCAATCTTTTTCTAATTATGATTTAAACATAGCTGCTGATATTTTTGATCTTATGTTATTTCATAGTTAGATTTTGTTGGAATACTGTATGTTAGGGCAGTGAGTTTATACCAAAAATCAAAAGTACGATTGTTTTGACTAATATTGAGATCACAACTATTAAACATGTTTTCTCATTGATTTTACATCTATATCACATGTATTTTTTAAACTAAAACATTTTTTTAAGATCTATTTTTCTGGGTTATTTTTTTGCCTATCTGTTGAGGGCAAAAGTTTCAGAATACTGAAGAATAAACAGCAGAACTTTCTCCTTTTAAAGCTCCTCTCTGACCACGGAGTACCAGCACGTCAGCGCTGTGTGTGTGCGCTCCAGCTGTGTGTGTCTGTGTTGCCCTGTCGTGAGACAGGGGTGTGCGCTATGTTAAAAAAATACTTTGTAAATATTCCCTTAATACTATATGATTGTAGGGAACAAATAAATGTTAAAATCTCTGCATTTGTGTTGTTAAGAGAACGTTACTTAAATGTTTAACACGTCTTTATTTGCAGGGAATATGATACATGTGCTGTTTATAGATAATTAACGGATATAAAAAAGGACAGGAACACTGAAGTTGAAATTCAGCTTAATTTTACACATATAAAGACCCTTACACACCTGTCTGGGGAGAATTAGAAATGTTCATGAAACATGCTGCAGTTTTTCTTTTATGTTAGAATAGGCTAAACAGTTCATTAACAGTTAATGTTTTATTTTGATATAAAATTACTACTATAAAAGACTTATATGAAACAAAAACACATTTAATCTCTAGTGACACTGTCTCTATCAGTTAAGTCTGACATGTCTCTGTAGAGTTTCATATGTACACAGAGAAGAGCTTTACTAAGAGGAGAGAGAGAGAGAGGACAGCATGTAGCTACACATTTAAGTTGCCACAATAAATTTGGCTTACAAAAAACTAACAATAATGACAAAATCACTGCCAGTCAGGCATTTCAATTGGCATCCCAGACAGTTGCGGTCAGCAATACTAGTATACTAGGTTTTTACCTAGTCTTGTTTTAACCCATCCTGTTATTTAAATGTTGTTCAGAACTGAAGCTTCAGTCCTGAAAACACACAATTTAAATAGTAAGGAATGTCCATGCATAAAGAAAAAACACCAACTATCTGAGGTGTGTTTGTCCAGCCTAAAACTCTACAAACCTATTTGTTTGTACGGCTAATATTTACGGCTAATAGAAGTACATTTTTAAAGCCAAAATATCAGTTATAAATATTGCCAGAAATTTTCATTTCTGCTTTAAAAAACTAATTTTTAAGCTATTATCTGTCGATATGATAGCATGCCAATGACATCGTTCATCTCTAGTGTCAATATGACTGGATTTTTAAACAGTTTTAATGCTCTTTTACATTATGGTCAATAGGCATAGGACTTTTTTACTGGTCTTTATATCTGGCTTTTTAAAAAATCAACAACATAAACTTATTAGTATAAAAGGCATTGTCCTACTCTATGCCATTTAAAAAAATATATAAGCCCTTGCTTACAGGTCTCACAGTATTCACCAGCAGGCAGGCTAGTATTTGATATCTTTTCTAAACACTAGATGTCGCCATTGGTCTAAAGATTGGGACTAAACACTGCCACGAAGAACCACTAGACGGCAGTGAAGACTTAAATATCACCAACATGAACTACACATGTCTGTGTGGCATTGACTCTCAGCACAGTTGTGTGTAAAAAAGGAAGTCTGTGTGTGCCGTCATTGTTCATGACTCACTGCACACTTGACCTGTTTGTTGTTTACATATCTCGAAACCTAACCTGGGCAGACCTGATCACATGTTTTTGGTTTTATTTGAATCAGATTCTCACTGTGAAGAGAGGAAGACCTCTACATTCATCGCAGAAACATTGTAATTATGATCATGCTTAAAAAAAAAAAAAAAATCACCCTGTAAAGTAGTGCAAGAAATAAAAACCAGTGAAATCTCTTTCCATAAAGTCAGGTACAGCCCTCACATGACAGTGATAAAGTAACATTAATACTGCACGCATATTTTAATCCGAGATAGCATAAAAGTGACTTCCTTATACCACTGCACACAGAAGATAAGCAACTGATACTTCTGTGGCATAAAAGTCTCCCATCTAGCAGGGCTCTGCGTGTTTTTGTCTCAGTATATGAATACCTGAGCCGTTGATATGTCTTTGTCTTGTTTCCATGGAATTTGTTTTGATGCCCTTATTGTCAGTTATCAGTCAGTGAATGAAGAAGCTGGCAGGGCAGTAGATAACAGGCTCGCACAGGTTCACACACAGGCTCAGAAAGCTCTTTATTCAGTCAGACGTCATGACCAGTAAGTGTTGTCCTTGTAGCTGAGTTTTAAGTAGAAAAAGAACTTGTTGAGAGGTAGAATTAAATCATTTTACAAGTGCACAAAAGGAGTATTTATAAAATGTAAATCTACCCCATATGACTTTTTATTTTTGAGGGTATTTTTATCTGCCACAAAATAATAGAGCATCTGGATTATCCTGTAAATTAATTGGCATGGTAAAGGAGTAAACATGCTTGTTTATGTCTTTTCATTTTAATATACTAGTCAAACGAATATCTTATTTAGCATAATATTGACTATTTCTATTACCAGGTAGATGCAGTCAGCTCCAGCAGTCTGGCTTACTGAAGACTCAGTGAATCACATATTAGTTTAACTAAATCTGAATCTCATACACTGGAAGGAAACTATAGTCACACATTTCTCTCCTTTCCTGTAGTTCTCTAAAAAAGCTAAAAATTCATCATGTAAAAACTAGCCCAAATCAAAGTACATCTAATCAGAATAAAATAGTGACATTATTGGGGATTTTTTGTGTCATTGCAACAGTTAAAGTGACTTATATACCATCAAAACAGCCTGTAACATCATGTCAGGATGAGGTTTTTGCAGGGCGGGCTGATTAAGGCCACAGTCACAGATCTGGATTTCCTCGCTGCAGGCCCATTTCTTAGAAATGCCTGAAAGGTCTCCTGTGAGCAGCTCCACCTCCTGGTGAGACCATGGAGCTACACCTCATTGCATTCTTTCTAGTCACGTGATTTAAAAGAAAACGTAGAGGAGGCTGCGAGACCTTTGACTCAGCAATTTAATTTATTGTATTATGTGTTGAGGCAATTTTATTTCTCTTATCTGAGGACTGCAGGGTCATGTGTGGTCTGAGAGCAGGATAAGAAGAGCATGGGTTGATGTGTCTGATTTGTAACTTGACACTGTGAATGAACCGTGTCGCTTACTAAGGTGTGGGTGGTTTTCTGTCATCAGGTTATTTTTATAGTCAGGGGCTTTATATGGCCACTTTTACAGATAAACTGAGGCATAGTTGTGCAGAAATTAGAAATTAATGTTACAATAAAGCTTTGACATTTTCTGAGAAAAGCAGTATATTTTCCCTGTTCAGTCAGCACACATTTTCTCAACTCTTGATCTTAGAAAAGAGTGCTTTTGGCTAAAAAGTGATTTTTTTTATGCATTAACTTGGAGCAAACACTTAAAATCTATAGCAAAAATTGAGTATTAGAGGGAATTTCTATAGAAATACATCCAGCAGTCAATCCAAGAATGTGAACAGCAGCCATTATAAAACAGCACAAACGTGAATGCATGCCAAACCAGTTAATAAAATCTGTGGTATGTTTTTGAGCAGATCTTTCTGGCTGTATGTGAGGCTTCACCACTCCTTGTTTTCTTTATGTTGTCTTCTTCTGTTGTTGCCACAGCTGTCATGCCTTGTGAACACACCTGCAGCAGCTGGCACATCAGTACAAAGAGGTTGCCACTAAAATGTAATTGTGTGGGTTATAGTCTGGTACACAGGCTCCTGTTTATCTCCTGATGTGATTTTAATGTCACATTTTTTAAGATTTCTCAAACAAAAGCTTTTAATTGCATATAGCATGATCTGAATGCAGTATGTTACAGTATATACTTTTAGGCTGCACCCAAAAACAAAGACTACTACTCCTACATAAATAGGATGGACTGAATGGACCTGAGTTTGTATAGTGTTTTTCTTTCTGCATTTGCATCCACACACATTCAAACACCACTGTCACAGCAGTGGCTAAATTGTGGTAAAGTAGATCAAACTCATGACCTTCCAGTTGAGAAACAACAAGCTGTACCTGTGATCCACATTTACCCCTCAAATATACACTCACTGGCCACTTTTTTTTTAGGTACAACTATTCAATTGCTTGTTAACTCTAAAGCTAATCAGCTTTAGATAGGGCTACAGCAGCAGAAGACCACACCACCACTCCTGTTAGCCAAGAACAAGAAATTGAGGCTACTATTCACACAGCCTTGCCAAAATTGGACAAGAAGATTGGAAAAACATGAGTCTTGATTTCAGCTGCAACATTCAGGTGGGTCAGAAATTGGCATAAATAATATGAAAGCATGGATGCATCCATCCTGCGCTGTATTAACGGTACAGGCGAGTGGTGTAATGGTAGGGGGGAGATATTTTCTTGGCACATGTTGGCCCCTTAGTACCAACTGAGCATTGTTTGACCACCACAGCCTACCTGAGTGTTGTTGCTGAGAATGTCCATCCTTGTACGATCACAGTGTAACCATCCTCTGATGGCTACTTCCAACAGGATTAAGCACCATGTCACAAAGCCCAATCATCTCAAACTGTTCTCTTGAACATGATGATGAGTTCACTGTACTCCAGGGACTTTCACAGCCACCAGATCTCAATCCAGTAGAGCACCTTTGGGATGTGGTGAAATGGGAGATTCAAATCAGCCCACAAATCTGCAGCAACTGTGTGATACTGTCATGTCAATGGAGAAAAATCTCTCGGTTTCCAACATTTTGTTAAAACGATGCCTCAAAGAAATACAGCAGTTCTGAAGGCATAAGGGGGTTCAGCACAGTACTAGGTGTACCTAATAAAGAGTGTATACTAAGCTAATTAGTTTGTCTGTCCACCATACTTAAAAGCCCATCAACTCTGTATTACCTCCGCCAAGGAGGTTATGTGATCGGCAGGGTTTGTTTGTTAGTTTGGTTGTTAGTTTGTTAGCAAGATAAATCAAAAAGTTATTGACGGATTTTGATGAAATTTTCAGGAAATGTCAGAAATGGCATAAGGAAGAACTGATTCAATTTTGGGAGTGCAAAAATTTTACTATTGGGAGATAGGGCTAATGGCGGAGGTCTGCGCTCTACGAGTGCTTTTTTAGTTTGTTTTGTTTCCTGAAATTGTACTTTTGCCACATTTAGTACATTTTATACATCATAATGAATGCATATTGGTTTCAAATATCAGTTATCGGTCTCATGGACTATTAATACCTGTGTCGTAATGGCCCTATAAAACAAACAATATTGGCCGGCCCCTAAAAAGAACCACACTAAAAGCTTTCTGGCTTCAGCATGACTTTGATTCACCAGCTGGCTATTTAAACGCAGTGGTACGCCTATCAAGCTTATGTATGTAGTCTACTGACCAGGGCTACGCATGCCCACTATGTCATATGTCTTGTCGCTCTGATTGGCCTGTGATGAATGTGATAGAACATTTGCTCTTTTCAAAGGTTCTGCCCTTTTCAAGCACAGCTATGGGCTGTTGCCCAGATGAATGTGAAATGTTAGGCCAACTGTGGACACAGGTTAGAAACATGCCTTGGTGCAAAAATGTAAATGTCCACACTTGTCAGCTGTTGAAAACCACTCAATGAAACATAAAATGCAATAACACCTGGAATCATACACTAAGGAAGAACCATGACAACTTTCAGAAATACTGAAACTGGTTTGTGGTTTCTATAACACCTATAAAGGGATTTAGATGAAGAGAGGGCTACAGAGGGGTAAGCATGACCCTGTCCCAACTTTTTTGAAACATGTTGCTGGCAACATATTCATATTATGCACATTATTTTCAAAAGTCATATGCATAAATAAAGTGGATTTAGCACCATACACTTCAAAACCCAGCAGCAGTAAAGACACTGAGGCCTTCACTGGGGAAACTGCAGGCAGTTTAAGTGTTTCCTGTCTCGTAACACAAAACGGCCGTTGACTCTTAAATAACACAGACACACTATATTGTTAGCAAACACTGTCTTGTCCTGCAGTGAATTTACATGGCTGTTTACTCTGATAACCTCTCTCACATACCACCACATTCTTGCACTCTTAGGCAGACATGTCATGTATATTTATGGAGGTCAGTTGAAGGATTGTGTTCTGTTTGAGAAGCACTCAAGGGAGAGGATTTCCAAAATAGTTTATGTCCACCCAGGATTTCCACACAACATTCAATCCCGCTTATCCTGTCACTTATTTCTTCTTGTTCTTCTTTGCACAAACATTCACTTCAAGCCTCTTTGAACTCCTGGCCTAGATAAATCAGCCTTTAAACTCCTCTCATCTGCTGCAAGTTTAAGGAGAATTTTTACTTATTGTGAGACAATTCATTGAAAAAGGAAGCGTCAAGGATCTTGTGATGCATGCATTTCTAAGATTTTCCAGTTATGTCAGCTGGTGTCATCATTTAAAACATCTTGCTTTTGGGAGCGCAGATGGTCGAGTGGTTTAAGGCGCTACCCATGTACGCGGGCGGCCCAGGTATGAATCCGGCCCTTTACTGCATGTCTCTCCCCACTCTCTTCCCTGTTTCCGAGTCTATCCACTGTCCTTCCCCTATCAAATAAAGGCATGAAAAGGCCCAAAAATAAATCTTAAAAAAAAAAACATCGTGCTTTTGAAGGTGTGCACATTCAGTAAGGTTATGACGTGGTTAACATTTTATCACCCCAATTCCAAAAAAGTTGGGGCACTGTGTCAATAAAATGTAGATTAAAACAGAATGCAAATGTCATAAACCCATATTTTATTCACAATAGAACAAAAATAACATATTGGATGTTGAAATTGAGACATTTGAGCATTTCATAAAAATCTGCGTATTTTGAATTTGATGGCAGCAACACATCTCAAAAGAGTGCTGGGGCAACCAAAGGCAGGAAAAGGAAGTGATACTAATGATACATAGCTGGAGGAGCATTTTGCAGTTAATCAGGTTATTTTGCAACAGATCCGTCACTTGCCTGGGTATAAAAGGAGCATTTTAGTGAGGCAGAGTTTCTCAGAAGTAAGAGAGCAGAGGTTCATAAAACTAAGAAATGTGAAACAATTTTAGGAAAATGTTCCTCAACGTAAAGTACTTTGAATATCCCACCATGTACGGGACATAATATCATCAAAACATTCAGGGAATCTCTGTGCACAAGGGACAAGGTTAAAGGTCAGTATTGAATGCTGGTGATCTCTCAGGCTGCAGTGTATTTAAAACAGGCATGATGGATTATGTTTCCAGAAATCGTTGTCTGTCAATGCAGTCTGTGGTACCACCCAGCAAATACAAGTTAAAGCTGTATCATGCAAAGAAGAAGCCTTATGAACATGAACCAGAAACGTTGCTGTCTTCTCTGGGTCAAAGCTCATTTAAAGTGGACTGAGGAAAAATGGAAAACTGTTCTGTGGTCAAATGAATAAAATGTACATTTCTTTTTGGAAACCATGGATGTTGTGTCCTGTGGACTAAAGAGGAAAGGGATCCAGCTTGTTATCAGCATATAGTTCAAAAGCTTGCATCTCTGACAGTATGGGGTTGCATAAATGCCTAAGGCGTGGACAGATTACACATCTGTAAAGGCACCATCAATGCTGGGAGGTACTATATAGAGGTTTCAGAGCAACATATGCCCCCATCCAGACAACATCTCTATCAGGGAAGACATTGCATTTGAGTAAGTAAATGCTAAATTACATACCATATCACAGCAGAACAGTCTCTGCAGTCCAGACATTTCACCAATAGAAAACATTTGGAGAATCATAAACAGTAGACCCAAGACTGTTGAGCCGCTAGAATCCTACATCAGACAAGAATGGGACAACAGTCCTCTCCCAAAACTTCAGTAACCTTTCTCCTCAATACCCAGATGTTTGCAGACTGTTGTGAAAAGATGGAATGCTACCCAATGGCAAACATGGCCCTGTCCTTACTTTTTTTTTTTTTTTAGATTTTTTGCAGCCATCAAATTCAAAAATGAGCCAATATTTGTCATGAAATGGTAAAATGTCCCAGTTTCAACATCTGATATGTTGTTAATGTTCTTTTGTGAATGAATATGGGGACCCCAACTTTTTTGAAATAGGGTTGCAAAAGAAGTGATTCCATGATAAAACCATCCACAAATAAATAGATAAATAGCATCAGATCAACTGATACTGATGTACCAGTTGGGTGTACACATTCATAGTACACACATCTCACCCATGCATTAATAAAACACCCTCAGATAATCACGAAATATCCAACATGAAAATGAGGTGAACATGTGAGTCATGAGCTCATTTATCCTGAGGTGTTGCTGCTAAATTACTGTTATTTGTTAAGGGTATAGTTTGTTAATCATGTGTCAGACTATTTTTCATAAATTGTATGTTGTTTACTGCCAGACTAAAATTAACCTCTGCCTGCTTGACCGGTTTGCTTATTTGCTGTGCTATCATGGGCATCCTGCCATCCCGCCGGTGTCTAAAACCCACCCACTTTCCGAGTCTGGATGTGGGTGTGTAACATAAAGTGCTCCTTGGGCTTTCCTGTAAATCATCTGACTTCAACAAACTGTCTTCTTCTTCTTTCTTTTCCCCTTTTCATTCTCTTAGGTTTCATTAGACCCTCCCATGCCAAAACACACACACACACACACACATACATGCCGAAAAACCACCAGCATTTCAACCTTCTATCGTGGTGCAGCCAGAAACATGGCTTCAGTCTTTCCAGAAAGTCAGCTGACTTACTGTGGCCCTTCCTTTCTCTCTTAACCTAGATATCTTTGTCCCTCTCTCACACCCACACTTAGACTACACACCCCCACACACACAAGAATACACACAGAGGCACACACGCATCATGAGAGTTTTGGCAAACAGGCAGCTCCTGTTTATAGCAAAGACAAACAGGATGCATTTACATTCAGATAAAACTAAATGAATTCAGTCTCTGTAAGGCTGTGTTTCCAACAGTAGAGTAGTGCTCTGTATTTACATGTTTGATAGAAACTGTTCAGCATTGCAAGAAAACAGTGATACCATGCTGTAAAAATGTCTGCTTTTTTTGTAGACCAGATGTGTCCAAACTTTTTCCGTTGAGGTCCACATACAGAAATACATAAGGATGGTGGGGGTGCTTTAATATACTCCATAATATATCAAAATTGGTATGACCAACCTAAAGCGGGGTATACACATACGATTTTTTTTTAAATCTTAAGAGATTTTTTATCTGTTAGAGACCCCACACATGAAGATAAAAAATCCGGTATTGAACAGTTTTAATCGTACTGTGTGTGGTGTGCTCCGATAATCTCAACACAACACACCACACACATCATGATTCTGTCCACCACCGATCTAGAATCTCGTCCTCCAAGCCAGAAATGTCACGTGATCACATGTGATCTAACAAAAAACAACAAAGAAGAAACATAGCAACAACCCAACAACAATCAATAGCAACAACCAGAAAATACAGCACGCAACATGGAAGAGGACATACAAGAAGAGAGAATGATGGTGTTCTTGGGACTAGTTTAATTGGAAAAAATCACGAACTAAAAAACAAATAAATGGTCATAAATATATTGATATTATTGAACAAGTTTAACATTTACGATCGTCGGCCCCGACCGTTTTTGGAGCCAATTATCGGGACAAATTCACTCTTAACACACCTCAGACCACAGGATAATCTTATAGGATAATCTTATGAGACCTAAGATAATCGGGCGTTTGCCGTCCTTGGTCGGTAAGGGGGAAAATTGGGACTAAAACAGCCCGATTATCTTTATGTGTGTACCCTGCTTAAGATGTGTTCAGTGACTGAGTATGCCAAAATGGCTAGTTAATGGCTGACAAAGCAAATAGCACATGATTTTCAGGATTTTGGGCAGATCTCAGGGGTTGGCCCTGGCTATCACTGGCTCTGTTCCTGGAATGCTTTTGATGCTACTATTCACTGCAGTGATCAATGATTGTGTTTACATGGACTTCAGTACATTTACATGGCTTCTGTCAGGTTTTTTGAGGATCCTGTTTTCTCTTCGTGCATGTATATGTTTTCAGAAAGGTTTTGAAAAAGCTGTGTCTAAACACGCCCATAAACAGTGAACTTAACAGTTGATTCTTCAGCCATTAATGAAGCATGAGCATAGTTTAATGAGGAGACAGAGAATGACCACTCACGCTACGAGTTACTAAGGGTGCACTCACACTAGGCCATCTGTACTGTGCCTTGGCCCGTTTCAGCCTAAAGTCCGGTACGTTTGGCCAGTGTGAGTGCAATCGTTCCGTGCTTCAGTGCGGCACACTTCACAGCCCCGGCACAGAAGGACAAGGTGGGCCTAAGCATGGAACAGATGCAAATGAAGGAGCACAGGCACGGGAATGTGACGTAACATGAAGTAACAAGAGAGGGACCCGCTTCAGAGCACAGAGAGCGCAGCTGCTGCATGCTAGAGACAGTAATATTTTTTCTAGAAAGATAGAACTATTTTTTCTCATTGAATTTCAACAAGTTACAAGAACTTTATAAGAGCTGAAGAATATAACTTCACACAGCTTTACTACGCCCTCGTTCTAACGGATCCGAGTCTAGTCCACATTTCTGACCAGTTTCGAGCAAAGTCAGGCTTTAACCACTGTGAGAGGATTATTTAGTTTGTGAAATAAAGATTCTTCCCTTAATTGAGTCACAAACAGAGCAAAGGCTCAGTTCATGGTGCGTAAAAGAATTCTGCGGGGATTCAGATAGTATATTGACACGCAGAAGAGCAACTGTAGGGGCTCATATGAGTTAAAAAGTCCTGGTTTTATTCATCAGAAGGGCTTGGAACTCTGATCTGGCTCCAGATTACATGCTTATATGTGAGGGATAATTCTCCACTATGGACCGCTTTGTCTCTCTCTCTTCCCTCACCGTGCTCTTTATAGTTAACGTAGAGGTCAGCTGAAATAACTCCGGTGTCAGATCAGATATTGTATAAATTTGTTGCTATTTTACAGCCTGAAAAACAACATTTATATATACTGAGTCATCAACACGTATAATTTCATCAATGGTGGACGCTTCATGTAAAGACGTCGACTCGGCGCGTGGCGTAACCATGCCCAGGGCTGGATGCGTTGAGCAGTGTGAGTGCGGGCCAAAGGGGGGACAGGGGAGGGGGTCAAATGGGCTTCAGCACGGTTAGAATACCGTAATTCGAAGAATAACGAGAATAATAAGAATAAGAATAATTCGCCCATTGCCATAATTCCTATAGTCTTAGTAATAGGTTCGTTTCCGTTAGTTTTCCCGTGCAAGCTGTTTCTAGATCTGGGGGGACCGATATACCAGCTGCACAGCTAACACTATGTAATAATTACACGTTATTTTTTCATTGCGTGGTGAATGTGCAGCTCACAACTTGTCCACGAGAGTGTTTTGGAGTTGTTGGATTGTGTATTTGATGAATTTGATGAGGGAAAGTAAAAAATACCGTCTGCTTACATAGCTTTAGCTGTGCAGCTGGTATATCGGTCTAGAAACAGCTTGCACCGACAACTAACGGAAATGAACCTATGACTAAGACTATAGGAATTGTGACAATGGGCGAATTTGCCAAAATGTTGAAGTATCCCTTCAAGCTACTTGAAGGATTGTTTAGCTCTTTCTTGGCCTCTCTGCTAAACTTTCTTAGTGCTTAACGGTACGCACTATCAAAAAATCTTGAACCTTTTTATTGTGTATGTTTCCGCCAACATTGTTTTGTGGTCCATTTTTACCAAAAACTCACTAAATTCCATAGAGAAACTGTACCCATCTGTTATGCTGTATAGCCTAACTTCCTGGTCGTTACATCCAGCAAGTCCTTCTTCAAAGAGCAATGCTAACTAAAATCACTGGAGGCTAATGCCATTACTACTGCTAGGTACCTCATACAGCCCAACTAAAAAATATTGAAATATCCCTTTAATGTAAATATGATTGTTTTTAAATGTCAATTTTCATATAACAACCTTAATAACCTCTGATCAGGTATGGCAAACAGCCTAAAAACTAAGAGTAGTGTCTAATTGATCTATGTGCATTAATTTGGACCTTTTCTTGAAAAACACAAAATTCAGATATCATTAGTATTTTTAGTTTACCATTTACAATGTTGTCTCAGTTTGGTCATGAAAGAAACAACTATTCAGTCAGGAACACTCTCATACATTTAACCATTTTGTTGTAAAATGGATGTACAGTTTTACTTGGCAGAGAAGGCCCTGCTCAAAAGATGCACCACAGGTTTTTCAAGCAACATGCTTTGACTTTCCAGGGAGTGCATGGTTAGAAACCCCCATATAGATAGATACATTTATGATAATGAGTATTGAAAACAATGAAATTAGTTTAAAAGTAATTAATTCATAGAAGAATTAATCTGAATATAAGGGTGCAGCTTTGTGCTGTAAAGGAGGAGGCTGGGGTGGAGCTTTGTCAACAACAGTAGTGTGGTGCACCAACATAAATGCAAGCAGGGATTAGTGACAAGTGTGTCATATTGAAATACACTACTGTGTTGAGCGAAAGAGGTGTGATTGGCTATGGAAGCTCGGAGGTAATAATTAGGATCAGCTGGTCATCAGCTGATCACGGCTGCATGATGTATGGCTAGATTGTCCTGCATGGACTAACACTGGGCTTCATTAAATTTTCCTTGTCAAAATGTTTGCTTACTCAATTAGCATGGTAGCACCGTCTTGTGCTGAAACTAAGACAAGCACAGGTTTCATGTTTTAATGTGGGTAATTTTTCATTCTGTTTTATAGTTTTTGCTGTGGATCAACCAAAAATGGACTGTTGGCAACAGTTGGCGCCCAGGCCATAGTTTGGACATCTTTTTCTATTAAAATTGCCACATTAACACATTTTATTTACAGGGCTGGGGGTATTGCATGATGAGTAAATCTGTCTCCTAAAGGGCCAGGTAGCTGCAAACCAGCAGAGCATAACATGCAGGTATAATAGTGTCAGTGTACATGCATAGCTAGCTAAATCAATTAGCAGGACAGCAGAGAGTTTGTGGAAATACCACCATTATGTTGAGTTTTTAGATGAGAGAGTGGTGAAATGTAACTTCAAGAGACCGTCTTAGTAAAATTTCAGCTGTGCCTGATATGAGAGCTGTGAAGGTAATCACACCTACAGTGCTGTGAAAAAGTATTTTCCCCCTTTCTGATTCCTGATTTTTTTGCATATGTATCACACTTAAATGTTTTGAATCATCAAACCAATTTTTAAACTTCACAAAGACAAACCAAGTAACTCCCAAGTATATAGAAAATGCAACGTCTGAATGATTATTTAATTTTTTAAGGTGGGGGGAATCCAAACCTATCTGGTCCTGTGTGAAAAAGTAATTGCCCCCTTGTTAAATCATGAGTTAACTGTGATTACCACAGTTCTTGGAAAGCTGAGTTCAATTTTACTGATTACCACCAGATTTGTTGAAACAAGAAATCACTTAAATAGAAGCCGTCAGACAAAGTAAAGTAGGCTACAAGATCTCAGAAAGAAACGCATCATTCCACGATCTAAGAAATTCAAGAACAAATGAGAAAAAAAGTGATTGAAATCTATCAGTCTGGAAAAGGTTACAAAGCCATTTCCAAGGCTTTGGGACTCCAGCAAACCACAGTCAGAGCCATTATCCACAAACAGAGAAAACTGGGAACAGTGGTGAACCTTCCCAGGAGTGGTCGGCCAACCAAAATGACCCCAAGAGTGCAACGACGACTCATCCAGGAGGTCACATGAGAACCCAGAATGACATCCAAAGACCTGCAGGCCTCACTGGCCTCAGTTAAGGTCAGACTTCATGGCTCAACCATAACAAAGACACTGGGCAAAAATGGCATCCATGGGAGAGTTCCAAGGCCAAAATCGCTACTGACAAAAAAAAAACTCAATGGCTCGTCTCACATTTGCCAAAAACATCTTGATGATCCCCAAGACTTTTGGAGAAATATTCGGTGGACTAACAAGAAAAAAAGTTGAGCTTTTTGGAAGGTTTGCGGCTGGTACATCTGGCTTAAAAATAACAGCATTTGATAAAAAGAACATCATGCCAACAGTCAAACATGGTGGTGTCAGTGTGATGGTCTAGGGCTGCTTTGCTGCTGCAGGTCCTGGACCACTTGCTGTTATTGATGGAACAATGAATTCTGCTGTCTACCAGACAGTCCTGAAGGCCAAAGTCCAGCTATCAGTTCATGCCCTCAAGCTCAAGCACTCTTGGGTTATGCAGCAGGACAACGACCTGAAATATACCAGCAAGTCCATTTCTGAATGGCTCGAAAAAATCAAAATTAAGGTTTGGGAGTGGCCCAGTCAAAGTGTGATAAATATGCAAAAAAAAATAAAAAATAAAAAAAAACCCTCAGGAGGCAAAATTTTTTCACAGCACTGTATGTCTTTTATAAGGCTGCACGACCTGTTTGGTCCATTGGCTCCAGCAGTGGCGTTACTATAGCCAGAGCTCTCAGTGCTGAGACAGTGCAGGTGCAGGCAGGAGAGGTTGGGAGCGGTCTCTGAATGGTAAGGTCAGTTAGAGGCGGTAACGCTCTACCTTTTACATAGAGTTTGTGACGTAGAAACCGACCGATGGTTGGTTTCTACGTCACATAAGCCCCACCTTTTCAGAAAAGATATTTCAAGCCAGATGTCCGTTTGAGCTTATTAAAAGCTGTAAAATCCAGATTTTTTTCAGTTTGGTGCAAATTTCAGCTATAACACCAACACTGGTGTGTTTTATCATAGTTCAGTCAGATACCTCAGTGTACAGTTGAAAAAAAATGTTAGTGTTCACTACCTCTTTAAACAAAGCCTAAACCAAACCAATTATTCACACTAATTTTATCAACTAAGTAAATAATGACATTTAACACTAATACAACTTACATTTTTACAACCATGTGTTGATTCTCAATCAGCAGTTGTGTCTTGTCTGCACATTTTCACTCTTTATTCCACTGTCAGGTTTTAATTCAACATTGAGGTTTTATGCCACTCAAATTTTAGTTCTGTTCATTGTTTCACTGTAATGTCTTCTTGTTGTATTTTAAAAGCTTTTCCTTTTTATCTCTGTAAAGCGCTATGAACTGCTTTGTGTATGAAGGGTGCTATACAAATAAATTTGCCTTGCCTTGCCATGGCCTCCTGTTGATGAAGAAAAAGAGGCACAGGAGTGTTTGCAAGAAGTGTTTGAAGGTTGTTTTACGCCTTTTTCTCTCTTAAAACTCTTAAAATTCACGTGTGTCCACAAGCTTTCTTTAATTTGTAACTACAGAGAAAAGCTTTGGCATTTCCTGTAAACAAGCAGACTAATTACCACTACTTTTTATACTATCTCTGACACACACTCCCTATCTCTATGGGACACACACATATACTCTTCCTTTCCCTCTCAATTTAACCTTACAGTACAGTATGTTGAATTTTCACACTCAAATGTCTACACAGATTTAAAACAAGGCCCCTCTTGTTATATACATTCTTTTGTTAGCAGTTACATTACCTCAGATATTTCAAATAGTTTTCAGATCCAGAGAAATTCTTAATTGTCCTAGTTTTAACAGTCCATGTCTTATCATTGCAGCTGTGTTGTGTCAAAGACCAGTACAGGAAGCATGGACTGCTACTGGCACCTCTTATCTCTTGCTGTATCTCATTCATGTTTTGTGCCTAAGCTTGGCAGACAATAAAAGATTTTTAACTGACTGAGTGATTGAGAATGCTTCGCTTGTAGCTCGCAATATTCCAGTACTCCCCCCTGGCAACCACTCAGGTCATGATCTGATCAAAGATTATTTACATTTGATGCCAGCAAAGTGGTCCACTCTGCCAACATAGTTTATAAAACATTTTAAGAAGCCAGCAATATTCCTCTTAGTATTTACTCACCTACGTGCAGCCCAGAGGATTAAATTGGCTCATGTTATACAGATACTGTGGTTGTTGAGGTGACAGGAGATGTTTGTTGCCTTTGAATCTCTACTTCCTGACTCAAACTTATGGTCATCTGTAAGATGAGTCATAACAGATCATTTGTTGACTTTATTCTAAAGATTTTCACTAGTTATTGTGAAAAATTGTGAACAAACTGCCGTAAGAAAGAGGGGAAAGAAGTTCTGATTTTATAATGATGGCTTAACGCCTCATCCTGTCCTGGGCCGCATCTCATCCACATCACATTCAAACAATGCCAGTCCACTTGAATCACGCCCAAGACCACCTCCCCTAGTGGGCCTGGACCTGATGCCCAGGCACGGTTGATTTGCATTCACACTGACCATAATGAACCAGACTTTTTTAAAATTTATTTATTAAAAGTTGTTTAACTAGGAAAGCCTCACTGAGATTAAAAATCTCCTTTACAAGAGTGTCCTGGCCAAGACAGGACTTTGGGCTCAAGAGTGCTCGGATCTAGGACTGGGCCTCTAGTGTGAAAGCACTTTTATAAATATAGGTCTCCCTCATGTATTACTTTAAAATGACAGCCTGTGGTGTATTAAACATGAAAAAAAAAGAGGAAAACCAAAACAAAGATGCAAAAATCAATAACAATACAGAAATATTCCCTTGATATCCCTTGACTCAAGAGGATATGATGAATACAACATTTAAAAAAACGCACACTTCTGAGCAATGCATCATATTCATGCAGTGTGCCATGACACGGTCAGATAGTTGTGAGTAATTACAGTGCAGTGGTTACTCTTGTAAGGTTACCACTGATGTACGTCATTGTAGGACCGGAAACTAGCTTGTGTAACACAGGGTTGGATGTTATGGAGCCTAAGCAGGGCACTAAAACACACACTTGTAGTCAGTGTTGTCTTCTTCTGCATATCCGCATGTAGCCTTTGACATAAATTAGTATTTGTCTATCTTCAACTCTCTGCTCTTATATCCAGAAGCTTTTTAAAAACTGCACTGAGAAGTTGACAAGGATAAGAAGCTGGTGTTTAGATGCATTTATTTGTTTTCCCGTTTACATGTATTTGTTGTGTGACTACATGCACCAAACTGTGACTTTGGGACTGTTAAGTAAACACATTATTATATGGAGTGTTTAGCATATCTGCAAATTAGAAAACTAAAGAGTTATACAAAGTAAGTAAGTTAAGTGCAACATTGTGCAGAGGAGGTTAGAAGCCCTGAAAGACCTATAAGGATGCCTAACCTCCAAGCTAACAATAATTGTTATAAGCAGCAATGTAGGTTAGCTAAAGAAGAGGAAAAAGGACAGAGATGTTAGTTACATGACATGAAGCAGTTCAATCAGATCTAAGAAATGTTCCATGGTATTTCACATTCATGCTTTTTAAAAATGATCATGTAGATTTTGATTGTAGAGTAGTAGTAGTTTGTTCCAAAGAGATGCTCTTCCAAAAATCAGTGTATTGATTAAGAGACAAATAATTGTGTAACATATTGTATAACATGGATAAACACCATAGATCCTGGGCACCAGGCCTTTATAGGAGGACAGTGTTTCCCACAGGACCGGAATCAATTTGTGGCGGGGGGGGGGGGGGGGGGGTATTTTTGCTATATCCTGATACACGATATGTATTGCGATATTTTGAAATGGCCTCTCAGCAGCTGTAATTAATTCGGCCCCAAATGATACTAGTGTGGTGATTAAAATAGACTGTCAATCTTTAACCAATAAATCAAAAATACATAAATCATGAAATACTCAGTATTTTACATTGTATGGAAAGTCCTGAAATGTTTTCTGTGTTATGTTTACTATTGCTGATTATAAAATGATTATTTCCTCCATTAGGGGTGTAGCAAAGCTACACAAAACTCGCCAATCCTGCATGCAGCCAGAGGCCAAAACCCTGCAGTCTAGTCCACTATTCAGGCTCACAGATGTGATAATATTAGTCCGTTATCTGTGCTGATGAACGCTGGATCAGTTTCTGACAAGTTCATAACATGAGAGCGTCTTTAGACCTTATTCAATAAACTGTCCTGTGTGATCATGGGGGTAAAAGCTCATCTGAAGACGGGCACATTTTAACTCCTTGTTGTCTGTGTTTTGAACTGTTAGGCTGAGATAAGGCTCCATTTCTTGTAGAAAAGTGGATCACATTTGTCTGCTACTGGGCCGTCTTCTCTCTGACATGTACGACTCTAGCAGGGAGATTTCAGCAAAATGTTCACACCCCAGCAAATCTCGTATTCTGGGTTAAGTATCTTCATGAGATTTTTTTTAAATCCTGGCTTTTCAACAACACTGGGCTCATGTCATTAGCGGCGTGTTGTGTTACTGCCGCCATTATCTCTGAGCCATCTTGCCGCGTATTTTAACTAATACCGCATGAGTTTGACCTCCTCGTTTTCAAAGTTGAACGACTGCTCAACGCTGCAGATCCAGCGCTGTTTCTTATAATCCGTCTTAAAAGGCATCAACTAGCCGCTAACTCACCATGCCGCTCTGTTTACCTTCCTGTCCCCTGCTTCTCTCGCTGCTGATACAAAAACGCGCATGTGCAGAGTTTTCTGGATGGGCAGAGGAGAAAAAAGACAGCTCTCTGCTGTGAGAGATGCATTCAGGGACAATGGGAGAAGTGAAACTCCAGTGAGCAATGCATGCTGGTGGCTCAAAACTTGCACATTATTTATACTGGGATATTTGCGGTATAGTCATTTTAACATCACGCTACATTCACAGAGCGAGGGTGAATTTGTGGTGGTCCACCATAAATAAATGAATGTATGGGAAACACTGAAGGAGGCCTTTTATTTGGAGTCGGGCCTTTATTTCACATGTTCATATTTATATTCTTACAGGGAAGAATAATTGTCCATATTTGAGTACAAAGAAAGTATCAATGCAACTTCAATAGTAAAAGCCTAAAATATGAAAATATGAGTTCTGTTTTAGTCAGACAAGCAGTAAATCAACTTTTCCAACTGTATGTAAATTGCTGTGTGTGAATGAGATCATCTCCCACTTGTGTAACAGTCATAGCTGTGAACAGCTATGACTGTTACCTACTGCAGTCAAAAATCAGTTTACCCAGAACTGATGAGTGAGTTTCTTACCGTAGGTTTCATGTTTCAGGTAAACAGATTCTTTCTGTGGTGTTCTAACACCCATCCTGTCCAGGTGATTCTCAAACCTATCCAGCAATGCAGAACAAGTGTGAATAAACCTCAAGTTACAGTAACTCCATTTCATTTAGGCAAGGCAAGTTTATTTGTATAGCACATTTCAGCAAAAAGGCAATTCAAAGTGCTTCACACAGGACATTAAAATACATTGACAAAGGGAAAAAGAAACACAATGGAAATATTTTTTTAAAAAACTTGTAAAAGGTGATTAAAAACAACAAATAAGATCCACAAAAGATAAAAACCTGGGATCCTCTCAACCTTGGTCCGGAGACCGAATTCTGTCCCAGACAATTTCACGTTTCTGGCCAATGCAAGATCCTTATCTGAGCTCCTAGCTCAGATAAGGATTACTTAAAACTATTTAAAAGAAGAATGTAAAAGGTGATAAAAACAGCACATAAACCCCAAAAAAGAAAAAACACACATATAAAAGTTATAGTGCAGAGTTTGAGCAAAAATAGAAAATTTGAAAAGTGATTAAGTTTTTAGTCAAAGGCAGCAGTGAACAGGTGTGTCTTCAACCTTGATTTAAAGAACTCAGACTTTCTATAGACCTGATGTTTTCTGGGAGTTTGTTCCAGATATATGGAGCATAGTAACTGAATGCTAATTCTCCATGTTTGGTTCTGACTCTAGGGACACAGAGCAGACCTGCACCAGATGACCTGAGTGGTCTGGATGGTTCATACTGGACTAGAAGGTCTCTGGTGTATTCTGGGTCTAAACCATTCAGTGCTTTATAAGCTAACAGGAGGATCTAAAAGTCTATTCTCTGAGAGACAGGGAGCCAGTGTAGAGACCTCAGAACAGGAGTGATATGGTCCACTCTCTTGGTCTTAGTGAGGACTCGAGCAGCAGCGTTCCAGATCAGTTTTTCAAGGTCCAGCTGTGACATTAGTCCTTTAATACTAGAAATATTCTTGAGGAGATAATAAGCTGACTTTGTAATTGTTTTTATGTGGTTTTTAAAATTCAGGTCTGAATCCATGACAACACCCAGATTTCTGGCCTGGTCAGAGATTTTTAACTGAAGTGACTGGAGCTGCATGCTGATTTTTAGAGATTCCTTCTTGGGTCCAAAAGCAACTACCTCAGTTTTTTCTCTGTTTAACCGAAGAAAATTATGGCACATCCACTCAGTAATTTGTTCCATGCATTTACCCAGTGCTTGTAAGGGGCCATGGTCACCTGGGGACATTGAAATGTAGAGCTGTGTGTCATCTGCATTGTTATGGTAATTTATATTGTTGTTTTCTATGATCTGAGCAAGTGGAAGCATGTAAATGTTAAACAGAAGAGGCCCCAGGATGGAGCCTTGGGGGACTCCACATGTAATTCTGGTATGCTCAGATTTAAAGTACCTATTGACACAAAATAACCCCTGCCCTTTAAGTAGGATGCAAACTAATCAAGAACTGTGCCAGAAAGTCCCACCCAGTTTTCCAGTCGGTCAAGTAATATATTATGGTCAACTGTGTCGAAAGCAGCACTGAGGTCCAATAACACCAAGACTGAAGTTCTCCCATGATCTGTGTTTAAGCGAATGTCATTAAACACCTTGACCAGAGCTGTCTCAGTGCTGTGATGTGGAGTTTTTCGCCACCTGCATTCAGCTTTTCGACATTCTCTTTTTTCATTTTTCACCACCATGGCATTTCTCCATGGAGATCTTTTCTTGCTAGTTTGTAGTAACTTTGATCTGTTAGAAAGTCATCTATTAAATTCTATACATTCAGACACGCATAATACTTTTTTTTAACATCTTACAGTCATAAAACAGCTGGAACAATTTCAGTGACAAACCTTCAACTTTCACTTTGCACAACTCAGTCCTTTAATGGCATGAAACTGATGCCAGTTGTTGCGAGTCAATATGAAATTAATACATAACTGTGGTCATATAATCCTCGCTTTTTGCATCTGTTTGAAGTGATCATTAAATCATAGTCATCAAATCTATTGGGACAATGAAAACCAGCACTTCACTGTCTGACAGACTTTGATGCCAGGGATGATGATGATTATTATATGGACATAGTTGCATAGGTAGAGTCCTTTATCACATCTTTTCATCGAGATAAGTTGTAAAAAACAGCAGCAGGGTGCAGCATGGAATGCAAATCTTCTCACTCTAAATCAAGAGCTGTTTCTTTGCGGCTTGTTCCTTTTCATTTTGTCCAACTGCAACCTGAGAGTTTAAGTTTGGAAAGATTCACAAACCTGCAAATACTAGTAGTTTGTTCAGCATGTCAGATCTAATAAGAGCATAATACTAGACCTCTCAGTGATAATATAAATCATCGTCGTTTAAATTAATAAGCTCTATGATGCTAAATTGTCTTTATTGTGCATGTGTATGCTTGTTTTTGCTCTTTGTGCTGATGTTTGTGTGTTCTTTTATTAATGATATGATTGGTGTGGTTGGTGAATTCTGGATTGTAAGCAGGAGTCGACAGATTATCGACCTGCCTAATAATAAGGGCTGGTATTCTGCATATGGCCAACTATCTGTTTAGGCTCTTTTATTTTTACTGATTGCTGGTAAAGTTAATAGATTAAGATATGTGCTACTTCGGCTCATCTGCCATGGGTGTCCCAGCCTCTGGCTCTGTTTTTGTTCTCCACAGCTGTGCTGTTGTCTGTGTTGGCCAGGCCACTCTTACAAATGTGTTAAATCTCAGACAGTTATCCCCTGTGTAAATACAGATTTGATCAATTCTATTAAAAATACTCACAGATTTATGTCAACCTTTTTGTAAAGCACCCCAGCTGACATAATGATGTCTTTCCAGATGCTTCTGCTGGGTTGCTTGGAGTGTTCTTTTGTCTTCACAGTGTAATGGTTGCCAGGAACACTGATTAACCAGTGACTGGACCTTCTAGTCTTTAACAACAAACTTTGGGGGTGTGTGGATTTGTTGAACATGATTGATTTGTAAACTCAATAAAAGAGTTGAACATCCAAGGGGGTGAATGCTCTTTACAGGTACTGTAACATTACATCTACCAAATATATTCTTCTGCCAATTGGTTCTTAATCAAATTAGTAGGATATCTTGGACTCCGTATTACCCTTTTCCTCCATAACATTGTTATGCAGGATACTAATGCATTTTTGTTTTTGTGCATCTGTGGTATCAATAGACATTTTGGGCGATATTAGTCAGGGTCACGAGATGAAAAACTCAGGGGAAAACCAGCCTGCTAGATTTTGCTCCGCTGGTTTTTGTGGTGTTAATGTTTGTGTGAAAGTTTCAGGGGAAGAAATGTCGCATATTCTTCTCACCATTACAACACTTTAAACATATATGGTAACATAAAAACTGAAATGTTTACACATTCTAGACGGAAAGCACCGGGGTTGTCTTTCTTTGTTGTCCTGATGCATCTCTTATGCAGACTTCCTCCTTTTGTCTTTCTCCCTCACAGTCCTCGTTTGGTTTCTGTTTTTTGGGTGTTTTCACCACTGTCTCATTTAGAAATGGGCAGGGATCAACAACAGTGCATTGTGGGTCATTTATCTACCACACCTTTTACTGATTTAACTGATTACCCCATTACAGGGTGCTTCTGTCATAGCGACCTCTATTTAAGCATCTAATGGATCTACTGTAACAATGATTAGTAATGTAATTGGGCATCTTTAAAGCAATAATACTGCTAATAGTGTCAAATAAATGTGTATGTCTGAGAAAGGTCCATATCTGAAGTTCAGTAAAGTTAGTTTTCAATAACTTAAAAAAAAAATCAATCAATCATCTCACCTAATACATTTTAGTCACATGTTTGTACACCATGTGGCCCATTAAAATGTCGAAAATTAAAAAAAAACATTTGGATTTAAAATCATTCAAGTTCTATACGTACAGCATGAACCTTTGCCAATGTAATTTCATACTCTTTACAAAGAGAGCAGATCTAGACCATAGTTATATAAAAGGAAAAACCCAATATCAATCCACCATGAGCTTAACTCTAAGTAAAATCAGGTAAAGTTTCAGTTGCAAGGCAAAACTTCCCTTTACTGGGCAGAAACGTTGGGCAGAACCAGACTTACGTTGAACAGCCACCTGCTGAGAATGTGTTTGGGTTGTATGGGATAAAGACAAATTCAGAAAGACAGAAGAGGGAGATGTGGAAGGGGGGAAGAGGGAAATGTAGAGTAAGAAAGAGACAATGACAGAGAGATAGAGGACTGATATTGTTAATTATAGCAGTTAAAGTCGATCTCCTTATAGATTCACTTTAACTTTTCTATTAGCAAAAATAGATGTGAGGCTGAGGTTGGTAGATGAAGGAGTTGGATGGGATGGGCAGGTTCACAGCAGTAAACTGTTGATGTTTATGGTAGTAGGAGTGTGTATTTGATAAAGGGTCAACAGTGTGGTTCTGGAAGCAAAAGTCGTATTCATTTTCACCATAGCAGATTTGATTACAGCCATATTATCGTAAATATCCAAGCTGCCTTGGAGTGAAACAATGGTAAAAGCTCAAGAAGACAAAAGTTCACAAGATGTCAACCATCATTTTAAGAAAAACATGGTCTAAGCAAGAAAATACTACAATACCCACAATCCTTGAGAGTCAAAGGGACATCTCTGATTGATGTGAAGCGCTAAATGCTCAAACAATGACATATAACAACATCATTATTTCAAATATAATGACTACAGTAAAGGTAAGTGCAGAAAAAATGGAATATGTGGTTTGAAAGCTTGGAAAGCTATCATTAACAAAGAATAAAAGGATTCAGACTGGATTGTGGGATACGTAGTTCCTTTCTCCTTGAACAAATATATGTACACAGTCTTGTACCCAAGTCTTTCTCTCTGTTTTCGAAAGCAATTTTTGTACTAAATCAAATAGACATGAGTATTCAGGGAGCTAATTAGTTTGGTTCATGCATTTAAAGTGTTGTAAGGATTTCATGAAATGTCTAGGGGGGAATTGAATGTTGAACTTTTGATGTTGAACGCTGGCAAGCGGGCAGACACTGTTGAGCTCTACTAGGAGGAACAGTATTATCAATGAGGAAAAAAAAAGATTGAAGTAATTATAGCAATTCAAGTTAGGCAGTTCTTAAATTCACATCAAGATTAAAGAAAAATCATAATAGATGTAAGAATGATAAATTGTAGTAGCTGGAGTCAGCTTAGCTTTAATCATCATTCTTCTAAATGATAAATTATTTGGAGAATTTTTCTGAAGCTGACACCTTCCATTCATTTGATTAGTTTGTTGGTCGATATGCATTCTTCCGACCAAGATCCTGCATGCCTGTGTGCATAAGAATGAAACCGCGGGTGTCATGCAGTGCTGGGTATCCAGGTAGAGAGGCACACATAGTGATTTAGAACATGTTATATTCTGATTGCTTCACAGCGGCTACGCTGTAAATAACTTGAAAACAAAATATCACGAAGATGCAGGATGTTTGTTTTGAAGTGGCACTGAGTGTGTCTCAGCTGACCTCTGTCAAAGCATCAACTCCCTGCAGCCTTTTTTATTCTCCGGTTTCCAACTATAAGTATTAAGTCCTTTTATTATCTCATTTAAATGTTCATGTCAGCGTTAGTGTGTATTACAGACCGGCAGAAAGTAAAGAGGAGAAAAGACATTGTCTTCTTGTCATTAAGTCCCATCCCGAAAATGTTTCCCTCTTCATCTCGGCAAATAAACGCTGCATGCTGCTTGATATATGCTTGTAAATTGCACTGAGCGGGCTGGAGCGGGTGCTCCTGTTAATAGTTATTATTTTGAATTGATACAAACAATTATCTGAGGATATTTTGTTGGCTATATGATCCAAAATAGTTACTGTGCTGGGATCATGAAAATTAAAGGCAGATACATACTGATTGTCTTAGGTTGTGGGTGTTATTTTACTACAACAAAATGAGGTTAATAATCAATGATGCCGTATAAAGCTTATTATGTTAACTTTAAAGATCATGTAGTAAACCTGAATAACCAACCTATTGGTTGCTGTGTGGGTGTAATTTCAGTCAACCAAATTTTTCTTTGGTTGACAACAGGCCTACTAGTTTTATCAATAATGCTTCTGTGAAAAATGCCATCTCTTTCTGTTTTCCTAGTCTTCTTTTAGTATCCAACTGAGTACAAAGTCCTAAAATATGTGTGTAGTATATGATGTCAGTCATGAAGGAGAGGAGGTTTTTCTAAACTTTGTTTATTACAGTCTAATCAGACTGAGAGATTGTGAGGCATGGTTCTGACATGAGGAAAATAATATTGTTAGGCAGTTAGTTTTGCATAAATTTTCATAAATTGGGGTGTTATTGTTTTGACTAGCGTCCGCACACACAGCCTTTTACAAAAAAAGCACAAGGCCTAAACTCCCCCTTTTGTCTGTTTCTAGATTGACTGAAAGCTAGTTTAGGTCAGCTTTTCCAGTATGGTAGCCAACACTGTTTGGCTTCAAATTCTCTTTAGAAACCTATGGATGTCACTGAGTCTGTTTATGTTACAGCCTCTTTTTTTAAATATATTTTTTTTATTTAGGAAAATTAATTTCAAATGGCATTACTGGGGAAACTCTTGAAGCAGCCTTGTATACATTTGGTCCCATTGTAACAAAGAGTGATAAAATAGAAATTGCATGCCATTTGATTTCTCTACAGTGTAGCTTTTCCAGTAGTTTTTCTTTTTTTAACCTTTAAGCAAACATTGGTATGAATAAGGACTGAAAAAAAATGGGAAAATATTCTAATTGCAATTATTATTTTCCAAAATAGCGATTTGATATGCAAGTATTTTTTAAGTTCTTCATTCTGTCTTTTCAACCAGCACAGGCAATAATTCACTCTTTAGTTTAACCAGCACAGTATTAAATAGATTAAACTAGGGATGATCGATTTTGAGAAAATATTTTATTGCAGTTATTTAAACTTATATTTCAGATCAAACATGGGTTGTTGTCTTAAATGGAGTCATTTTTTGTTATAATCATTTTGATGAAGAAAAACAAAAAAACAGGAAAATGTGATTTTTTTAAAACACTTTAGTGTTTACATGATGTGCGGGTATTTTGACACACATTTCAGGTTGAAGAAATAATGCGCCTTCTGTGATTTGAAAATTGCAGTAGGACATAATGTGATGTAATCTAAATTTCAGTTAACTTTTCAGCCCTAGTGTGAGTTATTTAAAAAAGAACACTGGAAGATTTCCCATTTGAGAGGTTCAGTAAGGTAAAAAAAGAAAAAAACTGAGCAGGTTAAAGGTCACAGAAAAAAAACCCTCCATCCATCAATTTGAATATCATCTGTTTGTTTCACATCTAACAGGGATGTTGCCCCCCAATATGTTTTTAAATGTCTGTGGATCTCCTTAGCCTTGCAAGGCAGATGGATATGCCCGTTTCCTTGTTTTTCACTGGCGAATCCATCTTGCAAAGCTCCCGTCTGAACCGTTTGGGCCTGGTTAGAAAGTAACAGGACCAATCAGCGATGAGGGGCAGTAATTTCGGGTGCGGTGGAGTCATGACGCAAGCAAGCGGCAACAAGAAGCCGGTGCCGTTATGGCGGAAGAGATTAGCGTGGATGCTGCTAAAGCGCCAGTTTTATCAGAACTCGACAACATTTCTTTGTTAAAGGAAGAACAAACAACAACAACATTGAGTTTTTTTCTTACAAAAAACGACAAAAGTCGTGTACTGACATGTCTACAGTTGCCATGGTTTCGCGTTATGCAGTTTTCTATGGATTTACTCCTTGGTAGCGGCTACGTCATGTTTTGTTGCTCTAATTGGCCCGTAAAGATGTGACAGAACGTTCATCCAAGTACCCTCAAAGTTTTTTTTTTTTTTTTTTTAAAGGTGCTTCCCCTTCCCAAACGCTGTGTATGAGAGGTTTTCCAGATGGATGTGTGAAACACATCCATCTGGCGCGTTAGGTTAGGATTTCCTACCAGTGGGAATGGAGGACCAGGCAGTTCAAGAAAACATGGTTGTGGTGAAGTCATTTATCTCCCCCATGTCTTTTTTTTTTTTTTTCAAAGGTGTGATAAAAAAACTTTGAACATTTCTCCAAGAGAATTCTCGCCATGCAGTTGAACAGGTTGAAGTCAACCTTTAGCGATCTCGTTTTAAATCTACTATCAGATCTATTTTGGATCAATTCTGTATCATAGGCACACCATCACAGTAGTTTGACTGAATCATTTATATTTAATATTCTTACTGTCTCCTGCCTGCTTTTCAATAGCATATTTGTCCAAGGGTTGCTTATGTTAAGCAGTGTAATTAGTAGTTCATTGTCTGTAATAGTAGCTTCAATAGGTATCCCTTCGATCACCATATGGTCAATTTCTTTACATTGTGCAGCATACGCTGGGTTACATAAGCAAATCAGTGGCCTTAACTGTGCTGCATGATAATCGTCTCTTCAGGAGGGGAGACCCATACCCTTACAGCCAGCTGCTAGAAATAAAAACATAAAATGGTGTTATAATAAACCCAAAACCATGTGTCATGACCTAGTTACAGGGCAGTATGCCTCTTTTGACTTGTTCAAGAAGGCTGCTGTCGTAAGGGAGGTGAAGTGGGTACCCATTCTTGTGGTAATCCAACATGAGTCAACATTTTAATTTTTCTTTTAATTAATACATTTACTTGCAGGATTTTTCACTTCCTCCTTCAGTGACCTTTGTTCATGTGACCGCCTTTGCTGCTGCAGCAGATTCATTTCTTTACTGAAGAGTAATAAAAAAACATATCAAAAAACACCCGCACATCACAATATCAGTCAAAGATGCCAGCTCATACACTGGCATCTACACACATTAGAATGGCGTCAATTAGGTGGATTGACAACATGTGATATGGGTTTAAAATGGAGTTAAGGCGCAAAAACATATTACTAACAACACTAAAAAAAGACTTCAGTCACACTTCATAAAACGCAAATTTATATGTTATTATTAGCACAGTATGTTACAGTCTGCATGTTGTAGGTTTTCTTTTTTAAGATAACAGTTTCATCACCAAAGCCATGAGACTCCACTGTACACACTGAAATAGGTGATCACTGCCCTTTGCTCACAATCACACTCTCAACAATATCTCATTCCTTAGCAACTGCACCTTTACATTTAAATTTGAATTTTATTTATTTGATAGGGACGATGCAGTTTAACATAGTTCCATAACAGAGCATGAATCTGATGTGCTGCACAGAGAGTTTATAGCATTGCTAATTTCCAACTCTTGTCCCTAGTTGGGCCTTTGAGTAAACAGTTCATAAAATGCACAACAATTAACAGCATAAAATGGCACAAGAATTTACAGAAAAACATGATAATAAAATACATATCCACATAAAAAAACAACAAATTCTATAAACCAAACATACCATTTTCTTCACATTATTCTTTATCCCCTATAAAGATGCCACCTACATACTGCATGTATTTTATGTAAACTATAGATACTAGCTGCAATTTATAAATTCAGGTAGATCAGCTGATGTTTGCTGTTTCAAACACTACCTTTGCTACTTTACTGTTTCTCTTACTCTACATTTGGCTTGTGTGTCCGCCTTTTAATTCTCTAATGTCTTATGTAGCATCACAGTCTTAGAGAAATAAAATTTCCTCTGAGTTTGCACTTCTATAGGGTTGAATTGACAATAAAACTTGACTGTTCTTCACTGACAGTTTGAACCATGACAAGCTGCTGTTAATCTAATCTAATAAAATAAAAATATATCCAAAACTGAATCAGTTCACCCTCAAGTCCAAGTGTAGATTTGTGCCAAATTTGACTAAAATCCCTCATTTCATTTTTGAAATTTTATAGTCAAAAGATCCTAAGTTACATTGACTTTTTACCTCAAAATGTTTTAGGTTCTTTCGCGAGTCAGAGTCGACATTCATGCAAAACTTTGCAGAAAATCCGTCAAAGCATTTTTGAGATTCCCCATTCACAAGCAAAGAATAAAAAATTCTTTCCAACATTTGATGCTACATTAGATTTTATGTCTCTTCATTTGTTTTATCATTTCAGTGATGAACTTTGATCTATAGTTGAATGGATCATTGAGTTATAGCTCCTGCATTATCACTTCCACCTGCACTTGAATCAAATTAAGAGATACGAATGCTGTACCAATGATCCTTCCCAGTGATGATAAAAGGCACTGTACCATATGCAGAGTAAGTGGGTGCCATAAAATCAAACAGAAAAAAGTACAGACAGATATATTAATTCCTGAACATCAACTAAAGTTTTCTGTTTTTTCTATACAGCACAAAAATCCGTCAAACATAACATTATTGTTATAATCTGGATAAGAACTGATACTCAAATATAGGTGGGGGTTATAAAGAATAATAGAGCGAAAAAAATGCTTTCTATATGTAAGGATGATCAAATAAATATAGATTTTCAGACCTTGGAAAACCCCCTTGAATTCCGATGATTTTAATAGAAAAGGTCTTTGACATGTTTTTTAGAGATCTACATCAATGCTGAGGTACAGCGATGTGGATTTGGGGTGAAAGGAAAGGAAAATACAGAACAAATGTTACAACTTATTGAGCCCTTGCTGTGCGATACAGCACTTTACAACAGCTACATAAGATGTTTAACCCACAGGGATTTTTTAAAATACAGATTGACCTAATTGTTTAACTACCATGGAAAATGTATTAAAATGAACAGACACGTTCGCTTTTTCTCTCATAGCAGATTATAGGAAAGTAGAAAATTTGTGTGACAACCGTCATTGGGAAAACTGTTAACCATTTATACCCTTTACACTTGTTAAAATACTAGGAAATTCAAATTTTAAGCCCTCAAACATTTTTGTTGGACACCCCAAGACTTTTTTACTTTTGTCACTTATACATATTTTTTTCACTAATATGTTGAAATTAAAGGTCAATGAAATGACCATATATTGGTCCTTGCTCAATAAAGGGTGAAGAGTGGTGGATTTCTTTGTAATTAAGTATAAATACCATTTTTTTTATTACTGTCTGCTACACTGACTGGATTTCTTTACTTCAGAATTGTGAATTCCAACATCCTCAGACACTTGTTGATGAAAGTTTAATGCCATACATTGAGTTTGCTAGCTTTTAGATCATAGACACAGTGACCAATCTATGGTGGACTATTCTTCCTTTTGGGTCTGTTTGTAAAAATCAAAAGTGTTTCTTTTTTCAGAGTTGGTTTTGCGTAGTTTTTGGCCAATCCAAATCCCCCTTATTTTATTCTTTGAACATGTTTTCTTTCACTTACTTTAAAAATCAGAAGATTTGTTGATCAGACAGTAAAATTTTCCCTAATAATTTAAAGATGAGATATGTTATAATGTAATTTCAGATTTTTTTAACACAATAAATGGGCAAAAATGCGAGGAAATGTTTTATATTAAATTGCTGCCAAATTAGCTGAGCATTTTTTTTAGATAAACATGGTTTATTTTAAGAAAGAGAGATTTGAAATATCATTTTTGGTCGAAGCAGATTCCCAATTTCTGAACGTTTCTTGATTGGATAATGCAATATGTATCTTAATGCATCTAATGTTAAAAATATTCTGTTTTCAAATCTCAAAAGTGCTTTAAATCTGTTTGGGCATGTTGAAGGAGGGATAAATTGTGCTCTATTGTAAAGTATTTTCTCTCTTTTCTGGTAGGTCAGCAAGATATCAGAAGGAGGTATCAGAAGGAGGAAGAGAGCAGGATATCCAACTGTCAGTAAAGGAACTACGTCTGAAACCAGGATCAAGTAACATACGGACACTGAGGTCACTGTTAGCAGTTTCATATCTGTTTTAGTGTGTTTATTTTAGTTTCTATCATCTACAATTAACCAACCACAGGACTTGAGTTTATACACTGTCAAAAAATGGCAAATCAAATTTTTCTTTTTCTTTCCACATCATTTTCCCCCAATCTTTGACCTGATATTTTTACAGGAGATGATTATTGACTGGAAAACAGCATAAATGAGACTATTAGGATTATGATTATGATATTTACGATTATGATAAGCCAACATCATAAAGGGAACAAAAGACTTTATTTACGTGGCGTTGATCACGGCATAAGCTTGACCTTAGTTTGATTAGTTAATGATTCACTTGTTTTGAAGCCTGTTAGTGTGATACTCAGAGGATTATGGCATTATGAGTTCAAGTGTGAGTGCAAATGTCAGAATGAGACCTCAGACATCCGTGTGTACGACCTTTTTATGAATAATGCTTTGTGCAAGAAATGCTGGATTAGTCTAACCCAGATCAAATAGGATTTTCTTAGGCGTGAATGTGTGCTGCTCTTTCTATACACCATAATTAAACTATGCAATCATATGAGGAGCTGCTTTATATTTATTGTAGTTTTAAAGTTTTTGAACCTCATAAGTCTCTTCAGTGTCATTTAAACCCCTTTAAAACTATTTCAGTCTTATTTTAACATATTCTTTATTGTTCTAACTTTATTTTTTAAAAGTTTTCATCGTCAACAAAGAAACAAAAGGATGATTTTCGGAGGTTAAATGTTCCTTTAAGGTTGTATGTGTGTATCTTTAAATCCCTATCAAACAGGTTGGACGGTTCACTCTCACAGCGTGTTGATAATGGCGGCAGGTGCTGCAGGTGATTTATTCAGGCATTAAACCACAACAGATGCAGGAAGGACAATTCAAAATACAGAATCCAGGAAAAGCCAATTCTTGGATTAAAGCTTTAATTCCCTTTATTTATGACAAACAGCAACAGAGCAGTGTTCATTTTGACAGCTAGTTTTAACTTTGTTTTAGTCTTTGTCTTTGGATTTGATAATTATCCGTACTTTTAGTGTAGTTTTACTCAACTAAAACTCAGAAACATTTTAGTCCAGTTTTAGTAAAGAAAAAGCCCTTTCATTATAATTTTTACTTTTAGTCAGACATTTATTTTCTATCCCAAAATATTTTCAGCCAATGTGTAAAATAAATTTTTATTGATTTAAAATAAGGGGGAACATACTTTCAGCCTATCTTAGTTCATCTTTCTCATGGAAACAAAGGTTGTTTACTTACATTTTTAGTCATACTTCTGTCATGAAATTACACTAATGAAGTTAGAAGCTAAATGTATTTTTTAATAATGAGGACAATTTTGCTTTTGTGCAGGGATGTGCAAGAAAAAAAATCTAATTTTATTCAAAATAATACCCAGGTACAGTAATTAACTATTACAAGGAAAGAGAGGTATTTTATGGAGCTATTACTGTTGCAAAACAATTTTCAAATAAAGTGTTAGTAGATTCACAAATGCATACATTTAGATCTGTGCGTTCATTTATGGATCTACTTACCCCTGTAAATAGTTTGGCAACAATAATAGAGCCATAGATATTTAAATCATTTAAAAGATTTAATTTACAGAGGGATTCACACTGATCAAGATTTTCGTAATCCTAAAATTTATCCAAACATCTGTTGTGATTCTCTGTACAACATACTTATATTAGACACTAATCTTTTTCTAATAAGGTCAACATGCCTCAGTATGCAGAAAATAATTCATATGTTTCAATATTATGATTTTTGTGTGTGTGTGTGTGTGTGTGTGTGTTGAAGAAGAATATATTAAGAACAAAATAATTTCAGGGATATTATAGGGTTCCTGTTGTGGCTATTTGTCTGAAGGTAAAAAATAATAAACTTAAAAACATGTAATAAACTTAGCTTACACCAAACATTATCAATCGTCCACTGATGCCCCATGGGGATGTAATGTCTGCAGGATATAGAAGCCCATTTTCCATTCCAAAAACCTGTGTTTTGAAAGGTTTGTTCTCCAAAAGGCAGGCAAGTAAACAAAAGAACAAAGAGAAACATGGCTTGAAATTGAAGTAACAATTTGCACTCAATTGTAATTCTGTAAATTTTACCCAATATTTTGAGTAAATAACAACTGCAATGTACTCAAATAAATTGGTTAAGTCTAATATCAAAAAATCTAATTAGTTTCTAAAACCTATTACTTTTTAAAAATGAGTAATATATACTCTCTGTACTTATGGAATATATTTCATCTTAGCCATTTTTTATTCGTTGGATTTATACAATAATATTTTTACTCTGTTTTTTCTATTCAAAAGAGGTTCATTCAAGGTGTTCTCAGAAGCCTGAGTGGTGCAATGTAAGGAAGGGATAGACAATTGACCTCTGACCTCGGAAGGGTTCCTCAATTGAACATAGCACACCTGTCATGTGATGGTCACAGCCACTTCCAAAAGCAGAGTCATTAACTGACTGAGTAGCATCACTCATGGAGCAAAAGTGTCTAGCAACATTTAAGGGGAGCATGATCAAAATAATCGTAACAGTGACTACTGCTCAACAGGCAACATCTGAACACATCTGACTTCCCAAAGCACAATGCCCCAGAGCATGCTGGGAAAATTCTGCCCAAACAGAGCCTTAGGCAGTGAGCAATGGATGATGTGTGTGCATCTGGCAGTACATACACAATGTTTTTGTGTAGAGTTCATTAAATTTATTTGCCCTGTTACTATTATTGTTATTGTTATTATTATTATCTTTCAATGTAATTTAAAAAATGTGAGTAGATTACATTGTAGGTACCTGAGGTTGATATATATGTTATATATATATATATACAATGTTATGTTATGTGTAATGTTATGGACACCAAACATAGAATATGAATATCTCAAATGTATTGCTTTTCTTAAAATGGGATATATGTAATATTTATTTTTAATAGATATAACCTACTTAAAATTAGAAAAATTATTCTTTTCCAAGCATATCAGAAAAAAGAACTTCTGAAAATAAGCCAACTTGTTTTTATATTTTGCAGTGGGATGAATTATTTAAGTTTTTTTTATTCTACCAAATCAAAATTGGCATACATAACATTTTTTTATGTTTTCCATATTTCATCAGCAGAATTTGACTGAAATTTTGTGTTTTTCTTTGGAATGCTGCTTGCTGATTATGATGTGCAATGATATACTGTAAAATACGTTTACATGTTACATATGAAGACATTTACCAGAGGCTTTCAGGGTGTTTTTTGAGTAAAAGGTGTCAGCATTTCTGTGAATAAGGTGGAGTAGCAGGTGCTTTGATTGTTTACCATAAACTGCACACACCTTGAAAAACTTTGAAGAGTCATGTGATGATGGAAAAGAATCTCTTTGGTATTGTTAGTGTTTTACAAATGAAGAGTTTTATAATGACAGAAAGAAGCAGCATCCTAAGAATGCAAACATCTTTAATTGTTCATTTATAATTTAGGCTTTGTTCACCTACATTTTTATTTGATTTTTTATGGAGTTATGTGCTTTTGCCTAACAACAGAATACATGTAACTTGTAATAAAATTTATCTGCAGAACCAGATCAGTTGTTGTCCTTTCTTTATATGTAGACTGAATCAATTTTGAGGACAGCACACTTAAATCTAATGTAATTTGAAGTTTCAACTGTGGTCCTGTAGTGAGTTATTCAAAGATTGATGTTGAATTCACCCACATTGATAGTTTAAAAAAAAAAAGCTTTCTCAATAATTGCACCCATCTTGCAGAGCCACTGGAAAAGGCACAATTGTAGGTCACTTTTGTCTTCTTCCTTATACACAGCACCAAGTAAATGATACTGAAAGACAACAAAACATACACATCGTCTCTACATCACTGTGCTTTGCATGTCTTGTATGTAAAAGCAGCTCCCTACCAATTCCCCCTCGAGGGTTTAGTACGATTTGGTTGAATTTGAATTTGAAGTAGTTTTAGATGTTTTCAGATTGAGAGTAGAGGCACAGGTAGGGCCTTGAATTGGGAATTTTTTAGATAAAAGCTCAATTTAGGAAAGGTATCAAGCACCAAGCACATAATCCATGCAGCAGAGCTGTAACAGACATTAAAGATCACGCCACACTGTAAATAACAGATCAAGGACACAAGATGAGTAAATAGGCTGATAGCTATTTAAAAATATATATTTTAACACCAACTGACTTAATGAGACACACTGTGATTGTATGCTCAGTTATATCCTTAGTAGGATGTTCAGCAATGGAGTAGTTCTTACAGGGAAGCCCACTCTTAGTTGTTTCAACATTCCTGCCTAATTAAAGGAGCATCACAATTGTAGAGCTAAATAAGGAGGACATCATATTTACTGTGAATGATGCTATATATAAGACATATCATATAAAGTATCTTTTTTCTGTCCCACTCTTTTTGGACTAGTAAACATCTCATAGTCGGATGTATCATGAATGATCCAATCACTAATGAAGAGCTCTAATTACATTTCCAACTAAACTATCCACTTTTATTCAATAAAAGAAGCTCTAAACCTCTGAATTAACTTGTGAGCGATTGACTAAATCTCTTGTCAGCATATATTTTTACAAATTAGTTATATTTCCGTTACGCACTATAATACATTTTAACATTTACAGAGTGAATAATTCTACGTACTTGACAGAGTTTTGTGTTAAAAAAAAAAGGGAGGAATAGGCCTTTAACTCTTCTGACAGATTCAGTCACCTCTTGGGTTTGTTGCTGAATAACAAATAATTTTCAAAAATGAAAATGAGATGATTCATGGGAATGGGCTGTCCGTCAAATACATTTCAAATAAATGGAGACATTACCTTTGTAAGTTACTGTACTGTGTGTCTAAACTTATTTGTGATTTTTTTCAGTGCCTTTTACTTGAATTTCTCACACCCCTAGTTGATGCTAAAACCACCCAATCTGAGTTTCTTAACCTATCATTATCTTTTATTTTTTAACTCTGATTTTAGCGTTTCTGTTTGCTTTTGTTGTTTCAGTCTCTTCCATCTTTGGTCCTCTTGCTCTCTGTTAATGCAGGTTGGTTCCTGTGTTTTGCCTGCATTTGTATGGGTTCTTATAATCTTTGTGTGATTTTTGATTGGTTATTTTTTTGGGAGTTTTGGTTCTTTTGTTATTTGTCCATCTGCCATCTGGGTCCACGATCACGCCAGCGCATGCTATTTTTGTCACGTGATAGCATGAAAACTAAGTGCATTGTGCATAGCAATCGGTTTGTGTGAAAACTGTGATTTTTAAGTTCTCTTTCAGTTTTTTATGAAAAGGCCAATTACAACAGGAAATATGATCATTTGAATTTGATGTACAAATCTATCATACATATGGGGTACAGTGTTCTGTTGATTAAACCTACTACACTTCTACTATCTGCTAACCATTCGTTCTGTAAAAATGCAGTCCATGTAATTTGATTTTCTTTGTAATTTTGTTCATGAAATAATGTACGAAGGGAATGGTTAGAAATGGAATATAATTGTATTTTTCTATATTTAGCTTGATTTTGGCTCACTTATACATCTTTGTATGTTTTGTACTAGTTGGTAATCTTTCACAGTCTGAAAATGCAACGAATGCCAAATTATTCTCTTTACACTTATGTACAGAGTGATGTTAAACTCAGGCACTGATCAGTGGAAAAAAGAAGGCTATATAGATACATATGTATTTTGTGTAAATAAAAAAAAAAAAAACATTCATTTTAGCTTGACATTTATAATTTGATCACTTTTATGTGTAGGCTTACAACATTTTCTACATTTCTAACTCTTGAAATGTCAAATTCATCATATTTTGATACAGATGGCGTCAGGCTTAAACCTTGTATCTCCATTTTCCAGGATTTTCTTTTTTTTTAAATCAGTACTTTTGGTCACCCTTTACATCCGTCTGTGGTTTTTCTACAAAATTTAAACCAATGAAAAGTTTCAAAAAGATGCTGACTATCACCATGACCTGACACCAGTGATATGTCATTTCAAACTGCAATTTTAGAAATCTTTTTGTGTGTGTGTGTGTTTTGGAGGTCATATATGTAATACAATAATTTAAAGTGAAAACAATTGTTTTTATTTAATAAAGTTGAGGTTGTGCTGAAAAAGGTGATACCAAACATGCACATGGAAAACATTTTCTAAGTGGTTAAAAAAAAAATTGCTAGATAGCCTGTGGACTTTTAAGGGTTAATAAAGTGGGCAGTTTTGCAAAAACTACAGGCACAAAGCCCTCCACCCCTTTTATCTTTCTCTCCAATGTTTTATCTGCAGAGGTTAGGTGGAATATTTCTGCTTTCATGAAGCGTTGTTGGTGTGAAGATCAAGTTCAAATTAAGCCAGATATATAATCTGGTAACTCATGTGGTTATAACCCACTATTATTTAAAAAAAAAAAAAAGATATTTGTTCAAATTAGCAATGATGAATTGTTTAATTTAACCAAGAAAAAGTTATTTTAAGTGTGGCATGTATGTTCCAGATCCAATTCAGGAGTATTGAGGAAGTTAATTAAAAGTATCTTTTGACACTTTTAAGGACTTTTTAGCATTTATCTTGTGATAGCTAATGCAGGCAGATTTGGACTGATATGATTTGTGTTTTCCAAAAAACATTCTTATCATAATTTACCACAGGAAATGTAAAGTTGGATCACTTTACACATCAGTGCTACTTAAAGCTGATGTTGGTTTGGTGCTTTTAACATCAAGTATCTGTTACAAATGTTGCAACAAACATGGTTGCACACAGACTTTAAATCACTTATATCATAAGTAAAGAGTCAGATCCATTCACATTGAGTTTTTTTATTATTTTATAAAAACATAAACAACTATTTACAGATCTGATTTACAATTGCTTTCAGCAACACAAATAAGCAGGAAGATTGAAGTCGCACTTTCACCAGTTGTTAAGATGTTCTTAGTTGTATTTTGATGTAACGGATAAACAGATAATATGAAACAATTATGTGATATTTTACAAACTATAAAACCAAGCCTACTGAATATGATCCCGTCTATGCATTCAGGTAACCTTTAGCTACCTTATTTGTACTGGCTTTTAGTCAAACCACATACATGCCCTGCCGGGGTTTAACAGACCTCTGTGCTACTTTATCTAACTGTCACAAGAAAAAAACTGAGCACCACAATGCCTTGAACCAGCCAAAACGAATGATACCAACAGTTAAGTTCTTACATAGCAGTGCATTCATAACTTCTCTTCTTAACTTCACAAGAAGACTGAGGGAGATGAGGAAAGCACTCTAAATTGCCGCCAGGCATCAAACACATGGCGAACGGTGATGAGGAGGGTGGTGTTTTAGCTTAAAATGTGGACACCACCCATCACAGACTGGGGGTATGGCTGTGTGAGCTGAAGAGATTTGATAGGAGAGGACGAGCTCTGTAAAAGTCCAAAGTGACAAAGCACCATCCCTGTCCCCGTCCTGAATCCCTCAGATTAAGGGGGGGATCTGATGGCAAAAGGTGCTCCAGAAGTCGTCTGCAGTATTTGTGAGCGTTGAGTTCAGCGTTGTGTATTGTGGTATTTCTTCTAGTTCGTCCGCTGCAACACAAATGAAGGAAATCCAAGGTCAGGATACTGAAGTAATCACACAGAATATCAGAATAGGTGATGTACACTGTTGGCACTAAAATGTGTTTTATTTGCAGAGAACCTTGTAAAATATCAACAATCTACACTGCAATTTCTACATTGCTAACTTCCTAAGGACTGTATGTTGCAGATAAATTTTAAGGCAGCTCTCTGAAACATTATCTAGCAGCGTTTACCTGAAGATGACTCACTCCACTGGCTCCCAGGACTGGTGCATGCTTCATTGTCCAGGAACCCCCTGCTGTCATAACTCCAGTGTGAATCTCTCTCCAGTTGTTGGCAAATCTGAAAGAGCAACACTGAACTGAGTATGGCTCAAAGTTTTGCACAACTGGATTTTTCCTTATCAAGAAGTCTTTGACAATATTTCTATTGATTATGTTCATTATAGACAAGCCACACAGGCAGATTAAGACAAACATGGGTTTTCCTGTCAATGATAATTGCGTGCTGTTAGTGGTAACAGTTGACAGCAATGCTTACCTCAATAATGTCGTCGGTAATGTCGTAATCTGCAGGATCACACCAAAGAGAGAGGGAGAAAAAAATGGGGAACATGAGTATAGTATTTTGGTATCTGTTTAAGGTTATTTGATTTCTCTTGTGCATGCACTCAGAAGTGTGAAGTACATGTTGTTTCCTTACCCATGTCATGATCAGGGGAAACTTCAAATTTGTGGGTGAAGCTGCTTGGAAAGGGATCACTCTCAATGTCAACTGAGTGGGCGTAGTCTGGAGCTTCAAATGGAGATGCAGAGGCAGCGTCTGCAAAAGAAAAGGCAATTAACTAAGTTAAACAAACATGAAACTATAGATTTAAGTGAAAGCAACACTGGTACACAAGTTAAATTTTAGCTTCAAAAATCCATGAAACCAAAGGTATAGCACTTTCGTTACTTTGAAGTAATACCAAAATGATGGCATCAAGTTTTTCCTTAAACTACGTGTGTTTTCTTCCTCACCTTGCTGCTCTGTGTGCACTGTGCTGTCGACTGTATTCTCCTGTGTGGACGTGGTCCTTTGTGACACATAGGATTGGCTTTCATCAGAGTCCTCATCCTCTGTCTTTATTTCTGAGCTCTGCAGAGACAAAAAGTCATATCAAGTTCAGTTCTGGAAGTTGATTAAATAGGCCTCAGACTACAGAAAAAGTGGCTTAAAATATTGAAAATGTATAAATATTTGCATTTTTACCTTCTTCCTGTGCTTTGTTTCCTTAGCTTTGCTTCTCTTATCTGTGCAGATGAAAGAGAAACATTTTCATCATTAGGAATCTTCAAAAGACTTCATTTCAAATGCTGGTGCTTCTGGTGCAAGGTGTTATAGAACAGCCCTTGCTCGCTTCCTGTCAGTTGTCTCACCTCTCGATTTAGGTGTGGCAGGCAACATCCTGAAGACACGCACAGCTTGGTGGCCTTTGTTAATGCTCCTGTCTTTCACCTCCTCAATGTCAGGCAGTGAGTTCATTGCACAGCGGAAATTGGCTTTCCATGTCTTTGGGTCAGTGGTCTGACCCTCAACATATTTACCTGCAAAATGCATTCTGTTTAGTTTGCATCCTGATAAGAAAATTCTGTTTTTGTGTTAGAAACTGTGTCAGTGCATGCTTACCTGTGTGAATGGCCCACTTCTTGAAAAGGCATGCGTCCTTGTCCATTTCCCAGCCATGCCGGGCTGCATGCTTCCAGGGAATAGAGAACATGGTCTTGTCCTGGGAAAAAAGGACACACACATGAGTTGCAAATACAGCTTACAAGAGGCTGCCATTCAAACTGTTAGAGGCTATCTTTTACAGGATTAAGATGAATAGTACTCAAGTAGCACAAACAACAATCAAGTTTTAGTGCATGACCTCATGTTAGATCTCATCAATGGCATTTTTGCAACAATCTCATGTTTGCAGAATAACTACTGCTAAGTGTGTGCTTAAATAAATGCTTTCTACCCCTACTCAAAATCCAATCCCAACTAGTGATTTAATAAAGTCACTGCAAATATTAGTAGTTAGGCTACACGTGTTGTTTTCATTGATCACTTCCCTCTTGACTGACCATAAATGGATCCTACAACAAATACATTTCATAATGTCTAGTCCTGTATTAACACCATGTGCCGTGCATCTTTTCATTAAAACCATGCACATTACAAGAAGAAAATAATTCTGCCCTTACCTTGTCAACCCAGGTCAGACCCGTGATCGACTTGGATTCAATCATTTTCTCCAGCCATGGCCGCATCCTCATTCTTGAAACGGGCATGTTTGCCTAAAATGCAGCAACAGAACAGAAGAATTCAAATGTTTAGAAAACATGACTGAGAGAGGAAGTAAACTCCTGCATCTGCCCCAGCCAAGATTTACTGCTGCCTGCTGTTGGAGGGCGAGTGGAGTTCACGAACAGTGCAAGCAGTCGAACAAGGGGGCGTGTACGCGTAGGAGTCAACAGCACTATTAAGATCTAAACAGACCCCAGAGCACTTTCTGGCTAGACTTAGTTGGCTTTGCATTAATCCCGTAGTGTGTCGTGCACTTGCACATATAATTTAGTCAAAAATCGAAGTGCACCTTGATTATTTTTACTACAGGAGGCTTCAGAGATGTGCGCCTCGAGCTCACGAGCGCGGGGAGACAGCGTAGACTGCCCAAATGCACCTAGATATGAATATGTTAAAAAGCCTTAAGTCTGCTGAAAGAAAACTCTGTAGCCATCTGTATCCATGTTAAACGTGAGCGTAATATACGCACAAAGTTTGAGCTGAAACTTTAACATTTAAATAAAAACAACTTCATTTCGCCTACCATAATTTTTTACATATTAATGCATTTATTCAATAGTTTATATAATCATACTTTTAAACATCTCCTTATACATACAAATACATAAAGAGTGTCATAATAAAGGATACATAATTTTCAAATAACTTACAGGTTTTGCTTGCTTGGGATCCTTGAGAGGAAGATGCACAAAATAGTCCAGTTAGTTCTAAGTTTGCTCCTCAGAGGCTTCTCCTAGTCAGTGAGTTATCCACTCAGTAGCTTGTCTCGTTCAGAACTGAGTGTAAACCGCTCACCGGCGTACACTTTTATAGTCTGTGATGTGAGCAGAGATGTTGGGTTTTCCCCGGCAAGGCATGCGTACACTGTAAAAAGTGTCGACCCACAAAAACATGGGCATCGTCTTCTAAGAAAAAAAACTTGTACACGCATCTATTGGGTGTACTTATATGGGACTATCCTTCATGTAAACATACATGTGTGTATTATTGTATCGTGCATATGCCTATTTTTTCTTTTAATGACTAAAGTGTTTTTGCATCATTGTTGTCTGTCCTAAGTGTTGAAATATGCTGTAAGTCCCATTTTTCCTTGCCTTCTGTTAAAACTAAATAAAAACATCAAATTGCCCCATAAAGTCATACTTAATTTAATTGTGCCTTGTTGGGACTATAAACACTAGAAGTTCATGTTTATTATCTTTTTTTTTTTTTTTTTTTTTTGACACAGTGCAATTATCACATAAAATTGCAATACACACAGACAGAATTAATATATTTCAATGTACAATATGATCAGGTTTCAATCATATTGCACACACAGGGTAAAAACTAATCTTGAATAGCAAAAAAAAAAATACTAATTAAATAACAGTGACAAAGCATTATATTATTATAAAAACCAGCAGTCATTTTGATAATCTTAAGTAAATTAATGATATTAGAAAGGTGGATGCTTTGATAACAAAATGAAACAGGTATTTATAATTATATTGAGCAAAAATTGAATACAGCAGAGAGGAAATCAGTATTTGTTCTAATTTTGTGTTGAAAGTGTATTTATGGGTAGGTTATGTGTGCGTTCTGACAGGTTTACAACACATTTCTGCAGCAACAGGCTGTATGATAAATGTATCTGATAAAGTCAGAGTCACAATATTTTTTACAGCGCATATTCGCGCATGCGCCTCAGACTCCCCGTAGAAGCAGTAGAACTGTTTCCCAGAAATCACGCCGTTAAGAGTAAGGAGGAAGTTTACAATAACACGGGTAGAAGGCTGTTGGTTCTTGCACGTAGACTGGGACCAAACATATATGAGTTAACTTGTCTGTCACTCTCCCTTTATTATAATAAAAATAATCATTATTATCTTAACGAGACCCTGCAAATGTGCTTTTGTTCGACATTAAAATATGAATGTCAGAATTTCATTTTGCAATATACGGTAGTTTTAAATTCGTTCAAAATTACAGGCTAAAGTGCAACTTCTTATTATTATTATTAAAATAGATATTTTCACATGTATTGCATCACACAAAAAAGGTTTTAACCGAATTCATAATGTTAATATAATTATCTTTTTAAACTTATGCTGGTATATAAAGAAACTGGGACATAAATCTGCAGTTTATGCAAAGTGTGCATTATGTAAAGAGGGATTTACATGAAAACTGTTATCTAAAAATCACATCTTAAGTATACTTAACCACCTGCATACGTGCACACACGGCCACGCGCACAGTGACACACAAAAGTGTTTGGCATGGCAAACATGTGAACTGCACCAGCCCTTTAGAATAAACAGCAGGCTAGGAGAGAAGAGGACTATTTCCCGTAAATGATGTAGTAATTTCAGTCGCCAGAGGGGGCAGTGTGGTACAGACTAACCGAGACTAACTCGTGACAGCTTGAATGTGGGCCATACAGAGCTCAGCCGATGATGACACAGCGGGAAAAGAGCACACAATGCGGAAGTAGCAGCGGCTATAAGGTCTCAGTAAGACAGACTGCAGTGCCTTTTACACACAGTATTGTTGTATTTTATTCAGAGCACGTAGTTGACTGATAACCTAGGAAGTGTATGCATTTAATTCTATGGTAAAGATGCAAGAATATCTTACGAATTTGACCGGATTTAACTTTGTATCATTACCAGTTTTGACTGCGGTGCTCAGCTGTGTCACTCTTTGCTGTTTATCGTCGTATAAATCACCCTGATCATCCTTTTTTTTACAGCACTACGGACACGCAACCTCTTTAGGCGCGCTGCGTTTAAATGAATTTGGGAAATCCCACACGTGTTGTCAGCCACCGGTGCTGTCAATCCAGGGGCTTCCCGCGCTGAGCATGCGCACTGCTTGCGCCTGCTGCTTGGCCGAGACGCGCGTTAGGGTGGGATTGACAGGGAGTTTTCCGCGGAGTTTTCACCAGCTATCAGCGTGTGGGATTTCCCACAACGGCGAAAAATGGTTTTGTGGGGGAATATCATTCCAACTTTCCCACCTATTGTGTTTGGTAGTCTTATAGGGATTACAGAGACCCCCGGTAGTTGTGGGGAAATAAAAATAAGAATTGAGCTACAGGAAATCAGTGACAGGCTGAGGCTATATGCATGCAGCTGTGAGGGCTTATTCTCAAACATACTACTATTAGGAATAGGCTTATTAAATCTATATGAATTATAATAACTTTACCAGAGCTGAGTCTAGTGTACTTTATGTGGTGGTTCACAACAGGATAGAGACCCCATATGGTGCAGAGTGAATTTGAGGGATCATAATTGTAATGAAATAGAGAGAAAGAACACAGCACTTCTACTCTGGATTGACAAACTCTTCCCCCATTTATCCATGTGTACCTACAAAGATCATAATAACTGAAAGAGTGGCCTTTAGAATGAACTGGATGAAAACTTGAGACACAAGGACAGACTGTCACTGTATCTTTAAGGAAACTGGAGCAAAGACATGCATAAAGTTCCAGATTTTTATTTACTGTAATTTTTTTATGGTCTTAAATGATATCGAAAAGTGGGAAAGTAATCTCACTTTACAGTGAAACCCTAAACGTCTTAGTGTCGGGCTCTGTAAGATTTCCCAGTTTTAACCTTTAACTGTTTCATTCAGCTTTCCCTGCTGTACATTGACCCTTAACTTGGCATTGTCTCTTGGGTACCATCTCTTCTGAGGTTTAAAATTCCTGAAGATTTATCGTGCCCTGTGTGTACAGCGATAGTAACTCTGATTATTTAGGCCACCTGTGAGGTTAAGACAGTAATTTGAGGCTTTAAGATAAGGCAAGCAGCTTGAGCAACCAATCTCCCCATGGACCATCTGCTTTGACAGCTCACTGACACAGGATCAACTCAAAGCTCTTGTTAGTTAGCCTGCATTTGCACTGCGACCTCATGCATTTTGGCAGGGAGGGGTGCACAAAGTGGCGTTCAGTATACTAATTTGACGCAAATCTTTGGGACATATGTTCTTTTTCTTATAAAAACATTATATATTTGTCATATAAAGCCCAGTGTGTTTAACTGTTTTAGTTTGATTTAAGGTGTTTCCTATTTCTGAACTATTGCTTCAGGCATTGATCACCTTTTAGTGTAGTTAAAACTTAAAAGTTTTTTTAAATGTATCTGTCATTGGCTGACATATCCATATCTCACCCGCCTCAGTAGTTGATATCTACTCCTTCTGTTCGCACGAAACAAATCTTACCCTCATTAAACAGCCCCACAGATATCCTGCCATTGCAATAAACCACTCAAAGACACACAACCTTAAGGTATAACTTATGGCCTCATTCAACAGGTCAACAACAATTTTCTATTTTCTAAAGACATCTTAGGAAATAAAGCTTGTTTGCATCTGATAAAAAATGTTAATGCACTAAAATATAACCTCTGTTGTTATTATTGATCATGCACTTTCCCCTATAATTTTTACCAAATACATGGCTGAGGACATAACTATTTCCAGATAACTAATTGAAAATTATTTGAAAGTCCTCAGCTCTTGAAATAAACCCCCTGACAGTTGCAAGCCTAAAAGAAAATTGCTACACTTTAAAACTTAGTAAGGATTTCCTGATTTTCAAGTTTCCCTTAGTTTGCAAAAACAGGTGGAATGTGGAGAAAAGCGAGGGGTGGGAAGAAACTATATGGTCTAGGTGGAGTTGAAAAGGAAAGGTAAGTGGAGGAATGCTTAAAATAAACTAGTGCAAAAAGATTTACAACAGTTGTATAAAATTAATTGACATGAGTCACAAGTCAAGTTTCCATGAATGACAGACATCCCTCATAAATTACATCATCCTGCAGGTTTCAGCCACCCCCTGTGGAGAGGACAGTTCAATTTCAGTGGTTTTTGAAGTGTAGCACCCTCTTCAGGCCAACAATGGTAATGTATTACTACTGAATGGGAGCTCCAACATACCATAGTGAAACATTTCATCACCCTTTAGTTCATCAAGAGGTGAGCACTCTAGTTTTGACTGAGATGGTGCAGTTACTTTTGGATTATCCTCTAATAGTTAGCAGGAAGTAAATGACCATCACATGTTTTGCATTTTAAACCCCTCTTACTTTTTAAAGTTATGTTTTCACCTTTACTAAGTTTTAAAAATAGTTACAATTACTTGAATTATATTAGTTTTCCTAATAATGTTGATGTTTTGACTACATTTTATTTAATTTGGTAGTTATGGGAAAGATGCCTAACTCTATAGGATCACAGGGTGATTTATCTGGTGGGAACAGAAAAAAAAACCTTTTTGTGTTGTTAATACTAATGATATATTTTCCCCAAATGCTGCATAATTTAGTTACTGTTGCAATTATTATCACACCTCCTAGTTGCAGAAACCAATCCATTCAGGCATGTATGGTTAAGAAGATGTGCTGAAGCTCAAAATAAGCGTCAGAATGGAGAAGATAGATAATGTTAGTGACTTTCTGTGGATCAAGGTGCCAGACAGGTTGGCCTGGGTATTTAACAAACTGCTGATCTACTTGGATTTTTACACACAACCATCTCTAGGTTTTACTGAACAGTCTAAAAATGAAAATATCCAGTGAGCGGCATTTCTCTTGTCCAAATTGCCTTGTTAATGGAAGAGGTAAGAGCTGAAAGACCAAACTGATTCACGCTGATAGAAGGGCAATAATAACTTTAATGACCACTTGTTACAGCTAACGTTCATAGAAAAGCATCTCTGAGCATACAAGAGAGTTAAAGAGTTAAAGTTTCAATGAAATGGAGATCACCTGAGTGCAGTGAATGTGTCTCAAGTGATTGTAGTATTAAAACACCTATGTCTGGAAGGTCCAGTCACTGGTTAGTATTCCTGGCTACCATTATACCATGAAGACAAAAGAATACATCAAGCCAATTAGCAAAAATGTTTATGAAAAGTAAAGCTCCCAGGGTGGATACAGAACATTTCCAGGGCACTGAACATCCCCCAGAATCCAGTTAAATCCATCCTCAAGAAATGGAAGGAATATGGCACATGTGTAAATCTGCCTCTGCATACAACAGCTGTTGCCTGTTACCAGTCTAAGTCTCGACTAGAGTTCACCAGAAGACATGTCGCAGGCCTTCAGAGAAGACACTATGTTTGGTGGACACCAAACACTGCACATCACCACAAACACACCATCCCCATGGTGTTGGCAGCATCATGCTGCGGGGATGCTTCTAAGCAGCTGGCTCAGGAAAGCTTCTACAGGTAGAGGGTAAAATGACTGCAGCAATCCTAGAGGACAATCTTATTCAGTCTGCAATAGAACTATGGGTCAGAAGAAGATTTATTTCCAGCGAGACAATGACCCAAAGCATGCAGCGAAAGCTACACGGAACTGGTTTAAAGACAATGTGGATGTTGTGGAGTGGCCAAGTCAAAGCTCGGACCTCAATCCATTAAGAATTTGTGGTTGGACTTGAAAAGGGCTGTTCATGCCTGTCCCTGTGCAACCTGACAGATCCTGAGGAGTTTTGCTAAGAAGAATCGAGTAGAATTGCAGTGTCAAGACGTGCAAGCCTGATTGAGACCTATCCACACATACTCAGTGCTGTGATTACAGCCAAAGGTGCATCTGCTAAATACTGACTTGAAGCGTTGTTGTTTTCATGGTAAAAAAAAAAAAAAAAAGGTAAAATTCTGTTGACCAGGATTGATTTTCCAAATAAATGAAATAAACATACAAGGGATGATTACTTTTTACAGGTACTGTACATTGTGTCACTTTTCTGCATGTACACCGCGAAGAACATGTTACTTATTAATTCCTTTCTTAAAGCAGGTACAGAGAGTCAACAGTAAAATAGTTTCAGGACAGTCAGTAGGTCACAGTGATGTCACAGTCCTGACAGATTTTTCTTATCTTTAGTGCTGTAAAACATTATACAACTTGTGGTAAGATAAAGAGTCAACAGACTGACAGATGGACAGACATGTTTTGTTCCCTCATATACAAGGTTGTTTCTTTCCTATTGTAGTAATTCATTCATTCATTCATTTATTTAATTTGCACACATATAGGATTACATAAAATCAAATTAAAAACATTAAAAAAATGTATCTCAACATCAAATTTAGAATAATACTCATGGTTTTCAGTGATTTTTGTTGTTGTTGCATTGTTCATTTAGCAGCAGGCTGTTGTTTTTTTAATTTACTTAACCTGACATCTTAAAACAGCCCTTTTAAAAACCAACATTAAAGTTTTATATGCTCCTTAAATTTGCTTGCAGAGTTCCCTATTTGCTGAGTACTTTCTTCCCCTTTTACATCAATGTCTGTCAGCATTCAACTCTTGTCAACAATGAAATATCTTAAACAGTGATTGATTAGTTTTCATGTCAGCTATTAAAATATTTATGTTTGGATGATTTCTCTTCATATTAGAGACCCCTGTCCTTCCCTTTGTGTAAAAGCCACCAGATAAAGGAACGGCCTTTATACGGCAGAATGCTCTTGACTTTAAAGACTTTAAATTGTAGTTGTAGGAGATGTAGTTATTAACAGTAAGCCAAACATGATAACCGTGAGCTATGTCATAATTAACATATGTCAGATATCATATAACAAAAAACTTAAGACAAATGCATCCCCAGTTTTCCTAGATTGTTGAATGTTGTAACACAGTACATTAAAACTATGAAACTGATGCAAAGTCATAACCTGACATGCCAGATGGATTTGTTTCACGCATCCACCTGGACAACCTTCAATATATAGCGTTTGGTAAAGGGCAGAGCCTTTGAAAAAAACCTCGGAGGGTGATTGGATGAACATTCTGTCTGTCACATCTTTACGGGCTAATCAGAGCAACAAAACACGTAGCCGCTACCGAGGTGCATGTGCACAGCTACCGAGGAATAAACTCCATATAGAACTGCATAAAGTGAACCATGGCGACTGTAGACATGTCAGTACACGACTTTGGTCGTTTTTGAAAAGAAAACCACTCACTGCTGTTCTTTGTTCTTCTTTTAACAAAGAAATGTCATCAAGTTCTGATAAAAGTGGCGCTTTAGCAGCATCCACGCTAATGTCTTCTGTCATAACGGCATCACGTCTTGTTGCTGCTTGCTTACGTCACGACTCCGCTGCGCATGAAAGTACTGCCCCTTGTTGCTGATTGGTCCTGTCACTTTCTAACCGGGCCCAAACGGTTCAGATGGGAGCTTTGCAAGATGGATTCACCCGTGAGAAACATAGAAACGGGCGTATCCATCTGCTTTGCAAGGTTAGCAAAGTCAGGGAAAGTAACAGAACTGTAGAGATTTTTTGTGAGATTCTTGAAATTGAATGTCATTATCCTGAATCTAAAACACATTACGTTGCTGTCTGTGTCCTTGTGTTTTATCTATGTTTTGTATGTACAAGCTGCTCAGAACCAATTGCCAGAGGTGTGGACTCGAGCCACACGACTTGGACTCGAGTCAGACTTGAGTCACAATTTTGATGACTTTGGACTTGACAATATCATCAAAGACTTGCAACTCAACTTGGACTTTGACATAAATGACCCGGGACTTGACTTGGACTTAAGTCCGATGACTTGAAAATACTTGAGATTTTCAGTGAGTGTGTTGAGTAAAATGTGCCCCCATTCAAAGTATTCAACTAACACAGTGATACTCAACCCGCGGCTCTCGAGCCACATGTCGCTCTTTAGTGACCAGTTGCGGCTCTTTTAAGGCTTACTTTAAAAAATCCTCCCGAAATCCTCTATAAATATAAGTCCACATAAAGAAGACAGACTTTAAGTTCCAAATTCAAATGAAAACTTGTAGATTATTACCATTGGATGTACACTGGACGGAGGAACGTGCATAAAACAGCGCAGAGGAAGACTGCTGGTGGTACGTGTCTTCATTAAGTTAATTCATAGAGGTGTGCTGTCTTGTATTCAAGGTGAAGCTTCTAATGCCCTTGTTTTAATACATTTCTTCAGTCACTTCCTGCCGATGCTCTCCCATACTCGTATTTGATGATGACTTTTACGACGCATATCATCGTCAACAAGCCAAACACACACGGATCACATTTTCAAATAATGTAAAATTTAGTAAAACTTGTCCGTGGGTGTTTTATTTGATCTTAAACATACCAATGATACATACTGTCCAAAGGGCAGAAACAGAAAAATGAAAGCAACAAACTGGCAGAACTGGTTATAACACCTTAAACCTTATGTTGACCAGTCAAACATGTTCACTTAGAAACACACACAAACCCCATATATCCACTCACACACTTATACATATACACATACTCACCACACACACACTCACATTAGATGAGTTAAAATGACTGTACAACGTCTTCAGAAGTGCATTTGTTGTTGCACCGCTTAGCACTGATTATATCCTGAATGTTATGTCAGCACTCTTTTCTGTGTGATTAAGTTCTGTCACACTGGTCTTATTTTATTTAAAAAATAAAACAATTCAAAATGCATTCATTGTATTTGTCAAATTTAATAGATTGTTACATTGTTGAAATGGCATTTTATTTGGTAAACAGTGCTTATGACTTGTAAGGACTCGAAAATTTCAAGATTATGACTTTGGACTTGACTCGACTTGTCTTATCTTTACTTGAGACTTGACTTGGACTTGCACGTCTTTACTTGAGACTTGACTCAAGACTTGGGATTAAAGACTCGAGACTTGAGACTTGCAAAACAATGACTTTCTCCAACCTCTGCCAATTGACCCTTGAGGAATTAATAAAATTGTTGAATTTAATTGAACTAATCTAGTATTCCTTAATCATTGTAAAGTCATTTAAATTTTGTCTTGTATGACTTCTTTGTCTGCATTTTTTTGTTTAGGCTGTTGGGCTTTTTTCATTTGTCTATCATTGCTCTATTAAAATGTTTAATTTAATATATTTTTTTTAATGTACAATATACTCCTACACAAAAGCTAAGCCACGTTTTCATGTAGATAGGGCCATGAAAACTCCATACTTTAGCCAATTAAAATTTACTTTGTGAAACTAAATATATCTATAGATTATTTATTTATTTATTTATTTATTCATTTATGGCAGTTTTACCTTTGTTTGGATAGGACAGCTGAAGAGAGACAGGAAATTCCAAAAGAGAGTGCAGGGAAGACATGCATCAAACAGCACAGAGACTGGGAATCGATCCCATGACCAGTGTGTTGAGGACTACAGTCCCTGCAGTCCACAGTGGGCACCTGCTCTGTTTCTATTGCTTCAGCTGGACTTCACTGTGTTTATCTCAACATTCCTGTAGTTTTATGATAAATGTACTGGTAATTTGTCTTTCATACTATATACATTTTTAATGCAAACATTATGTATGTTTTACACATTAGAAGGTTTTTTCTCAGCTACTTTTGCTCTTAAGTGTACTTCAGCTCTGAGTTTACCTGTCTGGATGGCAGATCACAGGTAGCAGTTTTTTAAACTACCTTTACAGTTTAATTGCGTCTCTGTTTGCAATATTTGTCCATTCTTCTTATGAAAGTGCTGATTAATTATTTGTCTCCTCTTTGTTTGTCTTCTGAGTTTTCTGCAGTCAGATCAGAGAGGAAGACGAGCAGGGGGGTAACACTGCTGTGAGAGAGAGATTAGAGGTCAAGTGACTCTTTAATAAGGTCAGTCACATTACGCGAATACAATATGAAAGCAGGATACTACTAAAGCCACTATAAAGAGTTAAGTGTTGAATTCAGGCACAGGATGACGCAGTCAATAGTGTCAGTGAGAAAAACAATATGATCCATGGCATGCTTATATTAATCTGCCTGTAGCTGCACTGAAAACCTGGCCTTAGGCCTCACAGGTGCAACAATAAGGTTTTGGTTTAAAATAATTATGCTGAGTTTAATTTCATAAGCCCCCAGTGGGTAAAATGAAAGTTTATGCTTCAACGAAGACCAAATATTTTGCTGTGCATTCACATTTCAGTGTGAATGCTTAAGAAAATGTATGTAAAAGTACATATGTACCACTCAATAATCTTTAGTATACTCATATGAAACAAAAATGATCTTGATTTATCTATTGTTGTGTCACATAAGCGCAAGAGCTTCTATAGTATTTCCCCTTTGTTTAAAAACATGTTGATCGGTTTCAAATTGATAGTAACTGAATTAAGTTATAGGTTATAAGATTTCATCTTCCACCTTAAAATAATTATTCCCTAGGGTAAATTTGAAATTAAAACAGTCAACACACAACAATAATACAACAGTAAAGTGACAGGAGGAATATTTTAAACCATCACCGAACCATCATAAGCCTTTAGAAGTGAACATAACATAAAATGCTGATCAGGTAAGACAGGAGGCATAAGCAGATGATGAAGTGCTGTATCAGTGTGGAAAAGTGTTACAATACTTGGAAAAAAGGTTCCCCAGTAACTCCAGAGGTCTGAGGCCCTCAGAGGGACAGCTAATAAAAAGCTTTTTTTTTTTCATCAAGGCTACAGACTCATAAAAGCGTGATTTCTTTGCAAACATATTTAATGAGTCTGGAGCCCTGATCAAATAGTGGCTTTTTATTAACTATGCTCCTAGGTTCCTTAAACCTCTTCAATAAAGCAAGAGTCATGTCATAATGACTGATATAAGCTTAGTCCTGTGTCCCAGTTCAGGGGTAGCATCCTTTGAATAACCCAGCCTTTAATGGTCACATATTATGCAGAAAACACTTTTTCAGGCTTTCCGAATTGAAATATGTGCCCCTGGCCTGTCCACAATCCCCCCAGTCAGAAAAGTCTATTGTTTCTGCATCTTTTAGAAAATATGTGCTGAAACAAGCCAGTCTCAGATTTCCCCTCATGATGTCATTTGGGGAGTTAGCACCGCCCCCAGGTTCAATTGGCCCTCTCCACTTAGAAGAAATTTCCACTGAGGTCCTACTCTCAGCTGAGGAGAGCCACACCCATTTCCAGAGAGGGGTGGAGTCGGGGGGAGTCAGACACCCTCATTAACATTTAAAGCAACCGACACAGAAACAGCTCGTTCTGAGCAGGGCTGAAACAGAGGGGTTTTTAGACATGCCAAAATCCAATACTGGAGTGTTTTTTTAGCAATAAACTTCAGAGGCATGTTTGGAGGACCTCTGAGACCAACATAAACTTGTCTTAAAAGGGTAAAATATGTGACCTTTAAAGTCTGTATAAACTCAGAATCAGACACAAGACAGTCTGGTCTAGACAAAATTCCTCATTTGACGCAACAGCTGTTCTAGCCCTCACCTTTTAGATAATAACTTATAATTCCATGGTCTCTGTCTCCAGTGTTCTGTCCACACCACGGTTTTGCTCATACCAATGGTGCACACCCTCACCCACTGGATCTGTCTCTGAAATGGAGTAAGGTGCAGCCCAGGGCAGCTGGAGACACTATCAAAGGATCACACAATGTTTGTATTTATTCATCATTAGTTTTAGCAGGGACACCCCACTGAGAATAAGGTCTCTTTTCCCAGGATGCCTTACAGCAGTGCAATAAAAGACAGGATAGAAAAATCATATATAACAAGGCTGATCAAGACGGATCTTTAAAGCATTTATGTGTTCATATGTACCTTTAAACTGCGTTGCCACCGTAGGATGGTGACAACAAGAAGGTTTTAGTGATGAATCACTGACATAATAACAATTGTGTACTATGTGAAAACATGTAAACAACAGGTTAATTTGCCTTTCTGAGGTTGATGTTCATTTCAACACTATTCTTTTATCTTCTTCTTTGGGTGAGTGCATTAGGTAATTAAATGGTTAATGTTTTCTGGAAAGGTGTCATATAAAATTCTGTGGTTTCCCATCGCCATGATTAACCTCTTTGTATCCACTGAATCTTATTACCTCAGGGAGCCTCTGACCAGTTGATGAGTTGTGGCCTGTACCACCACTTGTGACACAGTTTTAATATAGTGATGAGATTTACAATCAGGAGTCAATGCACTGTGTTGTATTTTAAAATTGCAAAAGAAACTGAAGAGTCAACACTCAGATATGTCCTTTTAGTTTATTCTATTTCTGAGTGAGGCAGTGTACAAGCAACCATTGACACGTTATGACTTGTGGTCTTCTTCAGTGTTAAGCTGATAAAGACCACGAGTCAAAACTTATCCGTTGTGGCTTTTACACTGCCTCGCCCAGAAATAAAACAACCCAAAACGACATATCTGAGTGCTAAATGTTCTTTTGGTTGTGCACCATAAGAAGTTGAATTTTCAAGCACTCTCTTCTTCTGCTCTTATTTTAAAATTGGCCAAATGTCCGTGAGCATTCTCGCTCTGTGCGTTGCAGGGAGGGACTACTGTGTACCAGAGTCTGCCAGCTTGTTTGAATAAATGCAAAATAAATCAAGGTTTATGTGTCACCTAAAGGGATACACCGACTGGATCTTTCCATGCCTTCAATGGGCCCTCAGTAGCTCCACCATCATGACAGCTTAAGACATTCATATTGATTTCATAATGGCTTAACATTGTTGGCCCTGACTGTTTATTCACATTGCGTTACGATGTTGCAGAAGCATGAGGTAACACAGATGAATGAATTTCATATAACGAGGGAAACAAGCTGTTCTGAAAGTGTCAACACCTTCTGGCTTTTGGCCGCCAGCTACTCTCAAAGCATTCTGGGAGTGCTTGAAATGTGAAGCTAGAAGACATCATTTTTAACAGCTTTTCTCCCTCATTTTATAAAAATTGTCCATGAAAAGAAAACAGTGGTTTACTGATTAGTAAACTTCATATTTATGGAGTGCAGTTTCTGTTGAAATTACTCCTTAATTCAAAAAAGCTAGTAAGCTGCAGAGGTGGGCAGAGAATGGCGGTATGTCACTACAAGGCTTGGACTGATTCAGCTTGGACTTCTTTTAGTTCCTCTGGAGCTGTCACAGAGGGAGGATTGCTTCATCCCTCCTTTATGCCTTTGTGACATTCTGCATGCAAAATGTCAGAAGAGCATTCATATCATGCCTTGAAATAGCATTGAGCTAAGAGATATTTTTTTGTGGGGCTCAGAATTCCTGGTGATGCCCCCCATGGTGAAGGTGGTTGATATAAAAGAAATAAAATGTAATCACTTTAACAAAGATTATACTTGTTTGTTGGCTCCTTTAGCATATACACCAAAGAGCTATTTTAGCTTTGGTGTGATTCAGATTTTTTATGTCCTCTGTCTCCATCACTCAGTCCCAGCCTCTGCCTCCCCGTCGGCCTTTTTCTCAAGGTTACTTCAGTTCATAGGGAGTGTCTTATTGTACCACGTGATATGATGTGGTGAATGCAAAGTTACTCTGTGTCAAAGCTTTGCGCAGCTGCAGGGACGCTAAAAAGGCTGCATGGTGTGATGTAGCATAGACCAAAATAACATGTCTTCTTCTTGAATAAAACAATGTGTACAACATCTATGAAATGCATAAACACAGCGAGATTCAAGCCTCCCTGCATGCGTATTTAGCCCATATCAAATCTAGATGTGGCTGCTGGATATTTTAGCGGTGCATTTTTGATAAAAGATAAAATTTCTTTCTTACAACGTCATGCTAATGTCACGATAAGAGTCATATGAAATGAAAGCTGATTAATCCTCAACAGACGTTTCATCCTCAGTAACCTTGGCGTCGATCGCATCTTCAGTCCGACCTGTAAGCCCTCTCATTTCAGCGGGGGTGTCTGCCATTGCGCAGCGGCCAACTAGGTGAAGGAGGACGATCCAGCAGGCGGAAGGATGCTTCAATAAGCCGGGGGTCGGGGTCTGTTTCTCCAGTCAGCACGTTCCTGTAGAAACCTGCTGGATATCGCCATCCACTGACCAGCTCCCCCTCTGTGGTCTGTCTCAGATAAATTGTCGCCCCCCCTCCTTAATCTCCCAGATTGTCGGCGACTTGCTGCAGTCGATGCTGCAGTTTTGAGCCGCTCCTGCACCGGGACAGCTGACTCAATGAGAAAGACATGCTCGCATTCGTTTTGGTCTCTGGGTCGCTCTGGATTATATTAGGTGAGTTTCATATGTATATTTTCCTTTCTTAATCAGTTATAAGGCTATTAAAGCAGGGCTGAGATTTGTGGGCAATGCACCTGTCTCACGGGCTGAGGTGCATTGTGTTCCATACACTGCCGGCTTTTTCATTCATCAGCAAGATATGTGCTATTTCTGGCTTCTTATTTGTGGTCAAAACCTCTTTCGTTGGCTTTTTAATCTCTTTGTATTGCTGCAGTTGGTGCTCTGCCTGCACCGTGACGCCGGTGACATTTAATTTTTTACTACACGTGTATGAATGTACCATCAAGACCTCGGTTAAGCACGACATGAATTTAACCACAGTGCTTTGATTTACACCCTTTGATCATAAACGCACATTCAAGAATGCCTCCAGGTTACCTTTAACCAGGTAGCCTGCACTAAGCGGCCATGCGGCTGAATGCATAAGGTTAATTCTGCGGGAGAGTGACTTTAATTTTACGTCTACCAGTGTGTGTTTACGGTAAAACAGCACTATTAGAAATAGGTATTAACACAGTAGGCCGAACTGAATAAAAATGTGTGCAAATGAGGCCGGACAGCTGCTAAGATCGTGTGACATTGTGCGTAGAAACCGGACACACGTCATTAAAAAAAAAACTCTATTATGGAACAGCCTGTGTTAAATGAATTCTTGGTGCGGCGCGTGCTTCTTTCAAAACCAAATCGTACAAACACCTCTTTATTGAGCTTATTATTTCAACAAAACGTGTGCATTTGAAGGAAGCCGGTTGATTAAGTCAGCATTTTGTCAGTGATGCCCTCCGCCATGCCTCGGTGATGGAGGGAGGGAGAATGAGGAAGGTATGACGCGCGTACAAAGGACACGGCTGATTGGTGGGAGCTGTTCAAGAGAGAGGGGTGCTGAAATCCTGCGGCCTACCGGCAAACTACACAGAGAACACAGCATGCTCTGGTTTACCGACACCACCCAGAGACCCTGGAGCGGTATTAGGGGGTGCTGAATCTGTTCAGGGACACAGTCGATGACATCTATCGTCTTTAGCACGCGCAAGACGCTGATCTGGAAAATATAACCCCGTTTGAAACGTGTTTTACAGCAGCGCTATAGAGGCGTGACACGACACACTAGCTTTGGCTTGTTTTCATGCTTTTTTCCATTACTGCCAGATTTAGGTGGGGCACTTATATTAACACTCTTGTCACAGAGTTACATTTCATGAAAAGCCAAGTTTTAATGCTAAAACATCCAGGTTTATTTGTGTATTCTTCCGCCTAATCAGCTTCAGTGCATGGCTGCTATGTGACAAACACGCGGAAACAGCTGGGATTCTGTCTGCTGCATTAATATTAAAATGTGCTATTACAGGGTTGCTCGTGCTGCATTTTAAATAACTGGCGCAGCCAATCAGAAGTGGGGCTCAAAATAGTTTCAAATACACTGCATTGTTAAGTTAAGAAAATACACACCACAGTGGGGCTAAAAAGGGTCCCCTTGGGGAGATTCATGACACCCTCCACCTGTCATCACATCCCAACACCCTGCTAGTCCTCCTTATTAATAATTCATTTTAATCACCATCTAGTGCAGACATACACAGCATGGTAAACCTATTCTTTTTCCTCTCCTTAATATTTAATTCAGAGGATGGTAGTGCCTTTGCCCCACCCCGTGGCATAATCTAACCAATGGTGTTTGAGTATTTAAGGAGTACAACCTAACATGCTTGTCCTAAAGAACAGTAACCTTAGTATTTATGTCCTATGAATACATATTGCCTCTGTCTTTCCAGTTTTGGCTGTTTTCAAAGTTAGAGTGTGTCAGAGGGAGGGAGCAGGAGGGATTATGAAAATGTTGAAAACCTGCAAATTAAAGACACACTGCATGACTGCACAATATGACAGGATAAATGCTGAGTATTAGGTTCTGCCTGCTGTGCAATAAATGTCTGTCATTGTGCACCTGCACTAACTTTAAGGAGTTCTCAGTGTTGAAGTTTTCTGTAAAATCTTGCACAACTACATGCCTAAAAATGTGATTTAATTCCCAGAATTTGTAGCAGTTATACCTAAAGGCTTTAAAGCTAAGCTCTCCATCTACACTACATTCCCAATCCTTGGGTGATCAATAACATCAGCCAGTCTGGCTGCTCTGAGATCCACATGGCAGCCTTCCCTCTGAGTGGCTTTTTGCTGCCTCAGCATTCAGTGGGTCCTCTTCCTCATGTTGTTTGAAGCAGGGCAGTAATGGCTCAGCTTAAAGTGCTGAAGCAGCCCTGTTTGATTGTAACACGCTCAAGTAGTTTTCCAATAAATGGTCTTCACAGTAATGTATTTTGACCTTGTTCACTGTTGTTTCTGGTTCTGCTCTTTTAGTTTTCTTTTGTTTTTTTGCTTGAGCTGACTTTAAAGGAAATTAAACAAACCTCTAATGAAGGCAATTTTATGCTGCATATTCAATACTCTGTTTTTTTTTTTTTAATAGATAGACAGCCGTTTTTATTCCTGTGAAGATAACAGGAAAAAGGATTTGCACAGAAGTTCACTATAGTGAGAATTCATCCTTCAAGGATGCGCTAAAATAAAAGGATAACCGTTTATAATGTTCATCTTTTATTGCAAATTGGTATTTTTCATGCTTTTTTCCACTGATAAGTTGTACCATGACCCTCAAAATATCATTCAGCGGACATCTATGGGTCCTAACCCCCCCAGGATGAGATCCACAGACACACCCTCATCCTTTCTTTGATAGTCAAATCCACCTGGCTGCAGCTTCCCAGCTGTATGTCGTTTGTTTAAATGTGCTCCCATGTGCAAATGCATATTTGCATATGTGGGCCTACTCATGTGTGTATGCTGTGTGTCACTGTGCCACTGTGTGAGCGTGTGTATCATTGACTCAAGGAGAAGATGTGCGTGGTGTGTTAAGGTAGGGGGAGGGTGTCAGGGAGAGAGAGAGTGGTGAAGGGAGGGGCTGGTGGGTGTGGTGAGGCAGCGCAGGCGTCTGTCGAGCTGAGGGTGGTGTGATACGGATGCCAGCAAGGCCCAAACAAGGCTGAAACGCAATCTCGCTGCCTTGCTTTCCTTGGCTTAATCTGGTTGGCGGCAATGGGAAGGTAATCACTAGTTTGCAAAGGGTGATGTGATATCCACCTTAGGCACGCTGGCATAACATACACACTGACTCACACACATGTACACAGACCTACATCACAGCTCACTTGCTGCCTGGCTGCCTCAGACGCCTTTGTAAGTGCTGCTGCATTTACTACAGCTGCTTAAACACTTCTGTGATGCACTTACAGTGTAGAGCTTTTAGCTTTTGCTTGCATTGTTTCTTTACTCTATTGCTGCATTTTTGGTTATTTATATGTTTTCATTTAGTAGTGTTATCCCTCCATTCATCTTCAGAATTTCTTCTCCTCAGCTGCATGTATCTGATTATTTTTTATGAATGATGTCTGCAAGTACCAATTGTGTTATATCTCAATGCAGAAGGAGAATTGGGTGTGCAGGATGTTACGTGATGTGTGCTGTTTTCTCATAGTGTCAGTGACAGGAAGAGGCTGTGGTTTGGCACCTTGATGGTGGTCTGTGTAAACTCTTCTCACAATAAAACAGTGAGTGGATGAAAAGAGAATGACAGGGAGAAAAGATGCTGTGTGAGGTTGATTGAATATCCTTCGTAAAAAAGAAGCAAAAGAAAAAAGGAGAAGTGGACGCGGTGCAGCGTTTAAAGAATAAGAGAAGGTAGAGTCTTTAAATAGAGTGCAGTAGTGAGGTTACTGCTGGTCATCTGTCTCCAGGCTAATAGGCTGTAAGCTCACCATGCTGCACTCTAATCATTGGTGACGGCCCTCGGATGGCCTGATGGGGCGGGACTTAAGGAGGAAGGGCTGCCTCTCCTCCACTTTAAGCTTCAGAGGTCACAGGAAGTCCAGCTGGCCCATTCACGAGCATTTAGCCTACTGCAGTGATTACGCTGCACCAGAATCTTTGAGATGTCAAGTCTGTCCCATAGAAGAAGAGAAATATCCTCATCTACATATATAAAGGCAGTAAAGACAAAGCTGCAGCAAATAATGAACCACATGTCTGATATTTGAGAGTCATTCCAAATACACTGAAATGTTAACTTCAATGGTTTAAATGGACTGTTGCATGGGAACCTTTCACTGGCCCTCAGGAGAGCAACAATTAAGAGGCACTTTAAAGGAGCCATTTGTGGGAATAATATAACATCTATGGTCTGAAGTTACCCAAATTCTGCTTCCCAAAATACTACTTCTTCTTGGAACATAATCAACTTTCTCTGTGAGTGGATGCAGCTGGAAATTTGCTTTTGCTTTTTACCAGTATTATTCAATGTGAGTGACTCAATTGGATTTAAAAATGAGACTTAAGTGCAAGTTTTAAGACATAATGTTTCTCAAACATTATAAATGGACTCAATCGCATCATTCATCTTCATCCATTAAAAGCTGGTTAAGATTTTCAGACAATATTTACAGAGGATACTGAAATATTTAACCTGACTCCCAAGATAAATCTGCTGAGACATCCAAATCCACATGAAAAAAAGTATTTTTAATCCAGATGTTCATGCAGAGCATGCACTCTAAATACTTCTCATTGATAGCAAACATGGTATTATATTTCCTCAATACTCGGTCTGACTGTGCAAATCTGTCATGCTCCCTCTGAGATATGAACATATCAAACTTTTATAGAGGTTTTATTTTCATTGATCTTAATTTTACACAATTTAGTCATTCACTTTCATTTTTTAAAGCAAATTAGGCCTTTGCTGTCCTGACAGGGCTCAGCTTTGATGAAATGTTAATGTTAGCCAGAACTGATCCCCTGGTCTCATCTCTCATTAAGTTTGGAAACCCTGTTTACTGAGAGCAGATGATATTACAGAAAATATGAGTCTGTTGAAAAGTACCAGCAAAACACATGACATAAGCCAGAGTTTTTAAAGTGTTGGAGAGTGAGCCTCCCCCTGAAAGGATCAGAGGTGGAAAAGTACACAGCTATTGTACCCAAGTAAAACTACAGTTACTGTGGTTATTATTAATCCAAGCAAAGGAAAACTACTCATGTATAAACCCATTTTAAGTAGAAGTAAAAATATTTAATTTAAAGGAAAATTTACAGTGTTAATAAACTCATATAGAGTTAAATTTAACACTTTAGAAGTGTCCACATTGGTCCACACTACATAAAGTTAAACTGCACTTTTTAAAGTCTTAAATATTTTACAATATGACAGAGCTGCAGTAACTCCTGAAAATCTGTGGCAAGGTGGTTCTCCTCTGGCACGAGCAAATCAGAGAGTCAACCTCACAGCCAGCCAATGCAATCTGATGGAGGTTACTCACTGTGTCCTTCAGGAAGACTTTAAATCATAGGCAGGGACTCTAACTCTGGATAACTTCAGTCATGGTGCAAATGTGTCTAACATCAAAAACAACAACAATCCCCCAGAGACATGAGCAAAATAACCCCAGCAGGGATCACGGTACAACAGGCCACATTCAAGCACAACTAAACACATATAAAATACATCGAAACACTCTGCCCAAGGGCATGATGGGGAACTCCACCCACACATCCCTCAAATTATAAATCGCAGTGGACATAGCTTAGGTCAGTTGACTCTTTACAGAGTTGAACTAAGACTGGTCTATCAACACTGTCAGATAACTCCACCACTGCAGACCATTTCCATCAGAATAGAGTTAAAATCAATTCAATGTTTAACCCTGAGATATCAACACTCCAGGTTTTTTGCTTTGTGCAACAGCTTTTTTGGATGTGATATGGAATCGTTCTGTCTCTATGTGCTGCACAACAGAGGTAGAAAAAGTACAAGAGTATTGTACTCAAGTAAAAGTATGGTTTCTCTATTTCAAACTTACTCAAGTAGAAGTAAAATAAATTATTTTAAAATCTACTCAAGTACACTAAAAACCCAGCTCAATTACACTAATTTGAGTAAATACAATTAGCTACTATCCACCCCCTGTAAGGAATGTATTGAATGTCTCACCTCTCACCCCCACACAAAACATGCTTTCAAAGAAGTTATTGCTTTCTGCATCAATTTATTGCCAATATTGCCATATTTTTATGCTCCTCTCTAATTTTGTCGGAACAATGAGTATGCAATTAATGCGGTATTGCACTGTGGAAAAAGTTAACTGCAGATCATCCTTCAGACTTAGCTTTGCCTGCCACTTGCTTTTGATAACTGTCAATGCCAAATCCCTGCACTTACTGAGGTTGCTTTGGTATTTACAGTGCTTCATTTTTAGTTAATTTTCACTGTGACCACTACAACTGTAGTTTTTTTGTAAAGAAGAAACAATCTTGAGTGCCGTGGTCATCAAACTTGGGAGCTTGGTCCCAATTTGACACCAGTTTACACAGCGCAGTTGAAAATAAGCTATTCTAGGTGTACAAAAACTCTAAAATGGCTATTTTTACAGTTGATTTGAACCTGGTAACTGCATTGGTTTTAAAAAGGATATGAGTTATGCATAATTAAGGGCATGGCTGAAATGACTGCAAGCTGACACAGGGTGTTTGTCAGGAGGCTTTAGACCTGCAACAGCTCCGCCTTATTTGTTTCAAGTCTGACCAAATTAGGTTTAAGACAGCGTTTTCAATGTGGTGAAAGCCGTGAATTTCTTTCAAAAGCCCCATTCAGTAACCAAATGGCTGACATTACTCAGACTTCAATCGGCATAGACTGAAATGTCTATTATGAGTAGTCGACCTGTAAAAGGTTATTTTAGAGACAGCTGCAGATGGAAGACGTCTAACAAAACGTCAACATAAAAAACATTTAAACATCCATTTTCTAGGATGCACTATGAGAGATTGAATATTGTGACTGTAATTAATACGTTAAGGATGTGATATTACAGCAAAAATATATCTATGAACAAACTCCATGTCTATGGTGGGATGTGCTCTTAAATAGACTTGAATGTCTTTGAGTTCACATCCTGATAAAGGTCATTGTTGTTTCTGATGGCCTGCTGTTTTTTCTGTCCCAGCAGCTGAAGAAACAATCCTTGTAGAAGGAAGAGGGACTGACTTTAAGACCTGTATGTGCATTCTTGTATGTGTTTGTGAATGTGTGTCCCTGGGGTGTGTTAAGAAGGTTACTACAGGACAGAGATGGACACTAAACAGAGCTGTAGGCAGTAGTGGAGAAAAGGTTGAAACAGCTGAATAATTAATCTTGTCAGCATTGCAAATATAAAATACAGAATGTGGTGAGGAATTCAACCTATCCAGAGAAAAGTCTGCCAGAAAGAAATGTCCTCAGGAGAACATCGTTGATTTCAAAGCTGAAGGCTAAACTGGTCACCTTTCTTGACCAGTTATAATATGATTACATATCCTTCCTTTTGTCCTCAACTCGTTCAAAAAAGCCCAGATGGTGATGAGGAATCGCCAAACTTGATGCTCCACACTGGTAGTGTCCAGGCCAGTTGGTTACATTGCAGTTTACATCTTTTTTTTACAGTCTAAGCTTGTCAAGCAAAATAATAAACATTTTTTTCAGCCTCTAAGATCTAGCTGGCTTTTTCAGCAGTTTTAGCACGTTTGAAAAGAGTAGGCCCCAGAAATGGGACACAGCCACCGTGTAAAGTGGAAGAGCAATTTGCCCAGAAGAACTTTGATTTAACTCAACAAGCACTCAGCCTTACTTTTGTCTCACTTCACTTTTAATGAAGAAAAAAAGTTTAAATTGAATTAACAAAGTGTTTTGGAATGAGTTTAAAATCTGTGTGTATCAGATTATGCTCTTAACATTTCCTGCTTTCTCTCGTTTTAGTGTTTAAAGTTTTATACCAGAGAAAAAACAGTTTTTATGGTCAGTCAAACAGGAAAGTGTAGCAGAACAGAGAAAAATGTAAAGTAAGTCAGGCAGCTAGATGTTTACATCCCTCCTGGAGGCCAATTAGATATCTGGCATGCTGCGTGTCTCCTGCTGCTGTCGAGCTGTTTCATAGCAGCTAGATGTGAGCTGCTAGCCTGTCTGAACTGAAGCAGTCGCTCGTACATTTAACCATTCAGCCTCCACATGAGAGATTGTTCCCTTACAAACAGGTGCCAAGAGTGGGTGTTCAATTATGATGGAGCAGACTGCAGTGAGCAGTGATGTATTTCCAGATGTTGTCTCCCTTCATTTTTAAAACCATGGAAGCCTCCAAAACATGTACTTAGGATCACTTGTAAGTTGCGTGCAGCTTTGGTTTGAGGTGCAACAAGTAAGTTTTTTCTTTAAGAAACACAATTTTACAAGAAATTTCGCAAGAATATCTTTATTAATAAACCCAGATCTGACTTTTGTTCTCTGAACAACATTGTCATGTCAGGAAAGGTTAAGTAAAGGTTTAATCCAGCCTTCTGTATTCCAGCTCTGCACAGTGGTGTCAGTAGGTTATAGAGTCTGTCTATATTTAGAGCTGTTTGAGTGCTGTGTCCCCTCCCCTGCCTCCCTTTTTTCAAACACCAACTAATCCAGCGCTGCTCTGTCATCCCTGCAAGCCGTCCACATTAGCCATTGACCACAACACAAAGCACATGCAGGGAGCTACGTCACATTTATGTAATCTAAGCTTCTGCTCAGTGTTCCCTCAGTAATGCATCCATGAGATCGTTATGAGTAACTTTTGCTTCAAATAACAAATCAGTAGAGCATGCAGACAGACAAGCAGATAAAGAACGTAAATTAATATGTCATTATAGTGCTGGGTAATAAATCTAATTGTAAGTTTGATTATGATTTTGGCTTCCAATGATCATGAAAACAAGATGATAAAAATTAAATGGTTACTTAAAGAATATATTTATGGATATCTTCATATATTATTATCTTTATGTTTATTTCCTTACCATTTGGTGTTACATGTAAATGTTGTTAACTCAATAAGTAAGGATGTTTAAGCTTAAAAAGAAGAAATATCAATGCTAAATGATGAATAGTTAATAAATAACTTTGCTGTTAGCACTTACAGCACCACATGTGGGGCTGCATCTTCAGTGTTACTGTGTGTGCATCATAAATGAATGTTAAATAAAGGAACATCTGGAACATTCAGTCATGAAAATCTAGCCTCAGTCAAAGCATGTGTCTTTGTAAGGATGTTTGCATGACAAGTCTACAGTTGTACAACAAGTTGGGAGACTGTGCTAGAGAGGAAAAACAGGTTGTGTTTTGTTTTTGTTGGCCTTAATTTGATCTTTTTGTTTACTTGTTTTTATATCACATGGTTCAGATTTATGTGTTGACACAACCCACATGGAAAATATCTCTTCAGTGAATGTCGCACTGCCTGCTGGGCTGCTGCTTTCTCATTGATCTCATCATCAGAGCTCTTTCAGCTTAGCTGAGGCTTGGAACAATACAATATGGAATTAAGTGTATTTACTGGTATGTGCATTAAAAGTCAATGATAGTCAAAGACTCACTTGCTCTTTGCAAGGCAGTCTTATGTGCTGTATTGCTGTGACACTAAACTCATAAATGGGAATGGTCAAGACTGAATTCAGTGTAACAATCGTGGTGCAGAAATGTTTAAATTTCCATATATCATAAAGGACTCATGCTCACTGCAGTGCTTACTCATAATCTAATCTAAATGTCTAAAATCTAATATAAATTCTGTCCATCTTGTTTCAATCCCAATATTAGAAATATTTGTAAAGTTTTTTTATGACTACATTTTTGTAGAGCTGTAATAAACCAAAAAAAAATTGGTTGACTCAAAATGACATTCACATTGACCAATCAATTGGTCATTCAGGTAAAAAACAAAAGAAAAAAAAGAGAGAAAAAACCTTTTCTTTGCCTGAAAAAATCAGTTTAATCTGTGACAGGTTCCTCATCCTTCTCTTAGTCTAAATGATCTAAAAAAAATCTACATAAAAAGCTTTATTAAGTATTGTTATTGATTAGCTGATAAAGGGACTAAATACTTGTATTTTCTGACTAGTGAATTAATCAGGCCTCAGGGCTGAATGATTTAACAGAGGGCAGCAGAGACACAGTGCCACATCCTGCATCTTTCCGTCAAGTTTAAGATATTGCTGGTGTCGGGCCAAAACATTGTATGTTCATGATTTTAGTTTTTTTCATATATACATTAATACATTTCTGCCACTTTTGAACAACTTTTCTCTATTTTCCACCCAGTTTTGCCCCATTTGCCTTTTTCTAACCCATTTCTGTCACTTTTAACCTCTTTTTACCACTTTTTTTGCAACTTTTAACTCATGTGTTGCCCAGTTTTGCAATGATTTAATTACTTTTCCCTTGTCTTGGTTCCCTCTACTTTATTTCCTGGCATCCTTACATTTGTGTATAGCAGGGGTGTCAAACTCATTCACAGCAGGGACCGGATTCTGGACTCACGTCTAACCTGAGGGCCTAACAGGGTCACCTTTTTAACCAGAAACTGTCAACCTCATTTCAACAGTAATAAAATATGAAAAAAAATTGATGATAAATGATTTTGACATTTAAAAAGTTAAAAAAAGAGATAAGTTTTAAGGCTCACAATCTGAGAAACATAAATTTATTGGCTCAAAAAGGTCAAAATGTGAAATTGTTCTTTTAAAGGAAAATATTTTAGAAAGAAAGTTGAAATCATGAGTTTAAAAGGTCAAAATATGAAATGAAATTTGTCGTTATGAAATTAAAAGTCAAAATATGATTCAAAAATTTAAATTGTGATTCTTAAAGGTCAAATTATGGGATTATGAAGTCAAAGTTTGGAGTTGAAAATATGAGAAAATACAAAATAGTTGGTTTAAAAGGTCAAAATCAAAATTATGAAATTAGAATTATGAATCTTAAAGCTCAAAATCCTAAATTTGAGTCCTAATTGTGAGATGCAAATTTGAAAATGTGAAATTAAAACACAAATTAATTTCTTTTCTCACAATCCTGACTTCTTATCTAAATATTTTTACTTCTTACTTTTTCAGATTATATGAATTAACAAGGTGTTTTAAACAATCAAGGATACGTTTACATTTTCATACTTGAGGCAATCTGCAGATCTAATACTGATGGGCCAGTTATAACAGAAATATAAGATAATCCTGCAGGCCGGATTTAACTGTTCCACAGGCAGGATTTAGCCCCCAGGCCTTGAGTTTGACACCCCTGGTGCACAGTGAGGCGTAGCTATGAAGTCTGACATTCGTTTCCATGTGGTTTAGTCAGTGAGCCCATCCACATTGTTATCATTCCCATAAAAAGTTAATTCTGCTATAAAAGAAGGGGCTTACATTTAAAAAAGCTATACTGTACTACTGTGTAAGTAAATAAAATTAATTTTTGTTGCTTTGATAAGAGCGGGTTAAAATATGGTTATCACACAATACCTTTACAATGGACCATGATTTTGCTGGCCTCCATGGGCCCCCCATTTAGCTCTGCCCCAGAAAGCCCTCCTCTTCATCCCTACTTATAGGTCGCCTTGTCTACAAATCACATTATTACAGAAACTACCCTAGCCCTTTTTATTTGCCCATCACTTTTATTTCACTGTCTCTAATTATTCATCTAATAGACATTTAAATACCAGGCAGTAGTTCTATTATTTTATGTGTAAGAATATCAGTACATCACTTTATTTCTAGATTAGCATTACTCAACAGTATCATCAGGGAAATATCAATAAACAAAAGAGCATTATAAACAAACAAAAACAATGAAACTAAAATCAAATAAAGCTCAAAACTTCAGTAGAAGACACAAGTAATCTCCAAACCCAACTCCTACTTTCTGGTTTGATTTTCAGCAAATTTTTTGAGGCCAACAATGGTGTTAAAGTTTCATTTAATGGTATGGAAAAAGTTTTAGGGTGCAGCAGTATGGAAGTATGTTCATGTGCTCATCAAGATTATTTCTGTGAGTTCTCAGTCCAATAATAATGCCTGAATCTGTGCCAGAATATGTTTTCAATGTGTCATAACCTCACAATAATTGAACCTAACCAGACTCCAGCTGTGCCCAGTGGTTTATTCTGTGTACACAACAGGACTTTACATTTTAATCTCAGAATTGACTTTGACATTGTAACCACTTTAGGAACATGTGGACAAAGATATTTAGATAACCATTGCAAAGTGGTTTCTGTTATTTACCATCACAATCAACAGTTCCCAGTACTAACTCATCTCTAATCCCCAATCAAGATTACTGGAAGTGCAGGAGAAAAGGGACGACAGAGAAATGAGGAACTATGTGACTAATGCAGGAGAAAAAGAGAAGCAGATAGTCCTGTGACATTAAAGAGATAGAGGACACAGTAAAGGAATCTGTCATGATGTGGTCTTTTTAGAAAGAAGTGAGAGTTTCTGTCTGAGCTGAAACTTGAGGTGGGATGAATTAAGAGGATTTGAGTCTGAAGGAGTCTGGGAAAAGCAGCATTTTGGAATTCACGGTTGACTAATTGGCTTTGTTTCTGCCTGGAATATCAGCCGAGCAGGTGATTAGTCAAAGCTGTATTATATTTTGTCAATGTTATGTCATAGTTGTACTGGAAATGTGCTGCTTGATGACAATGTAAATGTGTTTAAGGCCATATAATAAGCGCTTGTATCTTTATATCCATAAATCTCTAATTACAACCCCATTTCCAAAAAAGTTGGGGCACTGTGTGAAATATAAATAAAAGCAGAATGCAGTGACTCAGTACTTAGTTGTAGCACCTTCGGCAGCAATTAGAGCCTAAAGGTATTTTGAATATGATGCACACCTGAATGGGGGGATCCTCTTCCGGCCTTCTTTGCAAATCCTCTCAAGCTCAGTCAGGTTGGATGGTGAGTGTCGGTAGACAGCCATTTTCAGGTCTCTCCAGAGATGTTTGATAGGGTTCAAGTCAGGATTCTGGCTGGGCCACACTAGGACATTCACTGAGTTGTACCTAAGCCAGACTGTGTGCTTAGGGTCATTGTCGTTTCGGAAGGTGAACCTTTGGCCTAGTCTGAGCACTGTGGAACAGGTTCTCATTCCTGACAAGTCCTCCTAGTCCCTGCTGCTGAGAAACACCCCCACAGCATGATGCTGCCACCACCATACTTCACTGTTGGGATGGTATTGGGCAGGTGATGAGCGGTGCAGGGTTTCCTCCCAATGTTATGTTTAGAAGTGGGGCTAAACAGTTACATTTTAGTTTCATCAGGCCAGAGAATCTTCTTTTCACAGTCTGAGAGTCTTGCAGACTCATCCTGGCAGTAGTATATGGGGAAGGATTCCTCTCATATAGATATACCAGTATGTAAACATCACCAAAGCTAAGTTCTGGTGCTGTATATGCAGTCCAAAATGACAAAAACATAAAGTTGCTTTGATATTTCAGTTTTCCTTTATTACAAAGTGAGTGAGAGAGATGGAGAATCAAATCCCAGTGCTGTGTAATTTTTTTTTCCATAACTCAAAAGCAGTCACTTTAAAATCCTCATTTACTGTGTTTAATGTCTTGATTTTGAGACTACCAAGAGCAGCTGGTTAGTGATGAAAAAAATGATAAAGTATTACTGTATATCATACTTATATCTAGACTGATAACCTTGATATCTTGCATCACATTTAATCTCACTATTTTGTAAGCTTTATTAGATTTAAAGAGCCACAATAAGAGACTTTCTTGTCTGAAAGGTAAGAGGGAGGAAATAAGGCTAAGTTGTGACTTTATCCTCAGAGAGGTGCTTTCACCTTATAGTTCTGCTCTCTATAAGCACAGTAGTGAAGAAATAAAGTGCTTGTGCTCAAAATAACAGGAGATAAAGGAAGTCAGTGTTCCCACGATCTCAGATATTTTTACTTTTCAGCTTGACTGTCTGTGGTTTTATACGCGTGTGAAGACAGGACGTGACTGTGATTGGCTGTGAGCTGCAGTGGTGCCGCAACACCATTCGCTCAGTCAGGTGGTGCTCTGTGACTCATGTCCTGAGGGAGGATAGGAAACCCTTCAGTCAACGCTGCAGCCAGATGAATTATGTGTGTGTTACAGAGGCTGACCTATAATGAGAGCAGTGCGTGACGTTTGAGTTTGTTTTTTCTTTCGAGTCCCACCACAGCGCTGTAGTGTCGATGAATTATTCTGAGCTGCTTTTACAGTTAAAGTGAAATGTGTGTGTGCGTGGGGGGGGGGGGCAACCCCTTTTTCACTTTTCTGTAAGATGTGACTGATGTGTTTAAGGTCGTGCGGAGTGTGGGGAGGAGCAGGAGGCCAAATGTATTCATAAAACACTTTTTTCTCTATCAAGCCGTTTCACCACAACCTTGAGAAATATGTAGGAAGTTCTGTTATGAGTGTGGCTGCAAACTGGCTTATGACATGAACGGTCCCTCCATGGGCAACTGTGTGGCTATCTCTTTAAGCCATTGAAGAGGGCTCAACTTTACATTGTACCTGCAGAAAAATACTGAAAGCCCCCTCTTTTTTTGTTTTTATGTATTTTTGTATATTTCACCTATTTTTCAACTTTTAATTTTAGTTTTTACATTTATAAAGCAATGTACAGCATAAATGAGAAGAAACATTAATAGATGGCGCAAGCAGGGGCAATATGAATTTAAATAATTATTATATAACCAGTAAGAAGTCCATTTATGTTTAGAGAGTCGCAAGAATATAGTGTCTTAGTCCTCTTCCACTTCTAAAGCTGCCTCCTTTAGTCTAAATGAAAATGGCATTACAAGTACCAGTCTGTTTCTATAATAACATTTTTGTTATCAAACTAAAATAAAGTACCGTCATCATTTGGTGTTCCATAGCTTTTTTCAGGATTAAATAAATAGTCTCTCAGAAGGTCAAAATGTTTGGTCATGTCCAAAAGATAAGGGAATGAATGGCATCTGTTGTGTCACCATTAGCTTTTTTTCCCAAACCAATTTAGGTTTAAATAACTGTTCTTTGTTTACAGCAGCAAATTAATGAAATTACTACAATGTTTTTATCCATTTGCACAAAATAAAAGAATGTCTTTAAATTTTAGGCATTTAGGACACTCAGCAGCCAAGGTCAAGCTCAACAGCATTCTTTCATCCAGGCCTTTTCACCCTGATAATACACCCTTGGGACACCAACAGCACAACCAGGGGTTTGCGGCAACCCTACTGCCCACCTAGACTGTACCCTAAACCTTGCTTGCTCACCACATCCTCCCCTTACACCACCCTCAGGTTTCAAAAATTGATATTTTTCAACAGATTGTTTTCTTCTGCCCTTGGTAATACGCAAGGAGATCCAGAGAACAACCAGGGTTGTGTCAATCCTCCTTCTCGTCTGATAGTGCCCTCAGGCAACTTCCCACATGTTGGACTTACAATGCTGCCTGAGTTTTTCATGGTTCTTCTGTTGTTGGGGTTTTGTCTTTCTCTTTGTGTTCTGCTGTTTGTGTTGGATGTTTGAAGCACTTTGTAAACCTCTGTTTTTAAAGGTGCTATACAAATAAAGTTTATTATTAATATTATTTTATTATCTACACCTTACTTCAGCCTCAAATTTTGACCCAAACATGCCTGAAAGTCCTGCATGGTAGAGTAAATAGTTAAATATTTGGTATGAGCTCTTTCCCCTTTACCATACCGATTCTACTAGGGCTTTTACTTTGAAAAATAACACACTAAAATTCATTTGGCACACCTTAAACCCGTTAATGTCAATATCTGGTCTCCAGATATGTAAACTGGGCCTTTTTTGTCCCTGTCTTCTATTTATTTTAATATCTGTAATTAAAATTAAACAAATTTTAAGCCTTTGCTGATCTGTTTTAATCCAAGAAAAAGAAAATAACGATGTATTTCAATTTTGATTATTGTATTAAAAAAATCTATCATTTCTAATTGAAATCACTGATAATAAGATAAGTATTATCAGCATTTCTGTTCATTTTTTCATGATTTGTAAGCAGTGGAATATTAAATACCTCAAATGAATCATAGTAGGGCAGCCCTTCTGGCATTTGTTCAAATTCCAGATGGCCGGTCTGTCACTGATCGCTGGTGTTGCTGATGTGATTTAGGTTGTTGGCTTTTCATGTTTGGTGTTATGAAAAGCATTTTTAAAAAATCAGCCACATTCTCTTCATTTCCTCATGCTTGTGGATGAGTGTTGTGTGCCCCACATTGAACACCACTCCTCCCAAGATACTGTATTTATATATTAAGTTATTTTTTTACCTCCAGGAGGTTATGTGATCAGGTGGGTTTGTCAGTTTGTTCGTTAGTTAGTTAATTTGTTAGTTTGTTAGCAACATAACTCAAAAAGTTGTGGATGGATTTTGATGAAATTTTCAGGAAATGTCAAAAATGGCATAAGGAGAACTGATTAGATTTTGGAAGTGATCTGGATCACCATCTGGATCCAGGAATTTTTTGAAGAATTCTGTACTATTAGGAGATAGGGCTAATGGCAGAGGTCTGCGCTGTTACCACTTTACACTAGTAGATGGTGGACATGAGTAACTTCAATCCCAGCAGCATTTTGGCTGTGTTTCCATTCAAAGTTTTGGAGTTTATAGAGTTTGAAAGCTAAAGCTAAGTTAGCTACATTGGCTTACATAGTAACATTAACTGTGTAGCTAGTGTTACTATGTCAGCTTTAACCAAGCTAAAGTGAGCCACCTTCCATATTTATTGTGTAATTTTTTTAGTGTAATTTCATGACTGTAACAGACTTTGTTTATGAATACATTTTAAATCTTGGCCTGGAAATAAATCAACCGGCTAATAACTGCACTTCCGTTCTGACTGAGACTGGTGTTAATTTTGGCAGCTATTTTTAATTTTAATCTTAGTTTTAGTCTTTAACTGAAATGCATTTTAGTTTTAGTCACATTTTAGTCATTTCTACCCTTTTTACTTTTAGTCTAGTTTTATTTGACGAAAACTCAAAACATTTTAGTCTAGTTTTAGTCCATAAAAAGTCCTCACATTTTAGTCTTTACTGTTAGTCCAAGCATTTATTCTTTTGCCTAAATCTGGTACCAAATCATGGTAGTGTGTTCTGCACTTCTGCCAAACCTGGGGTCCCAGCTTTCTACAGCTGAGAGTTAGAATAGCTACAGCTGCATTGTTTTTGGAGATTTACCTACAATCGAGAAATATCATGGATTTTGAATGTCAGACGAAAACTACATTACATTTTGGTGTAGTTTTAGTCATCTTGATGAAAAGTAAACTTTGTTTTTGTCAGTTTTAGTCATCATAGATCTATTTTTGTTAGTTTTAGTCTAGTTTTTGCCATGGAAAAAAAGGCTGTTGGCGAACATTTTTAGTCATAGTGTTAGTCACTGAAATTAACACTGACAGAGACAGCATCACACTGTTAACGGTGAGATCTGAGATCTTTTGTCTGCGGCCAGACTGTCTTGAAAAATACTTCAAAACTTTCCAAACCTTCGAAACATTGCTATTGCACAAACATAAACGCACATCAAAATCAAACAATAGAACAAAATCATAATCATGTGAGTGTTTTCTTCTTTCCTGCAGAGCTGAGTTCCACCCTGATGGAGAAGATGCAGGCCCAGGAGATGATGAGTGGCCTGAGGATACCGGAGATGGACGACCTTGGCCACTTCTTTCGCTCCCTGCCGACCTCCACGCTGGTGGGCATCGGAGCTCTGACCGCCGTGCTGGCATACTGGTTGGCCACCAGACCCAGACCCATCAAACCTCCCTGCAGCCTGCAGCACCAGTCTGAGGAGGTGCCGGTGAGATGGAGCACACAAAAATGACATTTACAGTACATAATTCCATATTTAAGGAGAGGGGATTCATTTGCACTGTAGACATGAGCACATTTGCCCCTCACTTTCATTGCTCCGTTTTTATTTTCTTTAGTACAGTCTGTCAGAAGAGGGCTGTGTGACCTCTTAGCTAAGAGAAGCTCTGATGAAAAAATGCTGAGAAAGTCATTTCAGTCGACTTACATGCTCTCAAAACATCACCCTAAACAGAGAAGCACTCTTTGTTTTTTTCAAGCATGTTTTGCCCTGGGTTTAAGATGTCAGGCTAGATTGAATCTTCCACAGCCATCAGTGGAGTAGTGACACTGAATCACTTAATTCAGTGATTGTTATCCTCAATTATGCTGAGCCAACAGTGGGGTAAAATACACTCTACTTTTACCCTGTTTTCTTTGTTCTGATGTACAGTTTGTGATCTATAGTCTTTAAAAAATGATACATAGTCATTCTTTATTAAAAAGCAAGTCTATTCTTTATAGGGGATATATAGTTTATATGAAGTAAGCATAAGGCTCTCAGCCTTTATCCAGACTAGCTTTATTTATACTAAATTGTATTCTTACTTTGTTGTTGTTCGATATGCCCTCTATTTCACCTCACACTTGGTTTATCTAAACTCCCGTCTTCACCAAACCAAACCCACTGCAGCCCCGTGCTGCTCTCTGCTGTGAGGCTGGCATCAAATAGTCGGTATGAAACTCTTTCAAAGTTCAATGTGGGTATGGGGGTTTCTTTTCTGACAATAAAATCCCCTTGAACAAAACAAAGATTAGTTCAGCTGTGGATTTCAGATTTTTATGCATCTAAGAACTTACAAAATGGACAAAGACGGTTTTCTTCTCACCCTCCCTCAGGCTCGGCTGTCTTTTTATCATGGTCTTCATAATGGAGCGGACTGAAATCTTGTTTTGGTTCTTTGTTTATTTTAGCATTGACTGACATTATCAAACCAACAGCAGTAGAAAATGAAAGTATACGAGTTAAATAATGAACGCTTGTGTGATTCTGTTTGTCCGTCTTAGAATGAGGGTGGAGGTCGCAGGTCCATGATGGGCGACCGCACCAAGCTGCTGACACATTACCATGATGACGCCAGGACCATGTACGAGGTCTTCCAGAGAGGACTTCACATATCTGGTGAGTAGGATGTGGAGTGATAAAATAGCAACTACCTGCACATTAACATGTACAGAAAGATGCTGCACAGCCAAACCTCTGTGCTCAGTGGTGTTTCTTTCATTCATTCATTCTTTTTATTCCTTTTAATCCTAAAAAGAATGAAATGTCAGATTTTTTTAATACATTTTGATAAATGGGTAAGCTTAGAAATCAATTTAAATGCATGGTATATAAAATCTGTTGCTAGGGGCTCTCAGTCAAAACAACAACAAAAGATGAGAAGTACGTAATTGCTCCTCATTTCTGCTGCTTATTTGTTGTTTGGTGCACTCCGTAAGGCGTTTTTACCAAACAATAAGCCACCATTTTTGTGTGATGAAGAGATTATGGGGTAGAAAAGCAGATCAAAGATGTTTGTTCTTGTCACGGGTATATCTGTTTCTGAAGCTTAAAAATCTCCACTCTGTTAATCTACCAGAGGCTAACTGTGTGTCAGTCTGACTGGGTAATAGGGTCAGGCAGATAAACACTTAGCTAAAACTCACCTTATGAAGCTGAGAGGGACTGCATACCCATTATCACTGCCTTCTGCACTGTCATTTCATGTACTGTTATCATAAAGATGCTCATCATATCTGCAGTAAATATTTAATGTTTAAAAGATTTGCATGCACCACATCTGAAGTCTTTTATGACTTTCTTGACAGATAATTCTTGACTAATTGTATAAATGATGCAATGCCTTTGCTGCACTTTTGCAGGAAGTTATAATGTTGAATCACACAGTCTATTTTGCAATTAACATATTTCTGATCTTATTGAAATCAGACCATATTTTCTGTTTTGTCTGACACCAATATGATGTTTCATTTTGTTAAACAGGGGATGGACCTTGTCTAGGTTCCCGACTCCCAAACCAGCCTTACAAATGGATGTCCTATAAAGAGGTGAGTGCCTTTCAGCAGGCATCTTATCTGCTACAAACAGCAGCAGGAGCAGTCCTGTGAAATTAGATATCTACATGGGAAAACTAAAATAGACAGATAGGGGAAAATGCTTGATTGGCAAAAAGCACAGGTTCTATTTGGTAAAGGTCTTTGTTCCAGCATTATATTTGTTATATCTTCACATAAATTAATACTTAAACATATTGTAATGCATTTTCCATGGTTAAAAAGTGTCCACACACCCATTAATGTCATGTTTAGTGAAGGAAATACTTTTTCCCACACCCTAAATATGTCAGATATCCTGACAGTACATAATCAGGCCATTCAATGAGCTTTAATCTGATTATCCACTCATTTTAAGCACGTATGTGAATCAACAACACCCAGGTGTTATTGGCAACTTAAACACTGTGGAGACCAAATCTGCCTAGAGACTAAGTCTGACACTAATGTTGTTATAAATAGAAACAACTGACCCAAAAATGCTGCTCTGTGCTAGAGAGTTTAGTTTGTAAGACTGTAACTAACTAAAAAGTTCACCACCTGTTTATTGTTTTATCAAGTCACCAGATGCTGGCTCATCTTGGATATATTTCAAATCAATAAAATTACCTAGTGAATTGAGAGTTGAGTTTTAGATTTATAATAATTTTACAATAAGGCACATTTAATTTGTTTAAATAAATGAGTACCTTGACAAAAAGTGCGGACTAAAAGGGTTTTGACTTTTTGTCAACGAAAACTAAACTGAAAATGACTAAAATGTGACTAAAACTAAAAGGCATTTTAATCTGAGGATTAAAACTAAGACTAAATTTAAAATAGCTGCTAAAATAGTAACATTAATACCTGCACAAGATGGCATCCATTGTTGCCAAGGATATTAAAGTGATAGTGTCACACACCAAGGACACCAATTAGGGGACATTGAAAGCACAAATCTCCATATTACCCACTAACATATTAATGCTGTAAGCAGAGTTTTAAAAAATCCTCAACCTGGAAGGAAGTTTTCTGCATTTTCAGCTAATTTAAACACGATCTGCATGTGTACGACAGGCTAAAACTAATAGAAAACCTTTGCTTTTAAAAATACCTCTGTGATGGAGAAGGCGTGGTGGTTAGGTTGCGCCGCTGGTTCATGTCCACATGTCATTCCCTACTCTCTCTTTGTTTCTGACTCTACCCACTGTCCTATCTCTACATTAAAGGCAAAACCCCCACCTACGTGAGGACGCCTTTTATTAATACCACAATTTGAAGTCACCAGTTAGTCTGAAAAGCATGTGGTTGGACTATGGGAGGAATTTAGAATACCAAGAGAGAATTCACACAGAACACGCAGACTCAACACAGAAAACTGTGAAATTGAAATTACACATTCAGCGTTTCTCCAGATTTTCAGTCAGCTCGGTAAGCTTGAAGTGATGCCTTCTTTTGTTGCAGCATGATGGCTAAACAGCCTTTATTATGTCAAGTGTTTTATTTTAGCTGCTGCGGTAGTGATGACCGAGTTATGAGATGATGTAACAGCAGAGCTGGCACACATTTCATTATCATTATTAATGGTTCCCTTTTTTATTTTTTCTGGCTCGTCCATTTGAGTAAATTTGGTGGTCAGCCTTTAATTATCCATGTTGGATAATATCATCTTCACTGGTTGTTATTGCTGCCATCTCACCGTTTATAGGTCCAGCATGATCAAACTTTCAGGCTGTGTTGATGCAATCTCTGGCAGCACCAGTCTTCAACTAGCCCTTAAGCAGTTTCGGCTTTCAACAAAACATCAGGAGATAACCTGATGTTCAGGAAAGCAGTTGTTTTGACTGTTAGAGGGAATTTTATTTAGACAAGTGATGTGGAAGTCTATGATGGTCGCGTCTGAGGCCATGTGAGGGATAAATTACACAGCCTTTCACAGTCGTTATTGTTAGCATGGTTTACAACAAGTATGATGAGTGGGAAGTTTTCATTAGAAGAGGCTTTTTTGTGTATTTATTCATCACACTTTGATTCCTGGGAAAGCCAATAAGTTAAAGTGTAAGACTTCCGCTGACACATAGAGCACATGGAAGTTGTGCAATTTTCTTTTCTGTTTAAACACAGTCACAAGAATCCATTTCTCTCCGATGTCTTTCACAATCACGGTAACCTCAGACGGTGACATTTTTTGCAACTTAAGAGTTTGCATAACAGAGGGTAAGTTCTCTTCACAGACGAAACCATAAGCGTTTCCAAAATTAACTGAAAATGGAGCAGATGACCTTTGTCTTTTATTTATTTATAACTGAGGCCTCTACATTACAGCCAAACACCGTTTTTCTCTTTTTTCAAATAAACGAGTCCCTTTTTTGACAAAAGAGGTCTGTGTTTCAGTACCAAATATAACAAAAATATGAATCATTCTTAATAAGTGTGTTGTATTACATGAAATAATCTCTTTTCTATGAGGAAATGTTTCAGTGTGTTAAATCAGTGTCTTTTCTCACTTGTCCTCAGGTGACAGCTCGGGCGGAGCATTTGGGTTCAGGCCTTCTTCACCAGGGCTGCCAGCCAAACCCCAACCAGTTCATAGGAGTGTTCGCCCAGAACAGACCAGAGGTTATTATCACTCTTTTGTCTTGATCATTGGATGAGTAGAAATGTGTATCAGGAGAAGCAAAATGCACAGGTAATCACAGGTAAATTGATATAACTTGCTTTCAGCCTAGTCCCAGCCTTATCCATGATAGAGAGAAATACTGATGGGCTGTCAGCATTAATTCTTGAATGTCTATTTTTTAAAACTCTTTTGCTTGGATTTTAGTCTTGCAGAGTGCTGGAAAAGTTTAAGGAGTCTGTTCTGGGGAAAGACACACCTTTTTTTATTCAGAGAAACATCTACAGTCATTAAACAAGTTATTAAACAAGTGATATGAATGTGCCGTGGTTGTTGGTGGTCTGGAAGGCATTCAACTTAGACTAATTAGACCAGGCAACATTTTTCCAATCTTCTGTTGTCCATTTCTGCAAAGCCTGTGTGAATTCTAGCCTTGTTTTCCTGTTTATATCTGACAGGAGTGGCACTCTCCAGGGTCTTCTGCTGCACATCTGCTTTAAGATTTGACATGTTCTTTCAGGGATGTTCTTCTTTGTAGCTCTGAGGTTATCTGAGTTATCATTGCCTTTCTATCATTTCAAACAGTCTGGTAATTCTCCTGACCTCTACCACCAACAAGGCAACTTGACCCAGAGAACTGCCACTCGCTGGATATTTTCTGTCTTTTAGACTATTGCCATTAAACCATAGACAATTTTATGTGAGAATCAAGTAGATCAGCAGTTTGGGGAACTCAAACCACTCAGACACTCAGGCCGACCCGTCTAGCACCAACAATCATGGCACATTCAGAGTCCATTAAATCACCATTCTTCCCCATTCAGATGCTCAGATTGAACTTCAGCAGGCTGTCTTGACCATGTCTGCATGGCTAAGTGTATTGGTTACTGCCATGTGATTGGCTGATTAGATATCAGTGCTAATGAACAGTTAAACAGCTACACCTAATAAAGTGGTTGGTGAGAGTATAGTTATATATTCTACAAGAAATGGTAGCCTTAAGTAACACCTCGTCAGACTAATACCTTGTATCTCCATATTTCATGATTTTCATTTTTTTTCATAAATCACTGCCATTGGTCACCCTTTACATCTGTCCATGGTTTTTAACAAATTTCAAAGCAAGTAAATGTGTCATACAGATGCTGAGTATCACCATTCACTGTTTATTTGATTGAAAAATACAGTGTTTTCTTCCTTCTCTGAGAAGTAGTGATTTTGGAGATACAAGGTTTTGGCTAGACACCAGTGATGTTTCAGAAATGTTGCTTGACTAGGCCCTAGTAATCTTTTCCGCATTGTGCTTCCCTACAATACCTGTTTTTTTTTTTTCTTGGTTCAAGCACACAAACAAGATCTAAACTAAAGTACTTAAACACTTAAATAAAATGCAATCTGCACGGACTCAAAATATCTCAGAAATACACAATTATTAAGGAGAGAATTAAGATTTACCAATTGATGAATGAACTCCAACCCTAACCTTTTATTTCTCACAGTGGATCATCTCAGAGTTGGCTTGCTACACCTACTCTATGGTGGTGGTTCCCCTCTATGACACACTGGGCCCTGACGCAATACGGTTCATTATTAACACAGGTAAGAATAAACACAACTTACAACTACAAATGCTACATGGTAGCTTTGCTAACACATAAATGCCTGTATTTAGGGCATGTCATACTGTTAAATGCTGATCATTTTTGAGTGTGGGATTGTAAATCTTTTGAAACTTTAAAGAATCTTTTTGGAAGTTTGTCTTGGAATTTTTTTCTGTTATTTTCCTGCAATTTTGTAGAATATATTTTCAAATGTTTGGGAATTACCCAAGAATTTTTAGGGGGGATTTACTTTCAAATTTGCTTCAATTTTTTTAGGAATTCAAATGGAATTTGGAGGGATTATTTATTGGAATATTCTGGCTTCATGATTAAGTTTCCCAGAACATTTGGGGAGCATTTGAAGAAATATGGGAGAACTCTTTTTGAGATGCTTAAAACTATGTTTAATAATTTCCATAAGAATTTCCATAGAAATGTGAAGTAATTTCTGTACAGTTTAAGGGAATTTGTGTGGATTTGGAAAGGAAATTTCCCAAAAATTCCTGTCCAAAGACAAGGCTGGTACTAAAAATGTACGCTAAACAAAAGCTCAGGTCTCAGGTGGTTTAAGGTCTAAAATCTCTCTCGTCACCTTAATTTATGAATGATTATTATGAATGCATTTCAGCTGAATCCCTGCTTCGTATCTGGATCTTTCTGTTTTGTTTTGCATCTTTTTTTTGTTTCTCTTGATATTCACACAAGGGTTCGTGTGCTCTTGTGTGCTTGGTTCATTTCAGCCGATATCTCCACGGTCATCTGCGACAAAGCAGAGAAAGCACAGGTGCTTCTGGATAATGTGGAGAGGAAGGAGACCCCGGGCCTGCGGAGAATTATCCTGATGGATGCCTTTGACTCTGCCCTCGTGGAGCACAGCAAGAGCTGTGGCGTCCACGTTCAGGCCTTGCAGGAGGTGGAGGTATGAAATAAGGAGGGAAATATAGTTGCAATGTTCAAAAGGGAACTTATATTTAAAAAAAGAAAAAGACTCTGGTCAAGGAAGAAGCACCTTCCCTAGGACCAGAAAAGCTCCTAGGTTGTTTTCAACTCTGATAAAGAAACCTAAACATTACTGATAGTAACTGAAGCTCAAGGAATAATATTCAGTCCAGCATATTTTGTTGGTCTTTTTCATCCCTATCAACAATTACACTACCAGCCTCAAACCCTGCTGTTTTTTACCTTTATTCAAACACTGTCTTTTATATTTATGACAGACAAAGCATATTCCAAAGTGTTATTTTATATCCATAAATACACTACTTTCTCACTTTTATTGTTGTCCAAAAGTTTGGAGAATCCAGTGGAAATTCGTCTTTAATCGTGCAACCTTTTCTGTGTTTTTATTAATCCTTTATTCCAGGGGTGTCAAACACAATCACAGCAGGGGCTGGATTCTGGATTCTGGTCTAACCTAAGGGCCTAACAGGGTCACCTTTTAAACCAAAAACTGTCAACCTCATTTCACCAGTAATAAAATATGGAAAAAAAACTTAGCACTGATGATAAATGATTTTGACATTTAAAAAGTTAAAAAGATAAGTTTAAAGGCTCACAGTATAAGAAATAAATTTATTAGTTCAAAAAGGTAAAAACGTGAAATTGAAAAAAAAAAATTTAGAGGCAAATATATTAGAAAGAAAGTCAAAATCATGAGTTTAAAAGGTGAAAATCTGAAATAAAACTTCATAATTATGGAATTAAAAGATAAAATATGATTCAAAATTTGAAATTGTGATTCTAAAAGGTCAAACTATGGGATTATTAAGTCAAAGTTTGGAGTTGTAAATATGAGATAAAATACAAAATAACTGGTTAAAAGGGTCAAAATATGGCTTAAAATTTAGAATTATGAATCTTAAAGTTTAAAATATTATATGAGAGTCAAAATTATGAGTTGAAATGCTCAAAGTACGAAACAAAAAAGTCAAAATCATAAATTTAAGTCCTTATTGTGAGATGCAAAATTGAAAATGTGAAATCAAAGCATACATTAATTTCTTTTTCCACATTCCTGATTCCTTATCCAAATATTTTTACTCCTTATTTTTTCAGATTTTATGACTTAACAAAGATATCTTAAATCATCAAGAAAACATTTACATTTTTATACTTAAGGAAATCTGCAGATACTCATACTGAGGCTGTGGCCGTAACAAATATTCTAATCAGTAGGATACCTCAAAGTCAGGCTGTTCCCTCACACTACATATAACTCTTCATAATATTATTTAACACTTCCCCAGTTACTTTTCATACAGTGTTGCTCACCTTTGATATTCTTTTGTATCTGGTTTCATCAGGAAGTAGTTGTTTTTTCTTTAAGTATATTTAACTTATGCTTCCTTGTTTTTATTGGCATGTATTTGCACAGACAGTAAATGCATGCAAAAAGTAGACATAAAAAATTTCCTGTTATTTCCTATTCAAAATATGACCAACTGCTCACTTAAAAGCTCTCTCTAAACTGTTATAGGAAACTGGAGGGTAAATTACTGTAAATGGGGCATCGTTGCAATAGCATTTGTATTGCAATGTGAACTTTTTCACTGTAGTAAATGTAAATAATTTAGTTTTTTAGTCATGTTGTATATGATTTAAGATCAGATTCTGTTAACTTATATTGGAATAAAGTCATCAGCTTATCTCTGAGGATTGGATAACACTTATTTGAAGGGGTATGCAGAAGACTGACATGACACGGTCATAATCATGACCAGTAAAAACTGAATTTAACCCCACTCTTTCCTATTGTTTCCAGTCTTTATGTTAAGCTAAGACAGCAGGCTCCAGCCTCACTTTACTGTGCAAAGAAAAGCAAAAAGAGATCAGACAATGTTAACTTTCCATTAAAGGAGGCTATGAAAAAATGCACGCAACTAGAAACATATAACACAGGAGTAGTCATTTTTAATAATTGTAGACGTAACACAAAAAAATGCAACATATTAAGATGATTTGTTGGTTAAACAACTCTACATTGCACTTTTACCAAAATGTTACCTGAGAGAAGTGTTTCGGTCCTATTTTCAGCAGTGGTTTCTGTGTTCAAGAGACTATTCTATGAAGCTGAGAAGAAAAACCATGGATGTCATTACTCATTTTCATGCTGGTACCCATGGTTAACCCAACCAGCTGCAATTTGACTCATGATGGCCCATTTATTGAACTCTTCCAACACAGAAAGTGCAACATTGGCACCATACTGTTATACAGTCTGGCACAAGTTGAATATCTCAGCTTTGCACAGGAAAAACTCCATGAACAGGCAGTCATAACAAAGGAATGCTGAGTTTTATCAGCTACACACAATCAAACCAAAGTTTGGCACATTGAGATATGTATTTGTTTTCTCTGTCTGCACAGAATTTTTAAAGGTGGTATTTCACAAACACAAAAGTACACACTGGCAACTCCAAGAACAGTCAAACTAGCTGTTGTGTATTGTCATGCACATGTAAATGACTGATGAAACTTCCTGCTTATTTCATTCCTGTGATTGTGTAAGTTACCTCAGAACTGTCACATTAAACATATGCAGAAAGGAAGCTCATAGTAGTATCTGTTGTAAGGTTAAGTACAAAATAGATGCAGTTTATTTACTTGCTATCATTCTAAATACGTTGTCACAAAAAATGAAAGAAAAGTAACATTTAGCTAAACAATTTCAATTGATAATATCTATTACCAAGGCCTTAGACTGAAGTCAGGACACTTACAGGAATCAGCTTGAAGTCACGTGTTTACATTTCTGTAATTTTTCTCTGATGAAGAAGTTGCCTGGGGAAATCCTAACCGTGCCAGTGTGAAAGACATCCAACTTTTCTGGTTCACCAGGGGTTTTAAAATAAATGAAACAACTTCATTAAAACTACTCTTTAAATATAATAGGTTATAACAGATTCAGGCCTATACCACACAAAAATGCAAACAAAAATAATGTAATTGCTGAACAGGTTTTTTTTTCCAGTCAACACATATTTCCTGCTGGATGATCAGAAAGATACCCTTTACTGTCCCACCGGGAAATTCATTTTTACAGTCTGCATAGAGACATAAATACCAGTACATTACATAAGGACAGAAGCACACATGGACACGTTGAGTGCTACTATGGCAGAAGGGACAAAACTCTTGCAAAGGCAAGTGTGTCTCCATTTTAGAGTCCTGTGCCTGTGAGTATAGAGTGTAGGGCCCATGGCCAGATGGCAGCAGGGTGAACTCTAGCTTGGGGGGGGGTGTGAGTCACTGATTGTCACACATTCTTCATCAAAAGTCTACAATGGTTCTTTTGTTGAGGTCTGAAAAGGTAGGTGGTCAATCATCGTCAAGGCCACTCTCATCAGACACCTGATGAACAGAAAAAGGATATCTACACGTAAATTAGAATTACACCATAGTAACGTACTTTATGTTATTGGTTTTAAAAGGAATATTTATAAAGGCATTACTGTGATTAATATTGATTTCAGTTTAATTTGTGCAGAAGATTTGTTAGCTTATTAACAGTCATTATCGTACTGTTTGTTCTTACAGGCTCTGGGCAGAGAGAACTACAGAAAACCAATTGTAAGTACACATTCAAAGTGACACTATACTTTAGCACTGACTCAACTCTTTTCTATTGTTGGCACTGCTGATATCATTGTTCTGACATTGGCAGTGTTAACAGTCAGGCACATTAGAAAATGTTAGCATGCTAAATTACTGAAATAAGCTGTAGAACCTGACGCTCTACCTTCTATGCCTCAGCATGCTTCCACTGCCATTTTTAGCCTGTTAGCATTTTAATATTAGAAGCTTTCATGGCTTAGCACAGTGCATGATAATGTTAGCCATTGGATGAGACTTGCAGTGTGCCCCAAATAGCAAACTTCTGTTCTGAGTGCTAAATATGTAGAGTACAAGTGCACATAGTGCTTTCAAAATGAGAAGTAGTATACTCAAATGAAGTATACTACTAGCACACTCAAAAACTTCCAGGAATTGACGGTGGAATGATGGACACCTAGCACCCCAGTGGACGCCATATTAGTGAAGTAGCAGACATTCTACTGTTAGCATGCTAGCGTGCAAGATAGCGTTAGCATCCGCTAGCTAGCTCGCATGTTATTAGCAATGGCAGCAGCTAAATACGTTAATTTCATTGAAGCCAATAATGTTAACATAATACAAGTTACATCAATTCAATAGTGAGAGAAAATTGCTGTAAATTTTTTGTTTATAATCACCTACCATCTGTTAGGTTAACAAAGAAATTGTAGTGGAAGACAGAAGCAGTTAAACGATTGTCACTTCCTGTTAGTGCAAAACGGCAGTGCTAGAGTTGAGACAATGCTAACCTGCTGTGATTAAGTGCTCTGTCCTGCATTAAAGTACGCTGTTTTACAGTTTACTAACAGAAGAATGCGATTTGAGACACGCTTTTGAAATGTGTGTGAAACTGCACACATACTGCTAATTCTACATACTTAAATATACTGCTTACTAAGCTAATGGTTGCTGGTCCGCCATACTTGGAAGCCTGTCATCATCCTATGACTTTATCGTTTACATAATTCTATTTCATGCTTCCTTTCTAAGCTAGCAACAAGCTAGCACTATCATTTGTCCTTATAGAATTAATCATCATAAATCATCAATAAACATGCAATCATTTTCAATAAACTCAAATAGTCAATCAGATGTTTTTAGCAACATTTATGATAAGTATTAGTACAATTAATTTTATGTTCATCCTGTGCTGAGCACTTTTAGAGGCCTTAAAACCTCTAGGAGTGCTAGATATTTTTGCACCAGCTATGCAGTTACTGGTGAACTTATAAGGGCCACCTTTAGGTCCAGTTGCCAGGTCTTTGTAATGCAATGAATAGAAATCCACCAGTATGGCTAATACAAATAATACATCTAAATCCCATTGCTGGCTCTTGCATAAGCCTGTTAACTTATAATAAAATAAACTGTGACACTAAGGCAAAGCAATAAACTATATTTGTGTGAGTATTTTTAGTTCTGTCCAAAATGAGATCTTTTGGCTTTGTTTTCATTTAGCTGGTGTTCACTGATAAAACACTCACTTATCCCAGCCCTCCAAATACTGGATTCTAGCCAGCTTAGCTAATATTATCTCTTTGATGAAAATCATACAGCAACAGCTTTTTGGCAACTTCTACACAAACTCTCTGGTGCTGCTGCTACTGGGCATGACAGAGAAAGGAAACAGACTAGTCTCTTTTATGCAGAGTTCATCCTATATTTACACTCATTGTTCCTTTTTTTGGTTGTAGCATTTGTTAGTATAGATTTAATTAAAAGAAAGCCAGAGAAAGAGGAAAATTAGGTAATAAAAGGTTAAATGTTAATCTAACCAAACTGATGCCTTTTTTTTCCCACAGCCACCAGCACCGGATGACCTGTCGATTGTGTGTTTTACCAGCGGAACAACAGGTAAAATCTCTCTTCACCACCTAAATAAACATATATATATATACATATATATATATATATATATATATATATATGTATATATATATATATTTTTTTTTTTTTTTTTTTTTTTTTTTTTTAATTCACACACAAGCCCAGCATGTTCAGAAAACATGCTGCTGTGGTAGACAATAATTTCTTCCAAAGCAGATATAATCCTGAAAAGTGACTGCTCAGTAATCTCTGGAATACAAGTTTCTTGTGGTCTGTTTGTAAACCTGGCTTCTTTAATCACCAGCCATTCAGACAAGTGCCCCCTGCATCTCAGAAACTTCACAAATCTTAACACAGCTGATTGGCTTGCATGCCATATGAATTCCCAAACCTCTTACATGTATCACAGATAATCATTTTTGATACAACTCGGTTCAAATGAGCAATATCCTGCTAAAGGCTGTGATACTATACTGAATATCATCACTCCCCAGTTCAATCATTGGCCCGTGGACACAGGCAAAGAGCCAAAGATGATTACAACAGTGCTGATATTTAGTCCAGTATTACAGCCTTAAGTGCTTTGTTGCTTTTAAACAGTAGTTATTGCAAGTAATAACAGATTACAAGAACTAGCTTCACAATTCAACCATAGTTGAACTGTCATAGCCAAGACACTTTTTTGTATATTTAAAGTACATTATATTGCCAAAAGTATTCACTCACCCATCCAAATAATTGAAATCAGGTGTTCCAATCACTTCCATGGCCAAAGGTGCATAAAATCAAGCACCTAGGCATGCAGACTGTTTCTACAAACATTTGTGAAAGAATGGATTGCTCTCAGGAGCTCAGTGAATTCCAGCATGGTAGTGTGACAGGATGCCTCCTGTGAAACAAGTCCTGCGAAATATCCTTGCTTCTAAATAACCCACAGTCAACTGTCAATGGTATTATAACAAAGTGGTATCTTTCTTGATAAAAGATTTGCATTTAAGAAGAGGAAAAGTATAAATATAGGTTGTGTAGGAATTAAAAGCATGATGTATGGTGCAATTGGGGATGGGGATCATTAATTTGTATTGATTATGATACCTTTATTCATACCCCTTAACAACCACAGTCCTTATTGATACCTTTATCTGTAATTTTCTGTTTTTGTCATGAAGAAAAGATGACATTGTTTGTGAATTGGTACAAGCTGACCAGATCCAACCAGCTTCAAGTTTCTAACCAAAATTAAAAGTGAAATTTTCTTTTTTTCATTGTTATATTGAACATGTCAGGATAACATTTTATTTACATTTCCCAAATAGGTGTTTTACTGAGCTTACCTGGGACACATCATAATGTGCAAACCTTGTTTGGTTGGCTGACTAGCATTTATCTGCAGCTGGCTGTCTTGGCAGGGGCACTCTTATAAATGAGATTCACATCTCTGTGAGGTTTTCCCATCTTAAATGAATTTAAACAAATCCTGCTGATTTCTTCACACATTTAAATAGAGAGCTACATGTGGCATGGGAGCCGTGGTTTAAGTATCACAGCTCAGTGATATCACATTTCATTTTATCATAGACAGCTCTGTCTGCTGTATGTGTACTGAATGTATTCACAACACCAGGGTGAGGTGTACTGATACATACTGTGATAAATCCTACAGATGTTCTCGGTAACAGCACTCATGGAATGGCTCTTGAAAAATGAGTTACTTGGATGGAGATTTCATTGGTTTAACTTTCTTTATACAACACCTTTCATACAAACATGCAGCCTAATATGTTTCACCCTGAGAAAATTCAAAAAGAAGGATACAGGCAAAATAATAATTTTAACAATAGCAGAATAAAGACATAAATATTTAATAAAATAATTGTAAACTTTTCTTGTAAGGTGATCTTGAGTGCTTTGAAAGGTGCCTATAAACAAAATGCATATTATTATTATTATTATTATTATTATTATGAAATAAGAAAATCTGTGAATTAAGAAAAGTAAAGTCTTTTGAGGCTATGATAATAATACAAAATTGAATTTTCTCTAAAAATGCACAACTTTCATGTATTTTTTTGCAGTGAAGACTACGGTGTATCCCTGGGCAAATAATTTTCTAATGCACTCAGGCAAGCCAAACAGCACAACGCTCCCAAATATAATTTTCCAACAACCACACCTTTACTATCTTTTCCTTCCTGCTGTGAATCCAAACAATGTTAAGTCTCCATTTCTGCTTCACACAGGCTGTTTGTGTACAAAGTTCACAGACATGACACTTTAAATCTTAGTTAAACAGTAATGTGACCCTTAATCAAACACACTCTTTCTTTCCTGGTTGTTCATGCGGTTAGAGAGTTCATTATGATTTTGTTCATGCAAATAAACTGCTGCAGAGGCCAACTTTGAGGTTACTTGAATCAATTAACTTAAAAAACAAATAATATTTCATTTAATCTTAAACTGATGAGACACTTCTGCATCATCAGTTTGACATGTAAACAGGACAATCTGCAAGTGACACACCTTTTCCAGTCAGAACATTTGAAGTGAATTCCCTTTCTGGGCTACAACAATGGAGGTATTTGCAGAATGTGCTATGTAGCGTTTACTATACAAGATGGCTTTTCTTAGAAGTCTAGGGACTTGTTCAGATTATTTATTGGTGACATTATGTATCTGAAGCACCATCAGTGACCTGCACTTTGTTTGCTACCATGATCTGATGTGACTCAGTGGACACAGACTGATGCAGAATTTAGGTTGGCTTTTGTGTCTCAAATCCATCAAATGAGTATGACAAAACCAAGAGTTTTGCTGTCTACAGTGACTCATTTCTTTGTTAACAACACATTAAACTTTGCACTTAAAACAGGCTTCAATGTGACAACAACTCATGAACTGATCACTGTTTTTGTACTGCAATGTAAACAGTTAATGCATTGAAGCAGTGTCTCTCAACTGAGAGGTTCAGGCCAAAAAGTGGGTCATGAAACTGCTCTCGGTCGGTCACAAAAAAAAAGGTTAAGTCCATGATGCACTGCAGCCCTAAGCAGCTATACAGCATCATATTTTGTTCACTCAAACTGAACATGATAACAAGCAAAACTGCATTAAAGTTGGCAAAGAGTGTCAAAAAGGGGTATAAAAGTGGTAAAATAGGGCAAAAAGCAGCAAAAAGGTTAAAAGTGGCAAAAGAAATGGTTACGAGTGTCAAAAGGAAGTGGATAAAAGCAGCAAGAATGAAATAAATGGGGCAAAAAGAGGCAAATACGTATGAAAAGCAGCCTAAATTGGCTAAAAAGTGGCAAAAATGGGTGAAAAAAAATGAAAAAAAAAGTGACAAAAAAAGAAGTGACAAAAATTGGCAAAAAAAGAAGAAAAAGGGTTAAAAGGGGCAAATATGGGCAAAAATTAGCAAAAATTGTAAAAAAAAAAAAATGGCTTAAAGGGGTGAAAAAAAATATTAAAAGTGACATCAAGAGGTGGCAAACATGGTTGGATAAAGTGGTGAAACAGGTTAAAAAAATAGTGTGAATAAATAATTTTAACATCAGACCCCAATAATAGCTTCACACACTGTTCAGCTCCAAAATAAGGTACCTGTTAGCCAGGATGTCAGCACCGATACCACTGATCCATCACACATGCATTGACATAATCAGTAAATCACAACTGAGGAGGGCCCGTTCTCTGGGTTTGTCAACAGGCCTGCCAATTCTATTGGCCGGCAAGAGCAGTTGAGAACCACTGCTGTGAGTATTGAGGTTTTCTTCAGGTTGACTTCTTTTGTTAAAGAAAAGCTTAATACATGAAAACGTGAAGGTCTAACAGAACATTTCTAATAGATAGATTATATTTGATTTAAGACCCTTCTCCAGTTTTGCCATTTTATAGTATTAAATACCCTTTAAAGTGAGACGAGTGGATGGCCATTTACTGTAAATGACTCCAGTTTCTCAGAAGCAGCACTGTTACTTAATAGCAGGAGGATACTTAAGCCCTTTTCATTCTACTGTACAAATGTTTTCTCCATATTTATCCACTGGCATGTCCTGAAATGCCAAAAAGAGCAGGACATTCTTTCTAGTGAAGAAGCCCAGCTGCTTTTTCAGAAGATCTTATCCCAAAGCAACGACAGCCTCAGACACCAACAGGAAGAGAGACAAAAGTGAGGGCATGTCAAGATACACTGGTGTCAGTTTACAAGCAGCTGCCCACACTGACAGCAGACTAGCAACACTGCACCCTACTGACTGTTAGAAGAACATGCAGCCTTTCAAAAGAGGGTTGAATTACTCATCTGGCTGTACATTTCTTGAGAATTCCCTCTGTCAGTGTTGCAACATCTGTTCAAATCTGCACCAAGATAAACATAGTTCATGACTGAGGGAGTTAGGCCACAGGTCTGAATGAGGTACTGTTTTTTTCAGTGACTGAGGGCTCACAGAAATTCCAAAAAACATGCTGTTGATCTGACATTATTGTTATTATAATTCATTTATTTATTGGTCTTGTTTAGTTTTCCACTTGGTGTAATGGATAAATATTAAACCTAAAACACTGAGGTAACAGTGGTGAAAATGTAAGACTTTTTTTTCTTTGTCTAGTTTGTAGTTGATTTCAATGGGCATTAACAATTCATACCACCAGAAAAAAAGTACGTAGAGATGCTGTGCACAATTTTCCAATTAAATACAAAGGTTACCTGATAGAGACGTGTAGAGATTAACCTGACTGTACGGATTTATGCTCAATCTTCAGCCCATCTTTCTCACCTTTACTTAAAACATAAGAGAGCAATGTTTCAAATTTCTAATATGAAAAAAAAAATAGATGAGGCTCCAATTTGTCACAAATATATTCCTTACATTCAACATATCTAGCACTCTATGTAGAGGCAAAACACTGACATGAAGTTTATTTCCAAATGGTTAAAGATATTGTAAAGGCTTTTCGAGCACTTTTCTAGTCATTTGACTGCTCAAATAGTTTCTTACACCACAGGTCACACTTACCCTTTTCTACACACACTAACACAACAATGGCAGGGGCTATTATTCGAAGTATCCATCAGTTTAAACTAAACCCACTCATGCACAAGAGGCAACAGTGGGATTAAGCTGGGGTTCAAGGACACTTAAACATGTGGACTGAGGGTTACCTCCTGTTGCCTTAAGGTTAAAAAAATGCTGTAAAAGTGTATGCCCTCATGGTTGATAATGCATGCTGAAGTGTCCTTTAGGGTACACTTTTGCTTGATAAAACAACCAATAGAACAACCCATCGTTATGATAGTGCATTAAGGCCACTCTATAATATATTTTTTTAAAGATGCAGAGGATCTGTATGAGATCTTAATATGTTCAGGTTTAAAAAAAACTGTAAATTTACAGGGGAAGCAAAAATTTGTACTGTAAAATCAGTAGATCTATGTGGACCAAACTTATACATTTTGATATTGTAAAGTTTAAAGTAGCCAGTTTCATGAAAGAGAATGTAACAGATAAAGCGGCTTTTCTTGCACAAGTCCTGCAGTTGATTCTTATCAAATGATTCTCCTTACTAGGACTGAGTCATAAGGAAGTATTTCCACATTAACATTATCATCTGGACTTAGGAGAGACACTTTTGTAAAGTTGGTATGTCCCACTTCACAAGTTTGGTTTTTCATAAATTTAAGACATGAAAAACTCCAAATTTTTGAGTTCTGTCATAATTTCCTACTTTTTTTTACTTTTTAAGTTTTTTTGTCTCATATATTTACAATTTTTAAACTAAAAAAAGTATTTTATTTTTTATGACATTTCTCAAAAAATTACAATATAGTTTATCTTTTAATCTTCTGGGTTGGTCTTAATACACCTTTGTACATTGTGTTTCTAATCATGATTTTTAAAATATACATGTACATCTTATTTCCAGAACCCTAACCAGAACCCCCCCCAACCTCCTTTCCCTAACTCTAACCTTTAGGGTTCAGGTGCCTAATCCTCTTTGGGATTTCTTTATTCTGTGGTGTGTTAAGTTAAAATGTATCCCCCACAGTAAATTTTCTGTTTTTATTCCAAAAATTCTGCGGCTGTGAAAAAAGCCACTCTCTGTAACCTCTGGAAAATATACGTCAGTGCATCATTTTGGTTCCGACTTGGATAATGTACATCACCACCCCATGGTCGAAGTCGCCCCATTGTAGATGTCTGCAACAAATGAGCCCAAAACACCTCACCTTAGAGGTCTGCAGCCAGATCCTCTAATAATAATGATAATAATAATAATAATACATTTTATTTATAAGTGCCTTTCTCAACACTCAAGGTCACTTTACAGATCAAAAGAGCACAATAAAGCAAGCAAGATAAAAAATATAGTCATGGACGAAAATATTGGCACCCCTAGAATTTTTCCAGAAAATACATCATTTCTCCCAGAAATTGTTGCAATAAACAAATGTTTTTGGTATACATGTGTTTATTGCCTTTATGTGCATTGGAACAACACAAAAAATCCGAAGAAAAAGACAAAATTGACATCATTTTACACAAAACTAAAAAAATGGGCCAGACAAAATTATTGGCACCCTCAACTTAATATTTGGTTGCACAACCTCGGAAAAAAATAACTGAAACTAATCACTTCCTATAACCATCAACAAGCTTCTTACACCTCTCAACTGGAATTCTGGACCACTCTTCCTTTGCAAACTGCTCCAGGTCTCTCAGATTTGATGGGTTCCTTCTTGAAACAGCAGTTTTGAGATCTCTTCATAGGTGTTTAAAAACATTTTTAATTGCAACCGTTTCTGGGAGAAATGGTGTATTTTCTGGAAAAATTCCAGGGGTGCCAATATTTTCGTCCATGACAGTACCTATCTCCGACATCCAACTTCCTGAGTAAATGGAACGCAGCAAAAGTCCTCGTATGATGATTTGGTGCAACATTTTGGGATTTTATAGAAAAAAATGTACATATTTATGAGTTTCTCATGGCACCAGTTTCAAACCCAAGAAGTCTCCTGAGAAGTATCAAGGACAAGTGGAGCAACGGTGTGGCGTGTAAATCAACACATACAGACACACAGACATGCCGCTAATTACCTCCGCCAAGGAGGTTATGTGATCAGCAGGGTTTGTCAGTTTGTTAGTTTGATAGTTAGCAACATAACTCAAAAAGTTATGGACAGATTTTGATTAAATTTTCAGGAAATGTCAGAAATGGCATAAGGAAGAACTGATTAGATTTTGGGAGTGATTTGGACCACCGTCTGGATCCAGGAATTTTTTGAAGGATTCTGTACTATTGGGAAATAGAGCTAATGGCGGAGGTCTGCACTCTCCAAGTGCTTTTCTAGTTATAGTAGTAATAGTAATAAGTTGTGAGTAAGTGCCCTCTAGGGTTCCCTTCCTCTTGATAGTAAGGAGAGTGGCACATGGTAGTGCCGTTCTCTCTAAGCTTCATGGTATGGAGTTTATTTTCACTGGCATCCTTACTTGCACATCTTAGTGAAATGAATGATTAATGGGTTTATAATTCCTCATCTGTTTCATTTCAGAGGTGTAGGTATAACCAGTGAATACTTTTTTCAACCTTAAGTATTTCTAACTATTTAAATACAATTGTACAACAATTTATATGCCCTGATGTCCCACAGTGAACAGCAGGTGTCCTTTTTATTATGTTCACCCCTGTCCCTCATGCATCCCAAGTCTGCCAGTGAGTTGCAAGGGACCAGACTAGTCTTAATTCTCAGTCTAGAAAAGTCTCTCCAGCAGAATATTTCTCCTTTAGACACAGCAATTCAACAGACTATCAACATGACCCAAGAGCCTCTTTACAGTATATACATGTTTTGAAATCAGTATATTCCTTGTAAATTCTGCTAAAGCACAGTTTGTCTTTCCCTGTTGGGTCTGTTTTTTGGTTTTCTTGAGTGTCTGTGTGATCCTCAGGCATGTAAGGGGATAATTTATTTCTTAGGTATCTTACTGTTAGTGTGTGTGTATTTTCTCTGCCCACAGGCAACCCAAAAGGAGTCATGCTCACCCATGGGAACGTGGTGGCAGATTTTTCTGGCTTCCTTAAAGTAACAGATGTGAGTGAATCCCCGTTCCTTTGTCTCTTTCTCTGGAAATGTGTTCACCGGATAACTTTATACACTTCTGACTTTACTATGTGATAAATACGTTTGTTTTAATGCACTGTTATTGTGACCTTGAAACTTCGGCCTGTATTTTTAGGATATCTCCGTGTTGCCAGATCTTTGAAGTAATCTGGTTGTTCCTTTTCTCCTGGTCTTTTGCAGAAAGTCATTTTCCCCAACCAGGACGATTGCCTCATTTCCTTCCTGCCACTGGCCCACATGTTTGAGAGACTGATTGAGGTAAATGAGCCGATGTGAGCTCTGTAGCCACAGGAATTTAATAGTTGTGTATTTGTGAGTGGGAGTAAAGGAATGATTTGAAGGTGGGTGTGTATGTGTGGGAGGGAGGAAGAAAGGATAAGAGGGAGGGAGAGGATCTGTTCTTGCTTTTCCTCTCCCTCTTTTAAGTTTCAGTTTCCAAATAAGTGAGCAAATCCCATGACTGTGTCTGACCACCACTCAATGCATGTTGCATCATTTCAAACCCTTGCCAACCCCCCCGACACACATACACATAGACATGCACACGGCTAATAGAAAACATATCCACAATCCACTTACTGTAAAGTCTCTGTTAACTGGAATTTCATCACTTAGCAGATTTAAAAACACTTAACCACAACTGCTGTATTAAGGTGTAGCAAAGCCTGAACCAGTTCAAGGGAGTACATTAGTCAGGGGGTCAGACTGAAAAAAGCAAGCAGTGTTTGCCCTTGCATTGTCTGAACTTTTCAAAGAGTCAACTGTTCTCCCTGATTTTTAAGTTTCGTTTTTACTCAGCAGGCAGAGCAATGAGTAATCCTATTCATCCATAAGCCAAAGGGAAAAATAAAGGCTGTCTGGAGAATTTACTGTGAATATGCCTTCCTGTAAAAACCCATGTAGAAACCTGTTGAGGTGCCCAAGAAATAAGCACACTCCTCTACAAACATGCATAAGTAATTCCCCACTTGTGTCAACTTTTCCATCAGCTGTCTTGTTACAACTGCAGTTAAAATGTGTAGTGTGTGATTCATTAGTCTGATTTTACATTATTTTAAAGTGTAGATTTTTAAAGTAATGAACTCAGGTGCAGTCAGTCCTCTTTTTGTATCCAACATAGATATATATAAGGATGTCTGAATTTCAGTTAACACCCAAACTGTATAAAAAAGCGACAATAGTGAGACTTATGCAAGGCTCAGCAGCTCTTAACTAACTTCCTCTAAGATTATAAACATATTTAAATCTTACAGGGTTGCTTTTCTGTGTAAGAAATCACATTACTACAGGTTACATCATATTCTCCAGTATATCCAAAGTAAAACTAAAAGAAATAATGCAAGACAAATACCCTAAAACTGAGGAGGATTTTCCCTAGCTTCCCATGTGGCCAAGGACAGTTGATCTGCTAGGGTACAAAACACCCACACAACCATGCACATGCACTCACATGCACAGTGATGTCCACAGTGGGTATCATTGCATCAGATAACGTGAGGAACCACTCAAAATAACAATGCTACAGTATCAAACAACAGATAGATGAAGGAAGCAGCTGCTGTTTTGTTAATCTGTTGTGCAGGGAGTGCAGGTGGCATTCAAGTCCAACATGTGGCTCCTTTCCTGCATGTCTCTCCCCCACTCTCTCATCCCTGTCTTTCTCTATCGACGTAGGTGTTAAAAAAGGCCAAAAATCGATCTTTATTAAAGCTGAAGTACATCCTGGGCTTTAGTGGGTGGCTCCAGACAGCTTTGACTTGTCAGATTTAATAATACTTTATTGTCTTTGTAAGAAAATCTGGTCATAACAGTTGTTCTAATAGATCGATAGATTTATTTCAGACTCAGGGTCCATACAAACAAACGCATGACAGGGGACTAAAAAACACAATTAAAAACAAACAAAAAAGTCTAGCAGCCAGTTTTTAAAAGGCACTTAAACCAGTGCTTCCAAAGCTGAGATGTGCAGCGTATGGCACTGTATGCAATGTTTGCCAGTACCAGAACAGTTACATTTTCAGAATCATTTAACTGACAGACAAACCTATACATTAAATTTCTCAGTACAGTCAGTAAAACATGATACCACAGTAGAAAATAGGGGAATGTGAATAGAAATGTGAATAAATTCACAAGGAATAAAGCAAGAAGCACAAACGTGTGTGATGAAACCAATACGCCCAAAAAGCGCAGTAATGAACAATACAGATATTTGACAGAGTGTTGCAAAACAGAAAACAATTCTTATCCAGGTTTTTATCAGTATTGTACACTTATGTTATTGTACAAGTTGTTGACAGGTTCAGATTGCATTATGCAATATATACTTTATTTTTGTCTACTGTATATGTAATGATTTGCTGATAATCCAGAGGAGTGGCCCATGGCAAATTCTAAAGATGAAACATAATATGGCCTGTATTAGAACATGAAGCCTGGTTCTGACTGTAATGTCCTTCTTAGTTTCAGGAATCAGGTGGGGATGCTGCTTTACTGTAAACAAACGTTTTGACTAAAATGAAATAAGAATGTATAGTGTTAACATTTTAACAAAATAATGACAAAATCTCTTAAAATGGAAGCATGAATACTTCTCCTATGTCCCTTGTCTCAAGGTCAGGTTTACAAAGCATATCACACTAATCATCTCCCTGCATCATCCTTCCCGTAAAGTATGGCAGCTTTGTACACTTTACTCTAGTTTTGTGTTTGAAGTTGGTGATGAGCCATCAGCATCTCATCCTGACCAGGGGCAGATCCAGTGGTAGCCAGGGCTGACCCAGGCCCCCCGACATGTGATTGGCCACCCCAAAATCCTTCATAATGACTGAATATGGAAATGAATGTGATCAAGGCTATCTTGTTGTAAAGCATATTCACTCACTAACTACATCTTAACCTAAAATAGATTGGTTTTAGTAATATTATTATACTGAAGGGGAGGCCCAGTCATCTTAGTAATTCTCTCATCCTTGAAAAGCTAGGATGTTGTTGTCTTAAAGGCTGTGATTCTAGTTTTTTTCTTGTCATCACAAACAGATGCATTAATTGTTTAAGGCAGCTTAAACCAGTCTATTAACTCCATCCTGATGAGAAAATATGAAAAGTTATCTAATGTCACAATTTAATGTTTCATAACCAGAACAAATTGCATAAACAAGCATGACCCGGTCTGAAACGATTATTCACGTTTTCTCTTTGGTTTTAGTTTTTCTCCCACTGTTGTATTTTAGTTTCACATCAGCAGTTTTCATCCAAGTTTTCACCAAATGTTGACAGCTGAAAGAACAGACTGGACCCAGGATAGCTTTTTAGGGATTTTATTTTTATGGACAATACTGAGAATCTCACCCAAACCCTGTCAATCAAAAGGCCCTGAGTACCAACAAAGGCCGCTTTTCATCAGTCTCTAAAAATGGATATGTCATATAAAAGCTGAAAAAAAATCAGCATTTAAAAATCACAAGCCACTTTAACTCTCTGTAAATTTTGGTTATTGACACTTCACTAAGTGCACCTGCACATGAGGGTGTTAGATGGCAGGTGCGTATTGTGCAGCTAAATTTGTTACATCGGGTTGAACCAGGCAAGTGTTTTTGTCTGCAGCAGCGCTGTCAGCAGCATGAGACTGAGACGCAGGAAACCACCTAACTTCCCCATCAGACTGTCACAGCAGGTCACACATTAAATACAAACATTTCACACACATTCACACACACCACTCAGGTGATGTGTCAATCAAATAAAAGAGTGTGTTTATACTTTGCTGTGTTCTCAGAAACTCCAGAAACAAGACAAGGGACATATCCGCTGAATCTGTTTACAGACACAAGATTAAAAAGACACTGATTCTAAAACTTAATTTGATCTTTAGGTTATTTTTCTGTTTGTATGCAGTCAGTGTATAATGTTTTTCTATTCCTCAGTTTGAGTCAGAGTTGTTGAACTTATTGAGTTTCTTCCCCTCTTCCATGGGTGCAGGATCCTGAGGTTTAAAAAAGGAGTAGTAGTAGTTTCACTCATATTTGCTGATTAATGAGCTGCTGATCTGAGTTATTCCCCAATGAGTGCCTGCAGCACTTCCTCTCTGTACTCTGTGTAAAACACAGACCAGTCATGTCTCGACATGTGGAGGGGTGAGTTACAAAACTCTCAGCAAGTTCACCTCTGTTCATTTCAGTTCCTGTTAAAGATTCAAAAATCACACATTGCTCACATGACTCTAATATTTTGTATTGATTAGTATTTACAGTCATGTGCTTGAGTGTTAGGCATGTAGGGAACTTAGAATTCATAAAATACATGAAAGTAATCTAGTAAATGTGTGTCAAAAATTATTCCGAAGTCCCTCAGATTTAATTGGAAAGTTTATTATGAACATGTTGAAAATAAAAGAATACAGGAAAATGGCCATATGACTGGAATCCTTCATAATACTTTTAGCTTTAATCAAGCATTATTAAAGCATCAGTAAATACTTAAAACATCACCTATAAAGCATTATTAATAATGTATTCTATCAATAAACTGTGGTCTGAATACTTTATCAAAACATTAGTTCATCATTTGTAAAGCATTAACCACCCCATCCTACAACATCCTACAAAAAAGTACCGTTCCTCTTTCTGTCAATGAAGTGAGATTTTAAGTGTGAGAAAAAGAACCATATAACCTTTACAGAAACTATCATGACTAATTCATGGCAGGGTTTGTCACATGAATGCCTGACAAGTATGTGGAAAATCGTCAGAAATGCACTTCTGTAATGATGTGTCACCTATCTTTTATCAGCTCTGCAGACTTCAGTCCAGATTACAGATTGGATAAATGTTTTAAGTGAAAATTCACAGGAGGCAATGTCTTCCCCTGTGTTTGTTTTATTTTGTGATAAGAGATGAATAGTGTTACATAGTGTTAACTCCTTAAAGCCTGTTGTATCCTATTTGATACATACTGTTATAATGCCTCTATTTAACCAATATAATCAATAAGTTACTGAAAAGCGTTTTGAATACAATCTGATAAATGATAAAGAAAAACTGCCCTCAAGTGGATTATCAGTTGCCAAAAAAAGTCTAATATATCAAATGTGATGTAAAAAATATATACGTTAAATTTTATGGAAATTTTTCTTTTTTATCCAAAACATGAGAATTTTCTGAGAATTTTCAGGCTTTAAGGGGTTAAGCTCACCGTCTTTATATGTGTTTGTGCAGTCTGTAGTGTACTGTCATGGGGGCCGGATCGGGTTCTATCAAGGTGACATCCGTCTCCTCTCAGACGACATGAAGGCCCTGCGGCCGACCATCTTCCCTGTGGTGCCTCGACTGCTTAACCGCATGTATGACAAGGTGAGATGAAGTAGATTTAGACTTTCACTTTCAAGGAACTTTCATTTATCCACAGGAAGTATGGTGTACCATGAGTTTCTCTGGAAAAACCAACACAGCTGAAAAACTGAGCATATTCTGGGAGACTGGTACCTCTAACAGGGATTTGTGGTTTGAAAAGCTGACTTAATTGGCCCCAGATGCTTTTCTGTACCAAGCTGTCTAGAAGCTGTGATTTCAGGATAGTCTTCAGTGACTAATGCTTTTAAAATTTGATTTCGACAGAAATATCTGTTGCATGATCAGTAGATAGAAGCAGAGCTATTATGGTGAATCATATGAGCAGAGAAATTCCAGAGAAACCAGAGAAATTCTCCCTCTTGGGCGGTACAGATGTCCTTATTGGTCTATTTTAACTCTGATTCTTTAAATTAGTTATCAATCATGTATTTTTTTAATCACTAACACATCTGCTTAATTATATTAATTAAGCAGATGTGTTAGTATCTGCTTAATTATTAGTTTTTATCTTTGTAATTTGTTTAATATGGTTTATTTTACTTTTTATTCAATTTTTGTAAGTCCTATATGATTTCAAGTACCCAAGAGAAGTTTTTTGATAACTCTTTTTTGAGATAAGTTTTTGATATTGATTATTGCTGTTGTTTTTGTCTCTTTCAGATCTTCAGCCAGGCTAACAGCCCTTTGAAACGCTGGCTGCTGAACTTTGCTGCAAAGAGAAAAGGTGCAGAGGTCAGCAGTGGGATCATTCGCAGCGACAGCATCTGGGACAAAATCTTCTTCCATAAGATTCAGGTGAAACAAAGATTGATTTCACATGTTCATGCCATGGCTGTTATTAAAGCTGACTAAACAGGGTGATGGTTTAGATTTTTTTTTTATTATTAGAGCAGGCACCCATGTAAGAGACTACAGTCCTCTGTACACTGGTCGCGTGTTCAAACCCAGTCCCTTGGCAGTGTTTAGTGGATTTCTTTACCTTTTAATCTCTATTTTTTTCTGGTGTCCTTTCAAATAAATGCAAAAGCCCCCAAAATTGATGGAAAAAATTGTTACCAAAAAACTAACCAATTTTCATCAAACTACTTGAAACACTGCATTGCTTGAATCACTTACAAAAACAGGGAAAGAATACTTTATATAAAAAAATAAATAAAATTGGATTAAACTTTCTGTTAGGTTAGGGTAAGAGTTGTGGTAAGGGTTAGGAACCTGACCTGCAAAACCTGATTACAAAGCATTTATTGAACCTAACTAAATAGTCTGCTTATAATAAAAGCTTTTCCTCCATGAAAACAGTTGAACATAGCAAACGTGGCTTATGGAGCTCCATGTGTTGTAGAGGCTACGAAGATAACTGAGCTAATGTAGTTAATGTAGCTACAGCTAAAGCTGAGCAACAAAGCTCATCTAAATCTATGTTAACGAAGCTAATGTTAACGACGTAAATTATGTACACTACGTTGCTTTTTTATCTACGTAGCTCACATCAGTGTTTGCTAGAGCTCACATTACTAAAGCTAACATAGCTACATTGGCTTATGTAGTAGTTTTAACTATGTACTTCAATTTCAGTACACACACCAATATCTACCTCCATTTATAAAAGTCTTATAGTTCCCTGAAAATCAGTTGAGTACAGTTCAGGTCAGACTCGGCTGTTCTAATGATGTGTTTCTTGTGTTCAGGCCAGCCTGGGAGGAAGGTTGAGGATGATCATAACAGGAGCAGCTCCTACCTCACCCAGTGTGCTGCAGTTTCTCAGAGCAGCTCTGGGATGCCAGGTCAGACACAAAACATATGAACACACACATATTTGTACTACCTTTGTTTTTAGAGCCTCAGCCACCATAAAACAACCAGTTAGTCCAACTGCATCTGGACTTTTATGGTGCATGTATACATGTTAGTCTGACTGAAATTGTACTAAATAGAGATGTTTGAAGTCAAACTAATACACATAGATAATGTGGTTAGAGATTGATGTATACACTTCAGTTGGACCCAAACTGGAGTTTGACCAGGAAGTTGATGAGTATAACTGTTTTGCATGCCTTTTGATATCACCATATGCTAGAGCAGGGGTTCCCAAACTTTTCATCCCGTGACCCCCAAAATAACAGTGCCAGGTACCGGGGACCCCACTTGAGGGGGGATGAGGCATCATTGAAGACAGCCATGCACATTCAAGATTAGTCATAAGCAGACTTATAGTTTATGGCTTTTTTAAAAATTACTTTTATTTCAGCATAAATATCACCAATTGACCATGTTTTTATTTAAAACTGAACTCATTTAATGCATTTTTTTTTTAAAATGGGTAAGATGTACAATTTAAAACCATTTAAAAATATTCTTTGTTTTCTGGAAGGCATCACTTTGGGAACCACCGCACTAGAGTGAAAGTGGGCCTTGCATTTGCTCCAAAAATAAATTGAGAATATGTGTAAAATGTGCAAAGCTGTAAAGTTTGTTAATGTTCCGCCTTTTGACATTAAAGCAGTTTACCACTTACTATCTTGTACAGTCAAAAGAAAAAAGAAGTTTCATTTTGACTTGTTGTAAGGAGACATCTACCATAGCAGAGTTGGACCTGCTACAGTCAATAAATGGATTCTCCTGCTATGCATGGATTCTGGGACAGGGACAGTGGTCAAGTTAAATTGTCTAATGAAGCTCTAACCTTAGCTTGACTTTACTATGAACGTAAACATATTGAATGACTTCTCTAAGTACTAAATGTCACGCATGTCTGCATACTCTTGCCTTAACCTAAACCTGCTTTGACTAAGTTATAAAAAGCCCTTTTGAGAATATGGACTAAGATAAAAGGCCCTTTGGTCCTCATAAAGATGGCTACATGCTACCTGAAGCCATCATGCAGTTGTTAAACTACACCTTTGTACACATGATTAGATCAGATGTATCCACAGTCCTCTTATCGTTGTCTGTGTTTGGGTGTAGGTGTACGAGGCTTATGGCCAGACAGAGTGCACAGCAGGCTGCACCTACACCACACCTGGAGACTGGACCCCTGGTAAGCACACAAAACAAAAAATGATGGCTCTTCCTCATGGCCCAACTCTCAGAAAGGTTAGCTGTTGCTTTGATGTAATAAGTTCCACTGAATGTGAAAAAAATCCTGGTGAGAGAGTCTCTTGCACTTCAGCCCCTCCACTAGTGGAGGTCGGTGCTCACAGAAGGACCAGCAACAAACAGAGGTGTTTCAGTGGGTAAACCAGGTAAACCCAATGAAGAAACTGGAGCACACCAATCACTTGATGATGTTTAATCAGTTGAGAGGACTCTGCACCTGATTAAATGTCATCAAGTGATTCGTGTGCTCCAGTTTCTTCATCAGGTTTACCTGGTTTACCCACTGAAACATCTCTGTTTGGTGAAAAAAATCCTGTTTAAGATTCTCAAGGCTTAAAGTTGTCTCTATTTGTCACTCAGTGTAAAAACAATGGGGGGAAGCAGGGTGATGTAAGGTCATTAACATTACATCAGTGAATGTAAGGGAGAAAGAGCTGACTGGATAATGGAACAGTCATAATGCTTGCATAGCTTTGCCAACATCAACACACAGTTGTTAACGGTAAGAATGCCTGTATTTACTCTGTAGCCTGTTGTATTGTGTAGTCAAAGCCTTTAGGCTCTATGGTAACTTCATGAGAAAAAGCATGCACTTCCATGTAGTTCCAAAGCTAAATAAGTTTTCTAAGAGGACATCAGATACAAACCCAAATTAACCTCTTTAAAAATGACTCCTTTGTTTCTTACTAACACAGAAAGCAAATAAATATGTATCCAAGAAATGATCATTTAAATTTATAAACAAACATTGGACCACACAGACATATACAGTTGAAAGCAGATGTTTACATACACTGTATAAAAAGGCACATAAACTTTTTTTTCTCACCGTCTAACATTAAATCAGATTAAACTTTTCCTGTTTTTGGTCAATTAGGATTATCAAAATTATTTCTATCTGCTTAATGCCAGAATAATGAGAGAGATCATTTTTTAGACAATTTTTTATTATTTTCTTAAAAGTCAGAAGTTTACATACACTAAGATTACTATGCCTTTAAACAATTTGGGAAAGCCCAGATGATGATGTCATGTCTTTGGAACCCTTTGATAGGTTTATTGACAACATTTGAGTTAATTAGAGGCACACCTGTGGATGTATTTTAAGGCACACCTGAAACACACTGCTTCTTTGTGTAACATCATGGGAAAATCAAAAGAAATCAGCCAAGATATCAGGAAGAGAATTGTGGACTTGCACAAGTCGGGTTCATCCTTGGGTGCAATTTCCAGATGCCTGAAGGTGCCACGTTCATCTGTTCAAACAATTATACGCAAGTATAAACACCATGGGAATGTCCAGCCATCATACCGCTAAGGAAGAAGACGGGTTCTGTGTCCAGAGATGAACGTGCTATGGTCCGAAAAGTGCATCTCAACCCAAGAACAAAAGCCAAAGACCTTGTGAAGACAGGTTCTGTGTCCAGAGATGAACGTGCTTTGGTCCGAAAAGTGCATCTCAACCCAAGAACAAAAGCCAAAGACCTTGTGAAGATGCTGGCTGAAGCTGGTCAGAGTGTGTCATTATCAACAGTCAAACGAGTCCTGTATCAACATGGCCTGAAAGGCCACTCTCCCAGGAAGAAGCCATTACTCCAAAAGAAACATAAAAAAAGCCAGATTACAGATTACAGTTTGCACACAGGGACAAAGACCTTAATTTCTGGAGACATGTTCTGTGGTCTGACGAAACTAAAATTGAACTTTTTGGCCATAATGACCATCGTTACATTTGGAGAAAAAAGGGGGAAGCTTGCAAGCCTGAGAACACCATCCCAACTGTCAAACATGGGGGTGGCAGCATCATGTTGTGGGGTTGTTTTGCTGCAGGAGGGACTGGTGCACTTCACAAAATAGATGGCATAATGAGAAAAGAACATTATGTGGAAATACTGAAGCAACATCTCAAGACATCAGCCAGGAAGTTAAGCTTGGGTGCAAATGGGTTTTCCAAATGGACAATGACCCTAAGCATACTGCCAAACTGTTTACAAAGTGGCTCAAGGATAACAAAGTTAATGTTTTGGAGTGGCCATCACAAAGCTCTGATCTCAATCCCATTCAAAATCTATGGGCAGAGCTGAAAAGGCATGTGTGAGCAAGGCGGCTTACAAACTTGGCTCAGTTACACCAGTTCTGCCAGGAGGAATGGGCCAAAATTCCTGCAAACTATTGTGAGAAGCTTGTGGAAGCATATCCAAAACATTTGACCCAAGTCATACAGTTTAAAGGCAATACTACCAAATACTAATGAAATGTATGTAAACTTCTGACTCTCAAGAAAATAATTTAAAAAATGTCTAAAAAATGATCTCTCTCATTATTCTAGCATTTAGCGAATAGAAATAATTTTGGTAATCCTAATTGACCAAAAACAGGAAAAGTTTAATCTGATTTAATGTTACACAGTGAGAAAAAAAAGTTTATGTGCCTTTTTATATAGTGTATGTAAACTTCTGGTTTCAACTGTACATTAATAAATACCTTTATATGAAAGAATAGCTTAAATCCTTATCTTGGAGTAAAATGGCAAGTTTTTTTCCTTATAGAAATTACATTTTGAATACCTCAGTGACCCTTAAACTGTATATATATATATATATTGTATATATATATCTTTTGTATATATATATATCTTTTGCAGGACACTCAAAAACTGTTGCTAAAAATAAAACTGAATGAATTGTTTTATAAACATGTTTATGTACAAGTAAAAATCTCCTGTAACCTCATGCAGATCTTTTCATTGCTGTACAAAATTGACAAGGCAGTGGTAAGACAGTTAAAAGTCATGTCCTCCAATGAGCCACATTTATGCAGTCTAACATCGCCCCCTGCTGCTCACTTCTGATACTTCATGATATGTTTGTGGTCCCTGTTAAATATACCACAAATAGTATTTTATTCTTTCCTTTTGAAAGTTCCATTCATTATGAAAACATTTTAAACGTATCTTTCCAATTATTCACTGCACTGATGGCAGAATCTGCCACTGTATGTGAAATGGACATTCATTCTTTAGCCATATACAGTAAATACAGAAAATATTCAGACCCCCTTCACTTTATTCAGTTTTCTTATGTTGCAGACTGATAGTACACTTAAAAAAAAAAAAAACATTTTCATTAATCTACACCCAGTTCCCCATCACGACAAAGTGAAAACAGGATTTGAAAAAGATAAGCAAATTTATCAAAAAGTAAAAACTGAAATATCACATTGACAGTATTCAGATTTCAAAAACACTTGGAATTAAGCTTGGGTTCTTCCCAGTCTCTGGATCTTTGCTGATATATTTCTGCACCTTGACTGGAATCCACCTGTGGTAAATTAAATCCTGTGTCTGAGCTCAGCAGTCAGTTCCTTTGCCTTTATGGCTTGGTTTATGCTCTCATATGCGTTGTCAGCTGTGAGGCCTTCCATTAAGAGATGTGTGCCTTTCCAAATCATGTCCAGTAAAGGTGTAGAAGCATCTCATCATAGATTGGGAGAAATGGGATGAACTTGAGCTTAACTTCAAGTATTTTTGCAAAAGGTCTGAATACTTATGTCATGCAATATTTCAGTTTTTTATTTCTAATAAAGGTGCTTTAAAAAACATCTGCTTCACTTTGTCATGATCATGGGTACTGAGCTTAGATTACTGAGAATTAAAATTAAGTTTTTCAATTGTAACATCAGGCTGCAGCATAACGAAATGAAAAAAGTGAAGGGGTCTGAATGCGCTGTATATTAACACACAACTGACAGAACAATAGGAGTGATTTGAGGTTAGTTACTTGCCCAAGAAGACATCAACATGTAGCTGCAGGAGTCAGAGTTAAAACCCCTGACCGTCTGGAAAAAATTTGGCAAAACTCAATTATGTACAGAAGCTCTAAGCAGGTGTAAAGTGACTTATTTTATTTAAACTCTGTTTTTCTATGATGATATGATACATTTTTGTTGTTTTCATAAGATTTTTATCTTTTTTATCTCATTATCTGGCATTAATAAAGCCTGTTTTCCCAAGATAATGTGCTTATTTCCCCAGATCTCCAGAAAACAACCAAAATTATTATATCATCATTGAAAATGGAGGAAAATAAAATGCATGAATATATACTGTTTACAAAGTGCCAAAGTAAAAATAGATATGTTGAGATTTCTATTTTTTTCTCATTCTGTCCTTACCATTAGGTCATGTCGGGGCTCCACTGCCGTGTAACCTCATCCGACTGGTGGATGTTCCCGAGAAAAACTACTTTGCCTCAAAAGGAGAGGGAGAGGTGAGAAACACATATGTATATTCTGTCCATACACATGTGAGTGTATTCAACTAAACTTTATCTCTTATGACAATAATACTTTGGCTTCATCGCCGTTAGATAGCAACATACAGGAACAAGGCCAAGTAATAAGAGATGTAAAACAGTATAATAGTATAAAAAGTTTTCTTTGAGCACTGTTTATAAAGATGTTGTAACATGTAATGAGGGAATTTTGGTACTGTTGTGAAGTATAGATTTATTAAGCCATTAATGCATTTAACCCCTTAAAGCCTGTTGTATAATATTTGATACATACTTTTATGATACCTCTATCTAATCAACATGATCAATAAATTACAAATAAAAAAAATCTGAATACAGTGTGATACATTATTAAAATTCCGTCAAGTGGAATATCAGTGACCAAAAACACCTAATTTATCAAATCAGATACAAAAAATATATATGTTAAAATTTATGGAAATTTGGACTTTTTGGATTTCAGTAGAAAGTGAAATAAACATTTCAGTTCCAAAAAAATGAGTTTTTTTGGCTATAATTTGTGTATTCAGGATTTTAAGGGTTAATACTTAGTCTAGAGAAAGGTATCAACTCTACAAACCTTAGTGAAAAGTCTCTTAGTCTGCACAGAAGGTTTTTACATCAGTCAAATAACGTTCATGTTTCACCTTTTACCTTCATCCTGATGTCCATTCTCTCCTCCAGGTTTGTGTAAAAGGACCAAATGTGTTTAAGGGCTACCTCAAAGACCCAGAGAGGACAGCAGAGACACTGGATCCAGACGGCTGGCTTCACACCGGTGACATTGGCAAATGGTTACCTGTATGTCCACTCTGTTGTTCCAGCTTCAAAACTAAGTGTGTGCTCTAATGAATACAGCATTTTCACATGCTTTTTCCCATCTCACCTGTCCTGTAGAATGGCACACTGAAGATTATTGACAGGAAGAAGCACATCTTCAAGTTGGCGCAGGGCGAATACATCTCCCCTGAGAAAATTGAGAACATCTATATCAGGAGTGAGCCTGTGGCACAGCTCTACGTTCACGGTGACAGCCTGCAGGTGAGAATACTAAGACATGCACACAGCATCAACATGTTCTTTAGAGTTAATATGAGCCCATTACATAAAATATGCGCACATTTATTTTATTCCAAATAATTACATCTTATGACTTTTCCATTTCTGTCTTTTTTCCAGTCCTGTTTGGTGGGGATTGTTGTTCCTGACCCTGAAACCATGCCTGAGTGGGCCAAGAAAAAAGGCATATTAGGCACCTACAAGGACCTCTGTAAAAACACTGTAGGTGATACACAGCTCAAATTCTTCCAGACATTGTTAGTGAAAGATGCTGTAATTAACCAAGACTTTTTTCCACTGCAAACAGGAACTGAAGAAGGCAATCCTTGAAGATTTGGTGCGCCTTGGCAAAGCCAGTGGTCTCCACTCGTTTGAGCAGGTAAGAAAGCAACTATATGTAATGTTTGATGCCAAAACATATACTAAGTTTGCCTTCCCTTTGTATACTACTCTTTTTTCCTTAAAAATAGATCATGTTAATGATCATACTAACCTTGGTCATAATCTTGTAATCAGACCTTTTCATTTATGTAGTGTAATCTTTTAGTTCCTTTAGGTAATTCTGTTTCCCAAAATTAAAAGCTATATGCTCAGTGAAACAGCAAAATAGCTAAAAGCAATTGATAAATATGTATTGCACTGATAATACTTTCAATTGCAAATCTTTTTTCATTATCTCTTAAAGAGAGGATATTGACCAAGATACAGGGTTTAGCAAATTCTCTCTCATTCAGTTGAAAAAGCTGACATTAACCTGCTTTAGGACTGTTTTGACATAAATAGTCATTATTTTGGGTAGGCAAAGTTTTAATGCAAACTTAAGTACTTTTTCTATTATCTTATAGTGTATTTAACTAAAGAACACCGCAGTAAATTTGGAGTAAATCTCATGTTTCCTTTCATCTCTGCTCCATTTGTTTATTTTTCCGAAAGGTGAAGAATATCTACATCCACAATGAGATGTTCTCCATCCAAAACGGCCTCCTGACTCCAACATTAAAGGCAAAGAGACCGGAGCTGAAGGAGTTTTTCAAGGGCAAGATTGAGCAGCTCTACAGCAGCATCTCCATGTGAACCCTGGCAGACCTTATTTTCCTTTAAGCATCTTCACACTAAGGTCTGCTTTGACCTGCAATGTGATAAAGATCCTTATAAGTAAAATGCTTTGCGAAGAAAGCCAAATCTGGCCCTTCTATGGAAGATTGAAAATGCATAAATCAAATCAAATATACAAGGTGAAATACTAAAAACATACACTTTAATTTGGATAACCTTTTGGTGAATTGGTTTATTGTGACATAATTATTTTACTGCATAATGTTAAAAAAGAACATTATTTAGTTTTAAGTCTATGGTGGCAATGACTATTCAATATCATCCAGCAGAGGGCAGCATAACTCCAGCAGTACAAAACGCATCATCACTGCAGTGAGGAGGCTCAAAGTGTTGAGGCTTATCAACAGGGATTATTGTAGTAATAATGATGATAAAAATGACTATTTAGCATGCATATACTTCACAATGAAACTAATATAAATAAACTTAAATCTAATATAATCAAATGTCCACTGATGCACCATGGGGATGTAGTATGCACAGACAAATGAAGTGCATTGTCCCTTGCTAAAGGTCTGCAAGGAGAGACAGGAAATATGGGGAGAGAGAGTGGGAGAAGACATGCACCAAATTCCTTGACGAATGCATTGAGGACTATAGCCTCTGTATATGAGCGCCTTCTCTACCCACTGAGCTAATCTGGCACCCAGGTCTGCTTTCCAAAAAGGCAAGAAAAGAAAGAAAGCTGTACAAATACTTAAGGGGAAATAACTGGTACCACATTTGGTATGGTTGACTGTGCACAGTAAACACTGAGATTCAAAAAAGGAAGCTAAAACCAAAGAAAGTGTGGTAGACAGCTGAACTGCTTAACAGTGAGTATGGTTACATTTACTGAATGTCAACTATCTTTCTTGTTATTTAACAAAACCAAGACCTAAATTAGGACAAACGATTAGAATAGGCAACTGCATGTATCTTTTTGGACCTGTTGGTTTCTTTAAGAATTATCCAAAAAGTGCTGCAACTTTGTCAACATAGGAGGCAATGTTTCCTTGCAAAATTTGCCAAAACGATGGTTCAATGCAGCAATAATGAATTCCTAATTCACCCAAACCCCATTTTACAATTGGATAATTGTAACTATCTTTTTTTTTTTCTTTTTTTTTTTTTTACATGTTTTTAATTTAATCCCAAAGAAAAACTTTTTTTTTCTCTGAACAAAAAGTTAAATATTTGTCCATGTGTTTTTTACATGTAAGTATCAGACACTAAACCCCTTCACAAAAAGGGAAATACATAAAACAATGAATGCTGTATTTCACTTTGTATATAATGTATTTTAATGCAGGCATTTAAAATCTTCCACACATTACTTTCATGATTTTTCACCCCAGCAAATCTTTACGTGCCCTGTCCCCAGCACCAGAGACTCATCAGCACTTTTATGCTGGCTTCTTTCTCTCGATCTGCTTCTCTTCTCTTCTCCATCAGTTGAAACCCACCAGCCAAAGACAAAATATGTCCACAGTTTTACAACAGCAGGTGTGATGTCTTTGTGTGTAGTGTAGCTCAAGAAGACGTCTAGACCTGTGATAATGCTGACACCTTGTGGAAAATTGACTTTATCTTCAGCTGCAGACCATTTCTTTTTGTTTGATTGAACATGTAATTGTTTTTAAAGTTGCGTTTAACCCAAACATTGCATATTTAGACCAACATGTCCTCCTGTTTAAGGTCTAAATAATAAGGTAGAGTGAGCAGCGGCTCCTGCCTTACAGACACTGCTGTCCACGCTGTTCCATGTGGAGCATCTGAATGTTTGAGCCACGTCACAACATGTCATGCATTTACTCATTCATTAAGTCATCTCTACGTGGCTGTGATCGGCAGTTTAGCATGCATGCTCCTTGTTTATATGGAGGAATGGCCGCACTGTAACAATCATTAGAAATCACACCTTGCAGCTGGTTCAATCACAACTTTGATTTCATTTTTGCACAATAGTACGTCAGGTAACAGAAAAAAATAATGCAAAACCAGGGCTCAGGGCAATGCATGCAGTTTGCCCTGTAATGCTGGGACTGATTGTAACTGACTTGAAAAAGACAATTATTTTTGTGGCCATTAAAAGCAGGATGTATGCAGCTACTCACAGCCACTGCTGTTAGTGCAAGGCTTTGTAATGTAGGCAAAGCTGATTGATTTCACTCTCTGAAGGAAAACAGAACAAACATCAACTTTCAAACAAAAGAAAAACGTGTTTTTTGGAGGGTTTACATGTAGAGGTAATGTATAGGCTTTTTAAGTTGATTACTGTCCCGAAGCATAAACAATTTGGATGTACATAAATGAGGACAGCTAGATGTAAGCATATTTATTAAATCAATGGTTTGAATGGATTTTTTTCTCTTTTTTTGCGTGTAGTGAGATGAATTGTACTTATTTATTTATCTATTCTGCTGTAAAATGGAATCAGCACCATATCCTTGTAATGATCGAGTGCAGCAATAGGGATGAGGGAGGGTAGGTGATAGGACATGGGCTACGAAATTAAAGAGATTCTGGAATGATTTTAAACTTGTGTCTTGTTTCTTCTTTCATGATGTTTAAACTGTGTTTAAAGGGGGTTTTTTTTTATGCGGACATGTTTGATGATACACAGGCACATCTCTCTGGGACAGGTACAAAGCAGACCACTTGCAAAAAAAAAAAAAAAAAAAAAAAAATCCTTACAGTTGATATTTTACATTTTACCGATGCAAATGATACCATATACAAGCTGTGACCACTTGTGGGCTGTAAACCTTCCTCTGATTATGTTTAATATATATCCAGGAAGTCACTTGGATATTCATACAGCGCATACAACAACTCTCAGACTCCACACACATTTAGGTAAATGTTTCTTGGAGAAGACCAAGAAGACCTCTGCAAAAGTCAAGGACAAAACTACTGTCAAAGATTAAAAATATGAGAAAGTCCTCCCTTGCAAGTAAGGCAATAAAACAGGATGAACAATTCCGGTGATTAAATAATTCCAACGGATAACATAAATGAGGTTTTAATAGCTGAGGTCCAAAAATATGACACAAAAAGTCACAAAAATAAAAAAGCCTAAAATTATGAACCAGGAAGTCACTGCACTATAGATATGATGATTACAGAAAGGGGCAAAAGAGTGACCTGAAAAAAAAAATCATAAATGAAATCACAAATGAAAGTCTGAACTGAGACAAAATAAAATAGCAGCTGTATCCCATAATTTATGATTTCAGCAGGCTTTCCTCTATTTAATTTCCCTCTTTTTTTATTTTTGTAATTTAATTCCACAAAATCAACTTCATATAGCTAAGATTGTGAGCTAGGCTAATTAAACGTGTCATTCATGCACAAGGGTATTGTCTGCTCTGCTATAGTTTTCCGGGTTTTTTTTATCTTGTCGTGTGGTATATGTATTATCGTTTTTTTTATTGTATCTTTTTACATTGTTTATTTTTATTTCAATGTAATGAAATTACTTTGTTGTACCCTCTTTAACTGTACTGTATCTTGCTTATTTTTATTTTCATTTCATTTCATGGCCATCTGAGCTTCCGTAAAATCGACATTAACAGTTAATTGTCATCTTGATTTACAGGTGTGCTCGGTTGCTAAGCGCTGCACAGGAACCGGAGAAGGAAAGCTCACGTATTTTAACAACTAGCCGATTTCAAACGGTGTTTTCTTCGTTTTGGGGGCTGAAAAAACCACACGTTTGTTAATATTACAAAACTTTGACATCGTCTCAATTTAATTTTGAAATGGGTCGATACAAGTGCCGAGCAAAACTAAGTCGTGAAAGTGGATTACATCACCAACGAGATACACCTGTGAAACCAGCACCAAGAGGAAGTAAGTAGCCTTGCAAAGATGGACAAAAGAAACATTCTTATGGCTGCAGACAAACAAAGAAACACACTGAAACGTCAGCTTGACTGAAAGTGAAGCTGCAGACTTCCTTTAACCGTTGAAGCATCACACACTCATCGTTCTCATTTTTTTAAACAACTAAAGTTGTGCATTATAAACATGTTGAGTTGCCAGTGATTTAAAATATACACATTTAAGTGTGTTGAAATCAGATAAACTGAATAGCATTGCTTTCTCCTGGAACAGAGAACAGGAAATGGCTTCCCATTAGACATTATGACCCTATTCCAGAGGAACCTGAGTTGGGAGATATTAAAGTTCCCTCCATCAGACCAGCCAACACAATCATGGTAGGTATTCTCTTCATTATTTCATAATAATTAAGCATCATAGTAAGTTTCCATAAACAGATTTCCTATTCTTGGTGTAATGGATAAAAGGCAAGAAGCCTTAATGTAACTAAGACAAGTTACACAAGAAGTTATTGCACAAATGGATATCACACAGACATTTTTGAAAGTGTAATGTTTTTAAATAAAACTTACACTTTTAATTTGATTTAACTATTCATTTCAATGTTTATCCTTTGTACATTCAGGGAAGAATAAAACTCATCCGCTATAAATCTGTGTTTGGCTTGAGCAGCCCTGAATTGACAGAAAACACCACCCCATCTGCAGCACCAGATATTCTAGGTTCTACCAACCAAGTTTCCCCTTCACCTCACCCAACGACTCAGATGACACCAGACCTTGGGGCTTTGAAGTATGCTACACCGGTTCGAGAAAACTTGGCAGTGGCTTCTGAAAGCATCACATCTTCCAGCATTGAGTCAGACTCAACTTTCAGCTCTGATGACGAAGAAGAAGACTGTTGCTCTTCCGCTTCATCTTCCAGCAGCCTCCTCTCTCCGGAGATCTTTAGGAGAGAGAGCTGTGGTATGTGTGCTACAATCAGAATGTGAGGTCTTGTTTTTTATTTGTTCTCTTTACAGTACAGGCATTGACTTTCCTTGTTTCAGAAGATCTCCTGGGTCTCCATCCTTATATAAAAAACTCCACCTTACTGGATGCAAGCCATGCTGAGAGCATCCAAATGTACCATCCCCCCAACCTTTCTACCATCATCGGTAATAAAGCGATAAAAACTCTTATTCGTATACTACATAGACACTCAAGGTATGATAAGACTTGTGAAAATTTGATTTGGATGTAAACCCATAAATTAAAAGCTTATCTATAAAATTTCTACATAAACTTGAAACAAAAAGTAAAAACATTTGTGTTTGGTAGATTATTTCTTTGTTGTAACAATGCTTCTTGGTAATAAAACTTATACAATTAGAAAGTCTGCTTATTTCCCTTTTAAATGGTGCCACATTTGTGAGGAACATGCATTTGGGGATGAGCAGCAGAGCTGAGAATATGGGTAGACAAAATTGACAAATCTTCTATGCTTATGCCAAACAGCTTATTCTGCCATTGAGTCTTGTTTTGAATTTCTGGTACCCCAAGTGAGCATGGGCCTTGGTACAGTGGTCAGTAGGTGTCTGCTCCAAGAATTGGCATGCCACATTGAACTGATCTGGCTGGGGCCTGTGCATTAGGGCAACTACAACTGGTGTTCAGCAAAACCAGGTTTTGGCATTATTTGGTGTGAGCTCTAGTGACATCTCTAAACTGAAGACCAAGTGCCATATAACAGAGGAGAAAAGCCACGAAGCTGGTGTCACAAGAAGACTGATTCCTCACCCTGTCAGTTCTTAGGAACTATATACTGTCTTCTACATATTTGCAGTCAAGGTTTGCAGGATGTTATGGCCAGTGGCTTTCTGCCCAGACAATCTCTGTGTTGTTGGCTGCCAGGAGGCCTGCCATGACTGCCCTTCACTGTCAGGCCCTTTTGCATTGGTGTTGGCAATGCATGCATCTGAACCTGAACATGTGGAGGAATGTTATGTTCAGTGATGAGTCCAGATCCTGCCTATGGTAGTTGTATCAGAGGGTCAAAGCATGGAGAAGACGTGGAGAACACTATGCTGATTGCTGCACCAATAGAGTAACATCTTTTGGTGGAGGCAGTGTGATGGTGTGGGGCAGCATCTCTCTCACTTGGAAAACGAGGCTTGTCATCATTGTACGCAATCTCAATGCAAAAAGATCTCAAGATGAGATTCTGTAACCAGTGGCAATCCCATATCTCCACTGTCTGGGACTGAACTCTATCCTCCAAGATGACAACACTTGCTCCCACTGAGCAGGGTTTATCTGAGACTACCTCCAGAATTTGGGAGTGGAGAGGATGGCATGGCCTACAAGCAGTCCTGGCCTCAACACCATTGAACACTTGTGGGATCAGTTTGGGCGTGCTGTTCATGCCAGGGTGGCCAACACAACCACGTTGGCTGGCTTGTGACAAATGCTGGTTGAAGAATAGGATACCATCCTGCAGCAGTGTGCGACCAGGCTGGTGACCAACATGAGAAGATGCCAGGCTGTTTTAGCTGTGCATGGTTCTTCCACATGCTACTGAGGCTCCTGTTTGTTAAATGAATGAATTGTTGAATAGCCAATATGTCTCATTTCTTCATACTTCAATCATCCAATCCACCAAAAGGCACCAAGCAAATGCCAATGGCAGAATAGGAAAGGAAAATAAACAGGCTTTCCAATTGTATTAGAATTATTGCCAGGAAGCATTGTTACAACAAAGAAATAATCTACCAAACAGAAATGTTGTTACTTTTTGTGCTAGGTTTATGATTTAATTAGCTAGAAAAGGAATTATTAAAGCATTAAGATTACAACTTGAAACAAATATTTTTGATTTGTCAGCTTTAGTTTAAAGTAATTCAATTTGTTTAAGGGAATGGAATTGGAAAATAACTGACAATTTTAAGGAAAGGATTTATGGGCACATTACCCTGAAAGGTGCTGGGCAATTCAAAGACAGCACAAAAGAGAGAGATGCCTGCAACATTACCCAAAGCCACGAAAAAATCTTTTGAAATCACTAAGTTTCAAACAGAGATCTTTTTCAGGTAATATATATATATATATATATATATATATATATATATATATATATATATATTTTTTTTTTTTTTTTTTTTTTTTTTTGAACAATGGGGGCCGTATCTATGGTGATTTCATAACGTTTTTTTGTGGCTGTGAGTAAGTGTTGGACATTTTCCTCTTTTCTAATTGACAAGTCATTTTCATAATGCTTGGGACTCTTACAGCCTTGTCCCAGTCTAGTTTGTAAAACCTATGTCATATTAATTCAAACAGATTCTGTTTCACAATTTTTTTTTTTTTGAATTTTCTGTTGTGTTTTCTTATTGACAGACAAGTAGAGGGGTTTTTTAACCCTTGACATGCTTTGACTGCAGAACAGTCATGTGATGTTGCTGTGTCAAGTAACATCACATGACTCTTCTGAAGGAGACAACAGGAAGCAAGTAGTCAAAATATTTCAAGGTAACAAAAAACTCAATTAGTCAATAAGAAAACAAAAGGGAAAAAATAATATAATAACAAAGTCATGTTATCAGTTTGCAATTATTTAATAACAGCTAACCATTTGTCTACAGATGTCTCCTCGATTCTTGTTGAAAAGAAGAGTGAAATCAAGTAAGTCAGCAGGATTTCTAATTTGAAGTATAATTTGAAATACACCACTTTGCAGTCATTTTACACATTTCACTGCTTTTGACTTTGGGACCTTTTATAGCTGTGGTTCTCAACTGCTGGGTAGGGATTTGTCCAGAATTCTTTGGTCAGGCATGTTTTGTGCAGTGTGAGGTCAAAGCTGCTACACTTTTCATTGAATATATTTTGATGGTAAATCTGTTTTTGTTTTGTTTTTTGGAAATGTAAGACTTAATTACTCATAAAGTTAAAACCGATGATAGAAAGTGAAGTTGAGTAGCTAATGCACTGCCTCAATTACTGTTTATTCATTCTTTCTCTTTTCATTACCTTATTGGTTATCATGAAAATTCTGTATCTAACTTATTTTATTTTTATAATTTTAAAGTTTTTTTGTTGTTTTTTTGTTGCTTTTATATTCATTCATAACTTCATTGATTTGTCTACCTTGTAATATTCTCAGAAATAGTTTATGTTTTGCTTTTGAACACATATTACTGTGGATTGTAATTCCTGTTTTACATTCTACCTTTAGTCAGCTTGTAAAGCGCTTTGAACAACAATTAAATATGTCTGAAATGTGCCTAATCAGTAAAGTTTGCATGCTTGATCTGTTCACACCTATTTAACCCAACCTAGAGGAACTGAAGCTGGAATCAAACAACATAGAGACCCATTAAAATCAGGTAATACTCACTGAGATTTCTATTCTAATCAAATAATAATATTAATTTAAATCATTTGTTGTTGTGGGCTTCTTCCTACAGTGTTTATTCAAAATAAGAATCAAAATGATTGAATTGTGAGTTATAATTAATTGTGTTGTGCTTATCATTTAAATTATAGATGGATCCATCAGATTTAAGACTCCTCCAAAAGTAAGAAAGCGATCTATTTATTAAATACTGCCTAAGATATGATTACATTTTATAATTTTGATTAAAATTATTTTACATCCTCAGCCCACAAACAGAAGGCCCATTTCTTACAAGAAGAAGGTGTCATTCAAAAGCCCAATCATCTCAGCGACTTTTGAAGAGAAACACATCCTGACTAACAATTTAACCTCTCACAATACTGCTGGGCCTGTTGGAACAGCTACCCTGGCTGAGAAGGAAAATCATGATGCAGACACATCAAGAGCAAGTGACAGTGGTTTTAAAGAGGGGGCAGTGTGTCCAATGCCATCATTGGCAAGCCCAACTGAAAGTGTCTCTATGACAGCAAAGTTTTTTGACTTTGCCAATGATAGTAAGAGGGATGAGTTCTTTAAGAGGATGAGAGAAAGGACTGTCAGACTGTGGAATGTACCTTTATTACCTTTAACAGCTGCTAAGCCCAAAACCTCTTAGATTATCTGACATCCAAGGCAAAATGTTATGTATGTGGGCTTTCTCTCACTGTAACCAAAGTTGGTGGTCTGTATAAATTTAGAGAAGTCATCTGTTCTTCTCTGTAAAAGCGAATGGCACTAATAAAATGTCCACATCAGAAATCAATTGTGAAGTAAAATTTGATCAGTATTTGTAAACTATTAAAAAATAAGTCCATGTGGACACCTTGCATTGTGCAAATATTGTGTAACCTTGAAACTTACAAATTGTGGAAGACTACGTGGCTTTATGGTCACATAGCTGATCCTTGAAACCATCTGTTTAGGTAAATGAACTTCTCAATGACTGTTTTACACAGCACACTTTCAAACAAATAACTTCCTTTTCTTATTTACATGAGTGTGTACTGGGCCATGACCACTAGATGTCAGATCTGTGTTGTCTTATAAAGCTTTCTTCATCCCTTCTGTCCATCCAATCCATGTTGGATTGAGCCGGTCTATTTTGACTGCCTTTCTTCATTTGTATTCTATTTGTTTGGCTTATTTGTCAGTGCCAGAGAAATTCATATAAATGATAAATGTATTGTAAAAATGTATGTTTATTTTTGATAGGACTATTGTGAGTTTTTTTGTATTTTCTTTATTATTTTGTAAATTATAAAATATATTTAAGCATCAGAAAATATGTCATTAGTTAATAAATGTACAATAAATAGCAATAAAAAGTAGTAAAGCTTATTGTTTTCACTTAATGCTTTATGCTTTCCTCATGTGGGTTTTCATGGATCTTTAACTGAGTCCTCAAAGTTGCTCAGCAGTCAAACTTGTTCGATTTCTTTGAATAAATTTCATAGAGTCACGATTACCGACAAAACATCAACACTGCGAATCCACTGACCACGTGGTACCAGGCCAAAAATATCAACCAATGAGGTAATTTGTAGTAGCAGCAGCATTTTTCCAGCCAATCAGAAAAATGTAGTGGGTTACCAAGCAGCTCCCGTGACTAATGCCTGTCATATGACTGTGACACCCATGGAGACAGTTACAAGGAACAAGATTTGCTCGTGGATTTGAGATTAAAGAGACCTTCTGTACCGAGTTTATTTGGTACAAAATGCCTCCAACTCTCTTCCAGAAACTTTTCAACAAGAGAAATGCGTTTTCGTCGCCACCCCCGAGATGTAGCAAGGAGGACCCAGCTTTCAGGTAGCACTGTGTGTGTACGTGCGTCTGGTTTGTGTGTAACATTGTACGTGCATGGGCTAATGTTATATATGACTGCTGTATGAAGGAAGGACATAGTTTTGTGTGCTGTGTTATTGACTCAAAGCCACTTCAGAAACAGTGGCTGTAAAGTTTTTTTTATTTAACATGCATGTAGGCTAGCGGCATGGAGACAAGAGATGTGTATGGTGCCTGTTGTGTTGTTAGCTTGGATGCTAATGCTAGCAGCCAGACGTTAGCCCGTCTGCTGCACGCGCTGCCGTTTGTTGTTAGGGCTCGGCATCAGCTAGCCGTTTCAGCGCGCGAAAACAAGTATTATTGCTCGCATATTGGCAACTACAAGGTAAAAAGTGGTTTAACTGTTGAATTCTTTCTTCCTGAATAATCGGTTTTATTGCTTCGAAGTTTCAAAAGCACTGTCCTGTTTTCTCCTTTGTCTTCCTCGTGTCCCTCTTTGTGTTTTTTTCCCTAACTGTAAATAAGACTGCAGAGCAGAAAGAAAACAATGAGACAGTCGCGACAGAACAGTCGCCGTCTTTAGTCACTTATATTGAGATACAGCCGTGATAACTCCGAGAAGAGTACTGCAGGTTTCTCTCAGCCCTGTGACCGTACTGTTACTGTACCCTACGGCCAGAGTCGCCCGACAGCAGAGGAGCATACAGTGGGCTGTGTGTTAAACCACATGTGATCACTTCAGTCGGTCACTGATGACGGAGAGCACAGCGGTAAATTGAGCTTCAGGCTACGGTGAAGATGCAAGATTTAGCATAGTCTGCACCTTGGCGTGTGTTTAACGCGTCTGAGAAAGAAGTCTCGTCATATGGGAGAACCGTGATATGTCTGATATTCACCAGGGATGCTCCTAACACATGCAAGTGTATTAATGTCCACCAAATATAAAACAAAAATTACTTAGGATGCAAATGTAGTACTCTCAAAACATCACGAACTATCAGTGCTTTTTAAATATAGAAATAATAATCATACAAATAACATAAAAGCCCTCTGATCAAACCAAGCTTTTCAGATTTCTGAGATGCTCATGAATTGATTACAAGCATAGTGGTGTCCTTATTTTTTGATAGGGATGTAGCTCAGACATGGAGTGGATTATACCCTAATTAGGCACTTTGATGTTTTTTTCTAGGACCCAGAAACTCCCACTTTAAACCAAAAGATTCCTTAAGAAAAGCCGTCGCTGTGTGCGCTTGTACCATTGTGGTTAGACCAGATCTTGATGAGTAGTCTGACCTAACACAAACATCCTGCCAAATCGTTGTACAGTTTTTCTTTGTGAAAGGGTTAATGTGGCATAGTGTGAGTCACTTTAGATGACTTCAAGAGCCATTTAAGTGCATTTGCTGTTTACCACACTATTGAAACTCTGCAAAAATGACTGCCTTTTTTAAATAAGTAATGAAACAAGATGATGTATGGCCTTGTCTATAATAATATTTTTGTATTAGTAAGAATATCCATGTGAATCATGTATTGTAAGGCAGTATTAGCCCTTGTTGTTCAAATACTGTGAGGCTAAACTCAACTTGAATGAGCATTCATGCATCATTGACATGGCAAGTGTGATACTCTATACTCCCTGAGTTGATTCACAGTTTTCCTTTGTATGTTCCCACACATTCTGGGTCAGGGTCAGGACTACCACCATGGGGAAAGGGCTCTTTTTAGCTTTAAACACACTTGCACTGGAAAATCTTGCTCTGAGCCTTCTGTCACCCATGGTGGGTACATTTACCAATGGACCAGAGAGCTCACCTCCTTGTGGTGTTACATGCCCTCTAGCCTTGTGTGTGCCAGCGCATGTTCCATGGTTATAAAGGTGCACAGTGTGTGTGTTTATGACTGGCTGGCTTCAATCTGAGAGCAAACAGGCAAGCAGGAGGTGTTTATGTTAACTCAATGGTCAACTCTGCTCTTTATACTTTGGGCTTGAGCTCTCCATTCATCTGGTATGACTGCTTTAGAGAGGACAGAACTGAGAAGACAAAGGCAAGAAGGAGAGCTGGGTGGAGAGGACACTTTAGTGGTGGCAGGGACAGTTTTGAAAACATTAAAATAACTTGGAATCTTGGTCAAAGTTGAGAAATACAGATAAATGGGGAGATAATGAAAAAGGGAAAAGCCTTGGTACTCCACATTTCAACTCTACAGGACGAACAGCAGATAGCAGAAGTCATTGACTGCCAGACTACAAAGACAGCATTCACCGTGGTCTCCTCTTAAGCTAAGAAGTGATGTTTAAAAACTGTTGCTTAACACCATCACTTAGGACTGTTTATGTAAGACAGCAAATACAAAGAATTGAGTTGGCTGGGTAAAACAGGTGTTGTAACACACCCACTTAAACGCTTCAGCTAGGTTGTACCAAAGTTTTACTGTCATTAATGAAACAAATGAAAAGCACCTGTGTACTAGAACAACTCACCTTAAATCTCGAAGCCAAGCCACTACATTAACAGAGCTGGTAATATACACTGATGTTAACTTTAACTCATAAATATATTTTATTTTTGAAGATCAAAATGATAAACTCAAAGCAAACACTATTTTACAGACATTGTACAGCAGACACCTTTATTTTGAAATGCCTTTCCGAGTTTTAGACTAACATTTTGAATTTCTTTTGTACTTTTTGTTATTTATTTTGGAGTAATTTTTTAACCACAGTGTTTGAATATTTATGTGCATGCACCTTATAAAAATAACATTAATTATAGAGATTATTTGAACATATGTTCAAATAATAATTTGGCTGCTGGCTGATGTCCATGCTGATTTTTCTTTCATGAGTTCTATTGGTGTAAGACTCCCACGCTGTCATTTTTCTCATGTTAACCCCCAAAAATAGATCAGAGTTTTGTCCAGAAAGTCACATCTTCTATCCATTAATAAACCCGTTCTCTGAACCAGCTGTTAGTTGTCTTAAATACCGGAATTAAATTGATTCACAACTTATAAAGTGCTACTGACATCTGTTCAAGCCCAAGTCTGTCAAAAGGGCCAATATAGGCCGATACCAATGCATCCGTGCAGCCCTAATAAATATCAAATATCTAGGCTAAGTCCTCCCTCTTCAGCAAAAGCCTTTTCTCAAGCTTTTTGCAGTTTCATTACCCTGATGCCCTACATAATACATCATCCCAAAGCCCTGTCATAGCAAAACTCAGTGCCCTCTAGAATGCCACAGAGGGCAGCAGGTTGGCTGACCCTGGGAGGAAAGCCTAAAAACCCTCTCCTTTTTCCTTGGCTGCAGCACCTGACAAGGGACAGCATACTGTACATTACACCGAGAGCTCCTGGCTCAGTCTGCAGCCAGTCAGTTGCCTGATTGTCAGCCAGTAGATTTGTCCTCTCCACCTACAGCCACATGGCCTGAGCTGGCTGCCCCGGCCACTGCTGCCTGCTGAGGAAACTTCCCTCTTGACCCAGGGCCATACAACTCATTATAGCTGTGTTTCCGCTGAGATACGGAAAGCAGGGAGTGGGTGTAAGACAGAGAGAGGATGGGATGGTTCAAGTCAGATGTTTGCGTTTTCTCTACAGGACTTCAAAACCAAAATGAGAGATGCTTAAAAGTAATCTTTGTATATAATATTGGTTTTACATAATAACGCTATACTCTATAATTCTGAATATTTGACCTTTAATGTTGATTGGAATAAAACATTTGTCTTAGGGCTTCAATGTTTAATCTTACTAAGGTTGCCAAAATGTTTGAAACTTCAAATGTTTTTTGATACAACATGTTTTCAATCAAGGAGAACCTAATGAACAATATCACTGAAAAGTTCAGAGGCTAAAAAAATATATATTTCATTAGACAGGAGCTTAGGAGAGAAATTAATCTGTTAAAAATGCAAGCACTAATATGTTGTCACCATTTTGGTATCAGAACAATGCCAGTTTGTGCATTTTAGACAGTGTGCAGGACTGTGCTTGCAATTTTCTTAACAAAGCTGGTATTTGATGTTTGATTTTTCAGAGTTATTTTATTAAAAGTTTTAAATTCTGGTATTATGACAGCTATAGTGTCCAGCCTTTTTTAAAGTAAGGGGCTAATTGTTAAGTATGTTGTGATTTAAAGTTGTTATGAAATGGGTGTTTGTCTGTTATAAAGCTGAAATTTGAATATTTTTGGCAATGGAACATGTTTCTGTTGGAAAGTCATTTGGATTTGGAGGTGTGATGGTGGCATTTTACGTAACGGAATACTTTAATTTGCATGATGGGGGCTCAGGAAGGAGAAAATGGGTATCACATGGAATACTCCTCAGGTATCTGTATCACTTTAACTGCTGTCTTAGTTTCCTCAGACCTACTTCATCATATTTGGAAGAAGTAAGCAGCACACCTTAGGGTCAAATGTATCTCAGGGTCCTCCTCCTCCTTTCTGTGAAAATACATGACGCTGCTGCATAGTGCTGTACATAATTTTATGCCACACTAGATTTATGTACAGCTATGCGTATTCCTTGGTGGAGAAATAGTGTCTAAGGTTTCTGACTGGTGTGGTATCCTTCCCTCACTGTGTACTTTCATAACCCGGTGTGTCATGTGAGGCTTTCATCAATCTCAGGCTGTCATGTTTGTGAGACGATCACATGGCTGCGTTCTCTGTCACTGATAAAAAGCTACAAGCTATACAAGTAGAGTGAGGTGTGTAAGGATGTGCTTGGTTCACACTTGCAGTTGTATTTATGTTACTTGTTAGCATTGTAGATTTATGTATATATAAAAGGTTTGCAAATGCATTGCATGGCTGCTTTCTTCAGTGAGTGTGTAAAAGCTGCAGGCCAGCCAGAGTTCTGTAAAGACAGCGGCTGTCATCAGGTTCCTATCAGGGCTATTTTAAGTGGCCACACTCGTCCTTCTTAGAACTGCAGGGTCGTAGTAAAGATATAGTTTTACGTAAAAGCTGCACACACATAACACACACATGGCAGCTCTCTGGTGAGTGCAAGTATGTTGGCTTAACATCTAGTTAGGCCTGCAACTTCTCTTTTTGAGGACATGGGATAAAGCATGCTCCACCTGGGTCATTAAATGGTTGATGCTGACAATTGTGTATCCTTCCTGAGTAGTAGTAAACTGGAATAGGATAATAATGATATCAAAAACTGTCAAAGGGTTTTTTTAGTGACCACTGTATTAGGGGTGGGAGAAAAACTCGATACAGCATAGTATCGCGATATTTTGTCTGGTGATATATCGTATGGTCTCATCCACCAAGTATTGATTTTTTTCAAATTAATTGCTAATATGAACTGAAGTCTATGATAATGGAAAAATAAAATCAGTCAATTAACAAACATGGCAGCATTAGGGGAAGGACATTAGGAATGCAAGCAGGGCATGAATAAGATGGACATGACACATGAGGTTTGCAGGAAGTGCTCCATGAAAATAAAATACTTTGAAAATACAACAAACATGAGGGGGAGACAAATGCTAAATCGGCTAAACAGTTGAAAAAAATGGTATAGATCACAATATATGGTATCGCAATACTTACTGTATTTCAAAATGTTTAAAATCACAATAATATCAAATCGTGACCCAAGTATCATGATAATATTGTATTGTGGGGCTACTAGTGATTCCCACCCTTACACTGTACGCAGCTTCCACTATTACTATGGTCCATAACCACCAAGTGTTTGTCACTGTTCAGTCTCTCAGTTGATGCTGATAGTGATGCAAGAGCAGAGGACTCTGATTTTTAACTTATATTGTGGATTTCAGACTGCAATTCTCTAAAAGGCATTTTGATTTGGGATATAAAGTATGCCCTAAATTCAATTAATAAAAAAAAACAAAAAAAACATGAGTGTTGACTATGTATGGCCAATATATCAGCTGTAAATACTGTCACAAGTTTTCATAGTTGCCAGTAATGATAATTTACTTCTTAAGATTCAATCTGTTAATACTGATATTATGACAATAACATTTTGTATTCCAAATTAATCTGATTTTTAAAAAAATCTCTTCAGCATTTAAGGTTTCTTATCTATTGGTATGACTGATTTTAAGAACATTGTGAATATGAATAGTTTTTATTTACTTTAACAAAATGAACCTACTTTTTTCGCACCAACTTTGTCAGTATTTCCACTTATGCAGTCTGTGTCATTCAAACATGTCATCAAAGCTTGATAAGTATGAGTTCAATCTTAAGATATACTTTAGGTTCTGTTGATTTAATCACAAAGTGATTGTCAGCCAAGGGCAGATACGGTGATGTGGCATTGATGATCCACGGCGAACCAACTGTGTGAAGTCTACATCTGCCAGGATCCTGAAAGTCAAACCAAAAGTCACTTAATTAGCCTACTTTCAGCCTCCAAATGAGAAAGAAGGAGGGAGAGAGTAATGACTGTGAGGAAAGTGGGGGAGGTTATTTGTAAGAGAAGCAGGATTTGATGACTGACAGTATAATCACTTTGCTTTATGGCTCAGCAATTATTCACGTCTATCATATGACAATTTGTGTGCCCTTGCTAACCAAATGGAGCAAAGTTGAGAGGGGCTATATTTTCATGTGTAAGACTTGTTGCAGTGGTCACATTGTGAGTTCAGTTGTGCTTTTCACTTTGAAAGCAAAATTAACATCCTGATTTCTTCATTGCTGTCAGCACTACTGATGAGCATAATGACACTTTCATGTGGTCTTATGGTGAAGCTCAGTCATATGCCTATCACTCTCATCACACTGTCATGTGGTGCTGGTTCACAACACATGGTAGTACTGTACACTAAGTTGTTGGTTGACACATAATGCACTGTAAAATATTCACAGACAAGCTGGTGAATGTGACAATTAGTTATAGGACAGGGCTGGGCAATGTACTTGATGTTTTCAATGTTGAGATTTATCTTGGTATATTTATCTTGACAATGATCCAGGTTTAAAAAATATTCTCCTAATGTTGAAACAAGGCATAGAAGTTAGTGGTAATGGTATAGTAACGTAATCGTCACTAACAACAACCACCCAGGTGACTTGCAACAATTATAATTATCTTGACTTGAAAATCAATGAGAGAGAGCCCTCATTTACAAAGGAAGAAATTAAACGACAAATTTAAAAAAAAATCATGATAAACAATGAAGACTATCACAAATGAATCAAACATTTTCTAAAGATATAAAGTACAGTAACAGGTTAAAAGAAGACATGATATCAAAAATGGAAATGGAACATTAAAGTCAATTAAAACAGGTGAAATCAGAGGGTAAGAAATTCTGAATTAACGATCTGAAATGACCCAAAGCAAGCAAACAACAAGTTTCCTTTAAACAGTTCACTTGATGGGAACAGCTTGAATTTCCACTGGGGAAAATTGCATCCTACTCTATTAGAGATGCATGATATTATTGGCATGATATCAGTATCGTTATCAGCAGATGTATATTTAAAAGTCAATTATTGGAATAGGCAGATATGGAAATTTCTGTCAATATTTACAACTGATCAGTCTGTCGCATACATATCAGCCGTATTAGTGATGTTCCTAGTGTATAATTTTCCCATCCATTTAAATGCGAAATAGAACAGCTTTTAGCCGACTAGTCTAAATTAAGTGAAACAGGTCCATTTGTTTTAGCAGATATATGTTATCAAAGTACAGCATCAGGATTATTACATTGACTGCACGATATTATGTCTTGGGTTATGAACAACATTATTTAGGGAATGTCAGCAAAAGTGGATGCCGTTTTTGAACTACACATATTGTTTTATGTTTGTTTACTTAGTGTCTTTACACCACTTTCCACATTATTAAGCAAATGACAGTTTTCTCTTATATTCCAAAATATTAATGCAAATGACAGAGTATTTTTCAAGTCATCAGCTGTTAGAGCATAACTCAAATGTTTTTGAACAAACTTCATAATCATAACCATTATTTTTTTTTAATAAAACCTCAAAATGCACTGTTCCACATTATTAAGCACGACAGAGTTTTAAAACATTTTATAGGTTGTTAAGAACTGAAAATGGCCATTTTTTGAATTTACAGCATTAGGAAGTCATATTTACTGAAATCAAAAGCTATTTCAATCAAAACATCTTAACAGGCCAAGTTCCATGTTAACATAGGACCCCTTCTTTGATATCACCTTCACGATTCTTGCATCCATTGAACTTGTGAGTTTTTGGAGAGTTTCTGCTTGAATTTCTTTGCAGGATGTCAGAATATCCTCCCAGAGCTGCTGTTTTGATGTGAACTGCCTCCCACCCTCATAGATCTTTAGCTTGAGGATGCTCCAAAGGTTCTCAATAGGGTTGAGGTCAGGGGAGGATGGGGGCCACACCATGAGTTTCTTTCCTTTTATGCCCATAGCAACCAATGACACAGAGGTATTCTTTGCAGCATGAGATGGTTCATTGTCATGCATGAAGAAAATTTTTGCTACAGAAGGCACTGCTCTTCTGTTTTTACCATGGAAGAAAGTGGTCAGTCAGAAACTCTGTGTACTTTGCTGTGGTCATTTTCACACCTTCAGGGACGCTAAAAGGGCCTAACAGCTCTCTCCTCATGAATCCAGCCCAAAACAGGACTCCAACCCCTCCTTGCTGACATCACAGCCTTGTTGGGACATGGTGGCCATCCACCAACCATCCACTACTCCTCCATCTGGACCATCCAGGGTTGCACGGCACTCACCAGTCAACTAGACTGTTTGAAAATGAGTCTTCATGTATTTCTGGGCCAACTGCAACCGTTTCTGCTTGTGAGCATTGGATCGGGCAGCCGAATAGTAGGTTTATGCACAACTGCAAGCCTCTGGAGGATCTTACACCTTGAGGCTGGTGGGACCCCAGAGGCACCAGCAGCTTCACAGACCTGTTTGCTGTTTTGTAATGGCATTTAAGTGGCTACTCTCTTAATCTGATGAATTTGTCCGTCAGAAACCTTCCCCATTATGCCTTTATCTGTGCTCTGAATCAGCCACAAATTTCATCTCAGTATGATGATCACGATTAATTTTTCATGAAATATCTAATGTTTTCATTCCTTGTCCAAGGCATTACACTATTTGACACTTTTCGGCAGCAGAGAGATCCTTTTTCTTTCCTATATTGCTTGAAACCTGTGGTCTGCTTATTAATGTGGAATATGTGGAAAAGTGCATTTTGTGGTTTTTATTTAAAAAAAAATAATGGTTATCATTATGAAGTTTGTTAAACATTTGAATTATGCTCTAATGGCTGATGACTGTCATTTGCATTAATGTTTAGGAAAATAGAAAAATGTTATTTGCTTAATAATGTGGAAAACAATGTAAAACAGTGTAAAAAATGTATATTGTTTTCAACCACTATGACTTGGATTTGAATGCTGGAAGTTTATGTATTGATATGAGCTGATATCCACCTCAGGCTATACGACTCTCCCTTATGAGCCAGTGGATGTATTCTAAATGTGTTGAGTGAGTTAACTTCAGGGCGTTTCAGCATCTTTTCTTACTCAGAATCATGTGAGTTCTGGAATGCAGAAGTCTTTAATGCTACGCAACCAGCAGAGAAACCGTCAGGTATGTGGTAGTCAGGTGCTTTCAGGCTGTGTGGGCCAGTTTCTGGAGTTAGTCACTGTTTAGCACAAAGTAAGGAAACAATTGTTTGTTCCAGGAAAAGGAAAGACATAACGAAAAAGAGAAGGAAATTTGTTAGACTTGGACTTTAAAGCTAAAAATATTTCTGGGAATATTTGATTAGGCCACACAGTGTTTCACACTTGAATTAAACCCTTATCTCTAAATGCTGCATGCAAGGATTCAACTTTGACAACAGGCAGACTTCAAAAACAAGTATTGTCTTTGTACTTTGAAGAGATAGTTTTAGTTTTAGTTTTATTTATTATTATTTCATTGTGCCATACACCAAAAGAGGTGCCTAGCCCTCACGGGCTTACAAGACACTGAAATACAAAACAAACAAGAGCAATGAAGCAAAGATGAGAGCAACTCATCACAGTATGTATCAGACAGAAACAAATCAAGTGTTAACAAAATGTTTCTCATTAGCAATTAGACCTTACACTTGTTATTAGGCAGCAGCTTTAGTCAAATATAAAGTGTCCTCTTACACTGTTGAAAAGCATTCAGCACAGATTGTGCAAGTTGAAACACCTTGTGTGTAAACAAAAATTTGAGTCTTTCTTCATCAGACATAGAAAACAAATCAGGACACTCTGCAGGCATTTTACTGAAACGCTGACATCTTAGATTGTGATACAGAGGACAATAGAATAAAAAGTGCATGAAGAATATGCCCAGTTTAACTATTCAGCAAACAAGATATTTTATCTGTTCTTCTCTGGCATTTCAGTGATGGATATCTAAGTGTAGTGGTACACTTTGTCATGGGAAAGTAGCACAGTTATTTAAAATGAGCATATATATTTGTATCAGCATGATAAAAATAAATGACAATTCAGCAGAAGAAAGCTATAAAGTAAAATCTAGAATAGTTAAACCACAAGCAATGATCAGCCAACACAGGCTCAGGCAGAAAGATTTAAACTTCTCTCAAACATTACCAGATTTAAATGTCACAGCACAGAAAAACAAAGAAGCATTTTAGTAAGAATTCTAAATAAATAGTTAATAATTGTATAAATGCACTAATTGACACAGGTGGTTCAAAGCTAGAACAGTTTTCTGTTTGGACTGAGTGTTGGCTGTCATCTGTGGCAGAAGCAGAACATAAGAGTCTTTAATAAGACTTTGATAAGACCTGCAGCTATCATAAGCAGTTGAATTTATCAGAAACCTGTGTCACACACAGCCGGAAGAACGTCACACATCTTGGACTTAGGGGATATTTATGTAACTGTCTCTAACAAACACTGACACACAGATACTGTACACACACATGCACAGATGTTCAGTGGCAGTGGAGAAAGGAGAGCACTCTTTGAGGTCATTAAGTTGGCTGATGTCAGAGTCACACAGTCAAGACAACTTAATTCTTCTAGTGTAGAGCACTTCAGCCTGGAGAGGCTAAGGATACTCTTGTCCCTTTTTAAAGATGTAGTTTGGGTCTTTTCTGCCTTTATTGAGACAGGACAGTGGATAGATTTGGAAACTGGGAAGAAAGAGAGAGATTGGGGAATAACAAGCAGGAAAGGAGCTACAGGCTGGATTTGGACCTGGGCCGTCCATTTAGAAGACGAAAGCCTCTGTACTTGGGGTGAATGGACACAACCAGTAGGCTGCCAATGCCCCCACTCTTGTCTGTCATTTGCAAAGGGAAAAAAGAGAACAAACTTCAAGGTTGGAACCAGACAATTTTGCATGTAGGATTGGAGAATGCTAAACTAAAATAGCACTTTATCATTTTTATTCTGCACATTGTTTATATATGAATGGTGAAATGATTAATTCAAAGGCTCCTTTACTGTCTTAATGATGCAGAATTCAGCTTCAGAATTTACTGGCAGTCATTAGAAATCAAAAAGTCCAAAGATAACCCACTTTAGTATTTTTCTATGTGGTTTTAGAAGTTTTATTTTTCATAATGACTTTATACTAACTCTCTTTGCTTCGGTCACTATAGACCACATTAAACTGGCACTTGCCAGTAAATTTCCCTCAATGTATTATATTTAAAGGAAGAGTGATCTGTTTTTTTGTCTTTTCTACTCCTAATTTGGAAGTGGATGAATTGTACATCTCAACGTTATTGTTTCCAGAGTTATTCAAGAGAGAAAGCTAGAAAAAGGTACAAGAGGAACACAAGGGAGAGAGGAACAAAAAGAGCGGGATCAAGAAACAACTCACAAACAAATCCCCACTGTCACTCCCTCTTATCACGGCACTTTCTGGCAGTCAGCAGTCCAGCCTCGCTGCTGTTGCTGCCTCTGTACTGTCCAGCATACACAGTGCTCCTGCGATCACCTGACAGTCTCATGTTGTTGTGTGAATTTAGTTCAACGCTATTCTTAGACTGCTTTGGCTGAGAGAGGAGAAGAAAGAGGAATAGAGGGAGAGAGAGGGAGAGGGCAGGGGAAAGACTGGCAGACTCGCCACGATGCCCAGGTAGGAGTTGGTAATTTTTAACCCGGCTTGTGTGCATCCAAGTGGGCATGCTAGTGTTGGTTGAGAGGGGATTGAGAACATTGTGTGTTGTTGTTTTCATATGTTTTTGTTGTGCGCTGGCAACCTGTGGCTGATTTCAACTGGACAGGACTGCAGATTAAGTGAATCAGGCTGTAGTTTTTAGAGTCAGATGATGTCGTCAAGATAAGGATTGATCTATCATTTGAGGTCAAAGTTGTATAATTAAGATTAATGGGTCTGCGGTGAACCACGCCTTTTGTTTTCTCTGTTTTTTTGGTGGGAAAGTAGCTTGTCTGTGGGTGGAGTTTTTCATTCAAAGTGTTTCTGTTTGACATATCTGTTAATCATAACTATGGAAGGATGTCAATCATTTTCAGAGAGGCCCTTCTTTTTTATGTTACCTAATTAAAACTGTAGCTGTGGATGTATTTGTTAGGCTAAACAGGTTCTTCAAGGAATTAAATGCCTGTATTCATGTAATGGAAAACTTTAATGTCATTTGTGGTTCAGACAATCGAGGTCAAAGCAGTACAAGTATGTAACAGTCATGAAGTCATGTGCTGCTTTTATGAATGACTCCCCTCTCTCTTCTGTCAGCGCTGTGACTGTCACAAGCTCACTGATGGGATACTTCCTCCTTTGCTCTTGCTCTGCCTTGTCCTGCTTTCAATTGCTTTTCTGTCTATCTCAAGATGCTTTGCTGTGCTGTTTTTGACTACTTTTTCTTCTAGTTGAGCTCGAGTATGGATTTCTCACAATAGTTTTTTAATTTAAACTTCTTCGTGTTTTTCACTCTTTGCTTTTGTTTTTCTCTCTCTTGCCCCCCTCTTGTTGTGTACCAAGTTTTTGTAGTCTTTCTTTGCTAAAGTAAAAATTTTCTCCTATGTGTGTTGTTGCATATAAAGTACATTTTAACCATGACTGATTGTATTTATTGTGTCTCACTTCCATTTAGTCTCTGTTATGTTTAAAACAAAGAGAGCAGTGAACTCTTGTCAAAATATGCAGATGTCCTCTGGGCTTGTCCAAAAACAACACGTCATCTCATTTTTGCATTTGCTGCTCTGATATCTGATAAATGTTTATCTGTTTCAAATTGTTTTACAAAGCACACCCTGGGCATTTAGAGATGACTATACAACCATTTTTCTTTCTCAGTAACTGAAGGTGTGTTGACCAAAAACAGCCATGCCACAGTGGCTGAATACATAAAACCAAAAGCAAAGTGAAATGTGTAAATAACCCACTTATTACAGGCTGTTGTCCAAATGAAAGAGGCATGTGATAGAATCAAACAACCAGCTGAGGTGTAATCTTACTCACAAGACTTTTGAGCTGAATATTAACCTGAGCCCATACAGTGCAGATTGAACTCATTACGTAGGCTAAACATGTATTCTGTCACCTTTTTTGCACTCAGACAAGGCAAGAAGTTGGGTTTCTCCTCAGACAGTAGTCAGCAGGAGAAAACTATGCATGCATGAAGTGATCAACATAACTTTCAAGAACCACAGATCAAGAGAAAACAAAATGAAGAACATCAGTAAAGCAGGGATTAAACGTCATTTAGTACTATTTTCAGATACATGTTGAATGCAGACCTCAGTGGGATGACACAAACATCACTGTAATGATGCTGTTTTCAGGGAGTTAAAAATCACTGTCAGTCAGTATGATCAATAATGTGTCACTCAGTGCGTTAACATGCATATTTGATTTGAGCCACCATTATTACTTAGACAGTTTATATGCATAAAAGGAGAATCGATGTATACACATATACCTCTGCAGCACTAGATGACGACATGCACCTTTCAGTTAGAAACTATGGGCCAGACTTTGTTAACAAGTTATCAAGCAGCTAACCAGTTGTATATTGGCATGGTGGATGGTTGGGATGAGAGAAAAAAATCGATAGAGTATAGCATAGTATCTCAATATTTCGTCTGGCGTTACAGTCTTGTCCACCAAGTATCTTTTTTTTTTTCAAATTGCAAATGGAAAAAAAAAATTAATTGTTTTTCCAGTGAGGTTGGCAGAGGTGATGGTCATAGAGCAGGAGAAAGTTAGTACAACAAACATGGCAGCATACTGCAGAAAGACGACAAATACAAGGGCAAGACTAATGCTAAATCAGCTAAACAGTTGAAAAAATGGTATAGATCACAATATATTGTATCACAATACTCACTATTGCAAAATGTTTAAAATTGCAGTAATATCGAATCATGACCCAAGTATTGTGATAATATTGTAATGTACGACCACTAGTGATTCCCGCCCCTAGTGGATGGTGGCGGTGGCGGTGGCGGTGGGATGATGGAGACACTGTGAAGTCCTCTGGAAGTTTCGTGGGATTAACTGAATGAAACACCAGTGAAGGAGGGTTCCCACTTGACGACCCTGGCCAAGTGCTGGCTTTTTGCTACCCGTCAGTCTGCATGGTTGACTTGTGTAGTCAAATATTAATAGGTTAAGGATTGTTTCACTGAGCGCTAATCCTTTTGTCTGGTATCTCTTGTTTACTCAGAATATTAAATTATAACATGAGAAAAGTAAAGCTTTATGCATTTTGTATATACTCCGCTTTACTTTAGGTACAATTGTGATGCACACCGTCCCTCCAGCTGCAACAGAGTAAACTGTACTACAGGTTATTGCTTTGTTAGTCCTTTTAGATGGATATTCTTACTGAAATAAAAAAATCTGTTGTCAAAGGGAATGACTTGTATCAGAAAGATTACAGTTTGAATTTGGTGCCAGATGGTACAAACTAGTTCCATTTGAGCAAGGTTAGACTGCAATGAAACAGTCCCTGAGAACAGCAAAAGAGAAGGGATACATTAGCTGAATGCATTTTTTGCTCATTGCAAGTCCACTTATGGACAGGCATAGCCACACTATCCCAAACAATGTGGGATGCTGAGCATGTCAGATGCAACACTTACAGAGGGAGTACAGAGTAAAGGGAGATTTTCTCTAGCTTATCAAAAAGCAAGGCCACCTCATGCCATAAATATATCGACGGGTCACCAAGTTGTTTTGTGTGCAGGAAACTGTTTGATGTCAGTCACCTCAGCTTTTCAGTGTACACCTGTGAAAATGCTCATGTGTATGTTAGCGATTCCTGCTATGCCATGCCTAAATTTGGGCCTTGACTACAAACACCTAACTCAATTCTAGTCTGATTGTTAATTACCAGGGTATGAAAAAAAAACTCCAGATGATCCTGGTATTGTTTGGGCTCACCGAAAGCCAGGAAATATTGGTTGTTGTCATTCATAGAAGCTGAAACATGGTGGAATGATGGTTAATTGGTCTCACAGTTGCTGCCTGGTTGCCATGTTCAGCTTCCATAGCCATCTTGTACAAATAGACACATTTTTGACAAATTTGAATGTCATGGCCAAAAAACGTTTTGAGTCCCAGGGGTCATGATTAATGTCACTTCTCGCTGTCATTCCCAAAAAGGGGTAAAAAAATCATACTGACAAGAGTATAAGTAACTTTTTATGAGACCTCACCATTACCCTTGAATATTAAGTGTGAAAATGTGCATGTTTTTGTTCAGTCTGTGAGAAGTTGCTACATGCCAAAGAGGTCATAAATGCTATATCCACAAGGGCCAGTTGGAGCCTCTTGAACAGATGGAGCTAATGTTATAAGTGATAGGAACACAAATGGGGAACACTATTCTGAATGCATGTAATATAGAAGGGGTGTCTGTCTGTAACTTTCACTTAACCACAAACCAGCACCTCTGTAGGGTTATTTGATTTCCCAAACGCTTGTTGATAGCAATGTAAAATTTACATAATTTGGTATTTCATATTCTTGTATTGGTACAGTAAACATTTTAGCAGTTTCCACACACACTCATACCATAGGGGAAACTTTGCAGCAGCAGGCAAGCAGTAAATTGTAGCTCCTTTGGTTGAATGCCCACAAAGCCTCATTTAAATTCAGATGGTGGTTTCAGTCCATATTGGAAGGCAGCACTTCTGGCAAGTAAAAATAAAGTGAGAAAGAAGGTTGAATGCTGGAGAATTTTTCCATGCAGAAAGTGGGGCAGCTCAGTGTGAAATGTGCTTTTTCAGAATCACTCAAAAGTTACAATTTAATGACTTTAGTTGGACAAATTAACGCTATAGTAGGTTTGAGCAAATACATCCCATCAGGCTTCCTCCTTAAAGACTGAATCATTTCACCAAGAATGCTGTGCATACCCAGACACCTGTTGTGTAAATAATGACGTCCATGGGAGTGTAAACATAAACTTTGACTGAAAGGTATTCCCTGCCCTGATGAGGCTCACTGACCAACAACTGAAAAACTGTTTTTAAAATCTGACAATGTGTCTGCTGTTTTGTTGTCAGGTGAGATGGACTTAACTGTTCCTTTTCCACCCCTCCCCACCAACCCATTTACTATAAACAATTGGGTTCAGGCATGCTCACTGTCTACCAATAAAATGCTATGTTTAGCTCTGGCTCTGTGTACATCTGCCTGACCCATCTATCCATCAGATCAGGCAGAAAATCCTCGGCTGTCTGTTTGTCGGTCCAGTCCCCTGTCATTGTAATAGCCTCCTATAAATTATACAGGGGACAGTCATTCCCTAGAAGCTAAAAGGGATTGCCAGAGCTCTATGAAGACCTGCTGGTACCATGCAGAGGTGTAAATATGCAAAAATATTACTGATATGACCGGCATTGATAAGATGTGCTGAATGAAACAACTGGCTACCCAGGAATAGTTGCAGAGACGAGGCTGCAATCAAAACAGCTTAACTGTTACTTAACAGTGTCACTTTGTTTACAACTAGGGAGAAACAAATGACCGCTTAAAATTGAATCTTTTATTCATCCATCATGAGTTTCCCCACAGGTAGTTTTTTTAGTAACTAAGATAACTATTGATAAAGTAATACTGAATGGTCTTAATGGTCTTAATATGGTATGGATTTTCTGGTTGATTTTTTTTTATGCTATTATAGCAATACATTTTGTAATAATATATGCCCTGAAATAACTAAATAGTAGACATGCAAAAATGACACTAAAGTTTAGAATTTATAATGTCTAGAAGGTATATACAATGGGGTTTGATCTGATCTATTGTCTGGCACAACACAAGTTAAAAATTTGCAGAGTACCATTAGATATTTGGGGACCCCCCCCCCCAACTAATAGGTTGGCAAATGCCCCACAGCTTGTCAATTCAAGAAGTCATTAAACACAGTCTTGTGCAGCTATAAGGCTGTTACAAGGGCTTGTTCTTTCACTGCTACACATATCAAAAGGCCTTAAGCTAAGTGAGTTCACTTATCCTATGTGTAGTAGTAATACAGTAATATGAGTAATACAGCTGTGGCTGTTCCACTTGAAACTTTATGACTGTATCATAGTCAAGATTCGCAGGTAACATCTGTTTTCACAGGCAGATGTTTCCTGGATTAGAGTATTGATAGAGCATTATTATAGTGTTGAAGTGTTTTGTCTTTGAAACTGTGGGTTGCTGCTGTTCTTGGTCAGGTCCCACTTAAAAAAGGCAAAAAAAAAAACCTCTACTCTAACTGGACTGTCATTGATGGAGTAGCACTGAATCTAATGTAGACCTTGGTTTGAGGGGGTGAAAGGACGATTTGGGATTTTGTTTAATCTTCACTATGAGTACTATGAGTCTCTGAAGTACCTTTTAGTCAAATTTCTAAAATAAAAGTGGTCTACTATCGCACACCTACATCTATACTTTCTCATTTCCTCAGATCTATGCCTATTTTTGTATTTTGGCTTGAACTACACATGGTAGGCTTCATCTTATACTCAGTTTCTTTCATAAAACACTTTGGGAAATATATCAAAATAAAAGAAATGTGACCACGTTTCTTTGCCAAAGGCATGAACTTTATTTAAAATGTTGATCAGTATTTTTCTGTCCTGTCTTGACATGACAACCTTGTATGCTGATTCATTCCTATTTAAAGATTGGTTTGGATTTAAAAAGGTTAGATGTCAGAATTGGTACTTGCAGGGGAAAAAGGTGTATTCTCTATTTGTGCACATCTTTGTTTGAAATATTTAATGAGCTTTTGAAGACTGTTTGAGACATTTCTAAACTGTATAGCGCTCCAAGTTTTATCCACCTATTCTCTGCTGCTTTATTAAAAATTGAAGCTAATCACCTCATTTTCTTTAACCTCCTCAATTCTCATCTCCCATCAGTTCTCTTTTTGCATACTTTTTTTGTCTTCACTTGCTATAATCCCTCTCTCCTCTGCCCTTTCTGTCATTTAGCTGGCCAGTCCCCCAGCTGGAGCCCGGTCAGATCAGGCTAATAGTGTACCAGGACTGTGAGAGGCGGGGCAGAAATGTCCTTTTCGACTCCAATGTCAAGAAGAGGGGCACGGAGGAAACACCTATATCTGTAAGTCACATTTTGTTCTATGTGAAGATGCTGTCGTTTGGAAGTATTATTCTAGTGTTAGTTGATAATTATCTAATGACAGTGGTTGTTAGTGATCATTAGTGATCCTTCAGTTCATATTTATCTTGATAAGAATGAAGATGTGAATAAATATTGCACTACACATTTCTCAATAGCTAATTCTGTGTTTACCTTTTCCTATCCTGTCTATTTACCTGACTATTAATGGATACCTTATTGTGTTTAACTCATGCCAAAATGGTATTGAAAATGGTTTGAAATCTAAAGTTTAGCAAGAGCTAAGACAAGAGCAGTGAGACCAACACAAGAAAAAAGTAGACAGTCACACAGGTGTGACATGCAACAACGTCATATGACTGTGTCACGATGTTAAGAGGACACAGGCTACACCTTATCCTGCTTATCCTGCAGGACGCCTCAATGCCAAACAGTGAGATGTTTCTGACAGAGGGATCAAAAGTAAAAGGCAGAAAATGTTTCCTGTTGGAAGGAATGACAGTCTTTGTTGCTGTGCTTTTTTTAAATAAATCAGACTATTAATTTTCTTGATTAATTTATTACTTTGACTAAGAGCAGCAGTTAAAAATGAGGTTTCCTTTTTTTCTCACTGAAAAAGCTGATATAAAAGATAATATACAGACATCTTTGGATTCAAAATTTCTTCACGTTACACCTGTCTCACAAAATCAGTATCCAGCGCAGCAACAAGTTGAACAACTGGTTGTTAACTATCAAGTTGTATTTTCTTTGTGGTTTAAAACACAAAGATCCTGGCTCACTGGATGCCAAAAAGTCATATGATCAGTTTTTGAGGCCAAGCTTGTCCTGAGGGCAGATATCACCTCCTCTTTCTGACAGCATGTCAAACAGGCATTGAGTGACTGCATGTCAGTGTGCGCATGAGACTCAGTGTTGTTGGTTTATTGTCAGCAAACTCATTTCAGTCTTTAAAGACAGGAAGATATAAAGCATTTAGCCACAGCGTAGCAGGCCTTATCAGGATGTGTGTGATGATAGCTTTCACACCTAACAGTTCTGTCTTTGACTATCAGCTTCAGGTGCTGGCCTCTCCTATTGGAGAGTTTATAAACAAACTATGATGCTTAATATTTTTTAAAAACATGTCTAATATTTTCATACCCCCTTAGTAGGCTCCGGCCTGACCCAGACCGGTTTGTTCTAGTGCTCTTATCTCCAATAATAATAGCCTCAGCTGACAGCCCGTGTGTAAGCTGCATTCTTTCATCCTCACATGACAGCCGTGTCATTCGCTCTGTCTTTCCCTCTCTATCTGTCTGTCTTACTCACTCTCTTTAGTTTATCCCCCAACACTCTGTCTCTCAGTCTCCCATCTGATTCTAAGCTACTCTTTACATTTCCCATTAACTTTCTCTCCATAAATTGATCTGGTTATCAGGCTGTGTCCTGCATTATCTCTTAAATCTTTCATAAATCACTTTCTGGCTGTTTTTATCACTATCCATCTGCCTTTTTAGCTTCACTATCTCTACCCATTTCTAGCATTCTCATGTTCTCTTCAAAATTAAGTTTTCTCTGTCATCCTTGATCTTGATTAATCTCAATCCCTTTTTAGCTAGGTTTTTAGCCCCTACCGTTGTAGAATCTCATTTTGCCATCCTACACATTCCCATCCCCCTGTGTTTTTTTCATCATTGCTCTGCTTTATCATACCTTTACCTACCCTTTTTTATTAATTTTGTCTCCTGACCAGGTTTAACCTTTTTCCCCTTACCTCACCTTTAAGTTCACAACCTTGCCATCACACAGAGACATAAGCACACACTCCTGTTGTCTTATGACACTGACTTTGACAATTGGGTTGTCTATTTGAACAGCTTTCACATTTGCTATTACTGATGCAACGCACAGGATATAGAGCGGCAATTAAAAGAGTTATGCAATGCATGTTTGTTTCTTAAACACTGAGACTTCTTTTCAGAAACCTCTCTACCACAAGGTATTGAAACAGAGCAGTGTGGTACAAGGATTAAGTCCAGTGTGTGTTTGCCTGTGTGCTGCCTGAGCTGATGTCAATATTTTTGGTGCATTCTGCAATGTTCAAGCTTTGCCAGCCACTATTTGACTTCTGTCACATGATAGGATGGCTGTTTTCTGGTATATGCTTTCGTGTTGTTTTTTTGTCAATTCAGAGGAATTTATTTTGGTGTGATCAACAGCAGGAACAAGAAAAGTACAGACTGTCAAGGAAAATGAGTAATAGAGAAACAAGGTGCTGACAGAGAGGCTTAAGAAGTAGAGAAAGGAGGAGGGTGATATGTTAGGAAAGACGTGGCTAAAAAAGAATAAAATTACAGTAGAGGAAAGAAAAGATGAATCTAAGGCGAGAAAGAAAACTGCAGGAAAAAGATAGGGATGAAGTTGTAGTGGGGGAGGGAGGGAGAAAGAGAGCATGAGGGAGAGAGGGAGGGAATGATTGCAGTGCGGCTCGCTCACGAGTTCCCGAAAGAGTCATATGACTAGCAGTCACATGCTGCTGGCCTTTGTGTACACACCTCACACTGCACTGCAGCAGACATACACACCCATGTGCACACACAAACACACTCGCTCAGAGTTGGCTTAGCTTCATTAGCATTTGTGTTGATATTTCCAACAAGATCATGCATATTCCTGTAAAAGAAAACGGAATATTGACACAGAGAGCTGCACACATCGTCAGTGTTTACTAATGATTATGTGAAAGCAAAATAAAGCCAAATATTTCTTTTTGTCTTCTCTTTGCCATTGTTTCTCTTTGTCTTCCTCTGAGTTTTCCCTTCCTTTCTTTCCCTCTTCCTTTCATTGGCAGCGATAGTGGTTTCAAGTGAGCCATTACCAGAGCCTAGCTAACACACACACACACACACACACCCTCCCACTCTGCTCCCTACCCTCCCGAGTGCATTCCTCTTGCATAGTCTGCCAAGTTAAGAAGGCACATGACACAGGCTGATTGAGCTCACATTGCTTTTAGTTTGCGGTTTACACAAATGCTTCTGGTTTAGGTTTCTGTGGCTTTTAACCTGAACAATATGACTTTATTTATGTTGTTCCTCTAAGAGATCTACTCAGTATTTGTCCTTTAATTTTAGAACTGGTTAAAATTAGAAAGGGAATGTAACTCTTTAAAGGTGTCATGAATTCTCTGTTTTCTCTTTATGCTAAAACCTAAAAAAAAGTGCCTCTTTATTATCTGTGCACATATAATGGCCTTTTGTCACATAAATAACTGAACTCAACAACTAAGTAGAGAAATTCTACATTCGTCTTACATAGCTGTGCACAAAATGACAAAGGTTCTAGTATAATTTTGCATGAACAGTTGCACAGTGATATAATTCTTTGTTCAAAACTGGGTAATCTATAGGAGAAACTAATGCAAACCTGTAATGCAACTTAAACACCTTGTTGTTTGTGCTGATGTTTGCTGGTTTCTGCTATATTCATGTTTTCAGAGGCTGCTTCAATTTGTGTATCTCCTTGATGGCTAAAAAAATGCACTCAGCACACAACAGAATACATATCCCATTACTGGATCAAGGAAATTAATTAATCAGATTTTTTAGAAGGTGTTTTTCATATTTTTAAAAAGTTAGGAAATATAGGCAATTTTATTTAAAAATATAGTTTTTATTGCAATACTTTCAAAGAAATTTGCATTTTTTTGTAACTTTCCTCAGAAATATCAGTAAGACATTTAAATTCTGATGCTGTGCTGTATTACTAAAAAAAAAAGGTAATATGTATTTTTTCTCTTGAATCCAAAATGAAGTAAAAACACATAACACCCTCTGCTGGTTGAAAAAAATGATTGTTGCAATATATACTTTTGATAAATGTATATAAAAAGTCAATTTTTGTACCAATTTTTAATTAGATTTTATGGAATCATTACATTGCTACTGATAACAGCAGAAAATTCAAAATCATAAAAGTGGTTTTCTCTGTAAAGTCGGTTCTGGATAGATAAAGATCTTATACTTGAAAGTAAAGTTACTCTCCAATGTAACTTGAACTCACTGCAGCTTTAATTGGAACTATGTTTATAGAACAGTGGTGTATAATACCCTATTGTTTATTACCTGTAGAGCACTGAGGCCCAGGTGAAGATGTTTGGGAAATGCTGCCAGCTTCGGCCTACTGGAGGTAGCAGCAGTTCCCTGGACAGCTCCTCTTCCTGTGCTTCTGAAACAAAGGAAACCAAGGAGCAGGGACTGCGTTTCCAGGTAACACAGAGGGAGATTTGATTGCAAAGTCAAACCATATACTGCATACATAGTTGCAATGTAATGCATACACGGCATAGTTTCACATCTTTAAAAGCAGGTATCTAAATACTGCTCATGTCTCTCAAAATGTGTTCTTCTCCTAGGGCTCAAGGTGTTCCTCCGATGTGGTAATGCTGGGAGAAATGATGTTCGGCTCTGTGGCGATGAGCTATAAAGGTTCCACACTAAAAATCCACCAGATCAGGTGAGAAGTGTTGATTGATGATGGCCTTAAACAGAGCACAACTTTTGATTATGTTTTTAACATTTGATATTGACATTTAGCTTCTGTAGAGTTAAAGAAAAAAATGTGATGTTTTCCTCTCCAGTTTGAGTTATTTTTGGAAACTTCAAATGAAGGATAGGAAAAGAAGGAAAAGCTAGAGGAAAGGGAATGTGTGGAACAAGGAAAAACAGTCAAATGAGTTCAGACAAAGCTGACACACAAACGTGCAGTCATGCTGATGATCTTTGTCCTGGTGCTATCATCATATCAGGTCGCCACCTCAGCTGATGCTGAGTAAGGTCTTCACCGCCAGGACAGGAGGGAGTGTCTACGGCAGTCTCAACACGTAAGCACTCGAGCTTATCAACACATACAAACCAGCTCTATGCTCTGATTATGAGAGTAAATTAAACTACGTGCAGATAAGCTCTCATCTCATCTTTTTCTCACATCTGTCTCAGTGGAGATCTACATTAGTGGTGGCTGGTAAACTGGTATTAATACTGTCACCAGTACTCACACGAGGCGTAAACAATGACACTGATAGTTCAACCTCTCAGTAAGGTGGCTGGTTAATAAAAGTAGCATAACAGAGACATGTGACACGACACCATCTCATACTTAGTCTCGGTCTTTTGCATGTTTTGGTCTGAAAACACTCCTGAAGTATGGGATGACTGGGCTATACTGCTTGAATATAAATTTAGATATGTTATCCTTTAATTTTTTTAATGCCACAATAAAATACCATTATCCATCAGAGTATACATACTGTCTGTCTTCTTAAAAGTTCTAGTTAAATTAAAGTATTTATGTCAAGCAAAAAGCAGAGATGTGCTGTCAGTATGATGTTTGTAATTTAGCCATTTTGGATGACCTAATTTACAGGTTACAGGACAGTCTTGAGTTCATTGGACAGGACAGCAACACACTGAGGCCAGATCAAAACACCGGGGCCAGCAGTCTTCTTGGAAACATAGGTAACCACAGAAACACTTGGCTGGTTTCATAGGCTTCTTCATTCATATATCCACAATCAGTGATAATTCCCAAACCACCTCAGCAACACTGCAGAATACTTTGAACTGAGCTTTAAGATCAAGTGTAGTGTTGAACAAATATAGCTATAGCTGTTTCTTTGGTAGAACTGTAGTCAAGCAACTGATGTTATCCACTTTTTTCTGAATTTAACTATTTATCTGAATAACAAAAACAGCTCAGACTCTCTTTAAAAAAATCTCTTGGACAGTATGAGAAACTTTTTGAACAGGTCCTGAAGTGCAGATTTTTTCATAAATAAAAAGAATCTGCTGTTGTTGTATCAAACATTCAAAGTAGATCTCTACTGTGAGTCAGCTGGTGCTTTTCCTGAAACTCACAGTAACTCTGCTTTCTTTTTGGTGAGACTCTGATATCGGTTTGTTTTAGATAAAGTAAAAGATTGTTTACTTAAAGTATGACAGGATCCCAACAGAAAAGAGAATATTAAAAAATGTGGACAATGTCTGCTTATGTGAGTTTCCTCTATGTCATCCTCACAGAAAAGACAGAAAATATAAAATACATATAAAATGAAAAAAATATAATTAATTGGTTTTATGAGATGTGTTTTCTGTGAGTGATCCCACTATTTATCTTATCTTTTTGTCTTTCTGACTGACCTAACAGATGCTGGTTATTATTTCATTCCGGACTAAAAAAAGCTCCTGACAACTTATTTGTTTGCTACAATATGTTCCGAACACAGGGGGCAGCTGGCTTCCCTCTCTAACTCATTCACTAACCATGGTTCATGTTTTTTGTTGTCTTTTCCCTTCCTTGTCCCTTTCTTCTTTTCCATGTTGTTTTATGCTGCGCAGGATTTTCTCAGCTCTGCAGCCCTCGACGGGCCTTCTCTGAACAGGGCCCTCTGCGCCTCATCAAGAGCGCATCTTTCTTTTCAGGTTGGCGCTTTAAACTGGCCATGACTAATGTGTGCCAGTTGCATGCATGTGTGTAGGCTTTAGTTGTGGGCAGCAATAGTGTTGATACAGGCCTGACTCTTGGCAGCTGCATGCCTTTGTGGTGATTCTCGCTCTAGAAGTGGTAGCAGTAGTCAAAGCATGCAATATCACAGCACGTCTGCCATCAGCTTGGGTCAGATAGAAGCTGAAGAGACAAATGTCTCAGGTAGCCAGTATCAGAAAACATTCATAGGTTAATAAAAAAGATAACTTGGCTGGAAAAAAATCACAGGGGCAGAAAGTCATCAAAGCTGCTTAAAGGTTGAATAGTCATACTGTAAAATTCTATCCTGGGGTATTTAATGGTATCTCTTATGCATGTTTAAGATTGTGTGTCTGTCTCCAGCAGTAGCACCACTGCCTGTGATTGAAGATGATATAAAAGTGATGGCAGAACTTCTGTCAATGATGTAGGCCTAATTTGTCCAATTAATAAGCTTTCAAAAAAGAACTCATGACAAAGACACACTCATAGTTATGCATCACATGATTGCACCGTGCTGTTGTCTACTCTGATGTCAAACCAGAATGTGCACTGCTCATTGTAATAATATCATTAAATGTCAGTTATCTTAAATATGTTAACAGCCAATGTGTAGGGTGCAGCAGCAGCCCTGAACATCAGGCACAAACTATTGTTCTTTACAAAAACATTTCCAAGCCCTTTATATTTGAAATGTATATGAAGTTAATCAATAAACGCATACTATTAGTTGTGTTATCAGATCCTTTCTGGAGAAAAAAAGGGAAAAAGTGTATGAACAGAAGCACAGCTATAAATCAGTTCTTCCCTTTAGTGAAAGCTAAGTGTGCTCCTAGATTTTTAAATGACTAAAAGAAGCTTTTTTCCAAACAAATGCAGCATTTTTAATAGGGGAAAAATTACACCCAGCACAGTGAATGCAGGGCGCAACAATATCTGTGTAGAGTCCAAAAATCAAGATTTGTTGAAAGAAAAAGAAACTAGTATAATAATTTCCCCATTTTTTCATTTGTAATTGTTTCCATTTCAAAACCCTTTCACTGTTTTGAACCTATGTCAACAGGAAAGGCTAAGAGCGATTGCACCATAAAAATACTGAAGGAAATGTAGTCACATCACAAACTTATTTTATCTTCTATAAGTAGCCTCCTTTTGAGAGTTTCTGCAAGTGCCATTGTTAAGTTCAAGCTCTGTTTTAATATAGAATCCTTATATTATTCTATTAAAGATTAAAAATTAGGTTACTTAACCAGTACAGTCATCCAATCAATCGGATACTCTCAAATACATAACTGCAAACAGTGTACCTTTGCATTGCTTCAGACTTCTCTGTAAATAAACCATGTTTCTGTGACTTACTATTATTCATTCACACAGACTAGCAGTGACTGTATAAGATATGATTCAGCGGTCAAACAGATTGTGTTTCTGCTAATGTTTGTTTGAGGGACAACAACCTAACAAAAAGTCAGTTAGTCACTTACTGGTAGGTTATAAAATATATCAGCCAGTACTATCTGACCCAGGCCTGCAGGTTTTCACAAAGAAGAGGTGTGCATGGGTTCTCACTGGTGTAGGTGACTATTTTCTTGAAAATGTTTTTTTCACTTCTCTGCTAATCTTCTTCACTCACATTATCACACTGACAGTGACTGTGATACTTGGGCATATCATTTTAGACTTTTTTTATTTTAACCATTGGTTTTAGTGTCTGTTTAAGTGTAAGCTGTTCATTTTTTCACTTACAAACCTTAAATGAGTGCATTGTGTTTATGCTTGTGCATATTGGCAAACATCCTCCCTTACATTATATCACTACATGCTACAGTACAGTTTTGCTTAGTCTGCTGTGAGCCACTGAAACACCCCACCTGTGCAGATGGTGTCGAAATCTTTTGTGCAAGTGTGATGTTGCAATAATTGAATAAAGGAAAGGAATTAGTTGCAAAATATTGCACTTTCTCTACCATATTGAAATACTACATGTAGTATCTGCTGGTAGAGAAGGGATCGATGCTCAGATATTAACCAATGACACTGCGCCACTCTAAAACCCTGTTTGTAACAGCTTTAATGCCCAGGTATCATTAATCACTGTTAAACAATAACATGATTTATGTGCTTTTTGATCAGCTTATTATTTTTATAACAAATATAGTTGTTACTTTAATGTGTGACTATGATGGAAAAACAATCAAGATAGCCAATAAAGTTATTTTCTTACTTATAATGCTAAGTTGCCCTGGTATCACTGTAACTGTCACGAAGTAAAGCAACAGATTTTCTTTTACTCAACTCAAACTCCTGTCATTAAGTGCTTTTCAACCTGAAGTTCCCTGCTCTTTTAGTGCTTTTAGAACTTGTTCTTATGGAACTCATTGGTTCCTGTGGCCCACTGTTTGTGTTTCTATGAAGGTCAAAAGACCTGAGAAGATAAGGTAAATCAGGCATCCTGATGCAGCCAGGTTTCAGGAGATGTTTAACAATATGTAAGGGATATTTCAGTATTTTTGAAGTTAGCTTGTATAAGGTACTTGGCAATAGTAGTGGCATTAGCCTCCAGAGATTTCAGTGTGTGCTGCCCCTTTAATCAGATTGTGTTTGGGGCACCAACAAGGAAGCTAGACCATACCGCACTACTGACGGGTATAGTTGCTCTGCGTATTTTAGCGTGTTGTATGTAAAAATGGGCTGAAATACAAGGTTGGCTCAGAAAGTATCAGAAAATATCAGAAAGTGTTTTATTTTTCACCCAAAATGCTGCTATTCCAGGCACTATGTTGCTAGGCAACCTTCAGCTTGTTCTTCCACCTCAGCATATCGCTGCTATTGGATCAGCTGTTTGGGCATGCAGGCTTTGACAGGGACAACAACAAATCAAGCTAAAACTAGTTGTTTCAGCTCAGTTTTTCAAAAGCTGATACATTGTGTTCATAAGGTAAACATATTGTGCCGACTGAAGCTTGTCCAGTTTTTACACATTAGAAGAACAAAGCCAAAAACTTAAAACTTACTTAGTACTGAAAAAAGTACTACCCCCTAAGCAGGAACCCCTTCTACTCCAGAACTAATGTAGACCCTGGTTAGACACTGAGCTTTTCAAAGGGTTTCTAGTTCCTGGGGAAAGTTCACATGGTTGAAAAGCACCTTTTTCATTGTATCATGCTGATCAGAAACCTCTTTTGCCAGAAGCATTCAGTGTTTTCCTCCTCTCTCTCCCATGGTGGGGTAAATTTTTGCCCTTTGCTTTAGTGAAAAGCTGGTGTTTCGAATATAGCCCTGTATAAAAACGGCATACCAACAGTCCTGTGTCAGGCACCTTTATATTGTCATGGTGTGTTGCTCTGTTTGTTATGCAGTGTTGGTATGGTCATAAGCACAAGTACTAGAGGAGCACATAAACACAACCCTAAAAGTTTTTGTTGATTTGCTCATTAATCATCTCAGCTGGTCATCAGAACTCTGGCTTTGTGGTTTCACACGTCTCTGCTTGGAGAAGCACAGACATTTTTCCCATTTTACTCCTGAGTGTTGACAAGGGACATGTGAGAACAGGCAAACAGACTCAGTTACATCTATTTTACATGGTCTGCTAGAGAAAGTTGCATCAAATGTAGGTAGTTACAGGAATAAGTCGGTTAGCAACTCTTACGACACTTGTTCACAGTTTGTTTTCTAAGATTGCTTCCTGTTTGTGGTATTACACAACAAAAGGGGACTGACAGCATGACTTTGAGTACACAACATCCTTTTCACGGTCAAATTTAGTTATATACCCTTTTGTATTTATGTAGTCGTGTAGGTCATAATTCAAACAAAGATGCACTTATCAGCCATAGTATAATGACTAAAAGTTATGTTGCAATTAAATGCAATATAACAGCTCTGCCATAAATGTGACTTTTATGAAGCTTTGACATTTTCAGTTTTTATTTGCGTTGTCAGAGAGGCAATAATTCTACTTAATATGTATTACTGAAGTTATAGTGGGTGGTGGTGGTGCATTCTTTTCAGCGTGTTTCTATTTTATTTCTCCAATGGGATGCATTGGTGTAGGTGGTCATAATGTTATGGCTTAATCATTTATATTTTGTTAAAAAAAAAAAAAAAAAAAAAACATCCAACTCAAACTCTAGAACATGAACCTTATTGTTAGTACTTTTGGAAATGTTACACATAGTGATGATGTCTTTGTCAGTAAATAAATACTAGCATTAAAGGTCACTCATTTGTAAAATTAAAGGAATAACTGACTCCGATTTACCAATAAGAACCTCCTCAGCATGCTTAGTGTTTTAATTTTGCTCGTCGCATTTGTTGTTTACTAATGTGTTTTTTTTTTTTTTTTTCATCTTTGTCTTTCATCCTCTTCATCCTCATCTCTGTCTTTGGCTTTCTTTCATTTTCTTTTCTTGACTTACTCTTTCTATTGTCAAATCTCTCTCCTTTTTTCATCTGTTACTATTCTTTTTCTCTTTTTCTTCCTCTTACACCCTTTCTGCAACTTAACCCTACTCTTTACTTCCTGTCCATCTCCATCTCCCTCTACCTTCATCCCTTCCTCCAGGCCACAGCCACCCGATGGACATGCCTGGCCGAGGGCTTTACGATGAGAGGGACAGCGGCATTGCCAGGTCAGGTAGGTTAATAAGACTTTGAACCAAAGCCTGGATTAACCTACACTCCATACAGCTTTTAGCTTTGTCACTGAGCTTTAAGTCAGGTTCTTCTTTATACTTGACAGTAAAGACGAAGTAACAGAATAGATGAAGTGTACAATAAAACTTAAAAGTTTTTCCTTTTTGCCTTATAATCACCACTGATCTTCATCAAGGTTGCCAAAAACATGCAGCTAATGAGATTTTCTTTTGGGAACATCCCAGACAAAATGTTTGACCCCTCTGTGACTGCACAGTTCAAGGTCAAGGATGTGAACACTTACATAAGCAGGGGTTACTTTAACCAGTGCTTCTAAAGCTGCCACTTCACCGATGTGGCATGCAGACACACAGGCAGACAGTTTTCCATTCATTAAGGCAACACAGTGGTGTTGAGGCTGAGTGCAGTCTGAATGGTGAGCTGTGCAAGGTGGGAGAGATGACATTACTCTTTTCAGTGCCCAAAACTATTTTGAATTCACTATTTTTTATTTAAACTAGAAGAAAGAATATGATGTAGCGCTGGAAGACTGCAGAGAGGTGTTTACACGGCCTCTAGGGTCCGGGAAACCGTGTGCAATGGAAACTGACCCCTGATCTGCCCCCAGCCCCCCTACCCCCCCTCCTCTACAAACATCACCATGCCCCACTGGCATGACTGGTATGAGGGGAATTGTCCTTTCTGCTCAAACCCGGGTCACATGCAGAGGATTAAATATAGCAGCTCTCAATACCCGCTACTAGTAAACGAGCTTCTAATTCAAGACTTGTCCTCTCATCTTCGCTCTCTCCACTTCCCCTCGGCTGGAGAGCTCTTTGGCCGACTCAGACTCTCACACAAACACTGCCCTCTGTGGCACAAAATCTCATCCCTATGGGACTCTTCTTTCGTCTTCAACAGTCAAGTTTTCTCTCAGCTTAGCTTATTAAGATATCACCCCTTATCTATTCGCACAAGAGATAAAGGGAGATCACACACCATCTAAATGGCTCATGTGACCATTGATCAGAGAATGCTGCATGGCTGTAAATAACCCTGTGATCAGGGCTTACATTCTGTATATGTGTGTGTGGGGGACAGATAGATTGTCATTACCATGCCAGTCTGGTGTAAAGCCAGGTTGTTGAACAACTGCAGCATGTGACTGTTAGCAGGCTAAGTGACATTAGATCTCATATGAAAGCTATTCAGTAATTAGAGGCTCTGTGATGTGAGTGTGAAAAGGGGACAGAGGGGGGTGCGGGTAGTTGTTTGTTAGTTTTTGATTTTATGTGCTGTATTTGTTTGCAAATGTAAACTTTTTTTTCAAAATCATTCTCCAGATTTATGTCTAGCTCAATGTGTGTGTTCAGAAAGAATAGCCCTGCATAATTGTTATCTGACTAATTCTCGTCCATTTCCTTTGTCACCTGTCATTCCCCTACTCTCATTCCTATTCTCTTCTTCTCTCCTTTTTTCTCTTCATCTACAAAACCTTCCCTTGTATCTCCTCCATCCATCTCCATTTCTTCTTTTCATCTCTCCATTGGTTCTTTCAGCTTCTTTGAGCAGCCTGTTGATCACTCCCTTCCCATCTCCTGGCTCCTCACTGAACAGCAGCTGTGCATCCAGCTACCAGCGTCGATGGCTTCGCAGCCAAACCACCAGCCTGGAAAATGGTGTCTTCCCACGATGGTGAGAACCATACATCATACTAGTGCGCATAACAAAGGATGCCGTTTTAACGCTTGTCATGCTGATAAAGTGCTATCAAGTAAAAAGAATCTTTGCATATATTGACTGGATATTCCCTGAAAAGTTGCTCAAGTTTTCTACACACAAATGTTGAGTCTTTGAGGGTAAGACTGGGGTGTTTATTTTTTCTACCTTGTACCTCCTAAATGGATTTGGTTTATCCTCGAGTCAGAGTGGACATTTGTGCAAAGTTGGAAGAAATCCCTCAAAGAGTACATATGTACTGTGCTTAACAAATTTATTAGACCACCTGTCATCCAGCATCATGAAGTGCTTTAAAGGTGCAGTGTGTAATATTTAGCCTATTAGCATTTAGCAAAACAAGCTTGGTTAAAATGAAACATAACATTTATAAGTAGATTGATCTAAATTAGTGTTGACATCTGATAACACATTTTTTAAATTTATGTTTTAAATTAACTCAGAATAAGCCTTTTATTCATACATAGGGAGGGTCCCCTCCAAGGAAGCTGCCATCTTGGATTTTTGCATTTTGCCTGTTTCTATGGCATCATAGAAGGAACCAAATAACAGTAAAGCATGTATTGATTTTTAAACTTCACTGGTTCCCACAGTTATCACCAGAGAAATGATCATCACACTCCAGAATTGACTGTTAGATGTTGACAGTCCCAATTTTACACACTGTACCTTTAATGCAGACTCTTCATTTTCAGTGAGCTCTCCACGTTTTACCATTTTGAACAGGAATGAGGAATTTCAAACTGAATTCACCTTTTTATACCCAAATTTGAGCCGGCTCACTGGGCTTCTCTGAGAAGTCAGAAATGAATCAAGCATAACATTCAACCACTAAAACTTATTTTTCTGTTCAGGAATGCAAGTAAATAACTATAATTTGACATGTTAATCAAAAAATAATGCGCTTTACTATTTTTTCAGCGTTTTTGTAAATCAGTAAATTTGAAAATTCATGGATAACAATAATAATGATATTTTAGCATTAAAAATGTCATTTGGGTTAAAGATCTTCTACATACTGGTGTATTAACCATTGCAGAAACATAAAAAATGATTTTGGTTTTGCCAATATTTACTAGTGCTGTAAATTTAGGGCAGCTGTGGCATGAATCTTATTTTGGGTAGTGGTCTGATAAATTTGTTAAGCATTGTACATATCCGTAGTGTTGGATGAAAACTCTTATATTCAAAGTTACCACTTTGCAGGGAATAAAAAAAACAAACTGTAATTTTTAATTAGTACAATACTGAATGGTCAAGGTCAGTATCTTTTTGACACTTTTCATTGCTTTAGAATAAGTTAAAACCCACTTACAAATGTAAAGGCTGACCAATAGCACTGATTTATTAAAAAGAATTAAAATAATGAAAAATAGAGATACAAGGTTTTGGCCTGATGCCAGTGATATGTACTGTATGTACATGTGGACAGACAGACAGATCAACAGGCAACCCTAAAAATGCCTCAAGCTCTGGCTGTTGCTGATGCAGAGGCATCAAAACACAGCTAAAGCGGAAACTATAATATAGCAAGACAGTAATTAAAAGAGTAAAAGTTCTAGTGCAGTGTTGTCATAAAAATAGGAATGGAAATATTTATTGTACTTATTTATGGTTCTTATTTTGCAAGAAAGTCGCTGATGTGTTTTGGGCCTAAACTTCACAGGAACTGCAGTATTTTAAAGCCTGTTCTCTGACAAAGAGCCGGTGTGAGGTGCCTATAGTTGTCATTATTGACTTGCTTAGATTGTTCTTTTTCAAGTGAGAGACATGTTTAAAACCCTTGGCTTTCACTGCACAACTCCCCAAATTCTCACACACTCACAGACACACACCAGTCGCTCCTAAATGCTTACCTCCCCCCTTTGTTTTTCCTTGTTGAAGGCTCTGTTGGACCAAAGTTTGTCTTGCAAGGACTTCCTAAGAATCCTGCAGGCACGCACTGCTGCTATGCACTAATAACTACACATGCAAACACACACGTTGCTGTGTTGGTCTGTCACTGAAAATGCAGTTGTCAGCCTCTGAGTGCTCTTACCTTACAGGTGATGGAGTTCAGCTGCTCCAAGGCATCTTGTTTACCAACTGTAACAGTAAAAGTGACAGGATTGTATGTATCTTTATCTGCATTTTCTGTTTAAGCTGATAAGATCACAAGGGCACAGCTGTGAAGTTTGTAGTAATCAAAACAAATGTTGTATGTTGGATATTTATGGGTTACATCAAAAAAGTCTGTATAAGCTGAAGAAATATTCTTATAAACAGTTTCAGCAGTTGCAAATTTAAATCGGTCTCGAGAAATTGTTCTGAATCTGTCTCTGCTCTGAGGTTGATTCCCTGTGTATCCTGTCCTAATCAGGTCAGTTGAGGAGAGCTTCAACATGTCTGATGAAAGTGGTGGACAAAGTCTCGGCGTGGCTAGAAAGAAGAAGATCGCCATCGGGGTCATTTTTATGCTGTCACCAAACCCTGAGGAGAACAGCCGCTTTCAGGATTTCTTTTTCTCCCACTTCCCTCTTTTTGAAAGTCACATGAACAAACTGAAGAGTGCCATTGAACAAGTGAGTTCATTGTTTCACTAGGGTTATAGACTGACTGTATTTTTTTTTTTTTTTTTTCACTGTTGTCAACATTAATGCTTTTCAATGGCTGTTTTCTGCTTTTGTATTCATGTTCACTACCTTGATTAATGATGTGGAGACAAGCCTACCAGTGAAATCCATTTAGAAGGGGGATATGAATAGTACCCAAATGTGAACCTAACACCATTTGCTTTAGTAATAAGCAGAGTTGCTGTCGGATTGACTGATCAATTGTCATTCCTTGTATATTTGCTCCTCTGTTTACTGGTGTCTGTGGTTGGCACTCACTAATCTCTGGATGGCTTCCAAATTTACCCTAGATCCTCCCTGTTGCCCCCCCCCCTCAAAAATATCTAGCTCCACCCTACATGAAACTTTGTCTATCAGCTTCATTTGCCAAATACCTAAAAGCCATGTTTGTTGTGTCACTCTCAAGGCCATGAAGATGAGTCGACGGTCAGCTGATGCCAGTCAGAGGGCCTTGGCTTACAGCCGCATGGTGGATGGACTCAATGAGTTCAGGTTGGGCAATAACTCATATTCACCCACTATAACCTGCACATTTATCTCCCGTAGCAGACAAGACATCTACAATTAGCATTACTTTGCTTTTGATGAAAACACCAAAAAGATGTTTTACTATAGAGGGAGTTTTATAACAAAAATACGGGAAAGAAGATGCATTACCTTTTTGTATTAAAAAAAAAGATTATTCTGCAGTGCACAACAGGAGGGATCAGCAAAAAGCATAAATTTATCCATCTGACAAAACAGCCAACCATTTACTGTTTTCATCTGATGGAACTTTTTTTTTAATGTTTATTAGCTAACTCTCAACATTGAAGCCAAGATCATGCTGACATTCAGTTTCTATGTACTGTGGCCAAAGAATTTCCCTGGGTTTGGTGCAAGGTCTCTGCCTCAAAACAGAATACAAAATCTCTTTTGAAGAAAAAGAAGCTCCACTTGGTTTTTATAATATTTATTACTGCCCCATAAAACCCCTCACTTTACATGAAACATAAACAGACATGTATTTCCTAGAAGTAAATGAATGTAGGCAGGGTATAATGCAGACAGGTGTGTTTTGCAGAGAAATAAAAGGTTAAGTGTCAGAAAAGTATTGCTCTGTTTGGAAGACAAAACATCTGCACCTGACAATAGAGGGAGAAAAACAGGCATGACATGTTGCTTATCAAACCCTGTAGAGAACAGATTATTAGTCCCAAAATGTCTGAATTGTATCACATTAAATATTATTTACTGAAGAACAAACGTTTCAGCTCCACTTAACAGGAATTTTATCTGAAGTCTTGCCTTGTTGACCTGCAGTTACATAAACCTGTAGCTTACCCTCAATGTTCTTAAAAGTAGGTCACCAAGTGCCCATACTAATCCTCTGTTACTCATGTTGGGTAGCTTTAATGGTCTACACATGCCTTTCATTCCTGTAGTAGTTGGTCAAGTTAAGAAAGTTGAAGGCATCATTTGTGGCCTTTCCTAAGTTTATCAAACAGGCCCTAAACTGTTTACACTGATACCATTTAATACTTAACAGCTACTTTTATTACAGTTTACTAAGAATGTTTTTGCTTTTACTTTCTTACTTTCACTTTACTTTGGGCCCAGTATGATGAATGGCTGCCATAAACATACACCTTGGATAAACCTTTATTAGATTTAAGAAAAAAGGTTGTGTTTGCATAGGAGATATAATAACTGGGGATTTAGTGCCTCTGTTTAACAGGATGGAAACAAAAGGAAAAATGCATAAGGTAAAGGGATGCTGTCACTATGCTCATATTACAGGTTCAGTGATCAATAATGGATCATCTCTTAGGGATTTTTAAACATAGTTCAGCAGTATGACCTGATGAAATATGTCTGGTAAAAGAAAGGAGCAACACAATGTTCTCTACCTGTCTTTAGCAAACTGTGGATATTGCATTGTAGCTGCAGTGCATGTTGGGAGTTCCTACTTTGGGCCTTTGGTGATCTGAAGGTAAACTAAAGGGAAGTTTAAGACACTGCAAGTGCCTTGAAAGCTGGTGAAATCAACTCAGGCAATGCTGAAGAGCTCTATGATGTAACGAGGGTCTGGCTTGTCTTTATCACAGCTTGTTTCAGGCAGGACTGCGTTTATGCAAGCAAGGTTATTATATGTCCCTTGTGGGGATGCTTTTCAAGTCCTGGATTTACTGTTCTATGGGCTGATATCATGCCCATGCACCTTGTTTTATGTGCACTGGTTATGATGCTAATTGAACACCATACCAGACTTTCACTTGCCGTACAAGCACTCACAGGCTGACAGTTCCTTGTCTGATGTCCCCTCATTGCTGCAGTCATATGCCTGCTGGCAGCAGGCCACAGCAACCCAAGCCTCCTGAGTGGCAACCCTATCTACCTCAGACACCAGCTATGGGCACCAGAATAGTAAATAAAATGTGAGTGCCAGCAGGGGGAATGCCATTGCCCTGGACAAAAAAATATCTGTAAAATCTCACCTCCAGACAGCTGCTAAAATTAAGTGTAACCACCTTTGCCATTAAGGACTTTTGACTTCATGGAACATTACAAAAGGAAACTGGACGAAATGCCTTTGCTCGATGCTGCTTTGACGTAGTTGAAGGGCGAGCATGCACATACACCCACGCATGCTGGCAAAGATAAGCTGCGCACTTAGCAGAGGCATGTGAACATAAAAGTGACACCAGCCTATAATGGGGTTACATGGATGGGGTCTTAGTCTGAGGCTAGTGAGGAGTTAGTAGAGAAGCAAAACGATGTTATACCTGTGTTTCTAAAGGGGCAAATTGGCATAAAGTATGCAGCAAATGGACCAAAAGTAGATAATTTAATGAAAATGTGTGCTGGTTTCTGGGGGTTTTATAGCAGAAAGCAGCGTAAAAATGGAAACACAAATAGTAACAGTACATCATTTGAAATCCATCCTAAACAAGTGTTTTACTTTCTTTGCTTAGATTTTTGCATTGTTCTGACAATGCAGTGCATGTCAAAAGCATGAGACTGATTAAAATGGCTGTGAAAGAACATCGTACATCAACGTCATCCGGGTTTGTTAAGATTAGAAATGTTTGAATTGGTGCCCTCCATAGTGAGGTAATTTAAATCGGGCCCTTCAGTCTGACGCATCAATTTAATTTCACATCACAGCCACGCTCTTTAAAGTTCACCTGAACAGCTGCTGGGGACTAAATCTGCTCATCAAGTGCTGGCTCAGCATCAGAAGGCAAATGTACACAGAACAAAGGGGGTCAAGTGGAGTCTAGAAAGGCCTCTGATGGTCCAGTCTGTTTAAAACACAGCATAATTAAAACCTTATTGGCTCATTTAATACCTCAGGCCAAATGATGGATCGTATCTGCTATATTCCTGACAATAATGTGGAAAGACGATCAAATATTTTGGTCTGCTGAGTTACCAGTGACCTCAAGTCTAGTCTGCCACACACTTCTGTGACTAACATGTTTTAGGTTCATTAGTGATTCATCAGCAATCTAACAATTTTCTGTCAAGAGTTTCGTTGTGCAAAGATTTTGTGATGCAGCAAGACCCACAGCAAAGGTCATAGTAAGAATTGCTGGGAATTTGTCATGGACTGATGCATTTGTTCTTGTCGAATGATTAATCTGTTGAACAGAAAAGTAAGACAGTTTGAGGTGTGCTTGCCAGAAAGTAAATGTTGAAGCTTTAGTTTTTCAAACCAAGTAAAGAACTTGAGGTCATCCTTTCTTAAAAACTGAGTTTTATCTAAGGCAAGCCTGTAAGGCTTGTGTCCGTCTACAAATACTTTACTACCCTTTATATGGCCTCACTGAAATCCTGCCTGTCATTATGCTGATACTAATAAATAGAGGACTGGTTACAACAACACAATAACTATCTGCTATAACTGTTTTACAACGTAAAACATGCATTAGTTCTCCCTTTTTCAGTTTAAGTTGATAACTTCTTCTTTTCAACATGCAAATAAGGATCAAAAATGAAGTTCCTGTTCTCTCTGGAAAAATTCATGAACCAAAAATAGCTTGATTGCTTGAATACTGGAGCTCTTTTGAAGGTCAGTTTTTTTTACCATGTGACACCTGTGCTTTCTCTCAGCATGCAGCTTGTCTGCATCTCCTCCATGACAGGGTTCATTATTGGTCAGAGTTTGGGAGTCTTCTGCAGAATGACAGAATTTTTATTCCTCAACAGTAGGACCTGTAAAGTTATAGATCATGCATGCTGAAAGAAGCTGGTTCTGATTATTAAACTATGCTAACTTGTGCTGTTGTATCAGCTAGTGTTACCAAAGAATGCAAGTGTTTGATTGCCTCAATATGTGCCTGCAAGGAATACGAGTAAGCAGATAAAACAGTCAGATATACCTAATTTATGAAGAAATATGTTCTGTAAATATCTGAACTAATACTGAAGCAGCTGCAGGCCATCTTTCATAAACGCCTGATTCTTCACATTCCTGAGGCTGCAGAGATTCCCCTCTGCCCCTGTGTCAAAGCTTGGCCCCCGGCCGAGACATGCTCACCAGCAGGCCCCACGCTCTATGGAAACTCCAGTCCTCCTCAATGGACAAATGCCTCAACTGAGCCACATACAGATGGACATACACACAAGCACACTCGCACACTGTACAGAGCAAGAAACAGGACTGTGTGAGAGTGCAGACTGTTACAAACACAACCACTCACACAGCAAGGGTCTCCCATGGCCTCAGAGCAGACAGTGAATCTCTGTGAACTGAGATCTCTTTTGTTTACCCCAAGAGACAATAACGCATCTGTACTCTCTCTGTCTGTTTTCTCTCTCTTCCCCTCCTTTCCTTTTATTCGCTCTCACTCCATGTTTGGTCCCTCTTTCATCCCACCCTGTACCTTATCCCTCCAGGATGACCATCTGCGACCTCTACACCATGCCCCGCGTGGCTGAGCCTGTCTGGTTGACCATGATGTCTGGAGCGTCGGAGAAGAACCAGCTCTGCGGTCAATTCATGAGGGAGCTTTCTCTGCTGATGGAGCAGGCCTCCAAGAACCAGTTGAGTGTCCTGCACATGCATTTCCATCAAACTCTGACTTAATAAAAATATTATAGGAGTTCAAATGCTTGTATCCAAAAAGGGAATGAGTGGTATGTATTACAGTGCAATTTTACAACATTTTTGACCAATAGTAAGGCCATGACACACCCATATATTGTGAAAACCACACTATGCTCACCTTAATGGGTATGTTTGGAGTTGAAAGCAAAAAGGCTGCAGACAAAAATTAGACTCTCTTGTATAGAGGACAGACATGCACAGTAAAGCTGATGTGTCCATGATTTTTCCACATCCTTTGTTGGCGTGCATTTCCTAAACAGGCATATCTAAAGGAAAGCAAATGTAGAGTCACACAAACTATCCATTCAGTCTCCCACATACACACATTCTGTGGACTATCTCCCTTTCTTAGACTGAAGCACACACACACACATTCAATGTTTCTCCCTCTTTGCATTTATTAGTCGGCCTCAGAGGGAGCTGTGAATGAGAAGATCCCTGCCAGTCTCTAATTGCTTATTGTTTTTGTTACAAAGCCACGTCAAACCAGTGCTAATTGTAAGTTTATGAATTGGTAGCAAAGGCTTTTATTGAACATTAAACCCTTATTCAGTACAGTTTTTAAGTAGCATACATTACTCTGAAACAGAATTATATCATCAAGTTTGGGGGCAGGATGAAAAGTCGGCCACATATTTAAAAAAAAAAAGATTAAAAGCTTCTTCTCAGCATTGATGGACACAATTGTTTTTAAGTATAAACTTAGATCACTTTAAAGGCCAAAGCTATAATGATAAGTGAAAGATGAAGGTACATTTATGGTTTAAAAGCATAAAAAACCTACTAACGAATACAACGAATTGCAATGGATTGGGAAAACAAGCTCCTTTGTCTTTGTAAAGAAATAAGTGAACAGTGTTGTAAACAATCTTATATGATTTTAATCATCTTCACTCACAAATTGCTGCAGAAATATTCTCCATAATTCAGTATTTGGTGTTGGATGTTCTAATTTTCCTGTAGGAGGGCCCCAGACCCCTCTGTGATTTTGTCTAACTCCGTGTAATTTTATAAATTCGGTAGTGTTATGAAACACTTGGCAAGCGTTCTAACATCTTGGCTACCAGGTTGTCCACTTAAAAATTCTTGTAGCCCACCCTTCTTTTAACATCATGCTGTTGTTCTGTTTTATTTAATTTCAAAACCGTAGGTTTTATAACTCCCTATAAAAAAAACTGGTCAAGTGTTGTTTCTGACGTTCAGTCAGTTCCGGCCGTTTCACTGCTGACCATGAATAGCAACTGTGTCTCCTAGGCAACCATCAGTGTTTCGTTATCTGATTCACTTCTCAGTTACAGTCCCTGTTTCCACCAGCAAAGGTTAGGATGACTACCACACAGATACTTCTGTGTGATATTTACTCCTGTGTCTCCAAGGCAACCATTGGTCTTACTGTAACACATCATATCCCTTCTAAAGGCATTCCGTCGTCGTTCCCACTGAGGGTTATGACGAGGACTACACTCACATCTTTGTTCCAGCACGTGATTTAACTTGAATACCATGACGTGTTGAGTCATGAGACAGGAAGGGAAGAAGACATTTGTGGTCAGGACTGAGAAGTGAATCCTGCCCAAAGAATGTGTGTTTATGTGTGAAACTGCATACATGTGTACATGCACTGAGAGCAATAGTCTGTTTCATGGAACTGGGCTAGAAACACTCACCTAAAGTTTCCATGAAGGGAAGAGTGTCATAATTTTTTTTTTTTTTTTTTTGTATTTCCTTACTGTCTGCTGACCAACCAGTGTTGTTTTCTTCTTTTTAGATTTCTCCCTGCCTTACTGACAGCCATCCTGACCAATCACCTGGCATGGGTGCCCACTGTTATGCCCAATGGGCAGCCTCCAATCAAGATCTTCCTTGAGAAACACTCCTCTAAAAGCGTCGACATGCTGGCAAAGACGCACCCCTATAACCCACTCTGGGCACAGCTAGGTAAGGCACACTCAGAGTTTGGATGTAACCTTTTTACTCCTAGAGCACCTGAAGTGCTAGAGGAGCAAACAAAACCTATGTTTGTTCTTTGAAGCTGAAACACATCTTAGCCTGCCATTAATAATCATTACAGCACAAATACAAGTTAGGACATGACCATTTTTTCATGCAAATGCACCAAGTCTTCAGTCTTTATAAGTTTTGTGAGCATTGTACTATAGCTTTAGTTTTAAAAATTCTGCAGCTGCAATAACTCCCAGAATACTTTAATCAAACATACTTAACATATTAACATTTTGAGTTATCCATGTTTATCCCTGGAGGATTTGTTGTCCTGAAAAGCATGTTGCATCAGGGGAATTTCAAAGATGTAATTCTGAATAAATTTTCTGATGTGTAACTGTAAATAGCAGCTGATTTATGGGCACATAAAGCTGGCGATGATATCCTATAAATACATAGATATCTTAAAGAGCATGTTTAGGAGTTTGCACTCTCACCTCAAGTGACACAGAAGAAATCGAAAGTGAGTTTACGATGACACCCAGTGGCAATAAATGATACTACATTCCAAAGCAGCACGTTGCTGTAAGAATAAATGGAAGAAATGAATATAGCAAGAGATGTAAGAATGCCATGACTTTAGAGTCTTAATATTATGATTGGAATTCTCTAGCGGGGGGATTTTAAAAGATTTTTCCCTATTTATTGGGAGATGTATGAATTATGATATCTCCTCTTTTTCTGTTCCACCTTCATATCCATAAGCCAAGCTGGAATATGAAAAAATCATGCTTAGCCTGAGAGTTTTATTTTGATTCTGGAACTTTTAAAATGTTAACAGATTTGATTTTATTCATGTGATCTGGATGAAGTCCAAAAGTCAGATGAGAGGCTGGAGGTTAAGAATAGTGGTGAGGAATGGGAATTGAGGAAAGTTAGTCAATTATAGTTATTGGTGGACCTGCATGCCCCAATTCTCTTCTGAAAGTTTCTACATACAGTGAGTACAAGTTAACTTATTTGTCATGGATGCAGTTGTTATCACAAATGTCTTAGTCCTGCAGACCTCCTACTACACAGATGAAATGAGACAAAAGTCTTGAGGAGTCTTATACAGAGCTAAGGGGCTAGCTACTCCTCTTTAACAGCTTTTCTCTCTTGTTTTGTCATAAACATGGTTTTGATGAAAACATTCATATACAACTAAGCAAATAAATTTCATGGGGTAAGCAACTGAGTAATGATACATCTTTTATAATGCGCCTGTTCTGTGAGCTTACTCCGTTGTGTGCCACAAGAGCTATCTTGTGTTTGAGGGCCAGTTTCCTTTCTTTCATTTTTGTCTGTATTTGAAAAGCCAAACTGGTACCAAATGAATAGCCATTTGGAAGCCAAAAGACAAACTTATTACTGAGCTGAGCCAAATGATCCGGATCTCTGAAGAGACAGATTTCTCATTACAACAAGCAAGGCAGGATGGACATCTGCTGTTGAACCACAAGCAAGATCAGAGAATGTGCAGTGCATGTATCCCTGCTGTTGGGACTCAGAGTTACTCAAATTGTGTTTTTTTTCCACAATTTGAATGGTCGGCACAGCTGTTAACAGCATAAAACTTTGGTATTTTGATAGTGCTTCTCTATGCAGAAATCGCCTCCTGCCCCTCATCTGAAGTTCTGAATGTTACATCATCTGCAAGCAACCTGAACATAACTACTTAAAACATTGATGCATCTTAGAACTTGTTTAGCTATGCTAATGCTTTTTTTTTTTAATCATTTTGTGTAGGTGACCTGTACGGGTCTATTGGGTCCCCAGTACGGTTGTCCAGGACTGTGGTGGTCGGTCGCAGACAGGAGTTGGTCCAGAGACTCCTCTACGTCCTTACATACTTCATCCGCTGCTCTGAGCTGCTAGAGACCCACATGCTGGACAGTGCTGAGGACGAGGCTATTGTCATGCCCGGCTCTCTCATCACCACGTCCTTGAGGAAAGGAGAGGTGGAGGAGTCAGACTATGTCCTGGTTACCGTCCATAAACCCAGTGGGGACTACTTGTCTGAAGGGGCCAGTAGCCAGCAGACAGAAGCCGGGGACAGCAGCTACCCTTCAGACAACAGCCTCCAGAGCAGTACATACACGGACACAGAGATGGAGCACTGCTCCGGGGACACACCCAAGGAGGAAGATGAAGATGAGGAGGACGATGAGGAGGACAGCAGTGAGAGTCAAGGTTCCAGAAGTAGTGTGCTTCAGTCTGGACACAGCCAGGGTGAGAACCCTGATATCAGAACTACAGAAGCAGCTGAATCCAGGGAGCTCTGCAGAGAGTCAAGCAGTCCGCTGGCCTCTGAAGCCCGACTGGAGACAGTGTTGCGTGTTGGTTCGGCTTCCCCTAGGGAACCGGTCTCTGTGCTGGATACAGAGACCAAGAGTGACCTGAAGCTTATTGTCCCAGCTATGCCCACTACTCTTTCATCAAGTCCATCTGCAAATCCTGTCACATTAGAGGGTGTAAACTTTGGGTCTGAGGCTGGGATGGATGCAGGCAACCAGCATCAGGCTCCTCGTCCTTTGGGGACCCCTTTAGAGAAGAAGCCCCCAGACAAGAGCCCAGCCGCTCCAGTGCCAGTACCACTCACTGGGCCTATGGCTTTAACTCTAACAGAGGAGGAAGAGCCAGCAACTAAAGTCACCTTTCTTATAGGAGACTCCATGTCTCCTGAGTCAGACACAGAGAGCCGCAGAAGAAAGGTGGAGGAAGAAATCAAGAAGCACAAGAAACACCTCAAGGACAAACATCCGCTCCACCAGCAGCTGCTTCTACATCAGCAACAGCAGCACCTTTATAAGCAACAGCTGCAAAGTGGGGTGGATTCAAAGACTAGTAACAGCAGTGCATCAGAGGACCAAAGCAAACAGACCAAGGCGGCTCCACCTTTGCAGCGGGTGTCCAGTAAGATGCCTCAGTGGAGCCCCAACTGTATGGATGATTTTGATGAGTATTTCAGTCTGGAGAACCCTGTGGAGACAAGGACTATAGACGATATGGCCAAAAATCAGGAGGCCAGCACCACAGACAGTCTACGCAAAGACTTGCTGGACCCCTCGGGAGTCCCACGGTCCCATGACTTAGAGGGTCATAGTTTTCAGGGGCCAGTCCGGGTTCATGGTGTAGGTCTCTGTTTGAGTACAGGTAGTGGAATGGGTGGGTCCAGCAGGAGGGGGGACACATTGTTGGATGTCCAGAGAAGGTGCAGATGTGGGTCTACAGACTCCTCTGACACCTGCTGCTGCAGGGGCTGTTCTGCTGAGCAGGATAAGGGTCTTCTGTTGTCCGTTCCTGTCCCCCAGGATGGAAGCAGCAGCAGCAGCAGCAAAGAGGACCAAAAGAGGAAAGCGGTGCCTCTCAATGACTGGGAGATCCCACGCAATGAGAGCTCAGACAGCGCACTGGGGGACAGCGAGAGTGAGGAGACAGAGGACTGGCAGGAGGAAGTGCTGGTGCCCTTCCCTGGGTGAGTGGAGGAAATGCATAAACACACTTCTTCTTTGACTTTGACTTTATATTTACAAAGGATGAGCTTTTTTAGTATAGATGACTTCAGTTGAAATAATGAGTGTGAGTAAGGTATCTATTATTATTGTTTTAAGACAAATAAACCATGTAATGTGTTTGATTTGTAGGTCAAAGTTGGTGGAGAACTACTCTAAGCCAAGCATTGCCAATTTTGGTCGCTCTCTGTTTGGAGGCTACTGTCCCAACTATGTGCCAGACTTTGTACTGCATGGGGTGCTAAATGACGAGAAGCTACGGCAGAGTCTCATGGCTGAATTAACCCATGCTGTTCAGGTAAAGGACTAAAGAGTTTAGACCACCTAAAAAGATTAGCAATAATTGATTATGTTAAGAGTCTTAGCTGTAGACTGATTGATTCTAGACTGAACTGTTTGTGTTTTTTAATCATACCAAGCCGTTGCAAGTGAGCCATCAGATCAGAATCTTTATTAATGACCACACAAACAATTTGGTGGAATTTGCTTTCGGTACAGCACTTGAAAAGGATGCTCGCATCCACTGTGTCATCACAGAACAGACAAAAACATTAGACATTAGACAACAGTACAACAAAAAGGCATATTTAGTCCATGGCTTAATTGAGTGTTCTTATGGCAGAAGGGAGGAAACTGTTTTTGAGTCTTACTGACTTGGTTGGCAGAGATCTGTAGCACCTCCCTGAGGGCATGAGAGTGAACAGGTGATGAAGAGAATAGAAGGGGTCCGAGGTGATTTTGAAGGCTCTTTATGTGACGCGTCAATGATATAGTGTGTCTATGGATGGGAGGGGTCGACCGATGATTTTGCAGGATTTGTCTACAATGCGCTGTAGTTTTTTTTGCATGAGTGTGAGTCCAAATTACCATACCAGACAATTATTGAAAAGGTGAGTATGCTTTCTTTGATGGCGGTGTAGAGCTGTAGGAGAAGGTTGGGTCTGACTCTGAATTTTTTGAGCTGGTGGAGGAAGAATAAACGTTGATTGGCTTTCTTGTAGGTGTGGTCTGAGTGGAGTTTCCATTTGAGTGTGTTGGAGATGTGTGTGACGAGGAATTTGAAGGAGTCAGTGATGGTGATGGGTTCGGACAAGATGTGCAGAGGGGCATTTGGTGTGGGATTGCGGGTAAAGTTAACTATGATTTCCTGAGTTTTTGCTGTATTGAGTTGGAGATGATTGTCTTGGCACCAAGTGGTTGTTTGGGCTATCTGTTAACGGTAGTGTTGTTCGTTATTGTTTGTGATGAGTCCAATTATGGTGGTATCATCTGCATACTTGATAATGGAGACTGAGCTGTGGGTGGAGGTGAGGTTGTTGGTGTACAAGGAGAAGAGCCAGGGAGAGAGGACATCTCTAGTGATTTTAAAAAGATGCAGAAGTTAGGCTGATTGATAGATGATTGTTACAAAGGTGTAACTGTTATTGGGAATATGTTAATACTATGTAAGTTGATGAACAGAGCAGTCTCAAATGTGGTTGCAGTCTTTTTTACATAGGATAAAACTCATCTGAAAAAAACAAACAAACAAAAAAAAAAACACAATCTACATTTCTTAGACCATTGGCTACATTTTAATGGTTATCATCTTCGGCCAACACTGCTTAAACTTTATGGGTTGAGGAGGGCTGGAGCCCATCTCAGCTGTCATCAGACCAGAAGTGGGGTCCATCCTGGACAGGTTTCTGATTAATCTTGGCTTGTTTTAATGACTCTTATCCATCAAACATTTACTTAAGAAAACAGTTTTGTAAGAATGGTAATATATATGTAACATGATCATACTGCTATAGGTAATAGAACTGAAGTAGCATAGGGATTAGTGCGATGTGTTTCTCAGTCCTTTTCAGATGTTTATATGTGCAAAACAAGGAATTGCTGTTATAAATATGCCTTTGTCTTTGGGGACTGGGGCACCCATGTGTTTGATTAAAAATGTTTTTCTAATCCCCTTTAGCATCCAGTATTGGATGAGCCCATTGCAGAGGCTGTCTGCATTATAGCAGACACAGACAAGTGGACGGTGCAGGTGGCCAGCAGTCAGAGACGAGCCACAGACGTCAACAAGCTGGGGAAGGAGGTCCTGGTGTCCAGCCTGGTTTCCAGCTTGTTACAGTCCACCCACCAGCTCTACAAACTCAACCTCTCACCCAACTTTGTATGTTCCACATCTCAGTCTCATTGTTGTACTAACTTTTATAAAGTCAAGAAGCTCTCTTTAATTTGCATTTTGACTTTAGTCTTTATACAGTGATTCAGTCTGCTTGACCGGCCATTTTTCTCACTCTCCTTTCAGTGTATAATGCACCTTGAGGACCGTCTGCAGGAAATTTACTTTAAGAGTAAGATGCTTGCTGAGTATTTAAAGGGCCAGACAAGAGTCCATGTAAAAGAACTGGGAATGGTCTTAGGGTGAGTATTTAACCTTTGTTCACTAATAACATTGTGGTTATGTGATTGTGATGCACCAAGCAATACAGAGAAATGGTGCTCTTACAAATTTTTACATTAATAGTTATTCTACAAAGGTGTAGACTCATGTCCTAGTCTGTGAGTAAGCCACGAGTTATGGAAGTGCAAGAGCACAGCGTGTAAAAATAAAACACAAGTACCACTTTCAAACATGCACACACATTTTGCTGTTCTCCCTCACTGGCTCTTTCTATCCTATCTCATTCCTGTGAAACCTCTGTTACTATCTCTGATGCCAAAACAGAGGTGGGTCCACTTATTCACCCCTTTTACATTTCCATGGTATTCTTTGTGAATGTGAAATGTCCCAGGGGCATAGATACCATGCCTTGAACTGACTTAAGTTTAAAAATCTGCCTTTTGACTGTTTAATAACAAGAAAATACACAAGGCATATTGTAAGAGAATGCAAACTTTAGCAAGGACAAAAGGAAACTACATGGTGGCATGTTAATTCCATAGCCCCTGTTATTAAATAGTAAAAACAACAGAAACAGAATTCTGTTAACTTGTTTGATACTGGAGCCAAAATTGTAGATAACGCTTTGGTGTTAATGTTTGTGCAACTCTAACAAAAATATTGATTGGCTCAGCTATAATGTGATAAGGTAGGCTTAAAATGACCTGAAAACTTTAATCTTTTGTTTTTAATCTGATCTTCAGTTCAATGCCAACGAAAATTGGTGTTAAATGTTCATGTTTTCTCTTTTATATTCATAGTATATGGAGTAGATCATACAATTTCCTGTTCTTTCCTCTGCCCTCTTTGCAGGATCGAGTCCAGTGACCTTCCCCTGTTAGCCGCAGTGGCCAGCACTCACTCCCCCTATGTGGCCCAGATCCTGCTATGAGACCGTAAAGCCACCGAGGAACCTGAGCAGCAAGTCAGACCTGGGAGGTGACACTCTGTCCCCAAACAACGGCACTACCTGTCTGATTGGAGACCCTGCAGCATGGTTTCCTAACCCACTTTCCTGGGCTAAAAAGGATCTCTGCTCTGACCTGCACACGGACCACAGCTGGCACGATCCCTCTCTTCTGCTGCTGCTGACTGGGGTGTAATGCTGCTGTTGCACCACTAGAGGGAACTAGAGACTACAGTCCCACAGATGGAGTGCCGCTCTGTGAAGCATCCATGAAACGACCTTCTCCTGTTGTTTGAATGTTTCTTTTTCAACAGGAAGCTTTTATTTTTGGACAGAAAAGAAAGCCAAAGACTTTTTTTCAAATTTTCCAGTTAAGAATGAAATTATCTACAGAATAATAACAGTGGATTTTTTTCTTCTTTTTTTCTGCACAATCTTAAACCCAGTTGTACGAAGAAAACTGATGGACATTTTTAAGCATTTCTATTAGGTAAATATCATTAATATCATTATCAATCTCATCCCATCTATATTATTTCATTTATCTTTATGTTTTGTTTACAAGCTAGAGTTTCACTTAAATATCTCAGTAACTTTGATTTATTGGTCCGATTATAACACACACCTGATTGAGAAGCTTGTTTTCTTTTCACACAGGAGTATAAACACTGAGTGATTTTGGTTCTACAAGCTTGTTTTAAAATGGCTAAAAGTGCTTTTGACATTCTTATCATAGGCACAGCACTACCTCAGATCTTCATATGGGCAGTAGATGACACACATTTACAGTGGCTCCATATAGAACCCTGAGGTAAACTTTTTAAACTCTTTTAATCAGAAGAAAACAACAACTGTGTGCAGACTCTATGCTGTGTTCTTAGAAAAAGGGATGGCTGTTTGATTCCTTCTTATGATCATTTCACATAAAAAAAGACAGAAAAAACTTTTTTGCATCAGATTGTGACTACAGGGGGAGAGAGGGTCCCTTTCTACTGTGGAAAAAACACGTGCATCATCTATTTTAAAACCAGAATGCTGAAGTATTTTCTTACTTTTATAGCTTCCCCACCTTTTACAATGTTTACGGCTTCCATGTTTGCTGCAGAGAGGGAACACAGTAGACCTTGTTGTGGGTAAATATGTCATCTATCAGTTAACACTATTTTCAAACATCTTTCTATGACGTTTAAGTACAGAAAACACAAAATTGAAAACATAATTGCACACCTTTTCTTTTTGATTTCCAAACAACAGATAACTGATTTTTAGTTTTGACATGTAGCCAGGGTGCGATTTGCTGAGGGTGGACATCAGTGTGGTTGCTTTCACAGGTTCTGTTTTTTTTTTTTTTTTTTTAATTTTCTCTTCACTTATAGTTCAGTTTACGGCAGGGCAACTGGGACATTATTTAAAAGTTTTTTTGTTTTTTTTTTACGGCATTGGAAGATAATCTGTATCATGTTTGCTTTATTGCAGGTACAGTAGGATCAGTTAAAATTTCAGGAAAATATCTGCAATTTTTATGATGAATACCTTAAAATCTAGTGTATGAGATGCACTTTAAAAACACCTGTTTTTCTGTCTAAAAAGGGAGCTGCACCCTATATGCTGATGCAGCCAATATCCCAGGATAAAATGCTGTACCATCATAACCACAAGTACGGCTATCACCACGTCACATGACCTGACACTGTTGAAAAAAGGCCTTCATTATTTTGTATTAAAAGCAGCAAAACAGCTGCTTAAAACCTGCTGTGATACAAAGCAACGTGTACCAGACTGACCGTGCCACTTTACAACAGCTTTTCTCCCTCATTAGGTCATAATCTAGCATTTAAAGAAAAAGAATGTATACTGTTAAGTAGATAAATCTTGTGGAGTTCTGGTTTGATTGAAAAGACTCCTCAATTTAAGATAACAAGAGACTAAAAGAGATTGGCAACACAACTTGGGGGCTGTAGGTCCGTAATTCACAACTTTAATATCAACATTACGGTAGGCTGAGCACTCGGATACCGTACTGATAACTAGCATGAGCGCAAACTCCACTTAGTGAAAACACACGGTACTAAAATAGCTGCACAGAAACTACACATTGTGGACTTTGCTTTAAAGATTGTAATATCTCAGTCTTCTCAGTGTTTGCAGTAAAGCTTTTAGATTGGACTGAGGTACAGCCTGCTGTGTATGAATGCGGACAATAGCTCATATTCCTAGAATAAGAATACCAAACTTGAGAATAATGTTTCTTTGCAAAAACTCAAATCGCACCCTGTATATGACCCAAGTCTTAATAGAAATGTGGCATGAAGGCATCACATGTTTCTGGCGGGCTCATTTTTGCTGGTAAAATTGAAATCTTTATTCATGCCTGTAACCGACCATATGAAGATGCTCCGCTGTATCAGCCTACATTTGTACAACCCAGCCATTATGTTTAAAAGGTATGAATTTCTATCTGCTTTTTCCCTCTTTGTATATACATAAATTATTTAGTTGCCCATGGTATGTGTCACGGTTCTTGTTAAACTGTACATACTCAAGTTTATTTACATGTATTTGTACAGAATGTCTTTTAAGAATTGTCTCCTCAAATTATTTTTCCCAATTTTATGGGAATGTTGTGCAATAAAGATGCAGAGGTAAACATTTTATGCGTGTCTGGGAATGTTTTCTGTCACAGAAACGAAGGGAAAGCGAGGAAAAAAACTGGAAAATAAATATTGGACGTGTTATGACAGAATATTTCTTCCTCTTAAAAAAACAAAATCAACGTGTTACAATTCAGACTCAAGAGTTGATGATAGAAGAAGATGAAAACTTTGCTGGTTGCGTTTTTTTACACTGAAACACTATAAAGGATGAAACTTGAAACCATATTTTTGTTTGTAGCAACAAGAAATTGAAGAAAGAACACAGCATTTTTAACACACTTCCTGTGAAACCTCAGGCTTGGCTCCGATTTAATGCAGCAGCCCCAATTTTTTACTCTTCATATCCAAATTCAACGGCTGTGTTTTCTTTCCCTTTCCTACCAAAGACTAATTTAACAACAATTAATCCTGATATGTGCTTGTTGTAAATTTGTAAATTTACAAGACATTGCTGTTGGGTAATTTTTTTTCCTCTTAAAAAGTGAACAACGAAGGAAGTACTTTTAGTATTTGATCCTCTGTTATGAGTCACCTGATTCTTTAAAATCTGGAAAATGCAGCTACAAATCTATGGTAATTCTGTGCAGAAATACCACTTTTGTTTAGATTGGTAGCGCTTCGACTCCCAGTATTCAACATCTGGATCACACATTTTACCCACCTTTGAATTTACCACCCTGAAGCTGGCTGCTGACTCCACCCCGCCCACCTCGCGGCACAGGAGGTAGAACGAAACGAGCACACTCACCGCAGTTACGCAATGAAGGAAGGAGTGTCCCAGCGACTGAGAGCAAATACTCCACAGGCAGATACTGAGTGTGTCTTCTGTCCCTAATCCCTCTCTCCTCACTATAGGACGCGATCAGAGAAATAAAGGGCATAACACACAAACTGTGCCAACCTGTTCACCCTTTCTGGTTTGGAAAAGAGTAGGAAATGACCTTCGAAATTATGTCTCGGAGTTTGTGGGGTTTTGTTTAACATAAAAAGTAAATGTAGGGCGTGGCGTTTGGTTTTCTACAACAGCAGATGTAGATATCCTGAGAAGTTGTCTGCTCACAAATACATACTAGTAATGTGATTATACCGCCCTGTGAAACGCGGTCGTCTGTGGTAGCAATTCTGACTACAAAAAGTGTCAGAAGTCAGAGGGAGGACCTGTGCTGCATTCAATGACTAATTGTCAAGCTCAGACATTTAACCTTCAAAATAGAAAACTTGTCTCCCGGGTTTATGAATTATATACCCTCTTATATTGCAAACTGTGGTCAGCTTTGTGAATTTTTCTGGGCTATCAGTGCAAGTGTCATACATTCCAGTTAGGATATGCTGTTACCGTATGAACTATACTGTAATATAAATCTTTACAGTAGTATATATAAACAATAAATATCTGGGTTTTTTTTTTTAACTTTCCTTTCATTATTTGCCACTTTTTCACCACTTTGCACATTTTTGCCCATTTTCACCAGTCTATGCCACTTCTTTTTATGCCACTTTTACCCCATTTTTGCTGCTCTTTGTCCAATTTTACCACTTTCCACCCATTTTCATTCTTTTAACAGTTTTGAAACATTTTTGCCTTTTTTGGCACCTTTAATACATGTTGCCCCTTTTTGTCACCATTTTGTTGTCTTTTTCCAGTTATTTATTTTCCTTTAAAGTTGTCTCAGTTCCTTATGCTTTATTTTCTGGCTTCCTGACGTTTGTGCACATCATGGCTTAGCTATAGTCTTCCATAACTTTCCTGAGAGTTTAGTTCAGTGTCTCATCCCACATCATTAATGATACTTGAAAAGGTAATTTTGTTTTAAGAAAAGGGGATTACATCTTGAAGTAGGCTATATTGTACTGTTGCATTAATGAAAAAAAAGATTTTTTTGTTGTTGTTGTTGTTGCTTTGAGAAGAGCGGTTTTTATACAGGTTAAAAATGAAATATAGTTGTCCAAGCTTAACTTTACAATGGACCATGATTTTGCTGACCTCCATGGGCCCCATGTTAGGCTTGGCCCAAAAAAGCTTTCCCCTTTTGTCCCCCTTTACTGGCGGCTCTGGTTGACATCACTGCGACTTTATCCATGTTTAGATACATTTTATGGGTGTGCCAAATTGAGCAAAAAACATACAGTTATATGAATATATAAGATATGCAAATTTTGTTTCCTGAGGACAATACAATGTGATTCGGTTATCTAGATATATGTCTTTGTGGCCCGATAGTATTTCATGCTAGACTTTTAAATCATTAGCAAATTCCCATTATTGAATAATTTCATTCTACTAATGGTTATACCCCTTAAGGTAGATGCAAATCCCTTAAATCTTCGACTGTAAAAAATGTGCTTAATTCCGACAGTCTTTGAACGCATCATCCTCTCGGGCAGACAGATGTCGTCAACTCTCCGCTCTCAGATCTGAAATAGGAGGGATCTAAATCTGAACTCCTGGATCGGACGGAGCTACTGTGCTGGATATTTTCTTACTTAAAGATGTACATAATTCAAGAAACGTGGAGCGTTTATTTCACTTTCTGTCACTTTTTAGTAACGCCCACTCGTTTTCGGACGTGCAGTAGTTAAAAGTTTAGTTTTCGCTTTCTCCTGTGAGCAGACAGGGGAGCTCCTTGTCGGCGGTCCCGATTTGGAGTAAACTCCATCCATGCTCGGCTCGACGGAGGCAAGATCCGCGGGGATGTGACTTTGTTTGGGCGGCTAAAGGATAAAGTAGGAGAGAGTGAAAGTGAGGGGTTTTTTTAGAGGGAAGTAAAGGTGGATTTGGAGCCGAAGTTATGAAAATGACCGGAGCCATGGAAACTTCTTTCAAACTGGCTTTGAAGAAACCGCCCTCCCTGCGGACAGCAGAGGTAAACAAAACGACTGTTTCTCTAATTAGCATCGCCTTGCTAATGTTAGCCTAAATCAAACAGTTGATTCATGTCGCTGTGGGAAAACTTCACTCGGCTGTCAGTAGACTTTAAGTTTAAAAGAGGTTTCATTTAACACAAATTATTTTTGTGACTCAACTTTTCCATGTTTACATGCCAAGTACACACTGTACATAACTTAAGTAAAAGTTAACGTTTACAGTGATTTCAATGGGTAGCTAGCCAAACGTCCTTCTCAGATTAAAGTGCCAGTAGCTGCATGCTAAATTAGTGAGACACAGAGCAGATTAGCCAACTAGCGAAGTAAACCTGGCAAAAGTGTTGCCTTTATTGGTATTTTAACTAAGTTGTGGGGTTCAAGAGAGTGCCCCACAGCTCTGAAGCTGTCACAGCAGTTTGTCACCTTAAAATAAGTTTAAAAAATATGTAAATGAAAGTCTTCAAGGCATACGCTTTTGCTTGTTGACAGGGTTGAGTTAGAGATGACCCTCTTCTACTGCTAAGCATATTGGGCCTGCATGTTCAGTCAAACAACTCCTAACACCCCAGCTCATGCCTAAGCCCTGGAGACAGTTAGAGTAAACTCTGTGTTGAATGAGGCCTGTTACATTTGATTACCAATGTTTCTCATCCCTCCTCCTCCTCCTCCTCCTCGTCTCCTCCCTACATGAAGCTGTGGAAACACAGCTGGCTTGACATTGTTTTACTTACAGCTCTGTGCCCAAAATAACTCCAGCCGCTCATACTGCTCCCCATGTTCAGCTGCTGGTCAGAGTTTTGAAGTGCAAGCAAAATCTAAGGACTAACGTTTTTTTTTTTTTTAAAGTCGGCCACCTTTCAGTTTTGCATGACACATTTAAAAAGGTCCCTTTATATCTCTAATCCTCTGTTTGTTTGTGGGTGTATGGTAGGTAGAAAGCCTCTTTCACACCGCCATAGAGGACGTTTGTGCACACTTTAATAGGCCATTACAGCCCTGTTTAGTGCACAAATAAATGACATGCTCATTGCAGTAAAGGTGGGTGTGTGATCGAGAATATAAAAAACACATGATAGGCAGCACTTTGATAATGTTACTATATTTAGTCATACCCTCCCAAATACAGGGAAAGAGTCAGACAGTTTTCCAGGAATCTGTGTGCTTTATCTGCCATCTGCAGCCTTTGAAGTCTGCTCAAATGTAGCAGAGATGGAAGAAAAACTATGTTTTATAATCATACAACAGAGTTTATAGTATTTAAAGGAACGGTAGGTTCGTCCGTGTGCATCTCTCATAGATAAATTACTCATTTTCATGAAACACATACTTGTGAACATTTTCAGTAGTGTTACTTTATGTCCCAAACATTTTCAAAGATATTGTGTGTGTTATTTGAATGATCAACTGTCCTACTGCACACCAAGTTTAAAATATCTGTAGATCTTCATTTTAAAACACAAAAGCTGAATGAAAGACAAAGACAATGGTCCAACTTGGTGGTTCCCAAGTAGCCACTGAGTTGATATCATTTGTTTCAGACACATTAAGAAAACCAAAGAACAGCTGTTCAATAAAACCTCTCTGTAGTCCTCAGCTGTCACAGCCAGTGGACCTTGAATAATTGAATAGACCATAAATATGAAGCTGTGTAGTTTCAGCTGACCATGATGTAGACGGACTAAATCAATAAAACCTCTCCCCACTAATAAATCACACCTTCAAACAACCACAACATCAAGTAACAACAGCTTGAGGAATCCAAATTATCTCCCTAATTTTCCAAACCTTTGACAAATGTTTAAATACTTCCAGCAAGAGGAAGAGGTTGTTTTAAATTTTGAGTACCATAATTTTTTAAAATTGTATTTTCTCTGTTAATAATCAACTTAAAACCCTGATGTTAGCTCTACCTGAATGTCAGCCATGCTTACATTGGTTGTAATTTGTTTAACCAGACAACAACACTGATTTTTAGATGAGTCCTAACTCTTTTATCATGAGAACCACTCTTAGAGATTTGAATAGCTTAAACAGCTCAAGTCTATCATAGATAAACCTATGACAAGAAAGAACTTTGCTGCTACCCTTCCCTTGTGTCCAGGTTTGTTATAAGATGGATGATGAAGTTGATGCTGCTTATTTTTGTTCTGACATTTTCCTTTCTTGATTAATAGGAAACCAATAGGTAAGGTCAGGTATGGTTCAGCACTTGGCTGATCAACCATGGCCCTGTGCTACTCCAGCCCTCTGTTGGCCGTCTTCTGAAAGCCATAGAGTGCCATAAAATTTTGTGAACAGGAGTGGGGGAAGACTTGCTCCAAATGGCAACAGGATCATGACTTGAACTTGCAGCCAGTACAATAAAGACTGCAGCCTGTGTCCATAAACTAACTCTCCAGTCATTGATGGTGGTAAGACTGCACTGCAAAGTAACTTATAGGATTCAGGCTGATACTCCACTCCACAGGATGCTTAGGCTTTAAAAAAATGTTTAGGCTTTCATACTTTCATCAGATCAGGACAGTGGATAGACTAGGGAACAGGGGGAGAGAGTGGGGAATGACAGTCCAGGTTGGATTTGAAGCCAGGCTGCCCACTTGGAGAACTGTAGCCTCTATATATACTGTAACCATGAGGCTGCTGGTGCCCAAGACACTGAAGTTGTTCTTGAGGTTGATTAATGGCTGTGGAAAAAAGAGCTACAAGTCAGTGCGAGCGTGGAGCTGTCAGAGAGAGTTTTGTCTTCACAGACAACCACTCCATAGTATAGAGCCATTCACACACAGTGAAACTTAAACCAGATTTAACTAGTCTTAAATCCACACCCTTGTTTGTCATTTAAAGCAAAGATATAGACATGTAGTGTTGTTAGGGATGCAACAATACCATATGCTTCAGACAAATATGGGAACAAGTACTCGCCAGTGCCGTGTACAAATATGAGTACTTTGTCGTCCTCATTTATGTTAAAATATTACAAAACTGCAGACATGGCTCCAACTTTGACCTCAGAACCACATAATGAGAGGCTGATTATGACAAGTACTCTGGCTCGATATCGGTACAGTTAACAGTATCTGTGCATCCCTACTGGTTGTCATGGCAGCATTAATTTAGGAACTGAAATGCAGGCGTTTTAAGTCCAGTGTGTTTCCTTATATGGATTACCTGGGTTATATTTTGGTCCACACAAAGAGCACAACACACACTTTTTATCCAACTTTTGTAAAATTTTTCGATCTATTCTCCAGGTTTCTCTCTCAGTGGTATTTTTTGTGATTAAAAAGAAAAGTGCCACTTTGTTCTGAAGTGGCAATCTTTCTACAACGTAGCTGTTCCCAGATGAGAAGCCTGAGTCTTGATATTAAAGGGGCTGCATGGGAGTGCACTGGTTGTCTGTGTTACCACTAGCAAGAAGGTTTCTGGTCCTGGGTGAGGCCTCTCTGATGAGTTTGCATGTTCTCCCTGTTCTTTTATATGTTATGTCAGGGTATTTCCATGGTTAAAGACATGCTCTGTAGAATGAGTTGTGATTCTGGATTGCCTGTACATGTAAGTGTGAATGGTCTGTTTCTATAAACCAGCCCTGTGATTGACAGGTCAAGTCAAGAGTACATCCCACCTCTCAGCTGAGATTGGCTTCAGCTCCTAGAGAGCCGACTGTACTGAAGTGTATAGATAATGGATGGAAATATACAATATAATAATAATGATTTAAATATATAACACCTTTAAACTATTGACTATCAGCCAATTATAACAAAAAATCAGGATAAGTTAATTTGTACTCAAGGAAAGTAGAACAGATACTCTAAACCTTTTTGTTTAACATTTTGTAGCAACAACGGTAAATTAATTAAAGAATAAATGAGCCTATAGATGAACGGATAATAAGGATGAGCGTTGGCTTCAGATAATTGAAGTTAACATTTTAGCCAAATGATAAGGAATATCATTATAAGAGATGAAACTGAGACCAAACTGCAGTGAATAAATACATTAATTAATTATCAATTTTTTTACTTTTTTGGGGGGTCATTCTAGAGGTTGTGACACATTGGTTAATAATTTCCTCATGTTATATTAACTTTGACAAAAACACTGTCATCTCATCAATCATAAATCTAGTCCATGTATGATTTTACATTTCCTTAGGGATGTCAAGATGCCTCAGTTTAACGTCAGCATAATTCAGAATTGGTCCTTTTTGCAAGCATCGACACATAATGTGAGCATGAACCGTTGCAGTCGCAGATGTTTCGCTGTTGTGTACTATCAGTAAAATGCTAGCATGTAGCACACCGAACAGCTGATTCAGTGAAGAGATTATAATTGGCAAAAGGTTTTTTTCATAAATGTTGGTGGTATTTCATGTTAAGATGTCTATGTTGTAGATGTGCTGTAGGTACATCTGTCCAGATGTTGGGCTTTGCATGTAATCCCACTCACCACCATTTTTATGCCTTGTCAACCTTTTCCACTTTCTTAGGTTTTCCGCCTGGCTCTTCCCCCCCTGCCTACCTTTTCTCAGTACCATCCAGACGTCCTGGTGGTATAATGAACAACAAATCATGCTGGGTGATTTACAGTGGTTTTGGCTGCTTTCTGTACAGATTGGACATTTATGGGAATTCCAACCATCACAAAGCCACAGGCTCCCAGGGGAAGGAGCAAGTGAGGGAGGGAAAGACTTTCTGACTTAAGTGGTGACTTCTTGCTTTCTGAGCTGAGCAGAGGAGCCGCTATGAGCAGAACAGAGGAGGAGGTGCAGACCAGTGTGTGGTTCTTGGGAGTGTGTGTAAAGAAACACGTTTTCAAAAGAGGCAGTGTGTGTTTCAGCTGAAGTTACCAGAGAGGGTGGTTTGCTCTGTGCTGACGCAGCTCGACAAATTAAAGGATTATACTGGTGTATTTTATTTAAAGTTTGTACCAGTTTCCCGGGTTGCCTGTCTTTTTTGACCAAGTCCTGGTGCCATCTGCACACAGTCAGCAGCACAGAGATGACGGGGGAGCTTATCCTCCTCTTTTTAGAGCTTTTTGGCTCCTGTTTGTACCCTCGCAGTATGAGAAACAGCTGCCACACATCTGGAGTTTTTAGTAAGTTTATTCATCATTGTTAGTATGAAGCAGGATTTTTTTTAGTCAGACTTTTTTTTTAATCACTCACATTGAACTGTACATTTGTGGGCAGCAGTGCACAATACTTTTTTCAATGAGTTCCTCTGGTCAGCTCTAGTAAGATTTTCATAAGTGCAGTCTTCCTTGCTGTCCTCCTTGGTGTCTCCCACACAGTTCTTTACCTCAGGATCCTTCATGATAAATTAAGATGCTGCAGACGCACCTCCCTGTCCCTGGTTGAGCCTGAGATTAGCAGTCTCCAATCACAGCTGACTTTAGGCCAGTGTCTCTTCTTTTAATGTGCATCAGGGCTGAGAGACCAGCAGAGATCTGTACTTGGTTTTAGCACCTGGATTCCCTGCCTTTATTATCTGCACTAAGTCATACACAAAGGAGGCTGCCTAACATCTCTGCTTGCTTTAAGCACATCCATTCTATCTGGTGTCCCTGTCAGGTTGCAAGTTGGCCTCATATTTCTAAAGAAAACTGTTATATTGCCAAAATGATGGATGTCTTGCATTTCCTGAGGCCAAGTTGAAGGATCAAAAGATGATCACATGACTTGGGAGATTCATCAAGTCACAAGTTCTTTTATAGACAGTTGCATTTTAACAGCTTGCTAAAGTCTCATACCTCCATGCAGACCGTCTGATATTATGAAACTCACCCAGCTTCACAAAGGAGATCTCATTTTCTTCCCACAGCTTCACTGGCACAGTCATGTTTTTAGCCTCACCTTTTAAGTCTATAAAATTGCAGCAACTGACCAAGGACTGTTACAGTCTTTCACAGTATAAAATGTATTGATCAGCTGACTAGTGCACTGCCATGTATGCCCCTGCTGTCTATTTTTGTCTCTTTTTGTTTCTGTTGGTACGGTAGGCCCTTCCTTGTGCCCTTCTGGGATAGATAAAGTTGTCTGAACCTTGAATCTTGAAAAGAGTCTCCCACTGCAGCCGGCTGTCAGAGTTTTGGCACAGTGTTGCTGCACATCACGACTCTGACAGCAGCCCTGTCTATGCACATGACAACCAACTTTGTCCTCCCCTCATCTCAGAAAAGCTTCAGAAGTCCGTCTGTTATGGTCCAAACGGTCACCACTCAGTTCAGTCAATCCAAGAAAGTCTAAGGTTAACTCGCTGTTGCATGGCACAGACACAGTCAATCTCTTTCTCTGTGTTTGTGTCGTCCTCAGATCAATCAAAAAGATGTCTCCTAAATTCAGCAGAATCTAACTGGGCTCTGATGACAGTGTGCATGTTGGTCTGCATTATCTGTGTCTTCGTTCATGTGACTGATATTCAGCTGACATTTATCCCTAGCTGCTTCAGTAAAGCAATATCCTCAGCATATGAAAACATTGTACTGCATGTCAACCTTATGAAGAGGATGGGTACCTTTCACATTTGAACAGGTATGGTACCGATTCCCGGTACCTGTGAACCGGTACACAACAGTACCCATTTTCGGTACTTTTTAGTGTGAATAACATACAAGAATAAATGTTGAATAACCTCAAAACTTCTGAATTTTCAATACCAAAACACTATCAAATATCAAATATATCAAAACAACATCGTACATCATTTGTAATGTAACATCACAAGTGTTTTAAAAAAAGATTTACTCCAACATAGAAAACCTAAACTACTATAACTATCCAGTGTTTTTTCTTCATATTGCATAAATTAAAACCTAGCCCACTACCTCCTATTCCTCCAATTTCCACTCTTGGAAAATTCTGTAGGTACCTATAAAAGTACCGAATTCAGTACCCATCCCTAAACATAAGAGCTTGCCATTGTTCTTCATTCAGCTAATTTCACCATCTAGCAAGTGTGCAGCTGGATCTTTCTTCTTTGTAGCTTTTTTTACTAGTGACAGTTTGTGCCACACTCAATTCTCCACGCTCTTTTCATGTTTTTCAAACAAAGGATGATTGAAATTCTTTAAGTCTGTATGAAACGCACCTTGATAGATGTCGATGCTGGCTGCACTTCTTGTTAACATTTCAGTTCAGTCATTGTTATGTCCGCTCTTTTTTTTAGATAAAAGTCTTTTCGTTTGCTCCAGCTCAGTTTAAAATAGCTTTGCTGCAGCCTGTTCATTTCTGACAGCCACTCTCATGACCGTTCAGCTGAGATGCTGTATATCTCAGAAACAGAAATATATGCTTAAACTTACGAAACAAAATAGTATTAAACCTCCAGTTAGGGTTAGGGTTAGGCTACCAAAAGTTAAAAGTTGGAAACCTGACCTGCAAACCTGATTACAGAACATTTAGAGTAAAAAGTCTGCTTACAGGAAAAAGTCTGTCCTCCATGAAAACATTCCGATGCAGCAAGCGTAGCTTATGTAGCTCAGTTAGCTGTGTAAGCTACGTAGCTAAGTTGGCTGCATAGCTAACAGAGCTAATGCTGCATTCCATTAACCTCAGAAGTTGAATGTTAGAGCTGGGAATGACGTAGCATCCAAGTTGAATACGTTTTATTTGCTAGGAGGCCATAATTGGGGGTACTGGAGGTAGGATTGGGCGGCATCCATCTTTTAATACTGTCATACCCTCCCCAAATTTCACCAGAGTATACGGTGTACGGTACATGGATTACAGTATAACCAACAGTGCACGTTTAACAGTTTGCCTTTATAGAATACTGCAGCGCTGTGCCAGTGCTTATTCCTGGCCATGGTGCACAAGTTTCTATGCGCCGGTCTGTATGCATGCGTTCATCGATTGCCAGATTGGCCCAATATCATTAACATAAGTTCTGTTATGACTTTTAAAGCATCTTCACACACTCACACACATACACAGTGGTGCTACTGGTAGGAATGGACACAGACTCTCAAGGTATTTTTTAAACGTGTGCTTTTTTTACGCAGTACTCTCTTCATGATGGTAAATAAGCAATAACGTGGTTATTTGTTAATACTCCAGCATGTGGTATCACCAGTCATTCCTAGCTGGAAGTGACTTAAAGTTGAAGCCTTTGTTTTCACACCTTACAGGTAAGCATAGTTGCAGGATTAAATGATCCTTCGTCTCCTTTCTCTTTCTCTCCCTCTCTCTCCGTATCTCTATGCATCTTAACTTAGCTGATCTCTTAACCCTATTGTATGAAGATAAATTAAAATAATCCACAATTGCACATTATACTGTATCTATGAGTGTGAATCAATGTCCCGTGTGCTGCAAAACAGATAAAGATCTGCCTTAATTATTTATATCAGTGTTGTGCAGCCTGGTGAGCTCCGTCGTGCTGCAAGTTTACTTTATAGGAAGCTTCTAAAAAGTTACGGACTACTTTAGAGCTTGAAATAACTTACAAGCAGCGATAAATGTTATCTAGGTTTCCCAAAAAGAGGGTTAAGAAAAGTTCAGGTGTTTTTAAGATCTGTTGATGGGGTAATTATGCTCGACTTTGCTGCTGCCTAAATGTTAACATTTCTCATCACAGATCTACACACAGAAAGAAGAAATAGCATGTTTTTGAACTTACGATACTGTGGATCACATTATAGCCAGCAGTGTACTTTAACACTTTGACTTTAGAGAGGACCACATCGCTGGGCCAGCACTGTGCCAGGGAGCCAGGCCATTGCACGCAGCAAATGAGTTTAAATACGCCGGTATAGCTCTGAGCGCCTTCATTATTTGCCAAATTTAAATGAAATCATAAGAAGGATTTCATTTATCATGTTCAAGCATCTTCACCCACTGGCAGTGGTACTGCAGGTAGAGAGGGACACAGTATTGAAGCAATATTTTAAGCTATTTTTTAACACCCTGGTATAAGGTGTTATCGTATTACCGCACATTCCTAACTGGAGGTTGAATATCTGTTTATTGGACATCTCCCTCTGTTGAATACTTTATTATGTGTCGACAAGAACGTTAATATATTTCGGGATTGTCATAGTGGCAAAAGTGATCTGCATTTCTGATTTTTGTCTTGTACCTGTTTACCAACTACGTGCATCCTTCATGTGCACATCTCAGTCAAAGGTTTAGTATTCAGTCCTACATAAGGAATTTTAAAGCCCTGCCAAAAATAAGATCAGGAAAAGTCCCCCTTTAACTTGGCTTTTTGTCTTTTTTCACATGAACGACATTGCATTTGTTGTCTTTTTTTGTCCATTTGCCTTAATGTATGAAATGTGTAAAGTTTATATGTCTCTGTTCCTCTCTGCGGGCCCATCTGTAGCCCACTCTGAAACCAGGATGTGAAACTGAAGCTTTTTGGTTAAAGTTGTTGCATTCTGGTGTCTGGTGACTTCTTAGGGAGATTAATTTAGATCACACAAGACTCTCAGACTGTGGGAAACGACGAGAAGTAGAAATCACATGTGTGCTCATATTTTTTGGGCCTGTTTATGGGCCTATGTGTGTGCTTGTAGCAGATAGGTATGTTTATGTATAATAATGTGCTTACAGCAATATAGCTGCAAAGATTTTTTTTAATGAGAACACTGCAGTAAGGTTTTTAATATCTAAATAATGATGTCAGGTGCAACACCTTGAGTTTAGGTGTCATTATAAGATAAAACTCATTTTCTATTTCTGTCACTTAGTGAGCTTTATTGGCATGGAAAACATTGTCAAAGCAGTGTAAATATACATTTGTAAATTTTATACTTAAAACAATAATTATTTTGTTCTATTTCTATCAGCATTTCTTTGTTTACATTGCTTGTTTGCAACATGTTCCCCCTAAGCTTATTGATAGCTTGTGTTTCCTTGACCGATTGTGAAGCATAGCCAATATATGTAGTGTAGTTTTTCTTTTCAACTACAGTAAATGCAGTTTTTTATTGCATTTAATAGTATTGTGACTGCTCATATTTAGTTATGAATTAAATTGAGAGGAATTTCGCAGCCCTGTTGTCATTTGTTTGCTTTAACCTGGTGCAATTAACTGAACTGGAACTTGTTGATATATATGTAGACACAGAACAACCACTGTTGAAATTCCTTTGACCAGTGCAGGTGTGTAAGGCTGCAGGTGACGTATCTTTACATATTATAGGAAGATGAGCAGTTATGTCTTCAAATTCTTCATTAAAAATACACATAAAACACATCTTTAGAGCTATAATTCAGTCTGTTCGCATTCTGCCCCTGTCTTCCTGTTAGTCTTACTCAGGTTTCTCATATTTAGCCCCAGGCATCAGTGTTGTTGGCTCAAGATATCTTATATCTACTCCCACCACAATTTACCTCACTTGTACTCACCACAGTAGGGCCTGTCTATTTCTCAAGCAGGAGGAAATGAAGACATTGAGTACTGCCTGACACTAGTGATTATAAAACAGGTAATTTCATCTGTGTGACATCTGATACTTTCCACTTGAAATGAGGAATGCTGTCACCAGTAGCTGGGTTAACTGTGATAAACAAGGACAGCACAATTATTTAAAATGTAGAAAAAACCCAATATGGCCTAATTCAATATCCAAAACACACAATCTGCAATATTTGCGTTATGTTAATACTTTCATATATTACAATATATACTATTTATATATTACAAAAAGGAAAAAACACCATGAATTCAGCTTTTGTTGTACAACTAAGACTGACTACACACCTTCACAACTAATGATGTTTGCTGGATGTGTAAATTCTCCTTTTACACAATTCTGTTTGAAATGTGAGCAAACATGCACAAACACAGAGCAGACGTGAAAACCAGTTTGATAGCAGGGTGTCTTGACACAGGCCTAAGGGTATATCTTGGAAACTTGATGTCTGTTTAAGCTCACCGAGTCTTTGGTTGTGTAAGTTATGAATGAACTGATCAGTCTGCTCTAGTCTGTTCAAGTCTGTTACTCCAGGGAGTTGGAAAGGAGGATCTGACTGATGACCAAACCTCAAAAACAGAAGGAACAATGCCGATTTCTTCTTACCTGTGGGATAGTTGAAGGCTCTTTACTTTACTTCTTCAGGGAGCAAGGGAGTTTGCTCATCCAGTCTACATGTTTTTGGACTCAGAGAGGGTTTTTGATTGTACTCCACAGGGGTCACGAAGGAGGTACTGTGGGAACATGGGGTGCGGGAGCCATCTGGTCTCTGTACAACCAAAGTGAGAGTTGTGTCTGCATCCTTGGCACAAAATCAGACACCTCCCCAGTGCATGTTTGCCAGCGTTGGGGTTGCCCCTTATCATTGGTTTTGTTGGGAATTTTCATGGGCAGGATCTCATCTCTGCTTTTTTTGCAGATGATGTGGTTCTTTTGGCTTCTTCAGCTTGTGATCTCCAGCACGCACTGGGGTGGTTGGGATGAGGGTAAGCACCTCAAAGTCTTTTGGTTCTCTGCCGGAGAACAGTAGATTGCTCTGTGAGTGATTTGCTGCATGTGAAGGAGTTCTAGTACTTTGTGGTCTTGTTCTCAAGCAAGGTTAGAATAGACCATGAGATTGACAGACAGATTTGTGCAGCATCAGCAGTATTGCAGATACAAGCTCAAGAGGGAGCTGAGCCTGAAGCTTCCAATGTACTGGTCAATCTTCGTTCCAATCCTCACCTGTGCTCATGAGCTTTGGGTAATGACTGAAAGAATGAGAAAGCATGTACAAGAGGTTACATTCTCTCACGGGTGCAAGGCCTAACCGTAGAGATAGAGTGGACATCCGGGGCCAAACTCAGAATCAAGACACCACTCTCTTCCATTTAAAGGAGTCAGTTGCTGTGGTTTGGGCATCTAATCAGGATGCCCATTTCAGGATGCCTCCTTGTTGCCTCCCCATGAAGACCTTTTCGACACATCCAACTTGGAGGAGACCTCGGAGGAGACCTCAGATCTTGCTGGAGGGATTATGAATCCCTTTAGGCCTAGGAACACCTCGAGATCCCCCAGAAGGAGCTTGAATATGTTAATGGAGAGAGGGATGTCTGGTAGGAATGGACAATATCTTATTGTTTACAATATACCGTGACAAAAACTGCACGATGAAAAACCGGCATTCAGCAATAATAACGATAAACTATGGTTGATGACGTATGTGCCCGCGATCGTCACACACACATACGTCATCAACTGCGATGCACTCATAACTCACATGGAGAAGCATAACAAACATGGTGGAAGGTGGAGTTTAGACAGAGGTTGAGTTTGTTGCTAAACGAGGAACTACCTCCACTATCTGGAAATGGTTTGGTTATGGGAAATCAGACGTGGAGCAGACAACGGTAATTTGCATAGTGTGCTTTATTTTACGATCCCCTCTTCCTCCGTTTCACAACCGCGCAAATTACATACGGCCCCACAGTTTACACGAGAAAATGACGGCGCGCTTAGTCTAATATTTAGAAAGATATGAGTAATAAACTCGCATCTCATGTAGATTTTCTATAAGATTAGCATAATATAGCATTTACAAAAATATACAATGTACGTAATATGATAGATAAAATGATGCATGTTTCTTTTTATCAGTGCTGTGGGTTCTGTGTTTTAGGTGCATAGGTGTCTGTCTATCGTACACACCTCACAGACAGCAGACAGACAGAAGTGTATGTTGGAGGGGCATATCAACATTAACACACCACACTGCACTATATCTGAAAATGGACTATTTCTACTACTACATTGTAAGCTTCAGTGTTATACATCATGGACTAAATCAAACTTAATGAAAAATAATTTATCAAATTTACTTATCTTTATTTTTATCAATTCAACAACAAGAGTTTTAACTTGGACTTGCAGTAAGTGACTTATCTCTGTAAAAACAAACATGGTGGAGCCTGGCACCTCTTCTCCACTGAAGGACCCTCCAGTCTTAAAAGAGGATATCAGACTGCCTTTTGGATTTAAACACTAGAGATAGAGGCAAACTGGACAAAAGAGGCCATATCCAGGATGGGCCACATGGAGGTAAAATAGTGATGTAAATACTTCTAGTTTAGGGTCAATTTTTTTATGCAAACCCTGATATTTTTAATGATGTGCCAAGTTGGAACATTCTTTGTACTATTTCCAAACAAAATTCTCTTTAAATCTCTTAAATGTAGCAATTAAGTGTTTTTTTGCTAAGATACATGAATCCTTGAGAATTGGAATTGAATCAATTCAGGCAATCAGTGGCAATAGCTGGTTTAGTTAAGCAGCCCATTTGATACATTTTACCTAGCCAAAAAGTTTGTGTTGAATGGTGCTATTTTTTATTGGGATTTATATCGTTATTGCAATAAATACAGCAAAATATTGTGATAAATTTTTTAGTCCATGTCGCCCATCCTAATGTCTGGGTTGACTTGCTTAGCTTGCTGTCACTGTGACCATGCCCCAGATAAGCGAAGAAAACAGATGGATGGATGGATGGATGGATGGTGTCTAGGTAAAGGTTGCATTGGGAGGCACAGGTTATTACTTTTTTATTTTCAGTGTTTGTAATATTGTTGGTAAAAATAATGGAAATTAGGTGTGTGTGATTGCTTGAATTTCATATTTGTTTCAGTGGATAACTTTGAAGTTAATCCTTTAAATGTGAAATGGTAAAACACGCGTTTATATATGGACCCTGTATTTTAGTGAGAAAACGTTTAGTCAAAAGAATCTCCCACCATCAGGTTTATATGATCTTTTAGTTTCACACTTAGTTGTCTCTTGTGGGATTCAGTGTTGTTGATATGAAACTGACATTTGGTGACACTTCCTGTCACAGTGGCATACTATATACCACACTCCATAACTTATGAACTCTATTTACAGATTCTACTGAGAAATGTAATATATAGAGATGAGATGAGACTGTACAGGTTATCAGCTAACAACAATAAAGCATCTTCAAATATAAGCCAACTTCTTTGGGTTTGACAAAAATTCAGCAGTAATCAATAGATGACTTCTGGCCATGGCTTCCTTCTCTATTTTTTCCAAATTCTCTTTCTTCCCCAAATTAATCTTATTAACGCCTGATTGCTACCAATGATTTTGCATTATATTCCAACATCTTGTGTTGTGCCTCTTATGCTCTCGACAGATTCTGCATTCTTTTGGAGGATCCATATACGACAACAACTCAACACACACCATAAAAACTGTAAATTGCACTGATTGTAGACTGTTTTTTTGTAGTCTGAGTACAAAAAGTTTGCACTGTTTTTCTGTGTGATATCTGTTCCATCAACAAAGTCCACATCCCTTGCTACAGTGACTTTTGCCCATGTTGGCCACCTCCACTGAGTCTTTCCAATCAAAGCAGTGCTCAATAATGTTTGTTTACTAAACATTATATCCCAGTTTTCAGGAAGGCAAAATTGTGAACTAATGAGGAAGAAAGGCAGTTAAAAAGTGGTGCCTACCCACAAAGGCCTGGTTTGTGTTGCTGTCCCTCCTGGCAAACTTAGGCCCCTGTTTACATGACATGGCAAATCTTTTGTAACATTTTGGCTGTCTGTTTACATGAGAATGGCGTTTTGGTGCCTGAAAACGGAACAGTTTTGTTGGGAAAACAACACTTTCTGAAAGCATGCAAACTACAGCTGCAGTCAGTTGTCAAGCAAGTGTCGCAGCACTCTGAACCAAGCCGTGGCAGCTCGAGCCGAGCCGTCTGGTGTAGTAACCTCCAATTCAGGTTGTCACAGACAGCTGCATTTAGAAAAGAAGAAACTTTATTCACATTTGGAGGGCTGTCAATGCCAGTTTCTTTAGATAATGTTGTGCTATTAATTTTGGAAATGATTATATCTACCTTTTTTATCGATCATCATGATAATCACTGTCATCAGCATCATAGCGCAGCAGAGAAATATTAACACAAAAATGCTTTACAAGATCAGTCTCGTAATAATAGATATAAGCTGAGAGTAATTAATTTTCGACGGACAAATTCAGCTCCTACAGCCTTTAATTTCTCATGGATTTTCAGATAAAGCACAGCGCTGCTCATGAGTGCAGTTGGAGCCTTTTCAGGATGATATTTCTATCCCCCCTTTTACAAATATATCTGTTTCTTGGAAATGATTTAGACTTTATCTTATTTCTTAAAGTTTTAATACGGAAACTTCAGCCCATAGACTCTCTCCCCTCCTCCTGACAGGATTTAAGATTCCGTGTTAAGGTTGAAAAAGATAGCTGTAATCACTTCAAGAGGCAGATAAAATTGAAAAAGGGGAAATAGAAATATTCTGAAAAGGCTATCCTTTTCCTGCTGAGCTGCAGGAAGCGCTGCGATCTCTGAGAAAATCTATGAGAAGTTAAAGGCTGCAGGAGACAAATGTGTCTGTGGAAAACTAAAAATTTTCAAAGGATATCTTCATTATAACAAGACTGATTTAGCAAAGCTTTTTGTGTTAATATGTGCCATGAAGTTTTTCTGCTGTGCTATGATGGTGATGATGATGATGAGAATTTAGTGATGAATTACTCTTGTGCACCAGTGGATGTTAAAAATGTTACACATTTTCAAAAACACATGAAAAACAGTGAATGTGCAGCACTGTTCTTGTTGTAGAGACAGTTTGATTGTGCAGTAAATCACTTTACTACAGCGTTTTTGTGTTTCCTGCGGTCTCGGATAGACGAAGATTGTTTTCAAAAGGTTGCCATCTAAACATAGAACTATTTGAAAATGATAACAGAAAATGAAACAAAGTGTTGTCGTGTAACCAAAGCCTTATGAGCCGTGTAGGGGTTACTTGCCATCCACAATGAAAGGGTAGTATATTTAATGGTTGCAGGTCTTGTTCAGCGGTTTAGCATGGCAGTTGCACTTGCAGTCATGACAGCTTGTATTTCATTACTTTTCATTGGTATAATGGTCCCACTGGACATTGCCAATTTTTTACATGAAAATAGGTATTTAAAAGGTGCCTTATATACTGGATTTTACCGTATTCTACAAATTAAGATTTTAACAGGTTTTAAGTAAAATATGGATATAGACAGTGCATTTGTGTGCAAAGAGAAGCTGTTGGAGATGAGGCAGAGAGGAAAGATAAATCACTTGGTATAAGTCAGCTGCAGCTTAAGTGACAGGAGGCAAAAAAGGGTCATGGGATTCAAAAGAGAATGATTGTATCATGGGAAAATGAATAACAGTAATACCCTTAGTTTAGATACATGTAGTGTGGCTTGTGGTGTTATGGCAGAAGGGAAGAGAGTGAAAGTGAGCTGAGGTGAGAAAGACACCTGCAGGTAATCAAAAAAGAGAGAGCCATGGGAGGGAAGATATGGATATTAAAACAGAAAGCTGGAGAGTCAGCAGAGAGAGCAAGAGAGTTACACATCATCAAACTGGACAAAAAGATGAGATAAGAGTAGCAAAGAGAGGGCTTGATGGAAAAAAAACAACTCCAGATGAAGTTCAAGAGTTTGCAGGTGGTAGATTGAAAACAAAGCAAAGATTTAGTCTTTTATGAGGCAAAGAGAGAGCTAAAAGAAGAGTTTTTTACTAGTTCTATTTTTAAACCGGATGCCTTGCCCATTTAGTCAAAAGCACTTAATGTCATGATGACAGGATTGAAGCACAGTTCAGTATCAGTGTACACGTTACAGGATGCACTTTGTTTGTTGGGGTTATGTTTGTTGAAAATCATGTCAACAAGAGATGATTATAAAGTGTCAAGCACGATGCAGGACTGATACAGACAGGCAGCTTAAACCCACGTTAACAGGGGAACTAAAAACACAGAAGAAGAAGAAAAATAAAGGGCTGCACTGGGTGGGAGTAGTGCTTCATTGAATGTTGAGAAAATGACACATAACCCAATTTGCACATCCAAGTCTGTCAGCTTATCAGACTTTAAAGCACAACATATTGTCTGGGGAATAAAGCTCTCCTGATTTAGATTTGCACTCCAGTAATACTGTATGGCTCATGATAGACTGTACAAAGAGTTTGGAGTTAATTCCCCATGTGTTTTTCCTTCCTTGTCAAAACATGGCATGATCAACATTACCCACACTGCTGAAGTATGAAAACTATGAATTTCCCTCTTTAATAATACAGACACCATACAAACAACCATCCAAATAACCAAACAGCTGACCAACTAATCAACTGCCCAACCATTGGAAAAACAATCTCCCATCAAGGCAACTAAAGCTAACCAGCCGAACTTAACCAACCAGTCATTTTGAAGAAAAACAGTGATCATGGTCAACAGCACTATATTACCCACAATCCTACACTGTAAGAGTGATGTATCTGATTGGCTGATCCCTAACCTGCGATACTGCCACCTTCTGTCCACCTCTGCCCCTGAGTTTAAAGGCTGTTTTTCAACAGAAGACAGTTTAAATGGTGAAATGAAGAAACATGGTCATGTAGAAGACACAAACAAGTATATTATTGCCCTTGTTTTAATAACAATATAATGTATCTGTGTTCTCAGGCAATAGTATTGCATTACTGACAATCCTAGAGTGTCACAACAACTTCTCTGACTGGTGGATCTGCAGATTTTGGCTGTGGGCTGACATGAGTGAAGCTGACAGGGGAAATGTGGGCAGTAACTATTGAACTCTGTGGTGACTGTGACTGCGTTTACATGGACTTGAGTATCCTGGTTATAAGTCATATCCCAGTTTTCATCATATTCAGGATACTGTGTTTACATGCGCACAGAGAAACATGGTTATTGATATCCCTGTATACATGAGAAAAACTCGTATCCCGGTTTCTGATCACTGAATTGTATCTGCGCAGATGGTTGCGATGTTATTTTACAACACCAGATAAGGTAAGTTTATAATTTGAGAAAATCTGCAGAAGAAAAAAAGAGACTGAGAGGATGGCAGGGAGTGAAAGGGAGATCTCAAATAAATAAGCTTAATATAATGATATTTCAAACTATTATCACTATTAGGCAATTAGAATTATTGTTATTAAACACTACGAAAGTTTGGCAGAGATGCCAAAAAGAGCGAAGCAACTTGCAGTTGACTAACTTCACTAAGTAACTATCCCAGAAACGACTTCAAAATAAAAGTCTGTTAAAACGGGGACAGCTCAAAGTGGGTCTTGAGAAAGGGTTAAGCTTTTACTTTGAAAGTACAATGGAAGAGTCATTGTTTCTAAATTTCAGGACTGGCAAACGTTGACATAGTGTGCAGGATGCTTACCGAGTGCCGTATTTCCATCTTCAGCTTGCATAGCTCTAATTCCCGGTAACTCATGGCGTCAGCGGTCATCCTCTGTCTCCACAGTAAACTGTGCTCATGTTTCAATCATGGCTGAAAAATTAAACTGTTCAGTTCATGTTTTATCTAAATATGAGCATGTTGTGACACAAAACTGCCGTCAGTTCACAGACTGATCCTCTGCAGACATAGCTATCAGCTGTCACTCTCTCTGAGCAGGGCGGATCAGTTATTCCTCCTCCACACAGATGCTGTATTTACAGTATCTGAACTTAAATTAAGTTAAATCACATTTGTGCCTGTGCAGGTAGTCTACAGCAGCCAGAAAATGGGATACTGTGATATCTCGGTTTCTGAAGACGTATACATGCACAAAGAAAAACCAGGATACTCAAAAAAAACCACAGAACCGGGGTACTCAAGTCCACACAACCAAACTTAACCCTAACTTTTGAAAGGTTTACTTAAAATGTTAGAATGTTCATATCCTAAGCTCACAAGCCCATTTGCTCACAGTGACACAGTTGTTTGGATGCATGCAGATATGACAACAAATTACCTCTGTTTATCTTTTAGTCAGGATGGAACAAGTTATTTCTTTCTAAGCTGCTTCAGTCAGAGAGACCGATGGTGGCTGACGCAGAGTTATAGCTATATTTATAACCTGAAAGACTTGAAGAGAACAAGGCAAGCTTTGTCTCCTTTGGCTGCTCTAGGCTCATGTCAGCTCCCATTTTTTAATTGGATTTGAGATGTCATAATTTTTATCCTTGAAAAAGATATTGATTTTAAAATCCCTTTACTCTGGTAAGTTACATCTTGACTCAGGAGCTAAATCATGTGTAACATGAGGTAATTTGTCATATTAATTGCTTGTGGCTACCTCAGGTGCCACCAAATGCTTTATTCTACTTTTTCACATAGGCTTGCTGTTTATTGATTGGCCAGTGCATGGGATTGTGGTGGATGTGAAGCCTGGTCCAGCCATTCAGCGGTTGTTATTGCCAGAACTTTCAACAGCAGGATCCACACAGTGGTCTCATCAAAATTGATGAAGTATTTCTGCTTTCATGCACTGATGATGTCAGACTGAACATGGCCTTTTGATGTTGTGTTTGGGGTGCTTTGGGTTGGATTAATACTTGCTTCAAAGGCTGAAAACTTGGCTCAAGTTTGGAAAATTTCTATCCTCATGAATTAAAAACAACACAGAATTCAAAAAATGGTAAAAAAAAATACATGCACATAATCTTGTGTACATGTAGAGCTCTACTCAGTCATTGTAAGATACACATGCATTAAACGTGTGCATCCAGAATTATAACCCCAGGTGACTTCACCACAGGTAAAATTTATATCACGTTGCATGGTGGTTATGTTTTTGCCCCATGTGGTTACATTTGGTGACATCTGTGACCCATAGAACGAGTAACTGAAAACATATTCAGGCTTTCAGTTAAGATTCAGTAAATCCATCATGACGTAAATGCTGCATGAGTTCACACAGTACACAAACCCACACTCACAACTCTCACATGCCAGAAACAACATCAACAAACCTGAATGAGCCAGCAAAGTGCAGGCTGCAGAGAGACTCTGAAATTAAAAGGATACAGAAGAGTCAGTGTTAGAAACAGACAGCAAAGGGGAAGCCAGAAACACAGCATGTGTGTGTTCATTTTTGCGTGTGTTTGTGTTGAAATGGGTAAATAAACACAGCCTTCCCCTGACCTGATGCACTGAAGGCCCTCCTTGTGAAGTCAATAAAGACCACTCCTCACTGAAGGACTGGAAGGCAGACATGCTCAAAAACTAGTGAGTCAAGTTTCTGTGAGCAGGTTTCTGCTCTATGGTCGGTAGCTGTTGGTGTCAAACATCTGTGACACCTTTGCCAAATATGTAGTGATTTAATCTGCTTGGTTGAGCCTGAAAAACAGCACTAGGCCCCTTAAGGAAACACTGTAACCTTAAAAGAAGACCATTTGACCTTAATGTGAAACACTGAAGGCAATTACATTTATTACCTTCTGTGGAACTTTCTACGAGCATTTGCAACATGGACTAGTCATTGAATTTTATTTTTATGCTGTTTTATAGGTCGAACAAGCAAGGGATTCATAAAATGTGATTTTAAGGGCAGCCTGAGACAACGGCACTAATGGATTAATTGCATAACTGAACTTCTCTAAACCTTGACTAAATGATGTTTAGAGCAACAGGTTTTTAGTAAACATAACTTTATAGACTCTGAAAATGCTTTATCAATGCAAGCTGTCTTTAAAGAAGGACTTTGTTTAATCCAGAATCCTTGAATAATATCTCAGTTTTTGACCTAATAATGTCCTCCAACATTTCTTTATTGCTTTTAGACCATTAGAACAGACCCAAGGCATGGGATGAAATGAAACAGGCCACCTTTTCATTTCCCTGAATCCCATTGTTCTGAGCAATGATGCACATTTAGGTATGTTCAAGGTATAGCTTACTTGCTTGCCAACTTAAAAATGGCTCCAGAGTCTCATAAAAGATGGTATGTAGCTGCTATACAAAACAAAATCAAAGTATGATATGACTTGCTGATTGCAAACATAAATTCTGTAAACTACTGTATTCAATAGCATTTAAAGTAACAAGTTGCTGATAGATTTAATTTATCAGGACAATTTAGTTACCAGGATAGTTCAAGACAGCTTGGCTGCAGACCGTTCATCTCCGACGCCCACTCTGACAGACCATTCATCTTCAGAATAAAAATACACGCTAAAACTTACGAAGTAAAATTGGATTGAACTCCCATTTAGGGTCAGGGTAAGGGTTAAGGTAATGGTCTAAGATAACAAAATTTAAAAACCTGACCTCTAAAACCTGATAGTAAAACATTTAATAAAGCCAGGTAAACAGTCTACTTACAGGAAACAAGTTTGTCTTCTATGAAAACATTCCAACACAGCAAGCGCAACTTACATATCTGTATTAGTTGCATAAGCTACGTAGCTAACAGACCTATGTGGTTAACATAGCTAAAGCTAAGCTCAAAAAGCAGATATGGAGGCAATGTATCTATGTAGGTAAGTTGGCTTTAGCTAAGTTTTCTCAAGCTCATATTTTTAACTTAGCTAAGAGCTATGAAATTAACAGAGCTATGTAACTAGCAGAGCTAAAGCTACGATCACAAAGCAGTTACCTAAGCCATACAGATTCTTTATCTGCATAGCTATGTTTGCTAAAGCTCACATTGCTAAAGCTAACTTAGCTCTAGATAATGGAGCTACATGGTTAACATAGCTATGTAGCTAACGGAGCTAAAGCTGTGCATACAAGGCAGCTAACAAAAAAAAAGCTACATAGATACTTTACCTACAAAGCTATGTTTGCTAAAGCTCGCACTGCTAAAGCTCATTGTTGCTAAAGCTCACTTAGCCTCATTGGCCTATGTAGTAAGTTTATTATTTAGCTAGTGTAGCTTTGCTAGCTTTAGCTAAAGTTAACATACCAAAGCGAACCATCGTTAGTATAAATACTTATAAAATGGGTCTATAACTGTAGCCCAGATTGGAGAGCTGACCTTTTCTCTTTTCTTTTTATAAAATGTTTCTTAGTCTGTAATGTTTACTATGTGGTTATTTCATGAATGTAACTGCCAGATTTTGATTTTAAATAAAGTTGAAATGATATTAATAAAAAAAAACTGTAAATATGTTACCGTTACGGCAAACTATGGCTCTTCTTTTCTGAGATATACAGTGACCAGCTCTTATTACTGAACCAGGTCTCTAAAAACAGCCACAATTTTCATCACTCTTAGTAAGGCAGGCCAGACATGAATAAACCACACCTTTTGTTTATTAGCAGAATTTTGCAGATCATGTCAGTTGATGGGGAAGTCTTTAATGCATGCTACTCAACCAATCCAACCAGGTGAAGGCATCCCAGACCATTTAGGCTTTGTATTCAGTCTCAGCTCTCCAATTTCATCATCTTCAGTTCACATTAAGGTGTGTCCATATTTAGCATCAGGGATTACTAATTGGCATCTGATTGCCCTGAACGGACACAAATTCATGTTAATGCTCTGTCTGAAAGGGATCATCGCCTCCCCTTCTTTTCTTTAGCCTCCTATGGCAGATCAGAGCTGTACCAACTTCAACACACCATTTTGCCTTTGTGTGTTACACACTGCAGGTGAGGCATAACAAGGCTGTAATATCTCATCTTGAACTGGCGATGTGTGAGGGGCTTACAATTTGATGTTCAGCATTCATTATATGTACATGTACTTATATTCAGCAGTTTCATATCTTAAAATTTGACTGCAGAAACTGATTAGTTTAAGCCCCACTTCAGCAACACAGTACTGACGTCCTTTAATAGTCCTTCAACATGCTGTCAGCATTTTTTCCCAGTAAATCCATGTTAGAAAGTGGTATAGTTAAGACTTGTGTTTACTTTCTTAATCATGCTTTAATCCTAAAACCATTTACTTATCTAATTATGAGCTTGTCAGTAAATCCAGAACCATAGTGCAGTATGTAATAGCCTCACCATTAAAACCTGTTTTGAAGTCCCTCATGCACACAGCAGTTCACAACAACAGCCGGGCATTGTCCCGCTGAGTATTGTTTGAATGTAAACACGTCAGCTTTTCCTGTGGGTACGGAGAAGCTCACAGCACAGCAGCCTGACTCCCAGTGCGCACATGTTTACCTGCGTGTGCATGTGCAAACATTGTAGCATGTGAGTGTTAGTGTGCGTGTATGTGTGTAATGTCGCTACATTCCACACATGACAGCAGGCGTGAACAGGCAGATATCATCAGCTCTGGCCTGTTTGGTTTGGAGGGAATGCAGGGGGACTCACCTTGCTGAGTGAAGTCAAACACTGAAAGGGTTACCTTGACATTATGAACAGCTGATCTCTTGCTCTCCTCATATGGACAACTGTTGTGTCAAACTTACTTAGGCCTTTATAGCAGTATGGCTAATTCAAGATGTTTTTCATTTCATAACGTGCTGTATTTTGTCCAAGATTTAACCCTATTTATCTACAAGACAGACTTGTTGAAGTAAGTCTAAATCATTACAGCTGAAACGGATAAATATTCTTTCATTTAAACCTGTAATTGTTTGGTTAGTCTTACCTCTGAACAAAAGTAGGCCAACAGACAGCCCATAAAACAACCTGTTGCCACATTTTTCTCATTAAAACCATTTTAGGACCTCACAAAACTAGTCTGGAATGTGTCTGAGACAGAAAGCAGCACATACTTTTAACCCGAGTGTCCATGTGTTATACTGGTTGTGCTTGAAGTGCATTTGTGTCAACCATGGTTTTTAATGTCAGCAATTGGTTTATTGAGGTGGATTAGCTGCGTTGAAATGCATGAAAACTGAACAGTCTTCTGCTCTGTAAAAGATGATCCCTGTATCCTGAACTGAAATGACAGAAGCTGGCGTTGATCTCCCATTCATGTCAACTATTGGCATTTACAACTTCCTTGAACAGCCATGTGTTTTCCATTATCTATTGATAGAATATCACCGTCCTTGTAAACTGTTTGAGGCTAGGCTGTCCGCACATGTTTCTAGCTACATTTTAAGGGAAACTTAGTAGTATTGGGTCTTTTACACTTAAAAAACAAACAAAAAGAACTTCACATGTAACATTTATGAAACAAACTTTCTTTTTTTCACTGGCTCCCTTTAAGTTTTAGAATTCCTGTAAAACTGTCATGACTTGTAGCTGATTGGCACTAGTAAGGTTCATTTATGCTCTACTTGCAATATGGACGGTGCTTTCTGCCTATTCTGCATTTATTCGGTTTTTATTTCTGCATGTTTTCTGGAAGATTAGAGACAAAAGTTGCAATAGCGCTGTAAATTGTGGGGCCAGTGTTGAGTACTGTTGCACTGTGTGTTCAAGCCAGGCCAGCAAAAACAAAATGATGGAGAACAGTGTGGAAACTGGAGAAAATATTTGAGTTAAGTTCTTGCAAGATGAAAACTATTAACATACACTGTCACCTTGCCTTAGCACAGGGAGAGAACTACTGCAGAGCAGATCTGCAGAGATTGGAGGGTAACTGAATGCCAGCGAGATGGGTGTTATACCATGTCCTCTAGGTTTGCACCCACAGTTGAGGCACAGGAGCTCTTTTTTGGGTCACCAAGTGAGTTTTCAGAATGTCTTTGCTACTGTATTTAAAGTTACATTTATGTCGGCAGTGTATATTATAGCCACATGGGGGGCTCTATTCTATAACACTCACCCTCACCACAATAACAAAACACAAAATAAGGCTCTTCAAGCCACTGGATGGCAAAAGAGTTAAAGTCACTGTCATTAGTGCTTAACTAATAAAAAGGAAACACATATTTCAGACCAAACAGCCACTGAAGGCCAAGGGAAATAAAGTTGTTAGGTTGCAATTGCTTGTGCCCTGTAAAAGTGGGTCACCAGACAGAAAAGTTTGGGAAACACTGCTCTAGTGGATGCATGTGAGTTTAAGAGGAGTGGTCGTTCATTCTTTAAACATGAGGATCTGTTTTCATACAATAAAGGACCATAAATAAGCCTTTGGGTGCTTTTTCTGATTCAGGTGTAAGAGACATTCTTGCATCATTACTTTAAAATCCGCTTTCAATACCTATTTTTTCATCTACAAGTTGGTTGTGGCATATATACTGGGATGACTTAAACCAGTATAAAGTGCTGAGACACGCAACATCATCACCGCAATGGTCACACACTATGCAAAGCCTTAAGTGACTGTTGGCTTCACTGCTCAGAACATGCTGGAATACATAACAACACAGACCACACTTTTTAACCGCTTTTCACCTTGTTAGATTATAACTGTATATAAAAAGCAAATAAACTTTGTGCGGCACTGGTTTAACTGAGAATGGGCTCATTCAAAAAAAAAACACAAGTGTCATTTAAAGGCCAAGAAACTGATGACTACTGAGCCGACCAGTTATGGTTTTTGTCGCTGAGTTAATTGTGTAGTGGGGTTAGGTCAAATGCCAAGCAGGACTACCTCCTCTAGACTGTTGAGATCACTTGTTTTGTTCTGCATCAGAGTATGGCTGCTGTTTTCACATTTGCCCAAACTTACACCACCATTTGGGTACGCACCTTTGCTTCAGAACAACTTCTCCAAACCATCCAGGAGAAAGGCACCCTTACCTTTCTGATTGTTTGTTAGCTGTGTACATCTAGTGACAACCATTCAGGTAGCTTGACTGCTCACCGTTGTGGTTCTTACCGTCTGCCCCAACACATCAGATCCACACACAGGGGGTATAACTGGGTAAAAGTAATAATGTTGTTTCATTGATTATCTTCCTGATGTCTGTGGTTATGTAAGACAGAAGAAATAAAACCCAGAGAAATTAAAATGTGAGTTAAGCAAAAATAACTGTTGTCCTGCTCCTCTAATAGCTTCCTAAAGTCATACTGGAATACAGAGCCAAACGTTCAAAGCATATAAATCATGACAATGAGACCTTTCTGGCCCACCTTTCTCCATAAATCGGTGAAAAAGTTTGCAACAATGCAAATAAGCTTTTTAATACCCTTTACATGTGGCTTCTTGTTTTTTCATGGCTGACCTTGAATACTTTTGTGTTGCTGCAGTATGAAGCAAAACAAAAAAATAAGTCCGCACACCAGAAGCTGCTCCAAAGGCTTATTTAATGAAGATTATATATAATAATATGTATAATGATGTGATAATCTTCATTCAATAAGCCTTTGGAGCAGCTTCTGGTGTGCGGACTTGTTTTTCTGTTTTGCCTGATACACTTTTTGGTTCAGCACCCAGTACTCAACCCTATGGGATGTGCGTGCCTTAGAACTTTTCTGACCTTGCTACAGTATGAAAACATGCTCCCTGTGTGTGCCCTGACTATCTATCTATATATATATATATATATATATATATATATGTTACAGGTTTTGAACATCCTGCCCAGCAAATCCCTCAGAGGCTGGACTGTAGTCAACAGCAGCAACATACCTCACTGTAGCCAAGCAGCTCTGCTACACGAGGGAGCAAGACCTGGAAGAACTGATGCGCTGTCTTGTTTTTAAACCTCTTTGTTTTGCCCATAAAAAAGAAAAAATGTCAAGAATGGGGCAAGGTTAGAGCACAAACTTCCCCTGGAGGTCTGAGCTATTGACAGTCAGGGCTATGAGTCAGGGCTTTGAAGACTAAAGATTAAAAATGCCCCTGTGTGTTTGTCTGCACTGCTGTTGTGCGTCATTTCCACTGCAGTCGTCATCAGCCTTAGTTGTTGTATACATAGAGACAATGGCGAGGGATTTTGAGGCATAAAAGGTTCAAACAACGTGTTGAGATTGTGTGTTTAACTCTAGTAAGCTGCTTTTGTAATCATTTCACTTTAACCTCAACATTGTTTATGATTATTAGGAGTTCTTTATGTGGATTATATTATTTCATACAAAAGCTGACTGATACTAGATCTAATACAATATCTCTGCTGCCTTGGGCACTGACATCCAAGGAACTAGCTCCAACATACAGTAGGCTGTTGTTTTTATGTTTTTTTTGTTTTTCTTTTTTTAGAGGATTTCAGTTCCCTATTTTCATACTGCTGTGTAGACCTAATTCTTTTTCAGATGAATAGAAATAGAAACAGAATAGTTTTGTCCTTATACAGCCTCATACAGCTTAGTGATGTCATCCATTTTACACTTCTATATGGGTTCTGAAGAAAAATAATAAGGCACAGTCTTTAGATTAGAAAACCTGAATACCAGTGCATGTACTACAGATTTTACAGTAACTCTGAAGACTACTGCTGCAGATTGATGAAATGCATATTTCCAAACTTAAGCTTTGTAAGCTGCTTATTTACCTTGAATAACACTTCTAGCTGTTTTAAGTTGAGATTTTTGAAATTCTGCATGCACTGACTCATCAGATCCATTTGAAATTGAGTGGCTGCCAGCTGCTCCCACTGAGTGTGTTTGAGTATACATTGCTGACAGAAGCACTGTTGCAGGAGGCCCCTAGTTTGGCTGGTCCCACTGTGGAAACACTGTGTCACTGTCCACATCACAGGAGAAAAATCGAGCTGCTGACTCCGGTCTGCCCATTGCTTTGTACCCATCTCTGTGCCCTGACACCTCTTATATTGCATTCTGTTCCATCAGCACCAACACACCTAGAGACAGGCTCAATTCTCAGGTTTTGTAGCTGGGATAACGACCTTCTGGACATAGTCTATAGCCTTGCGAGGGTCAAGAAACTCCTTTCTTCGTTTTCGTGCACAATACTGAGCCTCTGTGGGAAAAGTGGTCCAAAATGGACCCCTTTTCAACCTCGTGGTGCTTTTTGTATGTCCGTGAATGCAACTCTGGCTTCTAGCAATGCCGGGGGTGTAGTCGGGTAGATGGCAATCTGTTTTCCATTGTTGGTCCAGGGAGCTTTATCCTGGGCTCTTCTCAGGATCTTAACGGCGTCACCATAGTGGTGAAATTTAGCGATGATCACCCTTGGTCTCTCCAGGCTTTCTGGGCACGAAGGTACAGTGCGAGCGGTAGACCTTTATGTCCCGGTCCATTTGCAGCGCTGTCTTTACGGCTGCGGAGACCGCTTCAGGTGAGCTGGAGCCTGGCTGTTCATCGATGCCAACTCTCCGGATATTACAGCGTCTCATTCTGCCCTCCATGTCTTCACAGCAATCTCTTAGAGTCCCCATCTGACTTTGAAGGCTGGTTACCGAGGTTCATAGTGCCCCTACCTCGTCTGACCACGTAGATAATCTGCCTTTCATATTCTGAATGTCCGTTAGCATACGGTCCGACCGTAAACCCGTTTGAGAGGATGAATAACTTTTCAGTTCATCTCTTTTGATTTTTGATAGCTCTTCTCATAGTGAAGATAAAATGCTGGCTTTAATTTCCTCAGCGGTCATCTCTAAAGTTTTAGCTCGCAGTGGTGAGGGTTGGTATGAGTAACCAGGTGTCTGTGTACTCAGTCTCGTGGTTTGTGTAGTAGGCCTTGAAGTGTTGCCGCTGTATTTGAATTTTTGAAGCTTTTCCGCCATTCAGGACAACTTTGCAGAGATAATTCAAGTTCTAGAGTCTAAAAATTGGTATCTGCAAACTTTCTGGCTGGTCCTCACATGAAAAGCTGCTTTTTAAAGCAAATGTTATCAATTCGGCAGGAGCTCGGGGGGACACGTCTAACTCCATGATCGGCTCGTTAGCGCCCCCTGCATTCTGTTTTTGATGGACTGTTCTTAGATCCTGAAGATTCTTTCGTCTGTGTTATTTTTCGTCGGTGTTATCTTTCATCCTGCAGATAGAGAAGATAGAAAGTGTTTAAGTGGAACACTTTCTTTAAGCGCTCGTACCAACAGCATTCCCATCAGCAAACCAAACATACCTTCCCTTTCTCACACGCTTCGCAAAAATGAAGACGGACTGGAAAGAACAGATGCAGCATTCTTTTACTTTGTCATTGTTCAGTCCTGGTGCCATTGAGCATGAAGTCTCTTTTGAACTGGCAAACTTTGTGTGAGTCCTGTTATACAAATACAAATGTGTGGGAAAATGTGCTGTTTTATGGGTTCAGATATGTTGGCTGGCTCATAGTGCATGCTATTCCAAGTCTGGTATGTGTGATTGAGTAACGTATAGTTAGCCAGGTTTGGAGAACATGAAATTGTGTGCATACATGTTGCTCCCTGAGGCAGAAGTGGTTTGGATTGCAAAGACATGCAAGTATGTGCAAACTCCACCAGGTGATGATAAATGCATATAAACATAATGACACATAGATTGTGCAAGAGATTCAAGTGAACCAACTAAACATGGTCTGACTGAACTATCATATGACTAACTCTTTTATTAATCCTGACTAGGTTTATGAATCATCTGGTAGCTTACCTAATGTTTTATTTACTCCTTTGCTTAACTCTGTGTGTGCATCTTTGCTGTTCAGTCACGCAGGTTTTATCTCTTTCCCTTTTATTAAAATTCCATCCTTATTTATTTTACTTAGTTATTTTTGTATACTCTCACTCACTTGGGTCAAAATCTCAGTCACTCATTCATTAATTCTGCCGCTTGCTTACGCCACCCTAACTCAGGTTTTTCTTATCAGCTTTTCTTGTACACAAGGTGCTCTGAGGTGCAGTGTTAGCATGCAGTCATTCTCAGAAACACTTGTTTGCTTGTTCAGTCACCTCCTTTGCTGACAGATTTGTGAAGAATGCTGAGCGCTCACTTCTGGAATGCAGAGAATGTGACATCCGGAGCTGTGAACTTCCCGCCTTTCTCCACAGCAAGGAGCATTGAATAAAGCATCCAAATATGGAGGCTCATTCACAACAAAGAAACACAGCTCACCTCAAGCAGCAGCTGTATAGTATCAAGAGTATATTCTGTACCTGTACTCAAATTGAAGACAGTTTTTTCACTTTTTCAATTTGTGTAACACTAAGAGCCTCCTCTGAGGATAGCCATGTACTTTTAAAGACTGTCTACAAGTGGACAATGGAGTGTGTGTGTGTGGGCTCTTAATGTGAGAGGCAGATTAAAAAAGGCTTTATTAGCGGGAAACTTGGAGAAGAGAATATGGTCAGAAATTGAAAAGTTGCCTCAAGAAAGACCTGCATTTAATGAAAATCTGCTTAACTCATTTCATGGCCCTGACAAGTAGATGACTTTTAAAGCCTGGCTGTTTAGTAGTTTAATTTATAATCCCATTCATATGGCATTGCTGCAAAATGCACTTGAAGGTTGAATTGAGGAGTATCCTAAAAACAGTTTGAATGAGTTAGCCTTAAATGATCACAAGAAAAAAAATCCAAAACTGACTGCAGTGGTACAAAGCTTGAAAGATATTGTTTTTGGTCTTAGTCCCTGATGGCAGGAAGAAAAGTGCCAGCGGTAAAGCTTGAGTATAAGTTCCCTCACGAGAGACTTAAGGCCAGCTCAGACTGCACAATTTTTGTTGTCATTAACGACAGCAGCTTGCCAGACTTCACAACGAAAATCTTGACGGCAGTGATGGATGCAATCAGTGAGGGGCTAGACCTTATAAATATTTGTGGTGATGCTTTAGTACAAGCAAAACTTGAGGTGTTGGACCATAATCAACCTGCTTTAAAAATCAGCGTAGCAGTCATGCTCATATCAAGTGCTGGACCATATTTTGGTGGAGACATCAAGCTGCAACTTCAGGTCAGCTGTTCATGACTGTGGTCCGTTTACACGGCATTCTTCATATCAGCCATGACAAACATGTACTGAGAACAGCCAAACAAAAAAATTCAGATCTGAGCTAAAATCAGAATTGGGCATTAAGGCCTTAGGTAACATAGATCTGTATCGATTATCATTATTTGCTCTTTGGAAAAACGAACAATTTTTCAACAGTAACTTAGGATATTGAAGAAGAACATCAGCCTCAGATAGCTTAGTTTTACAACAATTCATTGAATAATCAAATAATAGAACACAGTTGAACTGTTGAAATAAAAGACAGACGATAGATGATGTTACAACAAGGGCGTTTGGGTCGCAGATCAAAGACGTGTGTCAATATTTGCTTGGTTGCTAATCTGACAATACACTGGGTGTAACACTGTCGGTGAGGCAGCAACTACAGCCGCTGCCAGCAGCAGCTTACTGTGCATCTGAGGTAGACTTAATACACTGTCATACAGTAATGCTATATTTCTTTATTGATTATTTTTTTATCAAGCTTAAGTACAGTACACTCTGTTCTTATCTTACACTTTATGTGGCCTTCCCTTTGACACAGTCAACATTTATCACACACTTTTATCAGATCAAGTAAGAGTCCCTCATTCAAATCTTATCAGAGTACTGACACTTTTATGTAAGTCTAGTGAGTGCAAATGTTCATGGACAGGACATCTGGATAAACACTGGGCCATGCTACATCCCCTATTTTTCAACTACTAACTTCTGAATGTATCCAAATAGGGATGAGTTTTGAAATCTGGTACTAACATATGTGATACCTACTTTACAAACAAGAGATTTCAGTGCTCTGTTTTCAATACTTCACCACTCATCAATGGTAGCTTTTCAAAAGCTACCATTTTAAAGTTTGAAACCTACACATACCCGGTTATTCATAAAACAAAGAAAGCCTGACATTTTTAAATCAAGAGGTTACTAATTCATTTAAAAAGTAAAATATTGTATTGTAAATTCAAAGCAAAGTCCCTCAATGCTTTCCTTTGTTGTCATGACAATCACAGTGACTGCATCTGCTTTCAGTTGAAAGTGAAGGTTCCATATTCCTTCAGCTCAATCAGATTTGCCACAAAGACTTAATACAGAGTGTTTCATAGAAGCATGAGTGGATCTTTACTTCATGAGGAGGTCCATTGACTGAGAAGTTAAGTAGGCATGTCAGAGGAACAGGGACAGATTGATCTGTGTCTTCTTATGGAAACCACTTACACACACACATCCATCTTAGAGACTTTCATGGTTAGAGTGTGAGCGATCACTTACAATGTCTGTCATCAACACAGAAAATACAAATACTGATATGCAGGGCATACTTTTGTTTCACAAGTAGCCAAGTCCTGTTTATGCATTTCCCCAAATCCTGTTAAATTCATGTTTATGAGCAGAAGTTAAACTTTACATCAATGACTTTGAGCTATAAACTAGATAAAACACCACTTTGCTTTCTAACTTGCCATAAAACATCTACTGGTATGTGACAGCAGCTGTTTTAGCCCTGCTTAAAAGCTTTGAACTCTATCTGTAACTCTCACAGTGCTTTTATCTTGTAATTTTCCATATAGTCTAATTAAAGCAATTGTGATGTCACTGTAGAGTTACTGATATGATGGCATAATGCAAAATTTGTTCATTGTTTGCTGGGATCCAGACTTTTGAATCTGCTACTTCCTCTGAGACATGTAATGGAAATGTCTTTGTTAAAAAAGGAGACTGATCCAGTGAAGCCTGTGGAGGAACAACCATTATCTAGCTAAACATCTAAACAGGAGGGAAATATCAAGAACAATAGTGACCACCCAAGACAACAAACCCTTAATTTCCAAGGACAGCATGTCCTCTTGATTAACTGGCATCACTGTTTGTATTCTTTTGGGGCTTTTCCATTACGCTGAGTGGCTTGCCTCCACTTGGTTTGACTCGGCACAGCAGCCCACCCTGTCAGGGGATTTGCTTTTCCACCACAACCGAGCTACCCGTTTGTCTTTGGCTGTCCAAGAGATGGCCATTGTTTCTACTGGAGAGTTGCTTCTTCTTCTCTTGGTAATCTGGCAGCTCTTTCAGTTTGGTGCAGTGGTTGGTACTTAAACACATCTGCGAGGCATCCCATAATGATGCCATACCACTGTGACATCACCGCTGCGCTCTTATGCCTGCTGCTCCAGAGTGATGATAATAATAATAATAATGATAATAATAATAATAATAATAACTTTATTTATATAGCAATTTTAAAAACAATTGTTTACAAAGTGCTTTACACACAGCAAGAGCTAAACTTGGGGAAAAATAAACATCAACAATCGGGGCAGAATAGGAGCTCGATAAAATCAAACGGGAAGGGAAGAGCATAATGTGGATATAGAGGAAAAATAACAAAAATGAAAATGACACAAGTAGATCTTGAATGAGAGTTACAGTAGAAGATTATAAAATCTAAAATATAATGGAGTTAGTGAAAAATAACGATTCCTATGATAATATTCCGAAAGACCAAACAAATACATGAAGATAACAACAACATCACATCAGTGGGGATATAACAAAGATAAGATTCAAGACAGAAATGTAGTAGAAATGAGAACAGATAAGTAAAATTTAGGTAGGTAAACACGAGATAAAAAAGAAAATGAACATGAGAAAAGAAAGAAGAGTATAACATTATAAAAAGAATAAGAAGAGTAGTGTAAATAAAAGAAAAGTAATAAAATAGATAAATAGTTAAAAGGGACATCACATAAAAGCAAGTCCATAAAAGTGAGTTCTAAGGAGTGATTTAAAAGATGTCACCGAATCTGCCAGCCTTATCTCCTCGGGCAGATCGTTCCAAAGTCGAGGAGCCCTGACAGTGAAAGCCCTGTCTCCTTTAGGTTTCAGCCTCGACTTTGGAATGACCAGGAAGCCCCCGCCCGAGGATCTAAGGCTGAGCAGTGGCTCATAGGGGGTCAGCATTTCAGAAATGTAACCTGGTGCTGGACCCATACAAGTTTTAAAAGTGGTCAGTAAAATCTTAAAATCAATTCTAAAAGTAACAGGACGCCAGTGGAGGGAAGCAAGGATAGGGGTGATGTGATGTCATCTGTTAAAACCAGTAAAAAGCCTAGCTGCTGTGTTCTGGACTAGTTGGAGGAGGGAGAGGGACTTATTTGTAATACCGGAAAGGAGTGAGTTGCAGTAGTCCAGACGAGGGAAGATGAACGAATGGACAACTTTTTCAAGGTCAGCAGGGGGCAGTATGGATTTGATTTTGGTTATGGATCTGCTTTGGATGAAGCAGGACTGGACTATTTTCTTGATGTGTGGTTTGAAAGTGAGGTTTGAATCAAAAGTAACTGCTAAATTTCTTGCAGTTGGTGTGATGTTGGAAGAGAGTGGACCAAGAAAACTACTTAACAGGATGGTGTTTGGATTTGGGTGGTTGAAGAGTATGATTTCTGACTTTGATTCATTTAACTGTAAAAAGTTTTGTGCCATCCAACATTTTATATCTTTGAAACAGTTAAAAACAACAGCTAGGCTAGTAAAATCACCAGGTCTCAGCGGAAGGTATTTCTGTGTCCTCGGCCTAAAATGGAAGGACAGATTATGATTCTGAATGATAAAACCTAAAGGAAGCATATAAATACAAAATAAAAGTGGGCCTAAAATAGAACCTTGCAGTACACCACAGGCAATAGGAGAGGTGGAAAATGTGTGGTTACCTATGGTGACTGCAAAGGTTCTGTTTAAAAGATAGGAATAAAACCAACTAAGTAGGGACTAGAGTAGGACCATTCTTGGCATGCCTTGGCATACCCCATCGCGGCTCAGTGATGGAAAAGTAAATCAGTGTGGCTTGGTTTCGATCGGCCAAAAGTCATAGTAGAAAAGCCCAATTTCTCTCTTAAGACCCCCACAATATTAGCATATTGTCATATTTACACCAGTGTTAACTTAATTGATTAAGGCAATTATTTGGTTCACTGACAGTTAGGGATAATCAAATCCCCCTCTCCACTATAAGTTGGTTATAGAGTTTGTGGTAATTTTGTCTCAAGTTCTCATCTGTCAACGATTGTTTGAAATGTTCTGACTTTAAAACTTCAGTGTTTTTTTCCTCCTCTTCTTGCTAGTGATTTTCATTTGCCTTGCACCTGTGTTGCGCCCAACCAACCTCATTCAGAATGAAGACTGAAACCAGTTCATGAAGTGTTCTGTTGTGTTCATATGAAGGCAGCTCTGACTTCCTGGTTGTCCATTTCAGATGTTCTAACTTCTTTAGTCCTGCCTTAAAAGATTAAAGATATAATCCTTTTTCCTTTTTGTCTCGATGTTGGTTGCAGCAAGGCTAGAAACTCTGTGGTTAGACTTGGTTTTGTTTTATTACCGAACTGGTCTGGCCTGCATTATCATTTTTCATACTCTGGTCTTTAAAGCAGAAACTATATTCATCTGAGGGCTGAATAGGTTTCCCTACCCACAGTTGAGTGAGTGAGAGAAGCGTTTCTAATGCCAGCCTCTGTGGCCTAATCTGCACTCAGTGAGCTCAGTCGAAAAGTCATGCATCCGGTCAGTCCACTGTTAACTGGAAGTTAGACTGAGTTATGTCTACATGGTTCAGAGCCAGACACTACAGCAGGACTTGTGTGCTTCTGTGGCTTGTGTGTCAGTGGAAGGACACCAGAGGTTTGTTTGTGAAACGTGTGTTGGCGTCTGATGTGATTCACCAGGATGTGCCATTGAATTTTCCATGCAAATGTATTCAAAGTGTGTGAGATGTTTGCACATGCTCCGCTCATAGTTACTTCATTGTTTACTGTATGCATACTGAATGTTTATTTCAGCAGTTCAAACTTAGATTCTGCACTAAACCCCTCTTTTTTGCCCTCCACCTCAAAATGAAATTTCAACCAGCCATGACTTTTGAAAGTTACATTTTATTCTCTTATATTCTCACAGATTTTGCTGATGTTTGCACTGCTCTTACCATGCTCTCCAGCTTCACCTGCATGGTTCCTACATGACCTGAGGGTCTTTAGAAACATCTGAGTCTAACATGGAACCAAACCAAACAAAAACAGAATGAGTTCTTTGAGCACCACAGGATGAGTAAAGCAAGCACAGCTTAAAAAATCCATCGTGCTTTTAGTTGTCTCGCATTGCTCCATGTTTCAAACTTCAAAATAAGTTAAAAGCACAGATCAAGGCTTGTCAGTTCTGTTTGATTTGTGGCGTTGCAGTGAGAGTGTGAGAAGTGGAGCAGAGCTGCCTGTCTGAACAGATTGGTGGAAGAGATCAGCTATCTGATATTCCATATCTCTGCTATCTGACGGCCTGCCTTTGGCTATAAGGCTGTTTACATGACTACTGAATGTAGGCCAAGCAGACTGTTATGCAGATCAGTAACTTTAATATGACACTTTGAGAAAGCCAGACCTGCAGGGTTCATTTACATGCTGTTTCAAGTTTGTGTTTGTACATTTCTGCCTAGACATAGCAGCCAACCCCTAAACATTTAAGAAAACACATTTTTTTAAAAACATACCATTTAAATTTATTTAAAATAAAATAGCTTGAGCAAAGGTGTTTGTCCTTTTTTTGATTTGGTCACGGCCGTGCCAAAGATAATCACAACAGAAATGGCATCCAAAAAGCCTCCATCTAAAGCCTGGATGAGCAGTGTCACAGAACAATCGTGTATGGCCCGTGTCCACAAAGTGGTCTGGTTTCATTCAGTACAGTTTTGCCATAGCACATTAAACAATGACGTCTCTTAAGAGATCCAGATCTCTGGCTCAGCTTAGTAGAGCTGGTTGGCTCCAGAATGGCATGGCTCTTCATTTGATCACAGTTTGGCTTTTAAATGTGGATTAAATAACGACAAAGGATGGAGGAAAGGAAACTCAAACAGAATCTAGCTACAAGAGCTTTTTTGTTGAGAATGGCACATCTTTGCTTGGTTACTCTGCTCACAAGGTTTATTAGGTTGATAGTGTATCACTGTTTCTATTAAAAGAATGTTTGTGACAAAATTAGGATGTTTTTCATATATTAAAGGGGCTTAGTTAGCCTCTTAGCTCATTACAAGATCATCTAGACTCTTGTCTCCACTCATCTGGCTGAACACTAGAGGGTTAGCAGGACTGAGTAATTTGTGATTTTGATTGCTTCCACACCAGGTGAATCTTTTAAATTGTGGTTAAAATAACTTTTTCATAAAGTGTAGGGATCATATTCAATGTATGTAGACATTTTCTGATGATAATGTCAGCATAGAGATCCATGTAGAGCTTTAAAGTACTAACTTTCCTCTGTTCCTATTCATTCCTATTGGCTCTCCCTCACTTCCTGAACCCCAGCCGACATTTGGGATCACTTAATTGCAAACAACCTATTCAGAACTTCTGGCTGATACACACTGTGAAAGTCCCTGTGATGTCGTCACTCACGGAATACCTCTGGTCTAACTAACTGTTAGACACTAACAGTAAATTAGATTCTTGATCTCAATTAGGCTCTCCTGGTTAAATATATCTAAACAAAGATAGTCGTTACCCTGCTCTCTATGCATTTTGGCTATAGCCTTACGTTTGTTGTAGACATTTTACCAGACTGATTTTGCCATTAGTGAAATGGAGCTATCACAACAGAATCTTTTCTTGAAGTTTAAGGCTCAAGTCTGTTGCTGTCACAGCCCTAAGCTGCCCTGGAAACCCCCCTCAGGGTGCCATCAATGATGAAATACAACCATAGTCTTAGTACATATACACTTCCCACAGTTGATATTGGCATGGTTCAAGAACATTTAAACATTGTCATGATTTGAAGATCTATGGAGGGCTCCAGCTGGGAGGAGACGCGGGGGCAGACCAAGAACTAACTGGTGGGATATATATATCCCATCTGGCCTGGGAGCGCCGCAGAATCCTTCAGGAGGAACTGTATAATGTTGCTGGGGAGACAGCCGTCTTGGTAGACTTGCTTTCTCTGCTGCCACCACGTCCTGACCAGTGATAAGCAGAAGAAGATGGATGGATCAGCCATTGGCAGAATAGGGGTCTTTTTTTTTTTTTTTTTTTTTTTTTTTGCTTTTGGTTATTAAAGTTTTTATTTTCTTCTCCAACAAAAAATTATACAGACAGCTGTATAATTTTACCTTTACAGAATGTACGAAACAACCAAATAATAAAATTAAAAACATTATAAACAAGGGTACACATACTGTTCCATCACAGTATACACATATATATTTAAAAAAAATACAAAATTTAAATAATAAAACAATTAATAATATAATAATTAAAAAAAAAAAAAAAAAACAGGCCTGTGATATTTGTACATTTAGATAGTCAAAGCAGACATACATAAACAGTTACAGCAAGTTCCTTTTCACTGCATACTAACCTGGTTTTGCATAAGAAAATGCTCCCAGGACTCAAAATAGGAGTCTTATAAATTTATCCAAATTAAGTCTATGGTAAATAAAGAATGAGTTATAGATCCTGCACAGGTTTACGAGATTTGAAATATTGGTATACTCCTTAAATTTGCGTCAGAATAAGGAAAAATCAAAATGAAGTCTATTTATCAAAGCTATTGAAGATCATACTAGTACACTCCTTTGCCTCTTTTTCATCATAAAACTTTGCATATCACAACAAGTTAAATGTAATACAGATTTCAAATATCCTTTGGAGTGTCTAAAATACTCTGTTTCTCTTTTGGTTCAACATGTTTTGTCTATTAACCATTAAAATTTGGTAGATAAAGAAATACATGACTAATTAATTATTTTTAGAAATGTTTAAACTTACAAATCATGTCATCTTAATCAATACCAGGGAGATGATGTATTGAAGATTAGAAACTACTAGAATAAGCAGAAATACCTCAGTAGAAACTGGCAGAATCTTTCACAAAGCACAGTTCAACATTTTTAAACTCAGATGTGCTCTGTCTGGCAGAGACCTGCAGTAACTGAGTTCACCTCAGTACTTTGTGTTCACTTTCTTACATCTGCTGCTTTGAACACCCATAAACCTCTCCGGCTGCTTCGTCCTGCACTGTGGTGAGGCCAGCAGAGACGAACCGAGGGTAAAGAGGGGGAGAACTTTGGAGAGGCAGGAGCATGAAAGACAAATGAGCTCCAAACCGCAGGTGATGAAAAGCTAAGTAGCTCTAAGCACTCAACTCTCAAAGACTTATAGCTGGAATAATTAAGATAAACTATAGAAAGACATTAGCAGCTAAGTCAATGAGAGCGGGTAACAATGGTGCAAACTGTACTGCTGTCGAGAGATGGAAATGATAGATGAGTAGGTAATGAGAGGGAGCAGAAGGGAGTGGAAAACAGTCATGGAATTAATTTTAAGGGTGTCTTTGAAATCTGTGAAACCCAACACTTAGTTTGGGTTAGGAGGCTGGTATAATTAGAGTAGACCAAACACTAACATTTTATGAGTTCAAAGCACATGTGGCATTTTTTTATATTTATGGAACATAATAAGTAGCCATAAAATCAACAGAATCTTATTACCTTACCCTGTGTGTCAAAGGCCAAGAGAGCTAAGTTTGATGATGGATTGCAGTGTGACTGTTCAAGAGGTTATATTGATTTATTTCATCAATAAAACCTACTGAGATAAGTTTTATTTGCATTGTTATGTAACCTATAGGCAAAGCAGCAGATTAAGCTATTAAGATACCCTGTGGATGATTGCTTGATGTAAATATGGCACCTGTAAAACATCATACGCTACAAAAACAGCAGAAAAGCTTCAGTGTAAATGTTTTCCTACTTCAATAGAAAAATAACTTCCCATGGCTTTTTCATTCATTCCAGCTAAGATTACATAAAGGGTCAGATTTTCCATTTCTGTGTGTGGCAGCGTATTTGCGGGTATTTCTGTGTGGCTGTTTGGATTGGCTAGCAGAGGGAAGGCAGCTGGTGAAATGCAGACTCTCTTATGTCTTTTTTTTTTTTTTTTTCCAAAAGGAGAAAAGAAGCCAGAAGTTGAAGTACAACACATGCAGAGAGACAGTCTGACCTTTTTCCTTTTCTATTTTCTCTAAGTGGTGAATATGTCTTAGGCTGGCATTGTTCACAGAAGGGAAGCAGTGATTCATCAAGTCATCAAACCATCTATTTACATCACTTGGGTGATCCGTTTTCTATTACGGGCTGTGATTTTCCTCAACTCCACATGGTTTTTGCTGGTGATTTCACATAATTTAAGTGCAGCCTTGCAGTTCAAATGCTTATCAGTCTCAAGTACAAGCCATCTTCTCTTTTCTGCTCTGCTGAGTGACACCTCCCCTCTGCTCTCTCTCCTCCTTCATTTCTTCCCGCTCTTTCCGTAACCCACTCCACCACCACCACCACCACCAGCACCATGACTGTCGTCACCGTGCTTTTTATGAACCCAATTCCATATTTAACAGTGCGGAAACTCTCAGGATCCAGAACCAGTACTGTATTTTTTCAGTACACATTGGCTAATGTCACTCTACACCCTAATTGATTTTGAAAAGATCAGATTCATGTGTGTGTGTAATTCTGCAAATAGTGAAAGCTTGAAAATGATCTTTGAAGCCCTTTGTCTCAGTCTGGACTTGTTCCTAAAATAACTCCTTTGTCAAGAAAAAAGAGGCTGAGCTGTGAGTAAAAATAGTAGATTTAAGATCTAAGTGTACTTGAAACCTCACTTTGATGCTGACAGTGATAAGAACATAATATGCAGTGGAGCAGGGGATTGTGAGTGAGCCTCTCAGCTGTATGGATAATGATCCTGTCTGGAGTTATGATAGCATGGGATCACAGCTGACCTTGTAGGCCGGACTCATAACGGCTTTAGGAATATTAACGTTGCATCGTGCCTGATGTTAAGCCTTCACTTGAGCCTTTAAATGTCTGCTAAGGAGATTGTGCAGCAGTGAGTAATGACTGTGGGTACATTTTTGCTGCTTCTGCTGTGTTTCATTGGACTTTAACATGATGTTATATCAAGAATAAATATGTTAACCATCGCTTACAAACAAGAGGCACTACAGCTGTCATAATAGTCATGATAAAGTGAACATAACCTGTTATTTAATGCATTTATTTTAACAAATGTGGCTGCTACTGCTCAGTCTGCATGTAATTCCACTGGCCCAGGGGCTCACTTAGATTTATGGAGCAACAGAGAGCACTCAGGCTGAATTCCCCTCTCATGCAACCAGTGACAGTCTGACATTTCTGTTGAAGCCTGAGTTTAGTCCCTGAATGCATTAGTAAGCCAGAACAAGACCGATTCATTCTGTTCAGATGCAGACCTGCTCATAGAATTTGCTGGGCCCCTGAAAGACTCTGTAAATAGGCCTGCCTTAGTTGGGATTCATTGATGATATCAGTATATGTGTTGGATGTGCATGGTGCTGGCATCCTTTTTAACAGTTACCTCAGTTTGGAGCTGAAAAGTGTGTAAAGCTTTTATGGGTTCTATTTAATCTCTTTCACCACTTGTTTCCCAGGCCAGTTCTGTCACTATTTGGCCACTTTTTGCCTCTTTTAACCAATTTCTGCCACATATAACCAATTTCTTAGCCTCTTTCATCACTTTCTAACCTCGTTCTGATTTTTTTCTGACCATATTTGCCACTTTCAACCCAATTTTGCCACTTTTTATCACCTTGGCACCATTTCCCAGCTCATTTTTTTGCCTCTTTCAAACCCTTTTTGCCACCTTTAACCTACAGTCATGGGCGAAAGTATTGGCACCCCTGGAATTTTTCCAGAAAGTACACCATTACTCCCAGAAATTGTTGCAATTACAAATGTTTTGGTATAGACATGTTTATTTCATTTATGTACATTGGAACAACACAAAAAAAACAAGAAAAAAGCCAAAATTGACATAATTTTACACAAAACTCAAAAATGGGCCAGACAAAATTATTGGCACCCTCAACTTAAACTGTGAGTAAATCTTTTTTTTTTTTTCAAGCATGTGATGCTCATTTAAACTCACCTGTGGCAGTAACAGGTGCTAGCAATCTAGAAATCACACCTGAAGCCAGTTAGAATATATAAAAGTGGACTCAACCTTTGTGTTGTGTGCCTGTGTGTGTCACACCAAGCATGGAGAAGAGAAAGAGGAGCCCCGAATTGTCTGAGGACTTAAGAACAATGAACAATCTCAAGGTTACAAGACCATCTCCAGAGATCTTGAAAGTCCTTTGTCCACTGTGCGTAATACAATCAAGAAGTTTATAACCCATGGAACTGTGGCTAATCTCCCTGGACGTGGACAGAAGATAAAAAATTGACAAAAGAATGCAACGCAGGATAGTTGGAATGGTGGATAAACATCCTCAGTCAACTTCCACACAAATTCAGACTGTCCTGGAGACTCAGGGTGCAAAAGTATCAGCTTGGACCATACGTTGTCATCTGAATGAGATGAAGCGCTATGGCGGGAGACCGAGGAGAACCTCACTGCTGACAAAGTGACATAAAAAGCCAGACTGGAGTTTACAAAAATATACCTGAGTAAGCCTCAATCTTTCTGGGAGAACATTTTGAGGACAGATGTGACTAAGGTAGAGCTTTATGGAAAAGCACATCATTCTACTGTTTACAGAAAACAGAATGAGACCTACAAAGAAAAGAACACAGTACCTACAGTCAAACATGGTGGAGGTTCAAGGATGTTTTGGTATTGTTTTGTTGCCTTTGGCACTGGGTGCCTTGACTGTGTGCAAGGAATCATGAAATCTGAAGACTATCAAAAGATTCTGGGCCGCGATGTAGGGCCTAGTGTCAGAAAGCTGGGCCTACATCAGAGGTCATGGGTGTTCCAGCAGGACAGTGACCCCAAACATACCTCAAAAAGCACCAAGAAATGGTTGGAGACAAAGCGCTGGAGAGTTCTGAAGTGGCCAGCAAAGAGTCCGGATCTAAATCCCATTGAACACCTATGGAGAGATCCTAAAACTGCTGTTGCAAGAAGCACCCTTCAAATCTGAGAGACCTGGAGCAGTTTGCAAAAGAAGAGTGGTCCAAAATTCCAGTTGAGAGGTGTAAGAAGCTTGTTGATGGTTATAGGAAGTGATTGGTTTCAGTTATTTTTTTTCCAAGGATGTGCAACCAAATATTAAGTTGAGGGTGCCAATGATTTTGTCTGGCCCATTTTTTGAGTTTTCTGTAAAATTATGTCAATTTTGGCTTTTTTCTTCAGATTTTTTGTGTTGCTCCAATGCACATAAAAGCAACAAACTTGTATACCAAAAACATTTGTAATGTCAATGCTTTAATCCATAACAGTAGTTGCCCATTTTTGCATCTTTTACCCAATTTTTTTCTACTTTCAACTCTTTTTACTATTGTTTGAGCAATTTTCTCCACTTTTTAACTGCTTTTACCACTTTTTCTGCCCATTTTTTACCTCTTAAACCATTTTTTTTTGCCAATTTTCACCCATTTTTGTCTTTTAACCCTTTTTTGCTACTGTCAACCTCTTTTCACCACCTTTTGCCCCGCTTTTACCACTTTTCAACTGCCTCTGCCATTTTTCACACATTTTTGCCACTTTCTGCAATCATTTAATCATTTTCTCCTTAATATTATTTTAGTTTCTTCTTCTCTTTTTTTCTAGCATCCTGATGTTTGTGCACATTACGGCTTTGCCCCAAAGTCTGATATTACTTTCAAAATTGTTTAGCTCAGTGTGCCCATACACACTGTAGATATTACTCAAAGAAAGGTCATTCTGTTTTAAAGGAAGAGGTTTACATTTTCTTAAAAGTTATATTGTACTCCTGCATAAATAAATAAAAAAATCATAGTTGCTTTGATAAGAGTGGCAATTATTCAGGTAAAAAATAAAATATGAACACCACAGCTTTACTTTACAATGGACCATGATTTAGCAGACCACCATGGGCCCCCCATTTGGCTGGGCCCTGGAAAAATTTAAGTTTATCAACTTGGTTGCCTTTTTAGTATTGGCCTGGAGAAGTTGGTAGCTATTTGCTAAGTGTGTGATTTAAATCGACCTGTACAGTTTATTTATACTGGACCTTGTTTTGTTATATCCCCTATAAGAGTTACCTGTCGTTCCTCACCCTCATCCCTAAAAGAGTCTGCTTACATTTTGGGGATTAAATCTTCAACAGTGTTGTTTATAACATTATCCTATTCATTTTTTTCCCTTCTATTTTCTTTTTTTTTGTATCCCTTTTGCATCATGGTTTAAAGGCTTTCCAAGAATCAAAAATGTGCATCCTGATTTAACTGTACACCAAAGCCTTTTTTTTGCCCCTGGCTTAACCCTGTTTTGCTATTGCAGAGCACAGTATTGACACAGGGGCTTGGGGAGTCAGCAGTGTATGTAATGTAAATGGTAAAGGCTGGCTATGCAGGCAGGATGTTAGCCAAGCTGTTTGTTCTGCCGGTTTGAATGGACTTCTTGTATCGTCCATCCACAATGTCCTCTCTGTGTATGACAGACTCGACCGGCACGCTGTGCATTCTGGTGGAGGTGGGAGTGGGCAGAGGGATGATTGGACTCTTTACAAAAGCGGACAGACCTGGTTCCTCCTGAAAATTGAATTTTATAGAAGGAGTTGGTAAAGGAAAAAAACATCCTCTGTAAAGGTTATTGAATGATTTCTTGCCCTGGCACAGTCAGAGAATAAAAGCAGTGATAAAATGTGTGACAAACCCACAGCAATGCTTTTCTTTCAGTCCGTAAAGCAGCATGAAGGCTTAAACATCCTCAGGGATTATAAACATATGAAACATAAAACCTACTCCCAACCTGTTTGAGGTACAAATTCAAAGACATGTCATATAACAAGTAGTTAGAAGTTACCTCAATTGAAGTTTCAAGGTTTTTGCACAACAGTAGCTCAATTTTTCATGTAGGAGTGGCTCAGCATATCAAAGATCCTGAATGTCTAAAGACCATCTTTTGATGGAGAAGGGAGAAATGTGGTGGGTGGAACAACAACTTCTGTACTGCTACAACTTGCTTTTGTATGAATGGCTGTGGTTCTGTGCTGCCACAGCAAGTTTATGCATGAGTAAGAGGAATAATTCAGCTGAGCATGTCACAATGTCAGTATCCAGTCAGTGTTTGAGGTGATAGAAACACACACCCTTAACTGTGACTGATACTGTAACTGTTAAACATGGATGAAAATAGCTTCACCACAGAAAAAAGGGCTATCTGGTCTGTGATCTAGTCACATGACAGGTCAGACACAGGCACAAATTAGTTTTGCATCACTTTCTTTTGCCTTAGAAGTGTACTTCAGAGGGCAACAATCATGAAGCGTTCCTGTTTTATTTTATCTTTCTGTATTAACTGCAGCTACTCTGATTTGAAATATTATTAATCAGTGCTAACCAGTTTTTAAAATGCCTCAATGAGTAGATATAAAGTCCCTTTAGGCTGAATCTTCTTGCAGTAATGAAAGCTGTGTTCCTGCCAGAAGGTGGCAGCAGCACTTTAGCCACATGAATAACCCGTCTGCACCCAAACAAAGCACAGTGAGCTCAGAGCCTCACTGATCAACTCCATTTGTCTTACTTTTACTTTGACAGCCACACTTCTGAGGATGAGATTAGACTAGATTCGTAGATACTTCATCATGTTGTTGTAAATCTTGCTTCTCCCTAGAGATGACTTTTTAACAACTTGAAAAGCAGATTTTTGAATGCAGCAGTGCAGTTGTAAAAATACATACTTTGGCTTCTCTGCAGCTGTGAATGTGCAACTTACATTAAAGCAGGAAAATAAAAGAACTGCTGTAATAAAAGCAGCTTACTTTGTGTGCTTAGTATGCTTGTGCCATTTTGGTTCCTCTTTTTTGTTTCAAGTTGAACCAAAATAATGAAGTAGCTCCTTTTGCTTAAGTTAAAGGCTGTAGCCCTAACTGCTGCAGTAGCTAAAGAGCATATTAAGTAAATTGAGAAATCTTTACCAGTGGGGGCATGAGCAACACAAAGTAATTTAAAATGTAAGCTCCCATTATTTAATTGATTTTGAATCAGGAAGAAGGCTGCCAGCCCAGGTGCCCGGGTCTGCTCAGGGTTTCTGCTTGTAAAGCCAGAGTTTTGTCCTCTGGATTAATCTCTACAGATCAATATGATTCAAGTTAGTCCTCCAGAGTCTATGAGAAGAGTCGCAGACCAAGCAAACGCCTGCCTTTCTCAATAACAGTTTGTTCTTCCTAATAGCCTTTATTTTTAGGTGGATAGCTGACCATTGCTATGCATAATTGCTAATAAGAATGAAATATTTAACATGGCTGTGTAGACTTCAACTACATAAAAGGCAAACTGATATTCAGTGGTTAGTTTTTACTAAATCAGATTAGACTGCTATACCCTGCACTGGTGTTGAGTTAATGTATGGATATCCTGCAGTTGTGACATCATTATCCCAGATGAAGTCACCGGGTCACTACATGAGCCTCCAGGGAGGACAGGTCAAAGGTCAGATGTCACTAAACAGGGTTTCATCCGCTGCCCTGTTTGCTCCCAAGGGAGTGCAGTGACACAACAATGCACGTGGGTGTAATAATATGAAGGACATGACTTTGATAGTTGCACATGTAAACCTTCATCTGAACCGCTGTAAACACGCTGGTACACTTCTAGTTCACAGATCCTATTTTAGCGAGGGCTTTCCACCTAATAACTTCGAGATAATGTCCATGAGTATTGTATTCTCATCTGAAGTTAGCTTGCAGTCAGCAAAACCAGTTTTCAACCCCAAGTCCTTGGCCCATTTAAATACCAAAACAAGACAATTTGTCCCTGAGATTTTATGACTTAGTGGTTAGATTTTCCATGATGGTTGGGAATGGAGGCACCATTGCTAAATAGATACGTGGAGTGACACTACGTCATTCAAATGTGGCCATCACTTTCCTACATTTCCCCAGTGAACACCACCAAAAACCAGACCACAAACACCACACCCTCAGTCCAAGCCCAGGCAGTATATGTATCGAGGGCAGAGACAGAGCGAATGAAAGAGATTGGCGTGGGTGATGTAGTGATCGCATTACCATCCATTCTCTCCGGGAAACCACAGATTGAAACGACAGAGCAGAGATCCCCTCCTCGGACATCCTGCTATCTGTCTGTCTGGGCCTATTGATGACCTGTTCTACACTAATCAATACATGAAACGGGGGCAGCTGTCTTTACGGATGTGTGTTGTAGCAGCAGTAGAGGCTCAATGTGTATTGTTTTAGGGCATGGAGTAAAATAAATCCATATTTCAGCTTCAGGAGATGTCAATGTGTTAAAGTGTTAAAGTTTAATGTTAAACTTTTGGCTACTTATTGGTTATTCCAGGGATATTCGAACAACTGATGTCTTATATGCAGTCACAGTCATCAGTTACACAGATTATATATCATTTTTTGACTAACATGTTGTCACTCTTATCAGTCAGATGATTCAAGAAAGTGACCATGGTCAGGACCAGCACGTTAACTTGCATTCAATTTTGAACTTCCGTTTGAAGACAATGTACATCTCTAGGAATTTTGGCCAACTTTGCAATAATTGCAGTGTAAACAACAGTTTGTATTACATGACTATGAATCAAGACTTCCTTTTGCATTGCATTGTTTCCTGTCCAGCTACTTGAGAAGAAACCGTTGTCCTCATCAGAAGCAAAGTGATATTAATCTGCAGATGTGTTTGAAAAAAAAAAAAAAAAGACTAAACACTCATTTTTTAGTTTATTATGTCTCTGGATGTTTAGTGCCTGTAAAAAGTATTCACTCCCTTAAAAGATGTACCCTTCTATTGATTTTATAAATCAATCATGGTCAATTTAATTGGCTTTTTTGACAAAAAAAAAAGAAAGATTGGAGTGAAGTAACAAGAAAAAAACACATTTTTACACTGTAGGGGGCCTTCATGCTATTATACTGTGGTTTCAAATGTAGATGGGTTTTACTGGACATTTAAGGTGTTGAAGAGAATAATTTTCATATAATCAGCTTATTCCAGCATGCTAACTTATTAAAATATGGCCACTTGAAAAGGAATGTTCTGGATTTTAACATTGTACATGGCTTCACTTGTGTAAATGTATCACACTGAGTATTTAACATAACCTAGAAACATGATCGAGCAGGGAGTGGTGTGTGTTGGGACTGTCTCGCCAAATCCTAGCCCCCTGCTAGTAAGTCGCCTCAGGCTTGCACATCCTGGCATACACACAGTTACTGTACATACACATGCACTTACACACATGCGTGCTCAGCAACATGACAGGAGTGCTTACTGCGGCAGTTTGTTGTGCTCACTAACCCAGTTAAGTGTGATTTGAAGTCAATACACTTCCACGTCCTCACTATTGTGAACCAGGCTTTCCCATGGCTGCTCTGCGCTCCATGTTTCTGCCTCAGGATCAGTAAATGAAGGTTACAACTCACTGTGTGAAGCGCCAAGCCGGGTCAAACTCCATGTCCCCCAGTGTTTAGCTTCGATGCATTTAAATTGATGAGACAGAGGGCCCAGTTTTCAGGGTTTCGAAAAAAGCTTTCTGTGCTTTCCCTTTTCAAAGAAACTCTCAAAGTTCCTTTAGAGAAAATAGAGCAACTTTCTGATACTGAAAGTGTGTATATTCATTAAAGAACAAGCTGTTTGGTTATTAACCATACAGATGAAAAGAGTCTTATATGGTGTGTTATTATTGCTGGGGCCATTCCTTTTGACCAACTCTGACTTAAAAGTAAACAAGACACTAAACCTTTGTTTGACCTAATGAATTTTAGACAGCATGGAGCAACTGTAGCATTGTCCTAGCTGCTAATATGACCCCTGATTAGTATACAAGAAACTTGTGCTAATAATTTTCAATAAGCCCGCTAGGTTTGTCTACATTTTCAGACTTATTGGTCTTGGGGACTTCCTACTATTTTTTTTTAAACAGGCTGTAAACAAGTTTTTTTTTTCAACTATAAAATCAGTATTTTAACATGGGATACGTATGACTTCTGCTGCTTCTGCTGCCAACCACAAGTGGACAGTCATGGAATTGCAGGTTATTTTCGCACCTCTGTGCTGACTTCATTTTTCAACTATTAATCTCAAGGAAAGTGCCAACAGTTTTAATCAAACTAGACTACCTGCTTTAAACCAATGTGGCCCTAAAATGGAACTAGTGAACTCTTGCCCTGAAGTTGTAAACTCAAGGATTTCAGAATTCGACTTAACAATATCATGAATACCATAAGACAGGGGCGCTCACATGATTTCCTCTACCAACATGGTAAACCAATTTGACAGCTCTATTTGAAGTTACCACATCTCTGGACATGGAGTGCAAGACCACCAGTGCCCCTAAAAGTACTTTGACATGGCACTGAAAACTATGAGCACATCCTTTTGGTTGGAAATCACTTGACAGGACTGATATACGTGTTTATTTTCTGTCTGGAAATTAAACAGCTCACTCAGCCAAAACAGATTTTCAGTGTGAATGAAATCAACATGGCTGACTGGTGTTCATATTCTTTCAACTCTGTTTCTTATCTCTATCACTGAATCATTGTCTCCCTCTCATTATCTGTCTTTCCCCTCCTCTATTTTTCTTTTGTCTGCATGTTTGCTGTCTTTTTCCTCTCTTTCTTTTCCTGATTTCTCAGTCTCCTCCCCCTCTTGCTCACTCTCTCTCTCTCCCTCTCTCTCTCTCTCTCCTCCCTCTCTTCCCCACCAAACCCTTCCTTCCTGTGTCAGACAGAGTCAACAGCACATCAGAGGTGTGCTGGTCCAGTGCATTAAAGACTCCCAGGTCCCCAGTGTTCAGCTCTGCTTCCGCCAGCTCCTGCTTAGTTTACCAGGATACGCATGCAATGTCCACACACACGCATGCACACCATAGAAGAAAAATACAATGTTTCTTTAATAAATCGTATTGCTGTTGTAAGTTTGTAAGTCTGATATTCATTTATTTTATTCAGGTCTTATCCTTCAATCAATCTGTAATATCCGTTACAATATTAGAACCGTGCAGATTTATGGAGCCTTGGCAGGAGTTTACATCATGACCTTTCAAAAATACTGGCTTGAACGGTTTCTATCGTTTCACAGCGAAACCACACAGTATTTTGTGTTACCTGTTTAAAAAGCAACCCGTCATTTCCTGTTTCATAACATTTCAGTACTGTACATTTGCATTCATCTCTGAGGACGGAAACATTAAGAAAGAAACTTTAATGCTGCTTTCTTATTGTGAAATGCTCACAAACTGATTTTTGTTGAGAAAACTAATCTTCACTCTGCTTGAGCACTGTGTAAACAAACTCAGCAGTTGTGAAATAGTGTTCAAACGAAGGCAAGGTACTGTAAAAAGGGTTGTTCCGATTTCAATACCAGTATTGGAAATACGTCCGATACTCCTTAAAATGCAGGAATTGGTTTCTGTGAGCACATGAGTTTATGCACCGATCTGATACCGTTTGGTTTTGCTTCATATTTTGCTTCATTTAGCCATGCTAAATGTTAGCGCTATAAACCAGAAACTATTCCTCTTCGCTGCCGGAAAGCATGCATGCACTGGCTGTTTTTAGAGCAGCAAAGAAGAACCAAAGGACCCACTGTGGCAGCAGGGAATGGTGGCTGCGTTACAGTTTTTCTCTGAATGTGATTGTTAAACCACCTTCCAGACCGGCGCTGTCGGTCAGTGACTCAGTTTATCAAAAGATAAATAACTTTAGAACCATAAATATTTGCCTCTTCCTTGTTTTTCCTCTTGAAGCTAGCTGTTTGGCCTCCCCATTGAGTCTACTGATGCCTTTGAATCCCTTTTAGCAGCATTTTCAGCGAGCCTGGAACTTGTGCAACTTTTGGGACTTATATGATTAAATCCACACCAGTAAACCGATATTGAATGTCTTTTTATCCATTTTAATCAAATTATGATAATTTATTACTGCTAGCTCTAATGCTAATGCGAATGCTAACCACTATATTGTGCATCCTTTGTGAGGGTGGTGGCAGCGTCAGTGCTGTAGGCCCTGGAAGACTTGTAAAGGTAGACTGTAGAATTGATTAATATTATTTATGTCTGCGTTGTGCTTCAGTGGCAAGCTCCGTCCTGCTGAGTGTTTACTACTATTTCATTAAAAGTTACAGAATACTTTAGCGCATAAAATGACCAACAAGCAGTGAATAATTTCATCTATACTTCACATTAAACAAGTAAAAATTAGTTCAAATGTTTTTAAAAACCCTCAGTGGTTTCTGTTGTACCTGGCATAGCTGCAGCAGGACGCAGCAGCAGGACGCAGTACCTGTGAGTGTGAGTAATTATTTGTCATCACTGATCACAGCCAGAAAGAAGAATGAGAGCGTTTTTAAACTCACATTGTCCTAGATCACATTGGAGCCAGCGGGGCACGTCTTACAGTTTGACTTTAGCGGGGACTACCGCGGTGCCAGAGCTGTCAACCGTGCCGTGCAAGGCTTTGGCGTGCGAGTATCTGTGCGCCGGTCTATATGTGAGTGTTCATTCATTGCAATACTGTCCCGACATCATTAACAGGAGTTCACTCATCCGTCAAACAGTGATGTCTAATGCATGACATGAATCTTTTTGTCCAATAACTGTTAATTTTGCATGAGTTCAATTTATTTTGATACCTTCAGAGATCTAGGATCCAGAGATTAGTTTTATATGTATTTTAAGGTTTTATGCTTTGAAGAAAATGAGCAGTAGTACTGTATTCTAATTCATTTTCAATGATTAAAGATCCAGAGAGCGGTTTGTTTTAACTGAGACATATCGAACAAAAAAGATATTTTGTCTATTCTAGCATGTTCTCCTCCCAAACACTTGATGTTGAACATTTTTAGCAATCCAAAAAGAAAATTTACAGGAAGGAAGTGATAAGGGAATCGATAAAGAATCGAAATTGATAAGAAGAATCGATAACGGCATCGATATCGATAAAATCTTATCAATTCCCACTCTTATGAAGCATACAGCAAAAGCTACACAGAAATGGTTTAAGGATAACAAGATGAATGTTCTGGATTGGCCAAGTCGAAGCCCAGACCTCAATGTCGCTGGACTTGAAAAGGGTCGTTCACACTAGATTCCCATGCAGCCTGACGGAGCTTGAGCTGTTTTGCAAAGAAGCTTGGAGCAAAATTGAAGTGTCCAGAATGCGAGCCTGATTTGCATTGGTATCAGCCAATTTTTTTTAAACATCAGTATCAGCCCTTATATCCATAACTGGTGTATCTCTAGTACCCATTAGTGTTCCGATGACTCTGTTCACTTTTTGTAGAGGCAACCTCTTGGACCATTTTGATTTAGCTGTTTTCTGGTTATAGCTTTTGATTTATGGCTTCAACAGTGTAGCATTGGCTAGGGAACAAAAGGCACACTCTTCACAAATATTTAATGTACACAGTATAGCACTGTTAAGACTGGGACAGGGAAGAGAACAGATCTAGAAAGGGAAAAAGCCATGGGTTCATCTCTGTGTGTGTCCTAGTACGTGCGTGCATGCGTGTACATAACCAGTCAGCCATGCAGTTCACCTGTTAAAAGGAGTCGCCTGGTGGCCTCAAAAGCAACTGTGTTTGTTTGATCTTACAGATGCTTGTATGAAGCTGCTCCTTCACACACACTGACACACTCTGTCAGCCTCTTAATGTTTTGACAGCTGGCCCTGATAGAGTACTATTTTAAGCTGTGGGTGGGTATATCTGTGCCTGTCTCACTGCTGTCATGTGCGTACATAAGTGGTATGCCTGCCTGTCTGGTCTGAGGGTGTCAATTTGATAGGCAGTGTTTAGCACAGTGGAGGTGGCCTCTGTCAGAGAGCTGCACTGAATGTGATTAACTTGCTGGTGGTATGACATGCACTCTAAATAATGAGCTAATCTTTGCAGCTTTTGCATTAATAAACACACCTGAAGCAGTTTAAAGATTGCATGTGAAAATGTTAGTTTATGAAATGACTGTGCATGACCTTTCTTTGTCTATTTTGGCATCTTATTAATGTGGACTATGATAATAAATCCTTTGTTTGGCTTTCTTCTTGTTAACCAAAGACATGTTGGTTAAAACTTTTTTGTCTTTGTGTCCTGCAGGACCTCCACACTATCTACTGCCACCTCTACCATATGGATGTCCTCTCTCATCTTCGGGAGCATCAGCTCAGGTGAGTTTACTTTAATAGTTTGTCAATCTCAATGGCAGTTCACAAATAAATTTTACAGTTGCCTTCAGGCATACATTCTGCATGAATTGTTCAATGTACCACACCCTGCCAAAACGGGTTTAAGAGTGCTTTGAATTCTTCTGTGCATTCCGGTTGGCTTTTGAAATTTCTTTTAGACAATCAAAAGTTCATACCAAGCATATTTGAAGTGTTACACATTTTCTTTTCAGTATTAAACAGGTGAAATAGTGGCATGGATGACTTTGAGTCCTATTTTTGATGGGTTTAGATAAGTGCTTAAGTCTTTGAAAGTGACTGAATTTTAATGTTGTATTTTCAAGTTTTGAAAATTGTTTGGATTTTGGATAACGTGTACAAAGGTGCTTGAAGTTATACTTTTATGCCTACTTTTATGGCAAAAATAACCGCCTAGCTTAACAGATTTCTTATTAAATAGTGAAAATATTAGAAGGAGGCTTTTCATAAAACATTGATACAATCGTTGATTGTTAAGAAGAAAAAATAGTTTCTCTTGGATACTATCCTCCAATTAAACTTAATATATCAGTAATCATTTGAAAAAATAACTGGGGATGCATGTTGTTAGGCTACGCTCACACTGTAGTTCTAAATGCCCGGTCCTGACTTTTTGTTGTATTTGATTGTTTTTGCTCAGCTGTTCACATTGAACTCAAAATCCAAAATATCAGATATGTATCTGATTTAGTACCACATATGAAAGTGGCCTGGATCTGACATGAAATGATTAGATTCATTTTCACTTGTGCTGTTCACACTGTCAGAAAAAAGATCAGATCTGAGTCACATATGAGCATGAAAATCAGAATTGGATCACTTTTAACTGTAGCCTAAGATTTGTGTTGATATCTGACATATTTCTAAAGTCATTTTAGCCCATACTGATACATTAGCTTTTTTTGTTGTTGTTTTTGTAGTTTGAAGTCCAAATTCTGACAAGTGCATTAATAACATAAAAAACACATTCTTCCCAAGTGTAAATAAGTAAGCTGGCTGTAATCAGGGTTTTTGTGAATCATTGAAAGGTCATACAAATTCTTAAATGGAACTTTTGAAATTTAAGGCTGTAGAAAGTCTTATTTTAACTTGTGAGAGGTCTTAAATCATAAGGGCACTGCCTAAAACATGTCTTAACCAAATCTTTGTTTTCTGGCCAGCTTATATGCTTTTATGCAACACATATCGTTTTAATCATTCTTTTTGCTTATATGGTCTTCTGTGCATTTCTTAGCTCTACCATGATGCCCATTCAAAATATATATATAGCCCCCCTTATTTTAACAGGTCCTTCCTGAAAAACTGTGTAATTATCCTTTTCAATAACAAAACAGTGCAGTACAAGTTTAGCACACCTGAAAATACGTTATAAAGAACATCGTTATATGGTATATTTACAGTTAGATTTCCTGGTTCAGCTTAAAACCCCACATTCTGTGTGCCACCAATATATCAGCAGTAAATATTAGCAGAATTTTCTTAGACCTGTATCTAACTTTTTTAACCTAATATTTGCAGACACTGATATCATGACAGTAATATTGTGTATCCCTAGTTTAGAGAAATGTTTTAATTTAGAGTTTATTTTATTTGTAGCCAATCATTGTTAAGGACTTTGTGGTGACCAGTCAGATTTCAGTGGGAGGCCCTGGTCAGCCCTATGCTATCATTGGATCTACTACTTGTCAGGGCGAGAGTGATGCTTTGGGCAACAGAGAAGGGAGATGCTATTGGCTCATCCTCACATTTAGACAGAAAACAAGCAAGAACTACCGGAATCTGTCAGATTTTCTGTAGGGGTTGGTGCTTAAAGATGATTAGCTTGATAAGCTTTGTAAATCAAACTCGAGACAGAGCATTTTGCAGAGCAAATGATCACCATTCATGCTGCTATTTGCTGCCATAATCTTTTTCTCTGTCGTCATCAGGGCAATAAGAACAGAGATATCGTCATTATTTGGGTTGGCATTATGATCAAGCTGGTCAACAAATTCTTCCTATCAAAATGTTTGTTTCCAGACTTGACATAGCATGATCAAGCATCACAAGCTCCGTATTGTAATGCAGGATATGTTTGATTTTATTTTTCAAAGTGTTTGCAAAGGCTTGCATATGAACTTGTTAAAGCTGTTTGAACTGATTTTTAACAAAATAGATTCCATAATCTCATAGAAAAAAGTTTTTAGCTGTAGGGATACACAGAGACAACTACCAACACACAATGCAAACCACCACACAACAGCTTCTCATGCAAAGAAGATGGTTTCAAAAGCCAAGTCTCACTGAATGCTTACTAAAAAATGTCAAATAAACAAGTTATAATATTAGTGTTTATATTTGTGTTTGCCAGAGCTAGATCTCATCTAATTAGGCTAAATCAGCAGCAACAGCAAAACTCTTCACCTCCAAAAAAAATTAAATGTGTTGGGCAGCAGTCAGTGAAGAAGTAGCAGGTCAACCTAACAGTCTGAGCTGGCAGACAGTAATGATGATGTCTGAAAAGGGCTAGTATAGTACCTTTTTGGGAAAAGTGATGGATTATTGGTGCCAGAAATGTTAACTGGATGTTTTTTCAAGAAAAAAATTCACAGTCTTTATCTCTCTGTTTCAGGTCGATGTGTACCTCGGCCAGGTATGAGAGACATGAGGCAAACCACATCCTGTTCTAGTAAGTACAAGATCTCACAGTGAGGAGAAAGCCTCCCCGTCTCTGCTCTGTTTTGCTGCTTTTACCCTCTCTTTACTATTCAAACATCTGCTGGCAGACATTTCTAATTTAAACCTGTGATATTTGTATTTCAGGAAAAGTGTTTATCCAATTCAAGTTTCACAAAAGGAATGTCCTGTCCCACAAACAAACAGTCAACCCCCAAAATTTACATTTCATAGCTACCTAAACAACACACAGCTTTGCTAGAGGTGAATTTGCATGGTTGACTTACAATGAGTGTGTCTAACTTCTGCGACAAGCGATCAGTCTAAACACTACATATCGTGGGGCAAGGCTTACTCTGCTCTGGGGTTGTCAAAATTAGATATGCAAATAATAAACACTTTATACAACAGCCTTTTGGAAGAAAAACTCATCATAGAGGAGAATATAAAAGAAAATGAGAATGACATCTCCTAAATCATGAAGTCTATACTAAGGCTGAATGATTTGCAAAATAATCTAATTAGGCTTTTTTCCCCAATATTGCAATTGCTATTTAAAATGCAACATTATTAGGTTCCTCATCTTATGTATTTTTCAACAGATTCAAGAAATAAATCCTTCTATATCATACCCTACAATCAGTCAAGAACACTCATCATACATTAAACCAATTTATTACAAATTGTTTTTTCTTGGCAGAGAAGGCTCTGCCTTAAGATGCCCCTATACTTTTATGACAATGTTTACTGAAAACAAGGAAAATATTTCAGAGGTAAGTAATCCATAGTAGCGTGAATCTGAAGCTATGAAAGAGGTGGCTCGGGTGGAGGAGGTAAAGCTTTGCCAGCAGCAGTGTGATGAATTAGCTTTACTGCAAGCAAGGATATGTCATATTTAAAATACACCGCTGTGTTGAGAGAAAGAGCTGTGATTGGCCGTGGGAGCTGGGAGATGATAATTGTTATCAGCTGGTGAACTAACATTAGGCTTCATTAATGTTAGATAGAATAAACTGGGGCATTGCAAATTCGTTATCAGTTGCTTAATTGTAGGAGATTGTCATTTTTATGTCACTTGTTTTGATTAAGAAAACCAACATAAAACAAGAAAAGGAGGAATTTTTTTAAACATCTTTAAAAAACAACACTTCAAAAAAATGAATGTATTAAACTGGTATTTTGACACATTTCAAGTTAAAGAAATATTACAACTTCTGTGATTTGTTACTTGCAGCAGGTCATATTGCAATTTAATGTAATTTGTGATAAATTGCCCAGCCCTAGTCTATACCATCTTTGTTCCTGTGAGATATTTTGAAGGATTCCTGTTCTATACTACGCTACTAAATATCTCTGACTTCTTGTTAAATTTGCTTTAAGGTTACATTCAGTAACATAATCATGCTTGATTTCTGTAATTTGGGTTTTAACTAGAGGTCAGTCCTTGAAAACAACATTTTCATTGTGTAATCGTATCACATTTCCTCCCTTCTTGATCCAGGAATTAAATATGGAATAACTTACTTATAAAACACATTATACTTTAACTAGTGCTGTCAAAATACTGTAATGTGTTAACTCTGATAAATTAGTCAAAGAAAATTAGTGTGATTTAAACTGTGCAGATTAATTAATTATTGTCATCACCAAAATTTGATGAAAATGTGCCAAAAATTTCCCTTGCCCTTTTATAAATATTTTTTTTCCACCCCATAGATAAGCGCATCTGAAGCTTATTTATAAGTTAACAAGCTGTCCTCAATCTTTCATTTTCTGTTAATATATAGCTACTTCTGTGGCTTACAAACCTGCAAGAAGTTTGAAGTCATTTCTGATCGTTTCATCGTCAACAGAAATTTTCCTGGTAAAAAATTGCTCATATGCTATGAGAGTTAATTCAAGTTTGAATGTTGAATGTTGAAGAAGGATAGAGAGAGAGAGAGAGAGAGAGAGAGAGAGAGAGAGAGAGAGAGGGGTGAGAAGCCTTGTGCAATAAAAATAGTGTTTGTATGTGCAGTGACTGAAAGGATGCAAATTGATCAGATTAAAGCAGTTTGTGAATTAAAAAGCGAAAGAATGAAGTAAAGTCAACATGTGTATTCAATAAATAACCATTCAGAAAAGATATAAAACAGTATTGCTATCTGTAATTATATTATTATTAATTAATTTCAAAGCCTGCAATCAACGTATCGATTCTTTTAATCTGCTGACAGCATACATTTACATGTAGCAGAAATGATACATACAGTATATAGTCGACAGATCTGCTTCATGGCTGTCTTCCTTCTTTTGTCCTTGTCCCGGGTTTGTGAGTAAATACATCTTGAAATACATGAATCAGATTGTAAGAAAAGTAATTGTAGCATCCCATAACTATGTACATGTCTTGGAAAATAATTTTAAAAATGGCTCACGTTAGATGAAGAAACAAGAGGTGATGACGTGACACCTCATGGTAGATGTAAGGAGGTATGTTGAAAGAGAAAATGTGACATTATTCAGAGGAGGAGTGGAAAAGAGGTGAATAAGCTAAAGAGAGAAGGAGGAAATGACAGCTATGTCAAGAAGGAGGAGAGATGGGAAAACAAGCAATGGAAGATGAAAAAATCATTTTAAACTACCTAGAAGAGGGATGAAGGCAGGTGAGACATGGAGGAAGTGTGAGAGTAAGAGGGAGGACAGAGACTGATGAAAGGATGAAAGAGATGCTGCACATGCTCCTGATGAATTATCACACTCACTGGAATCACATTAGACACTGTGGTTTAATTTACCATCACATGAACACTAACTCACAGGAAATCTCTGCCTTCTCCAGCATGTCTGCCTACATCTTTACCAGGGGCTAGTCTTAAGTATCTTAACTCAGAACAAAGCAGCTGCCATGTCTAATTAGTCAGCTGTTAGACAAATGCACTCAACACACATATAGAGACACACACACACACACACACACACACACACACCCCCCCCACACACACACACACACACACTCCACAGACAGCAGATGAAAGCAATTGAGGTTTCTGCACTAAACCCACAACAGTAGTTAATCATGTTGGCCTTACTTACACACAAAGCTGTGAAACAAGAAACTGATCCTCAAGTAAGTGAGCATGCTTCAAGTCCACGTCTAATAAAGACAACCTCTAGAAGCAACAGATCAGTTATTTTATATATGTGTGCTCGCAGTTGGAAGGTTGTGGGTTTGATCCCCAGCTCCTACAGTTGCATGTCAATCTGTGCTTGGGCAGGACCAAAATTTGCTCCCACTGCTTGGTTGGTGGGATAAAGGTACAGCTGTATAGTATTGCATCATATCTGTTGTATTATATTGGGTTCTATCATATCATATATTATATTCTACCTTGTCTTGGCTTCCCTGCAATGCCCAACCCTTTATCACTGCTACAGGTTTTTGCACCCTCCTGATCCCAATGACCTGGCTGAGAATGTCAGATGGGGGGGCAGGAAGTGAAGCACACAGGTTAGGAACCAATGGGAAGAGAGGAAAGATAGTTAAACTGATTAAATCTTGTTGATTTGACCTTGTTCACTCTTTGCATTCTCCTGCTTTTTAAGTATGCGGTTTAATCTAAACTGAATTAGCTCCGCCCATATGCATCTCAGAGTGTTAAGAAAACATAAATACAGCAATGCCCGCCATGTCTCACCTCTTATCTCCACTCTTCCAATGCTCCTCATCTCTCAGTCCATGCTTTCAAAGTCAGTGTATTCATATTCATGACCAGGGACATAGACTGTCCACTCTCATCTGGCTGCCTTCTACATGTATGATTGCTTTTTTGTTTGCTGCATACTTGAGCACCAAGCTAATTATAGAGTAGTTTAGACTGGTGTTGTAGGTTTACAGATAACATGTGTACATGACATTGAAAAATTGTATTTTATGGATTTTATGTTTTCAGATACAAGAATGTTATGTTCTAACTGCTGTGTTCATGATTTGAGTGATCTTCCTCCAGCCCTTTTAGCATGTATTCTTATTCTATCCACATTGCATTGATGGCACACCATATCACAGCTCTATAGTGCTTGACATCCTAAGAATACATTTTTGCTAATGCAAGATGCAATGTTGTGCACTTTACATTTTCTTTTAGACCTCACAGTCCAGTTATGTTGCTACAGGTTACTGCTACACTTGTAAACATGTTGGGGGAAATTTCACCCCAGAAAAATTTAAATAGGCTCATATTTAATTGTCTTTGTAGATAATTCAGTTACAAATGTATGGATACAGAGCCTGGCATTGCTGAATTAGTCTGGAATCTCTTATTTCATTTAATTTCTTAATGGCTGTTATCAGAGGACAAAGTGCCAACAAGAGGTAACTGCCAGCTGGTGTAAAATAATGTGACAAAGCATTGCATTGGTTGTCAAGGTGGCTAATTCCAACACCTGACCTATGCAGCCTCTATCACAAATAGTTGGCATGGTCATTTAGCCACTGACATTTAAAAACTTTATGTAACATTTGGTGTAATCCTGTTCATAAAATACTGTGGCATTACTGAGCAATAAGTCATTAGTCAAAACATCTGCAGCCTGATTCATCTTCCCCCAACGCCTTCAATTTACTCTTTAAAAATATTTATAGAGACTAGCTTATTCAGGCACAGATTTTCTTGTACCGGTAATAGATTCTAGGCTGCAGGGGCAGCGTACCTGAAACTCCTTTTACCCATTTCAAAACAGACTTTACACACAGAGAGCAAAAGTAAATTTTGTGACAGAGTGACAGAGCAACTGTAGCTTCCAGCACTTTTCACATGAATAAAATCACACATTTATGATGGGAAGAGATTGAGTATATCTTTATAAAGGAGAATATGCCGATGATTTTGTCTACCAGTGATCAATGACTGCCAACCAACTCGAGCATACAGATTGCAATGATGTGTTAAGGACTTCAGATTGGTATTGAACTCCAGTGCCCGTGGTAAACAGTATCCAAAGATTTAGGGCATTGAGAAGATGCATGCATGTATTAAACATCACTGTAATCAATCAGTAACTGATACAGTTAATATAAAGTGTAAATAACAGTTGTCCCAAGACTGATACCTACATATAGCACTCCTTTTTTGACCTCAAGACATTTAAAAGTAAAGCCTTCAGCTGGCTAACACTGGATCATGCTGGATGAATAATTTTCAAACAGATTGTGCATTGGTTGTAATAAAGTACTCAAATTTCCTTGGTTTTAAGTTAATTTTCACTTGCACTTCACTTTTTAACCAAGGTATTATACTTTATGGCACACAGTCTAAAAGATGTATAATGAAATGTTTACCAACTATTTCACTTTAAGTAAATGACAACTTCTTTATTCTGGTGCCCTGCTGCATACAGCAGTTGCCCCATTTATTTTTTCGCCCCTGCCCCTCAGACATCCTGAGTCCGCCAGTGACTGATGCTATGGATTCAAAGCATCCTCCCCCAGAAGCAGCTATCATGGTTTTTTAAAATGCTCTAATGCATAACAATCACCAAATATAAGATGAACAGTTGTGAATGGCCTGACCTGAATCAAGTCAAATGATATTCTGTCTGAATTGGAAAGGGGCCAGAAACATTTTATTGATCGACTACAACATGAGTTTGCCAATTCATCTTGCTCATAGGCTTATCTATTCCAATAAAAATAGAAGTAGTCATACAATTCAGCTGTGGAGCAGGTACTCAGAAAGAATAGACACATTTTTTTATTCTAACTTCTTTAAAAATCACTCAAAAATGAGTGTATAAAGATTATTTTAACAACCCAGAATGATAAAGCATGTCTCCATTGAAACACAACTGACCTTGTAACCTTGTGAATTATTTTCTCACTGCCTTAGCCAGGTGATAACACACTGTCTGCTGATTAGACTTATTTATATGCCAACCTTTACACATTGTTCTTCTTAAACTATTTACTGCAAAATATACCAGCAAAAATTAAGTGAAGACGTGAATAAACGTATCAAAAAGGATAGAAAGTGCAAATCGTATTGCCTGGGACACAAGAACAGAACACATACTTACTCTGGACCCATCAGACTGTGAGGTATAATGAAGAACACACTGTATATGTGACAGTTGCCATGTTTCACACCAGAATGTTCTTTCTTTGTGTTTCAGCCCAGACACCATCGCTACCTGTTGGTACATCCTGCTCTCCGGGTCTGTCTTTGTCAAGGAGCACATGTACCTGGCAAGGTGCTGGTAGGTAACAATCACCATGACACACACACACACACACACACACACACATAGACACAAATACACATGCACACATGAGGAGAAAATGAGAGAACACCTAGCTGGAGGTGAGACATGAAGGTGTCATTATTAGTGAGAGGAGGTGGGATTTTTTCTGACATTACACCTGAAGCTTCTCTCTTTTTATCTTGTTAAAATTTCGGTCCGTTTTCTTACATAGTATGTAAAGGGAGACAGCAGGTCCCAAAGCCAGGTCGACAAGACAGGTTTTACTGACATATAAAGAAACAAAGATTTACTTACAGTATGCCATACCCAGTGATTAAGTGCCTTCTTTAGCTACATAGGGAGAAATTCTAGTCTCAGAGGATATTTATTATCCTCAAGCAGAACTCAAACAATGGTAAATGTAATGCATTTATGTGACATCAGTTTACTCATACAGTAAGAAACACTTTCAAGGCAGTCAGGAATTTTACAGATTATGATCCTGTAAAACAGGAATCATTTACAATTAAAACATAGACCTAAAACATGAAGATTATTTTGTCCAGTGTATGTACAGATATAATTCTACTGCACTTTAACATGCTACAGGTTCCATCTGCATGCTAGCTTAACTTGGAGTCAAGAGAGCATGGGAAACAAGAACATGTACCGTTACTAGGTTGGGAATAAATGTTGATATAGTAATGTCTTGCTGTATGATGCCAAATACTGATATTTAAATTGAAAAAATACAGCGCTCTAAACTGATTTTCCTGCCAGCTGGACCCACTGCATCACAACCTCATAAAACTTAATGTTGGTGCTTATGACACGAATGAGGGTTACATAAATGGATATGTATTATCCAAAGAAGAAGCTGAATGCTTCTTAAAGGACAGAGAAGAAAACAGAATAACATCCTAAAGAGGGTACAGTAATGCTGCACTTTACTATTTAAGAAGTAAATGTTTATTGTGCAGTTACAACAGAATCACTGTGTTAAGATATTCTCACTATCATGGGCCAAGTACCTTGTGTTGTATGGTGAGGTATCCTGGGAGCCCCACCTCTATGGAAACCCCCCCCATAAGGATTCCAATACCCAGACTTAAGTTGAACTCTCTGCTAACACTACACTCTTGCTGTTGGTTATTTGCCCTTTACAAGCTCTGCATCAGTTGTAATAAAGTTCTACAATCACTACACCTTTGTACTTACCAGAACTGGTGTATAAGCTGAACTTAATACCTATGTTTATTTTATCTAAAAGGCTGTCTGATGCCATTTTTTATAAGTTTGTCCCCCTCATTACAACAGAAACATATTGTTTATACCGTCTAGTAAACCGTTTAGTGAATAAGCCTCCTGGGGTACCTGTTTTGCTGAGACAATCCTCAGTAAAGACTAGAAGTGACAGGCAGGGGAGGGCAGAGCAACTCACAGTCTCATCACCGATGGCTGAGAGCTCAACTATCGAATTATAGCTAGTAGATGTGCAAAAAAAGTTTTAAAATGGTATTTTGCATTTCAGGGAATATTAGCAACATCTAAATCCCACACTCCAGCGCCATCCAACCCACGTATGGTTAATTTTCTATGACCAAACCAACATCTGCGTTGGTCAGATGTGCATGGACTTGCTGCGGCAATTTATGCCATTGCTCTATTCCTGGTAACGGCTGGTGGAGAGTTTTCCTGAGAGACAAGGCCTTTGTAAAGTTAAGCTGTGATAACCATATTTTATATGTAACCTAAGAAATCACTCTTATGAAACCAACAACAATTAATATCTATTTATACCGTGGCAAAGTATGGTCTTTTTTAAAAATGTAAATCGCTTTTCTTAAAACAGAATAAACTTTTCTTTGTAATGTTAATGTGGTTGGGCAAATTGAACTAAACCATTAGGAAAGGAATGTCAGACTTCGTAGCTGAGCCACAATGTTTACAATGGTGCCAGACTGTAAAATAGAGGGAATTGAAATAATTTAAAGGGAAAATTTATTTAACCATTGCTACAAGAGGCTATGAAGTTTGTTCTGCTAAATGCTGCTAGGCTAAATACTACACACTTCACCTTTAAAGAAATATTCCACCTTCTGTTAGTTGAGAATCACAGTAGGCCATATTGCAAATGAATCTAAATTTCAATTAACTGCTCAGCCGTACATTACAGCACAAGGAGGTGGGCCATGTAGACTCACAGCAGGAGCTTTACACACACTCATACAGCACTGTTCCACCCTGCTGGCTTCAATGTTACACATTGCCAGAGTGATAAATACTGATACAACCAGTTTGCACCATCAAAAGTGAGAAGTCAGTCCATTTCTTCCCTCGACGCTCAATAATAAATAGATAGATTAGTATTTTCTTACACACTTGTATTTGTGCCTCTATGCAGATTCATGTGCTGGCTTTTATGGTGCAGGCTGCATGTTGCAGCAGCTGTTGGTTTGAAGATGCTGGTGTAGTGAAACAACAGCAAAGACACAGAGAAGCCACTGACCAACGGCTGTAGAAAGAATAGAGGACCAATTATCAATAACCCCAGGGCAGCCACCACTGGGTGGGTGTGTGTTTATTGGTATGTGTGTTCATTCCAGTATGGGTCAATTGATAACAGAGTTTAAGGTTGGGTGGGGTGAGTTTAGTGCCCAGCTAAGTACTGAAGGATATGTAAGTGTGTGTCTGTGTTAGAGCACGGGGGTGGGGTGGGGGGGTGGAAAGGGTCACAGAGGGGGGAGCAGTGAGTGTGTGGAATGCTGAACCCCTGGCAGAGCAGTAGCTGGCCATGTGTTCCTGAGCAGCCTGCCTGCCTGGAGCCCAACAGCACATCCAGGCAGGAAATGAGCAGGCTACATACACAGCATACACACTCCCTCACACACACCCACACCTCCCTGAAGCCAACACACACACAGACAGACAGAGGAGAGTCGAGCAGGAGGGAGCACACACTCCTCTCTCAGTTTAAGAGAAACTGAAAGGCATTACAGTCATCAGCTTCTGCTTTCTGATGAAACTTTTTCACTCTGGAGTATCAAACAAACTCACTTGGATCCTACTCTGGATTACTGGAACGCTTTACTCACTCTGGATAATATGCTGGATTTTATTCTACTCACAAGGAATCCTAAAAAACGGACCCCCAACTCTCCTATACCTGGTTAGTGATCTTTTTCACCTCCATTTGTCATCTCGTCTTTCACGTGTTGTTACTGTGTTGTAATGCCGATTGAGGATCAATTCATTTGAGATTTTTCAAAACTCCCTCTCTGTTTCTCTGTGCATTCTTCAACCCAGCATGCTCCATTTCCTGCCTGCCACAGTTTAACCAACTGGATAGCTAGGAATTCCCCCTGGCGCTGTGGCAGGATACTTTTACCACCGCAGGGCCCCACGGCTTGAAGAAACACACCGCTAACTCCTGTGCTATGCTGTTTTATCTACGCTGTTGATCCTAAAGAGGCACTGACTTCTTTTACACTTAAAGTGAACTACCAGTTCCTCTCTGACTGAAATGCTTACTTAGCAATAACCAGAGTCACAAATGTAGAGAATTCTTGGTTTTGCTCTTCCAAAGACTGTAGCTGAAAAGATGCATCACTCTGTATCATCACTCTAAAACCACATGAAAACTCTGAGTTGTGATGATGGCACATTGCAGACAGTTGAGTGTCATACTCTAAATACATATTTAGACCATAATTTAAACATATTTTGAAACTTTTTTGTGTGTGTGTTTCACATCAATAAATTTCAATAATCAAGACCTGTAGTTTTTAGTTTATCCTCCCTTTGTAGCCACAGGTTATGAAACTCATTTAGTAATATTGATCAATCATGTTTCTTTGGCCAAACATGACTGATTACAGCCCATAAGTTTTATTTGTTACTGTAGTTGCGCAATTGATGTAAATCTACTGTATTAATACAGCCCTTACAACACTCCACAGGTGAAAAGTGCTTTGCAAAAAAATCAAATAAAATTGAAAACACAGCCCAAAACAAGTTAATATAATCAAAAATAAAAGCATTAATAAATACAAAATAAAGGATAAAATTGTCACCACACATAAAGAAGTTTTTTTTATTTGAGGAAGCCCAATCAGAGATAACACCCATCTCAGAGAGAAGATTATTACAGAGCCTCGGTGCAGAAACTAAAAGGCTCGATCACCCCAGTGTTTATATTTAACCTGGACACTTCTAACAAAAGTTGGTTGGATGACCTCAAAGCCCTGCCATGTTCATGAATAGTTAAAATCTGAAATAAATAGGATGGGGCAAGACCATTCAGAGCTTTCAAATTAAAAAAAAAAAAAAAAACATTAAAAGTTTAAAATCTATTCTAAAATGGACTGGAAGCCAATGAAGGGAAATGAGAACAGGAGTAATGTGCTATGATTAAGACTATAAAACAAATTTAAAGGAAACGTAATGATATTAGTTTTAGGTTTTGTTCAATGTTATTTCCATTTTATTTAATTATATAAAGGTCATTAATCTGTGTATTAACAAATTAATACATTGAAAATAAGACTATCATGACTAATTGCATTAGTTGTGATAAATTAAGGTACACAATTAGTGCACTAATTTCTTAAAAATCCCAATTAATCACATCAGGGATGCACAATATTACAGCATGATATTAGTATTGGCAGACATTAGCTTAAAAAGAGAAATATCTGTATTGGTAAATATGAAAATTTCTGCTGATATTTACATCTGTTATTTTGGCTTTAAAATCTGCCTATAATAGCTGTAAATATTGGCCATACAGACAAATAAGTTGGTGGAGTTTTAGTCTAGATCAGCAGACTTATGTCAGCTAAAGTCTTTATCCTTTTTATTTCTTACATTTAAAAGTGTGTTTTAAGGAATTTTTAAGGTCTAAACTTACTATAAAACTAGACCTCTATGTAATCAACATAATCAATAATTTCCTGAAAAACATTTTCTATACCATCTGATAAATTTTTAAAAAATTACTCTCCGGTGGATTATCAGTTGCCAAAAATTCCTCACCTGGCAAATAGGATTTGTTAAGTTCATGTCAAAATCTTTTACCTACTTATAAAAGCAGGTCTGTATCAGCAGGAAGTCAGTTACCCTTAGATTACAATGGTAGAACAATCCAAAATAACACATAAACAGTTTTAAATGCAAAAACAGGAATTTTAAAAAGAAAAATCCTGATTCAAAATGTTAATCTTTTGACAGCCCTAACCGAAACATAACTTCCTTGAAGCTCCCCAAGTCAAACATTTACAGTGCTGCTCACCTTTCAGCCATTTCCTCATTGTTTCTTCTAAAGAAGGGAAAGACTTGAGCTGGATAACTTGCACTTATTTCTAATGAAGGCATTACCAGTCTGGTATAAATGGTCGTCTTTATCTTTGAGGTATAAGGACCCTTTATCGCCTGTGTCAGTCGAGCAGCATCTGCCCTGAGAAGCTGAGCTCTGAACGAGCCCTTAACTGATCACTCTGTTGTTTTGCAAATGAGTCATAATGTTTCTGAATGAGCTGCTACATTATTCCCTGGAGCTTGTGTGGCAGACTATTGTGTATTTGCTTGTGTATGTGTTGGTGGTCTTACTGAAGCGCTGACTGTTAGCCAGCTCTTTTTTTATGTGTGAGTCAGAGCGGTCAGTGTTGGCAAACAGAAAACTTAAACTGAGAGGAAAGAGTGGAAAACAGAGAAGTAGAATATTCTGTGACTTTGTGTGTGTCTGGCTGCGTTAGACTGTGATCTGTGGTTTTGACTGTTGGTCATCATTACCATGGAAACAGGGGTGCCAAATGAGCATGGATCTTTGTTTAGTTCGATTTTTGATGAAAACCCTAACAAACTTTCTCTTGAATAAAATTTATATTTTGATTTGCAAGTTCTGCAGTTCATTTGAAGGCTGTTTTGCAGTCCTGGGCTGCACACAGACCTTGACCCATGTTTAAAAACAGGCACAGTTCTTATTACTTTGTAAAGAAAAAGCCCCATTTCCTCTGGTTTCCTCCGGATTTTGCTACAGAAAGAGCAATGGCAGAGAAACATAATCATTGATTGAATTGTAACATCCCATCCCTGATTCTTCAAAGTATTGTACATGTTGTACAGTATTGTATTGGTGTCTGAGAAGCCTTCAAACACATTGATTTGTTGCTCAAACTGACCTCATGGATTGTATTTTTTTTTTTGCACTTTCTGAAGAAACACACCTCCTTATAAGGAGCAGTCCTTGGTATTGCTTTAACACACTGTTGATTTTCAGTCTAAATTCCTGTTGGGTAGTTTCTCATGGCAGCCGGCCGTTGATGCAGATAAGTTACAAGTAACAACCACAACAAGATCAGAAAAACTTTACGATCTAAGTAACTCAAAATAACTTCAGCATTATTATAAACCTTGTTATATTGTTTAAAATTTGCCATACAAGTCAGCTGAATCAGATACATACTAACACTTAAAGACTGATTTAACTTTTGAAAAATCCTGGTTTGTTGTCAAACCCCAAGCATATTTCAATATAAATGCGAACTAATTATTTTACTTTTTACACCAAAAGTACCATTATTTTAACTCTTGGCCATATCCCTGGTTTTCTAGGATTTTAACACTAGCCCATGATATGTGCATACCGTGTAAGTGTGTTTTCCGAGAGTGTGTGTGGCCTCAGTCTCAGTGCCGGCTGTCATGGTTTATTGCTCCTGGCGCTGCAGCTGTCACTGGACCGGGGCTGAACCTGTTCTCCCCTCTGCCAACAACTTGTTTCTGCTGGAAAAGAGGGGAGAGAAATCATCACCTGCTGAAATCTAGCACAGGCACAGCTTCAATGCCTCAGACAACCTAGAGCTTTCTACTCCAAGGAGAGATGACTTATTTCATAGTAAAGTTCATCCAGCTGAGTGTTTTTGTAAGGACTGAGAACAACTTCATATTTTTGTGAAAGGCAGAAGCTCCAATACATGATAAAGTTAGTTGTTTGAAGCAAGAGACATATTGGAAATACAGTGCCTATAAAATGTTTTCACCCCTTGATTGTTCTACCCTCGTATTGGTTTATAAATCAGTCATAGTCAATATGATAACACTTTTTTTGATCAAAAAAAATTAAAAAAACTCTTTAATGTCAAAACAAAACAGATTTCTACAAAGTTATTCTTGCTAGTAATGTCATAATTAGTGAAATGGGGATTATCTGAGTGCAGTGAATGTGTCTCAAGTGATTGTAGTATGAAGACACCTTTGTCTGGAAGGTCCAGTCACTGGTTAATAAGTATTCCTGGCTGCCATTACAACATGAAGACAAAAGAACACCCCATGTAACTCCAAGACAAGGTTAATGAAAAGTAGGCATTGAACATCCCCCGGAGTTCAGTTAAAACCATCATCAATAGATGGAGAGAGTATAGCACCTGCATAAATCTGCCTTGAGTCGGCTGTCCTCACAAACTGAGTGACAGTGCAAGAAGGAGTCTAGTGAGAGAGGCTTCCAAGACACCTATGACTACTCCGAAGGAGTTACAAGCTTCAGCAGCTAAGATGGGAGATACTCTGCATATAACAACTGTAGCCTAGGTTCTTAACCAGTTAAAGCTTTATGGGAGAGTGGCAAAGAGAATGCAACTGTTGAAGAAAACTCAGATTGAATCTCAACTAGAGTTCACTAAGGCATGTGGGAGACTCCATGGTGAAGTGGAAGAAAGTTCTTTGGTCTGATGAGACCAAAATGGTGCTTTTTGGCCATCAGACAAGACAAAAATCCCTGAACATCACACAAACACACCATCTCCACCATGAAGCATGGTGGTGGCAGTATCATGCTGTGGGGATGCTCCTGGGCAGCTGACTCTGGGAGCCTTGTAAAAGTAGAGGGTAAAATGAATGCAGCAAAGACAAATAAGGTGAATTTTCTGGCTGAGTGGCCAAGTCAAAGCTCAGACCTAAATCCATTGGAGGATTTTTGGCTGGACTTGAAAACGGCTAGTCATGCCTGATCCCCCTGCAACCTGCCAGAGCTTGAGCAGTTTTGCAAAGAAGAATGGAGTAAAATTGCAGTGGTCAGATGTGCAAGCTCGATTGAGACCTATCCACACAGACTCAATGCTGTAATTACAGCCAGAGGTGGATCTACTATATGCTCTATCCAGCTACAGGATGTTAAAAGCTCATGTCATTGTCCATGAGATACTGTAAAGAGATCTAAATGTCCTGTAGTATCTGTGTATTGTGGATATTTAGAGTAACAGTAGAATTTTTTCACGTGCATAACCAGCACCACATGACTAGAGTATTCTTCGCTGATGCTGACTCATGGTGAGAGAATTAGATGCTGTTTGTCAAGTTCACGAAACTCTAAACTTGTATGTTTTTTGTAACAGTAGAGCTTTGTCTGTAATGTGGTTTTGAGGTTTGTCTTATTTCCTCTATAAGACAAATATACACACTGGCTCACAACAGAGAGGTATTAGGTCTCAGTACAGTCAGAACTACAGTATTATTTACTCTGAGTGTGTGGATTCCTTTCCTTACTCAGAGTTTGTAGGTAGGCGAAGATTTAAAGGGAGCAAAGATGAGGCAGCACTGTGGCGGGGATTTTAGTTTTGTTCATCCACAAAAACACACATTTGGCCAACAGGTCTGCACACTCAAGCTCTTCTCCTTTTTATTAATAGCAAACTGTATCCTACTTTTGTTTGTGTCTCATGCACGCTCATAAAACACACACACGGTGAGGAGACAGGCTTGGCAGGCTGTGTGTGCTGCTGACAGGGACCATGCGTCTCGCCTCAGTGGAGTGTGGAGAGATCTGTCAGAGTGGGCCCGACCTCCAGTCTAAGGGCTCAGAGAGAAACTCTGAAACCCAGCAGACTGCATTCCTCTCTACAAAGTGGGGGTGGTCATGTTCTGATAGGGGGTGTTGCATAGATTATATTTATTTGTTCATGTATTAGGTGCTGAGATGCAGGACTGATGTTGACAGAATTTTGGATACTTTTCAACACCACATGTTCTAAAACAATGTCATTTTTTATTTCTTTAATGATCGTTGGTACCCAAAAATACCTTAACATACACAGACTTAAATGTGCATGGTGTTTTGGTTTCTCATAAAGATGCAAAAGTTATGCTAATGTCTCTTAAAAATAAAGAGGAGAGTGATAAACCTCTTAGTTCTGTCTGCCTCCAATAAAAACTGCACTGGATGATGTGTTTCTATTATTTTATAAATCACTCATAATTGAGGATGATTTTTGCACATTGAAGGAAAAAAGGTGTAAAGAAGGGACACCTTCCAGTTTTGCAATGAGAGTGAACAGGAGCTATACTCAAGGCCGCCCACAAGAGGGATTAAGGGGAGAGCTTTCTGGGGCCCAGCCAAATTGGGGCCCATAACGGTCAGCAAGATCATGAATTATTGTGAAGTTATACTGTAATAACCATACTTTATTTAAAACCTTAATAATAGCCACTCTTATCAAAGCAACAATAACTGAATTTTGTTTATTTGTTAAAGCTGTCGTACAGAATAGCATTAACTATAGAAGAAAGAAGTGAGACAACTTTAGGGGAAAATAATGAAATAATGGCAAAATAAAGGCTAAAATTGGTAAAATTGGTTAAAAGTGGCAAATATTGGTGGGAATAACAGATGGAAAGTGGTAAAAGAGTGGCAAAAATGGGTTAAATGTGAAAAAATAGGTTAAAAAATTATACAGAAGTGGCTAATGTAGGTTAAAATCTGACATAAGTGGGCAGAAAATGGTGAAAAGGGTTAAAAGGTAGCAAACATTCATTAACAGTGGCAAAAATTGGTGGAAATAACAGGTCAAAAGCAGTTTAAAGTGGCAAAAAATAGGGTTAAAGAGGCAAGAAAATGGGATTAAAGTGTCAAATATAGGTTAAAACATGTAAGATGGACAAAAACAGACATAAAATGGTAAAAGTCCACACATCTGATTTTATTTTTCCATTATCATAGATTTCAGTTCAATTCAATAGCAGTTTATTCAGAGGGGGAATCAGAACCAGAAGGGGTGAAATATTCGCACCCTGATGTAACTACAAAACTGGTAACGAGTATTATTACTGCGTAATGACTTTTAAAACACAATCATAAGTTTATCCTCAGCTCGTTCTCTCTTCCATCTCTCCGTCCCTCCCTTTCGCCCTTGCTGCTAGAGCGCCCCCTGGAGGCTTGGTGCTTTTTGACGTTTCTGGTTTTAAAACGCGTTCTGGATTAGGATCGTTTTGAGTGTGGAATCTTTTCTGTATTAGAAGTGCGTTTTTCAGTCATGAATTTGTTTTGATTCTTGGACAGCGTTTGTCAGTTGTATTGCGCTTCCCCTTTTGAAGTTCTTTTGGACTTTTGATTGCGTCTCTAAAGTTGAAGCATTTCTCTTAATGAAGCCGTTTTGTCTCACTTAGAGTGCGTCTGGTTTTGCAGACCGTTTGCCCATACTAGCCATGGCAGAAACAGGATGAAAAGCAGTTAAAAGTGACATTAATAATTAATTTGAACATCAGAAGCTAATAACACCCTTTTCATCGCCAGAATGAAGGAAGTGTTAGCCACCAACAGTAATCTTACTAATCCAACACACACTAAACCACAACTTGATACATAAACCTCATGTAATAAAGTCTACTTTGAAAAGTCTCCTGAAGTTAAAAGAAAAACAGCTAGCAATGCAGATGGTCAATCACTGCCCTGCTTGGATGCATCCAGTGTGAATAAGGTGATATTTGGCAGTGTTTTGGTACCAGTAACTTGCCAGTGTGTTTAAGTTAACTTGCAATTTTCAAAAGTTAAAACTATAAATTACTCAATATGTGGCACCTAGTACTTATTTTTGTACTGAAGTATCATTAGATTTTTAAAAGCTGTATTAATTTAATTAATGAAAATGATGCCAATAAATGTTCATCAATAACATTTATTGGCATCATTTTCATTAATTAAATTAATGAAAATGGTGCCAATAAATGTTCATCAATAACATTTATCATGACAAAGATGAGACCATTGGTTAAAGAAAGATTATTGATTGTAGAAAATCTGACCACAGTGATGTTTAGACAGACTAAAACATCATTGGTGAACTGTCAGACTTTCAAGCGTGAGCCTTAAGCTTTTTTTTTAAGGCTAAGAGTTTTAAAATAGTTTAAGATGGCTACAGAATTAAGATTGTGTGCATTATCGTTTCACAGTTTCAATTGTGGCAACCCTTTACATCATGTTACTGATCAGTCAATCAGAAAATACTCAAATAGGTATGATACTTTACTGTCTCAAATAACCAGCAAACAAAGAACATACAATTCCTTAGGTGTGAAACTATTAGAGGAATTTTAACTGGTTAACCCTCCGACCATGCCCATGTGTTCCTCACTGATGTCTTCTTGACAGATGACAGTAAACCCCGCTCAGCTTTAGGAATGCTTTCAGCAGCTGACACCAACCTCTAACCCCAAAGCACAGAGGCCACCAAACAGCCTTAATTCTCATGAGGGGGTGGACAAAGCATCACTTCATTAGCTGTTACAGAGACAAAGACAAAGCAGAATAGTCATGAATATTGTGTTCAAACTTCACACCTTATTACTGCAGCTGTAAATCCCTCCTGTGCTCCTTTTCCTGAGAAAATAAAATAAAATTTACAGGGATAATGGCTCTGCCTGTCCTTGGATTCACCTGACCAGTGCACTTTATTAAAAGAATATGCAGTTTATACCTTTTACATTTAGTGAATGACTTGTAGAAAAACTGATAAAATCCTTTGCTTTTAGCCTTAATTGTGTCGCCAAAAAAGCATCAGGGTTACATCAGCGGGGATGGATGCTTGAAGCTGGACCTTATTTCAACTGATTTCACAGACCTTTAGTGTGGACACGCTGTAAATCAAAGTGCATGTGTCAGTAGAGTTTCAAATAAATCCACTTAGAGCTAATGTAGCTCCAATCAGAGAGGTTTCCAGCAACAATATAGCCGTAGTACTGGTCCAATTTCCTCTTTCTTTTTCTCCAGCCACAGAAGAAAGAAGAAATTAGAGTGTCCAACAACTGCAATGATCAAAAATCACGTCCTTTAACTATAGGAAATCTGTGCGTCTGAGAGAAAAGTGCAGAGATATGCTGAAACATAAAGGACTTTCATCATTGCTTCCATCATCAGAACATATTAAGGAGACAAGCTTTCATCTGAGCTTGAAATGAAGAGCCTGAGATTATGAAAGTAGTGTCTGCATGGGTGTGAAACTATGAAATTAAGTATGTGATGACATGAAAGATGGCCTCCTTAAAAAAAGAAATTCTGGCCTGAGGAGAGGAAGAGCCTGACAGAGAGGAAGAAGGATAAAATGGAATCCAGGATTAGACGAGGAGAGAGGAGGGGAAGCAAGAAGAAATGAAAAAGGGAAAGCAGTAAAGTGGATTGGACATTGGAAAGAAGAAAAGGAAGAAAAACAGGAAGGGAAAGAAAAGAGGCAGAAAAATAGAAAAAGGTGAAAGCCTCCAGAAGTGGAGCTGAAGGGCAAAACTAAGTAATATGAAGAAGTGAGAGAAGCTGACAGTAAAGAAGGAGGAACAAGCGACTGTCTGGTACACAGTGCGAGGATGTAACCAGAGAGGAGATGAGAGAGAGAAAGTTGGCTCTCTCCCCGCTCAGCACGCTTCCATAATTAAAACCAGCCGCCCCTCCAGACCTTAAACAATGCTGAGTGGCCACTTTAAGCCAGCTAAAGAGAGAGAGAGGTGTTCACTGGCCGCTCTGTTCTCAGGGATCAGCGCACACAATGATTGAGCTTCTCAGACAGAGTATATCTCACACTCTCACACTCTGAGACAGCATGGTGGAAACACTGAGACATGAGTAATCACCAAACACACACACTGACAGTGGGACAACATTTTCAGAGATGTGTAGAAATACACTGCTTAACAAATTTATTAGACCAGCCTAACCCTAACCAAAGTAAGGGTTATGCCACAGCTGCCCTAAATTAACAGCATTGGTAAATACTGAAATCATTTTTTATGTTTCTACAATGGTTAACACACCAATATGTAAAAGCTCTTTAACTGAAATGGTATTTTTAATGCAAAAAAAAATTATTATTTTTATCCATGAATTTTCAAATTGACTGATTTACAAAAAAACTGAAAAAAGAGTAAAGCACAATAATATTTCTTGTTTAATATGTCAAATTATAGTTACTTTCATTCCTGAACAGAAAAATGAGTTTTAGTGGTTGAATGTTATGCTTGATTAATTTCTGACTTCTCAGAGAAGCCCAGTGAGCCGGCTCAAATTTGGGTGAATTCAGTTTGAAATCCCTCATTCCTGTTCAAAATGGTAAAATGTGGAGGGCTCACTGAAAATGAAAGAGTCCACATTAAAGTGCTTCATAATGCTGGATGGTCTTTGAGACAGATATGACAGGTGGTCTAATAAATTTGTTAAGCACTGTACATACAAACTCATTTTAAACTCGGGTTTTAAATGCAAACAGAGAAAGCGGCTGTAGAGGTACAAAGAGAGGTATTTTGAATAGGACTTTAAGTGGCCCAGATCAGGATGGATTGTGGTAAATTCATGCTGTAGATGTCTGCTGTAGAAATAGTCTTTGTGACAATGCCAGTGTATTGTAGCTTTTTCTTTGCTGTCCCAACTACAAAACAAATGTAATGACTGCAGGATTTTTTGAGTTTCCACTTAATGTTTGCAAAAACCAAGGAATGTTAAATTTTTACAGCAATCATGCAGCAAAAATAAAGATGTTTACAGTCAGGAATAATGCCTTTGGTCCTTAAATTTAATATTGAATGAGGTGGGGGAGTAATGCTCTATTTTACTTTTGTTGAGGTTCAGAGTTTTGTTTAATTAGGAGTACAGCTATACTGACTAGCAGGTTCATTGTAGTCTGTTAGTCAGGAGGCTGAAGACCTGTCTCAGCTTCAGCTTTTTACCTGTTTCTAAATTGATAAAAGTTATTTGAAGTCAGCATTTCCAATATTCTGGACAGGGTCCTTCATTGACCTGCATTGATAATAGGAAAACAACAAAGACATAGGAAAAAAGGGTTTTTTTCTTCGTTACCAGGAGTGATGATCTATAGCAGTGGTTCCCAACCTGTTGTCCTTTCAGCACCCTCCACTTGTATCGGAGTAAACTTGAACCTCCATCCCAAAAAATAGTAATACATTGTGGTCAAAATTAACATAAACTTTTTATTTATTTTTTTACTTTAATTTTTATTGATTTTTGTCTTTCAATTAATATCAACTTTAATTCTTTTTGTTTAAACCCAACACAAATATCCCTAAACACAAATTCTCTTACCCAAAACCATCAAATGAATTATTTAAGATAAGATTAGATAAGATAAGATATTCCTTTATTAGTCCTGCAAGGTGAAATTTCAAAGAGAGAGAGGGGGCAGAAGAGAGATGTCACACCCAGTCTGGCTGTTCTTCACATCCAAAAGTGTTATGTCATGATTTCTAAAATATATGCAGAACTAATTTTAACAACTTCAAAGCAGACCGAGCCTGGTGCCCCCCCCTAAAATCTCTGGTGCCCCCCTAAGGTGTTCTGGACCCCAGGTTAGCAACCAAAGATTTATAGCACCCTGTGGAACAACAAGGTGCCATCCTTTAATATTATTATTATTAAGGAAACTTCAGGGTTAACTCTGGGTGTTCAGTATGAAGTTTCGCAATAATACTGGCATATACCGGTACTGGCAGAAAAACCTTTTAAGTTCAATATGGGTATCGGCAGGTATGAAAATGTATGCCAATATTTACAGTCAATATATTCCCTATGTATATCAGCTGTAAATATTATACATCTGCCTTAATAGCAAAATATACAACTGTATACCAGCACAAGAGGCATTTGACATTATTCACAATTAATTGTGAGTTAATATTGGTATCTGTATCAATATTGGCTAAATGAGTTTCGAAATCAGCATATCAGATGTTGGCAAATATCCAATTCCTTGTATCCCAACTGTGAGGTGGCTCAATTCTTACTCAGGTAGATTACCATGGTAACACATGCTCAACAACTGACCTGTTCCAGAACAGGTTATGTTTGGGAGAACGTTCAGAATAAGAAATCTACACAAGAAGCTGTGTACAGCCCAATAAGATCTCTGGATCTCAGAGGTCTGTGAGGTGACCATGAGAGGAGGTGGAAGAGGGAGAGAGAACAACAAACCATTTGTGTTTCCTGTTGTTATTTTTCATGTAAAATATACAGTGATGAAATGTATTAATGTTTATAAGCAGTTATGATGACATAAACGAATTCCATAGTTTGGTATGTTTACCAGTTGACAAGTTGTTTTTAAGCAAGGTTGTTTACACACTCAGAGTCAGTTTCACAAAATAATTTTAAGTGTGCATAAACCCTTGCTATTTTTTAAGGTTTAAAGATGTCAGTCTATTACCTCAGGGCCAATTTAACATTGTTTTTGACACAGCAGTGAAATTGAACTTTGCAATCACTATGCCTTTGTATGTTTACATCAGTAGGGATTTTCCATCATGTGATTTTGAACAGCATTATGACATTGTAGAAGCATGGAAAGCACACAGTGCTGCCATGAATGTTTAAAGTAGCTTTGTCCTGCCTCATCACACCTTTGTTACTTTTATGTCAGCTAAGCAGCTGAGGAACTATCCTCCCTCTGCATGTGCTGCCCAGCCATATCCCCTCACCCCAACTAAACAGAGACCTTCAAAACTTTAACTTTAATAGGAAAAATGAAAATGTTTTGCCATATATGAGCTTATTAAATAAAAAATCAGGTCAGCTAGAAGCACCATGCTCATGTTTTCCTATGACTGTGGGAACATGAGAAGGCTGACAGAAAAAAAGAGTTTTATTTCTACTGAATACATTGTTAAGAATGAACTCGAAGGCATCATGCAGGATCTCCATGTGATGAGTTCAGGGTTGGCTGACCCACAAGACCTCACCACAGCATCAGCTGCTCTCCTCCTGCTTATCAAACTACAGCCAGCTGCTCAGCAGACTGTTACCTAACCTGTACAGCCTGCAGACACAGTCACATTGTAAAACGATGGTGTGTATTTAGAACTGTGGCTTGATCGTATTATTGAGTGGCCCTGTGTGTTTCTTGATAATGAAGTGGCATGACTTTTTGGAGTCCAAACTTTTGATTTTCTGACATTTTCATCATTTTCCATTATTGTTGTGATACTTTAAAGGTTAAAGACATTTTTTTATTGATGGTAAACTTTAGGCAAGACATGATTGCTCTTTTAAATGTAAGCAGTCCATTTCTGATTCTGACTATTCTGCTATGGTGGCATATCAGCCAAATCCAGAGACATTTTGATAATAACAAGACTAGGTAAAAACCTAGTATATGGCTGACCGCAACTATCTGGGATGCTTGTTGAAATGCCTGACATAAATGTGTGTTCTGGCAGAGTGATTTTGTCATGATTGTTACCCCCAATTTCCATATACAGCGTGCGTGCCGCAGAACACCAGCGAATCGTACTGCGGAGCACTTCGCTCCCTCTCTAGTCTATCAGAGCATTTCCATAGCTGGCTCCAGACCGGCAGAGGTGCATGCCTGGAGCGGCATTTTGCGCCGCTTCGTTTCAGATATGCTGCAGGTCTATTTTCAGCGCCGGCTGCTGCCAAACCTCGTAAATTCACTGTTGTTCAGAAAGCACCAACCATGGAAGTCACAAGCGTAGAACATCCGATTCTTTCAAAATAAAACACAATGCATGGACTCCTGATCGTAAATCATCACTATATCAACATTAGGTCTCATCCTGCAGTGAGAGCAAAGGGTCACCGAGAGGTCAGTGGGTCACAGAGCTACAGTGGTACCATTGACGAGGAAAAGTTAACTTTTGGGGATATTTAGCCAAAGAATTTTGCATAAAACCACAGATCCTGTAAGCAAACATTAACCTTTTAACTTACTAATGTACTCACCCAATGGCGGAAGCAATAATATCATGGACTTATACCAGAAAGGATGATTAAATTCACCCTAAAAGGTAAAATAGTCCGCTGCTGACATACTATTCCTGCGTGAACTCGCAGTTCTCCGGTGATCTCTTCCTGCTGATCAAGGCTTGCACACCGTGGCAATGCGCTCTAGACTTGCTTCCAGTGGGCGAGGTTGCTTAGTAGTTCACACGACCAGAGGGCATCAGTGAGACTAGTGACGTCACCTTCTCCTGCACGTCTTTCCTAGTCCCAGTCTTCAACTTTTCAATGCTCCATTTCTCCATGGCGCCTCCTCTCATCGGTGCCCCTTTAGTGGCCGTTATTAGCTGGACCAGTATGGATTGTGATTTTGTACACCTGCTTACGGCGCAACACCGGAATCTTAGGTGTTCTAGGGTTTTTTCCGGTTACCTTTTACGTCACAATAGCGGCGGCCATGACACCTGTGGAGACCGTTATTACCTGCCTGTGGATCTCCTGTGTTTTCCTCGGGGGAATACTGTTTCCCTTTAATGACCACCCTCAGTTGTTTTGACCACAGTGGATGTGTTTGATCCTCATACCAGCTCTGCTTCATGCTGTGAAATACGCTGGCTTTACACACCGCTCTCTGGTGCTGCAGACTCTGTATTGGTACACGTGAATAGCCACGCTATTTATAACCTGCGGCGTTAATTAGTACTTTTCTCTCCGAACTCATAACTTATCAGCCCCGCACTGCTGTGTTATGCTTTGACAGCATAGGATCATCTGATTATGCCCTCTGATCACTGTTTTTGGGGACAATTGCGGAGTTTGAATGGATATTCAGCGGCAGTGTGCTAGCTTCACCTAGCTAGCTGTGATGAAGAAATGAGGTGTTCGAGCTAACGTTCGGCTAGTTCACAAGCATTCACACAAGTTACCCTTTTCCCCCTCAAGAATCACATAATCATGCCAAAGCAGCTCAGCAGTGGAGTAAAAACATCTTTCCCAACATGAAAAGCTTATAGGGTTGTTTTATTCTTTGTCATACAGAAATGTGGCCCAGTTCTGGGGAAACAGAGGCTAAAGCTATAGCTGAGTATTCAGAGCAGTGGAGGCAGCCATTAGAGGGCTTTCAGCACGAGTAAACCCCGCCCATAGAGCAACTCTGTATGGATGAGCCATACATAAATGATGTTACCTCGAGCCTAGTTAGCCATCAGCCATTAGCCATTAGCGACAGCTTTCAGTCCAAGCAAACGCAGCTCTGTAGTATATGGCTCATACAAAAGTGTCACTCACTCAGTGACCGACAGACGGACAGACACACTCACTCAGACACAGACATTGCCATATGTAGGGCTGACCGCAAATGCATCTTCCTGTATTATGTGCAGTACTGGAGTCCCAGACAAATTTCCTTAAGGGAACAAAGCATATTGGGTTTTCATAATGTATCATATCTATTGATTGTATTTATGTGTGGATTTAAATAGCACTGGTTGTGCTCTCAGTCTCTGTGGTTCTGCTCCAGGTTTGCTGAGGTGTCGACCATGGAGTTATTGATCCACTCTGTTTCCAGTCTGTGGTCAGACCATCGCCACAAACTCTTTACTCACCTCTACATCTCTAACACAAACAGAGCTTTGTCACAGACTCTGGCAGCTGACCTACGTGTCTGATGAAAACTCACACATCCTTGTTTCTCTAACCTGCAGCTGATAAATGTAATGTCACTCAGGTTTGGCAGAGGGTTTTTGAAGACTGTTACACAACAGCTTTAAAAGTCATCAAAAAAGCATTGAAGGAAGTCCTTTTCTTAAAGTATCTCTTCAGAGCACTTTAAACATCTGTTCAAACAAAATGAAGCTAATCCAGTCAGTGATGAATACGATATTTAATCAGTTAAAGCTTGGTATGTTGTAGAGTGTTTTGCTCTTTGTTTTCTCTTTGATTGGGATTTGTTATTTCATTTCCTCATTCTCACTATGAAGTCTGGTAAAGAGAGTTTACACAATCAGATATAAGTGGTTAAAGTTTAACACATTTACTAACTACAGGCTGAGAAAAATTAGAAAGTGTGTACACTTCAGCTATGAAACACATCACTTTACTCTTCTGTCAGTTGTCCCAGGTTCTATTCATTTTGGTTTTTTTTTGCCTCTGTAATGGTGATAGCCAGGAATACTATGTTTATGGGTTCTCTGTTAGCAATATTTCTTTATGTACAAAAACTTTGCAGGACTTATGGCCATGTTTGGGCCAAGGGCTGATTAGGTTTTGTAGGTCAAGGTCATTCTGTCTCAAATCCAGCCCTTGCCTTTGTTATTTCTACAAATTACAGAGAAAACCCCACAGCGCTTCTTCATGGCCCTGAACTGTTCTTTCACTATCCAACAACTGGATACCTCACAGAGGCCTATAACTGCCAAGCTGTAGTTCTAGTTAATTCTATTTACATCATCTATGTGGATGGAAGATTGAGTTATAATCATAAGACATTATATTAAGTAATGTTTATCTAAATGTATAGGCAGTCTTACAGAATACAGGCTTTTGTCTCCCTTTCTCTTTAGATAACCCCTCCTGTAACCTTACATACAGTACCTTTACCTTACATTTTGTCCTCTCATTCCTTCTTTTAACATGAGAGCTTAGTACCATGTAGTCTTATATTTTGTTTATTATAGGTGGGTGAATGTAACCTAATACATCTGATGCCACTGCTACAATCTCAGAATTGTATTGCCTTTGGTTTGATTCTGTTTTTTGCAATTAATTTGTGTGTGTTCTCCTTCAGTTTTGGCAAGCAGCTTGGGGGCAGACGAGGCTGTGAATGCATCACTTTGGAGCCATCAGAAATGATCGTGGTGAGTGGAGATGCATCCCGTGTCCCTTTACTCTCCCTCTCTCTGTGTTTGTCTTTGTGTCTCCCATAAGCCCCTTTTTATCCTCCCGCTTCTCCCATGTCTGTCCTTTGATATTCCTCTTGTTTTTTTTCCACATCTTTATTTGATCTCTGTGATACCCTTTTCCCCTTTATTCTTGTCTAATTCATCCTCCTTCTGTTCTTCTTTCATCTCTTTACCTGTTCATCTCTGGCTCTCACATCTCCCATCACCCCCCATCTTTCTGTTTTCTCTGTAACTCTGTCCTCAAATTCTGATGAGCTTCACTGGCTGGACATGATGCACATGCATTTTCTATTTAAACCTTTTACAGCAGGTTTAAACTCAGAGAACTACAAATAAAATGAAGTTAAGTAAAATTGTATTGTTATATTTACATACAGTATTTTCTGAAAGATCAGATTTCTGTAAAAAGTACTTTGTACACCAATATTGAATTTTGTTAAGACTAAAAAATTGCATTTCCCAAACATCAGTTTTTATATTCTAGTTGAGGAGTGTATAAGTTAAGCTATATAAAATATGGCTATGCCTGTATATACTTTTCTTTCTCCTTAGCTGTTTTCACAGCTTCTCATTTACGTAGATCCTTCTAAGTGTGGAGTTTCCCCGTTGGATGGGTGGTAGATGCAGCAGAATTCCAATGTGGTGGACAATTTGGCCCATTACTGACAGTGTTTTTGGTTTACTTATATAAAAGCCACAAGTAACTGGATGTTTTTACAGAATGTGAAGAAGAAACTAATGAATTGGAGAAAAGTCTGAAGCAGCTTTGTTAAACCATTGATTTCCCCCCTGTTTTATTTCACAGCAGCTGATAAACAATACATGTTGCAAAGGACATGCCTCTCTTTTGCTGCACAGCGTAATCACAAACCATAGCTCAACGTTCCACATGGATACCACTGGCAAAAAAGACATCCACAAGTGTGAAATGTCAGTAGATTTGCTCAATGATTTGTGAAGTGTCCCTGTGAAGGACAGTATCTAAAAGTCCTTGGTTGGCCCAGGCCTGTCATGTTGTATCATCATATAGAAATCATGCCTGTTACTGTCTGCTTCCACAAGGTTGCAGTGCATGAAAAGTCTCAGTCTCCTTCCTGAATGTCCTTCCTGCTCTCCTATCTTCCCTCTCCTGAGTCTGGGGGACTAGAAGGATCAGATGGGATAAGACAGGATAAGTTTTACAGGAAAAGCAGCAGGTAGGAGCAGGTTCACTGATGTTTTTTAAAAGGTAATATCAAATCCTGAAAGGATTTGACCTTATAGAGGGTTACTTTTTTACTAACCTTGACATGTCACAGTGAGGTCAAAGATTCTCTGATGTCACAGAAAGTGCCTGAGCAAACCCTTTTACATACATTCCTTATAAACCCTTATCTGAGGTTTCTGTTTCTCTGGATGTACAGAATCAAAAAACTGTCCTTGGTGTAGGAGGAAGAACAATGATGAAACCTTATCAGCCTACGACAGACTGCCACTCTGTTTCCTTAAACTGAGGCAATAATGTGCAAGATTGTCATGCAAGTTAATCAGTTTAACTATTCTTTTTCACTTCTTGTTCTGACACAATAATGATTTCACCAGTTTTGCTCTTTAAGTATTTATTTTACTGCTCGAGGCATTTCTCTACAGGGAAAATCCAGCTTTACAGGAAGTCATGTTTCCTCTACAGAAAACAAGAAGAAAATTAATGATTTTATGTAGAAACTTGAACCTGCTTTTGCTCTAGTGATTGCATTAATTAACCATCTCAGTTCATTATGTTGGCATAATATTGTAACAGGAACTTGATTATTTTTGGGTGTAGTACTGAAGTATTTTTTTATTTGTCCCATTTATACTTTGGTTTCTTTTTTTATATACTTAATTTTCAAGAGTGCAAGGTATAATCTTGAAAGTAATATGAGAAAATGTTAAAAAGTCAAAAAGAAAGGTTTAATGGGGGAAAAATACAATCATCAACAACAACAAAAGTGGCACATAATGGGTAAACAAGAATATGACCTCCAAGTTCAATGCCACATTGGAGTTTCAGTCTAGAAAAATTGGCTTATTTCATTGGAATATTTTATACTTTGATTGCAGTGTTGACTTTAAGCAAACCTAATTTGTGTAAAAAAAGAGAACTCAGCTTGTGCTGATTGGAGAACATGCTGTCTTGATGTTCCTGAAATTATTATAATCAAAGTAGCAGCTAAGCAGAATTCCTGAATGTCAAATGTTTCCATAACCATTATAATCATGAACAATACAATATTTAAATATTTTACACTTAAGAAATTAAACCTTTGTGATTTAATTCTAATTATTGCTAAATTATTACTAAACAGTCTTCATTTTATCTTTTGGATTGAGGTCTGAGCTTTGACTTGGCCACTCACATTCACCTCGTTCTCTTTAAACCATTTCTGTATAGCTTTCTCTGTATGTTTCAGGTCATTGTCTTGCTGGAAACTAAATCTTCTCCAAGCTGTAGTTTTTTGATGGAATGAGATTGTCCTCCAGTAATTACATTCATTTTGCCGCATTTATTTTAAACTCTCTCTTAACAAGCCTTCCAGGGCGAGCTGCTGAAAAGCAACCCCACAGCATGATGCTGCCACCACCACACTTCACAGTATGGATGGTGTGCTTGTGGTGATGTTCTGTGTTCGGTGTCTGACAAACATACTGTCTTGTCTAACTACCAAAAGCACCATTTTGGTCTCATAAGACCAAAGAACTTTCTTTCACTTGACCTTGGAGTCTCCCGCATACATTTGGGTGAACGCTAGTCCAGATTTAATACGTTCCACAGTGGATTTCTCATTGGCACTCCCCCACAATGCTTTGGCTGGTGAAGAACCCTGGCAACAGTTGTTGTATGCAGAGTCTCTTACATCTCAGCTGCTGAAGCTTGTAACTACTTAAAAGTAGTCATAGGTGTCTTGGGGGCCTCTCTCACTAGTCTCCTTCTTGCGTTATCACTCAGTTTGTGAGGACAGCCTGATCAAGGCAGATTTACAGATGAGCCATACTCCTGATAGATTTAACTGATCTCTGGGGGATGTTCAGTGCCTTGGAAATGTTTTTGTATCCATCCTCTGACTTAAACTTTTTAATAACCTTTTCTTTGAATTGCTTGGAGTGTCCCTTTGTCTTCATGGTGTAATAGCAGCAGAGAATATTGATTAACCAGTGACTGGACCTGCCAAACACAGGTGTCTCCATACGACAACCACTTGAGACACAGTCACTGTGCTCAGGCAATCCCCATTTCACTAACTGTGAGACTAGTGGTACCAGTTGGCTGGACCTCTGTTGGATTTGTTTAGTTACTTTACAGGAGTTGAATATTTATGCAATATATTATTTTACATTACATATTTTTGTTTAATTGACATTACTTTGTAGAAATCAGTTTTCCCTTTGAAATAAAGGATTTTATTTTGTAATTGTTTTTGTCAAAAAAGCCAAATTATATTGACCATGACTGATTTATAAAATCAATAAAGGGCTGAACTAACCAAAGGGGTGAATACTTTTCATAGGCACTGTCTATCCTTTAAATGCTGTGTGGCTGGTTCCATCTTAGTGTGAGTAATGAAGCTGTTTTTTTCTTTTTTGTTCACCAGGAGGTTCCTTTCCAACTGTCTCTTGAAACTGCAAATGTGTCTCATTACATAAAAAAAGGGTAGGCATCAGCCATCCTGGATCTAACATTACACAGTGACTTCTGTGGCATTCATAATAATTCATTGCATCCTGAGCAATGTGAAAGGGGCTAAAATAAAAAAATTTGGATGGTGTTGTTGATTTATGACTAAATCATGACCTTAGGTAGCAGCAGTGTTTAGGACATGAGAAACACTTTCTCTTATTTAACCTATGAGGCTTCATCATCAGATACGTCCAGTGAAGAAACCAAAGACTGTTCTGCCTGTGCTTGCGCAACTAACACATCCACAGAACAGTGACAGTTTGATTAAAAATGCTGATAACAGATCTGTGGCAAAGAGCTGCGACACAGTTGTCAAGTCTTTTTTTTAACACTTGTTGGGGATGTTGTAAGGGAGGCATGCAGAGATAAAGTGGTACTGCTGTCTTTGCCCGAGCATATATAAATTGATAAATAAAACAAAAACTGAATGATGGACACAATTAAGTCCGTGGATAATGTAGGCAAAAGTGAACCAGAAATGTTCACTGACACAAACAGGTTATACATGAATGGTTTGCCCTTTCAGTGCAACACGTAGTCCTAAACCAGCCCTGTGGATCCATTTAGAGGCTGTCACTGCATAATGAGTTTTAGCTCTGATGATCTCCTGGGTATGACCATGTGATTCTGTGTGGATGTTGCTGGGGAAAAAAGCAGCTCAGTTTAAAAGATGCCAGGGGAACAAATTAAAGAGTTTGTGAGCTAATAAAGCAGGTTTGAATTAAATTGTCTTCTTGTGTACTAAGATTGTCTTTGTGTCAGCAAGAGTAGAGAGAGAGTGGTGTTGGTGTTGATAAAGAGAGAAGGAGGAGTGAGTGTTAGACCAGAACATAATGAATCACCTGCTCAGAGCCTTAGGGAGAATAGAAGGTGTTTTTATGTGTCTACATACATAGACTTAGTCGGTATTTATATGAAAGTATGAGCATTTTTGTCTGGTAAGGAGGAAATGAGATGATGGAGGCTTTCACTGCTGTTTGTATCCAGTATACTCTTTCCCTGTTGGGCAGTCCTTTCAGTCGGTTTGTGATGATTTTCCTTTGACAGTTGAAAACATGAATATAGTCTCTGTCATGTCACTCACTGGAATCTGTAATGAAGCCGGACCATGGCAGTCATAATATTGGAGATGCTATCTGAAGCTCTAATCAGTCTAGAAAGAGGCACAGAGCTGGAGCTGGCCTTGAACCTCCTGGGAAACAACACGGCAACCTGTCAGTGAGCTCAGGCACGCCTCTGTTGATGTAAATTCATGAGTAACACTTTGCTTTAATAAAAACTGATGAGAAATGAAATTCATCCCCAGTACAGTTTTAAAGGGGAAATATCATACCCCCTTTCCACGATTAACACCGTCTCCTGTGATCTAAATGAAAAACTTGCCCTATGCTTTGGTTAAAATATTATATGGATCCAGCATAAGAGGAGGTTATAAACCAGCTTGTTTTAGAATGGTCTGTTTTGATGTGTCTCTTTAAATGTAAATTAGGTCCCTCTCAATCCACTCCTCTCCTCTCTTTGGGTGCTACAGCAGGAATATGCTTCCATGGCGAGGTGAGGAACAGATAAGGCCCAAAGTACCCCCCAAAAAATTGGCTCGTATCACTCAAACGTGCCAAAAAGAAGTGTCAAAAAAGTGGACAAATGACAGAAAAGGTGACCAAAATTGGCGAAAGTACCACAAAAGAGGAAAAAATGGCCGAAAGAAGAATAAAGTGGCAAAAATGGCTTAAAGTGACAAAATGGTTGTAAAATGGTAAAATTGGTTAAATTTGGCAAAAAGGGGTAAAATGGCTTAAAATCAGCAAAATATGTGGAATAAACTGGGAAAAATTAGTCTAAAGTGTCAGAAATCAGCAGGAAAGTGGTGAAATGGGTTAAAAAGTAGCATGGATAAATAATTCCAGCATTAGACCCAATAAAACTTTACACAATTTTCAGCTCACAAACAAGGGAACTCTTAGCCAGGATGCTAGCACCAATACTACTGATCCACATACATTGACATGGTAAACAAATTACAACTGGAAAGGGTCCATACTCTGGGTTTGTCAGGGGTCCTGACAGTTCTGGGGGCAGGTGTTCATATGACTCAATGTGATGTCACAGTGGAAATAGAATCTAATAAACCATCAGATTGTTTTTTTTTCACTCATAAGATATGAGCAAAGGAGTGGGTTTGTTCATGTCACATTTTGTGGGTGGATAGATACAAATGCATTTGTGAACATTTTTTTTTAAAAGTGTGGCTTTCCTATTTTTCATAAATGATCCTCTTTTTTTTCTCTACACTATAAACATGCTCTGCTGTAAAAATTGTCATTGCCGATCATAAAATGGTCAGTTATGGGGTTTCCTTGGCTTTTGAAGGCCAGCCTCAAGGACACTCTTAAGTAGTTGGATCAGTATTTCTTTGGTTCTGTGTTGACTCATTTACATGGGGAACATGGATGTAGCATTAAATTTACCAGTGGAACTACAGCAAAGAGGGGAGGGGTTTTTGACATGAGTTTTAAGACTCACAGGAAAAAGATTAGACAGAGTTATTGTGCTGAATTAGGGTTGCTAATATATATGGCTAGTGTTCTGCTATTTTTTCGGACTTCTCTTTATCTTGTCATCTACAATGCACCCTCAGATCCTCGTTGTGTGATGCATAAAAGTTCAGATTGGAAAGAAGCAAATACAAGTGTTTAAAAAATGATGTACGATAAAGGTTCTAATAGATACATATGCAGAGGTATAAAGTAACCAATAACCAAAGTTTGAATGTAGAGTTTGAAAATATCAATAGTTGAAAGAAGATGTGTAAATAAGCTGATAAAAACATACAGACTGACATTCAAATTTATTTTTGTGTTGTGAGTGGTGGCAACTGTAGCGTCCATACAGTTTATGGGTGATAATAATACATTGTTATAACATTTTTCTTTGAAATTGAAGATGATAAGTTATACTGCAATTAGTAGTAATAAGTTAAAATTGGTAGCTTTACATTGTGCCATTTCTGAAAGCTTTTCATCAAAATAACATACAGAATCAATGGGTTTTGGATTTGAAACTTTATTAATCTGATCTGAAAATAAACATAAAAATTAACAAGTCAGCAGGACCCATTTGATGCAGCATGGCCAGCTAAATCTTATTCTGCACATTGGCAGATTATTAAAACGTTGTCCTCTACAGAGAGGAGCAAACAAGGCTTTACAGTTTTCCAAGGCAATATCAGCCTTAAAAAGACCTGTAGTGATTAAACTGCTGGGCTGGTTGTTCCCACGAGGCTTTGACAGAACATCTCTGTCTAGACAAAGACTAATGGGAGTTTTTTCTTCACTGCTTAGAAAATAACAGCTGTTTTGTTACTGTAAAGAAATCCAATTAGCTGAAAAATAAACAGAAACCCCATGTAGACATTTCAGCTTTGTACTACAGATTCCTGTGCGACACATTGTAGCTTTGGTTTTGCACTATTGCTTTACATTTTAGGAAAATGTGCATTATATTGATCGTGATATTATCTTTTTAGATGATTGTTTTAAAAAAGAAAAAGCTGCTTCTTACTTCCATATTTGACAACAGGTAGATTTACAGAACTTCTCCTGCTGATTTCTTACGTCAAATCTAATTTTATTAGACAGGGGCCTCCTGGTGAGTTTATAAGCTCAAATTTACTCAAAATGCATATATCTAGTGAGTTTTTTAGTTCATTATACACATGAGAGATACAAATATCTATCCAACAAGATGAAAGTTTCTGATCATGCAGAGTTCCTTTGAACTTACATGCTAGTTCAAAGATTCAAGCATGGACATTTTTGGTGGCCTTTTTGCCATTCAGTATTGTAGTTTCATACCCAAACGCCTGAGCTGAAATCAGCATGTTATTAAGAATCAACACAAAACTGCAGCTCATTTCCCTTTTATCTTATTGAGATAGAAAGGCATAAAGTATAATATCTTGAGGTTAAAATTTCTTGTTGGATCAGTTGGAAGAGCATGTGCTCCATATAGAGAGGCCACAGTTTTTGTTGCACTAGTTCATGATCCTGATGCGGTTTGGTCCATGTCATCTCCCACTCCCTCTTACATTTGCAGTCTATTTTCAATTGTTCTTTCTCTTATGAAGACAACAAAAGCCCTCCCTCCTCAAAAAGTTTTACTTGGGTTTATACGAACTTTAAGTGCAACTTTGGTATCAGTTTAGAACATGTCTTAAAAGAATTATATCTCACCTTGCTGTGTGAAAATCCATCTAACTCACAGTGGGTGATGCATGTTATTTTTTATGCAGCAGCAGTGTGTTTGGAATAAATTATAGAAAAATGGGTAAACAGCTTGCATGCCAATAGCTAAACAGAGTAAGGCACAACTTTTTGAATCCCCCACTGGTTAAATAACAGAATGATTTCTGGGAAGTCCCTAAGCATAGAGCACTTATCATCAATGATGCCTAAATATACTGGAACTCTGGAGTACCATTACAGAAAAAGACAAGAAAAACTGTCAGAAACAAACATAGACAGGACCATGTTCCCACTCAGAGACACACAAAGGCAGGGGCACTGTGGTCTAGTCTGGTCACACTGCATTGCAGCCAATCAGTTAATGAGGGCCATGGGAATAGAGAAGGGAGGGTAATTTGTGGCTGTCGTCATGATGCTGGTCACAGGATGGACAGGAGTGACATTCACAGACTGACAGGGTGGGGTTGTGTGTATTTCTGCATATTTGCGTGTCTGTGCGTGTGTGGTGGGAATACATTGTTAAGAATTAAATCAGGGAAAGAAGGAATGCAGCAAGAAAAGGAGCAAAAGCATGAAGGCACCAAACAATCAGATATGCAGAGAGGAATGTAAACTGGCAGATGAGTCGATGTGAGGTAAGTCGCACACAAATTTAGAGGACAGAGGAAACAGGAAGCACGGTCATATTAAGGCCATGACAGTCAGACAGAAACATGAAAGCTAGAGTTCTCAATGGCTGACATAACTGCTGGTCACGAGATAGATAACGGTTATATTCAGCCAGACAAAAAGACTGTTATGTAGTCACAGGACAGACATGAAACTCTGGTACCCCCCCCCCCCCCCCATAAATTTGTCTGTTTTACCTCCGGGCTGTCTGTCTCATGAGACATCATAAAGCAAGATTATATTTTTTAGCCATAAGAAAGGGCATATCGATGCAGAACTGACCTCTTTTACAACTGTTATTTTGTATTTTACAGCTCAACTATCACTCATGCAATTGTTGCAGCACCCATTTCAGCTAAACTACCCACAATGCAGCAGTTATTCTGTGTGTAGCAGCAGAGCTACCTGACATAAAGTTGACCCTCTGTCCGTTTAACCAACAGCAGTTTTAGAGTCTATTTCTAGCTATGATAGCATACATGGAAAATCTCTATATGCATCAACAGATTCAGGTCTCTTGGGAAGATTTAAGAAAAAAAGGTTCTGCAAAAAGTTTGTGGCTCAGAATTGAATAAGATCTCTGAAATGTGCTCTTTTCTACATCCTTCTTGTTTAACAGCGCACTAATGGCAGGCACACTCAAATCTCCACCAGATTTTTTGGGTTTACTTTGGTAATATGAGTTCTATCATGAGTTTTTAGTTATGAAACAGACAACACTGATGATATTATGAAAAATTCCCTGTTTTAAAATGTCATCTGAAGTGTAGACATGAGGTTGTAGATCCATAGTGTTTCTCCTTGTAGACATTTCCTCCAGTGAAATGAATCACTGTCACATATTTTTCTGTAAAGATTACTTTTTGGCCTTTTCATCTTTTTTGTCAGCTCTAAACAGAGGGAATGCTGGGAAGAGGGACTGGAGGTGACATCATAGCATCAATTCCCCAGGTCAGACAGCAGCTAATGTTTTCAGGTTCAAAATCCTTTCTCTTTTGATTAAGCTCAACAAGCTGTAGTTAGATGAAGTAATTTTGATGGGGGAAAGCTTGAGGATTTCTGTTCATATGAAGGGTGATAAAATCCTCCTGGGATTTTTTAGGTTTACCACAGTTTTTCCCCTAAACCTAACCATGTAACTCTGGTGCCCAAAACCTCACAAAACTCTCACCATATCAATATTCTAAGTATTGAACAACTTCTGTATTCATCCTCATGGTGGTGGTTCAAAGACATTTCACCTGTTCTGCACATATTTAACATGATAACTGATGATACACATTCTGGCTCACTGATTAAGTGGGCCCACCCAAAGCCTAAAACTGGTGCAGACATTTTTTGAAAGATGACATATCTTTGAAGCAGTGGCGGATTAAGGAAGTAATGGACCCCTGGGCCGTTCTCTTTGTGGGGCCCACCTTAGGCCTAGTCCAAAGCAACTGAGGTTTTCCTCCACGTTGACAAAATGTTCTCAAAAAACCTTTGTCCACATGATGACATATAACCCCACTGTTATGGGCTGTAAAGAGCACGCCATGTCAACAGTCGTCTATCTTTCACTGTGCACCCTGTTTGTGACAGGGTTTATGTCTTAAGAGTCTAGGGTGTGATGTCATGATGCCACAACTGCTTTGCCGGGCTGAGTGGTAAAATGTTGAGAAACACAACCGTCCTCCCAATGAGGAACTGATTAAAAAAGGAGAAACCAGACTAATCTCCACTTAAATTAGGGACATTTGGACTGGATAGAGATCCATACTGTTTCCTAAAGACACGAGGAGTGCCGAGTTTGATATCTGGTTATAAATCATCTTTCCTGATTCTATATAGACTTGGTTTTAAGTACACTAAGCACCCTAATGCCTCACACCCACCCTGTTCATCAGTGATGAACTTGAAACTGAACTAACATGGAAAAGTTGTGTTAATGCAAAGTTTTAGATCAGTTGTTTCTTCATATTTCAGTGTTTCATTCACTTTGTCTTACTTTAGCTAATCTGTATAAATGATAAAGAGTGGATGTTAAATCTGTTTGTAAAAATGTGGAGTGTAGCCTATTTCAAAACGAGATCAACCTACCCCAGCTGTTTTACTTAAACTAGTTCAATTCTAACCCCAGTTAGACTTTTTTATTTTTAATGTGAAAATTCACACAGTACAGCTCTCAACTTAGAATCATGCTGTAAACTGTTACAGTGTCGGATAGGTTCACTTCATGAAGCGTTCACAAAATAACTTCAGTACAGACAGACTGCTATTAACTGCTTGCTCCTTGCTTATTTCTATCACGAGCTCAAGCTTTCTGCTGTTAGTGAACGAAACTACAGAGCCTCTGTGACGTCACATGCATACCCCCTGTGTTTGAAGCAGGAGTGACCTCTGTAGTCAACCCTTAACACTGTGAGGGTGGTGATGTCATTTGAAAACAAGCAGACTTTATGAACAACCACATGGCCAGCTGCTAAATTGACTTAATGTGGTTTTCAATACGTAACTAATCAGACGTCTAATTTTTATATAGGTAAATGTTTCTTACGCAGCAATCTGGGTCAACAATTTTTTTTTCCGCTGAAGTACTTTTAAGTATTAATTGTATGGCCATTCTAGGGGCCCTTTCACACCTGGGACCTCTAGGCTGAAGCCTTAGCAAGCCAGTGTAGTAATCCTCCACCGCTCAAAACAGACTACCAGCATCTGACTTGCAGAGCATCTTGTGCATTTAGCTATCAGCTATAAGTTATGAATAAATGTAGGAGAAAGAAGGACAAAGTTGAGTGAGATTTTTAAAAAAGTGAAAGAAAAATTAAAGGAAATTTAAATTCAAACATATTTTCATTAGGGATGGGACTGATCCGATCCAATATCGGTATCAAGTCCAATATGGATGTAATTAATAGATCAGATATCTGACTGACGGCGCCGATCCAAGTGACCGATCCAAATCCATCATACAGTTTGTGGTAGACCATGAACGCACCGCAGTCTAACACGAGAGAGTCTGTGTGTAACTGAGCTAGTATTAGTTAAGGATGTTCTTAGTGGTATTATTACATAGTCGATTAAATGTAAATCTATATTTAGAAGGGTCAAAACTAGTCTAAAGATGAGAGAACACAAAGAAGAGTGGGTGTGATGTTAGCCTGTTAACGGGCAGCGCTAGCATTAAAAGCTAGCGCCGCCTGCCTTTGTTCCTCTTTGCAGATTAATATCGTGCTTTGATATTTGGCCTCTTTTCACTAGTAGTCATATGGGTGCTTAACCCCTCGACAGCCCACATACCACTTTATTTCCATTTACTGCTTTGGAAAACTGTCATACTATGGTCTTCCTACTATATGCTAACAGGTTAGCTGTTAGCCACCGCCGTCCTTCTCATTGTCTATATCCGGTGAAGGGACAGAGAAGAAGGCTGCGGCCATTAACTGAAGCTACAGCGGTCTCTAGTGGCGGGAGGTTCATTAAAGAACATTATAGACAGGGGGTCCATTCGAAAAAGTCCATTTTGCTTAGGAAGGTTCCGAACTGAGTAAAACGACCCAGAAGTATTTTATTGTCGGCCATGATAAAGGCCATTCGAATTCTCCAACTGAAAAGGAAAGGAGCTTCATTATTTTCTTTCCTTTCCTTTAGCCTAGGAAACACTGGACCATGCTTTACCAAAGGGGAGATGAAAAGATGACCCACAGTTCTTTGCGTAAACTTCATTTAAAGTGACGCACCTGTTGACTGCTCATTAGAACAAGTGAATAACTTGACTGTAACTTTACTAGCCCCGATAATTCAGCCAAGCGTTTAATACACGTGATAAACGGAAGGGAGTAGGGATGAACAGAGGAATATTACAGGCATGAAAACTTTGTCTTTCAACTTATGATCACATCTTCATTTCTTCTCATTTCCATTTAATTCAAATAGCCTAGTAAACCAATCAGTCAGTATTTTAAACTGTATTTGTTTTGCTATTTTGAAATATTAAAGTAAATGTGATAAGTTTGTAAATCAAAACCAATTAAAGTGATAAAGTCGGCATGTAGCCATATTGTGAATATTATTTTTATCATCATAATTACAAAGGGAAGACGCGATTTATAGAGCTTTTCACATGACGAGCTGAAAGGAAGACGGAACCAGAGTAGACTCTGTAATAAAATTAACAGAGACGAGAGAATTAAAGAAAAAATAGATAGGTAGGGAATTTTAGCAAAACAATCTAATATCGTTGTGAAATAAAATGACTTGAACATTATTCATATAGTCGGATTGACTTAGAAAGTTCAGTGGTGGGTGCGAATTTTGTAGTCCATCAAGTTAAATTGTAGTTTTTACACAAATAACACACGTCACGTCCATAACATCCGCCTAGGGGAAAGTGCAGTTGGATTCCTTAATCACCACAGTTCTCTATTCCTATCCTCTTACTCCCACCTTTCATTAACCCTGTGACATTTTTCGTCTGGGTTAAGGAAAGTGAATAGGAAAGGACTTAGGAGGTAATTTTTTGGACTATTTGAATGGACCCTAGGATTTATAACTTACACTCAGTTGTTGTTTTTTAGATAATGCTGATATTTATTTTTTAGTAGTAGTTCAAATAAATTTGTTTGGAATACAATTAAATTCAATTCATTTTTGTATTTCTTTTTGCTTTTTAATAAGAGGAGCTTGGTGGTTTACTACAGCCTCATGTAACCTCATACATATATATATATATATATATATATATCGGAATCAGTATTGGTATTGGCACATATTTATCAGAATCAGATCGGAACTGAAAAAAGTGGATCGGTGCATCACTAATTTTCATAAGGTTGAGTAACTTCTTAAATACATTGTCATCACTGACAAAACAAGGCTGTTGACTCACTTAACATTATGCAACTGAGAGAGAAAACAAATTCCTCCTGCATCAACAGTCCACCACAAAGAGCCCAGAGGGGAATGAATTGTATGGCCGGAATCTGTGTATTGTGCTGTTTTTTTTCTCTGCCTTGCGAGGATATTTGTGTATTCACGGTTTCCTGGAGGAAACTGAGGGCTCAGTGTTTGCTCTGTGCGCGTGTCTGACAGCGAGAGCGAGCGGAGCAGAGCATGTGAGTAAGAGCGTCAGTATGCAACGTGTTGAGCAGCTGAACTCTGTCTTGAACTCCTCAGGCTTCAGAGGACAACACTCTCCAAATCAAAGACAAAAAGAAGACCATCTCCTGATTTTTCTCCCCACTATTTGTGTTTATCTAATGTGGTTTGTTCCTGTTGTTCTTTCTGGATTCTTGCCCCAGAGGATGTAGCGTGTCGGGATCCCTCAGGATTTTGGACTTTTTCTTTTGGTTGCAACATATTTACTGGACTCATCTGAAGAAGTGCTTCCCCGCTGTTTCCCTTCCTTCCATTGGAATTTCCTGCTTTTATGTGTTGCTTTGTGCCCGTCGCCGTGTCCAGATGAGTGTGCTCCGCTGGCACCGGCTCTCTTCCCTGTGGAAGAACTGGATGTTCAACCAGGAGCCAGCAGAGGTGCAGGGCCACATCTCGGAAACATCAGAGCCATGTACAAAGGAACAAAATTCAAACTTAAGAGACTCTGAATACCAAAATTTGGATTATAAGAACCAGAAACAAGAACCTGAGAACCAAATCTTGGAATTTACAGATATAAACTTAGTTGTTAAGGTCAAGAAGTCTGACCTTCTGAAACGTAGCTGTTCTGAGCCGAGCTCCTCGGTCTCAAACAGTGAGGATCAGTCTTCTGGCTGTCCCCACAGCCCTGAAGCTTGTGGGTGCAAATCCCGCAGACGGTGCTGTTCTGAGGAGGGTGTTGATTGTGTGTTGCAGGTGGATAACAGCAGCGAAGGGGACGACAGTTTTCTGCAAAGGGAGGGATCCCAACGTAGGTCCAGAAGGCGCTTCAGGAGGGTCAACCCACGGGGGGAGCGGGAACTCATCACAGACGGACAGGAGCCCGCCAGCTACAGCACGGTAAGAGAAAAACACCATCACTGTTAGCAGAGGTCAGGTATAATGCTCAACCTCTGTTTTTTAATTTAATTTTTATTTTTACAGTCACTGTAGATGTTTTGATTAACCAGTTTACTGTATGCCAGACTTCTTTAAAGTCCATATTCATTTGAGATTAGTTTGTATAGATGGAAACCAAAAACGTATCCAAACACAGTAACACTGTCTGCATATTCATGTTAGTGTCTTTTACTGAGCAGGCATGGCTGGTCAGCTTTTATTTGTTTTACCGGCAGTAAGCCATTTCCAGAGGTTCTGATGAGGGACCTTCGGAAGTTTCTGACATCTGCCGACACACTGGCTGATTTATGACTAAAGTGGCAGCAGTTACAGGTGACCCTAGGTGAAAAATAACCAGATGTATTCAATATATTAAGTCGGTAAAAAATTTTTTTTGGGTAGTTTAAATGGATTTGATTGTGCTGTAAAACCTGTAAATTTGTTTGTGAGTTCACAGAGGAAGCAAACATCAAAAACATTGTTATGTAACCAAATAAATTCCAATTACTCACTATTAAAGCCATGTGATTATGTGACATGAGTTTTCTTGAGCAAAATGAGTCTAGAAAAGTACCAAAATTGAAATTGTGAGTGTCCTTTTTGTGATCTTCAGTTTCCCTCCCTCTGATAGAATCACAGGGGCCAGCAGTGTGTCAGTTACACTTCTGACTAATCACCAGAAGCCACGCTTTGCCACACACGAAAGGGTGCTCACTCATACACAGACACACTAACTTCACTCTTAGCCCACATGCGCACATTTACCAGCTCGTAGAAAGCTCCCTGAGGTGTTACAAAGGGGCTTAATGGAGAGCTTAAAGTGTCGTCCGATGACCCTGTATGACTCTGGAGTCTCTGGGTGATTGTTGCACTTTTTAAAATTACATTTCCATCCTTTGGCATCACCAAATCCCTACACATTCATTTTTATCAATGCATTTATTTTAAGCTTAACTATTTGGTCAGACTGCCAAGAAAACCATGTGGGACAGCACTAATGTCCTTGAAATACATAGAATTAAAAGTCCTATATTAAATTTGAGCAAGATAACTGAGCAGGATGAGCTAGAGACAAATTTGGCAAAATTAGGGGAAAGTATTATTGTACTATGGCTTTTAATATTCCTGGGCAGTGTTAAATGATTAAATGGGGCCCTTGATGTACTTAAGCAGGGCACATACTGAAATATAGTCTAGCAAATTTGGGTAAGACCCCCCCCTTCCAACAAGTCAGCTAGACCCCATTTTCAGATGGGTCTAAAGGTTTTCTTGCCATATTTCCCTGTGGTTTGAGAGAATGAGAGGAGCTGGACTGAAATTGCTACTATAGTGGTTATAGCAGAGAGCTTACTGTTAGCTTTGCTCTCAATGTACAGGAATGAATGATTGAATGTAAAAAATAATAAGATTGGAATAAAGTAGTTTTTTCTGACACAATGTGACTGTTGAGTGGTCATCATAGTAACTCTGTGACTATTTGGGGCAGGGGTGTCCAAACTTTTTCCACAAGGGCTACATACATAAATATACTAGTATGGTGGGGCAACTTTTATATTCCCCACCATAAAGATTTTAAAGTTGGTAAGACTAATCCATTGTTTGTTATTATATGCTTAGGGATTGAGTATGTCTAAATGGCTAGTTAATGGCTGACAGGGCAAATAGAGAGTCGTTTTCAGGATTCTGGGAGCCAGTCAGATTTCAGGGGGCCCCTTTTAGCCCTGGCTACCACTGGCTCTGCCCCTGAAAAGTTACTGGTGTTGCTCTTTGCTTTGATAATCCATGAGGATGTAATTAATCAAGATATCTTCTTGTCAAAATGTATGTTTATAGATTTAAAGTGGTAGCACTGCCTTGTGTTGAAAACAAGAAGTACAATACAGTTAAGCACAAGCTTCATGTTTTAATGTGGGCCATATTTCATTTTATGCCAAGAATTTGCTGCGGGCCGATCAAAAATGAGCCGCGGGCCGCATTTGGCTCCCAGGCCATAGTTTGGACACCCCTGGTTTGGGGTCTCACATTTTCAAAATCAGTTAATATTTTAAAAAATCTTTTGGTTCATAGCTGGGTTTAATTTTTTCTCAAGTAAGAATAAAGAATAAAAAATTCTAGAAAATACAGACCTACAGACATTCATGTGCTGGTCTATTGTTGTACTTTGCACGCTGCATCTTTATGACTGCATCTTGTTTCTTTTTCATTTCATGGCTCTCCACATTTCTGCAGGATTATGTCAACAACCAGGTAGGACAACATAAAAACTGCCTCCCTCCCTTTCTTCCTTTGTCCTGCCTTGTGTTTATTTCCACATATATGAGGAGTTTTTCTGTTGATGTGTCTGTCATTCATGTGTGTGTGCGTGTCACTGCTGGTTCATGCACCTGTTGTTTTGACACAGTGTTGAGAAAAGCAGGTCAGTTTGAGGATGCCACACAGATGCACATGTCACTGTGGGTGGCAGGGGTTACTGTGGGATAAACATGCTTGGTTAAATGATACTGTTTGACATTTGATCTGACAGAACATACGTGTTTTGGACGACACCTGACGGTAACATTCTGGTTTTCCATATATTAAATCAGAACATAATGTCATACATTTCTCAAATAAAAACAGAGACAAATATGTTTTTTTGATTGCTGTTTTTAGAGACAAAAAACTATGGGTGTGTTAGTTGGTGATGTGACACAGTAAATCTCCACTTAATATATGTTAGAGGAAAGAGCTTTAAAAAATCCCTTTACTGTCTTATGTCCAAATTTGGTTGTATTGAAATTAAAATGAAATCCAGACTGTATTTTTGATAGTGAATCGAAAAGACTCTTCCCAAATGTTGAAAATTAACAACATAAATATTGTAGCACATTCTTCTACTCTGCAGCCACTGCTGCGTGCCAGACCTTTCTTTGTACCTTCCCTTGGTAAAAAGAGAGAGGTCTAATTTTGGCTTTCTCAGAGCTGCAGCCACTTAGTACCGAAATATCCTTGTAGTAAAACTTGGGATTTTCACAATGCCATGCTGGGTTGTCGTTTGACTTTCTGTCTGAGTTGAGCTATGGAGAAAATACAAGACTTAATCGAAATACTTCTCTGAAATAAAGTTTACGAAAGCAGCAAGTTAAAGTGATGTGTCTGCCTGCCGGGGTGTTTTTGTCTTAAATGAAATTAAAGGAAATGCATTAGTTGCCTTATGGGTTATGTAATTCATTAAAGACATTCCTGCTCTCTGTAATTAATAAACTTTTATTAGGGTTAGGGAGGGGGGGGTCATAGCTTTTTCCTAGTATATCAGGAGGATGCCCTTTTGTGATGATGCATTGCTAATGAGAGTGAGGTACATGCACTATAAATGTATATTGTTTGCTCACATGCACTTCACACATGCTCACAGAGAGCTGTTTTTCTGGCAGTGGATCAGTGAATGTTGTTTAGAAGCCTTATTAAACCATAATGACATCAGTAATCCATTATCACTGGTGGGCACTAGTGCCTGCTCTCTCTCTCTCTCTCTTAATAGCTTGCTCTGGAGTGAATGAACCTCCTGAAGCTATATGAATTGAGAGAAGAGTAAGAAATGATGTAGACATGGAAAGAAAATGTATCATTTCTGATATCCTTGTAGTGTATGAATAAAGAAGTGTCAGCCTGTAAATCACTGCAATAGGTAGACCTGTAGGCTTTTTCTTTAAAATTTAGAGCTTGAGACACATAAACTGGATCAGGAGTTTAATCATTTGATTTTACCTCATTTGTCCTCCTTGATAACTCTGGTTTTGTATTGATCCAGAAACCTGATCCCTCCTCCAGTATAGGGCAGGAGTCAGACAATGCTTTCTCTCACTACCATAGCAGACCACCAGGATTCACTAATGACAGCCTCATACTGCTCACATATTCACACGGTATGGAGGCAGACACAACACACAGAGAGAAAGTCACTTCATTAAGACATCAGATGCCTCTCTTGGTTACTGTCTTCCTCTCACTGGACATGTGCAGATAGATGAACCCAACCCCACATGGGCAGGGGAAACCTGCTCAGAGAGCTGTTACTGCCAGGCTACTCCATGGCCCCCCCAGGATCATTAATTTAACATGAGGCAGGTTCAACCATCTGTACAGGAGAGTTCAGTGTGCATAGCACGAGAATAAAATCAAAAAAGAGTAATGTTATGCTGTTTAATACATTGATACTTTACATGTCAGTAACTCCCAATACCCTGTGTGATTAAAGACATACATGTACACACTGTAAAGATTTCTGTGTGAAAGGCAGCCAGATGAGTCTTGAACTTCTAGTGGAAACACTGAGAGCATGAAGCAGCATCCTCTCTGCTGTTTTGTAGCAATCCAGTGCCGCTACATAACGGAAGCACCACGTCTCTTGCAACGTCTGTGGTTAGCTAACTTCCTGTCTTATGGACCAAAACGTCTGACGTCTGCTTCTTTCTCTCACCCTCGAAACACGTTTGTTTCACCTATCTGGTGTCATGGGGCAGATTTTGAGTTAAGTTTATAAACCTAACCAGTGTTGTAATGTTTTTGGTCACTGATTTGGAATCTGTGCACACAAAAAGTCACAAGACAGCTTTGCAACAACATGTCCCTAAACATCAGTAAAAGGTCCTCAGGAAGGAATATGTAAAATAGAAAGATTTTGTTTGCGTATTCTTCTTTATCAGCCTGTGAAATGTACAGAAAGATAGTTAAGTCTGTCATACACCAAAGCATATGCTGTATGCAACACCAAAGATAAAGATGCTTAAACAGAATTATAAAAGACATAAAAATCTCCACTACTTCTTTTAAAGTGACTGTGCTTACAACCAGATATTTTAGGTGCTCTTCAACAGTGTACCTTTGGACCATTTTCAAAAACAAGGCAGTTCAACTTAATAAGAAAGAAATTAATCAGCAGGGCTTTATTCAAAGGTTTCCTTGGTGTTTCCTAATGCCAAGAATATGTTTACTGCTTTTATTTAATTTAAGCGCATACTGTACAGTACTCTGCAGAACTTTGGGGCCAGAATCGAGGCAGAAGTAAGGCGTAGATGTGGTGAATAGGCTGCCTGAGGACACCATTAATAGGGTCCAAAATCTGATTTTGGTTTTCCAAATTCTGTTTTTTCCTCTATAATTTTTGGAATTCCGTCAAAACTACATACACAACAAATAGTCAAAACAAGAACCACGGTATCATACATTTACTCAGTATTGAAGATGCTTTATCAACTTTTGTTTCTAGGGTTAAAAGATTGAATGTTAATCTTAGGAGAGAAGACATTTTTGCCTGAATACGGTGTAGTCATTTCGGCACTTTGTTATCACATTCATAAAAAAATAAATCAGCTCTTATTGTACTCTCATGTTCATCATGAAGTACTAGTTTCTTTGTAGGGAGACATTCTGGTGGTGTCATATACAGTTGCAAGAAAAAGTATGTGAACCCTTTGGGATTTCTTGGATTTCTACATAAATTGGTCATAAAATGTGTTCTGATCTTCATCTAAGTCACAACAATAGACAAACACAGTCTGCTTGAACTAATTCTGCACAAAAAAATGATATGTTCTCATGTTTTTATTGAACAAAACATGTAAACATTCACAGTGCAGGGTGGAAAAAGTATGTGAACCCCTAGGCTAATGACTTCGCCAAGAGCTAATTGGAGCCAGGAGTCAGCCAACCTGGAGTCCAATCAATGTGATGAGATTGGATATGTTGGTTAAAGCTGCTCTGCCCTATAAAAAACACACACCAGTTTTGAGTTTGCTGTTTTCAGGAAGCATTGCCTGATGTGAACCATGCCTGGCACAAAAGAGCTCAGAAGACCTATGATCAAGGGTTGTTGACTTGCATGAAGCTGGAAAGGGTTACAAAAGTATCTCTAAAAGCCTTGATGTTCATGTGTCCATGGTAAGACAGACTGTCTACAAATGGAGAAAGTTCAGCACTGTTGCTACTCTCCCTAGGCGTGGTCGTCCTGTAAAGATGACAGCAAGAGCACAGCGCAGAACGCTCAGTGAGGTGAAGAAGAATCCTAAAGTGTCAGCTAAGACTTACAGAAGTCTCTGGCACATGCTAACATTTGTGTTGACAAATCTACAATAAGTAAAACATTAAACAAGAATGGCGTTCATGGGAGGACACCACGGAGGAAGCTACTGTTGTCCAAAAAAAGCATTGCTGCAAGTTTGAAGTTTGCAAAAGAGCACCTGGATGTTCCACAGCACTACTGGCAAAATGTTCTGTGGACAGATGAAACCAAAATTGAGTTGTTTGGAAGGAACACACAATGCTATGTGTGGAGAAAAAAAGGCACAGCACACCAACATCAAAACCTCATCCCAACTGTGAAATATGGTGGAGGGGCCATCATAGTTTGGGGCTGCTTTGCTGCTTCAGGCCCAAAGCATAGAAGTAAATCAACAACAGAATGGCTTCAACAGAAGAAAACACACCTTCTGCAGTGGCCCAGTCAGAGTCCTTAACTCAACTCAATTGAGATCCTGTGGCATGACCTCAAGAGAGCGATTCACACCAGACATCCCAAGAATATTGCTGAACTGAAACAGTTTTGTAAAGAGGAATGGTCCAAAATTCCTCCTGACCATTGTGCAGGTCTGATCTGCAACTACAGGAAACGTTTGGTTGAGGTTATTGCTGCCAAAGGAGGGTCAACCAGTCATTAGCCTAGGGGTTCACATACTTTTTCCACCCTGCACTGTGAATGTTTACATGTTTTGTTCAATAAAAACATGAGAACATATCATTTTTTGTGCAGTATTAGTTTAAGCAGACTGTGTTTGTCTATTGTTGTGACTTAGATGAAGATCAGAACACATTTTATGACCAATTTATGCAGAAATCCAAGAAATCCCAAAGGGTTCATATACTTTTTCTTGCAACTGCAGCTCTTTTGGATGAGATTGCGCTCATAATGCAGTCAGGTTACTCAAGTTACTCTGACGTCATTGCTCATAATCAGGTTAAATTTTAAGGTTGTGTTCATCTTGCAGTGGGCATGACATAAATGTGACTCATACAGGATGCTTTGTCATGGCTGTGTCAACCTTGTGTGGAATCTACTGCAGAATTACTTCACAAATCTGCATAACCTTTCAGTCTACCTTTAGGTGTGAAGGTCACCAGGATGTGAAAATGCTTTCTTACTTGCTGCTTTTGACAAATAGTTCAGGTAGATTTGAAATGAGGTAGAAGTTTGGCTTTCACAGCTGTGTTAGAAGGTAAAAACTGTTCTGAACCTTATGTTTAAAAAGTCAGCCTAATCAGTGAACAATCCTGGGAAACGTGGTGCACCAGCCTCAGTGGTGATTTGTCGAAAAAATCAGATTTCCTGTGCTGATTTAGTTGGAAAATATTCACTTGTGTTGGTCAGTTTTATGGAGTTTTGCTTGGCATCATGAAATGACGAAGCTGTTAACATTCCTGTAATATTCCTGGCTTTAGTTCCATTGTCAAAAAAGTGTGTGTGAAAGCATGTTTATAAAACCTGTGTGCCAGTATTGCTGCATATTTTTGCTATGTGCCTAGTTTTTTTTGGGTGTGTCTGACTGTGTAGTGTATTTTTCATCACTAAAAGCTGTGCTTTTTAAAAGCGAATACACGCAGAATGTATTTTTTATGTACTTCTGTCTTGTCATTTATCTTCCCTGTGCTGCTGCAGAGCTATAACTATGTGGGCTGCCTCAGTTTTAAAGGCCTTTGCTGCTTTAATGCATCGAGACTGTTCTAAGCTCATCTGGTCTCATTCTATCACAATGCAGGTAGGGCCAGATAAACCCCAACAGGCCTTCAGCTCTGCTGCTGCTAGACCAAGCAGGACCCCAGGGACAGAAATGTAGAGAGCCTGGGAGAAAGGGGGATGAACATAAATGTCTATATGTTCATTTAAACTGCGGTAAAGTGTAGTGCATTGTATAGTTGTCACTTTTCCCCTCTTCATTTTGTTGTTATTATCAAATGATTATAATAATAGTTTCCAGTATTACGTATGCAAATGATGTCACAGATTTTGTGAATAAATAACTGTATTAAGCTCAAGTTTAACATTTCGACCATGACTTCCAGATATGACTCCACAGCCAAAATAAGGAAATGGAATTTGCCTTCTTAAATCTTGAAGGTCAACCCTTCTCAAATGTCCTCTCCATTTTTTCCTGATGTGTAGCGAATCACTAATCTCTTTTTTAACAAATCAAAGGAAAATAAAGGAGGCAGGACAGGAGAAGGGCAGAATGAAGGGGCAGAGTGACAGAAATAGAAAAAGAGCCAGATAAGAGAATGGGCAGCAAATTTGACACTTATATAATGTGTCACATGTAATGAAAAATCTGGAGAAAGGTATCCAAATGGAGCAAAATTAAGCTGTCTCTTTAGAAGAACTGTCATGAGGAAGTAAAGGAGGGATAAGCAATCATTGATTAAGAAAAGATTGGGATGGAATCAAGGATCAAGAGTTGACTGTGATGATAGGTTGTAGGAGGAGAAAAAGAGGTGAAATAAAGACAGGAAGGTAATGGGGGTAGACAGGTAATAAAAAAAAATGAGTGGGCGTATACCAGAAGGGGCGGTGGAGGTTCAGGGATGGAGGGAGGGGGTAGAAAGGTGAAGGTTGTGTGAAGGTCAGCTAGGATGTAATGGGAGGCAGGAAGGATGGGGTGAGAGAGAGGCAGGGTCACAGGGGGCAAAGACAGGAGAGGGAGGGAGGTCAAGGATGGGGAAGTGCACGAAGGAATGGATCTAATAGGGTTGATTATACTTGCAAGAAGCACATGACACTGTTTTAACTTAGTGCGACTTTCATTAAGGCTGCCTTATGTGATAACCACCTCTGAGCCAAAAGCTCTCGTGACAGAGTTTTTTTGCTTTTTTGTGTTGAACATCATGTTTTCTGAGCAGGGATAGAAATATGATGGACCTTTGGTTTTGTTTTCTAAAAACTGCTTACATGCCAATGCCTGCAAATTGCAAGCTTGCTTTCAATTGTCTGAGAATTCCAACTGGAACACTAATTTAGACCCAGGTAGTTTCAGATTTGATTTCTTCATTCAACATGCTGTATGGTCACTACTTGCTCATACCCCTTGCAACCTTAGATCACTTGGCTGAAAATCAGTGGATTCAAAAATATGATGGAGGTTAAAATGGAAACCTGGCTTTATTGTTGTTTTATAGGCAATGAGAAAAGAGAGGATGTGAAACCTCTGATGCTATATTAGTAGATAACATATCGTATGGTATTTTATCCAAATGCTGATAGTGACGTGTAATAATGAGGCTGTGATTTTCACAAAAATGATCTTGTGTTTGAAGCATGAATTGTATACAACATGGACATAGTCTCAGATATGTCACTCATTGGTTTCTGAAGTGATTTGAAGTTGCGGTTGCAACAATGGAAATGCTGTTTTATCTTAACTTTGTGTTGCCTTAGCTATAGACAAAGAGATGTAACCCTTTTTTTCAGATTTTTGCCACTTTTAACCCATATTTACTATCTTTTTGCCAGTTTTAACACATCATCGCCATGTTTTTGCTGCTTTTAACACATTTTTGCCACTTTTTACCCAATTTGCCTTCCTTTTTGGCCACTTATCTCTGCCCATTTTAAACAATTTTTGCAGCTTATTTTTTGAATCTTTTAACCCATTTTTGGCACTATTGTGCAACCATTAACCCATATTAGCCATTTCCCCGATGTTTAACCCTTTTTGCTACTTTTACCCAATTCTTGCCCCTTACTGCAACTTAAAAATATTTTTTCCACTTTTCTGAAACTATAACCCAATATTAGCCTCTTTTTTGCCATTTGAAACCCTTTCTAACCACTTATTGCTATTTTAAAACAATTTGTCCACTTTTGTACAGCTATAAACCATGTTAGCCTATTTTTTCCAACTTCAACCCATTTCTGCCCATTTCTTGCAACCTTTAACTGCCAATGTTTGCTACTTTAAACCCATCTTGCCACTTCTTGTCCACTTTAATTCCATTTTCACAAATTTTGTGCCTCTTTAAATCAAGTTTTGCTCCTTTTTTTTTTTTTACCACTTGAAACCGATTTTGCCACTTGTTGCCCATTTTTGTGTGATTTCGAAATGATTTAATTATTTTTCCACTTAATTTTTCTCACTTTCTTCTCCTTTATTTTCTGGTATCCTCATGTCTGACATGGGTTAGTCCAATTTGCCGATCTACAATGTTAACATGACCTAAATAAAATGTAATTCTGTTGTAAGAAAAGTGGTTTACATTTTGACAACAGCTATAAATAAAATCCATAGGTAAGAGTTCTTCAGGTCAGTGATAGAATATCACACAGCTCAACTTGACAATGGACCATGATTTTCTGCTCCTCCATGGCTCCCCCATTTGGCAGGGCCCCAGAAAGCTCTCACTTTTATCCCCACTTATGGGCGCTCTTGTCGAAGGTGAACAGTAAGAGCTGGCTTTGGAAAGATACCTGCATTAACTTGGTAAAATTACATCACATGCTTCACTTAGAGGGGTAAACCAAATAAGGGGAAAGCTGTAGATCAGAAAACTGGCATGGAGCAAAAAGACCAAAATGTTTTTCATCCAAACAGCCGCCCTGCTCTGTTAGAGTGATCATGTGTTAATCAATTGTTTACTTCCCCGAATTGTGACTCAGGCTGAAAATATTCAGCTCCACCTTGGACTGATGCCTTCAAACACCCAATGAAACCTAAAGCCTTAGTGTCCAATGCAGTGGTGCTCCAGCTGTGCTGCTGGATTCCTGTTGCCTACTTCGCCCCTAAAAAAAAAGAATGTTCAAACATCTCTGCAGGTCTAAAAATAGCCAGAAAAACAAAAGATGTTATTTTTATCATGCAGTGACAGCTCCTTTTTATCAGTTTCCATTGGTGCAATTGAATATTCAAAACAGATATTCCTTTGTATTTTCTTTGCTGAAAAAGAACAGTACGTTTTGTACGGAGTACCTATTTTTCATTTCTCTTGTTATTAGCAGTGATGGTTCAGAGGTTGTTGTTTTTTTACCTGTCTTGCACTTATATCTTCTTTAAATGTTCTTTTAGAGCCTGCAGACATCCTGAAGTGCAATGTGCTCAAGTGTGCGTATAGTACAGTACTCTGGGCAGCGCAGTGTACCAGTGGGGCACTATCTGCGGCTGTTATTGCAGCTAATTTTAGGCATTACATCAGCAGCACTGATGACAACGACGTTGAACTCTTTACTTCTCTCTTCTTCTTCACTCCTCCTTCCTCTGCCATCACTCCTGCACTCCTGTCTCACCTCTCCCTGCTCTTTCTCTCTATCCAACCTTCACATCAAATATGCAGATATACAGACACACAGTATGCATTCATTATAGTCTTCATTCATATGAATACATTTCAGACTAGATTTTGCTTCTTGCTTTTTTTTTGTCTCCTAAATTGTAATTACAAAAATATTTCAAGACTTCCCCTGAAATTCCTGTGAAGTTCACAAAAATTTGGTTTCAATAGGCAGCTGCAGATCTCTGTCAAACTTTCTATAAGGCTACAGCAGGTTAATCTGGGCTTGTTAACTGTGGGAATAAATGGGTGTTGTTGTGCTCCAAAACAAAACCTATGTCCTGAGAAAAACAAAGCCTCTACGCTTCCTTCCTTACCTCTCCTTCACCTCGTGAAATCTTGTTGGCAGCCTTTTCCCCTCTTCAAAACCCACCTCCCTTTCCTTTTCTATTTGTCTACATTTTTTTGTACACAGACTCTTCCTCTCATTTTTTTTTTCTCTTGAATGCCTGTCTCATTCAGTTACAAAAAATCTATATCAGGTCCTGACCCTCTTCGTTATTTTTAACTATTGAAGACGATCCAGTTTATCCATAATGTGTGACAGATTAAACACCACTTACCCAGTTTTTAAGAAACTTGTAGAGATTTTCATCTGTTAAAGGTTGAAATATTTTTGATTGGTTCATATTGGGAAATATTGTGACTGTGTTTTATGCTCTCAGTCTCCTCTGGGCCTGAATCTCTCAGTCTTTGGGGAGAAGTTGGAAAGGGAAGGGCTGCCTAAAATGGCAGGAATTCCTGTCTTGTCTTTCAGAACAACACACAAACATACACCCACACGCACACAAAGTCTGAGTGTGTATGATCAGATGGCTGCAGTCAGCATTTTCACATAGTTGTGTCTTTGTCTACAGACTTTTTTTGTAAACAAGACTTACTCCAGCACATGTACACAGGAAACTATTAGATTTTTCTCCGCCTCTTTACTCTTAAAGAACAGCTCAACCATCTTCAAACTGCAACATTAACATGAGTATAATGTTCCAATATTTAAGGCTTTTAATAGCAGACAAATTATAACGGTAAGTAGTAGTGCTAAATGTCATGATAGGTTTTGTTTGCAGAGGATTTCTAGGAGTCATTGCAATTTTAGTTTGAAAAATGGAGGCACCGTATTTGGACGTATGCCCATTTACAGGTGTGTAATGGTGTTTGTATAAAAAACATATGGCCAATTCACTAGAAAGTAATTCCTGCTGTTTTCATGGTGATTTAGGATGTTGTCTGATGGTTTTCAAAAGGAAAAAATATCCCAATGTTGAGGATTCTGCTCGGAGCTCTGCTCTCACTGTGGGAGTGTGTGGATTCGTAAGACCAAAATTTAAAGCATGTCAGAAATCCCTCTTACCAGTCGAGAGCAGCTGATCAGGCTGTGACTGGGTCGTGGTTGGCCATCGTAGCCTGATTCATATCCTGAATCAGATGAAATTTGTACAGTGAACCCCTGACTTTGGGGCTTCTGCACATTATAGACTTTTTGCCCCTTTTTCCAGGCACACATCCACTGGAAACAGCTCCGTGACCCACTTTTGGGTTCCGACCCACCAGTTGGGAACCACTGGTCTAGAATCAGGACCCACCACCTCCTTCTTTTGGATGAATCTGACCCAAATTTCTTAAAAATTTCAATCCTAACCAAGTGTTCTGAATGAAAGATGGAGCAATTTAGACTTGAGATGGAACAAGTCCTTCAAAATAAAAGCACATCAAAAACTTGATGCCACATTTTTTTCCCAAGCACACATCCACGACCCACTGAAAACAGCTTTGAGACCCACTCTTGGGTCCTTACCCACGAGTTGAGAACCAAGGCTCTACAGCATGCAGGGGAAACAGCCTTTTTTAACATTGTACATCAGAGACTCTCCGCAAAGGGTAACCTACATCAACACAAAATAAAGAAAATCTGTTGTATACAAATTATGATAATATCACAGCAAAGAATCTTTTGTATTTTTCCATTTCCTCTAACATATAGAGCAGACACAGAAAACTGCTTACCAAATAAATAAAGGAAAATTGTTAATTCAGTTTCTGCTTCCATACAACTTAAATCAGAAATTGCACTCAGACATGTTCCACTCTCTGCCTCCTGTCTCTTTCTCAGTAACTTTAATGATGCCAAAATCCATTCCCCCTTTTGATGTAACACAAAGATGTGTGATGCACCAAACCAACGTTATTTGTCTCTCCCTCATTAGCCGTGCTGTAAAAAAAGAACCAGGGTCGTTGCGAGTCGTTGAAATCACAGTGCGACCACCCAGCAGAGGAATGAAGTGCCTCACAGCTCAGGACTTCTTTGTGTGTTTGTGTACATGCACATCCACGTGTAACAGAACTAGAGGGGCTTTAGTCAGCTGACTCTTTTTAATTAGCCTGGCAGAGCTGATTAGCTGGGGGCAGAAGCCACACATACACATCTATAGAAACACACAAACACACAGAATGCAGTTGGCCACTTTGTGCAGACATGTGAGGTTATTCAAATTAGTGTGTGTGCTGTCCCAGGGGTGTGATTGTCCCGACAGCAGCAGGCCAAGTGACAAAAGAGAGACAGGCGCGCTCAGCAATCACTGAGCTGTGTCACACACACCACACACTCACATACACACACACACACACACAGACAGGATGCAGCAACTAGTCGCTGCAAATTATCTGGTGTGTGCCAGTCTTTCTGTCAGACAGCGTTTTAATCATAACCGTCTCATTTCCTGTATTTGGCACCATGTTTACAAAAGATTCTCAAGATTTTCTTTAACAATAACAGCATGAACACTCTCTCCTTTGTTTCTATTTCTTCATGCTGTTAATTTTCTTACATCTATCTTCAGTTTTTCTCATGTTCTTGCCCTGTTATTTTACTGACTTTTCCTAAGTCTTAATTTGTAGCCTCAGGTCTGATCTCTCTGTCTCTTCCATAACCACCTGACTCTCCTCAGCACAAACTTCAGCTCACAGACGCCTTCCATCTGAGAGACGCTGTTCCAGGAAGTGTTTCCTGTGTGACGTGTATCCTGATATCCGTGCTCTTACAGACAGATCCCACAGTGCCGAGCGTTAAGCTTCAGTAAACAGTCCACTGAGACATCTTATGCAAATCAGTCTTAAATAACCTCTTCATTCAAATGATGTAGAGCCAAGTCGTATGCTGCCACATGTCACTATATGTATCATATAATGTTTAAAATATGCTTCTTGTGGCAGTTTGGAGTTATATTAGTTGAATCATCAGCTGAATTTAAAATACATCCAGGTAGCTTTGCACAGTGACTAGTGGAACAGTGTTATCTATACTTTGTATTTTATCATTACTTTGAAAATTGCATTTTATTTTCCTTTAAAAACATGAGCAATATAATGTAAACAAATTCAGTGCTTAACAATTTTATTAGACCACCACCCAAAGTAAGGTTTATGCCACAGCTGCCCTAAATTAACAGCATTGCCAATTACCAAAATCATTTTTTATGTTTCTGCAATGGGTCATACACCAATATGTCGAAGCGCTTTAACCCAAATGATATTTTTAATGCTAATATATCATTATTATTTTTATCCATGAATTTTCTAATTTACTGATTTACAAAAAAACTGAAAAAATAATAAAGCACATTATTTCTTGATTAATATGTCAAATTATAGTTATTTACTTGCATTCCTGAAGAAAAAATGAGTTTTAGTGGTTGAATGTTATGCTTGATTAATTTCCGACTTCTCAGAGAAGCCCAGTGAGCCGGCTCAAATTTGGGTGAATTCAGTTTGAAATTCCTCATTCCTGTTCAAAATGGTAAAACGTGGAGAGCTCACTGAAAATTAAAGAGTCCACATTAAAGAACTTCATGATGCTGGATGGTCTCTGAGACAAATATGAAAGGTGGTCTAATAAATTTGTTAAGCACTGTATGTATGAATGCATGTCAGTAGCTTTGATACAACTTGATATATCTTTGTGTTCATCTTGGGCTGTCTTGGGCTCTACTTGGAAGGCTTTCCACAAGATTTTGGAGTGTTTTTTGGGTCCCTGTTCATTCTGTAGAACCCTGTCTTCATAGTGCTTGCTTTGTGTGCTGGGGCACAGCCATGTTTGAATAGAAAAGAACCATCCCCAAACTGTTGCCATAAAGTTGGAAGCATAGCATTACCCAAAATGTCTTGGTTTTGCTGAAGCTTTAAGCTTGCCGTTCACTGGAGATAAGGAGTCTAGCCCAGACTCTGAAAAAACACCACATCATTATCACTCCTCGACCAAACATCATTGCTGAAACAATGCAGTCAGGCAGGTAATGTCCTCTCTGCATCCACCAAACCAGGACTCAGCCATCTGACTTCCAAACAGAGAAGCATAATTCCTTACTCCACAGAACATGCTCCACAGTCCAGTGTCAGTGTGCTTTACACCACTCCATCCAACACTCGGCATTGGACTTGGTGATGTGCAGCGGCTCAGCCATGGAAACCCACTCCACTGCACAGTTTTTGTGCTCACATTAATTCCAGTGGAAGTTCAGAACTCTTCATGTATGAAATCAGCAAAGGGTTGGAAACTTCCATGCACCAGTCTTTGACCCAGCTTTGGGATTTTATTGGTCTTCTACTTCATGGCAGAGTCGCTGTTGTTCCTAAATGTTTCCACTTAATCAATCTTGTTGGAAATAACGACATATTAGATACTGGCAACTGAAACTACCAAAGACAAAGGTGCAATGAGGAGGATTTCAAAAGATGCTGAAATAAACATGATAATATATTATGTTATCATGTTATTCCAAATAACTTTTCCTCTTAGACCCAAGTACCCATACGTTAAAGTGTTAAAAAGTGTTCATGAATCTTAATTGTTTTTTGTTAATTTTTGCAGCATGTGCAGTCATTTCTTCCTCCAGATCTAACAAACCTGAAACATGACATGAGTGTGCTGCAGAGATTTACTTTTCTGCAGTCACGTGCCAGTAGGTCTTTAAAATAGTAAGTGCTGAATGATGAATGTGTCTCCTCAATCATTTATAAAGAAAAGCAAAATATGAAGAAAGTTAATGCATTTGGCTGATTGATGGTTATCAGTTTAGCAGTCTTTACTGTGAATATTCAACCATTATACTTACTTGGTGTTGGTACTGGTGGATTGATTGCTGTAATTCTTGCAGCCTTCCTGTGTTGCTGCAGGAAAGTGCAGGATTAACTAAAGAACTTGTGATTTTCTTGAGAAAGCAATTGCAGCAGCTGCTTTGGGTGTACGGTGTGTGTGCATGCAGGTTTATTAGGGCTGGGGCTTTGACAGCGGGGCAGGGGGATGATGTAGTGCTGCGGAGTAGTATGCAAAAGGGAGAAGACTGCAGATAGTTCACACTAGGAAAAACACACACACATGAAAATTTCTCTTGTTTTTGTTGTTTATGTCTCACTTTCAATGCATCTATCTGTGTTTATCTTTATGACTGTCTCTCTCTATCTATCCATCTCTGTGTCTATTTCTATCCCTCACTTCCTCTCTCTCTCTCTTGTGTACATAACACTTCTCCGAAGGCAGGGCTCCATGTGCTTGCATCTGATTGGCTGCAGGATAAAAAGATGATGTCATTCCTAATCGGGAGGTGCATATCGTTTCACACACACACTTGTCACGCTTATGGAGGAGAATGAGGGTAGAGATTCTGGTTCAGAGCAAAAAGAGGATGAAAATAAGAGCAGGAGAATGATAGACGGCGAGATGAACAGCTGATAACAAAGGAAAGACGAGGGGATTTTTCAAAGAGATGTAGAGACAATGATCAGCCAAGATGCTGAGGCAGGGAGACAAAGGAAATAGCTTGTTTGAGTCAAAAATGATGAAGGTGGAGATGCAGAGATTAGGGTTTTTTAAGTGAATGGGGACAGGCAAAAAAAAGAGTGAGAGAGGATATACGGAGGGAGTGGGAGGGAGGTCAGAGAGTGAGAAAGAGAGAGGGTGAAGCGTCTGGTAATAAGAGCTTGAATCTCTCCTCTGCTGGAGGAGAATCAGCCGTTCAAACAGCCAGACAGATCCTATTGTCTCTGCTATCAATTCATCCCCCCGTCTCTCATCTGTTACTCAAACACAATGTGACACAGGCTGCAGAAGAGGAAAGAAACAAAGGCCACAAGACATGGCACTAAAACAAACTGTCAATATGTAAAGTCTGTCAGTCATTATTGGAGATTATTAATTTGAAGGTTTTTTGACTTGTAATGTGTGCAGCTTTTACCTCTTCTGGATTACCAAGTAAAGCAGAACATTAAGTCCCTGCATACTACCAGTAAATAATTCAACTTTATACATAATTTTATGGGAGCTGTTATGACAGATGGTTTAGAAATGGATGCCAACTCATAGAAAAACACTTTGTATCTCTTTCTGACAGCACACAGTACTGAAACTTGTTAAATACTTGAAGTTATAAAGTAAGCGTGACAACGTCTGGACTGTTTCCCAAACTGTGTGCTGTGGCAAGTTTCTTGGTGTGCCGTATTATTACTACAACTGTACATCAAGTGAAAATCCTGAAGCACGTGCTGAAAAGGCTTGATTTTGGCTTGTTCTTAGGTGTGGCTTTGGTAAAATAGGTTTGAAAACTGCTGCTTTTGACTGCAAGATTTAGATAGTATTAAATGTAAAATAACTAATTCTTCTCTAGTCTTTAGATCAATTTAAAGGTGTTGAGTTGATACAAGATTTTCAAGAAAATAGATTTTGTTATTTCTTTCAGCTGAATTTCACCAACATCTTCTTAAACATTTGTCAGAAGGGGCAAATAGTGACCACTACCAAAACGGCCATGATTTGAGCTGTTTATGACTATACCAAGCATTCATAGTGTCAGAGTATAAAAATCTTCCATTTTTAAGCTACTTTTGTGTTCTGAAGTAGTGGAATATACAGGCAAAATTTTTTATAAAGTCAGACAAAAGGTAGCAGGCAGGACTCAAAAAAGCCTCTTTCTTAGCCTAGACGAGCGCTAGTTCAGTACAGACATGTCATGTTTTAGCACATTTAACTCTCAACACACTTGTGTTTCCTTAGCTTAGCTCTGTCCAGCCTTGCTCGTTGTGATGGGAAATCCGTCTCTTTTCAGAGATCCAGATCATTCGGCTCAGCTCAGTAGAGCTAGTTGTTTGGTTCCCAACTGAGGCTTCATTTTTTAACAGTTTGGCTTTTTTCAAATGTGGATTAAATAACGATAAAGGACGGAGGAAAGGAACTGGCACTCAAACAGGAGCTAGGTACTGGGGCTAAAATAAAATAGCTGTTAAATAAAATAGGTTATGATATTGATCACCTCCATGCTAGGTAAATCTGTTAAACTGTGGTAAAAAAAAAATCACTTTTTTGTCAACAGTAGCAGTCAAATTCAGTGAAATAGAAATTTTCTGATATTTGCAGCATAGAGATCCATTTTAAACTTTTACATTGAAACATATTTAGCTCTGTTTTTCACCATTTCTACACTATTCTTATTTGATATCTTATGTGATTAAAGCTGAAGGGTCAAACACAGGTTCATATAATTCTCTGTTGGCCTGACTTTCATTGGTGGTGGATAAACCACACTCTGTAATTATCTGTATCTGCTGTCTGATCTCGGTCTACCTCTAATATTTTACAACTACACATTTCTCAGCCTAGTACATTTATTACCCCAGTATTATGCTTGGCGTTGTAATATATAGAGAGATTTATCTGCATCTGTAATGTGGTGTTCTTACATGTCAAATCCAATCCCCTGTGTCGCAAATCCTCCAGACGGGTGCTTTTTGGAGGGGGGAAAACCCATTATCGTCTCTTGTCATGTATTTGCATTTGCCAAAATACAGCCAGCGTCTGTCTTTGAATCTGATAGGGGCTTTGTGATTTATACCCCCCCCCCCCTCCTTTTTTTGAAAGTAATTTATGCTCAAAAAAGGGGAGGGGGTTGCCTCAATACACTCAGCTTTATGTTACCCGCCAATCAATGAAGATGCACCCTCTCTTTCCTCTCTATCTCTGTCTTTCTCTTCCTGTCCACCTCTCTCTCTCTCTCTCTCTCTCTTCCACATCTGCTTGGCAGCCAATCCATCTAATGCAGTTTCCCCTGCTTGCTCTCACTTCATACAAGCCACATCCCATCCTCTCTTTCTCTCTCGCTCTCCCTCTCTCTCTCCCTCTCACTGCACAGGTGATGTCATTCTTTTTCAGCTGGATTCTCCTCCCCTCTCCCTCCTCCCTCGCTCTCACTCTCCCTCCTCCGTTCCCCATTAGCGGCTGGCTCTCTCCGGCGCAGCATCCTATCCACGGTAGCTTCTCTCTCCAAGGGCGGGAGGGGGAGGAGGAATGCCGGCATGAGGTGTGAGCGCTAACCGGGGGGAAAAGACAGCTTGAAGTCGAGGGTAAAGGAAGCGGGATCACTAGCCCCTGCCATGCAGCTGCACCACTGGGTACACACCTGCACAGCTGGAGCTCTGTAGGGAGAGAAAGAGTTGCAAAGAGACAGAAGAAGGAGTTTGACGGACGTGGACAGTGATTGAAGAGAAAAGAGAGCTGCAGGAATATGATTCAGGCTTTCAGAGGCTGAGGGGACTGTTTGAATGACTTTAAGCCAGACAAGAGGCTTCTTCCCAGGGGTCTGCAGATACACAGACGAGCCCCTTTTTTTTTATCCAGCACCGACTCTCAGCTCTGTTTCTCTAAAGAGGGAAAGTATAAAAGAAGACAAAAATGACTCACTGAGTGTCTACATTGAACTTTAAACAGACTGATCTGCTCAATTTGGATTTGAAGTTTGATGGCTTGATCTCTGAAATATTTCTGTGCTGATGGAAGTTTTAATATTCTTCAGATTTTCAGTGCCGGAGCTTTATTAGGAGGGGTTCTAGCTTCTTAAATGCATTTCCTTTGTATGCTTTTATAGAAGAAGAAAAATTGGACAAATGCATGGATTTCCCTGGACTTGAGTTCTCCTTCTGTTGCGACATCTGACAGTCACCAAACCAAATTTGACACCTTTTCTGCGCCAAATCAAGACTTGACTGAGGATTTAAATCAAACAATTAAAAACCTTCCGGACAATTATCTTGCTACAAAGAAGCCGGCGTCAGCCATTGCTGTCCTCTTTTAATTATTTTTTTTTTTTATCTCTTGGTGAACAAGGGGAAACTTCCCCTCGCTTGCACCCTCCCTCCTGCAGAAATGGCTTTCCTGGTCCGTTGCTATGCCAACTGCTTGCAGCCGTGGTCCTCCAAAGTAAGCGATGTCGTAATCCCTTTTCTGGCCAGAGCCTCTGGCTTAGGATGCTGCTGCCTCTGTGTGTGTGTGTGTGTGTGTGTTACTGAGAAGAAGCGATAGGGTGGGGATGAGAGAAAAAGAGATTGATTTATATGCATATGACAAACATTTTTGTGGCTGTTTTGAATTCATTAATGCTTTGCTTTTCCCTGTTGAATTTGAATTTGAACGGTTCTGTCCTGTAGGATGCTGATAACAGCTACATAAGATTCATCCCTTCAGAAAATAGATGAATTTAGAAGCCTAATAATGCCTGCTCAGTTCTAATAAAGGATGTATCTGTTGACCATACAAATAAGCAGACATTCCCTGTATCATCTTCATATGCAAGAGTCTGATAAAAAGTCTTTTACATCATAATTCTTCATGTTTACAGAGGGTTAAATCACCAGAGAAAGTAAAGCTGACGCAGTCTACGTGTCCACTGTACTCTGTGAGGTCAGACTTTTAATGCATTGAAGAGAGAAACTGTTTTTTTTCTCTGTAAAAATGTTTAATTATTTCTTTCTGATGCTTCAAAGGACAAACTGGTTCTAGTCTTTCCAGAAATAGAGTTTGAAAGCTGAGGTGATAATTCCCTTGAGGCTGGAGATGTATTTTTAAAACCTTTTATTGACAGAATTGTATCAGTAGGAGAGCAGAGATAAGAGAGTTGGGACAACAGAACTGAAAGAAAGGTTATGCTATTTATGAGTACAAACCTATAAATAGAATTACTGGTCTATGAATCAATCATTAAAGAAGTAAGAATAACTCTAGTCATATAAAGTAAAATCTTGCCAAAAAGCTGCTGTTGCGAATTTTGTAGAAACTCTGCAAATGACTAAAGGGACCTCTTTGATCGACATTATTGCATACCACAAATAACTTTTGAACCATAAATCTCAGGTCACTTCCTTTTTTCCCTAAATTTTGCCATTTAAATGATGCTATCCATGCCTTTGCAGTCCTTACAGAGGCTTTTCTAGCAAGCATGAAACTTGGGTGTCTTTCTGGGATCTTGAAAGATTAAATCCACACCAGTAAATCCATTATTGAAAGTCTTTTAATTGATTTTTTAAATACATTTTTCATGGTTTCTGCTGCTAGGGGCTAATGCTATCCACCATATTGTCTATTTTGTATCCCACCTTGCATTGTGGCTGGGCTGTGCCAACCAATGGCAGGCTGTTTCATTGTTGTGTCATACTTTGTTGAACTGCACGTGCCATTATGCTTAGATCCCAGAGGAGACAGCCTATTTAGCTCAAAATGGAGAGAAAGGGAGACAGAAAGCCTGTGATGTGGCCCTTTGTGTCACTGCAGACAGGAATTTCTTTCAGAAATGGCACAAACAGAGCCAATACAAAAAAGTACAAGGACTTTCCATGTAAATATGAAAATATTTTGAGGACATTTTGTCACAGAATTATTATTTTTTCACTTTTTAGTCCCTGTGAGATGGAAGAACAAGTCTGAGTAAAAGCGTCTTAGTCATTATTGTTAACTGTGTGTCACACATAGGATTCTTTGAGTTTTACTTTCTGCTAAGTATTTTTCTGTTGTCTTTGTAGTCTCATAACTTTTTCAAATACAAGCACACATATTCTTAGAGGCCAGGTTGTAGTGAAAAAGGATTTTTAGTGCCTATAACCTAAATAATAGCTTAAGTTCTGAAAGTTTTGTAGTTTCGGGTGATATTTGATTGTCTATATATACTGCAGAGCTGTCAGTGCATCTGTGTAGTATCTGGTCTTTTGCTCCCAGTAGTCAGCAGTTGACTGAACATGATGTAGCGGTGTATATAATTAACAGTTTGATGTCCTAGTTTTGGATGCTCAGAATAGTCAGCCAGAGTTAGCCTGGCCTCTGGCCAACTCCTTGATGAGGCAAAGAAAGCATCTACTATGCAGCTGTTTGTCTTTTATTGGTTCTGTGTTTTTTTTGTTTTGTTTTCTTTTTTATCTCCAAACTGGATGATGAAATTGATTGCCTGAGTGACAACATGCTTGAAACTCAATGCAATACGTCGTCCTTCAGAATGAGTGAAGGATAGATCCCTAAGTGTTTGTCTCTTTGGGAGCGTCTGTCTGAGTGCTGAAAGCCTCCGAGATGTTTGTCTTCATTATGTGCATGTCTATGTGTGTGTGTGTACGATAAGTAATAATTAGCTCCCTGGAGATGACAGGGGATAAAGAGAGAAGATGTTCAGTGTGCTGTAACATTAAATCTGTGCCAAACTGAGTCACACATCTCAAATACCTTTTTAGTCTTCTTTATTGCCCTTTGTGTCTTGTGGGATCAAAATTATGCCGGAATCTTTGATTTCTTGTAAAGGGTTCAAATGTCAAGGCTGCTGAATTAAACCCTGTGAATCATCCTGAAACACTGTTGCACTGTAGTTTTACCACTTTGATATTCTGCGACTGTATTCGTCTGACAGGTTTGGTACACCTGTAGTTTTTATATTTGCATTTAGCAATACTGGATTTTGGAAGCTGAAACAATATTTTAGGGATGCACTGATGCATCATGTTGTCATACACTGGTCATCTGCTATTAATACAGCGTGGACAGATATCAGTAGCCAGTTATTTTCTGCCATCTCCAATGAACCTAATGTTGACATTTAGTACAACTAACTGCTGATTGAAAGGAGAGCTTTTTGATTGTGTGAAATAAATCAGCTGTTGGACAGACTTCATTGCCACACACGGAAAAATGGTTGCACAGTGGAAGTCTTAAACTTAAAGAAGTACTGGAAAAATATTGGTATTGGTATCTTAATTTTCACAACCAGTCCATCTCTTAAACATTGATTTTGGATTTTCATGGCTCTGAAAAATATACTGTCCTAACTAGATACCATTATTGTATTTTTGAAATAATTGTGGCCAAAATATTTTCAGAGCCTGACGTTCTACGAACAAAATATTCTTAGTGGGGCAGCAATGATTGTTGTAATTGCCAGTATTACTTTGATTGTCAAGTAACCCTCAGATTTCTCACTCTTCATATTATTTATTGGTTTGCCGCCACGTGTTGATCCCCACATATAGTGCCTATAAAAAGCAGTTACCTCCTTGGATGTTTTACCCTTTTAATTATTTTATAAATTAATCATTGGTTAATGTAATGTGGTGTTTTTGACCCCCCAAAAAACTAAAAATCTGTTATGTTAAATAAGTAACATAACTGTTTGCTACCTTCAAATTAGTATTTACAGAAGTAGACGCACCTTTGGCTGCAATGACAGCACTGAATCAGCGTGGAAAGGTCTCAGTCAAGCTTGTACATCTGGACTCTGCTGTCATACTCCATTCCTCATTGCAAAACGGCTCAACCTCTGTCAGGTTGTGCAGGAATCGGGCTTGAACAGGTCTTTTCGAGTCCAGCCATAAATTCCCTATTGGACTGGGGTCTGAGAGGCTGCCGAGAAGCATCCCCACAGCATGGTGCTGCGACCACCGTACTTCACAGTGGGGATGGCGTGTTTGTGGTGGTATGCAGCGTTTGGCGTCCACCGGATACAGCGTCTTGTCTGATGGCCAAAATGCACTCTTGGTCTCAACAAAGCTGAAAACTTTCTTCCACTTGACCATAGAGTCTCCTACATGCCTTTTAGAGAACTCTGGTCAAGATTTAATATGATTTTTCTTCAACAGTGGCTTTCTCTTTGCCACTCTCCTGCCCGCTTTTATAAACACTGTAGTGATATATCATAATAATCTAATACCGTGTAATTTTCATTCATACAACTGCCATTGCAGGAATTATTTCAAGTCTATTTTGTCAAATATGTAGCTAAACTTAGTCGATACTTTTTCACTGATTAATATTTTCAGCATGGACTACACTCCAAACTGGTGCTACATTATAAAAACCAAAACTACAGAGCAATTAAAATGACCTTCCTTTTTCTTTCATCATTCAGATTAGCTTGACTTTAACTCCTAGGTCTTCGTGTTATTACTGGCCCATCTATACTGCATGAGTTCAGCCCATTCATCAGTCTGGAGCCATGGAGGTGTTGGTCCCGCTCGCCTTGTTTGAAGTCTGTCATTAATTGGTCGGCGTCTGTGATGAGGCCACCTCTCACAAAGGTTAATTAACTTTCCCTTTCTTCCTCCCATTAGGTGAGGCATGCTCAGTCTGGAGCTACAGTAGCAATCAAAAACTGCAGTCGGGTTAGAAATGAAAGGAAGCAAAGTGGAAGACAGAGTGTGAGGGTGGTCTGCAAAGGGATTTTTAATTCCCTGAAAAGGTTTTGTGAACTCATTCAGGGATCTCGGGGAAAGAAAGATGAGGGAAGGGAGGGAGATGAAGAGCTATCTTGGAGCGTGAAAAGAGAGAATGGAAAGACAGAGAAAGAAAAATACATTAGTTAGAAGGAGACTGTGAGTTTTATTTCACAGGAGGCTTTCACAGTTTTATCCCTGACTTTTTTTCTCAGAATGGCGGCCAATTATTTTTTCCAGAAGTTGGTATCTTTTGATAGTTTTTGCCTGCCCTGCACTGGGTGTGAACAGTGATATTCTTCACTACAGGGATCCTGGCTTTTTCTTGAATGATTCACTGGCTCATACAACACCAGTGCAGCTAATTGCATGTTTACATTTAATACACTCCCCTGAAGTTATCAGCTGAAATGTAACTTTGGTCCTAAAATTAAAGTAGTTGACTTACTGCAGAATATCAAAGAGGATCCGATGACTCTAAAAAAGTAGTAGGCAGCATGCTGTTGTTTGATTTATATGGATCTCTTGGTTTTACTTCTCTACAGGGATCCTGCTGCTGCCAACAGTCTCCTCTACTGCCTTGTTTACTACACATTTTAGTAGAACCCTCCCGGCTGAACTGCTATGGAAAGCAAACAGTTTATTTTGCCATTTAGGCACTTTTCTTTGCTGTAACTCATCTAAAATACAGCTCTTACCATATAGCATTTCATACTCTCCTGCTCTACTTTCTAATGTCAGAGGATAGTTATTGAAATATTGACTCCGTGGCTGGAAATTTGGCATCAGATGACAGACAGGGAAATGTAGGCCAGTAGAGCTGCTCTGTGGGGCAGGCGGCTCTTTCTCATCCTGGTGCACTGAGCACTTACGAGGCCTGGATTTATTTACATCTCTAATAAACAGCACCGACTTCTTGATTGGACTCCTTTTAAAGGCGCAGGTTCTGACTTTTTTTAAGAGGCTTTCAACATCTTGCTTACATTTTATGGTTTTATTGTGCTGTGTTTATTGGCGAACTGTCCCTTTAAATCACATCCAGCTCATCCCATTGGAACACAACCTCGGTCCACATCCTCCTGCAGCAGCAGGACTTGTCAAAATGTACTGCTGCTGAACTCTCTGACCCTCCCTGCTGCCAACATGGGACCTGCTGAGCTCTCCCAGCGTCTGCTTTTTTTTTCCCTTCAGCCTCTCACATGTTTTCTCTTCATGCTTCTCTCTTATCTCTCTCTGCTGTTTTTAGTAACAACTTCCTATTTTTCCCCTTTCCTTCCTTCCTCTGTGTTAACATAGGGACTTCCATACTTTACTACATGTTCATCCCTTCCTCCCACACCCTCTCTCTTTTTCACATCTATTATTTAAACATCAATAATGGGGCCTGTTGTTGTTGTTGTTGCCAGCTTGATGCCGCAGTTGTAGCTGCCCTGCTGAGCTGTATCCTCACTCATGTGCTGCTTCCTGTCTTATAAATCACACCATCTTCTTCTGACACCATCTGCATCCTCACTTTTCAAACCTTTGCTCTTTATCCCTGCACCAAATGGTACCGGTTACTTAATGCTCTTCCAGATGCCTTGTGTTTTTTCTCTGTATGTTGTGCAACTATGAACCTCAAGTTGAAAGTTTGTTCAAAGATGTAACTGCTTTACTTCATTTTATCTATTTATTTATTTATTTCTACTTATATTGAAATGGAAGTTTCTACCTGATTGTGGAAAACTGAAAATATGCAAATATTTTTTACTGAATGGAACACCATTTTTTTTAAATATTAAAGAAATTACCCAGTATTTGGTGCCATGAACATCTTAAAATCGTATTAATTAACTTTTAAAGATTAAAACTCTGGTGTCATAACAACCCTTTGTCATTTTTGTTATAAATGGTAAAAAGGGCATTAAAAGTGGTAAAAAGGGATTAATAGTGGCAATAATGGGTCAATGGATATAATAATAGGCAGAAAGTGAAAAAACATGTTAGATGTGGCAAAAACAGACAGAGAAAGTGGTGGAAGAGGTTAAAAGGTAGCAAAAATGGTTTATAAATGGCAGGAATGGTCAGAAAAGGTGGTAAAATGGGATTTTGAAAGTAGCAAACTGGGCTTAAGTGTCAAAAATGTGCTAAAAGCGGCCTAAATGGGCTAAAATTGCACAAAACTGATGAACAACGCCAAAAAAATATGTTTGTAATGGCAGGAAAAAAGTAAAGGAAATGGGTTAAAATATGGCAAAATTGGGTTAAATTTGCATACATGGGTAAGGAGGCAAAAACTATACAAACTTGATGAAAACTGTGAAATAATAGTGGATGTTCCAAATTCGAGGCGCCCTGACAGAAAATGTCCTGTCACTTTTAGACTTAAGCCTCGACCTTGGAACGACCAGGAGGCCTCTGCGCAAGGATCTAAGGCTGCAGCCTGGCTTTTAAGGGGTTAAAAGTTCTGTTAGGGAACTAGGAGCCAGGCCCTTTAGTGCTTTAAAAGTAAGGAGTAAAATTTTTAAATCAATTCTTAAATTTACGGGGAGCCAGTGTAAGGAGGCTAAAATGGGGGTGATGTGATGTTGTCTGTTAAAACCAGTTAGTAGCCTAGCTGCTGCATTCTGAACTAACTGTAGGTGAAAGAGGGGTTTCTGAATAATACCAGGGAGAAGAGAATTACAATAATCAAGTCTGGAGAAGATGAGGGCATGGATGACTTTTTCAAGGTCTGACCGGGTGAGTATGGATTTAATTTTTGTGATGGTTCGGATGTGGAAAAATCTAATATTACTCTGAGATTTCTGGCTGTGGGTCTGATGTTTTCTGAGAGAGTACTGAGATTGGACTGTATGAACTAGGTGGCGTTTTGAATGTTAAAAAGTTTTTGCTCTGATTTTGATTTATTGAGCTGTAGAAAATTCTGAGCCATCCAGCAGGTGATATCATGTAGACCAGTGGTTGTGTGCCTGGGGAAAAAATTGCGCCAAATTGTCTATGAGACACTACAAAACATGCATCTTTTGTCCTGTTTCGTTGTTTTGTTGCACCTTTTATACTTTCTTAGGCCCAAGCTGTACTATTTTTTAATAAATATATTTGATTGACTAAAGAAATCTCAAATTTGGGTCGCAGTTCTCCTTGAGGAGTTGATGGTGGGTCCCGTGACTCAACCAGTTGAGAACAACTGATGTAGACAGTCTGTAACAGCAGCTAGGCTGCTAGGGTCCTCAGGTCTCAGGGGCAGGCATATCTGTGTGTCGTCTGCGTAGCAGTGAAAGGAGACTTTATGATTCTTAATGATTTGGCCAAGGGGCAGCATATAAATAGAAAATAAAATCAGACCTTAAACCAAACCTTGTGGTACACCACAGGTAAGAGTAGAGGTAGAGGAAGAGAGGTTACCTATAGTGACCGCAAAGGTTCGCTCTAAAAGATAGGAGTTAAACCAGCTAAGAGCAGAGTCCTTGATGCCCACCCAATCTCTAAGACCATCTATTAAAATAGCATGATCAACGGTATCAAAAGCTGCACTGAGATACTAAAAAATTAAAATGGCTCCCTCCCCTCTATCTGCTGCTAAAAACAAATCATTGGTCACCTTGAGGAGGGCCGTCTCAGTGCTGTGGCCTGCTCTAAAACCAGACTGGAATTTCTTAAAGAGGTTATTGTGAGACATAAAAGATAAAAGCTGTGTAGAAACCACCTTTTCTAAAACTTTAGATAAAAATGGAACTTTGAGATTGGTCTAAAATTATCAAAATTAGAGGGGTCAAGGTTGGGTTTCTTTAAAAGGAGGCTGGACCACAGTGTGTTTAAATACAGAGGAAACTACACCTTCTGTTAAAGAGCTATTAATTATTGATAAAATACTGGGCCCAACCATGCTTAAAACCTCTGAGAAATTTTGTGGGAATAACATCAATACTGCATGTAGCTGTTTTCATCTGGGCTAAAATTTCAGATAAGAAGGACAAGGACACAGGCTCAAAAGTATTAAAACAATTAAGAATTTCCCTACTTGTGTTTAAAATACGAGGTGGGTGATATTGTCCCTGATGTCCTTGACTTTATTGTTAAAAGAAACTAAAAACTTCTCACATAAATTGTGAGAAGCATCAGTAAAATGGGAGGGGGTGGTGATTGACTATAAAACCTTAAATAAAACTCTAGGTTAGAATATAAATGGGTAGAAAGAGAAAAAAAATATCCACATTTATGAAAGCTGAAAGTTATTGTTGCAAAATCCACAGGAATAGAGTTCAAAAAGTGAAACAATTAATTTCAACATCAGAACCCAATGATAGTTTGACACACTTAGTGCTAAAATGAGGTAACTGTCCAGGTTGCATACTGGCATCAGTGCTGCTGATCCAACACTCATGCATTGATATCATCAGTAAATCACAACTGGGGAGGGCACATTTGCTGGGTCTGTCAGGGGCCCAGCCAATTCTGTGGGCAGGCTTGGCTGCAGCACTAGGCTGACCACTGTATGTCCAGTTCTTTCCTCTTTTGGCTAGTCTGTTGCGGTGGTTAATTATTTTTATCTAAAAAAAAAATCAACTCTGTTTTGCATATGATCTAAAAATCCCCTTATTTTTTTAACTTGGGAGGCTTTTAAAAATCCTAATTGGGGTATTCTGAATCATATTGTACTGGTTTCGGTCCCAGGTACTTCCTTAGTGGGGGTACTATCACTCCTAAATACACCAGTCCAATCCCATTTTTATAAGTCCTTCTTCTTGGGAAATAAAGGAATTAGTTACATTTCCATATGTGTTTATCAAATAACAACTGACTGAGTTATTGTTTGTCAAAGCCAGATACATTTCAGTGATCACTGATTTTTGCACCAGTAATATAATTTTTTAAATGGTATGGGAAAGGCAGCTGATGCTGACTTAAACATAAGTCTATGTTATACTTAAGTTTGTACATGTGATTGAACTCAACTGTAGTTGCAAATGTCCTTGGTAGTGCAGCAGGTCAAGGTTGACTCAAGTTGACCCAGGCTTCTGCCTCCGCTACCTTCAGCAATCAATGGACCTCGCTGAACACCAGCGTAAACTGTTTGTGTGAAGTCATGCTGTGTTGAATAGTAATGGTGGCGATGCTATTGGCGGGTTAGAGCTGGTTGATGGATCTGATGCCAAGGCTGGAAGAGCGAGGTGAGGCAGACAGATGGACAGATAGACAGACAAAGCGTCTGGAATATCCAAACAGTGAATGATGAAACATGAACAAAAAAACAACTAGAGACCTTTTCTTATGGCTTCTTTTCATTTTACAGGAGAGAAAATAGCTTCAAAGGAGATCAAGAGGGAAAAATCCTCTACTCTACTTTATTTATCCACAATTTAGTGTCTTCTATTTAAGCAGTTAGAGGCTTTATTTGATTCAAGCAGCAGTTAGTGGTGTACCATTCATCATCTGATCAGATAGGATAGATAGCAACATTAAATGGCTGAACCTCTATTAAGTGGACTGAGGAGATTAATTATTCTTCACTGCAGTCTATTGACTCTTTCTCATTGCTCTGGCTTTGTGCCCACATGATAGTACGAGCCTGTTTGTAAACTCAGAGCATCACATTTTTTCCTCTTTGTTCCAAAATGTACATGATCTGATGACATTATTAGAATTAATAGTTCCTTGACTTATTTTAACACTAATCTGAATTTTGAAGTTCTAGACTTTCTTCATACTGTCCATCCTGTCCTTATTTCCTTTGAGAACTTTATTTATTTGAAGAAGCCTTAGAAGCGACAGCAGATTGAATATTTCCCCAAAAACATTAAGCATACTGTGTAGTTTTTACAGACACTTTCTCCAAAACAAGAAGCAAAATTTTCAGCATCTTAAAGCTGATTTCTCAAATGAAAACATTCTTTACTTTCATTAATTTTGAGCAAAAGCTTTCTGAGTTTCTGCATATCAGCAGACTACATAATGGCTACTGTACATCCCCAAATAAGTTTTAATTAGCTTCTGCAACACAAAATGCTGCTGCCGTCATTCCAACTGCACCCTGTGACACCAAGACGTTTCAAACAAGTCAAATAAGCAAAAATAAAAAGCCATGGTTAATAAGGCTTGAGGACTTGAGATGCAAACAAACCCTGCTTTGAGTGTAGCTTTTAAATTATTATTATTATCAAAAATAGCGCTGTGTCAAAAGGTTGTAGAGAGCTTTCAGTCATAAAAAGCACTTTGTATTGCGACTCTCTGCATGATCAGATCAGTTGACAGAAACTGATGGCACCATTAAAGGAGCATTAGATGGTTGCACAGCAGCTCCCCCGGTGCCTGAATATGTTGACAGAACTATTTTTGTGCACTAAGAGGATGACCTTTGCCAGGTGATGTAACGCCACAGCCTCCTCACATTGGCAATAGCGGATTTACTCTGACCTCGAGACTACGGACACTCTGATTGACGGACTGACACGACTCACACCGGGTGTCAGGGTGATGTGGCCTTTTAGTCAGAGAGATGAGAAGATGCGCTAGATAAGGGCACAAGGAGAGAGAGAGAGAGAGAGAGAGAGAGAGAGAGAGAGAGAGAGAAAATAAAGAGGGAGAGACAAAGGCAGAAAACAGAGAGAAAGAGTCCCAGTGAAGGGAGACGAGGGGGAGAGAGAGGGAGAGAGCTTTTAGCATGCTGAGGGAGGTCTAGAATATCATATACACAGGAAGTAGAGGTGATAACGATCGATATGGTTTGCATTAGGCCAGGCCATGTCCAACTAGCCTCCCATAAGTCATAAATTGCTATTAAACCCTTTATAAGAAAAACAAACATTGTATCTTCACCTCTTTTATACACATCTGTTACAATTGCTTCCTTTTAAGATCTGCTAACATGAAAAAAGAAAAAAAATCTTTTTGTTTTTGCAGGATGTTATGAGGTTTTTATAGAAAATATGCATGATGTTGAAAAAGACATGCCATTATAGTTCCTCCTTCAAAGCAGTGATATTTTTATTTGTCCTCAGTTCAAGTGGACTCTGCTTTTGTCACTTCAGCATTTCTTTTCAGATTATACAGATATTGTTTAAGCACTAAATTAGTTTTGCAGTGTGCAAATACATTTGTTATTCAGTGCAGTTATTTTTGAATCAGCATGTAACAGCAGTGTCTCATTCAAGGACATTTCCACTGAGAGTTTAATGTTGAGTGAAGTTTTGATGTTGTAAATTTTTTAGGAACACTTAAGTGAGCAAGGTGACTCCTTTCCACCAACAGCCTGCTAAAACTCGGACGGTTTCACCCTTTAGGATATGGATAAGCCCTGCAGTTGACTGGCGACCGGTCTGGGGTGTACCCCGCCTCACGTCAAATGACAGCTGGGGTAGGCTCCTGTCCCCCTGCGGCCCCAAACGAGATAAGCAGTATAGAAAATGGATGTATGGATGGATGGATATGGTTAATAAGGAGTATTTATTGTGTTCAAAAAGGCACTTCCTTGACAGTATGGTGTCATTTTTGCTGCATTTACAGCTGAGCTTGGGAAAATGACCAGTTAACACTGCTTCAAGACTGTTATCTTACTACTGTAATTGGTGTGTGTCTGTGTGTCTTTCTGTGTTGATTTGCATGCCATATTGTTGCTCCAATACCTCTTAGAAGACTTGGTGGGTGTACCGGTGCGAGACTGGTGTCATAAAAAAGTCATACATATGTATAGATTTTAGATAAAATTGTAAAATGTCATCATTCAGAGACTTCCCCTGTGCAATGAAGTGACTGTGCAATGTTATAGCATAGCTTTGCATATTATTCTGGTGCCAACAGAGGGCACCAGAATAATATGTAAAGTGTGGGTGATTATGTGGTAGAATTGAGAAAGCTAACTCAGGACTGTAACTTGCGATTAGTTGACAATGATGTTAAGAGATCGTCTTATGTTAAAGTGGAGTATGAAGGCATCACCAAGATTTCAATTGTAGTGGTAGTGAAAGGCTCAGGAACCAGTGTAGTCTGTCTTAAAATGCACATTTGATATATTTTACAATCAAGGCGATTCCATGTATAAAGCATCATTCATACAGAGAATAACTCAAAAGTGCTTCCACAGTTAAAAAACAGGGCATTAAAAACATTATCTGGCAGATATGAGCTGCTAAAATGCAAAATGTATTACAATACAGGCCCAAAAACACTGCTTTTTAATTGCTGAATTCAAACAGCTCTCCTAAAAGCATTGTATGATAGTCACAGGCTGATAAAAAAGCACTTGCTTGCCAGATAGTTAAACAAACTTCACCTTTTGACAGAAAAATCTGAAACAAACAACTCCATTTGACAGTTTCAGTGGGCTACAGTAGCACAGAGGAGCCAGTGTTGTGTCCTGAATGGTGTAATTACCGTCCATTAGCTATGATAGGCTGAAATTTCAGGGTAAAAAGCCTACTCAGGCCCTGTATACATTAACATGCCGAGGCTGGTCGACATAAATGGACTGAGAGTGAGGCTGATGATTGAGAGATTCACAAAAACCCATACAAACTGCCTTCACACTCACACACCCCTTCATATGACCTCAGACCTTGCTGGCTTTTCCACTCTCAGATGAAGTTTAACACCCCACAAAAGCATCAACATACGCACAGATATCTTCAACAATACCATTGTGCATTGAATTGCTCCCCTTTGCTTTATGAATACAGACCACACCCACCAGAGCTCTGTCAGTCATGAGCTTCAACCCCCCACACACGTTGGAGTGCTGATATTTCACCCACCCTTAGCCCCCACCCTCCCAATTTCCCTTGCTCCCATTATCTCACTGCTATTGATCCACATCCCCTCCTTTTGCCTGCCACAGCCAGTGAGAGCCTTTACGGGATAATTTTCAAGGGCATTTCTAAACACATGATGATGGTATGGATGGACCACCGCTCTGTGGGGGGTTTGAGAATTTGTGAAGAAGACAAGACAAAGAGAGAGAGGGAGCGTGTATGGAAGCCAGACAGAATGTGGCATGCCTGTACAGAAGAAATGTGGGGGTGGAAGGTCTTTGTCTTTTAACACAAAGTGAATGGTAATAAATTATTATTCTTTAATATACCAAAATACAAAGACAAAGAAAGCATTGTTAAGTCTTGGCCACCATTTGCGCATTCATTCAGTAATAGTTGCTGTTTGCAAGCTTGGTTCAAAGCGCCTCATTAGAGCTCTTTCAATACAAAAGCTCATCTGTCATTGGTGAGACATCTTGGCAGCTGCACAAACATCAACACTAATAGCAGCTAAAGATTATAGCTATTGGCCTAAATATGAGATGACCCTGATCAATCTAATTATCTTAGTTTAAGGAAGAAAGACTTTAAGAAAAAAAAAATCTTAATTTTGTAAAGAAAGCAATTAATTTGAAAATAATTATAAAACAAAAGCAATGAAAACAACCATGTTGATAAAATCATGTCTTTTAGATAAAAATGTCACATTATTACATCAGTATTTCTCACAGAATGACATTATACCTGTGGCTATGCCGACAGGGGTGTTGTCTGTTGAGTCCTCTTATCTACACACTCACATCTTCTCTCTCACCACACACAGATATGTGTCTCACTCCACTTTCTTACCTGTTTGCCAACACAACTCATTCTTAATTCACTCTGGAAATCCAAGGTTTAAGAAGTGACCGTATATGGTCCCTTGCCTGTTTAAGGAAAAAATGCCATAAGTGTATGCATATTAAAATGTTAACAATGGAAAATTAACGCATACAGATTCTTATGTGTATTTACTTGCACATTAAAAGACCTGGTGAGGTTGCCTTTAGATTCTGACCTATTTTAGAGGAAGGGCATGAATGACTTCAGAATACTGTAAAAGTAATGGTGGTAGCATCAGTTTTGTCTTATAATTCTGAAATGACACCTATAATAATCATAAATAATGAATAACTAAGTACATTTTATCGCCTTTTATCCTAACAATAAAAATAACAACTGATTTCTGCTATTTCAGTATAATAAAACTATTATACATATAACTATATACTGTTAGAGTAAAAATCAAAACTAATATAAACCACATAAGCATAACAAGACTAGCCAAAAATCCCACATTTGGGTATGGACCCCAAGTTGGGTCTCAGATTTTGAGGCGGGAATGTTTCCATACATTTCATTTGACTCTGTTATTCTAGTCAAGAAACAGATTCTGGTTGTTTTCTTGTGATTTTAACTCATTTTTTTAGAAATATCCCGAAGACAGCTGGTTTTCCTGTTGAAAAAGTCATAATTCCTTGAGATTTAAATAGAAAAAAATCTACTCTATCATTGCAAAACATGATAAAATAACATGTTAACCTGCAAATCCTCCTAAACTTCTGTCCAGTCTCTTTGTTCAGTCATCTGTTTTTCCTTCATCTAAGGCCAAATTTTTCATTGGATGTATTTCAGTGGTTGAAAATTTTAAGAAATTGGGTCATAATGTCACTTTGATTAAGTTGTGGTAGATCCTGTGGCTAGACCAATTAAGAGCCACTTATTTATACCTTGAAAATGTCTGTAAATTAGTCAAATTTTGGATCTCTCTTTAGGTTTTTTTTACAAACCTGTGTCAAATTCAAACTACACTATAGAGCACTGTAACCCTACCTCATGATGAATTATTTGAAAATATTCTTAGTATGATCACCAGATAAAATGGCGTTATGAATCAATACAGGGATAATTTTAAACCCCTAAATGGGCATATGCCCAAATATGCTACCTTCATTTTTCCTGCTAAAATTGCAGTAAAAGCTAGAAATCCTTAAAATCAAAAAATATCATGACATGTAGCACTAAAATTCACTTTTATAATGTGAGTTTCATGAACTTATCATGGTTGGTTAGGATTTTAGGGTCATTTATTTGGGACCAAAAGAGACGGAAAACTGTATATTGCGAGTTCTGGAGGAAGAAGAAAGTTTAGGCGCTCGAGGCCACTTCTGATTAGTCAGATACTGTGACTGATTGGCTGTGAAACATTTATTCTGGTTCTGTACCACAGAGAGTTGTCTGCAAAGAAAGTTGATTGAAGTGACCTCTATGGTTCCTTGTCCCATGAAGGTTTAAGTATATTAATGGCAATCTAATATGGATAAAATGCTTCAACCATTATCTTTAAACATGTCTGATAACTCTTCATCAATAAGTTCACCTACTTTTGAGCCACTTAGCTCTGGACAGTCTCCCTGGCTCCCCTTGACACTGCAGCTGAGTGACAGCTGACCTCAGTCCTTAGTCCCTACTGGCACAGATAAAATGCTCTGTCTGTTGTTGTAAAGGTGTTTTGACATTTAAAAGTCTAGACCAGGACCCCAAGACGATCCTGCCTTTTTTTTAAAAGTAGTTTCAAGGGGAAAAAGCAGTCTTTTATTCTGGCTAATAAAGTAATTCAAACATAACAGAGGGAGCATATTCAAGCACCACTTCAGCTCATATCCAGCAGCTGTTCTTATTCCAAAGATTTTTTTCCAGGTGAAATAATAAAATGTTTGATAGCCATTAGAGCGCAGGATTGGTGTTAAGTCACTGGGCACGCAAGCTTAATTTCCTGTTCAGCCAGTGGTTCAGAAACCGTGGCCTCGCTGTCTGGACTGAGGTGAGAGGGCCAGCAGAGAGGAACAGCAGCCAACATTAACAACAACACCCCAGGAGAACCAAAGGGTGGGGCTGCCCCTGCACCTGGCCCCTGGGTCAACCTGTAGGGGTGCCAGGGACTCGCTGCATGCTTGTGTTTGTATGCGTACAGTAGTGTGGGGCTGGGCTGCAAGAGCAGGAAGCATCTGTTAACAGAGGGGAGCCAGGAGGTATGGCGCTGTATGTGTGTTTCTGTGCACAAATGTGTGTTTATTGCAGTAGTAGTCATGTCAGTGTTGAAGCCAAGCGTTTGGCCTTCCCTCCTGTATCCGGCAGACCTAGCCATGGCCTACCTTCCTCAGGAGCTCAGACAGAGACGCCTTGCAGCTTCCTGTTGCACATGCACACACTCACTCACATGCAGACAAACACAAAGAACAAAGGAATGAGCTGACAATGAGCTTGATTGAGAGTGCATGATAACAGTACTACAAACTTGTGTGGACAAACCTTTAACTACATCAACATTGTCCAATGAAGACTATTTTTCTCCTAATTTCATGTTAGTTGCATATTTGATAGATGAAGTGACAAAAAATAGAGAGCAAATTAGGCCTGCAGGAAAGCCTTAAAAGAGCTGTGACAAACCCATCGCATGCTTTTAGGCATTTTTGTTCAACTAACACTGTAAATTTGAATGCCATCACATTCATTTTAATTAAATCACCCTCATCAAAACCGCCTATAGATCTTTAACCATAGCATGAAAATGTATTCATTAAATTGTCCCACAGCGGGACAATAAAGGAGGAGTTGCAGAATACAGAGTGGATGTGATGAAAAAGATGAATTGGTGCAGGAAACGGTTGAATTAGCAGAAGTAAACCTCATTCATTCAAATTTCCACCCTGGAGAAAAGATAGATTGGGTTTGGCCTTATAGATTCTACAAAACAAACATTTTGCCAACTTTTTTCATTAGTAACCACCTGTGTTGCACTTAAATGTCATGCTTAAACATTTTGTACTCACCACAGGTTTGGGTCCATTGAACATTTCATCACCCATATGTGAAAACAAGTCAAAGACAAGGTTAACAGGCCTGTTAGAGGTTGAATATCACTTTCAGAAAAACATATGATGCTGTTTGGCAACAAGTGCTGTCTGCTTCCTGCTACCACATACACGCATGTTCACTTGCTGTAGATGCCAACTGGGAGGACTTTCCACTAAAGCCGGTCTGTAATACAGTCAGACCTCTTCAGTCCTCCAGAGAAGAATACTTGACTCTGCAGGGGTGCTGACCCGTACTAATTATCTCCTTCACTGTGTAAGCCGCCACAACTTTGAATGAGTCCTCAAGACTGTGGGGTATGAATGAGCCGACATCGCAGCCAATTTAGAGCTGTTACTCGCCAAGAAAATTTAGACTAATTCAGATCTAGGGAATGGAGAGTGGGGCTGAGGCATAATGAAATGTTTCAGGGTAATTTTACACCAACAAATGAAGGTCTTTATTCAAAGTGTTCAGACAGTTTCTTGTGAAACCAATACTGTTGTGTGTTTAATATCTTTTGTGGCAGTGATTTAACAAACTAATTTCCATATTCCAGGACTCAAGCCAGACTTCACTCATTAATCTGATGACTTTAGAGTCAAGAAACAACAAAAAAGGATTGCAACTTAATTTTTGTGTTAGTTCTAAACGATATGAGTTTCACTAAAGCTGCAATCCTGATGCCAAATCAGAACATCTTGTACACCAGCCAGAAAAACAAGTAAATGACTTGTTTATAACTTGAAGCAAAGGTTCAGGACTAAGACTTAATTTGGAATAAGATGGATGTAGCGAGTGGCACAGCATAGGGTGCTGTCCAGGCAGATGGTAGGGTTGCTGCAAGCCCCTGCTCATGCTGTGGATGTCCCAAGGGCCAAGAAACAGCTGGTGTTGTGATATTATCAAGTGCGAAAAGGCCGGGACAAAAGAGATGCCGTTGAGCTTGACTCTGCACCCGCCCCCTCTCCAGCACCAGGCCATGGCATGAGAGTACTAATACTTATTTTGCTTCGTTTGCTGATTCAGGATCGTGTTATTGTCTGAGCGTTATTCCTAGCTTTCCTTTACACTTATATGTTGATGAGTCAAAACATGTAATGAGGACAAAGAAACACTCTTCCTTCTTTTTCTCTTTTTTTCCTAAGTTTATCTTCACTGTCTCCTCTTTCTGTGTGTATCCCTTGCCACATCTCTCTCCTTCATCACTCTCAGACATTAGGGCAAAAGTCACAGGCCTCTGGCAGTGTTGGTGACAGTGCCATTCAGCATCCCGTCTGTCACAATACTGGCACGACAGAGTGGAGATACTGCCAACTTACTGTGTTTACCCAATAATCAGGCTTGCCAGGCACTTTCTCTTTCTATCCAAGCAAATCCAAAACACTGCCAGCCCAAGATAGTTTAACCTTGTTCTTCTAAACCCAGCACATGCCACATCTCAGGAAGTGATTTTTTTCATAACCAAGATTTAAATGTTTTTAGAGTGATTTATAGACAAAGTGTTATAAAAAATGTGCTAAAATTTTTTTTTCTACCAAGTTGCTACACTCTCAGGATCCAACCATTTGTGTCTCCTTTTCTCTCGCAAAACGGTTTTGAGCATATGTTCCTGGAGAGCACTGTGAAGACGTTTAAAGGAAGATGTTCCAATGCTTATTTTTGTCAAGTCGCTCTGACTTAGATGTGTCAGTTGCTGCACAACCTCATGTCAAGGCAGTTGTACCAAAAAAAGGTACCTCTCTAAAAATAACTTGCATGCTGCTTTCTCTGACAGTATCTCTTGTCTCTTTACATGTTAAATTGAAGTCAGTCTTGATGACACCTCAGCACCACCAGCAACGTTCAACCTACCTTATCGATGCTTCTGGCATGCGGATGATTGTCACAGTTTTTTTGGACCTTGGTTCCTCTAGTTTTTCTGTTCTCCTGTGAGGTCTGGACGTTGACTGATGGCCAGAAGCACTGACTGGACTCCTTTTGACAACTTGTCTTCAGCGTGTCTTTAGGAATCATATCTCAAGGCGCTTGCACAATTAGAAAATGCCTATCCAGCCAATGGAATACCGAATGTAAATCATTAAAAAAAACTTGAAAACTCTCAAAAGTATATTGAAAAGTATAAATGGGCTATTACACTTCAGTATAATTTAAGATTTATGCCTCCTACATGGATTTCATAAAGTGCAGTGCTTGTGCAAGTGATGCAAGTGGTTTTATGCAATGCTGCACACATTTTATTTTGGTGGGCATATTCCCTGTAACTGAGCTGTCTTTGACAAAGCAGAGCTGGCAGGAGATGGAGGCTGTGCAGAGAAAGAATTGACGAATTCTTGCTTATATGTCTGCGCTGTCCTCTCTGCTTGACAGTATTTCTGAATCTCACTCCTCATGTGGTCTCCATCAAACTCTGCTCGCTCTTTCCCTCCTTCCCCTTCTCTGTGCTACGCCTGCCTTTGCAGTTGTCGTCCTTAATTCCAACTTCAATTCATTATATGTCCTCCTTTCCCCCTGCCGGTACACACACGTAAACACACACATAAACACAGAGAAGGAGAGGCCGTCACACTGCCATGGTGCCAGAGATATGGCAGCCTGGATGGAGGTAGAATTGAACTCTTAAGAGAATATTCAAGTCTTTTTTATCTCCATCTGTGCCCTCCCTTTCACTTTATCCTCATTTCACCCCTCCCCCCGCTGTCAGCCCTATCTCTATTATATGCTCTTTCCAACTCACTGCTACCTCTATCACATTCACACACACATTCATTCACTCCAGTCTCAATCATATGCCGCTCTCTCAGTTTCTCTCAGCTCCTCATACACTTTCTCCTTTCACTTCATCACAGTCAGATTCACTTCAGGTTTCCTCTGTTTTCTCTCTATTTCCATCTGCCTCCCTACACTGTATCCTAATCCAACCGTCTGGCACTTTTCAGTAATAACCATGGCTGTGTGCTACTGAGCCCATTCTATAAGTTCAGTGTTTTACTGAATGGGTCCAGTAGATGAATGTAGTCCAAATACAGTCTACTGAGTGTAGATTGTGGCATCATATTTCATTAGCTCTTCTGTTGTGTCATAAAAGCCTTCCCTTTTGCATAAATATGTGTGCTTAACATGCATGGCACTTTCTCCATCACAGAATGTGTTTTTTCCCAACATGGTCACCCTTTTAGTCCGAGCCAAAAGTGACCTTGATTGATCAAAGCATGTTTCAAGTGCTAAATCAGAACCTTCAAAATGTGTGTGTAAGTCTCTGTGTCTCTCTGTGTGTTTGTTTTTCCAATTCCAGACATCCGAGCCGATGTTCTCACCTGGCTTGGCTAGTCTGATGAGGCGACTTTGAGGCATTTTATTGAAACAGAACTGCATGTGTAGCACAAATGGCGTTTGATCCAGTGAGAGAAAAAATACATGACTGAAGGCAAGGACATTTTAAATAAAGGGCTGAAGGAAAACAAAAGGACTCTGACCAAAGAGGTGACAGGAAAACAGAGTTTCATATGTAATCATGGAGTAAATAAAGACAATCAAAGCAAGTTTGCCTGAATGGAAACAATGAAAATAGAGACCCAGAGAGCAATTTCATGACTGTACCAGCAGGTGTTTTTTATCTAGAATGAAACACTTAAATGTGCTCTGAGACTAACTCTTTGCATGGTGGTTAACCTCTGCTACTGTATGTGGGTTAACTTCTCCTGTAATCATGTGCTCAGACTTAAATCAACACATGGTGACAGTTGCTTGAATACAACAGCAACAGATTTCTTTTTGGTATGCAATTTCTGTCAAATCCGGAACAAAAACTGCACCAGTATGTAGGACACAGTCTGTTTTTCCTTTGTAGTGATTTCCAGTTCATTGCTGTGTCGACTCAACAGAAGAGTTATAGGGCCATGTTAAGGGGAAAAAATCCTTTGCACTTCGAGATTAAAGTCAAAATGCTTCCAACGCACATGCGCACATCTTGGGTTGCTTCCACAGGGACCAGGAAGTGCTTTTATCAGTGCATTTCTACCTCATTTCATTTATGAATGAAAACAGAGAGGTGGTTTCCTGTTGAGTATATACGCCTTATGAGGCGCTGTTTTTATTGAAAAGAGTCCTCAATTAAAAACTAGTAGTAGTATGGAGAAGGAGGCCGAGGAGATGGGAGGAGCTGAGGATCGCTGGTCTGAACGTGCTGCAAACAGGGGAGCCATTGTACAGAAGCCAATTTGTCAGATTGAACTCACAACCTATGACAGCCATTAAAAGAAACATCCTGTTACAGTTATAAAAAATTAAGAATTTCTCAGTCTTTGAAAACTTAAGAAATATTTAAGATTCTTTAAGGCATAAGAAAATTATGTAGCATAGGAATTTCGGCACAGAATTCTACATACTGTACCTTTAAATGTATGACTGTGACCAAATGAGGGAAAAGCCGTTAAAAAGTGTCACTCCCAACCTGGTCTGCACGGCAATATCTCCAAGCATGCACTATAAATAAGGGCAAAATTCAATTCCTGTCAGATCGTGTGCAGTGTGTAATGGTGGTGTCTGCACTTGCAATCAAAATGGCCCATGTCTTAGCGTTTTATACTGAATATTGATCTTGCCTGTATAAAGGACATAGCTAACTTATAGATGAGTAAACTGACATTAAAAGTGAGTATTTTACACCAAAATTTAATGAGTATCATAATTGTGGAAAGTAATTTTTAAAACTTTCTAATGTCTGTTTTTTCCCTATACTGTTCTATCTAAAAGGTTGTCGATAGAAAACTCACACACTTATCATTATTTCTTGTTTAATCCAATGCAGTCATAGCAGCAAAAATCATATTAGCTCATCATTTCCACATTAGTGTGTGAGACCAAAACACTTGACACCTAAAAAACTGGATAATCAACAACTACACATGCAGACAGAAGTAAGTATGACATTTAGATGGTTGCACATCCCTTTATAATGTAATTTATTACTGGTTTATAGATGCTTGGCTTTGCTTATTCTTCTGTAGTCATGACAAGTTAGTTGTCATTGCTGACCTCTACAGGCCGACCTTGTTCATGTCATATGTCTGATCTCACCCTCCATAACAATGCCTCTATACTCAGCTGTAGTGTTACTGTATGAGTACTGTAGCTGGTTCTTCTGGATAAGCTAATTCTCAAATAGAGCTGAACTGTTATCATCCCTTCAGCCTCACAGCCTGCACACATTTTCAGTCATGGAAAAACACAAAATTCAACCTTTGTGATCATCCTAAGGAGTGATTAATGTGTTTGACAGTTTTAGAAAAGTTGGAGGATGTCAAATGAAGGAGTTTGTAACTGATTTCTTCAGTAGTTGGTGTTTTTGGTTGGAAGATTTAAGTTAAATGGTAAAAATAAATAATGTTGTACAATGGTCGCTCATAAAAGACAAACCTCTATCTGAGTGTATTTTTCAAGGAGCAAGACGCTGTTGCAGAATTATCAAGTCTAGCTAAAATGCGTCCTTCATATTTCTAAAAATGTATCAATAAACAGACATAAGTACACATATTTCTGCCATCTTACTTCTGTTATACACGTTTTGCAAGCATGCATTCACAATAACAAAGATGTCATACTACTCAGATATATGGGCAAACTTCAGCTGAGAAATAGTTCTCTCTGGGATACTGATGCAGTTTGTTGTTCTATTTGCAACAACAAATTATATTCATAGCTTTGTGTCATTGTTTGTTGAACCCGCTTTAATTATCATCCTCATCAGAATTCATCAGCCTCATCACATTTTCTTTAATTACTCAGATAAGCCATTCGTCCTCTTTATTATTCATCTTAATGTGTTGTTCTCGCTCTTTCTCCTGTTCCTCTTCATCGCATCGTTTGTATTGGTGTATATGTCTTTGTCATGCCCCATTTCTTTTGATAAATCTCTCTATCATCCTCCATTAGCCTATCTCTTTTTCTTTTGTTCTCTCTGAATTTATTCTAAAGATGTCTTTCTTTCCTTCTGATTAGCACCGATATAGTCAGTTCTGAGGTCTGTGTGTCCTTTTAGTCCTTGTGTTGTTTAATTGTATCCTAATGGAGCATACACTGAAACAATAGTTGGTTACATTAGCTATGAAATAATACAAAGCATAGGTCAAGGTCAAGTAGGAGTTCACTACAGTCGTCTTCAACCATTTCCCTCCCCCTCTTTCTTCTTCTGCTTTAATGGTGTGACCCCTTCTTGGTGCCTTTATCAACCAATTTCAGTGTATTTTGCTAGTTTTAGACAAGGCGTCAGCCGTTAAAATCCTTGAGGATGCCCTAAATATCTCCCTACACATTGAGCTACAAGGTAGCTGTAGATTAACCAAACACTAAATTGCCTTAAATACCCTTAGTGTCTTGTGTTTGAAGGCAAATGGTAAGCTTTATAGCTTGTTCTATCTCTGAGGAAAGAGAGGGAACAGAGCACTCAGGCCCACAGCAAGTTAATCTCATTGTTAAAATGGAGGCAATGAGTGAAGAACGAGAGTGGTAGATCAACCATCAGGAATCGATGTCCAGATATTTAACGCTAGCTAAAAACTTGATAAAAAGCTTGACCATACTCTGATATTACTGTAAAGAAACAATATCGAGGAAGCACTTGGCAGTGGCAAGGAAAAACTTCCATTAAAAAGGCAAAAAACCTGGCGCGCCGGTAGTCGAGGCGACCCGGGTTCAGGTCCGGCACGTGGCACTATTTCCTGCATGTCTCTCCCCGCTCTCTTCCCTGTTCCAACTGTATCCACTGTCCTATCAAATAAAGGCAAAAAGGCCAAAAATAAATAAAAAAAAAAAAGGCAGAAAACTTGAGCAGGGTCATCAGTCGAGTCAATGGTTAGACTGTCTGAGAGCAGGATACAGGGAGAGTCCCACAGACAGAAATATAGGGAAAGATTTTGTCCATGCCAATCATGCATTCATAAACTGCATCTGGGAAAACAACATGGTTTTTAAACCTTTCCCAGGCTTGCCCCTGTGGATTTTCAACCTTCTACTGCTGCTGCACCTTTCATGGTTTTGATGGTTGAATTTTATCCAGACTTAATCAGACTCTAAGTGTCTGGTGTTGTGAAAGCACTACATTTACATCCTCCCCTGATTGTCCCTGCTGGTTGACATGATAGAGTTGTACAGCTGAAGGAACTCTGCCCATTTATATTTAATCTCCTAACTCTCATCCTTAATGCATGAAGAGAATGGGAGACCCCCATAAACCCCCCTCACGGCGCTCCACAGTGGGAGAGGGAAAGAGGGGGATTAGAACGGGATTAAGTCTGCGGTGTGAATAGGAGCCACGAGACCACCACAATTATTCGCTTCCCCACATCACTCCCTCACCCGTCTGCCAGCCTCCCTTTTCTCTCTATCGCTCACACAAACACACAAAATCCCCCTGTCTGTCATTGCCTTGTTTTATTCTCTGGCAGCTCTGGAGGAAACATGAGTGAGGAATTTTGTCTCCTGGTCCTTACCTTTGTATTTTCCTTTTAGTACCTGGAAGGAATTAAACAATATTCTTTACAAGGAATAAATGAATAACCAACAGAAGTCTTCATCATTATTTTTGCAGACTCCATTGTTTACACTGCTCAACAGCAAGAGAGCTGGTAATGGCAGGAGGATGTCACAGCTGCTGGAGCCTGGGGAGAACATTAGCAGGCTGTTAATGGACCAGTGACTTCATAGTCTGTGCTGTTTGCCTTGCAACAGGTCTGAAATATGCACAAATACACTGTAGTCCTGCAAAATGACAAAATGTAGTGACTTTTTGAAAAGTCTCAAGGGAAAAGATGAAACATGCTAGAAAAGAAGCCATCTTGATAAATGTGCTGTCAGATGTATGTTCCATTGCTACAAGTCTTGAAGAGGTTTGTGTAGTTTTATCCAATATGGCTCAGCAGTCTGACACATCAGTCTCTGTCTGCATACATGCCTGTGTTTTCTGGCAAATGCCTTTAATGGATGCATGGTAGCTGCTTTATCATCACTGGCTTACAACACACATCATATAGAAATCAATAAGTATTTACCTGTGATGAAATTATCAATCACTCTCTGTCCCCCTCACACTTCTCCCTTTGTCTCCTTATTCACACACAAACATAACAAACCGGTAATGAAGACTGTCCGTCAGTGAAGAGAGGATTCTCCCTGTTCATGTTTGATTTAGTCAATAACTCCAGTAGTTGCTGTTAGTAAAACACACAATACATTATGCTGCTGTAATGGTAATGGATTCCACTTATACAATCCTTCGTCATACTGAAACTAATGTTAGAGGCCTATACTGAACAAGCATCTCTGAGTTACTGTAAAGCAGATATGTATTATGTACATTTGTTCTTGCAGTGTACACAATGATGACATTCGGAGATGCTGTCTATTTGATTCATATTTATTTTCAATGGCATACTTAAATGTTAAGTTGTAAGGAGAAAGAAGCAGGAGATTCATTGATATTTAAGCCATCTAATCCACTTTTCCTAGACAGGATTGTTAAACTTTTAGATAAATATGACAGTGAATCTGTTGCACCTGAGTTCTGGCTCAAGATTTTTGTTAGAGTCATACATTTAGTCTTACAATGATCAATGTAAATACAACCAGCTTTTGGACATCACCTCCTAACAATGATGTTGAATTCACATAAACAGGGTTCCAGCAAGGTAAAATCGCTGTAAAGTTCTATTCAAACTAATAGCACAAGTTTGATTAAGTCAGAAGCAGAATAAAGGAGGAGCTGGGGTGGTGGAGGGTTGCAAAAAGTGCCTTTCAGCAGGAGCAGTAAAAGGTAGCCAGCGTAGAGCAGTTTAAATATGGCAGCATGAGTGTGATAAGCCAATAGCGTGCTTAAAGCAAATGCTGATGAGGGCTTGCACAAGATCAGCTAATCTCAAATACAGGGCCATGCTTGATTCAATAGTCTGCTTGAACTAATGCTGAATGCCCGATCTATTGCAAAGAACTCTGTTATGTTTTGGTTTCAGCTATCTTTTCTAATTTTAACAAAATACATGCAAATAATGCAAACTGCAGAACTAGAAATTACAAATAAACATTTTTTAAAGCTAAATCCTGTACAAAACCATAATGCAAATTCAAGATGACTGAGGTGAAATCAAACAAAAATTGTGTTTTTTTTTTAGTCCTGTAGGAGAAAATACATGCATTTGTATTTGTTAAAATAAGTGGTGGCCTTTTTTACATACATTATTAACATTTACTATTTCAGGCTGCAGAGAAATCTAGCTGTTGTTATACTCAAGTATAAACAGCAATGAGTGATTTAAGACACAAGCCACGGGTTCATAGTGGTGTTTGAATCTAGTGCACATACGTTGATCTTCCTTTCTAATGTGCCACATTAATAACAAGCCATTGAACTCCTTAAACTCCACCCCCTTAACTCTTCGTCTTCTTGTGGGTGTGGGGAAGTGGAGTGGGGGAGTTAAGTGCTGGTGGGGTTGCACAGTACAACAGGCCTATTAGAAGAGAGTACTGAGGGGGCAGCACCCCCAGACTCATCATCTTTAATATTACATGTTGGCACCACCGCTCCTTGCAGCCTTCCCCAGTTAGCTTCCCAGCTCCAGTTTGGTTTGGTTTGCTTATTTGACTGGATGGTGTGAAAGTCTTGGTGTGTTTTATGTGTGTGTTTGGACAGCCCGTGTTGTCTGGTGTGGCGATGGAGGAGGTTTGCTGTAGGTTTGCCAGGTGTCGCAGGAGGACATCTTCTCTCACGTTGGCACTGTCTCGATCTAAGCTGGTAAGGCTGAGGAATCACAGGTTTTTGAGAGCTGATGGAGCACCAAGAACATTTGTACAAAGAGAGATGAAGCATAGCTGTTTCTTTTGATTGGAAATCAAATTGTTGACCTTTTTAGTCAGTCTCTGAATCCTATTTGAAGAAAAACCTGACTGACTGACCTATTTTTTGTTCTTTCTTTCCCATTATTTATGTGTGAGGAGGACCTTCCCTTTTGTTGCTGCTGTTTATCGAGTGATTCAGGGATTGCAATTCTAAAAACTTGAATCTTTGTTGGATAAATAAGGGAGTAACCTTTGACAAATCTGCTCATGAACATGTAAAACAGCTACCTTTTTTCCCGCTAACCAGTAATAATCAGTGTATTTGACAAGGAGAAATCTTTTCGGATGGCAGTATTGTCACCTTTTGAGTCAAGTGGTCAAGGATTTTTAGTTTAATTTAGGGTCAGGTTTATCTTCTCAAGCTCTAACATGCAGTTAAAACAGCATAAACCACCAGTTTTTTTTTAAAAAGACCTAACACAAGGAACAATGGAGTATTGTAGTGAACCACTGTCTGCCTGTCTCCCTCTCTCCATGGTCCTGAAATTAATATTGCTCAACTTTCCTTCTGTTTACATATTCTTTTAAGTCACAAACTCCAAAAACAGCACAAGATTGCCATAATTTAGCAACATCCTTGTGTCCTCACAGCAGCACAGTTGCGAATCTATTGAACAAAAGCAATTATAGCTCAAACTGGGAACAAATATAATAGAGTTTTTCATGCTCAGTCTTTCATCGTTTGCTGTAATTCTATGTAAAAAAAAAAAAAAATCAGTTTGGAAAACTGAGTGAAACGACTGATCTGGTTTGTTTGTATGTCATTCCCTGTTAAGGAAAGTTGCATTGTGGTCCTCTTACTCAGGTCAAAAAGCAGTGCTCTGGGAAAGGATGAGACGCTGCAGACACATACAGGTTCTTGCAGGGATTTGACCTCTAGACTGACATTTTTACTTCCTTCTGAATCTGAAGGGTTCAGTCAACAGTGAAATTTTAGCAATTTAATTTCTGAGCATGCCATCTTCGCCAAAGTTGATAACAAATTAGAAAAAAACAAGACTTTTGTTGAGCTGTTTTTTGCACATTTTGTTGTGCAAAATACTGAAGTAAAAGACTGACCAGCAAATATCAACTGATTTTTTTTTAACCCTGTGAGACTGATGTCGCTATGTACGACAAGAAAAGAAACAGGTTATTTAAATAACTTTTGAACCATAAATCACGGCTGTTTACTTTTCTTTCTTTTAACCCTTACGGTAGCTATTTTAGTGAGCCTGGAACTTGGATGACTTTCCTGGGTCTTTAAAGATTAAATCCACTCCAGTAACTCTGATATTGAATGACTTCTTATCCATGTTTTAATCCATTTTTGATCATTTCTGCCGCTAGCTTAGCATAAGCCCCCTAATGTGTTCCTGAAACAGATGTTACATGGGCTGTGTCAGCTAATGTTCTGTTATGTCCTCATGCTATGCTCTGTCAAATAGCGCGTCTATACACTTAAAAACTTGAGGAGGCTGAAATACTCATAATGGAGGGGAAAAAGACACACAGCCTGAAATGCAACCCTCTGTCACTTCAGGCAGGAACTGTATATAATGTCTCATAGTCAGCAAATATAGAAAAAGTATAAGGGTTTTTTTGTAAATATGCAATTTTTTTAAGACTTTTTGTCACAGAATGATCTTTTTTTTCACTTTTTGGTCCCCAAGAGATGAGAGAACAAGCTTGTGCAGAAAAATTGCAGAAAAAAGGATGTTTAGAGCTTGACTGTAAACCACAGGGTTGACTATTTATAAGCTTTTTAAGACAATAAGTCCAGCCAAGACAAAATGGTTAAAAAATAGCTTATGGCTCACAGGGTTAAAGAGTTTATCATGAAAGTTTTCACTGTCCAGTATGATTTAGTAGTTGAAATAGCTTGTTTTGAGTTTGTTTTGAGCCAGTTTTTCTATTAATTGTGCTCTGATAGCTCATGACATTTCGCTGTCTGCACTAAGAAAAAGCCTGTCATAGCAAATTAAGACAGTAAGGCCAGGATTTACACTTCTATTGTTTTGATGAGGTCACACCAAATATAAAAATGTCCCTCCACCCCCTCCTGTCTACCAAGCATCAGATCATCCAGCAGCCTTGTATCATAATTTACAGCAGTCTGAAGAGTCTTCAGCTCTATCCTCCTCATGTTAATTATCTGATTGTAGCATGTGAAACTGTGCCAGACCAGCTTTGGCTCTCAGGCTGATGAAAAACTGAGTGTGTGTTTTGTTGTGTGACTTTCTAGAGTTTGCCTCTTAAATTCATACACGCTTCTCTTCCTGTCTGTCTGAACAGCTTCCTGCTGACCTCAATAAGATGCACCTAACAGACCACGCCCATCAGCAGGTGATGCATGTGCCTCCAAGCCAATCAGGATGCAGCATTGCGAGTGACTCTGGGAGCAGCAGTCTGTCAGATATTTATCAGGTGGGTACAGAATTGCTTGTTTTAATCATTCATTTCATCAGGGGTTTTTCTGGGGTTTTTTTTTTTTTAGAGATTAACCCAAAACTGGCTTTTGTGTTAAAATATTCTGTTCATGTTTCAGGTTTAGATGTGGGACAAAAGGCAAATCATGAAATGAATAATCTTCTGTAGCCTGACAAAGAGTTATTTGACATTCATCCTCTCACTTTGCCTTATTCTTTGTATTCATGATAAGCACTCTCAGGTCGTTTTGAAAGCTCCAATTTCAAGTTACAAAGCTGAAGAAGTTACATGTTACATTCATCTATCAATTTGGGTGTCTTTGGTCCTAAGTTAAGCTAAAAAGTTTTCCTGCTCCATGCTACCACTATTCCTTGAAATACATAAAACAGTGAACCTTATCAAACCCCTGTCCTCTATAGTCAACATCTGATCCATGTCATTAGTAATTTACTGATGTTTTATTCTCTCAAGCTACATTTTCTACAGTTTCCTGCACCAGTTGCATCAGTGTCAGCCCTTTAAAGGTCCCTCCCTATGACCCTGAGTATGACACTAATGATTGTGCACCAGTTGTGCATCCTGGTGATCCCTCTGCACATCCTGCTGTGGAAAAAAGGTCACCTGCAGGAAATTAAGTTAACCTTTCAAACACAATCTTTACCTTTGCTTCACCTGTAGAATCCATAACATATTCATCTTGGCTTGATAAAATAGACCCTTTGCATGTCATGGAGTATATTAAAGAGTTGCAGGGAAATGAAAGGGGTAAAGATACAGTTCAGACAGAAGTTATACAGATAATGTTGAATTTATATTAAACTTAGAAGGGTGTTTTGGGTCCTTGTAAGTGAATCCTTTCATCCCATCCCATTTCACCTCCAAGTCTCCCCCAAGTCCTTCTGTTGAAGGACTGAAAGTATGCATACCTTTAAGGAGTCGTTATTGTGTCTTTTTTTATTTGAATCCATTAGTTTTCTAGCATTTTAGCATCATGTTGTTGCCAGGCAGTCTTATGTTCTCTTCGTGTGTGTAGCAGCCTTACCTTTAGATGACATTTCCAAGTATTCTGTAGTTCAGTGTGCTTTGGTATTAAATCCCTCTCTTGAGAGAAGGGTATTTAAACGGCTACTAATCAATAATCCATAAAAGGCTACATGACACGGCTGTCATCTCATCATTTTAATCCCTCCGCTCTCCTAATCTCTCCTCTTTACAGAAGAAGTTGTAATGAAATCCATCAACCTTTCAAAATTACCTTGTAGCTCTGGCTCTCCTGCACAGGGTGCCGCAGTATTTCACTCTGCTAGTCCTGTGCCCACATTATGTATGGAAGTGGAGGAGTTCTGTTTGCAAACATCACGTTGGCATCGTAAGCATGTATCGGTTGAGCTGGTGATGTTTGGTAGCTTCAGCTAATGAGCTTATTAAAGAAAATGAGCTGTTTTGATCAATTGGTGCTGATGGCCATAAAACTAATGAGCCAGTTTGTGTCAGTGATGAATGTTAGCACATAACCAGATGTTTTTGAGTTCCATTATAAAGGTTTTCAGTGAGTCATCGGAGATATTTTATTTGCAAGGCATGTTGTGAGCCACTTTGAGCACTGATGAGCTAGTTTTGAAGGCGCAAATCAGTGTTTAAAGTTTGTTGTTATGTGATGATGGTGTTTCTTAGTAATTGGATTTCACTTATGAACATCCCTAATCCTCATTTTTTAAAATTGAGGATAAGGGATGGACTATATGACAGTTTTGAGTCTTTGGCTTCGGTATCAACTGATCTGATATCAGTGTACAGTATAGATGCAGCGTGTCCTATATGCAACACAACTGAGGGAGCAAATCAGCTTGATTATTGTGATTCATATTGAAGTATGCTGAAAGCATGCAAGTGATTGCATAATTTAAAAACAAAATGAGGCATCTTTAAAGTTACACAGAGATCAGGAAGTATCACTGTTCTGATATTTTGTCCCACCTTGATACCCAGCCCGGCGATGTCTACTTTCATTGACCCTAACCCAAGCACATGGTGAAGATAAATTGGACAGAACAGCACAACATTTAGAAATGAGGGACTATTAACCTCATCTCTTCTACAGTCATGTCAGGTGTCACTTAAAGGTAATAGTTGAGGAGTGCAGATGGTCGAGTGGTTTAAGGCGCCACCCATGTACGCAGGCAGCCTGGGTTTGAATCCGGCTTGAGGCCCTTTACCGCATGTCTCTCCCCACTCTCTTCCCTGCTTCCGAGTCTATCCACTGTCCTTCCTCTATAAAATAAAGGCATTAAAAGCCCCAAAAATAAATCCTTAAAAAAAGGTAATAGTTGAAGGAGCCTGTAAATTATAGAATCCTTTAGCTGAATCTCACAGAGCCAGCTGGTCTCAATAGAAACCCAACTAAAATGACATCACTCAGACATTTTAACCTCCTTATGCACCTCAGCCTGTCGTCCCTCATCAGCCTGTCTGCCGGTGTTTGCAGATTGATGTAAGTCGGGTCAACACAGGTCAGACGTTTTAACACCTGAGACCTGATCTCTTCATCCTGAGATTAGATATTAATCACACGCTTCTGATCCCATCAGCTTGTCTCTGACCCGGCCCTGTGTTTGTTTACAGCTGTCTTAAAAAGCTGACCCTCCAGTCAGCTGTGCTCCTTCGCTGTCAGTGTAACGGGCTGTTTTTGTTTTGGGGCTTGACCAACTCATTCTTTCTTCTAGCCCCTAAACCAGAGTATTTAACTCAACTTTTTAAATATTTCTGTTCTGACTTCCTCCTTTCTTCCCTTCAGCCCTTTCCCCTCTATATATTCCCTCAGTTTTCAGTCATCATCTGTCTTTCTATTATTCTCCATCTCCTCTGAATCACCCTATTCTCTCTTCTGCTCCCCTCATATTTCTTTCATCACATATATTCAGTATATCCTGAACTTCTGTGGATCCCTGTCTCATTTTGTCTCTGTCCTCCCTCTGTTACTCTGTCACAGCTCTGTAAATGTGGGGGTCAGTGGGCAGATCTGATGTCCCTCTTCTGTAAGAAATGTCCTCATGGCTCAAACTTGTTCTGAAAGCAAGGGAATTGGACTGAAAGAGCACATCCTGCATGCTGAGTGAACTAGACTGTCAAACCACTGAAAGGCTTATAAAAGAAGGAGTGAAGGAATGAAAGTTTGCTGTTTTTCTAAGGATGCTCCTTCCAACAACTAGAATGCCTCCGTTTTCCAACAAAGATTAAACTGAGGACAATTGTATTGCAAATTTTATCACCTGAAAATATGGAGTTTTCTGTCTTGTTGGGGATCATCTTCATGCCTGGCCGTTGTCTTCTCTGACAGCCTGATGAGAACTTGATTCAAATACCCTCAAGGCAAGATATATCAAGATTAACAAAATTTATGAAACTAGAGTTGACTTGGGCCTGAACTTGCAATGTACTGTTAGCTTAATCCCCTTGCCTCTGTGTGGCCAGGTAACAGATCTCTGCAGAACCACAGAGCTTGACTAAAATGTTGGAAAGAGAATCTGTGAGTGGTGTGAAGTAAGTTCTCCCACCAGCTTCATTTGCTAGTTTCCACCAACAAATATTTTCCAGTTATTTAAAATAACCGGTTCAAAAAGGCTGTAACAGTTATGCTGACAGCATTTTATCTCTTCTTTATCCCCAATTAAGAACTCTTGTTTTTTTCCAAAATAAGATGATCAACAAAGTGGTAAACAAACACTGGCACAAGCAAAAGTATAAGTACAGCTTTCACCCAAATAATAAGCATGCATGGGAAAAAAAAAAAGTTGACTAAGACTGCTTTCATGAATAAAAAAACTTTCAAATTTTATGCCCACATCCATTAGATATAAATGGCTGATTTATGAATTTCTTTATCCCAACACAACTCCTCCTAATGATTTCTTAACATTATTTATGAATAATCTTCTTTTAAATGATTTTTACAATTTAATTACAATTAGGCATTAGTTTTTAACATTGTTAGCATTTTAATCTTTACTTATTGTTTATCCGTCATCCAGTTTTTTTTATGGATTACAAGATTTACACACTAAGCACTTTTGATTACACCATGGATGCCATATTTTCACATGGGTGTGGTTTGCTCTTGTGCTGTGCTGTCATTTATGTGAACTCTACAGTGCCCATAAAAAGTATTCACTCCCTTGTCCTGTCTTTGGCCTTTGATAGAAAACGTGATAACATAAAAAATTATTCAGAGATATATATGAAAAGAGAGACTAATCCAGACAGGTTTGGTATTACTATTGTCTTTGTCTTGAGCTTTACCTACATTAGCTGACAGATGGCTGTGGTGCTGTCACCTCCACTGGAGAGCTCCTCTTTTCACCTCTCAGGCTGACGGTTCAATTCCCACCTGACCCAAAAGCCCCTCTGCCCCCTTATAGGCCCAAACTCTGCCAACCATCTGTCTGCCTCTGCACAGGGGAGACCACAGGGAGTATGAATCATTACTGCTGGATTATAATATTGGACTTATTGCGTCTTCTTTATAGTTTGGGAATTAATGAAAATGGTGTTAGCTCAGGCTGAGAGGTACAGTCACTAAATCCAAGGTGGCTAATTTGTGTGGATGGTGAATCATGGGGGAGATATAGGGCCCTATGAAATCCATTTTATTTCTCTCCAAATTCCGTTTTAATTTTTGAAATTCCGTTTTTTAACCTTCCCATCTATTTTACCATAAAAAAGAGTGCCTTGTTTATGTAAATGAATAAAGTGTTCACTAATTAAATAGAAATAATCTTAAATTTATTGAAAAAGGGCCACAGTTGGCCAAGGAGCCATTGTTTGGATAACCCTGATATAAAATAATTATAACCAGTGTAACAGTCAGATATTTCCAACATTTTAAGACACATCCATGTGTGTAATCACACTGGGTCGTAACTCATGTTTATAATGTAAATGAAGAAATCCTTCTGTTCTCTCAAACACATAGTGATAGTGACTTAATAAGAAGGGCACATTAAAGTTAAATGGTTAAAAGAAAACCTTTTACCTAAACTTTTCTCTACCCTCACAGTCTGTAACTTTCCATGCAGTGTAATGTTGCATTGTATTCCACCCCTGACTGTAATGGGTCTCTCATCATCTCCCTCCATACATTGCTGTCTGTCCGTCTGCCTCATATGAGACTGCTACGTTAATGCAGACATGTGTTGGCTCGTTAAGCAACCAAAGGGAACTACAGTATCTACTGGAGGTGCAACATAATGTCGCACTGTACCGCCCCGTGTTGAGCTATGTGATGTTTGCCGGTGTTCCGTGCAGCTGGTTTGTATTGTTTATGAGGGGGCGGGACGAGCATTTCTGAGATGAGGCACAAGTTGTGCAACACTTTAATGATCCCCAGGAACATATTCTCAGATATTTGTTCCTCTTTCTGAAAAACACAGCATTTTCAGTCAAATTCATTCAATTTTCTATGATTTCTGTGTTAAATTGTAAATTCCGTTTTTCCGATTCTGCAATTCCGTTAAAACGGAAATCATAGGGCCCTAGAGAAGGAGAATAAAGTGGAAATGATTAGTTTTTTTAATTAGGGGTGTATCTGTAGATTAGGGTAGGGAGACTAAGATTTATATAAATGTCGATGATTGATCAAATAACCATAAAACTTGTTGTTGGAAACTGAAAGATTGTCACCTTGAACTAAGCCACGCTGCCTTATCCATAATTTCCTTTCCATAATATTTAGTTGACTTTAAGCCTTTTTTTTCTTCCATATTCACAGAATTTAACTTTGCACAAATGTCCTACAACTCCTGTTAAGTTACTTGAATGCCCTTTAACTTCTGGGCTTGGAATAATAGCTTGCATTTTGTCATCATATTGTGCTGCCAAAGATGAGTACAACTTTTCATAAAGAATTGTTCTATTAAAGATCAGCAGGTCAACTAGTCATGGAGGCATACTTCTTTTCTGCAGTGTTTACTCCTTTGCAACATTTTTAATGATAAAAAGGTTCAAACAATCAGTTTGGGACAGTTTTCCACCTTACAATGTAATTGTGTCATTTGAATCTGCCACTGTTGAAGATTTCTCGAAAGAATTTTCCTGCATTCGTATTTTTTAAACTGTTACCAACCAATCTTTGCTGTCTTTACTCCAGGCCACAGAGAGCGAGCTGGGAGATGTCGACCTGTCAGGACTTCCAGAAGCCGCAGTGGACAGTGAGGAAGAGGAGGAGGAAGATGAGGACCTGGAAAGGGCTTCAGACACACTTCTTGGCAGAGATCTTGTCCGAGAGTGTCTAGAGAAAGACCCAGTAGACCGCAATGATGATGACATTGGTGAGTTTAACTTCTTTCTGTTGAATTTATCTCCACTTCAGAATAATAAGACCTACACAGCCCAGATTTCAATGATAGTGTCTTAAAAAGGATGCTAATTGCTACATTTGCAGACTAGTGGTTGCTATTTTAAGATCATATGAACAAGAGACCGAGCCCTCGGAAGTACCATCTATCATTCAATGAGCAGGGGGCTGCTACATGAGCCCCCCTTCTAGCCAGAGACCCCTCACAGTGGTATCCAAACAGCAGTGCCCTTCCAGTATGCAATCACAGAAACGACCTCATTAGCGGGACTCAGTGGGGTCCTGAAGGAGAAGGTGACCACATCAGAGGGCTGAGGGGAGTTGTAAAGGCTCGACCTGCTGTGATCCTGCTGGGAGCTTGGCCTTCTTGTGGCCTTCACCACTGACGCATTACACTTTGCTCATTCAGAGGAGAGAGATGCTGTAGATAAGAAGAGGAGTGGGTTAGATGTTTATCACCAAAGTTTACAAAATTAAAATAAAACAACATATTTTAATATAATTAATAATTAACTTCTGCTCACTATGGGAAAGCAGTGATATTTTATTAAACAACATGTGGAACATAAATGTTTAAGTGTACTATGTTGTATAAGCACATGTATATATAGCAGTGATTTTGAGAAATAGCATCAGTCTCTGGGGTTATTTTTTAAGGTCAGCATTTGTGACTCAACTAGGGTCTCCCTCCAGTCTTTTCCAAATACTGAGCTTTATGTCCGGTTTCAGTGACAGAAGTCAGCAGGAAAAAAATCTTAACAATCAGTGAATCATCTCTTGTGGGAATGTTTTTGATCATTATGAAACCGACTGAAAATAATTAAGATGCCACTTTATGACCTAAAAAAGTTCATTAGGAAGAAATTATCCCTCTCTTGATTTTCAGTGCCTGTAAACACTGTTGCTAGGAATGTTTAATGGGAACCAGCTAAACGCACACTGCCAAAACAGCCTTTGTTTATGTTAAAAGACAGCAGTGTGAGATTTTATGTCAGAAAACATTACTTACAAATGTACAGGACAAAATCTGGACATACTTTAAGCTCACTGCTTTGTCCACAGGGGTGCAAAAATCTCCACAAACCACTAGTTTTCAACAGGTGCCTTTATATCAGTTAGAAAAGACATCTAACCTGGTTTCTTAAGGTAACTGAAGTCAGTCTGTGGTAAAGGTGCTTCAGATTTATGCTGTTGAAAACCACAAAGGGTTAAGGAACAGCTGTATAATTGTTCTGAGCAAATTAAGTCAGTCTGGATGTGCAAAAAAACAAACAAAATAAACCAAAACAAATTTTTTGAGTTCTGCTTGAGGCTGGCTCACACCAGAACATGTTAAACACATGTTTTTACAATAGAAATAAAGATTTTTACAGCCTGCTTTAGAAACTGATTTTAGCCAAAATATTTTAGTTCAGGTGTTTATAGGCACACCCTGTACAGTGGGTGAGTTTTTTAAACCTTCATCTGTTTTGACTTAATAAAGGTACAAGCATGATTAGGGGCATGGCTGATAAGCCAGCATAGTGTAGCTGTCTGTCAGGAGGCTCAGTGCCCACATCAGCTCCACCTATGTCTGTTGATGTGAAGTTAGTTTGACCCAGTGTTTTCGATATAGGTGCAATGGATTGGCTTTAAAGCCTCTTGAGTAACCATATGGTTGACATCACTCAGGCTTCGGTATTTTCAACAAGCTACTGTTTCAACATTAAAAAAAAATATATTACATTACTGTTTAAAAAAGAAAGGCTGTTGAGGTCTTAGTTGATTTTCCTAGTAGCCTTCAAGAAGAGGAATGTGAATTGCTGTTTCAAAAAATGTACCTATCCATCCATCCACCTGTTTTCTTCCACTTATCTGGGGCTGGGTAGCGGTGGAAGCAGGCTAAGCAGGTCAGCCCAGACATCCCTCTCCCCAGTGACATTCTCCAGCTCTTCCTGGGGTATTCTGAGGTGTTCCCAGGCCAAATGAGCTATATAATCCCTCCAGCAAGTCCTGGGTCTACCTCGGGGACTCCTCCCAGTTGGACGAGCCTGGAAGACCTCCACAGGGAGGCGACCTGGAGGCATCCTGATCGGATACCCAAACCACCTCAACTCAGTCCTCTCGAGAAGAAGGAGCAGTGGCTCTACTCTGAGCACCCTCCTGATGTCCAAGTTCCTACCCTGTCTCTAAGGCTGAGCCCTGAGAAATCTAATTTCTAATCCTTGAACCCACAATCTCATTCTTTCAGTCATTACCCAAAGTTCATGGCCATAGGTGAGGGTCGGAACAAAGATCAACCAGTAGATTTAGAGCTTTGCCTTCTGGCTCAGCTCCCTCTTCACAGCGACGGTCTGGTATAACGTTTGCAATACTGCACCAATCCGCCAGTTGATGTTGTGGTCCATTCTACCCTCACTCGTGAGAAGGACCCCGAGATACTTGAACTCCTTCAGTTGGGGCAAAGACACCCTTACCTACCAGAAGCAATTCATAGTTTTCTGGCAGATGACCATGTCCTGAGGCTTGGAGTTGTTGAACCTCATCCTGACCGCATTGCACTCAGCTACAAACTGCCCCAGCGCACACTGGAGGTCCCCAGCTGAAGAAGCCAACAGAACCACATCACCTGCAGAAAGCAGAGATGAATTTTTCTTCCTGGCTGCTCCTTGATATTCTGTCCTTTAAATGTCACAAACAGAATTGAAGATAAGGGGCAGCCCTAGCAGAGGCTGACACACACTGGCAGCATGTTTGATTTTGTGCCTAGGATGCAAACACAACTCTTGCTTTGGTTACACAGGGACCTGATGGCTTGCTGCAGCAGCCCAGGAATCCCATAATCCCACAGTACCCCCCACATTTCCCTCCCTTGGACACGATCGTAAGCTTTCTCCAAGTCTACAAGACACATGAAAACTGGATGAGCAAACCCCCATGCTCCCTTAAGAAGCCCTGCAAGGGTGAAGAGCTGGTCCACTGTCCCAGGACAGAAACTACATTGTTCCTCCTGTATTCGAGATTCGACAATCAACTGAACTTTACCTAGTGTGGCTTGAAAATGCAGAGTTTAAAGCAGACTTTCAAACACTCATTTTGTGACAATGTTTTCCATAATTCGGCAAACTAAAGAAAATCTACCTCCAGAAGCACTAGAATCCAGCCTGATCTTATATAACTGAAATGGACAGGGAATACAGGTAAAGAATGAAGTTATAAAAGGGGCAGGGAATAGTGTGGAGCTTCAGGATCAGGCTGCATGTCCTAGTTAGGTCACTCTGTTCTCTGACACAGAGCAGAAGGAGTAGACAGAGGATCAGTGGGAACAGAACATCAAAGTTTCTCATCAGATAGGGAGATATGAAGCACTGATAGTACACACTGGCCCTGGCTAATAGGATTCATGTTTGTGCTAGACTTTATGGTTGCCCTGGTGATGTATGTGAAAGAGAACCATTTAAAGGGTTGTTTTATAAATACTGCGTGTCCTCAGTGGAAAAATCAATAAGCGTTTTAGCCTTACAACAGAGAGGAATTGCTTCTGATGCACAAGTTACATCGATGCATGCTCTTTAAATGTTTCACAAGACTTTTATTTGTTTTTTTGTAATTGCTTTTCCCTTTCGTTTTTTTTCCTTTTGGGCCGAACAGAGCAACTGTTGGAGTTCATGCACCAGCTGCCAGCGTTTGCCAATATGACCATGTCTGTGCGCAGAGACCTGTGCAGCGTCATGGTGTTCGAGGTGGTGGAGCAGGCTGGCACAGTCATACTGCAGCACAAACAGGAGGTATGAGTTGAATGATAACAGAGGAGATTATAATCATTATTATTAGGAGAAATGTACAGTTAATGTGTGAGAATGTTTAAATAAGTATCTTCTTAAGGATTTAAGGAGAATTAAAGGAAGTGCTTATTTTACATACCAGTCCCTTTCTACTGCCGATGAAGAATAGATAAACTAAAGCAGGGTAATATCGGAAATGAAAAACATACATTTTTGTTGTATCTTCTCTTTTACCAACATGAAACAATTTTCCAAGCAAAAATGTGGATGAAAACCCAAGTACATAAAAGGATGCATACAAACCTATTGAAGGAGCATGCCCAAATGTTTTCATATGCTCTGACACATTTTGCACTGACTTTAACTCCATCCAAGGCTTATTCATGTGCTAAAACTGCTGTTTGCAAGAGTAAAAGCCCTGTCAATCACCTGAGCCACTACATGGCTAATTAATTAAGTTACATGCCTGAGAAACAGGCACTCTGTCATGGCAGTTTGGTAACATGGAGCAACATTAGAACCGACAGGGTGATAAATGGCAATGAACTGCCTGATGCCAAGCTCAAGGAGGATTAGAAACCATGTCAGCATGACAACCATGCACACACATACACACATATGTACTATACAGTGTGCATTGTACGGATGTCCGTGCGTCTATACTGTTTGCATTGAATCAGGTTGATTGACAGGTTTCTTCTGCTTTGCCTGTGTCTCTGTGCGCTTACATTGAAGGTCAAACAGAAGTACTTCTTTGGTCTCACAAGGGAACACAACCCCACTAAGTGAGCTAGAAGGGTTTTGGAAATAAAAAAAATAGTCTAAAGTGGTCTAACAGAATTAAAAAAGTGAGGTAAAGTGCTTGTTATGTGCGGCCTGGAGTGCTGCATGCCCCCTCTCTCCCTGGCTCTCTGGTCCCCCTCCTCTCTCTACCTGTGTGGCTGCAGCACACCTGAGTGCTGTTAGCACTCAGGTGAGGAGTATTTAGAGTGGCAGGGCAGAGGAGCATGCAGAGCAGAGCCAGACACACACTCCCGGACAAGCACGTGAGGAGATGTTTTTAACCTTCTCTTTTCATTAATTAATTAATTCGTTTTTTTACACGCGTTTCTTTCCCCGGTTAGTTTATCTCTCCCCATGCATGTCAAGATTGCTGGGTTTTGTTGTTTAAGTTTGGCTGTAGTTCGCCGGTAGTCATGTTTTCTCGTTGTTTTCTTTTCCATCTTCAGTAGTTAGTTTCTTTTTGGGTTAGGTAGTTTCAGTTAGGGATGGTGGTTGGTCCACTGGCCCTTTGCATGGTTAGCCACGTCCACCACCCCTCTTTTGTTCTTTTTGGCCAGCGCCTACAGCCCTTTATATTTCATTGATTTTATTTATTGATTTTATTGATTGATTTTTGTGTTAAATAAAGCTTGGCTCATTTATTTTGAAACCCAAAATTGTTAGTCTGTGTCCTTTTGTATATGTTGCTGGTCTCTTTTTGTTCGAGCCTTATTTGTTAATTTATTTATCCAAGAGGCCGTAACAGTGCTTCAGAGGACAAAAAAGAGGAGACGATGGCTGTTGGGAGAGGAGCTGTAAGAAAACAATGAGGAGACTGTTCTTCTAATTTGAAAAATATGAACCAGAAAAATAGATTTTTACTCATATTTGCATGCTACTATTAAAAGTCATGACATAAATTTATATTATATATGCTATGAGGTGTATTACATTACAGGAAACTTTACAGAAAGAATTACTCAAGGACTTCTGCGCGCAGTATAAATGTGGTTGTCGACCTTACTTCACCTTTCTTATTACCGTTTCACCACTGCTGTAAAATAAGGAGATTGTGATGCTGACTGGAAGAAAGAGAAACTGATGAGCAGAAAAAGTGAGGATCTCTGAGAGAACTGGAGACTAAGGAACACGGAGAATGAAAAGGCAATGCAGAGGAAATATCAGTTTTAGTTTCGGAGGGAGCTCCGGGCCCATTCACCCTCCCTCCACCCGCTCACACCGGGGATGAATGGTTTGCCATATTATGCCTGCCAGCATTTCCTTTTCAAAGAGCCACCACTAGAGACACAATACCTCTTCACTAGTGTTCTCATCCCTCACACAGCTTGCATTACGCTCACAATAAACTAAATGTCACGTAGTAATATAAGGCTCTTTAAATAGTCATTCTTGTGCAGCTTTGGAGGTCTATTGCTTGGATTTGTGTTGTATTCTGAAACCCTCAAACATGTAAGAGCTATTTCATTACAGTACTGTTCACTGTGCTTTTTGTAGCTCGAGGCTTGTGAGAAAAATGGATGACAGGCAGAGCGGCAGCAAGAAAATTACGTCATTAAAATGTTGAGCAAAAAAGTTAATTTTGGCTTGCTTTTGGGTGAGTCATGTAGGTTTAGTTTTCAAATTAGCTGTTTCCCTGAGTTTGGATTTATTATTTTCAAGTCTGGATGTCGTCTACTGTAAATCAGACAGCCAGTTAAGGCAGCCTAAATCTGCATTCCTGTTATCTTTAATAAGACTTTTTTTATTTGAACGTTTTTAATTGAAACATGTGAAAATTACACAAAAACTGAATGTAAAAGTGAGAAGACAGAAAAGCTATATTTACAAATCCTTAAAAATACAATGCAAACATTTTTTTTAATTGCTAATACTCATTATTGCTTATTATAGTCGTTTTAGTTGAATCAACAAATTAATCATGAAATTAAATTGACTATTGAAAATGAAAGATTTTTGCACCCTGTTAGATACTGAGTACACATGACTATGAGATATGATAAAGCTGGGGAAAAAAAGGGCCTGACTGAATAGAAATAAAATAATACTCAAGCCAGCTTTTGTGACTGTTGTATTACTCATGCATATTTAAAAGAAAGGTTTTTTTTAACTGATGGATCAGTTTAAACATGTCATCCTTTGCCTATCTCCAGCTGGACCTCTGGTATGTTATCCTGAACGGGGCTGTGGAGATCAGCCACCCTGAGGGGAGAACAGAGACCCTCTGCATGGGCAACAGTTTTGGCATCTCACCCTCGCTGGATAAACAGTACATGAACGGAGAGGTTCGCACCAAGGGGGACGACTGCCAGGTGAGGAGCATTAATACAGACAAAAAAAGCACTAAATGACTGCTGAGATGGAGAAAGAGATATGCCCTGTCATTTTGTTAAAATAAAGACAAATTGCCCTTTGTCAGGCTCCACTACTTTTATTTTTTTTTTGTTTATTTATTTTATCTGTATTTAGACTTGAAAATCATTGAAGGTAAGCCCTTATTTACAATGACGTCGAGCATATAAATAATGAAAATGCATAATATCAAAAATATTCAAAAGATATAAAGTACATTAGCAAGTTAAAAATACATTGTATCAATCAGAAAAGGCACATCAAAGTCAGGTGAAACAAGTGCAATCAGAGCACAAGAAATTCAGCATTAATGATTTGAAATGCCCCACACTAACCAGGTCTTGGATTTTTAAATTGCTCTGCAGTGAGTTCCAAGCAGATGGTGTAAAGAAACTAAAGGCAGATTTGCCGAGCTCAGAATGAACTTTTGGAACCTGGAGAGTTAGCCAGTCACTAGAATGGGTGTTATGCGTTCAAGAGGACCAGGCTAACATGGAGGAGATGTAAGGAGGAAGCATCCCAAGTAGAGCTTTGTAAATAAATGTGTGTGTATGCAGGTTGGGCCTCTCTGAGAGTGATGACCATCCAACCTTACTGTAAAGGATGCAGTGATGAGTGTTTTATGCATCTCCTGTGATAAACCTAAGTGCAGAGTGGAAAACTGCATCTAGGGGTTTTAGAGAGGCAGCCGAGGCATGCCTATATAAAATATCCCCATAATCCAACACTGATAAAAAAAAAGTTACCTCAACCAGAGTTTTTCTACAGTGCAGAGGAAAATAAGATTTGTTTCTATAGAAAAAGCCATTTTTTTAATTTTTTTTATTTACAAAATTTACTTACCAAATTAGAAACGTGATTTTTAAAAGTAATCTTCTCATCAATCCGAATGCCAAGACATTTATATTCTGACACTCTTTCAATATTTGTGCCACCATGAGTAGTAACAATGACACTCTCAAAATCATTGTTTTTAGCTCTAGAATTTTGGTTTTCTCTGCATTCAGAACTAACTTGTGATTGGTCAGAGCAACCTCCAAATCATTAAAGCAGCTCTGAAGCAAACCCACAGCAGACTGAACATTATCAGCAGTGCAATACAAAACTGTGTCATCTGCATAAAGATGAATTTTACAATTTGAAACCACTGACACAATATCATTTATATAAATAGTAAAAAGCACTGGACCAGGGACAGAACCTTGTGGAACACCATTTGTAAGAGTAATAAATTCTGATTGTGCATTTCCAAGTTCTACACACTGCTGTCTGCCCATGAGATAGCTCTTGAACCAACAATAAGCATCCTTATCAAAGCCAATGGTATCAAGCTTACTTAAAAGCATTGCATGATTAACAGTGTCAAAGGCTTTGGAAAGGTCAATAAATAGAGCTGCACAGTGTTCCCTGTTATCCAAGGCTGATATAATGTCATTTAAAACATGAGTGGCAGCTGTGACAGTGCTATGTTGCTGTCTAAAACCAGACTGGTATGAACTTAAAACATAATATTCTAAAATAAATTATTTGAGCTGCTCATTTACCAAAGATTCAATATTATAGCTGCTGCTATTGGTTGAGACAAAATCTCTCATCACCAAGCTCCTTCTCATTCAAACTACTGAAAATACACCACAGTCTGACCTTTTTCTATGCAGCAGATTTTATTATTCTATAAACTTGGTCTGAGTGAAAGAAAATAGACAAAAACACAGTAGGGTGTATGAATATAACTAAAAAAAAAATCAGAACTTTTAAAAATATATTTAAAAATGAACAATATCTGATGTTAGTGATGTCAGTTGACGCTGGCCATCAAACAAAGTACGCATTTTGTAAAATGAGACAAGCAAGATGTGTTATGTTCTGTTCTGCCTGACCAGCATTAATGCTAAGTTGTAAATTAAATATATTGCTAATTAGCTAATATTACAGAATAGCAACATCAGTATTACTTTATGCTTATGTTACAGGCAATGTATTGTTAGTAAATTTGGTAACATTATATGTACTTAACATTACATATTGTTGGACACCAGTTCGGATCAGTGGGTAGAGCAGACGCCCGCATATAGAGGTTAACGTCCTCAATTCACTGGTTGCAGGATCAAGTCCTAGTCCTGGCGCATGTTTGGTGCATCCCCCTAATCTCTCTTCATATTTCTTGTCTCTATTCAGCTGTCCTATCAAAAAAACAACAAAATATATTGCACAAACCCATTTGAGCTGATTACACAGCATTTTTTTATCAATGACATTAAATAGCTGAGCCTCAATAAGCATTGTAATGTTCCTTCAGAAGAAGAGGCACACGTCACCGCGGCGCGCTTGGAGGTAGGGCTTGCGCTTTGGCTCTGCTCCACGGCAGGACCATTCTGAGCATGGCTCGGCTTAGCGCAGCTCATCGTAGCACAGCTTGGCATAGCCTGGTGCTGCCAAACTGGTGATGGAAAAGTAAATGAACATGTCCTTCTTTGGATTGACTCAGACAAAAGTCACAGTGGAAATGCTCCGTCTGATTGGTGGGTCAGTGGACAGAGAGGCAACCAATGGTCCATTGCTTTCACTGAAAATGGTGATGAAGCAAGAAACCTCAAAAGATATTCAATATGCTTCTTAACTTTAATTGATTTGAATTTTTATGGCATTAATTCATTCTTTTGACGACAGTGCAGAGGTCTAGTTACACAAAAAATGTCTTTTTGAACTTGAGCAGTGCTACAGCTACAAAGTCGTGGTCTTTTTAGTCTCTGGCTTACTACTTTACATGTTGTTTTAGATTAGTTTACATCAGCCTTGCGGGTCTTTTCACAGTCTTAATGTAGAGCTTGAAGGTGAGTTTCAATAGTTCACAGAAGAAGCCTCATGTAGTTGTGGTAACAGCCCCTCTGTTCACACTGGTCAGTTCCTAAACTGCACGCATTGTTTCCTGTCTTCAGATGCAGAGGAAGTTGCAGAGGTTGAGCTCAGTGTGACAAATGCAGAAACTGAACTATTTTGTTGAGGGAAGCATAGCGAGGGACAGTGCCGTAGGGCAGTGAAGAGTCATGTCTTGGCCTTCACTTCATAAAATGTGTTAGTTTAGCTCTAGCGTCAAGTTCAAGTCAAGGATGTTTTTACTAAAAGGCTACTTGAGATGGTTTTGCATAACTTTGGGTAAGCCTTATTGACTGAGTGTAGTTAGGGCAAGAAATAGAAAGAGCTGGACCTTCCTTTATGCATCTGTCCCTCCCATGCCTCTCTCTGCTGCTGCTCTGGCTCCCTCTGTGCTGTTGTTTGAGTACCCTTTTGTGGTGCCCAGCAATGTTTTGCTGTACTACAAGTTCATTGGCTTTCCTCATGTCATCCTCGACCAGTTTGTGTGCATCGCCCAGGAGGACTACTGGAGGATCCTCAACCATGTGGAGAAGAACACACACAAGGTGGAGGAGGAGGGGGAGATTGTGATGGTGAAGGAGCACCGAGAGCTTGACCGCAGTGGGACCAGAAAGGGACACATTGTCATCAAGGTTAGTGACTGAAAACAGAGTTTTGTTCTGTTGTCTTGTAAAGGTAACCAAAGTACAACTAGAGTACCTGAAAGCATTTTGATGTTCTGAAACTCTTCTAGCCCCCAAGGTTGCTGTTCTGGGTCAGACTCAGCCTCTGAAAAAAATCAATACAGAGACACATTGTTTTACCTCAACAAATTGCAGATCCACTGTCAATGGAAAAATCTGTCATGTAAAGTACATGTGTCTGTCTTGATGCTGAAATATATGTACTCATGATCAAGACTATAAACTGAACTATATGAGAGAGAGTTGGCACAGGGAACATCAGCTGAAAATGATTTAAAATCTCACACTTGACTTGAGCCAACTTCACCACCTTTGTAAATGGAAAAAATAAATGCATCCTTTTTAGCATTTATTATACATAAAACATCCTAAGTTGATTCTGATACCACCTCATTATGAATTGATCACGGCCTTGCAGACATTATCTTGCAAAAACATCAATGCATCTGCTCTTGTGAGTTTGTAGATGATTGTTCCGAGGCACCATTTCCACTTAGTGTTTGCCAGAGCATTTTCAGTGTACGCTACATTGCAAAGCGCTCCAAGCCCTTTTGATCTTCCTCCCCGAGCCTCCGGAGGCAGCCAGGTATTGATCCGATAATGGGCCTGAATGATTCTCCTGGCCACCGCTCCGAGGAAAGGCTGTTGGCTCCGAAAAACACATCCAGTGGAGATGAGTCAATTCACAAGTGTTAGCATTTCCGCTTCTGTTTTTGGCTTTTGTTCTTTTTGTGTCAGACAAAAACTAGAGGCCTTACTAGTTTCTGTTCCCTGTTAAATGAATCGTTTCCCCCAGAAACCTCTGCTCTCATAACATTAACAAACTTGCTAAAACCACAGAAGGCTTACACAACTTTTATGTGATTTGACTATTGTAAAACTTCTACTAGTGAATGAAAATTAAAAGGTCTATACTAAAAAGGAGCTTTGCTCTCATACAAATACATGTAACACAGCCACAACAACTACCTTCTATGTATACGTCTTTGTGTGTCACTGCACGTGTCCTTTTTATTGAAGGCTGACTGACAGCTCAGTTCAGTAGCTGCATCTTAAAAGTTTATGTCCTTGTCACTTCTATGATTAATGTGGGCATAATATATGTAAATTGGTGTGTTAGTGTGTTCTAATGCCTGCCTGCTTCACAGTGTTGTACATGTGTTCCTGTGAGTGAAGTACGTGAGTGCCTGAATAGATTATGGGCTCCCTTGTGTCACCTCAGCTATCCGACATGTGTATGTATGTCTCCACTGTGTGCTATGATGTATCTTAATGTAAGAGTGTATATATTTTTTCACCCCAGGGAACCCCTGAGCGTTTGATCATGCATCTGGTGGAGGAGCCCTCAGTGGTGGACCCCACCTACATCGAAGACTTCCTGCTGACCTACAGGACCTTCCTGTCAAATCCAATGGATGTCGGCAAGAAGCTGCTGGAGTGGTTCCAGATGGACAGTCTTCGGGACACGGTGAGTGTTACCATACTTTGTGTGTTTGCACTGGGCTGGCCCTTCTTTACACCTTGGTTTTATGTTTTTCACAGTGCACATGTAGGATATGTCCCCCAAGCGACCTGGCTCAGTTTGGTACAACACGGTATAGTTTAATATGCTTTGGAGTCCCAAATAACTGACCCATACCATCCTACTTTTTGGGCACCCTTCTGTAGGATTGCAAAGCTCACCTATCTGTTCCAAAACAATGAAGCTTCATACACAATAGAGGGTATTCATTGACGTCCCTCTCAGCGCACAACACGACTGTTCAGCCAGGCAAAGTGACAAAACACGGCTGTCTGCTCAATGAAGAGTGGGTGAAAACGAGACAAAAACAGATTAATATTCACATAAATTATAGATACTCAGATTTGACAGAGATCCATACCATAGTCATGCCTCCAAACATTTCTATAAATGTATTCCTTATGCTGAGGATCTGTACTGACCATGATGAGCAACATCACTATCTAGTTATTAAAATGACAGCACTTTTCAGCTGAAATAAAGGCATTTCCTGCTTACTCACTACTGATTTCTGTCACCAGTTGTGCTTCTGCGATGGCAGAGGCTTACACTGCCTTTGACCTCACTTGCATACCCTCTACAGTCTGCACACCAAATGGGGATATGGGTATCGTTGGAAACCAAAACTATTCAGGGTTTACCAAAACAGCTAAACAGGCATGTGTCTATGCTTTTGCTTATCAGTTTATATGTAGAAGATCTTAAGCTTTTAAGGACAGCAAGGACCATTTTGGTCTGATTTTCCCTTGTTGACAGAACTAAGCAAAGGCCTGATTTTTTTATGGCTCTTAAGAGCAACTTGCCAGGTTTCCAGTGGTTCAAGATGTGTTAAGAGTATCCACTCTGCTCAAAAGAATACCAAGGCCAAATCAACTTTAATTCATAAATATGAAACATGCCTGATATTTTTAATACCATATCCTCTTGTATGTAGGGAACCCCAAGGACAACAAAGCATGCAATTTTTCAATAGCAAATCAGGAAACCAGATGACCAAAAAAGGAAGGAAACTGAATTTTTACTCAACTCTGTTTTGCACTGTAACATGGATAGCACATGTTTGCAGAGTCTCTATGACTTTATCCACATTTTTCTTTTTCTTCTTTGTGAATTTTCAGAAAAACAGTCTTCTGACTTGGGAGATTTTGTATGATTTCCAGTTGTCTCTGGCTGTTCATGAATGGAATCAGTGTGTGTGTGCTTTTACCTGTTTTGGTCAAATCATTGCTCTCTGCAAGCTGTAGAAACTCAACAGTTAAATCTACCATCATAAGGTGTGGAGTCTCCCATATTTAAGCACCTCTTAATATATAAAAAACCGTAAAGTGTAGGCCAGGCTTTGAACATTTAGGCCAAGTGGGATGGGAAGGTTAAAGTGTTTCTCTGTAAGTACACAGTGCCTTGTCGTACCCTTAAGTTATAACATTCCCATTTATTGTGTACTATTTTATGTGTGACATGTATAGAAAAGTTTTCATGCTCCTTTAAGCACTTGTAATGTTTTGTATCGATGCATCTTGATAAAAAAAAAAAAAATCCTGTGTTGTGGCCGATCAATACAAGTTCAGCCAGCTCAGCTATCCTTGAGCCCAGCAGTGATTTCTTTACTGTATGTGTGGTGCTCCTGTTGTCCATAACTGTTTCAACCTAAGATTAGTCCTGTGCTGTCAACAGTCTTTAGGTGGTTGTCATTCAGGCTTATGATCTTCCGCTCCTATGAACAGGATCTAATCTTTTACAGAAGGAAAGCAGAGAGAAAGTCACAGGAGGTAGAAAGGAAGGATGAAAGAAGACATGGGAAATGGAGAGAGTGTAAAGTGGGCATTGATTGATGCTATGTTGATGTATCAGGAGCTGCTCTGACCTTTTCCAAAGGTTGGAACAATGTTAGCATAGCTGTAGATTTAATGTACATCATTTTTTAGGATGCTCTTTGCTTTAGGTTTTTATTCTAATTATTTTTGGGAAAAATAAGAAGTCAGCTTGTTTTAGTATTTTCTTTACAGCTATGCACATGCTCATTAAATAGCTCCCCTGCTGTTTCCATGTTTTACTTACAGAGAAAGGACAGATCTATAACTGGGATTTAAACAAAAATCTGACCACTGTAGTTGTATTTTGGTAACTTTTGAAGCTTTTCATATTTTGATCATTACAGAATGCAAAAACAGATTGTTTTAAAATATGGAGGGTTTAACAACACTATGGCATAGGGGTGCTAGTTTGCTTTCAAACTGCAAAGCATTTAGTATCTTAAAGTTCTTCTGGGCAGCTACCAAGTCTTATCATGCTGGTAGTTTAATATGACATTTGATCTGCAGGTTTAGCAACCTGAAATAGTTCTTCAAAAACTTCCTGTCAAAGCAGCTCATACCTATGTTGTAAAAAACTGTTGCCGGAAATGATCAACTTATGTAATACAGGTCTTTTTGTGTCTCACAGGTTACAAGAATAGTGCTGCTCTGGGTCAACAACCACTTCAACGACTTTGAGGGTGACCCAGCTATGACGCACTTCCTGGAAGACTTTGAGAAACATCTAGAAATGGCTGTAAGATCAAATGTCTAACTCATTATTGCAGGGGATTTCAGTTTAAACTCATTCAGTCTGTATTTTTGCCATTTGAATTCACATTGCTTGATAAATTTTGCATCATAGATTACAGAAAGTCCCCAAAGTAAGATCTATAGCGCATACCAGAGAAGTAGATCAGATTAGATAATAAATGTGTTAAATGTTACCATAAAACCAGCTGTTTTAAATCAGCTGTAAGCATTTGAACACAGCTGAGGAAACATGAAACAAAAAGCTCATTTAAATGCAAGACTGTTCACACCCAATCATATCTTAATTTTTCTCTACTTGTCAGAAAATGAAGGGCCATTTGCGGCTGCTGAACATAGCATGTGCAGCCAAAGCTAAGTGGAGACAGATCACACTGCAGAAGGCATCCAGGGAAACGCCACTGTACTTCAGCGTGCAGGGCGGTAGCGAGAGAGGATTCGGAATCTTTGTTGAGTCGGTGGAACCGGCGAGCAAGGCTGCAGAGGCCGGGCTTAAACGAGGAGATCAGGTGAGAACAGATGATGAGAAATGCTGTCAAACTAGAAATGGTACTTTTTCTACATTTTACAGACTGTCATTAGATGCTATGGTTTTTTTTTTTTTTGTTTATTTTTTTTTTTTTTTATTTTACAAGATGGGTAAAAAGCATTAACAAAGCACATATTTGGCTTCAGAAACTACTGCATTGCCACATCTGCATTCTAGCATTCATAATTAAACTTTTGTGCATCTCCTTATGTAAATTAGCCCTTAATTAGACAGTTTAAACAAGAACCATCAAACCACTTCTCTGACAAATGGAGAAAATATGACAGAAAACTTGCATGATTAAATATTTCCCAGTCAGGGTGCAAATATTTTCAGCACTTAGGCTTTTATTGTCTTTGTGTAAGACCAAATGTGTATTTCTAAAAAAAAAGTCAGCAGTCATATTTCTACCATCTTTGGAGATGTAGTGGAGCTGAATCTATATATTTGGCATTCTACTATATTTGCCTTCCCTTTTAACTTGTACCCTTTTGCTGCAACAGTGCAGTTTTTATCCTGTTTACATAAAAATTTGAAAAACAAACTCTATAACTCATATTTTTATAGTGAAGTGGTCAAAGTAAGACAATCCTGAAGCTGGAGATCACCAAGCCCTTGTGTCAAGGACTCAGAGACCCTGAGAAGAGCCACTTCATATGACCTTATCAATACATGCCAAAGCAAATTTTCAGTTCTTTTCAGCTGCAGGTTCCTGCATGCCTCTTGTTGTTAAAAGCCTGAAAAGAACTGGCGGATACAGACAATGGTTGTTTTTACGGTAACATATTTAGAAGTGCACATGAACTGAAAGTGGGGTTAAGATCGACCTTGCAGTTCAGAAACAAAATGAAAATCACCAACATCCTTACACTACGAACTCACTCCATTTTCGAACAGCAGCTCCACTGGAGGATGAGGCTTGAAATGCACAAAAGAAGAACAAAACAAAGAGCATTTATAATTGGTGCTCTCCTTAAAGTCCAATAATGCATGAGAGGATGTAAACAATATTTTTTGAAAGATCAAACACCTTTCTCAAAAACTATATCCTTGAAACTTTAAATACATAATTAAGAAGAAAGAATAATAGTAAGGAAGTTTAAACATTTCCCTCTCTGATTTTCAGATATAAAAAAGGGAAAGCTTTGTTCTATTCTCAGTTGAGAAGTTGAGTCCTCTGTAGACTACAGATTCATCTCCTCTTATGATGATATGCTAACCAGCAGCCGCACTTCACTGCACACTTCTCTTTATGTGTTATTTAGAGAGGACTGAAACCATGTTGGGCCCACTAAAAATATATTAACTATTCATAAATGTGTTGAGTTAGAAGAGCCAAGAATGATATGATGACTGGAAAATCAGAAAACAGGTCTTATTTCAGATTCATGTCAAAGAAAATTGAGTGTTTTTTTTTTTATTGAAGTTTTTTTTCATCCATGTTGTTTCAGATTATGGAGATCAATGGTCAAAACTTTGAGAACATCTCCATTACTAAAGCTGTTGACATCCTCAGAAATAACACACACCTCTCTCTCACCGTCAAAACCAACATATTTGGTGAGTAAAGTCTGCAAATTTGTTGCTTTAGAATGCAAAGTCTGCTTCAGAGATGATGACCAACCTCCCCTCTCTATATCCTCACTCTTCTAGTCTTTAAAGAGCTCCTCAGCAGGATTGTGCATGAGAAGAAGAACGGTGGTCCTCATATTCCAAAAATCCAGGAGAAAAAAGGCAACCGCTTCTCCATCCCTGACCTTCCTGGAGACATGGAGTTTGCCACGGACCACAAGAGCACCAGGAAAATGAAAGCGAACACGGTGTCAGGAGGGCGAAACAAGATCAGGAAGATGCTGGAGAAGACACGCTTCAGTATACTACCGCCCAAACCATTCAGGTAAGAGCTTTTATGTCAGTCCTGCTGTCTCTATGGTTGTAGGCAGTGGTTAAGTTGGAATAAACAGATAAGATGTGTATTTAAATCGAAACATAGTTTAGAAAACTACAGTTCTTAACAGGGCCATTTTTACCAAAGAATACGGAGCAATGTCCTATTATACTAGGTAGTTGCAGTGAATTGAAGAAGTTTATACGTCAAAAAAAGGCAGTCTTAAAGCAGCAATAATGGATAGGTTTATATTCCTGTCAAATGAGGATGTGGAAGCTAACTATCAGTGTGAGAAGACTCTCCTATGCTTTATAAGGAGTTTTTATCTTGTGTTAAGCTGTGTCACTGGCAAGTTTGATGCTTTGATTCACCCTCACATTACGATTTTATTTTCAGCCACAGCAGGTGTTTGAAAATCTATAAAAGCTTATGTTTTCTTCTGCTCATCCCAAAATAGAAGACAACTAAAGTTGATTAAATACGGAGGATTTAGTGGCTAAAGAGCGAGATAAAGCTGTATCCCTCAAAGGTCAATGAAGACCAAGCAGATTAAAAACAGAGTGAGCGGAATTCTTATCACATACCTTTGAATGATTTGCCATTCTGACTTCCTGTTAGAAGCTCCAAACTTCCTTGTGCTGCCCCCAAATTGTTCGATTATTAAGTTTTTGAAAAGAAAAAGCTAAGTCGTCTAAATTCACATGGATTTATCCTATGTGAAAACCATTTTAGACTGGCAAAAATCCTCTCCGACTTTATCTGTTTGCTGTCTGTGCATCAGTTTTGCAACCTGTGACCCTCTGCAGACAGCAAATAGTGGAGACGTGAGCAGAAATCTAAGCTGATAGCTCTTTTGGCTGCACTGAAGCATTTATTGCACCTCAGAAAGTGATAGAGAAGCACATTTTAGCCTTCTCTCGTGGCTTGTTTGTGAAGGAAAAGGCAATATTTCACTGAATTTTGGGTAGAAAAGGCTGACGCAAGTTTAATGAAAAGTTATTGTGCACAGAAGTTGGTAACAGTATGCGGGTACATCCCATTCCTAGCTTTGGAACATTGCTCTGAGATTTCAGTTTACTTTTAACACTTAGGCTTATGTGGAGACAGAACGTGTTCCTCTTGTTCCTGCTACTGCTGTAACATTTTGAAAAACATAAAAAGCATCATCATAATCATTTAACCATTGCTGTTGTCATCCATAACCATCCTTTGTACTCGCAGCATCTGGAGCAATCTAAAGCAATTGTGCAGATGGGTGCTCACATTCAATATTCCAGCCGTAACGTGCTGATACAGGCTTGATTTCATTTCATTATTTCATGCCTCTCCAGGCCTCATTAAACTCTGCACTGTGTCAGTGTGCGAGCGAGAAGACGCTGTTCTGGCAGTGTTAATTACAGCGCTAACCATCAGCACCACACTCACACAGACGCTGTCACACGTATCTGTGCCACCTCACTTTTCTCTCCCACTGTCTCCTCTCGATCAGTTTCCAGCTCTGCAGTGATTTCGTTCACAAAGCCATGCAGTTTGCTTGAACACTGTCTGTGCTCTGAATAGTAACACAACACGCTATCATGCCGCCATTGATCTGATTCGATGCACAGCTTCCAAAGGCTCTCCGCTGCGTCCTATTTATCAACCAAACAAGGGCTTTCATTGCTTTTTATTTTGCTTGTCGGCAGCATTCAGACCACTTTCTGGTTCAAAGCCATTGATGGATGATTAAAGGGACCAAAGCTGGAAGGAGAGATAAGAGGGATGGTTCGGGTCAATCAAGATTAATTGATGCTTGAAACTTTTATGAGATCACATTGTGAAGTTGTCTAGAAGGAGTATATGTGTATGTATGAAAGTAACAGACCACACTTTAGATAATTTAAGATACTGTGCTGTTTTAAGCCTACAAACACATTGTCAGAGCTTTTTAATTATGTTTCTAAAACACCTGGCAGGTTAATAATAACCATGTTAACTGTTTAAATCCTATGCAGCTTTTCTTGCCTAGTGTTACTACCACTGCTGCTGCTGCTTCTCTCCTCTTTCTTGGCTGACATTGTGCTCCACTTCAGACAAGGATTTTATATGACAAGGACACACTGGCAATAAACCAGCCGTTTTTCTGCCAAATTAAGATGTCCGGGCCTAGGCATGCACCTTAACACACATCCCATATTGACCAGCCTAACTGATTTACATTCTTCAGATTGGAAAGCAATAGACAGAGGTCTCTGCCTGAGGTCAGTTTATCTCAGGAGTCTAAGTGATTTAGTGAAGTGACGATAAAGTAGTAGCAACATGTGTCCCATTGGGCCATTTTTACTCCCCTTATTCTTCATCTATGGGTACAGGTAGCATCATAACAGTCACACTGTAAGGCATCCTTATTTGCTACACTAACTGCACAGGTATTCCCCCTGTAAAAATCAAACTAATTGCTCTTGTACGTTTAATAAAGTTGCCTGGACATCACTTTTAAAGAAAGAAAGTTTATAGGGCAGTATCAATTAGTATGTAGACCTACCAGTTTTAAATATCCCAGAGTCCAGAACATGTGTTTAACTGAGTATTTTCCTAGAGCTTGCAGGGCTTCTTGGGTGCAGATGGCCAGTGGTTAAGTCATGCTCCTTGTGCACAGGCGGTCTGAGTTCAAGTCCAGCCTGTGGCTCTTTCACTGGATGTAATTCCCCACTCTCTTATCCCTGTTTCCAACTCTTTCCACTGTGCTATGTTTCTATAATAAAGGCAAAAAATCACCAAAGGAAGTCTTTAGGGCACACATGGCCTAACAGTTAGGTTGCCTTCCATGTGCGCAGGCGGCCTGGGCTCAAGTCCAGCCTGCAGCTCATTTCCTGCATGTCTCTCCCCAATTCTGTCATGCCTGTACCTGACCCTATCTGCCATCTCTGGGTAGATTAGAAGTTACAAACTGAAGAACCTGTCTCTGTGATATGATGCATACTGTGGGTTATGTGTTTCTGTAACAGCACAGCTTTGTTCTGCAGCATTGCAAACATAACATTTCTATTCTAAAAGTTTCTATGGACATATTCCTTTAGTTTAGCTTAAGATCTATTATCTTTTATTCTGTATTAGTTATAATGTTTCTAGGTTATAATTCATAAAAATGAAAGCACTTTTCAGATTACTCTGAGCTGAGCATAGCCAGGTATGGCCCAAGTTATGAGTGTGATAAGAAGTTACCATGGTGATCTAGAAAGGTTAAAAAGAGAGCCAGCATCATGATACAGAAAGCTCTGTCCTTAAACCCAGCAGACCTGACCTAGCCTCTCATTTCCCTTCACAGTACACCCCTCTTCTTCTATCAGATGAGATCAAAAGGTCCAACTGTCAAGTTGGATCTTCTTACAAGTCCACTTTTTTTCCTTTCATGCACTGTGTTTGCAATCTGAAAGTGCTTCTTATATTGTTTTGCTTATTTATTGCAGCTAACCTGCCACTCTGTCCAAATCTTTGACTTTGTGTTTAATCTGTCTGTTCTGTCAATCTATATATGTGTTTGTGCTGTTTTAATGTGTGTAAGAGAAGAAAGTGGCTTTGTTGCGCTGCTGCACTATTATTGCTGCTAAATCATTCCTGCAGAGCCCTGCTTTAGTTTTTTTTTCCTTTAATTTTTTTTTTTCATGCTTTTCAATGTTGTCTCTCCTCCTGTTTGTTTCTGCTGCTTCAGGGGCCTGTTTGGGTAAGTTGTTTTGGGGCCTCTTGTGTAAACCTTCACATCCTCGAACCATTTGATTCAAAATCCATCTGCAGACTTGCACACACACCATCACACACCATCACACACACACTACACAGAGACACTGACCTTCAGGAATGTTACAAGAGGACTGCAAATTCCTTTAATACATGACTCACTTTTTTTTTCAAGGTGATCCCTCAGTATTCTCTCTAAATATTTTTGTTGAGCGATTTTTCTGAGATTCATCTTACATGTTTAACTCTTTAGCAAGTGTATTCTGTAGATATGTTACAAAGAATATCAAGGAAATGTAATTTTTTTAATAGTTTTGAATAATATAGAGAGCAGTTTTATAGTTTGTAATGGCTTTTGTAACAGCATTCATACCTTGCATCTTAAATATTCCAGATCCTGTGGTAATAAATATAAAAGCCCGAAACTTTCTTTTATGCCTTTTTTGAAGTGGGACATGTCTTCCATGGCAAATGTACTGGATCTGAATTATTGCAGGGAATTAACAAAATTGAATCTTGGGGAGAGTGGAGTACCTCTGTTGGTAAAGTTCATAACTGTGGCTAGTTCTCACCTTAATAATGGCAAAAAAATCTCTCGTTTGAAGAGGTTTTAAACTGTAGGACTTCAGTGAATGAAAGCCACTTTTTTTCAAACCTGACTGCCACAGTTGCTTGACATCATCAGATATAATTATGTACATCTTGACCTGTAACTGTAGTAATGTGAATATCATTAAATGTGTATTATTCGGTTAGTAGAGCTAATGATGTCAGTCAGGCCTTGTTTAAGCCCCAAGCTTTCCTTATCTGTCTCAATTTTACCGTTATCCTGCCTTTCTCTTTTTGCCTCATTTACCCTTCATGTTATTAATGTATTTTTTCTTTGTTGCTCTGTTTCTGTTTTTTTTTTTTTTTTTTTTAACCATTTTCCTCCCAACTCCCTCCATCTTGTCGCCACTGTTCCAACCAACCAGTGACCGGCAGATTACAGAGGCTTTGCTTCAGCAGCACTCAGCTGTGTTAGAGGAAGCCCTGCATTACTGCACCACGTTCAACACACTGTACACACACACACACACACACACACACACACACACACACACACCCACACACCCATGCACACACACACACGCACGCACCTAGAGGGAAGCTACAATTAGTATGCAGGAAGGAAGAGACGAGCTGTCTGTCTCAGACACTCAATTACAGACTGACTCAAACTCACGACGACAGCATAGTCAAACACATGCGCTGTATGTTTAACATCAGTCAGCCTTCACAGAATCTAAGTGCTGAGTGAGGATTAAATAGGTCCCATCTACTTTTATTACACTTAGGAATATTCAGTCTGATATTTTATCAATTTTTCTTCTTTAACTCAGATCTTGATCCTGCTAAAGGTCCAAAGTCTTAGGTTGAAGGCATTTATGTAGGTTTTGAAAGCTCATCTGCCATCAGAAACTTCAAAAAGTCTCAAAAAGCCTAAAGATGGGGTGTAGATGGCCTAGCAGTTTGGTTGTGCCCCAAGTCCGGCCTGCATTAGTATTGCATTCTGTTTTTATGTACAGTGTAGCTGGGAACAAGCAGATCTAAATGCACTAAACCACTCTGCTGCTTGATCTCTTTTACATCTCTTATTAGGGTCCCTGTCTGACATTTGTTATTTATTTAATTTAATTACCTAAAGATATGTTCGTTGCATAAATGGCCTAGTGGTTAGATTGTATCTCATGTTAGAGACGCAAATATTCCAAGCGGTTACCACAGGTTTAGATCTGACTGGTGACCCCAGGGTCCCCAGGGTTCCTACAGATCCTAGAAAAGTCTTTAAAAGTCTTATTTCTCCTTGTGAGAGGTCTTAAATTTTAGAAGGTACTTTGGTTAAGACGTGTCTTTATGCAGTCCTCCTTTTCTTACTACATTTATTTAATTTTGATCATTCTTTTCTGAAGTATATAAATATGTATATTATGATAAATTCCACTATACACTGTATTAATAGAATATAGGCATTAAATATGTCAGACATCATCACCTTATGTTTTTTATGACCAAAAAATGTCCTCATCCTAAACATTTAAAATTTCATTAACATTGCATTACACCAGAGTCTTCAGCTCTGTCCTGTGTACTGGGAAATCTCACACCCCTTTCATTTTTGACCATCTACCACACAAAAACTTGTGTTAATATGTCGTTGTTCATGTCTTAAATCTGATTGTTAAAAGTGTGAAGGAACCCTGCCTTCCATGTCATTTTCCAAATTCTCTCCCTGATTTTATATGCTGTCCTGTCTTCTCCAAATAAAGCCAAATTAAAGAAAAAAGTATATTTATATTGATTAAAGAAGTCCTCTTGAATACTGCTGAGAAGCACTTAAAATCATACAACAACCATATATCCAGGTCAGATAATCCTGTCACAGTCCCTTTAGGAAGCTGGAATGTCAAAGTAAAAACCATTCACCTTTGTACCTGTACTCAAAAGACAGAGTTCCCTTTTTTATCGCACTTCATAATGTTCCATCTAATTGAAAACCTGGTAAATTTGCATATTAGGCATATTTTGTAAGATCTGTTGTAATCATAGGGCTGTTTGGAAGGCCATTGAGAGAAAACTGGGAATTCCATTTTTATTCACATACTTGGTATTGCTTCACTGAAAAAGATCACTGCAGTTAAAGAAAAAAAAACTGTGAAATCCTGGAGGGACTGCTATAGTTTTTAATACTTTGGCCAGTAAGATTGTGAAATAATCCAATACAGTTTATCTATTAATGAAAACCAGCCTAAAATAATTGGTTTTAGCTATTCCAACCAGAGTATCTCACCTTCCTCTCTCCAGATATTTTCTAATGTGAACTTAAGGCTATCTATAACAGACAATTGTGTCCTCTTTGGGCATAGAAAATGTTTTTTACTTTTAAACTTTAAAATCAGTGATGTTACAGACATAAGGAAGGATCATTTATGGTATATATAAAGTTTTAAATGTAGCACAGTAAAGACAGCACAAAAACCTAGGATGACTTGACAGACAAAAACTGTTCAAAACATCTCCAACCTTCAGGGTCTTACATTCGTCATTCAAGGCTAATCCTTTCACAACCACAACACCCAACCTGCCCTTCTGTTTACCATTTTTATCACATGTCTGCATACATGTGCAGCCTAATGAGGCCATTAATGTAAAGGTTGATGTTTGCATATCCCTGAGCGCTGCAGAGGAAGACACATGGAAAGGTGCCTGACTCTCCTGTCTGATTTAATGGCATATTGCAGCCAACTTATGGACTCAAATAAGCAATAAGAAGTCTAAATGCTATCACCATCACGTTTCAAGCGTTAAGAACACAAAATGCAATTAAAACACCTGCAAAGTGAGGGGGAAACATGAGCTTCATATCGCATTACTTAATCATTTCTTCTCATATGTGCTTTGCCCTTTTCAGTGCTTGTTCGTGTCTCTGTTACCTTGTTTGTTCCTTTCTCTTTGTCTCTTTGTCTAGTGTTGTGTGGGTGTCTGTTGAATTTGTGTGTGTATCTGGTTCCTGTCATTCATGAATGAGTTTCAGCTGTGTCACTGCAGCATATTAAAAGACAAATGCGGTGATACGAATATTGTGTGTTGTCATTTTGCAGTAGTAGACATTTTGATTAAATCTCCTGATGTTTTTTCTTCTCCCTGCAGTGTTATGAGTTGTGTTTCTTATGTGGTGAAAGTATTTGTTATAATCCTCAGCTTAAAATTCATTCAACAAAGGAGAAATAAAACACTCAGGCTGTTTTTTAAGAAATGTTTACTGCTGCAATTTTTAATCCTAAAGTTAAATTAAAGTCTTTAATGGACATAATCTTACTTTTTTGCTCTTTGTTTCCTTTCTCAAACCCTTTTCTTCCAAAAATCCCTCTTCCCTTCTTTACACTCTTCTCCCCTTTGTCCCTTGTTTCCCGGTTTTCCCTGTAGTGATGGTGGGATGGGTCAGTCTCAGGATGACAGCATTGTAGGTACCAAGCAGTGTCGTCACAGTGTGGCCATCATGCCGATCCCTGGGAATCTGTCGTCCAGCAGCCCTGATCTGCTGCAGCCAGCAACCAGCGTCCTTGACTTCTCAAATCCTGCAGGTATGAATATGTGACCATGAGTCTACTACTTTGATGATTGATTGATTGATATTTTTCAAAATGTATCTAGTTTTCTCTCAATTTAGACAAGAATATTAATGAACCTTTTAAAATATTCAATTATAATGTTTCATAATGCACAGACTGGAACATCAGAAGCAATGGATTTATTAGTTTTTTTCATATTTTAAGATGCAGTTTTCCCATCTGTTATGGCCTCTTAAGTTTTTGAAAATGTCTTATTTATTTAAAAAAACCTAACTGCTGTTATAACCATTAAAAATTCACCATTTACCTTTACACAAGGTTTTTTGCCACAGTGTTTGCCCTTACAAGCACTCTCAACACATGTGTTGAAATGCATCGTCACTTCTTAAAGGTGATGGGCCCTGCAGCCTGATACCTGAGGCATATGTTACATAACTGCAAAGTGCAAATCTCCATAACCTTGCAAAGCCAACAGAATGTCCAGATTCCATGTCTGTCATTTGGCAGACCTGTCTTATAAAGCTTCAGTCTGAAACATTTGTTCTAAGAATTGCAGTCCAATCAACGTCATTTGAAGAGAACAAGGTGGTAGCTCTCATGATTAAGTTGTACTTGATGTTTTGTTCTTCTTCTGATCAGCTTTGGGATGGGTTTGATTCAGCATTTGGCTCCAATGATAGATTACAACAAAGCGGCTACCTGTAAAACTCACATTTATATAGTTTTCTTTACAGGACTGCCTCTGTCCACTACACCATACAGATGAGGACAAAATTATGCTAATAGTCAGTTGTGTCTCTGTGTTCTGACATCGACCTTGGTCTTGGCTCACTCCACAGATTTCCAATGGGATTCAAGTCAGGGGTTTTGTGCAGGCCAGTCAATGATGTTTATTCTGGAGCCACGTATATTTTGGGTCACTGTTGTGTTGGAAGACAAAGGGACAACCCAGACCCAGTTTTGCCGCTGACAGCTTGGAGTTTTCTTTTTAAATGTTCACATTTCACTCTTTCTTCATGATTCCTTTCACCTTGACAAGATTACCAGTTCCAGACGTAGTGAAGCATCCCTACAGCATAATTCTCCCACTGCAGTGTTTCACTGTGAGGATGATGTTCTTTGGGTTCTTTCTCCAAACATTAGCAACATCTCTATGACCAAAGAGCTCCAGTCTCATCTGACCAAAGGACATGCTTTCAGTTTGCACAATCTTTCTCCAGGTTGTCCTTAGCATACTTCAGTCTGGCTTGAAGGTGTCTCTTCTGTAGCCGTGGACTTGTTCTTGTTCTGCAATCTCTCAGTCCATGTGCAGGGCTCTGGTTGTTGTCTTCTTTGACTCTAGGAGTTCTAACTTGGCTAAGTCATTCACTAATGTCTTGGCAGTTGTTCTGGGGTCTTTATGCACATCTCTCGCTAGTTTTATTTCCAGATTTTTTGAAACCTTTCTCTTCCTTCCTCTGCCATGCTTGTTCTGTGCTGTGTGTCTCTCACTGATTTCTTGATGATACTTCTTCCTTCGGTTCTTGACAGATTGAAACGCTGATAACTTTGTATATCCTTCTCCTGGTTTGTGAGCATCAACAATTCTTTTTCTTAAGTCCAAACTGATTTCTTTGGATTTTGCCATGATGCTTTCTCCTGTGAACTCTCAAATTCTTACTGAAGTTTTTATATTGTGTGTTAATTGGAAGATAACCCTCAGTTTTAACTTGATTTTACAAACTTTGAGCATTGCAAAGTTAAAGCACATGACTTGTAATAAAGAGGCAAAAATTAGCTGCTCAAATTTGAAATTGAAGCTGAAACCTCAGAAATATTATTGAAGTTGCAACAATAATATAGGAGTTCTCCTTTGTTATTAGTTCTTACCTCTTTGTTTCAGAAAGGCAAGTAAACGTCTCCTTTATCTTTCTATGTCTAGCCCCCTATACATATGTACGGCCTAGACTGTCAGTCCTTTGACAGATACTTTGAGAAAAACAAAAGCCATAGACCTGTCTCTTGTGAAAGTCCCTGATCTTCAAACATGAAACAAGAGATCAAACCAGAACAAATTCATGTGAACAAATTTGTCATAAGAAAAGCACTTCACATAAATCACAAGTCAGATTTCTAAAAGCATCCGAAAACTTTTATTTCTCTTCATATTTGTATACTTAACAACCTGCAAATCCTTTGTGTGCAAGAAAAGAGACTTTCATTACATTTTTGACCTCCATGGACTCATTTCAGGTGTGTCAAACAATTCAATGCTTTTCTCCTGAAGCTGTTTGTCACACTTGACTTGAGACCTTAGCCTCGTAGCGCAGTGAAAGCCACTTGATGTAGTGAAGGACTCAGATTCTCAGAGACGCAGTGCAGACAACCTTTCGCTGCAGAGAATAATTGCACGAAGCAGCCATGTGACAAGTGATGCGATGTTGTGTCATGAAAACATAAACTCTGTCTTCACTCTTTTATATTTTTCTTTCTTTATATGCAGCAATCCTCTGTGTGACACTTTGGCTCACACTGAAAAAGAAACTCACATTTAGTCAGTCAGAGAAAGAAACTCAATAGGTGTACACAGACACACAAACAGACAGGGATCTTCTTTTGTAGTGCTTATAAATTGTGTCCAAATATTATCCTCCTGGACTTAAGGATCTTTATGTTTCCTGCTTTTGAATGGATTCCTTCACCTATAATCATTTAACCTCCCTGTGTGTGATATCTGTGTTTGTGAGAATGAAATATGAAGAGAGGGAAGAACAAGAAGGAGAAAATGGAAAGGTGAAAGAGAGCAAGAGAGTGAATATGGTCTTGATTTATTCCACCGGCCATTCATCAATGAGCTACACACAAGCTCAGACAGACGCACACACCTGAATGTAGTTTGTAGACCTATACATCACATGTGGTTGTGTTGTACTAGAAACACACACACACAGTGGGCCTCATTAATCATCTGCCATTAGATCAAGTTTCTTTTAGTCCCTTGGCCTCCCATTAGATTTAATAGCAGAGGGAGAACAGCCCGCTTAAACCCAACTGTGCTCCAGATGCTCCGCAGGGCTTGAAATACTTCCAGTCTCACCTGTAATTACACTAGTGATTAGACGCTGCTGCAGCCCCTTTAGACCTGCTGGTTCACGGATGTATGGACACATTCTGACCAATCATTCAGTATATTTATAGTATGTAAAGTAACTGTTTGGAAGAGTTTTTCCTGTGGTTGTAGATATATGTTTAGGGTGTTTTGAGGTGCTGTTCAGGGTTATATTTCAGTTTCTTTTACAAAATTTTTGGACTTACTTACATCAGGTCAGTTTCATTTGAATGCCATGGCCTCTTTTATAGGTCATACGCAGTTTCTCCATTAGACATTGTCATTGCTACCCATTTTGTTGAATAAAAAGGAGCAAAAATTAATCTGAGGCATAGGAAAAAAGCGCAAGGTTGCACAAGTATGACTAATGAAATTCAGCAAATTAAACATAATTTTGTTTTAAAACTTTCCAGAATTAGTTTGTACAGTTTTAAAAATTGCTGTATCCACCTTAATACTGTGGGCTCTACTTTAAATTTGATTGTACGTGGAATGCCCGGTGATAGAATAAATATTTCTCTCAGATGTTTTTTGCCAAATTATATATAAAATTGTATTAATGATTCACTCAAAAATCAGAATATCATCACCACTGCAAATACCAGTTTCTCGTTCTGTGACTACAGAGACACGTGAAAGTCATGTCCAGAATTCATGTGAGGTGTCATGGGGGTTAGGAATAAGGTGGACATATATACAAACTAAAATATAAGTGCATTAAAAATGAGTAGATAAATCTCACACAAGCAATAAAAACATTCTTCATTTTCATTCTTCATCTCCCCAAATATACAACTTTGTTGTTCTTCCATGTTCCCCTGTAAGGTTTCACAGTTTTACACTTTTGTTTCAATACTGTGTGCTAAAGAGCCAAACAGTCTGTCATTTTAATGATCAATATTATTAAATATTTAAAAATTACTGGAGCTTGGAAAATAAACAGATCTACAGTCATATTTAAAGAAAAGCTGCAAGAAATGTATTTGTGCAAATTGAGCACTGTGCCTGCTTTATTTGTTGTTAAAAAAAAAAAAAAAATTACCCAGGTGCCAAGACTTGTATTTTGTTGTGCTGATAATGCAACAGGTATACATATTGTTTGACTTTGATAAATCACTCTTGAGTATTCTTTTATTCTCTTTTAAAGTCAGACTTTGAACCAACTTGTATGAATTTCTAATACATGTTTCTGGCTATACAAAGAAAATTGAAATCCCATCCTATAAGCCCTTCCACCCCCCTTCCCCCCACCACATACACCAGATATTTGCCATCATGTGATATTCTTAAGGGAATTTGGATTTTTGTGATTCAAACAAAAGTAGCTGAAACATTTAGAGGATCAAGGAAGTTAAATCTGTGTTACTATTCTTGATCCTTAAAGGAAGAGCAGAAGCAGCCACATTTCTGTGTGACTCTAAGAGTAAAGTTGTGTTCTCAGAACCTGTTTCTACTTTTGTCTCTCTGTCTATCCATCTCTCCTCTCATACTGCTGCTCTCTCTCCTCTTGCGACTCTTGCAGTGATTTTAAACAGATGTTTCAGTGTCGACATGATGAGTCATACTCTTACCCTCTGGTTTCACATGAATAGATTAAGGCTACAGCAGAATACCCGCTGGTCTTCCCTCCTTTTTCTTCTCTGTCATGATGTTTCCAACCACTATTACTCACTGTACTCCTCCTACACTTTCTCTTTCTTTCTGTCATACTTACTGTTTTTTGTCTCTCTCTTCTCTCTGCTTGCACAGCCCTGGGACTCTACTGTAAGTATGGATACTCTCAAAGTCACTGTTTGATTGTGCTGCAGAAAACATTCCTCCTGAGTTTTCCCTTCATGTAGCCTTTTTTTCCCTTAACATTGAACGTTGATATTTTTACATATACTGTAGTTGCATCTGCGAACCACATCCTCCATACCTCCTCCAGACACCATAGGAGTGTTTTGTGTTTTTAAGTCACATTTTTGGGAATGTGTGAATGTCAGAGGAAGGACTCTTTTGCTTGGAGTTTACTTTTCTGTTGTCATGTTATCATTTTCATTGAATGGTAAATAACAAAGAAGATTGCTTCTTTTACAATAAAGACTTTTCAATGTATACCCCGTTCATGCATTATAAGTTCAACATACAGTTTCTTGCCTCTGTAATGCATCCATTACTACCTCCAAAGTCAGCAAAGAGGGATATCCCTTCTTTTTATGCCGTGATGTCCATGCTGTAGGTGAAACATCACGGGGGTGTTAATATCACTCCTCAAAATGACAGTATGAATAAGCCATCTATGTGGAATCAAGCTCAGGCTGCAGTGACGTTAGTATCGTTTCATTGTTGGTTTCAATGTCTTAAGGGGGGGTTGGTAATCAAAACATAGACATGGGAAAATCTGAGCTTCAGAAAGCTTTTCAGGAATGATACATCCTTACAACAAGTGCATAAGGATGCATTTTTCAATAGTGTTTACTTATCAGAGCTCTTTGTTTAACCCATAGACTGTAGAAAGAATTGGACAAACCCCTTGTGACGTCAGTCATCTGTTTACAATAGGCAGACTCAAACGGCTCTTGAAGCCAATCCGTGGAGGCTTCCATATTGAAATCGCAGTCTCAACCGAACTTTGGATCAACCTAACGGCCCGCCAACTAAGCGCGACTTCCTGTCAGCCTGCTAGCTAGCATTCCAGTTGACAGAAATGGAGCCTCTGCCTGCAGAGCTATCTTGTCAATCAAATGAGATGCACCAATCAGCTGTCATCCTAAATATAATCCAAACGATCGTGGTACAAAAAAATTCACCCCCTTACAGTGGGAGCACAATAAGACACTAGCTAATGAGACACGTTTGGTGTTTTGAACCAGGCTGTAAACCAGTTTATTTCTAGTGTCAAAACTGTTTAACATGTGTCCAGACGGGACATCCATCGTTACTGTAGCCAGCCTCAAGTGGGCACTCACGGTATATCAATTTTTTGCGCTTCTGCATTGGCTTCATTTTTCAGGACCAGAGGTTGCCGCTTGGTTTAACCCCAGCCACTCTACTCCACTCTCCCCTCAGCACCTCCAGCCATCAGCCCTGCCCTGCTGTGCTCTGTGTACTTTCACATATGAATTATGTCTTCCAACTGCATGATGGAGTAAATGGGAAAAGCTTTGGCAACAGTAGAAAGAGGAGGGAGAGAGAGAGAGAGAGAGAGAGAGGCTTGTGGATAGAGTGTAGCCATACTTAGTGCTGTGTTTGCAAAAACCCAACACTTTTTCCCCCATGCAGAAGCCTGTTTGGCTTCAGTCCATGAATAAATCCTCTGGTGTTGATGAAAATGAATGATACCTTATTAAGGTGATAATTTATCGCATGTTTGGTTGGATGGGTAGCAATTGTCCTCCTGTGTGTTGGGTCAGGTCACGGCTCGTCCGGTGTATTAAATATGATTAATCCCCCTGGGTATGATAGCCTGCTATTTAGCAGAGAGCTTGGCTCACTTAAATCACAAATCACAGCTAATGAGACACAAAGCGTTTAGTTTCCACTCAGCTCAGCCTCACCATCCTGCTGCACACAAACAGAGAGGAGCTCTGCTGCTGCAACAACAGGAAACATGATGCAAGCTCTGTGTTTGTGGTTCCAGGGATTCTTGTTTCTTCATATACAACCCCCTAGTTTAAAACTCAGTTATCACTTGACTGACATATAAAGTGCATATGTCAAATAATTCAGATCAATATGCTCACAGTCCATAGAGAGGTCATTCATGGCCACGATTGGCTTCAAACATGAATACATCAATACACGACATTCCAGGAACTATTTGAGCCAAGGTAGACAGTTTCACAGAAACCAATATTAAGATATATTATGAAAATATATTTATTCTAATTTCAAGTAAAAAGAATAGGTCATTACAATACATATGAGCCACATGAAAAAATGTTGTATGTCTAGATATAATGGTGATAAAAGGCCTGAATTATATCTGCTAATTGAGCTGAGCAAATTTTACTCAAGTATCTTGAAATAAGGTGTTCATATCAAAATAAGTCAGTACACATGGTTTCAAGACCCTCAAGTAAAATTTTTTTACCCCATTGGAAGATATTTTAACCTGTACATGCAATGAAAGTCATGTTATTTAGCTTTTTTATATCTTTAATTAAGTTGTCTTAAATTACTAGCTAAATGTGGATAAAAACAAGTTTAATTTGATAGTTTGACAAGAAATTAGACACATGCTAAGATTTAAGTTATTGTAGTGTAGTCAGACTGTTGAAGAGAGATTCAATAAAAAAAGAAAGGGAAGAAGATACAGTGCATAGTTTTCATCCATAAACATATTTAACTACAAGCATATGCCATGCTTTATATCTTTTTTGCCTAGTGGAAATCTGTTAAAAATACTAATTTCAGACCAGAACACTCTTGTCCTACATTTAACCATTTTATTGCAAAATGAATATACAGTTTTACTTGGCAGAGAAGGCTCTGCTCAAAAGATGCTTCCTGGGTTAGTCAAGCAGCATGCTTTGACTTTCCATTGAGCACAAGGCTAGCCCCATTTGGACAGACAGATTTATGACAATATTGAACATTAGAATTAGTACAAAAGCAATAGATTCATAGTAGCATGAATCTGAATATGTGGCTGCAACAAGCTTTATGCTATAAAGGAGGAAGTTAAGATTTAACAGCAGTAGCAGCGTGGTGCATCAGCATTAATGTAAGCAGGAATTGGTGAGAAGTATATCATATTTACATATACTGCTGTATTGAGAGAAAGAACTGGGATTGGCTGTGGGAGCTGGGAGGCGCTAATTAGGATCAGCTGGCCGTCAGCTGATCATGGCTGGGCATCTGACTACTGTGTCCCACATGGACGCTAGGCTTCATTTTGTGTACTTGAGAAGCAGAGTGCTCATGAAGTCAGGACTTAAAGAGAAGAAATCTCATGAATAAACATCCAAGGCCAATCAAAAACATGCAATAAGAATCAGTCAAAAGAAAGAACCATTGATTCCTTTCTATCTACTATATGTAGTGAGAGCAAAACACACTTCCAGACTGATGCCTCAAAAGACCTTTCTATATTCATTCATTCATCACACACTGAGAATACAACCATTCCAATATACACCTGAAAGGCTGTTTAAACCAGCAGAGCTGATTGATTATCATTCAGTCTAACCTTATTGTTATTGGCTTTGCTCTCAGCAATTTGTTTCTGCATATTGTCTGCAGAAGCTGTGATGATCATGACTATAAAGCTGCAGCCATGGTCATCTAAATACACACAAAGACAACACATACCCAAATGAATTCCACAAACACACAGATAAGAAGTGCGCATGCTAATAAGGGTGACAGTAATGACTTTAAGCTTAGCCCTTCTCTGCTTGGTAAACAGGAAGAAGAAGGGTTGGGTGGCTGGGTGCGTTTATGTGCACATTCGCAAGAGCCAGCACTTGAACAAACTCATCAGTCAAGCAGACCTATTTATTGTTCTCTAGACAAGGGAGATCTCTTCGTGATCTCTCTCCATTTGTACATGATGTAGCTCTTTGGCTGTGTGTGGCTAATGGGCCGTAGCCTCTTCTCTTACTCAAACACAGAGATCTCTAATGCAGTATCCCACTCAGGGGGAACACTTCCATTATTTAACACACATCGCACCGTGTGAGTCGCGTGCAGCTGCTCCGACATCAGCTGCCCCAGAAAACAGAAGTTTTTTGTAGTCTTTTATTTTTATATGTACTGCTTTTAATACAGCCATATAGTATCTCTGCCAGATGATGCAGTTTTATTGTTGTTTTTTTTTAATGATTCATTATGCATTCAGAGCTTTAAATGGAACATTATGTAATGTGGCCATGTAAATCGTCAAGATTTAAATTATTAATAGCAATTATACATACAAGTGTATCTAATTTAACCTCTGTTAAAGATGGACATGTGAATGTTTCATAATCATAATGCTTTTAGTTTCTCCTATAGTGTTGTGTGCAAAAAGCTATTAAAAGAACAGAAAATGATGATATTTATAATGACATCCAGGCTTCACTTTAGGCTGGCTGTCCCAAACCTTTCTTGTGTGCTGAGCATGTGATTGGTGCTGCTTCTGCTATTGTCATGCAGCTCTTTGCTATTATGCCCTTGCTGTTTGTAGTGTCTCATACATGTTTGCTATGAATGATAGTTCACGTGATATCTTTAAACATGTCATGTGGACTCTTGTCCATGGCAACTGACAAGATCTGTTTTTGATTCATAATACAGTTAGATACTGTCTGTGTATTTTCTGTTTTCTTCAGTTCTTGACCTTCCAGAGGCTTATCACATGATTGCCTCTTTTAAGGAAGCTAAATTATTTATAATAAACAAATTATAAGTATTCAGAAATATTGTATTTCAGAGAAAAATGTTCTTACATCCATTCATGAAATCAGCTCTATCGTCACCATCCATTTGAAAGGTGTTTTTATAGAAAGTCTGAGTTTTCATAGAAGAGCTATGCTGGAAAAAATGTAGCTTGAAGAATAATATAGCGATGTTACTTGTTAAAGCAAAGAGTTTTATCAGTTTCACACAGTTTGAGCTGTTTGCCCTCTTAATTACACTTAAGAGATGTTTTAATAGAAAGAAGTAAGCTCTGCTGAACTTCTCAGATCAAAGCTATAGTGTTCCTCTCAGTGTTACAGCAGCTTTTTCAATAATGTCCTCCATAATTCGCTCCATAATGATCATATTGGTGCACTGGTGAAGATAAATGCTGTAAATTGCAAGGTGCTTAAAGATAAGCATTTTACTGTTTATAGACCTCATTACATTTGCATTATTGACATTTCTTACAGTATTGGCATCCACATACCGCAGCCATTAAATCATTGAACCCTAATTAGTTATTGAAAGCTCCACTCTTTCCTTTCTCCTACTTCCCTAGACATCCCTGACCAGGTGATACGGGTGTTCAAGGCTGACCAGCAGAGCTGCTACATCATCATCAGTAAGGACACTACTGCTAAGGATGTGGTTGCCCACGCTGTCAACGAGTTTGGACTTATCGCAGCATCCGAGACATACTCACTGTGTGAGGTGTCGGTCAGTCCTGAAGGAGTCATAAAACAGCGACGCCTGCCTGATCAGCTATCCAAACTGGCTGATCGGATTCAGCTCAACGGCAGGTAAGAAGTTCAGGAGTAACACCTCGAATGGAAGAGGCAGGGCATTTAAGTATATTTTACTTTAAAGGATTTCAAAATTCACTTTCCTCAGCCTGAAAAATATGGTCCCCAGATGTCACCAGTGTTGGATGTTATTCTTAAAGTACGCAAGGATTCATACATGAACGCTTTCATAAACCATGAAGCAAAAACGTTTTATGGCCAGGAGGCTCATCTATCATAAAACAAACATATTTTACTAAGGATCAATAGTGGGAGTCTAGGGAATAAAACAGCTATTCATTTTATAGAATTTAACATTTACTATAGGCCTACAGTATATCATGTTAAAAGCTTGAATAACCAAATGAAAGATTTGACCCACAGCTCTTAGACTCATATACTAGAGATTTTTCCTCCATTTTGTATTTGAAATGATTTCTTGGCTACTTCTTACCGTGCAAGGCCAAATGGAAACATTTTGTAGGGCTAGATTGAGCAAATTGATTTCTACCCATAAAGTGATGAAAATTCAACACGATACCACATCCATATCTGATCCTTGGTAGTTGGTCATGTACAAAGCATATACATTGATTTAATATCCGTGAGCAGGGGGGCTCCTTTTTAAAGTTCAGCATTTTTTATCTAAAGCACGCCAATGCTGAATTAGTTCCTGAATAAATGGATTTAAATCAGCAGGTTTCCTAGAACTACAAAGCATGATACAAAGCTTATGTCCTAGCTCAATGGGTTTGTAAATCAATGGGTTTTACCTTAAAAAAAAGAGCTGGGAAATGATTTTCAATGCTATGTAAAGCAGAACATGAGCTTTTAGCCTTTCAGACCCTTCTGTACCAAACATCCTTTGACAGTGTGTTTTTTTAGATATCTTCCAGCAGCAATCACCCTGTCTGCTTGCTGCCAAATTCGTCCATTTTAAGATTAAAGTTAGTAGGACATGAAGGATAATTGGGCTGCAGCCGTAAAGTCTGCTTTAAACAGCTCTTCCATTGGTTTTTTCGTGTTTTTTTTTAACCTCTCTCCTGGTCTCCTGTGGTCTCTCATCAGTCCCCTCCCAACTAGGTTAGCATGAATATTTCATCCTCTGTCAGGGGCGGAGGCCTCAGCAGACAGCATGGCATGTCTGGAATTATTCATACACACACTCACATGCACAGGGGCGTACACAGAGATATATAGATACAGACAGTCTCCCTTTTATACACAGTCACGCATTCTGCACATATAGACATGCATATGTTTGCTGATGGTATGCGCATGAATCTAGCCACAAATTCTCACCAAGAAAGTCAAAATGAACTGAGTCTCACATGCTCATGCAGCTACAGGGCACTCTTGGTAGCACCCTCCCTGTTTTTGATGGATGACTGAGCTGCACGCAAAACAATTGGCATTCTCTTGAGGGCTAGCAAAAGGGTAAAAAAAGGTTGGTCAGGCTGAATAGGTGTGAATAAGCATTGTCTTTAGAAAGCTTGTTTTTTATATTGCTTTATATCACCATAAGACTTTTTTCTGTGCAGATTGTTTGCTGAGTTCACGTATACAACACATTTACCTGAGTTAATTTAGCTCAAATTGAATACAAATGTCAAATATGACATTATAGACGGTCTAAATCAAAGATTCAATCATACATAAATCTCAATGTTTTTAACATGTCCGCAGCAACCGTATTCCAACATATCTAGTGTGGTAAGACAGAAATGTTGGATTTCACTTCACAGGGACTTTAAATTCAACTGTCTCACCTCACATCTCCACAAGTCCGTTGCTTTTTCCTCCAGAGCAACAGAGGGGTAATTTAGAGTCACAGCCATGCCAATATTTTGCCCATGAGTGCTATTGGCCTGCAGGGCGCTAAGGTGCTGCTTTCATAAATGACCATATTACAGCTCCATTAGAGAGGAAGAGCGGATGGAGAGAGGATTTTAGATTTAGAAACACTGAGGCATTTAACAAGGTAAAAGAGATATCATACTGCTGGAAGCTCTCCCAGAAAATGTTGATGATCAAGTCTGAAGAAAAATGGCCCCTTTTCCCTTCTTACTCATGCACCTGTCATCTTTCTTAGCTCTCTTTTTGCAGAAAGAACTTCTCTCCATCGGTACCCCAGGGTAAAATATCAATGCGATTAATCAATACCACAGCAGTATTTTTTCCTTTCGCCCAAGCTAATCTTCAGTCAGGGATGGAGAATGTCCCTCTTTAAAATGAAATGTGAGGAACATTTAGGAGATTTATCCTGAACATTTGAATGTGCAAAGTTAAAGTTGTCTGAAAAACTGGATCCCATCCATGGACCTGCCTGTCTCCAGCCGTTCTTTTAATTTAATGCATTACATAATTTTTTAAGTATCTTACTCCGTACATACTATTTTGTCTTTGTAATTATTATGAGTTTTAATTTCACAATCCAGTACAGTTATCATAATTATTCATCTTCATTTCTAAAGGTTTGAAGAAAGGGAACTAAAAATTTCACATGGGAAAAACCTCACTGTAAAATAACAAAACTGGTCTTCCTTGGTAATGTTTTATTGCATCAGACTGTGGTGTTTGTGTCGGACTCTGCAGCAGGGCCAGGGAAAGTGTTGAAAATGGATAAAACTTTTCTGAGGAATTAAAACCAAAATAAATGAAACACAGTTTTAACTTTCACACCTTGTCCTCTTATCCTTGTCCATGCCCCTTGTAGGTACTACCTGAAGAACAACATGGAGACAGAGACGTTATGTTCAGACGACGATGCTCAGGATCTCCTCAGGGAGAGCCAGATCTCTCTACTGCAGCTCAGCACCATGGAGGTCGCTGCCCAGCTCTCCATGAGAGACTTTGAGCTTTTCAGGAACATTGAGTCCACAGAGTATGTAGCAGCTTAACATTTTATTGTTTCATTGATTTGATGTAGATGTTTAAAGAAAGACAATTACAAAAAGGAAATCCATTTGAACTTTTCTGACATGTTTCCCAGGTATGTGGATGACTTGTTTAAAATTGACACCTCAATGGGAAGTGGTAATCTCAAACAGTTTGAGGAGGTGATAAACCAAGAGACCTTCTGGGTGGCCACCGAGATCCTGAGGGAGCCAAACGCTCTGAAGAGGATGAAGACCATCAAACACTTTATCAAGATTGCCCTGCACTGTCGGGAGTGCAAGAATTTCAACTCCATGTTTGCTATTATCAGGTGGGCTTGCTGATAAAGGTGTTCTAAGTTTGTTTGTTTTATTTTTTTTCTGCAAATTGGCCTACTACATTGAGAGGGGTGTCATTTTTTTCCATAATTTTCCACAACTTTGCCTCAGCCTAGTGGTATCACTACAGACAGAATTTGTGTTTGTGCTCATTGTAACCTTCCTCACATCCACAGGAGAGTCTGCTTCCAACCAGATTTTCCCACGCCAGACTGCGTCTCCAGCATTAGATTATGTCAATCAAAAGTCCAATAGCAACACTTTGAATTAATTGTTGAAGGTAAACTAAGGAAAACAGCAAAGTAACAATAGCTGTGGAGAAAACTACTTCAAATCTTGTTCAGCCATTCCTAAATACAGTAAGAGACGTGACTACAAAGATGTTACTGAATCCTGTAGAGCAGTGATCATCAACTGGAGGCCCGATGGCTGTATCAGACCCTCCACATCTTTCCATCCGCCCTTCAGAACATTATTGAATTCTGAAATATGCAGAGGAAAAAATGTTGTGGTATATCTGATTTGTTTTTTTAATTTCCAACAGCTTAAAAACAAAACAACAACAATTGAGATTGAAAATAATTGTAAGGATTCGTTGATGTTTGATCCATGTTCCAGAAATCCACCTGTCAGTCATTATAAGCAAATATGATGCATGACAAACACATTCAAATCAGTTCAAGCTTGATTAAAACCATTTTGTGTCAACTTCAGGTGTTTTTCTGCCTGAGAATGGAAACTAAAGACCTGTTTCTTACAAGGGTTTTTCACCAATAAGGACACAGCATATTAGCATCAAACTCAGTCATGGAGAACATAACAGCCCCAGAAATATTCTGCTGAAATATCTCAATCGCCCCCCATCATGACTGGCTATGGTATAGCTCATCTCTTTGCATATACTCACATTGTTGCAGCTTCACTGCAGATGCACTTTTTTGATAAGTATCACTTTTATCCGTAACTTTATAAACAAAAGAGATTTAAGATTTTCTGATACAAACAACCCCGACTCAGGAATCAGTGTCAGAGTCTGGCTTTTTTCTTTCATCGTTGAGGCTTAGACTTGGGTCAAGGATCTGAACAGTTTGGCGACCCATTGTTCACTGCTGTTACAGGCACTTTAAACAGAAGTGTCTGACCTCTGTGTCCCTTTACACGCCTCTTCACAGCAGGATTTCTTCGCCCATATGGCTCTCTGATGCATGACCTGCTTGGTGAAAGGGGCATAACTGCTGTATTTGAGTAAAGATAGCATGCAGGGTTTCTCATAGCTTTAAACAGTGGGCACACTCTTCTCTGCTTTCACAAAATATTGTAACACAACAGACTTTTATCATGCAGGATGGGCTAGAATTTTTGTGAACGGAGTGTGATGTGAAACAATAGTATATGTGATGAAAGAACAGATAAAATGGAAACAGCTAGAGAAATGGAATTCATGTTTGATGAAAACCATTCAGATCTGATTTCCACTTACATTCCTATCCTTAAAGCCTATTTATAACCCTATTGTTATTTTCTAGAATTATCCAGGCATTGGAACATAATCTATTAAGATCTACTGACTAACACTGTTTGCCCAAGAACAGAGGATTGATTCAGAAGTTTTGGAAAATCAGAAATATTAGCTGCCAAAAGGAGAAAATTACAGAAAGGTTTAAGCAGTGAAAGAGTGCACACACAGAGTTGATGAAAGGACAAGAATGAGAAAGATAATGAAAGGAGGAAGCAGAAATAAATGCTCTGCCATTCATAATTATCTAGAGTCTAAATGAGTATGCTCTAAGATGACTTTGCCTCAAGAGGTCTCCTACTCTGGATCATGGAAAATGTGCTAACTGAATAGAAATAATCAAGCAAAAAACAGGACTGGGTTTTAAGGAGGTATATCCATTGAATATTCATACTAAAGCTATTAGTCCTGCTCTCTTGTTCTTCCTGATTCTTCCTCCATCTTCTCTTCCCTGTCTTCCAACAAAAATCCATTTATCTATGTCTCTGTCTCACCCTTCCCCTCACTTTCTTTCTCCTCTTTCCTCATAGTGGTCTGAACTTGGCACCGGTGGCTCGGCTGCGGAGCTCGTGGGAGAAACTTCCCAGCAAGTACGAGAAGCTGTTTGGAGACCTGCAGGATGTCTTCGACCCGTCTAGGAACATGGCCAAGTACAGAAATATCCTGAGCAGCCAAAGCATGCAGCCGCCCATCATCCCACTGTTCCCTGTGGTCAAGAAAGATCTCACCTTCTTACATGAAGGTTTGTAGAGAGCCTAGACTTTATTTGTGTTTGGCTGTTAGTGTATTAAGGCACTTAAATATAGCTTCTCTTCATTTAAGTGTCTATAAAAGGTTCATATGAGGCCATTTCTGAATCTTGACATGTCACTTTGCACACTTTTGCACCCCTGACTTCCTCTGTGCTGTTTTGAAAGTTCATGTTGAGTCTCACTCAGGAGGTTTACTTCTGCTTAAGGGCTTCCTCATCTTTCCTTTTAAAGACATCACCCTGAGTCAGGTCAAAACTGACCAAACTGACTTCTCTCCTTCTTGTAAATGTACAGCCATAACAGGAATGGATGATCAAGTTCCCCAATTATGCAAGTTACAAAAAGATCTCAGAAAGAAAGATAGTCACATTGATCTCCTGCAGGACTGATGAGGCAGAGAGCAGATCAAGAAGATTTTAGCTTTGAAGGTTCAGCTCAGAAATACTGTTTGAAAATTTGCCCCAAAATATAAATGATTCATCTCCTTTGCCATTTGTTCAGCTGACTTTATAATCACTGTTCACTGTGTGCTTGTGTCTGTGTTTTATGCTCACGTTTGTTCTCTCAGGCAATGACTCCAGCGTTGATGGTCTTGTGAACTTTGAGAAGCTGAGGATGATTGCAAAGGAGATCAGACATGTGGTGCGGTTGACGTCGGCCAACATGGACCCTGCCCTCATGTTCAGACAAAGGTTGGTTATTTTGACACCACAAGTCCTGATTTTTTTTCTTTTTTTTTTCTTTTTTTTTTTTTTTTTTGGTAAAGATGAATAATCCTGATTTCAGTGTGGTTCTCTTTGGACTAGTGTCCCTGGCACAGGTCACTGAGGCTGTGTAGAATTATGACCAATCAATTGAAACTCCTTTAATTTGCATAATAAACAGCGCTTGGCATATGGCTGTTAACCAGTTGGTTGTCAATAATAAGTGTATTTATTTATTTATGTTTAAGATATATTTTGGGACTTTTTATACCTCTATTTATAGAGGAGAATAGAATAGGATCAGAACCAGGGATGAGAGAGTGGGGGAGAGACATGTTGGAAAGGAGCCACAGGCTAGAATTGAATCTGGGCCACCCATGTACACTGGGCACAACCTAACCACTAGGGCATCTGAGCGGGGAGGGAACATTTGTAAAGTAATTTTTCACACAGACTTTAAATTGACAAAATTATCAAGGAGACCCTTGACTTCTAATAAATTTGGTTTATATTGTAGACATTTACTTACTTAAATTCACTTCAGTTCAGTATCAGTAAAACTTATCACCATTATTTGGGGCTACTGCTCCACTGGCTTGTGTTGCACATGCTAGTGCAACAATGAACATGCACTGGGTTCAACCAGTCTGTTTGTTTACCTGAAATACAGGGAGTCAGGCCCTGCTCTTTCATCGTAAGATTCCAGACAACCTGAGCAAGAGCTGACTCACTGCTGTGCTTATTGATAACAGGCCAAGAGTTTAATTTTCAAATATTCTTTTAGAATGGAGGAAAATAGAATAAATCTTTATTGTTCACCAGTGGTGGGAGTTTGCCGAAGGCTCTCCAGGTATATATAGCAGCATATAAACAGTCAGGCAGTCAATAAGACAGACAAACAGAACAGCTATATTTACACATTTGAAACAGTAAGAACATTGATATTATGGGTTGGATCTCATCGGTTATTTGCAAGTTTAAGAATGTTTGTTACACTTGGGATAGATGAATTCTTAGCTACATTTTAGTCAGGACCACTTTGTTAAAAAAAAAACTTATGAGATTTAAATCGATTAAGTCATACGTAGCATTAAGGAGGAGCTGGGGTGGAGGAGGGTTGCAAAAAGCAACTTGCAGAAGGAGCGGCAAAGCGTAGCCAGACTAGAGTAGTTTTTATATGGCAGCATGAGTGCAATTAGCCAATCGCAGACTTAGAGTGAATCAGCTGGCTGTCAGCTGATCTCAATTATATGGCAGCACTTGACTCAGGGCCTGCCTGAGCTAACACCACAGGCTCGATTTTAAGTTGCTAAAGTGATGCTACTGCTTCCTTTTACCTACATGAAGTTACATACATGAACAGTGCCCACCTCTAGTATAGGCTGTGTCACAAAAGTCCTACAAGACAAAAACACAGTTTAAGAAAAAAATTCTTGATGAATGGCTAGAAAATGATCAAAGAATTCAATTGAAGGGTTATTTTGCAACTACTTTTAGCATAAAAATCGTTTTCATGGTCTAAGGTCAAACAAAGTTTTCCAAGTGCAAGTATTTTTGTAATTGACTTTTGTTGTTTTAGCCAGACTGCAGAAACTTCAGACATAAGAATGACTGCAGAGAGTTCATTATAGATAGTTTACAGGTTTTCGAAAGGGCTTTGTTACTAAAGGGAAATATAAATGTGAGCAATAAGGGAGCAACCACACCATACCTCCACCTGCCAGCCTGGATCTTTCAGCATCAGGATCAGGCACACACACTTGAATGTCTGGTTCAATCAATTCCCATTCACTTTCTGTCTGGTTCATGGCCTTTGTGGGTTCGATTGCATTCCTCTGCTGAGACCAAAAAACTTGAGGGCACAAGCCATGGATCGACTTAAAGTGGTGGAGAATTGATGCCAACTGAAGTGTGTATTTGTTATCACTCAGTTTGTGTGTTTATCACAGTCTTTCACTGCTGCGGTGCATGACTGCCCCCTGCAGACACTCCCTTTATACTACAGAATGTCAGAGGAGGTATTTTTCTAAGGCTTGACTCAATCTGTCATATCAGATATGACAAAGAGTTTCAAAAAAGGTGCCACAATGATGAGTTATCACGCTAAGGTCATCACACAAACATGCACAAACACACACTGTGAAGGTTGATATGGGGAGATGTCCTATGTCAAGTGTCCTCCCATCTTCAATCATCATTACTGTTTGTTATTTGTGGCATGACATCAACATAGTCTTGTCCACCCCCAACCCCCCTGAACTTGTCTCTAAGTCACGCTTCAATCTTCACGCCTCTCGCTTGCAGGAAGAAGAGGTGGAAGAGTTTAGGGTAAGTTTGTCCTGGAACCAGCAGGAGTTTAATCCACCACCATCAGCTCTGCATGCCCCCCCATCCCTCCCCTTACTTGATCTGACTGTACATGTGTCTGCCTGTGCTTGTGTGCGATTAACCTTCAATATGAAGTGCACATCCACCAGAACATTGCTGAAGTCCATCTTTGACCCATTCATTGTTTGCCCTTTTCATAAGATTGGATGTTTGAGTCATATAGTAGCCTGAAACATGTTTATTTTTTTCCCAAGAGGTTCAAAACGCACTGATGTAGTGACAGGTTAAGGGTAGAGAAATTAATCTAGTAGTACGTGTGCATTTAAGTTCTTTTTTGGTCAATTTTCTCTTGTATCCTTCTTCATAAACAATCATGTTTCAGGCAAAAAAATCTTGTGATATCATTTACTGTGCAATAATTATTCAGCATATATGTGATGACAGAATCAATAAATGTGTCAGAAAATAGGAAAATGTGTAGGTAATTTAAATACAGTGTTAGTAGTTTTGGTTTTTGACTGTCAGTTTTCTTTATTTCCTCTTTTTATTTTGTTGGAAATTATTCCATTTCCATTGTCTTTTTGAACCGTTGCAGTATTTTTATTTTCCCCAGTGGCGTTTTACACAGCCAATCTTTAGTTGTCTTGTCATCCAATAAATGTAATCTAAGAAGTTCCCAGAGAAACTAAAAGAGAGAGAAAATAAAAAACATAATCAATATTAAAACCACTGACAAACAATCTTACTTCAAGTTTTTTTTTTTTTTTAACATTTCATAGCACATCAGCAGATCTCTCTATCAGCAGTATGATATAAACAGATACTATTTGACTCAGGTATTGCGTTAATCTGTATTTGCATCCCAACATAACAACCCATTAACATAACATCTTGTGCATCTTTTGTTTCCTAACCCTTTATGCCCCATCCGACAGAATGTTCTGCTGTTCTGTTCTGTGATAGCATGGCACACCGGCGACAGCTGTCTCCCCCAGTTTGCATGGTCCTGTTTTAAATGCTATGCTCCTACACAAAGGCAGATGTGCAGATTATAAACTAGAAAAGGTCATGAGATAGCAGATGTTTCAGTTTTACTATATTAATCAATGTTTGCCATTCTTTCCCTCTCTATTTCAATCTACCCTCTTGTTTTCTGTCTATATGTGTGTTATTTCTGCTCCTGTCTTATCTTCCTTTATCTCCCTCTTTTGCTCTCACCTTGTAAAATTCCCTCCATCTCCACTGTCCACCTTTTTCCCCTCTTTATTTTCTACCTCTCATCTCCTCTTTTATTGTCTTTCGCCATTGTACTCTTCCTTTCCTCCCCCTTCTCTTCCATCCCATTATCAGGTCTCTGAGTCAGGGTAGCACCAACTCCAACATGCTCGACGTGCAGGGCGGTGCCCATAAGAAGCGAGTTCGTCGCAGTTCACTCCTCAATGCTAAGAAGCTCTATGAGGATGCTCAGATGGCTAGGAAGGTGAAGCAGTACCTGTCCAACCTGACGGTGGAGACGGATGAGGAGAAACATCAAATCATGTCCCTGCAATGTGAGCCGTCCTACAGCACCTGTGAGTGTCACAGAAACGTTATGACTTTAATATGCTACACTGTGAGTCTGATGGTGTCAGATTTATGTATTCTCTATGAGTGCTGTATATATTACACAAGAATATTGATGGGAAAAGTATAGGGAACATAAACACCATAATCCAAACCCTTTTATATATTTTTCTATCGATGAGCCTTCATGCACTTAAATTTTTGCATGTTTGAACTTAAGAACGTTTTAATGCTGTCAGAGGGTTAGGAGAGAGATGAGAAGCTGTGACCTCACTGGCTGTTGTCCATTTTGCTAGTGTACTGCGTTTTGTACTCTGATAAGACTTTATTTGTCTTACTCGTTTGCACTGCCACCTAGTGTACTTGCAGATGCCTTGCAGGAAATAACTGAGATTATAAGATCATTGGAAGTTATAGCCATATCAATATGTTTATATGAATCTTGAAAAAAATAAATAAATCCACAATGCTTTGCATGCTATTTTTTGTTTTGATTGGAGAATTTTCTCAATTTAATATTCCTTTATCGGTTATAGGCCATTGAGTGAAAATGTCTCTTTCTGTTCCACTGAATTAAACCACATTATGACTGGTACATTATATCTGTAGGGGCAGTGAACTAAAGTGAAACTTAAATTGTTTCTTATCTTGTTTTATTTTTTAAGCAGTTCTACCATAATGTTTCTGACAAGGTACATTAAAAGATTTAGAGTTTTAACCATGTATATTGCCTATAAAAAGTATTAACCCCCTTGGATTTTTTTTACCCTTTTATTGGTTTTATAAGTCAGTCATGGTCAATATAATTTGGCATTTTTCACAAAAAAATACAAAAATGTCTCTTGAATGTCAAAGTAAAAACAGATTTCTATAAAGTAATGTCAAGTAAATAAAAATATGTAATGTACAGTAAGTGACTGCATAAATATTCACCCCCTTAAAGGCAGTATTTAGTAGATGCACCTTTGGCTGAAATCACAACTCTAAATCCTGCTCAGATGTTTTTAATTAACATTACTTTTGAGTTTTGTTTGGGGTTTTTTTGTTTTTTGTTTTTTTTTTTAGCCATGTCAAATTGACCATGATAAATTTATATTCAATAAAAGGGTAAAACATCCAAGGGGGTGAACACTTTTAAAAAGTAGGGATAGACTTTCTTATTAAACTGGGAGGTTACATGTGAACCTTTCATGTTGATGTAAATGTCATTATTCTTTTAATACTACAGTAAAACTTTACATTTGTGTTTTCAATGTATTTTTTAAAAATGTGTATATATTTTCTTTTCTTCCTTTCAGTATCAAAGAACTTGAGTGAGAGACGATCCACAAAGTCTGACATGTCCCCGGTGTCTCTGCGATCAGCTCTGCCTTCTGGGAAAACTCAAAACAGGGTTTCACAAGTCCTCCAGGTCCAGGTCCCACTGAACCCTCTACGAAAGAGGAGCACTGCCAAGGACATCGGTGCTCCTAGTTAGTACACGCCTACCATACTATCTATCATTGTTGTATATTTTACTGCAATTTGATTTAATATCACTGATTAAGGGTTCAGCAAGGGATAATTGGTGATTAACCACAATAATTTTCTACATTAGTTATCAAAGCCATGTAAAACATAAAATAAAACACCAGGGTGAGAAAACCTACATTTCCAGAAAGTGTTTGATTACAGGGCTAAAATAGACTCCTGGGCCAGTTCTCTGTGACCATTTTTTCTTTCTCTCTGTGTTGTTTTTTTCCTTCCTCTAGACTCTAACTCTCCCCAGGTGGTGAAGAAACCTCCAGTGACCTCGTCAGAGGACTGGAGCACCAAGAGGCCATCTGATGACACCGTCTCCACCATCTCGTCTCTTCACTCCAGCCCCACAGTGTCGCCACAGGGCTCCCCACGCAAAGGTGTGCCACAGAAGCCATTTTTTACTCTGTGTGCTTTGATGCAAGGATGGTTACCTTAGGTGATGAGATGTCCCAGTAGAGATAAAGTGGAAAAAACACCTGGAAGCAAAGCTCTGAAACATGATGATAATGTCAGGGAGTTACTCTGAAGCCATGTCATGGCTGAAGCCTCATACATATAAAGCCTGGGAGACACTTTCTGTTTGTTCTTCTTATACTTCCTTTAACAATTTTGCTTTTTTTACATAATTTTGATAGGGTTTTAAGAATATTTGGCTCCAATCTGTTGGTTTTCTGTCCTTTTCAGTGGGGGGAGTGGCCAAATCCCAGAACTCCAGCCAGATGAACTTGTCCGGATCTTCTTCGTCACTTACGAGCGAAGCCAGCACAAAGGCCGGCAACGTCAACTTGCGCAGCTACGGCATAGGTGGGGTTCTCCTCCACAAGAGGATCCTACTGATGACCAGACAGCACAGCCGAGAGAGCAGCAGGGAGAGAGAGAATCAGACAGAGGAGGATAGAAAAAGAGAGGGAGAGAAGGAAGAGGCAGAGGCAGTCCAGAGAGGTTTGATTCCCTCAGAACAAAGGAGAGGGAGACCCAGGCATGGTGCACAGAGAGACTCAGGGATAACAGTGCAGCATCCATCAGCCCACACAGGGTCTTCTCACAGTCTTCCAGGGCAGGCACCCATCACTCTGTCACCTCCACGGCCTCAAATAATGAGACCCAAACCCCCAGAGTCCCCCATCAGGACGAGGCTGTTGTCACCTTTCAGGATACTGAGGGAAAGGAGTCAGTCAAGAGAGAGGCCGATGGCAGTGAAATCATACATGAATGATGGGAAGGGAAAAGGAGAATTTGTGCAATCCTCACCAGAGGATAGAAGGGAAAGACAGACAGAGCAGAGAGCCGGGAGGTCGGTCAGCCCAAACCCTTTCCTCTGGCTCTGCAGGGAGAGACACATGAGGAGGGAGACCGTCTGACAGAAAAACTGATTCATCCATTTATTTTCAGAGTAATAGAAAAAAAAGAAGCTAGTTCTATTTTAGGGGAAGAACTTTTGTCAGAGGTCGATGATTGATTGTGTTTATTGTAAATCTGTTGCAAAGGACAACCAAGATTTCCAGCAGACTTTGAGCATGAAAGAAAGTTTGAGACTATCATCTACCATGAGCTGTAGACCGGAAAACAAAGTGTCTGGAACTATTTCAATCTTTCTCTTATTTCATTTTTTATAATAATAATGCTGTGAATTTTCATGTTGGAATTCCAACATATTCTATTTACTAAGCTATTTCATTGTGAAAGCAGAAAAGAACGCGATCGTAACTTTTCATTACAAAATAAATTTCAAATATTTGGTGGCTTTCAAAAAGTTCGACCACTACAGTCAAACTGAATAGGTAAATAACACGAATTTATCACTCCCACATGTTGTTGACAGATTTTGATATTGCATATAGCGTACTTCACTGGAAACAGTCATTAATCATTTCAGTGATCATTTAATTTCCCTCGTTTTCAAAGTTTAGCAGCTTTTATATAACCAAGTTAAAGCTGTGACCCCAACAGTGACCTTTTTTGTAGGTCTTCATAGATTAGAGTCTCTGTATCCGTTTAACTTCATCTTTTCTGATTGGTTGTACACAGTGTCACAGTTTCTTCAACCACATGCTGTATTGAGGAAGAGTTTGTTGAAACAAATGTTTTGTAGTAGTGTTAAGGTCTCTTTCTGGTTCACTGATACGTACAGTAGGTACTACTGAAAAAAAGCACAGGAAGTTACATTTCTTAAAGAATTAAGAAAGACTTTTTAAACCAGTGTGCTTTTTATAACCATCTGCATTGCTGTGAGTTGCATTAAATATTCCTCATGGTCACCAAGGAAAATGTGATCTGTTTGCTGCATAAAAGTGTTTTAGGAACAAATGCTCTCAACTGCTGTTGGTCACAGGTCTTTGCCTTTTTACGCTCCATTTTAGTCATGGCAGCTTCCATAGTTCACATATTAACCTTGCACTGTTTTACCTCTTGTTTAACCGTCTTCATTGTCCTCCCTCTGGTCCAGGTTACACGCTCCTCCCAGTTGGTAAAGCAGACAACCTATCAGACTCAAGCCACAGCGAGATCTCATCTCGCTCCAGTATCTGTTCAGTTGACTCAGTGCCAGCTCCAGGACTTGACGACCGGTGTAGCAGCATCAACAGGACCTGTACTGCTGCGTCTAGTAATACGACAGCTACCACCACAATATCTATTGCAGTTCCTGAGAGCACAGCAGCAACGCACTTAAACACTGAATACAACCAGCCAAGCACAAGGTAAGTGTCTCTTTACAATGCCAAGACACGCTCTAGAAAATATTATCAATGCTTTTACCATACTGTGCAAAAGTCCTACTGATGCAGGAAGTATATAAAAAAAAAATATTTAAAAAAATCCAAACTGAGTGTCTTCTACGGGAACTGTCAGCATACGGTTCCCTCCAAATAACAACTTCACTGCAGTGTGAAAATTAAAACAAACCTCTATCATTGATGGCATGATTCATAGCAATAATATTGCATAAAACAATAACCTAATGGTGGCAAAGACATTTGAAAGTAAAGTATATGCAATTGAAAAAAAAGCGAAGCTTTCGTTTATATACATGGTCCCTATGTCAGAGAGAAACTGGTTTTCACTGCTACATTACTCTAAAAATACATTTCTTGTGGTGGATTTGTAACCTTTTCTCTAATATAATATTCTAATATTATTCTTTAACCTCCTGAGACCTGAGCATTTATTTTGACTTCATTTATAGTTTCTCCCACTTATTTGGGATATATAGGACTTAAGTCAAAACATAATCCTTGTCTTTAAACAGGAATTTCTTGGAAATTTTCCTACCCAAAATTCAATCAAATGCCCTAAAATTTCAAAGAAATTATTTCAAACTTCTTTTCTATGTTTTTTTTAAGTATCCCATAAAAAGTACCCAAGAATTACTACAAATATTCCCTGAATGTTTCAGTGAAACTTTATCATTAACCCTAAAATTCCAATTAAAAAGTTGCCCCAAAATCCCATTTAACTTTCTTTGTAAATTCCCCAACTTTCGGATGAACATTAACCAAATTCCAGGAAATTGACAGAAAATCACCCAAACTTTAAAAAAAAAGAAAAAAAAAGAAAAAACAAATTCTCAATCAAATGCCCAAAACTTAAAAATACATTTCCCACATTTTCATGAAATTGCCTAAAAACTTCCAAACAAATTTCCTGAAACATCCAAACAACATTCAAAAATCCTCATGAAAATGCCAAAAATAAATTCAAAGCAAATTTCCCTTAAACTGCCAGTGAAACTCTCCAAGGCACTCTTTTCAAATGATTGTTTAAAAAATAAGACTAAATTTGTTCTCATGCTCTTCTTCCCTGATTAGATCTTCTTCTTTTGCCTTTAATGACAGTCCTGGTGGTCCAAGAGTGTTTATTCAGTTGCCCTCTCTAGTTTCTCTAGTTTCTAGTCAGATGCTCAGCAGCAGTGGTGTAGTTTCTCTTTACAGCTTGATGTGAACAGGTGCATGCAAACCAAAGTGGGCAGGTGAAGTAGAAGAGAACATTAGAGAACAAAAATGCCCCTCACACCGCAGGACCATTTAAGTTATTTATTAAAGCAAAGTGTCTTCTCAAGCACTGCTGCCCTTCATCAGACTGTGTGCATATCTGATGAATCTGTAAATGTGTGTTCCAGATGGAATTAAAACCACCAGCGAGGTCAATATGATTTTAAAAATTACTCAGCTCCCTTAAGAGAGCAATCCCATCAAAAAAGGGAGAAAATAAGCTTATGAACATGAGCTTTCAGGAAGAGAATAGCAATTTTACAAACTCTTTTAACCTTGTCCACAGGGGACTCTGATAGCTCCTATCATATTCATACCTTTCTGAAAATTAATTGGTATAAAAGCAGGTATTCTTCTCCAAGCTGTGACTGAAGGCTCAAACCACCAGGACACATCCCAGTCAAACACTCAATCATCAAAAACCTTCCCAGTGGCCAACATGAGCAAAAACACACTTTACCAACACACTGTGTTCCCTCAAGCTGCTCCTTCATTTCCTCTCCCGGCTGGATTCCAATTATGTCCTTTCTCATTAAAACTCACAGAACTGGTCGTATAACATGGCAGTTTTTTTATTAGCACACCCCCCTCACACACACATACATTGTATTGCTTTTCACACAGGCAGCTTTTTAATCTGGATGAGTAAACAACACACCTGTTTTTATTGTCTGCTGTTTGTTTATTGTTCCTCCATGATCGGGCCATTCTGTCTCACAAAGTGGAGACTATAAAATCTCTCCAGACGCAATAATCTGTCTGCTTCTCCGATATTATATTACCTCGCCAGCCTTGCTGTAAAGCACGGGCCTGTTTATGAAATACAGTTTGGTTTCATTGAGTGGCTTGTTTGTCAAGTTAAACCAGGACAGTGAATCAAACTGTTGGTTTATGAAAAGCAGCTGAAGTGAAAACTTTCTGAAAAAGCAAGATAGGGTGATCAATCATGCTGTCAAACACTTGTTTCGTGGTTAAGTTGTACAGATGAGGCATAAAGTTTAATGAATATTCACTGAGACCAAATTTTACAGGTGAAAAAACAAAAAGCCTTTGAAACATTCTTACAATGAGTTATTGGTTGGAAATTTGGGACAACACATGGCATATCTGTGTTACTTTGAACGGCTTTCCCATCCTTTCTCTACTAACAGTCAAATCAAAACATTTCTCTCCCTTTGTCTTTATTGTCTTTATGATTTTAGGCCTACTCTGTATTTCTGTGATATAATAAAAGACAGAACCAGAAAAATATGAAAAATTGTAAAAAAAAAAAAAAAAAAAGGGAAAAAACATTAAACAGCTACATTCTTGACACACTATACGTCCGGCTGCTGTTTGTATGATTATTTTGCTTATACTTTTTTATGTGTTCAAGATGAAACATTTTGTTTAATTCAAATAAATTCATTAAGTCTTTTTTCTTCAGCAGTTCCTCATCATTAGCCCGAGGATACGTAACACGGGCCTCCACTTTCACCTCCTCCACCTCTACAGAGGAGCTGACCCCAGACCACACCTCTCTTGACTCTGTGGCCGACAGCGGCCGGGGCAGCTGGACGTCCTGCTCTTCCAACTCCCACGACTCCTTCCAGAGCCTGCCCACCTCCTCCTGCCGGCCCTGGGACCACGGTATCCACGGACATCCACTCTCCCTCCCGCACACGCACCTGGGCGGCTTCAAGCACACGCAGCTGGGAGGACCGATAGCCGAGGTGGACGGTGCTGCAGCAGCTCACACCTGGGCTAGCGAGGACTCTTCTGTAAAGCATCACTCCAGAGACTCCAGCTCGGATCTGTCCAATCAGTCGCGGCAGAGCTGGGCGTCGTCCAGCTCACTGTCAGACACCTATGAGGGGAATTATGGGACTATAAAGCGGAGAAACACGGCGGAGAACCCCTCCTCGCCCACCAATGAGGAAGGAGGGCAAAGCACAGACCCTGTCTACAAAACGGTGACGTCAAGCACAGAGAAGGGCCTGATAGGTGAGGGCTCAGGCTGAGAGTTTGATTTCCTCTAAAGTCAGTGTGACAGAGGTTGCCTTGTCTGTTTGTCTGTCTGCTAAGGGCTGTGTGGGTCTTTAGATAGTTACAGTATAGAATATTTTACCCCATTATACAGCCAGTTAAACTAGATCTGCTGTCATTTTAGTGAGGTCAGCTTTCTTTTGCTTGACATGCAGTTAGGGAATCAGATAACAAAGGCTGCATTTGAGAATTTCAGCGAACTTAGGCAAAGGATTCAGGCGGTTTTCACTTGGGACAGGGTAAGAACTCAGTAGGACTAGAGGTGTAGAGCCAGGGGAGTCTTTCCTAGTTGTCTTGCTCAGTTTTCTTCCAGTTTCTTTAGGATGACCAATGTTTTTATTAACTTGTTCTTGAGGAACATTTAAGACAGTGGGGTTATTTTCCAGCTTTACTGACTGTTTCCTTTAGAATATTTACAGGGTATTAATATACAAACGTTTAAATAATCGATCAATCGTTTGAGTTGATCTTTCTTCACGTCCAGCTTTTCCAATGTTATTTTTCTAGTTTACATCTCATTGAACTTAAATACCACTAGCAAGTCAAAAACATTTTAGAAATAGAAGCTGGGCTTTGTTATTACTCTTTCTGGAGCTTAAAAAAAACCAAACGATTAATCCATTATTCTTCTAAAGAAGTGACTGATTTTTAATATGAGATGTAGCTCTAGTAGCATCTGTGTCCGCTGCAGCCATCCATCTCATTGGTTTGTTTTTTTCCTTTTAATTTTCCACACACTTTTATGCATGAATAGTTGTTTATCATGTTTGTGAAACTCCACATTGATTTAATTTTTACATTATTATCTTTCATTTCTCCCCCTTCTTCACCTACCACCTTTTTTTAAAAACTTCTTCACCCTTACTCCCTCTTCACTTCATCCCTCCTTTTTCACTTCATCCCTCCTTTTCTTTTGATCTTCACATCCATCCAGTGTACTGTATCACTTCCCCTGCCAAGGATGAGCGTTATCGAGCTCCCCCTCCCACCCCTCCAGGCTACCAGGGTCTGGCTCTAGGGGATCTGGGCCTCACAGACGGAGTAGTAGGAGGGCCAGGAGGTCTCGTCCCCAGGCCTCCTCACCTCAGACCTCCGGACTACAGTGTGGCGCTGCAGAGGAGCAAACTCATGCAGAGCCCCGGAGCAGCAGGCAGTTTGGCTGAGGCTCGGAGGCTGGCTGCTAATCATCACCTCCAACAAGAAGGCCAGACTGCTGGCTCTACTCAGGGCCACTCCAGACCACCCAGCATCTGCCTCCCAGCACAGGAGCTGGCCGACAGTGAGGATGGTATGTATAAAGAAAAATATAAAGAGGAAACTAAAAGACAAAGAACAAAAGCATGATTCATTTAGAGTATAATCCAGGAATTCAGACATGTTTCCTGTTCAAACATATATTTTTAGACGTTTTTAACGCTGAAGATGAAAATAAATGAGACAGATGTTTGTCAGTATGGTGAAGTGGGCAACTTCACTCATCGAATTTGAGTTACTATATTATTGGTGTTCCTCAGATTAATAAATTGGTTTTCCCCAAACATTGCTTTTGTATTCAAAGTCCCTGCAAAGTTATACAAAATTGATCATTCAGGTTTGTTGTATAACAGGCCGTCTGTCTCTATATGTCAGCCCTGTGATTGACTGGCAACCAGTCTAGGTTGTATCCTGCCTCTCGCCCAGTGATAGCTGGAATAGGCTCCAGCCCTCCGGAACCCCCCACCGGGATAAGTGGTATAGAAAATGGATGGATGGATGTATGACAGTCCACTGTGTTATGAACCACCGGGCAAAATTTCAGTCATTAAAAAATCTCCAAACTCCAACTTTATAAAATTAAACTTAAAAATCATAAAAAGTGAGGCAGTGAGTGGAAACAGATATCAGCAGGGGTTAAAAAGAGGCACTAATAGGTTATTGAATATCAGAACCCGATGATGACTTGACACACTTTTCAGCTCCAAAATGAAGTAACTGTTACCTCCAATTTCCACATATAGCGACCACGCCGCGATCTGCCAGTAAATCGTACTGCGGAGCACATCGCACCTTCTCTAGTCTATCATGGCATTTCCACAGCCGGCGCTCCAGTCCAGTCAATCAGAAAGCTCCAAACAGGAAGTCACAAGAATATCCGAATCTTTCGAAATACAACACGATGCGCAGACTCCCGATCACAAATCACCACTGTATCAACATTATGTCTCATTCTGTAGCGAGAGCAAAGGGTCATCGGGAAGTCAATGGGTCGCAGAGCTACAACGCTGCCATTGACGAGGAAAAGTTAACTTTTGAGGGCATTTAGCCAAAGAATTTTACATAAAACCACAGATCCTTTCGGCAGACATTAACCTATTAACTTTCTAATGTACTCAACCAATGGCAGAAGCAATAATATCATGGACTTTTACCAGAAGGATGATAAATTCACCCCAAAAGGTAAAATAATCCACTGCTGACATACTATTCCTGTGTGAACTTGCGGTTCTCCTGTGATCGCTGCCTGCTGGTCAGGGCTGCACGATGCGGCACAGTGCTCTAGACACACTTCCAGTGTGTGAGGTTGCTTGCCTTCGGTCAGAGCAAACCTGCGGCGCTTCGGGGCGTGGCGTAGTCATACTATGTGGAAATTGCAGGTTAGCCAGGATGCTAGCACCAATGCTGCTGATCCAACACACATGTATTGATATCATTAATAAATCACACGTGAGGAGGGCCCATACTCATGTATTTTTTTAGGGGCCTAGCCAATTCTGTGGGCAGGTCTGCTGGCAGCTCAACTCCATCTAGGACAGTTAAAGTGGTCACAAGCACTGGCATGGCCATTGAATATAGTTTAAAATGCTGAAAGTGAGGAAACGACATTATTTTTGATATTTAGAGGTAAACCATTCTAATTCTTGTGGATCATATTCCTTTGTCTATTCATTTCATTCTTCTAGCATGGGTCAAGGTGCGTTAAAGTTATTGTCTTATTATTGATTGTTTTTATTACTTTATTAGAGGGACTTAAAATAATACAATATAAGGATTAGTACTTCCTGTCTATATCTTCCTTGCTGACATTGATTATTTCTTCATTCTTTGGCTGGCATGACTGTTAAACACATCATTGAAATTAAATTCCATGCAGTATTAATAATGTCTTTAAAAGTCTTAAACTGAACTTTGTGAACCCTACAGATACCCTGTAAAAAAGGTATTAAAGTCTTAAATTCAGGACTTGTCGACTCCTTGTCATACATCCTCCTCTCTTTTCTTCTCCAGATGAACAAGTGTCAGCGGTGTAGAGAGACTAACGTCACACTCACACATGGACCAAGCATGTTGATCAGGCTTTGGACTGAACAAGCAGCCTGTCATCAGAGCACATTTCCCCCCTTGTGGACCATAATGCACCTCTGTAGACCCACACAGGGCCAGTGTGACCTCTCTCCACCTTCAAGGACTCGTACAATCATCTCTTTTTTAACTCATTTCACAAAGCAAAGGACAAATGGAAGATTTTAGACACTTTTTAAGAACTTTTTAAGGAAGCTGGTTGACTAGCATTAAAAAACAAATAAAAGAAGGAAGATAACAATGTCTCATGAGAAGAGGAAGTCAGCTTCCTTGGAAACAGACCACCTTTTACCTCCATTTTGCACTCCAGGCTCTCTTGTCTAAAGCTGCTTTGCTTTTTTTCCCCTTTCTTTTAGCAGCCTGAGCTTTACAATGTTTGAAATGGGTTAGCGTGAGGAGCAAACAAAGGGATTGAAAACTTTAGGGCATAATATAAAAATTACGACAAAGACTCATCTGGATTTTTTTTCTTGTTATACTGACTTATTTCGTTATTGTTTGATGTCAGCTCAGAATAGATAAATGTCAATTTATGAGAGACAAGAAAAACTATCAGCTTATTAGACTGTGGCACTAATAAATCACATCAAGCCATTTTCCATGCAACTCACCCCAAATACATAGAAAATAAAGCAGAAAACTATATTCATTTGTAGCAAAACTTAAACATTTGACTGAATTTAGGTCAAGATATCCACATAAAGTCCCTTAATATGGTATATCTAAAAGAGAGATTTGACTCTGAAGTAGCAGAGCACGCTTGTTTGTTTGTGTTGACCACTTATTTTAGCTTTATACAAAAAAGAGACGAGCAGCGTCTCTGTGGCAGTTCAGCGTTTCTGCCACCTGGCCGCCTCTCTTATTGCTCGTTCAGTCTGACGCGAGGTACTTTAGCGGCATGCTGCCTCCTGGATGTTCTATAAAAAATTGTATTATAACTCGTTTTTAATGAGCTGAAGAACAAATGCCTCGCTGCTTCCTGTAGAGTAAAACGTCGTTACTGCAGCAGCTATCATAAAACAATAAATTAGCACTGTGTGGTCACACAGCGTGCATGCATACACACACAAACACCACAAGATAAATGACAGTGTTTACACCCACGCTTACACATTTTGTTTACAGTGTTTATTAGACTAGTTGTCTATTGATTTACAAGCTGCATTGTTTAAGCATAATGCTCGGGTTTTATTTGACCTTGTAAATTTGTTTATAATGCAGCAGGAATGTGAGATGCAGCATAAAAATTGTGTGCTCACAGTGTACCTCTCATATCGTTGCTTTTTAAAGCAACAAAACAAGTCGACAGAAAATGTATTTTAACGCCAGGCTTGCATCTCCTCTCCATGTGCATAGTACATTTTGTAGAATATTTAAAGGATTTGCTTGAAAAATGTTTATTTGTATTGAAAACAGAAGAAAATTTGTACATTCTGAGAAATGTTTGGGGAACATTGTGTCTATCTGCGGTGCAGCAGGGGTGTAACTGGAATTTTCTCTCCTCCTTGTCTGTCTCGCGCTTTGTGATGCTTCTTTTGTTTTGCCACACAAAGACTTGAAACGATTGATGCTAATATATACATGGCATATATATGAATTTATACATATATTTTTTGTTTCTTTGCCGTAAATTAATATGAACTGATCATGTATAGATGAGAAAAGAGAGTCCTCTATAAAGGCTATTTTTGAATATTTTGTTATAAGAAATAACCCAAGGTTGTGATTGCCCTGTGTCTGTCTTCGGGCAGGAGTCTTTTAAGGAATTTCTTCTAGCTTTTCTGTTTTTGTAAATTGTTTTCTCCCCTCACACTCACTGTTGTTGGTGCTATTTCTGCTCTGTTTATAATCGTAATTGCTGCTGTGTTTTGGGGTATGACTGTTTGTGTGCGTGTGTTGTGGAATGATATCTGAGAGGGTGGAATCAACATAGCTATTTCTTTTTAATCCCATTTTGATTCAGCACATAAGGACAGGCTCAGAAGTAATTTTCAATAATAGCTTCTTCACAGTTTGCAGCTTTGATTGCTCCTAGCTGCAGAACGCTTGGGCCCCTGTGGGTCCCTTGGTTTTATGGCACAAGGCAATCTTAATCAAACTCAGACTGGATGATTGAGAGGAGTTTTTGATGGCATTATGACTCAGTCTGTTTGAGTTTAACACAACAAGCCCTGCCATGATGCCACGTCTGTTATCTAGTCTCTCTGCTCATCTCTGTCAGCCCAGTGGGACTTTATTTCTCCTTGCTGTACTCGTCTGATGGATTTCACAAAACCCACTGTGACCTTCACCCTAGTCTCTTTCTCTTTTTCATAACGTTAGAGTTGTTGATACAGCTGGAGTTAGAAACTGACAATTCTTTTACTTTTTTTGCACAACTGAACTCCTCAGATTCTTTACCATAAATCAGTATTAATGTTGAAAATAGCGAATAAAAGCTGCCTCTAATATCATAAATGGCACTGAAAACAAGTGTGTGTTTTTGCCTGCTTTGAAATGTTTGAATGAGATTGAAACATCTACAGATTTTACTTTTGTGCACAGAGTTGAAACTAGATGGAAGGAAATTTCCCTCTTATGCACTCTGTTAGCAGTGAAAGAAGCTGTTTTCCTTCTTTTCCTTTTGCTTTTATCATTTAGGGCTACATAATGTTCCTCAGACATGTTTGTTTTCATGGAGGCTCTGGCAGTGAGCAGCACTGTGAACACAACTCGTCAGTGTTTTTTTTTTTTTTTTTACATAAAACTAGAGAGGATGAACTTTTCCTCCCTCATAGCATTTTGAAAATACCTGCCTGATTTTATTATCCCCTCCCCATCCTGCCCTTTTACCTTGAATGCAATAAGAGGGATGTGAATGTGTTTAATTATTTGGACATCTTTTGGCATTACAGCAGAAATGCACAACAATAAGCTTAAATGTGGTGAGTGTGCTGCACAATCTGTACAAAGAGGTATTATTAACTTGGTCTGTGGCTTAAAGTTTGCTTCACACTTCTCATAGCTGTTGTAACTTATGTCTTTTAGAAAGACAACATGATTTTGCTTGTATGCTTTTTATGTATTTTTTACGAGTGATTGTAAATAGTTGTTATATTTTTGTTTAAGAGAATGTTTAAAAGGAAAAAATAACTTTTATTTCTCCAAGTCTACTGATATGAATTTGGACAATGAATAAAAAATGTAAAGCAGAACTTTTTGTGTTTTTATTTATGGCTTATGGTTATTTTCCTCAATAAAAACTGAGAACCAATTTCTTACTATTAATGTTTTATGAAAATGCAACTGGGACACAATGGAAAAACCTTAACCACTATTAAATGGATCATTTTTACTGACATTTATGGATCCAAAATGCTCCTGTCTGAGGTGATCCACACACTTTACTCTCAGTCCAAAAGCAGCTTCACTTTTTTCATTTGGCTTAGAGTGTGTAGGCGACTTTCAGAACAATGCCAGTCTGTTTTTTTTTTTGTTTTGTTTTTTTTTTTGTTAGTTTTTTTTTTTTTTTTGGAGAGGCATCCCAGGTTCATAGAAATTTGTCATACCTTTATATTTATTTTACCAACCAACAGTACTACTATGATGGCCATTAGTCTTAGGGTTTCTTTCTCACATGTCTCTCCCAGCTCTCTCATCCCTGTTTCCGATTCTGTCCACTGCACTCTTCTATCAATAAAGGTGTAAAACACCCCAAAATAAATCTTTAAAAAAATAAAAAGATGATGAGTGGAGCTGATTTGATGGTGTCTGCTTCAGTGTCTGCGGCTTGCTTGGAGTGTTCTTTTGTCTTCATGGTGTAATGGTAGCCAGGAATACTAATTAACCAGAAACTGGACCTTACAGACACAGGTGTCTTTATAGTAAAATCACTAGAGACACATTCACTGCACTCAGGTGATCTCATTTCATTAAATGTGAGACTACTAGCACCAGTTAGCTGGTCATCTGTTGAATTAGATCAGCCTCTTTTAAGGGGGTGAATATTTATGTAGTAATTTAAGTGAGATATTTTTATTTAATTGGCATTATTTTGTAGAAATCAGGGGTTTTTTTTGCATTAAAGACTGTTAAAAAGCCAAATTATATTGACTATGATTGATTTATTAAATTAATAAAAGGGTAAAACATCCAAGGGGGTGAATACTTTTTATGGGCGCTGCTTATCAACTCTAGCTCACTAAAATGGGCCATAAATAAAAATGTGTAAGGAATTAAATCAGTGAGAAACCCAGCATTTTCTTTTTATATATACTTTTATTCACATTCTGACAGCAAAATACATTGCTGAACTTACTGTACCAAAACCAACCTGGCAAGGAAAAAAAAACATAATGTAGATCTTACCCTCTTTTTATTATCTTATCATCCAACCAGATGTAGAGGAAGCACTTAGCTTGGGTTTGAAGGTTGGGTTTTGTGCTTTGTGTTTCGTTTCATTTCGTTCAGTAGTATAAGTCTTATTTAAAAGCCCCGCTTTGATTCCTACATTCAAAGGAAACACAAGGATATTCTGAGTAAAATATCATTTCACAAGCTATTTCAATGGAAGGTACCATTTTTGTGAAATAAGGAAACTCTAAGTTCCAAAAATGTGGACTAATTCGAGTGTCATTCAGTGAACTTTAGCTTCATCTGACTCTGTCACTATCTGAGTTGCTTCTTAAAGTCTTGGCTCTTTTCTGAGATAAAGTTAAAAGTTCTTGGTCAGGATGGCTTAGCAGTGAGGGGGTGAGGTGCGTGTGGTGGAGGAGCATGTTACCCCACATGTTCAAAGAGCTGGTCGCTCCACTTCAGAGAGAATATTCCAGAACGATGAGAGAAGTGAGAGTTCAGCTCCGAGTGGGATTTGAGTGGAAACGAGTCGATGAAATTACACACAGCTTCAATTATACATCACAAAAGGGGAAAGAGCCCCACTGGATGGCAGGGGAGGAAATGTGGAAATGCTCGGGTTGTGTAATCTCTGCCTGTGTGAGTTTGTGTGAGTCACAACACCAGCCTTTTCTGACTTTGAAGTTGTGACTTTGTGAGGAGCAGGAGCCGAGAGCAGGAGGTGGGAAAACGGGAACTTTACCACCTGAGGGTTGTGAGCACACATGGGGGTTTGGCTTTCAGCATATTCCAGTCTAAATGAAAATTTGTGAAGCAAAACATTTCAGAAAATATTCTTTCACCTATACAGACGCCCCACTGCCCTTGAGCCCACGCATGTGTGTGTGTGTTCATTTGTGCTCACACACAAGAGTGAGAGAAAGTTGCATCCTTAACCTTTTGGGTTTTATTTGCCCTAAAGTTTTTCAAACATTTTCCAGTCTTTTGCTCTTGCCTCTTCTTTTTTTACAATGTTATTGTAGCACAAGCAAAGATTGGTTTTAATTAATCAGCATTTTGGCTGCTCTTCCAAAATGTTGCTGTACAATGACAAGAACAAATAAAAAAAAGTTTAAATTTAAATTCAATGGTGTGTCTCTGTGGCCTATGCTTTTTTCTAATTTCAATTCAAGAATATCTCAATAAGCCTAATATGAGTTCTGTTCACTTCACCTCTTATTTTCATATACTTTATTTGGTCTAAAAATAGTTTATGCATGCAGACTACAGTTCATTCAACAAAATCAAATGTAATTGTTTTTTTAAATTAAAAGAATAAGAAAAATTTACCCCCAACCCAAAAGATGCAAAAAATAGAAAATAAAAAAAGAAGACAAAGTAATCAAATGTATCCAGGTACATAAGAGATGCCTAAATAACACTGTCATCTGCTTTAAAGATACTCTGTATGGACGAAATATTTACCACACCTGTTCATTATTGAACTCCAGGTGTTTTCAATTAGACCCATTGCCACAGGTGCACACCTAACCACACAGTAAGACACTTTGTGAAATTGCATCCCAGCTGGATATTCCACAGTCAAGCGTAAGTGATATTAATAGAAAGTTTTAGGAATAACAGCAACTCAGCCATGGTACGTAAAAATGGCCGATGCTCTGCTTATTCTGCAGCTCAGGAGTTTAGGACTTCAACTGGCATTAATCAAGCACAAAAACTGTGTAGCAGAAGCTTCATAGAATGGGTTTCCATGGTTGAGCAGCTATAGGTAAGCCTCACATGGCTTAGTCCGATGCGAAACATTGGATTGAGTGGTGTAAAGCCCACAGACAGCGGACTGTGACGTGTTGAATCACAGTTGGGCGAGTTTGGGTTTGATGGACGCTGGGAGAACATTACCTGCCTGACTGCATTGTACCAACTGTGAAGTTTGGTGGAGGAGCAGTAATGGTATGCTGCTGTTTTAATGCTTCAGCATACCAAGACATTTTGGATAATACTATGTTTCCAACTTTGTGGCAACAGTTTAGGGAAGGTCCTTCTCTGTTCCACCATAACTGTGTCCCAGTGCACAAACCAAGGACTATAAAGACATGGTTGGATGAGTCCGGTGCTGAAGAATTTGACTGGCCCACACAGAGCCCTGACCTCAATCCCATCGAGCACCTTTGGGATGAACTGGAACGGAGATTGTGTGCCAGATATTCTGGCCCAAGATCATAGCCTGACCTCATAAATGCTCCACAGATTGAATGGGCACAAATTCTCACAAAAACACTCCAAAATCTTGTGGAAAGCCTTCCAAGAAGAGTGGAAGCTGTTATAGCAGCAACAATGGGCAATCTCCATATTAAAGTACATGTATTTGAATGTAATGTTACTACAGCCCATGTTGGTGTAATGGTAAGGAGGCTGATTACTTTAGTTCATATAGTGTGTGTTTAAGACATTTCTTAAAATGAGACCAATATCTAATTAAAGAAAGTTCAGTAAAGTTTGCTTTAGCAGAATTTAAAGCTGTTTTTAGTTATTACAACTAATCCAGTCCTCAATTTAAGCTTAAAGTGTCTTGAAATAGGATGTTTACCTTTTTAGGTGAATGTGGCTGACATGAAGTCTGTAGGAATGCTTTTGAATACAGATTAGACAAAGACAACTTGGTATGAGTTTTGCTATGTAATGTTGAACTGTAAATCTTATCTCTTCCATTATTTTTGTCCCTTTTTAAATTTGTAAGGCTTACAAATGTGCTGTTGTTTTACTTAGCTCTCCCTTTGTGATCTAACTTTGCTTTTAGTAGTATTTAGAACTGAAACAAATGCTCCAGCACAGAAAATAATGCTAAACATGCAATAGTTAACCTTAAATCTCCTTTTGCAGAGGATTTGGATCTCTTGTGATTTGCAAACTTGGCTGAAAGTAATGGAAAGTGTTTTCAGTGTGACTTAAGGTTTCAGTGACCTTTGTCCAAGTCAAAGGCCAGTCAGTGATCAATGAGGCTGACCAAGGATATGTGATGTCCAGCAGAGCCGTGACTATACTTCATCTTCTTGTTCTTCACCTGCTCTGCCACATGTCACATACGGTCACTTTAGCCATTTTTCAAAATGCCTGTTTTTCCACAGCCAGAATCACACTGACTCTGTCCAAGGCCTTGTGTTCTCAACTCTTAATGCTTCTGAAATGATCAGAGGAAGCTGGACTAACTTAATGCCCTTGATTTAGACTCCTTTGAATGCCATTCTAGTTAAAGATCAGCTGCTCCTGTTCACTACACGTCTTACAAGTGGCATCTAGATCTGTCAGCAGAGGCTTTGTTTTATTTTCTAGAAGTCATCTTGAATATTAATTTTGTTTGCCACAAAGTGTCTGAAGTCATTATTCTAATCTATTTAACAGTTAAGAGTATACTTCGTAAGGCATGTCCAAAAGCAAACAATTTTACTTAAGGCTATTTGACAAAACTGATGAAAACCACATTTCTTGGTAGTGTGGATATTATAGAAGTGATGGTACAGCTGTAATTTGAACTTAAAATCAAAGAATATGATTTATAGTGCTGAATATAAATAAAATAAGGATGATGTTTTTCTCTGCTTTTGACGCCCTCTCAAAAACGCCCAGCTCTGCCTCTCTGGCCCATCCTTTCTGGGAGCACATGTTGAGATGGCACCCTGCGAGGCCACTCTGCCCATTTGTCACCAGTCCTCCAGGCTTCCTGCAGTTTAAAAAAAAAAAGGTCAAGGTCAGGGTCCTTGTATCTGACTGTCCACAGCAATGTCAGCAGAGCAGCTCAGATAAATGACCTGACAATCCCGCAGGATGTTACCTTGTGCTTGAAGCCTGATAGTAATCCTTGAAACTCCTTTGGTCTTATCCACCATCCCTTTAAATGACATGTAGGTGTCAGTGTGACTCCCTTGAATTTCAGATTCATTTTCTAGAGAAGCAGAAGTCACACTACAGCATGTACAGCCTAAGCTACTTAGTAATGCCCATCCATAGATGGGCTTTTCAAATACACACAGTAAAGACAGATCAATACAGGAAACAAAATTTAGTATATTACATTTTTTTATTGGTTGTGCTCAAAATCCCACAATCATTTCCCACTCAGTATTCCCCAGAGTGACATGTCTGTAGTGGACTGCATAGTGCACTCATCTGCATGGTAAAAAAACAAAAAAAAAGCTGTTTCAGTCAGGAACCCTTTTGTCAAGAAACACACATGATTTGCAGCTATATACAGTGCTTAACAAATTTATTAGACCACCACCCCAAGTAAGGTTTATGCCACAGCTGCCCTAAATTAACAGCATTGGTAAAAATTGGTAAAACCAAAATTTTTTTTTATGTTTCTGCAATGGTTAATACACCAATATGTAGAAGCTCTTTAACCCAAATGATATTTTTAATGCTAAAATATAAATATTATTGTTATCCATGAATTTTCAAATTTACTGACTTACAAAAAAACTGAAAAAATAGTAAAGCACATTAATATTTCTTGATTAATATGTCAAATTATACTTATTTATTTGCATTCCTGAACAGAAAAATAAGTTTTAGTGGTTGAATGTTATGCTTGATTAATTTCTGACTTCTCGAAGAAGCCCAGGGAGCCAGCTCAAATTTGGGTTTAAAAAGGTGAACTCAGTTTGAAATTCTTCATCCCTGTTCAAGACGGTAAAACGTGGAGAGCTCACTTAAAATTAAAGAGTCCACATTAAAGCACTTCATGATGCTGGATGGTCTCTGAGACAGGTGGTCTAATAAATTTTGTTAAGCACTGTATATTTTTTCTTTATAAGCAGTTAATAATCAGCTCTTATGCTGTTATTTAGGTTTGGTGGTGTGGCTGTTCTGACATCCCCCTGCCTATGTGAAAAAGCATCAAGCAATAACAGCACACATGCCTGGTCTTCCTATACCGATAAGGAAAGACTGAGGCAGACAGAGAAGCAGCAAAAACTTGCAGAGCAGACCAGACCAGGTATCGATGACAACAGAATGACAATGGTTAAGTCAAAAGCAGAATGACAGAGGAGCTGGGGTGGAGGAGGGTTGCAAGAGCAGCTTGCAGAGAGAACAGCAGAGTGTAGCCAGGCTAGAGCAGAACACCCCTCTACTGCCACACACCCATGGTTATGACACACCCAGACATGCACTGGGGTTTCAAGGTCCCTTCAATGCTGCTTTCAGTCCTAGTTTAAAATAAGACTTCATTGTTATCTAATTTTTTGTAATTGCATTAACTGTTATTTCCAAATGTGACCATCCCTTGTGGACATCCTGCTTCTTACCTGAAAGGTATCAAGTACTGGACTAGTACTAAGGCAGCTTGTAGCATTTTTTAAAATGTCTGAGAATATTTACCACCACCAAGTATAATATGTGATTGGCAGGGTTTGTTTGTTAGTTAGTTTGTTAGTTAGTTAGTTTGTTAGCAACATATCTCAAAAAGTTATGGACAGATTTTGATGAAATTTTCAGGAAATGTCAGAAATGGCATAAGGAAGAACTGATTAGATTTGGGGAGTGATCTGGATCACTATCTGGATCCAGAAATTTTTTAAAGGATTCTTCACTATTGGGAGATAGGGCTAATGGCAGAGGTCTGCGCTCTCCGAGTGCTTTTCTAGTCTGTTACTGTGATCTATATTCACACTTTTCAAGCTCCTCTCATCCGTCTGTCACAGATGAGAGCAGTCAGATGTCACTTTCTGCTTATTAAAGCTTTTAACCACACTGCATGATGGTAAATATTGCTGGGACAGCGACCACCTGTTGTTCACTACTTTTTCATGTAGGATACAGTGAGTGCACTCTGAGTAATATTACAATATTACAACTCAGAATTCAGACTCCACTACAAAATAGAGTATTGACTATAAAGTGCTCTATACAGTGAATAGGGTGTCATTGTGGACACAGCCTGTCTGTTATTTGATCAGGAAAGATGAAAGTGCTGGATGCAGATTTGGACTGATGGCTAAAAATCTATGAGTATAACCTTTATCTCTTATTTTTTCAAAATACCAACAATTTACAGCATACTACCTATTCAACATCAATCTTTATTTTGGTTGATAGAAAGAAAGATAAATAAACCTTAACGTCTGTCAAAGATTTGGGAGAAATTCTTCTTTGACAAGGCTCAAACAACAAATGAGACCTGCATTAGAACGCATTTAAAAAGAAACATTAAAACCCAAAGTCCAGAGTACAGGTAATCTTGACCTTTATTTCAAAACAATGCATCCTTTGCATGCGCATTGCTGGATTATATTCCAAGGTTTATCTTAAATTATCTCCTATTTCCATCTTTGCAAGAAGCTGCAAACAAAATATCTTAATTTAGAAATTTTTGGGGTAATTTTGGGGGGCTTTTTGCCTCCATTCAATAAGACACCTGAAGAGAGACAGGAGATATGAGCAGAGAGAGTGAGGACAGACATGCACCAAACATGTATCAGGATTAGGGTTTGAACCAGTAACAAGTGCACTGGGGACTATAGCCACCACATGTGGATGCCTAAACTGGCAGTCTTTTAACATAGTTGTAAAAAATGAGATGCATTGCATTTAAAACATCTGAACCAGTTGAGCTGACTTCAGTACATCTTCTGCTGTTCCACTAAAAACCATCAGAGGGCAGTGCTGCATTTTGAGAAGCACCTTCCCACAGAGAAGTTCAGTTTCTACTTCTGCACACCTGCTCACATTCAACTGCATACAAGACAGAAAGAAGGCTACTGGGGGAGTATATTTCTCACCAGAGATTGTCCATCCTATTAAGGTGCAAATTAGCAACATGTTGTTCTTGTTGGAACAATACAGAGCTGGCTTTGTGAAGTTAATGATTATGTGTGTCTCTATTGTCTATGCCCTGTGTCTCCTTTTGTCCCTTTAAAGGTAAATGTTGGTTTTCTAAAGGCTTCCACTCCTCCGTACAGAGGTTTAATTTTAATGAGAAGTCACCTTGCATTGTGTTTGGATATGTGTGTCCCCCTAGGTAGGTGTATACACTAGGTAATTACCCTATACAGTGCCTATAAGATTATTCACCCCCTTAGATATTTTACCGTTTTAATGATTTTATAAATCAATCACGGCCAATACAATTTGGCTTTTTTTGATAAAATTTTTTTTTACAAAAATCCCTCTTTAATGTCAAAGTGAAAACAGATGTCTACAAAGTAATGTCAATAAAATAAAAATATGTAATGTAAAAAAAAGCACTGAGTCTGTGTGGATATGTCTCAGTCAGGCTTGCACGTCTGGAAACTGTGATATTACTCCATTCTTCTTTGCAAAACTGCTCAAGCTTTATCAGGTTGCACAAGGATCAGGCGTGGCCAGTCCTTTTCAAGTCCAGCCACAAGTTCTCTATTGAATCGAGGTCTGGGGTTTGACTCGGCCACTCCAGAACATTCACCTTGTTGTCATTAAACCATTTCTGTGGAATTTTCTCTGTATGCTTCAGGTCATTGTCTTGCTGGAAACTAAATCCTCCCCTAAGCCGTAGATTTCTTGCTGACTGAATAAGATTGTCCTTTAGGATTTTACTGTATTTTACAGCAATTATTTTTCTCTCTACCTTTACAAGCCTTCCAGAGAAGCATCCCCACAGCATGATGCTGCATCACCGTGCTTCACAGTGGGGATGGTGTATTTGTGGTGATGAGCGGTGTTTGGTGTTCGTCAAACAAAGTCTGATGGCCAAAAAGCACCATTTTGCTCCCATATGACCAAAGAACTTTCTTCCACTTGACCATGGAGTCTCCCACATGCCTTTTGGAAAACTCTAGTCAACAGTAGCTTTCTTTAAAGTTTTGACTGGTGGAGAGCCCAGGCAACAGTTGTTGTATGCAGAGTATCTCCCATTTCTTGATGATGGATTTAACTGAACTCCTGGGGATGTTCAGTGCTTGAATTTTTTTTTGTAACCACCCCCTGACTTATAATTTTCAATAACCTTTTCTCTGAGTTGCTCAGAGTGTTCTTTTTTTCTTCATGGTGTAATGGTAGCCAGGAATACTGATCAACCAGTGACTGGACCCTCCAGACACAGGTGTGTTTATACTACAGTCAGTTAGGACACATTCACTGCATTCAGATGATCCCATTTCACCGACTGTGAGACTACTAGTACCAATTGGCTAATCCTCAGCTGAATTACATCAGTCGCTTTAAAGGGGGTGAATATTTATGCACATATTTTACATTACATATTTTTTATCAAATTGATATCACTTTGTAGGAATCTGTTTTCATTTTGACATTAAAGATTTTTTCTGGTAGTTTTTATGTCAAAAAAACAAAAATAAATCATAATGACCATGATTAATCTATAAAATCAATAAAAGGGTAAAACTTCCAAGAGGACGAATACTTTTATATCACCGTAGTAGTTATGCAATCTTAGAACAGCATCTCATGTATGCATTAGTTTAGTCTACCAATCTCTCTATCTGGTTACACTGTTTTCCTCTTTTTGTATCACCCTCTAATCGATAAAAAAAACACAAACTTGCCTACACAAGCACACAAATACACAATACTCGACTTAATTCTGCAGAACAAGAGGTTAGCTGCAGTGCACATCCTCTCTTGTCCTTCTTTCAGGGCTGGCATAGGATCACTCCAGAAATGTGTGTCCTGATTGAAATGCATCATTGAGTGTGTTATAAACAGTGTAAGCAAGTTTTTGTGAATGTTTCTGAGCTTCAAGTGAGTATCTTTATCTCTACCAATGTTCAGTCAGATAGACTGCATGTGTGTACTTAGGTTTCTGTGCAAATACGTGAGCAGGTTGTGAAGTGTAGAACGTGAGTGTGCGCTGCTGTTTAAGCGTGAGTAACTGTTGCAGGGAGAGCAGCCACGGTTGAAGGAGCAAAGTAGCTGAATGCTCCTTTCCCAATAATGAGTCTAGGTCAGATGGTTCAGGAGAGGAGGAGGAAGGTCAAGAGTTTGAACAGTACGATCGACCAGATCTACACTACATCCACACACACATGCACACACATAAACCTACATGTTGATTGACGCTCTTGATTTTTCTGCCCTTTTAGAGAAGGCAAGTCGCGAGTGGCAAAGGGTGAAAGAAAAAGAGAGAGGCTAGAGGGGGAGTACATTCTAGTTGATTTGGTGTGTATGTGTGTGTGCGTGTTGGAGGGAGATGTAGGGGTGAGACTGGGGTAGGGCAGTAATCTCAGCAGGAGGTGGTCTTTGCCTGAAGCAGACTTAGAGGAAGAAAGAAAAGAATTTCAGAGAGGAGGTGAGGGGAGGGGGAAGAAGAAAAGGATGAATAAGACTGCATCAGATTATGATCTGGCAGTTGAACTGCATCACAAAGTTTTTAGAAGTGATTCAAGGATCATGCCAAAGTGGCCTTCTGAGATGGGTGGGACTCAGTATTGTTTATGTAGGGGGAACTATGGTGCACAATTTTACAGTATATACTAGGGCTGTCACAATATCAGATTTTCACTTCATGATTATCATGGGCAAAAAATGTCACAATAACGATATTATCACGATTTTAATTAAAAAAATTAAATAATAATGGGACAATGATTCAAATTTATCTTTAACTTTATTTTGGCAGATGAATTACACTCAAAATACCTGTCTAAGGAGGTTCTGCAGCTGCTGTGTCATGGCGGAGGGTCATTGTTTATGTGTGAGGAGGAAGGGGGAGGAGTTGTTGGGGTGCTACAGGAGGGAGACGAAGCAGGGCGGGAGAAAACAGGGGTGGATGTAGAAAACAAACTGTTCAAGTGGCAATGGATCATTTACACGATATTATCATATGCACATTTTTAACACGATATTGAAATTTTATTTTTTAATACCACAATTATCGTCAATATCGGTATATCGTGACAGCCCTAGTATATACCCTCCACTTGGTCAAATATGAATGACTTTGGAGAGAATGATCCAGTACAACATTTTAGACATATGAGGTGAGGAGGTAACTCACTGAAACATTTTACCTACTTGAATTCCTTTGGCTCATACCAGATCCTCTGACCGGTGAAACTGTTAATGGATTGATTAATTTCCCTTAAATCTGGCTGTTTGAACAATGAATAAGAGCACTTTTTAAATCTAAAAACTGGTGGGTTGGGACCCAAAGGTGAATTAGCGTGCTTGCTGGTAAACCAGTCCAAATCAACCACTGCATCTCCAAACTTTCAGGTGTAATTACACAAACTGAAAAGGACTGAAAAGGGCGAAAAAAAAGCATATAAAACACTTAATCAGCAGCAATTACAGCCAATTATATCTCTAGGAGGAGTGCACCTTGTGTACTAAAAAATAAAACAGTTATGGCAGTTAGCTGATGATAAACACGGCCAGAGCACTGTACGAGGCAATAGGCTACTAGCTACTTTGTTATTAGCTGACACAAACTACAGTTTTGATATTCAAACAGCACTCAACACTTGTAGTTGCACTTTTCCTAAATAGTTTGTGGCACTTGCGTTTTTATTTCTCTCCTGCAGGTATAACAGAAAAAAAGTCTTGTATGAGTAAATGAGCCCAGTGCAGGACAGACACCAATGTGTTCATCAATAACCAATAACTCAGAATATTAACTACTTCAGTGACCTAGCACCACATCAGCAATGTCAGCAATTTCTTTATCGTGTAAATAGAATCATGTAGCTTAACTTTGTTTATGGATAACTGTAAGTAACTGTACAAAGCTCTGTGCAAACTTGTTAGCAGAAATATGCAAGTCTAAAAAGGGAGAGTGACAGAGAGAAGAAGAAGCAGAGAGCACAGGAAAGTCAGAATGAAAGAAGGAAGGGAGTGTAGGGTGTGAAAAGAAAAAGAGCAACTGAGAGTGTCAGAGGGAAAACCTAAGCACCCCCTACTGAGGAGGAGCTGGAGAGAAATGGATGGGTGAGGTGACGGGGGGTTCTTAGTGGGAGGCCCCTCCTTTGAACTGGATGTCAGGGGAGAAAAAGAGGGAGACAGAAGGAGAGAGGCAGGGAGCCATCTCAGAACAGATCAGTATGTAGCAGGCCAGATTAAAGACGGAGAGATCACAACAGAGTTAAGGGGGGAAAGTAAAGAAACTCATGGTGATACTTAAGCAGAGAGGAGAGGAGAGGAGAGGATGCTGAAGGTCTAACCTCCCCCAGTGCTTCTGAGCTGCAGCCAGGTCTTTGATCCTGGACTACATTTAGCTCCTCTGTTGGAGACCCTCCTAGGCAGATGCACAGGATTAAAGGCCCAATCCAGAGTTGATCTGACATACAAATTAAAATTCACAGATTCAGGTGGAGTTGACATTGACCTGTGCTCCTCATTGGATGACTTTACCTGAGGTATTGCAAATCACAATACAGCACTAGACCTTGATAATAAGATCCAGGTGTATTAGAATATAAGGAACACCTTATATGGGCTGGGCACAAAAGTCTGACTCTAAAACTTGAGAGCTAAAGGAACTGTACATCACACTGTGATGCTGACAAATCCGTGAATTAAATGGCAGATTTTGTTTTCAAACACTTGCATTCACACATGCTCTAAACGTCTTGAAACCCAAAAAATGTTCAGGTTGAGCAGCATGTGTGAACACAAACAGCCGAGTTTTTAGCCCCAGCAGTTAAGACTTTTTCCTGTCAGCTCCCACGTAAGAATTTTGAAATTAGTTAGAGTGAGCCCGCGTGTAAACACAGCTGCAGCTATTCAGGAAAATTCCTGGTGACAGGTGGGATAGAGTAAGGACATTTACATCCTCTGACTGCCTGCAACCAGTTTGATCTTTGTGCATGTATAGAAGGTGCTTCATTATGCTTTCTACTTGCCAGTATGTCCCTCTCTGGTCTTTTCTTTGCCCAGTGAATAGTCCAGTATCAGAAACAACATCAATAAAAACGCAAACGCTGTCATCATGGTGTCGAACTCTGTTGCTTGTCCGCCAAATTGCATCTTTTTTTTATGTCATAACTTGTCTGAAAAACATAAAATACATTATGCAGTCATGCTTGTTCTGGCAGTACACAAGAGCTTGTCGTATGCAATGTTGGAACAACAACCACAACAACAACATATACATCCTCATACAGAGATACATAAGGATGTATAGGAAAACACTCAGACAGCTGAAGTGTCTTTTCTCACAGGTGTTTTCAAGTGTGATGGAAATGTGGGGCTGTGGTTGATGAGGACCCAGGTGTCTTCTGCAGAAGTACTGAATCCTGATGTACGAGATTTCAGATAATTTGAATAGGAGTACAGCATGGTCCTCTGCTTTCAGGTTTGCAACTCACTTGAAGGTGGGCTATGATTATTGAGGGCCATTTGAACAAAAAAATCCCAGTGTAGGACTACGTCATTCAGTTAATAATGCTGCAGTACAGAGCATATCTGTGGCTTTTACTTAGCAAAGAACATATAAATATGTATCATGGTTAACACTGGCTACATTCTACCAAAATAGTTTGATTTTTCCCAGCTTCTCTGGCTGTTAGGAAATATTTTCACTCCTGCATCAGGCTGCTCAAAGCATTTCAGGTAAACCTTTTCTTTGAAGTTAGCAAATTGATTCTTTCTCTGTGCTGCAAAAGAAACCCAGAGAAACAACCAAGCAAGCATATAATCTAAGAACGTCAAAACATACCACTGCAAAACAAATTCTACCCTCCTGAACTGGCATATCATCTTGACCTCGGTGAACAAAAACAGGTCTGGTTTAAATTCAAATATAAACTCTGCTTTTCCTTGGCATTTCCACTTTAATTCACACTTTGACTTTGCTTTAAAACTCTATGATCAAAGTAACAATGAGCTATCCCTATCAGCATTGATAACATTTGCTATCCATGGACCTACTTGACGTAAGCACGTGCTCTCTTCTGTACCCTTGCTAACAGCCAGTGACAGAGTGGCCATCTGGATTTTTTGGAAAATGTCAGAAGGGCTTCCCAGTATGGGCCAATCAGAACAGTTCATAAATCCACTGATTAAAAAAGGGAGATTGGTTTGCTCATACTGACATGTAGGGTCTTTCATTCACACAGACTTGCCAATTCTTTCTTGTAGGGTAGCTCAGAGGCAGCCAGAGTTGCTCATACTGTCAAACAGGATCACACAATCTGGCTACATGTATCTTTTCTTGTTATTTTGAGCTATGAAGAGGAAAAAGAAATGTTGCCAAAATCTAAACTGTGTTGTCTTCCACGCCTTGACAGTTTCTGAGGAATCTAAAAAATCAGTTTATTACAAATCTAAATAAGTATCTGATATTTACAAATATAAAAGTCAAAATGATTCAAGGTTTTATTCTATTTTTTTCTGCAGAAATAGGCCCAATAGGTTCCTCTAAACTGATAAAATATTTTGAGATTGCCCCCCTCAGCATGAATGCCTCATCATTAAATGTGTACAGGGTACATAGAGAAAAGATAATATTGATATTGAGACAACTGTGACTTTATTTTTTATTTTTATGTGAAAGGAAGGAAACAATTGGGACATTTTGTTAAATATGTAGCCGAGATGGAAAAGCCTTAGAAATACTGATGCATGGGTTTTGAATAACAAAATGGAAAAAAAGTTAATCGTTTGAAATAAAGTAATTGAAATCAGCTGCGTGTAACATGGCCTGTTGTATCAAAGACAGGAAACTTGTCATTGCGCTAAAGTGGTTGCCTGGCAACCCTACCTGAAGATTTCAAAGATGACACTTTAAGCTAGGCTAACTGTCTGAAGAGGCTGCTGGACCTAATGTTGCGGACAAACTGAGCCAACTTTAAACAACAGGGCTTACTCCTTAACTTTATTTGCAGCCCAGTTTCAGTATTACAAACGAGTTAGCATGCCAACTTCAGTTGCATCACGGAAATACTTCGTCAGAAATGTTGCTAGCTTAAATTTGGACCTCAAACATCTGCGCTAAACGCCACAAGGAGGTAGAAGCTGACTTTCCTGTCTATCTGCTGCCAACCTCATTAAGAAGTCACACATGTCGACTTGCTTTCACAGAGCTTCTATACTGTAAGTACGTTGCTGCTTCTCATTCTAAGTTTATATCTTGGCTGCGAAGTCGTTTTGTGTGGGCTGTGTCAGCCCTCAATATTCGTCATAAACGGCGTCTGTTTTGCTCGCCTCCTTCAACATTGTGCACTGAGATATCTGGGCTGCTGTCCTCTTGGGGGCCTCTGCATGTAACTTCTGAAGTGTCTGAGAGTGTGGGCTACTCTCTTTGTAGTCTGCTATTGTTTAGCATGTGCGATATCTTGCATGCCTTGTCTTATTTTGAGGTGGAATTGAGCTCTACCATGTTACTAGTATAAATTTAAAGGGTTAGTATGAGTGAATACTGTCACTGGTTTAAAAAGTGTATGTCTGTGCTACTATTGGAGCTTCCGTATTGATAAACCAGCTAACAATTGTGCAGCATTTGTTACAGAATTGTTTTTAAAGTTATGGATACATGTATGGATGGAGGTGATGTTTTAAGTATTGACTCTCAACTGTGACCCAAACACAAAGCCATTTTCAGAGGCAAAAATAAATAAATAAATCTATGATGTGCTTTTATTTTGAAGGCTGTGCCTCAGTCCCTGTCTCATTGAACCCCTGTTTAAAATGCAAAGCTTTGAAAATCACTCCTGTTGTCTTAAAATGGTCATATTGAACACAGAAAAATGATTTTTTTTTTAAAATTTACACTCTTTAACTGAATAACTGTCAGCCTTAATGTCTGAATGTGGTGCGACAATGAAAGGGGCCTGTGGACTAAAAAAGTTATTGAATATTGTTTTTTAATCACTTAATGTGTTAAAAGTTGTTCTAAATACATTTGGCATTCAGATATTTTCCTTGATACTTTTTTTTTGGGGGGGGGGGGGTTCCTTTAATACTTTGTAAATAATTCTTAAAAATAATTATCAACCCTTTTATCATTGTATATTAACATACAGTGTAAGTGCTGCATTAACATAGACTTCATTAATATACGTAAAATCTGTGATGTACCATTTCACCTAAATCCTCACAAAGCTTCTCAGCATTAATTTTAGAAAACATCTTATTTTCTACACTAATTTGATCAAGAAAGTTTAAAATCAAAGGCAGATTTCTCTGAGTAAATATCTTTAAAAAGGAATCTTTAAAAAAGTATTTGTTTTGATACCTCTTCCTTGGTAACTCTGCATCCCTTTCAATCTCTCCTTCTTCAAGTCTGAATCAATGTTATGATGTCAAAGGGAGTTTTTGGATTGATGGATGACTAAAGTGCCCTGAGGCAGCTATTTCTAAATTACAAGCCTGACTGTGATGTCAATTAGGGGAATAAAAAAATACCCACACTTCAGAAGTGCACAAACACTGGAACTTGTTGACTTCAGCCTTGATTGTATTACCAGTTTTCACAGCTTATCAGCTTTCATAAAGATTCACAGTGATTATTAGGTTGGCTAGAATACATGGAATGAGTGCATTTTCATATACTCAGCTTAATTTGTCTTACTTAGAGTGTTCTGTGTTTTGTTAAAACGCACAGTGCCTCTCTTCCATGCCTTTGTGTTGCAGATGAAAGGTTACTGCATATCATATTTCATTGGCCGGGAGACTGTAAAATATTGAGGTGGATATATCTGAATAACCTTTATGTGTATTTGCAGAATAAGGAATATGTTTGTTTTTTATACTTATTTAACAATTGATTGTATTTCTCTCAAGCAACACAATCTTTTTTTGTCTGTTATGATGTTCACTTTCAGATTAAGCAATCACAGAGCCATAAATTCTTGCTTACTGACCGACAGACATCATAGAATACACAGTGCTACCCAACCAAACATTTGTTTACCAGCCAATCAACTTAAGGCCTATCTAAAACTGATCCTTTCAACCTCGCTCACTCTGTTTGCACGCTCTCATGGAGGGTCTGCCACACTGAGTGTCATCCAAAACCTCAGAGTGTTTAGTGGGTAGTTAAATCCACCAGCAGCAAGTCTGCACCAGCGTCATACCAATGTCAAGAGACAGCTTGTACAGTAAGATTAGGATCAAATTTCAAGCCTTTAAAATGGTTAATGGGCTCATTTGACCTTTAAGTGTAATATGTTTACAAGGACTCACTTCAAAACGATGTAAGTCAGATATTTATCACAAAAGCTCTTTTGATCACTGAGGAAGAAGAATAATGCTTAAATTCAAGTCTAGTTTTTCTCAAAATCTTGCTTTTTTTTTCTCATTATAGGTCAATCCTGTAAGCTAGCAATGTATTAAAAGTTGTCTGATAGCCCTGCATGCAAGATGATTACTTCAAATGAAGTAAAGATACTTGCACTATTGTGTCTATAGTGATGAGTCTGTGATGCAGGGGCAAAAATGTAATTGGTGTAGGTGAATCGTTTAAAGCTTGACATTCTTGCAAAGTGCAGCTGTTGCTGACCATGTGCATCATTTCATTACTTCAGTTGTGAGTGTGTTTTTGGTGTGGTTTTCTGTGTGTGATTTTGTGTGTGCTCATATGTGAGACCTTAGAAGGGCAAGTGGAGGTGAATGATCACCTCGTCCTGCTCTGTTTAATCGGATGGAGACTGCAAGCCTCTGGCTAGGGTAGATCGTACAACACACACACACACAGACACACACACACGCCTAGCCTATCAATGACCCGTGTATAGCATTCAGCCATTTGGAGTCATTTCAATGCAGCAGTCATTTTCCTTCAGGCGGACAAAGACTGTTGATCTGCCCAAGGGCACATACAATTTTCTACAATCTGGAGCCTCTCCTGCTCCACTTCTGATTGATAGAGTCTGTGATCCAACTCTCTTCTCTGGATGTCTCTCTTTCCTTACTCTCTCAGCTACTCTTTCTTTGTCTTCTAAGCCAAGGGCTCTCTTTATCCTTTTTTTTCTCCTCCCTGTGTGGAGACATTACTTTGGAACTCTTTGAACCAGTGGCAAAGAATAGTGTAGCAACAGTCATCAAAAGAAAGCGATATTTTGACCATACTGTGGCAAAGTTATATGAGATGTAGCAACACAGATTCTTTTGGGCATTAAAAAGTTCTACTGTCTCCTCTCTGAATCAAAAAAAAAACTGTCCAGATTAGGGCTGTCACTTTTTATTCAAAATTCGAACATTCAGTCAAACCTGTGGGTGAAAATTGGAGGGCGTTAGCAAGCGGAGCAAAAAGCGGACAGTTACAACACCAAAACATCTTAGAAGTGCTATATGGAAATATTTTAGATTCTACTCTGTAGATGGTAAAACAATAATCAAAGATAAAACTGTATGTTATTTCTGTACCAAGCAGCTTTCATACTCGTCAATGACTACAAATCTACATGCACACCTGGCCGCTTTTTAACTGAGTGAGGCAGTGGAGGACGCTCCACAGAGGCGTTAAGTCAGGTGTACAACCTCAAGTGACTAACCATTTTTCAGCAGGCCCTTTGCCAGAAGCTCATAAAAAGGTCATAACAAACAAGATTGCGAGATTCATATGCAAGGATATGCAGCCTATTGGTATTGTTTCTGAAGAGGGGGTTCCAGGACCTAATGATAGAAGTGGAGCCACGCTACACCATCCTAAGTCACATGTGCTGTGCACTAAGGAGCTGAGAGAAAGCCACACATCTGACTTATTAATGTACCCTGTTTGGCCCACATTCTAAACAAACTGCAGCTCATTTTGGGAGGTCTCCATTAGACAGCTGCCCCCTGGAGGATAAGCAGGAGCTTCTTGGATTTAAAAAAGAGAGACCAATACATTACTGCTGAACCAGATGGAATACAACGTATGACGTGATATGTTGTGAATCCGAACTACAAGCAGCTGTGACAGCCGTCATTTTTGAGAAAAAGATGTCCCATTTGGAACTCAGCACATCAGAATGGTCTGTGGTTGAACGACTAAAGGACACGCTAAAGCCCTTTAAAGTAGCAACACAGGCCCTCTCTACCGAAACCTACCCCATAGCATCAGCTGTCCTGCCACTGCAGCACATCCTGTTATCTCAGTTGAGCACACCTGATGTGTCACATAAACCAGTCAGTTACAATGCGGAATTTATAAATCGCATGTAGATCTGTAGCGATAGACTGCATAGGGAGCTATTTGTTCTGGAGTGCTCTTCTCATGCTGATAGCTGTGCAGACAGAGTATGTTGAAATTAGGGGTGATGAGGACCAAAGGCTGTTGGTGCTAGCAATGCTAATATAAGCCACATCCTGCAAAACTATTTGATGTTCTTTAAGACCCTGTGATCCATTTAACGCTGTGTTTTTTCTGAAATATTCAGCCAAATTCAACTCACAATGTACCTATAGTGAGCCAAACTCTGGTGCATTAGTAAGCAAACTAACAACCTTATTTTCAAGTGAACCAGCATTCATTTGAACCTCTTTGGACCAGAGAACTATCCAACAAAGCACCCAGAGTGCTCAGGTGTGAATGCACCCTCAGTTATTATCCTTTTAAACTGGGGATCTTTGTCTGGTTGGGGTGGGAAGATTCAGCTGTGATAAACAGCAGAGGTGTCTATAGGTTAATGGAGACTAAAAAATGAAACTGTGTGTAAGAGTGAAGGTGTGTGTGCTTTCTGCTGCCAGATATGAGAGGTCCTGTGTGACTGTCAGAGTGCTCATTACCTGCCAAATTACCCAGTATCCAGCAGGAGGCCTGTGCTCTCAGTGCTCCATATTAACTCAGTGAAAGACGCGAAGACAAAGATGGCAGAATGTGAAGTGTTTAACAACACTGGAAGGATTTGACACTTTCTCCAACTCTGACTCTACCATGAGAATTTAATGTATTCTACGTCATCTAGTGTTTGAAATGAAATCAGATTTGTCACAGATTTGCTTCCCAGCCAACCTTGCAATCTTTTTATTCTGGGAACGTCTAGCTGACAACAAATGCTGTTTTTCAGCATCTCCCTGCTTCAGATTCTTTACATGCCTCTACCCATAACTCTCTGCTGACCACTAAGCAACTTCAGGCTTGACTTTGCTCAAAGGCACTTCACTTTTGTAGCTGTATTAAACTATATCTCGCACACAAATTTTCTAACCTTTAGCTCTATGATCTCAGGAGATTCTGTCAGCCCTTGTTTGGTTCAAGCCTCCTTCACTCACTCTTGTTATTGTAATATTTTTCATCAAAGTGTTTTCCCCTCTTCATAATTCTGCCTCTGTCTTTTGTGTACTGTGGGATCAAAGCTTTAAATCCTCCTACACTTCGATCGTCTGAGGAACTGACCCTGACCCCTGAGAGTGTTCAGGCTGAGCTCTTATGGGCTTAACTTTGACTTTAAATGACCCATATGAGATTAATAAGCACAAATGTACTTCCTAAGGTGCTTTACGTTCAGGTTCTCAGAAGATGTATCTATCTAGCTCCGTGGTTTTAAAGCTTTTTTTGCCCAAGGCACATCTAAGATCATGCCAGGATCTCAAGCCAAACCTAGGTCTATATGAGAGCACTGCAACATCTGTGTCGATAGTTTTAGATGTTGAAACAATGTCTTAATGTAGCTGTCTATAGTCTTTGAAACAGTGCCTCTTATGTATTTAGATTGTGAAACAATGTCTATGTCGAGACGTTTAAACAGCATCTATGTCTAGATGTTGCACGTCTGTCTAGCTTCGTCTTTAATAAATCTTTTACTAAAAGTTCATTCAAATTAAAGTGTTGCTGTTTTGTGGTGAGTATAACATCACAAGTTAAAGCAATTCAATTGTCCACTGATGTAGGGTCTTATGTGACATTTCCAAGCAATCAATATTTTGCTTTGTGTGTGACATTTGCGAGCAGTTCATAATTTACCATCACTGTGATTTAATGGTTTTGACCAGAGCGTACCAGAGAAGGTTGAACTGCTGATCCAGACTGCAGAAATCTCCGGATAGCACACACTGATTACACACTCTGTATAGATGTGTGTCTGCTCCCTTTTAAGACGGAGCCATGAAACAAATACTGGAATGCTCATGGGACTGTGGAAAAGGAAATTAATCCATGACCTTGAGTTGGAAAGGTTGCCGGCTCGTGGTGTACCGCAGAGACCCCGACAGTCTTGTTATAAATGAAACCCAGAGTTATTTACCAGTACACAGGATCTGATAAAGCAGTCCTTGTTCTACACAGGCAGAGGTCTTTATTAGAACCCAGATTGGATGTTGGAGGGAAATGGTGGAGCACAGTAGCAATGATTTGATAAAGTGTCCATGTCTTGTCCTTGTTTTGATTACAGCTGTATTTGCTATGCTTATTAGGTGTCGGATCCTTCAGACATAAACATGGGCTTGAAATACAGGTGGCTTTATTAAATGGGAAAGATCTGATAATATTCCTAATATTTCTTTCACCTTAAGCACTTAATTTTTCTGTGGTGAGAATTGTCACAGTTCTGCCTTCTTAATTGGTAAAAATCTAAAAGGTGTTGGTTGCTTTTATTTGTTTAACTATATCATTCTATTTTCAGTTGCTAGTTCTAGATTAATGTTGCGGGGGAAAAGGAGAGCATGATGCATTGCTGGGATCTCAGTGCTACACACAAAGAATTTATCCTGTTTTGGTCACTCACAACACTCAGCAAACACTCAAAAATTAAGCACTATTTATTTAGGATTGGATCACAGTGACAGTGTGTAAATGATGCGAAGATGGTTTGCTGAATGTGGCTGCAAAATGCTAGAACTGTCAGTCTACAATCCTCTGTGTATGCCAACATCTCCATTTCTGTGTTGTATATATTTTTCTACAGTAATTGGCAGCGTATCTGTGTGTCTGTCAATGTCTACAGTATTTGTAAGCTACACAGTTGCTTTACTTGTCCTTGATACCTCTCACAAAACTTATTGGGTATACTGGTATGAAACTGGTGCCAAAATTCAGAAATATGTACAGATTTTCTCAAAAATCCCAAAAAGTTGAGCCATGACATCATCCGAGGACTTCTGCTGCGTTTCTTTTACCTCGGAAGTCGGAGCTGCGAATGACGTTATACCCTTATTGAATACTTTCAATTTGTTATGAGCTCATAAGATTAAGTTACAGAACCAGAAAACAACTGGACTTCTTTGAAACATGCCCACAACGAATCATTTGTATAAAAGAATACACCTGCTCCATAATATGGAATAGTGAGAGTGCAAAATTACAAAAATAAATCTATAAAAAAATAATCAAATAAAAGTGGAAATATAAAGATGAATAAATAAGATAAAAAATAAATAATGTAGCTATATAAAGCAATACTAATCAAAAAAATGAATCCATAAAAGAAAAGGCTAATAAAAGTAGAAATATAAAGACAAATTAATAGAATAATAAAAAAAAGAAGAAATGTGCTTATAAATAAAATAGAACATAATGTAGCTATTTAAAGCAATATTAATCCAAAAATAAATCCATAAAGAAAAGGCTAATAAAAGTAGAAATATAAAGACAAATAAATAAAATAATTCAAAAAATTTGTGCTTTTATAAAGCACATTAATTTAACATTGTGATCAATAAATTGCCATTGCTTTTTAGATGCACTTTATTGTTGCTTTTACTGCGCACATTAAACGCCACATTGTCATTGCTTTAACTGCTTACATTAGATGCACATTATAATGTCGCTTTAAAAGCAAAGGAAATATGCGCAGAAAAATGTGCGCAGTAGGAATGTCGTTGTGTGCAGGCGCAGTGGGAATCTCGCTCGAGGAGAATTATGGTGGTGGCATATTTGAAGAGAGTACTTTTAAGACTCTTACTACTTCATACCATAATCCCTGATCAAAGTAAGCTCACAAGACAAGACAAGACAAGACACAAGACAAGTGGACCACGTGATGCTTTCCTAAAGTTCTACAAAAAGTGTAAAAATAAAAAGTAAATAATTCAAAAGGCACAGCTTTAATGCTCCCCTTATTGTGTTGTTGGCCTATCATCACACATAATCACCAGCACTTAGAGATGCTGAGCTCATATGCAATTATTTGGGGGAAAAAAAAAACACACCTTTCCAAGCATCTAATGATGAGGACTGTAACAGCATGGCATAAATAAGAGTAAAGATTAGCCTACTGTCTGCAAGAGCTGATGGAAGTACTCTGCAGATTTTTTATGACGTATGAACTCAGGAAACAGTTTCACCTCTGTATGACTTAAAGGTACAGTGTGTAGAATTTGGCTGCATTTCGCCAAACAGAAACGGTGTAGATGGGATATAATGTTTATATATTTATGTGAAGTATGTTAAAATAAATGCACAATCATCATCTTTAAACTTTCATTTTCTTTTTACAGAATTAGAAAAAAAGCTTTTTAAATTTACATTACTGCGGGTCACCCTCACGGAGGCTGACATGACAAACCGCCATGTTGTCTATGGCAATGTTTTGGGGACAGAAAGAGCGAAATGCGATTTTTAAATACAAACCTGCCTGCCGGTCCTGAAAGCTACCTGGAAGGCAGGTGGAGAAGAAGACTGACCTGTAATCTATAAAAATAATGGTTACAAAAATGAATGAATAAATCCTCACCTCGTCACTGCTGTAAATGATGTCCGGCTCACGATCCTTTTTGATCTTCACAGGCTCTTGTTGCTTAGTGATGTGATGTTTTGGTAACAGATCGGCTCATTCTAAAATCTGAACGCTAGATGTCGCTAAAATTCCAAATTTTACACAATGCACCTTTAAAAATAGATGATGATAAATGGTGTATAAATATTAATTGACATTGCAGTGTACTAAGCCATAACCAGCAGTTAAATCAGTCTGAGGCTTCTTTTTTCAAGCTTCATTTTTTTTCCATGTGAGGCACCTGGTAATCAGGTCAGAAATCCAGCAGGAGTGAAATAAAGAACAGAGTCCCTCACAGGATTTTAGTCGTTACTAATTCTCTGGTTACATATTTTATGGATCAAAATAGTGCTAAACCACACTGTTCTTTGAAGATGCTGTCAGTGCTATCAGTTCACTGTTATCTGAATCAGTGGTTCTCAAACTTTTCGGCCTGCGACCCCCGAAATAAAGGTACCAGAGACCGGGGACCCCCACTGTACCTGAAGGTGGTTGAACACAGCCATGCACAATTTGGAATGGTCATGTGCAGACAAGGCCGTCCATAAAGGGGGGTAAATGGGAGAGCTTTCTGGCGCCCAGCCAAACTGGGGGCCCATGGAGGCCAGCAGAACCATGGCAAAAAAAAGGCAAGAATGGGTTAAAGTGGCAAAAATGGGCATAGATAGTGGTTAAAAAGGAGTTAAAATGTGGCTAAAATTGCTTTAAATTCGCAAAAATGGGTGAACTGAGAAAGAAAAAATAGGCGGATAGTGGCAGAACTTGGTTAAACTAGCAGAAATAGGCATATTAAAAGTTAAAATGGTTAAAATGGGAAAAAATGGGTGTAAAAAGGGGTTTAAAGGGGTTAATAGTAGCAATAATGGGTCAACAGAGGAAACATTAAGCTTAAGTGGCAAGAATTGGTTTAGAAGTGGCAAAAACGGGCAGAGAAAAAGTGGTGGAAAGACTTTAAAACTGACAAAAAATAGTTGTTAAATGGTAAAAATGTGTTAAAATTGGTGGGAAAAAATGATGAAAAGGGGTAAAAATTTTGACAGAATTGGTGTTAAGTGGCAACAGTGTAATTTTAAAAGTTAGTTTTTCTTGGGGGGGCAACTGAAGACCCCATTGCAGTGTACCGTGACCCACAGGGGGTCCCGACCCCAATGTTAAGAACCACTGGTCTAAATCAGATGAAGAGCATTGTGGCAGCACAGCATTAACTGGGCTACAGTGGCTACTAGTTGCTGGTTGCGTTACAGTAATGTCGTAGCATTTGACTGGGATTGTGGGCCTAAACTGCCAGTGTTGAGATTACAGTAGGTTAACCAGCTAATAATTCTGGTGCCAACTACGCAGGGACCGGACAGTTTTCCTAATTATCACAATCATCCCTCAAATGAAATGAAGCATAGAGCCAGCACGACAACTACTAATAGTCTGGCTACCTCATGTTTACACCAAATTCGCACCAAGCCAACATGTTTCAAGGAATAATTTACCCTTGGCTGCAAAGAAAATGATAGAAACCTTAACCCTTAAACAGCTAAATCATAGATAGATAAAACTTGGCAATACTGAACTGAAAAATGTATCCAGCAATCCAAGATAGCATATTTAACTTGTCTCACCATAAAAAGAAGGAATTTATATATAAAAAAAGGGTCAAATGGTTAAAGAGATATTTCTCATACCCTGACTCCTGTAGGTAATATCAACCAGAATTTGTCACAGCACCAGAGCTGTTCTGTTTTTATGTTTACTATAGTGAGGAACTTGATCAGAATGCTTTGAATAATTCAGCTGCATCATTCCTACATACATATTAGTATGAGTAGTTTATTATAATGTACCTCCCAGCATAATTTGATTGCCACTGTGCTTCAATGAACAGAGTAAACAAATCTCCTGGACCTTTCCTCATCACATCTTAGATGACAGGTTATGTGTTGTGCCTCACTGAGACAATGGCCAATAATTCTGACTCATATAGACCATTGCATATAAAATGTTAATGTATGTATCTGTAAGACAAAGTGTTTGTGATTGCTACAGTGTCCTGCTTTTCATGAAGAAATGCTTGATCAAGAACCTTAAAGCGAAGTTCTTGGAGGTTCTGTCTTTTGGTTGCTCTGTTGCTCTGTGTGTTTCTGTTTTCTGTGGTGTACGGTTCTTTGTGTCTGTGCACCAGAGGCACTGATGTGGTCAGGTCAGACTTTTCCATTTCAACATGCTTGTTTAGCCAATTAAGAGAAAGTGGGTGAAAGGACATGCTCCACAGAAAGGTTTAGGTGCAGACAAGGTGTCAAGACCCCTGAGAGAGGAGGTGAAGAATACAGGAGATGAGGAGTTGTGGTGGGGGGGGGTGAAAGTCAAAACGATCAGCGGTAAAAAGTGTCACAATCAAACAGAAATTGTATTTTTATTGACCTCTACAAAGGTAGTTGCCTCCTGTCAGCCATCAGAAAGTCTTTCCTCAAAGCTTAGAAAGGAGATATTGCTGCTTTGACACGTTAAATGTACGAACATTTAAGAACACACACCGTGCAAACCATCGCCACAGTTGCACAGTTCACAACCGTCCACAACCTGCATTATTGAACTGAAACTGTCACTTTAAAGAAGGGTGGAAGGTTTGTTCAAGCATTAGTGATATGACAGAAAGACTGCAAGACCATGCTAAAGAAGAATTTGCATCATAACAGGCTGCTGAAAATAAAATTTGGCCAACTGAGTTTTTCTAACAGACCATTTTCAAACAACATATTTGGTTTGCTTTTTGGCCAGATGATTGATTTTTTTCTTAAGCCTGACAAATCATTATAATACCCAGGCACAAACAAAAGGGGCTAAGCCTTAATGTTTTCATTAGCTCATAAAAATGTAATGTCGGCAGTGGAATGGGCGATATCCTAATGTTTGCGATATACCGCGAAAAAAACTTTCCATGATGAGAAAACAGCATTCAACGATAATAACAATAAACTATGGTTGATGGCGAATGTGTCTGCGAACGTTGGGCACGCATAGGTCATCAACTTCGACACACTCATAATTCACGTGCAGAAACATAACAAACATGGCCAAAGTCGGAGTTGAAACAGAGGGTGAGTTTGTTGCTGAACAAGGAGCTACCTCTATTATCTGGAAATGGATTGGTTAGAGGAAATCAGACATGGAGCAGAAAACAGTAATTTGCACAGTGTGCTTTATTTTACGATCCCCTATTCCTCCATTGTACAGCCGCAGAAAATACGCACAGCCCAACAGTTTGTATGAGCAAATGACGGAGTGCCCAGTCTAATATTTAAGATAAAGATATGGGTAATAAACTCGCTCCTCATGTAGATTTTCTATAAGGTTAGCATAATATAACATTTACAACAACATAGAATGTACATAATATGATATCATGATGCATGTTTCTTTTTATCAGCACTGTGGGTTCTGTCTTTCAGGTGTATAGGTGTCTAGTACACAACTCACAGACAGCGGAAGGTGTATGATGGAGAGACAGATAAACATTAGAGCACCACACTGTATGCGCTACATCTGAAAATGTGATTATTACTACTACCACATTATAAGCTTCAGTGTAATACATCATTGACTTAATCAAACTTAGTTAAAATAATGTATCAAATTTACTTATTTTTATTTTATTAATTTAACAATAAGAGTTTCAACTTGGACTTGCAGTAAGTGACTTACGGTATCTCTGTAAAAACAAACATGGTGGAGCCTGGCAGCTCTGCTCCACTGAAGAAACCTCCATACTTAAAAGAGGATATCAGACTGCATTTTAATTTGCATTTTAAACACTAGAGATAAAGGCAAACTGGACAAAAAAGACCATATATACCTCCGCCAAGGAGGTTATTTGATTGGGTGGATTTGTTAGTTTGTTCGTTTGTTAGCAACATAACTCAAAAAGTTGTGGACAGATTTTGCTGAAATTTTAAGGAAATGTCAGAAATGGCATAAGGAAGAACTGATTAGATTTTAGGAGTGATCCGGATCACTGTCTGGATCCAGGAATTTTTTAAAGGATTCTTCACTATTGGGAGATAGGGCTAATGGCGGAGATCTGTGCTGTTACCACTTTACACCAGGAGATGGCAGACATGAGTAACTTCAATCCCAGCAGAATTTTGGGTGTGTTTCTATTCAAAGTTTTGGAGTTTATAGAGTTTGAGAGATGCACGCCCAGTCGAGGAGACGAGTCGGAGCATAACAGAGAGAAAAACAGCGAACTTTAGTGAGAATACTCAAAATGCTGGGAGGAATAGAGGAATATTCACCCTCTGCCATGACCTCCAGTCGTCCGGTGAGACCATGGGTGAGACTGTCAGTGCATCTATTGGCACCGGCAGGCAGTGATTCTGCCATGACATTCCACCAATAGCAAAGCTAATGCTTTGCCTCACCGTGTGTCCACCCCACCGGGGAGGGAGTTATTGGCAATGCCGCGGTGGGGGCACATGGGGAAGGATCCAGGAATTTTTTAAAGGATTCCTCACTATTGGGAGATAGGGCTAAAGGCTGGCAGAGGTCTGTGCTCTCCGAGTGCTTCTCTAGCTAATAATGTGCCAAGTTGGAACATTCTTTGTACTATTTCCAACTACATTTCTCTTTGAATGTCTTAAATGCAGAAGCAACTTATATATATATATATATATTTTTTTTTTTTTTTACTAAAATATCCCTACATGAATATATATCTATTTATATACTTATATAAATATAGATATATCTATATTTATATGTAGCTGGTGTAGTTGTAGTTTACCTAGCCAAAAAGATTGTGTTGAATGGGGCTGTTTTTTATCGTGATTTATATCGTTATCCCAAGAAATACAGCAAAATATTGTGATACATTTTTTAGTCCATATCACGCATCCCTAATGGCCAGTAAGAATTCAGTATGCAAGATGAGAGTAATGACACGACTTTAATCCCAGATTTTACACAAATAAATTCTTAAAAGTCATCTTCCCATAATAAATGAATTTTATGCAAAATACCCAAAGCTTACCGGTTTTACCATGAAGACATAAACTGTGGTTGATAGTGATGGTTATATAGTAAATGGACTTGAGTTTGTATAGCACTTTTCTAGTCATCCAACTACTCAAAGCGCTTTTAAACCGCAGGTCACACCAACCTATTCACACCCATTCAGTCACTGATGGCAGAGGTTGCTGTTGAGTTTTAGCTAATTCCTCTTGTATGATTCCATACCCATTTACATGCCACTGACACAGCAGTGGGAGCAAATTGGGGTTAAATGTCGCATCAACATGTGATTGTAGGAGCTGGGGATTGAACCCACAGCCTTCCAGTTGTGAGATGAATGACTCTACCCACTTAGCCACCCCAACAAGTGTTTCACTGCCACAAAGAAAGATTAAAACACATTGACTGGTTGCATAGTTGAGAAAAGCTTGTGTAAAGGTTTTATTATGTCAGTCCCATGCCCAGATTTTGGTCTGATCCAATTTTTCTATTTGTTCTTACAGGTCAGACTAGCTGTTAAACTGTCAGCTGTACAGGGAGGGACAAAATTAAAGAAGTGTAAAGATAAGAGATTGGAGTAGGTAAACAGGGTGGGGAGCTATTGAAAAAGAACAGAAGTCAAATTAATGGGACTTCTTTGCCTTTGCATCTGCAACATGAAGTAGTGTTTTTGAAATGGTCTCTTCCAGTCAATATGGCAAACATCTACGACAGAATTGTTCAACATTGGCACAGACAGCTATGCTTATAAAAAAACGTATTTGGTGGTCTCTGTGATGTTTCAAAAAATATTTAGTCTAAATTTCTAGAATTCATACACCAACTTGAACATTTTCTTTCCACATAAATGCTTTCTGAATAATATTAGGAGGATTTCTTTTAAAAAAGGCTTAAATAGAGAATGAAGAAAGATCACACATGAGGGAAACAGACTGGAAAAACAGCATGAGAAGCAACAACGATCGAAGGGTAATGGTTCAAATCTGTTAAAAAAAAGATGACATAAAGAGAAGAAATTATGCAAAAAACAGCATTTGTGATGCACTTGTAAAGTTAAAGATGAACAACTTAGACTTGGCAGTGATGGCTGTAGTGGTGCTCTCTAATACCCTCAATGAGACTGGCTAACTTCTCCAAAGACCTGTCTGTGTACTAGATGTTTTTATCTGACTAAAAGAGAGAGTTATCTAATTTGCATTTTATTTCATCAAAGGTTTGAATAAAAATTCAGTTAAAGCAGCAAAGAAAACAGCTGGTGGGGGGGGGCATGCAGTGATAGATAAAGGAGAGTGACACTGATGGAGAACAGCTGAAGGCTGTCTTTACCTTGACTTTGGCTTTGTTGGCCACCTGCTGAGACCTTCCATCTAATACTGTTTGTAACAAGCTTTTTGATTTTCAAGAATGACTTTCTGCTGTCTTTACAACCATTCTTTTTCTTCCTTATGCACTTAAAGTTTTTACATTGTAATATCTCATAATCTTTCTTTCTCACACACTCTCACACTTACCTACCCAGTTAATTAATCCGTCATTTTTTTACTGACTGCTGAGACTGCAGCTTCTTTGTCATCTTACGCAAAAATTAGACGGTCTACAGGGTGGGCGACCTTCGGGTTTCTTAGGTTTGCTAACTGCAACAGTAATTTCTGTCAACTGATGAATTTGTCTGTAAAACGTCCATTCTGCTTTACTAAAACCAGTGGCTTTGCAACTGTGATGTCTATTAGCAGCACTATCTCAGTCTAAATGCTGGGTATAACAGTGCACAACTCCATACACGTATTTTTTTTTTCAGAATCAGTGAGTCAGTGTAACAAAAATATCATCCAGAATTGCAACATTCTGTCTCCTTGATTTGATCAACATTGAATTCCAGTCTGCTAAATAACATTGACACTGCATCAGTGGTACACTCATATCAAAGCTACATTTAGCCAGTGCCTGATAAAGACACTGAGCTTACTTTTGTGGACAATATAGTGGCACATTAAAAAAGTGATTTTGGACACCACTCTTGTCGTGGACATGACATCAGGACTGTTGCAGAGTTAAAATGTGAAGAGGCTAGGGGTTAGGAGTGTGAATCTGTGAATCTCTCCTTCTCTTAATTCACCATGCCACGATTTGAATTACTGATGATTATTATTATTTTTTTTTAAGATTTATTTTTGGGCTTTTTTACGCCTTTACTGATATTGGAGGACATGGGATAAAATTGGAAACGGAGCTGGGGAGAGACCTGCGGAAAAGTGCCACAGACCGGATCTGAACCCGGGCCGACCACGTACATGATGTGCACCTTAGATCACAAGGCCACGTGCGCCCCAACTGATGATTAATTTTGATAGGGAATGTTTAAATTTAATCTGTTCCCCTTCAATGCAAATTGACTGTAGAATCCTAATAACCTTTTGCTTTATAAAACTGAGAAAAACAGGTGAAAACAAGATATTTTTATAATAGAATAAATGTCTTTGAGTTTATCTATAAGAGACAAAATCCCAGGCTCCTTTGTAAACATTCTGGCATTATGTTGATGAACTGAAGTCTCAATCCTAACTTTCAGTTAGTTCAACAAGTGAACAGGTCTGTGTTTCTGTGTTTGATATTTGCTAGTCATGCTCCTCTCATCTGTCTTTCATGTATGGGAGCTGTATACTGTACTGTATACTGGTAAATGTTGCTGGGATAGTGACAAACTGTTTTTCACTACTTCCACCATGCATTGTGCTCACTCAACTATGTCTTCACTGTAAATTGAATAATAGGGTTAATCTGGAACAGAGTCTGAGATTTGTTAGTCTTATTGAGGCCTGCTAGCATTTACTTTATATAAGAGCAGCAGTGTGATAGCAAAGTCTTTTTACATGACTTAACTCTGTGAAATCACTCTGTAAGCCAGTGCCAAGAACTTGTGACAGCACAGTGGTGAGTTCAGTGATGATTGACAAGTAAAATTAAGCCAAGTTACAACCCAGCAGTGTAACATACAGTGTAACATTTATTTTGTACATCTAAATGAAGTAGTAGATACTGAGGCTTATTCACTCTAGTTTAATTTCAAAAGTGCCTTTTTTTCTGGTTGTATCAATGTATCGCTTTTTTAAGACCGTGATGCTAATGCTTGCTTCAGAGGTGCTCAAGTTCATCAGAAAAGCATCATTTATCCCATAACACAGTTAATGGAAATGATTTTCTGTTTTTATCCTTTCAGCTTTAATCAGATTCTTTGCCTTAGAAATGTCTTCTACTTACTGAAGCTGCTGCTGATAATAATAGAACCTGTGGTTGTATCTGCAGCTTCATACAGAGAAAATAGACCCTGTTGTTGAGACTGTTTTCCTCCATTAACCATGCATCAATAGCACTTCCAATGCATGCCAAAGCTAATAAGTGACCAGCTGGTGCTCAGAAACCAAGCGCCTGAAGCCTTGTCAGGAAGCCTGCAGTCACAGTCTAATCCCTTCTACAAAACAAATTTTAGGTGACAGCATGACATACGCTTAAAAAGGAGAGGACCGTGACACTCCGCTTCTGTCCTTGCTATTAATTAGCAGGAGGTTTACCAGTAGCTCACTGGACGACTGCTGTCAGAGAGGGTGTGGGTCGGCACCATTATTAGCTTTTCAGTGGAAAAAAGATATGTGCCAAACATAAGCGACCAAAAAGGGTCTGTATTTGAACTATGCGTTATCTATAAAAAGCCTCATTTCTTTCTTCAGGTAAAGAAGGTACACCAACAAAGGTTCCTGTAGATAGACCTGAGACATCTGATGTTGATTAACTGATGGTTATAAAAAAGATATCAGTAGATATAAAAAAGTTAGTGTAAATATTTTCTTATTTAAATCATCTGTTCAACAAAGAGCCCCTGACTCTAATGGCTTTATTTTTCACATGATGGGTAATCTGGTGTGAAAATTAAAACTGTATGTTCTCTCCATCATAATATTTGCTCTGCCAGCTGTTAGGGGAATGTTGAACACTGGTTTCTCTTCAAAGTCAATGTATCAAAATAAGTTTGGCCAGCACAGCTTTGTGGCTCTGAGCTGGTTTTGTCTCCTCCTGTCATGCTTTGAATTGTGTGATCTGTTGCAACATAAAAACAGGAATTAAAGCTCAATGTGCTGATGTTTAAGCATGACACATCTGTAACTGAAAATTTTGAAAAATGTGTGATATTTTTAGATAGTGACTAAAGGGCTAATTGTGCTACTCTGGCTTCACTTCAAGGTGTTTTCCCCTCTGTTTTTTCACTCCCTATAGTCTCACCCACACACTGTTCCAATTTTTTTATCCATAAAATGTTCATTTTTTCCTAAAAAGTCTATATAATTGGCAGTCAATAGGATTTTTCATTCCTCAACAATTATATTGTAATCTGAATTTTATTTGACAAGATTACCAATGATGACAATGGCATTTTTTTTTTTGCAAAATAACTCAAAATGCCGTGTTCCAAATTATTATGCAAAACAGAGTTTCAAACACTTTATAGTTTCTACAGCATTGAAAACAGAAACTTTTTGTTATTTTTTTGCATCAGGAGGTAGTTTTTTCTCAAATCCAAGCTATTTCAATCAAAAACATCTTTACAGATCAAGTTTCATATTTACATAGAAGCCCTTCTTTGACATCACCTTAACAACTCTCTTATCCATTGAACTTATAAGTCTATTTATAGCTTCTGTCTGCATTTCCTTTGAGGATGCCAGAATTGTCTCCCAGAGTGTTTTGAGGTAAACTGCTGTCCACCCTCATAGAGCTCCCTTTAAGGATGCTCCACGGGTTTTCAAAAGGGTAGAGGTCAGGGGATGATGGTGACCACACCATGATTTTTTTCTCCTTCTATGCCCATAGTAGCCAAGGCCTCAGTGGTATTTTTGCAGCATAGTTTGCTGTCTTGCATTAAAATGATTTTACTCCAGAAGGCATGGTTCTTCTTTTTATACCAGGGCAGGAAATGTGCAGATTGGGACTCCACTTATTTTGCTGAGGTAATTTGACACTTTCAGGTACCTTAAAGGAGCCTACCAACTCACTTCCTATGATTACAGCTCAAAACATCACTCCACCACCTCCTTGCTGATGTTGCAGCCTTGTCTGTATGTCAGCCCTGTGATTGACTGGCAACCAGTCCAGGATGTACCCTACCTCCCAACCTTATGACAGCTGAGATAGGCTGGAGATCTGGTGGTGTAGAAATTGGATGCATAGGTCACATGCATTACTTCTAATTCTTACGAATATCAGCCCTGAAAAACGAACATTTGTAGGCCCTTGTTTAAAACATTTTGTTAAAGGATTGAATGAACCTGCAGAAGCCCAACCTCGGCTTGCAGTGCTTGTGTGTGTGTTTGCTGTCAAGTGCTTGTTCTGATCTGCTTCTATGTCAGAAGATTTTTGAACACCTGGATGTAATGTTATATACTCTGGAAAATTTGGGGAAGATTTATCAATATTAAAAATGGATTCTACTTAATTCTAGTGTGATACTACACATGAAAATAAATTTTTGCTGTCAGACCCACTGTTGCTTCTATGGGTTAATGCTCATCTGTTGTATCATTTCAGTGAATATTGAATAAACTAAAATCTAATAATTTTTACTCTGCAAAATGCATTTGTTAGATAGCACAGTTGAAAATGAAAAGAAAATGTGGAAGAGAGAGAAAAAAAGGCTGGCTCTTTACCAGCTGAGCTACCTGGCAGGATGGTTTGACTATATTTTGGTGATAAATCAGTTATGTTTCTTTATTTCAGTGAATGTTTAAGATTTTTCCATAAAATTAAATTTAATTTCCATTTTCAATCAACTAAGAGCTTCCCAGTTCATTGTGGATTACACTAGTAAGGGAAGGTTTTCTTTAGACACTGGTAAAATGTCATTATGTGCTAGCCATTCATTAAAACCAGTTAAGTTGTTGACTGAGTTCCTCTTTGCCTTTTTTGTGTATTTGAGTTGGATGGTTCCACTGGATGGACAGTATATGGCAACTTGAAGCTGAACATAATATAAAAGATGTTATTTAAGCTCAGATGGAAGGTCAAATGTTGTAAATAGGGTGTTCACAGTGCCTTAATAATCTCTTAAAACTTTTGGCTCAAAACCTTTCTGACATTACTTTACTGACCTCAGAAAGGATTGTGGAAAGTGCTGCTGGAAGTATTTTGACTTTCCCCAAAACTACCAGCTTCAGAATCCCACACTAATGAAAGTCCCTTCTTATCTGTCCTCATGAATTTTAATACAGACAGACAGATTATATTTCTGTAGATACTGCAAAGCCAGAGGAAAGAAATTGCAAAGATTCACGTTATATGCATGTGGAAGAACGCTTATTGTTTTCTATGAATATATCAGCACGCCCAGGGATGGATAAAGCAAAATTAAATTGTTCCTATAAAAACAGGATGAGTGAAAATGGTGAATCTGAAAATACATCTTTTTGCCAAGACTCACACAAAAATTTAAACCTATCTTCTAACTCAGATCTTCTGATTTTGATATGAAAGATTGTTTAATGTGATCACAGAGCTTCTTTATTGGCTGCTGTAGTGAGTTGTTCTGTCATTATGGTTTAATTTTAGTGAGGATAGATTAAAATGACACAGGCAATTTAATCAGTGATTTATTTAGTTAATGACTTCACTTCTTAAATAATTTCCAATAATCTGCAATCACATCCTTTTTTAAAGTCCCTGAAGAATTTTCACAGTTACTTTTAAGCACTCAGAAACTTATTTTAATTTTCTTGACTTTGCTAAAACCCAGAATGTCTCTTGTTTGTCTGTAAGGCTCTGTAAAAGCCCCTGCACAGACTTGACCAAAATGTCCTCCATTGTCACTGCCAACAGCTGCAAGTTTTCCCTTACTCTCTCATCACATCAAACACTTTTATTTTTTCCTATGCTGATGGGAGGATACCCATTTGTCTTCTTTAATATTCCCAGAAGATCAGATGCTCCCTGTTTCTCTCTTTTTTTTTTTGTATGACTGGTGTGAGGTCAGCTTGTCCTTGAAGATAAAAACAGGTTGCACTTAGCCGCCAACTGCTGGAGTGTTGGGATATGCTTTGCTCTACATTTGGAAAACCAGCTCAGGGACCATCTTTATAAACACAAATATATATGACAGGGGAAATTACTGCCTCTGAACGACTGCCAGACAGCACACATACACGCGGATGCACATTTGTTTTGTGCTTTGTGCAAACATGGAAAGACATAAAACCACCTTCTGGCCCTCTCATCTGTTCCCAGTTGGCTTTTTCCCTGTTCATATACAACTGAGAAAATAAAGTCGTTTTGTGACTTTGTTTCGACTTGTGGCAATTCTTCCAATTTCTGACGCTCAATTACTGACCCCTGAGAAAAAGCGACAGAAAATTGCCTAGGAATGCACTGACCCCCCCATCTCAGAGGGGGTTCAACTCATTTTCGATATTTCACCCCCTTCGGAGCAATGGTGTCCTCTGGAAAGGCCCATATGCCACTATGAGGGTGCAGTGATAGGATTTACAATAAGTGTGTGTGTCAGTGTGTCGTGTGCCACCTCCACTGCTCAGAACAGCATTTAGATTACTTTCAACCTCATCAGCCCACACACACTTGGCTGAGGCCGTTGGGACTCACTCTCTCAGGGATAGATGTTACATTGCACCACAAGCATATGGTTTGTGTCTTGGTGTGTTTTTGTGTGTGTTATGTGTGTAGATAAGGGGAAAGAAAAAAGAAGAGAGGGGAAAAAAAATACTCTGAGGGTGGTGGGGGGAGGTTGAGGGCAGTGACTCAGAAATCAAGGGAACTCCATGAAAGCAGAACATAGTCTAAGGATATCAAAAATGCTTGACTTTCTTGCAAACATTTTCTCTTGCAGACTAACATCACTCTTTAAAGTTATTCATTTTGAGACTAAAATTGACTCAAATTAATTTTTAAATAAATGCCAGCATATCACATATGAGTAAAAATCCAATATAGTGCAACCCTAGTTTCAAGGGATGCAGCTACTTAGAATGAAGTACTACATTGAGCACTAACATTTATTTTTGTTAGTTATCTAAAAAAAAAAAATCTCTCTATTGGCACACAAACTGCATTTGAATTCCCAGTCTTAATTCCTATTCTCCCCAAACTGCCATATCCATTATCCTTTATATATTCTGTTGTTTAACCTATTAATACATTTGTTTTATCCTCCACTCTGTGAAAACTATTTCTGACAGTACAAACTTTCATTCAAACCTCCATGGGCCTTCACTCCATATCTGAAATTAAATCTAAAAATTAAGAATATTTATTAATTCTGAATGAATATAATAACTCAGTTAAAGGTGTGCTTTGCTTTTTGGATAATCTGATGACTTTACCTGCTCAATCAAGAATGAGGACAAGCACTGCCATGAAAAAGGTTTGCGTCGTGTGAAATCTATTAAATTGATTAATTTTGCCAATAATTCTTCGAGTGCTTTTCTCAGGAGTGGCTGTAACTCACTCAGAAATGATAAGATGCCAGCAAAATACCTGCACAGCTTTGCAAAGTTAAACTGCTTGTCACCAATACAAAACAGGTTTTTTCAAGATAAAAAGTAAAAAAAAAAAAATCACTCTAATGACATTCCTGTTATTATATAGAAGTAACTTCTTATGATTTTTTTTCATTTCTTTGCAGGATGAGAAGGTAAATTGATTGACAAAACATGAATTGGCCATTTCAATTGTTGGTCATTAATCATTTATGAATACTAAACAGTTTTCCAGATTTAAAACTCCATGTTTTTTGTGTTTTTCATTGTGACAGGTGCTCTCAGAAACAGAGAGGTCAGGTATGGGAGCATATGATGATTCAGCACTTCACCACGTCAACCTTGGCCCTGTCCTGCTCTGGCCTCCTGGTGGCCATCGTCCAGGCCTGCACCAAACCTATGCCCCATCTCTCCAGGTATCCTCCCAGCTGCCCCCTCCATGATGCACATGGCTACCCGGACATCTGATCCAACCCACTGGGTCTGGGGCAGCCAGTATGCAGTGAGCTGGATCAGGCAGGGGAAGTTCGCTAGGTGCCAATCGAAATGCAACTGCCGCCACACACATAGTTTTGCCAGCGATACCCAAAAGTGCACCAAAGAGAAGTTTTCACAAAGGAGTCTGGCTAGCGCCTCTGGCCATCAGTCAATGTCCATACCTCATAGTAGTATAGTAAGATCGAGAGGACCGAGGATCGAAGGACTTTGACTTTGTTCTGCATGCCCAGAAGACACCACACCTTGCCTAACAAACAAATTGCCCTATGCATGGCTCCAAGTCTATAGATCTTCCGATTATTCTGCCAAGGTAGGTGAACGCCTCTACAACTTCCATTCTGTCACCATTCACAGACACAGATTTGATGGTGGCATCCAACGTGTCCCCAGATGCCTGGATCTTTGTTTTGGCCATGAGATGTGTATTCCCAATGTTTCAGCCTCCTCACTTAGCAAGTTAAGAGCCCCCACAAGGACGTCTTAGGTCTCTGCAAGGATCACCGCATCATCAGTAAAGTCCTGATCAAAGGGCTCTCTATTGAATTCTCAAAACTTGCTAGTATTTTACAACCTAGACTGTTTTTGATGAATGGAAAAAGTAAAAAAAAAAACAAACAACAAAAAAAAACCAAAGCACTCTTTAATGAACACATCAGAAGTAGAGACTTTTGACAGGGCAACATCACCAAACAAGGGATTATTTAGTGTAGCCTCAGCCTTTACATTTTTTTCCGAAAAGGGAATCACGTACTGCAAAATCTGGTGTAACATGCACTTTTAATAACCAGTTTTTTCATCTAAAGTTGGTGCATCCCATGTACTGGTGAGCCTAATATACATAGTCAAAGGGCTGAGGCATGCACTTTTATGACCTAAAGTGCAGCAGCTGCCACAACACTCTTTATGCAACCTGATTAAACGGGAAATATGTTCTAGTTTATTGTGCATTGCCTTTTTTTTTACAAAGCATACTAGGATACATAGGTTTAGGACCTAGCTGGTTGCATCAGTCACAGATCATTAGGTTATAATCATGCATTTAAAGAAATCTGGGGTATACTATAAGTAGATAAACCTTGTGAAAAGCATGTTTGATTGAAAAGGCTCCTTAATTACAGACAACAAGTAAGCAGTAGGCTCAGAACTTAATTACAAACTGATAGCTAGAAGGACAGAAACTGCACATTGTAGACTTTGCTGACATCAGTGTAAACAAAGAACACACCACATCACCATTTTCCCCCCAGAGCCCCTAAAATGGACTGTATCTTACTCATGCGACTTGTATTCTGGATCTTATTTTAATTGCCAAGTCATTCACACAAATACAATTTAATGTGGCTTCAAAGCCCAATATTGTTTTATTCCTAAAAAGGTTAAAACAAGCCATAATTAAAATGTAGGGCATTGGGAATTAAATATGTTGTTCAATTTCTTAATCATCCTGCATTCCAAGAATTTAAGTGTAAAAAGAGAACCTGCCATACATGATTTTCCTACATCAAAAGTGTCAGTTTCCCAATACTCTTTAAAGTTCTGTCTGAAAATACAAAGCCCACACAAACAAGGAGCTGCTCTGTTTGAGACTTGACTGCAGGGCCACAGTTTCACACCCACACAAAATGCTAACTTCATTCTGAGCACCAGTCCTCCAAGGTCACAAGCAAAGCAATTCAAGGCTGTCAATCATCTCACATCCATTGAATAAAAGTAATATTTTTTGTGGTTTGCTCATGCTGCTCTCACCTCTAAATGACACTGAGTCCCTTGGTGACTGTCTACAGGACACACAAGGGAAATGCCTGACAATCAGATAAATTTGACATTTTGAGCATTTTCGCCATTCATGCTGCCCCTCTTGACCTCATTACATGAACCGGCTAGGTTCAACATTTAGGCGTTGGCAGGAGGTTAGAGATTTGTGATGCATAGGTCAAAAGGCAGGCTGACAGGCTGTCTATAAATCAGTAGATTTGGAGGGAAGCATTGAATTTTTGTTGTTGATTTTTAATTATCTCATCCCAACAGTTTCATTATAAATAAGCAAAAGATGTTTACTGACATTTCCCTTTTAACTATGTACATAGCTACTGCGTTAGCAAAATATTAATACAGAAATGCTAATTTAGTGCAAATGTGTTCAGTTTTTTTTAAGCACTGTGAGCTACTGAATCTTGTTCGTCTGTAAAGATCATGCAGAAAATAATACAGCTTATCTCGATCCCATAAATCCATTCTTCTCTTCACAATTAATTTAAAGAATAATCTAAATGAAAATGTCGTTTTCTTTTTTACTGTGCTTACAAATAGACCTTTTGAGGGTTGGTCTGCTCTTAAAAGATCTGTATTGTATGTTAATGTAATCCAATGAAAATGTCTGTTCATTGGTTAAGTGAAAGAAATGCATATTTTTTATTGCTGCTAGTGCAGCAAGCACAGTAACCTGTCTCATATTATGTGTCATTGTATACTGGCAATCATCTGCAGTGCCAGAGAGACTGTGCTGAATGCACTATAGTCTAAACACTCTGAGGCACATATCACTCTGAAGATGCTTTCACTGTATATCAGGTATAGTAGGTGCAAGTAGAACATAAGGCCATGCACCTGCTTTATAGCAAACACAAAACCAAGGGAGAACAATCATTGTGTGGAATATTTATGCTGAAGGTCAGACATCTGATGAAATGACGTACTGAATCATTCTGCATCTCTTGCAAGATGAACACAAAGTCTGATTTCCAATCTTGTGGTATCAGATGCTGTAAGAGATGTGCACTGTCTTTCACATTTACTGTCCTTCAGTACTGTTGCTTTTTGAAATTCTTATATATCACAGGTTTATATTTCTTTGTATTGAAGCCCAGAAGTTAGTTTCTGTCTGTAAATATGTTTTACACTTTGTGAACTCTCACGTAACAGCAACACTCTCATCAGCTGAGTTTTACTGGTAGATAATCATCCAGCTGCTTTTCTACCTGTGTTAATCATATCATTTAGTTCAGCCTCTGACCGGCTTCTGTCTAAAAGCTAATGTCCCATTCCTCAGTTTCTCCCTCCAAACCCTTTTGTCCTTCCTTTTTGCCAGCCCACAGGGATCTGCAGCCACAGCCAACCTCATTAAACGTACAACCATCAAGATAAGACTCAATTACTGCAAGGCCTTGCAATGCCGTCCAAGATCAATATTAAACTAAAAAAAAAGGGCGGCTAATAGTCTGTTGTGTTTGCTGCTGACACAAGGAAGATGAGTGAAATGAACGAACCAGGCTTGAAAAGCTCTCCAGGACATACTGTCAGGTTCCCTATCAGAGGTAATGATTCAGTTGCATGCATATCCACTTTGCTCTGCTTCTTTTGTAGATTTGAAAGGATATACTTAATGCAAAAGTGCCTCTTTATTGGTAAAATATATACAAATTTGCAAAAGTATTTTTCTATGCAAGGTGACAAATCTTGACAAATAAGTGAAGTTAGATCCAGCTTTATATCTTGTAAAGCAAGGATTTATTGACACAAACATTCAAATGCAAGAGTAACACTGCACAAGATCATTGAAAGTGTTAATCTACTGAAAGTTCTTCAGTCACTCCCACAATAATCAGGTGGCCAACCCTTCTGCTCAAAGTTTTTGTCATACTTTTTAGTTGAAGTTCCATTTGAATATAAGAACAGTTTGATATCTTGTGGGTGAGCAGATTCTTTAATGGAAAGACACCTTCAGTATCCAAGTGTAATAGAGTAATTTTACTATTTTGTAAGGGTACAAAAAAGGTGTATGCTTTGTGAGACTTTGTTGAATCCACAAAACATACTTAAAGTTTAAAAATAATAAAAGAGTAAGAAATTATTAATGTCTTTAATAAGTAAATGTCCACTCATGTCTCACCTTGCATGAAAAGTATTGCAACCTGCTGATGGTGTTTTCCTCTGTAAAAAAGAAATCTTCCCAAAATATTCCAAAACTGAGATAAGAAGAAGACACAGGGGAATCAAATGGCTTATCTTTAGCCGTTTACTGGGTCTCTGCAGAGTTTAAACACATCTTGAGGTTGAAGCCAGATTTCTAACGAAGCCCAAAGTAGTTCACCGTCTTACGCCTTTAGGGCAACCTTAACCTTGATTGTATTTCAAAATAAGACTACACAGTTCCCATTGACTCACATCAAGTGTTGAGAAGTTCTGGAGCCAGACTGTCCCTGTCTGAGCTTCACAGACACACACGCTGTGAAGAAACAACCTTAATTGTAAGAACAAACAGCAGTTTATCTAACTCAAGCTAATGAAAAAATGCTAAATGAAAAGTTACCAGTTAACATGGTCACTTGTTAAAACACAACACCTTCTCCTACATTATTGTCAACATTGAAATCTTAAGATTTTTTATCTTTATTTACAGATGAGTTTCTGGTAAATAAGTCTCCTGCCAACAAATTTTATTCATCTTGAATTATTTTGCAATTTAAGCCCACATTACTATCGACTCTGCTTTGGGTTTTACTTTATGTATTTACATTATTGTTATTAGCTGATCAAACCTCTACAAAATCAGCTAAAAATGCATTATCTTGAACACATTTTCTTAAGATTTTTAATGTCCAGTAATCATTTACAGCTCCTTTAATTGGAGGAGATGGCCAAATAATTACCTTTTGTAAGAAGTAGGGAATGATTCACATCTCTTTTCTGATATATACACAGAGCTATTCAGATGACACTCAGCCTTACCTATCCACCAAATCAACATCCTTCCTCCAATCCGCCTCCCTCTCTGGTTGTCTGTAAGAAATAGAATCTTGGTTTTCTTTCAGCTTTCTCAAACTCAACAGTGATAAAACCAAGGATCTTTCTATTGGAGCCAAATTCACCTTGTCAGCCCTACACATAGCAATGTCTGTGTCTGAGTAAGTAAGTAAGTATGTAAGTAGGTAAGTTGGTAAGTAACTGACCGAGTGACGCTAATTTATAAAACCTTACAATACAGAGTTGTGTTTGCTTGTACTGAAGGCTGGCAGTGACGGCTGCCTCCGCTTTGTTAACTAGAGCCATACATACAGAGTTGCGCTATGGGCAGGGCTTACTTGTCCTGAAAGCCCTCTGCTGGCTGCCTCCACTCCACTAAATACCTCAGATATAGCTTTAGCCTCTGTTTCATCAGTAAGTAAGTTGGTCTGTCTGTCTCTATCAGTAAAGTATGGCACATGTCTCTGTAGTGTTTCATATGTACACAGACAAGAGCTTTATTAAGTGGAGTGACAGACAGAGAGAGGACAGCATGTAGCTATACATTTAAGTTGCCACAATAAATTTGGCTCACGAAAAATAACAATAATGACAAAATCACTCTGCCAGTCAGGCATTTCAACAGGCATCCCAGATAGTTGCGGTCAGCCATATACTAGGTTTTGACCTAGTCTTGTTCCCTCTCTGCTGATGAGTCCTCAATTTCTCCTTCCGTCTGGAACTTCGTCCAACCACACATCCACAACATTAAAGGGACAATGTGTAGAATTTGGCATTTTAGCAACACCTAGTGTTCAGATTTTAGAATGAGCCGATCTGTTACTAAAACGTCACATCACTAGGCAGCGAGAGCCTGTGAAGACCAAAAAGGATCGTGAGCCGGACATCATTTACAGCAGTGACGAGGTGAGGGTTTATTCATTCCTTTTTGTAACCATAATTTTTATAGATTATAGGTCAGTCTTCTTCTCCACCTGCCTCCCAGGTAGCTTTCAGGACCGGCGGGCAGGGTCGTATTTAAAAATCGTGTTTCACTCTTTCTGTCCCCAAAACGTTGCTGTAGACAACATGGCGGTTCAATATGGCAGCCTCCGTGAGGGCGACCCGTAATGTAAATTTAAAAAGCTTTTTTCTAATTTTGTAAAAAGAAAATGAAAGTTTAAAGATGATGATTGCGCACTTATTTTAACATACTTCACATAGATATATAAACATTATATCCCGTGTACACTGTTTCTGTTCGGCGAAATGCAGCCAAATTCTACACATTGTACCTCTAACTCTCCAATTTTAAATCAAGTCTACAGGCTTCTTCAAATCCACAGCTAAACCCCCAGTAATAACAATAAATGTCTTTTCAAAATGTGAAGAAAGACGCACTGCATGAATACATTTACATTTTTTGTCCCTGGAGAAATTTTTACCTGTGTAATGGTTCAAACTCAGATGAAATTGCTACAGTATGCAGTAGGTTCATTTACTTTATTATGACGGTTTTACACTCTCAGGTCTATCTGTTTAATAATGAATGTTCAGAATGTGTCTATTCTGCCAACAAAACAGTGCTCTCACTTTGTCGTTTTCATATTAATTTTACATCATTAGACTGAAAATATATCCACTTACACCCGCATACACACACATATCTTCTCCTCTCACTTGCTGTCTTTACAGCATGTCTCCTCAGTTCCTCTGCTGCAGCAGTGAGCATAAATAGCATATCAGATATATTTAAATTGGGCCGTGCTTGGATAAGCATGAAAGATGTATAACTCTGGTCTCCAAAATTTCTGCCTGTCCATTAACTCTGGCCCCTTCTCACTGCATTAAACTCACTCTGCCTGGACGTCTACATCATCAGATCAGCTCAGTTGAGGGGTGATTATATTATTGAAAATCATTGCAGTAGATGAGCATCAGGGCAGAGGTATAACTTTGCTTCAAAACACAGGTCTAATTTATCGTGGTCCAAAAAAGGTTGGTAAATTTGTGGAGAACAGCTTTTCCATTTTTCCCTTAGTGCAGTGTGTTTACAGGCTTTAAGTTGCACACTACATGTCTGTTTTTATAAGCAAGATAAAACCAGTGTAGTTATGCTCAATACAAGGATAAGAAGAATCCTAATGTTGCTTTGCTTAAAGTAGTTCTCATCAAATGCATTTTTTCATCGTGTGTGCAGCAGTGCCTCAAAGAAGAAAAAATGAGAAAAGAACGCCAGTTTTTTTTTTTTTTTTTAGAAACTTTACATTCCCTGTCTGTTGTACACAGATATATGACTCATGAATTTTTTTTTCTGTATTAATATGAAAGGATGAAAGTAATTTCAATAGTGATAACTGTTCACGTCAAGGTATAAGACGTTTAGAATCAAAGCTGCAAAGTAGAGTTTATTTTCAAGTAAAACAACCAAAACCATTTCTGGAAAACAGTGTAACCCAATCTGGCTATGATTTTGACTCAAAAGATGCAAATCCACATTCAACATCTTGACATCCAGCTAAAGGAGTTGATTCTCAAAGAAAAAAACAACATTACATCAAACACTTCAGTTTTTTGATGACCTACCAGACATTTTAGGCTGTTGATAATCTCTTTAAAGTCTTCTTAAAAGCAAGAAGGGAGCTTTTATTTGCACTGTTAACTTAAGTATCTCTGTCTGCACCTCTTTGGAAATTGAGGCATTGTAGTCACTCCCCTCTGAAACTGAGACAGTTCAAGGCTGTGGTGCAGCTGGTGTTCTCCTGTCTGGGCTTCTTTTAAGAGCCACGACATGTTCTTTTTTTTGCGTACCTAAAGTTCCTGTAAAGTGAAATCCAAAATTTAAGGCTTAACACACTAGATATGTTGGAATAAGGAATTGTTAACGTGAAAACACTGAAATCTATGTGTGACTGAATTTTTTATTTAGACCATTAGAGAGGTGTTCAAACATCGGGACCCACAATGTCAATGGTCCCTATGGAGAATGATCCTGTCCCCCTAACACTACAACGTTATATTCCCGAGCCGTTCATCCCAGTACAGTCTGTTGTTAGCTGATGTCACTGTCTTCATTGAAAGTTAACAGCCAGCTACATGCTATGTTTTTGTTCACTGGGAGGTAAATTTACCAAATATATCAACCAGGGTGGCCTACTGGTCATTAAGAGAAACAGAGAAATTTGTGCCAGAAAACAGTAAATTCAATCCCCATTTCTGTCTCTCTGCTCTGGCACAGAGCAAGTGCTCTGGTCATAAGTCACCATAAGGTCAAGGGGCAGGCTAATTGCTGAAGTGCATGTCTATTTTTCACTCGAACTGGATGCAGCAAGAAAAAACATCTTCCCTACTGAGGGTGCACTTTAATCCTTATTCCATTTGTCTTCAGTCCTGGGTGATTAAACGAAGCAGACTGTCACTTTCTCTCTCCTAGCAGACACAGTTCAATCCCTCATGTTTGTTAGCATTGTGATACTAGTATCTGATGATAAACGCATTCTACTCCTGTCAAATCTGTCACAATAAAAACCTCCAATGATAATTATCATTGAAGACTTTTATTTTGAAGAGCAACATCAGGATGGAGTGTTTTCAGCAGCAGTCTAACAGCAAGGACGTCTCATAAACAGGAGAGAGACATAACTTCACATAACAAAAAATAAAGAGATATAAGGAATATATAAAGAGTTAAATACAGGTTGAGAAAATGAAACTGAGACTTTTTAGCTCTAAACTGTCTGCCAGTCTTAACATAATCGTTATTGTTTCTTTGGTAGGTGACACAGAGAGCTGAGAAGTCCAGCAGAGCAGATTACTCCAGTCAGGTTGTAGCATTTTTTTTTTTAATTTTAGAGAATCATATTTCTCACGAGTGGGTGTGGCTTCAGCTCATTCAACTGACACGCCCACATCATCTCAGAGAAGATATTACTGTCTATTTCTGTGATTTTGAAGCTTACTTCTTTAAACTTAGAGATGTTTTTCACGACTGGAATTTGGCCTGGTGGAACTATAGCTGCGATAGATAGGCCTGTCTTTAGGCTAATCAAAATTGCATGACCGACATCATCATCATCATCTAGGTGGGCAGGGCAAGTATCAAACAAGGATGCCTGTGTAATGCATGAGGTGAGGAAAATTGCATCTTGTTTTGCTAGTTTTCATCTAAAGGTCATAAAAATTTTAGTTTGGAATTGGGTTGTACCTTGTTGCAGATTTAACCTGTCCCATCCATCAAATAAGGATGATGGGACAGAATATTTTTAGATGATTGGACAGTGCTGAAAAGGCTTCAAAATGATAAAGAAAATGATCAAACATGCAATACAAAACTTTTTCTAGGTGCCCTGTATGTACCAGACATGGTTTCCAACCTCTCAGTGTTTGCAGACCCTAATCAACCACAAAAATTTAGATGGGTGAGCTGGTACTTCTCTGTATTTGCTTTTTGCCTGCTGCCAGCTTGCAAAAATAGCCAGTAAAATCTCTGTAGTCCATTTGAAACTAATATACAGTAATCTTTCCTTACCTCAGTTAAAGGTGTTCATGAAATTTTGATATCAAGCACTGTTTGAACTAATATAGAGCAAATAGTTTTAGATGAAAAATCATCTTCACATCAGCCATTTAATTTCATGCCAAGTAAGAGTAACAGAGTAACAGAAATGCAGCACGTTAGATGTTTTTAAGATTAAGTATGAAAACTCTTAGAGGGCATAAATTCAAATATTGTCCTGCCTGAATTCAGCCTGACCTACAATTGCACACAATTACTTGTCTGACATTTTGAGCCAGCCCCCCCTTTATTAGAGGCAGGCCCATCCACAGAAATGGCTGGGCCCCTGAAATGCCCTCAAATAGACCCTCCTTACAAGCCATTTAATATTAATAACAATGATGACTAATGCATGTTGGATCATTAGCATTTGTGCTAGCCCTATGACTGACTTTTGCTGTTACTGCTGACCCACAAATGCTCGTTGTGGGTCCTAGCATGGAAACACTATCCCACGACGATACTGGTCTAACAGTTAATTTCAGTGGGCCAGCCTACAACTTTGTAGAACAATACTAAACAGACAGACAGAAAGGCAGGCATACAGACAGACAGACAAACGGCTCCTATTGTTCTAAGAAAAAGGGATCTATTTTTTGAAACAGGCAACAATGATTTTTTTTCAATGATTTTTTTTTTTGTTAGCACTGTCTGCATTTAGCTCATAATAGTGCTGTACCTGGACGGTCGAGGTAGCAGGAAATGATTTTATTTTTCTTGATTTTGGGAATACTGTGTATGTTAAATGGGCCACACACAAGTTTTATGGGTTTATTTTTGCATCCCTATTCTTTTGACCACATTCATCAGCAGTACATTTTATGAAGGAAACAAAGTTCATTTGTAGTTCTAAACATATTTAGGGTCTTTTTTACTCCCTTTTTTCTCTCTCATGATGTTATTCCTCTCTCTGACAGCGTCCATTAAAAAGACTCCAGGTCTGAATGCACTTTTGACAATTTCTGAACTGTCAAACTGCTCAGTCATGTTTTAGGGAGGTGGCCCATTTCTAATGTAGCCTACATAATTATTAGGCTGCTGTACTACCTGTGTATTTCATATGCTGATAACATGACTTACCTACATCACAGAAATCTTCATATGAACAATCTACATTAAGCTTATTTCAATTATCAATATGAAAGAATGCTCAATGCATCTCCATGTCTCCTGATATAGGTGGTTGAGATTGAGAGTGAGTCAGAGGCAGGGGCAGCATGCAGGGGCAGTGGAGACAGCTCTGTTGCTGAGGTGAGTGCTGAAAGGTGACAGGCATTTTTTTCTGCAAAGAGTAGTTTAGTGCTTGCTACATAGCCTGAAACGAGTTAATTTCTAAAAATCAGATGCAAATAGAATGAAAATTAAATTAAATAGAGAATAAAGTGCCAAAAAAGTTGTCAGTGTCAGTCCTCTGTGGACTGACAGAACATTGTAGACAGTAATTGCAGACCATGCTGGCTCCAAGGAAAAGCAGTGAAAGAGGGAGATAATTTTCAATCTTAAAACATGATAAAATGCACCAGAATGCGGGACATTGCATCTACTTCTTTCAAAATTTTCGATGTTTTTTCTTTAATTTCATCTCATTTTCAGGCTGACGAACACAGTTTAATTTATTTTTCCTCTCTCATTTGAAGACTGACAACATAACAAGAGGAGCACTCCTTTTTGCTCTATCACTTACTGTACCTCCATGTTGTAAACTCTGGGGAAGAGGCCAGCTTAACCATGAATATATGGGACATGATATTTAAATGATTGTTTTCAGCTGCCGCATTTCTCATCAGCACCTGTTCAGTCATATGCTGTGACTGACCAGAAATGCCCATTTCATAAATTCCACATGGACCTTGTCATAGGATGATTTACTCCCAAATCTGTACTGGTTTCTACACCAGATTGATAAATGGGAGCCAAGGTGATACAGTATCCTAAATTCCTTTTTCTAGTTTCTTTTCAGAAATAATAGAACTTCTTGTTGGCCTTGCAGGAATTTTAGAGTACTAAAGGTTTGTTGAACAACTGCAGTGATGGACAGGAGATTTTTTAAACTTCAAGGTAGATTTGGGCCAAGACATGGTACCCAAACAGCAGTTATTCCATTTTCATTTTTCCAGTCTTATCATGATTTAGATTGAGACAGATGAAAGAGTAAAGTTTATTTTCAGCTGCTGTCTCTATGGGCTGCAAGGGTGATTTAGAAGGAACAGGCAGTAGGCTGCAGAGACTATTTCATAGAATTTACCAAACCTGCAATCTCACAAGCACACAGAGGGGCCAAATGGTTTTGAAGAGACCTCTGAGGAAGAGTAGAGATGAAGATTGGTGCAAAGTGTATAGGCTTTTGTTATCTTTATGGGGTTCAGTAAGTCTCAATGATAGCAAGTGCGCGGCTTGACTTGCTGACCAGGACTCCTCATGAGTCCTCCCCACACGTAATTGCGATTACAGGGTCCTTCAGGGAGCACAAGGTGAAAGCAACAACACTCCTGGCTCATCAGAAAATGGGAGGGAGGCTTCAAAGAAACAGGACCCTGTGATTATTCAGGTTCCCAAGCTGTTAGTGTGATGGCTTTTTAATCGTTGCTAATGGTGTTCCCACTAACATCATCCCCCAGAGGGAGTTTGGAGAGGGGATATGGTGGACTCCTTTCCCTTATTCTCTCAATTTTTTCATCACTTTGTGGTATCTAGCTCAGTGTCCTTCATTTTTTCTCATCTCTTCAACAGCAATTATGTCCCTGCGAGGAGTGGCTGTTATTTTTAACGTAGCATGAGCTCCTGCCTTTTTAAAAGCAAACACAAACACAATAATGCACTCAGCAGCAGCCAGACTCACCCCAGGGCAATGTATTACCTGCTGAAGTGGCTATTTAGAGTGAAACTAAATGAGTCAGGAGATGGCAGGTTAGCTGAACATTTTAAGTCTGCAAATACCAAGGACACAACTTCACTTTTTTTCCCTTATACTTTTTATTGAACAAAAGACAGACCGGGGGATTCTTTCACCATAATCAGTTTTTCTCCTACACCTGCCACTTCATTCTCTCACTTCTGCCTGAGTCTGCCACTGTGAAGGGCCTCCCGCTGCGGCTGTGTCTTTCCTGCCCTCCCACCAGCCCTTCCTTCTTTTGCTCTCTTTCTGTCTCTCCACCTTTCCACTTGCATGTGCTGACTCTGGGTAAAAGCTGATATGAGATTTGAAAGGCCCATGCGTGAGAAAAGTGTGCTGCATTGTGAGGAGCCTCCAAAACCCAACCCTTCCCTGCTGTGCTCCAACTTGAGCCATCAGGCAGGCTGAGCATGGATAAAACCAAGTTAGAAGCAGGAAACTTACACTGTCAGGAAAACTGTTAAAGCATCAAAATCAAAGAAAAATGTCAGGGGAAAGAAAAGGGAAAAGTAATGCAATACAAAATGCTGATATACCACTGTAAGGCCATGTCATCTGTTAAAAAAATGCTGAAAATCTTAGATTAATTAATGTAGGGTCAGTAAATGTAGCGAACAACATGCAATTAGAGGCCTTAGACAAAATTACTTATCTTTGTTTTTCTAAAATGACCCAAACTTTTAAGAGAGCAGTAAACATCTGATGTTTTCTTAGTATTGGAATCTAACTTTTAATCTTAATTTTATCAATAAAATCAAACTGGCATGAGCCTTAAACTAAACTGTGACCTTATTCTTTCTGGATAACCTCCAGTGGGCATAGCCAGTCCTGGTGCTTTGCCCCTGATTTAGCACATCCAAGCATTTTGTTTTAACTTGCCTTGCCATGGCACCATAAGCACTGCCCCACCGCAGATCAAAACCAAAACTCTGGCTTAAAGCAAGCACTGATGATTTCTGCTTGGATTTTTTTGTACTCTGTTCATATTCTTCACCATGCCTTCTTTCCCTTATTTAGTTCATCCTCAGTAGCTGGATTGATATAGTAACTCTCCAGGAGTACTGGCTCTTTTGTTGATGGTTTGACTCTTTATAAGGTGATGAATTTTAGACAGTAGTAAGGTCAGACTGGTAAAACATTCAGCAGACTTTAGGGCATTGTAATTTTCCACAATCTTTTGTGTTTAATAGGATGACCAGAAGCTGGGTTATAGCATTGGAAAAAGCTATTGTTGGGCCTGCAGCTCAGAAAGTATATGTTTAAATATGATCAGTATTTTTGTGGTTATTTGTACTTTCTTTTGCAAAATAAAGGGGTGATTAAACTAGACTCAAACCTGAGCATCATTGTTAAAAATGCAGGTTAGCTGATTTAATAATTGAATGTTCTCTCACCTTTATCTGGCACCCCGCATTTACATAATGGCATATGGTTTTCAAAAACTAGGGTTCAGGTTACATACAATACAGCACATAGTCATTCAAGTAGAACTGAGCGATATGGCCTGAAATTTACTTTCACAATATTTTTAGGATATCACGATCCACAATATATATATTGCAATATTTTGAAAGCTCTAAATTACTGTAAAATGTTTAATTCAGGCCTTTGGCACTAGTATGATGATTAAAGTAGATCTTTCTATTGCAGTTTTTTAAGATGTGTATGCAGGAAGGGTAAAATCAATATCAAGTTAAATTTAGCACACATTTTAATTTTGAAAAAGGATCAAATTTTACAAATAAAAATAAATAATGTCATGACAGGCCTTCAGCTAGAAAAAATACATGACCAATGAAATGCTCTCACCGTCTTTTATTGGATCTTTAAATGGAAAGTTATTAAATGTTTTCTTTATTTTTACTGTTGTTGAATATAAAAGTTATGATTATTATTTTCCTCATTAAGGGTAAATCAAACCTACCCTAAGATGCAGTTGTTGGCCAAAGCACCACAGTCTTGTTTACCTATTCAGGCTCACAGCTTTGATTTCATTAGTCTCGCAATCTGTGCTGAAACACACTAGATCAATTTTTTGATGAGTTCCATGACATGAGAGCAACTTTCAGCCCATGTGCCGAGAGTACTGCCACTGTCTGAAGGCATCCTCCCAGAGTCACAGTGTGGCTTCCGCCCTGCTAGAGGAACCTCTGACATGATCTTTACTGCTCACTAGCTGCAAGAGAAATGCAGAGAACCACATCTTCCTCTGTACATGGCGTTCATCGACCTTACAAAGGCCTTTGATTCGGTGAACAGAGGTGCTCTCTGGTGTGCACTCTCCATGATCAGATGCCCAGACAAGTATCTGAAGATCTTGCATCTGTTACACGATGCCATGACTGCAACTGTAGTAGTAAATGGTGGCTCTGAAACGGCCCCTATCAAAGTGGACACTGGTGTCAAGCAGGGCTGCATCATTGCGCCAACTCTATTCGCCATCTTCATCTCCACCATCCTCCACCTCACTAGCCAAAACCTACCTGAGGGAGTCAAGCTCACTTACAGCACCGACAGCAGGCTCTTCAGCATCAACAGGTTCAGAGCAAAAAAACAAGTTGTTCACATCCTCCGTCACTGAGCTCCAGTATGCTGATGACAGCGCCTTAGTTGTTCACTCGGAAGCGAACCTCCAAACCATCATGGATGCTTTTGCCAGAGCCTACTGACTCCTGGGACTTGACATCAACATCAAGAAAACTCAGATCCTTTACCAACCAGCTCCTGAGTCACCCTCCCAGGCCCCCACGATTTGAGTGGACAACAACCCTCTTGAAACGTGGATCAGTTCCCCTACCTTGGCAGCCTTCTTTTCACAAGAGCTGTCATTGATGCAGAAATTCACCACCGCATAGGGTGTGCCAGTGCAGCATTTGCCAGGCTGAGGGAAAGAGTTTTCGAAAATCGGGACATCCAGGCCAAGACCAAACTCCTGGTCTACCAAACTGTAGTTCTGCCCACTCTTCTCTACAGGGCTGATAGCTGGACCACCTATAGCAGACATCTTAAAGCCCTAGAGCAGTACCACCAGTGATGTCTCCCCAAGATCCTCAGGATCAGTTGGGAGGCTAGGTGAACCAACATCAGTGTCTTGGAGGAAGCCAACATTCCCAGCGTCACTACAACCATCATAAGACACCAGCTACAATGGACAGGCCATGTCATCCTTATGCCCAACAACCGCCTTCCAAAACACATGTTGTACGGCCAACTGAAGGAAGGACAGCGCACCCAAGGAGGGCAGAGGAAGCGATACAAAGACAACATCAAAACCCTCCTTAAAAAACATGCCACCTCAGCTTCAACGACTGGGAGGAGAATGCTCTTAACCGAGACATGTAGAGTAGGATGGTCCATGAGGGTACAGCACAGCAAGAGAAGGACCTCCAACGTGCCAAAGAAGCAAAGAGGCAACAGAGGAAGGAGAGATCCACCGCCAAAAAGGCTCCTCAAACCAAAACCACCACGATGACACCCACCCACATATGCCACCACTGCAGCAGAGTTTGTGGATCTAGGATTGGCCTCCATAGCCACCTAAGGACCCACAAATGACCAGACCAACCGACAGGAGGACAATCATACTTGCTTCGAGTGATGGCTGATGATGATGATAACTTTCTTACTCCTTGTTGGTGTTATGAACAGTTAGGCTAAGATAAGTCTCCATAGTTTTTGAGAAGTGGGTTACATTTGTTAGCTGCTTGGCCATTTTTCTCCTACTGACTTGTACAACTCTGGCAGAGAATTTTCAGTAAAAAATTTGCGCCTTGGCAAATCATACTTTAGGTGTATCTTTACTGTCTTTAAATCCTTACTTTTCTACAACACTTTCTGGCACTTTGTTGTGTTAACCTGGTGTAATCTAGCAGTGTATTTCACAGATTATGAAGTTTTGTTTGACATCTTCCTTTTTAAATCCAAACAACTGCCAGACGAAAGATCCAGTGCGGTTTCTCTTTGTCCGTCTCCTAACCTCGCTAATTTGCCTTGGCTGTGTATTACACTTACTGTTCTTACACTCTTCTGCTGATACAAAAACGCACAAGAGTGTAAGAAAGTTTTCTGGATGGGCAGGGGAATGTGCTCTCCGCTTTAAGAGAAATGCGTTCATACAGTAGGAGAAGTCAAACTAATGAGAGAATTGCAGGATGATGGCTTAAAACATCCACAAAATTTATACTCGATGTTCGTAATAGTCATTTTATACATCTAGCTGCAATACATCAGTTGTACAACATTTATCGCCCACCCCAACATCCAAGTCATTGGAAGTAATGAAAGAGGAATTATTGGGAGAAGAAGCTGGTGATGTGAAATTTCAAAGATGGCGAGGCAGAACAATACTGTTGGTATACATGCTTGAATGTGATTGTATTTGAAGCTCCATTACAGGCAGTGTGTCTCATGCAATTTAAATTCACATGTTAGGATGATAGTATTATGGTGCTACCATTAGTTTAGGTAAAAAAGCATTCTGATAGTGGAACTTTGATACAGTGCTGCAGAACCATAATTTGTAACAGGCCAATGTCATCAGGTTACCTTTTGTAAAAAGTTAAAACAAAATGCAGACCCAAATGCAGAAAAATAAAAAATCTAATTAAGTAAAGTCCAAGACGCTGCAAAACAAAACTGAATTGATCTAAACAGAGAAATCCATCAAAAAAGTTCAAAGGCAAATTACTCAAGGTTAGAACAGAAACAGGGGAAGTTAAGGGGAACTTGGCAGCACACACAGATGATTAACTGACACAGGAAGAAAGTAACGAAACAACTAAATAGACATGGAGTGATTAAAGACAGGTGTGACAAACAAGACACGGGTGAAACAGGTGGGAGACAGGAAGGCAGGATGAAAACTGGAATCGTATGCAAGTGATGACAACTAAAAAAACAGGACAGGAGGCATGGAAAAAATCACAAGAGACAAAGACAAACAAGAGCACAAAATGAAGATTTTGACACTTTAAGACCTGGGGTCTCAATCTCAAGAGAAAGACAAGGCAACAACAAGTTTCCCAATGTAATTCACTACCAAGTGAGTTCCCAGGCTGTGATGCATGTATCCTAGAATGGGAGAACTTGACTTACTCTTCTAAATCCAAACCATAGGAGATGTCTTAACAGGGTTTGCATCATTGACCTCAGTGACTTTAATAGAACTTGGCCTTTCTGTTTAAGACACTGGTGTGTAATGTTGTAATGGCGTTAAGTTTGTTTCCTGATGTAGGGTCAGACATTTCTATTGCATTATGGCCACACCAAGGCAAGGCTGTGGAACAGATGTTTGCCCAACTCTCACTACCTACCTTGCTATCTTTACCATGTTGTTCACACAGAGCTGGGTACCTCAGCGGACTCTTAATGCTGAGATCAGGAAGGTGGAATGCACTGCTTTGATTTGCTATGAATTTTTGGTGGTCAGAACATATTAATCTCTGTTGTGTAGTAGCCTTAAACATATTTTTTGTGCCTGCACGTTGTTGCTTCCTTTGAAGTCTCCTGCTGCGCTCTGTGGAAACTCTTATATCTAACTCTAGGATTAGTCTTAAATTCAACTGGGGATGCAAATGTTAGCAGTGGGGACATCCCATTAAAGAGCAGGAACAGGTTATTCCTTTTCCTTTCATCGTCAAGTGGTCATTAATGGATGCCATTCACCCCTAATTACCCCCAGCAGTACCTTTGATATTTCATGGCTTTATTCAAGCTACTGGAGGTTATCTATTCTAGTAATATGATCAAATGTCTCACGGCAGCCATATTGAATATCCTCAAGGGATCTATTTGATATGTGCTCAGAGGCCATATCTGTTACATCATCTTGGCTGCTGTAGCGAGATATTAGAAATCCATACACTCAAAATATGATATATGACCAAGCCACAGTGGAACTGACTGGGGCTTTGGTGTGCGGCACATTTTCTTCTCATGGGGGAGTGGAAAAGAAAAAAACCACAAGCTAAAAAATAAAGAATAATTTGCACATTCAGTACAGTGAAAAAGGTCAGCCTCATAAGGCAGCTTCAGAATGAGGCTTTTACTGGTGATGAGGACAGATAGCACGTATTCGTGGGCCACATGTGGCAGTTAAGTGGCCCGGTTAGCTGTGAAGGCTGGTGGTAATTTTCCCATCTTCACAATACTTTCACAATTATAGGGAATTTCTCATGTCTTCCCTCTGTCATAAAGGCAAATTATCCAGATAAGAACATATAGCTCAGGGCTGTATGGATATGACAGGCTGTGGTAATGCTGGATGATGAATGGGTAGTATTCAAAGCCCATACCTTAACCTATACTCACAGTGACACCAGCTGTATGACTCTACTCTCATCAGCAGTCCTTAATGCCATGTGGTCCATATGTAAGCGAGAGGAAGTCTTTTTCTCTAATTTTGCAGAGTTAAGACCTTGATTATCAACCTGCTTATCAGGGAGGTCACACCAGGTTCTCACTTAGTGTAGGGAGGGAATTTTCCCATCGCAATGCCAGGTGCGTGCTTGGGGTGAACTTCCCTCTCTCCCTGGTCAGGTGGGGGCATATGCCAGTTTGGCACTTTGGCGATAACCTTGGTCCTGTACTGCTGTGGCCTCCTGATGGCCATCATCGAGGCCTGTGCCAGGCCTATCTCTTCAGGTATCCTCTCAGCTGCCCCCTCCCCGATGTCTGTACCAGCCCACAAGATCCTGGGCACCCAGCATGCGGGCCGCTGGATCTGGCCCGTAAAAGCATGCCAGATGACCACAGAAGCGCAGCTGCCATTCTTGTACCAAGCAGCTAAGCCTTCCCATCCTCGCTCTCTTGAGACACATGGTTTTGCCAACAATACCCATAAAGGTGCGAAGAGAGGTTGTCTCAAAGGTGTCCAACAGGCACTTCTGGCCATCAGTCAGTGTCAAGGCCTCACAAGAGAATAGGAGGGCCAGGAGCACTAAGGACCAAAAGACTCTGACTCTTGTCTGCATGCTCAGATACCGGGAACACCACACCATCTTGCTTGTTGAACCCATCGCCCAAAGTGTGAGTCCCACTCTGCAGTTGATCTCAGCTTTGCAGTCAGTGAATCGATGGATAACGCTGCCAAGGAAGGTGAACTGCTCTACAACTACGCTCTCACCATTCACAGACACAGATTTGATGGCAGCATCCAAGGCGTCCCCAAACAGTGGGATTTTTGGTTTGACCCCAGAAGTATGCATTCCCAACGAACTCACTGAGTTGAATGCCTCACTCCCCTGAAAAGAACTTATAGTTACCAGAGTGATTAATTTATTAGTTTTAGCCATAGCATGATATCATATACAATATTCATATTCAGATAAAGACAAAAGACATGTTATACTTATTATCCTCAGTCCTTTTTCCCAAAGACACAACTCTTATAATCGTGAAATCATCCTCTATCAAACCTCAGAAACCCTCAGCACAGCTCTCTCCATTAACTCAGAGCTCCCTATTTGAATGCTCTTTGCACACTTTTACATGTGGTCATGACACCAACTGAACTAACTGCATCTCTTGGCAAGCACTGACTGCTAGTAGCTGATAGAGGGAAGAATGCTTTACACAGCAGCTTAATGAAATGAATTGAGATGAAAGTTACAATGGTATGCAGGATCTTTTTTATCTTGGCAGTCCACACAGTATTTAAAAATTCTTAATTCAAAGTTTGGATAGAATCTGTGAAGTTACTGCCCTATCTACTGCTAGATTTCTGTATGAGGCAAATGGTTTGGTCCTTCCCTCTGTGATGATGATGCCCCACCTGAAATTATTGACATTTATCCCCGCACATACCATTACAAGTAAAATACGCCCATGTAAGCTTGTGCTCCCAAACTGCCTGACAAACTCTGATATCAAATTTTGTAATTAATGTGTTTTGATTAAGGTGGTGTGATTTTAAAATATATCCCAACTGTAGGTCAAACTCATGCCGTTTTGGTGTGAGTATGCAGATTGAGCAAAGTGTGTGAAATAACTTCTAACTGGATAACTTCATTGTTTTACTACCCGTCCCTAGACAGACATTTGCGGAGGCTATCCAGTAACTGCTGCATATGCCATCCTCAGCTGTTTCCCCTGCTGTACCAGGTGTGCGGGCAGCAGGCGTTTCTGCAAGGACACCCAACTGTGTGGAAACTCTGCACTCAAGGCAAAGCTGAGGGACAGTGTTGGCATAAATCTTCCAGTAATTGTGCTGTAAACAGGGACAGAACTATAAAGCTTTGTTTTGATGTGTGCTGCAACAGAATGGGATGCCCATCTCTGATAAATCACCTCCTATTTGGCCATCGGTGGCCTTCTTTACACTCCTCCTTTCACTACATATGGAAGTGATTGAAAGCTGGGAATGTTTGTTGCCAAGTGACTGATTGGTCCACAGGGTCATGTATTAGCTGTCCATGCTGACTAACCATCTGGCAGTTATGGGGGTGTTATCACGTGAACAGTGGCCCATCATTTAAAGAACTGTCACCCTGTGACAGTTGTCCAAGAGGGTCTGAAAAACCAAAAGGCAGTGATACTGAATGCTGTCTTGGCTACCTGGTTTTTATAGAACCCAGTCTAATATTTATCCTGTGCCCACTTCAGGTTGGCTTACATTAAAACCGGTAGGGCAGTGTATGTTATGTAGATTAACTGCTCTGCATCATGAAAATTAAGCCAGCTGTAAATCACAATTTTCATCTGGTTTTCTCCCCCAATGGGTGAAATCCTTTATAGTGCATATAATGTCTTTAGTAGTCTGGGTCTCTGTGAATTTTTGTGAGCTGTGCATATTTTGAACAGGTATCAGGCAGCTTTATTTTATCTTAATTATCAATTAATACTCACATTCATACACAGTTTCAAGCAAATAATATTATTTAATGGCTATATCTATAAACCCTCTGAAATCAGGATCAGAAGAATCAGAATCACTTTTACTGTTATTGGTATAAGGAAAAACTTAGTGTTGATTATTCTGCAAGGTGTAATTACTTATGTAATCCAGGAAGTCCTTGTGTAATGAAAAAAGTTGAAATGTTAACTCAAACTTCCACATATTCCATTTTCCATTGTATTGTGCATCATATGACATCTTTTATTGCCTAGTTTATGTAACTCCCGGACAAAGTACACTGCCATGTGTGAAAACTGTCTGTGCTTGTCACACTGTTTATAAGCTCATCATATATAAGGTCATCCTGGAATAAATCATCTATCACTTCCTTCTGAATCAGAGATGTGAGCTAGGCCTACATGATCCAGATTCGCAGGCTAGGCCTGCACCAATATAGGCTAGACCTATATCTGATCTATCTAGGTTTTAGTTAAAGCAGTTATTACACAGGGTGTGCAGTGAAATTTGCTGTGCACGTCCAAGACAGGGATGGAAGAGAAATATATGTCCAATTGAAAATAGATTTGTAGAAAAGCAATAGTATAAACCTGTAATAAACTAAAAGAGTAGCAAAAAGATTTGGGATTGTAGTGCAATTAACAGCTGAGTTTCCTTAGCTGTGTTAGCAGGCCTGCTCTACATCCACACTTTTGCTTCCTCTTTTATCACCGCTGGCATTGCCTACAACAATCTATGGCGCTCCTGGCAGTCTCACTATCACAGGTGGATTGCTATGTGTGCATGTGAGGTCACTTGTAATCTCAAGGTTTAGCCGCAGGTTGACGTTTACTATGTCCAGTTGACTAGAGAAATGATTTCCCATAGCTTGTGCCTTGAAACGGACAGTAGAAGCACAAAAAAGACCCAGTATTTGGGAGACTTGTGTTGATACATAAAAAAAAAAAAAAAAAAAAAGGTTTGGTTCACTGGGAAATAAACCACATAAATTCCCAGATCAGCAAATCTTGGCTTCCCTCATTTAATACTTTAACTGACAATGTTGCTTACACTTTGTTCCATCTAGTGTTATCTGGAACTGCCTGTGATAGTTGGTTCAGCTTGTGGTTTACTAAACATGACTTGTGAGGCACTGGTGGCCTGGTGGTTAGGTTCCCCCCCGTCTCTGGCTCTATCCACTGTCCTATCACTCCTTAATAAAGCCCCAAAATATATCTTAAAAAACACCTGTAAACACAGGATGGGGCATTGTGAACAGAGCCTGAGCCAGTGTTGTTTGGTTCTACATATCTGTGCACAGATGCACAGTATCGGTAATGTATTTGACCCTCTGCTTTTACATCCAGGGGCATTTTTAAAACAGCACTGAGAAGTTGAAGATAGGAATAAGAAGCTAGTGGCTCTCATAGCTCAGCTGCTATCATTATAGGAGCCAACTTTTCTTCTTCATGTGTTGTATTGTTCCTGGTCCTTTTTTTTGTTGTTTAATAGCTGTTAGCAAACAGTTAATAGTGTTACTGCCACCTCGATGGGCGTGTAAATATTGCCATTTGTATTTGCCTTTGTCCTCCATTCAGATGCATTAGTCTAAACTATGTGCAACTGTGACCATACAAATACTGATGCACCAGTACAGGTGTCAAATAAATGATTGGAAATGGGTGAATTTCATGGTACTGAGAAAGTTAATCACAGACAGTGACAGGAATTTGTGTTCATCCTGCAAATGAAGGTGGGACCCTCCCACACTCTTTTGTTTTTTACTCTCCTGCACTTTTATTTAAAGTTGCATGTAGTGCATACAAATGCACATGACAGGGAATGTTTTCAGTGGTAACTGTAGAAAAATGTCTGTCTTTAAGTCAGTTGTTTGCCAAATATTTTAGAATGAGTTCCACACACACTTTTTGTTGTTGTTTGAATTTTTACTGTAGAGGGATTAAGGCAATCTTCATCAAGATAATCCTTCTCTGCTAGGTTAGAATAAATGATTCCTCCCGCTGTGATAACTTTTACTTCATAAAAAGTGTCTTCATTTTCCACAGGCTCATTGAGAATGCTGAGTAGTAATCTAGTATTCACCTGAACACCAGGCAGAACAATCTTTAGAGCTTTCAGAGAAACCAATCATCTTTTCATTCTTTGTGCTATCTCTAGCCTTGAGGCAGGAGGCCATGTTGTAGAGCTTTTTTCATGCTGACCTGTTGTCATCTCTCTCATTGCACTGAGGGCGATAAAGGCAGGAAACAAGGTCAGCTGTGGTCTGATACATCCCAAGCTCTCAGATCACTGTGTGTCTGTATTTGTTTGAGGTTGTGAAACACCACAGGCTCTTCTGCTGATTATCTCTCCAAGATTGTGTCCCTTTTTTATGCTGTCATGCCTCAGAAGTGGCCAAAGTGGTTTCCTGGCATTAACAGGAAATAATCTAGGAAGCCTGGATTTTGTGATGTGGTGATGATTATCTGTCAAAAGTGTGTCAAATGGACACTTTCCTTTGAGATTATGCTTTAGTTTGAACCGGTCAAGGCTGAGTGTTTCACTGCAGTGTAGTGTTGTGAACACTTGCCATTCAGTTGTTTCTCTAGCACACAGTGTGAGCTTAAACATTCCTTCACAGTCCTACTTAAGTCCTTTATGTTGAATATAGAAAACAAAGCCTGAATGCATAATGCCATCTTTTCATTATTCTATTTTAATTCATCAAACTTTGTCAGTCAGACTTTTCCTTGTCTCTTCTGTACCTTAGTGATTGATTGCACTATTTGCTGAATGGATGCAAGAAAGGTCAGCCTGGTTTCTAACAAGTGTTGAACTATTTTTGTGATCTAAGAGTTGTGAATTCAATGTGACTGATACAACAGTTAGAGCTGTCTTTTATAGAATCTATGGCAGCAATGTTTATTTTTCTTGGTGAGTGTTTATGGACTTTAGTAATTCATTTTAACTGAAGGTTTACAGAGACTCATGACAGTGAGTAAAAAAATAAGAGCTACAATAAGAACCTCACTGAAATTAAAGTAACAAGCTTTGCCAGGAAAAAAAAATGATTTCTGTGTTTTTCAGCAGTATGTTTGGTGCTGTTTAAATTACCTATCTCTGTGTTGGCAGTTTGACATCAGTTCATTTTAAACAAGATTAAACTCACAGCAGTGTGAGTGCTCTGAAACTTTACTATTAGTATTTCTTCTTTCCAGTACAGATGAATCACGTAAGTAAACAAAATAATTACAAGCAACAAGCTGGTCTACAGTGTCTATAAAAAGTATTCAACCTCTTGGATGTTTTACCCTTTTATTGATTTTATTTATCGGTCATGGCCATTATAATTGCCTTTTTTGACCAAAAAGAGTTCCAAAAAATGTTTTCTATGTCAAAGTTAAAACATATGTCTACAAAGTTTTGACAATTAAATGAAAATATTCAATGTAAAATAAGTGACTGCATAATTATTAGATTAAATTCACCTTGCTGTCTTTAAACCACTTCTGTGTAGCTCTCCCTTTATGCTTCAGGTCATTGTCTTGCTGGAAAATAAATCTTATCCCAAACTGTATTTCTCTTCTAGACTGAATAAGACTGTCCTCTAGGATTTTCCTTTGTATTATACCCAATACCTTTACAAGCCTTACAGGGCCGGCTGCCGATCAAGAGATACCCATTTCACAAATTCTGAGACTACCAGCACCAATTTGATGGACCTCTGTTGAATTAGGTCAGTCATTTTAAAGAGTGGGAAAATGTATGCAATTACTCATTTCACAGTACTTATTTTGTTTGATTGACATTACTTGGTGGATTTTTTTATTTGTCAAAAAAGCCCAATTATATTGACCATTGTTGATTTATTAAATCAATAAAGGGTCAAACATCCAAGGGGATGAATACTATTCATAGGCACTGTAACATCAAGCTTTGAGGGGAGTGTAGCAAAAGTAAAGGGAACTATGGGAGTAGGCCATAGGAAAACAGGTGTTAGCACCTTTAAAGGAAAAATAATTTTCTTTTATTTGCATTTGCACCTTACATTTTACTTACAGATTACATTTTAAAGACCAGGATGCACATTCAGGACCAGATTATTTGGCTGGAAGAAGCACAAAAGCTTGCTCTTGTTATGCATTGCCAAATTTTCCAAATCTTTCCACCAGCATGGTACAGCACAGCATCCTTGAGCAGAGCCAAACTCATGTTGAACAGCCACATGCTGAAAATGTGCTCATGTTGTAAAAGGACAGTGAGAAATGCAGACAAAGAGAATAGGTAGATGCAGACAAAAGGGGGAGAGAGAAAATGTTAAGAAACAACGAAGGATAAGGTAAAGCTATGACTTACTTATAAATCCCCCTTAATGTGTACACACATTAAACATGATGAGTTTTGGATATTTTGCTTTAGTCACATAAATATACATGGAGGTGTTGCATGTTTTGGAAAAAGATTAGGTAAAAGTCAAAAGCTATAACTTTAGGTGGCTTGAATTCCCTTATATTGCCAAAGTGTCATTCAGTAATCCACTCATCTTCCTGCTTTTCACCATGAGGTGCTGTGCAGACAACAACAAGCTTGAAATTGAATCATAGATGGCAGAGCCAGAGCTGAAACACCCATACCCACCAGCTACTGTGTATGAATATATGAGAGAAAACATGCAGCCTAAACCAAGAAACAACATTTAGTAACTAAAATCAATCACATAGCCTGAATTTTTGTTTAAAAGTAAAACGAACCTATATCAATCAGCAGCACATTGAAAGCCTCTATGTACTCATGAAATATATCAGCACAGGATAAATCAAAGGCAACCAGCTGTAGAGAAAATCTTTTGTTATCACTGCAAAGACAATGCCTCTTAAAAAGCCCTGAATGATTTGCTGCAGTGATATAGAAAAATACACTACATGTACACAAGATTAAGCACTCAAACTGCAATATGGAGCACTCGGACAGCTAGTCATGTTTCTAATCTAGATAACATAAAACATCATCATAAAAGCACCTGCAAAGCATCAATCAACAGCTGCCTATTTTGTGGTCACTGGAAAGTGACTGTGTGTGTTACATGTCCACCTCTTTGACATGACCTTGAGGAAAATAAATTAGCTGTGTTTTACTACTACACCTTGCACTTGCTCCTGAACAGAGCTGTTGCAATGACAGGTCAAGGTTTATAATTTCTCATTTAACCATTTCAGCACGGGAAAGTTATTATAATTGAATAGAAATAAAATAACTAAATCTAAATTGTGAAAGAACTAAAACTTGATTGTGTGCTCACAAAACACTTTGATTGGAATAACTTTGGTTGAAAATATCCTTAGTTTTAGTCTTTGACACAAGCATGCTGATTATGATGTACACCAAAGTCTGGGCAGTGTAAGATGGCTTGATTTGATTGGTCAAGACTTCAGACAATGGTGACCATAGGTCTAGGGAAAAGTGAAGAGATCTCAGAAGAGGTAGATGGAGATTTACAAATTCCCAATTTGACTTAGAGCTAATGATCTTCAGTTCCTATGGATGTGTATGAAACAGATCTTCATTTACTCCATGTGTAAGAAGATGATTCTAAGCCTTTCTCCCTTTTCAGAGCTTTTCGAAGGGAGGCTAATGGGCTCCATGCAAATTAGAGTTGGCATTTGCTTCTTCTCAGTGGACCTGAAAGGTGAAGTGAGGGGGTCAAGAGGAGGCACAGCCATTAACATGACTTATATAAAGGCTGTATCCATGTCCAACTTCCTCACATTTTGGCCTCGAGGGTGGGAGGAGAAATTAGAGAGAGCAAATGGTTCAAGAGGAGGTACCAAAGGGAAGAAATTAGGAGTAACATGAGGAGAAAATGGTGAAAGAATGAGAGGGAGCTGGAGGGGAAATGACAAAGGAGAAGGACATAAATACAGGATGAAGCAAAGACAAAAGAAGGGGAGGTGGTGCTCTGTCCTTGCTATTAGTCACTCCGTCACAGCTCCCTAGCTTTATGGAGAGTTTCCTGTCATGGTGCTGCTTTGTAATCGACATTAAAATGCACTGACCAGTGTGTCAGTCCTCCCCCTCTGCCTTGCTTTATCCCCTTACTCCTCCCTCTGTTCTATCCCTGTAACTCTCCAGACTTGAGTGACGTTGGCTGTCATTTACACAGAGTGAGTCGTGATAGAAATGACACCCTTACCTCACATCTCAGCAGCTGTTGTGACAGCCGACAGTTTCTTTCCATCAGAATGATTTTGTGTGCAAAGCCATGTCCTGTATTTTTTTTCTTTGTACTAACACAAGCATGTGTGTATCAGTGTCTTATTTCATGGTCTTGTCATGTGTAGAAAAAAATAAACTCAAATAAATGGCTTTTGTGAAGTTTCTCTGTAAGACTGCACAGTCAGCTTCAAAGCTTCCTGATGAAATCAGGAAGAGGAGAGTGAGACTGGTGCCTTTAAGGTCAAAGGAATATAGATCAGTGAAGCTGAAAACATATGCTGTTACAGCTCAGACAATACGTGATGGAAATGATGACAGCATGTGAGAAGAAATACACAAGCTGAAAATTTTTGAAAAATGTAAAGAAGTGAAGCATTTTTTGTCTGGCCTTCTTTAGATGTTTTGTAAGAGCTGATATGCTGGTTAAATGTTGTGATCTAGAAAACTGAGATAACTGCTGTGTCAGATTAAACTGACTTATATGATGGAACTATGGGCAGTCACCTTTAGCACATATGGACGTTAACCTGCAAGTGGGACTGAAGGCTGATGGTGCACTGCAACCCCTAGCTGCTCTTGGCATGGTTTACCAGTAGATGCTGTGGTCCCTGTCCCAAGTTTATTCTTAACTTTAGATTTTAGTTTATTGGACAGGGAGAGACTAGGAGTGACAAATTTATTATCTCTAGACTTTGGGAGAACACACTGTAGAAAAACACAATTTGAGGGTGGTGTATAGAGTTTTGTTCATTGTTTGGGCTTGAAAAAATGTGTTTTGGAAAAAATTGAGAAAATGTCCTCAGTATTACTTGAAAGGCCAAGGCCACTGTAACTTCATATTCCTCTAAGTTTTATAAAAACACTATTAGAAGCTTTCAGGTTCATGGCCACACTGGCCTGGAGGGCAAAAACTGCTTAGAACAGTGGCAGCTAACAGTGACTGCTGTGTGAAGCTGTGGCACCAGCATTCTAACTCTGCATCCCAACAAGGCATGTCTAAATCACCTGACAACCACAGAAAATGTGAGATAATAAGGTGAACATTTCTGTCATGTCAGACTAGAGCTGCAACAAACGATTATTTTAATAATTGATGCATCAGATTTTTATTTTTTAGATTAAAAGATGAATTGTTGTTTGTTTTTTTGGGGGAAAAAAACTTTTCTAAGACAGAATAAAGCTGTTAAAATAATGTGAGTTTAAATATTTTAAAATGAAAACAAAACTGCATTTTAATGAAGTGTTACATTTAATAACTTTAACGTGCTAGAAAATAAAAACACAAAAAATTAAGAAACGTTTACAATATGTGAAAGGTTTTTTTTTTTTTACCTCCCTCCTTACAAAAACACTTTAAGATAAAACTGATGACAGTAGCGTACTGATATGCTTTGAATGTAGGACTCTAGTTATAGTTGGATATTGCTTTTATTGCTTCCTCTGGGAGATATTTTACCCCTGAAGATCCACAGATTTTACAAATCAAGCAGCTTGCCATTCAACGGCAGATGTGCAGTCGCTATATGTTGTTTTTACAACTGACAAATGGAACGAGTGGTTAAAGGATTTAATATTTAGTAACACAGAATTACTCAAGTGTGTTAGTTTTATCAGTAGTTGACAGTAACATAAAAAAAACTTATCAGTATGTATCACAGTAATCAAATGAGTTAATTTTTAAAAGTAACACTACCCAACACTGCATAAGACACAAAGTCGTGTAAATATCTTGGATTACATGAATGGCTGACAGTCCACTTTTCTCTGAAAAAGAAATTAAATAAGGTTTAGCTGGAGTTTTTACAGCGGAGAGGTATTTTTAGATTGACATGTCTCGTCTCCGTCATGGAAAAGGGTGGTTGATAAATATTTCAGCTTTTTTATTTCCATTGATCAGAAAAGTACTAAACTAAGTGAGAGTTAAGTTTATCAACTGTCTGGGTGTAGCATTAACCGCTTAGTGCCACTTCAGGTAACACCATAATGGCACAACACGCTGAATTTATGAACGATTTTTCTTGATTCATTCATTTTGCAGCCCTACATTTCGCCTTTGTAAAGCACCCAGCACACAATTTAAATGTACAAAGTATTGACAGTTTCATGTGTCTATAATGTGTTTGGGCCTATGTTTTGGGAAGTGAAGGGCAAGCAATTCTTCATCCTTAAAGCATAGGTGCATGCTAATTAGCTAATATTAGCAAGTTCACATTACTTAATAATATTATGAGGATCACTGTCAGTTGTCAGTCACTGGTCTAATGTTAAAAAGCCATATTTTGATCCTGTTGGCACAATATTTGATGTCAGGATTAACTGACATTTGTTTGACGTACTCTGTTGTTCCACTGAGGAACAGTAAAGTGTCTTAACGGCAGTTTTTTCCTCTGCTCTGGATTTCCTCTCTCAGAATGGGTTCTGTAGAGGTAAATCCTTGATTTGTCTACTCATCAGTTAGTGCATCCAGATGAAGAAAATTTAACTCGCTACAGCACGGGTGGCAATAGAGACAGTCGACATCTTTATAGAGTACAGAAGTTAAGTTTTATGGAAATTTGGATTATTTTGGATTTCAGTAGAAAGTGAAATTAACATTTCAGTTCCAAAAAATTAGAATTTTCTGGCTATAATATGTGTTTTCAGGCTTTAAGAGGTTAACATGTTTTTGTTTCTGAAAGTCGTGAAACAGAGTACTGATTTTTTAACTAGTTCTACTGCAGCAAGTCCTTCAAAAATGTGTTGGACTGACACATTTTTTATGCGAGTTCAGAGGGTTATAACACTTTTAGCAGAGTACATCCTCACCTCGGCATTTTAAATTCTGCTCTCTTCTGCTCCAGTTCTTCAGATCAATGAAATGATGGACTGCTGAGAGAGTAGCAGGGTTCATCTGCCTTTTAGAATAAATGACTGTGCGTCTCTGTGTTGGGCACAGCATTGCGATGGTCATACAGTATGTGTCTAAATTATGTTTGTGTGTGTGTTGGTGTGCGAGTATGATGTCAGGCATTATATGACCCTGACTGCTTAGGTTTCTATCAGTGTATTTTCTATTTTAGTATGGTTTCAGTGGGCTTTCATTCAAACGGTTACCTTGTGAGCAGTTTGTAGAGGTCAGTTAGTGAACCACTTGATGGATTATTACAAATGACAATGATAGGAAGAGGAGGGGGTAGAAGGAAAGGCAATAAGAGGCATAGGCTATTAGAGACCAATAAAAAAGGAGAAATGGATAAATGTGAAGTGAGAGCATGGAGAAGGAGACACATAGTGTGGATGTCATTCTGTGCAACCAGCGTGCTAAAGCCATTTCAAGGACACACTCCTCCTGTCTTTCCTCCCCATGGTAGAGATGTTTCTTGAGGTTCAGGAGTTCATGTCCTCTAAGAATGCTGCCTTGCTCAGCTTTGACCGCTGTTGATTGCTTGTGAGAGCTACAACCCTCCCAATCCATCAGAAGATAAAGCTATGGGGCGCAGGTGGCCGAGTGGTTAAGGCGCGTGCCCCATGTACGCGGACGGCCCGGGTTCAAATCCGGCCTGAGGCCCCTCACATGTCTCTCCCCTGCTCTCATCCCTGTTTCCAACTCTATCCACTGTCTTCCTCTGTCAAATAAAGACACAAAAATGCCCAAAATAAACCTTAAAAAAAAAAAAAAAAATACAGCTACATTCACACCAACAAACACAAAAATGCATGAGAACATATGCAAGTGCAGAAGATACATATTCTTTCAGCACACAAACCTTTGTCTCTAAACTTTTCCTCAGTTTCTTCAGTTTATAAGATTTGCCAGTCTCATGGTGCTTCTGATTCTGCTGCACTCTCAGGCAGAAAACAGAGACAGATTCTTCCAATTAGCTCCCTCCAACTGTTAATAATGATGATGATGGCTATGGCATAGCATTAATTAAGATAACTTTCTCTGCAGCTGTGGCCCACAACACACACTAGTCAGAGATGACTGATGCATGGCTCAGAATGTATTTGAAACTGTGATGAAAAGGGAAAAAAGAGACATTTATTTGGACAACTCATCTCTAAATGGCTTTTAATATGTTCACCTTATTTGAAATATGTCTGCCTTTTTAGTCAAAGAATTTACATTTAAGAGAAGAACACTAAAGAAACTTTAAGAACCCTAACTTACTCCAATCTGCTCTGTTGGAAAAAATGAGCATCTTTCAGTGTCGATGATCTGATACCCAACTGATACCTGAGTTTTTGTACTTCCCAATACCAATCCTATCTGATCCAGTGCCAGTGTTGAACCTTCTGTCTTCTCTGTGTTACGGTTTTGGGAATCATATGTGTGTAAAGCAGCATCAGGTTTTTCCAACTACATAAATGCACATTAAGGTTTCAGAAAGGGAACTCAAATTGTAAGGAATGACTTTTAAAACTTCTGAGTCCAAGTCTCTTTCCCATTTCCACCATCTTTTTAAAACACTCCACTTAGTGGACCAATTTCTCCCTTTTCTAGCACTTACCTGTCTAACCAGGATTGGATGTCTCCAGTGTTGTTGATCCTTGATCATTTATCCTGCAGCTGCGATCGGTATAAGTACTCTGGATAAGTGTGACAGTTAAATGCCTAAAATGCAAACACTTTCTGCTAAGTTTAAATAGTTTCAAGCTAACAGATATGCTGGCTGCTATTGAAAATGGCAGATAATGATAAGGGCAAGTGCTTTTAAAGACAGAGAGTAGGCTATAGCTGAGTGGCAAAACCACTTGAGTTTCCACAGCCAGGTTTCTTTTGTCCGGTTTTGATGGCATTTATTCAAATGATAAATAAAACAATTTGACATCTTAAATTCATCACAGATTTGGAACTCTGCAGTGTAGAAAAAATGGACTTTAATCCATAGAAATCATGATAACTTGCCTGTATTTGTAAGTTGTCCCACTTCTGCAGAGATTATTTTCCCCTTTTATCCAAAAAAAAAAAAAAAAAAAAAAAAAAGTTTTGAAAACCTTGGGAACTGTCAGACTTAAAGCTTCAGTAACGAACTTGAAAAACAACAGAGGTTGCAAGAGTCAATCTTCCTGTGAATTTACAACCCTCCATAGGCTGCGTTAAGCTGATGTCAGCTATAACTGGCTTTGTGCAAAGACTTGATTGCACACAGTCACTTAGCAGCACACACACAAACAAACACACATTTCTGAAGCTGGTTATTTTTGAGGTTGGTGCAACCAGACCTCTGAAAGTCATAATCACTGACATTTTCAAATCATGAATTCCTGTTGTAGTTTGCTCTGTTATTGACAAAACAGTTGTGACTGGATCTGTAGAAAACACTTTGACACTCGGACTGGACAGGAGAAAAGCTTTTAAGAGCATCCTTTACCTTTTAGGGATCCTTCCTCAAAGGGGTAGAACCCCTCTGTTTTTGTGCAGGTTTGTCAGAATTTCTTTTCTTCTGTCAAAGGTGCTCTGGAGGTACCAGAAGCTCAAAACAAGAGGCAATCGCAACAGCAAAATAAGCTGTTTGGCATTGGCAGAGAAGATTTGGCACATTTTTCATGGGCACAACCCACATACTCAGCTCTGCTGCTCATCCCACAAATGCATGATCCTTACAAATGTGGCATCATTTAAAAGGCTCTCCAACGGTATAAAATTTACTGCCAAGAAGCATTGTTACAACAAAAACATAATGTACCAAACACAAATTTTCTTACTTTTTGTTTTATGTTTATTATTCAACATGTTGACATTAGACTCCTGCCAGCCAACTAACCAATCAATATGGACTATAGACATGCAACCTATAGTTGATGACGATATCAGGTAGGTTTGTCATACCCTTAGTTTCTATCTTCTCATACCCGCTAAACTGGGAATTGCTGCAAAAAGACAGGCAAGCAGAGGCTGGAGCTCTGCAAACCAAATCCAAAAAGTGGTCATGGATTCAGAAGTCTGTGGTCTCAATTGCAACTGTTTCTTAAGGGAGAACCATGAAGTAGCTCTCAGTGAAACAGCTAATCAACTAACTCAACTTCAGCAAAAACTCTCGGCATCTCAGCAGACAACCACATAGTGAAGCTTGAAGCCCAGTTCAGCTGAGTCATTGCGATAGTCTTTGCAATGGATATGATACTTGGTCTCTTCCAGTTGTAGCGGTGTGAACTGGAAGACTTTCAGAATGTTACAGAGAAGCCGTTCATAAACAGTTTTGGATGAGCTGCTTTGGATGAGTTTAATGGAGAGAAAAATTCCTTTATATTCCTTTTCCTGATAAAACTTTTGATTCAGGAGCAGTGTTGGGGGTTACGCGTTACAAAGTAATCCGTTAGAGTACTCAGATTACTTTTTTGTTGTAACAAGTAACTTAACGTGTTACTTTTACAATTCAAATCATCCTGTTATTAGTTACCTTTTTCATAAAAGTAATCTGTTACTGAGAGGAAAATCCCAAGTTTTCTCTCTCTTCCGGGGCTTCAAAAAGAGAGAAAGATAAAATGGAAGCTCCTTGAAGCATCTGCTCTGTTTGTCCTTCTTTCTTCCTGTAGTCATGTTGGCACAGCCCCATGCCAGCGGAAGGTAAACATTCTGTGCCATTACGCACGCATTGTTAGCGTGTAGAACCAGCGAGATGTAATCTAATGAGTTAGTTTCTAAAGTGACGCTATCGAAAACTGTTCAGGAGAAGCAATCTCATGCAATACATTCTCTGTTCAGATGAAGAAACTGAACTACAGCTAAAAAACACTTTTAGTTTTGCCTCTTTATTTCACTTTATATCATCACTGCAATTTGCTGTTGTCACATTTTTTTTCTCTGTTGTCTCTGTTTTTTTTTTTATCACTTTGTATTTACTGAATTTCTTTCTGTAATTGACTCAACATCATTGTAGTTGAGGGTTGCTTTTAATGATATCTTGACTATGATTAAAGGTTAATGGATTGATTGATATCCTGAAGACCTGTCAGTGCCTTATTTTGTATGGTTACAGCCAATAATAAAACCATGTTTCCTACCATTGCTGATTGATGCATTCATCTGTTGAAACACAGGCAGTGTTATTTCTAAGCAGTAGCAGGAAAAACATCAAGGTCAAGAATGGAACTGGTAGAGCCTCCTCTTTGAGCTGATGAATGAATATAACAAACTCCTTTTATCGTCTCTATGTTGTGTTGAAATTTGCTTCACTATAAAGTTTGTCTGCTAATCAGATTGTCTCTGCAATTTTCTGCTGTATTTCTCAAAGATGGCTGCTCAGTGAGTGTTTGCTGCTGCAGTATGATAGAATTAAACAAAGCCATTCTACTCTACCAGCAACCAAGACTCTCACCATATCAACCAAGACAGCAATCATAAGGATTATGACTTCAGTGGTGTAGGAATATTACCTACATAAAACCAACATGTTTTCTTGGTCATGATAGTTCATCACCCTTCCTTCCTCATTTCTTTACTATCTACGAGAAGGAATGAGAATAAAATGTGGACAACATACACTATCTCCCCATATCATCGGAAACAAAGGAGAAAATAAAGTCTGTTCTTTGTGACACCTTCACCAGAAAGTTAAATTGAAATAGGATTGCATCTCCTGTTTTCCTCTCTCTGCTGCAACTTATTTATGATACTACAGTCTATCCACTACTGCTGCTTTCCCATAAATCTAGGTATTTCTCTTGCTTCTTTGCCTCACCTTCTCACTGTCATCAAGACATAGAAAAACAGCCAGGAGAGGTGCCACTTGACAGTGAGATGTGCTTACCCAGCTTTTCTTGCTCCACGTCATCAGACATTAACTTCACCCTTACTTGACTTTCTTAACCTCCTATTTACCTTTCATTGGCTACATTTTTGATTGGCCAGATGTTATTGGTTTGATTAACTCTCTTTGACTGGGACCTGGTAGGAAGGACCAGACTTCAGGGACAGCTACATGGTGGGGATACCTGGAAAGATGAGGCTTGGGCCTGGACGATGACCATTAGGAGGGCAGCTGATAGCATTGACTCTGGACTTGATAAAGCACAGTGGTCCAAGAGCAGCGGGTGACATGTAACCTCAAACCATCTCTGACTGTGGAAAATGAAAACACTGGACTTCACTGTGCAACACTGTGCCTCTCTGATATTCATTCACCAAACCCTGGTACCTTGATTTCTATATAAAATACAAAATTAATTTTCATCTGAACCAAGGACTTTGGACCACTGAGCAGTGGTCCAGTTCTTTTTCCTCCTTAGCCCAGGTCAGATGCTGCCAACAGCAGGTTCAGGAGTGGCTTGAAACAAGGAACACGACACTTGTAGCCCATTTCCTGGATCCGCATGTGTGTGGTGGCTCTTGATCCAATGACTCCAGCCTCAGTCCACTCCTTGTAAATCTCCCCTTAGTTCATTAATCTGCTTTGTTTGACAATCCCCTGAAGGCTGAGCTCATCCTTGATGATTGTGCACCTTTTCTTACCACACTTGTCTCTTTTCAGTCAACTTTCCATGAATATGCTTTAATGTAGCCTCTAAAAAAATGCCTGCCCTTTAAGCAGTTAACTTATGTGGCGTACCCTCATTGTGAAGGGTGGCAGTGATTGTCTTCTGGACAATAGTCAGGTCAGCAGTCACACAGCAACTTCCTTGCTGTGTGAATATTTCAGTTCAGTAAGTTCCAACAGGTTGCCATTTCTTTGCAGCTATGCAGCTCTTTTTGGTACGATCTGGTGTCACCATGTGGTGTTTGTGTTCCTGTCAACTATCAGACTGGTATTGAGCTCTATACCTGCAGTAATAGCTGTGATTTACAGACCCACATTCAATGACTCTCATTGGATGTGGGTCCATACCACCTTACAGTGGTGTATAGGACACAGCTAACTTTTCTCATGAAATAAAAGGATTGAAAGTGTGTTCTATACACCAGATTTGGCACGTTTTAGAAAGATGGGAGGCAACACAGCTTTCGACCAATATCTGATCCTTTGTGACCTACCTTGACTGAGTTGCTGCATTCAGATCATTATGATATGACTAAAAGATCAAAGTCCATTGAATAGGGTGAGATTTTTCTACACATTCAGTAAAGAAAGACTTTTAATTGGATGACGGGTAGACAGATGCAATGTGCACTAAACACAAATCTTTAGGAGAGAAAAGGCAAGTCATGAGGTAAATGTAAAGGCTACTTTGCAAGGTTATGGTACTTTCTTCTCAAGTGAATGCTGCACCAGGGTCCCCACAGAATGAGATATTTTCTACTGTACACAACCTTAGACAGGGGGTAAACCAGTATACAGAAGCTAATACCCAATAACCGATTCAAATTTTCCTGAAATAGGCTCGATACAGTATATAAGACTGAAAATGAAGTGCATTGGGGCTTTGAAACCAATTGTTTCAGTGCCTACGTATATCTAGGTCAAATAAACATGGCTTGACCTCAGGCTGTACATCTTACTGGGTAAGTACGCCAGGCAGAGGAATGTTTCGACTCACAGCTTAACACAAACACATGACAAGACTGCAATGGCCAACATATCGAAAATGTATTTCTATATCTAGCAGATACACAACAACTATTTACCATAAATCTGTTTCTTGCAACCTGATGAGTCCTATTCCATTTGACTTAATTTCATAACAAGCTTGGTTTTGTCACCAGCCTGTCAGCAGCTCTGTCTACAGATTCAAGATGGGTTTTGTTAAAGTTGGCTTTGTGATTGTGGAGCCATTTAACTATAGTACTCTGGGCCTAAAAGTTTATGACCCTTTGTAGCGCTCTGGACATCTGTTTTTATGAATGTACCTAATTTTTTGTGTGTAGAGCACATGCACAGGGAAAAGTTTGCCAATGTACTGATGTGACACAAAACCCAATCTTGCGGATCATTTATAGGCATTTTAACAACATAGGTGCAATACGTGTGTTAAGCAAAGGTAAAGGCCAATTGATGTTGAGTAAACATCACTGTAAACATTAAAAATTAAATTTTCTAAAACCAACTTTGCAAAAGAATGTCTCCTAAGCATTTAAATAAACTATTACTTTTTGGTAAGCAATGCTGAACATATACCTTTCAGTGTGCATTTTAATGCTGGAAAAACAGCACAGCTCTAAGAGTTATAAAACCCATAGCCTAATTGTTGCTCTTACCTGCCATCTATTCTGACTCTCAACTTTAAAAAAACTTTTGTGGAAACTTAACCAAACTACCAACCTTAACAGCTACCAGAAAAATGTTTTTGAGGTAGGGAATGATCTGTTCCTGACAGTTTATGCATAATATTTGCATTTTAAAACCCAACTCACTGCTTCTCTCGACATAATGAGACAGACTTGGCTATCTAATCACAGTGAAGCCACATGAGAGTAATAACTCACTGTTCATGAATTTAACAAAGGTGTGCCACACAGATGAAACCATCAGAAATTCTCTCATGTAATTTCCTAAGTTTATATGTAATGTTCAAGGCAAATGTGCTACCTTGGTTGGACACTTCGGACTGGAGTCTGCCATTTGCGCTATTCTCAGCTGTTTGGGTGAAACGTTTACCTGCAGCAGCACTGTGAATTTATACCCCAGGGGGCGCTTCTAGGAGGAGAGGGGGTGTGCCAGAGGAGAAGGTTACCACCCCAATCCGGTCCGGACAGAGTTATAAACATCCCATATAAACAAAACTACAGGGTAACAAAGTTTTAATTCAGTGTGTTGATACTGTACTCAGAAAAACATTTACATAGCATATGTCTGATTTTTATTACATTTCAGTGTAAAATGTCGGATATTCTACCTTTAATGTGCATATGAGGTTAGGCATTTTACAGCACTGATTTAAGTTACAGTTAATGAGTCAGTCAGTTAACTGTAACTCAGTCAATGGTTTGGTCAATGGAAAGGAAACTGGCACTCAAAAGGGATCTAGCTACTGTGGCTCACATTAAAGAGCTATTTCGTAGAACCGCTCATTTGTGAACAGCACGTTATGACTTGGTCACTCACCCCACAAAGTTTGTTTGACTGATAGTACATCACCGTTTCAATTAAGAGCATGTTTTGGACAAAATGAGGTTTTTTTCTTTTTTTTTTTAATATTATAGGGGCTCAGCTAACCTCTTAGCTCTGTACAAGACTCCTCAAGACTTGTCTCCCTTTATCCGGCTAGATTCCTCAGGAGGCCTGCAAGACTGAGTCATTTGTGATATTGCTCTCTCCATGCCAGGCAAATTAGTTTAACTGTTAAAAATACTTTATTTTGTATAGTGTAGGGATTGTATATATTGTATCAAAAAATAATCAAAACCAACTTGTAGAGCCTCTAAATGACGAAAACCTGCTGTGTCAATTATTTCAATTTTTTCCCCTTGTAATCGTCTCTGTACTAATGCACCACCCCCTTAAAAACACACTAATGGCTGTACAGTCCCGTGATAGGCAGCCAGGTGAAGCAAGGCATGTAGCCTGCAGGAAACCCAAAAGAAGTACTAGTCATGTGACATTATCGCATCCAGTCCGCTAAAACTCTACTTTTATACTTTTTATACAGCAGCTGCTGAAACTGCTCTAGGAACTACACAGTGCCAGATCCACTCAGCCTATTCGATGGCCATATATGGCTGCATGTTCCTATCAGCTATTTGTTGTAAAATTATATTAATGTTTATAGAACAAACAGAGTAGGATGTTGGGGGTGGAATAATTGTTCATTAATCATAATTGAGGTAAAATGTTCAATTAATCGTGATTTTGACTTTTGCCATAATCGCCCAGCCCTACACAGAGGTCCATTTAGAGCTATAAAGTACTAACTTTCCTCCGTTCCTATCCTACAGGATGATGGCTTCAACTTTTAAATCATTCAATATAATAAAACTGATAGAACATGTTTTTGTTGGGGTTTTCATGGTTCTGTTATGACTGTGTACACCACTTATCTCTTTGTGTGTGCCTTAGCAAGGCCAGACAGCATGGTTGAAATTAGAAAAAGGGGCTACATTCAATTAAAGTGACTTGAAAGAAAGCCTGCAGGAATGCTGACTGTAAAAGTGACATTTAAATAACCAGTTGATCTTTAGAAGATTATTTGTGAAGTGAAAGTTATGTTTTGGACAGATGACGTCTTGTACGCTGTCTCTATATATGCTATCTCTTCAGAGCTGACATCAAGTCAAACATTGGCTGAGTCAGAGAGTTTTCTGTAATAAAGATGAATCATGATAAAATCTCAGCAATTTAAAGCCAATCCTCTCTCAGTCGTTTGTTGATTGGTTTAATGATGATATATCAACATTTCCACCTAAAAATAAGTTTATGAGTACTTTTAGAGTCATTATTAACCTAAGATCTAATAACTTATTTGAGAAAATATCCTTTTTTATTCAAAGGGGGAAAAAACACCAAATGGAAACATTTTTTAGACTCAATGAAGGATTTAAAAATAAATCAGAAGGCAGCACTGTAATGAAACATTTGAACAGATAGAGCTGAAAATGTAATATGAAAGCAGAACTAAAATATAATTTCAGAGGAGATATAGATCTGTAGAATTATAATTAGGAAGATCTGTAAAACAGAGATTAGTAACATGAAGGAGTCTCAGTTCATTCAGTGCTGCTAACATACAGTTTCTAATAATAGAAGTAACTTCATGAGTTTATTACCCAGTTAACAAAGGACTGATGAAAGCACAGCTTCCTTCTGTTACAGCAGGGCCTCTGACTGAACAGAGCTGAGCTCTATAACACCTCATTTACAGAATAAATGTATAGGAAGCATTAATGATTATGAGCAGGCGTTAGGCGAGCTAGTTATTGGCAGCCAGTTGCCTGGTGTTTTAATTATATTCACATATTCTAGTCCTGCTGTACAGTTTGTGTCATTATTAGACATACAAGAAAAGTAGGACATGAGATGACAAACATGTCCTTGTCTTTAGTATTCTGTGAGATAGGGCCATGGTGTTTGATCCAGATGGTACCACAAATAGATTCTGATTTACAGAGGCTGGGATCTGCTGTATGATATGCTTCCTTACTTATACAACATGTTTTCTTGTTGCAGAAGACTTGCAGTTAAAATTGATAATCCTATGATACATCATCCCACACACACACATTATCTTTCTCTCTCTGGGTTTATGCTGAAGGCACAGGCATGGACAAACTTAATTTACTTAAATTATGCCTGCTCCTTGACCTTATGGTGGCTTTTGACCAGAGCACTGGATCTGTGCCAGAGCAAAGAGACAAAAGTTTGGGATTGAATTTACTGTTTTCTGGCACAAATCTCTCTGTTATGATCCTTTCATGGCCTGTAGGCCACCCTGGTTGATAGATTTGGTAAATTTACCTCACATAAACAAAAACATAGCATGTAGCTGGCTGTTCACTTCCAATGAAGGCAGTAACATCAGCTAACAACAGACTGTATTGAGATGAACTGCTCAGTGATTTTATATGGTTACCGAGGTCATGGGCTCCTATATTTGCCCTGTTCAAATTAAACCAAGCCTAGAAAGAGGTGAACAACTTTCTTAATGTCTAGAAGAAATCAGTCACATTTCGATCTCAGAGTTTTTACTTGTTACAGTAACCTTATTCCAACATGTCTAGTGTGTTAAAATACAAAGTTTGAATTTCACGTTACAGGGACTTGAACACACTAGATATGTTGGACTAAGGTTGCTGCAAACCAGACTATTAGAAAGTTTTTAATCTCTCTCCTGGCTTGGTTTTAATTTGGGCAGTGCAAATAAAGCAGCCTATGATGTTTCCAGCTGCTAAGGGGAATTACCCTGACCCCTAAGCCAGAACTATATAAAATCAAAGAGAAGTTTGACTCAGTGCGGTCTACAGCCAGCTACATGCTGTTTTTGTTCACTGTGTAGTAAATATCCCAAATCTATCAGCCACAGTGGCCTAAAGTGTCATAACAGAGAGATTTGTGCCAGAAAACAGTAAATTCAATCCCAACTTCTGTCTCTCTGCTGTGGCATAGAGCCAGGCAGCTGCACTCTGGTAATAGGTCACAATAAAGTCAGGGGGAGGCTAATTGTTGGAGGGCTTATTTAGATTTTACTTGAACCGGATGCAGCAGGAACAAACATCTTACCTGCTGAAGGTGTGTTTTAATCCATATTTCACTTGTCTTTAGATGGTTAAAAGAAGCAAACTAGAGTTTTGTTCCTCTAGGAAAAGCAACAGTTCACTCCCTCATGTCTGTTTGGGTTGCGATACTAAAGTTTAGTTAAGTACCTCACAACAGACATGTTCTCTTCCTGCTATGTCTGTCCCAATAAAAGCCTCCAGTGCTTACTGAAAACTTTTTTTTTGAAGAGCAATATCAGGAAATAAAGTGTTTTCAGCAGTCACTTAACAGCAAAAACGTCTCATAAACGAGACAGAGAGACTAAACTTCATATAACTCAGAAAATAAGACATAAGGAATACCTAAAGTGTCAGATACATGATAAGAAAATGAACTGAGATTTTTTAGCTCTAAAATGTCTGCCTATCGTGACATAAATGTGATTGTTTTTTTTTTTCTGGTGGCTTAAAAAAGACATAATTCCTATACTTTGAGGCCATTTTTAATCTGAAAGGATCATGTTTCTCCTGACTGGGCATGGCTTTGGTGCATTCAACCCACATATCCTGATATTACTGCCTCACTGCTTCTATGATTTTGAAGCCTAATTTCATCATTTTAGAGATGTTTTCAGGACTGAAATTTGGCTTGGTTGTTCATAGCACAGTGGCCTGTGGCCTAAAACACAGATTTTTCATCACTTTACAGGGACTTTAAGACTATTATGTGGACTTTTTGACATTATTTTTGATAGGACAGCTGAAATGAGACTGGCAATTGGGAGGAAGAGTGGAGGAAGACCAGCACCAAACAATGGAAGGATCCAGATTCAACCCCACAACCAGTGCTTCAACAACTGCAGCATCTGCGTATGCAGTAGGTGCCTGCTCCACCAACAAAGCCAAGAGCACTAGGTTTTTAAGGAAGTATGAATTCCACAATAGATTTACATAGAGTATATCTGATATTTGCAATATTAACATTCAGGATGGTTTAGTTTTTCTCAGGTTTTTATTTTTTGACTTTTATGCTTTTATTCAGAAAAGACAGGATAGTGGATAGAGGCAGGAACTTGAGAAAAAGGGTAGATAATGACATGCAGATGGAGACAATGAAGCCACAGGCTGGATTTGAATGCATACAGGCCACATGTTTTAAGGGCAACAGTGTATATGGGGCATGCAGACATAATCAGTAAACTACCAGCACCCCTGCTTTTCTCTGTTTATTTTATAAAAATAACACATTTATGTGATGATACAGTCATCTAGAATAAAGAAGCAAGAACCTCAGAAGAACCCCTTTTAAAAAGAGATATTTTAACCTCCATTTGGGCAATATCCAATTAAAACAAACTGTTTTGGTTCCCTTTTGATTTCCCTCCAAGCCAGAGAGGTAAAACAGGATGTATCATATCAGAACCCTGGAACTAGCTCACCTAAAGTTTATGCTGTGTTTTTGATCATTATTAAATTTAATTGCACTTCCAGATGTAAAACAAATCTCTAATAGCTGGCACTGGAAAGAAATTTTGACATCTAGACATTACAAGACAAATTATTCTAAAGTAAGAGGATGATTTAATGGTGACTCATTTCAGGATGGCCAAGAAAACAGAATGACTCAGTATTTTCACCTCTTTGCCCTTTCTAAAGTAAAAATAAAATCTGGCTAACTTGGTGAATGGGAGCCCAGAGAGATTGTGGTTGGTTTGGAAAGCTTGAATCTGGACTACTATGGGATCTGTTCTTAAAGGTCATCTTACAAGCTCAATTTGCAGACCTGATATATAAAATACTCCTTCAACTTTGGTATGAAAAGTCCACACAAGGCCAAATAAGCTCCTATGATCACAAATTCTTCAATTCCCTGTTGAAAACAACTCTAAAGCTGCAACTCAAAGAGAGACTTTTACATTGCTACATTACATTTCAAAATAAGCGAAGGCACACTATTAGTATGAAGGTAAAGCTTGGCTTCTGAGAAATGCAGCTCAAAAAGGGTCATAAGTAACCACAATGTAAGACATTCTTACCAAACTTTCTTTGTCATTCATCCACATACATTTCTTGAGATCATACATCTCAAGAAAGTTTGGGTTATTTCGTATACGCAGAGAAGTACCTAAAGAAAGAGTAGAAGTGACAGAGAGTTTCAGCATTGCTTTCCTTGCATCACTTTCACCCTGTCTATCTGAGACATCTCTGTGTGAAAGCCCTGTAAAAGAAAGTAGTATGGTAGGGGGGTTGAACTGGACAAGACAGAAATGTTGAAATCTTTTTAGAAAAAAAAATCTTCCAAGTATTTGAATAAATGATCAATAACTGATTTGCTTTAGATGGAGATTTTGTGTTTTAAACATGAGGACCTCCAAGGAGACCATGAGGCAATGTGTTGTAACTGTTGAATGCTGTATGTGTGACTTCTCTGTCAGGGAGCAGAAACTCTAGAAGCTGCAGATTCAATGACCTCTTACAACTGGTCAGTTTGATATGTTACTGACTAGTATTGAATTAAGACACTGATTTACAAAAAAAAGTGATATTCTGGTTCTTGTTTTAGTTATGTGATTTTTTAATGTTATAATTTGTATTTTAAATATCAAAGTAGATGCTTCTAACATTTTCCAAAAAAGTGAGGGTTAAGTTAGGACCTGATTTCTTAGATAAGATATTGACTCTCAACTTTATCAAAGACAAGAATAGACAGATGCACTATCAATGCTTTCTTAACACACAGTATGTCTTAATAGCACTGCTGTAGTTGTGACAGTTGTACTTACACATTGCGCTACAACTGCAAAACATTGGTGCCCCAGTTTTTGGTTTCACACTGTGTTATGATGTTGCAGAAGCACAAGGTGTATGAGGTGTAAAACACACAGTGGGAGCTTAATCATCAGACAAATGAACATGCTCCAAAGGGGTAACAGGCATGACTACGCATTGAACTGGCATTGCTTAAAGTTTCAGGCCCATTTTGATGTTCAGGCACAACTTTGATTTAACAACTTCATTTAACTTCAGTTTCTTGTTGGATGTGAGTTGGAGAGACAGCTGATCTGCTCTGCCTAGAGAGAGTGAGTGACAATCAGACTACTGTGTTTGCTGCAAATCAGTCTGTGAGCTGACAGCAGTGTTGTATGTAAATGTGCTCATATTTAGATAAACAGTGAGCTGAACAGTTTGATAATTCAGTCATTAATGAATCGTGAACATAATTTACTGTGGAGACAGAGAATGAGCACTCACGCTATGTTACCAAGAGTTCAGAGAGAATAGACAGCGCTTGGTAAGCAACTTGCCAATTCTGTCAATTTGTCCCAGGCCTGAAATGTAGAGATGATAACTCTTCTGGTGTACTTTTCAACATAAAAGGTTGATCAAGTTAAGACCCCTTTGAGCCATCTATGAGCTTTCACATATTGCTTTTATTCTGAAGTTGTTTCCCAGCACAACCATGTCACTCATGTCACTTGCAGCATTGCTTAGCACTTTCTTTGTGTCCCTATCGAACTTTCTTAGGCATTAATGAAATTTAGAATTGCCTCATGTTCATAAGAATTTAAAACTTAAATCCATGTAAGTCTACTCATTTGAGATCTCATTTTCACTCCTTGCCATCCTCTCAGTCTCTTTTCTGCAGTTGTTTTGTTACCTGTAATCAAGTTACGCACACGTTCCTAATAAGATTGTTTCTAAAAGCCAATTCCCAACACCATTAATAACCTCTGAACAGCCTAAAAAAATAGAGTATTATGTCTATTTTATGAATGTGTTTTTCCTGAAAAAAACACAAAATTCTCAAATGAAGTTTCCACATGTCTGTGCAGATAAGATGCAGTGATCAGAAACCTAGTGTTTCTCATGTATACAGAGATACGAATAACCAGGTTTCTCTATGTGCATGTAAACACAGTTTCATGGGATCCACTCAGTCGTATAATATAACCGTCTGTCTGCTCATTTAGCCTGTGAATTAAATTTCATTCTGCTGATTGCACCACTGATTTCAACATTGGACTAATATTTTCAACTAACAGGACTTGCTACAAAGTTTGGAAACACTTTTAGTGCTGATTTGGCAGATGAAGAAGGGAATTGTCATGTAGCAGCTGAAGGCAGTGTTCTAACTAGGGCTGCAGTAATAGATTCTTTTCGAAGTCAAGTACTCTATCGATTCTTCTGACTATTAATCAGGTACTTTAATAAGAAATATTACATTTTTAAATCAGTCACTTTGGCTTTTTTCAAGAGAAGTAGTACTAGAGAAATGAGAAAAGAAGCTGGGTCCCTTAAATGAACTAGTTACTTCTATATTAAAAATTAATATATTTTACAAAGTGCAATGAAGTTCTGATGACAGTTTACATTTCTTAACGTTACAAGGAAAGGAAATTCAATAATGACATTTGATTATGCCATATTTGCCATATTATTTTTATTTTCCAATTTGCCATTAAAGTAAAGGGACACAATCATTTTAACACCCTCTACTTTATACATGCGTGTAATATTTCACATTATAGCAACAATAAAGCTCCATCATTCACACAGTGGTCTGATGATGTCTGAAAGGTGAACCTTTAGATTACAGGAATATGGACGATTTTTCAAAGCGTGTTCACTTTTAATTTTTGCACATTTTTGTTTGTGAATTCATCCACCATAAAAATATGACCTTTTAAGACCATCCACTGACATGGAGAGCACATTTTAAGGGATAAAGCTACTTCTGTGACCTGTTGAATCCTGACTGTATGATGATGAGCCGCAGGCAGTGGCTGTGTAAAAACGCAGGACGCATGCCTGTAAGCATCACTGCATCAACTTCTCTTCCTTCGTGATTTTCATGCCTCGTACCATGCGTGTTGCGGTATAGTAACAGCAAAAACAAGTACATTGTGCCACACAAATAGCTGTTCATGTGAAACACAGCTTGCCATGCAACACATGGCGCGATGTCCAGGCTACAGTACAGGCGTATATGGATACATGACTGATTTAAGCGAAGCCTCGAGGCAGATAATTTGCCTTGAGAAATTTTTTGATTCAAATGACCCGAATAACTCGAGGAATCGTTCCAGCCCTAGATCTAACTGCATGCTACAGTCTTTTTTCTTCAAGTCAGTCTTTGGAGGCTCTGCAGTTTGGTTTTATTCACGTATTACTGGTGGGCTTTGAGCTTATGTTTACCCCTGCAAGAAGTGATGCATGTCACTGTCACTGGTTCCCAGGATGCAGTTTATTTCTAAAGGGATTAATAAAAAGTGGCCTTAAGCTATTATGAAGCAGAAAAGTATTGATAAGAGTACTAAAAATGTTTTAGATACCATAGATAGACCACTGTTCATGCTTTTTTGAAGACCAGAAGTCCAAGTTGAGATTCTTACACTGATGGAAGTGATGTCTCCTAAATACAGTGACTCTGGTGCCTTTAACTAACTTAACTGATTGTTTAACATGATTTTTGGAACTCAGAACAGCTCAGCTCTATTAGTAACCCAGTTTAAATGCAATCGGTTAAAAAAGGACTCTTGCATCCTCAGCTAACCCATTCTGGGTATCAACATCAGTGCAAATTTAAACCAACTTTGAGGAATGAGAAGAAAGGATTTTCAGTTTCACTTCAAGAACTAAAGATAAAAGTTTCACTCTCTCATAGAAAATAACAAGTATCTCCAACTCTGTCAAACCTTCCTCTGCAGGGGTTTGTAGTTCTGTTGATCAATACCAATCACTGCGTTAATACTCAGCTAAAGGATGGAACAGCAGGAGGTCTGTAAAACAGGGATGACGATGTTTTTCCAATTCCAACTATTTTTAAAGAGGGCAATTTAGTTTTTTTTTTTTTTTTAAATCAAGTAATGCCCCTTTAACTCTCAGTGAAAACAACGGAGGGGTCAAAATCAGTGCCCTACAAGGATCTATGTTTAAGACAGAACAGAAAGTCGTTACTGAGAGCGAGAGTGAAAGAGGCGACAACACATGCCAGTATCTGTCTTCCATTGATTTTCTTTCACCTTAGATGTTGTTTCAGATCATTCTTCTGCTATCATTCACTCTCACCCATTCTTCCCTCCTCTCTTTCTTAAGCTTCTACCTTTGTTTCCATCCACTGAATCTGAGGCCTATGAATGTTTTGGAGAGAGTATATAGGCTGGAGAGCTGCAGGATGTAAGCAGAAGATTGCCCAATATATCATATACCCCTTCACACAGTCAACACAATAAATGGGCTGTTATTAGCTTTTATAGGTTTTGTGTTTTTGCAGGGGGCATACAATCAGTATTTGATCTACCATTTTTATCTATTGCATCTACTGACTGGGGGAGGGTTCTTAATACTAACTTGGTTAAATCGAACTTGACCCAAAATAACATGAGATAGTGCATCTGAAGTAATCATGGGGAATTTTTTAGGAAAACAAAAAAAGGATTGTCAAACAACACTCCAGAATCTGTCAGGGATCTTTTTATTGTAGCTTTTGGACTTGTGCTGGACAAAATCAAGAGCAAAAGATGCAACTGTTAAGTCAGCCTAATGCACCAATACACCACTCTCTAATGTGATAATGCCTGATGGATGTCACAGCTCTCACCAAACACTACCTGTGGGCACACATTAATAACAGCTGCTCCCAGAGCTGGTTTTGCAATCCATGATATGATAATATATGCTTCTTTATGTGTAACTGCTGCTGTCTGTGTATGTGCTTAATCAGAATGTAAAAGCAATGCATGTGTGGAGACTTTCAAGAGGACTTTTGATACTTGATTAATTTATCTTTGTACAATTCATGTTTAATTATTCTGCCAATCAGCTATGCAAATGAAAAACTTATTATAAATAATGAAATGATAAGATTGCTTCAGGAGTGTAATTACTTGCATTTCTTTTTAATCTGACTTTGATTATCATGTATTGAAATCTTCAGTTGAAGGGTCAGACAAAAAGATCAATGGATTAAAATATCCACTCACATATCCTTTCTAAAGGGACATCATATAGATACTGGGCCAGCCTAAGCTAGTTTGGTACCCACTAGAGTACAATTTGGTTCCCCCACCCCCAGCACTTCAACATCACGTTGGAGAAATGTTAATAAAGTTTACTCTAATGTAAGCACAGGATTTTTTTCATTCATTCATTCCATCATTCAACCTTTATTTAAATCTCGAGGAATCATTGATAGCATGCTTTCATTTTCAATGATATTGAGAGTACAAAAACAAGATGAACAACACAAAAGGGTTATACAAAGTTCAAGGTAAAAGACAGGTACAACATGGTTTTAAACAGTCACACTTACAGGAAGAATAATCTAAGATCATGGGTTTGAAGTGGCCCATGTGAACGGTAAGAAACATTTTCCCTGTGATGCATTGTGCAGTGCAAAACAGGAATTCAGCAGAGACCTTATGATTCTAGACAATGTGCAAAGATATGAGGATAGCACAGCCCAGAGGGGTCTGGGGGTTGCCCCCCCAGATTTTCTTTTTTTCTTCTTCTTCTTCTTTTTATTTTTATTTATAAGGTTTTTTTGCACTCTGGGCTTGTTTATGATAAAATTAATCACTAAAGTTAAACTGTGAACCCCAAATTTGCTATGTAATCAATAGCAAAGGCTTAGGCTCCTTTGGGAATTGGAATTTTTGACAATATTCTAATATTGATTCTATGATTTTTATGAGCTATAAGCAGTAATCATAGTAATTCTAGTTTCTAGTTTCTAATTCTAGTGCAGTAATCATTTGATAAAAACAAAAAGAAGCCTTCACACATTTCACTTTGTATGAGGCAAATCTAGAATTTAACTTTCAGGATTAACCCATTGTCGGCTTCCCTTTCAGCATGGTGCCCAATGCGAATGCCTAGTCTTCCTATGCTCAGCCCTGGTCTTAGATAGATATTCAATATTAGATAGGCTACACAAAATGCATGGATTTTTTTTTTTTTTTTTACAGCAAGTAGCTTCATTACATTGTGCTAATTTTGAATTTTCTAAGTTTTGCTTTGCGAGAACTTGCTGACTATAGTCAGTTTTAGTTCACAGACAAATTCTTTACGATAGAAACATCCTTAAAACAAACCAAACAAAGCAAAGAATAACAGATAAAACTATCACAAGACCAGTTAGGGGGTTGACAGGGTCACTGCCATGTCTGAGGCAATTGACCTCTGATTCAGTGTCAGGAAGAAACTTCAAGGCAGCTGTCCAGGTGTGGGTCTGATAGCAACAGCTTAATAACTGAGACAAGAGTTAGATTTTCGAGGCAAAGCCACCATATTTACACTTAAAACCTATAAAAAAGTCTAGTTTGTATGCTTTATGTGCAAACATAAAAGAGTGTAACCAATGATCTTTCTTAACTGTTTTTCAGTTTTAAGTTTGTTAGACCTTTAAAGTTTACCAGACCTTAAAAAAATATATTTACCCTTTGTTTTAAATCTCCCTCTCTCTGCATTTTTCTCCAGAGCTCTCTCTCCATCTGTCCCAACTCTCCCTTCATCCTTTGGATCATAGGGTTGTTCAGCCTTATGTACCCTTCAGATAATTGGTGTCTGTGTCTTTTGATGTAATATGAATGGAATTGTGTCTGGGGGATACAAAGCACCCTGAGAGCTTGTGAAATTACACACAGATATAGAGGGACAGAGGTTGGGGTTGAGGGAAAAATCAAAGTCTAAAGCTGGAGCAAGAGAAAAAGAAAGAAGGACTGAAAAAAAAAAAAGAAAAGGGGGAGAGTGTTAAAAAAAGAGAAGAGAGAGTGCACTTGTTGGAAGCATGTCTGGAAGAGAAGGGACACTTGAGTGGGAGAAAATTTGAGGAGTCTGAGTGAGAGTCTGTGAGAGTGAGAGAAAGATGAAGGGAATTCATCTTCCTCTCTCGGCTTTAAAGAAGCCACTCAAGCTGTGTGAGATCTCTGGACCTCTCGAGGATGGTCTGGCCAGCTGCTGTCGTCTCTGTGTGAAAAAGATTTCCAAGTTCAGCACAACTTTGCTGCCAACTTTAACATGCCACTTCAACATGCCACTGACAGGTAACAATCAGCCTGACTTGTAGTCACATGTCAGGCTGAAATAATAATAAAAAAACTTGCCAGAACCTGAAGATTTATATCACTCATATATTTTCTGTCAAAGTGTCTACAATGAATGAGAAGACAATGTTGATGCATATTTCTTCACTAAGAAACACATTTTACATGTGTAGCCCTAACACTTCTTTCATTTATTGTGACAGCAAGTTTTGTTTGCCCATCAAATCTAGATTTGTAGTCATCTCCATTTGCCACACTAAATGTATCTAGTTTTTTTCATTAATTGGAGATTAATGTCAAGTTTAAAAAAAGTAATCACATACACATTAGCTGGTATTTTGACAAACAAGCAGAACAAAATGAACAGGGATAATGTATTTTGTTTAAATGAACAAAATCAATCTAATAGAGCTGACAGACATCTGAAAAAGTTGATGAAGATCTGTCGAAGTTGACCAACGTCTGACAGAATTGACCAACATCTGACAGAGTTGACAAACATCTGACAGAGTTGACTGACATCTGATGGAGTTGACCAGACATCTGACGGAGTTGACAAACATCTGATAGAGTTGACAAACATCTGACGGAGTTGACAAACATCTGACGGAGTTGACAAACATCTGATAGAGTTGACAAACATCTGATGGAGTTGACAAACATCTGACGGAGTTGACAAACATCTGACGGAGTTGACAAACATCTGACGGAGTTGACAAACATCTGATGAAGTTGACAAACATCTGATGGAGTTGTCTGACATAGTTTCCAACCATCGGGCAGAGATCATAAGTTCAGCAATATCAACCATTCATTCACAGAGTCACTGACCACACAGAGGAGTGAGATATTCCCTAGAGGATGATCAAGAATGATAAAATTGTTTTTGCCTCTGACTGATTTTCAGATGGCATTTTATAATTTATCTCCAGACATTTCATAAAATAATCTCATATATAGCGGCCTTCTAGCAAGCATAATCAGGTTATGGCTGCCTGTAAGCATGAAACAACATACCTAATGAACATATACAGTATTAGAAATGAATTCTCTGACATTAATAGTTTGCAGCAGTTATAAGCAGCTGTCAAATTACTGAGCTAACTAGTGAGTAGAATAACATTGTAAAACAGCACCTCATCTCAAGTATGTGGCTGTTTTTTCTGTGTTTCTGAAATAGATATTAGATGGTTTTAGTGACACCATCTCTGCTGCTGTCAGTCAGTGGGTAGCAGTAGACCCCACAGTTACCACTGCAGTTATGGCTGCCAGCCAAGATGGCTGTGCCAAAAAAACAACAACAAACAAACAAAAAAACAACATTCAGGATTTTTCTGAAGAGAGACAGGAAATGTGAGGAGAGAGAGAGAAGGAGAAGACCCACTTTAACCCACTCCAGTATGCTGACATGTAGAGATGTGTATAGTTAATCTGTTATTTGTCTTTAAATAAGTTTAATTCAGTTCTTAAATTTGAGGTTAGATGCCCTGTTATTTAGCTATCATCATAAAACAGCAGGTGCTCTGCACTATAAAATTGTAAAATCTTTGTTGATTTTTTCAGTCTTGGTAAAAATCTGTTTTTCTCACTTTTCTCCAGCTCTCATTTATTGAATGAAATAAATATAAAAAGTCCTGCCATATAATCACCCACATCCCCTTGAGAATATGTTTACCTGCTGTGAGAAAAGCAAAACACCCCCTTGTAAATCAATACTTCCATTATGAAATGTTTATTCTAGCACGCTTGCCCATCTCTGAGGTGCTGAAAACTGACTTGCATGTTTTTGAGAGGAGAAGAGCAAAGATGGAGGGAATAGATCACAGGGTGAGCAGAAGAGTGAAAGAGCAGAAGAGAGAGCGGAGAAACATGGACAGAGGCCTCTCCTGGTGGACTGTGCTACTTTCTTTTTAAACTATGAGTTTTCTTGATCTTGGCTGTTCTTGTTTGGGGCTGAGACTTTTGCCGGCTGGCTTGTTGCTGCAGAATTAGTTTGCCATTCCTGAGTTTGAGTAAGTTTACACTTGTAAGTTTACTAGTGGTTGCTAAAAGTTTGAATTGCTTGAGCATAGTGAGGTAGACTTAATTATTGTGAATGCATATATAAAGGTCATTTTAAGATGCAATCATATTACAGCATATGCATATATGTTGGCAATTCATTAAAATACAGAATGATTTGGCCCAATTCCATTCAATCCAATTAAAATTGATCATGGAACCCAATAACTTCTTTTGCTTTACAAAACTGAAACAACTCAGTCAGTTTGTTCTTCATAAAAGAGAAAAAATCCTAGGTGCCTTGTACAAACATTCTGACACTATGTGTTTGACTTGAAGTCTTCTTTACATAACCTTCCAGGTGTCTCACTCTGACAGTTTAATGGGGACCATTATATTAAAAGAGTTTGCACTGGTACATTAATCTCTTCTGTGATCAATTCATTGGCTTTATAAAATCCAAGACATCCTAGCTGCAGACTGTTCATCTCTGATGGCCACTCTTGTAGACCATTCATCTGAGACGCCATATATCCCAGAGCAGAAATACACGCTAAAACTTTTAAAGTAAAATTGGATCAGACTTCTGTTTAGTTAGGGTAAGGGGTAGAGTTCAAAAGTCAAAAACTTTACCTGCAAAAACTAATAACAAAACGTCAAAACAAAAAAAAAAAGATACAGTCTGCTTACGGGGAAAAAAAAAAAACACTTTTCCTCCATTGAAAGAATGCTTACTCAGCCAGCATTGCTCACGCAGCTCAGTTAGCTGTGTAGGCTATGTAGCTAATAAAGCTACCTAGCTAACATATCTAAAGCAGCTGGGTAAGCTATGCATCTACATTATCTACATCAGCATAGCTAAGTTAGCTTTGCTAAGGCTCACGTTGCTAAAGTCAACTTAGCTATGGATAGCGTAGCTTCATAGCCAATGTAGCTAGAGCTAAGCTCACAAAGCAGCTATGTAAGCTATGCATCTAAGTTATTGGCACAGCTAAGTTAGCTTTAGCTATGTTTTCTAAAGCTCACATTGCTTTAGCTAACTTAGCTATAGATAACAGAGCTATGTAGCTAATGTAGCTAAAGCTCAGCTCTCAGAGCAGCTATGTAGGCTATGTAACCACTTTATCTTTGTACCTACATTAGCTTTAGCTAAGTTTGTTAAAGCTCACAATGCTTAAACTAGCTTAGCTATAGATAACAGAGCTATATGGCTAACGTAGCTGAAGCTAAGCCAAGCTCAAGAAGCAGCTATATAAGCTACGTTGGTATGTTGTCTACATGGCTATACAGTAACTTTTTGTGGCATTTAAGAAAAAATTTCAGGCTTAAGCCACCCTCTTGCTCCACTTCTGGCCATGACTGCAACAAATGCCATGTAATAGCATGACCTGAGACCAGAGCATGTAAGTGGACCAAAGTGTACGTGAAAGGATTTGGAGATGGAAGAATTATGTATTTTAAAAGGTGGAATTGTTCAACATTGCTTTGATAACACTCATGAAAGAAGTTAGAGGCATTCCTAACTCAGAATGAGTCTAAACTGTTTTGCATTGAGTGTGTTCAAAGCACCTTCTTAAGAAAATGTAATCATACTAGTGCTGTGTAGAGATGATTCTGATATACAGTATAACCTTTTTTCTTTTTCAAGGTGATGAGCTGTGGGTAATTTAAATAGAGTAAGGTTAAATTAGTGGTGGGAGCACAGCCATACTGAGTGGGGGAAGCAAATGGAACAAACAGTTTCATGTTGTAACATTGCTGTTTATAAGAGGGGTTGTCATGAATCAATGTGAGATACCGCTTTTAAATGGACCTCCAGTCGTGGTGAGGCTTCTGGTGGCAGTTTTACATTGACATGAGCTCCATTTGTGGAAGCATTTGTCAGTTTTTAGCTCTTAGAATTATTGTTCCTCCACACTGACGACAGTTGGGTTCTAAAATATTTTTGCTGGTCCTTTCTACCATCCCAGCCCCCTGAATACAATAATGTGGCACCTTAGGATTTTTTTTTTTTTTTTTACATTTGACATAAATGCCCAGTTGGTATCAAGAAGCTATGTTGTTTGGTTGTCAAACGTCAAGGTCATTTTGACCTTTACTGCCTTCCCATTTGTGAGCTCTGTACCTTTTGACTCCTTGGTAAAAATTATCTTTGAGGCAATAAACAACAGTACTACACAAGTCAATATTCACTGGCTGTCAGAGTTGTCATAACTCCCATTCCTCTTTTTATAGTTCCCTCAAAATCTGCACTGTTTGAGCTAGGACTGACATGGAAGTAAACTAAAACTTGAGCTGTTGGCAGAAGCGAACGACTGTGGGAGAGCTATTTTAGGTTTTAAAGTGTTTTTTAGATTTCAGAAAGAGGGCATTGGCCCAATGGTACAACTGCACAAATGTTGTCGTTCTTTTGTTCAGCAGTCGTAAACCCCTTGCTGTTCATTATAATATAATTAGTCGAGACAGTTTGGTAAGAAAGTCACAGCCACTCTGGCAGTCCCCTTATTCAGCCCCTTGTGTCTCAGACTGGACAAAATAAAATTCCATAATGACCATGTTAGGCTTTTATTTATCTTGTATGACATTTTGACAATGCAGACTTTGGAGAAAAGCTGGATTACTTTCTTATTTTTAAGCTGCCTTGTAAGTTTCTCTAAAGCTCCTTCTTGGTTGTATTCAGAAAAGCCCCTCTGGACTAAACTGTGCGCTCGGGGAAAGAGCATTAACATTTATATCGAAACATGAGGCCGTTGTTTGACAGTCGATAAATGGGGTATTTTCCTAACACTGCTCTGAATGGAACAACGGGGACTGAACTCTGCAAAGCATTGTCCATTGGCACACAGTAACACAGGCTAAGAGCTACATATATCAACACAATTGCCTTTATTAGTCTTGTAGAACTCATTGTTGGGGTTGTTTGTATGTGTGTGTTGGTTTGGCAGCATGGTGATGCGGTGGAGGCAGGGTAGAAGTATATGTCAAGCCGGCTGAAGAAGCTCAAAGTCGACAGCAGCGGCAATTTCAAAGTCACACATGATAAATACAATATAAGAGGAGTGTGAGCGGGAACAAAACACAAAATCCCAGAGCAGGGACAGTGTAATAAATCATAAATAAATCCGCCAGCTGACCACTAGGGAGCACTAATAATCCAACCTGACATGCCCCCTCTCTGCCTGTGTCTCCCTCCTCTCCCTCACTCATTGTTTCTCTGTATTCCTGTTTTTTCTATGCATGCTTTCCCTCTTCCTCAGTTGCCATCTTTCCTTCAGTCTCTCCCTCTTGCCTCACTGTCACCCTCTTTGGCTCCTTACACACTTTCTCCCACACAGAGCATACTGCGCTTGGCCCTGTAATGAATTAATCAGAGCTGGGGCAACTGTGTATTTGAACCAAACCACCCTGAGAAGTTTGCTGGGGTTTATAACCTCTAGTGTGTGTATGTGTGTAGAGTTTAGCAGTAGTTGTTGTGTTTGTATTTGTGCATACAGATGAATCCGACTCTACACTTCTGTAGAGTCAGCTTCATCTAAGGTTGAGTGTGTCCTGTACCCAGGGCACTTTACTGGTGGAATGACACACTTTAGGGCAGGTATAATTCTACCAGGTTTTCCCTTTTTGTTTTTTTTTTTTTTTGTTTAAATAATTTCTAACTTCTTACATGCTTCTACTGCGATGTTGTTTGCACCATATTGTCTTTCAATATCAAGAGAGCCGGTAAAACAGAGTGAATGCACATGATTTTATTTTTCTATGGCCTTTACTTTTCAGCTTTGTAATAGTTTGAGGGAATCATTTTGTAGTCTTGGCTTTGAAAGTGGATGAAGAAACAGTGAGGGTATGTTGGACCAGTGGCAGTCCTGCCCACAGAATTGGCTGGGCCCCTGAAAAACCCAGAGAAAGGCCACTCCCCAGTTGTGATTTATTGATGATATCAATACATGTGTGTTGGATCAGTAGCATTGCTAGCATCCTGGCTACCAGTTACTTCATTTTGGAGCTAAAAAGTGTAGAGCTATTATTAGGTTCTTTTTTTTTCAATACTTTTTATGACTTTCAGAACAAAACACAACATAACAAAAGACTCACAGTTCACATTGTAGTATGTGCATACCAGTTGCCAAATTCCAAATACAAATAAAGATTCCAGATATTCCCTGCCCTCCCAAATAATTATAGATAAGAATAATGATAATTATAATAATAATAAATGATACTTTAACATAAGGGCGGACTTCAGATGGAGAAAGGCAAGTTGTCTGATTAACAATGTAGAATTCATAAGCATAACTGAAAAGTAAATAAATTAAGTAGACAGTAAAATTTACAGGGATAGTCTGGGGGCACACAGATAGCCTAGCGGTCTAAGGCGCAGGGGCGGCCCAGGCCCAGGTTCGAATCCAGCCTGTGGCCCTCTGCTGCACGTCTCTCCCCACTCTCTCTCCTGTTTCCGACTTTAACCACTGTCCTTCTCTATTGAATAAAGGCATGAAAAGCCCAAAAATAAATCTTAAAAAAAAATGAAAGTAAAAAGGAATAATATATGGTGAAACGTCCTCCAGCTCCCATCCATTCAGAGTTCTCAAGTGTGATCAAATGGGTATTTTAGGTACCATGCAGTGTTTTTTTCCCAATCAATATTATTAGGTTCTGATGTTTAAATGATTAATTTGTGGTCCTTTTTTGCCCCATTTCAACATTTTTTCCGTCCATTATTGTCACTTCTTTTTGCCACTTTTATCCCACTTTTGCCAACTTTTTGTCAATTTTTGCCCATTTCTGCTGCATCTTTTTGCCTACTTTAGCTGTTTTTTGCCACTTTTTTTTCCCATTTTTACTGCATTTTACCCATTTAGCCACTGTTTGTCAAATGCTATTGCCACTTTTTGCCCATTTTTGTCAGTTTGAGCTCATTTTAGCCCATTCTTGCCACTCTCATTTATAAAGACTTGCCACCTCATTTGGCCAACTCACCCTTTTTTCACCATTTTGCCCATTATCCCCCATTCTTGTCACTTTTCACCCATTTTGTCTCTTTTGACAATTATTCAGTTATTGACTGTATTTCCAAAAAAAAGTTTTCTCAGTTTCTTCCTTAATTTTCTGGTATCCTGACATTTGTGCACATTGTGACTAAGCAGTAAAGTCTAACATTACTTTCCCAATAGTTCATTGTGTCCATCCACATTGTTTACGTAACTAATAATAAGGTTATTCTGTTGTAATTAAAGGGGTTTACATTTTGAAAATGATATATTGTCCCACAGGATAAATAAATGAAATTTGTGTTTTGTTGCTTTTATAGGAGTGGTTATTATTTAGGGTAAAATTAAAATTTAGTTAACACAGCTTAACTTTACAATGGACCATGACTTTTCCTGACCTCCATGCACCTCCTGTTTGGCTGGGCTCCAGAAAGCTCTCCCCTTATCTCTCCTTATGGGCGGCATTGACCAGCAGTGAAGGGCCAGTTTGCACCAATATTGCCAAGACCAAATTCTCTGCCCAGTCCGGTACTGCCTCTACCAATACAACAAGTGTACCAGTGTACAATCCTGACTGACTTAAAGACACTGAACACTACCTCATGGGACTGAAAATCTCATGCCCATTCATTAGTTTGGAGGTAACTATTAGTCGAGGCAAAAGAGCTACTACACCTAAACCTTTTTCCCCTCTGGGAGACCCCAGAAACAGACTACATCTTATACATCAGTACAACTAAATTTGTGGCAAGTCTGTGTTTGAAGTGTATCTATGGTGTCGCTTTGTGTTAATAATATCGAGTCTAATCACAGGAAAAGCAATATTTCATTATCTCTTAAACTGTCTCAGATCTGATCATGTACCATAAATTATTCAGTATTTAATCAGCTACTCCTGAATCTCTGCAATGATACAGGATCAGTAATGTGGTTTTGTCAAATGGTGATGCACGAGAAACTGCTGTAAGATACAGCATGTCTGCTTTTCCAGCAGATACCACTGATAAGTGTTGTAACAGAATGAGTTCAACCCTTTCATATTGCAAACATTTTTACAGATCTCCTTTGTTATTTAAAATATAGTCAAAGTCAAAATGCTGACAAAGTGATGGGTACTTTAGTTATTAATTTAATGCAATGCTGATATGGCATTAAACCAAACACGATCTGCTTCCAGAGAGATATTTACTCATTTCCAAAATAAATCACCTAACACACCTGAATATGAAAACAGTTACTCAGCTGTTCATTTCTGTTTGCCTTCTAACACGTACCTGATCGCCAGTGTTTGGTGTCTGGGTCCATCTGTCAAACATCACTGAAACAGAGACATCTGCTCAGTGTGAGCTTTTGGACTTGATGGATTGTGTTTGCTCACACACACTCAGTGAAGAACTTGACTGAAACTGCTCACTGCTGTTTACTTTCCTGCCTCTGTGCTGTTTGCTCTTAAACACTGCACATTATGTAGCAGGTGTTTGGCTGCAGAATAACTCTACTGGGGGAGTCTTGGTCTGAAGTAAATTTATGGTGTAGGCTAAATGTTGCTACATGTGGGAGGAAGGGAGATGAAAAGTGAAGAAGTATGATTGACTAAGTCATCTGTCTCTTTCTGTGTATGCGTTAGCATTTTAAGAAAGAGAATCTCTGTGCTAAAAGAAATGAGTAAATGCTGCTTGTATCTAAAGAACAAGAAATTACCACTGTATGGGAAGAACATGATGGCGCCTATAATGCCCACTTCTCCCTGGCCTCTTTTCTGTCCTTCTTTGACCCAAGCCTCCCCACTTGAGCGGGGTATCAGACTCCAGTATCTGATCTTTTCCCCTCGCTGGTGTTCCTTGTCAGTGGCTGTTCTTTCCCACATTTTATTGAACTAAACTCCAGGCAAGTGAGGAGGATTCCACAGATAAGCTATCAGGCTCCAGCATCACACAGAGAAACCATCAAGCCATGAAATATGTGTCTGGCTGTGAGTCAGGGTGACGACGCTGCATGGGGATGGGGACCAGTGTGTGCACGCAAACACACCCACAAACACGCACACGCAAGAATGCGCTCTGTGAATGCATATCAAATACACAAGCACCTTCAAACACCACTAAACAAAAATGCTCTCTTTAGAATATTTTCATGGATACAGATTATTTTTCTAAAATTGTGCCATATTTGATCTAAGCTAAATAAGCTGAAAAAAGAATAATGCATCAACAATCAGAAAACATTTGAAGCAGCCATTGCTGTGTGGCTTATAGGAAGTTTGATTATCTGTCCTTCTAGTCCGGACTCAAGCTGGGTTTCCATTACACTTGGAAATGCGCAAAAACGAAATAGCGCAATAAAAAACTGGTAATGGAAACACCTGAATTTCGAAAAAACCCTAAAATATCGTTAAAAAGTTTTTACGCTTTCATGAGGAGGTTTTTCAGGTGTTTCGATATAGAAATATCTCGCAGAAGTGCAATGGAAACACTTTTTCCGCATTTACAAGTCACAGGACGTGACGTACGGTGTCACGTGATCAGTCATTCCGAGACAACATGGCGCAGTACGCGTGGACAGAAGAAGAGACAAGACTTTTCTTAACACCATACTTCTACCCTTATGCGTGGCTTTTGCCATACATATGGACTTTACCTCTGAACTATCATCTGTTGCCTTCGTCTTTTGTTCAAAATTATCAAGGCAACCGCCGTAGATGTAACCAAAACCGTACCAACACGCAACAGGTTTTGAGCGTCAAGCTTCCCTGCAGTGGATTCACGCGAGAAGAGATTTTACGAGAATTGCAAGGCCTATGCCCAAAACTCCCTTCAATGGAAACGCATTCAAAGCCCAATTGTACTTAATTGAAATTTAAGAAATATCGCTTTTATTTGCGAAAAACTGTAATGGAAGCCCAGCTTCAATGGCTTTGATTTGGATACATTTTTAGCCCAAACTTTGGTGACTTTTTGATGACTTTCACTTGTTTTTTCAGCTATATATTTTTCATAAATTTCTTTAGTGATCATTTTAAGTACTCATCTAATTTGTGAATTTATCACATTATAGGTTGTTTGCAATCATGGGATCCAGAACATTGGGGGTCAGGAAGTAGAAGATAGCCATTTTGTCATCAACATGCTTTTAACTGAACCGGTGATCACTATCAGTTGAATAAACCTTGTGGGGTAAACGGTTGAGTGATAAAATGCCATTCACGGACAAGCCCGTTTTACAAAACGGCTCTTTAATGTTAGCTAAGGAAGCTAGCTCCTGTTTGAGTGCCACTTTACTTTCCTTCGTCCCTTTTCATTATTTAATCCATATTTAAAAGGTCAAACTGGTACTAAATGAAAAGCCGTTTGGGAGCAAAACAGCCAGCTCTGCTGAGCTGAGCTAAATAATCTGGATCTTTTAAAAGGAGATGAATTTCCCATCACATTGAGCGAGACAGGAGTAGAGATGCACATGATAAAATGGTTAAATTAATTTTTCTATTTAGTTGGCGCAAGATTTATGAGTCAATTAAACTAATTACCTATCTTTTTTTTTTATAAACACTGGCTTAAAAAACACTTTTACTTTGAACACTTGGCATGGTCGTAAACAACTCAAAACATGGCATTTTTGGTAGCATTTCTTTATGCAGAAATCTCTACTTACCTCCCAAGGGGTGGCAAGTACAGTGCATTTTGAGGTTTTTATTTTTAAAAAAATAATGGTTATCATTATGAAGTTTGTTCAAAAACATTTGAATTATGCTCTAACGGCTGATGACTTGAAAACTACTCTGACTGTCATTTGCATTAATATTTAGGAAAATAATAGAAAAATGTCATTTGCTTAATAATGTGGAAAGTGGTGTATGGTTTGTTTTGTGTCAAAGATCAGTGTTACGGTTTAATGTGTTGCCATGTAAATTAGTGAGAATGAATCAAATGTGGCTCACAAGAGATACTGAAAACTTAAATAGCCCTTTTGTTTAATTTTTCCATTCTATCCATCTTAGCCTATTTTAAACAGATGATTGTTCAGTCTTTGGACAATGCTGTAACTATGACAACAACTTTCAGTCACCAGTTAGCATGGCCACTTCTTAACACATAACATCTGCTCTCCTACAGCATTGGCAGCAGTGAAATTTGTAGATCTAAGACTTTCTCCACTGAATTTTTTTGTTTGGTACAAACTTTTCTTGCTGAAGCCCACACTTTTTATTAATATCCAATTATTTTGCAATTGAAACACACACTGTTTTTTTGCAAATAGGTTAAAAATGCATTATCTCATACATATTATACTAAACTTTTAAATATCAATCAATTTACACCTCTTTAGTGCACAGCAGACTGGAGTAGCTGTTGAAATAATCAAAGACATTCTGGCTAAAGACTGCTCATCTCTGATGGCCACTCTTAAGTACAGAACTACCATGATTTGCTAGTATAATGTATTTCCAGTCTTAGGTTTTTTTTTTTTAAATTCAGCTTTATTTATAATCAAAGCCTAGCAGTAAGATTGATGAAAGAACCACATTGCAAACATTACAGACTAAGAAACACTTCAGAAATAAAGCAGAGAAGAAGATCGAAAGGTCTAATCTTTGTAAGCTTTAGCTAAAGCTGACATAGCTACATTGGCTACGTAATAAACATTTCTACATGAACCACTGTAGCTAAGTTGGATTTGGCAACATAAGCTTTGTAGCTGCTTTGTGAGCTTAGCTTTAGCTCTGTTAGGTTTGTAGTTTTGATATCTACTCATTTACTTGTCAGTACACCTTTTCTTTAAGTTTTCACACTGTTTTAGTGTCTAAGTTTCCTAAACAACTTGGTTAAACAAGTAATATCTTTCAAGCTCTAAAATAAACAAACTTACTGAAACATGTAGCTTAGCTTTCGTTAGGTTACTTAGCTGAGTTATTGATGCAGCTTACACAGCTAATGGAAATATTTCAGCTACACTTGCTGCGTTAGAATGTTTTCATGGAGGATGGGCTTTTTCTTGCAAGCAGACGTGGCTTTATTAAATGTTTTGTAATAGGTTTTGCAGGTCAGGTTTTTATTATCCCAACAGTTACCTTAAACCTAATCCTACGGAAGTTTAATCCAATTTTATTCTGAAAGTTTTAGTGTGTATTTCCTTTCTGACATATACAGTGTCTCAGATGAATGGTCAGAGAGTAGCTGTCAGATATGTACAGCCTGCAACCAGACCCCTCTCAAATAATCATCTCTTTAAAAGAAATAGGTAATATACTGTTATTCAGTCAGACACACTTTTGTTGTAGTTTTGCTTGGTGAGGAAGGCTCTGCTCAAAATATGCTCACTAGGTTGGCCCAGAGGCGTGCATTGCCTCAGAAAGCTACATTAAAGTCACTGCATGTCAAATAAGATAAGATTAGGTTTGGCAGAAATTCACTCCTTATCAGTTTTAAAGTGAATATGAGGGTGCAACAGAACTTTAGAATTGAAAGGAGGAGGCTGGGTTGGTAGAGGTGAAGCTTTGACAGCAGCAGTGCAGAATGAGCATTGGTGAGCAGGGATAAGCGAGAAGGAAGTCATACTTAAACGGACCGCCTTGTTGAGAGAAGGAGCTGTAATTGGCTGAGAATGATCAATCCATCATCTATAGCACTTATCCCATTTGGGGTCAAGGGGGTGCTAGAGCCAGTGCCACCTGTCATTGTATGAGAGGCAGGATATACACCAGACTGGTCATTTGTCAGTTATAGGGTTGACTTATGGAGACAAACAATGAGGCACTCTCAGACTCACACCTATAGTGTTCGCTGACAGTCAGCTGATTGCAGCTGAGCATATGACTCCTGTCTCCTGCATGAGTTATTGCTGAGCTTAATTTTTCCAGAGTTAGGTTGATTAATTGTTTGCTTCATTCACACACAAGATATTTATCCAGTCAATGTCAAATCAAGGTTAGATAGCAAACAAACATTGGCTGTGATCCAGCAGCAGGCAGGGTGCACTTTTAGAGCTACTTGGTTTGTCTGCTGATGAGAGAAAAATAAATAATTTAGCATGATTAATGTTAATAATGTATTTGTTTTGTTCTTGTTATTAGTTTTCATGCTGTTTAATGAACAGTTCTTGGCTCACTGCCAGGCTATAGGTCAGTCAACCAGAAAAACACCTTGTTCTCCAGATGGCCAATCTGCCTCTTCTAAACACACATATGCATCAAAACACATTAAAAGCTAAATATAACTCATACCTAGAGACAGAACTGCACATTTCACACAGACATTAGGTGCATTAAACAACATTAAGTGCAAAAAAACAACATAAAAAGTTAGGTACCAAACTACGTGGTTTAAAAACAGGAGTGTTTCTATAACAGGGCCTATCCAGGGCCTGATCAGCTTCTCCTGACTGGACAGATGGATTTCAGGCATGCCTAATATTTTGATCATACAACTGCACACAGTTGCAGATTGAGAGCAGAGCCACAAGCAGATTCCCCAACTCTGATGCATTTATTCCTTTTAAACTGTTGAGCAGCTACTGAAATGACTTCCAGCTGACTGTAATGATGTGATTTTCATGAACAAGCCTGGTCTAAGAGCCTCTAAGATAATGTGAACAATCTGAAGGTTTTTTTTTCCTTTTTTCCCCAGGGCTTTTTGTTATGAAATACACCTCAGAATTAAGAGTTGAGCTTTACTTCACACCCCTCAGTCACAGTGACAGCCACTGCCTGGTGTTTTACACCAAAATCATGTAAAGTAAGGTTTGTCCTGGGAAATCTATGATTTGGTTCAATAATAATAAACACATTCGTACAAGTAAAAGCGCATATATCAGTCGTAGGTCAAGGCATTGCTAAATTTAGCTGATTGTACAAAAGACAGATGAGGAGTGGTCTGGAAGCTGACAGAATCAGCTCTCACTTTTTGGTTTTGCTGCTGGTGTTACAAGAACTCAGAACTATTATTCCTCCTTGAAATTTCACCTGTCTTTCTAAATCTCTCTGTCACAGATTAAAGATTTTGTCAGAATGCTCTTGTCTGTGAGGAATTTAACTTCTTAGCACATTTTGCCCTGACAAGTAAAGACAATAACACACTTTACACACTCTTCACTCCATCTTTCCCTCAGCAGCTTCTCCTTGTTATCCTTTCTTTTTTTTATCTGTCTCTCTCCTTTCCTTTGTGGGACATGTGTGAAAATATATGAAAGCAGCCCCACCAGGCCAGTCAGATGGAGAAAAACAAAAAAGCATAATTCAAGAGAAGGTCCCACAACTCCAGGCTGCTGGACCTCACCAATTTTTTTTTTTTTTTTCTGTAATTTAGACTTATTTGAAAGTAAAGTCACACAGCAGCACGGCCACAAAAATGAGGAAGAGAGAGAGAATGGCAGATGGAGAGAGAGAGGGTGCAAAGATATGCAGACATGAAGATTGCAAGTGAGAGAGGACAAGAGGGGGAGAGAGGGAAAAAACAAACACGTTGGTATGATTGGATGAGGTTTAGTATGGCTGCTGGACCAGCAGCATTCTCCTTTCTGTCTCTCTGTTTGGTATTTCCCTTCTTTGTGATAAATGAAAATCTGTTGAAGTAGGGATGCTGTTTTTCTTTCTCTTTCATACTGAAGTAGAGGCCTTTATTCAGGTCAACATAGAAAATAAGTGAAAACAGGATGCTGTAAAAAACATCACATGTGGATGAAAACGACTTAAACACTGATTAGTTGTTCCCAACATATAAGGGAGAGAAATTTGGGTAATTTGAATAATCAGGCAGCTCTGCTCAGCTCTATTACCTCAACTTTTTTCATAACTAAGGACTCTATTCGATAAAAAAAGCTGCACTCCATAAGGCGTATTCATTAAACCATCAACCGTGCATGTATCATGGATAAATTTCATAAAATGACACAGAAAGGGAACGTTCATCAGCTTTTCTCCCTTATCTTGGAATGTCATCCATGAAAAAAACAATGCTTTACTGTTTGGCAAATAAAACATAAAGAAAGGAGTTTGTTATTGAGCAGTTTCCTGACTTCATTATATGTAAGCAAAGGATCTTTGTGCTTTAAAAGCAAATGATTAAATACTCTTTTTTTTATCATATCTTCATAAATAAGCCATTATAATTGTGTAGATTACTATCTACTCCTCGACACACCACTGCCTCTAAAGCAGGGGTGCTCAAACTTTTCAGCCTGCAAATAAAGGTGTCCGAGACCGGGGACACCCACTGTCCACTTGATTTGTGCATAAATCTCACACAATGACCATGTTTGTATTTTACATTTAATAACTTTATGCATTTATTTTTGTAAAAAATTGGTAAATTATACAATTTTTGATTATTTTAATATTTTTTGGGTTTTTTGGATGGCATCTGGCGACCCCTTCTCAGTGTCTTGCAACCCCCAAGGGGGTCCCGACCCCCACATTGAGAACCACTGCTCTAAAGCATTTCACTTTTTTCATGTTTAGAGAAAATTTTTTCTGCTCTTGTTGTGATTTATAATGTTTCCAGGTATGATCTCCTTTCTCTACAAACCATTCTCAGAATCAATACCAGACTAAGTGACTGACGATGTATTGAACTTGCAGGTGCCCTCGTTTTCTGTTTCTTTTTTCTCTTTGAAGTGCTGCCCCATCAGCTGCACTCATCCTGACCTTATCCCGCGCACTGATATGACATTTCCTCTTAAAATGCCACAGATAGATCATGTGTTTGTGGAATGGGTGCAGAAGATCTGCTTTAAAAAGAGTAATGAGTCTTGTAATACTGGGCAGCAAGCTGCAGCAGATCTGCTGTGTTCTAGTTTTAGGAGTCATATGTTTGTGCTATATATGTTTGCTTGTGAAAAAATCAGCCCAGTTACAGCACAATAAAAGTTAACAAAAATGATATGCAAAGTGTAATAAAAGTGAGACACTATGGCTAGTGGTGGGATGTTTTTAGATTGGCGGTGCTGAGTCAGGAGCTGCTCAGCTAACGCTATGGTGTCTTATGGTATTCCGGCTTTCCCTCATAAAACTCATCAAATACACAATCCAACAACTCCAAAATGCTCTCGTGGACAAGTTGTGACCTGCACATTCACCACACTATGAAATAATAATGTATTATTATGTAACATTACAACACGTGAAGCAAATACTCGGAACTATTTCTTGAGTAAACCACTGGGCAGAGTGACACAGTGCAGCAGCCATGTCAGGAATGTAGTTCCAGCTTTGCATTTACCTTTAAAACGTCTGGCAATGTTCCATGATTATTTCATAGCGTAGGTAACGAACCTATTAGTAAGACTATAGGGATTATGGCAATGGGCGAATTTGCCAAAATGTTGAAGTATCCCTTTAAAGATGTCACTGACCTTATTTGGGTCGACCTGAATGTCCCTTTCGTGGGTAGCAGGATAAGTTTGCAGAGCCAATCCTCCCCAAACCTGTTCCTGTGCTGGGTCATGAACAGGAATAGAGATTTGAACCCAGATACATGAATACCTGGTTCTGTATTTTTTCCAAACCTAGAAATCAATCACATTTTAGCCCCATGATGTTGCTATTGAGTTCCATGGGTTCTGTTATGCAACATCATTTTGTTCGGTGCAAATACATGAGAGAGAAAACAATAAGATTTTAATTTGTAAAAGACAAAATATCTAATGGAAATGGAATTGACTAATTTCTAAAACACCATGTTGTAAAAACCATCTGTAATCAAGAAGCAACAGCATTTTGGAGATTACCTGCACCTCTCTGTGAAACACAGATTTTTATGGTGCTTTGAGTGTTTTCACGCACAGTGGGGAGGATATAGAAACTTATGAAGCCCACAGAGATTTCATTCAATTTTCTCAATTCAGTCAGCTCTAATCTCAGAGACGGCAATCTCTTCTATAATAAGCATCCAGGCCCCCTGAAAAACAAAAACAGCACGACGGCGCTCTTTTAAAGATCAAAGCAAAGATTAGCTGCTGCAGCTTTGTTGAATTTACTCCAGTAACCTCAAATCCTCCTGTCTGTGTTATTTTCACTTGGTTTTCACAACGGATGCAGATCCATGAGTGTGTGTTGACCTCGGCTCCTCTGGAGTGTGTTTGCACTCATAGATGAGTGTGTGTAGTTTGAGTGTGAGGGAGAGCAGAGTGGAGGAGTAATGAGGGAAAAACTGAGAGAGAATGCTGAAGTATAGAGTGAAACGCGGCAAGCTAAACAAAAATACTATTGATTTAAAATGGACAGAGCTAGTTTGGTTCTCTAGCTTTGGAAATGCCTCTAAGTCAAAAAGTCATGCCTCCTGATCTGACAATAAAATGATGCAAGATTTTTGAGGCCTCATAATCCCTGATCTGAGAAATGTTTTTTATTTGACATACAGCTTGAAAGGTTGCATAAAAGACACTGCTATAGGCTGGTGCTGTATTCGCTAATTCAGGTAATGTGTGATGTTGTAAATAGTATATTTAAAAATGCAACAGTTGCAGTTTCTCTGGCCAGTAACACGATGATATATTAGGGATGGGTGACATGGCCTAGCATTTATATCATGATTTTGTGTGCCCTCTGCACTGACAGTATTAAAGAATTTAAAGAGATAATGTGAATGCATATTAAAAATATTTTGTAAGTCTCTCTGTTTTTCATTTCTTCGTAAGGCCACCTGTAGTTTTAAATTTCATTTCTCTTCTACTGAGGTGAGTCATGCTCCTACTGACAACACCACATTTCATGATGTGGGTATTCAGGATTAAAGTATTTGAGGCAAATAACAACTATGGACTTGAATTGTGAAGAACCTGTCGAAAGTAGCATGTTTATCATTGATGGAACTTCGTTCCAGGTGCTGTGTTTTTATAGAGCTACAGTGTTTACAACTGATTCTTTGATTTTGTTTAACACCACAGCCCACTTTCTAAAATCATCAAAGACCTAAAACAAACAAGTCATAAGTAAAAACACGCCTTTAATGGTTTATTGAGCCATATAACATGAATCGGTGCAGTTCTGGCTCAAGACATAACAATACAGTCTGGCTGCAGACCATAAATCTGTGACAGCCTCTCACAGACTATTCATCTGAGACGCCATATGTCTCAGAAAAGAAAAACATGCTCAAACTTTCAGAATAAAATCAAATTTAACTCCCATTTTGGGGTTAAGGTAAGGGTCAGTTAGAAAAAGTTGCGTCAAAATTACAAAATGTTTCATAAAACCGAATAAACAGTCTGCTTACAGGAAAAAGCTTGTCCTCCATAAAAAAAAAAAACATTCTAATGTAACCAGCACAGCTTATGTAGCTGTAGCTGTGTAAGCTACATAGGTATTGGAGCTATGTAACTAAAGCAGCTACATAGCTAATATAGCTGAAAAAATGTCACAAAGCAGCTACATAAGCTATGCATCTAAATGATGGACATAACTAGCTCATGTTGGTTGTTAAAGCTAACCTTGCTATAGAAAGAGTAACTAACAAAGCTAGCACAGCTAAAACTAAGCTCACAAAGCAGCTATGTAAGATGTAAGACTAAGCTACATATCTACGTAAGCAAAGTAGCTAGTTAGTTTTAGCTACAGTTGCTAAAGCTCACATAACTAAAGCTAACTTAGTTATAGTAGCATAGCTAGGAAGCTAACTTAACTAAAGCTAATCTTACAAAGCAGCTACATAGGCTACATATCAACTTTATTTATGTAGTGAAGTTAGTTTTTGTTATGTTTGCTCAAATTCAGGTTGCTAAAGCTAACTTAGCTATAGATAATGTAGCCACATAGCTAAGATAGCGATGTAGCGAGCATATCTAAAGCTAAGCTCATGAAGCAGCTGTGTAATCTATATATGTTAGCTATGTAGATAAGTCAGTTTAAGCTACATTCACTAAAGCTTACATAGCCAAAGCTAAACATAGCAATAGATTACATAGCTACATTGCTAACGTAGCTAAAGCTAATCTCACAAAGCATCTATGTAAGCATAAGTAGATATATTTTCTATGTCGCTACATAAGTTTCAGCTGCGCTTGCTAAAGCTCAGGTTTCTAAGGTTAACTTAGCTACGTTGGCTTATGTAATAGCATTAATTATAGCTACCAAAGCTATGCTAAAGTAGTAGCTAATGAAGCTACTGACTACTTCTAAGATGAGTCTATACAGACTTCAGTCCCTGATTGGACCTCAGACCTTTTTCTTTATTTTAATTATGAAATGTTGCTTCGTCTGTAATGTTAGCAATATGAAAAAAATCATGAATGTAACTGCCAGACTTCATTTATAAATAAAGTTGAATTAAAAAAGATTCTAAAACTGTAAATACCAGCTAATTGCCACACTTCCTCTCTGAGATATATGGTGTCTCAGATGAATGGTCTGTGAGAGTGGCCATCAGAGATGAACAGTATTCAGCCAGACCCCTCTCTAACAACCTGAGTTGATCTATTGCAGCTCACAGCTTCTGTTAAATCCCTGGACAGACTGACAGAGCAATACACACATTAAATATGGAGTGGAAAGAACACACAACTGACTTCATTGCTGTGTTTAACATTAATTACATTGACATCAATGTATGCTATTCAGCTTGTTACTTGTCTGCCCCTTACAGTTGGAGTGAAACAAATTGATAAATGGACTCAGACTGAGCTGTTGTTTGTCACTAATCGCTCTGCTACATGAATGGCAGCATCGATTTTGCTTTGTGTTTTTACCATAGCACAATACATACATTAAGTCATGGTTAGAAAAAAAAGGACAAACTACATGCAAGCTATGATGAAAAGTTCAGACTTTTCAAAATGGACCTGCAATATTTGCATTTTCTGACTTTGACCTGTTTAAAAGACACAGTTTCCATTTCCATCATGTGAGCTCCTCACACCTCTTATCTTGCTGCAAGTCTAACTTGGCTCCCCTGTGGACTTATTGTATTTTGCTCGACAATTTACCTTTAGGTAATGATTCTTATTATATTTGACTGGAAAACTAAACAGCAAGTTTTCATTAAACTGTTTGTCATCTTTGAGTTGTGAAGTGGTAATTTCTTGACATCAGTGAGGGTTTGCTGGCCAAACCAGGTCTATAACCTCATGCAGGGTTCTGAAGAGAGGCAGACTTGGCCCTCAGGCTCAGAATGACTGCCAAGGGTTACAACACACACTCATACACACACATAAAGCCTGCCAAACAGTGGGTCCCTGGCATAAAGTGTGTCATGCTGTCTGTCTGTGAGTTTGGATCACACCCCTCCTTTTTAAACCAATCTTACTCTCTCCTCATCCTCTCCTAATCTCCACTCTACTGGCCCCGCAGCTTTGACTCCTTAAGATAAAGAGGGATAGAAATGGGAAGACAAGATCCACATCAGAGAAAAAAGTGACAGATTGCTAAAGAGGCAGACTTATGGACAAAAATCAGAAAGCGTCAGAAGCAACAGAAAAGTAACTGCAATAAAAGAAAGAAGACATAGCTACAGAGTAAGAGAGAATTTTGTCAGACAGGATGAAAGATTATATTTGACGTGGACCACTGACGGCCTCTCACAGATCTCCTAATTATTCTGCTACTTAGTCAGATTTAAACTGACACCTCCACTAAGAAGTTAAAAAGACTTGGAAAGTTTGCTCGATGTGATTTCCTCAGGTTCATGAGGCATATTTTAATACACGGTGTCTTGTGAGAACTATGTTTCTGGATCAGTATCTAAATTTATACAGTGGAAATTGTATCTGTTTTAGCACCGTGCCAATTAAAACTGAACGTGTGAGGATGTCAGTGATAACAATGAGAAACACAGGCTTTTTTCAAACTTCTGATGCGTTAATTCAAAAACTTGCCCTCAAGGCTTCACACAGGAATGGAGAAAAAGGAAAGAAACACATCTGATCAATGCACCTTGTTCTTTTCCTACTACTGTATTTCTTAAAATTCCCTCTAAAACACATTTTCCCTCATTCAAGAAGTATGCCAAATGTTAATAGTTGTAAGCTCTCTCAGTATTGATAGCGTAAAAATGAATGTTGCAAAGCTGATTCAACAGAGCAGCTTTAGTGAGGTCTCCTGAAGAGAAACAATAGCTTCGCTTTTAGAGGGAGAATGAATCATGTAAGGCTTGTTTCTATAATTCAAGCTTATTTGTTGTATCCATTATGTCTACACATTTTATATTTGACAGAGCATAAACTTTTGATAAGTTTTACATACGACTGAAAAACTTCAAAGACTGCTGGTTCCAGATTCTTAAATGTTGGATTTTTCCCCCCTTAATAAATAAATTCATAATTTAGAAAGTGCATTTTGTATTTACTTTAGTTGTCTTTGTGAGATATTAAAACTGGTTTGATGATCTGAAACATTGAAGTGTGATAAATATGCTAAAAAATCAGGAATCAGAAAGGGGTCACATACAATTTCAACACCCCAGGTATTTTGTAGAATGGGGGGGTAAACAGAAAGTTCACAGGGTGAACTTTTGTTGTAAGGTTTTTGCTTTGTGCTAAGCAAAGAAACCACTGTGTTAATTTTTGAGGAATTGTGCTGCTGGCTTTCTTGGGAGTGGATAGAGTTTGGGCAATATCATGTTATGTCTAGGTCCCCCTAGACCGGGGACGTGACAGTGCCCTAAACTATTTATTCTAGGAATTTTTCATAAAAACTGTTAACTAAGCAGTATATTGTTTGTTGCAAGCAAAACTTAAAATCGACAAAGCACGGAAATCTACTACTAGACTAAGCAGATGAATGTGACTTTCTAGCTTGTCAAACACTGTTGCCATTGAAAAGCTAACTTTTGTGTACCAAGGTAAATATCCCACTATGATTGTAATATGGAGAAAATTCTTGTCCTTTTTAGAAAGGGAAGAAGCCATGATGGCTCTCGAGCCTTAAGTGTATTTCTGATACATATGTTTATTTTCTATTTTCTATTGTATTTTCTGTGTTGTATTTTATATTATTTGTCATTTTAGATTTTTTGTGCCTTTGGTGACAGACTTTCACTTGCCATGAACTTTAAACTCCTCTGTGAAAATCCCTGTTTTAGAGTTTGAAGGATATATACCCACCATTTATCTACATCTTGCACCTTTTCTTGTTATTGTTTTTGTTTTATTGGTACTGTTAAGTGTTTTGATGTGAAAATTCAATAAATATATTTGTTTAAAAGAAGCACACCTCTATAATAAATTAAAATACACAGCAGAGGTGTCTATTGGTCCACACTACATCTAGCTGAACTATGCTTTTAAAGTTTTACATATTTTAAATTATGACAGAGCTGCAATAACGCTTAAATTTTATTTGAACAGAGTCAACCTCATAGCAAGGCAGTGCCTACTGATGAAGAATACTATGTGTTCTTTAAAAACAAAAAACAAAGTTGAACGCTTACTCAGCAGATAACTTCACTTGTGGTGCAAATAAAAAAACAGCAATCAAACAGAAACCTGAGCAAAGGAACCCAAGCAGGGATCACTGTACAACAGTCAACATTCAGACTCAACTTACATCTAAACACATCTAAACACTCTACCCAAGGGCATGATGGGAAACTCTGCCCACACGAACCCTACATTTAAAATCGGTATATGAAAACTCCAACATCGAAGACCATTTCACTGAGAATGGAGTTAGAATTACACCTTAGAAGTGAAAAATCAAAACTGAATTTTTTACCCTGAGATAACAGCACTCCAGTTTTTGCTGTGTTCAACAGCTGTTTTTGATGTAATGTGGAATCATTCTCTCATTGCAAGCCACTGTGTCAGAGGTGAAAAAAGTACACATCTGTTTTACTCAAGCAAAAGTACAAGTACTCTGCATAAAACTTACCTAATTAGAAGTAAGAGTACTGATTTTGTGTAGCATGCAGATGTACCTGACTGAAAAAAGTTGCACAGGTTGCTGTGACCATTTGCTCCAAGCTTCCTCTGTGCTTAAATACTCGATACAACCTCTTTGTGCAATTATTGGTTTGTTAAGCCTTGTGGAACCTTAAAGCTCTGTACTTTAGCTAGTGTGAAAATCCCTTGGAAGTCATCAAGAAGGTATTTGCAGTGCATCCCTATCAGGCTGTATGTTTTCAAAATGTACAACTTTATCTCTGACATGCAGTAAGTTGTTTTTCCTCCATATCATTGTCTTCTATTTGATATCTAAATTGCTTTCTCAGGGTTTTGCAGCATGAGCTTGTCTCAACAACAGCAGTTATTACACACATCATTCAGTAATAGTTGTTATAGGCCCAAAGAACCCATCGGAGGAGGAAAATCAGATAACAGGCAGACAATTGCATTCATCATTCAAACCCTGAGACAAGGCAGATGACACCTGTATTTATTCTTTGATGTGAAAAGGTTTCGTTTGTCAGTTATGGAATGATTTTCTGGCTGTATGAGTTTAAAGATATCAAAGAGGGAGAAATTGAGACCGACCGGGGAAGTGATTTGGTGTCAAGCTGAGATCAAATCTGTCTCTGTAGCTATGATTTAAGGTTAATAGCCATCTTTTAGAAAGCTCTGGAAAACCCTTTGAAACAAATTCTATAGAGGTAATTTTGATACTGGAAATTTAATTTTTAAAGTAATTTTTTAATTGATTTTTTTATTTATTTTTTTACCATGACAGTCGGGAGCTCTATTGTTTACTACTGAAAACACAATATCAGTGAACTTGTCCTATGCTTCTCAATCATTGTCAAAGACAATGGTTGGACATCAGGAGTTTTGCAACTAGTGACTTGAAAGCCTTCTGAGCCTGAGTCAGATCAGTATCCTAAATCCTGTTTTTAAACCACAACACATTGAATCACCTTTTTTTAACCCAGGCTTTGTGATGATCACCATGCTTTGATGTTTCAAACTTACGCTTTCTTTAGGTTCACCTCAAATATATTCAGTGTTTTACCCTATCTCTGTGGGCAGCTTGCAGTTTCAGCCTCCTCTTGAGCAAGTAAAATTCATGCTGTATAGGGTTCAAGTCTAGAAATTGAACTGGCCAGTCCACTTCTTTCCCCTGGTGAACTCCTTTGTTGTTTTGGCACTGCGTTTTGGGTAATTATCTTACTAAATGGTGAATAATCTCCCAATCAGTTTGTTTGTATCTTTCTTTAAATTGGCAGACAAAATGTTTCTGTAGACTTCTAAGTTCATTTTGCTGCTGCCATCATGTGTTACATCATTAATGATGTACATTAAACTTTGCCACTGAATTTTTTTAGGCTCATCTCTATACTTTTTGGTCAAATTCCAGCCTGGCCTTTCTATTTGTATTGCTAATGAGTGGTTTGCATCTCCTGGTGTAGCCTCTGTACTTTAGTTCATGACGTCTTCTGTAAACAGTAGATGGTGATACCTTCACTCCTGCTCTCTGGAGGTTGTTACTGATGTCACTGGCAGTTGTTGTAGGGTCTTTCCTTACAGCTCTAACAATGTTTCTGTCGTCAACTGATGCTGTTTTCCTTGGTCTACCCGTTCAACATCTGTTACTTAGTACACCAGTGGTTTCTTTCTTCTTCAGGACTTTCCAAATGATTGTACTGGCTACGGCCAATGTTTGTGCAATGGCTCTGATTTACTTTCCATCTTCTCTCAACTTCACAGTCACTTGTTTTTCACCCATAGACAGCTCTCTGGTTGTCATGTTGGCTACACCTCTTTAAATCCAGTCTGTACAGGCAAAACCCAACTATGAAACTGAAAATAGGCATTCAGTGCTGCTTATTTTTTGAATAATCAATTTACACCCCCCGGGCAAACAAACACACCTGTCAGTCACTTGTTCCAACACTTTTGCTCACATGAAATGGGTGGGTTCAAATTAAAGGTGCTATCTGCTAAGTTGTGTATCATATCCAGATAAATAAAATGTTGATTTCTTGTCTCATATTCAGCTTTTGATGTCAAACCCAAATGTTTTCAGTCTTCAGCAAAAATAAATGAATTTGCCTCAATATTCTAATACTTTTGGAGGGGAATGTACATGTTGTGAGAACTGGGAATACACCCACTTACCAGCCCTGCATAACTGAGAGTCTGCCTGGAGCACCATGCCAATGTATGTGATAGCAGCAATGTCTACTTTAGCCCATTGGTTCCCAACCTGGGGTATGGAACCCCCCTGTGGGGGCACCAAAGGTCTTGAGGGTGGGGCATATGGACTGTCATTATAAACACTTATTAAATCCTTTATACAAAGGTCTTTTGGTGATAAAACAACATGTGGATCTATTTACTTAGGGTTCTTTCAATTAAAGAAGTTTAAATTGATGTTGATTTTTGACATATTTAAATATCACTCTGTTTTCGTTTGGGTCTTGGGGGGGCTCAGCTTGTCTGTGATACAAAAGGGGGGGTGTCCAAAGGAAGCATTTTGTCTTTAATTTTTCACAGACTCTTTTGAGTTTTTGCCATAATTGTAGAAAATATCCTGACTAGATATTAATTGCATTTATAAACAGCAATTTGCTCCAATGTCTCCTTTTCTGTTTAAGTCTGGTTTTAATGTTGAACTCCAAAAGGTGACTAATGACCTGCTGTGCATAATGTAAATATAAAAGCACTCCTCATTTTCATTTTTAGCTGCATAGATTAAATTAAACTGGTGAACCTCTTTATCATGAGCACCTCAGCAGAGGCTCATTTACATCCAAAAACAGTCACATACAGAATCTAACACTCAAAATCGTAAAAGGAAACATTTTTTCACCATCATGTCTGTTTGTCTTATTGGTTCCCATTAGAATTTGATCCCTGGAAAATTTTGTCAGACCTTCAGTTAGAGACACTGACCATTTGTTTTCCTGTGGATATTTCTGAAATGTATCAAGCAGCCAGGGCTGTCTGCTTCCCTGCTGAGCTTTTCAGTTATCAGACAGGACAAGGAGACTTGCTTAAGAGAGGTTACAGGTAAGCAGCTTCTGTGAAAAGGTATCGAGCAGAGAGAGTTTACGCCTGCAGTGTTTCACCAAAGCCCCATGAGCATCCCAGAGATGTCTCTAAATCACCTTGGCTCAAGGCTGGTAAATATCATTGCCTCAGACTGTGGATGTGTTTTATTTTTATTTTTGGGTTTGAGGACTAACTCTTACAATTTTACAGCATCAAACATAAAAAGATTATGCTTTAAAGTACAAATCTGAGTAATAATTGTAAATACCCAGTAGGCTGAGAGATGTGCTGATAAGGAAGTTCTTCATGGAAGTGTAAATCTGGTCAAAATGCTGTTCAGATATTTTTGAGAATCTACAATGTCAGCATGAAGCAGCTTTTTTGTCTCTCCATCAGTGTATAGGGCGGTGATGCATTGCTAAACAACTTAAATGATGAAAAGCAGGAAGTGGTCAGTTTTAGATGTCAGTGAAGAAGTGACATTTAAAAAGCTATAAAGCAGGCATGTACAGAAAGTATCTGAGGTGTCACCACTTAATGCTTTACTCCCTGTTGTTTAATAGCAGGATGTCAAACCTTTCTGGGAGAAGATGTGATCCCGGTAAAACCATGTTAAGAGGGAATAATGAAAAGGTGGTATGGAGGTGTGAATGTGTGAGGATATAGCACAGAAGGTGGAGAAATGTCACATTTTTTTCATTATCTGCCACATACTACCTAAACTCTGAAGGGAACTTTTCAGCATAGCTAGAATATTTAAATATGAGAGGTCACAACAGTTTCAAAGATGTGAGTTTTGACTACGTTTTGTAAAATAATACAGGTCGAAAGGCATATACTGAGTAGAATTGTGTGTATTTTTTGTTGCTGTATATTTCAGTTTTTTTAAAACAGGGTGTAAGCTAAGCACATGGTGTGAACTCCAGGTAAAGATTACAGACACATTTGGAAGTGTTTGGATTTTTCTCTGCAAACCCCTCCGAGGATCAGTCAGTTTTCTTGGATCATTTGGCCATTGGTTGTTTTGGCTTCTCTCTCGTGTGCTGTCAAACATTCTCTGAATGCTGGGATTTCACATCTCTCTCTTGCCTGTGCGGTTGTGTATTTTTTTCTGTACATACAGTAGTTTAATGTGGACCCGTTGTGGCTGTGTATACGTGTGATGGTGTGTACTTGTTCTTTCAGATAATGGGTAGGTGCATCTCTGTGAAAGGATGTGCAGCTGTGTTCCTGTTCACAGACAACTGCTTGTTTGTGTTTGTGCACACAGTGTGCTGATGAGGTATTGACTGCTGTATTAAAACTTCTTTGAGCTGACACATCCTATCTGCAGGAGGCTTCCTGGATCATAAGCCCCTGTAATTATAGGGCGGGATTGACAACTTGGATTGTCTTTGTGATCCTGTAATTAAATTACAGAGGTCAACAGAAGGAAAGGTGAAAACATGGCTGCAACTCCTTTTTAGTCGACTCAATACATTTTAAATGGGGTTCTCTTTTTGTTTATGTTCTTTGAATTTTATTCCATCGCATCAAGCATTTTGACTGCCTGTCTTCTCATCAGTCTTTGACTTTATTTCCATTTTGTAAGCTTTTATGTTTCCTCTGATGGGTGGGCAGAGGGTTTATCACTAGAAAGACTGTGGCAGTCATTTTGGCTGTTTTGTAATCCAGCTCTTCTGAATTACAATTTGCAATGCTACTGGTTCCTGGATTTTCTTAAAAGTGTCTGCATTTTATATTAAAATGTTATTTTAGGGTCGTAGATGGCCTAGCGGTTAGGTTGTGTCCCATGCTGGCAGCCTAGGTACAAGTTGGCCTGTGGCACCTTTGCCGCATTACTCTCCCCCCAATCTCTTATCCCTGTTTCCAACTACATCCACTATCTTCAGCTCTGAATAAAGACATAACAAGCCCAAAGAAAATACCATTAAAAATGTTATTTCAACAAATTGCACAAAAGGCAAAGAAAACACCATCACTTCTATCACAGCAGGCAGTTGTTTGGACTGTACAGATTTTGCTGCACTTAAACTGATATATTTTACAGTAGTGGCAGCTGCATATTGGTTGCTTGGCAGCAGTCTTTGTTTCTCACAGAGTAGACTGCCCACTGGACCAATTTTACATGATTAATAGTTTAATTAAACCAGACTGAGGAGGTTTTAGGCTGTTATAAGTCAGGATTAATGTGCTGCTCAGTGGTGCTGATCAAGGGCTGGTTAGATGATAATTACAGGGAGCACCATACTATGACATCACCTCAGTAAACACTGTTTTTGCTATAATCAAAACATCTCCGGATGGTTATGTAGACCAAATTAACCTCACAATATACAAATTAAAGCTCATTATTTTAGTACAAAGAAATCCAACCAAACTTGCAAAATTAGCACAACACAAAAACAAATTGCTCCAAATATAAAAGCAACAATAACAAAACACAGGAATTATAATAACATCAAAAATAATATTAACCTTTTACAGGCCACTCGTAGAAATACTATGAAAAACAACATTTGAGCCCTAAAGTATTGTTGCTGCATATCCCAATACTTTTTTCTTTTTTCCCTTTTCTTTATATTTTACAATATTTTGGTGAAAATCAAGGGCAACGCACTGAACATATATGGTTATCTAACGATTTATGCTGAAAAAAGTTTCCATAGAGTATATGCATATTTAATGATTATTTATGGAAAAATAAACACATATGGATCACTCTTTTTTTCTACAAACCTTTTGCAACATCTAACTACACTATAAAGTACTGTTATCCAATATATTATGAGTTATTTGTCAAGAAAATACTTTTAGTATGGTTGATAGATGAACTGGCCATGTGTCTCAATATAGACCATTTAACACCCCCAAATTGGTGTATGTCCAAATATGGTTCCTCCATTTTGCATGCTAAGTAAGGGTTAATGCCCGAAGAGGTGTCCAATTATCAGTTATCAATGGACGATGTGGAGGCCTGAACCATCCGACGCGCAGCGTTGCCTCCGCTGCTGAACAAGTCAAAATCTATGTTGTTGTGTTTTTCATTTCTAAAAATATATCCCAACACAGTGAAAGTCTTTCTGTTTTTTTGAGTTGTGCGGTTAAATGGTTAAATTCATTTATCAAATTAGCTGACGCCAGATTTGCAAGTCAGTTAAACTAATTACCTATGATTTTTTAAAACAGGGGCTTGAAGTCCCGGTCTGTAATGCTCTTTTAAACTGTAATGAAGCTACTGCCACTAGAAGCCGCTGTAGCTTCAGTTAATGTCCACTGCCTTTCTGAAAGAAGCTTAGCAGTTAGCATGTAGTAGGGACAGCAAGATATGACAGTTTTTAAGTAGTAAAGGGAAATAAAATGATATGTAGGCTGTCGTGGGTTGAGCTCACATATAACTATTCAACTGAAGTGAAAAGAGGCTACATATCAAAGCACGATATTAATCTACACAGAGGAATGAGGGTTGGCGGAGCTTTTCATATTAGTTACACAGTACAGAGTATTTCAGAGTCACATCACACCTGCAAAAACAGTGACCCTGTGAGGAATTTGACTGTTTTCTGAGTGTTTTCCTCTCTTTAGACTTGTCGGTTACACGCAGTTTAATTTGTGGTTTAGCCAAATGGGGAAACAAGCATAAAAACATCCCTGATGAGCTGGTAATTTAGCAGCCAAAATGACCTTTCTAGTAGCTTTGGAATTCTGGTCTTTCTAGACAGCAAGGGTTGCATTAGGAAGTCATGCTACACTTGAAAAACAAATGTTTTCTGTAGTTGTTAGTGCTCATTACTTCACTTGGAGGGTGTTGAGGCTCTCTTCTGAGGAGGCTGTGCCTCAGAATCTGGAGTTTGTCGTCTCTCTGTCGCCTCAGGCTCTCTCCCTGCCTGCTCACCTGGGCTGGTGACAGATTCAATCTGTCCTTACACTGCACTGTCCTGGCACACTGGTACTCTGGCTATTCATCTTGTCAGCACACATCCTTCACGGTTCCTCCATCTCTAACAGGCTGGATAAGTGGTTCTGTCTCCACCCACCTCCATGGCTCAGTCTTCTTAGGATGACATTGCCCTTTTGGTGTCCCACTCTGTTGTGTTCATGATTGTTGTCGTCACTGATTTACTTCACGAATGCATATGTGGAACTATCTGTTCGATCTACTGTAACAAGCTGTGCTCTGCTTTCCTTGCCAGTTGTACTCAGACATATTCAAGCATTTTTAGTACTTTACTGACCAAACATTTCTGATGGAGCCCTGATTAGCATTAAGTATCTTCTTTTTTGACTATGATTCCAGTTGAAGTCAAGTACTTAATTCTTATTCCAATGTATTTTTAGGATTTAAAATGCTTAAAAAATTGTAAGTACAAAAATAAGACTTCTTTTGTTTTAGATATTTGTGATAGGAATTTTCAAATTTCTCTTCATTCATTAACATTAACACCACTCTTTATTAAATGGGAAAGCAAGAAAAACCAATTGGAAATCAGAGCTATTGAAACGATTTATGTAAAAATGTAACAAAAATATATAATTTTTATTTTGTTTGCTGTTTTTGATCCATTCTACTATGGTGACACGCAAAAATCTAGGTATTCCTAATAATACCAATAATGCATTTCATACCTCGACACTGGGGGACTCCAGTGGCAAATTGGTTGAACCCCGTCATAACAAATATTGTCACAGCATGGAGACATTTCTTCCCCGTCGCTTATTCATTGCTTTAGTAAACTGAATTTCTCTACTACAGGGTCTCTTTGTATGAACAAGGGGGAAGGATGCTCTTTGTACTCCAGTCCAAGAAATTCACCCGTCATCCTTCCTTTTTTCATCTTGTATTAATCAATAATCAATTATTCACATAGCTGCCTTTCTCTGCTTTGTTTTCCTGCTCTGGTAATCGGCTGGTATGGGTGTTTACTCACTTAAATTCTGGGCCAGTCTCCATCTGCCACCTTACCTCTTTTGATCCCGTCATCCTTCCCCTGTCATATTTTAAAACCTGTTCTCCTTTCATCCATAGTTAGTCTGTTGTTTCAGTGTGACTGCTGCAACCCTCCTCCATCCCAGCTACCTCCATTACCTCTCATCAGTGCCCAGGTCAAACCCCTTCATGCCATCCTGCTTCCCTTCATCACCAACTCCATGCCATTTATCAATGTCCAGGTCAAGCTCACCAGAAGTCCACTCCTTATTTAATCCTCCTTCAACCATCACTGTCTAGACTCCAAAGTGGGGCTATCCTATCCTGCTGTCGGACTCACTTGCCATTTAAGCTCAGATATCACAATGAAGTCCTTTTGCCAAAGACATTTTATTTTCAAACATTTCCAAGCTTGTAAAATAAATTATTGTTACACTTGTATTATGCCTCTCCTAACTGAAATACTTGTAAATGTGATAAATGTGTCTGAGAAACTATTGTGGATGAGAGACCCAAACACATTAAATCATTGCATTCTCATAGATTCATGCTGTGCTGAAATAAGCACATGGGTTTCCTTCCTTGTATGAAATGTTTTTGAGTCTCATGTTGCACTCTGTTCTGTCTTTGACTGTTCTTTGTGAAGCTTAGCCAAACTTGACAACAATGATGTAATGTTACATTGGCACAGCAGGCTCTGACAGATAAGTACACTGACAGATAAGTTCTCTGAGCCTTAATCAGGAAAGATTTATGTTGCTGTTTGAGACAAAAAGCAGAACAAGATAAGCATGCCTTATGGAATATACAAATGTCAGAAATTTACCCCTGGTTCTTGATGCCCAAACCTACCTTGATTAATGCCAAGACAACTAGAAGAAGCAAAAATAATCCAGCAATAACCAACTACACAAGAAAAATGTGTTCAACAGAAAAGAATTCTGTCTTCAAAGTGTACTAAGTTAAGAATGAACCCACTGACCTACCAAATATAACACTAAATTTATCAAAGATTTTGCAAGATTTAACAATACAATGCGCGTTCTATATTGACTTTGATCTGTAATTCTGAATCCTTTTTAAAACACAGACTTGATACAACTGTCCACCTGTGGAGTGTTACTGAACCCCTCTTCAAGTCACTGGCCAAACAAAACGCTCATGAAGTGATTATCACTGGCACTGAATAGATAAGATAAAGGTTTAATGGAGTAACATGTGGTGACAGTCTTAGCTCTGATATGCTGAACAAATCAAAGTCTGTATGACAAGAAAATGAGAGTCACTGTTATTGCTATAGTTTGCTTCATTCTGTATTATCACTGTGCGAACATTCAATACCTGCTCATCACCTGATACTATTAATACACTTTGCAGCAACATAACACAGTAAAGATTCACTTTCACCCCCTAGCAATTAAATTCTGTTTTCAAGTGTTTAGCAGCTGTAAATTCTCAGGCTCTGTTTAGAACATGTACCAGGTGAGCGGGTTTGTTTGCACGAGGTGATAAAACCATTCCTGCTGAGCAATTTTCAAGTCTTTGATTAGATGTCAGCGCAGTTTTTGAGGAGGAGTTGTAGGGAAACAGGGATTTCCAATAAAGTCATGTCTGTATACTGTAACATCCGCTCTACAATTAACTGGAGACTAAAAGAAAAATCAACGGTAGTTGTCCATGCGTCTGATATTTACTAACAGTGCCTATAAAAAGTACTCATGGTGATGCCATGGCCAAGAAAATTTGGGCTTTTTGTATGCAGAGTCTCTCCCATATCATCTGCTAAAGCTTGAAACTCCTTCAGAGTAGTCATAGGTGTCTTCTTGGTTGTCTGTAGTCTCCTTCTTGCACAGTCGCTTAGTTGTGAGGACGGCCTGATCTAGGCAGATTTACACATGCGCCATATTTCTTCCATTTCTTTATGATGGATTTAAGGGGATGTTCAGTGCCTTGGATTTTTCTGTATCCATCCCTGGACTTATACTTTCAAGAACCTTTTCTCTGGGTTGCTTGGAGTGTTCTTTTGTCTTTATAGTGTAATGGTAGCCAGGAATACTGATTAACCAGTGACTGAACCTTCAAGACACAGATATCCATATACTACTATCAACTTGAGCACATCACTGCACTCAGGTGATCTCCGTTTTATTAATTATGAGACTACTAGCACTGATTTGCTGGACTTCTGTTGAATAGGGCAGACTCAGTGTTGTGATTGCAGCCAAAGGTGCATCTACTAAATACTAGCTTGAAAGGGATGAATATGTATGCCATCCCTTATTTTACCTTTCATGTTTTTATTTATTTGAAATTGCTTTGTAGAAATCTGTTCTCACTTTGACATTAAAGAGTTTTTTTTTTAATTTGTTAGTCAAAAAAGCCAAATTAAATTGACCATGATTCATTTATAAAATCAATAGAAGGGTAAAGCATCCAAGGTGGTGAATAATTTTTACAGCCGTGCCTGCTCCACATACTGTGTTGGGTTTATATATTAAAATGCATACACCATGAGCCATCTGCATGTCATGATACAGATGCTTTCCCTCATATCTCTCAGCCTTGTCTTAATTTGAAATGAATCTTGTAAAAGTACCTTGCTTAGTTGAAAATATATACTCTTAAAGCCTCAAAGTGCTGATGGTTATATTTTGTACTTCCTTTTCTGAGCTGGCGTGTGAAAAGACTCAGGGGTATAATTGCAGCTGAGTTCACTTTGAAGATTATACCTGCTTATGCTGAGCTGTCTGCACACAAACATGTGGATGAGATGATCTTGACATGGAGCCGTGCCACAGCTTTCTCTGCTGCTGCACAGCTATCAACCAAAGAGTCATATTTTGCCTGAGAGATGTAATTTTTTTTTCACCTTTCTCATTTTGGAAGCTTCGAGAACTTTTGTTGAAGATCTTCTGACACATTCAGGGGTACTTAAGTACCACTCCAACCTCGCAAGGCTGTTACCAGCTGCTGTGAGAGAGTTCCCATAAAGAAAATATCAGCCATTATCTACAGTTTTAAGTGTAACTCAATACTCTGCATTTCATAGAAAGATGAAAAAAGTGCAGAAAAGCCTTGTGGTATTTTAACACTTTATTTTCCTCTTGTTATGTTAGTAGGGTGCAGAACTTTGTGTGAAATGTACGGTAACTGACAGCATTTCTTCAGGAAACTGTACTTATTGTGAAGAAAAGACACTACCTTTAATTCTCCATTCTCCACCTTCTGTACGACTTCATTAAATCTCTTTTGTCTTATTGGCCTGATAAGGGATGTAATTAAAGACGATGTCATTCTCTGAGTAGCTATCAGGCATGCTACGACAGCTGCTGTCAAACTCTCTTTTTTTTACTTGCTTTCATAACCAAAATAGCTCATGAATCAAAGCCAGCAGTTGTAGTCTGGGTAAGTCAAGGTTTTTGATTTTATCCACGCAGACCTTCTGATCTTACCTGCATCTCCTGGCTGAGGTGAAGTCTTTGGGGATATCTGAGTGCTTCATCTCAGAGGGCCCAGAAATGCATTTCTCTTCTAAAAATCCATTAGACAACAGTGGCCTGCGCCTGCCTTTTTCTCCTCAGCTTTCCTCTTTTTGGCTGTCCTGCCTTAGCCTCCATGAGAACTAGAGAAATTACATCTGAAGCACAACTAAAGCAGCATTTTACAACTTCTGTATCCCTAAAACATTGCCTGGGGCTTGTTTAACATGTAATGGCAGTAAAGAGTTGAAGACTTTATTCACATAATGACACTAACTGGTTCCTTTTTTATTGCACTTATTCTGTTTTCTTACATTGTTCGTGACATTTAATTTCCTTTATATTTTTTTCTCAGTTTACTTAAGCTAAAGTTTTTAAAATTGTGTTACCATTGTACTCTTTTCATTTGGAATTAGGTATTTCATCTGTAATTAGTTCTAGTAGCTTAAGAGGTGCCTGTTCACCTCCTAAGCTGTACCGATGTGTCCTTGATTAATGCACCAAACTCCCAAAGGCTTAACTGCCCTTTCACTTGCAGCCTGTCACCCTTACATCTATCCATTTTTGTCTATTCACAAGGCCACACATGGGGGGGGGGGGTGTAAATGGGACAAACCCACCGCCATGATCGGAAGAACATGCCAAAACAGACCTGGAGTAGAGCAAGAACATTTTTTCTGTCACAGAGAGCTTCAGTGTTGCTCTCCGTGCTTGTTTGGATTTAGACATGTTGTCTGGTTCAGACAAAAGCACCGCTCAGCTCAGTCCCAGCCTGGGCAGACAACAAGAACAGGGCAATAAAGCTCTCTTCTGCACAAGACAAACTGTTGGTGTGGTTCTGTGGATTTAAGAACAACGGTCGAGGTCAGAGTGAACATCAGCAGTCCTAATGCGACGTTCAAGCCAATGGTTAACGGCAGAGTAAATGGGACAAGCTCACCGCTATGATCGGAAAGCTATGTCGAAACAGACCGGGAGTAGAGGGAGAACATTTTTTCCTGTCACAGAAAGCTTTCAGGGTTGCTCTCTGCGCTTATTTGTATTTAGACCTGTTGAGACAGAACATTGAGACAGAAGCCCAGCTGTGGCTCAGTCCCCGCTAATGACAGGCCTGCTAGTGTGGTCATCACATTGTCATGCCAAAGCGGGAGGCAGAAGAGCAGCATCTTTGTTTTTTTTTCGCAGAAAGCTTTCCGTGTTGCTCTCAGCACTAGCTGTGATGAAGAAATGTGCTGTTCTGGCTAAGGCCGAGCTAACGTTCAGCTAGTCCAGAAGCATTTACACAACAAGTTCCCTTTTCCCCCTCAACTGTCACATAGTCATGCCAAAGCAGCTCAGCAGAGGAGTAATAACATTTTTCCCAACATGAAAAGCTTATGAGGTTGTTTTATTCTTTGTGATACAGCAATGTGGCCCAGTTCTGGTGAAACTAAAGCTAAAGCTAAAGCTATAACTGAGTATTTAGAGCAGTAAAGGCTGCCATTAGAGGGCTTTCAGCACAAGTAAACCCCGCCCATAGAGCAACTTTTTATGTATGAGTCATACATAATGTTAACTGGAGCCTAGTTAACACAGTGGAGGCAGCCATCACTGCAGCATTCAGTCCAAGCAAATCTAACTGTGTTATGTTAGGCCTTTAGAAGTAGGCTCACTCACTCAGACAGTCAGTGAGTCAGTCAGTCAATATACGAACAGTGCCATATGTACCGCCCTCAGCGGTCAGCCAAAAATCTGGTTAAAAGTGTACATAGTGGGAAGAAGGGGATAAAAGTCGCAAAAAAAAAAGGGAAAAATTGGACAAAGTGGCAAAAATTGGTTGAAAGTGGAAAAATTGGCAGAAAAATGTGGTAAAAAGCAGTTACAAAGTGAAAAAAATGGGTGAAAGATGCATAAAAGGGGTAAAAGCGGCAAAAATTGAGTAAGAAAGGCATAAAGGGATCAAATATTTGCAAAAGTTTGTAAAAAGCAGTTAAAAAGCAGCAAAAATGGGTCAAAGGGTGTCAAAAAGTAGCAACAATGGGTAATAGAAGCAAAATGGGCAAAACATGGGAAAATAGTTGCAAGAATATGGGACTACAGTAGTGAAAATGGGTGGAAAAGTAGTGAAAACATGTTTAAAGTTGCAAAAATTGGCAAATAAATGCAAGAATTGGAAAAACAATGTGTGCAAAATGTGTGGAGACAGTGGTGAAAAGGGCTTAAACTGGTACGAATAACTAATTTAGTAATATCAGAAACAAATGTTAGCTTTACACACCTTTAGCTTCAATGAGGTAACTGTTAGCCAGGACACTAATGCTTAGATTCAACTTGTGCATCCATTGATAATAAACCACAGCTAGTGAGGGCCCATTCACTGAATTTTCCAGAGGCCAAGCCATTGATTTTTTTAGAGGCTATGGTTCATGGAGTAAATATCACAGCCATGTTAGCAGCTGTGTTCAGCAACATAAAGGACCTTCAAGCTTTGTAATATAGGCATTGGTTGATTACCACAATTGATTAGGATTCATCCCTTGGGGAAAATTGAGATCAGTAAAAAAGTCTCACAGCAATCCCTTTAACCAGTCTTTCAGTTGATTCACTGACAGAGAAACACCAACCACCCAGCCACTAGTATGGTCAAAAACACAGCATCAGAACTTGCAAAATGCTTTGCAATGCTATTTAAAGGAGTTAAGAGAAGACAGAAATCAGGTGTTTTAAAATATGGTAAAGAACATTTAAGGGAGTAAATCTGTGTGCCAACCTTTTGTCCCAACTTTTCCTACCATTAGAGCTCCGTCATTTTCCCATTTTGCCACAATGAAACAAGTCACTGCTGAATTTGCTAAGTCACCGCCTCATTAAGCCTTCAGCTATGCTTATTCATACTTCTCATTTGATATATATATTTTTTTAATCAAAGACAGTTGTTCATCTACTGGATGCAGTTTTGAATGAATTCCATCTGAGACAGAAAGCCTACAGAGTGGGAGATTGTGGATTCATGCTATTTGGTGCTCTACTGTGCCTTGTGGGAACAGAACAATGGACCTTTCTAATTCTGCCATAAGACACAAGCCAGTGCAAGGAAACATTACCACTCCAGAACACTGACAACAAGTGTCAGATATTAGACGTGGCTACCTCAGAATATTCACCCTGTTGTCTTTAGACCATTTCTGGGTAACTTTCGCTGTCATTGTCTTAATGGGAAATAAATCTTCTCTGAGGCCGTAGTTCTCTTGCAAACTGAATGAGATTGTCCTCCTGGGTATTCCTATATTTTGCTGCATTCATTTTACCCTCTACTTTTACAAGCCAGGGCAGGCTGCCGAGAAGCATCCCCACAGCATGATGCTGCCACCAATGTGCTTTACAGTGTTCAACATTCAATTTAGGAAACAAACCATACATTTGTGGTTTCTTTTTTTAAATTTCTGACTGTGAGTTTTACCCAGACACAGAACAGAGAGGTGAAGCCATCAAATTCAAGATTAAAGAAATTTGATTCAGAAGATTGATTCAAGAATAACAACCTGTGTTTTACTACACGTGAGACTTGTTATTTGCCCCTTGAACTACTCTCCCTATTTTTCCTTCAGGTCAAAGTCTTCTTGTTGAACAACAAGAATCATTGGCCATGTAATGAAGCCTCTCAGATGTGATTGTCCAATTTTTGCACTTCAGCCATAAATTGTTGGCTAAACAATTTAATTAGAACAATGGATAGTTAATACTTTGTGAGAAGCAAACCTGATTGCATCACGTTAGCAATCCAAATAATCTACATTAGTATGATGACGTTGCCAAATTAGCACCAGCTGTACTTACCAAACAAAAGCAGATCTGCTTACTGTTCACAAGAATAAAGTAAGCCTATATGTGTGTATATTTGTGTAACAGTAAGGGGAATGGTAGGCATAGATGGTGTGTTTATTGATCGATCACTTGCCACTCAAAGCTGAGAGACTGGCCAGATTCCATGTCAGTCATCAGAAGATCCACCCTGGAAAGGTTCAATCTGAAATACAAGTTCTCAGTTAGAGAACGATCACGCCAATTGGCGTCATTAGAGGAGAACAAGGTGGTTGCTATGGGTGTGGTTTCGTTGTACTGCAAGCCTGTAAACAATGGATGCTAGCACGGGTGATTTTAGACCCTTTTAAGGTGTGCTGATGCTCCCGTTAATATAATCTCAGGGCCCCTGGAATAAAAACAGCAGCATTGGCCAACAAGATAAAAAAGAAACGACAGATATTTTATAAATGTTTCAATACTATCTTCAGCAATAATTTTAAATAAAGCGTGGTAATAATTACAACTATTTCAAACTTATATGTCATATATGAAGCCTGAAAAATTATTATTAAATAATTTTTAAACAATATTCAGGGCCAAAGCACCCTGGAGCAAGGACCCAGTTGAACTTTAGGTGCTTTTAATTTTGTTCTGTTGCCAAATTATTTTTCTTCTTGTGCCAAATGAATTGCTAATTTGGAGCCCTCAAAAATTCACAAAGACATTGGTGAGAGGAAGAAGCTGACAGGTCTGCCCCCTTAGCTAACTTTTCTTTTTTGCGTGTTTTTTTGTTATGCCAGTTTCTTCCTCTTCTTCAGTGGTTGTTTGAAAGCATTGAAAGCAGTTACAAGTGTTACTTCTGCCTAGATTGGTGGGTAATACTGAGACTATGATAGACCGTAGAAAGAAGACGGACACATTCGTCATGTGACTATGTGCACTGAACTTGGGTTGTTTGGGGTGAAACACTTTTACACCTCTAATTGATAGTAAAAATAACTTTGCTTTAAGTTTATTTATCTTGAGTTAAGTTAAGCCATTGATTATTTTTTGAGGCTATCAGTAAAAAAGATTTTTGTAAAGAAAACTTAACTGATCTGGGTTTACAGTGAACATCCAGAAGGTATTTTATATGGCAATCTGAGCCAAAAGGGTTTCTGCTACCAGAAAAATAGTCTTGGAACTGAAAACAATCTGTGTCATAGAATTTTAAAATGGATGATTATCTGCTCTGATTATACCATCATGGTGTTCACAGTAAAATACTTGGAATTTGAATGCAGTACAAAGAAAATCTCACTCAAGTTTCTTGGATCGCTGACTAACAACAGGAAATCCAAAAATTGTTGTCTTAACTGTGTGGCAGGCTCAGGCCTGTTGGATGCACTGAACCCAAAGAACCTGTGGAGATGGAATTTACCCAGAGAGAAAGTACAGTGACTGAATTACTGTTTGAGGGTCAACTCATTGCCAATGCAAACTCTTTCAAACTATGAGGAACTCGATTTGTCTGTTCTAGGTTTTAGGATGGTTTGTGGATCTGCTGTTTTATTTTTTCTGGGTATCTGTGAGAGTTTTAAACCAAGTTTGCCTGCTCCCTCTCTCGCCTACGAAACACACAGTTGACTGCTGTGTGTAAAGAAGCTCTCTGTCTGGACGGCTGCCTATTGAAGTGGGATAAGCCAGAAGCTCCAGTAGTTCCAAATAAGTTTGGGACAGTGCCACAGTGAAGCACATGTCTGTGTTACTATTCCTGAGTTTTACCATAAAGTGAAAAGTGCTCTTGCTTTGGAGTTGCTCTGCATCATTAACAGAAACCTGGAAAGAGAGACAAAAAGTAATAAGGGCTTTCCAGCTAAAGTGAGTAAGTGCAAAAGTTTGTTGGTGGAAATTCTAATGAGCCATTGATTATGCACAGTATACCTCATAATGATCTATGATGTAAACAAAGTTATATGAACTTTGATACCATCTGAGAGTAAAAAGTAGGGCTGGGTATTGTTAAGAACCTCACGATTCGATTCGATTTCGATTCTTTAGGTTGCGATTCGATTAAATATCAATTCAATTCGATATCGATTTAAATGCTTCAATATCTATTCAGTAAGAAGTAGTAATACACAAATAACCTGTTGACAATTTGTTAATAATTATTTTCATGCCATGTGAACATATTTGGTAAATCACCTCACATTTTTGAGCAATAAAACATCTGAAAATAAAAAATTTGCACAGTTATGACTTATTTGTGCATATGTTGTACAAAAGTAAAAAAAATGACAGTTCTGTATAAACACTGAAAAAGTAAAGTGCATGTAAACTTACAAAATATTTCTTTCCTCTTGGAAATTGTGATAAACCTCACATAACATGGTTATAGTATGTTATTTGGTCGAGTGCGGCCTCCGTCCATACAATGTGAATCACACGCACACCGACCCCCACTGGCCAGGAGGTGAATCAATTCAGAGGATTTGCTGAATCAATATTGAATTGGGGGGGAAATATTGCAATGCATCAATTAATCGATATTTTTACCCACCCCTAGTAAAAAGCACTTCCACCTTAGTGAAATGTGGAAAGAAAAAGCAGGTTACAAAGATAAACAGACTGTATTTTAGTTTTTTTAAGACATTGAAATTTGGAAATTTGGAGCCCCCAGATTTCCTTACATACAAGACAACATGTGTAATCCCCCCCCCCCCAAATTTTTCAATCTAGCAGTACAATAACTTTAAGAGTCTATCTTATTTCCACTGAGTGCCCCAGTCCTCTGCTTTCAGTTCTATATAACTTTTGCAGCAGGCTCCTGTTCCCTTGTAAGAAGGGTGTACGGCTTCATGGTACTAGTTCACACACCAGCCTTTAGCAAAAAGGAAGCCAGTTAGCACGTCTCTGAGCTGTTCCATAGGGCTGAGGCTACAAGAAAGGGCAATAATCTGACAGATGATTCCTGCTGAAATCACTCATAGCAAATTGCCAAATAATATGGGGCTGTATCATTATCGCTGTCTCAAGTTTACCAGACCTTGCTGCAGACCTTTTTGCTCTACACTCTAATAAATAAAACACTGGGTCAACAAAAAAAAATATGTTAACGTTTTCCACTAGAATTTTTAAGTTGAGCCAATTGCTGACAGAATTACATTAATTCAAAGCAATGTTTTGAGTATGTTGAATTACCTTTTAGTCCGCACTAAAATGCATTTCTAAGTAACATGAACTTAATAATTGTCAACATGAATGCAAGTATTTAAGTTGATCCAACATAATGTTTTAAGTAAGGTTAAGAAGCTTTTTGGCCACAATAAAACACATTTCTAAGTAACATGAACTTAATAATTGTCAACATAATTGCAAGTATTTAAGTTGATCCAACATAATGTTTTAAGTAAGGTTAAGAAGCTTTTTGGCCACAATAAAACACATTTCTAAGTAACATGAACTTAATAATTAAGTTCATCTCTGCAAGAGTTAAGTTAAGCCCTGTGCTATACTAAGGTTAATTTCCTGTGTTTCCCAAGAGGCTAAGTTGCCTAAAACTCCAACCTTGGTTGTTTTGTGAGCGGGCTCCACCAAGAAGCAGCCCACCCACAAAACAGACAAGGTTAGAGTTTTGAGAGACTTAGCCTCCTGGGAAACAGGCTATCGTGATGCAATGCTGCACAAAGACAGTTAGGTCTTTTTCTAGAGTTGGAGATTTTTGATGGGACAACAAAGACTTCAGAAAGGACTTCAATTTTTAAAATATAAACAGACACCATTAATGTTTAGACTTTTTTCCAAATGATGTTCAGGCTTACCATGTGCTGTGTCTGCTCTTCTTTCATAACCTTGAGACAAATTCTTTAGCCAAGCCAAGCAGGAACCCCCCAGAAATTAGGTGTAGCTACAGAGACTTGCTGTCTTTGTGAAGCAAGAAGCAGTTCAAATCAAATGATTACAACACAATCTGAGGAAGCTGAAGATGGTGTGTGTGTTTGTGTTTGTTTGAGGGTGCCTGAGGGAAAATAGCTCTGACAGCAAGGAGATGACAAACACCTTCTGAAAGGTTGTATTAGGAGTATTAAGAAGCATGGAGGGGATGTCAAAACATGGCAACCGGACAGCAGCTAAGGAACTCTTTCCTGGTGCTCAAAATGAACAAAAATTCAGGCAGAAATATTCAAATTAATAAGAACCATTTATTAAAATTAACAATATTACTAAATCCGTAACAGTAGCACTAACTCCTTAAAAGTGCAAACAGCAGCATTTGTTGGCTACATTCTCCTGACACAAAACAACATGCGCTCAAAAGCTATATGAGGAGGAACAGTGTTATAAAATTAAGTAAAACCCTGTGCATGAATCACCACCCTTTGACTTGCACACATGAAAATGACTCAAAACAGAAGACAGATGGCTGTGCGTTCAAGGCACTAATTTCAGCACAAATGAGCAATATAATATAATATCAGACTGCTCATACTCCTGACTAACTCCAGCAAAAATATCAAGCAAAAGAAGGCTATAGAAAGTTCAAAATACTCTATCACCCTCAGAGAACAGAGGTCACCCTTTTCTATGCTGATAACTTCCACTGATTTTGGTTTTCACTCAGTAGGTATTCATACTATTACAGAAACAAAAGAACAAGCGTGTGTGTGCGTGTGTGTGTGGGTGTGCGTGCGTGTACATGTGTGATGTGAGCTTCTCCGCATAAGGTCAATCAACTCCGCTCTAGAAAATGCCATACTTGAGATTCATTACTTTAGAGCTGGCTTTTTGTCCATCGAGCTCAAGGCATAGCTTCTGGAAAGCCTCAAAGGTAAATTTCAACTGCTTGGGATAGCCAAGGTTAAGAGCATAGATTACCCCCATCAGCAAGGCACAGGATCTGGCGACATCAATCCCCTGCAGGATCTTGTTTCCCTCAACTACGATGGTTGCACGCCCATCACCCATGATGGCAATCTTCATCACTTGCATGGCAAGGTCTGCGTCGAGTTCCTCCACATCCTTGCAGAAGAAATTAAAAGGTGTTAGGATCAGGGTTTCCACTCTTTTATTTAACTTATTTTTTTTCTTTTCTTTTTTTTTTTAATGTTTCATCCTCTGTTTAGATCTTTTAATCTTTTTTATACTTTAAAATTATTTTTTATACTTTTTTTAATACTTTTTTATCCTGTTTTATCCTATTCTATCCTATTTTATCCCTGTATCCTTCTTTAAATCTTTTTATTTATTTTTTGATCATTTTTATCCCCTTTTTCCATTCAATTTTCATTCCTTCTTCATCAATTTTATCATTTTTATCCATTTTTTTATATCATTTATCCTCTTTTAACTTTTTTATGTTTTATCCTCTGTATCCTTTTTTAACTTTTTAAAGTATTTTTTACCCTCTTCTATCCCTTTTTATCATTTAAATCATCTTTTATTTCTTTTCATCCTTTTTTTTTTACCTCTGTATCCTTTTTTTAAATCATCTTCTTATCATTTTTATCCTCTTTATAATTAAGAAAAATCATTCTGTATCATTTTTTATCCTTTCCATCCTCCATTTACCTACAAGGCAGGGAAAGGAAAAATAATTTTCCAGGGTAACCTAACCATTTCCAAGACATTTGACCTTTTTTTCTCAATTTTTATAAGTTTGCCATGACTGGAAAATTGGTCAATCATTTTCCAGGTTTTCCAGGGTTTCCAGGATGCGTGGGAACCCTGAGGATGTATAACATACATGGCTCAAGCTCTTCAGGGTGATTTGCATAAGGGAATGCAGGGTGACCATGAACTTCAACGCCTAGCCCACAGGAGGCTGGTGCACGGGATTGAAACGGACATACCTCGGCGTAGGAAGGCTACAGAGACAAGCAGTTCAAACAAAATTTAAAATTAAAAACGTTCTCAATTACTTACGCTGTACTGTTTGAAAAGGTCCTCCTCCTTCTCTCCAAGATAGACTATGAGGCAGCGAATGGCAATTTCTCTCCGCTTTTCAACTGTGTTGTCCTGATTCATGGAAAAAAATAGATAAAAAAAAAAACAAATGCAAGTGTCACCCAAATCATGATAACATGAAACAGGGAGCAGAAACATTCATTTAAAATAAAGGTCTATTCATATTAAAGTTATTCATTATAACTCAAGGAGCATGTCCTTAATGCGCCTTATCTTCATGCCTGCAGCTCCTCCTTTTGATTGGGTCAGGGCCATCAATTTCGGGGTGCATTGGTCCAGAAAGGTCGATTCAAGGCTAACTGTTGTTATCCTCTTGAACTCTTCACTTATCTGCAGGGCACACCAGTATGAGAACCAAACGTGACATAAGTAAAAACAAACAAACAAATAAATAAATGCAGAAATAAAGATTTGAATGTTGAAAAAGCAAGTAAATTTTGGAAATGAAAAAGGCTATTTCTGTATTTTATTTCTACAATTATCTATTTCTTTAATTTCAATTTGTGGACATGTAACCACATTGAATCAATCCACAGTACAGAAATAATGGTTTAATGAACATTTTATAATCTCACCTGTGCTTCACTAAAAAGCGCAGGCCAGCGCTTCATGCAGTCACTGATGGCAGGGGCCTCATTTACTATTTCCTCCCGACGAAGGCTGAACGTCTTGGCCATTTTCTGAGCTACCACCTTGGAGTTGTCCCTTTTCATCATTTCACTTAGGAGCTCCACCCTCTCTTTTTCCAGACTTGCAGTAGATTCACCTTGAGCATGAGGGGGAAGGTAGTTAACTTCAGCCTTCTTTGGTTTTTTTCAGATTCTTTGCCGGATACTTGTCATGTGTTTGTTTTCTCTTGAGTGAGTTCACTTCAACTTCAGGGCAGCCGAGACCTCTAAGTTTGCTTCTGAAATTGTTCATCTTATATTTTAGGCGCTGTGCCCATCCATAGGACCCATTAAAGGACCCTGGTTCTTTGAGGCAGGGATGCTTTTGAGTGAGGGCCTCTGCAACCTCACTGATCTGCAGACTAGATGGATAAGCAGTGTACTCATAAATAGCCTCCGCTAGTTTTCCAAGGATGTCTGGGAGTAGTGGAATGATATCTTTTGTAGAGAGAAGAGTTCCACATTTTTTGAAGCACTCATTGCCTGACTGAATTTGGATCTCAGTGAGGCCAGAAAATTTGGGAATTGGAAACTGAGTAGGCCAGCGCTGGGAACGGTGGCCTGGACTATCTTCAGAAGAGAGAATCAGTGTGTCAACGGTTGACACAGATGCGGTGTCATCAACATAGTCCTCCTCACAAGACTGATCAGTCACGTTGGTCACATCAGTGTTGGTCACATCAGTGTCGGTCACATCAGTTAAAGTTAAAGTTATTGCAGGCTCCTGGTCCTGAAGAAACACAACTTTGATTGTGTCCTTATCCTTGAGGTCAGTTGTAGAAAAAAGGGTGAAAAACTCACCAAAATCAACATCTTTATAGTGAAGACTGAAGTCTCTGGCAATGGAAAATGTATCACGAATGACTGAGTGAAGGTCGTCCACTGTCTCAGGGATTCCAGATGGTAGTACAGCTTTACGGACATCATGATCCGCAAGGATTACTCAGAGTTGAGCCGGACATGACATTATGCAACCTGTAGACAAAATGTTTGACATGTTACAGTAATTTATAGTAACAGGTAAATGGTGAATAATGTTAAGAGCATATTCTATTTAACTTCTAGGTATGGAAATCAGGAACACTTTTACTGTATATGTCAAGTCTGAACACAATAGGAAGATTGCGATATGCAAGTTTGTATCATTTCATCTGAAAAATCTCCACAGACTATGGGCACCATCTATTGAACATAAATGCTGCGCTTTAGAGTCATAATGCTTGTACCACCAAAGATGTAAGATATTAAGGAGAACATGTCTGTAAGCTCAGCTGGCTCTATGACTTTCACAGGACCGTTTTTCTCAAGCACATAGCTCCTCAGATGCTCAACTGACCAAGCAGCCAGACCTTTCACAATGAATCCAACGCTGCCCTTCACAACCATAATTTGGATCAACTCCCCAAAATCTGGCAAACCACCAGTGGAACCATGAGCCAAGATCATTCCACTGATGTACTTGGTGCCCCTGTAACACACACTTTTGGCTATCTGGACACATGTCTCACCAGGAAACTTAGCCTGCAGTGCTTCTTGGATATCATCTCTCAGCACACTAACATCCACTGTAGACAGTGTTGTAGCCTGTAGTAGAGGTCTGACAGCTCTGGAATCATGTTGGTTATAAGCAAGCAACAACTGGTGCTTCATGGCGAGTGACAGCAGAATATTTCTAAAGCTACGAGTGTGTCTGACAACATGCTTAAAAAAGCTGTGCTTTGCCTCAAACCGCATTGTCCACAGTGACACCAGAGGACCATAAGCCCTGATCAGTTCTGGATAATGTTCCAGGAAATGGTGTTTTGGGATGAGGTGTTGCTCTGGGAAAACCATGAGAAACCTGTGTTTATGCTCAGATATCTTACTGTCCAGGAAGCAAATGGTCTCCTCTGTGTGGACTTGGTTTACAACAAGCTCAACAATGTCTCTGAGCACAAGAAGCACTTCCCATGCTGGGTCACCTTCAGGGATTTTCAATCCAACCATGAGTGGCAGGAGTCGCAGCAAAGTCCAGTTCTCGTGGGCATTGCCACCCACACTTTTCCGTGTGGAAAAGTTCACAGGGACAGGCTGTGGTGCATCGGTTTTGTCTGACCATTTATAGGGGAACTCTTTGATGCATTTGTTCAGCTCTTCAAGAGTGAAGTATTTATTCTGAATGAACACTCTGAGGCACAGTGCGATTTCTAGGGGCACTATACCTTCAAAGAGATCATGCAACACATCAGGCGGATACCCAGACAAAACATCAAAATATTTCAGTTTTGCTGTTAGTGCACACTGTCTCTTCACTCCATACACATGCACCAAACTATCATTCTCCTGTACAGCCTGAATATGCAGTGCGTGTTGTTCTTTCGTTCTGGGTGGAAATGCGCCTGTTCTTGCTTCTCCACCTTGAAACTGTGACTTTTCACCGAGACAAAATCTGCAAATGTATGAACTGGAAAAGCTCTCAACAAATCCCCCCAAAGAATGGGCACCAAGATTGTCTGCAACCACACTAAACACTGTGCCTTTGACTGTTCTGTCCAATGCTGGAACATACAGTCCTTCCTCCTCTAAGACCACAAGATCTTTGAGCAGTGGCTCCAACACAGCACTGTAACCAAATCTCTTCACATCCTCAGCCTTGCACAGAATTGCTAAGAAGATTGAGTTTAGTTCAGATCTGAGCAATGAGGGGACATCAGCTAACACCCAATACACTGCTGTGATTTTGTGTTTTTTCCTGGATGTACACAGGGGATTTCATATCTCAAAGTCATCCACATAGAGATTGAGAGCAATGGTAAGGTCACTTCCTGAGAACAGCTCATTGGTTCTGTAAAAGGTGCCGTCATGAAATGACTTGTACACAGTTCTCTGAGCTTTTGTCTCACTCAAGATCAGGTCCTGTATGTCTTTCTTGCTTAAAACCTGAAGTAATGACTTTAGAATGGGGACATACTGGAAGCTGCTCTCTCTACTAAGAACATACTCAATAGGTTCAACGACAGAAAAGTGTTCGTTAAAATACTTTCTTCTTTTGAAGGCAGAGGAAAGAGGACCACCATCACGGAGGGCAGAGCTAACGGGGTTAGCATCACAAATGTCGTTCACCATTTCCGACACAATGGCTTCATCAATTTCACAGTTGTGTCTCTTCAAACAAGACTGTAAAATGTCTTTCATGATGGGAGCAGAGGCTGAATGAGAAATAAAATGCAACTCCTCTACAAGCTCATCAATGCATTGGTTGGGTACATGAAAGGAACTCTCTAATTTCAACATTAAATGAGCCAAGCTTCTTTCAATCAACTTTGGCAGTTCTCTTACATCATCATCTCTTATCTCATCAATATCAGACTGCTCACCCTCCTGATTAACCCCATCACTGCACTGATCTGCGTGTGAAGGGTTTTCATACCTCTTTATCACATCGTCTTTGAACTCATCTAATGAGTGGGGAGTATGCTTGCGATTTCTATGTGAAGCAAAGGTTCCATAGATATTTGTTTTGAAATTGCAATTTTTGAAAACACAGGTGACTGTTTCTTGCTTTTTCAAATGTTGACGAAGGTGTTCAAAATACTCTTTTTCGGTGGAGCATGTGCCTACATTACAGAACTGGCAACAGAAACTGAGTATTTCAGAGGTTCTCACTCTTGTTGAGTGAGTTGAGTGTTTCCTTGATATATGTGATTTCAGGCTACCCCATGATTTAAATAAACAAAAACAATCCAGGTAAGGACATGGCAGAGGTTGCCCACTGGGGATATGACGTAACCTATAATGTTTCAACAACTCGTCCTTAGTAGGGGTCGCAAATTTGCAGATTTTGCAAGGCCAATCCATATTGGTGTTTCTGTCTCACTCCAAACTTCTTCACACTCACTTCAGGAGGATGACCACGTCTCAACTTGAACCCCTTGGTCCACAACACCAGGATACCAGGAGAAGATAAAGGCTGGAGTTTTTTTGTCCTTGCTAGGCACACAGCAAAGTGACTGAAGACCTGAGTAGGGAGATACATTAAGTAAAATGATTCGAGGAGGAGTGTGTGTGAACACAACTGATTTACTTGTAGATCTGTAGATCTGAGTTACAAGACTAAAGTGTAAATGTTTCTGTCTCACCTGGTACTTCTTCACGGCTTTCTTCAGGAGGCTATCACATCTTAACTCGAACCCCTTGATCCACAACACCACGATACTGGATCACTGCAGAAAGGCTCGCCTACACACACACCAGACAGTATTTTCAATTTCACTTGTGAGTCTTCAATATAGTGACTAAATAAGTTTCAGCTGTGTCATCGTCACTAATTGTAGATGGACTCAGAATGCTCCTTACCTCAGGGGAAGAAGTTGATGTCTAGTTTGTCCAGAGAGGCTGACCACGTCTCAACTTGAATCCCTTAAGTCCACAGCACCAGGGTACTAGGAGAAGATGAAGGCTAGAGCTTTTTGTCCTTGCAAGGCACACGGGAAGGTGGCTGAAGACCTAAGTAGGGAAAAAAATTAAGTATAAGTAAATTGAGTAAATATATTTCTCTTTTAAACGTGAATATAATTTACCTTTCAAAACATTAAAATGAACTTAATTACCGTTACTGTCCTTTCTAATACAATGTAAAGCATCAATTTTCTTATAAATTAACCTGTGTACTTATCACTTCAAATCAAACATTCAAATGAAATGTACAGTCTTCTTTTTAACTAATTATTTATCACATTAACTGTCTTAACATCATTATTAATTTATTTACCCTTACAAATGAAATATGGTTCTTTAAAATAAATTTTAACAGACAAATGAGAGCAGGCTGTCAGAGTGTTTCTGCTGAAAACAAGCACTGAGATCCGGGGAGAGATCCGGGTAATTAAACATAATTCAAACATTAAATCAGGCATTTTCTTCACTCAGCTAACCAACCTAAGAATAGAATGGAATATTCTTTTATTGATCCCCCATGGGGGAATTTTTTTTTCTAACAAGCTAACCATAACAAATTATTAATATATATATGTATATGTACATGTATATACACACACACACATACATACATACATACATATATATGTATCTATTAGGGATGGAATGGTTCACAAAATCCACGGTTCAGATGTTATCACGGTTTTGTGGTCACGGTTTTCGGTTCTGTTCGGTGTACATTGTTGTTTTTAACACCCCAGAATACCATATATCTTAATTATCCACCCTTAACACTTTTCTTTTTAATCAATTATGTCATTTATAGTAATGTAAAACCTGAAAGAATGAGTCAGTTGGCCATTTGATACATCATTAAAGCTGGGTGAGACATTGCTAGGGCATACTGGGCGTAGGACATCACATAATTTTACAAAAACTGTTATATTCCTGAAATATGACATTTTAAAGCAACTATCCTTAAAAAAAAATGTAAAGGAATGATTTAAACATTTTATCAGGCGTGTCCTTAACCCACTTAAACAACCTAACAACCTAATCCTGACAAATTATTTAAAACAAAAAGATTAAATATGGTCAGTCACTTGGCCTTCTTTGGCCTCCATACATCAGTATTCTGTGCCCCTCCAGATGTGTCTGTTGGGCCGTTTGTGAACTGAATGAAAACTGGTTAAACAGTGTTTTAGAGCTTCAAAGTGAGCACCCTTAGAAACTCTGAACGGAGAGGGAAAGAGGGATATTGGCATGTTCACCGGGTTAATGAAACGCCGAAATGAACGGGAGAAGTTTTATGTGTCTATGTGTGCGCTGCCTGCTGTTAGTGACGGTGCCGCAGAAAAACGGAGCAAAGGACCGCGTATTTTAGTTTCCAATTACGGGACAATTCGGTGTTTTAAGGGACGGTTGGTAACCCTAGATTAGACTATGATTCAGATAAGAAGAAATACTAAAGATAAGTCGCCAACACACAACCTATTTGTGCGCCAGTTTGTTAGTCACCTACCGAAAGTAAACTATAACTCTCGCATAAGCCTACTCAAGTGACAGGCATCAGCTACTAGCTAACTTTACCTCGGCACACAGACTGCACTACCAACACGGCTCAAATTTCAGAGCAAGGACTTCCAGATTTCGGTATTCGGTTACAGTAGGCTATCATCAACAGACTCCTGAGCGAATGCAAATATGCATAATTAAGCATAAAATTACTTACCATTCACCGCAACGCTTCAATGAGCTTCGGCTGTGCTCACCATGTGGTCACTCGTCTGGCCTTAAACATGCCCGCTCGCGCATGCGGGATGGGGGGAGACTGTGGGCCGTTTACACGTCATCAAATTGTATTTTACATTAGCAGAACTTAAAATCAAATTGTTTTATGATTAACTGAAAATTTTAAACTCTGACAAGTCGACGATAGTATATTGAATCAATAGACATGATTTGTGTGTCATCCAAGCTCAATAAAATAACATTTACAAGTAAAAAGTCTAACAGTAACTCAGAACTTGATTTTTTATTTCACAACAATATATTTATTTAAGTAATGACTAAAGGTACCCTGAATTAGTTTTTATAGTGTAAGCCTTTCTACTCTAATAAACCAACCTCTCCAATGCAGCGCTATAAAGCCACATAACACACAAATCATGGCAACAGTTAAATACATATGGTAGTCTTATTTTCATGACATCTAATAGTATCATGGACCTTGTCAGTGGGATCATACCATGCTTATTTAACAGCTGAGGTCTTGGGTTGGTGTCTAAGACATAGCCCTACAGTTGTTTTCATCTTATCTCCAACAGAAAGGGTGTTGTGTCTGTAAATTGTTTTAATTTAACAGAGAGATTTGTGATGTGCCGCGGGGCTCTATCCTAGGGCCAATCCTATTTTCTCTTTATTTACTGCCCCTGGGTAGTTTAATAAAAACTCATGGTATTTCTTATTATTGTTGTGCTGATGACACTGAGCTACATCAGTCTTGTAAACCATCTGAAACCTGTGAACCTTTTAAATCCTGTTCCCCTTAAAAATGGTCTTGCTGCAGTTAAAAATGGGTTGCTGAAAATGTTCTCCAGCTGAACACATCTAAAAAAAAAGTTTATCTCAGGCCCTGAGTAGGTGTTTGATAAAATTCGTCCTGTTCTTGGTGGTCTTATATATTAGGTTATCTTACACCTGCAGTCAGGAGTCTTGGTGTTATTTTAGATGGTAATCTCAATCTGCAGCATCATGGGAAAATGCTTTCTCAGTCATGTTTTTATCAGCTTGGAGCGATTTCTAAAATTCGCTCTTTTATCACTTTTATTGATCTGGAAAAAGTTATTGATGCTTTTGTCACATCTCTGTTGGATTCTTGTAATTCCCTTTTTAGCTGTCTCAGTCAGAACTTGCTCTCATGGTTTCAGTGCATTCAAAATGCATCTGCTAGACTCTTGACAAGATCAAAAAAGCATGATCACATCACCCTTTCTATCCTCCCTTAATTGCCTCCTGATAAAAATATATATTCGTTGTTCAGGGATGGGAAGTTACTCATCACTTTTACTCAGATTACTGCTATTGAGTAGTTTTCTGAGTACATATTGGAATCAGTACTTTAACTTCTTCTTGTGTAAGTTTAAATTCGAGTAACTGCTTTTATTTGAGCACCATTCTCTTTCACTTTTCCACCTCTGTTTGTTACACTGTATTTCAAATCCGGGGCATGTGCCGGCATAGTTTCCCATCATGCCCTTGGTGTGTTTAGCTCTGCTAAGATATTGCCCGTTGTACAGTGATTCCTACTGGGGTTCTTTTGGTCATTTTTCAAGTGGATTGCTGTCTTTTTGTTGTTAGACACATATGCACCATAAGTGAAGTTACCCACTTAGTTAGAGTTCCCATCTGTGACTTAAGGTAGGCTATGCCTAAAGGATGCACAGTGTGCATTCTTCATCAGTATGCATTGCCTTGCAACAAGGTTGACTTCCTGCTTGGTTCTTGCCAGAGACCAACCTTGTCCATTTTTCAGTGTGTTTTACTTTATTATAGGCAGTCAAAGGCAGTTAAGACAATTTCCAGCAGGGACAGGTTTTCTCTCCTTCAACATTTTTGGGCCCTTTTTTTCTGGGTGTATCTTAAACATCTCTAATGATATGTCAGGGTGACAGATCTTTTTCCACCTCAGAAAATATTATATAAAAATAATAATGTGTAGACAACATTTGAATGCAGTATAAGATATTATAGTTTCTAAATGTTAACACAGTCCATCATTACTTTCACACACATCATAAATAGGCAGAAAGGCCTTCCTTTCCCTGTGCTTAATTGTATCTCTTAGATACTGTCTAGTGACTTGTTGCCATAATGGAAAATTTTTGTTTTATGTGTACACTTTTGGAAGGTAATGGGTGCATTTTACTTTGCAATTATTGCAAACAGCTCTTGACAGGAACATTATGTACACACCTAAAAATTAAATGTGATGTTCTTATCATAACCTCACATCAGCTCTGAGAGGGGAAATGTCCACTTTAACCATCTTTGTGGGAATAAAGATGCTAGATTTGACAAACAAGCCCTCTACTTTGTGTGCTAAAAGGAAATAAAAGCTTTTTTTTTTCTCCTCAGCCACTTACCCATGCCTCTACAGAGAGACTAGAAGATAAACATAACACTACCAACCCTGGTCTATAAAAACTGGTGTTATGGTGTAGTGAAGAGGGAGAGCAGTCACACTGGTTGCACAGGTTTGTTGGTGTGAATTTCATCAATATTCGCCCCAGTCTGCTTGGGGGCCCAGCAGGAGGAATAAAGCTCCTGCCTGCTGCTGAATGATACCTAACTGTGTTGTGTTTGGGTATGGCCTTGCATGGACACCCACTATGGCGCAAGACAACATATCAGTTATTTCTCTCCACTCCTGGAGAATCAGACTCAGGAGGTAAGAGATATGAAGGAGGAGAAATCTGTGTTTGGTTGTCATCCAGCTCAGGGGTAAACCTCCAGATTTCACCCTCTCTAAATAAAATAAAAAAACTGGAAACTTCTGACAAGTTAGAAAAATGTTCACATTAATCTTGCCTCCTAGGTGGAACTAAAATTGGAGTGATTTGTAGGACAAATGAACATATTTAAGGTCTTTGCAAACTGAATCTTTTTTTAGTTTGAAATTGTTGCTTGTCAAAGAAGAAATCCACTCTTGTGTAGTTCCAGTCAGGTTTGTGCACAGACTTTGAAACTCTGCCATCAGTTGTGTTGTTGGAGCAGCTTCTATTATTATTTTTCTTTTTTTTGGCATCAGTCCAAGTCTTTTACAAGTTTGGCCAAGGGCATAGCCAAGGATTTTGGGACCCCAGAATGAGATGACACAGGTTCCTCCTTCCTGCCCCTGCTTTCTTCCCCTCCAACATCTTCTCGCTCTCTATCCCAGTTTTCTTCTCCTCCTTCATTCTCATCTTCCCGCTCTCTGTCCCCGCGTTCTTCTCCTCTAGCGTACTCATCCTCTCGCTCTCTGTCCCTGGTTTCTTCTCCTCCTTCATCCTCATCTTCTTTCTCTCTTTCCCTGCTTTCTTCTCCTCTGTCATCTTTACACTCTTGCTCTCTGTCACTGCTACCTTCTCCTCAGTCATTCTCATCTTCTTGCTCTCTGTCCCTGTTTTCTTCTCCATCATCTTCATCTTCCTGCTCTCTGTCCCTGCTTTCTTCTCCATCATCTTCATCTTCTTCCTCTCTGTCCCTGCTTTCTTCTCCATCATCTTCATCTTCTTCCTCTCTGTCCCTGTTTTCTTCTCCATCATCTTCATCTTCCTGCTCTCTGTCCCTGCTTTCTTCTCCATCATCTTCATCTTCTCACTCTCCGTCCCTGCTGCCTTCTCCTCAGTCATCCCCATGTTCTTGCTCTCTGTCTGTGTTTTCTTCTCTTCCTTCATCCTGTGTCCCTGTCTTCTTCTTCTCCCTAATCATCATCTACTCGCTGTCTTTCCCTGGTTTCTTCTTCTCCATCATCTTCATCTTCTTGCTTTCTGTCCCTGCTTTCTTCTCCATCATCTTCATCTTCTTCCTCTCTGTCCCTGCTTTCTTCTCCATCATCTTCATCTTCTCACTCTCTGTCCCAGCCTTCTTCCCCTGTGTCATCCTCGTCTTGTGTCTTGTCCCTGCTTTCTTTATTTTACTTTATTAGATACAAATTTCAGTCTGTTGACCAACTCATTTAGTTGTTTTGATTACATAACAACACTAAATCCCAAGAGAAAAATAACACACTTTTCATTCAATGCTTCTCATAGGCTAGGAAGTCTTCATGATTTCACTTAACTTAATATAAGTTATACTTAGTGTCCAGTTTTCAAGAATAGGACACAATGCACTTGCCACTAAGTACTGTCATTTTTTAAAATTTGAAATTATGACATTTTTTTTCCACACTCAGAGAGCTGTTCTCCCCCAAATATCTGTTATGGGTAAAAGAAATGTGTTTGATAAATTTTGTCAAAAAAGTTAACTTATATTGGCAATGGCTGATATGTATATAAAATCATTAAAGGTCAAACCTCCAACGGTTTATTTTTATTATAGTTTAATTATAGTTTCTCTGATAAACTTTGAACAGGCTCCCTGGTCTTACAACAGGCCTGTGAGCTGAGGACCCTATTCCACAAATTACATTTTAGAAATAGAAAGTTGTTGACTAAAAGAGTTTGGATTGCCTAAAGCTGGTGCTCTGGATAAAAAATAAAATTAAGTCTTACTGATAAACTCAACTCACTTGTTGGCTGTTATAAGAAATACATTTGGCACTAAACTCAATAAACTATAATGGTCAACGTTTCTTTTTCAACAGCCAAATCTGATTCATGTAATAAAAATCAGAGCTGGATGAATCTTCATCAGATCTGCTATCATCACAGCTGGACCCTCGAGTGTTTCTTCCACTCCCATGAATTATGCATAAACCGTATGCATTACTACCCCATCATGTGTTTGTCTCCGTTTATGTCTGATCCGAATAACCATCATCATGTTGAGCACTAATATCTGACATTATTACATGCATCTCTGCTGTAATAATAGTGATTTGATCTTGGATTGTCACATCAGCCATCAACAAAGTCCCACTGCACTGTACGCCTCTCTGTAACATTTTATATTTATGTTTTTCTTTACTTCAGCTCTTATGGCTGACATATTCTTGACAAATCCCTTTCAGAAGATACTTGCTTTCTTTACTTCCTTCACCAGCATCAGCCTCCGTGATGAAGGCAGCTCTGCTGCATCTCTTATTAATCATCTTATGATGAGTGCTGTCAAAAACCAGCAGTCTTCTTTATTCATGTGCAGGAATGTAATATTTGTGCAGTGAAAAAGTAAATTCAATAAGGACCCTGGAGGGGCTACATCTTAACATTTGATTCACATATTTACTGTATGAGAGGAAAATCCAGTCTTATTGAATACATCAGATTTAAGCAAACTCTGGTAACCAAACTCAGTACCTTTGAATTTATATTACAGAAACAAGTAAAATATTTAGTTCTGACCATTTACTCTGAAGAGACTTATTGAGAAATTATCACCATATGTATTACTCGCCTCCGCCTTGAGTTCTGAATACAGTTACCTGTATTAATTATAACCATGATAAAATTCCCCAATTCAGTACAGTTTTGTCATGATTCATCTCATTAAACTCTGATCTTACCAGTGTTTTCTGAGCTGTTGCGTGTCTCACCAACCTCCAGCCTCACTGGTTTTGACTGTAAATCTGTTTCCTTTAAGAGATCCAGATCATTTGGCTCAGCTCAGTAGAGCTGGTTGTTTGGCCTCCAAACGGCTCTTCCTTTGTTAACAGTTTGGCTTTTTAAATACAGATTAAATAGCAACAAGGGTGGGGGAAAGGAAACTGGCACTCAAATGGGAGTTAGCTACCACAGCTAACATTTTAGAGCTTTTTGTTGGCACATCATTACTTAGTTACTTGCCCCACAAGGTTTATCTGGTTGATAGGATATCATCATTTCAATTAAAAGCATGTTTGTGAAAAAATTAGTTTTTTAATATGTTTAAGGGCCTCAGCTAGCCTCTTAGTGCAGAACAAGACTCTTCAAAACTCTTGTCTCCCTTGCTAGATGAGGGTTGGTGGTCTGCAGGACTAACTGAAAAGAAATGAAAAATATTCCAGCAGTTTAAAATGTTTCCTTGTATGAGCAGTACTTGATTTATTGACCCTTTTAGATAACCTGGAGGCCGTTGTTGCAAAGATCACTCTTAAAGGGTAATTTGGACTATATTTGTCCAAGAAATTGGGCTATATTGTTGCTGTTTGGTCCCTTTAACAGCAGCAAATTTTGATATATAACTTTAGCGGACTGTGAATAGAAAAAGCATGTTCCTTCTATTGTTGACACCTTTTGTCGTATTTGTCCTCTTATTATTGCAGCTTTTCCCAGAAATGTTGAATGAGCCTTAAGCAGAAGTAGCTGCTGGTTTTGGTTCCTTCTTTTTTGATATTTATCACAGTTTGTTAAGTCTGTTTTTAGATGACGAATGATCCATTGATAAGATTCTTGACAGAACAGGCCTGTTTTTTCTGCTTCTCTGCAGTGTGAGAAGCAGCATTAATGATGGGAACATCACCACTGATTTCTAATGTGTCAGTTACAACAGCATCTATTGACAGAAAAATGACAGTTAAACAGCTCCACATGTCCCTACTTGTTACTGTAACACCAGGTTTTATTTTGAATGCTGTCAATGACAGAAGACAGGCTGTTCTGCTGCTGTATTTACCACATTTAGCCTAAAGTGTTGGTTAATGCCTGCAATAGCTCTACCTGTTTCTGTATTGTTGGCTTTCTGCTTTCCTCCAGACTGATATGTCCAAGCCTAAATGGGATTTTAGCATACAGACATGATTTACTTTTCCTGCTGGTCCAGTTCTTTTCTGAAAATACCGATGTTAAAAATCATAATGTCCTGTTTTTGGTAGATGACCTTTTTTTGTGATAAGATTAAACCAAGAAGAAAGCACCAACACACATGCAGATATTATTATAGTCTCTATTGAAAATCAGTCTTTAAAAAGAGCAACTTTAAGAAAACAAACTCAAAATTCTGAAATGGGACACCATACTCTGACATTAAGTTGACATTGACTGCAGTCTTTTTATATTTGAAATCTATTTAATATTATTATCATCAGTATTTTTATTTTTTTTTCCTTGCACAGCCAGAGAGCTCTTCTCCCCCAAATATCTGCCCATGGTGAAAGAAGAGTGTTCAATCTTCCCTATTCATTCAAGACCAAAATCTTTCCATATGTGATACCAACTGTAATCCTGAAATTAATCCTGATTAAACCAAAACTGTTTACTTGCCAGAACTAGTGAAATTAATCTTTTTGCATGCCAGACGAGCGACAGTATCATGTCCAGTTCATGCTGTAATCACATTACAAAACAGTCTAATTCAATTATCTCTTAACCCACAGAACAACATTCCTCTTGGAGTTTGTGTTTATTTCATGTCATTGTGCACTACATTATAATTCAACCATTCTTTCAAATTTTTACCTTACTGATACAGCCCACAGAAGGAGCATTGGCTCCAACTAGCAGTGGGGCAGTTATAGTTTTTGATGATACATTTATAGTTAGAGAAATCGACTATGTTTAATAATTTTCTCAGTTATTACTTTTTGTATAAATTTGGCCCCTCTGTTGATGCTTATTCTACATATTCTGGAGTTTCTTTACAGTAAAACCCAATTAGTAAACCTTGCTTTTAAAATCATGCAAACTGATAGCCTTAAAAAACTCAATTTTTTTAACATTTTTTTGACCTAAACATCTGTGCTCAGGATCACAATGATGAAACTGTTACCTGTTTTTTTATGGCCATCATAAAATAACTCTTCAGTTATCATACCATATTAATTTTGATTATTATTCTAACCATGGTGCCATGCTTTAATATGAAGGTAAAAATATCCAGACAGTATTCAGCTTTTTTACTGAAGAGAAAGGGACAAAAACATCCACAGGTCAACTGGGGATGTAAAGAAAAAGCTTTTAGGAATGAGAAGACATTGTCTGCTCCCGTCTGCACCATGATACTGTACTGTCTGTCCAAGCTCAAAGCAGAGACACACACTAGCTAGGAAGGAGCACTTTAGCAGTCAGCCATTCAATACATAATCTTAATGCACATCAGCCTCGTGCATCACAGTAAACCAAGATGCAGTACCTTCAATTCTCAGACTATGTGTGAGTAGAAGGCACTCACTGGCTTTAGCTGCCCCTCATCTGCTCATCACTTTGGAGAGGACTCTTTATTTAAAAGTATTAACCTAATGTTGAAATCTAGGGAGTGAATGTAATTAGCTCACTTAAAAAGCTGACAGACAGTTATACAATATGTTATATACTAAGCCATAGTTATACATACACTATGATGCATTCAAGGTTATCTCAATAAAACCTGCAAATATAAGTAGAATTGCATGGTGTGTTAAAATAATCTGTAAAACAAGGAAACTTTAATATATACAGCTGTGAAGTAAAAAATCTGTTTTTTAGCAATATAAAATGGTTGTAACAATGATATAATGGTGTGATTCAAGTTACTGTAATCATGACAGTATTGTAGTTGAGTCACCAAACCTCGATTTGAGCCGAGTCCTGAGTCCATAGTGTTCAAGTCCAAGTCGAGTCCGAGTCCCCAAAGAAAAATCTGAGTTGAGTCTGAGTCGAGTCCCCATTACCCGTGTTCAAGTCCTACATGGGTCCCCAGTACCCAGTGCCAAATTGAATTAAATTATCAATTATTTTTAAGCCATTCCAGCTTTCCAGGTGGGCTAGGTTGATGTGTTTTATTAACTTTTATAACTTTTTATTCTAAAGGGCTAGAGGAGCTATTACACTCTTCATCAATAATATTAGTTATTTAAACAGGATTATTCGTGTATTTAGGGTGGAAAAATGAGACATTTTTTTAACTGCACTCCTGCTTTACATCTATCTTGTACTAAATATTCCCCCTTTAAAATGACTGGATTTATTCAGGTTTCTCATTAAAAACTAAAATTCCAAATTTTTTCTGTACATTTGAACACATCATAAAAAGGTCTTAACTTGTAGACCCTTCGATACTCTGATGTCTGAGTTGTCATTAACTCATTGAGTGCCAGCCCTTTTATAAAATTGAAAGTGGCTTGTGCCAGCGCTTTGGCCATTTTGAGTCATCTTTCAAGACCCACAGAATATTTTGTACGATGATTCTGAAAACACCAAATAGCTCAAATGAAAGAAGAATCTCTCTATTTCATCATGGAAAAACCGTTTGTTTGTAGCTTGTTCCATTCTTGATTTATCTGAAGTTGAATAGAGGCTAGTTTCACCAAAAAGAAAGCTGAGAAAATTACATTTTTACGAAAGAGAGTCTGTCAAACAGAACAGTATGTGAATGTTATAATTTTGCCTTCAATGACATAAAAGACATCTGAAAATTGTATTACAAATGTTATTTAATCGTAAAATAAATAACAATGCTTTGAGTCACTGTCATGCCATTCACACTCGGGAACTGGACAGCCTCCATGGGACCTCCCTATACGCCCACGTCTTCTCCTGCTTGTAGCTGTATGCATCCAGCTGGCGAGAGGCTGCCTTATTTCTCCGACACATGGGGGGGAACCTTGCGGCATTCTTTAGCCTCTTTGCCGGCCGTGGCAGATCAATAAAAGCGCCGATCCCTGGATCCCTTAAAGAGAAAGCAGGGAAAATGAAGCGTTTCAGATGGAGGTTAAAATACGGGTTTTTTTAGGACACCAGTGTGAGAAACTTGAGGAGTTTTTTGAGCTGTAAACCATGTAAAGCTACTACATGGATATCAGAGAGATGTGTAAAGCCTTGAAAAAAGGCATCATACCCTCACTTTAAACACATCATAATTTTACCGTATGTCACCTCTTTTAGCTCACCAGTCAGCGTTATCTTGCAGATGTTCACTCAGATTTCAATGTTGGATTGATATTTTTAACTAACGAGACTCAATACAAGGTTTAAGAGTTTTGATCACTCTGTCTAAGACTGAGGGGGATTACTGAACAGCAGCAACAGCAGCTAATATGACGAGTCTGGGCCGTTGATGGAGATTTTCAGCGATTCAAAAGTAGGCTGGCTACATTTTAGTTTAATTTCTTGTAATGATTACCATGGGAATACAGAGAAGAGCCACAGTTTTAAACTACCTATCAACCTATCAGGTTCTCACTCTGTCACTAAGGCTCCTCCTGCTCTCCCTCCTCAGGTGGTTTTAAGAGACAACAGGTTTTCTCTCACAACAACAACAAATATTACAGAATAAAATGGTCTTCAGCAAAAAAGGTTTAAGTCCTCCTCTTCTTCCTCAAGTCCTGACGCAGTTAAAGCTCGAGTCTATCATACATGATGGGGGCATCATCCTTTATCTGTGGTATGTATACAGTGCTTAACAAATTTATTAGACCACCCTAACCCTAACCAAAGTAAGGTTTATGCCACAGCTGCCCTAAATTAACAGCATTGCTAATTACCAAAATCATTTTTTTATGTTTCTGCAATGGTTAATACACCAATATGTAGAAGCTCTTTAACCGAAATGATATTTTAATGCTACAATATAATTATGATTGTTATCCATGAATTTTCAAATTTACTGATTTACAAAAAAACTGACAAAATAGTAAAGCACATTATTATTTCTTGATTAATATGTCAAATTATAGTTATTTACTTGCATTCCTGAAGAGAAAAATGAGTTTTAGTGGTTGAATGTTATGCTTGATTAATTTCTGACTTCTCAGAGAAGCCCAGTGAGCTGGCTCAAATTTGGGCGAATTCAGTTTGAAATCCCTCATTCCTGTTCAAAATGGTAAAACATGGAGAGCTCACTGAAAATGAAAGAATTTGCATCAAAGCACTTCATGATGCTGGATGGTCTTTGAGACAAATATGACAGGTGGTCTAATGAATTTGTTAAGCACTGTATATATATATATATATATATATATATATATATATATATATATATATATAGTATAGTACATAGTATGCCTGTAAAGCCTCCCCACCTCCAACTTCACTCCTGTGTTCACTGGACACAAAGCCGTGCTGTCACACTGAAAGCAAGGTGCCAAAAAATTTTTTTTAAGATATATTTTTGGACTTTTTATGCCTTTGTTTATAGTGGAGAACAGTGAATAGGGTTAAGAGATCTGGGTAGAGACATGCGGGAAAGGAGCCACTGGCAAGGCCACCTGCATACATGGAGTGGGACCTTACTACTAGCCTCCTGAATACCCTCGACGGTATAAAATTTATTGCCAAGAAGCGTTGTTACAACAAAGAAATAATGTACCAAACAAATATTGCTTTACTTTTTGTTTTAAGTTTAGTTTTTTGTCTTTGTGCTGCTTGTCCTGCTGCAAGTTCTGTTGAAAAATGTAACTGGAGGAGCAGGTGGCCTAGTGGCTAAAGGCGCCCCCCATGTATGGGGGCGGACCGGGCTCGAATCCTGCCCGAGGCCCTTCCCCGCATGTCTCTCCCCCACTCTTGACCCTGTTTCCAGCTCTATCCACTGTCCTCCCCTATCTAATAAAGGCACAAAAACGCCCAAAAATAAATAAAAAAAAAGAAAAATGTAACTGCCTTTTTTCCACTATAAAGATGCAAAATTTAGTGTACTTGTTGTTTAGAGCTAAGATATCTGTATCTGCCGCACTGTTCCTTTTAAAATGAATAAATTAAATGTGGTGTATCTATTCCACCAGAGTTAGAAATAGAAAAAGAAACACATTTGTGTGTAATATTTGACCCTGGTCTGCTTTCCTGTGGATTTTGCGCTGGAGGTTAGTAACCTTGTTAGTCAGAGTGAGATTTGCCAAAATGAGCCTGCTGAGGCAATTTAAGCCTCACTGACCCTCATCTGATGATGGAGGCACACACAGCGCGGCTCTCTCTGGACTTTTATTCTTTCTGGATAAATTGACAGTTTGCATGGAGTTAAAGACTTAAACAAACTAGTAAATATTGCAGCAGGTAAGAGAGGATTTTTGGATTTAGAGGATTGTTTGCTGATATTAACCACATCCAACCAGTTATAATAAACATTTCTAATCACCACTTCTTTTATTCCTGAGGAGCTATTTTGGCTGATTCACTTCATATTACAGCTTTTTGAGTGTCCTATGAATAGAAGATGAATTACTTAATCACAGTTATCTCTGTAAGAGCTTGGGGAATGAAATGATGTAGTAAAACCTGATAGAACCAGATGTTCCTGTTTTAAGAGGCCCTCCGATCACTCCAGTAGAACAGCACAGCAATACATATTTAACTTAATCATTACAACAATCGTCAATGCTGTCTAAGTGACATAGGTATCCCTAGTATTTGATCCTGTAAAAAGACCTGAAAATCAGATATGTAGTCCACATCTTATTTAGCCCTGTGTATGCTGATATTATATGACATTGAAATTAGCCTTATTTCTTGTTTTTTACATTATAGCTAAAGGGGCCAAACACTTAAAAAACAAACAGACAAACAGAAAGCCTGATCAGGTCTGCCTCCATCTGTATTTTGAAACCAGAGCTTCATGATCCAGAGTATGTGAAGAAAAAGTAGTCATCTGAAAATGTCATTCTTCATCTGTAATGTAGTTGTAAATTTATGCAAATAGCGATAACAGCAGCTCAGCGTATCTGTCATCTCACATTAGTACCACAATGTGAAAAAAAAGGGCTTATTGGCAGCTCTAAAGACATGGGTATGATGAGGTGTGATCATGTTGTGGTTTCAGTTTTCCTCACATATTTTAGTGAGCTGTGCAGCCTGGTGGTCTGATGATTCACAGGAAATTGAAGCAGGTGTGAACACAATGTGTGATCAGATTGTCTTTGGTCATTGATGTTTGTCTCCAGGAGCTCTTTTATTCTCTGCTCCACCCCTTTTTGTCTCCTCAGCACTGATAGAGACTGTATTGACAGCGGTCCTCAGTGGAGCTGTGTTGTAACCAATGCTCATAGATTGTTAGGAGTGGAAAGACAATAGATCAGAGGAGCTCACAGAGGAGTGAAGGCCGCCTCGATGTTGCTCATCAGTTGACTGAGCGAGTAAATGACGCTGGCTGAGTTGGGGGGGGTGATGAATGTCACATCGTGGAGAGAGCCTTGTCACAAATATCCAGTGATTTTCCAGGAGCTGAGATGGTTTCTCTGTTTGATCTTGTCAGCTGTAATGCATTCAAGGTGCAATGATGAGTGGTAGGTGTGTGAATTTGGAAGTCTTGTTTAAGGACTGTCATTCAGTGCCATAGTTTTTAGCTTATTAAATGTTAACCATGGCTGCAAAATGATTCTCTGGATTATTATGCCATTAATGTGTGGAGATCTTTGATCAGAACAAGCCAGAAATAGTACAACATACAGTACATGTCAAGGAGGCAGAAATAGAAAAATTCATGGCTCAATATTGTTAATAATAAACAAACTGTGCCCAGGGGATATGTTAAAAGACTGAGCTGCATCTTCAAGAAAACATTTTTTTTTTTTTTTTGAAATTGTTTATCATTTATAATTTGTGATGCACCAATTCAAATTTCTTGCCTCTGATACTGATCTGATTTCTGGGTTTTGGGGAATGCTCCTGATCTGATCCATACCACTGTGAAATGAACAACTTGTATTCCTTACAGTAAGAGTAGGAATTATTCTAATAAGGCAGCATCAGGTTTTCATGACTTTCTAAAATTAATTGAATAAATGTAAGTTATCTAAATCTGCCCCGCATCTATGTACCACTCACCCTATGCTGTCACAGTGAACCATCACTGAGCTGCGCTGCAAATGCAAGGCAGCCACAGCCACCCACTCCTTTGTTGTCCATCTCTTTCATGTTAATAGTAGTGTCTTTCAAACGTCAAACTGATGGGGTGTACTTACACTACCACTGAAAATGTTGGGATCACTTGGAATTTTTCTTGTTTTCCATGGAAAAACTCATGAAATTAGTCTGAACAGGAAATACAGCAAATGAACTGGACATGCTCGCTGACGTTGTTAGAAATAATGTTTTAATGAAAATTGTTCTTTAAATTTTGCCTTCATAGAAAAAAACACAGTTTGCAGCGATAGCAGCCATGCAGACCTTAGCCATTCTAGCTGTCAGTTTTTCAAGGTAATCTCATTTAACCCCATGCTTCCTAGAGAATCTCCCACAAGATGGATTGGCTTGATGGAGTCTTCCTTCGTACCATACCGCTATGCTGCTCCCACAACAGATTGATAGGGTTCGGATCTGAAGACTGTGCTGGCCACTCCATTACAGTCAGAATTCTGGCTGACCGCTTATTCTTTAAATATTTCGTAGACATTTTGGAGGTGTGTTTTGGGTCATTATCCTTTTGTAGGATGAAATTGGCCTCAAGCTAGTGCTGTCCACAGGGTATGGCATGGCATTGCAAAATCTTGTGATAGCTTTCCTTCCCCAAGGTCCCTTCCACTCTTTACAAACCTCCTATTGTACCACCTCCAAAGCACCCCAGACATCACGCTGCCTCCACCTTGCTTGACTGATGGTTTTAAGCACTGTTCTTGCATCTTTTCACTTGTTCTGCGTCTCAAAAATATTCATCTGTTTGATCTAAAGACCTCAAACTTGGACTCATCCGTGCACAACACCTTCTTACAGTAATCCAGTGTCCAGCATTTTTGCTCCCTTATTAGTGAAATGGTTTTTAGCTGTGCTCTATGATTAGCAGCCATACTAGGAGACTGATGCAGAGGACTGACAGTTGCTGATAACTGTTTGTTAACTGCATTAAATTGTATTTCTTTGGAAAACAAAGAAATTTGCCAGTGATCCCAAACTCTTGAGTGCTAGTGTATGTTTTTTTTTTAGCCTTATATCTCCAGGTAGCTACAGTGAAGCTATTGTCTTTTATGTCAGTCAACTCCACTAATAAATGGTCTCATACATTCTTGTAGATGCAAAACAATTTTAAACAATTTTATGATGACAAACTGTGCACTTTGAAGTGGGTGAATATTTATGCAGTCACATATTTTGTTGAATTGACATTACTTTGTAGAAATCTGTTTTCACTTTGAATTTTTTTTTGTGTCTAAAAAGACATATTATATTGACCATGATCGATGTATAAAATCAATAAAAAGGTTAAAACATCCAAGGGGTTGAATACTTTTTATAGGCACTATATATTTTGTTGTCTTTCCAAACATTTGAATGAATGACATGTTATCTTGATGCTAATGCTAACAACTGTTAGCATGCTGCTGAAGTGCGGTAGCTATACTTTTTTTCCCAACAACTCATGTTCTTTGCGTTTGTTGTGGCCGTCCCTCATAAAGGAAGAGATGTTAATGTAAGAGATGGACAAATTTTTCTTCTCTTGTTGTCACATCTCGTAGCACCAACTTCATCACTTTTCTTTCTCTTAGAAGATTAGGTGATTATGTTGTTTTCTAATTAAAGACTGAAGTAAAATTTCATGCTTGTGTTTTTTGGTGGGTTTTAAAAAGTAATTTTGAGTTGCAATCAAGACATGACACAACAGCTGGTTTTTAGAATATATTGAATTCCATTTTTTCTTACAAAACATTTCCCTCATAAACCAGAACACACAAAATGCATAAAGAAAACTGTACAGTCAGTTGTCATGTCTGAACGTGTTCTAAACATGAACAATGTTATCTACAACAGTGGTTCTATCAATGTCTATCACACCAAGCGGATCAGATCTGCAGCCCCCTGCTGTCAGGGTTAAAGGAGAGAGACGGAGGAACGCATGTGACACTGAAGGTAGATCCGAACGAACAACATGAGCTAACCATTAATTTATCATCAGGTGCAGGTGCAGTCTCTTTGCTCTCCTTGGCTCTTGTAGCAACGTGATGCTGCTGATTCGACCTAAAGAGATAAGCTGACAGATGTGACGAAGAGAGGGCAGGAGAGTGACTTTTCACAAACAACCGTGAGGCAGTGACTGTGAGAGATCACTTTGAGGTGGAAGATAATTGTTTTAAAGATCTATTTTATCACATGCATGCCTCAGATGGATTACTCACTTTGGGGGGGGGGGTGACTTTGGAAAAGATAGTGACTTTGAGAAGCATCAGAACCTGGTATTTTTTACTGATAAAGTGAGAAAACTGGGCTACCGAATAGCGTCCCATAAACATAGATGTAGGCTTTATCAGATTTGATCCTTCTCTCCTCAGTGCAACAGTGGTCTAAGAAACTTGATCATTATCTTTCATGCCAGAATAGATCTTCATGGCACATTAGCAGCAACTACCTAAATCACACACAACAATGACATCTCTGCTTCACCTCTGTGTTTACTTTTTCTTCTCTTACACAGTTTGATTTCTACCCTACACATTGCATTGCAATGAGGAGTCACAGGCACCACTACATGTTAGAAAACGCTGATTCAGGCATTTATATGTTGTTTGTTTCACGGAGAAACCCAAACAGTCACATGAGCAGGTATTTCATTCACGAGAATTTAACTGCAACATTTTATTCTGAGAATTTTTTTCACCCTTAAGTTGGACTTTGATAAACTCTGTGGGTAGATACATTTTACTTTAAACTCACAACATGGAGGGGAAAACAAAGAGTCAACAACAGCAACGTCCTGAAGGCTGTGGGCATTTGTTCAATATTAACACAGAAAGGCCTGTAGCCAAGTCACTGTAAGACCAAACAGTTGAGGTTTGTTTAAAAAATGAGTTTTGGTAACTTAAACCTCCAAAATAGCTATTTCAGCTCCATTTTTATGCGTTGATTGAACACATTCAAAGTAAACAGTAATTCTAAGTGATTTTTGTCACTGTACTCAAATTATTTGACCATCATCCCTTAATCTGCAAAGTTTTCCCAAAATGCCTTTGGGCATTAGAGGTTTTTGCACCATGAGTGAAGCTACTGACTCAGTTGGACAAGTCCTACCAGTAGGGATCAACTATATAAAGTGCATAGTGAACACGAGGGAAGACTTCCTGGTTCAGTATGCACCTTTCACTTGTAGTCCCTTAAGTTGGACCTGGGTTGCATTAATGTTCAAGATTAAAGCATGTGATAGAATTAAGGGAAATTTTCAGTGGATGAAGAACGCGTAGTTTTACAAAAATAGCTTAATCTTGTGTTTTGATTGCATTTAAAGAGAATTGTTGAGTGTAGAAAAGTTTCCACAATGTAGTTTAACTTCCAAAGTCACATCAACCCAACATAAATATATGAGTAATGCTTCCGCAAATAAAATATTTCAAATACTTAAAAACTTTGACATTATCAGGTTCAACATAAAATTTTAGGACGTTTCAACTAATTCGGTTTTACAGTGTATTTTTTTTTTTCATTAGGTCTTTGCCCCTAGCTTTTGTGCTGCATAGAAAAGCTCAATGAAAATAGCAAAGGCTATTTTTTTCATTAAAGCTACTAAAGTCTAGTTTCTGTACATTGTTTTACACTTAAAATGCCTTTCAATATAATGTAATAGATACATTTTGGTCAATTATGTCAGAGCTTTAACATGATTTTCCATCAATATGTGTCTTTATCTTTAAAGCACCACTTACATTCATTTATTTTCAATTGTTTTAAGTACAAAACTAAAATAAGCTTTTTTAGAAATAAGTTTAAACCTTAGTAAAATTTAACAGCTTTACAGTTATAAGCTGCTTTAAATATTTTGCTCAGAGAATGCTAATAATGTCAGTTATATTCTAAAAAAACAGCTTCTGCTTCATTTTAACATTTATAATGAGGAAACAGAAGAGAATTATGACAGCTGGATGCTGGTGAAGCTATAGTGTAAAGCTGAGAGCAAAGATAAGGAGCATTAAAGGAAAGTGAAAATGAATAGAAATAGTCATTACCCCAAGACTGGCACCCATTATCACCTAGTCATCAAGGGTGTTGTCCAAGCTGGTATTCATTAGCGGACCTCAATACTATTATCTAGAGTCAGAAATGTTTAAAAGACATTGAGGTTGCACTAATTTCTGATGAGCATTATGACATCTGCAGAGAGGCAGTCACGTCTTGCTGCTAATGCAAGCCATTATGGAGATGGTTTGTGGAAATGGTGAAAGAAAATTACAGAGAACATGATTTACCAGGAGAGAACATGCAGAATCTGCTATTTGATAGTCAAGAGTTGCTGGTGTTTATTCAGTTACTGCCTAGTGGCACATCATACCCAGTTATTCAAAGTAACCAAAGCAAAATGGGGGTTTAAGATAAGTGGCACTTTTATGATGCAATCATCAAGAAACAAAAGATTCTGTTGATTAATTGGAAACTAATAAAATGAAAGTCTATATAATACAAGTAGCAGCCAAGATGATCTCCAGTCTAATCTACCTGCCTCTGAACTTCATCTTTAAAACACAGCTCTCTGGGAGGATGAACAAATGCTCACAGCCAGTCAGACAGCACAGTTGTTGCCACTTTGGCGTGGCCTCAGCATGTGGGTCAGCCTGATTCAGAGTCATTACCCTGAGGGAACCTACTAAGTGGCATTTTCAAGCTCTGCAGCACACAGTTGTGCTGCAGGTACCACATAAATGTAAGAGACAGTGGGGGACTGATTTTACCTTTGCAAGAGGCCAGGAGATGTACCGCTCATTTCTGGTTAGGCCTCCTCTGCGAGCGAAACATCCACTGTCAGCTAATGGAGCAAACGGGCTCTTTGGATAGACAATGTAAATAGAGGGTATTACACATGTGCATAAAGCCAACCTCTGCCGGCATGAGGTGAATGAAAGCTTTCAGAGGGAGGATGCGGTACAATATGGTGACAGAGGCGAGGAAACAGATGTATCTGTAGCTGAAACGACTCAGAACACACATACACTAAAGGCAGACAGGACAGACGGACAGTTTGTGAATATATGCAGCACTGGTGAAAACGACAAACACTGTTGAGATAAACAAAATCAGAAAGCTTTTTACTCTAAAAAAAGTGAGCATTGTGCATAGTTCATAGTTCAGTAATTACCCCATCTTCAGGTACCTATTTGCTGTGATAACATGGAAGGAAGTGCAATAATGTACAATTCTGTATAGTTAAGTGCACATAGATCACTGTTGCACTGAACGGCATTGACACTTTCTCCCAGTAGAAATATCACAACAGGGATTCTTTATGTTTTCTCAATTACTCTATTTTAAAGTGTACTTTTGTTACAATAAACCAAGACACAGATCCCTCTCGCTCAGTCTCAGGGTTGAGTCCACAACTTATGTTCACATAAATCTTTATTATAGGTAATTTGGCCTGATCTTTCCTTTTCCTTGTCATCATTTTCATCCCTAATCCTACGACTTTCCTTTTTTTTTTGTTCAGTCTAAACTCATACCTCGCCGACCCAGACAATTGTGTTCCCTCTCTTGATGTCTGACACCTCGCAGTGCGGCGTTCTCTGTTTTCCGTTCAGGACAAAGAGCGACTCAGCTGATGGCGTCACCAGGTACTGTCCAAACAACCCTCCAGAGACCACCACTCTGTTAGGGCCTCCCCAGGGCCAGGCTTGGGGAGCCAGGGGCTCTTTAAGGCTCTGGAGAACCTCTGTGTGGCCCGAGGATAGATCTGCAAATAGAAGGTCTGTACCTGAGCCTGAGGTGGCGATGACCACATGTTGGTTTGACTCTGTGAAAGAAGGCTGGAAGGTCAGATCTGAGACCGCTACAGGCTGATCCAGTTTCTGGTTCAGACTCAGCTCTCCCTGAAACGACACTGTCTGTACCACCAGCTTGGAGCTCTGCGGGTCAGGCGTCACGATGTAGCGACCGTCTGGAGACACAAAAGGCTGCCCTGTTATGTTGAGGTTTGGTCCAATCACTGTGTCTGTCACACTGTCGATGAGGAGCTGTGGCGGGGCTTGCAAGTGGCTCTTGCTCTGGCACTGGATGAAGTAGAAGCCGCTCAGGTGCGTGTACGCCATGCTGAGTGGGATGCAGCTGTAGTTCTTCAGGCTGATGGTTTTGACGCGGTGGAAGGTCTCCAGGTCTATCTTGTGCACCGCAGGTTCATTTTTGAGGAAGACAAAGGCAAACCTAGAGCGACAAAGTTCAGAGAAAGGTTAATAGCATTTCTAGATTCTGAGGGGTGGCAGTGATTAACACATATCGAGACTCTCATTAAAATTCCCATTTGCTCTTTTCCTGATTGCTTTATGAAGATAGTCGTGATGAGAAGGCAATGAGGTCACCTGTACTTTAAGATCACAGGTTGATGATTTAGAGTGTGAGTTTGTGTGCTGTTTTACCTCACGTGGGTGATGATGAGGTTGGTTGGAGGAATGAAGAAGTCATTGACCCTCTGAAAAGTTGTGCGGATGGCACGATGAACTTCTCCCACACTAGCCTGAGGAATGACCTGTTGACAAGGACACGGAACAACATGAATTATAAAAAAATCTAAAGCACAACTCACGTGGGATTAGTATTACCGTGTTACCTTACTTCTTTTTTTTCTTTTAATGAGACAAAGGAGCAGAAAAAGCTGTAAAAACCCCACATAAATACCACCTGAAATTACAGAACAACAATCCATATGTTTTCCTTAAACTTTTGTGTAGGATTGTAAAAACAGGTTATCTGATAAGTCAGATGGTTAGGATTTCTTGTCTTCTTTCATGAAAAGAGTGCAAAGACCATGTTAGGACCAGGCCAATTAGTTGTGAGGTCTGACATTTATCTGAGATGGATCATCAATGTTAAATGTGCCAATAAGTAGCAAGTGAATGCTAAGCAGAAATGTCAATTGAAGGTTAATTTTTAAAGAGGTCATCAGCAAAAGACAGCACAAGTTTGTGACTCAAGTGCAACATTTCTAAAACAAACTTTGAGTGTCCTATTCAAAGATACCAAATGTTAGCTTTAACAATCTGCTGCTAATGAACATGCACATGGAGTAAAGGCTCATATCTCAGCAGGAGTGCATCATGGTGGCACAGCCATAAATTCTGAGCAGATTAACATCTCCTGTGGATGACTCGAGCTGAACGTGGCTCCTCCTCAGCCCTTTGATAAAGCAGCGATAGTTTTCTTACACTCCACAATAAAAGACTCATCCCTCATGTCATACAGCTGGCACTGAATCAGCATGTTTCTAACATGCAGAGGGGTGAGAGCAGACACTTTGATGCACCGCCTTGTCCATGACATGTGCTTCATCATGCATGCTGCATGTTCAGGTCACAGTCAAGGACAAGTAAAGTGCTTTAGGGGACTAACATATGTCAAACTGCGCATGAATACACTGAGTACTGTGTATATAAAGGCAGCTAGTTCAACTCCACAACCCTGCTTCCACAGTAAATCAGATTCAGCTGTCTTGTAGAAATTGAGCTCCTTGAAGCTGCTCTTGGTTAAGACGACTCTGCAAATGCTGCTTTAGAACATATAGGATATTGTTTTAAAAAGGGAAAGAATGGTGTAGAAAATCTATTTTGATGTCTACTCCTACGCTGTTAAAACTGAATCTCTGCCTGATGCCCAGTGGGGGGCCAGACTCCACACTCCGTTCTCAGACGTATCAAATGCAAAGAAATAAAAATAGCAGTTAAAGTCGCAGCGTTGTTACTTTTCTGCCACTGCTGCAGTACTCCACAAAAAAATCCTTCTATGCCATCCATTTTTAACCAGGCAGATCTGCCTTTACTTCACTGCTTGCATGACTTGAAAAGAATCCTCCTTTAAAAAAGTCATAACAACAGATGCAGACTACAATGACAGCAGTTAATGAGGTTCAGTGCAGTATCGCTCATGTTTTATTAGGCAACCTCTGTAGTCTCCAGGGCTGCAGGTGCACTCAGCTTTAGGCCACTGGCATCCCTTTGTCATCGCTCATCCTTGGATTTCATATCCACTCACTCAGCAATGAGACCCGATTGAGTCCCACTCAGCTTTGGCCTCACTGGCTGCCCTAATACCTGAGGGGGATTTGCTTCTGACCGAGTGGCTTTTATTTTCTTCTCTTTTTATTTGACTTTCATATCTGTCTACACTGAATCCAAAGGAGTTGGAAATTTAATAATGTGTTCAATGTTTTCTCCGAGACTTTGAATAGATAGATTTACTGATGCAGGCAGAACAGAAACTTAGAGGGAGAAAGAGAGATGTTACCTGATAATGATTAGATATTAGAGTCCAGAATTAAATTTACCAAATAAATGTGGTGTCAAAAATTGTCTATGTGCATATTTGGTGCTTTTAAAATATTGAAAATTGGCATCCAGTGTTTAATTATGATTAATTATGATTAATTACCTCTGTCTCTAACAATCTTTAAAATGTAACTGCTTTTCTTTTTTGCATTTAAGCTGGGTCTCATCTCTAAGTTTTATCTTATCCCTCCTTTCCCAATACCCTCATGACTCTCAAAACAGACTTACGGGGAGAAATGGTGAAATTATCCCATTCTTAATGGGATGACCTATAAAAAGTTCCTGAAAAGTCATCAGAAGGGTGTGGGTGTAGCTCAGCTGAGGTGCCCATAAGCAGAGGCTATTGTCCTCAACGCACTGGTTGTAGGATTAAAAATAAAAATAAAAACCAGCGATAAAATTTTACAATGTATTCTAAAATCAACTGGGAGCCAATGAAGAGAGGCAAGTACAGGGGTGATATGTAGTACAGTGTATTCTTACAGTTTTAGTTTTTTTTGCCCCAAATTCAACTTTATTCATAAACGAAGTCTGGCAGTTACATTCAGGAAATAGCCACATTGTAAACATTACAGAATAAGAAACATTCCTCAAAAAACAGAGAAAAGGTCAGGTATGCTAGCTATGTATTAAATCTTACCACATAAGCCAATGTAGCCAAATTAGCTTTAGCAATGTGAACTTTAGAAAATGTAGCTTAAGCTGACGTAGCTTTGTAGGTAGCATACTTATGTATCGTACACAACTGCTTTGTGAATTTAGCTGTAGCTACATTAGCTATGTAGCTAACATAGCAACATAGCTCTGATATCTATAGCAAAATTAGCTCTAGAAATGTGAGCTTTAGCAAACGTAACTAAAGCTAACTTAGCCACGCAGATAACAGATATGTAGTTTATAAAGCTGCTTTCTGAGCTTAGCATTAGCTCCATAATCTACATCATTTACGCAGCTAACTGAGCAATGTAAGCTTGGCTGGGTTGTTGGAATGCTTTAATGGAGGAATAGCTTTTTTACTGTAAGCAGACTGTGTACTTCATTAAACATTTTGTAATTAGGTTATGTGGGTCAGGCTTTTTACTTTTAATATCCTAACCCTTACCTTAACTCTACCCTAAAGCTAAATGAAATGTAATCAGATTTTATTTCTTAAGTTCTAGCTTGTATTTCCATTCTGAGATATATGGCATGTCAGATGAAAGGTCCTGAAAGTGCCCTTCAGAGATGAACAGTCTGCAGGCAGACTATCTGCTAGAGTTATTCTATTACACATAAGAACAATGTATCTCCATTTTTCCTGTTCAAAACAAAATGATGGTGTTGTTCATAGTAATGAAAGCTAAGACTGGTAAGTGACAGAAAAGAGAAGGTAATTGAAAAAAACTGGCTTGATAATTGAAGATTTTCTTTATGAAAAAATTTCAAAGATTAAACTGTAGAGACAAACATGATTCTGCCAGCCTTAGCTGAATGTGTTATTCCCTGTGGTGACAAATGGTTTTGGTAATAGTGATTTAATTTATGATAATATTAATCTGTCTTAAATATCTATTTGCCAGTCATCACAGAGAGATAAATAGGGAGAAAACAGATGGGAAGATCTGTGTGTGAGCACAAAGAAAAACAAAGTGCCCACGAGTAAAATGTCTTCCTGGCACGTCAACACAGACCGGACTGACAGTCTGAAAGGCCACGTCTCTCTCTGCCCGCCAGAGAATCCTCCATTTGTCTTCTCTAATGAATTGACAATCACACTCCCTCTGATGTTTACACTGAGATATTGAGCCATCCAAAACTTGGCTGCTTTAAATTACCACAAACAATCCTACACACACATTCCCAGGAGCTTGATTACACGTCATGAGCGCACAAATTAACATGCAAACACACACAGAAGAACACTCATACACATGTATGATCCATTGAAGCAAAGCGCTGCCTCTGGAAGTGACAGGCTGCTGAACAGGTCAATTACTTTCAGACCAAATGATAATGACATTATCAGACCATTTATTTGTGGTGTGATCCATGTGGGCTCTAATCCATTATGCAGTTTCCTTGAAATTTCATTTTTGAGTGATTCATGCCTTGTTCTCTAATTATTCATTACTCCTCAACCACTGCACAGACAGGAGGAAATGAATAAAATGAAAAACACAATACTGTGCTTTCTGTGGTTCAGGCAGCAGCCACAAAGAGAGACGTGTTACACAAAGCTGAGTTCTGTATCTGTTTAAAATTACATGAGCCAAGAATCGTTTTGTCTGTGATGAAAACTTGTTTTTCCACTGAATTTTGCCTCATTTTAGAGTTTAAATTTGCAAAGAAGTTTTAAAAGTACTCCAACCTAAACACCCAAAGTGTGCACTTTCCCATCACAGCCACACAGACATAAATCCCCTGCTGAACACCTACACTGTGTAATGAAATGCTGCTAACAGGGTAAACTGTATGCATACCTGCACACAAAAAATACTTAGTCATGCATAAATCTGTAGAAAGTTGTTAGCACCCCCACGCATGGAAGTACATCTCTAACTATTCTTTTTTGCCAAACCATCAAGACAGTGAAAATACTCTCTCTCCTAGTTATAAAAGTGTACACTTAGAATTTGTTTTAACTTATGTAAAGTCACAGTAACTGTATTAAAATGTTGCTTTATTTAACAAGGAAAGCCTTATTTACATTATAAATCATTTACAAGAGTATGAGAAATAAAAGAAACAGTATGATAAATTTATGAAGTTAATTAATGTGTATTCACCCGATGTCTCATTCAGCATTCAAGTTAACAAAACAAAAACAAACAAACAAACAAAAAAAAAACAGAAAAAAAAAGAGTCTGAGTCAGTTAATAGGCCTTGTTTATCAAGTTCTTTGTAAGCTAAGAAGTCAAATGCAGAGTTATAAAGCTGTTCTTGACAGCTGAATGGTTTGTATCTGTGTTCCTTGTCCTTTTAAGCTAGAAGCATTTTTTTCCTCATAGTAGAGAGAAATGCCTTTTTATTGTTTATATATAGGCAAAAGAATGAGGGCTGCATTGTTCGCTGTAGAGCCTGAACCGGACACCACTTACACTATTCAAGCAATGTGTCGATAACCAGAGGAGATTGGCTTCTATAAACTATGTTAAAAGATAACAGTTTATGATTAAACAACTGCAAACATGGCCAACAATTATCAGAGATGCTACGCAGCTGGGCAGAATCTGTCTACAGGCATGCAGGAGGAATTTCAAAATAAAGGTGTAACATAAAAATGACTGTGTGGATCGATATTTTAACAAAAGTATCAATCCACATCATTGGACCGTTACACACCTACTTATAATGTTTTCATTCAAGTAGTAAGTCCACACATTACAGCTGTAGCCATCAAGAACCATGGGCAATGGACGCTTACACAAGATGTAAACAGCCTCAATAGCTGCTGTGTGACATTTCTTTTGTTTGGTTTCTTGAATAGATAGCCGAACAATTTTAAATGTTGGATCATAACCCACCTATTTCTGAATCAAAATCAGAAAAGGTTTGTCTTCAGAAATGTTGAAGATAATACTCCGAATTTGAACTGAAAAAACAAAAACAAAAACAATTTTTTGCTTTTTGCTTGCATTCCTATTTTTATGTAAACAACAGCTCTAATTACGTAGTGGAATGGCTATTGGTTTATCGCAGTGTTTTAAACCTCTGGTGCTAAGACCCACAGAACAAACAGCATAAACAAATATATTCTAGTACTTTGTGAATAAAAAATGATTTAGAAGACTCCAAACAACCTCTGAGGATACATACATTTTAAAGCCTACCCCTCTGCAATCTGTTTAATGAATAGTCACAGCACATCACCATCAGTAAAGGCCGAAAACGCCTTACTAGATTGTTCCTTCCCTCCAGTGGGACAAAGCAGAACAATAAACATGTTTGTGTTTATTACAGAGATTACAGCAGGATCCCTTGGTGTTGTTACTCGTTGCAGTGTTGACACAAACACACACATAAATACTGTCCCTTTAAAAACAGCATCACACCTCTCCCATGGGCACCAGCTCCGTTCCCTCTCTCCTCCCCTTCACCTCCTCAACCCTGCATCCTCCTCACCCAATCCCCCGAGGTGGATTAAATACAACCACACCTGTGATCATTTCTCATTTGTGAAGCCTCCAACCCCAGTGGTCTAAAGGGACGCCAGGCAGAAACAGGCTTTGCTGCAGCTGTGAATTGCTGTTTTGCTGGCTTGGTAGTAAATTTTCTAAAGCATATAAAGATTAGATGTTGTCAGGTTAATACTTATGTAGAAAGGAGTTCAATTAGTTATGAAATGCTATTTTCCTTGCATGTTTAACTTTGTATGGCTTTTATAGATTGTGCGTTTTAAGGAAGATAATCACTCATGAGAGTTTACACGAACTCTACAAGTCTGTGTAGGGTAGTTTACTGTTAAGACAATAATAGGCATTGGCAGTTTTGTGCTTCAAATGCTCCACTAGGTGTGTTTTCAGTGTATATATTCAACTGTACTTAGAATCATGACCACGACAGGAGATATCTTACTGCTGAATATGTCACTAGTATCACTGACATCAGACCATGCCAGATGAAGACAAGTTTATCACTGAAGAATTCTTGTGTAATCGAGGCTCTTTTTATTTTGAAATTCATGGTTTATTCTTGGCCCCTCTTTGACTAAAATTCTAAATGGCTGAAAAATAACTTCAAAAACATAAGCAAGCAGAGGACAAAGATAAAGACACAAACGTGCGTCTTAAGTTCATGAAATTTACTCGGATAGTAAACCTCTGATCAGTTAGGTGAATTTGCTATGAGAATCCCTGCAAAAAGAGAGCTGAAGAATGCATAATAGAAACAGCAATATCTGCACTCTTATGTCAGCCTAGATCAACTGGAGTAACACATTTCAGAGTAAAGGTGTCTGTTAAACAGTGACAAACATGCAGTCTATGAAGATCATTATTGCTACCGTTCCTCCTTTGTTGTCTGTAATTTCTCTGAGGTTTGTTATTGGAATGTTTCTGCAGAAGAACTTCTCAGATTCACTACAGCAAATCTTAACAGCAATTACCAATAAAGGCATTTAAGCGCAAAATACCATACATGCTTACCTGAAGTGTTGGGTTTGTTCTGTCCATGTCTCCCCATGTTAGCACCCACACCTGGTCATGTGACTTGTCATAGAGCATCTTCACTGGAAACGGATCTGTTGCTACTGCCTAGAAGAGTCAAAGAAAATAAAGGTCGTAGTGAATTTAAATCACTTCAGATCTCTGTCCATGGTGCTGAAAAGTTACAAAAGAAGATCTGCCGTAAGTGTAAAAACAAGAAACAAGTTAGTAGCATCTCCATGACACAATCAACAAACAATATTAATTAATTAAAATATTTCTGAGAGAGATGTAATGGTATCATGAATTTCTTGGCACCTTGGTGACAGCTCCTAATACCCACATGGACTGTTTCCAACCATAGGTCTTCAGGGCAAAAAGTGTATTTTTTTACTTAAGCTAAGTGAAGGGACCAGCCCTTGCATACCCATCATCCTTTCACTGGTTTGATCTAACAGAGCAAAAATGGTGGAGAGCTAAGTAACAAAGTTTTAAAGATTGTGTAGGGGCTCCAGCAACTTTTAAACCTGACACTCTGGAAGCATTTTGGTTTCCCAGAGTCAAGAAATGAGAAAGGAGAACAAAATGCTGCCAGACACTGCCAGACTGCAGAGACATATTTGATGGGGAATATGAGTTAAGGAGCCACTTGGCAAATTATCATCCTGGAAAGATTAGAAAAGATTCGAGGAGAAGAATTCAGCCAGACCAAAAGACTCTGAAGGAAGGGTTCACAATTCTACTTCTTCACAGAAACGCAACGGATTTGATACCACGATAAACACTGTCCTATGAACTTGCTACTGAGGTATTATTGTCCTGTAAGATTTTAGTACCGCTACATCCCTTATTTCAAATGAATGGTGATTAATTTTGCGAAGAACTACAAGAATATTTTCCCAATGAAGCCTGACTGATCAGCCTGCCAGTTTTCATGGATATGCTGGCTCTGGTAAACATTTCAATAGAACCACCACCTGGTTATTATATGCCTCCATGAGGTGTACATTTACCAGACAGTTAGACCCATACTACCTCCCCCCAGCATTCCTTCCTGTCTATCAAAAGCACACAAGATGTCAGAGAACAGCAGTGACCCACATCTAAAATGACAGTCCTTTCTGTTTTTTTTGTAAAATAGTTGGTTAAATGTGTCAAAAAACATTTCCTTAATTTGCATTTTTTGTTTGCTTGTTGGAATTCTGCAGGGTGAACCAAAAAATTCTCCCTAACAATTCTTTACCCAACATCGAAACATTCTCATGATAACTTATCTTTATGTCTCTAGCAAATCAGGTATAAATGCCAAAAATAAAAACTGAACCATGTACTGCATGTGCTGCTGCTGGAGATGTTTCAGTGAGAATATCTGACAGCCATCAGGTGAGAGTACAGAAAGAATAGAAAATAACTTGCCCATAACTCGACAGTGAAAGACAGAAGGGAAAGAAGAGATCACACAGACGGTGAAAAAGAGATGTGGGGGTGGGGTGTACTCAACCTCGGGTCTGCTGCAATGTCAACAACAAAGAATAACACAATCCATTACCCTGCTTCTGGCTGGGTGGACAGGGAGCTGCTGACACCCTCAGCAGTGGAGCGAGACCACAGGCTCTGTGTTCAGTAATGGGAGGTCCAGCCCTATGCTCTGCACTGGTCAGCCAAGTGCCAGCTCAGCATGTGTGTTTGTACAGTGAAATGGAACCTGCATGTGTGAGTTTGTCTATGTGTGTTTAGTGTTCTGCATGATGGAAGCAGAGGTAAAACTGAGGTCAGGTTTTAATGCAGCCGACTGACAAAAGAATTGATTTTATTTCAAACTCTAGATGCACTGAAACTGTGAGAATTTAGGGACTTATAAACAAATTAAGGTGTGATATACAGTGCATTGAAAGCCCACTTGGAGTTGCAAAAACCTCCAGATGACAGCCAAGTTGACTTTCATGTATTTTGCACTGAGAAGAGGCTTCTATCTAGACACTCTGTCACAAGTCCAGATCAGTTGAGGGCTGCAGTGATTTTTGTACTTCTGGAACTTTTTCCCATCCTCTCACAGGATCTCCTTTCCAAATCATGTCCAATCAATTTGGACTCCAGTCAAGGTGTAGAAACATCTGATCAAAGATTGAGAGAAATGTGAGAAATCTGAGCTGTATTTTATTGTTATATTTCACTTGGATTTTCAAAGTAAAAGACGGATCCATTTGTTTCTGTGGTGAGACTACTCATGTTTTCATACGGTACTTTTATTCTGAAGTGTTAGGGTGTGAGGATAGTTCCTCTGTTGTTGCAGTAACATGCAAAGTTGCTTCTGTGTTTAACTTTCATTTAGTTTCTACTCGATGTGAATGATTTAAAAACAAGGGATTATAAGAAACATTACCTTAAATGCTATCTCCATCTCCTTCTACATCTTGTTCTCTGTTCAAAAATTGTTGTTGTGAATTTCCACCAGATGCATGGTGAGAAATAAACTCAAAAGGAATCATATGTTGTAGTTAGTGACCACCAGTCTTTGCAAAATCTTAGTCTGAGACTAAAAACTCAACGGCCTGCCAATAAATTATCTTTAGATGTTAGAGGGTTTTGTTTTGTGTCCTGTAGCTCTTTCATATCATGTCAATACCCACTATCTTATGCATGTTTCCAGTTAAATTCACTGTTCTATTCCTTAAATAAAACAAAAAAGAATCAAAATAAATCTTACAAAAAAGGGATTCATATATTTCATATTAATTCTTGAGATGGACACAGAGCAGCAGAGAGATACTTTACTTGTGATGAAATGAAATACTTCCAAACTTTAGCCTTTGTAAAACCCACCATAGATTGGCAGAAAAATGAGCTCCAACTATAAAACTGCAATATTCAGAGGAGAGAGTCCAGAGGAGAAACATAGTGGTATTTATCACCAAAATTAAATTCTAATATGCATGAGCCAATTTCATCATTCAGTAAATGAGAATATGGTTAGACTTTAAAGACCTTACTAGTTCAGGAAGCAACAAGCAGCTAATTTTGGTGATCAAACAAGAAAAGCTGATATTAAACCTTTAAGACAACTGTAGACCACCTCCCTTTAATGTACTGCGACACAAAAGAAACCACCAAAACACCCCACAATGACGCAGTTTTGCTGTCTGGATTTCTTTTAATTAGATGATGTGCAGTTTGTCTTCAGACCCAGAGGGAGACTTAGCTGGCACATACTTGGCACATCTGAGTCAAGGTTAGATGCCTTTGCTGAAAAAAAAAAAAAGGTAACAGAAGAGCTATTTCACTGCATGAAAATCCATGAAAGCCTTTATTTGTGTCGTTTGTCTACATTTTTAAGCCTTTCATCTTTTGTCTGCTGGGAAACGGGGCTGTTTGAAAGAAATGGCAGTGTCAGAAAAGTATGACTCATTTGTAAGCTGTATATAGAAACTTTCCTTTATTGTGAGCAAAGCATGCACTCATAAGCTGCTATTAATGAGCCTGAGGTAAGGTGTTTTAATCACATGGTAATTTGATAAAGACTCCTCACACTGATCATAACAAGGGTTATACTTTCCTCATTTTAGATGGCAAACAAGATGAACAAACTAATTGACAGAAGTGATTAAAAAGTATTTAGCTTGATTTCCATTATTCAAACATAATAAATTAATTGCTTTGAGCTGTCCTTGATAAACCTTCCTTTCGATCAGTGGGCTTGGTTGTCACTGATGGGACAATTCTGACTTCACCGATTCAAAAATTAGAGCTCCTTTTCTTTCCCTCTGTCAGGTTTAAAAGTTTATTTATTGCCAACTCCAATCTTCCTTTTTTGCTAAAGGCCATTCCTGAAGAGCTACAAAAATGCTCTAAACATCTGAAAGCTTCAAGCGAGAAAGACAAGAAAAGAAAAACGGAAGGATGCATTAACCTTCTGCACCCAGAGGCCAGGGAGAGTCTTTAAGAAGAAGGAGACAGAAAGATAAAGGAAAAAGAGGGATGAAAAGCATTTTTACAGTGTTAGATGGAGAAATAGAGAGAAAAAGAGGGGAGTGTGTGGGCTGAAATACACAGAGGGAACTTGAACAGCTGCGGGAACATGTTTAGGTACCACAAGGCATTTCTTTTTCCATGTATTTTCTCAGATTAAACTCTTGTTTTATGGTGATCATAGAGTAGGTTTCCATTAAATAGTTTTTCTGAAGTTTTATTTTTTGTTAATAAATGTATTTGGATACATTTCTTACAAAAGTCTTAGTAATTTATTGAGCTATTTTAGACTTGTTTCAGTGTATTTAATTCTCTCAGCTTTAGTGGTCAGCATCAGTTTGAACTACTACCAAGGTCCAGTTATAGGTTTTAAATGAAAGACATTTTTTCTGCTCGCTGTCTCATTCCCTCTACTTAGATTTTCACTTATCTCCCTCCTCCCCCACCTCCCCCTCCTCCTCAAGTTAGGCCTATTTCCTCCCATCCCGAGGTTCAGTATAAATGATGTTGACCCTGGGAAGAACCCTGGGGGATTCGGTCTCTAAACAGCCGTTACAGCCAAGACGAATGGCGAGTCAGCCAGCACCCACCTGGGCACCATATTGTTTCTAGCGCTTGAGGTGTATTTGATTTATTCTACCTTGCATGTGGTCCTTCTACATCGCTGGTGCATTTGATACAAATTAAAACGCCGGCATAGCATGGTGGGTTACACGGAAGGTACCTAATGTTGGTGATAATACAGCAAATGGAACAAAATGTTTGCTCCATTGATGTATTATTTAAATTTTGAGATTAAAGTTGTGCATGAATTGAACATCTTTTCTCATTTTCAGCTAGTATATGGACAGTGGTGCAAGTAAAACTACAATATGTTTATTTTATTTGTTGTTATTTTACCTTTATTTAACCACTGAGATCAAATCTTTACAAAGATAGACTTGGCCAAGGCTTGCCACACACTACATGATTTTAAAGACTGACTTTAGGACAGATTTCCCCCTCTGACAATCAGGGGTCATGTTCTGAGTCAAAGTTTGTCACAAAAGATTACTTGACCAAATAACTGCCAAGTGTGAGTTGTGCATATGATTGTTTTACTGTTCCTTATCACGCTGGAGCAGCCTTGACCTCAAATCAGAAAAATCAAACACTTCTGATGTTTATGATTTGAGGTTGGAGCGCCTTAGCCTTAGCAGCAGGACAACAACCTGAAATATACCAGCAAGTCCACCTCTGAATGGCTCAAAATAAACAAATTAAGGGTTTGGAATGGCCAAGTCAAAGTCCAGACTTAAATCCAACTGAGATACTGTGGTGTGACTTTAAACTTGCAGTTATGCTGATTAACCCTCCAATGTGGCTGAGTTAAAACAATTCTTAGAAATAGAGTGGGCCAAAATACCTCCACAGTATTGAGAAAGACTTGTCACCAGTTATCGCAAATGCTTGATTTCAGTTATTGCTGCCAAGGGTGGCACAGTCAGTTATTTGGTTCAGGGGGGCAACTACTTTTTCACACAGGGCCAGATAGGTTTGGACCCCCCCCCCTTAAAAAATTAAATAATCATTCAGACACTGCATTTTGTATTTACTTGGGTTGTCTTTGTGAAATATAAACATTGGTTTGATGATCTGAAACATTTTGGTGTAATAAATATGCAAAAAACATCAGGAATTAGAAAGGGAGCAAATACTTTTTCACCGCACTCTAGATTTACATGTAGGCTGCCATTTTTACCTCTGCCAAGGAGGGTATGTGATCGGGTGGATTTGTTTGTTTGTTTGTTTGTTAGCAACATAACTCAAAAAGTCATGGACGGATTTTCATGAAATTTTCAGGAAATGTCAGAAATGGCATAAGGAAGAACTGATTAGATTTTGGGACTGATCTGGATCACCATCTTGATCCAGGATTTTTTTAAAGGATTCTTTACTATTGGGAGATAGGGCTAATGGCGGAGGTCTGCGCTGTTACCACTTTACACAAGGAGATGGCGAACATGAGTAACTTCAATCCCAGCTGCATGTTTTTGGTGTGTTTCTATTCAAAGTTTTGGAGTTTATAGAGTTTGAAAGACGCACGCCTGGTCGAGGAAGAAGAATACTCAAAATGCTAGGAGGAATAGAGGAATATTCACCCTCTGCCAAGACTTCCAGTCGTCCGGTGAGACCATGGGTGCTTCTGCCATGACAGTCCACATGTGGCGAAGCCAATGCTTTGCCTCACCAACTCCCACCCCACCGGGGAGGGAGTAATTGGCGAATTAGATTTTGGGAGTGATCCGGATCACCGTCTGGATCCAGGAATGTTTTTAAAGGATTCTTCATTATTGGGAGATAGGGCTGATGGCGGAGGTCTGCGCTCTCTGAGTGCTCTTCTAGTTGTAATATGCGTTCTGTGTTATGATACCATCTGGCTGCATTGTTTATTTATTGTTTAAAAAAAATGCTAAAACTTTCGGATCAAACCAGGTTAAACTTTCATTTAGGGTTAGGGTAAGGGTTTGGATGACAGTTTGGATACCAAAAGTTCAAAGTCAAAAGCCTGACCTGAAAAATCGGATTACAAAACGTTAAATAGAACCGAGTCAACAGTCTGCGTACAGGAGAAAAGTTTGTCCTCCAAGAAAACATTCTGAATCAGCTAGCATAGCTTACATAGCTCCGTTAGCTGTGTTAGCTATGTGGCTACTGTAGCAACTTAGCTATCGTAGCTGAAGCTAAACTCACAGAGCAGGTATGTAAATTATGTACATTTTCTGCGTAGTTTAGCTTATGTTGTAAGGTTAATTACACAGTTTACGTAGCTATGTTAGCTTTAGCTTAAGCTAACTAAGCTACAGAAAGCTGTTGCTTGTGTAACTACTTTTAAAACAGGGCTATACAGAATTTGAGTCTGGATTAAATCTCTGATCTTTTTCTCTGTTTTATGTATTAAATTTTGCTTCATCTATAATGTCTGCAATTTGTTAATTTCATGAATATATTCATGAATATAACTGTCAGACTTTGTTTCAAAATAAAATAGAATTGAAAAAAATCTAAAACCGGGAATTCATTGTACCGGCCCGTTATGGCTGTCCTGTTCTAGAAAAGATGCTGTCTCAGATGAACAGTCAGCCAGACTGCAGCCAGACTGCCTTGAAAATGGCACCATACATGTGAAAATATTTTCTAACTTTCTCTCTAATTTCCCTTGTAAATATTGTTAATACTTGTGTTTCTTTGTACAGAATACATAAGAAGACAGTCTTTTTAATTGAACAAAGTTAGTATGTTACATAAGGGGAAGATCACAGTTTAAAAATGGCTTTCTAACAACTACCAGCCCAAGTCACCACATTCTTTATGATCCTTTTTAATTTGTTTAGTGATATCTTTGTTTAATTTAAGCTCTCTTTGAAGGTCATTTCATGCCAGCAGTGCATTACAAGAAAAAAAGACATTTCCCCATATTTTTAAAACTCTGGTACAGTGCAAAACAACAAATACGATGTTTGTGACTTGTAAGCAGGGAAGCTGTAAAAAAGGAGGTTCCAGATGTAAGTTTGCAGTTTTCCCAGTAGGTTAGATTTTATATAGAGTTCTTGTTTTAACATCATAAATCATAAATTGTACCTACCACAGGGGAAACCATTTAGTTTTGGGTAAGGTGGTTGGTCTGAACTTTGCAAAATCAATTTAAGACCAAAACACATCCAGTGGTGTCACTCTTAACTCTGATATAGTAGCATCCAGATTCCGGCGATAACGATCATGGCTGACAACAAATGGCTGACAACAATAAGCAAACTAGTATCATTGTAGCCCATACAGCTGATGTGACTCGATCAGCTTTGATAGTCAAGCATCTCCAAAAGAACAAAAAAACGGAGATTGAAGTCACTTAACAGGTAATCGTGCTGTTAAAAACTTCTCTGACTTCTTCAAGTAAACTTAACTTCTTTCCATTAGTCTGAGTGATCAACTTTATCAAGACTTCAACATTATGAAAACTTCTCTGCAGAAGCCTTGTAGTGTCATTCACTAACTTATGGATAAATACAGTCTGTGATGTTCTGAAACTCTATTCTGATGTTTTTCAACAGGCCTGATACTGACTCCACCCACCTGCACCACCTTCTGTGCCTGAATATCGACAACCAGCAGTCGGCTCAGGAGGGGCTGCGTCACGTAGATGTACTTGTCTCTGATGTTGACTGCTGAGGACCACACGCAGTGCTGAGGTGACACCCCTTCACCTTTAGGGCACATCTCCTCCTGTGGAGAACCAACAGAGAACAGAGAGGGTGATGGGAGGAGTAGGAGTCGGAGAGAAGCAGAGGGAGGAAAAGGTTGGAAAGACTCCTTGATGTATCATAGATAAGCAGTCGGATTCATTTCACTCCATCACTCCTCACCAATGGTTAGTTTAAAGTTTTTACTTTAAATCAGAATAATTCTCTCAGGTCTTTTCTTTCATTGGGGTCCTTCTGTGATGATAGGAGTATAATTATTTATCAAACTCTTGTTCAATAATTAATCTGAGAAAACTGTTATTAAAAACAAAAAAAGAAGTCAAAAGACCATTGCAGCTACAGTGGCCAAGAAAAATATACTACTGGTCCATCCCTCGTTCAATCCTGTTTAAACGTAACATGTGCATTTGTGGCTGCTGCATTTTAGCAATACTTTTATTATTGATTCTACTAATTATAGTCATAAATATGTACCCTTGACAAACAGGAACTCCCATGTCGTTAAAAGTCATTATTTGGACCAGTTTAAGACAAAAAAACCCAACAAATTCATGTACCAGTATTGAACAGTATTACCTAGTATTACATTGTTCCCACAGGCCCTGCAGCCTGCTGTCTTTGCTGACAAGACATTTATGCTCTCACACACACAAGCACAAAGGTTATGTTTCAAGAGTTCCCACCTCCTCCCCACCTCCCCAAAGTGGAGAAAGTGCTGTTTACAGCAGGAACTGGCTAACACATGGCTTATTGAGTTTGTATTGATCTCTAATACAATTACAGGGCCCTGTAAAACCCAAATCTCTCAGAAGAACAAGCAACTTTTACCATCTAAAGCCCATTGCTCAGAGAGAGGGATGTCCTCCAGTGGATTAAAAGCCTCAGGGTCTCTACTATGAACTACAGACAGTCTACTGGTGAGACAGCTGTGGACTAATGGACACAAGTAATCCCATTACAATGAGGGGGGTGAGAAGCCCAAGTTGACTACAGGGAGAAGAGGAAAAGGCTGGATTTGTCATCATTTTGTATCTGCTGATTAGAAGAGATTCAAACTAAAGCTTTATACAATGTTGGGAAGAGGTATACATAACAGACTGAGAGATAGACTGAGGGAAAGAGTGATAAATCTTAGTTGACAGGGGGCTGAACAGAGATTTATATGTTCTCAAGGTACCTTAATATTCCTGTAGATAGTGTAATTACAATGCTAGTCAAGCCCGGTGATATTACTAGGGCAGGAGACTGACAGGGGAAGATAGTCTTAGCAGAGTCCACATATGTAATGACTATAGGAGCATGGCTTCTCTTATGATTTTTTATTTTATTTATATTATTATAATTATTATTATTATTAAAATCATAAAATGTAGTGACATCGTACAATCAGATTCTAGATTATGATTGTCACCTTAAGCATTATTTTAAAAATGTTTGTGTAATTGGACCCTTCTGTGGTACTATAGAAACATGCAAGACTCAAAAATCCAAGATGGCAGAGTCTGTGGAGGGGACCCTCATATATGATTATAAGACTTGTTCTAATTAAATAGAAAATATTTATATTCAGGTGATTAAACACTCATTTAGATAGGCCTACTTATAAATGTTACATTTCATTTTTGCCATGTTTGCTTTCCTCAGTGCTACAAGGCTAAATATTATACATTGCACCTGTAACAAGAATCAACTCAGCTGTTAAATATAACCCTATACTTAAAGCTATTTAGAGAGATACCAGGAGAAACGATAAAGACACAAAATATTCATTTAAAATGTATTTTCATCTTACATTACTTTAGTTTCATGGCCAACACAATGTGTTAAGATTCACTTACATAGGTGGCCACAATCCTCTCTGTCCGCTTCATGTGTCGGTGTATTTCACACTCACTGGGCTGCAGGACAGTGATGCCCTCATCAGAAAACACATAGAACATGTTTCCCACACTCAACCCTGGAACAGAAGACAGACAGAAAGATATTGACAGAAAAGCTTTAAAACAAGCAACAAATACAAATGAGAACAGCAGAAATGCCCTGCTCCTGTCTTATCTGACACATGTGATGGGCATTTCAATTTCCCTGCTACAGGAGACATAGCAGGACTGCTGTTAGCATGCTATCACATTCGCAGGAATGGACAGCTTGTAGCTGCCAGCTATTTTGACAATGCCTACAAAAGGCTCTGTCAGCAACACGCTCTCAACATGCTGTAGCAAGAGGCATCAAATTAAAGACTGTATGAGGAAACATTTCACATCTTGTCTGCTCAGTGTAAACAGCTGTTGATGAGTTAGCAAGGATCACAGTCTGATGTTAAGGCATTAGGATGAGCAATGAGCTATTACTGCTGTCAGGAACACATCAACATTTGTAGAGATGTTAAAGTTGGGATTCATACTCTTGGAGCATGCATAAATATCAGGGTTATGCATATATCTAGAAAACAATAGCAGGAAAACACAAAATATACATGCATGCAATTCAAATACATGAGACATACATAAATACAGACTAGCACACAAAAACAGTGTGTACATGAGACAAAATCAACTCTTAAGCAGCAGTAAGCACTCACATAATCTATTGCTTACACTGCCATCTAAAGCACATTGCCTTCATGTGTTTTGTGGTAAAACTGATGATGTTATGATGTAAATAAATCAGATTGTATTTATTTTGTGCTCTAAACCACAGCATGTCTTCCAGTGTAGTATGTTAGCATAAAGATGGTAGTAATAATTATTTGGGAGAGAAAAACAAAGTTGTTTTCCGCCACACCACCACGCTGTGTCCGTGGTCTTATTTGCAAAATGCAAACAGTTCCTGTTTGTGTAAATGTTTCCTCCCCAGGTGATCCTAAAAACAGATTAAAAACCACACCAGCAAAACGATGGAACACGTTGAGCGTGCAGGAGGAAGGAAAGCAGGATTTAAAGTAGAGTTTCGCTGGAGAGAAAACAACTTTGTGATTCTTCTGGGCACTTCAGCAAACATCTTTGAAAGTGAAGATATCCAGCTGCAGGACTTTGAGAGATGCAAAACATGCGCCACCTATTTACAAAAGCTTTTAAAAGATGTGAAATATATTACCTTCTTCTCTCCACAGAATGTTTGCAACTGCAGAGTCAGCCATTGAGCAAAAGAATGAGGAGACAAAGAGAAGCAAAACATTAAATTACCCTTAGAAAAAAAAGACATCTTCTTCCAAGTAACAGAGTAGGTGATTTCTCAAATGCCACCACAAACAAAACATGTTTGACAGCTACAAAATGTTCCCCACTGTCTCTGACAGGATCATATTTCCTCTTAAATCAAGAGATCACTCTTTCCTTGAGAGAGGACAAGTCATCGGGTATTCTGTTTAATATCCACTGGCCTGATATTCTCTTTCTAGGTAAAGATGGTTAACTCATCAAAATGATGCAATCTAATGAAAGACAGAGTATCAAAGAAGCATTAAATATGTGATTGGATTGTTTAAACTTTGAAATCTAATGAGAGTGAAGCCTCTTTTAGAGTTGACAGTCTGAAGAAACTGGACAGACTCGTCAACCTTTTATTTACAGTGTTTGGGTTAGAAATGAACCTCACTTATGGCTTATACCCTTGAATTATGCTTTTTATTTAGACACCAAGGATAGGGATAGTACAAGTTCTCAAATACTCATACAGTTCTCAATGTGGCCATCATTATTCAAGTAAGGTTTCTTTACTCAGGCACTGAGCACATTTTAGGGTACAGTTTTCAACTCATTTAGTATTTTATGTGTTACCGAACTTTCATAGTTCATTTAGTTGAACACATTCAGTAAGACATGAGAAGAATTTCAGTATTTCTATGGGTTGCGGCAACAACTGCCTTATAGTAGCTGCAGCAACTCTCTTTACTTAAAAGATACACAATTAGCACAGTTAGCAATGGTTGGCACACATCTTTGTGATGATACCAGAGCAGAGATGATTTGCCAACCATTAACACAACTGGTGATGAAGATATGCTTCTGTTAAGTTCTGTGAGGGAAGAGAACTTTAGTAAGCTGATGGTATTTGAGGAGCTGGAGTAAAAGTCACCGTCATGGTTAACAACAGCTACAGGAGTGGAAGAGGTGCCTGAAGATAGAGCAGCATATTTGTAGTGGCTGGTACAGACGCATTAACAGAGTTAGCCACAGATTCAGCTGTTATTGTAAGCTACTTTGTCCAAGCATAGTGTAATGCTTTGAAATTCAGTTTTCAGACACAACCCTCAGCTTAAACATATAAATCTCATGCTTTATTGTCTCTCTCAGCACTTTGGTTAAGCCACTGAAACATCTCCCTGCAGCCACCGTGATGAAAAATAAGTCCACCGCTGCTCCTTAATGTCTCATTTCACTTTAAAAAAAACTCTCAGACAGCTCAGTAGACAAGTCAAAAGTCATCTTTACCATGTATTACCAAACATTTACCTTTTCACTGTTCGCTAATTTTCTTTTCAATCCATGACTAGTTCCCTTTTCCGTGAGTTAGTTTGTTTCTTAACCTTCGATTTACCCAAAGTTCCTAGTGTTCTTTCAAACTAAGAGCAGTTCTGTATCCAAACCAGAAATCAATTACCCTTAGTTTAAAACAGTACAAAAATCTAAACTAGAGCAGAAGGTTTTAAATACAAAATATTGAAACAACAACAGATTATTTCAAATTACACATTTCTTTTTTATTTTGTTATTGTGGGAATTCTTAACTCCTAAGTACCCACTCTGAAATGATAAATGTTGCTAAGTACTTCTGACTATTTTAGTTCAGCAGATATTTTAGATTGGGAAATTACTTAACTCATACAGTACTTTCCATAATCTAGCCAGGAATAGTGATTAACCAGTGACTGGACCAGACACAGGTGTCACATTCACTGCACTCATGTGACCCCTATTTTACTAATATGAGACTACTGGCACCAACTGGCAAATCTTCTGCTGAATTACAGGGGGTGAGTATTTATGCAAACACTCCATTTACATTACTTTTTTTATTTAATTGACACTACTATGTAGAAATCTGATTTCACTTTGACATTAAAGAGGTTTTTGTAAATTTTTTGTCGTCAAATTATATTACTCATAATTGATATATAAAATTGATTAAATGGTAAACCATCCGAGAGGTCGAATACTTTTTATAGGCTCGGTAGATGCATCAGCAATAGAAGTTTAACTCTATGTACTGCTGCTCCGCTGTTAATCTAATATGAGAAGTGTAAGGGAGAGTGACTTTTCCTCAGTATCTTATCCATCATAAGGCAAAATATGCTGGATATACTACAGTTTTCCTTTTATCTCCTAAGCTTTATTTGGCATTGTTTACACAGACATTGTTATAGCTGAGATTTGATACTGATTACTCACGTGTCTTCTTGGCTGAATCTTCAACAAATAGAGAGGAGATGTCCTCGTCTACTCCCACCTCGTTTTTGGCGATACAGGTGTAGGCTCCAGTGTCCTCATACCGCACACTGCCAATGAAGAGCTCACTGCCGTTTGCTACAAGAAGAGAGAATATATAAAAAAACCACCAATTTTGCTGTCCTCATTTGCCCTTGTCTTATTATTTGAAATCCTAACGGAGAATAATACATTTGCATTTATGATGGGCATCAGACAGTCTCATGTAAAATATCAAATGCTTTTATGAGAAAAGGCTCTAATGCCTTCAGTTTAGCATGGTTGAGTAAAAAAATATTAATTTAAAAATATTCCAATGCATCTATGTTGCACTGACTGTAAAAATGTGTTATAAACACTGTCATATTGGCATAAAAGTACAACATAACAGGATTGTGTTTTCACTCTAAAAGAGAAAAAACTACAGCATTTACAGCTATTATGGAGAATGTGTTGCCCCTGCCTTTGAGTGGATTTGGTAAAAATGTAGTTTATTTTTGCAAATAGGAATTGCTCTGTCAGGCTTAAAGCAGCCTTGAGACTTTTCAACTCTCTGTAACTTCACAAAGTTTCTGAATATTTTGCTGCCCAGTAAATTTGATGAAAATATCAAGCCTTCAACATAAAAATGAATACTTCGCATTCAAACATTGTACTTCACAAGCCTTTTTGTCTTGCAGAGTGAAGTCTAGTTTCCCACTCCTGCGCCCCACATACAGTACAAAGCTGCATTGTGTGCCTGGAGTGTCGTCGTTGATGTATGATGGAGGTGACAGGTGATGTTAGACACAGCAGTCATGATCAGAGGAAGACTCTCTGATGTTAGCTGTAGAGTGGAGCTCTGTGATGTACAGCTGCACTCTGATTCTTCTTGTACTGTATGTAGCACTACCTTGAACACATCACACACTTAAGAGCTATATAGAGAGCACTGGTGTGTGGTGCACCTAAAGGCCATGCTTTAAGAACATAAATGCACTTTGAGCTGCTTTCTGTACCTCTCTTGAACTATCTTTAGTCTCTTTGGACTTCAGTAGGTATATTACATTCACACTTAGCCTCTCTCATCTTTTCTTCCTGCATTTTTCTACATGTGAAACTTGAGACCTCCATACTCTTCGTGTTTATTCAGCATAATAAATATTTACCAGACAGCAATATAGCAGGCACTTGCACAGAGCATGTCATTCTCATTTCTAAGTTGGAAATGATCCCCATCGTCTGATTCACGCCCACTGGGTTGTGAAATAACAATTACAGAAGTTGATGCAAAGCTTTTCACATTAGTGAAATGTCTTCTTGGTTTCTGATGATAATTCTCTTTTATCGAGAAGAAGTGTGCAATGCTTTGAAGTGAAATCTGCCTTGAAGCAGCCTTCATAGAATGAAACACCACTTTAATTACGTCTAATTCATAATTATGTTCTGATCAATTCTTATTGAAAACCACTGAATCAACCACTCATTAAATTAGCTTTTATATCTTCACTTTGCAACCTCGTGGCAGTTTCAAATAATGGGGATTTTGTGTTGTATTGGTTTTGTCAGAATTTAAGACTGAAAGTCCTCATTACTCTGACTCATGAGTGTTGTTTCTGAGAGGGAAAATGAATAATATTGTATAGGCATGGGAGTTAATGGGGGGCCTTTTGCCTAAAGTGGCAACACAACTCCAGTTTCAAATGTTGTGTCCTCTGGATGTGTTAGAGAATCTGACTCTTTGTCATAAAGCTGTCAGAATAATAGGTACTCAAAGTCTTTTTGAAAGAAAATGTTTTTAAATGATGTAATCGCTTTGATCCCAATGATCATTAGTAGTGAGTAGTAGTAGTTTAAATGTTTATTACATCAGCGGGAGAGCTTGTATACAATGTTCACACTCTGAACCCATCAGTCCTTTAACATGTATAGTGCTTAACAAATTTATTAGACCACCTGTCATATTTGTCTCAGAGACCATCCAGCATCATGAAGTGCTTTAATATGGACTCTTTCATTTTCTTTTTTTTTTTAATTTACGTTTTATTGACAATCAGCAGTACATGTAACATATGTATATATTTCACTATAAGTCACATCATATCGTCTGAATGGGACTCTTTCATTTTCAGTGAGCTCTCCACGTTTTACCATTTTGAACAGGAATGAGGGATTTCAAACTGAATTTACCTTTCTATACCCAAATTTGAGCCGGCCCACTGGGCTTCTCTGAGAAGTCAGAAATTAATCAAGCATAACATTCAACCATTAAAACTATTTTTTCTGTTCAGGAATGCAAGTAAATAACTATAATTTGACATATTAATGAAGAAATAATAATGTGCATTACTATTTTTTTTTTTTTTTTTTTAGTTTTTTGTAAATCAGTAAATTTGAAAATTCATGGATAACAATAATAATTGTATTTTAGCATTAGAAATACCATTTCAGTTAACCATTGCAGAAACATAAAAAATGATTTTGGTAATTACCAATGCTGTTAATTTAGGGCAGCTGCAGCATAAACCTTACTTTGGGTGGTGGTCTAATAAATTTGTTAAGCACGGTACATATTTCAAGAGTAATGATTAAGTAGCTTAAATCTCCTAATCCAACCCGAAGGTGCATGCTGCTGGTGGAAGGGCATTGTTAGTTATGGCAGAGCAGAGGGAGGAAACTAAAATCTTGCCGTTCAAATAGGCCGCCATTTGGAAAGATATATTTGTGAGGTGACTAAGGAGAATGATGCACACCGAGTGTGAAATCACTGCGGCTGGAGTCATCTGCCTGAACTAGCTTGAAAGCAATGCTCTCTATTTTCAGTCAGATTTTAAACAAAAAGCTGCCATGAGCAGAAGCCAGTGTGCATTGTCTTAATTGCTCAAATACATTGGAAATGTTTCAGAACTAAAATTCTGCCAATGTATTTGCTTTATTTAAAATAAAGGGAACATGATAGTGTGATTTTAGGGTTTGGATGTATTTAACATATGCAGAGCTTCATAAGGAAAATGCTTCTAATACAGACTGATGTTTCCATGGTCAGTGTTGGGCCACTTAAATAATGCTGCTCTTGAGGACATACTACCTTGCGACCTTTTGATGGCCACAGAAGCATTTTGGAAGAGGGTGAAACCAAAGCTGATGATATAACACAGGTTATATAAGGTCTGTGTGTCAGACCGCCTGGCCAGAGGAAATTAGGATAGGGATGCTGTCTGTCTATTCCTTTATGTTAGTGAATTTCAGCATCCATCTTGGGATATATACAATTTAGTAACTGGAACTCTTTGGTCAATGTGAGTATAAGAGTAGTTATCAAGGGAATTTAAAACATCATAAGTAAAGGACCGGCTCACACAACCCAGACATCCACACAAACTCAGCGTAAACATAAAAAAAAAACCAAGATAGTTTTATCTGCTGAAGCCCGTCAAGCTAAACAAGAGCTTGACTGATGCAGGTGTTTTATGTTCTATAAAATGTATGCTAAATTACGTTAGCTTGCTTACGAAGATGCTATTCAGACAATACTAACGTCACGTTGCTCATTTAGTGTTTTATTTTGTTACCGAACTTACCTCCTCTGTATACATGATGCCAGTAAATCACCTTTGTCTGCGTGTGTATCAGCTGATAAACTGGAAGCTCATTCATGTGCAAGAGTGCGTCGTCGTGGACAAGCAAAGCTACTACACAGTACTGTTGTAGTTTGCCTAATGGCCAACGGTTACACTGATTTTTTTCTAAAAGTTACATATAGTTGAGCCAACATTTTCTGGGGGTCTCGACTTATTTTTTTAATTAATTAATTATTATTATTATTATTTTTATTGGTGAGAAATAACAAGACAGACGAGCGATGATATTAAAGTTGTACATGAGGGAAAGTAAGAGATGAAGGGGGTAGGAAAAGAAAAACAAATATTAAAAAAAAAATATATATATATATATATATATCTATATCAATATGTATAAATGATATTGAAATATGATAATTAAAGATTTTTAAGTATGTACTGAAGTTTAAAAACTTGTGACAACCCTACTTTGTTATGTTGTTAGCTAAAAGTGTATACGTCTTACTTAAATCGCTTTCTCAGATGTTAAGGGTTGCCACATTAATAAAATTTCCCATATTGTCAATCTAATTACCAATATTGATCTTTTACAATAATAAACTTTACACAGCACACAGTAAGGTCCCTATTTTGATGGAGTATGGGTCTATATTTTGCCATTTTAGGGGTGTACAGTCTAGGACCTGAACCTGTCTTCTGTTGGCAGTGCAGGCTAAAATAATCACAACTAATTTTCTACCACATGTTTTAGTGGTGTAAAGATAAACCTATCTGGACTGGTTAAATGATCTTTACGTTGTAAGATTTGAATGCATCGGTCTCTGAAGCCCTGGATTGGTAAAAATGTAATATAAATCAGTCTATGCACTGGTTTTAATGTTATAGTTAGGTTCACTAAGGCTGTGCTCCGCCATGCTCTTCAATCTCATGCGATTACAGTTGACTTTACTCTCTCCCTCAGAAATCAAGTCATGTGGACTTGATATGACAGAAGGATGATTTTCAAAATTTCTGCCCATTTGTACACTTCGGAAAAAAAGCCATTTAGTTCAACAGCAACACATAAATCTCCCCTAACATGTCAGGGCTTAAGATTAGCTATGATGCTAACACTAGCAAGCAGCACAGACAGACCCAAAAATAAACACTTCATGTAGTCAAAACTTAGAAGTAGAAGTCTTAGGTTATTATGGTATCCACAGGTTTATTACTGGGGCTTACAGCCTGAATGTGTCATTTGGAATGATTGATTTGGTGACAGAATTAACACTTTCAAGCCCACTGACATGTTATTATGGGCAAACATTTACGTACCAGCCAAAACTGTTTTAATAATTTTCACTCCAACTACCTGTCCAAGACACACCTGGGCAGGTGTGTGATGAAGACTTCAGTTCATAAACTTAACGACAGAGGAGGCTGGGGATTTTGTCTCTTGTAGATAAACTCAAAGACATAGCCTATTTTGAATCTACCCCTTTTTCTCAGTTTTATATGATAAAGTTAACTGGTTCCACAATTTATTTGCACTAGATCAAACCTAATTGTATCAAACAGAATCGTTCTGTATTTCAATGGATCATCATTGAATCAAAGTGTAGCCTGGGAATCGAGATTTGAATAGAATCATTTTGAGAAGGAGATTCACACCCCTAACATGTATGATGTGTATAATGAATGGGTGCTATGGTACTCTTCTTTTTCTTTTGCCAGAAGGAACAGCTAGGAACCAAGGAACTGTGCTATTTCTTCACTCACTAGATAATTTCTCCTCTTGCCCACAATTACAAATTAACAAGTAAGAGAAATGTAGCTCACAGTTTAATTTTAACATGGATAGATGCAGCTCGCAGCCATCTGTTGCCTTTAATCACAGAGGGTTTTGATTAGAGTGAAAACAAGAGTGAAATGTGCAGAGCCTTTTCCCCCACAATGCATCCTGGTCAGAATGATGACCTATAATGATGCCTGTCAAGTTCAGCATGCAGCTGTCAAGAGTTTTGCTTTTTACCAAAATAAAACAAAGGGTTGAGATCTAAGACGTTAAGATCTAAGCTGGAGAACAGGTTTTCCTCTGGTCAGCGACAGAAAGCAGTTTCCCTCTTTACTGTTCAATTGTGGCCTTCAATCAATACTTTTCACCACAAACTGTCAGCATGTGTGGTTTAGATTTTACAGAAGCCAAATATGAGGATGAAGGCAACACTTTTATTGTGTCTTTATTACACCCTGACTTTAACATAATGTGTGGCTGTGAAAAATCAAATCAAAATGTCTTCTTTGCTTTAAGCTCTGTTTTGAGGCATTGCTGCATGAAACAGTAATCTATACCACTTTCCTGCTCTGTTCTTTTCACTTTTCTTTGTTTTATTTTTCATTGAAGTTTTCTTTAAAAAAAAAAAAAGAGGTTATTTTAAAGGAGAAAACACACGGGGAGATTTACTCCTACCCCTTGCCATCATTGGCATTAGCTTGAATATCTGTAACCAATGCCACAGCAGTGTTTATGTGCTGGTGAACCTTGCAGCACCTCCCATGTTTGAGTGTCTGAGGGTTGATAACAGGCTATTACCACAGGTAATGACCCACACACAGCCAATAAACTCTCCCTTAATGAGAAGTGGGCCATAAAAAGGAATGCAGCGCTTCCTCCTGCTCCTTCTCTCTGATATTGAGAGTGTGTCTTTAAAAGCAGACTGCATAAGTAGCTGCCAACTCTTGACACACAGTATATTTCACTTTATTTCTCTTCCTTCAAACCCTTTTCAGTCAAAAAAGATGGTTTATATTGAAGAAAGTCAAGAGAGTGCACAATCTTGGTTTCATCCCCTTGTTTTAGGATGTAAATAAATAGAAAGGACAGATCAGTACTGCTGACTAGTGGCGTCGCTGTGATTTTACATTGAAAAACACTTGGTTTGAAAGGGCTCAAGCTTGAAAGTTAAGCTGTCTTTCTTTGTCCACAATCACTGTCAAAGTTTAAAGAGATTTCTGCAGTGTTGGCATACAACTGCTACCTCTGCTTCACTCAAACAGCCCTCACCTATGAGAGAGAGCTGTTTGGAGGATCTGGGCTGCAGGTCCATGCCGTTCTTCAGCCACAGCAGTTTGGGATTTGGGATGCCGTCGGCGTGGCAGTGGAGGCTGGCAGACACACCGGGCTCCTGGGCCTGCGTCTCTGGATAGACCAGGATCACTGGAGGGACTGGACGCACAAACACAAACAAAAGCGAAGACACAAACAGGGAGAGAAGAGAGGCGTGAGTGAAAAAAAAAAAAACATAATTACACAGTGTTTCATGGTAGACAGTAACTCCTGGGGGAATATAGCACAAACACCCACACACGCAGTGGGCAGAGAGGAATTTGTCTCACCCCAGCATGGAATATATTCACACATAACAAGAATCCAAGAGCTCTGGGGCTGCTTTATTACAGCTCGAGTCCTGCATGAAATAGATGTTGGGATGTATCTACCACTTACCAGTCCCTCTGGGGAGAAGACCGCAAATGAATGTGAAGGAACGGAGGGAGAAAATGAAATATGAGGTAATAGTTTACATGAACAGGTAAGATGTCCTTCTCTAGTTGAGATGCGGGGCATTCTCTCTTAACCTTGAGGCTGACGCCAAATCCTCACTTCTCCTGTTCAACCTGCAACCTTTCCCCTTAACCTTTATGCAATATTAATGCTGCAGCTGCTTCCTGCTACTTGCTTATTTATGTAGCGTTGTTGTTTTCCCCCTTAAGGTTTCTCCTTCACAAAGTTCAACATTATTATTTTTAAGTGTATTAGAAGCAGGATTTCAATTATTGTCAGTTGAATGTGAAAATATATTTACTCCTCTTCATCACTGGGATTCAACTAAAAACCATTTGATAATTGAGTTTATTTAATATTTTATGAGATACATTTTACAGTTTTTACAACTTTTTAGGTTTGGATTGCATTTTTAAACAGGATACATTTAAAGAACACATGCTAATAGAAGTACAGGTGGAATTTTTGACAAACATCACCATCCTTGCAAATACATGCATAGTGCAGCCACCACCATCACCCATTGCTTCAACCTGACCTGACTGAAAACTGCTAGGATGTACTGGGATACAAAATAAAGCTTGCCAGGCTGGTAGCACCACTTTTTAACCTATTTTCTTCCTCATTAAATCATTATAATAAAGAAAGCTGTGTAATGCTGTTAAGTAAATGCTGGTTTTATAAATTTAAAAAAAAGTCTTCATTTGAAGAGAACAAGTGACAAGAAGCGACAGGCAGCACAACTTACAGGCTCTTGGTTTGGTGCACAAGCCTGCCCATAAAGGGGGATAAAGGGGAGAGCTTTCTGCTCTTGAATGGGGTGTCTCTTCATCATGGTCCATTTTAAAGTTAATCTGTGATAACAATATTTAGGCCTATATTAAACCTGAATAATAACTATTTTAATCAAAGACAAAAAAAAAGCCAAATTTGCTTTATTTATGCTGCAGCAAAATATAGCCTTATTCAAAATGCAAACCCCTGTTCTTACAATTACGTTTTTGTGAATGAACACATTGACTCAACCATTTAAAAAATAATTTCAGACTTCAGAGCTAAGCCATGTTGTGCACAAATGTCAGGATGTCAGTGAATAAGGTAAAAGAAACAAAAACAACAAGAGTCAAAAAAAGTAAAAATTTGTGAAAAAAGGGTTAAAAGTGGCCAAAAACTGGCAGAAATAAAGTGATGAAAAGTGGTTACTGAGTAGGTAATTGGGTTTGAAGAAGCAAAAATTAGCTGAAGGTGCAAAAAATGGGCAAAAAGTAGGAAAAATGGGTCAAATGTGGAAAACATGAGCAGAAACAGTGTTGAAAGGGGGTTAAAAAGTGGCACAAATAAGTAACTTGAACACCAGAACCCAGTAATGGCTCAGCACACCTTAACTGTTAGGGTAGGGGCGCCAATGATACTGGTCCAACACACATGCACTGACATCACCAATAACTCATAACTAGGATGGACCCATTTTCTGGATTTTTCATTGGCCCAGCCAATTCAATGGGCAGGCCTGCTGGTACATCATGAGTGAGGTTAGAGCTCAGCTGCTGTAATGGTAGCTAACAAGAAAACAAACCTTTCATGGTGAAAAAATATGGTACTGAGAAAGCTACATAGCTGCATAGCATGTTATGGACTGTACCCCAAAAAACAACATGTGTGATTTATAATCCAGATTTTACAGTAATGAGTAAAGAAATAATGCTCTCTATCCAAACACCCTCTTCCCATTAAAAACTTAATACACTTCACTTTCAGCCTGTTAAAAGTTCCTGTGATGTCCTCTGTTTATCTCTATTAAGTACTTGTTCAGTTTTTCCTATCCAAAAGCACTCTGGACCTCTCTTTCTTCCATTTTTGGAACAATGATCTCACTCTTGACATTATGAAAATATCTTGTCACACTATCATACCATAAAAGAGTACTAGACAGCCACTACAACTACTCTGCTGATACTGAAGCTGCAGCTTTGTCTTTTCTTTCATGGCAGTAAAAACAGGAGATGTGAGTGTTATTGCTCTAACACAACAGCATGCAGCCTGTCCACTTAGTTTAATGTGACACTTGGAATCCTTCCATTTCACCTTATCTCACCTCACTCTGTCTCACTAAAATACTTTGAATCTCTCAAATAAACATTTGGCACTCTACTGATAAGTCATCCCTCAGGATGCGAGTCAGTCCCCATGGCACCTCTGCTCTCCTCTGTTCTCCTATTGGAGGTCTAAAATGTAATATTTCAGAAAAATGAATCTTAAGACTAGAATGCACTGTTCCACCTTGTGCTGCACTGTTAAAAATGAGAAGAAATTAGTGCTGTATCTTTGATTTGTTATGCTACAGGTAGGACGGCTTTTAAAATTCTTCCTCCCTGGATTCCTCTGGAGAAAAGCCAGGTAATAACTCTGGATTGTAAAGGCAGGAGAGAGAAAAACTGTTATGCAGATGATTAATATGAGTGAGACACTACTTTGCTAAGTTCAGCCTGCCAAAATCAGCGTGAGTGGAGACTGTGTCTGCAGGTTTGCAGATAGCTTAAGTAGCTTTTATCCACTGCATTGAATCAAGTGAATAAGCTGCAAGCACCCATTAGTTTTCAACCTGCATGATGTCATTTAAATGGAAAGATATTCACTTTGATGCAGTGCTTCAACTGTTGTTATTCTGTGAACCACCTATGCTGAAAAACGCATTTTATGGGAATCTTCTCTGTATTTTGTTATGCAAGTAGGTTTATAGACTTTAACCTAACTCACTTATGTTTCAAGTCAACAATATACAGGAAAACTATTTATTATCAGTAAATGTGCAATCAGCCAGTAGGGGCTCAACATCACATTAACTAATTAATTAGTTTTGCAAACTTTTTGAGTAATGAGTATTTTTCATGTATTTCTTAAGCTAATATATTATTTGTTTGGATAATATTCTTTTGAAATTCTTAAAAGTTCTGACGCACTTTTTCATACTATATTGTTAAAGGTGACATATTATACCTCTTTTACATATTTAAATGGAGTCCCCTGTGGTCTAAACGTAACACCTGTACTGTGCTTTGGTCAAAATGTAACATGGATCACCAGAGGAAATTTATGATAAGAAACAGCCTTCTCAAAACGGTGGGCTTTGGTGCATTCTTCTTAATTTCTCACCCTGCCCTTCTCTTCCATGGGGCATTGTGTGGCATTGGTTGCTAGCTGTGTGCTGTGGGCGGAGATCAATGGGTCGAGATCCCAGTTGAGGCACAGGTATCATTGAAATGAATTATTGTGAGTGACAAGGAGTATAGATTATGAAATTTCCTGTTTTCAAACATACAAAGGACTGGATTTCCCATTCAGTGGTGTTTTTCTGCCCTATTCGCACAGGACTAGTATTACCAAGGGACATCTGGTAATTTGTAACTGTTGCGCAGGGCGTCTGTGTTTATAATCGCCTGCAAATCGACCATGTCCATAATTTTTGGAGTAAAAATTCCGAGGCAAATTACCCACCTATATTTTAGTACACACGTAGGTCCACAGGTAATTTTAATCCTGTGCAAAATACCATGTCTGTAATTTAAGGTGCTAATTATATTTTTTATAGCCCAAGCGGATTTTCGTGCTTAGGAGATTGTTAACAAAGTTTAGACTCATATTGGTTATTAAAAGTGCTCCTCTTTCAGGTAATTTCAGTTTATGTGTAAAAATAGCTTTATTTTTATTAACTTAAACTGCAGCCCAAATGTGCGTGCATGCACCACTGCTCTCTTCATATGCACAGTTTCTGCTCTGCTTCCTACAGTTTCTCTTTGCAAGTACCCGATCTTATAAAGTATATCCCCCTTTTGGCTCCTTGTCCTGTGATCCTGGAGAGCATCTGGTTACAATGTTTTAGACATTTGCTACTTAAATCAGTACCATTTAGCTGTGCAGTTAAATGTGTTGTTTAACATTCAGTGGTTGGGCTGCGACAGCTGAACTGCGCAAGGACATTTGTTGTGGATGCGCAACGATCCCAAATTTACAGAGTTCAGTATAACATCCACAGCATCAACATCGTGAAAACCATTAAAAATAACAGAAGAGGTTCATATTTTATTATTAGACGTCTCTCTTTCTCATTCATTAACGGGAGGAATGTTCAACGTGCCCTCTCTTTCTGTCTGATCAGCTGCAGATAATCACAGGTGACTTATACGACCTTAATGCATAATAGGGGTGTTAAAGGTGCTTGGTACATGTCTTAAAATGTTAAAATATATATGTTGAGGGAAAAAAACACTGAAGTGCATGTTGTCTATTGGAAACTATATTTTAGAGTATGTATAGGACACAGGCAGGAAACGTTACCTGCAGAACACAATATGCACAACATTGCATTTTTTTGGATGAACTATAGAAATAAAAATTCACCGGTCATTTTCATTGCTGCAGTCATACAGCAACATTATGTTTTCCTTCAGAATTGTCTGTAAATTTGAGTATATACAAGAATGCACCACACAAAAATTATGAATTATGAGATGTCCACAGGTAATACTAATCCCATACAAACAGTACTTCTATACCTGGAGCACTCCCATTAGACTGTCTTTAGGTTTTTTAAGTGTTGAAGGTTTTTTTTTTTTTTAAATGTGTTGTCAGTCTAAATTATTTGCATTTGCACACTGCATTAACACTACAGACAGAGGAAAATATTAATAGTACAGAAGGTTTGATCTATCATCTGGCATTTAGTGGAGAAGAGTTTACACTTTTGTGAAGTGTCTTCCTTTATCTGGTTTTCCTTGATAAAAGACATTTTTTGGAATCAAACAAACTTTGAATGTCAAATTTTTATTGTGCTTGCTGTGTTTTCACACTTAGTGACATTTTTTTTTAAATTTATTATTTTCACAGTATTGTTTTAGTTTTTTATTTCTCCCTTGGTGAGCTGCTTTATAGTAACACAGTTGAACAGTGCTACCAAAGGCAGTTTGAAGTATCAGCGAAGCTGCTTTTTATTTTGGGCGCTTGGTGGTGCAGCGGTTAGTGACATCACCTCACAGCAAGAAGGTTCCTTGTCCCAGCCCCCAGATAGAGAGGACCTTTCTGATGCATGCGTTCTCTTCAGGTACTCCAACTTTGTCCCACGGTCCAAAGACATGCTCATTAGTTTGACTGGTGACTCTAAATTGCCCGTAGGTGTGAGTGGGAGCGTGACTGGCAGTTTGTCTCTGCATGTCAGCCCTGTGATTGATTGCCAACCAGTCCAGGGTGAAGCCAGCCTCTTGCCCAGTGACTGGTGGGATTGGCTATAGGCCCCTGCATCCACAAACAGGACAAGCAGTATATATCATGAATGGATGGGCCATTTCTCCTCAGATGAGCAGGGATTTCCACACAGAGGTACATATAACCATGGGATATTTCTGGGTGAAATCATTATTTTGGATTACAATGTGTCAACAGCCATGTTGTTCATGGTTTAATCATTTATTTTGTATGTGTCAGACACAGATTATGGGAAATCCTTCTGGAAAGGTGATGGGAGGAAAACAGACATAAAGGATTTGAGTCACAAAGACAATGCAGCACTCACTGTAACATCCTTTGTTTCCAAATATTTTAATCAACACTTTGTTGGTGTAATTGCCTCTGACTTTTTTTAAACTGGAAGGTAATAAGTAAAGTCTGTTCTCAGAAGACAGCACAAACCTAACCAAAGCCTCTTGTTCACACTTTTCCCACCACTGTAAATAAGAAATGAAACGCTACTGACCATTCACCTGCAGCACATGTGTCTGATAGAGGTCTTCATAGCCGTAGGCATGGCAACTGTAGTTCCCCATGTGGATGGTTGTCACCTTGGTGATGTACAGGGAGCCATCATCCCCAAAGTCCTGTAATACACAGAAGAGAGGGAAGAGGAAAATTAAGAAAAGAGGAGGCTGGGTGGTGGTGAGAAAAGTGTAAGAGAGGAAGAAGAGTTTCGAAAGACAGAAAGAAGAGGAAGAACAGGGTGTAGGACAGGGAATAGTGTTGAAGGATAGGGGGCAGGAAAGAGCCACAGGGAATGAGGGAGAGAAGGAGGTAGCTGGAAAGAACTCATATGGATGCTCAGAGAAGGGAGAGGAGGCACACAACAGCAGGGAGTGATGGGAAAAGACAAGAGAGGAAAAAAAGAGTGATGTGAAAAGGAAGAGGGACCATGAATCAACGGTATCCCTGTTGAGCTGAAGCAGGCGTTGGGGAATTTGAGCCTCCTCTCTGCCTTCATCATGTTGCCTCAGCCTGATAAATGGTAAGGGTTAAAAATATAAAGCCCATTAGGTTGATGAATGAAGCGGGTTGTTGTTGGTGCACCATGCCACAGTCACTAGGGGGTTCCAGCCACAGCTTAGGGCGGATTAAGGCATTAAATAGTCTGCTGTCCCACCAAGTGGCAGAGCAGATGTCCTGGGGTTCAGTCATGACATGGAAACCACAAATGGCTGCTCTCTTTCTCAGGGTTTAGGAAAGATATGCAACCTCATAGCGTGTCTTTGTGACCTCAGTGTAAGGTTGAAATTACTTTCCTCTAGGTAAGCAACTAAAACTGAAAAGAGCATTCAGGCTGAAACATAATGACTTAATGTATGGAGCCATTTATACTAAATACATTTGTGTTTAAAAGTTTTAGTTCCTTTTAATTCCAAAAATGACTAATTTGAGATCATTAAAATCTGTATCAAGGTGCCCTCAATTCTAAAGTCTTCTGTCAAATCATCAGACTGTTTGAGAATGACAGTCCCAGACAATCTCCAATCTCCAGGTTTCATAGGGATGTCAGGAGGCCTGGCATGACTGCCCTTCAATGTCACTTTGCACCGGGTGTTGGCAACACAGACACTGGAACCTTAATATGTGGATGAATGTTATGTTCAGTGATGTGTCCAGATTCTGCCTATGGCAGTTGGATCATAGGGTCAAAGCGTTGAGAAGATATGGAGAACGCTACGATGATTGCTGCACCGATAATGACATCTTTTGGTGGAGGCAGTGTGATGGTGTGGGGCGGCATCTCTCTCACTGGAAAATCAAGGCTAGTCATCATTGAAGGCAATCTCAATGCAGAGAGATATCTAGATGAGATTCTGCAACCAGTGGCAATCCCATAGCTCCCATCTGGGACTGAACTCTATCCTCTAAGATGGCAATGCTCGCCCACACAGAGCGGGGTTTGTCAGAGACTACCTCCAGAATTTCAAATGGAGATGATGGAATGGCCTGCCAGCAGTCCTGACATTAAGCCCAATGAACACTTGAGGGGTCAGCTTGGGTGAGCTGTCTGTGCCAGAGTGACCATAACGTCACGTTGACTGACTTGCGACAAATGCTGGTTGAAGAATGGGAAGCCATCCCACAGCAGTGTGTGATCAGGCTGGTGACTAGCATGGGGAGGAAGAGTCAGGCTGTTGTGGCGGTGTATGGTTCTTCTATACGTTACTGAGGCTCCTGTTTGTTAAATGAATAAATTGTTAAAATATCAGTATTTTTCTTCAGATGTCAATCATCCAATCCAACAAATCAATCAAGAGTCAATGGCAGAATAAGCTGTTTGATATTAGCAGGGGAATTTGGCAAATTTTTCATGGGCGCAACCCACATACTCAGCTCTGCTTCTCATCCCATTAATGCATGCCTCTTATAAATGTAGCACCATTTAAAAGGGAAATAAACAGGCTGTTTAATGGTATAAGATTTGTAAATGGACCATTTTAGTTTGCTAACTTGATGTTTACACATAATTCCATTGACAGGGTAACCAAAATAGCACAGTAGTTTTAATAGATAAACAATCAATTTTAATTAACATACTTCACAAACAACACCATACTTAGAGGCATACATTTATAAACTCTGTGCAAACAAAATTAAAAATTGCTGCCTTGTCATGATAGTTTGGTCTGCTGCTGTGACACTGCATGTGTTGCTCTTTATGTCTCAATATTTGTGACTTTACCTCTGCAAGCCACTTAAGGGTGGAAGTGTGTTATACACCCAGGAGTGCATTTTTTCATTCACCCCTCTTGTTCTGTAGAGAAGCTGGTGCGCATGTGCAACTCTTAACAAGAATCAATTGAAAGCCCAGAGTGCAGCTTGAACCCTGACCAGAAACATGGAACCAGGAAGTAACTTCAGATGTCAAACATTTTTCTTCTACATTTTGACTGCAAATTACACATTTAACTCTATAATCATATTATTGTTACATTGATTTACAAATACTTATGTATTTCAAAGTCTGTCATTCTCCTTGTGGAGAGGGAAGGACAGTGCTCTGGCACCCTGGTATTTAGCTAAGTTCTTGTAACTAATTATTGTGTTACTTGTTTCCACACACAATCATCAGAATCATGCTTTGGACCTTACTCCACATCCTTGTAATTCTGACAGCTTCATAACTGGGCATTACCTCCTCTTTGCTAATGCAGATCTAACTGGATGTAGAAGGAGTGTATTCTGCATTTGCCTTTAAGGCATTCTTTTTTTAATGAAATGTAGGGAAGTATGGTTATTGAATGTTGCAATGTTCTTTGACCCTTTCACTTTGCCTTCTCCGTGTCTGATTGGCTGGTGCCAAGGTGACTGAACATAAATGAATTCTAAGGAGAGATTTTTACCTTCATCACTCCTTGCAACATAAAAAGGATATTTGTTTAAGGCCTGGGTTAATGAAGTGTAGAAAGACAGACCCAAAAAGAAAAGAAAATTATTACAGGCTTTTATTTTCATTTTCTTCTAAAGACATGCCTGAAGATGTCCAGTAGCTACATTCAAATTGATAATAAAGTCCCTCATTAAAGTTTTACTTTTCATATGTGCAATTACAAAATCTACTTTGACCTGCTCTCCAACTGTGATGATCATTGCTTTTTCATAGCTCACAATAACACTGATGCAATAAACATTAGCCTGCATTCACTTCAAAGCCTCATTAATTTTGTAAAGTAGAAGCGTTAATAAAGTAGTTGTGCCATTATTGTTTCTGTTAAAGCAAATATACATTATTCATTTAATTTCTGAATGAACCCATCTCCAATCCCTCTTGGTCAACAACTTACCCCCCCCTCCCATGAGTAGCAGTAACACGAGCACAAGCAGTTTCAGCAGATTATACTGCCGTTCTGTCTGCACCTGTTTCAGCAATCACAGGTCTGCACCCACCAATATACCAAGTGTAATTTCTCTCCTTTCTGAGGAAACTATTCCACTTAGAGTGTAAAATACCCAGTTTGATTGAGAATAAAAGATAGACAAAGACATAAAACAGAGCAGAGGAGTGGAAGTTAAGCAGAAAGAGGCAGGGAGCAGAAAAATGAGCCTGATTGTAACAGAGGCTCAGCTGTCAGCATGAGAGGAAAAAGATGTTTTAGAGAGCGGAGAGATTTCAATCATCGGTGAACAAAACTTCTAAAAATCAAGCCTGTATCCAATCAACACAGCTCAACAGAAGGCAACAGTGTGCTGACAGCATGCTGACAGGAAAGTGAAGCCCTGTGATTGACTGATGACCTGTACGGAGACTACCCTGTCTTGCACTGCGGCCCCCAGCTGCCTCAGAAGGACAACATGTGTTCTTAATGGACAGGGAGAAGAAAGCATGGCTCCCTCCCTGTTTTAATTTAATATTTGAATTTTAGTGCTCAAAAGTAACTCACAGGGAATGCTTGAGAAAAGACTCGAGAACAAAAGTCTGCATTCTTGCCTCTGTTAGTGTTTTTTTCATTTCTAATGTCAACCTCTGTTATTTTGCTGCAAAACTAATTTCTAACAAATTACTTTGCATTGACTGTTGCAATATGACTGTTTTGAATTCTTGTCAAAGGCTTTGTTAAAGGATGACAGGCCATCTTTCTATTGCATTCAGACATTAAAATCTATTATACGAGAGATCCAGTGCTTCTTATTTCCAAATAAAATATGCCCAAATGCAAATTATCAAATAGTGTTTATGTGCCATAACATTTAGACATAAAAAGCCTTATTAATCAAATTTAAGCTGCATTAAAGAAGTTAAAAGACACTGGAATCACTTTTCAATTTATTTTTTCATTCATTCCTCTGTGAATTTGGTATCTGGTGTCACATAAATTACTAAAGTTGCAAAGCCTTTTGTCAAAAACAAATTACTGATATACATGTTTTGCCTATATTAAAGTTTTTATGTATCATCTGTAACCAAAAAGTCTCACACAGATGGGATACCACTTTCCCTCCTTTGCTCAGATCACTGCACTCTGTGGAAATTCATTATGCACGGTCGTGAGCCTGTGGGACCTCTGCTGCCACCGCCCCCCCTCCAGCCTCCACCTCAACACTTGACATTGTTTATCAGCTCATCATCACAGCAGACCAACAAGGCCGCTCATTAACATGCAATTAGTGGATAGTGATCCGCTGGTGGGTAACGCAAGGCCAGTGCTGTGCTGTCACCTGAGCAGATGTGAGTGAACAGGAGCAGGGCCACAGAGTTCATTAAGCAGTGAACAAACTCAGAGTCTGCTGTGTCATGGGGAGGGTTGGGGAGTGAATTTAAGCCAGGGAAACTTATCTGTATGTTTGATCCTTGATTTTTTTTTTTCCTACGTGCAGCTTTACTTTTCATGTTCTGTCATGCCTTAGGCAAATCATGGTTCCAGGTGTTTGTGTGGCCTCTGGGGGCAGCTTGTACACAAACCTGTCAGCTGCTGGGTTCCTCTAAGGTCTGCATGGACTTTTGAATGTATTTGATCACAAGGGTGCACACTGGAAGTGTTTTTACTGCATGGGTGAGGAAAAAAGTTTAAAGGTTGTGAGGAGGTAAATATTGAAGAGGTCTCCAGCACTCAGAGGGGTATTTAATAAAAAGCCTTTATTTCATCAGGACTAGAGAATCATTAAAGAGTAGCCAAACCCAAGAGTTTCAGCAGAGGTACATCTATCCAGGAATTGAAAAAATAGCCTTTAGAAAGACACGGAAAGGGCTGAGATGGATGGGAGTTACGGTCTTACAGAATCTCGAATATTTCCAAAATTTTTCAGAGATCGAGAAATTCTTCATTTTTATTAATTGTAACAGGATGTGTCTTTAATTGAGGCTGCCATAGGCTGACAGTTTATTCACCCAAACTCACCTCTGTAACATAGAAACCCCTCACACTAGGCATTTCCAGCAAGTTAAGATCAGCACTGCTCAGTGATGCCCACCTTCACAGCCTCCAATTGTTTGGTCTTCATTAAAGAATTCCTTATAATGAGGGGGAAAATGCTCTGAAAAAGGCACTTCCATGTTTTTGCTGGAAGCGACACTAGAGTGTATAAACACCCTGGAACTGTATTCATTGTTTTCTGTTAAGTACATACACCTTATGGCGCGACCAGATGGACCTGAGCCATTCGGCATTTTGACTTCATCAGGAAGTCAAAAGGTTTTTTTTTGACTTCCTGATGAAGGCTTGATGCCGAAACACACTGAAGTGTGTTTTTAGTGCTACACATGAACATGCCATAAAAATAAATGCATTTTAATCCTTGTAGAGAGTGCCCTGGAGTTTTTTTTCTTGTTTATTCAATGACTCTAGGAATCCCTTTCCCAAAGAGCACCTCAAACAAACTTTTTATGGAGTCGAAGAAGCACTCCTTCCTATAGTTTTATTATTAAAACTTGACGCATTAAAAACAAATTGAAATTTTCAATTTTTATAAAACTTAATTTGTTTTTGATCAATTTTCAGAGCCAAACACTCTGGCCTCTTGCTATGCCTGTTAATAATATTACTGCAAATAAATATTAATCAGTATGTCTGATTGAATTTCTGTAAGAACAAGTTGAAAACAAGCATGCCCACATATTCAAATTAGATTCAACACTGCTGGGAAGTTTTTAATAGGGATGACACACACTGTTCCACGCAGCATCACAGCATAAATCTATGTTAATAGATATAGACAAACAATCAGTAAAACCCATTTTATATTACCTGTCTAGCATCAAATGGTTGATACTTGGTGACTGGATGATGAAGAGAGCAAACGTGAAGCAAAGAATGATGAGTCCAATGTTTCTCAGGAGTTGGTAAAACCAAAAAACGAGTGAAAACTATACTCACATTTATCAGAAACACAGCCAATGCTTCTCTGTGAGGCACTGGAAGCTTAATTACAAAGGTCTGTGTATCTTTTTGGTTTTTTTGGACTTCTTCTTGCCCTTGTGACCTAAAAATAATCCAAATGTATACCCAATAATCACCCCTGACCTCACATGAACATAAGTTGTCATAGCTAGATGGATGAGGTCTTCAACAAACATCAAATACAGAACCATAAATGGAAACGAAATAAAGAGATGTATTATGCTTTAAAAAATTCAAACAGAATAAAGCATGATCACTCACATTGATGTCTTCCAGGTCCAGAAAGTTCAGAATGATGCCGTTCCTCTTCCAGATGATTGGCGGGCGTAGCGTCCCCTGGATAGCACAGGTAAGGACAGCACTCAGGCCCACTGTTACCGTTGAGACACTGATCTGCTGGTCCTCAGCCAGGCTCAGCTGCACAACCTCTGTTAGGATGAGAGGATGAACAGGGATGATTGGTGTTGGTTTAAGAGAGAACGGTTTCCACAATAGCAAATATAAGACAAAGAGAGTTAGAAAAGATAAACAAAAAAGATATGTTGGAGAAAGAAGTCAGAAAAAATCACAAGTGAAAGTGAGGATGGTCCCTTAGAGGAAGTGTAGCCGGGCTTATAAATGTCTAAGCATCTCTCTTGTTAGTGGGCTGAGTGGGGTAAACAGCTGGTCATCAGTGAGGGATATCCAGAATGAGAACAAAAAAAAAACTGTTAGAGGACACACTGCTAGCCAAATATCATTCTTTTCATTAAGGTGAATTTATGATCATTAAAATAGCCTTCCGATTCAATTCACCTTTACAGATATTAAGAATTATTCTTCTCCAGTTCCCCTCAGCATCATAATTAATGACAATGGCCAAGCTGTGTGGTCACACAAGAAATCTACAGCCACACTGTGGGAACTTTGTCTTCCGCTGAACATTTTCCTTATTGTCAGAATGAATTTACTATGAGCTTAGTGTTTTAAATAGCCATAAAACAGCATCTTTTCTTCAACGTGGGCTTTTTGCACAATTTGTGCCAGATTTTCATGCTGTGTAAAACTGAAAAAGGGACATTAAGTACATCAGTGATACAGTGTGGGTGTGGGGGTCGCCCATGTGTGCGCTGAAGAGATAAATGTCAGTGTGCGACCCTGGGTCAATATTGACTGGGGACAGGATATTCTTGGATCAATAAAGAGCCAAAGACACCTGATAGATAGAAATCCGCCACTGGAGCCATTGGAGTATTAAAGTGTGCAAATCACTTTGAAGAACATGGACACACACACAAGCCAAGAGAGTCCATTAATGGACCAGCACTGTTAAAAGCTTTACTGCATGGCTCCCTGCACAAATCTCAACAGGAAGAACACAGGAAAAAAAAGAGTGAAAATAATGGAGATAAATAGCAGGAATTATCATATCTGCAACTGTATTCAGAACGTGAACATCTTTAGAATTTTTATTTAAATAAGTACTGTTAATATAACTTTTTGCAGGGGGGGGGACTATGCAAGAAGAAAATGTGTGCAGACGAATTCCTTGAGACACCATAATTTAAAGAACACACAGTGAGTAGTATTTATTTATCCTCAGGCATCATAGTAGAGCCCTGTGCGGGACTGTTTTCTTCATTCAAATTTCTGACCATTGCCACCCGCACCCGCAACGTGTGTGTCACACTCCCGCCGGCTCCCGCAATGTGTACGTCCACTCCCGCCCGCTCCCGCAAAACCCTGAGAATTCATGCCCGCACAATAATAGAGATGCATTGATTTTGTGTCTTCTCCCATCCCACAGGAAAAAGCATGTCATTTTATAGCCAATGATAGATATTCACGGGCAGTGCAATTTGTAAATCTTCTGGTCCCGCAACGCAGACCGGGTGTTGTTCCGGCGGTAAAGGGGAAACAAAAATGTCACGGAATACATCAAAAATGAAAAACATTGCCTTGTGCAAAAACAGGCCAAGAAAATCATGTGAGTGCAAACAACCTATTAGTCTAAATGATTAAAAAAGAATCAGCTGCAGAGAATCTCTTACAATCACACATCGACGGAGAGCATCTCTTTCCCTCACTCTCTCTCTGAGCGGCAGCTGTCGGTCAAATCTGCGTGTTTCAGCACCAAGCACAGCTCATTTAACCACTCCCAGCATAAACATCACTTCACTACACAAAAACCTGCTCTTTCAGTTGAAATAATCATTTATGAAACTGTACTTGTCATGTCATTTAGTATTCAGTAGATAGTATTCTGTTATCCAATCAGAGCTTGTCTGCTAAAACAAAACTTTTCTATCATTTGACTGCCCGAGTAAACTTGCACGTCCATGATGATGAGCCGATCATAGATGAACCTCTGTCTCTCATCTTAACGCCTTTTCATTAAAATATCTGTGGACTGCTTTCACAGTTCACAGCACACCTGCCCACGTTAGTAGCTGTGGGACTTACGTTAATGAATGAATAATCTGCTGACAGCTTGTTTTTATCTCATAATAAAGCAATAAATGCATCCAAAAATAATTACAGGCAGTGAAAATAAAGAGCTCATGTTAAGGCACGGCAGCCGAATTTATAATCCAAACATTGTCTTACCTTAATATAGCAATATGTGACACTTTGGCATGGATGAACCACTGTCTTTTCTGTCAGCTCTATCCCGTTAGTCCTACTGTGATTCGGGTACCCAGTGATAGCAGCCTGCTAGCGAATGTTGCTAACTCTTCATCTCAGATGCCCTTACAGGTGAGCCCTACCTCATTGTCGGCAGGTGCATCAGCTATTGGTTTAGACTGCTGCTGATGACCTTGTTTGAGCTTCTTTTCTATATCATTTGTTGACATGATCATCCTGTTGCTAGGCTATTCTGATCCCGCAGTGTTTTTCTTAGCTGCCCCCGCCCAAAGCAAAGTTCAAACCGCCCACTCCCGCGAGATTTCCGTTGGCTCCCACGGGACCCAATCCCAGTGCAGACCTCTACATCATAGCAATAAACATTCTAATAATAATAATAATAATCAAGTTTCCTTTCAAGATATTGCAGTAAAAGATGGAATATATTTTTCTTCTGTTTCAAAAACAATTTTTTAACAACTTTTATGGATGGGTTTCATATGTTGTTGAGAAAATGATCTTACAGATAATGAAAATAATGTCAATCTTCTTTCAAGCCAATATTCAGGTTTTCAAACTTTTCATAGAGATCAATCTTTTTCATCCACAAACTGTGTTAACCAATCACAGGATTGCTTTTAGACTCATAAACAGTCCTTGCACAACATTTGCTGTTTTTGTTACAGTCCTGAAAACTGTTTTACCCAGTTCTGATCAAATGGCAACTGGACTGGTTACAAATTCTGAAGACATATTGCCAAAGGGCTTCTTCAGCACCTCCATCAGAGAACAAAAGACCAAAGAACATGTGACCCTAACAACCCAGGAAATGCCCACTTAGCCACACCCCCAGAGGAAACGACTCTGCTAATGGCTGTCAGGTGACCACACAGCTCATTTGCATAGCTGTGATCAGCCTAGGCTATATGACTCGTCCCCAGTCACTCTCAGAACTGAAGAAGCCTTTAGGAGAAGAGGTGAAACGTCTTCAAGAATTTATAACCATTTCAGTTGCCATTTAATCAGCGTTGGATAACGCTAACCATGACCTGGATGACTGAGAACCTACACAGACAAAATGGTTTTACCTTCTGAGACTGACAGATGATGAAAAGTAGCGTACTGTAAATCCTCAAATAAAGACCGAGGCCTTTAGTTACAAAATTGACAAGGGCACCAGGCCTTTATTAGAAGGAGGCTCTTAATTTAGAGCCAGGCCTTTATTTTTAAAACCCTCTTTCTGAGCCATGTTAACAGCTCATATTTTCATCCGAAGCAAATAACATAATACTGATAACCTCAGCAGCTGGACATAGTTTTAGTTTTTTGGCATTCTGTTTTTTTAACCTTCCCACTAATTTTACCATAAAAAGAGTGTCCTGTTTATGTAAATAATTAAAATGTTCACTAATTAATAGAAATAACCTTACATTTATTGAAAAGGGCCACAGATGGCCCAGGAGCCACAGTTTGGATAACCCTGATATAAAATAAATATAAACAGTGTAACAGTCAGATATTTCCAACATTTTAAAACACATCCACGTGTATAATCACATCCTAACTGATGTTTATAATAAAAAATGAAGAAATCCTTCTGTTCTCTCAAACAGAGAGTGATAGTGACTTAATAAGAAAGTAACATTAAAGTTAAAATGGTTAAAAGTAAACCTGTTACATAAATTTTTCTTTATTCTCACAGTCTGTAACAGTCCATGCAGTTTGATGCTGCATTGTTTTACTCCAGACTGTAACTTATCTATCCTCATCTCCCTCCATCCTCGCTGTCTGTTGATGCAGACACGTATTGGATCATTAGGTAATCAAAGGGAACTATAGTATCTATGTGAGGAATTATTATGCTAACTGATACTCGAATCTAACATTATTTAGACTAATGCTCTCAACGTTTTTAATCTCACAATGCATTGTACCAACCAATGGCAGGCTGTTTCATCATCAAGTCATGCTCTCTCAAACTGTGAATGTCTTTAAGCTCAGAAAATCCATGAGACGGCCTGAATAGCTTATAACGGAGAGAAAGAGAGACAGAGAGCCTGTGATGTAGCCCTTTGTGTTTTTTTAACTATGTGAACACTAGTACAATTTTTTGTCACAGAATGATTATTTTTCACTTGTTCCCAAGATATGGGAGAACAACTCTGTGCAAAAATAAGTATTAGTCATTATTCTTAATTGTGTGTCACATAAAAATCTTTGAGTTTTAATTTCTGTTTAGATTTTTCTTTAGTTTTTATAGTACCATAATGTTCTTAAAATTCAAGTGAATTTAAGCCCAGATTGCCCTTATAAAAGGATGTTTAGAGCCACAGGGTTAACGTTTCACAAGTTTTTAAGACAGGGGTCAGACGGTTAACATAAAGGAGTACAAATTATGACATGTCTACAACACTGAACTGCTCTCAGATCAAAATGAATCAACAGAGCTTCTCCGGGATAAACTAAATCATTGTTAGCTAATTTGAGAAGCTCAAATTCAAAATGGCATAAAAATCTATTGTAAATAAAGAACTAACAACAAAGAGTGGTTTCTACCTGTACCTGAAGACTGACTGCCACTTTCCCCAAAAAGTTTTACTTCAACACCCAGAAAGAGACAATATTGAAATGTCAAAACAGATTTAAAGTCGCTGGCTGACAGACTTTGAAATGTTTGTTGGGAACCTTCTGTCCAGTTCCAGACTTTGACAAACGCTGTTGTAAAGGACCCCTGGATATTAGCTGTCTGTTTGGCATAGCTCGCCAGGTGATAGATGTATCCGTGCTGACAGCTCAGTCTGTCAGTGATATTTCAGACTGCCTTGGGTACTGTACACTGCCAGATCCAACAAAGTTATAATTCAGCAGAGCGGTAATTTGGGTGGCACAATGGTTTTGAGTGCCATGTGGACAGATGAGGGATGAAGGGCATTGATCTGACATGGCTTGGAGGGCTGCTTTCAGGGTGGCACTATGAATTTTAACCACATGACTGCTCACATTACATTTTATACAGAGAACACAAGTAAGATCTGTGAGGATTGCTGTGTCTTGACTGGACATCTAGTGCAACTTTTTTAATCAATTATAACAATACTAAAAATTGAAAGATGAATTATATAACCATTTTAAAACAGATTTACAAAGTGTTCTGCAACATAAAAAATAGATAAGTAGCTAGACAAGTAAGAGATCAATAAAATGAGTTAAAACTCCACTGGAACAAGTCAAACTCAGTACTGTATTAATAAAACAAGCTAAATTTATTTAAACTTCATTGAAACTCAGATCATGTGAAAGCCCACTCATAAAAATGTTTAGCTGAAAGAAATTTAAAAGAGGATAGAGATGTCTCTAGAGTAGGGCTACAATTTATCAAGTATGCTTGTGAAGGGCCTCTTCAGAATTCAACACTGTATTAAAAAGACTTCATTTAAAGACTGTGGTTAAAACAAGCGTTTCCCATAAGGGCCAGGTCAGGTGCGGTATGGGAGCATATGCCAGTGCAGCACTTCACCATCAAACTCCATGACACATGTGGGTACCCCCCATGTCTGGACCAACCCACAGGGTCCTGGGCACCCATATGCAGTAGGCTGGACCAGGCCTGGGAAAGCGTGCCAGGTGCCATAAAAGCAAAGCTGCCATTCCTGTATCAAGCAGCTGACCTTTCCCATCCCTGCTCTCCTGAGCACGTCAGCATTGGACTCACAGTCTTGTCAATGATGCCCAAAAGTGCACCGAAGAGATGTTGTCACAAAGGAGTTTAGTCGGCACCTCCAGACTGGAGTGTAGTAAGACTAGGAGGACCAGAGTTCTTGCTCAGTGAACCCATTGCCTCATGTGTGTCCAAGTCTATAGCTGATCTCAGCCTTGCAGTCAGTGGATTGATGGATTTCGCTGCCAAGGTAGGTGAACTGCTCCACATCCATGCTCTTACCATTCAAAGACACAGATTCAATGCCAGCATCCAAGGCATCACTAAATGCTTGGACCTTTGTTTCAGCCTTCTCACTCAGCAAGTTAAGAGCCCCCACAAGGACATCTGCAATCTCCATGAGAACCACAGCATCATCAGCAAAGTCCAGATCAGTATAGATATCACCAAATGACACTCTACAGTTCACCACCCTTGGGATCCCGTAGAGCTCCAGAATCCTCTGGAGGGGATCTCTACTCGCCTTCTGGAATTCAACATAGGCTGTAGGCAACCCTCTAGTGAATTCCCTAAAGCACTCAGAGAAGACCCGAAGTGCCAGGATGCAGTTTACCGTAGAACTCAGGTGTAAAGTCTGACTGTTCAGGCAGCTGGTAGAGGAGCGGATCATGGATTCTGTTCAGCAGTATCAGTGAGAGGACCTTGCCCAGCACTAAAAGAAGTGTACTACCCCTGTAGTTGTTACATTCTCGCACATTACCCCTTCAGCCTAACAGCAGACTACTCACTTCATTGCAGCCAGATACTTTTTTCCCATTGTTTGTTTGAAATAATAGTTTGGCCCACTTTTCCTGTACATTTAGGTTCATTTTAAGTGTAAACCAGCCTAAAATAAAGATTTAAATTCTTTGCTTATAACATAAAAATAACATTTATCAAATGTATCTCCTTATTGTGGCAAAATCTCTCATTATGTATTTAATTTTGTTTCATTTGGCTGATATGTAAGAACTGAAACATGGGTTTGAAGCTCCAAAAGTCATGTTTGACTGACTGTTGAAGCAGTAAACACATTTCTCTATTGAGTGTATTTGCCATCAAACCATTCATCTTTAAAAAAACAGATCAAATCTTGCAACAATGTGAGCTTCAAACATAAAAGAAGCCCAGAGTGTTTTGTAGCAACTTCCCACAGGCTGACTACTCCATATTTGTGTAAAAGCCTGCTGCTGTTAAGCATGGGAATATTTTTAAGAGCTACAAGTGCAGATGGAATAAAAGGTAAGACATAATCCTACTATTGATTTGACACATTAAAATAAACAAGCACAAAACCTCCAGAGATTTTTCACCCAAATTCTTAGAATATAACTCTTTCAAAAATAAAATGAAAGGTTAATTTCAGTGTTCTGAGTCATCTAGAGACTTTGTGTTTTTAAATGAGTCATGTCCCGTCCATGATATATTGGCTAGTGAGTTTTAGATAGCACTGTTTTTCTACCAGGTTTTGGAATGAATACCTTCATTTCTCTGTGTTGTGAAGCAGCACTGTCAGTGCTGAAAAGATAACCTTCATCTCAGACCCATTAATGCAGGGCTGTTACACTGCTTTCCATATACTAAATCAAATAGGAAATGCACAATCAATTCAAAACTGTTTGAATGTTTTGCAGGAGCTCTCTGCCAACCTTTTATACGAGGTCAGTCTAAACTTTCTGCTGATGTATTAGCCCTCACTTTTAATGTCTGGCAGGAAAGGCCAGGGTAAAAAAAAAACCATAGCTTTGTAAAAGATGGAGCAGTAGTGAAATGAATCCTGACACCATGAAATTAATCCTGATGCCATCCAAACTCAAACCACTGAGATTACAGTTAGAGGACCAAGCCAAAAGAAAAATGCTCAGACTTTTTATTTGATGAAAATAGCTCTGCGGAATTCATTAGGAAGTTTGCTGATTGCTGCTGTAATATTTATACTGAGAAACAGATGATAGGAGGGTTATTAGGGGACCAGCAAATGTCAGAATTTGTAGTTGTTGACTAAGTAACAGCCATCACTGGACAGCAGATAGAAGGTATGAAGCTAACAGGTGTGGTTTATGGTTTATGAGGATATCAGGATTCAGAGTCAATCACAACACCAAAACAGTCACTATGGTGCTGTTCTATGGAATAAGCTGCCTGTTGACCTGAGATCTGTAAACTCACTAAGTTATTTTAAGAGTGGTCTGAAAACACTGCTCTTCTCTCATGCCTTTGACTGTTAGATATAGTACAATATATTTGCATTATGCCTGTGTACTCTCTAGGAGTACACATGACTTGTACTGTACATACTGTGTTTGTGTGTGTTTGTGCGTGTGTATGGGGGGTCTTCTGTAAAGCACATTGAGTTTGTATCTGTATGAAATGTGCTATACAAATGAAGTTGAACTGAATGAGCAGAACATAATTAAGCACACTTTAAAAAAAGAAACACACATATTTTGTGTTTAAAGATGTTTCTCTTTATTAAACCCAGAGCTGAGCAGGCATCAGTGACAACAGAATGACATTGATTAAGTTAGTTATGGCACAAAGGAGAAGCTGGGGTGGAGGAAGGATGCAAAAAGTATGGTAGAATGTGTACAATATTAGCCAATAGCTTGGGGCTAATAAGCTGGCTGTCAGCTGATGAAGGCTTGCATCAGATCAAATTATCTCCATTTTGTAGCACTGCTCGACTCTGTGGTCTGTCTGATCTAATGCTTTACGCTCGATTTTTGTGCCCAGAGAAATACCTTATCTCCAGTATTTCCATTAAAACAAAGTGAAAACATGACACCCCTTTCAGTTGGGGTGTCAGGAGTTAATGTCAGAGCGTAATAATCAAACTTGCAAGGATAGTTTAGTTGTGGATAATACTTTTCTATTGTAAGTGTACAGTAGATGCTGCTCAGCATGTTCATTTCATCGAAAAACCCTTTGAGTACCAGTATAGAAGCTAGGCTATGTTGCTATAGACGGGGTCAGCTGTACAAGAAAATTAAGTCAATTTTAAGAAAATCCAACTTAAAAGCCTGTCTCTGTTGTCTCTGTTAAAGTGTACACTATATTTGTAACTTCTTCGGTGTCCTTCTTTGCTATCTCAAACCACTCTAGGAGTTGCTAAGCTGAGAACCAGGAAGATTCCTGGTGGGCTGGGCTGGTTTAAAGGCCGTGAGGGCCGACAGTAACAGATGTGCAATACAAAGTACTATATATACTCTCATCAAAGTTTCGGGTTAGTAAATTGTGCAGTTTTTTTATACCCTAATGGATGCAAAAGTCTGGAAAGCTGAATGATACAGTGCTATATCAATCTGACTGACTTGATTTAAAGATGATTTAAATAAAAACAAAAAACTTTGTACTGGAAAGACTGGAAAACCTCCCCTTGATTAAAAAAAAAATCCAATGACAAGTCATTATTTGAGAAAATTATAATGAGATAATAAGTCATAGTTATGTGATAGTTCTATTGAGACAGAAATTCATAATTATGAGATAAAAAGATTAAATTCTGTCCTATATTAATGATTTTTAATCTTTTATTTCTGACCATGGGGTGTTTTTAATTTCATATGTCCTACCACAGAGTCTTCCCTAGGTTCAGGCACATTTATACTTTATACCTGTTTTATTTGATGTCAACTAAGTTTAGTAAAAAACATACTAGACCATTTTTTTTTTCAGGATGGTAATTAAGGATACTTAATCAGTTAAGTGAAGCAAATTCTGACATTTTATATTCCACAGGGAAAAAAACTGAATAAGGTACAGAAATGTAATATGTAGATTTAGCATGCTTTAATTCTTGCCTTTATGTTGTGCTTTGTACTGTGACATCAAGAAAAAAGATAAATGAGTTTAATTGCAGGATGTGTCAGTCAGATTTAGTCTAAAACAGCCTGTTTGAAAGTAGAATCGTTTTTGAAGAAAATGTTGCATGTGTGTTGGGCTATGATTGAAATACTAATGATAAATCTGGTCAGTGATATGAATGAAATGAGTGAATGAAAAAATCCTTGACAGTTCTTAATAGCATTAACAGTTCTTCTCAACCCCATAGCTACATCCATGTTTAAAGAAACACAAAGAAACTTCCACTTTAAGATGATCATTATAAAAAAAAAAAGTTCACACATCCCCTCCTGCTCTGTCCCAATCTCAGATGACCCAGACAAATTACAAATCCACAAGCAGCGCCTGTTCTGCCCTGGCTTGCTGGGGAAGGTTGTCAGGACATTATCTAGCTAATGATTCCTGCAGTTATCCCGCTCTCCAAAAATAGCGCCAATGTGTAAGATAGTAATTGACTTTCTGGGGAATTCAGGAGCTCCGCTGATCGATCAGTGCTGCTAACTGAGCTATGGGTGGGCTGGCGGGGCTAACAGGGAGGTTTCTGTATCCAGCTCTGATTGGAAATACAGTACACCGTTCACTAAAAGTGAGTGAAGAGGGGGAAAGGGAAAAAGAGAGGAAACGATAGAGAGTGAGAGTAAAATGTTAAAGATGACCAAAACCATCAGAAGTAGGACAAAACGAAGCTCATATGTGGAAGACAACATAAAAGAGGATAAGCGAACACAAGAGAAGACATACCAAAAGGTGGATGGTTGGAGAAGACACGAGGGAATAACAGAAGGGGGATAAACGTGTGTGCATGTGAGACAGAAAGAGAGAGTCATTTGATGCAGAGCACGTAGCAGATCTCGCAGGGAATAACTAATGTGACGAGCTGAAGACTGTGGCTCAGAGAGATGTCCCCTTCCACTTTTATAAGACAAGCTTCTCGTGAGCCGGAGTAAGACATCAAGCCACAAAGCAGAGGAGCAGAACGCCATGACTTTTTAAGAGGGCAAGACAGATAACATCCTGACTGAGGAACACAATAGAAGAGGGAAGGAGAAGTAAAGAGAGCAAGGAGAAGATAAAGAAAAGACAGAGTCAGAGGTGGAGAAGTTGAATGTGTGAAGTCTTATTTAGGCTTCAAAGCATGAAATGGATAGGTCAGTCTTTTCATCAGACAAACCTTTTATAATCTAGTTTAGACAAAAAAAAAAGGGTTAGCTTGGCTGAAAGGAACTGTTCCATTGTTTCTTAAAAACAATACTTCATCATTTGATGTTCAAATAATTTTAGTGGGGTACAAACTTTATTTGAGGAGGGAAGAAACACAGTTTTTAAAAAAAAAAAGGATTTTGAAACAACAGGTAAGTTCAATGTTCACATTTGAAAATATATTCTCTTCATCAAAATAACTGCATAGAACAAACTTGTAATAAATTACGTTTTTTAAATGTTTACACTCTTCATTTTGGATAAAAACACTTCTGAGCACTTAAGGCTACACAAGTTGCTGGGTGTTAAAATGAAAAGTATGTCACGTTAAAAATATAAGGGACATTTGCATTGCATGTCAAAGCACTTTGCATTTAGTACACCAAAGGGCCAGAGTGTATGATACACTTGAATGGCTCTATTTGGTGATGACTGAGCTTGCTGTTAGGTTGGGGAAAGATCAGAACAAGCTAATCTCTGTTGAGACTATAAAGTGGTTCCTTAAATTTGTCAAAACCAAATTTTACTTCTTAAAAACCTTTCCAGACTTATTACTGAAAACTGTCTTTAGACAAGAAACTGCCACATGTGAAGAAGGCTCTAAAATATTGAATACATTTTGTATTTTGATTATCCACTAATAGTTAGAAAGCTAGCTGGTTATTTTTGTGTTTAAAAGGATGTTTTATCACACTTTTCGCTCCTTCTGTAGTTAATATGTGTGTGTGATAAACTTTCAGTCAGTCACATTACTTAATGTAGCAAATGTGCCTCCAGCAGCAGACCCTGCAGCTGCAGAAATATAGACAGGTCCCAAAGGGCAAACAGCACTTCGCATGCCACAAAACATCCTGTCCTCAGCTCTCCTCAGACAACCTTAACTCAGAGATTTACTCACTGGCTGCTTTATTTCCAGCAATACTGCTGTGAAATTATCCACTGATTTAAACTTAAATGACAGATAAAATGAATATTTGATCATTCCATAGGTCAGAATTTTTAGTATCAACATCTGACAGACCATGGCGGCCAATCTGAAATGCAGATTTTTTTTTTAGTCTCAATTCTTTGGTCTGAGAGAGGTTAGAGAAACTTTCGGGAACACAACACCCATGCAAACATTGGTCAATTTACATCTCAAAGAATATGGTATATAGTTTGTAGTGTGCTGGCTTATTGGTAGGTGGAGCTTTACACTTGAGCAGATGTTACCACTATATTTTATCATATTAATGGCAAGTTGTATTAACTATAGCAGATTTAAAAAAGGTTTAATATCAATTGCGATTCACCTGACTTTGTCTTATACACTATATTGCCAAAAGTATTTGCTCACCTGCCTTGACTCGCATATGAACTTAAGTTTATCCCATTCTAAATCCTTAGGGTTTAACATGACATTGGTCAACTCTTGACATTGGTCAAATAATTGAAATCAGGTGTTCCAATCACTTCCATGGCCACAAGTGTATAAAATCAAGCGTCTAGGCATGCAGACTGTTTCTACAAAGATTTGTGAAAGAACAGGTCGCTCTCAGGAGCTCGGTGAATTCCAACGGTACTGTGATAGGATGCCACCTGTGCAACAAGTCCAGTCGTGAAATTTCCTCGCTCCTAAATATCCGACAGTCAACTGTCGGTGGTATTATAACAAAGTGGAAGCGATTCAACTCTCCTGGGAAGGCTTTCCACAAGGTTTAGGAGTGTGTGGGAATTTTTGACCATTCTTCCAGAAGCGCATTTGTGATGTCACACACTGATGTTGGACGAGAAAGCCTGGCTCTCAGTCTCCGCTCTAATTCATCCCAAAAGTGTTCTGTCGGGTTGAGGTCAGGACTCTGTGCAGGCCAGTCAAGTTCATCCACGCCAAACTCTCTCATCCATGTCTTTATGGACCTTGCTTTGTGCACTGGTGCACAGTCATGTTGGAACAGGAAGGGGCCATCCCCAAACTGTTCCCACAAAGTTGGGAGCATTGAATTGTCCAAAATCTCTTGGTATGCTTTCACTGGAACTAAGGGGCCAAGCCCAGCTCCTGAAAAACAACCCCACAGCATAATCCCCCCTCCACCAAACTTTACACTTGGCACAATGCAGTCAGACAAGTACCGTTCTCCTGGCAACCGCCAAACCCAGACTCATACGTTAGATGAAGAAGCATGATTCGTCACTCCAGAGAACGTGTCTCCTCTGCTCTAGAGTCCAGTGGCGGCGTGCTCTACACCACTACATGCAACGCTTTGCATTGCACTTGTTGATGTATGGCTTGGATGCAGCTGCTTGGCCATGAAGCCTTCTACACACTGTTCTTGAGCAAATCAGAAAATTAAAGAAAATGATGTTTGGAGGTCTGTAGCGATTGACTAAGAAAGTTGGCAACCTCTGCGCACGATGCGCCTCAGCATCCGCTGACCCTGCTTCGTCATTTTACGTGACCTACCACTTTGTGGCTGAGTTGCTGTCATTCCCAATCACTTCCACTTTGTTATAATACCACTGTCAGCTGACTGTGGAATATTTAGGACCGAAGAAATTTCACAGCTGAAATTTTCATGCTGGAATTCACTGAGCTCCTGAGAGCGACCCATTCTTTCACAAATCTTTGTAGAAACAGTCTGCATGCCTAGGTGCTTGATTTTATACACCTGTGGCCATGGAAGTGATTGGAACACCTGATTTCAATTATTTGGATGGGTGAGTGAATACTTTTGGCAATATAGTATATTTCAGTACTGCATTTTTAAAAATGTACTGCTGTTTTGTAACCACATGTTTACAAGTAACACGTTCTACCAAATGCTTTGAAATCAGAGAAAGAGTGAAAAAGAAAAAATAGCACATTTTAAAATTAAATATAACAAAAGTAATACCTGCTTGAGTCCTTCTTTGAATAAGTAAAGATCCATCAGAATGGAGTCTGAGCCTATCTGAAGCCTCCTGCTATGATAACTTCTCCCTTTCTTTGATGGATATAAACCTTTTAGTGGGATGTAGGGTGCCACTCACACCACATGCACATCCTCATTCCTTCATGCTAAGAACAGAAAATGTATGCTTGGCACACTTGATTATTAATTTTTGACCCTCATTAGGAAATATCTTGACTCAGTCTCATTTGATAAATTAAGCTTCAAGCATTAATCATCAACCTTATGAAAATCAGCTGTTTAATTAGGTGAATTGATGTAGTGAATCACATCAATATGAAGTCTTTGTGTAGCTTAAGGATAATGCATATGGACACAAAGAACCATGAAAATCATGGAACTTCTGTTCCAGTTCAACATTTTGGTAAAGCATAGATGTTATTCTATATCATGAAATCAATTCAAAGTATACTGGGATAATGGAAATAATATTGATAAAATAACCTCATGGACTTGTAATTTTCTGGCTAAACCACTGAATTAAATACCTGAAAAATAAAGGTAGTTCATCATATTGACAAAAAATAGATCCAATATTACCAATGAGCAGCTCTGCCCGCTGACTTGCAACACTAACCACATCGACCTTAAACAACCAGATATTAGAAGGACAGCTTCCCCAATATCAGACTTTAAACTAAATTGGTTTAGAAATATTTATCAATAAATGTTAAGATCATCAAATTTTACAGTGAGGCAGAAAATAACAGAATTTGGAAGTTCATTTTACGTCCCTGATTTATATTGGAAATCAATACTCACACTAGATGCATTTGCACGTGAGATAATGTCATAGTGACTGACCCTTGTGGGTTTATATAGTACATGTTGGGGAGCCCCCCACCTGCTTGGAGTAAGTAGTGTGATCCCTGTGTGTCACTGTGCATTCATTATGAGGGCTGGTCTCTGCAGGTGGGCTACAGCCAATGGCAAATATATCATCCACGTTTCATGCACACTGACACTCTGAATTAATGGCATGTTGTATATCATACTCTGCATGAACCCATTTTCTCAGTCAATCAATAACCAGGCACACTCTGACTGTCAATTCTATGCACACACTGTATATCAGCTCACTTTCACCGATGTTGTACATTCATACTGTTCATTTACTGTCCCTCACACACACTCGCTTATCTCTTGTATACACACAAGCATTCCTCCTTTCTCTTTCTCACAGACACACACATACACTTGCTCATATATACATAGAAGAAGTGAAGCCCTCTCTGCCAGCGCTGGGCTGGTGATTATTCATGGGAAGGAGATGGGGATGAGCAATCAGCAGCCGGCTCATTAATCACACTGGATGCAGACCCTTAATCTCCTCTACAGGTACAGAGGAATCCTCTGCTACCGCTCATCATCGCCCTCCGCTCTTCCTCACTCTGCCTCGTTTTCTCCTCCATCTACTGTCTCATTTTCTCTCTGCTTTGTTTGTATCCTTGGCTTCTTCTCTTTGTCCTTCTCAGAGTCTCTCACACTTTTGATGTCTTGCCTGTCAGTCTTACTTTCCATCTGGCTCTTGTTCTTCCTCTTTTTCTGTCCTTTCCTTGCTGTTCTTAAAGAAATTCCTTTTTGGCTTGGTGGCCCTAAAAATGCAAGTCAAGGTACAACGGTGCTTCTTTTTGAGCAGGGACTCTTAATTAAGCAGCCGAGTAGACTTTTCGGAATCACAAAGAGAGGTCAAAGAGTGAGCTAGTGGAAAAAGGTGTTTGGTGGATGGAGGTTTTTAAAACCATCTCTTTAAAGCAGGAGATCTGGGTCTGCATGCTCTGCTCCTGTAGCTGTATTACCACCTTAGAGGTCAAATGCCAGCAGCTGGACCCTAACTTTGTATAGTGTTTGGTGTTTTGTAATCATCATTAGAATTTCAAGACATAATAAAATGCACTCTTTGTGTATTAATTCAAATAAAAATACAGTTTATAGCAAGTGTATGGAAGTTTGATAAAAATTGCTATCTCTGCTTAATGAAATCAGAAAAAAAATAGTGATGAACAGCCAGTGAAGTCTTCTGAAAAACTACAGCTTTGAAAAGGCAACAAAAATGGAAAAGCCTTTGCTGATTTATAAAGAGATACGTACATCTCTACTACAGTGACTGATTGGAACTGGTATATGCCAAAGGAAAAAAACCTCACAAAAATAGCCCTGCTATTGTCAACATAAGACTTATCCAGGGACATCCACCACAGTCCTCCTAGAGCAGCACATTTCCCTGGCCATTTAAAGGGAACAATTGTCCCCCCTGCATCATTTAATGACCAATTCTGCAAACACAGCCAGCTCACAACAGAGCCCATTTCTGAGGTGGGTGTTGCTGCTAAGCACCTGAGCGCATTGCAGGGCGACAGCAGATTTACAGAGGACGAGGCTCAATAATGAACCTCCATCAGCTGGGTAATGACAGGGCAGAACACTCTTTACTGTGTCATTCAGTCCCTGAGGGTGGAAGTAACCTGTTGGGGAAATGAACAGATTAATTGCCTGTCTGGAGGGTTCACGGACGTGTTTACATTGGTAGTCGACCTCCAAACTCAGCTAACTTTTATCTTATATTATACATTCACTGTCTCTTTAAGGCTTAAAGCTGAGTCAGTTGATTAAAAAGACCTTCTGATGTCAAGACTGAATCTCCTGATGCTGATACTGTAAAGTAAACTTTATATCAGCTTATACGCTTGTCACACTTCAAGCCATTTCTTCAACAGCATTCTTAATATTTTATGTGATATGACTCCTGAAGGTCAAAGATACAGCAACCCTCTGGCATTATCAAATCCATTGACTGAGGTGACAGAGTTTATAGGCTGTCATGTTTTTCTTGACATTTTTCTATACAACAATCCTGTGCGCTTTTTTCCCCCAGTCTTCTACTTTGGACAGCCATGTCCTTTCCAATATCCCTTCTTGAGTTTTAGCTCAAAATGGATGAAAACTAAGTGAAGCCAATTTGGTTTGACTTTTACTTTGATAAAGAAAGGCTTATAACAACATCCTAAGACAGAACACAAAGCAGTCTATCTGTAGGAAAATGTACACATGCTTAAGTTTGTGCATGTGCCAAAAATTAAAATTATATAATTGTTGTACACTGTACAGCTATGATTAATAGCCCAGGCTTTCTAAACTTTGGTCTATGGAATTATCCTGCCCTGGGACAGGCATCAATACAAGACATGCCTCTAATCGTTTTGAAGGCAAGCTTGTTCACAGTAATGATGGCAGAGACTATACAAATGGAAGTTTACATCGAAAAATATGATTTTTCCTTAATGGCAAGATCAACCAGAGAATAGATCTCCAACCAGGTTGTTCAGGTAAGACCACTCCTCTATAACAGAGTAAAATACATAGAAAAATTGACAGAGTTAATTAAAGTCATATATAGCTAAATTTAACCATTTAAAAGCAACTCTTACTCGGTGGATAACTCCACTCATGCTGCAAATGTATCTCACATCAAAAATAACAACAATCCAACAGACAAACACGCAAAAGAACCCCAGCAGGGATCACGGTACAACAGGCAACATCCAAATACAACGAAACATATATTAAACACATCTGAACACTCTGCCCAAGGGCATGATGGGATCTCCACCTACACATCCCCCCAGATTTGAACTCACAGTAGGAGGAGCTTAGATAAACTGATTCTTTACAGCTGATGAAAAACTCTAACACTTAAAGCCATTTCTCTCAGAATGGCATTAAAATGACACTTTTGGAGTAAAAGTCAACTCCTCCCCAAAAAAAAAAAAACAAATACAGAAAGCCTGTTATCCATACCATCACTACAGCAACACTGAGTCAAAACTGGAAGCTAATTACTGCAAAATCAACCCTGTACAGGTGAAGAACGTGCTGTTGTCTTGGTTCTCGTGTGAACTTGTGATCCAGCATTCAGGTTTGCCTCAGAAACTCACCCAGTGGGTTCACACCGGTTGGTTGCTTGGAGGAAAACTGTGACGTCTGGACATGGACCCTATGTTAACTGATAGCAACGGAGACCTGCTTTTATTTGTTAAATGTGTGACAAGTTAAAAGGACTGGGCCTTAAATTAGGATTTGCTGTTATCTTAAGTTGATAGTAGGTCTATTTTATTTAGTAAACTTGTTATTTTATGGATTTTTGGTATTAAAGCACAGGAGAGAGGATGTTTACTTTTCAATTTACTTGGAAAACATAGAAAACATTTTTGGAAAATCAGACTCAAGACTCAAGATAAAAGTTATCTTCAACCATTTTGCTTAGATAAAGCTGACATTTTAAGCCTCAAAAGGCCAAAAAAGTCCTCCTGCTCTGAGAGGCTTAATGGAAACAAGCTGACAGTCTGGAGCTAATCTCCCATACTTCATTTGGTCAGATGAGACCCAATTCATTAAAGAGATCCTCTCATCTGATAGCAGCATAAGATCTCTGACAATCAGGATAATCTTTCATCTTAATGGAAACAAAAAAGGCCCCACCCACCTCCTTAAAGAGGACACCCTCTCTTCTCTCTTCCCCAGTACTATACTACATCCTGACCGGGGTGTGCTAAGTGGTCTTTTCATTTTAAAGCCCTCTCAGCCTTTAGGGAGGAGAAAGGTTGGCGAGATTAGAGGTCTGCAGCAGACCTCTGCACTGCAGGAGTCACAGCTTGACCTGACCTCAGAGTCTACAGAGGGAGAGACAGAATGCACAATGAGTCTGTATGTTTGCATCCAGGTGGATACATCCATATAGGACTGAATGTTTTCAGATGTGAAATTACATTGTGTTTTGGACTCATGCATGTATTCAGAAACAATAGAGTGATAAGAGCTGCTGCACAGAGGAATTTAAGAGCACAGAGAGTAAAGAAACTACTCCAAGGTCAATAAATCCTTGTGTTAAAACTGTGGTAAGAACAAAACTAAACTCTTTTTCATTTGATTAGTTTTAGAACAATTTAAAGTGTATGTTTCTCCTCAAAGAGTGAGAGGTCAGTGCTTAACACAAACAAATGTGAGAAAAAAGCAGGAGCTAATGAGACAAATGTAGAGACAAAACAAACAGCTAGTTAAAAAGAGAGTTGTTTCTCTTTTACTGAGTCACAAACCAAGTACTGAAATGAAGATATATGCTCTGATTTAGCACATAAATATAAAACATCACAGTCTTCTGTCAGAGTTAATGAGCACTGTTTTACAGTGGGACCAATGAAAAGTGCTGAGACAGCATTTGGCTTCTGCAAATGCTGCCAGATTTTCCTGGAGATTATAAGGCAGCATTTTTAAGATAAAAACAGTGTTGTCCTAGGGAAACTCATGTGTTTGAACAATACATTTTCCAAAGACAACTGTAGTGACTCCCCTAAAACTGAGGCCTCTGTCCTAAATGTGCTGTTCATTTATCCAGCTTCGCTACCAAAGGGAGGTCACCTGGTGCGGGAAATTAAGTGGAGGGATAAAGATCAGCTTCTGCACAAGCAGTTAAATACACTACAAGAATAGCCAGATATAATAGTTCTGAGTTGATTTCCACATTGAAAATGCAGCTGAAGCACTTCACAGCACCTCTGGGGCTGCTCACCGCTTAAAAGTCTGCAAATACACTCTGGCTCCAGTACAGTGATAACTACAGACCTCAACATCAGTTTCAGTTATCATACTAAGATGATCATTCCTCCAATGACCCAGGCTCATAAGGTGTTTTGGGTCTTAGATCATCATACCCCCCTCACTTGGCCAACCAAGCAGGCTGATCAGACCCTGGCTTGTGTCCTAGTAGCCATGTGCCATAGCTCACCCCTCCTGACCACAGCCACCTCAAAGCTTTTTCTGTGGCTTCATGGATCTTCCTAGTGGCTCCTCTCTCTTGCGGCCCTCTAATTCCCAGAAGACCAAGTGTCTGATGGAGAGACTGGCCTGTGAAGCCCCTGCAACCCACCTCATGGCCCTCATGGGCTTCCTCTGTTCGGTCCTCTGAGGGAACAGGGAGTTCTATCATGACCACCTGTTTGGACACCTCTGATCTGTGGTCCAGGACCTTCAGCTGCCCTCCCAGGTCAAGCTTCAGCCTTGTGCATTAGCTGTGCTCTTTCTCCTGGCCTAATGAAGGTGATGTTATGTCTAGCTCCTGCTTGCTGGGCTGTATGCCTGAGTATTTAGTAACAGCTACTGCCTTCAGCACCTGGTCATGTCTCCACCTATCTCTCCTCTCCCAGGCCTTTTGGCAGCAGCTTAGTATGCTCCAGGGAACCTCTCCTCTGGCACAGTGGACAGTCTGGGGTACTGACGGGACCCCAGCAGTACAAGTTAGATAGACTTGGTAAGACAAAAAACACTGAGGAAGGAAGGATGAGGAAGCTTATAGCCGTAATCATCTTGTAATGAAGCCTCTGCTTACATTTTGTTCATGACTCAAACTTTGCTTTTATCATCACTAAAAATTAATCTGAATATGCAGCATTTTAATTATGTATCAGATGTCATTGCTACTATTCAATTGATAATTCCAATAATAAAAGCTGTTTGGCAAACCTCTCGACTCCCTTTTTTTTTCATTAAGTGATGGTAAAAATCTGAGAGCAGTCTGTCGTATGAAAATCTAAATCATTTCATTTACAGTCTTTTTATTCTGATCAAGAATTTTTTTTTTGAGTGATTTCTGGTGACTTTTCTCTCCTACAAACTTTGACAGTTTTGAGCATGCATCTGAAACCATTCATTTAGTGGATGTGTGTGTCACTGACTGCTGCTGTTGCTACTGTCTGTGTCAGACAACACGAGTGAACAGCAGTTATGAGCTGTAGTTTTTTAGGGTTCCTACATACTTATATACATTTAAAGACCTGAATCAAGAAAAATTAATACCATTACTTACACTGTAAACCGTCAAAAATGAAAGGCACCACATTTCATGCCTAACCAGGGCTGAATTTTCTGATTTGATGTACAATTTATGAAGTGTCAAATGATACACCCTTCAATGCCACTTATTGTACGCTATGCCTATGACTTGGATTCAGTGAGATAGCGTCCATGCTAAACAGATAAGTCTATCAGAGCGAAAAACACGCCAGTTTTACCATTATTTTCTCAAGCCTCCTCCTCTACCAAATCATATGCGAGCAAATGCATCTATTCATGTTAGGTTAATTTTATGTACAGGCATAAAAAATCAGAGGATATATGTAGGATATGAATCACGAACACGCGCATTTCCACCTCTAACCAAAATGTGACTGCGATTACGGCAATTACACGCATATATAAATTTACTGCATATTTGAGATATGATATATTCTTACCTATTGATTGAAAGGACCTGTGCATCCTCATGCATGTCCATCCACTTGCTATGAAGTGAGGGAAAAGTTGAAATTGTCCAAATGTTCCCCTTTCTTAGTCCCAGACTGCAGAACTCAGAAGTAGCATTTTCGACTGTAAACACACTCCACTTACGGCATGTCCGGTTGTAAACATAGACACAGATTCGTACCTGAGCACACACGTAGGAGCAAACAAACTTTTCCTTACACATGTAGCCCACTCTCAGACATCCATGTCTAGTGGCATGAATCGTTTCATTTTTGTTCTGATGATGTTTAGTGGGTGAAATAGCGCTTCAAACGGTCTGAGTCCATGGAAGAAGAAATCCCATACATATGTGCGTTGCCGCAGGGGTTAAAATGGTGTGCTGGCACTACCTGCTGGATCACTGTGGAATGGTGAAATTTAGATCCCTGGTGATCTAGTGACTGCATAGAAACAGTTGCTAAGAGTTGTTTTGGTGCCACAGAGTAAAAAAAAAGTCTATAGTCCAGATTTCGGAGAAGCAAGGATGGATGGAGCTATTTGGTGTCAATCGAGTTCTATGGGCAACATATATATATATATTTTTTAATACGAAGAAAAATAATAACTTTGGCCAAATTTGATGCCTCAATTTATAAAAATGTGACTATCAACTCAAAAAAATGATGATAATAATGATGAATGTCCTCGAAACTGACATGTTGGATAAGAACATGTCTTACTCAGTTGCCATCTAAAATGTAAGACCTCTCATTGGTAAAAGTCAGGCTTTCTAAGACTTTTTTACGGCCTTAAATTTCAAATATGCAATTTAAGACTTTTTAAGACTTTTCAAGGATCTGCAGGAACCCTGGCTTTTGGTGGGATCAGCTGTGTTTCTCCCCTGGCTGTTACAGAAATTATTTAAAAGTGATTGGGATAGCTTCCATGGCTATTTCCAGTTCAATAACAGACTCTGTCAGAATGGCTGCTGCTCTTTGCCAATGAACTGATTTACAGTTCTCTCTTTGACAAAAATTTTATGTCTTAATCTTCAATCTCAGAAGATCTTGTCACATCATTAATAACCGCTGTAGAAATCTGCTTAACTCAGACAAAAATAAAATAGAATGATTTTAAAATTTGTTTTGTTGCACCTGTGAAAATAAAGCACCTATGAAAATCAAACTGTGCTTTAATGTTTCGCATACACACCAGATGGCCACTGAGAAACTCGTGAACCACAAACAGCCTGCTGGAACAAAAACGTTGAGTCTAAATGTAAACTTTGTGAAGTGTAAAAGATGCATTAGATGGCAACAGATGAAATGCGATCATGGGAAAAAATTGGACTGGCATCAAGTATAGCAGTTGCTTTACTTTTCCTTCAACGTAAACAAGAAAAGCATTAGCTTGAGCATCTGCAGTTCAAAAAAGATACAAAAAAGAGTTAACTAATTTGTCTTCTCACATAAGAAGCCAATAGCAGTTTTCTTTTTGTACAAAAAAGTATTTATTTTTGTGAGGAATCATAGTAGTGTGTAATTCACATTTATTTTTAAACATTAATAAGGTTCATGACTGAGTCATGCTACATTCATACAGCAGGCACACTTTGGTTATAAATGGCAGAAGGACAACTGTACTGCTAATGCAGAAAGAAAGGCAGATGGTGTTTGGATGATGTAATTTTTGGCTTTTATTTGATCTTTTTTAAAATTATTGATCCTTGCAAGGTTTGCTGAGCATACATGTTCCTTTTCAGCAATGGTAAAGGTCTCATTTTTGTGGTTCAGCATTTTTGCACCTGGGACTTGTCAGTAGAAACCACAACACTTTGCTGCAACATAATACGCAGCCTTATTTTAAGCTGCTCTGCTGAGTTCGTCTGATATAAATAAAGGGATTAAAACAGCAACTTGGCTCATACTTTGGGGGTCTTGATTATCAGAGTACAAGGGTTTGACTTTGTTCAGTGATGAATGAACAACTTAACATTCATACAGTAGAGTGTAGTTGATTTGTGACACACTCCGGATGATTTCTGAGAGTCACAGGAATTCAAGACCTTTGTATTTTACAGGAGCTAAATGAAATCTCGTATATTATTACAAACCTGGAACCAGAGTCTATGATGGAACAACAGCAATGGTGTCATGAAACAGTCATTTTTTAAAAATGTGTATGTCGACCAATAAAGAGTCTTCATTTCAGTTCAGTCAATTCAATGTATAAATGTAGGGTGTGTTAACAGGAGCGTGAACTAAATAGGCACTACTACATGGCATCATTAAAACCATTGACAGGGTTACAAAAAGCAGCTGATGATTCCATGGAGCTGATTAATTGCTCCACATTTTCCCCTATAGTACCCTTCCCCCTCTCTTGCCCTACAGTGCAATGCATGACCAAGGGGGAAAAAGTTTGTCTTCACCATGCATACAGGGTATTGCTGGATTATTATGGATCCTCCAAGCATGACAGGTGTTTTGAAAAATAATCATGGAAGTTTCAGGCCAAATTCCTGCATGCTTAATGATTAAACAATACATGTGCAGCCCACTGGCTGGGGGATAAAACTGTTGGCTTGAAGAAGAAGACTTTGTTTTGGTCCCTAAACTGGACCCTTCCCTTGCAGATGTGTGACCTCTGGTAATAAATGGCCTGTGTGTTTACAAGAGATAGCATGCTAATGTTTAGAGTATACCATTAACACTGAAGGCCAAGGTGATGAGACCAAAAGCAAATTTAGAAGGAAGCAGCAGGTGCTGTTTTGAAACCTTCGACCTCAGTTTACAGAAGGCCTAAAAAAGAAACACTGTTTGCCCTGATGAGCACAATCAGTCTTCATATTCACATTAAAGTGACTAATTCGTCAGACATTTAAATATGTATTTGCTTGGCCCCTTCTCAGGACTTACACGCAGACCAGATTAGTTTTTCTCCCTAAAGCCCGCTGCAGTCTGTTGTCACAGCTGTATGCATATCATCAAGGCATCAAACTAAAAAGCCACCGAGTGTTTTTTTCTGGGTTTTTGAAATATGGTACAACATCACATCAAGGTGTTCCACATGCCTGTAGCTTGTAGCTTGGATTTACCCTGGCAAGCACAAAAAAGGAAAAAAAAAAACCCTACATCATCCTGGTACAAAAAAGCCTTTGAGCTTTAACCCTGGAGCCAGCTCAGTGCATGTTGTTTTAGAAGACAGGGTTGAATAGGAGCTTGTTGCCAAAGGAGATGTTGAGTACTAACAATCTGAGAGAAGCCTGAAACACTGAGCTGAGCTGCAGAGTCGGCTACACTCCTGAGACTTTGGAGATTTGGGATTTCTGCTCCTTCATCATCACCTTTACTCACTTGTGCACAGTTGCACTTCAAAATGTTTGACTTCTTCAGTGTTCAGAAGCTGGCAAAGCTTCTCTTTACAAGGTCTACTGAACGAAAAACATCGGCTTTAAACAACTTTTGGTAGAGAGTAAATGATATTGGCTGCTAGTCTGAATGCTTATGTAACTCTTACAAATCAGAAAAGCTGAGAGCACAGTGGGAATGCTTCAGAAAACTTTCCTGAATCAAAAAAACTTGGCTAACTTAGTTTGCTGTCCAGTGATGACCTTCACTTCTTACACAAAAGTTATTTACAACTCATACTGTAAATATCATGCATGTTTCAAAGATAGTCACTCTTTTGCTTTGGATTATGTGATTTAAAGGTGCAGTGTGTAATATTTAGCCTAGTAGCATTTAGCTGAACAAACCTGGTAAAATAAAGCAAAACATTTCTAAGATGGTCTATCTAAATAAGTGTTTAGTCATCTAAATTCAAAAATAGCTATTTTGAAAAAAAAAAAAAACAACTCAGAATAAACCTTTAATTCATACATAGGGAGGGTCCCCTCCATGGATGCCACCATCTTGGATTTTTCATGTTTCCATGGTAACATAGAGGAAAAAAGGAAAAAAGGATAAATAAAGTTATTGTATTGTATTGTATTGTATTCACATTACAGATACACATTCAATTCAACTGGTTGCCACAGTTTCCAGCAGAGAAATGCAATCTAGAACCCACTTCTAGATGTTGATATTCAGTTTTACACACTGCACCTTTAAAGGTCCAATCAGGAGTTACCTCAGTCAGCACTTCAAATTCAGTCTTATTTTTGCATTCATACTCCATGCATGCTTTGTCTTGCATTTCCCAATAAATTATTATCATAACAACAGAAGTATTTAGGTTTCACACATTTGTTTTCACCTTTTTTTACACTATTTATGAGCAAGATATCGATAGTGCTAACGTTGCAATGCAGATGGATTTACCAGACTGTCATCACGCAAATCCATCCTGCAAAGCTCAAATCAACAATGTCTGAGCTAAACTGAAAATGGTTGAGACCAGTCAGGATCATTTGAGGAGAACGAGGTCGTTGCCACGGGCAGGATTAAGTTGTGCTGACTACAATGGCTAGAGCTGTGGTTAGCTTTTCAGTGGCTACAGTATAGAGGCAGACTGGGCCACATTTCTTTTTTAAACAAATAGCACAGAACCTCATCGAAAAGATGTTCTCACTCTTCTCCTGATATGCCTCGACCTGAGTCTGAGATTGTTACGGATGGGTTGAGTTGTACTGTAAACCGGTGTGTACAGTTGACGCTACTACTGAAGCAATTAGCTCAAGAACAGCTGTAGAAAAGCAGCTGTTTTATCAGAATTTTTCTACATAACTTTACTAAAACAAGAGATAAGACTCTGAAAGACACTGAAAGCTACTTTTGGCAGTGAAGATGTTTTCGCTCTTCTCCCGACCGACCTCAGCACAAGTTTTATCCACACCACAATAGATTACTACTACTACTACTACTACTACTACTACTAGTAATAATAACTTCATTTGAATAGCACCTTTAAAAATAGAGGTTTACAAAGTTCTTTGACAATGAGCAGAATCACAAATAAGAAAAAGCATCAAAATACGAACACAACAAGAAAGACAAAACCCTAACAACAGCATAAGCCATGAAAAATTCAGTCAGCACTGTAATCCCAACATGATCAAAAACCCAGCATCCACATTAGAAAAACCCAAGAACAGGTCAACTCAGAAAGACATCATTTAAACCTAGATTTGTACAATTCCAGAATAAAGACTTAGAATAAAAACCCAGAATAACCTTGATGAATCCAGGCAACACAGAAACCCACCCACATCAAAGAGACTCAAGGACCAGAAATGTAAGAGCGTTTAAAATATTAGGGAGAAACAGAAAGAACACCAGCATTTTCCTGTCAGTTTGTCGTGGAGGTGCACATGCATACAACCTCATATTTTCTTGTTGCTCTGATTGGCCCATTGTGACAAACAGAACATTCTTCCAATCACCTTCTGAGAATTTTTGAAAAGTCCTGCCCTCCACAAACGCTCTCTATAGGAGGTTTCCCAGATGAATGTGAAATACAGTGCCATGAAAAAGTATTTCCCCCTTTCTGATTCCTGATTTTTTTTTACATATTTATCACACTTAAATGTTTCATCAAACCAACTTTATTATCTCACAAAGACAACCCAAGTAAATACAAAATGCATTTTATATATAAGGATTTTATTTATTAAGGGAAAAAAAAATCCAAACCTATCTGGCCCTCTGTGTAAAAAGTAATCGCCCCCTGAGCCTATTAACTGGTTGTGCCACCCTTGACATCAATAACTGAAATCAAGCATTTGTGATAACTGGTGAGTCTTGGCATTGCTGTGGAGGAATTTTGGCCCACTATTCTTTGCAGAATAGTTTTAACTCAGCCATATTGGAGGACTTAAGGTCACACCAACGCATCTCAACAGGATTTAAGTCCAGACTTTGACTTAGCCACTCCAAAACCTTAATTTAGTTTTTTTTGGAGCCATTCAGAGGTGAACTTGCTGGTATGTTTTGGCTTGTTGTCCTGCTGTATAACCTAAAAGCGCTTGAGCTTGGGGGTACAAACTGATGGCTGGACGTTTGACTTCAGGATTTTCTGGTAGACAGCAGAATTTATTGTTCCATCAATCACAGCAAGTGGTCCAGGTCCTGAAGCAGCAAAGCAGGCCCAGGGCATCACACTGATACCACCATGTTTGACTGTTGGCATGATGTTCTTTTTTATCAAATGCTGTGTTATTTTTACGCCAGATGTAACGGGGCACACACCTTCCAAAAAGTTCAACTTTTGTCTCGTCAGTCCACATTTCTCCAAAAGTCTTGGGTATGGTTCGCCACTGTTCCCAGCTTTCTCCATTTGTGGATAATAGCTCTGACCATGGTTCTCTGGAGTCCCAAAGCCTTGGAAATTGCTTTGTAACCTTTTCCAGACTGATGGAGTTCAATTACTTTGTTTCTTATTTGTTCTCTCCCTCTAGATGAAGCTAGATGGAGGTCTGTAGGACTGAGTAATTTGCGATATTGATCGCCTCCATGACAGGTAGATTGGACTGTGGAAAAATACACTTTTTTGTAAAGTATGTAGAAATTTTCAGATGATAATTGTAGTGTACAGGTCCATTTAGAGCTGTAAAGTACTAAATTTCCTCTATTCCCATTCATTCCTGATGGCTGTCCCCCACTTCCTGACCCCCAACGGACATTCAGGATCATGTAATTGCAAACAACCTATTTGTATTTTGCTGAGATTCAGTAAAGATGAGTACTCTTACAGGACAGCCATCACACACAAAAACCCTGAATCTGGTTCAGATATTTCATTTACTAACCACACAGAAACCAATCTAAACTACTTTCCTATTGCAAACCCAGACACACTTTACATCCAACTATTTTTATGAGTAAAAATTTTTATCAGTCCCAAAATCTAATCAGTTTTTTATGCCATTTCTGCCATTTCTTGAAATTTTCATGAAAATCCATCCATGACTTTTTGAGTTATGTTGCTAACAAAGAAACAAACAAACAAACAAACAAACCCACCCAATCACATAACCTCCTTGGCAGAGGTAATAAACAAAAAATCCTTGAAATATCATGAAAGGATTTTTACACTTAGAGGTACTTCCTCTAAGTTTATCAATTAGAGTGCAGTGGAAACACATCTGGCAGATACATGATGAAGTTTCTGGATTAAAATGATTAGGTTTTGATGACTAAAACTCCTCAAAGAGCACATTAAAAACCTAGTTTCTTTAATTATAACCTCCTTTATTTGTAATCTCTTGATTAGCTTCCATGGTATAGGTGTTTGACAATAATACAATGTGATGCTGGGTCCTCGTTTGCTTTAAAAAAAAAAAAAAATTTCATGATCAGTGCCAACTATTGCTCAACCTATTGACTCCAAATTCTCAAATAACAGTAGTGAAAGAAAGTTGACATAAATCTGCATTTTCTTTAAAATTTACTCTAAATGTTGTGATAGATTTGGATGGACCCCTTCTGTCAGGGCTGCAGAACAGTGGGTTTAAGCAGCTGTTCTGGTTGGTTTCTCTGTTATTCTTACAGTTTCTTTTCTTGTAGTAACATTTCAACTCATTTCTAAGTAATTAACAATAGCTTTGCTGATTTCTATGGTAACAAAAGCTTCATATTAACACATGCATTTCCCCTTTTACACAAGTACAAATCACTGCATTTCTTTGTTGCATCAGGAACCTTAGTCATCAAGAGACAATGACAAAGAAGTCTGCTGATTTTCAGCACGACAAAATTGATTAAATTTACAGAAAACAACCCAGTGCTGCCAAAACAGAGTCATTGAGTGCTCCTGAATAACAAACTAACACTTGTTATTCGGGAAGTCAAGAGGGGATATGAGTCATTCATTTTCGTCACTGCTGCCTCCACTGTGTTAAAACTGTAAGGTGTGTTTACATCGCTCTCTCCTTCATTTTCCTCTTCTCTCCCAGTCCCAGCTCTGTGCTCCAGCCTCACACACTCCTCTTTGTGCTCCCACTTCCTCAAACGCCATAATGTCTCACACCCTCTGCATCCACTGCTGTCCCAGACTGCAGGAAAGATGTTGCTGCATTACTTTTTGGGCTTTTTCCAGTGAGTTCCTTGACATGTGAAATAATGATACATCACCTGCTCTTCTCTATTTGTCTTTGGCCTCCTCCAAAATCATATTCTCACTTTGTTGTTGGGTAAACATTTCTTCCTACAGCTGCTTTTATTTTGATCAAACACAGAAGTTTATCCTTTTTGAATACAGAGGAGCTGAAATTAAAAGCTCCTGAGGTGTTTGTTTGGGTTTTGTAAAATAAGCCTCTCAGCTAGAAGCTGCCTCTTCTGCAGCACTCAAATGCACAGTCAGGCTTTTCCCTTGCCTCTCGTGTCCCAATATTTTACCCTTTCATAACACCTCAGCCTGTTTTTCTTTTTCAAGCAGAGCTTTGTGATGCCAGGGCTGGCTTCTTTCACTTTTACCTTATCAGTGCAAAAAGCCATCCTCACAAACCTACACAGAACAGATGTTTGTCCAAAGAAAACAACACTTACCCCAGAAGTATATACAGGAAAAATGTCTTACTTTCTCAGACCATCATGCTGTAACAGCAGAGCAACAGCAAGCTGAGGCTACCATCCGTGACGGATTACGTGGTCGTGGTTGTACTAACCTTGTTGGCTTGTTTGGTGTTCTATGAATCTACTGTATTCATTTTTTTATCCAGTAAGAGCCCCCTTTTTTCCTGTCTCTCTCCCTTTTCTGCTGTGTTTATCTCCTTTGTTCTGATTTCAAAGCCGATGAAGGTGGGTGCTGGAGGGGATTTCGTTGAGTAGATGAGAGGAAAAAAGGAGGAAGAGCAGCATTCCCATGCAGGCACACACCAACGTGGAGCCAAACACACATCCACACACTTGTTTGAAATCGCAGAAAGGCATTAAAATAAAAAAAAAAGTGTGAGAGAAAGGGGGGATTGTTCCACCAAAGAGCTAAGAGAAAGAGCAAATCAATGGAGGCATGATAATGAATTATTTCCTCACCAGAGAGGGAGTAAGAGGAGAGAGATAAAAGCAGACCACATGCTGCGCCACTAACAGCCTGGGGGCTGCTGCCAGTGAATTATAGCACGTTGGAACACACTTGCTGCCCTCGGGACCCATTGGTTGCAAAGGAAAGCAGGAGGGGAAAAAATAGAAATAAGAAAGCTGCAAAGAGATGGGAGGGACGAGGAATAAATGTCGGAAAGGGTAATAGGTCAAAGCAAAGCCCCTGGAGTCTCTGTGAAGCATGGATTTTCATCTCTATGGCTAATTAGAGACGTAAAGATGGAATTAAAGTGCTGGTAATGAAGGAAGGACAGATAGACGAGGGGAAATGGAGGAGCAGGGACGGGGGGAAGTGTTGGATGGGATTATTCAGCATGTGTAATTATGAGAGATATTAGATGTCTGCTAGAACAGCGGCTGTGTCATAAATGAGAAGTCATGTCCCACTGATCTTTATATGATGTTGTCGATGTAATAGGAGATTATACCTAGTGGGTTTTATTCCACTACATGATATGCACTTAAGGACCACTCTACTCAGCCACTGTGAGTCATAGTAGTGTAGTTTGTACATCATTGCAGTATATCAAACATATCCACTGTAGATATTTCTAAGGACCTGTGTCTGTTACTATTATTTGATTATGGTGGAAGTGCCCATTTTCAATACAAAACCAGTGTAGGTCAGCTTTGTCCTGGGCACAAGAAGACCCCGGGCTTCATCTTTTATCTGTCACCGGGTTTCAAGTTGAATAAAGTTTGGATCAGTGTCATGCCTGTCAATGTCATTTCCTCTTCACCAACCAATCAAAACCATTAGGACTTGACAACAGCTTGGAAGAAATGTATCTGACTCGTCTTTTTCAGGGAACAATTGTAGGTCTGAAGCTGCTACAACAGGATTTCTTTACATTATCTGTGAATTCTGGTGATATTTCCTTAAATAGAAGGAAAATATTCAGCACATGGAGCTAACATATTAAACATACCCAACTCTTTCTACAGGGAGAACAAACCTTAACTTTTGTAACAGAACTACCAAAATCCTGCTGAAATAGTCTAATTTTAGGTTTTTGCCATTACATTTTAGAAAATTTGGTACGAATATAACTACACATGATTTAGTTCATGAATGTAAGTGACTGGCCAATGATTTTTGGAGATACTAAAACCCAGTTTGTCTGTGTGAATTACACAAGTTCTGTTTTTCTGTTTTATGTCTGAAACTCTTTCAGGTTTGTTCATCACCCCTCTGCATTTTGCCTCACTTACTAATGCATTTTAACTGATTTTCCTTCAACTTGCCTCATCTGCTTCATTTATTAATTTACAATGTCTTCTAAAATAAGTTTCAATAACCCTAAGAGAACATGTCTGATGTAGTAATACATCTGTTGTTTTAAAGCAAGAAAGGAGATGAAGCAGTGTACATGTAGAGTGCCTATCAAAAGTATTCACCCGCTTGGATGTTTTAGAGGATTTTATAAATTAATTATGGTCAATACAGTGTGGCTTTTTGACAACAAAACAAAACAAAAACATATTTAATATTATAGTGAAAAAAATTTCTACAAAGTAATGTTAATAAAATAAAAAATATATAAGATAAAATAAGTGACTGCATAAATGTTAACCCCCCTTAAAGTGACTAACCTAATTCAACACAGGTCAAGGTCAAGGTCAACTTTATTTATAGAGCATTTTCAAAACAGAGTTTGTACCAAAGTGCTGTAAAGGACAAATTAAACAGAGCATATTTAAAATCACCAAATCAAACATCATGACATTGCGAGTGTGTATAAGACATAGACATATAAACAGTGACATGCCCATAAGTATCCAAGTACATATGGGCATACCATGTGCACACCAATTTACAGTGCCGTAGTTCAAATGGACATCAGCTATCCCAAAAACACACACATACACATGCACACACAAAATGGGGCTATCATAAAACGAGGAGGAAACAAGGACTAAAACCTAGAGGAATTAACTACCAGAAAAGACAAGAGAATAAAAGTGAGGCTTTAAGTGTTTTTTGAAGGAGTCCACAGAGTCAGCTGATTGTATATGTGATGGTAGGTTGTTCCTCGGTGTTGGAGCAGCTACTGAGAAAGCCCTGTCACCAAAAAGTTTATGGTATGATCATAAACACAAACAGGAGAATAACAAACTAACACCGGGAAAGAAGGAGACTAGTGAAAGAGGTCACCAAGACAACTACAGTATAATTATTCTGAATGCATCCCCACTGTGAAACACAGTGGTGGCAGCATCAAAGTGTGGGGATGCTTCTCAGCAGCCAGCTCTGGAAGCCTTGTAAAGGTAGAGGATAAAAAGACTGTGGCAGAATATATAAAAAATCCTAGAGGACAATCTTATTCAGTCTTAAGGAGAACTACATTGTTTGAGAAGATTTATTTTCCAGCAAGACTATGACCCAAATCATACAGTGAACACTACACAGAAATGGTTTAAAGACATCAAGATGAATGTTCTGGAGGGGCTGAGTCAAAGACCAGACCTTAATCCAATAGAGGGTTTGTGGCTAGACTTGAGAGGGGCTGGTCACGTCTGATCCCCATGCAACCTGACATAGCTTTTGCAAAGAAAATAGAGTAAGACTGCAGCGTCCAGATGTGAAATACTGATTGAGACCTTTGCACACAGATTCAGTGCAGTGATTACAGCCAAAGGAGCATCTCCTATATACTGACTTGAGGGGGGTAAATATTTATGCAGTCACTTTTTTACATTTTTATTTAATTGACATTACTTTGTAGAAATCTGTTTTCACTTTGACGTTAAAAGGTTTTTTGTAAACTCTTCTTGTTAAAATAAAAAAAGCTAAATTATATTGACCATTAAGGTTAAAACATCAAATGGGATGAATAATATTTAAAGGCCCTGCATGACAATAGTTACTCAAGACCACCTGTAGAGCTGAGGGATAAAGGATTACTACACATGTATTTTCTGTTTGGCTAGAGGGTTAAGTTAAAGACAGTTGAACAGTGAAGCCAAATGGTCCAATATACCTCACTGACTTATAAGGAAAGAAATTTAAAATGTTAAAAACAAAGTCGATTGCAGAGTTAATTGGTCTGTGGTCAGAGTAACTTCTATTGTGTTCTGTTATTTGCTCATTTTGTTGATTAGACCGTAGTACCCACAGCATGTGTCTTGCAAATATTTGCAAAGTTAGGATTAATGACTTCACTAAAGAGTGCTTTAAATCTCTGATGCTGTGCAATGTAAGCGAGGTTGTACAATCATAAAATAAATTGATGGTCCATTGTCTGCAGATATCGTCTGAGGGCAGCTCTCATACTTGCTCATTTAGATGCAGTAAATTACATCTCCTTTTTCGTATAGAGGACCTAACTGACAAAGCCTCCAATGTTGTCTGATGTTTCTCATTCTCTGCTGTACTCTATTCATGCAAGGTATAACATTGCAATCATATCAGAATCTTTACTGCAACACTGACACCCATAGTTATACAGTTCTATATCTTACGATAGAAAATTCACACCCTTAATTGTCCATTGTGCATGGTTCATACTGCTCTGTATCATCCTCTCCAGTGGCAACAGCTAAGTGTTGTACTAAATAAATGATTTGGACATTAAACCACAGCAGCTGCAGTTGCCATGGTGACTCTGTGGGCTTCTGTGTCTGTTGTATTCAGAACAGCCTGCTGGATGACCATGTGAGCAGTTATGTGACTAAATGAGCCTGACTGTATGTGAAATGCATATGCATGTGGACATAAGTGAGTCGTTGAGTGCCTGCTTGTGTGCGGTAATTATGCAGAACCAGCATATAATTGTTTTCCTGGCCATCAGGTTATATGTTGGGGAGATATATTGAATAATAAGTGGCTAAATATGGGGAAGCGTGTTCAGTGTTTATTAATGTGTTCAAATGTAAGTGGCATGTGATGTCTTTGGATTACTAAGATCCAAAAGATTATCTTGTGATAAAATAAAGCTGAAGAGAGAAAGTTTCCAAGTTTCATGTATTTTCACTTGTTACCGCAGTGGGTAGGGGACATAATCTGACTCAGTAGTGGACTGCTTAAATGTTTTGGTTGTTCTCAGAAATGCAGATATGTAGAAGAAGAGTCCCATTAGGTGTCAAGTATCATCTTCTGGTGAGGTGTAATCTCTTCTCACAGATGCTTATTACATTAAAATGTATAGAAACTGAGCACAGTGTTTTGGTTTTCAGTATTTGGGGCATTTTGACCACAATTTGTGGGACAACTGTAGTCCAAGTTAACCAACTGACCAACATACCAGCATTAGCAAATAGTCATTTGATGTAAATGAACCTAAGAACCCATCAAGCTCAATCATTTCAACTTGCAATGTGAATCTGCTAGGCACTGAGAAGCAAAGTGAATCAATGTTTTGCTTCCCTGAAGACTAAAGGTACAGCAGAGATGATTTGTTTGATTTAAACTCCATTCAACAAACATTTTGAAAGTTCGTTTCTTCCCTTCTTAATGACAAAACTGACAAAGCTTGCATTTTTACACTTCACAAAGCTGCATCATGATGTTCTTTCAGCAAAGTTAATTCCTCTAAATTGCAATTAAATCCCAAGATTTTATTTTGGTTTATACTGCTGACGTCATTTAATAATCTGGGACTCAAAGAAAGATATTGGCAGATGCAACTGAAGGATGATGTTCTTCTTCTTCCACAGGAGGTTTTCCAACCAGCTCTCCATCTAAGGGTCTGAACTGTTTTTTTTTTGTTTTTGTTTTTTTTAAAGGTTTATTTTTGGGCCTTTTCATGCCTTTATTAGATAGAGGAGGACAGTGGATAGACTTGGAAACAGGGAAGAGAGCAGGAAGAGACATGTGGGAAATGATGCCACAGGCCAGACTTGAACCCCGGTCACCTGTGTACATGGTGTGCGCCTTAACCACTCGACTACTGGTGCGCCCCAGGGTCTGAACTGTTTTAGCTCTTGCTGCAGTTACTCAGACAAAATAGCAAACAGTTGTTTAGGCTGGTAGATCTGTCTGACTCTTACTGCCTTCTTCTAAATGTCAGGCCTGCCTCCACTGACTGGTGGTCCTGACTAAGCAGCCTGAATCAGGTATACCTCATGCATCACGTTCATTCAGGACGGCTCTCCTCTTATAATCTGGGCTATTGAAAAAAGGGCCAGGAAAAGTTTCAGTGGCTTGGATACAAGCCCCAAGGACCTGTCTGTTATAGGCCAAAGCAACTAAAGGAAACCTCTCAAAAAGACCACAATGTTCTAAAAAGACAGAAGTGAACAATCAGAAACTGTACTTTAAATACAGTTTAAAACGTTTCATGAAAAATTTAGCAAGGCCAAAGCAATACAAGCAAAAAGACAATAAAGATGTTGGCAAACACCTGACCAAAATGGAATGTCTGAATTTATTTTATGATTTAATTTAATTTAATAGAGAGAAGAAGAAAAATGTTGTTGACATAAACTCTTCTTGTTTTGATGCTGGAGGGAAAAGTAAAAAAAACTGGAGAACATAAAAATACATAAAAAAGTAACCTGAACTTGACAAATCCACAGCCAGGGCAGAATACCAGAGCCCCTCTCCACTCTCTTTTTATAAGGATCTTTCAAACTAAAGCCCGGCCAAACTTTATCCATTTCTGGTAAAAATGATTGATACATTTTCTTCCATATCAAGGTAGCTATCCATTACGCATTGGTTGAAAGTACTGCCCCTCAGTGCTGATTGGTCCTGTCACTTTCTAACCGGGCCCAAACTGTTATTATTGCCTACTACAACTTATAACCCTCTATTTGAGAAAATGTCCTGAAAGATCACTCAACTCATTTTGACAATGTGAACCAAGAAATGATGGCATTGACGATGCAGACATAAAAACCATATTGGAAAAGGAAGTCTTGCCTCAAAGTCATTAAACACTTATGGCTGACTTAAAGGGAACAGACAAGAAATTAACTTGAATCACCAGAGGGGCACACTGCCCATCAGAAGCTGACAGATGATGATTGCTGATGGGTGCTGAGATTGAGTGAGGTGGATTGGCCTTAGTTGCATTTGTGGCAACATAGTGGTAAAAGCTAGTATTTGGTGGTGGTCTGGGTGGTTAAACATTTAACTGAGAGACGTATGATGCCTGATTGTTCTTTTTGGGATCAAAAGTCAAGTTGGGTTCCTCTTATTGATGTATGACACATTACAAATATAATATAAATTAATTTCCTTCTTTGGTATAAAGAAGTGTTTACATGCTGTAAAATGTTGGATAATGCTCCACTTGTTGTTGTGGGTATATTGATAATAATGGGTGGTTTTGCACCATCTGGCTTACTAGCTGGCTCAGTTGGCCCCAATCAAGCCATTTACAGTCTGAGAACATTTCAGTACAGTAATGAAAACAATGTTGCCCCTATGACCAACACAACCAACTACAAATTGGCTCCCTCTCCATAATGGTTAAGTCATTAGTTTACATTTTGTAAAATCTCTACCTGCCATGTGCCATTAAATATCTCATTTTCACAAGAATTCATACATTTAAAGGATTTCTGAACTATTCTGTGTGATTGCTAATAGATTCAACAAACAAACCACACCTTATCAAACAGAATCATTTTGTAAAGAAAAATTAATCAGTTCAGGCTGGATGAAGTATGACCAATGCCTCGACAGTCCCTTACCTGTTACTGCAGCTACCTGGCTCTGGGTAATTACCCAGGACCACAGAGCACACTTGGTTGGTGCCAGAAAGCCCCTTAACACACACCAGCAATTAGGTGTAAAGGTCCATTGAGCAGTAATGAGGCAGTAGACATGGGCTAGGGGAGGGTGGGCAGGGGTGGGAAAGAAAAGAAAAGGAGGAAGAAAGAGAGTCACTGTAAAGAGTTGCAGAAAGATGAGGAGAAAAAAGAAAGATGAAATCAAAACAGAAGGCGGTGTGGAATAGAAAGCACACGAGTAGACTGTAGCGAAAAGACGGACAGGAAACAATAGATAGCGGCGTAGAATGGAAGTTAAAGGGAAAGTTATTGTGTGGGTGCAGAGGGAACCTCCAAGACCTCCAGTTCAAAGTCACTTTGTTGTTAAGAGCTTAGCTGGAGGTCTCTCACCCACTTGGCTGTCAGAACAACAGGCTCCCGTTGTAAAACTGATATCTGATCTCAGCAAGATCATTTGTGCAGATTAAGGGAAAACTTGAGAAACGTGAAAGATCAAACCCTGTCAGGAGCTGCCAGGCAGCAACAAAAAGATATCATCTAGCTGCTGAGGCATCACGGCTCTGTGAGAGCTTCACTGGATACAAAGAGGGGGAAATGTAAACAGAGCCCAGCAGGTAGAATTTTATTTCAGTGCATCTACGCGTTGTGGAAACTTGAATTGCCATGTGACTGGAAATAAATTCATGTAATAAACTGATTTTTCTTTTCATCACATAGCACCATGAATTTTCCCCTTTGCCATCAAAACTCTAAATATCCCACAGAATACAGGGATGTGTTATGGGCTTTTACTTACATGCACCACTGAATCTCCCCTCTTTGGTTAACATAGTTTCATAGTTGGTAATATCTTTAGTACTGCAATACTTTCATCATTTTTACTGAAAATATAGTATGTGGTAAGCAATTTGATTTTGCATTATATTAAAGTGGTTCAAAATGTTTGCCCTTCCCCTCCATACTTAATTATCTAATTCAATGTGATTTTTATGAGAATTTCATCATTACATAAAATTATATGCAATCTATGTTTTTGTGTGACTATCTCATTTCTTTTCCCTGTTTGTTATCCAACATGATTTGTCATTTCTACTGAAGCCACCCCCCTTTAGAGGCAGAAGAGGCTCTTCACTCTTTTCCCACTACTGGCTCTACTCTGAAGCCACACTTCTTCCATGATACTCTCTTGTCTCTTTCTAAATTTTTTCCGCCTTTTTCACAGTCTCGCCTTCCCTCATCTCCATCTCTGCTACTTCACACTTGATTAATTAGCCCATCCTGCCGAGTGGCCCTGTCAGGGCAGCCTATCTCCATTTACTTTCACTATTAACAACATTCATAGAAAATAAATAGACTCACAGTGGAGGAGGAGTTTGGTGAAAAATAAAGAGCACACGCTCACAGGGTAAGAACTGCATGTGGGAGAAATATGGCGGAATAATAGGAACAAGTAAAAACTAGCCTGGTCCTAATTAGGTGCCCACCAGCTGTTTGTTGTGAGAATAAATGAAAACAGGACCACTGGCTCAGTGTGCTGCACCTCAAGTACTAATGATTTTGTGTTGTACATACACTAACAAGCTCTACAGCCCTAAATTTAAATGCTTAGGTAAATCCATCTTATATTACCTGTCAGCACAAGTAGGCAACCTTGACATCAGTGTTGAAGCTATTCAGATTCTTCCAGAAGTACATACACTGTTAAACCTTCCCCCACATATTCCAGCTGTATATGGTATTACTGCCACATGAGGAAAAAGAAACACCATACAAGGAACAGTACAAACAAAGCACTTGCCAGTATAAAGAGCATGTAGCTTGTGACGACTTTTATTCAGTGTTTCTTAAAAATGCTTCTTTCATCAAGTCTACAAACAACCAGTAAGGACACTTCTGACCAAATCAAATTTTGTCTCATCTTCCTTTACCTCTGTGTGCCTCACTCTCTTTTCATCTATGTCTTTTATTCTTTTGCCAAGAAATTGTTTTAAAATAATAATTTAAAAAAAACTATCATCAGACAGGATCTAATAAAGTGACATTTTGTTTTAAATAAGGTAAGGTAGGCTTAAGCTAGATGACATGGCCTAATATTGATATCCCGCTATATTTTTGCTTTATCTCAATATACGAAATGTCCTCTTAGCAGCTGTATAATGTTTAATTAAGCTCCAAATGACACTAGTTTGGTGATTAAAATACACTGTTCTGTTGGGTTTTTAATAAAATTGTCTGCAGAAAGGGTAAAAATCAATATAAAGTCAAATTTAGCAGTTTTATTTTGAAAAGGACTTCATTCAATCTTTCACTAATAAATAAAAAATAAACAAACCATGAAATACTCAGTATTTTACAGTGTATAGAGAGTTCTGAAATGTTTTCTGTGTTAAGGTTACTATTGCTGATTATAAAATGATTACTTTCGTCATTAAGGTTGAAGCAAACCTACACAAAACTCACCAATCCTGCATGCAGCTGATGGCTAAAATCCTGCAATCTAGTCCACCATTCAGGCTCATAGCTGTGATTATATTAGTCTGTTATTTATGCTGATGAACGCTGGAGCAGTTTCTCACAAGTTCATGGCATGAAAGTGCTTTTAGATCTTTTTCAAGAAACGGTCCTGTGTGATCATGGGGAAAAAGCTTGTTTGGAGGCAGGAACATTTCAACTCCCCATTGTCGGTGTTTTGAACCTTTGCGCTGAGATTAGTCTCCGTAGTTGTGGAGAAGTGGATCACATTCAGGGCTGTTTCTAGCCATTTTGGTGCTCTAGGCGAACTTACAATTTGACTAGAACAGTGTAAAACCTTATTTGTCAAGGGCAGTGCTTAAGTGAACGCAATATTATAATTTTAAACTGAACGCAGTTTCTGTCATTCCATGGTTTATGTGGAGGTTCAGACTTTAGGAGGAATTGGACGTGCATGTTGTGGGTGCAGGTGGGAGGGAGGGATGACACACACGCACCAGCAGGTGTTAATGGTCAGGAAATCAGGGGGAATGGGCAGGTAGGGTGTTAGCTGTCCGACGCAGGACTCTATCTCTACATCCTGTCCATTAAGAGCTGAGTGAACAAGGAAAAAGAAAACTTGTTTTCTAACGACGTCTTGCTGGGCTCCCAGTGCGTGTGCCGGGGGCGCGTATGGAGAGAGAGAGAGCAGCGAGGTGAGGCTGGATGGTTTAACGAACAAGGGAAGCAGAGGTTAGAGGAGTGCAGGAGTTGATGGTCTGTTACATTGATGGACTTATTAAAAATATTCAGGGCTCATGAAGGTGCCCCCCTCACCGTGGCGCCCTAGGCAACCCCCTACATTGCCTATGCCCAGAAACAGCCCTGATCACATTTGTTCACTGCTGGGCCATCTCCTCTGAGGGGAGTGTCATTATGAGATTTTTAAAATCTTGGCTTTTCAACAACACTGAGCTCATGTCTTTAGTGACTTGTGTTACTGCCGCCGTAATCTTGACATCAATTTGTGGCATATTTTAACGAATACCGGCTGAGTTCGACCTCTTCCTTTACAAAGTTGAATGACTGCTGGATGACAGACCCGGCACTGTTTCTGGTTGTCCGTCTCTGGTTGTAGCTAACTCACCGCTAACTCGCCATGCTGCTCTGTTTACCTTCCTCTCCCTTGCTTCTCTCTCCACTGATACAAAAACCTGCATGTGAGGAGGAGGGTTTTCTGAATGAGTGGGGGAGTTAGCTCTCTGCTGTGAGGCATGCGTTCAGCGAGAAACTCCAGCGAGAAATGCATGCTGATGGCTCAAAACTTCTACATAATTTATACTCGATGTTCGTGATATAGTCGTTTTATATATTGTGCATGGCAAATGCCGCGATACATAGAGTACACTCAATTATTGCCCACCCCTAGGCTTAAGTATTTATTAAATACTTTATCACAATGGCTAAGTTCACATATTGTGTGCTTTCGTGGACACTGTCTGCGCCTAGCTAATTCAAATGAGTAGCAAATGAGCACCCAGAAGAAGAAATAAAGTGGTTTTTACTGTACATTTGGTTGGATGACAGCACTGTTCACATTATGACAAGTGGTGCAGACTTCAGAAGAGACCATAGCACAATACCATCATGATTAGGGTTTGATGTATGTTTTTCAGGGCCAATACGACACAGATTATCAGTAGTTCATGACATGGAACTGGTGCATTCATTATGACGACAAAATCTACTTAATTTGGCAAAAGTAAAATAGCATGATCAATAAAATGACGATAAATAAACACTTTTGCCTTAGCTCTGTCAGTATGAGAAACAGCAGACAACAATGTAGAAGTAGCAGGAAAAGAGAAAGTGATTCCATGAGCTCACTGTGTCAGTGGTACTCAGGCTTAAATATTGATTGGCTAGAACTTTTGTGACATCAAGCCAATCAGATTGTGTTGTTTACAGGGCTTTTGTTGAGACCATAGAGAGTGAAAATAAAGCCACAGGGGAAGACTCACCTTGCAGTGCAGCCTAAGCAGCACTCCTTCTTATTAGTTAACTAGAATGGCCGTCTGAGGCGGTAGACCCACGCCTATGCAGCGCCACCGAGGAACTCGCGCTCCCATTGATTACTTTGGTGTTCAAAATTCGAAGTCAGAGAAAAACCAAACGGGTGCGCGGATCATCACCAAAATCTAATCGATTCTTCCCTGTCACTATCCCAAAATTCCCTGAAAATTTGATGAAGATCCGACTTTCCGTTTTCGAGTTATCTTGTACACATACAAACAAACGGAACCCTTTCCATATCCCCCTGCCGATTTCATCGGTGTGGGTAAATATACAAATTATCAGTAAAATATAATGCCAATACCAATACTTGGCCAAAGTCAAATATCAGCATCGATAATCGGCAAGGCCAAAAATAGATAAGAGGTTACAGTTGAGATCATCAGTTTATGAGGATCAATATGGGATAATTGATGGTAAAATGTAATTTTCATTTGCAATGCAGCTTGTAAGTAGTGTCTATGGAGCACTAGTTAGTCATTTGTTGGGACGACTTGTTGGTTTTTGCAGTGGAGGATGGTATTTGGCTGTTGTAAACTGCTAAGTTATGGTAGCAGCAAATGGGCTAACTTAAAGCTAACAGAGCTTTTCTGAAGCTAAGTACTGTTGTTGTGTATATGTGAAATAGGTGCATATTGTGGAACTGACTACATGTGTGTAAGGTAATGCTCACAATTTTCATTATGTTGAAACAAGTTTAATAAAGACGAATAAAAGAATGTGGTTCATCTCCAAGGCTTTATCATGTGTAATATGTGTAAACAAGCAGGCTGTAATAATAATTACTCCAGTTTGCTGTTGATTTGGTTTCTACTGTCTCGGTCTTGGGCCAGGTTTGGGAAAAAAAGTATCCTGCAGGCATGAAACTGCATCACTGTGTTTCATTTTTTAAATGTTTTGCCGTTAAATGCAGGTAATTGGTCACATATGGCCATCTAAAAAGAAACACCTGATAGTAGTTTTAAATGGCCCAAATTCTAGAGGATTGAGACAAAAAGTCCAGCAGATTCTCTGGGACTGTCTCCAGCATTAGAGGAACTTGTGAAGCTCTATGTGCAGCCCCAAAAGTACTTGGTGATGGTTTCTGTGCTTGAATCATTAAGGAATTAAATTTTTTAATTCAAGTAGAACTGTATCTTTGAGTTACTACTTCAGCAAATCTTACATTCTCTAACTGTTTCTTTACCAAGCTGTTGCCACCTCTACATTCCAATTAAAAAGAGACGAAGTCTACAGTTGACAATATATATCAGATGTTTGCACAGGCTTGTCTTAACCTGAGAAACAATGTAAAAACCAATATCATAAACGTAGGAGTGACACTTTGCCCTGCACATTTATAAAGGTTATCCACCATCGATAGTACATGCAGTCCATGTATCACCACAGGGCAGGTTTATACACCACACATGTATCCACAAAGGAGCTCTGACCTTGTGTGACCGTATATATTACATCTGCAGGCTTCAGATATCTCTCAATAAGCCTGTTCACATATCAGCTTCTCTGCTAATGCCCTGATGTCTTTTAGCGAAAGGGAAATGTGTATCTTCTCTGCCACAAGGCAAATTCCTGCACATTCATTATAGTTTAATTACAGTGGTTCTAATTCAGATTCAAAGGGCACGTGTATGAGGCATCCACACCCACTATGCTGACACTGTAGCAAATGCAAGGAAAAAGAACCCTGGAAACCAATACCATTAGGAAACCACTGTGCTGATTTAAATCCTTTATGTTGTTATCACTTTCCTACAACACTCTCTACAGCAAAGAAAAGCTCTATTTTTCATTTTTGCTGCAGCAAGGACCAAAAAGTCATCTTCTCCTGACTTTTTAGTATCTTATCCTTCAAATTACTGGCGTGATTTTAATTATGAGCAAAAAATACACATCTATTTAGTAATAAAGCAATGAACTGCATGAAGAAAACAGACTTTCAGCTAATCATCTAAAACATTTGTCAACTAAAAAACACCAAATGTTCACTGGGTCTGGCTTCACATATGTGAAGATCTGCAAAGACACATCAAGCAATCCACAAAAATCACATTAGGTTCACAGAGTTTGGCACTTAATATAAAATTCAGCATACAAGATATACTTTTGATACCCAACTTTTATATAAAAAGTCATATGTATACCAGTACAACCAGTATACTCGTAATGCTAAAGTGCCTCTTTTAACCAGCGTCTCTCCTTTCTGATACTACTGCATTTATAAGGCCCTCAGAAATCTGCTTTATTTTCATCCAAATTCAGTTTTTTTCACCCAAATTCTTTGATATTGCTGCGAGCTGAAGCCAGTGGACAAAAAAATTGCTACAGGTCACGGAACATCAATTTTTGTAAGGGAAAGCAAGTGTTTACTAACCTGACATGCCAGATGGATTTGTTTCACACATCCATCTGGGAAACCTTCAATATAAGCATTTGGGAAAGGGCAGAGGCTTTGAAAAAAACTGTGATTGGATGAATGTTTTGTCTGTCACATCTTCACGGGCCAATCAGAGCAACAAAACACACGACATAGCCGCGAACGCGGTGTGCTTGCGCAGCTACCGAGGAATAACGCGAACCATGGCGACTGTAGACATGTCAGTACACGACTTTTGTTGTTTTTGAAAAGAAAACAACTCACTGCTGTTCTTTGTTCTTCTTTTAATGAAGAAATGTTGTCAAGTTCTGATAAAACAGGCACTTTAGCAGCATCCACACTAAGCTCCTCCGCCATAATTGGACTGGGATCTTGTTGCTGCTTGCTTTCATCACGACTCCGCCATGCCTGAAAATACTACCCCTCATCGCTGATTGGTCCTGTCACTTTCTAACTGAGCCCAAACGGTTCAGATGGGAGCTTTGCAAGGTGGATTCGCCAGTGAGAAACATGTAAACGGGCGTATCCATCTGCTTTGCAAGGTTAAGTGTTTTCTATGATGAAATTATACAGTACTACAGTTACAATAAAAACACAGCAGTGCCATTCTGTGAATGAATTTTTTTTAGAGTAAGTGACAGAGCAGGAAAACACATTGTCTGTTGAAACACGCCCACAGGGAAATGTATTTGGCATGCCGGGTTGAGATGATACACATGCTCCGTGATCCCAGATCAAAGTAAGCTCTGTTTAATGATTAAAGACCTGCTCATATTACACAAGATAATACAGGAGATGTGTCACATGTTGATGACAGAAAATCACAGTTTATTTGCCACTATCTGCCAGTTGGAGTCACCAGTGCTGCGTAAAGATGTTAGAATATGTGTCTGTTTCTGTGTAGCCAAACAGTGTGATGCTGTTTCAAAGCTCACAGATAACTTAAAAGCAGCAGTTTTAATGCTCCTGTTATTGTGCACATGGCACAATAACACAATAACAAGCACCAGTGTGCAGAGATGCTGAGCCACTGTGCAGTTATTTTAAGAAAAAACATCCCTTTCCATGCAAATTGACCTTCCTACAGTAAGCTTCTTAAGACGAGGATGGTAATAGCACAGCATTCATAGATTCACCTCCTGTCTGTGAGAGCCTTAAAAATAAATGACGTGTAGATAAGTTCAGTAAATACATTTTGAAATTACTATCACTAAGTCATGACCAAGAGTTAAATAAGTCTGAGTCTCCCAGCAGCTCTTTCATCAATATGTGGCACCTTTACACATGACGTGTTCATTCGTGGAGGAAACTTTGTCAAGCTGATGCTCAAGTAAACACATTAATATTGCCATAGCAAGTCAGTTATATGATGTATTAAATACATGAAAATAAAAAGTTGTAGTCATAGTAAAGGTATATGAAGTTGAAGCATATATAGAAAACCTTCAAACCAATACAATGATTCTGAATAGTTTGTAGTGTACTTGCACTGTAACTCATTGATATAGTAACTGTAAAATCTGGAGGGTAATATTGAAGAAGGATGAGTAGGATGACTTCCCAGCACCTTCTGAAAAAAAAAGTCTTTTCTTTTCACTAACTAATCTTTTACCTTATAGACGGATCAAGAAATGTATTTCCTGAGTTTCTATTCATCATATTGTATCAATAGCCCCCACTTAACAGTGTTGGATACTTTTGAATAAGAAAATCTACAACTTCAAGATTATTGTTGATTGGATTAGAGCATCATCAGGTTGAGTCTTAAATATAAATGTCAATGTCAATGCCTTTTGGAAAATGTCTCAAAATCTTGTTTGGGGTGCATCAATAACATCAGTGAATATTATTCTTCAGTTATAATTAAAATCAGTTTTCTTGGGAGCCAGAAATATGTGCTCTGTTGCAATCTAGTTAACTGAGATGCCAAAGACAAATCAGAGAAAGTTAAACAGAAAAATAAACAACCTGCTTACAAGGTAGAATAAAGGAGGAAAAAAATCAATAAGAATGTAATCATCTCAGGAGTATTCTCCTAGCATATTCGCTTCAATTCAATTTGAGGTTTAAAAAAAACAGGCAACCGTGCGGAGCTTTGTAGACGGTGGAATTGTCAAGGTTTATATGTTAAACACAAAAAAAGGGCCAAAGCAACACTTATTTACACTATTCTTGGAAAACAGATAAAGGGAGTTGACACATCAAAGTTTCAAGAAAAAAGAAGCAACAGAAGAAAGCCACAAAACACGAGATCAAACGTGTCATAAAATATTCCCTTTACACCTTTGCTATGGGTCTCTAGAATTTGACCAAAAACTACGTTAGCTGAAGTTCAGACAAAAGGCTTCACAGAAGAATATCAACAAGGGAAAAATACCCTCTCACATCATTTAGATTTAATATTCACATTCTATTTTCCAAGCTTTTAACCATTTCCTAAATTTCCACCCTGCTAAACACACCTGTGATTCCTGGCCACTCTGCTTCCCTGACCGCTCACTGGGGAGAGTTTCAGACTGCATACCAGGATTGCACACAAACTCACCTGCAGTCACACACACTCAAAAATGTACACATTCCCACACCATCAACATTATCCAGGAGACCAGATGCACTACTCAAAACTAATTACTCCCCCTTGGTGTAGTATTTCTGCAGCCCAACAGTTAACCTTGAGCTTCATCTAATCAATAGCTTGTTTTATCGGTCCCAGCCCATTCCTTCGAATGCTTGTCAAACATTAAATGCATTGACGATTATGGCCTTGAAACCTGCAGGCAGACCAGAATGTAGGTAAAACACAGGGAATGACTGCTCACTGCCCATCTGGAAGATTAGGGGAGTGTCACAGAGTAATAGCACGATGGTTCCCACTAAAACCAGTCATTAGGAAGCTGTATTAGTGATGAGGTTTAATAGAGCTGCTAGTCTGAAGGTGCAGCCTGGAAGTAGCCACCTGGCACTGTTAACTGCTGGATTTGATTTTGGATTCAGATGTAGTTTGTTTCCCCCACAGCTTGAAGTAACATATAAAGTAGTGAAAAAAACTGCAGTTTGCAAACAAGAGTTGCAGGTGGTTACCATGACGTCCAGCAATTTTGATGCTACAGAAGCATTAGTATCGTAATTGTTATTATTGGTCTTGATAAGGTGGAACCTGGCTCTCAGCTGCCGCTCAGCCTAAAGCCCAGAGGCTATTATGGCCGTACCAGATGCTATAATCATTGCTGGGTCTGGGTGCATGGGCTAGTGTGCAATTATCAATTTATCTGTGGATGAAGCACTTTCAGCCTGATGGCTGCTGTGGAGAGGCTGTTTGCTTTTGGAGGGGGGTGAAAATACTGATGACGATAAACAGTGTTTTCAGATTTTATGTGTTGTTTAGATATTGCAGTGCAGACCTAAGCAAATTCAATAACCAAAAGACCTTTAAGTGCAATAAGGGTGTGTGGATTTAACAGGTTATGGACATACAAAATTAGATCTAGTTGGTAAAGGAAAACAATAAATTTGGGTAATTGAATCAAAACTAATTTCAGGATTTTTCTTGGATGTGCATTCATGACCTTTATCAGGCACAAGGGTGCATTTGAACCAGGGGTGTCCCGACTTTTTCAACTGAGGGCCACATACAGAAAAATATAAGGATGTTGATGCCACTTTCATATATCTACCCTTGAGGATATTGGGGTTAGTAAAACTAATCTGTTGTAGGTGAAGATATATCTAGTGATTGGGTATGCTTAAATGACTATAATTGCTGGTGAGGGAATAGACAATCATTGTTAAAGATTTTGGAAAGGCCAATCAGATTTCAGGGGCCAGGGTCAGCCCTGCCTACCACTGACTCTACCCCTAGAATGCCATTTGTACTACAGGATGTTAAATTAAGATACCCTTATAATTTTGGTTGCCATTATGTTTTAACGAAAAACATCAATAAATTATTTTTTGTCAAAATGTTTGTTAACAAAATTAGCATAGTAAAATGTTTTAGTACTTGAGAACGGTCTTGTTTTGAATGTCTTGGTTATGTCTCAGAATTGAGAGCATTTTTACTTGGTCTTGTCTATAAATGGATAAGGTATGAGTATCAATCTCAAGGCCTTGGCTGAGCATATGATGCCATTTTCAGCTGAATTGTTCCTGATAGTTAATGTTGTAATTTGAGTTAAAACAGCTGATGTTAGGTCACTGATTCCTTAAAATCTATTCAAGTGCCCTATGTGTCAGATCTTAACAAACCAGTCCATCTCATTTCTGGTCAGGAATACCTCTTAACACTCATTTTAGGCCTAAGTCACCTGACAAATCTAGATTGAGGTTCACTTTTCAGACCAGATTTGGCCTCCCAGCCATAGTTTGGACAGTCCTGTTTTCATACAATACTCTATCACCATGCAAAAGATATCAAAACACCACATGAAATGTATCATCACAAAGAACATGATTATAATTAGTTGGATCAAGCATGGCCCCTGGAAATGGCCCAAAACACCCTTTTTTTCTAAAGATTTTTTTGTGCCTTTTGTGCCTTTGTTAGATCGAGGAGTACAGTGGATAGACTTGGAAATAGGGACTAGGGTGGGGAGACACATGCGGCAAAGGGCCACAGGCTGGATTCGAACCCAGGCCGCCTGCGTACATGGGGAGTGCCTTAAACCACTTGACCATGTGCGTGCCCCAAACACCCCAATTTTGACTGATTTTTTTCTGAGAGTTTTTTTGTGGATCTCCACAAGCTACAGCTACACACCAGTTTCATAAATTTATGTAAAACTGTCTTCTGACAGTGTTCCGTAAAAGCACAAAAGGTAGCGCAACCAAGACAATTCCTTGAGGGGCATTTTTTGAAACCTATGTCAACTTAACATTTTTTCAGAGTTTAAGGTCTGTGCCATTTTCATGCAAATTGGTGCATGTCTAATGCCCCAAAAATGGGCAAAAGAAACACACCTGCAATTACAATAGGGCTTTCACACCTATTCATGCTTTGGCCCTAAAACTTCAGTATGAATATAAACTTGGGGTGTAGGTAACTTGTCAGCCAAAGCATGTAAGAGTGAAATGTTTACTGACTAGTAGAGAAAGAGAGCTGAAGAGGCAAACAAGGCAAAAATGGCACAGATGGACTGAGGACTCACGAAAAGCTGTGTAGAACTCATGCAGGCTGAGATGTCCATCATTGTTGTAGTCGTCATATCGCAGCAGGTCCTGCATGGTGCACTCCATCAGACTGTCCTCCAGATGCTCCTTAATAGATATCTAGACACACATACATGGTTTGTTCTAGCATAAATCAGCACATGGCATGAAAACAGCACTGAGATATTTCAGAGAAAGACAAATGTTAAAGGAATCTGCCATTCTCAAAAGCTCCCTTAGCATTTACATACTGATTCTGTCTTACCTTTTCAAACTGAAGTGTCTGCTTAATAGAATCCCATTATGCAAATTTGGTATAAGTGTAAATCTGACATTTGTTAATGCTGGCTTCAACATACATTTAACATTTCAGTATCCCACTAATGGAGTAGCCTCAGCATTGTAAATGTAGATGCTCAGCCTTTCTGAGATATGGAAGCTGGAACACATCCTCTGCACCAGTAAAAGCATACATCTGTCTACATTCTGGTATTCTGGATATTACAATGTAAAGTAAACGTGTGGCAATTTGACCAGGATTTTGAAGCAACAACAAAGACTGGAAAAAAAGATCGATTATAAAGCCTTTACATTTTGCAGTTGTAAGTCTTACATGAAGTAATCATTGGTTTGAAAACAATAACAGAAGCAAACAGACTTGAAATTAGTTGCCAGGGTCAATACAGTTGCCATAACAAGTGGTGTTTGGAATGAGATTATTCCTTCAACCAATAATTAGAATAAGATTTCCATCAGAGGGAAAGTGCCTCATGTATACAAACAGCAGAATCACAGGCGCTGATTCACTCCGCGAGTTATTTCATTTCTGATTTAAATGAGTGTCTGAAATACGTTATCTTATATGTGAGTGCTGTTTTTGATTTCTTGCCATTTTAGCACGATTACTGCTCACACTGCTCACACTTGAGCATAATTCACCAGCCCAAGTCTAGGATGTTCTCCTGGGAAAATATGCCTGTCTCTCTCATGTCGTTTGTCATTTATGAGCCCTCTCTTCCTATTAAGCTGTGTGTCTTTCTCAGGGGAGCTGTCTTAGAAAAGGTGATGTTAAGCAGTCTGGGGGAGATAAACAGAAAGCTTAGCTTGTGCACAAAAAACTACAGATGCACTGTGCCGACTAAGAGTTACTCCTTCTTCTATTAGAAAGTAGGAAAGGTGACATCTCTCTAGGGATCATTTTTGTAGTAGTGGCCATGATGAAAAACCAAATGTAAAACAAATTTTTAAAAAACAGCAGATACCTATGTGGACAAAGTATTTGGCCACACCTTTTGATTATTGATTATAGTGTTTCACTAAGACCAGTAGCCGCAAGTGTATAAAGTTAAGCACCTAGCTATGCAGTCTCCATTTGCAAACATTTGTGATACAAAAATGGGTCTTTCTGACTTCAAGCATGGTACTGTAACAGTGTTAATTTTGGGCAGTTTTTTAAAAATTTCATCTTAGTTTTAGTCTTTAATGAATTTTAGTTTTAGTCACATTTTAGTCATTTCTGTCCTTTTTAGTTTTAGTCTAGTTTTGGGCGACGAAAACTCAAAACATTTTAGTCTGGTTTTAGTCCATAAAAAGTCCTCACATTTAAGTCTTTACTTTTAGTCCAAGCATTTATTTTCTTGCCTATATCTGGTGCCAAATCATCATAGTGTGTTCTATGCACCCTGCCAAACCTGGGGTCCCTGCTTTCTACAGATGAGAGACAGAACAGCTACATATGCATTGTTTTATCTGCATTGACAGATTTACCCACAGTAGTAATATCATGGATTTTGAATGTCTGACGAAAACTACATTACATTTTAGTCTAGTTTTAGTCATCTTAACCAAAACTAAACATAGTTTTTGTCAGTTTTACTCATTACAGATCTGTTATTGTTAGTTTTAGTCTAGTTTTTGTCATGGAAAAAAAGGCTGTCGACGAATAGTTTTAGTCATTGTCATTAGTCGACAAAACTAACACTGTACTGTAAATGATGCCACCTTTGGAGTAAGACGGTTTGTGAAATTTCATCCCTGCTGGATATCCCACAGTCAACTGTAAGTGATGTTATTAGAAAGTGGAAACATTTAGGAACAACAGCAACTCAGTCACAAAGCAGAGGACCACATAAAGAGCAGGGTCAAAGACTGCTAAAAGTCACCAACACTCTACTGATTTTATAACTTAAGCGTTCCGAACTTCCACTGACATTAGTTTAAGCACAAAAACTCTGAGACAGAAGCTTCATGGAAAGGGTTTCCATAGCACACCCACTGGACTGTGGAGCAGTGGAAACATGTTTTATGGAATGACAGGAAGATGGGCGAACATGATAGGAGTACGTTACTTCCTGACTACACTGCACCATCTTTGAAGTTTAGTGGAGGAGGGATTATGGTATGGGGCTGTTTTTCAGGGTATGGGCTATGCCCAAGACAGCCTTGCCAATGCTATGCCTCCAACTTTGGGCAACAGTTGTGGGAAGGCCATTTTCTATTCCAACATGACTGTACCCCCAATCCACAAAGCAAGGACTATAAAAACATGGTTTAATGAGTCTGGTGTGAAAGAACTTGACTGGCCTTCACAGAGGCCTGACTTCAAGCCAACTGAGAACCTTTGGGATGAACTGAAAAGGATGTCGTAAGCCAGGCTTTCTCATCCCACATTAGTGCTCAGTATCAAAAATGCTCTACAGAAAGAATGGGCATTATTCCCCACAGAAACACCCCAAAAGCTTGTGGACAGCATTCCAAGAAGAATTGAGGCTGTTATAGCCTCAAAAGGAGGTCAACTCCATATTAAAGTACAGTCGCTAGAAAAAGTTTGTGAACTCTTTGAGATTTCTTGGATTTCTGCATAAATTGGTTATCAAATGTGTTCAGATCTTCATCTAATTCACAACAATAGACAAACACAGTCTGCTTAAACTAATACTGCACAAAAAATGATATGTTTTTATGTTTTTATTGAACAAAACATGTAAACATTCACAGTGCAAGATGGAAAAAGTATGTGAACCCCTGAGCTAATGACTTCTCCAAGAGCTATTTGGAGCCAGGAGTCAGCCAACCTGGAGTCCAATCAATGTGATGAGATTGGATGTGTTGGTTAAAGTTGTCCTGCCCAATAAAAAACACACACCAGTTTTGGATTTGCTGTTCTCAAGAAGCATTGCCTGATGTAAACCATGCCTGGCAAAAAAGAGCTCTCAGAAGACCTACGATCAAGAATTGTTGACTTGCATGAAGCTGGAAAGGGTTACAAAAGTATCTCTAAAAGCCTTGATGTTCATGTGTCCATGGTAAGACAGACTGTCTACAAATGGAGAAGGTTCAGTACTGTTGCTACTCTCCCTAGGCGTGGTCGTCCTGTAAAGATGACAGCAAGAACACAGCACAGAATGCTCAATGAGGTGAAGAAGAATCCTAGAGTGTCAGCTAAAGACAAACAGAAATCTCTGGCACATGCTAACATTTGTGTTGACAAATCTACAATAAGTAAAACATTCAACAAGAATGGAGTTCATGGGAGGACACCACAGAGGAAGCCACTGCTGTCCAAAAAACACATTGCTGCACATTTGAAGTTTACAAAAGAGCACCTGGATGTTCCACAACACTACTGGCAAAATATTCCGTCCATAGATGAAACCAAAATTGAGTTGTTTGGAAGGAACACACAATGCTATGTGTGAAGAAAAAAAGGCACAGCACACCAACATCAAAACCTCAACCCAGCTGTGAAATATGGTAGAGGGGCCATCATGGTTTGGGGCTGCTTTGCTGCCTCAGGGCCTGGACGGATTGCTGTCGTTGACGGAAAAATTAATTCCCAATTTTAGCAATACATTTTACAGGAAAACTTAAGACCATCTGTCCGCCAACTGAAGCTCAACAGAAGATGGGTGATGCAACAGGACAACGACCCAAAGCACAGAAGTAAATCAACAACAGAAGGGCTTCAACAGAAGAAAATACACCTTCTGGAATGGCCCAGTCAGAGTCCTTAACTCAACTGAATTGAGATGCTGTGGCATGACCTCAAGAGAGCGATGCACACCAGATATCCGAATAATATTGCTTAACTGTAACAGTTTTGTAAAGAGGAATGTCCAAAATTCCTTCTGACCATTGTGCAGGTCTGATCTGCAACTACAGGAAACGTTTGGTTGAGGTTATTGCTGCCAACGGAGGGTCAACCAGTTATTAGCCTAGGGGTTCACATACTTTTTCCACCTTGCACTGTGAATGTTCACATGTTTTGTTCAATAAAAACATGAAAACATATCATTTTTTGTGCAGTATTAGTTTAAGCAGACTGTGTTTGTCTATTGCTGTGAATTAGAAGAAGATCGGAACACACTTGATGACCAATTTATGCAGAAATCCAAGAAATCCTAAAGGGTTCACATACTTTTTCTAGCGACTGTACATGCATTTTATTCAGCTGCTAACTACTTTCTATTTTTAATGTTTCTTTCTATTTTTACCCACAGAGGGTGGAGTTTAAGATTGGAGGGGCAAGGAGGATCATATGACCAGAATAAAGATTTGCTGACAAATCCAACTGATACTGAAGCCAGTTGGAGTTATGCAGGGAAAATCATGGCAAGGTAAACATTTCAATAGTTCTAAATTGCCTTCACATATCTCATGGAAGAATAGACTTGTTTGCATTCACTTCCACCAAACTGCAGGTTGTTCTGTCCATAATTAGAACACCTTTTCTTGTAAATGTTCCAGTAGTCTGAGAGTCGATTAACTCATTTATAAAAGTGGCATCTGTCGACAGTTCAGAAAGTTAAAGCTGTGCTGTGATTGAAATATGAAAAACTGGTTTTGTTCTGACTTAGCTGGGTATGCTAATCAAGTTTGAAGTTTAATATACATTTTATGATATATTCATTTACCTTTGGGTTTTGTTTGCCATCCAAATATTGTCTCAGCAGATGTTCTTGCCTCTACACTTCAATCACAGATTTGATCTCAGGAATTAAACTGCTCTGAATCACAGCTCAGTCAGTGTGGAGCTCTGTTCACAGACATCAAGTCAATACTTTATTTTACTCACCAAATGTGCAGAGGCAGTGTCAGAATACAAAAATATCTGTGGAAGTTCAGTAGTAATTTGATTTGTATTGAGACATGTGACTACAACAAAGTCTTAAAGTCTTCAGACCACCTTAAAAAGCTGCTCTTGGTTATGTGTGTATTTACAGTGCTTAACAAATTTATTAGACCACCTGTCATAAAAACGAGAAAACATAAATACTTTAGAAATCTTTCAAAAACTTGTTTAAAACTAAAAATGTTATTGTTATTTATTTGGCAAATAACAAACTGAAACAACTAAATAGTCCTTTTTCACACATAATAACCAAAAAACTTCATATTTTGTATGGCCTCCTTTGGCCTTGATAACAGCTTGCATTCTTGCTGGCATTGTTTTTATGTACTTTTCCACAGTCGCTTTTGTTATTGAGTTCCAAATAGTTTCTAGCTGTTCCCACAGACTTGCTTTAGATGAAACTTTTGTGCCATCAATCTTTGAATCTATTAAATCCCAAATTTGTTCAATAGGATTCAAATCCGGACTTTAACTTGGCCAGTCCATCAGTTCCAGTACTCCAGATTCCTTTTTCTTGGTCAAATAGTCTCTGCACAGCTTTGAAGTATGCTTGGGGTCATTGTCTTGTTCGTATATGAACCCAAGACCAATCAAATAGAGTCCAGAAGGGATTCCATGATTCACTAAGATGTTGTGGTAGACGTTCTTGTTCATGATACCGTCGATTTTCACTAATTTGCCTACGCCGTATCCACAAATGGAACCCCATACCATAATGGAATCTCCACCGTGTTTCACTGTGGGTGCATCTGGCATCAAAATGTTTTCCAGCTTTTCTGCAGACATAAACACAACGATGTTGACCGAAGAGTTCAAACTTGGACTTGTCCGTCCAGAGTACCTTCTTCCAGTCATCAACAGTCCAGTGGTTGTGCTCCCAGGCAAATCTGAGGTGTTTCTGGATGTTTGCAGGCTTCAATAATGGCTTCTTAGCAGCTATTCTTCCCTTTAAGCCTTGTTCCGTCAGTAGTCTGCTTATAGTCATTCTGGAGACTTTCTCAGACTCTGATCTAGAAGCATTCATCTCTGCCTGAAGATCAGCAGTGGTCTTCCTTCTGTCTCTAGTACTTCAGATCTTGAGGTGTCTGACATCTGCTTCAGTTAACTTTGGTTTCCTGCCTCTTCCTTGCTGCATTTTGTAAGTAGTTCCCTATTTGTCTCAGAGACCATCCAGCATCATGAAGTGCTTTAATGCGGACTGTTCGTTTTTCAGTGAGCTCTCCAAGTTTTACCATTTTGAACAGGAATGAGGAATTTCAAACTGAATTCACCTTTTTATACCCAAATTTGAGCTGGCTCACTGGGCTTCTCTAAGAAGTCAGAAATTAATCAAGCATAACATTCAACCACTAGAACTCATTTTTCTCTTCAGGAATGCAAGTAAATAACTATAATTTGACATATTAATCAAGAAATATTAATGTGCTTTACTATTTTTTTCAGTTTCTTTGTCAATCAGTAAATTTGAAAATTCATGGATAACAATAATAATGACATGTTAGCATTAAAAATATCATTTGGGTTGAAGAGCTTCTACATATTGGTGTATGAACCATTGCAGAAACATAAAAAACGATTTTGGTAATTACCAGCTGTGGCATAAACCTTACTTTGGGTGGTGGTCTAATAAATTTGTTAAGCACTGTATATCCTCAAATTTTAAAAAAGTTAAGTTTAATGTTTAAATGTTTTGTTTAAGGTTAGAAAATGTCTGTTACCTGGTATTCAGTATTTTCCTCCTTCAGCTGTGATTTCAGAGCTTAAAAATATAGCCCTGCATTTGTTCATCTCCTCAAATGGATTCTATATGGAGCTGCACATGTGACACAGCAGATTAAGGGCTATAACAAACTTTTTTCTTCCACAGGGCCCTGCAGCAGACTGTGGCCATGTGTTCAGTGACACACTGATCTGTCCTTTGGGCGTTTGAATAAAATATTTTAAACCCAAAGTAGAGGACTTTACCCTCTAAAACCATCTGTGACAAAAGATTTATCCTCAAGTCTGGATGGATGACTGGAATACATCTGTGAGCTCTTTGATCCTTAAAAGCATTATCTCTGTGAAGCTGAATTTATGAATTCCTACAGGACCAGAATGTGTTATCTACAGATTTCCAGGAAACTTGTCAGATTTAGTTACTGCCACTGTGATTGATCAAAATCTTTTGTTGGATCTTTAAGTGCAGCTCTGCCAAAAAAGATGTTTCATTTTTTATTTCTGCTTCAAGAACTAGGCCAAAAATCACTCCACTGTCTTAATTTTAGAGGGGGACAAAGAATATCGTCACATACAACTGCAGTGAGCTGACAGGAGATTAATCACTGAGATGTTTTTAGTCTATATTTAGTTTCATTTATTAATTTTCAGTGAGGCTGTTTTGTCCTTGGCTTGTATAGCAAATCTCCGTCAGTCTTAAACAAAAGAAAGAACTGCATCACATTTATGTGTTAGACATTATAACTGTGAAAAAAGCATCTAAATATTTCCTCCTCCAGCTGAAGCCTGACTTGGACACGGTTTCTGCTTTCTGGCACAAGTCCCTGACACCATAACATTGCTTGGGAGGAGTCTAATTAACACCCATCTCTGATGCCCATTTCCTGATACCAGATGATGCCCGCAATAATTTCATATCCTCACCCTGCAAATGTCAATGCCAATCTTTTATAAAGCCCCCACCCCAACCCCCACTGTTTTCCATCAGACTTTAGAGGGAAGATAACCTCAGTAAACATTCTTCACTGTTAAACAAGATGATTAAATGTTCTTGCCTCATGTCACTCACCCATTTAGGACTCTGGAGAGGGGCACGCAAAGACGATCACAAAACGGGAGCAGAAAAAAAACGTATTTGATGTCTAAAGGATCTAATGCAAAAACTGAAGTTTCTAATTTGCTTTTATAGTAGAAATCATTTGCTTCTTACATCTGATTGGATGCCACTGAAATCCCCCAAAATGCAAAAATCCAAGAGGAGGTGTGAAATTTGTGGTTTACAATAATGCCAAACATGGCGTGCTCACATTCTTAAGCAGAAGAGATCCTTGATGTTTCACCTTGCAGTTGTGTGTGCAACCTACTGTACCATGAATGTAATGTAATACTTCATGTGCACTGGATGATAACTCTAAAGGGCACTCCAGTGAGCCTGGGCTGTGTACAAGTACCTGGTATGCAGGATGAGAGATATGGCAACTCTTGGGAGGATTACTAATGTGACAAGTCTAAGAGGGTTGATTTTGGCAATAAGTGTTATTTATTATCAAAAATGGAGATACAAGGTTTATGCCTGTCACCAATGAAATCTCACAGTGCTATTGTTTAAGGTAAATATACAGTGCCTACAAAAAGTATTCAGCCCCTTTGGATGGTTCCCAAAGTGGGCAGTGGGTTTGTCGTACACCTAAATGTTTTTACAGGTTAATATATATAGAGAGGGGTAGAGGGGGCATGAAAATATTTTCATCTGCCAAAAAGGGGCCAGACAAAAAAAAAGTTGGGAACCATGGTGTAACCTTTTATTAATTTAATCACGGTCAAAATAATTAGGCTTTTTTTGCTGACTATCTTGTTTGCGTTTGTGGGTCATACGGAGGAATTGGGATGAATTCCAGTCAATTTTCTAATAAAAACTCCTCACAGGAGTTTAATAGTTTAAAGACACATCCAAAATTCTTACATCCCCTTCAAAAAGTCAAAATGATCTTCCCTATCCATCATTCTTAACAATTTTCCACCCATCTCTACAGTTATGTTTCAGTTCATCTTATTTCAGTTTCATACCCACCTTCTCTAGCTCATCACTGACCAGTCGACCATCCTGATCAACATCCAGGTATTTGAACATGGTGTCCACCAGCGCTCTCTTCTCCTCCATGTCTCTCTGCTGGCTCTGCTCTCCAGGCTCCAGGACTTTGGGCTGCATATCCAACAGCATGCTCTTCAGCTTGTTGTACTCTGACATGGTGCATGCATTGCCTATGAGAACAAACACACAGAGGAAAATACATTTGAATAACCTCAATTACTCAAGCTGAGGCCTTAGGATGGTTGCTGTAAATTAGATTCAATGTTTGTGTGTTTTAAAGAAGGAGCAGGGGGAAAAAGGCAAGAGGGATATTTAATGTGTACTCTCGTGTAAGCATGTGCATGTCCTTAAGTGTTTACTCATTAAAAAAATGTTAGTCTTATGTTTGCATAATTTGTCAGCCAGCTTTTTGTAAGCAGGGTCTAATTAATTAAACGTAATCCTTGAATCCACATGAAAAACAAAAGGTAAATATCCTTATTTAAACCCTCTCATTTTTTCGTCCTCCTTTGCTTTGGGATAACAGCTGCTTCAAACCGGACTGTTGCTAAAGTCCTTCATTCTCTGCACTGGGGTGTGCTGAATATGAGGGGCAGCAAATTAATCATAGGCAGCCCTCATGCTGAGTTAGTTTTCTTTACACTTGAAATCAATAATTATGCGAAACATGTCCGTCCCATGCTGGGAAAAGCTTTTACATTGTCTTGTCTTCCTCTTTTGCCTTATCTGATCTTTAGGAGAGCATGGAGTCCTGACTGAAGGGTGTGAGTCAGAAATATTGTGACGACAACTAAAATAGGACAAAAGAAAGCTAATGAATAAGTCATTAGGTGACGTGCATGTTTTATCCCTGTAGAGCACGAGTCCCCCCCTCTGAGAGTACATGGGAATGATCTCATTGCCTAATCTCAGCTCAGCTCAAAACGCATCAAAACTAATGAGTCTAAAATGTGCAGACTTTACGGACTAAAAAGGAAATACTCCAGAAGTTTAGTGCCAGCATCTCCTTTTGGTTTAGAATTTGTTGCAGTGGGGAGTGCTGTTGTAGCTTATCTATGTTGTTAGCAAAAACATCACTGCAGAGAAGACAACAAGGGATCAAAAAATGTACAGGGGACAGAGAAAGGTCTCCTTCTGTGGTTCTCCAAGCTAAAGTGCTTATTATGGATGCACATATTTTAATGCTTTTGCACATATACACACATACACACAGGTGAACAAAGGCTTCCTGGTGTGCAAAATGCCCCTTTAGAAAGAAAATTCAGGGTGACACATGATTAAGTCCTCAACAACCCTTCAGACTACAATCTCTCTATTCATCTCAAGTGTTTGTGCAAACGACCGTTGAATACAGAACAGACATACATTAGATGATTTCACTCAATAAGATGGCACCGTCATCACAGACTGCATCATGCTAAGTGGCCAATGGATTTGAGCTTATAAAATGTTTGCTGTAGTGAAAGGTTTGGATTACAGGCTGACCAGTTCAGTAACTGGACTCTTCTACTGAGAGCCCATGCTGATGTGATAGATGCGGTCTATGCCGAGTTATACCAGGCATGAAAGAGATGTCATCTTGATGGGAGCATATTAAACCTCTAAATACTTTCAGCATTGATACCTTTCCAGATGTGTAAACTGCCCATAGACACTAATGCAAGATCATACCATCAGAGATGCAGGCTTTTGAACTGTGCGCTGATAATAATCTGGATGGTCCCTCTCCTCTTTAGTCCACAGGAAACAACATCCATAGTTTCCAAAAATAATTTAAAACTTTGATTAATCTGACTATTTGACTGTTTGAGATCTGGAGCAAGTTCTTGTCACACCCCTTGTTTAGTGCAGTGGTTCTCAAATGGTTGGGCCTCAGGACCAGTGAGTACTGTACCTAAGTACATTTTTTCAGTGTTTGTAATTTACCTGAGTATATGTTTTCTGGAAACTTATGACTTTCACTCCACTACATTTCAAAGACAAATATTGTACTTTCAACTCCACTAATTTTCTAGGAAGCTTGTCGTTACTTCTTCCTTTTAGGTTCAGCATAGCTTTGTAGTCAGATGTTGGTGTTTTTCTTTTCTAAAATGCAAATGGCCACGCGCTGTGCTCCTCACAGAAGGGAACCAATCACAGTCGCCACTCACACCTGGGATGGATTTTGGAAATAGGCTACGTCATCCTCGCTCTGTGTAGCAAGCTCTCCCGCCTTCATTCAAACAAAACTCGGCAATGGAGATGGCAGGAGAAACTCAAGCTGACAAACCAGCGCACCCATGGCCATGTCTCAGCTCGATGTTTGCGATTTCAGAAATGAGGAATGATTCATATCATCAAAAATTAAATGACGATAGTTGCCCTTATTGTTTTTTTGATTGCATTTTTATGGTGAAGTTTTTACTGGTGTTTTTAGACTTTTTGTAGCAGAGTGGTTCTACATGTAAGTCAGTATATCATTAGGTGACTTCAGAGAGTTACAAGGTTCTGTAAAAGCACTGAGAAAACAATACAGCAACGTACTGATATTAGAAAATGTACTTTGTACTTTTGAATACTTAAGTATTTTTAAAAGTAAGTACTTTAGTACTTTAACTTGAGTAAAATTTCACCAGGCAACTTTTACTTGTACCTGAGTAAGATTTGACCACGAGTATCAATACTTTGACTCAAGTACTGGAGTTGAATACTTTGTCCATCACTGCTCAGGACCCACCATCAACTCCTTAAGAGAACTTGCAGCACACACTTGTGAAAATTTTTAGCCACTCATATTTCTTACTGAAAAAAAAAAGTTGCAGTTTAGTTCCTAAATGGGAAAAAAAAATCTGAATTGAACAAAAAGACAGGTCAAAACAAAGCTGCATTTATCCTGTTTTACACCATTTTCCAGAGACAGCTTGGGAATTTGGTAAAGGGCAGGGGCACATATTTTTGTTGAAGAGTTCAGCTAATTTCTGTGAGGGTGGCTTGATTACGGCAAAAATCAGAATCATGATTATCTTAATTAATACAGATATTACGATTATGGAACTTAAACACTCAAAACTTTAGAACTGTAAAATTATGATTAACAATAAAAATGTGGCACATTAAATGTTTATTCCTGATTATCTTGCCCTCACGATTGTGGGAAGCCAAAATTGTGATTGAAATTGAAACTCGATTAATTTCCTTGCTCTGATTTCTCTGTTGTATATAGTAGATCTGGTAGTCAATAACATCCATCAAAGTGTGACACTGTCTTGACTGTTGAGGTGAAAGCAGACAGCTGAATGTTATGACAGGAAGTCCACAATCCAGTAACTCTCAGTTATCTCCCGTACATTTCATGTAGGATTTCATCATGTTTGACATGTACTCCACAGTCACACACGATTACACGTGCAAAGCCAAAGACACCCACAATGACATCCACACACATGTCTTAATGCAGGCCACCCTTCAAAACACACCCACATGACAGAGACAAGCCGCCAGTTAAGTCAAGGTCTTGGCAAAATCCCTGTTCAATGTTATTCCTGCGAGGGGAATGAAGCGTGAGGTGGATCAGACATGAGGGATCATCACCTAGCTGTCATCTCTGCTCCTGCTCCAGAAGGACAGAAACAAATTAACCCCACGCTGATTTACATCTTGTCATAGGCTGAGAGAACAATCCTGTCTTTGCTCAGACTTGCTCTGCCCCCGCAAGAATCCATACTGAGAAGAAATTATTATAAGGAGATACTCAAAAGAGAATTCTACTGTGTTAAATGAAAAAAGAATATTTTCAGGCTATTTGAGAATTTCTGAAGAGGGAGACAATGTCCACCAGAGCTGCTTCTCTGACAGAATTTGATTAAGGTAATAAATTACTTTAATGCCCTTCCGACCTCCTTATCTCCCATGGCGCACCTCTTTCCTCAGACTATGGTGGAGAAAGTCAATGTCTCACCTGGATGGTACAGTGAATCATGCTTTTTTTTGGTGGCGTGAATGTCCTTTGATTCTCATTCTGCTGAGCACAGCAGCCGCAGTGGTGACAGAGAAATATCTGTCCGTATTACAGTGCATCCACCCCTGACTCTAACACTGTTTTATTGTTCTAGAGGGACTAGAAATCCCTTTATTGCCCGTTTGAAATGTGAGCTGCTTAAGTGAGTGATCCGAAGCTGCTCGCAACGTGGACGCTCAATGTCCCAGAGACAGAGCTCTTCTGCACTGCTCAGAGCATCCTCGGATCTCACAGTCTATAAATGTCAGCGAGAGGAAAACAAACGGAGAGAGGAAGAACCAGAGGGGAAAGTTCCTGTCATGCTGAAAGGAAGTGAGTTGTAGGAGGGAACAAAATGTCATCAGAGGACAGAGAGGAGGGTATTCAAACTAAAGAAACAAGTGAGGTACGGACCAGGGAAGTTCAGGAACTAATGTCTCAGGAAATAAAAAGAATTTCAATTCAGTGGAAAGAAAATACTCAGGAAACAGTCAGCTGAGCAAAGTTATTTAAACACGCTGAAAACTGTTAATACTTGTACTGCATTTGGCCTGACTGAAGTTTTATTGAAATAGTATTCATTACACTGTTTTAAGCATAAACAGATAAATTGATAAGATAAGGCACTTAACAACATGCATTTCTCAGAAAGTATGCCAACATTAGTAGTCCTAGAACTACTGGCCATTGGGTCTCCTTTAAGGTTAACGCCAAGCGGCAACCTCCGGTCCTGAAAAATGAAGCCAATGTGGAAGTGCAGAAAATTGCAATACAGCGAGTGTCCACTTGAGGCTGGCTGCAGGAACACTGGAAGTCCCGTCTGATCACCAGTAAAAAAGATGCTTTTAAAGCAAGAAATAAACTGTTTTACAGCATGGTTAAAAAAAAAGTGTCTAATTAGCTAATGTCTTCATGTTGCTCTCACTGTAGGGGTTGGGGGTTGGGGGGTTGGGGGTTGGGGGGGGGGTTGTTCCACAATGGTTTAGATTATATTTAGGGAAAATCTCACTGTGCACTGATTGGCGCGTCTCATTTGATTGACAGATAGCTCAACAGGCAGAAGCTACGTTTCTGTCAACCAGAATGCTAGCTAAGTAGCTGACATGAAGTCAAGCTGAGTGGGCAGGCCGTTAGGTTGTTTGAGACAGCAATTTCAATATGGAGCCCGCCGCGGATTGGCTTAAAGAGCTGTTTGAGTCCGCCTATTGTAAGCAAACAGCTGACGTCACACAGGCTTTGTCCAATTCTTTCTACAGTCTGTGGTTAATGCCCATATGCCTGTGCTGGCTAGACACTGGTCAGGTGATTATATGCCAGGTTGACTGGATTCCAGTTCTCCTATGAGACAGCATTTGTCAAATATGCTGGTTTTTATCCTGGCAGTGGAGCAGGGACAAGAGGCCCCCGGAAGCTGGAGCTACGACAAGTGCAAAGTGGCTGATTTATATTGAAAGAAAGTGTTATATTTATTATTTATTCATTTATTTAAAAATATCTATTAATTTTGATTATTTATTATTTAATATAATTTAATCTGTTATTATTTAGTTATTATTTTAAATTACTCTACTGAATTATTTATTTATTTATTATTATTATTACTAAGTTATTATCTTTTTTTTATGTAGCTCACTGACTGGTTATTCTACAGTCAACTAGCAGGGGTTGATGTTTAAATGCAGTTGATTTTTGCACACATCCCTTGAGACTTCTACAAGTAAGTAGCAAAATATTTTAATGTCTCTTTAAATTATTATTTTTTTTTTTTACATAAAATAAATTTTAAAAATGTTTCCACACAGTACTGAGAGTTAATGATCTGTGCCCACCTATGGATTTTTCTGCCTGTAGCACTCTCAACCTCAGTTTCAGAGCGCTTCTTACCTGCATTAATTGTTGTGCCCTTACAAAAGTTGAATTCTGCTTTCTGTAAGGTCTGTTTTAAATAGCTCTGTGTGCTTCATCTGTTCTTTTATTCAATGAAAAATAATTAGGAAAACTGATAAATGTAAAGGAATTCTGTCTTGGCATAAGCAGCAGCTGTAGACTGGGATTTTACATCCTTAAAAGACAAGTCAAATGGTAATTCCTCACTGATTGCTGCAAGGGCTCTGCTGTTGACAAAGCTGATATCAAAACTTACATCTAATCTTGATTTTAATTGGTCATTGAGAAAAAAGTGACACAGATGAGTGCAGTGATGTTACAAAGGTTAAACTATTTTCAACTGAGGGCAGAGACAAAATAAACAGTTTTTGTAGAGGGTGTTTTGGTGCTTAGGGCACTGAAAATACTGGATTTGAGTTGAAAAAGTGACTGTGGGCAAAGCCCTAATGCTGTGATACCAGTGAACCACAGTGAATGTAGCAGAGTCTTTGTGAAGGCCACAACGCTTTATGTGATGAATCGCCACAAAATTAATTACGGTCAAATAATCACAGTAGAACAGAGTAGATACAGAATGTTCAAAACAGGCGGAAAAAGATGACAGTAGAGACAATACAGAGAAAATAATGCAATAAAACAAAAGAGCAGTGACATAAAACAGCTGGAGGAAAAGGATATAAAATGACCCAAGAAATTAAAGTATTTCTGAGCATTAACAGAAGCATTATTGTACCAATGTGATGTGCTACAGATCTTGTTTGCTAAACAATAAAAAGAAAAAAGAGATTTTACATAAAAACAGTTAGCTATATTTTTTTCTTCTTTGGAAATTGTCTCAGTCCAACCTGACTTAAAGGGCACTTCTTGGTACTTCTGAGGCTCCAAAACTGATTGGTGCTGGTCTGCTGTCAAGTGTTGCTGCTTGAACAATTTGTTCAGAAACGCAGAGAACAGATTCAAAAGGTACAAAGCAATCATACATCGACTGTAATTCAGATATGTATGACTCAAAGAAACTAAAACTTTCTTCCGTGCCTCTTAGATGAATCCCCAGCTCCACAGCAAAGAAGCAGGGAGGTTGGGACGGGAAATCCAGGACAAATAAATCCTTCACAGGATGAAACTCCCTACAATGCCCTCCAGGATGTGAAAGTGTTGGGTGTTAAATTTATGTCTGCCTGACCTCCCCTGGCTGAAATGATGGGATTATTTACTGCCATGGTGTCTCTGTGAAGCTAATATGTGATGTTGATGGACCTACCTTCCAAATAATTATAAATATGATGGACACCCCTTGCTCCTGGGGGCAGTTAGGTCTAAGAGAGCTGAGCAAATCTTGGAAGGGTGACACAAGTCACAGGAGAGCCCAGTGTTGCATAATCACTGCTGGCAGCTCTTTAAATCGGCTTACTATGAAATTCATAGTCTGTCCGGCATTTCTTCTATGGGAGCTGTGAAAACACTTTCTCTTCTGTAACACTGATCATATTCAGTCCAAAGTCATTGAAGCAGCCATAATTAAGCGTCTGTTTAAAAAGATTACTCTAGATTCAGGTACTTTTGCTAACTATAGACCTATATCTTCCATTTCTTGTAAAGATAATTGAGAAAATAAAGGGATGTAAAGAAAAAATTGTGGGAACCAGGAGACATCTCGGTCTCTCTGCAACAGACCATAAAGATTATGTATGCATAGAATTAAATGATCACTTCTTAAATAGTTATGAAATACTTAAATCCTATTTATTTTTACTACTAGAAGTAACATATCACAGCAAGAAGTTTTATCTCATGTCACCTTCTCTCACTTTTGTGAGAATGTCACAGTTTAACTGGTGTTGGAATAACTGATGACACTCATTCTACTATGCTGCTCACTCTCTATTTTAAGAACTTATCAGTGTGTTCAGAGACATTAATGCCACTTGGTAAGAGTTTGCTGGGCCACAAAGTATGTTTACAGAGATAAATATAAGAAAAGAAAATCTAAGTGACCTTGCAGATGCCTTATTAAGAGCAGCTGAAAGCCAAGCATTTGCATTAAAATACCTTGTTTATGTCACAAAAAATATGAAAAAAAGGTAAATATTCAAGTCTCTTGTTGTGGTTGCTCAAGGGTTTTGGTGGGCCCCCGAGGATTTTCTGGTCTCAAATTGGGCTGCAGCAACCCTAAGTATGGGAAAGGTTTTGTTGGAGCATTACCACCATGAATAACTCCAAGTGGCTAGAGCGGTAAACTCGATTGTTTTCACCTCATGTTTGCTTTCTCCAGGTCATATAAGAAAATTTTATTGTTATGCAGATGATAATCAACTATGCATATCAATGAAACCAGATGACACCAATCAGTTTTGTACACCACATTAGGAACTGGATGACGCAACATTTTTTATGCTGCTTAAATCAAACAAGGCTCTTGTCAAAACACCTCAGAAAGGCTTTTTCTAATAGCACAGGTTCCCTAGATGGCATTAGCCTGTGACAAAGTTTTGATAAAGCACTATGTTGTTGTCCTGATGCATATGATACAGTTATTCCTCTAGTTAAATATTGAAATATTAAAAAAGAAGCTCTAATCAGATCCCCAGCCTATTTGTCTCTCAACTTTGCTGCATGATTCCTCTTGATGGTGCTCATGGCAGAAATGTGGGTAAGAAGAACAGAAGTAGATGACCAAAGGAGAAGAAGAAGACGACTGATGAAAGAAGAAAACAGCTAAATAATGTAGTTGAAGGAAGAAGCCTTAAATGAGATGAAACGGACATCAAATTGCAGAAAAAATACACTCTGACCTTTAAAGCAGCAACTACAGTTATGCATATAATGTGATGTACAGTTGTATGATTGTCTTGTGATATAGCATGTATTGCAGAACCACTGTATTGTGATAGTACTGTTCTTATGGGTGACGATTGTACCATACTATATGATATAATGAGTCACCTGGTGATTCCCATCCCTTATTAAAATAAAACCAATTCAAGAGAGATTGTTTTAGAGACATTTTATGACTGAATCTGTAAATCTATAAATTGTATGAACATAGGATTGTAAATAACAACCTAAATACTCTTCTCCCCACTCCCTCTTCTGTTTTCCTACATTTACGTTTGTATCCAACAAAGCTTATAAGGACGAGTCAAAATGGAACGTGAGACATTCTCCTGGTAGAGCAATAAAAGGTCCACTGACATATATTTCCATAAATATGATGGCGTGGCACTAACAAGCCATTATTCTGAAACAGCTTGCACAGCATCCATCTACAAAGAACAGCGGGAGAAGGTTAGAGGGAGGATGGAGGGAATTTACTGAATCCTTGGCCGGCAGCAGCAGCATGAATGATCAGCAGAGTTAGAGCATGAGCTGTCCATTAAAAAGACACCTTACTGACTGAATGGGATTGGGCATTGGAGGAGCTGGCTGATAACACTGTTAATATGATATCATGGCCAGAGCGATGGATTATATATCATTTCTAAATATTTATTTTTTTTACCTCTTTTGGTACTGTGGGAAATAAATTTATATTTAAAGCAATAAAAAAGTGATGATTCATAAATTAAAGTGACTCAGCTTCTACATAACTCCAACTGATTTAAAATGACGGCTCTAAATTTCCTGAGTATGGCTAGGCTGTCTGCCCGTATGCCTTACCATACATTCAGCAGCGTGGATCAGTGTGAGCTCAAGAAGTCTTATCAGAGTCTGTGCAGCTTGGCACTGACTAAATGAGAAACCCAATGAAACACCAAAGTTATTGGCAGAGCAGTGAAGGAGAAATAGTACAGTAGCATTCACTCACTTCCTGCCTGCCTGTCTGTCTGCTGGCATATCTTAAACTGTACGTCAGCACTATACACATCACCCCCATATCTGCTTCTCTCTCTCTCTCTCTGAATCTGACTCACTTTTACTCGTGCACACTCACTCTCAGACTCCCATCACTCATGGAAAGAGTATAACTTACAGTGACATGCAGAGTTTAGTAGCTACACAAGTTCAGCAGCTGCTTTTTGCTTTTTGAAGAGGTCACACTCTGGTAGAAGTAAGCTCTTTATTTTATACAAAAAGTGTAAAATTGAATTTATTAAAAAGGCTGCTTGTTTTCATCTTCATTTTCTGCTAATAATTAGAACATTGGTGGTACTTGATTACATTGCTGGTGATTATTCAGATGGCACTGCTGTTTTAAGCTTGAAAGAGGGTTTAACATGTTTTTATTCTTAATCAATTATTATGAAGTGCACATTTCATTGAATGTTTGTAGCATTTCACAATTTCTTTGCCACCATCTCCTGACAGCAGAAATGTACCACACCACAACTACAGCTCATGCACGTCATGAAATTCTGCTCTACATTTTTTAAACTCAATAACACAGTATCGGGTTTCTTAGAATCTTGATCCTGGACCAATCATCCCTTATTGCAAGCAGTCTATGTACAGACTCCTGACTAATGGAGACTTAAGTGGCTTATACGACGGCCTGTAGGAGCTATAAGAACAAAGAACTTAATTTCCCTTACAGAGTCAACAACAACAACAAGGTAGTCAGATCCTCCATGAATGAGGATCTGACAATATAAATACAGCTGTAGCTGGACTCACAGCCCTAAAGACACATTTAGCTAAGAAAATAAGTACAAAGCTCTCATTCAGACTAATAAATTAAGACTGGGAGCAAATTCAGGTGTTGATTTCATTTTTTGCATGGTCCATGTCCCCTACACCTGTAGCCAGTGCTACAGTAATCTTAGGCCTGAAAGCTGCTGCCCTATGATCCCTGGAGTAAACAGCTTTTAAATTGCCTGACTATGTGGGCTTGGAGGAGAAGACTGCCCAAGGCTGTATGTGGACTTACTGAAACCCACTGTAGACAGAGATCCCTGCACTAACATTTGACTTTAGCTTGCCAAAATACAGCAGTGACCTTGTAAAAGAAAGTTTCAGACAAGGAAAGACAGGATGACTTTTAACCAACTCCAAGTGCAAGGGTTGTCCTCAGACACAATACTGCCTTTTAAAGCTTAGTTTTAGTTTTAATATTAAGAGAGTGTATAAAGTCTTTGTTGTGTTCTAAATACATGGATGTTTTGATTCTGTTTTTGTTTATGACCATATACTTACCATTTTCTTTATTCTAACTGGAATGACATAATAGGAATGGGTGTAGCAGGTGTGTGGAGTTTTATGCAGGACCAAATGACCATATTCAGCTACAGTCTTTTCATTACCTTCACCATGGAGGTTGTGTGATTGGGTTTGTTTGTTTGTTTGTTTGTTTGTTTGTTTGTTAGCAACATAACTCAAAAAGTTACAGACGGATTTTCATGAAATTTTCAGGAAATGTCAGAAATGGCATAAGGAAGGACTGATTAGATTTTGGGACTGATCCAGATCACTGTCTGGATCCAGGAACTTTTTAAAGGATTCTGTACTATTGGGAGATAGGGCTATTGGCAGAGGTCTGCGCTGTTACCACTTTACACCAGGAGATGGCAGACATGAGTAACTTATTCAAAGTTGTGGAGTTTATAGAGTTTGAAAGACACACGTCTAGTCGAGCAGACAAGTCGAAGCTTAACAGAGAGAAAGTCAGCAAATTGTAGCAAGAATACTCACAATGCTGGGAGGAATAGAGGAATATTCACCCTCTGCCATGACTTCCACACGTAGTGAAGGCAATGCTTTGCCTCATCGTGTCTCCACCCCACCGGAGAGGGAGTAATCAGCAAATTAGATTTTGGGAGTGATCTGGATCACCATCTGGATCCAGGGATGTTTTTAACAGATTCTTCACTATTGGGAGATAGGGCTAAGCGGGGGTCTGCGCTCTCTGAGTGCTTATCTAGTTCATCCTTGTTTCTTCAATTTTAAGATATATTTTGGTGTTTCTTCTTTCACTTTTATTTAGAAAAGATAGAACAGTGGATAGAAATCAGAGTGGGGAATTACATGGTGGAAAAGAGTCGCAGGTCAGACTCAAACTCTAGTAGCCCACTTGGAGGATTAGCTTCTGTAAAAGCCATCTGTGTCCCATTCCCTGAATATTGCAGTGTGTTCCAAGAATCAGAATCATTTATTGTCATTGCAGAAAGTACAACGAAATTGTTTGCAGTTTCATTCAGTGCTCAAGCAGTTTCTCATTTAATATTGAAATGGAGGACGAAGGACTATGGACTGTTGTTTGGCCTTTTTCATCCTTGAATATTAAAGCGTGTTTTAAGGACAAAATTTTAGGTCTGAACTACATTTATATATCCTAATCAATATCAGATATTAGCACAAATCCAATATTATATCCCTAGTCTGGTTAACCTGAGACAGCCTATAAACAACCTTATCTCCATTTTCAAGGCTAAAATTTTGGCAAACTCCACTGCCCCTTTGAGTCGCATCTACCTTCTTCTGCTTATCACAGTTGCAAGAGGCGCTGAAGTCAACCCAGACCACCCTCTCCCCAGCAATATTTTCCAGTTCCTCCAAAAAGATGGGATATATAATCTGGGTTCTGGGTCTTCCCTGGGGTCTCCTCCCTGCAGGAGACCTCCAAAGGGAGGTGACCAGGAGGCAGCCTGATACAATGCCCAAACCACCTCAAATGGCTACTTTCTATGTAAAGGAACAGTGGTTCTACTTCAAGGTCCCTCTGGATGGCAAAACTCCTCGCCCTATCTCTAAAGCTAAACCAGGTGTCTTGAATTGAATTTATTAGATTTATTAGATATACTGATACATTTTCAATAATAAAAATGTGTATATCAATACAGTATAGATTTGTTGGTAATCTACATCGCCCAGTCTTATTTTGAGGTAGCATGTTAAGTCACAATTTGGGTGCTGGTTTTACAAAGCACACAACTCTTTAACAACCACTTCTTAATATTCAGTAAACTTTTTAATAAGAGAGGATAAAAGAGCACCGTAACAAGTGTTGAATGTTGAATTTAACAGACACTTCAGAAAATTTTCAACCCTCACAAGAAACTGAGAACGACAAAGAACTAAAAAAGTTCAGCATTCTTCAAATGGCAATCATGAGGAGAGAAATAATGAATAGGTTTGTGTCTTCTTACCTTCACCTACTATGAGACTTTTTTCCACATATGTTCATGCAGATCAATGCTGCACAACACTGACACTTAATAACAAGAAAGACGAGCGAGAGCAAGACAAGGATGCAGGCTCAGAACAAGACTTTTATTCTTTCCTCTCCATCAAAGGGGAGTCCCTTTTATCTGAGAGTTATACCTTTCATCTAAAGTCTGCCTCTGAACGCACATCCTTTTTTAAGTATGTTATATTTCATCCTTTCTCTCTACAGGTCATAACTTTGCATCAGTGGCAAAGGCTGAAGTACTCCACGTAGGAGTGTCTTTTGACAGGCTCTCTCTTTTTTTCAGGTAAATGTAAAAACTTCTCAACTAAGTGACTTCTCTGGTTTGGGAGGGTTCACTTTCTTAGACATGCCTTGTCAAAATGAGAAAGAAGCCATATTTTTCTGCTTTTTAACACAATTCCTTCTTTATGAGGATAAGGTAGAATTTTAGAGATCATTCTTGATGACAAAACATCAATTATAGAACAGTATAAATGGGTGATTAGACCGGATGTATCTAAAAACTCACAAAGACAACAGGGCATCTGATTTCTGAGGCTGCCCTTTCTTTAAATGTAACCTGATCCTGATTGTATTAACTATAATTCCAATGAATAAAAATGAATTTCACTTGTCCTTTTTTGCTTACCTATGAGAGAAGATGAAGTGGACAACCACCTCTGATCTACCTCATTCACGAAAAAGGAACAGTGCTGTCATTATCATCTGATGAAGCAAACATAGGGAGCTAATTTCAACTCTGATGACAACCTGCAGCAATAATGAGTATGTTTTCGCCTGAGCTAATGAGAGACAATACAATCAGATCATAATGTGGTCATTTGTTTTCTTTCCAATAATTATGGAGCAGTCGTTTACTTGTTGGTACAAAAGGTTAAGATTTTGTGTCCTCTCTTTAGTTATTTGTCTATTATTAGGTTCGGTACAGAGGATCGCAGATTAAACCTTTTACTGAGGAGCAATAGATGGTGATGTTTGACTGCACAGCGTTTCTGGGCCAGTGTTGTAAAATGAAGATGCTTGCTTTCAAAGCTACACAGCTCTTCTCCCTAAAAAAAAACACTAAGAGGACACAATAACTTTTAAACTTTAATAGAAAATCATGATCTTTAATGAACCTTTAGGTTCAGATTTAAGTAGAAGTATTTTAAATGAGAACCTCATAAGGGATGATTTGAACCCTTAACTTGCAGACCTCTCTGCATCAACAGGCACAGCATTCTGTCCGCACCATACAGTCTAGAGCTGATTGCACCCTTTCTAATTAAAACAATGCTGCATCTTGGCATGTCCATGCAACATCACTGCTCTGCGACTGCTATACAGTCAGTTACCAGAGGTGCTTCCAGTATGCATCAAGCTGAGCAGAGCAAACCAACCCAAACAAAATAAAACACCATGAGCAGTATGTGAATCTTTAGGTATCTCAGGATTCACAACACATTGCCTATTTCCAATAAAAAGGTGATCAATTCAGCATCTGTTTCAGTCTGTTGTGTCAGTTGCATATCATTTCGTCACATTTTAAAGCTCAGTAAAATGTGCTCAAGTAATGCTTTTTTAAGCATATTTGTAGAGCTTTTAATCAATAGCAAGGCAAACAGTAATTTGTGCTTCAATTGCAAAATACTTTGATATGAGTGAAACTTGTGGGGTTAAGCAGGAAACTGATTTACCAGAAACTCGTCAGTGGAAAAAAAAAAAATCTGAAATCTAAAGCCTTAAGTGACAATGCGTAGGAAAGTAGATGTTATATTTAAACCCCCCTATTTAACTTGGTATAGAATTATGAAATGTTCTGGGTAAATTTGGCTTGACATGATCTTTGGATGATACTAGATACTTCAGATCAGTTCTGACTCTGTTGCGATTAGAGAGACGTGTGATTAATCACTTAAACAGTAAAACGTTTGAAATATTAGCCAGCGTGGGTTTTACGAGTCGGCTAAATAAATTACCTATAATTTTTTATAAACACAGACCTGAAATCCTGGTCTATAATGCTCTTTTAAACAGGAAGGAACCTCCCTCCACTAGAGCCCGCTGTAGCTTCAGTTAATGGCCACTGCTTCCCTTACTGGCACTTCATGGAGGTAAACATGAGAAGCATAGTGGTTAGCGTGTAGTAGGAACAGTGCGGTATGACCATTTTTTTATAGTAGTAAATGGAAAAAAGGGGTGTGTAGGCCGTCCAAGGTTAAACTCATGTATAACTTCCACCCAAAGTGAAAAGAGGCCACATATCAAAGCGCGATATTAATCTGCAAAGAGGAACAAAGGCTGGCAGGGTTAGCTTGTAATGTTAGCCACGCTGTAGAGAGTATATCAGGCTAACGTCACACCCACTGTAACTATTACCCTGTGAGGAGTCTGATTGTTCTCTAAGGATTTTCTCCTCTTTAGACTAGTCGGTTGAATGACATTTAAACAAGTGTTAAGTCGAATATGGAAATAGACGCTTAGGAACATCCTTAGTTGTGATAACGAACTGGACAGAACAGCTTTGAAAAGCATTTTGTATTTGAATGTTCTTGTGTTTCTGTTGTGTAATAATGCCCACTAGTGTAAAATAAAATCCATACACAGAAACCTATCTTTTCTATTGTTGTGTTCTGACCAAATTGGGTTCTATGTCCTTTTTCTTTCAGAGAAGAAAAGATAAATCAATCTTTAAGAAGCCAAAGTGCATTTGATTGCTCGGCACATCAAATCGCCCCCCCCGCCCCCCCAGGTACACAGGCAGCAGAGGACTGATATTGACTCATTAGAGGTTTACAACTGGAGTCTTTCTCTGTGCCAGCAGGTAGAAACAGCAGCAGAGCAGGCCATTAACCAGAAAACAGAACTAATGAGGGGGGAAATTAACAAAACACAAACAAATAACACATGTTCTTCTGAATTCCCTGCCTGGATTGTGTTGATATGGCTTTCCTGTTTGCATGTCGCCTGCTCAGTTCATTATGTGGAGCTATTTGGGTCACACACATCTGCTGCCTCTGGGGGAAGTCCTCAAAATGGAAGGGGGAGAAATACAAGAAATATGTTTTGTCAGAGATGAAGTTTACCATCAATAACAAGGTGACCTGGATGGAATGACCACAGTGAAAACATGGAAGCTGTAAATTTATCATTTAGGGCAGGGCTGTTAAAAAAACATGCACCTCATTACAACTGTGTCCCTTTAGAGAGTTGCCTCTAAAAAGAAATAGTGACTTTTGGTCTGGTTGTAATATGTCTTATTTTTTTTCTGCACCGCGACCCGGTTCTTTCCAAGCTTTTCACAAGTTCAAAGTCTCCCCATCAGGGAAGGAGGGCTTTCCAACATCACAATTTCATAAGTGCAGAAGCTAGTCCTTCAGCCAGCAGCTTGTCAAACAGAATGACATGTTTCAAAGCCCCAAATCTACAGCTGTTTAAATACCCGTTGGCCTCATGGCCCTCAGGATCACGGGCCAAGCCTCCATATCTCTCCCCTTGTGCCAGAGACTGTCTGTCAAAACAGGGAAATCAATGACAAATGTAGAAATTTTTCATGACATGCCATACCACACATTTTTCAAAGGAGTTCCTCAGAACATTTTTCCCATGATGCATTAGGAGATATCTGAGACAAAGACAAGTAAGAGTACAGAAAGGGAGTGGATTTAATTTTCATAATGAAGGCCGTCACACCTAGGAAAATAAATGAGTGCAACAGTGAGCCCTTTACGTGGCCACTATTCAACAGAGTGCTCACTTATAAATGACTGAATGAATAAATCAATGAAACACTTAGGATGTGGGGCTGCATGGAGGCACAGGGGTTACTGCTGTTGCCTTGCTGCAGGAAGGTCCCTGGTTCGCTTCCCGGTCGAGGCCTTTCTGTGCAGAGTTTGCATGTTCCCCCCAAGCACGCGTGGGTTCTCTCAGGGTACTCCATCTTCCTCCCACCACCAAAAACATGCTCATTAGGTTAATTGGTGACTCTAAAATTGGCCATAGGTGTGAATGTGAGTGTGCATGGTTGTCTGTCTCTATATGTCAGCCCTGCGATTGACTGGCCACCAGTCCAGGGTGTACCCCGCCTCCTGCCCAATGACAGCTGGTTATGATAAGCTCCAGCCCCCCGCGACCCGAACGGTATGATCGGTATAGAAAATGGATGGATGTTAGGATGTGTATCAGTCTTGCTATGCAAATCAGATATGCATGCGTAGGTACATTCCTAGTGAGGGTTCAAATCACTGCAAAGGCTATAACAGAAATGAGATATTTAATTGGGAGCAGATTTAGGCCAGTGGGTCTCAGGTACAGTAGACTAAAGTGTAACACAGTGTACCCCAGAGTCCTCCAGCATGTAGCTGTAACTAATTTGAGAGCATTAGGGAAACATAGTTCATCCCTGTACTTTCTGTAATTACCAAAGCCCCTGTGCATGATGAGTTATACTCATAATATCAGAGCAAACCATTAATTCTGTACCACTAATTCAGTCATTTAAGGTTGGCTCTGGTCAAATACATTTACACGCATTATACAATGTGGTTCACAGCAGATGTTTTGAAATGTACATGCAATGATTCAAGTCAAATTAAGCAATGTTTAAATATGCATGTGCATCCTCAGAGACGAGCACCACCTTCAGAATCTCTCGCATGATCTGGATCAAGACTACAGGAGTAATGGGGAGGACTCTGCTTCTTTTGCTGGCTTGGAGCCAGAAAAAGGTCACATGTTGCATTTAAATTCTATAACATAGGCTTTAAATAAATGAAGACATTCTGTTTGCACAGCTCCATAGACCCAAATAGCACTCAGTAGTGGTTAAATCAGTGGGGGTCTTTCCCTCTCTGCACAGTGCAGGATGACAGGCAAAGCAAGACCAAATCAGTGACTTTCACTTTATTTTATTTAATATCATTCTTATGTTCTACATATAAATATTCTCTACTGTGCAAATTAAAACTTTTATAGTCCTTCTAATCTTTGCGGCATTTGCACGGGTTGTGTTTGAAGGAAACTACAGAACATTTAACATCCAGCAATATAATTAGAGCCCACAAACGTAATACAGACCTAAAGCTTTTAATGTGGTAATCTTACAAACATACCTTCTCCACAAGTGTCATAGAGGTTGACTACTACAATCCTAATACTTCATTTCCTGGATGAAGCGGTAAGATGATATGTTTAATTATACCAACAGTGCCCTTTTGGATGCCTCTATAGTATATAAAACTTAAAGTGCTTTCCATTGGACAAAACTTGATAAAGCACCCTCTAGGGCAGTGATTCTCAACTGGTGTAGATCACGGAGACATTTTTTAATGAGTCACCCTTTCCGCTTTGTAGTTTAAGTATTTGTGCTTCAAAATCTTTAACACAATGAAATCAATGGATGATGTTATTGGTGTTTACAGGTGTCAGCTTTCTCTTCTGCATCCTGTAATTACATGAAAGTTGTGTAAGGTAAAATACTATATTACACTTTCTTCCGTTACTCTCAAAATTACCTTGCAAATGAGTGGTCAAGTGCTTCTAGGTTGCCCTATCACTGAAAAAATGTCTCCAAGTGCACTCTAGGGCAGTGGTTCCCACCATTTTTCCTTGAAGCCCCCTGTTCTTGTATCGAAGAAAAGCTGTAATAAACAAAATGTCAACATTTTTGTTAGTCTACGTATAGGCAGGGGCAGGCCTGAATGACGTGCCAAGCAGGGTGCCCTCTTAGGGTGCTTTCACATTTGGCATGAATGTTTCGAACCACGCCCAGGTCCACATATGTGCTCATTCTGATACAGCAGGTGGCAGTATGCACGTAGCTGGTTTGCAAGCGAAATTCTTCATCCTAATACTTACTCCAGTTACGTACTTTAACGTTTAAAAAATACAAACATTTATCTAGTAACATTTATGTTTGTATAGTTGTTAAACTTTTAACGGTGCATTTTCTTGTGGCTGTTTTCCTGTCTCACTTCTTATTCTTAATATTAGCCACTGTATGGAGGAATCAAGAAATACAGATATTACTACATTTTTTTATACTAAACTGCCTGAATGACTCAGAGTAATTAATCCATAAATTCAACTCTCTCTGAACCTACAGTATGACCACAGGCAGAGAAAAACTATGGAGTAAGGTCTCATTAAAAATGCTTAGTGGCATCCTAGCACTTAGTGTAGCTCACCACGCATCAGCAGGGAGCTGTCTTTGTTTTGGAGCTTTGTTGTCCACATACAGAGGCATGATGTGAGTTTACAGCAAACAGTGTTTACAGTGTCTCTGGAGCTTTTTCATCATCTGGAATAATTAATCGACAGGGAACAATTCATGAATAATAAAAAAGAAAACTCGAGCAATTACTATTCCAAACAGCAGATTAACTGCTTTAATCTCTAGGGCTGGATGACAGAAGTGCATATTAATAATTATCTGAAAAATAATTGATGAGTATTTTTCATATTTCAAGCATCTGCAGTTGGGAGAAGTGACTGCCAGAATTTAGTGCTCTAGCTCACTGAATCAAAGACATTTGTGCAATTGTTCAGCCATTTTCACCTGTTCATTTTCTTCTATGGGGGCACTTTCAGGAGCGAACAAGCAAATGTTCAACTGCTTTTTGCTTCAGGTTCTCTATAAGGCAATTTCCATATCCATGTGAGCTTTCCTTTCTCAGCAGCTTCCATCTTGATACCCCTTTAATTAAGTACTCAATACTGCATTCAGGCGCTGCTACAAATTTGATCTCATTTCCATCATTTCTTTTAGGCAGACATTTATAGATTATGTTAATCTTCTATTCACTGCTGATTCTTGGGTGTTCTCAGCAGCTCTAATCAAATTATAGTCTCAATCAGACAAGCTTTGCTTGCACGTGTCAATAAAAATTAAAAGCTTTGTATTTTTAATGTTCTTGCTTCAAATTCATTAATCCAATTAAATGAACTGAAGATTTTACAGATTTTTACAGACATCATTTCCTTGTCTGCATCTATTCTGTAATTACATGAAAGCTGTGTAAGGTTTAAAAATTTATTACACTCCGATTAAACTTAAAATGACTTTGCAAATGATTTCAGGTATTTAACTATTCAATATAAATTAAAGAAGAGAAGTTCACAGTTGGACAGCCTTAATATTTTAAGATAAGATTAGCAGGGAAAAAGATGAGGCAAAAGATGATGTTAGATGGAGCAAAAGAAGTGAGAAAAAGTTAGAACAAGTTAGAAAATCCAATTTCCTTAGATCCAAAAAATCTTGCTGACTCTAGTTAAAATCTAATTGGCAGCACTCTGCCTTCAGAGCCGCGTTTTACATGAGATGTGAAGTCAAATGAGAAATTTCGTTTCATATCAATTTAACTTCCTGCAGAGAAGCCTTTCAGCCTGCTAAATGAGGATTTGCTAACAGTGGTGGCTGAGGTAAAACACAGTAATAGCACTAAAGAGAAAGTCTCACCTCGTTAGAAGTGACAGACGTGAGGGTTTTACACACATGCACTGACAGATTGCTCAGATCAGGAGGAGATAATACTGTCAGTGCCAGTGAACAGGTGTAAAAGAACAGGGACAGGTGACCACATGAGACCAACACAAAAACATGACCTCTTCAAATAACGGTCTGTGTACATGTCAATAAACATGACATTCTTCACCACTCTCTCTGGAGTTACCACTGCTAATCCCTTTTACCCTCTGACATCACAGTTACCCAGCTTTCACAGTTTGGATTTGTTTCTAGAACTCTCAAAGGAAGGACCATCAGCCACAGGAAGTGATGAATATTCTCTTGCATTGTGCCTGAACTGAATACAGGAGCTGATTTAATCAGGGGAAAACAGAGGCACCATGGCTTGAATAAAAGAAATCTAGAATGCTATGCTTTCAAAGAAGAGAAAAATCAGTGTTTTCAGAGTGCAATCATCAAACCATCTGGAACGTGCTAAAACATTACATCAATCAACACACCATAACAGCTCAGAGGGGCTTTCAGGTAGGATGCAGTGTGCACTGTGTGCCAATGTTGAACCCATCTATTGTCATGGTTTGGACAACATGAGATCCATGCAGAGCTAAACACAGCCTGAGGTTGTGGATGCCACCATGTGAAAAGGGTAAAAATCACTCCTTCCAATAGGAGAAGAGATCACATTAGCAGAAGGATCAGATTAAAACAAAGAAAATGTAGGAGGAAATCATCTTTGCTATGTCCCACTTTCCTGATAACACAAGTTTAGTGACCAACTGGGACCTCAACAGGGAAGATTTGGAAAGAAATTTCAAACACTTTTGATTTACAAAGGGTGTTTCAAAAGGCATCAGAAATGATTTTCTCTTATTTGAATTCTCTTACTGAAAATGACAACATTAAACTAAATTATGGATCTGAAGGTGGTCATTGTAGAGCTGCGAAACTCTCAAATGCTGTCTTTATTGCATTGAGGATTAGACTCTTCTTCTTTGCTGCTCTCGTCCTCAGCAGAGGAAATGCCAGGGCTTTTATCTGATAGGTTTTTTGCAATCACGTGATCCTGAATGTCCATTGGGGGTCAGGTAGTGGAGGACAGCCATGAGGAATGAATGGGATAAGAGGAAGTTTAGCACTTTAGAGCTCTAAATAGAGCTGTGCGCTGCAATTATCATCAGAGACTTTCTACATACATTAAGTATGACCCATGTCTAACCAAATGAAGGGAGACAACAGTCAAGAGTCTTGTACTGAGCTAAGAGATTAGCTGAGCCCCTTTAATATATCAAAAAAATCCTAATTTTGTCACAAACATGCTTTCAATTGAAACAGTGATAGACTATCAACAGCAACTACTGTTGCAAGGTACCTTTAACTATCATTTTGGTCACCAGCAACTTGTGCCAGTCATGGAGGTGACTTTTCTGTGCAGGCTCTGGGCCCACCACCCGCATCAATTGCAGCATAAACCACATCCTATCTGAAAGACTCTTAAAGTGAAGATTTCAACTTGCCTGCATTGTTGGCCAGCCCTCTCATCAAGCATCTATGAACTACCTTTGTGATGCCTCTGCCGTGCAGCCCCCAGCTTTCAACCATCAAAATATATTACAATCTCTATTGCTACCCACAGCTTGAAAGCCCAGTTTTTGTTGTATTAAGCTGCTAAAACTGTTAAAGTTGTCTGCAAATTAGAGCCGAAATTAGTTGCTTTAGGACCCATTTCACCAAAATGATGTGCTGCACATCACCTCTCAGAGCATGTTTTAAATTTTTGTGACTAATATTTAATCCTCCAGGCAGCTTTTGGTGTAAATCCCTCTGTAGAGGTTCTGTTTTATTTATCCTCTCGCTGTTAAATAATCATTGTTTAGTAATTCCACTGTCAGTAGGCACTGCATGGTATCTGACAATTAAGAACAAAAACTGACAACAGAGGCAAAAAAAAGACAGTTGATATCATATTTTGCTATTGTGTATTAAAATACCAAATGTCTGGTTTCATAATATCCTTGACAAATGCATTTGTTGGCAGCAGGATCATAGAGTGGGCCTGAAGCACCTGTTACAGTTTCAGTACTCCCCCAAAAATTATTGCACCTCTTACATAAATATAGGGTGGAAAAACAAAGCATGGTTAATATGAGAGGGGGCCTAATTATGTATGGCTGTGACGATGAGGATCACTGAGTGGAAAACAGTGAACCAGGCACAAAATAGTATTGATTTTATAAACAAGCTGATTGAATATATTCAAACGAAAAGAATAAGGACGCTTATAGAAACCTGGTATGAATCCCAAGTCTGGCTGAGAAAAGAGGAAAAATGATTGCAACAAAAATGTGTTTCAGTGCAAGTTGCCTGGAAGGATCAGACAAATTTGGTTTGTTGCAAAGTATAATGAGTAATATAACCCACTCTTTAAAACCTGTGTTGTCAAGGTCTGCTAGCAGCAGACGTTTAAACACCAACCTCTTTGACTGGAGCTGTTTAGTGGTGTGCCTGGATTGATGCAAGCACCTTCAGTGGGGAGTATTATTTTACAAACCAAAATCCAAAAAAGTTGGGGCACTATGTAAAATGTAAATAAAAAAGAATACAATGATTTGCAAACCTCTTAAGCCCATATGCCATTCATAATAGAATGCAAACATGAAACATACCTCATTTTGAACTTGATGGCAGTAACACATCTCACAAAAGTAGGGACAGGGCCATGTCTGCCATTGTGTAGCATCTTCTATTCTTTAAATAAAAAGTCTGCAAATGAGAAGAGCAGTCGCTGGAGTTTTGGGAGAGGAATGTTGACTCATTCTTGTCTGATGTAGGATTCTAGCTGCTCAACAGTCTTGGATCTTCTTTACTGGATTGTTTATTTTATGATGCATCAAACATTTTCTATTGGTGAGATTAGATTAGATTAGATGATTAGATTAGATTAGATTAGATTAGATTACATTTTATTGTCCCCAAGGGGAAATTCATTTTCACAGCACTGTACATACTCAGACAACAACACAGAAGGCAACAAATCAAACCACAAATCACAGGTAAACAAACGTATACACTCAGCGCGGCCTGTTATTTGAAGCAGCAATGGCTGCAGGGATCAGGCTTTTGCCAGGGCGAGCCCTTTTACACTTTAGTGTCCTGTACCTATGCCCCGAAGGCAGTGGGGTGAGGTACTGGTTGAGTGGGTGTGTAATGTCCTGTTCTATGGTGGTTGCGATGCATGAGATGGCCCTGTTGTTTAGTGCAGACAGGTTGGGTGTGGGGAGACCAATTATTCTGGCAGCGGTGTTGGTGATACGAGTGAGTTTGGCCTGGTTGGTGACAGTTAGCAGGTTGAAAAAGCAGGAGGAGCAGTACATGAGGATGGGCTTGATGATGCTTTGGTAGAGTAGTAAGAGGAGATGGGGTGAAACATAAAGTCCTTTAAGTTTACGGATGACAGATAGTCTTTGTTGGCTCCTTTTGAAGATATCGGTGGTGTATTGGTTGAAACTGAGTTTACTGTCTAGTGTTACGCCAAGGTATTTAAAACTGTCAACTATTTCAACCGTTTGGTTATTGATGGTGATGGGGTGCTGGGGTGTTGGGGGGGCTGATGATGAGTTCTTTTGTTTTATTGACATTGAGGTGGTGATGGTTGTCTTTGCCCCACTTGGTGAAGTGTGTGATGGTGCTGTGGTAGTCCAGGATGGAGTGGTTGTCTGTGAGCAGGACAAGAATGTTTGTGTCATCTGAATACTTGAGGTAGGTGGTGAAGCGTGAAGGACTGGTGCAGTCATTTGTATACAGTGTGACTAGAAATGGACTCAGCACACAGCCCTGCGGTGCTCTGGTGTTGATGGTGAGTGTCTGTGATGTGGTGTTGCCCACCCGCACAGCTTGTAGTCTGTCGCTGAGGAAGTTGTGCAGAAGACGGATCAGAAATGTGGGGATGTTGAGGTGGTGTAGTTTTTGGATCATCAGGTGCCTCTGGATGGTGTTAAAAGCACTGCTGAAGTCCACGAAGAGGATCCTGGCGAAGGTGCCTGGGGAGTCCAGGTGCTGGAGGAGGAGGTGCAGCAGGCAGGCCACAGCGTCCTCTGTGCCCCTCCTAGCCTTGTAGGCAAATTAAAGGGGGTCCAGTTGTGGGGTGACAACTGGGAGAATGATGGTGAGCAAGAGTTTCTCCAGGCACTTCAATATTATGGACGTGAGGGCAATGGGACGATAATGGTTGGGTTCTTTGGGCCGGGGTTTCTTGGGTACTGGGAAGATTGTGGCAGTTTTCCAGAGGAAAACACTGTGCTGTTGCCTAGTGACCTAATTAGTAGTAAAATGGTCCTTAAACTGATTTCTTTTGTACCACTTATTTGTCCAGACTTTTAATGTCCTGTCCCTACTTTTTACCTCCGCCAAGGAGGTTATGTGATCGGGTGGGTTTGTTCGTTTGTTATTTTGTTATCTTGTTAGTTTGTTAGCAACATAACTCAAAAAAGTTGTGGACAGATTTTGATGAAATTTTCAATAAATGTCAGAAATGGCATAAGAAAGCACTGATTACATTTTGGGAGTGATTCGGATCACCATCTGGATCCAGGAATTTTTTAAAGAATTCTGTATTATTGGGAGATAGGGCTAATGGCGGAGGTCTGCGCTGTTACCACTTTACACCAGGAGATGGCGGACATGAGTAACTTCAATCCCAGCAGCATTTTTGGACGTGTTTCTATCCAAAGTTTTGGAGTTTATAGAGTTTGAAAGACACACGCCCGGTCGAGGAGACGAGTCGGAGCATAACAGTGAGAAAGACAGCGAATTGTAGCGAGAATTGGGAGGAATAGAGGAATATTCACCCTCTGCCATGACTTCCAGTTGTCCAGTGAGACAATGGGTGAGACTGTCAGTGCATCTGTTGGCACAATGTTACCACCATGACAGTCCTATAGCGAAGCCAATGCCTGGCCTCACCGCATGTCCACCCCACTGGGGAGGGAGTAACCGGCGAGTGCTGTAGTGGGGGGCACATGGGGATGGATCCAGGTATTTTTTAAATGATTCTTTAATATTGGGAGATAGGGCTAATGGTGGAGGTCTGCGCTCTCTGAGTGCTTTTCTAGTTTGAGATGTATTGCTGCCAAAAATTCAAAATGAGGTAATATTTTTCATGAAATGGTTAAATGTTTCAGTTTCAACTAGGGATGTACAGTATTAATTGTATGATATAATTACCGGACGATAGCTTAAAAAGTGAATTATCAGTATTTGCAGATGTGAAAATTTCTGCCAATATTTACAATCAGTGTTTTGGCTGTACAAATTTGCCTGTATCAGCTGTAAATATTTGGCATATAACCAAATATCTTGGTGGAGTTTTAGGCTGGACCAACAGACCTACTTAAGCTCAAGTCTTTTTAGTCATCATCATTCTTTCCACTTTAGAGTGTGTTTTAAGGACTGAAATCTGTAAGTTTCTTTGTCATCAAACTCTTAATTGTGTTATAAGAACTGAAAGTTTTGAACTAAACCACATTTAAAGCTCTGTGTCAGCTGAAATTATTTGTATCGACATATCTTCCTGGCAAAAATCCACTGGCATGCTTAATTTCCACATCTGATATGTTTATGTCCTATTGTAAATAAAATATGGGTTTATGAGATTTGCAAATCATTGCATTTTCTGTTTTGTGACATTTAACACAGTGTCCCAACATTTTTTGGAATTGGGGTTACCAAGAAGGTTAAAGAAACAACAAACGCCTCATTTTGTTGACAAAGTCTATCAGAAACATAATTCAGGAGATCTCTGAATACTGAAATAGCTATAAAAGTAAGCTTTCTTAACCAACAAGAGTGTTGTGGTGTCCTTTAATGACAGCAAAGGACAATCAAAAACAGAGTTTTAATAAATGTGTTGTCAAAATGCAAAGGTGTGGCAGTGTTTTGGGATGTGGCCTAGATGAAGTAGATAATAAATCTGCTTTTGTTTGTTTGTTTGATTTTGATGAAGTGCCACTTTAACAGATGAGAGACAGAAGATTGTAAGAATCAGAATTATAAAGGCAGACTCACAAACACAAGCACACGCACACGCACACAATCTACCTTTCATTCCATCCCCTACCATCCCCTATTTTCCATGCTAAAGTGTGTGGTGTTGTGCTTGCTCTTGTTCTAACATACCCCTGTGTGTGCTGCAGCCATGCCACAATTTAATCAGATTTAAAAGCACTTTGACATTTTCTTCAAAGTGGTCATCTTCTGCTTCGTTTCTTCCTCTACTCCCAACCCTGACACCTCCATACCTTCACTATTTCTTTGTCCTGTTTTCCCTTCTTCAAATTCCATCTGTGTGTGGTAGAAATGAGCCTCCAAGCAAAACAATTTTCCCTGGCTTCTTTTAAATAATGCAAGTTATTCACACACATATCACTGTACACACACACTAGTACAGACTCCTCTAACCCTCAAGGGATCACACAGATGTCCGGGCACCTGGTGATCCATTTGAAATGATGCCAGTTGTCATGCCAAAGATCTAATTTACAGCTCAGGTGTAAAACTTTTCAATTCCACTTTGTTGGAGAAAGTGACATCAATCTTAGGTTAATTGTTTGCACCCTGCATCATGCTTAGTGACCATCTGCTTTATGGGTTCAAAAACAACTGTGTGACTGTGAAAGTTTGAAATATTACTCAGTTTACAAAAACAGCCCTCAAACATGACATGATTTTTGTGAAATAATCTCCTTTTGATTAGTCTAAAAATCATTTGTAAAGAGCATGAAATCATCTGGAAATTAGTGTTATAAAGCATTACTTGAAAATGGTCCACATTAAATATTATATGGTATATCATAAGTCTACATCTCAAATATCACTAGAAACTGTGTAGGCAAGATAAAAATGTCTCTGTTTTGTTTGCCAAAAGGTAAATGCTTCGCTCACCCACATGAAGCCTTGGCAGCACATCACCCCAGCCCTCATATACCTTCTTTGGCTCTCATGAAAGTCTCACATCACCTACAAAATCCACCTCCACCCTCCAACTCTGTCCTGTAACCACAGCTCCTTGGACAGTGGTCGGCTCTGAGAAAACCCAACAGTTCAGCTCAGCCTATGGACTTGGCTAAAACCTGTTATCCTTAGTGAGCACTGCTATCATTCTTTCCTTTATTTACGTACACATTGACTTTGGTTTGTTTTTGTTTACTTCTTCTACATTCATATTCTTGTGTTCTTTGCAAGAGGCTACATAAATATATACTTTTATCATCATTGTTATTGTGTTTATTGCTATTAAGTTCAAGTTCATTACTAAGTAAATGACAACATAAGCTAAAATAATTTATGAATGCATCTCCTAAAAACTATGCTGTGTGTTAAGAGTCAACCAACATAGACCTAGATATGAAAATTTGAGGCTGAAACTCTCAGTTTGAATACATAGTAGGTTATTTGATAAAGGACCGTCCATCCATCCATAAATCAATCAGTCCATCCATCCATCCATCCATCCATCCATCCATGCAGGTTAAGCAAGTCAATCCAAACACCTCTCCCCAGCTCTTTCTGCAGGATTCCAAGATGTCCCCAGGCCAGACGATACATATAATCCCTCCAACAAGTCCTGGGTCTACCTCTGGCTCCCCTCCCAGTTGGACATGCCCAGACAACCTCCTTATTTTCCTGCAGTACCCCCCATATTATCCCCTGTGGGACAGGCTCCTCAGCCTTCTACAAGTCCATAAAACACATATAGACTGGATGCGCAAACTCCTATGCTCCCTCAAGAAGCCTTGCAAGGGTAACAAGCTGTTCCAATGTCCCACAGCCAGGACGAAATCCACATTGTTCCTCTTGTATCTGAGGTTCCACAATCATCCGGACGCTCCTTTCCAGCACCCTTGAGTAGACTTTCCGCAGGAGACTGAAAAGTGTGATACCCCCGATGATTGAAGCGCACCCTACGCCTCCACCATTTTTAAAAATAGGAACCACCATCCCTGCTACCACTCCAAAATACTCTCCCAGTTTTCCATGCAGCATTGAAGAGCTGTGTCAGCCACAACAGCCCTACAATGTCCAAGACCTTCAGCATCTCATGATAAATCTCATCTACGACTGGCGCCTTGCTGCGGACAAGAATAAAGATAAGTCTTCCCCAAGATCCTCTGACTCTGCCTTCTCAGGTGGGTTGAGGATATCCCCAGCCCGAGTAAGCAGCTCTCCACTCCTGCTGATCACAGCCTTAGCAAAGCCCTGCTTCCCCTCCTGAGCTGGGACTTTTCTTTATTTAACTGCGGGAAGGGAAAGTTAAAGAACACTTGATTCAAACGTGTCATAATTTGAGATAAATTGCATAACAAATTAATGGTGAGATGTTAAAATGTAAGAAAAAAAAACACAACAGAGATGTTATGATCTTCAGGAAATACAGGATATGCAGCAAAGTGGGGTCAATTTCATCAAAAGTAAAAGTAAAAGTCTTTCCAAAGTTAATCCTACATACCTGAACCAGTCTGATCCATGCATGTGTGGCTAGCCATGCACTTTGCAAGTAGGCCATGTGCATCGCATGTTCTTCTTTAGTGGGAAAAAAATCTGAATTTTAAATGTGGCATTGTGATTGATGAGCAGTATTCATGAATGCAAGACTTTCCTTTTAAATTACCATATAATTGCCCTGAATATATGCAGATTGATCCATCTGAGAACCAAAGATCTAACGTCTTCTGTGGCAGCACTAATGCTAAATGTCATGAAATGGTGCTTTCAAGCTCATTTTCCATGCACAAGATTTTTAGATAGGATTGGGGTTACTTTTTGACCCAGGAGAATGCAAAGACAGATTTAACTCTGCAAAGATGGCACTGATAATGAGAGTTTCCCCACTCCCACATGAAGAATTTTGAAATAATTACTGTGACAGGTTAATGCTTTTCCAAACAGCCTTCTGCAAATATAATCAGAGTCAATGTGTCACAATCAGTCTGAGTGAGGAACTTTCTGAAAGTAAGACACTATCATTTACTTTAGGTAGAAAATTGAAGGGTAGGATTGCTTTTAGCACATTTTGTTTTGTAGCAGTGAATGCTATTTTCATCCTATTTTGGCTTTTTTTTCTTACTTAAAACTAGGAGTGTGAAGATTTGGCTCATTAAAATAACCTCCTCCTGTGCAACTGAATGATGAACTTAAAAGGATGCCAAAAAGGGCTATAGAAGAGGGAAGCTTTCTTAGGAACAACTAAGAGCGTAGAGATGAATATGGCTTTAAAAGGAATGCTCTTTGAGTGCTGGTAGAATTGTGTGACTACAGGTGAAAGGCCATTTCACCAGTAGGTACCACCAGGGATGACAGCAGGCCTTTGTGCTGATGCAAAGACTGCAATGCCAGTAGGAACTGCAGTAAAATTAGAGGGACGCAACATATTAATAACAACCACTAGCAAGGATGCAATTTACTATTAGAGACTGTCTCAAAGGGCACATTTGATGGGCTTTAAAACTACAGAATGCTTACGTTGTTTTCTGGTTCACTGAGGCAGGTAAAGCGATGTTTTATGAACTTGGATGACACCAAATGCTTGTATTGAGTCAACAAAAACTGCAGGTTTTGGTCTTTGTCCAATCTGGATCAAATTCAGGAAACAATACTACGGCGTCTTGGCTGCAAACACTTGCAGAAGGCTATGAATCGGAATGAGCTGTAATTCAAGTGTGAAGTGGAAGATAACAAATTTAAAGTAAAGTCAAATTATCCAGAGATCATCATTTCTATTCCCTGCATGACTGCAGAAAGTTCAGCCACTTCATCAAACTGAGCTCCGGTGAGGAATCTGAGTCGTGCCAATTTTAGCTTTCCTACTCTTCTTTTCCTACAGCTTGAACAAAGATGTTCACATACTTTGAGAGGGACAAGGTGAATTGGACGTGTCACGGCTGCCATCTTTTGCTGAAGTAAGCCAACATTAGATGAGTAAGAATAAATTTGCCAAAGTAGTTTTCGTTTGAGAACATCACACATTACAGATAAAATATGAGTCAAAAAGTAACACTGAAATAAAACTGCTACTGACCCAGGAGCTGCATAATGCCTTTCCTCAAACACTAGTTTTAATGAAAAGTCTTTCAAAGTCACACTGACTATTATTAAGGTGAAAAAACGCAGAAAATGGGTTCTTGAAAGAAATTAAGTGCATCCTTGATTCAAAGTGAAATGCCTCTAATATAGAGTAAAAGTGATGCATCTTCAGTAATAAACAACTATGGGATTAGATCCAAGGAAAAACAGGCACAACAACAGCAAAGACATCAGATGTGATGCTTTCAACACAAAAACACGCCTACACACACCTGAACTACACAAAGGCTTAGGAGATCAAAGTCAAGTCTCAGTGTTTTCATCATGTGGAGAGCCAGCTGCTATCCTATAACAGCACCACTGTTCTTTGTTCGTAGAACACACAGGGCTGAGATGGGGAAGAAACTGAGAGGAATAATAAGACAACAGCATCCATCAAAAAAAAATATTCATCTGAAAGAGTCATTTTTGATACAACACCAAGAGGGACTGGAGTGGTTTAGAGTCAGCCACTGTAAATAGAAGAATAGTTTCCCTGCTGACCAAAGAATAAATCCTCCCATAGCTCTGTCTTTTTCCTGCTTTTCTGAATAAATAATACCTCACCAAAACCAGTACTCACAAAGGAACCGATGCACAATAAAGAAACCAACACCAACAAATAGTCATTCTTGATATTCAAGAAAAACTGGATTGTAAGAGCTGAATAAAATCTATTGTCAAGATTCAACTGCTTCTGAAACCCCACCTAGTGTGAAAATAAAAACATGATGTCACCTGAAGTTATCGTGGTTTCTTCTGATTATTGTGCAGGATGGTTACAGTGGAAGATGGTCCAATCTTTTCTGCGTATACCAAAAGAAACAACCATTGTGTGACTGCTAATTCAGTATTTTTTTAACCTGAAAGATGATTTTTTTTCTGATAACCTTTTAATTCAGAATTTTTCCACAGAAAAGAATTCTGTTCCTTCACGTTCTTGCATTATCTCTAACAGCACACGCTTTTATTGTTCTTTTTCATCGTTCTTTAACTAATACCCAAACAGTGAGGCATTTAGTCCAGCTACACAAAATAAATCCCTTAAATGTAAAAAGCCTTATGAAGGCTCATAATCTGAAAATCTAAGGAAATATTTTCCTCTCACCTCCAGCTAGAGTTGTGCAATATGGCCCAAAAATGTATCTCAGTATTTTTCCTTGCATTGTGTTAAGGTATCATGGTTTACTTAATAAAGGGATAACAAATATTTAATGTTCAACCCTCTGAGTTGAAGCTATCTTTTAAACACTTTTGTCTCACCTGGACCTATTGTCTTAAAAAGCCTGTAAAACATCAACCCTGTGGTGCACAGTCAAACTTTAATTATCCTTTTTTCATGCCACCCTGGGCTTTAAGAGTATGTGTAATATCTGCTGTAATGGAATTTTAGAAAAGCTACAGGACTATAACGACAAAAAAGAAAAAACTAAACAGAAAGAGCTATTTATACATGCACAGTTTGGCAAAGGATAGCATGACAACAGAACAGCTTGTCATTGGTTCTCACAGCCTGTCACAAAGCCTTATGAGAAAACAATATGGTGGGTTAGGATTGGCTGCTAGAGGTGGAAACTATATAAATATATAAAAAGATATTCAACATCAGAGTTACTGGTGTGGATTTAATGTTTAAAGACCTACACCAAAGTTCCAGGCTCACTAGAAAAGCTTGTGTAAGGGCTATGAAGGCATGGATAGGGTCATTAGAATGGCACAATGGACAGATTCCTAAGGGGGGAAAGTAAGAGGCTGTGATTTATGGTTCAAAAGTCATTTAAATGTAAATAACCTGTGTCTCTTCCTTTTCATATATGACAACGTTGGTTTCAGAGGGTTAAATATGCGCATATTCAGGAGCTACAGGTCTTATGTGAAAATGGAACTTACTAATCTGACAAACATATTTATATTTCTAATGCATGGTAGAAGCGCTGTAGGGTCAGTTTACATTTTTGCATTCCTCTTAAATATGCATTCATAAATCTGATATCTATCATCCCGATGACATGTAAAGATTTAATAGTGAATAACTATTGCTGAATCCTCTTCACTGAGCATAAACTATCAACCAAACAGCAACTCAAATCAGATTAACACATACAGCAGCCCTCTGGGGGTCACATACAAATACTTTTAGAATTTGAAACAGCACTTTTGAAACATGCATACACGCAGGAACTCTCTCCCTCTAAAGCACACACGGCGATCTAACCTACACTATAAAATACTTTCCAAATATTGTCCCAGCGCTCCATTGACTTGCCACTGGGTGTATTATGATGAACTGTGTTTGTCTAGTTGGAGCCATCATCATCTACCTGGGGAAGTGTTCAGAGATGTGAGAGGGCTGCATCCTGAGGTCCCACCTGCTCTTTGGGAGAGAACACCCTCAGGCAGGAACAGAGACTGCTTCCTCTTCCACCCAAGCGGAAATCTATTCATCAGCTGCTGTAATGAGCTTCGGCGCCGCTGACTCTGCTGCATGTTTGGGCCAGTGCACAGATACACAGACGCATTTAGGCTGGTATAGGCAGGTAGGCATCCTCAGTGGGGGCCATGGAGGTCTGGAAATATGGTTCTTTGTAAAGTGAACCTGTCATAACCATACTTTATATTCAACCTAAATAATGACAATTTTTTATCGAAGCAACAAAAATTAGTTTTATTCATTTATGGTGTAGTAAAATCAAAATGTAAACCCTTTTTCTTAAAACAGAATTCCATTTCTTGGTAATGTTGACGATGTGGATGGACACACTGACTAAAACATTTGGAAAGTGATGCCAGACTTCATAGCCCACCCATGATGTGCACAAACATCAGGGTGCCAGAAAATAAAGCAGAAGGAATTGAAACAACGTTAAGAGACAAATAATTTAACAATTGCAAAATAATGGTATGATGGGCAAAGCGGGGTAAAAGTGGCAAAAACCATTGGAAATAAGGGGTTAAAAGTTGTAAAACTGGCAAAAAGGCAAGTAATGGGATTTAATGGCAAATATGGGTTTCAAAGGTAAAAATGGGAAAAAATGGACAAAAAGGGGGGAAAAGTGGTTAAAAAGTGACAAAAAAAGGGGGTTCAAATGGGCTAAATAGGTTAAAAGAGGCAAAAAATAGGATCACAGTGGCAAATTTGAGATAAAAAAAGGCAAAATGATTAAAAATGGGTTTGAAGTGGAAAAATGGGTTAAAATTGGCGAAAATAATAAGAGGCAACCATGGGTTATCAAAAGCAAAATGGTTATCAAAGGTTGAAATGTGGTTAAAAAGGGGAAAAATGGGATAACAGTGGCAAAATTGCTTAAATTTTGGGTTAAATGTGGCAAAAAAATGGTGGTTTATGTAGTGAAAAAGAGATAAGGTGGCAATGACTGGCTAAAATAGGCAGATGTGGATTTCAATGGCAAAGCAAATGTGGCCAAAGGAACTGAAACAGTGATGAAAAAGGGTTAAAAAGTGTCATTAACAAATAATTTGAATATCTGAACTTAATAATAGCTTGACACTAGGTTTTTAAGCGGCCCGATCTGTGGGCAGCCTTGTCAAACAGAAGAATGGAAAGTTAGCTGATTGATAACTGATAATGTTAAGTTGCATTCAAGACATTCAAGTCTTCTCTGTTCATTCCTGTTACAGGAGAGGAACGATGAAGAAGGTTTTTGATCAGGTTTTGAAAAATGATAAATTGCTACCCAGTGTGGATGAGCTCATCTATCGCACCCTACAAGTGTTGAAAGGTTTTATAGTTCACACCGTGTATGAACAGAAAACCTGCTTATGGTCATGGCTTTCTTGTAACTTAATTTATATAAATTTTGCCTTTTAACACATTTTCCTTAATTCTGTTGCCAAACACAGTTGAAACTTCCACTTTTGTTCACATTATCTGGATTTCTTTCCCTATCCCTCTTTCTATTTTCAAGGGCCTAAAGAATTCCTTACATTGCAGAGCTTTAACATAATCTATTTGATCTACACTGCAGAAATAATTAGACTTCCTTTGCATGTCTTCTATGCTCTGCTCACTTTCTCTCTTGCTCTCCTCTTCCAATCCCTCTCTCTCTCTTCCTCCAGCCTTGATAAATTGGCATTTTTAATGCAGTGTTTCATACAATAATTGCCATTTCAGAGGGGAAATTAACATTCCTTACATAATGACAAGCTTGGCCTTTTGCGGTAATTGATGCTTTAGGGAGGGTAATGGAGGAGTAAAGAAATGTGAGGAAGTCCCTACTGATGCTGAGCAGGAGCACTTAGTGTTGTCTCATGATTGGAAAAAAAATGTTAAAATGTAAATATGTACTGGCATGAAAAAATATTATTCTGAAACATGAAAGGTGTTGCTCTCTTTTTGTCCTTTGCATCCTTTACCATAGCAACAAACCCACAGGAGTTAAGGTGTGTCTTGGATGTGGGAAATCTTCACCAGGTGGAGAACTGTTTCAATTTTGTCCTTAGATTCTGAGTTTTCTTGTAGCATAAGTTCTATATCTGACTACTTCTATGACAGCTGTGACTGGAGGTTAATGAACAACACCTACATGAGTGGATGCATGTAACTAACACATCAGTTCTACCCATCAGTGAACGAGACAAGGTTAACACTTTCACTTTGGCCTCGCTCTATTTAAATCTGACTCTCTTTTCAGTGAACATCTACAATAAAATCATTAATTATTCCATCTCCCTTTGACAGCATCTGAGTATTTCTAATGGGTGAAATAAGCCCTTGCATGGGTAAGACATTATAATCTGAAAATAAACAGTATAACTTTGTTTAAAAAAAGGTGACGTGATGCTGTTTTGATAAATGTATGAAATTAAAGTGTCAAGACTCGTGTCCATAATAATAATAATCTTCCCTATGAGGTGAGAGCTCTGGATCTTACAGCCAGCAGATCTAACGTTCACACCAGCAGGGGAGCCGCTCCATGAACCACGGTGTCTCGGTAAGGGGGTCCAGTGGAAGTCAAAGGCAGGGCTTTAGGATGCTCCTGGCTTGGCTGATCAAAGATCCAGGGCTAAGGGGCTCTGCAGGACCTCAGCAGGGAAGCTGAAGGGCTACGAGATCGAATTTGGGAGAGGTTCAAGGTCTTAATCAGCAAAGAAACACACATCTGCAATCTGCAATAAAAGCACTGCATTTTCTCATGAGAAAGCTTTAGGAATACAATTCCTGGTAAAGCAAAAAATATCTTAAATCAGTGGGTAAAAAACATATTTGCCATTTTAGAAGACATGCTATTGATATTGTATGAGATTTGAAAAAAAAAAAAAGTCAAATACATTAAAGAAATATTGAATGGCATGATAAATAAATAAATAAATAAATAAATGAATTATTAACAGCATGATAACAGTGGGGAAATTTGATCATGGTTATCAGAGCCAGATTACAGTTTGCAAATGCTCAAACGGAAAAAAGACCTTAGTTTGTGGTGAGATATTTTGTAGTCTGATGAAACTAAAATGGACCTATTTAGCCATAATGACCATCGTTACATTTGGAGGAAAAAAGGGGAGACTTGCGAGCCTGAGAACACTGTCCTTACTGTGAAGTATGGGGGTGTTCTCAGCATCATGTAACTTTTGCAGCAGAAGGGACTGCTGCAAAAGTTACAAAATAGATGGAATCATGAGGAACGAACATTATATTGACATATTGAAGCAACATCTCAATATATCAGTCAGGAAGTTAGAGCTTGGGTGCAAATGGGTCTTCCAAATGGATGATGACCCTAAGCATACCGCCAAATTAGTTATAAAGCGGCTAAAAGACAACAAAGTCAATGTTTTGGAGCATCCATCACAGAGCCCTGGTCTCAATCCACTGGAAAATTTGTGGGCAGAGCTGAAGAGGTGTGTGCCAGCAAGGCGGCCAACATACCTGCCTGAGTTAGACCAGTTCTGTCAGGAGGAATGGGCCAAAAGTCCAGCAAACTCTTGTGAGAAGCTCATGAAAGGATATCCCAAACATTTGACCAAAGTTATATATTTAAAAGCAATGCTACCAAGTACTAAGGAAACTCTGAAGAAAGTAATAAAAATGATCTAAAGAAATCTCTTTCTTTATTCTGGCATTTAGCAAAATAGAAATAATTTTGGTAATCCTTACTGACCTAAAATAGGAAAAGTTTAGTCTGATTTGATGTCAGACAGTGAGGGTAATGAGTCTTTTATACAGTGTATGTAAAATTCTGGTTTTAACTGTACCTTGACCTTTTCTTGTATTTCTTCTTCTTTTTTTTTTTTTTTAATATCCACTGGCTGAACAGCCAAATTTAATGGGCAAAAATGCTTTTACGACTTGCATAGAAGGAAATGTCTTTATTATATTAATTTTGATGAGAAAAAACCCCCACAAAATAACACAATAATATTTCAAGGTGGTTTTGCATGGATAGGTCAAAATGTCTTAAATAGCATCCTATGACTCTCTATGCTACTTACCAAACATTTAACAAAATAGCGCAAGCAGCATGTGAGGATTTATATTTTAAACACTGACAAAACTTTGAAGACACACATGCCTACAGAAAGTTTGCCCAAACTCAAACCTTCAGGTGAAGATGTACAAGGAAAACATGCAAACTTCTCATGTGTGTATCCAAACCAGGAACCTTTTTTCTAGGTGACAGTGCTAACCACTACACCACTGTGTTGCCCCACCTACAGTGTAACATATAAAACGCTAAGATGGATTCTGGAGATGGCTTAGCTTTAGCTCTCTTCATTGTTTGGCCTATAAAAGACTGACAGCAGGCTGTCAGGCAAAGCTGCACTCCACACAAATAAATCTGAAAAACGTTAGCAGCAGCTCACTGAAACCACACAAACATGTGGTTGTTCTCGACAGGGTTTGGTTTAATTTTGGAGAGAGATTTCATGGAGGAAAAGGCTGTTCAATGGTTGCTCCTGTTCTTTATCTCTTTCCTGAGTAATTGGTTTAGAAAATGAGTTTGTCCACTGCCCAGGTTAATTGGAATTAAACCAAAATATATGGAATGGTGCAGCGCTCATGGTGTTAGATTAACTGTCTCTATAAATGTCCGCCGAGCTAATCACATTAGAAAAATGTGTGTAATAGTGAAAGTGTGTGCAAGCGCTGATATGCAGATGCGTATGCATGTCTTTCTCTGCCTGCTGTGGGAACCCGTGTGTGCATATCAGCTCAGTAATACCCCTTCTGCACAAGGTCAGTGCAAACATGTAATTAGCTGCAGGACAGAGGACATCATCAGCTCATTTTTCTTGGTGCTTGCTGATGTCTAGTCATGTCTATCATGTATGCTCTCTCCTGAGAACCATGAAATATATTACCTGCTAATGTGATATGAATAGCTCATTTAAACCTAGAGCAGGAAGTGTGCTAAAGTGTACGGAGTCTTCGCTCAGAGAGCATGTGATAGATTAATCACACCAGATGCTCACATTTATTTCCGATGCCCCTACCTTCTTGTAAATCCCTAATTAACACTGTTGATCCTTGTGTGTTGCTAAATTAAATCAGAGGAGATCTAAGGGATGATTCACAGCCTGTTATTGACAATGGCTTCAATTAATTGAGTGCTCCAGAAGCATCAATCCTGCCTCAGTGGCAAGCACCTGTTTGAGTAATTAAGCATCGTGTGTATTCAGTCAGTGGGACAGCTCCCCTCCTTACTGCATCCCAGATTAGGAATACATACTGCTCCCAGTGTAGGGCGTGCTCCTGCTTCTGAGGAAGACAACGCTTAAATTTACCTGTAACTTTAAATTCAAAACCTGAACAAATAAATTCAGATTAAGATTCTCATGAATAAAAACAAAGGCCAGAGATGCAGACAGGCAGAAATATGAAGGGAAAACATACAATTTATGGTAGGGGGTTGGTGTTCATTCTTGTCCTCTAATTAACAAAGAACTCAAACACAGTGCTTCTCGAAGCAATTCTGATTAAAAGTATATATATATATATATATATATATATATATATATATATATATATATATATATATATATGTATAAAGCACTGTTTGAAGTGCTGTTTTGGTCATTTAATCCAGCTTGAGTCCATGGTTATTTTTAAGATAGGTGAGGCTTTATGTATTATATTTGTGATTTATGTTCTTCAAAATTAAAACCTCATATCTCCATTTCTTTTTCCAAAAATCTGTGCTATTTGTCACCCTTTAATGGAAGCCCATTTCTGCTACTTAAAAAGTAAAATGTGAAGGGCTTAAAAAAGAAAAAGAATCTAATTCTGAGATAAAAAAATCATAATTATGAGATAAAAGGTCATAATTATAAGGTAAAAAAATCAAAATTATGAGATTAAAAATCAATATTATGAGATGAAAAGTCAAAATTGTGAGATAAAAAAACATAATTATGAGATTAAAAGTCAAAATTATGAGATAAAAAAGCCATAGTTATGAGATGAAAAGTCATAATGAGTTAAAAAGTCAAATTATGAGATAAAAAGTCAAAATTATGAGAAAAACAAGTCAGAATTATGAGATTAAAAGTCAATTTTCTCATAATTTTTACTTTTATCCTGTAATTTGGACTTTTTACCTCATAATTTTGACTTTTTATCCCATAATTATGACTTCTTTCCTCATAATTTAAACTTTTTAACTCATAATTATGACTTAGGTTTTCTTTTGTCAATAATTGCCTTACTTTCACATTTTGTCTTTTTCCTTTGGTCAAAATGGTCTTCCATACCCTTTACATCTGTCAGTCTGTTTTAAAAATTTTCAACCAATAAGGAGGTTCAAAGAGACACTGCCTTTCAACATTCAGTGTTTTCAATGAAACGTGTTTATTTCCTGAAAAGTGGTTATTTTGGAGATAGGAGGTTTTGGCTAGACGGCAGCAAAATTTACAATTAAGCTCTACGAGTTGGTAATCCTGATTTTAATTTTTAGACCAGTGTACTCCTTTAACCCTTTATGGGGCAAGGAGCCATATGGTCACTTTGATACAGACTTCCTTCGTGGCCTCCCTCCAAACTCTCTGTAATACTGCAGAACCAGAATGATTTTCCTCAGCCAATCAGTGGAGATCAGTCAGGGTCACATAAAGTGACATCACAGCATCTGACCAATCAGTAATGGCCCAGACCGTCTCATTGTGACCCTCATCACGGCTAAATTATTTGTTGAATATTTTTGATTTATTATGGGTGTCATGTTGGAATTATAAAACAAAGCTGGTGGTACCGCAATACTTATAAAGTATTATGAAGTTAGCATTGTGTTGCCTCTGAAAGAGGTCAGAGTCTAATGGTGACCTCACGTGTCTTGTCAGATGAATATTTTGTACTGACCCTTTCATCCTGAGAGGCCCCGGAGATATTTACTCTAAAAGTGACTTTTTTTTTAGGTGGACAAAATAAATCTTTCTCTGCTATGTACCATCTTTATTTACTCAGTCCCAGTAACTTCTACAGGGATTTTTACACATCTGCTGAAATCTTTAAAGAGTTATCTTTACAGTAATGCAAAGCTTATTCATCTATACCAGGGGTGTCAAACTCAAATCACAGCAGGGGCCGGATTCTGGATTCAGGTCTAACCCGAGGGCCTAACTGTCAACCTCATTTCACCAGTAATAAAATATGAAAAAAAAAAAAAAAAAAAAAACTAAGCTCTGATGATACATGGTTTTGACATTTAAAAAGTTTAAAAAGTTTAAAGGCTCACAAACTGAGAAAAGTAAATGTATTAGTTCAAAAAGGTCAAAACGTGAAATTGAAATTGAAAAATAATGTTTTTGAAGGCAAATATATTAGAAAGAAAGAAATAATGATTTTTAAAAGGTCAAAATGAGAAATAAAATTTGTCATTATGAAATAAAAAGTCAAAATATGATTTGAATTTTTGCCTTTTGCCTTTCCTTAAGTAATTTCCTTTTACAAAGCACTTTTTGTTCAAAGACAGAAATATCAAAAACAAAAGCATTTTTAAACAGGATTTAAACTATAATCAGTCAATACAAAGTCATACCCACTGTAGCGCTTATTCACAGTCTATTAGGTCATGATCCCAGGTCCAGTTTTAATGTTAGACCTTTGAAATGTAACGCAGAAATAAGGCCACATTACAAAGCTAACAAATGTTTCTAAGTTGTTTAAGAGAGCCTCTCTGCAGGTTCACATGCATATTCATTGGCATATTCAGCGAAAAAAAAATCCTTTTTAAGACTCAAAGAGAGAGATATTCGAGGTTAATGTCAACACTCTATTCTCTGTAGCTGTGAACCATTTGCAGAGGCAATGCAGTGGCCTGAATCGCTGTCACAACCTCAGGAGACTTAAAGTGTCTCTTTGTGTTAGACAGATTATTGCAGGCTGGTTGGAGGACGGATTGGGCTGTAACACGGGGACTGTCACATTAAGCTGTGGTGGAACATGAGGGAAGAAGGGAGCGCCCGATGCACTGGCTGACGACAGAGGGCTTGCCTTCAGGGTGTCAAATGATGAAGTTAGAAAGGGAAGGTGAGGTCACAAAAAAAAAAAAAAAAAAAAGCCATGAAGGTATAGTGACATAATACTGCAGAATAAAGATAGGAGTAAAAAGGCGACCAAGGGAGAGACCTTCAGGAGCGAGTGGATGCAAAAAGAGGAGAGGGAAAATCAAAGGAAGGGAAATTTCCTGAGGCAGACTGAAGTTTTAGTAATACAAACATTTCTCGGAGGCAGAGCAGCTCTGAAGGCAGAAACATCCTCAAAGGGTGCAGCAAGACTTTGAGTTCCTTTGGATAAGTAATGCCAGACTGAAGCCTGATTAAAAAGGCACAAGAGGAAATCCCTGAATAAATGAAGGAACAAGTTGACCAGAGTTCCTACTTCACAATTCAAGCTTATTTATGATCCTAGACACAGCCTAGCGTGGTTTAATTCTACGCAATAAAGTAAGAGTACAAAGAGAAGAGGGTTGTGGTTGGATGGCGGGGTAAAAAGGAGAGATGTAGAAAAAAAAAAAAACTACGAGAACATGGACATACAGGATGGGGCCTCAGGGATGAAGAGTGAAGTGGATGAGTGAATAACTAGTGAGGACAGAAGGAGGGCGGAGTGGGAAAGAGGGAAGGATAAAGGAAAGGAGCAGAGGGGGAGAGAGGGAAGGATAAAGGAAAGGAGCAGAGGGGGAGAGAGGGAAGGATAAAGGAAAGGAGCAGAGGGGGAGAGGAGAGGAGAAAGTGGAGAGCTAGGTTGGGGCTCCAGGGAGAGTGAGACGCGGGTGTAGCTGCAGGGATGGTTGCTCCGTTTGTGCTAGAAAGAAGGCAGAGATGGAAGTCAGTGTGTGAGCTCTGGGGGTCTACACTCAAATGTGTGTGTACCAGTGGCAGGAGGCAGAGTGTGTTTGCCCTGTCATTGAAGCTCCCAGGCCAGCCACTAGCTCAGCGTTCCATAGCAAATGACCCTGCAGGAAAAAGCTGCGTTAGGGACTTTTTTCTTCTTTCCATGTGTGTTCAGTGTGTTTGTGTTTCCAAGTTTGTTTGCATTTTTTTCCGACTCCTGTTGTAGCAGCACTTCAAAAGCAATTACTGCAGCTAAAGTAGACAGAGTTTGTTTACTATGAAAGTGACCTGCCACTCAGGATTTCAATTATCATCCTCTCAGCCCGTGAACTCGCGCTTACATACAAAGAGAGCAAGACGGGCAGCGAGAAGAATAACACCCTGTGTCTCGCACAGATAAGGGTGCAGACACAAGCTCCGGCCACAGTGGATACGGCTACATCAAACAAGATAACCAAAGCATTAAAACATCAGAGTGTTCAAGTAGAGATGTCATTATAGTCTGCTTATACCTTCACTGTCTGAACTGGAGGAACCAGCAACCAAAAAGTGCATGAGAAACAATGTGATCAGGAAACAGGTTTGAATAATGTGGATAAAACACTGAAGGGTTGGAAAAATATGATTTTTGTGAAAGCTTGAAGCTTATCTTTGCCAACATTTAGCACAAAGACTGCTTGTTAGTAATAAAATCCATTTTGTGGCACGAATATTTATAGAACGTGCAAAGTGGCAAGAATACCAGTCACACTTTGAAGTACATTACACTTGAAATAAACCACTGCAGTTATAAACTTTATTATTTATTCATTCTCTATTCCTTGTGTTTTGTAACTGCTGAAGCTTTCTAGTTCTCCCACAAAAAAAAAAAAGATGTACAGCAAGGATGTCAGACTCAATCACAGCAGGGGCCAAATTCTGAATTTGGGTCTAACCTGAGGGCCTAACTGGGTAAAAATATCCTGAAAACTGCCAACCTCATCTTTAATGAAAAACAGAATTATGAGTTTATGTTGTCAAAATATGAGATAAAATTCAAAACCATGAGTTTAACAGGTCAAAGGGTGAGGTAAGATTTTAAATAATGAGTTTTCAATGTCAAATATGAGATAAAATTAAAAATATCAAGTTGTAAAGGTCCAAAGATGAGCTAAAAATGTAAGATTATAAATAGAAAAGGTTAATATTTTCAGTTAAAATTCGAAGTTAGAAGTTGAAAATTTCAGAATGTAAGTCAAAATTCAGTTTCATGAGTTTAAAATGTCAAAATAATAGTGAATCTTAATGGTCAAAATATGAGATAAAAGTCAAAATTTTGATTTGAAAAGGTCAAAATATGATATAAATAGGAAAAAATCATAACTTTAAGTCATAGTTGTGAGATGCAAATTAGAAAATATGAAATGAAAACACAAATTTCTTTTCCCACATTCCTGACTTCTTATCACATTATTTTTAACTCTGTACTATTTTTTGTTCTAATGACTTAACAAGGATTTTTTCAATCATTAAGGTTAAGTTTACACTGTTATAAGGGAGGAAATCTGCAGCCCTCATACTGGTGGGGCAGTTATAATAAAAGTATGATATGATCTGTTGGGCCAGATATAACTGTGCCACGGCCAGTTTTGGGCCCCAGGCCTTGAGTTTGACACCCCTGATGTACAGGGTCCTCTATTACTTTCAGAAAATAAAGTCCTCAGTGACAAAACAGTAGGGCTTCTTCCCAATAACTAACTGATTGGTTTTTGGGAAGGAAAAATATTTTTTTTGTCCTTTAGATAATCCTTATCAGTCATACAGAGTTAACTGCACCATCCTTGTAGTCTAAATGTCCTTAAAAATAAACACAACAGACTTTTTCCAGCAATATGAATATATTTTAATGGTTCTGCAACCTTCAGATCCCCAAAATCGACACATTTACCTTATTTATTCTGCTGTTGAGTCTTTTAGGTTCTGCGATGTGACATCATTTTATTTTATCACTCCAGCAAAAACTGACCAAAGTTCTTACAAAGTAGAACGTGAGCTCAAGGCGTATCAGATTAACCAAAATATGGTGCCTTCCACTGTGAAAATGTTTAAATACATTTTCAAATTTGTTTTTAATTTTACCACCAAACATTAGAAAAGAATTTATATTAGTACTGACTAGAGTCATGCATGGGACTTTTTTCTTAATCCCACTCCTCCTCCTCCCTCTGGATTTCTGACCATTACCACCTGCTCCTGCAACAGGTGTGTCAAATCCCACCCACATCCTACATGGGTTTTGACAATCCATGTTGAATATTCAGGATAACGGACCATATATTAAATTAAACATTAATTTGTGATTAAGTTTCCTTTCCAAATGAAGGAAACTCTGAGAAAACAACCACATCCTTGTCATGCACAATGGTGCCATTGCATAGATAAAAAAGCAGCTGGGAGTCTCAAGGCTGCTTTGAGTCCTGGTCATGGCTTAATAGAAGCAACGCCAAAGTCATGTTCACCAACATTATTTACATAACATTTGCCATCACTCATTTTAAAGTCATATAGAGGTGGAATTGCTTCCTGATCTCTGGAAAGTTTGTGCATCGTCAAAATGGCCAATTTATTTTCCATCAGCTCTGACAGACAGGCTTATCTTTACTCTACGTACGTTGTGCTGTTACCATCCTCTTCATTAGTTGCTAACACTTGACCACCAATTGAGGGAATACATTGTTGAGACATCCACAACATCAGCATTAAGAGCTCCTGGGAGCAGTTTTTATCTGACTATGTCACAGACAAAATCCTGATGTCTTATTAGAAGCTGCAAAAGCAAACCAGAGCACCATGAGGGGAAAGACATTTGTCCTGTACAGTAAATTATATGTCTGTTGTTGCCTGGTTGGTATCAGCAAAGATTCACATGGAGTGTTGCACTTGACTTTCAAAAGACAGTGGGATGTTCATCAGAAAACACCACTTACATGAACAGGACAAATTCAAAGAGAAAATGCACCCACCATAGTGGGATGCCAAAATCAACACATGCTAGATTCCTCACAAACACTTTAAATCTATTTTCTGGCATCTCCCCCGATAACCAGCCATCATTAATAATATTCAAAGAATTTTAATCAAAATAGGAATATCAAGCAGCACCTGTGCAAGAGCACAGTGTGACTCTCAGACATTTTTGGCTTACTAGAGTCAAGGGCATGAAACATTTTCATTAAATCAAATCCAAACATACAAACATTCCTCATTAAAAGTGAGAATAATAACTTGCTGTGTCAGTGCACTAGAAGTAGGGCACATCTTCACAAAATGGTAATGATGCCAATTAGCAGTTTAGCTATTAATTACGCACACACAGATTAGCACAGATCTTTGTCTTAAGTCTTGGCAAAGGGTCGGCTGCAAACAAATGATTTTTTCAGTAAGATGTGTGGAACAGCAGTAGTCGTGCAGTGATTAGACAGTCATTAGTCACAGTAAGGTCACGGGTTTGACCACTTGAGCAGACAAATGTTTTATAAAGTGGCCTTTACTGAGACACTGAGCCTCTAATCACTTCCTAGACTAATGCTTAGAATGTGGAAAATGAATGCAGATGAGTGAGCAGCGAGTGGAGTGAAGTAAACAAACTGCAGAATTAGCATCATGAGTAATAAGCATCCCTCGCCTTCCACCCAGCTGTAAGTAATTCACTCAAAGTGCAGTGACTAATTCATATGAAATAGTATCCATCACTGGAAGGATCTCACATTGGCATGCAGCCCACTTGAATAATGCAACTGTTTTGCATGATAATGAGGAAGGCCAGGGATCACACTTCAATCTAACCCATTCGAAATATCTAATGTTACATAAAGAATGTACAAGATGTGAACTACATGGGGTGAATACAAATACTGTAAAGCAATGATGTCAAATCCCTGCAACAACATAGAAATGCATACAGTGCATTCAGAAAGTATTCAGACCCCCTTCACTTTTTCCAGTTTTGTTATGTTGCAGCCTGATGGTACAGTAAAAAATAGTCTCATTAATCTACACTCAGTATCCCACCATGACAAAGTGAAAACAGAAATTTAGAAAGTTTTGCAAATGTATTAGAAATAAAAAAACTGTGATATCACATAGACAATGGGCCAAATTTTTGTTCATTCTAATAAATAGATAAATGCACTATACAAATACTTAAGGTTAGCCATGGAAAGGCCTCACATGTTTGTGTTACAGGACTGAACAGGTGCAAAACTGAGCTTTAGTAAGTTTATCACATACATCTAGAAAAGAAACTTCATTTCCCTGACAAAGAAAAATAAAAACCTTGAAGCTTTTTTAAAGCTACTTAAGGATGGAATTTCCAGTCTGCATGGCTATGAAATATTATATGAAACCATGAGCAAAAGCTAATGTTAATTATATTTCTATATATAATTGCAAAGCATATAAATACATAGTGACTGTAAACTATTACATGTAACAACCTGGGACTATAAAAATTTGGCCCTGAGGTACAAACACTGAATCTAATTACAGCCCAACTTGTAAATTACAGAAGTTGAATTGGCAGCATAGATGTGTATCATGCCAGCAGGCACAGGATGAGCGCTGGGACTGTTACCAGATGGAGTGCCACCTCAAGAGGAAGCAATGGGCTCCCGCTAGCATCAGTGGCACCTGTAACATAGACGTTAAAACAAAAAGGTCAGCAGCATCCATCCATAATGCTCCAACTCTCTGAGGAAAGCTTGTGGGATGAGCTTGAAAACAATAACACGGACTGATAACTTCCCTGAGGCAGCTGTTGGGGTTGTAACTCCCTTTGGGTCTTAGAGTTACAGCTCTCTCCATAGTCAGCGACTTATGGTAGAATGGCGAGTCGATGATGCAAATAGGCCCTGTGGTGCCGAGATGCTGCAGATGCAAATAATGTGCGCCAAGGGCACAATGTCACTCAATATATCGGAGCTATACAGCAGAAGCTTCTCGTGTCAATGGCAAGAAATGACTGTGGAAAAAATAAATGACTGGTCCTCCCGCAGGAGAATATTATGTGAATACCACTCTGCTTTTTTTACAGTATATTTTTGCCACTATTGTTGTAAAACTCAGCTAAATTGTCTATATAGCACGTCAGCAGTTCAGACTGGCTGTTTATTGGGCAGCCAAGGCCACAAAAAGACTCTCTCATTACAGATGGCCTCTGATGTTGCTCCACGGTGGATGTTATTAGCCATTAAATCAACCATTCATATCAGGGCACTGACCTTTGTCAAACAGAAAGATACAGCATTTAGAGCCATTCTACATGAACAACCAATAAAAGAACCACATAAAATAGGAGCTTACTCAAGACAACAGCTTGTTTTAAAAGTCAGGAAACAAGAGAGGGGCTGAATATAATAATCTCTCATATAAAGCTGTAAATTGCAAAGTATAATGTAACAAAAAGTTCTAGGATAAAGAAAATAAATGTCTTTCAAAAATGCTAATATGGCTCAAAATATCAGTTGGTGTAATTTCTTGGCAAATCTAGTCATGATGACTCTGGTTCTGCTCAAGGTTTCTGGCTGTCTAATGGGAGGGTTTTTTTTTTTTGTTTCCCAGACAATGGGAGTTTCCGAGTGGCCCTCCAAGGATATGCCTTCCCAGACCATCACTGACCCATCGCCGGACCGGTCATACTGGATGTTGCAGGTAGCAGAACGTTCTCCATGGCGTCTCCAGACTCTCTCACGTCTGTCACATTAGCTCAGTGTGAACCTGCTCTCATCTGTGAAGAGCATGGGGTGCCAATGGTGAAACTGCCAATCCTGGTGTTCTGGCAAATGACAATCAGGCTGCACGGTGCTGGGCTGTGAGCACAGGCCCCACTTTTGGACGTCGGGCCCTCAAATTAAACTATATATACATGTACAGTGATTAACAAATTTATTAGACCACCACCCAAAGTAAAGTTTATGCCACAGCTGCCCTAAGTGAACAGTAGAAGCTCTTTAACCCAAATGATATTTTTAATGCTAAAATATAATTATTATTGTTATCCATGAATTTTCAAATTTACTGATTTACAAAACAACAGAAAAAATAGTAAGGCACATTAATATTTCTTGATTAATATGTCAAATTATAGTTATTTACTTGCATTCCTGAACAGAAAAAATAGTTTTAGTGGTTGAATGTTATGCTTGATTATTTTCTGACTTCTCAGAGAAGCCCAGTGAGCCGGCTCGAATTTGGGTATAAAAAGGTGAATTCAGTTTGAAATTCCTCATTCTTGTTCAAAATAGTAAAACGTGGAGAGCTCACTGAAAATGAAAGAGTCCGCATTAAAGCACTTCATGATGCTGGATGGTCTCTGAGACAAATATGACAGGTGGTCTAATAAATTTGTTAAGCACTGTATATATATTTATAAATGCCACCTATTTCCTTTAAGTCCATAACAAGTTCCTTTCCTTCTTTCATGGTTAAAGGTACAGTGTGTAATATTCGCCAAGTAGCATTTAGCAGAAAAAAACCTAAATAAAACATTTCAATTATAAGTCTACCTAAATTAGTGTTTAATTGCCTGAATATTTTTTCTCAATTAACTAAATACATAGGGGCAGTCCTCTCCACCAAGCCGCCATCTTGGATTTTCACATTTCTATGGTACCACAGAAGCAACCAAATATCAGATGCACATTTTTCTTTCAATTCCACTGGTTTCCATAGTTTCAGCTAGAGAAATCAATACCACAATCTAGAATTGACTGTTAGATGTTGCTGATATTTCCAATTTTACACACTGCATATGACCTTTGATCTATCAGAAGATCTTGATTTTCTTTTAAAATAAAATCAGCTCTGTATCCAATCAGGAAGTCAGTTACCCTTCTTTAAGCCAGTACAAAAATTATAAATAACACAGAAACAATTTTTAATGCAAAACAGCGGAACCTCAGAATGTGAAAAAAGTAAGATTGACTTCAGAAATAGCAAATTTAAAAAAAAATAACCATTTGACAGCCCTAAATGAAACGTGGTACACATCAGATTTAAAACAAAGCAGTCATAATTTGTTCTTTATGTTTTTAATGCAAGTTATTTTCCAAAGGGAGAAATGACCTGAACTTTCTAAAATAGCTCCTATAACGAGTGAGCACATTTCATTATTATTTTTTCTATATTTCTGAGGGCACATTTTGAACTTCTTGGTGAAAATATTGTTTTAAGTCAAACTCACTCAAGGGCCTTGGGTTGAATAAAGGGCTCTGTAAGAAGTAAGGCACTTACTGAATTGATCATTCAGTCAGAGAGTTGGGAAGTCAGTGGCTACAGAACACCGAGCTGTGCTGGTTGTCAATCTGACCTCGTTCTCTGCCCTCTGGCCAAACTATTGAGCTGGCAGAGAGGAAATATATAATCTGACAGCTCACATTACACAGGACAGTGAAGGGACTGCTCAAATTTGAGATCGAAGGGAGGGAGGGAGCGAGGCAGTAAAAACTGACTGAGCTGAGCAGGAAACATAAAGAGGAAGGTACCTAGGTTGGACAAACTTTATGAGGTAAGTTGAGTGCCATTTAACTTGACTTCCAATGTAATAACCTTTGCCCCTGTACTCAGACGTGAGCACACAGCAAATCACTCAGGTTTTGATCTTAAAGTGCAGACTGTGATTTGCTGAAAGTGCATAAATATCCTGTGAGGAAGGCTTATCTTAGAAGCTGTGCTGATTATTAAATTGATTTGCTGATTATTTGGCACTTCTCTATCATTCTTTTTCAACAGCTGTCTCTGCTACAACTCTATAAAGTTAGGGAAATGAAAATGTTATTATTAATTCAGCTTCTGTTAAGAAGAGACAATAACCCATTTAATGTCAGGCACTGGTAGAAGATAAGCTTCTTATTTCTTCCTGAGCTTCTAGAATATCAAAGAAATACTTTAAATAAGTAAGGATCAAGAATGTATTCTACTGTGTACTTTATCTATTGTTGTTAGGGGCTTTTAATGGGGCTCTGGGTGGTTACACTGCCTGAAGGCAAGTCTGCTCCAAGTTTGCTTCAGTCTATTCTGTCTCCTCTCTTGCTGTGAATATTGTTGTATTTTATGAAACATATTGACTTTAACAAGGTGAAGATCCTCATAGGCTAAAAGCATCTTTTCAACAATGAAACTGGGACAAATACTCAGCACAAAATGCAGCGCAATGGCAATAAAATCGACCACTAGTGATAAAAAATGAATCAAAACCTAAATGGCACTTTGTAAAAGAACAATAAAAAGGCTGTAATAGATACAGACTACACCGATACATCTTCATAATTCTGTTAACACTTTCATTAATTAAATTACAACCCTCCATTAATGTTTAATGAAGCAACCAGCTGATTATTGCAAAGGATTTGGGGGTGCAGCAGAGAGGAGATGCTGACGTTTCATCTTCACAAAACAAGAGCAAGCTGCAGTAGCTGACTAACTTAACAGGAGTGCTTAAAGATGATTAAGGTGATGGGATTTGGACATCAGACCTTGAGACGGATCAGACAGAAGAACAAATGATCTCCATCCGTGCTGCTACTTGCTACTGTAATCCGTTTGTTTATATTCAGCAATTTTTTGGTGCTTTAGGGAGCTGAGGTCTTTGTTCTTTGTTCACTCACTCAAACTTTCATGTGTGTGGAAGAGGATTAAGGCCCCTGAAAAAAAAAAAAACCTTTGAGACGATTTTTTTTTTTTAAATTGTGCGAAAAAGTCAGAATTTAAAGTCAGAGTGTGACTTGTAACCTACAAGAAAACAACACATTTATAGACCGGATGATATTATATCATATTGTTATATTGTTATATTATATTGGAACACATCAAATGTGTGTGTGTATATATATATATATATATATATATATATATATATATAGTATGTATACATATACAGTGCTTAACAAATTTATTAGACCACCTGTCATATTTGTCTCAAAGACCATCCAGCATCATGAAGTGCTTTAATGCGGACTCTTTCATTTTCAGTCAGCTCTCCACGTTTTACCATTTTGAACAGGAATGAGGGATTTCAAACTGAATTCACCCAAATTTGAGCCGGCTCACTGGGCTTCTCTGAGAAGTCAGAAATTATTCAAGCATAACATTCAACCACTAAAACTATTTTTTCTGTTCAGGAATGCAAGTAAATAACTATAATTTGACATATTAATCAAGAAATATTAATGTGCTTTACTATTTTTTTCAGTTTCTTGTAAATCAGTAAATTTGAAAATTCATGGATGTATTGAAGATGATGTATTGATGATGTATCAACCATTGCAGAAACATAAAAAATGATTTTGGTAATTAGCAATGCTGTTCATTTAGGGCAGCTGTGGCATAAACCTTACTTTGGTTAGGGTTAGTGTGGTCTAATAAATTTTGTTAAGCACTCTATCTATCTGTCTGTCTGTCTGTCCGTCCATCCATCCATCCATCCATCCATCCATCTATCTATCTATCTATCTATCTATCTATCTATCTATCTATCTATCTATCTATCTATCTATCTATCTATCTATCTATCTATCTATCTATATGTATGTGCTTTTTTGTATAAGTTTAGTTTAGTTTTTTAATTTTCCTTTTGTGGTAGATCCATCACCACATATTGCATTGCTGATGCCCTTGTATGTATAATATCTTAACTCTTCTTCATGAATGAAGACAAAAGGATCATGGCAGCGAAAAGCGGCATGAGTAACTCTCTCCTTCTCTCCTCCATCTGTGTGTGTGTATTTGAGTGTTTTGTCAGGGACAGAAAGTGTTGTCGTTTTTCTTTTCTACCCAGGGTCACTTTGCCTCGGGGTGATGCTTGTATTTCTAGTTATTTATTTATTTTCAGCTCACACTCAACTTAAGCTCTGAACCAATTTAATACAGAGCGAGGAATGTAGAGGGAAGCTTGACAGAGTCACTCAAATCCCTGTCTGCACCATATTGGGAGCATAGTGAGTGAAAAATGAGGGGGAGAGATAGAGGAGGGGAAGTGGTATAAAAAGGAGGGGTTAGAGGGGGGGAGTACAGGGTGAGAAATGTCTATGCCAGTCTATTTACTACTGAAAGAGGGTTTGTGGGAAAATTCATTACTTGATTAGCACCCAAAATGGAGTGAGAGATGTTCATCATCTGACTTTTTAAAGCTTGGATCTTAATTTTGGAAAAACACATCTAATGAGCAAAGTTTATAGACTTGGATGTCCAAAGGCAATGGAAGCATATGTGTTTCTTTTTATGCAGGCATTAAACTGATGAAAAATTTTAGAGAGGAAGGGAACCGGCCAAATGTGTGCATTTGTCAATTTCTAATTTCTCAGTTGTTTGGATGAATTTGCCAACAGCTTATAAAAAGAGGTGTTACCAACAGTAATAAAAGCAAACCATGGAGAAGAAGAGCTCCAAAAATGCTGCAGCACCACCTGCTAATTCAACAAGAGATGAGACAGAGCGCCAAAACGGCTTCCTGCGAACAAAGTTAACATCAGGGATCTGTTAATTACTTCAACAACAGAGAGAGAAAGAACACAGGACTGTGTTTGCAGAAAGTCATAAAGGAAAATAAAAACTGAATATCAAAAGGTGCTGCGATTTCAGTTTACGAGCTCATACTTCACATTTCAAAGCCGCATTCATGAAGCTGGGCAACATACGTCAAAAATCTGTGCAGCTGATCCGATGGGCCTATTGTGGTGCTGAGGAGTACAGCTCAGCACTGAAAGGAAAAGTGATAGGCAATACCGATATTGTGACAAGCATGTCAAAAACTCTTAAGCATGAATAAACATTTTCTTTCAGAGCAGATTATTTTGTTTGTATCATGGCAGAAGTGGCGCCTTCAGTCTTGTGTGTAAGAGTAATTTGCCTTGTCTGGGTGTGTATGTGTGTTTGCAAAGACCAAGAAAAGGATGAGTAGGCAGTCTAAGTAGAGTGGTGAGGGATAAATGAAACAAAAAACAGTAAGCGCAGTAAAAAATAAGAGGCACAGGGATGTGAGTATCAGAGCAAGACAAGCTGAGAGCACAGACTTTTAAATGGTTCATAAATCAAATGGAAATTATGAAACAAAAAAATGTTAAAGACACCAATAGTCTAAGGGGTCATGCCCAGGAGCCCTTTGTTTTCCTTGACCAATATGGTTTAAAAACTGGCCTGTGCCTCATCTCCTGCATATTAATCCACACATTCCTCTAGCCACTGTCCTATCTCTCTAATGAGGCATAACCCCCCTCCTGATAACTGAAACTTCCAAACTCTGCTATATTGGTCAGAAAACAAAAAAAGCTTTGGCTTCTTCATCACTCTGAGATTAGAGATTGCCCACTAATTGCAGTCATCAGTACAATAGCCAAGTTTATTTATCCAAGATATGACAAACGATGCCAGATAAATTTGAATTCTGTTGCCATTTGGATACATTTTTATTGTGCCATGTTCAGTGTGACAATTAAATTGATTTAAATTGGTACAAAAATATCCCTTATCCCTGACAACAGGCAGTGGAAAAATGAGGACCAACTGTTCATTGTTGATACTTAATGAACTGTTTTAAGTTTTACATCAGCCAAACATGTCTACAGCCAAAAGCTACTAGCAATATCTTAATGCAGTTTAATGAACCTTTGCAAGTTAAAAAGGAGGGACTGGAGATTTTGGGTCTGTTGCAGCAGCTGTATATGTTCTGTTTTTTTGGCATCCACATTAAACCCTATGTGTCAACGTGCTAGTAAGGAATTTAAAGTTTCTCATGGTTTGATTGCACCAACAAGACATAGAAGGGCAAAGTGTCGAGTAGAGGTTGACCAATAATCAGTCTGGCCGATTATAAACAGCATTTTGTTGATTATCAGTACAAGACTTTTATTCTACTAATTGCCAATAAGATTAATTAATTAAAAAGGCTACTTTAGCTCAGCTGCATGTGTGCATGTGTGTCTGGCTCAGATCTCACTCCCTTACCTAATGTCCTGCCCAAAACACTATCTAATTGGCTAAGACACAGGAGTTTCGGCCAATCAACACTGCAGCGTGACATCTTGTGAGAGACCGAGAGCAGCTGGAGTAGCTGTCTCCAGTGTTGCCTTGTGAAAATAATGTGCGGTTGTTTGTGAAAACGTGCTAAAATTAGCCTCCTGTGTAAATCTATGTGGTTTGAAATGAGCCAAAGCTAATGTCGTTTCCTAAAATTACACTGGTGCCAGAGCAGCAAGGACTTATTTAAGCTTCCAGACTGCAAATATAATACTACGATCCAAAGTTTTCACTGTAAACTGATTTCACTGATCAGTTTTCACTGATTTTCATTTTTGCCGTTAATGAATATCCATGTCAGATATCAGTTAACAGTTTAAAGAAAAACTAATAATTGGTATCAGTTCCAAAAAACAGTATTGGTTGACCCCTAGTGTCAAAGCTAACCAACAAATTGTCACAGATACATTTTCTACTTTATGTAGAATTATTTATCATTTGAGTCTTGTGCCTAATTGACATCTTACTGGCTGATAAAAAAACATCCATTATCTAAAATGACAATGGATGAACACCATGATAATGCATTATGATGATTAAATAAAGCCTACAACCTTAATCTTCAGCTACTTTAAAATATCAACAGTACCATTTAGTAGTCAAATTTTAAAAATGTTTGGTACGCTGTGAAATAATCTTAGCTGAAGGAGGATGAAAGGCAACACAAAGCAAGCATACAGTTTCTACTGATGTCCTAAGTTGAATGCACTGCCAATGAAAACTAATGGCAAGACTCTGCTTCCATTAGTGTTATCATTAGTGTAAGACTTTACATCTGTTAGAAGCAAGGTGTGTGATTTTGAGATGTAACGTAAGCCTACATCGTAGCTATCTCAGCTAACACCTAAAATGTTAAAAATGCATAAAAATGGGTACATATTTGGAAATTATGTTAAGACTAGGTTTAGGTTACATCTGAACTTTACATAGCTGCAACCAAGTGCTGAGTTTGTTAAGCATGAAATAAGGTATTAATAAAAAGAAATGTAACTGTAAGGAGTCTTCATTTGTAATCAAAAAGCCCCAACCTAATCCTAAACAATATTCTGCTTTTGACAGTCTTATCTGCCCATGGGAATATGCTTATGAAAGAGAAAAGGAAAAAGTGAAATTTGAATATAGTGATGCAATACACACATGTGCTGAAAACACTGATCACAGCTGATCTGGTTTCTTTTTTTGGAAGGCTCTCTCAAAGAGGTTCAGGGAGAGAAAACAGTGTTAAACATAATAAAAAAGCAACAGGAGAAAGTCAGCTGTGGCAGCTTTTTGAAAGCAAGTTGTTGGCAGAGTGTCAGGACTTTTGGCACTCTACTACAAAAAGCTCTACCTACTAATACCTCTACACTTTTACAGTACCACATGGTTCAAATACAATAACTGTCATTTTATATTCAGTAGTACCAAAAAAACCCACATGTATGCCAATAATAACACTTAGAAACACAGTGACATATACAAAGGAGCAGGAATGATCAGGGTTTGGTTTGATTGCTGAAGTAGCACTGCTTTCTGCCCTCTGTGCATGTCTCTGCGTCACCCTCCATCACAGAAACAACACTGCTGTGGTAAAATTAATTGGTATGCTAATATTCTACATTAAGTTCCCTTAGCATCTACTTAAAATGAATGTTAACATCTGTTACAGGCAGACCAGAGGGCAGTGACAGTGATGTCTCCTGGTCTCTAAAAGTTTTTCTTTACATCCCAACCAGCAGACTTTGGACAGATTTACACCCCTGCAGGGAGGCTGACTCCTGTAAAATGTCCTGAAAAGGAAAATAAGCATATATGGAGAGCACAATCACTACATACTTTTGTTCTGTCATTAATGAAAATTCTAGGCCTGTAGTCGACCAAAGAAAAACTTGTTTAACTCAAATTGCACTGACCAACTGACCAATTGATTGATAAAAATTCTAGCATTTTCATTATAAGGAGTATATTAAGAAATGTTTTATATCCCAATATACAAAGATAAATAAATTCCACCTGTTTAATACAGACTGCTCCTTTATCCATGGCCAATAACACTCTTCTTTTGGCGCAGTATCCTTGACAGTGTCCCAAAACCACACAACAGGGGGGGGACATCACTGACCAGAGAGAGCTTTCTATTTTCATAGGGGAGACTGATGTTTATGAGGCAGGGGACCAAAGCCGGACCAGGGGACATTTCTATCTGGGACAGGGCATCCATTCCAAACAGTAATACCTCCACAGTAATGAATCTAGAGGGAGGAACTCTGCTTAATGAGTTACGACCATGTGACTGTTGAGGAGAGAAAAAGAGGAGAAAGGTGTCGGAATGGGGGAAAAAACAAGGAAAGAAAGATGGGGACATTTGGGATGCTCGTTAATAAAAGCTATGTAACAAATAAAGGCCTGTCAGGGGAGTAGTAAAGGGTGTAAGGTGTGTGCTTGTGCAAGCGTGGATGTGTCACACCTGGTAGCCATGCCAAACTTTAGTCCTTATTAACCTAACAAAGAGTTAGATGGCAACTTCTCATCAAATTCATGACCTGCACAACTTTACACCCCTGCTGAAACACTTCAGTGCAGTTGTGGGCATTAATAAAACTTGTCATTTTGATGTAGCTCTGAATAGTTTCTCATTAGGAAGCTGTGCAGTGAATGAAGGTAATTTAACATGAATTGAAGAATCCCCACAAGTCAAGCATTCATTTTACATCAAAGATACAAAAGGGGAACAAGAAACATTCTGTAGAGTTCAGCCATGTTTGAAAGGACCACTCCCTCCCTGCTGTTCACTTGACAGATTCTTTGTATAGATAGAGACGATACAGTACTCCAAAACCGGGGAGTAATGCAAATTATGGCTCACCAGTGACTTTGCATTGACTGAAACTTCCTCCCGAAGGTATAACTTAACACAAAATTGAACAAATACACCCATTTAAGATACTTTTTTGTTATTGTTGTTATTTTTGTTAGGATTAATTGGTAATAAAAAATATAACTTTTAATTTGTAATGGAGCTTAGAGGAAGTTCAAGCAGGAAGACTGGTTCTCCTCATTTGTTAGTCACCACTCATTCATATCTCTCCCGTCTTGCATTCTTTCTTTTTTTCTGCTTTAGTGATCAGCTGATTATGGCCGTTTTCTCTCTCTCTTAGTAGAAAGCTAATCAGATTCTGCGACAACCTAGTTTGACCAATCGTCATGCACCTTTAAATCTGTCGTTCTCTCTTTCACAGTCAGCTTGTCGTTTCAGTGTGGACGCTGCAACCCTCCTCCACCCCAGCTACCTCCATTCAGCATCAAGTCTGGGTCTTCTGCTCATCTCATCCTGCACTCAATTTCTTCCTCCAAGCCACCTCAATGGTGTTCTAGTTCAGCTTCTCAGAAGTCTATTCCTTCTCCCATCCAGCATCAGCACTACCACTAGTGTCTAGACTCCATTGGGGGGATCCTATTCCTGCTGTTGGCCTCTCTATCCCTTCAAGTACATGACGTTATCAGGATGGAGTCAAATTGCCAAAGACATTACACATTTCTCCTTGACAAATTTCGTAAAATAAATTATTGTTAGACTCATACTGAGTCTCTCCTGACTGAAATGTACTTATTAATCATCAGTGTTCCTGCTGATTGACTTCAATGAAGCCGTCTGTATTTGGACTCTACACAGGGGTTGATATATCCGAAAGATGTTTGATGGCGCAGAAAGCAGACAAACTTCTGCAAATTTTTTGCTTTCTTTCAAGTAAAAAGAAAGTAGAAAAAATGAGAAATCTGAAGGATGACCAGCCTGAAGGGTGAATGAGCTCATATCAGAAGCACAGCTCACAGTGACCCAAGGGAGACTCATGACTAATCTCTGTCTGGCTGATGGCAACACATCACCCCTCTGATCTTGGCGTCAACAGTATTATGACTGCGTATCAGAAGCACAGCACTTGTCCCTAATGAAGTCGCCATAGTGGGATGCAGTAAAGACCCCCTGCTGAGATCCTTACATGACCCGATGGTAACAGATGTCTCTTTGGTCTGCCTTTGCTGCAGCTTCCTGCTCATCAGAAAGATGAAAGCAATTAATCATCTGTGTTAGTCCTTCTTATAATGACTTCTGAAGGATGGGGTCCTAATCAAAGCCAGGGTCGGGAGTGGGCTGAGAGGGGACAGAAAAGCACATGTGCTTGTGAATCTGATTTCATTTATTAGCAGAGTAATTGGCTCGAGACTTACTATGTGTTTGGAAAATTACAATTGAAACATGTGGGTTAGCATTTTATGCTACATTTTGTATATATAGTATTTTGTAGGAAATTGGCTTAACATACACTTGGGAGTGAACATTCCCTACATGTCCCTCTTGTAAACCACCTAAAAACAAATGTGTGCATTAACAGTGCAGAGAGAAATTTGTCTATTTTTCTTTCTCAACCAATTACAATACGTGGTTAAGGTCACAAAAGCTGCTTCAAGTAAAGTTTGATTCTTAACCCTCTTACTTAGTAATTTTTCCAGGTTTCCATTCATTTACAGGTTTCCATGTTCTGCTGCCTAAACAGAAAAATACCAGACCGGGGAAACTACGTAAGGTCAAAGGATGGCAGTGTTTCTTTTTCTAAAGTATCATCATTTCAGTGGCATCTATTACTTGGTAAGGGTGGAATGAGGATGTCATTTATCAAAGAGGTTTAAAAAAAAAAAAAAAAAAAAAGAAAACGACAACCCCAAGGAAACCCATTTTATAGCTTATGGCAATTATGATCTAAATGGGTAATAAGTCTGGGGTGCAGCTGGAAAGCAGTCTTTTTTATTGACAATGTTCCTCCTCTGAAACCATTTGAGGGTCAAAGAACTTTTAACTCTGAAGCTGTTTATCAAGTCCCCGTTCTGAAGTTGACATAATGACTTCCACTTGTGAGGGCATGAGCAGTTTCTGTTAATTTTACTAGGAGTCTTGAATACAGATGAGGACAGAGTTATTAGACCCCCATCAAAATTCAGTTTTCCCCCATGTATTTCCAAATGCTGTTAAACAAAGCAAGGAACTTTTTACACAAATTTGCAAAAAATCCTAGTTTTATTTGGATGCCGAAATTATTTGCATACGGAAACCAAAATATTTCACAAAAAACAAAAAGTACCAGGGTCAAAATTATAAGCCTCCTTTGAACTGACCCTTTTAATTGAGTCACAGCATAAATCAGTGCTGTGCAATGATTCTGTTTTGACTTTTCTCTCAAAGCTTTTAAATCAAGCCAGACTAAGGGTTATCTTCCAAATTACACACTAGAGCTGAACGATTTATGAAAATAATCTAATTGCAATTTTTTTCCAGCAATATTGCGATTTAATTTGCGATTATTTAAGTTCCTCATTTTATATGTTGTTCAACAAACATGCGCAAGAAATCATTCTATATAATAATAAGCACAACATTAGATAAGTAAAATTAGAGATAAAAAATTTAGAAAAAGATATCTTCTTGTGATCTTGGCTCGTACAGCCAATTTGTATCAATTGCTATGTTGAAGGGGATGATCATTTCTCATATTATTCTCATTTTGATGAAGAAAAGTAGGATTTTTGAAAAAAAAAAAACATAAAAATAAAAAAGACTCTTGGAAGTTTGGATAATGTGTAAAGCATTAAAAAGAAAAAAGATTGTATCAAACTGGTATTGTGACACTTTTCAGGTTTAAGAAATATTGCACTGTCTGCGATTTGAAAATTGCAGCACATCATTATTGCAATTTAATCTAATATGCGATTAATGTCCAAGCCCTATTACAAACAGTATTAAAACTTCAGTAAGGATTTCAAAATCAAAAAAACAATAAAAGGTATAATGGCAGAAACAAACAAATCAGTTAAGTCTTGAGAAAAAGAATTGTTGATGCTTACAAAGCTGAAAAAGGAAGGTTGTTCCTTTGTCTTCCAAAACTACAAAGACCTGAAACATCTGTCATCCATCCTGGTGAAGAACTTCCTCCAAAGTGAGCGTTACTGACTGACCTGCACAAAGCCCTGAATTGACTCCCACTGAAAGTCTGTGGGGTAAGCTGAAGACCAAGGTCCATGCCACAAGACCATCAAATCTGGAGGAGCTTGAGTGTGTTAGCAAAGAAGAATGGGCTGGGATTCCTCAGGAGACGTGTCTGAGACTTGTAAATATTTGTGGATAGCTTGGCCATGCTCAGAGTTGCAATAACAGAATTCCACTCACTGAAACTGTGCGATAACAAAGAACTTTCATCATTATGCCTTTCTATCCTGAAAAATGCTCCATGAATGACTTGTTTAAATTGCCTTTTATAAGAGTGTCTTCTCCTGTTGTTGAAATTCTAATATTATTCTACTATTTACGCCTATTCTAAAGTCAAATGGATTAAAGAATCATCATAATGGACTGTGTACAGACACAAAGAATCCAGTAAGGGCTTAACAAAGAGGCTCATTCAGAGGTTTAAAAGGATCCTGTTCATCATATAGCAATCTTCTCTCCTGTCTGTCACACACCTCAAATCCAAAGACCTGAAGTACATCAATGCTATCAGCCCACAGCCTCCTTTAAGCTGTATCACAGAGAATTACCGTGTCTACAAACAGACAAGCAGTTCATTCCTTTGCCTCTGCAAATGTATTTACCTGAACAGGCTTAGGTTTGAACCATTAAAGCAAGTCCCCTGATTCTCCCTACTGCCTGAGGAAAAAGTCAAATAAGATTTTAATTAAAATCATAAAACATAAAGCAGAAATGGCTTGTTTTCCGAAGACAGAGTAAACCTTTCTATTAAGTCCTTATAAACATGTAATATGTTACACAATGCATATTTTTAAACAGAAAAAGGTCCCAATGTTAGTACAATATGCAGATCTTTTCTACCTGCCTGTGTCATGAAAACAAACTACCTTACATCATCTGTCCTAAGCGACCTGGTGTTAAAACAGTCACAGAGGAGGTTGTGATTACATGCCAGCTCATTCAAAGCTTTATAAACAAAACATTAACTCAACTCAGAACTATTGAAGGGAGAAATCACTGCAGTAATGTGTTTTTTCTTCTTTTTGCCAAAGTGGAAAGTTTTGGATCAGCTTTGCACATTGGATCTCAAGAGTCCAAAAATGATGAAAGCCTTCCTGAGAACTTGCCAAATTCAAAACGGAAACTTTGGTCATAGCCTTGAGCTGAGGGAAAATTGGCTTTCACAGCACAGATTTTAGGTTTATCAAATTTGAAAGCAGAATACAGGAAAAAAAGAAGCCCGAAAGGTTTTTTTTGTAATGTGGTTTCATGCATAGCCAAAGGAGATACATTTCTGTTTGTGAGGGTGTCATCTTTGACTGAGAGTAAAAACATTTTTGATGTCTAGCATTTAACAAGTGCTATGGGCATCTGAAAGTGGGATCCAAAATGTAATAAGAACAAAAAAAAAAAGTAATGGAGGAAAAATAATAACAAAAAAAAAAAAAAAAAAAAAAAAAAAAACTATAAGGAAGCACAAGGCTCATTTTTTCATTTTAACTTAAGGGTTTTTTTTTTTTTTCAAAGAATAATATGATACTAGAGGAATAAAAACATACCAGTCACCACAATGACTTTTGGCTATTCTTCAATGAGTTATTTAATTATTCTATTACAAGTACAGTAGTAAAATTTGAATGTGTCCATGCAGAGAGCAGAGGTAGATACAAAGTTTGGGTGATTCAGAATGCATATTATATGATGATTTTTCTAGAGCAGGACACAATTATGATTATCACAATTCTGCCCTCCAAAGACTATTAAATTCAGAAAATGTATGGTGCATCTTTTGTCTTTATATCCCTCTAGCTTTACATTAACCCCAAAAAGATCAATATTGACACCTTTATTTCTGGAATGACTTGTGTTTGACCCATTTCTGCAGAAATCTACCTGCTAGCCATCATTAGTAACTATGATAGCACATAGTCACTATTCAAGACCTGGTTAAGATTTTTTGTGTCAACTTTCCTCTTCAGGCTCTAGGAGGGTGCAATTTTCCCTGCCTGAGATTTAAAAGGAAAAAAACCTGTTTCTGGCACATATTGCACTCTGTGTTGAAACATGGAGATAAATTAACTCAATTGCTTTCTGGCTGCAGCATAGGCGGTAAGGGCTGATTTCACTGTTAATGCCTAAAAATGGAAGGAAATGCAAATACTCATAAAATAATGTGTTAACTAGACAATGATATTTAACTAATTTACTTCATTTGGAAGTCTGACCCCCATAGTGTTTTTAGAACACACCCTGAACAGACCCTTGGTTTAGGACAGCATTACTCAACCCTGCTCAACCAAAGAGCCAAATTGTTACATTGTGGCTCTTGCAAAGGCAAGAGCCACAATGTAAGGGGTGAAAAGTGGCACTAAAAATAAGCTAAAGGTGGTGAATAATGGTCAAACAGCAGCTTAAAAAACATGTCAAAGTGGGTCAAAAAGGGGCAAAATAGGCTTAAAATGGCAAAAAGTGTGTGGAAAGTGAAAAAACAGGGAAAAAAAGTGGCAAAATAGGGCAGAAAGTGGCAAAAAATTGCAAAAAAATGAGTGTAAAAGTGACTTAAATGGGCTTAAATGTGGGGGAAATGGTCAAAAAGCAGCAAAGAGTGGCAAGAATGCTGAAATTAATGGCATTTAATAGCAAACGGGCTTAAATGGGTTAAAAGTGGCAAAGAATGGCAAAAAAGGGAAACAATTGCAAAAAGCAAAAAGTGGGATAAAGGAGGCAAAAAACTGGTGGCAAAAATTGGACAGAAGTAGTGAAAATGGGTAAAAAAGAATTGGCAAAAGTGGGCTTAAAGCAGTGAAAATGGATTAGAAGTGGGAAAAATTGAAAAAATTGGCAAAAATTGCAAATAAGGAGTTTGAAATATATAGACAAAAAGCCAATTAAAGCCAACTGTATAAATGTGGGGATTCAAACTGATTTAAGTGATATGCAATGGAAAATTTCTGAGGTCACAATTTCCCTTTTTAAAGGTTTTCTTGGGAATAATGTTTCAAATTAAGACAAAAAAGAGCCACAGATCATCACAAAAGAGCCACATGTGGCTCAAGAGCCATGCGTTGAGTATCACTGGTTTGGGACTTTGTCTCTGTTGGCCTAAATTTCTTTGTTATGCTGCCATCCAAACTGCAAACTTAATCTTTGCAAGATATAGTTCTTGCAACCTGTTTGACCTGCGTGTCTGCAAAGAAGACATGGATAAAACCTTTGTTGCCTCCATGAATACAGCAACAGAAATAATGTGCACTTCAGTCGATTTTGCTGTCTCTTCATTTTTGGAAGGCTGTTGACAAATCCTTACAGGGGGTTGAAATAAGATCGTGTTATAATTTTCATAAGTTTTAAGAATCTAATTAGGCCCAAATAAAGCAACAGCAGGCCAGCAAGGATACAAGCAGCATAGAGAAAATGAAACCACAGCTCCTCCTCTTCTTTCTCTTTCTCTCTTCTGTTTAGAAGGAAACAAAGACTCCAGCACAGTACTGTGAGAAAAGCTTGCCAACACGTCTTTATCCATCAGGTTCAATAATTACCCCTCTATTACACGCTAACAAATGCACAATCATGATGCCCAAGACATATGACTGATTTCAAACATTTCCTATCTCCTGCTGGTTTTGCATTCAGACTTGTCGAGTTTAAGCCTAATGTGTCAACTGAATATCCCTAATGTGGATTAGCTATGCATGGTGGTGGCTGCCAGGATCCTTCGCTTCATAATGTGATGGGACTCTGAGTGATGCCGTGCTTGTGTGTGCTTTTGCACTATGCTGACATGAAACCAAGCTCTCCAAATTAGTGAAGCCTCATGTCCTTTATAAAATCCAGACTTTGAGAGACTATCAAATATGTGAGATACTACTCCCATCTGGAAAACAACATTCAGAGAAGGATGCACTTAATAAATGCATGCATTCTCATAGTATAAGTGAATGCAACTGGTAAACATTTAGAGTAATGTTTGTGCATGTGAATTCTTAAACTAAGCAGGAGCTCCAGCTGACCTTGTTACCTTTGAATCGAAGTCATGATGAAGTGACCGGGCTGTTTACAGGATAAAAATGCTGACTGTTCATGCTGAGAGGGCACTTTTACCAATGAGCGATAGTAAAGCTGTGATTTTTAATGATTTACTTAAGAGAACTAGTGATCCACTGTAACCCAGTGGTGATTTGTGAGTGCCAAGATATTGATGCAGTAGGAGCAGTGGTGTTTAAGAGTATCTCAGAAATCTGATTTAGATTATAGAGTTTATTAAAAGGATCAGATACCAAGTATGCTGATTTGATCTCAAGTGTAACAACAATATAACCCACTACAGAGAGGAGATAAATACAGCAGCAGATAATAATGTTCAGTTGGTTTAATTGAAAGTGCTTGGCTGATTTTTGTCAGTCATCTTGACCCTGACAGCAGCCCTCAGGGTTTTTCTATAAATGCGTTTATTCTGTCAAGTTGATTCAATAGGTGGCTGATAGAAATAACATGATCTTTAACATGACAAAAAGCGAGACATCTTACAAAACTATTTGATTGGTTTGTAGATCTGTATTTCCACAGCTGCCTAAGAAGTGCTTGAAAGTCTGCCTTGCAGATATCCCAACATGAGTGGGGGCAATTTTCCCTCACAACAAGCACCAAAAGTGTTGACTGTACCACGCTCAGTGATGCAGTCACACACAAAAACAGACTCTTTGCTGCACTGCTGTTGAAATCATGTCTATAAAACCATGACAGACTTGACTATATTTAATATTACTTTTGGTTGTTTGACTGATGCAAAACTTGAATTACTGTATAAATGTTCTAAACTTGATGAAATGTCAATTATGCAGAAATTTAACATTAATCAGTAACTTCCATGGGCATTTTGCAACAACACCTAAAAGCAAATGAACCTTAAGCATTGATTTCAGAGTTTTATGAGTTGCATTAGTGCTAGACAAAAAAAAAAAAAAAAAAAAAAAACAGGCAGACACAGTTTGGTCAGGAAAAACATGAAGTAATACCTTTGAAGAAGCAGTCCTTGCTGTGCACCACATAGATCCGTCTTCTTTCCAGGCAGGCGGTGCGGTAAACCTCACAGTGGTTCTCGTAGAACCTGCCGTCTGAGCCGCACACTGGCACAAAAGAGGGCCGGCATTTTTCCTGGCAAACACACTCAGCACGGCCAGTTTCTGCCATCAGCACGCACTGTCGACCCCGTCCGCAGTAGGTCCTCCGACAGGGACCTCCATCTGGGTCAGAAAGGGCTGAAAGAAAGAAAACAGTTTATTTAGCACCAGAGGAAGAGTGGTAAAGTTCTTAATATCTTTGAGGAGAAAACTTTTTAATGTGCACAATTTATTTGTCCTTGTTGTTCTGAAGCAAAGACAGGCATGAGATAAAGATCTGCTGGAGCTGCAAACCCAAGAATACAAAAAGAAAAGCCCTTTCTCATCGCAAATTTCAGGCTGATTAAGGTGACAGTATTGTGTCCTTATATGAAAAGATACAGTTCAGTCAGGACCACTTCATCAAGAAACACACATGATTTTCCACCTATAAATATCTCTTTATTGGCTGTTATTAATCTGCTGTCACTGCTGATATTTATATATAGTGGTGTGGCTGTTCTGGGATCCCCCTGCCCTTCCACAAACATATGTGGAAACCATCAAGCACGACACGTTCCTGCTGTTCCTGTGTCTAAAAGGAAAGCCTGAGGCAGGGAGAAAACTCAACTCTCAACTAAACTCAACTTTATTTATAAAGCACTTTAAAACAACCACAGCTGAAACAAAGTGCTGTACTTAAGAAGACAAAACAATGCAGGGATAAAACAATTAAAACAATGAGTAGGTATAAACACTAAAATAATCATTTCATTGTCTTAAAAAAACAAACAAACAAAAAAAACCAAACAAACAAAAAGCAGCAATAACCCCGGAGCAGAACAGGCATCAGTGACAACAGAATTAAATGATTAAGCCAGGGAAGAGGAGGAGCTAGGGTGGAGGACGTTGCAAAAAGAAGCTTTCACAGGGAGCAGTAAAGCATAGGCAGGCTAGAGCAGTTTAAATATGGCAGCATGAGTTCATTTAGCCAATAGCGTGCTTAGGGTGAATCAGGTGGCTGTCAGCTGTTGAGAGCTTGCCTGAGATCAGCTGATTTCAAGTATAAGGTGGCACTCCACTCTGTGGCCTGCCTGTAAGCAGAACAGTGTGCTTTTTTGATTACATATAAACTCACAGGACAACAAGCTACAAATGCATTTGCAGAGTTAATGAAGACACTCGCTGCTTAACATATTCTCTGCTGTCAGAGGACTGACCCAGTGTGTGATAAATAAACCCGAAAATGACTTAAAGAAAAAAAATATAAATTTTTGATTTACAAAGTAAACTAATGTACATATACATAAAAGAAGCTACATTTATCAGATCGAATTCCTTTTTAAAAATCACAATATATATCTCATAAAGGACAAAATACTGTATACACACACAAAATGTTGCATTAGATTTCTAGGTGCAACAACAGAAAGACAAAAGTGTTAAAAGTGTATATATAGAAATGGTGTAAACTCATGCCAAACACCTTCAGTCCTGATCGCAGTTATACCACAGTGCTAACAAGGAGAAACTTTCTTAACACAATCAAACTTCATAAAAACCAGACAGCCAGGGGTCCTTATTTACACCTCTCAGCGTTTCACACATTCAGTTCAAACATACCTGAGTGTAAAGGTGCACCCGAAGCACAAGTTTGGCTCACACCTTCTGCTTTTCCTTCCCCTATCAACACATACTGACAAACACGATTCATTACATTTATGACAGCTGCTCCTCCCAGGTTTTACCCTGCACAGACAGACACAGCACCAATAAAAATATTCATCTCCTTGGATGTTTTATCTTTTCATTGATTTAACAAATCAATCATTGTCAATATAATTTGGCTTATTGACAAAAAAATATATCACAAAATGCCTCTTCAGTGTCAAAATGAAATCAGATTTCTACAAAGTAATGTCAATTGAAGAAAAAATGAGTTAGGTAAAATAAGTGCATAATTTATCCCCTATCTAGTCAGTATTTAGTGGATGCATCTTTGGCTGTAATAACAGCACTTAGTCTGTGTGGATAGGCTTCGATCCAGCTTGCACATCTGGACATTGCAATTTTACTTCATTCTTCTTTGCATAACTGCTCAAACTCTGTCAAGTTGCACAAGGATCTGGTGTGACCAGCTCTTTTCAAGCCCAGCCACAAATTCTCCATTGGATTGTGGTCTGGGCTTTGACTGAGCCACTCCAGAACATTCATCTTGTTGTCTTTAAATCATTTCTGTGTAGCTTTTGCTTTTGAAAAATACACCTTCTCCCAAACCAATCTTATTCCATGTCTTGCAGACAGAATAAAATTGTCCCCCAGGATTTTCCTTTATTTTGCCACATTCCTCTAACCTTTTAAAAACCTTCCAGGTCCGGCTACCAAGAAGCATCTCCACAGCATGATGCTGCCTTCACTGTGATTCATGGTGAGGATGGCGTGCTGTGATGTGCAGAGTCTGGTGTCTGCCAAACATAGCGTCTTGTCTGATGGCCAAAAAGCACCATTTTGGCCTCATCAGTCCAAAGAACTTTCTACCAATTTACCATGGAGTCTCCCACATGCCTTTTAGCGAAGCCTAGTCAAGAGTTAATTTGAGAAAGCAGGGACCCCAGGATTTGCAGGGTGCATAGAACACACAACCATGATTTGGTACCAGATTCTGGCAAAAGAATAAATGCTTGGACTAAAAGTAAAGGACTTTTTATGGACTAAAACTAGACAAAAATGAAGCTTAGCGTTAGTTCAGTCAGGAACACCATATTCTCCATGCGGGTTTAGTAGTTCATGCCTGCTCTATTTCATGCACTCCCTCTTTCTGCTCTCTGTCCCATCATAATCAGCTGTTCACATCACCTGGTCACACCTATCCAATAGCACTGCTCCACTTCCTCATTGTTAGCCTGTCATATCATTGCTGCCCTTTTTAAATCTGACTTTCTCCTCCATCAGTTCATTCATGGTGTGGTTCCGAGCGACCCTCCACTTCCCCATCACCACCAAGTCTACAAGTCCATCAACGTTCATATGGACTAAGATGACTTCTTCAGTCATCACCACCACCAGTGTCTGGACTCCAGGGGGGGATAGATCTTTCTGCTGCTCAGGGCACACTATGTCCTTTTGGAGTTCAAGCGCCAAAGAGACTCTGACAATAATTCAATATCACATCTGTGTTAACAAATATCATTCATTATCTCACATGTAAAATTAAATATTATCTTTAAATCAGTCACTGGTCTCTCCTGATTGAAATGCTTTTGAGTTTTTTTACTATACAAGACTAAAACTAAAGAGTAGAAATGACTAAAATGTGACTAAAATTAAAAGTAAGTGATCTAAAGACTAAGACTGAGACTAAAACTAAAGCTAAATATCATAATCAACATTGGCTAATACATGCATGTATCAGCGCACATGCCAGCATCCCCATCATCACCTCTCACTCCCTCAGAAACCTTACCTCCTCCCCCTGATTTAATCTATTTGCACTTAAAGTGAGGCAAAAAGTTGCTGACACAGCAGGGCCCTCCATCTTGGATTGATCTTTTCTGACTCCATGAGCTTGACCAGAGTCCCTGTCTTGTTGTTAACTAAGGACTGGATTTAAAGGCCTATGCACTTTGGGGAGTTGGAAGGTAAAAAAGCTCAATGCTAAAGTAGCCAGGGCAGGTCCTTTGGTACTGTGCAAGCTGATGGTATTTAATAGTCTTTAAAAAGAAAAAAAAAAAAGCTGAAAAGCAAGAGCTAATTTACACATCATTCATACCACTGTGGGGAAAGCTCAATCAATAGCTGCAAACATGAAAAACACCTACACAGCCACCCACATGCTGTTAAATCATTGGCAGAGGAGCAAGTTCAGTTTGGCACATATTTCTAAATGCAAATATATCTATATAGAAATGCAGATCAGTAAAAAATAAATTCAATACAATATGATGCACTTCATTGTCCCCATAGGGCAATTTGTATTGGACTCCAAGTTTTAAATTCACCCAATGGAGTGAGAACACTTTTTAACACCTGACTTCCACACAAAGAACTGTCTTTACAGATACAAAATATCTTATAATTTCAACAACTGCCCTCACACTTTTAGAACTGTGGTCATCACTGGCCTTTTCAGGGTGTTTATCCTTCAAAATTCAGTCTTCTGAGCTCAAACAAAGGAAATTCAGCCTAAAAGCAGAGCTACATCCTTTATTGACCCAGTGAAGTGTTACGACTGTGCTTTCTAAAGCCCTCTGTGTCTTTATCGGCTTTGATATTAACAAGCTCTTTTATTTGCCATGGAAGCCAGGGCATATATAAAGGAGATAGCTGTTGGCCACAGCACTCTGAGAAACTAATTGCAGCATATGAATAAACCTGATATCAAGGTAGGAAGGACACAACACCATAAAAATTCTCATTGTAATCCAAAGAGCTGAAGAAGTAAATGAACCTGTAAAACAAACTCTTCCGGCTTCTCTCTTACATTGCTTTTTCAGTTAAAGGAAACACTGAAGGCAGTTTGACTATTAAAAGGAAATAAATATCCCATAAGACATTTGGCAGTCTGCTGTGTCGATGCTGTTGTAAAGGTTGAGTCGGTTAAGATGTTGAGAGGGGGTCAGTTCTATTATCCCGCAGTGGGATAACACTAAAAACCAGACCAGCTTAGCCTAAAAGAGCCCAGTTCGGCCTTTTATAATCAAACTGCTGAAAACACAAATTGAATTTGCTTCAAGTATAATCATATCTCAGTTCTCAGCATATTCAATAATAGAGGCAATGCGCTGTTGTTGGAGGACAAAACTTCTATAATCACATAAAGGCAATTCCAGGGCAGACACCGAAGACTCACCACACACAACAAATACACACACACACAGGAGAAAAAGGGAATACTCTAGTACCCTTTTTCTCTCTTTGAGATGCCTGCATAAAGGCAAGAACACACACACTCCCATATTCATGTACTGATGAATGCATGTTTGTGTTTGCAAACACACACATACACAATATCATACAAACTGATACTAAAAGAAAAATCTTTGAATATGTCAGTAAATCATGCTTGATAGTATTTTGTCTCAATTCCAGATGTAAATTAACTACAAGTCTCATATTTGTTTATTTTTGGTGAAGCTTCTTCCATGACTTTCACTTACTCAAAGTTGTCAAATATTTGGGTTAGACACTGCTGCTTAACAGCTTTTAAAAAATAATTTTACAAGTAAGGGACATGTGCTCTTACATTTAAAAGAGACGTCAATGTTGTCAAGCCTCGATCCCATGTTTTAATGAATAACGAGTGGGTAAATCTATTTGGCAAAAACCAGTCTCAGTGTTGAAGTTGTGTTTCCTACACGACAATGCTCAGGCACGCCACTTTGGTATAATTACAGTCGACCAAGTACAATAACTGATCTTCTATCATACAAAAATTCATCAGAATTCACAAGAGAGAAGTGTGCTAGTACACCCCCCAAAGCCAAGGTCAGATTACATGATTTTTTTGTCTGCTATGATGTTCACTATAACCCCATTCGCACTGAATTAGTAATACCTGGGACCTCTGATAATTTTTTAATAAACATGGAGGATGATTGTTTTTAAGGCCATGCAAATCAACATGTCTGCAGTTTGTATATTAAAAATTCCAGGGCAATTCAGCACAGAGTCGAAAGCTGTGCTACCGGTATCTTGGTAATTTGGTATGCTGCTTTTTCTGCATCTATTTATGGTGAAAATCATAAGCTGCATAGGGCATTGTAAACAAAGATTTTTGGATATTTTTAGTGTTTTCTTCATTTAATTTCAGTTGATATTCACAAATAACTTTAACCTTATTAAATTATGTGAAGCGTTTCTGCTCAACTATTTCAATCACTCATTTTAAATCATGCATTTTCCTTATAAGCAAAAGCTTAGTAAAACCGGCTCCCGGTCCGCTTTCGCATTGATTTTAAACTTCTTTTAATCACTTTTAAAGCCCTCAATGGTCTTGCCCCTCTTTACTTGTCTGAACTCTAGCATCGCCACTCCACAACCAGAGCCCTAAGGTCCTGTGACCAGATGCTGCTGGAAGTCCCCAAAACCAGACTGAAGTCTAGAGGTGACAGGGCCTTTGCAGCGGTTGCCCCCAGACTCTGGAACAGTCTTCCCATCCTTATTAGAACCTCCCCAACCCTAAAGATTTTTAAATCTTCCCTAAAGACTCACTTCTTCTCCCTGGCGTTTCATAAATGAGCTCACGCAAATCACAGGCACTGTAGTCTTTTTTTATACTTTTACTGTTTCATTGTACTATTTTTTTTTTAATTCTTATTGTTTTTATTGTTATCTATCTATTTATCTACTTCTTTTTATGTATTCTATGTACAGCACTTTGTTGGACTGCTGTCTTCTTGAAGGTGCTTTATAAATAAATTTCACTTGACTTGACTTGGCTAGGGCTGGGAATTTAATCAAAAATTTGATTAAATTGCAATATGGCCTGCTGCAATTTTCGAATTGCAGAAGGTACAATGCTTCAACTGGAAGTTTGTGCTAAAATATTGGTTTAAAACCATTTCATTGCAGCAGAGAAGTTTTGCATTACATAATTATGCAATTATTCAAGTGACTTTTTTTAGTGTAGTCTAAAAAAAAATCTTACCTTCTTCTTTTTTGCTCTTTTTTTTTTAAAAATGAGAGACAAATGATCATTCCCTTCAACACAATGATTCATATCTAATTTGCAATACAAGTCAAAATAATCAGAATTAGATTTTTTTAAATAGTTCAGCCCTCGTTTATTCTGATTTTGTGTTGGTTATAACATAAAATAATTTTTTGTTTGTTGGAAAATGTATTAGATGAGGAACTTGAGGAATAATTGCACAGAAAATTGCAATAATGGAAAAAAAAATCACAATTAGATTATTTTCCCTAATCTCAACTGCTTTTTCAAGTTTTTTTTAGTAAACACAAGCCTTATAGTTGAATTTAAAAGACAAAGCATGTATGCTCTGAATCATTCCTAGCTCTGACTGACAAACACTTCTAGATGCCCAGGATAAAGACAGTCACCCATTCATCCAAATATAGTCACTTCTGGTTCTACAGAACTAACAAGAAAACTTCAAGCTTCAAACAATTTCAATCAAATAAATGACATCTGTGTAGATTCATCAATCGTATGTATACTCCACAAACTAAAAAGTAATGTAAGGACTCATAATTGGAGTTTTGTACAGTTAAATATGTGGTAAAGACTAACTTTTCAATAACTCGTAAAGTAATTGAGTTGTCAGCATAATTTATCTTGTCTTGCAGCAGTAAAATCAGACAAAAAAAAAACACACGTATGTCCTTAATTACCACAATTAGATATAAAAATCTGCCAGAAGAGGCTGCAGGGTTGACCGGGTTACTACCCTCTAGGGAGTGGTGATGGTGATGGTGAAGTAATGACAGACTCAACTCCTTTTTATCCAGTTTACTAATTGTTCTCCATGTCTCTGCAAAGCATCTGTGGGAAATGCAAAATAGCGCAGCTCCCCTGCGACCTTGCTGTTCATGTCAAGGTCGGGGACGATTACAAGATCGTTTGTATTCTCCGAGCGTGGGAGATTAAACGCTTAGCAACATTCGTCCAGCAGCAGTAACCCACCGGTGGCTCTTCTTCTTTCTTCTTCCTCTTGTTTTCTCCCTCTCTACATCCCTCTCCCTCTCCATCAGCCCCCCCTTGCCCTTTACCATTCTGTTCAGAGAAAGAAGTACATGAACAGCAACTACTCAAACAACAGAGACAATAGCACACAAAGTTACATCTACAATACACAAGCTGTGTGACATTTAGCTAAGTCCTAGCTTTTGCAGTCATCCTCACTGCCCATTCTTTGTTTTGCATTCACTTGCAGCATGTTGGCTGCAATTGTGGCTTACTTAAGAGGCTAAAAGTGCTGTTTGATAATCCTCCTTGTCTAAGCTGCAGGCACAGTGCTTATGAATGGTTCTTACAAGTTTAGGAGGCTCTGTGGTACCGGGACATTGCCAGGCTGACCATCCGGAGTCAAGTCGCTCATCCTGTCACTCTCTGTTTTTTGTCCTTTATTGGGCTCTCTGTCTTTTTCCAGTCAATGTTGCTGTGCATGTGAGTGTATTTTAGTTCATTCTGCTCGGGTGCTGAGCTCTGCTGGGCTTCAGGGAAATTGAGACCAAGTATTGTCCATTACAATCAAAATTTCAGGACAAGTTTTGCAAGTAGCATTGTTGATATTTGCCAGGAAGCGAGGGATTTGGACAAAGTGCAAAGAACGTTTGGCCTCATTTTTCTGACGGATGAAGTTTGCATTTTTTTTTCTTTCCAGCAAGCCTGAAGTGGATGAAAGCATAACTAGAGGCACAGCATGACAGTCTGCCTGAATGTTGGTCTTTGCACTTGTTCAGAAGGAGAAGCTACTACTTGTCAGTCTCAGCCTCCCCTGTATTATTCAGTTGAAGCCATAAGTCATTTGAAATCAGTGCATTCAGAGGCAATCACACGTGCATTGCACTGCTCACTCACAAAAAAATTACAGCACACACAGGCAAAGAGAAAGAGTCAACATATGTCACTTCACTTTCTGCAGAGGGTTGTCTATACCCGCACTCCATTTAGCATCTAAAATATGCCTCTAAACCTCAGGCTAGACTCTCAAGCTTTTAAATCCATTTAACATTTGAAAGCATTCACAACAAATCTTATTTATTCTCTAATAAATCCAATGCCACAGAGGGGTAGTTTGTTGTTTTTGATACATTTTCCTCAGAGACACAGGGGGACACCGCTGAGCTTCTTACTAATTAGACTAAAAGAACATTTACCCTGCTGATATGGGATTTGCTGCCTGCAGTGCAACCATGTTACAAACAGACATGATCCATGGAAACACAGAAGCTCGAGTCACAAACCCTTAAGGATGTAAGCCTGTGACATTTACAGATGTAAAGAGCGCATGGTTTTGCCAGCAGTCTTATTTTGTTTGCCCCAAAAGGGTCCTTGTCTCGTCTTTTCATTTCACTTGTGTAAATAAAGTTGTTGGACATCTTTGCGCATGCATAGTACAGATGTCTACAGAGTACTTGTGTTTATGTATAGGTGTTTTGAAGCCCAAGACAAGCTCTGTCACATCTGCTGATCCCACAGTCAATTCTATTTGCTCTGAAGCAGCTGTAGATAATTAAATTCAGAGACGCGCCGTCAAACACCGTCTCCCCTGTGCCGTGCAGTTGGACAAAGCGCTTCTGACATGCACGCTGAGCAGGAATATCAATGGACAACAGCAGCCCTTGGTGCTAGGTAAAATATGCTGTGGCATACACAGATTAGAACAAACGGTCCTCTGTTGCTGCACTGTACCTAAAAAAATGGCATGAATAAATAGACAGACAGGTGGATAGACAGGTAGATCGATAGGCAGATCATCAGTCAGATAGATAGATAGATAGATAGATAGATAGATAGATAGATAGATAGATAGATAGATAGATAACATGAGCACAACCTGGCCATCGAGAGAGGATGCCACTGCCAAAGCTGGATCCCTAAAGAGGAAAGACTGCGCACCCACTGCAGCCAACAGGAGGTGGAAACAGAGCTTCACTTCCTAACCAACTGTCTATTATACAAGGACATCAGGAACAAGTTCTATCTACTTTTCTCCAGCAGACAAAAACAATTCACTATTCACAGCCAATTCACAGCCATTTTCTGATATGTTTACACAAAATGCACTTTTTGGATGTCTGGAGTGTTGCTTAATTGTTCTCTAGTGTTAATAGTAACCTACACAGGCAGATACACAACTTTTACAGACATGAAAATAGAGCCTAGACAGAAATAGAGAACAGTTGTAGCAGTCACTTCCCACAGCTGAAAACCTGGTGTTTATGACAAAAAAGTACCTTCAATATCGATAAAATAGTCTCCTTGAAGAACAACTAAAGTCAAGTATACTGTCTCAAGTTCAGAAATACTTTAGATGTCTCAATAATGAATGAGTGGAGTCAAATAGCTCACATGATCAACAACCGCTTTAGCTCAACTTTCAGCTTTGGCAGTAATGCCGCAGTTATACTGAAATGTTGTCATAAAGAGCTAATTTAACAGAGACTCAAAGCCTTTTTAATTACCTCCTGACCTATTCCATTGTTTTTGCAAACATATCGTTGCCAGGTATGAGACTGGTATCAGATCTCAGTGCAGTGGATCATGTTAGAGATGCACTGATTGCAAAACCTCTTTTCAACAACTTACCTGAACCTGCCCTAAACTACAACTATACAAAAGCTGTGGATCAAACTTAAACATTGCTAGGGTTTCAGTGACCATGACAAATCTTTTGACTGTCAGATTTTTTTCTCTCATTAATTATAGTTAGAAAACAATCAGCATCTTTTCTCTTAGACTAACAGGGCAAATTGGAAACACAACCACATACAACCACACAACTCAAACACTGGAAACTTAACTTTGTTGATTTCCAAATGGTTGGTGATTAGACTAAAACGCTGTTTACAGCTGATTAAGGATACATGTCAACTCCATTATTAACACATGCTGACTCTGTTTTCCTCCCATGTCTTGATGTTTCCTTTGCTCCCTGTCTGCCCCTGAAGATTATCGATTGAAAAGCATTCCAATAGAATAAGTAATCAAGTGAAAGAGGACCTGGAAGCTGGTGTTTATTAGGGCTAACAGTACCCTGGGACACATGCAGTTCAGCTACAGCTTTGGTAATTAGAAGAGAAAAAAAGGGAATTACCTTTGAATGGGTTTTACCACCATGACATTGTGCTGTCAGACTGTCACTCATGGGTTTAGTTGGGTGGAATTGAATTCGTGTATAAAACTAATGACACCAAAGGTTCAGATTTGAGAAAGCATGATTTACCTCTTTAAGGCCAACTCTGCAAGAGAGAACCACTCACATGCCATGGGAAATAAATGATACACTGTAGCTGGAAAAGGGAAAGGTTAATGTAATATGAACCAATAAAAGCGAAGTGAGAGCAGAGATAAAGAAACGGACAAAGGATTAAGAGAAACAAAAGAAAAAATATAAAAGGCAAACACATTAACAAGTGTGCAGGGAGCTCATTCACAAAAAATAATTATGAAGATCAGTTAAAAATCATTTCTTTGACTCACAGTAATAGAGCAGGCCAGAGAGAAAGGCTGACTTGTCCTCAAGAGAGAGCAGGGATTTTCAGAGTGTGCCTCAGACTAAATGTCACGGGGCTCATCTGTCTGCTTCAGCTGATAGGTCTGTATTGATCTTCTGATCCCTGCGTATCTGAAGCCGCTCCACGAAGAGGCTAAGCTCTTTTGAAAGAGCGACCTGGGAGAGTGCTGCTGCTGTTACTCTTACCCCTACCTGGGGCTTCCACCTGAGCTACAGAATACCAGAAAAGTGGGTATTTCTTTAAGGGTTAATTTTTTGTTTTGATTGGTCAGAGGCAAGGTCAAAGAGCAAAGCATGCCCAGAAGAAAAAATATGAGGAAAAAACTGTGTAGTTTATTATACTTCTGAAAGGACTGAATGATTTTCAATAAATACAGATATACTTTAACCTGTATTGCAGTTTTGATAAGACTTGTGTTGCTAAAGGAAATTTTAAAACAATTGCCTATTTTTTTTTTTTTTTTCAAATTTAACAGGAAAACATTATGAAATCATAATTGACAGATGATTTAGTATGGCATCTGTGTGTCATATGTAGGCCAGAAAATCTCTGCTCCAAAATGTTCAAATTAAAATGCTACTTGGCCACACATTTCACCTCAAAGTAAATATTGCAAGAAAATATGAGAAATATAAACAAGGGCCTGGCAGCAGACAGTACATTTCTGATGGCCACTCTGACAGACAACTCATCTGAGATGCTAAGCTGTATATCTCAGACAGGAAAAGCCGTATTTAGCTGACACTCAGATTTCCAGTTTTAGTTTTTTCAAAATTCAACTTTATTCATAAAAAGATTCTGGTGGTTACATTCATGTAGTAACCACATTGTAAATATTACAGACTAAGTAACATTTCAAAAATAAAACAGAGAAAGATGTCAGAGGTCTAATCTGAGATTTAATTATGTATAGATCCATATTAAAAGTAGTTACATGGATGGCTACTGTAGCTACGTAAATAACGGACATACATACCTACATATGTAGCTGCCTTGTGAGCTAAGTATTAGCTACACAGCTACATTAGCTATTTAGGAACGTTACCACTTAGCTATGTTAGCTATGTCGCTATATTATCTATAGAGGAGCTAGCTCAAGCAACTTGTGCTTTTGCTAATATAGCTAAAGCTATCACAAGTACGTAGATAATGGACCTACGTAGTCTACATAGCGGCTGTTTGAGCTTAGCTTTAGCTATGTAAGCTATATTAGCTACATATCTATGTTGGCCCCTGTGACCCCCAATGGTAGAAGCGGTGTAGAAAACAGATGGATGGGATCTATGTTGGCTATATAGTTATGTTAGCTCCGTAGTTACCTTAGCTATGTGGCTATAGTAGTACTAAGCTAGGTAAGCTACATAGATGTTATCTATAGACTAGTTATCCTAAACAACATGGGCTTTAGCTGGCATAGCAAAAGTTAACTTAGCTATAGAGAGAACATAGATGTGCAGCTCGTGTAGCTACTTTGTGAGCTTAGCTTTCGTGCCATTGGTTTCGTAGCTCTGTTAACTACATAGCTCCATTAGCAATGTAGCTTATGCAGCTACCAGAGCTATGTAAGCTCTGTTGGTTTGTCCCGTAAACAGACTGTTTGCTGAGCTTTATTTAATGTTTTGGATTTGGATTATGCAGGTCAGGTATTTGACTTAAGTTTTGGTATCCTAACCTTTACCCTAACCCTAAACAGAAGCTTAATCTGATTTTATTTCTTGAGAGTGGCCGTAAAAGAGGATTGGGCTACAGCCAGACTGTCTTGGAAATATACTCTGATTTTATCAAATTTAAATTAAAGCTTCAGGGCTAATTCTGTTAAACTAAAGTTTAGATTATCAGAATGTTCCCTAGATGTTTAAAACCTTGTAAATTGACTCAAATTGTTACATATCTTTTCTTTTGACAAGGTGATGGCTTTCCATGATCAACACTCAGGCTTAAGGAAAATATTAATGTCCATTTTAAGGTTATTATTTGAACAGGGAAAAATTCCTTTGCAAAAAATCTTGGATTAGACCTCTGACAAAAAAGATACTACAAGCAGAATTCTTCTTTTCATAAATCTAAATATTAAAGTCTTGATGCAACCAAGCAGCTAATTTTGATGAAGGGAGATGATGCAACATGTTTTCTCATGGTAACCTGGAGAGTGACTGCCTACAGGGTTGGAAAATGAGATCATAAAATAAAAGCAGTAAAACTGAGGGAGGCACAAAGAAAACGAGCTGTTGAACCATGTGGGAGTACAAATCTTTGACAGCGTGGAGAAACTTCTGTGAGACCAAAATGAAGTAGAATTCACAGTAAGAAGCTGTCAGCTTGGTGTTCACATAGGATGTAGAATGACTGGTATCTGTCTCTCACTCTGTGGGCAGTGCTTCCATGGAGACTGTAAATGATTTGGGGAAGTGGCAGGGTTTCTGTGAATTAATACAAATTTGATGCAGCCTTGGGCTTTTCCCAATTATTAAGGGTGAAGAAAAGCTGTCAAAAACATTGTTGGGAAAACAGCCAAATAATCTGGATGAGCTTGACTCAGAGATGATTGCAAATCTAACAAATGAGGTCTTGCAGTTATTTTGTTTCTGGCATCAGAAGCTACTTGAGTCTTTAATTATGCATGTTGTATTTAATTTCAGACAGGGAGAACTTACTGTAACCATTACAATCCTGCAGACTGGATTGTACATTTCTGTTATTTTTTCAGTTTACTGAAAATTTATTAAACTTGATTAACTTCTCTTCTGGAAAAATAATACTGTGGAAAATTTGCCATTATAATAAAAAGATCTCATTGCAATAGGAAGTTAATTAACTAATATGTAATCATGTATGTAAGAAAACGTCTTTGTATCCATATTCACAGCAGACCTCCACACTCAAACTAATAAAATAAATTAACCTAAGTGCCATGCTTTGTGGGTGAAAACAACAGACAACTTTACCCAGGTACTGGAAGAAAACCATCTGCTCCTACTCAAGAGGGATCAAAGTTCTGCAGTATACTTCACCATTTATAGCTGACTGTGTAGGTGTGAATGAAAGGATGTCTAAATGTTCACATGCCTGCATGTGTCTGTAGTAGAAAAGTTCACTTAAATAAGGCAGCTGCTTATGATTGATCTTGAAGAAAAAGAAAAGCTGGTTAGCACCATCTGTTATATTATTTACTGTAGTTTTACCACTGCTGCAGCGACAACTATATAGAGCCTAGGCAAGAGTCCAGCTGCCACACTTATATTTTCACATTAATGCCAGCAAAGCTTAGGATGAAATAAGTTCTCAAAGGATTCTTTATTCTCCCCTGCACAAGGTTCAGATGAATATAAGTGCCTCTCCTGAAAGAGAGCAAAACACCAAACCTATTAATATTACATAAGTTTGTAGTGTCCAGATGCACTAGGGTTGGAGTAGAAGAAACATCCGTCATATGTCCTTTATTCAAGTCTCTGAAGCCACATCATCTCAAACCACAGCGTCTGAATTAAATTTTCTTCTGTGTCGGCACGTCTCAAAACCCTTTATGTGGTTAAAAAGAAACAGGGAGTCCAGTGCACATAAACAGGTTTCATTCTCCTTTTAAAAAATGCAGTTCCCATACTATAGTCCCTCTACACTCCATACCCAGTTATTATTAACAACATCTTAATCCCTTCCATCCATCTTCGGCATCGTCTTGCTTTCACCTCTACCTATTTATCTCTCTATTTATACAACTCTCTACAGTATATACTGCATTTCTGCTGACACCACACCTGCACCTTCCTCTCTGCAGGGCTCTGGGAGAACAAAGACCATGTGCCCCCGATGGCCTTGCTCCCACAGCTGAGATGACTAATAGCCCCCGCAGGGCGGGAGGCCACAGAGGTGAGGAGCAAAGGTAAGAGAGAAAGAAGGAGAAGATCAAGAGGCTACACTGTCTCACATGGCTTATAAAGGCTTCCTCTGTTGGGTGGGCTTAGGCTGCCTAATGCTTTACTCACACAGAGATAGTGTTGTCTATTAAATCCTTTGTGTCCATTTAGAGGGGTACAACAGGATCCTTATCAAAGGAGCACCAAGACCTGTGATAAAGAGAAATGATGTCCTCCATTCAGTTCGAGAGCTCTACAGCTAGTAATAATGTAATCTAGTGTATGGAGAAAATGTATGGTGTGATAACTTCAGTATTCTTTGTTATTATACATTTATTGTCATTCTATTTTTGTATGTTCAGGGTGGGGTGGGATGGTTTGGTGTATGTGGGAAAGAGGGTGGGGTGAGGTTGGCAATACAACCGTATTCATCGTCAGGGCTGCCCACAGAATTGGGCAACTTTTGTTCTTTCCCCCTTTGTCAACACTTTTGCATCTAAATGGCAATTTTTGCCAGTTCTTGCCAATTATTGTCTATTTTGTCACTTATGACCCAATTATTGCTACTTTTAAATCATTTGTGCTCTTTTCTGCCCATTTACACCACTTTTATGCTGGGTTTTGCAAATCTTTGTCACTTTTAACCAATTTTAGCTGGTTTTCACCCACTATTTGCCACTTTTTGCACGTTTGCCCCTTCTTTTGGTCAGTTTGTGCCTCTTTCACCATGTGTTTGCCTTTTTTTCACAATTATGTAATTACTTTTCATTAAAGTTGTCTCTTTTTTCTGCTTTTTTTTGGCATCCTGACATGTGTGCACATCATGGCATAGCTATGAAGTCTGACATTACTCTCAGAATAGTTCAGTTCAAGGCTATTCTGTACTATAGAGTAAATAAATAAAATCCTTTGTTTTTTCTTTGACGAGAGTGGTTATTATTCTGGTTAAAAATAAAACTTAACTTCACAGTTGATCATGTTGCGTGAGTTAAAATTGCTTCTGAATCCTGACAAAACCAAACTCACGATGTTTTTAAACCAAACAAAAAAACCCTGCCTTCTATCACCATGTCCCAGGGTAAAGTCATTAAGTTTGCATCTCCATATAATTACCTTGGTTTCTTAATTGATGATTCTCTGACTTTTAAGCCTCATATTCAGCAACTTGTAAAAGTTAAATATGGGCTTTTACTGAGTCTTGTTTTTTGTTAACTGCTAAGAAAAGACTTGTTGCTGCCACGTTAATGCCTCTGATTGATTATGGTGATGATCTTTACATACATGCATCTTCTCAATGCCTTAAATCTTTAGATACTGTGTACCAAGGGGCGCTGAGGTTCATTACCAATCTTAAGTCTATAACTCATCATTGCATTCTGTATGACTGAGCTGGTTGGCTTTCATTATCAGAGTGTAGTCTAAACCACTGGCATATCCTTATTTACAAGGCTATACTCAACCTGCTGGGTAAAAGGAGTTTCAGGTATGCTGCTCCTGCAGCTTGGTATCTGCTGGAGGCCTGATGTCTTGGGGAGTTGGTCTCTTTAAATCTTTTTAAAAGTAGACTGAATGCAATGGAGGATGATGCTTTGGGTTTTTAGATTCTTTGACCAATGAAGGAAAACAGGGCACACAAAGTTATACAGCAATTATAAGCTGGAAGCTTAATGTACTGGAGTGAATAAAATACTTGAGGGGGAGGATGATGTCTTCAGGAGATAAATACACATTTATTGCTCTTGTATTTACAGCCAGAGACAGAATGTCAGAACAATAACTTGAAAAAATGTACAAGTGGTGTCATAAAAAGACCCTATGAAATAATGGGGGTCAGTAGTGATTTTTGCAACAATGGAGCTCTTAAGCAAACAAAATTAGCTTCGGATTTTGCTGACCTGTGAGTTTTATTGCTGTATTTAATTCATGAGCTAAATGTTTAAGTCAAACTTTACAGCTGTATGTTAATCCATGTGTGTGTGTGTCTATGTGTTCTTTCTGCATTAGTAAAGCTCCTGCCTGTAGGTGACAGGTTGCCTTCTTAGAATAGATATTACTACTTTTCTTTTAGCAGCAATCAGACGCAAACTGGATGATGAAATGTGCTGCAATAACAAGGCATTTCAACTTTGCACAGTTTTTTGAAATCTAATCATAAATAACTATACACTATTTGCACATAGCAGCAACATGTCTCTAACATTATGGTTTAGGAGAAAAACAACTATACTGGCTGGTGATTGGGCTTAAATCATTACAGCAATGAAGACCTGCTCCATGAGCCTAACCTTTAATCATACCTGACCCTTTCAAGTAATCGTTTTATCTTCGTACACCATCTTAAATTTAAAGAAAATACCCCAAAATGTACAGAAACAGACTGCAGAGTTCTCTATCAACAGCGCAGCACAGTGATGTGAAATGGAAACACACAGCATCTTGCCAATGTGCAGGCTCACACATGAAACAATAAGGGCAGCTTTTTGATTCACATCATATCCTGCTGAGTTTTTTCCCTTTATTTTTGTTTCTGCAGGGTTGCCATCCTTTCCCCCACATTGGTACCCAACATAATTCATGGGTTGCAGAATGTGTATACTTTTTTTCCCGAGGACATTGGGATTTGAGTTTGAAGGTTTTCAAATGCTTTTGGGAAAAGAATAAAAAAGTCTAAATTTCACATCTACAAGATTAAAAAGATTAAGAAACTTGGCTGAAAAATACATCATGTTGGAGACAACCATTTGCATAAGATTAGAATTATCAAGGGGAATTCTGTCTTGGCAGACATGGAAGATTCACACAAGATTGATATCCCAAATGATGTGCGCTATTATTACAAATCACTGGACGTCCCAGAGGTAAGATTGTAATGTGTGAATGCAGCTTTCAGTCATCTCATGGTTTGCACACACATACAGACTGTTGAATGAGAGGAGGGGATACAGAGAGCTGAATAACAAAGCGTAAAATATGTGCAGAGATGTAGTACACCCCCTTTGATTTTTTTTGTGATGCCTTTGTGTTTCCATAAATATACAATGAATACATCTAGTACTGCCAACTGCCTGCTGAGCTCTTATTTATTGATTTACATATATATCAATGTTTCATCAAATATGTTTGCACTGCAAACAAACATTGTTCTCCAAGTTTTGGTGTTTTGACATTACGATGCATTGCAGTACAGTGGGGGAGAAATACAGTGAAAGAATTTCAATTGACAGCTCCATTGTGATCAATGTGTTGCTGCAGCTGCAGTGCTAACACTAGAACACCTTGTCTATACACTAAACAGGGGCGATAAAAAACAACTAGGCAGAGAGAGCAGCTGAGAATCTTGGCAACAACACATACACAATTACTGCAGCGGTGTTATCGTCATGTTAATGCTATTGGACTGTAGTCACAATAAACTTGACAATAGCAAAACAAGTGGTGCTCTTGTGTTTGCACTTACCTTGCAACTATATTTTTATAAATGTGTTTACTGAGTTATGACGCAGAATATTCAATTGCCTATAGCTTGTTACTCTTAAGGACTCAAGTAGAGTCTAGCAGATGCAGAAAAAGAAATCTTCATCAGCAACAATGCTGTTAGCTTGAATTTTTCAGTCATGTTTATGTGAAACACAAACACACTGAAAGATGTGGGAGGGTGTAATAGTGTTGTGCACACAGCACATGAGAACCTATTAGATTCAACACACTGTGACAGATAATCTGTCACGCTCTTATGCTGATTAAATGACACATGTAAGAGAAAAAAAAATGATGACTGATCAAAACTAAGCAGAGATAAATTTGGCCTGAGAAAAATGTGAGGTAGGAGTTGCTAAGTAGTGGAAAACAGTGACTATTTTCAGGTATAGAAACAACAACAACCTCCCGTTGCCTCTACGAAGCTAGATAAAGAGAAATATGAGGCCAGAATTGTAATAAATTCAGTTGGCTTATGAAAGAGTTCAGGGAGAATAGACTCACAGATAAATAAGAGATGTGAGGTGTGCTTTGTGGTTCTGATGAGACTGGAGAGGGTACAGACTATTTCCAGTGAGACAAAGAGAAAGATAGCGCGGACCAACGAGGAGATAGAGAGGGAGGAAGATAATAAAGATAAAACAAAGGGATGAGAGAGAAAGTGACGTTTCAACTTGGGAATGGAAGCTCTTTGGAAAAGTGAGGGGAATCTGGAGGGCTGCAGAGCCTGTGCCTTTAAAAATTGTCTCTATGAAGATAAAAAAAATAACACTGAGACCAATAGTGCAAGACTGAAATCAGCCACATAGCTCTACATTTAAAAGCAGGGTTGCTTGAGCTTTTCATCAGCCTGCAGAGGTCAATCACCTCTACCTATTTAATCATAGCTCAACACTTTATGAAATCACAAGTATTACTAAATAATGAACTAAAGTCACAGAAAAGGAGAAAAAGAGAGATAACTGGAACTAAAAGCATATGCAAAGACTGTTAACATCAAAATGAATTCAACAACTTGTCCCTGAAAGCAAAAGAAGGAAAATGAAACCAGGAATGGACGGCAGTGTTTTCAACATGAGGGGAAGACCTGAAGACGTGCGCAGGGAAACAACAAATGCAGATTCCTGCATAAAGGGCAGGGAGACATGATAGGCATGACAAACAGCTAACACACATACTGAGAACAGCAGATCTCATGAGGCTCTGAACCAAACACTTATGGGAATCAGTGAGAAAAGCACCAGTTCTTAAAATCAGGGCCAGTACAAAGGTTTTAAGTAACAATGCAGCCAATGGTTGACTTTTTTTTTTTAATATATCATCACATGTAATTGCTTTTGTTTTTCAAGTGAGCTATAGACTTCATGTATTAAAATCTTGATAATTACTCCTAAGGATGCACAGATGCTTAGGTTTAGCATTGGTATCATTCAATTTCAGTCCCTTTGACAAACATCAGCCACTGGCAAATAATGTGGGCACCAGTGTTAGCAGTAGATTCTTATCTTTACTGTCCTTGCATGCAATGAGCAAATGTTCTGCAGATTTAGAGAGGAGATTTGTAATTGGGCAGAAGATGTGACCTGTTGGACAAACTGATCTGTGCTCATAATCAAAAGAGAGAGAGAAAATGCCATGGTGAAAGTGTTAAACCAAAATAAGTCATGAAAGAAATAAAACATTAGAAATGGTATCAACCATGTTTTTTCAATCAGTGCATCCTCAGTCCCTCCTCCTGAAATGTCACTGGTACATGTCTGCTGTCATGCTGCTGATAATTCTGTGTAAGATTCTGAGGAATGGCAGCTTCCATTCAGTTGGTCAGTTGTTTGGTGGAAAAGCTAAATAAAAGCTTAAGTCATTCCCACTCATCAACACCATCACAACTTTGGCTAAGGCATAGTTATAGTATGATATGATATACTTTAGTGTCCCCTTGGAGATATTTGTCTTGTACTTTAAGAGCTGTTCATAAACAGTTGCCACCTTTATCATAAACTATAATAACAGAAGCACAAAAAAAAGCAATCCATATGCACACTCATAATCCACATGTACACAGAATAGCACCAACCAGTCATGAGGTACAAGCCACATAACCTAAAAGTTGAACAAAAACAGGTTTTCTGAACCTTTGTTAAAGTAAGCAGAGTCTGTTCCTGGCTGATATTTAGATATTAATGACTAACTTTCATCAGCAGAAAGCACAAGCAACTAAAAGCCATTAGTCTTTGCTGTCTTTCCACAGATACATTTCCGTTTCATGCACTGGTTTTTATCAAATATCCATCTTTGATAGAGATAATACTCTCTGATTGCATTTCTTTTCAGTAACCTAATCAGTGCCTAGTGTTTTTTGTTAACAGCTGATTCCATGACCATTAGTGACCCAGAAGACACTTGATTAAGATAATACTGAGCCAGACAGGTGAAGACAGAACCATGACCAGAAAAGCTTAGAATTAGAAGTACTGAATAATACATTACCACTTTTCCTCTCATACAACTGACAGGTCTTATGTTTAAATGATGATTTGCCTCAAGGTACCCAAGAGGCATCATGGAGAAAAAATAGTCTGTTATATATTTTTCTTTTTGGCTTTAAATCATCAGGAGAAAAAGAGGATGCACTAAGATGTACTCAGGCAAAGACACATAAACACACCGGACACGTGCACAACAGAAAAAAGAGCTAATGAATAAATAAAAGCGAACAACTGCCATCTGAGTGAGCTCTGCCCAGAGAGAGACGGTCTGTGAGCGATCTCATCAGTGCTGCTGTCGAGTTCGCTCAGTGGTCGGGAGAGCTGGCGTGGCGTTGACAGCTGGCTGTCATTACTCAAAAAGTGAGGGCCCGACAGCAGGACAGGAGGAAGAAAGAGCAAACAAAGGAAGGGAACAAAGAGATGGGATGAGATGAGGTGTCTGAGGAAAATCTAATGAAAAACAGGAGGGCAAAGAAGAAGAAAGGGAGATGGGGAATGTCAAGTACAGTGACCTTGTGACCTCAATAGATTTGGACCACAGCCTGATCCCCTGATGAGGCTGAGTTCATTTTTTGTTAGTTCAGCTTTTTGTTTCTCTTTAATTCTGAGCAATCAATGTTTGTTTTGACTGTTCCTATTATCAGTCAAAGCCTTGTTATTCCTTTATAAGTTAACAAGAATATTTCAGTTCAAGTTTTGTGAAGCAAAAACATACTTTGAAACTGATTTCCATTTGACTTTTCTGTTTATTCAATTGAGTTTGACACTGAAGAAGTTAAAGACATATGTGAAAACATCAGCACTGGAGCTCTAGATGGTGAGACATAAGACTGAGGCCGGTATCCTCTGATCCAGAAAGGTCAAGAAGGAGTCCCAGTTTCAACTCAACAGGTTCGTGGATGTGGGCTCAAAGTTTACGCCTGCACAACCAGGGTACTTGGGATCTCTCCTCCCCAGTTTTCTAATTCAAAGCTTTTTGAAGCCCACAGACCCAAACAGTTGACCTTTGCACTACAGACAAAGGGACATGCATAAAGTTTAGCAGTGCTTTCCCACTTCTTTAACGCCCCTGGTTCAGGAGAAAAATTTAAAATTCAGAACCTCCACATTTTGCAAGATCCTTATTTTGCATAAAATAAGCCAACCAGCAACCTAAATACCAAAAAACAAAACAAAACAAAATTGATTCAGCTCAAAAAAACACACTCAAAAACTGAGAAAACACAAAGAAACAAGATTGTGTACATATATTTCATTATGAGGATAAAGGGATCCCACAATCTATTGTGATTCATTTTATTCACTGCTATGGATAGCTTTACAAGCTCTCAAACCATTTATGTACCTTTTTCTGCAGCTATCTTTATTGTAGGGTTTACATTTTAAATGATAATGGCACTGTAGTATTTGGGGCAGAAATCTTCTCAAAAAGAGGTTGAATTACAAACTTTTGTCTTCTACATGAGATTATACCATTGCTTCACACTTAAGTCCTTGCATATTTCTGACAATACTGCTGATAAACAACTGAGTTATGGAGAAAATGAATGGGATTTTTAAATCTGGGTACGACACTGTTGAGCTTTATGTAGTGTGAAAAAAAAGTGCAAAAACAAAGGGGCTCACTAGTGAAGAAGTAAAATGCTGTGATTTTTTATTAACTGTGTAAACCTACCCCAACACTGACCCTGACATTTGAGTAGGGTCTGGCTGCAGTACATCTCTGATGGCCACTCGCACAGCCCTTTCATCTGAGACTCCGTATATCTCAGAAAGCAAGTGCTGTAATTTTCCAGTACCTCCTATTTCCAGTTTTAGGAATTTCTTTTGAATTCAATTTTATTCATCAACAAAGTTTAACAGTTACATACATGAAATAATTACATCTCAAACATTACACCTTTAAAAAAGTAGCTACACAAATGGTGAATTGCTTTGGCTTCATTAGCTTTATTTAAAGCTGACATAAGTACGTTAGCTAAATGATTACTATTACTCGGCCAATGTAGCAAAGTTAGCTTTAGCAAGATTAGCTTTAGCAAAAGGTAGTTAAAGGTAGTAGCTAGTAGAAAATGTTTGAAGATTCTTTAGCTTTGTTAGCTTCATTATCTACATAGTTTATGCAGCTAATGGAGCTACATTTGCAGCATTAGAATGTTTCAAGGAGGGCCGGCTTTCTACCATAAGTAGACTGTTTACTGGGCTTAATTAAACATTTTGTGATTAGGTTTTGCATGTCAGGTCTTTAACATGTACCTTTTGGTATCCAACCATTACCTTAACCCTTACCCATAACCTGGACAGAATTTTAATCTGATTTTACTTCAAGAGTTTTAGCATGTATTTCTGTTCTGAGATATACGGTATCGCAGATGAAGTGGCCATCAGAGATGAACTATCTACAGCCAGACTGTCTTATTAAGTTTAGCTTGCTTTTTCATTCCATGACTTCCACTCCTGCAGTCCTGTTGATTTCTCAATAGATGTAAACCAACCAACATCTCTAGTGGCTACTATACTTACTATTGATAAGAACCTCATACAACTCCACTTCAAAAATACCGAACTATCCCTTTTAATCTTGCTGTCATTAGGGTCTTCTCACTTTGAGATGGTTTTAGAAACCCTGACTCAACACCATTTAAAATGTTCTATCTTAAAAAGAGAGGATAAAGAAACAAAGGTTGATGAGGAGGAGACAGAGATGAGGGAGCTGGGGTGAAGGAGGGGAGACACAGGTCAGAGGTGGGAGAAAGCAGGATCATATCAGAGGCAGGGGAAGGAGGATGTGAATTCAAAATCACTGGAAAGAATAAAAAAACAAAGGGAGGGCAGAGGGGAAAGATGAGAGGTTGGCAGACAGGAATGAGGGAGTGTAAGAGATGAGAGAAGAGAGAAGAGCAAAGAAAGGATAGAGAGGGGGAGAGAAAAAGGGAAATCAGACATGCAGAAAGCGGAAAAAAGGGAGGAGTGACCGGAGGCTAGCTTGTGAAATGAATGAAGGCCAAATATCTGAGGGACCACCACTGAGCAGGCAATGTGTGCATTGGTACAAGTCTGTGTGGGTGTTTTGACCACAGTTTTGACTATCAGGCATAGTATATAGTATAGTAGAAAGTTTGAGAGGAGAAAAGTAAAGACAGGAAGACAAAGGTGAACAGAGACGGAGATGGAGGTGGATCCGGACCAATGTGTTGAGGATTAAGGGATTTAGGGTTTGTTGGAACAGACAGTATGTTTGCATGAGAAGAGAATTATGGCTCCTGCCTGGAGATGAGGGGATTCTCTGAATCCGAGATGGAGTTAACAGTTAAATTTGAAGGAGGGAGTTCAGATAACACGAGCAACAAGGTCCATAGTCCGTGAGTTGTTTTGGGAGAACATGCTGAGAGCAGACTCATCTTGTACCAATTAAAATGTATTAAAAGTATTATTTTGGCCTATTTGCTTTAAAGACAAAAATGAGGCCCAATCAGGTTCTTTTAAAAACCTGGTGCTTGTGGGGTGAGTTCATAGAGGGGGCAAGATGGGAACACTCAGCTTCAATCAGATCACAATCCATAATAGATGGCCATGTAAATATCTTATGAGGACGAGCCATGGAGAAAATGACTCTGTACTCAGGAACACACAAAAACACTTGGGTGTATGTAAGCACACACACACCGAAAACAACACATACGGACAACCGGACTACACGGAGCAGACATCCTTCACTGTCATGCAAAAAAATAAAATTGTAGTAGAGTGTATTTATCTAATATTCATGCTGTATCTTAATGGATCTTTTATGTGGATGTTGTCTTGTTTGTGAAAACAGGACTTGCTGGTAAAGACCTGAATTTGCTCATAAAAATTATGTTTCTGTTAATACTAAATGCATGAATGATATTTCTAATAGAAAAACTTGATCAGTAATTTATTAAAATAAAAAAACATGTTCTGCTAACTCATCAAAGATGAATGCAGAGTTTAGGACCTCAGCTTTGAAGTGATGCTTAATGATCTCTCTTGTTAAACAACAGGGTTACTTTATGCACAAACATTATGGTGGAAGAGCTATTCATGCAGATTTGCAAACAAAAATGCTCATCACAATGTAGACAGTTCATCCAAAGGTGACGCACATTACAGAGCAAATACACACCCTCACACTCTCCCCATCAAGTCACTTACAAAGCCATTACTTTGTAACACAGAAGTTAGTCTGCCTTGAGTTTGCTTAGTGCTGTCTGGGTGCTGCTGATATAATGAATCCAGATGCAGTGTGAAGCCCTGTGAAACACACAGGGGACCACTAACAGCAAACCCTGACCCTGTTGATGATCAATAATTCAACATAAATCAGGGTTAGAAAAAGTGCAGCGCCAAACGACACATCATTCCTGCAGCATGTTGAAGAGACAACCGTCTCCGCCATCATAAAGTTTGCATAAGGCTCAAGCAACCCTGTTAGCTGTCCACTAAGCTTAACATTAGCTCCATTACGTTGAAAAAAAGGACGGCAAGAGGAGAGTGGCTGTGAGTCATCAACCATTTCTAGGTCTCTTCTGAAATCTGTCCGACATCGAGAAAATAGTGCTACCGCTGTAGGTAAAGGAGGCCATTTGTGGTTGGCAGCCTAGCAAACTGACCGCCATAAAAACAGTCAGCCTTGTCAGGATGTGGCCAAACTTTAGGATTTAGAGTGGGAGAGTGTCAGGGAAAGATGAATCTGAAAATGATGGGTGGATGAAAAGGATTAAAAGCTGATTAAAGACAAGGAGATGAATACAAAGAAATCAATACCAAACTCTATTTGTGATTATTTTGACTGATTGCAAATTAAATATGAATTGTTGTATTGAAGGAAATTAACATTTGTATGGCATTTTCTTTCTGATTAAGAAAAAAAACATACAAAAATGAGGACAGTAGGATTGTTTGTGAAGTGCTATAAAAGAAAATGAAACCTGAATGACTGCATGATGTGTAGAGCAACACATCTCTGCTTCAGGTAAGTTTTAAACTGGTGTTTTGACTCACATTTCAGGTAAAAGAAATATTACACTTTATGCAATTTGAAAATTGCAGCAGGCCATACTGTGATTTAATCTAAATTTCAATTTATTTCCAAGCCCGACTGGCAAATCTAAAATCTTTGGGATTTTGTAAAAAAAAAATCATAATCTGGTTTGCACAGCTAGTTGGTTTAGTCCATTTTCGCTACCAAGAAAACAAGAAAACCTCCAAGAGAGAGAAAAGAAGTCAGAATTTGTTTTATTTTTGAATATGAACATCATTAAAAGCTATTATTTTAATTATTATACTTTATTATTATAACTATTTCATTTTGATATTATGTGATTCATGTGGGAATCCCTAACCAAGAAAGTGAAGCTACCCTACAAGGAGGTTTTTTAAAACCATGTGTACATGTCAGCACTGAGCAAAGACCTAACAAAAGAGGTCAAGAGTTGTTGACTGCATGCAAAAATGATACTACAGGATTTTCTCTCATAGAAACTGTTGGGATATAGAAATAAGGGAAAAAGCTGATTTAGGATGAGTTAAAATGAAACCAGATTTAAGTTGACCTCTGCGGTGATTTGCATTAAACAGGTGACTCAGATTTGCATTTTTATGGAGTTCCCATGGCCTTCTTTTGCCCTTAACTCTCTTTGAACAGGCGAGGCAGGAGATAGGGATGTTAATTATGGACTGCCAGGACCACAATGGGAATGATCTCAATGGCTTTACTGTGTTATCCCAGATAGGTTTTAATTGAATTATGGACATGACGGTGGGAACAGTGTGGAGGGAAATGCTGAACATGGTGTTCCTTTTATTGCACAAATTAAAGCCATCACTTATACTGACAAAATTAGGTTTCTTTTCAGAATAATGCAAGCTTTTCAAATCAGTCATTTTTGATCAGATGTATAGAATGAATACGGTTGTTTGTTCAGACTAAAATAATGAGGTGTCATTCAAGGTCATGGGTGTATCTTAGCATTAGAAGACATGCAAAGATGAAAATGCCAAAGCAAGTTCACTCTATTGCTAACGTGAATTGATGCTTGCAGTAGAAACATTTTTTGCACTCAAGTGTTGTGTTGAATTCAAAATGGTCGACAAATCTGTTGAAAAATATTTTAATAATATTCATTACTGCCTCTCTCTCAAAAGGCTTCAAAACTGAAAGCAGCAAATAGATCCACTTTTCTGCCTTCATTTTGCTCAGTGCTTTCATCCAGTATTCACTGTCATTTTTATAGGACACTTCTTTCCTGCTGTTCTAGGGTAAAAAGGATCCTCAAAGGAAATCTGTGATAACAATGCAAATGAGCTCGAGGACAATCTGAAGGCACCAAATTAGAAAAGCATTTAATTTCCACAAATGTTGTCAGATGATGATCATTCCTGCTTTCATGCAAGTTAAATTAAAAGGACAAAAGGGAGTGAGCTTATAGACACTGTGCTGTCCTGGGGATACATATGTGAACACCTGAATTTTTAAAGATGGCAAAATAAACATAAACAAAAACAGTGACGCTTAATAGGACTACAAAATGTTCCAAAGCATAGATGCAGAAATACACACAGCACAGCCTCCCATATAGGAAATGCAGAGAAATACTGAGATTTTCATTTCTCACAACCACAGAGCCTTAAAGCCCCCTGGCACAGACACAGACGGCAGTCCCGGAGGACAACAGTGGCAGGAAAGAATGAGGATTACAGGGGTAAACAACAACACCATCACATGACACTTTTAATAATGTCCCTTCCCCTCCTCCTCCTCCTCCTCCTCTTCCTCACAATGTGGCCAATCATCCTCTAATTCTCAGCTTATACTCTCCTACTCTCTATATTGTGTTTTTGTGCATGGCTTTTTCCATTCCCTTTATGTCTTTCAGTCTTTTAATTGGCCTCACAACAGATAGCAAAGATGCAGCAGGAATACAGTAGAGGATACAGGAATATAACTCATGCATGCATAAAGACATTAATTGTTTCCTCTCTCTACATCAGCAGGTGACAACAGAAACAGCCTGAGAGGGAGAAGGCTTATGGAGTTGAAAATGAGTCAGTATTTTTTTAAATTAAATTATAGTGACAAGACACTCAATTTGAGCCAGAAGGTAAAAGAATGATTGCTGTTAATTAAAGGGGACAGTTTTATTTACTCTGCTGGAGAGGGTGAAACAATAAAAAGAGTCTGGCACAGCAGGACTCAAACCAAAAATACCTGCCAAACAGTCTACCTATTAACTCTTAATTGCCTTTGTCTCGTGCCTCGTATTAAGCACTCTCTGGATTTTGCCTGTGATGGTGCAAAAGCATACGGCACTAAAGCCTCCTTCATACTTTTATTGCCACCAATGTGGACAGCTATGGGCTGAAAAGAGCAAATATCAAGCCTAGGATACCTGGTATCCTAATGGATCACATGACTTTAGTGGCAACCACTGCAGACAGAACATTTTCTATGGGACAGAACATTTCTCACTGATGGACAGGGACGTACATCTTAGTTTGCCAGTTTAATGATAACTAGAGATGGGCATGAGGATTCAAATAAGGGGCTGTCATTACCAGGGTTGGTATCTCTTGGGTTTTATCAGAAACTGGTGCTTAATAGATACTTTTAAAATGGTACCGATACCTAAACAGTGCCTGAATTGACACTTTGGGGAAAAACATCAAAAACAAATAAAATACTTAAATAATTGCAAATTATAATACCCAACTCAAATCAGATAAAAATATATCAGATTTTTATTATGAACAACTCTACCCTCTACACTTAACTACATTTCAAATAACTTATTTTCTGACAAACTTTCATAAATAGAATCTAAACAAGCCACACCATAAATATGATCATTGCACTAAAATAGCAGCATGCTGTAGCCCATCCAAACGAGTCAGTTATAAACATTACAGATAGTGTGAAAGAACAAAAAGCCGTCTGCACCGTAGGCCTAAATAATTAACAGAAATATATTTAAAAAATGCCTCTAGAGCATGGGATAATAAAAGCAAAAAAGTTGTGATGGCCTTATGTAAAAACTCACATCAGGTGCAGCATCACAGAGAAATCATTAAGAAAATGGAATAAGAAAATAAGAGCAGGCTGTCTGGAAGCAAAATGAATCCAAAACATTCATTCTCTGCTGAATGAAATGAGTGCATAGCTACATAAATCATGTTACATCCTAGGGGGTCACTGTTCTAGGGTCACAGTTCGGTGTACGTTGTTACTCTATGAATATGTCTGAACTGTATTAACTGATTTTTTTTTGACTACTTGATTACTGTTTGAATGTTTAAAAAAATCATGACACATCCCTAAATGACATGACCCAAGTATGTTATTCTAACAAGTGATGTCTAAACTGTAACTGTAATCTTCTTTTTTAACATAGACTGACACTAATCGGGTCATAAGTGGCTTTTCTTCAGTCACATAATGTTTTTAGCCTCGGCCGAAGCTTGTGACATGCTGTATATGTGTCCCTTATGCTCCCTTATAAATTGCATGAAGCTAGCTAAATGAGTGTAGTAAGTTTCATGCAATCTGATACACAGTGTGTCACATTTGTTCTCTAACTGGTGGGCAGGCCTCCCTTGGGGCCAACACAACTGGAGGGAAATTATCCGGCACGCATCAAAGATGACTGAGTGCGATTCATGAGGGAACAATTACAAAGGAAGAGTGCTCTTATGCTGGATTGAGAAAGGAGAGATGTTTTTCCAGGCAGTAAAATCACTTGAAGTACAAGACTGACAGGATGTTCACAGAGAAGAGACAATAAAGTTTTCAATCCTGAAATATGACAAAGGAAATCTTCATTCAGGTTTGATACAATGGCACACAGTTTTTTTCTTTTGAGCCTTAAAACTCTGGCTCTGCCAGAGCTATCTTACAAATTTCAACATCAGACAAATTTCACAAAATATCAAACCTAGTCTCTCAAATTCACCCACTCTCTGCTTACAGAGAGGTAGGTCCGCAACTTTTTCACCTTTAAAATTCTGACTCAGACCTGGATACAGGAGATGGCCTTTAGAATAACCATGAATCATTTCAGAAGCCTCCCACAGATAGGTTATTGAAACATTAATCAAAGAGGCAGATATATAAAAATGGACAGACCTGCAAAAACAACAACTCGGAGATTAAATCATGTCCTTTTGCAGAGTGAGTTACAACAAGGGAGCAGGGTTTATTTTCTGGCTCAAGGACGCATGATTATTGATGGCTCCTTTTTGGATTTAGTTGGGACAAATCTTGTATTCTTTCAGATATGAGACAGTCTCTGTTCTAAACCATGCTACTATTCCATTAATTGAAAATGGCACATAAGGAGGGAGATTATGAAGATCAGTGGTTCACAACCTTTTCTCCTAAGGGGCCCCCATTCATATACAAATTTGACCTCCCCAGGGCCCACATTGCAAAAAGTGCACATCAATTTAAATTGTTTTCAGTGACAAAACTACATATGTACACTTGTTTTTGGCAAAAGATCTGTGGATAAACTTTCCTTTAGGGCCACGCTAGCAAAAAAATAATAAAAGGATCTGAAATTTTGAGTTTGTTTTCCTGCAAATATAAAACTTTATAGTCTGAAAAATATTTTATTTTTTCCTGAACAGATTCTCTTCATTTCATATCTTTTAGGCTGGCCCTTATACATAATGATTCTAATCATGGTTTTGAAAAATTGATAAATGTACATCCAATTTTGACAACGTCAGATCAGAGAGGGTTGTGCACCCCCTCGAGATCTCTGGCGCCCACCTACGGGTGCCTGGACCCCAGGTTGGGAGCCACCGATGAAAATGCATCTGAGCCAGCACATGAAACCTCAGACACATTCAAATTTACAATTTGAGAAATAAAACTAAAATGGGCTCAGGAAAACCAACAATCACATCTGTTCCTTCTCTAAAGAAGAGGTTTCCAAACTGGGGTTGGGACTCCACAAGGGGTCATGAGACAGTGAGAGAACTGGTTGCGAGATGCCTAAAAAAAAAACAAAAAAGGAATGTATTCAAATTATTTCAAATTGTATTTTTTCACCCATTCTTGTAAAGATTTATGCAAAGAGTTAGTTTAATTTAAAATAAAAACATGGTGATTTGTTATCAGAGTAATGTTTAAAAAAAAATCCTTAAAATTTAGCTCTGCACATGGCTGGTCTTGAATGTGCACAGCTGTATTCAACTATGCCTCAACCACCTTCAGGTACAGGGGTCCCCAGTATCTGACACCATTATTCTGGGGGTTAGGCTGGAAAGTTTGGGAACACTGCTCTAACGTAATGTATGCAGAGAATTCAGAAACTCACAAACATCTTAAGCTCATAAAAATAATTGCCATTACAAAACTGCATCACACAACCTGCACATAAATCATACTTCTAAAAACATTCAGGAACAAATAATTGAAGTGTTCAACTAAACAGTATTCACAAAATAGACACACAAATATACACAGGAGCTTCACAAGTCTCCAACAGTATTATTTTTTTTTTGCAGTCTCACTTACGTATGTTTTGCGATAAAACAGCCATCACATCCATGGAGAATAATTAAGTGACTCACAGCACTGTCTCCTCTTAATTGCTAATCTAAAGATCATTAGTAACAGTGCATGATTGACTTGTGTTGTTTATTACGCTGTTCTGCTTCTTATTAAAAACTCTAGCTGGATGGTGATTGATTCAGAGGTTCCAGCTTCATGCATGTGTCCATGCCGGCTTGCTGTAGACAGTCACTGTGTGCCATTTCAGCCATCAACAGTCCTACTCATGGAAGAAATTGCTTTAGGTTGTTGTTAGCCATCATCATTGAAATATTATAAAACCCTAAGGTTGAGTTTCAACCATATGATGAAAAACAACGCTTCTTCTCACAGTGGGGTCATTAATGGTTAGTGTTGGTATAAGTGTGCTTCAGTTTCTTTTAGGTTGCAACATTTATGGCCTCTTAATATTGTGGTCTTTGTGTTAGCTCTATTTTTCTTCACTGAATTGCAAACAGTTAACTTTATTAAAGCACTAGGGATGGCACTGGGCTCAGAAAGTAATTCTTAAATTCAGGTACTAACATGAAATCATTATAGAGTTCTTAAGTACTCACAAAAAAGCAGAAACTGCTTTGCCCACAACCACATTAATGCAGTTGTCATGGATACAAGCAGAAACTTTTCAACAGCCTCGAGTCCTTAGAAGCTGCTCCAAGATGGGTCAATAAGCTAGCTGAGGGTTTACCTTTCAACAGAACTGAGTATCTGTGAAATAGTAATCTTCATCTCACAATTCTGAGAGGAAAGGCAAGAGATGCTGCCATTAAACTCATTTATCAGGGTTGACCATATGTCGATTTCCAGTGTTCTGCCAGTTCACACTTAAAATGGGCTAACTCAAAGTTCAGTTCTCACAGAATAGAAGGACTATTTCATGTTCAGAGTTCACAGTATTATACTCTAAGTTCACAGTCCAAAAATGAAGTAGCTAGCAGTCTTCTTTTTTTTTTCTTTTGGCAGCGCCGTGTTTTTCTGTTTGAGTAAAAAAACCTGTCTTGCAGTCATCACTCACTTGCAAGATACAAGGCCAGAAAAATGCCATTCAATGAGCGTGTTCATTTAACTCATCGAAGCTCGCCCTTGAATATTATAAAAGCTGCATCACCTCACTAACCTCAGATACTTTCACCTAAATGGAAGTTAATGAACTCAGGGTTGGTCTCCCAATCACTTACTTCAGACCAGAGAAGTCCATGTCAAAGTTTAGCAGGAGGATTTCAGATACAATACGATATAATACGATATGATATGATGCAGGGCCTGAGATTCTGTGTGGGACTGCAGGAATCACACCCAAAAATCTTAAATTCCAGCCAGTCTCGCTCTGATAATGCGCAAATGTCATGCATGAAGTTATTACTCTGCATTTATTTTCTACAGTGCCCCTGTATGTCATGTTGTCAACGTTTGCATGATTGAGGTAATTATAATAAATCACAGCAGAATGAGTGACATAAGTCTTAATAATTTGTACAAAGGCTTGCTTTTTACCCCTCTCCTAACACAATAAACACACACATACAAATAGGCAGCTGTGAGTCGAGGTGACTGTGACAACAGCAAAATTATTAGTGCTTTATTACTAGTGTTTTTAAATATTTAAGTGTAGTTCTAACACAATATCATGTTATTTCCTCTCACGTTGGATGTGAATTTGAGGTACTCATAACTTTAATCATTGGCACATATTATTTGTGATGTGTCTTATGACAAAGATGGAGTTGATACAGACAAAAAACTGCAATACACCTTGAGTTGAAAGTCTGCACTCCACCTTTATATACAGAACATCCCTTGCCACAGGTAGGAAGTGAACAACATAGTGGATAACTTCACTCATGGTGCAGAAGTGTTTTACAACAAAAAACAACAAAAATCCACCACAAACATGAGCAAATAAATCCCATTAGTGATCACTGTACAACAGGCAACATCGACACTCCCATCTATACTCCATACATCTAAACACTCCTAAAACACATCTGAGACCTAACTTTACCCCTCAGATTTGAAATGGCAGATGGCTGTGCTTAGATAAATTGACTCTCTAAAGAGTTAAATTAACACTAAATGGATCAACACTGTCAAATTACTCACACTGACAGCCATTTAACTCAGAATTACACTTCCGGACTTAAACCAATTCTGAAATGTTTAACACTGAAATTCAACTCTCCAGTTTTTGATGTGCAGCATCCCTAACAGAAGGCTGCAGGTGAGCAAATGCACAGAACATCCAGGCATAGTTTCTGACATAAGATCACCTTTCACAACTTATAAACTCATGCATAATATTCTATTTCTCTCTCTACAATATGTGAATACCTATTGTAGAAGCATCTGACATGCTCCACATCCTGTAATGTTTGAAATGTTTCGATACATTATACAACATGAACGCGACTCATCCTCAAGCAGACCACACACGGAGCTGTGAAATAAGAAACATTTTACTAATTGTAAATAGAGAATTGTGTAGAACACACTGCTGCTGAGAATGGTTAAAGATCACACATGCAGGTGTGAGAGAAAGGAGGAGTGGGGTGCGTGTGGTCATTTGTGTGTGGCTAATAGAAATGAGTGTGAGCTGATTAAAGTTGTTTGTATAAGTTTCAGAATAAGGAACAATTAATAAAACAAGAGAAGAAGTAGCTGGGCTGATAATGCTTTAAAAATAATGTTATAATGTGTGTATGTATGTAATATAATGCTGTGAACTGCTTACTGGATGACTGTTCCCATACTACCTTATTCATTGGATGTTCATGTTGGAGGAAAAGCTCCCCAGTGTTTTCAACACATGCAGTACTATGCATACCTTTTAAGACATGTTTGCGCCAGAATTGAGGCTGAAGTAAGGCATAGACGGGGTGAGTAAACAGCCTAGGGGCACCATTGGACAGGAAGGAGGATTGGCACCTCCCATGTCATGTGCTGGATGTCCTTGCATAATACCAGGGGCATGGGAAAATAATCTGTTGAAAAAATAACGAAGTCCACACCTTTAGGGTGAAGTAAGGGGTGGATGTGGAGAGTAAGCACTGCCCAGAGTACTGGCCAGGTAGGTAGTAGGGTTGCCACTAGCTCCTGGTCATGCTTTGGAAGTCTCAAGGGTCCGAAAATGGACAGCGCTCTCCCGTGGAATTAAAAAAAAGAAGAAAAAGGCCAGACAAAAGAAATGCCGTAGACCTTGACCTTGGCCATGAATGTAGATCATACTAAAGAGGGTCAGCTTGGTATTTTCATTGCTGAAGTCTGGCTGGCAAACTTTTTTGTGTGGTGATGCAGGTGCATGAGAAAGACAGAGAGAGAGGGAAGGAGAAATCCCCCCATTGATTTGTGATGTTTAATTTTACAACAACCTTCGCTTTAATATTTTTCTGCAGCTGCTTGCTGTTGTGCACTTATTGTTTAGGACAGTTGTTGTTATATGTGTCATTATAAACACGCATGCACACATGCTGATCACCTGATGTGTTATAGAATACTGAGTGAAACGTGTCCAAACACAGGTAATGTTATTTGAGTGTCAACAGTGTGATTAGTAAAATCTTGTGAAGTTGCAAGGTGTTGATTTGATGAAAGATATGATTTCATCAAACCACCGTCCCCTGAAAAACTACACCCAACTTTTCAGAGAAAAACTCTTGGAACTCTCACACGACTCCTTTTTGCCAAGTTATTCTTTTCCCTCACAATCCCTTTTGTCTCTGTAGAAAGACTTCAGCTGTGGTATTTTAACAGTTCTGTCAGAGAGAAAAGAGAGAGAAACTACAATAACAGCAGCAATCTGAAAAAGGTAAATGGCCAACCAAATCACCTTGACATTTCATGCTGCTACTCTTTCCCTGATCTGCAGAGCCGCCCTACTGTATGAAAGCCAATGGAGATGGATTGGTCTGCCTGTCCCCGAACAATACAGGATGCAGTCAACCATACAACTGGTGATAAAAGCTGATGTTATCACCCTCCAGAATTTTCCCTAGGGCGAGCCTCTCTACTGCTGACTTCTCTTCTTGCACCCAAGACCACTTGAATGTGCTTTTTATATACCCTTAAAAACAGGGCTCTTTTCAGCAATTTTGTCTTGAATGATGACGGCATAGGCCAAATATCAAGGGTACTCACAGTTATGTTGACTGTTGTGGGTGCTGTGGGCCTACTGACAGACTTGCACCTGCCTGGTCCCTATTTCAGTTCTGAAAGAGCTGTAATTCAAGGACAACATACTTTTGGCAGGATCTTGGTTTATGTAAAAATGTGATCTATTCAACACAGAAAATCACAAGATAAAGTCCTGTTTGAAACTGAAGGCTGTGTGAAAGTCTGACAACCAAATATGAGTGGATCTACAAATAAACAGACATTTTAGTGCCATATGTGAGATAAAATCCGCCTGATTCAAAGACTTTATCTTCATAAAGACGATGCCAGAGGAAAAGAAAATCTAGATAAAACCCACCAATACTTAAGAGTGTGTTAATGAGACAAAACCTGCCATTGGAGTAATTATATTTTGAAGGTATGTTTGATTTACCTCCCTTTTGGAAGGTTACATTCACATATGTTGCCACAGGGGTTAAACAACAGAGGGCAACCAGGAGCAGTAAGCCCCAGGCAGGTAGACTCAACAGGCTGCTCAAGGACACCTTTATGAAAAATGAACACAGCCTTTTGGATAGTCTTTTTAACACTCCAACATCATTTTTGCACAATAAATGTCAGAATTGGATTTTAAAAAGCATACATCAAAGTATTAGAGTTTTCCACAATTCAGAGCAGTGATAATCTGAACGTCTTCATCTTTAGAGAATAGTTTAACTGATAGTTTAAATATATCTGATGATTTAACCCGGACTTTTTCTGTTGTTTCTACATTCAAAGAATTGGAACACATGTAAATGTTCTTTACTGGCTGCCATTTATGTTTGGTGACACCACTGTTGCATCACAAACTTCAGAGATGCTACAAAATCATTTTGCATTTTTTACTTTAAGAAACAATCCAGCTTACATTTATGAAAGGCACTGCTTTAATGCTCCTCTTATTATGTTGTAGGCCAGTCACCACAAATATGCACTGCTGCATGGAGACACTGAGCCATTATGCAGTTATGTGATAGATAGATAGATAGATAGATAGATAGATAGATAGATAGATAGATAGATACTTAATTAATCCTTTCCAGGAAATTGCTGCTACAGCAGCAAAACATTCAGACAGCCCATCATCACAGAAACACACCTAAACACCTAAACACACAAAATTGACATAAATTTGTAAATAAATATAGCCTACACACATGCACACACACACCCATACACACATACATCCATGCATATGTACGCACCTACACAAGCACATATATACCACATAATAAAATCCTATGTGAGGGGAAAAACACCCTTTGCTGTGCAAATTGGCCTTATTGTATTAACATGAATTGTCAGACACCGTGCGGGATGTGGAGGGGATCAGACAATCCTGATGCAGGCACAGGCAGGAGTGGACACAATGGGCCGTGGGAGTGGATGGTTGCGCTCAAAAAGTCCAGCATGAGCGGGCAGGAGCAAGATTTAGAAAAGAGTCCGGCAAAAGATTCTAGTTTAACTTAACATTGTTGAGCCAATTATCAGCTCTGTTGGCCTGTCTGCAATCTATAATCTCTTTCATGTTTTAGCAATGTTTTAGCAGGATAGCAATGTTTCATACCGTGTATCTGTCTTAATGACACAGGTAATTTACTGCATTTGTTTTTATCACTTCATCCATGTGCACATCAATACATTTTTTCTTTCCTCCTTTTCCTACAAGCTTTTCTTAATCTTTGCAGATCTAATTTTGACAACATCAGAGCAGTCAAAGCCTTGTTTGAAGGTTTTGATTTTTACTTAAGTAGTAAAATACAATCTACAAGAAACTATTCACAAATTTTGCACTACAGTCAAAGCCGAAAAGTAAAACAGCATACAAAAATGATTACAACCTTTATGCAATCATGTCAATTGCACAGCCTTGCATTGGGATTGCAGTTAGAATAATTGTGCAGTACTAATATGCAAAGTCCTCCATCCTGATCTGCAGCCATCATATACACCACATTCCAAATCACTATGCAGATTGGATTTTAGTGTCATAAACATTCAAATTTTTGTTTTTCAATTAAACTCATGGATGGTATTGTGTCTCAGGACTCTTTGGATCACTGAAATCAATCTCAGACACCTGTGATAATTATTTTGCCAGGTGAGCCCAATTAAAGGAAAATACAGGAAAGAAAAAGGATCTCTCTGCTGCCGAAAAGTGTCAAGTAGTGTAATGCCTTGGACAAAGAATGAAAACATTAGATATTTCATGAAAAATTAAGCTTGATCATCGTACTGTGAAGACATTTGTGGCTGATTCAGAGCACAGATGGGTTCATGCAGATAAAGGCATAATGAGGAAGGTTTCTGCCAGACATATTCATCAGATTAAGAGAGCAGCTGCTAAAATGTCATTACAAAGCAGCAAACAGGTATGTGAAGCTGCTGGTACCTCTGGAGTCCCACCAACCTCAGGGTGAAGGATCTTCTAGAGGCTTGCAGTCATGCATAAACCTACTATTTGGCTGGTCCTAACCAATGCTCACAAGCAGAAACGGTTGCAGTGGGCCCAGAAATACATGAAGACTCATTTTCAAACAGTCTTGTTTACTGATGAGTGCCATGCAACCCTGGATGGTCCAGATGGAGGAGTAGTGGATGGTTGGTGGATGGCCACCATGTCCCAACAAGGCTGTGATGTCAGCAAGGAGGTGGGAGAGTCATGTTCTGGGCTGGAATCATGAGGAGAGAGCTGGTAGGTCCCTTTAGGGTCCCTGAAGGTGTGAAAATGACAACGGAAAAATATATAGAGTTTCTGACTGACCACTTTCTTCCATGGTACAAAAAGAAGAACAGTGCCTTCTGTGGCAACATTTTCTTCATGCATGACAATGCACCATCTCATGCTGCAAAGAATACCTCTGTGTCATTGGCTGCTATGGGCATAAAAGGAGAGAAACTCATGGTGTGGCCCCCATCCTCCCCTGACCTCAACCCTATTGAGAACCTTTGGAGCATCCTCAAACTAAAGATCTATGAGGGTGGGAGGCATTTCACATCAGAAAAGCAGCTCTGAGAGGATATTCTGACATCCTGCAAAGAAATTCAAGTAGAAACTTGCCAAATACTCACAAGTTCAATGGATGCAAAAATAGTGAAGGTGATATCAAAGACGAGATACTTTAACATGTAACTTGGTCTGTTAAGATGTTTTGATTGAAATAGCTTTTGATTTCAGTAAATATGACCTCCTAATGCTGCAAATTCAACAAATGACTATTTTCAGTTCTTTACAACCTATAAAATCTTTTAAACTCTGTTTTGCATAATAATGTGGAACAGTGCATTTTGAGGTTTTTATTTAAAAAAATAATTGTTATCACATTATGAACTTTGTTCAAAAACATTCAAATTATGCTCTAATGAACAATCACTTGAAAAATATTTTGACTGTCATTTGAATTAATATTTAGGAAAATAAGAGAAAGATATCATTTGCACAATAATGTGGAGTGTAGTGTAGAGGCAAACAGAAGTCATATCTCTGAGCACTGACTGAAATCTAAGGCAAGTCTCAGCCCCTGAGGGAAGCACATCTTTCTAAATAGAATCTACTGACAAAGCTAAATAAGATGCACAGCACAACAGGGAGTGTGTTTCCTTGATCAGCTGTTTGGGCCCTGCAGTGTTAACTCTCACTTAGCTAAGTAATGGTCCCTAATCCTGGGCCATATGGTATATTCAACATTAGAGTTTGATTACACAGAGGTTTGTTTTAGGTCCCAAACTGTAAAAATTCATCATAGCTTAAATATTACAAATACTATTACAACTACAAGTACCCTTAAAGTACTACTATTTTATTTTTACCTTGGTGGGCAAATATGTGAATGGAAGAGCTCATGCAATCTTTAATCAGCTTTCAAATTACATTAAAATGAATACATTCACCATACCACAGGCTATATAGCTTCCCACTGCAGAAGTAATGAGCCAATCACACGGCTCATTTAATTGAGGCGCCCTTGCGGTGACTATTTTACATCTGATTATAAAGTCTAAGTCAAACAATACATGAATTTGATCTATCTTATGAAACATGGCACTGCGATACCTATAACAAGAATAGTATTGCAGTCCTATTAATTACCATGTAATTGTGATCTTAGTATCTCAGTTTTAATGTGTCGTCTATTCCCTGTCAAACCATCAAAACAAAATTATATTTATGTAATTTTAAATCCATACTGTGTTATTTATCTCATGTTTTCCCATGCTAAAACACCCCAGCTAATGAGGATGGCATTCTTTAAATAATCAATACTCAGTGAGCCTGGGCAAACTTTGAAGATAAAATGAGTTTTCCAAGTGTTCATTTCCAGTGTTTGTTTAAGCCAAGCCTTCTCCTCTCACTCCTCGCCACGGCTAGGTGCACACCTGATAATGAAACCCAGCAATAAGTAATGCTGTGTAAGCAGATAGAGAAGAGCTGGAAATACAAATAGGATCAGCGGGGAAATTGATTATAAATGGGAAACAGGCCACTCTCAGGCACCAGTGAAGCCAAACATTGCCAACGTTATTAAGCTGAATTATTGACAGAGTTAGAGACTGTTTCTCATGGGTGAAAAAAAGTAGGACAGAGGAAATTACAGTCTGTGTACAGTATGTTAAAAATGATGAAAGCTAAAAAATCACTCAGTGGCTTTAAATATGGATATTGTGTCTTCATAAAAGTTAAATGGTGAACTTTAATTAGAATAGAAAATGATACAGGCAGGACTAATTTAGCTTGGCAGCTAGCATATGGTCTAAAACGATCCTTTCTTTACCTGAGAGTGCAGCTAATAAATCACACAAATTCTCCCAATTACTGTATTTTTTTTCTTTTTGACCTGAGCACTTGATACCCCTCTAACATACCACTCCCTTTGAAAACCCCTCATTCTTCTAACATCCAGGCTCAATCAGTTTTACTGACACCGGTAAAAACATTTATAGCCATTTGGTGCCTTCAGGTATTTCAGGAGATCAAAGGTGAGCCAACAGTGCTACAGCTCCACAGGAAACCCAGCCATTATCATTATAAGACCGTGTGTAATCAGGGCTTGACCGTCATGATCAATCATCTTCAATCATGACTTATGATTGCTGCTGATTAGAGGTGAAGCCAGACAATCAGCTGCTCTTAAAAATCAAGCTAGCTGGATGGCTTTTGCCTCCTCTGACCTTAAAAATGTACCCTCTAAACTTACAAGATACCAAAGTAGCATGCATATACATTATAAAAATACTTTTCTTCATTATTTTCTCACAGAAAAATGATAACAGAAGTTGGCCACAGTTTTGCCCTTCAAGTCAGAGACTGGTATGTTTGAGAGGCAGTGAGAAAGAGCGAGTAACAGCGAGTGCGAGGCACAGTGACGACCAAAGCAATTAATGAAAACAAAGCCCTGATTCCCTGATGCCTCTGAATCATCCACTTTCCTGATATGTCTCTGCCGTGCATATACTCTCCACAGCTGCCATCCAGGCTATAAATATCACTTATCACGCTAACTGACTTCTCTTCTGAGAGGGAGGGAGAGAGAGGGAATAAAGAGGACCAAAAATACAGGTGCAGGTACGATTGCTTGCCAAGACAAATGGCATCCATCAACTGTAGCTGAGCTCCATATTCATCCGTGATTGGAATCCAGCCATGCATATACAGGGAAGGAGGGAGGGAGATTATAGCGGGTCTGGTTTGGTCATGATGGTCTGCAAACTTACTGCAGACTCGTCTTAAGAAGCATATGCAGCTCTGAGGCACACAATATATTATTTTCTATAGCACTTCAAAACATTTAATTACATAGAAACTGAAAGGATGTTGATTTAACACTGTCAAAAGTCAAATTAAAATTGATGGTTTTGTTTTGGAGCTGAGTCCTTGCTGTGCTAATCCATGCTAGTATCCAGTAAAGGAGTCAAAGTGTGCACACACACAGGCATATGCTGAATATGATGTTGGTTTGAGGGCAGCTTTCCCCTTCTGCACACACACAGAGTCAGCATGAAACATTCAGCAGGTGTTGTGCATCTTTTTGCTGTAAGTCACTATTAACTGTAGCTATAGAGAAGAGAATGCAGAGGCTCTCCTCCCAGAGAAATTAAAAGTCCACCTGCGAAGGCACCAACCCCGGCCTGCCCAGCATGGCTCAGCTCAGCACAGCAGGACCTGGCAACAGTGCTGGGCCCTGAAGGTAAGCATGGCTCTGCACGAGTTCAGCAGTTAAACCCAGCTGTAAACCTGGCTTCAGCCTTTGCATCCCACGGCAGCATCAGCAGGAGATGGAGCCCTACCCCAGGTTCTGTCTGTGTAGCTGTCCACCTCATCTTTGTTTTTTTTCTGAAATTATGGGAATGTGCTGGGATGACTGGATATGTTATTTCAATGCATGTCACATTTTTAAAATTTCTACATTTCCAACGTGAAGGGAGGACTATAACAGCAAATGTATACGTTAGGGCTGTTAATGATAACGTGTTAACGCTCATGATTAATCTGGAAACTTTAACATGTTAAAAAAGTAATGCAAATTAACCACATAACCAAGTTTGACCACAACTTCCTCCTGTACTCCTCCAGCACAGATGTTGACATGCCTGGGGGTGAAGAGGTGAAAGTGATGAGTGATCAGGAGATAGACCCACATCTGTTTAACAACAAATTTCCATTTAATAAGCTGCTGAATGGAAGTCAAAATGAAATGTGTGTGTGTTAGAACCCCTCCGAGAATGTCACCTGATCATGGTGGAGGGGTTTGTGTGTCCCAGTAAACCAGGGAGAAAAATCTGCCACTGATATCTGTTTCTGCCACATCATCTGGTGACTGACGTCTGCTAACAAGGCCAATATCGCACCACCCTGTGCATCGCTGCATCACTTATTGCAAATAGTTTAACACATTACAAACACAAACACTTCAAAGCAGAACACCTCAAATGTATATGACTAGAATGATACCTACCTATATTTGTTTTCTTTTGAATCAACCACATCACCTTGTAGAAAATGATCTGATTAGATTTGACAATAAAACTTTTTGAAACAGATGTGCTCTTTTCTTTGTTTAATAAAGGGGACATCCCAACGACAAAAAGTAAAATCATGAAAAAGACTTAATCTTTATGGAAGTCCTGTATAAAGAATGAGGACACCTGCTATTGGCTGCAATAGATCACATATAACAAATAAAAAAAACAAAAAACAATATATCTGTCTTTCATGGGTCTTCTAGTCTTTAAGCCTCCCACAGAAGAAGTCTTATGAAGAGTGATGGAAAAACGGGAGTCAGGGCTTTGGATGTGCTGCGCTGTGTGGCCAAAGTAACCTAAGGGCACTGAATGAGCCTTACATCATTCGTTCTCCTCTCTGGGAAGACTCACAATGAACTTCCACGAGTCTTTAAGGTGCCTTTGGGGGTTAAACTCGGAATTGGGTGAGAGTATGTTGTGGACCAAATCCAATAGAGATCAATACAGCTTGGCCATAGAGCTGAAGCAAGAAGTGAGCTGTACTCTTCTTATCTAGCCAGAGAGCCACTGTTATCAATGGACCAAGGGAGGATTTTACTAGACACAAGAAACGCTCGAATCAAGAAAAAAAGATATTAATAGATATTAAATTTCAATTCAAAATGTTAAAATGCAAAAACAACAAAAATGTCAGTTTCTAGTCTTAATGCATAAAATAACTTATTTTTTGGGGGGAAAGTCTTCATTGTATTTAAGTGTTGGTTTAGAGTGTTTTCACCTCTGCACACAAAGACAGAAATGATTCAGTTCAGTACTGACTAACTTAACTAAAATGGCAAAAATAGATGTGAATCTTTGAATATCCTATAAAGTGAACAAAATTTTTCATTTTAGGTTTGTTGTATGACAAGACACTGTGTTTTGAACACAAGGCCAGATTTCAGTCATGAGAAACATCTGCAAGTTTATGAAATTAAGCTTCAAAATCATAAAAAATGAAGCAGTAAAATTTGCTCTAGGATGGTGTGGGTGTGTCAGTTGACTGAGCCGAGGCCACACCAACTCACGAGAAGGATAATCCCATCAATTTTTAAAAAATGCTACAAACTGAATGGAGGACTATCTGTCCACTATGCTGCTATGTTATAACTCTCCTTTTTAATCCACCAGTTATTCCTTGTATCACATTTTCTCAGTTGTGGAGTTTTGTTTTTCACTCATTTATGAGACACCTTTGCTGTTAAGTTGCTGCTGAAAACACTTCATTTCCTGATGTTGCTCTACAAAATGAAAGTCTTTTATTGTTACAGACTTAGAAGGAATAGAATGTATCTATCAGTAGTTATTTTACTAAACTTTAGCACTGTCACTCTCACAGGCATGCTGGATTGAACTGTGACTGCTTCAACAGAGACAGTCACAACCTGCTTCTTTAAATCATCCAGAACTAAAGACAAGTGAAATATGGATAAAAAAACACCTTCAGCAGGTAAGATGTTTGTTCCTGTTGCATCTGGTTCAAGTGAAAACAAGACAAGCACTCCAATAATTAGCCTTCCCCCCTGACCGTACCGTGAACTATGGCAAGAGTGCAGTTGCCTGGCTCTGGGCCAGAGCAGAGACAGATGTGGGGGATTAAATTTACTGTTTCTGGCATAAAACTTTCTGTCATGACACTCTGGATGACCTGTGGGCCACTGTGGCTGAACAATTTGGCAAATGTGCCTCACTATTAAAAAATTATAACATGTAGCTGGCAATTAACTTTCAGTGAAGGCAGTGACATCAGCTCACAACAGACTGTATTGATATGAACTGCTCAGTGATTTCATATCAGCAGTAGGGGGGGTAGGGTAATTACCTATAGCAACAGGTGGCATGGTGGGTCCCTATATTTGCCCTATCTAAATTAAACCAGCCAGGAATCGAAGCATACATAGATCTCAGTGTTTTAACATGTTTAAAGCAACCTTATTCCAACACTTCTCTTGTGATATGACTCAAATTTTAGATTTCACTCTACAGGGACTTAAATATCCTATGATTAGATATGATTATTCTTTGGGCTACTGTAAACTTTTGATTCAAACTGATTCCTGATTCATGATATGATCCCTATTTGGGACAGAGGATAGAATCTATTCTAATCTGCAAATTATTATTGAATAAAAAATAAATAAATCAATGATATGTCTTGTAGATAATGCAAATTCTATATTTGTAACATTTTTGATTAATTTTAACTGATTGCAATGCAACAAACACACAGGGCAATCTAAATTGTAAAAATAACAGTTGTTTATGAGTAAATTGGCAGTGCCTGTTCTAACAACTGAGTTACACTGGCACTCTGGATGTTTTAAATGGATTCAGCATCCTACAAATTAATTTTTGTGATCCTGACATTAATCTATTTTTCCCAACACCTCTCCTGGCAGAGCACCCCGACCTGAACCTCATCCAACACTTCTGGGACACAATGACTGCGAGCCAAAACCAATCAACCAACATCAACGCCACTTCACTGTTTTGGCTGTGATTCTTGCAGAATTTATAGCATGGACTACAATAGTGGGGTTCATAAAATATTCAACAAGATATTAAAGGTTTCTGTAAATGTAAATTTAAATGATTGTTTGAAGTTGAAGATGCCAAAGAACCAAAAGAAATAAGCAGAAACAAGCACTACAGTGGCAGTATAGTGAAACAAAAAGACCTGCATTGCAGTCAAACAAAGAGTTGCATGTTCCATCAGTATTAAGGTTTTTAAAAATCCTTTTAATTATTACAGGCAATCATTATGATGTTTGAAACACAGGGCAAGAGGCGTGTTGCCAGACAACAGTAATGAAGGAGTCCTCACTGGCATACCAAAGGAAAAGACAGTAGACCCGTTTCAGATAGACTCTTTCCCATACTAAATATTACAGGCTTCTACTTGCATAGTTATTTGAATATCCATGGAAAACTGATACTGGGAAAATCCTTATGAATACTAAGTATGAAAACTTCACAGATCTGAATACAGACATTTTTCAAACCCCCTGATAAGACTAACTCTGAGCATAAAACAAGCTTTTCTTTTTCCTAAATGCAAATAAAGAAAGATGACAAATGTAATTCCATTATCTCCAGAGCTCATTGCATCACTATCTTTCTCCTCTAAGCAAATATTTAGAATATTTCTGACTATATTAAAATACCATGTGTCGAAGTTGAGCAGTCTAATGGCACAGAGTGTGGCTATAAGTCTTTGTTCATCTAAATAACACTGTGATCTGCTTTTAATGGCACATGCATGCAATTACATCTCTCAGAGTATTTTTCCTAATATGCCAAATGAATGGGGAAGCAGACTGATGAGAACACAGCAGGTGATAATTAGCCTCATCCATGTGCAATAGAGCTATTTTGTACTGTGGTGATGTTTTTGCTTCAAGTTAAACAAGTTCAGACCGCTGCATAGAAAAAACTTCAAACTCATTTTGGCTCCCCGATTTAATGGAGGTCAGAATTAAATGTGTCTCAGTGCAGGAAAAACATGAAGCAGTGAATCATTTAGCTCTCTGTCACACTACACACCACTCAAACACTCCACCATGGAAGTGGACTGTAGAGTGACTACTGTTGAAGTGGATGGTTTATGTGAATCAGAGATGACAGCATAGCATGGTCATCTAAAGTCATAAAACAGTGATGAGCTTGGCTGTTGACTTGTTAAAGCAGGATTACAGAAATGGAGGTGGGAAAAAAGCCAAACAGTCATGCTGCACTGAAGCTTCACTCATTATTACCCAAGTGCCCTTGAGCAGCATACTGCAGCTCAGCATACTCAGATGAAGTAAAGACCTACATGGGGTGATGGTTACGCAATGCAGCACCACTCTTTTAATTTAATATTAAGCTTCTCTCTTCCTCTTTCCTGTCATGATGAATTAAATCACAATGAACAGTAAAGTGGAACCTCATTATCCGCATTTCGAATATCCTAATTGAATAGGCATTATGAATCAAATAGGCTTACAGTATGAAATGATTTTGAAGAACAATATAATGTTACCGGGGGCTATAATATTAATTGTCAGGCTGTTCACTTTACCTGTGCCTGTCCTTTGCATGGCAACAACCAAGTTCATACAAAGGTCAAATCCAAAAGGCAAACAATCCATGCATGTTGAGCATATACACTCAATGATCATGAACGAATGAATGAATGATCAGCTGAGCCTTAAATCTTTATTTTTGAAATTTGGTAATATTCTTTAATGTATTGCCTTTGTTACCTGTATGAATTCAGTCAAAGTCAACTATTAAGGTCATATTTTGTTGAATTATTGGCTGTCATTCCTTAACCTTACTGATCTGAGCTCCAACCACTCAAAGATAGCGATCAATTTAAACAAAAAAACAGGTCAGAGTTTAAAAATGCCCCTCAGGCTTCAGTATAAGTAGGTGGTTAAATAAGAAAAAAAGAAACCAAGTGTGAGATTATAAAATATGTAAGAGAAACTATGCAGTCACAATACCCCCTCCTTATTTCTAATTATTCCATTAATATCATTCTTGATCCAGCTCAGCAGGTCTCAAGGGAGAACTTAAGATAGCTTCATATATTTTTCAGTTCAACAGCCTGTCTCCATACGTGTGCACAAACATAAACGCACACACTGAGATGCACATGCAGACATTAGACAGCAATGTTTGCATCTATGAATAATTATACCTTGCATAAGTGCTGAGATAAGAAGACTGCATCCATAATCCAATTCAAAGAGGATTATAAATTCTTTTTATTTTGCCCAAATCCCCTTATTATAACAGACTGAATAATGTACCTGTGTACAGATTAGACTCTTTCACTGGACAGACAATAAAGACAAAATGAGACTGAAGTCTGAGAAAAAAAACTGATCTTGACCTATTTGTTATATTTGCCTCAATCTGTTAACCAGATTGTGCACATGTTTGAAATTCTCTGCTACGTCTTTTAAACTAGACTCACAGAGGTGAGATTAGCATTCAAAACGATGAATAAAACTAGAGCTCAATGAATGCTTTATTTTGAAAATAATGTGCAACAAAGCTAATGCTCCCAAAGTCATTATGCTGTTACAAAACTGAACACCTACGGCAGATCTCAAAAAGTTAGCACATCATTCGACTTATAAATGAAGCATTAGCCGGAGTTTTTCTACCAAAAGAAGCTTAGGGGCTTGAGTGCAATGTCTTTGGGAAACTAATGGTAGCACAAAACTAAAACCAGTTTTGTTTTAAATATGTCAACCAGAGAGCCTTGGAATAGAAACGACATTAAGTCAAAAAGGGAGGGAAAGCTTTACTTTAGTGGGACATCTCGCACCACCTACTACAGCAAACATCACATGATGTGAATGAATGTTAATGGCGAGTGTTTGGGGCGTTAATGCAAGGTTAATACAACTTCTCTGCATGCTTTTATCAAAATTTTCATTCAGCGATAGTGTAGACTTAAATGGATGTTTTTAGTGTCTATTAATTTAGTGAGATGATCAAGTTGGTGGGAGTTGGTGCGGACATGAACCCTACTGTCACTCATTTTAACCACATTTCCCACTGTTTTGTCAGTTTGCAGTGTGGTATACAGGGGATTGCAGGATTTTCCTGCATTACAAGTGTTAGACTTGTTGTGAGAAGTTAATAAATTGTGCGCGATTACTGCAATCTCGTGCAAAATTTAGCGCTCGTTTAACTATCTTGGACGTAAAACAAGCGGGACATCAGTGCATACACAACTTCAGTAAATAAACCAGTTGCATTTGAGAACTCTCTCTCATGATACTGAGTCAAAGTATCCCAGCACACATGTTAGCCCAGCTCTGACACAGGGAGGAGGAGGCGGGGCTCTCTGATCAGTGAGTGTGTAGGTTTGCTCAGCTCTGTTCATACAGTCAGAAGACACAAGCAGGAAACCGGGACCCAGAAATTACATGCATTCATGTAAACAGGATAAGGCTATTTAGTTTGTTTAATAAAGGGACAAGGTATACTGTAGATCTGCTCTATAGGAAAGATATCCTTATATTGCTTCTGCTGAGATCTGGCGCTATATGGAAAATACAATTAGATAAAATTAACTGGACTTTCAAGAGGGGCAGGGCGCCTATCTTATAATGGTAGGGGAAACACTGGGCCTTTGGAATACATTTTTTCATTGTAACTGACTGCAGTGTGGGTTATTTTGTTAGGGTACAAACCTGCTGGGAATTAATTCTGTCCTATGGCTGGTTATTTTGCTCTCTATTAATAACATATAAAATTAAACAGTCTGTCTGAACCAGTGCTCAGTTTGTCATAAGAGTAAGGTAACATACAGAACCTGCACAACAGTAGATCAAGTTAAACATTCCCAACTAGAATGCCAAAAAACCCACTGAGAATATATGTGGGTTCTAAATGTACAGGTCAAACAGCCAACTTAGGGTGCTTTAACATTAGGGAACCAGCCCCAGATCTGAGTACACTTGAGCCTGTGCATCCAGCCCTAGTCCACTTGGAAAGATATCTCAGGCAGGATTCAAGTGAATTAGCCGTGTGCATGAAATGCGACTGCAACCATGCCTTGATATGGGACAGGGGGTTTCATCATTATAACAACAACACTTCTTTTACTGGTTCAGCAATTTGTTCACTTTTTAAATGCACCGTTGAAATCATCAGAATCTAGTCAACAAAAGGCCTGGTATGATTTGATGATATGATGACTTTATGTATGACCCAAAGTTGTCTCTTCAAATATGCTATCACAATTCTAAAAAAGCATGCTCATATGTAGTAAGTGTAATACCTTAAATTCAAAACAGGTATTCTAAAGTGATAACTCACCAAAGCCATGATATATTCCAAATGAGAAAGGTGACTGCTTGGTACCTTGCAAAACAGCCATTCATTTTTCTTCAATCAGTGTTACCAGAAAGAAAAGTTGGGTTATCCTTGCCTTTTCAACCATCTGAGAAATGTGTTAATATATTTCCTCCCCAACAGAATGACAGCTGAATAATCACTTAGCTCACTGAGAGACAGCTCCTTCAGACACCATGCTAGCCACAACCAGCTCCATCTGATTTCACACTGTACTTGTTGCTCTTTCTTGGTATGGCAAGTAGCAATTTCATTACACATCTATCTCTCTGCCTGCCTCTTTCTTTCTTCTCACTGATGTCCTTAACCAATGACACCCTAATTCATTCTCTGTCCTATTTCTGTAAGCCCTGGGTTTAGTTGCTGATGCATTTAGGGGGGAGAGCATCTCCTCCAGGGCCTGGCATCACTCACACACCTGTGAGTCTGCCTGACTATTACACATCGTATTTGTACAGATTGCTTCATTTGTGTTTGAATATGAAATGCTTACCAGAATGTGACTCAAGACCATGTCTGTCCTTTTAGAGAGTTATTAAGATATGGGAGGAAATGTGTTGCAATCTAATTCAACAAAAAAACCTTAAAATTTCAGATAGCTGGTCATTATTCCACTTTTATTATTAACCAAGAATAAGAGTTAAACTCTCAGATCTGCAGACAGGAAGTGCCACCTTTTCATGAAAGCAATGTAAAAGCAGTTAACATTGACATTTTTCATTTGTTGTCTGTGACATTTTCTTGACAAAAACAATCAGACTGCTCTCCACTAAAAGCTATTTCGCAACTAAGGTTAATGTTGTTAAAGGTACCTGCAGGCGTCTGCATCACATGTATGCATTTAACCGAGGACTTGGATGTTAAACTATTCATTTGTGATCAAATTTAAGGATCATGAGCAGATCAGCTGTGGCCTTCCTGCTGTACAGGATCTTTCTGACCCTTCCTGATGCTCAACAGGTTTTCTGTTTCTGATGTTTTTTTCTTTTAATCTTTTTAGTCCACTTTAAAAGTTTTATTAGGCTCAGTTAGTAACATGAACAACTGTTCTTAGCTCCAGAAATGCTGCAAACTCTTTTATGCCTGTGACTGGTTAAGCCATTCAGTGAAACATTCACAAACTCTTCACCAACCCCTTTTTACTCTAATCTTAACATGTTTAAACCTAGTAGAAGAATACTTCTGTTAAAGGGAACTGTCTCTTCTAATTATAAAGCAAGATCCAGAAACTTAATAATGAAGGTCAGGAAGGTCCTGCTAATGTTTTTTTTTTTTTTTAATTTGCAAATTGGACTGAGGCCAAGAACTAAGAGTTATAATAAAGGAGAAAAATAATTTCCAAGGCCAATTTATTTGTTTAATTGCTGTATAATTTGGATTAACTTTAATTCAATTGTATAACAAACTGACAGCACCAATTTTTAAGATATAGATGCATTAGATTCTGAAGACTTACACCCCAGCTTTTGCACCCTACATTGCCTCATGCAATCTACTTTTGTGTATAGTGCACTTGTGCATACATGGTTGTTGTTTTGGATGTAAGAACACAAGCCTCCATTAGCCAAAATCTTTAAGGGACACTTTAAAACACAAAGATTAAAGGGATGAAAACGAGTCAGCACAGATGTAAGGTACATATGTGTAGAAGGACCACATGGGAAATGTCCAACAGCAGATATATAAATGTGTGAATAAGAATTTGATACGGAACAGGCTATAGAACCAGCTGGGAGTGCGGGAGTATCATCCAAAACTAACAGAAAAATCCTCGATGACTGCTTATTGAATGATCAGATACAATCCAGAGTTTGCAATTCTACTCAGAACATCAGCTAAACAAAAGATGGCAGTAAATAAATGAAAAAAAGAGAACCAACTAAAGTACAGGCAGGTAGCATAGGACAGAGAACAAGGGCAGCACATGTACAATGTCTAATCAAAACCTCAGACTGGACCTAGATCAAACAGCTGTATAAGCAAAAGTGTTGTTTCTCAGAGTCTTTAACAAAAAAAGGGCCATTCAAAAGTTTGAATAGTTGTGATGGCACAGGTGTGTAGTAACATACAGTATGGTTCCACTATTTTTTATAACAGTAATAGTGTAATAATACACAATAATACCTGTATACATTTCCACATTTTTAATACCACAAAAACAAAAAAAAAGTTCTGGACTCCCTTGTATGATTATTTTATTGTTTGTTTGTTTGTTTGTTTGTTTGTTTGTTTGTTTGTTTTGTTTTTTTCAACTAAAAGAAAAAAAATCAGGAAAACTCCTGCACTCTGTAAAATTGCCAGTGAATTAATACAAGTGTCTCTTTCACCTGCGCAACATTTGGCTTAATACACACAAAGATTTTTAAAGTTTTGGTAATTTTCTAATACTATCAATCCTCAAGAAAGATTGTATCATCTTAACACCACAGCAGCAGTTAAGAACCAATAAATGTAAAAGCTTTTATACATCTTGACTATTTGATATTCACTAGTCTGACTTGAGGGTATCGAAGTTTCTAACTAAAGTCTGATTTTAATAACACTGCTTTGTCAGGGCCAAAAATCAGAACTATGAGAGTCTTAATAATCTGCTTAATAATGCATTTGCTCATTACAGCACTTATCAGCAAAATGGCTGAACCCAAGCAAGACCTTTGACAAGACATTCAACCTCTCCTGCCTTGTGGAAATGAAGCAAAATGTGATAATATGCAGTGATTTATTGATCTGACTGAAATAATTAATCTTTTGATATAGACAAATTTAGACAATCTATGACCCCTCACCTGCCTTCCATTTCCTCATGAGCCATGACCTCCTCACATTATGTATGCATGACTGTAGTTACCGTTTTGGACACTGGCCCTCAGGCGCACTATGAGATGAGGAATTGCAGAAAGCCACTGCTTGTTCTATTTGCTATTATTGCAGGTTCTGTACAGATTCCTTCCCCGGTGGCTGGCTGCCTGAGCCATTTTACATTTAAATTTGTTGAATAATAAATTATTCAGTGATTTAATTCCTAAGAAAGTGGCAAATATTTTTGAGAACAAGCACCCCACCTGCCTAGCCATGGGTGTCGTTCCCTCGCTGACTTGTTTTTAAATTACATCGACGAAAGGGTTCTCATTAATCTTCACGCATTTCGAAAAGCTTCAGGGATCATAACACAGTGTAAAAATAGATTCCTCTATATGCCTTGACAGTGATCACACAATCCTGAGAATGCACCAGGCTATTTCTGGAGATGTTTCTCCGTGGAATATGGGTATATGGTAGTTTGTTGAGATCACAATGTCTGAGACAGCAGCAGCGGAGCTTTTATGTGCTGTCATGTCACTGTTAGAAAAGGAGTGAATGTGGACAAAGAGCTTGTGAGAAATCTCAAATTGCATATTGAATTCTAAAAGCTCACCCTCAAAGGCAGAATCCTGGCAGAGCTCACTCACTCTCACTGCCAAAACCTGGACAATGGTAATTGCTTGTCATATTTAGGAAAATTATCTAGGAAATACAAATGCCACATTAAACCTTTATTCTCAAAGCCCATTTGATTCAGTCTCCTCTCACACAATCCTGGCAAGGTGCTCTGGGGTGATCGTCTACTCGGTTACTTACTGACTCACTGCTTTTAATGTTGTCGCGTTTATTTCATCTAAGCCCCAGCTTTACAACCTACGCAGGAGTGTCTCAAATTTAGTTTGTGTCATTTGAGGAGCTTTATCTCAAGTCCTTATATCATCCTTTTCAAAAGCAGTGAAAAGAACAGTATGACAATACAGCTCACTGATGGACTCCATCTGACAAAGAGGCGTAAAGGCCTCTGAAACACACCAGTGCATCTTCTGAGTAATCCGCCAGTCTTTAGACAAAGCAAACTTACTTTGCACCACTCTATGTGTGAGATCTTGATATTTATTAATAAAGATTTTCCCGTAAGTAAAACTAAAATTCAATCATGATTTAGTGAAGATACACACATTGAAAAAGCAGTCCTGAGTAGGGCAGGGTATTTCCCACAGCCTCATGATATAATACATATCACGATGCATGTTGAATTGGGATAATAAACATGTCTTCACAGTCATGTCCTACACAGAATTAACTACAGCAGCTTTGTTAATCCTAGACAATAATAGAAAGGGCATAGTCCCAGGATCCTACACTTTAAAACATTTAAATTCAGATCCTAAGAGATCAAAGTAAATTATGACAGTCTATTTATTATCAATAAGCTATTAATAAATGCAAATACAATAATATTTAACTATCAAAAATTGAATTAGCCCTCTCTGTTGACTCTCTTGTGGTTGTTTTTCATAATTAACATATCATAATATTCTGGTTTCACTTACTATGAGCCCACTTGTATTTGTAAGAACGTCTTTATGCTTCACATCTGCATAAAACTGCACTGTAGTTTTAGTGATGAAATAAAAAGTGGGGATTAAACAGCATTACTTGAGTAGCTACCTGAATTCTTGGTCATCAGTGCCACCGTACAGTACAAGCTTTTACAAATAAAGCATAAAGTATGGGATATTTTGATTTGACAGTGTTGTCAAGTGCTGGTTGGGATGACACAGATTAGCCTGGTGAGCCTAAGTGTTGTTGCTAACAAGTAATTAATCTGGTGTTGTGTACTGATAATCATTGGTGTTGCTGCAATGTTTTGACTTGTTTATTGCACACTTAGCATGACTCACTCCAACCCCTGACTTTCTGGTGTTTAAAGAAACTTAAAAATAATCAAGTGTCTTTGTTTTTTTAGTCTTGCTGGCAGTAAAAAGACACTATGGCTCATGTCACTGCTGTGAGTACCACATGTGTTTTGGTTAGGGGTGTGCTGCATCATGCTGTTTTGCATCTGCTGCTATCTCTTGGCTTTATATTATCTGTGCCATGATGATGTTCTGAGCACAGGCCTAGTCCTTGATTAGGCTGTATTGAGAACCATAACTGAATAGGTCTATGATGTAGGCTTAGAAGTGGTATGGTAGATATTGAAAGTTTGCACAGGAACTGAACCACAAGTTTCCCTCTTGACCTTGTAAATCAACAAGCAGTTTAATATATTCATAATGCCAGCTGAACTGCATGGCAGATAAAAATCTGAAGTTACCTTTGGTCTCTTTTTATGGTTGTATGACAATTTTGGTGGGCTCCAGAAGAGTATCAAGTTTCAAACAGGGCCACAGCATACAGGAGTTTTGTAAACACTGATATATTTTGTAACATAACGTTACAAATGGGACGCAACGCAACGAAATGTAACCTAACAAAACGCAACATAACAAAACATGTTGTATTGTTTTGTGGTGAAACTGGTGTTTTACAGCCCTACTGAGGTCATAGTTAGGTTATACCTTCAGACATTAAATAGTTTTCTAGATGGTCAGAGAGAGCAAAGCAAGAAAAGAGAGTGCATAGAGATGACACATGAACATATAGAGCAGCTGGGGACAAGCCTACACAGACAAGTGCAGAATCAGGAGCCCTGGAGCAAGCCACAAAGAGTGTGGATAGAAAAGCAAATGCACACTGCATGGACAGACTTTAGTGACCATGCCCAAGGGTCTAGAAATAAAAATGTTCAATGTGAGGTTATGTGAACTGAAAAATGTACCTGCTGGGAGATGGTGGAGCACTATGTGGTTTTAATACTAAAATCTTGAGTTCATCACAGGTAAAAATAAAAACAAGGCAGCTATGAAAAATAACACTCTGTTCATTATAAAGCCTTTCTTCACAGTACTCTTATGTGAGGCAGGGCTGACATTATGTGAGCAGCCTTTGTAATGAGGCAGGAGCTCTTCCTTATATGAATGGGCTTCAAGTGAGTGAACAGTCAAATGTTCGTCAGTGGAAAACTCATTTTAAGATGCACCATTACATCCATTATGTGTAATGATCTCTGAATCAGGTAACTGCCGAAAGCTGAAAATACTTTCACTAAAGTGCAAATATGCATACTGAGGGATGAGCACTTCATTTGTACTTACTGTGCCCTTCCCCTGAGCATCCTGCTTGTACAATCAATTGTTCATTTACTTTCTGCCTGGTAGCAGCTGTCTCCTTGGATGATCTGGTGCACTTCATAGTGGTCACAATGACATGCTGTCTTATCTGGAGCTACCAAACCACAACTTTACCTAACAAATGTTCTTTCTCTTTATTGCTTTGGTTTGTGGGAATCATAAAGAGGCAACACAACCACTTAAAAACAACTTCACAAGTAAACAGCCTATTGATCACAAAACTCAAGTGCAAATTGGGTACTTTAGATGTAGGACCAATCAATCAGGATGTGTACCTTTGTGTCTTTTATAAACCTTAACTGTCTCAGATACAATTTAAGATTCTAGACACAGAGAAGCGCCTCATCTGCTTTCTCAAGTTTCCGGAAATAGTGTCCCCAACTGCAAGCAATGATAACAGACAATCTGAGCAGCAAAGTGTTTACCTCCTGAATCTGATCAATTATTCTAAGGCAGTTTAAAGTCTGCAGCAACAAAGGAGAGCAACTAATGAGCCAGACACACTTGATTTCTAAATGGTATTCTCACCTAATATAAATTAATCAGTATACTTAAAATGAAGGTGTTAATCAAGTTGAGAAATGTGAAAGATTTTTAGAGGGACAGTGTTTACCTAGTTGTAGAAATGCAACATTACAGCAGAATATTAATATTTCCAATCCCCTGGGTGTATGCAAATATACCTTGTCTTCTGCAAAGTGCTTCTAAAGGACTGTGCTGTTTAAGATTCAAATCACAGCAACTTCTTCTCAAACTCCAGCATGTATATACTGTATGTACTGTATATTAATTTGCCTGTGGTTGTGTGTGCACCCTGTTTTGTTTTGTTTTTTTTTTAATGTGTGAGTGTGTTGGAGGGGGAAAGGAGGTAAGAATAAAGAAAGCGAGGTAGGGGAAAAGAAAGAGCTGAGCACAGAGGCATATAATCTGAATTTGAAAAGCAATCATTTTTGTTCTCAGCTCATAAAGCCGTCTGCTGGTGATGGGTAAGGCAGTAAAAATCAGGAGGATGAAGGTAAAGAATGGATCTGAGGGGTTGCGGTGATGCTTGAGCTAACACAGCAGCAGATGGTGTCATCCAGGAGTTGACCTCCAGTGAGTTATATGTTATGTTACTGCAGAGTTACGGTTCTTCAATTACACAAAATGGATAATAGTGATTTTTGTTCTTTTGTTAAAAAAGATATCAAAATTCAATATTTTTGATTGATAAATGGAAAATCAATCATTTATGTTCATCCTTAAACTCCTTAAAGATGTGGAAATTTCTGCTGCTATTTACAGTTGATATATCAGCTGTAAAAATCAGCAGCATTTTTTATATACTAAGCTTAAATATCAGCAAAATGAACCATCAGGTGTAGGTGGTTGCTTTGAGTGTCCATCTACGCTTCATCATTGCCATGAAGCAGATAGGTTTCAGCTTTAGTCAATAAGAGTGCTTCACAGGCTCTGTTGTATTACATCTCTGCTCTGTCACAGCTCCACTCGACCAGTTGGGAGTTTCACAATACATGTGCAGCATTTTTATTTTTGGCAGATGCTGGACCGTTGTGCATCAATTTGACTCAGGGAAGATCGAGCAAGCCAGGGAGTTTTGTCAACACTAAATCGAAACATCTGGTTAAATTTCAGAATAAAATCTGTCTTGACTCTAGACAAAGGCCAGATCAAATTTTACTTTACAACATCAACAAAATGTTACAACGGGTTGTTGTTGAGCTTCGAGTTAACAGGTCAGAGGGACAAGAGGAAGTACATTTATTTATGAATGGGTTACTTACCCATGGTAGAAGCACAAAAAGCCACATGAAAGGGCAAAAAAGAGACAAATCCAAGTAAATCCACCCTCTCCAACTCCTGCAGTTCAGAACAACTGTCTCACATGTGTTTGTGTTTTATAGCACTTCAGTAGCATCATTCTCACACGGCCAGGAATGATTTTGTAACACCTAGGAAACTCCTCGGTCTTCTGGGTCGAGCAGTTTAGCGGTGCTGCAACATGCTGCACACTGAACCAGTCGGTGGGTGTTGACGTATGGCGGGGCATACAGCCGTGATGGACTGGAGCTGGACCTAGTGGAAGTCTTGGGTAAAAGGGGGGCCACCGTGAGTCTCAACAAGTTGAATATTGCCCTAACAACTAGACTGTCTACCTCCCTGCTCCTCTCTCAGCTCTGCTTGAGTCAGCCTCTTTTTGCACAGGAGACACTTGGTGTTTTTTTCTCTATAAAACAGGTGTGTACAGTATGTATTGGTATTGACATAAGTACAAATGAGTTCGAGAATATCAGCATATCTGATACTAGCAAAGATTCAATATCATGCTTCCTCAATCACAAGTCTAATCACAACAAAAGATAGACCGTGGATATATTTTACCTGGGTGTTCATCTGAACAATAAACTGGCCTGGACTGATAACACCACTGCACTTTGCAAAAAAGGACTCTATCTGCTAAGGAGGCTGAGGTATTTTGGGGTGCAGGGGGCACTCCTGAAGACCTACTATGACTCTGCTGTGGCCTCCATCATTTTCTATGGTGTGGTCTGCTGGAAGATCAAAGCAGCTGACAAGAAGAGGCTGGACAAACTCATAATGAAGGCCAGCTCTGTCCTAGGATGCCCTCAGGAACTTGTGGAGGAGCCTAGGGAGAGGGGGATGACAGCAAAACTGTCCTCCACGATGGACAAAGACTCCCATCCCCTCCAACACACACTCACTGCACAAAGAAGCTCCATTAGTGACAGGATGCTTCACCTGAAGTGTGTAAAGAGAGGTATTGCAGGTTATTCCTTACTGCGGCTGTTAGACTCTATAACAAATACTGCCACTCCCTGCACAATAAATCATATTTATATGTATTATCTGTACGCATGTCTGTAAACTGTAGCTGTTACTGCTGCCAGTTCAAAATCTTCATGAAAAGAAACCTACAAATCTAAATTCAGGTCTTCTTCATGGAATGTGCACTACCAAAAAGGAAGCATAATATTGTCAGATGTTACCCAAAGCTCAAGGGATGAAAAAGCCATGATTATCCTTCAACATTAATGTTTACTTTGCTAAAGGCTCTTCCTGTTATCCTTTTTTCATTCCCTTTATTACAGCCAGCACCTGAGTGTTTGTGTTTGTGTGTCCAATAGCCCATGGTGCAGCTTGCTCCAGTCAGAGTAAAGTGCTATTCAGAGTGTCACTGTCAGTCCCTCTTAGTCCCTGGAGAGGCTGTGTGCCCTCCTTAAGCCCTTCAGCGCTATCTGCAGGCACGCTCAACATGGAGCTTACACCGCCATTACAATCCCCTTTGTCTTTGACTTTCAGACTTCTTGGCCAAAATTATCACAGCATGAAACTCAGGCTGACTACGAATTAGATCAGAAAAAGAAATGAGACATGATTCCCGACCCGATCAAATTAAGTTTCATGACGATGTGGAAATTGTGAGATTTATGGTGCGAATCATAACTTTGCTTGAAGGTATCCTAATTTTGTAACCAGGTCTATAAAAAGGTGGGTCTGATTTCAGCGGAGCCGGTTTCATTTTACTCTTTTGATTAAGTCCTCAATGAACTTTTCGCTGGGTAATCTTTATTGCTTGGAAGCTTAATGAAATCACATTTCACAGAGATTTATGATGTGACTGAGATGGTGACTTACAACTTTCAGCAGTGAACATTTATTCTTTTTGCAGATTCTAATTATGTACGTTGTCTCTGGGAACGTAATCTACACATGGCAGATTCTTGCACACGAGAGAACCCTACACTAATGTTGATTTGCGGCTTAGTGTGTACAAAAAGGGGAAATGCAAAACAGAGCTACTCCATATACAGTTTGCTCAATCAGCTCAGTGATTAAACGTCCCTAAGAGAGACATAAACTTGTAAATGAAGAGATCAAAGTTAACATTTAGACTGCAGTAGAGTATCATTTATATGATTACATTGCAGTGATCTTCATTTTTAAGTTTAAGAAGGTGTAAACGTGGGTGGCTTTTGTTTCTCATGTAGCAATTCAAAGATTTCCTTTACAACCTTGAATACAGAGGTTACAGAATCAGCATTCACTGTGGATAATACAGTAGTGTGCTGTGAACTTAATCATTCTTTATCACAACTATCACAGACAACTTTTCCTCCTTCTTTATGAAGTATTCTCCCATGCTCTCTACAAATCTGCAAACATTCTAGAACAGGGGTAACCAACTGGCGGACCGTGGTCTGGGTCCGGACCTAGACACCATCTGATACAGACCTGGACCCAGGCCTTCAATCATCAGAAAGACAGAGAGTAGATGAAAAGACGAATGAGCTGAGACAAGGAGTCTAGGGCCCTATGATTTCTGTGGTAATGGAATTGCAGAATTGGCCATTAAAAATGGAATCTACTATTTAAAGTGGAAATTCACAGAAATTGAATAAATTTGACTGAAATGCTGTCTTTCTTAGAAAGAGGAATGTATATCTGAGGAATATGTTCCGGGGGAACACTAAAGTGTGGCACAACTTGTGCCTCACTTTACATACACTCATCCCGCCCCCTCCTGAACAATACAAAGTGTGTCAAAGCAGCACGAAACACTGGCAAACATCAGGTAGCTTAAGACAGGGTAGTACCGTGCAACATGATGTTGCACCTTCAAGAAAACTCATCCATGCTTCGAGGTATTTTACCTCACCACACCGGAGAGTCATGGAGAGAGAGAGAGGTGTGTCTGTGTGCGAGGCACACAGCTGAAGTCACAACTTGAAGACCAACTCATCCCTTGAGGGCTTCAAACTCGAGTCGGACCGTAGTCTAAATGATGTTAAATACGAGTATCTATTAGCTTAATAGTTGGTAGTTGGTAGTTGGTTGCTTAATGAGCCAATACGTGTCTGCATTAACGTAGTGGTCCGATATTAGGCAGACGGATAGACACTAATGTATGAAGCGAGATGAGGAAAGAACTGTTATAGTCAGGAGTAAAACACAATGCAGAATCACACTGCATGGACTGTTTCAGACTGAGAGAGGAAAGAAAATTTACAGGTTTACTTTTAATCATTTAACTTTAACATGCCCTTCTTTTAAGTCATTGTCACTGTGTTCGAGAGAACAGAAAGATTTCTTCATTTACATTACAAACATCAGTTAGAATGTGATTATACACGTGGATGTGTCTTAAAATGTTGGAAATATCTGACTGTGTCGTGGCTTAAGTTAACGCACAGAACTTTGTACAAAAAGATGAGTCGAGAAACGAACGAGTTGAAAGCAGCCTTGGGTGATATCTAATACGTCACGTACTTGCAGAGTTACGGAGGTACAATGTGAGATCCCAATCTCTCTAATTATATACTTTTTAAACCTCTCAGTCCATGCGTGCATGTATTGCCTATGTGCACCTACCTAGACACTCCTGACTGTTCAGCACATACACACAAGCAGAAACATTTCTCGGAATGTAACAAAACGCTTCCAAGTTTATCTCTTCAACATTCTCATTAATCATTGACTGTTCCAGCAAACATCTGTTGACCTAGGGACGTCACGGTAACCTTATCCCAGAACAGAGAGTCAAAAGGCTGTATGAGGACATTAAACCACTATACAAGTATCATAATGTCATACACATTGCATGCAAAACACAATATACCTACAACTGTTACACTGGTTATAACTATTGTATATCAGGGTTATCTAAATTGTGGCCCCTGGGCCAACTGTGAGCCTTTTTCAATAAATTTAAGGTTATTTCTGTTTCATCAGTGAACATTTTACTCATTCACATAAACAAGACACTCTTTTTTATGGTAAAATTAGTAGAAAGGTTAAAAACGGAATTCCAAAAATTGAAACGGAATTTGGCAAAAAATAAAACGGATTCCTTAAGGCCCTAAAGGAGAGATTCACAGATAAAGAAACAGGTGAGCTGTACACAAAGAAAAATTTTCATATTTTATCAGCGCAACAGTAATATAATCGCACCCAGATCCACATATCACACTAACTCAGGTTAGACATTATGATGTTCCAGAGCTTTGGTTTAATCCATTTTCTCTGACTGGACCTCTTTGAATTTTAGTTGATTACCCCATTACTGGGTACTACCCTTGTAAGTACCCAGTAATTTTACATGATTTGTTTTGAAACTACCATATCAGGAAATTTGATGTTTTTGGAAGTCACAACTGAACGTAACTCAGACTTCTGAAAACACAGGAAACAAAACTTCAAGCCGCAAAGTAAGATAGAAGATACAACACAAACAGTGACTTTGAAAATGATTTAAAGGAGGATATAAGATTGAGCATGAATAACTGTTGCTCCAGCAGTTACACTGACAACTCATGGATTGTCCTCCTGTGACTTAAAACTCTAAGCCCACTATTCATGAATTTTAACATGACAAATTTCCCCTGAATGTGTGTATTTGACCTAACTTTTTTTTTTTTTTTTTTTTTTTTCATTCCAGATAAGGAGTTGTTATTAATTTCTTTGTTGCTGAATGATTCTCATCACTGACTCTAAGGCAGAGTGGGAATTGTGTTATTTAGTAAGCTGTAGGTCACAGCATTCTAAACAGAAGACAACTGACGACTCCTACTTCATTAAGTAATTAAAGCAAGGAGTTGACTTCCACCCAGCTTACATATTTTCCCACCCCACCTCTCCAGTGCACTCCAGTTTCTCTTACCCCCCTCTACCATCTCTCTCCCTCCCCCAGTTTCCTCCTTAGTCATTTGCTGCTTATTAGGGGAGTCTCTCTGTCACCCTTGTCCCATCTATTTCTCACCCAATTACAATCTAAATGAACCACAGGACTGCTTAACTTGCTTTGCCTCTTCCCATTGTTTAATTTGTGATGGTAACAAACTCCGATTAGGCCTTTGCAAAGGTTCATAAATTAAGCACTCAAGGATGAATTAATCACCATTCACTGGAAAGATAAATTAGTAATATCAGTTTTTTTCAATATGGATCCAACCAAAAACACTTTGTAAAACAACTGCTTATTTTCCTCACTGAAGCACTGTGACAAGCCAATGAAATGACACTTTTAGATCTGTGTGAGCAAGCTAAAATCCTTCAATGTTAGCACTGATGCAATTTTCTCCATTCGCATCTCTTCCAGAGGTAAAACTGGGCCAAAATGATCAATGTCACCGTCTTAACATGAGCAGCAAAGACATCAAAATATACAGTTTGCCAGAAGGAGACAGAGTATAAATAAAAATAAGGCTGGCAGAATCGGAAAGGAAGCCATATGCAGTAGAGCTAAAGATAAAGGTATAATGAAGGATTTTTTTAAAAAGCAGGGGAAAGAGGGGAGATAAACTAAAATAATGAAAAATCCAAAGTGGGATAAGCAACCAGCAACTGGCAGAGAAAAGAGAAAATCCTAAAGAGCTACACTGATCATCATCCAAGAGAGAGCTAAGCATAACAAGGAAATGGAAATGCAATTGCCTGATTTGACGGTGGATCTAGTTTAGTATACAAACAGGCAGTGAATAATTAGTCTCAAGAGGTAAATCAGCCAATGCTAAGTGGGAAGAAAAGCTTCCAATATGAAAGCAGCTGTCCTTAAATGACAGGCAGAAATCTTACAGTTAGCTGGTTGAGAATTTCAGATTTTTACGCTTTCAAAACATTAATTTGACCCCTTGATATGTTCAAAAAGCAGACATCTTTAAAGCTTAATTAGCATTAACTATTCCAAATATGTACGAAGCCCAAACCAAAGATATGAATGCATGCATTTCCTTTTTTAAAGGGTGGGTGGACAGACCTCAGAATGAGGCTGATAAATACCAGGTATGAGATATTGCCCTGCGTGTTGCCGATTCCTTGTTGTCATTTTTTTTTGTCAATAATAATGCATCTTTCAGCAGTGCGGCTGAGCCTTTCATTATAGATGCTCCTTATCTTGGTACTTGTGTTACCACTCAGTCATACAAAAGAAGATGAAAACATGATGGATATAAGAGAAACAGTATGTCATATAACACATTCAACCACGTCTCTCATATAAGATAAATAAATGGAATGGGACTACTGATCAGCACATTAAATACACATCATGCTATGTAGTCTCCTATCTATACCTTCCATAATAAAGAGTCATAGCATCAACATGAAATGAATGCAGGAAATCACCAAATTTGAATCTGCACTGACATTGCCAATATTCACGGGGGGGTCAGACAGGCTGCTGATGTTAAGAAGTGACTGCCAATCACATTGTTTCTACTCATTCATTCATCACCACATGTTCATATCTCTCCTTTCATACATTCTCTCTTCCCACTCTGATAATCAGCTGATTATGGGCGTTCACTCTCTCAAGTAATCAGCTAATTAGATTCTGCCACATGCTTGTTTGACCAATCATCATGCACCTGTCATATTTTTTAAATCTGTCATCCTCTCTTTCACAGTCAGCCTGTGGTTTCAGTCTGGAAGCTGCAACCCTCCTCCACCCCAGCCACCTCCATTCAGTTCATCGGCTTCTAGTCCAGATCCTCACAGGTATTCTGCTCATCTTCATACCTCAGTCTACTCCAAGCCAACTATTGGTTTCTTGATCCAGCTTCTCAGAAGTCTACTACTCATCTGATCCTGCACCCCTTATCAAGACCACCACTGGTGTCCATCACAAACATGAGCATGAGCTTCAAATTCACAATGCGAGAGTAAAAATAGAGAAAAAATGTTCACAGACACCCCTTGTTGGCCATTGAGCTCTGCAGCTGTGCTCAAGATAAAAATACTCTAGCGCTTTGACCTTCAGCTCTTAAAAAAAATATCCAAGTCATACAGGTGAAGTGTGTGTTCAGTTGAAGCCATGACCTTCAACTGTTTTCTTCTGGTGACTGGATGCTAAATATGCTTCTGCCAGCATATGTTTATATGCTACTGTTCAACGACAGTGCTTACACATTCAGTAAGCTTCTGGAAAATGCTTACAGCTTACACAGATCTCTTTGCATTTTACTTCAGGGGCAAGGCTACCCCTCTCTTCACTGCTTCCATCAGCCTACCTCTTCAGTGTCAGTGTTCATTTTTTTCTACATGCACACATAAGTCAGGGTAAACATCTGTGAGAAGAGGAAGAGGAAGATTGAAATGCCTGTGCTGGAAACACCTCCCAGCATTTCTCTCATCAGCATGTGTGTTACTGCAGTAGAGTTGTAAGGAGCAAAAGGGAGAAGCTCACATAGGTAGAAAAGCAATTATCACCTCGAAAGCTACCTTTCTGCACAAAAACTAAAATGTAAAAAAATCAACTAGCAAACATCCTGAGGTAAAAAAAGAAACCCCACGCTGCACTGGATGCTGAATAATAAACATGAACAAAAGAAATCCTCTGGGTCATGTTTGGGTCGAGTAAAAGCATAGACAGAGAAGTCTGCATGGAAGGAGGAAAACACAGCTCTTTACTGTGGAGATGAAAACAACACATCATAATGGGGCCTGATGCTTACAGAGCTAGTCACTTGTCAGAAAGGACGCAGTGAGCCATAGAAATAATGCTGTTACTGTAACTCTAACACATCCACTCGATCGAACTTTCATGCACTACAACGCAACAAAAACACACAAAACACCTGGTTTAGAAAAGAGAAGGTGAATGGGAAGGAGATGAACAGAAAGGACAAAGAGTAAAATACTTTCTCTTCACAGGCGCTTCCAAAGCAGGCACATGACCACACATTTCACAAGAGCCTAAAATTGATAATAACAATTGAAATGATGGATGGAAATCCACCAGGGATGAAAACTGAGGGATAGAGAACAAATAATGTTGGTTCCTTAAAGTATGTAGCCTGCACAAACATGTATTAGCCAGGGACAGAATCTATATCAACATCCTCTGCTCTTGGTTGCAGACACAATGATTGTCTCAGGATTGCTGATCTTTAAAATCAATCAATAGGGCTGGTTCTTATGACCAAATACAAATGTTTCAGATTAAGGTAGTTTGCATCTGATTTTAATTGATTTTATATTATAAATAAAAAAGGGGCTCTTCTTACGTGTAAGATGATCTAAGATTGATTTTGTTTTGTGTAAACAGTCTTTATAGTTGACAGTGACTGAGATTGGGTGATGTTAATAATAATAAGAATGCATTTCATTTATAGACCCCTTTCAAAGCTCTCCAGGCCACTTTACATAGCAAAGAAAACAGAACACATAAATAAGTAAACAAAATACATAAGCTAGCAATTAATTCAAACATTACATAAAACAGTGTACAGGTTCAGATTGAATATGCCAGTTTGAAAAGCTCTAGATCCCATGGTGGTCAAGTGGGTGGGTGGGACACACTGAGGATTTGATTTTGCAATCACAGAAGGAGGAAGGTGGAGGTTTGGAGTTGGGTTTGGTAGATAGGTAGAGATGGGTATCATCCACGTAGCAGTGGAAGTTAATGTTGAATTTATGGAAGATGTGACCTAGAGGAAGTAAATAGATGATAAAATGTAAGGGGTCCAGGAATGAACCCTAAGGAACACTGATAGACAGGAAAAGGGTGATATTTGAAAGTTTTGAGTTGTATGAACTGAGTATTTGATTTCCTGTAAACATTCACAGAGGGAGGAGGGTAGGGCTCTATGATTTCCATGTTGAATGAGCAGCAGAATAGGCCAATAAAAACAGAATCTACCATTAAATGCAGAATATTGCAGAATTTTATTTAATTTGAAAAAAAAAAACTGTCTTGTGAGGTGTGTTTGTGGCAAGTACACTGTGACTTGCTGAATACAAGTATCAGTCATCATAATTCCCCATCTTCACTTCCCTCAGCTTCCCCTCTCTGTTTCTCGCTACTATTCACGAATTAAGCACAGACCATCAAAGTCAGTGTAGAGTCAACGGAATTGCAAAGCATTCAGCCTCCCCTGTAACTTCTGCTTAAAGTTTCATTCATAAAATCAAGCATATTTCATTGATATTGTAAGTCCTATTGATTTGCCAATATGCCTACAGTATATGCGTCTGTGTTTATCCCACATGCTCAATGTGAGACAGACAGTGAGGATGGAGAGAGATGAGGAGATAGTACAGTTATGATCTGAACAATGCAGCATCACACCTCATGATCTGTTGTGTATTTTGAGAGTAAAGATGAGTTTAGGTAACATGTTTACTTTGTACCATTTAACTCAGATGTTATCTTCTCATTAATTCACTATCACTCCGAGAAAACAGAGGGATTTTTCCATTTACATTAGAAACATCAGTAGGGATCCAGTGTTATTATACATACTTAAACTCTAACAATTTTAACTGATGTCTTATAATGATTGAAATGTTTTACTCTTACCCTGGGTTTCATAAGTTTATATCAGGGTTGTCCAATCTATGGCTCTCAGGCCAACTGTGGACCATCAATAAATTCTATAAATTAACCAAACTTAAGGTTGTTTCTATTTAATTAGTGGATATTTCATTCACTTACATAAACAGGGCACTCTGATGTTAAAATCAGTGTAAAAGGTAAAACAGAATTCCAAAATATTCAAACAACAAAAAAGGAACAGATTTCATAGGGCCCTAGGAGGGTGGAGTTGGGTTTGATGGATAGGTTAATAGAAGATGTTAACCAGAGGAAGTAAATAGTAGGGGCCTAGGACAGAAAAATATGGCCTTTTTTTCAACACACCTCTTAAATTCATTAGTACTTATAGCATATGCAAGGGGTTGACACTCTGCTGTCTCCTGAGAACTCTGAAAAAATAAAATAAAATTACCCCTGCTCTTCAGAAGTGGCTGGTTCTCACCATAATAATCCCAGTTACAGTGGAATTTATTTTCAGTTAAACATTTTATTTTGAAACTGAAAATGCAATTGACTGCAACAGTTTTACTGGTGTCTGGTGTCACATTTTTTTGTGCTTGCTCTATCAATCAATATTGGTAGAGCTGGTTTACATTTGTTGCTGAGAGATATTAATTCCAAAATACATTGTGGTACTATAGCGTTCGATCAAAATTTCTTGCAGAGAAAAATAAAAACACTTGAAATTAACATCAAATAGAATGAATAACTCAAAAATGTCGACAGAGTTAGTATCATCAAACCTAGAAACCATTGAACTATGTCACAAGAGTGATAATCCAAATGACTGATCTTCTGCCATGACTTCAGTGTAAAACAACCTATGAATCATGTGCCAAACAAACATTACTTAATAACTTCTGAAATGAAGTTGGAGACAGTTGGCAACTAAAAAATAATTCACCTGACAAGTTTGCAGATCACAGAAGGCTTGTCATTAGCATGAGGGATTTCAGATGCCTTTACTTTAGTTGTGCTTTTAGTTGTAGTTGAACGAATGGCAGGACATGATAGAGTTGATTTTTCAAATCATAGCATTTCCTCTCAACATAGAATAGTTGCATGATCTTACTGGGACTCTCAGTACCACAACTGAATGTTAGACTACATATCAGATTCTGCTAACAACTCTTCAAAATTAAATCTGAATGTTTTTAAAAGTCCCCCCAGATGGCTGAGAAACCTGGTTTAGGGATAAATTAGATTTTTCAAAATGCCACAGTCATTTCATCATCAGAGGTCTCTTCCAATGTATGCTGCACTGTATGTTTTAAGGGAATCATTTCAATCTGAATTAATTCCCAGCAGCATTTCCCAGCAATAAAAAAACCAAAGTGCATGCCAGAATAACAGAAGGAAAAAAGATCTCTGTCATGGAGCACAACATGGCATATTTTGAAAAATGCTGTTTGGTTTGAACACAGAGAGTGTACTCACATTGATCGATGTTGCCGTCTGCTTTCCCTTTCTCCTGCAAACACAGAGCACACACACAAAAGTGATTATTACAGGCTTGAAGAGTGAGACAAAAACAGCGCTTTGTGTAGATTTTTCTGCACAATTCGTTACTGTGCTGTTTCCTTTTTACAGGGCTTAGAGAAAGGAAATGACAGAAAACAAAGGTTAGCAGACTGAGAGACAATGGCAGAAAGAAAAAGAGTGATGAAGAATGACAGTTCAGTATTTAAAAGACCTTTACAAAGCCAAATCCTAGAATCTATTCAGTCATCCAAACTGAAAATATGAAGTGACATCAGGTAGTAGTTGTCATAATGTGGTTCTGAAATATTTAACAGGATGTCAAACAACTGATACAGGATAAACACTGAAATAATTGCTGGTCCAAACTGTGGTGGTGAGATGTAGTTTCAAATTGATCTAACTACATTTCAGTTTCACTCATGGCTTGATAATGGCTTCAGTATTTTTTGGACAACTGCATAACTTCAGAGGGGAGGCCACAGCAGGGGGCAAGGTTGCCTGGTCTGCAGTTTTCCTACAAAATTGGGCTACTTTTGAAGTGTTGCTGCGGGTTGAATATTTTGTCTGCGGTTGAGGTAGACCTGTTTTGCATGCAAATAACATGACCGACAAGTATTAATAAAAATCCACATTTGATTATTTGACTCAAGCTCATTCTGCCGTCCCACACAGACATCTCAAGGCCATAGCCCACCCCTCTCTCTATCACAGATACTGCATAATTTGATCAGCTTTACACAGTCCATGGTCTGATCCTAACCCTGTTGGTAAGCAGAGATTATTTCTCCTACTCAGATGATCAAGTTAGCGTTTCAATCAGTTTAGAAATTTAAGTGCTGCTCAACCACACATCATCACCTGAGAGAAAACTGTTAAAGAATATCCTATTTTGAACTGTAGTGATGCAGGTAGTGAAACAAGTGGCTGGGATATATTTATAGGAGCCTTTCTGTCTTTTTTAGACATAGCTGAAGAGAGACAGGGAGTGAGGGAAGACACACCAAACAAAGCCAGCATCAGGACTGAAACCTCTAGTCACGGGCACCTGCTCTTTAAGTGAGCTAAAATGTGATTGATTTTACAGTTAACATAAATGTGTTATGATTCACACTTAAGCTAAGCAAGCCTCAAGTCAAGCGCTGCCGTATAACTGAGATCAGCTGATGTCCTGCAAGCCCCCATCAGTTCTAAGCCTGCTATTGGCTAACCTGGCTCTACTTTGTTGCAAGCTGCTTTTTGTACCCTCCTCCACCCCAGCTCCTCCTTTATGCTACATATAACTTTATCAATGTCATTCTGTTGTCAGCGATGCCTGCTCTGGGTTTATTACTGCTTCTCTCCCTGCCTCAGGCATTCTTCATCCACATGGGACGAGCAGGAACGTGTGCTTATTTCCACGTTAGCTGGTGGAAGGGCACGGGGATCTCAGAACAGCCACACCACTATGGATGGGGATCGTTAATTTTTATTGATATTGATACCCTTATCAATACGCCTTATTGATTAGAGTCCTTATCCATACCACTATGGATACTTTTCTTTAGTTTGGTGGAAAGACAAAATGAGGACAAATATTTACACTCAAAGTGGTCTATTCTGAGCAGTAGACTCACATCTATTATATATCCCTCAAATACAAGCACATTCTTCATATTCACAACTATATTTATTGAAGTTTCTCATCAAAAACTAAATTTTCCCATTTTTATGAGACATTTAAACAAATCATAACATATAGAGTATTGTCTAATTTACTGAGGTTACCTGAACGCATCATATTCTCCGTCTTCCAGCTTGTTAAGTTTGCTAATTAACTTCTGCAGATTCCACCACGGATTTCTACACTTGATTAATACTTTTAACAAACAAGACTTGCTACAAAGTTTAGGAGCACTTTTCAGCATTTATCTGAGCAGCTGAGGAAGAAAACTGTCCTGAATCAGCTGAAGAGAGTGAAATGAGTGTCTATTACTCCCGGCACAGGCGGATATGATTACATGCGACTCGCAGGCGGAGGCTTTTTATCCTCAAGCCAACAGATGAAGGTACAACACTGTTGATGGACAATACTGATGTGCTTTTAGTTTATGTTCCCTTTTTTTTTTTTACACCAGTTGCATCTTAAAATGACATTATATCACAGAGCCTGTGAGACTCGATAGCAGCATCGATAAGCTAAAACGTTATTGATTTTTGGGTATTAGAAAAATACAGAATCCCCCATCCCTACACACCACCAAGTATAAATATCAGCAACATGGGCTACTTAATAACTGCTAATAAAGACAAATATATAACTGCAAATCATGTATCTTTCTTTACAAAGTGGTCCTGACTGAGCTGTTGTTGCCTCCCAGTTCACCTTTGGAGTAATGTTTCATGTTTAAGATTTTTGAATTGTGTGCTCACATCTTTGTAGGCTGACAGGAGGTGTAGGAATTATTTGTGCTTGTGTAAGCAGGGAAAGGGCCATAGACAGAGCATGGGGACACTACATTAGACCCCAAAACCAAGATCTGAGTACATTTAAATAGAGCTTTTAATTGATTAAATTTTTTCGACTGATAGTTAACAGGCTTTGTAATTATTATGAGTAGATGCACAAGTTAGTAATACATCTTTATCTTTGTATATATTATCTTTATGTTTTAAATATACTTGGTTCTTCTTGTTGTTGAGATTGAACACATTTTACTTTTACCTGATCAGACTGATTCTCTTCAATCTAATCCTCCCTCTTTCTGTCTCCTTCTCTGCTTCCTCATCAATGTTTTTGCTTGAAAGTAACATTGTTTTTCATAATGAATCCTTTTTCATTGCAATTGCATTGATTTTCAATGACTTAAAGGGGACATATTATGCAAAAATAACTTTTTCAGGCTTTTCTAACAAAAATATGTGCCCCTGGCCACTCAACAATCCCATCAAGTAACCCCCTCCACCTTTTTACCACCTTTCAGAAAATGTGTGCTAAAACAAACCATTCTCAGATTTCCCCCTCATGATGTCATGTGGGGAGTTAGCCCCGCCCCCAGGTTTGGCTGGCAGCTGAGAGGAGGATCAGGAGAGCCACATCCATTAAGCCACATCCATTTTTGAGAGGGCCAGAGTCAGGGCTGGAGTCAGACAGCTCATTAACATTTAAAGCAACAGACACAGAAACAGCTTGCTCTGAACAGGGCTGAAACAGAGAGGTCTGTAAACATGCAAAAATCCAATGCTGGAGAGGTTTTTCAGTGACAGACTTCCTCTGAGACCAGCATAAACTTGTCTTAAAAGGGTGAAATATATCCCCTTTGACTATAAAGTCAGAAAAAAATGTGGGTCTGAACAGCATCAGAACTTTTGAAAAGTGACAGTAGTAGACTAATGGTAGATGTATTCAACATTTGCTTAACTCAGCTTATTTAAAAAAAAAAATAAAAAAAAAACCTGTGGAGTTAATTTTGTCCATGGAATTATCAATCAAGAAAAAGACAATGAAAGGCTTGTATGGTTAAAAGTTTAAAACAACTCCAAGAGCACAAGGTTTTTATCTTTGTCAATCTGTCTTGTGTGTGAATGTATGTCTGTGCACACTCTGTGCTTGTTAGTCACTGATCAAGTGTGCCTGTTACAGCACTGGGCATATTGCTTTGCATAAATGTACCTGAACTTGAGATGCAATTGAACACAGAGCTGCAAAACAAAGGATCAACACAGTGTTTTTAAAATAGAACATAAGAGATCTTTCTGAGAAAGCCAATATGTGGCAGCATTTGAAGTGTTTTTGACATTCTGCATTCTTGTCCCTCAGTGTGGATGTCGCCAGTAATGAGGCTCAGTGATAAAACATGTGTGCGTCTGCAAGGCCCTCTTGGCTTCCCTGGAGAATGAAGGCTTCACAGAAAACACAGCAAATTTAGAGCCTCCTGTCACTGCCTCCTCCTTTGTCTCTTCATCTCCATCCCTCTTTCTTTCTGCCATCTGTCCATCTTAATTGCAGACGTGCTTCCTCATGATGGCAGGATAAAATTGAGTGTGCTCATCAGCACCGCCTTCCATCATCTCGAGTGCTGCTGTTTGATCAATTGATTAGTGAATCAAACCAAGCATGGAGGTGAAAGAGAGGCTATGTGCTTCTTTCTAAAAATACTGTCCTCTCTTATCCATAACTCTCCACCATTATTCTTATCATGTTTCTGTTTCCATTTAGCTTTGGTGACTTTTTAAAAGACAAAAACTAACAAAAGGCAAAGGCAAGAGAAATACAGTGATATGATATTTAAGCCATATCCTCAGGCCTAACACACATATAGACTTGAAAAGTTATTTCTGCTCAATATCAGTCCTTCATATTTTACATAGGGGCCTATTAATGTGGCACATAGTTAATTTGTAGTTTACTAAGACACTATGAGATTTCAATGAGCTCAAATCTGTGGCATATAATCACTTTTGATTTATTGCAATCTTGATTTGATAAATGGGGGGTTAGAACAAAGTTTATTTCAACCCATGCTCTCTTGTGATGAGCAGCCTCATAACAAGAGAATATAAAGAGAGCAGCTGTCCTGCTTGAACCATTTTGGGTTCAAACAGCTTATATTTTTTATCATAAATTTAACATGTGATGCCCAACTTCAATCAGTCTATCAAAGGAAGCATGAAACATCAGACTTTTCCCTCTCTGTTCATCCAGAGCCAGTAGCACACACCACTCATGCTACTTCAGGCATAACAAGGGGAGAGTGGTGGTCTGTAAACGATCTCATAAGGCAGCTGTACAGATAAAAAGTGCAGACGTAATTGGCAAAATAAGGCGAGAGGCCCACACTGTCCAAAATATATCCTCTTCGTCTGGGCTGCTAACTGTTAGCAACTGCTGTTACCGATAGCTTGATGAAGACATGCAGCTGGGTGAAAAATGTCAACAGGCATACAAGAGGTATTTTAAAATAAAAGCACAGCTCAAAGGTGATGTGAAGGTCAGTGTTTTGTATTTACAGTATATTGATCTGGCAGGATAATAAATCCAACAATCATATTGATATTAGGGCTGTCAAGACTAACCAAGGTAACTGTGATTCAAGCTCCACAATTAGTGCACATTTTTTGTTAGCGCGATTAATCGCATTCTCTATTGTCCCTTTTAATAGGCTACACTATGGTTAAAGCATGTCAGCCAAAATAAGTCTAGCACTGCTCCTTAATGTCTCAGTGCACTTTAGAATACTTATAGACAGCTCAGTGGACAAGTCAAAGTCATCTGAACCTTTTTAATGTTCTCTCGTTTCATTTTCAATCCATAACAAGTTCCTTTTTCCGTGGTTAAGTTAATGTTATAATCTTCAATTCACGAACAGAAGTCGTATCCACACAGCAAAGTCAATGAATCCTAGTTTAAGACAGTAGAAAAATAAAAAAGGACACATAAACAGGTTGAAATGCAAAATAATGGAATTTTAAAAAGTGGTAAAAGGGTGCAATTAATCACGATTAACAACAGAAATTATGGGATTAATTGCAATTCAAAATTTTAAACCTTAGACAGCCCTAATTGAAATACTGTACATCAATGAATCATCACACCCCTACCAGGGATGCATGAAATTATCGGCAGATATCAGCTTAAACAGTGAATTATCGGTATCGGCATGCACAGTTTAAAAACTTCTGCTGATATTTACAATCGTTATTTCAACTATAAAATCGGCCTATAAAATCAGATGTACATATAGGCCATAGGAAAAAATAAATTAGTGGAGATGTAGGCTGGACCTTACTGATCTCAAGATTTTTCTTTATTCATCATTGTTCCTTACACTTTAGAGTGTGTTAAGACCTGACACTTGTTAATGTGTTCAGCATCAAACTTTAAATATTGTATCATAAGGACTAACAGTTTAGGTCTGAACTAAATTTAATTTTTTATCAAATATAAAACTAATTTAGAAATACCGGTATATTAGATATTGGCAAAAATCCAATCTTGTGCATCCCTATGTGTGAAATATAACCATCTGTCATTTATGCTGATGTGAGCTGAGGTGCTACTTAAGTCATTTCTCCTTCAAGTTGCACATTTTGTTGTGCAATTATTGTAAAATTTGACAGTGTGAACCTAATAAGATCGTTAAAGTGTCTCATTTACTCGCATAAACAAATCTCTTTGTAATTCATGCCTCCAAACCTGATGCCATTTAAACACTCACACAAACAAGAATGTGACATTGTGGCCATGAAGACTGACACTTCTTTGGAATGCAATTCTAACAGCAGGACAATTCAAGCCAAGCTGTGTCTGTTATAAAGTCAGCTCAAATATGCTCTTTTCTTGCTCTCCCTTTTATGTGTTGCTATGCAGGCAGGCACTCTTCATTCAAGGACCCATATGCTTATATGTGCCCACTTACTCTCTCTCTGGTTCTTCATTCCAGTCAACAACAAAACTCTTCAGCAAAATTTGACTGCTTGCATGCCTGCACACTACTGCACTTTCAATATACAGTATCTGTAAAGCAGCAGATCACACTATTTTCTTACATGCAGAGTCTCGTGACATTCTGAACTCCTTTTAAGTTAGACATTAGGAAAAAGACACAGCTAGATGAAGAGGCAGGGAGGGAGAGCTGAATCTATCAGTGTTTCTGTTTTCACAAGGGTTCATCTATCTACATTCAATAGTTATTCCCAGCTGTCTGCTGCTTGGAAAAAAGGGACATGTTGTCTGTAACAGTACTTCATCAGTGCACCAACAAGCTTCTTAATGAGATAAATGCAAAGGAGCCAAAAGGAAAAAAAGAACTGGCAATGTACCTACTGTAAGCTGTAACACCTTCATGAGCATAACTTTGATGAGTACAGAAATAGAGCTGAAGATTTGCAAATTCAAGCTTTTATCTCTGCATCATTAGCTGGAGTGCCTTTGTGTTTCTAGTGATGTTCGATGCTGGCACGATCTGCTCTCTAAACATTTTCATTTATTCAAAGATGTCCCTCGCTTCTAGGAACTAAGTCATAAACAACAGCTTCATTAACTTCTATATAAGCTCATGATCAGAAACTAAGGACTGCACAGTGAAATGCTTCACCAACTACAAGTTAACATTGCTTGGGCTGCAGCTCACTGCAAACTTGGCCCACTTTCAGTAGTGGGGCAATGAAGATAACAAGGGTCTAGACCCACTCATCCAAAAAAGTCAGGCCACAGTGTAAAAAGCAATGTTTAAAGACAACAAAAAGTCAGATCCAAGCAAAAAGTCACCAGTGTTTCCTCTTCTATTCATCTGTGTTGCCGGCCCACAAGCCCAATGTGAGCCCTCACCACTCCATAGAGATTTAGAGTTTAAGTTTAGTTTTTATTAGTGTTAGTGGTATTTTTCCACTAATAAAAAAAGTAATCATACAATTGAAAAACTTTTTCAAATAGGTGACTATTCACTCTGCATTTTATTTATTCAAATGTGATATTTGAGTAAAATATCCTCCAGAACGTTGTTTAAGAAAAGAGCCTATTTCTAACTTACATGTAAATCACCATGTACCTGAAGCAAATCAGAAAGGACTTGTCAGTCAGTTTGCTTGTGTCAAAGACTAAAACGGATAAAAAAGGATATTATTTTAGTTAGTTTTGTAAGCACACAATGTGATAGCCAAGCACCATGCTTTGACTTTCCAGTGCACAGCTGAAAATCTCTCACAAGTGAGCCCAAAGGCTACAAAGGAGGAGAATGGGGTGGTGGAGGGAAAACTTACTAGCACTAAAATGTGAGCATCAATGATGTAACAGAGCTCAAAGAAGTCATATTTGAGAACTAGATGTAACTTGTTGTGAGTGACAGGAAAAATCAATTCAGTCAGCTGATTACAGCTAAGGCATTTGACATTTCTTACTGTGTTCATTAAAAAAGCACTACTCAGGAGTGATGCTGTACACAAACTGCCACACCACAATCATAAAAGAGAAGAGTATGGTGCTTTTTATATGCCAACCATTGAAAATGTCTGTCTACCTGACAGGCTGTCTTCTATGGAATTAATTTTGTGTCAGAAAGATTCCCACAAAACATCTTTGGTATCAAATAAAAATAAGCTTTTGAGAACAAAAAAAATAATCTCAAGAGAAAATTTTCAAAAATTCAAACAAATAAGTAGTCTTTAAACTTTGAATATCTATCTTTTAATTTACAGTTTCAGTTTTTTCTCTATCAGTGATCATACTCTTGCCCCTTAGTTCTGCATGTGCGCTGATCCTTAGTTTGTGAATTGTTCATAATTCAACGGTTATGAATTATTCCTGAAAATAAGAAAAAACTGGCTGATGATTTAGGTCTAGTTTCCATACAAATTTAAGTAGGACACCAGCAGACTGTGGGTTTCTGCATTAGTATGACTGAATCCTTTACGCCTCATTGAGTGTAACTATTGTTTAAGTAGCTGCTGGAAAAAAAAAGTCGATCTTATGTTTTTCTAACAATTGCTATCGATATCGGCCCTGATAAAACCAATACTGGTCAGCCTAGACAGATGAAATCAGGGCTACACTGATAGGGACACTGAATTAAGGGCCATATGTCTTGACTTAGCTTCTGCATGCAGATGCAGTATAAGGCTCAGCCTTTACATTCTATTGATGTAATGCTATCAAAACCCAACCCCTTCACAGCTCAACGTTTTTTGAAAGGTAACGGTAAATTCATTCCTGTATTTTGTAAGGTTTTAAGTGTGGTTTGATATTTTATGTTCTTAAGTTGTACATAAAATCAAAATGCCTTTGTACTCTGTGCATTGTTTAACAGTTTTAACCATAATCAATTTGCTTTTCTTTTCTCAAGATTACAAAAATGTCAAGCCCCTAAGCATACTGCAGACATCTTGGCTGAGCTGCAAGTTCACAAGATGGCTTCCAGGTTTTCGGCAAGGATTCCAAATAAAAAAGTTTATTCGCTTTTTTAAAATAAATTTAGTAGACCTAAGAGTGACTGTACTGTATTTTTTTCAGCTAAGTTAGTTTGCATCATTGGGGCCAATCTTAGTGAGAGAAAAAAAACAATCTGGCACTATTTATCAATTACTAAAGGATTTAAGAATACATTTAGTATAACCATGTGGCTGCACTGCTTTGCACGTTTTCACCCAGAGGTTTTCTTTACATGCTGTTGCCAAATGGCAGATTTTTAAGTCCTATTCTGACCAGAGAGAAGGAAGGAGGAAGCCTGAGACTTTGTTTGTGGTGCCTTGGGATTTCACAGGACTGAACCACCAGGGCAAAATCACATCCCAGAGCTGGCTGCCAATTTGGCAAAGTCCAGAGTGAATCACACTCAGAACAGACCAGGGGGTGTAAATGCTTCATTTGACAGAGAATTAGCATGACCACAAGGCTGTGTTGGATGTGTTTGTCTGTTTGTGCATATGTCTCTTGACAACCTGGTCAGGCTTTATGTTTCTGTCATGCTGAGGAAATTTGTTAAAGGGTTCAGTGTCACTGGCAAGAACCTGTTTCCCCTCAGGGGCAGTCTTTTTCTCTCAGTTTAGCCAGTGAATCACTTAAATGCTGTGATAAAGGCTGCCAGGAAAGCATCTCATTCAGGGACTTTAACAAATGTTTGAGCAATAATCTCTAAAGTATTAAAGAACTAACAAACACCAAGGTTAAAAAAAGTTTTTATGATGAAAAAAATATACATTTTATGACAAAATGTGAAGGCTAAATGAAATAGAACATATAAGAACAGTTAATGTAAAAATGCACAACATAAATCACTCTGGTGGCGGTCCACCATCAGTCCTGGAAGCCCCAAAGATGTTCAATTATGCCTCTGACTTATTGGTGTTAGTTGATGTTCAAACCAGATTCAATGTAATTTTTGATACTAATTGATCTCACAAAGCATGTAAAACATGGCTGTAGAAACACATCATAATGAAGCCATACTTCTGTGATAACATTTTGAGTAGGAGAGTTGTTTGTGACTAACAGCCTTAGGCTTCTATAATTGGTGTTTTCCATACATTATTAATCAGTTTGAAATTACTTTTTTACTGTTCCCTCTCCAGAGCTGTGGCTTTGGTCCATGCTTGAGAGACCTCTAGATCTGTGCTAATTTAGCCAGACGCATAACAATAAAATAGTCAGCACTGTTTATAGGCTTTAAACACTTGGAGAGAGAATAAGCAATAGCTTTGAGTCCTTCTGCTGTAAATACAACACACGGGCAATCTAAGAAGTTACACATAATGTAGCCTAACCTCTAAATATTCAAGGCAGTCAAATAAAAGCACTGACTCTTAACAGCAGAGCTACACATATGTACTCATATCATAAGGCTACAAAAAAATGCCCACACAGACTCTCAAAGCCTAAAGCTCTGCTGGCCTATGTGCATTTCCAGTAGATTGTTTTTTTTCCCACAGGATGGGTAAGACGGTCCTAACACAGACTGAGCAGGAACTGTCTTTTATTACATTTGTGAAGGTCAGTGCTTATTTTGGATTGGTTGAAATCAGCTGGCCGCAGTTAAATAAAATTATATTCAGGTTTTCTTTGTACTTGTTAAATTATGTGTAGCCTGACAGGCACTGGTTTGTAAACTGCTGAATTTAAATTAAATAAAGTTCTATTTTCAGTGTCCTCTGACACTGTGACGAATCGCTTCAATTATCTCAAAGAGAAATTTGTTTAAGGACTGCAAACAAGCCCTATTTGTGCATATACATACACTTCTATTCATAATATTTTGTTTCTGACACCTTACCAGGTTGCCCCTTTCATTTACAGTTAGAGCTGAAGGATATATTGTAAATCCACCGTCATGGCGATTTGAGGATGTGTGATATTCAAGTAACCTGAAGCATAATATTTATATTCATTTATAGAGCACTTTTCAAAATAGAGTTACAAAGAGCTTCACAAGCAAGATCTGAAAGAAGACAGATACAACACAAGTAAAAGTAGGCAGCAAAGTGGGTTCAGGTTAAAAAAAAAAAAAGATCAAAACATGTTAAGCTCAAATTAAACCAGGTAAATAAAAGTAGTTAAAAAAATAAGAAAAATCAGGAAAAATTTTGATTAAAGTCTGTAAGAAGAGGTTTAAAAGGAGTCTTGGCCAGTCAGATTTCCTCGGGCAGGATGGTATTGAAGTAGCACAGTGAAGGAAGAAAAATCCGAAACCAAGAATTAGCCCTAATTCATGTTGTCTCAGCCTGGCATATATTTAGAAAGGCAAGGGTCACTTCTCTTTAGTCTTCAACACGTCATCAAAACTAACAAAGGAACAAATGAACAAAAAAGTTAAGCTAGACTGTGGAGAGTTCTGTGATCTGTTCACTTCCCCTCTTTCAGATAGCTTGACCCAGCAGCGTCCTTGTGACTTTCACAGAGTAATTGTTAACCTCACACTCAGAGTCGGCCTATTGCTCTACCTGTCAATTTCCTCTTCTCTTCAGAAGTGAGGAGACACAAAGAAAGCGATAAGGACCAAAATTTCTGCATCACACTGCCAGGTATCTAGGCAACCCTATTCTCCTTCTTCTCTACATGTAAAAAATTCACATCTTTCAGGACAAGACACACAACAGCTGTATGGATGCATTAAAGTTTGTTAGGTATATCATATGTATAAGTTAAAGATGATAAACCATTAAATTCAATCTGATAAGTCGAGATGCAATGAAAAAAGTGTTTCATTATTTCAGAAAGGGCCTTAGTCTATCCAAGAGTATTAGTACAGTATGACACATGAAAGGAAGATGTTAGTACAAGTAGTACAAAATTTAGGTTAAAATAGGATTTTCATTGTACTATGCTGATTATTTTGAAAATCAAACAACCACAGGCCTGTATATTAAATAGCATGTCTCACTGTTGTTTATACAGAAAATCTGACATTAGATTTACTACTCTTTAGGAACTTTTTCAAGATCCTCTCAATATATTTTAAGACCTAACCACATCGTCAGTTTCCAATCAGTGATATTGGCCTCACAGTGTATGTTTGGTGCAGATTATAAGATAAAAACACAACAACATAGTCAAGAAAATGGAAATTGTTAATTGCTTATATATGTTAATTCAGTATGCAAATTAAGCTTTGAAACAATATAAATGAAAACATGAATTGACTATGCTACTATAAGCAAAAGCTGGTTTTTGATTGCAAATCCTGTAGGATGTTACCAAGTGTCAGCCCCAGACTGACGTTAGATTTGGTGGAGCTCCATCAGAGTCTCACTTTTGCTTTAAAACTTAATGTAAAACAAAAGCAGAAAACTAGCCTACAACCCATTTTAAATAAAATAATAATTAAAAATAGCAAAATGTAAGACCTCAAAGTCTTTCATTTAAGACTTTTTTAAAGCCTTGATCATTGTTAAGTTGATTTATCAACTTCCAATACTTTTTAAGACCCTGCAGACACCCTAAGGATTGTTCCTGGTTTAACTTGATGAAATAAGCACAACTATTTTTAGTAACTTGATTGAGGCTGGTTGGCTAGCCTTTTGGACCTCAAGTTAACCATTTAGGTGACTGTTAGTAAACTTTACACATCACAGGAGTTGTGTAATTAAAGCTATCGCTAATAAACTACACAAATTTTGAAGTTTTATGTTTCTCAAGTTACAAGGGATTCAGATACCGTCACAGTGACACCCACGTAACACTGCTGCTATACGCTCTGATATGGCAGATACATCAAATGTTTGGCAATTTACCCTCTGTCTTTAAGTCAAAGAAACATGTTATGGAGGAGCTTGTGATAAAAATAACCTTCACTGAAGACCTGAAAAAATTTACTTCAGTAATTAAATGCATTTCACATCCATAACAAAAAAATGTCTGAAATGAAGTAGTGCGTAACCGTCACTCATCTAAGGGTGCACTCACACTAGGCCATCCGTACCATGCCTGGGCCCATTTCAGCCTAAAGTCTGGTACATTTGACCAGTGTGAGTGCAACTGTTCTGTGCTTCGGCGCGGCACACTTCGCAGTCCTGGCACGGAAGGACGAGGTGGGCCTAGGCACAGCACGGATGCAAATGAAGGAGCACAAGCACGGGAATGTGGCGTAACATGCTGTTGAGTGAGTTTCCTGGATTAGACAAAAGTCTGCATCAAAGTTTTTTGCGTAAAAAAATATAAAACTTTTCGTTTAGTAATGTCTCTTAAACCTTGAGCATTTAAAGAAAATAACTTAATAGTGGAAATAGTTCAAACAGAATAACTGTCAGTTTAGCCTGAAAGCTGGTCAAGTGCAGAGCACAGAACCTATCCTCCATTCTAAAACTGAGAGCAAACATCAGAACAGTCAGTGCTTAAGATTTGAGCTCCTCAATGGACTTTCCGATTGACAAGCCCTGCTCCTTGATAGCTAGCTTAAGCACAGCTATAATGTTCTCTGCCATTTCTTGTTCCATTTTACCTTTTTTAGTTGATGGCAATTTTGTAGGGGTTACAAGTGGAGGGGCTTTACTTTTGCATTTAGCTGCTGAGCTTTGTGGCATTACTGTTTTTGTTTCGCTGATGTTTTGTCTTGAATAGTCTGGAGGAAAGTTCTACAAAGCGTCTACTCCTCTGCTGCCATCTTGGCCTCCAGAGCAGAGCCATTCAATGACAGACAACTGGGCCAATGATGTCATGCATCATTAAAGTAAACACCCAGAGCAATACCAACAGCCAATCAGAAGGACATAGGTCTACCTTTATCTTATTGACAGCTGGCGGCATCCAGTGTTTCATCTGCATCCCAATACACAAAGCGTGGTAACTAATTGCAGATAGCTGTGTAGATGTTCATAGGCAGAGATTTTTCTCAGTCATTGAACAAGAGATTTAGATCATTTCTGTGCTTATTTGGAACATCAGCTAAATAAATCACAGAAGTACTGGAGGACATAGATGAGATTATAAAGCCTGACTGTATGACTAATGAGGGGTATAAACATTTAAGATGAAATGGTAAAAGGCATGTGAATGATCATCTAAGGAGAAAAGGGACTTGAACAGAATATTTACCATGGAGTGTTGTTCCTTTGAGGAGGTATATGACATTTTGGCTGTATCCACGTTGCTCCACCTGCTGCTTTTGTGTCCTTCAGCCAGCCAGTGCCCTGAGGTTCCCAGCAGAGCGGCCACAGCCACAGCCCAAACAGCCAGGCTGCCCATGAGTGTGTACCTGAGTGGAAAATTAAAAGACAATGAGCACAAAGTCCTCTGAGTCACTCTGTTGTAAACGCTGAAATACAAAATACTCTTCTCCTCTTTAATTGAGGGGAACACACAATTCACTTTTTTCTGCCTGAGTGGTATGAAGCTGTAAATCTTCACACTTTCATTTAAGGTGGTTATGTTGGTCATTTTCTTTTTTTTACATGTTTTGTGAAGGAAAAGCTATTTAATGGTGCGTGGGGGGAGGGGTTTTCACCATTAATGGAGAGATAGGACAGTGGATAAAGTTGGAAACAGGGATGAAAGAGTGGCAATGACATGCAGCAAAAGAGCTACAGGCCAGACTTGAACCCAGGCCACCCACATACTGTACACAGTGTGCAACCAAACCAGTAGGCCATCTGCACCTGAAGTCACCGTATATTACAATTGGAGTTCTCTTTTTAATGCCAGACATTCAGTCCAAAATGACCCACACTTCTCTGACCAATCAGAATCCAGCTGCTGGTTTGGGAAACTTTGTTGTACCACTGAAAACAAGCTCATCTTAAATTTCCTATGAAGGAAAGGGCCACCTAAATTGTGCTGCCCAATGAAGTGCAATCACAACTGCAGTCATATTTGCAATCACAATTGCAATCTAAGTCTGTGTGCAATTGCATAAAGGCTGCAGTAATTTTTTTATTAAGTAGTACTTGAAAACTTTACAAAAGTGGCTGCAGAACAGCCTTTAAGCCACCAGTAATGTCACTATTTCACTTTATAAATATATCTTTATTTTCAAAAAAGAAAAACCTCTTAATTTTTTAAAAAAGTGGTAAATTATTTGAAAGCAGTTGTTAAAACTTCAGGTTTTGTGTTTTTTTTTTTTTTAGTTAATGAATTTGATGGATAAAATCAAGAGGTCTGCAACTCTTTAAAAGCACAATATGCATAAATCTCAAATTTTAACAAATTTGTTCAACTAACATCTTGTAAAAAATAAATCCTTGTATGTATTAAAAGCCACTGACAAGTCCAGAAGCATTTTAAATCTGAAAATGAGATGTTTATCTAGATTTGTCAGGTGAATGAGACCTAGAGTAAGTGTTCAGAGGTATATCTGACTAGAAATAAGATGGACCAGTGTACAAGTTATTGCAGGTGTAGCTATTTGTTGTTGCAGCAAGTGCTTCTCATTACTATCACATTAATGAAGTCGAAAAATAGCAGATCAGTGCTGGTCTAGACCGGTCTTGATGGAAAATCCTGAGGCTGGTCCGAGACCGAGACAAGACCTAGTAAAAATGCTCTTGAGTCCCAGACAAGACCAAGACATTCAATATATGGTCTTGAGAAGACCATTCTTGAGTACTACAACACTACTTATTAGAAACTTATTCTAAAGACCATAATCTATGGCTAATAGGTCATTAACTAAGTTTTCCCTTAGTAACCTTGTTATTACTGCAAATTAATAGCAAATTAGGAAGTGGTTTCACATTAAATATGATCTTAATTAGGAGTAATTAAGAGAAAAGAACTACTGATTCAAAGAGATTACTGAAGGAAAACACTTAAGCTGGGCATACACAGTGCAATTTCATTACAAAGTCCTTCCTGATGTCCTCATGATGATTTCAGTTGCTGTCTGTCAATTTATGAATGAAAAAATACCCCAAAGTTGAGGACTCTGCTCATGGTTCTGCTCTCACTGTGAGAGTTTCCGGAATCACGACAAAAATATCTAACATATCAGAAATCCATTCGACCTGTTGGGAACAGTTGGTCGGGCTGTAGTAGGGTTGTGGTCGGCCACTGTATCCCTCAACACTACAAACAACACATGAGCCGACTGGAAGATGGTGCAACTTCCAAGTGAGTCGAGCAAATCAACATTCCTGGCTCAGTTGGATAAAATTTGCATAGCTATAGATTATGGTCTTGTAGAATACAGTACTAATAAGCTGTTAATAATGACTAATAAGCAGTCAATATGCAACCAATTACCATGCAAATAAGCAGCTAACTAGTTGTAAAGTGTTACCAAAAAATAATTCCCAACCAGAGAGTCTTAAAAAATTCTGGAAAATATGATATCTTCAGCAACTGCTTCCACTACTCTGATGTCTCTTTTTGCGATGGTATAACAAAGATAATTGTCATTTTCTGAGAAAGAAAAATTACAACATAATGTTCTACCCAAAGAAGATAAAGATAGAGAAGCTGAAATCATGTTAATAACCATATACTGTGTTTTTAGGAGACATATTATGTCTTTTACAATGAAAATAATAATAACACAGGTTCAATGGAACAAAAGGAGATCACTAGGAGTTCGAGTTCAGCTGTTGTTGCAGGCGTTATTTTATGAAAGAAGGTAGCTTTAAAAGGGGGCTCAGATATGAAAGCACGATATTCAATAGCATCTGTCTCTGATATTGTTTCATATAATAATCATTTTAATAGGATTTCACAATCTCCTAATTTAACATGCATCTTTATTTTAGAGAGCATGGCATGATGTTCATGAATTCACATAATCAGTAGAACAAATAGTGTACAGTCACCTGTGCTCATCATGAACACACGCACAATAACACACACCATAATACGGCTATGTAAACATCAAAGCCCACTCTGATGGGGATAATTATCTTTATTACAAAGAACACAATGAATCTTTTGATGTCAACAACGAGACAAGCCTCTGAAGTCGCAAATGGTGGAGTGTGTCATGGGAGCTTAAAAATGAACTCAGAGGATCAGTTTCAGTGCTGTGACACATGCAAGCACATTCAATCACATACATGCACACACATGCATACAAACAGGCAATAAAATCTTGCCAAGAAACCTTGCAAAAACACCTTTTGATTCTGAGGATAAAGAGTACACCCCGAAGCAGCTGCCACCGCCCTGATTTCTAAATAATGACAGTTTCCTTTGGGAAATTATCCATTAAAAATTGCTATCAGGCATTTAATAATTAAAGGTTAAGCTACTCAATGAAGATCACTAAATCCAATCCAATAAATCCATTCAGGGATGATTTCTCCATCTTGACAAAAATGGCTTCCTTGACACCTCTCTCAAACCAACAGTCTTCCTTGGATAGGATGGAGATGTTGTTGTCATTGAAAGAATGTCCTGACTCTTTAAGATGGAGGTGAACAGCAGAGTCCTGTCCAGAGGAGAAGCACCGAATCGCATATACCACATTGCTTTGCTTGGGTCTGGGTATTTTTTCCTTGGGATGAACAAGCTTCTGGCCCAGGGTGTTAGAAGGTTTGAAATGTACCGGAATGTTGTGCTAGTGGAAGAGCCTCTTTAGTTTTTCAGATACTCCAGACAAGTAGGGAATTAAAATGCTGTGGCGCTTGTTGTTCTCCTCTTCTCTGTTGATATCTCGCTTCTTAGAGGTCTTGGTGAAGATAACATGACCCGAATGACTGAGAACCTACACAGAATATTACTCAACAATGCTGATGCTTGGCAAATACTGTAATAACAGGACCATCTTACAATCTGATAAAAGACAGGCTGGTGATCATCATCACCCTCTGAAAAAGCTGAAGCTAATAAAAACAGTCTTAGATGTGTATATGACCCCTGCAGAGTCTGGTGCTCTTGTAGATCTCTGTTTTTTTGGTTCTGACTGATGAGATATATTTATTGGTTAGCATCAAACCTCTGAGTTCTTGTTGAGTCTTATCAGCACATTCAGGTCTTGATGGTTGTTTTGTGGGCCACAGCACTTTCTTCTATGTGTTTTTGCATTTCAAGGTAATGCCTTTATCGCTTTACTGAGGTCTTTTACTTTATTATGTGGCTTTATTGTGTGTTTAACTGCAGATCCAGTCTAAGAACAAATTTCCCTTTAGGGGTCATAAAGTCTGCAATTGTACTGAAACAAAGGCACGAAAACAGATGATGCATCTCAAACAGTGAAGCTGTTTATGGTCCTCAATGTCTGCAGCAGCTTTTTACAAGAAAACTGAAGATCACCTTGACCTGTCGTACCCTGGTATTACCATCCTAATCATTTATGATGCTCCACATGACTGTCTTTGTTTCAGTCTTTTCAAGTTTTTGTCCTTGCCTTATTTACTGTCCTTGAGCTGTGAAAGAAGTTCAAGTCTTCAATCTATCAAAGACAAATATTATTTATTACATATGAATAGTTAGATGGCAAAAACTGAAGTGTTGATATATCAGTGTTAAACATTCCAGAGTTGATTTTCAACCCTCTAAGTGTAATTTAAACTTCATTCAGTGTATTTTACAGTGTTGATTCATTCATTGTTAGTCCAAATCTGTAGAGAGTCAATTGATTAAAGCTCTGCACACTGTCAGTTCATATCTATGAGGATATGTGGGTGGTGGAGTTTTTCCATCATGCCCTTGAGCATGTGTATTTTAGATGTGTTTAAATGAGTTTAAGTGTATCAACGGGTATTTTAGACTTTTGTTGTTGCTTTTGATGCTACATGTTTTTGCACCATCCGTGAAGTTATCCACCGAGTTAATGACTTCCCGCCCTTTTGCAACTCGTGTCATTAAAGAAAAGTACAACCTGACTACAAGGTTGTTTTTCTATTTTTCCATATCAGTGGACACCCCACTCTGTCTAGGGTGTAAAATACTGGGAGAACATATTTCAAAAAGTGCTTTAATGGCTTGATAAATACTGTCAGAACAGGCAAGACACACCAAAACCGCACTGACCTTTCTTTGACCGCCTCACTCTGGCATTTCTCTATTAAAGCATATCCATAGGATCCTGTTTGTGCATGTGTTCCAGCCTATGCCCATGTAGCATGCTTAATCAAAGAGCGAAATGAATTTCCAGTTAAGGGATAAATATCTTCTTCTTTAAGTACAACCACATGCAAAATGTGCACAGTTTATCTAAACAGTCATTGGATGCATGTGGAAACACCCAGTTTATGTTATATACAGTTTTATACAGTATTTTCCCACTGCATAATATTGTACAATTATGCATCTGTTTTCTGAATAATCTTCATATGTGAAAAATCACATTATAACCAGCCCACTCTTCATCTGAGCTACTAGTTTTATTGTGCCTTCTTTTTTCACGTGGTGTCCACTAACATGTTAGGCTGCTTGAAAGATGAGGGTTAAACAAGTGTAACCTTTGCCCTTCGGACCTTAGAGTTTAGATTCTCTTGGCCTCTTGGTGCTCATTAAAGGTTTAAAAAAACTTTCCACAAGACAATAGTATATTTGTTGGATTTGAATTATTTTTATTAAACGGGGAAGATCAAATTTAGCATAGTTTCAATAAACTGCATGAAACTGATGTGCTTGTGCACAGAGGGTTTAAATGTACCCAATGTCCAATGTTTGCCTCTATTAGACCTTTGGATATACAGTATATAAACCATCCTGAAATATATTTATACATGAAGACACAATAAAGACATGAACATTATATAATCCATCTGCATTGTATAATATTATCAGTATTTGATCTTTATCGTGTAAGATTTTAAATGATGGATTTTTTTTCAGGTGGTAATATGTTTCAGAGTTTACAGCCTGACTAGGTCCACAGTTTTGTATGTTACAGAGCAATAGCTGCTCTTTAACCATAGTAGATAAAATCATTATTAAAATGGAAAAAAATGGAATTCTGAACTGTAAAAATACTTGCTTACTTTTCATCACAGATAATCCTGCCTAGAACCAGATACTGTAGGCCCTGTCAATGTAAACATCACTCATCAAGGAACCACCAGCATCATTCAGCTAGCTTGCTTGAGGCAAATGGGCCCTCGCTGATGAGAGCTCACCCGTGTGAAATTAAACACCAAATGAGATCTGCCAGTCACTGTCTTAATGTGCTGCCTAGCCCCCTGGCATTGGCCCACACACACACAGCTGCACACATTCTTACATGAGTACACACTAACATACTCAATGACACAAACAGAGTGCTGGTGGAGAAAGTCTATGAGGAAGCTATTATTTGACCAGCATATTAAAAAGCTTAAAGAGACAGACTCTCTTAAACCAGAGCCTGTGCAGCTTTGATCAAACCAGACTTGTTCTTTAAGGGCTTGTGTTATAAAAAGGCTCATCGTGCTGAAAGTTCACTCACAGCAAGTAGCCTAAATCCATGTATCTCACTTATCATTTCTCTTTCTCAAGAATGTACAATATTATGAATGCATCAAGTGTAGTTAAAGACCTGTAGCATCCTATATTGTACAACCACAGCTCTCCTGTCTCATTCATCAATCAGTGATTTTCAGTAAGAAGCTTTTGTTTCCAATTCCTCCTAAAGCATTTTTGGAAAAAAATGATTAGGCTGTCATATCAATAATCACCATTAATCTCAGAATATCTGTCGTTAATCACACTTAATCTCACCTTTTTGAAACTCCAATATTTTGCATTTATAACTGTTTTTTTCCCACTTTGGGTGTGTGTACTATCTTAAAGTGAGGTTAATTTACTTCCTGTTTGGATACAGACTTGTTTTTGTTTTGAAAGAAAAAAAAACTCCAGGTAAATTAAAGATTCTGGTAAAACCTTAATCACAAAAAAAATGAACTTGTTATGGAGCGCAAAGGAAGTAAGGGAGCAGTAAAAAGGTATATTTGTTATATCACAAGATGCAGATGACTTTTGACTTATCTAATGAGTTTTTGAGAGTGAAATAAGACCTTAAGGAACAGTGTTGTTTTTACATCACTGTGACTGCAGAGAGCCATTAACCTGACACAACAGGCTCTTTCATACATCCAAAGCCTAGGATATATTTTACATTCATCTGGGAGAACCCTGATACAAAGCAATTGGGAAGGGCTGGGCTTTTCAAAAAAATTCAAGGAGGGCTGGCTGCAGACTGATCATCCGAGACACTGTCTTTGTCTGAATGGAGGTACATGCAAAAACTTTCAAAATAATAGCTTTGTCAGCAGGGAAGGGCTATGTCACCACTGTAACATGGCTAAATACTGCTGGTGGTTCACTCATGGGGATTCATGCTGGTCTTCATTATAACAGGGTCAGATTAAACTGGTCTATTTCAATAGGCCACAACAGATAGTAAAGTCTAGACCTGTCCTCTTTGTAAAATGTTTTGAGATAACTTTGGTTATGAATTGGTGATATACAAAAAAAAAAAAAGGAGAAAAAAAAGGACACAGTTTATCAAAAGCTAAATAACTTTTTTGAATCATAAATCGTTGCCTGTGATTTGTTTTTCCTCTTGAAGCCAGCCGTGTTTCCCCATTGACACTATTGATGACTTTGAATCCCGTGCGGCAGCATTTTGAGCGAGCTTGCAGCTCGAGTGACTTTGGTGACTTAAATGATTAAATCCACACCAGTAAATCTGATATTGAATGTCTTTTTATCCATTTTAATTTGAATTACGATCATTTATTACCGCTAGCTCAAATGCTAACCTCCATATTGTTTCTCTCTGTAAAATAAAGCAGCAGAAAGGAGAGATAGACTTCAAAGCACTTGATGATTTATACAACTGTATACATTGAGTACATATCTGTATAAAACAATTGTTAATATGCAAGTTGTAAGTTTGATATTGTATTTGGAAAAGTGTGATAAGTTTGTATTAAAAAAAAGAGAAAGATGGAGAGAGCCTGTGATGCAGCCCCCTGTATTATTGTTATTTTAATATTTAGCAGTAAAACTCAATAATAAGCAGGAAAACAACTTCAGGGTCACAGAGACACTGTACATTTACAATTCTATTTTTTTGAGTCGTTCTGAGTCAAATATAGCTCTTAAATAATTTGCTAGTCTGAGCAGTCAGTTCAGAAAGTTTAGACTGGTATTGGATCACGGTATCGACCAATACAATTCCGATACCCAACACCTTGGTATCGGAATTGTATTGGGAAGGAAAAAATGGTATTGAAACATCCCTAGTAGTAATATTAATCATGTAGCTAGTGTAGCTATGTTAGCTTTAGCTAAAGCTAGTGAAGCTAAAGTGAGTCTCTGTTTGTCTATTGTGACACATATGGCGTCTCAGATGAACGGTCTGTGAGAGTGGCTGTCACAGATGTATGGTATGCAGTCAGACTGTCTTGAAAAATTCACAGGAGATTGGACGACAGACTTTCACGACAGTGAAAAAAACATCTTATCTGCCAAGGGAAGCTTTCATTGTGGCTCCCTGTTCTTGTTTTATTAAAGAAATGTGGCCCAGTTCTGATAAAACTCTGCTACACAAAGGCTACATTCAAGCTAATCGCTACACTGGCAGCAGCCATTGCCACAACCAAACAACTTGAACTAAACTATAGTCAGCTGGTCCGTCTGTCACTTTGGAATAAAAACTCCCTCCTCCCTCTGTGTCTGAAACAGCTAAAATACCTGACTATCTGATGAAAAGCACACACAAACTGTCATATAATGGCTACTGGTCATGTGTCTTCGAGAAAAAAAAAAAAAACATTTGATTTTTTTAAAGTAGTGATGTTGACTTAGGTTGTCTGCTTGTGAGCATTTTCTCATTTAGAATTTTCAAGGATTTCCTTGGTATAGATCAAATGTATTGATTAAACTGATCCTAATCTAGGGGTAGACCTTCACTCTGCCAGCTTTTATTAGAATAGACCCAAGGTGAGACATAGCCTCACATCAAGTATCTCTTCTCCTCATTAAACTACTAAACATTTATATCTTAATCAAAGATGTGAAGGTCATTCCTACAGCACATGGAGTTTCATTGATTTTGAGGATAAATGCTCTCCCATCGTTCAAAGAGCCAACTTATAAAGAGGCATACGAATCTTGTGAACACTACTTCAATAAAGCATGGTTACTTCGATATGTAATATGAGCTTTGCCAAAGAAAGTGTTTTCAAGTACTTAGTAGGGTCATTTAAATCAATTTAAAGCCAGGCAGGTTGAATGTCTTGATAAAGTATCACACTATTGAAGAAGTTTGTCTCCCCTTTCAGATCAACAGTAAACACCATAGATTTGAAAATCATGATAATGACAGCTGAGCTCAGCTAATTGTAAGAAAAATCATTTTAACCCTAAACTGGATCTTTCCTTTATCCTACCCAAGAACATTTTAATGCTGAGACTCAACCAAACCTTGAACATATCATGTGATGTATGCCTTCACATGGTTCTGTGAGCATCATTCATGGTGACACAGTGGAAATTGGTGCATCTCATCTCTTACATAGTAAGCATGTGCCGCCTCATGCAAGTCTGACTGGCAGCTGTAATCATTCTTCACTATCAGTGGAGCCAGCTGGTTATTAAACTCTTGCCAAAGTCAGCTGGGAGAAGTGCAAAAACATTTTTTCCACCAAGAACATCTTTCCAATGCAGTTGTTTTCTCTTCTTTTAATGTAGAAATGTTGTCTAGTTGTGATAAAACTAAAGCCATAGCAGCATCTTCCCCAGCCGCCATTCTTTACATGCTTGCAGTGCAACTAAACCATGTCTGTAGCTGTCATATCTTTCTCCTCAACGGATGCTAACTGATCCGACCATTCTCCAAGCCAGGAACAAGCATATCAGCTTGGAGCTTTGCAAGATAGATCAGCCTGATAACAGACATGGAATTTTTGAATTTTGAATGTTTCTATAGTATCACAGAAGAAACCAAATAACATATACACTTTTGTTTTGTTCAGTTTTACTGGTTGCCACAGCTTCCACCAGAGAAGTGAGTATTACAAACTAGAATAGAGTGGTGCCATGGTGACATAGTTTTGAAGGAAAACCCAGAAGTTTTGCTTGGGTTCCCTCGGCGGTGAGCCTGTGGGATTTTTCAATGGGATCATTGCTGAAAACAAGATCTGTGTCTAATCAAAGTTTATGAAATGTACACATTTTGTTCATAAAGATAATCTTCATGAATTCATAATACAAACCTCATATTTAGTTCGTAAGTATAAGGTCCAGATAAACAAGGTAGTTCTAGTCAGCTGCCTTTTAGCATCCACCGTTATAATAAGTCACAAAAAGATATGCAATTCAAAAGTGGAGAATTTTTCTGATGTTTTTTTATGTCATAGAAAAACATTAAAATCTCTTGAGTTTGTGTTCACCTCAGACCTTCTCTAAGGCATTTAACCAAAAACTCAGTTAAAAACCCCATAAATGTCCAGACCAGGGAAGCAGAAGTGGTAAAATGCTAAGAGGCATCTGGCTGCAGCCCTCGAGCAAACCTCTCCACTGGGGCGTTTGGCTGGAGACCTCTATGGTGGGGCGAAACCTCTGCGATGGGGCGTGACGTACATTGCCCAAGCCATGGACCTCTACGCTGGGGCATGATGTATATTGCCCGAGCCGGCGGACCTCTACGCTGGGACATGACGTATATTACCCACGACGAAATTTCAGCTTTATCCACTTGCCGACAGGCTGACCCTAAATCTAACCAGTCGGGTTTTAACGCCTAAACCTAACCAGTCGGATTTGAATGCCTAAATCTAACCAGTCGGATTTAAACGCCTAAACCGAAGCAGTTGGGTTTTAATAGCGTAGACCTATACGCTGGGGCAAAGCTTCGCCCCAGTGTATGGGTCACAAGCTTTCCTGTGGAGTAAATTTTACCCATAAAGTGGTTTTGGGTATATATGGACATTCATAAAATTTGGAGCTATGCGGACATTTTTTATGACATCAGGTGCTACAAAACAGACTTTTGGGAAAAGTCAGGGACCGACAGACTTTAAAATTATATCAATACAAAGTTAGACACAATCAAAGAACAGCTTTAGGTAAATTTTACACAGTGGCAGTTCTGTTAAAGAAAGAAAACTGTACAACATTTTGTTGAATTTGGAGGATGGATTGAATGTTAGAAAACATTCCTCATACTAATCTTGCTCACAAAAACAATCAGACAGCACTCTTCCTTTTAATATTCCTAAAAATGATCATTTTTTGTTAAAGTAATACATTTAAGACCTGTTTTAAACTACTACTACTATGAAGCGCAACATTTTACCTATCTTACACAACTAAAAGCAGACTACATTAGTTTAAAAAAAGAAGGCAAGAGTACAAGTACAAGTAAACTTTCATGTAACTGAAGAATGTGTGCAGCCCTGCAGCTTCTGTTAGGAAAAGTAGGAGAGAAAGGCCTTCAGCTAGGCTCTGAGACAAACCCTTCTTCTCCTCTCTCCTCTCTGTCCCAGCTTCTCTGAGCTCCAGGTAGCTCTGCTGTCACAGTTACAAATGACACGTGCAGTTCCAGCACAACAATCAGTCCCTACTCAGCACGCTTCCTCTCTGCGAGGTGCTGAGTCTTTAAAAAGATTACAAAGGAAATAATAAAACATCTGTGAACACAGAACACCACATGCTGAGACTGTAAGGTTTGTAGTTCACCACCTTGAAGTGAAATCTTTAGTGTATGATGGATTAAAATGTGAAAATTCATTCTACCATGCAGCACTTATTTTCATACCTTTACCAGATGCTGCCTTTTTAAAAAGGAGTCCTGGTCAAAGAAGCTGCTTATGAATGTAACCTTGATAAGAAAGCTGCATTCTTTTCACAGATTCATCAATAAATAAGACAAGCATTGTTTTGAAAGCGTTTTCTCAGCTTGCCTTGCCTACTACCCTTGAAAACCAGAAGCCAAAGATCTGCGGCTGTCAATCATTTCTATAAATTGGTGTCAGTTTTACCCCCAAATGGTACATGTCCCATTTTACAGCAAACCGCTCCACATTCTGTTTTCCTGAGCGCTGCCCTAAACTGATTCTCCTCTTCTGTAAAATCTCCCTGCTATCATCCCACGTCTGCTGGCCTATCAGCCTGCACTCAGAGTTCAAACATCCCTTTCTGCAGACAGATGTCTATGTAGCATGAAATAGAGCCACTAAGGGAAATCGCCTTTACCCAAAATGTTTTCACAATGCTTGGATGCTGCAGTGTCTATATTTCATTCTTGTTCCTGTGTGGTTGGGTAGAGATACTGAAAGAAACCAGTAGTGTCAATCTGTCTGTCAGCCATGCATCAGGATCACACGCTTTTAACCAAGTTATCTTTCAGACACTCCAGGTGAACTGGATACACATCCTTTTAGATTTCTTCTTCTTTTATTTATTTATATCATGACAAGAAATGTGATGAATCCCAGGATGCTCCAGGTTGGTGTTTCCTTAAGAGAATTTATACAGCACAGTAACCCAGAGAGATAAGGTTATGAACGGTCATTCACTCTAATGTAAAAGGCTACTAAGTACTGGCTTTTCCAAAGGAGACAGGGAGGTGACAGCCCACCAGTTAGAGGCTGACGGGCCTTATCAGCCCTCACAGCTCACTGCTAAAGAGGTTGCACTCAGACAGGTTGGAAGTAATTAAGAAAGAAATTAATGATGAGTGCAGCAGTGAGGACTATAAGGTGAATAATTGCCTATTTTTTATCCTTTATCAGTTTGGTTAACTTTGTTTAGGCTCTTCTCTTGAGACTGGACCACAGATTTAAACCATATCCATCTCATGTCCACTTTTCACCTCACAGCAACAACAAAGCTCATAAAACAGCTACCAAAAATGTTGCTAGCTCCTGCTGGCTCCTAGTATGGTAGTCTTTTTGAAACATATTTACAGCATTAAAAGCCCTCAAAAAAACATCATCCCACTTCCTGTACTACAACAAGCATACATACAGCATGGTAAGTCTATATAGTAGTAAATGTTAAGCTAATGTTGAGTTAGCGTCTATTGTATGTGTTTAACGTTAGCCCATTGTTAGCTCCACTAAACTGCTGTGACTGTTGTTTCAGTCTTCACCTCTGTTCTAATCATATCCAACATCTCTCCTCTTGGTTTTTTGACTTTTGGGAAAACAAAAAAATGCAACGTTCTTCTCTAAACATTTGGAGTACTGGCTGTCAGACTTGCAGCACACTGCTTTAGCATAGCTCCTGCTGAAAGCTTTACAGGGTTCCATGCATCTAGCCTAAAAGTGATTTGCATAAATGTTAGCTGTGATGCAAAGTTTTTCTGTCTTGAGTAACTGGTCTTAACTGAACAAAAAGGGCAGAATATAGTCCCCAAATAAAAAAGGAAAACACTTAGATGAGCAATTTATGGAGGAAAATAGACAGAATTAAACTCTATCAGAAGGCACAAGCCATAAAAATACACACAAAGACCAACAAAGAGCAAAAGGCAGAGCACACAATGTGAGCGACAACAAGGACCCCGTTAAAGCAATTAAAATATGAGGCAGAAAACATATGGCAGCTGTGATAGAAAAGTTAATGATTTGGTGCAGAGAAAAACACATGCCCTTTCAGATTTGAGTAAAAAGGTAACCTTCACATAAAAACAATGAGTCAGCCTCCTAAAATAACGAATAGAGATCTTAGAAAGAACACAATTTAGGTTTGTGGTGCTTGACTGAGACCAGAGATACTTCACAGCCTGTGTTACCTCAGAATTAATTATGGTCTGACATTCCCTCTTTTCTTCTTTCCTCGTCTATAGAGGAGACAGAGCTTCAGGCTGTCTGTTTCGGGAGTAATAAGACCTCATCTCAAGACTGGAGAGAGGAAGACTAAAACATATATAAGGACTCTTCTTCCTATCCTCTTTCCTCCTCTTCCTCTAAACCTTTCTTGCTCAGCACTTATATTTTACTTCTCCGTCAAGTTTCCATGACCAGATCAGAAGCCCTTTAGGTATTAAAGCCCACATTCTGCTTGTCAGACACACAAACAGCCATTGAAATTGTTAAATCCAGAAATCCCCTGCAGGCTGTATTCTATGGTGAAAAGGATATCAGTAGGATCTGCAGTGCCACAACAGGGTGGTCTGCTTGGCTCAGATGTGAGTGTGCTAATTATAGAACTGCGGTTGAGTGTTAGCAAACTACACAATAGAGATCTGGTTAGGAAAGAGAGAAACTCCGAAGCCTAAATAGTTCTTATCTCAAAGAGTTTTAAGGCTGGAACTACATTCTTTCACTACAAGTTGTTGAGAGTCAGCCATGTAGTGTGGATTTCATGAAAAAAAAGATTCAGCCTACTTGGTAGTTTTTTTTTTTTTTAACCTGAGCTGTTGTAGTTTTGGAGACCAATCCTGAACAAAGGGCTATAAAGACAAATGGACTCATCATCTCAGGATCCTTTGCAACACCTATAGAGAAAACACATTATAATCTCTGATAGGAGCAGACCTGAGAAGACTGCGCAGGGGTCAAGGTGATCAAAAGTCCTGTGACCTTTTGCTGCATTCCAACTAATGTGGAAGTCAGGGTTGGGAATGGCATCACACCCCAACTTGAATGCTTTCCGTTTGCTTCAAGCTCATAACTGGGGGTTGCTCTGACTTTCTAATACGGAATAACAAGTCCAGGGTCCATTTATTAATCTGAACTCAGACTTTCCAAGTTCCGAGATTAAATGAAATGCACCATTTCCTCACTGCCTGCAGCAGATCAGCTGCCTTCCACAGTGTGCCTAGTGCTCCCAGTTTAGCTTAAGTATCAGTGCAGTCAGAAGTACAAGAGTTTCTTTTCCTCTTTCAATGCCATCTAGACAAGGGCCCACCAGTATCAAAAGAAGGACACAAAACTCTTCTCCCGTCTCAGAAGGACGATATGATAGCTGAATCTTGATGCCACATGACTTTTAACTTGCTGGAACCATAGAAGGAACATTAATGGACTGATTTCTGCTCATTTCTGGATCTGTTGGACATCAGACTTTAATCACACTGTGATCACAAGTAAGGAGCTTTGATCTGGGCAGAACAAGCTGTAGGAAGTGTTTCATGTTTTTCATTCATTGATAGCTGCATTTGTTGTCTCGTTGTCTGCTTATGAATCGTTGATTTGCTTTGCTGTGTGCACATTTATCCAGTACAGTGCCTTCACCTAGTGACACAATTAAATTCTGCCCACTGGATTCCTGTTAAGTGTAGTGAAAATACTAAGATTGTAGACTCCTTAGTCACGCCAGGGAGCTTTCTTTGTTGTATGTCCACCATCTTTAAAGTCACATATGAAACCACACGTGCATCAGCCATCTTCTTCCTTCTACATACACAAACACACACAGGATTATAACAGTAAAAGTTATAGATTTGTATTATGTTTGTGGTTTATTACATTTTTGGACAGTGATTATGGATGCAGGTGCAAAAAGCACCTTGTAGTCATATAAATCTTTGCTATAAATGAGTTTAAATTCTCAATTAAAACAAGAGCATTTGAGTTAATTCCTGACCTGCAGAGTGGTAAAACTGTTTTAATCCAAAGGCTTTTTATGGCACATAAGAGCCATTCTCTTACATTCTAGAGCTTGTGATTTATTCCTGTAGAGTCTCTACTCTCAGATATCTTCTCTTTTTGCCTTACAACAAAGTGATAATTTGGAGAAAGCTATAACCATTAATGAGTGAGGCTTAAAATCATTCTTTCCACTTGAAATATTGAATGTTTTCTGTGAAGTGGATGCATTAAACTATGATGTGTGAAGATACTTTTCAGAACAACCTTGAGTCAACTCGCTCTTCCCAAAGTGACACAACAACATGAAAAACTGTGAGCTCAGGCACCAGAGAGAGGAGTGACTGCATAAAAGGGACAGGCAGATGGCTGACTAAATTCACCGCAGAAAACAGATACACCAGGTGACCTTTCAGTAACCCCTCTACGCATTTCTCCCTCTCTGCTGACTCTTTCGTCAGTTTCCTCCGTTCAGGCAGGGCAGGAAGAGAGCTCTGTTTGCTCTGAGCTGAGCGACTGATGCTCTGCGCTCAGCTGCTGTGTTCATACGGGATGCAGTCGTAAAGGTCATTTTTAGAAGTTCAACATTAGTGAGCGGAATTTCAAGTGAAGCGTGATGCCAACATTTTGTGGCCCCGGCATTCAGCAGGGAGAACAGAGGAGTTATCAGGTGAGCCGACAGGCCCGGTAATGTGTCTCTGGAATGAAAAGGATTTTGATTCCAATGGTGCGAGATAGCGCTTCTCTTCTATTTCAGTGTCATTCATATTAAGTGCTTCTCATTGTCAAAGACCTGATGTTAATCATGTTAAAATCCCCAGATATGATTGTGTGTTTGAGTGTCAGTGTGCCCTCTCTAAAACCCATGAGAAAGACTTTCATCAGTTCAATTTCAAACTAATCTCATCAGCCCCATCATCAGAACAGGAGTGCAGCCTGTAAGAGTGTGACTCACCGTCTGTAAGGCATCTTTTTTAAAGCACCACTCATTAAATTCTTCAGAAAACTGTTTGCAAAGCCAAACAAATCATAGTCACCAAGCGTAAAACGAAATAAAAAAGAAGGGGGGGTGAGGAAGCAACGGGTTCACCTAAGGGGACGGCTTTGTTGTGTGAAAATAAATCCTGCTCCTGATTAGACGAGCTCTGCATGGGGTTCAGGTGATGTGGTGCCAAAGATTTAAATTGTCCATGAGCAGGGCATTGTAATTGATATGAAACATTTAATTTAGTCTTCTTAAGCGTTACATGGAATTGTCATCCAGGGGTCTTTATAATCTCATTGTTCAGTGCCTGCATTATTTACCCTAAATTTATAGAAAAAAGGCAGTTCAAGTCTACTCTATTTGAACAAAAATTTAACATCTAAGACCCTTCATTTTTACTACAGGTATGCTAATCAATTTGAGTGTTGTTTCGTTCTTAATTTCTATAAAATGTACATATACAATCCCATTTTGTTAACAATAAACTCAAACCCTTTATAGGGCACCCATTGAAATACTTGGAAATTCAAAATTGAAGCCCTCGAATGTTATTGGTGGACATCCCAATACTTTATAAAACTTTTTTTTCAGATCTATACATTTGTTTTCACTATTATGGTGAAAATCAAGGTCAATAAAGTGACCGTATATGGTTCTTTGTCTGTTTATGGTTAAAACGATCCATAAAGTGTATACATATTAAGATGATAATAATGGAAAATAAATACATACAGAGCCTAATGAGTATTTACATGCACATTAAACAGTTGTTTGAATATAAAATATTTATTTTACAAGACATGGTGGGGTTGCCTTAAGATTCTGATTTCTTATAGAGATAAGATATGACTAGTTATAGAATACTGTGTGAGTAATAGTTGTACCACCAGTTTTGTTTGTTTAACTCCAACTGGAAACTCATAATAATCACAAATATTAAATAACTAAGTGATATTTAGAAGTATTGAGGCCCAACGGAAAAATTAGAATTAATTTATGTTGGTTTAGTTTTATTAAACTAATTTACTCTTGCAAAACTGACTAAAACCACACATATTTCACTATTTATACCAATTATTTTTCTTTTTAGTTCCACCAGAACATTTTACAAATATCCCAAATATTAAATGTCTAAATTAGTTTAAGCTGAAATAAGGCCACTGTAAGAATAAAACCTGATACATACCTATGGGATGGGAAATGTCAGCTGAAACGCCACATTTTTATTCATTTCAGTCAGAAACACTTGTCATATATTAAACCATTTTAGTGCAGTAGTCAGGCAACATGCTCTGACTTTCAACACATGGCAAGAAACCCCCATAAGGATAGATGCATTTGTGACAATGTGTATTGAGTACAATATAACTAATTCAACTAGTTCAAAAATGGACTTAGGGAGCAGATAGCAATTTAGTTCAAAAGCAATTAATCCATAGTAGCATGACTCTGAATATGAGGCTGCAACAAGCTTTATGCTATAAAAGAGGAGGCTGGGGTGGAGGAGATTAAGCTTCGCCAGCAGCAAGCAGGGATTAGTGAGAAGTACATTGTATTTAAATGCACCCCTGAGTTGAGAGAAAGAGCTGTGATTGGCCAAGAGAACTGGGAATTGATAATTGGGATCAGCTGGCCGTCAGCTAATCACAGTTGGGCATATGACTACTGTGTCCTGCATGAACTAATGCTAAATTTGCCAGGACAACCTCATTGAGAGTAAGGATCTCATTTAAAAGAGAGTCCTGGCCAAGAAAGTTAGCAGTACATTTAAACACTTTGAAAACACTACAGGTCAACCAACTCCGGAGTCACAGAGCAGAAGGTCATCAGTCAAAACATCTACAATCTGATGCCTCTTCTTCCAACAATTGTAAACTACATTTAAATCAATTTACCAGCTCCCCCAGACATAACATTCCTGCAGAAGATTCCAGGCTGCAGGAGCAGGATACCTAAAACTCCTTTCATCCATTTCAAAACAGACTTTACGGTCACCTCCAAGATGGCAGCTGCCGTCCTCTCTGACTGTTAAACTCGCATTTAATGATTTGTATGAAGGGGTTTTGGTAGAGCAAACATGTTGCCCAAAGAGGACGCAACAGAAACGAAAGCTGGAATAAAACTACAGCCAACTTGGACAGCCTCTCTGTTGCAGTGTGTGAGACAACAGGTGCTAGAGATAACCTGACTGAAGAAGTTTTGGCTGAGATGAAGGAAATGAGAAAGGACTTGACTGAAAGACTGGATAAAATTGAGGGATCTCTGAAAGGTCTTAATAAACAATGAAGCCGAGCAAAGAGTAAGTGATATAAAAGATCAGAGATTACGCACGGACTGGCTGTTAATCTACCTAATCAGCAATCAACGCCGTATGGAAGCGCATTGTGAAGATGAAGATGTATGCATATAGCATTAGAGGCCTAAAAGTGACACACACTACCACAGTTATAGTAAGTGAAATGCTCTTATCGTTGTTCCATTGTTGCGTATTTTAAGCATGCGCAGAAAAAGGTCCTTTTGTATACCTTTAACTTTGAATGCAAAACACAAGAAAATATACCTGTAACTGGCACAAGAGACATTTTTTTGTATTTGCATGTGAATTTGCCTCCTGAAACCATGCATTTTTACCTCATTATAATGAGTGATGGACTCTAGATGTTGTTCCATTGTTGTATGCTTTAAGTATGCAGAGATACAGGCCCTCTTTGTTTACCATGTTGACTTTTAATGCATTATACAAGAAAATGTACCTGTAACTGGTACAGGAGACAGTTAACACCATTTGCATGTGAATTCACCTCCTGAAACCATGCATTTTTACCACAGTTATAATGAATTATACACTCTGGATCATCTGCTATTGTAGTTTTTTGTAATAAATATACAGATGGAGGCCTTTTTTGTGAACCATCATGACTTTGCATGCAAAATATGTGAAAATTTACTTGAAACTTTTTTCAATTTTCATTTGAATTTGCCACCTGCAACCTTACATTTTAAGTACAGACATGATAACTGATGTTCTCTGGATGTAAATTCATATTTTCTAGAAAATTAAAGAAACCTGCTTTTTTCTGTTACGGATTCTTCCTTTTCTATGAAAGATCCAGGCTTCCAAGTCACTACTATATGAAATACTTGTACAAAAAGAACAGCAAAATCCTCAAACAAACCTTAATGAACATACTTTTATTGCTGGAAGATACATGAGAGGGTAGTTCATGAACCAGTGTACCAATACTGCAGCATAGTGCTGCAAGAAAGTCGCATGCTGTATCAAAAACTGTTATGATTCATGTTTTTCTTCCTTGAGAATTGAAGCAGGAAAGGCAGGCAGAGAATGTTTTTCTACGTCTATCTCCAGCACTGAGGCTCCTCTCTTTTTTCAGCGTTTAGCATCTGTGAGCTGCAGAGAAGTCAAGTGTGCAAGTGGGTAGAGAGACCGCGCTTTTACCAAAACGACCTGTTTTCAGCCTCTCCTGTCAGCGAGTACTCGCTCAGCTGAAATGTCCTGGAGCAAGACACTAAACTCCTGTCTGCTGTTCTGTCCCTGAGGCTGACCTCTGAGAAGGGATTCCTCCATTTGGATCGATAAAGTACCACAATCGTCATATTACTGACTGATAAAACCAATTTTAGAAACCTGAAGTACAAACTGTATCTATGCATGGTCAAGCTCAAACACTAAAAGTCAATTAAACTAATTATTCAAGAGAGTCAGAATACAATCAGCTTAACACATGAAAACAACAGCAGTATTGACACTGTTCATTGGAGAGGGAAAGCTGACTACAGCTTGTGTTTCACCAGTGTCACTCAGAAAGTCAATTACATGCTTATGTTGATATGTGTAAATCCTCGTCTGGAGACACGGCTAAATAGATTGCTTCTCTAAGAACAGCAGATCATGCAAGACCTGCAGAAGCGTGTGGAGAGTCTTTTCTCAGCCTGGTTACACATGGAGGATTTTTTTGCTATCCTTGAAATTTTTTGCATTATTCAACTAACATGCATGACAAACTGCACACATGCATTCATGCGCATATACTCTGCTTAAATCTGGTCCTGGCAGGGTTTAAGTGCTAAGCAGGGCGAGAGCACTCCAGCAGTCTTTCTCAACTCTAATGAGTAGAATGTTACGCTTATGTGTGTAGAGGCTGATGTGCCTACGTCGTGTCTTTGGTGTCAATCTGTAAGTGTGTGACTCATCCTACTATTAGTCTGTCTCTGAAGCCCAACAAGCAGCCGTAATCTGCTGGACACTGCACTATAATGGCTGTGTTCGAGACAGCTAATAAGTTACACACCAGATTGCAAACTGCAAAAAGCCCGGCTGAGTCACTAGTCTGGGCCGCATCATTATTTCTCAACCTGCTGACTGTGACCCTGGGGTGCTCTGCAGAATTGCTCTGATGTGATGGGGCACCCGGAAAATCTGTGGGAGTCATTTAGAAAGAGCTGAAAAGTGACTTCCATGACCCCTTGGTGATATTTACATTGACAAAGACAAACTATAACACTGTTATCTTTAATAACTGGTATTTAAAACTAATGTGAGACACTTCAGCAGATAATAAAACATAATGAAAGTAATACTTCTGCCTCTTTGAGCCAAAAAAAGCAAAAATGAATACAAATTAGATGACTTGCTCCTACTCTAATCTGTTTTAAACACAGCCAGATCGCTGGCAATTTGCAGTCCACTCCTGGACATGAATGTTTACCATTGAAAGAAAGCAGAGTGACAGTATTTGTCAGACAACTACACCTATGTGTCCACAGGACAGGATTATAAAAGTTATGGCTGCCTCACATGAGGTCACCAAGTTCAAAATGACCATAAACACTTTACAGATGCTTAAAATGTTCCCACAAACATTCAAAGGTGATCGCTGATGGTTCACACTTATTTTTAAAGGTGTCGCTTCTGTAGCAATAATATGACTGCAGAAGAAACCACAGTGAATCCAAGAAAATATCCATAAATCGTGTTTTTTAATGTTAACTTACACTCCCTGCAAAGAATGACAAGGCTAATTTCTTAGGGTTTTACAGTGTGTTACTGTAAATTAAGAGTTCAGACAGGATCCAGCACTTCAAAGAGACCCCGCTGAGAACTGTTGCCTTGTGTATTCTCATTCAGGAGTGAGGGCAAAAGATATTGATCCAGCTCTCTGCATGTGCTTGCATGTGCTGTATGCATGTGCCTGAGTTGAGAGTTGGGCGAGCTGTTGGGCCCAGCATAAAGCTGAAGGGTTGAAGATTTACAACCACATTTCTCACAGATAGCAGAGTGATGAATGACTATAATTCTGCTGCTGGATGTTAAGTCCGTATCTGGTTCCAGGTAGGGAGGACATCCAACAAAACAAAGACTGAGTGAGTGAGAGAGTGGAGTGGAGGGGAGGAGAAGGATAAGGAGGGAGGCTGGAGGGCTTTCAGCACCATGGAGAGCTCCAGTGCAATCTATGTATAAACGCTACATCACGGCAGCGTGCGCGCAGACCAATCCTCATTTCCCACTCCGCTGGCCGTCACGGAGGCTTTACTGCCGCTGTGCCAGCTCCTCTGCTGACACTGAGAGGATTCTCCCATGAGAGCGCGCTGAAGCAGCTCATTAGACATAATCAGACAAGAAATTCTCGCCTTGTTTAGGAATGTCTCCTCAGTCAAATCTTTGAGACTTTTCTTTGCATGCAGGTGAGGGAAAGCTCTCCCCAGTATCCAGACAAATAAATTGTCTGTCGGTGAAGGAGGAGAGGTGGGAGGTGTTGGGACCGGGAATGCGTGCTGGAGAGCCCGGAGAGGGATGTGCGTGTCTCACTGTGTTATTATTTTAGTCCCTCTCTGCTGCAAGAGCAAACCTGGCTGAGCTTTCCTACTTGAACCGTGAATCAAACACTGCCTTGTTGTTGTGTTTTTGTCCATGCAGTTGTCTGTGAGGTTGCCAAAGCTGGCATCCCATCATATTCAGTGATTAATCACACCCAGACAATAGGCACAGACATAGTAGGCATGTGGTTAAACACTGTCACAGATTGTCATTGGCATCGCCTTGCATGCGCTACATGCTGCAGCTCACACTTATCTTCCAGGCTGTATATTCTGGAGCAATCTCCCTGTATTATTGATGCATTTCTCCTCAGCTACTCACAAACTTATTCAAAATTAAAGCACGCCACTGCCACCCTCTTCACACTGTCCATTCACTCACTGGGAACAGTCACGGATAGAGCAGCGTCATGCACCAAAACTTGTCCAAAAATAACACTAAAACAAGCCTCTGAGCAGCATTTAAGCCCTCATTGCGCATCAGTAAACACAGCTCCCACCTTACCTGTGATATCCCGAGGCAAGAGGACAGTAAAGAAAAGGAAATTCGAGCAAGTATGCCACAGATCTCCTCGCAGCGACGCGTCCAAACTGCGCTCCTTTAGTTCCACTCCTCTCCCCCTCCACTCAGCAGGGCTTTAAGGCTTCAGATTAATTGCTCGGCTGGTGTATCAGTGTTTAAAGGTGGTAGCGAGTCCAAACTCTCAGGAGCAGTAGCAGCAGCAGCGGCAGCGGTGGTGGTGGTTTGCCATCCTCCGGCTGGTTCAGCTGGTTTCCTCTCCGCGCTCAGCTCCTGCTCTGCCCTATTTCAACTCCTCTCGCTCCGCTCCGCTCCTGACGTCAGCCGCTGCGCGCTGAATGCGGGGAGGCTGCATCTGCAGATTCATCTCACTGGAAAAGCGACACCTGTGTTCGCGTGTGCAGCCGTGCATGTCTGTTTTGTGTAAGTTTGTGAACATGACAATGATGCAGTGTCAAAAATCGGAGCATGCTGACACTGTTTACATTTTGTTTTATGTAGAGTCTCATTTCAGGAATCACTTTGATTTTGGATCAGTTTTACGCACGACATTTTGATGGTTGTTTATACAAAGTTGTTCTTGCAGGTCATGTAAAAATGTTGTATCTAGAGCCTACAAATCAAACAATAAAGAAAATTTATCTTTTCTTTGACAACAATCAGTTTTGTTTTCGTAGAAGAGCGAACAGCTGATAAAATAGTGCCAAAAAATCTAATGCAACTGTGCCCGTCAGTGATCACAAATCAGCATGTGTTTTACCTTAAAACAAGATGTGATATTATGGCTGAGACTCGTACACGTGAACATGCAGACAGATGTTGAGGATGTTGCTGGATTCACCCAGCGAGACCGTCAAACAGTCAACTGTTGTCAAAGTTAGCATATGCATATTTGATTTTGTTTTTGACAGAATGTTTCCCACTTCCCTTGTGTGCATCACTCAACAATCAGCAAGGCAGTGGGCACCCAACATATTCTCTCTTACTCTCTCCATATAATCCTCTCTTTCCTTCTTAGCATGATATTAAAGGGGAAAGAGGTTCAACTGCGCATGGCATAATTAGGCCTACATACTGTAACTCCAAAAAAGACACGAGAATGGTGGCGTCCACATCAAAATTGCATGCCGCACTAAAACATTTATACTCGATGTAACATTTATCAAGACAATGGAGAGGGAAAAAAAGAGGACTGGAACAAATAAGAAGCAGAAGGGAAACGGGAGGGGTAATAGAGGGGAAGAGAAGAAAAGTCAAGAAAGGAACTTTAGTCATGAAGTTGCAATATTTGATTCCTACAGAGGAGGCCTCAAGCTAAAGAAAAAGAGAAGGAAAAAATAACACATTTAATTCATTTTAGTGTAGAAGATAAAGTGTGTGCAGCAGCAGCAGTAACAGGTGATGTCTGATGGATAAAGATCTTGTTGCACAATGCAGAGCAATCTGCCTTGTACATCTGAGCATATTTAAGTGTCATGCATCTTTGATATGACCCAATTTAAAAAAAAAAATACTTTCATCTCTGTGTGTGATAAATAAAACATCTGAAACCAGGGGAGTCAGTTTAAAGCTTGGTGGTGTGATGATAAGCTGAGTGGAGGTGGAGCTAAGTTCTTTAAAATGAATTAAAAGATCCTGAGTGTCCAAAGACTCACGTGAAAGCCGCAAATTCTGTGCCAAACATAAAAAAGAGAGAAATTAGGATTAAATATTTGGTTCTTAATTGTAACATTTCTCAGCATTTTAAGTCTTGGTAATTTAGTGCGCACAACTCTGTAGGCAACATTTTCTGAAGAAGTATTTTTTCCCTGTTTTGAAAGGTGCTAAGATATTGCTAGATGACTGCTAAGATGCTGTTATACATTAAGTCAGTTTCTGATTGGCGAAAGAGTGTAATATGTTTGTCATTAGTATGTACATTGGTATGCGCCAATATGTTTACACATGAATTGTATAGCATCCAATACCATTAAAGCAGTAAAATGCCTGCAGGGCATCCCATCATATCATATAGTATTGTATAGTTTTGTATTGCATGCCATGACATTGCATCCTATGGCATGGCATGGCATGGCATCGTATCTTAAGGTATCCTATAGCCTGGCATTGTATTGCATGGTATCAAATCGAATGGCATGGAATCAAAGCATATTCTATAGTCATATCACATCATATGGAATTGCATAACATCATATTGTGTTCTATCGTATTGCATGGCATCACTTGGCATCACATTGCATGGCATGGCATCATATGGAATCATACTATATTGCATGGCATCTCATGACATGGCATATATCGAATCGCATGGCATGGCATTGTATCATATGGCATGGTATCACAACTCATTGTATCGCATCGTGTCACATTGCGTGGCGTGGCATCCTATCATATTCTCTAATCATATCGTATAGTATGGGCTGCATCACATTGTTTTGTCTAGTATCATTTCCCATTACATGGTATGGCATCTTATTGTATCGTATTGCATGGCATGGCATCTTATGGCATCACATGGCCTGGTACTGAATGGCATGGCATTGCATCATATTGTTTTACATGATATATTGTGTAATATCTTATATCATGGCATTGCATTGCATTCCAGGGCATTGTATCATATTATATCACATCGTATAGTTTCTTATTGTGTCCTATGGTATCATATGGCATTGTTTGATATTGTTCATTGTATTGTATGATAATCATATTATATCGTATCATATCATGTCGTTCTGTATCTTATGGCATGGCATTGCATGGCAACATATCATTTTGTATACATAACTGCAAGGGCATTTGCTCTGGTTTGCTCAACTCACTGTTACTAAATAGAGTACATTTTTGAAACCTCTGTTTATTCTTTGAAGTAAAAAATGTAAATACAGTATAGGTTGTTGCAAAAGCAGATTACTAAGTGCATTTATTCATAGATGCTTGATTTTAATTGGAGTTAAATCTACATCGGCTGACCACTGATGGGTTCGGTTATGGCATTTTGGCACTTAATGTTCCTCTTCTTCTGCCGTCCACAAGCACCATATTCTGCTTATAGTCAAAACCTGCTGAACAACAGTGGCAAATCAGCGCACTTCTGATACCCAAATCCATTTATGTGCCTAAAGACTACTTTTATGCTGCATTTTTAAAAAAAGAGATAAGACCACCACTGAATCATCCTTCCTTAAACAATAGACTCCTGAAAAATACGCAGTGTCATCAAGTTAGACACTGCTGTGCAGGACCCAGCGGTGCACTCTTTAACAATCACAACTCAGCTTTCACCAGGTAGCCATCATATTCCATGTAGACCAAAATGACACATTATTTCAGCCAAAACTAGAACATTAATCACACCTGTTTTTTTTTATTTGTGATGCACTGATAAGGAAACATTTATCTGTTTTATAAATGAAACAACATGAACCAAATTTTGAGCTTTAAGCACTTTGCTACGGTCATTTTTAAATTCTGGTAACTTTGATGGGTTCTAATTTTTGAATGACTAAATATTTGGTATCACAAAGTATTGAAAACCTTGTCAATACTACCAGAAATTTTTTGCCACTGAAGTCATTTGATTGGATATTTAACAGCATGGATATAAAACAAACTTTCTTCAGAAAGTAAGCCTGGCAGTTACATTCATATAATAACCAAATCGCAAACATTACAGACTAAGCAACAACCCATAAATAAAATAGAGAATAAGGTCAGAGGGTCAAATTATGTAGAGACCTGTTTTAGAAGTAGTTACACGAATGGTAGCTCACTTAAGCTTTGATAGCTTTATCTGAAGGTAACATAAATATGCTAGCTATGCAATTGGTGTTACCACTTAAGCAAATGTAGCTAAGTTACCTTTAGCAATGTGCACGAAATTGCATGAAAGCTAACATAGCTACATAGGTAACACATCTATGTAGTTTACAGTATATTGCTGTTTTGTGAGCTTAGCTTTAGCTACATTGCTCTGCTATCTATAGATTAGTTACCTTCAGCAATGTGAGCTTTAGCGAATTGAACGAAAGCTAACATAGCTATGTAGGTCACATATCTACGTAGCTTACAGTACATTGCTGTTTTGTGAGCTTAGCTTTAGCTGAATAGCTCTGCTATCTATAGATTAGTTACCTTCAGCTATGTGAGCTTTGGTAAAGGTAGCTAATGTTTACTTAGCTATAGAAAATGGTGACACGTAGCTTATGTAGCTGCTTTGTGAGCTTAGCCTGAGCTATATTAGCTATGTAGCTACATTAGCTACATAGCTATGTTAGCAGACAATTATCACATTTTTATTAACCTTCTTGTAAATGGGTTTTGCAGATTTTTAAGAAGAAGACACACAACTCTTCTCCCGCTGCTAGAAGGATGATACAAGCCCAGCTCTTGTAAAGCAGAATCTTGACACCAAAAAACATGAACTTGCTGGAACTGGGGAAAGAACATCATGGACATTAATGGTGCTCATTCTCGCACCTTTAATTTATTTAAACACCAATATTTATTAAACAATGATAATATCATTTAAATCTTAACTCTGAGATAGATTTTTGCTCCTCTTTAGTTGTTTTTCTCTGTCTTCAGGTTAGTGCCCTGTTAATGATTCATCTTGATTAATTATTGTATATATTTATATCACTTTTTATAATGATAATTATTCAAATCTTAATAATAACCAAAGTCTAGCATTGAAACCTCAGTACACTTGTAAATGAAGAATATACGCAATCAGTAGTATATAAATTGGGAATATACACACTTCTGCATTCACCACTACACCCCTGTGCAGAGCTTCAAAAAGATGTAAATCAGAGCGTTGTTAATTAAAACCCTTTTCTCTTAATTTTTTTTTCATAGGTCCAAACAAATAAAAAAGCTCATGTTTCTTTGCTGCCAAGAGTCATACAAAATAAGAGCGATTCTCATTCTGTGTGTTCCATACAGTGCTGAGTCATTTTAGCACTTTGAAAATGCACACATGAAAATGGATCAAATTGACATAACTTTGCAATATAAAGGACTTTGCAAAGCAAACACATAACCAGCCTAGCCTTTCATAACAATTAAATTTACAGCTTCTTCTAAACAAATCATTAAAAATATGAGACAAACTAAGCATTTACAAATGTTTGGAGCCATTACCCCTCACTTTTTAGAGCTAATGGCTCTGCAGTCTGTTCAATTTTCTTTGAAAGATATTCTCTGGAATGCCTGAAGTGAATTTTTCCAAAGTTTTTAAAAGTTCTTCTCACTTCATTTTGAGTCTAAGGTTAACGGTCAAGGTCACCTGCAGGCATTAACCCTTCCATTAACCAAAGTCCTGGACACAAATTTCTGTGATGTTAAAATGATGAACTGATAACCTTCCTCCACAAAGGTCAAAAAACAACTTCACTCACATCAAAATGTCCTGGAGAAACATTTCCTTGGCTGTTATTCAATGGCACCACTCCTGAGCAGAAGGGGAGAATATGATATGAATACAAATTTTAGATACTAATTTTAGATGCTAAACTTTGTTATAAGCTGTATTGAGTATGGATGTACTCTCAGTAACATCACACATTGGTTTATGAAGAGGAGTTTTAAAGATCAGTGTTGGTTGATGCTATGTTGGAAATGCTACCTCTACATCTACAAGGTTAAAAGTTTAAGTGAAGGCAGACCTGAAGTCTCCAAGCAAACAGGTACAACACACAACTCAGCCCTCATTATAGTCATTCATGCATAACTCTTGGTCTAGATTGTCAACATGAATGTGTTATGAACAAGAAAAATATAAATAAATTAAAAAGAAAGAAAATTTTTGTACCAGGCTGCACTCATGTTCACTTTTGCTGTCAAAATGGGCATTTCAATTTGGGCCTAATGGAGATCTTTGCAGTCAGCCCCAAGTGGACACTGCAGGATGAGGTTTTTAGTCTTAAAAATGTCTGGAGTTGGGGTTCTTTCAACACAGCTGAACTTTATCTATGTAGCATCTTTCAAACTTATAAGCTTGCAGCCTGAGCGGCCTCGCAAAAGGGTGACAGGTGGGGAATAAAAAACAGGAATTGACAGTTCTTTGTGAACTTATACAAGACTAAAGTATGACATCCACATTTGATTCATCTTTACTCTCATAGCTATAACTCTGTGTTTCATCAGATTAGATTTTGAGTATGTTGAGATGTGCAAGAATTTATATATAATATCTCTCAATGAACTTCTGAGTTATTGGTAAAGACATACATACAATGATATTTTATCCAGATTTACCATAAACCCAAATGCTGCTTTGTATTTCCTCTCAGGAAATGTCTGTAATCTTCCTTAAAATGCCAACATTTTTTCTGTCCTTAAATGCTTTCATGAGCATTTTGACTTTCCCAGGAGGAGTGTCCTTGCTTGGGGGCAATCAGCTCTTTTCTTTGCTGCTTTCTCTGAGGGCTTTAATGTTTAATCCTTGCAATTGTTTTCCTGGAAATGGCAGTAATATACAAAAATAATCACCCTGCAGTTATAGACATTAATTCATTAAACACCAGTGAAATAACCTGTACTGTCTGATCAGGCCCGCAGGGTTCCAAAGGTAACGTCAGTGCAGTCTTGCCATGACACTAAACATACTAAAGCAACAGAACTCCTGACTGCTAGTATTAAACAGCTATGGTTTAAAGTCAGTATCTGGCAAGGTATTTGTAGAATATAGCTTTCATTTTTTTTTTCATTTATTTATTTATGCAAAAGAGAGAAGATTACAATAGTACAAAAGAATACATGAAACATATTTAATGCACAGGTGGGACAAAAGAAACCCCTAAAGGCTTATAAGAGGGTCCCATACAATATTAAACACAAACATCTGCTAGATCCTGTCAGGGAAAAAAATATCAACAAATTCATATTCTCAAAGTTAAAAGCAGGAACATAATACAGTTTACAGGAAAACATTTTTTGTGCCGTAGTACAATGCACTTAAAAATTGCTATATGCAGTTAAAAGCGTTTGTTTAAGATCTCTTTTGAAGGCAAAAATAGAAGTGTGACTGCAGAGTGAGGCAGAAAATCTGTTCCAAATTACTGGGCCTCTGAACCTGGTTAAAAACTGTCCAAGGCTGGTTCTATAGAATGGAGTATGGAGAAGATCAAGATCAATAGATCTGGTATCATACTGGTGGATATCAGACCTAGTCACAAAAAAGCCATTGAAAGTTTCAGGAAGTAAATTATTAAGGTACTGAAAAACAATAGCACCTATTTGCATAATATTTATATCAAATATATTTAATATTAGTAGGCTTTGAAATAATTGAGCAGTATGAGCATTCCACTCTGAGTAGGTGACTATTCTAACAATTTTTTTTTGCAATAGAAAAATGGAATGAAGATTAGTTTTGTATATATTGGCCCATACTATATTAACATAAGAAATGGAAGGATAAACCATACTATAATACAGATCCATGAGATTTTTCTTGACAAGATGTGTCTTACACGCCGTAAAATCCCTGTGGAACTCCACACTGTACATTACTGTATGAGGATTTAGCTCTGCTCCAAACAACATATTGGAACATAGGAAAACCTTCAGATGCACAAAATTAGGCAGACTACCTGTTGTTCTTTTTGCTGGAAACAATGAAGACAGCCACACAGTTTACAGGCCTGCTATCACAGCAGGCTGAAGGCCTGGGAGGATCCACAGTAGCTTGCTGTTAAGTGCACCACCCAAAATATATCAGCGGTAAGTGCAGTAGTAGGGAGATGGATAAGTCCTGGTTATGAGGCGTCCTTGTTGTCAGCCAAGAGTAGATGGGGCAGACTGAAACTGCCACAGTCACAGGTGGTGGAGTAGGCCGCTGAAGTTGTAATCCAATAAAAATCTCAGGAAGCAAAAGCCATCCATAACTTTTGTTACTTTGATGTAGTAAAACATTACATGCTGCAGTATTCCACCAAGTCTTGGTTTTAAAATATTCATATTTTGTAAAAATAAAGCAAAAAATACATTGAAGTTTCAGGATCTCAAACACATTCAGCCTCCACACAGGAAAACTAGCTACTGTAACAAAGATTAATGTAAGTTTAGTCAGATTGTTCTGTGCTTAAAGATGAGCTTTGATTACTAAATTAAGAGGTCAATCTTGGCTAAACACTTTTGAAAAGAGATTTTCTATCTTAGTGAGATTCTCCTGATTGTTAAACACACAAAGTACTTGGTTTATAGTCATGCTGAAATTGCTCTGTGACACCTTAAACAACATTTGTACTTTTCAATGCACTCTGAAAAGTATATTTGAGCGTTTGTTGAAGTAATTTTATATTTGTGTGAATCTAATCCAATCTTGTACTTCAGTGGTGGTAGATACTTTTGCAGACTATTTCAACTTAAAATTGTAAGTTGTTCCTTTAGCGTAGAACTATGAGCTCAGATAAAGTGCAACAGTCAGGTTTCGCTTTCCATTATTTTCTTGTCACTGAAAATTGCATTTTCTGATATAGAAATATGTTATGGCCAACTGAAATTATTTAGAGTATTGCTTTATTCAAAAAGTTCAAACAGCCATACCAGCTGTCTGAAATTGAAGGTCATGCAAACTTAAATCCAAGCAAGTTTTAAATTAGCCTTATGTTATAAAAAATGTTATAGCATCAGAGCATTTATGGTTTCCTTTAGCAGTTTTTAAGTGGACCTGAAACAGTGAGTCAAGAGTGTGCACGCGGCATGTGAACGTATACGTGAGGCCTGCTGCTTTGCTTTGAGAGGCTATGAGAGGCTTAATCTGAAGTTTTCCCAGAAAGCCTTTGCATATTAGACACTTTTGCACCATGAGTGAAGTGGCTGACTCAGAGAAGTCCAATCTGTGTATTCTCTGGACGTACACTTTCTCAACCAAATGCACCTTTCAGTCTTTCACTGTGAGACTGAACAGTTAGGGGTTGTTGAAAAAATAGTTTTATTAAACTTGAAATCCAAAACAATGATTTTAGCTTTATTTTTTCTGAGTATATAGAACACACAGAAGCTTCTCTGACCTCATTTAACATCAAAGCCTAGATCTTTGACTCATCTTAGTCTTAGAAAAGAAAGTATTAAGTTAAAAACACATCTCTGAATGGTTGCTTAAGCTGTTGTAAGATGAATAGTTGCAAGAGCCGGTGATGTTTGGTTAGTTTTCTGACTACACGTAATACTAGAGCAAAGCATGCTAATGACTGGACTCAGACTGAGCTGTCTATCACAAATCATTCCCTCTGCCAGTTGTGGAAGTTGATACGCCTCATGCGTGTATCACAGCACAACGTAGGCATTTAAACGGGTGATGACTGTGTTGCAAAAATCCAATCTGAGGCAGAAATTTTACCAATGACGGTATTAATACCAGTTTACCGCCCACCACTAATAGAATGCATTTGCAGTTTTAAGTGAACAGTACTGAATCACTCTATTTTTTGTTATTGTTCTCAAATCATTTGACAATCATCTCTTAATCTGCAGAGTTTTCCCAGAATGCCTTTAGGCATGAGGCATGTTTGCACCATGAGTGAAGTAACTGACTGAGTTTTAAAAGTTCTGCCTAAAAGGGGGGAGGTAAATATTGAGTGGATGGCACATTGAACTTGATGAGACATCAGCTGCTGATTCAGTGGGTCTCTAACAGTCATTGTTGCATAGTTGCTTAAGTTAGTCTACCTGAGGAAGAATGGTAACTTAAAATGTCACATTAACATTTAAATTTTGGTTTTAAACATATAAAATAATTAATTTTAAAGGAGTATTGAACACTTATAATAATTTAGTTTAAACTATAATTGAACACTTAAAATGTAAAACTAGTACACCACACTTATGACAATAAAGTAAGCATCAGCATTTATTACTCAAAAATATTAAGTTAGTGTAGTTGCAGCACATAAAAAAATAAAGTTATTTAAACTCACAAAAATCAAATTTTGTTTACTTGTTATTTTTTGAGGTAACGAGTATCCATATTTTTTGAGTAAGCTCAACTTATTTGAGTTTATAGTGTACATCTACATGTTGTCTATCTACTGGAGTCGTATCCTCAAAATTTTGGACTAAATGTCCCACTGTGCTCCAACTTTGATGATGGAAAATTGAAGCTTGTTTGGAGGCTAGAGGATAATGATGAATGTAATTTTATTCTGCCCAACACTGTACAAAATGTTGTGCTTTCAGATCATTAGTGCAACATATATTGCTCCACTTTGTACTGAATGCAGCATTTATAGGACGTGATAAGTCATGAAAAATATTTACACCAAACCCCACTTTCATACAGGCCTTGCAGAAACACAAACATTCCTTCACTTATATTATGCCTCTGCAGAGAAAATGTTCAAATCCATGTTATTGACAAATACATATCTGATCTATAAAACCAACAGCTTTCTGGGTGAAGCAGAGACCATCTCTGACTGCTGCAGGTGTACCCTGAGTAGCAAATCAATCACGGCTAAATAGTGCAAATATGAATCGACTCCCAAGGGGCTGATACAGACGACAGCCCGTGCATGGCATTTTAAGAACATCACGTGCTTCTCACCCTCATAGCTACACCCAAAGCAGACAAACCTGAGTGTCAGACCAGCGTGTGGAGATTTTAGCAGGAACAGCAGTCCCCATTATCTCTGCCATCGTTTGCTCAAGAGATTATACCAGCAGTCATACCTCAGAAACATTACATCTTCTACCCACAACCTTAAAGGCACTCAGGCATGTGTCAGCACTAAAAGGTCTCTCTTATGTAGCTGCTTCTTCAGAGACAGAGACACTGGGAGATGTAGCCATAACTCTTTTTTATGTCCTCTTCTTGCAGCTCACAATTGCAGGTATTGATGTGATTCACACTCATACAGCCTGCATCATTTACCGAGGAAGAGCTCATAAGCTTGACCTTATCTGAACTCAAACAGGGATATTTTCTTTGAGGTGACTGCAGGGAAAAGTATGGCCATCTTCTTTCTAAATCTTCTCAATAATTTGAATGTTAATCATTGCAAATAGAAACATGTCCTCATTTACAACTCTCCGTGCATGGTGAGGGAGGAGTGGATTTGCTGGCCAGTGTCCTCAGTCCTTGGGCTTGGTTTATGGCCTAAGGCTTCAGAATATGAGGATTTAAGCCTAATTTATACTTCTGCAACCAATCGATGGCATTGCATTGTGAGTCCATAGTAACCCTAAACCTACACAGAGGCATACATACATGACCATGGCATCTCCTCCACAATGGAACTACACACTAAAATTATGCAGCCTACAAACCCTGTGATTGGTCTTCTGGGTAGCATCGGGTGACTGCCAGTCTCCAAGTAATGTCTACAGGTATAATGTAAATGTCTACAGACAAATACAGGCTTATCAAACTTGCCTTCGTCTGAAAATATCAGGAATGCATTTCCTCATCTATGTCAATCAGTGGCCAATCAAGCAGGAATGTTAGTTATCTTTACTGTAGTACAATAAAGCCTTTTTCTTTAGACAGAATTATGTTAATATTAGCAACATGGATGGGCAAATTGAACTAAACCATTTGGAAAGTAATGTCAGATTTCAACGAAGCATTACATGCAAAATATCAGGATACCATAATAAAGCAGAAGGAACTGAGATATCTTTTGAGATGAAATTAATTCATGAATTGCTAAAAAATGGGTTACAAATGGCAAATATTATCTGGAAAAAAAGCTGAAAAGTAGTTAATGAGTGTCAAAAATGGGTTAAAAGAATATAAAATGGGATAACAGCAGCAAAAATGGGCTAGGAAAGACAAAAAATGGGCAGGACAAAGTGGAGAAAAGAAGTAAAAAAGTGGCAAAAACAGGCGAAGATGGAAAAAACTGGGTAAAAAGAGAAAAAAATAGGATAGTGGTGAGTGTGCTAAGAGGAAAAAGGGGAAAAATAGGCTGGAATAAAAGGGGAAAAGTGGTTAAAAAGTGGCAAACGGGTTAAAAATAGGCAAAAAGTGGCAAAAATGGGTTAAAAGACAAAAAATGGGAAAAAAGCTGCAAAAATGGGTTAAGCAAGGCAAAAAGAGGCAAAAATGGAAATGGGAAAATGTTTAAAAGCTGTTAAAAAGTGGGGAAAAAATGGTTTAATGTGGCAATAACAGGTTACAGAAGCAAAAATGTACAAACAGCTGCAAAAATGGGTTTAAAGTGGCAAAAAGGTGGCAAAAATGGACGAAAACAGGGGAAAGGGGTCCAAAAGTTGCATGATTGAGTAAATTGAACTTCCAAACTCAGTCACAGCTTGACACACTTTCCATCTCAAAAATGAAGTAACTGTTAGCCAGGATGCTAGCACCAATGCTACTGATCAAACACACATGCACTGATATCATCAATATATCACACCTGGGGAGGGCCCACTTTCTGAGTATTTTTAGGGGCCCAGCCAATTCTGTGGGCAGACCTGCATGCAGTGTAGAGGCAAAAGAGATGCAAAAGAATTAACACAGCAGCAGGACGGACAACGGCAGAAATCCTATCCACATGGCAGCTACATGTGTGTATGTGCCATTACATCTGTACAGCAACAAACATGCACGTTGAATTTGCTGTGTGTAAAATCAAATCTGCAACCTGAAAAAAATTAACAGAACCATATTGAGGATTTTTACATTCAAACACAAAGGAGAATGCTGAAGAAAAAGGGCCACATTTTGGCCAACTGCATCGTCTCAGCTCATCGTTAAATGTCAGGCCCAAATATGAGCGTCTGAAAGACAAATGCTCTTGCATTGTGACACCATTGGATAAAACGAGCACAGCAGAACTTTTCCTGCTTTGTCCTTCTAGTTTCACACCCTGACCTGACATCAGTGACATTTATCCTGAGACCTACCAATAGATTAACATTTACTACCCATCTTTGTATCATCATTTACCAGAGTGGCACTATACAAGTATCCTTGTTTTTTATTTCCCCAGGGATTTATGTGTATGTGCTTCGAAGCTGAATGCATTAGCCAGACTAACCCGGTTGATTTTCATTGCATGCCATCACATTCATACCTCAAGTTCTATTTAAAGGATAGTTTTTCACATTGTCCTCCTCTAAATTCATCGTCCATACTTGTTCCTTTCTTGTTTTGTTTTTCTTCTCAGAGGAAAAGACCAATAGCATCCCACAGAGGACTTCTGTTGTAGCTATGATTGACCTGCCTCCCCTGTAATCTCACACACAGTCTCAGAGACAGTAGTGACGACAGCAGACAATGAGAGTGCGGCCAAGACTGGACTAGATTTTTATTGCAAAGTCTGATATGGTGCCATTGCAAAAGACAAAAAGTTTGTGTAGTTTGAGCCGACCTTCACTCACACTACATCACTTGACTTCAATGCTACATGGAAGCAATAGGCCAGAGAAAAATGTTATGAAATACATCAACCATGCCATATTTTGCCAAGATGAGCCAGTGAGCAGGCCGCTGTTTTTGGAAAGAACAGTGGACTGCAACAGGCACTCATAGCAAAAATGCTTCAGCATGGAAATAATGGCCTGGCCTCAAACAATAACTCACAGAGGATGGAGGACACTACACTGCTTTTAGTCTTTTAAAACCACAAATAAAAAGAGCCTAATGTTTAGTTTTATGGAATGAATGTTTCTGATGCAACACAAACTATAACAAGTTGCCATACCATACACACTATGTGCACTCTGAAGTACAAACACCAACCACACGTGCACACACAAACAACTCTGCTCACACACTGGCACATACAGATGCTCTCTCACTCAGACATAAACAAGAGTAGCTTCATCCTGTACTTTATTGAATAGAGCTGTCAGCAGAGCCGCCTGTGCTGTATCAGCGGCAGTACTGTTGTTCAAAGAAAACGAGCTGCCACCACAGAATGAGATACTGAAAGAGAAGGAGAGAGAGAGAGAGAGAGAGAGAGAGAGAGACTGGCTTCTTTTAGTAGCCTCCAGCCACAAAGCTTCTCATGGACCAACCAGTGCTTCTCATTTGTTATGCAGCCTCTCTCTCTGTCACTCTGTCCTTTTTTCTCCCTCTTGTAACGCACAACCAGCTCCTGTATACATAGACACATACTCAGGCTCTTGCACAGACCTCGTTTCTTACCCATGCCCACACACATACTCACACTCCTTGTATAATGGTCTTTGTTTCTTCCTCCTGCCCGGCTCCAATTTGATGGCAGCAAGGCCTCCAGGTTCCCCAGATGACCATTGAGATAGAGCTAACAGATGAAAGCAGCAGTAAGACGCTGGCGGTAATGGTGCTACAGCTCCGGCTTACAGCCCATATTTCTCCCTGATGACTGTGCCGCGCGGCCTCCCTCTGACACCTGCAGGAGTGAGCTGCTGGGAGGAGCTGTTAGTATTACAGAGGCGCAGACACACACACACAGAGGAAAACAGGAGCTGGTATGCAGTGTGGACTAATGTGCTGAAATGCTTTCAAAGACATAAATTAGTTTAATAAGTTGATGCACTTTCAGCTCACGCAGTTTTCCATTTTCGTTATGGGGTCTGTGCATCGTGTACTATAGTGTATGGACGGTGCAAACAAGGCCAAATATGCTCTTATAGAACCCCAAAATGTGAATTATGGTAATGGAAGGCTAAGTGCAGAAAGTAGACCAGAACCAGAAGCTTATTAGTATTTCTGGTAATGCTCATAATGGGAACTTACAAAAATTATTAGACTGAAAGGGTTTAGATAAAGGGGAGGATTATGTTTTTTACTTTGTCCAGATAAAATTGCAGCTTATGTTTACTTTTAAAGAGCAAGAGGGGGTTACAAAGAACAAGTGACTTTTTAAAATCATCCTTTACCCAATCCTACACAACAATCAAGGCCTAGAGTCATTAATGATTTACATGATTATCTCTCCATTTCTACAGGCCCACAGTGGCCCCAGACATCATTGTAAAAATGCATTTACACAGAAAGCACGCAAAGCATATATAGTGAAAATTTATATTCATATTCACTGTTTGATCAGATAAAACTATCATACCAAGATTTTGGATCTTAAGTACACACAAGTTCTCAATTGAGGAGCTGAACACGCAAAACTTTTATGATACAGTATGTCTATCTGTCCAATCATAAACAAAAAGGGCAAAATCACTGATAGATTAGGCACAAGCTGAATTTTTTTATGATTGTTTGAGGGCCTGATTGTTAAGTTTGAGTACACATACATTGCAAAATGACCTAAAATGTGGGCCAGATCAGAACCCGGTGCTGTGACATTGTTACAAAACAACACTTGCATGAGCACCCACACTTCCTTCCACAGGGGGAAAAGTGTAAACATACAAAACTGGCAAACTTCATTGATGGATAAAGGTTGGGGTTGCTACTCCAAGTGAACCTCTAACACAAGGCAAGTTCATTTCAAGAAAATGTCAACTGGGAGTGAATTTGCAAGCCCACTATTGTAGTTGTAGTCCACCTGCTTGCATGCGGCCACTGATATGAACTTAAATGTCAATCTGTGAAAGCCCACTAATGTATAACTACTGACTGAAAAAATAATGCACATACATGTATGCATGTCTCTGCTACCATTACACCATGAAGACAAAAGAACTCTGCAAGCAACTCAGAGAAAAGGTTATTGAAAAGTATAAGTCAAGAGATGAATACAAAAAAATATCAAGGCACTGAACATCCCCTGAAGTTTAATTAAATCCATCATCAAAAAATAGAAGGAAAATGGCATATGAGTGCATCTGCCTAGATCAGGACATCCTCAAAAACTGAGTGAACGAGCAAGAAGGACACTAGTGAGAGGCCACCAAGACACCTATGACTACTCTGAAGGAGTTACAAGCTTCAGTAGCTGAGATGGGAGAGACTCTGCTTCCAACTGTCACCCGTTTGCCTCACTAGTCAAAGCTTTATTAGAGAATGGCAAAGAGAAGGCCACTGTTGAAGAAAAAATTGAAGTGTATAGAGAAAGTTAAACAGATATGGTTAAAAAAAACAACAAGGTGAATGCTCTGGATTGGCTGAGTCAAAGGCCAGACCTCAATCCAATAGAGAATTTGTGGCTTTAAAAAGGTCTGTTTCTGCCTGATTCCCAATCAACCTGACAGAGCTTGAGCAGTTTTGCAAAGAGCAAGCCTGCCGTGATTGCAGCCAGAGGAGTGGCTTCTAAATACTAACTTAAAGGAGGAGAATATTAATGCAGCCACTTATTGTACATTATGTTTTTTCATATAATTGGCATTTCTTTGTAGAAATCTGTTTTCACTTTGAAATTAAAGAATTTTTTTTGCTTTTGTCAAAATGCAAATCATATTGACCATGATTGATGTATAAAATAAATAAAAGGGTTAAACATCCAAGTGACCTAATGCTTTTCATTGGCACTGTCCTCTTGCGACTTCTGCAGTGTGGTTGTTACCTGTAGTTTATATCTAATTTAAGAAACATGAAAATGTTGAGCTTCTTGGTGTGATTTGTGGGTTAAATGCAATGTTTTATTTTTTGTCTTTGCTAGCAGTTTTGTTTTTTTTTTGTTTTCTTGTCTCATCTTTGAGATTTGGTGTGTTTCCTTTAGTCAATCAGGTGAGTGTATTTGGCGATTAGCGGTTAAAGAAAATATAACAATGTAAATAAATTTTATTGTGTGCTTGTTACCTGACCTAAATCATTTTTTAAATACCACCTCGTGTGACTCTAGACAGTTAATATTGGCATTTATTTCAGTATTTTTTTCTTTCAGCAGGCAGAGATAGAGAGTTAAATGTGTGTATTTTAGTTTGCTTGTATCTCTGAATACTCTCCACGGGTCAGGAGGTTAAATGTCTTCTTTTTCTGGGTCAGGATGTGTTTGTGTTTGCCAAAAAATGCAACAGCACTAAATACATCCTAACTGAGGGGAGAGTGTTTCTAGCAGAGCATCAGGATTGCTCTCTTTTTGAAATCACCGTCACATGACACAAATATTATTCTGTTTGGACGTTTTGGTATTTCAGCCCACATTCACCCAGAAAGGCTGCAAATCCTCACCCACTGCTTTTTTTCTCATAGTTTCAAGGTTGTTTTGTCAAAAGGCAGCAAAGGCAGACTGACAACTGCAATCAAGTATTTGATTTAAGGGATACTTGTTTGAGCTTTTATGCCTTCATTGTGAATAGGACAGTGGACCTCAGAGGACAACAGCCTCTATACATAACCCAGGCTAGATATAGATTTAAAAAGTGGTGCCAAATACTCAATAAATGAAACAAATTCAAGACAAAATATGTAGACAGTCCTGCAGTGTTTCATCTGCTGTTCCTAGACAGGTTGAGTGGGCGGGATATAGAAAGTTTCATGTAAAAAAAAATGCCACAATATCTATCTGTAATCCTCAAAAGATCTTGCACATTTTCAACAAATCATCAAATACGGACACCTGCTTCCTGTCCCATTTTGTGTTTCACAAAAAAATGCAGCTACCATCTGTTTTTGAGGCCAATCTTGTCTCTTTTAGGCAAGCACCACTTGGAATAGCTTAAAAACATCAGGATGATGGTTACATCATGTAACAGTGTTTACCTTTTGCTCTACATGGGACTTCCTGCATGCATTAGCAGCTGCTATAAGTGACTTATATAACCTCAGATGGGTTTACATGGGAATTAATAGAAAGCCTTGTGTGTCTCATGTAGATGCTAAAGGGTTCCTTGTGCATATGTATGAGGCAGAGGACTGAGGGGATTACATGGGTAATACAAGAATTATAGAGCATTACTTTTCCAGGTATAAGTGTGATCAGGGAATGCAACCCTCCTGAAGACATGTTCAATATAAATGCAATTTATTGACGAACTAAAACCAGAGAAATTAGTCACTTTGCCTTTATGTTTGAACATCACAAGAACCAAACACTCACTGTTCTTTTTCTTTTCATTTTGCTGGTGGCTATTTTTAGCTCAGTTACTGGAATGTGATAGCAGAAACAGAAGAAGGTCTTGCATCATTGTTCAGTGTACAAAGCAATGAGTCCACCATGAGAAACACTAATAGATAGAATAGATCTCCTTGTTGAAGTGTAGTTTTAAACCAGCACCACAGTCCTTGTGGACAGCAGCAATAACAGGGTCTCTCTTAAGATTATGAGTCCCGGTGGCGTTTTACTGCCTTCATGTCATTTAGCAGCATAATTCCCAGTCAGGGACGATCAGCCTGAGGGGATTTGGCACATGAAAAAAGTGAGATGATAATCCCAGACAGAGTGCAGGGCAGAGGATAAAAACACTAATAACAGACATATGGAGCAGAGGATGATGGTGTTTAGTTAGAAGGAATTCAATGTGTGCTTGTTTGGGTCAGAGTACTGATAAGTATGAGTAAGTGATTGTTTTCAGTGTTTTTCAAAAGGCCATTATTCAAATGGGTAAAGCTTAAAAAAATCTTAATCTACAGTCACAAACTCTTTAACAGTTATTTTTTTCAATTGTGGGGCTTTTTTGCCTTTTGATTGAAGAGAGATAGGACAGTAGACTAGACAGTAGCATAAAGAGAGAGAATGATTCCACATCACATGAAAAAAAGCTGTAATTGTTTATATTTCAGAGTTAAATATTTTCAGAGTTGATTTTAACTCCCAAAGTGAAATTCTAACTCCATTCTGAATGAAATGGTTTCAGTGTTGATCCACCAGTGTTAGTTCATCTCTGTAAGTACTCAATTGAAGTAAGCTCCATCCACCTGTGATTTCAAATCTAGGGGGATATGTGGGCAGAGTTCCCATCATGCCCCTGGGCAGTGTTCTGATGAATTTTATATATATTTAGTTGTGTTTGGATGTTTCCTTATTAACAGTGATCCCTGCTGTGGCTCTTTTGGTCATGTTTCTGGTGGATTGTTGTTTTTTAATATGAGACACATTTGCACCATGGGTGAAGTTATTCATCGAGTTAGATTTCCTGCCTGTGACTTTAGGTGTTTTTAAAGGATGCATAGTGCATCAGCATGCATTGCATTCTTATGGGGTTTACTCTGCTTTAAAAGTGTTAAATTTAACTTTATTTCAGTTTAGTTGACACTGTCAACATTGCTGTGTTTATTATAGAGGTGTCACTTTACTTGTGCAACCTGGGTGGAGATCTCTTTTGCTTGTTGTTCTTGCCAATAAGGACATACAAAATTATAATGTACAACCCCACAGAAACGAATCAGTACTCAGTAGTACATAAAATAAACTTTAAGTTAAATACATTTTACTTTTACTTAATTAAATTTTAACTGGAGCTACTGTACTTTTACTTGAGTACAACAGTTGTGCATTTTTTCTTTTTAATACCATCAGATAATTGGGCCTTTGCTGACCTTGTTTTGAATGGGGAAATTGGCACAGTTATCCTAGTGTGCACCTTTTATAAGTACAACAGAGATACAGTTAGCTTGAGGCTGCAGCTACAAGGACAACTCAAATGTTGCATACTTCCAAAAAAATAGGACTACTATACTCATTAACCCAAACCAGTCTTTTTTCTAAGCTTAACTAAAAAGCTGTGATGCCAGGCCTGCCCATAGAATTGGCTGGGCCCCTGAGTAATCCCCCCCCCCCCTTAGAATTGGGATTTATTGATGTCAGTGTATGTGTGCTGGATCAGTAGAACTGGTGCTAGCACCCTAGCTAACAGCTACCTCATTTTGGATTTGAAAAGAGTGTGAAGCTATTATTTGGTTAGGAAGATTACATTATTTATCTGTGCAACTTCTTTAACACTTTTACCTCTTTTCCCACCCATTCTATCACTTCTCTTGCAACTTTAAACCAATTTATGCTGCTTTTTGCCACTTTGCACCCATTTTTTTTCCACTTAAAACGATTTTCGATGCCTTCTTTTCCTTTTATGCCACTTTAAACCATTTTTTGCTGCATTTTGTCACTTTTAACCTATTACTGGTCACTTATTTTTGCACATTTTTATTCATTTTATGCCACTTGAACCAGTCTTTGTCATTTATCAACCACTTTTTTCTTTCTTTTTTCATATTTCCTCAATTTCTTCCTCTAAGGCTATATTGTATGCACAGCATGAATAAATAAAATACACTGTTTGTTGCTTTGATAAGAATGGTAATGGTAAGAATGTAATATGGTTATCACAGCTTAACTTTAAAAAAGGACCATGATTTTGCTGACCTCCATAGGCCTCTAGTTTGGCTTGGCCACAGCAAGCTCTCCCCTTTATCCCCCCTTATGGGTGGCCTGGGCCAGGACTGTGTCAGGATATTAACCACCTGTTCTGGACTTTAGGGTGTGGTGACATGTTGGTGCTGTCTTTAGGAAAAAGCTCTGCTGACTATGAGGATGCTAGCTTTCAAAAACATTTTGTTATTCTGGACCCATTTTCACCCCGGACCTAACCAAGCCATTTTCAAGCTATAACAGCTTGTCAAAGCGCATCCTTACACATAAAACTGATTGATGTCTCAGCTATGATTTCTCTGGTTTTGGAAGAATTGATGTCCTTCTTCTTTCAAGTATTTGAAGCATGAAATAACTTTTCTCTTACATTAAAAACAACACTTTATATCGTTTAATTTTGTCTCTGACACAAACCTACAAATCTACCACTAAACACTGTCACTTTTGTATGGGGAAAAACAGAAAAAGAAAAAATCCAGCTGGAACCTTCATTCTCTTTGGTGCAGCAGATGAAAAGGATCCCTGGCAGCCTTGCAGTCTGTCACTCTGTGACTTCTCAGGGTTTGTGTCAGATCATCATCAGTCCTAATGAGATCTGACCAGAACGCACAGCTCGCTGCTCACTCTCTATAGAAACAAAATACTCATAATAGCACTGACAGACGTTAATCTATGATCTATTAATTATTTCTCTTATCAGATCTGCTCCATTCATAACAGCAGTGTGATGACAAGATGGAGAGAGGACATGGGAGACTTTTTGAGCTTTAAGATAACTTATTCATAGAATGCAGGGAGCTTCAGCCTCAAAAGTAAAGAGTCAGCAGGGAATACAAAACTGCACTAATGATCAATACAGTAAAAGAGTTATGAAAGAGTCAGAGAATAATCCCCGCCACAGGCTAAAATAAATAAAATGAAAAAGCCCCCAGTACAACAAGGATTAGAATTAAGAGAGACTAAGAGTCAAAAGGGCTCAGTAGCTCATGAAGGATCAAAAGTTCAAACAGATAACCAGAGGCCAGCCCTTAAAAAGTGCTGAACAAAATCAATAAAATGCGAAAATCAATTCACAAAACTGGCAGGGAACCAATTCTGCAGGCTCTGTAGTGACTCTGCTGCCTCTTTTTGTCCCATCTCCAATGTTTAGGGAGCTTATTAGACTGATGATGAATGGTAGCAATAGCAGGGCGCTCCTTTTCTAAAATAATGAGGTTTAATATAATGTTAATGTAATAGCACATTCACTGTACTGCACAAACTGCCAGAGATCAGGGTCAGCTCAAAGCCAGAAGATTCCTGCCAACATCAGGCTCTAAGCCAGGTGCTCCAGCTGTAGCAAAAACCAGCATCAACATGGGCACGAATGCATCAAAACCAAAGTAAGTTCAGGAAAAACACAGTAGATTCTGAAAAACATTTACACACTAACGTCATGCTGAAAATAAAGGCTGGAACCATCTACTGTAGAATGGAAGGTTACATAACTGTCGTGATTTACTGCTTTGTAACTTTTCAAGTCTGCATTTGGTTGTGAAAAACCCCATCCTATACTATATGATCTTACAATATATAGCCCTGAGTAAACTCAAAAAAAGAAAGAAAAAAAATATGCTGACCTTGAGGGGAAAAACTTGAATGTTGAAGATTCTAGAAGATGTGCACACAATGACATTAAATGATGATGACAGATGATAGTCCCCAAATTGTTTATGAATTACCAACAAATCTCAGACCAAGGCAATGTATTGTTGAATGTTTCTTCTCCGCTCCCTGCATTATTTCTCTCTGCCTGAGGAAATAAGGCATGCACGCTCAGTCACTTCTTTTAAATCCCTTCTTGAAACTCACTTTTGCTGATTTCCTTTAATGCCATGTAATCTTTTTTTCCTTAAGATTTTTACTTTATCTCTTCCTTTATAAATTGTATAAATTGTATTGCTTTATTAAATCATTTGATCCATCCCAAGCTCTTTATCTGATATACCACTCTTATCTTCATCAACTGTTTTTATTTACCTATCACTTTTTTGTCTTTTATGTGTTTTAAAGTCTTCTTTTATCCCCTATTATGTGATAGTCATTATCTTTTAATTTTCTCAATTTCAAATTTTTTTTTTTTTTTTGTTGTTTATTTTTTAATTTTTGCTGCCTTTATTTTTTCTTTCACTCTAATTGTATTACCCTATCTTAAGCTTCTTTTTAAGACATATTGCTTCTGGAAGGTCTAGTCACTGATTAATCCGTATTCTTGGCTACCATTACACCATGAAGACAAAAGAACACTCCAAGCAACTCAGAGAAAAGATAATTGAAAAGTATAGGTCAGAGGATGGATAAGATTTTTTCCCACGGCACTGAACATCCCCCGGAGTTCAGTTAAATACATCATGAAGAAATTGAAGGAAAATGGCACATGTGTGAATCTGCCTCGATCAGGCCATCCCCACAAACTGAGAGACAATGTAAGAAGGAGACTAGTGGGAGAGGCCACCAAGACACCTATGACTACTCTGAATGAGTTTCAAGCTTCAGCAGCTGAGATGGGAGACACTCTGCATACAAAAACTGTTGCCTGGGCTCTTCACCAGTCAAAATGTTTAAGAAGAGTGGCAAAGAGAAAACCAGTGCTGAAGAAAACTCATATTAAATCGGGACTAGAGAGACCCCATGGTCAAGTGGAGGAAAGTTCTTGGGTTTGATGAGACCAACATTGTGCTTTTTGGCCATCAGACAATACTTTATGTTTGGCAGACACCAAACACTGCTCATCACTACAAACACACCATCCCCACTGCGAAGCAGATGGCAGCATCATGCTGTGGGGATCCTTCTTGGCAGTCAGCCAAGAAAGCTTGTTAAGGATAAAGGGTAAAATGAATCTGGCAAAATATCCTGGAGGACAATCTTATTCAGTCTGCAAGAAAATTACTGCAAAGATTTATTTTAATTATTTTCCAGCAAGACAATGACCTGAAGCATAAAATGAAAAAGAGCGAGGGGAAATTTTCTGAGTGGCCAAGTCAAAGCCAAAACCTCAATCCAATAGAGAATTTGTGGCTGGATTTTAGGAGCTGCATAGACTAGTCGACTTTACTGCTGTGGGGTGACTCTTTTTGCTTGAAGAGTAATCACGCATTTATAATGCCTAATGTGTAGCTCTGTTTCTTGATTTATCTAAGGATTTTGACACTGTAGACCACAGTTTACTGATAAACATGCTTCATCACATTGGCATGTCACACCAAGCAGAATCATGGTTTACCAATTATTTGATTAGTAATGTGTTCAGATGGCTGGATCCACCTCTTCTTTCCTGGAGGTCCTAAAGGCATGCCTCAAGATTCAGTCTTTGGACCTATTTTATTCTCCATTTATGTCGACAATCTATTTATGAGAACTTGTCAAATGCCTCATATTATTTTAAGCAGATGGCACCATTATTTTTAGTTATTAATACATTTTGCAGGCCTTTGACTTTTTAATCTGCTTTAAGGGTTTTTCAGTCTTGTCTGCAGAAACTTAACTATGTCTTAAATGCTGATAAAACCAAACTCATGGTCAATATCAGTTCAATTACAAGTGAGTTACCAGAGAACATCCTATCAATTTTAACTACACAAGTCTGACCTATTGAGCTGTCTCAAAATTATGAATCTGTGTTGTCTTAGTGATCTGTTGTGTTGTAATCAAGACCACACTATCCGAGACCAAGACTTGCCCGAGACAAGAGTGCACCGAGACCAAGACAAGAGCTAGACTTTTGGGGGTTGAAACCAAGTCAAGACTGAGATAAGCCAAGACCAAGACAAGACCAAGACCATAAAAATCAATTAAAAAAACATGACAAGGTTGAACGGTTAAAAAGCATTCTCTCTTTAATTTTAGTTTAGTAAAACACCCAAGGGGCCAAATACTTTTTAAAGGCACTGTTTATGTACACAAAGGTATTTTTTTTAATTTCAGGGTGATGCAATTTATACACTCATATTTTGTAAATCAGTAGCAGAGACAGAACTCCAAAGAGATCTGCAACTTATAGACATACCTGACAGATCTTTGGAGGCAATAATGGTTGATAATGGTGCACTTTCTCTTGACCTGTCTTGATAAGCACCTTTGGAGACTGTCCATTTCTGAAATTTGAAAGTAGCTTTGTAGCAGCCATAGACCAACAGGAGTCAAATAGTCTTAGTTTACTCCTTTTCCTGCAAGGAAATTAGATAATTTTCCTCTAAACTTGAGGTAACTGTGTGACAATGTAACATATTAGTTCACTGAGACCAGATCACATGAACTACAAGTATGAAAACACCCCAAGAATTGGTTTCATTTACTCTGCCTGCATGATCCACTGGAAAGAAGAAGCTGCACTCTTCTACACTTTCTTTTCCATAGACATCCCATTAAACCCCACTAAATTGCATCCCTAGTCTATTTCCTGTTTACAGTATGAGTATTTACTTTATTTTTTTCAGATTGAGAAGAAAACCAAATTATCTAACCACAAGAAGCTCGAGTTTGGCAGCAGCAGCAGGGAGGGATTATAAACGACTGTTGTCCCTGCCAAAGCCAGAGCCCGATCAATACTGTAGATGTGAATCTTCGTCATTATGCTTGACAGAGAGCCAGCTCTGCACAGAGGGAAGCCTTCGGTCACTCCCTCATTGTAATTAATATGATCAAATGAAGAGCAACTGTTCCACTTTTGTTTGTCATTATAATATCATTTACAAGATCCAGCTAAAGTGAGCCAAATTACACGCCTTCAGTGTGCTGCAACAAACAGCTCTGTTCTGCTTCAGTGCTGTGCTTTAAGTCAAATCAATAAGATAGATTTGGCATTTCAGAAACAGGGTTTATACCTCTCAGGGGACTTTGGGTTTTTAAGGTTCAAGGAGAGGTGAAAAGTGGAAAATGGGCAAATTATCAACTGTTTGAAACTGTTTAACAGCACCTGCTTAGCATGAAATTTCAGAGCCTTCCTGCATTTAAGCCCACACACATATCATCCACTCTTTTTAGAGTAATTGCATCACTTGTCTCAGGCTGTTTTCTGCACATGCACTCTTGAAAATTAAAAAAAAAAATTAAGTACTGCCTTCATCTAAAATCTTCCAGTGTTGCTTTATCATAAATGTCCCTCACAAAGGGAAATTACCATCACACTTCCCTGCTTGTTCTTGGTGACTGTTCCTGCAGCATTCATTGGCTCTTCTGAACTTCACGCAGAAATATAGAGGGAAAAAGGAAGTAGTTACGGTATCATGAAAGTTTGGCCTTACATTGCAATTTTTAGGCTCTGAACACTGGCAAGCTAATCAATAAGAGTGGTGGAAGTGAGATATTCAATTTGGAAGGGCAGAATAAATAGTAGCAAATTAAAATTAATTAACCCTCTTTTAAATTGAGTTAGACAAAAGTTAACAGGCTGTCAGACTCAGAAGCTATTATTAATGGACTAGTTAGCTAAAACAAGAGTCTTTCCAGTCATTCAGGTAACAGCACTGCTGGCATAAAGGAGGGTACAGTCTTTAGAGTCCATGTCTTTGATGTGATCTTGCTTCGGAAGCATTCCTCATAAAAGGTCTTTATATACTAAATGTAAACAACACAATAAATGGTAGCTGAATAAAGCTCCAGCTATAGCTGTGGCTATAGCTGGTGCTTTACATGACTGCTGACTCACTGTCACACTTTCTTGGATTCTTGAATATAAAGAAGCCATTTCTATTGGTTTTATTGAGGCCTTTTTTTTCAATACTGTGAAAAAGCCCAGATTTCTGCGAATAAAAAGACAAAATGAAAGCATCTTTCAATCTGACTCAAAGACCCAATGAAAGCATCTAAACTACCGTGAAAATTCAGCATGCAGAGTTTGAAGATGAAGTGATGGGTCAAATTCATCCTACAGCTTTAGTAGGGGTAGGGAAATGTATTCTATGCATTGTGAGTATTATTTAAACTTTATCTATGCATAAGAATGCTTTGATAGCGTCAGCTTAGTCTTCAGATTGGACACCTCACACTGCATGGGGACTGATTTTATTCGACCCCAGACCTCAGCTTCATGATGCCCTCCTTCTCATATTTCCTGATTCATCAGCTGAGTGGTCTAAATTCAAGAGAAGACCATAAAAATCTAACAAAAATAATGCTACAACAAAGCAGTAAAACTGTTGTTCTGCCTGGTGGGAGGAACAAGATACAATTAACAGATGACATTTGAGCAGCTTGGTAATTGTCTCTGGAACAATGACAAAATTAAAGCTTAAGGCAGGACAAACAACTTTGACTCTTAATTTTGAAGTCATGAGTAAAAAAAAATCTCATAATAATTTCAATAATCAGCTGGGCTGGTCCAGCCTCAGGACCCACCACCAACTCTTCTTTGAAAAACTGCAAGCAAATTTCAGAGAAAAGTTTCAACCAGTTAGATTTTTGCAGTTTGGATCTTTGAGGTGCAAAACATGACAGAAAGGAGAAATGTAAATGTAAAGATGCTTTATAGACATTTGAACACGTTTTTCAGTAAGCACACTCTTGTGACTCACTGATACTGAAACTCTGTTGTAAACCACCTCAGGTCATTTTTGTAGACACCTTCTAAGGTATTTAGTAGGGCTATCAGCTTAATGCATTAACTAGGTCTATAATCTGTGCATCAATTGTTTTTATCTTGGTTGACCGCATGCATTATTTTCTCCTTCAGCCACTTTAACGTCTCCCTGCAGACACAGAGATGTAAAATGAGTCCACTATTTCTCCTTAACCCTCTGAGCCATAAGCTGAAGTGCTTTTTAACCATTATAATCTCACCTAGACTAATAATCTTAGCTTTAAACATCCTTCTTTTTCAAGACAACCTGTTTTTTTTTTTTTTTTTTGAAGATTTATGCCACAGTTATGTTACTTGAATTTTTCAAAAATTATGGGACTTAAAAGACAAAAGAAAAAGAAATGGATGAATTTCTGGCTTTAACACTTTCAGAGCGAGAGCAGAGACAGGGAGGACCATTCCAAAACTTCAGGGCATTTTTCCTGTAAAAACTTTTCTCAGCTGGTCATCAGATGATCCATGAGAGATAGAGAGAGAGCTACATGGGGAGAAACTCAAGTCTCAACAGATAAAAGTCCGAAAACTTCTCAAGGTTTTATCACCACCTTTCCCTCATCGATCTCATCCATTGTCAGTCACTGATACTGAACCTGCTGAGAGTCACGTGATTTCACAACTGGATTAACATTTCTTTATGTCAAGACAAAACCACCAGAAGGGGGTATGTATACATATATGATACATGTACAATATGTGTAATATTTCTAAACAGTCATTTTGTAAAAAAAGGAATAGTCTAAAAACAAAACTGCTGGCCCTCCGGTCAACCCTTTGATTTTTAAGGGGGCCATATCATGAAATACCAACTTTTTTGTATCTTTCTCCATCTATTTAGCAACCTGGAGTATCAACTGGCCAACAAAATGTTAACTTGGCCAACTGGGACCCTGGTCCATGGTGTGGTGATTGCACATTTTACAAGTTTATTTTGAAAGTTCCTGTGAGCTGTTTCCCGCCAAGAGTTTTTCTGTTCTCTTCACGGAGGTTGGGAGCACACCAGCACTGATTGTCACCGGAACCTTCGCACCTGCACGTAATCACAGCTATCACCGCACTCACTTAAGCCTCGCTCTGAGACAACTCCAGCGTTGGAGTATTCCCGCTGTACCAGTGGTATCTTGGCCCTCTTGAGACTTTCACACATTATTGAGAAACTTTATTGCAAGATTTCCCTGTGTTCCTGTGCTTTTACTAACCTGATCTCTCCTCGCCTCCACGTACCATCAGTGCTCTGCTCAACCTCTGCCACGCTGCCACACTCTCGCACCAGACTCACTCTCCAACCTCCACCACCTCTTCTCACACCTCAAGCCCTCACGTCTCACTGGATCCCTCGCTCACTCCTGTGTCTCCTAATAAAACCTTTAAAACTGCTTCTCTGTCAGGATGACCTCATTTTCATTTAAAGAGATACACACCACACTAAAACTGAGGCATCTTTTAAAGGCTGGTTTATACAGGGTCTATTTTGACCAAAGCATGACACAGGCATTTTATTTGGAGCCTGTCATATCTGAGCTACATGACTACAGAAAAATAGATTTTATCAATGAAATATAATTATGTAAGTAAAAACAATGCTTCACACATCCTGTGGTGCTTATGCTTTGGTGGTGTGTTGGCACGTAATTCCATTATGACACACTGAATAATGGATAAAGTTGTCGGGTGTTGCTGCGGTTTGCGATAAGAGCAGAGAGAGACACATAAACAGCTCATTTTGAATGTAACTTTAACAGATATGAGCTTTTATCCAGAATAGATTTTGTTCAGGTAAACAAGTCCAATGTCATCTCTGTCAGTTTCTCTGAGTTTTGGTAGCACCACACTGTCTGTTCTGTGCCTCTATTTCAGGAACAAAGACAGACCTCCATAAAAGAAGCAGAAAGAAGAAAAGGAGGGAGTGACATAGAAAGAGAAAGCGAGGAAGACGCAGAGTGGGTGAGCATGAACATCACGCCCTTGTGTCCCCACTTGTGCATGTTCTTGTTTGTGTTTCTCCTCTCGTCTTGAATTTTTGAACAAGGTTACGTGTTAGTCAGAGCTCGTGAGCCTCAAAAAAGGGCCTTCAGCACTCGCACACATCACATTTGGGTACAACGTCACAAAGTCTGTCCCACCTCATCTATCATGCCTACTGCATGCCGTGATACATCCTAAGTAACCTGTGGAGGAGCTGAAACTGTTTATGTTCATTTCACTCTAACATGTGATAAGCATTAATCTCAGGAGTGACTTTATGAGCAACATTTCAGGAATCTCTCCCCAGGATTGATGGCCAGTTAAAGTCCCTCCCATTAACTTTATGTTGACATGTTCAGGCCCTGCAGCGATCACTAAATCTAACCTTACATATCCATCAGCAGCAGGCATCTTGTCAAAAGTGTCCTTGAGCTTCTGGGACTCCGGATAAAAGCAGAAAACAGAAGAAGTCCTGCAAATGAAAAAAGAAAAAAAAAATGCACAATCTTAAAAAAAAAATCCATTTCATGGTCATTTTAGTCACAAACCCCTCCTTTAATGACTTCCACCTCTGCTTCATTTATATCCCTCCCTTCATTAATGAAGCACATTTAATCGGTTAATTTAATAAAAGATCAGCACTTTTCCACGTATTGAAATGGTCAGTCTATTACGAGGCCTGGGCAGCTGTGCAGTCAGTGTGTTATTCACTCTGCTGTAAAATGAAGGATTTCATCAAACAGCAGTGGCTGCTCGCCCTCTGAAAATGACCCTTTCTCCCTCCATGGGTGGGCACACTTCTGGGCTCTGATGGACTGAGAGCACAATGACACCTTTCACACATACACACCGTAATCACACAACACACACTGACTCCAGCTGCACTGACCCCCTGATCATGTGGTTTATGTGGGAAATATGTCTTTGTCCCTCACACCATTTCACATGTATGCCATGGTAGAAATATCCCTCATTGTTGGACACGCACAAGCATGGGAATTTTAGTGTGAGGAAAGTGCGACAACCAAGGGCCCAAGTGGAGGGTGCTGCTTTAACCCTTTATGGGGCAAGGACCATATATGGTCACTCTGGTCGACTTCCTTTCCTCCCCTGCCTCTCTGTGATACAGTAAAACCAGAATGATTTTTTTCAGCCAGACAGTGGAGGTCAGGGAACATCAAGAAAAATGATATCACGCCACCCAACCAATCAGCAATGGCCCAGAGCATCTCAAACTACCTGTTTCCTCCAGAACTCTCAAAATACAGTTTTACATCTCTTTTGGTCCCAAACAAATGACCAAAAGAATCCTATAACCACAGTGAGTGGATGAAAATCACACACTATAAAAGTAAATAGTTGTGCTAAATGTCATGATAGGCTTTGTTTGCAAAGGATTCATAGTGATTTTTGAAAGTATAGCACCAAAAATGGAGGTACCATATTTAGACAATCACCATGACATTTGTGTGACATTTGCCATCTTGCCCATGATTTGCAAAGCATTAGGAGATTTAATACAACAGACTTTAATACAGCATAAATAAATGAAATTCATATCTTGTTTATTGTTATTATTATTTTTTTTTTAAATTGGGAGTATCTCATTATGATAAACATGGCATTATTGAAATAATGAACAGTCTGACAAATGCAGTATTTCCTCAAAGGAGCGAAATGAATAAAATGAAATAATATAAATTAATACATGCTTATGTTCACACAAGCAAAGATGTACAGTATATAAACTCACATATATACGTATATCTATACATACATATCCATAACATATAAAGGCATATACATACAAACATAGGAACATAGGTGTAGTAACAAACATACATTCAACAAAGGCTAGGCTAAGCAACAGCAATTGCTGAGTACTACCATTTTTTAGATTTAAGAAACTCCATTAATTTCCCCAATATTTTTATCAAAAACTCCTGACTTCCCTTTTTTAATATGTTAGTTTCTCCATATCAACACATGATGAGTGATCCTTAATATGAAAAAATGAAAATACGAATATGAAATTCATTTTGTGTTTTGTCTGATGAGAGTGGTTTTTATTCTGGTCGAAAATAAAATACTTTTTTTTCACAGCTTAACTTGACAATGGACTATGATTTTGAAGACCTCCATGAGCCCCCAGTTCGTCCTGGCCTCAAAAAGCTCTCCCCCTCATCCCCTCTTATGGGGGGCCTTGACCCCTAGTCCTGAGAGCTCAAGACATAAGGGTATGGCTAAGTGGAGAAAATGGATTTATTGGGACTGAGCCTTAATGTTAACTAACTTATGTTAGCAAAGTAACACTCACCTATGCCTTGATCATGTACAACTCCTCAACCTTCACTTTACAAGCAGCAGCATTATCAGACAAAGACAGTACGGTAAGCTGTCTGTACTTTGTCTGCACTTCCTTGGCAACTGTACTGTACTGTCCACAACTGTGGATATAATGCACATAAAAAATCATGGTTGTGAAGTCCTGGCAAAGACTGCTGATTTTACTGATTTTAATAGCATCTCTTTACTGAATAAGGGTCTAAAGTGCTCCAAACTTATAGCTTAGATTAACATCCCTTTTTGTGACAGTTGTTATGGGATGTAAACATGCATCCTTTTGAAGAGATGGAGTATTCAGATCCAGTGCTGCAGCTCCGTATACTGGTCACTGAAAGCTGCCACTTCCAGGGCTTTGTGCTGATCACGTGACAAAGTTATGACTCAAATACAGTACAAATACAGTACAGTCATCTTTTATCACTACATTTGACCCTTAACTAGATTTTTAAATCTAGCTAAAAAACAAACATCTTTTTCTTAAATATCTTTTAATTATTAAATCTATAAAATACAATCAACAGTGTTCCCTACCTGCTCCAAAAACATCCTGTACTCACTCTCATACACAGTACGCTCTCCAAACAGCTGCAGACTGGAGTGTATTCACAGACAGAGATAGATGAAAAGCTATCTATTGCATCATGTCTCCCTCCATCACTGAAAGTGTACAATCCCATCAAAGGCAGGAGGGGGGTTGTAGCGGTGGTAGGAGGGCTGCAGGTTTCTATCACACACATACACAGGGACATTGTCAGCAGTGCCTGTGTATCAGCTACATGTCTCACATCTGAGCTGTATCTGTGCAGTAAAGCACAGCAACTCTTTACATCTTACACAGGTTATTCTGTCTCTCTCAGAGATTGGACATCAGCCTGTGTGAGAGTTTTTTTTTTCTTGTCCTGTCCTTACCTCAGTGCAGTGTTATATCTGTACCATGTGCTACAGAATGCAGCACACTGAGACTTATAAAAGGAACAGACTTGAGATTATGTGACAAAATGCAAGAGCTGTGGAGGAAAAAAGTCTCTTGTAACTAGGACTGAAATTTTCACACATTTTGTGGAGGCAGTGATAAAAGTATGTGTTATTACTCTCACATTGTCCTGCAAGAAACAGGAAAAGAATAAAATGGGGGAGCATTTTCTGTGAGATATGAACCACATCCAAGAAAATGACATCATTCAGGGATGGGATCAGCTTTTCCTGATGTATCCACAACAAGGGCAAAAAACTAGTACCTGAAGCTCATGTTTTCTAGAAAGGCTTAATCAGGAAATTAGTTTCAAACTCTCATGTCAGACCCCTCATTGGTCTATATAATGCATTTAGTGCATACAGTGTAGGTTTATACACCTTTCACTTTATTTTTAACTAAGCCTCTACTGCCTCAAGTCTTTGCAACAAGACAAATGCTCATAATGTTTCCCAGGATGATTTGAACATTTCAATTAGGGCTCATTTAAGGAGTTTTTAGCTGCTTATGAAACAGCTGAAATCAATTCTGATGACTCCTCTTGGTTGATACAAGCGAATGAACCATCAGCATAAAAACTGACTGTAACTATACTACTTTCTTTTCCAAAACCACTGGCATGGGATTCTTAATGGAGGAAGCAGTTGTTGGCACACTGAACGAAAAGGGAATGTTTTATCTAATATCCACAGCAGATAATCACCATATGTTTTTATTTGACTTTTAAGTGCAATAACAACTAGATTGGGACATACTAGCAAGAAAATGCATTGCTCTGTAAAAATATTCCATACAATAGCTTTAAACCTAATCCCACATTTCGATACTGTTGGTTTGTTGATGTCTGGAGGTGTTAGCAACACGATTACAAAGTTGTGCTTGCAAATTGTACACAATACCCCCAAACATCACCCACTAATGTGATAGACACACCTTTCTAAACTGTAAAGAACTACCATAACATGACAACGAAGAACAGATCCCTACAAAATCATTTCAATCAAATAAAAACATGAAATCTAAAATAAGTAACTGCATAAATATTCACCCCCTTTGAGTCCGTATTAAGTCTACATTACTTTGCAGAAGTCTGTTTTCACTTTGACATTAAAGTGTTTCTCATGTCATTTATGGTCAAAAAAGCCAAATTACATTGACCATGATTGGGTTACAAAATTGATTAAAGGGTAAAACATCCAAGGGGGTGAAGACTTTTTCAAAGGCACTGTATAGTGTGTTTGGAAAATTGCCGATTTTGCCTTTCCCAGACTTTTGAGGATTAAAAACACCCACTCAGAATGTTTGCTTTTAGTTTTGTGAAGCTGCTGCCAAATAATAAAACCATGCATGACGACTTTTTCTGGAAATATCTTTGAACTGAGTACATGTTGATTTATGTGAACTTTGTAACAGTAAGATTGAGATTCAGTATTTTCACTTAAGGATAGAGAACAAATATAATTGCTGTTTAGACACTATTTGTTTAAAGTCAAGAAAGGAAAAGAGAAGATCAGTCAAAGCACTCTCTTTAAGACAGTCATGAATCATGATTGCTTTATACAAAATTATATGACAGCAATCAATGTCACTGTGCTGATGGATAACCAGAGTGAGAGAGGAAACTCTCATCTCCAGAAGGCAATATCATTAAAACTAAAGTCGTTAAGTTGTGATAAATGACGAGACAGCGTGGAGCTTGGGAAGGCGTTCACGTGCCAGCTCTTCCTCCCCTCACACACTACTCTGCTTTATTTGCAGAGTAAAGCAGCCAGCTGGCTCTCTTGATACAGCTCTAAACCTGTGTCAGCTGCGCGGTCGACATAAATCTCCAAGGCCGCTCTTCGAGGTAATAGGAACCAGGAGACGAGTCCCACAGGTGAAGCATCACCAGTGAGGGACTGATCCACAGGGAGTCGTTTTCTTAGCTGGCAGTAAACATTGACACACAGGGGATGAGGGGAGAGAAGATAACAAAAGCGTTCATTGCCTAGGGAGGGGAGAATGAGGAGGGACGGGTGGAGGTAAGGGAGATAAAGTGTGAGAGGGGAGGTGAAAGCTGGAAAAGGGGGACAAAAGGAGGACAGAGAGGCAAAAAATTAATGAGAAAAAAGTTCACAGTGAGTCAAGTTTTGACTAAAGGGTGAAGTAAGGGTTATAGAGGTTGATACTGAGAGAACAGGTGCTTTATTCCTTTTGTTGAAATCAGAGGGAATGAAACCTGAGAATAAAATGATAGAAATGGTAAGCTGCTTTAGCACAGCTTACCATTTAGAGCGAAAAGAGGCTGAGTGCAGAGGTGAAGTGGACTCTTTCCTTGAGTCACACGGATAAAACGACTTAGTATTGGATGACTTAATCAAGAGAAAAACACCTTCTACATCCTTTTTCATCCAGTGGAGGGGCCTCAGCCAAGGCAGGACTACTAGTATCAGAGGAGATGCCTTAACTAGATCTACTGCCTGGGGGTTATGTGCTTCTGCAAGGTATCCAATCACCCGACAGTGAGGGGAGAGTGGTGAGTAATGACGAAGTGCCGGGTTGGCTTGTGTGGCTGCATGATTCATAAAAATCCTCTAAGCAAGGGTTTAACATTAGGCCCAAAGACTTTCGCTCAATGCATTTTTAAGTTGTTGTATATCTCAAGCAAGTGATACAAATAAGACCCCGTGGCCTTGACATTAAATCTACAATCTCCCAGAAACAAATCAATTTATACTTGCATCTGAGTGAATGTTTGTGCAAAGTTTGAGGAAAATCCCTCGAAGCATCCTTGAGATATGGAATTAACAAGTAAGACATGAACATGAGACCCAATGAGCTTGAGTCGGATTGGATATTTGTGCAAAGTTTGAGAAAGATCCAGAAAAAAGGTCTTGAGATATTTTAGTCGCAAGAATGGCTCAGACAGATGGATGCACATCTACAACCCTACAAGGGTTGCCAAACATTCCATATTAGCTGGGACGTCCTGTATTTTGCAGCAATGTGTTTGTCCTGAGTGGAAAGCCCCTTATCTTGTATTTTGATGTTAATTCTATTTCTACTGATCCTGCATCAGATCATCGGACACAGCAAGTAACCCATCATGCAAGAAAGACACAGCTTTACAGCTACAAGGAGTGGGAAGCAACGAAGACGTAGCATTAGTTGGTTACTGAAGATTTGACAAAAGCTTCCTTTAGTAGATTTTTTGGGCTTTTTATGCCTTCCTTTTTAGAGAGGAGGACAGTGGAGAGAGTTGGAAAGAAGGATGGGAGATTGGGGGAGAGACATGTACAAAAGGAGCCACAGGCTGGACTTGAATCTGGGCTGCCTGCCAGTGGTGCAAAAAGTGGGTATGCACTATATGCGGCGCATATGGGCGCCGCACTAGAGGGGACGCCAAAGCGAAAATTATTTTGAGTCGACATTTTCTGTTTGTTTGTGCATTTGTAAATGATATGATCAATAACAGAGGCACGCAACTGATTAGGCGCCACTCCGCTCCTTCACCTCCCCTCCTCCTCTCACTAAGTAGGTAGTTGCGCCCCCTGCCACTCAGATACATGGGGCACAACCTAAAGGCTTTTATACACTCAGTCCATTTATCTGTCTGTGTTTTATGAAAGAAAATCAATTTTGTGTTGCTCTTATTATGTTTGCACACTGTTTGCACCTGCTGTGATTTACCTGTTTATTGTATGGATATCAACCATATAAATATATCAGATAAAGGCATCAGTTTGTTTTCACAGCCACCTTACCCCGAATTTCCATATACAGCGTGCGCGCTGCGGAATGCCAGCGAATCGAACTGCGGAGCACTTCGCTCTCTCTCTAGTCTATCAGAGCATTTCCATAGCTGGTGCTTCAGACCGGCAGCAGCGCGTGCCTGGAGCGCCACTCCGCTCCGCTTGGTTTCAAATACGCTGCAGGTCTATTTCGGCGCCGGCCGCTGCCATACCTCGTAAATTAACCGTCGTTCAGAAAGCACCAACCATGGAAATCACAAGAGTAGAACATCCGGTTCTTTCAAAATAAAACACAATGCACGGACTCCCGACCGCAAATCATCTCTTTATCAACATAACGTCTCATCCTGCAGCGAGAGCAAAGGGTCACCGAGAGGTCAGTGGGTCACCGAGAGGTCAGTGGGTCACCAAGCTACAGTGGCACCTTTGACAAGGAAAAGTTAAGTTTTGGGAATATTTAGCCAAAGAATTTTGCATAAAACCACAGACCCTTTAAGCAAACATTCACCTTTTAACTTCCTAATGTACTCACTCAATGGAAGAAGCAATAATATCATGGACTTATACCAGAAAGGATGATAAATTAACCCCAAATGGTAAAATAGTCCGCTGTCGATATGCTATTCCTGCGTGAACTTGCAGTTCTCCCGTGATCTCTTCCTGATGATCAGTGCTGCGCCGTGGCGCTGCGCTCTAGACTCGCTTCCAGTGGGTGAGGTCGCTCGCCTTTCAGTCGGAGCAAACCCGCGGCGAGAGAGACTGAATTGAAAAGTTGCTCTCCATGTCTTCAACTACGCACAGCTGTGGCGTACGAGAGCCGGTGTCGTATGAAGATCTCTGTCGGTATGGATGGATCCAGACCGGCTCATCCTCAAGGCATATTTACGTCACAGTACAAATCAATTTATCACATTCTATGAATTTCTGCAGTAGACACAAATAAAAACCCACAGGCGTGTGGGACATGTGTGAGTGTGTGACATTTATTCGGATTAGGGATCTAAAAAAATGCATCTGAATAAAGGACTCGGTTTGCAAACACAGCATACTGCTACAGTGAGGAGCAGGAAGGTCGTGCTAGCAAAAGGTGTCAGCAACATTGGTTCATTTTTGTGACACTGACAACACCAGAGAGCTGAAAATTGCAGCAAGAGAAATGTCATATGCTCTCTTGGTGCAGGTGCAGCTCAATGCTGAACTCAATGTGTGGAATATGACTCATCATGCAAGGACGTTTCTATAGTATGTGAAAGGACTAAAGACTCCTTGTAGCTGTAAAAAACAACAAGAAATACCCATGAAAAAGTATATTTGGGGAGTCATGCCTCTCATTAGTATTTTTATTATCATAAGGCTCTAGGCTGTAATTTATCTTACCGCTTGTTTCAAGGTTGGAGCCATTCTCAAAGAGAAGTCCAGGGACTGTCAGAGGTCAAAAAGGGACTTACAGGGGATTCTGGGTCATTAAGAATCTTAAAATGACATAAATTTAATAATTTCAAATGGTTCCATTTATTTTTCAAAATAATAAATATATGTAAAATACTGTCAGACAGAGGGTTGGGGTGTAATAGAGTAGAGGCTATTTTTGGAAAAAATAAAGTTTTTTTTTTTTTTTAGTTATATTTGAATTTTCATAAAACTAGATCACATACAAAGTACTTGCCTTTGCAATACAGTAATGCTTGTACACACCACTGCTGCACTGAGCTCAAAACAAAACATCATGTCCCTTATTTGGCATTGTAAAAGTTGGCAACCCTACCTACAACCCAAAAGCATAACACCTCTGACCTCTTTTTTCTTGGTTTGTAGACATTAAAACAAACTGGACCAAGTGAAGACCCCTGAAACCTCTGCACTAAAAAGGCCAGAGCCTATCACACAAATGTTGTACAGCATCCTCCCCTACTGGTTCATTCTGATACTAATGTTTTTCTGTAATCTTGTGTACTTTAGTAAAGGACTGAGGACACCTGATACCATCAAGATCAATGGGCTCAAAGGGAGCAACAGGAAGTCCAGACTTTACAACTTATCTTGCAACCTGTATACTCTCTTTCTCCATGGGCTTCAAGTCATTAAAGCCCAGATTTACAGGATAATCGAAATCACTTTGTGCAACGAAGGGACACTGTGCAAAATCGAGAACATATATAATCATTCAATAAACAGCACACTTCCCTGTTGTTGAAATTCATATTTAATAGAGCAAGAACTTACTCTTGTCGATGTTTATCAGCAACGATTTTCATTAACCTGTTTAACCTTTTCTTCTAACCTTTTCTTTCTGCTTGACTTTTTTGTCTAGCAGAAACTCAAAACAAAATGACCAGCAGTTCTAGAGAATTCTGACCATTTAGATCAAGTACTGGACATTTGCTCTAGATAGCCATATGTGACCGATAAGTTATATTTCACAGCAATAAAATGTATTAAACAAAATAATTAGATTAAATAATTAACTAGTGTTCTATTAACTATACACCACATTAAAACTCTGCATTACAAATGAAAATTAAGACTTACCATCACTTGTCCCATATTAGTCCTCATAAACTGATGATCTCATCTGTAACTACCATTAAAACAGTAACAATCCAACCATCATGGTTTCTTTGGAGTAGCCCCAAAAGAACACAAAAAATGTCCACTGTGGATAGTTCAGTACAGTCCACTCATCAATGGCTCTTCCTGCCGATTAGCCAGGACACCCCAAGCATGAACACCCAGTAGCTCTAAACCTCCCTGGACAGGATTTGTTTGACGACATCCACATCGATCACACAGACATTCACAGCCTAAATTAGCCATGTGCTTTGTTATGTACATAAACAGCCCTAGCACTGCATGGGAAGTCGGTTGTAGTGAAATCACTTTACGTTTATTTTAAAGGATTCTTGCAACATATGTTCTAGATAACACAATATACAATGTGTAATTACAAACTATTTACTTATTTGTTAATTGGCCAGTAAATACCAGCTATTGGAAAACCCGGTCTATACTTCAGTAAGACTACTTCTGTTATAATGGTTAAAACATTTGGTGCACCAGCTTGTAACTGCTTTCAGATTGTGTCTGGTGTTTAGTGTCTAAGCTTTGACCTTTTCACTCCTGGTAGATTTAGTTTACATGCAGAATTTGAGGATCTAAAACCCCATCTGGAGTCAAGAGGGGGGATCCTGGGGTGGTGGTTGGGCTGTAAGCAAGAGCTCATTACAAATACTGGGTAGAGCTGGCACTAGTAGAGGGAGATAAAAAATCTTACAGCTTAAACAGACCACCAGTAGGGAGGATGTTTGTCAGATGATTGGATAATGATGGAGTTTGCAGCCATTGCTCCATTTGTATGCCCTTCATTTAAGTTAGTAGCTCATTATCACATTTTAACATCACTAAAAGCCTGCAGCAATTAACTTAAAAATTATGTTGTCTTTGCAAAAGAAATTAATGATACAAACTGAAATGAAGGTGATACCTGCTCTGCATGATTCTCATTTTTAAATAATGAACAATTTCGACTGATCCTCCAATTTACACTTTCTTTCTATTTTCCTACATCCCCTTGGAAAAAACACCTTATTGTGTGAAATCCTTTTATCCGACTGAACTGTTCAGTTCATGGCTTTATTCAGATGCTATTTTAGTTTAAAATGAGATTTCAGTGTTTTTTACTGCTTCCCAGATGAGTGAGTTTAAAAAAGATGCCCTCACACAATTGGTGAAGAATATTCCTTATGGCTTTTTAAGTAATTTCGTCAACAAAAAGGAAAAAAGGGAAAAGAAATGGGATAGAAAATAAAAAAGCTGAAAGGCTATGTGCATTTTCTGACTGATATGATTCAATAAAATGCATCATAGATAGGATGAAAAGATGATAGAGAGGACTTCCAAAGACACTAAACTGCTCACATTAAATATTCCTCTGGTGTGCTCTGAAATCTGATATCTTATTCCCTTGCCTGTCATGCACATTAGGTTCTCATAATATTTACATCCTTTAAAATTGACAGTAAACATCTTGTTCCCCATCTGCCAGTGCGTGGTTAATCCAGACTGCATGCTGTTTGTTTGAGGTGTGAGAGCCCTGTCACATCTATAAAGACTGCTCAATGTTTACATCACTCTTATATGATGATTTGACACACAACACTTCAGTCTTTGTTGTTAAATCAACCAAATGCATCACTGACCACCTAGAGATGATTGGCTCTTAAATGTGTTCTGAGTGTGTATACTTTGATTTTATGCATTTTATAGCCAAAGTAGGATAAATCTTCCAAGCAGGTTCACAGCTTTGAGGCCTTGCTGTCATAATAACAGTTTTTTTCTTCTTACTTAAATTCTGTTGCCAATACAGAGGTCAACTGTTTCTAACAGAGATCTTCTGTACAGCATAGGAGATGAACTGGTCAGAAAAAGGTCAGCACTTCTTGCTTCTGCTTATTTGTAAGGTTGGCATCTTGCCAGACCAGTCTAACTATTCACACCTTCTTCTTATAAGTTAATCCACATGCTTTACCTGGCCTAACCTTGAAAATCTTGCAAGGCTTCAATCGATGTTTGTGCCTGGTCTGAGAATGAACGGACCAAGCAGTGCCTTAAGAGTAGAATGAGGTTGTGGCCATGGGTGTTGTTTAGTTGTTCCACAAGTCAGTAAACAATGGATGCTGCTGGTAAGGCGATTAGCTCAATGATAATGGGGCATTTTTAGCAAAACTGGACAATATTTCTTTGAGAAGCACAAAGACCTGCACTGAAAGTTTTCCTTGGTGAAAATGATGTTTTGCTCTTCTCCAGACCAGTTCTGGCTAGAGTTGATTCACCAACAGGTTCCATTGAAAGTGAACAATGACCGTGCCTACCTGTCGAGCTTACATTATTTTGTTTACTCTCTGGGGCCAAGAAAGTCTAGCTGCAGACTGTTCACTTTTAGAGACTGTTCATCTGAGACACAGTATTTCTCAGAATGGATATACATGCTAAAACGTTCTGAATAAAATCAGATTCAACTTTCATTTAGGGTTAGGGTAAGAGTATAGGACATGGTTAGGATACCAAAATTTAAACATTAAAAAAAACCTTTATTCAGAACATGAACATTTTAACTAAGCAAGCATTGCTTATGTAGCTCCAACGGCTGCATATGCTACATAGATAATAGAGCTTCTTAGATAAAGTCACTACGTAGCTAAAGCTAAGCTCAGACAGCAGCTACATAAACTATGTAACTATTTTATCTACTTAGCTAAGCAAGCCTTAGCTACGTTTACTTAAACTCACATTGCTAAAGCTAATATAGCTATAGACAACAGATCTATGTTAGCTAAAGCTAAGCTCATAAAGCCATGGTGTACGCTCAAGCTGCATTATCTACATAGCTAATTTGGCTAAAGCTTACACTGCTAAAGCTCACATTGCTTAAACTAATTTAGCTACATTTGCTTATCCAGTTATGATAATAATGTAGCTAGCATAGCTATGTTAGCTTTAGCTCCGAGCCACACTTCACTGCCAGGCACATGCAAACAGCGGCAGAGTAGAGCTGTTTTGATGGATCATCTGGAGGAGAGGAGGTGGGTGGAGATGATCCAGAGGAGCAGTGAGCTGCAGGCTTCGGCCGCAGTGCTGGTGTGGAGAGCAGCGTAAAGCAGTAAACTCTGCCATTGGAGGACTGTTCAGGTGTGCCTCACGGACGGGCAGCTGGAGGAGACATGGAGCACCGCAGCCCGCTGGACAACAGGGGTAATGAGGAGCCGTGGGATGGAGGAGGGAAATCCTGTGAATCAAGGATGCCGTATTTGTTCTGAAGCTGGACGGAAAAGTGACCAGGTAAACAGGAGGAGCATCTCCCTTTCCTGCCACAGTCATTGACCCTATGCCACGGCGCTTGCTGAGATGGAGTAGAGCTGATGGGTGCTTTCAATTGAGCCCCTAGCTGTATCCAACCATCCTTGGGTGCAGTGTCAGGTGGAAGGGTACCGGTGGCAGACAGGTGAGCCGTGGCAGGCTCCAGTTGTGCAGTGGCTTCAGAGACGGAAAGAGGAGCAGGCCCTCTTGGTCAGCTTGTGCTGATTTGTGCTGGAAAGAAAGTGATGGTGTCCATGAGCATTTCGGATTCTTGGATTTGACAAAGGTTGGAAATTCTTAGCTCCAGCTCTGTAATCTTTTAGGCCAGGCGGACACAGCTGACACAGTCGGAGGGAGGGGTAAGTCCTATGTTTTTTCTGACTTGTAGTTGAGTGTGGTAGAAAGTTTCTCAAGTCAGTTTGACACACCCCAGCGCGTTTCCCTGCAGAACTTTACAAGTACACCCCTGACCGTTAAAGTCTTTAAAAGAGTCTGAGAGCAACAAGTAAAGCAAGCAGTGTATCAAAAACCATATGGTAAAAATAGGCTCAAAGCGAGATAAACAATGATTAAGAGAGCGGTGTTCGAGGTAGTAGCAAGCCAGCAGGGGCTTGCCAAGATGACTGAGTGGACGCTTTCTGCCGAGCTCTGCAAAATAAGCTTTAAAAACAGTGAAAACTTGTATTTTTTATATTATTCAGCTACTGTCAAGCTAGAGGTGACTTAATGTCGACCCAGAACGAAAGAAAAAGACCTCCGGATAACGTCAAGCAGAGGTTAACGTTAGCGTATCCTACTGTTGCTAAGGCGGCTAATGTGTCGATCGACAACTGCCAAGTAATCTATTTATACATGACCTCCATAAAACCTGGATGCACTATACAGAAACCTAGTATCTTACCTGTTTGGATTTCTATTTGTCTCAGTGTAATTGTCAATTTCAGGTCTGCAGGCGTTAGCTGTATACAGGGAAACAGTCTGTAATGAGAACAAATGAGGCTTAATGGAATCTAATGTTATGCAATCCTAAAATCCATCTGCAGTCATCACTATATGACTTAGCTTTAATTAATGCCAACAAACAACATCTGCATGCAAATACAGCTATAACTGTCAGCTACAGAGGTGCTAGATAGTCTATCAGTTATACTGAGTCTGAAACAATATTAGTCATTTTAACAGACCTAAAGTTTTACAAAAAATTAAAAGTTGACCTTTAGACAGCGCCATGGCAAGAACATCAGCCCTTCATCAAGGTTTTTAAAACACATCAATGGATCTATGAAAGCTGGCAATCCATTCATGTTTTGATTCTGATTTGCATGTTGAGTTTGTTTCAGTATGAACCAAAGAAGAAGGCCTGCTGCTAGCGAAGCTGAAAAAAAAATGTTCAAAAGACTTTCAAAGAGGTGAGCGACAGAAAAAGTTTGAGATCCAATAACAGAGCATACAGGTAAGAGATGCATCAAAAGTTAAAGAGGACACTGCCTCTGATTGTGAGCTTATATGTGGGACATTAATGAGCGTTCAGAGGAACTTTAGCCCACAGTATGAGACTAAATTAATGAAAGCTAAATGAGGGACAGTTGCTGGTTTCAGGCTGAATCCAAATGAAAGCAGATTTGATTAATTGAAGGAGACATGTCACCAAAGGGGAAGTATGAGACAGACTGAGGCAAGGTAAGTCTGTACTGAGAATGCAATAGGCAAACACTGATAAAATTCAAATATACACACAGCAAAGTTCAGGTAGAAAAGTCATTTACGTAGAAAGTGATTTAACACAGCGATGAGTGATTTTCCAACACCCAAACATATTACTGCTGATGACTTCCTTCAGCCAAGAAATGATGGAATTATAACCTCAGATGGCCACCGCTTGGCTCGGAAATCATCCAGCTCTCCGGCTCTGAGTGCAGCAGGATATTTCTGATGCTGGAAACTGTTTGTGGGAATCACTGTAGCATGGGATGACCTTGGGACGGGGAGGTATCGCATCATTTCCTCGACAACAATGAGATGAGATGGTGCACACCTAAGCTCAGCTGGTGTCTTTAAGCGTCCTCTCCTCCTTCCAGGAGAAAACTCCCCCAAACACTTGATATTTGGTGGTCCAAAGTGACCTTCCATCCCGTTTGGCAGCACAATACTGCTGTGGCTCCAAACGTAATCAGCGGATTCTTTCAGGCTCCAGCTGCTAGAATAAAAACTACCTTACATTAATATTTATGGACTAGTGGTGAGAGAGCATCCTGCCAAAAGGTCACAGACGTCAAGACAAAGTGAGCTGTAAGTTTTTACATTTCTTTTTACTATATTCCAGACGGGTTTCTTTACCTTGAAAGGCTAGGGGACTACATACACTGTTTAAGTATCCCTAACAGCAGCTCTTTACAACATCCACTCAGAAAAATAAATGCATTAAAAGATCAACTGTGATATTCAAAGTTGAAAACAAGATGACCCCCAAAATAGTCACATCTGATATTGTATGAACAACTTGAATCTTACACCTTGTTTAGACATACATGAACAGGAATTTATTTCCAGTTTGGTCATCTAGATATCAAGTTGTGATCTAAAATACTATGTGTGGATGCACATCAGTGCCTTCTGAATATCCAATAGTTCAGACTGCAGAGTTGATCTGGGATGCCTTCATCTGAACTGGATTGTTTATATAGAGACAGTGACCCTCAAATGTGCCTACATTAGAAATTTGGGGATCAGCATTTATCGATCTAAGCGTGGGCGTATGGTATGCTCAAATCCCAAGCCAGGTTCAAGCTTTTATACGCATGTTTTCAACTCAGTGTGGACTATCTATGCAGCATGGAGCTGGCAGTGATAAATTAGATATGGCTTTTAAAATATATATAATATTGTACCAAAACCTCTAACAATACTTGGGAGCAACATTGTTTTTTTAATAATGTTGAGCAGCGCAAGCTCTCGGCTGATTTCCACATTATTTCTTACACTTGATGAACGAACATTTCCTCATTGATTTATTTTAAAGATGAAATAGACTGCATTCAGTAAGTATTAAAGTTCCACTGCACGCCATATCACAATATCATGGGAGATTCAAGCAGAAAAAAAACTGCAGTTATTCAGAAAAAAGATGCAAGTCGAGAGTGATTTACTCCAAACTATTCAACTGTATAAACTTGGAGATTACAATCAAAGAACACTTAACATTAGTTTCTATTCAATTGTAATCATTCAGCATGTCTGGAGATTTGAATAATCTTATCTGCTGTCCAACCATGCCTCTGCTTGTGTGCAGAGGCATGGTTGGAGGCTGGAAGAGACAGGAGCTCATCCAGCAATCTAAAATATAAGTATTAACTGATATGTTTGAAATGAAACGACTGCTCAGACACTGTTATTGGCCAGATACACACGTTTCATAAATCACACCTGGCCTTTGTCATGATGATCTACATCCAAATCTGTGCTGGTTTCTACACACATTGAATATATGAGGGCTAATGAGTGTTGACACACATTAAAAACCTCCCTGTTAGCTAATGATATCTGCTGTATTCTGTACTTTAATGATACAGACTTTTTTGCTCAGCTCAGTATTAAAAGCTTGTTTTTAAGCTCCTGAGGGGCTCATTGTGCGACACTTTTCAGTACCCACAATATTTATTTTCTAATATTTTACCATATGCTTGCAACATGAGGGAGAAAAGCTGTTAAAGATGCGGTACAAGCCTATTAGCTCAAGGCTAATGTGCCCCTTGCCCCCCTTTTATTTGTATTATGTATGTATGTATTGCAACATTCACTGCACACAGCATGAAGGGTTACCAAGCCATGGGAAGAGAGCCATAGAAAACATGTATGGGCTGTTATAATAAGTAGGCAACCGAATTCTAATTTCAGGTTGTCACTGAAAAAGCATTGTTAATGCATAAACCAGATGCATGAAGCAAAATACTGTTACTGAATGCATCCCTAAAGCAAAATGTAAACAGGGCTTTAGGAAACCTTGGCCACCACAGGACTAACAACAGAAGTGATGCATTACTGTCAAAAGTAAACATGAATTTCACATTTTTTTCACTGGTGAAATCCCAGCAGACACCTGATCTTATCAAATAACCTTGGCATACACTTTGTGTTGTGTTCTGGTTTTAGCTTTTGATGGCCTTAGAACAGACAAAGCCTCTCCTGAGATCATTGCTGCACCCTTGGGACAGGGCCTGAGGTTGGGATACAGAGTGTTATATGGTATCTTGTGCTCACAAAATAATTATCCTTTTCCTACAAGATAATAAGCTGTGCAGCACAACATAAAACTTTTCCATTTTTGAGCTTCAGTGGCCATATTAAAGTTTGTGAGTGTAATTATTCCATCAAAGTGAGAGACAAAGCACTGTGAGCCATATTATTTCTAAAGATCACATTGTTAATGGTGATGGAGAGTAAGGACCACTCCACTATCTAATTCAACAGAAATTACACTTGCAGATACTCTTGGTGCTGGTTAATCTGCAAATTCTAAATAGATTATTAGACTTCTGGCCCACAGCTAATGCTAGAGATGGATTTTTCCCCTGGTGACTGTTTTGTTGCTTAGCAGCAAGACCTGCAAAATGAGACGTTTTCAAGTCTATGATAAAATAGGTTTCTCTATTTGGGTCATGATTTTACAAAGCAGGTTTTATATGAAGAATTAAGCCAAAAAAAAATCTTATTTAGTCACTGTGCAGAGCAAAAATACTGCTTACCAAACCTAAAATTAACAAAGTTGTAAATGTCTTTGGATAGGGAATTTAAGATGCGATTCACAGGTGTATAAAATAAAGTGCAAAATTTAACCATACCTTATATTTATTCTGTTTTCTGCTAGACCAGTGGAGCTTTAATATGTCATTATATATCCACCCTGTGCATTTAGCCAGATATGTTATGTAAAACATCTGCCTTTCAATCACTCTAAATTCATTCTGGATGTTTCAAAAGGAAACTTTCTGCATCAACATTACATCACAGAATGATGTGCCATTTAAGATGCTTTCATTCTGACCTTGAGCCTTTAAGCTGAGAGACTGGTTGCTTAGTTAGGAGTGGGTTAAGAATAAACGCTAACAAAAACAAGCAAGGTTGCTTACTGACTTGATGCTTGTTGAAGTGTTGGCTGCATCTCCCTGCCATCACAGCCTTGTCTTGGATCATAACCTGAATAAATCTGTGACTTTATTGACTATATAACTGAGCCAGGAAAAATTCAGAATAAAAGCAAGCACAGTGAAATGAAAACAGAACTGTGACACAGCCATTGCAGAGCCAGCATGCGCTCTGTCTGAAACTGTATCTATGGAAAGGTATATGCTCTGAGCTAAGGTAGAACAGGAACCTTGATTCTGATAAAGGCTGCATTCCTTTTCATAGCTGCAGTTAAAGCTCTTCAAATAAGATAGCTGGGAAGAAAACCACATTGTGAAATGGCTGGAATGGCAAACAAATGTAGCTAAAACTCTTTGTTGTAGCTAAAAGCAAATCAATGACCGAGACCAAGATGATTCAGTCAAACATTTTGAAACTTGCAATAGTTCATATCAAATGCATTTGAGAGTTTGGGTCGCAATGTCTCTTAAAAGTGGGAATGGGTCCTGAGGCTGGACCAGTAGAGAGATACTGGTCTAAACCCCTCCTTTAATTTTCAGTATCCTGAGGTAACTTTTGTTATTATTTGACACTGTTCAGATAATGATTCATCAATGACTGATTGAAATGAACATGCACAAACAGCATCTGTTGATGGTATGAGATTTGTGAGGGTGAATAGTTGTTCTTGCTATTATTTTAAACATGTATATAAGTATTAAAAGGGAAATTACAGATAGGTAAAGGATTTATGCGTATGAAGAGGTTTTGCATAAATGCTTTTATGCATATTAACAGACCTGCAAAGCTCCAGAGAGTATATTGCTTTATGTTTCAGAGATTCTACTGTTGATAGGTAATTTAAGAGGGGGATATGCATCATGCAGATTTACAGATGCATGAATCCTGTGCTTTTTCACACGTACCAAGGCAGGATGATGATACTCAGCCTTCATGTAGCTCTGAATGTCTTTTGAATCTTTGCAATTTTAAATGCAGACTTTCATCAATCACAGTCTCAGGGGTTGGATACGATTAAACAGCTCTCCAGCTGATTCCAATGCAGGACTTTGAACAAAACAGCTACACTTGTAGCCCTCTCCAAAAAAGGATCGATATGTGAATCAGATGAAGAATCACTTTATCCGCAGAGCGCAGGAGAGCAGGATGGATTTGTCTTCGTAAAATGAGCTTAGAACACTTGCGAGGGAAGATAAATACTTGCAGGCAAACCAGGTACTGGAGCACATATTGAGTGCAAAGGTGCAGAAAATACATATTTAGACCATCAACCATGTATAGCTATGAAAATATATGTTCCATTCAATATTTCCAAGCAGTCTGGCAGCGTATTACATGAATGCAGGAGTGGAGAAAGGCCTATTGGTTCAGTGGTTTTATACTCAATCAAAGTGTTGAGTAAACATAAAATTCCAACCAGCGAATAAAACTGTGACTTATTCAGAGAAGTGTCATGATGAATAGAGCCTGAGGTCACACAAACGTGCGCAGACGTTGAGAGTCGTGACTCTTCCCAGCAGTGAGCTTTCCTATTACTGCAAACTGGTCTCAGGGCCACTTAGCTCTAATTACTGCACCCTGATGGCACGGCCAATCACCAGCAGGTTAATTGTTTGATCTCTGCCATATGTACAGCCTGCCATCATGCTAATCCACACTCCACTCATACATGAGCAGCATCCAAGACAGGCCAGGAAGAGGTCTGTGTTGGTATGGTGTAGAAAAATGTGTCAAGGTGAGTGAAGATAAACTAGTTTCACTGTGTCAATAAATAAATCAAGATCTTACCCACTGCTGCTGGTGAAAGGGTTTGAAGTGATAAATTGGACCAAATTATATCTTCTGCTGACTTTATAGTGTACTGGTGAAGCCTAGATCAAAAATTACACTCCAACTTCGTTGCTGTACAAGTTCTATCTTCCCTTTCTTTGGACTTCACATTTTTACACAGTTCAGGTTAAAGCACCTCTTAGAAATTTTTTAACTTAATATTAAATGTATATAAATTTATTTTACTGCATCTTTATGACCTCATAAAACAAACAAGACCATCAGAAAAAAAAGTTGTATTTTTTCTATGTAGTTATTATTAACCAGGTAGTTGTCATGACTGTTTCAGACTGGGTGCGTGGCAGCTGCGTCACAGCATGCATGTTCAGAAAACTTCAAAATTTCATTGTCACAATGGCTGCTTGGATTTGAATGTAATCATTAAAGTTTATTACTGGGTACAAATTACACATATAAAGTTAACACTTAAGTAAAGAAATTTGTGTTTGGTAGATTATTTCTTTGTTGTAACAATGCTTCTTGGCAATAAATCTTATACCGTTGGAAAGCCTGTTTATTTCCCTTTAAAATGTTGCCACATTAGTGAGGAACATGTGTTTGTGGAATGAGCAGCAGAGCTGAGAATGTGGGTTGTGTCCCTAAAAAAATCTTCTCTGCCAATGCCAATGACTGTCAGCACCTGTGAGCATGGGCCCTGCTACAGTGGTCAGTAGGTTTCTGCTCCAAAAATATGCATGACACATATGACTGATCCGGATAGGGCATATGCGATAGGGTAACTTCAAGCTGGCGTTCCACAAAAACAAGTCATGGCATTATTTGGAGAGGGCCCTGTACCATCTCAAAACTAAAGGCTAAGTTCAATATAACAAGAGGCTGCAAAGCAGGCGATCGAAGAAGACTGTTCCCTCACACTCTCAGTATGCTGTCTTCTACAGATTTGCAGTTCAGGTTTGCAGGATGATATGGCTGATGGCTCTTTGCCTAGACAATCCAAAACCAACTGCACACAGCCAATCTCTAGTCTGGGAGGGCTGCAATGCAGCCTGCCATGACTGCCCTTCACCTTCAGTCGCATTTACGCTGGTGTTGCCAACAGGTGCACTAAGACCTGAACATGTGGAGGAGTGTGATGGTCAGCAATGAGTCCAGATTCCTTCTACAGCAGTTGGATCGTAGGGTCAACATATGGAGAAGACGTGGAGAATGCTATGATGATTGCTGTAATAATAGAGTAACATCTTTTGGTGGAGGCAGTGTGATGTTGTGGAGCAGCATCTCCCTCGCTGGAAGAATTCGGCTTTTTCCATTATTGGAGGTAATCTCAATGCAGAGAGATTGGGGTGAGCTGGGGCCAAACTGTATCCTCCAAGATGACAACGCTTGCCCCCACAGAGTTTTAGCACCATTTAAAAGGGAGATAAAGGCTTTCTGACAGTATAAAATTTATTGCAAAGAAGTTTGTGTTACAACAAAGAAATAATCTACCAAACACAAATTTCTGTACTTTTTGTGCCAAGTTTAGAAAGTTGGAGGATAATTTCTGTGAAATTAGTGTTATGATTAAAAGAAAGTACAATGATTCTTATGAAAGCAGCTTAATTTAACTTTAAACCTGCCACCCTGTAAGAAATAATAAAAAATCTTGACATCCTAAAGTAAATAAAGAACAGGTTTTAAAAGCTGAAAAAAGTGCACTGTGATCTCAGTTTATCAGAAAATCCTTTCAGATTACTGCACGACTTTTTTTTTTAATACTTTACAGCTCTGTGATTTCCAAGGATAAATTATCTTCTAAGCTGTGTCCTTCTCTTTTATTTTGACCTCCCACGCATAATAATTTTAATACATCAACACAGTGTCATAGTTTTCACCTTGATGTCTCCAAAGATTATGATGCACTTGACTCTTTTCCTTCAACATTAGAGAACCAGCAGAGCACATTAATTAAAGCACCAACCAAACGAAAGATATTGCTTCAATCTGAGCAGAGAGAAGGTGTCCTTCAGTCCCAAGATGGTGGAGTTGTTAAAAGAGGGTCATTGGTATCATTTAAAAAATAGATCTAACGCACACACACCAAACACCAAAAACACACAGTGTTACAAATAGCCTTGCCTTGATGGAAAACAGCACATCCAGGGGGAAAGGACAGATATTACATGGATCATTAGCCTCAAATATAAAAAGGGAGCATCACAGCAGCCTAATGACGCTTTGATAAGCTCTGTTCTGGAAGTAAACATAATCTGTTGACTTTCAATTCTTTTGTCACACCACCAATGATAGCTGAAGCAGAATGAAGCATTCTGCTGTGAATGGGCTGCAGCCGTGCAGTGGAAGGCAATGTGGGACCATCTTGGAGAAAATAATAGCTGGTAGGGATGAGAAATTCAACATGTAAATACCTTTTTTTCTCCTCAGTGTTTTCTAGCTGAGGATGCCGGCCGAGTGTTTACAGCTGCTTCTCATCTGGCTTGACATAAATGCCTGCTGTCTTGTAGTCTTTCCATTACGGTTGATCACTGAGTCGCTTTGACTCATAACGCCTTCTGGCAGTACTGACAGTATTTACTGCTCAGGATTTACAGGCACCTGCGAATTAATGCTGCATTACAGAGAGAGCTGACAGAAATTCCACAGGAAAAGAAGCAAAAATGCAGAGAGGCCAATTTAGAGTGGAGATGCAAAGTCTAAATCACAGCTTTCTTAATGCATTTATCTGAGGACAATTTACTATAGCAGAAAAAGCTCTGAACCTCTGAAGTGCTAACATCTTCCACATTAACACTCCCGTCCTCTTTCTGCTTTACATTTACTAAAAATAGTTCACCTATGCATGTAAAAGGAGAGTGGGGATTTGTATCTGGTGTTGCCAAAGTTCTTAATAAATTAATGGGAACACAAGACAAAATAGCTGTGCTTTAGCAAAGGGTGGCTCTGTATTTATTTCCATAAATCAAACTCCTGTATTTGTGTTAGGAGTTAACAAGAATCATGGCTTTTCTCTTTGATTTCTAGCTGCAGTGACATAAAGAAGTCTAGGGACCACATGAGCGTCACCCTTAAGTGAGCTGATACTGTAGGACCAGAGGTGGTGAATTTTCTGTGCACCAGCAGCTAAACAAGAAAATTCCTTACAGGCTCATAGGGGGATAAAAGAGGGGAAGCTTTCTGGGGTTGTGATAACCATATTTTATTTTTAACTTGAATAAAACCACTCTTAACAAAGCAACAAACAGTCAATTGTATTTATTTATGGTATAGTACAATATAACCTTTTAAAAAACATGTATCCATTTTCTTAAAACAGAATTACTTTTTATCTGTGATGTCAAAGATGTGGATGTCACACTAAACTAAACAATTAGGGAAAGTAATGTCAGACTACTTACAAAGGCCATAAAGATATCAAGATGTCAGAAAAAAGAAAGCAGAGAAAACTTAAAAAAAATAATTGGAAAACAAGTATATAATTGTGAAAAAAACGCATAGGTTAATGGCAAAAAGAAGTGCCATAGGTGAAAAGTGGCAAAAATAGGCAGAAAGCAGCAAAAGTTGGTAAAAGTTATAAAAATGGGTAGAAAGCAGGCAAAGTGGGCAGAAAAATGCAAAAAAAAAAAAAAAATTAAAAGCGGCAAAAATTAGATAAAAATGCCTAAACAGAAAGTGGCAAAAATTACAAAAAGTAGTATGATACTGGCTAATTTGGGTGAAAAATAACAAAAAGCTGTATTACAGTGCAAAAAACTGTGGCAAAATGGGATAAAAGTGCTAAAAGAAGTGCCAAAAATGGATATAAAGAGCAAAAAGAAGTAGCTAAAACGGGTGAAAAGAGGTTAAAAAGTAGCATGAAAAAATAATTCCAACATCAGAACCCAACAACTGCTGATAACTTTTCAGCTCCACAATGAGGTAGCTTTTAGCCAGGATGCTAGCACCAGTGCTACTGATCCAACACACATGCAATGACATCATCAATAAACCAAAACAGGGGAGGGCCAATTCTCTAGGTTTTTCAGCGGCCCAGCCAATTCTGTGGGCAGGCCTCTTTTAAATTTAATTTGATCTTCACTATTTAGTCATCTTTTTTTAATTCCTAGAAAATGACAAGCCAGTATTGTCACGTACCTTTCAGTCAAGCTAAAGTTACAGATTGGCAAGACCATTTAATTGAGCTGCTGTTGTCTCAGTATTCAAGTAACTGGCAATATGCCACATCTAGTTTAGTTACAGCTAGACCTTCGTCCTGTTAACCTATTGTCCTATTGTCATTAAACAAACAATGGACATACACAATCTGGACAAAAGTATTTGGCCACACCTGGTAATTACTGAATTCAGGTGTTTAAATCAGACCTGTTGCTACACATGTATAAAATCAAGCACCTAGCCATGCAGTCCTGAAATTGCATCCCTGCTGGATATCCCATGGTCAGCTTAGGGTGATATAATTAGAAAGTGGAAGCATTTAGGAAGAACAGTAACTCAGCCATGAAGCAGAAGACCACATAAAATCACAGAGTGGGGTCAAAGACTGCTATGGTGCTTTGCAGTGGAAATGTGTTACGTGGAGTGACGAATCAGGCTTCTCTGTTTGACAGTCAGATGGGTGAGTCTGGATTTGATGGATACCAAGATCCAACTGTAAGGTTTGGTGAAGGAGGGATAATGGTATGGGGCTGTTTTTCAGTTTTTGGGCTAGGCCCCATTATCTCTAAGGAATGGCTGTCTTAATGATTCAGCCTACCAAGACATTTTGGACAATGCTATGCTTCCAACTTCATGGCAACAACTGGGGAAAGTTCCCTTTTCAATTCCAACATGACTGTGCCCCAGTGCACAAAGCAAGGAATATAAAGACATGGTTTGAGGAGTTTGTGTGGAAGAACTTCACTGGGCCACAGAGCTTTGACCTCAACCCCATCAAGCACCTTTGGGATGAACTGGAATGGAGAGTGCAAGCTAGGCATCTGTGCCAACATCAGTGTCTGACCTCATAAATGCTCTATAAAATGAATGGGCACAAATTCCCACAGAAACACTTCAAAATCAGGTGGAAAGCCTTCCAAGAAGAATGGAAGCTGATATATCTGAAAAAGGGGGGCAACTCCACATTGGAGTACATGTATTTGAATCAATGTCATTACAGCCCCTGCTGGTCTGGTAGCTGATTACTTTTGTCCATATATTGTATAATATGGAAACTGATCAGGCCTGAGGGGTCATGATGGAGCTCAGCACCCTCAGATTGATTTTCTGCCATGCAGTTTAAGTCACCCCATAAAAAAAACAGTAACAACAGGCAAAGGTACAAATGTTATAGACTGTAATGAAACCCATCTACATTTGCTCTAAAAAATATGGATTTCTGACCAAGGCTCCTTCTCGCAAAGGGCACCTTTGCTCTTTATCAGTGTTTTTGATTGTGTGCATTGCAGTGAGTATCAATCATACAGCAGGTTTTCAGCTGGTTTGAAATCTATTATTTAGTTTGTGCCATGTAACAGAGTTTCCAACTGGTGTTTTAATTCATTTTCAGAACAGTTTTTATTTCTCTCTCTCTTTCAAATAAACTCTTCAAGTTGTTGGAATCATGGTGCGTTGTGTCGCTGTTCAAGGTGCTGAAAGGACAGATAAAGCATGATTTAAGTTCAGACTCCATGTGCAATCCTGCTTGCTTTTGTGGTTTAAAATAGAAATTCTGGCCCTGATCTATTTTGTTCCACTGCTGCAATACATAGAGGGAGCATTATAAGAAAGTTACGTTATCTTTCTCTCAGTAGGGAGAGAAAAAGTGGAGGTGGTTGGGGGTGCAGCGTGAGCAGAAAGGCAAGATATTCTTCTTATTATTATAATTTTAGTGTTTTTCTTTTTGTTTCAGCATAATCCCTGTGTTTAGAACTATCTTAATTTCACCTGTATATGAAAATATGATGAAGAAATTGATAAAGTAGGATGATAACCTACTGTATTATGTAAAGCCTTAGCCCTCTCACTTTGTATCTCCGCCCCCTCAGTCACCTGGCACCAAGGCTGCCCATAAGAGGGGATAAAGAGGAGAGCTTTCTGGGGTCCAGCAAAAATTGGGGCCAGTGGAGGTCAGCAAAATCATGGTCTGTCGTAAAGTTAAGCTGTGATAATGATATTTACTTTTTCATTCATTTATTTATTTCTATTGATAAACACTCTTACAAAGCAAAAACAAAAAAAAAGTATTTTATTTATCTATGCTGAAGTACAACCTAGCCATTTTCATAATGTAAACCTCTTTTCTCAAAACAGAATTACCAATATTGCTGATGTTAACACTGTGGATGGGCAACTTAACAATTAGAAAAGTGATGTCAGTCTTCATAGCAAGGCTATAAAGTGCACCAATGTCAGGATGCCAGAAAATAAAGTAGAAGAAACTTAGAAATTTAGTTTTGGAAATGAATAGAATAACTGTAACGTGACACGCCAGATGGATTTGTTTCACACAAATAGTCCATGCTTTGTGCACTGTTTCACACATCCATCTGAAAAACCTTCACTACTAAGCGTTTGGGACAGGGCAGAGCCTTTGAAAAAAATTTAAGAGTGTGATTGGATAAACGTTATATCTGTCACATCTTTACAGGCCAATCAGAGCAACAAAACACATGACGTAGCCGCGACCGAGGTGCGCGTGTACAGCTACCGAGGAATAACGTGAACCATGGCAACTATAGACATGTCAGTACACAACTTTTGTTGTTTTTTAAAAGAAAACAACTCAATGCTGTTCTTTGTTCTTCTTTAAATAAAGAAATATTGTCAAGTTCTGTTAAAACTAACGCTTTAGCAGCATCCACGCTAATCTCTTCCGCCATAATTGCACCAACCTCTTGTTGTTGCTTGCTTAGGTCACGACTCCACAGCGCCTGAAAGTACTGCCCCTTGTTGCTGATTGGTCCTGTCACTTTTTTAACGGGGCCCAAACGATTCAGACGGGGCTAAAAGTGGCAAAAGTGGCAAAAATATTATAGTGGCAAGAATAAGTGGCAAAAAATGGGCAAAAGGAAGTTGTAGAAAGGGGAGAAAAGTAGCCAAATGGACTAAAAGTGGCAAAAGTGTCACCAAAACTGATAGAATGATGAAAACATGAACAACTTTACAGCTTTATGTCTGGTACAAATGTAATGTGAGTGTTACCCTCTTCTTTTCTTACTGGCTTTCTTCAACACATTTATGCTGTTTAACTTCCAGCTCAAAGTCTGGCCTGATTTAGAAAGCCTTCAAGTAGTTAGAATAGAAACAGTAACTGAAGACTGATAAGGTAAATAGATGCTATTTTCTTATACACACACAATCTTTATGCCATCCCTGTAACATTCAGTGCCCCAGTTAGTCCTCCACTGTTGAAACAATGTGGTTCTGCCCCTGCTGAGAGGTATTTGATAGGTGTTGAGCTAAGTTGCCCTTAAGGAAAAAAGAAAAAGAAAAAAAAAAAAACACTCCGCTTTTGCTATTTACCCTGCAGTAAAACACTTCCCTACAGTACCATAGTGCCCCTTTCTGGTTCATTTGTGCCAGAGTGAAGGGATGTAAGACACAGTGTTGCCTAAGGGACTAAAACTCTGAGCCCAAATAAATAAATAAATGGAGGACTGTTATGAGGAAAAGGCAAGTTTCCCACTTGACTAGAATTGGGGTCATACAGCCCTGACCACATTAGAGCTGATAGTTTTCATTATTGAGTCCATATTGCTATCAATACATGAGTTTTAAAATTGAAACTCTGACAGGGGCTCTCCTTCGAGGCCACATATTAATTGTTTTGCTTCTCAGTCATTCCTGTTCAGCTCATTACTTAAAATGCAAATCATTTTCAGAATCATTTAAATTAATCAGAAATGCTGCCTATAGTGTTGAGACAGTGCAGACAATAAGAGAGGGTCAGCTAAGGCTCTGGCTAATCTCTAGTTCCTTCACATTCATTTTTTTCATAATCACTAATGTCCTCTGCAGCATTTAGAGAGCTGTCCTCAGCCAGAGCACTGTTTACATTGCACACACTGTAGACAGTGTAGTGAGCAGAGAGGAGTCACAGGAGTATGAGCAGCCTTGCTGCATATTCAGGACTCTGTTCTGCCTTTGGAGGGGCCGTGTGAATTCTAATATTAGAGCATGGGCAGTAGTGTATGTATTGATGCAAAAAATGCTTGACACAGTGTCAGGAGCTCTATGAAGACATTTGCTGAGGGTTTACACTCTGAAGTGCATTAATTAAAGCAGTTAAATACCACTGAGTGTGCGGTGAACCATACATCAACATCGCATTCATACTGCACTGATCAATACTGTAGGAATTCACAACCATGCACACAGAAGTACTTTTTTCCTCTGTGCAGGCAACCAAAGTAATAGCAGTAAAGATTTTTGTTTAATTCACCTTTATTTGCTTAACTAAACACTCTGTTTTCTTAATGTTGTATTTTGATAGGGTAAAAAGTACATCTAGTTAAAAATCAGAGCATTTTTAAGGGGAAATGCATGCAAAGCTTCATCGGAGTGATTAGAAGACTCCTAATCCTAGATGAGCATTGAGTTTTTAACTTTTGTTTCCAAAAAAGTCATACTATAGCACAATTGCTTCTATAAGATCAACAGGGCAAAAACAGATCATCAGCGAGAAAATTAGATTTTTAAAAGGTATTTTATAAGATTAACAGCATGTAGACGGAAGGAGTAAATTCCCTCTCATGCTGAAAAATGTAGCCAGAGCACAAAGGCCAAGAAACTGCAGTTCCTCAAGTGTCCACTAGTGGCTGGCTAAAAACAAAAAATCTCCATAAGGTTCATTAGTGAAATGTCATTGTTTGCTGTAGAAATAAACAAGTTCACATCTTGTTACAATAAACAAATTTGATATCAGTAGCTCATATCTTTATAGGACCCACATGTCCTATGTCCTTATGATTCTCATAAGGCTGAATCCCAGTTCAGACCAATGATTTTCAACAAGACAAGTCATTTCAGAGTGCTGATAGGGACAGTTGTAGCTGTCCGAATTGAGTCGCTGTAGCTGGAATCAGGCTGTCTGATCATGTTGCCTGGGATTCAGATTGTCACACTGCAAACAGTTGTTTTTTTGTACTTTGCAATCCAATAAATGTGAAATGGGAAAAGAAATCTGTTTAGATAACCTATAAATGCCAACAAATAAATGCAAAAGGTTAAATTTTTCATCAGATAAGATCATGCTGTGAATTTTGAAAATGTCTCCATCTTCTCCATCTCATCTGCCTCGCACATGAGTAGGGCGGGCTGTACTTTACCAGCTAATACATGAGAAATTCAAGGCTGTAGTAGCTAAGTCTTTCCATGAAAAAAAAATATTCACAGCAGGTAGCCTAGTTATAGCGAGACCAAGCTAGCAAAGCATTTTTGTGTTTATATGTGCTGCAAAATCTCACTTGAGACTCCCTCAGGAGGATTCTGGAGCTCTGCAGGATCCCATGTTCGCTCATCTAGCTGACGTCTGCCCGATATTCTGGTACAGAGAGGGCTGTGAAGTGTGGTGGCTCCACCTCTGACTTCTTCCCAGTTCAGTCTGGGTTGGGGCAGGGGTGCATCTTTGCCCCTGTGCTCTTTTGTACCTGTATGGACTGGATAATGGGGTGGTTAACAGGGGCAGTGAACTGTGGACTTTGCTGATCTGGACTTTGCTAATGATGCTGTGATTCTTGCAAAGACTGTAGATGTATTTGTGGGGGCTCTACTGCGGTGGCATACTGGGCTGGTCCAGACATCTGGGGCAGAGTGTCCGCTAGAGTTTTTTTGTCTCTGGTCAAAACCCTGTTATCACAGCCTGGAAGACAAATACACATGACCAGACCTTGGAAATGACTACACAAATACTTTCTTATATTTGTCTTTCTGTAAGTGGTTTAGACACACAAAAGTAAAGCAGTGAGCTTTTCCTTACACACATGTAGTCAACAGAAAAATATACGCCTACGTTCAATACATAAACAACAACAGTTAGCTTTACATTAGCACCATTAGCCTGTTAGCATTAGCCGCTACCATAACTTAGCAGCTTACAACAGCCAAATACCATCCTCCACTAACAATGAATCCAGTCGAATAACTAACCAGTGCTCTGTAAACTAGACACCACTTAAAAACTCTGCATTTCAAATGAAAAATGAGTCTTACCATCCGTTGTTTAGTATTAGTCCTCATGATTCGATTCTGTGTTGGGTACAGTTTCACTTTATCAGAGAATTGATCACAGGTAGATTTACCCACTCATCAGAGTCCACTACAACTCGGAGTAGGCCTTTCTCTTCCAGCTTCTGCATTGGTGTTTAAGCCACTCAGCTGTCTACAGTTCTCTTTGTTTTAGCATCTCTTTAACTTGCAGTGATGACTAACTCAGCAAGCACAACTGTATTGTACCTCACTACATTTTAAAAAGTATTAAGTACTGAGTGAAAAAAACACTAAACGCCAAAATGAGGTGATTTTAGCTTTCAGCCAACAAGAAAATGGACTGAAGTTTGACTTTCACAGCACATGACGGTCAGCAGAGAGAGAATGATTTCAGATTTCATCCTAAAACAGCTGTTGCATTTGACTTTAGGTCTCACCTCATAACAACAACCTGGTTATAGATTCATATTCTCTTGTAGTTATTTCACATTAAGAAAAGATCATATTTTACTGTATAACCTCCCCAGGTATCAAAAATAGCTACTCAGTACTTTGAGTAAATTTTAAATGACTTACTTTTTACTTTTTCTTGAGTAGATTTACAGATTACTGCTTTTACTTCTACTTAAGTATATTTTATCCAAAGTAACTTTACTTTTACTTCAGTACAATAATCTAGTACTCCACCAGTCAGAAATAAACCTGCTGATGTCCTACACCCTTCCTTTTACAACACATCCTCCTCTTTCTGAAATAACATCACATTTTAGAAGGATTTAGAGCCATAAAACACAGTACAGAAGGCTACTAGTTCATTTATTTTACATGCTTTTAACCTCAACCATAAACCCTATTGCAGTAACAGTCAGCTAGTTTTATATAATAAGCTCTCTTCACAGCCTGGCTGATCTCACTATAGTTTGCTTCTGAACTGCTTGTGAACATTCCCTTCTTCGCTCTTGGGGGCCCCCTGGTTGCGATGTGGCCCTAAGCAGCCGCTTATGTCGCTTATGCCTCGGGCCGGCTCTGCCTGGAGAAATCAGACATTGGCCTTGCACAGGCCTGGAGGATGGCTGTCAGGAGGCTAAAGCAGTTTAGGACCAAGGCGAAGTGTCAGACTGGCATATGCTCTCACACCTGACCTGAAATTTCACTGCCACGCAATGATTGTAATAATGAAAGAATCAGTGATAAGCAGGAATCATACAGCCTATTTTATGCATTATCAACAAGATGATGAAGATACAAGGAATAAAAAGTTAATGTGCAGTGCCCCCCTGCTTGTAGAGCCAGATATTATGCACAGGAACTTAAGAAATAAACTACTTTTAAGGGTGGTACTGTGAGAGTTGTTGGTATGGAAATAGTGTGAACACAGAGACTTTTAGAATGCTGCAGAACAGAAAGCAGTTGCTAGTTTAGTCCCTTTGCAAATCTCTGGAATCACTGAATTGGACTTAAAAGTTATGTATATGGGGCACAGATGGCCTGGTGATTAGGCTGTGCCCCAAGTATGTGGGCAGCTTGGGTTCAAGTCCATCCTGTGGCACCTTTCCTCCATGTCTCTCCCCCATTCTCTCATCCAACTCTCCCATCCATGTCTACAACTCTATCCACTGTACTCTTCCATCAATAAAGGCATGAAAATCTACAAAATATATCTTTGGGGGTGCAGATGGCTGAGTGGTTAGTTTGCTCCTCATGTACATGGGCGGCCACGGTTCAAGATAGGCCTGCGGCCTCCGTTTCCAACTCTATCCACTGTCCTCGTCTGTAAAATAAAGGCATAAAAATTCCCAAATTATATCTTTAAAAAAAGTTTTGCATACATTTGCATGATTAGAGGCATGGTTAGATTGACTACAAGGTTGGCATTTTGAGTTATCTATCTCTGTTCTCTGTATTCATTTTATTTTTAAAAAACTCATATCCTCATCAGGATTTAGAAATCAATCCTCTCCATTTTACTATCAAACCAAAGCTTCAGACTCTCATTAAAGACTAAAGTTGTTAATTTTTGTTATTTAACTGATCTTTTGAAACCAAGCTGTCATCAATGAGTAATATAATATATTTTTAAAGACAACTTATTGCAGGACTAAGTTGTTTTAAAAAGTAAGACGTCTTTCTCTCACTGTATTTCTGTCCAAAGTCAAAGCAGCAGCCCTGCACCGCCTCACTGCTCAGTCTATGCCTCAGTTAACCTGGACTGTGTTGTACACGCCCTGAGGCATGCTGTCAAAAAACCTCGCCTGATGACAACCTGACAACTCCATCCATCTTATTTACCCGCTGGACAGCGCAGATCTGCCGTGGCAATCAATAATGCTCACAATTAGTTTCCCTCCTGGGGGGTAGAGGCAGAAAGAGGTACAAAGGGGGAAGTGGCCACAAGTCCCTGACACAGCTGGACTGAGTATACGTGTGGCCCGGGTCCATGCCAACCACATGTCCTGACATTAGCCAACATCTCTTGGGAGGCACTGACATTTCCATATGTCCAGTAGGACGGAGGTTGGTGTGTGGCAACACTTCGTCTGCAAGCATGCATGTCTGTGAGGGAGTGTTTTTCCTCCGTTATGTGTGCACACTTGAGTGCATTGTTTTGTTTTTCACCTTGGCTTGGTGACCTGGAAAATCTCCTCCAAAGGGCAGTGAGACGCTGAGGAGGACTCTCCGGAGGAAGCTGATGGATCTATATCAAGCCGTAAAAATAGATAACTGTCATTCGTCATCGGGGTGCCTGGGAGTTAACCCTGACCAACAGGGCGTAGCTACGCAGAACAGCCAAGGAGCATACAAGTCCCAGCATGCCTCAGTGTCATTTGGATGCCCTGAGAACCTGGCATGATAGCAGGTGGATGACTGATATCAGGTGTTCTTGCTGCCATCATCCATATATGTGATAACAAGATTAAATCAGGAATAATATAAAGAGAAAAATCAAATAAGATAAAGATCTGTCATGAATTTAAGTGATTAGTCTGAGCAGGAGATACATGCTGAATAGGACCTGTCAGTAGGTCTCCAATTGTATGACATTGTTGCAAAGTTACATTTTAAAAACAAACTTATTATTTTTGATAAGTGGGTTCTGATAACTAAGGCCTTTATTGCTGAGTTTTTAAAAAACAGAAATGTGTTCAGATGAGATCTTAATGAGCGCAACACGGAAGCATGTATTACAGACGTGGCTCATTATCATTTATGGTAAACAGAGTAATGAGAACGATGAACAGACATGCAGACCTCACTGTGCCCTGAATGTCCTAAGCTTTGTTGAGAACATTGCTCTGTTCTTAGAAGGCTTCACTGTCATTAGAATAGATGATGATCAATTGAAACATCTGCTCAATTTTCCTCCACCTGTGTGCAGTTCTCTCCACACAGTCTCTTCCTCGCTGGATCTCCCCCATGCCACATCACTGTGTGCTGGAGCAGGCTGGCAGTGCCACTTTTTAAAATTTTCTTCCACATGATGTCAAGAAAACAACACAAAAAACAGATTCAAAGAAAACAGTGATATAGTGGTGAGTAAATAAACATACATGCATGTATTTATTATTCAAAGTCTTACAGTGTATGATAATTAATGTTCATAAAGCATTTTGAATATTTAAAATACGTTTAGCTACATGGCATTATTAGTTGGTCTATAAGTCATAAATAAATAAATAGTCATGACTGCATATAACTCTGGTTATACAGCATTACAGATTAATAATAATCCATTATAAGGACACTTATAAGGAAGGTTTTTTTCTTGTTAAGTGTTTTTGAGAAATTTGAAAAAAAAAAAAAGAAAGACATTCAAATGACCACATGGTGTTACTGGAGTCACAAGAATAGGATGTCTACACCTACTGCTGTATGCATATGCCCTTTATTTAGGAAATATAAAGGATGATATTTATAAAAGAAATTGAAATGACCTATTGGGCTCACTATAATTTAGTGGGCTGAAATGCAGAAATTACCAACAAATTACTTATCAATTATGAAGGAATGTATTCAGAAATTAGCCAAGAAAGTACCTTTACCTAAATTTTTATGAGGAGGCATTAATGAACTAGCTCAAAATTACACAGGGGAAGGACTCACTTCAATTTAGGAGACAAATATATGTAACGTACTTAGTATCGCGTTACTCCCACCACTGCTGACAAATCTGGAATTATTTCAGAATTTATGTCAGATGAATGAAGCCTAAAGTGTTTAGAGGTATTTCTGACTAGAAATAAGATGGAGTGATGAGTTTTTGCAGGTGAAGCTATTTGTTGTTTTAACATTGTTCCTTGTTATCACACTAATAAAGTTGAAGAAGAGCAGATCAGTGCTGGTCTCCGCCAGTCTTGAACAAGTCCGGCCAGTCCGCGACTGAGACAAGACTGAACAGAAATGCTCTTGAAATCGAGACAAGACCAAGACATTCAAAATGTGGTCTTGAGACCGATCTCAAGACCAAGACTGTTCTCGAGTACTACAACACTAGGGTCTGCACCAAGGCAAGTTATTTTTCTGTAGAAAGATTTTTAAAAAACAAGAAGAAGTAAACAGGACCTCAAAAATGTACGGCCAGCCATGTCTGACAGGACGTCTTCGGTTTTTTCACATCTGATAATCCGGGGGGGACTTGGTTCCATGGGGGGCTGAAATTGCAACATTGTTGCACTTTCTTGTGGGTAGGTTCGCTTTCACATTGCACTTGGTCAAACTGACCAAATTGTCTGGATAATGTCAAACGGCTTTACGTTTGTGGCGCTATAATCAACAGCAATGAAGACAGAAAGAAACTGCAAAAGATGAAAACGGCTCATCTATTGGTCAGAACAGAAGCCGGAAATTGATCTCTCTCAGCTGCTTTTTTTTCAAACCACATAAAAAATGAAACAACACTAAATGTATGCTGTCTTGGGATTTCTGCTCTTGCTTTGGTGTCAGTATAAGCAACCAGTGAGGCAGCTAGCAGTCCAGTGTAATTGCATGGCTTTCAATGGATTCAAATTGCGCACTTGGAACTATACTGAGCTCAGTGAACCTTGTGATCATACCACATGACTGTACACTTTTGGACCCTCTAATGATGCAACTCTCTCTCTTTATGGCTTTGGTTGCAAATGCTAACTCATCAGCAATAATCCTTCACACATGCCACACCCCTACACTGATTACAGAATATCAAGTGAAGCATTTAAATATTACTTTAGTTAACTGGGTGTCTTATTACAAAGTACTGCTGATGAATAAAAAGCAGTCACACAAAAAGTATACCTATGAAATGAGAAAGATTGGTATGACCCCCTCTGCCAGCTCCACCACCAGATTAAAGTGTCATTCTATGGGAAACACTGCAAACTCTGATTTGTATTTTTATTTATCAGAAGTGCAGAAAGTCTTAAAAATGCAGAACTTTTTATAGCAATACCACCTTGTCCCTTTTGAATAAAACCATCCACTGCTGAAGGTCCAAATGATTTTTCCCTCTCTGCATATCTTCTTTATTTTTGCTCGTCTCTATGCTTTGTTTCCTGTATCACACACTAGGCTGAGATTACGATGTTTCACTGTAAATCCCATTACCTCTGTTCAACCTCCAACAGTGAGCACCCACACTCCTTAACTCATCCAAATGCTTATCTGGCAAAAGAACGACACATCAAAAAGCCACAATCCTCTTTTATGTTTTTAGAAATTATTAATGTTACTAAACCCTTTAAAAATCCTAAGAGAAAGACAAATACATATTCCATTTCCCTAGAGGGAAGGGAAGAAAGTCTGCACAGGCAAGCAGCTCTGCAGGAATACTGCACCACGGTGAAAAATGTATTAACTCAGCATTACAAAAACGCTAAACAAATAAGAGATGTACCCTTCTTTTAATAAATGAGGCTTCAGCATTGTGAGACCTGGGGAAAAGTGTTTCACAAGGCAGTGGCAGCACTTCAGGCAGGAGAGAGAATAGTGCTGTTTTGTAGTATCTCAAAAATAGTCTATTTTATCCATGAAGGGGTTTCTTGATTGTTGTTAAAAAGACAGATTTCCCTCTCAATGCCACATTAAAAAAAAGACTTGACAGCTGCACAAAAAACAACAGGTTTGTCTGATAAACTGTACAACTTGTATATTTCATCAACCTGGATGTCCTTGAAGGTTAAAGACAGGGGTCCCAGCAGCTGGTGTCGCCATTAAATCACCGCATGTCAGCGTTAAACTCTGATCATGACAAATAATGGTGTTTTCATGTGAGCCCACGCATCGGACATCAATAAAGGCTAATGGCGTGTCAGCTCTATTAATGGATTACTGCACAGAGCTCATAAAAACACAATATCCCATCAAGTCTAAAGGCCCTAATGATCCCACTGTGTCTAGTAAAGTCACTGTAGGTCCCATCCCCTGATGGATATCAACTCTTAACCCATTTCATCTTACTGCTGCTTAAGAGATCGGAGGACGTAAAGGGAGGACAGGCCAGTGATTACACGCTGTGCAACGCAAGGTAGGAGGCTCCCGCTGTAGTCTTAAGAGTAGTAAAATATGAACTGGATATCAAACTGGCTGTAAAGGTGAAGAAAAATGTGTTGATTTATGTGATATGAAGGGAAATGAAGGCTTTAAAACTCTCTTTTCTTGCTAAATCATACCTACTGTGGCTTAAAAGAAAGCTCAGAATATTCACTTATTCAGAGAAAGGATTAATAACAATGGCAGGTCTGTGCATTAAAACATGAAGCAACAGCCAGCAGGTGAATCTATTAGAATGAGACTTTGAGTGGGAGAAGGAGGAAAAAGCTACCACTACTTACCCCGAATTTCCATATACAGCATGTGCGCCGCGCACCAAAGCGCAGCGGGTCCATGACTTGCAGGAGTTAAGACAAACTAACAGTAATCTTGGTAAGCTTATGGGCACACATCTTCTAAAAATCACAGCAGCCCTGTCTTAGGAGCAGCCATGCCACATGCTGACCCTCCCACTGCTGCTATGCTAGTATCTTTACAGATCTGCAGCATGCAAGGGCCTGCAGGTTAAGACTACACGTGTTAAGGAGGCCTTTGGTAAAAATGTACACTTCTGTGCACGTCTTAATGAGGGATGAAAATATAAAAAAAAAAATGTTTGGAAAAAAACTTGTACACACATTAAAAACTTGTAGCAAAGCTCTCCAAGAATACTTGCATGTGTACGTTTGCATTTTTCTGACAGCAGCATGAATAAACAGTTTAAAGCCTCTTAGGCTGTGGAGCTTGATGCTCTTAGAACTTTGATCTGAATCCAGCTGACTTATTCCTTGGATAGGCTAATCTCTATTTTGGGAGAGTACTGTTGCTTCCAAGTTGAAAGCTTTCTTAATATATCTGTGTGGTATCCTGTTTGTCACCCTTTAATGTAAGAAAGCATACAAATCAGGGACTACATTGTTGAATCCTGTGTGTCAGACTTCTGCAAGCCCTTATAACCTAAATATGTGATGATAATTGTACAAATATCTGCTCAGCTGTGAAAATGTAAATGTGCTGATTTTATTTGCTATTGTAAGCTAAAGACTGTTTCATTAAAGTTTCCGTTTCTTGACATAATGGCATAGAATATGTTTGTTCTTCGATTTTCTGTTGATTGACCATTTCTTCTTTCACTCAGCTGTAGCTAAAGCATTACTCCTGTACAATAAGATGTATGATTTAGTCATAATGTGCTGCCATGTGGAAAGTGAAGGTTGCTTTGAATAACAATGATGAATAGAGTGGCAGCTGTGTCATCTAAACAAGTCTGCTCGAGTATACATGTGATCTTATCCTCGTTTCTCTGTGTCACAGATCTCATCTTTGCTCACGTGAACATGCTGCCTCACTTCCTCATCCTCATGTCTGAGGATAAGGCTGAGGAAGTAACCGAAAGCTTTGTTCAGACTGCAGGAAATCAGATTCATTTCTCAAATCAGGTCTTCATCTTACTCTCCCGCTCTGTTAGCTGCAGCATGTACTCTAGCTGTTCTGATGCACTTCAGTCACCCTGGGTTTTACATTTGTCATTGTGTGTAGAGAATCTGGTGACACAAAACGGTTTGAAATCTAACCTGGCACATCTACAGTGAATGTGGCATTCATGTGGTTAAAACCAGATCTGGTTATGATCTCACTGTGCAACAAATACAGATCTAGTGAATGTACATCTGCTGTATTTGAAAAATCACATTGAGAACCTGGTGCCTACCTTAAATGTGGTTTCATCGTGTGTTTTAATTCTGTTTCAGTATGTTGTGTTTTAAGTGTGTTCAATTATTTCTTATTTTATTTAAATGGGTTAACTTGTGTCTTTAATGGCATGTTTTTGCAGGTCCATTGTAATGTAAAGCTTTGAGCATATTTTGTCTTTACAGAGAAGATCATTCTGTAGATTAACTGTCTTGTTCCCCCAAACTGTTACTGATCTCAAACATCCCAGTTTTTGGTCACAATCTAATGGCTTGTTTTTCATAGCTGACAACAACAGAAACCTTAAAACTATAGAAAACAAATTTAAAACTATATGAATCTATCAGACTTCTACAACAAGAAAAAAATGACAATCACAGCATTATGTTATTGTCCATGTTCATATGATTCAATGGTGTCAAATATGAATATTTTAAATAAATATTTATTTAAATTAATAAAGAAAATGAAAAAATCTAGGGTTTCTTTGTTTATTTTATCAGATATCCTCATATTCAGATGTTTTAGTAATGGATTTATGACAGTGATATCACAATATTATTTTTTATCACAACTAATGTATTGCAAATTGTATTGTATTTTATTATGTGATGTCTATCGTAACTAATTGTATCAAATCCAATCTAAATTTTGTCATGTCATATCATATTGCATCATATAATATCATATCATACTGTATCATACTCTATCATATCATAGCATTGGGTCATATTGTATCATAGCACATTGTTTCGTGCTAGACCTTGTTGTATCATCCCAGATGTAATTGTGGTATTGCATCGTATTGCACCATGTCATATCATATCATATCGTACCAGGTGTAGCAGTGTGATGTCGTATCATATTATATCATATTGCCGTATCATATCTTATCATGTTGTATCATACCAGATCTAATTGTTTTGTGTTATAGCATATTACATTATATTGTACTGTAGTGTTTTATTGTGTATTGTACCATTTCTTACTGTGCCATGCCATGCCGTGCTGTATCATATCGTATCTTTTCACATCGTGTCATATCATATTGTATCATTCCAGATCAAAATGCATCGTGTTATATCATAGTGCATAGTGTATCGTACTGTATTGCTTGATTTTGTATTGTACCATTTCTTACTGTGTTATGCCGTATCCTATCATACCGTATCAAATCTCATCATACTGTATCATACCAGATCTCGTTTAACCGTGTCATATATCATGTGATATCATATCATATTGCCATATTTTATTGCATTGTATTCTATCATATCATCGTGTGTTGCATTGCATTGCATCATATCCTTTCATGTCATGTTGTGCTGTATTGTTGCATGATACTTAATCCAATCATACCAGACTGTATCAGATTATATCATGCTGTATCGTATTGTCCTGTAGCATATCATGTTGCATTATATCCTATCAGAGCGTATTGTTTAATGGCGTGCTGTATTATATTGTATTGTTTTGCAGCATATCATGTCGTGTCGTGTCATGTTCTGTTGTTTTGCATGACACATCATCATATCATACAAGATCATGTCATAATGTATCACATTGAATCATATCGTGTTGTATCATATCCTGTGTATCGTGTTGTATCATATCCTGTGTATCGTGTTGTGTTGTATTATATCGTATCACATCGTGTCATGTCAGGGCATGTTGTGTCATATCATACTAGACCTACAGTAATTGTGTTGTCATATCACATTTCAATGTATCATCGGTGTATCGTATGTGCTGTAACACTTGATGTAATGCTGCACTGCATTACATCAAGTGTTATATTGCATGACACTTCATTGAATTGTACCAGGCTATATCATAGTGATTGTGCTGTTTTCTATTGTGTTGTAGCGTATCAGGTTGTATCATATCATATCATATCCCTTTGTATTACTCTATAATACCAAATCATAAAGTATCAAATCATAATGCAGTGCATCATACCTATTCTTGTTGTACCATATCATGTTGAATCGTATTGTGTCATATCAAGTAAAATCATACTGTATCATATCTTATGGTGAGGTACCCTTCAAATCCTACGCTAAACTTCAATTTCTGCTATTAATTGTAACAAAAGTATCAAACAGACTATCTATAAAAACATCCTTTAGCAGTCAGCATCAGTACTCTCATATGGACAGTATTTCAGTGCCCTCATGTTTTTAGGGTCATTACGTGTTACAAATCTTGCAGTCTCTTGATAAAAATTTTGTAATGACTGGGAGGAAAAACAAATTCCTTTTAACATACTAATATTTAGAAACACATTGGTGGATCCCTGACTGAAGAGCCAGATTTGTATATCCTGGAGGTGTATATCATTTTTACAAAAAAAAAAAACATTTTTCACTGCCCACCTGGGTTGATCTACCTGCTTGTTGTAATCGAAATGCACAGCTCCACTCACCGGTGGTCAAATCCTTTTATCAGTCCCTATGATTACACACTAATCAGATCATTATTAATTTAACCAGAAACACTTCTGTGCCCCTCCCCCTCCTCTTCTCTCCAGTCTCACTGCTCCTGTTGCTGCATCTCACATAGAAAACCCAACAGGGGATTTGAACTGATGTCCATAAATGTTAGCCTAAATGACAATTAGTGTTGTACTGATGTCTTGTGTGTTGTCCTCACGCACGGAGGGCCTCTAGCCACAGTGGTAAACATGTGTTATGACAAAGTCCCTTGCTTGTTTCTCGGGGAGCCGCAGACGAGGCCTTTTCATTCAGCCACCAGTGTCAGCTAATTATTTCTGGCCCCCTGTTGTTCGACACGTTCAGTCTCTCCCATGGCCAGCCCTCCTGCTGCGCTGCACTCCGAGTCTTTCCCCGACACGTTCTCATTAGAGACTCTGGCTATACGCTCTCCTGTCTTTGTGCTATCTCCTCAACTCCCTCTCTCACTTTCTCCCCGTGTTTGTTTCTCTCTCAGTTTTCTTGAGTGCCTCTCCAAACACTCGGTTAAATAAAGATTCCACTCCAGGCAGAACAAACCCAAAATTCAATCAGAGGTGTATACACAAGCTTGACTAATGCCAGCAATGCCACACACTCAGAATATGTTTACAAAGCCTATGCAGATACACACACACAGAGGCAGGACCTCATTAATGCACAAACAAACACATGTGAAGATGGTGGGCAGCATGAGTACGTCTTGATCTGTGTTTATTAGAACATTTTATTTTTTCATTTATGGTGTTGTCTTTCGCTTAGTAGTACCATGATGTTTATTGCACTTTTTCCACATAAATAATTAGCGGTGTAACAGTATTTGTATTTATACCAACCCCTTACGGTTTGGATGGGACAGTCCAGTGCACGCAAGCACACCATGAATAATTCTGTATAGAGAAAAAGGTGAACACAGGGTATCCAAACCCCAACCCATGTAGCAGTACTGCTAGTACCTGTTGGCTAACTGCTTTTAAACAACAGATGAAAAAGTTTCATGAGGTAGCAACTGGCAATTAACTTCTCCATGCTCTTAAAAAAAATGTCCCTGGATATGAAAGCAGAGGGTCCAAAACAATACTGATGCCAATACATTTAACAAGTTAAAAGCCTGCTTTGAACTGTGTATTAAAAGTATCTTATCACCCCTTTTCAGGTTTACATGAAGCAGTCAGCAGTCCATAATTTATTCACATAGGCTTAGATTTAGCATGCATAACTCTCACACCATCTGTCCTTTCCATTGTACCTAAACTGCAATTTTTTCTTTTACATTTCAGATCAGTGTATTTTACAGCTAACAGATTTCTGATTTGAGGTGAGAAATCCAAAATCAAGAAACAGCCTGTTTCCAAATCAATATAAAAAATGGAAAACAAAACAAGAAAAAATCTGCCCTTGGCTCTTCCAGGCAGTTCAGACTAAATTGAGAATAATAATAAGAATGTTATCCATTTCTTGTTTTTCATTTCTGTTTCTGTTTTTTCCTTTCACAAAATGAAATAAAAAAACAAAACTGTTGTTCATTTTTCATCGTATTGTTTTTGCATTCCGTCCAAAAAGAAGACTCAAAGAACGAACACTGGGGCTGTATCACGTAGTGAAAAAAGAATGTTGCATTATCATTGTCCTGTTCTTTGATCTTCATTTTGTTGATCAGAACACAAAAAATGATAAAATGAAAGACAACGTTCTTTTTCATTATTCATTTCTTTTGGAAAACAAGAAATGAAAAAAAAAAAAGAAAATGAAAAACAGTTTGCATTTTTTCATTTTTCCATTCCCAATTTTTTCATTTTTTTCCATGTTATGTTTTCCTATTTTTAAGCTGTAATTGGGAAACAGTTTGCTTTTTGATATTTGATGCACAAACAAACAAGTTAAAAAACTTTCATGCAAAAGCTATTACAACAACTCAATGCTGCTAACCTAATGAAACTGATGCAGTATGCTTTTGCACTTATAAGGGAATCTGTGCAGTATTAACTGCAGAATGTGAAAAAGAAATCTCCTGTGTGGGTGATTGTTGTTATGTGTTTTTATTTGTTCATTTGGCACTTTTTCATATTTTTTTTACTCTTTTATTAAGGGTTTTATTTAATGTTCTATTTATCTTGCACTTTTATTCTTTTATGGCTATTGGCCATGGCACCATAAGGGTTGCATTCAATTTCACTGTATTTGTACAATGACAAAAAACAATTTTATTCTATTCATTGGATGTAAAATACACTGATCATTTTGGTTCAAGGGCATTGTTTCCTTTACATTCCGATTACCCGGTGGGGGGAGGAGGGCTATTTGGGGCCCAGCTGCATGGGGGGCCCATGGAGATTAGCACAAAACCCCAACCACTGGAAAGTTGTAAAGTTAAGCTGTGATGACTGAATCTTATTTTGAATCTTAGTAATTATCAATCTTATCAATGCAAAAAGGAAAAAGAACACACAATGTAAGACTGTCCATCAAAATGATCCAATGGCTTGTCTGACATTACTGATCTGACACATAATAACCTTAATAAAGCAGATCTGCAAAGTGCTTGTTCACATTGGGTCCAGGCCTGCCTCTCTCTAAAGGCTGAACATGTGCAATGCGTAGGGCCTCTTCCTCTGTAAGGGGCCTCACTTTGGACATTTTTTGGCCAATGGGAAGACAGCATTTCCGACTGATCAGTTTTTTTCTAATCATATATGCAAATAGTAAAAAAGAGCCACAAAACTTATGACCTTGTAGGAGAGGCTTGATTTTAGCTTTTATGCTAAGCTTGGCTTACCAACTCCAGACAGCAAACACAGACTAGACAAACATATGAATGATATCAATCTTCTAAGCAGCAAATAAGGATCATAGTAAAAGTGTTTCAGTGAATCCTTATTACTCTAAAATGCAAATAAAGAACTGAACTTGGAATATGGCCAAGAAAGCAACATTTGGACTATGTTAGGATGAAAGCAGGCAAGTGGATGAGCTGAAGGACAGATGACTAATTTAAAGAAGCATCAGCTCTCGTAGGTGGATCTGCTGCAGCCACTTTGTCTTTGAACTCAGAGACACCATGTGGGAGATGTCTTTAGTGGGGACAGGCTTTAAGCATCACAAAAGGTTGTTTCGTCTACCCCCTCTTTGTTTTGGAACATGATATTTTACAGTTGACATGATGCTCTATCCTCTTCACAGGAAAATAGAAATCAGATCTATATATCTTAAAACCGTTACTCTATATTTACCTATAAAGCATGTAAATCAGTGTGACATTTCAAGGTTGATTATATTTAAAGCTTCTAACCGAATAATTTGCAAAACATTTAAATTCAGTTCAACACTAAAGTCAAATCTTTTGATGTAAAGGCTACTTGTCAGTCTTTGTCAGTTTCCTAGGAGATGGTTAATGTAAAGGGGGCTGTGGGATGATAATAAGAAGCAAAATGTCAGCTGTCAGCTGCCATCTTCACCATAAATATTTGCATTTCATATAGGAGGCTCCTCTTTCCACACAAGGGTGGCAAATATACATCACCTCACATAATGGATTCATGAAACTTGCATTCAGCTGGTTGCCTTGAAAACATCTGGGATACCTTAGAAGTTGACTTTTTGAATGAACTGTATACATTTTCATAAATAACAGAATAATTACATTTTTAATATATGGTTTTAAAGGAGTCGTCTCATGATATGCTGATAGTTATTTCTTGTTTTCAGCTAACATATGTTGAACCAAAAATGTATCTCAATATGCATTTCTCAGTACCTCACAGAGGCCATGGTGGCATGGTGCAAGACAATCACACTTTTCCCTAGACTATTTTTCGAAACATATTTCATGGTCATCAATCGTCTGTGTTTAAGTCAGGTGGTGTCATCAGGACAGTGTAGTCTGTTTGGAGCAAGGCTTTAATATACAAGCGACAAGAGAACAATATTCAGTCCTCAACCTTGATTACCAATCAAAATGTAAAGTCCATGTTTAGAAGATGGATAAATTTGGTTTTATACACTATTAAGGTAAAACATTACAACAGATAGTCATATTGTGAATTAGCAGGGCAAAAATAGTTACAAAAAATGGCCAAAAAAGTGGCTAAAAAGTGCCAACAGAGGGTGAAAAGTGGCAACAGAGGGTGAAAAGTGGCAAAAAACAGCAAAAATTGACATGGATTGGCATAAAAAGTTGCAAAAATGGGTGGGAAAAGTGGTGAAAAGGGGTCAAAAGTCATACGAATAAACAACTTCAACATCAGAACCCAGCAAGCGCTTGCCAGACTCCTCAGGCCCAAAATGAGGTTTCTGTTAGCCAGGACAGCACCAGTGCTAGTGATCCAACACACATGCATTGATATCATAAATAAATCAGAACTTGGAAGGTCCCATTCTCTGGATTTTTCAGGGGCCCCAGACAGTTTTGAGGGCGGGCCGGCTTACAACAGAGTTTAGTCAGCTAATGAAGCACAACACTTTTTGAAAAATGATTGAATAGAAGCAATGCAAAGCTAACCTTTTGTTGTGATTTTGCTCATCTAAAAATCAAAAAAGTGTGAGATACACACAAAATTCTTCCACTTTTAAGTATATTTTTCATATTCATTAATGCCAGCACAACTGTTTTTTAAAATTGTGCCTTGACGTAAATCTTTTCTACATTCATGTTGTATTCTTCAGACAGAGAACAAATATACTCTCTAAATCTTTGTCACCTCTTGCCATAAGAAACACATCTGAATCAGGGCTGTGATGACAACAAGCTGAGCAGATTTCCCCACAGCCCACACAGGCCACATGAGAGTAGTAGAGCCTTTAGTTAGTCCTGCTTCTGCCCTACAGGTCTCCTTCACCTGCTCATGCTTGAGTAGCTGTTTTAGTTTGGATCCTTGATGCAGTCTGAGGGGTCTACTCAAAGCGGAGCCCAGCACAGCAGAGCTATCTCATTTCAGCTGCTTGTTCCACCACAGTCATTGTTTCTGTCATTACCAGAGGCTTGTTTCCTCACAGGTGATGAGAAAAGGGCGAGACTGTGATTGACCTGCTCTGTATGAGCTCTCGCTCTCAGACTTTGTGTTCTCATGAAGGTGAGGCTGCAGGCACGAGTACATTTGGTCTAATGTGCTTTAGTTCAAAGAGATTGCTTAAGGTATACATTGGCTGGCATTCACAGACACACACTCCCTCTTCAGTCTATGCTATGAGAACCACTGAGTCTGTGTTATAATTCATCTGAATAAATGGAATGTTTAAACAGGGCAATATTTGATTTGGTAGAGATGGAGGTTTCCTCAGCACAGATAAGGCCGTCTGCAGGCGTTCTCTCGCTGTCATCATTCATCATTACATGGCTTTTACAATACATCACATTCCAGGAGACTAAACAAGATGAGCACTAAGAGATTAGGCCAAAGAGTTGCTGTAATCTAAAATAATAAAAAGATTCTCCACACAAAAAGATTTTGATATTCATCAGCAGGAAATTATGCATCTGCATTTACCAAATTCACTTACAGCTATCTACCTCTCAAACCCAACAGACTGTATCACACAGTTACTGTCAAACAGATTTTGTGGCAGTCGAAGACAGAGTTATAAAATAGATTTTAATCTATAAAACCACTTGTAGATAAAAACAGGTGTGATAAGCCTAGTTTTTTTTTACAACAGATTTAAGAAATTATTCCATCAACCTTTAACTTGTTTTAAATTTAGTGTCACTATAGCCATTTCCAACGCAAGATCATACCATCTGCTGTACTTTAAAGAGCTTATTGAATAAACAGTCGAAATGCTGGGGGCTTTTATCATGAAATTTTGCTACACCTACACAGAGTTATACTTCTGTAGCTCTGCTAGAGTGGATAAAAACTGTTTTATATTTGTAAATCTGTAGCAATCAGTGGGTCTTAAAGGATCAATGAAATCTTTTACAGGTTTTGGATCATGGGGACCCTTTTTGCAGGACCATTTTTGTTATAATATTATGATCAGTAAGGTACAGTGGAGATTCAAAAGGTGAATGAAATAACTATGAAGCTGATGTCTGATTGTCCGATGTCTTACAGCTGCCTAGTTTGTGCCTACTGTGTTGGTTGGATCTTGAAAAGGCAGGAATCACAGGAATAAAAACCTTCTAGGGATAGCATGAGTCATACTTAATACTAATAATAATAATAATAATAATAATATAACTTATTATTTTATTTTATTTTATTTATTTCATTTTATTTTATTTAATAATAATTTATGTAGCAAGTCATGAACAGTAAAGTCTCATAGTGCTTTACAAAACAGATAGAAGAAACAAAGGAAATGATAAGGTACAATTCAAAAAAGAAACCAAAGTCCACAAAACAGGTTAAGTAAAGGCCGGGCTAATCAACTTGGTTTTTAAAAGACTGTGTCCACGGATTTTAAACCCAACTGAAGAGAGCTCCAAAGAGTCAGAACAATGACCTTAGATGCACAGTCTCTGGGTTTAAGTCTGGAGTCTGGAACAACCAACAGACCCTGATCAGAGGACTGGAGAAGTCCTGCTGGGATAATAAGGCTGCAAAAGTTCGGTAAGGTAGGCTGGTGCCTCTCTATGCACAACTTTCAAAGTACAAGCAAGAATCTTGAGTGGATTCTGAAAAGTATGGAAAGCCAGTGGAGAGAATACAGGATTGGTGTTATGTGTGACCTTTTTGAAGACTATGTAAGTAGTCTGATTCAGAGATGTTTTACTGAGACAGGTGAAAAGTGAGTTACAGTTGTCCCAACAGGAGGAAATGAATGCATGAATAATAATCTCCATCTGAGCCATGGAAAAAAAGCCTATGTCGCAGTTGGGCAATATTTTTGAGTTTGAAAAAAAAAAAAAAAAAAAGCAAGAATGAACCAGATTACTGACATGTTGGTCTAGGGACAAGGACTGACTGAACGAAACACCTGGGCTGCAAAGAATACTTTTCACAGAAGAAGGTAAGGTACCAAGTTGTTGTAGTATAAGTCGACCAAGCCACCTGGGGCAGATACAAGGACTTCAGTTTTGCCAGTTTTAAACTGCAGATAATCTGCCCTCTAATCTTTAATGGCACTCAAACAACTAGGTAAAATTGAGACTTTTGAGAAATTTTTAGTTGTAAAGGAGCTATGTAATTGGATGTTGTCTGCACAAGATATACAGTATCTTTAAAGCTGTTTATTATGTGGCTGATTGGAAGTGGGTCCAAAGAACCTTGGGGAACTCCTCAAACCTTAGACCAGTGTTTCCCAACCATTTCTCCTTGGTGACCCCCCTACATGTACCCAAGACAAGCGGGGCACCCCCAGGACCCTAAGACGGAAGAAAAAGTGACACACTGTCATCAAAAATGAACATAAATTTTAGTTGTTTCCCTAAAAAAGGCTTATGCATGCTTTTCTTACCAAAAGACCTTTGTATAAACCACTTGATAACTGCTTTATCATGGTTTTAGTCAATATTTGCAAATCAAATTTTGGCTGCCTCTTTGCAAACAAAGCCTCAACCCCCCCCCCCCCAAGATCTTTGGTCCTCCCCTGGTCCTGGACCCCAGGTTGGGAACCAATGCCTTAGACATACCCTGGTTAACACACACCTGTCAAACAGTGTTTTTTGACAGTATTTTTCCAGTAGAACTTTAAGGACTTTGTGCCTGGTTTTATGAAGCAAAAATGAGGTCTGCCTCCAGCAGTATAAAATAACTCCTTATTTTTTCTCCCTGTTTTTATGTACAATGACTTCAACAGTGATTGCAACAAGTCCAATCATGTTGCCTAGGTGTTATTTTTTTTTACATCCTAGTACAGCAAATCCTGATGCAAATTGGAACTAGACGAGGCAGTTCATTGAAAGGTAGTTACACATATATTTCACACAGCAAGAAAAAATAAATAGTTGGACTCACTGCACTTCATAGAACTAATGCTCATATTTTAGCTATAGTACCGCAGCGTTGCATTAAACATGACATAGGACACACAACAAACGCATTTTCATCTTTGCATGATAGAAGGCAAAACCATATGGATGATGATGGTGTAGAACATGACACAATGTGTGTGAGAAAGCATCTAAAAGCCTCAGAGCATGAGAAGGAGGGGGGAGTGTTTTTCGTACAGTATAGACTGCATCAGTGTAAAGTGACTCGTTATACTTTAATGTAACACACACTCAAGCACAAACACCAAACCACATGCTTAAACAATCACTCACACAGAAACACATTGAGACAAACGCACACATCCACACAAACAGAAAGAGAGCCAGAGATAGTTTTAATCAGACTGCACACCCACAGTCAGAGCTCTAACTGACTCAGACAGTCTGTGTAACAGCCTGCCTGCTTCCAGCCAGAGCTCATCTCACCAGAGCTGCTTGCTCACCTCTAAATGAGGGCTGTCAAGCGGAGCCATAGTGACGCCTGCCACCTCTAATTGGCAGTGCATTAACGATCAAATCAGGCTAATTAGCCAGAGCACGGTAATGAGGAATAATATTCTAGCCGTGTGTGATTGTGGCACATGGCTACTCTGCCACTGACGTCCTATTTGCATATTCCAATTTCCCAGGGAACAATGGAAGCAAATTAGACGACTAGAACAGTAAGAGAAGAAGAGATATGACATAGAGAGGAGGAGAGAGGAAGTCAGAGAAAGTGGGCTCAGTTAAACTGAGGATTTGTTAGCTTTTGATACCTCAATTCCACAATAAAGGATGGCTCAACTTCCCTTTAAAATAACATGGAAATACCAAATATAGAAACCTATCTCCTATTTTAACAACTGCAGCCTAGCTTCTATATTTAACCCAGGATAGAAAAGCAACTTAATAGTGAGGAAAAGGGTAACTTATGCTTCAAAAGGCACCAAATGTTTCGATATTTTCTCAATCCACAATTTAAAGTTTAGATTTAAGCTTGTTAGTGAACACAAGGCTCATTTGAACAAAATGAAAAACAAATGAGCACAACAGCCACCGAGCAAAGACATGGAAGCATTGCTACACCTTTACAAAGTTGGCTGATCTGCTGTGTAATTTTGCAGACTAAGGATATTGGCAGCTCTAGAAGGCTTATAGCATATTAAAGGATAACAGCACTGTCAATGCTTTCAACAAAATAAAACACTTACAGCACATCTGCATGCTTGTTTCCAGTTGTTCTTACTGGGACCACTTTGCTCATGCTAGTGTCATGAGAGATGATTGCTTAGTTTGTATAATAACACATTCAGTGACAAATGATAGTTACAGCAGAGTTTTGAAGCCTAGTGATGACAGTCACAATTTTGGAAATACTATTGAAAATGACCTTGTCTTTGGACTACTTGAAAACAGATTAAAAACACCCAACCAAAATACAACACAAAAAGATGAGTTATAAAAAAAATGTACCCCCCCCACCTCCCACACACACACACACACTGGGTATGTTAATAAAGACATAAAATTGCCCTTATTTATCTATTAGGGCCTGAGCACTGAGGGTGCAAGGACCCTATTGAAATTGTAGTCATTATTATTCAGTCCAAAGAAATACTAATTTTGGGGGGCTTTACTATGCTCAAAAACTCACCAAACTTTCCAGAAAACTGTCCCCGGTTGAAATTTCAGTATTCTACTGCTTTAATGCAAGTCCCCATGGTCGCCCCAAACATTTTCATGAACTAGTCTGGGTGATTTTACCGATTTTACTACTGACACCAGAATTTTTTACTCATAGCAGACAAGATCTGAAGTTGTGCGAGTTTTGCCGTAATAGGGGCCAGGACTTGAACTCCTTTTTTTTTTTTTTTTCATTTTTTCCAGTGAAAATACAGCAATAATGCCTTAGAACTTTTAAGACTTTAACTTTTAAGAGTTTATTTCTATCATCAGCAAACTTGACAGGGAAGATCACACATTGATGCTGAATACATCCATGCATCAATAGCCCTGCCTTGTCACAGCACCCCCTTCTGCCAGTTGAACATTTCAACCTCTGATTTTTGCCTCAACAACATTCAAACCCTGCTCACCATTTCACCATTCAACCTAAGCTCATGACTTTTGGTCTGCATATGGATCCTTATGAGACCTACAAAAAAGCCTCTTGGGTCCATGCCCAAATCCCAACACGAAGTCCACCAGCTTTATCTCAATTTCAAAACAAAGCATTTTTGGTGGTACCAAATGACTTGACCTCTTTTAACTTTAGCATACATCACTCTTTGTTCTTCAGCATTTTCACGCAACACAACAGTTTCACACTGAACACACCCACATGCAAACATTTCATCATAGTGCCCTCTACTGGCAACAGGAAGTGACACATTCTGGTCATTTCTTTACTTCACATTCTGGACTGAACCTATCAAGGCTAGATTTTTCAAACTGAAGTCTTCAATACTTGTCCACAACACAGATATGGTTCTCTAAAGTATAATTCACTGGCCATGGCAAGTATTTCAATATCTCACCACTTTTACAGGAAGCAGGCATAACTCTCATATGAAACTTCTGGTTTGCATCCAATTTCAAATCAAGGTCTGTCCCTTTACACATTCAAAGGTTAATTTCATTATTTTGCTATAGGGCCCATCAGTGCCACTTGCACCCTATTTTTTTTTTTTTTGTACTTTCATTCATTCATTCATCCATTTATTTTTGTAGTATGATTTAAATGTGTATTTCTGTGGCAAAGTAGACATTTTAACATGGGTGTTAATGTAACTTTTGAGCCTTTGCAACCGGCCTTAAGAGGACACTTAAGGAACTGCAGCTATTTCGATTGGATTCATTGTGAAAAACTGAGGATATTGCTTGGATGGATGAGAGTGGGAGGGAAAGTTTGTCATGTAAGGGTGAAAAGTGTTAAATCTAAGCAATATTACTCTATTGTAACCTTGCAAAGCAGATGGATACGCCTGTTTCCGTGTTTCTCACCGGCGAATCCATCTGGCAAAGCTCCCATCTGAACCATTTGGGCCCAGTTAGAAAGTGAGAGGACCAATAAGTGACGAGGGGCAGTACTGTCAGACGAGGGAGAGTCGTAAGATAAGCAAGCACCAACAAGAGACTGGTGCAATTATGGTGGAAGAGATTAGCGTGGATGCTGCTAAAGTGCCAGTTTTATCAGAACTTGACAACATTTCTTCATTAAAAGAAAAACAAAGAAAAGCAGTGAGTTGTTTTCCATCCATAAACGACAAAAGTCAGGTACTGACATGTCTATAGTCGCCATGGTTTTGCGTTATGCTGTTCTCTATGGAGTTTATTCCTCGGTAGCGGCGCAAGCGCACCTTGGTAGCGGCTTTGGCATCACGTGTTTTGTTGCTCTGATTGGCAAGTAAAGATGTGACAGACAGAACATTCATCCAATCATCCTCTGATTTTTTTTTTTTTTCAAAGGGTCTGCCCTTTCCCAAATGCTGTACATGAGAGGTTTTCCAGGTGTCAGGTTAACTCTATTGTAGATCAATCTAATTCAGGTACATCAATTCAATAAGAGGCATTTGGGTTGCATTTACATTTGTTTGCCATTTCAGGCATGTCTTAAAGCATTTTCAGGAGACAACTTTTTATGTTTATAGTAGAAATACCATTGGTGCTACCAGGAGAAAGGCCATTTAACATCACTTTGTAAATGCTCTGAATAAACTATCCTGATCACCTAAAGGAATCATTGATTGTCCCGAGTAGATAAAAAGTCCATCCTTGAACAGGCTCAAGGGAGCCATGGCATCAGTTTTTTAAAGGAGAGAGCAGCCTGAAGACGGCTGAGCAGAGAGCAGAATGAGTAATGAACAGAAAAAGACATTAACATGAGAAAGAGGATAGACTACAGTCTGTAAGAGATTTAAACATGTCAGCCATTAGTCAAAGCTCTAATAGTCTTAGTTTGGTGTTTATATATGTTTGTGTCTGACAGATGTCTGCAGAATTTTGAGCACATCTTTATTTTAATTTATTGTGTTCAACATTTCAGTTTGCACCTCCTTTCAGTGCGTACTGTATGAGTGGGTGTGAGTGTGTTTTTGTGTGTGTTAATATGCATAATGCAGAGATCTTTGCATCTTTACAGTGACATTTAAAGCAGAGTCAGGGATTGGCTTACAGGACCTACGCCATTTGTGTTTTCTTAAAAGCCCCTATCTTTCAGATTATTATTTAAACTAGAACCACCATCAGTATCTCCCTGGCTGAACACTGCAGGTCAACAGAAATTAGATAAACAGGGAAATATCCCCATCTGCTGTTCTGCCCCTGCTACCTGACAAAAGTATGTGGCAAGGTGTGCAGGAATGAAAGTGTGATAAGTTTCATTTGTCATCTTATCCTGGTGAGCATATCAACTGTAAGACACTCAATTGTTTTCCTAATGCATTTCCTCAAAAGTTGGCTGCCATCTACAGAGAGTAAAATTTGTCAGACTGGCTAAAATGTTTGTGGCAGTCAATGAATCGTAGCTCGTTGTTGTGAGCTATGGTTAGCTTGCCAGCGTTAGCAGCAGTTAGCTCACATGCTACATTGGCTAAATCAGTTTTTGCTTGATCAAGGTTGATTAAAACGTCCCAGACCAAAAAATTAAAACAGATGTGGGAGTCATCATCCAGGTAACCAGTGAAATACTAGCTTGCTGGATTTGTCACTTAGGTAACCAAGAAATCAGATGTCAAACAGAAAATCACAACTCAGACAAAAAATTTTATCAATGATTAAGTAAATTGGAAACATAAACTACCCATTTAATGCAACCGATCTGTTATACTGCTGAATGTTGAAGCTGGAAATAATTTGATGATTATAAATCAGGTGATGATGTCAATAAAAAGGAACCACCATCCCAGTCTGACACTCCACAGGTACTGTCCCAGTCTTCTATGCGACACTGAAGAGGCATGTAAACCACAACAGCCCTAAAATGTCCAGGTCAAAGTCCCCTTCAAGAATCACCACCTTATCATGGGGGAGGGGTTTGTGAGTCCCTATGAACCTGGGACCTATATTGTCAAGGGCACTAGCCATTAAGGCATTAACCAGAAAGCTGTAGTAACCAGAACATACTTATAATACTCCCATGTGGAAGAAAACTGTAACTCATCCTCATTTGTTTAAGTGTAATATATAACGTGCACACACATTTAAAACACACAAACACATTATTAAGACCAGACCTCTCTCTGTGCCCAAGATAAATGTGATGTTTACAGTGATTTTATGGAGCACATTTTCTGCCCTCCATTTTATTCCTGTTTTGCCTGTAAACGTTGAGAGGTTGTGCCTTTAAATGAATAATTAGAGAGCTGTAATGCACTGCTTTGTTTTATTTGTTTACCCCTAAAGAGCCTCATAAAGAAGGTAAAGGAAATGGGCATGAGAGTGAAAGAGACGGAAGCAAGAGGGGGAAGACCATGAGATATTCTTTCATATAAAACAGAAACTAATTTTAGCTCATCAGGTCATAACTGTCAAACTGGCAAACTGTCTTTGTACTCACAAAGACCACCCACCTTTTACATATCAAGCAACGTATGTCCTGGTTATAAGCTGGCAACTGTTTAAAAAGACATTGAACTAGGATGTTTTCCAAGGAGGAAAAAATAAACCTAAGAATGGACATATATTTGGTAACCGGACACACCAGGTAGGCTGTTTCACATACACATGGCATGAACTCAGGGGTTGACTGGAAAATGTCTGTTAGTCACAGTTGTTGTGGGCCAATCACAAAGATGTGACCTAGTAGGTCGTAAACTATAGTGTAATAAACTACATAACCCAAGCTCAACTATCATTTTTCTCTATCAGTGGAGCTAGTAAGTAACTCAAACTCTTATCAAAGCCATTCAGGAAGAAAAAGAAAAAACATCATTTGCAGCAAGAAAGGCATTCAGTGTTGTCCTTTGCTCTTTTTTAAATAAAGAAAATATTTTATCAATTCCGAGCTGCTGATCTATTTACTGGCAGCCACTGTGCACAGGTTAGCAATACAACTACATTAGAGTGTTTTAGCTTTAAGCTTTGCAAGACAGATCTGCTGATGATAGACATGGAATCTGGTCAACATTTATGCTTTACATTTAGTGAACTAAAAAAAAAAACTTACATGTGATGCCAATGTTGCTCTTAACAACTGCATGTGTGCATCTGTGTAGTTTTGTGGTTCTTCTGATTTCATGTAAAGATTTTGGTCTCTTGTGATTTTTTTGTGGTGAAAGAACTAAAAGAGGTCTTAAAATCCATACCTGACATTGGTACCAATTATATAGTTATAGAACATATACTTTCTGCATTGATGTTGGAGGTATAGTGTTGCACGGTATTGGACACATTTCACTGGCTAAAATGAATTTTTGTAATTGCATATACTCAACTGAAATGTTCCTCAGAATCGCTGTGTGTCTGATCCGTGGCTGTGAGCCCGCTGTTCTAAATGTATTCTTTTTTGTTTGTCAGGTCTGAGTCAAACACCCAGTCAGAGTAAGGCTGCATTGCATTAAACAATCACAGCCCTCTGAGGAGAATGTTTTGGGTTGACAGGCAACAGTCAAGTTTATTTTGTTTTCCCTACAATGCTCATGATGCTCAGCACCACTTTGAACCAAATTTAAGTTCCAATTTATTGGTTAGTGAGTTCCACTTATCCACTCTCATGGTGGGGATTGTGCAGAGTGGGCCAAATGGCAGACCAGGATTCCAGAATCTGGATCCAAATTACAGATCAGATTTTTGTCAAGCAATTTTTAACTTGAACTGTGTTAGATGCTTTTAAGGTACCCTCAAAGTACATTTTCTGGCTTTCATGTGGAGATTTTTACAAACTCCAAGCTGGCTTCCATGTGTTCTGCACTGAGGAGAAGCTTCTGTCTTGCCACTCTGCTGTAAAGCTCAGATCGGTGGAGGGCTGCAGTGTTGGCTGTCCTTCTGGAACTTTGTCCCATCTCCACACAGGATCTCTGGAGTTCATTCGGAAAGACCATCAGCTTCTTGGTCACCTCTCTTACTGCCTCATGGCTTGGTTTTTGCTCTGATAAGTATTGTCAGCTGTGAGGCCTTCTATAGAGAGGTGTGGGCCTTTCCAAATCATGTCCAAACAATTTGATGTACCTCAGGTGGACTCCAATCAAGGCATCATAACATGAATATGCCAATGTGATATTTCGGATTCTATTTTTTCAAAGAATTGTAAAATTTGGAATACACATTTTCACTTTGTCACAATTGGGCACTGGGAGCAGATTAATGAGAAGGGAGAAATTGAGATATTTATGCCACATTTTTCTGTAGTGATACCCATGACTAGGTTTGATGCTCTGTGTTCTGTGTTTTGATTTGTGGAAAATCCGTGTCAGAGACTTCATTCTAGTGCATGAATATTGCACTCTCAAAGACCTTGACATGGAAAGTAGATAAACAGCAGCTTTCCTCAGGAACAGCTGATTCATAATTTGTTAACCATGAATCATGTTTAATAGTGGCTGTTTTACATGCTTGTGTTGTAGAAACATGCATAATGGTGAATCTTTAAAGGGAACATGTACTTAGTTATTACCTATGATAAAACAGGCCCTATGTTGCACTCTTAAAGGACCCAAGTCTTACCTTAGAAGATCAAATGAAGTTAAAAATACCAAGGATATTGATGAGCGGTGAGGTCACAGCTTATATAATGTCCCTTTACTTGCCATGCTCCACAAAGTTTTGACAGGTGTAATATTTCCCAGCTGCCAACAACCTTCTGGTCAGTGATCTTCAATTTACACCACTGTGCTGCAGTAAAGCTATACTATGAATCTCCAGGAAGACAGATGATCATAATTATATGTTCTGCTGCTGAAATTGATTAAATTGATGTCAAAATATGACAAGTCTGCCCATTGAGGCAGTCATAACTTGACAAGCTTGATTTACATCTCACATACACACCAACCAGAATCTGGATACACTCGTGACATTGAGACCATATTCATTGAACTCCTATTGTATTTCTTCCCCACTTGTCTCATATAAAGTATTCAGAGTTGATAAAGCAGTGTAGAAGTGAATAGACCATCATTTGGCTGAATGTCAGTATTATCTGTATTTTATTGTACTCGCTGTTCCCAAACCACGGCCTCCGTGCTTCAGCTGAAAGCACACAAGATCATAATTGTTTGTGTCACATTATGCAATCAGTGCTCCATTCTCAACGATGACAGCATAAATTAAGCTGTCAAAACAGTTTCATGACTGTCCAATCAGTGCAGTCATGGCTGCTGGGGTATGAATTATAATAATGACTGAACCCATTTGTATGTGAAAACAGAAAGGAGGAAAAAATGTATTCGGGAGAGAAACAAAGAGAAGGCAGTTTAAGTGACTGTTATGTATTTGGCATAAAAACACAATTAAAACACAAACACTTGATATGCAACTTGGCAAGTGGTTTCCAACTGGTTTAGGGATTAAATTTCACCAAGATGTCCAGAGCAAGACACATACACTCATTCAGTTATTACTAAAACTTCCTTTGTAGTGAATTAAAGCCAAGCACTTACTCGCTATGAAGTGACAGCGCAGGCTTAATATCAGATTAGAAAGAGAGAGCATCCAATCACAGATTAGTAAAACATGCATACACATGAAACAAAAAGATAAAACACAGCAGTCCTCAGAATAAACTGAAGCTTTGCTTTAATACCAGTGTCTGAGTACCACTGAGTACCTTTCTATGCTGGCAGCATCCACTATCTCCGTCAGAGTACCTCTCACCAGCTTTTTAAAAGTACCAGCTCAAGCTGGACCATACACAGTTCTGGTACTAGACATTATGGTTTTCCATACAGTATATACTTTGACCCAACCTCCTCACATAAGTAGAAAAAGAAAAAAGAGCCAAAGATATAAAGCTCTTCTGAAAATAAACCTCAAGCACCACTTTAATAATCCAATGCAAAACAAATGATAAACTATGGATATCAAACAAACCAAAAACCTGCTATGTGATTGGTTCTCCCTTAAGTTTGCAAAATTAGAAATCATGATTTAGTATAAACAAGGAAACTAAAAAAAACTGTTTCTCCTAAATAAATATCCATAGCAGTACGAGCATGCTAAACTGTCTGTAAATCAGCTTAATGCTGTCTGACCTATCAGAACAGTCGCAGTTTGTGTATGTTAAACTAGTGCTCTTTCATCTCTTTGCTCCTTCCTGAAATTGTTTAGTTATGTCTCCTTAGCCTAATGTAAGCATGCTAAAGTCTAGCAATGTCAGTGCTGGTGCCTAATTTTATTTCTCATACTGAATTATCTTGTATTTATAACAAAATATAATATTAAATACAATGTAAAGTGAACATGAATCTGTATTTAGGTTTGTTGTATGACAGGTCACTGTGCTATGAACCCCCCAGGTCAAATTTCAGTCAGAAAAAACATCTCTAAGTTTTTGAAATTAAGCTTCAAAATCATGAAAAATTGAGGCAGTAAAATCTGCTCCAAGATGGTGTGGGCGTGTCTGTTGAATGAGCTGAAGCCACACCCCACTCAAGAGAAAAACAACCCTCTCGAATTAAAAAATGCTACAATCTGAATTGAGGAAAGCACTTATGCTGTTAGCCTGGCCCTTGACTTTACGTTGACTGCAGAAGAAGAGACAAAGTCTGTTTTCTGCCTCAAATCTGTGGCTGATAGATCTGGTAAATTTACCTCACAATGAACAAAAAACAGCATTTAACTGACTGTTAACTTTCAGTAAAGGCAGTGACCTTGGCTAACAACAGACTGTACTGAGATTAACTGCTCTGTGACTTTATATTGTAGTGCTAGAGGGGCGGAGTCGTTACATACTGTGGGCTTATGACATCATGGACCACATATTGGCCCCGCCCACATGAAACTCAGTCAGGGAAGAGGTGAAAAATTTTCTAATGGTCTAAATCCAAAATTCAGTCACATGTAGATTTCAGTGTTTTCACATGTTTACAGCAACCATATTCCAACATATCTTGTGTGTTAAGACAAAAACGTTGGATTTCACTTTACATGGTCTTTACTCTGCTCCCTGTGGAGTCAAACCTAATGGCCCGTGTTAATTTTCTTTGATCAAAAAACTGTACCAAAATGGCACAAGGTGATTCCGCCCATAGTATGCCCATACTAAAACCTCTGAATCTTTGCACTGCTTCACTTCATTTACAAAAAATCCTGGCAAGAGTCAGATGTTATTATGTAAGTTACAACAGAGTTCTTGAGGCTGCTGCAGGATTTCAATGGAGATAAATACTCTAAAAGAGTAAAGGTTTTATAATCAGACATAAATCTTTGAGTTAAGCCATGCTCCATCTTTATTTACTCTGATCCAGTAGCATCTATAGTGATTCTTACATCTCTGTACAGAGTCATTTTTACTTTAATACCAAGTTAATTCATGGAGACATAGTAGTTGCAGAGATATAGGGTATTCTATTAAGTTGGGGTATGTTATTTTTGAGCTTGAGTCTTTCAAAAGGCCCTTTTTGGGAGAACATTCCAACCATTGGTTTAGTTTTAGGCAGTGGTGTAGTGGTGTCTGCAGAAGTAGGTATTCTCTTAATTTATGTACCATGTTTTTTAAATTCAGTGTAGTAATTAAGCAAAGAATAAACAGTTCAGACAGGAACCATCTTGTCACATATTTATTATTTTATGCAAGGTGGATCTACAGTTTTAATTGGTTGAGCTCTTAAGATGCTCCTTGGGTTAGTGAAGCAGCACGCTTTGACTTTCCAGGGAAGGCATAGGTAGAACCCCCCAAATGAAATGAGACATTAATGACAATGAGTATTGGATACAATACAATTTTTTTTAAAAAGAAATGTATCCATAGCTGCATGAATTTGTATATAAGGATACAACTGGGTTTATGCTATAAAGGAGGAGGCTGAGGTGGAGGAGGTTAAGTGAGAAGCAAGTTATATTTAGATACAACATTGTGTTGAGAGAAAAAGTTGTGATTGGCTTTGGGAGCTGGGAGGCGATAATTAGGATCAGCAGGCCATCAGCTGAAATTGGCTCGACATATGACTACTGTGTTCTGCATGAACTAATGCTGAGCTTCATTTTGTGCTGACTGCTCTTGCAACTTCTGCTGCTTGACTTTGATCATACAGTATACAATTCTGATGAGGAAAACAAGCTTATAGAATGTAGCACTGACAGCTCTGTTTGCACTGCTAGATATCCCAGAGGACTGCAAAGAATGACTTACTTTATGTTGCCTGTGAATGAATTACCTTTAAATTCTCACTAAAACAGCCACGGAGAGTAATTAACAACTAAGGGTAAAGAAGGTGGGTCATACCTACCCCATCTTAGGGGAAAAAGCAGCAGAAATCTGAATGATGGCATCTGAAGGGATTGTGAAAGTCGGTATACTGGAGACTAAAAAAATTAATGGGTGCACTCTGTATACCTGTCAATAGGCACACTGCATCTTATCTGAAAGCCCCTTCAGGTGACAGCGGTTAGTACTGCTCTATGGAGCCAGTCTGAATAATGCCTCTATCGGTACTTTCATTATTCGCTTTTAATTTGGAAAAAAATAATTTAAATACATAATATCACATTCCCGCAATTACAACAATTTTTATTCAAACTGACAAAGAATTAGAAGTGACAGATTTGAGTTTCATTATAAGTTCTTTAACACTCAATTTAAGAAATACTGAGAATCATGATATTCATCTTGACAAACCCAATTACAAAGGTCTGCTTCCACACAGTAATGTAAACATGCACACACCTCACCATTCGTTTACATAGATTCTTATCCTGACATGCTAATTGTGGAATGTATTTACTGTCATTACCAGAATACGCCCGCTCTGCAGAGAGCTTGTCGGCAAAATTAGCAACATGAGAGTAATCACAGCTCTCTGCCTCAGCCTGCACAGCTGTGAGCGGATAGAACACTAAACACAATTAACAACACCTAAATCCAATTAGCACACACAGAAAGGTAACACAGCCTCATGGTGCCAGTTAACCACAGAAGAGATGAGTGCTGATAGCGTGTTAGCACAGAATGGAAAGATGGGAGGAGGAACAGGAAGGAAGTAAAGTGTGGCAAGGGAGAGTTTGAGGTGTTAAATTGTAATATTTAATTTCAAATAACATAAAACGAAATCTTATCAACCTCAACCAAAAGGTGAGACTGCATAAACACAAGCGCTGTGCCCTCCAGCTCCTCTTAATCCATGAGATTTTCAAATAAAAGGCAGGTGTGTTGGCTCTGATCATGAGTGTGAAATTCTGTTGACACACAGGATAGGATGAATTAAAATGATAGTCACCTCTTTACTGGATCCCTGATTTCTATGTTGAAAATAAGTAGAGCCTGCATTCAAGACACTGTTAAAACATTGTGAGTTACACCTGTTATTTTTCAATGCATAAGCACATGAAAAATGAGCTGAATGTTTAACAGAATTCTTTTACCAGTTAAACAAAAAAGTCAGTGCTTTGCATTAAAAATATTTGAAAGAGGCTAAAATGCTTAAAGAGCTGCAGACTTTAGATATAAATAGACTTGGCGAGAGGAAGAAAGAGAGAAAGCTAATTGTTGGAAGACCTCTCTCTGCTGAGCTTTAACAAGGACCAACCATTATTACCACCAGATACTACAGACAGCAGGGATCTCCCAGATGGCATTGCTGCTACCCTGGCTACAGCTTTTGATTAACCACAGAAAAAAATTTGCTTAAAATTGAATGAAGTTGTTTCACTTTATCGCTAAAGAGATCCCTTAAGGCTTAACCTTTAAACCATCATCATTGAAAAAGCCCAAAATAAAAGAGTTTGAATATTGATATTTTACCATTTTTGTTTGATTAGAGAAAATTCAAATAATCATCAGTTTAAGTTATTTCAAGGTTGGTATTTAGTTTATAGTAGGGTCTGATGATACTTTTAATCAGTTTTAGGATTTTAATTTTACCCTTGACTAAGGCTAAGTGGATATATATTTGGTAATATATATATATATATATATATATATATATATATATATATATATTGTGATATGAATGATAGGCTTACTGCATGGATTAAGCAGATAATTAAAATAGTGAATTACTGTATGGATAAACATAACATTGTGCATGGATCTCAGTCTACTGAAAGGTAAACTACCAAGCAGAAGTTTTACCATGTGGGATATTAAATACATTTTATTACAGTCATGGACTACATAAACATGGATGAAGTCTCAGTAATGTTTCCCATTTGCTCACTAACTGGGACTGTTGAAGCCCATCGATGGCAATCCCTATACTTAAATCATAAATTATCTTTTTATCCAGGATGTTAGCATGTTTGTTTTTTTTTTTTTGCTATTAAAATAGACATTGCTGAATGGGTGTAAATGTGACTTCCAGCCTCAAGTAGACATTTGAGGAACTGCAGATATCCTTACTTATACTTACTACTATACTCTTATACTTCTGTCACTTTGTTAAAATGTATCTTTAACACCAATTATTCTCTTAAAATCAGACTAAAAATAATTTGATGAAGACATTATTTGTGGTAACACTGTATTCACTACTTTAACATTCCTGGTGGGTTAGAGAGGATTGGCACTCTCAGCTGGCAACTGAGAGGAAGATCAGGAGAGGAGGGCGGAACTTTCTTCCAAGCAGAGAGGACCAACCTGGGGGCGGTGCTAACTCCCCACATGACATCATGAGAGGAAATCTGAGAACAGCTTGTTTCAGCACACATTTTCTGAAAGGTGGAAGAAAGAGAGAGGGTAAGGAATTTTTCTGATTCTTGCGGGGATTGTGGACAGGTCAGGGGCACATATTTTGTTAGAAAAGTCTGAAAAAGTGTATTTTGCATAATATGTGACCTCTAAATTTAATGACAGTCCTGGGAGAATCAATGTGATTTTCTGCTATGCTGCAGTGCAGTACACGGTTTACCAAGACCCAGCAGTGGCTTAACACCAGCGTAGGGATGGCACGAGTACCCGTTTTCACGATTAATTGCAGTATTAAACAACTAACCCTACCCTATGTTTCCTAAATACCATAGATCTCCAAAAAATAATATGCCAGGAACCATATTGTTACATCACTGGAACGAAAACAAAGTTGCACAACAACTACGTGTCACCGTCTCGTGTTGCTTCGTGCAGTTGCAGGCGGAGGCGTGTCACAGTCCCTAACAAGCTACAGCATGGAAGAGGAAGAGCATAGTCACAGTTGTAAGTATGAAGAATGTGTTTATATTTGAGGGATATAAAATAGATGTGACCGACTGAATTATAGCTTTTTAACTCAAACACTACTCAGCTAAGACCACTCAAGTGGTCCATCCAAATGGGATTATTATCATTTTTCTTGTAATTTGTGGTTACTTTACATTGTTGATATATTATTTTGTTATGAGAGCATCCTAATATGGAAATAAATTAAAATACAAGACCTATAAGGAGTGTTCATGTAATTTTACTTATTCATGGTAGTGTGAAATTAATCAATGTAAAAATAATCATGATAATCGTAAAATTGCAATTATTTCTCTGACTATAATCGTACCAAGAAAATCTGTAATCGTGACATCCCAACACCAGCGGTTGCCACACACCCTGACATACACTGAGGGCCCGCTCAGTGCTGCTTGCAGCTCTAGTTGTTGTTAGGGTTAGGGTGCATTTCATTCCTCCAGGCCTGATTCCAGAGATGCTTTGATAGACTTTTCATGTAAGAGTCAAACAAAAACAGTTGAAATCTAACAGAAATACTGTAGCAAACTTTTTCTCAGTTGAAGTTTCATATAGCTGAGGTAGAAAATGGTGTTTCATGCCTCATAAAAGCCCTCATCTCCTTTAAACACACAGACCATCTCTCTTTCCATGTAGCACCACACTGGTATTTCATCTCTCCATGGCCTAATAGAATTGTTATGGTTCCTGCTGTGCATACACTCAAAGCCTTATTTAATCCCTTTTATTCATTGGATATGGATATATCTTGTTAAGTAAATCTGTACAGAAAAGCACGTTGTGGACACCAGAGCGTCTACATGAGCACAGACCTGTTTTCTCCTTCCTCAGCCTCGGGCTCCGCTCTTTAATCACATTTCCAGAGAAAGGCGGCTGGAACGGGTGGAACATTTATCTGCAGCAGGTGTCTGATTAATGCCCACGTCTGTTCCTTGTTGTTTTGAAGAGAAAGGATCTGTGTTTGTGTGGGATGTCACATATGAGGCATGCTCAACATGCCCGACCACGGACGAGAAAAGAGTAGAATTGGTTTTCGATGGTACCAAGCGCGATAAATCAAAGTATGGGGTGTTATCCCTCATTCAGGACACAGGCTGCTCCCTGGAACATCTGACATTTCTTAACAGGCCTACCAGCTATGGGATCACAGTCTATTTATGAGGGGAACAGTCTGTTTCCTGGTGGGAAGTAGATTGAAAAATGACAAAGAACAATGACACAAATAAACTTTAAATTATTAAAAGAAATAACTTAAAAAGAGAATGATTACCAGATACTTTACGTTTGAGTTTGTCAGTCTCAGAGTCTTGCTCTTATACAGGATGTTGTTGGAGGCCTTTTGTATGTTTTAATCTCAATGAGTTTTTTTCTCCTGGTTTAATAGGGCTAAATGATTTTTCAAAGTGTTTGGCTCCACTGAAAACAGGTTTTTAAACCATGTCTCTGAGCTTTTAAAATTTTATGTCACTACTTTTGGACCTGAAAGAAGCTCTTATTTATACCAATTTGATATGTTGGCACAGTTGTAAACAGCCCAAAACTCTCAATACAGAAATCACTACCTCCCCCCATCTTGACTCCTTTAAGGTGCTGTGATGGAAACTGCAAATATCGAAAAGAACAGAATTCTGTAATAGTACAGGGTGCTAAAGAGACCACTTTTTCAGATAAAAACCTCTTCAATTGGGGATTTAGAAGTACCTTTGATCAGTTAGGGTCCGTATCTTGTCATTTTATCACAAAGTATTTAAATTCTACATTGTGTTAAAATATGCAAAGTAACTGTTCTCTACAGGTTAAAAATGCCCACTTTTTCTTTGACTGTTTGCTTCACTTGTAGCAGCTGACAGCCAAAATTCATGGCTCCACCAATCAGATTCACTGCTGTGACACTCTAGGATTGTGGGTGATGTAGTGTTGCCTTAGAATGAAAATAAACTGAGTCTTTCTCAAAACACGGCTGTCAGTATACTTTCTTGTGTCGTCTACATGGTCATACATCTTCATGAAAACATTCAAACTGTCTTTTGTTGAAAAATGACTTTTTAATTCATTACTAAAAGTGGAATGCAGGGTAAAGGCAGGATCAGCCAATCAGAGATGTTGCTGTGACACTCTACGACTGTGGGCCGTGTAGTGCTGTTGCCTGAGATCATCAATAAACCAAGCACGGTATTAATCTACAAAGAGGAATGAATGCTGGTTGAGCTAGCGACTAATGCTAGCCATGCTCTGTACAGCATATTGGGCTCCTATCATACCTGTTGACACAATGACCCTGTGATGAATTTGATTATTCTTGAAACATTTTCTCCATTTTAGACTATTCACTTAAGTGGATATATAGGTGAATAGGGAAATAGATGCCTGGGAACATCCTTACTTTAAAGTCTGTTCTAAGGACAGACTCAAAATTTGTGGTGATCCATGGTTTCACAGTCAGATAGATAATGGTAACACTGTATTCAATTATAATGACAATATAGCTCATATTCAACTCTAAGAAGCAATAAAGACTGAATGATGTTGTGGCTGATAAGGGACAGCAGGAAGGAGGGAGTGGGTGTCTCCTTCATCCTTTAATTTGGAACTGTTTTTATGTTTGGTGGCTTTATATATTGTTATCCTCATCAAACAAAGAGCTCTCATTCAAGTTAGGACCAAAGTAGTTAAATTTGAGGTTAACAGTCCTCACTGTTCACTTTTCTCCATGACCTTCTGATGGATCCTTTATTAGCTTAACAAGGTAGCTGAAAAAGGCCAGGCTAGGTCATTTTTTGTGTTTGTTGTTCATTTCATCTAAAGCATCATGCATGTGTAGTGCTAAAAAAGAGGAAATGAGTGTGAAGACAGCAGTCACCATTCCTCCATCAGAGGATATGAAGGACAATGTGGGAGTTACATTCACACCAGGGAATGTTGTAAACACATAATTAGCATGACGCTGACTCAGTAATTGTTTCTGTAGCATCAAGGTCATGTAACTAATCAGCAGGAGAAAGAGTATTTGTGTGTGTGTGTTTGAGAGAGAGGCAATTACAGTCAAAACTGGTGAGATGACAAGCTGCAATGAGGGGATTTTTTTTTTTTTTTTAAAGGATGGGAGGAAGAACATTTGGGAGGAAACGAGATATATAGGATGGAAGAAAATAAAAGAAAAATAGAAAGGAGAATATAGTCACAGAGTACGGAAAAAGCTGGGACCAATAAATAGAACATGTGGGGGAAGTTCTTGTCAAAAAGAGTGGAGCAGCGGGCGTCTAATGGCCCTGCATGTCTGTTCTGATATAATGGCCAGCCTCACAGACAGTGGGATAGAGAGGGAGGAGGAGAGTCAGCTAACAGATGTTAGCTAAATCTAGACCAGATGGGACCCAACACTTTACCTCCTCAGCAAAACCCAGCATGACGCCTGATGGGAGGTAAAGAAGAAGATAATGAGAGAATTTAAAGAGGAATAGGCAGAGAAACGGAAGCAAGGGAGTAAAATATGTAGTTTGGAAGAAGGGGGGGAAAGATAGTGGAGTGTAATGAGGCAACACTGAGAGGGAATATGAGTCAAGTGGTGGATGTCCCTCTTCCTCGGTAATGCCAAGTGAAGATTCAGCAGCACCAGACTCTCAGGCTGCCAAACAGTGTCTTCAATCTGTTTTGAAGAACTGGGGTTATCTCGGTTTTTATTCATTAAATAGATTAAGCTCTTATCCTACAAAGAACTCAAATGTCCTTGGGCATTATTTGTTCATTGGTTTTCAGTCGTCCAAAGTGTTTTACCCTTAGGTCATTTGTTTTGAAGACACCTATGATGAGAAAAAAGGGCAGGTGGATTTTTTTAATTAATCGTTTTGGGAAATAGGTGAAAATGTCATGATTGAAGTGAACTTTTTAAACAAGTATCACATAAGTATGGGAGTATAATTTCTAATATTTTGACCTGAATCTCTAAGTATAAAAGCTGTCAAAACACACCACAACTATTGCTTTATATGCATTGCACTCAAGCAGAAAGTTGACTTTATTTTAATCAACAGCATGCTTCACATTACAGTCATCCAAAAACATGACCTTTAAAATTACAATTTTACTCCTTCAAAGTAGTTTTAATTGGGATCTAAAAGGACACTAACTTTTTAACAGGGAAAATAGCATTAATTACCACAGAGCTCCATGTCTGCTGTCATTAGCACTTTGCAGCTGGCAGCAGATCTCAGCTGGGCCTATACAGCTTTATAGAACTGGTTCACACACCAGTCTTCAGCTAAAAAGAAGCCAGTTAGACCATCTTGATACTGTTTCAAACAATGACTGAGGCTGTCAGAATGATGAAGCTACTAAGAGAAAAATGGAGTGACCGAGGGAGATTACAGGTCTGTGATCACCTACAACCCAACCATCACACACATCTCTTCTTATGTCTTCATGTTTTTATTGACAATTCACTTACCTGAAGCACACACATACACAATCTATATCCAGATAACAAAAATGGTTAAATTTCTTATGCCTAAGTCCCCATAGGCAATCACAGATGGAGCCACCATGGAACTTGCAGACAAACCCACCTGGGACCTATACTTGGACAGATAACATCAAAAATCAGCTTTTCTTGACCTGCATCTGACACTTGGAGCAAGATACAACATCTACTCAGAGGCAATGGTCCTTATAGAAACCTAATTTCAAACATCCACCTCTGTTTGTACCTGCTGTACATAATTCGGTTTAATGTATTGAAATCATTTTAAAAACTTATAACTCAAAAACTGTGTTATTATGTTTTTGGCTATCTCATTAATTCTAATTCTCTTTCCAGTTGTCTGGGCATCTTAGAAATCATTCAGTTTGTTGATTTAATGGCCTTGTATCCATAAAAGCACTTCTCCATGCTCATATTAAGCAGGATAATACAGAAGATGTGTCACATGTTGCTGTTAGACTCACGGTCTAATTGCCGTTTTGTCAGCTGTAGCTGCCAGTGCTTAGTAAACATGTTTGAATATGGGTCTGTCTCTGTGCAGCTAGCATCACATGGCAGTTGGGACATGTGATGTTTTGATAAAGCTCCACAAAAAAAGTGTAAGAACTAAAACTTTGTAAATAAGTCAAAGTAATAAGCACAGCACAGCATAGAGTAATGGTTAACTTACTGTCTGTGAGAGCTGATGAGGTGCACTGCAGTTTTTATGATACACATACTTTCCAGAGATCAGGAAACAATTCCACGTCTATATGACTTAGAATGAAAATGATGTGTAAGTAGGGTAAGTAAATATTACTTTTACATTGCTCTTAATAAGCTATAACCATGAGGTCAGCCAGTCAGGGCTCCCAGGTGCTTTTGAATCCCTGTGTGGCACATGACGAGGAGGAGAGTGTTGTGGTTGTTTTCTTAGGACAGTGATCGCCAACTTGCGGCCTGAGGGCCATATCAGGCCCCCATGGCATCCTATCCAGCCCCCAAAAGATTATTAAATAGAAAAAATGTGGGGAGGACGAAGATTTTGTGGTTTTTAGAGTATTCTTTTTTTGTCTTTTAATCTCTACAGCTACTAAGTCAGCCCCAAAAACAATTAATATTGAAACAGTTTTATCAGGAAAGACTTAACTTCTGATGTATTTTTTACAGAAACTGTGTCAAACTGAAGCAGGATGGCCATTCAAGAGAAGGACTTATACATTAATAATGTATAAATGAGCATTAAGTATGTATGGTGTATAGGTCAATAACAGTGTAAAAACTGTAAGGCATACTTTATTGATGGATGCTGTGCCTCTCACAGAAAGAATATGTGTTACACCCAAATAATAAAACAGACTGTAATACAAACACCGCTCATGTCTGACTGAATGTTGTGCAAAATAAAATGGATCACAGTAAAGTTTCTTTCCAACCAAGATGACCAAAAGAGATTTTTATGACAAAGGACAACACGATTGCCAATATTTAATATTTTTACTAAAAAACTTCGGAGGAGAATAATTTTAATTGTATTTCCTGGTTGGAACAGCGACATGAACTAAACTCCACCCTTCCTACTTCCTGCCAGTATGTCAAAAATCTGAACACAATCTATAATTCATAACGCAGACACACATCTATGATGCTGTTTTCTTTCCACACACATTGTCTTTCTTTTCTTTTCTTTTCTTTTCTTTTCTTACAACCTAAAAAAAGGTTTACTCTCTGAAATCCCTCTGCTATTGTTTTACAGCAGGAAGAAAACAGAAGATTTTGCACAGGAACATTTTGTCTCTCTTTCTCAGTGGAAAAGCTGCACGGCAGTGGCTCAGAGGAACACTTGTCAGTGACTGCTTGTAGGCCTGTAATACCACTGATTAAAAGTCTGTCTGAGCCAGCTGAGGCTCTCTGACAGGGACAAACACAGGCTGACAAATAGGACCTTACAGCAGGTATCAGTTTTTGACGGAGCTGTGCTCCTCATGAGGAACAGTACATTCAGTGAACACTTCATTAGGAATGTCTCAGTTCAGGAAGGGACCAAGAACATACAGTTGGTCCGATCATGCTGCACATTTTATGTACTTGCTAAACACTCTGACTGAAGCACAAGGAAAAGATTGATTCAAAATTTGACCAATCTTTGCAGGCTAGGGTTCTGAGAGTACTGAGAGACCCTCTCTGGACTGTAACAGTGTTCATGTGTTGGATTAGTAATCACAGAGCCATAATAAGTGTTGTGACTAGACCGACAGACATGACAGACTATATGATGGTGCACGATGAGTCATTGCTGCTGATGTAATGAAGCTGAAAGTAAGAGGGGCTGGGCTAGACTACACCCACATAGAAGAACAGACTGCATTGCCTGTACTTTACTTGACTTGTCCATGCATTTATCTTCAGTTGATATGACTATCATAACAGTATCTTTACAGGTCTGCAAAAAAAAATGTCAATCAGACAGGTGCAGCTGTTTCAGAATTATGCCGTTCTAGTCCTCACTAAGACCAAGAGAGTGGATCATATCATTCCAGACCAGTTCTGAGGTCTGAGAGAGTAGACTTTAAAATACTCCTGTCAGCTTATAAATCACTAAACAGTTTAGGACAAAAATAAATCAAGAACCCTCTAATTCAGTATGAACCATCCAGATCACTCGGGTCATCTGGTGCCGGTCTACTCTGTGTCCCCAAAGTCAGAACCAAAACTGGAGAAGCAGTGTTCAGTTTCTGTTCTTAATATGAAACAAACTCCCAGAAAACATCAGGTCTACTGAAAGTCTGAGCTCTCTTAAATCAAGATTTAAGACACTTTTCCTTACTGCTGCGTTTGACTAAAACACTGTCACTTTTTGAATTTATTTCAATAACAATACTGTAATAGCTGTTTACTTTTTGTGTTTTGGATTTTTCCTTACTCGTCTTGTGTGAAGCACTTTGAATTGCCTTGTTGCTGAAAGACGCTACAGCACATATAAAACATTTTCATCGCCTAGAGTATTTAACTCATTTATTGTTTTTATATATCAATTATTGTTAATATAACTTGACTTTCTTACATTACAAACACACCCATGAAACAGTGACTAGCTTGTGCAACCATAACTGCATGCTACACAGCTGAAAACAGTAGTGTTGCTACAGGGTCTACTGACTCTGGCTTACACACATCAATAATTTGCCAAACAGTCTTCCAGCAGTAAATCAGTACAAAACATGTTTCTTCTCAAAACATCACAAGAACTGACATCTGCCACTTTGACTGTGCAGCATCAAATGAGGAAAGCTAGCTACTTTTCTACTGCCTGAGTCACCAGTGTGAAGAGGCAGGAGGGTGTGAGATTTTTGGAGTTAACTTTTATTTTGGCTTGGACACACTGCATGTGCAAATAGAGGTTACTGTGAAATAAAAGTAATTATTAATGGTAATGCAAACACTCACCGACAGCATTAGCAATTCTCTCATGTAAAGAAACGCCTCATCTTTCTGCGTGTTGCAGCTGCATCCATATGTCAGAGATGATTTTATATGAAAGGTTTTTATGTGACATCATCTATCATTTATAACAATTACTTTCACTGACGTTTTTTTCTAGATGGGTGAAAAACAGGCCTTTACACCTGTCCCATTAAAACAAAATAAAATTACATGAAAAAAAAACTTGAATAAGGGGCACTTTGGATCTCAGGGGCACAAAGGCAGGTGCTCAAGCATTCTTAATTCCCCCCTCTGCACATGCACAATAGCCCATCTCTTCTGTCAGATGGTACCCATTAATAATCCTCAGAAAGCTAAAATAAAAAAAATGACTGCTTTTAAAATATCCAAAGAAAATAATTGTAGTTATTAAGAGCTGAAGTTTGATTAAGCACAGTCATGACAGAGCAGAGTTCAAGGGTCCAAAATTAAAGCTGACTTTGACTCCAGTTTGCAGCAAATGTGAAGCTTTTGAAAAACTTTCCATGACAAACAGATTTGTATTCCTTCAAAGCTCTAAACCTGAACTGTGCTTCTATCACACAATTTCACAGCCAATGAGTAACACTCACAAACAGGCCAAAGCCTTTTAATATTTCATATTTCCAATTTTTATTTTTACCTTGACCTTTTCATTTGAAGTTTCTGCCAGGAGCTGTGCGTCTACTCCACGGGAAAGATAAAATAAATTTAAAAAACTTTATCCAGAATGCAGACGACTACCATTAGAGCTGAGCTGAGAGCAGGAGTGAGGCATTATGGACTGCATTTCTGTTGCAGCACTAAAGATGCTTTTAATTTAGTAGGAAATATTAATAAAGCAATTGGTGTTTTACATATTAATGCTTGAATTTGTTTAGGATTGCCTTTCTTTTACTGAAAGATATTTTAGAGAAATAGTCCTTTAACGAAGTCTGCAGCCTTCACTGAGAAACTCCTCTTCTCTCTCTGGCCATGCTGATTGTGGGCGACACATCAAAATTTCATGAAAAGAAAATGTGTGGACATTTTCTTTGAATAGACATAAACAATGGACAGACTGTGCATGACAAAAATCTGGGTCATACCTTAATCTCAGTCCAAGTGGAACGAAACACTTCATGAATGATGCAGATACTGTAGAGTCAGGCCCTACTGTACATACACCGGGCCACAGACTGTAATTGTTTGTATGTCTGGAGGGAGTCTCTTTTGTACTTTGGCCCATGTCTCCGTCTGTGTTTGTGCACTCATGTGCACCCAACATTTTCACACAAAGCCAAAGGCAGTTCTTTCTTATTCCTGAGAGCAGACTTTACTGCCAACATCTGAGAAATAGAAATTATTTTTTATCACAGAAGGCTTTTTACTCAAATGTATTTATCTTTGGCAGTGATTCTGTCATGGTGTCAGCTTTAAGTTTTAGCTTTTACTTCTGAGTGAAATATCTGATCTTTCTAATACTGCTTTTCAAAATGCTTAGGCATGACTTGTACCTTAAAAAGAATCAAAATCAGCATTAAGTCCTGTCTCACACTGTTGTCACAGACATGTAGCAGCAGCTTAGCATCATTTAATACGTGGTGAGAGGACACTATTAAAACAACAGTTTTCGTGACATTTTCAAAACAGATTTTAGCAAGTCATATTACTAAGGTAGTAAGGGATACAGATATTTCAATAGGGAAGAAAAAGCCACTCCCTCTACTACCTGATATCACCTCCACAAGGCTGAACCCACTGAATCAGACCAAGACTGGGGTCTGATTCAGGGCTGCAGCTCGTTCATTTCTGACAGCCACTCTCAGGACCATTCATCTGAGATGCCATATATCTCAAAAAGGAAATATACAATAAAATGTTCTAAACAAAACTGGATTAAAACTTCTGTTTAGGGTAAGGGTAAAGGTTAGGATACCAAAAGTTAGAAGTCAAAAGCCTGACCTGCGAAAACTGTTTACAAACTGTTCAATAAGATGTTTAGTATAGCTGTGAAAGCTTTTCCTCTGTGAAAAGCAGCAAGCTTAGCTTACATAGCTCTGATAGCTGCTTGAGCTACATAGATAATGGAGCTATGCAGCCAACAGAGCTACATAACTAACAGAGCTAAAGACAAGCCTCCAAAGCAGCAATGAAAGCCATGTATCTATGTTATCTACATAGCTAAGTTAGTTTTAGCTATGTTGCTGAAGTCCACGTTGCTAATGCTCACATTGCTAAAGCAAACGTAGCTACATAACTAATGTAGTTAAAGCTAAGCTCACAAAGCAGCTTTGCAAGCTATGTAGGAGTTTTACTGTAGCTATGTTAGCTTTAGCTACATCTGCTAAAGCTCACTTTGCTAAAGCTAACTTGGCTATAGATAATGGAGGTAGGTCACTTATGTAGCTACATAACTAACATAGCTATAGCTGAGCTCACAAAGAAGCTACGCAGGATGAATTTCCAAACAAGCGAATGACACATTGCCCTGAAGTAAAAGGTGCAAGTGTAACTGTGGGACTAAGGCCCAATCCCATTTCCCCCCTTAACCCTCAATCTTACCCTCAAGCTCAATCCTCAGTCTTAAGTTGCCCCTCAGAACCAAGTGTAAGGGCCATCTCATGACTTAGAAATGGGACACCCCTTAATAGCAGTTACGATTATTGATGGTAGAGGGCAGTAATGTGCCAAAACGGTGTAGTCTGTCTATTCAAAGAAAGAAGAAGAAGGAGAACATGTTAATATTCAACCAAATAACATATATAAATATTTGCTCCTTTCCCTTCCTCTCTATGTTTCTGCTTCCATGTTATCATTTTTTGTTAAATCACCTTTAAATATACATTGTCTTTATTTATTTTCACCTGCGATCTGATTTTTAAAACAGCTGATCTGTGCCAGGAAGTTTGACAACGTCAATTAATTCCTGATCAGAACCAGTGCATTAACTCCACAGAGTTTTATAATAAATTCACAAACTAAACAATCATAGAAGTTGAAATTTGACAAGAGATGTCGCAGAATAACAGATGAATTTACTGGACAGATGTAATGAAAGTTTTTGTGCAGGAAGTATCAGGAGAGAAAGAGAGAGGGAGAGCGAGCGGACACCGAACGCACTTTATTGATCACGGATGGCGCCAATTTCCAAAAATATATAACTAATGTGTGACGGCCAGGTAAAGTTTATGTTTGGTCAACACTATGTACATTACCAGAATCATATTTAACAAACAAACACTGGACTATTGTGCAGTGAAAGAGAGCAATGGACAATATGCTGTGTTACATTTTCTAAAGGGGGACAAATAAGTGTCCGGCTTGAGGCTGAGCCGGACGCCGGACAAGGCATTGAAATTCCGGACACCCTCGTAGGCTTGTTCACAACAGCACCGTTACCAGCTTACAATCGTAAAAATAAAAGTAAATGTTACGCTACAAAAAGGCAAATAATCCATAAAATATCATTAAAATAATGTATTGGAGTGATTTTCTTAATTTTTAGATCTCTATTAACACAGAAATGTACATTTATAGCTCAATTTCTTCCCCGTATTCGCCGCCATTGAGTGATAACCCTCAAAACCAAGGGCGGTCCAGGAACAGCTCAAAATGGAGGGAGATAACGCCCTCAATCTCAACCCTTAAGCTCAACTCTCGGGAGTATCGAGACAGCCCTCACACTTCGCAGGATTGCACATTTTGAAACTGAGGGTTAAGATTGAGGGTTAAGGGGAGAATTGGGATTGGGCCTAAGAGTCAGTATTGTTGGCCCCCTTCACCCACCCCCTTCATGTTTACTATGTGTGATAAAAGAACAGAAAAGTTGCCACCATTTATATCTGAATGATAATATGCAACTGTGTGTAACTGTTTGAGATATTAAATAACTTCCATGAAACAAGTAAGGGGTGTAACATACATCTGTATTAGACCAAACAAGTCCAACCAAAAATGAAGACCATCATTTAAATAAGGAAGTGAACTCTCTAGTCACCCCAGACTTTAGGGTTATGCACTTTAATGCAAACAATAATTCCTGGACTGCATCTAAAGAGGTTCAGTCTCCTCAGTCTGTCCTTCCTGTTATCTCTCAGACTTCCCTGCAGGCTGGACTTAGCTTAGCTGCAGAGTGACACAGAAACAGAGTTCTGTGGAGGTGTGACATATGAAAAAGATTATGATAAAAATCTTACCTCATCCCATCCTGGTGAGAAAAAACTTCATACACCAGTTGGAAAGAATTTGCATAAATGACAAAAAAAAAAAAAAAAAAGAAAATTAGCAGAAGGAGTTTGACACTACACTACACTTGATCCTACACAATAGTGGACTTTTCAATCATAAAAATGTAGAACTAATGGTGACTGAGGGATTGGGGGATCATTTGATTCAGATTAAGAAGACCTGGATCCCCAGGTTGGGAACTACTAATTTAAGTCATTTGCAAGCAGGTGTTGGTTACAGATAACAGTTTAATGCCGCATGTATGTTTTTTGCTATAAAGTAGATTGTAGTAGACTGGTTGAATACAGTTTTAAGCTGAGCCAAGACATTTTCAGAGTAAGATAGAGATTTTACTGTGTGTGCAATAAATGGTCTAAGTCCTAAGAATGGAAAAGAGCTGTGAAAAAGTGATGAATATGTCCTGATTTTGGTCAGCACTTGATCTACACTGGTGGAAAGCTGCTCCCTCACAGTGCAATGCAGACAAAACCTCTTTCCTCTTTATTTACCCACAACCTGCAAACTGTTGTGACAGAGAGGTAACAAAACTTAAACACTGTTACAGAATCTATCAGGTACTGTTACTGAGCGTATCTCCCTTTCAGCAGTACAGAAATGCTGACTGACATGTTCTCCCTTCCAGGCTTGTTGGAGTTGTTCAAGCTCTCAGCTTGTTTTCTACACTCAATCTGCACTTTGGCTTGTAGTTTTCACTTGAAAAGCAAACAGACATGTTTGTAATTATGCTGAAAGAAACTACCCTGGTGGAAATGATAGCAAACAAAATATCCAGATTGATATGTTATATAAAGATATAGAAAGTAAATTACTTTACAGCCTGAGCAGCAGAGCCAAATATTTTACTTCCTGCTAACAGTACCTGATATTTCTCTTATTAGAGTGCACTACAATCTTTTTAGTCCTACCCATTATCATTGTAATAATGTAATCTGACCTTAAGCTCTGACTAAGATTTGGTTGGACTGGCCATATTCAGGTGATGGTTAAACATGTTAAACATGGCGGTGGCGACATCCAGTTGTTCTCCAGGCCAGGTCCCCTCTACTGCGGGACGAGGGTGAAGTGTGATTTGCATACTTGTCAGGATGCGCTCACAGGATCAGGCATGCCTTAAGTTTTGAAGCTGTCCTGCGTCCACTCAGGACCCTGTGCACATGTCCGACTTCAAGAGGATAGTGTTTAGAGGTGTGTTAAATCTGTGAAAATGGCACAGGGGCATGGGTCATAAGGTCAACATCATAAGGATAAGGATGTGATGTTCCCCCTGTCTCCTCCAATCAGGGAGAGAGAGGTGTCTTTTCACACCTTGGTGTGTAGTGCTGTAAGGGTTCCTAAGATGATGAGGGAAATGTCTTTTCTGAAATTCTGTGCCTCTCCACTCTTCAAGGTCCCAGAGTCTGGAGGAAGAGTGGAGAGGCACAGAATCCACGTTGCTTGAAGTCCAGTGTGAAGTTTCCACAGTCAGTGATGATTTGGGCTGCCATGGCATCTACTGGTGTTGGTCCACTGTGTTTTCTGAAGTCTACAGTCAACGCAGCCATCTACCAGGACATTTTAGAGCACTTCATGATTCCTTCTGCTGACAAGCTTTATAGAGATGCTGATTTCATTTTCCAGCAGGACTTGGCACCTGCCCACACTGCCAAAGGTACCAAAAGCTGGTTCAATGACCATGGTGTTACTGTGCTTGATTGGCCAGCAAACTGGCCGGAGCTGAACCCCATAGAGAATCTATGGGTTATACTCAAGAGGAAGATGAGAGACACCAGACCCAACAATGCAGATGACCTGAAGGCCGCTATCAAAGCAACCTGGGCTTCCATTACACCTGAGCAGTGCCACAGGCTGATCACCTCCATGCCACGCCACATTGATGCAGTAATTCATGCAAAAAGAGGCCCAACCAAGTATTGAAGGCATAGAAATGAACATACTTTTCAGAAGCCTGAAATTTCTTTTAAAATATCCTTTTTTTTATTGATCTTATGTCATATACTAATTTTTTGAGATACTGAATTTTGGGTTTTCTTATCTGTAAGCCATAATCATCAACATTTCAAGAAATAAAGGCTTGAAATATTTACTCTACGTGTAACAAGTCTATATAATATATGGTTTTTACTTTCAGAAAACAGTGACAAAAAATATTGAACTTTTTCATGATATTCTAAGTTTTTGAGATGTATCTGTATACCACCGGTGTGGTCTGCCTCTGTGGCCACTATATCTGCCAGATTTGAACGTTACAATTACTTTTGATGCAATGTCAAGTGTGCTTCACTGAATCAATAATTGAATGCCTTTTCCCAATGAAAGTTCAAAATAGAATATTCATATAAGGCAAGACAGCCTTAGTGGTAAGTGATGGGAATTCCTGCTTTTTTATGATATGGATCATTTGGCTCAGCATACAAGGAAGATTTAGCTTTTTGTCTCTTCATTTGGTGGCATATTTGCTTCAATAGATTAGCCAAATTTAGCAATGTTTTGACATATGATTGATGTTTGTGCTGGTATTATTACAGTTATAAAAATAATGTTTCCATAAACATCCTGTCTCCCAGAAACATCTTGTTGGATGAATCCAGACCTGTTTACAGGCTATGACAACCACAGTATAAATCATTCATGTTAAATCATCAAGCACAGGCCCTTTATGCTTGATATGGGATGTGTCTTTGGCAGAGTGTATGGAGAAAAGATTATCCTATTCAGTCAACAACATATCAAAATTAATAGATAAATAAAACAGTTCTCTAACAGGAGCCATCATTCACATAAAAAGATCCAGATCTCTGAACCGGCTTGATCACACATCACTATGAATAATAACAAAGAAGAGAAAGGCAGGTCTCCTTGGCCGTTTCACAAACTAAAATTGTGAGCCCCCAGAACATTATCATATTCAGAAATATGCAGAGAAAAAAATACATTGATGTATTCTGGAAGTCGGAAAATCCCAGCTATATCTCGTCTTCTAATACCGGAAGCCACTTGAACTGAACGTCTTCTTCGTGGTTCCAAATTCACATATTACTGAGCACAGAGACAATATGTGAAGGGAGACTGGCTGGCTGGCCGAAGGGCCGACGTCGCCACCATGTTGACAATGGCAAGTCGCTACGTCATTCGATTAAGTAGACAAGGATTGTGCATGTTTTCAGAATAAAAAGCTCAAACGATCAGATTACATGAGTTTTGATCAATCTTTATAATAAAGATAGTGAACCATAAAAGCAGAATCTGCTTTCTTGTATTTTCTCAGTTATATGAAAAGGTTTATTCCATGATTTAAAATAAATAACTTTATACATAATACAGTTTCCTATATGTGTAGATATTTTTTATTTTGAATTTATATTTTTTTGTGTATATGTTAATCTGATCATTTGAGGTTTTTATTCCGAAAACATGCACAATCCTTGTCTATCGTATTAAATGACATAGCGACTTGCCTCTGGCAACATGGTGGTGACATCGGCATCCGGACAGCCAGCCAATCTTCAGTCACATATTATGTCTGTACAAAGTGATACTTGAATTTGGATCATACATCGATTTATTAAAATGAATCTTATGTAATCACTGTGCTTGTTAGTCGGAAAACTCCAGTATTTTTTGTCTACTTGTATTTCCTTATGTGGCAGACTTTCCTCTACTAATATGGTGGCGATGCACGAAGTGAACAAAGAAGAAGACATTCAGTTTAAGTGACTATTCGAAGACGAGATATGGCAGCACCAGTCCGACTTCCGGTATGAAGTGGAGGTGCATCCAGGTCCCTCTCTGTGTTTCCCTGCCTGAGAATAAAAACTAAAGATCTGTTTCTTGCATTGTTTTTTCACCAATCAGGACACTGCATGTTAGCATCAAACTCAGCCATGAAGAACATAAAAGCCTGAGAAATATTCAGCTAAAGTATCTCAATCACCCCCTTGTGGCTGGCTAAGGTATAGGGACTGATCTGACTTTTAGAGGCTTAAAATCACATACATTTTAAAAGAAAATAAAAATGATTATAACATATGTAAATTAGACCACTTATTTGGGGTTTTATTTAAAAGTCTGGCCTCCAAAGTATCTGTCAAGAAAAAAGGATGGCCCTTGATCAAATGTAGTTGATCACTCCTTGTTGTCTTGAAACAACAACTGGTCTAAAATTAACTGGCGTCAAATGTAGGGGTTTACATCATGCAACACCCTCCTGTGTCCATTTGAGGCTGGCTCTAAAAGCCAATGACTCCCCATTAGATCCCATTTTGTCAGATTGATTTGGGGATGGAACAGCTGAAGAGAGACTGAAAATATGGATTAGGATTTGAACCTGCTGTTTCATCTGTAAATGCACCTACACACGAGCTGACCAATCAACAAAAATGCCAGATTTTACTGCAGAAATAAACAGACCGGATTAAAAAAAAACAGTTTTGTTATGGACATATACTTTTTTTATTGGTACACAATAAAATGGGAGTGATTTTTTTTTGCTCATGTTATGAAGAGTCCCACATAAATTTGTGTGATTAGGCTTGGGCTGAATTTACAGGTGGACTAATTGCTGCCAGGAGGCCTCATCTCTCTCTGTTCAACTGCTAATAGATTGATCATTTCTACAGGACGATTGACATGACTGGACTTCATAATGCTTCTTCAAAAACCTTAAACAAATGTCAGTGGGGCTACATTCTGCTTTATTCTATGGCTTCTATTCATTTATGGTGGTTTTTAAAGGCTGAAACTTTCAAGAAGGGAAAAACATTTAAAAAAGAAATGCTAACAAATAGAGCCACAGACGGTGCATTCAGCAAGACATTCATCCTACAGTCTGCTTTTTCTTTTTATAGGGACTGAAAGGTCTTGAAGAGAGCTTGTTTTCCTGAGTCTGCACTTCAAACCACTCCTGTATGACCTCTATCTCAGAGTAACAGGGCTCCTTCTCATTCATAATGCATATGAGGACACATAGTCCATCCTGCTCCCTGAAGACACACGAGCTGACTAATAAAAACTGATATTTCAAAATGAAAGTTCATTCCTTCTATGAGGATTAATGACTAACCTGGTGGTGGCCACTTAAGAGTACATGGTAACTTAACAATAAGTTGAGAAAAGGCTCTCAAGGTTCTCATTTTCCCTCATTTATTTTCTCTCTTTTAAGTTAGTGACCATATATTTTAGCATTTTTAAGTCTGGTTTATTATCTGCCTTAGAATATCATTAATTTTTCTTCATGTGACACAAAGAAATGTGGATGTGTTTGCCTTCTTTTTTTAACACAGTGTGCTTTCCACAGGGGAATCCAATCTATGGACCCCAGGAAGAGATTAATTACCTGTGGAAGTCCGTACGCCTCACCTGCTTTCATCTACGCACATCTATTTAATTCTACAGCGAGCAAGCCTGGCTAAAGCCCAGATCATTATCTAACTATCCATTCAGCTGTGTCACAGTCTTATTTAAAGAAATGGCCCTCAGTGAAACCTCTGGCTCCGCTCCAGTTCACTTGTCAAGAGTCAAACTCGGAGTGGAGAAGCAGCTCAGCAGCTGTGTTTATAGCTGCAGACGCACCACAAATCTGCCTTACAAATCTGTTCTCAAGTGGAGAGCTTCAATGAGGAGATCAGCGGAGCAGAAAGTGTTTATATGCTGAAACAAGTTCTTTGACAAAAGACTCAGAATATGACACATTTACTACTTGTGGGGGTGTTGTGAAGCCATTATTCTGAAGTATACATTGTTAAACACAAAGCCACAGTGGTAGAAGGCAATAAAAAAGCATTCACTCATGCACACAAACACTGTCCAAAATAAAGGAAACTTCATGATGTGGTGGCCCCATGTGGTAGCAGGAGGTATGAAGGATTTAAGCTCTTCAGATTTATCAATTAGGGCGATTTCTGTCTTAACTTTTCTATTTTGGTTTAGAGTCAGCCAACATTAGAATCAGCATTGACAGGAATCAGCTGATAAGACTGTTTTGGCTCAACTGAAGCACATTTAATGTTCTTGTTTAAACCTGATGAGGTGATTGTGATGAGATCTAATCAAAACTACAATCTACTTATACTGTATGCTATGTTCTCCTTTTGGGAGCTTCATTCACTAAAAATGTCTGTTAGGACTAAAAAGAATCATTCTGACACTGAAGTGCTACTTTGCTCTATTAAAATGAACCCTGCATGATTAGACAAATTCACCATGTTGGATAGATATATGTATCTCTTACATTGTAAAAAAAAAAAAAAAAAAAACTCACTAGATATCTCCATTTTGAGAAAATTTAAAATAAAAATGTAATAAACTCACCAGAGCAGCGCCATGTGGGTTGTGTGACGTGATGCGGCTTCAGCACTCCGCTGCCCATTTCTATGCATTAGTCACCTGACAAATTTTTATATGATGAAGAGGATTGAACTGCTAGGGAAGAGAAAACCATGAAGAAGTTTCTCTCAGCATAAATCAAAGTAGGCTAAATGATTTTTTTTGTCCATTACATGTATAAGAAATACAAATATATATCCAATAAGATGACCTTGTCATATCATGTCAGGTTCCTTTTAAATAGAGACTAGAATGATCAGCAGACATTGCTAGAATCGTCAACACTGTCACTATTAGTCAAGACGATAGCAAGGATGTTTATTGTAAAGCAAGATTATTCAGCAATCCAATTAATAACTGGAAGTCTTCTACCCTCCTGCCTTACACTGGCAATATAGGAAAGCAGAAAGGTTTCCTATTTGATGCTCCAAAGTCAAAACGAGGTCAGAGTGCAGGCGTTAAGTCGGTTTGACACTCATGTTTGAAAGACAACAATCTTTTCAAATGGGCAAACGTGCCAAAAGCATGATGTAGCACATTTAGCTACACTGACGCATGAGCCATAACCTCGTTACGGTTTTTGGGTGTCAAATGAGGACACAATTTTCATAACAGCTTTCTGCCTTTCTTCTGTTTGGACCCAAAGGAAGGACAGGAAAAAAAAGGAAAGGACAAAGGCGCATAGAGAGGAGAGGAAGACAGACAGATATCAAGGTGATTTTCTTTTTTAAAGAGGAATGCAGACTTTAAATCTCTACATTGAATTGAATACAAAATGTACACAAATAAACAAGCAGAACTGAACAAATTGTTTGTATCACTTAAAATATTTTGTTTACAAAGAACCCCACTTGTATATTACCCACTATGCATATGTAGAGGAAGCACTAGGTAAATAAGGAGCTGGGATCAATAAGACAAGGGAAGAAAAAACAATGGTACCTTAGATCCCTGTGATCTCACTGACCTTTGGGCTACATTGACAGCTAAGGGACCTGTAAATAAAACCCATATTGTCATAACATTTCTCCCCAGCGACCTCTTAATGTGTCGGGTCATAAAATGAACAACTGTACACCATGTTTTGTAAGCAGCCTTAGTGCTCATCCCCCCACACGCTTACTCACCAAATCCTCATTCACCTCTAAAGTGACTCATTAACTTAGTATTGATTTGGCCCTGCTGGGACGACATCAGGCCATGTTCTTGCTGTCAGAAAACAGCATGATAAGAGAGAGAAAGAAAAAAAGGGAGATGCGTGAACAGAGAGAGGAAGGGTGTGAGGAAATGAAATTGACAGACAGAAGAGGGAAGGATAAAGATTAGAAGACAGGAAAAGGCCACATATTTATCATCTAACTGGGTGTTGTGCTATTCACGAATGAGCCTGTTCTACGAAATGGCTCTTTCATGTTAATTACAGAAGCTAGCTTCTGTTTGAGTGCCAGTTTCCTTTGCTCCATCCTTTGTCATTATTTAATCCATATTCAAAAAGCCGAACTGGTACCAAATGAAGAGCTGTCTGAGAGCCAAACAAATAGCTCTACTGAGCTAGACCAAATTATCTGGAGCTCTAAAAAACAGGGATACTCTTTGTCACAACGAGTGAGACTGTATGGACATCAGCTGAGGAAACATCGGAAAGATGACAGTCTAATGAGCTAAACCATTATAAAAATGTACTCAACCAAAATCTGTGAGTTTTTAAAACTTTTTTTAAAATTCCTGCAAATGGCCAAATTAATTCTTCAAAATGTTGACAAACACATCATGGGTAGTATCAAACATGACTACGCCCATATAGTCTATGGCATTAATTGTATATATCAAAAGCATAATAACAATGAGAAACATTAGGGCTGCAACTTGTTAGCTAGAGAAATGTCTTTGTAATGGGTACTAAGTCAATATTTTTATGTGTATAAATTTCAAACTATTTATAAACACTAACATGGTTAACTAATTCGACATTAGCTTCTCCCTTTCAGATGCATATAAAATAAGCTTAGAGACATACAAAGCTGCAACAGTTTTAAATAATGTTAGGTAAGCTTTATGTAAATGATGGCCAGCTCTTTTATTTTAAAAAACACATAAATCCAAAAGAAATCACATCGGCTACATGTTTTCTGCTTTTTCTTATACTCCTGCAAGTACTGGTCCACAAAATTCTTGCCTGTTGTTCTCCTTTCTGGATGGATTAAACGCACAAAGTAAACAAACTTACTTTTACTGGCAGAGTGCCAGCCTTCCAGGAAGCTTTCTGGGACTCCAGCGAAGAAATACAAGAGAAAAATCTTTTTTCTGCAGTGAATGTCTAAAATTTTGTCATGCTGTGACCTAAAATGTTCTTGCTGTCTCAACCCAGTCTGCTGCTGTCCATGTTTGGATCAACAGAGACAACAGGGGGTAAAGTATCAAGTTAACAGACTCATGGTTTTAGGCAATTCCATTGTTGATACACAGCTATCACTGATAGATGGTAAATAACAGGTAAAATTAAAAAAAGATGAATAATGTGATGTGATCAGTGTATTTTTGCAGTGGGTAAAACCTACAGGAAAACTGTCTTTTACAACAAAACAAATAGACAAACTCAAGTGAATAACTTTGTGGATGTGTCTTTGGGTTCATTCAAAACCAATTTAATGTAAATGTTCCTTAACCTTAAACAATTACTATTTTGACTGTGACAAAGTGTTTTTGATTACAATAATGTTCACTAAAATGGCCATACAACCTCAGTAACAGAGTGCTTCACATCAGTGCTTACTGTTTACTGCACTTTCCTCTACATGTTGTTAATGTCAATGTATTTTTTAGAGTGTAACCACTGTAAAAAGTAATAAAAAGTAACATAAAATAACTTTCTTTAACTTAATAATTAACTTTTACTTAATTCAGTTCAATTCAGTAGTGCTTTATTGGCATGACCACACAATTATGTTAATGCCAAAACAGTAATAACATTTAATGTATCTAAAATAACAACTCTTCATAAATAATTGTATTGCATACGTTGCAGTTTTGCATAGATGAAATATACAGACATTCAACACAGTAATGTTTTTCAATTCAATGCAATGCAATTCATATATATATATATATATATGTCATATTAATTAATATGACAATGAAATAGTTCAATGTGTAAATCGAACAGATGCTGTGTATTTAGGGTGACCGTGTGAGTCCCTCAGGCTGTGGCAAGCAGAAACATATTTTGCAGCTCAAGTAGCTGTCGTTCCCTCACCTAGAGGAACTGTCAATGTCTTCTCAACAGTTCATGTGTGGAAATCTGGCTTTCTATTTCCTATTTCCAGTCCTCTGAATGAGGAGAACTTTTTCACTGTAGAGGAAAAAGTATATTTCTGTTTTGACATCCTCTGATGAGCAGGGTATCCATGTTTGTTTGAGGCTCCCTGTTTCAATGCAGTTTGGTTAGGATCATTGGGCCCAATCCACCAACATCTTCTAGGGTTGTTCTTAAAACTTATGTGGGATTCATGACATGTCCTTAAACTGCTAAATTGTTCACACTGGTGTTCTTAAGTTGATGAATGCCAGGTACTCATGAGCTCAAAATTAGCATAAAGAGACACCCTTTTTATGCCCATATAAGGGCATATCATGATTAGAAAAAAGTGTATTCAATAATTAAAATTTTTGCTGCCAAGATCAAACACTTCATGTTTAAATTAATACTGGCCACACTGAGGTTATGTATTTGTGCATATTTAAGTACCCCAGCCAGCATGTCCATGCACTGTAAGAACAAATACAAGGACCCAACGTAAAATAGTTGAGTAGCAATTTTCACAGTCTTTTTGAGTTGAGGGGCCCAACTTAATACATCATGTTTAGCTGTGTAGCAGTTTAATTTAGTTGACATAACAAGCTCATAGTTAAAAATGTGAAGTTAAAAGAAAGAAATCCAGTAGAAATACATATATTTCAATTGGGTTGACTGAAATTGCTGAGCCAATTATTCAAACTGACCCCTCAGAAAATGTTGGCTCAACTTCAATCTAAAAGTTAACTTGGTATATATCTTACTTAATTTAAGCAACTCAGTATAATGTGTTATATCAGCTGGTTATCAAAACTACACCAAATTCTCCATAATTTGTTCATTCAAAATTAATCAAGTTGAATTTTTTTTTTTTTTTTTTTAGAGTTTATTGGCCCCTGGGATCTTTTGAGATGGGGCCTAAATTGGTCTAAAATTTCCAGATAAGCTCCATCCAAAACTCAGATCGATCCCACTTGAGGTCCAAATGGACAATCACAGGTGGGGCCACCATGGAATCAGTCAACAAACCCACTTAGGACCATAACTGTAGCCTGCATGTAACTCATATTGGATATGCTGGTTATGATATAAGATTATTAAACTGGTAAAAATGCAGTAAAAATGGGATTAAAAATCCTATTGTATTGTTTGACTCTAAATCTTTCATATTCAAGCGCTAATGAGTGCAAAATTAATCAATGTATCCTTTTATATCAGCTCTCAAATGTTCACAAAAGTGCTTTGTAGTGTTCTTACATTTTGCTCTGAGCTAAGAACAAATCACAGTAAGGAAAACTTGGGTGAATGTCAGAATATTCTTTAAACAGCATAAGATGGTTTTACGAACAAATTTCTTCTTTTATAAGATTTATCTTGGGGTATTTTTGCCTTTATTATAAAGAGACAGGACAGTCTCTTGAGCCCAAAACAAGGATTACAGGATGGGGAACGACATGCTGGGAAAGAGCCACAGGCCGGACTTGAACCTTGGCCACCTGCGTACATGGTGCACAACCTGACCACTGAACCATCTGCGCTGCAGAACAAATTTCTTCCTAAGAACAGTTCATGAATGAGGCCTACTCTCTGTTGTACGTTTGTGACAGAGTGGAGATATTCAGCCATCTTATATTCTCTGCTTTGTCTTCCATAACATGTCAGCACTGGGATTTTGTTTCATTTTTCTGGTGATTTAAATACAATTCTTTAATCTTTTTAAAATAATTTGCGTACTCACCACTGATGGGAACCTGGCTGGTCAGGTCACATTCTTAGTTGAATGGGGGGTATGTTTTCAGGGTTCAGCTCTTGGGTCTTAAGTACTTTATACTGAAGTGAGTCCCCTGGACTTCTATCCATGTGTCTCCTGAACGTTAATGTTCATTTTTGAATGCTCAGTTGGGAAATGCTCTAGTTTTTCTTGGCAGCTTATTTGACTTATTTGGGGTGGGGTTTCTCTTGGCCTTTGACTTCTCTATTTACAGAATTCAGTATGAAGAGCCTTTATTGGGTGTTTCTCACATGATGCAGATTCTAACCCACTAAGCAGACCCCAAATCTCACTTCCACATAAGGCTATCAGTAGAATGGTGTCTCTAATGGCTTATTGTCCATTGTATATTGTCTTTCTCTCTATTGGTAAAATATCCCTCTTTCAATTGAATCTAATACTGTTAAATTCAATTCAGTTGTGCTTTATTAGCATGAACCCAAAGCTATGTTGATGCCAAACAGTAAAAACAATCAATACATCTATACTTACAATTTTATATAATAATAATAATAGTAATAATAATAATATTACATACACAACAGTTTGTAATGGACATCTATCTCAGACAAGAACCCTGATTAATCAGACAGCCACCTGGATGGTTTCAACCCTACAGAAGTCCATACGTTTTTTTAATTTTGATTGGTCTATGAGGGGGAAGTGAAACTGATGTGTGCACAAGTGCTCCAAAAGTTGACTTATTTTCATCTGAGAGTGCAGATGAGTGAAACAATAAAATACAGCTGTTGTCAAGGGTATTTTAGGACACGAAGTGCTGAAATGCTGAAAAACTGAACTGCATTGGTTTTTGTATTGAAAAGAGGGGCAGCCAGCACAAATTAAGATATTCCAGCAAGATAAAGTTTCTTAATATTGACATAATGAACAATATTTATCTCTGACCCAAGAAACCCCTTATACTGAAATCTACAAACATGTGATTCTCTGCTCTCCCCTCGCCTGCTGGGTCTTCCACAGGCACTCACTCTTGCTCTCAATCACACACTCCTCATAATAGGAAGGACAAATCTGTTTGTTTGCTGTTCAGCTCCTCTACACTCCTCATTATTGCAGCCTTTTGCTTGAGTGGCAGTGCAGTCACTCTGGATTGGCTCCAGCACTAAACCTCACTAGCCCAATCTCCCCCCACATGATTGAATAGGCTAAGCCTTATCTCCCCCTGGTCAATATCATATACCCGCTGGTGCTAAGCGATTGCCTTCTCCCCATGTAGATGCTTGTCAAATAGAACGAGGGCCCAGGTTTATTGATTGGCAGATAACAGAGGTGGCAATTGAGAGGTGGGCGACACCTTGGGGAGGCAACTGGGTCCTTGAGCTGCTCAGTATAGCATGTGTCCCTGTTAACATCTCTGTATTTTTAATGTGTATGCATGCAAGAACAAATATTTTAACAGCAACCCAATGATACAGGACGTTGCATGTGCATTCTTTCTCAGGTCCATTTGTTTTCCATTACTGCAGCTCATTCAGCACTGCACTCCCTAATATGTCTGATCTAAATGTGTCTACACTTTTCCTTGAAACTCTCAGGCTGAAGTCTTCTGCCCATCCCTGCCTGACAGAAGTGCCTGCTGAGATGCCAGACAGTAATCATGGTGTGTTTCTGTGAAGAATATCTAATGTGTCGGCTGTAATCTTCACATCCTTTCCCATAGATGATGGCAAGAGGATTGTTAAAAGCTGAGGTATTTTAGTGAGTCTCTTTGTGGTATGGAGAGGAAACTATTGCCATCTTTGAAACAGCAAAGCTATGTGCAGGCACACTGAGCTCTTTGTCCATAAAGTTTGGTGCACAGTTCTTGTTAATTTCAGCTGTATTTGCACAGTTTTTGGCATCACAACTTTAAACCGAGATAAGATTATGCTCATCAGCATAACTTTGCTAAAATGATTTCCAGCTGAGGCAAACATCAGCTTCCAGTAAGTCTAACTGATCCTTAACAAGCATCAAGTGAAGTCAGTTTAACATATCCACCTCATTTTGCACCATGAGTAGACTTTTGGATTAAGAAATACTTTTTTTTTGTGCACAAGCAAACGGGTAAAGCACAATAGTTCAAGGTTTAACTAGAAAGAAAGTCTGTGATTACCGTTCATGAATGTTTTGCTCATGAAGTTATTTTGGCTCATCTGTCTTAATATTTCACAGCATGTGTTGGCCCTTTCTTTTTTGCTTTGACACTGATTTCAAAAACTTAACCAGTATGAACAATGAGAACACTCAGATCTTATTATTCATATCTTTCGCTGAGGAGTCAGCACAGGATGGAAAGCAAGGATGAGCAACTAGATTTGTCTGAACTCAGGGCAGTGACAGGGAGGCTGAAGGGCAGTGAGTGGGAGGCCTAAGACTATCGGGTGTACAGAATGGCTTATGAGGACGGGGCAAGGAGAAGGGAAGCAGGCGGAGGTGCTTCATGGCGTACCCATTTGGATTAACAAAGAAGCTGTTGGGACAGAAGCACAAGATCTTAGTCGCACTGCTACTCTTCTGTGGTCACCTCAACCCAGCTGAAGTTGCTGAAAGAGGTCAGGGAGGTCAGGCTGGGTCCCCTGGGTGAGTATGTCTGATGATAAGACCAGAATCAACCAATACCCTTAACGTACATTATCTACAATGAGTCCACATTGCACTATGAGGGGTTTTTACAAAGTACCTATTGCATTTATCAAATTTATTTTCAAACATATGTCATTACACTTAAAATAATCCACATCCAATAGAAAACACATGCACATCTTTCTTTAACATATTACAACAGACTTTAACCAAACTTGTTACAAATTTTTCCCCTAGCCAAAGGATGAACCCATTTGATTTTGGCAGTTATAGGTTAAAGATCAAGGTTTCTGAGCTTCCCATTTTCCCTTGCTTTCCAGGCCACTCTTATGAGCATGATTTGAGAGAATTGCTGAGAGGGGTTCGGCTGCAGGACAGACATTTCATTTCACCGCAAACATTACAAAGTAGAAATATTTCTGAGGTCTAATCCTGGATTCAATTATGTATAGACCTGTTTTAGAAGTAGTGACACGAAAGGTGGCTCACTTAAGCTTTGTCAGCTTTAGTAAAAGCTAACATTGCTAAGCTACGTAATTAACGTTACTACATAAGCCAATGTAGCTAAGGTAGCTTTAGCAATGTGAGCTTTAGCAAACGTTGCTAAAGCTCACATAGCTATGTGGACAATGTACCTATGTCACTTAAATAGCTGCTTTGTGGGCTTAACTTAAGCTATTTCGCTACATAGCTGTGTAACCTATAGCTAAGTTAGCTTCATCAGCTTTATCAAATGTAACTTAAGGTAACTTAGCTATGCAGATAATTTGGATTTGTAGCTTACGTAGCGGCTTTGTGAGTTTAGTTTTAGCTTTGTTAGCTACGTGGCTCTGTTATCTAAATAGTTAAAGCAGCTAAAATTGCTACACCGGCTGCGTTTGAATGTTTTTACGGAGGACAAGCGTTTGTCCTGTAGCAGACCATTTACTTAGCAATAAACATTTTGTAAATTAGGTTTTGCAGATCAGGTTGTTTTTGCCGGATTCGAACCCGCGCCACCCGCGTACATGGGGAGCGCCTTAAACCACTAGGCCACCTGCTCCCCTTGCAGACCAGGTTTTCGACTTTTAACTTTTTGCATCCTAATCCTTACCTTAACCCTTACCCCAACCCTGAATGGTTTAATCTGATTTTATTTCGAAAGTTTTAGCATGTTTTTCTGTTCTGAGATTTACAGCGCCTCAGATGAACAGTCTGAGATTTTTGAGGTACTAGGTCAAAGGTCAAGGTCATGGAACTCATGCATATCCCTTGCCAGTGAATACGATATCATAGAAAAGTCAAAGGATCAAAGGGTCATAGGGCTCCTGGACAGCTGAAGCTAAAAACATTTGTACCTTAGAAAACATTCCAGCCCTTTTTCTTGACCAATGACTGTACTTTCACTGTCCAGCAAATAGTACTTCACTGAAGCACATAACCACCAGGCTGTTGTTTTAGTATTTCTAAAGCAGGTTAGGATTTTTTTTACTATTAAGTGTTGATTGGTTTTATGTCCCCAATTCACTCTTCCCTTAATGTATCAAAGAAAAATGTCCGTGTGTAAACATCTGGGATTCAGCAATCCAAAAAGGAATAATTTCATTCTGAATGTCATTAGCTTTCCATTACTCTGAAGGGCAGATCAAAATGAATCTCTCCATTATAAAATTTGACTAAAGTAAAAAGTTAAAGCTCTGACACCATCACTTTTCTCTTCTGGAAGCACTTTGATATCATTACCGTTCGATCCACTCCTCCACAAAAAACAATACTTGTACTCCATAAACCCTTTCTATTCAACCTCTAACTGTTCTGTCAGTGTCTCATTATCTGACTCACCTGACATTGTCACCACAGGGCAGAAAGAGATTTCTATCAGTAGCACATCAAAGGTAAAAATCAGACTTGAGAGAAGAAAACCCTGAAGTTTGAACAGTGCCGGTTACATTTGCCGACCCCAGAGATAACATTGTTTCTACAGTACATCTTTTAAATGTGAGGTCATGGAAGGGTTTTCCTGTCTCTGAAAAATCTATCTTTTTTACTGCTCCAATTAAGAAACTTCCACAAGAAAAGCAAAGTATTTCTACCTTGAAATGACTTCAATTTGAAACTTGAATAAAAGTAGAGATTTCCCCCCACAAAAGTCATAATCATTTCTCTAAACTGCTAAATGGAAACACTAGATTTGAATGCGGAAACATCTCTCACAACATTAAGAAGCTATATTCCCCAAAGAACTTATAATCCATTACAGGAAGATGGCACATGTATAATTTTGCCTAGAGCAGGCTGTCCTCACAAAACTGCGTGACTATACAATAAGGAGACTAGTGAGAGAGGCCACCAAGACACCTATGACTACTCTGAAACCGTTATAAATTTATGGGAGAATGGCAAAGAGAAAGCCACTTTAAAGTAAACTCATTAAATCTTAACCAGAGTTCACCAAAAGATAAAATTAAAGAATATGGGGTTTTTGGCCCTTAGACAAGATGCTTAAATGGCAGACACCAAAAACTGCACATCACCACAAGCACATCATCCCCACTGTGAAGCATGGTGGTGGCAGCATCATGCTGTGGGGATGCTTCTCGGCAGCCAGCCCTGGAAGGCTTGTAAAGGTAGAGGGTAAAATGAATGCGGCAAAACATAGGAACTCCAGGAGGACAATCTCATTTAGTCTGCAAAAGAACTTCAGCTTGGGAGAAGATTTATCCTAGTAAGACAATGACCAGATCCTGTGGCAAATTCACTTCTAGCTCTCATCAGATGGTTCATATTGCTCTTGTCACGGTTAAAAAAAATCTTTAAACTGAACTTTTACTTCTGCTCTGGACACAGGCTGTCCTGTGACCGGAGAGCTTGTTTGGTGCAGCACTGACAGGCATCCAAATATAGGCAGAGAGATGGCACAGTTCATAGCGCATAAAGGAATGCCAGGGGGTTCAGATAGTACACGGACACGCAGAGGAATGACTGTAGGGGCTCATACGAGTTACGAAGTCCAAGTTTCATTCCTCAGAAGTGCTTGGAACTCTGATCAGGCTCCAGATTATATGCTGTGAGTGATAACTCTCCGCTATGAACTGTGCCATCTCTCTCTCCCTCTCCCTCCTCACTGGGCTCCGTATAGTTAACGTAGCATACTGATCCTGAGTCAGCTCAAATAACTGGTGTCAGATCAGATATCGTATAAATCTGTTGCTATTTTACAGCCTAAAGACAATACTTATGTATGCTGAGTCATCAATATGTATAAATTCATCCACGGTGGACGCTTCGTGTGATGTCGGCGCGTGACGTATCCGTGCTCAGGCCTGGATGCGTTGAGCAGTGTGAGTGCGGGCCAAAGGGGGGACAGGGGAGGGGGTCAAATGGGCTTTAGCACGGTTAGAATACGGCACGGTAAGGATTGCCTAGTGTGAGTGCGCCCTAAGAAGGTATTTTTTGAATTTTTTTGTCAAAAAAGTAAAATTATATTGAACTTTATTGATTTATGAAATAAATAAAAGGCTAAAACATCCAAGGGGTTGAATGATGTTTATAGGCACTGTATGCCTTTTTCTCTTTTTATCAGCTAACCTCTGAGGGCCTCCCTATAATCCAATATTTTTTTCTCTTTGTGTAATTACATGATGTTAACATTTTGCTTCTGTGTTATTGCGATTTAAACTGGATCAATAACATGCATGTAAACATATTCTGAAATCGTACTATGTTGAATTTTCTAAGTGACTACTACACCTGCAGATGGAGGCTGATTTACTGTTGTACACTATACAAACTGGCTGGACCCTAACTGGCCTAGGTTTTTGAAGCAGGCTCCACAGTTCCTCTGCTGGTCTTTGGCTTGGAAATTGAACTGCATGCCTGCACAGAAGAAAGCCAGGAAGAAAATAAGACAAGATGAGGGCTACAGCACAAAGGACTCACTATTAGACTGGCACAATTTGCAGATGATGTTGTGTCAGCTGAAGGAGATAAACATATGAAAGAACGTGGCTGGAAGGAAAGCACAGAACAGCAACATTTTCAAGAAAGGATGTGATAGGTCAAGCAAAACAAGTTCTAATAGTTACTAGATGGAAAGGGGCAAATCGGCACCTATAGTGGGGTTGCATGTATTTCTGTCAATAAATAGATTTTCCCTAAATTCTTGAATACTGGGATACAGACAATAGTTCAGTCTAAATGAGCAAAGCTGATGGCTCAAACTGCCCGTTAGCATACAGACTGAGGGACTCTTAGAGCAATTAAGAGCAGAAAAGAAGTTGGTGTGCTTGCTTCCTATAATAAACAAGGAGACAAGATGGATTTGATTACAGTTTTATAGCTTCAGATGAGAAATAGAGCAGAGGAGGTGAAAGTACACCAGCCAGTTTGATGATTTTCCAAAATGAGAGACCAGTTTTATTTTTAAAAAAAGTCCTCTTCTACTCATCCATCATGTTCAAACAACAATCTATCAGATTGAAAAAGAAATTAAGCATTGCAAAACAAATCAATTGGGGTCAGACATTTAATGGAATGACAAATGTCTTCCAATGCAACATTTTAGAGCAATAAACACGTGGCATGTAGTCAATTTATGATCACTCCCATGTTTATTAACCTGGTGGTTTAGTCAGTTATATAGACTAGTTATAGAAAACTGCCTTAAATATCAGATTTAATTTACATTAATTACAGTGCAATGTGCAGAAAACAAAAATAACCTGGCTGGAGGCACAAGCTGCATGTGTAATGGTCATCTTACCTGACTTAACAAAAATGATATTAATGTGCCTTGAATCCATTCATATAGCAATTTACATTGTGACCAACTTTGCATGATTATGGGTTTACGGACACATAACCAATCAACTCAAATTGACCGCAGTATGCCACTTGCCATCCAAATGCAGGTAAACCATTTGTGATGCCTGGTAAGTGAATTTTTACTCAACACTTTACCTTCAGTAACAGATTTAAGCCAGAGTGAGCAGTGCTGTCTGTCAAGCAGGTTTTGAAGTTTGGTGATCAAAACCTGGATATCAAAGCCAAAGGATTCGGTTAAATCTTTATGTTATAGCTGGTCATGTTACAGCTCTGCCTTTGTATTTTCTCCTCCAAATCATCCTGTGGCTCTGAAGCCAAACAGCTCACCAAACAATAACACTAAAATTGCTTTCTTTTAGATAGAACAAGAACTAAAGAATAGATTTTGACATTTAATAAGTTCCAATCAAAATATCCACTCTACAGGATAGCATGTGTAAGGTAAACTGAAAAAAATAAAGGAACATCTGTGATACTCTTTACTGTGTTGTCCCTCGCTTATTGAGCCACAGTGTTTAATCTCAGAAAAGTTTTAAACCTGAGAGACTTTGGAGTGTACTGTACACACACATCTCTGACACAAACAAACAAAAAAACAGTTTTAAGACCCATGTATTTCTTTACAAAACTTCTGAGAAGAACTTTATGATATTTTCAAATAAACAAACAAAAACAACATGATGTTGTCTGGAGTTTTGAGATACAAAACAAAAGTGGTGTATGATTTCAAATGGCAAATTTTACCCATTACTGTTCATAAACATGAGTTCCGTTTAAAGTAAAACCAGTCATTATCTCAGATTTATGCTGAGATGACGTAAAAAAAAAAAAGACCTTGAAATCTAAGTTTGTATGTGGCAATAATAATGCAGGTATCTAAAATAATGCACAAGATAATTATGTGGTTTTTTTGGGGTGTTGTGTACTTTTGTCTTTTGAATGTGTGCAACTGTGAGCAAAAAGCCTCTAACGTTTAAGGGGAGCTCTAAAAAGTTGTCAACTTTATGGACATTAATTTTCAAGAAATACAAAACCAATGGTATAAATATCTCAGTATTGTTTGTTTACTTGTTCCTTACCAAATAAATTAAAAATTTCAACCATCTGTCCCCACAAATCAAAACCTCTACAGTGGTGCGGTGAGGACATGAATTTGAAGGCAAAACCTGGGAGGTTATTGTTGCATGGGCTCCCTCGGAGGTGAGTTCATGGGATTTTTCAATGGGTTTTTGAATCATTGCTGAAAATAAGACCTGTGTCAGTTAAAAGTCTATGAAACACACACTTCACATTTTGTTTCCAAAGATAATCTTCGTAGCTATATATAATTAATAAAAATAAAGCTAATGTCATGCTTTATTCAACTATAACACGGTGGACTGAATTTAATGTCATCACCTGCATGTCTCATACGAGGATATAAGTAAGAGGCAAGCTCAGTTGCTGTGCTCAGTGCAGTGTTATTTTGACAGCTAATTTTAGTCTCAGTTTAGATAAAATGCTTTTTAGTTTTAATCACATTTTAGTAATTTCTGCCCTTCACAGTTTCAGTCTAGTTTCAGTCCATAAAAAGTCCTTACATTTTTTAACATTCTGAACTATAAGTCCAAACATTTGTTCTCTTGCCTGAATGTGGTACCAAATCATAGTACTGTGTGTTCTATGCACCCTGCCGCACCTGCTTTCCACAGTTGAGAGGTAGAATAGCTACAAAGGTTATTTTATTTTCACAGTGGGGAAATATCATGGATTTTAAATGTCTGATGAAAACTAAATTGCTTTTTAGTTTAGTTTTAGTCATTTTGATAAAAACTAAACTAACTTTTAGGCAGTCTTAGTCATCAAAGACCTATTTTTGGCTAGTCTAAGTCTGTCAACAAACATTTTTAGTCATAGTTTTAGTCGACAAAACACTGTCTCAGCATGATGACCTGTACAAACACTGTTCTGGTAGTTAGCTTCCCTTTAGCAACCGCCTTTATTAAAACTTGAAAAGATATAAAACTAAAAAGTGGGGCACTTTTCAGATGTATCTTATGTCGTGGAAAGAAAACATTAGACAAGGGAACAGCAAGTAGTAAAATGCTAGCTCAGTTGTGTGTTTAAGGATTCATACATGTACCACTCTATTCTCTAACACTGTGGTTCCCAAAGTGGGCTGTGGGCCTCCCAGGGGGGCGTGGTGTCATGATGGGGGGCAAGGCAAGGCTAAGCAATGCCAGCTGATGGCTACCGCACTGCAGAAGAGGAGTAGTTTACTGAAGTCCCTATAGGACTCAACAGTTTTAAGTCCAAGACATTGTCTGCATCTTTGATACGAGTGAAAAAAGTATCCATTGCTGAGCAGGAGAACCTTGGCCACACTCCTCCTTTCTGTAGCATCCTACCTGTGTGAGAGAAGTTTACCTACTATTGTCTCAATTAAGACAAATACAGTATTCTCTGAAATTATTGCAGAACTGGGTGTATAAGTCTTAAAGAATCTTATTTTCAGAGAATTTTTCATCTTCAGAGAGTCCAATTTTTGCAATTCAAATTTTTTAATTTGTATGTTGTGGTAGATTCCAGAAAAAAATGGAAATCATTTGCAACAATTGTGCATGATGGTGTGTTTGTTGAACATTTACATATTTTTACATGCTGATATGTACGGTTGGCTAGGGGGGCACTGAAAAAATTTTAACTTGCCAAAGGGAGGCCCCAACAGAAAAGCTTGGCCACCACTGCCCTAACAAATAGTCCGCCCATGAAAGTTAACTTAGCCAACCCCTGAAAATGAAGAACGCCATTGGACAGTACAAGATGGCTCAAAAACAAACACCAAAAAAGCAGACACTCAAATACACACTCAACATCACCAACATACACAACTTAACTAACCGAATATTGACTGTCAGCTAGAGGTCAGCTGCTAATTTAATGCCATGTTTACTCATACGTATCTTTACAAGGCACAATGAAGGAAAAAAGCTCTGACTTCAGGGGTTCCTCCCATGGCTGCGCATTACTGTACCAAAGAAAGGAGTGCGACCAAAAAGTTCAACCATGCCAGATTTTCCTCGGACCAGTCGGGTGCAGCTGATCATGCTGTGATTGTCTCTCTTGCCCCCCTGTATAATATGTGAAAAGACGTGACATCAAGCTCAAATTTGTTATTTGAGTAAAAAATTTGGTCCATAACACCACAATGTTTTTTGCCCAGTCTTACATGCCAATTAGTCCCTCTTGACTCTGAATAAATTCAGTCCAGCTTCTCAACCAAATGCTGGTCGAATTAAAATCCCAGGCGAGAGGAAATGAATGTAAAGCAGAATGAAGCAAAATAAGGATGCACAGTCAGCAGAAGGTTAAAGAAACAGGGCAGAGGGCAGCCAAGAAACAGTAATGGCATGGGGTTTGATGTATAGGAAATAGCTTCTTAACTTTTAAATAGGGATTATTCTGCATCTTTAAAGTCAAAACTACATTTTAGGACTGTGTTTTGAATTTGTATTGCTGCTAGTGATTAATACACATGAAAAGATCAAGTGGATAACAGACTGTGAAGTTATAATTACCATTCTTTTCTTTTATCTTTGTGAAAACATGTCAGAATGATAATATAACAGTTTAGTTCACCCATTTTTCTGCTTACATCCACTAGAGTGAGCCTCTATGTAATTTGACAGAACATATCTTTTCATCAAACAGTCTAATAATGTCCCTGTCATTACACAGTCAAAATATTGGAGAACAATCACCGCCTGTCTGGAAACTACAATATCAGCTTGACAGGATCTGTGCACATTGTCCTTTTATCACTGTTCTAAAGCAGAAAACCAATAACTCTCTCTCTGCTGCCCTATTATTCCTCGTTAAAAGTCAATTCCACTCTAAATCAAAACGCTTCACCTTTTTTGTCGGTGGATATACAGGCAGATATTAAAATATCCATATTTGCAAGCAGAAACCGTTGAAACAATAATGGTTTGATTTTCTTTCAGTGAGAAGCACGGTATCTTTTCTTCATTCGCCACACAATTTAGGGTCTAGGGTTGTGGCATTATACAATGAAAGTGTTTACCATTCGTTCTTTAGAAAATTAAACAATAACCAAAAATCCATCTCTCATCTACTCCTCTTTCCTACCTTCCTCAAAAAGCCCTTGCTCTTTCTGCTTTGCAAAGAGAGTGCAAATAATTTAAAGAAAGGATGAACCATGGAGAGAAAAAGCTTAAAGTTCCAGGAGAGGTACATAGACAGAAATGGAAAAGTACAGAAAAAAAAGGGGAGACATAGCAAAAGAGACAAAAAAGAAAGGGGTGGAATTTAAAAAAGAAAGAGGAGCAGCAATCAAGAGACTCCTCCTGGGGTTAATAGAAAGGATCCTGTGTAAATGAGTGCACAGTGCCAGGGCAGCTACCTGAAAAAGAAGAGAGGGAGAAAAAAGGAGGTGAATCAATGTAACAAACAAAGTGAAAGAAGGAGCCATGCACTATTAATGAGAACCCATTTTGCCTGATGCGGGGGAGAAGACAGAATAGAAAGGTCAGTGAATTGCCAGGCTGGTGTGGTTTGCTGCACACACACTGATGAGAGTCATATGAGAGGGAACATTGACCAGCGTAGCCTGCGGGCATATCCGAGCTAGCGGTGTGCAGAAATTATGGCTTAAAGAGTGGAGACGGAGACAGGAGGGGAGGGACGGAAGTGAGCAAGGACATATGGGTCAGTGCAGCAGCAGACAGCAGACGCTGCGTGCTTCACTCGGCTCTTTATTCTGCGCTGATTGTCAGGGGAAGGTACAGGGATGCTGAGAACTGCTGAGAGGGGAGGAACTGCCATCTTGAAGTTGTCATGTGCAGCATATTGAAACAGATGAATTGTCACCAAATGGCTCTAATTAATATTTAGATTATAAAACTGTATAAAATGACAATGTGAAAACAATGAGGCAACACTTAGGGGAGCGTTATCACCTGTACTTGCAGCTTCCCTCTGCTTGACAAGGCTTTACGCTAGGTTCACACAGCCTGTCTGAGCAGCTTGAGACTTCCTGTGGCTCAAACCCAACTGGCAACCTCTGGTATTATAAAATGAAGCAATATAAACAAAAGTGCAACAAAAGTGTAGCTCCTCAGGAGTTTCCACGCCTCTGTGTTGGGGATAGTCAAGGCCTAAAGCATTATGTTTTAGGGCTGCCTGTCTATATGTCTGTCTGTCTGGGCCATTCTTGTGAACCCAATAACATCAGAATGCCGTCTTACCAGGCCATTATTGTCAACACAGTTTCTCTTGAATGCTTTCAGGGATTTTCTTTGCACAAATATCCAACATGAATAAATAAACAATGCATTGATATCATCAACAAATCACAACTGGGGAGGGCTAACTGCACTTTCACTGTCCTGCCATTGGAGACTTCAGAGGCAATAAGTGTTAAGCGGTAGTTCTAGTTTTAAAATGACTCATCCATTTTGATAACATGAATTTCAATTTTATATTCTTAGGGATGCTTTTCATGACTGAAATTTAGCTTGGTGGTTATGGCACAGCTGACTGTCATACAACAAGCTAGAATACATTTTATCATTTTACTGAGACTTTAAGAAATAGGTTGTTAAATAACGGTGTGGTACACAGAGGCATATAACCACCAAGGTGGTAGTTCTTGTTTTTTAATAACTCATCCATTTTAATTACATGACAGCTACTAGCCATACGTAATTAGGGGTGTTAGTGAGTAGACCAACGAGTGTTGCAGCTGTTTTCACAACTTCATACTGTATTTTTACTGTTTGCAACGTCGACTAGAAGTATGGATTTCTAATTGGCTCATTAGCCACCAAAAGTGCGTTCCAGAAACTAGTGTGTCATGTCACTGAGACTACACTCTTTTTACATAGTCTATGCACACATCTTCTCATTCACAGAGTGGCAGGTTGGGTGTCCACTCAGAGAAAATGTTCTCCCATTTTTGTGCTTTGTAATTGGATAACCTGCTATTCAGAGAATGCATATTTAAAGCATTTTAAAGCATTTTTGCCTCATGTCATAGCTTTCAAAACTCATCCATTTTGGAAAAATGTTCAAAGCATGGGGACTGAAAAGAGCCGTTAATTCAAGACATCAATTAGCCAGTAAAGCAGGCTGGTGTCAAACTGTTGCTGGCCTTGCATCTTTACATTAGAGACTGCCTTTGTTAAAATATATGATAAATACAGTGTCTTAACTTATGTGAGCTTATTTCAAGTTAAAGAAATCAAGTTTTGATGAAAGAAATAATTCAAAACTACAGGAATAGGTGCCAGTTTAGCTTAGTTAGTAAACTAGCCGCCTATATAAAAAGCTGACGTCTTCGATGCAACGCTGTTTGCAGGACTGAACCCTGATTCTTGCACTATTATGTGCATGTCTTTCCTAAATCACTATCCCTAAATTTTCTGTCTCTCTTCAGCTGTCCTATTAAATTAACACTGTAATAACTTGATAATGTTTCTCTTTCATCATTCACTAGAAAAACAGTATTGCTGTCCAAAGATAACAAAGTAAATAGTTAAAAAAGGTCTTGAGAAAATATATAAAAGATACAAAATGCAACTAATTTTGTTGATTTTACATATATCGACTAACTCCTTTATAATTAAAAAAAAAAACATACATTTGCTTCAGAAGCTTTTTATGAAATTGTTTTATCATCTAAAGTTCATCTTGTAAAACAGAAGGTGCATTTATTTGGAGAGTTTATATAGTACAATAGTAATTTGATACAATAGGCTTTAGATGACTTTTCTAGCGCCCTTTAAAGAGTCTTAACAGTTCTCATATCACCTTATTAAAATCTAAGATAAAGAAACTACACGGGGTACTTCATCTGAGAGTTTAGTATCTCCTGGTTTTGAAGGTGTCTCATATCCTTAGGCCATGTTTCAATATTAATTCAACTCCTTATAGAAATCTTGTCAATTAGACTTTTTTGCGACCACCTAAAAATTTAATCTTAATCCTTTACTCTGGTTCTCATGTTCACAGGACATGGTGTAAAAGGCGTTAATACTCCTCGGGTAAGAGGCTCACATTTGAATAGATCCTGCAGATTTGATTGAAGGAGGATTGAAAGGATTATACGTCATTATCCAGACCTGTTTTTATTGATGGGAACAGAAAGGAGAAAAGTGGCGAAGAGGACACGCTCACTGTCTGAGTGGCAGACTGCTGCCGCAGGTCCCTGTGAAAAATGAAATAATACAATCGTCGTCTTGGCTGGGAGTTAAAGGACTTGTGCTAAATGGGGAAATCCTGTTTCCAGGGTTAGGAGAAAAGGATAGCTTTTAAAAACATATTATCTCTAACAATGGATCCACCCAGGGCCATGTGTGATACATGAAGAAGATTACTCAGACATGAAAGATATCACAGCCTCTCTCTGTAAAGGAACCACATACAATTCCCTCGTCCCAGTCCTCTCATATTCAATAAGCACACTTTTGGCGAATGAGATGTGAAATTGCCTGCTATCAATATAAGACCCCTTGGTAAAAGGCATTTTCAGATCCCTCTCAATTGGATTGTTCCACCATTCGTTCTCAGAGCCTGAGTTAATGACCATTATGAATGCAGAGCTAGCTCGGCAGTGACCATGACTCCACAAAGGTGTTTAATAGGCCTGTAGGGAGAGCCAGGTAAGTAATCCAGAGCTATCCATGTGAAAGAAAGAAACGACGCCATTTGGCAATTCAGAAGGACTTTTAAAGAGATGGAGGAGAAATGTGAGCAGGTGGAATAAGGAATGGTATGAGGAAGAAAAAGAGAAGTGGTTTAAATTTGGCCCTGAGGGCAGTTTTAAAAAGGAACTTTTTGCATTTTAGTGTTTAGAGAAATTCTCCATGGAGCTAATGATAATAAAGGCCACAGAGAAAGATGAGTGCTTTTTAAATTGAGCACTGTAAGTCTTCAGAAGAGTTTTTTTTTTTTTTTTTTTTTTTTTTTTTTATGGGGAAAGATAGGAATCACTAAAAACTGACCTCTAACTGAAGTGTCTTTCTTTGCTGTTAGATTGATGTTTCTCAAGCACCCTATCAAAAAGTCAATCAATTCCCAAAGACTGTCCAAATTATTAAAATACTGCAATTCCTAAGTGCCATGGCAACAAATCTACTTGGTGAGGATTAAAATATAACTATTTTAAATAATTATGTGTAATTGTTTACAACCAACAGTGTCCTAAAGCAGATATTACTGACTTATTTGTCATAATTTTGTAACTTAATTTCATATTTCTAGAGTTGCTTTTTATGACTGAAATTTGGCCTAGTGGTTAAGACACAGTTGTCACAGGGTGTGGCTGCACACCACAAATCTGAGATATCCATTTTTGCAGATCACTACTGTGAAATTCTGTTTCAGTCAGAATGGGGGTGACATAATTTACCAGAACAACATTTAAGAAGGTTTTTGTTTTTTCAACTTTTTCATAAAAAGTCTGGCAGTTTGGCCAGGTCCCCCTTGAAAAAGAGATCTTTGATCTCAATGGGGCTAGCCTGGTTAAATAAAGGTTAAATTAAAGTAACATGAAATAATCACATTGCAAACATTACTACATTACGACTAAGAAACATTTAATAAAAAACAGGAAAAGATCTGATTTCTAAAACGGGATTAAATTAAGTAAAGACAAATTTTAGAAGTAGTTAAGAGAAAAGAAGCCCGCTTTAGCTTTGTAAGCTCTAGCTAAAGCTAGCATACCTTTGTAGCAACACAGTAAAAGTTACTGGCCAATGTAGCTACACTAGTTTTAGTTAAAGGTAAGGAAGCAAAATCAAGCCTCTTGCTGAATAACTACTTCTTAAAAGGGTCTAGCTTTAGCAAACAAAGCAGAGTCTAATGTAGTGAATGTAGCTTCATTTGCTTTATCCTAAGCTACATTGATTATGGAGTTATATTACCTATGTAGCTTTTGAAGCTTCATTAGCTCTAGATTCAACCATGTTAGCTACATACATTATTTACGTAGTTAAAGAAGCTTTGTTAGCTTTAGATTTAGCCATGTTAGACATGTAGCTACATTACCTACAAAGCTTAGTTAGCTTTCAATTTAATTTGTTTTAGCTACATTTCTACATTACTTAAGTAGCCAATGTAGCATTGTTAGCTTCACTAGTTTTAGATTTAGCTATATTAACTATGTTACCTAGCTTACATAGCAAACAAAGGTTTTTGCTTTAGATTTACCTATGTCAGTTATGTTATCTATGTAGCAGAGGTAGCTTCTTTAGCTTTAGCCTTAGCTATTTTAACTATGTTGGAGTGTGTAATGGACAAGCTTTTTTATCCTGTAGGCAGACTGTTAACTTGGCTTTATTAAACCTTTTTTTATCAGGGTTTTGACTTTTTTGACAACTACTATCCTAACTTTCCTTTACCCTGCCCAAACCCTAAACGGAAGTTTAGCTGCCATGAGTCAGAGGTGTTTTAAACCACTTTTTTTCTCAAGTATTTTGGTCAGACTACTGTATGAATTTAGTTAAATGAAGAAATAATTAACGCTTTACATGTAGGAGTCAGTAAACAATCTTCTTGACTCAACTGGTTAACTGTACCAGTCTTAGTCTATCATGTTTCGCACACTATTCACCCAGCACACTGTATTTAATTCTTACAAATGCTGATATGAATGCTTCAATATTGTGTTGATGTAGAAAAACTGAGTGCATAAATTCATCTGAGATAATCTTGTTGCTGAATGGACAGAATACAAAATGAAAACAGCAATTGTGGTGAGAGGGTGTTGTTTTTTTATTTATTTATTTACTGTCTTGCTAAATTCAACTACAGAATTTTAAAAAGACCAAAAGAAATTTCAACTGAATGTAAGGATGTTTTGTCTCTAGTTGTTGTCTTCAGCTTCACACAATTAGATACTTTGTGCTTGTCTAAAAATGTGTATGTATAAATGTATAAATCTTAAAAGCATCCAAACTCATCTGTCTGTGATCATATAGTCCCATCTAGGACAGCTTCAGCTATTTCCCAAAATGAGAAAAAAGATTGAAATGATAGACATAATTCAGTTCCCTACTTCTTCCTGTTTATCCTGCTGCATGTTGAGAATTCATTGCACATTCATGGAAAATACCACATAATTCAGAGCAGTCAGACCTCCTTCTGTCATTAAAGAAAATGCATCCATGACTGTAGTCGTTGCAAAGGATTCATGCAAAAAACAGACTGTGATCAGAAACCCCAGAGGGAAGAGGAAGAGGGGAAACAGATAATGAATAAATTAAACTGAGGCAGCTGACAAATGAATAACAGCAGAAAAAAACATCAGGGACTGAGATAAGAAAGAGTGACTTTTATGAGATGAAATTAATGAAATGTTTATGTGTGGAGGGCCTTGTATGGACAGAGAGGGATAACAATTCATTAAGTCTCCTCAGGCTCGCCCCCACATAAACAAGAAAATAAAAAACAGAGGATATGAGAATGAAATTAGTTTTATTTTTGTTGACCATGGGCTTGAGATGAAAGCAGGTGGTTACACCAGCTAATACCTGCTTAAGAAATAAACACTCGCTTAAGCATGACTTCCTGTTTCTAATTTAATTGGTTAGGAAACCCAATATCATAATTTTCACTGAGGGGCAAACCTGCACACTGAAGTCCCCACCACATGATTATGATTAGGTTGACATAAACACTGTTTTACTTTGCATAAAGACAGTTTTCAGAGTCAATTACATGTAGGCCTATCTGGTTTGGGATTGTGTTGCCACATCGCAGTGCTTTCTGGGAGATCCACCGCGTTGGTAGCTACTGTGGTTCATCTGGCCCATTAACAGCGTTGCAGCAGTAAGACACTTTCTCTGTCTGTCTTCATTATTTTCTTTTCTGGCATTTTGAATTTAATAGTAAGGTCTTTTTGTGTGACACCATTTCACATCACCATGATTGTAAAATAAATACACAGTTACCGTCTTCTTTCTTTCTTCTTTCTTATGCAGTAGAGGAGAGCTAACTTAGGCGTTGAGAGTACATAATCCGAGTTAATGAATGCATGAATATTTGTTTGTCTTTCATTAGACAGTGAAATTTTAAAAATGCTGTCCCATGCTAACCTGACACGCCAGATGGATGTGTTGCATTTTTAAGAAATGTTTGCACATTTTTTGTTGTCATTTTAATGTTGAAAAATGGTATTCATAAAATAAATCCATAATTTATGCTCAGATTAGTTAATATTGTAAGGTTGTGTGATATCAGATCATAGTTTCATATTTGTATCACTGTGTTTGGGTGTGCAGGCTTGCCTTTGTTTAATGAAGCTGTTCTTCTGACTGCCCTGACATAATGTGCATTTCACTACCTTCCCTCTGATACTACTCTGTTCACAAATTATATTTAGAAACGACATATATTAAAAAACAATGAGCAGCTCTTGTCTAAGCCTCTTGCACCTCCTCCCTGTCTGCAGCATACCTCATTTTCCCTCACCCATAATATACTTTCTTTGCAATGGGGTTACATCTTAATTAAACTGTGGTATCTTTATTACTTCTGTCTGTGTGAAAGGATGCATCTGTTCCAAGATTAAAAAAGCTTTTTTCCAGGCGTCCATGTGCTTATTTCAGTTCATTTTTTTAACAGTGGTACACGCAGCGCAGTGGCACACGGGAAACTGCAGTCGTTGTCAAGCCATCTTTGAGTTTCAGTGAGTTAAATTCCCTCTGGAGGTGGTGGCATTTATCTGTCAGCGTGACCACACAACTCGCTCTAGTATTCCTCACAGCTCGACAGATTGATTTGCCTCAGTCCTGCTCGGCTTTGGCAGATCCTCAAACTGCATCGATTGGGACAAACAAATCCAGTTTTCTGCATTCCTCAAAAGTTGATTCAGGTGCATCATTTAAATTCAACAGAGGGAGACTGCCATCTGGTCATATCTGCCACGTTATACAATCACTTTTTTCCCCCTGAAGTTTTCAATCAATTTATGTGCCACACTGCTGCTGGCATTTAGTAATGCAGAGGATAATGTCACAGCTTGTTTGCTTCTTTAGTGCTTTATGGCAATGTCCTACATAACCTTAGAAAGTTGAATTTTTATGATACTTATGCAACCTGCTGCTATTAATTCACTTTATTCAAGGTTGTTTCTAAAGTAAGATCCTGAACTCACGTTCCATAGAGGAGAAAGAGGATAAATATCCTAAGCATGGACTTTCACATTCTTAATAAGCCAGCAGAAAAGAAACACAGGCAATCATGACCTCTCGTCTACTGTCTGCTGTTTTCATGATTATCGATTCACAGAGTTTTTTTTGGGGGGGGGGGGGTTCCACACTCTGTTGGTGGTATTAGCCAGAGGTGTCAAAGTATTCACATTCATTACTCAGGTAGAAGTATAGATACTAGGGTTTAAAAAGACTTCTGTGGAAGTTTAACTATCAACTCAAGCTTTTTACTCAAGTAAAAGTGTAAAAGTACTGGTTTCAAAAGTACTTAAAGTATAAAAGTAAAAGTAATGTAAGGGGGAAGCTTAGGCCGTGCCACAGGGGCCTATAGTGCACTACCCCACCTTCCCAAAAAAACATATTTCTAAAGGCCATAATGACTAAAACGACTAAAATATAATGTAGTTTTCATCGAACATTCAAAATCTGTGATATTTCTCCACCGTGGGTAAAATTGTCAAAAACAATGCATTAATAGCTATTCTGCCTCTCAGCTGTAGAGAGGAGGGACCCCAGATTTGACAGGGTGCATAGAACACACTACCATGATTTGGTACCAGATTTAGGCAAGAGAATACATTTTTGGACTGAAAATAAAGACAAAAATGTGAGGACTTTTTATGGATTAAAACTAGACTAAAATGTTCTTGAGTTTTCGTCGACTAAGACTAGACTAAAACTAAAAAGGGTACAAATGACTAAAATGTGACTAAAACTAAAAGACATTTCATATGAAGACTAAGACTAAAATTAAAAATAGCTGCCAAAATTAACACTGCTCCAAACGTATTCAATCAACTAAACATAAATTGTTGACATTTTTTTGGAAACTTGGGTCGCGATCTGTTGTAAAACCGACTGGTGGGTCCTGAGGCCGAACCAGTTGAGAACCACTGCTGGATAGGACTCAATAGTTGTGTGTTGGCTCACTAGAGAGGCTTCCTGACATTTCATTGAAGATGGCCAGCAATGTTATTAATAGTTTCAGAAGTGGACCTTAATGGGTTATAAGTAGGCTCAAAAACAAGGTACCAACAACATGCCCTTGTATTTTTACACTAAATCAAGAATGGTGAAAAATTAGTGTCCCAGTGTACGATTTGATAATGCATTACTGCAGAAGCCCAAGAGGCACGTCTTCAAATCTACGACCAAAGGTTAACACACAAACACATGCACCTCTATAAAAGGGGCTTTGTGATTTGCATGCCATTAATGTTTCCATCACACGGAGGGAAAAACATCAGATTTCTCTTTAAAAAGCAACAAAAGGCAAACCTCTTGTAATAGAAAACCAGTTTACTTAAATGACTTTCAATCTAACATGTACATTTTTAGCTGTGTAAAAGTAAAGTACTTTCTAGCAACCTTTGATCGTGCTTTTACACAGATGGTAGGAGCAAAGCAAATGGCATTTTTGATGTTAATACAGCAGAATGGAAAGATCAATAATCTATGATACTGAGGTATGATTTTGAGTCTATTGGACCTACTCCAAGAAGGCAAAATAGGTACAAATTGGCATTACCGTGTCTCTAAATCAATCATGATAGGCCAATATTAATGCTGGGGTCGGGGATTGGCTGCAAGAAACCTGACCAGGGCATCCCCAGTAAAGATTTAAACCCATGTGCAAGCATTAGGTTAAACATGACAGATTATGTTCACATTTTTGTGGTCTTGAATAGACAGGCATATGAGAAAATGTAATTAAGGCTGAGAGATACATGTCTGATGAGCAGGAGGAAGAAAATACTGTATGCATGAGACAAATAGGCAGAAATGGTAACCAGAGAAATGAGGCCATAGCACTTAAAAATCAGTCAAAGAGTGAATTAGAATTGAACAGTACTTAAACAGTGTTGAGAATAAATGGCAACAGATAGACTAGTAGGTCAGGTGATGGGGAGGCAGAAAGGAAATACTGTAGGTTGTAGGGACGTATGGCTTTTAAGGACAGCACACTTGAACGAATTACAGGACAACAATGACATCTAGCTAGAAAGCAGACTGGTTTGATTACATCTCTCTACCAATCCAGTGTTTAAATTCCAAACTCCCGTTGTATCTAGTGTATGCTGTGCTTACAGGGAACATTTGACCCTGTTTTAGCTATGCTGCAAAGCTACAAGACTTGTATTCAACAACTCTCTGAATGATTCTGAAAGATGATGTCCTGGAAAACTTGTCTGTCTAAAAGTGAATTACCCAGATACATTTTGGTAAAATAGATAAATACTGTCTTTAACTTTTTCTTTCTGCTGCATATCAAAACATTCACTTATTCTAGAAGTTGTCACTGCTTTTTAATGAAGTTCCCTTTCTACTTGAATAAATCTCTAAGTGGCAGTGAGGATTTCTTTTAGAGGGATTCTATTTGCAATTTGGATGTTTGAATTTGCCAACTAACATCCCAAAGGTGAAGGAAGCCCTGGGGGGGAGCTTAGCTTGTTGAACTCAGCTTACAGGGTTTAGCTGCCACTCCAAGAAGGTGCACAGACATCTTCTGGATGAGCATTGGCTCCATATTGAGGCTTTTCTTTTCAGGCTTGCCTTTTATTTGATGTTCTCCTCCTCCTCCTGCCTCCATGTGTGGTAGGGGCAGAGAAGATGTGAAAGTCAATACAGCAGCAGAAACAACAACGGGTAAAAGTTATAAAGACAAACTGATAAGCCAAGTCCACAACTCTCCACATTTGTACATCATGTCATTGTCACTGCACAGAAACAAACATGTCCGTCAAACTGTCTGGGACAGAACAATCCTGTTTGAGTCGATGTTTGAAACAGTAAAAGTAATAACAGCAACTAATAACACCATTACACCAGGGTCCATGCAGAGGAAAACGTTCCACCTTCTCCACTCATAAATAAGTAGTCGCCGATAAATCTCACTCTGTGGGGGTGAGCATTGTCATGGACAGAGAGCCGTTGGCTATATTATCCAGCAAACCTTGACTACAAATCTGTGGAAGTCAGGCTATGGTTCCTAGGTGCTGACAGGTCAAGGACCAGTCTTCTTGGGATGTCCACTCCATAGCCTGTCTCTGACATCCCCGGTTAAATGGAACATGGCCTTCAGTGTGGAGATGGTACTAGGGCTCACTCCAATTAATGCTGCAACTTGGTTTTGCTGAACACCAGCTTGAAGTTGCCCTATCATATGGGCCCTATCCCGATCAGTCGGACATGGCATGCCGATTCTTTGAGCAGACACCTACTGGCCCATGTAGCAGGGCCCATGCTCACAGGTGCTGACAATCAGGTGCCAATCAGGAACCTGACTGTCAGCACCTGGAGGTTCCAGAAGCACAAAACAAGAGTCAATAGCAACAGCAAAATAAGCTGTTTAGCATTGGCAGAGAAGATTTGGCAAACTTTTTTATGGTTGCAACCCATATACTCAGCTCTGCTGCTCATCCCACAAAAATGTGTGTTACTGACAAACATGGCACCATTTAATCTACAAAACACAAATTTGCTACCAGGTTGAGTTAATCATCCTATCAAGGTGTGCCTACTTTTGTTCTGATGTCTCATGACTCCTGCTCTAGAGCCGTTGCTTTCTAATACTGTGACATCCTCTCACAGAACAAATGATGACTGACATTAGAAATGAATGCTAATAAAAACTTGATCTCAATTAATTACTTTTGTTAGCTGTTTTCCTCAAATTTTGGACACAGTCATGTCTAATGACTTCTAGTCCACACAGTTTCTGGTGACTCAGACAGTTGCCATGGCAGCCACCAGGTGTCAAAGACAAGTGGAAGTACAAGCCCCGTGTTTAAAAAGATCATAAGGTTTCTAGATGCTTGCCAGGTCCGCTGATATGATGTGAATTAAGAAATTGAAAGATTTCTTGCAAGATGCATGTTAAACATCAATAATTAACAAAGGATGCTGATTTTTTTCCCCCTTAAATTCTCAGTTCACAGAAATTAGATTCATTGCAGTGTCCACAGGGGGTGGCAGAATCCAAACAAAGTACTTTACAGGAGCTTTAAAAGCCGATTCATCCACAGTGTTAGCAAACAGCAAAAGTTTAGATTTTTTACAAAAATGACAGTTTCAACACTTAACATTCATACATTGTTACTGCTCAAATATGCTCAAGTATTTCAGTCTTTCTCTGCATTTTTGTTGTGCTTTTCAGCTCTGTTTCTTTTCATTGAAAACAATTAGCTGGAATGGAGTGGCTAGGGAAGGTAATAGAGAATTGAGTCATGATTAATAAACAGAAGGGAGAATGAAGAGAACAACAAAAAGAACAGAACAAAACAAGACAATGTCAGGAGAAAACTGGATAGAATAAAGGATCAACAAAGAAAAGAGTCACAGAATGAATAAGGAGGTGAGGAGGCAGAGAGAGAAGGAAAGAGAAGAGGACACAGAGATGTGAAAGGAGGACAGTGATTGATAAAAGACGTGATAAAAGGAGACACCGCGGGAGGACCAAGAGCGCAGAAGAAAGGTTGTGGGGAGACAGAGACAGAGAAGAAGAGTGTGAAAGTCTGCCAGAGAAAAAAATGAGAGCAGAGTGGCACACACAGAGAGTGGTACTGGGGTCACCATCCCTCCCAGTTTGAGAGAACCATTAGCGGTGTGTCTGCCTCCGATTTCTGCCCATTCCTATTACCGTCACAGCTGGACGCATCCAAGTGTGAGACCTCTGCGCAGATATTCTCCCTTTTCCTCCTCTACACACGCTCACACATGCACATCATGTGAAAGATGCATATGAACACCTTCAAGGTAAAAAGGAAACTCTGTAGGAAGCATTTTAATGCTTATGCAGGTGTTTATTTTGCAGATGTGTCACATATGAGACCCAGTCCTCTCCAGCTCACCCAGCAGCCTCTACCTGCACATGGGGTTCAAACCCAGGTTAGCTGCTGACTCTAACACTGCTCACGCTGTACCTCCTGCTCCATCAAGCATGTCTTATTAAAGGACAGGATAGGAAAACAAATAAAATATCTGCAACGACATTTAAAAAAGTAAGGTCAGGGGCCGGGCCTCCCTGCTCTTGAAGCAGTGCCGTGTGACTGGTGCTGTGTTCCCCCTGTAAGCAACCGCCTTATGAATGATTTGTGAGCGCTCAATTATTGACGAGGCTTCAGAGATCTGATGAGGTGCTCGGAGCCGCTAAGTCGAGCGGTCGGCTAGTTTGGATCATTTCCAGCGACCAGACGGGAACTTGTGCGTGCACGATTCCGGCAAATGCACGAATGTTTCCCCTCGGCGTGGCTGATGCATGATGGGATCATAGCTGGTAATAGGAAGTGATGAAAGTGTGTGGGAATCTATATGTGTGTGCATATAAACCCACCACTCCAGGGTGTAGAGTACAGCTCAAGGCTAAGGGATTGTATCACTCTACTAAATGTGATTAATTAAAGAAGTTCTTTGCATATGATTAGCATCAAGATGTGTTTGCACGAACATAATTATAACCATGCTGTGCCTCCACTGCTCTACAAAAAATTGTCTAATTGGTTTACATCATCACCTGTGGGTTTAAATGCTATGCCCCATATATCTGTATGGAGCAAATTCAATTTATAAATAAAAAAAGGTGCCTGTGTTTGAGACATTCGGGGGCTTTTATATTTGTGGACTTTGATGTTTCCCCTGCCATCCTGATAGGTCTTTATTAGATCAACAGCTGAAACTAGAGCTCCAGCAGATTCCCCCTCAGCTGTTTAAATAGGAAAGGCATGAAACACAGGAGGGCAAAGAACAGGAGCAGGAGAGGAAGATTAAAGTAAAACAGAGAGGCAAAGGAAAGTAAAAGTAGTTGAGAGAGATTCTTCAGCTGCTGACAGAGAGAGGGGACTGATAGAAAGAGAACACTACAGAAGGAACAGAAGAATGTGGACACTCAGAAAGCAACAACATGGTGCCACATTTCCTCCCTTCCCCCTTGACTTTTGCCTCCAATAATTTAAAGTTTTTGTCTTAACACTCTAGATATGTTGGAATATGGTTGCTGTAAACATATGAGAACACCGAGATCTACATGCGACTGAATTTTGGATTTGGGTTAATAGAACGTTTTTCTCCTCTTTCCTGGCTGGGTTTAATTTGGGCGGGGCAAATATGAGGACACAGAGGGGAATAGCCCTGTCAGTTAAATGCTGTTTTTTTTGTTCAGTGTGAGGTAAACTTGCCAAATATATCAGTCACAGTGGTCTATGGATCATTTAAAGCATCAGGTCAAGACAGGCTAATAGCATGAGTGTTTTCCTCAATTCAGATTGATTTTTTAAAATTTGAGATGATCCAATTGCTCCTGAGTGGGCGTGGCTTCAGCTAATAAAGCAGACACTCCAACACCATCCTCAAGCAGATTTTACTGCCTCATTTTTCAGGATTCTGAAGCTTAATTTTATAAACCTAGAGTTGATTTATTTGACCATAATTTGACCCGGGGGTTCATAACACAGTGACCTGTCATACAACAAACTTAAAATACAGATTTATTTTTACTTTACAGGATCGTTAAGCTTCACCTCACCTGACACTCCAGTGTCTTTGAACTACCTTTATAACATGAAGAGCTGTTTGTAAATGATGCAGCAGAGAAAACAGATGAAAACAAAGATTCAGCAGCGTTATTGTACAGTAATGCTTAGCCAAAGAGACAATCGGTCAAAAGTTATTTAGGAGGACTGAAGGGCAGCAGTATAGTCAGGTTCAACCAGTTTGTGAATTAAACTTGAATAGAATATAGAACAGAATAAAATTGCATTTTAGAGGTTAGAAATAACTAACTGGAAATGGCGTAACATTACCATTACCTAGCACTGTTTCAGTGATTACTGATGGATATTTATCTTTGCAATATTAACCCTCTGAAGGTTTTTGTCCAAGGGATTCAATTTTCCCTTTTTTAATTCGTATTCGTTTTAGCTATGTTACTGCAAATGGCCTAGTTTTTATAAGAAGGTTGTTTTCTTGAAATATGTTAAAATTCCAATTTTGGTTTCTTTAATGGGTTCACTATAAACTGTGTACAAATTTGCTGTCTGTTACAACCATTAAAGAGAAAAAAATTCTACTTCTGAAAACATTCATAAAACTATTACATACTTATAAAAATACTTTTCACCAAGCAAGTAAAAAAGTAGATCTTTTAATTAACTTCAATCTTGATCAACCTACTAAATATATAAACATAATCAGGGTTTTACCCTTTTAGATGCCAGTTTGAGTTTACAATGTCCTTTAATAAGCATCAACCCTCTTGGACGTCCTTGATTTTATAAATCAATCATGGGCAATATAATTTGTCTTTTTTGACCAAAAAATACCCCAAAAACAAACAAACAAAAAAAAAACCTCTTTAATGCCAAAGTGAAAACTGATTACTGTAAAGTGATTTCAATCCAATGAAAATTTATAAGGTGAAATAAATACATAAACGTTCACCCCCTTCAAGGGCTACTATGCAGCTTTGTTTAATTAGGTCTGCACATCTGGACACTACAATTTTACTCAATTTTTCTTTGCAAAACTCTGTCAGATTGCATAGGGAGCAGGTGTGAACAGCCCTTTTCAGGTCCAGCCACAAATTCTCTATCAGATTGAGGTCTTGGCTTTGACTCGGCCACTCCAGACCATTCACCTTGTTGTCTTAGAGCCATTTCTGTGTAGCTTTCGCTGTATGATTTGGGATTTATGATTTGTCCTGCCAGAAATTAAATATTCTCAGAAGCAGTAGTACTCTTGCAGGCTGAATAAGATTGTCCTCCAGGATTTTCCTATATTTTGCTACATTCATTTTACCCTCTAGTCTCGAGGGCCGGCTGCTGAGAAGCAGCATGATGCTGCCATCCCCATGATTTACAGTGGGGATGATGTGTTTGTGGTGAAGTGCAGTGGCTGGTGTCCGCAAAACATAGCATCTTGTCTGATGGCCAAAAAATACTATTTTGGTCTTCTCAAACCAAAGAACTTTCTCTCTATTTGAGCATGGAGTCTCCCACATGCCTTTCAATGAACCCGACTCTAGATTTATTCTGAGTTATCTTCAACAGTGGCTTTCTCTTTGCCACTGTCCCATAAAGTTTTGACTGGTGGGGAACCCAGGAAAAAGTCGTTGTATGCAGTCTCCCATCACAGCTGCTGAAGCGTGTACAGTAACTCCTCCAGAGTAGTCATAGGTGTCTTGGTAGTCTCTCTCACTGGTCTCCTTCTTGCACAGTCACTCAGCTGGTGAGGACGACCTGATCGAGGCCTGTTTACACATGTGCCATATTCTTTCCAATTCTTGATGATGGATTTAACTGAACTCAAGGGAAAGTTCAATGCCTTGGATTTTTTTTGTATCCACCCCTGACATACATTTAAATAACCTTTTGTCTTAACTGCTTAGACTGTTCTTTTGTCTTCATGGTGTAATGGTAGCAAGAAATATTGATTAACCAGTGGCTGGACCTTCCAGACACTGGTGTCTTTATACTACAATCACTTGTGATCACTCCTTCAGCATAACCAATGATTTTATCAGTTGACATAATATTCACAAAATATTTGGGGAAATATTCTGAAATGGTGTCAAACTCCTCCAGCAAACTTTTAGGTACATTAAATAAATCTATGAACATTTCCCCCCTGGTGTTTAACAGTTGGCTGAAGTCTAAAAGATAGTCATACAAACACAGTGTGAACTTTAAGTCCATACATGAGCACTGAGTGACACTGCTACTCCAAGACATTTTCAGTTTGATAAGAGACTTCAGAGAAATAACACAAAGATAAAGTGACAAAAAGCAGGGAAGCCGCTTCAGTTTTCTCAGTGAGGAGGACCAAGTCGGGTTAGAGCTGCTTGGCTGGAATAGCCAGCGCTGGAGTTTTCACGGCATGCAGCAAGCCTGCAGAGAGCCAAGTAAAAGCTGGTCCCAGAGCCTGGTTCCCTGCCCTCCATAAATAAACCTCATTATAGAACTCTATTGGGCTCCAAGTGGGAACATTCATTTTCATTACCTCAGGTTTATCTGTCTCTACATGCTCAAATGCTGCAGTGTAGAGGTGTGCTCAGGTGGACGATCAGAAGGGGGGAGTGAAAATAAAAGATGAAAATAAAAGTGAGGAAAAAGGGCAGAAAAGTGAGAGGACATGTAAGGGGTGCTGGCTCATCCCTCATCAAGCATTTTCTTTGTTTTTTTTTCTGTTCAAGTTGTTTTTCACTCCACATGCGATATTCATATTAATCACAGGACGGCAAAGCATGATTTCATTTTTTGGGTCAGGCAGATGGTACCTTTGTTGAGAAGATTAATTACCATGCAGCAGAACATTAATAAAAGCAAACATTTGAAGGGGAAATGCAATTTGCCCCAAGAGCAGGGCTAGTGTAAATAGGTGAGTCAGGCCCAGAGAAGGCAGCTAGCCCATGGGTGGATCATAATTTATTCTCTGTGTAGTGCCTGTTGAGCCTGAAGCTGGCAGAGTAGAGCAGACAGGTAGACTAATGGGCATTCAACCACCTGGCAGCAAAGCGAGGATCACAGAACACACTGCGCCAAAACAGGCTGAACGCTGTGTTTGTATTCTTTTTTTTTTTTCAGGAGTGTTTTAATTTATGTTTTGCCTTTTTAGCCTGTAAAGATATTTTTTGGAAGTTTCAGACCAGACCTATAGGACAGGTCATGTTTTTATCCCTGAAATTCAGAAGGTTGTGTCTGTGTGTATGCATGTGTGTCAGAAAAGTAATCCTGGAAGTTTATAGCCTACACTGTATAATTCATCACACTATTGATATACGTGTCCAAAAATGTGGATAAAACTTCATGCTTACGTAAGAGCCCTTTCAGTTTAGAGCTCTATTAAAAACCCATTAAAGCCTCTGGGGGAGTTTTAAGTCATGTAAAAGACTAAAGTAAGTACTGATGTCTCTAAATGAACTACAAACTAACAAGGCCATCAGCACGGAGACTGAACACTTCTGTAAAGTTGTATTAAAAGCCCGAAACTGTTGCATCAGGATTGGTGTTTATCATAAGCCTTATCATTCAGTCCAAGCTGCTTGTGTTGCCTTATGGTGTTCGTCACTTTCAGAGGTTGGCAGATCAAAACGTCACAAGATTTCTCGTCGAGGTGAAATCCATCTCGGGAGATCAATAGCTGGGTTTCCGTTACAGTTTTTCGCAAAATAAAAGCGACATTTCTAAAATTGTGACAAATTACAATTGCACTTTGAATGTGTTTCCATTGACAAGTGTTTCGGGTTTAATAATAATAGTAATAATAACTTTATTTGTATAGCACTTTTGAAAACATGGGTTTACAAAGTGCTTTGACATGTGCAGAAGACAGAGAGCCTCATAATTTTCGTAAAATCTTATTTTGTGAGTATCCACTGCTAGGAAGCTGGACGCTCAAAATCTGTTGTGTGTAGGTACAGTTATGATTACAGCTACAGCGGTTGCCTTGATAATTCTTAACAAAAGTCGAAGGCAACGGATGATAGTTCACAGCCAAAGTCTGCATGTATGGCAAAAGCCAAGTATAAGGGTGTAAGTATGATGTTAAGGCCACACCGGTACACACGTACCACGCAATGTTGTCTCTGAGTGAACTGGTCATGTGACACCAGACGTCACGTCCTGAGACCTGTAAATGCAGAGAAGTGTTTCCATTGCACTTTTTGCGATATATTTCTATATCAAAATGTCTCATGAGAGCGTAAAAAACTTTTTAGTGATATTTGAGAGTTTTTTTGAAATTCAGGTGTTTCCATTACCAGTTTTCTATTGTGCTATTCAGATTTTGCGCATTTCTAAGGATAATGGAAACGCAGCTAATGTTGCGCAGACACCAGGACCAACAGCTCTCCAGACAGAAAAGAATACAAACTGGAAATTATAAAAGATCATTAAGATGCCCTGGACACTTTAAAATTATTGGTTTGACAGCTAATGAAGAAGCGGAGCTGATCCGTGGCCCATTCAGATCACCGCTCTTACCCTCACCCCCTCCTCTGCGTGCGATACTTTGGGCCTCACATGATCAGCAAATGCAGAATAAGTTCATCATAACGGTGCGAAATGATGAAATGCTGCTGCTGGAAACCTGTGCAGTGAGGAGAATAAAATGTTCATTTGGTTTAGCTTACAATGTGTAGCACAGCAGGCCATTGTATACTGCAGCGGTAAACTTAACAAAATAAACTCTGAGCATCATAGAGTCCATTGTTGTAGTTCTCCAAGAAATCAATTGCTCCCTAAGGGGTGTTTTCTGCTGCTGCATGACGTCATCTGCAAGGAATCTATATGCGAAGATTTGTACCCAAACTGATCAACAGTAAATTATGATATACATAGGTCTTCATCTGAAAAAAAGTGGTCTGAAGGTTAAGTGGATCTTTGAAAAGTACTACCAGTTTGTCCTCATTCTTAGATGTAGGCAGGCTAAGGCACGAGCAGCATTTCAGTCATTAAAGTAAGGCTTGTTCCATCTCCACTGATTGTTCTGAGTTGCCCACAGGACCTTTGAGTTTGTTTTTCTGTGATGCCTTGTGCAACACTGAGTTTTAGTGATTGATTTACAGATATTTTTATGATGCAGCAAATTGATAACGATGAAGCCAATTTGTTAAACAACCTATTTCAAAGTGCAACAAGCCAGCAGTTATTTATGCTGGAAAAATGACAAAAGGCTGCACATCAAAACACACAAAAGCTTTAGAATTATTTCGCTATTTTTATTTTTAAAGCTTGTGGGAGATAGAGATAGATGTTGGAAGCATCAAATTAAAAATAGAAAAAAGTGAGGCTTTTAATCATTTTTTTCTGGTGTGTGGATCTTTTTAAGTCCCACCTCAAACACATATTACATGGGATGAGAGATTAAAGGCACAGCTTTTTATCAAGCCAACAATTATAAATGAATACCATGATATCCCATCAGATGTCATTTTACTGCTGCCCCTGATCCGTGGTTTATATTCCAAAAAAGCAGGCAGCATCATGATCAGAGCATTGGTTCAAAGTTAGACGGACGGGATACAGGAAAAACAAAACGCAGCTTTATTACCAGGGAGGTTATGAAAAGAGATTTAAAGGCAAGAATAGAAACCAGAATAGAAACAGCGGAGCTTCATTGCTGTAATATTGGAGCATATTGTGAGTCTGGCAGTACTTCTACAGATATTACTGTAACACAGCAGTGAGGAAGAGGGCTTTAAAGCTGCTGTTTGAAAAAGGTTCATTTTCTCAACAAAACTCCAACAATGTTTATACAGAAGTTTATGATAGAAGCTTTGCTGTTCACTTTTTTATGTTCCTGCTAAGTTTAAAAATCAAATTACATTAAAACAAAAATATTTATTGTACTGTATATACAGCATTTAAAGAAGTTAAATATGAAAACATAAGCACCTTTCCAGTCGACAAAAGCAAAGCTGACCAGGTTGGGATGCCATCTAGAGGGGAATTTATAAAAATGTGTGTTTCCAAATAATTAATGCTCTAGGGACGTGCATGACAAATATGGCAAAGTAAAGATATGTGCATCATCAGGTAAAAAGAGGTAAAACACTGTTACCCACAGTTAATAGCACATTTTTTTTGTTATAACTAACTAAATGCTTTGTAGAAGATTTGGATAACAATAACCTGCATGATTGAGAACCTACACAGATGTCTTCTGTGATGTTCATGCACTGAACACATCCAGCTCTCATGGTGTGATTCACAAATAGAATAAAAACTCCCTCACAGTGTTTATGTGCCTTATTGAAGTATACAAGTACCACTGAAAGTGCAGGTGGGTCAAGAAGATAGGCCCTTATATGGTCAATAAAGAGGCATTTCTCTCACCTCATTTGGAAAACATACACATACTTCCAGTGTAAGAGGATATAGCATGCATTAATTTAAAAGAAAGCCTGCATGTTAAGTTAGACATGTTGGCTTTATAGTACTTATGTAAGTTTCTCCTATATGTATTTTGTATAAAGAAACAGTAATTTTCTACATTTTTAAGAAAATTAAAACAAAACAAAACAAAACAAAAAATAGATCCACCTAAAGGCTGTTATTCTGTGCAATGTCTTCTGAGTTTAGATGTCATTTGGCTTCATTGTTCTTCTTCCAATGGGGTCTCATCCTGAAAACCTTTTAGTGTTTAATGAATAATTGCAAAGAGAAATAGTTAATTTATTTTTTAATAACTTGTAACACCTTAAACATATACTGCAGAGTGAGGAGTACTACTTCACATTGCACTAAGTTAGACTTTTTTGTGCAATTTCATAAATACATGTATTTCTTAAACCACAAAACTTGTTTTTTATGTTCTTCCATCACCAATTTTAAACTTCTTAAATCTCCCTTTGTATAACTTTATAAATAGACGGTGTCTGTGATTTTAGGAGGCAGACGTGAAAATTGTTGATCATATGTTGGTTTCAAAAGGATTCGGACACTGAGAAAATCTACAGAGCATAAGAGATATTGGCTTTAAAGGATCACTTTAGGTGGAACTTTATTTTTTGTCCAAATTATGTGGATTTATTGTATTGAAAATAGTTTTAGCTGTATCTGGGCTCACTTGCGTATGTACTTAGGCAGGTAGCGGTATGCACATAGCTGCTTTGCAAACCTGCCAAGAAGGAGAAAGAAGAAGAAGCTGCCATGGCAACCGCTGGGGTCATGACCTGAGTGAAGATTTTTTTGGTTTAACCCAGCAAAAAAGTCCATCCTGATACCATGGATGTTTTTAAAATCCCTTTTTAAGATGCCGGCAACCTTGCTCGCCATGTGTAAAGCTAAGATGATTAAATGGGCTTGCGCTTCACGAATATGGTCCTTGATGCTATCAGGAGTTTCCCCAGTTGCTGCAGTAAGTCGTCTGTTTTCAAACATCTTTCTCTTTGTTCACTATGCCATGGTAGTACCTCAACAACACCATAAAGGAAGGGATGATGTTGATAAAGCTTGATAAACTTTCCCTTGTCCTACTGTTTCATCTCACAGCATAGACTTCATTGTTCTTTTTTCACCTAGTCATGTGAATCAATTAGGGCTGTCAGATTGGGCTTAAGTTGTCCATAAAATATGTTGTCTCGTCTTAGAATAAAACTTTTTGTAGGATCTTACAAAACCCACTGACAGCCACCCTGTGGCAAATATTATAGACATTATAAATTATAATGTAGAAATGATGACTCTTCTCACTGATGGCCTCTCTTGAACTGCACTATGGCATACACAGTTTACTGTCAGTGGTTTCAAGCAGTCAAAAAAGCTCAAAAGTTGTGGTAAGGTCACATGAACAACAAACATGTTAGAAAGAGGTAATGTTTAAAAAAAGAGAAGAAAAATATGAACCCCTGAACCAAATACACTAAAAAAAATAACCTCTGAGCACAGCAATCATTGTCTGCAACTTCACCACCTGTTCTGCCTTCCCAGATGCTGTTTACTTCATTTCAAGGATGACAGCTCATCAAGATGAGTCACAACATGCAGTGCCTACCTCCAGACAAAAGGGGACACAACGGCTTTCATTCAAAACATCTGAAGCTTAGACCAAAGATTGCCAAACACTATTTGAACGTGACTTATCAGAAATGACGGAATAGTTTGACCTTTGTTGTGCAAGGCTTTCTTTTAACTTCATTATTTTGCATAATGTTAATATCTTCTGAGTTAATGAACATTTTCAAATGGGCGGTTATGTGTTGAGCTCTTGCACAAAGTACGAAGGAGTCGCTTTTTTTCTACAGCCCCGAAGCAAATAAATTATTTTTTATCTATAGACGAATATTTTTATTCCAATTTTTGACAAAAGAAAAATTAAAACCAAAGTTCAAAGTCCTGTATATCAGTCCCTGCCAGAAAGGATGCATTTGAGTGACACAGTCTGAAATGTGTTTTTTTAAAGTAGCCTACTTCATCTGCTTGCTGACAGTAACACAATTATCATCAGCATCAGTTCAAATCAAATAATGAAAAAAATGACAGGCTGAAGAGAAAGGGCATAATAGACACAGTAATATAACAATTGCATGTTCTCTGACAGTTTCCAGGATTGTTCGATATAATGACTGATGATTACAGATGTTACCAGGATTGAAAGATACAAGGCCAATGTGATTAGATGAGATTCTCTGAGAGTTCACCTCTCATATCTGAGTTTTGATTGCTTCAAAGAATACACCCAGACTGAAACTAGGGTTCAGTTTGAGCAGACTGGTTTCTGGGTGGGCTGGGTGGATATACTGTATTTCCAGTGGAAGGCTTCACTTTCTGTAATCTCTGCAGTCTTTAAAGTGCAGTGTCACTGAGGCTGCCCACAGCAAAGAAGCTACAAGAGCTTCACAATGAGCTTTTATGGTATCCACATAGTGTGGTTTTAACTTAAGTATTTTTTAAAGAGCAAATCGCTGCATTAAAACATTAGAGGAATTGTTTTTCCTAATGTTACTTACTTTATCAGTTTCTGGAAATATTGCTTTGCTATTACTGATGGAATAGCCAAGCACTATTCATTTTATAATTTTCATGATTCAAATGAGAGAACATTATGAAGATAAATTCAAATAATATTTTCCTGAATATAATCAATAAATGAAGTTAATTAATATGGTTAAAAAGTTTAAAACTTAAGACATCTGCTGATTGTATGGCTATTGCTATGAATAAGTAAAAACTACTACAGATAACATAGTCACACCACAGACCTATATCTACAAATGGGTGTATTTCCCAATCAAATGAAAATAGCCAAGGTCATACACATTTACAAAAACAGAGACATACATTCCTGCTCAAACTATACATCAGTTGCCTTCAGCAGTTTTCAAACATTTTATAAAACTCTGAAATAGACTTCATCATTTCATAGAAAGCATAACTCAATGAATCAACATCCATATGCCTAAAGATCAAACTGTTCAACAAAAATGGCAATTACAGACATGATAAAACAAATATCCACAGAAATTAACAATAAAGAATAATATCTATACAGTTCATTAAGAAAGTATTCAGACCCCCTTCTTCTTCTTCTTCTTATTATTATTTTTTTCCATTTTTTATGTTGTATGAAAAATCCTTCTTCACAGTTCCCCATCATGGATTCTGGAGAAGGCATCTCATTAAGATACATGCACCCGTTTACAATTTATATGCAAACAAATGTGAAGCTTGACTGTGTGGGACATGTTGCTGGGTTTGCGGCATTATGCAGTTCTCTATGGTATTTATGCCTCAGTAGGGGCGCAGGCGCACAGCTTGGCAGCGGCTACATCACGTGTTTTGTTGCTCTGATTGGCCCATGAAGATACAAGTGCCAAAGAAGGCAAAACTAGACCCTACAAAATTCCACCAGTATTTAGATTATAAACTTAAAACAACTTAAATAAACTTAAGTTTATTTATATGGGATTTATGTCCATGAGTTGCAACCCACCCCGGGCACTGTGTTTTATATGTGGGGAGAAATTAGCCAACAGTAGCATGAAGCCAGCGCATCTTTAGCGGCATCTCAAGACAAAGCACATGTGTCATGTTGGTTAGCCACCTGAGTTTTTTAAGAGGAAACTTTCTAAATTCAGGTCATCTCAAAACAAGGCGTCCACAACATCAGCCAAAGCCTTGGAGGCTTCTTATGAGGTATCTTTGGTCATAGCTAAAGCCAAGAAACCATTTACTATTGCTGAGGACCTGCTCATTCCAGCCGCTGTCATGCTGGCTGAAAACATGCTAGACATAAAGTCAGCAGATAAATTAAATACTGTGCCTTGGTCAAATGGCTCTGTTTGCTACAGAGTAGATAAAAAGAGAACAGACATTGTTGAGCAAGTTGAGGGAAAACTTCGTGACTCTTTCATTCAATTGGATGAATCTACAGATGTCTGTAGAAATGGACAACTTGGAGCTTTTGTGAGATACCTTGATACTGATGACATTTGGGAGTGTATATTATTCTGCAAAAGTCTGGAGGGGAAAAACAACAGGAGAGGCCATTTTTGATGTAGTCAATGCCTTCTTCTGTGAAAATGGTCTGAGCTAGAATTCATGCTGCAGCCTCTGCATGGGTGCAGCAGCCTCTGCATGGGTGCAGCAGCATCGATGACGGGCAGCAGGAAAGGACTCAAAGCACACGTTAAAAAGGAGAACCCCGGCATCAAGTGGACTCACTGTGTTTTTCGCAAGGAGGCACTGGCGTCCAAGAAGATGAGCCCTGTGTTACATGACATTTTGAACGACAGCACTAAAGTGATCAACTTCATAAGGTCAAGGCCACTTAAAGCCCGCCTGTTTCACCACCTCTGTGAAAAAATGGGAGCTGAACACACACAACTGCTGCTGTTTGAGCCAAAGTGGACTTGATGGAAGAGGACAGAGGAAGACTACATCTGGCAGAGGGTGTCTTTAATCTGTCCAGGGTACAATGAATCTCAAGACTGTCAAGGCATTCTGGAGCCAAATGAGTTTCCCCGTGTCAGAAAGCTTGGTTTCAGCTGCAGGTCATGGGCCCTCCTCAACCGTATCTCACAAAAATTTGTGAAATACTCACAAAATTCAATCTATTGATTCGTGTCCGTGGACATGAATTTCTACTTTTTTTCGTGTTGTGCAGCATGAAATTAAATACCATTCATTTCAATAGGCAACACCTGTCATGCTAACATCAGGTTTTCTTCAAGAGCAGGAAAGAAGCTATATTGTGTTTTTAATCCACTCATAAAGTATAACAATTTGGCATGTAATAACGAGAATTCATTAGGTTAATTTTACTTTAAATTTTGCTTTCATTACGTCATCATACGATCATAAATTGGTATGATTTTAGAAACGTTATACGTTAACATGTTAATGGTTGTTTGTACTGTAAGATTTCATTGAAAGCCTCTCTGCTTTTTTTCCTGTCATCTTGTGCTATCTTTAGATTCATTTTTCAGGGAAATTGCCTTTATTTGCAATTTTGAACTTCCCATTCAACAATAAACACTAAATCTAAACTTCCCATGAGTCTCAGTGGCTGTTACTACGACAACGACAATGAGGAGCAGAGACGTCTGCTTTTCCGCCAACTTCCTATCTTTGCAAGACATCATGTATGTAAGTATCACAGTTATGATTCTGCATGTTATTTAAATGTTTAAATGAATGCCTTTCTATGATTCTACTATCGTGGTTTAAGTACCAGGGCAGTAGTAAAAAGTCCTGCTTATGAGTTCGCCATTATCATCCAAAACAAGTGTGTCATACGAGTATCTGCCTGTATGTTTTACTATCAATACAAGCTAAGAAACTCTCACTTGATACAGACTGTGTATAGTGGAGTTTTACCAATGACCATGAATACTGTTCATTAGATTTTCACTAATTGACCATTTAAATGTCCAGCGGTCAGTCCTTGCTACCCCCATGGCCGTGTGTGCCCGGACACTTCAATGTTACAAAAGCTGCATTTCATTTAAAGGTCCTCAAGAATACGTAGAACCACTGCTGTGAAATCTGTATCAAGGAATTCTATAACATCATCAGTTCTATCAGTCTGGGAATGGTATCCTTAATTTTAAATTGAACATGAAGGTGACTGTGGGATAAGAGGAAAACCATCGAACAATTAGGGGCAAACATCCGTTCAAAAATTCTATACAGGTGTTACAAGATTATTAAGGACACCAATGAATAGATTCAGATTGAATTCATAAAACATGTTGAAAGGCTGAGTTCAACAGCAGCCATGTTTGTTATACAATGATTGGTATATTACAAAAAACACACCTCTTTTAAAACTGCTGTTAAGGTTGATAAAGTTCTTCTTGCTACAATCTTTAAGACTGAATGACATGACACTACTCCAGAAGAGTTCAGAGAACTTAGTTGTCCTGTTACTTTTCCTTTATTTCTTAACAATTTTAACAAGTTAGCCTCAGGATTTTTCTCTTCAAACCAGAGAGCAGCTGAGGATGGAAAAGGAATAAATCCTGCAGGAAATCCTCCACAGGTCTCCAAAACAATCAGCAAATCACAAATACTTAAGCTGTATTGGCCAAGAATCCTTACACAACTAGAAATTTGACTGGTTAGTTTTGCTCTCAATGTACAGGAATTAAACATTGAACATAAAAATGACTAAACTGACAAAAGTATAAAAAATTAAGATCTGAGCTCTGCACACAGCTCCTCCATGAACTGGCTGTGTAAATTTAGCACCAACTGGGCTGCAAGACACATTTCTTTGTGAAGAATGTAGCTGTTTGTTGCAGCTATGTTGATGAAGTGGTACAGTAGTGTCCTGCACCACCTGTTGGACCTCTTGTGGACAGAGTAATTCTGAAGAAGCTGGTCAGAGAGGGCCACACCTGGCATGTATTTATTATAGTGAATGAGACAACAAGGCACTGGGATGCCTTTTCTCTGCCATGTCCCACTTTTGTTTTCCCGCACATTCCTGGTGACATTATCTCCATCAAAGGCTTGGTGTATGGTTAAGCAAACAGACATCTCCCTTGTGTCCATCCACTTTACAAACTGAAGTTCTTGCTCCCTGATCCACCTGATTGATCCCCTGGGGCTCTTTGATGTGAGGCAGTTTGTTTTTGTTTTAGGCACATTCCTGCGTGAGTCGCAGAATGTACCACAGGCAACAAAACCCTTTGCAAACAAGTCACTGAAAAGCTTTGGGCTGGTATGAAAGTTATCTACATACAGATGATAGCCTCTTCCCAAGAATGTTGACTCCATTAGGCTACTGACAATGTCATGTGAAAGACCCTGTCCAGAACAAAATAGCTCTTTCCTGTGTAAATGGAGAGGTTGTATATGTAGCCATTGCTTGATTCGGCAAGCACAAAAAGCTTCATGCCCCACTTTGTTGGCTACTCCCTCGTGTATTGCCTGATCCCAATTTTGGCTTTTGTGGCCACCATTCTCTTGTCAATTGAGATTTGTTTCCCTGGCTGCCACAATGTCTTGCATGCATTTTTGATGGTGGTGTAGAGAGGCTGAACACGATGGAGAGGATCATACTCAGGAGCACCTTTTTTCCCGTTGTTTTCAGGATCCTTCTCTGCGTCACTCATGTGAACGGTTCTGCTTATGGCCATAAACCTGTCCCGGGTCATGACAGTGGCAGGGAAGTGCACGCTTAGGTGTGATCCTTTCCCTTTTCTCCAATAATCGCTCACCTTTGGCAGTTTTAGAAGCACCATATAAATGAGAAGGTCAACATATGCAAGAGAGGTGACAGGCTTCAGTTCTCTCAAGTCAAACTTTTTCCCCTTAGCCAGCTCCTTCTCTACATTACGGTTGATGTTTTGGCAGACCTTCTCCACAGCTTTGTCTCTGTAAAATAATCTGAAAATCTGTGCAGGAGAGTACTTTCTATTCACATAGCCATGTACTCCAGGGACTTCTTGGGGAAAAAATGTGAAAGCAGGTTGACAGTGTCTCTCACCTCAGGTCCAGTCCACCCAACACCTGGCTCCTGAACCTGAGGTGATGTGTTTTCATGCACCCTGTCTGCTCCACAGACTCGTCTACTTTCTCTTCCTCTTCTGGTCTGGGACACTGGGGCTGTGGAGGGGTATGGTGCAGCCCTTTTTCTCCTCTGCTGGACGCCCTCCTGGACATCTCCTTCAGCCTCAGTGTCTGCAGGAGGCCTGCTGATGGGGACAGTGGCCTCCCATCCTCTGGACTGAAATATATAAGGAAGAAATTATGAATATGTGTAAAAAATCTAAAAGTAAATATGAGTAAAAGAAATGCATTTTGATATGTAAAATATACAATATATAAATATCTAAATAAATCAAATATGAGTATTGCTTTGTACAAAAAACCTATGTGCAAAATGTATGCATGAAGACATAAACAGACAGATATAGAGGTGTAAAATATAGATGTTATGTGTAAAATAAATCGATGTTGGGGTGCACTGGTAGTTGAGTGGTTAAGGCCCGCACCGTGTGCGCAGGCAGCCCAGGTTCAAATCCGGTCTGTGGCACCATTTCCCACGTTTCTCCCCACTCTCTTCCCTGTTTCCAAATCCATCCACCGTCCTTCTCTATCTAATAAAGGCACAAAAAGGCCCAAAAAATAAATCTTTAAAATACATGTTTGTGGATGTGTATAGTAAGCAGATACAGAGTAATGACAGCAAAAACAAATTGAAGCCTTTATACTTATACATAAGTAAAATAATGGCTTCAATAGATGTGTACAGATATAGATGTGTAAAATATAGCCTACATGAATAGACAGGTAAATTTCACAGATATAGACCTGTAAAATAAAATTAGAAATATGTAAACTATACAGACAGAGATGTGTAAAATATATGTTTGGATGTGTCAAATATGTGTGTTGAAGTTTATTTTCAATCCTTTATTGCTTACTTTTGCAGTGAATTTATCACGCTATCTCATCCTCACACACAGACATACACAGGAACTGGAAAATTCTAAAAGCATGTTATTTTTAGTGTTATACTTTACTGGAACATAAATAAATTTGTCATAACTAAATACAACAAAATATGACAAATGTTACTCACCCGTCTTCAAAAAGATCAATCCCTTGACTGTACTCCTCATCGCACCCGGTATCTGGGTCAGATGGCTCTGCTGCGGTGTCGTCAAAAGACTCATTTGAAAACAGTAACTCAAGGGCTTCCTGTGTCGTAAACCGCGGTTTCCCTGTCTTACACATCGTTGTCTGGATAGTCGTTCTTGTTCTGTGGGATGTTGTGCTGTGCTGTGTTGTGTTGCGCCGTAATGTCCTGTGTTGTGCGCCGTCATGCAAACCCATTGTTTTTGTTTGTTTTTGTTCATTGAGTTGCTACTTTGTCGTCTTTTTCCCGCCGCTTACATTTCCAAAAAAACCTTTCTATTAGTGGAGTATGTTGTCAAATCCTGAATCTGGACATTTAATTTTTCAACCAATCGGGATGCAGAGGGTGGAGCAACGTCTTAACAGGCTCAGGGGAGGGAACAATGTGATTTCCATGACCAACCAATCGCGTCACAACTGTCACCATGCAGCTTCTGTTTATGTGAGTCTTTTGTGATACCCCTGGAAAGCTGGGAATCTACACTTTCACTCAGTTTTTAAAGCAAGTCCATAGGTTAAACAGTTCAAAAGTTATTAAAATTTGTAGCGCGGGAACTACTTTCTGCCGGGTGCGGCTGTCTCAGTCTCTGAGAGTTAATTGGCAGCAGGAACTGGTTGATTTTTGTAATCAAGGCTGTAGTGTGCATGTGTAAAAGGTGTGGACCACACTAATACTACACTTTGATGTCAAGTGTCCCCAGACACGAATCAATAGATTAAATTTTGTGAGTATTTCATGAATTTTTGTGAGACTGGATTGCCCTCCTACAGGATAATGACCCAAAACACAGCTAAAAAACACGTTAAAATGTCTACAAACATAACATTGGACTATTCTGATCTAAAATCCTATTGAACATCTGTGGAAGGAGCTGAAACATTGCAGTCTAGAGAAGGCACCCTTCAACCCTGAGGCAGGTGGGCTAAAACACCTGTGTACAGGTGCAGAAGTCTCACTGAGAGTTACAGAAATCACTTGATTGCAGTGATGGCCTCAAAAGGTTGTTCAACAAAATATTAAGTCAAGGGTACCATCATTGTCCAGACCAGTTTCATTAGTTTGGTTTTTAAAATGATTCTGTTGAACCACAATTCAAAATGTCTTGTCAGTTTCAAGGTAATTCTCAGTGGGTTGTGGGTTTTTCCTTCTTGAACAGAAGAGTATCAACAATTTTGTCCGTGTGTATATGCTGATACAACTGACAGGTTATGATGTCCTCACCGTGTATTTTGTTTGTTTTTGCTTGTATAAAAATGTGGCTACCATTCTACCATGTAGTGGCATAAAAGTTGCATGTTGTCGTCAATAAAACTACATTTTCAACACAAGTTAATTCTGGTCACACTCAGTGAGAGGGAACACAAAGGACACCCCGAAGTTTATTGATATGCTGAACATAAAATCAAAAATGCAGATCATGTAACTCAAATCCTCTTAACATTTTAATTTAACACTCTTGAGCCTGGAGTGTGTTCAACCCACGTCTTTGAGCAGACAGCATCCTCTCATCCTCATTGATTAACTCGTCAGAGTGGCCAGCTGTGTTTGGCCAGAGATAATGTTTTAATTAACGGACTTCAATATCTAATTAAGATCAGATGTAGATGCTTTATAGAGGTCATTTAAATAAAGGCAGACAGGCCGCCACGGGAAGGTCTGGGCCGCTGATGGGATCAATACTCTGCCGTTGGGGAGTACCTGCGTGTGGTCTGGACGTACTTTGATGGGAACGGTTCACTGCGGTGTTTCAGCAAAGACTGGAAGTCAGAGGGAGGGAACGCAGGAGGTAAGTCTTCTAAGATGAGTCTGAAGGCATTTCTGCTCTGTTTACTGCAGATTTAAGGACTGAGCTGAATGCAAAAATCATTATGTAGGGGCTATCCCTACCTGGAAAAAGCAAGGGCATTACCTCAGTTTTATCTGCATTATTTCTATAGTGCATCATCTGAGAGAAAAAAATTCAAACAGTATTTTTTTTCACCACGTGTGTTCAGTCCTCATGCAATATCAAAGTCCTGAGGTATAATAACCCCAGTGGATTTGTTTTCAACCCGAACAACGTTTTCCAGGTCCTCCCGAGGGATTCCAAGGCACTCCCAGGCCAGATGGGATATATAATCCCTCCAGCAAGTTCAGGGTCTGCCCCTGGGTCTCCACTTCCTCTTCCACTTGGACATGCCCAGAAGACCTCAACAGGGAGGTGACCAGGAGCTATCCTGAGCAGGTGCCCGTACCACCTCAACTTGCTCCCTTTGGGGACACTAATAATAAACTACAAAATATGGCAACCGGTATAAAAGTTTGTTTTTTTTTTAAACATGAAAAAGCTGAACTGTTGCTCTGAAATTTGAATGGCAAGAAAATGGTTGACGTTTGTTTTTGTAAATGCAGGGAGAGATCATGGTCATTTACCCCCCCCCCCAAAAAAAAAAAAAAAAATCCATGGTTAAATTGGTAGCAGACTGAATGAAAAGCACATGCTTTCATATCAAAGTCACACTTTTTATAAAGTGAAACAGTTGTGCCCTGAATATCAAGGTCATAAAGCTTTTGCCTTTGCTTGAGGGAAAGTAAAGTCGATATCTGTAAGCCATAGAAGGTCATTAGTCAGGAAAGCGTGCCGTAGGTCATTTAACACAGTTAAATAAAGAGCAGATGTTGTCATTTTTGTAAGGTGTACATTTTTTACCCTTTACACAACAAAATCTGAAACAGAGTTCCAGCTGAACCAATAAATATGGTTTTTAACCTCCTAGTTCATTAATTTCTGGGACATCCGGACAAATGTTTCTCAGCGATGAGAAGGCAAAGGTCTGTGTGTTCTCTTCTCTCAGCCTAATGAGTGGTCAGACCTCCACAAGGTGACTTTGACTCCTCACCAAATGACTTCTTTTCACTTCATTCCTCTTCACTTATTCTGCCATCATGTCCTCCATAGCTCCCCAGCCATACAACACCAAGCTTTAAAGACAAAGCTCTAATTAAAGCCAGTGTTTAAATACCTTCACTAATCCATGGACCATTGTAGTGTATTAAGACTCCCATCATTGATTGGACCGGCTGATTAAAGGAGCCAGGAAAGGCTAACTCATTAGTGGAGATTTGATAGATGCTCTCTGTTGATAGCTAGAGGGTAAACTTCACCCTGTTAGCCTGAGAAAAAAATAAAAATGTATTACTGTCTAATGAAGAAAGGTGTCTAAACAGAGGGGAGCTCTTCCGAAAAGTGGTGAACTCAGAGTACCTTTTATAGCCATACTGTTAGAAAGGTGATTTTTCTTTGAGGTAGTGACTCTGTATGACTGTTTGGACTGTTTGATAGCGGTAGTGGGCCCAGAGACTACTGGGCATGAGTAGAATGCCAGTCTGGTTGAGCTAAATGAATACAAGCAAGAGGAAATAGCTCTCCAACTACAGCATCCGGGTGTTAGCGGACTTCAAGAAATTCTATCACAGCGCATTCAGAAAGTTTGCAGACTCTCTTCACTTTTTTCAGTTTTGTTTTGCTGAAGCCTGATACCACACCTTTATTTGTGCTCAGTTTAGGTGTATAAAAGGGAAGCTTGATACCACAATTGTTCAAATAGTTCTTTTACTCCCATTAATCTATTTATAATAATCTCAGTATCCCATAATGACAAAGTAAAAGCAGAATCTTTGAATTTTGGGGGGGGGAATTAATTTAAAAGAAAAAACAGGAAAAATCACATTCACAGTACTTAGTTAAAGCACCTTTAGCAGCAATTTTAGCCTTACATCGTTTAGAATATGACACAACAAGCTTCGCACACCTGAATTAAGGGGGTTTTCTGCCATTCTTCTTGGCAAATCCTCTTTAGCTCAGTCAGTTTGATGGGGACTGTCTGGACAGTCATTTCCAGGTCTCTTCAGAGATGTTCAGTAGGGTTCAAGTCAGGGCTCTGGCTGGGCCACTCCAGGACTTTCACAGAGTAGTCTTTGTGCCACTCCTGTGCTGTCTTGGCTTTGTGCTTAGGCTGCTTAGATTACTTTTCTGAAAAGGCAACTAATAACGGATTACTTGAATTGAATTGTAAGATCAACGCTTTGCATTACTCACTAAAATAAAAAACGTAATCAGAGTACTCTGCACAGCTGTTTTCAAAATGTGAGGCGGGCCTCCCCTACAGGCCACCCAACTTCAGTAAACACGCGGAATCATAAACCAGAGAAAGGTGATTTGCATTGCTAACTTCTGCTGTGTGTGGGGCAAAATGGACAGTTTTATAGTTACTACAGAGACTGTACTATAGAGTCATCTATTAAAGTTAGCATTTCTGATGATGCTCAACAGCCACAGCGTTTAATTTGGAAAGATGTTCAATAGTGATGGGTTGTTTGTGAACGAGCCGGCTCTTCTATTTGAACGATAAGAGCCAGATCCCGTTTGAGAGTCGTTTCATATCATTACTATTACCAATTTTATTTTTATATAGATTGTATGTGTATGTGTATTATTTGATTGATTAGTAGGAATGATCTCTTGCCCTCTACCTCAGGCACACCATTCATTAAGGATTATTGTTTGATGGTGTACTATTAATGTTGTATTTCAGGTGTGCCACACAGGCCAGCCAATGAGCAGATTTCATCTGACCCATGAGGCGTTTTGGTCGACAGTACATTTTGAAAAAAAATACATGATATTTTCTTCAATTGTAAAAGTTGAGCAAAGTTGGAGTCAGGGCCGCCCCTGCATATACGCAAACTACGCGCTGTGCGTAGGGCATTGTGATTTTTGAGGCGCCTCAAAGTTGCACTGGGTTTTCTTTTCTTCCTTTTTTCTATTTCCCCTGCTTATGCGCAGCTACAGCGCAGTAGCGCACCGCATGACATACCAAGTCAGCTGGAGAACAGAGAGAGAGAAGACCTAGATGACAATCACGTCATCTGACACTTCACGCATCACTGCAATGATCAGTCAACTTCTGACCAATCAGAGTTACTGCCAGGGCAAGTGCTGCAGAGTGAGACTGGGAGTGATGGCGAGTAAAAGACACTTCAAGTCAGGAGCTAGTAAAAGGGAAAAAAAAACAAAAAAAAAAACAAAGGCACGAGGAAACCTGTGCTTCACTTGAAGGTGAGTATGTTAAGTAAAATAAGAAGTCCTTGCCAGTACTCAAAATAATACTGCTCATGAGAAAATAAGTTGTCTGTACATTCAGTTCTGGATAGGGTGTTAAGCTATTTGGCAGATGAATCCCATCACCAGTCAGTGATACCTTGTTAACGCCTTTTTCCGCACTCTGCACCCCCCTCTGACCTAAACAAGAGAGGTTGTTGGCTGTCTTGTTTTTGTAAAATGTATATGTTTGATAAAAGTTTGAAGCTGACAGCTTTTTAAGACTGTCTTGGCCTGTTTCTAGAACTACATTTTTATCAATGGGAAGTTTAGTCCATAACCGTCACAGTTCAGGAGATATTAATGCAAGAAATATTAATAGAAATGCATGGCTACTACTCTTAATATGGGGTGGAAATAATGTAGGTCGGTTTTATTTAATTGTGAATCATCACGTCATCTCATGTGTAGATAGATAGATAGATAGATAGATAAATAGATAGATAGATAGATAGATAGAGTAATTTAATTGTTATTTGAGATACTGAGACACACAGCACCATAAGCACTGAGTCAGCCTCTGCAAGTGCAGGTTTTTGCTACTGACAATGATCAAAAGTAACTACCAGCAAAGGCCGAAAATGAAGGATGACCTGCTGTTCTGTAACCCTGCATCAATTGCATAGATGCAAAATCATAGTTCTCACTAAGGCTGTTGGAACGAATTTTTCTTGTTTTGAATATAATTCGAACATTTAATACTCATTAATATTCGAAAGCTGAAGTTACTTTTCAAACGGGTTTTAAAAAATAATTTTGCTGTTTATAATTGTTCTCGAGTCTCTCCAGTCTCTCCTTGGCCTCTACTTCACCCATATGTAGGTGTAAGAACCAAATGTTTTCGTCACATGAAATGTGACATGATGAACAATAAAGTTTTTACATTAAAACATAGAGGCGCCAATGGCCGCCAATGTGGGTGTTTATCGCCAAAGTGGTGCACACGCTGGCTGTGATTTGGCAAGTGGGGCTTAACTACATCAAGAGATGCTGATGTACGAGAGCATCCCATCCACCTCGATCAGGGCGGAGGGTTTTCTCCACGACTGGGACGATAGTGAACCAAAAAATGCTCTGTAATTGATTGAGAAGACGTGGATCGTCTTGTGTTTTTAGATAAAAACATGTAGGAACAAGATAGTACCAACATTATATTAATCCCTTGTTCATTGTAAACATGATGTCATCACCACCATGCGCGGCACAATTTCATTTATTTTTGACATTTAATTTCTAATCCGTTTGTGTGTTTAGAAGTTGCCCATCAGTACCAAAAATACCCGCACAGAAACTTTATTCTGTCTGCTGTGCGTTTAAGCCTGATGTGCTGGAGGAGGCAGGAGTTTAAAGGCAGAAGTTTTGCAGCACGGCAGCGCAGTTTAACGGCGCATATATAAACGATATAATCTATTAACCTTTCATTTACTTATTTATTGCATTATTTGCCTCTTGATGATCACATCGATCTCCTTTTTTTGTTTATTACACAGAAACTTCAGCCCATTAGCTGAGCATTAAAGTCTGATGCGCTGCTGCTGGAGGAGACAGGCTTCGCAGCACTGCAGCGCAGTTTAACAGTACATATAAACACAAAAATACTTCTCTGGCTCACTCTTGTCATAATGAAGATATCTGCTGAAAGCTATTATTTTTTTATGAACAAGTCAGGCTTCTACAGCCTTGGATTTCTCATGGTTTATCATATGAAGCACAGCGCTTCCTGTGTACAAACACAGCTGGAGAATGGGAGACTTATCTAAAAGGTTGTTTCTAATTCCCTTTATCATATGTCTGCTCCTTGGAAATGACTACATATTCTTTTTTTTTTTTTTTTTTTTTTTTTTTTAAGTTTTCACCCTTAAATCTCAGTCTGAAAACTCTCCCGTCTCCTCCATCAGCTGTTAAGCCGGATGACAGCTGATGGAAGACACAGGAGTTCGTCAGGCTGAAGTTTCTGTTTTAAATCATTAAAAAAATCGATGTTTGCCTAACAGTTCCAAGAAGCAGATAGATGTGAAAAATTGAAATAGAAACATTGTTTAGAAAAGGTTCTCCTTTACTTTATTTGGCTGCGCTCATAACTAGGAGGCACTGCGCTTTACTGGATAATTCATGAGAAATTCAAGGCTGTAGGAGCTGAATATGTCGGATATCTTTGTTAAAGAAAGACTGAGCTAGAAAAGCATTTTGGTGTATATATGTGCCGTGAAATTTCGTTGCCGTGCTGCAATGGGCGTATATAGCCTTTCAAAATGAGATTTATATTTTCTTTTTCACATTTCTCTGCTTGCTGCATTCTAAAACCAGGCTAAATTGCTGGCGACTCCAACAGACGGCTTCATTCAAGCTGCAACGCTCAGTTCAGACTGCTGCGACTCATTCTAGAACCGTCTTGTGTCTTTGCTCTTAACCGGGCTTTAACTGTGTTTCGGCACGCTGATGATGATGTCTCCAACGTGATGACATCAGCTTGCCGCACCAGAGGGAAAAAAAACAGCTATGCAGCTTATCTGTAGGCGATCAGACCCGGGTCTGCTGGCAATGGGAAAGGAGTCACTTGCAGATTGTTAGCGGGTTTATCTGCATTTAAAAAACCTGCTTTTACACGCTAATTTTAGTGAGAAAGCGGTATAAATGGTGCAGGTGGCTGTGCTTGCACTTAAACAGTACATACAAATGAACATTTACTACTTTTGCTTTTAGCTCATTGTTTCTTTATAGCAATCTGTAATGTAATATTTGAGAGTCCTCTAGTGGGCAAATGTGTAACTACACGGTGATTAAAGCAAATGAACGTTTAACATACATATTAAAAAATATGCATGAATATTCTAATATAATTTGAAATTTGTAAAACTAATAAATGAAATTCGAATAGGACTGTAGATAAATATTCACAGCCCTAGTTCTCACTAAGTTAGAACGTAGAGCATAATTAATCGCACAGTTTTGGTAACAAGTTCATTACTGAAACTAAAGAATTGCCTGGTGAGATAGATATTTATAGAACCAAACCAAAGCATAAAAATATTGAAAATAAATAAAAATTTTTAAAGATGTGACAGAAATGTTTGAAAATATAGTTGTTAACATTTTTTTTATCTAATTTTTTATGGGGGTTGGGGTCCAGGGAAGGGAGGCTCTCTCTCCCATGCTTTAAAAACCCCTGCTCTAATGGATCCTTTGTAACTCTATTTCAAGGGACCAGAGAGAATTAAAAAAACAAGGGGTAAAACTTGGAAACATGATGGAGTCACAGGAGTCTCAGGTTAGCCTGCGCTCAGATCTTTAAAAATTGTGCAAAAAGGTTTTTTTATGTGGAATAAAAGTTGGACCCAATCTGACCAGGATCATATGTCGTAGTTCTAGCCTCAACCATTGACCATACAAGAAATTTATATCAGTAAGTGTTGATTCAAGGAGAATTCAACTACTTGACTGTAAAAAAAAAAAAAAAAAAGAAAAAACTAATCCTCCAGGAAATAACAAGCCCCACATTTGGCTCAGTGTTTTACTCCACTAACGTTCTTTTTCAATTCCAATTTATTGAATTTTTCAGGTGAATTGCCACAAATTCTTGAATTCCAAACAAATGAAACAAATGATGCTTGAGCTCTTCAAATGTCTGTTTTTCCCTCTCTGAATATGTAGTATGCAGAAAACAAATAAATTGTTTATAAAGTATAAGTTCAAACTAAATCTGAATGGAGCGCTTTCATTATCAGTCAGGAGACAGAAATAGAGCCAAAATGTGCTTTATTTCTGTCTCAGGAGAATATTTGGTTCAGCTTGAGGCAGAGAACTTCTAACAGGACCCACCATTGTTCTTGTAGATCCATCAAAGAGCGACTTGGACGCAGTGTATGAACACAGAGTAAAAGAGAAAAACTACTGCCTCATGCAGAGAAAGGATGGGAATAAATGTCCCAGTCTCCTATTCCCCTGTGTGGTCATTGATCTGTAGGCTCTGATTCAAGCTCCGTATTAAATCACCCTAGGGTCCAGAGCCAACCTGTTCTCCCTACCTTTTTGTTCAGACCAGCAGCAAAGATAATAGAAAGCATTTGGAGCCGGCAGTGCCACATGGCCCCAATCTCGCCTCTAGCTTTCTTTCTTCTCACTTTTCCACACCCTTTTCTTCACCTCTATCCTTTCCTCTTTGAATCTTTTTCTCTTTTTTCTCTTAAATCTTCATGTCTTCTTCCTATAACACATCCTAAAGGAGTCTTTTGTATGGTCCTGATAGAAAGACTACTTTCAAACAAAGGCGGTTCACACTGTGGAACAGCCACAACAAATAGAATCCTTTGTGGGCAGTCTAAAGGTGCTCTCTCATCACCGATAGAAAAAGAGAGGTCAAAAAAAGAAAAGAGAGGAAAAGGGACAGTTTGAGTCAGTATTTGCCAATGAAATTGTTATGTTTTTGAAAGGAAAGTTAGGAGAGTGTTGGACAGGACATATTGATTAAAAGCTGATGAAGATTACCCTGGTTTATTGTTGTTTAAATTGTTGTTTACTGCTCACTCTCTACTGACGTCTGTCACCAGTATGTGCTGCCATGACTTGCTGACTGACATCACATGCATATGGACTTTTAAAACCCTGATCTTTGAGCTGCCTTTCAGACAAAGGACAAGCAGAATTGAGTTTTTTTCCCATCTACCATGTGGATGTCATCACACAGAATTTTGGGTTAGGTTTACGCATAGAAAACTACAAAGTTAAAGTCAGAGGAGACATCATAGATGCAATGTTTATTCTTTGGGTCTCACAAAACCCCATCAGGTCCCTTGATGAAGGGCCTTTGCCCTTCCATTCTGATTGCCACCCCAAGTGGACTCTAACATGTATCGAGGGATGATTAAGAATGGCAGGTTAGTTGGGTAAAGGAGATGTATAAAACAGAGGAAGAGCAAGAATGAGCATTAGATTGGTGCCAACCTCCAGAAGCCCATGTGAAGATAAGATGTGGTCAGAACCTGGAAGCAGGAGTCAAATCTGGTAGGTAATCTACTTCTGTACTGTAAGAAGTGGACCTTCATCTATAAACCTCATCCCCATTCTGAAACTGCCTTAATGAGATTTTGATGTGAAGAGTAACCCTGTTGCTTTGCTTTCTGCTGTATGTGTTATCATGAACAGACTGTACGGCTGAGCATATGTTCCTTTAATTCATTGAACAGACGGAAAGCTGTGCACCTTTTGAAAATGAAAGGAATTCTCATCAGCTCCCTGAACTACAACAGTTATTTCTGGATTTATACTTGATTTAAATGTTATACTTGGTCTTCTACCTTACTTTACTGCTGTACCTTGACACCCCGGCCAGCTGATGGCATGTTTTATCCTCTGGTATTGTGGCTGTCACAACAGATGAGAAGGAAGCCATGACCAAGGTTTAAAAATATCTGGACATGAACAAGCTGGTCTTAGAGAGCCATAAGCTAGTGCCATTTATTCCCCGAAGAGGGAACCAAGCAAAAACCTCCCACAAGGCCCCAGCACTCAGAACTATATCGATCACTTTTAGTTGATGCTTTAGTTATGGCTGCAAGAGTAAGTTTATGTCACATGGTCATGTGTCAAAGCTGAAGGGAAAGCCTTTTAGCCTCAAACAGAACACATTTCTTCAAAGAAAAAGAATAAATCTGAGTTTTGCACTATTAAGAAAGTGGAGGAATTTTTAACAGCCCTTTTTTGAGGCATGTTTTATGTCTTACAGCCCTGGGGAAACCAAGTCAAGTTTGGTTGAAAACATGGTGAAATGCAAAATCTAACCCAAAGCTTTACTTTTAAACGCCTCACAGGCAGTGTGACAGAGATTGTGTCAGCAGGTTTATTGTCGATTTCTCTCCAGTTTAGCTTTTGGTGTCCTTGCTTGTTCTTGTCCTGCTCCACTTGTAAAATTTACCCTGAAAATGTAAAAAGTGTACAGGGAGCGACAACTTCAATCGTGACTATCTGAAGTACAGAGAAAGTGCTAATAGTTCTTTTTAATGAATTTGATGTGTATCAAACATCACATCTGAAAAAGTTTTGTAATGCACTTCACCAGCCACTCTGGTTAATATCAGAGGTCTAAAATTGCTCCCAAATGTCTCATGAAGATAAAAAAAGGTTTTTATCAGTTTATTTTAGACAGCCCTCTTTTGTTTTTAATAAAGTACTAAATAAAAATGGAAAGCTCAAATAGCTTCTGTAAAACAAAGGTGTCTGAGAATACCTTTGTTCTAAATAAACCAAAGTTTCTGTAGACTAAGGTAATGAGTACTCTGATTTGTTTTCTTATTATGTCGTATCTTTGTAGCCACAAAAAAATTTGTGACAACCAGTGCACTGGCGACATAACATCAATTTATATGTTACAGAAAAGAGTGATTACAGAGAGCACACCAACAGTATTACAATATTGGCAGTATTACAGAACTTTTTTTAAGATTTTGTTTGTGGCTTTAATGCCTTTATTGTGATAGGACAGTTGAAGCGAGACAGGGAACATGGGAAGAGAGTGGCAGAGGACATGGACCAAACAGCTAAACAGGCCGCCTATATTGTAAAACTAAAGATTTGGTTGATCCATGTCACTCAGTCATGTCTTGTGCAAAAAGTAAAGGCCCAAACATACTTGGGTGGAACGTACACAGAACGGGCTCCATGGAGGTCTGCGCGGACTCAAAGTGGATGTCCGCAAGGCCCGTGTGTGCAAAGCTCAAATTTTATGACCGCGCGGACTGGTGTCACACAATACACTGACCTGAATGTATTTTTCACATCAACCCGCATTAAATGTGACACCGACCTGCATTTTGTTCCTCTGTGCAGCGTTGGCGGGTGAGAGGTGACTCCCTGAGTGGAGAAGGAGTGGGGCTAGGCACCCAACTAGATCATCGAACTTTTCACGTGTCATTCGGAAGTATTGAAAATGGTTTTTTTCCACGTAAATACTTTGCATGTCCTTCACCAACATGGCATACTCCCCTTCCTCGTCTCTTGTGACATTTAATGGCCGTAAGTACCACTGTCAATTTTATTGCTTTGCAAAGCCAGCAAGCTTCATCAGAGTAGGACGCCATGACAGAAAAATGTAAACAACACACAAGGATTGTGGGAAATGTAGGATTCCATGGAATTTTCACAGGAAACTACTACGCAGCAGTGCGTAGAGTCAGCTCCACTCACAGTACGCTTGAGTATGTTTGGGCCTTAAGGTATCACAAGTACATTTGCATCAGTTTGCTTGGATGACTTTGTGGTTGGAGTCAAACTGTGGAATTCATTAAAGAGCCTTTTGAAGAACTGTATGAGTAGGGAAGTTTTGTAAAGGTCTTTGAATTTACTTTTGTTTCTTCTTCAAACATAACTATAATATAGTAGGGACGTAACTGTCAAAATCTCACAGTATGAGTCCACAGTACGGTATTTATTGTGAAAAAAAAAACAGGTGACGTTGGCATTTATTAAACAATTGCACCTGGAAATGCACAATATGTGCAAAAAAATGGCTTAGGTGTAACCTTGCAAAGCAGATGGATACACCCATGTGCTTTTCACTGGCGAATCCATCTTGCAAAGGTCCCGTCTGAACCGTTTGGGCCCGGTTAGAAAGTGACAGGACCAATCAGCGTTGAAGGGCTGTACTTTTGAGCGCTGTGGAGTCATGACATAAGCAAGCAGCAAGAAGAGGCCAGTGCAATTATTGCGGAAGACAGTAGTGTTGATGCTGCTAAAGCGCCAGTTTTATCAGAACTTGATGACATTTCTTCATTAAAAGAAGAACAAAGAACAGCATTGAGTTGTTTTCTTTTAAAAAAATGCCGAAGTTGTGTACTGACATGTCTGCAGTTGCCATGGTTTTGCGTTATGCAGTTCTATGGAGTTTAGTCCTTGGTAGGGGCGCAGCTCAGTAGAGGCTACGCCACATGTTTTGTTGGTCTGATTGGCCCGCAAAGATGTGAGGGTTTTTTTTCAAAGGCTCTGCCCTTTCCCAAACACGGTCTATGAGTGGTTTACCAGATGGATGTGTGAGACAAATCCATCTGGCGTGCCAGGTTAGCGTAGGTGTGCATTAGGCCTAAAAATATACTCTGTACCCACCATTCACCCTCTAAAAGCTTTGTTGTCAAAAACTAAAAATTCATGTAGGTCTTTGGCAATATATTTACTGATATACCATGTGATCTGTTGAGCCCTCAAGGTTTGGGGAAGTGGGATTGTGAACGCTTCCTTAAGAGTCTTTTGGCCTTGCCAGACTCTGCTCCTAGCATCTTTTCAAATTTTTTTGGGGTCATGATTTGTGAAGTGGCTCCTTATGTGACATTATTTCCCATCAAGTGTTGAAACCGTAGTCTGGCTGTGTCTGCATATCATTTTTGTTTGTCCGTCACCTTTTCCCATTTTCATTTCTTGACACCAGAAGCCAGAATGCTTCCACGTGTCAGCTTTTGAAGTCCCTGAAGCCTCCACAATATTGCCGGGCTCTTTGATGCCACACCTGCTATTTTTGCGCTGTTAGACGCCAATAAAAAACACTCGTTTTTGCTCTGAAGACCTACCATTTGATAAGGTCATATGTCCACAATGGTACTGAAACGATTCTGCCATCCCACACTGCAAAATTAATGATTCCATCGCTATAATATAGGTTTCTAACTTGGCAGACCTTCTATTGTTAATTTGTGTTTTGGAGAAGTATTAGGTAAAGTAAACCTCTACACATGGAAGCATGCTCTACACAGTGAGCCAAACTGGTGTCCGTCTCTAGGATAACCTTAAGAGCGTATTCACATTAGGCTTGATTGATTCTTACGGTGCCTGGGCGCAAACAACCCACCAGAGTGAGAAATTCCACCCAGAAGAAAGAAGAGACAACCATGTCAACCTCGCAGGTCAACGTGGATGATGGCGTCCATCCTGCAGGCCACTATGGATGTTTTTAAATTTATTTCTATGACTCCACCTTTTCCTTATTGCCACATCAACCATAAGGCTCAGAGGATTAAATGCGCCTGTGCTGCACAGATGTAATATTATTGAAAGAGAGGAGATATAAAGAATTGACTTCACTCACTGGTGATCACCCAGTAGCATTCATACCTCTAGTACCGTTCACCACTAATACTAATGTTGGTACTTTGAGACAAATGTTTTCTTATAAACCATCAGAATGACCTGATTCTCTTTCAAATATCACATACTGAAGGTACATTTAAATTCACCTCACAACACAGTTGATATTTGACTCTGAGAGCTGTGTTTATTCCTGGATCATCTCATGTTGTGTGTTTTCATGTGGAATATGCTGCTGTTTGTTTTCCTCCCTCTCTCCCTCACAAATTCAGGATAACACTTTTTTTGCAAGCCAACAGTGTTTTATTTTTCTGAAATGTAAGATGGCAGGATGCTGCTGATGGCTGATAGCCCCATATCAGTGAAACAGTCCAGGAACATGTGAGTGAGGATGTCTGCCTTTTTCTTTAGTAAGAGAGATTATACGTGTGTATGTGTCGGGCCATGGAGCTTTTTGTTGACAATTTATGGGCTGAAGATGTGAAGGTCGCAGAGTGCTGTGACCTGTGGAAAGGCAATCCAGGTGACAGTGGTTGTAAATTTCCAGCCATCACAGGGAGGCCGGAGCAGCTTTTTCTCTCCTTTGGAGGCTGGGGGCTCACAACACGACAGGGCAGAGATAAGAACACAGTTATTATCCACCTTCAACCCCAACACAAGACATTTACACCTTCTACCTTTCTTTATCCCTCTTTCCATGTCCCTCAATCCATCTTTGTGTCTGTCCTCCTGCCGCACTTGCAGACAAAAAGCACATAACTATCAGGTTCTGCTGTTACACACGATATGTTGTGAGCAGATGTTGTTGTGCTGCTTGGATTCACCTGCATCTTATCTGGTGTAAATACACACATAGCATACAGGACACAAGCATGGATAAGATGCCTGTTGTGTGTGTGTGTGCTTATGCATGAGTTTCAAGGATATCAGGCCAAGACTGACAGAAGCAGACGGCTCAATCTGTGTTGCCGATTTGCTGTTTGACTCTGTAATTGATGGCTGCATTTCCTGACAGAACTAAAACTTTAAGATGTAAAGTAACAGTAAATGTTGCCCTTCTCTCAGTTCAATCTGGCCATTATTCTCTGACTTTTGCCATCCACAAGACATTTTAGCTTGCAGCATTGAAGAAATTTAGTCTGCAGAGGTTTATCCTGAACAAAAAAGCCACACTAGGGGCACAGGTTCTTGTTAGAAATCAAGGAAAAATCTAGACTCATCTGCATAAAGGGAAGCTAACTTTCTTTATTTCTATTTGAATTAAAGCTCCTGTGAGGAGTTTCTAGAAAATTATACAGTATTGATTATACTGCACCCTACTGCGTCAGAGCCCCCTTGACTTCAAACTGTCAATATCAAACTTGTTTGATATTTTCAACTATATGGGTGGGACTGCCTTCAAGAGAACACCAACAACAACCAATGAAAGCAAACAGACCGGAAAGTGTCACCAACCAGATGTGACATACTGTCTAGCTTTCTGTCTTTAAATGTGGTTGGATTGTTGAGCTGCATAAGCAAGGCCTCTCGCGAAGCGCCATCGCTGCTGAGGTTGGACGCAGTAAGACAGTCAATCTGAATTTCTTAAAAGATCCTGAGAGTCATGGAACAAAAAGTTAAGTGGTAGACCCAAAAAAATATCACCGATGCTGAGCTGAAGGATCTGATTGGCTGTCCGTCAAAATACCAGATGATCCTTGACCCAAATAAAGATCGTTACTGGCGCCGACTGCAGCCCAATAACCATCAGACAGCATCTGCGAGGGACAGGCTTAATATACAAAAAATGTCTTTAAAGGCTTTGTCTCCTTCAACGCAACAAATTGTCCATTTGGACTTTGCAAGGGAGCACCAAACACAGGACATTGAAAGGTGGAACAGAGTTTTATTCTCTGATGAGAAAAAATTTAAGCTTGATGGTCCTGATGGCTTCCAACGTTATTGGCATGACAAGGAGATCCCACTTGAGATGTTTTTTTTTATGCGGCACAGTGGAGGGGGCGCCATCATGATCTGGGGTGATTTTTCCTTCAAAGGAACAATGGAGCTGCAGGTTGTGCAGAGCGTCAAACGGCGACTGGCTATGTGGAGATGTTGCAGCGGGCATCCCTCATGACTGAGGGTCCTCGTCTGTGTGGTAATGACTGGGTTTTTCAACAGGACAACGCTGCAGTTCACAATGCCTGACAAAGAACTTCTTCCAGGAGAATAACGTCACTCTTTTGGACCATCCTGCGTGTCCACCTGATCTAAATCCAATTGAGAACATTTGGAGATGGATGGCAAGGGAAGTTTACAAAAATGGACATCAGCTCCAGACAGTGGATAACCTTTGTGAAGCCATCTTCACTACTTGGAGCAACATTCCCATTAGCCTCCTGGAAACAATCACATCAAGCATGCCAAAAGCAAGCCATACATCACCAAGTGCAATGCAAAGCGTCGGATGCAGTGGTGTAAAGCACGCCACCACTGGACTCTAGAGCAGTGGAGACGTGCTCTCTGGAGTGACGAATCGCGCTTCTCCATTTGACAATCTAATGGACGAGTCTGGGTTTGGCGGTTGCCAGGAGAACAGTACTTGTCTGACTGCATTGTGCCAAGTGTAAAGTTTGGTGGAGGGGGAATTATGGTGTGTGTGTGTCAGGAGCTGGGCTTGGCCCCTTAGTTCCAGCGAAAGGAACACTGAATGCTTCAGCATATGAAGAGATTTTGGACAATTCAATGCTCCCAACTTTGTGGGAACAGTTTGGGGATGGCCCCTTCCTGTTCCAACATGACTGTACACCCTTGCACAAAGCAAGGTCCATATAGACATGGATGAGAGAGTTTGGTGTGGATGAACGTGACTGGCCTGCACAGAGTCCTGACCTCAACCCGATAGAACACCTTTGGGATGAATTAGAGCGGAGACTGAGAGCCAGGCCTTCTTGTCCAACATAAGTGTGTGACATCACAAATGTGATTCTGGAAGAATGGTCAAAAATTCTCATTAACACACTCCTAAACCTTGTGGAAAGCCTTCCCAAAAGAGTTGAAGCTTTTAAAGATGCAAAGGGTGGACCGACATCATATTAAACCCTATTGATTAAGAATGGGATGTCACTTAAGTTCATACGCGAGTCAAGGCAGGTGAGCGAATACTTTGGCAATACAGTGTATGTAATTTTTGCTGCAATAGCAACAAACATCAAGACAGCAAGCTGAGGATTTCCATCATCCTTTCATCTTTGTTTTTCTTCTGAGGTCAAGTTTCGGTGAGATCTCATATGTGAGGAATGTAAACTGTGAGATTATTGCTACAGTCTGCAGGCATGTTGTCTCAGTCTGGGTGAGTCATCTAGTGTGTGCATTTGGAGGATTTTAATACATGAAAGACCACTTGGCTTTCATATGGAGTTGTTTGAAAACTCCAAGCTTTCATGTGTTCTTCACTTAGGAGTAGCTTCTATGTATCCACGCTGTCATAAGCCTAGATCAGTGGAGGGCTGCAGTGATGGTTGTCCTTTTGGAAATTAGTCCCATCTCCACACAGAATCGCTGGAGCTCAGTTTAGCCTCGTTCCCACTAGGTGGTCTGGTTTGATTGAGTATAGTTTGGTATGGTTCAGTATGCTGAACACCAAAATAGTTAGCGTTTTCACAGAAACCCATACCCTCACTTTGTGGGCGGGCTGTAAAGGCTATGAATGTTTAGTCACACGCAGCACAAGTCTGCTGGTCCAGCTGCAGAGTTGTAGAAAGGATGAGTGACAGAAATCAGTTAAACAGCTTTATTTCAACTGAAAGTGCTTTTTAAAAATAAAACTACATATTAATGATGTTAACCGTGGCTCAGATACTCAGCTGATGGAATACGTGTACGGAAACGTTTTAGTCGTAACAGCACGTTAAAATGCAAATATATCTAGTCTATAACAGTTTATACAACATAAAAGTCCAAAGCTGTACCATGAAAATTTGCCACATTAGAAATAAACTAAAGTTTTAACTGGTGTTAAAATCAAACTAGATTAAGTCAGGAATCCTGGGTGTGCTGATTTCATTTTAAAATTGGTTGCAGCCTGAAGTTTTACAAACACGTTCAACAACCAGAGAGCGATGTTTTAACAGGATACCTAAAGTAAGAAGTAGATGACAAACTTTCTATAATACAGAGAATCAACTGATCTAAGGCTTTGTATTCACAAAACTTCAGTATTAATTTAGTTTCAAATCCATCACGGATAGACCAGGCTCTGCTTTGTGTACTTGAAATCAGGTCCAGATAAACGTCAGAAAATTAGATATCACTATCTACAGACTAGGAAAGAGTGTGGATCTCTGTCGAGTCCAAATATCCCTTATTTAAGCAGATATCAGTCAGTTTTTCTTCTGTTTTCAGCCACTCCTCACAGAACAGACCTCTGTGATTTACAGCCTGGAGCTGACGTCAGTGCAGTCCTCATTGTTGTGTGTGTATCTCCACCTTTTTGGGACGGACAGGTAAGATTGGTACTCCTACGGAAGGGTGCAGAAAAGTGGGATGGTACGAGTCGGTTTTTTGGGACCCTTTCCAACTTTTGCTCTATGGAAACGCAAAAAATGCATGGTCATACTGAACTGAGCAGGACTGCTCGGTGGAAACGACCTATTAGTGTGACCACTGGGTTCTTGTTCACCTCTTTTAAAAAGGCCTTGCAACAATCCTGTCTCTGAGTTCTGCACACAGTTCCTTTGACCTCCTGGCTTGGTTTTTGCTCTGATGTCATTGTCAGCTGTGAGGCCTTCTGCAGAGAGGTGTGTGCCTTTCCAAAATTATGTCCAACCAATTTAATTTACCACAGATACACTCCAATCAATGTGCAGAAACATTTAGCAAAGATCCAGAGAAATGGGAGTAATGTGAGTGAAATTTCAGGTGTTTTTGTGAAGTTCCTGAATACTAATGCAAATGTGATATTTCAGGTTTTTCATTTTTAAATACTCATGCCAAAAAATTCAAAACTCTGTTTTCACTTTGACCTTATGGGTACTGAATGTAAATGATAAATAATGATTTATTTTCAAGTGTAGCATCAGACTGGAACAAAACCAAAATAGTGACTCAGGTGCATCAGGGTTTTTTTTTTTGTTTTTTTTTCAAATGATTGATTATTTGCCTTTCATATTTTGTTAATATGAAGCATTAAGTTACTGTATCATAGCTAACCCTTTATATGTTAGCTGTAAGTGGTAACTAATCTTAAAACCTAGCAGCTTGGTTAGAGACACAACTCACATTGTTTTTTTGTTTTTTTTAACCCCTTATTTTGAAAAGCTATCAGTCCAAAGAGACAACCAAGAGAAAAACTCAATTAACTGGATTGTGCAAGCAGGAAATGCTCTGAGGCTTCCGCTCAAGTTAGGATTTTAACAGCAGGTGAAATGTGTGGTCAGCTCTGGTTTCACAGCTCGGGTGATAATGATGATCCTGCTCCCCCTCTGTCTCCAGCTGCTGGCCTCACAGTTGTGGTGAGTGTGTTGGTGAAGAGCTAAATTGGCCCCGTAGAGAGACAAGGAGCGAGTGTGAGAGATTGGATGGGCAGCTTTAGCTTCTTTTTTAAAACAGAGGTCACTTGAGACAATAAGTTGTCAAAATGACCACCAGAGCTGGGTGTCACTCACTGAGGACCTACAGAGCGTTAGGGTAACAGTGAAGGACCAAAGTGGGGCAGAAAATGAGGAAGCAGTGAAAAACACTGAGATTGAGGGAGGTTAGGAAGGAGGATGGAGTGAGAAAAGAGTATGAGTGAGCAGAGAGGGGGTGATAGACGGAGAGCCAGAGAACAAAAACTAGACAAGTCTGAGTAGGTGTGAGAGGGAAAGTGAGAGATTGAGACAGTGTGATAAAACAGGAGAATTAATGAGTGGCTGAGTGTGTAAGGGAGAGAAACAGGGGGAGGGGGAGGGAGAGGTGGGAGTAAGGAAAAGAAAAAGGTCAGTGTGTGGATTGTGTCCACTGAAGAATTTATGAGCGGTGATAAGACTTGTCTGTAGCATCATACAGCTTCAAAAAAAGCTAGGTATGTTGGAGTAGAGCTCTGTATGTGCGTGTGAGTTCACAAAAAAGAATTGTATTTCCCTTCCCTGTGCTCATCCTTTATGCATTTTATCTGCTCCATTTTGCTGTTTGCAATTCAGTTTTTGCTTTTATTTAATGAGACAGCTGTCAGTGTGAGAGTTTTTGGTGAGCCAGGGTAATTTTTAAACACAATCCAAAGCAATTAAGGTGAAAAGTTTGCAAAACCAAGCGGAGAGGCAGAGAAACAGACAGAAACAAAAGGAAAAGATGTTCCCAATGGAGTTTTCACAGGTCAAAACAGCGCACTAGTAAAAAAGTGAGAGCTTCAAACACTTCAGATGTTTCTCTGATAAAGAATGACAGAACTGTGCTGAAAGTGAAACACCACCATTTTCTATATATTTATATCTCTAAGTCATACAAGCTGCTTCAATTTCTTGGAATATATGTTGAATCATTTCACTATATTCTCTATATTTCTCATATTCTCTAACAAAAGTACCTTACAAAACAGAGTAAGAGGTTCTTTATGTGATCAGTGAACAGCTTTAGCACTACAGTTTTACATCCAAACTGGTCAGAACTAGCCATAAAGAAGTGAGATCACCAAGCCTCTAAAGCCTAGACCCAATCTCTAATTGAGGACTATCAGTCAGGTTGAACCATTGGTAATAAGGTAATACGGGTTTTTTTTTTTTTTTTTCCCCAGTTGCATCAGACCTTGCGTCACATTGCCCAGCATCAAACGCACACTGTCCACACTGCCCCTTTAGAAAACATAATTCACTGCCTTGTGCATTTCAGGCCTCCAATGTAAAAAGCAGACATCTAGTGATTTGAATGTGGACATCCTGAAGTGTGGTGTTTTGTATTAACAAACCTTTGGCAGTTGACTCAGGTAAGAGCATAACATTTTAAACGCGGATATTGTTAATGCACAACTATCTCCACTTTGTAAAATAGGCTAACAACCTTTGTTGAGTGAAAAAAATTTGAAAGGAAATTAAGGAAATAATTCTGTCTGAGACTCCTGATGCCTTGTCATCTGCCTATTTCCCAACCCAAGTGACAGAGAGGAAACTAGGAACAGAGCAATGGGAAAAATATGTTGTGCTAATTGCGCCTTTTTGTGCTGCATCGTGTGTATGCTACGACAAAAGGAATCAATGATATCAAGCTGATTTTGTTGCCGGTTCTTGCTCAGGTCATGTGTTGTCAGGAAAAAGCCTAAATGAGGTCTGCATCAAGGAAGCTAGTATTTATTATACCAGCAGAGTGCACATGTCTCTCTTTATTTTGGACTGGATGACAGAATGTCTGGCAGGCTGAAGTGTAAGAATGCTTCAACCAGAAAACTCAACTGAGGTACGTATGTCCTGTGATGCTTCATTGCCTGTTTGTAAAGCTGGGCTAATTTATGCCAATCTGAATAACCACTACTGCCATCCGATTTTGCGAGGTTTCTGCTAGGTCAAATATAGCTGCCTTGTTGCCAAAACCTCATATCTTGATTTTTCATGAATTGAATTTTTCTTTTAAAAGTCCCTGCCATTGGTCACCCTTTACATCTTTACTTTATACAATGTATGGCTGGATATCTCAGTGGTTTAAACCACTGACTTTGTTACAGGAGACCGGGGGTACAAATCTCAGATATAATCCAGTGTGGGCCCCTGGGCAGGGTCCTTAACATCATGAACACCTGTACCACAGTTTGGAAGAAAGCATCTGCTAAATGACTTTGTGACATTGTGTATCAGTCAGTTGGTTTTCACAAATTGTAAAGCAATATAAAGTGTCAAAAAGATGCTGAATTTGACCATTCAGTATTAATTTGAAAAAATACATAGATTTTATTTTTTATTTTTGCCATCTTTTCATATTATTATTATTATGATTACTCATATGTTTTCCTGTCTTTATAATTGGGCTTTTTGCCATTATTCCAGTAAGCTGGCTTCAGAGACACAGAATATGTGGGGTGAGAAAATGGGGCAAGACATGCACCAAGCGGTCTCCAGACCAGGAATCGAGTTGTGACTATAGTCTCTGTACATTGTTGCCTACCAACTAAGCTGAACCAGTGCCCTCGTTACTTGTAATTTTACATAAAAAACACATATATTGGTTTCATCAGAATCTATAATTCAAAAATTTTTTTCTATATTCTAAACTTTGAATTAAAATCAAATATTTAAATATTAATGATTCATTTCATGAGCTAAACAGAAAATAATAGACAACTTCAGCTAGTTTTTTGAGTAAAACAATATTTACCAGTTTAAGTATAATTCTTACAGAAACAATTATAGCCAATTTTATTTGACATTTCTTACAAAGAAATACAATCAATCAAATATCTCTATGGATATAATTCAGTTTATGATGTTTTCATGGCAGATTTTTGTCAAGTTTTCTTCTTATTTCCAGTTGAGTTTATAACTTAAAGTGAATTATGTACCACAGTTGGTGGGGCTCCAAATGGGCCCCATGCTGCCAACTGCCCACCCCAGACAGGCACAAAATTACCCGGATAATAGCCAACTGATCTCTCAGTCAGATTCCACTGAAAAACAATTACAAACACTGACAAGAAATCAGTCATGTAGAGTTAAATTAAGTTAACTGTTAATTACCAATAAATGAAACATAACAAACATAAATTCAAATGTCAGTATTCAGGACTGAAATCCTGTCTGTATTCTGCAGTCTGCTGATATGTTCTGCAGCAGTTTGCATGCTGCTCTCAGCCCTGACATATGGGAGGAGATCCCTGAGCAGGTGAAGGTCATTACATCTTCAGAGATCCACAAGTAAAAGCTAAAAGAGTGCAGTTTGCTGTGAAACTGTAAACTAAACGCTTGTTGCACTCAACCAAAGGAACATCAAGGCTGCTGCTGGAGTCTCCCAGAGCAATTAACATGTTACTGCCATTAGGCGAGCTGCGTCTGTCTCTGGCTTTGTTTCAGACAAAAATACCCAGAACATGTCTGGACTGAATTTTTTAAATGTACGTGACAAAATGTACCAAAGAACTGACTCTGGTAGACAATGATAGTAAATGTGTTAATAGAGGGAGTATTAAAGCCTTTTCCTTGGAACATAATCTGAAAAAACTGTTTTTTTTTACTTTCTGTTATTAAGTTTGACAATTAAAGTGGGACTTCACATGCATGTTGACTTCATGTGGTTTAAACCTTCAGGAAATCTGGAGATCTCTCACTCAGAAAACAACAAAAAAAAAATCAGAAAAGGAAACTACAAGGTACAAAAATGTGTTTTGGTTTTCAAGGTAGCCATGACACCTGGAAAACATAATTAAATGATGTCTTTTCATAAGCAGATTAGGTGATATTTCATTTTCTTTCATAACAGGTAAAAATACAGTGGTTTGCTTTTATTTGAGCAAGTCAGGCTAATCTTACCTGAAAGCGAGCAGGAACTGATCATTTTTGTTAGTATTTTTAGATTCCCCCGCGACCACTAACGGGATAAGCAGCGTCAAAAGTGCATAGTGAAACCCAATTAGTAAACCTTACTTTAAAAAAAACCATGCAGAACAATAACTTTTTGGCTTCATTTAAGTAAACTAGATATTGTGTTGTATTAACAAAAGTTTTTAGTGTTAAATAAATTCTAACTAAAAGGTGCTCACTGAACCAGGACGTGCTTTTCCATCATGTTCAGTATACCATCCTTTGTGTATTGCGGTTGCTCCAAATAGATTGGACAAGAGTCGGGAAGTTACTGAGTCAGTAACTTCACTCATGGTGCAAAAGTGTCTAATGCCCAAGGGTATTCTGGGAAAATACAGATTAGGGGATGATTGTCAAATAATTTGAGTACATTTGCAATAAAGGCATTAGAATAAAGGCATGAAAAGACCCAAAAAATAAATCTTTTTAAGATGAGCTCTATTGACTTGCATTTCATTTTTAAGCTAACACAACTGTTTTTTTTTTTTTTTGTTTTTTTTTTGATATCCTTCAATTGTTCAGCCTTAGTTTGGTACTTTTTTTAATCTGAAATTTTCACACACTAAAAAAAGATAATTGAGCTCCTGTTGTTCTAATCATGTTTGCACACTGACGCAGACACTTTGATCTGTCATTATTTTTTTCTGGAACAGGTTTGATTTTTTTGCAACTTTTTGCATCAGTCCAAATCATTTAGATGGATTAGTGCCTGCTGCTTCCTTCTTGCCCCCGCAACCTTAACTTTAAACATCGTGATATAGCCATGTTTTATGTTGACATCAAGCTTGGAAATATATCAGATAAGGGCATAAAACTGTAGCCTACTCACAGGTCATAGAAGAGACTGAATTAAAGAGCTGTTCTCCATCTCTCCAATTTGGCAGAGCGCTATGACACATGACAGGGTGCTGTGGGTGCAGAAGTTTGTCATGCTCTGCCCACATGTGCAAAGATAAATGCAATTTTTTTTAGGATTTGGACATATGAAAAAGATGCAGCCTTCTTACAATCAGGGCAAATATGGAGTTCTAGGCATCATAATACTTAGGCCTTACCTTTCAAAAACATCAACAGTATAGAGCCACACAAAAGTTGAAATCACAGAAATTCTGTTTTGTCCTCACTTCTGTTTACATCACAGGGACCTGCTCAGACAGTTCAGGCTTAAATTTCTTCTTCTTTGGCTGCTTGTTTGAGTGTTGCTTTGTCTGGTTACTGCCACCTACTGGACAGTGGTCTGAATCAGCAAATTGGCAGCCTAGACCTTAGATGTTACTGGTTAACTTAGGGCTGGGCGATATGGCCTAAAATTGATATCCCGATATTTTTTTGCTATATCCCGATACACGAAATATATCGTGATATTTTAAAATGGCCTCTCAGCAGCTGTGTAATGTTTAATTCAGTCCCAAATGACACTAGTTTTGGCGATTAAAATAGACTGTTCTATTGGATTTTTAATAAAATTGTTTGCAGAGAGTAAACATCAATATAAAGTCAAATTTAGCAGTTTTATTTTTAAAAGGACTTTATTCAATCTTTAACTAATAAATCAAAAATACATAAATCATGAAATACTCAGTATTTTCCAGTGTATAGAAAGTCCTGAAATGTTTTCTATGTTATGTTTACTATTGCTGACTATAAAATGATTATTTTCCTGATTAAGGGTGAAGCAAACCTACACAGAACTCACCAGTCATGCATCCAGTAAATGGCCAAAACCCTGCAGTCTAGTCCTCCATACAGGCTCACAGCTTTGATTATATTAGTCCACTATCTGTGCTGATGAACGCTGGACCACTTTCTGACAAGTTCATAACATGAGAGCGTCTTTAGACCTTGTTCAAGAAACTGTCCTGTGTGATCATGGGGGGAAACAAGCTTGTCTGGAGGCAGGAACATTTTAACTCCTCGTTGTCGGTGTTTTGAACTGTAAGGCTGAGATAAGGCTCCATAGTTGAGGAGAAGTGGATCACATTTTTCCTCTGCTGAGCCATCTTCTCTCTAAAATGTACGACTCTGGCAGGGAGTTTTCAGCAAAATGCTCACGCCCAGGTAAATCTCGTATTCTGGGTTGTGTCTTTTCAACAACACTGGGCTCATTTCTTTAGTGACGTGTTGTGTTACTGCTGCTGTTATCTCGGAGTCTTTTTTCTCGGCGTATTTTAACGAATACCGCGAGTTCAACCTCTTCCTTTTCAAAGTTGAATGACTGCTCAATGCTGCAGATCTAGTGCTTTGTCTCTAAAGTCAGCTAACTCCCTGCTAACCATCCATGCTGCTCTGTTTACCTTCCTCTTTCCTTGCGTCTCGCCGCTGATGCGCATGTGCAGAAGAGTTTTCTGGATGGAAGCAGCCACACAGGAGAGAGAGTGAGCGCTCTGCTGTGAGAGATGCGTTCAGGGACAATGGGAGAAGCAAAACTCCAGTGAGAAATGCATGTTGACGGCTCAAAACTTACACATAATTTATACTCGGATATTCGCGATATAGTCATTTTATACATCGTGGGTGGCAAAAGCCGGGATACATCGAGTATACTCGATATATCGCCCAGCCCTAGGTTAACTTACTAGTAAAATGGTTTCCTTCACCCTGCAATTAAAAATTACTTGATAAAACCTGGTTTAAAAAAGTACATAAACTTGATTATCAAGTAAATTTAATTTATGCGAGTATGGATAGCTATCAGGGTTTACAGTGGAGTTTTAGATTCCTATTGAGGCCCAAAGTAGACAAACCGCTATACATTTTGTTTTGGTGTGTTTTCCCATTAAAAACAGCCATTAAAGACACAATGATTCTCTTCATTTACTTTTTGATACTGAAAGACACAGCTAAGATCAGGATCAAAAAGAAGATAGAAACACCTTCTGATATTGAAGTGCCTCCAGGAAATTATGCCTGTAAAAAAGTGGAAAGTCATCCAACTTATGAAGGGCAGGCAGGTTTTGGCTGTCAGATAAGACATTTAAGACTGTTGTGAATTTAAGAAACAGATTTGACAAATTCTTGGAACGAGATGTCTGCACTGGCAAAAGTGTTCAAACAGGCACGGCAGAACGCCAGAGTGTAAAGGATCAAAGCTCCTGCAGATCAATGTATGACTTGTTCTAATGCCTATATTTGGATAAGAAGAAAAACAGAGAGAAATGTATCCTTTCAAGCTTTAAAAAGAAATCTGACTACTTTGTTTGGAACTTGGTTTCACAGCTTTGGCCGTCATCCAAACACCAAAATCATTTTACCCACCAAGGTTACCGTAGAGATCTGAGATGCCAACATCACTTACACTAATTCAAGAGCATGTTCAGATGCAACATTAGTTAGTTATAGTTATTTTGGTGATAAACTTTATCTCCATTTTATAATTATAGCTCTGTACATTTATAGTGTATAGAAGACTGTAACATGCAACATGTGCAATAACCGTGCTTATATGGAGTGTCTCAATACACAGCATTAACAGACATCAGCATTTACCAAAAAGTACAGCAGAATTTAGCAGTATTCATTTATTAATTCCATCACACCCTCCTCAAATTTTACTGGGGTATACACTGTTACCCCAAGGTGCTCAAAAACTATGTGCTGGGGTACTCACCTAAGCTCAGCGAGTAAAGCCCTCAACTCTACAGTCGCCTCATTCAATCCTTAAACAAAATGCTTCAAGTTAAGAAATAAAAGATTATTAGCCAACGTTTATAGGAGTGTTGGAAGTGATTTATAGTTGCAGCATCGTTTTCACAATTCACAGGTTAACTTATGACCAACAATGGCAGGAATTTCACAATGCCAGAATTTTAAAATGTCTCAAAAATTCTAGTACAATAAATATGATAGTAATGCTTGTTTTTGAAATAATGAAAACAGAAACTGGAAGTCATTCACCTCTAGAATTGAGTGATTTCCTGTTTAAGATTATTATAAAAATACAGGCAACGTCTGTTTTAGAATAAAAATGTGTCAGTGCAAGTAGTGCAAGCAAAAGTTTGTAGTTGAAAAATATACTGCTTGTTTTTAAGCTTACATATTTAAATACCTAAAATGATTGAAACAAATCATCTCCATTAAACCTTTATGACCTACCATAGAACAAATCCCAAGCATATATTTATATTTTTACAGTCTGTAGTGCCATTTTTTGGAGTATTTGAATTAGCTATACACCAATACAACCCTTAGAAGCCAAATTTTAATGATATGTATGTGATAAGCCGAGAGTTACAAATTAAATTGCTCAAAAGTGAAAAAAAACACAAGCAAATTGAAAGTGTTTTTTGTTTTTTTTTACGTTTTCCTAAATACAGAAGATGTCATAGCTGTATCCCTCAAAATTGTGATTGCAAAAAAGGGTTGCACTAGATCATTTCAAACTACAAGAAATATTTTGAGTATGTCCATAACTCCATTTTTTAAATATGCTTGTCTTTATAAACTGTGGCAAAAACAAAAATAAAATGAAATTGTGCTCAATTTGCAAAAAAAAACAGTTTCTTTACAAAAAAAACCCCAAACTATTTACAGTAGTGAAATAAAATCTCTGAATGTGCCAAATACTTTTGAGCATGTATATTTACAGAAAACCATGTTGAAATAATGATAAGTGTGACTCATGACCTGCAAGAAAACAACACATACATAGCCTGAATTATATTATATTATTTTTTGATGTGTGTGCTTTGTACTACATTTACACAAAAGATGGAAGGATATTTCTAGAAGGAAACAGTACTCTGAAACACATTGAATGTGTGATATGTTAGTGTTACTCATAATACTGTGTTGCACAGTATTAAAAAGTGCTAAGCAGAAAGAAATATTTGGCCTCATCTTTAAATGGTTAAATTTAGGGGTTTAAATCCGACCTGTTGTCAGAGGTGTTTAAAATCAAGCAGCTATCCATATAGTCTCCATTTGTGATATAAAATGAGTCTTTCTGAAGATCTCAGTAACTTCAGGCATGGTAATGTGATGGATGCCACCTTTACCAGAGGAGGGTTTGTGAAATTTTCTCCCTGCTGGATATCCCAGTGAACTGTAAGTGCTGTTATTGTAAAGTAGAAATGTTGAGGAACAACAGCAACTCAGCCACAAAGCAGAAGACCATGTAAAAAGACAGAGCAGGGTTATTGACTGCGAAGGTGCATAGTGTGTGATAGTCGCCAATGCTCTGCTGATTTCATATCTAAAGAGTTCTTCATTTCTACTCGCATTAATGTTAGCACAAAAACTGTGCGGCAGGAGCTTAGAGGAATGAGATTCCATGGCTGAACAGCTGCATACAAGCCTCACATCACCAAGTCAAATACCAAGCATGGATTGAGTGGTGAGAGCAGTGGTTCTAAACTGGTGGGTCGGTACCCAAAAGTAGGTCACGAAGCTCTTTTCAGTGGGTCGTGGATGTGTGCCTGGGAAAAAAAATCATCTGAGAATCTATAAAACATGCCTATTTTGTCCTGTTTCTGTCTTTTGTTACACCTTTTGTACTGTCTGAGGCCCATGTGCTATTATTTTTTATCAAATACATCTAATTGACCAAAAAAATCTCCAAATTTGGGTCGCAATTCTCTTTGAGGAGTTGATGGTGAGTTCCGTGACCCAACCAGTTGAGAACCACTGGTGTAGAGCAAACCAGGACTGGACCGTGGAGCAGTGGAAACGTGTTCTCTGGACAAATAAAACCTCTCTGTTTGGCAGTCAAAGGGGTTATTCTGGGTTTGGTGGGTGCCAGGACGTTACCTGCCTGACTGCATTGTGCCAAATGTGAAGTTTGGTGGAGGAGTGTTCATGTTATTGGGCTGTTTTTCAGGGTTTGGGCTAGGTCACTTATCTCCAGTGAAAGACAATCATAATGCTTCAAGTTACCATGACATTCTGGACAATGCTATGTTTCCAATTTTGTGGCAGCAATTCGAGGAAAGCACTTTTCTGTTCCAACAAGATTGTGCCCAAGTGCACAAAGCAAGGACTATAAAGACATGGTTGGATGAGTTTGGTGTGGATGAACTTGACCTGCCTTCATAGAGCCCTGACCTCTGCACCATGGAACATCTTTGGGATGAACTTGAACAGAGATTGCTGTTATAGCTGCAAAAGAGGGGCCAACTCCATCTTATAGTTAATGTATTTAAATACAATGTCATTCTAGTCCCTGTAATGATCTGCCAAATACTTTTGTCCATATAGTGCATCAAAGCACAGACAACAGGATACCTCCCCTTGAACAAAAACTTGCCTCACAATACATGTAGTTTTAGCCAGATCATTTTTTGGTGCAGCAACAAATTATTTCTTCCATGCATTTTAAAGCACATAATACTCCTAATTTAAGAACAACAATTTCATGACTAAAATATTTCAGCTGTCCATTTCCTAATGGTTGTCGTGCTACTAAAACCTGGTAGTTTACATGTCAGTCAGTCATGTCAGTCTTCACAATCAGCATCTCAACTGGCAGAAAGCAAAGAAAGATCTAGATAATAAGCTCCATCTATTACCACAGGGGACAGAGCTCAGCTGAGATTTCTGGTTAGATGGACTAAAACGGCAGGAACTCTAGATTTCCCTCACTCTGCTCAGGTTGGATATATATTGGTTTTCCTCAACTATTGAATCATTTCTTCTTCTGCCCACTGGGAATCCATGCTGGAAATGTAGATAGAGCACAGTAATACATGTTTTTATACAGGCCTCTGCTAAGGCAAAAGAAAGCATGTTTTGAGTGTCTTCATATCACTTCCCTCCTTACATACACACTCAGAAAGATGCAATGACAATGAACCAAAGTGGATTCTGGCACACAAACACACATAAATAGTGCTTCTTTTGACAGAAGGGGGGAAAAACTCACATCACCACAAGGACAAACTCATCTCTTCTCTCCTTACACAAAAACATGTTTTAGCACTCAAAGACGCTCACAAAGGGAGCAAGAAAAACACACTTTCAGAGCCAAGCATTCAGTTGCATAACCCAAGGATGCACAAATAAAGTCAATGTGCGTATACTGAGCCACAATTATGTAGATTTTATCACGATATGTGGGTCCTTTGTTTGTAGTTTTTCTGTTTTTTCTCCAAGTAATGTAAAAAAAAAAAAAAGATAAATTTTCCAGCAAAATGTTTATGTACACATGTCCAGCGAGGTCCTTAGGTTCATCCAAGCTACATCTACACCATACATCTATTGATGTGTGCAATCTTTTCCATGTAATATAAATCGATGGTGCTGTTGTAAAAGCCTGTAAAAAGCTCTGATGCTGTTCAGAAGCACACTTCTTTTTATAGTATTGTTGCATCATCAACAAAAACCTTTCTCTATGTGCGGCTTATGTGCTGTGAATACTGATCCACATGGAAAAAGTGAACTTTAGAGACGAACAAAACACTGATGATGATGCAGAGCAGCAAACCAAGAGGGGGGTGAGGAAGAGCAGCCATAAGCAGGGAACAATCAAAGTGCATCAGTGGTACAATCAAAAATGATGAAGCCACAATCATCTACAAGAAACTGGATTGTGCTGTAAATCTACCTGTAATATTATTCCTCCCATTGATATTTAAACAATTGGAAGCACTTTTACTAGGATTAATGACCATAAATTCAGATTAGTCTGATATTTTCCCACTAGGTTATGGTGATGCTTATGGTTTTTTTTTGTTACTTTGGCACCACTTTTAGGGAAAGATTGGAATTTTGTAAAAACAGCAAACATAAGCTAGAAATCTAAAATGTGAAAGAATTTACCCATGGTTACATTTATAGTGACTTATGTAAAGTAGGTAATGTCCACTAAAAGTTAAGTGATATGTTTCAAAATTAGCTAAGGTAAGTTTAAAAATAGCTGCACTCCATTTAGCCATGCTAATGTGTAAGTGTGGATAAGCATTTTAAATTATTGAGGAGACTTAACAGTTATTAAATTCATTCCCATCAGCTGTGAGACAACAAAAAAGCAACAGGAAGAAGAGGTGCTGCACCAACACTTAAACTTGAGATTAAGCTTAAGTTTGACATTTTTGAAGGAGAAAACAGATGAATATAGCTGAGTGAATACTGTGCAAACACTAAGTATTTAAGTGTAAATTGTAAACTTTTTAAAAATCTTTCACTGAAGCTTTATCCATATTCTATATACTGCCTTTGAAAACATCTTTTAACTGAAAGTACCTTATTGATCTGGGTTCAGTCATCACGAGCCATGTGGAAGATGCTCACTGTGTATATCCTTAAGTTCCAGCAGAAATGTCAAATGCGTTCCCCTGTTTCTCAGAAAAGGTGTGTTTTCTCTGAAGTTTGATCCTCAACTGTTATCAGCCACATGTAACTGGAAGCAGTCTTCTTCTTTCTTACCTTTGCTGTTGCATCACTGCAAACATTGCCTCATTACTGCCACCTGAAGAACAGGAGTAGAAAAAAGAGAGGATTAGAAGTCCGCAGGTTGCAGTACTATTTGTGTTTGCTAATCTCAGATACTAACGCTAGATTCCCTCTGCATGACTTCTTTTTTGGCTGTCTGCCCAGTTCATGTTACTTTTTAAAATATGGCCTGTATCAGACTCCTATTACTTCAATGGAGTGACATACAAAAGCAGCCTGAATCTGATTTGAAAAGATCAGGTTTCAAAGGGACTTCTGCTTTTCAAACAGTCAGATCAGAGGCAAAACTCAGATTCAGGTCACTTTGTCCCAACAGTACCTATAAAAAGTGTCCCTCTTGGAGGTTTTATCCTTTTTTTGATTTTATAAGTCAATCATGGTCAAAATAATTTGGCTTTTCTATAAACAAAAAAAAAAAAAAAACACATTACAAGCCAAGGCCAGCTGCTGAGAAGCATCCCCAAAGCATGATGCTGCCACCACCATGCTTCACAGTGGGGATGATGTGTTTGCGGTGATGTGCAGTATTTGGTGTCTGTCCTGTCTGATGGCCAAAAAAAAGCCCTGTTTTGGTCTCATCAGACCAAAGAACTTTCTCCCACTTGACCATGGAGTCCCCCAGTGGATTCTGGCAAACTCTAGCTGAGATTTTATTTAAGTTTTCCACAACGGTGGCTTTCTCTTTGCCACTCTCCCATAAAGCTTTGACTGGTGAAGAACCAGGGTAACAGTTGGTGTATGCCAAGTCTCTCCCATCTTGGCTGCTGAAGCTTGTAACTCCTTCAGAGTAGTCATAGATGTCTTGGTGGCCTCTCTCACTAGTCTCTACTTGCACATGCTCAGTTGGTGAGATCGGCCTGATCTGGGCAGAGATGCACATGTGCCTTATTCCTTCAGTTTTTGGATGAAGGATTATTATTTTTATTATTATTATAAAAATAAAGATTATTATTTTAGGTTACATATTTTTACTCTTTTGTAGATGTGTTTTTACTATAAGAGATTTTCTTTTTTGTATTTTTTGGCCAAAAGTCGTATTAAATTGACCATGACTGATGTATAAAATCACTAAAAGAGTAAAAAAATCCAAGGAGGTTGATACTTTTTCTAGGTACTGTACATGAAGTCTTATTGTTGGTATGAACTTAATGTGTTTTCCTAACCTAAAACAGCAAGTGAAATACAGAATTTGCCATTTCGTTTGTCAATGAAATAGTGAAGAAACAACATCCACTAGATTTTATGAAGGTGGAGTATATTTGGCAGGCTCTGGCATGAATTACAATTGCGGGTTTTAATAGTACAACAGAACTTTCATGGCAAAAATAACTTATGTTTTATAATTCTTTTTTCTCCCTGGAGTTGGGTGCTAAAATTTAACCTGTTAGGCTGTTGGTGCAATACACACCACTTTCTTTGGCGCACTGGATATTTTTTAACTGACTTAACTATGAGTTGACTTTGAAGTGGTTTAGCTAACAGAGAAACAAAACAAAACTGAAAATGAAATCTGCAGGTCTACCATTCAATATTTTTGTTTCCTCTGTCTCTCTTCCACTGACGTACACACGTATGCAGGCTAGCACACTCACACACTGAGCTATATCAATCAAACTATTTCAGGAAGCCCAAGAAGAGAGAGGAGAAAGGCTCAGCTCTGCTCTCAGATTTAGGTCTGCCAAAGGAAAGCTGCTGGCTGCTGCCAAGGTTGAGTGAGCATATTGCCTGGTAATGGAAAAAGAATGGAGAGGCAGACAGTGCGCATTGTCTGAAACTCTATCAAATGATTCCTCTGTCCCTCCCTGCACAGCAACCGTGACACAGTGTCTGATAATGTCGTGCTTGTGTGAGTGAATGTTGTGTTTGCCATCACTTGTGTGACAGAATCGACATGTTCAGTCATCTGGCATGTGCATCTGTGTGTATGTGAGCATTAGTGGTCTGATATCAAGTCATCAGAGCAGCTGTTGATCACTGATAAGATAAGATAAAGAGAGATAAGATAAAATATTCCTTTTTTTAGTCCCACAAGAGGAAATTCCAAAATAAAGAAATGTGTCCTTTTACTAACACAGATGCTGCATAAGGACAGTGAAAACAACTTCTAAATATCATCCTATAGCTCACATCTCATGGCAGATATAAAAACAGACATTTGTCTTTCAGAGGCTGTACCAACATTTCACTAAGAATCACTCTCTTTCTACAAATAGTCAGTTTGAATGCTCAAGTATCCATTCTAAAAACACTTTATGGATGAAAAAGGTGTGAATTATACATCTTACTGCTCATCACTGGAGCATGAAGAGGGATTTTATTAGTTCATTCTCTACTGCCTTCTGCATTTACAGATATTTACAAACTGATTCTCCTTTACAGTTTGACATTAAGTGTTAGTGCCAAGGACAGTCAGACTTTTTGAGCTTTAAAACAAGAGGCTCAATTATGATTCCTTTATGTAGGAAAATAAATGCACACATTTTATGGGATTTAACTGTGGCAACTAAAGACTGTATAAAGTATTTGATAAGGTCAAGCTAGCTGCAAGCTAGGTAACTAGCAGCAGTTGGTTAAAATTTTGCAGCTGATGGAAAGAGGATATCCTGTCCTCGCTCTCGCTGTGTGGCCATATTTCAGACAGACACTACTGCAGGACGGTTAGTTTGCCGACTACGTCCACATCTTTATCCGTGCTGTCTGCAGCAGACTCCAGAAAACCAGAGAGGGGAAAGTCAGCTGCCTCCTTTGATACACTGATTTTATTTCATCATTTCAGATTTATAATGAAAATATAAATTGTCCAAACTTAACGTGGTTCAAGCAGGACAGCTGTTCTCTGTATACCCCCATCCCCTCACTCCCGTTAGGAGGCTCCTCAGCACAGGAGCGTCTTTTACAATAGAACTTTGCTCCAGTCTAACCTCTCCATTTCTTAAAAGCAATGTTGCAATAAAAAAAATCATCATTTTAACATGATATGCCCCATATTTAACCTTATTTAAATCTCATAAGGTGAATAAACTACAAATGAATTATCTGCCACTTTATCGGCCCCTGTGTAAAGTATGAAGGGCTGATATAGAGCAGAAATATCTGCTTAAGTCCACATGTGTCTAGATGAGTTAAAAAACATCTAAAATGGGAACACAGGCCAAATATTTGGATCATTATTATGAAGGGATGCAGAAAAGGTCCATATTGGTGCTTTAGAGTGATCTGAGGATTTGAGGAAATTAAAATTGGCACTGAAAATGTTTGCTGTTTTAAATCAACATGTTTTAACACAAATGTTCATACTTGTGTTCCTTATTTAAAGGTAATCAGGTCTTTGTTGGTTTGTTAAAGAGATGTTTTTATTAAAAACAGCGACCTGTCAATAATTTAATTGCAGAAACTTTTTTTTTCTGTAACAGTGTGAAATTTTTGCATAAAATTTCCTGATATCGTTTGTAGGCCCTATATTGAATCGAATCAAAATGGTATCATAGCAGATTTTGTAATATCAGAAAATATATTAAATATCAATATCATACCGTATCGGGATGAAACTGGTGATTTACACCACTGATAATCACCATCTTCTTAGTTTTTCACAATGGTAGTCAGGTAGATTAGCAGTAGTTTCAGGGTTTGGGCAAGGCCTCTTATCTCAAGTGAAGGACAATCTTAATGCTTCAAGTTACCAGGACATTCTGGACAATGCTACGCTTCTAACTTTATGGCAACACTTTGGGGAATGCCCTTTTCTATTCCAACATGACTATGCCCCAGTGTACACAGCGAGTTTGGTGTGGATGAACTTGACTGGCCTCATCACCATTGAGCACCTTTAGGATGAACTAGAACAGAGATTGCGAGCCCCGCCTTCTTGTCCAGTATCAATGTCTGACCTCATGAACGCTCTACAGAATGAATGGGCTCAGATTCCCACAGAAACCCTCCAAAATCTTGTGGAAAGCCTTCAAAGAAGAATGGAGGCTGCTCTAGCTGCAAAGGGGTACCAAGTCCATATTAAAGTACATGTACTTGAATACAATGTCATTACAGCCCCTGTTGGTGCAATGCTGAATACTTTTGTCCATATATTGTATTATCCTGTACTCCTGCAGTCTAGGATGATGGCTGCAATACACTACCCTATGAACACATGCAGCTGACTTGCTGATGAATACTTTCAATAAAAAGAGAAACACAAAAATTGAACATTGAGTAGATCTCTACCACCTAAGTGCAGTGTCTAAAATATTAAACCAAAATCAAAGAAAAAAAAGGGGGAAAAAAGCCACTCCATCTACAGTGTGCTCGTAGAAACATACTTCTACTTCACTGCAATCCAGCTGTTATGCTGTATTAGTCTTGTATCTGTGCCTGGGTGAGGTAACATCATAAATGTGCAGTCTTTCCTAAAAGTTCCACCATTCTGCAAAGTATTCCTCTATGTTGCATTTTGCCCAACTGGCTTTAACTGTTACCTACACTGCCTTTATGATTTCTAAGGAATTTTGGTTTACATGCAAAGTCTGGGTGGATCAACCAGTCCACATCTGTATGCAAATCGGTTGAGAGCATAGGACCTCTAAGCAAGACCAAGAGTAATGATCAAGTTTCATGAAGCTGATTGCATTTTAATGTGATTCTATTCTTTGTGACCATCTCCAGGTTTTAAATGAAAATAGTATGCCTAAAAATCTAAAATTCATCCAAGAACTACAGAGGGACAGCATAGTTTCATCTACAAAAATATATAAGAAATAGCTGTGTTTCACTGTCTAAATTTTGTTGATTCGCTTGGCTTTGCAATACTATGGAAGAACAGAGAAAACACTACTGTCTTTCAAATGAACATTTCCAGTGGTATTATGACGTTTTAAAAAACATTACATGTGAATTTTGTAGTCTTGGTTCCTGCTACCATCATCCATCTGTGGTACTGCAAACACCACGGACCAACAGAAATTTCTCATACTGCAGGTCAATATCTTCTGCAGGTCAAAAGGTCAAGTTACAGGACAGATTGGCGATGTATCACTATGTTCGATGCAGTATCCCCTAATGTGGTTTATACACTACCTGTCTTTGTCATGTGGGAGCAGACATTCCTGCAGGCAGTGGGCAAGAACCATTATTCTTTATAGGACCAACCAATACGCCATTAAATCAAAAAATATCTATCAGTGTAAGACGTTTTTATTGTGTTTCATTTTAAATGGTGACAATCAGATTTAAACTCATCTTTGTGATAAAAAAAAACACATCTCCACAGTATTTGTCTTTAAATACCACTTTGAGAGTGATTTGTGTCATGCATCACTGTAGCACAGTATATCCTGAAGAATTTTACTATATTTATAGGCTTGTAACATCTGCATCTAAGGGCTTTAAAATGATAAATAGCAGCGAGAACAGAGTGTCAGTGGACTTTCATGGCCCTTTCAATTTAATTTGATTTAAATCAAATGCTACAGCATTTTGCCCAAGCTTTCCTTTTACTTGTTTAATATGCATGTAATTCATTTAACAATTAATTTCATAAGTTATTTAATTTGTAATGGCCTAAGGATAAAAATCTTGGCCACAATGGGGGCGCTCAATCAAAACAACAACAGCAAAGAATAATGTGTAGATATGTAGCTCAGCTCTGTCCACCTCCACCCACTCTTGTTGCTCACTAGTTTTGATGGAGACTCTTTTCAGTTCAAAAAGTGCATCCCGTATGAATACTTAATAAAACTATTTAGAATAAGAGTATGTATGTGACAGATATTTCCCAGTTATTCTTCTAATTTATGGCTCACAATAACATCTCATAGTTAAATAGTTCAAAAACTACTTAGCAGGTAGGATTCAGTCTGTCCAAGCAGAGGGCCACAATTTGGATTTTCTGGAGATAATTAAAGGTGTGCTCCAAGGTTCCATTCTGGCTCCTATCTTATTCTCTATTTTTATAAATGATGTAGGTAAAGACATTCAAGCTAAATTGCATTTATATGCAGATGATACAATCGTCTATACATCTGCTCCCTCTGCAGCACAGGCGATTGAAGAACTTCAGACTGCATTTCAGCTATTACAAAGCACTTTGGAGGGTCTAAAATTGGCTTTAAATGCCCATAAAACAAAGTTTATGATTTTATCAAAGGCTCACTTGCAAAGCTTTGACAATTTAAAAATTTCTGTCCGATGGCACATTGATTGAAAGGATGTCCTACAAATATCTGGGAATATGGATTGATGAAAAGCTTTCATTTAATGTACATATTTCTAATCTAATTAAGAAACTCAAATTGAAGATCGGCTTTTACTTTGGGATCAAATCATCCTTCACATTCTCTGCAAAGAAAAAACTTGTGAAAACCACTTTTCTATCTGTGATTGATTATGGTGATATACTGTATATACATGCAGCCTCCTCCTCCTTAAAGTTACTCGATTCAGTGTATCATGCTTCTCTACGTTTCATTTCAAATGCAAAATCTCTCACTCACCACTGCATTCTTTATGATCTGGTTGGTTGGACATCACTAAGCATTCGTAGACAACAACATTGGTATATGTTCATCTATAAAGCTCTGCTAGATCATATCCCAGAGTACCTCAGCAACCTTCTCTCTATCAGCTCTAGTAGTTACTATCTGCGAGCCTCTAAGTGGTTGCTTCTAATTGTTCCCTGGTTTTTGATGGATCTGGGCAAAATGGCGTTCTTCTATCATGCACCATGGTCATGGAATATCCTTCAAAAATCTATCAAATTAAAAACCCTCATATCCTTTAATGATTTTAAGAGTATCATAAAGAATGCAGTAAAGGAGGAATGTCACTGTTTTTCTTGAGAGGCCACTTTCTCTGAATAGCTGTTACTCTGTTTTATTGTTCTAATGTTTTTACTGTTTTATTGATCATTTATGTATCATGTATCTGTACCTGTTTTATAACACTTTTGACTTTATATGGCTGCTACCTTGGCCAGGACTCTCTTGTAAAAGAGATTTCTAACCTCAAGGTTAAATAAATAAATATCATGCCTTTCCTGAATCCTTAGATTCATTTGAGGATTCCAGTTTCTTCTTCTTCTTTTTTTTTTTTTTTTTTTTGTTTGTTTGTTTTGTTTTCTTTATGTTCCGAGATGCCACAGGGCTAAAAGAAAGAATATAATTTTGACAAAAACTCTGCGAAAATATGTGTCATTGGCTAATACTTGACTAAAAATATTTGTCAAAAAGAATAAAAATTTGGCTTGAAGAAAAGCGAAGAAGGTCCCATTTAAAATAATACCAAAACAATATTATAGAACCCTGAAAATGTCCTGACCATGAGCCTAAAGCAGAATATGCACCAGTATTTAAAATGCAGTTTAACTAATGAGCTGATGACTGTGACTCAGCTGCCTCTCAGGAAAGTCTATCATACCAAAGTATTATCTATGGAGAAAGGCATTTCAAAAATCATTACTAAGTTAAGTAGTACCAAAAATCTGGAATTTTGGGGTCTATGAACTAATGTAGCTGTCTAAGACTTAACATCCAAAATTAGGATTCTTCTAGCTTTGAAAACTTAAAATATTTGATGAAAAGTAAGAACTCAACAAAAAACACAAATCAAAGGAGTAGTCATTTCATAATTACGGTAGAAATTCAAATGCTAAAATTCTAAATATTGTACATTTAAGAAAAAAATCGCAGAAATGGCAGGAAAGAAATGGAAGTCTGTGTGTTGGGGGTTTCTGTGCTGTGGAAATATTGAGGTATTGGTGTCAGTGTTCACCTATTGGTGTGTGTATGTTTCAGACTGCAGTAAGAGTGTGAGTGCGGTTGACAGAGACAGTGAGAGGAAAGCACATTTAGCTGATGCTGTCATCTCTTTCCCCAACTTTTTTCCTCTGCCAACAAACAATACCCACCTGTGCCAGCTGCCATCACTCACGTCTGTCCCTTCATCTCAGTGCAGAGAGAAACAGAGGGTGAGAGGAACAATAAAAGAGAGATAGAGGAACAGAGGGAGAGAGAGAGCGCTTTGAGCCCCACAACAAACAAGTCTGAAACATGCCGTGACATTTCATTAGGGACAATTTTCAATGTGATTTTCTATTCTCAAATGTCAACACTTGTGCACCTGTCAGCACCTGTTATGTTTTGTCCTACATCAATTGTGTCAATTCTGAATTGTCTAACTTTCTACCAATCTGTCAAAACCAATTAACCTGGGCAGATTCTTCTTGCATTTTTGGCTGACTGCTGAGGTCAGTCCTACAGATGGTTCTGTCTGTGTCCAACTAACTGACTGACTGACTGACTGACTGACTGAACGAGTGATGCTACTTTCACTTTTAGAGTCACATCATACAAAATGGGTTTTGTTGTACTGAAAGCCATCTGTAAAGGCTGCCTCCACTGCCTCCAAAGCCCCATGTGGGAGCTTTTCCAGATGAATATCACATACACTATATTGCCAATGTATTCACCCACCTGCCTTGATTCGCATATGAACTAAAGTGACATCCCATTCTTAATCCATAGGGTTAATTATAATGTCGGTCCACCCTTTGCGGCTATAACAGCTTCAACTCTACTGGGAAGGCTTTCCACAAGGTTTACGAGTGTGTTTATGGGAATTTTTGACCATTCTTTCAGAAGCACATTTGTGAGGTTACACACCGATTTTGACGAGAAGGCCTGGCTCTCAGTCTCCGCTCTAATTCATCCCAAAGGTGTTTTATTGGGTTGAGGTCAGGACTCTGTGCAGGCCAGTCAAGTTCATCCACACCAAACTCTCTCATCCATGTCTTTATGGACCTTGCTTTGTGCACTGGTGCACAGTCATGCTGGAACAGGAAGGGGCCATCCCCAAACTGTTCCCATAAAGTTGGGAGCATGGAATTGTCCAAAATCTCTTGGTATGCTGAAGCATTCAGAGTTCCTTTCACTGGAACTAAGGGGCCAAGCCCAGCTCCTGAAAAACAACCCCACACCATAATCCCCCCTCCACCCAACTTTACACTTGGCACAATGCAGTCAGAAAAGTACCGTGCTCCTGGCAACTGCCAAACCCAGACTCGTACATCAGATTGTCAGATGGGAAAGCACGATTCGTCACTCCAGAGAGCACGTCTCCACCGCTCTAGAGGAAATTTCACGGCTGGACTTGTGCACAGGTGGCATCCTATCAGAATGTATCACGCTGGAATTCACTGAGCTCCCGAGAGCGACCCATTCTTTCACAAATGTTTGTAGAAACAGTCTGCATGCCTAGGTGCTTGATTTTATACACCTGTGGCCATGGAAGTGATTGGAACCCCCCCCCCATCACTGTGCCAGAACTCACAATTCAGTCAAGCATCCCATATAGTTTAGTTCTGGTCAGCCATATACTAGGGCTTGATCAGCAGGTGCCCTATAAACAGAGGATATTTACTCATGCACTGGCTGCTGGGTGGGCTCTCAGTCTTGGCACTTTTTTGCATTTTTACCCAGCTTCTCTCCAAATTAAAAAAATGGAATGATTCCATCAAAATTGTAAAAAAAAAAAAAAGACCCTTTGCAGTGGCGGCTGGTTGGTAAAGCTCCAAGGGATAGGGATCCCATTTTTCTCAGAGATGGATCATCTTAGCTTGTTGGCTCAAAGCTAACATATAATAACACCATTAACAGTCTAACTGAATCAGCCTGATCAGTCTATTTGTACTTCATATACTCAACAAACACCATCATGTTTAATCATTCTTACAGACATACTACTTTAACTAAGTGGAAGTCATAGTCTGGTCTGCTGCTCTGATTCATCATCAAATGAAGTGCTCTGATCCTTTGGCGCTGCATGACTTGCTCTCTATGTTTCAACTCATGGGACAGCCACTATATGGACCAAAAGTATTTTGCCATGACTGAATTCAGGGGTTTGAATCAGACCCATTGCCACAGGTATATAAAATCAAGCCCTGAGCCATGCAGTCTCCATTTGCAAGAATTCAGTGACTTCTATTGACCAGCTGCTTTGAAACAGGGCATTTCTCATTTGCATACTTTTACACTTGATTATTATGACTTAAACCTCTGTTTTTAATGTGGCCTTTATGAAGAATGACCATGAAATAGAAATAGTAAGATAAAAAATAAAACCTTAGGCTAAATTCAAGTGTAAAAGGTTAACCCACTTGGACCTGTATATAGCTATTCATGTCTTCTGGCTTCTGAAAGTCCTTGGAAATACCTGCTGGTAATACCTGCTGACGGATGCAAGATGCAGAATACACATGCATGGTGGAGGCAGTGTGGAGGTGAAGGAGTTGTGACAGTCATTACATCAGCAGGCAACTACAGCAGAATGTATTACAGAAAGAAGGCAGGCTTTTGTACACTGTCTTTGTAAATCATAGCATAAGAAGTTAACTACACACCTCAGATCTTCATAATGACTCTTCAAATCTCCACCACACCTCTAATTAGGTTCCTTCATGTTGAATCCAAGTGAAATTAGGCCAGAAATAAACAGGAGAAATTAAATGAAGAGTGCAGCTACCCAAATAATTAGATCAAACATCTTGCGTGGATTCTAATTTATCACTCAGAAGGACTGTTTTTGAGTGCATGTTTAATTGCATGATCAAATATTCTCCGGCAGAGGAAACTGCTTTATCATATTTGGTTTTGTTTAGCCTTCATAGGTTTTTTCACTTATCCAAGAAGACCTGGACTGTTACTGTAGACTTCTGTAAGCTTCCCTAATGAAACAGTCAGAGCTGGACAAACATCTGTTAGTCTGTTGATCATAAATTATCAATGTTAACAGATTTTTAATGTGGGTATTAATTTGAAAAATGACTATAGCTTCTAGTTAGTTTTCATTTTCCATTAACATGTTTTTTTTACCTGTCACTGAATAATCCTAGCCACAGAGTGGAGAGAAAGTCTGTGGTAGATGTTGAAACCTCTCACCACTATTTAGCACCAGTGTCCCCAATAACTTCAGCTGCAGGATTTGGTATAACAGTGAACATATAAGAAGAATCCACACCCTGATCTTACATGGTCAGACCTATCACAGATAACCAGGAGAGTTCAGCGTCATGTACTGTAGAGAACTTATAAATAACCAGTCAAAATGTCTGTCTCTGCACCCAGGCACGTTTATTGTGAAATGCTGCTTGACTTACATGAAGTTATGTACTTTCCGAGCGTATCTTGAGTGAAAACAGTGGTAATATTTATGATTCATATAAAATATCATACGACGATTTCTCTATAGTAAGGTTACAATCTTCATCTTATATCAATTCCTTTAATTCTATTTTATAGGAAATCTGTGAGTTAATGACCAAAAGCTAATGTATTTCTCAAATTATTTTTAAAAAACACAAATACTGTGGTTAAAAATCAATTCTGTTTCTTTATTTTCTTCTTCTGCATCTGTTAATGCATGAAATATTTAAATAAGTGATTTTAAAGGGCTAAATCTTAAATTCCACTTCCTTCAGGGGATCCTGAGACGTTCCCAGACCAGACAGGATAAATAAACCCTCCAGTGCATTCTGGGTCATCTCAAAGGTCTCCCTCCAGCTAGATGTACCTGGAAGACCTCCAGAGTGAGATGCCCAGGCAGGTGTCTACAAACATCTGCAAATATAAGAGTGTGTACCAGAGCAATTCTGCATTATTGATTCTCTGCAGTAGTAAGTGCTAGATTTTACAGATGCTGATCGGTAGAGATCAGTGTGGTTACCTGTCCTTTACAGCAAGTGAAACACCCAGATCCCTTTATTTCCCAAGTACCCTTTCTTTTTCTCTCTCTCTCCCATGCCCTACACTCTCAACAAGCTGAACAAGCCATAAGCATCCAGCTGAAGGCTTAGTCCCGCAGGAGAAGGGGGCACCTACCTGTGAAAACTTGAGAGTCTCTTTGTCTGCTCTGCTGAACCTAAAAGGAGGCGTTTCTATCGCTAAGGAGACCAGATCACAGAGACAAGGAGAGAAAAGTAGAGACAGCCATCATCTACTGTAACCACCTCTGACTCTTTTATGCGTGAGCTGGGACGAGAACAAGTCACTTCAGTTTGATAAACTCGGGTTATTTCTGTCAAGTGTGTTGATGTAACACACCTTAAGGGCAGCAGTCAACTAGAGTGTGAATTACAGAGAGAACAGGGCTGCAGCTTCAAGTGATTAAATTATGTTTGGGAATGAAAACCTGTTTGGTGTAATCCTGATGAAAGTGGATTGCCTGGTGGCTAACAGCTGCTAACAACGACCTTGAGGGTTTCACAGGTACAGTATGTTAGCGGCTGCTGTGAACCTCAACACTGTGAGGCAGAAGTCAGCAGAGTAAGGCAGAAACAAGAACTTCACTTGTTGTTGTGTGTTTTTTACTCTGCTGCCTTCCTGTTTGAGCTTATCATCATGTGGGGTCACACTCTGGATCTCAGGCTGTTCTGTCTGTCAAAAATATATCAGGAAAATCAAATAAAACAGATTAAATACTTATGAAATTATACTTCATAGCTTGTACAGACCTTCTCTCTACTACATCCAAACATTATGATTTGTTATATTCAACACAAGTGTATTTCCAACAGCCTTTCGGTTTGATTTAATAAAAGATGCTTTGGGATCCAGGCCCAGATCAGAGTACTTTTGACCCCAAAGTCAGGCTCATATGATCAGTGTGAACACAAGCACACCATATTTGGGTCCAAGCTTGCTGCAAGAGCTGGTCTCAAGAATGATACATGTGTACCAAAGCAGGAGTCTCTTGCGTTTCAGCCTCTCCACAAAAGGATCTCAGAAAAGGATCAAAGAGATCTAAAAGACAATTTCAAAGAATCATTTTTCACAGGCAAACTAACTAGTCACTTTTTGCAAGTTATTAAAGTACAAAAGACTATTGCATTGAAAAAATATCTGATTGATTGAAGTGTGGATATGCAGGTGCGTCTCATACAATTAGAATATCTAATAAAATGTATTTTTTTCCCTGTGATTTACTTCAAAAAGTTAAACTTCCATATCAAGATTCATTGCATATATAGTAAAACATTTCAAGACTTTTTTGTTTTAATTTTGACTGTTACGATGTACAGATCATGAAAATCAGAAATTCAATCTCTTAAATTATTAGAATATTGTGGAAAAGTCTAATTTGCAAAGGTTTCCTGAGCCTTCACTCTCTCACTCTAAATACACAACACCCCCAATCATGGGGAAGACTGCTGACTTGACCCTTGTCCTGAAGACAATCACTGACACTCTCCACAATGAGGGTAAGTCACATACGGTCATTGCTTAAAGGGCAGACTGTTGTATCAAAGCAGATTCATGGAAAGTTGATTCAAAGGGAAAAAAGAAGCACAATCAACAGGGACGAGCTCAGCCTTCAGAGGATTGTCAAACAAAGAAGATCCAAGAATAGGAGGGCTTCACAAGGAGTGGAATGAGGCTTGAGTTGGTGGATTGAGAGCCACCACACACAGACGGGTGCAGAATATGAGCCATCAGTATCGTGATCCTAGTTTTGAGCCACTCCTGAAGCGCAGATGTCATAAATGTCTCACCTGGGCTAAAGAGAAAAAGAACTTGATAGCTGTTCAGTGGTCAAAGTCCTGTTTTCAAATGAAAGTAAATTTTGAATTTCATAGGGAAATCAAGCCACACAATCCAAGCTTTTTGAAGTCCAGGGTTTTTGGTTTCCACAGTCAGTGATGGTTTGGAGTGCCATGTCATCTGCAGCTGTTGGTCCACTGTGCTTTATCAAGTCCAGAGTCAACGCTGTCAGACATTTACCAGGAGATTTTAGAGGACTTCATGCTCTCATATGGAAGCTTTCTGGAGATACTGATTTCTCACTCCTTCCAGCAGTGAAGCCAAAACTACCAGAAACTGGTTTGCTGACCATAGTATTACTGTGTTTGACTGGCTAGCCAACTGGCCTGACCGAACCCCATAGAGAATCTCTGGAGAAATGTCCAGAGAAGGATGAGAGACACCAGACTTAACAATACAGGTGAGCCGAAGGCTGCTATCAGAGCAACCTGGGCTTATAACGCCCAAGCAGTGATTTAAGTGATTTAAGAGTAATTTGTGTAAAAAGAGCTCCAACCAATCACTGAGTACATAAATGAGTGCACAATTTTACAAAAGATCAACATTTTTGTTCAAGAAACCTTCTTTGTTTTGTGATATTGTAATACTGCAATCCGTCATCTTGTATAAATCCTTCTTATTGTATATGATGTAAATAATTTCACGCTTAGATATGTACAGTCTTGGTTTACTGCTGGTTTACACCCCACACCAAGCAACCAATCAGAGATGAAGCTCTTTAAGGCTGAGCTCATCTTTTTTGAGAAAATTCCACCTTAAGTGTTGAAATAATGGGGAGCAGATGTCCTATTGTTTAGGGGCCACATACGTGGGAGGCCTTGATTCAAGTCTGGCCTGTGGCTCCTTTCCCACATGTCTTTTCCCTAATCTCTCATAAAAAAAATAAAAACACAAAATGCCAAAATATATCTTTGGGAATGTGTTGAAATAAATTGTTTAAAAAGAGGAAGCCATAGTGACTCTGGCCTATGGCTATTGAAACAAAAGCAGGTCATGCTAGTGGACATGGGAGCTAGAATTTCAGATATTTACCAGCCTACTGAGCTATTGTGTGCACATAGAAATGTGTAGATGGTTGGAAAGATGTTTGTTCTGTTGTCTTTGAAGACATTTAATTGTTTAAACTCTTTATACCAAAGGGTAATACTAAAATATAGATATTACATTTATATAAATACCAGACAATGTTGTACAAAGAGAAAAGTCTATGCAAATTCAATATCACCCTTTCCTAAATGTGGAGATTAAATTTCAGCTTACCCTTTATTTTATCTTATTATCAGGCATTTTGTTGTGGACAAGCCAACAGAGGCTCTTTACCTGTTTTCATTGTGGAGAATCAATAATGCATTGCAAACACTTTAAAAATTGCCACGGGGAAACTGTAGCAATACTGTCAGGGGTGACATACTCTTTTAATATCACCCATTTTCTATTTCACAAAATGCCATTGGACAAATGTCTGTAAAACTGCACATATTCATATTCTGCAAGTATCTGGCCTTAAACTGCTCTCTGTCAGGTGGGTGGGAAATATTTAACAGGTACATTTGAGTGGAATAATTAGTAAACAGAAGTTTGTTATTCTTGTTCACCTTCAGTAAAAGCTTTACCCAGACTCTTCTTTCAGGTACATGATGAGAAATTTACAATATTTAATTGCACACAGTATAATGATCAGGGAGTAAGATCCATATTACTGTAAGGAAACAGACTCCTGCTATTGTCTTTTATAGAGCCATCGTACAATTAGACATGAAGTGAATAATTAAAGCCATGCATCACAGCTGATTACTGCAGTCAGTGGTTTCTATCTAAAGTAGGTTAGAGACGTAATTAGACTAATGAGATCTAAGCCAGACTCAAGATAAATATAAGAGCTGAAACTTATTTGACATTGTCTGTTCTTTCATATTCATTATTTTAGTCTCACTAATGACTAAAGCTACCAAAAAGTGCTACTTTCCAACAATTGTCTCCCTCACTCATTTTGAAGAAAGTCTCAGAGATTAAAAGGACATTTTAAGAAGAAAGCAGCCAAAAGAAGACCAAAAACACTCGTGTTAGAAGGCAGATTATCATTTATATATCAAATATTAATGTCTATAATTACCTACTGTGCAGGGGAAGAGTCAGTGGCATGTATAGCAATAGCCTGAGGGCAAAAATAAAGATAGAAGATAATTGCCAGCTGTCTGAAAAATGTCGTGTTGTTAGCATCATGACAGGTTTATGATAATCAGGGAATAAAAAACAAGTCAGCTCTTTGAGAGAAAAAAAGGGGAGAAAGTACATTTTTAGAAATCAATAACTTTGCAGTGAGTTTCTGTTTTCCATCAGGTTCACCAATCACAATACTTAATACATTTTGACATAATTATTCTTTGATGACAGACAGAAGCAGATAGACTGGCATCAATTTGACTGTCAAATTAGACATTTATTGACAACTGACAAGTGAAGCTGCAGATATTTTGGGTGGCAACAAGTAAATCTAAATAAAGTTTATTTGAGAGTTTCGTTACTTGTTTGAAAAGTTCATCCACAGCAGATTATTAGAGTTTCTAAGAGACTTTTGTAAAGTCTGAGCACTGACAAGGTGAAGTACAGTGCCAATAAAAAAGCATTCACCACCTTGGATTCTTTACCCTTTTAATACCTCCGCCAAGGAGGTTATGATATCGGCAGGGTTTGTTTGTTTGTTTGTTAGCAACATAACTCCAAAACTTATGGACAGATTTTGATGATATTTTCAGGAAATGTCAGAAATGGCATAAGGAAGAACTGATTAGATTTTGGGACTGATCCTGATCACCGTCTGGATCCAGCAATTTTTTTCAAAGGATTCTTTACTCTTGGGAGATAGGGCTAATGCGGAGGTCTGTGCTCTCCGAGTGCTTTTTTAGTTGACTTTATAACTCAATCGTGGTCAAGTCAAAGGTCCAATCACTGGTTAATCACTATTCCTGGCTACCATTACACCATGAAGACAAAATAACACTCCAAGCAACTTATATAAAAGGATATTGAAAAGTTTCAGTCAGAGATGGAAACAAAAACATTTCCAAAGCACTAAAGATCCTCCAGAGTTCAGTTAAATCCATCATGAAGAAATGGAGGGAATATGGCACATGTGTAAATCTAGTTATCGAGTTATTTTGTACTGGTTTAACTCATATTTGTATGTACATGGATGTCTTTGTGCTAGGTTTCAAAGAGTGGTTGTGTCTTACCCATCTTAAACTAAGAGTTTTATTTTAAAGGATGTACCTGTACTTCTGTTAGTTACTTCCTATATATAAGGTGCCGTTCTGCTCTTTGTCTACAACTCTGAAGAAGACCTACGTGTCGAAGCCTGTGAAGCCTTAATAAACAGTAAAAGGACATTTTGAGTGCTGACCTTTCCTACTTCTAGTACATGTGTAAATCTGCCTACAGTGCCGTGAAAAAGCATTTGCCCCCTTTCTGATTCCTGGGTTTTTTTCATATTTATCACACTTTAATGTTTCAGATCATCAAACCAATTGTTCTATTTCACAAAGACAACCCGAGTAAATAGAAAATGTAGTGTTTGAATGATTATTTAATTTTTTTTTGGGGGGGGGGGTCCAAACTTACCTGGCCCTGTGTGAAAAAGTGATTGCACCCTGGACCTAATAACTGGTTGTGCCACCCTTGGCAGCAATGACTGAAATCAAGCATTTGTCATAATTGGTGATGAGTCTTTGACATCGCTGTGGAGGAATTTTGGCTCACTCTTCTTCGCAGAATTGTTTTAACTCAGTCATACTGGAGGGTTTTCCAGCATGAACTTGCCGTTTAAGGTCTGTTTTGAATCAAGAGAAGAAGAACTCATGAATCTAAGTGTTATTTTATATTTGAATGGAAAGAGTGAGAGAAATATTTGTTGTATTTTTTAAACTGTCTGCATTTCATCCGTGAGATCAGCAGTATCAGAATTCAAAGCTGTTGTTTAATCCACATTTAGTTAGCAATTTTAATACAGCTTTGTTTGTAATGGTACCATGGCACCATAGCAGAGCTATAGCTTGAACAGTGGTGATCAGGTCCAGAGTGGCTAACCTGGTGAACATGGAGAATTCCCAGTAGGGGAATTCCCAGTTTAACACATGGCAATCTTTAAAATATTGCACAAGGAAGAGATTCAAAGCAGCAGTTCATACTACAGGGTAAGTCTTCATGGCTTACATTGACATGTCAATTCATCACACAGTGGGAAGCACAGAATGGAGAAACCAAAGAGCAGACCAATCTTATTGTTGGATATGGGTGATTGGTAAAAAGTTGATAAGTTCATATGGAATTTTACTGTAAAAAAAAAAGTAAAGAAAAAAAAAATCTCTACTCTTCACTTCTGCACTGTCAACTCCCTCAACAAAATAGCACACACTTTCAACATGTCCGCTATTGTTTCTTAGCTATCCTTGATATTTGCCTAAGTATGCTTTTGAAGGCAAATAAAGAATTTATGCAGATTTCTAACATAATATATAGGCCATAATTCTATTAAAGATATATGAGGAGGATAATTCAGCAATAATGGACTGGAAAGCTGTCAGACTTCAGACACTAATATTCTTTTTTTTCCACATGACCATCTGTAAGAAATATCTCTTTAGATCTGACTATTTTTGCAATCAGATGAAAAGGAAATCTTGCCTGCATCGCAGATAAAATTTTAATATTCAGAACTAAATATCAGACAGAGCAGCAAACGTTTGATTTAAATGCCACATTCAACGCTTGCCACTGACTCTGGGGATTTAAACTCTCTTTATCATATATAAATAATAGTGTGCTGCCATTAAGCCACATATATGATTTAGATGGATGTACCTATTAAACAGCAGCTTAATGAAGTGTCTTTTTCCATTCTCTGAAAGGTCCAGCAATAAAGGAAAATGAAGATCCATTTCTTTTGGTTTATTACGGTAAATTATTCATTCAATTTCTCCCTCTCTCTTTTTCAAGGATCAAATGAGCTTTCAGCGGATCATTAAGACGATGAGAAGTCTGTACGGAGTCTGGGTCAGATTCACCGTAGGGACCACATACACTAACGTGAGTTTTATTGTGGTTTTTTTATGAAGATTGTTGCTGACTTGTTTACAGCAGACCTCCCAGTGATGACTCATTAAAGTCTCTGCAGCTGTCTGAAGCTCTGTTGAACAAATTTCATCCGACTGTCAATAGAACAGTCTGTTCCTCTCATTCCTGTCATTAGACGTGAGTTTGTTTACCCTAATGCGTGTTAACATTAGTATTCAGGCTGCCACTGCTTTGATTCGACTCCTGGGGAGATTAAATTCTAAAGCAGATGATTGCCCAGCATCTACCTTTTTACTCAAATCACTGTTAGATCATTGCTGATCAAAAAGGCTCATATGAGGGTTTGAAAAACAGCTCGCTTTCGGTCTACTCTTAGGATAAGGTTTGATTTTGTTTTAATGATCAAATTAAGTAATTTTGACCAGAAATCTGTTATCTTTAACTACAAATTACTTATTGAGTTTTCCTGCACCATCCCCAATATAATATTACATGCCAAAGTGTACAGACGCTGTCTTAAGTCAGTAGCCGTGTCCCATTTCAGGGGTAGCGCTCTTCAAAGGACCCTGCCTGCTCAACAGCTGACATAAGACTGTCTGATCTGAAAGTTCTTTGCATTTACATTATTCTGGTGATGCACTGGGGGTCAGGAAGTTGAGGACAGCCATAAGGAATGAATGGGAATAGAGGAAAGACAGCACTTTAAAACTCTAAATCCACCAGTGCCCTGCAGTTATCATCAAAAAATGTCTACATACATTGAGTGCGATATCTAAACTTTATCAAAACAGAGATTTTTTTCTGCAGTTAAACCGATTACATGGCGTGGAGGCAATCAACACACTTTACTCTGTCCTGCAGACCTATATCTGTCCATTACTGACTGAATGTCTCACTACTTTTGGGACACAGAAGTAGCTCAAGAATAAAGAATGGTTTTATTTTCCCACTTTGAATGCTTGGCATAGTTGGAAACCATTTAAAACATGGCTTTTTTTGGTAGCATTTCTCTATGTAGAAAGCACTTCTTGCCCCACAAGTGGAGGTCTCTGCTACTTCGGGACATCATCTGCAAATTATTTAATTTAGAAATGTCTTATCAGCCACTTGAGAGTCCAACTTCTTATTTGACATGGTGCTCAATAAATCTTGCGATATTTTGGGCCACACTGGATACAACAGATTAAGCCTTCATGGCCTGGGAAATGTATATCAGCTGTATTTGAAAGGACCTTAGAAAATATTACACACTGTAACAACAGTCTTCAAATACAGCCCCTGAATTGAGACACAACACATATCCAATCTAGTAACATGGTCTGTGAGGGCCCAGAAGTAAGAGTAGTCAAACAGGTTCAACACATGAACACATGGAAGTTTTCAGATGCAGTTTGGTGAGACTTTTATTCCTTCAAGCAGTTCTTGCTTGCCATTTCCTCATCATTGGTTTTAATGAAAACCATTTCACATCATAATACATTTTTAGAAAGGCAGAAAGGCGTCTTCTCCAAATTCACATTAATTTAAGCTTTTGACCTCTGCCAAGGAGGTCATGTGATCAGGTGGGTTTGTTCGTTTGTTAGCAACATAACTCAAAAAGTTGTGCACAGATTTTGATGAAGTTTTCAGGTAATGTCAGAAATGGCCTAAGGAAGAACTGATTCGATTTTGGGAGTGATCTGGATCACCATCTGGATCCAGGAATTTTTTTAAAGGATTCTGTACTATTTTGAGATAGGTCTAATAGCGGAGGTCTGTGCTGTTACCACTTTACATCAGGAGATGGCGGACATGAGTAATTTCAATCCCAGCAGCAGTTTTTGGCTGTGTTTCTATTCAAAGTTGTGGAGTTTATAGAGTTTGAAAGACGCATGCCCGGTCAAGGAGATGAGTTGGAGCGTGACAGAGAGAAAGACAGCAAATTGTAGCGAGAATACTCACAATGCTGGGAGGAATAGAGGAATATTCGCCCTCTGCCATGACTTCCAGTCATCCAGTGAGACCATGGGTGAGACTGTCAGTGCATCTGTTGGCACCGGCAGGCAATGCTTCCGGCATGGCAGTCCACCCATTGCAAAGCCAATGCTTTGCCTCACCATGTTTCCACCCCACTGGGGAGGGAGTAATCGGCGAATGCCGTGGTGGGGGGGCACATGGGGACGGAAACAGGTATTTTTTAAAGAATTCTTCACTATTGGGAGATAGGGCTAATGGCGGAGGTCTGTGCTCTCCAAGTGCTTTTCTGGTTCTTTTAAATAAGATGCTCGAAAAATATTTATGTTATTAAACAGAACCACAAGACAAAGCTTTAACTTAAAACTTTAACCCAGACATAATGAGGCAGGTTTTGATTTAAGAGATCACCACTAAAAGTTAAACCATGGTTACCAAATATTACATGCTGTAAAGGTAAAATAACCTTATCTGAAGCTGAACTTTTGTCTGTAAAATATTCCAGCTGCAAATACGCTTCAGGAGGTGCAGGACAGCAACATGACATCTTATTTTTGCAGAAAGACGTGTTTTGGTGTTTGAGGCTTTGAATGTTAAAAATGTAATACTCTTCTCTGCCTCGATTTGCAACAACACTGTCAAATCTGGTCCTTACACATTTAGCTCACACAATGAAGTGACATTAGATGTTGTTACAAAGAACAGCAGCGAGCTTTGAAACTGTTGAAGATTGAGTTTATTGTGGTAACAAATAACAAGACTTTTTCAAACTTTTCATTTTAGCACACAGTTTTTCATCTAAAAATGAACTTTGGCTACCAGGTAAAGGGCTTGGTAGCCTGTCAGCTTTGTGGTTATAGATTTCAGCCTTTATCCCTGTACTGCGTCTGCCGCTGATTTACTGACTGGTCTGCAACCAAAGTGCCTTTTGCAGGCAAGAAATGCCAGCAAGAGGCCGACTCTTAGCTAAGCTCAATTTAAAGAAAAAGTTAAACTTACATGTTTGCACCCTTAATGTCCCTGTATGTATCATTTCATCTAATAGTCGGGTAAATGCATGACCTACCCCCCTGCAAAAATGTTTAACTACGCATTTTCTTTTTCTTCACATTACAAGAAACATGAAACCGTATCAAGTGAGAGGTCCTGTTCCCAGATAGGGATTAAATGTAATCCTTGTGCAAAGATCTCCTCTGAAAGAAGCATATGCTCTAATCCACATGTGACTACATACTAACCTCACACTTATAAAAGCTTGAAAATTAGTAGAAATGCTTTCTAATGGATTACTTTCCCACTGAAGCTGGTCAGATCAGTGGTAAAGGACAGGGTGGCAAACAGCGGACACATTAAACTCTCTGCATACTGGACTGACACACACTACCACACAAAAAAATCAAGTGCTGCATATAAAGTGTCAAGTAAACAGGTTATAAGTATGTCTTTGTTCATTTTCCATCACATGAGCATAATTTCACAAAAATAAATAAAAGGAAGAGCAATATCAATCTTGACATTTAACATATAAGATCCAATGAACTTTGTGCTGCTACATTCACTCTAAATTGTCTTTCTAGTGCTGCCAATCGAGCAACTTTATAAATGCTTGTTGGCTTAAGGCTGGCTCTGCTGCTACTAGATCTTACGCATTAAAAGTTTAAGCATTGAACAGCCCAAGGATATGTGCTGCTCCTGAGGCAAAATGTCCAGCACTTAAATCTCTGGAAACTCTTACCTGTAGGGGGAATACTATATAGGATATATGTGATAGTGAATGAAAATTAAGCCAAATGCAGGTACTTTAGAGGGATGCTTAAATCCTCCAGAAAGATTTGTAAAGTCAAGCATTTGAACTGTTGAATTTTTAGGGTTTGTGCTGTGACAACATGAAGTCAATGAGTTGCTTATGTTGTTCTATGTGTCGTGCTTTATGATGTGAAGATATAAGCCTATAAGACTGATTGTTACTGAATACTTATATTTAACACCTGTAAGCACTGTTCAGAATAAGTATCAGCCAGTGGCAGTTGATGTTAAGGGGTTTGGGCTGGACTCCTTGAATATGCTAAACATAAATCAATTAGAAAATGGGGGCTTATGAGTATTCCCACACCCACCTGGTGCCACTCACCCTGGGCATCTCCAGAGTATCCAGGTTCCCACTTTCACCTGCTGACCAGTTTGGAATGTACCCAACCCCGATGCTCGACCCGGAGGGTGGTGGGCCTACAGGGTGAGACAGTTGTGGTGAAGAGGGAGCATAGCTCTCAATTTACCAGTCAATCTTTGTTCCAACCCTCACCTAAGGTCATGAGCTCTGGGTAATGATAGAAAGAATAAAATTAGGGGTTCAAGTTGTTGAAATGAGACACCTCAGGAGGGTGTCTGGGCTCAGTCTTATACGTAGATAGAGTGAGGGGCTTGGATATTCAGTGGGACCTCAAAGAAGAGATACTACTCCTTTGCCCTGAATGCAGCTAGTTGAGGTGGTTTGGGCATCTGATTAGGATGCCTCTTGACCGTGGAGGTTTTCTGGGTGCGTCCAACTCAGAAGAGATCTTGGGGTACACCGAGGACTAGCTGGAGTGATTATATCTAGATGATACTTCAGCCTGACTTGAAGGTGTCTTTTCTGCAGAAGTGGAGTTTTTCAACTTCTCAGTCCATTCCTGTGCAGGGCTCTAGTGATTGTCTTCTTTAAGACTACAATTCCTGGCTTGGCTAAGTCCTTCACTAGTGTCTTGGCAGTTGTTCTGGGGTCTTTAGACACATCTCTCACTAGTTTTCTTTTCAAAGTCTTTCAAATCTTTCTACATCTGCCAGGCTTGTTCTGAACTGTGTGACTTTCCTTGAATTTCTTGATGATACTTCTTACTTGAGTTGACACACGGAAACATGATAATGTTGTATAGCCTTTGCCTGCTTTGTGAGCATCAACAGTTCTTTTTTTCAAGTCTACACTGACTTGTTTTTGTTTTTGCTGTGATTCTTGCTCAGACAGCTCAAATTCTTACTCAAGTTTTAATACTGTGCATAAGTTTGAAGATAACCCTCAACTTTATTTTACAAGCTTTGAGCACTACAAAGTTAAAGCACATCACTGCAAAACAGTGGTTTGAGATATGGCTCGACAAAAAGGTCAGTTTTGCTTCCAATGAGCACACATCTGACCAATCAATACCCTTGTTGTATTTGTACAAAAGGCAGATGTAAGAGAAATTAAGTCTCTCTCACTCTGTCTCTCTCTTAGCACTATTTAAAATGTCATTTTGTTTGATATAAGTAGTGTTTTTGCTAAATGTTCAGTGACATAAAGAGGTTTGAAATTAAAAACAACGAACTGAATCAGCTTTAGGTCCTAGGAGGCCATTTTTAGTTGCCGTGGTATTTAAACAGGTTTCGATGTCATTGTTTTTTTTTTTTTTTCAGTAGTGCAACTAAATAAAAAATGGCATCATAACTCAGTTAAAGAGAAAGTTGTACATCTGATCTCTTTATTTATTTCGTCCAGTGTCTCAACTTAGTGTTCGCAATATTTAGGATGAAATGTTCACTTGAAATATACATTTTCTGGTTATTCACATCCCTGTTATCCCATCATCATCATCATAGAGTCTAGGATCCCTCATTGTTTTCATTCAGGTGTGATTTTGAATCTCGAAATCCAATTTCTATTCAGACTTTTACTGACTGAGCCTCCTTGTAAACATGAGGATGAATTAATTTTGTTTCTCGCTGTAAGACCTCCACAGAATCCTCAATACGCCTTAATTACATTTCTCTAGCTGGGTACACATTTTTAAATAGATAAACAGTCATTATCTTGCATCTTTTTATACATACAGCTAAATTACATGAGTTTAAATGAATGCACGCATGACAAAGGATGATTTTAAACCTTAGAACTGCAATTCATGGCAAAAAGGCATCCTGGGGAGGATAAAAGCATCCAATGTGCATTTAATGGGACAGAATGTGGTATTTTCTAGACAAAATTAAGTACAAAATAAGAAAAAAGATGACAACAAAATGGTAGCACACAACAGCACATTAAGCTGCCATTTTAGCAGCGCTGTGAAGCACTTGCTCACCATGTCAGAGTTTTCCCTGATAAAACGACATAAAAGAAAATGAGCACTTTGCTCCTGAAGAGCAGAGTGGTTAACTACATCTGTCAGAAACATAAGGCTGAGGGGAAGTGGAGAGTTTGATGTCGGACTAACACGGAAGCAGAGAAGCTTTCTGGCTGATGAAAGGGAATGCTTTAATACCTGATGCTGCTAACTCTCTGTAATTGACCCCTCATGGCAGCCCTCCATAAGAGGATGATCTCCAGTGAATTGTAAGCGCTGACTTCTCTGGAGCCAAATGTGGATTGGCAGAACTCAAAGTGAAGGGAAATTGAGTATATGAGTGAAAGTGGGCGATAGAAGGGGAGAGAAAGTGAGAGTCTGCTCCCTGTACTGTATGAGTTTCTGTTGAATAAATTACATATGTAGTACAACTTTCTAGTGTGTATGAATTTCTCTGTGTGCATTTGCATGTGTGTGAGTACAGTTGCCATGCATTTACTGAAACTGAATAATCTAGAGCTTCTGAGGCAAAATTTGTAGCTTTGACATATCAAAGCTGCAAAATCACTGCAGTAAAACTATGCATATATATTGGGTTCAACTTAGGGTGTTGGCCCATTATGACTAGGACCGTCCAGCTCTCAGGCTCAGTGTCCAGACAAACATCTATAAAACACCAGTATGCCCCAGGTTTGAATAGCTTTTTTCTTGATTTAAGCCACCAGAAAAAAATGCACCATGCCTGCAGCATTCTGTGTATGTCTATAGACAGCATATTTCAGTCAGTGTCTTTGCCAAGGCTGCTGCTATTTAACCAATAATGAAACATCATCAATGCACAGCACGCCAAAGCTCACTAAGGTTTGTCAGTGCATGTCAGTCAGTTTCAGCTGCGTATTATACTGACAGGACCTGCTGTGTAACGTAAGGTTGGCTAACTGCCATCCCAAAATTGAAGCCTGTGTTTTCCTTAGAGCTCCAGGAGTGTGACGTTTTCAACACACAACAAGTGTCTATTTTCAGTAACCAGTTACAGAAATGCTGACACAAAAAGCCACAGTGAAGCTGGCAAACACACAACGGCACTGGCTACTTCAGTGAGGCAACCACACTGGTGACAACAGCTGCTCAGGAGAGAAACTCAGGTTAGAAGGAACATATTACTCCTTATTAAAACTATTCATTTATATATATTTTGGAGCAGATAAAAACACTTAGTGTTTTATATTTATATAATTAGTTTTACTGACCACAAGATATTTCTAGGCCTACCTATTTATGGTGAAAGAAAAAAAAGGCATTTTTCAAATGAAGCTTTAGTTTTTATTGGGAGACAGAATTTCATCTGCTGAGGCATTTTCCATGGTGTTTAAAGGTACACTGATGAAACATACAACTGCACCATAAGTAGTTTGTATGTGTAGAGTAGATGTAGTTTTACAGTAAAATTAAAGTGACCCTTTTTGGAGTATTCATAACAGACAAAGCTGTACTATTATCAGTGTTAAGCAGCTTTACTAAGTGAAAAAAGTAATCTAGTTATGTCTCAGATTTCCATACAAAAAAATCAATTTTATACCAAAAGTTGTCTCTTTCCTTGTTGATCTGCATGTTTGCTTTTAAAGTGTGGTGCCTTACAACCTATCTCAATTAGCTTTAAGAAATCCCCCTATGCTGTGCAGCCATGTATACATGGACTATAGCCTTACCCAAACCTAAGTACATTGCTGCCCTATTTGAACCTTGAGAGTCTCCTTAGGCCCACCAAACACTCTTCAACCATTACATAAGACTCAAAGTATTTACCTAGAGAATTTCCACCGTCTTCTGTCAAAATAAATTTAAACATACTTTTTTGCTTCTGGACTATAATGGGTTACCAGTGCTTTAAAGCCAATAGTAGAGATGAAATGCTGTTGCTAATTTTGGGGTATCACAGTGATGGAAGCATCTCAGTAGTAACTTTTAAATCTGATGTGTGGAAGCATTTTGGCATCAAGAAAAGAGGAAGGAGAAAAGATGGCGTACAAACAAAAACTAGGATGCAGACACTTCCAGACCTGAGGAGTCACTTGGCAAATCATCACCCAAAAAAAGATATGCAAAGATGTGAGGAGCAGGATCCGGCCAGGCCAAAAGACTCTTAATGAAGTGTTCACAATCCCACTTCCCTACAACAGCGTAAGGGCTCAACAGATCAAAAGGTGTATCAGTGAATTTATCTCCAAAGACCTACAGCTGTTTTCAGTGGTGGACATTGAAAGTTTTAGCACCTTTTAAACATGCTGGTGTCTAAGTATACTTTTATTGAGCCTAATGCACACCTACAGCACCTTTTTTTTGCACACATTCAAAGTGCAATCATTGTTTGATAATGTCACTGTTTTTGAAGTCCTCATTTGTTGTCTGGTCAATAAAGAATCATTTGTAGTCATTCAGTGTTGTAGTACTCGAGAACAGTCTTGGTCTTGAGACCGGTCTCAAGACCACATTTTGAATGTCTTGGTCTTGTATCGGACTCGAGAGCATTTTTACTTGGTCTTGTCTCTGTCTCAGACTGGCCGGACTAGGGATTTTCCATCAAGGTCGGTCTAGATCAGCACTGATCTGCTATTCTTGACTTCATGTGATAATAAGGAGAAGCACTGGTTAAAACAACAAATAACTTCCCCTACAAAAACTCGGACATCAGTCCATCTTTTTTCTAGTCAGAAATACGTCATAAATAGTCAGAAATACATACAAGGATTTATTTTTTACAAGAAGTTAGTTGAACAAACTTGTTAAGAATTGAGACTTTTGCATGTTGTTCTTTGAAAGAGTTGCAGACATCTTGTTTTTATCTGTCAAATTTATTAAAAAGAATACTAAAATTAAAGACAGAATACTTTTTAACTGTTCAACCTTGTCATTTTTTTTTTTTAAGGTTTATTTTGGGCATTTTGTGCCTTTATTTGATAAAGGAGAGGATAGTGGATAGAGTTGGAAACAGGGAAGAGAGCGGGGAGAGACATGCGGTAAAGGGCCTCAGGCCGGATTCGAGCACGGGCCGCCTGCGTATATGGGTCACGCGCCTTATCCATTCTGCCACCTGCGCCCCTTGTCATGTTTTTTTAAACAGATTTTTATGGTCTTGGTCTTGTCTCCATCTCAGCTTGTCTCAATTTCAAACCTCCAAAAGTCTTGGTCTTTCTTGGTCTCGGTGCACTCTGGTCTTGGGCAAGTCTTGGTCTTGGATAGTGTGGTCTTGAGTACAACCCTACCTTATAGTACACTAAGCACACCATCAACCTTTTTATGTGTTTGCTCAGGTATCTGTAAAGTCATTTTTCTTATGACTCCAGAAAAAATTCAAGTAACATTAGTGTCTCCAAAAGCCTTGATAAATTCTCATGATCTGAAGTGAGCAGCATAGCTGAATGTTTAACAGTGTCAGTAATTAATCTAACACCAGTTTCACTACAACACTGATTCAGGTACAAAAGAGTGACATGATAAATTAAATAATTATAAATGTGTTATCAAGTACTTTATGGTCATTTAAAATGTGATTTATGTCTTTTAAATTATGTTTACTTCGTCAGCCCTGTGATTGACTGGTGACAAGTCCAGGGTGTAACCTGCCTCTCACCCAATGACAGCTGGGATAGGCTCCAGGCTCGTTTGCAGTCAGGATGGTTCTTTTTTTTCTTAAAATGTATTTTCTAAGATTTTATCTTTGACGTCTATGGATCAAAATTTGTTTAAATGAGATGTTAAGGCAAGTTGTCTATGTAAAAGTGATGTATCACATCTTTTACTACTCATACATGACAAACATTGATAACTCATTGATGCAAATTCACTGGCCTCTTTTACTCATCTTGACAAATATCACTCCACCAGTAGGTTACAAAGGGGTGAAGTCATGACTATAGGATTTTTGTCCTTCTGCATAATGTTTTCTAAATTGCCTAACTGACATAATTATTGAACTTAATGTCCTCTCTAATAAATGTCAAACAAGCGTTCAAAGATTTATGAAGTTTCAGGCGCAAATGTCAACGCCACCCCTCCTCGTTAACACTCCGACCCGAGTTGAAAACGAGGTGAGAAGGTCTCTGTCTTGGCGGGTTGTCAAAAGATGGTGAAGACAACGAAAATAGAACAACTGTAAATTAGTCACCTCATTAAAGCAAAGACAGAGAAAAAAATAATAACTCCTCATCATTTCAGCCTCGCCAAGCAACATGTTTGTTCTTAATCAGCTAAGTCTCCGTTGGTGTGTGATCATCGGGGGAGTTCTGCGTTGGTTTATGCGCAATTACTTAGTTGGCATTCAATAAGGCAGTGAAGCAATAAACTGGCTTTGTGTTAATCCAAGATTAATTCTCATGAATATTAGATCAAGGAGGGGATTTCATATCGGGAAGATGTAAAATACTCACTGGAGATTCATCATGAAGAGGTTGTGCAGCTCATTTTCTCTGTGGGTGTTGCAGTGCTATGAAAACTGTTGAATCCCTGCCACAGTTTTAGTGGAGTTTTAGATTCAAGTTAGAAGATTTAAACAGCACAGTGACCCTGACAGAAAAAGTCATCGATAAAGAGTGCAAAAATTGTGTTCTGCTCAGGACTCAAGTGATAAGAGGAGGAGAAAAGGACATGCAAAGGACGAGACGAGAGAGAGAAAAAGAAAGAAATGTGCAAAATGTGCGTTCTCTCTCTCTCTCCGAGACTATTCTGTGATTTATACCGCTCCCTCCACTCTCCCAACCAAACACATCACACTCACAGCCTCTTGAGCGAGATCATCATCATATAATTGGTTTTAAATCAAGACGAAGAGTCCGTCGCCAAGCAGGGGGCTTAGATCAATCATGGGAATCAGTGGCAAAACACTGAGATAACACCTCCAAAATCGCATCTCTCAACCAGGAGGGGGCCTGAGGAGACGACCCCCGGGGAGAGCGAAGGTTGTTCTTTCCCTGTCACACGCCTTAATTGGTTTATATGTGATTTACAGATGCAGATATTTATTACATCTCTACTCCCGACGTAACTCCAGCTAAAGGAAAATGTGTTAAGTTATGTGAAACATCTCTGTCATAATATACAGGAGTTATGTTGCAGGGTGTAATAAAAACAGAGTACAAGCCTGTTCATACAGGATTATGGACCTTATCTGCTGCTGGAGGTTTTGTGGAAACAGAGCTAACCATTGAAGTTATTCCCCATACAAACACGTTCTCTGCTTTTGTTAGCTTCTCTTCAAGTGGAACATACCATCTGTTCAGGTGATCACAGGGGAGCTGAACAGATACACGCATTAAATCATTCTCAAAAAGTGACGAGGAAGATTTTAGGATGGCTGTATTGTTCACTGAATCCATATCACACAGCAACACAGAGGTTTTACTGATATGTAACACTAGGCCTTTCTTCTTCTGCTATTATTCAGTGGCAGTTGGCAAAAGCCAAAAATTAAAGAAATGGGGTTTAGCTGTAGTACTGCAACATTGAGCATCCATAAAAAGTATTCATCTCATTGGATATTTTACGCAGTTATTGATTTTATAAATCAATCATGGTCAAAATAATTTGGGTGTATATGATAAAAAATAAATAAATAAATAATTTCAAAGTAAAGACAGTTTTCCACAAAGTAATGAGAATCAAACAATAATAGAAGGTCCAGCAAGTATTCATGGCTACCATTACACCAATGAGACAAAATAACACTTCCAAGCAACTCAGAGGTGGGAGAGACTCTGCATACAACAACTGTTGCCTGGGTTCTTCTCCAGTCAAAGCTTTATGGGAGAGAGGTAAAGAGAAAGCCACCGTTAAAGAAAACCTGCATTAAATCTCGACTAGAGTTCACTAAAAGGCAGTGGGAGACTCTAATTAACTGGGCTCTTCCTGTCCACGCCTCCTGTAGTCCGTGCTCTTATCCTTTTATTTCTAAGTACAGTCCTGATGCAACCTCATGTACCCTAAACAATTATTTTACGTAACACAAACCCACACCAGTGTTATCTTTTAAATTACAAATTCTTGTGTTTATTTAAATCAAAAGTCATTTTTGTGAGTGGCAATTAAAAATCAAAGGTTGTAAATGTTGTTTTTGTGCACTTTGGCACAAAAACATTATGTCTCTCCAAATTAGAGTTATTCAGGATGACCTTTGAAAAGAGCACATCACCTCAAAAAACGAGAAAAAACGTGTCTGGAAGGCAGGAAAGGAAAAAGAAACCCTCCACAATGTCCGGCTGTGACATGAGGTGACATTAATTATGTCCTTTAAATGGGTCAAAAACAAACTTAAGGTCTTAGATCACCAAATGGAAGAGGGAAAAAAATCGTGAAGCATCCAGGTGTATAATTTCATCTGTCCTTGTTCTGTCAGTGGTCCCAGCTGAGGCTGCTACTGGTCAGCATGTCCTGTCCTAATTACTCTGCTAGCAGGGAGGACCACAGGCCCAGATGCACCGGGACTCTCTGAGCACTGAGGGAACGGTCTCAGGATGCCACCAACTCAGACAAACTTAACAGACACAAACGGCCAGTAACCCGAGCGGGGTGTGGACTCAATCAGAGACGGAATCTGTGCAGACGCGTGTGAAACCCCCACAGTCCATGATGCACATATGCATAGGGACTGTTTATCCTTCCAGGTCATTAGCCTCTGACTGTCTGAACGATCTGATGAAGAGGAGGTGACATGTTGTCTCCTGCTCAGCCAGATGTGCTGCTGACACTACAGACAGAAACTCTTACAAACCAAGAGTTTGTACTGCACGATAAAACTAAGACTTTGTGTAGGGCATTTTATTAAGAAACTCATTCACAGCAGACAGATGATTCTTTAATTCCTGATGTAGGATTTTTTATTTTTATTTGAGAAGATTGTGCTTCTTGTGAGGCACATTCAACAGACACGCCCACAGCTTCCTAGAGAAGGTATTACGGCCTCATTTTTCCTGATTTTGAAGCTTAATTTGATAAACTTAGAGATGCTTTTCATGACTGGAATTTGGCCAGTTGGTTCAGAACACAGCCGCCTGTCATACAACAAACCTAAACTACAGATTTGTTTAAAAATCACTTTACAGGGACGTTAAAATGTGTAATGTGTCCATTGGCAAAAATGCAGAGATTTGACAAAAAGTTGCTTGGACATTGTAGAGGATGGGCCAAAGAGACTTTTTGTTGTCTTGTCATAGATCATATGTGTACCGCTTTTCATGTTTAGGGGCCCCAGCAGGAAATGGACTTGCACGGAACCACCAAAATATGTCATTTTCCACTGGGGAACCATTTTCTAGAATTTTTTGAGAGATTTTAGGCCTGCCCCCAAATTAACCATTTATTTTCTGGAAGAATAAGCAACATAATAATTCCTTGCATTTCACTGTTCTCACTCCAAGGTCGGTGCTTGGACCCCATTAACACAATTACAGTAGCTAAAAATGAATTCCTCAGGTCAACTCCTGATCTTTGGCGCATGTCTACCCCTGCTCTCTTTCTCCATATTTCCTGTCTCTCTTCAGCTGTCCTATCATTATAAAGGCAAAAATAATCTTTCAAAAAACTTGGGCCTTTTCCAATGTATTCGTCCTTGTTGTGTTTTCCTGTTCTGTCTCTCAATGTTGGTTAAACTGTTCAACACTACACCCACGATGTCCAGAATATTGGCAAAAGTAAACACAGAGAATGGGGAAAGATCTGAGTCGGTAGCAGATTCTGCAAATATAAAACCTTGTAGAAGTATACAAATGTTTTATGACTGAAACTGATGAGCTACAGAAGCAAATGAAACCATCATGGATGATGGTTGAAGTTAATGATAATGTATATCACTGCTGTCACCAGGTTGGTTTGAGACAGCAATTTACAGCGCACAGACATTGGATGTAATCATTCATCATTTCTAGAGAAAAGTAGAACAATAAATTACGTATATGTTTGAGGGTGTGAAGGAAATATGCTTTTCATCAGAACACTATTGGAGTATACTGAGGACAGAGCGTTGTTGCCCTAGTGCTTAGTTTTGCACACCCTCTCTGCAGTCGTCAAAGTGGGAAGCAGAGGTTCAAACCTTTTCTGTCCCCATTCTCTAAATCACAGACCCTATCCACCGTCTAGTTTCTCTAACAAAACTCATAAAAAAACTAAAACTAAATCTATTTAAAATATGTATATATGATAATAATTAAAAAACAGGGAAGATGTATTGATTAGTCACCAAAATTGTAGAGATAATGGGTAAAATAATGCTGATTTTACTTTATCCCCCCTCATTTCTCTTTATGTTGCAGAATCATTTGATTTTATTTACCTCCAAAAGTAAAGAGGCAACACTGCCAGTGTTTAGGAGCCTTTACACTCCATCAAGCTTTTGGTCATATTCACCAGTTGAAACTCTCGTGTGAAGAGAAACAACACCTTGATTCACACTCTTCATCTCTAAACAATTGCTCCTGAAAATACTGCTAATGAAAGATCAACACTTGCAATACAACACTGGATGATTTGTTGAGTTGTGTGGAAAGTAAAAATCAGTCTGATAAGTCTCTGAAACGTTGCTAAAAGAAGAGAAACATGCATATATCTTTAACTGCAAATATCAAACCTTACATTATTTTTACCTCCGCCAAGGAGGTCATGTGATCAGGAGGGTTTGTTTGTTTGTTTGTTTGTTTGTTAGCAACATAACTCAAAAAGTTATGGAAGGATTCTGATTAAATTTTCAGGAAATGTCAGAAAAGGCATAAGAAGGAACTGATTAGATTTTGGGAGTGATCTGGATCATCATCTGGATCCAGGAATTTTTTTTTAAGGATTCTTCACTATTGAGAAATAGGGCTAATGGCGGAGGTCTGCGTTCTCTGAGTGCTTTTCTAGTTAACATATGTTAACTGGTGTGGCTGTGCCAGAAGATGAGGATTTTTTCTCAGATTAATCATCTTTATTCTTCAGTCCTTATACTAAACAATGGCCATTCTGCTATTGAAGGAATACTAGACCTTTTGGTGTTGAGTCTGATATTTGTGATTGCAGTAACGTATGTATTAACCTCAAACTTCTCAGTAAAGGTAGCAGGAAAGTTACTCACACCTGCAAAGTTTATGACAGTAACTAAAATAGCAAGAAAAGAAGTGCCTGAAATGTTGGCCTGCTTCTGGTGCAGGGCAGCAAAGGGAATGAGAAAAGGCAGCATTGGAGGGAAAACAGAGCTACTGGTGGAGGAAATTTTGGCAAAGCTGTACTCTGGGCCTCATGCTGCTGTCTCTGCTCTGGAGCTAAGTTGGCTGGAAGGTCTGCCAAAGCCCCCTAACCCAGATCAAATACGTCCAGCTAACTGCACCACACAGCAAAAAGTGACCGAGTCAACCAATGATGTTTGACTTCAGTTTAGGCTTACAGGGGGAGGAATATGAGGGTGAAAGTTACAAAAACAACAGATAAGTTATGAAATTTTTTTAATAATTTGGGGTTGATTTGATGAAAATAGTAGCAAATTAAAAAAAATCTGACTGTTTTTCATTCATAATTGATCATTAACAGCTCAAACATTTGTAATCATTAATTCAGGAAAAGGGCCTTCAGAGTGACATAAAGGAATGAATGGACCTCTGGTTGACTCACCTCCATACACATATCTAAAAATGGGTACATGAAAAGTTTTAATCCAACTCTTTCTACTCTGCAGAGCAGGATGAACCATTAGCAGTTATTAAGGAGTCAATACAGAGATTATATCTATGGATGCTAACTTAACGGGCTAAAAATAACTAATGCCGTTTACTTTGTAAATGAGAACCTGAGACAGAGCAGATAGCAGAAGCATATAGTGTGCCATTTTTGGTGCTGTTAGCTGCAGTCCATTCTTGTTGAGCTCCCTCCTTAGTGAACAGAACGACAAAGGTTTCCCATTTATGGTCTAAAATACACTAAGTGCAAAAACTCACATCAGATGTACACACACAATCACACACAAACCCAAGACAAAAGACCACAGGCTGTTTTCACAGTGGTCACAGGCCCACACAAGAACAATCTGTCCTCCTCCCGAGGAACCAAGCAGCACACACACAGACACACAGAAAAACATTTGGGAGCTGTACTGGGATAAAGTCTCTTATACCTGTGTGGGTTTACAGAAACCAGTGAGGTGTGTGCCTTTCTCCCGGTGGTTCATCAGGTCTAATTAAAGAGTGCGTTACTCACCAGAGGGGCTGGTGGCACATAAGGGTGTTTAATTAATATTTGAAAGAAGCTACACTATGTGGCAGTGTTGGGATGGGATGGGCAGCTGGAGAACCTGGAGAGGAAATGAAAAACGAGGAGTGAAAGAGTTATATGAGGACATTAAAGTGTAACTGAAACCCCCAGCTCAGAGCTAACTCCGCCCACTTCAAGAATTTAAAAAAAATGCACAGAAAGTGAGCAGTTTGGTGCTGGGAGGAGTGAGGGAACAAGGACTTTTTTTTTTTTTTTTTTTTTTTTTTTTAAGGCACAGTGTTTTCCAGATGAAGCAGAAGTGACAGTGACTCCCCTTGCCTGAAAGTGACACAGAGTCCCGCAGCACTGCTGCCTCAGAGCGATCTTTTGAGGTGGAGGATCCCCCCCCCCCCGAATCCCCTGGAGCAGGCTGTGGAGTGGTGGCGGACCGTGGTGGTCCTGAGCACTACCTGTTTGGGCTGTTGGCTCAAGCACCAGCGTTACTAATGCCAGAGCTCTCGGAGCAAAGGCAGTGCAGGTGTAGGAGAGGATGGGAGGGGTCCCTGAATGGTAAAGTCAGTTACAGGCGGTAATGTTCTACCTTTTATATAGAGTTTGTAAAGTAGAAACCTACCATCAGTTTTACAAAAATAAGAATGTAAAGGATAGTTATGTTATGTCCTAAATTCACATTTACAATAATGACAAGACTGTATATAAATATGAACCAAGGAAACCTCCCCTTCTTTTGGATAAATCTGAAGTCAGTTTAGCCTTACATTGGCCCTTATTTATCAAAGTTGCATTGAAACCAGTGCAGATTTGGGTGTAGAAATCATCTTACATAAGGTCCAGGTGTGGTATGAAATGTGTGTATCTGGCCAATCACAGCATGTAACTGGGTGGTTTTTGATAAATACAGCAGCTGTAAACATTAAAATAAAACAGCCCTATGTTCTAGGCTTAGCAGGCCTCGCCCCCAGAGTTTCAGACATGTCAAAGTACCTGCTCCCTTTATCATGGTTTCAGTCTCCATTTTAGAGGAGTACATGAAAATTAAATATTTGTTGTTATTTAGCCTGACAAGTGGCGTTAAAGTGAATCAGAAACATCACAAGTGGAAGGACGTCACTAGAGTGGTTTCAGCGACATTGAGGTCAACTGGACTCCAGCTAATGTTAGAACAGTTGATTTATATATCCATGATACATAACTTGTACATGATATTATCAACAGTCTTCCATTCACATTACAATATAATCAATATTCTTCACATTTAAGTTTTAAAAAATGTGGTCAGCTCATCAGATGGGAATATAAAAGCATGTTTTTTGCTTGGAACACTATGTTAAAGGGGACATATTTTGCCCTTAAAAAACAAGTTTGTATTCATCTCAGAGGTCCCCAAAAAATGCCTGTGAAGTCTGTTGCTGAAAAACTCTCCAGTATTGGAGATACTGGGGGCAGTGCTAACCACATGACATCATGAGGGGAAAATCTGAGAATGGCTTGTTTTAGCACACATCTTCTGAAAGGTCTGGGGGGGTGGGTGGGGGTGGTACTTGAGGGGATTGCGGACAGGCCACGGGCACATATTTTTGTTAAAAAAGCCTGAAAAGTTTTTTTTTTTTTTTTTTTTGCATATTTTGCACAATATGTGACCTTTTACAGAAGGAGGCCAGCCTGAAACAGCTCCAGACTGAGAGATGAGTGACTGCAATACCTCCGTTTCAATTTTTTATTATTATGTAGGCTGATAAACATTGTCAGACAGTAATATGCTGGTTTACGATGACATAAACTGCTGTCTTCTTACTGTTCGTCAGACTTAAAAAGAGACATAAGAAAGCAGATCTTTCTCCCTCAGGTCAGTGCAGTCCACAGCATCACAGACTTTTGTGTCAGTTTGAAGCAGACATTCACAGTGATGGAAAGTTTAATGAATCTCCTGTAATTTTCTGATGTCTAGTCTTTCAACTTTTACTCTGCTGAGGGAAGCTGCAGGTGCAAAATTTGTCAACAGGGATGTATGTGGAGCTTTTTCACTCCTTGAAAAAACAGACTGGGTCCATCCATCCTGACAGAGATCTACATATGGCACCAGCTCTTGCATCATAGCGCTGTGCCAAGTTTGTGAGAAGTTGTGATAAATAAAATGATGCTGAACTGCTAAGAAGGTCTGCAGAGCTAGAGCCCCATGGTAAATGCATGTGTCCCCTGTCATTAGAGTTATATTGGATAAAGAAACCATTGATTAGTAGAGCTTTCAGTGTCATACTGACATGTGCTGCATTAGCACATGACATCAGAATACCCAAGAAACCTAATCACAGTTTCCACTTTTTTTCTCCTGAAGGAAAAATTCCAGCAACACTGAACACAGCAAAGAACAGAAACAAAACAAAAGAGTAGAGGGGGCTGGCAAATAAGATGGAGAGTGAAAACAGAGGAAATAGATGAGGACAAACAAAGGAAGTAGAGCAATTGAATTAATTGAAAAACATGCAGAGAAACTGAAGGAGAAAAGAAACAAAAGAAAGAGAAAGAGTATGTAAAACCTCTCATGACCAGCAGTGAAGACAAGGAAACAGTGTGGTGTGGAAAATGAAATTTTCTGCAGGAAGCATTTTCATTTGCGTGCAGCACAGAGCTACTGGAGGGGAGCTGCTCACTCGTCTTTGTGTATGCGTGCTAGTCTGTGTAAATTTGCTGGCATGTTCAGGCATGAGTGTGCACCCAGTACCATATTGCTAAAAATGACAACTTTTTACAGAGGGCAACAAAAATACAAAAAAAAAAACAAAAAAAAAAATCATAAACTCTTCTTAGTTTTGTGTTTCACTTACTTCACCTCTAGTGCCCCTGTGCAGGAGATAAACTTTTTTTAGTAACATTATTACAGCGTTACTGACTTACTGTTATTTAAACCATCCTGTTTTTGGCATCTTGATAATTTTCAAATCTTTTTGTGTTATTATGTTACAATGTTGATTAGCCATGTGGAGAGGACTCAGCAGGAAAAGCCTACGGAGAGTGTTAAATGGGTAAATGGCACCCAGCAGCCTGCCATTAAATGCCCATGGACCGAGACTGATAGGGCCAGAATGAAAACAGGAAATTTAGTTTCAGAGGTGATCCACAGTGACTCCAACAAGGGATTTGTCTGTGAAGACAATGGAGTTGGGGATAAGACATGTAAAGCCTGGTGTACACTGTGCAATTTTGGGCTGTCCCAGATGAAAGATGACCAACCATGGTGATATCTTTGGTTGTGGCTCTGAAACGCCAGTCCTATGTTGCTCTGTGGGACAGGTTAACAGACAGCCATTGTTATGGTCTAGTGACCAAAGATAGCCTGGCTAAATCTCAAAGGTTTTTATGTGTGACACACAATTAACAATAATGACTAAGACCCTAACCCCACCCTCTCTTTGGGACCAAAAAAGGTAAATAATTATCATCCTGTGACAAAAAAAACTTGAAATAATTCACATATTTAAAGAAGCTCTTGCATGGTTTTGTATCGGCTCTATTTGTGCCATTATTCAAAGCGGGTCCTGTCTGCAGTGACACAGAGGGCCACATCACAGACTCTCCATCTCGCTTTCTCTTCAGTATGAGCTATTCAGGCTGTCTCCTGCATGATCTGCACATTTATAGCGTCACAGTTTTAAAAAGCATAACGTGATAATAAACAAACTACCACTGGTTGTAAACTCATCACAAAACTCACTAGGCTACAATATGGTGGTTAGCATTCAAAGCTAGTGGCAGAAACAACTGAAAATGGGACAGAAAATTGATTTAAAAAAATGACGTTTAGAGTCAGATTTACTGGTGTGTCCTTAAATATCCAAGAAAGACACCCAAGTTCCAGGCTCACTAGAAATCTTGTAAGGAATTTGATTGCATGGATAGTATCATTGGAATGGCAAAATGAATGGCTACAGTTTTTGATTCGAAGTTTATTTAAATTTTTATAAACTGCATCACTTTAGCCAGGACTACTTTGGCAAGAAAAACAAATGATTTACAGTTCTAAATATTTCTTTACTGGCAGTTATTAATAAGCACTCATAATGTTACTTATGTTTAGTGGTGTGACTGTTCTGGGAGCCCCCTCCCCTTCTACGAGCCTATGTGGAAAGCATCAAGCAGTAACAGCACACATTCCTGCTCTTCCTATGCCAATAAGGAAAGCCCAAGGCAGAGAGAGTATCAGCAAATAAACAGAGCAGAGAAGGCATCAATGACAACAGAATGACACTGATTAAGTCAGAAACAGAATGAAGGAGGAGCCGGAGAGGAGGAGGGTTACAAAAGCTGCTTGCAGAGGAAGCGGCAAAGTGTAGCCAGTCTAGAGCAGTTTCAGGTCTGTTTCCAGAGGCGTACACTATCTATGAGATGATGAGGAACAATTAGCAATGGGTGTAGAGATGGAATATGGTGCAATTTTTCACCACCAGTTTAAAACGCATCAAACTGAGGCCCTGGGCTGCAAGTTGAATCCTCTCTCCTTAGGTGGTGATTTGTTCATTTTACACTGGATGGTTGATTTGGTGACTGGATGGTCTGGCAACCAACCCTGATGTCTTGCACCAGCCTCTGCAAAAATCAGCACAACACAAAATGCAATTGCCCAATTCACTTAGTGTATGGTTGGATTCTTTCAATGAAATCTAAGTCAACATCCAGTGAATTCCAATCCATACAGAAAACATCATTTAGTGTTACCAATTCAAACTTTTGGGCATGTTTGGTCAGAAATAGAGGCTTATGGGGAGCCCAGATGGTTGAGTGGTTTAAGGCGCTACCCATGTGCATGGGTGGCCCGGGTTCGAATCTGGCCTGAGGCCCTTTACCACATGTCTCTCCCCACTCTCTTCCCTGTTTCCGAGTCTATCCACTGTCTTTCCTCTATCAAATAAAGGCATGAATAGGCCCAAAAATAAATCTTTAAAAAAATTTTAAAAAAATTGAGGCTGATGTAAGGCATAGATGTTACAAGTGAGCTGCTGAGGGGCACCATCAGGTAGAAGGAGGATTGAAACAATCCTGATCATGTTCTAGATGTCTCTGCATATTACCAGGGGCACAGAAAAATAATATGTCAATTAAGACGAAGTCCACACCTTTAGGGTGGAGTAAGGGGTGCGTTTGGCGAGTAAGCATGCCCTTGGTTATGCTGTGGATGTCCCAAGGGCCATAAAACTTTTGTTGGTCTTCGGGCATAACACCAGTGGGAAAAAGGAACAGACAAAAGAGCTTGACCTTGGCTACCAAGGCACATACATGTCAACATGTGTGAAGCTTGACTCTGTGCCACATCAGGCCCCGTGATGAATGCTTAGTGCCCTACATGCCTAAAACTTAAGCACATGACTGTCAGTCACATTCATCTGACAATTGCAGATATTCGTTTCATGCCAAGATGTAAAAAGCAAAATAAAAAGCTCCCTTTGTATGAAAAAAGTGAAATATCCACCAATGCAGCAGGCAAATGTCACTGTTTAGAGTCCTGAAATAACATGTACTCTCTAAATTAGTTTGCTTGTCCGATAAATGTGACTTATATTAAGTGTAATGAGATGTTTTTGAGAAGTTAGACAAATACACTTGCGGTGCAGATGTAAAAATATGTCTCTGCCTGTAAATGTAAAAGGGGAAAAACTGTTGAACTGTTTGTTCTCACAGACATTCATTCATCATCACACTTCTCATAAAGTAAGCATGATTTCAAGTCTAAAGTTTAATTCGTCTCCATTTCTAACAACTATATAAACAAGATCTTCCACCAATCTCCGCTATAAATACAGCAAAAACCACTATGTCAAATCAAACCTAACATAAGCTGCTACAGCTCTATGAACTCTTAAACTTTAACACTTTGTTTATTGTGGTTCTTTTACCAACACATTAACAAATGAAGTAGAAATTGGGATTGAAATATATCCAGATATAATCAACATTTACATCTTTGTCTTTGTGTTCTTACAACTCCTCCTGAGGAAAAATGTTAAGCTTGATAAAGTGGAGATAAAATGTGTGTAAAAGGCAGCCCTCCATTTTCACCTTAAATGTTTTATATAAAGTTGTAAGTGCTCTGTGCTCCTGTTGAAGTGCTTTATGCTCTGCCACAGCAGTTAATTAACATTTTTAGAAACAATCTTAGAATCACGACAAGGCTCTGATGGGAACATACAAGCGGAGAACAAGTGTTTTTATGCAGCAGCGTTTTTCTTCTGCTTAGTCTTGTCCCTGCCTGCCCTCAGGCCTTAGACGCTTATTGGCCCACAATAGAATGATGAATTCTAAGAGGGGTCCTAGAGCCACCGCCATTGGAGCCTCCATTGGAGGCTTTTCTGTCTTTTTTGCTTGTCTTGATAACATATAAACACTAAGACAGTGGTCAGCAGCTCAGGATGTACTGTTATCACCAACTCAGAGTTCCACGGCAAAAAAGTAATCACTAAACATCCATTATATAGCCGAAGACATGCAAGGCATGTGGAAAGACGGTTGCTTTTACAATAATTATCCTGACCAGGAGCATTTGTACCACCAGACAAACTGGATTGCCACACCTGCTTGATACCATACAATCCAGAGTATAAGACACATTTTTATTTATTTTTTTATATCTAAAAGTTTAGAGCATCCTGTAAACAAATGTAACTAGAAAAGCACTCGGAGAGTGCAGACCTCCGCCATTAGCCCTGTTTCCCAATAGTGAAGAATCCTTTAAAAAATTCCTGGATTCGTCCCCATGTGCCCCCCCACCACAGCATTCACTGATTACTCCCTCCCTGGTGGGGTGGAAACACGGTGAGGCAAAACATTGGCTTTGCTGCAGGTGCCAACAGATGCACCCATGGTCTCACGGGATGACTGGAAGTCATGGCAGAGGGTGAATATTCCTCTTTTCCTCCCAGCATTGTGAATATTCTTGCTACAATTCGCTGTCTTTCTCTCTGTTACGCTCCAACTCATCTCCTTGACGGGCGTGCGTCTTTCAAACTCTATAAACTCCAAAATTTTGAATAGAAACACACCCAAAAACTGCTGCTGGGATTGAAATTATTCATGTCCGCCATCTCCAGGTGTAAAGTGGTAACAGCAAAGATCTCCGCCATTAGCCCTATCTCCCAATAGTACAGAGTCCTTGAAAAGATTCCTGGATCCAGAAAGTGATCTGGATCAGCCCCAAAATCTAATCAGTTCTTCCTTATGCCATTTCTGACATTTCCTGAAAATTTCATCAAAATCGGTCCTCAACTTTTTGAGTTATGTTGCTAACAAACTAACAAACTGACAAACAAACTAACAAACGAACAAACCCACCCGATGTGGAGGTAATAAACCTAATAAAAGCATTTTGCCAGTATAAATTGCCACTGAATGCACACAGCCTGACGCTTCACTGCTCAACATGCCACAGGACACATAGTGATGCTGACCAGGCTGGTGTTGCCGTTTTTGAACTGCTTTTCTTCCTCATCAAGTCCTAATTCTCAGTTTAAAGAAAATGTCAGCATACTGCTAAGTAAAAAACCCTTGTGGTGATTATCATTAAAGAAAACATGTGATGAGCAGAGGTTTTGACACAGCCTGCTCAACACACCCGTGTTTATATAATGATGCAGATCAAGTTAGTTTTGCCACTTTTTAACTGCTTTTCTCCTTCATTAAGTCCCAGTTGTCTAATTAAAAAGGTGTGTACTGTAAAGTAAAAATACCATTGTGAAAACTATCATTTAATGCAACATGTTACAAGCAGAGGTGGGAACAGCCTGCTCAGTACCCCCATGGTTAAATAATGATGCAGAGCAGGCTGGTTTTGCCACTTAAGAATCACTTTTCTCCCTCATTAAGTCCTAATTCTCAATTTAAAGAAAATGTTGTACTTTTAAGAAAAAAAATTGTTGAGACTACAATTTTTTTATGGTGCAAACTCTGCTGAACACAATGGAAATTGATTTGGAGGTAGGGATTGGAGGGATGCCTCAATTTATTACAGTAAGAGGCATGTAAAAGAAACAAACATGAAAAATAATCCTCCTTCTCATATTGACTAAGTTAATGGTCTTGATTGCAAGTTTCAAGCCCTTCTCAGTCTGGATGGTGGTTTCCCGAGCCGTAATCCCATTCCAACCATTTCTTTTTTAAATAAAAAAAAGTGAAATATATTTCTTAGTGGTGCTCAGTGAAGAGCTCACCCTCACCCCTCCCACTCACTCACTCATCCAAATGTTTTTGCCCTATTAACAAGTTACATAACCAATCAAACACCCCCCTGTTGGTCCAAGCTGCAGGTACTGACAACATTTATAACATGTATTCTTCTCAGCACACTGCCAATTCATGAAACTAGATGGGCTGCAATTCAGCATGGTTATTAACAATACAACCCTTCAGCTATTTTATCTTGCAGCTTAAATAGACCACCAATTGATGGATGTTTGTCAGGTGATTGGATAACGATGCACGTTAAGTGTGAAATCAGTGCAGCTTGAGTTGTTTACATAAAGTAGCTTGTAGGCATTGCTCCACTGACTAGCAAGCTGCTCACAGAGATCTTCCAGCAGGAAAGGGATCCATCCTTTAGTCTAAATATGGTATCTTTCATTTTAAAAAAAAGTTGGGGGTGCAAAAATGCCAGACAGGGATTAAGCACAGCTGTCTGCAGACTAACAGAAAACATCACAGTGTTTTTGTTAAGCTCTTATTCAGTTTATGTTCATTATACATCATTGAATAGAGCAACAGGAAACAAAAAATGCTGTATCAACCTGACATGTCAGATGGATGTCTGTGTCACACATCCATCTGGGAAACCTTCAATACTAAGCGTTTGGTAAAGGGCAGAGAATTTGAAAAAAACTCAGAGTGTGATTGGATGAATGTTCTGTCACATCTTCACGGGCCAATCAGAGCAACAAAACAGGTGACGTAGACGCGACTGAGGTGCACGTGCGCAGCTCCTGAGGAATAACACGACCATGGAAATGACAGTAGAAGACTTCTGTCATTTTTGAAAAGAAAACAACTAACTGCTGTTCTTTGTTCTTCTTTTAATGAAGAAATGTTGTCAAGTTCTAATAAAGCTTATGCTTTAGCAGCACCCATTCTAAGCTCTTACATCATAATTGCACCGGCCTCTTGTTGCTGCTTGCTTACATCACGACTCCGCCGCACCTCAAAGTATTGCCCCTCGTCGCTGATTGATCCTGTCACTTTCTAACTGAGCCCAAATGGTTCAGATAGGAGATCTGCAAGATGGATTCGCCAGTGAGAAACAAGCAAAGGGGCGTATCCATCTGCTTTGCAAGGTTAGGTCCGAATGGGATGGAAATCCAACACTATGGGCCAACCTGATCTTCAAGAAGAAAGGAACATGGTTGCAACAGCCAAAACATCAAACTATGAGCTTCAAACTGCAGACGAGGAGCCAATGGAGCAAAAATTATGCCTATATTGTTCATTGTATTAATACTTTCTATACATTCATGAGTATGGACGTGGACTTTGCACTACAGATACGCACAGATGCATCACAGTTTGTCCCACCACCACTGCCACACACACACAAGCTTGCACATACACAACTTTGGCAGCTCTGCCAGGAGGCTTCGAGTTGCTCCATCCTCCTGTATAGCTTTATTTGTTTTGTCATGAAAGCAAATTTTTGAAAACTGACACTTGCCGTAACGAGCATCTGTTTTTGCCATCTGTGGGCTATGCAAATTAAGCTGATGAATATTCAGACAGGACTCGGTTTAGAGGCACCAGTCCTCGGGCTCGCTTACAGTTGGTGGAGAGAGAATCGTGTCGACCAGCGAGACGAGGGGAGAGGAGAAAAAAGGAAGCAAATCTTCACACCCCCTCATGCACTTCAACTCCCCATCCTTTCTTATGCAGTTTAAGCGGGCATATGCTGAATGAAAGCTCTGCTAATTTGGAACAATTTATGAGCTAACAGACGTGGTGGCTTCATTCATTCACTCCCAGGGACATCTGATATACCTGTCCTGTGTGCAGAAAGCTGTTTTCATGTTTCCTGGCCCTGAAGTCCATCATCTCCTTCATACCATCACTCTCCAACTCTCTTTACTGCTTTTCCTCCTCTGCCTTGTCGGTTTTCAGCTCTCCCTTTGTTTCTTTTGTTCTCAATAAATTCATTGTTTCCTCTCTTTTTTCACCTCTATTTCACTCTTTCTACTTTCCTCCCTCTTCATTTCAATTTTTCACCTCTTCTCTTTTTACCTTCTACTTACAGTGAGGGCATAGCATGAATTATTCAGCAGCGTTGCAGGACGATAATGGGAAATTAGAGGTGAGTCTGTGTGTAGTTTGTGTGTGAGCGTGAGATTATTTGATTCATTCAGGCCAGGAGGCGACTGTAAGGAGCTCTTTATCCATATAAATTATGTCAATAAAGTGACACTTCTGTTTAAAGTTGCTGAGTGAAGATGAGTGACAGCCGATTGAGTCGTTTCAGGGAGATAGAGTAATGATCGCTGCTCGGCTGTTATGTCAACATTATTGTGGGCTGTCATTAGGGCAGTGAGTCAGAGCTGGTATCTGAGGGAGTTCAGTAAGAAAGAGAAAACTGGTGCCAGTGGAGAGGTTTTCCTGAACAAAAGTAGTTCCCTTCAGGTTATGTATCTAGGACAGATTTCTTTAAAGGTTTACACTATATTTCTTTACTTGGAGCAAGAAACTCAAGGTTAAAAAACAAACACACAGTATTTACACTATAATAGCTAACTTTTTATATGAGACAGTACTTTAGGGAAGGGAAATTTGATCATTAACAAACACACTATATGGACAAAAATTATTTGGCCACGCCTATCAATTATTGAATTCAGGAGTTTCAACCAGACCTGTTACCACAGGTGTATAAAATCAAGCACCTACAACCTTGCAAGCATTTGTGATACAAAAGGGTCATTCTGAAGAGCTCAGTGACTTCATGTGTGGTATTGTACTTGATGCCACCTTTACAATAAGACAATTGGTTAAATTTCATCCCTGCTGGATATTCCACAGTCAGCTATAATTGATATCATTAGAAAGTTGAAGCATTTAGGAACAACAGTGGCTCAGTCATGAAGCAGAAGACTGCTTGCATTAAAGGGGACATACAAAGCAAAACCCCCATTTTTCAGGCTTTTCTAACAAAAATATGTGCTCCTGGCCTGTCCACAATCCTGGAATGTCATGGATTTTGAATGTCTGACAGCCCTCTGTAATCTTTTTCATTCTGTCACGTCTAAAATTGAAAACAAAACTTCACAAAAGATCTTTTTTTAGGTCACCAGCATCTCATCTCCAGCATAATTTCCACTAATGAGGATTATTAGCATTAAAATTAATGCCGTGTAAAGTACACTGTGTGTGATGTAAACAGCTTCATGCAATAATGCTATAGTCGTGCAATACAACAAATCAGTAAATGTCACTGTTGCCAACATTTTTAATAATTGCTTATTATCAATTTAATCAATTAATTGTTGCAGCCCAAATTCAGTGCATTCTCTCCAAACTCTACCAGCAATATTGAAAAACAAGGAAATGATAAATATTGTAAAACATTCCAAAACATATGTACTGATACCTAATATGAAATCTGATACTTTCTTATATCATTATTAATATTCTTTTAATTTTTATTTATTTATTTATTATTTATTTATGGGGGGGTATTATGTATAAGGTTACACAAAGCTCTAGTAAACTTGAAACATTTAGTATTCAAGTATCAAAAAAAAACTTTAAAATGCATAAAACCTGATAATACTCCTATAACACATATTATACTTTGTGTTTGCTTTATCGCAGAAATAGGTAGCAGCAGCAAATTTAATGTTTTCAAAATGAAATATCTGAAACTGCAGTGTACTGTAAAAAAAAAAAAAGCAGCAACAACTGTGAACAACCATTAGTAGCACAGGGCTAAAATGGCAAACTTAATATCTAAAATGATGTGTAAAAAGTTTATATGCATGGATCAATATCCATAAAAATGATTTTAAAAACTCTACAAATAAGTTAAAAGTCACTCGACATAATAATATATACTGTATCTATGGACTTTTGCAGCAGGAGGCAACAAATGTGAAGTTTTAAAACAAGCAAACAAACAAACAAACAAAAAAAACATAAAATCAAGCTGTTACAGAAAACACTTCATTTCTTGATGTGGCCATTCACAATAAAAGCACTGGAGGAAAACAACAACCATGGACTTTTTTTAAAGGATTTGTCAGAAGTACCACATTTATCATTGATTTAGCTTTAGCACTGTGTTAAAAGTGAGATTCCCTGTCAGCTTTGTTAAACACCACAACCTGCTTCTTTGAATCATCATGGGCTTTAAACAAGCAAGTCATGACGTAAAAAAACACAATTACATTGTTGTCAAAGACGTTGTAATGTGAGTCGCTGCAGCTCGTATTAAAGCCACAGGCAGGGTGACAGACTCCTTGTTGTTGTTGCAGACTTCAAACCAAGAGAAGAGAGAATAGACCTTCTACCTTATTACTGAGCTTCACATTCATCACATGGACACTGCTCTTTAGTATCAGAATGACACAGGATGATGAGTGGACTCAGAATGAGAATGAATGCTGCCACCTGTCAAAAAGCACACTTCTACGCTAGCCCTAGCATTGTGGGTGCATTCACAGCCCAGCGTCAGAATTTTGACTAGTGGCATGAATCAACTCCATCAGTCTGATATAAAAATAACGTAAATATCTGACCCAATGCTGATATTCAATCGGATCTGCCCCATCCATCCATCTTCCACATTTTCTTCCTCTTATCCAGGTCGTGGTGGCAGCAGGCTAAGCAAATCAACCCAGACATTTCTCTCCCCAGTAACATTTTCCAGCTTCTCATGGGGGATTTTGAGGCATTCCCAGGCCAGAAGAGATAAACAATCTCTCCAGCAAGCTCTGGGTCTACCCGGGGTCTCCTTCCAGTGCCTGGACAGAGTTCATGAAGATTTTCTGTCTTCATTGGTGACATTTTAGACACAGATTTTTTATATTTTTCTCATCAAATATGGTAAGCATTCAAGTGATTATCTCAGTTCAGTTACAAAAACAACAGGCAATAGTTTAGCATTAGCATTTTCACTGATATAATTAACACCACCAAAGATGATCCAATGGATGAATGAATACTATTGTATAAATGATCCTTATCCTCAACTGCTCATTACAAAGTTGACATCTAATTATTTGGTTGTCTCTTCTTCACATCCACATTCATCTGGTCTTCACTCCTCATTCAGTCTTATTTAGTCCTTCACGCTGCAGGACTTCCTCTTTGAAACTAAATGGTTCTGATCTATTTTCTAACTTTTGATTTCAGCACCTAGAGGTGCCCCCTCCTCTGTGAAACAGCTGCTGGCCAGGAAACCCAGCCAGGACCTCTGGTTGGTCCAGTGAAACTGGCATGAAAAAAACATGGAGAGGAAAAACAGGTTTCTAAACCCAAACAGTTACAACATGATTAAACTAGACAGAGCTTGTGAGGGAACTGTGGTTTAAAACACTATTTTATATATAGATTTAATACATCCAGCATTCATAGCCCAAGATAAGATTAGACAAGATACATTCTTCTGCTGCCATCGCTGTTTCTTTTGTTAACCCCCCTTTAAATGTAAAATCCAGTGAATGGAAGAATTAAATGTGGACATTTTATCTTACTCTGCATACATGTGTATTCATGTCCTGAAAACTAACCTGCTCTAAAAGGATGAAATGTTTATTGTAATTTGTACACAGGTCCTGTCTCTGTTTTTCTCTGCTGCTGTATAATCCCTGAGCCCTGAGGTGACAGCACAAAGTATCTCTATCTGAATGGAAGATAAGTTTGGAGTTTTCTCTATGGGCTGCTTTGAGTACCGACGAGCTCATTCTCCCTCCTTCAGGGCTTCGTTTAACTAACTAACAGTCTAAGCTGTGCAAATCCATCCAGCTGGAGGTGAACGACAGAGCAAGCAGCTGTCAGCTGCAAACTGGTCTCCAACGCTGAATCCCAAAGCAGCAGCAGAGAGGAACAGTCACAGAGAAATTGACCAGGAGGGAAATGAGACACTGAAAGGTTTCTTTTCTCTCTTTTTTGTTTGGTTGAATATAGAGGAGGGGATGGAAATGAAGAGAAATTAACAAAGTTTGGTGAGGAAGTTGGTACACATGACTGATGGATACAGCCATTAGTCTTATGCCCTCTAAAACATATTTAGAAGCTATAGATTGTTAGAAACATTGGATCAAAAAGGCATTTTTTTTAATGCACTGCTCCTCTGATACTCACATTTCCACTTCAGTAGTCATCCGACTTTTTAAAAATATTTTCCAGACATATTATGATGTCTTAAACTGCATAGGATGGCTAGGAGCTGGCACATACAATCCCCAATGGCACCCGAACCAGCCCACTGGGTTCTTGACATCTGGTATAGGATGGGCTGGATCAGGCCCTGTACAGCGCATGCTCAGGCTGCTGACCATTCCTATCCCTGCTCTTCTGAGCACATCAGCATTAGACAGTCTTGCCAATGATACCCAAAAATGCACCCAAGAGAAATTGTCATAAAGGAGTTCTGATCCAAGCAGCTGTCCTTACATTAAGCAACATGCACTTAATTTCACTCTCTTGACTGGGAACAGCTTTGCAAAAAGATAAATGGACTACTGTCGCACGCAAGCTAACCCCTGCTAATACTAGCCGATAGCAGTTCACTGAAACTGAAAACATTGTTTCTTTTAAAAACTGAATGTACAGATATGACAAAACCCCACCACTGGTTATCTTCATATATTCATTCATTAGCTGGTTCTGTCAGAGGGACTGATGGGGGATGACGCATGTTTATTTCAGTAGCCATTTTTTTTTTCAGTAGATTATGAGACAACACAATTATCAATCCAAGAAAAAAGTGTCCAAAAAAACTGTACTTGCACCAACTCCAAGTCCCACTCCTAAGGGATAGCCTGTTATAAGCCTTATCTGTACTTTCACTCCAACCAGTTTCTCTTCATTGCATCCATTGCATCCACAGTCCTTCAGCATCTATCAGTTCCAGCAGAACTATCATGTCAGGATTTTAGACCGCTGGAGCACCAAACTAAACTGTGTCTGACTTATCAGTATGCACTGTGCTGTGTCTCATTTTTAGTGTTTGCATAAATGTAAACAAAATCTGACAGAAAAGAACAGCACAGCCACAACAACAGACTGACATTTCATCTACTTGGAATAAACCCGAATATACAAACACAACCAGAGTTTTCATCTGTATTACTGCAGACAACAGCTGCTGTTGACATTTGCTGCAACAACAACACTGACAGTGAAAATGCAGTTTATGATTGTCTCCTCAGCTGAAATATCTCCACTTTACATTGTGAAATGATATTTCTCTAGAGATGGAGAGCACATACTGAAAACTCTACTAGCAAATGCATGTCTCCAGCAGAAGGTGAAAAGATGTTCATACACTGTCATCACAGGAGCTGATGATTTCTGACAAGGCATTCACATCTATCATGTATCTCTTTCCTGTTCCACACATCATCAGTCTCAGTTTTCACACCTCTGCTAACCCCAGAGAGGGTCAGGCGAATACTCTACAGCTGTCTCAGGATGATGACATCACAGCAAAACTAGTGAGACAGAGACATCCTTCAGAATACAAGGCTTTAGCTCCGGGGTAGGAACACACACAAGCTCACACATGCTTGCCCTTAAAGGTTCAGGCCTCCAGTGATGAAGAGAGAGAGAGAGAGAAAGAGAGAGCTTTACTTTCTACTCAGCAAGAGCATCATCCATTCAGGCATTATGACACACACACACACACACACACATTTCATCTTTCCCCATTTCACTCTAACCTTGTCTCACTCCAACACTGAGTCTGCTGGGGGAAGGAGTTCCTTTACAATGTCCATAATGACCCCTGGATGAGCCTCCCAGGCTTCCGTATCTGTCTCTGTGCCATAAAGCTGTGTTGAGTGCTGACAGAGAGCCTGCTGGCTGCATTCATAAAGAAACCTGGCAGTGTTACTCCATCACTGCAGAAGTCACAGAGCTCCTTTATACCTGGAGTAGTGCGCAGTGTTTTCACAAACATAACAATGAAAAGAGACACAGCAAAGCAGATTTAATGAAACCTTTTACGCTCTAGACTTTTTAATCCTTAGAACATCCTAGAATCACAATGTTTTAAATATACCTTATTGTGTACTGTTGATTTGTCATGTTTTTGTTAAGAGCTTGGTTTTGATGAGTCAAAATACCACATTCACATCAGCTCTTATAAGTACAGTCAAGGTTAATCACATTAACTGTGAGCCACAATTAGTGCATTCAGTTTTTGAAATCACATGCTTTGCAATTTTGTTGTATTTATTTTATCCTCTACCTTTACCAGTCTTCCAGGGTCAGTTGCTGAGAAGCATCTCCACAGCATGATGCTGCCACCACTGCACTCCACAGTGTTTGTGGTGATGTGCAATGTTTGTTGTCCATCAAACATAGCATCATGTCTGATGGCCAAAAAGTTCAATTTTGGTCTCATCTTTTTTCGATGGATGGAAGGATGGATGGAGGTGGTGATGATGATGATGATAAATGTGGTAGCTGTTTTGTCAGTTTTTGAGATTCAATTTTTTTTGCATTTAAAATCGCTTGGAATCGCTTAGATTTGGGATTTTTTGTACTATCTTTAAGGGTAACTGACTTTTTGGACAAATACTTATTGTGGAAGATTAAGTGATGAACTAAATTACAGAAAAAGGAATTTGTTTTGAAATAGGAACGGTAAAAAATGTAATGTTTGATAAGACAAGGTGCGGATGATTTTTTTCTCTGTTTATTAAAGGACTTTTTGCCTTTAGTGGAGAGACAGGACAGTGGTTGGAAACAGGGATCAGAGTGAGGAATGGCCTGCAGTGACAGAGCCAAAGGCTGGACTCAAACCCAGAAAGCCGTGTATATGGGGCACAATTTTTGCACCAGTGCAGGTGACCTGTCCACAGAGCCACCTCAGAGTTTTTAATTCTTTTTTTCTTTTTTCAGCTGAAATGTAACATTTGGGAGCAGTGGTGGACTTATTTTACATCACTGTGGCTCAGCCAACGTGTGCTGAAAGGGACTATAAAGCACATGATTAATGTGAATAAAAAAACAAATCAATGATAGACTTTAATCGCAGTACTTAATGCATTAAAGCTGACAGCCCTAATGTAAACAGTGCAAAACACATAAAAACTCACTGGGCTTTCATATGGAGTATTTTTGCAAACTCCAAGTTTGCTTTCATGTGTTTTGCACTGAGCAGAGGCTTCTGTCCAACCATTCTGTCATAAAGCCCAGATCAGTGGAGGGCTACAGCGATGGCTGTCCTTCTGGAACTTGTGCCCATCTCCCCAAAGGATCTCTGGAGCTCAGTCAGAGTGCTTGGTTACTTTTCATAGTAAAGTCCTTTTCCCATGATTGCTCAGTTTGGCAGGGTGACCAGCTCTTGGAAGACTCCTGGTTGTGTCAAACTTCTTTAGTTTGAGAATTAAGGAGGCCACTGCTCTTGGGAACCTATAAGTGCAACACATTTGCAGCCTCCCTCAGATCTGTGCCTTGCAACAATCCTCTCTGAGCTCCGCAAGCAGTTCCTCAGAACTCATGGCTTGGTTTTTGCGTTGTAGGCCTCCAAACCATTTCCAGTCAATTTCATTGAATAAAAGTGAAGGGGGTCTCAATACTGTCTGAATGCACTCCATGTTTACAATTTTTAGATATACTTTTGGGCTCCTATGCATTATTGAAGCTAGGACAGTGGATAGCGTCAGAGAGAGGCAGTAGGATTGATACAGGAAAGAAGCCACAGGCCAAGTTTTAACCCAGGCTGGGACAACAGTCTCAGTCCACAGGAACCACAGACAGAACCGCTAGACTACCAGTACCCCTTAAGATAATATTCTTCACTATTTCAGTGCTAATTAACCCGCTTCTACCACCAAGTTTCAGTTTAATTGACCCACTTTATAGACAAGGATCTGAAGTTTTTAAATGTAATTGTTTTTATCAATAATCGATGAAAAAGATGAGATTAGTTTCAGTTTTCTCCCTCCATTTATGTCAGAGGGGAAACAGGCAGCTCCATTTGATCTCTTATTAAGTATACCACTGAACTACATAGAAAAACAAATGGGATAACATTTCTTCACTCTTGTCACTCAAACTGACCTTTATGCAAAATCAACTTCAGTGTAATGAGAAGAAAGAAAAGATACTTAATACTCCTGTACTGGGATTAGTTCAGATGTACAGCAGTCTTTCTCTGTGATACATGCCTTTAAGCATTCATGTACCATAGCTTACCAAAGAGTATTCACTCTGACCTCTAAACCTGCCTCAGGGGGTACAGGATGACAGAAACCATCAAAAACATGATAGATTTACTCCTAATTTCCTCCCTTTTTCTGTCATGACTTAAACATAAAGCCACCATATGAGGATATATAGATGAATATTCATGCATCCTCGGTCCATCTAACGGAGCAGAGCTCATCAAATTGTGTCACTAATTAATTTAATAATCGAAAACATGATTTCACTGGACACTACATTAAGTCTGTCCTCATCTTTTTTCTTCTCAAATGGAGTGAAGCAGCAGCAGCATGGGGCACACTTATTATTATTCAAAGGGATATTATTCATCATTTTAAATCTTTAACGCTTGTAGATGAATATAGATGAGGAGACCCCAGTGAAACTGCAGTCAAATGCTAACGGTCCTGAGAGGGATGCAGAACACTTTGAAAAAAAGGTCTCATCTCAACAACTAATTAACTTGTTCCTCCTTTAAAAGTGACTTTAAACTTAGAAACATCAACCCACTGCAGATGCAGAGCTAGCTGTTGTGTCATGGCTCCTACTTCTTCTTTTTAATGATGCAAACATCATTAGCACTTAGAGGTGTTTAAATAGAAGGCTTCGCCCCGAGCGTCCAATAAAATTAGACAAATATCCATAGTCAGGCCCTGAAGGTATTCTTTTTACTTATTTATTAATAATTCCCTTTCTCCCTCGTGTTCCTTTTCTCCCCCCTAACCATTTCACTGTAAAATACTACTCTGTAAATAAAAGAAGTGAGACAAAGTTTTAAATTTCATTTCCTGTTTTCAGCTTAGCTGTTCATTTCTTGAGCTGTGAGCTGCATCAGGTAACACCATTGGTTGAGTCATCCTCATGTAACTTACTGTTGCACTAAATAAGTCTTCAATGACTAAATTTAGTCCCCAACTTTCATGTTGCTGTCTCCTACCAAGGTTCATTATTTAAATCACAACCATTGCTTTACAAAAGTTACATCAAAATGACTGATTAATGCCTAGACAAAAACATGAAAAAAAAGATATGTGAATATCTCTCCTTTTAGAAACTAAATATCTGAACATTTTTAATGAAACCTTAAATCTAGATTACATAATTGTCAGACTATTTTCATGAGAGTGATCACTTGATAATCCACAAAATAAAGACTATCTCCAGGCTGTGCTTATAATTTTAAGACATTAGATTTGTTTCCCTTTTGGAGAAAGATATACAGAATAAGTTTGTATATACTGTATCAGGGAGGTACTGTGTTTGATTCAAATGTGGCTTAATTGACCTATGGCTAAGTCCCGCCCTCAAACGCGATGAGCCAATCACAGTGTGTATACCACTCCAATACACTCGGACATCGGCTGCCTGGATTGCCCATTGAAATGAATGGGAGAAAGTCAGTTTTCATCCGGTTTTATGAGGTGTTTTTGATATTTTAAGTTTAAAAATGGTCAAACGGTGTTCATGGGGTACATGTGACTCCAACACAAGGTATCCTGAGAGGCTGAGCGACGGAGTGTATTTTTTACCCTTTCCTAAGCCACATCTAAACGGAGAAAAGTGTCTTCTTTGGATAAAAGTTCTGCATTAGACCACAACATCAACTCAAGGAGGATAAAATTAACATCTGCTCTAAGGTAAGCCAACATCGTATTTAAGGCAACATATTGTGACTTTGCTGGAAAGAAATATATCTTTAACATCTCTAACGTTCGCTAAAGTTAGCCTAACGTTAGCTCCTAGCTGAGCTGTTCGTTGTGTCACGTTGTTTGTTGGGAGTTCACTGGCATTTTTTGTTCTAGTTTTTGTTCTTTGGTGATTGTACATCATTGTTAGCTGTTGTCCAAAGCGCTCTAGTTAAACCAACGTTAACTTCTAGAGCTTAGCTTCATGAACTTATCCGTAAAAGCCGAGGTAACAAAGGTCGGCAAACGTTATGCTGAATGATTCAGTGTAAATACTGTAGCACCAAACTACCAGAGAGACACTCTTGGTAAAGATGGTAAAAAGGCTGTTATATTTTTGTCATATTATGAGCCAAAAACCTTAACTTCAGTGGCACTTTGATGCTGATCCTCTATCTTGTGGTCTGACACTGTGATTGCAACGAGATGCGGTTTATCACGTTTGTACTGGGACCTGTAGATTTTGGCTTGTAACTGAAGCTTTTATCAACCTTCTTGACAATAAAATGATTAATATATTCCTCCAATGTGTAGTTTAGACCCTTTTGGTGACTTCTAGATGATATGTTATTTTTCTATCTCCAAAAATCATCAGTGGCCTCCAGTGAAATGTCTCCTACTGTGACAACTGCAATAGCATCTGTCAGTGAATGTTCATTGTTTGTCCGAGTGAGTGGAGGGGGCGTGGCTTAGCCATAGGTCAATTGTTCCTTCTGTTGCTTTAAGGTTCTGTAGTCATGGTGTCATGTATTTATCATGCTGACATCAGGTGCCCACTGGCCAACTAACCAATCAATGCAAACTACAGAGATAGGCAAGCAACGTAATCGATGATATCAGGTAGATTTGTCGTGTAAAGTCTGTTAAAACCAAAACCAACCGGACCGAATATATGCAACGTAACAAAAACACGGACCTTAGTCTGAACTTTCAGGTGAGAAAACACCCTCAGGTTAAATCTCCTGTGAAGAATTCTTTTTGTCCAGTGGGGGCACCATATCAACACAAAGAGGTATCTTATCCTTAACCCTTTTCCTTCTGCCTAAGTAAGTAAAAAAATGATGAATAATCGCTCTGTCTTAACTGAGAAATGTATCACTTATTAAAAACCTTAGGCATGAAAAACATGAGAAAGGCTGTTTCAGCATCACATAGTTGATCTCTTGGCTGCCACCTCCTCTCCTGAACTATACAGGAAAAAAAACATTCTGGTGTCCCCCATTTTCCATCCAACATTTTTATGTACAGATTATAAAATTCATATAAAAAGCTGACTGGAAATGCTGCTAATAAAAAAATAATACAATTGAAATATAACATATATAAGATGAAATTTTCCAACACAAAGCATATAAGTTATACTATGAATGCTTTACAGTGTTGTGCTTTCTCTCCTCCTTCCTGCCAGCAGCTTCATTACAGGTCAGGAGAGTGTTCATGGAAACTGAGATTAACTTTGAGCAATTAGAGGAGTGAATTTCCCTGGCAATGTTTTTTCCTCCTGCCCTCAGTGTTGTTACAGGCCCAGCTAGTGAAATATGGATGTACATTCAATATTAAACACAGTGACATCAAAGCAGGCCATAGTGCCAGGGAGAAAAAATGAGGCAACTTTTTCAAGTGCTATACGAGCAGATGTTGCTCGAGGAAGGGATAGTACAATTTCCAAGGCGTTGACTGTTTCTCTTACGGCAGCAATGTTAGCAACAGCTCAGGATCTCGATTTTAAATTTTACCTTACATTTTTTTTCTAGGGGAGGCATTTGAAGGCAGCAGCTGTACATGATAATTAATGAATGTCAATCAAGCCAAAATGCAAACAAACATTTACACACAAGTCTTGCTATTGTACAACCTACCTCAGCGAAGCATCTCTATTTAGTAGAGAGTACAAACATGATCCATGTTTGAGTGCTATGATGTAATGTTGCTTGCAGTGGCTGAATTTCACACATCCTGCAGAGAGAAATTAATATTACCACACACTATAGAGGTTTTCATTTTGAGAGCCTGAGGCCCACACTTCCTGTTTTGTGTGTTTGTGTGGTAGGCTGGCATGTTTTTTTCTCTGCCATTCAACATCAGCATACACAACCTTAAACCAATTTTCCTGATTACTTTGTGTGTTCCTTCAGCTTTTCTGCTCCGTCTTGTTACTTCCTTTTTAGAGGAGACATTTTCAATCCAAACAGCCTGCGGTCAGCTGCTACAATCACAAGCAATCCTGTACCTGAGTCAACTGTGAGGTAATGCTGCTGTATCATCTTGTCAACCTGAAAAAATGTGCAAAAATTATAGCAGCTGTAAAGACAGTGGAAAACAAACAGCAAACAATCTTTATGCAGTTCTCTATGGATTTACTCCTTGGTAGCGGCTGCGTCACGTGTTTTGTTGCTCTGATTGGCCCGGAGAGATGTGACAGACAGAACGTTCATCCAGTCACCCTCCGAGTTTTTTTTTTTTTTCAAAGGGTCTGTTCTTCCCCAAACGCTGTCTGTAAGGGATTTTCCAGATGGATGTGTGAAACAAATCCCTCTGGTATGGCAGGTTAGGGTCAAAATGTATTTCCCACCTTCTATTTAATTACCAACATTTATTAGAAATAAAAAGAGCATCTTAAACTTCATTCTGAGACTGATTTTTACTTCCTTTTGGTTGTTTCCTGTCTTTGGGGTGATGCCCCATAATAAATTAGTGTTGACTAATCATTTACTTATTTTATTACTAATTCTAATAGTATTCATTAATATTTTAACGATAAGCAAATCTATCCAAATGTTGACTGGTTTCTATGCAATGAAATTAAAAGATATGTTTTGTCCTTCTGTTTCTGTTCTGTTTATAAGTATTACACTAATGTACTTATCCAATGACACATTAGACTAAAGGGTCATTATGTTATAGTGCTTATAGAACAGTTACATTTATGTATAAGATGCTTTTTTCCTGGTGCAGTAATCCTGTAGCTCTGTGAACTCCTTGCCCACTGAAACAGATCATTTTCTTGCCCCAACATGCCAGCGCCATGCAGCAGCGCTCTATCTGCTCACATCCGTGTAAGCTCACACAGTCGTCCATTGCAGGTACCCCACGCTGTTTGCTACCAGACGATGGAATTACCCAGACAACCATGGATCGCTCCAAATGGGGGAAGAGGTGAATTGTAATGCTGTTTACACGAACGCCACACAGCCGCCGCTCTCACTGCTTCGCCGCACCACGCCAAAGATTAACTTAATCTTGTGTCACAACTGCGGCGGAAACGTTGCTTCCCTAGAGCTTGTTCTACAAAGGATTCTTCAAAAAAGAGGAAGGAAAAAATAAAAAAAAGAAGCTGGGACGATTTTTTTCTGAGGACTGTGTCTAAGCGTGAAGTCCTGAAATAAAAGCATGTAGACAGGGCTGCTCTAAGGAAGGGTGTGGTGCATGCTGGGTAAGTGCATGTTTCTTAGCATGCACAAGGTTTTGATACTCTGTCTCCTTTGTTCAGTGAAGACATAGACTCCTGTTTCCGGGAACACAAATCTGTCACTTGTGCTTTTTTAAAGGACGCCATGCATCAAGATAGAGATTACTGCTGTGTAATGACACAGAAGTGTTTTGTTTTTAATATGATGATTTTATTATGATTTTATTTTCTCTGCCCTCTTGTTACTTCCTCTTCTTTTCCTCTCTCTCTACATCTTTTGCTATACAGCTAAGAAACAGATGAAACCAGTGCAAGCAAGTGTTCCTTCCTACCTCTGATTTCTGCTTGCTTCTGACTGAACTCCAGGACGTGGAAAGGCAACCATTTATCACAGCTGCAGATCTGAACCACGTGGCCCTAAAGTATTGAGGTGGTCATAAATCCTAAACGCGTGGGGGGCATGTTTCAGTCTGCGCAGGAAAGGGTCAGGAAACATTCAGCACCATGTTCATCGTGACAGCACTGCAGATGGTAAACAGTGTGTGGCTGAAGTCCGGAGCTAATGAGTGGAATGTGGCTTTTTACTAAATCATGAGCAGGGATCTGATTTTCATCTGCTACACAGTGAAACAGGAATAGAACTTTAAAAGCTTTCAACATGACAATCTTTGAACCCATCAGCAATCATCTATCATCATCCATACCTCTGAAAACTAATGCTAATTTTTCAGTGCCAAGGGTTAGCATTAAATAGCCTTCAGTTAAGACCTTTTTTCCATGTATTTTCTGTACATTGCAGACATTAACTTCATTGAGTCTTGGTCCATAACATCCCCCAGCAACATTCATCTGTTGTCTTATTGTTTTCAACATGAGTGATTTTGGTGCATGCACAGTAGTCACATGACAGGATACGCAATAAAGTCACATGGCCTGAAATCAGAATTTCTATAAAGCTCCTCAGCCAATGGAAGCATTAAGCGCTCTAAAATCTTCTGCTAGATGACTGACAGCAATGACTCTGGACTTGATAGTAGTAGTAGTTGTAGCACAGTGAACCAGCAGCAGCAGATGACATGGCACCTCAGACCATCACCGACTGTGAAAACTGAGAACACTGGACTTTAAGCTCCTTAGATTCTCTGCCCCCAGACTCTGGGACCGTGAGTTCCAAATGAAAATCGAGATTTACTTTAATCTGAAAACAGGACTTTGGACCACTAAGCAAAATAACAGTTCTTTTTCTCCTTAGCCAAAGTAAGACACCAGGAACACGACACTTGCAGCCCATCTCTTAGGCCCGCCTGGTGGCTCTTGATCTACTGACTAAAATAAAATTAAAATCAGCAAAAACAAGAAAAAAGTTGCAAAAATCAGCAGGAAGCGGTGAAAGCTCCAAAATGAAGTAAGCCAGGATAGCTTACTTATCCAACACACATGCACTGATATCATCAATTATTCACAATAAGGGAGGGCCCATTCCATCTTGAACGCAGCGGAGGGAAGTGGTGCTCCAGGCATGTGCTGCTGCCGGTCTGGAGTGCCAGCTGTGGAAATGGTCTGATAGACTAGTGAGGGAGTGATATGCTTCGCTGTATGTGGTAATTGGAGGTAATTCCTCTTTATGTCCACCATGATAGCATGGCAGTGCAAATTCCCAGCACATATAGACACAACAATACTTTGCTAGTTCAGGCTCATGATTAAAAATATATCTGCTAAAAAAAATTCCATGGACAAATTTAGCTAAGAAAAGCCTTACATTTTTCCTTTACTGGCAAGTAGCACAGCTGATGGAGGGGACAGGAAAGTGTGGCCGAAGTTTCTGTGTGAAGTGTCTCATAAAAGATAGATGTAATCATTTCCAAAACTCACAGCATGGGTTTCATCAAAGGAAATATTCTACTTTGAAAAAAGTTGGCCTTTTTAGCCCATTAAACTGAGACTTCCATTTTCCATTTCAAATTTAATTGCTTGCAGTATCCAATGAACAGCCGTTCATGATTTGACAAACTAAATCACAGGGAACATCATCAGCTGGTGGAGCAGATTTCACCTGTCACTGGGTAAGAGGCATGATTCCCCCTGGAACAGATGCCAGTCAACCACAAAGCTAGCCTATGGAGACAAACAAGCATGAGCCCTGCTCATGCTCATGCTCACACCTATGGGCAATTTAGAGTCACCAATTAACCTAATGAGCATGTCTTTGGACTGTGGGAGGAACCAGAGTACCCACAGGGGTATACCACACAGAAAGGCCCTGTCTGACTGGTATCCACACTTCTTGTATGGAACCTTCTTGCTGTAAGGTCACTTCCCAAACTACTGCAGCCCCATGCAGCCCTAAATACTAAGCCAGATTTTTGAAGTTTGTTTTCAACCATGAATTTCTTTTTTGCAATTCTGTCAAATATCTTCAAAAGGAACAAAATTCTAACAAGGTAGGTCATTAGGAAAGAAATTTGTTTTTAAAGTCAGAATATACTTAATAATAATTAAAATCCCAACTTTCACATCTTGGATGTGACAAGTAAATAAATTCATTCACACAAACACACACACTCTGTAGTCAGTATAAAGACTTTGAACATCAGAGTGATGCAGCCATCATCATTCATCAAGTGACCTAGTGTGGCTGACCTCCATTTCGCTGATGTGTCCTTGAGCATAAATTCAGAGTCCCTGCTAGCTGCAGAGTTGCTGCTCTTTAGCGGACTGTGACCTCTGACCTCCTCTGAAGGAATGAATCAGAGAAAGGTGAAACTGTGAGCAGTGAACAGTGACCACAGACTGAGAACTCAACATGAGCAGAAAAATGGTTCCAGGCTGATTCTGAGTAGTTTTGCGGGTCTCTCTCTCTGCAGCTTTTAAGACTTCTGAAGCACATATTCATCTGCACAAACCTCTCACTGTTGAGAGACATTTCATTTCTAGACATAGTCCAAGTACGCTGAATGCAAACGACCAACATTTTCAACCCAATTTTACACACACTTTTTCCTGCCATCCTTGAATTCCTGCATGAACTATGAGATGGAACCATTATGCTGTAGTATCAATATGGATGTCTGAGGGTGTAAGAATCACTAAGTTTCATCACAGTGCTGTTGCAGAAATTCTCCCATGGTTTCTGCTCATCAATTTATAGTTTCCTGCTCTTACATTTATTCTATGAATAGATCTTATAACACATAGCATTAATATAAAGGCCAAATGCCATCTTGTCTTTTTTAAGTCATGTCTTGCCTCCTGAGACCCACCACTACTTTGGTCCGACAGTAAGATTTTAAGGGCAGACTGTGCTGAATTTTTCAAGAAATTCTTTAGAGTGCATTTGCTAAAGCAGTTTATATGGCTGGTATTATTTGGGTTTTCTCAAATAACACCACTAAAACAGTGATACACAGGGCTGGATTCTTGCTGATATTCCTTTATTTCCAATCTCAGTTTAGCCAATACAGATACATAAACATCTTTTTTAGCTGTGAGGACCATGAAGTGTGGCCTGTGCAAAGAGAGGCTGAGTCAGAGCTGAGAGAGGAGCAGGGAAGTAGACAGTCTGGTAGTTGTTTGATTTAAATGTTCAGTGTTCATGTGGCCACCTTGAGAGTCTGGTGCCTGCGACAACCACCTACAGGGCTCAACAGTGTGGTTCCGGAAGTGAAAATGCATTTATTTTCTCCTAACCACAAGCTACCTTAGTGTAAACTGATGGTATATGCTCACAAACAAGACAAAAGCTCATAACCCCTAAAACACACCAGGTACGTCTCAGCTCCATCACGGCTGCGCTGCAGTTTGACTGTGTGCCCCGCCGCCCGTTTACTCCCACTGACTGCGTTTGTAGTGCAGCACAGAGCAGCACCGCTGGACTGCTAGACTCCGAGGCTGAGTAGTTTTGCAGAAGTTACAGAATCACACCAGGCCGTGTGAGTACAAACTACTCAAGTACCATAAAACATAACAAATACATGTGAACCTATTGTTCTGAACTGCAGGTGTAAGATGAACTTGCTTTGATTTGTCTCTGTTTTGTCCTTTCATGAAGATTTTTCTGCCTCTACTATGGGTTAGTAACGCTTTATAAGGGTAAGTGCTTCTTTGTGCTCCTCTAACCTGTTGACTATGGGCTCTGCTACGTTCCATTAAGACTTTTTGTTGATGTAGTGAAAGGAAGTACAGTCTGGCATAACAGAGTATTTTATTTTGAAATTTAACCAGATATCTTAATTTGGTGTCGGCAACAATTCCTGCCCCATTCGGTCTGCTCCATGCTGAATTTATGCATGGGGATCTGGCGTCCAGCAGAAATAGAAGTCCAGCGTATCTGCTGCGGAGGGCTCCAGACTGCTGGAGCTCTGTCAGAGGAGAGATGCAGAGCAGCGGAGCTGGAGGAACTCTCATTGACTCAGACATCAGATATTCACCTCTGTTTAAGAAAAAACTTAGTTTATCTGCCGGGTACTGTAGTATTCTCTGCCAAGAATACTACAGTACCCATAATCTTAGAGTGTGAAAGCAACATTTCTGATTGGTGGAGTCTCCAGTAACCACTGAAATGCCTGCCTGCCCTGCGGGTAGCTGATGACTGCCAGCTGGTGATAAGGTCTATTCATGTCACTGTAGTATGAAGCAATAAATATTAAACTACAATATATATTAAGACAGTTTCATTTCAAATGTACAATAAAGTCAATCATTGATAAAAGGTTCTGACATGGTTTTGAAGTTAAAAAACTGACCGCAATGGATTGTGGGACACGTAGTTCCTTCAGCTTTGTAAAGAAACATGTCTTGTCCCTTCGTCATTCTCACTGTTTTCGAATGCTGTTTTTGGCCCTGAATTGAATATTTTAGTCATGAGTACTAGTGTTAATTCCATCAACTAAAACTATGACTAAAAATGTTCATCGACAGCCTTTTTTTCCATGACGAAAACTAGACTAAGACTAACAAAAATAGATCTGTGATGACTAAAACTGACAAAAAGCACATTTAGTTTTCGTCAAGACGACTAAAACTAGACTAAAATGTAATTGAGTTATTGTTGGACATTAAATTCCATGATATTTCTCCACTGTGGGTAAATCTGTTAAAAAACAATGCATCAGTATCTATTCTGCCTCTTAACTGTAGTTGCAGCTCTTTCTACAGCTAGCTCTTACGCTGATGTTTACTCTTGTTGTGGTCCATGTGATAACACTTCTGTCATCTGTATCACCAGTTTCACACAGTGGTATAGTAATACGGCATCCTGGGGGTATGTATAATAGCCACAGTATTCCTTTAACTGTCATCATAAAAAATCTGCTTTGTAATGTGTGCATGTCTATAATAAATGCTTTCAGAGTTAGTGTCTGTTTCCAGCAGCAGCCCCTCTCCTTGTGTGTGTGAAGACGTGTCATGTGACGACACTGCATGGTGATCTCTGATGAAGTCAAACTGTAACAACCACTTTGTTTTGTTTTTATAAACAAGCTTGAATTTTCAACAGGTGGTTGCAAAGTCTATTATTATATTATCTTCCTTTTACCTTTTTCCATGATCACAGCAGTGTAAGTGGTGATAAACTACTCAGAAACCCGGCCTCTTGGAGATCTTTTCTGGTATAAGCTCTGTGTGTCCTCTCCATTATGTTTCGAAGTTAACTAATCCATCCTGAGTGTTTAAGCAGCATCGAGAGCTCTCAAAGTCCATGGAGAGAACAGAAATGAGATTCAGCGGATGAATGCCAATCACCGGATTAAAAATGATAATCATGTTAGAGCTGGGACCAGCATCTGAAGAGAGGGCTAACCATCATGGAACTGTTTGATAAGTTGGGATACTGGTTTCCTCGCTGTATCTATCACTGATAAAAGTAGAACACATTCTTTGAATGATAAGCAGCTATATGCTGAGGCAGAGAAACTCAGTCAGAAAGAGGGATGGCATAAGAGAAGTGACTTGATTCACTTAATAACCATCTACCACAGACATCTCTACCATCTCAGTGGCACAATGACACCACTTTCAGGCAATGCAAGGATGAATCACCACCTTATTTCACCATATGTTCTTCTGATTTTGTTGGTCAGGGAGGTTAGCTATTTGCATTTTAGTGATTTTGCAGATTAACTTTTAATTGTTTATGTCGAGCACATTTCAGTTCATTTTGACAGACGTCTTTAGGTGGATCAATCTTGCAAAGCTTCAAGCTGAAGCGCTTGCTCCTGGTAAGAGAATGGTTGAACCAATCAGCAACCTTTGAGGAGAAAGAGGCAGGGAGCTACAGGTGCAGGTATAGAGATTTGCATGCATACAACAGCATCTGTTTTATTGGAAGCTTTTCTTGCTGATAAAGATGTTTTTACTCTTCTTGGTTAAATTTATCAACTGGCTGCACTGAAAGGGAAGAAGCACATATTTACACAAAAACTGCTACCCACCAAGCTCACATTAGCTAGATAACTCCTCTGTGGCAGTGCAGGCCTACATCATGTGCTTTGTTGCTCTAGCCCATAACAGATGTGACTGAGAGAACAACTGTCCAATCATCCACCAAGTGGTTAGATGGTACCACCCCAACAGTGGAGCATGGTGATCCGTGGGGGTGTTTTTCAGCAGCAGGGTTCAGACTAGGGATGGGGATCGAAACCCGGGTCCATAAGGACTTGGTTCTGTGTTTTTGAAATACCCGAAACTCAATACGTTTTAGCTTATCCGTACTGCTATCGAGTCTCACTTATATCTGCCTGCGCTGAGAGTAACAGGCTCTCATATCCCTCTCTTTAACTGCTTCAGGACAGTTTTCTTCTTCAGCTGCTCAGATAAATGCTGAAAAGTGTTCCAAAACTTGTAGCAAGTCCTGTTTGTTAAAGGTATTAATCCAGTGTAGAAATCCACGGTGGAATCGGCAGAATTAGAGTTAATTGGCAAACTTAACTAGCTGAACTAACTGTATATGTTATGATGTGTTCAAATGTCTCATAAAAATGGGGAAAATTATTTTTTAGAAACCTTAATAAATATAGTTGTGAATATGAAGAATGTGCTTGCATTTGAGGGATATAAAATAGATGTTACAGACTGAATCATAGCTTTTTAACTCAAGCATTACTCAGCTAAGACCACTTGAGTGTAAATATTTATCTCCATTTTGTTATTCCACCAAACTATAGAAAATATCAATAGTGGCATCGATAAGGACTCGGATCAATAAGGAGTATAGATAAGGGTATCAATATCAATAAAAATTAATGATCCCCATCACTAGTTCAGACTCAGGACCTTAGACCGGGCCAAGCTAACCTTAAGCACACAGCCAAGACAACACAGGCGTGGCTTAGAGACAACTGTGAAGGCGCTAGAGTGGCCCAGCCACAGCCCTGACTTGAACCCTGGAAAGACCTGAAATTGGCTGTACACTGACTGAGCTTGAGAGGATTTGCAAATAAGAATGGCAGAAAATCCCCCAGTTGAGGTGTGCAAAGCTTGTTGTATAATATTCCTAACTGCTCATAATTTCTGCCACAAGAGATTCAACTAAGTACTGAGTAAATGTACTGAATAATTATGCCAATGTGATATTTTACTTTTATTTCTATTTTTAATACATTTGTAAAAATGTTCCACTTTCCCATTATGGGGGTACAGAGTGTTGATTAATGAGAGTAAAAATTGACTTAAATGATTGTAGCATCAGGCTGCCACATAACAAAACTGATAAAAGTGAAGGGGTCTGAATACTTTTGAATGCACTGTATGTGTGAATTTAAACTAATACATTTTTTGTGAATAAATCATCTTTGTTTGAATGGTATAAACTAGGTCTAATGGCTGCTTGGGCCTTTATTATGTTTTGACTTTGTTATAACTATTAGTAATGTCTAAACTCTGATTAGAGGACACCAACATGATCGATCATGAGTATCCCAGCACAACAATGTGTTAGCAACATCCTCTTTAAGTTGTTTTGAGTCAACATGAAATCATTTGACTGACACAAGGGTAGCTCTATCACAATTTTAGCTCAGATTTAAAATCATGAGAGCGCAGACAGAAACCCATTTCTCTCACAAAGAGAGAAGAAGAGGGAGGAAGGGTGAGAAAAAGAAAGAGAGATGCAGTGTAAAGTCCAGTATTAATATATTTTGAGATTGTTTAGAATAAAAGATTTTATAAGTAAACAGAAGAAAAGGGGGAAACCCAATTACACCTTTCATTACACATTTTACTAGGCCTTTATCAAAGCTGCCTGAAGTCAGTTGTGTTTCTTTTTTAAGTAAAAACTTTTTACTTGAAACGAGGAAATATTGATTTTAGTATCAATTAATTTTCACTTTCATTATGCTATTATAGTTTGATTACAGAGTATATTGTTCATAATAAACATTGTACCATTGAATGTAACATTTTTATTTGACTGCTACGGACACTGTTATGACTACTACGCTCCTTCAGAATATGTTAATATCACGTTAGACAATATAATATTGTGAATGTTTGCTTGAAGAGTTCTTCTTGAACCAAACTTTGTTGAATTTTAACTGAAGACCCCAGAGAATATTTTGACATGCTAATGTGCACTGTTTTTTTAATACTTTTGTCTGTAACATCACCATAATCTCAGTCTCACCAACTAAGTTTTTACCTTTACAACACAGTCTTTCTCTTTTACCTCATGCAATATATAAAAAGAAACAGTTCAATTCTAGTAAATATTTATCTTCCAATTCCTGCAAAAAGTTTTTTCCCTGATTTTTCCTGTTTCTATTCTTCTCCAGCTCCTGCAAACATCATCATATCAGATATATGTGAAGATGTGTGCTTGTGTGCACCTGCCATTCTCACTATACACATTTGGCTCACTGTCCAGCAATGATACACCTGCCAGCTATCATTGTTGTTGCTGTTCTACTTACTGGACTTGGCTGTGAACACATTGGACAGTGAGGGAATTTCAGATGAAGAGTTTGTAGAGGGTTCAGTGATGGTCATTGTGGGCAGCTGGGAGGACTGAAATAAAAAAAAACCTTTTATGCTCGGCCTTTGGTGTAAGATATATACATAAATTCCTCCTATCAGTCATGGTGTTGTCATTTTGCAGATAAAATACTGACGATGGTGATACTAAAAGCCTTCTGAGGATGACAAATCACAGAGCAGATAAGAAATAGAGAGGGCCATCACATCCATAATTCACTGACATATACAATGACAAAGAATAGATTTGCTCAAAGATATTTGCATTTATCTAGTATAAGCAACAACAATATACAACAATAATATGAAAAAAGAGATTTTCAAAGCACTGAAGCAGTCTGAAGAGATAACCTACAGGATGTTTCAGAAACAGCCTTCTTTTTTTGTCTTTGTATATTTTCTATATCACATGGGTTGTTTGCAGATGACATCACATCACAGGGCAGAACTCTTTTGGGCTGGAAGTGAAATCTGCATAGAGAAGTGCTTTCAAATTGCCAAAGTTTTGTCCTGTTTAAAGCTGTGCCAAACTTTCAAATTGCAGAGAAAGGAAAAAAATACTTTTGGGTCCTAAAGGTAGTGACACACGAAGGTTTTAAAAGTTCACAGAGAAGCAGCAACAGATATGAACTACAAATCCCCATCTTTAGCCTGGACAAGTGGCTAGTAAATAGGTTTTTGCAATCACATGATCCCCAATGTCCATTAGGGGTCTGGAAGTGGGGGAAATCTGTTAAGAATGAATGAGAATTGAAAAAGAGTTAGTACTTCACAGCTCTAAATGGATCTTTTCGCTGCAATTATCTTTAGAAAATGTCAACATACATTGAGTATGTTCCCTATACTTTACAAAAAAGTTGGGTTTTTTCCTCCACAGTTGAACTGATTTACCCGGGGTGGATGTAATTAATATCATAACTTACTTGGTCCTGCAGGCAGGATAAGCCTTGCAGGGTGAGTGACTGAGAAAAGATATACCATACATGCTTTTCTACCAAGTAACACTTTAAAGGGGACATATTATGCAAAAATCCCTTTTTCAGGATTTTCTAACAAAAATATGTGCCCCTGGCCTGCCCGCAATCCCCTCAAGTACCAGAAAATCCATTCCCTCTCCCCATCTCTTTCTACACCTTTAAGAAAATGTGTGCTAAAACAAGCCGTTCTCAGATTTTACATCTAGTGACCTCACATGGGGTGTAAGCACCTGCCCCCAGGTTTGGTTGGCCCTCCCCCACTTGGAGGAAAGTTCTGCCCTCCTCTACTGATCCTCTCATCTACCAGCTGAGATGCTGGATAGCTCAGTGGGATACCCTGCTGACTACGGTCTGGGAGATGGATGATTCGAATCCCAGTCAGGATAAAAGTGTCTGTAACATCATGAGTGCTGCATCCATTTCCTGAGAGGGGTGTGGTCAGGGTTGGAGTTAGACAGATCATTAACATTTAAAGCCACAGAAATGGCTCGTTCTGGGAAAAGGCTGAAACAGAAGGGTTATTAGTGTAATGATAATCCAGGATGCTATCAGATGAATCTCCTTCACAGTCTAAGTGAGAAGAGGACAGACAGTCCTCTTTGAGTTATGACACTTTTCACAGACGCCAACGTGACACTCTGGAGAGAAGACAGACTAAAACTAACGCTAACAGACCTCTCTAAGTGGTTGGGATCTCCACAGTTGTTTGGTTTTAGATAACTCACTCCCACTTCGCGCTAACTTTTTCTGTAAAGCAAAGTTTTTGTTTCTTTTTATCGCACGTCACTGTGAGCCCACAGTCACGTGTGTCGATGTTTTGAGACGTTCACTCGATATCAACTGGACAATCAAGAGCTGTTTTTTTGGAATGAGACACAATTTTCCCCAGAGTCTGTGGACAAGAATCTACATGGCCGTGTTCATCAGGCTGAGCAACCCATTGGCGCCCAGCTGAATCCATTCAGGTCAGACCCTCAACAGAGCTGGCACACAGTAGCCGGGGCGTTCAGAACTTGCCAGGCGTTCTCCTCCAGGCGGCTTCTCTCCTCACCGGCCTTCTTCAACGGGAAGCAAAGTAGGGTCCAATCCATTTTCTGGTGCAGGTGTCTCCAAAGTTCCAATAAAATTAGTTCAGATCTATTTTTCTTTCCAAACTTACACTCCAAATTTTATGCCGTTAATAATTATCCTTTTCCATCCTTATCAAATAATCCTCTGTTCACCAAAACTAGACAGCATCCTTTCTCTCTTGTCATATTTAGTCATGTTCTGTTTATTCATTCACATTATATTCATAAGACCCAGTAATTTATGCCTGTCGTTGTGATTTGATAATAAATCTTCAAAATTCAGTTGCTCAGCTGTTCAGGAAATCTTTTTTTTTTTTTTTTTTTTATTAAGCTATGAGAAATGGAGTCCCTGTTATGAGGACTCATCCCCTTTAGAAATAAGACTGATTTACAGTTAATGTTCTTGTTAATTAAAAGTCTTGATTAATTAAAAATTACAATACTTTATTGGTTATTAAATAACTAATCCGCACAAGCAGTGGTGCCCTATTCTTCTGCAAGGTTTACCGATAATGTTTAGATGTTATCAAACTTTAACGCTACATTAGAAATGCAAAAATTCAATACTGGAGTGACTTTTCAGCAACAAACCTAACAGGCATGTTTTGGGGACCTCAGAGACCAATATAAACTTTTCTTAAAAGGGTAGAATATGTCTCCTTTAATGTGAGCCAATGCAGCAAGCCCCAGCTTGAGTGCCAGTTTCCTTCCCTCCATCCTTTATAGTTATTTAATCCACTTTTTGAAAGCCAAACTGGAACCAAGTGAAGGGCTGTTTGGAAGCCAAACAACCAGCTCTACTGAGCTGGGCCAAAATATCTGGATCTCTGAAGAGACAGATTTCCCATCACAACAAGAGACTGGACAGACATCAGGTTAGGAAATACGGGTAAGATGAGAGTTTATTGTGTCAAACCATTACAAAACTGGACTGAACTAAAGTGTTTAGAGCCAACGCTTTGTGGAAACGGACCACGCATGAGCATCCAGGATTTAGACAGACAGGGTTTTTTTTAATTCCTGCATGATTTCTCTGAGTTTTTTTTTTTGTTTGTTTGTTTGTTTGTTTTTTTGCCTGAATATTTCCCTTCTTCAGGACCCATAAGTAGCTGAAGAATGAAGAGTGTTTTGATTTTTGCACTTTGAATGCTTGGCATAGTCACAAATGGCTCAAAACATGGTCTTTTAGTAGCATTTCTCTATGCAGAAATCACTTCTTGCCCCCCAACTGGAATTCTATTCGAATTCTGGAATTCAGATAGCAGCTTTAAATGAAGTTGGATTAAGAAATTCTAGGGTAATGAAACATTTTAAAATGAACTGACATGGCAATGGGAAACAAAGAGGCAGCTTAGCACTGGCAAACCATTTCTACTGAGGAGTTCAAATGTTAGTTTCTTTTGTGTTTCTTGTCTTTGTCATCCATACAAATTCAAAAGAGCTCAGTGTGCAAATTTTCACACACAAAAAACACACATGCAGACTTATTACGAGCACCAAGCTGCTGTCATAACAGAGCTGAATAATGGATGGGAACAAAGAGAGACAATTACTTAACAGCTTGTCAATCCAATTAGCCTACTGTTTAAATGGCTTAATCACACACAGCCCACCCTCTCTCCCTCATACACATTTTTTTCTGTCTCATCTTCCCTCTGCAACCTGCATTTCTTTCTTTCTTCTTTTATTATTTTTTTCGGTAGAAAATGGCAGGAGGGAGGGAAATGTAGGAATGGAAATAGGCTGTGCTAGAGCTGTAAATGAAGGATAGGAAAGATGGAAAGGGGTAAGAGGTGAGATTTTGTTTGAAACTGGTAATAAAAGGACAATGAGTAAAGAACTGGAAAGGATTAGGCTAAAACAAGGTGATCTGAATTATATGGAAGAAGCATGACCAACAAAAGTGTATAGCATGAAGCAGCTGTTATTGAGCAGTTAGGGTGTGAGATATTCAGTCAGAGGATGTGAGGAAAACTGTTAACACTCAGCTTATCAGCTCTGCTTGAGTGAGCCACCAAAGGGACACGACTGACTGTACTCTCTCTTAGTCAATCCAAATCACACTCAGGAACACAAACTGGATGACTACAACCAACAAACACCTGGAACGTTCTTGATGTGTCAGGAGAACGGAGTGTATCGAACTAGAGTTAATCATTTTAAGCAAAGCTTTGAATCGAAAGTCACTGGAAATTCTTGGAATAAAGTTGATTATTCCCCCGCCACACAAACACCACACTTTCTGGCTTCAAATGTAAATAAACATGAAGGTTCATGGAGGTATATGCCTATGAAAATATCTTGACATTTAATATTCTCAGTGGGTGTGACACACATGTACCCTGGCATATGTGTGTGCATCTTGGAGAATGTTTCTATTTGTAATAGATTTTTATATGGTGTTATTTCTACTTCTATTAGAAAATTATGGACTACAGCTGTGTCGGGTCACATGTAGGTCTAAGATGGCGACACATTTCCAAGTCTGTTGGTTCAAAATGTCACTTATTGCTAAATTAATCCTTAACCAGGAGTTTTCTAGTGTGCCAATCTTTTTTGCCTCTCCTTGAATCAGCAATGATGTCATGGTATACCACAAAACCCTATACACTCTTAACCCTCACAGTATAATGAGAACTGAAGTGGTAGGGAGAAAAAACAACTGAGTTTCACAAGCTGAGTTGATGCACCCAAAACCTTGTTCCCATATGATACACCAGTGGTGCCCAATACGTGTTGTGATTGACCAGGTGATCGCAAAAGCAATGCTGGTTGATCATGTGGCATTTAAATAAATTCATTTTATAGGATATCTATCAGTTCCCTCCTCCTCCCTGTGGCATCTGCCACTTGATGCAGCTGTGATGTGACTAACGTGAAGATCAGCCAGTCTGTCAAACCGAAAATGCAAAGTGCGTGAGTTAACTTAATGGTTTTGTGAGCAAAAATCTCAGCCTAGCTTAGATTTGCTGTACTTTAGGCGATCGCTGCATTCATGTGCTTTCAGTTCTCAGGTTGAATCCTTGGCCTCAAAAATCATCACATTGTTTTATATAAAGTTATCCGTGCTGACAGATGAGATCTTGTCATTGGAGGCTAACATTCACTTTAAGTCACGTGCCCACGCTGGACAATGGTGGAACTCACTCACAGAGGAAAAGTATCACAGCCTTAAGCAGCCTTACTTACTGTATTTTTTCACTCAACTTAGTTACGTGAGTCATCCTTTACCCACATGAGGATTATAAAGTCCAAACACATTCCACCATAACTGATAATCATAAGGAAGCAGCTATCATCACAATAAGGTAGGGACCCAGCCTAAATCTACTGAAATGTGTGTGTAGTGTGCAGTGTGTTAAACAATGGATAGTGTGATGTTGTTTCTGTACCATGGAGATCACTCGTGGTTAAGTGTATGGGCATGTAAGTCAGTGCTGTGGCACTTTGGTTTCTTTGTGGTTTTCGCAGTGAGGTCAACAAAAGGGGGAGAGGGAGAAAGAGATCTGTAAGCAGCAGTTAAGACATGCCTACTTGAAGTGTTAACTATTTTGGGTCTATTAAGGAACAAGAACTTTGAGATGCTGCTCATATATATAAACCCCTCTTAAGAGACTGTGCTGTAATGACTCAGCTGACTTTTTCACCTGTTAAGATTGCGCAAGGCACATACAACAGAAAGTTGGCATTCCATTCACTTTCTTTCAGCAAAGAACTCACATTTGGTGTCGTTTCTGGTGTTATAAAGTTGCTGTTAATCAAGCCCTCGTGATTTCTTTTGGCAGGTACATCATGCTGAGCTGGTCATTTCAGCTCATAAGCCAAAAAGTGGGGGCAACACTGTGATACACAATCTATCCATCTTCATCCATCTATCCAAGGCTGGGTCACAGTGGCAGCAGGTGAAGTGGGTCAACCCAGACATCCCTCTCTGTGGCAATGTTTACAGTTCCTCCTGAGAGATTCTGAGGCACTCCCAGGCCAGATGGGATACATAATCCCTCCAGAGACTACTGGGTCTGCCCTGGGGTCTTCCGAGTTGAACGTGCCCAGAAGACATCCACAGGGAGTGGACCAAGAGATTTTCAGATCAGTACCCAAACTGGCTACTTTAAACCCAGAGAAGAAGTGGCTTTACTTTGAGATCCCTTGGATGTCCAAGCTCCTCACCCTATCTCTAAAGCTTAGCCCAGACACCCTCATGAGGAACCTCATTTTGATCACTTGAACCTGCAATCTCATTCTTTCTGTCACTGTCTAAAGTTCATGGCCATAGGTGAGGGTTTGAGCATAGACTGACTGGTAGGTTAAAAGCAGTCTGGTACAACGTTTGCAACACTGCTGCACTGCACCAGTCTGCCTGTAAATCTCATGGTCCATTCTACCCTCACTTGCGAACAAGACCCTGAGATACTTGAACTCCTTCACTTGGGGCAAAGACTCACCTCCCACTTGGAGGCTGCTTACTCCCGTACCAGCTACTTTGCACTCAGCTTCAACCTCCTCCAATGCCTGCTGGAGCTCCCCAGTTGAAGAAGCAAACAGAACCACATCATCCGCTGACGGCAGAGATGAAATTCTGGAGGTGCCCGACCTGGAAACCCTCCTCCCCATGACTGTGCCTTGAGATCCTGTCCATGAAAACCACAAACTGATTTGGTGACAAAGGGGCAGCCCTGCCGGATGCCAACACGAACTGGCAACATGTCCAGCTTTGTGCTGAGAATGCAGACACAAATCTCACTTTAGTCATGGGACCTGAAAGCTTGCTGTAGTGACCCCAGAACCCATTATTCCTGCAGTGCCCCTCACATGACCCCCCTAGAGACATGATTGTAAGCCTTCTCCAAATCCAAAAGCACATGTAGACTGGATGGGCTGACTCCATAACTCCTTTAAGCAGCCCTGTGAGAATAAAGACCTGGGGCACTGTCTCACAGCCAGGATGAAATCATCTTTAGCTAGTAAATTCTTGTTTGTTGCTTTACTCCACAATAGTCAGACACCAAGTAAAGTAAAATAAAAGCCCCATTTATCTTTAAAAACATATTTAATGTGTTGCATGTAAAGATACACACATAGGCTAAGTAAATAACTGCTATAAGACGGATGCAGTCACTCAGAGTGTACAGTCACAGCTGTTATCTCATGCTTCCTGCACCCAGCAGCCCCAGCAGGGTTTGACAACTGCAGACTAGAACACAGAATCATGCAGTTACCTGGTGTTTCAACACCACAGAGAGCTCGCATACACACACACACACTCCGTCACAAACCATCACAAACCATCTTTTCTTGTTGTTTTTGTTCCCATCAGTTCTTTGTCTCTCTCTTGTTTTTCTCATAGTTACATCTTTATACAGGCTTGACAGTCAGTCCCTATCTTTTCTTTCTCCTTTTGTGTTTTATTCTTCTTCTCCTTGCCTTAACTGCCTCAAAGACAGAAAGCTGTGCTTGTTACCTGAGGGATGCCCATGGCAGAGAACTCTAAAATTCATTTTCTATCAGCTCCAAATCTTAATACTTCCATCTATTTCTTCACCATTACTTGCAAAATCTCCAACTTTTTACTTCTCTGCCATCAGCTGCCAAGTCTGCTGCTGTCAGAAGAATTGGCAAGCAATCTCTACAAAAGGATTGTGTGTTTGGGTAAGTATCAATATTTCAGAAATTTTATGTAATATTTCCATTGGTAGTGCCATGTAAAGATATAACACCTGAGCAGTGAACTGGGATTTGTAAGTTTCATGTTTGTCTTGTGTTCCTGAAGGTCATTTTAAAATCACAACTTGTCCCCCAATTAAAGAGGTTAATATAAGTAATGATGTTAATGAGGCAATCAGTCAAGCCTTATCATATATTAATTAGCAATCTGTGTGTTTTCAAGTTGCAGTGAAGGTGATCTATATATATTAACCAGCAGTGAGAAGAAGATTATGTCACCTTATTTAATACTCACAAGTTTAATCAGCTGTAGCGTGATGTAGGTTTGTTTTTGCAGGTGTTAGAGCGTCATCAGCTGTATGGTATCATCCAGGAAGGCAGAAGGATAACACAATCTACAGTTGTACTGGGAAAGATTGGTGTTTTTAAGACTGCAGAATGGAAAAGACAGTATCAGGAAACCCTGACAGTGACAAAACATTCAGGTACTGCACTGATTAACTGCACCTCACTTTTTCACATCACAACTAGTGGAAAGTATACATCCTCTTGGAGGTTTTACCATTTTATTGATTTTTTTTTTTTTAATTAAATCATGGCCAGTACATTTATTATTATTATTTTTACAAAAAAAAAACACACCTCTGACTTTAATGTCAATAGACACCTGTGTCTGGAGACCAGGGCTGCCCCTGGTGAAAGCAAGGCCCTAAGCAGATTCTGATATGAGGCCCCGCAGCACTAAATTAAATTAGCATAAACCAGAGGATCTTCCCCCCTCAAACACACCCCTGCACCCCTCCCCTTCCCTCATACAGCAGCTCATCCATTTTGCCTCTTTCTCTTCCTCACTGGTTTTTTCTTCAGTTTTATCATCAGTAGCCTTTCTTTCATTAAATCACCATAAATATTTGTTGCCTTGATGTATTTATACCCGCAATCTGATTTTAAAACGCAAGGAAGTTTGACAACTTCAATACATTCCTGATCAGAACCAGCACAGGAACTTTATTAAATTTCATCATAAATTCACAAACTAAACGTTGCTAAAAGTTAAAGTTTGACAGGAGAGGTTGCAGAATAACAGGTGACAGATGTGATGGGAGTGTCTGTGCTGCAAATAGGAGCGAGTGAGAGAGATAGTGGACACTGTGCACACTTAATTGATCACGGATGGCACCGATGTCCAAAAATAGATAGGGTTAATTTACTAATGTGTGACAGCCATGTTTATTTTTGGTCAACTTTGTAGTATATACATTACCTGGATCATATTTATCATACAACCACTGGGGCGATGTGCAGAGAGAGAGAGAGATAAGAAAAAAAACGCTTTAAGTGTAGCCCCCCGTGATGATGAGGCCCTACGCGCTATGCATAGTTTGTGTATAGGCAGGGGCGGGCCTGCTGGAGACTCTGCATACAACAACTGTTGCCCAGGTGTGAGAATGGCAAAGAGAAAGCCACTGTTGAAGAAAACTCATATTAAATCTCAACTAGAGTTCACCAAAAGGCATGTGGGAGACTCCATGGTCAAGTTGAAGCAAGTTCTTTGGTCTGATGAGACCAGTATGGTGCTTTTGGACATGAGACAAGTCACTATGTTTGGTGTATACCATCCCCACTGTGAAGCATGGTGGTGGCAGCATCATGCTGTGGGGATGTTTCTCAACAGCCAGCTTGTAAAGGTAGAGGATAAAATGAAAGTTGTAAATCATAGGAAAATCCTGGAGGACAATCTTATTCATTCTGTAGGAGAACTACAGCTTTAGAGGAGAATTAATTTCCATGCAACCTCACAGAGATTGAGCAGTTTTGCAAAGAAGAACAGAGTAAAACTGTAGTGTCCAGATGTGCAAGCCTGATTGAGAACAACACAGACTCAGTGCTGTGATTGCAGCCAAAAGGTGAATCTTCAAAATACTGACTTGAAGAGGATGAATATCTATGCAGTCACCTATTTCACATGACATGCTTTTATTGAGCTGACATTACTTTATAGATTTTTTTCACTTTGACATTGAAGTGTATTTTCTAGTCAAAAAATCAAAATTATATTAACCATGTTTGTTTCATAAAATCAATAAAAAGAGAAAAACATCCAAGGGGGTGAATACTTTTTATAGGCATCATATGTGTCAAATTCTTTGATTATATGGTGCCAAAACTGCTTATGAAATACAGGAATAAAGACTTTTATCTCATCTATGTACTGCACAACATCCTGAAAACAGAGGGTCTTGTAATGATTAAATTATCTTTTAAATTTGTCCTCATAATCTGGTATGTTTCTTAGTAACATACATTTGTTTGCTGATGGACTTGAACAGCAGTCAGTGCTACCACTAATGAGAAAGTCCATCTTTACGGCTTGACTTCATCATTCTTTCTAGGGGTGATGAACTTGGATAAATCCACTAAACCCCTCAACTGTTCCCACTGGAGTCACCTTCTCGTGAAGCGTTCACCTTGAGGGCAGATCGGGTCCTAATTATACACTCAACTGTGTGAGGAAACTAAATGCGAGATGGAAATCTGACCCAAGCTTTCAGTACACATTTCTGACCCGTGAAAGTTCACTCATACACAAACACACAAAGTGCAACTCAGCCTGCACTGTAAGTAGTGATAGTAGTTTGTGTTTGTGAGGTTATTTCAAGCTTTTCTCAGTTAATTAGCTTATACAATGGTCTCTCATGAACTCTGCCAGTCAGGTCTCCTGTTTGATCTTGCTTTATTAACAAACAACCGAGTATTTTGTGTAAAACGTTGTTTCTCTGCAGGCTGCTTTGATCTGCTGCTAAGTTCACAAAGTGAAAACAAAGCCACCTGAGTCCTTGACATATCCCACACTGAACAGCTGATCAAAACCAGACTGATGGAAGAGACAAAACACTCATTAGTTCATCACACACATCTACAAATAAGCTTTTCACCTGCCCTGGGAAAGACAGCAAACCCTAAATCTTACATGATTAGTGCCAGACTGTTCATTAGATTCCAATCAGTGAGGAAGTTGACTGATTTTAAATACTGTTTTTTTTTTCTCCCACTGTGAGAATACATCTAGGGTTAAAGATGAAATTATTAGCTGGAAACAGATTTTGGGAAGGATTTTCAGAACAAAGCAGAAATTATGAAAACTGAGAGAGGCAAAATGACATATGAGAAAACTCTCATTAAGAGGCTTTAGTCTGTCCATCCATCCTTTATCCATCTGTCTGTCCATCCGTCCGTCTATCCATCTATCTATCCATCCATCCATCTGCATCATCAATCCACCCATCCATCTATCCATCCATCTGTCCGTCCATCCATATCCATCCATCCATCCATCCATCCGCATCATCCATCCATCCATCCATCCATCCATATCTTTCCACCCATCTATCCATCCATCAATCCTTCCATCCACCTATCCATTTATCATTCACATCCATCCATCTAGCCATTTATCCATCTATCTAGCGAATCCATCCATTCATTCATCATCAATCAATCCATGCATCCAGTCAATCCACCTATCAAGATTATATTAATCAAATATTCAAAATATTCATCAGTCCATCCATCCATCTAGCCATCTATCTAATCCATTACCCAATCCATCCATCCATCCATCCATTCATCCATCCATCCATCCATCCATTAATGCATCCGTCTTCTCACCCATCTTTCTGTGCATTCATCCATCCATCTGATCCACTGTTATTTTTTTTTTTGTAAAGACTTCTAATGAGTGATATATTTTACTGTAAGAGCAAAATGATATTTTGTCTAAAGATGACTGCATGTACAGGACAAAATTAGGAAAGACAAACACACCCTTCTTTGTCTACCTGGAGAGCAAAATCTACCATTACTTCACCCACAAGCTTAAAAGGCTAACTGTGGAGGTTTGGAGGCCAACAAGAATCCAGCTGAAGGTAAAATTTGCCTCTGAATTTAGCTTTAAAATTGTTCTCACATACAGACTAGCTAATTGTGTAAACAAAGCAACATTAGGCCTATAAGCCCTGATTCCCCAGGCTGTAACACATGGCGGCTTCAACAAGCAATAACGCATTAATACCACAATTTTAAGCTGCTGTCCAAACACATTACAGGCTGGCATTTAGCTGGCTTCCTCTAATATACCTGTCCTTATGAAGCTAATGCCTGGCTCTATTCCTGCCTCTGTCCTGCCTCAGGTGACTGCCTTCAGACAGATCCCCTCCCTCCCACTGATTATTTTTCTTATTAGCATCTGTTGGTAGCTGCAGAAAGTAATGCTGGCACTGCACATGATGCCACTACAGCAGCTGTGGTGTTAAAGTGGAAACCACAAGTAGTCAGGCTCTCATGGGGGCTTGTGTGCCCTCTATCTGACACGAACTTCTCTGTTGAGGCGTATTTACAGCTTTGCCAGTAACCACAGCTGGCACCATAATGGAGGTCATCAGGAGAATTGGAGTTCACTAATGCTTAAATAAACAGATATTTCAACAACACATTATGGCCTAGTGGTAGAGGGAGAACATGCTTTTCAGATTCAGATCTGGGGTATGAAACTTGGGGCCAATTTTGAGTACTAGATCAAAGTTTTTTACCCCCTACAGCTGTTTTTATTGCTAGCTGGCCATGTGTTCCTACTCCCCTGGACGACTCTTATTTTCTGCACTACATTAAGAGGTTTCAGATGTCATTTACCACTTTCACAACAGCTGCAACAATAAAAATGCCATTTGAAAATGTTCATTAACACCTTCTTCAATAAGCCATGCTTGTTTTCCTAACACCCGCACCATAGACCAAATATTAAGACTTGTGGGGCAACTGTGGCCTAGAGGTAAAGTCAAAACAAAGGATTTAAGCCCAGCCTCCTCCATGTTAACAGATGGGACATGGCTCAAACTATGAAGTTAAAATATACATAAAGGTTTGCCAAACTGGGATTCTGTCTTGATACTAAGTTCTGATGATGCTACTTTATGTGCAATCAAGTAGAGTAGGAAAGGTAAGAGAAAACAGTCACTCAAATGTTCAAAGTCATCAGTGGTGACTCTAACCAACACAAGAATCTGTTCTGCTGTGGACTGAACCTTTCTCTGGGGTCTTAAATGTTTTATTGCTTTGTTAAATGTGTGCTTGGGTGAGTGAAAGTGGTACCAGCCACCTCCAATCTGCATGTCAAATGCTCCAAATTATTCCAACGGCACTACATGTTAGCACGCAACAAAGGAGCTTTGGGACTTCATTTTCATAGACTGGATATACAGACGATCATTTCAGCTGCATTGTAGAGCTCAACTCAACAAGTCTTGCATTTCTGACACATGCAAAAGGGTTGTGCGGTATCCACCTTTTAATACTGTTAAAACTTCCCAAAAATTATTGCAGGGGCTCTGGAAGTGATTTATAGTTGCAGCATTGTTTTCATCCTTCAGGTAAGATGAGTTACATCAGGACATGGAATCAGCTGATCCTGGGCCTCTTTTTCCCCTCTCTCTTTCTCTGTGTGCATATCACATACGCACTCTCTTTTTACTTGCCGTTTAGGGTTGATGTGAAAATGAATTATTCAAAATACGATCAGACAGGATCTAGGAATGTTTGTTCATGTTTCCCATACTTTTGAACTGATAAAATACAGGCTGAAAATAATGCTTATTTTTGTTTTGGACATCAGTGGTGAGCTCCTGATTTTGCTCCATGTAGCACAAATAAAATTAACTATCAACTTCAGATCCTTTCCCATCACTACATTACCCCTTGAAATATAAATCAACATGCTTTTAAACTTATGTTGCAGTCACATTACATCTAGCAGTGCATGCTTAGTCTAGTGGTAACAATTTGACTTTAAAGATGCACAGAGCACTTGTGATGCTGTGACACGCAAGTATATATGAGCAAACCTTTTCTACTCCTGGACCCTTGTTTGAAAATGTGCTTGAAATAATTGTCAGGTCTGTTATCACTTTTACAACATCTTTATATGCATGCTGTGCTGCATCTACCAGATACAGACCAATATTTTCAAGGTATTTTTTGTAAATATTTGCTCATGATATGGCACCGTCTTCATGACGGTAATTAAGGCAGTACTTTGGCTATTTTTTTTTTAAGCCCAGAATACAGTATTACTGCCCATTCCTAGCATGCATTCATATAGATTAGCAGTGGGTGGTAAACAGTATCCATACCATGATTAGTAAAAATTTCTGCCACAGAGTGGATTTTGTAACCCTGTCCTTACTAGTTTTAATGCATGCGTTGTGTTGTAGTGCACACACAAGGCAAAACGGATGCAGCCATTAGCGTAGCAGACTGATATACAGTAGTGTAGTGGTGAAGTGTAGAAGAGCGCATACTCTCTGGTGACAAAAAATAAGTGGGTATTCTCCGTATCCTGCGTTTACCCTGCACTTCACCACTGGTGACATGTGACGGACAACAGCTCGGTCTGAGTTCAGTTATCAGCATGTTTCAATCTGATACTGAAGAGCAGCCAGGTAGCAAGGCAAACATGATCCATTTGTGAGTGTAATTAGCATGCAGCACAGCAATGAGGTCAAATATACAGGTGCATCTCAACAAATTAGAATATCATGAAAAGTTCAATATTTTTTGTCACTCTATTCTGAAAGTGAAACCCAAATATTATATAGACTTGTTACACATAGAGTGAAATATTTAAAGCCTTTATTTCTTGAAATGTTGATGATTATGGCTTACAGATAAGAAAACCCAAAATTCAGTGTCTCAAAAAATTAGAATATTACATAAGATAAAAAAAAAATAATGTTTTAAACAGAAATGTCAGGCTTCTGAAAAGTATGTTCATTTTTATGCCTTCAATACTTGGTTGGGCCTCTTTTTGGATGAATTACTGCATCAATGCGGCGTGGCATGGAGGCGATCAGCCTGTGGCACTGCTCAGGTGTAATGGAAGCCCAGGTTGATTTGAGAGCAGCCTTCAGGTCATCTGCATTGTTGGGTCTGGTGTCTCTCATCTTTCTCTTGACAATACCCCATAGATTCTCTTTGGGGTTCAGGTCAGGCCAGTTTGCTGGCCAATCAAGCACAGTAACACCATGGTCATTGAACCAGCTTTTGGTACCTTTGGCAGTCTGGGCAGGTGCCAAGTCCTGCTGGAAAATGAAATCAGCATCTCTATAAAGCTTGTCAGCAGAAGGAATCATGAAGTGCTCTAAAATGTCCTGGTAGATGGCTGCATTGACTGTAGACTTCAGAAAACAGTGTTCCAACACCAGCAGATGCCATGGCAGCCCAAATCATCACTGACTGTGGAAACTTCACACTGGACTTCAAGCAACATGGATTCTGTGCCTCTCCACTCTTCTAGGTCCCAGAGTCTGGAGGAAGACTGACATTATGAATTATAGTAGCCTCCATGTCATTGTGCCCACTTTTAAATCAGTATCTGACAATACTAAATAGAGCATGAGTAAAAAACATCAGTTCTTATGCACCAACATTTGCAAAATTAACACCACAAATTGGCAGGATTTCATTTGCAGAATTCTAACTTGATGAAGCATTTATGAGGGAGCAGAAGCTACTATCAGCAGCAGTTTCACTGAGGCATAAATTAAAGAAACATTCTCTGATGGAGCTTGAAATGTGATTTATTTCCTAATTTTGTTATTTGAGTTTGACAAGTGTGCCAAGAAAGCATTTATTCTTTTTTAAATGAAAATGCTTGCTGATAAAGAGTTTGATAAAATATTCATTATGCCAACTAAGTAAAGATTATTGGCTCATATTAAGACACTTTAAAATAAAATTGACTTACTTCTCCCTATTTTTGCACAGGAAGATTATCACATTGTCAAATGTTTTCCTATATCATTCTTTATTGAATTAGCATTTCTCTCCTTATTCTCCCTTTACCCTCTCCTACTTTTTCATTTTATAATCACCTTTTCCATTTCATGTGCACTTCTTTAACATATTGTTGCATCATAACCTTTAGAAGCAGGATAAAGGCAAGAGATATTGTCATATCATCCACATTCAGATAAGGTGGATCCGTGAAAGAAGCAACAAAAAACTTCAGTTGCAGACTTTAGGCAGCACTACATCCATATTAACCAGGCATCCTCGGCAAGTGGAAATCAAATTTGTATATTTGCTTGTTTTGTATTTATTCAAACAGGGTCTCTGCAGGTTTCAACGAGTCAAATTTAAGACTTTTTAAGACTTTTTTAAGACCATAATGAATACAATTTAAGACCCATTTCACATCCATACTGGCAAAAAAGACAAAAGACATGAATGAAAATCGAAAGCCTGGAATTACTTGCAAAGTATATGAATTTATTCACGGCTCTTTCACATTGGAATACAAAATTCTTAACCTCACCAAAAACACCAGACACCTCTCTATTGTGAACGCCACTGTAACACACCCCGGCACACGCACAGCACACTAGCTGGTTGTGCTCGATAATTTCTGACCGGGTTGCACAGGTACTTTAGTTCGGTTTTTTAGTTATGTTATAATAGCGTCCTAAAAAATCGAAACATTTAAAAGCAAGACGGAAGTTAATGCATTTGTTTTAAATAAAAGTAACAATACATTTTTAAGACCTTTCAAAACGGTATTTAAGACATTTTATGAGATTTTAAAAGAATTTTAGACATTTTAAGGCCTTAAATTCAAATGATTGACGTTTTAAGACTTTTTAAGACCCCTCTGATACCCCGCTTAAACCTGCACACACATATATACAACTTGCCTTTTTGCTCTGGTTAAAAATCAGATGTTACTATTTTTTTAAGGATTTTTTAAAATTCTTTAACAATTCATGACATAATGTTTTAATGTTCTAAATGCCTCCCCCCAACTCTCTGTGATACAGCAGAACCAGAAGGATTTTTCTCAGCCAATAACTAGAGATCAGTCGGTCACATCATCCGACCAATCAGCAGTTACCTCGAATGTCTCAAACTTCCTCCAGAACTCGAGAAATGCTGTTTTATGTCTCTTTTGGTCCTAAACAAATGACCTTAAAGGGGCTCTATGTAAGATTTTTGCTTTAAAACTTCCCGCTTTTGAGTATATAATGGTGTGCACTTTACCCTGATGTGAAGAATGAGGCTCTTTATATCTTCCTTGTTTGCCTGTATAAGCCTGAGGAGTCATTTCTCTGTGAAGAATTTGGGCCAAATTTTCCGCGAAATCTCAATGGAAGTGACGTCGGGTACTATGTAATGTGCGCATCCCCTTGATCTGTTTATACCTGACAGCGGCGTGTTGAATGAAGAAGAGAGAGAGAAACAGTAACGGAGAAGGCTGCTTCCGCGAGTAAACGACCGGCTAGCTCAGCCCAAACACCCATACAAACTCCGCAAAAACATAAAAAAACTAAGATAGTTTTATCTGCTGAAGCCCATCAAGCTAAAAAAGTGTGGCCGATGCAGGGGGAAATCGAGGATAAATATGGGTGGAGCATTTGAGAAATGGAGGGAGCTTCGCTCGGCACTTGGGATGGATACCGATCCAGAGATGGCCATCTTTCTGTTGAAAAGGTAAGGCATCACTCCGGACTATGAAATACAATGTATTGTTTTATGTTGTATAAACCATATGCTATATCACGTTAGCTTGCTTATGAAGATGCTATCCAAACAACAAGAATGTCACGTTGCTCATTTAGTGTTTTCCGGATAATATTGCATCTTTTTCTTGCTTCCTGGCACTGGACTCAACTTACTGAGTTTATTTTTTGATACTTAGTTCGTAAAATATCTTCAACACATAATGTCAGCTATCTGATATCTGCGGTCCAGGCACCATTATCAGAGCTAAACAATGTTAGCCCTGTTGCTTCTGCTCTAAAACGCGTCCCATTCAATACATATTACACACGTAAAAAGACAATAAAATTGGTCAATGCTGCACTAAGTAGCGAAGTTGTTCATTCATAGAATTGGTCGCGAAAATATCATCCTTTTTTTAATTAACTTTTTTACATAAAGGCCAGATGAAATACATACTCCATAAGTTCTGGGTCTACTCCGGGGTCTCCTTCCCATTGGACGTGCCTGGAAGACCTCCACAGGGAGGCAACCAGGAGGCATCCTGACCAGATACCCAAAACCGTCTCAACTGGTTCCTTTCAACGCAAAGGAGCAGTGGCTCTACTTCAAGATCCTTTGAGATGTCCAAGCTCCTCTCCCTGTCTCTAAGGCTCAGCCACCCTCCTGAGGAGTCTCATTATAGCTCCCCTCCCCTCTCTCTCTATCTCCCTAAAACGTCACTTTATCCTCCGTAGTTTGCCTGTGTATTATGTGGATATCAGTCATGGAAATATAACAGATCAAGGCTAAAGTTCGTAGCCTACTCACAGGTCATAAAGGAGACAGAATTAAAAAGTTGTTCTCTATCTCTCCAACTTGTCTCAGCGCTATGATGTATGAGAAGGTGCTGTATGAAGCTCTGTGTCAGGATGGATCCAGTGGGATTTTAAAGGAGTGACAGAGACACAGGCTCGCAGTATGAAACAATTTGCCACATTCTACAAATTTTCGCAGTCAAGGCAAATACAAAACACAATGGACTCGGTGTGCAAGGTCCAAGTGTGTGACTTTTCTTATGGATTACGACTCCTGTGGAGCAGACAAATGCACACAGCTCCACAGTGCAGCCTTTTAACAACTTGTTATCAGCTATGGTTGTCAAACTACAACAATCTTGATATTAAAAATATCCTCAAAACTATGCGTGATATCTTTAATGGCGCAGTTCATAGTTGTTTCAGACAGGGATTGTTGCTCCACTGTCACTGCGTAAAAATGACGAGGAGTAAACACTGTGCTGCTGTGTTCATCTTTCTCTCAGTGCCATTAAAATGCAGAACCTCAAAGATTGTTTTTTGAATTTAAGTTTAGAAATGGTGCTTCACTGATTAAACACTACTAATAAAATAATATTGAATTATATCATATCACAGATAATAAAGTGGAAGTTATAATGACGGATTATAAAATGGCATGACGGAATTTTTACGACCCTTTTGGTCAAAATGACGGACAACAAAAAAGTCCAGTGCAACCTCTGGACTGAGAGGAGAGAGTTTGTGTGTCTGTCTGTGAGTGCAGGTCGGTCTGACAATGTTATGTTCAATTTTTAATTAAGGGACCCCAATGTTTTTTTATTTGTAAAAGTTGTGGTAATGTTACAGTATGTTATGTTTAAATTTCCGGGGTTCGGGGTGGGGGTGTGGGGTGTGTGGGCAGGCAAAATCCTCTCCCACAGTTTCAAAAAAAAAAAAAATCTTCACATCAAGAGAACAAATTTGAAATAGCAACCAAATTATTAGTTCTTGAATTTTGAACATCTATCTTTTTGTTTACAGTTCTTCTTTTTCTCTCTCAGTGATCAGACTTTTGCCTCTCAGTTTTGCATTTCTACTGCCTGATCCTTTGTTTGCGTTTTTGGTCTTAGTTCTGACACAAATGTCACGTGTGGGCGGGCTTGTCTGGGGCGTATCCCTATAGAGTGGTGCAGTCGTGACGTAATTTTGTAGGCAAACCCGGAAGTTCGCATTGCATGGGTTCCTTCTGCGTCGAGCCTATGGGATTTTTCAATGGGTTTTTGGATAATTGCTGAAAATAAGCTCTGTGTCCAATAAAAGTTAATGAAACTTACACGTTTTGTTCATAAATATAATCTTCATAGATTGATAATACTAGAAAAGCACAGAGTGAGCACAGACCTCCGTCATTAGCCCTATCTCCTAACAGTGAAGAATCCTTTAAAAACATTCCTGGATCCAGACATTGATCCGGATCACTCCCAAAATCTATTTTGCCGATTACTCCCTCCCCAGTGGGGTGGAGACACGGTGGGGCAAAGCACTTATTTCACTACATGTGGACTGTCATGGTGGAAGCACCCATGGTCTCACGGGACGACTGAGAGCCATGGCAAAGGGTGAATATTCCTCTATTCCTCCCAGCATTGTGAATCTTCTCACTACTATTTGCTGTCTTTCTCTCTGTTACGCTCTGACTCGTCTCCTCAACCGGGTGTGCATCTTTCAAACTCTATCAACTCCAAAACTTTGAATAGAAACACACCAAAAGCATGCTGCTGGGATTGAAGTTACTCATGTCAGCCATCTCCTGGTTTAAAGTGGTAACAGTGCACACCTCTGCCATTAGCCCTATCTCCCAACAGAATCCTGAGTATTCTTGCTAAAATTCAGTCTCTTTTTCTGTTTTACGCACCGATTACAACCACTTCTACCACTTCCTCATCTCCTCGACCAGGGGTGCGTCTTCAAACTCTCTCTTTCCAAAACTTTGAATGGAAAAACGCCCACATATGCTGCTGGGATTGAAGTTACTCATGTCCGCCATCTCTTGGTGTAAAGTAGCAACAAATAAAATGGCTGGTATCCCCTTAAATTAAAGACAAAAGTCTCTACTTCAGTCAAATCCATTGCGGTGTAAATAGAGGTAAAATGACCTAGTTCTATAATGGCTAATTAGCATAGTAAAAAATTATCATATAGGATCAGAAAAAGCTTTGGTACAGCTGTAGTGTTAAGTTAGGTTTTAAGTAGTTTTACTGAGAGGGAATTATTCCATTATCAAAGAAATCTGTGCAACTGTACAACCTCAGTCTGATCCTTTTAGAAAAGTCAATAACGTGTCAAACAACAAAAAAATAAGTTAAAGAGGGGAAAGATCAGAGTGTGAGATTAGTTAGAGAGATAAAATAATGATAATAATCCAAATCTCCTATTTATGTTATCTCTGCAATCACTATCTGGGACCAGAGGCACATTACAGAGACATTTACTTCCTCAAAGAAACAATCTTACAGCATTTTTCAGAGACATAAAGATGAACTCTGCTGTCACATACACAATCAATACAATCAGTGTTGATGCATCCTTTAATAGCCTAGCCTTGATGCATATTTGATATGTCAGGATTAGACATAAGCTTGTATAGCATGTTTCTAGCATGTTTGTGTCCATCAGTATTTACTCATCCCATTCATACACATTCACACACCACTGATGCAGAAGTGGGCACTATTTGGGGTTGAGTGTATAGCCCAAGGGCACATCAACATGTGGTTACAGGAGATGGGGATCATCGCTGAGAGACAAACGACTACCACTGATCCACTGCTGCCCCAACAGAGTAACAGAGAAAGAAGGCCTCTTTTAGTGCAGTTTCCCTCTGTAGGTGGCAATGCTGTGGTGTGTTTGGTGGGAGTGGGTTTGAAACCTTTATCAGGCCCAGTAGGTCAGACAGAGACTCCTCTAGTTTGATTTTGTGCAACCAAAGGTTTCCAAAGATGTTGAATCCCTGCAGCTCTGCCAGCCCTCAGTGATAATGTTCTGAAACAGATGTACTGTGAATACTGTCTACGCTGTACCCTGTATCCCACACCATGCATCCATCTTTCAATATTGCACTGCATTATTGTTTTTATTGGAGCTGTGCATCTCTACTGGTCTCATGACTATATTAAAATTATCAGGCGAACAATTCAATTGGATTTGATTAGACATCACATTGCATCAGGGTTAATCCAATGCATCCTCCATTTTCATAGCTACTTTTTTATCAGTGGAAGCAAGCCTGCTGTTAAATATCTTGTGTAAATGGAAATTTATTTTACTAACAATAAAAAATACATTCAATCAACATGCTTATCTTATTTTAAGTTTAAGGTTTGCATGAGAAATCTTAACAGCTCTTGAAAAAGGCATATTTCAGTGTTTCCCATACATTCATTTATTTGTGGCAGACCGCCAAAAATAAATTAGGCCCACCACAAATAGATTTTGGCGCTACCTGTTCGCCCTCGCTCTGTGATATCCGAGTATAAATTATGTGGAAGTTTTGAGCTGCTAGAGTGCATTTCTTGCTGGGGTCTCCTTCTCCCATTGTCCCTGAATGCATCTCTCACAGCAGAGAGCTGTGTTTCTCTCCACCGGCCATCCGGAAAACTCTGCACGTGCGCGTGAGAAGCAGGGGACAGGAAGGTAAACAGGACAGCGTTGTGAGTTAGCAGCTAGTTAGATCTCTTTTAGATGCCTTTTAAGATGAATAATGAGAAACAGTGTTGAATCTGCAGCGTTGAGCAGTCGTTCAACTTTGAAAAGGAGGTCAAACTCACGCGGTATTCGTTGAAATACACCGCAAGATGACTGTTTATTATGAAGACATCAAACTAGCGTGTTTTGTCGGCTGATGTGGTTTAATTAAATGCATTTGTGGATTAAGGCACCCGTTTTGAATTGTTCTTATCTCTTAATGCGTATTCATGGATATAATATGAACTGAGCCTTTTGTTGGCTTTAAAGCTGCAGTGTTGTTGACTGGCAACAGAAACTAGTGGATTTTTGCGACTGAGGCTGTAGTGTGCATGCATAAAAGGCCACACTAATACTACATTTTGATGTCAAGTGGGGGGCCAAAAAATATCTTCCTGTGGGCCGCAATTGGCCCGCGAGTTTGAGACCCATGGTGTACTATAACCCCAACCCTGTCTTCTTCAACAGTACATTAACTTCACAGAGACATCAACAAGTAACGTGTAGTTTGGTCCCCCCTCTCATTTTCCAAATGACGGAAATCCATTGTGGCGACGGAGAACTTTAATCCATGTGGAGATGTTTGTAACATTTCACCCATAACGGAGTCTATCTTTAATTTATTCTGGTGGTTTACGCATGCTGCTCTCCCTGCCCAATCCAAAAAAATGACTGTCTTCATTTTCTGCTCTCTCACAAATCAATAATGAGACTGTTCTTTAACTTACATGCAGAAAAATCCTCTTATTTTGGTGATAAACATGAATTATTGTTTGTTTACTGAGAGAGAAAGAGAGACAGGGGAAAGAGAGAATGTAAAAGAGCAGTTTGCAGCGCGGTTGGTCCACAGTTTGATTTTTGCTGTAAAACGATGTAAAGTCATTCAGATCAGACAGTGTAGAGAGATCAAGGAGGGCTCAAAACACTGCGTCATCAGCTCTAGACATGCCCTCCAACGGATAGCTCGGTTGTGGTGGAAAAGCAAATCCCCTGCTGCACTGGGCTGCCGTGTTGAGTCAAGCTGAGCCGCCCCATGTAATGGAAAAGCCCAGTGAGTTGGGTGTTTTAACATATGAATCTAGACCAAACAAAAACCTCTGTCGGCATTTTATGGAACCACAGACTTACTACCGTTTGTCCTTCTTTGTTTAAACCCTGGAGGTCACCACTTGGTGTATGTAAATAATTAAGTATCTACTAATAAATGCAACAAATAATCCATGCCCCGATTTAGTACCTCCTTACTTATCTAGTTAAATAATGTTTAAATCAGATCTCTGCAAACGGCATTTTAAGACAAGAAAAGTAGAGACTTATAAAGTAATGAATTGGTTCTAACAGCTTAATAAGAGAATAGAGCATGAATCGCTTTTTTTTCTCGAAACTAATCACTGCTGCCTGTTAAATATTTGAAAAGCCCAATCATCTCATATGTTACTATTTTGAAACCAAAGATTATTAAGGATAATAACTTTTACTTTAACTCAAAAACCCTAATTCAGGAACTGCACATCTTGCATCTGTGAAATAATGAAAGCCTCATTTTAGAATTCAAACTCTTGATTTTCTCTCACTGACTTTTTATTACAGCAGAAAGACACAACCTTCTTCCCCTCACTTATTTCACCTCCATTATGAAAATTACCTCCCCCATTCCCTCCCACCCCCTTTATCTTTGAAAACACTTTTCTCCACTTTTGTTGTACTGGATGTCGTGACACCTCTCCTCCCGCTGTACGACTGCCATCAGGTAATGAAATGGTTTCATTGACCAGAGCAGGGCCCGGCACTTGTTTTTAGTGTCGAGGTTTAAGCAGAGCAGTAAAGCATTGCTGGCTAACCCCAGCTGACAGAAAGCTATATCTAATAAGGCTGTCACTCTGCTGCCAAATTCACTTACTGCATTTCAATTAAGGGCTCTTGAGTAAAATATGCAATGCAAGACACGCAGCGCGTCTGAGAGTTGGTATTAATGCAGACAGACACACACCAATCTATGAAATCATTCCTTAGAGAATTGTGATAATAAATGTTGCATGAACAATAAACTTTATGCCATTGGGTTCAACATCCTTCTAGCCATGCCAGCTGGGAAATTTGTTTGAATTAAAGCTCCTGTAAAAAGTTTCAGCTGATAATTAATAGAATTAAATTAATACGTGTGCCTCTTCATGGCCACAATAAGCAAATGCAGGAAGGTTTGTTATGTACTTGTAATTTCAAATGCTCGCTATCCCTGATGAACGGCTGGTGTCAGACTGGGTACTAAACTGATTTGTGCTGATACAGGCTTTCTATGCCAAAAGATTAATTGTGACTTGCAAAGTAGGAGGACATCTTTAATGTCTGAAAATACTTCTTATATATTTACAGACAGAGATTAGTAGAGGGAGAACACTTAGACTTTGTCTACAGGGCTCACCAAAAGCAACTTAATCTTCAAGTTCCTCACAGAAGCTTTAAATATGTGTATGAGCAGGATTTTGTGTTCTCACAGCTAGTTTTGTGGTCTAAAACAGTCTATGAGAGTGTGAAGTTTCTAACTGTGTTATGTCTTCAGCATATTCATTGATATGTATTTTTTTAATTTGTACCAACCAATTCAACTGCCTCTGTGGGTAAAAAATATGTTGAACTTAGATTCAAATAAGATATTGGTCCAAATACAACATGAATGTAAATTTGACATTTTGTGTAGGAGGCATTACATGCTTCATGCATGGGTTCTCTCTGGGTACTCCGGCTTCCTCCCTAGGTTCACATTTATGGTTTCTGGGTAAACTAGTATTTCTAAATTGCCCGTAGGTGTGAGTGTGAGTATGACTGCTTTTTTTTGTGTCTGTATGTCAGCCTTGTGACTGGCAACCAGTCCAGGGTGTACCCTGCTTCTCACACAGTGACAGCTGGGATTGGCTTCAGGACCCAGTGACCACAAATAGGATAAGCGATGAAGATAATGGATGGATGAATATGAATTTTTACTGCCCTCTACAGGCAGTAACGTGGACACTGAAATTGATTTCTTTTTTCCTGATCTGGAGGCAGGGGACATATTGGTTGCCAGCTTTTGTCATAATACAGCTCAACAGAGACTGCCTAACTTTTTCATTACTGTTAAGTTTGACAAATGCAGCCTTAAACCAAAATTCACAGGACAGTGGGCTCCAGAAGGAAAGAAAGGTTTTCCTTTATTAGTCCCACAAGGGGAAATTCCAAAATTTAAAGCAGCAAAAAGCTGTGTAGACAAAGTGGGCCATTGGCGACAATAATGTAATAGAAATAGAGGACAAATAAAAGTAGTGTACACAAGAGCATGCAATTAAAGACAATTAATAAATAATAAATATGGAATATAAAACGCCAACTTACAAATTATGAATAGTATTTACAGGGTGTTATGTACAGGTTGGATATATTACAGACTGGCAATACTTCACTGTGACACTCTAGGATTGTGGGTAATTGATCAGTCAATCTTTCTTTGTATAGCACCAATTCATAACCCTAGTTTTCTCAAGACAATTTACATTCATAATCATAGTTATCTCAGAACACTTTTGGAAGTGGTACTCTCAGTCGTACTCTCAGTTTTGGCCCTTAATAATAAAGACCAGTGTTAAATCACCATAAGCACAGCACTAGCAGTACTTAGCCACTTGTTAAAGTTGTGACAAAAACCTTCCCTTTTAAGGACAGGAATGTTAAGAGAAACAACACAACAACAAATGGAGGACAAGTTTATGGCAGTTGTGGACATAAATGTATCTCTGTTATTTTACCTAAGATTGCAGATAAAAATTTTTAAAATGAGGACAATAACACACAAACTAGTGTCTTCCACATAAGCATATATCATTGTTTCACACTTTGATAGCTTGCGGTAAGTCTACCTTGGATGGCTATTTCATTACTGTTAGTAATCCAATCTGCAAAAGCAGCATAGACTGTGTGATGTTGTGTCAAATGGGAAAGAGTGAGTGGTCCTGTCTTATCTTTCCCCCCCCTCTAAGCCCTTAAAATTCCAGGGTAGATGCACCTCAGCTGAAACCCTTGGGTTTAGTTATTCTTCAGCAAGAATGCACAGACTGCAAACATAAGAGACCTATAATTAGAGCCACAATAGCTTACTTCCCCTAACTTTGTTGGGTCAACAAAGTTTGCACTTCACCTTTGGCCTATCTTACAATTTGGCTTTCTGTAGAATGAGAAAGCCAACTTACAGTGGCCATACGGCTCTTAGATTTGCTTTAAATCCTTTAAAGCTAAAAATTAAGGTATTTCAAGTTTGCACAGTAAACATCAATAGCTTTCTCTCTCTCGTTCTTTTCCTGGCCTCACTTCACCTACTCTTTCTCTGTGCTCCTGCTCCAGAAAAGCTTTATCCTCTGCACCTTCTGTTCTATTGTGCGGAGACGGTGCCCTCATCAAAGAGAAGCAAAAGGCCGAGGAGCGAGTTCAGCGCCGGTACAAGGAACACACACTGCAACATTGTGTCTATGTGTGTGTGTGTGTGTGCGCTGTTTAAGTCTGACACCAACCAGAATGTCTGATTGAGACTCCCATTGTTTTTCTCCTGCCTCAGACTCATTCATAATCATAATGAGCTTACAGAACCGTTCTCAATAAATGAACAAAGTGCCTCAAGAAAAACATGCTACATAAGCAATAAAAAAGCAAATACTAGTGGTAGAAATGAAAAAGAAAAGCAGCAAAATAGAATAACTTGGACAACATAAACTGTTGTCCCATTAATTTTGCTACGGCTTATTGGTGAGGTTAGTTTACTTAAAATGATTACAGTTATTGAGAGCATGTGCAGCCTGTGTGAGCATTAATGGTTTATGCATCCTGTGGTCGAACAATAGGATACAATTTAGCGTTAATATGATTGGCTGACTTTTCAAGCCTTTATGTCCTTGTCTGTTCCCTTATAAATTCCTTCAAACTCGCCTCCTTCTCACATTCAGCAGAAGGTGTGAATACACATCAGGTTCAAACTGAATGTCAACAAACCTCAGGGTTGAGATTTTTCACACCACTGAAACAAGATGGTCTTTATCCTCACAATGTAAGAAAAAAAACAGCAGTAAGTGACATAGTGCAAAAGTTTACTACAAGGTCACTTTACAAGGAAAGGTTTCATAAAACAAATATGATTACACTTCCAGTTTGTACTTTTCAAAGTAAAAGCCCAGCTAATACTGACCTTGTTTCTACAGGATGCTTTAATTCTGAAATATCCCCAGCTCAACTATTCACTAACTTAATTCACTTGTAAGAAGATTTTTTTAAGTAAAATTTGAAAATTGGATTGAAAGTAATGAGGCAGATAGCCAGTCTAACCTATATGTCTAGCTGTGTCCTAATTCAGGAGTAGCATCCTTTGGAGGACCCAGACTTTATAGCTTGCATAGCGCTCAAATAACACTACAGAGGACTTCACCAGCTGTCCCTGCTGTCACCCTTTCCTTACTAAGCTTTGCCCCTGTCACCCAGCCACCTTGACAGCTGCCCTGAAACCAGCTAACATAACTAGCATCAACAGATTATCAGATGCCAAAACACTGACCAAAGTTTGAAGTATTCACAACTTAAGTTTTTATTTTAACAGTTTACCTGTTTGGTTAATTTAAAATAAACTAAAGTCTATTTGCCAAGTAAGTGTGCTTCGTCTGTGGTAGTGTGAAAACTAAACATCAAACCCTGGTGTAAGCCAGTCATCTGTACCAAAAGTGCTTAAAAAGGCTGGTCTGAGTCTACTTTTACTGGGACTCTGGCATGGTTCCTCCACAGTGAGAACACCTCAACCTGATCTATCTGCAGGAAGTATGGAGCTTTTCTGGATTAAGCTTGATAACCTAACCAGTAGTTTACCTGAAGGATCTTAAGGAACAACTGAACAAATGCTTTTGTTTCATAAACTCATGAGGCTGCTGTTAGGATGAAAAAGTTTACAAAGGTAATGAACATTACAGACTGGGTTCATTCAAATAAATGTTTTAAATATTTTTTTTTATTCAGTGTTTTAAAAATCCACGATAAAGTAATGTGGAGACAATTGAAATTTAAAGGTTTGATTTCATTTTTAATTAATGCTGGTTTGGTCTGGTTTCACTTACAAAACACTAACTACAATATTCGTGTATTCACACTGATCCAAACCTTTCTGAACAGAATAGTTCATTGATGTGAGTTAATGCAACCAAATAACCCCTGAAACTGTTCAGCTTATTATCCAAGAAGAAAATGATCACCCACAGCCAACACTCACAGACTCCTCTGTCTGTCAGAAGACTGGGATCAGAGTTATAAAAGCCCTGAGGCAGAAAATCTCTTACAGCCAGAGGATAACAGGATGAAAATGTTTCCTCCATATCCCAGAAATACTGTGGAGAACGAGCCAAGTAAAGGAGGGCCAATTAATGCACAGATGACACACCTAAAAATACACTTACAGCCAGCAAACAAGCTGCTTATCAACTGCTGAGTGAGGATGATCAAAGTGGCAACAGCAAAGCGTGAAGAGGAAGGCTTTAAAATTGAGACACAGCTAAGAAAAGTCTGACGCCTGATGTGATGGAGACAGAGGGAGAGAGAGAGAATAAAGGCTGGAGGAGAGGCGAGAGAACAAGAGGAGGATTGATGGAGAAAAGAGAAGAAGACAAGCAGACAGACAGGCAAAATGAGACAGAAATGAAATGCTCAGATTCAAACTGTCTGAGGGGAGGCAGGCACAGTCGAACATTTAAAAGCATGAGTTTTTGGTTGCTTTGATGGATGGAATAAGTCCCTTGAGTGGAGGAAAGATGCTGATAGAAAAGACAAATGACAAGGGCTGATAAAATGTGCAGAAAGGGAAGAAAAATATATAAAAGCAGCGTTAGGCAGGCTGTAAAAAGCACTTTGAGAAGGACTTGAAACATCTGGTATAATAAAAGATCTCATATGAAAAAAATATTAAAACATCCATGTTTCAAACTGAAGATTTCACTCAATTGCTGGAGGGATAGGAGCACTTCAAAAGTGTGTTACAGAAAGAACTTCAGGGGTGGAGGGTAAATCTGCCAGCAAGGATATTTGTATATGGAAATTAGTGATTCATAACATAATTGGCATTGTATTAGTATCAGCAGATATATGGCTTTAAAAGCTGCCTATTTCAGCTGTACATATGGGCCATACAAACAAATAAGTTAGTGGAGTTTCTTGAGAAGTCAATAGGACCTGCTCTGTATTCAAGGTAAATACACTAAATAGACTGAGGTACTTCTGTTCAGGAACAAATAGGACATCAGAGTTAGTAAAGGGATGTTGGAATGAGAAGTCTTTGATCTTCACAAACATCTTTTCAAGACCATACAGAAGCTGATTTAACAGATTAACAAGATTTAAAAGAGATAGCAGCATTCATGTACCCACAAAGACTTTAGAAAAAGATAAAATCCACGGCTTTAAAATGGTAAATCCAAATCTGTCAGAGCACACTTCCCACCAAAAACACAACAAGAAGTAAAAACAGAAGAGAAAATCAAACATAATTCTGCTCTTGGTTGCCACTGTGGCATCATTAGTGTTTAAAATAGGCTATTTCAGATTAAGTGAATGAAATGCTCAGCTCTGCATTACTTAAAAGTCTTATTTTCCAATTAAAGCCGAAGATCTTAAACCATGGCTGAAAAAGTTTTTAAAAAATTTTAGGTGAATACCTTGTGTGGAGTTTAATTACATGAAATTATTGTTCATTAAAGTTTTGAGGCCCTCATCAGAGCATTTGTTGATGCATATTCAAGCCTAGAGTTTTGGCTACATATTTTATGCTTTATGCAGTTTTCTTACCTACTAAGAGCAGAATAGCCTTGTTATTAAATTAGTAAATATATCTAAAACATCTGTAATAGTTGTATGTGGAAAACAGAGGGAGGCTGCATATGGACTGTTTCAAAGTAATCAATCATTCAGTAATAGACAAAGTCATTACTGGCTTTCTAGTCCCTGCTTTCTGCACCTCTGGTGCACTGACTGGAACTCATTTGACTTGTAAAATACATACAAACAAATAAGAATGAAACTGACACATGTATTAAACTCGGTAAATGTGAAATTGCCAAGATTTGCTAAAAATCATCAGACACACAGGGAACTGCAACTATCATTCCCTTTAAAACCATGACAAACAGTGTACAACTGGTGAAACAGTGACACCTAGTGGGCAAAGTAACAGGGCACACGTGGTGAATGACAGCAACACTACAACACTGACAATTCTCAATGAAAAGTCATAGCCTTCACTGCAGAAGACAACATCAGTGATCAAATGACTTCTTGACATTGTTTTTTTCTTTTTTTAACCTCTGCTTCTGAATAACAGATTTAATACGTAAAAAGCCTCACAGTACCACATAATCATTTTACACAGGGATACACCTAAATCATAATAAAACAACACTTAATTAATCCAGCCTAAACTTTAATTCACTGTCAAATCAAAACAGACAGCTACCTAACTTATGTGCAACACTGATGGGAAGAATTTACCAAGGAGGTACAAGAAATAATGAAGTGTACAAAAAGGCAATTTCCATAGAAAAATTGTGGTAAATATAGATAATATAATGATAAACATCAATAATTATATAAGATGAATATTAATCATTTAAAAAAAGTTTAACTGTAAACCAGATGGCATGATAAAGAGCATAGCCAACCTACAAACCCACCTACATGGATTTCCTCCAAAGAAATCCTTCACCACGTCCCCCTGGAAGTGAGCAGATTTAAATGAAATGTTGATGTTTATGATGTAAAAGAGGATAATGTTTCTGTAGGGATCTCAAAAAGCCTGCTTTGTCTGGGTGTGGATGTGTAAAACTGTTTGATGAGTGTGTTTTTATTTGTCTCTGTCAACATCATTCACAAGAAAATAATAGGGATCTACGATATTGGTGTCAGCAGATATTAGCACAAAAATGTAATCATCGGGATAAACAAATATTAAATTTTGGATGAAATGTATGAATGATATAAAGTGCCTATGAAAAGTATTCATCCCCTAGGATTTTTATCCTCTTGATTTTTTAAATCAATCATAATGAATATATTCGGCTTTTCTGACCAGCACTGAGTCAGTGTGGATAGATCTCAATCAGGCTTGCACATCTGGACACTGCAATTTTATATCATTCTTCTTTGCAAAACTACTCAAGTACTGTCAGGCTGCACAGGAATCAGATGTAAACAGCCTTTTACAAGTCCAGCTAAAAATTCTCTATTGGATTGAGGTCTGGACTTTGACTTGGCAATGCCAGCACATTCCCCTTGGTGTCTTTAAACCATTTCTGTGTTGCTTTCAGTGTCCAGTCTTTGTCTTGCTGGAAAATAAGTCTTCTCCCAAGCCATAGTTCGCCTGCAGACTGAATAAGATTGTCCTCCAGGATTTTACTTTATGTTACTGTATTCATTTTGCCCTCTACCTTTATAAGAGTTTTAGGACCAGCTGCTAAGAAGCATCCTCACATATTGATGCTGCTGCCACTGCTTCACAGATGGGATGGTGAGAAAGTGTCTTGTCTAATGGCAAGAAATCACCATTTCGTTTTCATCAGACTAAAGAAATTTCTTCTATTTGACCATGGAGACTACCACATGCTTTTTGGTGAACTGTAGACCAGATTTAATCTGAGTTTCCTTCAACAGTGGCTTTCTCTTTGCCACTCTCCCATAAGGCTTTGACTGTGGCCTGGGCAACAGTTGTTGTACACAGCCTCTCCCATCTCAGCTGCTGAAGAAGGGCCCTATGAAATCCATTTAATCTTTTTCGAAATTCTGTTTTTTTCCATTTTAATTTTTTGGAAGAGTGTCCTGTTTATGTAAAATGAATAAAACGTTCACTAATTAAATAGAAATAACCTTAAATTTATTGAAAAATGGCCACAGTTGGCCCAGGAACCATTGTTTGGATAACCCTGATATAAAATTATCATAACCAGTGTAACAGTCAGATATTTCCAGCATTTTAAGACACGTCCACGTGTATAATCACATCCTAACTGATTGTTTATAATGTAAATGAAGAAATCCCTCTGTTCTCTCAAACAGTGACAATAACTTAATAAGAAGGTCACATTAAAGTTAAATGGTTAAAAGTAAACCTGTAAATTTTCTTTCCTCTCTCAGTCTGTAACAATCCATGCAGTTTGATGCTGCATTGTGTTTTACTCCTGACTGTAACGGTTCTCTCCTCCTCTCTCCATCCTCGCTGTCTCTCCGTCTGCCTCATATCAGACCGCTACGTTAATGCAGACTCGTATTGGCTCATTAAGCAACCAAAGGTACGACAGTATCTACAGCAGGAACTATTAATAGATATTCAAATGTAAAATCATTTGGGCTACGGGACTTCATAAAATCTCGAGTTGCATGTGATCCCCCAGAACATATTGCCCAGATATACGTTCCTCTTTCTAAAAAACACAGCATTTCAGTCAAATTCACTCAATTTCTGCGATTTCCGCATTCCGTTTTTATTGGCCAACTCCACGATTCCGTCCGCGATCCTGTTAACGCAGAAATCATAGGGCCCTACTGAAGCTTGTAACTTCTTCAGAGTAGTCATAGTTGCTTTGGTGGCCTCTCTCACTGGTCTCCTTCTTGCACTCAGTTTGACCAAGCAGATTTACACGTGTCATATTTCTTACATTTCTTGGTGATGGATTTAACTGAATCCAGGGGGCTGTTCAGTTTGTTGGAATTATTTTGCATTAGGACATTTGTGTCCTGACTTATACTTTTTAATCACCTTTTGTCTGAGTTGTTTGTAGTGTTCTTTTGTCTTGACGATGTAATGGTAGTCAGGAATACTGATTAACCAGTGACTGGACCTCCCAGACACAGGTGTCTTAATACTACAATCATTTGAGACTCATTCACTGCACTCAGATGATCCCCATTTAACAAATTGTGAGACTAGTAGCATTAATTGGCTGGACCTCTGTTGAATAAGGTCAGTCACTTTAAAGGGGTGAATATTCTTGCAATTACTTGTTTTATCTTCCACATTTTTATTTTGTTTGCATTAATTTATAGAAATCTGTGTTTACTCTGATATTAAAGAGATTTTTTGTCAAAAAAAAAATCCAAATTGTATTGACCATGATTGATTTATAAAATTAAAAAAGGGTAAAACATCCAAGGGGATGAATAATGAATCAGCTGTAAATATCTTCCTATGTCCACTGTAAACATCTGTCATATGTTTGAATAATATTAAGTTTTAAGCAGGACCAACAGACCTACATCTGCTGATTTTTTTCTTAGTTTATTCCTATTCCTTGAATTTTAAAGTGTGTTTTTAGGACTAAAGTTTAATGTCCGAATGACATTTGTATTTTGGTATGGAATGAAATCTTCCAACATTAATTTTTAAATATCAGCCTTTGGCAAAAACCCAATATTGTGAATCTCTAGCATTGAGATTTTTTAACCACCTGGGAGGAGAACTACTAAAACACCTAAAAAATTCAGGCCTTCAACTATTTTAAAAGATGTCATCCAACAGCCACTTGGGGGCACCAGAGTGCAACATTTTCTAGTTCAGCATAAGTAAATTGAAAACATAATTTAACAGACCAAAATCAAAAAAGAGAAAAGATATTTAACATTTCAAACACACAACAGCTCATTGCTGTCTGTTCTGCCATACTTGTGTTTTTATGTGGAGAACATTTTGGTGTTCTTTTTCTTGTATAACATCACCCTGAACTACTCTCTTCTGCTTTTCTCTTTCCTCTTACTCATTTTTTCCCCTCTCTAACATGTCACTGAGCCACCCTCCACTCAAAACAGAGAGATGATGGCCCCTGTATTTTCTTCCTAGCAGAGAGAAAAGCTCCACACTCTTAATGCCGGCAGAGCAGAAGATAAAGAACAAGGGCTGTTGAGCTCTCTCAACACAGAGACACAAAGCTCTGAGAGGTAAAGACTGAATGGAGACAACACAAAGCCTGGACTGTGGATTTAATGTCAGAAGATCCTGGGAGACTCTGAACTCACACAGACAGACAGGAAATTAAATATAAAGGAAACTGGAAAGCCAACCCAGGCACTCAGCAAATACACAAAGTAGAGAGAGAAGAAGGACACCAATCCTCCTTTTCCTGAGAATATAAACATCAGCTAAAATTAAGGTAAAAGCTCCCATAAACCAAACACTTGCATTGTTTTGTGCAGACAAAGATATGAGGCCTTTCATTACATCTTTATACTATTACCTACTAACTACCTTTGACATGGGAGACTCAACTCATGTCACTCATTACTCCACCGAAGACACACAATGCTCTCGGTGCTATGATAGCAAATTTCAAAACCCAAATTACATTTGTATTAGAGCTACAATCCTGTTTGCTAAAACAGTATGGTATCATGTAAAATGCAAATAAAACAGAACAATCACTGTTTTCAAAACATTGGTACCCTATGACTGGAGCTGTCAGTGTCACCCATAGAGAATAAAAATGGACATAGAGTTCAAAAGCCAATAACATCTCTTAGTTTTAACTATTTTTACGTTGTTTTGTGCTGTTGTAAATTACATAAGGTCTGAACTATCACAGCATCCCAATTTTTTTGGTTTTTTTTTTTTTTTTATTATGAGACACGTACATGTAACTTGTAAATATGTATGTAAACAATTGCAATCCTTGTATTTGATCCTTGTGTTGCATCCTTTTCATGTAATGTACCACCAAGTTAATTTAAGCAGTGCTACACACAGATATTTTGAAAAAAATCTCCAGTTCCACACCCTTGAAAGACTAGTGTGTTGGTGCCATCTAGTGGTAAAGCAACAAATTGCACAAGGTAAAATCATCTCAAACTCAGAGACCCTAAAGGGGTCACAGAACTCACCAGGAGCTTCTTCAGGGCTTATCCTCAGATAATGAAAACAACAATAATCATTTCAGCAATCTGTTTGAATAATAATCATCCTGATAAGGATAACTGGCCTTCAGCAAAGCAAATAAGCTATATCCATATTTCCAAAACTCAGGAAGATTATGTATTTTAGTGTCATCAGCCATTATATTGACACAGTATAAATAATAAAATAATGAAGTCTTACACATTGAAAAAATATATTTTTTCTGCGATTTCTATTCTATTTCATTACTTCCTAATAAGACACAAGGTAAACTGACTCCTGTATTCTGCCAGCAAGGCGAGTGCCGATAAAAGACCCTCATGGATGTTTTACTCTTTCACTGATTTTATCAATCACTCACAGCCATTACCATTAAAAAAAAAAAAAAATCAAACTCTTTCATGTAGAAGTGGAAACAGAGTTCTATAAAGTAATATAATTAAACTAGAAAAGCACTTGGAGAGCGGAGACCTCCGCCATTAGCCCTATCTCCAATAGTGATGAATTTTGTAAAAAAAAATCCTGGATCCAGACGGTGATCCGGATCACTCCCAAAATCTAATGAGTTCTTCCTTATGCCATTTCTGACATTTCCTGAAAATTTCATGAAAATCCATCCATAAATTTTTGAGTTATGTTGCTAACAAGCTAACAAACCCTCCCAATCACATAACCTCCTTGGGGGATGTAATGAATAACATGAAGGGTAAAATAAATGATTGCATAAATATTCACCCTCTAATTCCTTGCTACCATTACACCATTTAGACTGAAGAACACTCCAAGCAACTCAGAGAAAAGGTTATTAAACGGTATAAGTCAGGGGATGGACACAAGAAAATGTCCAAAGCACTGAACATCTAACCTGACACGCCAGATGGATTTGTTTCACGTATCGATCTGGAAAACCTCCCATAGCCAGTATTTGGGAAAGGGCAGAGCCTTTGAAAAAAACCTCAGAGGGTGATTGGATGAATGTTCTGTCCGTCACATCTTTAGCGGCCAATCTGCTACTGAGGGGTAAACTCCATAGAGAACTGAATAATGCAAACCACGGCAACTGTAGACATGTCAGTACACCACTTCTGTCGTTTTTGAAAAGAAAACAACTCAATGCTGTTCTGTTCCTCTTTTAACAAGAAATGTCATCAAGTTCTGATTATACTGATGCTATAGCAGCATCCACGCTAATCTCTTCCGACAAAATTGCACCAGTCTCTTGTTGCTGCTTGCTTACATCACAACTTTGCCACGCCTGAAAGTACTGCCCCTCAACACTGATTGGTCCTGTCACTTTCTAACCAGGCCCAAACTGTTCAGATGGGAACTTTGCAAGATGGATTTGCCAGTGATAAACATGGAAACAGGTGAATCCATCTGCTTTGCAAGGTTACTGAACATCCCCCAGAGTTCAGTTAAATGTAGAATCAAGAAATTGAAGGAAAAAGGCACATGTATAAATCTGCCTAGATCAGTTCATCCTCACAAACTGAGTGACCATACAAGTGGGAGACTGTTGAAAGAGGCCACCAAGACACCTATGACTACTCTGAAGGAGTTACAAGCTTCAGCAGTGGAGATGGGAGAGACTCTGCATACAAACACTGTTGCCCAGGTTCTTCACCAGTCAAAGCTTTATGTGGGAGTGTTCACTTTTCATAATGCAAAGACTCAAAAAAAAAACCAAAAAGAATCGAAAGGCAATATCCATTACTGTTTCAAAAGTCTTTTTTTTTTTAACGTCAAATACAAAAAAAACCCTGTAACAATAGGCAAATTGTTACATGCATGCGTATAAATGTAAGGGATAGAAGTTGATCTCCACTGAAACCCTTTCCTCAAACAGGCATTGCCACAGTGCATCTTCCCCTTGACCTCTTCTGCTGAGGAGGAAGCTAATAGACCAGACCACATGATCTAGTCACTCTACTTTTATTAGCTCAGGCCTTAACCCAAGTCAAGCTGAAGTTGTATTTAAATATACAATTTTAGGTCAAAACAAATATGACAAGGTTTGACAGGTTTGAGTGCCGATAGAAGGCTCTCTGTGGTAAAATGCCTCACTTCTTATGCATATTAGCACTAATTGATTTACTTACTGTACAAATGACTAACTACTAGGGGTGACCCGGAATAGTCAGTGATTCGATTCGGAGGAGTCTGATTCGACTATGAACCTTATAATCGAATGTTGTTATGTAACCAAGATCATACCATTCTGACTACATGGGGCTGCTAAGTCCGAGTTTCTGTTAGCCAGTATTTGCCAGTCATTCGCCAGTAAAAAGGACGGAAGTCCGGCAGATAAAAATATAACCAGTCAAAATGTCCAGCAGAAAACATGCAAATGACCAGATAAGTAAATACTGAATACTTGCATATTATATTTTGTGTAACCTAGAAGGTATGTTGCAAGTATGCATTAATATAAACTAAAAGTTGCCTCATCTTACTACACCCACTGTCCTGCGGTGCTGGGGTTATTTATCTCCTCAGACGGCAAGCACATGGCTAATAATATATGCACGATGACGTCAAAGCAAATCCATCTCTCTGTGCATGCTCAGTATTGCTGGGGACTATGCAGAGAAAGTGGGAAAGTTTGATCAGAGCTTTCTGTAAAGCAGAATTTCAATCTCAGTGGGGTTTTCCTGGTTAACCAAAGGCTTAATATCATCAGCGGATTTTGTGTCATCACTGCGAGTAATGAAGAGGCTGAAACAAAGGGAACTGTACAGCTGAGAGTCGTAAGCACCTATGCAGCAGCAACGAGAGAGAGGCCTATGCCGAGCAGAAGTGGTGGACTTGTAGTGGACTTCGATGAACTACCTATGACCAATCCTCAGATAAAGTTGGATTATAGTCAACACAGAATCACATCGTGCAGAACGGCATGGACTGCTTGGAGCTTATAATGAAGGCTCTGTCTCTCTTCAACGTTAATGCTCGGGATGTCCTGGCTAATTAGCAGAAGTAGTCTTGGATAAGCTGTTAATGAGAGGAGGACTGGACCGGACTATCTGCTGTGGAGCTTTTGTCTTTTCAGGACTAGTCCAAATAAACCAGGATGGTTGGATTTCCAGCTTAAGCAGAGGTTACAGTTACATCATCATAAGGACTGATATTAGCAACTGACGGTAAGACTCATTTTTCATTTGAAATGTAAAGTTCTAATGCAGTGTCCAGTTAACAGAGCACTTTTGTTATGTGTTTGGATGCTTCGTTGTTGTCAGTGGAGGATGGTATCCGGCTGTTGTAAGCTGCAAAGTTAAAGTAGTGGCCAATGTGCTAGCAGGCTAACGGTGCTAATGTGAAGCTAACTGTTGTTTATGAGTTTAACGTGGGTGTATAGTGTATAACTTCTTGCTTGTGTAAGGAAAAGCACGCAGCTTTTATTTTGACACTTTACACAAAAAAAAAAAAATAGCAGAAAAATTTGCCAAATCTATCAGCCACAGTGGTCTATGGATGATTTTAAGTATCATAACTGGGATCTGAGCCAGAAAACGGAAATAGTCTCTTTTTGTAAGGTCAACTAAAGGATAAGGAGCAGGCTAATGGTGTGAGTGCTTTCCTTAATTCAGATAGTAAGATATTTTTTAGTCTGAGAGGATTGCATTTTTCCTGAGTGGGCATGGCTTCAGCTCATTTAACAGACACGCCCACACCATCCTGGAGCAGATTTTACTGCCCCTTTTTCATGATTTTGAAGCTTAATTTTATAAACTTAGAGATTCTTTTACTTGACTGAAATTTGACTGGGGGTTCATAACATAGTGGCCTATCATACAACAAACCTAAATACAGATTTATTTTTCACTTTACAGGGTCTTTAAAAACACTCATTTCTTACTCCATATACACCTGCCCAAACTGAAAAATTAACGGATAAAAAAATAACTATTTTGATTTATTTGTGCAGGGTTGGCTAATGATCTGCATATTTATGATCATTCCTGGTTACATATAAAATACATGGAAGGCACCTCTGATCATGTCAGAGGGCACCCCAGATAGAAGGTATGATCTACACAGAATATTTATCAGTATTTCTTCTGGAATATTTGTCACAGCATTGCATCAAATTTGGAAGTAAATCCTGAGAAATTTTCCTCTTAACTTTTACATGTTTACTTCAGAATCTCTCATTGAGATATTTATCAGGCAATGTCCAAAGAAATTTTCAATAAAAAAAGTCTGGGAATTTCTGCCAGGAATTTCTTGTCTACAAAAAATCTGCTGGACTTTTGGTTAGAGCAAAAGCACAAGAGAAGAGAAGAGAAGAGAAGAGAAGAGAAGAGAAGCTGATGAGCCCTCAAAGAGACCCCTGAACACAAATGAGGAGGCTTGTTAGCAAGGTCATTAAACTGAAACAAATAGTATGAGAAGCTGAGAAAGCTTCAGCAATGTAAAGGCTGATACTGACATGTTTATCTTTGACAGTCCCATATATTACAGATAAAGTGATTAGTGTCTTGAACAAAGAAACAGGAGCAATCATTACCTTGTATTAATTCTCAAGCCAAGATTGTTAGTATGTTGGGACAATCTAGAATTATTTGTATATAAAATTTAGTTTACAGAGAGATGAGACAGTAAAACATGACCTTGCTCTTCTTAGTGTTATTGAATAAAGAAATATTTGGCCATTATTAGGTAAATCTCATTATAGTTAAAGCTACAATAAATCTGTAAAAGGAAGCATCATAAAGTCTACTTTACTATAAATCCAAATCATGTTTGCAGGTGAACTGGGGGACAAAACAACCAACATGAAGCAAGGTCAAAGACTATTAGGTTTACATGAATTGGACAGATTTAGGTGCCTGTGTTTGCTCTTCTGAGGTTGTGTTTGCAGTAAATGATTTATGGAGGGAGAGAGAGAAGTAAGGGGAGGCGGAGCAGCAGTTTAGAATGTACTTTCTGAGGTCTCTTTTCTCTTTATACTTGTGTGTGGTAATCATTTAAGACTTTCATCAATCTTCTGAACAAACTAAAAAAAGGCCATCCATGGCTAAGAGGCAAGGCAAGCCTAGTTTCTGATATATAGGGGTCAGATTCTGCTGATTAAATCACAGCACGTCACAAAGGAATCACTGGATATTTGTGGAACAATATTCTGTACCTATGGCGTCCTTCGTGATGGATTGTGTGTGGTGTTTGCTCCCCATCCTGCTCCTCCTGCTGATGTCGCTGACTCTCCGCTGGCCTACGATGCAGCGTTGGACACGGCTGGCTGTCAAAGCCGCAGGCTGGAGACTCTGGGTTATAACTTGCCTGATTCTGGAGCTACCACTGGACAAGAAAGCAACAACACAGACCAAAGAGGCCAGGTCAGTAGAGACAGATATTTTGCCAGGGTCAAGTCAGGCCTCAGACGGCCCCAAACTCATTTGCAAATCAACTGCGCTGGCCAAATATCTGCTACGTCATTGCAGTTCTCTGGCCAGACCCAGACTGGCCTCCTGGCCCCGAGGAGACCCCCATCTTCAGACTCTGTCCAGCCTGATTTTCAGACCACATATGGACACATTACGGTTCACTAGAGACCATCTGTTACTTAAAGACGGGGGGATTGTGGCTCTGGACTGGGCTGTGGGAACCAGAGAGGCTGAGAGGAATAGGTGGGAGGGGAGGAAGGAGCACCAGCCAGGGGGGAAAACACTGGGCTTTACCTCAAACCCTCCAGTCCTGCTCCTCATCCCTCAGTTCTGGGGAGGGATGACGCCCCATCTAAAGGTGCTGTGCCATCAGGCCACATATCAGGGCTTCTATGTGGTGGTGTCTCATCCTCGAGGCACAGCAGGGTGTCCACTGACCACAGCTCGACTCACCGAGTTTGGAGATCCAGCTGATCTCGAGCAGGTAGAGAAAGAGACATTTGCTGTGATTTAAACCAGATGGTAGGTGTTCACTTCCCGTCTCTCCAAGAGGTTTAGCAAAACGCATACTTAATACTTTTGTCCTCCATGATTTAATATACTGAGCCTATTGTGAGCCAATGTACTGATTAATTTGGCAGAAAAATATTTTTTCAAGATTTTCTGTGATCTAACTGGCAAAAGTGATTACTGTCCTGATTTAGCTATATGTTTTAGAATAGAGGAGGGAAATTGAAAGAGACAGGAACTCAGTCTCCCCACAGGCTGGTCTGGGCCGATTCTGGGCCAAACTTTACTAGAAGCTTTATTAGTGGTAAAGTTTAAGTATGTTCTTTAATGAAGAGATGGCATCTGCCTGCTCAACCCTGACTGGTAGATGGTTCCAGAGTTGAGAGGCCTAATAACTGAAGGCTCCACCTCCAGTAGTAATTTTAAAGACTGCAAGTACCACAAGCAGATATAGAAATGCTCTGAAAAAAAAACTAACATGTATGTCTGTCAATACCCTCTTGCTGTCCTTCAACAACAGGTTATCCTGGCATGCGTTACAGGTGCAGCAATAATCATAAAACAAGGGAAAGACTCAGGATGAAATTCTGTCTGGATTTTGAGCAGCAAAATAACCTTGTTGACACCAAACACATGCAGACTATTCAGACAAATAATCATTCGCGATGAGGCTCCAGTCGGGAGCCCCCACAATCGTTGGGGGAGTCCAATCTTGCCTGAAATCGGGCTTAAAATCCTGCAGTGCGTGGCCAACCTTACTCAGGAGAACTTTCCTTCCAAAAAGATGTAGCCTACTTAAAAATTTTGCAACTAGAATCTAGCAAAAATGAGAAACTGAAGTTATATTTTTACACCAAAGAAAATTTAATAACTTTTAAGCCATGCAGTAACAAAGCTGTTCTCAGCTAAATCAGGCCGGCCCACAGAAATGGCTGGTCCCCTGAAAAAACCCAGTGAAAGGGCCCTCCTTAGTTATGATTTATTGATCAAGATGTGTGTTGGATCAGTAGAACTGGTCCTAGCTCCCTGGACGTTGGTTGCCTCATTTTGGTGCTTAAAAGTGTGTCAAGCTGGTATTGGGTTCTGATGTTCAAATGATTCATTTGTGCCACTTTTTAAGCCCTTTTCATCACCGTTCCACCATAGACTGTAGAAAGAATTGGACAAACCCTGTGTGACGTCGGTCGTCTGCTTATAATAGGGGGAGTAAAACGGCTTTTGAAGCCCATTCATGGATGCTTCCATATTGAAATCGCGTCTCGACCGAACTTTGGATCAACCTAACGGCCTGCCCGCTAAGCCCGACTTCCTGTCAGCCTGCTAGCTAGCACTCCAGTTGACAGAAACGGAGCCTCTGCCTGCCGAGCTATCTGACAATCAAATGAGATGCGCCAATCATCGGGTAGTGAGGTTTATCCTAAATATGATCCAAATGATCGTGGTACAAAAAAATTCACCCCCCGTACAGTGGGAGCACAATAAGACACTAGCTAATGAGACACGTTTGGTGTTTTGAACCAGAATGTAAACCAGTTTATTTTGTGTCTCAAAACCAGCTGTTTAACATGTGTGCAGACAGAACTTCTGGTTTTCCTGCAGCCAGCCTCAAGTGGACAGTCGCGGTACAGCAATTTTTGGCACTTCCGCATTGGCTTCATTTTTCAGGACCAGAGGTTACCACTTGGTTTCCACCCATTTTGCAATGTTTCCAAAAAACCTTTTTACCACTTTTAGCCTGTTTTCACTCATTTTTAACTGCTTTTAACTACTTGAGCTGCCCCTTTTTGCCACTTTTAAGCCATGTCTGTCCCCTTTTAACTGCTGTGAAATATTTTGCCACCCATTTTTGCCTCTTTTTCCTTTTACTTAACCCATGTTTGCTGCCTTTTTCCATTTTAGCCTCATTAAACCCATTTTTGCAGTTCTTTAACCACTTTTCACCCCTGATTCTGCCAATTTTTGCCATTTTTACCTGTATTTTGCAATCATTTTTCCCCTTAAAAGTTATTTCATTTCCTCCTATTTTATTTTCTTGTATGCTGATATTTGTGTATAACATGACTCAGCTTTGAAGTTTGACATTATTTTCCAATTGCTTTAGTCAGTGTGCCCTTCCACATTTTTAACAATACAAATAAAAAGGTAATTTCCTTTTAAGAAAAGGGGTTTTGAAAACGCTATATTGTCATTCAGCATAAATAAATAACTACAATTCATCTTGCTGCTTTGCTACAGCGGTTATTATTCAAGTTATTATTCAAATCTAGAATATGGTTTTCACATATTAACTTGACAATGGACCATGATATTCCTGACCTCCATGGGCCTCCAGAGCCTCCAAAGCGCTCCCCTTTATCCCCCCATATGGGCGGCCTTGAGCTAAATGCTTAAAACGGTAGCATACTTGTACTTGAAGGCTTGCACTTTCTCATTTTAGCTTGCTAGCATGCTAGTATCAAAACTGAGGTGGATATGAATGAAACCAGGTCTCTAAGCATTTGGTCGTAAATGACAACTAGAAACTAAAGAACTTAGGACGCACCATGAAACAAAAATTAACCCCAGTACAGATATTTCAGTCTAGACCAAGCTCAAACAGCCATTACCACCAGTATTACCGTTTTGCTAGCACAGCCAACATACTTTTGACAGCATTCATACCTGTGATATCTTCCAATTTCAGGTGACAGCTTACGTCCAAAGCCGCCACCCATCCTCCGCTCTGTTTGCCGTGAGCGAGGGTTCAGGCTCGGGGACTCTTCTGTCCTACTTGGGGGAGAGTGGGTCTAGTTCTTGTCTGACCGCAGCAGCAGCCATCTCACCTGTTCTCCTGGGCCAGCAGTGGTTTGAGACAGCCATTCCTCTTGTTTACCGCTGGGGGATCTTGTTCCAGCGGAAAATGCTCCTCAGAAGGTGAGAATATCTTAAGCAAAGGGGATTATTTTAATGTTAGTATTCATGAAATTCACTCTATGTCAGCGTTATGGCAGCTTTGGTAATTTCAAGTCCCTTTTCCATTTTGCTTGGAGCTATCATAGCTACGGAAGGAAAGGTATTTTGGAGCATCTATTTTCACTTAACAAAGCCAATTTTCACTATATGGACAAAAGTATCAGGTCACACCTGTTGATTATTGCATCACGTGATCCATTTAGACCCACAGATGTATAAAATCAAGCATCCAGTCATGCAGTCTCCATTTGCAAACATTTGTGATATAAAAGGCTACATTCACACCACAGGCCTTAATGCTCAGTTCTGATCTGTTCTCAGATCTGATTTTTTTGTTTGCCTGTTCACACTGCAGTGAAAGTAGCCAAAGAGTCCTTCTCAGTCATTGGCTCAGTTGACTTCAGATGTGGTACTGTGATGGATGCCACCTCTGCAATATGATGGTTCATGAAATTTCATCCCTGCTGGATGTTTCACGGTCAACTGTAAGTGATATTATTATAAAGTGGAACCATTTAGGAACAGCAACTCAGCCGTGCAGAAGAAGGCAGTGCAATATCACAGACCGGGGTCAATGACTGTTAGGTCGCATGGTGCGCAAAAGCCGCCTCTGCTGATAAGCACAAAACTGTTAGACAGGAGCTTTATGGTAGCTGCATGCAAGCCTCACATCACCAAGTCCAATGCCAAGCATTGGTTGTAGTGGTGCAAAGCAAACCAACACTGGACTGTTGATCAGAGAAAACGTTTTCTGTGTAGCGACAAAGTACACTAGTTTGGCGGTCAGACGGACAGGAAATGCTGGGATAACGTTACCTGTCTGACTGCACTGTGCCAACTGTGAAGTTTGGTGGAGGAGGGATAATGGTATGGGGCAGGGTATTGGCTAGGCCCTCTTTCAATGAAGGGTAATCTTAATGCTTCAACATAACAATGCATTTTGGACAATGCTATGCTACCAACTTTGTGGCTACAGTTTGGGGAAGGCTTGACTGTCCTGCACAGAGCCCTGACCTCAATCCCATCGAGCACCTATGGAATGAATTTGAATGAAGATTGCCAGCCAGGCCTTCTGGTCCATTTTCAGTGCCTTATAAAGGCTCTACAGAAGAATGGGCACAGATTCCCACAGAAAAACTCCAAAATCTTGTTGAAAGCCTTCCAAGAAGAGTGGAGGCTGCAGAAGGAGGGAAAATGCCATATGAAAGTACATTTATTTGAATACAGTATCATTACAGTCCCTGTTCGTTTAATGGTCAGCTGGCTGAATACTTTTGTCCATGTAATGTATCTTCAATCATATTTTTGTCATTCATTTTTATACCATTTTACCACAATGTAACTTACTATTTAGAGATATGATTGTAGCTTTATCCAATATGATTAAATATCCCTATAGGAGTCCCTCTTAGAGATTTATCTATTTATGATTGATAACTTGATAACACACCTTTTTTTTGCCTATGGCTAGAGGCCACTTGGTACATGAGGCCCCAAGCAGTTTCCTACCTTGCTTAATGATAAACCCATAGATGTTCACACGGTGGCCATTTTGCTCTGCTATGACCTTTAGGGCAAGAACAAAATATCTTGATTACATTTTTTTTTATTAATTTGTTTTCAGTTGTTTATTAATCTAGAAGTGATGAAACATTGTTTGTCTGATTAACTGATTTTATAGGACTGGCCTCATGTTACACATCAGTTTGACATGCTAACAGAAACTAAGGTACCCATCCTGTGCCTGACAGGAGTGCAAAAGGCCACCAAGTTTAAAGAGAAAGATTCTAATTTGTTCTCTACTTCACATTCTTCTTTCGTTAGATATGCAAGTTCCTTTCAGGCAGTGGTGGATGTGGATCGGGCCCTCGGCTGCTCCTCTGTCAGAGACTTTGAGGAAACTATCTTCTGCTCCTCAGCCCAGCTTCAGGAAAAAGTCTCCAGACCATCATTCAGCTCCCAGAGTCCTGGACAGAGCTCAGGAACTTCCCCTCGAGGTTTGGCTCCCTCAGTGGCATGGGCACTAGGAGAGAGGGCTTACCCAGCCAAGGACTGGAACAGCTACTGGGAGAGGAATGAGCCCCTCAGAGACGCAGATGAGGTGGCTGTGCCCGTGCTGTGTATCTGCAGCTGTGATGACCCCCTCCTCCCATCTGCCTCATCTCTGCCACTTCCCCTTTTCAGAAGCAATCCTTACTTCCTGCTGGCATTGACAGAAAGAGGAGGGCACTGTGGGTTCACTCTGGAGGGACAAGAAGAAGAGGAAGTGGTCGAGGGGGACAACTGGAGTCATCTCGCAGTTCTGGAGTACTTCAGAGTGGTGGCTGATTTCCTAAAAAGGGAGGAAAGAGAAAATGCACCCTGGGGTGCCACAGGAGATTATAACTTGGCTGGGCAGTTGAGTTGGACCAGCAGCATGGTTCCGCTTCGCAAAAGAAGAAACACTGTGATGAGGAGACCCAGACTGTTAGCAGCTGAGCAGAGTAGTGTGGAGGAAGAGGAGGGGAACTTTACCTGGAAGAGGTCCTACACACGCTGAGGAGAAAATAGATAGAGAAATCATAGACTCTAAAGCAGGGGTGTCAAACTCAATCACAGCATTCTGAACTTGGGTCTAACCTGAGGGCCTACCAGGGTCGATATTTAACCATAAAATGCCAACCTTATGTTCACCAGAAATGAATTATGGGGGTAAAAAACTCGGCACTAATGATAAATAATTTTGTGATTGAAAGGTAAACATGCTAAGTTAAACACTCAAAATCTGAGATAAAAACTCAAATTTTAAAAGGTAAAAACATGACATTTAAAGTCAAAATAATGTTTTTAAAAGGCTAAATATGAGATAGAACACTGAAACCATTAATTTTAAAAGTCAAAAACTGAGATAAAATTCAAAATCCCGATTGTTAACAGTCAAAATGTGAGGTTAACATCGAAATCATGAGTTTCAAATGTCAAAATATGAAATAAAATAAAAAATCATGAGTTTTTAAGGTTAAAAAATGACATAAAAGTGAAAGTTAGGAGTTGAAAAGGTCAAAACCTGAGATAAAAGTCAAATCATGATTTCAAAAGGTCAAAAAAACAGATGAAATTAAAATCATGATTTTAAAAGGTAAAAAAGATTAGATTAGTCAAAGTTAGGAGTTAAAAAAGGTCAAAACATTAAATAAAAGTCAAAATCATGACTTTAAATGGTCAAAATAGGATTTAAAATTTAAAATTATGAATCCAAAAGGTAAAAATATGAGATAAAAAGTCAAAACCATAACTTTGGTCATAACTGTGAGATGCAAAATTGTTAATATGTAATATAATTTCAAGCATTCATCTCTTTCCCATGTTCCTGACTTTTTTCAATTTTTTTTTTTTTTTTTTTACTGTTCACTTTTTCTAGTTTTTATGATGATCAAGTTTACATTTTATACTGGAGGAAATCAAAAGACCTCATACTGGTGGGCCAGTTCTAATAAAAATATCGATCTGGTGGGCGGAGTATAACTGCACCACGGGCCACAGTTTGACACCCCTTCTCTAAAGAATGGACAGAATACCAAAGCACAAATGAAGCAGGAAGATTTAGCCCTCCGTCTGCTGACTGGCTGGGGTCAGTTCATCTTATTCCTACCTCCTCCATGTTAATAGTTGGAACATAGGTGAAATTATGGAATCAAAAAAATGTGAAAATATCTTTCCTGCATACCACGTCTTATTATGATGATTATTCTCATGCTGTTCTGTGCTAAATTAAATTTCCTTTCTGAAGTTTCTTTTTAATTGGTCATATATACAAGGGTATAAAATGCCATCATTGATCATTTCCAATGATGATCGGGCTCCTGTGGCCCTTTGTTCACCTGATCAGCACTGTGCGGCAGAAACTGTAGGAGGAGGATGGTTGGTGTCCTCAACTGGCTGTCTGGACATACATTATAGCTGCAGCTTAAAAAAAAACAAAAGAAATCCTGGCTGAGAAAGATGGTACAGTTTATGAGGTGTAAATATGCACAACTGCCCGGTCTGTTCACTCATGGTTAGTGTTTGTATTCTGTCAGAGGCTGGCCTGGATTCACAAGTATTAAACATGTTTCAATTTACAATTTCAGATCTCAGACACTCCCTCTTGCAGACCACTAGTGTGAGACACTGCCACGTCAGAACAGAAGGGATGCAATTTGCCGGTACAATGATTAAGAAGTTTAGGGTTTTTTTTTTAAGCTTTATTCATAAACAGTCTGGCAGTTACATTCATGAAACAAGCACTTTGCAAACATAGCATGACTAAGCAACATTTCATGAATAAAACAGAAAAACGTCTAACTTTTTTCGTCATGCAAATAATGTAAATATAAAATCAAAGTTACATGAATCTAATAATGATTGAAAATAGGTGTCAAAGTTTGATTATAATTGCCTAGTATACAGTATAGTAACAGAAGTATGTGTTTTGAGACACATTACGTTACCTGCGTAGCTTAGTTAGCTTTAACCTTGGCTTTGTTAGCTATGTAGCCAGTGTTTCCAGGGAGGTCAATTTTTTCTTCTCAGCAGACTGTTAACTCTACTTCATTAAATGTTATGTAATCAAGATTTGCAGGTCAGGTTTTTTACTTTTAACTTTGGTGGCCTGACTCTTACCATAACCCTCAACACTAACAGGAACTGAAATCCAATTTTATATTTGAAGTTTTAGTGTGCATTTCCATTCTGACAGAGGCGGCGTTTCACTGTAGTGTTATTCATGGGGAGTAGAGGGAGATCTGAAGTCAGACTGTTTTGGGACCTGGGAGGCTGAAACAATGATAGCGACGCCACACAATCAGGGGTTATGTCTACTTGGTTGTAATGAGTCTTGAATTAGGTAACCCCAACCCCAGGTCACTGGAGAAGCATATCTGGCCAAAAGAAGTTTAACACACTCTTAAAAAGATTTCTCATCCTCACAGGAAATTTGGTTTAGCAGATTAGTTGTACTGCATGTGAAACTCTTGTATTTGTGTCTCACAGGGAGGACAAAATGCCAGCAAGCTATCCTATGATGAGCTCAAACATTCACCTGTGAAATTGCATGACTTTATCATGAACTGGGAAAGAGTTTTCTTCTTTTCCACAAAAAATACACCATGGGACAAAGAAATATTAAAATTACTTTATTACAGATGATTCTTTATCCAGTAGCCCTCTTCCAACAAAAAATAGTAATACAAACAAAATATTACATTTATCCCCTAAACTTTGTTTCTGAATTTATTTTATACATTTTAAATCACTTTGCCATCTGTAAGGAATAGCTTTTACTCTTCTGCTATGCGACATTCAGCTTTTTGCACAGTCTATACAATTTAATACAGTTTAATACAGGTCTCTGGACTAAAAGGAATAAAACAGCAAGATCCACCAAATGACAGGAAAGATAAAGGGAATACTGATAAACAGACTGTACAAAGACATGACCCTACCTCCTGCCTACTTTCAGTCAATGGCAGCTCTCTAAAGAGGTGGGGGAGGGGGTTTGTCACAGCAGACTCTTTGATCTGGTCAATAACTTCAGTGCAACTGATCCAGTTCAGAGTGACCAAGGTCTAAAGCTAGACTCTGCCTCGACTGCCTGCAAAAGACTCTGCTGTTCTAGTAAACACATAGGAAGGTTTAAATAAAATGTGCCACAGGTTTGGCCCTCTGCAGACTGAACATAAAATAACCCTTTCTAAAATAAAAGGAGATAAAACACTAAAGAACTGGAAAAAAAACAGAGTGATAAAAGATGTGGGGTACAAAGTCATACTGGCTGAAGAGAGAAGTGAAACCACCACATTCTCTGTTTTTCTTTTCTGTTTCAGAACCAGGCCATGAAAAGCAGAGGAATTCTGAGAGCATGGTGGTAAGTTTAAAAAAGGCAAATACTTAAGTGCAGTGTGAAATGTTGTGTGTAAAATCACAAGGGAAGAGGGCAAATGTTTCAGAAAAAAAGTCCAAATACTATCAGTGGACCCCACAACACCTAAGAAGAACCCTTTAACATTTTTCACATTTTTGTGCGAGAACTTGGGAACTATTTCAGGTTGTCAAGTGTGCTAAATATTTCAATATTTTTCAGATTTTTTTAGATTTCCCCCAGTCTGTGTTATTAACCTTAAATGAAGGCCTGATGATCTTCCAAAAAACATGAAAAACTTAAAAGACACATCAAGTCTTCTATGTTGGGTTTTATCGTGTCAGTAAAATATAGCCAGTGCAAAAGCAAAGGCTTCACCTAACTAGATCTGAAATTCTGTGCAAAATCATCCTCATTCGGTACTAAATAAAGTGTTGCTTTACTCAAGGCAATCCAACCAAGGTTGTGTTGTTATCATTCACAAAAAATTTCTGTTTGTGAATTTGCAGCTGCAAGGAAGACCGTGAAAACCCAGCGGCTGTCAAGCTAACATCCATATAAACAGCGTTGTTCTAAAACAATGTCAACAGGTTAATTTGTCTCAGATTTGTTGATTAGATTTCCATATTTTCAAATTCAAAATATACAATATTAACAGTTTTTTTTTTCTGTACATTCCACCTCTGAGACTCATAATGCACAATCTCTGCATTTTACAACAAGACTCCCACCTTAATCTCTATTTCACTATAATCCATCTTTTTTAATAGATTTATATAATAATACATAAATATATTCTTTTCTTCTTCACTTTCACTTGAAGAGCTCTTCTTGTAGGGAGGAGGTGATAGCCACGCAGAGCTCACAAGGGGAGGATACAGAGTTGGAGGGGAGAAGAGGGGGGATAGTGTCATGGGGGGGGTCACAATGGGGGTGAGATAGAGCGGGGTGTCAGATCGAGGAAGGTTGCAGGGGCATGGCAGTGGAGATCACAGCATCACCGCCCATCAGCTGACGCATTCAGAAGCCACCAATCACCAGTGAGCTAGTCATTCTGCTCCCTGTTTATTCACTTGCCCCTCGAAATCAAATTCTTAAAAGTTCAAATATACATAAACACTTGTTGGCAACTAAGATGAATTCTGCCGCAGAGTGTGTTTTTCATTTAATTACTTATTGCCAACCAGGCTAACCACTGCTTGAAATGGTTGTCAAAATTCTTAACACTTCAGTACCTATCAATACAATGTTTTTGTTATAGTAAAATCTTTTGGCCTAATTTAGAAAAAGGATTGTGCAGCTTATATCCCCACTACTCCTGCATGTGTGTGCAAATATGTCAAAAAGACCTTACAAATACAAGCAAAGGTTTAAATGGCCCCTTAACTGTGGAGAAAACAGCCAGCTGATACTGCTGTGCATATTTAAGTAAGCCATCATTCAGGGAGAAATTGTCAATTTCTCTGAAAATCAGCCTTACATACTGGCACTAATGGCCACGCGCAGTTAAGAGTGAAGCAATAAAAATCTGCTGTAACCTTGCAAAGCTGATGGACAGGCCAGATTCCATGTCTATCATCAGGCTGATCCATCTTGGAAAGCTTCTACCTAAAACACTTGCCCCTGGTCAAAGAATGGCCAGACCAATCAGCTTCACTTGAGTAGAATGAGGCACTGTCTACAGATGTGATTTAGTTGTAACACTACCATATAAAAATTGGTGGCCAGTGAAGAGATTAGCGTAGATGCAGCTATAGCAGCAGTTTTATCAGAACTAGAGAAAATGTATAAAAGAAGGCAGAAGAATTGGAAAAGACAGTTCTTCTCCCAACTCTTTAATAGCTGGCTCCACTGATAGTGAACAACAGTAACAGCTGCCTGTTGGACTTGCAGATTTACCCCTTGTTGGTGGCGCATGCCTACTACGCTGTATGTTCTGTTGCTCAGAATGGCTTGTAATGAATGTGACAGAACATTCTTCCAATGATCCTTAAAGGTTCTGCCCTTACCAAACTCCATGTGTAAGGTGTTGCCCAGATGGATGTGAAATATATCCCATGCTATGGATATGTGAAAGAGTTGTCACATACCAAATAAATAATCTGCATATGATCTGCATATGAAGTCGGTAAATATTATGTGCTTGTCCTTGTTTGATTAATTCTTTGAGAAACTTTGTTTTCAACTGTGAACCTCATATCACCTTTGTTTGAGGCTGACTTTGTTTGGCCTCTGAATGCACTTAAAGTTTCTTCTCCTCTCATAGCACATCATCTTTATGCAGACTTAGTATATCTCTGTGAGCATGAGAGCAAAACTCTGCAGGTAGCAGACCCAAAACAGGAAAAATGCATAAAGCAACACACATTTTTAGGGTGTTGCTTTATGCATTTTTTTCCTGATTCCCTAATCACAATTCCAACTATACGCCTACTGAATTAGACTTTGAGATGAGATGGTGCACAATTTTTGGAGCAATTGGCAGCCTCAGTCCTTTCCATTCAGCTCCTTTATTTCTTATTATCAATAGTATCAAATGAAACAAGAACTTTAAGATAGCTAAAGATCTTTACTTATGATAGGGTTATGGTTGTGGTTAGGGTTAGGCTAACCGTAACCTTTTTAATCAAATGTGCCACGAGAGAGAAATTACTGTAAGGACTGTGTAATTTACAAAAATACATTAGGAACACATATGTGTTATTAGGATCATATCCAGTACCCAATTTCAAGTTTCCTGCAATTACCAGTAATTAAAAACAGGATATCCATTTTTGGGTGCCAAGCACTTGTTTTTTTTTTTTTCTTTTGTCTTGGTTGAAAATAAAGTATTGGGAAAACCCTACTGCTAAGTGTGCTAATCCCAATTTTCATGTTTACGTGTGTGTGTGTTAATATGCAATTGTGTGAATAGCTATTGTTGAATCACACCAACTTGCTGCTGCAATGCACTACTTCTCGAGGTAGGTCAACAGGCGTGGTTAGAGAGGTTCCCTGGCAAATACAACACCAAATCAGACTGAGAAATTACTGCAAACAAGGGACGAGAGAACACCACTTTGGGAAGCACTGTGGCTGCTGCTGATAACCCATTCCTATACTGAGGGTTGTGGAGTAATAAGCGACAGTTTCTGTCCTAATCTCATCTGTCAGATGGGTGCAGGTGAAAGGCAGAGGTCTGTGGAAACACAAGAGCTGGGCCAAACAGAATATGCTCTCTTCTGATCCTGCATAGCATGCATCTACTTGGCCACAATTTGTTAACTAAGCCTGCTCACAACTTTAGTAAAATCTCATTAACGGTTGGCATTGATGACAGACTCTTCTCCTTAACTTTTGGCATTTTTGGCATTAACATTAAGTATAGTATTTTCTGTTTTAACAAAAACTTCTGATTGACACAGACATTTGAAGTTATCTGGGCTGGAATAAAACATTACTTCCATAAAGCTATCCATGATCCACCAAGGCTGTCCTTGTGCTATGACTGCAAAGTCGAACTTCTTCTGACTTACACCAACCTTCTTTTTCTTCTCTAGACTTATTTATACTTTTCTGCTCTTCAGTCGTCAAACCACTGAACACTAAAACACCTGCTACCTTCTTCTTTTGCTGTTACACTGCACATAAACAATGTCATTAAACTCTCCATTTATAAAATTATGTGCTTAACTTTGATGAGTAGTTTTGCAGCAATATGCATGAGTACATACTTTTTCATGTCATTTTAAAAATAGCACACTGAATGCAAACTTTCCCATAATGCACCTTAATAGGCCATTGCCTTTAAAAACAGCATACTGCAAACAAATGACTTGACATTAAACTTCTGGTGGTGATTATGAATCATTAATCTGGGTCTATGGCAACAGAGACTAGCATGGCAAACATCTACACACAAAAACAGCACTGCAAGTATCTGGAAAAATGACACTATTGTACTGTGGCATGGCCGGTCAGCCATCTTGGATTGACCTCAAGACTTTTGGGTTTCCACAGACTTCTGCTAGGTCTGATGGGAGAGACTGAAAGTGGTGACTGGAGAGGAACTCAGCTGAGGTAAACCCAGCATTAACACTTTTTTTTGGATGAGTTGTTGTGCACAACAACAGTATATGTGAGTCATGTGTGGTGCATACTTGGTGCATGTCGTTATGAATCAGTTTCACTTAAAGACAGCGTGCTGTCTGTGTTCTAGGTGTAAGACAGGTGGGATCCGTTGGAGATCTGAGAGGTGATGCTGGCGCTCCTGCTCATGCCCTGTTCATTCCTCCCCCCTGATGACGTCCTCCTCATAGCCTGTGGGCTGTTCCTCACCCCTCCTGCTCCTCCCCCACTCCCCCTCTGACCCCCTCCTCCGGGGTGATGGAGGCTCCAGGGTGGTGGACCTCCAGCCAGCATGGGATGACCCCAGGGCTGCTGTGAGCTGGAGCCCCCCTGGTGATGATGACTGTGGTGACCACCTCCCCCTCCTCCTCCTCCTCCACCTGCTGGCCAGTGGCCTCCCCCCTGAGCCCCCTGGCCTCCTCCTCCACCTCCTCCCCCCCAACCTCCCTGAGAATCAGGTGCCAGGTTAGTGAGCACCATGTTGCTAAAGCCCAGTCGCATGGACTCGGAGTCGAAGGCTTCAATCTCTCGAGCCTGGCGCTCCAACAGGGAGCGGATTCGCTCCAGACGCTCGTTCTGCAGGGCGAGCATCTCCTCTTCAATCTGGGGGAAGAAAAGGGAGAAAAAATAATTCTGAATACATTGTAAGTGAAAGTGCACAAGGAAAATCTCTGCTTCTATACAACATCAGATTTTTGGTTCCAACATTACTCATGGAGCACAAAACTTAAATCTTTCATCCTCATTATTGAGGAAGACAAAAGACTGTTTGTCTCACAATTACTGTAAACCCTGGTGTATAAGCCACACTTTTAATACCCGTTTTGCCATCTAAAATGTTGGCTCTGGCTTATATTCACCTTATGAACCCCAGCCCACTACATCCACTGAAATTTTCTTTATCCAGTTACTGTGGCATCCTCTCAAAGAACAAATAAAAATTGAAATAATAAATTAATATTAACAGAGGACCTGTTTCCAACTAAATTCTAATTCATACATTTTTTCACAAAGTCACATTTAGTAACTTCCAGCTTACATAGACTCAGACTGTTGCCATTGCAGCCACCAGTAAATCAAAAGACAATCAAAAAGTACAAGCCCATGTTTTCATGGAGCATAAGGAGAACGCTGGGCCGACTTGTACCGCCAATATTGAGTGCTGAGACATGTGCGCTCAGCTTCCCTGTCACACACTGCATGAAACCTTATGTGATTGAAAATTCATCCCATTCATCGTGTACTACAAACAGACACTTCACTGCTCAGAACATGCTGGAATACATGATGACACAGACCAAACCACCGACGCCATTGACTGTTACCTCCTTTTGGTGAGGAAAAGTGTCAAGCTGGTATAGGGTTCTGGTGTTCAAATTATTTATTTGTGCCACTTTTTAACCCCTTTTCATCAGTGTTTTCACCAGATTTGGAATGTTTCCACATTATACCCATTTTTGACACTTTTAGCCTATTTTTGCAAATTTTTAACCGCTTTCACTACTTTAGCCACCCATTTTGCCCCTTTTAAGCCATTCTTACCACTTAAAACTGCCTTTCACCATTTCTTCCACCCATCTTTATCCTTTCTTAACCCATATTTGTTGCTCTATCCCATTTTGCCTCATTTAAGCCATTTTTTCCACTCTTTAACCACTATTTACAACTTATTTATGCCAATTATTGCCATTTGTAACCTATTCTTTCCTATTTTCACCTTCATTTTGAAATAACCTGAACATTTTTCCCTAAAAGTGATTTTATTTTCTTCTGTTTTGTTCTATGGCATCCTGAAGTGTGTGTGCACCATGGCTTAGCTATAAAATCTGACATTACCGTGTTGATGGTTTAATTCAATGTGCATATCCACAATGCTAACCAACCAAACAAAGGTAATTCTGTTTTAAGAAAAAGGGTTTAAATTTTGAAAATGCTATTTTGTACTGCGGCAGAAATAAGTAAAGTTTTTTTTTTTGCTTTAGTAAGAGTTGCTATTATTCAGGTTAAATATAAAATCTGATTATCAGAGATTAACTTTACAATGGACCATAATTTACCTGGCCCTTATGGGCCCCAGAAAGCTTTCCCCTCTATCCTCCCATATGGATGACCTTGGCTAGGGTTGCAGGTACTGCCGAGTACTGGTTTTACTGGAAACACCTCTCAGTGAGGACAGTAAGAGACAGGTGAAGGAGGGCAGTGTCCTCAGGCTGTGAGTCTTTCTCCTCTTGTCTCACATCAATCATCAGAGGCCAAGCTCAACTACCAGACTGTTGCTAGTAGATGTGCAAACTCCATATGGCAAAAACAGATGGTACTAAAAGAGTGAACAGCACATTGTGGATTTTGCTTAACAAAATGGGAATTGTCACAGAGGTTAGTTTAAGCCTTCTACCCCTCAGGAGATTAGGAAAAACAGACTGCGACTTCTATACTGGAGTGACTTATATTCAGATTTTAAGGTAACTCGTTTACATTTCTAAAAGACACACCAGAAAAAAAATGTCTTACCTTCTGCTCCAGCAGGGCCCTCCGCAGAGAGACCCTCTGCTCCAGGTCCCTCCTCTCCTTGTCATGCTGAGCGTCTGTCTGCATCTTGATCTTGCTCTGGTACGCATTAAGCAGCTCCAGCTCCTGCTGCAGCTGCATCCTCAGAACCTGACATTCCCCCTCTTGAGCCTCATCCAAGCGCAGCTAAGAGTAAAAAAGACAAAGACTCAAAGAGAGACAAACGACAGGTGTTTTTCTAAGCAGCATAACTCCTGTTCGCTGTTGTTTGTTAATGTATGAATTGTCAGGGTCAAGAGTGAAAACTGAATTCTGAAAATTAGGATGTCTGAACTGAACTGAATGTTTTTTTTTTTTTTCAGTCTGATGTCAGAGACTTTTATTTAATTTTTCCGGGGACAATCTTACTTACTAGCTTTTGTCCTTGCCAGAGACCCAATAATCAACCTAGTGAAGGTAATTTATTAATTTTGGATAGCATTCACATAATTCCTCTAGCATAATTTGTAATGACTTTAAAAGTTTAACCTGATTAAATTAATCAACTTTATGATGAACTTTGTGGGATACAAACAGGGTTACACAGAAAAAAATACTCTACATATAAAAAGCTGCCATTTGCTCAAGGTGGTTGTTAACTCCATGGTTGTGTTTTAATCTTGAAATCCTGCTCTTAAATAACAAGTCCCAGCCAAATCAAAAATCACTTAAAATGTCATGAAGGTATGGAAGCATGAAGCAGATATTGAGAAATTTGTTATGATATTGACTCATTTGTACTAATTTTTAGATAACAATGCTAGTTTTCCCAAGGTAAAAAGCTGATTTCTCAAGATCTTGAGAAACTGACTAAATCAACTCATTATCTCAGCAAAACCAGAGTTTTCTAAGATAATGAGATAAATAAAAAGATAAATAAGCCCAGAGCTCAAAAGGACAACAGAAACTTTCCTGTTATCACAAGAAAACTGAGTGACCAAATGTATGGAAGCATGTATGACTAGGGCTTCCATATCAGGCTAAATTAGGATATTTTCATGTTTATGTACAACAATAATATTAAACGTATTGAAATAAAAGCTTTCTAGTCCCTCTTTCTATCTACTCACAGCCTGTGTGGAGAGCATTTCATTGATGGAGTGGTCATACTGCTCAGCTAGGATGGCCAGCTTCCTGGTCTGCTCCTCTTTCAGCCTCTTGAGCACTGCCTTGTGGTCAGACTTGGGTGTGGTCTCCAGCAGATGGTTCCTGAGTGCCTTGTACTGCCTGGTCTGGGTTTTACAAGTCTCCTGGAATTGCTTCTTGATCTGGAGCTCCTTAGACTGAATAAGACAAAGCAAAGAACAATTGATGAGTGTGGGGAGTTCGCTTTTATAATATATAATATATAATATATAATGTATTATATAATATATAGTATAATATGTATCCATGTGTCCATGCACCTTGAGGCTCTTGGGCTGCTGTCGGACCTCCATGACATGCTTCCGCCTCAGTTCCCTCTCCCTCCTCTTGTTGTACTCCAGCTGGTTGGTGAGCTCAGTCTGGTGCTGGGTTCGGATCAGCTCTGCTCGCGCCTTCTGGATTGTCCCAAGGTGTCTGAACTCCAGCTCTTGCATTGACTCGTGATGCCTGAGCAGCATAGCGTGCTCCAGGTCCTTCTGTGTCTGCCGTTTGTTCAGCTCCTAGAGAAAAGGTAATAAATGTTGGGTGACAGCTGACCAATGAAATCTGACTAAGAGTTAAGAGACTTTGATGGTTGATTCTCTGTGTACGACATACCTCTCTGGCCAGATCCTGCTCCACATTGTGTCTGGCAATAAGGATTCTGCGTTTGAACCGCCGACACTCTAACTCCAGGTACTGTCTCTGCCTCCTCAGCAGGTTAGCCTCTTCCTCCGCCTGGGATGTAACACAATGTAGCATAACAATAAATAATCATAGGAAAAAACCACTGATATTAAGTTTGTGGAAACAGCTTACAGTGCCCATAAGAAGTACTCACCACCTTGGAGTGGAGTGCTGTGCTGTGATTGTAGCCAAAGTTGTATCTACTAAACGCTGACTGATTTTACATGACATATTATTGTTTAAATGACATTGCTTTGTGGACATTTAATTTGACATTACAAAGTTGTTGTTTTTTGTGTTTTTTGTTTTTTTTAAAGCCAAATTATATTGACCATGATTGATATATGAGATCAATAAAAAGGTAAAAGATTCAGGGGGCTGAATACTTTCTACAGGCACTGTCTCATGACTTGAAAATCAGTTTTTGTAAATGAAAGTTTCTTATGGTGAGATGGTGCTAAATAATCGGCAGGTCTGACTTAAATCAGCATCAGGTCTTGGTGCTTGGAAATCTCGGTTACTGTGTGGGAATATTCTGACCTGAAAGTGTTGGATGTTCTCCTTCTGCTTGGACAGCCACTCCTGCTTCTCCTTCTTGGGAGTCGACTGATTTTCGCTCAGTTCCTGCCAAAATAATGTGCATATTGTAGTCATTTGGCTTTTGGGAAATTACTGTTTGTCAGCATATTGACATTTAAAAACAGAAAAATTAACACTCATATTACATTTTTTGTGATTTAATAGAATGCAACTGTCTTATTTTACACACTGAAGCCTAAACATGCTCTGCCTTTCATACTTTTTAGACCAGATATTTGGTGTCAAAGACAAAGCTGTGGTGAGCTGAAACGATTGGTCACTGAACTGATCAGTGGACATAAAAAAAATAAATAAATAAGGGACTGATGCAAAACACCAAAAATTCTTAGTTTACAGCCAATTAGATGTGAATACTTTCTCTTAGCTCTTAGTTTTAAAAACTGAAAAGATTTCCTTTTTTTCAGTAAGGCAAACATAAAAATATACAGTAGATGACTATTCCTAACAAGTTGGATTATATCATAAAAAGGTTGTGTTGGAGTTGTGCACAGTATTTTACCTCTTTAAGCTGCTCCTTGCGTAGTTTATACTCTCTTTTCTGTGATTCAAGGAAGCTGCTAAGCTCTTTCTTCTGCTGCACCTGGATGTGTTGCTGGAACTTCTTCTCATCGTTGCTAAATGTCTTAAGCTAAACATTGAATAAGGACAAGGAAAACACTTGCTCAGTTGAAGAAACACCCTTAAAACAGTAAAAGTTGAATATATCAGTCCTGTTTTCAGTAAGTACAAGAGCATTTGGCTAATCTGCTTTGTCAAAGGCTTAATATCTTGGAACTAATTTTTCTGAAGTTTTCCCCCTTACGTCCTTGTCCAGGGATGCCTGATGTTTTTTGAGGAGTTTCTCCATCTCCTGGGTGAAGTTGTTTCTCTGACTCTCCAGCTCTTTGTCCAGCCTGAGTCTGTGCTCGTCCATCTCTCCTTTCAGCTTGTTCTCCAGCGCCATCAGGTGCTTCTGATGCTGCCGTCTCATTCGTTTGTATCCTGACATCTGCTCTCGCAGCTCAGAGTCCTGCTCATGTTCCTGCATCTCACGGGTTACCTGCAGGGGAGGATCAGCAAATTCCACAGAGAATCAGTTAAGTATTAAAAATGTTAAAAAGGATAGTAAAATGTAGATATATTTAACTACATATAGTCCTTTTGTCAAAGATGAAGCAAAAATCATCTAATGTTTTTCATATCAAACAATATCAAACACGCACAACAAAATCAAACAAGTGAGTGAGATATACTGAGGAGAAACAAAGTGCATTCTCACCAGTGATGCTGTGCGGATGGTGGCAAAGTGCTCTCTGTTTCGGTAGTGCTTCCTTGGTGCCTGAGCTGGTGTGGGCTGAGGCTCAGAGGGTTGACTTGTGGCTGCCTGCTCCCCAGACAAACTCTCCTCTTCCTCCTGGAGACATCATACAGAGGAATTGATATACTATGTTGTTATTAGGGCTGACACCTTTCATTCGATTTGGAAATGCAGCACTGGGCAATACAGGCAGAGAGGCACACAAAGTGGCACAGAATATAATATATTCTGATTGTTTCACAGTGGTTACACTTGTAAATAACTTTATGTCAAACTTGACATAAAAAGACAGGCTTTTTGTATTGAAGTGGTGCTGCTAAGTGTCTCTGCTTTGCCCACCATCAGCGTCCCAACTCTGATGACCTGTTTAATTCCCCGGTCAGTAAATATGTAGTACTGTCTGTTTATTATCAAATTAAAATATTCACAACAGCATTAGTGTCTGTTACAGACTGACAGAGAGCAAAACAGAGAAAAGACAATGTCTCCTGGTCATTAAGTCCTAACCAGCAAACTTTTTTCTCTTTACCTCGGTAAATAAACACTGCATGCTGTCTGATATATGCTGATATATTACACTATATTCTCAGACAAACAATTGTCTGAGGATATTTTGTAGGCTATATGATGCCAAAGAGTAATTGTGCCATGATCACAAAAATAATATGGTTAAAGGCAGGTGCACGCTGCCAGAGGGTGCAATGAGGAGCCTGTCATGGATTTAGCTGATTTTGCCCTTTTTTTGGTAATTTTTTTACCTGCATGACCAATGGGTTGGTCGGTGTGGGGGTCAAATTTCAGCCGACCAAGATTTTCTTTGGCTGACTACAGCCCTGGTTGTTATGGTACTTAACAAACTTTAAACATAACAAAAGAAGCACTAAAAACATAGGGGTAGAGATAAGGGCTAAGGAGATTCACAAACAGCCTTGCTTCTTAAAATGCACCTTTATCAGTGTTTTGAAAATGTTGTTATTCAGTATGTTGTCATGTCAGTGAGAGAGAAAAGAGAGAAGGTAGCCCAGCAGATAACAAATTTGCAAAATTTACCATTAATAAACAAGATCAAGTCTTAACAAAACCTCTTACTATTCATATGTCTTTGTCAATTCACCCACCGGTTTGAGGTGTATGACGGAACTGTTGGACATGACCGTGTGGTCTCCCTCCATCAGATCCAGTTCACTCCGGCTGTCCTGGGCCGCTTCATTCAGACTGTTGACGGAGCTGCTCTGTGAGCTGGCGCTGATGGACATGCTGGGGATTGACTGATTACTGCCCACACTGTTGACTGTTCCTGTTCGACCTCCGCCTGGCTCCAGCTCCTGGAGAGACAACCGAGGGAGCAGACAGAGAAGAGACAGGAAAGGAGAGAGGAAGGGAACAAGAGAAAGACCAAAAGACACAGACAGACATGCATACAAACCAATGCATGCTGGGTTATTTCCTCTGCTTCAATCAATGCCATGAGAACTGAACATGTATGCCTTTTTCTAAAATTAACTCCTAAAATGCTGTAACTGTTGCACATATAAACTTCTGCACACCTCATCTCCATCCTGGGCCTCTGCCGTGGGTCCATTGTGGGCTTCCTGGAGGAGAATCTTCTTCATCTTACGGTACTGCAAGTTGTCCAGCTCTCGTACTGCATCCTTGGTCCTCTGAATGAGATCCATCAGCACTGAGTCTGGACGTTCACGCTGAAGAAATGCATGCTGTAGGAGAGAAGAAGGTAACCCTCTATAAAAGAGCACAAACTATGGCTCTGTACTGAAATCCTTGCCTTTATAAGACAACTTTTGACTAAATGAGATGCAGGACAGACTGAAGACAAAGCATTATAACTGAAAACTTAGGGGGAGATCAATATATATTGATATATTTGTAACATAAACTCCACAATTTGAAAAATTAATGAGTTTATAATGTTATATTTCAAAAAATAGACAGCTAAGGAATAGGTTTTAAATACCTTTACATGACAGCAAAAAGAATGCAAAGTTTGAGTGACAAGAAGAGAGGGTGTTGATATGGTAGTTTAGTTTATGAGTTAATTTGATAGGGACCAGGAACTGATAAACTGTTGAACTAGAGTTAGCTATAATGCTAATTTACACCTGTTTTGCCAGGAGAATCTAAAAAACCTACAATACATAATATTTTAAAGATAGCATGAAAATGCAAAAAGTCATGCCTCCTCTCCCAGAGCTAAATCATGCTGGCAGTGGCTCTGTCTGGATGATGTGGCTGCTATGATCTGTGTCACTGCACAGCAGGGAGCATGGAACTACTCAGCTCCTCCTCAATAGCAGAGCACATTTCCAATATTTTTGTAAAACAGAGAAAAATGCATCATGTAAAACACTAATTTCTCATTTGTTAAGCTAATTTAGTGATGAAATATTAACCAAACATCTTCAATAACAGTCTGTTGCTCCACTCTTCCTCTACTGGTATTTAAGACAGCAAAAGTCGAGAGGTAAATGCAATTTTTTTTTACCTCTAAGATCTTGCATGCACATATGAGGGCTTTCCTACAACAAGGTAACTGTTTCTGCTATTAGAATTTGGAGATAATTGTTCAGAATGTTTATTGAGGTTAAAGGAATTTGCTTCAAATGTTGGGATAATTTGCCGTTTGGATATTTTGGGGAATTTGCTTGGAAATTATCAAGTATTTCCATGGAAATTTAGAGGATATGTTTGTATATTTTGGAGAGTTCCATTGGAAGATTTGGGGGAATGAAATATATTCAGGGATTTTTTTGCTTTTCAGGAATTTCCATGTAAATGTGAGGGAATTGGTTTGGAGGTTTCTGTCATTTTCATTGAATTTTAAGAAATGCATTAGTGAACTTTTCATAATATGCTAAGACATTTTAAGGGGAATTATTTTGAACATTTTCAGGACTTTACATACTTTTGGGGGGCTTTTTTGTATGTTTAGGCTTTTAGGCCTTTAGGTTTTACCCTGAAGTTTGAAAGACAAGGCTGATGTTTTAACTTATCAGATTTTACTTATCCTAAATATATGGGAGAAACTAAAAATTCTTTCCAAACAAAAGCTCAGGTCTCAGGAGGTTAAGGTGGAAGTAACAAACTTGTGTGATGTAAACAATCAGTGTCAAAGTAGCAAAAACTACATGTTGTAAACGATGAACGTCTACAGGATTTTATAAATAGTGATGATCTAATCACTGGATTATCACTTCTATTTCCAATACATGCACACTTTCACCTATCAGTGTCTAATCACACACTTTTTACTGCTTGGTATTTTAATTTAAAAACTTAATATTTCATATAACATACATTTTCATCACCTCATCATTAATCAACACATTTTTGCGACTTTGACCTTTGAGGGCCCCTTTCTTTGAAAGACAAATACAATGTGCACTGCAAGTTATTAAAAAAAATGATAGGTGGTAAAAATTATTAAATGTTTCTCTTTTTTTTATCAAACTGTACATTTTTTTTAAGATTTATTTTTGGGCTTTTCATGCTTTTATTTGATTTGAGGAAGGACAGTGGATAGACTTGGAAACATGGGTACATGGGTAGCGCCTTAAACCACTGGACCATCTGCACTCCCTAAAACTGTAACAATTTTAATCAAATTTTCCATCAAATAATCAAACCACAGAAGTTGGTAGCTCAAATAGTCGAAAACGTAGGATAGGCATTTATAAGCAGTTTGCTTCTGCCTAAGCCTTTTCAGTCATTACTCAACGCATGACTATTGACTTTGTTTGAAATGTCTACACTGTAAAATGTCTGGAGTTGTGTTATGATTGAATAACTAAACTAGATTAAAAATTAAACTATGCTGATTAACCCTCAGGTATCACTTTAATTTACAACCCTTTAAAGTCAGTAAGGAAAAAAATGTCCACTTCCAAAAAACTGCTACAAAAACTAAACAGATTAATATTTTTTTTCTGCCACTATGAGATCAAAAAATGTGGTTTGATTGTTTTGATCAGAACAGAAGTTTATCAAAAGATTTGACCAAAGAAAGCAGAAAAAAAATATTAATGTGTATTATTTTTGTTGCCGTTTTTGGAAGTGGACGTATCAATTTTTGGGAAGGGGACTTTAAAGGGTAGTAAATTTGTTTCACATAGTTCCCCTGTCCCAATATAGCAATTAAAATTTGAATTCCAAAATCTGCCAAGAAAGAAACTTTATAACAAAAAAAATTGGACCATATGCACTAACACAGCCAAAATGGTAAGGAGATAAAAAGGAAAAATTTGCCCAAATGGGAAAAAATGTCCCTAGTGATGCCTGAGGGTCATGCTAGCTAGTCCAATCTAAGAGACATCCATGAACATGACATGTTTGGTGAGATTTGTTGGAAATCAAAGGAATCTCTAAATGGCTTTTTAATGGTCAATTACAGAAAACCCAACATAAATTTTTTTGTATGTACCATTGTGTTCAATCTCAGCGAACTAAATAAGAGCCCTGGGAGGTAATAAAAGGGTGCAGTTAGACAGTATAATAATTATGAAAGTTGACATTTAAAAAGATACACAATGTGCAGTGTTTCCATCCACAAAGGACGACTTCCATTAGCAGTAGTGAGTCCATTAGTGGGCTAAGTGACAGCTGCTCAGTTACTCAACAATGGACGCTGAAGTCACATCACTACAATAATTACATCTGTGTTTTTTTCTGTTTGTTTGGTTTTTCTTTTTCCAACCAAAATCAAGCTTTGTTAGCGTGTTTGTGTCTGCGTGTTCTGGTTGTGTGTGCATAAGTCCGGAAGGAGAGGATTAGTGGATGAAAATAGAAGCTTATGAGGGACAGAACAGAGCAGAGAGCAAACATCAGAGAGAGATTTATCAGTAGAGGGCTCTGTCAGTCTCCCATCTTAACACACTGACCCGCTCTCTCTTTCTACATCACATGTGTAAAGTGAACATGTGTGCACTTACACCCAGCATGTCGTCCGAGTGCGGTCTGTCCTGGGGGATTTTCTGAAGGCAAGAATCGATAAAGTTTCTAAAGTAATCCGTCCTAAAATAAAGATGGTGAGATAATTGGTTAAAAAAGGCAGTCGCTTGTACCAAAAGTCTACAACAACTAAAAACCATTTTTGGTCTAAAACGTAGAAGAAAACCACAAGAAAGGCAAAGAAGAGCTTCAAACTTCACAAACTGTCATACATATATGTATTTTCATGCAAAGAAACAATTTTCTTGTTTCTGCTCAAGGACAAGAATAACTGTAGGTAGGTATAAGTTATAATTACGCATACAAGTGTTAGTGTGTGTGACCTCACCATTCACTGGATTGCAGTGTAGGGCTTTCATTCTGCGCTATGTGGTATAAGGCACTCATTGCATTCATGTTAAACAGGGGAGGCTTCCTCTCCGCTGAAATTGAAAGAATTCATGAGCATCACTAAATGAACCCAAAATCAAACCAACATGTATCCGTGCAACATATTTTGGCCAAACAGCGCCACTAATACCAATGGAATTACACGGGATAGTGCAAGTACTGAAGTTGTACCGTTTTGCCAGAGTTCACAGAGGCCTCTCATTTATTAAACCTGTATAGAAACCAGCACAGATTTGGGTGTGGAAATCATCTTACGGCAAGGTTCACAAGTGATTTATGAAACGTGTGTATCTGGCCAATCACAGCGTATGACAGGGTGGGTATTGATAAATAAGGCAGCTTAAAAGAATCGTTATTTAAATAACATGACCCAATAGGTTCAGCCAGAGATCCATAATAGGGCACAATTACCTGCTCCCTTTATTACAGTTTCAGTATCCAGGACAGAGAAGTAAAGGAAAATTATATATTTGTTGTTTTCCAGCCTAAAAGTGTCATCCAGCTCTTAAGATGGGGATATTAAAGCGTGTTGATGCTCTTAAAAGAAGTAGCATGCAGAAGGAGGCCAGCCTTAAGTTGCACCAGACTGAGAGATTGACTGTGATACCTCAGTTTCAGGTATCATTATTTTTCCATGCTAATTCTAAGAGTCAGACAGTGATATGCCGGTTTACGGCGCAGAGAAAACGCTCTCTTCCAACAGTTCATGAGACTTAAAAAGACAAAATAAATTTAAGAAAACCTGAAATGTCCAGTAGCCTATAACACAAATAAAGAATGGTTGTATGTTATATTTCTAGTCTGGAAAGATTTCTTGCCAAACATATTAGTGGTAATGTTTACATTTCAGATTACTTGATGAGGTCCTGATGAGGCCCCGTCCACACAGAGATGAAAACAATATATTGCCCTTTTGGTTTTGAAAAAGTTTTCTGCAAAGACGGGATCGTTTCAGGAAATATCTGCTGTTTTGATGCCACGGAAATGCACCAAAAGAGAGAGGAAGATCAAAGAAAACTGATACAAACTTTCTTTTACTTGCCCTTCTGATCGTTCTCTGCATTGGATTTAAGCGCATATGGTGTACACGTTTCACGGTGGTGGTAAAGAAGCACCAAATTTTGCTGTGAAAGCCATAACAAGCTCAGTAGCTTCTGCAGCACGAACACAACCCTGTAATCCACCATTGTTGTTTTTGCCGGACTCGCGCAGGTGTCTTAGGAAAGCTACGCTATGTGTGACGTAATCGTTTCAAGAAAGATGAGTTGGCCGTCCACACAACAAAAAGTATCAGTTACAGTCAACCAAAACCCCATTTCCGTGTGGATGAAATGCCAATACTACAAAAAACTTTTGCGTATGCTCCCTCAGACAGCCGTTAATCACAGTAGTGGATTAGATTGATTATCTGAATCTCCAGATTCTGACTGATTATGATGCAATGTTCAGTTATTTTTTGGTGTTTGTTTATAGTTAGCTCTTGAGCACACTCTCAAAGTTTTTACAGTGTAATAGTTTGGAGAAAATCCCTCCTCTTCCTAACCTGACACACCAGATGGATTTGTTTCACACATCCATCTGGGGAAGCTTCAATAGGAAATGTTTGAGAAAAAGCAGAGGCTTTGAAAAAAACTCGGAGTGTGATTGGATGAACGTTCTGTCTATCACATCTCTACGGGCCAATAAGAGCAACAAAACACGTGATGTAGCTGCTATCGAGCTGCGAGTGCACAGCTACTAAGGAGTAATGCAAAACATGGCGACTATAGACATGTAAGTACTCGACTTTTGTGGTTTTTGAAAAGAAAACAACTCATTGCTGTTCTTTGTTCTTCTTTTAACGAAGAAATGTCATCAAGTTCTGATAAAACTGGCGCTTAAGCAGAAACCACGCAAATCTCTTCCTCCATAACTGCACCAGCTCTTGCTGCTGCTTGTTTACATCACAACTCTGCTGCGCCTGAAAGTACTGCCCCTCGTCGCTGATTGGTCCTGTAAACCAGGCCCAAACGGTTCAGACGGGAGCTTTGCAAGATGGATTCACCAGTGAAAAACAAAAACATCTGCTTTGCAAGGTTATCCTCTTCCTAATAAACCCTTAACTCAGTGACAGTGGCAGTCTAAAATATTTCCTATTCATGAAGCTAAACATTTAACTCATCTCTCAAGATTCTTTTTTCTACTCCAAATAACTGCAGGGTTTATTTTGCTTATATTTCCCACATTTTTTTCAAAGTGATACTATGGTCTTACTTAATAACTGTAGGCTGCCTGTCAAATTGTTATTGATTTATTTTTCATAATGAATTAATAAAGAAGCACTCGTTCATCAAAGATAAAAAACTGGCACTGATCATTATCATTTAAAATCAATGTTGCTCATTGGGAAACCTTGGTTTAATGCTGAATACATTTTAAAAGTCGTATCTGATCTAATGCAAAGCAGGTTTGACCATGTCGTACGCTCACATTCAGATTGATAAATGCTGATGCGTGCTTGAAAATGACCATACACCCAAATTTCTGATGTGCACATGTTTGATAAATGAGGACCATAAAGTGTAAACAAAATCTAGGCGTACTAAATCAAACAATTTTTATATTCAAATAATGTTGTTCATACACTCTCACCCACCTAATTCTATACAGGTAATCCCTAAGGACCAGACATCAACCTTGCCATCATATTGACCCTCATCCATAGCTAGAATCACCTCTGGGGCCATCCTGGATGTAGAGAGGGAAAAAAGGGATAAGGGGGGCAGAGAAAAGACAATTTTTTTGCTTTAAAAAAGAGAGATGCTTTTCGTTGCTACAGTCATATTAGAAGTTATTATGGCAAGAAAGTTTTATACTTCATTATCATGTTGGAAGTCCTTTGGCCATTATTACTGGTAACTTTTAGTTTTCAATTATCAAAAACTCCAAGTTAACACCTTGACACTGCCTAAATTGCATAAATTTGGCAACACTTCGGTACAAAAAAAAAGCACTAATACATTGGCCACATCAGGGCTCACACCACAAATTTACAGCCAAGTGGGAAGCAGCTGGACTGAGGGTCAGCACCTCCAAGTCTGAGGCCATGGTTCTGTGCCAGAAAATGGTGGAGGTGAGTTCTTGCCTCCTGTGAAGGAGTTTAAGAATCTCAAGGTCTTCTTCATGGAATTGACGTGACTTGCTTAGCTTGCTGCCTGACCTCCGCTTAGTGGAAGAGGACAGACAGATGGATGGAACACCACCAATGTTAGAGAGGGTGCAGGTGTTCTTTTGCCATCCTCTCACATGCTTGTGTCTTCTGAAAGGGACCTAGTTTCTTTAACATCTGTACTTTTTGGTACCATCATCTTTAAAATAATGTAGACAGAATCATTTTACAGCACAAAGTATCAAAAAATGTAATGACCTCAAAAACATTTGCCTCTTTTAAAGTGAAACACGTGTACATTTTGGTCTAAATGCATCTAACGTCAACGTTAAGAATTTTAAGTTTTCATTTATTTTTTTTAATAACTTATTTCACTATCTGACCCCTACTTCCAGCAACAAAGGAATAGAATAAATCAAACTACTTTTTACAAGAAATGAGCAAATACTTTTACATTCTAATCTTTGATACAGGGCTTTTTAACGCTCAGTTAGAGGCTGCACATAAAGCTCTGATTGCATCCAACCACATTTTGAACATAAATGTCTTTAATTCTTATTCAGTACTCTCACCAATATGGCGTTCCTACAAAGGAGTTGGCAGGTGAGGCGATGGAGGCAGAGCCAAAGTCTGCCAGTTTGACCTGCCCCGGCTCAGTCAGCAGAATGTTACCCGCCTTCACATCCCTATGAGACAGAAACATATGTTAGTCCATGTGTAGGTGTGTGTGTGTGTGTGTGTGAGAAAAAAGAGAAAGCTAGATGAGGGTCATCTCAGAGATGCAGTGTTTACATAAGCTTTGCTCACCTGTGGATCATGTTGTGGGAATGAAGGTAAGCCAGCCCCTGCAGAGCACCATGTGTTATGGCAGCAATCTCTACTTCTTGTAGAGGTTTTTTATGAACTGAAAAAGAAAAATAACATTTGAGCATGAATCACACTGATCTAATGAGTTCACAGTACTGGCCGTATTTTCTGTCAGCCTTGCTGAATAGTTTTAAAGATGTTAAATCAGGATGGAGATAAACTTCCTGAGTCTCAATGAAGAGAAAACTGAAATCATTGCGTGTGATAGATCTGAAGTCCTGGGCACTGATGGTGTTTTTGTCTGTTAGCCTCCCACAGTTGACCTTCTGTCAAAATCTCAAGGTTTTTGACAGCTCTTTTAAATTTGACTTACATATTAGCTCCACGGTAAGGACCAACTTTTCAAGGTGAGAATGTTCTCATTTGAAAACATTAAGTTGACTTTTTAAAAGAGGTTGCAATCTGGACCCTTAATAGAGCAAAACATGTGATTAACCCATTTAGACCTACACATAAAAATTCCCTGAAACTTAGGTTCAGGCTTCCTACACACTTTCAAACTCAAATTCAAGACTTCTTAAGACGTTAATGGTGAATACTTACACCTTGCATTGTAAACGGTCAAAAATGAAAGACATGAGATTTTTGCTACACTGGACGAGAGCTGAATTTTATGATTTAATATACTGTTTATGAAATGTTAAATGGTATTCTGCAAAATACATTTTTTGGTCGTAAACACCAAAATGTTAGGACTTCTGGCACATTTAATGAAGCTATTCTACCAATATGTTGTACGCTGATAAAAGTATAGTAGTGTTTCTTGCCAGGGAACGCCTGCTAAAGTAAGGGTGGGCTGCACCATTTGGCAGCCCAGACGTTAGAGAACTAGACTAGTGTGTCACAACAGTACAGAGTTCATTGAATCCCAGTGAGTCGAATAAAATCAGAGAGGGGTCTGGATGCCCCCCCACCCCCCTGGAAATTTAGAACATTCAACACTGAATTCCCTGAATATTTATGAAATAAATTGTGGAGGAAGATCATTAAAATCGTAAAAAGTTGGCTAGAAAACAAATCTTGGATAATGATGTCTTGGTCAAAAGTGCCTTCAAAAATTTAAGACCACACAGGTCAAAATCAGACTTAAGATTTTTTATGGCCTGAAATTTCAAATATACAATTTAAGACTAAGTAAGACTTTTTAAGGATTTTCAGGAAACCAGTAAGAATGTTAAAAAAAAAAAAAAAAAAAAGTGGCATCTCTGAAAAACTTCACAGAATTTTAACACCTACTAAAATCATTACTACATATTTTTAGCAGACCAAGACATGAAAGCCAAAACATTCAAAACCTTAAACCCTCAATTTATCAGTTAAAAACCAACTCTAGGCGTGCCAGTAGTCGAGTGGTTAAGGCGCATGCCATATATGCAGGTGACCCGGGTTCGAATCCGGCCCGTGGCACTATTTCCTGCATGTCTCTCCCTGCTCTCTTCCCTGCTTCCCACTCTATCCACTGTCCTACCCAAAAAAGGCCAAAAATAAATCTTTAAAAAAAAAAAAATTAACTCTAGCCAAAAGTTTCACATTTTTTAAGTCATGAATCAATCAAATCAAAACCATCAACATCCTCTTTCAATATGTCTGTTTTACACATCAAACCCGCTCACCTTCAAGCAGATCAGAGGCTGAACCAAGACAGTACTCCATCACCAGCTTTAAAAAAAATAAAATAAAAGGGGTAAGAATATTAATGGATAGAAACATAAACACCTCATATCATTTACACAATCAGCCAATCTTTAGATCTATAAAGAGGTGACTTACCCATGCTGTGTGTTCACGGAGGTAACAGCCTTTGTACTCTATACTGTTAGGGTGCCGGATCCTCTTGAGAAACTTCACCTCCTTTATGATGTCCTGCCATTTCTGAAAGAATAACAGTGAGTGAGTGTGAGAATGCAAGAGACTGACTAGACCATGTAGGTAGCAATCAGGACCAACAACTTCTCTAGAGTGTAAAGCTCAAAGAAGTGTTTCTTTCCTGCTAGTGTCCTATAAGTTGCACTAAGAAATGAACATCAGTAATGACTGACCTGATTTTAAGTAGAATATATATTTTTTTTTCCAAACTACTACAACAAAAACACCAATTTATCTAGTCTCACCTCATTTGACTGTTTGCCGCTGTAGGACATCTTTTTAATTGCCACCACCTCATTTGTGCGCACATCCCGTGCCTGGAAAATATCAGAAATAACAGTTCGTGCACATTTCAAAAATAAAATACATCACATCTTACTGTCTGCTCATCTGCTTTCATAAACGATGTGGCATTACAAGATTCACGTTATTTTAAACTCCACTGTGTGCAAGGCTGTCATGAAGGCATCAAGGACTAGTCAAAGTCATTTTCTCCTAAGTGGCATTGTCGTTTGGTCAAGAGCAATTGGCTTTACTTTAATATTTGTAGACAAACCTTTACCCACTGTAAGCATACTCATATACTGGATCTTAACAACAGCTGTATTTGATTCAATAGCTAACCCAGTATTTCACTGGCCTTGGGATACTAAAGCCTTTTTTCTTGCAGTGTTTTTCATTTAAATAGACAAAAGACCTCATTAATGCATTCACTGACATTTACTTTAACATCTAAACTTTCATGTTAATGTGCATTTCTGATTAGATGTGAAAACATACAAAGTAGACAGCGCCGAAGCTGCCATGGCCGATCTCTCTGAGGTCAGAGAAAAGCTTCTCAGGGTCTTCTTTGAAGAAAAGCTCAGCCACCTCCGGATCCTTCAGGCTGCCTGCCCTTACAGAGGAGGGCATCCTGATTAATGTAGTCCCTTATCACCCACACAAAGGGGATGGGACTATCTCGGTGCTGAGCTATGCCGAAGAAGCTGAAGATTCATCTGTAGTAATGGATGGGCCTAAGAAACCAGCACATGGACATCTGGATGGACAGAATGAGAGAGAAGACAAAAAGAGAGACAGAGGTGTTACATATGAGACACAAACAAACTGTTTTTACAATGTACATGGACAACTTGCTTTGCCCAGTAAGCATTAAGCAAAAATAGAAATATAAACATGATCAATTCAGGTCACATTTGCTCAGTTTTGCACCTCAAACCCTTGTACAAACAAATATAGAAAAACAAAGAAGATAAAACACAAAATAACTGGGAAAACAGTGTTGCAGGAATTGAGGGGAGACTGTAGGGGAGTGGAAAAAGTAGAAAAAGTTTGGGAAGCACTGCTGTAGGGTAACTTTTGCATTTAGTTGAACCTGAGACTGTCTGCTACATGGCATTGTTGTTCATGTTTATTGTTGTAAACTAGTGTTACTCAGCCTCGCCCTACTCAGAAGCCAAATTAATGGAAAAAAGAAAAATACTTTTGGAAGAACCAAAATTACACCCTTTGTCACACCTGACCTCTTTTCATAGCAGTGAATTTGTGTTTTTACTCTTTTAAAATACAGGTCAGCAGTTCATAAAACTGAAGACCCAATACTGGAAAGACGTAACAATGGGTGTCGCTCTTTCTTGCTCCCACAAGCCCTTTCATATTGCTGGCGTACAGCCAAAATCTCATATCTCCAAAATTAATACTCTTCAGGGAAAGGAAAAAAATGTTTTTCAATTAATTGAACACAGAGAACACAGTCAGCTTATTTGTTTCACTTTTAATTGTTTTCATAGTGTTTTGAAAAAATAACACCAACAAATGTAAAGAATGAACAATAGCAATGATTTATTAAAAAAAAGATTAAATCCCCAAAAAATGGAGATATGAGGTTTTTGCACAACACCAGCAATATGTAGCTTACATACAATAGCAATAGCTGGATATTAGGGCGAGCTGCTTGACTACTGTCCTGATTTACTAAAGTCAAATAATAAACAATAAATAAAACGTGGCTGATTGATGGGACTTCAACTGAATCAGTTTTGGTTGATTACCACTGTTCTAAACATTACAGATGTTTCTCTCTAGATTCTGTTATCCCAGGTGATCCACATGTGTGGACTCTGGCAGGAATCACACCGGTCATTCCGAAGAACAAGTGCAGGGCAGCATGGGCAGCAAGCAGCAGAAAAATATTGAGAAGGCAGCTTAAGAAGCCAGAGACTTAACATGACACATCACACTTCAGTGTGTTTACTGGAGGGACTTAAAAGCAGACTTCTCTCTCTTTCTCTGTGGATGGCAATCATACAGCCAACAGATAAAACAGACTAATAAAGTTCCTTAAAAAGAGGTCAGGAGATCTTTCAGTATTCAAAAGACATTGCCTTTAGCCGCTGGTCACACCCTCAAGTGCTGACCATGATTTAATCTACCAATTGCTGAGTCATCACAAATGCATCAGTTTAGACCGGCTCAGCAATTACTGCAAATGTTCAAGCAACTGGAACGACTGAGTAATGTAAATATCCCAGCTTAAGGATTGATTTCATGTCCAATGCAACGAGGTGACCTACAGTAATGAGGAGTGAGCTGCACTGGATGATCAATTAGAAGACCTGAGGTTAGATTTTATTGAGAACTCTCTAAATGTACTGCTTCTTTTTTTCTTGCTAATTACTAAAACATGCATGTTAAGATTTACCCAGCTGTTTCACACATTAGTAATTAGTCTGAAAATTTTAAATTTACATTTATGGTAACAATTGACAAAAATTGGTAAAAACTGACATTGCAATTGGCATTGTTCACCATCTTGACAGGCATACATGCTCTGTAGAGAAATGATGCCATTTCTATAAATGTCTCGATTATTATGGGCCGTCTCATCTTTAATGTAGACTGACTAGCCTGGCTTCTTTTGTTTGAGTGATTGCTATATGTTAGGCAGCATCACTTCAAGCCTTCTCCAACTGTAAACAGAATGATAATAACACAAAGTAGGATTTTTGGTTATCGAGGTAACTTCAACTTATGATGAACATCTGACCTGCTCTTGGGCAGGTTATATTCAGGATGATAGATCAACCTGTGATCATCTCCACCCACTGACCAATCAGACTTCTTTGTAGTGGAGCAACAAAAAGATATTCAAAGGGGCAAACAGGAGTTATTTTAGTCAGATCTAAGGTGCACTAACATTGGGAAAGATATAAACCTTAATTTTTACATTCAAATTCATCATTTTTTGAAATTCAATTTTGCAGTTTCTCTCTGTTTTGTCTCTGCAGCTGTATTGATTTTAATCTGTGGCAGCTCATGAATCTAACTTACCCATATTTCAAACATAGCTTGCTCACAATTGTTTGCTGACCACAGACTTGCTTATGATCATGATAGGCTACTTGAACATAAAACTGCCCCTTTAACATGAACCCAATAATGAGTCATTTCTTGCTTTTAATTAACAAAAAAAAAAAAGCTTATTCCTGCACACCATTTGGATTTCACAAATATCTGAGAAACGTTGCTAATATTTCAGAGTAATTTAGAATGTGCTCATTTTTTTAACCCATGGAGTTTTTGGTTCAAAATATGTCCAAAAATCTGCAGATTTTTTTGTAAAGCTAGGGTTTTCAATGCCATGAATCAATGACATAACAAATATTGTATTATTTAAAACATGTGGTTTTGAAAAGTATTAAACAACATTTTTCAAATCAACAAAATCTTAAACTATTTTCTTATGAGAGACCGCACACATGGTGGCAAATAATAACAAGTTTTATTTTTATTTTTATAGTGTGTGTTGTGTATTGACATGACAAACGCAGCACATCACATACTTACAGATTCATTCACCAACAACCAGTCAGAAACTCAAACCCCAAAACTGCACAGTTGAACAGTCTTATAGTAAACAAGCTAAATATGGCAAGCTAATAGCCGCCTCCTACATCCATTGCAGTAGTGCTGCACAATTCATCTTATCACAATTGCAATCACATTTGTGTCCAAGCAAGTAGACTCATGATACCTTTAATATACTATATTCTGATTTTAATCGTCATGTAGTCCAGTATAATCACAATCACAAGTTATTAGCAAATAGTGCAGCACTGCACTGCAGTAGCAATTTCAGTCCAGCTCCTTCCCCTGTCAATTTGATTGCGGTACGTTTTACAAGACACACATAAACACCTGTGTTGTTGCCACAAATCAACAAGTTGGTCCTTCATGTCTGACCTCCATCTAACTTTTTGTGTTTACTATGGCTGCCATGGCTGTGTTTATTGTGTTTGTTCCTTCAGCCAGCTTACTCCCTGATTAGCTATTGTTCTTTTCCACATTACAATCCTGCTTGTGCCTCCTCAGCTTACCTTGGTGTTCCCTCCACACATGTTTAAACTGTCAAGGTAGTAGCCTAGGATAGCAACGGAAGTGAATTGTGAAGAAAAAGCTAGCAATGTGTGACATAATAAATGGCAAGGCAGAAGAATGCCGTGTGCGCATGTAAACCTATTGCTGTGTGCACTAAGAGAGGTTGGTCTTAAGTGGGTCACTGGGTCCAGTGCCTCTCGTGCTTCTGCAACGCTGTAATGTGATATGACCTCACACACTGGGACACTAATATTACATCTGGGGATGTAATGTGCAAGTAGAAATTTGGTATGACGCTATTGACCAATCACAAATAACCAGACCCACATATTTACTTTTTTAGAGTTTAGGCTACCTAGCGTTTAAAATTTTATATCATTGCCAAAAAAACACTTAGAGTGGAAAGGAAGTGTACAAATCACTCCAGAAGTTGGGAGAAGTCCACACAGAAACCATGCTGCCTTAAACCATCACTTCAATGTTTTAATCCTGCAGCCTCAGCCATTACACTACATATACCTGATAACTGAATGTCACAAGGTCTGTCCTACTAAAAGAACTATCCAGCTGACTAAGAATAAAATAGCAAAACTCTTTCACTTAGACACATGCTGCAGCCCTCAAGTACAAGAAACATTACTCGAAGCAGAAAAAGCTTAAAACTGCTGCTGGGAACAAACTTCAGTAACACTTACAGGGATCCAGTCTGATTTCTTTTAATCTGGTTTTACTGAACAAAGAGTGATTCACATTTTGTCTAATTCTGTCATAATGCTTGCAGCATTATTAGATAAGCGCTGTAATGCATAACACTTGGCTGCTACATGTTCAACCACACCAAAGGTTGACTGTTAAAAAGAGAGAGGGCTCTTTAATACAAGTTGTTGACATACAAGCAGGGCAGCTTAATGAAACTTAACACATTATGTTTAGGTGTGACACTGCAAAAATGATAACACAACTGAAATCAAAATATGGGCAAGTGCAACATCTGTTTAAAGAAGATGCATTTATTTAACACAATTTCTGCTAATGGGTGGGAATTGCTGGATTACTTGAATAACATGTGACCCACTTTTAAAGAGGTATCATGATACAGAGACTGATGATTTATTTTTATATTTATTTTATCACCATGATCCACAATGTCACACGGATTAAAGAGTGTAAAAACGTAAACAGCAGAATTAATGTGTTTATTTTCTGCAATATTGTGATTAGGGGTGACCTGGAATAGTCGGTGATTCAACAATTTGATTCGGAGGAGTCTGATTCGACTATAAACCTCATAGTCGAATGTTGTTATGTAACCAAGATCGTACCATTCTGACTACATGGGGTGCCCACGGCTGCTAAGCCTGAGTTTCCGTTAGCCGGAATTTGCCGGTCATTGGCCAGTAAAAAGGGTGGAAGTGCGGCAGATAAAAATATAACCAGTCAAAATGCTCGAAAGAAAACATGCAAATGACCAGAAAAGTAAATACTGAATACTTGCATATTATATTTTGTGTAACCTAGAAGATATGTTGCGAGAATGCGTTGATATAAACTAAAAGTTGCCTAATCTTACTACATCTACTGTCCTGCGGTGCTGGGTTTATCTCCTCAGACAGCAAGCACATGGCTAATTATGTATGCACGATGACGTCAAAGCAAATCTCTCTCTCTGTGCATGCTCAGTCCTGCTGGGGACTATGCAGACAAAGTTTGACCAGAGCTTTCTCGTAAAGCAGAATTTTAATCTAAGTAAGGTATTCCTGGTTAACCAAAGGCTTAATATCATCAGCGGTATGGAGGGATTTTGAGTATGTCATCGCTACGAGTAATGAAGAGGCTGAAACAAAGAGAACTGTTCAGCTGAGCACCATAAACACGGATGCAGCAGCAGCAGCAGCAGAGAGAGAGGCCGGGCAGAGCTGCGGACTTTGATAAACTACCTATGACAAATCCTCAGATAAAGATGGATTGTAGTAAACACAGAATCACATCGTACAGAACAGCATGGACCGCTTGGAGCTCATAACGAAGGCTCTGTCTCTTTTCAACATAGCTGGTTCTTAATGCTCAGGATGTCCTGGCTAATTAGCAGAAGTGGTCTTGGATAAGCCGTTAATGAGAGGAGGACTGGACCGGACTATCTGCTGTGGAATTTTTGTCTTTTCGAGACTAGTCCAAATAAACTAGGATGGTTGGATTTCCAGCTTTAGCTGAGGTTACAATTATATCATCATGAGGACTGATATTAGCAACTGACAGTAAGACTCATTTTTCATTTGAAATGTAGAGTTCTAACACAGTGTCCAGTTAACAGAGCACTGTGGAGTTATGTTTGGATGCTTTGTTGTTGTCGGTGGAGGATGGTATTTGGCTGTTGGAAGCTGTTAAGTCATGGTAGCGGCCAAAGTGCTAACAGGCTAACGGTGCTAATATGAAGCTAACTGTTGTTGTTTATGAGTTTAACGTGGGTGTGTATTGTGTAACTGACTGCGTGTGTAAAGAAAAGTGCGCAGCTTTCATTTTGATACTTTACACCACTTATACAAAAAATAAAAGAAAGTCTTTGTGCAGTCATTTCAGAATATCAGATTTACGTGTTTCCTGCTGTTAATGCAGCAAAATAATGTTAAAGCAAATGTCCAGTAGTTGTTCTAAATGGCCGGAATTCTTGAGGACTGCTCGTCATTTTGACCCAGGACAAAAAAGTCTAGCGAAAACAATGTTCGGCTATTAGTTGACTAAAGGCAAAATCTGACAAATCAGATTTGACTACGAAAATCCTTAGTTGAAGACACCTCTAATTGTGATACTTTAACTTCAACACTTACAAATTTTACATTTCTGTCAAGTCACACTCATTTGTGTCATAAGCCCCAAAACTGCTACATTCACACTGCATCTAAAATTGACCCAATTCTGATTTTTCTCTGTTCACATGACTCATATCTGAGTTCTTCTGAAAGTGTAACAGCATAAGGCACAGCAAATCTGATCTTTTCATAGTGATGCTTATACACAGGCAAAACTTGAGAGGTAGTATGATAATCAATCTGTTTTTAATAGAATTTTGAAGAAATGGCCAAATGTGACCAAGGAAGGATGTGGCTGTAGTGCCAAAGGAAAGTGAAAATAAAGCTACGTTTAAAAGAGGCAAATGAGTCCAATCAACATAGCGGTCGTGATTGCATGTCCGTTTTACAATGAATTAGACCGAAGGATAAACCCGGCTGCCAGTTCAGTTCATCTGTTCAGGTCCGTTTCGGTAATTTTCTTTACCTTTTATTCATAACGGTACAGTGCCAGAACTTCCAGGTGTTCAGTACCACTCATTGGTCAAATGCAAATCTGATTCAAGTGACCAGAGTAGAATATCAAACAGGCTGAGAGAATAAAAGAGTCCTACGATGGCAGTTTGAGCAAGGTAGGACAGCAGTGTCAACAGCAAAGTAGACAGCTAACTCCATTCAACCATTCAGTTTAAAGTTTAGTTTAGTTTAATAAGTTTATTTGTGTCAGGGACAATGTGCAAAATTACATTAGTCTCAAAAAGAGAAAAGATGCTTTGTACAAAATTTAGCTCGCTAGCTAATTTCCATCTGTAAAGGGGACATATTATGCTAAAATCTCTTTTTCAGGCGTTTCTAACAAAAACATGTGCCCCTGGCCTGTCCACAATCCCCTGATGCACCAGAACCTTTCCCCCCCTCCACCTTTCAGAAAATGTGTGCTAAAACAAGCCATTCTCATATTTTCCCCTCATGATGGCATGTGGGGAGTAAGCACTGCCTCCAGGTCCGGTTGGCCCTCCCCACTTGGAATAAAGTTCTGCCCTCCACTCCTGATCTTCCTCAGCTGGCAGCTGAGAGGAGGATCAGGAGAGCCACATTCATTTCCTGAGAGTGGCGTCATCAGGGGCGGAGTCAGACAGCTCAGTAACATACTGAATATAAACTTGTCTTTAAATATGCCCCCTTCAATACAAGCGAGCCTAAGCCACGAGAGACAGCATGTCTGCTTGAAACAATCATCTACTGTAATACCTCTGCATGCACAGGTGAACAGAAAAGGCTACTGATACCTCGGAGCTACCTTACCCACAGAGCCACACTGAGTGACAAACACAGACCTGTCAAAGAAGTACAAAACACAACAGGTTTGCATAGAAGTGAGCTGGCTGGCCCACTAACAGGAGGACGATGGGCTGCTAAATCATGTTACACGAGAAACATTGCGTTAGCAAATTTGTACCACATTGCTTCAACCCTACCCTGCAGCATAAAAAGCTATCAGGCTTACAGGAAAACCTTAGTCCTCACACAACTTTACAGTGCTAAATTTATTAGGTGTCTCCTTTAGGTGCTTTCAAAACGACTGAATAGCTAAATAGCTTACAATAAGGCTACTAACTATGTTACGTGTCACTGTGTTGGCTCTATAGGTAAATGGTAAGTTAAAAAGGCAAAAAAATCACTTTAACTCTATAAACCTATCAGTATCCAGAGCAAATATAAAGCCCTGGATAAATACAAAAATGAAATGTGATTTGGTCACTGGAGCAAGATTTTAGTGTACAAGACCTGCTCATAGACATATACATCCTATTTGATTAACAGAATAATTAGGCATTGTGTAGGCCAGGCCTAAAATACAAAATATTTTATGAATTAAATATTATCAAATACAATTTTTTTATAGAATCACATTTGATTCAAACTAACTTTGATGTACATGAATTTAGGTATTAACCCCTACATCCCATCCTCATACTCAAATGAGGATATTATATTTTGGGTTCCCTGCATGATTACTCTTACATTTTCTTGAGCTTTAGCAACATGCACACATAAAAAATAGGGAAGAAATGTTTTCTTTTCTTTCAGGACATTTCCAATGTTTTACACCAGTTTGGTATAATTGTCCATATTGTGTTACATAGTTTTGTCTTTACTGTGTTATACAGTACAATAGACCCACTGTCCTCATAAGCAAAACATCAGAATAGAGCATTAAGGCCTTCAGTGTGGACATAGCCAATGAGAAGTATGGAGGTCTAGTAGAAGTGAGTCAACTATTTGGGTAAATGTGTTAACAGGGCATTGTACTGGGCCATTTTTCTGTTTAAAATATTGACATTTGATACTACAGATACACTAAGTGCACCACAGGTCAAGAAAATCATATATTACGGTGTCATTAATTTGTCCAGAGCCTAACTGGTCACAAAAAAGTAACTTTCACAAACTGGAAGTAAATTCAAGTAATATGTCTGTTAAATAGATGCAGTATTTTGTCCATTAAGCTCAGCCCACATTCAGTTGTACTGTTTTCCTGAGACATCAGCTTTATCTTATTCTGTAAAGCCATACACTAAATTTCACAGATACACAAACATGTTCTATGAGAACAGGCTTGAATGTTCTCTTCTATTATGGAGGGAGTAAACAAAAAGTAAGGATTGCTGATTGGGTTCACTTGCGTATATCTTTAAGAATTTGGTCACAGAAAAGGCTAAACTACTCAAATGTATGCAAAAATCCAAGAAATTATAATCTAACATACTTGAACTGTGAACCCTGAGTGTTGGGCAATCCAAGAGAGCATTCAGTGTGTTGCAACTTCACAACAAAACAACATTTCTCAACATCAACACAGAGAGAAGGCTCTGCTTATTACAATGGCATAGTAATGGCACTGTTTAACCATGATTAATGTTTCAGACATTATAATAATACAAGATTTAAAAGGTTATCATATAAATATCTGACATTCAGTTCATTTTACAGATGATTGCTTCTTTGTGCAGAAAAAGATTTTGATAAGAAATGAATGGCTCAAGGTTTGGATTGTTTTTGTGTAAAAGGCGTAAAGGCTTAGACGTAGTGTTGACAAAGTGAAATCACTGCTGTACTCTAAATGATTAATTTCCTAGCACAGACAAAACTGACTGTTCCAGCTCCAAAAATAGCCTGAAACACAGACAGAACATGAACATGAGTACTACCAACTGAACTGTGTTATCATACCTCTGCTGTCAAGGCTTTCGGGCCTTTTTAACTATCACTAAGACCTGTCCTTCCAAACATTTGGTCATACTTCCTCCTTACTACTTTGCTTGATTCGGCACATTGATTTGCTAAGAATTAAATGTGACCCCATACAATTACAAGCTAGGTTGCTAAAAGCCAAAAAATATTACATAAGGGATTTACTGAATATACACATAGGTAATATGAAGCAATGCTAGTCTTCTTCTAACAGCAGTATGGTGATTCCCATTTTATCAAAGCTGCAAAACTTTAGCTGATGAGGATAAAGATATCTATAACGACAAAGCCAAACCATTCGCCTCCATACACAATGCATCAGTTTTAGTATTTTCACACATACACAAACTTTCCAAACAAATCGGTGGGCCGATGTGTGAAAGCAGCAGGAATATTCAGTATGAATAAATCTAGATGATGTCAGGGCACACTGTCCTGAAATTTTCGGGACTTCATGGTAGGAAAAGGCTACCTAGGCACTAGGGTTGTGCATCTTCATTGGTTTCATGATTCCATTTGATTACAGTCAATAATCCATTTTGATTTGACTGGATATCACAATGCATCACAATTGGTTGCGGGTTCATTTAACTATTTATTGTTATGCACTGTTAGATATACAGAACATATTACTTGTCTAAGTAATCATTTACATTTACCTGTGATCAGGGTCCAAAACTAACACTCGCCACTCACCAATTACGGGTAGATTTTGTCTCTGGCTGGTAAATTTTTAAGACCACTCGCCACTCTGGCGAGTTATTTTTATTTTTATTTTTTTACCAGCGAAAAATTCAATTTTTGGTTACTGGAGAATGATGCTGGTATCGGCTGGTTTCCTGGCAGAGTAATGTGTATTTCAGGCTGAGACAATCTTTGGTCACGCAAGTGTGTCAGTCATAACGTCATTCACAGTGCGCCGAGGTGGATAGCTGGTAGTTACTGTACCTGTACCTCCTTGCAGTGTTGCTAACTGAGCGACTTTGTTGCTATATTTAGCGAGTTTTCAGACCCCTTTAGTGACTCCTTTGCAAAAAAAAGCGACTAGCAACAAATAGAGCGACTTTTTCTGGTGTTACTGGAGACTTTTGAAGACTCTGACATGAAAGCACGTATCGCTGTAGCACTGAAGGTTGTTGATAAACTGTCATTTCCAAGATTTGACTATCTCTTGTGGACATCCTGTTTCTGGACCATCAGGTAACGAGTACCAAACTAGTATGTTTCATTTTCATGCATGGTGATACTGAACTTGGTATCATATCAAAGTTAAAATTTCCATGTTGTGACAACACTACCCAATTGGACAGTTTGCTGTTGTATCATGGCACCTAAAACAAGAGCAACCCATTGTGCAAATAATTATAACTGTGAACCTCCAACTTACAAGTTCCCGCTTGGTCTATGGCTGGATCCTAAGGCTTCTAGATTACTGCAAATGACTGTATTACTTGAAAGATGCGCTAGATTAAATTCAACATAGATGTTTTACATTAATATAAACTAATATAAAATGTCTGGGTTCAGCTGCAGCCAAAAAATTTACAAGCACCACCAGAAAGCAATTATAATGTTCTATCACTGCATCAGTGCAGAAACATCCACATCACAATAAATGACTGAAACAGTACTATTAGGTACTGTTTAAAGTCTTTCATCATGTACTTCTAACATCATTTTGTTTCAGCCTTTACAGCACCAAAAGCACAATTTCTTTCTTTCCCAAAAAGCTCATAATTTGACCTTTCATTGCAGAAAATGCACCAACAGAAATGATTATAAAAAGAAAGTGAAGAATGTTGCAATGCAATAAAGAAAATGTTAATTGTATCATTAGCACATGTGCTTTAAAAAGTCTACTGAACTGCCGTGTGATTGTTCTGCACCAACCAACTGTATCATGATAAAACTAGACCAAATCAAAGTCTTTATTGATGGCTTTTGGCCTTTTGAAAAAAAAGGGTTGACAGGCAATTGTTACATTGTGTTGTAAAAAGAGCCCCTGACTAAAGTGATCCTTACTAGGCGATTCTGATCTCCTGGTTACCACTGAGACAAATCTAAATATGTGTAACCCCATCTTAACTGCTTTTTCACATGAAAATTATCACACATTTTGGTTTTTAAAGGTTTGAGTTGTCCAGCAGTTCACGGTTGTCTCACACTGGACACGATTAGATATTAGCTAGGCTTACTGTAAACCAAATGATTGCATTTCAGGGTATCTGTGCTCTTTCATTTGACTGACTGCTAAAACCAAATAAAAATAAAATAGTATAGCCAATTGAAAACTTAAACTGCCCCCCTTTGTTTTGGTTTTCAGCAAACAAGTAAATTCATATTTTCTAAGCATATCTTAGACATAACAGGAATTAGTCAGTGTTTAAGCAATGTTGTAACTACGACAACCACTGACACAATCAACAAGAGTCACCAGTTAACATGGTAACTTGTTAAACCATAACACCTGCTCTCATGCAGTATAGTAGACAGTGAGCATTTTTTACTTACATGTTTTGTATAGATACTTTTTTGTTACTTATGCCCATACGTTTGATTCATATTAAACAATTGTATAATTTAAGCACAAATAAAAATGCATTTTCTTCAACACATTTAGAATCTTCTGTTGTCTAACAATTCACAGCTCCTGAGTGTACAGCTGACAAGAAATCATAACCTCTTAATAACAAACAGTGTATGGGTTGTGAATCAGAAATCGGTTTAAATAGAAAAATATATCTGAATCAACTAGTGACCCAAATAGAAAAATATATCTGACCCCCCCCCCCCCCAGAATTGGGAATCCAATCGTGACATACCCGCAGATTCACATCTCTAATGTTCAGTCTACATGATCAGCCCTGTGAGTGAAACTTCTAGTTAAACAAAAGCTCACTGTGTTGTGACTCAGTCTTTCACACACTGCAGCACGCACTTGCAGCTGTAATGTAAACAATGTGCCATTAACTGAGCATATATGTGGTCATAGCATTAAGGAGCACCGGGACGAGGTGCTGCTGATAGCAAGAATACAATGCTCTAAGATTTTAGGGGTGTAAATCACCAGTTCCATCCCAATACGATACGATATTGATACTTTGGACAACAATGTATTTTCCCATATCACAAAATATACCATGATACCATTTTGATTCGATTTGATATGGGGCCCATATGAGGCGATTTCGTGTTAAAATTTCAGTTACAGAAAAAAAAGCTTTCCTGCAATTAAATTATTGACAAGTCTCTGTATTTAATAAAATATTTCTTTAACAAAAACAACAAAGACCCGATTACCTTTAAATTAGGAACACAACTATAAACATTTGTGTTAAAACATGTTGATTTAAAACAGCAAACATGTTCAGTGCCAAACGTTTTTATTCCCTCAAATCCTCAGATTACTCTAAAGCAGGGGTTCTTAACCTTTTTGACCTTGGGGCCCAACCTTTCAAGTACAGAGGGACCCGGGGCCCATTCAAATTTTAACACTGAATTGGTAATCATACTCTTAATTTGATTTGTATTCAATAACTACATCTAATGTACCTACAGGTGATCAGACCGAAGAGGAAGAGGAAAAGAGACACGAGCGCTGCTGTGCTCCTGTTAATGTATGAGTATTTAAGACAATAACAGAGAACTGTGCCTGTCTCTACAGCCTTATGCCTCATATCAGCGAATATGTGACACTGTACCTCATTATTGGATTTACCAACAAAGAGATTTATTCTTTGCCACATAGTTAAACATACAGCGTCTATGATCCACTGTTAATAATAAGTTTCCACTTTTTTCTCATCATTTCGACTTTAATCTCGAAATCGTGTTTCAACTTTATTCTCGAAATTTCGACTTTATTCTCGTCATTTCAACTTTAATCTCAACTCGCCCAAAATTATTTTATCCACCAAAAATGGCCCGAATCCGCTCCCGTACATTCATCTTCATTTTTTCGCTTAACAAACTTATTCATAACCTCTGCTCCAGACTCACAGCTGTCTTCTTCTGCTTGTTTGAGCTTGTTAGTCAAGTGACTGACACATTACTATACTAAGTGGCGGGGAGTTGTATTACAACTGAGCGTTTCACAGTCAATACTTGCTCCTCACGGCCCTCACGGCCCACAGGTGAAAAAAAGGATTTTTTTTTTTTTGGTGGCCCACTAACAGGCACTCGCAGCCCATGGTTGGGCCGCGGCCCCATGGTTAAGAATCACTGCTCTAAAGCACCAATATTGACTTTTTCTGCAATCCTTTATAATAATGATCAAAAAGTTTGGCCCATGTTTCCACTTCAGATTTTTTTTTCCTTAAACTTATTTACACACGTGGACTTCAACATACACCTCGGCTCTATATCAGCCCTTCATACTTTACACAGGATAAGATTTAAATAAGGTTAAATATGGGGCATATGATGTTATAGTGATGAATCTTTATTATTTTTTATTTATTGCTGCCTTGATTTTAATAAATGGAGGGTTTAGACTGGAGCAAAATTTTATTATAAAAGACGCTCTTGTGGTGAGCAGCCTCATAACAAGATGGGGGTGTGGGGGGTGTGAAGAGAGCAGCTGTCCTGCTTAAACCACGTTAAATTGGACAGCTTATATTTTCATTATAAATCTGACGTGAGACTGCGAAATAAAATCAGTCTATTAAAGGAGACATGCAGCCGCAGACTTTTCCCTCTCAGCAGCGTCTGTGTGAAATATGTCCACACAGTCGAGAGAGGAGAGGAAATCCTCTTTCCCCCAGTTGCAAAACTTTAAGCCACTGCTGCTAGTTAGCTAGCTTGCAGCTAGCTTGTTAACGACGCTGCCTGGGGCAGAAACTGTCAACAGGCTTGCAGGGGGAATTTCCAAAAGATAAACGTAGCTTGAATCATCTTTTTAGATCAATGCTTTGACTTTCCATCGATCTGATTGGATCATCAATCCACCAATCGATGTATTGATATACATCAATGAATCATTACATCTCTATAAGATTTAATTAAAAGTTAGATGGTTAAAAAAAACCCTGTTACCTAAACTTTTCTTTCCTCTCACTATATGTAACAGTCCATGCAGTTTAATGCTGCATTGTGTTATACCACTGACTGTAACTGTTCTCTCATCATCTCCCTCCATACATTGCTGTCTGTCCGTCTCCCTCATATCAGGCCGCTACGTTAATGCAGATATGTACTGGCTCGTTAAGCAACCAAAGGGAACTACAGTATCTACGGGAAGAATTATTAAGGTAACTGTTACTCGAATGTAACATCGTTTAGACAACGGGACTTCATAAAATCTTAAGTCCGTCGGAATCAAGTTTGTAGTCTTTGAGTCTTAAAGTAGTGACTTCAGCTGTGAGCCTTGTGCACAGACACTCCTCTCTCTCCGTGACTCTCTGGTGTGATGAGGTAAAGTAACTCAAAGCATGGATGAGTTTTCTAGTAGGTGCGTGTGTTACGTGCAGCTGCTTTAACATGCTGTTATTATTTAGGAGGGGGTGGGGTGAGTGTTTCTGAAGTGAGGCACAAGTTGTGCCACACTTTAGTGATCCCCCAAAATATATTCCTCAGATATACGTTCCTCTTTCTAAAAAATACAGCATATTCAGTCAAATTCATTCCATTTCCACGTTAAATTGTAAATTCCATTTTTACTGGTCAATTCCGTGATTCTGTCCGCGATTCTGTTATGTGGAAATCATAGGGCCCTATATAAGGGGCACCTAGACTCTGTCTGCACAGTGCTTATTTCTCTAACTGCTGATGGTGATATCAGACAGATTTTTTTGTATTTTAGTCAGGGAAATTGGTAAACTGGGGATTTGGGGTTTCTTTATGTCTAACATTGCATTTCCTGAGATTTATTTATTTTATTTATCTTTACTTAAACTCGAAAATCATTGAGGTTGAGCCCTCATTTACAATGACGTCGAGCATAAAAATAATGAAAATGTATGATATCAGACATATTCAAAAGACATAAAGTACATTAGCAAGTTAAAAAATACATCATATCAATCAGAAAAGGCACATCAAAGTCAGGTGACACAAGTGCAATCAGAGCACAAGAAATTCAGCAAGAATGATTTGAAATGCCCCACAGTAACCAGTCCTTAAATGGTTCTTAAAAGATGCGACTAATGCACATGCACACATAACAACTGCAAATGAAAAACGATAGGGATGCATCAGTTCAACATTGCTAACAATGGTAATCATCCTGTTGGCAAACATCAGCTTTCATGTTACAGGAACAGATATCAGTAGCCAGTGTTTATCAGTTGTGTAGTTTACCCATTGGTTGAATCAAGTAAGAATTTTTTAATGGGCAGACAAAGTGGCCACTTGGACAAACTCTGATCTGTTCATAGTTAAACTCAAGACAAAATGTTGTTATAATAGGAGTGTTTCACTGAAATGTGATTGAAAAACACTTCAGTATAATTGTCAGCAATAGATCATACATTGGTATCAGTATTAGCCCTCATTTTCCCAATCGATTCATCTAAAAAAGAAAAAAAAAAAAAAAGATTTGTAGTTCAGCGCTGTTTCAAATAGCAAATGTTAAAGCCACTTTAAGTATGCTCTGGTATAACTCAGGTATCAGGGCCCACCAACCACATAGTGTCCTGGACCTGTTCAGTCAGGCAGGTTCAGTAATCCATACTTGGAGAGAAGGATTACTCAAATGCAAAACAAATGACAACAAAAAGATCTGTGTAAGGAATAGATTTCTATCTTTGACAGAAAAGTAAGGTTAGAACTGTGCAAAATAGAAGTACTCCTTATTTCGATGCTCCAATAATGGGTTCAGTATGTGGGTAAAATCAATCGGGCTTCTCCCTCAAACACACAGAGGCAGAAACAGAGCACTGAACCTGAGCTACAAGACTGAATCCTGAAGAGATGGACTGAACTGCAAGATGTGCATGTACACGCACAGGTTATCAGAAAGAACAACATGTCCAACAAACACATCCAGTCATTTGTTTTGTTTGTGTTCAAAGAAAGATATTCTCTTTAACTGAATATTCTGACACTGTCAGACCACAAAGAAGTCTAATGAAGAAGCAACCACTGCACAAAGCAGTGGGCGAATGTCACAGACAGGATGAGATAAAGAGAAAATGGAGAGGGATGATAAATAATCAAATACTTTATTGATCTCTACAGTGAGACTCTTCACTATGCAGGGTCAAATCCAGAGGAGAGCAACCCCCAGAGCAATCCTGCTATCTGCTGGATGATCAAAATTCTAAGAAATGATGTGTACCAAAGTGACATACTAAAGATCTCAGGAAAAGCTCATCAAAACCCAACCTACCATCACTGCTTAAAATCAATAAAAAAACATTCTAAAATTATTGCCATCATTGATCAGATTACAGTGTGATGCTTTTGTTGCCTTGAATCACATAATTCAAAATCTTACTTTTGCTTGCCACAGTTACATTTAAGACACTCATGCACTCAAAGACAACATATGCTATTTGATACATACACTTTCAAATGTCCTTCAGCAAGATGCTAAATGCTGTATTGTTAAATAATTCATGAAAGGAATGCACTGAGCTGATACATCTTGAGCCAGACTGAAATGCTTTAACAAATATTTCCTTTACTCTTGTTGTCATTAATAACCATATCATGTAAATGTTCACAACACTAAAATGCAGAATATCTCCTGTCATTTGCATACGTCCCAGAACTTGCATGTTTAATTTCATGACCTACATGTTCACTGTTGTTAAAATGGCGAACACACTCTGTTTCCATCCCCTAAGAAGGAGGGTGGGTGTCCGTGCTCCTGCTTCCCAGACTGATCACAGATTGTGTTTTTTGACTGAGGAGAGGAAGTGAAATCTCTCCAGCTACCCCATGTTGATGTTGCTATAGAAATGATGGTGGAAGAAGACAGGGATGGAGAGACGGTACACTAAGAGGATTTGACCCATCCTATTTCCCTCACAGAGCTCCATTTCCACTTTTGTGGTTGGATAAATGTCATGGGCATCAGCATCAACATCACATATGAGTTGCCTCTGAAAAAGAAGATGAGTTTCAACAACAATATGCTGGCATTAAACACCCATCTTTATAAAGATTTCTCAGTGGATGTGGCTCCCAAATCAGACAGAGGCACAACCGGATGTAACTGGGTGTGTACTGACAAGAGACAGAATCATTCAGAGAACTTAAAGCATCATTGACCCATTTCCAAAAATGTTTGGATTTTGATCCAAGAACCTGAATCAGAACCTGATGAAGATAAAATGTTTGCATCATTGAGACAAATGCAGACCCTCACTACCAAGATCATTTCAAATGTCTGTATACTTGGAGTCATCTGTCAATCAGCTGAAAGAATGATTATTGGATTTGCCTCTCTCCTATGACCTTGCAAAGCAGATGGGTTTGCCAGACTCCATGTCTGTCATCAGGCAAATCATTTGTGCCGAACTGTGCATTGTTCGGATCAATCAGCATCTCCAGGGAAGATTGAGGCGGTAGCTATGGGTGGGGTTTTGTTTAATTAAAAGCCATTTGCAAAGCGGGGATTAGCTCGGACGTAGCTGTAGCATAGCGTCAGTTTTGCTAGAACTGGACCAAGTTTCTGTATGTGATAAAAAAAAAAATATATATATATATATATATATAAAACATTAAAAGCTTTTCATTATGGGAAAGATGCTTTCGCTCTTCTGCCGACCTGCTCCGGCATGAGTTTGTGAGAGTTACTGGAAAAAAAGGTTAGCTGATGGGTAAGTGGTTCTCTTTGTGCTCTTTCTGCCCTTGTCTCTCGTCTTGGTATCTTCTTGATCTGTGTCTGTTTCATCTAACCTCGTGGTTTCTAAATGTTTTCACTCTCAATCAAAGATCCCAAGCAGGTGCTTGCTAACTCATCTAAAGACACTGGCTGACTTTGACTTCATTTTTTAATCTGCTATGACATTGAAGCTATTATCAATGTCTGTTGAGTTAAGCCTAGCACACACTAAAAGATTTGGAAAATCTTAACTGATTTTAAAAAATGTGAGAGTCTGCACACACCTAATACTAAGAGACTCATTCACAAACTACCACAATTTCAACTCTTAAAACTCAAAATCTCTAAACAAGCAAAATGTGGCTAGTTGTAGCTACCTGGTACATGCACTGCAATATCGACTTTGGTTGAACTCCTCTCCTTGTCAGTTGGATTGTGGTAATGTTTTACAGGACACGTATAAACACAAGAGCTGTAATGGTATCGCAGTGACAGATGCATCTCAGTATCATGGACATGTGACAGTTTTAAACGACAGCTTTTTGGGTAAAAAAGTTATTTTTTTTTAGCAGAGCATGGTGTAGGGAATTGGAACCTACAGTCCTTTACGCTCCAATCGTTTGCTTTATCTAAAGGTGCAGAAAATGGCGGAAAACCAGGGGACAGAGTTTTAGAGATTGTGGAGGCATTTTGGTTTCTTGGTGACAAAAAATGACAGGGAGAAAAGATAACGGACAAACAAAAAATAGTATGCAGACAATGCCAGACTGTGGTGACACACTTGAGGAGGAATATGGGCAATATAAGAAGCAACTTCGCAAAGAATCACCCAGAAAAGACTCACAACGATGCAAGGAGCATAATCCGGCCAGGCCAAAAGACGCTGAAGGAACCCCTCTTACCCACAACAGCGCAAGGGTTCAACAGATCAGAAGGTATATTGATGAATACATCACCAAAGACCTACAGCTATTTTCAGTGGTGGAAAGATAAGGTTTTAGAAGGTTAGTAAACACTAGAGCCAAAGTAGAAGTAGCCTAATGCGGATCTACAACACTTTTTGTATATACTGTAATATTCAAAGCGTAAATGTTGATTAATAAAAGCTGGCATCACTGTTTTTACATGTATTCATTTGTTGTTTAAGGTTGTTGGGGTTTTTTTTATACCACAATAAATACCATACCGTGGACTTGTTACTGAGGTATTATCATACCGTGAGATTTTGATACCATTACATCCCTAATAAACACTCATGTTGTCAACAAGTTGGTCCTCCATTCCCTACATCTAGGCCTGGGCGATATGGCCTAAAAATCATATCACGAAATCTTCTTGCCTTTGACAGTAACAGTATTATATCACGGTATTCCAAAATTAAAAGGAGATAACGTTTTTCAACCCAAATTCAGGTGTTATTAACCCCTTCTGCCCTTAAAACAAGCCTTTCATGGCATACTCAATTTATGTCCAAGCATAGGAACACAGAAAAATTTTTTTTTTTTTTTTTTTTTAATTCTCTCTAGGTTTACGTCTGTCTAACTGAATTCAAAGTTTCACTTTTCATCTCTATCCTGATTTGGTGTGTTAAGCTGCTTATGACTTGAGCATATTTCCTAGTGAAGGCACTCACAATAAAAATGTTTCAGAAAAATAACAGCCACAGACTTTTATTGTGAAGGGCTTGGTGGAAGTACTGTGTTTAGCATTGAGTGAGCTTAGCTTTGGCTGCTGTACCGGAGAGTTTTTGTTGCTAGTTTGCAGCAGCTTTTCTGACCTCATTCAACATCGCAGCCTGAATCTTTAGCTCACTGTGGACTTACAAAAGAAAGCTAAAAATTAAAAAAGACTTTTAAATGGTTGTTTAAGCCATTGTAAAATGAAGAGCTGCAGTGCCGGGCTCTCAACAAACTGAGACCAGTTTGCAGTACAGCACTTAGCTTGTGTTATCGCCCCGGGCAGGCTGACAGAGATGGCATACTGACGTTGTTGCAGTACAGCCGTCAAACTTTGAGAGAAAAAAACACATGTTTGCCTGCATACCGTTCTTATTTTCAACGGCAAAAGCAGGTGACATTCGGTTAGTTACCTGGCTGCACGTAATACCAGAGCTAAACATGCTATTGACTAGACTCAGCCTGAGCTGTCCCTCACAAATCTCTTGCTCTGCCAGTTGTGGGTGCGAATATGCCTCGCGCATGCATCACAGCACAACGTAGGCATTTAAACCGTTGAGACAGTGTTGCAAAAATCTATTCCGCGGCAAAGATTTTACCAGTAACGGTATTAATACTGGTTTACCGCCCAACTCTACCTACATCCATCTAACTTATGCTTCATGTTTACTATCATCACTGTGGTTGTTTTTGTTGAACTTCCTTCTTCAGTCGGCATGCTTCCTTCCTGATTGGTTATCACTCCATTTGACCTAACACTCCACACATAGCATTCTTTTAAATTATGTGTTGCCGACCTTGGTCAAAACCAGAGGATATCATTCCCTGATTGGATGCTGCAGAGCAGTGGGCCTTCATAAAACTACAAAATACCAGTGGAGTTTAATAATAGAGAAAAAAGGACCTTAAAAAGATGCTGATCAGACATAACAGACACCAAAAAGAATAAAGACTGTCAGTTTCTGATAAGTTGGAATGGGTTTATTTTATAAAAGTGCTTGATGTGACTATTATCAATTAAATACTGGGCCTAAATTCAATTAATCAATATACCAGTAACAGAGTGTATCACTCATTTTTATTTGTTTTCTAATTCACCATCAAACACAAAATGTTTATTTTAAGACTTAGATTTTTAAAAAGAAAGGTGATTTGTTCCATTGTCAGTTGTTTCCCCTGTTTATTTAATCATGAATAGAATTAAATTCTGTGAGATTGTCAGTCTGTCAGTGGGAAACATTTTGAACACCAATTGTCATCTCAAAAGTTTCTGTAAGGCTTTTTTGTCACCGATTGTTGGGTTTCAACATTTTTATATGATTTAATTATTCTCCGAAAAATGTAGAAACCAGTGAATAATTTACACTAATGCTACTCTATGAATAAAATATAAAATACTGAGTTCACATTCAGATTATCTTTAAATAGTCCAAAAATCAAATGATAAATATATTGGCTAATTTTAAGGTATTGTGCCTGAAATGGTCTTTATGCTTTTGTTCTTCTATAATAACTGCAGGTTGTTCATATTGAGGTGTTTGTAATCAGGTTTAAGACTGAGATGAGGCTTTTTTTTTGCTGAAACAATCAGCTGTAAAGCTTACTTACGCTGTCATCAAAAATGGGTGGGGCTTCATGATGCTGCAGAGAAAAGGACATCTCATGTCTTTTAAAAACATATTTCCTAAGATATCTCTCCCTCCTTTACTTTCTTACCCCTTTTAATGTGTGTCTGGTGGAAGGGACTTAGGCACAGTGTAAAGACTCAAGAGAGACACCCATGGGCATAAATTAAAAGACTTGAGGAAGTCTTTTGAGCAGACTGGGTCCAGTAAAATCAGTCTTGGCACCTCACACAACAGCAAAATCTGGTAAAATAATCCTAAGAGCCATCAGAAAATGGGGGCTTTGCTTACTTTAGTTAGAAGAGGGGAATCAGGTCCTTAAAAGGACCAATTATCTTGTAGTGTGTAACCCACTTTAGTCAACAGAGTTGAAACATGAGTTATAAGGACATTTAAGAGCCTTTGATTTAAAAAGAATTACAGTGAGAGAGATAAACAATGACCAGCACATTTCAAATCAGTAAATAAATATAAGATGTCTGTACTGCATTGGATCATATCGTTGAACCAGCACTTGTTCTGCAGTGGCTGACTGTCACTGACTGACTGGGATGTAAAGCAAGCAGAGCAGGCTTTGCTCCAGTGTCTAATCCATTTTTCCTGGGAGACACTTAAATCCATTATGCAGTAGCCCATATACAGACCCCCTGTTATAACACCAATGCACAGGAACACACAACTTTGCATCAGCTTCTTTTAGTGCATTGAGATGCTCACAGTAAACACCAAGTGCATGCATACCTCTCATCATCACCTAGCTGACACTCTTTGAAAGTAAAGAAGGAGAGCTGTGAATGCACTTTGGTTCTCATGCAGACACATCACTGAACATATGACAGGTGTACATATCAGTACAGGTTACAGACAGCATTGGCTAAGCAGGGATGTGCAGCTCAGAAGAGATCTGTGACAACAGAGTAAAAGGACAAGTCGTACCTGCATTTTAGATCAAGCCCATTGGCTGCATTTGTAACATGGACATTGTGTTCATCACGTACTAAAGACACCAACCAAGATAGGCGGGCTGATGCTACTGCAGAGACGATCAGAACCTGCACAAATAGCACATACAATGTACATAATGAGAAATGGTTTACGTTTTTCGACCGGCAAACCCTAGACATCAAATCTGGCTGATCACACCAAACAGAGCGCAACGTCCTGGTGAAGTTGTGTCATAACACGCGATTAAAGCATAATCACAGTGTTGTCAGTGTTGTGTAGCTGATCCACTGTCATGCATAAGTTACAGGGCGAAGTCACAGATAAGCCAAGCAGAAGAGTAGCTTGCTGAGTGATAGCTGCTGTTACGCAATATCAACACAGAAAACTGAGGAATGCGACTCACGTCAGTGCACAAAAAACAGCCATCAGCGGCAGATTGATGCAAGCTCTGCACGTCGCTTACACAACGATTATCATCATGATTTGTCAGACTACCCTTGCTAATGCTGCTTGTAAACACAATGGCAGGGCATGTTAGTTTCGAACGACAGACATAAAGAGACTAAACCAATGTCACCTACCGTCACACATCTAGCTAACGAGACAGTATGTGACTCGTGATGTCCCCCACAGATAGCCAAACTTTAGAAACGGACACATCCATAGCCGAGTTTCACTTCACGTACAGCCACACTGGACAAAAACAGAAACGAGGGAGTGGCACCGCTTGCAACGATAGTTGCATAAAGCGGATTAGCAAGCTACTGTAGCTAGCTAACGTTTCTTGGGTAAAGCAATCTGTTACCATTATTTACAACTAACCAAATTGATAACAATTTAACTCGCTAGCTTTGCATTGATATTAATTGTTGTTGCGCTACAATGGTGCTCAAAACCGCACCTCCGTGCTTACCGAGTTCATTGAAGTTGCTCTGTAAGGTGGTCTAAAACCTTTCGATGCGTCAGACCATACAAGTTATGACAGTAACTTTAAGTTAGCTGGTGAACAGCACCCCCATTTAGCTGGCTAGCTCACAAGCTAACCTACGTTAAATCAAACTCCAGTGCGGCATGTAGCGTTTGACAACCAATTTACCCATCGTTGGTTAACAGAATGCTAAAGGCATTTATCAACTCACCGGGTCAAAATGAATCCACACGGGCTGGAAAGTAGGGTAGGAACCGCTGATAAATCCACTCACCCTGTACACAACAGAGTTTGGTAGCCGACGCAAAATCACAGACGAGGCAATGCAGTCCGGAGAAATCAAAGTGTGAATTCGCAAGCTAATAAGTTAGCATTGCTAATGCGTTAGTCTTAGCGCAATGTTTCCTAAACCCGATATACAAACGGCCACGCTGTCAACAACTAGCCTGTTTCTTCAGTTCACCAGTAACCGTTGTGCCAACATGTATGCTGGCAGTCCGCTTGAATAATAAACATCAATGTGACACCAGTGGAACTGCTAACGGCTGTCAAGCGTTTACTGTCTCAACGAACTGGGAGGCTGTCTGCGGATCAACTAGCTAGCTAGCAGCTAACGTCAGATAGTGGCTAGCAAAGTTTCTCTTTTCGATAGGCAGTTCCCTAAAAATGGCGGCGAGGAGAATCACCTCCCCTCTATGGTTAAGGAATCAGGGAGCAAATGAATCGAAAAGCACTGAGTCAGAGCTGTACAGTTTTGCTCTAACAGAGGTGGGAGTACACGTGTGACCGTTTTGGAGAGTCCTGCTGATGCTGTCCAGCTGTATCCCACTGGGTAAATGTAGCCCCCTCCCTTATCTCAAAGTTTGGATATGCTGTACCATCCAGCAGCTGCAAGTATAGGTGTGTGGTCTGGATGGAGGGAGCAATAAAGATGATGACAACAGCTACAGACAGTGACAGCATGTCAAAAAAGCATTTAGAGACAGTCAAGTGTGTGATATTTCCCTCTTCACCTTCTGTTGAGTGTGTTTGTTTGACCCTATGCACTCTGTCACTGAGCTCCTAACCTGATTAACCTGATTAACAGTTTCAGTCTTGACCTCTACTATAAATAACACCCTTTAACTAACAGACAACAATGAAAGTTTGTCATTTATCCTCAAAAACAGATGTCCCCAAGGTCCAACCAGTATTTGATTTGAAATGCACAAGATCTTTTTCTAGTTTGACAACATCTTTTAATCCAGTGAACAGTGTTGTTGTGCATTGAAAAATAATTACAGTACATCATTTAGATCTTTCAACAGACTTGTCAGTTTGCATCTGCTCACTTTAAAATGATGTGCTACTCCTTAAAGTCCAAGATTTGTCTGAATTGACTTGGTGTTACACTATTATGTAATATAAACTATGGTAAAAACAGCATAGTGAGCACATGAAGATGCCAGATGATGCAATATCTAATTTCAAGGAGGTTTATCACCTCAAAACTACGTGCCCAAACAGCAGACACGTTTCCATTTCTGCCACATCATGTTTTGTTTACATCAGGGGTGCATACAAGTAGCCATGTGTGCAGCTGTAGCCTGTTTTTATTTTTCCACAAATATTAACCTTGATAAACTAGTTCCTGCATGAAAAACAACTTGTTACTCCATCAGTACAAATGTGACATTACATCTCAGAGGATTACACATTTAGGTGTAATCTGCATGAGAATGCATAGCATGTATGCACTGTGCATGGCAGCAGAGAGGTTAAAGATGGGCATTCCACAACAGACTGCAGGCAGAGGGACCAATCAGCTCGCAGAGCAGGGCTCAGACGGCTTTGATTGGTTGCCTGCTAGCCCTGTTGTCATGATGATGGGAATCAGGTCCTGCCTGTATGGTCTGTATCCAGGCACAAGTATACTGGAGCAAATGATATGGATGGATACGCTGCAGAACTTTGTGTCCTGAGAACACACTCTCACAAATCAATCCATTAATCCTAATTTATGTAAACATATGTTTCTTTCAGCCTTAAGCCTCAAATTTATAATGACTGTGCAACTAAAGAGCTTCAGTAATAATACTCTTTATTATAGCGTCTTTTGCACTCATCATCTCTGGTCACATGTGCTATTCGGGCTTGTATTAGTTAAATAGTTTAATATTTAATGCTCCACATAAAGAGAAAAAGAGATCTCAGGTGGGGTGCAGGACCTGTCTGCCTTGACATTGTCAAAATTATATGTGCATATTTTTTTTAAGTCATGATTAGAAACATAGTGTACAATGGTGTTTTAGGGCCAATTAAGAGAATCTGTTAAGTCTTAAATACTGATATTATAAACTCAAAAACTTCAAGTTTTAAAATTTACAACAGCGTAAAGTCAAAAATTCACAAGAAACCAAACTGAAAACAGTGGTGGGATTTTCTAATTTTGGACTATATAATCCCCAAAATTCTAGATTAGGGTTCACATCCTTTTACAACTGTTGAAGCCAAAATGTGTAATTTTTTTCTCAGAAATTAACTTTTTAAACTTGAGAATTTAGATGTTTTCAAGACAATTAACAGCTCCTCCCTATTTTTTCTACAGTCTCAAAAACAGGTGTATGCAGGCCTATTGTGTTGATACTTTGATGAATGAAAACAATTAAAATTGAGGTGTACTTTTTTCAAGTGGTTCTTGGGGAGGCTTATCTTTCTTAGATGCGAGTAGGGGGGGCCCTACGTTAAAGGTTGGGAACCACTGATCTAAATCAACAAGGGACTCAAGTGATCTCAAAGAAAAGTAATCTAACTAACAAGTTTTCTGATCTGGTGTTTTAATTATTTCATTCATACAGTTAAACCAAATGATGAAGAAAATCTTCAGGCCTTCCAGTAATGGCACATATTAAACATTAATGAGGAAACAATGACTTCAAAACATTTTTATTGAACAAAGGTGAGATAAGGATGTTGTGTTAAGCAGATTATACAGCATCTTTACTACATTTGCTCTGACAATAAAGCAGCAGCACCAGTTTTACTGAACACTACAGTAGCATCTGCACAGAGATTAACAAATGTAGAGAACCTGTCGGACTGTTCACACAAATACAGATACATTAACAGCTGGTGGGAGTTTTGAGATGAGTGGCAAGCAAGGAAGCTACGCCTATAGACACTATTGATTTAATTGTGATGAACACCTATTTTAAGTTCCAGACACAAATAAACACATACACATCGGTTTGCAACAAGTCAAGAATTTCTTGTTAGTGTTTCAAAAGCAAAGCAGTGCACGCAAAACGCCTGCGTTTCATATTAAAATGTGCTAGTGAAATGATGCTTACACTAAATGCAGCTTTAAAGGCTGTGATTTATGCTGGTGGACCTCATGTATGTCATTACTAAATGAAGAGTGAAAGGGGACCTTAGGAAAGAGTCACTTTACAGACAAGAACAGGTGTTGGTGATTGAAACAATTTAGGAATAGGTAAGCTGCTGAGGTGTTTTTATTTGAAAAGCCGTAGCAGACTGATGGCAGTGTAAAGATGGAGTGAAATAGGTACTAACAGAATATGAAAATAAGGTTTCTGCAGAATAACACTAAGGACTGATGTTTCCTAACAATGTGGCAGTCTAAAGTAGTAGATGGTATCTGCTATTTATTGATTCAATCACGAGAAAATGTGCTATGGCTTGAAATATCGTTGAAACATCACATAAAAAAAAGTGATTCATTTTGATTTAAAGACCTTGAGCATTCAGCAAACTTCTCACAACCAGATTTTGAATGCTTTTGTTATTGTCCATATTATGATTCTATTATGCCAAAAAATATGGAAAATTAAACAAAAAAGGGACCTGATTCAAATAACTGGGGTCCACATGTTTTGAGAAGTACCTTTCAGATGTTTATGAGGTTTAAAAAAATGGAAAAAATGACCTCAAAGAAAACAAAAGTGTCACACAAAAGCCAAAAACAAGCAAAAGCATCAAGAAATTAAAACATAACCAATATTTTTGTTGGTGTCTTTTAAAGAGCATTTTCTTTCAATACCCAAACTGAATTTTAGCATTTAGCTGGAGGAATATCCTGGGTTAGCAGGAGCTCTCAAACCGACAAACCTTTCCTGAGAGGTTCTGATGTTACAAAACAGCCTTTAATTGAGCCTAACTTCATTCAGACACCTTTTACACTACCAACTGATCCTCCAGCTGTGCTCCACTCAATCCTTCTTCTTCTCTCAGCTCTACTGTAGAGGCCAAAGCAGCCTCTGTGACTGTTCCTTTAGAGAAGAGTGGAAGTGCCACTTGTGGCCTCATTACTGCTCTCTTTTATCAATTAAATGACCACAAACACTCTTCCTTTCTCTGCCTTGCTCTATCATTAGCCTCAAATTTGAATGCCGCTTGCAGAATACACTCACTAACTAGGAGCAGAGGCTGGGCAGACAACTTAGAAATCAAATCACTCCTTTATTACCTTGCTCCTTTCTCATCCAGCCCTCCTGAGACTTGTCAAGTCTCCCTGTCTCTTTCTTGGGAAGCTCGTTGATCTTAACACATACATACACACACACCTCATCTCAAGGGGGGGTGGGGAGCTCATTCAAACCACCTAGCTCTCTTTTCACTTGCTTAAATATTCCTTAAGAGATGGTTCTTGGCTTTCTTCATTGTTTCCTCTCCCCTGTTATCTCCCCCTCTTCTTCCCAAAGTGTGTCTTCTCCCCTGGCTGAGTGGCAAGCAGGCTTCAGCAGATGGGTTCCTCTGATTCCAGCTTAGTCTGAATTCAGCCCACTTTGGCCCAGCTGAGGAAAGACGGGATGTCTCGGACAGGGACGTTGCGGGTCAAAGCTTTGACACGCAGATTGCGGTCGTCTGTAAGGAGAACCACCTCTCTGTGCAGCCTTACAGTCCCATCTGTGTTCAAGGGGGAGACAATTAAGAGCTGTATTTTTTACATAAATGACAGAAAAACGCTGAAAATGAAAGACTGAATGTTACATACTTCTCTGATGAGGCATGAAATCTTTAGCTTTGTCTTTGCAGTAGTGGAGACAGCAGGACAGGATCACATCATCATTGGTACCCTGAGGAAGAATAGAAAACCAAATAGAAACATAAAAGTCTGACACCAAATTACTTTCTAGGTAATAAATCAAAGATAATAAGCTATACTTTCTGCTAATTTTTCTAGACTATCACCTGCTGTCCAGTGGTGTCTTCACTGCGAAAAGCGATTGACTCCAGCTGATTTCCTCTGCTTGTCAGGGCTCGAAGGTTTGGCTCTCTGGCTTCAAATCCTTTCTCCAGGAAAGCCACTGCCAGCTGGGCCTTCTCCTGCACTGCCTGGACATGATTCGCACTGACGTTGTAGTTGCTGCGACTACCAGTGTTGCGGCCTCCTGACCCCACTCCACTGAAGTTGTCCTGGCCTTTAGCCAAACCATCCAACTCTGTAATCACTAAAAGAAATGGCACAGGTCCCAACATTAGAACACAGAGAGCAAAGAAAGGTTGGCTGTTTTCACACTGGGTGTCAAATAAATGGGGAATTATATTTTTGATTGTTGTCTTTTAGACAGCGCTTTGACTTAGACATGTCTTTGTCCAATCTTCATTTCTAGCTACATTTATTCAATTATTTTTGTGCATATGCTTGTAGCATATGCTATGATTAACATGATTGTATATTGTATTGATCAAAGAGGCATTAAATATGCCAGAAATAATCAAATTTGGGTTTAATGACCCATTAATGTAGCATATCAATTAACATTTGATTAACAGTGCATTAAATTAAAGAACTCATCTCCATCTGATGTACTGAGAAATCTCACACTCCTCTCAACTTTGACCATTTACCACACAAAAAGTGGAATTAAACTTTTTCAGCTCAAGTCTTAAAAAAATCTTAAATTTGACTCTTAGAAGTGTATAGGAACCTTGGTTTTCACCTTACCGATAAGTGGCACAACTATGATGTATGTTCCACAATGGAGGAGTTTCTTCAGCCCCTCACAGTGATCTATAAATCCATTTGTATCAGGAACCAAAAAGAGAGGTCTCACTTCTAGCTCCAGTTGTCCACTGGTTTGCAGCACCGCCTGAAACACACAAAGAAGACTGTTATATAAAAATGTGTTCCAAAGTAGCTCTAATAGCCCCGACTGAGAAAAAGCATCAGATTTTCTCACGTTTTGTCAAAGGCTATTGTTTTCTCAGATTTTTTGAATCCTTGTTATGACAAATTCATCTGTGCAATGTCAGACAAAAAAAAAAACAAAAAAAAAAACCCACATATCTTTTGATTCATGAACATGGTTCCAGGTGCATATGTGTAAGCTTGTTACCTGTATCTTATCTCTGCGCTTCTGCTGCTGTGCCAGTTTGTTGGCAAGGATGTGACGTCGAGCCTTTAGCTGCCTGATGTCATTCTCGCTGTCACCTGCCTCCTCAGCATCCTCGTCTCCTTCTGATGCAGACAGAGAGGACTCTGCCTCGACTATGACATCATCAGCCTGCCAAACAGATGAAGAAAAGGATGAAACACATTTTCAGCACAGGAGCTTGGCTCTGCTGAACTGCAATTAATTTTGACTTGGCATTTACATAATTTGTGTGGGTCAATTTTAGAAAAAAGTAAGAAAAGGTTATCAGAGGTTAAGTAAAGAAGCTACTTACCTCTTTCTCAGTGAGAGAATCCTGCCTGCTCCTTATATCCACTGAGTTGTTTGGTGATGGAGATAAAGCCACAGAGATGTATTTTCCCCCCTTGAAGGCCAGCAGGGGCTCTTCCTGTCCACACAAAGCCTCCAGAAAGTACTTGAGCACTGTGACCCTCTTACAATCTGCTGCTATTGCCTGAGGAAAGATGATGGAGGTTTATGTTCTTGAGAACAGGATGGTGATGATTAGGCTTACATGTTAATTTGATCACTCTGAAGGTGATGGAAGTATATTCAGTACTTCCACAGGACTGGAAATGTTTTCCAAGGATTATAAAATCATTTCTTTCCACTCACCATTTCAGTGTGTCTGTCGGTGTAACAGGGCTCCTGTGGTGCAGCCAGCAGTGGTACAAAGCCAGCAAGAAGTCTGTCCTCTTTCAGTTGCAGCACCATCAACTCCTCGTCTCCCTCGCTCTCGTCCGTGTCAGCCTTGTACAGCGGCACTTCCCCATGGTCCACGCATGCCAGCGCGTTACACAAGTCAGCCAGGCACTGCCAAACATCAGGGCTGTTTCTAGATAAGGAGAAAAGGCCACGAGTGATGGTGAGGAACAAACCCATGTACGTTTCAGTCAGAGCAGGGTTGTGTTGTTTAAAAATAAGAGCCAGCGTCACAAGTACAACTGACTCTTCAAAGACAATATTTACATAAAAAAGTATATCAATTGACAATACATAATATATCACCCACAGCCGTCAACCATGATGTTAATCCACCCTCCAGTGCTACCACAGTACAAACAAGGGTAGATGCTAAATACAGAACATTTTACCTCGGAGTTGCCAATAAACAAAGTATTTTCTACATTTTCCTATTATCTGCAGAAGCCAAAGAAAAAAAATCATTGAGTTTCTTACTCCAAACTAGATGGCGGTGGGTTCCAAAGATCTGGGTGTCCCAGCATCCAGTCAGACCAGACTTTGATGCTGGGTAGCAGTTCCCTCAAGTCCACTGGAAAAGCAGAAACCCTCACCATACCCTCAAGCTCCTCGCCTTTACCTTCCTCTTCTCCATCTGCCATTGATACTGGTTCTGAAAGAGAGAGCATGTTTAAAAAACAACACTTTAAAATAAAAATCAAACAAAAAGAACTGAAACTTCAATATGTGGAAACAAGGTCATAAATATTGCAAATCATCTAATGGAGGATTTACAATATTGCATTCCCAAAATGTCGTAACAAAACAGTAACTGAGAGAACACGCTTGCTACAAGAAGGGATGACAAATCTAATTTACAGAGCCAATTGCATTTTGTAGAAAAAAAAAAAAAAAAAAAAAAAAATATATATATATATATATATATATATTTTAATGCCTGCAATTTTTGTGGGAAAAATATTATTGGGATTCACCCTAAAACATATTCGTTGCTAAACGTTCAGCTATGCCAAAAATGTGTTTTCTCTAAAGAGGACCAGATAATGTTAGGACATCATAGCTAATTGCACCATCAAAACTTAATAATGGAACATAACCGAAATACATCTAAATATTGTATAAAATTTGTAACACATTCAAATGTGTTTACATTGTATATTAATTTTAGATTATGTATATATAAGAGTATTAAAATTGCTTCATTATGCAAGTTAGTTAATGAGTGTCACAACTGGTATTGGCTCCTTTCCCTTCATTGGCATATCTGCAGACACATCCACACAAATTCAGTTGTCACTGGAGGTGGGTGCCACGTGAATGTTGTTCATTGAATGCACTCATATTTTGGTCAAGATGGTTTAATTTAGTACTCATCAACAAGATTTGAGTCGCTCACTTTGGAGACAGAAGGACTGTTTGCAGTTTACCAGGTACAGATCACTGTGTATCTGAATCAGATATAAAGCACATTGCATACATTCCACCTAATTACTTCTGTATTATAAAATCCCTGGCATGAAATAAAAAGTACTTATTGAGCTTGTTTTTTTTAGTGTAAATTTTCACAGTCCTGCACACAGAAACACACCAGTAAATACTAAAATCACAGCATGTGAAGCTATGAGAAAAATCTTAAACCAAGGTCCCTGTGCCCAGCCCAGGTTGTCAGGTGTCAGTCAGTAGCAGGTCCAAAGTAAACAAAGAGAAATAATCTGCCGCACTGAAACTGACTTTACTAAGACTTTATCACAATAAAGTCTTAGTAAAGTCCATTCCTTTACTATAAAAAACTAAGTAAAGTCAGTTTTGTTATTATAAGAAAAAGTTCCAAGTAAAGTCAATTTCAGTGTGTGGCATATTGTTTTTCTTTGTTTACTTCAGTTATGAGACTTTATAGGCCATCTGAAATGGTGCATTTGCCAAGGTCTCCTCCATCCTCTCACCCCCAAAATTGACTTAAGTGGTCTCAACTGTAGCAGTGTTCATTTTGACATCTATTATTTATTTTAGTCTTTTGATTACATGTCTTTTGGTTTTAGTCATATTTTAGTCATTTCTACCCTTTTTAGTTTTAGTCTAGTTTTAGTCCATAAAAAGTCCTTCTATTTTAGTCTTTACTTTTAGTCCAAGTATTTATTCTCTTGCCTAAATCTGGTATCAAGTCATGGTAGTGTATTCTATGCACGCTGCCAAACCTGGGGTCCCTGCTTTCTACACCTAAGAAGCAAAAGAGATACAGATGCATTGTATTTTGACAGATTTATCCACAGTGGAGAAATATTATGGATTTTTTATGTCAGACGAAAAGTAATTTACATTTTCGTCTAGTTTAAGTCATCTTGATGAAAACTAAACAAACTTTTTGTTAGTTTTAGTCATCACAGATCTTTCTTTGGCTAGTCTTAGTCTAGTTTTCGTCATGGGAAAAAGGACGAACATTTTTAGTCATAGTTTTAGTCGATGAAATTAACACTGGTCCGTAACCAGTCTAAGTGCAAAAACTAGCCTTTAACATGTTCATCTGATACAGATGAAGACGCCCTGATTTAGTACTCATAGAGCAAATTGTGTTTACCTGTAGGAGTATCTCTGAGCAGTTCTGTGCAGCGCTGTACAAGCAGTGCAAACATGCCCAAACCCAGGGCAGTACTTTGCTCTTGCAAAACAGACCGAACTTCTCCATCTTCACCTGGGGGAAAAAAAAAACACTCTTCAGCACTTTGGATTGTTATTCCAAATGTCTCTTGGATACATTAGTATTTCATTATGTGTGTTTATTTCTATTTTCAGCCAAGTTGGAAAAAGAACTGCATGACCAGTGAAAACATCTAAACTGAAACATCAATGCCCATCTTCAGTTCCAGGAATTGAAAAGGTGAAATTTTCTTTTAAATTCAGATTACAAATAGACTATGCAACATCTTCAGCCATGCATTTTTAATTTCAAACTCTGAAGTTATGTTTGTAAAGTAATAATAATATTTTATGGCATTACCTCTACTGTTGGCATTGTGTATGGTGAACATGTTGATAGTTATGATCTGCAGCATGTGAGTGCTGCCTAGCAGGGCTGGGCCATGCTGAAGTAGTCTCCTGAACTCCTGCAAAACCCGGCCGGCTACATCAGGGAAGGACTCCATGCTGTAAAAGCAGGACACAAAAATTCTCTAAAATACTGAGAAATAGACACAAAGGCAAAAATATTGCCATTAAAATGTAGTCCCTTAACCTAAAAACCAGAATACACGAGACATCACTCACCCCACTTTAGTGAAGAGCTTTCCATGTGCATGCAGGAAACTCAGGATAAACCTTTTATTTAGCTGTAGATAAAGACAGGGACAGAGAGATTGTTTATCCAATGGCGACAGTGGGCAGAAGAGACAAGTCACATGAACCTGATGTTACAAACAAAACACTCCTGCGGATTTAAACAATAAAGGGGGGAGGAAAGAGATTGACAGGCTACTGAGACTGAAAGGATACACATACATGCATGTCTCTTCCAAACTGGATACACAGGCAGAACATTTACATGATGTCAAAAAGGTCACTGTGTTAGTCAATCTGAAAAAAGGGCTTTTAAAATACATGTAATCATGTTAGTCTGAGTGAAACCATAGTATACAGTTCTTAAAAAATTTATTAGACCACCTGTCATATTTGTCTCTAAGACCATCCAGCATCATGGAGTGCTTTAATGCGGACTCTTTCATTTTCAGTCAGCTCTCCACGTTTTACCATTTTGAACAGGAATGAGGGATTTCAAAATGAATTCACCCACATTCAAGCCGGCTCACTGGGCTTCTCTGAGAAGTCAGAAAATAATCAAGCATAACATTCAACCACTTAAACTAATTTTTCTGTTCAGGAATGCAAGTAAATAACTATAATTTGACATATTAATCAAGAAATATAAATGTGCTTTACTATACTATTTTTTCAGTTTTTTTGTAAATCAGTAGATTTGAAAATTCATGGATAACAACAATAATTATATTTTAGCATTAAAAATATCATTTGGGTTAAAGAGCTTCTACATATTGGTGTATTAACCATTGCAGAAACATAAAAAATGATTTTGGTAATTACTAATGCTGTTAATTTAGGGCAGCTGTGGCATAAACCTTACCTGGTTAGGGTTAGGGTGGTCTAATAAATTTGTTAGGCACTGTACCTTTTTACTATATACTGATAGACAAGGACAGTAGTCCTTTGAAATGACTTAACAGAGATATAACTGCAACCTGATTAACCCTGCATGTAGACACTAGCTGGCAATTACAGTATAGAAACATGGTACTTTTTTCATTTGTGTTGACTGTTGTTGACCTTCGTGTTCACATTCTTTTCTTGCCTTCTTGTTTGACTTTTAAAGATCTGCTCAGTTTAGTCTGATTAGTTTATTATTGCCGGATTTCCAGCCCTATGTCTGTTGAAGAACTTTGTAAACATCTGGTTTTAAAGGTGCTATATGACTAAAGTTAAGCATTATCATAACTTAATGACAGATAAAATATTTTGTTTTTAACACTTATCTTTTAAGTGGTTACATAAGGGTTCATGGCTGACAAGGTGTCCAATTATCAGGGATTAATGGACGACGTGCAGTCCATTGATCCCTGATAATTGGACACCTGAAAGGGCATGAATCCGCTTATACCATGGTCACTTGCCATAGAAAAGAATAAATAATACTACTAATTTATAATTTCATACGTTTTGCGATCAAAATACAAGTTTTACTACCGCAAAAATCCCTTTTTCCTAGCAATGCCTGAGGGCTTGATTAATAACTGGAAAAGCCATTCCAATCCCATAACGTTCTAGGGAATGTAAACATAGTTCGATAATCTAGTAAATAAGACAGGCCATAGATATGAAGTCACAACGGAACAAAAAAATAGTCTGCCCAGCGTATTTACTGAACAGATTTAGCAACGAAAAGGCATGAAGACAAGGGGGACGGAGAGTCATCTGTGATCAGACTATAACCCTGTAAGTTAACATGGACAGTCATCTGACAGAGAGGTTCGTTTTAGCAGACCAGCTGTTTGAATAAACAGAATAATACTCTCTTCTGCACCACAAGATCACAGAGGTAAAACGGAGCTGTCCATGCCCTGCCGGTGCTGGTCCTCCTTTAGACACGGCAATAATTAATACCATGCCGGTTATTATCAGAAGCATTTCCTTTGGCTCCACAAAGAAATAATGGATTATTTTCTTTTGTTTTATGTTATTTAGATCTTCTGACAATAGTTCATATAAGTTAGAACGGGGGGAAGTGAGTTGTTTTGCCACACTCACCTCTCAGTGTTAAGGTAAGCCTGGAAACAAGATGTACATCAGAAATAGGATATAAGACCATCTTGAGTTACTGGTCTTAAACCTGGAGTCTGTCATTATGTCAGTTAAGTGATGGTTGATGCCGGCCCGCAGGCTCCTTAAGCCTGATCTATGCTTCTGCGTCGCATCGACGCGTAGTCCTCTGTGTCAACGCGGACCCCTACACCGTAGCCTGACGCGCACCTCCAAAAAATCCTAACTACGCGTCACGGACTGCAAGGGCTGTGATTGGTCCACTCAAAATGTCATTTCCAGCAGTTGCTTTTTCTGGAATGATGAGGATGAGCCTGCATTTTAGCACACACACGCAGACAGATGCATAGACCTTTTCCATTTTGCACACATGGAGTATCAAGAAGGTTATTTAATCTATAAAAAATCTTGTACCCAGTGGGCTCTATCACTGACCTCAACATCGTAGATTAATGAAAGCGCGTCGGTCTCCGTGCTGACAGCACACAGAGGGGCTGCTGCAGCCTGCAGGTGTTTCAGTACACAGGTCGGCATGCAGAGTGTTAAGGCCTTTGCACAATGAGCCCATTTCATGTTGTTCCAATCATGTCTGCACACTGATGCCTAAATTGTTGTTTTATTTTCCGTTTTTTTTTTTTCATAACAGGTTCGATTTTACGCGAAATTTCGTATGTGTCCAAGGTGACCAATGATTCAAAACAGTTCCCGCTGCTTCCACCTCGCTTGCTCACCACTGAAACCTCACTTTAAACACCAAAGGTTGCTCATTTATCATGTGGATATCAACCATGGAAATATAACAAAGAGATGGGTGAATGATGATTCAGATCAGCGCCTGTTGCTTTAATCTCTCTTGCTCGCTCACCCCCACCCCACCCTGCTCTCTCTCTCTCTCTAAAACCTCACTTTAACACCGTGGTTTCCATAATATCAGTCATGGAAATCTAACAGATAAAGGCATACGTTTGTAACCTACTCACAGGTCATAACAGAGACAGAATTAAAAAGTTGTTCTCCATCTCTCCAACTTGTCTCAGCGCTATGACGCATGAGCGCGTGCTGTATGAAGCTCTCTGTCAGAATGAATCCAGCGGGAATTTAAAGGACTGACAGACAACAAAAAAGTCCAGCGCAACCTCTGGTTTGTGCTTATGTGCAAACAACATGTAATATCGACTACTGATTGTAATCACACACCCAAGCATCCACTCATTCATTAAAAACAGACATTGTCCAGTTCAGCGAAGAGCGACAGTCGCTCAGATGTGACCCCTCTGAAACCACACACACACACACACACACACACACAGCCACACACCCCTAGCGTCATGGCAGTGAACTGCAGAGCGACGCGTTCCCTCAACGCAGAACTTTGAATGGTTAACGACAGCATAGTGTCAATGGACACAACGCAGAAGCATGAATCAGGCTTTAAGCTGGCAACACTGTACTCCCAGCTCAGAAAATATGACCACCTCAGGTTGCTATAGTTACCTTTATCATCTAACAGCTGCTGCACATTTATTTGGAACAGTAGGAAGATTTTTTGACTGCAACTATTTGAGAAGTTCCATAGGGGTCGATATCAGAGGTTAATGGACACCAGTGGAACTTCCAGAGCCAATAAGAATCAGGTATTCACCAAGTCTATGGTATAACTGCATTTAATAAAACTTGTTTTTGTCGCACCCTTATTAAAAGCAGAAAGCATATAAAATGAAGTAAAACACATATTGAAAATGAGTAATAAACAAGAAGATGGTGATAAAGAAAACTGTGAACCTTTCCTTGAAGAAAAACCTACTGAAAGCATCTCTTTCGGAGGCTAGAATTAATTCATTGTGATGCTGCCTTTAGTTGCCAAAATTAAGACAAAGAATTTGTCTGCTGTAGTTAAGCAATGTGAAAGTAAACTATTTTAGATGCAGGGGACAAACAAACTCAAAAGACAGCACTAAACATGGCAAATGTTGCTATGCAGATGTATGATGTATGTCTGTCTGAAAAGGTCTTTTGCATGTTATAAACTATGGTAGATCAATGAAAGTCTCAGTTCACGTTTAAACATTTCCCCAAACTATAATTTCAATTTGACAAATAGAAATATTTTATTAACCAGGTCCAGCAAACCCTAGGGAGACTTCTACAAACAGGCAGGTGTTACCAAGAAGTAACAATACTGAAAAGATTATGCCATTCTGCCATTATACTACTTTTCTGTTTATATACTTTTGCTCTTGAACATAGCTTTGGGCTTATATATATTTATACTTTGTGTCCCTTTCTGCTTATGCTCTTACTCATTTCAATACTTCTGTTTTATTTCTTTTCTTTGAGTGTAAACCAAACAGCTTAAACTTGAGTTTCTTTAGGGATCAATCTCTTGCCATGTTAGATGGGAATCAAAAACAACCAACTGAAAAGTTCTTGATATAAAGCCAAATACAAAAAATGAAAAAAGGAATAAATAGTTGGTTATAAAATCTTTCAGACAAAGTGATAGACAAAAGGTGAGTAAACAACAATGAATTTCTGTGAAATACTCAAAAGAAAAAAAATGAATAAAATGAATAAGTCCATTTTTAAATGAGTAAAAAGAACAAAAACACCAAACCACTAGAGATCACATAAATGCTCTGTTAAGCCATTTAAAAGATTAATGCAGGCACTAGTGTCCTAAAGTGTTTCAAAACAAAGATATTGTTAAGAGCAGCAGGCAAAAATGTTCACAAACAGACCACTGTTTTGCAGTGCATACATTCAAAGATAGTATAGAAAGAGAGTGAAAGAAAGTAGATGATCTTACATCACTAGCACTGAGATTGCCCAGTTCTCCATCCTGCTCAGAGTCTCTGCTGGATTCACTACCTCCTCTCTGTGAAGAAGGGGTTAAACCTTGACCAATGGGGCGAATCCAAATCTCTACACGAGCTCCATCTTCCCCTCTTCCCCTTCCTCTTACTGCTGGACCCCTGGAGCCTCCTTCATGCTCCTGTCTCCTCCTTTGCTCCAGCTGCTCAGCCTACAAGTATAAAGTCTGTAAACAAGTGGCTTCTTTGTTGCCTGAAGTCATATAACAATCTATAAATGCACAAAAAAACATGACTTATAATGTTGCCATGAATTTCAATTTAGTAAATCCTTCAAGAACACACTTAAATGTCTACATCAAACTATTTACCTCATATAATGCAAGGTAGTATGTACAACTTTCTGAAATTAAATGAAGAAGCATGCTTCTCACCTTTCGCTTAGCTTCCTCAAACAGACTCATCAGGCTTTCTTTTGCTGTCAGGATGGGGTTGGAAGCTGCCAAGCTGCGCATGTAATAATAAACTGCATCCAACTTCCGCTTCTAAAAGATTAAGAGATGAAAGTAAAGTAAAAATAAGGAGAGCAAACACTGAGAAGATGAAAATACATCACTACTCATTTTTTTTCATTACAGGGCCATGGGATGGGACAAAAGTCATGCAAATAGTCAAATCAATTACTTACAGTATAGACAGCCAGCAGGGCCAGCTGGTTATATGGTCGTCCATTTTTAGGGGCAATCTGCTGGGCTTTCAGGTACCAGCTGAGAAAAAAAGTGTATAAAAAGTAATGAGATACAAGAATGGATTTTTGTGTAAGATTTGGCTGTGCATAATGCTCTGCTCTGTTTTGAATTATATAATATTTCAGTTTTATAGGGCAAATAACTTCACATATCATTGCACAAGGTGTCTTGGCTTTCATAGCATGTCAGAAAAACAGAATACGGTACAGAAAAAAAATATGGTCCACACTACAACATATTGAGTGCCAGTGATGTGCAACATACTACTTGCAGCCAACAGAGGAGTTTAAAAAAAACTGTGGGCCCTTTACACATTACTTATCTAAAGGCCTCTTTCTGTATTCAACACTTTTCATTACGTCATGTTTGTGGGTCTTTCTACATTTTCTACCAGAAATCCTACAACAGAAAGTCTGGTCTTTACCACTCAATCTTTGACTTAAGAGTTACAGATTGGACACTGTAGCCTCTAGACTCAAAATCAAACACTGAATGACTCCTCAAAGTGGGCAGAAATATTTTCAACACCTCAATATTTTCTAATTGCAGCCTACCTGCGAGCCTTGCCATAGTTAGCTGAGTCACTTGCTTGTTCCCGGTAGCGAGCTATGTCTCCCTGACATATCATGCAGCGTTGAGCACTGATGAGTGCATACTTGACCTGAAGGAGGCAGCAACAAAAACTTGCACATATGTAATCAAGTCATCAAATTCAACTGTCTTATGTTGTATGAATGCTAGTGAAGTATGTATTACAGATTTTTGTATATTATCCCTTAAATGTTGAGATTTTTATTACTAGGATATCCATAAATCAAGTAAAGCATACAGGTTGAATTTCAGGGAAATACTGCCCTACCGTTTTGCGTAATGGCCGAGCCCTTATCGCCATACCATCCATATATTCCTCCAACTTGAACCGATATGCTGTCTGCAGCTTCTGAAGAAGAGCGTCAAAAAACAGAGCTCCCTGTAAGACAGATGATTATGATTAAAATTCCATAAGAAACAACAATCAAGTAACCAGAAACCAATGTCTCAACCCAAGTTTAGCTGTAAAGTGGTTATGGACTCATGTTTTCCTTTGATTAATGTGGTAACACATAGTAGAGTAATATACAATCCTATTCATTTGGTTATTGATGATTTCAGAGCAAGCATCAACACTGTGCAAGGTCATAACTGCATATTCAAACAGAACTTCAGTAAGCATCATATCTAATGTGTCCTACGTTAAGACCATATAAAGTTTACCTCCTCCTAGACAAAATCAGGAAATAGTCCTTACCTCATCAAGAAGTGTGAGCAGCATGTTCCTGATATGAGGAGCGTTGTCATAAGTGGGGTCTTTGAGTAACTGTCGGAAGCGCTCAATGACTTGGTAAAAGACATTCTTCCACAAAGCCTGATCCACATTCTGAGAGTCTGAATACTCAATGTCTGTCAGGATGACCTGCTCATACAGGCCCAGAAGGTCAGCTCTGGAAAAAGGGCACAATAGGAAAATGCATTTTCTATATGCCAACTGTCAGATCTGTAGAGTTCCTTACTAATTATACCCAAGGTGCAACTGACAGGTACACAAACAGTATAAAAGATGAGTGTCACATTTGAAACAAACAGAAAAATGGCAAATCATTGCATGTAAATCCTCACCTAAGCTGGCCCATACGATCCAGTCCGTCAGCGCTCACTCTGTCCCTGGACAGCAGGTTACTGAGCTGAAGCTCTTGGGCATCTGCAGCCCTCAGCATCCTCCCCAGCTCACCTCGGGCTTGTTGTTCTGCCTCTTCTAAACTCAAACCAGCTCCTGCAGCAGTCTGGGAATAAGCTGCTCCTTTGTAACTACCACAGAATTGACCCATACCGGGGCCCGGGTACACACCATTGTTAGGACCCATTTGAAATGGCCCCATATGATAAGGATATGAATACTGCTGGTTGGTGGTATTGCCAGGGTTCTGTGTGTTGCCAGAGGACATGGGGTAGAAGTAGGGGTTGTCAGATTTTTGGAATTTGTAGTATGCCATGGCAGCGGCTTGCTTTGATAGAAAATTATCCCCCTGTGGAACTGGAGGACTCCCTGTGATCTCATCGTCTGTGTCTAAAAAGTGAAGCTGTCCATATCCTGTCTGAAGATAAACAGGCTGTTGGAGAGATGAGTGTTGTGAGGACTGGGTGCCAGTAAGAGCTGGTTTCTGGTCAGGGTTATTTGGATCCCAGAGTCGTCTCACTCCTCCTCCTCTGCCTCCTCTACTCCTGCCAGCTGCTCCACCTCTTATTCCACCAAAAAGAAGCCTCTGACCGACCTCGGGGGGATTAGAGACGTCTGTTCTGGTTGGGAGAACAAGGATACCCCCCCCTCTGCCACGTGAAACAGAACCTTGGGAGCGATGGTGAGCAGCCCCACCACGTGTTGGGGTACCTGACTGGTTTTCTAGAGGCACTCTTAGGATTCCCCGACATCCACCTTTGTTTCCCCTTGATCTATTCCTTTCTTCTCTTTGCCTCTCTGAACACAGCTCATCATCTCTACCTCTTCTTCTCCTTCTCCTTTCCTCTGCTACATCACTCATCTCACTCCCTTCAAGTGATTCTGTAGAAGACTCCCCATTGGTTGTCCAGCTTTGGAGATGACTCCTCCGCCCTTCTCCACTATGAGCCATGCCCTCTTTGTTGATGAATTTTGGCTCCAAATGTGACCACTTAGTGCTCTCCACATCCATTCCTCTTCCTGGGCCATCCAGGCTAGTCACGCTGCTAGCTGAGCTGCTGCTGTAAGTTCGATTTCGTGAGCGTCGGATATCTGACTTGGAATAGCGTTTGGAAGCTGCTGTTGTGGTGTTTGCGTTGAGTTTGCTTCTGTCCCCTTTTTCTACATTTCTTTGCATCCTAGAATCTTTTTCAGCATCTCTGGATCGGTTGTTATTGTTGTCACCTCTTCTATTTTCCTTGTGGTTCTCTCTTCCTTTGCCTTGGAGTGGCTCTCCTGGTTTACCTGGTTTATTATCCTTATCACCTTCAGGTGCTTTCCTGTTTCTTTCTTTCTCAGCTTTCCTCCCATCTCTCTTCCCTCCAACACTCACTTCAATGTCTCCTCTACTAGCATCCTGATTTCTCTCTTTTTCCTTTTCTCCCCCCCTTCTTCTGCGGTTCCCCCTTTCCCTCTTCTTCTCAACCTTATCTTCCTCCTCTTTTGTTCCCTTTCCTGGACTTATTGGATTTTTATCTGCTGTTTTTCCAACACCAGAAAGTGAGCTCTCAATACCTCCACATCCAACTTTATCCTTTTCTTTCACACTGAGCTTTTCTAATTTATGAGAAATTTTCTCTATCGAAGATTCAGAAGGCAACGGAGGTTTGCTTACATCTCGACTGTCTTGCTTCCTGTTGGAGTCACTAGATTTTAACTGCTTTACGTTTTCCTGGGTCCCTCTGACTCCTTCATCTTTCTGCCTGGGCTTCTGTACAGAAGTTTTATTGTTCCCCTCTCTTTCCACTGTAATCAGTTGGGATTCTGGCTTAGTTTTGTGTTCATTCTTCTTAAAAGCATGCTTATCCTGCTCACTTCCAACTCCATTGTCCTTTCCCTGAATATTCCTCCGACTACCAGGTTGATAAAATTCTCTGTCTGGTTTACGGGCTTTCTTTGTAGGCTTAGCAGGCCCTGCAGGCTCCTGTTGTTCACTGTCATTTTCTACAAAGTCTTTTCTTTGACTTGCTTCCGTTTTAGCCTGTGACAGACCACCTCTTCTACAATCCTGATTTCCACTACTATCACTTCTCGTCCTGTCTTCTTCCAAATTTTCAGTGTCCATTCCTTCATATGTGCACCTATGCTTCTCAATAATTTTTTCAGAGACGCTCTTTTTCTCACACTGTGAGGGCTGATCATGCTCACATGAATCAGCAGTCAGAGGTTCACTGTGACCAGCTTCTCCCTCCTCACTTTCACAGCGGCGCCGTCCATGTCCAGGTACTGGCTGATAGCGCTGCAGATCAGGGCGCTTCCCTTCACGTTTCTTATGCTGCTTATTCACATGATGCTCCGCTGCAGTGGGAAAAAAAGTAAATAATCAACACAAAGAATACAATGCAAAAAATTAGGGCCGAAGGATTTGGAAAAATAAACAAATTGTGATTTCATTTTTTAAGTTCCTTATCTTGTATATTTTCAACAAGCACATACAATAAACAATTCTATATTATTAGCAACACAAAATAAGATAGGTTAGACTAGGGCTGAACAAGTTTAAAAAGTTGTACAACTGTTATTTTTTAACTCACTGCAAATTCTGTATGAATTGTAGTATTTAAGTGATGAATAATTTTTATCTAATTGTCATTCTGATTAAGAAAAAAAAATCCAAAAATAAGGAAAATCTGATTTTTGTGATGACAATGACACTTAAGTAATTGCATGATATATACAGGGCATAACATCTCTGCTGCAGGAAAAAAAACGTATATAGGTATTTATACTTCGAAAAGCAGACTCCATTGAAAGACCATATCGCAGTATTGTTGCTGTCTTGTCTGAGTAATGGAGGGGACATAAGATTTTATGATGGACTGGCAAAAAAAAAGAAAGCACAGTATCCATGTTTTGTTTTTGTTTTGTTTTTTTTTTGTCGTCTTTCAAATTGTTTAGTCGGGGGGCTCGTGCGCCTGAAATGTCATGCTCAAAGGGTCAGAAAAGGACAGACACAAAAGATACAACCGAACCGGTCTTGATCAAAGTAAGAAAAACACGGTAAAGCTACAAAGTATACACATGTCAAAAATAATCAGTTTCAGAGCGTATGATAGAAAAACGGTTGCACAAACCGCCAGACTTATGCCATCCATTGACACCGTAGAAACACAATCAACGCCACTGTTTGTTATGTGTCGGTGAAACGGTGAGTCAACCAGCGAAAGTAGGGCTGAACTTGTGACACTTCCAGCTAATTAACTGTGAGTAAAACAACCCTTTATCTTAAATTTTCGATTAAAAGTGTAGGTCTCTCCTGTAGTAAACGGTAAGATAAAACTTTGTTGACGTTAGCATGTTTTCTAGCGTCACTTCATGATTAACAGTTTGAAGACTCGAGCTTTACAGTTATATCGCTCCTCGCATGAGACTATGAGTGAAGAATTCATCCGTCTAACCCAATAAAATATACTATGCGAGACACATTGCGGAAAGTCTAAATACCAAATAAAGTATCTGTTGTTATTTCGGCGAGGGGGCGTTTAAACCAGACCGCGCGGACGTAAGAATGGACGGGCAGAGTGCTAGCTAGCTAACAACATTAGCTGGTAACAAACTTAGCAACTCCGGGGGCTACTTTCAGATTACTTGAGATACTTTCGTACTTGATTTAAGGACTTTTCCACGAATGTAATTATTGGATTTATCTTCTTCGGTTGCTCTCACCTTTTTGACAGTCGGTTAAATTGTTTGAAGTCGACGCTTCAGCTCGGAGTTCCGCAGCTGAGATTCGCACTCGGTCCAGTTCGTTCGCCATCTTTGCTTTCACTAAAACAAACACAACAAGTATGGTGGCCCAGCTGGTTCAAACATCTTATTGAAAGGCGCTGGATCCGAGACACAAACACTGGATGACGTTTAAGCGAAGGCAGTTAGGTGATGTAGTGCAGGGTTGTATTTCATGGCTCTGTTTAAATAAGCTATTACCTTTAAAGGACAAATTATATATTTCAAAAAATTAAAACAAAGGAAGCAAAAACATTTTAACTTTTTGTTAGTACTATTACAAACATATTCTACATTTTCTAACCAAGTAAAGAATTAAAATTATGTAGGTATTTGGTATGCATTGATCTTAATCTCTTAATGTTTACTTAAAATATACACACATGTGTAAAATAATTAACTTTGGCTTTGTATATTATTATTATTATTATTACTAATATTATATACTTTGTATTTATACCTTTGTATTTTAAATTTGCTATTTGACATTATTATTGTTATTTCTATTCGTGTTTATTCTTTTTAAATGAAACACTATTCCCGTCCTTAAATATACTGTACTCTCTGTTGTGTTTCTATGAACAAAAATGGAATGGATATTTTACCTCTTGTTCAACTTTAAACAGACTTTTTAATCAGGATTTGTCAACAGGTTGGAAAACATACAGTGGTTCCACTGCATTCCCCCACGTGCAGACAAGGATTTCTTGTTTGAAAGGCTGCAATGACTGCACAAAGTCTCCCAATTCCATTACATTTTTGTGATTTTATAACTATTAACATGTGAATTTACAATAAAGAAAAATAGAGGTTTTTGCAGTGTGAAATTATGTAACTCTTACGTAGGCCTCGACCTACATGAAGCCTGGGGGAAGGGTGCAAAAAGGTCTGCATATTATATAAAGAAACCCAGTCAAGTATCCTACATACGTTCACAGCCTCAATTTTGTACAACATCCACTAGATGTCAGGCTTGAGTTGTTAATCTCAACCCGAACACATATGTAGCTATCCAACCCTTTGGATTGGCCTACCAACAAACTTTCTTATCTTCTTTAATCTAAAATTTAGGCTACTGAAGAGCAAAATCTCACCATCACTGCATATTTTTTCAGTTGCCTTTAATGATTACTTTAACATGACCTGAAAAATTGCATGAAGATGTTTTGTGGAGGGATTGTGTCATTGCAGGAAAACAGTTTGCACAGAAAGACGAGTCTGTAAATATGTAGTTGCATGCTACGGAGGTTTATTACAGTTAAAGCAGACATCATCTCTGTGGCTGATTCTAAAGTAAACAGCTCATCTCCCTAGCAACACCAAATTAAAGGGCCAGTCTTGTTCTTCCAATAAATCTTTCACACTATTCCTAACTCTAAGGCAAACATCCTCTATTTTTCATAGCTGTCTTCATCGTGTCATCAAGTTATTTATCTGAGATGCTTGCATGACTTTTTAAGCCTAGTAGCCAGGAATGTCTTCTCTTCTTCAGAAGTTAAACTTGTCTTATTTAGCCACTTAAGTCTTCTGATTTGTAGGCAGGCAACAGAGAGAAACAAAGAATACATGCAGACAAAGCTGAGCTGAAGACACAGTTTGAAAGATCATGCATTGACTTTTTTTTTAAATGCATGTCAAAATGTGTGTTTCCAGTCTAACTGGCCATTACCATGTTTACATTATTCAAATCAGTATCGTTTTAGGGGAAAGGAAAGACTAAATTACGGTGTCATGGATCATATTTATTTGATTATAGTGTGGTTATCATTCTCTTTTTGTATATTCCTTTATTGTAATTTTTCATTTTAGTGGTACAAACAATTATGAGCATTGCATGTGAATGCAGAGTACTTTCTGTTGGCAGTTTCTCCTGATGAAGCTCCAGCACACCAGCAGTTGTAGAAATGTTTCGTGCCTGCAGTGAAGAGCTTTGTGTGTGTAAGAGAGAGGGAGAGAAAATGAGAGAGGGGGAGAAGGAGGGAGGGAGGAGGGCTGCCGGAAGTTGTGGGCGTGTGTCTCCCCTTGTGTGTGTGCTCCAGTGCCTCTGTGCCTGTGTGTATGTGTGCAGAGTTCTGATTGTCAGTGCTGCACCACAGTGCAGGTGGAGCAATGCAGGATGGTTAGAGACACAGAAGGACACATAGGGGGGAGGTAGGGAGGAGACATGATGCAGGAGGAGAGGAGAGAAACAGGAGGAGAAGGAAAGACTGTGAATACAAATGAGTAAAAAGCGGGGGAGTTTTTGAAGGTGAATTTCTGACACCAGTGGGGTTTCTCCAACATAGTCACATCTCCATCTCCAGCCCCCTCCTCATTCTCTCTCATTCTCTGGTTCAGCCTTTCTCTATGTGTCTCCCTCAACCTGGACACTGTCAGGTGGGAGGTGATGACTTTTAGAGATGACTAGGGTGGTGGTGGAGGAGGACAGACGAGGGAATACAGTCAGAAGGGGAAGGTGGGATATTGTGGCTGAAATTAGAGCAGGATTAATTCACAGAGTTTAAATACGGTTGAAAAAAAATGAATGAAAGTGACAGGAAGATGAAAGTGAGATGACTGAAATGTGATTTTAAGTAGTGAGAGAGACAGAAATGAAAGAAGGCATGTGTGTGTGTAGGAGAGACAGACAGAAAGACTCAGAGAAGAAGAGAGCGAGGCGGACAGGGGCTTGTGTGACGCATATTTTCTGGCATTAGATGTTTGGAATATCTCCACATCAGCCGCTTTAAATGTATAATTCACTAAAAGAGATAGAAGGAGTAACAGGGGGAGGAATGAGTGACAAGACAATATGAAATGGAGTACATGGAGTGGTGTGTCAGTGCAGAGGAGAATTGAAAAAAAAGGCATGAATGATACTGAAGCAGAAGCTTTTGACTGTTTCGTGACTGCATGCAATAAGAGTTTTATTAAGGATGTTCATCAAATATCAAAACGATATACTCCTGATGGCTGTGCCCCAGAATACAACACGCTTTTAGACACTATCAAAGATATGAAAGTCATCATAATCGTGTTGTATTCTGTTCTGATTATTTTAGTTCCAATTATTAATTTAAAGCTCCTGTGAGAAAATGTACCTAGTGTTGACTTTGGCACTGCATAAAGCAAGTGGTACTTACCTCTTTGCTCAATTTATCCTGCAAATGTCACAAATGTACGACTAATTAAGAATCAGTACTGTATAAAATGTCAAAAAGGCAGTTTTGACCAAGTGCAGTTAATCACTTTGTCTGCCACCTACCCCCCTCTTGTGGTTCAGGCATTTTTAATTGCAACAAAGAAAAAACTTCTTGCTTTACTGTTTGTCTTTTTGACTTTGTAGTCCATAAACATCAGTATTAATTACTACATGTGTCATAACCAGTAAAAAAAATCTCCTCAAAGGAGCTTTAAGAGGAGTAAAAGTCTTCAAACATCATATGCTGTGACAGGCTGGGCTGTTGTACTGAATATAAGCACGGCTTTAGCTTGCAGCATCATGCTGATATACTGTATGACAGAGATGCAGATATTATGGACATCACACCCTTTATAGATAAAAAATTAGACTTGTTTATTTTTTTGCATAAAGAATCACCTAATTAAGTCACACTATATGGACAAAAGTATTTGGCCACACCTGTTAGTTATTGAATTCTGGTGTTTCAATTAGACCCATTACAACAGGTGTGGCGGCTGCTGTAATGTTTCAGCATACTAAGACATTCTGGACAATGCTATGCTTCCAACTTTCTAGCAACAGTTTGTAGGCTCTTCTTTTTGCCAACATGACTATAAAGGCATAGTTGATGAATTCAGTGTGAAAGAACTTATTTGGCCTGTGCAGAGTCCTGACCTGAACTTCATCAAGCATCGTTGGGATGAACTGTAACAGAGATTGTAAGTCTGGCCTTCTTGTCCAACATTGGTGCCTGACCTCATAAATGCTCTACAGAATGAATGGGTACAAATTCCCACAGAAACACTCCAAAAACTTGTGGGAAGACTTCCAAGAAGAGTGGAAGCTGTTATAGCAACAAAAGTGGGGCCAACTTCAAATTAAAGTGCATGTTTCTGAATACAACGTAATTACAGTCCCAGCTGGTGTAATGGTCAGGCATCCATATACTTTTGTCTGTATATTGTACTTCAATGTCATTTTAAAGTGGGGTATACTACTACTCTATAATGTAGATGCACTTGGACTTGAGATTGAATAGTGATTTTCCAGTCACATGACTACTCAAAACATTTTTAACACTGCAGATAACCCTTGGCCATTCACACCAAATTCACACACTGATAGTGGAGGCTGCTATGTAAATATAACCTTGCAAAGCTGATGGACTGTCCAGATTTCATGTCTGTCACCAGGCAGAACCATCTTGCAAAGTTCCAATCTGAAACATTGGTTCCCAGTTTGAGAATGGACGGACCAATCAGTGTCTTTCAAGGAGAAAGAAGCAATAGCTATGAGCATGGGATAGTTGGACTGCAAGCTGACAAACAATGGCAACTTGCGTAATTAAGTAACCACATTTCTTATTTACAAGATGAGCAAAAAACCACACTGAAAGCATTTCTTGGCAAAAACCTTTATTTTGCTCCGAAAAACTGGTCATCTCACAATCAAAGGTCTTAGGGTTGGTTCCCGGCTCCTTCAGTCACATGTTGATGTGTCCTTGGGCAAGATACTTGACCCCAGACTTCTCCCAGTGCTGTGTCAGTGGCATTTAAAGGTCATATATTTTACTCTTTTAAGACAAGTTTATATTGTGTTTAGAGGTCTCCAAAACATGCCTGTGAAGTTTGTTGCTGAAAAATCACTCCAGTATTGGATTTTTGCATGTCTAAAAACCCCTCTGTTTCAGACCTGCTCAGAACGAGCTGTTTCTGCGTCTCTGGCTTTAAATGTTACCAAGCTGGCTGACTCCGCCCCTGATCCCACCCCTTTCAGGAAATGGATGTGGCTTAAAGGATGTGGCTCTCCTGATCAGGAGAGGAGGGCGTAACTTTCTTACAAGTGGGGATGGTCAACTGAACATGGGGGCGGTGCTAACTCCCCACATGACATCATGAGGGGAAATTCTGCTTGTTTCAGCACATATTTTCTGAATGGTGGAGAAAGAGAGGGCGGGGGGAATGGATCGCTCTGATTCTTAGGAGCATTGTGGAAATAATAAAAATAATAAAATAGTAATGTTGGTGTCTCTATAGCAACCTCTGCCATCAGTGAGATTGTTTCATTAACTTTCTCCACTAGTACTTAGCAACGATAGCGGCTACAGTATTAGGTTCACTCTCCAGAGCTGTGCATGTATAGTATGTCACATGTTTCATCACTCATAGTCCCTTAATAAATGAGTCTGTCCAGTCAGAGGGTTCAGCTCTCACTTAACACAGTCTAAGGGTGGTTGTTGCCAAGCTGGGTGGGAGACATGTCCCAGTGGATATGTGAAACAGTCCATCTAGCATGTCAGGTTAATATAAAGTGGCCGTTAGTTAACTTATCCAATTCATATGCACCTATACACATTTACAAGCCATTGATGAAGCAGTGGGTGTAATTTGGGGTTAAGTGTCTTGCCCTTTGACATGTGACTGCAGGAGCTGGGGATTGAACCTCTAAGCTTTGGTTGAGAGAACACAGACTCTACCTACCAAGCCATCATGCCCCTTTAAACATTCCTGGCAGTTAGTACAGAAAGGTACTACATTCTCCAAATGCATATAGGCCTCCAAACACACTTCATGAACATATGTATTAATGACTACCCACACTTGTCCACACACATCCAGGCACACACAGCTGCTTAATTGGATTCAGCATATGACTTTGGCAGAACGCTGTGAAGTTTGGTGTGACTCACTGTCAGTGTCACAGCGGATGAGGAGAGACAGAGTATGACTTTGCAAGTAAAATGCAAACTTCACCACAGTTGTAGTAATGAAATCATGGTAGGAATCCTGTCATGCCATCTCAGGCAAGATAGTTGTGCTGGACCCACTTAATTGGCCTTCACGACACTAGGAGAACATGCGCCATTACATACATGTTTTCTCCCTCCCATCTTGGCACACAACATTCAAAATGCACAAGTTCAAAGTTTCTGAGTCCGTCTGCTATGGCGTGTGCGTGGGTGGATGTGGAGTTGCTGCTGTGCGGGAGTGTGGGTTTGCCATCGCACACATTTCGTAGACAAGATGAGGCTGTAAGGGGGAAGGACGTGTGGGCGAGAGGGGATTTCACTAATGTTCACCCACTATTTCAACACCCCCATCTCACTCTGACACGCACACACCTCCTCTGCTCTCCTTTGGCAGAATCCTCATTACAGGCACGTTTTGGCTGCACAGTTTCTTCTTCCTCCTCCTCCTCCTCCTCCTCCTCTTCATCCACCTCCTCCTCTCTTGCTCTCTGTCTTTTTCATTTGCTCATTCTCTCCTGCCCTGCTCGTTGTTTTTCGAGCCAGCTTGGCAATCAAAGGGAGAGAAAACACAAATGAGAGCAGAGGGGAGGGATGGGGGAGAGAGAGAGAGAGAGAGAGAGAGAGAGAGAGAGAGAGAGAGAGAGGAGGCTCACTGGGATTTCAGTATGAGTCAGAATGGAAGATGGGGAGGTGGGAAGGCAAAGGTAGGCGGCTGTGAGGAGTGTATGGGAGAGATGAGTTTCTTTTCTTTTTTCTCTTTTTCTCTTATCTGACTGCATTTTGTGTTTGGAATACAGATGAGGAGATAAAAGAGAGCCAACAACTGGGCATGACAGACAGATGAGGGATTTGAACAGGAAATAATTTGCATATTGATTCACCATGGAGATGTAAGAAAGTTGAATGATCCAAAAAGAGAAGGAAACGGTTAAACAATGAATGAGTAATCATTTGATGTAACAGAATAAGGACGAGACCGTAATACTGTAGCAGTGTGCCACCATGGGGCCTGTAAGAAGAGGTAGAGTAAGATTAAAGAGGGAGGAACTACTTCATTCACACTTTTTCAATCACTCCCTGTTTGCATATTTAGCTGTACTATGAGGAAATTGGTTTTTGTATACACACACGATGCTTCCCCCTCTGCCACGCGTCAGCACTATTATATTGCTGTTTGGTCACAGTCAGTGGAGATTCTACAGTTTCCAGACCCAGGGCTAGGGCATCAACACTCATCCTCCCTCTCCTCTTTTACAAGGCTTGTTTACTCGGAGTAAGGAAGGGGATTAGAGTACAGCCCTCTCCAAATAGTTCTAATCAAATAAAAATCTTGAATATGTTGCTTCTGTGGGTGTCCTGTTGTACTCCTTCCTTAGCATGCAGCCTTATTCCTTCTGTGAAGTGGCTTGACTTGATTCATGAATAATTTTGAGGTCATGGCTGGAGTGAGCAACAGTCAATAAAAGTGTTTTTATTGCATCATCCCTCAAAAATCAGAGCAAGCAAAGGATCTCCTTAGCTAAAGATACACTGCCCATTCTTAGTGGCAAAATAGAGACCCTCTCTATTCAGCTTTCCACAATACTGCAATTTCAAACCTGCATGGCAACAAAAAATCAAGTCCTAAGCATCCATTATTGGGTAATTTATTGGTTTTTAGGACCAAAAATTGCAAATAAACCCTGCACACTGGATAAAATACACAAATACATTGCCAGTGTTTCAATATTGAAACATTACCAATGTATTTATTTAAATCTATTTGAAAAACTTAATTGAGATTAAAAATCTCATTTACAAGAATGTTCTGGCCCAATGTACAATTTAGATGGTGTCACCTTGCCTGTTCTCTCTCTGTGTGTCTGAGACATAAACATAAAGTTTGCATCAATGGAACCCCAAAAGAACTTCACAGGGGCAGGGGCCATCACAAGACAGTCTGGCTGCAGACCGTAGGTCTCAGACAGCCCCCATAGTTACTATGAGACAGCATCTCTGTAAGAACAGCAGCACTGTAATTTGCTGGTACAATAAATTTCCAGTTTTAATTAAAAAAAAAAACAACTCAATTTTATTCATAAACAAAGTCTGGCTATTACATTGAATTGAACTAATAACTACATTGCAACATAACAGATTTCACAAATACAATGATAAAAAGATCAAAGGTCTAACCTTGGGTAAATGACCTGTTTTAGAAGTAGCTATACAAACTGTAGCTCTCATTAGCTTTATTAGCTTCAGCTAAAGCTAACAGGCTAGCATGTAGTTAACTCCATAGACATACATATACTATGTCAATGGTTAACAATACTAGGTAAACCAATGAAGCTAAGTTAGCTTTAGGAATGGGGGCTTTTGCAAATGTAGCTAAGGCTAATGTAGCGACATGAGCTATGCAGATTACTTAGCTACTTTGATAGTAATTCTAATGTTAGCTTCTTAGCTTTTTTTTTGTTTAGATATCCATGAGGTTTGTGAGCTTTAGCTTTGGTACGTTAGTTATGTAGCTCTGGTAGCCTATGCAGCTAATGGAGCTACATAACTTATGTTAAAATGTTTTCATGGAGCATAAGCTTTTTCTTGTAAGCAGACTGTTCACCTGCTGTATCCTAACCCTTATGGTCTTAGGAACCGTTACTACTTCCCCCATGACAAACCATAACCCAGCTTTCTTTGATTGCTTTTACCACAAATAAATAAAGCTTAGTATAAGTTTAAGTAGGAAGGATGGCCCCATTCATTCTCATGTCTCCCTTTAATCAGTCTGTTTTCCTGCTCTGGTAATCAGCTGGGCAGCTTGTTTTATTTCTGAGCTAATCCCATTCTGCTGCTGTCTTATTTTAAAACCATTTCTCTTCTTCTCCTCAGGCTGTTGTTTCAGTGCGATCGCTGCAACCCTCCTCCTCCCTAGCCACCTCCTTTACATCTCACTGGTGTCCAGGTCCAGCCTCTCCAGCTTCTGCATCCCTTCATCGCCAGCTCATATCATCAGTGTCTGGGTCAAGCTCCTCAGAAGTCCATTCTTTATCTTATCCTGCTCCTTCCATCCCCACCACCAGTGTTTAGACACCAGTCTTGCTGTTGACCTTACAACCCTTTCATGTTTTTGAAGACATCCCGATGGAGTCTTTTCACCAAAGACATTTCAAATTCTGGAACAAACTTGTAGAATAAATTATTGTTTAACTTTTATTAGGTCTCTCCTGATTTCATTTTTCAGAAATGGGGTAGTTTTGGGAAACATCTGTTGTAAAGGTGCTTTCATCATTCTAAAATCATAACACAACATATTGAAGGTCAATAAATTTAACTTTTGTCTCATAAAAAGGGCAGAAACAGCTTACTTTTTAATTCACGTGGGTACGGTATGAATGTAATATAAAGGTTTACAACTGGAGCTGTTATAAAAGAAAATCAAAAGCTAACTGTGGAGTTCTAGACATAAATTTACCATATTTATGGAAAAATATTCATATTCTATACAATGTTAAGTTAATTTTATACTGCAGCGTGTATTAAAGCTCTTGAAAGTAAGTATTTGTTACTGTATCATTTTGATTATTTAAACTAAAAAGAAAAATGTGTCTTTGATTACATGGCATGCACATTAAGCTCGAGGCCACCAGGGTGCACTAAGTTTCCTTGTGTCAACTTCTCATGTATTTCCATTAATGCAAACTTCTGTAGGTGCTTTATTGTTGAGTTCCTCTGCTGCTCAAAAGATGAACCTTTTGGATCCATTGTTTATTGATTTATAATAAGAGGCTAAAACTGTGATTCTATGTTTTGATCAGATATTACTTTCCTTTTACTCACTGTCACTGCTAACTGCAAAATGTCCCCATCTGCAGGAGGAACATCTACAAGCAACGAGAATCAAAAACTGTAGGCTGTAGGAGGATATTCTGTTGATTGCATGGGTTAATGAGGGACATACATATATGTCATCACATGACATAGAAAAGTTACGGTCACTCGGTAAGGGATGATGGTTATGAGTGTGAAAATTTTACTTATGTCTGTTTTAGGAGGAGCTCAAGGGGTTGATGCTTTTTCCAGCATTTACTCACCGTTTGTCCACAGTTCACAGCTCCAGGAAACACAAACTGATAGAACACTGTTAACCTATGGTGAACAAATATGTTCCCAAAGGGAATTCTTTTCAATTGATTGTGCAAACCTATGTTGAGGCTCTAAATAATCAAGTCATGGTAATTCAAAGTTGAAAGCTCCTGTTAGGGTTTTTTCAGTGGTTGAGAAACAGACTAAACTTCACAATGTATGCTTGTTTACATTATCTACAGCAAAGATTCACAATGAGTGACAAGAGGAGTCTGGCTGCAGACCACAGCTCTCAGGCTCTTACAGACTGATACTGTGAAATGTTGCATCTGACAGAATGAAAATATGTGCCAAAAAAAAAAAAAAAAAGTCAATATAAAATTGGATTAAACTTCTGTTTAGGTTAGGGTTAGGGTTAGGTTACCAAAAGTTAGAAGTTAAAAATCTAACCTGCTAAATCAATTTGCTAAACATTTAATAAAACAGAGTGAACACTCTGCTTACAGGAAAAAACATTCCAATGTAGCAAACGTAGCTTCTGTAGCTCAGTTAGATGCATAAGCTATGTAAGCTACATCAGAGCTTTGTAGATAACATAGCTAAAGCTAAAAATCACAAAGCTCAGGGATATCTACACCAATGAAGCTAATGTTAGCTTTATTTGGTAAAGCTCACATTGCTAAAGCTAACTTAGCTACACTGACTTACATAGAAATGTAAATTTTGTAGCTAGTGTAGCTGTGTTAGTTTTAGCTAAAGCTAACAAAGCTAAAGTGAACCAGCATTCACGTATCCACTTCTAAAAGAGGTCTATATGTTATTTACACGGGGCTAAAGTCCTTTGAGCTTTATCCCTGCGTTTTATTTATGAAATGTTTCTCAGTCTGTAATGGTTTCAGTGTGTGTCATGGATGTAACTACCAGACTTTGTTCATAAATAAAGTTGAATTTACCAAGACTAGGTTAAGACCTAGTATATGGCTGACTGCGTCTGTCTGGAATGTCTGTTGAAAAGCCTGAACTGTGTGTTCTGGCAGAGTGACTTTTTGTTGGGATGTGTAATTGTGCTGTCCCTAATGTCTGTGGGTTGAGAACTGAAGGATCCTAATTCCTGCTCTGTTCAGAGATCCGGATCATATGGTTCAGTTCAGCAAGACAAGCCGGCTCTTTCGGCTCCCAAATGGCTCTTCATTCTGTACCACTTTGGCTTTGAAATGAGAAAATTAAGCATTTTGAACCATGAATGATAATGATGTTACTTTTGTTTCCTATAACTGTTGGACTAAATCCTTAATTCTCAGAACAGCAAAAAATTTACATGATATTTGATATAAAACTATATCTTTTAGACCATCAAGCACCAGTTCTATGAATTTTAATATGTTGAATGCTGTCATCTTCTGTGATTTCCATTCAAATAAAAAATAACAACAGTAAATAACCCTTCTTAGTAAAAATAGTTCCCAAATACATCAAACTCTAAATGGAGCATGGGGACAATAAATAAAGCATAAAACTGAAAGAATGACTACATTTTACGTAATGTTGCTCCACCAGGTACCGTCCTTATTTATATTGAAGTCATTGTTTTTGTTTACTTAAATGTATAAGGCTACATTTTCTCCACTGCCTCTCTCTGTGTGGAGACTCAATTGTACATGGAGCTCTGAGCAACGTCACCCCCCCCGATTTTCTTTTAGCACATCTGATTGGCTACACAGAAACATGTGACCACAACACAGAGACGTCTAGTCAACAACAGTGCTACTGTTGGCAGAACGATGAAGATGAAATAGCCTCCCCTTATTCTACACTACAGGAGACGCTCTCTGGCAAGACAAGCTTTTGTTGCAGCTCTCTGCTCTGGTTTTAACATGGAAAGTCGTCCAGGCGTTCCTAAAACGACATTTGAGCTAACAGCTAACGTGCTAGCAGGACCTGAACATACTGGACAAGCCAACCAAAATGATCAGAAACCTAAATACACGTTGTCCAGCTCAGACACAACCACTGCTGCAGGCAGCTAGTCCCAAACTTACCACTCCACTAGCAAGCCTTGTACACAACCACATGCAACAACTAACCCTTTCCTCGTAACTATTACTTACTCGTGACGAAGCAGGTTGACAGAAGAGCGACAACATTGTTTTCTGTCTAGAAAGCTCTCTGTGATGCTCTCTGCACTTGCTTTAATAAAGGAATGCTGCTCATTTCTGACAAAAGTGCCGCTATGGCTAATTTTGAGCTTACCGCTCCACTAGCAGGCCTTGTATGCAAGCACTCACACAACAAGTAACCCTTTCCCCCTTAACTATCAAATACTCATGCTGAAACAGGTCAGCAGAAGAGTTTAAACATCTTTCCCAACATGAGAACCTTATAGGGTTGTTTTTATTACCTCCGCCAGGGCGGTTATGTGATCGGCAGGGTTTGTTGTTAGTTAGTTAGTTAGTTTGTTTGTTAGCAACATAACTCAAAAACTTATGGATGGATTTTGATTAAATTTTCAGGAAACGTCAGAAATGGCATAAGTAAGAACTGATTCGATTTTGACAGTGATCCGGATCACCGTCTGGATCCAGGAATTTTTTTAAAGGATTCTTCACTATTGGGAGATAAGGCTAATGGCGGAGGTCTGCCCTCTCTGAGTGCTTTTCTAGTTCTTTATGTCATGCAGAAATGTGCAGTTCTAGTAAAAAGGACGCAGTGCTAAAGCTATATCTGAGATATTTCCAGCAGTGGAGGAAGCTAATAGCGGGCTTTCAGGACAACTAAACCCCACAACTGTCATGATCCAGGTTCTGATTTATTATGTTCCTGCGTTCCCTTGTGTTTTCCTTTGTTTATTCTGTGATTTCCATGTTTCTAGTTTTACATTGTATTTAGGTTTTCCTAGTTTGTATATTTCTGGTGTTTATTTTCTTAGGGGTTTCTTGCAGTCTTTGTGTTTCTCTGTATTTTGTGCTTTATGTTAGATCATGTTCTAGGGTTTAGTTTGACTCCTTGTGTTTTATGTTTAGTTTATTCCCTGTGCTTCATGTTTAGTTAATTCCTTGTACTTCTTGGTTAGTTTACACTCGGTGTTTCATGTTTAGTTTACTCTCTGTGTTTCATGTTTAGTTTACTCTCTGTGTTTCATGTTTAGTTTACTCCCTTTGTTTCATGTTTAGTTTACTCCCTGTGTTTCATGTTTAGTTTACTCCCTTTGTTTCATGTTTAGTTTACTCCCTGTGTTTCATGTTTAGTTTACTCCCTGTGTTTCATGTTTAGTTTACTCTCTGTGTTTCATGTTTAGTTTACTCCCTTTGTTTCATGTTTAGTTTACTCCCTGTGTTTCATGTTTAGTTTACTCCCTTTGTTTCATGTTTAGTTTACTCCCTGTGTTTCATGCTTAGTTTACCCTCTGTGTTTCATGTTTAGTTTACCCTCTGTGTTTCATGTTTAGTTTACTCCCTGTGTTTAATGTTTAATCTGTTTCATGTTTAGTTTACTCTGTTTCATGTTTAGTTTACTCCCTGTGTTTCATGTTTACTCTGTTTCATGTTTAGTTTACTCTGTTTCATGTTTAGTTTACTCTCTGTGTTTCATGTTTAGTTTACTCTGTTTCATGTTTAGTTTACTCTCTGTGTTTCATGTTTAGTTTACTCTGTGTTTCATGTTTAGTTTACCCTCTGTGTTTCATGCTTAGTTTACCCTCTGTGTTTCATGTTTAGTTTACTCTCTGTGTTTCATGTTTAGTTTACTCCCTGTGTTTAATGTTTAATCTGTTTCATGTTTAGTTTACTCTGTTTCATGTTTAGTTTACTCTCTGTGTTTCATGTTTAGTTTACTCTGTTTCATGTTTAGTTTACTCCCTGTGTTTCATGTTTAGTTTACTCTCTGTGTTTCATGTTTAGTTTACTCTGTTTCATGTTTAGTTTACTCCCTGTGTTTCATGTTTAGTTTACTCCCTGTGTTTCATGTTTAGTTTACTCCCTGTGTTTCATGTTTAGTTTACTCTGTTTCATGTTTAGTTTTTTCCCTGTGTTTCATGTTTAGTTTACTCTGTGTTTCATGTTTAGTTTACTCCCTGTGTTTCATGTTAAGTTTACTCCCTTTGTTTCATGTTTAGTTTACTCCCTGTGTTTCATGTTTAATCTGTTTCATGTTTAGTTTACTCTGTTTCATGTTTAGTTTACTCCCTGTGTTTCATGTTTACTCTGTTTCATGTTTAGTTTAGTCTGTTTCATGTTTAGTTTACTCTGTTTCATGTTTAGTTTACTCTCTGTGTTTCATGTTTAGTTTACTCCCTGTGTTTCATGTTTAGTTTACTCTCTGTGTTTCATGTTTAGATTACTCTCTGTGTTTCATGTTTAGTTTACTCCCTGTGTTTCATGTTCAGTTTACTCTGTTTCATGTTTAGTTTACTCTCTGTGTTTCATGTTTAGTTTACTCTCTGTGTTTCATGTTTAGTTTACTCTCTGTGTTTCATGTTTAGTTTACTCCCTGTGTTTCATGTTTAGTTTACTCTCTGTGTTTCATGTTTAGTTTACTCTGTTTCATGTTTAGTTTTTTTCTCTGTGTTTCATGTTTAGTTTACTCTCTGTGTTTCATGTATAGTTTACTCCCTGTGTTTCATGTTTAGTTTACTCCCTGTGTTTCATGTTTAGTTTACTCTCTGTGTTTCATGTTTAGTTTACTCCCTGTGTTTCATGTTTAGTTTACTCTCTGTGTTTCATGTTTAGTTTACTCTGTTTCATGTTTAGTTTTTTTCTCTGTGTTTCATGTTTAGTTTACTCTCTGTGTTTCATGTATAGTTTACTCCCTGTGTTTCATGTTTAGTTTACTCCCTGTGTTTCATGTTTAGTTTACTCCCTGTGTTTCATGTTTAGTTTACTCCCTGTGTTTCATGTTTAGTTTACTCTCTGTGTTTCATGTTTAGTTTACTCTCTGTATTTCATGTTTAGTTTACCCTCTGTGTTTCATGTTTGGTTTACTCTCTGTGTTACATGTTTAGTTTACTCCCTGTGTTTCATGTTTAGTTTACTCTCTGTGTTTCATGTTTAGTTTACTCTCTGTGTTTCATGTTTAGTTTACTCCCTGTGTTTCATGTTTAGTTTACTCTCTGTGTTTCATGTTTAGTTTACTCTCTGTGTTTCATGTTAAGTTTTCTCCCTGTGTTTCATGTTTAGTGTTACTCCCTGTGTTTGTATTTGCTTCCTGGCTCCCTCCTAGTGTCTCATGTTTGATTCTTCTCCTGGTCCAGTGTTCTTGTGTATTGTGAAGTGCACCATGTTTCCTGTATTATTTTGTAACTGCCTTCCCTTGTGTTTGATTCCAGTTTTGCTTCCTGCCTCAGTTTCCCTCCTCTGTGATTACCCTCACTAGTTCCACCTGTGTCTTGTTACCCACACCTGTCTCTCCTTGTCTAATCACTCCCTGTGTATTTAGGTTGTGTTTCTCCCAGTCCTTTGTTGGTTCGTCGAATGTCATCCCCAGTGTTACTCCTCCGTGTTACCCCTCGTGCTCCTTGTGGATTTTGCTTTGGTTTTTGGACTTTGAGTTTGACTCCTGGATTTATTTTGTAGTAAGTTCTTTTGTTTGTTTAATTAATTCCTTTTTGTTTCTTTATCCCGCATTTGGGTCCTCTTTTGAGTTTTTGCTTCAAATCTGACAGAACATACTGACCAATAATGGACCCAGCGGGTGAAGAAGATTTTTTTTCTTTAGTAGACTTTTTAGTTCCTTATTATGGACTCTGGAAAAAACCCAAGATCCACCCTATGTACAAGGAAAAGCCAAGCAAGAAGTTGCTAAAAAGCCTGAGCTGAGATGTTTCCTCCCTGGGTGGCTGCTGGCTTTTATAAACTCAAAGCCAGAGCCACCACTCCCAGAGACTCCTGTTTCCAGTGCCCCTGAGACGCCTGCTTCCAGAGACCCAGAGCCTCAGCCTCCTGCTTCCAGAGACCCAGATCACCGGCAGCCACCTGTTCCAGCAGAGCACCATCAGCCACCAGTCCCAGCTGAGTGCTGTCTGCTTCCTGTTCTGGCTGAGCACCCTCTGCTTCCTGTTCCAGCGGAGCGCTGTCAGCCACCAGTCCCGGTTAAGCGCCGTCTAGTAAGTTCTTTTGTTTGTTTAAGTAGTTCCTTTTTGTTTCTTTATCCTGCAGTTGGGTCCTCTTTTGAGTTTTTGCTTCAAATCTGACAGCAACTCTGTATGTATGGCTCTAGTTACCACAGGGGAGGCAGCCATTACCGACAGCATTCAGACCAAGCAAACCCAACTCTGTATGGTATGGCTCTGAAAGTAGGGTCACTCAGTCAGTCAGACACAGACACAGACAGCCATCTGTAGGGCTGACCTCAGCGGTCAGCCAAAAATTGATAATGATGATGATTATCATTATTATTATAATTATTATATAAAAGTAGTTTTACATTTCACTTATGCAAAAATCAGAACAAAAGGCTTACAGACTACAGTCTACAGTAGCTTCAACTACATCAACAAAGTCCAGCTTCCATTCTGATCCAAGTTTGAATTATACAGAATTTTGCCCTGCTGGTAGGGACTTAAATTATTTCCCAAATTATGTGAAATTTATATATCTGTTACTTTAACACTCCTATGAATATTACCTTTAGAGGGGTCTGGCTGCAGACTGTACATTTCTGACGGTCACTCTCACATATCGTTCATCTCTGACACCGTAGGCTATATACCAGAAATGGAAATGCCGTAATTTTCCAATACAACTTTTTTTTTTTTTTTTTAATTCAACCATATTCAGAAACATAGTATGCTATGGCAGTGCCATGAATCAACCACATTACAAAAATTTCAGAATAAAGAACATTTAATGAATATAAAACAGAAAAAGATTAGAGGTCTAATATGGGATTAAATTATGTATAGACTAGTTTGGGACATAGCTACATCAACAATGTCTCACTTCAGCTTCATTAGCTTTAACTAAAGCTAACATAGCTGCACTAGCTATGTAATTAACATTACTACATAAGCCAAAGTAGACAAGTTAGCTTAAGCAATGTGGCCTGTTTAGTTGCATAGCTCCATCGAGCTGAGTTAGCTATAGCAACGTGAGCTTTAGCGATTGAACTGAAGCTATCATAGATATGCAGATAATATAATTATGTAGCTTATGTAGCTGCTTTTTGAGCTTAGCTTTAGTTCTGTTAGCTGCATAGCTCCACTATTTACATAGCTAGCTTACACTTTATTAAAGCTATGCTTGCTATGTTAGAATTTTTTATAGAGGACAAGCTTTTTTCTGTAAGCAGACTGTTTACACTGCAGCTCTATTAAACGTTTTGTAATCAAGTTCTGCAGGTCAAGTTTTTGACTTTTTGCTTTTGGTATCCTAACCTTTAACTAAAACCTTACCCTAACCCTGAACGTAAATTTAATCCGATTTTTTTTTAATTTCAAAAGTTTCAGCGTGTATTTCCGTTCTGAGACAGTCCACATGTCAGATGAAGGTCATGAGGGGGTGAATGGGCTGCAGCCAGACAGTCTTGATTTCCTGTATACATTTTGGCGGTTATATAAAAGGGCACCTTCCTCTATGCCTGTTTCTCCTAGCTGTTTTTCTAGTTATTTTTTAAGCTAACAGGAAATGTATTTGTTCTTATCATTCACCTTTTCATTGCCACCTCCCCCTGCAGTGGTTCCAGGCATTTCTGATAGCAACACTGACATGATATTCACTTACTTGCTGTTGGTCTCTGTTGGTTTTGAGGGTCAAAAAGAAACATAATTATAAAACCAAGTCTGTTTCATAACCGGTTAAAGCTTCCCTGGAGCTTTAAAGAAAGCATGCTCTCGGCTAATGAAATGATTAAAAGGACAAGTGGATCACATTGTTTAGGTTTTTTCCCGCTCGTCAGGTTTCACCATAACGTTTTACACCATTGTGAAGTGGATTTCTAATTGCTTTTCGAGAAATGCTTGTGTTGTGTGTGACTTTCAAACATTCATGTTAATCTCTGGACAAATGAGCTGTGGAGGTGGAGTGGGATTGATGAGACAGACCGTGCTCCCTGCTGGCCTGTCCTCCGCTGATTGAAACTGCCCAGCGGGGACACGTAAAGTTTTGTCTGAACTTCCAGTCGGGTGTTGCGTGACTCCGCTCACTTCTACTTAAAAAGGAGAGCTTTGTAGAACTAATCTGACACCTTTGTCCAAACTACGTCTGGTTTATAGGAACCTCTCTCACCGCACACGCCTACGCACGTCTGACACATTTCTTTACGCATGAGGGTCTCCCCGAAAATCTCCCAGAATATTTAGTGAGTTCAGCAGGATCGAGACGGATTTACGCACGACGCCTGTCAATGGTCCTCTTGACGTTTCTGCTATCCGTGGAATCTGGGGTGGATATTTGAACATTGTTTTTTTTTTTTGCATTTCAGAAATCTCATCATTGTGGGAAAAAAAGTGCAATGCAGCAAACATTATCAGTGGCTCCAAGCAGTGATTCATCGCCTGCATGGCTCTCCACTCACGATTTGCTCATCGTTGCCATATGATCACCTAGTGAAACATTTTGGGGAAAATAAAGCGTCAGCTTTTGTCCTAAATCACTTAAATGTTTTTTCCCGCCGAAACAATTAGCCTGGACATTTTTCAATGAGCAGAGTTTACCAAGAGAGAGCATAAGCTGCAGGACTAGTTTTTGATTATCTGTGCCATTTTAAACATCAAACCAGTTTATTATTACCAAAGCAACATATTTGAAAAAGAGGGGCTGTTGTCTTTGTCTTTTTTGAGAAATAATGGATAATGAAGACGTGAAAAGCATCCTCTGTGAAAATTAAAGAGCACATCATTACAATAAATATGCCATAACAGTAACACTGGGAGATGAAAATGGGATGTATCTCACTAATTAGTGCCTCAGAGACTCTAAATGTCTTCATACAACGGAATTTGATTACCACAGCTTCTATTTTGACTTCTCAGTGCATGGAGCAGAAAGACAACAAAACATGCTATTTTCATCCCGGTTTACAGACCTGCACAGTGATGCAGGCTATACTTTTCCTCCCCCTTTATAAATAGCTGCACTCCTTCAATGACGTGGGATACGCACGTACATGTGTAGGTGAATCTTTGAATGAGCTCTCCCTCTCTCCCTCCTCCCTCGTTCCCTCCCTTCCCCTTCTCTCCTGCTCCCTCCCCCGTTCCCTCTACTAGTTACTACGGGATCTCTATAAAAAGCCTACGGTTGATGGGAGAGCCCGGTCTGTACGGGAAGCGACTTTGGAGAAGAGGGACGACAGCGTAGCACAGATTTGCTGCTGACAGTTTCACATTGATGAATTTAGAGATAGGGTTTTTCTTCAGCGAGGAGACGCAGCCATGGTCACGAAGAACTTTGTCTGAGGTGAGCCAAATTTGTCTTTCAAAATCATTTAATTCATTATCTGTATTGATAGCAGTGTTTTCTAAAACGCCGTTGATATAGGTTGATTTTTAAGGTGTAGTGGACGGTCTAACCCTATTTAGAAGACCTGTCGTCTGTTCATTTGACTGACGGTGTGCTCATTTTGACTCTTCGGTTGGAAGTTGCTGCAGTGTGACTCATATTCTCTCCCATGTGGGCAGAACTCAGCCTGCAACCTAAAAAAACATAATCTTATGTCTCTGATAACGCAAAAATGCTTTCAAACATCGCCTTAAACACATGTACTCAGTGTCTGGTTCACTCTGTTCCCATTGCTCTGGGTACACGTATATAATGAAATAAATCACCTTGTATGGACGTCACCTATGTTCACCTGTTCACGTTGCAGCTGGATCACAGTTGAACAGGAACGCGCTGCTAAGGTTCCCCTTTGGCACTTGTTACTTTGTCTGCTGTGCTCTGCTGTCCAGCTAAAATGTACAAATATCACCGTGCCATGCAGCCTACAATGTCACGTGCACACACGCTCATGCAAGTCCGCTGTGCCCAGATGTGTGTGTGCGCACAGGTTTTGGCATTAGTATGTGCGCGTGCGGGGGTGGCAGCAGAGAAAGTGCTGAAGATAGGGGAGTTTTCCTCACAAAGCCATCTACATTCTCAGGAGCGCGTGGCACCGGGAGGTTTCCGGTTATAGTGATGACATTATAGCCATCTCTTTCTTCCGGTGTGGCGATACACACCTCGCCTCCACCTCCTTTTTTCCCCCCCACTACCTTCTCCCCCTTCTCTGTCTCCCTCCCCTTCATGCACTTCCGGCCGGCGTTTCCTTTAACTTTTTTTTTTCCCTCTCAGTCCTGGTCTGTGACGTAGTCAGCTAGTGAAGTCAGCCCTGCGTCATTCTTGCGCACTTTGCAGATGATACGCAGTCACCTACTATAACCCTTTTATAGGCATCGCGCGCACGCGCGCACACTGCGGTGTGGTTCTCCGGCGTGTGGGGGAGTGTATGCGCAATGTGAGAGGCTCGTGCGCGGACAGCACAAGGGAAGAGAGGGTGGAGCGAGTCAATGAAACCCCTTATTCATTCACAACTCGTTGTGGCCACTGTAACACTGACTTTGATCATACAACGCTGATTATGAAAGAGCAGAGCTAAGCCGTCTCAAGTACCTCAAGTACAGCAACACATTGTTTTTTTATCATAAAGATACGAGTTACATAAACAGCCACCAACCTTTATTGTTCAGGTCCTCTTAACAAACACTTTATCCTAATTAACTTGAATCCCTGATATTGCATTTATTAAACGAGTTTACTGAACCAATCTTTATTTTTGAAGCCAATTCATAACAAATGTTATCTGAATACATCTTAAAAGCAGCCCACGTTAGACCGTACTACTTGAAATTCTTTTTTATAGCAACGTTTGAAGAAATCAGGTTTTGTTGCAGTTAAAAAAGAAAAGAATGAAGTTACACCAAAGTCTAGGCTCGACTTCAGGAAGTCCACGCTTGAAGTATTTTCCTTTTATTTATTTATTTTTAATATTTTAAATTTAGTAATTCCTTCCATATTTTACCCCAGAGACCCCACACAGGCAAAGAAGCGGTTTCTCCTCGATGCCATGGAAACGGAGCCAGACCAAGCCACTGCCCACGCGCTCTGATAAGCCAGGCGGCAAAATGGCACGAGAGCCGATTGGTTTGCCGTCGATGTGACGTCATATACCCGTACCCTAGGGCATGTAACTTGCCGAGCAGAGATGCGTGACTCGTCACCTGACCGGCTTCTGTGCGGTGATGGGAGCTGAGACTGCAGAGACTGTTCCACTATACGGACAAGCTCAGTTATACACTTGACACTATAATAAGACAGCCTATGGCTTTGATCTAAATTTAAGTTCACAGTTACGTAAGATTCGGGACGTTTTACTCATAATAATCTGTTGTACAAGTGAGGCTTCAGTTACTTCCTCGCCCCTGTTCATTTCAGCACCGCGGACAGCTCCGTGTCACACAGCCGCTGTGTCGCTGTCCTTTACTGAGGTGCTGAAACTGAAATGACTTTCAAACCTTTGCAGAAACACTCTAACCAACAAGAGACGAATAAATTCGAACAATTCATCTACATGTTAAGAGAAATGATTGTAAAATATTTAAGATCGAGCAGTAAGAAAAATATGTGACATAGTGCAGGCAAAGAATCACTACAACTGATTGGACCGTCTGCTGTTGCCGTGTTGCATCTCTGTGGCTCACAAAGTTAGCTCGTGACTGCTGTCTTCTGAACATTTTGTACCAGCACTGCATAGTTTGTGGAGTACTTTTTCAGAGAGCCAGTTAGGACAGCCAAGGCTAACAAGCAGCATATCTGATCAGGTATATCCACAGGTTAGAGACAATATCACAGCAGTGTGTGGATGTTGAGGTTGAGAAAGAGAGACACTAGGGTTTGAGCTATCAAGCTTTTAAATTTGAAGCAAATTGAGAGGTGAGTTTACTGAAATACTGACCTAACAAATGTAAAACAGTCAGCCAAATAGTCAACACATGCACAACCTGTTGGATGAGTCACTGATTCACTCCATGGGGAGCATTCCTAAAAGGTGTTTGTTCTTTTGTTGGAGAGGTTACAGGCAGTTTCATCATCAGAATAAGAGAAACACAGTGTTCTACATCTCTCTCACGCTTGTTTCAAAGATTAAGCCATGCAGAGTCTAAGTGCTCACGACCAGTAGGGTAAAACTGAGAATGGTACTGAGTGTAGCCCCTGTGCCTCTCGTTCTGTCTTACAAACACTTGCAAACATGCAAACACTAACTAGGTCAGAGGCAGGGAAAACAGTGGGTGGATGATGCATGGTGGCAATCATGCCAAGTGTTTCTAATAAATGATCAAGCGATGTTAGCTCTGGGATGAAAACATTATTTAGGGGGAAAAAAGATTTTTATGAAGAAGATCCTTTATGCTTTTAAAAACTTTGCTGTGTATACATTTTGGAAAAATATGTGTCTATACATATCTATATCTGTCTGTATCTATTCATATATGCATGTGTCTATTCATATGTGTCCCTCTATATCAATCCATACATTCATCAATCCATCCAGTCTACACAGTTGTTGAGACATTACTGAATATAATGCTGTCATCTATAAAGACAGGTATCCCCTTGTTTTATGGTTACATTCATCAAATATTGTACTCTTAGGATTGGGGATGCACAGTGTTGGATTTTTGCCAATATCTGAATGCCGATATTTACAAATTCATTTTATCTGATACCTATATCAATACATATAAAACTAAAACTTCAGTCCTTGAATACTTTAAAGTTTAAGGGTAAAAAAGAAACTAGAGTCCTTAAAACAAACATTAAAGTTTAAATAATCAGGATGAACAAAGAAAAAGACCTCAGCTGACAAAAGTCTGCTGGTCTAGCCTAAAATTCCACACACGCACTAAAAAAATTATATATATATGGTTAAAATTTGCAGTCGATGTTAATATTAACAGACAAAATGAGGTTAAAATCTGCTGATACTAATAGTTGCCTTTGAAAGCTGAAATCATGCACCCCTACCTAGGATTTTCTTGTGCTCTGAAGGCTAAAGAATTATCTTGTTTTCATAAAAAAAGGGTAAATCAGAACCTGAGTGGTTGGCAAAAGAGCAGGATAGAAACATTTGTATTAGGGGTCGACTGATATTGTTTTTTCAGGGCTGATACGGATACAATTAGTAGGCTGATAACCGAAAGGTGGAGTAGAAATGCATATATTATGATGTATAAAATGAACTTAATATGGCAAAAGTGAAATTGCATAATCAAAAAATGAAGGAAAAAACAAGCTAGCCCAGCTATCAGCATGAGAATGAGCACATAGAAACACAGCAGCAATAGGAAAACAGAAAGTGATGCCATACACTCACTGTGACAGTGGCACCCAGGCTAAAGTGCTGATTGGCTGGTACTCATGTGACATCTAGCCAATCAAATTGTGTGTTATTCAGGACATCTGGTGAGACTGTGGAGAGAAAGAAAGCCAGAGGGGAAGACACACCTTGGAGCCAAAGTAGTGCACTTTGTGATTAATTAATTTTATTGATTATTGGTAAAATAAAATGATGATACCGACAGGCAGGCAAATGCAAAATATTGGCCTCAATAGTTGGCCAGGCTGATAATCAGTCTCCTCCTACTTTGTATAGTTGTAGCTTCAGGGTAGCACAAGAATGCTAATCAGATGATATAATATTTCATAACATTACCAAACATCCTCCAGCTGGGTATAGCAATAAAAGCTTAAGTCCAGAGAGTTTTGCCTTCAGTTGAAGATAGCAACATGCTGCTTTTTCTACATAATACCATGGAGATGATGCTCTTTACTGCACTCTAAGTCATTATTTTTACAGAGTAACAATTACTGTGGTTACTATCTAGGGCATAGGGATACCCCTGGTATGGTATTGATCAGGATCAACCTCCTGGGAATTTTGTCAGGTTTGAGTCCAGTAACAATACACGCATATCCTCTTTTGTGTTTTGCTGATACAGGTTTGCCCTTCTTTCTCATCTCTCCCTCTTCCTTGAGTCTTGGCCAGAGCATCAGCACCTTGGCTTTAGACTGCTTACTGCTTCTACAGTACCACAGTACAGTAACAGTCTACAGTCATGGCTACTGAAGCCTGGCAATGCACCAAAAGAAGAGGACATGCTGAGGATGTCAGTCCACATAAAGGAAATACTGTACAGAGCTTATCTAGTTTGATGGCTGAAGGTTCTTCGATGTTTCTGCTCTTCCGACTCAGAAAGGAAACCTGTGTGGGCATGCAATGGGGGAGTCCTTACACCCCGTAAGTGCGTAATATCAACGCTTAAACCAATGGGGCTTTGCAGTTTCGAGTTACCATGCCAACTCCAGCTCCTTCTTTCTCCACCCTGCTGTCTCCATGGCGACCGTGGCTTTAGATTGTTACTCTAGCAACAGCACCATGGTAACAGTCTACAGCCATGGTCGTTAGGGGCAGATATCATCGGGGGACTTTAGAAAAAAAGAGACACCATGTTAAATTGCATCTTGTGATTTAGTTCTATGTGTTTGTTTTGTGTGAGTGGTCTGATAATATAGGAAGAAGAATCTTATCATAAATAATGACAAGCACGGACAAATGATGCCTTTCAGTTGAACTTTATCAGGTATAAAGCATTTCTTGAAAGTGTTGATAATTCAGTGCAGTGATGAATGGAAAGAGCACACTCTGAGCCGATGAGTCACTCAGCTCAAACACCTGTTCCTCTCTCTGTTTGTCAGACAAGAGCAGCATCACTTCAAAGCAGCACAGTTAGAAACTCCCAGCAGGCATCACTGCTACCTGCAGGCAGAAAACAAACACTCACAACTCCTACACACATGTTAGCGCACACACATGCAGATACAGTATGGTCACTGTAAACAGAAACACATTAAGATGCGACTAGTCCTAGTTCCACTCTCCCTCAAGCACAATGTAATATCAAGAGTAAGTCTGCCCTCTACAGGTCAGGATTTGTCCCTGCATTCTGATAATGACAAATGAACTACACTTTGTATAGGTGGGAAAAAACCCTGGAAAATCTAAAATAATAAAGTAAATAAATAAAAATAAACACCCCCTTAATGTTGTGCATACTTGTTTAAGTGGTGTCTACTTCATATGTGTTAAGTTATCACAGATTGTAGTTGATGTGACAGATGGTGATGTTATTTAAGGGTTTTACTTGGAAAGTAACAAAAACACCCTGCCAGTCTGATTAATTCCAGCAAGACAGGAAGGCTGAGTCTATTTTAGATACAGCGTTCACACTTATGGTTATTCTAAGAGGTTTTCCTTATTTAACCAAAATGAGAGCAGAGAAACTTAAGGTGGCAGTTGTCACCAATAGTAGTTAGTATGTGTTGACTGTTTGCTCTTTAACCTCCAAGCTAATGAAAGATAACCAAAATAATACTGGAGCTTAAAAAGAATTATGTAAAACATTTTGCATTCTCATGAGAAAATAAAAATTTGCTCTGTTTTTATGACCTAAATTTCACTGTGTATTTTTTTCTGGATCAGTGGGTTTTCACAGTGGTCTGTAATGGATATTTTGTGTTCCTGAATTTTTTTTTTTTCAAAAACTATTATATTAATTTTTCTGAACTAATATTTTTTATTTTCATATTTTCTTAATTTTGTTTCTGAATTATTTTTTTTCTAAATTATTTTTTATTAATTTTTAACTTTTTAATTATTATTTTTTTGAATAATAAAATATTATCAATATTATTCATACTACACTTGGTTTCTTAACTAAAATTTCCATTTTAATTACTTTTCTGAATTAGTCATTTGTATGAATATTCTACATTTTGTTATTAACTAAAAGAGATGAACAATATTTTATGAATACTTTAATGTTACACTAAGTTTCTGAATCAAAATTTTATAGATTTCTTTTTGTTTTTTTTTCTGAGTTAATTTTTTTCTCCATTTTTCTTATTTCAAGGCACTACTTAGATATGTTAAGTAAAACAGACATTTTTGCTCTGTTTTTCTGCATTTGTGACATACCCATCTTGTAATTCAAGGTAAAGCCAAGCACCATCTGCCTATCTTTTTACAGGGACAAGCAGCACTGTGTGCTTGATGAGAGACAGTGGGCCCTGTGGAAAACACAACAAAATGTTTCCCTTCTTTAAGAAGTACATCCATTCAGAATAAAATACATTTTCCTAAATAAACAACAGGTTTCAGGGTAGTTACAAAGGACTTTCTTGAAATAACACACACAAAAAACCCACAATCTTATCAAGTGTCGAAAATTAAACTAGCTGTAGTACAAACCTAAAACTCCAGCTCTCAGAGAAAACTTTATTGTTTTGGGATGAAAAAGAAAACCAAATGAAGATAAGATTCATATCTAATAGTAATCATTCACTGTTCAAGCTAATATCTGCCCATACCAATATCCACTAAGCAGTCCAAAAGCCTTCTGAGATAGTGGCATCTCTCAGATTTACTAGATAGTGACGTAACTCAGAAAAACAGAATAAAATGAACTCAGAAAGTAAAGAGATAACATTACCCCAGGCCACCGGGGAAGAAAAAATGTAACACTGAAAAAAAGAAAACAACCTCAAGTGAATGAAATATACTTCCTTGGAGAGTAAACTGTCTTACTCTAAATGAGTGGCTCTCTGTCTGGCCTCAGGATTCAGAAACAGCTCAACAATAATAACAAATCACAACCCAAATTTCTCAAGGAAAAATGTGATTTATTGAATTAAAAAAAGGGTTTTAGTGTGGACCTTAGATGGAACAAAGCATATCATAGGACAAAGAGACCAGACAAAGCAAACATGTTTAGAAAAGGCATCTTTACAGCATCTCTGTAGAACATGCATACATACACTTTATTTTACTACATTTTTCATGATGACTTTTAACTTTTAGTTGTTTTCTTGAGATTCTGAGAAATTAACACATTGTCATAGAAAAATCTGCCTTCCTTCCCCCGAGGTGATGAGATTAATAAGTCAAGATGTTGAAAAAACAAACAAACAAACAAAAAAAGACTTAATAAAGTGTATAAAAAAATAGCACTTACAAACACCAGAAACTTTTTTTCACTGTTTCCTTTTCTAGGCACACATCCATGGCCCAATGAAAACTGGCCAATTTTAATATTCTATCAGGGCACCAAATTATAAACATACAGTCATATCTGGCGACATCATTTTACGTATTATGACCAGTGTTTTACTGTGGTGTAGATGCAGGCATACTACTAATGCTAGGTGTTGCACATGTACACATACTCTGACATATCCTGTAAGTTCCATCAGCCTCATTCATTCTTTTATATTATCATTATTTTTTCAAAATTTGATTGTGACAAAGTTTATTCTTGATTATTACTCTAAAATAAGTAAATGTTTCTAATATATTTTTATATCAGTGATGTGTTTCTTTAACCTTTAACCTGGAATGTATATTAGTCATTCATGTCATTTTATACTTTAATTGTGCAAAATAAGACTGAACTGAGCTAACTTAACCTAAACTAAAAGAGCTCTGTGAGTCAAATATTTAAATCATTTAGAATGTTTAACACAGAAAATATTTGAATAACAAACTGTTTCTGTAGTGTGCCTTTTTTCTGCCACCCACCTTCCTGCAGTGGTTTCGTGCTTCTCTTATTTATTACATTACATTTACACTATATTTACATTACAGAGGTAATTCATTGTGTTGCAGTTGATCTATTGTAGTTCAAATAGAGCTATCTGGTTGATTTCAGCCTGTTTCATATCTGCTTAAAAGACCTAAAAGCTTTGAAAATGAAAGAAATGAAATAAAGAAAAAGACAAAGATAAGCTGGATAATCAGTTGTTCAGCCTCCGCCTCCCTGCACCGTAAAAGCTCATGTGCTGACAGACGAACAACAGCACATAAACTCTTACTGTTCAGGGCTGACAAGTCAAGTCATGGGCTTGAGTCACACCACCTTTCAAGGAAGATCCACCTAAATCAAGTCAGGTTCATCAATGTATTTATCCAAAACTTATAGATCACAGAGAGGAGAGAAACATTTCTTATAGTATTATTACATAAAGTCAATTTTAATGCCAGGAATTGTTGTGTTGTATTCTTGTGTTTAATCTACACTCCACTGTAGGTTTAAGAAAGGTTGCCTGACTGAAAATCTATTACAGTTTAGGGCTTTTATTGTGCTCGTTGCTCAGTTGCTATTGTTATTTCTCTTTTACAAACCTTACCCCTGATAAAACGGACAGCGTAGTACATTGACCTAACCTGATGCATTTTATAACTGATACTTGTTAACTGTTAAAGAGTTCTATATGTGTATTGTGCTTAAAAATAATACTTTATTACTATAATGATTATTATTGTGAAGTGCTCTATAAGTGTATCCTTTCTATGCCTCAATGGCATTCTGAGCAACACAGTAGCAGCAACATTGTTAACAGAAATTGTTTTTAATATAGCCTTTTCACCCCCCATAGCCCTTGAAGGTGACATATCCCAACTTTTTCCACTTTCTAACACCGTACCTACCTCAAGAAATACAACATGGATGGTTTTTGACCCTGTATAAACCAGCTTTCAACAGCCTTTCTCGGATCTATCAGCTTGGTGTGTGTCTCTTTAAATGCAAATGAGGCCCCTCTCACCCCGCCCCTCTCCTCTGTGGCAACATCAGTACAGCTGTGGGCTTCCATGACTGAAGGGAGAGACGGGTAAACAACAGGTGAGGGGCAGTTATAATGTTGATGACCTATTGTGATGTCACAAGGACCACATATTCTGGACAGACTATCAGACTCCATTTCAGACACAAAAGGGCCAAAAACACACACCTAGGTTGGCGTATTTCATTTTGTAGAATGGTAGATACTCTAGATACCCAAATACATATGCAAAAATATATTAACAAGGTTATTTTCATGATAAGACACCTGTAAAGTAGTGGGGTGTCTGGCAGTAGCCCACAACTGTGAGACACTGCCTCTGTCGCAATGAAAGGTCGTTTTTTTGCCTGTACAATGTATTTCTTGTTTTAGAAGATTTTTCTAAATTCAACTGTATTCGTTAAAAAAGTCTGGCAGTTACATTCGTGATATAACCACATGGCAAACATTACAGCCTAAAAAACATTTCATAAATGAAACAGAAAGAAACGTCAGAGGACTAATTTGGGATTAAATTATGTATAGACCCATTTTGAAAGTAATTACACCAACATTGGCTGCCTTTAGCTTTGTTAGCTTTAGCTCATGTCGCTATGCTAGCTACATAGTAATTGTTAGTATGTAAGTTTATGTAGCTATGTTCGCCTTAGGTTTAGCAAAAAGTAAGCTTTAGCAAACGTAGTAAAGGCTTAATATATCTATGACAGCTACAATGCAAATGTAGCTAAATTAGAGTTAGAAAACCTAGCATAAGCTTACATATCTTTGGAAGTTTTAGCTACGTTAGCTATGTAGCTAAAGCTACATCGATAAAATATAGGTTTATACGATTTTTAAAACTATCAAAGGTGTGCAGTCTTCAGGTCTGAGAACCACTGTCATAGAGGACAAGCTTCTTTTCTGTAAGTAGACTGTTTAATTGGGTTTATTTAATGTTTTGTGATTAGCTTTTAATTCGTGGTATCCTAACCCTTGCCTTAACCCTAACTGGAAGTTTACTACAATTTTATTTTGAACGTTTTTGCATGTATTTCAGTCTTGACAGAGGTGGCGTCTAAAAGTAGTGGTCTGCAAAAGAGGGGTGCCTGAGATCTGCTGTCTGCAGCCAGATGGTCTCGTTAAAATTCCCTAAAGCTCAGACATCTTGTTTTTGTTGATATGGCGCCCCCTGTGGACGAGGCAGTAACTTTAATTTCTTTGTTCATTTCATACTGTACAAGCAGAATTAATATTTTCAACAAATTTCTTCTTCCTGCTTTATTCTAACAATCAAATACATTACTCCTAGAGATTTATTGTTGTCAGTAACGTTTTAACCCAGTAAGTAAACCTGACAGCGACTTTAGATATTGAAAACAACCATCAGAAATAGTTAACCTTAATGCTGATGATCGTGTTTGCATTCACACTGAGGCATCTCTGTTTATGTTGCTCTTTTCATAACAAGCTAAAATCTTACAGTATCTTTAACTATCGCCTGGAAGACAACAACATTGTGCAACGGTCCTCACATTTTTTCAGTTCATAGAGCCTCATCCTGACCCCTCCCCTCTTTCTCTCTACCACTGTCCTTCCTCCTAAATGGTGACTAATATTTACCCCAGTAGTGTCAGTCAGGCACCTATGAGGACGGCCAAACCACTGTAGTCCTTGCCAGGGCCCAGCTATGGCCTCTACAATGGGTCCAGTAAAGCTCACACGCAGACAAATGACCGCAGATGACATACGTCAAACAGCCTCAGCTGTGTCCTCAGATCACCTCTGAACCTCCAAAGAAAACAGTCAGCATAACATTCAAGCGTATTAACATCTCATGATAGTCTAAGCCTGACATTGGAAAAGTTAGAGCAAGGTTAGAACGTTTAACGGGATCTAATCTATTACTGAATGACACTGTGTTATGACTGAAATGCCAGAATTTTGGCATTTACAAAGTAAATTTTGTCCACATAAAACAACATATCCAAACAAAAAAAAAACCTCAAAGTAGTGGAAAAGCAGAAGCAGTCATGGAATAACAAATGACCAAATCACACCCATATGGAGGGAGAAAATATGCAAACACACACCCACCCACACACCCACACAAACACCCACTGCCAGTTGTTTAAACCAACATACCACTAATGCAGCTGCAGCATCTCTGTCTTTGTTGTTTAGTGTTTTGTCATTAAGTGGCATCCGCTAATGCCCTTTTTGTCTCTCTTTTAACAGCAACAGGACAGACACCTCTAATTATACTCCCTCTGATCCCTGTTTCAAATGTCATCACACAACAACACATGCAATGACGTTACTTTCTGCAGACTGCAGACGAACATGCATCCCGACAGGAAATGCAAGGCTGAATGTCAGGTGACACTGAAGCCAAGCCAAACCTCTGAACCATGTTAAGTTAGGTCACATTAATCCACACAGGAAAAGCAGTTTATAAATGGAAGCAGACAAATGCAGGCATTAGAAGACTTGAATGATTAAGGCTTAAATCAAGTCACTTTTTCACAAAGGCACATAGAAAAGGAACAGTCACTTTGTCCACCTTCTTCTTCTCGTGATCATTGGTAAACGTGAAAAAAGAACTTAATCCAAAAGTTGAAAGTCATGTGATAAAATCTTAAGTCCCCATCTTGTGCATCTTGAAACCGCAGATTATTCCGGTGACGGAAGTTGACGCACCAAAGCAGAGTTGGCCTATTTTGTGTGGCGACATGGGCCCTAGGATGACCAGGCTCTTTGGAGTATAAGTGCAACTCTTATATAGACACACCACACCACGTGGCCCCTCCTCCTCCTTCCTTCCGTCTCCCTTAACAACAAATAATCAAAATAGAGCCCATCTGTGCCGTGACACACCCCTCTCCCATACTCCATCGGACAGAGAAGGAAAAAATGATCCTTCAATAGAAACTTCAAATGTGCTCTTACTCTTCAGAATAGGGGGAGAGGGAGGATAACTCCACCCTCATCTGTCTCTGTCTCTCATTCCGTTATTTCCCGGTTGTTGTGCAACAGGGGGAACGGATTCCTGAGGAAAGAGTCACGGCTCTGTTGTAAAACTTACTGGCAAGAGTGACCCTCTGTGTTTTTCTTTTTACTATTTCCCTCGCTCGCCTGTTCTCTCCGTTTTGTCTTTCGTTGTTATCAAAACCATGTGTGTGATTGTGTGTATTTGGTGCTGTGAGGTCTTGGAGGGACACAAGGGCCACAGGGGAGCACAGGAGAGAGCAAAAATGTTGGGATGGGATGCAGAAAATGGACCATAAACCTATGAATGGGTTTAAAATTATCTTACAAATTATAAACATTGAGACTGAGAGAGAGTGATTACAATAGAGGATGCTCTACATAAGCACTTTAAATAACCTGTCGCAAAAGCCCACAGTTGTCTGTATTTTTTAGGTCAAGAGTGGATTATGAGACATCCAGACAAACCCAAACTATTTTTGCCCGTGTCATAAACGTAGCAGACATGTGATAGGATGGAGTATGTGGATGACACACACAGGATGTTGGATGGGAGGAGGATGTTGTGAGTTGGAAGCGAGGTAGAGGCCAGTGGGAGATGAAAGCTAAAGGGAAGGGCAGAGAGAGAGAGACAGAGGGGGGAGGTGGAGAGGAGGGAGCACACATCTGGAAACAATTGACTGAGTGCAGTCTGACGTGCACATGCTTCAGCTGTAACAGAACAACTTGTCCTTGAACCTTGAGCGTTGAAGGGTGTGCAGAAACCTGTCAATACAACCCGCGTGTCAAGACAGTCTGTCATGCAACAGAAAAGCTCATCTTCAAGGCCCAAGGAGTGAGTAAAGCTACTCATATGGGGGGAATGACTCAGAGGACCATTATGATGTTTATAAATGACTTGCATGTACCATGCTTACATGTTAAAGTTCCCTAATGTAAATGTTTTCCTATTTCCAATGGGGAAAGTAGTTTTTGATAACAACTTCCTTCAAAGTAAGGCCTATAAGCAAAGATTACATAGCCATGTTGCGCAAAATTTTACTCAAACTTATGAAATCAATCTTTCCATTGTGGCTCTGATATAAATTCTTGTCATAACTTTCCACAATCATGGCAGAGTGTTCCCAGATCTTAAAAAACATCAGTCCTCTCCTGGCATTACTTTAATTTAAGGAAAGAGAGAGCACCTTTGAGCTCTCACAGCTGGGATTTCCAAAGTTAATAAAATGGAAAATCCATTGACATTTATTCCAGTAAAAGGAGTTCATCTGATTTTTTCCAAAAATTCATCAAGGTCCAACACAAATTTATCAAATCTACTCAAAAGCCTGAAAATGCGTCATTAAAAAAGATAGTACACTGTCTTTAATACCCTTTTAACTGAAGATTTGATGGTAACTTAAAATTTGCTGGGTACTTTTTAGTGTCCAGCTATGAGGACATGCATCCATAAAGTGCCTATAAAAAGTATTTACCCCCTTGGATGTTTTACTCTTTTATTGATTTTATAAATCATGATCAATATAATTTGCCATTTTTGACAAAAAACAAAACAAAACAAAACAAAACAAAACAAAACAAAACAAAACAAAAAAACAACTCTTGAATGTCAAAGTGAAAACAGGTTTCTACAAAGTAATGTCAAATAAAAATATATAAGGTAAAATAAGTAAAAATAAAGACATCTGTGTCTGGAAGGCCTACTCACTGGTTAACCAGTATTCCTGACTACCATTACACCATGAAGGCAAAAGAATACTCCAAAAAACTCAGAATAAATTTTAATGAAAAGTTAAAGTCAGAGGATACAAAACTGCACTGAACATCCTACAGAGTTCAGTTAAATCTATCATCAAGAAATTGAATGAATATAGCACATGTGTAAACCTGCCTGGATCAGGCCATCCCCACAAACTGACTGTGCAAGAAAGAGACTAGAGAGAGAGGCCACAGACACCTGTGACTACTCTGAAGGAGTTACAAGTTCAGCAACTGAGATGGAAGAGACTCTGCATACAATGACTCTTGCTTGTGTTCTTCACTAGTCAAAGGTTTATTGGAGAGTGGCAAAGAGAAAGTCACTGTTCAAGAAAACTCCTTAAATCTCGACTAGAGTTCACCAAAAGGCATGTGAGAGACTTCATTGTCAAGTTGAAGAAAGTTCTTTGGTGTCATGAGACCAAAATAGTGCTTTTAGGCCATCAGATAAGATGCTATGTCTGGTGGATATCAAACACTGCACATCACCACAAACACATCATCTCCGCTATAAAGCATGGTGGTGGCAGCATCATGACATGGGGGAGCTTCTCAGTAGTGGGCTCTGGAGGGCTTGTAAAGGTAGAGGGTAAAATGAATGCAGCAAAATATAGGGAAAACCTTGAGGATAATCTTATTCAATCTGCAAAAGAACTAGGACCCGAGAGATTTGTTTTCCAGCAAGGATATGACCAGAAGCACACAGCAGAAACCCATCGGAAATGGTTAAAAAACAACAAAGTGAATGTTTTTGAATGGCCAAGTCAAAGCCCAGACCTTGATCCAATCAAGAATTTGTGGCCGGACTTCAAAAGGGCTGTGTGCAATCCCTGTGCAAGCTAAGAGATCTTGAACAGTTTTGCAATTAGTAAAACTGCAGTGTCAAGATGTGAGACCTATCCACACAGACTCAGTGCTGTGATCATAGCCTAAGCTGCAAAAACAGTTCAAACCATCTTCCTATGCGGATTTTCTTTCGGCTTATTCTGAGTTCAACCAGATATAGCTCTCTCACACTCTGACATTGATTGAAGTAATTGTCAAGAAGAATGGTTTTATTGTCACCACTGATTATCATCATGTCTATGTTGTGCAGCTGTGCTCATGCGTGCCAATACCCACCTCTGTCTGCACTAAGGTGTACCATGCCAGGGAAAAGTAGCGAAGCACTTACACAGGGCAAACAAACTGGAGCTTGAGGGTCAAGAGTGCTTGGAAATGGTACGGACTGCCTAGTGAGAAGACCCCTGCTAGGTATAATACAGCTGTTGAGCTCTCATCATGACATATTGAGCTGTACAACACCAGCTTGCAGTAAAAAATATAGGAACAAATGATCAGTTATATCAGTTATATCAATGTGTGATGATGGTAGCTGCATATTTGGTCATGACAGCACGACTCAACTCTTAAAAACGCATATTGGTTGCACCGTTAAATAGACAGTAGCCAACTTTTTACATGGAAAAACTGGTATTCAAAGGTGTTTTATACACTGAATGTTACAGAAATAAGTTGATATCAACAGAATGCACTCACTGTCACAGGAAAATGGAATAAAATACAATATACGGATGTAAGCTACCTTCAGGCTTCCATACACCATCAGATATTTATGCCAACTTCCTCATGTTTCAGTTTTGAAGTGATTATGCAAGCAGGTGAATGCAAAGACAATTTCACCTGTAGACCTTTTGTTTGATGGAACTGAATTCAATTTTATCTCAACATGTATTCCCATTCAAAACAGATTTCCTCACTATTTTCAACTCCCCCAGTTAAAAGCTTAAGAACATCAGGATCTGTTTTTTAATTTGTTCCATGTGGACTGTTTTGCTCCACTTCGTCCCTGAAACCAAAGTGTGTTTAAAACTAAACAACCTTGTGCAATAAATAACGACTCATTGGAATGAAGCTTCATTGATGTTATGTTTTCTTACTACTTGAGAAACCTCTCAATGCTCACAAAAACAGACAAGAATACAACTGGTACACAATAATTTATTATTTTAGGTTATATGACATCCTCCCTGAGAAGAACAGCATTGTACTGATTTTAATGTATTAGATGTGATCAACAAAAGCTCAAAGCTTTCAGGGAAAAGGTTAAAACTCTTCATTTAGCATTTTAACCAAAATGCCTCTGGATCAAATTATGTTGTCCCGTGATTTTTCTGAATAGAAAATAATCAACCATCCCCAGTCATATTCAAGGGGGTGAGTCCTTGTGGATTGAGGCTCCTCACTAAAATGATTTCCTTTGACATTTGTCACTGAAACTTCTTGAGAAAGTCCTGGTAGGTTTGTCTATGTGCTGATCCAGCAGGAACAAAATGGCCACCAGGATGAGTCAGAACCTGAGGGTCTGTGAAGGACGGGAGAAGATCCCTGCTCATGATGTCTGGGATGACTCGATCCTCCAGTCCAAACACGTGCAGGGAGGGAATCTGGAGGGGAGCCCTGTAGAATCTTTGGTGTTCCTTACAGGCGCTGCGGAAACCAGCAACCAGGATGGCAAAGCGGAAGCTGAATTCTGGCTCAATTTTTTGCTCCTGAAGCGAGACCAGCATGGCAACAAAAGCTGCTCCCTGACTGAAGCCCAGGATGCCATCAAATGGACCTTGGACCTTGACCGCTTCTCTCACAACAGATACGCTCTCGTTGAGGCCCAGGCTCTCCTCACACTGCTGCTGAGCGCTGAAGCTGCGAGCCTGGATGTCAGAAAACCACCAACCCTTTGGGTCCTCATCATCTCTAGGTCCAGGTTCTGAGTTTTTCTCCTTCTCTGGAGCATCTGTATGGTCAGGGGAAGAAAGGGATTAGTCTCATGTTTGAAATCATTCAAAATTCAAAAAGCCTTACCTTATCTTAAAGTTAATACAAACATTAAAAGTTTTTGATGCACTGCAGAATAAATCCTGATTTAAATGACTGATATCAGCAACAGTTTGTTATTAATCCCTATTTTATTAACCTTTATGACAGCAGTTTAAGTTTGCAGAAGTCTAAAATCTGTGTGGCTGTTTTAATCAGAACATAATTTGCTTGTTCAAACACAAAACAGAAAAATCTTGTATCATATTTCTAACTTGAGGCTGGGCTAGCCTTTTGCACCTTATCTGTTGTGTAACATCCCCATGAAACAATTATTTATCTTCATATTTAGGGATGCACAATGTTACTGACATAATATTAGCGGATAAGAGATTTCAAACTTCATTGATCGGTAGGTAAAAAAAACATTTCCGCCATTGTCTACAACCTCAATGTATCAGGTAGAGTCAATAAATTAACAAGGAAACACACAGGGTATTCTCTTCAAACACGCTCAATCAAAGCTTTTTGACTTCCTGATGAAGGCTTGATGCCAAACTGTGTCAAAGAGTGTTTATAAAGTCTTTGTGATCAGGCCATGAAAATAAAGGCATTCAGGGTATGAAGAGAGTGTCTTCAAGTTTTTCTTGTTAATTAATTGCGTACATGAATCCCATGCCAAAAAGCACCTCAATCAAACTCTATTAAGTCCATGAAACACTCCTTTTTACTCCCTTTTAACTAAGCATTTTAAGAGCATTAAGTTTGTTGAGTTTCAAGCAGAAACAACAGACCTACTTTGTTTTTCTAATGTTTTTGTTTTTAACTTTAAGTGTGCTCTACGGACTTAAGTTTAGATCAAAACTATGGCCAAAATAATGTCTGCTCTTGAGAAGAATGTTTTTCGTAGTATTTCAAGCACTTTCTCCAGATTGTCTTAGGGAACCATAGTTAATTTGTCAACTAAAACTATGTCTGGCAATAGTGGCTGACATGATAAGGTTGAGACTAAATGCCTTTGCACACAGTCTGTTCTTCTTCCATTGCCACATGTTAAAACAGAAATACAATCTTATGTTGTGTTAATTATGATTGCACACTGACTCTGACACTTAGATCCGTCAATATTTTTGCATTTTTCTGCATCCGTCCAAGCCATTTGAATGGGTGACTGATTATTCAGAACAGCAGCTGCAGCTCGCTTCTCGCTTGCTCTCCCCCTCGCATTGAAACCTTACTTTAAACACTGTGGAGGCCAAAATATGTACTCACAGCCACATAACAAAGACTGAATTGAAAAGTTGTGCTCCATCTCTCCAACTTGGCACAGTGCTATGACGCACAAGCTTGTGCCATATGAACATGTCTGTCAGCATGGTTGGACCTTGTGATTTAGTAGTAAGAGCCTCAGAAACCTGTTCACTGTTTTTTCCCCTTGTTGCACAACTATTTGCCTTGTTCTACAAAAATAAGCTCATTGGATTGTGTGTTTCAGTGTGTGACCCTGAGTGTAGATTAATGATAATAAAAACTCAGACAAATAACACGTCAAAGAGACTTAATGAGCACTCAGTGTGGCAGAGAGAGCATGAGCTGTTAGGAACAATCTGTAGCTTTTCTGCCTCTCAGCTGCAGTAGGCAGTGATTGCAGGTTTTGCAGGGTGCTTAGGACACAAGTATGATTTGAATAAATGGTTTGACCAAAAGTTTTCATTGAAATGTAAAGACTTTTTATGGACTTTAACTTGATTACAAATGCTTTTCAGTTTGTTGTCAACTAACTTAAACTATAATGGGAAGAAACAACTGAAATGTTACTAAACTAATGAGCATTTCAATCATAGGACTAAGACTAAACTTAGAATAGCTGTCAAAGTTAATACAGCATGAAACCACTGCAAACCTGTTGTGTAATTAGGATAATTAATTTTAATGTGGAAATACAAGCATGGAGCTCACCACCTGTCAGCAGGTTGTTACAGTGCTGTTCATAGCTCTCAAAAGGCAGACAATATTTGTTTACTCTTACTATTACACCACATTTTGAATAAAATGTACATCCATGAATATTCAAAGGAATTACCCATTTAGAGTTACAGCTCAATTCTGGTACAGAAGAGACTGGATGTTCTTTAAGTGAAATTGGGGTACTATTCGTATCAACAAAAATAATTAGGGAAATATCGCTTATTGGACAGTGGCAAAAATCCAAAATTATACATCCCTATCAGTAGTGGTTCTTCTAATGTCAACATACAGAATTTTTATTTGCATAGGGCGAAATAGCCAATGCATTCTTGGTCTGTACAGTTGTTCATACAGGGTTCCTATGACACTATAGCATTTGAGGAGATGTCAGCAGGTCTATCTGGTAAATGTTAACACACCGACCAAAAAACAAAACAAAACAAAACAAAAAAATCTTTCTTAATTCTCACACATCATCCATAAACTATCTAACTAGTCTGTTATCTATTGATAGGTATTTAGTAATATCAAAATATATTCTTATGTTTCATTACCTATACATTTATCTCATACTTTAGCAGGTGTAACCCTCTGTAACATCAAGACTTTGCTGTAAAATATGGTGTTCATATCTTCTAACTTCAAACCTTTGATTACTATCTACTCTTTAGTTGCTTGTTCAGCATGTTTTGGTCAGAGGAAAGAATAAGAGGCGACCCACCTTCACTGTTTCCCTGCTGCACACTGTGCGGTGCACTCAGGTATACAAGCTCCACGTGTTTCTTCAGGAGCTTCCGCAGGGATCCCGTCTTTTCACGGAACGAGACGCTGTTCTGACGGTAACCATGGATGCACAGGACCCGGAGAGGAGCCATGGAGAGGTCAGCTAACTTAGCTAAAGCTAGCCAGATAAGTAAGTTTCAGTGAGTCGAAGGATATAAACGCTGAAGCACAAAGCTGTTGTCATGTGCCAGATCACTTTAAAACATCACATAAAGTATAAAGCGAAATATCTAAATCGTAAAAATGAGTTGTTTTGATTAGAAATACGCGCAAATTCAGGTAGTTCGAGGCATATCTACAGAGCTCGCGAGGTCAGCCGGAATAAGTATAAAATGCTTCCGGTTATTCTTTTCAAAGTAAAACTTTTCCCCCCACGAATGATTCTAAGCTCATGGAAAGATAGAAAGTAAGAGAAACCAAAGGAGGCCTATTTGTATGGAAGCGCATTTCTGCCACTCAAAAAAGAAAAAATATTAAAGTACAACAGTCACTGAAAGTTTGTTTAACAGATACTGTAAAGGTCCGTGTCTGCATCCAGGTGCTCCTTGAAGTTGTGAGATAGAAAGACATCAGAATCTAATTTTCCCCAAATTATTATGACTTACTGTGTTATTATATTTACTTTTAATCTTATAATTATGACTAACTATCCAATAATTTATACTTTTCATTTCATAATTTTGACTTTCAATCTCATAACTGTGAGTAACTTGCCATATTTTGTTCTTTGTCTCATAAATATTACTTTCCATCTTATAATGTCGACTTTTTATTTCATATTTTTGTCTTTTCATCTCATTATGACTTATTCCATAATTTCGACTTTTTATTATGTAATTTTGACTTCTTATATCAATTCTGACGTTTTATCTTAGAATTTTGACTTTTTTTCCTCATGATTATGGCTAAATATGCCATAATTTTTAACAAAGCATTTTTCTTTTTTAAGTGGCAGAAATGGGCTCACATTATAAGAACCTAAAAAGCATTCTGCGTACATATTTAAAGCTTGCCAATTTTTATGTACAGGATTTACGCAGATTTTGTGAATACATAAAAAATGTACTTTGCTTGATCAAGATTCTCTGGGTATGACTTGAACATGCTACTACGATGATAAAAAATAATGTTGCAATTCATTATGTTTACAGTTTGTATGATCTGCTATAAATGTTGAACTTTGATTCCGATAAGGTTTGAGTTTGAACAGTTCCATAGAGAACATATACAATGACATGCAAAACTAGGTACTCATGTTATTGTCATATGCACTGTGCAATGAATAATACTGTATATAGAAAGCATAATATGAAAGGTTAATGAGGAAAAGACAAAAAGGCACAAAACAGTGATGAAAAAAATCAGTATAAAGAAGGCTTACAATTCTTAAAAAATAAATGCATAGTTACAGTTGCATGACAAAACAAAACCCTTTGATTGAATTCCAGTTCAAATGCAGATCAAAATGTAGTGCTTTTATTCATATTCACAGGGGCCCATCTCTTTGAAGTCAAATAAAGGCAGAAGACACCATTAACCCATTAAACACTGTGACGAAATAAATGTTTTCATAGAAAAATTAATTGTATCCATAATCATGTTCATCCAGGGATGATGATAATCAGGCTCGAACTTAGATGTTAAGGTTAGTCTAGACAGCATAACTGTAGGAAATTGAACATTTTTAACAGAGTTTTAATCAAAGTACATCATCAATCAGCTTTCCTCTCATGAAACAGCAGCTCAGAGTGTGTGAAGTTGTGACAGCCCTTCACATCAAACTTTTTGCTGTTCATTAACTGCCTGTCTTTGCTGTTTTCCTTCAGCTCTTAATTAACAGACTGCTGAATGAACAGCTCGTTCTAACGATGCTACCGCCATTCACACAGCTACTGTAAATGAAATAATAAAGTCTGGTGTTCACTTACTGAAGCATGGCGAGCTCAGACAACATGAGAGTGTTGTCTGATTAATTATTATCATGTGTGTTCATTATTCATCTGGCATATAACATGCATAGTTAGATTTGTAAGTAAATAAATTAATAAAAGTTAAGAGTTGACTGAATGTGTTGACAGTCAAATGTCTGACACTGACAAGACATGACAAGAGCTCCTTGGTTTATTCTGCACTGCTCTGATGCATCCAGCTCTTGATTTTCCTCTCTGAAGTATCTGATACTTCTTAAATGATTGATTGATGAGAGGAAACAGAATTCAGTTTGATCTTTGATGATAAATAAGTGGCTTTTAGGGTAAACTTCAACAGTGTCTTTGATGCACTCATCTGAAGATTGCAGGTCCTGACCCCTGTAATATTTATCAAAGCTTTACTGGATTCCACAGCGGTTTCTTTATTATTGTTAAAACCAAAAATAAAATAATGAATAAATAAATGACACTGGGGCAGTTAATGTCACACTGTATGATTTGAAGCCCAACTTTGGGCTAGATTTGCTCCCCTTGATGATCTAGGAGGGGCCTGTATCAAGGCTCACCTCAAATGATTATTTGTTCAAATATTCTCAAGTGAGTGGTGTCAATATAAATATTTTACTGCTGCCTACTATGACAACCAATGAGAGCGAGCAGACCAGGTGGTGACAACAACTGTAAGCAAGCATTTGCAATAACTGGCAATGAGTCTTTTATAGAGCTGTTGGAGAATTTAAGCTCACTCTTCTTTGCAGAATTGTTTTCATTCAGCCACTCTGGAGGGTTTCCAGCACGAACAGCCTGTCTAAGGTTATGCCACAGCATCTCAAAAGTCCAGACTTTGACCAAGCCACTCCAAAACCTTCTTTTGGTAGAAATTCTGGTGGATCACTGTCCTGCTGCGTAACCCAAGTGTGCTTGAACTTGAGGTCATGACAATGGCCGGACATTCTCCTTCAGGATTCTCTGGTAGAGAGCAGTATGCATGGTTCCATTAATTACAGCAACTTGTCCAAATCCTGAAGCAGCAAAGCAGCCCCCGACCATAACACTATACTGCCACCATGCTTGACTGTTGGTAAGATGTTCTTTTATGAAATGCTGTTAGTTTATGCCAGATGTAATGGGATGCACACCTTCCAAGAAGTTCCACTTTTGTCTCATCAGTCCACAGAATATTCTCCCATAAGTTTTGGGGATCATCAAGGTGTTTTTTGGCAAAGGTGACCTGAGCCTCTGTGTTCTTTTTGGCCAGCACTAGTTTTGACCTTGGAACTCTCCCATGGATGCCATTTTTTGCCCAGTCCCTTTCTCATTGTTGAATCACGAACACTGACCTTCACTGAGTCATGTGAGGCCTGCAGGTTCTTGTTAGTTTTTTGTGACCTCCTGGATGAGTCATCGATGCGCTCTAGGAGTAATTTTGGTAGTCCGGCCACTCCTGGAAAAGTTCACCACCATTCAAAGTTTACTCCATTTGTGGATAATGACTCTCTCTGTGGTTTGCTGGAGTCCCAAAGCCTTCAAAATGGCTTTGTAACTCTTTCCAGACTAGTAGATGCCAATGACTTTGTTTCTCATCTGTTCTTGTTCTCTGCATGTACAGTGAAAATACATCTATTGATGGAAGCATGCCTGTCTCTGCTGCCGTAGATGGTCACGTGCCCCTTTTCAGCTAGTTACTGTGGACATTCTTCCTGTTTATCTTTTAAAAAAATCAGCATACAGCGAACAGTTTGAATGTCGAATGATGAAAACTTGGACAAAATGTACAACAAACTATGTTTCATACCTACTCAATGCTTTACTTTTGGTACAAATGAGGTGCATTCCATTCCTCTAAATTAAAACCAAAGACGGTAGACTATGTTTAGCATTGATGCTGTTTTACTTCCGGATCAAAGGCTGGCACACGATCCTGATTAAACTGATGATTAATTTTAGTTGGACTCAGTCTACAAATTTGCAGATATGTGCACACATTTGTGGATCTTTATCCAGATTCTTTTTTGTATATATTTGCACATTTTTGTACACATTTGCAGATTTTTGCAGGTCTTTTCAGATCTGTACTTGCATTTGCAGATCTGTGCACTCATTCGCAGATCTGTTCCCCATTTGCAGATCTATACATGCATATGCAGATCGACTAATGTATTTGTGGGTCTGTGCACGCATTTGCAGATCTGTGCACACATTTGCAAATCTATCTTTGCATTTGCAAATCTATGTATGCATTTGCAAATAGTTTTGCAATAATAATAGCATTTTAAAAGCCCAGTTTTGGTCAGATCAATACAATAGTTCTACTTTTTCTAACAGCAAGTAAACATACTGATTGAATTTAAGTTTTTCTTTATGACGCGGCACACTGTGTGACTTTTTCTTTTGTAAGATATTTTGCATTCAGCTTTAATGGTGCAAAACTGTACAGCTCCTCTGTTGAACTGACTGTGTATTTTGTTTTAGGCTATTTATCTAAATAATGTATTACCATTTAAAAAAACAATCTTATTCTATTTTGAGCTGCAATCCAATAACCATTTTTATTCTACCTCTATTTTTTTGTTTTTGCACTAAAGCACTAAATCAAATTCCTTGTACATGTAACCATACACAGCAGTAAACCCCAAGTGTGATTCTGACTTTTGTAGAAATGGAAAACAATTTTTCCTCCATCTCTCCACATGTACAGTATACTTGCATTTTTGGGGCAGAGCAATTAAGTCTTTGCTGACTGGTGGGAGGCTGACCCCTTTAGAATTAAACGAGAATGGCTCCGACTGTGACATCCTTGGAGAGCCATGTATTGCCAACAGTTACTGTACAGTAACTATCATAAAATCTTTCAGTACTCCAGTCTCAAAACATGCCACAACACACACCTACGGACACACACAAACACACACAGAAAAACCAACAAAGAACTTCATTTTCAACAAGGATAAAAGTGAAATGCTAATTCAAGGCCACAGGAACTCAGTCATCAGAGTCTCTTTTAACTTCACTGGCATCACTGCTCTCCCAAAGGACCCAGCCAAAAATGAAGACATTATCTTTGATCCAGATTCTCTTTTTTGACAACCTTATGAAGGCAATATCCCAAACACCATATTCTCACTTCAGCAGTGATTTGCAAGAGCTGGCATTTTACCACTCTCCTATTCCCACAGCAGTATAAAAGCTTGGTGCACGAGAAGAGAAAATAGGCTCATTTAAACAGGTTTGCAGAGTATGGATGCACTATGCAGTTGCATTCAAAATATGCATAAATTATCACGTTTTATTTCCTGTTAACCCATCTTTAACATGTTTTCTTTTCACTGATAACAACAAAAACTCATGTGGTTCAGATGTTTTCTGAGGTATTTTAAAATCTCTGATTTAGATTGACTGTTTTCTGCTGCCTCTGTCTCCTCGCAGGGTCTCTGTCAACATGCCATTGTTTTCTTTGATGATGCATTCAAGGTTTTGAAGAGGACTCACACACACTGGCTTCAGTGAAACGGTTTCTGTAGCTGAGAAAGAAAGCACACGTGCTGCCCTGCCATGACGCACATGCTAATTAGAGAGATAGGGTGGAGAAAAAAATGCACCCAAGGGACAAGGATGCTGCTGATGTTCTCCAGTACTGGTAGGGAGCCATGTGTCGCCCTAAGGGAGACAGAGAGAGAGTAAGAGAGAGAGAGAGAGAGACCTCTGGTGCAGACAAACATGTTACATTTAAAAAGAAATCTAATTCTTTTCAGGACTGGCTGCAGCAGCATATTAATCCCTTCCTGCTCCACGCTTGTTCATTTTTATCATTAAAAGCTCATGAAACTTTGGATCCTAAAAACACAACATTTTAAAACCTAAATCATGCAAAACAAATAAGCAATGGCATTGAAAAAAAAATGGCATTTGATCATGAAAAATCATCAAACTGTTAATCTTAATTGAAACATGATGTAATTTACAAACCTTTGTGTTAATTTTAATGTCAAGAACATAATTATTCTCCAAATTATGATGCTCTAATTTGCTTTAACTTGGGACATCAGCTTTAAATTTTGTGGCTTGAACAAAGCATCAGTATGCAACTTTTCCACCATAAAACAGTAGTTTCAAAGTCAATCTACAGATATAATTGCATCTATGCCATTTTCATAGAATGCCCCGGTCAACTGTTTATTTTTATTTTTTATTTTTACAATATGTATTCCTTGCATTTCACACACCAACCATGAGCTAAAAAGAAGCCAGTTAGTCCATCTTTGTACTTATTGATACAATGGCTGAGACAGATGATGGTGGTGAGGGAAGAAGAAGAGAGTGACCAAGCAGGAAGTTGGACAAACAGCAATATGACAGGAGAAAGTATTTCTCTGCTCATACTGATAACAGAATGTGATGTAAAATTAAGTTGCATCTTTAGCGGCGTTGTTGCTTTCTAATATTTAACGGATTTAGGAGAGCAGAAAGTCCCTCAATCAAAGTTCCTCAACTGCGCACATATATAAACTAGAAAAGCACTCAGAGAGCGCAGACCTCCACCATTAGCCCTATCTCCCAATAGTAAAGAATCCTTTAAAAAATTCATGGATCCAGACGGTGATTTAGATAACTCCCAAAATTAAATCAGTTCTTCCTTATGCCATTTCTGACATTTCCTGAAAATTTCATCAAAATCCGTCCATAACTTTTTGAGTTATGTTGCTAACAAACAAGCAAACAAGCTAACAAACTGACAACCCTGCCGATCACATAACCTCCTTGGTGGAGGTAATAAATCCATTTACACCTAAACTCTCTTTCCTTGTCAGTCTTCAAGTTAGCTTTATGAGCTTCTAAACTTACAAAACAATCTAAACCTGCACGTAACAAATGGCCCAACTCACAGCCTATAGGTTTGATGCAGTCATGTGATTCTGATGATGCATGAATGTCCATCAGGGGTCAGGAAGTGGTCGACAGCCATTAGGAATGAATGGGAATGGAGGAAAGTTAGTACTTTAAAGCTCTAAATGGACCTCTATGCTGTAGTTATCAGAAAATGTTTAAATACAGTTCACTGAGTACGATGTCTACACTACATTTTTTTTCTACAGTTTAACTGATTTACCTGCCATGTATTCAATCAAAATCACAATTTACTTGATCCTGCAGACCTCCTGGTGTCTAGTGTTGTCTAGCCAGATGAAGGGGGACCTTAGTCTTATACTAAGCTAAGAGCTTAGCTGAGCTTCTTTAACATAAAATCCTCATGTTGTCACAAACATGCCTTTAATTGACACAGAAATATATTATCAACTGAATAAACTTTGTGGGGTAAGAGACTGAGTAATGATGTGTCATTCATTAACGAGCATGTTCAACGAAACAGCTCTTTAATGGGAACCGCTGTAGCTATCTCCCATTTCCGATCCTTTGCTGTTATTCCTTTCACATTTAAAAAGCCAAACTGTTACCAATTGAAGAGCTATTTAGGAGCTGAAAAAAACAGCTCTAATGAGCTGAGCCAAATGATCCTGATCTCTTAAAAGGGATGGATTTCCATCACAATGAATGAGACTGGAGTTTGTTGAGACAAATGTCAGCAGAGGAAACACTGATATGATCAGAGTTTAATGTGCTAAACCATGACAAATGTACTGAACCAAACTGGCAAGCTTTGTGGAAACTGACCATATATGAGTGTTGTGTGACACTGCTTGTCTAGGTGTTAGATAGAGGCCTTTTAATTCCTGCCTGCTGCTGTTCTCTGTGAGTTTTTAAACTGTTTTTTCCTCAGCTACTTTCAGGACACAGATTTATAGTGTTTAATCAGCTGAATAAATACAGTGCATTCTAAGTAATCTATTCTTGAACCAATTTAGAAAATTTATGAAAATAAAAACTAAAATATCCCATTAACAGAAGTATTCAGACCCTTTACTAAAACACTTGAAATTTAGCTCATTCCTCCATTTTTCTTAATCATTGCTGAAATGTTTCTACCCCTTGATTGGAATCCACGTGTGGTAAATTAAGTTGATTGGACATAATTTGGAAAGCCACACACCTCTGAATAGAAGGCCTTACAGCTGACAATGCATCTCAGAGCAAAAACCAAGTCATGAAGTCAAAGGAACTGTCTGCAGGGCTCAGAGACAGAAGTGTTGACAGGCATAGATCTGGGGGAGGCTGCAAAAAACTTCCATCAAGAGCACACTGGCTTCAATAAGTCTCTAATGGAAGAAGTTTGGCACAACCAGGACTGGTTGTGCTGGTCGCTCGTCAAACTAAGCAATCGGGGGAGAAGGGCCTCAGTAAGAGAGGTGACCAAGACCCTGATGGTCACTCCAGAGGGACAAACAATACTGCCCTCTTCATATCTGGGCTTATGGCAGAGTGGTAAGATGGAAGCCTCTCTAAACATCCTACATTTTTTAAGATGAAGTTCTCATAACACCTTATATTGTAACTTAAATTATGTAATGTTTACTAATGATCCTACTTATTTTATTGGGCCCTCCACACCTGGAACAGATCAATTTTAAATGTATTCTGTGTTTCAGGTAACTTTTTTTACACTTTATACTGAATAGGAATTGATTCTTGTTTTAAAGGTACAGTGTGTAATATTTAGCCTAGTAGCATTTAGCAAAACAAGCTTGGTTGAAATGAAACATTACATTTATAAGTAGATTGATCTAAATTAGTGTTGACATCTGATAACACATTTTTTAAATTTATGTTTTAAATTAACTCAGAATAAGCCTTTTATTCATACATAGGGAGGGTCCCCTCCAAGGACGCTGCCATCTTGGATTTTTGCATTTTGCCTGTTTCTATGGCACCATAGAAGGAACCAAATAACAGTTAAGCATGTATTGATTTTTAAACTTCACTGGTTCCCACAGTTATCACCAGAGAAATGATCATCACACTCCAGAATTGACTGTTAGATGTTGATAGTCCCAATTTTACACACTGCACCTTTAAAAATGATAGACATTTTAGTACATGTACTTTTTTGTCAGATGTGGACGTTTCATTGTATGCTTTTGTATGCTTTTATAAAACCACAAAAATAACCCCCCAAAAAAGTTAACTAAAAGTATCTCATTCCTCCTCTGTATCATACAGTTCTAATAATAGTTCAGCTATAATTTACTAATTACTGATGGCTGTAAAGAGACATCAAAGATCATTCCAGTCTACTTCATAAGCAAATCTACTTATAAATGATAAGTATGAAGATTAGATCGATTATTATTTTTTTTTTTTTGCATTTAGCTGACTGAGTCTAGATTTTGATTATTTTTTAATCAAAACTTTTGGGGTTTAAAGTGTGAGATTATTTGTCATATTATTTCATTTTGTTGGAGCGTTTTACTCTTCAAAAAAGGACAAGGAAAAGTAGACAATGTGGTAGATCACTCTTCAAAAAAGCTTTTATAATCCACAGGTAGGCCTTTCAGACTGGCAGAGCTCCATGCTGGTTCCGGCGGGTTCAAACCTGAAAAGTTGGTTCTCACCTGGAACCAAAAATAGTTGGTTCTTTCTTTGGAACCTTGCCGTCATCAGTGGGCGTATCACATTCTAGGTTGTGAAGATGAGCAGAAAAAAAAGAAGAAGTGGTCTGCTGGGGAGACAAAATGTTTGGTTGTGATCTGGGCATTGACAGAATTCCAGGTTAGTTGTGCTGAACTTGCAGAAGAGAATGCAAAGGCTGGATTCACCTGAAAACCAGACCAAATAATTGATTAACTCAAGAAACTGAAGAAGGAATACCAGGACCGCATGAAAGACTTGTGCAAAAGTGGAGCAGTACGTGGTAATAAATGTCCATCATGTCCTCCCACTTTGGTTCTGCTTAAACTGGTGTGAACATGGGCTGGTTCGCCAGAAAGCACCAAGGTTCTGGGTCTCCAGAACGGAACTAGTGCCAGAACCAGGACCATGTCTGTTTGAAAACACCCTGATTGTGACAATCAGAACCAAAAGAATGGTTTTCTTTTCGCCACAGGGAGGCAGTGGTGCTCTATATGTTCAAGTTTGGTGCAGACTTCATGCTTCTCTGGCAGCAAAATGCTCTCAGCAAGCTGAACCCACCTGAGAATGAAAAAAAAAAACCTTAATCCTCAGCAAGTTTCTGCTCACAATAAGGATCAAGAGGGGAACCATGCCTAATTTTGTAAGGAGGAAATTCAGGGAAAAAAGGGATTAAAAAAACATTGAAATTCATTGTAGCAGATCAACACCAAAAATGGATGTTTACAGTATCTGGTATACAAAGTGTCTGCGTAATTCTGACTGTAGAGCCAGCTGCTGACATGTCATGTTACAGCTGCTTCACTGATCACGAGGACACACAGGTTAAGCTTCACAGTCTGAGCCAAGAACTTAAACAGGGAGGGGAGCGGGTGTGCTCAGAGAGGTCAGACTGGCCTGCAGGTTGTGTCCTCCAGCAGAGGATCTGTGCTGCTGCTGTCCTCTGAAGCCACAGCACTACAGAGCCTGTCACTCGGCCATGCAATCTGTGAAGTCTGTGTGCACATAAAGGAGGACAGAGGAGAGTATGACGAATGTCCTGTCTGCTCTGGATCCTCTCTGGAGCTGGCAATGTAGGGCATGAACGCAGTCTGTGAATGTCCTCGAAGAAAAAGAAGAAGAAGAAGAGGAGGAAGAAAAGCAGACAGATGAGGAAAAAAGCATCTAGACAAAATGCTTATCTTTGAGCTCTGCTCAGTGAGACACCACTACAACTCTTATCAAGACAAGTATAATGTAAAAACAGCGTGATAAAAGGCTGTTTTGTTGCTCTGTTGTTGACAGCAGACAGATATCATAGCAGGGTGGGACAAAGGTGACAGGTGTGGCAGCAGAAGTGGGAGACATGTCATGTCCTTATAAATTAAATTGTCAGTTTGGCATAAAATAGACAGCTGTTGAAATTATTTACATTTATTATGATAAGGCTCTCTCAGAGGAAGATTTACGGCCCGGGAAGAGACATGTCTGCTCTAGCTGCAGTGGATGTGTCTTGTTCAAATAGTTTTCACTTGACCTGATTAAGGTAAGACCAATCATGAGCTTTAGTCTAAAGAGAACCTTGAATTTTAAGACACATTGAATAACAATAGTGATCTAAATATGCATGTTGCACAAAAAAACATTAGATTTCTACATTTTTCAAAACTTAATAATAGATTCACATGTAGGCCGCCTGTGCTACTGGAGGCACTCTGGTTAGTCATGCCAAATGCTTGCATTGTTCTTCCTCCATAAAGTCCTCTTCGATAAAACTGCCCCAGGTTAAAATTAAAAAAACAATTCAAGGATGACACTCCATATAGAAACTTACACTTCATACAATACTTCTTCCTGTCTGTGATTTTGCCAAACTGTAACACATTTATTCAGGTTAAGTGCCACACATATACATCATATTGAGCTTGAGCCAAAACACATGTTGGAAGAAGTAGCATCCTAACCCAATATTGTCTTTGTTTCTTTGACTGGCTTTAGCATTGAGAAAGATTTTGGTCTGTGCCTCATATAAATATGCCTCTTGGACACCAAGCCATTTAAAACTTGTTTTGGGAAACTAACAAAATTGTGCCTGTTAATTGAATTTAGCTGAGAACAATTACTTCTGAATGTTGGCGTTAAATACCTAGCTTCAAGGCCTACTGCTGACTCATTTGTTTGAAGCATCCAGGAGATTTTAGCATCTAGGAAAACAAAGCTTTTCTTCCTCTTGTTTTCCTAAACGGTTGAGTCAAAATATAACACAAGTATCTGTATATCATATTGATCTAGAAGGCACAACAGCAACATAAGAACAACTAAACCTAGCAGTTTAATGCAACAAAGTTGACAGATGTGTTTTGGTGTGCATTTAATGCTACAATGGCCTTTGAAATTCAACCTTCTGTAACTACTTTTTGTCCAAATGTTTCAAAATTGTATCCATGTAGTGAAATGAAAGGACACTTTTTCAATAGACTTTTTCAAGATTAAAATGTTGGTAAAATCTGGTTTGTACCATAGAGAAGTGGGTTTCAAAACTAAAGCACATCTAAGATAAAGCCAAAAACCCAAGACACACCATCTTTATATCCATGCCAAAAAGTCTCTCTAACATGTGCTACAGAACCTTTGGTTGTTTTATAACTGTAATTTCTGATTTTACATATTCCCATGGCATGCTTCGACTTTCTTGGTGTGCACACCATTTGTAAACTTGCAGATCCAACTTGCAAAGCTTCAGTCTGAAACTTTTGTGCTCAATGTGAGAATGTACACACCAATCAATGTCATTTTAGGAAAAGGGGGAAATACATTATATTGCCAAAAGTATTCACTCACCCATCCAAATAATTGAAATCAGGTGTTCCAATCACTTCCATGGCCACAGGTGTATGAAATCAAGCACCTAGGCATGCAGACTCTTTCTACAAACATTTGTGAAAAAAAGGGTCACTCTCAGGAGCTCAGTGAATTCCAGAGTGGTACTGTGATAGGATGCCACCTGTGCAACAAGTCCAGTCGTAAAATTTCCTCGCTCCTAAATATTCCACTGTCAACTGTCAGTGGTGCTATAACAAAGTGGAAGCGATTGGGAATGACAGCAACTCAGCCATGAAGTGGTAGGCCACATAAAATGATGGAGCGGGGTCAGCGGATGCTGAGGCGCATAATCCACAGATGTCACCAACTTTCTGCAGAGTCAATCGCTACAGACCTCCAAACTTCATGTGGCCTTCAGATTAGCTCAAGAACAGTGCGCAGAGAGCTTCATGAAATGGCTTTCCATGGCTGAGCAGCTGCATCAAAGCCATACATCACCAAGTGGAATGCAAAGCCACTGGATACAGTGGTGTAAAGCACACTGCTTTTGGACTCTAGAGCAGTGGAGACGTGTTCTCTGGAGTTACTAGTCGTGCTTCTTCGTCTGGCAATCTGATGGATGAGTCTGGGTCCTGTGCCAGGAGAACAGTACTTGTCTGACTGCATTGTGCCAAGTGTAAAGCTTGGTGTAGGGGGATTATGGTGTGGGCTTGTTTTTCAGGAGCTGGGGTTGGCCCCTTAGTTCCAGTGAAAAGAACTCTGAATGCTTCAGCATACCAAGAGATTTTGGTCAATTCCATGCTCCCAACTTTGTGGGAACAGTTTGGGGATGGCCCCTTCCTGTTCCAACATGATTGTGCACCAGTGCACAAAGCAAGGTCCATGAAGACATGGATGAGAGAGTTTGGTGTGGATGAACTTGACTGGCATGCACAGAGTCCTGACCTCAACCCGATAGAACACCTTTGGGATGAATTAGAGCAGAGACTGAGAGCCAGGCCTTCTCGTCCAACATCAGTGTGTGACCTCAAAAATGCGCTTCTGGAAGAATGGTCAAAAATTCCCATAAAGACATTCCTAAACCTTGTGGAAAGTCTTCCCAGAAGAGTTGAAGCAGTTATAGCTGCAAAGGGTGGACCGACAGTATATTAAACCCTATGGATTAAGAATTGGATGTCACTTGAGTTCATATGCGAGTCAAGGCAGGTGAGCAAATACTTTTGGCAATATAGTCTATCTGGCAGGTTGTAGTTGCACTGCAAGCCAGTATACAATGGTGACAGTTAAAGTGATTAGCTTGGATGTAGTGGCAAAAAGTTGCAGGTTTTATCAGAACTGGATGATGTGTCTTTATTAGAAGCACGGACATGGTTTAGTTGCACCGTGAGCTGCGTGGTAAATGATAGCCACCAGTGAAGGGGTTTGGATGACACTGCAGCTGATTTTTTAAAGATATATTGTCAGCTTCTGGCCTTTATTTGAGGGATAGGCAGTGGATAGAGTCGTAAACAGGGATGATAGAGTGGGGGCTGACATGCGGTGAAAGAGCCACAGGCCGTGTACATGGGTGGGACTTTACCACTAGGCCACCTGTGCCCCGCTATAGTGGCAGTTTTACCAGAACTGGATATTTCATTATCAAAAGAACAGAAAAGAGCCACAATGAAAGTTTTTGTTGGAAGAAAAGATGTTCTCGTTCTTCTCTCAAAGTCATTCGGATAGCAGCATGCCTGCTGAGCTCATGTTATGTACTTTACTCCCTTGTCACTTCTAAATCAAATATCTTTTGGTCACTCTGATTGGCCTGTAATAAATGTGACAGACAGAACTTTTGTCCAATCAGCCTCTGAGACTTTTGTCCAAAGGTGCCTTTCCCATACACAGACTGTGTCCCAGTCCCAGTGAGACACATCCCATGCAACTGATATTTGAAACAGTCTATCTGGTGTGCCAGGTTACACCATTTGGGAACCGCTGTCATAGAATTATAAGGCATGTAAGTAGTCTGTGTAATGCCAATCTTTGGTTTCTCAGTCATTGTTCTGAAGCCTATCAGTGGTGGTCACCCAACTGGAAATAGTATCTTTCAGTCAAAAGAAAGGCTGTAAACCTAAAAAGATGGCACTAGATTTATTTTCAGTGCTCTCAAACAGAGCTGCTACTACGGTAGTCAAGATGGACAAATCAGTGGCCCTCTTGGGGAAATACTCCGCATCTGGTGGCATCAGGAATAGAGCAGTGGCATCTGACCGCTGCTGTTGTGGTTTCATTCATAGAAGATAATGGAGGCGATCGTTTTGACGTGCATTAGACAGCGGCGCTGTGTTTTGGGCTTTAAAGATGCAATCACACTAATCCCAGTTGCCCCATACTGTGCTGAAGCATGTCTCCTCTCTAGTCTCCTACAGCCCTGCACTCACACTGTTCAGGCCCAGCCACGGTTATCTCGTACATCATCACATCATCCACTGGATTTAATAGGAAAGTCTTTATGGTCCCCAAGGGGCAATTTGTTTGCAGTAGAAGCCCTCATAATCTATATTCATAATAAAGAATACACTTAAATACATACATATATAACACATAACTCCCATGGATTTCATCATGATACATGGGCAGTGAGATATGAGGTGCAAGTCCAACAGTCCATTATATAGAGTAATGGCAACTATGCCTACAGCTTATTTAAAACCAACAGCTGATGACTTCAGATGTAACTTCATCTTTGTGCATTTCTACATTTTTTTTAGCACCAGAGGTTCCTGCTTTGTTTCAACCTCACTTCCTGGTACAATTGAGTAAAAAGAGACAGTGGGTCAATTATGCACAGAGTTCAACTAACACCCCTTACTGTTGTAGGAGATAATGTGTATGACCGCACGCTCTCTTCACATGAAATCTCTGCAATATTGATGTTGTTCTCAGCTCCATTCAGTCACAGTACAGTCTGTTACAAAGCCTCTTATCCTTCCCTGTAGATGATGCTTTCATTGCTCTGCCTGAGCATGCTGGCACCTCACTGGTACATGATGAGTTTGTCCGTGGACTCACAGACCGACTCTTCTTAGCTGCCTTCATATCTGAGAGCTACACTAGTATTTATTTTAAGCACAGAGTTTGATGCTGACTCACTCACACAGAAGGGACTCCTTGTGATTTTAGTTGTTATTGTTTGGGAACAAGCTGCACCGTGTGACTCAGCTAAGAATGATGGGCACATAATTACTCATTTACGCATGTAGAAGTAAAGGCCGGACAATCAAAGGTGACCCTTTTTTCCTATTTTACAACACTACCTTGCTTTACACCAGGGGTCATCAAGTACATTTGCACAAGGGCCAGATTTAGTCTCGACAGAAACTTTGGGGGCCGGACTTTCACATAAACAAAAATTAAATATATATTTTGGTCTGATTGAAATATTATTGTAGTAGTGTTTATATTTTCTTTTAAAACTCAGGACATTTTTAGTCATTACCAGTGAGATCTATCCCTATTATCTATAATGCAGCAGGCCACAAGGAGACAGGCTTGACAACAGAACTGGCTGGGCCCCTAAAAATCCCAGAGAACTGGCCCTCCACCATTGTGATTTGGCACCAGTATTAACCCATTTTGACACTTTTAACCCCTTTTTGATCATTTTTGCCCCTTTTTGTTTCTTTAACCCAACTTTTTCAAGATTTTAACCCCTTTTGAACCACTTTTCCTGCATGTTTTATCCCCTTTGTGCCACTTTTATCCATTTTTTCCACTTTTTGCTATTATTTCCACTTTTTAACCCCTTTTCTCATTGCATTCTTTCTCAACAATTCTTGCAACTTTAAAACCAATTTTTGCCACTTTTTACCCATTTTTGATACTTTTTGCCTCTTTAACCCAATTTTTGCCATTCTGTAACCCATTTAAACCCCCCTTCCTGCATGTTTTATCCCCTCTATGCCACTGTTTTATCAATTTTTGCCACTTTTCTTATATTTTTGGCCACTTTTTAATCCCTTTTCATGACTTTTTTGCACTATTTTTTTGTCATTTGTATCAATTTTTGATGCTTTTTGCCCCCTTTTTTATCTTTTTATCTATTATCAAGAAAATAATAAAAAATTGTCTAAAAAAACCATTTTCTCATTATTCTGGCATTCAGCAAATAGAAATAATTTTGGTAATCCTAAATGACCAAAAACAGGAAAAGTTTAATCTGATTTAATGTTAGACGGTGAGAAAAAAAAGTTTATGTGCCTTTTTATATAGTGTATGTAAACTTCTGGTTTCAACTGTAGGCTCTCTTTTATGGAATAGCGTGTGAAGTGGTGAAGTGATTTTTACATTTGTATGACATCTGAGTAAGACTGAATGAAACTGCTAGTGAACAAGTCAGATGTTCTGAAAATATTCAGGGTTCAAGGACCAGACAGAAACATTATGTTACTGCTTTACAGGACAGCCAGTAAAGTGTTTTAGCAAGGTTTGATAACCAGACTGTTAAACTCAGATCGGTTCTCTAAAGCCTGTTCAGGAGGATGAGAATAACAACTGGCATATTTGTCTTATCTTCTACCTTCAGGAGATTTATTAAGAGACAGTGAGACAGCGGAGCCTTAAAATCTCCTCTGATACAACATCCTTTACAAAGAGATGTTGCCTTTCGACATAACAGATAAAACAAACAAGAAGAACTGTTTTTTATGTCTGAGCAAATTCTTTGTGTACTTGTTCTAACATTCACTAATGTGTACACACAGTTGTCATTCAGAGCCTCACTTGGACAAGAGTTAAAATGGACATCCAGCTGCCTTCTTAGTATATTAATGTTAACCTTAATGAAAGACAAAGCAAATGATGTGTTTCTTTAAAACAGAACTTCCCTGCTTGGCTGAGATGGGTGAGAAATATTGAGGGGTTTCAAAGCTGACAAATCTCTTTAAAAAATGTATTAATCTTTTATTTTGTCTTGTTTTGTTGTCTTGCAATATTGTGTTGGTTTGGCAACCTCAGCACTGTTAACAAAACATATTGTTCGACATAGCCAAAAGATGGCTGAGGAAGGCGCAAGCCGATACACGTGGGTGTGTTTTTAGTATTTCCAGCCTTATGAATTAAAGGCCTTTTATATTTTTCTCACCATCATTTATGCCAATGCCAAACTTTCCCCTTTATTTACAGTCAAAAGACTGATGACTAGAGCCACCATCAGCTAACATTTACCCAAGGCTCTTCCTCGATTTTATTTACTTTTTATTGTTAAAAAAATTGAAATCTGTCAGTCTGAGACCTCTCCCTTTAAAAAACTGTTTGCATAAATCCAGATTTCAAAAATGGCCATTTATAACTAGAACTGCCATGAGGTTAAAATTCCTTCCGTACACCTGCACCTGTGAATCTTCATGTAGTTAAGTCACGAAGCATCATATCTTATCTTCCTGGGAGCTCCTGAGCTTCCATGTCTCTCAGGGTCCTCTGGATAGTTTTAACCGCCTCCTACCCATCTAAAACTGCCTCATTTACCAACATAGGTCTTACATTTGTTAACATGAATAAAAAAAAGTTAAAGGGAATCTAAGAGCAGCTCAACTTTAAGAGCTGTAACTATCAATTTCAGGCCTCTTTTATCATCACCTCAGCTGCTAATGTTAATATTAGAATGTTTAGTCTGCTATCAAACAATTGCCTATCACTACTAATTCTACACATTTTGTTTCCTTCATCACTGAAATTATAGTCATACCCAAGAAAATATGTTTAGGATTAATTTATGGCCAGGAACACTTTTTCACTTAGTTGTCTTATCTTAGTTGTTATTGCTTTTCTGTTTGTTTTCATGCTTTCTGCATCTCCTTCTTCTTTTTTTCTCACTGTCCTTTCTATACAGTCTGGCTGCAGACCTCTCATCTCTGATGGCCACTCTCACAGATCTAAAATGCTGTGTGCCTCAGAACAGAAATACATGCTAAAACAAAATAAAATAAGATGGGATTAAACTTCCATTTAGGCTAAGGGTTAGGGTTAAGGTTAAGATACTGAAAGTTAAGAGTTTAAAAACTTGACCTGCAAAACCTGATTACAAAACGTTTAACAAAGCTGAGTAACCAGTCTGCTTACAGGAAAAAAAGCTTGTCCTCCACGAAAACATTCCAATCAGCCAGTGTAGCTTACATAGCTCTGTTAGCTGCGTAAGCTCAAAGATAACGTAGCTACATAGCCACAGTAGAAAATGTAGATAAAGTTAAACCACAAAACAGCTATGTAAGCTACAAATCTATTTTACCTATGTAGCTAAGTTAGCTTTAGCTACATTTGCTAAAGCTCATGTTGCAAAACCTAATTAAGCTATAGATAACAGAGCTACTTCGCTAACTTGGCTACCCAGGTAATAAAGCTAAAGCTAAACTCACAAAGCAGCTATTCAAGCTAAGTAGATATACTATCTACATAGTAACATTAGCTTTAGCTATGTTTGCAAAAGCTTACTTAGATTGATCTTATGTAGCAATGTTAATTATGTAGCTAGTGTAGCTGTTAGCTTTAGCTAAAGATGATGACACTTAAGCTAGACACTGTTGGTTTAACTACCTCTATTAGACCCCGGACCTTTTCTCTGTTTGATTTTTGAAATGTTTCTTATTCTGTAATGTTTACAATGTGGTTATTCCATGAATAACTGCCAGATTTTGTTTATGAATGAAACTGAATTTAAAAAGTTAAAACTGGAAATACGTTGTACCAGTAAATTATAGCACTTCCTTTCTGAGAGCACCTCAGATGAACGGTCGGTGAGACTCTTTTTAACTTAACTCTTCTGCGTCCACCTTCTCTACCTTTATGCTTATGCTATAACATTGCAAAAAATGAGAGAAAAGTGACTAAAATGGGCAAAAGGCAGCAAGAGTGGAAAAAATGGGGAAAAGAAGTGGCATTCAATGGCAAAAGGCAGCTTAAATGGGCAAGAAGTGGTTAAAAAAGGCATAAAAGGGGGGAAAATTTGCAAATAGCAAAAAGCAGGATTTAAGAGGCAAAAATTGTTTAAAAAAAAAAGGGCAAAAATAGGACATTAGTGGCAAAAAGAAGTGGCAAAAAAGTCCAAGTTTCCCTTTTTTAAGGTTTTCTGAGCAAAAATATGAAGACAGAGAAGAGCCACAAATCCTCTAAAATAAGAAAACGCGTGTCTCAAGAGCCACGTGTTGAGTATCACTTGTATAGTTTGCACGTTCTTCTGGTTTATGCATGGATTCGCTCCAGTTTCCTCCAAAAGACAAAAGACGTGCTCATTAGGTTAACTGGTGACTCTAAATCGATGATGGTGTGAGGGTGGTTGGTTGTTTTTCTCTATATGTCGGCCATGTGATCGACTGCTGACAAAGCCAGGGCGTACCTCGCCTCCGGCCCACTGACGGCCAGGATTGGCTGGAACGGGTCAGTGCTGTAGATAACAGATGAAATAACCTGGTAGGATTAAAGAACATGATACTCACTAAGGCCAATTTACACTTAAAGTCATTTTTAAAAATCTGGTTGTTCCATTACCTTGTGCTGATTCTAGAGCTTCACTTAAGTTTACTTCAGATTTGCATCACTGCTGATATTTTTACTCAGGAGTCACTGCTTTCACCTAAGATGAATTTTGAAATTTCACATTACTTGTTCATTAGAATCACTGCAGCAAAGGATTTCTTCACAATCATGACAGAGAAAATGAATGGATATGAAAAAAATATAAGCCTGTCCTTTTAGAGACTCAGCAATGAGAAAAACATGGTGTAGCCTTAAATGACTCTTCTTTACATGTGGGAGGGGGAAAATCTCTTTATTGATGGTGAAGTGCTTTCCTTTTTTTCATTGTACAAAGCTGCCCAACACTATTCTCCAGTGAACGTTTGAGAGTGATGCATTAGTGTTAAAATCCACAGCCCATCGCCTGCTGCAGAGCTAGCAGAAACTTCAGTGGTCTGGATGCTTTTAGCTGCAGGCTTTCATTAAGGAATAGATCAAAGAGATCAGATTGATAAAAGTCTAGGAGGGGCGATAAGCCGTGTCGCCAGCAGAAATTAAATTTTATGTTCAGATGCATGGGAATTAAGCACTGAACATGGGAAATCCCACGTTTTCCCCCTCACAGCATCATCCGCTTCACATGCTGCTCAATTATTGAGTTTTATGTTGCAGATACTTCAAGAGCGAGTAATTAAAGACTGCATATGTTATAAAACATTAACTTTGCCCCCTTCTCTCCTTGGCAATAAAAGAATGACTGGAGCACAATGTTGCTCATCTCCCTCCAAGAAGTATCAGTTGTTTTTGGAAAGAGGCCCAACATTCACAGAGACAAATGACCCTGAACTTGTGCAGATTTTTGTCCTGCAGGGCATTCAGGTTGTGTTGAGGATTTTCACCAGTTTGTTCATTTCAGAGGAGGCAGCGGTGTTCGAGTCCAGAGGGAGGGAGAAGAGGACACGTGCTAGACACTGGAGATGAAGATTGAAGAGATGAACAGAGAGGTGCTATATCAGTGCTCTCACAGAGACAATGGAGAAAGACATCCCTGTATAACCTCTGGTGAAAGGACTCACTGCTATTTCAATTGCCTTCAGCAAATAGAAAACTTAATGGAGGCTTCGAGGAGAAGAGAGGAACAGAACAAAGTTAGAGAGCGTGTTTTGTTTTAGTTTTTGGAAGCATATAACATCCTGAATAACCTGCAGTTATACCTTAACAGACTTTGAGTTTTAAAATAAGACACAAGAAATGTAAAGTGCAACTCCATCTTTAAAAGTACATTTTTAAATGATGAAACTAATTTGAATTTTACCAGGGATTTTAGCCTGAAACTAAAATCTACATACAGTATAGTGAAAAAGTAATTGTGTCAAAGTCATTAAAATATTATGGCTATTATGGGGGCTGAGGGATTGTGTTCAAAGAGAGCATCTGTTTTGATCTCTCGCATTGTTATTCTTTGTACGTGAAATACACTTGAGTAAGTACCGGCATGTCTGATGACCTTACATGATTGGATGGTATTCAATTTTAAGTTGTTTTAAACCCTCCCAAAATGTCCCCACTGTGAACAGTATTACCCCCAGGTTGTTAAAGAGGTGGCTCTGACCAAGCACTTGCCTGCATGCAAGCACATTAAGAAGAGTGGCGATTCCAGCCTGTTTCATTCAATCAGGCATGAACAGCTCTTTTCCAGCCTAGTCACATATCCTATTTTTACATTGTTGGATTGAGGTCTGGGATTTGACTCTGCCACTCCAGACTCTTGTCATCCTTCTGAGTATTTTCCTTTATGCTTCGGGTCCTTGTCTAGCTGGAAAATAAATCAAACCATAGTTCTCTTGCAGACTGAATAAGATTGGATTTCCCTATATTTTGCAACAGCTGCCAAGAAGCATCCCCACAGCATGATGCTGCCACCACCATGCTTCACAGTGGTCAAGGTGTTTTGCAATAATGTGCATTGTTTGGTGTCTGCCAAACACAGCGTCTTGTCTGATGGCCAAAAAGCACCATTTTGGTCTCATCGGACCAAAGAACGTTCTCCCACTTGACCATGGAGTTTCCCACATGCCTTTTGGTGAACTCCAGTCAAGATTTAATGAGAGTTTTCTTCAACAGTGGCTTTCTCTTTGCCACTCTCCCGTAAGGCTTTGACAGGCAACAGTTGTATGCAGAGTCTCTCCCATCTCAGCTGCTGAAGCTTGTAACTCCTTCAGAGTAGTCATGGCCTCTCTCACTAGTCTCCTTTTTGCACAGTCACTCAGTTTGTGAGGATGGACTGATCTAGGCAGATTTACACATGTGCCATATTCCTTCCTTTCCTGATGATGGATATAACTAAACTCAAGGGGATGTTCCCTGACTTATGAATAACCTATTATCTGAGGTGCTTGGAGTGTTCTTTTGTCTTTTAATGGTAGCCAGGAATACTGGTTAACCAGTGACTGGACCTTCCAGACACAGGTGTCTTTATACTACAATCACTGCACTCAGGTGATCCCCATTTCACTAATTGTGAGACTACTAATCCTAATTGGCTGGATCTTTGTTGAATTAGGTCAGTCAAGGGGGTGAATATTTAAGCAGTCACTTACTTTACCTTACATATTTTTGTTTAATTGACATTACTTTGTAGAAATCTGTTTTCACTTTGACATTAAAGAGTATTTTTTAATCAAAAAAGCCAAATTATGTTGACCATAATTAATTTATAAAATCTGTAAAAAGGTAAAACATCCAAGGGTATGAATACTTTATATAGGAACTGTTTGAAGGAGGAGAGGTGGAAAAAGGATAGATAAAAAAAAAAACTCCAAAGAGAAACAGATGGAAGTGGACAGAGAGGGGCTTTCACTCACCTGGATGCTTCACAAAATCTGGAGAAAATAACTTGTGACTAAGACTAGAAGCTAAAAAGATACAGACTTGAGCTTACAGTGCTTTTTTTTTTTTTTTTTTTTTGGCAAAATCTGTGCAAAAACGTATATTTATAAGTCAATTTCATGAACTGTGCTGTAGAAATATGTGAAGTAGACACTGCAGCAGCAAGGATTTTAAAAGAGAGATATCCTGTACCTCTTATCTCTCAGCTTCTGTACGCTAACAACAAGATTCTTGCCAGAAAAGCTGCATTAGTAGATATTTTTCTGTTAACACTGAATAAAACGAAGCAGCATTATTTAATGGACAAGGTTGGGAGATGTTTTCCTGGAGCTACACAGTCCACAGTGAAGAAGGTTCAATGGATGGGTCAACAAAAACATGGAACCTTGCCGAGGGAGACGGCTGTTTGTTTCCTGTTTCCTTCCAACACGCAATGTTGTTGTATTTTTATAGCCATGCCTGTCATTGTTCCATAACCTTCACAGGATGGTTATTTCTGTCAGCGTGGTGATTGTCATTCCCTGAATCTTAATCTTTTAATTTCTTCAAAGAAGCTGTTTCTTAATCTAATCAGCAGTGCGATAAGTTCCACACTTATGGCAAGAAGCAGAACATAACAAAGGTTACATCATTCAACAAGTCAGCAGCTTTCATCAGAAAAGGATATTAATTAATCTAATATCATTAATCTATAAATGGTGCCCCTTTATGACAAAGTGAAAACAGAATTTTAAAATTATTTGCTAATTATTCAAAAAAGAAGAAGTATCACGGAGACATAAGTATTCAGACCCTTTGCAAATCACTTGAAATTTAGCCCAGTTCCTCCCATTTCTCTGGGTCTTTGCTGAGATGTTATGGCACCTTGATTTAAGTCCATTAAATTCATTGGACATGATTTGGAAAGGCATACATCTCTCTATAGAAGGCCTCACAGCAGACAATGCAGACCAGAGCAAAAACCAAGCCAGAGCATCCATAAATTTCAAAAAGAAGAAGTTTGGTACAACCAGGACCTTTCCAAAAGCTGGTGGCTCATCAAACTGAGCAATCAGGTGAGAAGGGCCTTAGTAAGAGAGGTGAGTCACTCTGACTGAGCTCCAGAGATCAACTTAGAAGCCTCTTCTAAGTGCAAAACCTGCTTGGAGTTTGTGAAAAACTTCACATGAAAGCCAGGCGGGTTTCAGGTGTTTTGCACTCAGAAGAAGCTTCCATCTAACAATTCTGCCATAAGTCCAGATCAGTGGAGGGCCGCAGTGATGTTTGTCCTTCTGGAACTTTGTCCCATTTATTAGATCACTAAAACTGTTTAGCCCACTTAAGAGGGGAATACTTTTCCAGTCTTTCAATAGTTCTGCTAACTAATTCACATAAATGAACAAATTCAATGAATGAACCATCCCATTGCTTAATTCAGTAGTCCTGTGATATGTCTTGTATTGCTCTTGAGAGGTTTTTGTCCTGCTCTGTTGAACAAAGGAAGTAAAAGCATGTTGTTGACTGAATAATTATGCTCCTTTCATAAGGTTAATCCTCTATTTTAGAAAGTCGCAGTACATTATAAGGCCAGAAGGACAGACCATCAGCTGCTAAATCAACACACAGAGCATGATCAATATCATATCAGTGATCAGGCGATGTAACTCATTGGTGATCTGTGACCTGATGGAGGCAATCCTAATTTGCACATCCAGATTCAATGATGAACTGATTAGATTTTGGAGGTCAAAGATCAAAGTCTCTCTCTTGTGAGCACATTATCTCAACAATGCTTGGAGGGATTGCCATCAAACTTTGCACAACCGTCCACTGTGACTCAAAGATGAACTGCAAGATTGTGGATGTGAAAACAGTCTAACTTTTCTCGACCCAGTCCTGTACTTCTCACAGCGGGGTAATTGGATCCCTCACGGAGGTATGTCACTGCCAGGTGATAGTTCTAATTAATGTCTGCAACCACTGCCATGGGGTGGGTGCAGCAGTCCTTTCTACAGCAGATAGTCCCAATGTCTGATACATCTGACTGTGGAAAGAAAGCAGCAACTAGTTTTCTGCATGACCTATGCATTTTCATGTTTTCCACAGGGAGCACCAAAGTCAACAACAACTGAAAGTGCCTCAAAGGAGCTTTAACGTTGGAAAAAAATGATTATTTGCTATATTTAGGTAAGTTCAAAGCATTTGCATGTAGATATTTGTTGGAGAAAAGGATGCCTAGAGAGCAAGAGTGGAGGCTTGTTAAGGCGTGTCAGTAGTACATGGTCTATTTATTGGAAAAAAAGTAACCTGATACAAGACCCTGCAAAGACAATAATGCAACAAGTGGCATGCCCGTGTCACCTTTCACATGTTATCAGCCCAACAGGATGAGATGGAAGGAATGAAAAGCTTAAGATTTGTTTGTTTAGAGAAAGACATCAGCAGACAGCTATATCCTGCAGGTATCCGGGTCCTGTGAGCTTCACCATGTTATCAAAGAGCCCAGCTGGGACCTGGTAGTTAGGCGGGGATGACACTAACTACTTGTGCTCTCTGGACTGGCTTCAAGGCAGCTTGGCTTTCTCTCCTCTCGGTGCCTTGAGGTTGTTTTCTTATAGCCTTTAGAATATGACACTAGCTTTAAATAGGTGTCACATATACGTAGTCTTCGGGTTTACTTAAGGTCTTTTGTTGCTGTGCTAGCTCACACAGGCCTAGTGTTGTGTCGTGATGCACTTGCCAATTAGGGGAGTTAAAAAAACACACCCAGGGGACAAGGCTGCTGTTGACATTCTCCAGTGCTGATGAGGAGCCATGTGTCGAACCCCGAGGGAGGTGCGGGGGGGGGGGATAAGTGCAAATAAGAGAAGGTGTGATAGAAAAAGAAGGTAGAAAGAAATTGGGGAGTTCCTATACTCAGGTGTAATGTGGCCCTTCCCTGTCATGGTGATTTATGAGGAACAGAAACATTATAATATTCCTGCTGCAAATCAGAGAAATGGGAGCACAGCAGGAGGGGAGGAGGAGTGTTAAATGCGTGTGGATGTGTGCAAACAAGTAAAAGGGTAAAGTATGCATATGCTAAAAGGAGGAGGAAATATATCACAACAATAAGTGGACACTTACAAAAACACCTGCTGCTCCTGCTATACATTCTACACCTACACACCACTTCAGCATACATTTGCAATTTATGAATGCTCCTATATGCACTCAGGCTTTCTCTCTAAATTAAAATAACAACAAACCAGGATGCTCCTACATCCTGGAAAGGTGCTAGTCTCCTTAATGGATTTTTACAGCAATGACTCAACTTGGTGTCCTTTTGCATCAGGGAACGAGTCACTTTATAGGTCAGACGTGGAATAAAAATGTAACTCACAGAATCTCAGTTTGAGTCTCTTTTTCATTTGTAAGTGAGAGGTTCTCTGTAGGATGACCTGTTTTTTCAAGTCAAGCCTGTGCTATAAGCACAGGTCCAGTCGTATGCACATGTATCCGTTGCTCATTACGGACTTTAATTAACCTTATCACAGCTCAACATGCTCTCAGAGAAAAAGAGGCCTGAGTGGAAAGACTGATAACCTTGGTTTCTCCATGTGACTCTCCATGCTATTCCTGTTTGAAGTATCGCTCCATGTCTCTTCTCACACACTCTTATCAGACTCTCTCATGCACCAACACATGTCACCTAACGCCCGCAACATACACACATATACCAGCATGTTTATGGACTCACTGCTTTGTTAAAGTTTATTACTCTCAAAGACATTACTCAAGCTTTCTCATTACAAGCTTCTGGCATTTCCAAGATTTTAATTAACACAAATAATATAGATTATATTTCAAAAAGAAATATTGGGACGGATATACACAATTGGGACCCTCCTGCTGATCCCAATTAATGAGAATACCAAGCACCGTGAGATCAATTGATCTCTGACTTTGGCAGAGTGTTAACAATTTTTGTGTTCATAATTCATAGCTACTCATCATGGACCACCCCAGGGACCTCCAGTCAGCAAAACCTTCTGACCTTTATTTATAAAACCATGTCTGTAAATTCAGGAAATGGAGGTAACGTGATTCAAGGTGTACACCTATAAACAAGCAGCATTATCTGTAGTTAAGAAATGAAACCAATACTCAGTGCCAAAGGCTGCAATTCCTCTAGTGGCCTCTTGGGAATGTCTCCAAATGTCACATACAATTATTCAGAAGATGTTGTTTTATAGAAGAAATAAATATGTCTTTGTCCTTGTTAAAACAATGAAAATGTCTTAATCGGTGTGCAACATGTGTGTGTATCAGGGTTGGAAATCAGCACCTGGCACCAGGCAAATCCAGGCATTTGGGGAGCCAGCCGTCCACACTTGGATACTATTTCTTGACCTGAACCACTTTAATACAGCTTGTGTTGTCAGTTGGAATGTATGAACCAGGATTATTGGTGGTAGAACATACAAAGGAGTCAGCATTGTTTTTTTAAACAAATATGTTAAACTGACTTGGATACCCTTAATGTGTTCAAATCCTTAGTGAAAGATCTAAAATCCAAGCTTTCTTTAGATTCTATATTGTAATGCATGAGTTTGAGTTGTTTGGGTTGCATCCATTCTTAACCAGATTAGCCCTGAAAAAGAGATCTTTGATTTTAATGGGACAAATCTCCTTGAATAAATGTTAAATAAAACAAATAAAGACGATAGTGCTTTACTAAAGAGCGGATGGATTATTTATGTCTTAGCTTCTTTAGTCAAGTAAATATCTCCTGATACTAACTCCAGCTAACCAATAAGCCTATGACACAAATTGAGTAGGATTAATAACTTATTGTCTGTCAACTCTGTTTGGTTCCCTTTAGTACCACTGAAAAAGTCTCAGTGACCCACTTTTTTGGGTCCTGACCCACCAGTGAAGAACCACTGTCAAAGACAGTTTATTAAGATGGAGGGGAAAAAGCTGCTTGGAAGTGAAGCCAATGTATTTAAATTAAAAAATGGGTTACATGTATTTTGCCAAACCCTAATTTGTTGTGATAGTAATCGTACTCATACTCGTACTCTAGACGATGATGCTGACAAATGCTGATTCTTGCAGTGCTCTCAACCCACCTAGCAGTAAAGAAGAGAAAAAGTGACAGAAAATGGAATGAAGAAAATCCTATAAACAGACTGACTCAGCTTTATTACATGTTTTGTAATCAGGTTTTGCAGGTCAGGGTTTTTTACTTTTAACTTATGGTATCCCCTACCCCAACCCTCAATGGAAATTAAATCAGGCTTTATTTTGAAAGTTGTAGAGTGTTTTTCTGTGCTGAGATAAAAAGCGTCTCAGATGCATGGTCAGTGAGAGTGGCCATCAAAGATGAACGGTCTGCAGCCACACTGTCGTGAAAAAATTCTGACATGCTAGTCTGAAACTTGGTCTCAGGATATCTTACACATTGTTAATTTTGTCACACCATAAGAACTTTGGTCATTCCTGATGCTCATATTTAGGCCTGACGTTTGACAGTGAACTGAGACGATGCAGTCGGGCCAAAATTTGACTGAATTCCTAGTCTGAGCTTGCCTTAAGCCATTCTTACGAATGCAATATCTCAAGAAGTCTATGACTGATTTTCTTCAAACTTTGCCCAAATTCCAAGTCTGTCTCAAGGATGACCTGATAAGAGTTTGCACCATATGGGTCAAAGGTCAAGATCATTGGGCCACATCTTTATCAGTTTTCCTTACCAGGACATTCTTATCAGCATGATATGTGGAAAGCTAAGCTGACTGTGCCCTAGTTTCAGCTTCAAATCAGTGCAACTGCTCCTTTCATCTCATTTTTGGCAGAAAAGCACAATTTTAAATCAAAAGAAGTACTTAATGGGCCTCATGGTCATTAATGAGAACACAATATCTCAAGAATGCTTGAGGAATTGTCTTCAACCCTCCTTAAATTTTTTCTGTGCTTCAAAAATGAACTGATTAGATTTCATGGGTATGAGGTCATTGTCCTCAAATCTGGTAGCAAAATAATTCAAGAATGCACAAGAGACTTTTGTCAAAGTGTGACCAAACCTATCCATGGACTTGAGGGTGAACTGTTTCTGTTTGCATGAGCAAATATATGAAATTTCAGTCTTTTTTTATTGCTCTAGACCGAGGCATACAGCCGTACACCATCAATAGTTAGCAGGTTGTGGAGGCATATAAATGTTTGGCAGCTGTTCCAGCTCTTGTGTGCCGACATAAGTTGCCTGGATTCGTCTAGGTTATTCTGGGTTTTCAGTTTTATTTTTATTCTTGGTCTTTAATTTTATTCTGGAATTTTATATATCAAGGATTCATAATGTATTTCCAACTTGTCATGTTTTCAGGCTCTGTAATGGGTCTACTAGAATGATTATGATGTTGGAGTTACATTGCTGGCTTTATCTTTCATGGGTTCATCTGCTGATGTGATTTTGTCTTGTTGTTATGTTCTTTGCTTGTGTTAGGATGATGCTATGTTTTATTTGTGCTTCTGCTTATTGTCAAAGAACTTTGCAAACCTCTGTTTTTAAAGGTGCTATATAAATAAAGTTATTATTATTATTATTATAAGAAGAAGTGAGGGCACACTAAAGAAACTTCTGCCTAAGTGATAAAAAAAAAGTGAGAAAGATCCCACACAGTAAAACGTCACTTTTCTTTCTACAGTGGTGTGAATAATTGCCATTTAGAGGTCAGCCAGTCTCACTCCCACTCAGTGTAGTACTCTCATTTAAAGAGCAGCACAACATTAACCCACTTCCTGTCGCAGTCCGCACACAGACAGCAACTAATTCCTCTTCAGGTAGAACATTTAGTACATGGCCTCCTGTCAGTTGTGATGGATAATATGTGATGAGGAGCAGAGGGGAAAATCAGGAGCCACGCATATAATAATAATGTCGCGTAGAGTCAGAAAGCTCAGCGAGATGCAGGAGGAGCACAGCGAGATGAAATGAAAGGGGGCAGAAGGGGGATTAGCCACAGCTATTAGCAGCTTCTAAAGTAATCACACTCATTAGTTGCTATCAGATTGGGTTAGATGGTTATAAAACAAAGAGAGGGAGAGAGAGAGAGAACCCAGTTTTTCTTTACCAGTTAATAACAGTGCAAGTGTCTGTGTTAAATTAAAGAGTGTTGAAAGAGGTAGAGATATCCCACTGTAAAAAATACTCACTACGAATAAGAGTCCTTGAGTTAAACTGCTCAATACAACAGCAAAGGAAGTTCTTTTAATCTCTGCCTGGTGTAAGCCTTGAAGGGATCACACGTTTTGCTTCTGTGTATGAGCCGGTGAGTCATGGATGTATGAGGCATTGGTTTTATGTGGGTATTCATTAACACCTGTATCCTTAATGCCCTTTCATGTTTACAGCGATCAATTCTCCTTCCTGAAATACGTTTTGACTAAGATCACTCACCTTCCTGTGTGCATGCAAGTATATACTGAGAAAGCACTTCTATAAAGGAGCTTGCTTTGTGCCTTCATTATAGAAGATGACCGCGTATACAAGTGAAACAGGGGTTAGAGTTCATGTAAAATAAGAAATATTTTATTTGATTATTTATGAAGTATTCCATATAGAAGAAGCAATAAGTGAGGGATTGACACAAACCAAGCACTACACCATACAGATAGAACATTTCTGGCAATACAATGAAAAGGCAGCATAGATATGGCCATTTTAAATAGATTTGACTAAATAAATACTGCAATATTCCTTTTTTATCATTAGAGGGATTTGTTGGATTTTGGTTTCTCTTGTTTCAAGAAAGTTTAACACTTGGGGTGACCATGTGGCCTGATGTTTTGAGGAACATCCCGCTGCATAAATGTCAGTCAGTGTTGTTGCCAAGACTGTTTCTATTTAACCAACAGAAAAAACCATTACTGCACTGTACGTCACAGCTCACTACTGATTTGTAGGTGCACATCAATTAATCTCTGTGTGCTTATCATACTCACAAAACCTGCTGTGTATTGTCAGGTAGGCTAGCTATCATGTCAAAAACAAAGTCAGTGTTTTCCTCGGGGCACCCGCAGAGTTTTACGTTTTTCAAAAAGTACTGGGTAATCCCCTCCAAAAGTATTGAAATGGTGAGCCCAATTCCTTTATTTTTCTTGTAGACTACAAACATCTGGGTTTGACATTAAAAGATGAATATGACACAAGAGATAAAAATTTCAGCTTTTATTTCCACTTGTTTACATCTGGATCTGATACACCACTTAAAAGATAGTTTGAGTCCACCCATTTGAGCAAAAGTATTGGAATATGTGACTGGCTGAGGTGTGTTTGTTGCCCAGGTGTGTCCTATTACATTGATTATTCACACAATAAAGAGTGCTGAATGTTCAGATTTAGGTTTTGCCTGTGCAGACTGCATTTGTAGTTAGAGTTGTAACCAATATAAAAGCCAGAGAGCTGTCTATGGGTGAAATAACAAGTGATTGTGAAGCTGAGAGAAGATGGAAAATCAATCAGAGCCATTGCACAAACATTGGCCACAGCCCGTATAAACATTTGGAATATCCTAGAGAAGGAAGAAACCACTGGTGTACTCAGTAACAGATGCTGAATGGGTAGACCAAGCACAACAGCATCAGTTGATAACATGAACATTGTGAGAGCTATAAAGAAAGACCATAAAACAACTGTTAGTGACATCAGCAACAACCTCCAGAGAGCAGAAGTGAAGGTATCACCATCTACTGTTCACAGAAGACTTCATGAACAAAAGTACAGAGGCTACACCAGAAGATGCAAACCACTCATTAGCAAGAAGAACAGGAAGGCCAGGCTGGAATTTGCTGAAAAGTACAGAGACAAGCCTCAAACATTCTGGGACAAAGTTTTAGGGACTGATGATACAATGATGAACCTTCACTAAAGTGATGGAAAAAGATGGAGAAAGAAAGGATCTGATCATGATCCCAAACATACAAGCTCATCTGTGAAACACAGTGAAGGTAATGCCATGGTTTGGATTTGCTTGGCTTCTTCTGGGATAGGCTCATTAATTCACATTGATGATGTAACACATGATGGCAGCAGCAAAATAAACTAAGAAGTCTACAGAAACTTTTTGACTTCCAATTTAAGGAAAGATGCCACCAAACTAATTGGGAGATCACTGATCATGCAGCAAGAAAATGACCCAAAACACACTGGCAAAAAAACAAATGAGTTCATCAGGGGCAAGAAGTGGAAGGTTTTAGACTGGCCAGATTCAAACCCTATAGAGCATGCATTTGACCTGCTAAAGAGGAGACTGGAGGGAGTAACCCTCCAAAACAGACAGCAACTGAAAGAGGCTGTGGTGACAGCCTGGAGAAGCAAGTTATTGCAAGAAAAGGATTTCCAAGTAAATATCAAATCTTTTTCATTTAAATCTGTTTTAAGTCTATCTGTTCCAATACTTTTGCTCACCTAAAAATTTGGTGTTCCGTTACAAATAAAGCTATCTCCTAAGTTGTGTATTAGATCCAGATGTAAATACCTGGAAATAAAAGCTGAAATTTTGATCTCTTGTCTCATATTCATCTTCTTGTGTCAAAGTCTACAGCTAAAAAAAGGAACTAGGCCCACCGTTCCAATACTTTTGGAGGGGACTGTGAATGCCAAGTGTCTATTTAGTGGAAATTCTGAAACACAGCCATTTCCAAACTTGCAATCACAAATGCCGGAAGTAGCACTGCAGGTGTTTCAATCAGAACTGTGCCACAGATGTATAAAGTCAAGCACCTAGCCATGCAGTCTCCATTTGCAAACATTTGTGATACAACAAGATGTTGTTCTGAAGAGCTCAGAGACTTCATGTGTTGTACTGTGATGGGTGTCACCTCTGCAATATTGTGGTTTGGGAAATATCATCCATGCTGGATATTACACAGTCACATGTAAATAATATCATTAGAAAACGGAAGCATTCAGGAACAACAGCAACTCAGCCACGAAGTGGAAGACCACGTAAAATCACAGATTTGGGCCAACAACTGCAACAACAACAACTTATCACTAGTGCTTCAACGGACTAAAACATTTTGGACAATGCTATGCTTCCAACTTTGTGGCAACAGTTTGTGGAAGACCCCTCTTCAGTTCAGTGTGGAAGAACTTGACTTGCCCACACAAAGGCCCGTCTGCAACCCCATCAAGCATCTTTACGATGAACTGGAACAGAGATTGTGAGCCAGGCCATCAGTGCCTGACCTCATAAATGCTCTGCAGAATGAATGGGCACAAACTCCCACAAAAACCCTCCAAAATCCTGTGGAAATCCCTCCAAGAAGAGTGGCGGCTGTTATAGCTGCTAAAGGCAGACCAACTCCATACTGAAGTACATGTATTTGAATACAATGTCATTACAGTCCGTGTTGGTGTAATGGTCAGGCAACCAAATACTTTTGTCCATAAAGTGTACTCTAGTGAGGCAAACACGAGTGAAAACCAACTCAAGCAGGCTGCTTAAGAGGGCATCTATGCAAAGAATCTCAAGTTATATAGTAGGCAGTGATTGCACTGTCTTTAAAACTGATCAGTTTAAAGCTGAAGATGAGACACTGTTTTGTTTTCATATTTCAACTTAAGTTATGTTGGCTACAATTTTTGTCATTAATTTTCACATGTATTTTTAGGTTACGCTCCATGAACAGTAACTTGTCTTCCAAGCGGGCAGATTTGAATCTCACCTGTTGTTCCTTTCCTGCATGCCATCCCCCCACTCTTTCCACTGTCCCGTCCTCTCCAGATCAAGGCAAAAGCCCAAAAATAAATCTTTAAAAGGCTCTTGACTCTCTCTGGTTCAAACAAAAGAGTAATTTCTCCACTATCAGCATCAAACTATCAATTATTGTTTTTTCTCATAACTTTCTAATGTTTTTTTGGCAGAGAAATATTTAATTTCACTCACCCACATGTCCTTTTAAAATTGGAGACCAGATGGGAATTTGTATTGGTTGGCTTTTACTGCAACAAAAAGTGCTAAATGTGAGAACATTTAAAAACATCAAAGTAATAACAGCTAGCTCACTCCTGGCTCATATGCAGCATTTCTTGGGATGTAAAAATAGCACGATGTATCACGGGTGCCAAATCAGCCATCAACAGTTTAGGCATCCTCCAAAGGACGCCAAACTTTATTAATAAAATTTAAACAACCAAGAAAATCTTTTTTTAATATCATTTTGAGATAAGATACTGGCATCAAGGTAATGATCTGCACAAGAAACAATAAAAGATACAACTTCATATGGATTTTGCATACACGTGTAAAATGTCAAAATTAAAATACATACCAGAGCACTCTTAGTAAGCAGTGCTGCACTTTGCCACCCACACTGCTTTTATTACCTCTGAGTCTGTCCATTCTAATCTCCCAAGTCATTTCAAATTTTTACTTCACATCATTTTTGCCTAGCCAAGCCTTGAAAACGACACATCCCTGCAGACTGACCCAAATATTGAAACATGCATGTGCAGGATGAAGCTTGTCGCCTCAAACAGTCTGTCAGATGTTGTGCTGTTCCCTGTTGAAATGAGTAAGAAGCCTTGATATATTTTATTCATTGGAGGATGTAGACTGTAAATGACATTATTAATGTGCTCCCTGGTTCCCGTGGTGAGAGATGTTTACTAAAGCTCTAGAAAATAGGATTGCTCCCTGCATTGTTCATTAATATTTCACTATTGTATTCCAGATGTTCTGTGAGAGTCCAGAGGTGCTGTCGAAGGAAATTTGAGAGTGGTCATGCATTATATGAGTGCATACAATGTAGATGCTGCTGAGTTGGTTTTCATGAATAATTTTCACTTGATCTAACAGTGCATAAAACATACTGAGACAGGCCGAGAGGAAGAATAGAAGGAAGAATACCCAGAAGAAAATCACAGCATTATACAGAAAAAGTGTAAGCAGCTAAAAAAAAAAGAAACACATACACAAGCTTCTTTTGTGTTTGTTGATGGGCTTCTTCTTCTTTTTATGCCTGTGGTGGTGATAGCGGAGGCCAGAGGCATTATGTTTTCAGGTAGTCTGTCAGTCTTGGCCATTCTTCTGAACAAAATATCTAAAGAATCCTTAGAGGAATGTGTTCCAACTTTGCACATATGTCCACTCTCACTCAGGAACGAACCGATTCAGCTTCAGAGGTCAAAAGCCAATTTAGAGTCACCAGTGAACCCAACAAGCACGTCTTTGGTGGTGGGATGGCCGGAGTACCAGGAGAGAACCCACACATGCACAGGGAGAACATGCAAACTCCACACAGAAAGGCCCCGAGGCAAACCGGGGACCTTCTTGCTGTGAGGCAACAGCGCTAACTCCTGCGCTGCCGTGCATCATGAAGTGCTTTTATGTGGACTCTTTCATTTTGAGTGAGCTCTCCACGTTTTACCATTTTGTACAGGAATGAGGGATTTCAAACTGAATTCACCCAGAGAGTTCCAGGCCTGCTAGAAATGCAGGGCTACAAAGACATTGATGGTGTCATTAGAACGACAAAACAGAGGGCTCTGATGGGAGAAAAAGTAAGTGGCTATGATTTATGGCTCAAAAGTTACTTAACTTTTAATAACCTGTGTTGCTTCTTTTCATATACGACAATGTGACAAATGGTGTGTTATTCAAGTTTTAAATGTGTGTTAACGAGTCCTTTCCAGGGCTATACTAAGAACTGAAAAATCTGTATTAGTGTTGTAGGACTAATGCTTCCTTTACCACTTTTTTGTGATCCATAGCTACAAGCTTCCTCACAGCTCCCAGAAACCCGCTTGTGTATCATCCTAAAGCCACTTAACGTGGGTTCAAAGCCATTTCTGACCAGAAAGTCATGCGTCAAAAGTTTGAATTTGTGACAAACACTGCTCCCCACAGGCTCTTCCCTCGACCTGAGTGAACAAGAATTGCCATATTTTGATCTCTCACAAGAGACAGAAGGTTCACCGTAAGACAAAACTTAGAGAAAGAATGGGATGACAACAAAAACAGATGGCAGCCCTGGTCCAGATGGATCTTGTGTAGCCTCACTGTTAGAGGTTTTAACCATTACTTTTGGGGTTCAGTAGGAGTAGTTCTTTATGTAGTCCCTCTGTACTCTCAGTGAACTGGACAGAAAACACAGTGTTGATTACATTGAGTGGGATACAGACCTGCTGCTGGTGCCACTGGGTCAATACTACTGTCAATAGAGGAGGCTACAGAGGCTAAAGACAGGATGTGTTCAGCTAACTCAGCTATCCTCCCTCTTCTTCAGAGTCACTTAATTATACCTGATACCCAGTCCCTACAAACCTCTCTGATCACTATATAATGTCACTCACTCTTATGTCAACATATTCATGACATTTTGTTCCTATAAATTCACAGTAAATTTGTTTTTGGCATAATATCTGTTCTTTTTCTCCTCTTCAGAGTCTCTAATACCAGCGCTGGCCTGATGAAAAAAGAGAATAGAGTAGCAGATGAAAACGCATGCTCTCAGGAGGCTAACAATGATATGATCAGGTTAAATGAAATGCCTGGGATATTTCAGGAAGGGGGTTGTTCTATGTCAGGCTGAAACTTCAAGGAGAGGATCTTTAACTCTTTAAATCATGTAAATATGATCATTTAGAGCCCTAATTGCATGGGATTTGTGTAACTTGGGGACCTTGTATTACCTGCAAACAAAATACCTGCTGACAACATAATAAAGCGGAAACATTATCAAAAAATCTGCAGCTTTTAATGTAATAACCACACAAACATAATAGCAGTTACTCCCGCAAATGTACATTGGTGGGGATTTATTATGACTGGGGAATAAATAAATCACCATCTGTCAGAACTACTTCCCACAAATGTAATGCAAACATACAAAAATTACAGTTATGACCACTGTTTGCTGTATCCTTCTTACAACTCCCAGGGGTTTCAGGTCAACTTAATCTCAAGTCACATCAAAAATGTAGTTGTGACCATTTTTTGTTCGCCATGAAACAGGAAGTTCTTTGAGAGTAATAAAACACTTGTGAGCCGTGAATTAAAAAAACCCCTTCCTGTTTCATGGCAAACAAAAAAAAGGCCAAAATGACATGTTTGGTGTGACTTATGCTTAAGCTGACTTTAACCCACTGGCAGTTGTAAAAATGCTACAAACAACAATGACCACAAAAATTAATTTGTCAAGTTCACATACATCTGGGAATTATTATATATATATTTTTAAATCTGGAGATTTTAAATGAAATAAATCCATGCAAATTTAAAAGGTGTGTTTGTGGGAAATCTGTAATTATGCATGCAGTAGGCAACTGATATTACATTTGAGGGATTTTTTAAAATATCTCTTGCGATTATTATGTTAAAAATTGCAGATATGTATAATGTTTGTGGTTTATTACGTTTGTGGGCAGTTATTATGATTGCATGTGTAACAGGCCTCTAAAAATGCATCATTATTGCCATGAATGTGTGTTTTTTAATCCTGTGTGAATCCATAATGCTTGTAATAGAGTAAGAATATCTGGGCAAATCACCTTTCATATTTCAGAAAACAGAGAGGTCCTTTTAAGAAATCCCCCTCCTAATCGGCACATCAGTAATTTTTGTACCTCTTTTCCAGGGTGAGAGTAATGGAAGCTGTGGTGGACATTGTAAACTGGTTTTTGGAGGGATTTTGGGTGAAAAATGAGCTGACTCACCTCAGAATGGAAAGCCACTCATATAAAGAGCAAAGTAAAATCCAGAAGAAGTAGAGTCAATGCATTATTAGATGGTTCATGGGTTTTGAAGCATTTGGAAAGGAACATTTCATGACATTTTTCTCTTTTCATGACCCCTCACTTTCAATAGCCAAAGCCAAAGGCATTATATTTTCAGGTTGTCCATTCATCTGCTCATCTGAGCTATTCTTATAAATAACTCAGGAGCACGTTGAAGGATTTTCTTTAAACTTTTTACAAATGTCCACTGTGACTGAAAAATGAACTGATCGGATTTTGGAGGTCAAAGGTTATGTAACTGAGCTTCATGGTCAGCTTTTGCCTACAACATTTCTAGGAATCACTGCCACAGATTACATCCATCCCTTAACTGTCCTTTCACTGTTAAGGAAATTGTATACCTCATGGAGGCATATAACTACCAGGGGGTAGTTCAGGTTTCTTCTGAATGATTTACAATATATTTCCAATAGGCTGTACATTGTAAATTACATCCCTCCAACGGATACAATGTGGATGGTGCAATGTTTTCCATCAGAAATGTCGGACAAATTTAATATATTACAGACTTCACTTATCAAGTCAGAATGTGCTGCACCATTACTGTGGTTAGAGGTTAATTCCTAAATTGCCAGAGGTCCACTTACCAGTAATGCTGATGTGCTCAGGAGAGTGAGGATGGGAAGGGTCAGCTGTTTGATACAGGAACAGCAGCTGCACTTTAACAGGCACCTGGTGTGCTTTCCCAGGCCTGATCCAGCCCCCTGCACACTGGGTTGCCCAGGACCCGGTGGGCTGGTCCAGATGTCAGGGCAGCCGTGTGCATCGTGGAGGGGGCAGATGGGAGGATACCTGGAGAGATGGGGCATGGGACTGGCGCAGGCCTGGAGAAAGCCAGAGCAGTACAGAACCAAGGTTGATGGGGCAAATGTCGAACTGGGATGTGCCCCCCACCTGTCCTGACTGCATATAAAAGCCTTTGTGTTCTTTTTCAGTCACGATCTTTTTGCTCTATAAAACCCCACAAAAATATTTAATATGATGAATGAATAACAGGAGAAACTCTTTGGTTTTAACACTTTGATTATTAAGACAAAAATTGTTTCAAAACTTTTTGAGAATAAGTTGAAATGAATGAATGTGATTATGGATCATCAGTGAAATAACAAAATACACACAAAAGTAAAATTTATTTTTCTATATTTGGCTCTGTAATGCAATAATCTTATTGGAAACCCTGAAATTAAGACACACTGACCTCATCTGATCAATATTAGTGCCCTTATATGCATGTTGTAAGACATGAAAAGATAAACAATTCGGAGGTGGGGCCCTTTGCAGATGTATTTATGTCGCAGAAACGTTAAAATCTCTTGAGCTTGTGTTCACCACAGACCTTATTTCAGGCATTTAACCAAAACTCAATCAAAAATCCCACTGACTCAGATGAGGGAACGGGAAATGCTGAAATGCTAACTCACTTCTGCATTTAAGGACTTGTTCCTGCACCACTCCATAGATAGAAGACCACGCGACCATATAACATCACTACCCAGAATGCATCAAGACAGTCTGTTTGCAGACTCTAGATTTCAGACACCCCCTCTCGTAGAGCGTTACAGTGAGACACTATCTTTGTCAGAATGGAAGTGCTGTGACTGTAGATAAAATGTATTTTCTACGTATTTACTGTGTAAGCCAATGAAGCTAAGTTAGCTGTAGCAACCTAAGCTCAAGCAGACATAGCTACAACTAATGTAGCTATGTATGCTACCTAGATAACACAACTATGCCGCTTATGTAGCAAAAATTAACTTTGTAGCCTGGTCTGTAAAGATATCCATGAGTTTTGTGAGCTTTAGCGTTAGCTACATTATCTATGTAGCTAACAGATAAGCTTTGTTTGCCATACTAGACTTTATTCATTGCAGACAAGCTTTTTTCCTGTATAAGCACACTTCTTATTGACCAGGTTGGACCAGGTTTGTAACTTAAAGTCACTGAAAGTTTCAGTGTGTATTTATGTCCCTCTGAAATGCATTGTGTAGCAATAGCAGTCTGCACAATTTTTTATATTTTCTTAAAAAGTGGATATCTAGTCCTTTTCTTCAAACAACATACATTGAAAACACAACTGTTAGCCTACTTAAGTCTTCATTTCCTCTTATGAAGGGGCTCCTTTAAGAAATTTGGCAAGAGGGGTGCTGTATGGGGGTCCTTGACATTACAAGTTTGGGAGCCTCTGTCCCAGACTGTTGAAGTATTTAAACAGAGATAGATTTTTTTCCCATTTCAAGTCTAATGGTAAGTTAAGCTAAACATGCCCTAGATTAACTTCACATCTAACGCAGTGATAGAATACAGTAAATCTGATCTTCTTATATTACTTGTAGGAGAAATGGAGAATTGTATTCCAAAAGAAGTACTCTTAAAACAGCTGTATAAATATGAGTAAAAGCTCCATGTCTTCTTAGCTTTTGTTTCACTGTCAGATCTCAAATGATTTTGCTAACAACTATCCTCTCAACCGCCTACTCCCTAAACAAAAATAAGGATCAAAGCTGGAACAAAGCACTGCTTAATACACCAAAAAAGAGCGGGGGAGAGAGTAACAGCTTATGGCAATTTAGAATTCACAAGGTAATATGTAAATGTGATTTGTTTGTTCTTCTACCAAACTTATTTGGTGCACATCCAAAACTATTTTTTAAATAGGTATGGGAATACATTTTGTTTCATTTTCCTCATCATGTCCAGTACATGTATTTTTTAAAAACAAAAGCAGTGTGTCATGTATTTGTCATGTTCCTTAACTACAAACATCATTTTTAGGCAGACTAACATAGAACATACAAATATCACAGTGATGTTGTAATGTGCTTTGAGGGTTGCTTTCTAATTTCCCTGTGGTATTCAATTATCATTATTTATTTATCTCCATGCTCTTTGAATAATTCATGAGGTTTCTTATTGTTAAATGTGTTAGTGAAGACTGTTATCTCATTAGGTAGGAAGTTGTACATTTTAGCACGCTAAATGTTGAAGATGAGATGCACCATTTAAAACAATTTGTGAGACAGCATTACATTCTGGAGATATTAAGTACGTGCAGAGGAGGAAATGGTGGGGGAGGCTAATTACTGGAGGGAGATGGGAGTTGTGTGAGTTATAGCTGTTTGCTCTGGTCTCAGATATTCTGCACTTTATGAGGAGAATAAATGTGTGCGGAGCGGTGAGGAGCTGAATAGTCGCTTGGCAGAGAAAGCAGGGCACTCTGTGGAAGGAGATGTACTCGGCTTGCAAATGTTTTCTTGCAGTTTTCACACCAGTAGGATAATGGTATCATGATGATGCAGGCTTTCTCTCAGTTTCCTCTTTAATGGCGAGAATGCTGCTCAACAGGATGCGTTTTTACCAGGTGAAAAAGAAAGGCTAGAACAAATTTAGAAACTGCTAAAGAACAATAATCTGTTCTTGTAAATTTCACATGAAAAAAAACCCCACACAGATTCTCAAACACTGATCCACATTAGAAATTATAATGTGAGTAAAATCCTGCATGTTAGAGTTTTTCTTTTCCACCTCCCAAGCTAATGCTCCCTGGTGCAAATTAAAGGCCTATTAGGATTATTTCTCTTTAAATAATATGGCAAAATTAGGTTCTTTACATAAGTGTCAAAAGATAAGATTCATTATTGTATGATAAAATGTGATGTATTCTATGTAAAGATGTAGGTTAGGGCTACAGTGATGTTTGTCCTTCTGGATCTTTATCTCATCTCCACACAGGATCCCTGCAGCTCAGTCAGAATGACCATCGGGTTCTTGGTCACCTCTCTCACTAAGGCCCTTTCCCCACGCATGCTTAGTTTGGCCAGAAGACCAGCTCTTGAAGAGTGCCAAACTTTCACTGCCTTCTCCAGATCTGAGCCCTATAACATTCCTGTCTCTGAGCTCCGCAGGCAGTTCCTTTTACCTCATGGTTTGGTTTTTGCTCCGATATGCATTGTCTGTGAGGTTTTCTATAGAGATGTGTGTTCCTCTCCAATTCATGTCCAGTCAATTTATTTTACCACTGGTAGACTCCAATCAAGGTGTAGAAACATCTCAGCAGTGATCAAGAGAAATGAGAGGCACATGAGTTAAATTCAAATGTTGTTGTAAAGGGTCTGAATACTTATGTCAATGTGATATTTAAGTGTTTTTTCTTTTTTAAATAGTTGCAAAATCCTGGTTACACCTCTCATGGTGGGGTACTGAGTGTGGATTAACAGGAATACAAATGATTTTTTGACTGTAGCATCAGGCTGCAACATAACAAAATGAAAAAAGTAAAGAGGGTCTGAATACTTTCTGACTGCACTCTATCTCTTCTCCGTCTCTCTCCTCTCTCTTTTCTGTGCCTTCCCTCTCTCTCCATGCATCTCCCTCTTCTTTCTCTATCTTGTTTTGTTTCCAGCATATCTGTCTTCGCTATTTCCACATAACCATCAATCCTCAAACAAAGACCAGGGCCTTTATTCACCTAATTGCAGAGGGTACCAGGCCTTTATAAGGACACTCGTTATTTGAAGTCAGGCTTTAAGAAGTATAATTGTTCATATTTATATCCCCATAGAGAAGAATAATGGTTCATATTTTAGTACAAGTAAAATATCATAATGTAACTTCAATAGTAATAGCCTAAAATAAAATATTTTAAAGTCAAGGGTTATAACAACAAAAAGTATACCCTGTAGGTTTGCCCTCTTTGTAAAGTATCTTGAGATCGCTTTGGTTATGAACTGATGCTATAAAAATAAGCACTGATTGATTATTTTTTGTCCTTTGTCCCATTTGTTAACATCGCAGAAGTGGAACTATTGACCTATCAACTGCTGATCAGATGGGGATTGCCAAATGTTTTGGCGTCACTTAAAGGTAGGTGTGGTGCTGTCCATTCTTCATACAGTCTTTAAGATTGGCATAGAGATATTCTTGACTGCCATGAGGTGATGCTTGACACTTGTTACTGTTGGGTTGCACTATGGCTGAGATAAACACAAAAAGGCCTGCCACATTCATGCTCTTGCTTTATCCACATCCCCAATGCATACTAGTGGAGTACATTAAGATTATAAGTAATGCCATGACAACCAAGGGTCAGACTACATGAAATGTTATATAAACTATGGTGCTACATTACAGCTTTGTGCTGCATGTTTGAAAAATGTTGATTAATTCTCTTAATGTTTAATGATTTATTTTATCAAATGTCTTAGATAGATTTGAATGACTTTCTTTCTCTTCCAAAGCCGCTTAAATCACTTGTGCATTGAACCTGTTTGTCTGCATGCTCATACCTCAAGGTGAAGGCCAACCGGCTCTCCCACAGGGACCCACACATGCTTATTGCTGCGAAAAAGCTCTGCCGTAAACACACCGCTTTGTCTCCCTCTCTCCCTCTGATGCTTTCTCTCTCTCTCTGTATCTCATTTCCCCCAAACCCTGTAAAACAAGATAGACAGTGATAAAATACAACAGGGGGAGGAAGATAAACGATAGGACGAGTGAAAGATATGGATTGGGGGAGATAAAATAACTTGTTCATTTGGGGTGAGTCTCTGAGGGATAAAATGCAGTGTGTGGGCTGGTGCTTTACAACAAAGCCTGAAGTAACTGCTTTATATAATCTATTGAACATTTCCACATGCAGCTGTGGCATTGTTCCCACCTAAAAGTGAGTCTGGCTGAGCCCTCGATCGACTACAAAGGACAAACTAGCATTGTGAGGCCTGTTGGTGGTCTTTTTTATATTATTTGACCACCTTCTCTTTACGCAAGTTTACTAAAAATGCCATTTCCGTTACTTTAAAAAGGGACTCTACGTGGCTCTGGAAGATCAGTTTAGTAGCAGGGATCATGTTTGTGTTAGAAGTCAAGGTTCTGAAACAAAGAAAGATGCTATAAATGAAGATGTAAAGACATGAGGCGTCCGTATGACGTGAGAACAGGTACAGGAACTAAAGGGTAATTGAAGAACAAACTCAAGCTGGAGTCCAAAGTGAAATACAAGAGAAGCCAACTACAAATTTGCTGTGGTTAACAACACGGTGGTCAATAAGCCTCATCATGTTACCCTTCAGAAGCAAAAAGAGGAGATGGGAGATGGGCTGCTTGAGGTCGAGTGTTGGGTTTGTGTGTGTACGCACTGCTGCAAATGAAGGGCTGTGAAAAAGAAGGACAGAGTGCATGAAGAGGGAAAGTGGGGAGCGGACCTTTTGGCTGAAAAGGTCGTCCAAATAGCTCCAATTTTCAGGCTAATCAGAGAGGAACAGGGTGGACACTAATCGGCTAGTCCGAAGGTCGTGAAAGGTCATTCAAAGGTTGTAGAGGTCACAGCGGCCCGGTACAGATCACCTGTCCATCATCTTGGGCGAATGACCTATCCCTTCAAGGTGGGCAAGAGAGCAGAAACGAGAGGAGTTATTAATGTCTCTGTGTTGCATACATTTTTGCTTAAGACAGACCAGCCCAGAATTCACTAAGAATAGGTACCTACTCATGTGGTCAGGAAGAAAATTAGACTCACAAGAGCTGATAACAAGAGGGGAGATGAGTCATTTATAGTAGTCAGTGCAGTGATGCTTAAGACACATGGAAGGGAAATGGAGAAAAACACAAGCAATCCAGTAAGCCCAGAACACAATCTAGACTCCTCATGAATCTGGACTCAGATAGATGATGGAAAAGGAAGACTGGGTGAAGAGTATTATCTCATAAATACAATGTGAATAGAGTATATGAAGGAAAAAAAGAACAATTATTGAAGACCAAGACAGGATCCCTGATGACCCCCTTTCACTTCTACAACATAGCGGCCTGCTGGGACAGCCACAGTATGTGCAAGTTCTGTTTTAAATTAGGGTTTGAAGTCCACATTAGCCCATATATATTAAAAGTAGAGCTACCACCCAGCAGTTTATGTCTCCACAAGGTGTACAGCTGCAGTGAAAGCACAGGTGGGTCAAGAAGGTAAAGTTTAGAAGAAGCTACAATATGGTAAAAGGCAACCTCAACCTCACAATACTGTATGCAACCTAGCAAAGACATTTGACCTCAAAATCGTATCCCCCTTGTGCCAACTTTGCCAAAAATTGCTCAATGCATTCACGAAATGTTGTGCTCCCAAGATTAGAGGTCACAGTGATCAGGACCCTGTACCACCAAAATCTAAGCAGTTGATCCTGCTGTCACAGTGGAAATTTGTGCATAGTTTTAAGAAAATCCCTTAAAACAATTATGTAAAGGAAAATGCTGACTATCAACAAACACAAACAAAGCTTTTTGTGTGTTTCAGCTACCTAGTTGTGGTAAGGTTGTTTGCAGAAATCCTATGAGCCATGGATAAACATGACAGTGAATGACAGTGACTTTCTAACTACAAAGTCTGGTCAGTTCATCCTTAAGTGAAGATGGAGATTTTTAGTTTAAGGAGAATCCCTCCAAGCATTGCTTGGATATTGTGTTCACAAGCAAGTGATGAACATGAGGAAAAATGACCTTGACTTGACTTTCAGAATCTTATTTTCTCAGTTAGGATACCAAAAGTTAAAAGTTCATCCTCCTTGAAAACATTCTAACGTAGCATGCGTAGTTTACATAGCTACGTTAGCTGCGTAAGCTAATGTAGCTACATACCCAATATAGCTATGTAGCTAATGTAGCTAAAGCTAGGTTTACAAAGCAGCTGTGTAGGTACATTCTTTATGTACTACCATTAGTTTTAGCAACATTTTCTAAAGCTCACATTGTTAAAGCTAACTTAGCTACATAGGCGTATATAATAACATTAATTACATAGCCATGTCAGCTTTAGCTAAAGCTAACAAAGCTAAATTAGCCACCATTTTTGTAACTATTTCTAAAACGGGTCGAAACATAATTCGATGTCAAAAAAAGAGACCTCTGATCTTTTTTGTTTTATTAATGAAATGTTGTTCAGTCTGTAATCTTTGCAATGTAGTTATTTCATAAATTTAACAGCCGAATTTCAGCTTTGAATAGAGCTGAAATTTGAAAAAAAACAAAAACAAAAACAAAAAAACCCCAAAAACCGTCAAATTACGGCATTTTATGCTTAAAAGGATATCATCTCAGATGTATGGTCTGTTAGATTGGCTGTCAGAGATGTACAGTCTGCAGCCAGACTGTCATGGATATATTTGTATCCACAGGGAATGGATGGATGGACATGGGCCCCAATAACCTTGAACTTTGAATAGGGTTGCATAAAGTTTTTCTTGATAGGGGTGCTAGATGTGCTAGATGGGTGCTTTTTAAATGATACTTGTGTCTAAATGGTGCTTAAATTGATCATTTAAAAGGGAAAAAGGTTTTTTTAAAGTCATAAGATGAGTAAAAGCTGTGTTAGTATTATAAATGACTCTGAGAAATATCTTACAAAAGATGCTAGAGAATAAAAGGATAAGAAAAGGAAATTGGTTTAACTTCTTAATGTAAGAGGCTAGAGAAAAAAATCAGAGACTGGTGCTGCAGGAAAGTCAATGTGTCCTTGATCAAAAAATGTTCCAACTCTGCTGAAATAAAGCACATGCACATACATCATACAAATTCAACAACATATTTGGTGCCTTTCATTTGATGGAGAACTAAAATGAAGCAGTGAAATCTGTTGTATTCTGAATTTGTTGTTTTTTGGTCTGGAAGGTATTGGATACAGTTGCAAGAAAAAGTATGTGAACCCTTTGGGATTTCTTGGATTTCTGCACAAATTGGTCATAAAATGTCTTCTGATCTTCATCTAAGTCACAAGAATAGACAAACACAGTCTGCTTAGACTAACACTGCACAAAAATGATATGTTTTCATGTTTTTATTGAACAAAACATGTAAACATTCACAGTGCAGGATGGAAAAAGTATGTGAACCCTGAGGCTAATGACTTCTCCAAGAGCTATTTGGAGCCAGGAGTCAGCCAACCTGGAGTCCAATCAATGTGATGAGATTGGATGTGTTGGTTAAAGTTGTCCTGCCCAAAAAAAAAAACACAAACCAGTTTTGAATTTGCTGTTCTCAAGAAGCATTGCCTGATGTGAACCATGCCTGGCACAAATGAGCTCTCAGAAGACCTACGATCAAGAATTGTTGACTTGCATGAAACTGGAAAGGGTAACAAAAGCATCTCTAAAAGCCTTGATGTTCATGTGTCCATGGTAAGACAGACTGTCTACAAATGGAGAAAGTTCAGCTCTGTTGCTACTCTCACTAGGCAAAGTCGTCCTGTAAAGATGACTGCTCAATGAGGTGAAGAAGAATCCTAGAGTGTCAACTAAAGACTTACAGAAGTCTCTGGTACATGCTAACATTTGTGTTGACAAATTTACAATAAGTAAAACATTAAACAAAAATGGAGTTCATGGGAGGACACCATGGAGCTGCTGTCCCAAAAAAACATTGCTGCATGTTTGAAGTTTGCAAAAGAGCACCTGGATGTTCCACAGCACTACTGGCAAAATATTCTGTGGACAGATGAAACCAAAACTGAGTTGTTTGGAAGGAACACACAACGCTGTGTGGAGAAAAAAATGCACAGCACGCCAACATCAAAACCTCAACCCAACTGTGAAATATGGTGGAGGGGCCATCATTGTTTGGGGCTGCTTTGCTGCCTCAGGGCCTGGACGGGTTGCTGTCATTGATGGAAAAATGAATTCCCAAGTTTTTCAAGACATTTTGCAGTGAAACTTAAGACCATCTGTTCACCAGCTGAAGCCCAACAGAGGATGGGTGATGCAACAGGACAACGACCCAAAGCATAGAAGTAAATCAACAACAGAATGGCTTCAACAGAAGAAAATACACCTTCTGGAGTGGCCCAGTCACAGTCCTGACCTCAGCCCGATTGAGATGCTGTGGCATGACCTCAAGAGGTCGATTCACACCACACATCCCAAGAATAATGCTGCACTGAAACAGTTTTGTAAAGAGGAATGTCCAATATTCCTCCTGACTGTTGTGCAGGTCTGATGTGCAACTACAGGAAACGTTTGGTTGAGGTTATTGCTGCCAAAGGAGGGTCAACCAGTTATTAAATCCAAAGGTTCACATGCTTTTTCCACCCTGCACTGTGAATGTTTACATGTTTTGTTCAATAAAAACATGAAAACATCATTTTTGTGCAGTATTAGTTTAAGCAGACTGTGTTTGTCTATTGTTGTGACTTAGATGAAGATCAGAAGACATTTTATGACCAATTTATGCAGAAATCCAAGAAATCCCAAAGGGTTCACATACTTTTTCTTGCAACTGTATGTCGTTAACAGTACCATGTTGGTGCCATATTTTGATCCTCATCCCTAACTTCAAATTATGACCTACAATCTTATCAATTTATTATGGAATCGGAGCTAACATCCATGCAAAGTTTGAAAAAGATCCTTTAAAAGAATCATGAAAAGAAATATGTTCCCCATAAACAAACACAAAAGAACCTACTGTATAGTTTTCTTTATCTTAGTAGCATGATTCTTAGGAATCTGTTGCACAAGGGATGAACATGAGGACCACCGACTTTAACTTTTACCTCCAAAATGTAATTAGCTCATGATTGAGTCACAGAGGAAATTGGTGCAAACACAAGCAAATCCTAAAAGAATGACAGGATAACCTAGAAAACTGGCATAAATGTACAGACAAATGGGTGGATGGAAAACCTGAAAGCATGATGTCTTTGGCCCTGGCTTTCACTGGCAAAGAGACACAACTAGAGAGTTTTTATCTAATTTGGATCAATGTTTGGTTGACCTGGGGGACTTATGCTTCATCTTCACTAGTAGTATGTAAGATCCAGATAAAGCTATTATTTGTTGTAGAAATAGTGTGTTCACTTCCTTTGGCCAACTTAAGACTGTGATTATTCCAGCGTTACCTCTTGGGCCTAACTGTCTATAAAGAGGCTAGTGGCTTCAACAAGGGAAAAGCATTAAAGTGAGAAACGAAACCTGCAACCTCAGTCTGCAACTTGAGGAAAAACAACAAAAGTGAAAACTTAAATGGTTAAATGTTCAACTGAAGCTAAGGTAGAGGTACTCCATTTCAGGTGTAATTATCTCTGCTTGTGGAACACAAAAGTGGAAGCACGAATCAAAGTCGTTGTTTTCTGAGGGATGGGATCTACTGCAGAGAATGTGCTGCTGCATCAAAACAGCCTGTTAAGGTCTCTGCTCCTCTTCACCCTCCAAGTTATCCTACCTGTCAAACTGATGCCCCATGACAACTTGTGTTTTACAGAGAAGCCCATGAAGATAGGTGTGAGTTTATTCCTCCTATGGAACTAGTTTTGCTGGAGCGGCCTCTAAAATAGTAGCTTTTGTCTAAAATAAAAATAAATGTCTCAAATTAAGGCTATGCTTGATCTCAAGCATCGTTGGTGCACCTCAACAACTTAATAATTACAAGCAAGTGCTACTGCTCATGAGCTAAAAGCCATGTTTTTCTCACACTGTTGGCAAAAAGTCTGTGTCACAGAGTTTACCACTATTTACTGAAGATTTCCAATGTTTACCCACATGCCAGTTTTAATCATGAAAAACAATCCCCAAACAATGGCTGGTTACCTGCCAGAGTAACCGGTAAGCAGATAATACTCAACAACATCTGGCAGATGAGTGACTGGGCGGACAGATGGTGGCTGACCGAAGCTGACATCAAAACTCAGAAACCACGTTTGGCCAAAAGATTCCCCACACAGGACTCAGACCTGGCCAGGAGATAATTTATTCCCTTTACATTGTTGCATAACTGCAGATCTTTTTTGATAGGAAATAGCGGTTGGCAGGAGGTGAGGATGTTATGAATAAATGGATGAGATGATCTGTTTGTTTTTATGTGAGATGCACTTTTTGACTGGCTGATTCTCAACTGTCGAGCACCGAGATTTAAAGGCCCTCCAGACATTTAATAAACACTATGCTTTGAATAGCAATTAGAGTCTGCCATTGTTTAAAGCACATCTACTCTGGAGGCTGTAGGTTTGAACATTAGTTTTAGCTGTCTCACAAATAAGGACTGGCTTTATCTTACAAATGATGTCTATACACATTTAAATGATGAAGAAAAGAGAAACTTTTTCCTTCTGCAGAGCGAAACAATTTTCTTACTTCTTACATACTTCCAGTTGGTGAGATTTTCAAAGACGATGTGCAAGCAGATAGGCCAAGTATGTAGACAGATAAGCAAAAAGACATTGATGTACAGTGTCTTTAAATAATATTTACCCCCTTCAATATTTTACCCTTTCATTGATTGTATGTCAGTCATGGTCAATATAATTTGGATTTAACTTTAATGTGAAAGTGAAAACAGATTTCCACAAATGTTAATGCAATAGAAATATTAAATGTGAAACAAGTGACTTCATAAATATTCACCGCCATCAAGTCAGTATATAGTGGATGCACTTTTGGCTGCACTGAGTCTGTGCAGATAGGTCTCAATCCAGCTTGCACATCTGGACACTGCAATTTTACTTCCTTTATTGCAAAACTGCTCAAGCTCTATCAGATTTCACAGGGATGGCCATGAACAGCCCTTTTCAAGTCCAGCCAGGCCTTGCCTATGACTCAACGACTCCAGAACATTCACCTCATTGTCTTTAAACCATTTCTGTGTAGCTTTTGCTGTATCCTCCAGGTCATTGTCTTGCTGGAAAATAAATCTTCACTCAAGTCGTAGTGCACGTTCTACTGAATAAGATTGTCCTCAAGGATTTGTCTTTATTTTGATGTATTCATTTCACCCTTTACCACTGCAAGCCTTCCCCGGCTGGCTGTTGAGAAGCATTCTTACAGCATGATGCTGCCACCATGCTTTACAGTGGGGATGGTGTGTGTGTGTGTAGTGATGTGCAGTGTTTGGTGTCTGCCAAACATAGCGTCTTGTCTGATTGCCAAAAAGCACCATTTTGGTATCATGAGGCCAAAGAACTCTCTTCAACTTGACCGTGGGGTCTCCCACATGCCATAGTGGGGATTTAATTTGAGTTTTCCTCAATCTGGCTTTCTCTTCGCAATTCTCCCATAAAGCTTTGACTGGTGAAGAAACCGAGCAACATCGGTGTCTTGGCGGCCTCTCTCACTAGTTTCCTTCTGGCTTGGTCACTATGTTTGTGAGGACGGCCTGAGCTGGGCAGATTTACACATGTGCCCTATTGCTTACATTTCTCAAAGATGGATTTAACTGGGGGAGGTGTTCAGTGCCCTGGAAATGTTTTTGTATCCGTCCTTGACTTATACTTGTGAATAACCTTTAATCTGAGGTGCTTGGAGTATTCTTTTGTCTTTATTGTGTAATGGTAGCCAGGAATACTGATTAACCACTGACTGGACCTTCTAGACACAGGTGACTTTATACTACAATCACTTGAGACACATTGACTGCACTCAGGTGATCCCTATTTTACTAAATGTGGGACTAGTAGCACTTACTGGCTGGACTTCCATTTAGATCAATCTTTGACTGATTTCACTAAAAGGGTGAAACATCCAAGGGGGTGAATACTTTTACTGTATCAGCTCCACCTCCAACATAATGCTTGCTTTCCTGTGTACAAGCAAACAGAGATGTCAAGGAACTGGAAATGGCAGCATAACTAGAAGAGCAATCGTACTGCTGACTAGTGATTTGGTGGAGTATTGCAGAGTGCTCACAGCGACGTGGGCCACTACTATGCAGCTATGACACTGATTCAACACAGGGGTACTAAACTTACTCTTGTCATAGTTCCCTCTGAAACCATAAAAGAGCTATTTGAACTTTTCTCACATATGCAGGATTCTGTGGACATATTTTCACACATAGAAGATAATTAGCACTTATTTTAATGAAATATCACAGTACTTCACTACAGAGTATCATTACTGGACTATCTGAATAAAGTCTGACTGACCATAGACTCAAGTACATCTTCGTATCAGTCATCAAATTAATTTCATGAAAATATGCACATTTATTCTAATAGGGCCCAAAAGCCCATTACTTTGAAGTATAAAATTGATGTATTAAGTCGAGTATCCAGCACCCATACTAATCACTTTCTCTTCCCTGTTTGCTCATGGTGAGCTGCTGGTGGGCTGCATTACAACCTGTGCACACAAGAACTATATTTACACATTTTTACAAACTTAATGAAGCTGAAAATGATTTCAGATGTGAATGATAATTAGAGAAAACACATAAAACATATTTATTGGTCCTCTTATACACACATTTGTCTCGCTGTAGCATCATTAAGACAAATGCATCTCATGTATCTTTTGCTTTGCACAGGTCCATGTTTTATACAAGAGTGTTTAAAACACAACTCAGTCATTAATCAAATGCATGACCTCCCATTTACAATAGTTTTAAATTTAAAATGTCCACAGAAACAACAAATCATGGAGCTATAAAATAAACAGAGCCCAGGCTTAATGAGGTTTGAGAATTGACTGGAACACAGGAGAATTGCCTGCAACACTAGACAAAAATTATGAATATTTCCCTTCTTGTGCAATTAATTACAAACTGATGAGATATTTCAACTAGAAATAAGAAAAGATGGGGGTTTCTTCACCCCATCTAAAGACTTATTTCACCACAAATTTATTGGTTGTTTTATTCACTGCATTTAATCATTTGCAGCAAGCTAAAACAAGAAAAATACAAAACACTATTTTTCCCCAAACAGCGGATTTGCTTGTATTAATTATTCTTTAGCTGTGATTTTTGTTTATTTAAGAGTGGCTTGTCCGTTTAGAGCTAACTTGGCTCAAGGGCAGAAACTCAGAACTCTTTAAAGATAAATTAACACTGACAGCACAGACTGAAGTTTTTATTTTTTACATCTCCAAGAAGAATTAACACCCAGGACAGAAGTCTTCACACCACACTAATAAATATGTATGATAAAAATCTGCTCAGCAGTCCCTCTACTCTATCATCTTTATATTGCTGTACAGGGGAAACTTCAGGATCATTGTGGAAAATCCCTCTGAGCTGAGGGAAGTCTATTTTAATGATTGAATATGGGACACAACCATCAAACTGCAGTTATGAAACTCAACTCCACATATGGAGAGAAGATATTCAAATCAACTTAAGGTCTAAGAAAGAGAGGAATGTGAAATGGAGAGAGAAATTGGTCGGTAAGAGGAAGAGAGAAGCAGAAAAGACTGAGAGATGGCAGGAGAGCTCTTATACAAGGAGGAAGGCTCTTATACCTCCTCAACTTGAGGGAAAAGATGACTTGTGGACTATAAGCCCTCCAGTCATTGCCATTTTAGCCACTAGTTAGCACATACATGTACACAATTTATCATAAAAATTAAGTCTGCTGAAGCTGATAGATACTCTACAAAGTATTTAGTCAGCAATCACATTGACATACGTATTCAGACCTTTCGAGAGAACACTTAGAATTTAGCTCAGGTTCCTCCCATCTCTCTGGATCACTGCTGAAATGTATTATAAATTGACTGGACATGATTTGGAAAGGCACACACCTCTCTATAGAAAGCCTCACAGCTGGTGATGAATGTCATAGCAAAAACCAAGACATTAGGTCAAAGGAACTGCCTGCAGAGGATTCATGCAAGGCACAGATCTGGGGGGGGCTACAAAGAAAGTTCTGCTGCACAAAGGTGAGCATAGCAGCCTCCATGATTCTCAAATTGAAGACGTTTGGCACAACCAGGACTCTTCCAAGAGCTGTCATCCAGCCAAACTGAGCAATGAGGGTAGAAGGACCTCAGTGCGAGAGGTGACTGAAGACTCGATGGTCCATCTGACTGAGCTCCAGAGATCCTGTGTGGAGATGGGACAAGGTTCCAGAAGGAGAAACATTATTGCTTCCTTTTACCTAATAGGCTTATAGCAGAGTGGCTAGACAGAAGCCTCACCTCAGTGCAAAGCCAACAGCTAGAAGCAGCTGAACTACATGATGTAGCACAAACATTAAGTCGAAACAAGCAAGCATTGATTAGAAAAAAGCCTGTTCACTGCCAACAAGACTGAAAGCAAAGCTACTGGATTATTTTGGGATTCTTAAACCAGTAGAAAGTCGGGAGTTGGACATGAGTCACAGCTCATGCAAGGTATGCAAAACAAAACAGAATCAACACTGCTAACTTCTACACAACACCAGCCAAATTAGCAGTTGGCAACAACAGCTAGGCTCGCTACAATGGGTGAGCATGTGCTGTCACATCCAGCACTGAGTGATGCTGCAAAGTCAAGTTTTCCTCAACTTCTAAACAGGATCTGAAGATCACAAGCAGCACTTTATGCTTTATTTGTAAAGACTTGAGCCGAACATTGTAGCTGATAACAAAGGCTTCAAGCAGCTGCTTATTGAGTGTGAGTCATGCTGTTTAATCCCCACTTGTCGGTTTATCACAGAAACTGTGGTGCCTAAATTGAATGCAGATGTACAACAAAAAGATATTCTTGCAAAAAGACAAATCTAATTATAGCAAAGTGAGACTAGAAGATTAGAGTATCAAAATCAAAACAGAGGGAGACAACAGTGAGGGCCATTTCAAGTTTGGAAAATATGCATTACATTTAATAATAGTCCAGGGATAATAAACAGATTCTATGTAAGCCAAGATTATTGTCTAAAATCAATGTGATATGATGTAATATGTTTCGTATCATGTATGGGAATTACCTAGCCCTCCTTTAAATACAGCGCCCATAAAGAGTTTCATTGCCTTTAGATGTTATAGATTTTATAAATCAATCATGGTTACTATACTTTGGCATTTAAAAAAACAACATTAAAAAAAAAACATTTTAATGTCAAAGTGAAAAAAGGTTTCTTCAAAGTAATGTCTGCTAAAGCTCTGTCAGGTTGCTCAGGGATCAGGTGTAAACATCCCTTTTCAAGTCCAGCCACAAATTCTCTATTGGATTGAGGTCTGGACCTTGACTAACCTTGCAAAGCAGATGGATATGCCCGTTTCCTTGTTTTTCACTGGCGAATCCACGCTCTCCACGTTTTACCATTTTGAACAGGAATGAGGGATTTCAAACTGAATTCACCCAAATTTAAGCCGGCTCACTGGGCTTCTCTGAGAAGTCAGAAATTAATCAAGCATAACATTCAACCACTAAAACTCATTTCTCTCTTCAGGAATGCAAGTAAATAACTATAATTTGACATACTAATCAAGAAATATTAATGTGCTTAACTTTTTTTAGATTTTTGAAAATCAGTAAATTTGAAAATTCATGGATAACAATCATAATTATATTTTAGCATTAAAAATATCCTTTGGGTTAAAGAGCTTCTACATATTGGTGTATTAACCATTGCAGAAACATAAAAAATGATTTGGGTAATTACCAATGCTGTTAATTTAGGGCAGCTGTGGCATAAACTTTACCTTGGTTAGGGTTAGGGTGGTCTAATAAATGTGTTTAGCACTGTATATATTTTAAAAACCGTTAGTCACAGAATGTTTATTTTTTCACTGTTTTGTCCCCAAGAGATGGGAGAACAAGTCTATGCAAAGAAAATATTTAGTCACTATTGTTTACTGATTTTTATCTTGTCTTTACTGTTTTATAACTTTTTCATAATTCAAGTGACATTACTGTAGTAGATATATTCTTAAAGCCCAGGTTGTCTTAAAAAAACAAAGATGTATAGAGCTTGACTGTGCACCACGGGTTTGATGGTTTACAAGCTTTTAAGAAAAAAGTCCAGGCGAGATATGATGGTAAAAAACAGCTGTGAGCTCTAAGGGTTAACAAGTCTTCCAGTGCTGGCTGCCGAAAAGCATCCCCACAGCATGACGCTGCCAGCACCAAACCCCCCCAGTGGGGATGGTGTGTTTGTGTTGATGTGCAGTTTTTGGTGTCCACTAAACATAGCGTCTTGTCTGATGGCCAAAAAGCAACATTTTGTTCTCATCAGACCAAAGGACTTTCTTCAAGTTGACCATAGACTCTTGGATGAACTCTAGTGGAGATTTAATATGAGTTTTCTTCAACACTGGCTTTCTCTTTGCCACTCTGCCACAAAGCTTTGAATGGTAAAGAACCCAGCTAACAGTTGCTATCAGGCCCAGAATGGCTAATATGGAGAAGCTGGAGAATTCCCTGTGGGCCAGGCTGCTTATAGGGCTGCAAGGGCCAGTAACAGTAAATATATGATAGTTTTCACTGTAAGGCATGGGCAGGAGCACTTATTATTTAGGTAGCGTTTCCCCTCTGAACTTCCCTCTCTTTCTGCAGCCCTCTCTTTTCTCGTCCCTCTCACAACATTTCTGTATCCCTCTCCAACCGACAGCCAATTAGTTTGCTTCATCAGGAGGTCTGTCTTAGTCCATATGACTTGAAACAGAAGTTCAACATTGGTCCCTTCAACATTGGTAAATCCCTCCACCCAATCAAAGTCAAGAGGATAATATAAAGGAAAGGATCGATAATAAAAGGAGCAAAAGCAGCGCTGAAAAGGTTAGATTAAAAAACCTAAAGTTTTAGAAGCTGAAATGGCCAATTGTGCCAAATTTACTCCCTTACAAAAATTAGAATAAGCTCCCAGCTCGATGGAAATGTGCTAGGTGAGCTCGCAGTTTCAGATGTGTTTCACAAAACACACTTTATAGTATGCAATCATCGTCCAAGTTTAAACCCCAGGTAAAGAGTAACTATGTTATAACATGAACTAAGTGTGAAACACTAGCTGCAGCACCTCAAACAGTACTCAGACAGTCAGAAAAGACACCTCTACCAGCCACAAACTATGAGAGAGGGCAGGGAGGACTCAGCCAATGTTCGTATTTATAAAAAGCAGACTACAGTCTACCTGCTCCATACGAAAAGTGCTCTGTACAAAAAAAACTAACTGATTCAGCCTCATATAAATAACACTGACTTGGCTCAAAGATGACTAGGACATATAAAACAAAAAAGACTTGTAAAACTATTCAACTTGACTGTGTTATAAAAGATATGATAATCCCATAGCTGTGCGTTTAAGCGTACATATTGTTAACTACAAGCACCCTGGCGGTTTAGCTGCTTTTCTCTTAGCCTTGCTTTCCTCTTTTACAACTTAGCCTAGCTTAGCCTCGCCTACTCTGTCTGCTTCTCTCTCTCCTGCTCCGTGTGCCAGATGTTCAGCTTTTCCCCGTTTTCCTTTACAGATAATGGTGCATGTATTAAATGTAGTTTATTTGTAGCTCTGGAGGACAGGGTAACTCTTTTGGAAATGCCACTTCACACCCCTGAATCCAAACAATTGATGGGTGACTGTATGGGGAAGGCAAAGCCATAAGACGAAGACCCACTTGGATCACCAGCAACTGCTTCACGTTTCAGCCTTCCCCACTCCGAGACACACCCGTTGAGAATAAAACAGATGGATGGATAGATCGATCTACTTTCCTGAGGGAAGAGCAAGGTATCCAGTAGCAGGTTACCAACACCACATGAGACATCTCCCACACTGAAGCATGTCTAGAGCGCTACACAATGAAGCGCAGCACTGATCAGAGATCATGGGAGAACTGTTCACGCAGGAATAGTATCTCAACAGTGGATTATTTGCCTTTTTTTTGGGTTGATCTGTCATTTATTCGGCCATGAGCCTATGATATTATTGCTTCCACAATAGAAGGGTAAAAAAATCCAAGGGGGTGAATAGTTTTAATAGACACTGTAGGTTGCTGTTTTCTGGCATAGCTGGTGCGTAATTTACGTACCAGCTCAGTGAAAAGAAGACTTAAGATGCTTTCACACAAGCAAAAAAAAAAAATCCTGAATTTTTCAGGTTGCACTGCAGGTGCTAACATTAAAAGCCATATATTTCCCTCAGACTTTATTGGGAGTTTCTCCTGCTGGCCCTCTAGTAGAATTTCCGTGATAAGTTCAGTGAGCTGATGTGAGAACACAGCAGGATATATTCATGGGAATTCACCGTGAGTGCACAGGAGGGTGTTGTGACATTTATTCCCTGTGATCAGTGCACCACATAGGCTGAGTGGGACCGGTGCAAGCTGCGTGCTCATAAGTGCTGCTGTATGTTTTCTGTTTGCCTTCATTTCTTCTTTGTTCTTTTGTTGTCGAGTCTGTCAAATGTTGCATCGCATTCACATAAAGGCAAATACTCTAATTATAGTCTTCTATAGCAGGCTCTTACTTTCTCCTAAGTGTTATGGCTAAACTCAGGAGTACTTTTTCTATAGTATAATGGCACATAGCTAAACAAGGATGAACATTGTGCTTAAATGAAAGTAATTTCACTGTGCTATTGTTCGGACGACTACTTTTTGTATGTTTTATTGCATGACAACACTTTAATTCTGAGGAAAACTGAGTGGGGGGGATGAAAACTAAACAAAGGGAAAGAGAACAGCATCTGGGGACTAAAAACTTTAATGCAACAATTTAAACACAATAAAAACCCACTCATTAACAACAGAGAGAAAAACTGGCCGACGCACAGACGCACTAGGCAGCAGATATTCAGCCGGATGTGTCAGATCAGCCTTCAAAATGAGATGAGAAACATTTTCTCCTCCGCTGTAACAAATACAATACAGAAAGGGACCAAACCACTAAAATAAAGATACAGTTTAATGAGAATGAGAATGAGCACTCTTTCTACCGCACAGAAATGCAATGCTTCTGGGATAGACAAAAAGATCCCCAGAGACTGCTAAATATATCAGTGCAATGCACAATAAAATAGACAACCATTTGTGAAAACATGAAAACTGTAATTACTCCCATCAGCATTTGCTCATTTGCTTCTGTTTTCATGAGTCCTTGCATGATTAGAATGCTTTTGTTAAAGCCGATTGTACATAGCACATTCATAATACACAACCAGGAAAAACACTTACACAGTACAAGGTGTGCCATCATTCATATTTGAGCAGTGGGTAATTGCTTTGGCAGTTTCATAGTTAAATTCATTAAACCAGTCACAAAAAATGGAGGCAAATGGGAAAATATGAGATTGAGAAAGCACAGTTCTCACAAAAATGGACAAACCACACTGCAAAATAATAAAAAACACTGGATTGGACATACTGCAAGAAAATAAGCAAACTACAATGCAACTTAGCCCTCAGCAGAGAATCAAGAGTGGCAGAGACCATCTGGGCTCAGTAAGAGACTGAGAGCTGAGAGTGACATGAGGTAAATTCACACTGAGAGGCCACAACCTGGTCATGGACACCGGTGGACACAGACAAACCTGACCACTGAAAAAGCAAAAGTCACTCCTGTGTACGACAATACGAAGAGACAGAACGAGAGAGGGAGTTCTTTTGAAAATACAAATATGCAGCTTTACCAAGGTTGTGACACTCAGCAACATTTTCTTAGCTTTGATTTTTTTTTCCCCCATTTTGCATCATTTGACAGCAGTGGGACTCCTTTTCAGCCCTGGAGTTTCATGGTTCAGACCAGCCCACTATAGTTCACGTTTTACTGGAGTGTTTTTTTAAACAGTTTTGTACAACTACAAATTTTAAAAAGTATAAAAAGTCACTTTTAGGGTTTGTTTATTAATACTTATGATATTGAAATTATTTGATGAGAAGTAGTTCACACACCGGAGAAACAGCTCATTGGTGCCTTGTTGACAGTAATAATTACACTAGGCTTACTACTGGATCCTTGAACTACTGACAAGATCAGGTTAAAAACATTTTCTCATATGTATTATCATCTCATAATTGTGTCATACTATGGGATTATCATTTTTTTTCTAAAACAGTCAAGTTGAATAGTTTTACCAAAAACATGCTCGTGAAGTCTGTTGCTGAGAAAAACACTTCAGTGTAGGAATTTTGTATGTCTAAAAAAAACCCCTCTGTTTCAGCCCTGCTCAGAACGAGCTGTTTCTATGTCTGTGGCTTTAAATGCTACTGAGCTTTCTGACTCTGCCCCTCTCAGGAAATGGATGTGGCTTAATGGCTGCGGCTCGCCTGATCCTCCTCTCAGCTGGCAACTGAGAGGAGGATCAGGAGAGGTGGGAAGAACTTTCTTCCAAGCAGGGAGGACCAACCAAACCTGGGGGCGGTGCTAACTCCCCACATGAGATCATGAGGGGAAAATCTAAGAACGGCTTTTTTCAGCACAAATTTTCTGGAAGGTGGAGAAAGGGAGGGTGGGTGGATTTTTCTGGTACTCGAGGGGAATTTGGACAGGCCAGGGGCACATATTTTTGTTAGAAACGCCTTAAAAGGGATTTTTGCATAATATATGACCTTTAATTCTGATCCATACCCTTTCTGCCACAACCTCTCTAGATATAATCATCCTGCTGTTGTCATATTTTAAAATTTCTTCTCCTCTCCTCTGTGTTCAGTTGTTTCAACCCTCCTCCACCCCAGCCACCTCCATCACATCTCATTGGTGTCCAGATGCAGCTCCTTTGTGCCATCCTGCATCCCTTTTATTGCAGCCCCCCAAGCCATCTCTCTGTGGTCCAGGTCCTCTGCAGCCTGTATGATCTATTTATTGTCACTGTACCAAAGCCCATCTGGCCCTAAAACCAGCCCTGCCCACTGAAAAATTCTCCCAGTTCTCCAGATTAGCCGCATCAGGCCTGTTGTGATCCCACTAGCTTACTGAGCAAAGTTTTCTGTTGAAGCGAGACATAATTTAACACAACAAGTAGGCAACAAAGTTGGACTGTTGGACTCTGTATTGGACATCACACATGTCCTTACTTGTGCTAAGTTAAGTTAAAGTTTAGTATGTTTTTTAATGTTCTCCTTTGGTGATGATTTCTTTCACCTGAGAGTTAAATATACAATATTGCTTTCAAGTCAAGTTGTATGTCTGAATTATCCCTGTATTGTAAACCATGCTCAACATGCGTTGGCACATTTTGATTTCATTTAAAGCTCCTTTGAGGTACTTTCAAGTTGTGTTTATTTTGGTGCCCACTGTGGACAAAGCTGGAAGACCTCTGTAATCTATTTTAATTGAAATTTCTAACATGCAAATCAGGATGAATCTTTTGCATAGAAAATAAGGAGCCAGTTCTACTGTGAGCTATTAAATGCCCCACGGCAAGGATGACAGGCTTATAGAAATTATGCAATACAGAATTAAACAGTCATTTCCCTATGTTCTTGTGCACTTTTGTAACTTGTATAATGGCATCGGTATTAATTCCATACTTTTTAATTCCAATTCAAAAACTCCTTAAAGGAGCTTTAATTGTGGTCATGCCTGCCTCTAATTTATCAATAAAGGAGACAGACAATTCATAGTGGAAGATCAGTAGCAGAGAAAGACATGGCTAATTAAAATGTAATTAAGGCTGTGGTTGTACTGTTTGTGTAACACTGACGCCTATAAAGCAAGCTTGACATTTCACATGAAATTAAATAGAGGGACATACAGCAGCAGTTCACACAGGGACATGAGTGAAAGAGTTACAGAGCAAGAAGTGATAAAAGGCAGATTTTAATATGAACCTATAAATGGAGCTTCATCAACATATAGCTAGGCTTCTCGCCTGTCACGCTAATAAAGCAGAGCCTATTTGAATTTGAAGAGAGAGCGAGAGAGGGAGCGCAAGAGAGAGAGAGGAAGAGAGATGTTCTGGCTTTCATCAGTCACATCTCGCTGTGGGAGGGGGATTGAAGCGGCTTCCTCGGAGCTCTCCGGTAACAGAGACGGTAGACGGCTCTGACTCACGCTGACGATCCGCACACGGCAACATTTCAGACTCCACCTGACCTGCAACCTGACAGGAGGTATTTGATGACGGCTTAAGGCAACTTTTCCTCTGCTTTCTGGGCTTTTTTTTTCTACCTGCTCTTGGCGGCATATCCTCCTTTCATCCAGGGCTTCAAACAAAGTCAAAATGCATGTTATTGTTTCATAAACACCAGATGGCGGTTAGTTGAAATAAAGCACATCAAAGTGTGCCAGGACGGGACAAGGTGTTTTCTTCGCCTCTTCTATAACAACTACGGACGAGTGAACTTGTTTTTTTTTTCTTTTTGTGGCGCGTCGTCCTTTTATATTCGCCCTGAATTTTCTCAAACATCACCCGAGCACCCTCATTTTTCCTCCTCCACCGCCACTTCTTTTTTTCTCTTCCTCGACCGCTTTCACTTATCATAACACCAGCCTCAGAGGAGACAAGACTTCACTGCCAGTGGTGAAAAAAAAGGAATCAAAATAACAATTTAGCCAACAACAGCACAGGATTGGACATTCACGAGGATGCTACTCCCGCACAGACACTCCTAGACGGTCCAAACAGCCGCTGCCAACATGTTTAGGCGAGGTAAGTGAAAAGAGGATTTCACCTGTTTTTGTCGATGATTATGTGGAGCATGTGTGAGCCGAGCTGTTAAACTGTGTTTGTGAGTGTGTGTGCCTTTAAGTTAATTCAAATTCCTAGAGTTTTGATGCTCTTTATGTCACAATTTAGCTAAATGGTGTCACAGAGGAGCCTACTCATGCCTATTTAACAACTTCCCATCCACCCTTGATCCGCGAGGAGCCCAGAATGGAAAAGGAATTAAATATTTATCCACTTCATGTAAAAATTATCCTTAAAATAGCGAACGCTGCCGCACTGCAGTTTGTAGGACTTACCTGCACGAGGACGGTTGGTGCTGTTGCTACGCGAGCCTGTGTGCGTGAAAGAGGAAAAGAGTGCGTGTTAGGAAATGATAAAGAAGTTCATAAATGTAAATGCTGTGGCAAAAGTTTCATCTGTTTTTGGACTCTGTGCGCGCGCCTGCATTTAGTGCGCGTGAGAGGTTATGTTGGCGTGACAGAAGAAGGTGGTTAGCCAGCCAAGTGTGGGAGATTTTTGACTCCTGCCCATGCGGAGGGAGAGGGTGGCTCTCCCGGTGGAGCAGCAGACAAGCGAATAAGAGCGCGCGCACATGCCGTGCTGTTTACTACCACATCAGCACGCGACTGTTTTGTGGTGAGAAAGGGTATTAAGTTTTACCAATTTGACCTTGCCTGTGTGCGTGTTGACTGGGAGGCTCCAATCTTGCTGTCAGTCTTTTTATTTTTTTATTTTTTTACTTCCATGCGCACGTGAGCGTGCACGGGTGCCAACAGCAAGTGCGTTAAGTATCACTTTAAACAAATCATTAAAAGCTTGTAATTAGTGTATGTTTCATCTTACTTAGTGAAGGGTTGTAACGTAAAGGATGAATCCACGCACTGAGCTGAATCTAAACAAAAGTGTGGAATGGTGACTCATCTGTCAATCCCTTCAAATAAAGCAGTGGGACTCTAGTGAAAGGCAGATTGTCAGGCTGCTGTTTGCTGATGAGTGTAACACAGCTGACTGAACCCTGAGAACATAATAGAAAAAAAAAACAGTCTTTAATGGAGACACCAGAAGTCTGTCATTTGTCATTTCGCTGCATCCCGACGCTGAGCTGAGGAGAGGAAGAACACTCATACATCCATGCACATCATTATTTATTAGCTCACTCGGTTGGCCCGAGTCGGGGCACAAGCTGGGCGATCTCCTCATTAAGGGTGGGACCTAATGGGCTTGACAGAGGGCTGATTAGACCTGTCATTCTGTGTGGATGAGTGTATGTATGATGGGGGAGACACAGTGAGCTTGCTTGCTAGAGGGGGACCAGCTTTAATTTTCCTGTAATTTCAGATGGAGAACACACCCACCTACACAAACACACACACAGAAGTGATGGCTTTGTATCTCCTCCTACAAATATGTGGCTGTCAGAAACAATAATAAAATCCAGAGTAATTGTTCAGTCTGCCTGAGATACAGTTATCTATGTCTGTCACCTTTACCCACAATATCTCTCTGCAGCGGGATAAAACAAGCGTGAGAGAGGGGGAGAAGGAGGATAAGTGTTTTTGTGTAATGAAAACTCCCTCTCTCTTTCTCTCTCTTTGTCTCCCTCTATCTCTCTGCTTGGCCGGCTCACGCTGCCAGCCGCAGTCTGAGAGCAGAGAGGCCTGGCAGGCTGATTGGCGACTAGCTGGCTGGTTTGGGAAGCTGCCGAAGCTTTGTTTCCCAGCGTGTTTGAAGCTGGATTTGTTTCCCTTACTTGACTTTTCCCCCGCCCCTCCCGCTCCTCAGTAGTCTGTTGTTTTATCGAAAGTTTACACGGTTATGAACATGTGACACTTTGCAGACATGAGTAATATGCCAAATCTGCCAATCAACAGTGAAGGGAAAAGCTATTTTATCTAAAAAATCTACACCAACAACACAGGGCACATTTAGCTCTGTGAAAAAAATGGTTTCATTTGGATTACTCTCTTTGGCTTGGCCTACAACTGTTTTATCTTATTGACTCATCCACTGATCTTAATCAGTCATTTTGCTCATCAAACATGAAAAACGCAGAGTGTACATTCCTACAAGCCAACAAATAAAAAGATCATCCAACCCTAATATTCCTAGCAGAACTACTCAAAGGATTAACTGATCAAAACAGCTGTGTTTTGGTTACCAATCCATGGAATCATACACTACAAAGTTAAACAGTTTTCCCCCCTTGCATGTTATAACAGGTGACATTACACATTAGCCACATTACATGTGGCTAAAAGCAAGGAAATAGGTGGTTGGTTGACCAAAAAGGCCAACGATTTTAAGTGTATTTATTCAAAAACATCAAATTTCAACTAGGGATGTGCATTCAAGTTTAAAAAAACTATTCCTTCGGGGTGCAGATGGCATAGTGGTGAGGTCATGCCCTATATATGTGGGCAGGTTCAAGTCAGACCAGTGGCTCCTTTCCCACATGTCTCACCCTCACTCTCTCATCCCTATTTCTGACTCTATTCATTGTCCTGCTCTCTTAATAGAGGCTTGAAAATCCCGAACAAGCATTTAAAATATCTGTTGGATTATAAACCCTTATCGATTGCACTCGCCAGCTCTTTTCAAATTTGATCAGTTGTCATTGTACTATATTGATTTTCACACATCCTGTATTGATACATTGGATGGATGAGTATCCTTCTATATACTCTCAATACCTGTGATTAAAAACTACCTCCATGCGTGTAGGTGTCGCTTAAATGCCAGCCCCTTTACTCCAGAGCTGTTGTGTGGAAGTTAGAGAACAATGGCAGTGCAAATATATTCATAAAAGAAAGATATAGGAGATACTTTCCTGAGTCAGTCATAGTGTTTGGACTCCAAAGAGAAAACAAACACATCTACAGCACACACAAATGTGCAACAAGAAATGTCCCAGTCACAGCAACATAAGAAAATCATCAAAGTACAGACAGAGGCCAAGGTTTGAGCAGATACAGACACCACCAAACACTTCATCTGGATTACTAAATAAATGAGAAGGGATATTTCACCCTGTTTTTGGATAGAGCCTCCTTAGTATACATTTCTACTGTTATCTAATGAGTTGGGATATGTTTAGTGTCTCTTTCTCCACCAGCATTGTCCACAAGATGGTGATTTACATTTTTGTTTCTGTGGGATAAACAAGTACTGATAGAAGTTGATATAGAGTATCATATTAAAGTTGAAGCCCTGTATTGTGAAAACCTGGTGTTATTATACATAGGAAATTGAATTAAGTAGTCTTAACTTTAAAAACATACCAAAACAAGATGTAGATATAAGCACAGAGCAGACATCAATTACAACAGAATGACTCTGATTAAGCCAGATATAGCATAAGGGAGGAGCTGGGGTGGAGGAATCTTATAAAAAGCAGCAAAACATAGCCAGTCTAGAAAAGTTTAAATTGCATGGGTGCAATTAGCCAATAGCGCGCTTTGAGCAAATTAGCTGGATGCCAGCCGATGAAGGCTTGAGTGAGATCAGCTGATCTTGAGTATATAGCAGCGCTCGACTCTGTGGCCTGACTGAACTAATGCTTTACCCTTGATTTTTGTTGACAGTGGGCCCATTTAACTGTTCAGACAGTAATGTTGGTATGTATAGCCCTACTAAGCCCTGTAGAAAACTTTCTTTTATCTCCAAAGCTGATGGTAGCAAGACCCAGGAGGCTAAGCCTGCTGATCCAAGGTGCATGTGTTGATTTTATTAAAGGACACCAGGGGAGGGCCTGTTTGCTGTCTTTCAGGGGTCCCACCATGTCTATGGGCGGGCCTGCTGACAGGTATTGGAACATGTATAGATAATATCTTGACCCATGTATCATCATATGCACCATATTGTAAGGTTCTTCTAAATACCTGCTTAATTTACATTTTATACACAATAACATTCATGTCACCCTTTTTATACTAGAGAAAACTCCATCCTGAAGTGCCATTGAACAAAGCTAATTGAGTTACATCACGAATGAAATAAAAGAGTAAAAAAAAAACAACTGTCAAGTCCTGACTGTAGCAATTTAAATACACAAACTGATCAATATGCTAAACTTTTAGAAAGCATTTTGATTGACAGCATTCTTTCTTCTGATCGTGACGTGGCAGAGAGCTCTACACTGTCAAACATACCCTGCTGGCAGCCCTATTGACTACATTTGACACCATGCAACATCATTTCATACCACTGAAGCATACTATTTCAGAATAATACAGTACTCTGGATGGCTTCACTTTACGGAGCATCCATTTATCAGTGAACTGCAAGCCTCTTGTATTTATCATTGAAGGTTTTTTTTTAAGTAATACTCCAGTTTTTCCCTACATGATTTTATGAGGCCATGGTGGGGGACCTCTAAACTGTCTATGCATGCGCCTTTGCAAGAAAAATTAGTACTTTTTTCAGTTAAATGTGTCAATGTTGTGCACTTGAACTGCATCTGTGCAGCTTCCTCTCTTCAGATATATTTTTGCTCTTAGTCATTAAACTAGAGGTGCAAAGAATCAGTTACCTAAATCTAAATTCCAGCTTATCTCTGGTCTGACCTGTTGATACTAATTTTGGCCAATTTCAGTTTTTTTTCTCTGAAAATTTTGATTGGTGTGAAGATGGCCTAGAGGCTAGGCCACGCCCTAAATAGGTGGGCGACCCTGGTTCTGTCCCACATATCATTTCCCACCCCCTCATCTCTATTTCCAACTCTATCTGCTGTCCTCTACATCCTTGGTTCTCAACTGGTAGGTCTCAATTTCAGTGGGTCTCAGATGTGTGCCCAGAAACAAAAGTCTATGATAGGCTTTTATGTTGAAGGAAATGTATTAATCTCTTTGTTCTGATACATTTTTTTCCATTTCATGTCTTAACTGCCTGATTTTTTCATTAAAATAGGGGTTATGATTGAAAAATTCAAGAAATTTGGGTTGTGAAATTTATCAAAAAATTGTATTAACATTTAAATTATATTTTTACCTTTTCTTCAATGATGTTTAATTCTATGTTCACAAGAACAGATTAACCGTTTATCGTCTTTTTATTTAAGAGATCTTCAAATCTGCATGTCCATCTCTTATTTGAACTCGTTTCTGCTAGAATGTTTTGTGTCACACCCTTTAATTCCTTTATTTTCTAAACGTTTCATACATAATGACTTTAATTTCTGTTATCATTCTGGAAAGACTGGTCTTTTTCAACCATCCTTGTTTGATGTAACTCATGAATAAATCAAATCCTAGAAACAGGGAAATTTACTTCAGCAGTTTTCTCTCTAAACCCTGAAGAAATTATGAATTATCCCACAAATAATTACAATCAATGACTGTTTCATTTTGATATTGCATAAAATCTTTGAACTTCCTTCTCTGTGCCTCAGTAACAGTATTTGTGTATGCATAGAATATCATGTAATTATCCACTTCTTATCAATATTGATTTAATATATTTCCTGCAAAGTGATGCATCTGACTGCAGCTTAGTCTTGGTAATGCTTGTGTGCTAAGTTTTTATCACTGATGTTCAGAATATTTCTGGGATATTAATCTAATTATCTATTCATTTAATTAACCACGCTAACCAGTCTGAATATGTGTGAGAGAGATAGCAGAAATGCATGCATACAGTGCAGAAACACTGATTCTACATAGAAATTAAGTGCAAGCTTTGTCTCCTCTGCTAAAAAGCACCTAGGTTGTTTGAGGCTGAGGCTCAGGGTCTATATGCACAGTGTATACCCAAGCCACCACAGTCTAGGCAATTAATGGGAAACTCTATGTTCTGCTGTTTGACAAGGGTTTGCGGACATTCTCAAGTTGAATAATTGAATGAATTTCATACTTATGGATGAACTGTGCTGATTTCCAACAAAATGACGCTTTACTTGGGCGGCATGGATCCACACCATTATGTATATTTATTTAGTGTTTGTTTCTGCTCTTTTGACAGTGTTAATCAGCAGAGTCACCACTTTTCAGGGAATGAAAAACCACTGTAGTGATTTTGATTTGATTGATTTTTATTTATCTAAACCATAAAAATAAATTAAAAAATACAACAATTTTACTCAATGAAATCATATCATCTTGCCAGTCTGTTCACCATTCAAAAGAAAAAAAGAACCCTAGCAATGTTCGAGAAGGGGCAGAGGGAAGCTGAATGCTTAAAGTTTTAAAGTTTTAAACCTTTTATTGGTTTTAAAATTTGTAAAAACCCACTCAAAGATGTACAGGGTGTCCAATGCTCTGATTTATAAAACAAACAAACAAACAAACAAACAAACAAACAAACAACAAAAGGTAATCATGGGTGCCAGTTTGGCTGGGTTGGTGGAGCAGATGCCCACGTAGTGAGGCTGCTGTCCTCAGTGCACTGGTCGTAGGATCAATTCCCAGTCTCAGTGCATGTTCAGTGGAGGAAAAATGCCTAGAAAATAATCTAAAAAATAAAAACAAGGAGATATGAGGTTTTGGCTCAATGCCAGCTATATGGAGACATCTCACCAGGTGGGATGTTTGAGTAGATGTCTCTCATGTGTTCGGATTAGAGCTGAACGATTTGCAAAAGCAATGTAATTGCGATTTTTTTCTCAAATATTGCAAATTAATATGTGATTATTCTTGGGTTAATCGCATGTATTTTTCAACAAATTCAAGCAATAAATAATTTCATAAATAAGACCATATGTATTAAAAATAATAAAATTATTTCTTAAGAAATTAATCCATAGTAGAATGAATCTGAATATGGGGATGCAACAAGCTTTAAGCTGTAAAGGAGGCGGCTGGGGTGGAGGAGGTAAGGCTGGCTACTAGCTGATCGCAGCTGGGGTATGACTTTCCATTATAAAACTATTGACACTTGAATGTTTGCATCATGTGCATAAAATCTCTGTCGCTGCTAAAAATTGAAAATTGCAGCAGGCCATATTGCAGTTTAATCTAATTTGTGATTAATTACCCAGTCGTATTTCGAATGGTGACTGTATACATTCAAAAAAGAAAAAAGCTCAACAAATACACTTGGGTGGCTGAAAAGACACCGCGGTGGCTCATCCACGTGCTGTCCTTATTTGGGAAATACTACATAATAGTAGACATCTTTGTAGAATTTGGTGGATATTTTATCATTTTAACCCACATAAACAACATAAGATTGAATAAATGTATGAATTTAGGTTGAGATTTGTAGATGCAGTGGGAATTTGTCCACATAGCTACACATTTAGGAGTAGAAGATGGCCATCAAGTGCTCATCTAGTATGAAAGTTCTCCCTATTGTGAACTTGAACTTCTAAATGCATGACACAGACTCTTCTCTCAATCTTCTTATCATCACTCCATAAAATGATTCCATCCTCTCACTTTTACTCTCCCTCCCTCTAAGGACTGTATTATAATCCATGAAAAAAATTGCAATATCTGAAATGTTCTGTGATATAACCTTCAGCCATGATAATGTACGACTAAATCCAGCTCTGTGCAGAAATTCACAGATCAATATCAATATACTACGGTAAAATTGCAAGTCACTGTTCTTCAAGCCTCACTCAAGGGCCGGCGACTTTTTCTCAGGGCTTAAATGTGAATAAAGTCTGTCCTGATTAGGAAACTTTGCAGCAGGATTATGGGCTTCCTGCTCAACTTGATCCTAAATGAGCGAGAAGTCTGACCTGATTTAATCCAAACATTGACAGTGTGTACTGTATGTCTATGCGGAAATGCTCTATGATGTGAATGTAAGCCATTCATGCTAATTAGCTTAATTAGCCTGCTTTCTCATTGGATGAAGTTTATGCCACATCTGTACTTTCTCTGTACTCAGCTTTATACTCATAGATTTGCCTGCAGGCCAATTTCAAGTCAGACAATTAGAAGCTGCTGCTCCTGCTACGATCCGCTGCTGCGTTTGTTTGTGTGTGTTTACTTCCATCTATGATAGCCTTGGTGGATGATAATAACATATGGATTAGTGACAAAATATTTATTCGGGTCGTGAAGCACCAAATGGCAGGATAATTGGGTGCTGAGATTGATCCAAATGTGCTCTTGCAGCACAGCCATCGCGATGCAGTGGACAGATTTTTAAAATAAGAGTGAAGGGACACAACATATAGAGTAAGGAAGTGTGGGTTCTGTGGATTTGTTTTTATAAAAAACTGAATTCTCTGTGGGCTTTTGATGCCTTGAATAGGATTCATATGATAATCAATTACATCTTTAATGCAAGTCAGACCCAAGTGGGAATGAAACGCATGAGCACACACTCAGACCGCCGCACACAGTGAGCATGCGATGGCCGTGCATATCAATGACCTTTGCAACTGCTCCTCTTGCCTGATCTCAAGGTCACACACAGACTCCTTTCTTCTTCCCCCTGAATCCTGAGCTAAGTGCGGTCCAGCCAATTTAATCATTAAGTTGCACTACAATTTTGCAGAACATGCGCGGCATTTCAAATCTGGGCACCATGTTGAAATATGTTAAAATAATTACAGGGGTGGATGTTTTTGCAGCTCTGGTGAACTTTCAAACAGTGCACAGAAACAACAACACAAGAATGATTCTGATGCTAAATAAACACCAAGTGTGACAAATTATGCTGTACGGAGCATGAAATGGCATTCTACAATGACCCTGCGGTGTTTTGATTCCAACTTTCTCACTAAATAAAGCTCCATGAAGCATTTATCTTTGTGTACAAACATTATGTTTTGCACTTTCAGTATTTTTATGAGGTTACAATGCAAGTTAATTAAGCCAGCCACATTGCTAACTGCAAAGGAAGAAAAGGAGAAAAAAACATGAAGCAAATGAACAAAGTAGAGCCGCTTTATGCATCAATTCCCTCTAATTAGACTCATGCTACTCGTATAATTGCTGCTGTAAAGTTATTGCTGATTTTGTTGGTAAATATGGTGCATTAATTTGCTTATGAATCACAGCAGTTCACCTTGAGAACCCACTGCCTTCACAGCAGGAGGGTCTTGGGTGTGCAGGGTGTCCATCAAATGAAACATTAGGACACACCGGGGACACAGTGGAAGCCTATAATCGCATGTTAGCTTAGCCACTGCTAGGGCTAGTGGTGCAAGAACTGTATATGCGTTTGTGTGAGATCGCTCAGAAAAGCATCTTGATCTTCAGGACTTTGTGAGTATTTGAGCCACACAAATCAGAACTGTAAATGTCAGAGCGGTAGGACTAGAGGAGTTTTACTGTATGCCAGGTGGATGCTGAAGCACAAAGAGGAGAGGCAGAGAAAGTGTGACAGAGACAGAGAGATGGACACGTAGAGTATGAGCGATTATTTGAAAGCCGACTTCACCTGGAGGATAGTGCAGCGAGAGAGAGAAAGAGAGTGTGGGGAGTAAAAACTGAGCTGATGGGAACTGATTGTGGTGTATGTGTGTGTGTGTGTGTGTTTCTCTCTCTTGCCCAGGAACTTTGGTATTATCGAGTCTCCAGAGGCTTAGACTGTTGGACAAACTGACGCTTGCAGCAGAATGCTTGTTTGCCAGCTGAACAAAATGAGCCACTGATATTCATAACAATGCCTGCATGTTCCATTTTGTAAGCCATGAGCCGACTATAAGGGGCAGAAATTTGTGGGGAAAACGGGACATTAGCTACTGCTTCTTCAAGTATGTATGTCTGTGTATATAACTTGGCTTCACATTAAAGCTGAAGACAGTGCAATACAGCCTTCCAAAAATCTGAAATAGGCCTTTGAGCTAGGGATGTGCATTTAACTAATATTATATGTGTCATCCCTAATGCCAGTCAAATTAAATGCTTTCACTGCGACTAAGCTCACTATTGGCTGAAGCTTGTTAGTCACACTTGGCATAACAAATTGTTTACCCACAAACAATTTTAAACAACACACTTTTATCTGACTATTTTCTCAACTTCAGACTAGCTGGCTATTTTGAATTCTGTTAAACCAAAATGTTGACTGTATTGCTAATAAGATAACATTTAATTAAATCTTTTAGGGTGGATCTAATATGTTGGTGTACATTATGTTTATAGTCATGATTTTACGATTCTTTGGCGCACCCCAGACCCCAGGTTGGGAACCACTGACCTACAAGACCATCAGCACAGCAGGGTAGAGTCACAGCAGGGTAGGTTTCAGATAAGGTTAGTTACAGGGTGCTGTGACAAAAGATTTGTTAGCATTTTTCACAGTGAACATGTACAGTGAGTCATATTATTGGCAGTTAAAAGTAATCAGATGAGATTTTTATCATAAACCACACTCATGATAAGGAAAGACATACCACCAAACCCACGCTGGGGCCATGCGGCAGCCATGATGCATCCATGTATGCGTAGTTAACAGCATGTGTATCTCTGGACTCAATCAGATCTGTCTATTGCACCCATGAAGCCCAAAACACACTGGCCACAGTGCAGTGTTGCGTCATTTGATTGTTGTTCAATTGTTGCTCCTCACAGCAGTGTGCCACCACAGTGGTCAAACTCCCCTCCAGCCAATGCTGGGACAGGCACTTGATACCAGGGTTGAGAGCCCACTCAGGTCTCGCCTCCCCGCCTCACCGAGTAAGTGGGGAAAAAAAAAAAAAAAAAGAAAAGATAAAAGCAGTGGTATTTCACTGGCAGCTGTGGCCTCCCACTTATTCTACACCTAGAATGGAAGATGGGGAGAAATTTTTCTTCAGAACTGAACAGTCACTCAAACAGCTGATCTCTCTAAACTGCTGCAGTGTGCCAGGTGCGCCTGACTGGTTCTGGTGTGGCTTTGTACAGAGAAAATGATGGGGCAAATCATTTGGCGATTTTTCCTTAAGGCTCAAATACATAGACTTTCATAAATGCTCCCTCACCCCGGCACACTCAAACAAAATCTCACTGGAAAGCTAAATGATAGCAAATATGTTCATCACAGCTAGAGGTCCAAAGATGCTTTCTCACAGTGTTTCCTACTTTCATATCTCATTCATAGGTGCAACAGGCATGTCTGTTTTTGCAAGTATTTTCAGAAACTGAAAGTTCTTTTCAGGTGAAATCAGTATAAAAAAATGCCCTGAAGTTGGAGAATCTGATTTTGACTCTGCTCTCTTTGATGGAGCATGCAATTATCAAACCAAAATTTCAAATGTGAGTCATGACAGAAATACATCCAGCCTAACAGTAGCTGCAGATCGAGTCATAAATGCCAGTCATGCCCCTCTACAATGCACAAGGAATGACGCGTGATCAGGCTTAAATTTAGCCCGACTCCAGACTAAGAAGTGTCACTCAAAAATGGGCCTGAATTATGTACAAACCACATTTATTCCTTTAGTTCATGATACTGAACAATTGAGAAACACAATGAGAACCAGGCTTTAAGTCGCATATTTGTCCATTGTTGCATTATTCAAAAACTGATGGTTAAATTAACGATAAACATTCAAGAGCGCAACAACTTTCAACATAGATTCACACAAAAAAAAATTCAAATCCTTTGTGGTGCTACTCCCTTGCTGGATATATCTCCTCCATCCCTCCTTCTCCTCTCAAATCTCCTCTCCTCCCCCTGTCTTCTCCTCTGTAGCTGGTTCGCTCTGTACCTGTTGAATAATTGATCGCTGTTTTGGTTTCCGATAAGGCGTTTGGGGTCCACAGCTCTCAGCAGAACGGGCTCGCTGCTTTTCCTCACGGCACATCACACAGCTCAGTCCATCTTTCCCTACCCTCTCCCTACCCTCCCTATCTCCACTTTTTACCATTTATTCACTCCTCATGCCAATTATTCAGATATGCAGCACTTGCATTGTGTGAAGCATGTTGACAGCCTTGTTCTGTATTATGTCCAACAGACGCTGTTTCAGGTTTTATTCAAGATAAGCTCCTGATAGCCATCTTCTTCTCCTGATTCCAAACAGCTTTGCAAATATAAATACATATTTTCTTTCTGGATATTACCATGGAAACAGAACTCTAGAGACAGAAAAACAAGTAAAGAGGATAAGATATTTAACATGTCTCTGTAAACTGGCTCACACAGCAGGAGCTCGGCTGTTACATGGAATCTGAGTCGGGATTTTAGCCTCACCCGGGTGTTTACCAGAGACAAAGAAAAACAAAAACACTCCATGAGAAATCATTTTCATAAATTTAACTTCTATATTGTTGATTCATCAGAAAGATGGATCAATTAAATATCATGAAAATAGCTATAACAAACCACGTTTATACTGTCCATCATACCCCTGTATGAATGTGAAGCCTGATACACTATTGTGAACAGACTAGTTGTTGTCCCAGTGTCTCAGGTTATGTTCTTCATCAATCTAACTCTTCAATTATTTGACAGAGGCAAATCTCCTGACAAGGCAAATAAGTATAAGCTTTTGGAAAGGAATTACTATTAAGGGTTCAACTTCCATCCGAAAGTTATGCCTTAAAGTCCACCTACACGTTCAGTTTAGACCAAAGATTTGCATCAAGACAGTCGCACTGGGCTCTGCATCATTCTGAAAGTCTACTAGTTCAAAGAAAGTCTGTTCATCTCTCACAGTCTGTTCACCTGAGATGCCGTATATCTCAGAACAGAAATACATGCTAAAACTTTCTAAATAAAAAGGGATTAAACTTCCATTTAGGGCTAAAATCCTAACCTGCAAAACTTGCTTACATAATGTTTAATAAAGCCGAGTAAACAGTCTGCTTACAGGTAAAACAAGCTTGTTCTCCATGAAAACATTCTAATGCAGCAAGCATAGCTTATGAAGATCTGTTAGCTAAGTAAGCTACACAAATAATGGAGCTAGGTAGCTAATGAAGCTAAAGCTTAGCTCATAAATTACCTAACTTAGCTATGTAGCTAAGTTAGCTTTAGCTCAGCTTTAGCTTTAGCTCAGTTGCTAAAGCTGACTTAGCTTTAGATAATGGCAATACGTAACAAACGTAGCTAGAACTAAGCTAACAAAGCAGCTATGTAAGCTATGAATCTAGGTTATCTATGTTGCTACGTTAGCCTAAGATAAAGCTAAAGTTCAGGTTGCTAAAGCAAACTTTGCTACACTGGTTTATCTAGTAACGTTAATTATGCAGCTAGTGTTGGTAAAGCTAAAGTGAGCCGCCATCCATGACACTACTTCTAAAACAGGTCCATTCACAATTCAGTCCCAGATTAGACCTTTGATGTCTATTGAATGTTTATTTTATTGGTCTGTGATGTTTCATTGTGTGTATGTCATCAATGTATTGCCAGATTTTGTTTATGAATAAAGGAATAAAGCTGGATCTTAAAAAAAAAAAAAAAATTAAAAAAATCTAAAACTGGAAACCGATGAAACAGCACTTCTTTTCTGAGACGTACAGCATCTCAGATGAACAGTCTGCAAGAGTGGCCATCAAAGATGTACAGACTGCTGACAGACCCCTCTCCCCAGTTCACACCACTGCAACTGGAAGGGGAGATGTATCCTTTCCATAGCAACCACTCTCATGGTCAATAAGTTCAAAGTTATTTATTTTTGTAGTTATTGTGTAACATTAGGCTGTATTCCTGCACTAGGTGCACAGCTGATAGAGGAGACAGGAGTGTTTGTCAGGCTGAACGGATTTCTTTTTCTTTTTTTTTTTCAAAAAAGATATTCCCAAAATTGACAGCATGATTTTATCAAACAAAATGTTCTACTTGGAACAAATATTTACTGGCTTTTATAGTAAAAAACAAAACAAAACAAAACAAAAAAAACAGTTATTGGAAATGCAACAAACTGAACTGAAGGCAACACCATCAGCCAGCCTGACTCCAGCTGCAACAGCTTTAGATTTATAGATTTATAGACTGTGTAAGACCTGGATTTAGTCTCAGAGATGACACTCTTTGGTTTCTAAAGATGTTTTATGAAGCCCAACATGGCAGCAGTCTCTGCCTAACTTTACAGACAAATAGATGAGCTCAGGAGGGTCTTAATCCTTCAGGCAAACAGAAACAACATGCTCACCTGTCAGCCAACTGATCCACACCCTACATGTACAAATTTATCATGACCTCTTTAGCTTAATAAAACCAAAATAGATCAGGTACAAAAAAATTCAACCCCTTTACAATGTGTACTGAGAAAGAAATAAGCTAGAAAGACAAAATTTGTCTTTTGAGCCAGGTTGTAAACATTTCTACTTTTGTTGTAAAAACAAACTTTTTTATGGAACTTATTTTGCAGCCAGTCTCAAGTAGACACTCAGGAATTTTTCCTTTTTCCATTTCCACATTGGCCTCCTCTCTCAACACTGGAGTTTGCAGCATGGCTATGTCAGCCAGCCAAAGAGGTGCAAGCACATCCTGCTGGAGACAAGTTTGCAACCTAGACTCTGTATTTTTATAGTCAATGCAATCACTTACCATCACATCAAAACCTAAAGGACTGGTGTTTTTTTTTTTTAATAAATGGCCAACCTGCACACACGAGGATATTTCTTGAATTTTGGCTCTCATAAATCGTATTTAATCCTCTGAAAGGTGCTCAAAGAACATCTCTTTAAGAGAAGTCCCTTTCTGCTAAAATGCAGGGCTTTATATTCATGCTTTCCTGACAATAACCTTTAGTGGCCATGTAAAATAGTATTTCAAGTAGTGTGACATTGTTTTAGACAATGACGTGTTGACAGAGCTCTTGGTGAAATGTTGAGTCAGCAAAGCATGTGGTTTTTTCTCAGGAGACTGCTGATTATTTCCAGGCTGTTACCTTTGTTGTTTTTTCATTTAACCTCACTGTAGTAGCGGTGAATAAATTCATTAATGTAGAAAAGCAATATAAAATAAAATAGTAACAAGAATAACCTATATTTATAGAGCACTTTTCAAAATCATAGTTGCACAGAGCTTCACAAAAGCATAAAAATAAACCAGGGGAGTCATAAAATTGTAAGCATGAAGGTGGATTAAGAACTAAATATATAAAAGACAGAATAAAACAATTTTTTAAAAGTGATATCATATACTTAAAAGGGATTAATGATATATTTGAGGACATCTGAGTAAGCTCACATGAGTCGCTATTTTCCTTAATAGTTTTAAGGACTTGTCTGCAAAATGGTAGGACATTTTGTTGCAAAAATAAATCTTAATCCATGTTTTTATTGTAATAAACTTGCAGTTGGGACTGCGAGCACTTCTATTTAGCTATTTTTCCTCCTTCTTTCCAAATATATTATGTAGTTAAAGAAATTCTGCACATTGAAGTTAAACCTCACACTCATAATGAGGACATCCTCCTACTTCCATTGCTTTGTATTTAAAGGCAAATTTTTCATTTATAATTTATGTTGTTTTGTCTACTTCCTCCTGCAAATCTCAAATGGAGCACCTGGGTATGCCAGAATGTAAACACACATTAATATGCATGCTCAGAAACTGCTTCACAAACTTTTTCTTTATTTGTTCCCCTGGCTTCTGAGGCTTGCTGCCTCTCAGTCTCTCTCCGCTATTCCTCTCTGTGGGAGCAGTAAAGTGTTTGGAACCTGTGCTGGCTGTTACCCAGCATGTGGGGATTGAAGGAGATGGGTTAAAGAGGAAGAAGAGTTCATCAAAGCCAGGACAACAAGTCAATTCCTCCTGATTTAGCACATCACACCCCATTTATCCCACGGTGATCCTAAATAGACACCTATAGTAAACATGTTTGTGCATTTTCTGCTTATATATAACCACTTTGACACATGCAGACACACAGATACTCACTGTTTTATATTTTTACCCCCCTTCTCTCAGTGCTGCAGCAGAGACAGGCAGGAGCGGCAGCAGTAGCGGGTCTTACATAACGACATCACTGCATTAACAAGCCCATCTGCCTCTGACTGGTGCTCGCACTTCCACTGGAACTCTGTTAAAATGATGCCCACTTCAGACACAAAAAGGCCGCCTTGAGTGTGTTTGCAAGCAGAAAAGCTGTGGGAAATCAGACTGAATCTGCACTGTGCTAGAAAGGTCAAGAATATAGACATGTGGGTTTACCACAGCAGACTGACAGGACAAGCATAGCATCTATATATGTGAAAAGTAAGACTCAAGAATTATTTATTCACAACGCCTCTAGGTTAGGCTAAAAACAGATATTGGTTAGGGTTAAGATTAGATCGTAAATCACGTAACTAATAGTACTGTGGAGAACTTTTAGGGATGTTTAGGCCAAACATTGAGGCAGAAGTAAGGTGTAGATGTGGCGAGGAAGCTGTCTAAGGGCACCATCAGCCGGGAACGAGGATTAACACAACCCCAGGCTTGCTCTGGATGTCTTTGCATGGAAAAAGCAAGAGCATGGGAAAATAATCTGTGGAAAAATTAAAAAGTTCCCACTTTAGGGCACAGTAATGAGTGGGTGTGGCGAGTAAACATGCCAAGGGTACTGCCTGGGTGGGCAGTAGGACTGCTATATCACTCAGTAATATTTTTGTCTGGACTGTGCCACAAGTACGTTGAAGAAATTTAAGTTTTTCCGTAGACTTCAAAGAGACCATATGGCAGTGTGCTAGCTGGCTAAGCTGCCAACTAGCTAACAGACTACAATGAGTCATTTTTATCAGCTTGATATGAAATGCAGTTATATTAACCACTTTGATTCATCAGTCAATATGAAGTGCTTTAAGGTCATTTTAGAAGAGTGAGATATATATAAACATTTCAGTGAAAAATTAGGAAGGGATGAAAAGAAAAAAAAAACAAGTTATTTAACATATAAACCAACATTTGTATGGCTAAACAAGTTAGATTAGTTTAGCTCGTTCGGCTGTTCAGATGTCCTTGTATGAAATTCATGCTGCTTTCCTGTTTGGCCAACTTAAGTTATTTTTTCATATGCAACATTAGTCCTGTTTTATCTCAGTAATTCTAGTAAACACAGATTCCAAGCTGCTTGATGGAGAAAACCCTGACAATATTATCCTCTCACTAATGGCTAAAGGTAGATCAGCTTTTAATCCAGCTGTAAAAAAATGCAGTTCCTTGCTTCTGACACTAGGAGGCATTGTCCATATATTTACAGATCACAGACAGACAGTCATGTACGCATGTGGAAACTAGGCCTAAATCACGTAACTTTAGTTTCCTAAAAAAGTGAGGTTACAAGATAGGTTACACATGTCAATCAATAATGACGTCACAAGTGACACAGTGGTCAAAATCTACTAGGGTAGATGAATGGCATATATTGGTTAGGGTTCAGTTAGCCAGTAAACCATGTAACTGAGTTATGTACGCAAGATTCAAGGTGAGAAAAATAAATCAAAAGTAACAAGTCACCTAATATCAAAGATAAGATGTTGTGCAGTTATCCAGCAAGTGGTTAAATTTGTATACCAAGTAAAATTGGTTAAACTAATAACCTATAATTTTTCATGAACATAGGTCAGAAATCCTGTTTTAAAACTGTAATGCAGCCTCCCAAAACTAGTAGCTGCAGATAGCTTCAGGTGATGGCTGCTGCCGTCCTGCCAGAGCTTTCCCTGGCATTTCACCAGATGTAAGCATGAGAAGCTTAGCGGTTAGCATGTAATAGGAACAGCACATTTTTTTTCAACTAGAAAATGAAATTATATTTGTATGTAGGCTGTTGAGGGTTATACTCATGTATTACTACTTAACCAAAGTTACAAGGAACCATATTAAGCATGATATTAATCTGGAAAAAGGAACGAAGGCTGGCAAAGCTAACTGTTAATGTGAGCCATACTCTTCACAACATATCAAGCTCACATCATAAACCTGCTGACACAGTGACCTGTGATGAATTTGACTGTTTTCTAAGATTTTTTTTCTCACAAAAGATTTGTGTTAAAGATATTAAGATATTAGTTAGGGTTTGAATTAGCTAGTAAATCATGTAACTTCAGTTACACATGCAAGTGAGATGGCTAGTTAGGCTCCCCATTTACTGTAAATAAGTGGACAAGTTACAAGTGAGATGTGAGGTTTGAAAACCTACTGGGTTAGAATAAAGACAGATTTGGTTTTGGTTGAAAGTAGCTCGTAAATCCTGTAAACAAAGTTACGTGTGAAAGATTACAAGTTAGGTTACACATGTTGGCACAATGTTTCAGTTTTAGAGGGACAGAACTGTCTTCTTGAAAGTGTTTCTAAACATGTTTTTTATGTGTCCTTGAAAAAAAAAACATATGAAAAGAATTACAAATAGTCATTTTGACTGAGGCCTTTGCTTCTGTCAAAATAACTTTTATAACTAGATGTCTTCACCAAAGGACAGAGGTAAATATGCTTTAGATAAGCATAAAGCAAAGATGATATATTTTGTAAAACTTAATGTGGTCCAAAATAAAACACAAAGGCACCTTTTTTGGTACTAGAATAGCAACTTTGAAATTCATAACTATAACAGTGGGAAAAGCTATTGGCATAAATGCTCTATTAGGAGTTTGCTAAGTACACGGTTTGTTTATTTATTAGGTTCAACAAATATTGCAAGGTATTGAAACAGTAAAGGTAAATCCTTTAAATAACAAGTGATTTAAATGTATTTTTTAATAGATTCAGGACACTGTGTTGGGTTTTGAAAACTTGTTATTGTTGTTTATCATTTGTTCTAATGTTTTCAGAGATTGCCTATCCTTAAAGGTTGGAGATTTTTTTTCTATTAAAGTTTTAAATAAAGCCTTACCTCATGTCCATGCATCACATGGCTGCTTTTTTTAGAGATTTGAGACAGGCTAAAGCAAATTCCCTGACTTAAACACACATGCACACACACACAAAATCACACAAATTCTCATTTAATACCCTGATATTTGCCAGGATCCACCAGTGGGTTTATTAAAGTTCATTCTGATCCATTTTCACTGAGGCTAAATCCAAGTCCTGACTAAGATCCTGAAATAGCCCTGGAACAAACCTGGAAAAGCCAAAAAAAGACTCCAATTCGCAAAGCCCACACAAAGGTGCACAGGCACACACCATCCAAAGACACTGACGCATGAAATGGCTGAAATTAGAAGAAGCTTCTTCTGAGTGGGAGTGTGTGTTTGATGCTGCTTCAGAGTGACGAGGGAAAGTAAAGATGGAGTGATGTGAGAGAACAGGAGATGAGGGACGTGTTTGTCTGCTGCCACAGCTTGTTTGTGTCTTCAGTCTGACTCTCATTAGAACGCACAGGCACTTGCGTGTGCGTACAAACGTGTGTGTACGCTTGTGTGAGTGTCATCGTTAGGCTTACATAACAATCAGTTGCTCAGCTGGGGACACTGTACAGATGAATCCCAGGATGGCCCTTTCTGGCCAATCCAACGTGGAGTTTTTTTTTTTTTTCTGGAACACAAGTGAGAAAAAGTAATCAAAAACAAACTTCTACAGAGCAAGGAAGTCATAAATGTTTACTCACTGCAATATTCACACAAATTCACGTCATTATTATACGCCACTGCACAAACCTGCAATCATCTTCATGACAGTGCATTTATATTTTAGGCAATACTGGTGGTGATGATTTCCAGAACGGGTGAGTCAGAATACTTCAGAGGAGGTTTTAATATTTATTTTTTAGCTGTTTCCCTCTCTTTGTCACTTTCAATTAAAGCCTGTTAGTTTTGAAGCTGCATTATAAAATACAGTAAAGAAACTCTACAGAGTAAGATTGTCAAAACTTTTGATACCACATATTTATAATTATACAATCTCAGAGCTTAGAAAAAAAGAAATCTTCAATTATATCAAAAAACAGAAACTATCCAGTAATGGTTTTCTAGGACTTCTTTTTTTCATGGTATCATTATAACTTTTGGCATTGTTTCACTTTTACTAGTATAGGTTGTTTGCAGTTAAGGGATCCTGATGATGCTCAAATTTCAGATGGAAGTGAAGAGCACCGGGTTAGGTATGAATGGGAACAGAGGAAAGGTGGAACATTAGATTTCTAAATGGACCAATTAGCAGCAGAAAATGTCCACATACATTAGCTTTATTTCCGAAACTTTACAAAAGAAATTTTCCCCACATGCATTTTATGTCACTCATTTAAGAAAAACAATTACAAAATAGAGGACAGTTGGATATTTTGTAAACTACTCTACTACAAAAAAGTTTTAAACTAGTATTTTGACTCACATTTAAGGTTAAGGAAATATTTCACCTTCTGCGATTTGAAAATTGCAGCATACCATATTGCGACTTAATCTAAATTCCAATTAACTGCCCAACCCTACTACCCATATGAAATTATTTTTCCTCATCCACAAATTGACCAACAAAGTTTGAGGTCTAATATAAAGTGGGCACAAATCTTCACACTGTAATTATTATGTGGAAAATTGACCCTTATATGTGCAAAACAGCCTCACTGCAAAAAAAAGCATCTACTACTGTAACAGAGTTCACAAACACTGGCACTGACAAACCAAAGCCAGTTAGAATAAAACACAGGATGTGTCCCTGATGAGTTCAGCCTGCCAAAGTGGGAGTCACTGCCCTACCTGCCAGGTCTGAATTCCACCTGCATTTGGCTGGTTGGCGGGTGTTAATATCAAGCCTTGACCTTTTGTTTTCTGCATATTGACAACCAACTTCTGCTGCTTGACTTCATGTAGGAGGGATCATTATGATGAGGGAAGCAAGCTGATTAAAAGTTAGATATGCCAGCTCTGTTTGTATCTCTAGATATTCCAGAGAACTGCAAAGTATGACCTGACCCACTCGGCCTCTGATTGACTTAGCCTGGTATTCTTACCCCACCAAGCTATGAAGGCAATAACAAGGCAGAGACAGGGTAATGGTTTCATCATCCTTGGAAAGAAATGCAGCATACCACTAAATGATGATCATCAGAGGGGATTGAGAAGCTGTAATGGAGACTAAAACATGTGTATGGCCTGCATTACAACACTGGGTATCACCCTTCTAGGAGTCTGCTGTTGATGTTGAAAGCTCTAGAAATTGGACAAATTATGTGGGGAACTAATAGCTTTGGCTTATGAAGGTAATAAATAAATAAGCCTGAGATTGTCTGCTTTCAATTAGAAATGACTTGCACATTATTGTCTCAAAGACCTCCCTGTAATAACCCATAGTGAGTATTTCTTTCATGTTGCAATCTTTGATTTTATGTCAGTAATCATTCAGACGCTGGATCATGCCTGAGAGAGAAAACATCTCATTTACGACATGTTAGCACGCTAACGGTACCTTATCGTTTAAATCATGGACAGATTACTGCAGAATGACATGAGAATGGAGCTGAATGTTCACTCAGAGCCTCAGCATGCACTGCAGCAGACCACATTAAATATGGAGAGCTTCTAAAGAAAAGTTTTAGAAGTGTGAAGGCATTGTTGAAGGAGCTGCTTTATGGGCGTTCTGCTGTCTCATGTGAGTGGTGTTTATGGGAGACGCACCTGTGTCGGAGGGTTAGGGTGTGTTAGCGTGCGATTACTGCTTGTCTCACATATGAATAGAGTGTTACAGAGAGGGTGAGAGGGTGAAGACATCCACAGTGCACCCTCCGAACTCCCTCTCCCCCTTTAACCAATACTGCATTAATCTTCTTAAGCTGTCAGCGTGACCTAAAACTGATGATGCACAAGCGAGCGGAAAAGAAGGGGAAAAACTCCCGCCAAGAAGACAACAGCTTGTGACTAATCATGAGTTTAGCGCAGCTCACCAAGCTCATAACTGAGTTGTAGCACCATCACCTTGGCACAATTCAATTACTGCTTTGAGGAAGGTGCTTACCTCAGATATTCCTGATCGCTCATAACTCTCCGCCTGCTGTGTGTTTGTGTGTGCATGACCTCGCTGTGAACCAGTGCGGGCAAGAGAACTCTGACTTTTAAGACTTTTTTTCTGCAGATGTGCGCTTTAACAGATGGCATGAGTTAATGTCAGCTCACCTCGACACGTCCACAGTCACATCCGGAGCCACGCGGTGTTGTTTGCAGGTGTGAGATAAAGAAAGGTGTATGGAGAGGAGGCAGTGTGAAGCTGCAACAAGGTGAGGCTGTGTGAAAAGCGAATTAAATGGAAATAGACTCGACAGGGAAACATTCATGCTCATGAGCGTCACAGGACTGGACTTTTACACCTTTGCTTGCACCTGTTATTAAGTGATAAAATGACCTGAGAGATAATCACCACACAACAGATGCCGACCTAATAATAACACAGTGAATCCCAAAAAGCTCGTATGACCTGTGTTGTTGTTATGATTGCTACAGTGCTACTGCCCCAATAAGGATCTGGCCACACTGCAGCACAGCTGTCATGAAGATGGGCTGCCTGCCCAACTACACCAGCTGTGCCAGCCCAACCATCACTTAATCACCCTGGGAGGGAAGGAGAAAAGGAGGCAGGGAAAGTGGAGGGAAGGGGGGTGAGTTGCCAGGTTAAAAAATAGGAAAGGCAGTTGTTGGGGTGAGGAAGTAGTAGTAAGAAGAGAGCCAGTCTGAGACAGTGGAGGACATGGTTAAAGAGCAAGATGGAAGGTGTGGGCCTTAATGCTTCAAAGTAAGAGTTGTGGGAATCCCTCCAGCATCATTTCTGGATGCTGTTCTTCACATGATTGTTTTGATGTGATGTTGAGGACAGCTGACCTACTTTAAAAAGTCTGCAGTGGCTGTCAGGGGTGATAGGCAGGTCAAACATGTAATTTTATAAGCAAAGTTTAAATAATGATGCTCACTTCTTTATATCTAATTTACATAAGTTACGTAATGTATACTACTGTAGTCAACTCTGTTACAAGAATAACACAAGTTACACTGAGCATGAAGATTTACAAACCATGTTTGCTTTGGAGAAATCATTGTGTCTTAATATATCTTAATGCTTCTTGTAAAGCCACATTATGTAATAACGTGGCATTATGTAAAAACCCTAACCATAGGACTTATTGTGGGCTGCAAGGTAAGCCCTACCCTACTACCTTGCCCTAACCCTAACTGCTTAGTGGCTTAGAAAATGCGGTGTTATTACATGATGGATGGAAAATGTATTACATTATTACATAATGCGACGCTACACTTCTTAATGCCAACTTCTTGTAAAGATATGCTGAAGGAGGATACAACTTTATTGACATAAGTCAATTTTACTGTCAAGATAAACAGTCTGGTTGAAAAGTTTTGGTTTTTTTTCCAATCATAATTAGTCAACAGGAATCAATCTGAGTGCACGACATCTTTGAAAGCATACAAAAAGCTTAATACAATTTGTTCAGAATACAGCTTTTACACTTAATTTTTGACATTTTTAGCTGCTGGTTAGTTTTCAATAATGTCACACTAGCACTGTCAATTTTTTTTTGTTTTGTTTTGTTTTTTCAAGTCATGTTTACTCTCATTTCTACAGTTATTCACACTTTATCTCCTTTATTGCAGTTTGAAACTAGAAAAGCACTCTGAGAGTGCAGACCTCTGCCATTAGCCCTATCTCCCAATAGTAAAAAATCCTTTAAAAAATTCCTGGATCCAGACGGTGATCTGGATCAGTCCCAAAATCTAGTCAGTTGTTCCTTATGCCATTTGTGAGAAAATCCATGCATAACTTTTTGAGTTATGTTGCTAACTAACAAACCCTCCTTGGCAGAGGTAATTATACTTTTTCAAATTTAATAGGTTTTTGCTTCACTTTGGATTTTGTTCCATCTTAAACTACATGTAAAGCACCTCCTGTTTGGATCACGCCTACTTTTATTTTGAAGGAAAATAAGGAACGATGAGCTTAACCACAGAAGATGAAGCCTTTTATAGATAACAAAGGGTTTGTGAAACAATTGATGACACAAGTTTGTGACTTATCTACTAAGCTCTATGAGATTTTTTTAAGTGAAATAAGACATTAATAAGCAGTGGTGTACTTATTTTCATCACTGTGGCTGCAGGGAGATGTTGTAGTGGCTTAACAAAGTGTAAAACATGCAAATAATGCCATTTAAAGAATTAAAGCACTAATCATGGACCTTAATCACAGTGTGATTAAAGCATTCATGCTGAAAGACCGAGGGAATTTACAGAGGAAAACCAAAAAAACATTTATTTGTGCTTGAATTGCAAAATATGTTAACATGGATGAATGGCTAAAGCAAGATCACTAAATATTTATCAGAAACTTACCAGTGAAAAATGATTAATTCAAAGCCATCAATATTGACATTGGTGTAGGAGGTAACAGGTGACTGTGTTATATGGTGAATTTTAACTGATGTTGCTTTGTTTGATAAAGTTAGAACAGTATTTTTATGTTGTTGCTGTTATGACAGATTTTCTAAGGAGTAAAGTTTAAGCTACCTTTTTGCTGATCTACAGACAACTCCGAGTGTTTATATCTCCTCCAGAACATTTTTAATCCTGGCTCAAAGCCCAATGTGTATTCAGAGCTTTAATACTACAAATCCACATTGCAAAAACCATGATAATATGACTTTAAATTACATTTTTCTGAATGAAATTTTTGCAGTGTTGCTATCAGTCTGCGATTTTGACAACTTAAGTACTAACTTTCTGTTCGCCCTGTCAGCCAATCACGATCTTCTGTTGCTCTCTTCACAGTAGTAACCAATCAGGGCCAGCCAAAGATCAACAAGAGAAAAGTTAATGAAACATAAAAACATTATGTTTGCACTCCTAAAATACAATTCATGAGCATTTATTCACTGGAATACCACATGTGTGCAGAATGTGGATTGGTTTTTATGGAGGTAGTTGATGGTGATAGTTTCTGTTGTGTTCTTGTTAGCATGTTGTTATTTTTTCTTCTGATGGACCGGACCTGTAGGAGCTAAATGCAAATGTGAAAAGGCTTCCTCATTGTGGATCCAGGTGTGATTTACATAAAGTTCAATGTGATTCAGTTACAGTTTTGTTCTTTTACTTGCTATTTAATGGTCATATAACTTTAGATACATTCATCTGACATCCTTACAACACTCATATTCTGATAGTCCAGGTTGTCCTGAAAAAACAGATGTCTAGAACTTGAATGTGCTTGAAAGGGTTTAGATTCTACGGGTGTAGAATATTTACTTGTTTGGAGCAGGAGGAGGTGTTTGCTGGTTTAGAAACTATATACCAACTCAATGGGTTGTCAGTTAAAACAAAGGGCACATCAGCGAAGGGTTGTGTTCCAGTCCAATGTATTTATTAGAATTACTGCTTTGACTGGCACTCAACTGCTTTATCTGGTGACAAAATGACAAAAGTAACAGAATTAGTTCTCAGATCACTATTCAAAAGATGTTGATCAAACAGAACTAACTCTTAACATTATTAACAAACAGACCAAGGTTCAAAGATAAGTGAAATAAATACTTCATCCCAACAGTAAACAGTAAATAAAAATGATCTATTTAAGGTAAAACGAAGGAAACTTACAAAGCAGGTACACGGTTGAAGTTCCAAGCAATGTTGAGGTATGCACAGGTTGAAGCCAGCTCCATTGTTCTTGCAGCAGGTGAGCTGGCTGCCTTTATTATATCTGAGGCTCCACCCGTGCAGGAGCACAGAGACAGGTACAGGAGAGTCAGGAAAGGAGGGGGATTTTCAACAACGGGTATTCTGCTTAAAAAATGCAGGTAGACCAAAAATAGTAAAAACTGGCTTGGGGTTCCAAGGGTTAAATATACTTAGCAGATATGAAAACTAGACAAGAGGACTCATCAAGTTTTTTAGCATTTGCTGTGATGACACCAAAGACGCCTTTGACATAAAGTCACTAGCTAACATGGTCACCTGTTAAACCCTAACACTGTTCCTAAAGTGATGGTTAGCATGCGAAGGCTTTTCTACTTATTTTTACTCTGGGTGCTGGTGTATGATGCGAGCTTGGGCATTCGAGTCATTCCTGAAATTATTTAGTCTCATTTAGCATGCTGAGCAACCGGGGAGTTGTAAAATCCAGTGTTCTGATGCCTCAGTAAAAACAGGATGGGCTGAGTGTCTCACTGCTTCATTGACAGTACAGGCAGTGTGTTAATGAATCTGACACCGACACTTAAAGCTAGCAATCCTAAAGTTAGTAGTGCTACAATCCAATTAAGTTGACCAACTTAGCCAACTTAATTTAAGTCTAACTGGCTCTTGATTGGTACCTAGACAAGTGTCTGATATTGTGCTTTGTTCTTTAACTGGATTTTTATTTTTTTATGTCAAAAGTCCAACAGTAAATTTTGTTTATTTTTTATTTGACCGTGCAAATATCATCCTCACAGTACAGTACTGGCTAGATCATCTTACTATATTGAAATCAAGGCTTTTTATCTGACAAGTTTGGAGTGAGGTGGTGCTAAGAGTGCATCAATTTATGTATCAGGAAAAGACTCAAAGCTTTAGGATGCAAGAAAAAGAGGAGCAAGAAGTGAACTGAGGGAAAGCCTTTACAGATGAGAGTGGAGGGTGAGTGTCTGAGGAAAAGAGTGATGGTGATGAGCGTGATAACATGAGCAGAAGAGAGGTGTGAAGGTGATTTGTAAAGGGAGGTAAAGAGCTGAGGTGAAGGAACACGGCCTACGCTGTGGGATGATAAAAAGCATGGAGGACATGGCATGAAAGAAATAGAGCCAAACGGAGGTGAAGATGATGTCAAACATGTTTTCTGTCAATTTCTCCGCAGGCTCGATCAATACCACTGCAATCACTCTTGTGATAGCACAAGCTATAAGCAAACACAAAGCGCAGAGCTCTTTATTTAGCAGAGGGTAACTTTTGGTTGACTTGTAGCAGCTGATCAGGAGCGAACACTACCTAAAGGTGTGACTACAGTTAACATCTTTTAATGAACTACACCTGAAGTCAGAACTGGGGTGGAATCAGTTAACCTTTTACGAAAACAAACATCATTACAGTTGGTCTCTGTCTTTCCCTCTCTGCTCCCTGCTGACCTGCCACCTGCACTATCTTTCCCATTCCCACAATGCCCTTTTCTCCACCCTATCTCTCAGTATGTGTGACTAACATCATGGCAGCCTCTCAGAGCAAATTATCTGTCCTCAGGGCAGATTTGTGCTGCATTGCTCAAGATTTAGAGCGGCTAACTGAGATGAGCATATTTGTCCAGATTGTAGAGACAGGTTATTCTTCATCTTCAGCGTAAGTGACGATGAATCTATTTACTGAAGGGAGGACACAAAACCATTAACATAAATGTATTTTACTGCTTAGATAAATCCACCCAGTAAGTCAAAGTGAGTCTTTCGCCATAACGTAATCAGTCAGCTGGAATCGACCTGAGTGTATACAATCCTGGGAAGTGTTTTGTATTGAGCAGAATCAGCGACACTTGAATTCATTGGCTCCAAACTTGCACAAACTAATTGATACAGACAACTCCCAGGAAACGCTGTAGTGCTGAAAAGCCCACTTTAATTTATTTACATGAAAAGTTACCTGAGGCCAAGAAAAACAGAAAAAGAAAATATTGATTTCTGTTGCCGGCGTCAAAATAAACCCATTTTTGAGTGGGAAAACAGACGACTAATCTGTTTTTCAGTGTTATTGTGATACACAAGAGAGAAAAAGTAGGTCTCTGCAAGGAACAAAACAAATGAACAATGAAATGAAACATGAAAAATGGAATCCAAATTGAATAATAGATCTATGTACCCTATCACGAATGTAAAAGAGAAAAAAAAAACAGAGGAACCATTTTAAATATGACACTAATCCAGACTGCCAGGGTCCCTGCCTCCCTCTCAGGATGTGTTTTGGTCTGCATTCTCCTCCGCCTGCTCCTACCTGCCCCGTCTCTTCCCATCTGTCTCCTCCGCCAGTCTCAGGGACCTTACACGCTCCGCTCGGCAACAGATCAAGACAGCTACATCTTCTCCAAATGCCATTTCACAAACGTTTCCCCCAACATGTTCGCAGGAGAGCTTTTCTTTATGTTGTGTTTGTTGCGTGTGGGAGTTGCTAAAGACGCCACCTTATTTGTCCGGATCCACCAGGATAATAACCAATTAAATCTCACATCAGAGTGCTAAATAGACTGCATACACACATACATTTTTCCACTGAGAGAAGAGAAATAGGATGTGGGTTCAATAAAGTATTGTGTTGTTTAAATGGTGCAGTCAGAGATGGAGCGACTTAATTCCTACTTAATCATCTTGAGATGTCACCAGAAAAGAGGGTAATAACGTGTAATCCACTTCTTCAGTTCCCTCCTACTGCTGCCAGTTGTTTGGATGCTTCTTTGACGTCTTAATAATGACAAGAACACTTCAGCAAAGGTAGATTAATTGGATTAAATATGTAGTATAGATGCTCTAACTGTAAGCTTGAAACTGACCGATTTTGTGTTGGTAGGGAGGGAAGCATCATGTCAGGATAGGTCTGCACACATTGAACCAGGACTCTGTTTTTGTATGTGAAGATTTAGCACCATTGTGGTCTTTGTCAGGTGATAATTTAGAAATAACTGAATCCAGTCACTTTCAAAGCATCATGTGGCATAATCAACACCCAATGTCATACATATACTCATACTATGATTCAAAATGTAGTGTGTTACTTTATAGTATGCAAATCTGTGTGTGCAAAGATACAGGACCTTGCCTGTCATACTCACATCAACAAGCCAACAAAAATTATTAGAAAAAAAATAACTGCACTGCAATGCATTTCATATGTGCTCAAATAATAACATCACAGTATCATTAATAAAAGTATGCACATTGCCCTTAAGTCCTGGCCTGTAATCTTTGTTCCAGTTCATCCCAAAGATGCTCGATGGGGTTGCGGTCAAGGCTCTGTGTGGGCCAGTCAAGTTCTTCCACACTGAACTCATTAAACCATGTCTTTGCTCATTTTGCTCAGAGATTATTATCTCCAATCTCTCTGTTCTGTTTTGTTTTGGTTCCTGAATTGATGTCCAACATGGTGAAATTCATATCATATCTGTGGGATCAGATGTATTGATTATGTCGCCAAATTAATAATTCTCAGCAACATGTTAAACTCTGAATAAAACAGGCTGTGGATACCGTGATAACTGAAGACTTCCCAGAGTTTTAACCAAGTAAAGTGTTTATTTTCAGGTCTGGTTGTGATAAGAGCCAGTGTAAGCATCTTAGCTAAACTTTAGCTCTGCTGTCTCAACAGTGTGCTGCCGTTGTACTGAATCTCTTTTCTCCAAAGCGCTCTGGTTGGCAGACATTTTGAAGGTTATCCTTCCTTCATATTAAGTCCACATGACTTGATTTCTGAGGTGGAGAACAGTAAATGTAAGATGTTTCAGTGATGATCGGTGAAACCCATCCAGCTATCGACCAAGCACCTACGGCTAACGTTAGTCTTGTGTAAAGGTAAAAGGTCACCTCGGGTCATGTGAATTTAAAGACGCTGAACCAAAGCATGGCAGAACGAGCTATAATGGGGATTAAACGCACTGATGCACTCAAACCTGGGACGTTTAGATCGGTTAACCGATTCAGATCGGTTTATCTTTACACCACTAATGCTGAAGCAGATTGCCCTTCACTGGAGGCACGGTGCCTAGCCCAGACCCTGAAAAATAGCCCCATACTATTATCCCTCCTCCACTAGACTTGACATTGGCACAATGCAGGCAGACAGGTAACAACATCTGACCCCACCCTGGGATTTTACTTGGCCTTCTGCTTCATAAGAGTTGCTGTTATTCCTAAATGCTTCCACTTTTAAGTGGCTGCGTTACAGTTAAGACGAGTGTTTGACTGAATTGTGGACCTAAACTAATTAAAAAACCACAACATGTAATTCAGGTGCCTACACCCATGGGATCCAAAAACAGCTAATAGTGAGCATCCTTAGCTAAACTGCAAAAAAGGACTTCTGCTGAGGGTGGAGGGAGATGACAAATTGAAGGGAAATCAGGTACCAGTTTTATGTAGTCTGGCTGAACCTTTCGTACCACAAAGCTGGCTGTCTTTGTACCTGGCTAGATCTTCATGCTAACCTATAGTGTAACCGGTCAGAAGACGGTTGTGCTAGGAGTTGAGCCTGCTTACTGTCTTGAATTTTTTTTTTTTTTTTAGCTTAGATGTTCATTATATAATATGAATAAAAATGTTAAGAACCTGAAACATTACTTTAATAAAGCTGACGAATGAAGCTGTTCAATTACAGTAGCACTTAAACTTTTTTAATTCAGTTTGTGATGAATATGACTCTCCTGTTTCCACTGGCCCCCTCCAAACGCAGCCATGTTTCACAATGTTTTGCCACCCACTCTGACAGAAGGGACAGAGGGGATCTGTGCCTGCAGGAAAGGAATATCAGTGCATACTCTCTGTATTCACCTTAAATAAGTTAAGTGGTTTTGAAATGTTATTTTGTTGTATAGATCAAGTGTAAAGACAGTAACATTTTTACCTCAACAGAACTGCCACTATAACAAAGTTATTACTACGTTCTCTCCATGTTCTCCTTTTCATTCTGACCATGTTAACCCGCGAAGCCCCTGTGGTCCAGAGTAGACAGAGCTCAAGCTTACCTTAAAGTGTTAGCATGTTAATACCTTCGGAGTCGGAGTCAGTCAGCCAGGCCGGAGTGGAGTTAAGCCCTCGCTCTGCTCACATCAAAGGAGAGAGAGAGAGAGAGGGAGAGAGAGAGAGAGAGAGGATCGAGGGGGAGACATGGGTGAAAAAGGAGGGAGGGGGGCTGTCATATACTCCTTTTATCATGGGGAATTTTATGGCTCAGACCTGTGATTCTGAGGGGAATTTTATGGCCTGACCAAAGATGGGCAGCTTCAATTCAAAAGTAGAGCTGTCTCATCACTTTGCAAGGTGTGTGTGTGAGCTTGGCCCTTTGTGCCAACCTTACCTTTCTTTACCTTAAAGGCATATTTTATCATCCTGACAGCTTATTGTTTATCAATCCCGCTTTGTGCGGCTGATTCATGCACTGCTGTTGCTGCATTTTTAATTGAAAGCTTTTCCACGGGGACGGAGAGAAAATCGATTCATTTTGGGAGGACAAAGTTGTGCTGCAGGTTGTTTCTCTCTTCTGGGATATATACGTTTACATATCAGTCATGACACTTTAACTGCAGAGTCCATCTGTGCTGTTACTTTTAGATGCATCCTGATGTCAAATCAATGGATCATCAGCCCAGTTGGGATGTTATCATGGTATGACGTTGGGTAACGTGTCGTATGTAAATGTTGGAGTAAACGCTCCAGTTAGATTGCAGTAATGAAACATGTTCACAGGAGATTATTCATACTCTGCTTTAATTATGAAATGGTCTCACCACACAAAAAGCCTCTTATCTGGATGTGAGCATCAGTTTATTGTGAAATGAGCCGCTCATATCCAAAGCACAAGCATGTGTGTGCCCATAAAGCTGTGTTTGTGCTCATGCACACACACACACACACACCCCCACACACCCACACACACACACACACAAACAGCAACTAATTCAGCCATTTCTCTTAAGGATTACAATTATATGCTTATACTTAAGGCCCTGGCAACCTGCTAAATTAGCTTCTAATTTTAGTGACACTTAAAAGCTTCTTATATCAACATCCTGGTGACCACACATAACAAACTCCAAATTAATGATGAAGAAAGTCTTTTTTTCACAGCTTTAAGTTGGCTTCTTCCTCATTTAGTCATGAGACATCAATGTTTTATGACCAGTCCACAATAGTCCAGATATAAATGTGTGTATGAGTGTCATCTGAATCTAACAATATTGGATTATCAGTGATGATTTTTGTTTGGTTATATTTTTGTTTTTTATATTTTTTCAGCAACACTATGCCAATAAAAATAAAATCAACAAGCAATGACAGCTTGATGATAAAATGATCAAGATAAAAGCATAATAAATTAATAAATTCATTTTATTGGATTACTTCCCATAGAACTGTAAACTAAATTTAGGAATATAACATAAAATAAGGTTTTGGTGAAACGGCAGGAGCCTCCTGGAGGAGAAGAGTCAGAGATGCCAATATCTTGTCAACAGAGCGTGCTGTAACATAATGCTGCCACAGCTAGCATATGTGAGGTCAGCCATTATTACTAAGTGGATATTAGACAACGGCCTACAAAGCCAGGACTGTAACATTTCTGCTTCTGGCTTTTACCGATGTAAACATTGCAACCAACTACATTAGACCCTTGAAAATGTTCAAACTGTTTTGGGTCATCACTGGTACCATATATTATATACTTCTCTCAGAACTGTTTGAAAAGAAGAAAAGCTACACACTGTTATTCCCCCAGGGTAAAACAAAGTATAGTATTTTATACTGCTATATGGTTCCAGCTCCGTCTTTGGGAAACACTGTTGTGTTTAATGGCTGAATAATCTTTAATGTTGATAACCAGCAGTTGTAGCCCCAATAAACTACACAACACAGCATCCTGCAAAACAAGGCATCTTCATCCATCTTAGTCTGTCTTTCACTTTGAACTGCTCCTTTAGGCGCTTTCCAATTATTTTTCTCTTTTAAGCAAGTTCTCTTTTTTCTATGCAAGGCTAATGTCACTTTCAGTTTACCCTTAGTTTGTGTTTCTTTCATAAAGTCTCCAGATTTTCATCCTTAAATGGGTTGAGAGTTCTCAGTTACTTACACAGAGAAAACACCCACACTGGAACTCCCTTTGTCATCCTGTAAACTGGTTATCAGCAGTCATTTTGTACATGCGCTCCTGGATAACTGGACTTCAGTTGGTCATATTCTACACACTGTCCTAGGGATTTGGACTTACTCCTTTCTTTATCCGCTCCTCAATCATTGGACTTAAGTCATTTTGTACATGCAGTCCTTGATCGACTTGAGCTAGTCATTTTGTACATGCACTGCTGGATCAGGATCTTGATTTATGGATCATATCAATGCATGTGTGCTAGATCAGTAGCATTGTGCCAGCGCTGTTGCTAACAGTTACTTCATTTTAGAGCAGAAAAGTATGTCAATCTATTATTGAGTTCTGATGTTTATTTGTGCCACTTTTTAACTGCTTTTCACAATTTTTGCCATTTTTTTTTCCCGACTTATAGTCCATTTTTTTCCACTTTTAACTCATTTTTGCCACTCTTTAACCCATTCTTCCTACATTATCTGGTCATTTTAACAGCTCTTTGGCCACTTGAAGCCTTTTTTTAAATTTTACAACCTAATTTGCCCCTCTTCACATATTTTTGTTGCTTTTCATCAATTTTTTTTTTTTTTTTTTGCCACTTTTAACCCATTTTGCAATTATTAATTTTCACTTAAAGTTGTCTCAGTTCCTTGTACTTTATTATCTGGCATGCTGATGTTTGTGCACATCTTGGCTCAGCTTAAGTCTCAGATTATTTTCCTGATGAGGTAGTTCAGTGTGCCCATCCACAATGTAAACATTTACAATAAAAAAGATAATTCTGTTCAATTTGGCTGGGCCCCAGAAAGTCCCCCCCCCCCCCAAGGGCAGCCTTGGCTACAGGGACCATGACCTTGGTCATTCTGATGGGCTGTATATGCTAATTTCAGTAAAAACATTCAGTTTTACTTTTGGTTTCTACAGCTAGTGAGGCATAAACAGAAGCTCAGTCTACCGAAGAGCTAATTGCAAAGTACTCCGCGTAAAAGCTTCATCATAGTAAATATTAAATGTAGCAAAGTGTTCTCGGAAAAGAGTAGTTCATGGTGCTGGGTTCTATTATGGAACAACCTGCACCCAAATAAAACTTTTAATTTTCAGAGTTTCTAACTCCACTGCAGACATTCTGTCTCAAATTTCCCCACTCTCTCTCTTTTGTACACTCAAATGACAGAGCATTGTCCACATTGCATAAAGTTCATTCTACTTCTACCAATCAATTCTCCTTCATCTAAGAAGAAACTAGAGGTACTGTGCTGAGAGGCATTATACATTAGAGACAGGCCAATTAGGAAAGGAAGACAAAACTACAGTATGAGAGGAGACACTGAGGCTGAAGACAGGAAAATAGAAAAAGGGCTTCACAGAAAGTCATATTGATGGCGTCAAAGAAGAGATGGAAATGTTTTAAAAAGACTCATCGAGGGAGCAGATAGCGATCAATGTAAACAAACATCATAAAAGTATATTGGAGCAGGAAGTGGGCTTTTGCAGCCCTCTTCAATGACTCTCACTCCCCCAACAGGAGGAGAGACGATGCACTGGAGGAGACGCGGCTGTTTCAGAATATACTATAAGCACAGCTGTCGCCCACAGCTAAAGCAGAACGATTACAGCTTAACTCTGTAACATCTGCTGCTCCAGGGTCTGGGGAGAGCAGACCACTGGAAAACACCAGAGAGAAGGAGAGAGAGAGGGGAATTAAAAGCATGTCTAAGTGCAGGGTAGGGGTCTTTTACTGTACTGTATGTCATGGTGACCATTTTATCTGTGTCACCTCCACTTGTGATCTGCGTGGCTGTCCCACTTTCCAGAGGTGCAAATGAAAGGGGCAGGAGACATAAACGGAGAGATATGTGTAAAATCCTGACAGATGGAGGGGAGATTTTTTACCAAAGCCTGGAGGGTGCACACCACCACCCTGAGAACTGATCAGGTGTGAGCGTGCATGCATGAGTATGTCTGCACGTGTATGTGTGAACGTGCATCTGCGTGTGAAAACGGAAGCTTTGGCCTCATTAGGAGCGTGTTTGGGTAGGACAGGGCAGCACTACCGTGAGAAGGAGGATCAAGAGGGAGCAAAGAGGAAGCTTGAAGTGCAGAGGGGATTGAAGGCTGGGCTCTGCAAAGACTTGCGAGAGGAGGACATCAAAGAAAATGCAAGAAATACAAAGTTAATGGGCTCACTCATACTAGTATGTGCAGGGCCAGGCATGAAGCTTTGGCTGAACAAAACCTTTTAAGTGAGCGGGAAAGCAGTGGGGATTCAAAGGATATTATTTCATTTCCCATAATAGACACATTTAACAAGCCCATAAATAAATTCACTTAATACTTTGCATTTCACTGTTCAAATAATGAGGATTTACAGTCTCAAAATTTCATCACATGATAGGATACCAACATGTTGGTTTGACTGGTAGTGACTGATGAAGTGTTATCATCTTTTCAATAACAGGGCCCAAGGCTGCCCATAAGAGGGAATATATGGGAGAGCTATTTTTGGGGGGGAGGGGTAAAGTTAATCCGTGATAATCATATATTATGTTTAAAAATACATATATATTTGAATATGTAAACAGGTGAAAAGTGACCAAAATTGGCAAAAAATTGCAGATATAGTAAACAGGGCTAAACAGTGACAAAGAGAGTTAGAGGTGGAAAAAAACTGAATACATGTAGTAAAAAAGGGGCAAATTAGGGAAAAAAGTGGTGGGAAAACAGTTAAAAGAGGCGAAGATGGGATTTAAGTGGGAAAATTTGGTCACAAAATTGCAGTTGGAGCTGGTGAAAAGTGATTAAAAAGTGAGTGAATGCACTCCTAGATCACTGGACTTCAGTTAGCCATGACAGAGAGTGGGCCACTTTTTATATCAAGCTTGATTTACTGATGGCCATGAATGTGAGAAAGCCAAAGTTCAGCCTTATTTCTTTAGAAATACACTTACATTTACATAAAAGTCATTGTTAATGTAGTTATAACATTATGATGGTATGAAGCTGGACTGAGTGACATCCAATTGTTGGTGAGGGGTTGAAGAATATCATAAAAGTCATTGATGATTCATCAGTAACACAGAATAAGCTTAATTCAGGGATTTCTATGAAACTGAGAGGGCAGAGTTATTTTTTACCACCTTTTGCTCGCACTTCTCAAAAGTAGATTAAATGCAAAATAAAACAGCTGAGAGTCTCATTTGTGTCACGTTCTGTTCACAACTTAAGCTTTGGAAAAATATGCTGTGAGGTTGCAGTGCTCTGACTTTCACACCTACAAGTTTTCACACACACACTAACATGTGTACAGTACATATATCCCAACATGTACAGGGGAAGAAGAAGAAAAAGACAGACAGTGAACAGGTCATCCAGGCAGTCCGGTGACGCAGACAGAAAATGATTGCTTCTGTAGCAGTTCATTTTACCTCTGCTGCTGATGTGAGATTCAGGAGACAGTTCATGATCCTGCTGCATTTATCTCACCACATCACACATACTGACGAGGCACATATCAAACTGGAGGGAATATTTAGGCTGGAAGACCTGCATTTTGTAATCTGAAAGTTTTTGACATTTTGTGTAGCTGTTTCAGTTTCTGTAAAAATATTATTACTTCATTAGATCTGATATTTCTGTTTTTTCCAGCCTAAGTGTATCTATTTGACCATTGTGCATGATACAATACTTGTACTGTGAGTGCAGTGAGATCAAATTCAAGTCTAGTAATCTTTCTCACAGACAGGGAATTAAAAACCACAGCGTGAGAGGAAGAAAAAAAAGAGGAATTTGGAGCAGAATTGATGAGGTGTAAAAAGAAAATGGGGCTGAGGTGGCTTTGATGTTTTCGCACAGCATCCCTGACAGCCATGCTGCAATGGGACCAAAAAATTTTTTATATTATTTAAGCCATGACTGTGGAGAGTCTACCTAGTTAACATGGAAGAAAACCAAAAATAGCCATGTGAGAGCAGGCACATTTCAGTGTAGAGCTTTGCTTTGACTGGAGGATTTTTATTTTTGTTGTTGGGAGGTGCTGAGGTGAACAGCAAAAACTGTTTTGTATTTGTAGAGTCATACCTAATGAGAGTTCTTAGAAAAGTGTAGCACTCTTAGCATAACTTGTTTACATCATTTCAACAGGCAGTGGGCTGTGATCCAGTCTCAGAGCGGCAGGAGGTGATCAAATATTCAAGAAAACAGCTTTCACACATGATACACACACATACACGAACTCTGACATGCAGTTTAAATACCTAAATAGGCTAATATGCATGTGTTACTGAGAAAACACCCACACAAACAGAAACAACCGTTTCACTCTCTACACACTCAAGCTGATGTTGATGGCTTTCTAGGAAGTCATTTGGATGTGACTCAATAAATCTGGGTTTTTAATAAGAGCATTCAGATATAAAGATGAAAGTAGATTAATTTCATTTGTACAAAATTCAATTTGCTCAGTACTTATAGGGCTGGGTGATTATGGCAAAAATCAAAATCACGATTAACTGAACTTTTAACCTCGGTTACAGTTGATGAACGTTTATCCCATCCCCCACTCGGTTTGTGCTGTAAGTATTTGTATGATTTAAAAGCAAATAACTGAAAGGAACATGTGATTTATTTGCAATTTATGTTTTTTTTTTATTTTACAATTTTCAAATTAAAATGCTCATTAGCTGAAATGATTTTTTTCTTAAAATCTACCTCAAATTTTCCTTGAAAAGTAGAAATAAATGTTGTGTATTTCTTGCAAACAAAACTATCATTTTTCTACTATTGTATAAAAAGTAAAAAAATAACTATGTTGCTTGCTTTGCACAGTCAGCTCCATGTTTAAGTTTTAATGGACTGGATGGGACAGTGTCACGGGACTACTTCTTCTTCTTGTGGGTTTCTAACAGGCTGCATGCCTTGCGACCCCTGGATGCCAATCACGTGACTACACAGCCAGTAGTGTGTTTTTAAGGAGATGGTGCATTAGTGTAGAGAGAACTGCAAGGGGAAAAAAATGAAATAATTGATATGGCAGGTTGATGTCAGTAAGAGGCTCTAAATGTTTTGATTATTTTTTGATTAATTGCCCAGCGCTATACTTGTGTACATGTTGCCCGCCGTCTCAGGAATGTCTTAAGGAACAATTCCACTCTGCTGTGTTTGAAAAATCGGCTCACCCTATTTTCTTCTGACTCATTTCTGGCATGTGTCAAGTTGAACAGGGAAGACTGACCTGGACAGGAAGTCAGCTTGTATGTTGTTCCTGTGTGATAATGAGCTCGTAAATCCAGCTGCTCTGATTGCGCTGTACTTCAGAAACTGTTCCAGTGGGGTAGCGTGCTCAACATCACGCAAAGTAAAACTCCAGTGCTCATGGAAGGTAGTTCATCGTCCTCAAGTCTTCTTAGACTTAATGTCCAGTGTGATTATTTTTAAAGGTTTAGACCAGGGGTGTCCAAACTTCTTCCACTGAGGGCCACATATAGAAATATATAAGAATGGTGGGCCCAATTTCATACGCCACACCTTGAGGATATGAAAGTTAGTAAAACTAATCTAATGTAGCTTTATATATTCTTAGTGATTGAGTGTGCTCAAATAGCTTGGTAGTTGTTGACAAGAAAAATAGCCAATAAATTTGAAGATTTTTGGGGAGGCCAACCACATTTCAGAGGGCCCTGGCTACCTTTGACTACACACCTGGAACACTATTTTTGCTGTTTTCTGCTGTGGTAATCAATTTGGGCTTTATAAATCAAGATATCCGTTTTATTTTGTTTGCCAATATGTTTACCATCTACAGTGTCGTATTTGTTTGGTCACAAATAAAAAAACAACAACATTAAATTCTTCCCGTCAAAATGTTTGTTTACAGAATTAGCATGGTAGAACCGTCTTGTGTTGAAATGAAGAAGTACAGTCAAGCAGAAGCTTCATGTTTTAATGTGGGCCATAGTTTATTTTATCTTTAAAATTTGCTACGGACCAAACAAAAGTGGCTCGTAGGCTGCTTCTGGCCCCCGGGCCATAGTTTAGACACCCCTGGTTTAGACCTTCATATCAATGACAGGAATGGTTTTATGGAAGCAAGAGCATTTCTTGTGTCTGCATATATCAAGTAAATTCTTGTCTGGTTGGTGGGTTGATTTTTACCTACAGCTAGGGTTTTGTGTGTGTATATTTTCATTTCAATGTCTAAGTGTTGTTCACAGCATAGAATTATCTGGTATAAAACTGAGGATGCTTCTCATGACTCATTCTTTTCATGGTCGTGCAAAGTATGACTGTGCACACATGGAAACCTCTGGAGGTCAAAGAGGACATGCTGGTGATTACAGAGAGGAGGTTTCATAACAATGTCTGCTGCCTGAGTGTGCAGTCTTAGGAGAAGAGTCTGTGGGGCTTATGTTCTGTAATAAAGGCTGAAGAGGAAAAAAAAGGGAAAAAATAATCCTCTACTGTTTCCATCTATGTGTAGGGTGTTCATACAGATGTGTGTAAGAGCTGGGATCAAACCTCTATAAATGTTCCCAGACAGTATATGGCTGAATAATGGTTGTATAAACTGTAAAATGTGTGGCCTGTTAGACTTTATATAACACTTTTGTCTTGAAGACGGTTTAGAAAGTCAATAGCTCTGCTTGCTTTGTTCAATTCAACTCAAATTTTAAAGTTATTTAATTTGAAGCAGAATATCAATATTGGATTTTCAGAAGTTTTACAAAGAAGTTCTTTTGCTTATTGATATTGCTACTGAGCAATTTGGAAAAAGTGGGTTTCCATTTTGAAAGCCTTTTGAAGAAGCAAATGTTTTCACATTTTATGACAGGTGAATAAACATGCTGGGAATCATGGTGTCTAAGCATACACTTGAGATGGAAGAGACTATGCATGCAATCACTGTTGCCCAGGGTCAGTCAAAGATTTATGGGAGAGTGGCAAAGAGAAAGCCACTGTTGAAGAAAACTTGTATTAAATCTGGACTAGAGTTCACTAAAGGGCATGTTGGAGACTCCATGGTCAAGTAGAAGAAAGTCTTTTGGTCTAATGAGACAAAAATGTGCTTTTTGGCCCTCAGACAAGACTCTATATTTGGCACGTCATCATCCAAGCTGTAAAGTATGGTGGTGGCAGCATCATGATGTGGGGATGCTTCTCTGCAGCTGGCCCTGGAAGGTTTGTAAAAGTAGAGGGTAAAATAAATGTTGCAAAATATAGTAAAATCCTTGAGGACAATCTTATTCGGTCTGCAGAAGTCTGACTTACTTACCAACAAGACCTGCAGTATACAGTGAAAGCTACACAGAAATGGTTTAAAGACAACAAGGTGAATGTTCTGGAGTGGCCGAGTCAAAGCCCAGACCTCAATCCTATAGAGAATTTTGGGCTGGACTTGAAAAGGGCTGTTCAGCAGGATTATATTGATTGATTTGTAAAACCAATACAAGGGAAAAAACCCAAGGGGGGAATTCTTTTTATAGGCACAGTATATTGTGAGATCAGAGCATTGCTGATGTTATTTTCATGCATTTATAAATCGGCTTCATTTTCATGTTTTTCAATTATGCTTGTTCTTACTTTTTGATTCATACTGTGAATGCACCCTCTAACACACAGCACTGATATAAAGGCAAAGCCGTATCATTATAGTGTCAGACTTTCTCAGCCATCTTGACTCTCTACAGCATCACTTTAAATGTCACGTCCTGCCTTCTGAGACCCAACTAATAAAGCTAGGAAGATTTCTGGGCAGCATGTGCTGATATTGTTGGAAAATTTCCAGAAGTGACAGCTATTTCAATCATAAATTCAGCATTGCATCTTTTCGTATGAGGAAGAAAATGCATTCAGTGCATATCAGCCTTCACAATGTGTTTTGGTGAGCGCTCTTTGTGTGTATATGTGCGTGCCAGGGAGTGTTTTTTCTTGTACCCAGATGTTTAACTCAGCTCAGTCCTCTGCAGCTGCCTGAATCCTCCTTATGTAACTCTTATTTCATATTTCATGAAACAGTGTCGAGCCTCCGCCCGCCATCGTAGAGAGTCGGCAAGGAGATGTCTGAGATGTGACAGGGGGAAAAAACTGAGTAAAGGGAGACGGAGGGAAGCAGAAACGGGGCGACGGCTGAAGAGCCTTAATGAAATACAGTTTGGGTCAAACAGCATTTACAGAAGCCTCTCATAGATTGCCATGACTCTTGGAGATGCCAAATTCAGTGGTTCTGACATTCAAAGGGAAGCATTTGAGAGCAATTTCAGCATGCTTCTCCAGGAATCACTACTTAGCTAATATGACGTGACATTTAAAACCCTGCGTGGTGAGGTTAAACCATATGCTAATATTTGCATTGGGAAATGATTTTAGCCAGGTCGTTAGGCATTTTAAGTGAAAAAGTTACGCAAATTATGTCTGTAATCCTACAAAGACACAAGCAGGCAATGGGGGGATTTTGAAACTCTGGGTAAATGTTTTTAGCTGTCACATTCATCAGTCTGATCCCATTTGTGGGGATCAACACCCCAGAACATAATCTCACAATAATAGCTGTGTTTAGAAGCACAAGTATGTCAGCGTTTGGATCAGTGTGCCTTTTGTTGATGATCTGATTGGAATCACTTTTTAAATCACATGTGAGCATCCCATTTAGATTCAGAAACACAACTTCAATAATGTAATAGCAGTGATTTGATACCTTTTGTGTGAAATGCTTTCTCATCATGTTTTAGCCGCCTGGAGGTTCACATTGAATCTCTTCTCCATATGCCTCAAACCACAGTCAAAACACACATATGCTCAAACACAATCTAATCCTCCTTTATTGTCCCAATCCACATCTCCTCTCATGAGGCTGCAGGAGGAAGGCTTTATTCAAATCACAGCTCAGTGCACTAATATGGAAATACACATATGATCATATCTGCACATGCACAAGCTCTTTCTCTCTCCAGTCGTGTCCCAAATGAAAAGGTGCCAATTATTACAGCAGTTTTACAGGAGATTTCACCTCCATCACCATGTGCAAATTCACAACTTGTTTGAAATGACGGCCTTCCCATCTAGACATAATTCTGTTTCTTCCTATTTTTGTCACAATGCTTTCACACGCACGCACATACACCAGCACATCTACTCTGACAAACTATGCGAGGTAGCAGCAATGGAAATCTGTACGAAGCTGATATGATAAGACGGCTGTGGCAGAACAGCACAGCGGCGCGTTCATTTGTAAAGTGGCCGGAAGAGACAAGAGGAAATGTGTGAAGTCTGCATGGACATGGCGTGCGAACAGGTGTGTTGTTTGGCTTTGAATGACAGAAAAAAAACCCACAGAGTCACAATAATTACAACAGGCTAAGAAGTTCTGAAGCAACACAAAAGCGGGAAACTCAGGTGTTGAAAAATGAAGCTACCACCCGGGTTTAAAAAAAAACGCAGTTCATTCAGTGTCCACTTGAGACAGGTTGCAAAAGCCACATAATCTTCATCAGGTCCTATGATAAAATGCCTTTATTTAACAACTACTGACTGGTTAAAAATACTCTTTTGATCTAAAAAGATATTTTCTTTGCAAAGACTTTATAGGGGGTGGTGGTGGGGTAGGGGGGTTTATCTCATATGTTTTGGTTACATTAAGGCTAATAATATAATAATTATTTCTGGTAAAAGATCAAAAAGTAAAGTCAATCACACAAGTACCCTGTGATTAATCATAGTTAATCATACATCTAAAATACAAACACCGCTTGCACTTTGGTTTGAGATAAAATAAGTATGGTATACTAAAGTTTTAAACTTAATTTAACATCTCAGCTTAGTTAGAATAGTTTGTAAAGTACAATATCTTAATTTGCAAAGCAATAACATTTATAAACTGCAAACTTTATCAGCAGATAAACATATCAAGTACACTAATAACTTCTGCTGCAAAGTGAATGTGAACTACTCAGTTGGGTTCCACGTACAGTCATGGACAAAAGTATTGGCACCCCTGGAATTTTTCCAGAAAATGCACCATTTCTCCCAGAAATTGTTGCAATGTTTTTGGTATTCATGTGTTTATTTCCTTTATGTGTATTGGAACAATACAGAAGAAGAAAGCCAAAATTGACATTATTTTATACAAAACAAAAACAAAATCAAACAAAAAATAATAATGGGCCAATCTCTTTACAGATTAATATTGTGTGTCATGTGAGCTTTATCTCCATTTTCTAGTTCAAAATACCACCATAATGTGCTGTTCCTACTGTGCTGCTGAGCCTCTCATGTCGTCATTCAGCAGGGAGCAGATGCAAAGCTCTGGTAGAAAAGCAGAAGTCATTGATTCACACTATAGCATCTACTAGTGGCGGGAGGTTGATTTCAGGCCTGCATTTATAAAAATTTATAGATAATTAGTTCAACCGACTTGTAAATCAAATTTAACCATTTGCCCAGCAACCTGCGCTCATCTCTTGTTTTCAGATGAAGTCATGGTCATGTTAATGTGGCTTTGGAGCATGCATTTGTGTTAACAGGGGTACAGCTGAGTATAGCCACAGATAAATGTGTTGTAGCTGTTTACCACCTCTTCATTACCTCTTACCAGTTTCTAGACACATCAAAAGCTAGCTTGAGATGGCATATCTAATATGGTGACCACTATCAATGGGCCTCAAAACATCTTCGCAAACCAATGAATGATGCCACTGAGGCTATGTCTAGCTTCTTTACAGCCTGTGGTTTCTATGTAGAAAACAAAGCAATTAAGAGGAGCAGGTACAGTCTGCAAAGTCAGTGCACTTCAGTGTCAGACATTCGGCTTTAAATGATATTTTTTATTCAGTTAATTATTTATGTGTTCAGTATGAAACTGTTTGGAAACTATTTTCTCTTTTCTAAAAGTAAGAATTGGCCAACTGGTCTGGTGTGTCAGGTTAGCACTTTAACCGAAAACAGTGGTCTGTTTATTAGACTGGTGCACTGACTGTGACATCCACTGATGCTCAATACTGCTTTTTAGGCTAAGTCTCATAGAGGCTATGATTTACCACTTTATGACGCATAGAAAAATGGATGTTTTTGATGTTTAAATGACAGAAGTATACGTAGAGTGAAATGTATTGCACTAGGCTAACCAGGTCTGCATCAACACTAATGTCAAGCTGCAAATGAATTAATGTAAGGAGTAATGACTGTTTTCAGGCTGTCATTTTGGTTTAAAGAAGTATAATTTTCCTAATTTTGAGCTGCAGTTGAATTTAATTATTATTTTTCTTATTCTGCAGCTCTGTTCTGTTTAACTGAATGTTTACATGTTGTGTCTCACTCCATGACTGATATTTTAATAAGAGACTCCATAGGAGATAATGGCTTTTGCCTGGTTTCACCTCATCAGTACTCTTGATGAAAGCAGCTATACCCTCCCTAATGTGCTGTGCATTCAGTGCACAGCTACACACAGAGCGTGGAAATATACCAGGGTCCCATCAGCTGTGGCAGCGCTGTCCGTTTCTGTACATCACCGAATCATGCTCCGGAAATCCGCTCTATTACTGCTGACAAATGTAACTCGTGTTGAGATTTCCCCACACAGCTCCTGCAGCCAACTGTTTTTTCTCCTTCATCTTCTCCAGCCCTGTCAGTTTTCACCCCTGCGACAAACCTCTCCTGTTCTCAAATCTGTGAGATCTCAGCCAGCGACCACGCCAGACTGGTTGTGCAGAACGTGACAGGATGCCCAAAACAGTCGTGACCTCAAACACCTGAGTCTTACCAGCACTGCTTGGAAAAAGAAGCACAGAAATTGAAAAATCGAGCCGTTGTGTGACCAGCCAAGTTCTTCTATTAAACTTTTTCTGTCAAGCATAGCCTCAAGCAATCTGCATCCCGAGTAAACACAGACCTGTTTCCAGAAGCTGTTGAACATTTTGTTTAGTCACAGCTATAAAACTTAACCCTGACTGCTCTTATTTCACACATCAGATCATCCACTCTCAGAGTTTAACACAGCATGCATTAAAACTGCTCTTGTTTGCTATCTTTGCAGATAACTTGATAATTAAACAAGATAACCGAACTTGACCTTTGAGGACTGCAAAGGCGTAATGTGGACAAGAAGGAAATAAAGTATGATTCTTCAAATACTAAGGAGAAAAATAAGTTTTAGACACAAACAGCTGCAGCAGAGGTGTGGGAGGTGTTACCATCCTGCTGGGAAACACTAAAGCATTTACAGCCCATTAAATTTTGAATTTTCAGCATTAGCTCTGTGACAAAATAGTAAGCTTTCAGTTTGCAAGCTTATACGCTAATATTTAAGGCTCAGTAAAGAATTTCTGTCACTAGGGGTCTCTCTATCAGATTAGAGGAGTGTGGGACGATGGGAGATGCTCTCTTTTCAAAGTATAACAGTAAAAGTTGTAGATGAAAATCTAGCTGGTGAAAAACATATTCTCAGCAAAGTTCAAAGTTCTTTCCACTTTTATTGAGCTTGTCTTCAATAAAACAAATCAATTAGATTGAATTGAAACATATCATCTTTGCTAATTCTAACAGTGTATCCCTCCTTTTGAATGAAATGACTGATTTCCATTGGATAGATCAAGGCTGATGTGGGTGCACCACTTTAAAGAAATGAAAAGGGACAGTTTGGTATTTTTAAAGTTGGTCTGTATGAAATACTTGTCAAGTGTAAGAATATAAACTACAAGAAATAAACAGGAAACAGCTGATCAGTGCACTGCAAACTGCATGTGATGTGCTGAAGAACTGCCAAAACGAAGTGACTTACTGATGGAAAAATGACTGAAAATTACTACATAATTATAAAACTAGTGCTGTCAATTGATAAAAAAAAATTAATCAAGTTAATCACATCACTGTGCTGTAATCATGATTAATCACTGCATTTTTTTAGTTTTAGTAATTTTCAGATTTTTAAACGTTCTTATTATCAAGTGTTTATTTTCATTATTTTAACTTTATGTACAGCACTTTGAAAGCGTTTTTTTTTTACTAAAAAATGTATAATTATTATTATTATTATTATTATTTATAAATTAACATTTAAAATACTACCATTTACTTGTATTTTTGGTTGAGATAAATTAGTACAAGTATGGTGTTTAAATGAAGAAATATCAAACAAACTAGAGTTCTTAAACTTATTTGTGGTATGTAAATCAGAGTGTCTTAATTCACTGAGAAATTATATTTACAGACTGCAAACAAGCCCAGAAGACAAACACATCAGGTACAAAATAACTTCTGCTGTAAAGGGAATGATCAGGTGTGCTGTTACCCTGAGGTAGCTGAAGTTGCTGACTGATGTCCAGTGATCTCTCGTCAGTGTAATAAATGAAGCTTAGGCCAGCTGCTCCACTTTAGTTGCCTTTTTAGCTGTCATACAGTTCACGGATTCTTGTGACAGGAGTTCTCGTAGGTGTTCTGTGGTATGGGTCATCCGAGGCGACCCGGATGATGTCTTGAAGCCCTTTGTCATCAATGACGTAGATAGTCTGCAGCCTCTGGCGACCCATTAGTGATCGCATTAGTTAGCTTAGATGTTGTCATTTTAGGGACAAATACAGGTCTGCTGGACTGTGCCGGTGTAGCTTGGCATTATGGCTTGATCCCGTGTTGTTGTTGGCGTCTTTGCTAACATTAGAAAAGATGCGTTTTGCCTGGAGGTGGTACTTCAGACTCTTTGTGCTTCGGTGTAGACAGTTCATCACTGCAGTATGTACACACAACTTTCATCCAGACTTCCATTAGGCAGCTTTTTAAATCAAAATTTAAGCAGACCTGGCACTGTCTCCTCACTCATCACTGCTGGCAGCGTTTCACCCGCCTTTAAACTTTTCACCCCAGGGATGTAAACATCTGCACAGGAGGACTACGGGAGGAACTTGTGGTCAAACTTAGTCATATGATTAAATTGCAGAATCTGTGCTGTGCTTCCTTACAAGGGCACTTTTTGGCTAACCTGACACGCCAGATGGATTTGTTACACACATTCATCTGGTAAACCACTCATAGACAGTGTTTGGGAAAGGGCAGAGCGTTTGCAAAGAAAGGCCAATCAGAGCAACAAAACGTGACGTAGCCGCTTACGAGGGGCACCGCTACGAGGAGTGAACTCCATAGAGAACTGCATAATGCAAACCATGGCGACTGTAGACATGTCAGTACACGACTGCTGTTGTTTTTGAAAAGAAAACAACTCACTGCTGTTCTTTGTTCTTCTTTAAAAGAAGAATTGTCGTCAAGTTCTGATAAAACTGGCGCTTTACCAGCATCCATGCTAGTATCTTCTGCCATAATTGCACTGGCCTCTTGTTGCTGCTTGTTTACGTCACAACTCCACTGTGCCCGAAAGTACTGCCCCTTGTCGCTGATTGGTCCTCTCACTTTCTAACCGGGCTGAAACGGTTCAGACGGGAGCTTTGCAAGATGGATTTTCCAGTGAGAAACACGGAAGCAGGCATATCCATCTGCTTTGCAAGGTTACTTTTTGGCAGCGTTTACAATGAAAACAGAAGTGGCCCTAAAACAGAACCCTAAGGAACCTTACAGGCAAGGGAATGAATGAATGCGAATGAAAATTAATCCTTCTGCTTCCAGGTATGATTTTAAAAAGATTTAGTGATTGCTCCCATATCCCAACCCAATCTCTTAGCCTAGTGATCAGAAGTTTGTGGTGCACAATTGATGCTAAAAACAAATTGTTCAAGAGCTATTTTGTGGTATGGTTCTCCCTTAAGCCAGACTGAGGTCTCTTAAGCACTCAATTATTGCATAAAAAGGGACTTACACAACCCAATCTGACCTCAAAAATACCAACCTATCCCTTTGAAAAGATGTTTTCATTTTTAAGCATTATACCTTTGATTTAAAAGTACAGAACTCACTTTAGAGTGTTGACAAAATTCATCTGTGGCTAACTCAGTATCAGATGAGAGTATTTGAACACATACAATACAGATAAATCAGTAGGGAACTGAGCTATATTTTTTATTTCTTGACTGGATGTCTTTCAAGTATGTATCAAAATAATCTGCACTCAAATTTGAACCAAGACTTGTAGTTTAAAAGTGGACAGATGAGGTCTCTTCATACACAAAGCGCTCATATTGTAGACGTGGAGAAGATTCTTTGATGTCGGTTATTGATGATGATGATGATTGAACCTTTGAGCAGAGAGGGAACAAGTGAAGAGAAGAGGCCAACCCCATCTAATGCTCTCACACAATTGCCAAATGACCTTTACATCAAACAAAGACAGCTTCACCCCAGAGAGAAAGAAAGAAAAGAAAAGAAAGGAAAGAAAAAGAGTACGCTTAATGTAGGCAATGTGAGGTAAAGGTAACTATAATTTAGAGCAATTAGCGTCAATGTAGACATTGTTGCCAAAAGAAAAATAGAATTATTTTACACACAAATGTAAAATGTTTTCGGTTAACATCAAATTGAGGGCACCAAGATAGTTAAAATGAAAGAGTTTTATTCTAAAACCAAAGAGTACAAGCAGCAGAGCTCCTCTGGGTCATTGACACTTTATGTCAAAATGCATTATTCAGCTCATGCTCTGTCTTGTCGAACATTCATGTGCAAATGTTTCCTGACACTGAACTTGCAAAGTTATATTCGTGTTGTGCAACAAAAACAGCTTCCCTTTCATGTTTGGATCTGTCGTCTGATTTCAGACGATCGGCACTCAGCCACAAGGTTGTCAAAGAGCGATGTCATATCATTTCAGAAAGGTTTTAACCAAAGTGACAGTCTGAAAAGATACTTTCACACTGCTGGAGTGGTAAAAAAGCAACGTTTATTGTGTACTACCTGAGATTGCAGAAAAGTCCAAAACCTTTTTTTCGGAATTTTAGAAAATGTCCGTCTCAGGTGTCTGAGTCTGTACCTGAAACTTTGTAGAGACACTCGACAAGCACACAAGTCCTGAAGACCCAGGCATGTCAGGGCTGATGAGTGCTGGCAGCTGTGGTCCACAATGCATTACAGTTTTCATTAAGAGTGGAAAGAGCCCAAGATTGGATGCTGGAAGAAACAATGCCCAAATGTACTCAAGCTGCCAGATTGCTGCCATTTATCTGCATTTACTTGCATCTGCAGTTCTAATCTCTATAAACAGATTCTGCAGACTGAATCTACAGGGAAGGGATGATATTTTGGTCGTGAGCAGTGCTCTGGTGTGCAGTAGTAGTCAGAGGAGTGAGTGCTGTCTACTGTGTGGGGACAAAAGAGGCAAAACATATCTTCTTTAATCTATCAGCTATTATCTATTGACAGCTCGGCTTAACTCTGTCTCAGTTGATGGCTGAACATCAACAACACTGTAAAGAAAATTACATTTCTTCATATAACTATGAGTTGACACAATACCTGAATTTTAAAATTTGATAAAATGGAAGTAAAAATCAACAAAGCAGCATTTCAATGCTATAATGTTGTCAATGTATTTGTGCAATTTAGACAGTGCTATCTCTAATGATCCATACTTCAGTTTGCTTTGGGTAAAAAATAAGATTGATGAACTTTAGTTTTTTGAAGCTTTGGTAATTTTTGACACTTTCTATCTGATTGATATTTATCTTATCAATTTCAAAGAAGACTGGACATTCATTGATAGAGGTGTTACTGACTTGTATCAGTCAAAATCATAAAATTAACCCTTTAATATGTAGAGGGGCACACTTTGATCATACATCTGAAATTTGAAGGAAATCAGATGTTTCATGAGAGCTATGGCAACTTCCTGTGAAGCTGGCGAGTTATCAATAAGCTGGCAACTTCCAGTGTGGTGTCCATTAATGAAACATGTCAGTGTAGTGGTGTCCAACCAATTTACTAAGACGGCACTATTATAAAAATAATGGAGACTAGGTGGCAGTATGGCAAAGCAAAAAGCTAATAGGCAGATGTGATCTTGGCAGAACTGATATTTATCATATCAAAATCAAAGTTGATTGGACATTCATTGATAGAAGCAGTGCTGGCTTGTAACAGTAAGTTGCAATACAGTAAAACCATGAATTATTCCGTTTTATGCCAAGGGGTAGTCTTTCATCATACATGTGAAATTCTAAGGAAATCAGAGCTTTCATATGAGAGCTATGCCAACTTCCTGTGAAGCTGGCGAGCTATTAAAGTGCTAGCCACTTCCATTGAGGTGTCTATTAATGAAACATGTCAGCACAGTGGACAAATACTCAGGACTTCAGTTCAAAATTAACTTTAGAGTTTCAGCACAGTAAGAGGAATAAACAAATGACCCACTGTCAAATAAAAAGAGAAGAATAATAATGGAAAAGTGAATAGAATGAAAGTGATGCATTTGATTATATTTACATAATATATGATTAAAATCATGGTTAATTACTGGAAATATGAATTATACACTGACAAAATGTACCTTAATTGATCAAACCCCCTCCTGCTGGGCAACTGAGGTAGGGTTACCTATTTATTAATATAAATTGAAGTTTCCCAGTAGATTACAGTACTGCAAAAAGGAGAGGAGAACAACAAAAGGAGAGCAAAGAAAGAGGTGTGTTTTTTTTAATTTATTAATTTATTTTGTAAGGGGAGTGTAGGGGAGTTTAACTGTTGACACGCTGGTCAGGCACCGGTGTGTTTTGGGTTTAAGACTGTTGAGAGTAAAAACAGAGCAAGAGGGAAAAACTGATCTCACAGGGGAGTTTGAGTTGCACATTTTTTAAATAATGCATTTTATCGGCTATCGGTAACAAAATGCCAATACAAACAATCAACCAAATGCCAAATATTGACCCTGATAATTGGCCTGACTGATTATCGCTTGGACCCCTATTGGGAATATTGAAAATTTTAAATATTTATTATTTCAAATTGGGGCAGATGTAATCATCTTCTGAGCAGATCAGAGAGGGTTTTACATCACAGGAAAATCTGTCAAGATAATGGTTAGAAACATAAGATAATCCACCCTTTACTGGATAAGGCCAAAACACATCCTGATTATCTTGTAAACCGTCTTAATGCTTTGTGCAGAGAACTCTTCCCATCATATTCAGAAGTAAATGAGTTTATCTTCACATATCTTTTTACTGACTGCTTCATTAGAACAACTTTTTTTAGCGTCATTTCAAAAAGGCAGTCGACATTGTTGTATGCAAGTGTTAACCTATATATTGTGTTTGTGTCATCGACTGAACAAGGACTAAAATCTAAATGATTAAAAATTAAAGAGTGTTAATGCCCCTGCACAGCAGGGTTGCATTAAAACTCAAAGAATGACAGTGAGTGGAGATGGATGAGATTAACACTCTGAGAATATTCAAACTAGCAGACACTGTGACAGCCCTGAGAGTCGCTCTGTGACTTCTCCTCAATAACACCACAAGATATTTTTGCACTTCACTATTTCCTTTCAAATTTCCTTCAAAGTTTTGTGTCAATGGATGGTTGAAAAATTTAACAGCTAAGGATCATGCGGGCACAGTGCCAGGGAAAAAAATAAAACTTGCAAAGCAGAAGATGTCACAGCGTCCTCATGCAGACACCTCATCAGCATGTTTCAGTACTCTGGGAAAGGACACTGCTGCCTGTGCACGAGAGGCATGACAGACGGCCGCTTTAAGTGCATATACCTCAGAGGCAGAGGTTCAGTTTTTTAGTTTCTGATATTTCACATAGATAGCCCACTTATTATCTTCAATGTAAATGAGCTGGAACACATAGATTTGTAATCCTCTTAATGCCTGTGACAAAATGGAGATTCTGGACCACCTTGGTGAAACCGTGTAATAAAGCTGTAAAGGACATCTTTGCATAAAAGAAGGCTATAGATATAACATCGTAAAACCACCTGGAAGAGCGGCAGAGTTTAAAGTAGATGAAGCGCATCTCCCCCACTGCCACCATCAGTGAGAAGTAGATTGAGGGAGCCACTCTGATGTGTGCTGCTGTCAGACGCATGAGCTCCCTTGATCCTGGGTTCGTGGTGCAGCATGCCAAACAGTCAGAGAACGTCCTATAGATTCAACTTAAGTGTTGATCTGCTCCCCAGTGTGGCAAAATCCTCTCTGAATACCAACCCTTTGTGATGGGGATGATTACAAAGTACAAAGCATTGTTCTCTTTTTGTTTACAGCACCTCCTGCAGCGTGGGATGATTGAACAGTGGCACAAGACTTTATATCTTGTCTTTTACATCCGGACTGGCTTTTGTAACGATCCACACCACGTAACACGCATGCATAACATTTTTTAACAGTCTTGTCATATAATCTTAAAAAATGTATGAGGTATTTTTCATCAAATACATTTGCAAGCATTGTTGAGGGTGATTCATCAACAATTAGTGCAGCCTGGATCGGTCTTTTCAGCGAGTCTGCAGGGATAATGGTTTCTGTGTTAGAGTTATTAATTTACTCTGCTCTGCTCCATATGTGAGCATGTTCCCTCAGATCTGTGCCCTCAGACTTCATCTCAACACTACTTCAGACTACAGGTGTATATGCTTACTCAACATTGTCTTCAGGCGCAGAAGCTGTACGCGCCGCATGCACCAGAATGATCCAGAATTCATTATGCACATTCGACTTATGAAAGCAGCAGCATAATTACTCATCAGCAAGGCAGCAGAGTGTTGCTTATGAATCATGTGTTTTGTAACTAGCTCTTTTTGTCAAGCCTGTCATTAACATACATTGTGACATGCTTCTTTTTTTTTCAAACAAATGGGAATCTAACTGCTCTAGGTTCATATAGATCTAGGTCAGCAGTTGTCTGCAATTTAATGCTTTTATTTCACATTAAGGTTACTTGCTAATGGAGGGCCTGATTTTCCCTGAAAACACCCACATACTGTATTCATCCAGTATTTGTTTGCAAGTGCACGCAGTAATGGCATTTTACTTGTTTTTTTTTTAAATAGTCCTCTACTCATACAATTATTAAAACACAGTTGCAAAAAAGGATGGCAGTGTGGAGTTGCAGTAGACACTAGAGGAATTCTTTCCAGTGAAGTGCTGAAAACTTTCGAAGCAGACTATCAGACCAAAGGGCTGTCTCTCTTCTTCAATATGGTGCCAAGATGTACCACAGTGTTAATTTTGGCAGCTATTTTTAATTTTAGTCTCAGTCTTAGTCTTTAAATGCCTTTTAGTCATTTATACCCTTATAGTTTTAGTCTAGTTTCAGGTGACGGAAACTCCAAAACATTTTAGTCTAGTTTTACTCCATAAAAAGTCACATTTAGTCCAAACACTTATTCTCTTGCCTGAATCTGGTACCAAGTTGTGGAAGTGTGTTCTATGCACCCTGCCAAACCTGGGGTCCCTGCCTTCTACAGCTGAGAGGCAGGAGAGATACAGATGCATTGTTTTTAGACAGATTTGCCCACGGTGGAGAAATATCATGGATTTTGAATGTTTGACAAAAATTAGATTACATTTTAGTCTAGTTCTAGTCATCTTAATGAAAACTAAACTTAATTTTAGTCCATTTTAGTCATTAAATATCTATTTTTGGCTAGTCTTAGTGTAGTGTTTCTTGTGGAAAATAGGCTGTCGACAAACATTTTTAGTTTTAGTTGATGAAATTAACACTGATTTAACACAAAAAAAGATGGTTCTCTCACAAAAAGATGTGGATTATAGGTCTCAGCAGGGTCAATCAGTTTTGGGGCTCTCCTTTGCTCTATTTTCCCCTTTTTGTTTCTCCTGGACTTATTATCTTAAAAAGCTTGTATACATCAACCATGTGGGGCACCGTCAATGTGCCAGTATTTGTATCAGTATTTGTGCCAGTTTTCAAAGCAGTTCTTGTCTGCAGTGACACAGAGGGCTGCGCAACAACAGAATAGCCTGCCATGTGTTTTCACAGCCCATTACAAAGCATTGCAGTTTTCAGCGCACTGCGGCGCGCAACCCTGATCAGAGGGCAGAGATCATGGGAGAACTGCGAGTTAATGCAGGAGTAGTATGTCAATAGTGGACTATTTTACCTTTTCAGGGTTGATTTATCATCCATTCCAGCATGAGTCCATGATACTAATGCTTCCACCATGGGTGAGTACATAAACTTAAAAGGTTCTTGTTTGCTTAAACAATGTGTGATTTTATGTAAAATTATTTTGCTAAATTTCCTCAAAAGTTAACTGTTCCTTGTCAGTGACGCTGTTGTAGCCCTGTGACCCATTGACCTCCCAGTGACCCTTTGGTCTCACTGCAGGATGAGATTAATGTTGATATAGTGATGATTTACAATTGAGATTCCATGCACTGTGTTGTATTTTCAAAGTACTGCGTACTGATTTGACTTCCTGTTTGGAGCTTTCTGATTGATGGGAATTGACAGAATAGACCTGCAGTGTTTCCCCAATGAAAGGAGGCAAACTATCATCAGTGTGAATTTGGAGCTGAGAACAACAAACGCAAAGGTTGTTTGACTTCATTTTTTTCTTAGAAAGTAATTTCTTTATACTGACAAAGGGCTTGTTTGATTTTTTCTTGGAAAATATCAATTACTGAGTCTTTAAAATCAAAGTTTAATACATGTGTAGCAGCATGAAGCCATGCCTCATAAATAAACTTGCTCTTAAATGGTATCTTCTCAAGTTACTCAAAATATATTCTTAATTTGCAATAAAACTTCAGTCATCCCAGACCAGATGGATGGAGATCTTAGATGGAGATTTAGTCGGCTCAAACATTGATGAAAAATTTGAAGAAGGTTTTTACCTCTAAGGTTTTAAAATTTTCATAACAAGGTGTTAAATATTGTTTTGTAGAAATCTCCTCATTGCTGGTGATAGTCAGGCAAAGGTAAATACTTGTTAGTTGAAGGTTTGATCTGGAGGAAGCCATTTAATGGCACTTTGCTGGTGAAACAGGAAGTTTTGTGCAACTACTCTTGCAGATGTATTTGCTGGTCAAAACCAGATGAAGAATTGTCTTTTTTTTTGGTTGTTTGTTTTTCAAAAAAGAAATAACTCAGGGACATGGATAATTATCTCAGGTAGTATTTGTCTGTCTTAAACGGGCTTCGAGGGAGCTTTCATTATTTGCCACAAAGGCCCATAGAAATGCTAAAATTAAATCAGATGATGCTTGAAGGATAAATGAAAGCTACAAGACAACTCAAATGGGCTCTTCATCTCTGCTAATGTGACAGTGGACTACAAATTCACTGCTTTATTAAACAGTTAATGCTTTTGGCACCATGTATCTTTCGACTGCTGAAGCTCCATCACTGAGCACATCATATAAAACTGAAGCGTACCCTCGAGCTACAGACTGAATCTCTGAATGTTTTAATGAAATGTGAGGCACTTGTCCTACATTTGCATTTAAAATTGATCGATTTAGTGTGGGTGTATGTGTGAGCTTTTTTCCCCCTCTCAGATTTGCCTTGATGTAAAACATGTCACACATGAAGTCCACAGGGCATCATGGGAATCAGCTGGCTCAGCATGTTTCATACCAGTGACGACCTGTCTCACCCTTAAAGCAGAAGCTCCCGAAACCTTCCTCCAGCCACAGTTAATCCTCATCACTCACTAAACCAGCAGTTCAAACCTTTGTGCTTCCAACAAGGTGCTGCTCTCTCTGCTCTGTTGCTGCTCTACAAGGACACTGCATTTAGTTGTGTCGATGCTGCTGTAAGAGCTGACCTTTTTAAGTCTATTTCCATCCCCCGGGTCTCTATCTTCACCGGTTTAGTGTGCATGCCTGCTGGAGCAGAAACTTTTATTTCCCAATAAAGCTGTGATGTAACACAACAGTCATCTTCAGGCTTTGGCTTACCGCACACTTTATGATCCTGGGACATTTAGACTGATTTATGTACTTAGGTTGGCTCACATTATCAAATGGAACCTGGTCAAATACTAAGACTGGGACTGAAACTCATTATAATGAGGGTATTTAATATTTTATAGAAGGATAATGCTAATTTTCATCGCAAATTTATAGGTTACATATTTCTTTCAGTTTTATTTCCTTTTTAAGTAGCTGCTTCTATCATCAGTGTAAATAAAATATTATAAAAACCTGGCCTGCCTGTTGGTCTGAAGATGCTGGAGTTTGTGAACTGTAAAGGGAATCAAGCTGTTCAACCACTGTAAATCTCAGAAAGTATTTGGATGAGATATGCAAGCTGCTCCTATTGCAGAGGCATATATTTAGATTTACCTCATGCTGAGTCAAGGGTACCATATATTGGTTTAATTTGATGCACAAAGCTGATGCACTTAGCTTATGTTCTCCTTTGCAAGAACAAATGCCTATTTTTGCACCAGTGATCAGATAATATGACATTACACAGAACCTACAGGGCTCAATAGCAGTATCAATAAGATAAATCATTATTGATTTTTGGATTTTAAAAGTTGATCGTGTCCCTCGGGGTGTCATGTAGGAGATACTACAGGAATATCGGCTCACTGGCCACTGCGGTGAGCCAGGTCCTTGTCTAACCAAAGTGATAGTTGTGTCTGCATTCACGGCACAAAGCCGGACATGTTCCCAGTGCATGTTCTCTGCCAGGGCTCCCCTATAGCTCCGATTCTGTTTGTGATTTTCATAGACAGGATCTCAAGGCCTTGGCCTGGGGGAAAAGGGCCTCTGGTTCAGGGACCTCAGAATTCCTGCGATCTGCTTTTTGCAGATGATGTGGTTTTGTTGGCTTCCTCAGTCAGGGACCTCCAGCAGGCATTAGGACAGTTTGCAGCTGAGTGCAGGGGAGTCGGGATGAGAGTCAGCACCTCCCAAGTCCCAATGGATTTCTGCTGGTAAACTGTGGATCACGCCCTCCGGGTGGAGTTTGAGTCTCTGTGTCAGGTGAAGGAGTTCAAGTATCTCGGGGTCTTGTTCACAAGTGAAGGTAATAGGGAGCGTAAGATTGACAGAATTGATCTACCTCCCAACCCTCAACCATGGTCATGCATATGGATACAAGCGGCTTAAATTAGTTTCCCCCAGAAGGTAGCTGGGCTCAGCCTTAGAGAAAGAGTGAAGAGCTCAGACATCCGATGGGAACTAAGAGTGGAGCCGCTGCTCCCTTGCATCAAAAGAAGCAAGTTAAGTGGTCCGGGTATCTGATCAGCATGCCTCCTGGGTGCCTCCCTTTGGAGGTCTTCCAGGCACATCCAGCTGGGAGGAGGCCTAGGGGGTAACCCAGAATGCGCTGGAGGGATTATATATCCTGTCTGGTCTGGGAATGCCTCGGGATCCTCCAGAAGGAGTTGGAAAGTGTTGTTGGGGAGGGGGTTGTCTGGGCTGACTTGCTCAGTCTGCTACCAACAAGACCCGCCTGGCCCTGGATGAGCAGAAGAAGATGAATGGATGGGTTTGGAAAAATGCAGAGCCTGGTCTTTATGTTTTTGACACTGCTGCTGTTGTTCTACTATTTTATGCTTTCATAAAATGTGTATTCATGTATCTTGTGATGATTTTTTATGTATGGCTGCTCGTTCTTTTTCGCTAACTGTCTTGACCAGTACATTCTCGTAAAATAAGACTTTTAACACTAGTGAGCTTTCCTTGTTAGTAAAAATGAAATCAAATTAAATCAAAATGAATGAATGCTCTCTTCAGAAAGAAAGGCATACTTTGGAACTGAACAGGTGATGCTAAAACATGTAATGTGGTGTTTGTTTATGGTAACTTCTTTATTTCTCTTTTTTAAATGTTAACATGCTAACACTAAACCAGTGGTTTACAAGATGAAATGAATAAAATTATTTTCAAGCCCCGCCCCCATCCTGATACACCCAGAAACATACATCCATATTCACTACAACAAGCCATCAGAAATATTCTTTACTAACAAAATCCTGTATATTTGGATTTCATGAGAAAATAAATAGAACTGCAACTTCAGTCTAAGACCACTGCAGCATTTCACTTCCGACTTTTATGATTTGAACTGATTTTCCCATTATTGATAAATGGCAAGTTGACCAACTTAAAAAAAATCACGACATTTTTTGCAAGAATTGACTTTTAGTCCTGTAATGATTAAAATAAACAGTATTTCGTCTTGATTTAGGCAACAAAAACCCTGTCACACAGGTAAAAGAAAGGGATGTGGTCTACCTAGCAGCTACAGTGTGAAGTATTAAAGGTGCTTGTTGGCACAAAATACAACATAGATGACGCAGAACTGTGTGGATTGTTTATTATTGCTAATCTGGGTGAACCTAACTTGTTAATCAGCTGCTAGCATAGCCTTCCCCTAATTTAATGAATTAAATGATTAATTCATAAATCTAAAATAATAATTAGGAGAGTAATCAATAATTAAAAGTATCATTAGGCACAGCCCTACTGTAGTGCAGAGCTCTGAGAGTTTTTCTGCTGTAATTACAGCCTTGCTCTTTTTTCTTGTTGTATTTTCTCTTTCATATACTCAGCTGCTTCCACTGTTCTGGATCTGTTTACATGAACACTTTACATCATCAGTGGTTGTGCCCGTCCTTTCCGTCTCCCTCTCTCTCTCTCGCTTCCCGATATCCATCCATCTCACTGCGCCCCCCACCCCCCACCCCCAGCTCTTAGCACTCAGGTAGACTCATTATGTTGCAAGGCCAGCTGCTAATTAGTGATATTTTAACAAGCTTGTGAACTGCTCCCAGTCCCACCCCTCCTCACCTCTCTCTTTCTGTCTCTCACACCTCTCTCTATCTCTCTCTCCTCCCTTCAGCTACACTCCTTTCTCTCATCCCACCCTCTCTTTCTCTTGTGTCCCAATTTCCCATTACAGATGAAATCAGATATCAGATAAACAACACAGATGGAGGCGCTGTAGTGGCTGAGTTTGAGCATCCTCTGCTGATTGTTCCATTATCAGGATACCTTTGTGCATCCGCAGAATTCATTGTATCATCATCACGTTTTTGTCCTTTGTCTCATCTGAGTCTTTACACCTTTATTTTTTCCCCGTCTGATCTAATCTAATCACCTTGCTCTGTTTAAGTATTTGGCTTCATCTTGTCCCCCCACCCCACATGCACACATCACCATCTCCCAATAGCTCCTCCATCATTCTGCTTGCTATGCAGCTCACACAGACCTGTCTAATTACAGCGGAAAGGGGAAAAAAATCGAGCCAGAACAAGAAAGAACAAGACACATCCTTCTCTCCACCCATATGGGCCTCCTTTTTCTTGCTCTCCCTATGCTTTCTATTTCACCAAGCATACTTGCACACAAATGCAAAACCAGTTAGTGCCGTACACCATGCACATATTGTCCAGATGGGCGAGAAAAGCTGAAGACGTGAGCTGCTGTCATCATCAGCAGATCTGACTTACTTCTGTCCATGTAAGAAAAAAGGAAGAAAAGCAGTGACAGGCACATAGCTCCTCCATATGTGTGTGTGTGTGTCGTTGTGGGTGTTTTTCTCAGAGAGTGCCCATCCTTTAAAACTTCATGCAAACTGACAAGTAAAAAAAAACAGCAAAATCATCTAAACAGCATAAAAAATCTCCCCCTTGCACAAGAACGTGCACATACTAAGAATAAACACCTACTGAAGTGTCCTCAAGCAACGGACTGTATCCGACTTACTGCATATTAAAATGGACGGCATGTCGCACAACAAAATAAAGCCACAATAGCACTGCTATGGGCGCTGACACTTGTGTAATTTGGAACCAGGACAGGCTCAAAAGGCTAATTAAAGTGTAGAACTAATGGCCCACCCCTTCTGCGTCTAAAACTTACATTAAATTGAGTGTTAAAATGCCAGAATGGTTCAGTCCGAATCAGGACAGATTCTTGGGCATGTTTGGAGCAGACCTTGCCATTTTGGGAAACTTAAATGACTGTATTGAAAGTTAGAGTCTTTCGGTCTTACTATAGTATTGTAAGGCCTGGACGTTGGCCGATGGCCTGAGTTGCAGCTGGACTCCCTAATGACAACTTCTCTTGGGCGCATTTTTGTGTATCGACTGACTGTGTCTCTAATGCTGACATGCTCAGAAGACCAGGGATGGGAAGGGTCAGCTGTTTGATACGGGACACCCAGCACAGTTACCAGAGCCTGATCCAGCTCACTGCATACAGGGTGCCCAGGACCCGGTGGGCTGGTCCAGTTGTGGGGGTGGCTACATGTGTTGGGAAGGTGTCAGCTGGGAAAACACCTGGAGAGATGGCGCATGGCCCTGGTGCAGGCCTGGATGATGGCCATCAGGAATCTGGACCAAGGTTGAGGCAGTGAAGTGCCGAACCGGCGTATTCTCACATTCCTGACCTGTCCTGATTTTCTCACTCGGGACCATGTCTTCAGTCCTTGGTCTTCCTGGTCTAACTATACTCTTGTGAGGCCCAGGCGTTGACTGATGGCGCAAGACTGGACTCCCTAATGACAACTTCTCTTTTTGGGTGTCGTAGGCAAGACCGAGTGTCTAATGCTAAAGTGCTCAGTAGACCAGGGATTGGAAGGGTCAGCAGGTGGATGGGGCATGGACCTGACACAGGCCTGGACAATGGCCTTCAGGAGGCCATACTCTGCTTCTCAATGTAGGGCAGAGATGGCCCAATGCTTAGGTTGTGCCCTAAACACTGGGCCCAGGTTCAAGTCCAGCCTGCCGCCTCCTTCCCACGTGTCTCACCCCCACTCTCTCGTCCTGATTTCTCACCCTATCCACTGTCCTCCTCTCCAGATAAAAGCATAAAAGCCCAAAAATGTAGCTTAAAGTAAGAACACTGAAATCAGCTGTAAATCATGACATTATACTTATTTTTTGCATCAAATCTCTAATGTACTGCTTAATGTGCTGCTTAATTATGTTTGAGTAACCTTGCAAGCTTATGGAAAGGCCAGATTCCATGTCTGTCATCAGGCAGATCCATGTAGCAAAGCGCCAATCTGAAACAACTGTTCCCTGGTCAGGGAATGAATTGACCAATTAGCATCATTTGAGGAGAATGAGGATTGCTTGGTTGATTATTGCAGATGTTTTTCAATCAGAACCAGACATTTCTTTATCAAAAGAAGAGAAAGAACCACACTGAGAGCTTTTCTAGGCAGAAATGATGTTTTTGCTCTTCTTCCATTAGATTAGTTTGATCACCAACTGGCTACATTGATAGTTAACACTGATAGTGGCTGCCTGTTGAGTTCATGCTACATAGTTAACTCCATGGTGCTGCATATACCCACTATATCATATGGTTGTAGCTCCGAATGGCCTGTAATGAATGAGACAGACAGAATATTCATCCAAATTCCTTGAAAGATTTTTTTCTGAATGTTTATCTTAACTTTATAGTTTGATCCATATTCTATCTGTTCACATAGAGGAAGCAGGGTTTAAAAAAATACTAGAACCAGTCAGCAGGGGAAGTAGCTGTTTGTCAGTTCATCTTTATGTAGTCTGTTTTCTATGATCAAAACCAAAAGCAAGGAGTATTATACATTCTTAGCTCTTTACTTATTGCATATCAAGGTTTATAATTAAAGGAACAACCTTTATGACTTAAAACTAGAAAAATGATTTGATAACAGATCCAGATGCTATGCCTTTTGAGCTAAACAGACCAGGATGGCTGGGTCTGATCTTGATTATCGTGGCCTTTGTCTCCACAGGATACCTCGATTAATTTAGGCTGCTTGGCCTGGGCTGGTTGCCATGCCGATTGGTGATCAAATCACCTCGCTGCTTTTATAACCTCTGTTCTTCTCATTGCTGCCGATGCGCTACATTAAACCCACCAGGCGGCTGTTATTGTGTTCCAGAGCCTTTATTTGCTTTGAGCGGACAACATGTTCTCCTAATAATGATGCCCTTTCCTTCCACCTGGAAGCGCGAACGCTGTCAGTGAAACCAGACATCACACTGGGAAACAGATAAGATTAGCATGGTGATTTTTTTCTCCTCAAACCAGTGTTCCCATCGTTGATCAGCTTATTGTGAGATTTTTTTAAATATTCTTTTTTTCTTAAGAAATTACGTAAAGGGATTGGCTAAGAATTTAACATTTCAGTTTACTTCAATATTTTATGTAATTGCTTTGAGGCCTTCTGCTGCCCATTTAGCAGCTTATTTGCCTTTTTTCCTCATTTATTATCCTTTTGATTGCTTGAAGTGTGGTTAGCTCCTAAGTGTGGTGAACAATGACTTTTTACAGAAAAAAAGCATCATTTGAGATTTAACTGAGTCTCATAAAGCCAGATTTAAAAAGCACTGTGAAGAAATACTCAGCATGTGTATTTCTTTCAAACACTGAGATGTACATGGTGCAGGTTGCCAGTTACAACCAGAGAGAAAGGTTTTGTTTTTGTCTCTGTACAGACACAATGGTAGAAAATATGCCAAAGTAATGTGCAGCCAAAATATTAACACTGCATGCAATAATTATCACTGAAACAGTTTTTCTTGTGTGGGATTGACAAATGAGATACAAGGTATCAACTAGAGGTGTTCCTAGTTAATTTCCCTGCCAGTTAAGCACACATTAACATTAAGATTAGAAAACCTTAGAAACCAGTTTAAATGATAGGCTAAACTGGGATTAAACGATGATAGAATTGGTTTGCTGAATGCAGCTAATGATATCAGAGCTGGCATCGTCAGCTTTGGCTTCTCTTTGAAGTTTAACTTCCATGAGAGGTTAAAGGCTGTTAATACTGAAACATCCATCCCTATTTTAATTATCAAAACACAGAAAAGTATCCTAGAGGAGACGGCCTGAATAGTTCATAATAGAGAGAATGTGACACAGAGAGTCTGTGATGTGACTCTCTGTGTCACTGCCGGCAGGAACTGCTTTGAATTATGGCTCATATAAAGAAGAAGATTTTGTCACAGAAAGATTTTTTTTTTTTCACTTTTTGGTGCCCAGGAGATGGGAGAATAAGTTTGTACCAGAAAAAAGTTGACTAGGATAAATGTGATACTATTAAGGCTGTTTAGAATAGTTCACCATCAGAGCTCAAACTACTAGGCATCATGCCCGGTTTCCGGTGCAAGGCTTTAAGGTATAATAACATGCACGTGGGAATTTGTTTTGTTTGCTACAGTTCTCCGACTTATGGTGTGTGAGTAATGCAGTGCTGCCACTCAACCTCTCCTCAGTCTAACCAACCAATCAGAAGCTGTGTGGAGCGGGCCTTTTTGGGAACTGAAAGTGTTGGATCTCGCGGTGTTAGAATGTTAGTGCAGCTGAAGATGGACAGGGTTTATTAAACCATGGCAAAGATGTCCCAATAGTTGACAAAGGACTTAGATGACAAAGATGCCGGACACTGATTGAAGAAGCCTGGCGCTTAACTCTACGCGGTGTTCTCAAGGGAGCTAGCCTATGGTGTGACACCAGCGGTACGAAAACCCTCCCTCCCAGACTTATAGAAGCTGTTGTCTGCACACTGGGGCAACATATAGGGATGTTATCATGGGTGATAGTTACTGCTGTGGGACTCAAGCCGAGACAATTTATTTAATAAGAGCCTTAGAAGATATGGATATAATGAAAAGAGTGGATGGACGGAAGCAGACGGAGTTTTTTTTTTTTCTGGTACACGTAAATACGTCATGTCTGCCCCCTGTCCAATCAAAACCCTTCCCAACCCACAGACCTTAAGCGGAATTGAATAAAGGCGATTAAATGTGTTTTCCATCTAAACCTTAATTCGGAATTACTGTTTCCATGTAAACACAAAGGAGAATACTTGAATTCCGAATTATTTAATTCTGAATAATTCATTCTGAATTAAAAAACATCATGTAACCGTGGCCATCGTTTTAGTGTAACTGTGACACTATGCTGTTGTGGTGGTTCCACTGAAAGCAGAGCGGCTGTGGGCTCAGGGCATTATTACTCAGATCCTCGTGTGTGTGCGTTAAGCCTGACTCGGACACACAAGACAGTGGTCAGTGTTTGTTCTTAAACACACTCCAAACTGCAGAGGATGCTTTAAACTTCACAGATGGACAAGAAAATTATACAGAGCAGCTCAAATTCATTTTTTTTTGTCCCGTTGATTGAGTGTCTGCACTCCTGCTCATGCTGAAATGCTGTTTGTGTCTTTCTCCCTTGTGTGCTCACCATCAGCAGCACTCCAGTCCTGGTTTGGCTTCAGCGTGCTACAGTGTTATAAAGCAATGCATTTATGTAATAAAAAGATTAAACTAAAGTTAAAGCCATTATCTCCAGAATAGGTGGTAGACAGACAAGAAACAATAGTTACAAATAATACAGCTGATTTATGGAAACAGGTTAACTTTTTTTAAAACCTGTTTTCCATGTTTGATGAAAATGTCTTGTTTCGTAAAGGACCAACACATAAAAAATGTACATCGAGAAAAATCCTATTTCTACAATACAAGTACAGCTATGGGTATCATAACAGTTATGGTGGCACTTCATTTCTTGATTGAAAGTAAAATTTTAAATTCATGCACCAAGACATAGATATGTACTATTAAAATAAAATTAAGTTACTGTAAAGAAGTCAATATCATTACAAAATAGAGATGAAAATACACTAGAATATTAGATAAGAAAGCATTTGGTGCCTCTTTTTTCCTGGAGGACGGTATATTCAGTTCTGTCAGAAATAGGTTGCAGTCCAGTACTTCTATACTGGAACAAGGACAGTGGTCAGGTTAAATATCCTAATTGAGCTACAAACATGTCTGCAATAAAAATCATAAGTAAAATATTTCTTGCTGGTTTTTAATTTCATTAAACTGTATTTTCCACATCAAAATTAAAATTTCTTATTGATTTGCAACAGTTTTTATTGTTGCCTTTACATCACACATAGTTTGATAAAGAAGAGGAAAAAAATAATGCCAGGTTCATCTGTATATATGCTATTTTCCACCCTAAACTGTGTATATATGATGTGGAGTATAAATGCATAGAGGAAGCTGATTGAAGCAGAGGCTGCGAGTGATGCATCCTGGGACATGTAGCCATGTAAAGAAGAACTCGTCTTCCTCAATCAATATTCACGCACTTAGGACTTTATTGCTTAAATTGACTACATTCACCATCAACATGATTGGACATCCCCATTAAACAAGGTCCAAACTCCCTTTAATGAACAAGATTACTATTGATCTGCTTAACTCACTCTGTGAAAGAGTCAAATGAGCTCTCTGCTTGTCCTATAATGTTGAACTTTATTTTACAACTTCAGAAAAAACGCCAGCTTCAACAGAAGATTTCCTTAAATGTTAAATCGTTCTTTAAAACCAGGATCCAAACTTAAAGATCTGGTCCTTCTTTGAATGAGCCTTGCGTGTGTGAAGGCTCACCTAGATTGCTGTTGTGTATCACTGATGAAGGCGTGACACTGAGTGTGAGTGTTCTATCTTCAGAAATGGAGTTATAAAATGTTTTATTTATAGTTTCTGCTGTGAATGGCATTACTGTCATATGTGGTGGCAGGCAGCACTGATAAGGGTTTGCATGTGTGGGTGTGTTGTGTGTGTGTGTTTGTTTGTGGATTAGGCTGGGATGGCAGAAGTGCTGAGGATGAAGGTTAGCTTTGAGCTAATGGTCTTTAAAGGTCCGAGTGTTTATCTTGTCCTTGTCAACATGAAATATAACCTCCCTTTCTCTCTTTTTTCTGTGTGTCAGTGGTAGCATGGTTTTTTGCTGTGGGTCTCACTTGTCTGCACACCTCTGAAAGCAGGATCTGTGTGTAACCACCGCGACGGATCATTGGGAAATTTAATTACCCGTCTGAAAGCTCTTTCAATCAGACAGATTACCCACTCTGTGTGTATCTTTGTGTTTATGTGAGAGCGTTACGTGTGAGAGTGTGTTAGCGTGCATACGGTCAGCTGTGTTAGCACAGTGTGCCCACTGAGCAGCTCTCCTGGGAGCCTATGAGGCAGCGAAGAGGGAGAAATGCAGTATTTTCTTTTAAAAGAATTCTCCTACAAGTGAGGGTGAGATTAATAAAGGGTGTGTTTGATCAATTTTCATCACGCAGAGACAGATTCAAGGAAAAAAAAATCAAAAGAAAACCAAACCTTTGATATTTTCACCTCAGCCAGTCATTTTACTAATGCAACACAATAGTGTACGATAAAAAGCAGCTCATAAGGAGCCGATTTCATGGCAGAGAGGAAATAAGAAAGAGTGAACGCCTTTGAAGTGTCTAGCTTGACTGAAAATCAAACCCCAATCAATTTAGTATTGGGTATTAGTGATAGATTATTTCTTATGACTTCTGTCCAGCTTTCTTAATGCTTTAAAGGACTAATCCTTAGTCATGTGGACTGAATATTTGATGTTTTTCTCACTTGGACCAAATAATTCCAGTAAAATCAGACAGAATATAACACAGCCAGAGTGCTCAGTTCCAGGAACCAAGTATGTTGTTCACACAGTGCAACAAAGACAGTGAGAAGGCTTAGAGGGGGATTTAATTCTGGGTTTGTCTTCAAAACCATGAGATGTGAGCCATGAAGTACAAACAATGAAACACACAAAAATGATGCATTTTCCTTCAAATAAACAAGCATCTATAAATAAACCCTGTAGTATTATGAGCAGAATATGAAGAGGACAATCATTTTGTGGTCAGAGCATTTGTGTGTTTGCATGTCCTCCTTGTGCATTCATTGCCTCTCTCCAGGTACTCTGGAGCATGTCTGAGAAGCACATGCTTCTCAGACATGCTTGTTAGGTTAATTGGTGACTTTAAAATGTCCATAGGTGTGCGTGTTTTTCTCGATATGTCAGCCCTGTTATTGGCTGTCACCAGGCCAGAAATCTGGGTGTTGTCATGGATTCAGACCTGAATTTTAAAAACCACATAAAAACAATTACAAAGTCAGCTTATTATCACCTCAAGAATATTTCTAGGGTTAGAGGACTAATGTTGCAGCAGGACCTTGAAAAACTTGTCCATGCATTTCTCTTTAGTCAAGCTGACTGCTGTAACAGTATCTTTACTGGTCTGCCTAAAAAGTCAATCAGACAGCTGCAGCTGATTCATCCTCAATTTATCCCTGTGATTACTCACAATTTAATGAAAGGAAGAATATGTCACTTTCCTAAAAATTTATTACACCAACATTTATGATTTAAAATCAACAACAAACAGAAATTGTTTCTTAAATGAAATATACACAAAATGTAATGAATTTTAAGTTGTTTTTTCAATGCAGTAAACACGAAACTTACTTGGTATTTTACTTGTATATTTTTTACAAGTGCACTAAGCGATGCATAAAAAAATTGCACAAACAACCGCGGCAAAATGAATCTACTTAAAAGAAAAAAAGAAAAACTAACTAAAAGAACATGAATCAAATATTAAATTAAAAGTTACATTATAAAGAAAAAATCAGATAAAATACAAAAAATTAGAAAATGGAATATACAAAAATAAATTAATTATTTATAAATGTAAAATATTTTAATGAAATAAGAATAAATCAAACTAAAAACAAAATCAAAATGAAATTTCTATAAACGAAAATTAGACATTAAGTCAAATAAAAATAAAAAATAAAATAAAGAAATAAAAATAACATAAATTTGAAATTAAATTAATATAATGAAATAAAAACAAAAATAAATAATGATCACAAATAAAATAAAATAATAAAATTTATTAAAAAATAGTAAAGAAAAACAAAATAAAGATGTTTAATAAATAAAAACAAAAAAAATTCAGAAGTTCAATTCAACAATAAATAAATTCCAATTTATTAATAACATCAAAAAACTAAAGATAAAGTACATTCAAAACAATGTGGAAAAAAATTAAAAGTATATACAAATATATGAAAAAAAAATAAAATGTATTTTCTTTAAAATCAAAAGAAATTGAAAAAAGTTTTCAATAGTTTGGATAAAATTAAAAAACAATAAAATAACTAACCATACACCTGGCTGGCCCCCAAATGGCTTTTAATTTGTAGACAGTTTTGCTTTTTAAATACGGATTGAATGTTGACAAAGTTTGGAGAAAAGAATAATGATACTCAAATGGGAGCTAGCTACCGTGGCTCACATTAAAGAGGTGTTTCTTAGCAAAGGCTTTGCATGAACAGCACTTCATTAATCGGCTGCTCACCCAATAAGGTTTATTTAGTTGATAGTATATCAGTGTTTTAATTAAAAGCATGTTTGAGACAAAATAAGGATGTTTTTATGTGTTAAAATGGCTCGTGTCCCTTCACCTGTCCCAACAAAGCTAGACACTATTGGATCTGCAGGACCAAGTAATTTGTGATACCGATCGCCTCTACGCCAGGCAAATCTGTTAAACTGTGGTAAAAATAACTTTTTTGTGAAGGATAGGGATCATATTCAATGTATGTAGAAATTTTCTGATAATAACTAGCATAGAGGTCCATTTAGAGCTGTGAAGTGCTTACTTTCTCCGGTCCCATTCATTCCTCATGGCTGTCCTGACTTCCTGAAACCCAAGAGACATCTGGGCTCATGTGATTGCAAACAGCCTGATGATATTTTTTAGACCCTGCCATCAATTTGCATATTTATTTCTGCTTTACTGTTAGATTTTAAGCATGTATGTGGGTGCCTGTCTATGTCTGCCTTGTTGCATCTTTCTGCATCTGCATAGCTGCTCATCTATGTCTGCTGTAATTATCTGTCTTCTATGTCTCCTTTATTCTGTTGTATTGTGTTTTATTTCTTTAAAGCCTAACCAGAGACAAGGACTGTAAATTAGCCGTGGCTATGTGTCTTGTATACATTGCATCAACTGCACTCTGATTAGATGAAACAATGCCTATAATTACATAAAAATATAATACTTAAATGCAAATCCTATATTATGCATATTTGAGTCAAATGTTGAGTACTCTCCATTAACACTGTTTTCTGAAGCAGCATGATTGCCCTATCTTAACCTTTATTAAGTTTGTTATTGTTACCATGGAAACTTATCTCTTACCTTAACAATTTACTGATTTTAACCCATCTCATGTTTTCCCCCCTAACCCAAACAACGTTAACCTTTACACAGTGTCACATCATAAAGATGAGTTGATTTGTAATTGGTTTGGACGTCCCAGACAGATCAGATCAGATCAGAAGGCTCTCCTGTGTGTAATTCTGCTACGGGGCAAACACCAACAAAGGTTTTGTCTCTGAATTTAAGGACCTGTGGAGATTCTGGGTCAACATGAGCTGCCAGATCATCCTCCACAGATGCTGTCTAACATGTTTGTGTTTATACGAGGTGAAATCTGTTGGCTGTGAGGGACGTCGGATATGATTCACTTTATTTTCAGACTCTTAATATCATCCAGACTGATTTTATGCCATGTTTGGAGGGATCTACTGTCTTTAAGCTTTCACATTTAGATTGAACTTGCCAATACTTTGGCACCTGTGTGCCTTAAAATACCTTTAAATGAGTCGGTATGCAGCCTCAGCTCCACAGGTCCCACTTTCCCCGCTGTTTCAGAATTTAAAAGCTGATGTTTTACTGGCTTCCAGCTGTGCAAGACGTGCAGTGAGAACTAAAAGAAGAGCGAAGAGTTAAACTTAATCTTTTTTAAAGAAGTCCTTATGTGAATTAATCTACAGCTACATCTTCCTGATTTAATTTTAATGAATAAACTCTCAATACTATCATTCTTATTAATTTATTTCATGTTTAACATTTTAATATTTACTGCTGTTGTAACCCGTGCTACATGAATACAAATTATGCATATTTTTTCTGAGGAAAGGAAAAGTCAGCTTTTATTTGGCTCAACAAAAGGTTTAACGAGAAAAATAATTGAATTTCTATTAAACATGGTGGAATGATAAACCTTTAGAGCAAAGAGCAGTTGATTAAAACTTCTGGGCTGGAAACAATGCTTTCTAAAAAAAAAAAAAAAAGTTTATCTACATTCAGCTGTTTGGCTGGAAAGAGTTTACTCATCTGTATTTCCCACATAATCACTGAAATATAAAATTATTCATGTGTTTGTGTTGCTATTGTATGAGGAATAATAACACTTGGTGTGTCTGTAGATAGAATTGTCTACTCAGCAGATATTTGGAGTCAGGGTGGAGGATATTTCTTCTTCTTCTTCCTCCCATCATATTTATCCTCCTTTCCTTCTCCACCTACTTCTTTATTATCATCTGAATTTATAGTCCCATTGTTTGCTTCTTCTTTTCCTTCTCCTCCTTTACTTTTATCCTCGTCTCTGTTATTCCTCCTTCCTTTACTTTTTTTTATATCTCTTCTTCTTCTTTACCCTCTACCTCCTTCTGCTTCATTTCTTCTTCTCTCCTCCTCTCCTATCCTTCTTCTTATCCTGATCACTATTATTATTACTACCGAGTTGAAATTTGCATCCACTGAATCAACACTTGACGTCTTTGACCACACAAGTACAGTTTTAAACTTTAACTCTGCAACATGAGAAAAGAGAAATGGTGCCCTTTTTTAACCAACTAACCAACCATTAAGAGCGTGATTAACAGGCAATGTGACTTTAGTGTGACATCCATTTAGAGCCAGTAAAGCTGGCTGACATCTCAGGCGGCTGATTGATTGAAAGTGAAAGATTTTCTGTAATGTTACAGTTGATCAATAGCTTTGCTGCTCATGAAAAGGCGACTTAGCCCTGCCGTTTCACCTTGTATTTGTGTAAGTGTCCATCTGTGCCATGAGCACTTGTGTAAATATATTTACCTGTAGGTGATGCTTGTCACATCTCAAGATGAAACACAAGAGTTCAGCCACATAAAATAACCTGATGTTAACTAAAAGAGACAATAAAGGATGGATGCAAACACTCCTGGTGTAATGGTTTAATTAGTGACCATGTTAATTGGTGACTAGGCCAACTGCATCCATAGCTATTAGACATTGTAGTGGTATAACCAAAGTGTGCTGAAAGAGACAATAAAGCATGCCATTAATCACCATTTTAAAGAAATAATGTACTAATTTTTAGGGGTGCTGGAAAATACTGATACAGTAAAGTATTGTGATATTTTGTGGCACGATACTGTTTTGTGCCATAATTGCACCGGCCTCCTGTCACTGCTTGCTTACATGACAACTCCACCGCACCCGGGAGTACTGTCTCTTACTCCTGATTGGTCCTGTCACTTTCTAACCAGGGCCAAATCTGTTCAGATGGGAGCTTTTCAAGATGGATTCACCAGTGAGAAACACGGACACGGGCGTATCCATCTGTTTTGCAAGAATAACTATGATTGGTACCAGATTTAGGAAAGAGAATAAATGCTTGGAATAAAGTAGACTAAAATGTGTGGACTTTTTATGAACTAAAACTAGACTAAAATGTTTTTGAGTTTTCATTGACTGAAACTAGACTAAAACTAAAAAAGCACTCAAAGAGCGCAGACCTCCACCATTAGCCCTATCTCCCAATAGTACAGAATCCTTTAAAAAATTCCTTGATCCAGACGGTGATCCGAATCACTCCCAAAATTTTATCAGTTCTTCCTTATGCCATTTCTGACGTTTCCTGAAAATTTCATCAAAATCTGCCCATAATTTTTTGAGTTATGTTGCTAACAAACAAACTGACAAACCCTGCCGATCACATAACCTCCTTGGTGGAGGTAACTATAAAGGGTAGAAAATGACTAAAATGTTATTAGCAATATAGGTTATATGTAGGGGTGGGTAAAAATATCGATGCATCGCAGTATTTCCCCCCTTAATTCAATATCGATTCCGCAAATCCTCTGAATCAATTCACCTCCTGGCCAGTGGGGGTCACTGTGCGTGTGATTTGCGTTGTATGGATGGTGGCCACACGCGACCAAACAGCAACCAACCATAACCATGTTATGTGAGGTTTATCACAATTTCCAAGAGGAAAGAAATATTATTAAAGTTTACATGCACTTTACTTTTTCAGTGTTTATACAGAACTGGCATGTTTTCACTTTTGTACTCCTTATGCACAATTAAGTTATTATTGTGCAAATTTTTATTTTCAGATGGTTTATTTGTAAAAAATGTGAGGTGACCTACCACATATGTTCACATGGGCATGAAAATATTTATTAAAAATCGTCAGCAGGTCATTTGTGTATTTCTACTTCTTACTGAATCAACATTAAAGCATTTAAATTAATATTGAATCGATATCGAATTGAATCGCAACCTAAAGAATCGAAATCGAATTGAATCATGAGGCAATACCCAGCCCTAATTATATCACTATATAGCATTTAATCTAAAGACTAAGACTGAGACTAAAATTAAAACTAGCAAATGTCAAATGTTTTACAGACGTGAGTATTCAGGTAGGTGCTTGGTTTATGTGTTAAAGTGTTGATATAAGAATTTTACAAAGTGTCATTGGAGGATTTGAACAGGAAATCCACTTCTGGGACCAGAGCTGCCAAAAAGGTGCGTGGGCATTGTTGAGCTCTATAAACATTGACTTTTAAGCAGGTATTTGCATGTCCCCTACTAGTTTGACAGACATGTTTGTCTCTGCACAGTGAAAGTGGCACACTGTAAAAATGTGGAGAATTGTGGACTAGGTTTATTAGTTTTCTCTAAAACTTTTACCTGTTGTTGTCTCTGCTGCTTGACTGTCAATCCCTTCTCCCTCTATACAGCCTCTACTAACACGCGCTCAATACATGTGTTTGGGTTGTGACCACTTTTAAGGGTGTGCACAGCTGATGAGTCAAGCCGATGTGATGCATGTGTGTATCTCTACTCTGCCTAACCAACAGTGTTTGTGCTTTTATGTTTCACTGGACCTCAGTAGCTTTTAATGAGGGACATTTATAACGTTCACAAGTGAGAAAATGGAACGGCCCAGCTTTGCAAATAGAAAATAACACCACACTGTTACTTGCTGGACTACTAGCAGATGAAATTCAGGAATATCAAATCTGCTCCGTGTGTCTGACAGATCTACTGTTTGCCTGCTGCTTTACATCCCTCTGTTGCCGAGGGCTCACGCAGAAAACAGAGCAGATCAAAGAGGAAGCTAATCTGCAATGTTGCAACAAGATTTTAAACAAGATTGCTCCCGACTGCTCATTTGGACTCCTTGGTAAGAAAAAAAAAAAGTGAGAGCTAGAAATGCTCTCATCCTCAAAGTACAATTGGAGAGGAGTGATACACTGAGAGATAAATACAAAGGACACAAGCAGAGAGGGCATAGCATTCAAAAAAACATGTCTGCAATATAAACTTTAAGGCGAGAATGAAGACCACCAAGGATGGAGGGCACTTCTGAAACTTTCAACCTATTTTGCATTTACATATTTTAAGGATTCCACTAACAAGTGTTCACATTTATGGGAGGCGATGATAAGCAGGATGCTCTCAAAGTTAATGAGGTTCATCGTTAATAATTTGATGCCGAATTTAGAATCTCCTTTTGCATCCCTCTGGAGAGCGAAAAAACTCCTGGAGGTACACTTACCCCAGTTTGGGAATAGTGCTACTACATACAGTATATGCTCTTCAGTTTGTAGAGAGGGGAGAAAAAAACCTCAAAAGGAGCAGGGGCCTCATTTTGGATTCTTACACACACATTTTATGCATCAAAGAAGTTGAGTCAAAATTGAATTTCTTGCAGGGAATTTGGCAATATTTGGAGTTTATTTTTCTGAAATGTCAAAAGTTGTCCTTTTGAGTGGATGACTGAGCTACTGCTGGACTCAAGGCTTTATTCTGCTACAGTAAAGGTTGAAATATAAGACAAAGAAATGATCTACAGGTTGATTTTTCATGCTTTAACGGCCTTCATATGCAGAAAAATATCCTCTGTGGAGTGAATACTTAAAGAGAAGGATAAAGCATTACTTATTCACTCTCCCGGCCAAGATTTTGTCGGAGCAGGGATTGCAAACCAAAAAGACACAATCACTTTCTTCTCTGAAGTGATCATCCACTGTACTCTGGATAAAAATCACAATATTTCATAAAAGAATGAGTCCACGATTTGACTGTGTGACAGCAAAGTGACATGAGTGAGCACAGACGGAGTTGGTGCGTTTTAAGTGCAGGCTGTAAGAGAGACAGAGCAGGGAATTGTTAAGAAGGGGATATTATAGAATTATCATTGTTCAGAACATGTACTTTTGCATAATGCAAGAGTCGACGCTTTGATTCTTCCAACTGCCTGTATGTGTTAACTTGCAGCCGTACAGATGCTGTCTTTCGGCTTAAAACAGTATGCAAATGTTCTGCTGGGATTCAAGTGCTTTTTTGTTGCATAAAAACATGCTTATTCTGGTTCAAGCCTGTCTCATTTTGCACTTCTACTTGAATTAATTTAACCTTAAAGCCCATCTGAAAGCAGGAATTCTTTAACTCCGGTCTTATACAATGACATATAAGCATCGTCTCCCATTGTATTTCCATATCATTAATATTTCCATAATTATGACCTGTGTAGCTGCATTTTCTTTGTCAATATTCATGCCATTGTCCTCTGCCTGCAGCACTGCAGCACTATAGTAGCTGGACAGCTGTGTTGAACTGCAATAATGTGCACATATTAGTTTCTAAGTGTGTGCTATATTTGTGCCATGATCCATATGCATCTCCCGTCATGTATGACCCACTCTAGTCATTCTGCATTTCTATCCATGTTTATTTCAGTTGTGCATTTATATGATGTACAGTCAGGACCAGTCATGATTTAGTGTTGAAGCTTGATGCTTAGTGCAGATGAGTCACGTCACTGCTGGTCCCTGCCTGTCACTGTTGGCCTCTTATGCTTCGCTGCTAAACATGTATGACGTTCACACATGCTCTTATGCAGGGATTCCAAACCTTATAACACTGTATTGATTCTTATTTTCAAAGCCCTTAACAGTTAAATTAAGAGTCTTTGAGATTGTATTTGTTCTGCTCAACACTTCTCCACTTAAGCTTAGTCTGTATACAACATGGACAGTCTCAGTGACATCACCAATTGGTTTCTGAATAAGTGTTTTGAAGCCCAGTGTTGGTGGCCGCCATAGAAGTGGACTTCAGGTTGGTCCTCCAAGCAAACAGATACACTACATGGACAAAAGTATTCATCCGCCTGACCATTACAGCAACAGGGAAGCCTGTCGACAAAATTTAGAGTGTTTCTGTGCCCATTCATTCTGTAGAGCATTTATGAGGTCAGGCACTGACCGATAGGTGAGGTCAGGGCTCTATGCAGGCCAGTCGAGTTCTTCCCACTTGGTGATGTGAGGCTTGCATGCAGCTGCCTGGCCTTTGAAACCATTTCATTAAGCTCCTGTCACACTGTTTTGTGCTTACATTAATGACAGTGGAAGTTCAGAATTCTTCAGCTGTGGAATCAGTAGAGAATTGATGATTTTTACACACTATGCAACTTAGCAGTCATTGACCACATTTTATGGTCTTCTGCTTGGTGGCTGTTGTTTCTAAACACTTCTATTTACTAATATTATCACTTACAGTTAATTGTGGAATATCTAGCAGGGATGAAATTTCACACTCTTATTGCAAAGGGACAGGACAACAGGAAGTGACACAATTGGGTCATTCCTTTATTGGTGAGCACTTTATTATCTCACTGTCATAGTAACTCTTGTATGGAAATTATGATTTGCATCAAATCTCACATGATCAGGGTCTGCCCCACGACATATTTAAATATGTATTTAAGCGTGTATTACATATTTTTGCTAAGGCGCCACATAATGCAAGGAATCAGAAGCATCTCTAACATATAATGTCCTGTTTTTTTTTCTCATTTTACATGATAAAAAACAGCCCTGGAGGGATCAACATGCTTTCTGTGCTCTGCAGCTGCACACAGCATGGGTTGCTTACACCCAATTATTCCCACACTCCTGTGGTTGCAAAAGTAAGATTCAGCTGTGCTTTGAGTGCCAGTTAGCATAAACCTAGCATGCTAGAGAAACAAGGTAATTATACATCAACTTAATATTAAGGTGCATGCTGGCAGTAGCATGCAGTAAGATAAAGCCTCAGAAATGCCAACAAGGCCCTAGACAGTTGGACTAAATGCCTTTTCATAGCAATATCAACATAAAGTTGGAGCCATGGCTGGGTGACATTTATATTGCTAATTTAAAATAGAGAAACTGAATAAAACTCATCATATTTGCTGCAAATAAGCATATGCAACTATTTGTGTGCTTTATTGTGGAGCATGAGCTGTGCCATTACAGAACACATGTTTGTTGAATCCCCACAGCAATTTGCAATTAGCATATTCTCCTTCCATGTCGCTGAGTGTAGCGTAGGTTGAAACTTTTGATTATGCTGGTACAGAATGTGTATTTTACACCTCAGTGCATCATGTCTGATGACTGTGAGGCTTTCTCCAGAGTGTTTCCTCGAGGCGACATGCCACCAACATGTAAATGCACATAGTTCCACACTGTAAGGTTGAGTTCATTTACCTCCTGCACATTGCTCTCAACACTCTGAAGGTGACCTACTTGACATCATGTTTAATGTATTGCCACTTCTCCATCATCTTTATTTATCTACATTTTTACTCCACCTCTGACCCCCTGGCTGTGACCGTCCAATAACAATTCATCACCTCGCTTCATTTGGTGATCACTGGAATATACAGAGTTGCATCTCCTGTTTTTCAAGAAATCATTAGTTTGAACCTCCATTATCCCTAATATATGCAACCCTTTAAGAGATAGATATCAGTTTCACATATGAAAGGATGTCTCCAAAGCCTTTCTAGTGCCCTCAGTAGGAAAAAAATACAAGTCTAACTGATCCCTGAAATAGACGGTGTTCCTGCATGCTTTCAAGGAAAAAATCTGGGACGTTTTCTCATAATCTCTGCGCTCAAAACGCAGCTCAGCTAGCAGGACATAATGTGAATCAACTGCTATGTTCTGATTTTTCAAGAAGGGACTTTCCATGTTGGCAGGCAGGCTAGCTTATTTATTTAGCATCATCTGATATGATATCACTGCAGTTAATCTCACAGCACTAATACCATCATGCATCAACTATTATATCCTTGTATATTAAGTGCTTATGCTTCACAGTCTATGCTTTTTAATAGGTTTTCTCTCCCTGCTAACAATAGCATATATGCACAGTCCCTGTTCCCTCATCACAGTTAAATAACAAGAGTGAGAAAAGCATGATGTTCACAGATGACTGTGAAAAAAAATGTAAGTGTAAATGTGTAGCCCAGCAGTGAAAGCAGACTATTTGCTTCTTCAGTCCTTTTGCATAAATCAGAATGATTTCCCTCATTTCATGTCATTTCATGTTAACTTGTTGTAATATTCATGTCTGAGCTCTGCTCTTGCCTCGTTCCAGTGTTTAATTTCTCTCTAACTTCTGTCTACACCTTGCCAAAGGTTGCAAACATTGCACACTAAATCCTATTTTTCTCTCTCCTCTATAACCTCTGACCTTGGCTAAGCCAGAGAAAAAGTCCTGTGGGAAATGAAACATGAAGCCAGTTACTTGAGGTCTTTTTACAGATCCCTGCACACTAACATCCACTCAGGCCCGGAGACACGCGCACTCACTTGCTCAGTCACACACGCACACAGACGGCGGCTCTGACCTCTACACCTGACTGAATGTAAGACTGAACATTTAACATGGAGATGATCCTGCGACCCCGAAGTAACAAAGAACCTCTCTAACACAGCCAGTCAATCTGTAGGTCTTGATGGTGGTCTTTGGTGAGGGTCTTTGATAATGGAGGCTCTGTGAAGAAGACTTTAGGGTGTGTGTGTGTTGGGGGGAGGACTTCGTCCCTGAGGGAGCAGTTATTCTAAGAGGGGATGGATGGTGTGTCACATTGTGCTGCGTTGGGCAGAAACACAACAGTCTTAGTAATGGCAATCCACTGACCTTTCTACTAATGCTACCCAACACCTGAAAAAAAAACTGTATAAATTAATCAAAGGCAGAAACTAAACTGTGAAATGCACAATAAGAAATGTCTTATTACTGTTGTTTCAATGCAGAAATACTTACCAATATGTAATGTTGCATTTTAGGAGTTGGTCAGAATTTTTGAGACTTTTGACACCAAGCAATTTAAAACAATACCACCTTTTTTTAATAATCACTAGAACTTAAAAGTACCAAAGCCTTAAAAAAACCTTCAGGTAACAAAATGAATCAAAAGATGCTGCAAGCAAAAAGTGCAAAGATCCATATCCCATTTCTTTTTCAGTGACTGGTTGCCAAAAAATAGAAAGCCTAAGGGGTAGTTTACACAATGCATTATTAGAGATTATCAGTCCTTTCTGGGCAATCAGATACCAAATAACTGCACTGTAGTACTGGCGTCCACACTATGCATTAACAATACATCTTCAGTGGCCTGATATCGGAGCTCATTTGTCCGAGCTCTTATGCAAACAACAGCCAGTGCATTTCTTACTATCCCTGCATGTTATGTGCTATGAGGCCACTGGCAATAAAATGGGCAAAATAGCCATAATCTTAGAGGCTAAGGGTTATTTAAACCCCGTCTGGTCAGAGAATGCCTCAGGATCCCCTGTGAGGAGCAGGAAAATGTCGCTTTGGAGAGGAATATCTGCGATGACTTATTCTGCAGCCACCATCAAATGGTATAGGATAAGCAGTAGAAAATAAAAATGGATACGAGGCAAGCAGTGCATCCTTGACCGCTTTTCTCCCTCATTTTATAAGACAAGCTGGCTCCTTTTGTGAGCAATGGGAGTGGGCTCTTCTTTGAAAGGAAGTTTTGCTTTTTTCAGTGTTTTGTTACCATTTTAACTCTGAGACCGACATTGTAATATACAATAAGAAGTGACTCAAACAACGTGTTAATCATAAATTGTAGCACTGAGTTTTTTTTCCTCTTAAACCTGGCAATTGTGCCATTTTGATGATGCTATCCATGCCATTGTAGCCCTTATAGAAAGTGTTCCTACCAAGCCTGATTTGGGAGACTTTTAGGGGTCTTTAAAGATTAAATCCACACTAAACACGATGATGAACATCTTTTCATCCTTTTTTCATTTTCAATAGTGTCTTCTGCGAGTGGCTAATGCTAGCTGGCATTTTGTATCTCTTGATTCTTTGTGACGGGCTGTGACAACCAATAGTAGGCTGCTTCGTCGTTCTACCATGCTTTGTCAAACAGCACATGTCTAAACATGATAAAGAAGACTGCCTAAATAGCTCCTAGTGGAGAGAAAGATAGAGAGCCTGTTATGTGGCCCTCTGTTTTACTGCAGGCAGGAAGCGCTTGGAACAATAGCACAAATAGAGCCAATACAATGCAAATATGTGAATATTTAAAAGACTTATAATGATTATTTTTCTACTTTTTAGTCCCCAATAGATGGAAGTACAAGTATATTCATAAAATAGCCATTATTATTCTCTGTGTCACACAAAAAAATCTTTGACTTTTAATTCCCATTTACTTTTTCTTCTGTCTTCATAGTCCCATAACTTACTTTTAATTCAAGTGACATCACTGCAGAATACATATTCTTAAAGTCCAGGTCGTGCTAAAAAAGGATGTTTAGAGCTTGACCATGCACCACAGGGTCGATGTTTTACAAGCTTTTTAAGACAATAAGTTCAGGTGAGACAAAATGTTTAAAAAAATAGCTTGGGCCTCAGAGGGTTAAAGATATAAAAAGGCAAGATGAAGAGCCATTTGGATGCAAAAAGACCAGATGTTATTACTGAGTTGAGTCTGGATCTCTTCAAGTGAGGCTGGGCCGTCATAAATATAGCCATGTTTATTGTTGGCTAGTGGAAGACTACAGACCATGAAAGTTGATGAGTTGGTCTTAAATGTGTGCCACAACTCATTGTGTCTACATAATTAATCCAGTCTGGATAAAGGCATCCAAAACCACTTCCACATGCAGTCTGAGCTATTGGATACCAAAGCGTTGCCAGTATGCACCGAGGTGCATCCACACAAAGCATCAAAATTATTACTAGTTGGTGTCCAAATACCCATTTTGGAGCTGTTAAAGCTTTGTATAAATGTGGAGATGCCAACAAACTAAGTAGAGAAAAAATCTATACATTAAACAATTATAAGTAAAATAGATTATTGTGATGTAGCTGTTTATTAGGAGGCTTAAGACCTGCCTCAGTTCCCCTTCTTTGTCTGTTACTAGGTAAGTGACTACTGTAGATAAGCTTCAAAAGCCCCATCAGTAACGCCACTTAGGCATCCTCCATTATTTCCTAGTCTTGGGTAAGGATGCGAGGTTAAAACGGTCAATTTGTTTATCAAAGTAGCCAGCGCAGGTTTTACTAGTTGGTTTCATTTTTATAAACACGGGCTTGAAATCCCAGTCTATAATACTCTTTTAAACTGTAATTTACGTCCCGCCTCTAGATGCCGCTGTAGCTTCAGTTAACAGCCACTGCCTTCCTGTCTGCACTTCACCGATGTAAATAAGAGAAGCCCAGTGGTGGCGTAGTAGTTAGCATGTAGTAGGAACAGTGCAGAATGACCTTTTTTTACAGTAGTAAATTTTAAAAAGTGCCATGTTTTTGCTGAACTCACGTGTAGCTACTTACCTGAAGTGAAAAGAGGCCACATATCAAAGCACGATATGAAACTACGAAGAGGAACTAAGGCTGCTGGTGCTAGCTTTTAATGTTAGTCACGCTGTAGGGAGTATATATCAGGCTAACATCACATCCCCTGACACAATGACTCTTTAGACCAGTCGGTTAGAAAAAATTTAAATGAGCATTTAGCAAAATAGGGAAGTAGACGCTTAGGAACATCCTTAAGGTCTTTACACACTGGGTCCATTATTTTCGGGTTCATTTTATTCTGATCCGTAATCCGAAAATAACATCACGCACTTGGACCTTGCACACTGGGCCCGATGAGTTTTTATTTGACTTCACTGTGAAAATTTGTTGAATGTGGTGTACTGCGAGCCTGTGACTGTCACTTCTTTAAAATCCTGCTGGATCCCTCATGACAGAGAGCTTCATCCAGCACCTGCTCATGCCTCATAGTGCTGATCCACGTTGGAGAAACGGAGAGCAACGTTACAATTTAGTCTCTGTTATGACCTGTGAGTAGGTTACAATTTATGCCTTTATCTGTCATATTTCTATGGCTGATATCCACATAATACATCGGCAAACTATGGTGTTTGAAGTGATGATTCAGTGCAAGAGAGGGAGAGAGAGAGAGGAGGGGCCGCGCAAGTGAGGAGGATGCAGCGGGCACCGTTTTGAATCATCAGTCACCCATTTAAATGACTTGGACTGATGCGAAATTTTGCATAGAATCAAACCTGTACCGAAAAAATATGACTGACGAAAATTTTTGCATAACAACATGAGCTCGATTTTCTTTTTTAACGTGCGAAAAATTCGGATGAAATTAACAGACTCTGTGTGCAAAGGCCTTCAGTCTTGGGGTATTATACCGGTACATGACAGTCCTTTGTCTTGATAAAAGGAAAACTACAACTGCTACATCAATGGCTCCGCCACTGTAAGTATGAGATGATTCTGTTTCAATAGGAGCCTTACTGCAGCCAACATTAAGTCTCTTCTGAAAATATGTCTTAAACATTGTCAAGAAGATAAATGACTTGATAGAACTCATAAGCAGTACTTTACATCACATAACCCTGCCTTTGACAGAAGAGTCACATTAGTGCCATATGCAGGTGTTTCTAAACAAAACTGGTACCCGCTCACAAAAACAATGCTCTATGGCACTTGTCAAAAACCCTACAGGGTACCATTAGAGACCAAACACTGACATTACAACAACAAATTTTTCTCGCAAAGTAAAATATGTCAACCCACTGCACTCTTTCTTTCTATTGCCCCATTTAAAAGTCAAATGAAAGCCTTTTTCCCATCCTTGTCTGCTTTGTATATTCAATGTTATGAAAATATAATACAGCCGCCTCTCAGGTACACATTGAAACTGTTACTCATGACAGCAACGTGACAATTGTCTTATTTGTATGCACATTTTAAGATGGAATTCATCTCTTTTTTCTAAAGCTGTTTCGGAACCAATTATTATGATACATTCTAAATTATCTGAATATGATTTTCAATCACGATTCCTTAATTTTAGTCCCTGATTAACCGTGAACTGAGCAGCACTGGGATGTAAATCAGCAAAACATCAGAGACTAAAGCCTTGATTTTCTGGTTTCCAGCTGTGACAGACATGCTGACAAAGACACCAAAGAGAGACGCTCAAAAACATGAGCTAATGGTGATGTCCTACTTTAGAAAGAAGTCACACACTAAAAGCACTGTTAGCCCTGATATGACACATCTGTGGGATTATTGCGGTTTTTATCGAGACTTGGGAGTGATGCTCTTTTTACAGTTTTTTGTATTTCACGCTAAGATCTGCTTTCACAGCATGATTTCTGCAGATAAACAGAAAACTGAGCACATAATCGTAAGTGGGGAAGGACTGTGTCCATCTTTGTACATAAGTGGTAAAAAAATAATGATCAGGTTAAAAATTTATCCTCTATAGTGCATCCAACATTATTTATTATGCACCATCATTTAGAAGGAAAGTTTCAGACGACCACACATTCACCAAACATTATTTAGCCAATTAAGCATTCTGCGAGTGTAGGAATATCACCCATTGTTGGGGATCATTTAACAAAACTTAAATGAAAATGCACTGCATTGCTATTTTCTCAGTCACAAAGTTAATTAGTTGTATGACTCATTACATAACTCTGTCACTCAGCCCATCACAGTGAGTGACAACGTTGAAGCATCTCTTTTCGAGGTGCCATTCAGCAACTCCAACGCCGCCTCCTCCATGTCAACTGCAGCACCCCTCATGTGGTTTAACAAACAAACAAGAACAACAAGAGGAGTCTAACAGCTAACAAGACAAAATCAATAAATAAGAAAACTTGGTAAAAACCACAACAGCACATCTATCTTCATCAGATATTAAATTCTGATCAACTGAATACACTAAACCGATCTGATATGAAAAAACACATCAAACTCTCAAGCCTTGCATGGCTAACTTATTTCATTAATGTAGATTTTACTGGAACCTCCCAGTTCATGAACTGAGATACATCGTGTTTAACTAATACTGATACATCATTCATTATGATGTTTCAGTTAAACATTGGTAGTAGCTGATGTTAGCCCTGTTGATAAACTTCAGCCATTGCCATATAATATGGCATGAAGAGATATCAGTAGCACATGTGTATTTGTTATGTTCAGTCAATTTAATGCTGACATCAGGCACACCAAACTGCAGAATCAAAAAAGAGATTTCCATTAGGCAGAGGTATTCTGACTGTTTGTTGGTACAGTAGGGGTCAAAGTCATGAAAAAAACATGGCATTTACTAAATCACAAGTTGAAACATCCATAGAGGCCCTAATTTTCACAAACAGTGGAATCAAGCCAAATAAAGAAGTGCCTTTAATGTAACATATTAGTTCATAAATTAACCCTAAGATCATGTAGCTAAGCTCACATCTGACATGCCAAATAGACTGTTTTATATATCCATTGCATATATTTCACATTCATCTGGGAAAGCTCCCATTCAAAGCACTGGGAAGGTGATTGGATGAAAACATTCATGATGGGCCAATCAGAGCAACAAAACAAAGTCAGTCAGGTATGCGCAGCTGCAGTTCAAACCTGAGCTCAGGCTGGTCCTGCCGTGGCATGTGAACATCTTCTCTGCCAAGAGTAGCTTTGGTGTGGCTCTTTGCTATTGTCTTAAAAATTAAATGTGGTTGAGAGCTGTATTAACCAGTGGTTCCCAACCTGGGGTCCGGGACCCCTTAGGGGGGATACCAGGGATCTCAGGGGCGAGGCTTTGTCTGCTCTGAGGTTGTCAAAATTAGAGTTGCAAATATTTAGTAAAATCATGATGAAGCATTTAATAAACAGTTTTATACAATGGTCTTCTGGTAAGAAAAACCTGTGAAAAGCCACTTCCTTAGGGTTTTATCAATGAAACATTTAAATCAATGTTGATTTTTGGCAACAATATGACATAATTTTTTTGCTTGGGTCTTGGGGGGACCTCAGCTTGTCTTCAAAAAGAGAAGGGGGGCTCCAAGGAAAAATCATTGGGAACCACAAACTGTTGCTTTTCTACTGCTCCATCCAAGCTACTGGCTACCAGCTTACCTATACCCCTGTAAAGATTGCTAACTCATACCAAAGCAGGTAGGCAGAAGAGTGAAAACTTCTTTTCTGTTAAGACAAGTCTCCATTATGGCTCTTTGCTTTTGTAGTAATACAGAAATGTGGCCCAGTTCTGATAAAACTATTGCTACACTAAAGCTACAGTCGAGCTAATTGCTCCACCACCAGCCATTATATTAAGACAATTACTACACACACAAAAAGAGCAAGAAAACTTGACAAAATCTGAAAATAACTCCAGCGTTCGATGAGTTCTTTTTTGAAACTTCAGTGGAGACTAGGTTGAGATTGTGCTCACCTTTTCACTCTAGAGAAACAAATGAGAAGCAGGAGAAAAAAGCCAGTCTCGCTTTGCTCTCTCAGAGATCTTAGAGAAATAACTGAGACATTGGTGAGATCTCCTTTCTAAATGAATCTTCCTCTGGGCAATGTCTTGAACCAAAACTCACTCAGTACAAATATACCCCTACTCCCCTTCCCTAGGAACATCAGTAGTATCAAGAAGGAATGAAAGAAGGCAGAATTCAATAAAGCTGCTTTAGCTTCAGGTTCCAGGTGAAGCACATGTTGGCTCAGGCCATGTTAACACGAACAATCACCTGAAAATGGAATCCATTTTCATTTTCAGTTTTAAGTTCTGAGTTCAGACAACACATTGATGACAACTATGGACACAGATCCATCAAAAAACTCTTAACAGGTGTAGTTAACATTCTGGGTCAGTAGTTGTTGGTAAGTACACATCAAGCGCATACACGTCCTTCCACTGAGGCTCAGTTTTTAGAGGAAATTCTACACTGACAGTTTACTTGATGACAGACATGGTGCCATTTTTAAATGTTTGCACTCTGGAACCAGTTTGCAGGCATCCAAAACGCCATCATAGCTCTTTAGGTTACATGATGGCAAGCTCGTTGCAGACTCCCTGCATTAGTGTCACATTTAGGAAGAAGTGGTCAGCATTGGACCAGTCCAGGCTGTACCCCACCTCTCACCCAATGAAAGCGGGATAAGCACTAGGGATGCACGACACTGGATTTTTGCTGATATGCCGATATTTAATTACATTTTTTCCACTGTAAAAAAACACCAATTCCATCCTGTATTACAAATATTTCTTTTAAATATTGGTAGTCTATTTTTTTTAGAAACTGACAAAACATTTGATTTTTTTTTAGAAATGAAGGATGTATTGTTTTTTTTTTTGTTTTTTTTTTTTCAAATACAGCCATGCACTAATGAAAAACTTACAGTAATGTCTTTGGGTTACATGTGCATTACATGCTATATGTATTTTTAACAGCACAGCCAAACTCATCTGCATCTTTGAGGGTAATAAAAAGCAGCAAAATAACCTGCTGACACTGAGCTCCACAGTGTGAAAAAGAAATAGCTTACACATTTAGATTGATTCTCCTTATTACTCAGCCAGTTTGCAGGATGGCTCCCTGACATTCTCCTGACAAAGTACTTAAAATAACAACAACAAAAAGACAGATTCTTACATGCAAAAAATCTAGCTATAGTTCAGAGCTTAAATATGCTTTTAAATTTTTGAGACCCATGATGAACAACAGAAATAAAACTTGAACTGAAGTAGTCCTGATTCTGCTTTAAACAGCACAAACTAAGCAACCAAGTTTAATGGGCATTTCACTATAAACTTGTGGTGGGAGTATCGATATTTACCAAGTACTCTTTTGATATCGATCCCTTTAGCAAAGTATCGATACCAAATGAGTACTATAAAATACGTCTCACACCGCTTCTCCGCCGAGTGCCTCCCTGCCTCTGTCTCTTCCAGACTGTTTTGACTTTACTGCCAGTCCGTGTCACGTGACCTTGGAGACCAATCAAACGTGGCTTACCTGCTCGCTCGTGTCACATGGCTTTAAGGACCAATTGGACATGTCTATCCTGACGTACCATGTGACTTTGAGGACCAATTATTAATGAGTAACAGATTTCCAACTCCACTCACTCACATATGAATTCATTTTATAGTCTGTGATGGGAACCTGGCTGTTTTTCTCACTCAGTGTGGTCCTCGTGTAAATTTCAAAATTGTAAGAAAACATAAAAAAAATACTGAGACCACATGCCAATACCATAAGATGTATAAAGACTAATTTGTAGAAAGATAACAAGTTAAATATTTCTATGAAAATCTTTGATGACTTGTATTTCTTACATTTTTGTTTCAAATTAGTGGGTATAGATGGCTAATATAGCTGAATTTTAAAAAAAGAAAAGTAATTGGTTATGTTTTGGGTATTTGTGCTATGATTACAGTTTATTTATTTTATTTTTTTACCTTCTTAAACTTTTTAATTTAATTGAAGTTTCTCCCTAAATGAATTTCTGAATGACCTGCATACGCCTTTTTAACTGCCTGAAATGTGTAACTTTTGAAAGTTTGCCAGTCCAATATTTTATTCTTTCTTCAAAAGTATCGGTATCAGTATCAGTATCAATAAAATTACATCAGACAGGACACGTCTGTGCACCTTCAAGTGTGTACAGGAGACTTGGCACACAGAAGTCGTCACGCAGGACGACATGCACATTATCTCTATTTTCCATATCTGAAACAGGTTAACTGTGGCTGCTGATTGAGCACTCTTGTAAGTGCAGGACAGGCTTTTTAAGAGTGAAATCCTCATCTATCCACTGAGGCAGTGAGGCTCAACATGCTAACAGGATAAACACTTGATGTCCATATATCCATGGTGAAGCCAATATGTTTAGCTTTAACGAGGAGCTTCTCTACGTGACTGGAAACGAAGTTTTGCAGTTCAGGTAAAGCTATAAGCGCCTGCTAGGTATAACATAGCGGGGCTTTAAATGTATCATTAGCCCATGGGCCGTTTATTCTACCATGCTGAAAGACTGATTATCAAGAGCTATAAATTCAATGATTTTCCTGTTCAGCTCCTTACCTTTAGGTGGTCGCTGCTTTATTTTTTTAGCTTTGTTGAATGAATTAAGTAGAGGCTGCTGACAAGTTTTCCCTGGCAGGAAGTTTTGTCATTCTTTATCTTAAGAAAGTCCCTGTAGTCATCAAGGTGACAGTTTTTTCGATCCAAAATAAACTGGTGGTGTTAAAGGCGTGCTGTTGAGTCCTCCTTGCATCACATGTACTTTTCAAGCAATGCAAACAGCTGCTTTGCTGACTTGTTACCACACCTCAAACTTCACACACACAGCTGACATGTTGAGTTTGTTGTTACTGGTGCATGTCCGGCATCATCGCGTGCGCTTATTTATGACACCACATTATTGGCGTAAATTTTATTATCGGCCGATACCGATAATTAACTTTTTAAGCTATTATTGGCTGATACCGATATACTGCCGATAATATCGTGCATCCCTAATAGGCACAAGAACCCTGTGACCCCAAACAGGATAAGGAGTAGAAAATGGATGGACAAATGGTCCCAATGCTGAAAGTGTTGGTAGTATTTCAGCAGAGCTGAGCATGACAGACAGATAGTTGGCTGCTCAATTCCTCTTAGCTGCTCATCATCCAGCAGAATCCTATTTCATTACACTGATTATTTAACAATGTGAGTCTTGTCAAAATAAAAGTACATTTATCTTCAAACTTATCATTACAAGAGTGGAAAATTATAGTCATCTTGCAAGAGAGTCCATTTTTGTTTTTCTCTTGTGCCTGATTTTCCTGCAAACACTGTTAATTTTAATCATAGCTTACTTTCTGATGTGTTTGACTCCCGTCTTAAAGTTGGTTTGTTTCCAGCTATTCATCTTACTCTGCTTTTCCTCCGTTTGTGTGTCCTTGTCCTTTTTCTTCCTGCCCTCCTGGATTTAGCAGCATGTCAAATAGATAATCGATAGCCTCCCGTGGCTTTGTTGCCTTGCATGCTAGATAATGGTTAGAGTTGCCAGTGTGCTGAACACACCTCATTAACCACTGGTCGCGGTGGTTTGTGGTTTTCCCTGTGCAGCCCTGGCCCCTGGTCAGCAGTATGACTGATGCTCTGGACATACATGGTGGTGACACATACATCTGCTTCTGCTGCTACCACACGTGTAACAATATCTATTCCCTGACTTGTATTTTTCAATAACCATTTTCTCTGAATTGCTTGGAATGTTCTTTTGTCTTCTTGGTGTAATGGTAGCCAGGAATACTGATTAACCAGTGACTGGACCTTTCAGAGACAGGGGTTGTTTTTTTGGTCAAAAAAGCCAAAGTGTATTGAGACGGGTAAAACATCCACAGGAGTGAATTCTTTTCATAGACACTTTACATGTAAAGACATTAATATGGAAGACTTAAAGGAAATTAAGCACCAGAAATGGGAAGAATGCAGGTATGGACAGAGGACAGTGATGGTTATGTGAATTGTGAAGAAGGATGGAGAGGCTCAGAGATAATCCACAGACTGTTGTCAGCAGTTCTGCCTCACTGAATGTGTGTGTGTTTGTGTGTGCATCAGAGAAAGCCAGTCCTGTGTGTGGTGTTATTTAAAGACTCACATGTTCCATGTTTCCATCACACACCGACAGCCGAGCAGAGAAACATTTCCTTCCATGTGAGAGCTGAAAGGTGCCAGCTATGCTGTGGGTATAAGAATGAAACTGACCTCTGATCAACAAATCAATACATTTATTTATCAGGGTGAGCGTGGAATGCCTTATGTTCTCTGCTGTGAATGTAAATTAGAAAACTTTGCAATTCCCTGTGGTGTTAATAGTTTATTTACACATTAGATTGCAGATTCACGCATCTAAAACTCCGGCAGCGTGGACAGGCAGGAAAATAAGTGCTGACAGTTCAATACAAACAATGCAATCCACATGGAAACAGCCAATTACAAGACAGAGTTACCAGAATGGAAGGGCTAAAAGGCAACTGCTATTTTCTTTTCCAGTCACTGGAGGAAATAGTGGGGGTACTTTTTGTATCAAAATGTCAATGTTTTATACAACAACTCAGATTTAAACCTCTGTTTCAGAGCATGAACATCTCTCCGTTTCCTGTCTCCATCACACCTCTCAAGTTCTTTCTCTCCCTCCACTTCGCCTCCGCCTTGATTGGACCAGCTTAATTCTTGTGGTTCTGATTGGCTCAGAGCATTGCCATGCAGCTTCTGTGTGCTACACAGTCAGGGCTGCAAATGTGCATGCACAGACTCATTTTTTCTACATCTTTCACCAGAGCTCTGCTCTGATATGATATTGAATCTAAATAATTGAAATGGAGTTATATCTTTGCTCTATTCCCCAAAGTAATTATGAGAAGCAGAGATGGAGACTGTGTGCATAAGGTTCGTCATGTCATCATGTAAGTCATCTTGTTCATTCCATTTCATTTCCTACAAGCTGTGAGATTTCACAGTCGATGCTATCACTCAGCCAAGAAACACACAAGTCAAGATGCAATTTAGCCCTTCATATCCTTTCACAATAATGTCATGGCAAAGTAAACCAAAAGCACACAGAGGTAGGAAATTTCCCTCTGAAGAAGAATGATCTGATGATCTTTGTCCCCCCCACCAAAGCTCCCTGTGGGAGCACAGCTGTTCTGAACTCCTCTTGCAGTATTAACCTTGAATATCAGACAGCCTGTGCTTCCAGCACAGAATGAATGATGCTACTACTCGTAACACACTGATTCTGAAATAGAAACCTGCTGTGATTACTATTTTTCTTACCTCTAAATTATTCAGATGCTTTCTATTTGTCTGTTTTTGGAAAGACACCAATGTCATTACCTTTGATATCCAGGATATCTTTTACAATTCAGGATCTTTTATACCTCCATGCTGACAATAGCCAAGGCTGGAAGTATCAGGGTTTGGGGTTGTCTGTCCATTCGTTTTTCTGTTCATTCTTGTGAATGCAGGGTTTTTCAATAACACTTTGGGGGATTTTCTTCAAACTTTGCACATGTCCACTCTGACTCAAGGATGGCCTGATTAGATTTTGGAAATCAAAGACCACTGATCATCAACTGGCAGCCCGGGGGCCATATCAGGCCCCCCAAAGCTTCCTGTCTGGCTCCTGCAAGATTATTAAATTCAGAAAAAGAGTAAAAGAAGATGCTGGCTTTAAATGGCTGCAGTTGTTAAATCTGGCCCAAAAATGATTAATATTTAAATAGTTTTAGAGTGACTTAACATTTGATCGTTCTTCATAGAAATCTACTTGCCAGCCATTATTAGTAAAAATTTCTGAAAAAAAGGGCTAAAGTTGCCAGAAATGTTGCAAAAATTGACAAATAAAGTGGTGAAAATTGGTTAGAGAGTGGTGAAAATGGGTGATAAGTAGAAAATTGTGTTGCAGTGTCGCACAAAGGGGCAAAAAATGGCAGGAAAAGTGGTGAAAAGAGGTTAAAATGTGGCAAAAATTGGTAAAAGAGGAAAAAGGGGGAAACAGTGTCAAAGATGGGTTAAAATTAGGGCTGTCAAAATTGACGCGTTAATGCGGATTAATCCATCATCATGATTGATCTGATTAAAAATTGTAATGCAATTAACCCATCTACAGCGCAGAATTATTCAAAATCCCTGAAACGTCTCTGGCAACGCATTTTGGGCAGTTTGTCCAAGTAAGGTAACCATTGAGCATGCCGCCGTGCATGCACTAATGGGCAAATGTACGGTGGCCAAGAGGTCTCACACGAATGCAAATTCAAAACGCTTTGCAAAAAGAAAAAACACAACATTTGAGGAAAATGCAAAAACGAAAGTTCACAACACAAATACAAAAACTTGCTGCAGTGCATAAATACTAACACTTAGCACCGCACATGGATACATAAACTCAGCACAAAAACACAACAGCACAAAAATACAACAACTTGGCACAGCAGATGCAAATAAAAAGTCACAAAGGAAGTGGGGCCGTTATTAGGGACTAATCTGCTAACAGCTCCGTTAGCAATAAAGTTACGTACCACAACGCAAACTAACTAAAGACACGCTTGGATCGAGTAATTAAAGTAAGTAAACATTGTTCGTTTGTCAGCTCCACTTCTTGCACATTTTATTTTGTAATCGACTAGTTTTAGAAGTAATTTTAACCGGCAAACAGGACGGACAGCTACGTTTGGGGTCAAAATGCATGGCGTAAGCTGTCAGACGAATGGACTCAACCAATTTGATTTAGATAGTTGTTTACATACATATTAAACTGTACAGGAGGTTACAGTTGTTAAAAATCACGAAAAACACACTACAAATTACATACTTTCAGTACAGAAATTATTTTGAGTAGCGGTGTTGTACGTAACTTTATTGCTAACAGAGCCGTTAGCAGGTTGGCAGGTCCATCCCTAATAACGGCCCCACTTTTCCATTGGGACTTTTTACTTGCATCTGCTGTGCCAAGTTGTTGTATTTTTGTGCTGTTGTGTTTTTGTGCCGAGTTTATGTATCCATGCGTGGCGCTGAGTGTTTGTATTCATGCACTGCAGCAAGTTTTTGTATTTGTGTTGTGAACTTTCGTTTTTGCATTTTCCTCAAATGTTGTGTTTTTTCTTTTTGCAAAGCGTTTTGAATTTGCATTCGTGTGAGACCTCTCTGCCACCGTACAAATGGGTTGATCAGTAGTGACCAACCAACTCAATATGGAAGATGCAAACAGCACGTTGGCCCTCTCAATTGGAAATTTGAGTACAAAAAAAAACACAAGATGGAGCAGTCGACCAACATAAAGTATTATGCACATTCTGCAGGAAGGAGTTTTCTTTTCCCTTCTTTCTTGAGTCTCTCTGCTTATGCAAAATGAAACGTGATTAACATAGATTAGAAATGAATGATATTTAATCATGATTAATCAAAATGAATCCACAGCAATGCTATGATTAACCTGATTAAAAATTGTAATCGTTTGACAGCACTAGTTAAAATAAGGAAAAAGTGCAAAAAAGTAATGAAAATAGGTTAAAAAGTGGCAAAAACACAAGAAAAATTGCAAAAATGGATAGAAGAGGGGCACAATGGGATAAAACATGCAGGAAAAGTGGTTTAAAAGGAGTTAAAGAGTGGCGAAAATTGGGTTGAAGTATCAAAAAGGGGCAAAAAGTGTCAAACATATAGCAAAAATAGCCTGGCACAGTAGTGAAAAGGTGCTAATGAGTAGCACACAGGGGCAATAATTAGCAAGAAAGTTGCAAAAAAAAGGGGGGTTAAGAGTGGCAAAAGGTTGAAAAGTGGCAAAAATTGGTTTAGAAGTGGCAAAATGTAAAATTAAATTTTTGTTTATTTGAAAGTCCGGCCCCCAGAGTTTCTGCAAAGACTTAATCTGACCCTTGTGTAAATGAGCTTGATGACCCCTGTCATAGACTATTGGACCTTATGTTTGTTTCTTGCTTGTGCATACGATATCTCATGGATTCTATGAGGGATATTCGTCATCCTTTTCCCAAGTGTCCACCAGACTTAAGGATGAACTGATTACATCTCAATGGTAATTTACCCTCATGTTCATCCCTGAGTTGTCAATGCTGTATCTTTAGAACACTTTCTCTGCCTCAAAACAAACATGATGGAGCCTGGCAGCTCTGCGTCACTGAAGGCACCTCCAAACCTAAAAGAGGATGTCAGGCTGCATTCAAAAACTAAAATTACAGAGTCATGCTGGATAAAAGAAAGGCCAATGCAAGATAGCAAAATAATAAAGTAAAATTTTAATTTAAATACTACTAGTTTGGGGTCCATTTTCAAAGCAAACCCTAATATTTTTAGTGATGTGCCTGCTCTTACTTTAATAGTAAAAACCTAGCGTGCATGTCCAATGATGGTCTATAAATAAATTCGTGCATATTAAAATGTCATCATAAAAAGTAGAGGATTGCACAGTCTTAGCAGAAGAGTGCCTTTACTGAGTGCAGTCCGGATGGTTAAGAAGTGCTTAGCAGAAGTTACAGACTCTGCAGAAAGCCAAAGCAAACAGATTTCAACAGAGTGGAACCTTAAGCTCACATCCCAAAATATAATCAAAATTTGACCTTAATATGTCAAATCCCATGATGGGATGCATGTACCCATTTTCAGCTGAAAATGTGATTTCTCCTTAATGGATGTTGATCTAATAGATGTACTCTAAATGCCCAAAATGATAGAGCATGAAAAGTAAGGAGATACATTTTTTTCTATTCAAAGATAGGATTAGATCTACTTTTCTTGGGTTTTAGAGTCCTGTGAGGCTTTATAGAGTATGTTTCACTCTGCTGTAGATTAGATGGCTAACTAGCATAGCTCTGCTGAGCTGTTCTGTTACTGTACATCACATTAATTTATATAATCCCCGGCTCTGTGATCCTTTACATTAACATTTCCAGGACAGCGCTTGCACAGACCCGCAGATTATGGATTATTTCAGTATAGTTAGATGAAAAGATGACAGGAGGACAAGAGACGACGGACGGTGATGAAGGGGTTGATAAGAGAGGAGGGGACAGACAGATGGGATCAGGACGAGGTTGGAGAAGAGGACTGTGATATGGATTTTAATGACAGACTAGGCAGAGGGAAACAGGCGGAGAGAAGGGAGGGTAAGAGAGCAGGACTACGTAAGGGGAAGATGAATATTTTATCAAACTTGTGAAAACATGGAAAAAGGGAGAGAGAGTAAGAGGGGGGTGGGGAGAGAGAGAGGAAAAACTGAGAGGAAGAAAAAGTCAAAGACATCTTTATCTGGATACTGTTGTACCAGCTGTTCAGGAATGTTGTAAAAACCCTAAAAGATGTAGACCTTGCTTAATTGACTAGCTTTATTTAAAAAAAAAAAAAAAAAAAAAACACACACACACACAGGATCCACTAAATTTACTGCAGCAGTAACAAAAAAAGTTTTATTTTCCCTAAATTGCAAGTATGGTTATTGTGACCATATTTTATCCACCACAACTACAGTCTGTTTTTGTCTGGTTCACTAACCAAAGTATTTACAGGGGCTGCAGGTTTAATTAAATCAGAGTCTGTAAATCAATAAATACTTCATTTCATGCTTCATGCTATCCTTGATCTAGTGCCTTCATTTACCGGCATGGACGAAACATCAGTAGCCATAGATTCCCCTTCATCTTGACCTCCAGTGTTGAGAAATAATGCTAAAGCCCAAGCCCAAAAAACTGCAGTTCCTCATATGTCCTCTTGAGGCAGACTTCAAAAGCCAAGAGATTCTCCTTACGTCCCATTGTGAAATGGGAATATTTTTACAGCAGTCGTCTGTTTTGATTTTCAGATGGGAAAGAGCTTTTGGTAAATTTGTATCAGCTTTGCTAGTATACTAATTAAGGATGGAGATTGTTAACTTTCATTGATAGGCTTTAAATGGCTGCAGTTGTTAAATCGATATCAGTATCAGCAAATATTAGCTTGGAAAGTGAATTATCAGTATGGCAGGTAGGAAAATTTCTGCCGGTATTTACAACTGATATTGGCTATAAAAATCTGCATTAGTTATAAATGGGTAGTACAAGCAAATAAGTTAGTGGAGTTTTGGTCTGGACTGACAGATCTTCATCATCTGAAGTCTTTTTCTTCATTTATTATCATTCATTACACTTAAAAAGTGTGTTTTCAGGATGGAAATGTGTAAACTTGTTCATCCTGAAAAACTGGTTGCACGGCCTGACATTTGCAACTAATTTTAAATAAAAAGGCAAATACTTTGACACATGTTGTTACTGTTGTTCCAGTTGCACACATATACTTTTTAAATAAAATCAAGACTTTCATGGTAAAAATTTTTTTTTAGCAGTTCACTGACAGTCAGGGTGTACCAGTCCTTTGAGTGTCCACGTGTGTCACTTGGAGTCAAATAAATGATAAATTTGTTTTATCTGTTTTATCAATTCATTTTCAAATAAAAGACCCAGGATTACGGTTGCACCACCCTTGCAAGTTCCAGGACAGTTTTTTGATGACCTTGCTAAGTTTAAAATTAAAAATTTTAATTAACATTTATTTCAAAGATTTCTACTGTAAAACATGCCAAAGTTTTTAGATTTGCATTTCTCACAATGAAAAACCAATTTTTAATATTATGAATAATCTTTTCATTTACTTAGACAGTCGCGCCAATTTACATATTTATGGTTTGAGATGCCAAAACATGACCTTACTTATAATATTCTAACATACTGAAAATGTATTCAAACAAAATAGGCTTTGTACAACAAATTGATATTATTGGTGGAAAGACAAAAAATAACAATACTTTTTCAATAAAAGTATAAAAACTTGCTTAAAAAGTGAACAATGTCATGATTCCATCAGTTGTATCCATTTGATAGGAATTGACAGTTTGACAGTTGAGTCAAATTCTTAGGCAACAGGACTTTCAAACTGTCCTTCAGCTAAAGCCAGTGGAGTGCGTGTTTGCTTCTCCCATCAGCAAACAGAATTTCTTTTTTTCAAGCCATGAGCCTTAATTTGATGCACAATGCTGATTTGTTCAAGCCTGTGCTCCCCCTCACAAGAACTAATGTATGTTTTTTCATTAGTGACATGGTAGCATGACGTTAAGTCACACAAGATTCAATGGCACTATTTATAAGCTTAAGTGTTATTGATTTTTGGGTTCTTGAAAAATGTTTTGAGTTGGCTTCGATCTCCGGTCCTGCTAAGGTCTCATGGTAAAGTGTCAATTTTAAAGCAGAAAGAAACATGTTAAGAGCCTGTTTTTGTCTCAGTTCTCCAATCATAGAGTTTTGCATAATTTGCCTGGATGTTGGCGTGACATTGAGCGCACAGCATTTTGCTGAGATGCTTATGGTCCATCTCATCTCCATCTCTTGCTGTTACCAGAGTGATCAAAAATTAGGCTGAGTTTTATTTTATTTTTTTGCTATGGCAGCCACCATTGTTGGGCTTTATCACACAGCTTAAGAAACATACAAATAAAGTCAGAGAATATGTCCATGATTTAAATAGTCTGATTTGCTGCACTTGGTGAATTTGACAATCCATGATTTGCTATAAAGCAGTACAGAATTAGGACAATGCTGATATTTCATAGAAACTGAATCATGTTTACTATGTAAGGCCAACAGCTTTGACTTTCCTTAAGAAAGTCAGTAAGAGCAGTTTTCTGAGTGGGCATTCTGCACACATTGTTTTATTGTAATTTTTTTTGCTGGCAACAGCTGCCTACTGCTGCCCAAAATAACAAGTAACACTGACGCAATCCCTAACACTTAAGTAGCAGACCATAAAATAATGATTTTAAATACACTGGTCACACTAACAGGATACCTGAGGAGAACTAAAGATTCAGACGTTAATTCTCTGATTGGTTTGGAACTACAACCTACAACAAATCTCATCTAACAGCACCAACAGTTCATCTTCTACTTAGAGCTAATCATTTATTTTGAAACAGCTCTACAATTACATCCTGCAACCAGATGCATTTGATAGTTTAAAACTTACTTTTTGCTACTGGAGGTTCAGCAAGGACTTAAATTTGAACTTGGTCACGGAAGAAATCTATTTATGAGTTGCTGTAGGAGCTCAGACCTGTGCTTGCTCTCTTGGTTTTTACTCCTTTGCCTTGTTTTTCAGCACACTAACTTTCCCCATGCTTACAAAATCACTTACTCGTTTCTCCTTCCCCTCAGCTGCACTCTCTCTGTACCTCCTCATGGTTTTTGTCCTGGCTCTGTATTAAGGATAGTTGCCTCTTCTCACCTCTGCTCAGTCTTGCAGGTTTATTTTGGTCTGATGCCTGTTAGCACAGCGGCACGCCGTGCTTGTCAACCTCATCCACCACCACTTTACTCCTCACCTGTGCTCTCCACCTCTACCTCCTCTTTACACTCTAACACAAGAAAGACCGTGAAGGTTTCTGGACTGTTTTCACATTTGTAATAAGTAGAACTTTGGCGAATTAAAAATTACAATGCTGCTGGTTCCTGACTTTCCTAAAATTGTATTCTACCTTATAGTGTTATTTTAACAAATCTGCACAAAAGGCAAAGAAAATAATAAGATCAATTCTACCTAGAGACCACAGGCTGTTATTTTGACTGCACAGATTTTGCCACATTTTAGTTTCTTGGCAGCATTCATGGTTTCTTACAGAGTAAGCAGCCTATTGGAGCAATTTTAGATGTTTAGTCATTTACTTAAACCAGGCTGAGGATGTTTTAGGATATTATTAGTCTGTGCTGCTCTGTTGTGCTGATCAAGGGCTGCTTTGAGAGACAATTTCAGGGGTCACTATAAGACATCAGCTGTTACGGAGAGAAACAGAAAACACAGTTTCAGCTGTCAACAACACACATTTTAGCATGGTTTTGCAAACTGAATTGACTTCATAATTTACAAATTAAAGCCTTCATTTTAGAACAGAGAAGTCCAACAAAACATGCAAAATTTGCAAAATAATCTGACAAATAACAAAAAATGGATTCAATATAAAAACAAGGATAACAGAAAAACCTTAAAATAATAATCCTGATTACATAACAAGTAATATCATCATAATAAATGCAAATCAGTTTTGATGTACTAAGTGTATTTTGCTTTGTTGCTTTTGCTTAGCATGTAACATTACTCTTGGGTGAAGCTTTAAAGTAGTAAAACTTATTTTTTCTGGATTAACTGATAGCCAGAGATGGAAAAAGTACATAAATATTGAACTTTAGTAAAAGTACAGTTACTCAGGTTAAAATGTACCTAATTAGAAGTAAAAGTACTGGTCTATTAATATACTAAAATAAAAAGTACATAGTAAAGTTTACTTAAAGTACTGAGTTGCTACTGATGGGTAGTATAGTATAGTAAAGTAAAATATGATCTTTCCTTATTGACAAAAATGAAAGAATAGATCTCTTATAGATCTCACACCTCTAAAATAAAGTCAAATACACAATAAAATTGACAGTGTTGTTGCCTATATCTGAGCACACTATATATATATAGTTAAACTACACTTTGAAAGTGTTAAATGTTTTACAGTGCAACAGGGCTTCAGTAAATCTTGATCATTTGTGGCAAGGAGGGTCTTCAGGCAAGAACAAAGCAGAGCGTCATAGCAAAATAATGCATACTAATGATGAATATAAAGAATATGTTCTATGTGTCCTTTAGGAGCACCTAAAGTCACGGACTGGACCTCTAACTCAGTGGGTAACTTCTCTCATGGTGCAAGTGCATCTAACATTAAAAACATCAACAATCCACCAGACCCACGAACAGATGAACCCCAACAGTTTTCTGTGTACAACAGGCCAAATTCAAACACAACTAAACACACATAAAACACAGAGAAACAATCTGCCCCAGGGCATGATGAAGAACTGCCCCCCTACACATCCCCATTGTTCTGAAATTGCAGAGGGCAGAATTTAGATCAACTGACTCTTTACAAGATCATTTCACTCAGAAAGGAGTTAAAATTAAACTTTGGGAGTTAAAATTAACCGTGGGATATTAACACCAGTTTTGTGTGTTTATTTCAAAAATTACAGGTACCCTATAAATCAACTCAATTACAGTAATTTGTGTAAATGTAGTTACTTCAGCCCTGTCAATAGCATAGACATCTTATTCACAAAGATGAACAAATGGCTCTGTGCTGTTAGAGTGAAACTTGGTCAATGTAATGACAGTAGGTGGTAACAGGACTGTAGAGTATTTATTGGAAAAGCATGACAAACTTCCCGGTGATCAGGAAAACAATTCCAACAGTTTGTTTATGATACCTGGATATCATTATTTAACTATAAAAGGGGATCAAGATTGAATGTTTCATCAGTTAAGTGTGTTATCTCGCAGTCACCTCTCCCAGTCTTGGATACTAGCCTTTCTAGTGTTAAACAATTTCACCTTTCAAATCTTCATCTCCTTTTGTCTTTTGATCCCTCTCCAGTCTCATGCTCAGTCAGATCAGCCAACTTCTTTCTCTCTCTCTCTCTCTCTCTTTTTTCCTCCCCCCTCGCTCTGTCTGTCTCTCCTCCCCAGGTCATAGGTATATTTTCAGCAGAGGTAGCGTGAGTTTTGGCATTAGCCTCCATGCTGGGGTTCATCAGTGCTGAGGACTCAGCCTGAGAGGTTGTGTGGGGGTTACTGCCACTGTGGAACTATAATTACCTCAGCTGTCAGTCAAACAGTAGCGCTGCCACACACGAATGCACTCACACATGAAAATATATATATGAAGGGAGACTCCTGTAAAGTCAGAGTGATTGTAATTGTATGTGTTGTTCTTCTACTTTGTTGAGGAACTGACACTTCTGCTTCTGCTCAACATCCTGCTGTGTGTTGGCGTTTGCTTCTACCACTGAGGCAGTTTACAAGGAAAAAGCTCATTATCTGGTGTTTAATGTGTAAATGTGTCTTAATATTTATGTTCCTGTTTGTGTATGTGCATGTATTTGCCTGTTTTTTTTAGATTTCATAATGATGCTGATGATAACTGTGGGCACTTTTGCCTCTGCTGACTCATGCGCAAGACTCTGTTAGGTCTCCAAAGGTCATCTTTTTAGATTCCCGCTCTGCTTGTGATTGCGTCGCTTGAGGAAACTTTCCACATCAGAAAAATATGGAGCTAATTAGACGTTCTAGCTGATTTTTCAGAAGGATTTTTTTCCTTGCGAGGCTGTTTGGGCATAGTGGTGGGCGTACTACAGTATAAGACAAAATATCTGTAGGCCAGGGATTAGGTTTTAACTTAATGGTGTGCAGGATTTTACAAAGAGAGACATCTTTGGGGTATGATAACAGTAAATTGGAGAAAGACAAAATCCTACATGCCCAATTCCAAACTGATGCAAAACTACTGTGTCACTCATCAGAAACATCCATCATGCAGTGTATTAAATTGTAAAAATGCAACTACGGTGTTCAGCATGCAATAACCCATTTTCAGCTGTAATTGTATAGAAGGGCAAAACAAAATAATAACCAATTATTTTTTCCTCTGACAACAGTCCCCAGCTGTGAAAAGCCTCTGATATTTGTTTACATTTCACTAAAGGATGATTCTTCTTAAAAATGAAAAATACTCATTTTAATCTGTCAAATATGTGGGTTAATATATAATTGCTGCAAAGTACTGGCTTCAGCTCATCCAGAAATGTGAGAGTAAACTCAAACTCAGTTGAACTAATGCTGTAACAACAATTAGAAGGCCTTATAGTAACTTATAATTCATTTTAATTGTAAAGGTATAATATGTGACTTAGTAAATGTACAGTAGATGTCCAACTTTAGCACTCTTGGACCAAAACAAACCACACTGCCTCCCCTCCTTCAGTGTTCTGGCCAAGTTCAGCATTTTGTAGGACTGATCTCTAGAGAGGGGTCTGGCTGCAGACTGTAAATCTCTGACAGCTTTTCAAACAGACTGTCTATCTGAGATGCCGTCTCTTTCAGAACAGAAATACACATTGAAACATTCAAAATAAAATTTGATTAAACTTAAATCAGAGGTTCCTGGTTCGCTTCCTGGTCAAGCTCTTTCTGTGTGGAGTTTGCATGTTCTCTCTGTGCATGTATGGGTTTTCTCCAGATACTCCTGCTTCCTCCCACCACAAAAGACATGCTTGTTAGGTTAACTGGGGACTCTAAATTCACCATAGGTGTGAGTGTGAGCCTGCCTGGTTGTCTGTCTCTATATGTCAGCCCTGCGATTGACTGGCGAGCAGGGTGTACTCTGAGATGGTCAATATTTATCTACAGTCCCATTCATTCATTATTTTTTACAGATTTCAAATAATATTTGAATATTTCTGCACATTTTTTTATTAAAACGTAAAATGTTTAGTTGCTTTAATCACCGTGTAGTTACACAACTGTCCACTAGAGGACCCTCCAATATTACATTATAGATTACAATGAAGAAATAATGAGCTAAAAGCAAAAGTATTGAATGTTAATTTTTATGTACTTTTTAAGTGCAAACACAGCCACCTGCAACATTTAGAGGCCTTTAATGGGTATTTTTGGTACTGATGGTCAACTTTAAAACAGGTTAGAAATTAAATGTCAAACAAAAATAAAATAAATTACGCCACTTACAGCGATAATCACATCATGTTTATAGTGAACAAAACATTTAAAAATGTTGGTACTATCTTGTCCCTACATGTTTTTACCTAAAAGCACGAGGCAATCCACGTTTTCTGAATCAAGAACAGAGGGTTTTTTTTTTATTTCACTATGGTCCCAGCCATGGAGAAAACCCTCTCAGCCCTGATGGAGGTGTCCAGGATGCACAGGTAACGGTGTGCCAGCTGGGACAGGAGAGGATACCTAGACCAGAACGTTTTCCACCATACAGCAGGTTACTGTCGGTTGGCATCGTGGTTTTAATCTCATACATCAGCATCTCTTGATGTAGCGAAGCCTCACTTGCAAAATCACCACCAACATGTGCACCACCTTGGAGATAAACATACCCAAATATCCACAATGGCGGCCATTGCAGCGCCCCTATGTTTTGGTGTGAAAACTTTATTGTTCATCATGTCACGTGTCATGTGACGAAACATTTGGTTCCTACCCCTACATACGGGTGAAGTAGAGGCCAAGGAGTGAGGGGAGAGACTCGAGAATGATTATAAACAGCAAAAATATCTAAAAAAACACGCTCAAATAGTAACTTCAGCTTTCGAATAGTAATGAGTTTTTAAATATTCAAATTATATTCGAACCCTGAAATTTGTTCCAACAGCCTTTTGTACTCCCCCTCTCACCCAATGACAGCAGGGATAGGCTCTAGCTCCCCACAACAGAATAAGCGGCTTAGAAAATGGATGGATGGAAATAGCCTGTTTGTCCTGCATGGTAACAGTCTAAAACAGCAAGCGTAGCTCACGTAGCTCTGTTAGCTGTGTAATGGAGCTAAGCTGCTAGTGTGGCTACACAGCTAAAGCTAATTTCACAAAGCTGCTACTTAATCTAAGTAGCTATCTATGTAGTCATATAAGCTTTAGCTACATTTGCGAAAGCTCAGATCGCTAAAGCTAACTTAGCCTCATTGATTTATGTAGTAATATTATTAACAAGGCTAGCGTAGTTAGGTTACCTTCAGTTAATGTAGTATTGTTATTAACATAGCTAGCGTAGCTATGTTAGCTTAAGTAAAGGCTAACAAAGCTAAAGCAAGGTCACTGTTCATCTCAATATTTCTAAAACAGGTCTCAATCCCAGATTAGATCTCTTTTTCTCTTTTATTGATGAAATGTTGATAAGTCTTTAGTATTTGCAATGCAGGTTTTACATGAATGTAACTGCCAGACTTTGTAAATAAAGTTGAATTAAAGAAAAAAAAAAAACTACATCGTACCTGCAAATTACAGCACATCTTATGAAAGTGACAGCGTCTCAGATGAACACTCTGAGAGAGTGGCAATCTAAGATGTAAGAAACATGATGGATTCTCTGAGCAATAGGGGTTGGAATCACTAGTGGCCCCACGATACAATATTATCACGACACTTATGCCACGATTGGATATTATTGCAATTTTGAACATTTTGCAATACACAGAGTATTCCACTACCATATACTGCGATATGTATTACTATCGATACAATTTTTTTAACTGTTTACTTGATTTAGCATTAGCCTTGCCTTCATTTTTATCCTAATACCACAGTATTTTATTTTCATGCGGCACTCCTTGCAAATCCCATGTGTCATTTCCATGTTGTTCATGCCCTGCTTGCATTCCTAATGTCCGTTCCCTGGTGCCACCATACTGGTTGTACTAATTTTCTCCTGCTGTATGACCATCACCTCTGCTGACCTCACTGGACAAAGGGTGCAACAGTGTCATCAAGTGGACAGAAAAGCAACGGATGCTATTTATCCAGTATCAAAGACTTCAGTTAGCAATTAATTTGAACAAAAAAAAAAAGATACCAGGCAGAAGAAACGACATGATACATTGCCGCGCAAAATACTGCGATACTATGCTGTATCGATTTTTTCCCTCAACCCCACTTGGCAAAATATATAAAAAAAACTGAAGGTCCTCCTGCCAGTGTGGGCACAGTGCTGACAACAACAAACCCAGAGGGAGTTTCAGTTCTTCTGAAAAGTCAATACTCAAATATATATTTAGCTAAGATATATTTAATATCTGCTGTATATGAATGTTTAAAATGTCGTGGTTACTTAATATGTGTTGTAATTTTAAAAAATGTAAAAATTTCTAGCATACACAAATGTTTCAAATGAAAATAAATTTATTTTTAGTAGGGATGGGACCAATCCGATCCAATATTGGTATCAGGTCTGATATGGACGTAATTAATAGATCAGATATCTGACTGACAGCGCAGATCCAAGTAACCGATCCAAATCCATCCTACAGTTTGCGGTAGACCATGAACGCGCCGCAGTATAACACAAGACAGTCTGTGTGTAACTGAGCTAGTATTAGTTGGGGATGTTCTTAGCAGTATAAACTTAGTCGATTACACGTAAATCTATATTTAGAATAGTCAAAACTAGTCTAAAGATGAGAGAACACAAAGAAGGGTGGGTGTGGCGTTAGCCTGATATACGGTCTGCAGTGTGGCTAGCATTGAAAGCTAGCACCGCTAGTGCCTTCGCTCCTCTTTGCAGATTAATATTGTGCTTTGATATTTAGTCTCATTTCACTTAGGGTGAGTAGTCATACATGAGCTTAACCCTCGACAGCCCACATACCACTTTATTTCCATTTACTACTTTGGAAAACTGTCGTATGGTGGTCTTCCTATGAGATGCTAAAAGATTAGCCACCGCCGGCCTTCTCAATGTTTATATCCGGGGAAGGGTTGGAGAGGAAGGCTGCGGCCATTAACTGAAGCTACAGCGGTCTCTAGTGGCGGGAGGTTCATTACAATTTAAAAGAGCATTATAGACAGGGATTTCAAGACTGTGTTCATAAAAAATGATAGGTAATTAGTTTAACCGACTATTAAAGCAGTAGTTTAACCTACTTGAGTTATGCTATTTAGGGTAAGCATTGTTGTTTATAACTTATACTCAGTTGTTGCTGTTTTTTGGATAATGTTGATGTTTATTTTTTAGTGGTAGGTCAAATAAATTTGTTTGGAATACATTTAAATTCAATTCACTTTTGTATATATATATTTTTTGCTTTTTAATAGGAGGAGCTGGGTGGTCTACTACAGCCTCATGTAACCTCACACATTATACCAACAACAATAATAATTGTTAAAAAATTTATATATAATATATATTGGAATCAGTATCCGTATAGGCACATATTTATCGGAATCGGATTGGAACTGAAGTAAAGTGGATCGGTGAATCCCTGATTTTTAGGCACGTAGGGTTCTAAATATTCACTGTGGGGTAGCCAAGGTCAAGCTTGGTGGCATCTCATTGGTCCAGGCCTTTTCATCCCTGGTAATAGGCTCAGAAACCGCCGGCAGTTTTCTGGCCCTCAGGACATCCACAGCATAACCAGGAGCTCGTGGTTACCCTACAACCCACCCAGACTGTACTTAAGGCTGTGCTTACCACATCAACCCCTTACTGCACCATAAAAGGGTGTGGACATTTTGGTGGTATTTTTTCAACTTTTTCCCCCATGCCCCTGGTAAGGACACCCAGAGCATTACTGGGGTTGTATCAATCCTGATTTCTGCCTAGTGGCACCCTTAGGTGGCTTACTCGCCACACTTACATCTTAGTTCAGCCTCAATTTTTGGCCCACACATGCCTAAAAGTTTTGTATAGTACTGTATATGAAGAAACAGCTTGAAATAGGGGTCATCCTTTAAATTTCTCAGTTTTCTCATTCCTCCAGAACATCATAATGACAAATGTATGATGTGATTCAGTGCTTGCCAAATTTGGATCTCCTTGTTGTCAGCACTAGAATTACAAGTCGGTTGAACTTAAAACTGCAATTTTTTTTAATAGTTTCAGGCCCACAACCCCAGTCAAACACTCTGTCTAAACTGTAACACAGCTGTAATGCACTGTAGTTGTTACTGCTGTCATCTTTAAAGGAGGAAGATCTTGGTTTGTACTCCAGCTTGGTTATGGATGCAAAGGAAGCACTGTGTTGAAAGAACAACTTCATTGTTAACTAAAAGATAACAAGAGCAAGCTAAATTGAAAAAGACAGTTTTCAGGATTTAAATGAATTCTAATATTAATCAGCTTTTCTTAAATTTGGTCTTCAGAGAAAGACAGAACAGCTGATAGACGGATAAGGACGGATCAAACAATAAAAACTGTTTCCATTCTGTTTTTCAGTCTCAAACTATTGAGTACAGATTTTATTGAAAGTGAAAAAATGTTTTGGATTGAGATAAAGTGATGGCAAAACTGAGCAGATCCCAGAGTGCTTTGTGTTTTGGATCCCAGCTGACTTCTGAAAAACTGTTACACCAACAGGGACTAGTTGATGTGGAGAATACATTTCTTTTTTTTTTTTTTATTATTTCTGTTATCTCTTTCTTCTTCACTATGTTTGCTCCCTCTGTCTCTGCCAGTGACACAGATCCCCACCAGAATATGTCTGTTTGTTCAGCTCTGGCATTAATATCCAATAACAAGCACAAATCTGATCCTTGAAGAAGAAATCCTACCTCCATCTCCGCAGAACAAGGTGGATTCAGTCTCAAGCATAGACACATTCTATGTATGTTTGCCTGGCTCTTATTTCCAGCTCTCTACATGCTGTAATGTGCTCGGTGCTCTGTTTTGATGTGTACAATCAACTTACCAGAGAAGCTCTACAGGAGGTCTGTGCAGCACGGGGGATGGCACGGCAGGGAGGGGAGCTTAGGAGCTTACCTACAGCCAACACAGCTGTTAGAGTCATAACAATACAGAGCTGCTTTCTGACGAGCATGGAAACTTTAGCCACAGCTCACTCTTCTAACGAGTGCAAATGTTTACAGCAGACAACAAATAGGTAAAAAAAATTAAAAAAAAAAAAAAGCTTTTTCCTGACTTTGATGGTATTGTTATATAGGTTTTGTTTTGCTTTCTTTACACAGTAGCATGTATCCATTATAGTCTCCATCCATTGTCTGTCTCCTGCATTGATACATTAAGTCATGCTGTATTCAATGGTGATGAAGCCAAGCAAAGGAGTGAGGCTGAAATAAACTGGTAAAGGAGAAAGTTATGTTATGATTAAAGGTCACATATTACACAGCAGAAATATGCCCCCCCTGGCCTGTCTACAATCCCCCAAGAATCACAACCCTTTCTCCACCTTACAGAAAATGTGTGCTGAAACAAGTCGTTCTCAGATTTTCCCCTCATGATGCCACGTGGGGAGTAAGCCCAAGCCCCACCCCCAGGCTGTGTCATTTATTCCTTCCCAAAACCCATTCCGATACCAAGGTATTGGTAAATGATCGGAATTGGATTAAAATGGATAAGAGGTTCAATATCCGGTTTACTGGTGTTGATTTAATCATTAAAAAATGCTGCCACAAGGGATTCAAAGGGATAAATGGCGTCGATGGGGGGGCACGACGACTAGCTTTAAGAGGAAAAACAAGTAAGAAGCAATGATTTAAAAGCTCAGGAAAGGACAGTCTTCTAAGGAAATGAGAGTGAGTCATATTTTAGGTCCTGATAAATGCTCTACAACTTATAATAAATCAATTAATTAAGCATTTTAAGATGTGGAGAAAAACAATTGGTAAGCGCTATATGCCAAGCATTACCTGCAACCCTTGGGGCTAAGCCCCCCCTGTCTTTCATTCCTAGAGACAGACCTGGATCACATTCAGAGCAAAACTGTAATGCAGCCACTATTCTTTGCTGCTGCAGTGAGTCCTTTAGTTCTTCTTCATTGCTCTAAAACTGGTGCTTGTGCATGCAGTGTTTTCTATCAGCAAAGAAGAATTAATGTCTGGTTTATATCGCTAACATTTAGCATGGCAAAATTAAGCAAATTATAAAATTAAACCAAACGGTATCAGATCAGTGCATCAACTTGTCTACTCGCCAATACCAATACCTGTATTTTAAGCAGTATCGGATGTGTTTCCGATACTGGTATCGGAACAATTCTAATAAAGCTACTCGGTAATTAGGACCCACTAAAATAAAGCGCTACATAATTTTTAACCATCCAATAATAATTCACCCTGATATACATGAAATACACAAAATCAAACTTGACACTTCTTCTGTCTTTAACAGTAGATGATAATCAGCATAAACTACCCTAATAACTCTCTTTACTCTCTAAAAAAAATGTTGAAGTAACAGACCAGATAGAGTATTACAAACTATCCAAATACGGATCAAATCATGGCCCATGTTTGGTGGTACTTACTGTAGCATGAGGTGCTTGCTAATACCTGATGCTAGGCTTGAGGTGTTTTTGTTTCCGTCATTGTGTTGGAGTTGCATTAACATTTTGTGGCTGGAGGGGATCAGGAAAATGTCTGCTGAAAAATAGACATTTACTGTTCCATTGATAAGGCCTGCATTAGCGACAATTTAAATGTCACTTTTAAAAACGTATTTATCTAGTATTATTTTGAATTGTTTTTTGAATTGCAGGGGGGAAAGTGTTTAATTCATTTAGAAAAAATGAAAACAGATGCTTTTCAGGGCGTTTTTCCTCTGCAAATTGAAGGCAACAAAGCCCTTAGTCATTCAGTGATTCACCCAGTGTTTCATGGACATCAATTTATCTTTTTTTTTTTTTTTGTGGGAAATAATGACAACAGTCTGCAAAGTGCCTGTAAAAACAGGAGTCAAATGTTGCACCGTCCCCCCATTAACAGTTGCCCTTTTAACGTTTTAGTGAGTGGTTCTTACATCCTTCTTTCCTCTGTCTCTGTTTTACATCCCTTGTCCTCTAATCGTTCTCTTTTGAGCAGCAGAGAGAAAAGAGAACGTCTCCAAGAGATTTGAGCAGCCCATAAAGTAAAGCGGCTCGCTTCCAAAGGCAGCTAAGAGGCTCAGGGGAGGATGGCAGTCGTTGTCTTCTTCCAGAACATGTGCCTCAAAGCAGTGACATGGTGTCAGTGAGAGAGAGGAGAACGGGAAAAAAAGCAAAACAAAAAAAAAAAAAAAAGGAAAAGGGAGGGAAATACGAAGCAGGAAGACAAAGAGAGAGAAGGAACTTGGTCAAGTTGTCATCCATTATAGATTGCCTATTATTCATTCAGCTCGCCTTGTGCTGGTCTGTTCTACCTCTTTCATCTTTACTCTCTTACTCAATCGCTCCGTGTGTGTCTGTGTCTGTCTCTAGGCAGAAAACCCACTGTGCAGTATTTTAGGATCTGGATAAGGCCAGCTCAGCCGCGTACAGTAAAGTGTAGTAATGTGCACTTTCTGCAACACGCACACATCACAATACAGTGGATTGTAAGAGCAGGGATATAAGCTGCTAAAAATAAAAGAGCAAACTAGCCTCAAACCAAAGACTGAAGTGAATGGAGACAAAGCCTCAATGCCTCTACAGTAGACTAGTAGCCACAATTCAATCATTTAAAGCCTGCCACACACATAAACATTCTTAAAATCTTAACAGATTTTTTCAGTGCGAGAGACCCCACACACGGTGACAAATAATCACTGATTCTCCAGTTATGTTTACTGTGTGGTGTAGAACAAGAGGAGACTACCAGAGCCTTGGCCTTGGCATGGTCTCTCAAAACACCAAATCTTGTGTGGTCAAACATGAGTGACTACAGTCACTGTTGTTTGCTGCTAACGACATGCTAACCCCACCCCTGCCACTTCAGTCGAGCTCCCTCCCTTGTCAGTTTGTGTATGGTAGGTTTTACAGTACATTTTAAACATTTTTTTTTGTTGCAACAGATCCAAAAGTTTGTCCTCCATTTCTGAATTTATACTTTACATTTACCAGTGCCATCTTTACTATTTATGCCATGGCTGTGAGTTTGTTTTACTTCCTCATTCAGTCAGACTGCTTCCTGATTGGCTATTCCTTCATATCACATCACAATTTTGCTCGTCTGTCATCAGTTCTCACCACACATAACAGGATCTCAAAAACAGGAAATATTTTCATATTCAATATTGACGATCTTGGGTTGTAGCACCTCTGATCAGGTCAGAGAAGGAAAAACTCACTCGTCACTCACTGGATAGTCTGCAAAGATAATCCTGAGAACTATCCAATAATTGGACTTTTGCTGACTTTGGTCGGTAGGGAGGATTCAGCACAACAATCGGCATAATTATGGTTTAGTGTGTGTCTCGCTTAAGGATCAAATCAGGAGACAAGACAGCAAAAAGTGCTAAGATTTTCAATTAATTCAAAACATCTTGCCTCCTTCATTCACCACACACACTGTGTTGCTTTACATAATTATTGCAATTAAGGTTGCAGAAGACTATTGCATTGTCAGTATTGGCAGATAATAGCTTAAAATTTAATTATAGGTATCAGCAGAAATCAATAGTTTATATAACTGATACGTACAGCCGAAATACCAGCTGTAATTATCGGTGGTAGCAAATGTGCATTTTAAAGAAACTTACTATTCTAAAGTCACTTGCAAGAAAATCACTGAAATGGATGTGAGTGTACATCTGTTTGTTAGCTTAATGCTAACATATATAAGACATTGCCTTCAAAAGGCTAACAGATTTAGTATTTTTGGTGCTACTTTTTGTTCAAGAGAAAATCTATTTTTAATCTATTTTTAACTGATCTCAATCTTTACTCAACAACACAGAGTTTAATAGATTATTTAATTGCTTATCAACAAAAATATTAAATCAAAATAGGTTATATTACTTGAGTGAAGAAAAGCAAAGTTAGTTTCTTAATTCAGCAGGCACCACTGCATTCTGTTTCTTTTATTTAATAACAGCTATCAGATGCATCACAGCTACCATCGGGCATCACCCCATACAAAGCAGGCACTATGAAAATCATGACAAAAAAGGTTTTTAATTGAAATAACAGTTGCATGAAATCTGTATTTTTTAAGAAATGATTAAATTAGAAAACATCAATACACAATACTGGATTTTTGCTGATATCTGATATGCAGAGATACATTTTAGCAAATACTGATATCGATATCAATATTTAAATATAATTCAGACTTCAAACTCCAGTACTTAAAACACACAATTCAAAGTCTGAGGATGCAGAAATGAACACATTTCAGCCCTTAAAACACATTTGTAAGTGTAAGGTGTGATGATGAATAAAGAAAAAGAGTGATGTAGGTCTGCTGGTCCTACTGGCATGGCTAATATTTACAGGCAGATTTTTATCGTCAAAATATCGATGGTAAATATTGGCAGAAATGTTCAAATCTGCAAATAACATGGCACATCCCTTAAAAGCCTCCATCGCCTCACTTTATAAGGGGAGCATTAAGTATGTGGAGTTTTGGCCAGAATACTGTTTTTAGTTGATGTCAATCACTGCATTGGCCTGAATGAGTTTGAAAATAGTGTCATATCAGATATTAGGATGAATTCAGTATTGTGCATCCCTAATTAAAATGCAACTTCTTACAATAATGGCATCTGATTTTTTTTTTCATTGATAATGAAGACTTGTTTTTTGATGTTTCCACAATTATTATAACCTCACAAACTCAACGTCACATGTCATTTGTATGTATAAACAAGCAGATACAACTCCTCTGGAAACTCCAAATCAGAATATCCTACATCTTGTTGCTATAAATAATCTGAAAGTTGCAGTGACATATAACCCTACACATTCCTATAAATTTTGTGATCTTCCAAGTAATTCTTTTTATCGTACTTGGCAGATGCTCAGTGCACTGTTTGCTGCTGTCATAGGAAAACTTCAAAAGGTCAGAGGAGAGGTTTGGAGATAATGTTGCTTTAGAGCAACACATTTTTCTTGTGATCTTTAAAGTTCACCCTTCACATGTTTAGGTTAACATCATTCTCACCATCTGCCTCCTCTTACTATTCTCTGGTTCACAGTTTCTGAATTTGTCCATGAACCCACTCACCCTGTGTTATCTAGACGACACATGCATAGATAGACATGCTCGGAGACTCTGGGGCCTGAGAAATTATTAACATCCACGTGTACAGGCACAAAAAAATCACTGCTATTTGAACCCCAAAAAGTCCACTTTAAAAAGAAGTCAGTGTTTTATGCTTCTCAAATCATCTGACAATCAAATATCATATTCAGCATTTCATATTTAGCCACCAAACTTTTTTTCTGACCAAAACTTAAAGAAATACAGATAAAAGTGGCAATATTTCAGGTCATATAAGACATCACTCTGTAGAGTAGGGTAGGTTTCATTATGCAGCGTGTGCTTTGAAGCTAAATACCATTTATAACTTAAAAAAAAATTATTCTCAAGCAAACATTCTCACCCAAGCATAAACAAGACGGCAGTCATTACATGCATCGTAGGTCACTGACCTGGCCAAACACAAAAAAATATTTTTAAGCCTCAAGATTTTGTACGCCTTCATCTGGCAAGCCGTGTAGAAGGAGGTCTGCAGGACTAAGTAGTGGTATCGATCTCCTCCACTCCAGACAATTCAGTCAACCCTTGAGAAACATCACTTTTTGGTAAAGTGAAGGGATCTACGAATATATCTGGAAATTTCCAGATGATACCTGCTGCATGCAGGACCATCTGGAGTTTTAGTGTTCTCACTTTTCCCACTGATTCCCAACCTGTATTTTCACTTCAATCGCCCCATGTGGCTTTCATGAGTCATCAGTCATGTGACTCCAACCAAGCCATAGTAATCAGCCCAAATGTCATATGGGAACTCTTCACATAATGTCAAGCATTTACATTTTGCCAATAAATCTTGATATCCTTGGACTGGAGCTGAGGTGTAAACATATGCAGTGTGGGAATTATGGATGCAAGTGCAATTAAGTGCAAAAGAAACATGGGATACATTTTTATTTGACAAAAATGTATATTAATACACAAGAGGACGGCTCAGGATAGAAATATAATATGTCTTTACAGAGTAATGTTTGCATACCCAGCCAACAGAAAATCTTCTGCTGACAGTAGAGGTCAAGACAGGTCGATGTCATTACAGGCTCCTTATTAACCCTCTGAGCCCAAAGCTATTTTTAACCGTTTTGTCTCATCTGGACTTGTTGTCTTCGAAAGCTTGTAAAACACCAACCCTGTGGTGCACAGTCAAGCTCTAAACATCCTTTATTTTTTCAGGACAGCCTTATGCTATTTATACTGGCTGATTATGGGCCGTTATTCAAAGCAGTTCCTGTCTGCAATGGCACACATCTCAGGCTTTGTTGCTTTTTCTCTCCATTATGAGCTATTCAGGCCCTCCTCTAAGTGTGCACACTCTTTGGCAAAGCATGACTCGACAACAGAACAGCCTGCCATTGGTTGTCACAGCCCATGTGACATTTGTTTTGGGAACTCAGTGGGTGGCTAATGCTAAGCTAGTGAAAGAAACGATTAAAAATGGATTATAAAATGGGTAAAAATACGTTTAATATCAGATTTACTGGTGTGGATTTCATCTTTAAAAAAAAAACAAGAAAGTCACCCAAGTTCCAAGCTCGTTAGAAGTGCTCCCATCAGGGCTACAAAGGCATGGATAGCATCATTAGAACGGCAAAATGCAAGGCTTCCAGAGGAAAAAAAGTAAGTAGCTACGACTTATGGTTCAAAAGTTCCTCAAGTTTTAATAGCCTGTTTCTCCTCTTGGTGTATATGGGAATGTTGGTCTCATAGGGTTAAGATAAAAGTAATTATGTGCTGTAAATGGTTAATGTTAGGTGGGTTCAATAAGTTTGGTTGTGTGCTAGCGTCCTGGTTATTTGAATGATTTCAAAAGAAAATCCTGACATTGCATAATAAGGGTCCAAAAAGGTTTAGTATTGCTTCAGGAGCAGAAACACACATTGGTAAAGGTAAAATCTGATCATTACATGTAGGTTTCACAATTATGAGACAACTTCACAATGTGTGAACTCATTATCTAGTGCCTCCCCTTGGACTGATTTTGCATGGTAATCTGGTTTCTGGTGTGCATGTAAATGTAGTCAGTGAGAAGTCACTCCTGTCAACAGGCGGGTGTGATACAGAGCTCCATGCTGTCAGGGTTGAATATATGCACCAAGGTTCCCCAAATCCTCTCATTCTGGGTTTTGAGTCTGTCAAAGTACTTCTCATTCTCGCCGTCTAATTAGGGTGTGATTTGTACCTGAGCTGACAGGTGACCTGGTTAATTACATGCAGGAGGAGAGAACAGGCCTGGATGGAGAATCACCAACACGCAGAGAGGCTCAGACACATGTCACACGTATGAAGACGGGCCTGACACACATGCAACGAGCATATGCCGCCCTCTCCTCACCTTCCTCTCCCTGTTAGTGATTACATAACAGCTGTGTGACTAAAAGCTCTTAAAATGCAAAAATCAAACAGTTTAACCTCGGGAGACCGGAAGAGGAAAATAAGACATCACTCCTTTGTGCTCCAGGACTGCTTTCAGACTTTATCTCACCACACGAGTTACAGAGATGTTGTTCTTGAATTTGGAGTAGCGTGGGTGTCATCCAGGTTTGTTTACATACACCAAAGTCTGTTTGTGTGGCTGGCCCTTTTGTTTTTTGTTGTATTTACTTGTAGGGACCTTGTGTTATTTTCAAAAGTAAGGGCTAGCTCTCTAGATGATTACATGGAGGAGAGTCAGAGGATGTTTTTAGCCTCAGTGGAAGCAAAAATGCACGAATCAAAGAGGACAGAAAGCTTTTTGTTGTATTAATGCCCAGATCAGAGTTTTTCAGCTGATATCAATCACTGATGTGTGAGATCAGCTGACACAGATCCTAATTTGTGTTCCGATATAGAAGCTTGTTCAGCAGGTGGTCAGTCTTCTTAGCTTTAAAGTGTTAGTGTCATACTGGTTGCAGCCGAATATAATTAAAGGAGGACAAAGGTTAACTTATTCAGTCAACAACATATTTTTACTAACTTAGTTCAACAAAGCAATACAAAAACCTCCTAAGGGGCCATGTAACATTTGTTCATTATATGTTTTCTTTAATGGGAATTATTAACACAGTTATTAACAGTCTGAAAAAAAAAGATCTTTAATGTCAAAGTGAAAACAGATTTCTATAAAGGAATGTCAATGAATCAAAAATGTGTGAGGTAGAATAAGTGATTGCATAAAAAGAACCCTCAAAGCAAGTCAGAGAAAAGGTTATTGAAAAGTGTGAGTAAGGGGCTGGATACAAAAAAAAAAAATTCCATGGCATGAAACTACCCCGGAGCTCAGTTAAATCCATCATAGAGAAATGGAAAGAATATTAAAATTAAGATATTAACATTAAATCTTCACTAGAACTCACCAAAAGGCATGTGGGAGACTCCATGGTCCAGAAGAAGAAAGTTATTTGGTCTTATGAGACTAAAATGGTGCTTTTTGGCCATCAGACATGTAGGGCTGGGCAATTAATCGCAAACTAGATTAAATTGCAATCTGGCCTACTGGAATATACAAATCACAGAAGGTGCAATTTTCTTTAACTTAAAATTAGTCAAAACAGTAGTTTAATAAATTCTTTTTTTGCAGCAGCAGCAGAGATTTTATGCACATTATGCAATAATTCAAGTGTAATATTTTTTTAATGGTTTACAAAAATCTTCCTTTTTGTGTTTCATGTATGTTTTGTTTTTAGTCAAAATGAATGCATAAACATGATAATCCCCTTCAATAAAGCTATAGCTATCAAATTTGCAGTGTTAACAGAAATAACTTCCTTCTATCTAATATTGATGATGCTTAGCAATAGTCTATACTCCCACCTGTGGTCAGCTTATAACCAGCTTCACTTCCCCCACCCCAGCTGCCTCCTTTATAGCTTAAAGCTTGTTGCACCTTTATATTTAGATTCATGCTACTGTGGATTAATTGCTTTTAAAATAATTTCTTTGTTTTCAATGCACATTGTCATTTATGTATCTATTCATATGGGGGTTTCTAGCCTCTGACTGATTGTAGGTTATGATATAGAATGATTTTTGCTTGAATTTGTTAAAAAATGTACAAGTTGAGGAACTTTATAAGAACCCCAATATTAAATTGCAATCACAATATTAGGGGAAAAAAACCTGCTATTAGATTATTTTTGCAAATCGTTCAGCCCTACAGACAAGACGCTTTGTCGTGCTAGGTGCACATCACCACAAACACACCATCCCCACTGTGAAGCACAGTGGTGGCAGTATCATGTAGTAGGAATGCTTCTTGGCAGCCAGCTCTGGAAGGTTTGTAAAGCTAGAGGATAACATGAATGCAACACAATGTAGGAAAATCCTGGAGGACAATCTTATTCTGTCAGCAAGAGAACAACAGCTTAGGAGAGATTTATTTTCCAGCTAGACAATCACCCAAAGCAACGAAAGCTACACAGAAATGGTTTAAAGACAACAAGGTGAATGTTTTTGAGTGTCCGAGTCAAAGCCCAGATCTCAGTTCAATGGAGAAGTTGTGGCCTAACTTGAAAAGGGCCGTTTCTACCCTATCCCTGTGCAACCTGACAGAGCTTGAGCAGTTTTGCAAAGAAGAAAAATAGCCAAGGGGATGAATACTTTTTACAGGCACTGTAACTCTTAACAGGCTTTAACAGTGGAAGGTGGTGCATTTCTGTTTAACTTGATTTAAAATGCTGGTGTGTTTACTACTTATTGACTGGCAATTCAATCGGTGATTATAATCTCACTACGGATGTATTAACAAGGTAAACAGCCAGTGACTGCAGGCATTATTTTTGATATTTTAATCACATTTTTTCAAATAAATATTAGTCAATAATGATCGGTTATCAATCAATCAGGGTATCCCTATTATTCAGTTTCCAGTAATGTATATTTCAAACATTCTTGCATAGTATGAATCAATTTGTTGTTCACTGAAAGTTCTTTCACGTCTAAATAAACTGAGTTATTACCATGTAATAATGGGTTCTTTGCATTTGTAACCACAGGGTAACTTTTTGACTGACAAAACAGGGCCCAGCCAGATATGACAGAATAAAGTGCAAGGCAATAAGCTGTGTAATTCAATATATAGTATGATTATATAATAGGATGCAACAGGATTAAACAGAACATACATTTACATAAGGATAATTGATATGATGCGTGATACAATTTGATATGATGTGCTTTATTGTACACCATTGTCTTGGACTTCAGTGTTGACCATTAATATCTTCCTCCAAAGAGGAACCAATAAAAGAGACTGGGAGGTAGAGATTCAAATCCATTCTTTACAGTCTTCAGCATATTTTTTGTTAGATTTCATTAATGGCAGTGTAGAGCAGGCATTATTTAACAAGCCAGCTCCTGATAATAAATCCTGATTAAGTTTTAGCTGAAAAATCTTCTGAAGCTTGAAGTAAACATGACAAACTTTGGTTGTTTGCTTGGCACACTTTTGAAAGTTCTGATGGATTTTAAAGTTAAATCTATAACTTTTAAATGTACAAGAATGCCGAGAAAAGAAAAGAACTGGCAACAATGACACTTTGCTTCTCTTTTACTCTAAGGTAAAACTGTACATTTTTTGTGTCTCTCTCAGTGCTACAACTTCTTACTTCAGTTGAATGTTGTGAGGGCAATTTGAAGGCAGACATAAAGACAAAGTTTTATAAACATGCTTTTGTGTGTCTTCTAAAACACACTCCTTGTTCTCTCAATGTGTATGTTTGGTAAGGGCCAACCAAAGGTAGTCCCACAGTGCACTGCACCTTAGGTAACAAATCCCTGTGCAGTGAACTTTTTGAACAGAGAAATCTATGAAGTTTTTAAAAAACGAGGACAAAATGGCTTCAAAATCCAATTTCCCAATCCTGCTCCACATTCAGCAGGGAGAGCTTTAACGTGAAAGCAGCAGATTTTAGTTTCTTTTGAGAGGACATTCAGAATGGCACTCACATTTTCTCTTCTATCGCTTCTTTTCACTGCACGTGTCATTCTGTTCATGTATGAACCAGGCAGAGGTCAAACTGAATATTAAACATTAATGTGGTAACTGTGTGTGTTTGTGTATTATGTATTATGAATTTATTCATGCCTCATCTGAGATGTGTTTCTGTACACGCCACTGTAAAACTATGCATGTAAATTAATGTTTAGCTGAGTGTGGGTGCATGTGTGTGTGCATGCTTGCCTATTCTGAGCTCAGCAAATGCTCATTTATGGCCTTCCAAACATTTGTTTTTATAATCTGCTTCACTTCAAAGGGGCACATGGAGAGCTGGGGGGCTCAAGCATATGGGCTCTAATTGAAGCAAGGAGACAAATAGAGAGATAAAGAGAGAAAAGGATGGGGGGGCAGAAAGACAGAAATTTGCCTTTGAGTGTGAGTATCACTACGTTTTACACAGTGAAGTCGAGCTATGGTTAGAGCTCATTAAGACAACTGGACTTACTAGACTACTAGAAAGTGATCATTTATTGGCAGGAGCATGTCCACCTCCACCACAGTAAACAGGCAAAGCCATTTTAGCTCGTTAATACAGACCCTCTCCCTGTTCACTGTGTTAATGAGTAAGCTTGTACAACACTGTCAAATGTTACACTCCATACCCTTTGTACACTATCTACACCTTACTTTTGGTTCAAATGAGATGCCCCCTGTACCTCTGGTTTACTGTGATAAGCAAAGGCAGATGACAAAGCAGCTCTTGCTATGGTTAGCATTTATGGCGTTCAATTGCCAGGACAAAACCCAACACAGACATGGAGCATCAGGTGCTTTTCCATTACACTGAGCGGCTTGGCTTTACTTGTTTTTTCTTTGCACTGCAGCACAGCATGGTAGGGGATTTGCTTTTCCACCATAACCAAGCTTCCCATTTGAGGGCGCGTCTAGAGCCGATGAGGTGCCGTTTTGAGTCAGTGACATTAAATAGCTGTGCTTCAGTAAGCATAATTAGAAGAGGAAGCAGCACTGGTTGGTTTCACTGTCCACTCACATCATCCCTGTCCATGCTGTTGTTCTGAGGGGTTTCAAAGTTCAGTGCAGTGATTGCTACTTAAACATGTCTGTTAGGCATCCCCGAATGATGACAAACTGCTGTGGTGCTTGGAGGTGGGGCAGCCCTGCTTCAGAGGGCCAAAGTTAAAACTGGTGATGGAAAAGTAAATCAGCACAGCTTGGTTTGGCTCAGTGCAGCCATAAGTCCAAGTGGATAAGTCCCAATAGAGATGTAAATCTTTCAATATCTCATGATTGATTGGATTTTAATTCTAGGGTCATGATTTGATTCAGAAATGATTTCAGATTAAAACAAATTCCAATTAAGGAGCTGTAAATTATTATTCATGATTTGAAATTTTATTAAAATGTGATCAATAATGCAGATTTTAAGCATGCACTTGTTGTGTTTTTTTTTTTTTTTACTAATTGCATAATTCAACCTAAAACAAAGTTGACTTTTTTTTTTTGCTTCAATTGCACAGTAATCTAATATGAATTATGTATGAGTTTAAGTTTACATCACTGGTTAAAGGTCATATATTGTGCAAAATACATTTTTTCAGGCTTTTCTAACAAAAGAAATGTGTCTCTGGCCTGTTTTTTCAGCCACAAACTTCATAGGCATGTTTTTGGGACCCCTGAGACCAATATAAATTTGTCTTACAGGGGTAAAATATATGACCTTTAAACCCTGACCCTGGTCTTTAATGTGTAATAGCCCCCTAACCACATAATTCAGGTGTGTTAGTCTCTGAGAAACTCAATATGGTACAATTTCAGTTGGTAGAACATGTTAGCATTCATTTTAAAAGCCTACATATAGTTGGACCAACAATACTTTTCTCACTGACTGTGAGTATACTGTACGAGTTCTTCAGTATGGTTAGATGTTTACTATCATGCACAACCCTCCAGCATAGAACAACTGTAATAACAATTTTCTATCTTGGTGTGTGAGTGCTGCTGTGTCAGTGTGTATGTATTACTCTGTATGCTTGTCTTCAGGGCTGCCATAAACTGGAAGTGGAAAGTGGCATTTGGAAAAGGCATAAGAACACATGCAGACTTATGTTTCGTGCATCGCCAACCAGAACTCTGCAAGTGAGGGGAAAATGTCACCCAGCTCTCTCTCACTGTGCACATTCATGCACAGCAACATCTACACAAGTCGTTGTTTGCCTTTATCATTTCGTATTCACTCTTCTCAGTAGGACTGCAAATAATTACACAGGGTCCAAATGACACCTGAGTTTCTTTACCAACAACATCTATGATCAGTTTATTTCTTTTTAATTAAGCACAATAAGCAAAGCTCCTCAAACACAGTCCAACACAAGCCAGCAGTGCCTCAATATTCCTGAATAAATTATCCTTTAAAGTACACTTACTTTCAACAGGCTTCATTTTATCAAAAACTGCTAGGTATCCTGAAATTTACTTCACTATTTCTGCTTTACATAGTGGCAAACTGGCGTCACTGTGTGTATTTAAGGGGACATATGAAAAACCTGCTTTTTAGTACTTTTCACATGTGCATAAAACTATGCAAATCACAAAATTTTCAGTCGATCTCCAAGAAAGAGAAGGGAAAATCACAACCATTTGATTAACACAGAGCAAAACCTGTTTGGTCTTGGAATTGATTATCAAAGCACATTTTTCTTCCTGTCTGCCAAGTCGCTGATCATCTTAATGTGTTAGTTCTCATCCTGTCCACATTCAGGCCTTTCAATTTAGTAGAGACAAAAGAACAGAGCCTTCTAAATATGCTGATGCAGTCCATTCAGAGGCTATGTGGCTGTAAAGTTTAACTTTCTGTTGCCTCTAACTTTCTCTGTGATCACTCATCTTGAATGTCAATTTAGCTGATTACACGCTGCAGCTGCTGTCAGCCTTTGCAATCATAAAACCCAGAGTTGATTGACATGTTAGTGCAGTAGCACAGTAAATACTGATTGCATGGCAGTCAGCATGTAGTATTTATGAGAAACACTGCAGAGTGGGCTCAGTTGTGTTGCTGATAGAAATCATGGGGATGTTCAGGCAAGGAGACTTGAGTTAAAACGCCAGTGGAGACACCTGAGTCATTGTTACATTTACACAACTGTAAGTTAATATTCACACAGAGAAACCTCATTTGCACACATACTTAAAGGCTTGATATGCAGTATTATGAACTTCAATATAGCAAAACTCTATATAAATATATAGTGGTGTAATAACTTCCTAAGGCAGAAAGTGAAGTCAGACTCCCTCTGGGTTTGTTGTTTTCAGCTCTGTGTTTAATTTGATTACATACTCTTCATGCAAACTCAGATATCACAGAACATCATTTAAGTGCAGAAATCAGAATTTGATTAATATTTAAAATTTAAGACCACGATCTAATATCATAATTTCACGTTTCTGTAGCATCTGTTTGCTTAAAGGCTGTAATGAAAACTGATGACTTATCAGGAATTTGAAGGGTTGTCCCACTTTGTATGGGGAGATTTCACCACTATTCTTTTTTACTTTGTTTCAAGGGGAAGGTGGCACTTTATATTGAGGAACAGGAGTAAAAGATAAAAGTGGGACTTCATTCAAGAAAACTCTCGTCACATATTTAACCATTTTATTGCAAAATGGATGTATCAGTTTTAGTTAGTGGAGAAGGCTCTGCTCAAAAGATGCTCCCTGGGTTAGTCAAGCAGGATGCTTTGACTTTCCAGGGAATGCATGGCTAGAAACCCCCATTTGGATAGATACGTTTATGACAATGCATATTATAAAACTGGTTAAAAAAACACTTAGACCATAGTGGGGTGTACCTGAGTATGAGGGTGTAACAGTTTTATGGTATAATAAAGGAGGAAGCTGGGGTAGAGGAGGTTAAGCTTTGCCAGAAGCAGCAGCAGTGTGGTGCATCAGCATTAATGCGAGAAGGACATCATATTTAAATACGCTGCTCTGTTGAGAGAAAGTTCTGTGATTTGCTGTGGAAGCCGGGAGGCGATAATTGGGATCAGTTGAAGATTTTTTGGGAGTCTTTTGCCTTTATTTGATAAGGACAGCTGAGGACAGGCAGGAAATATGGTGAGAGATTGGAGAAAGATGTGTGGGAAACAGTGCTAGTATTAGGGTCAGTCCTGTGATCATACGGGGATCTGCTTTACCAACTGAGCAAAGCCGGTGTCCATGTTTCCAGATGTCATCAGCAGAGAGGGTAAGGAAGCATGGGGGTAGAGGAGGGTAGGGGGTTGTCCAAAGAGCTCTGAAAATCCTCCCAGAGTTTGCATAGTAAGCCTGTAGAAGGAGCTCTGATTCTCTCTGACACATGCAAGCACACATAGAAGCAAAACTGCATTATTACATAAATTAAGCATCAGAATTCAGAGGCGAATTGCATTATGGGTAGATCCTTATTCAGATGAAAGAACACATTTCAGATGCATTGAGGGGGAGGATGTAGGGAGGAAGAGAGGGAGTTGAGGAGTGATGAGTGGTCTGAGCAGGGAGGTAAAATATGGGTGAGAAAATGAGAGGATTACAAAGCCAAGGTGAGGGTCGATTGAGTGGATGTAGCAAGCTGGGATGGGGAAGGGAGGGGGAAATCATTTTCAGCTGGTGTTTGCATTCATCTGTGTTTGTTTTGGCATGTGTGACTGGGATGACTTCATGGAAGCATGAAGAAGAAACGTGTCTCCATGGATGCTCCATTGCATAAAAACGTGGGTTTGGTGTTGTGCATGTTTTTGTAAATGTGATTCTCCTGGAATAACTGCTCAGTGGAGTGATGGCTCTACGTTCACACGGGCCTGCTTGCCTGTGAATGCATTTTTTTTTTCAATGGCTGATAGCACGGGTGTCGGTTCGGAGGTGTGTTGTGTAGCCTTGAGGAAAAAATTCAAAACATTTACGGTGTTGTGATGAGTGCTGTTGCCCCCACGCTGAAAAGAGATCAGGGACGCGCTGCACTGTGGGAACACTCTCTCTCTTTTCGATGTACTCGCTTCAGGTGAGGGGGAGAGCTGAGCCATTATGTTGGAATAAAATGTTTCAGTGTAGTTTAAAATTCCCAATTCATGAAGAATTCTTTTGTTGAGGAGCTCTTGTCCTTGTATTTGTGTGTGTGTAAAAATAGATGGGATTTCTGTTGAATGGAAAGAAGAAATAAAAGAGGTTTAAGGAAAGTTTCCTGCCCTGAATTGAGCTTCTAAAATAGTACAGGACAAATTGTGGTTGACCAAAACCCAGTCGTGACCCAGCTCTGACTTGCTAAAGAAAGAAAGGGATTGATTCGTCCAAATCTTATTAAAAAATCTTATGTGCCCAAACCAAAAATTGAGCCCTGCAGATACTCCCTGATTTTTTTCTCTGGATCCTCTGCCTCCACCCATATTCAGTGAGTCGAGTTTCATTCTGCAGTGCTCAAAGCACACATAAATGACATATGAAGACCTCAACTTTGATGTTTTTCCACAGAACCATGTCCCAGTTACAGCAGATAATGCTCAGACCTTTCCATGAACTGATTTCATTCAGCCTGCTTCTACCAAAATACACCGTGACAATGAACTTTGGCTGCTACAACCTATAAAAGAGAGATAGTAAACAAGGGAATGATGAGGATGCAGAACAAGAGAGTGAAATCTTGTAAGTGATGAAGGAAGGAAGCAGAGTAATTAAAATGTGAAGATGAAGAGAAAGTTCTGGAAAACACAGGCAATTAAGAGAAAAATAGTGTATACTTGTAACAGCTGGCTGTTTAAAGAGTTTACTCAGAAATCTCTTGCACAGCCTGAATGGACCAAAAATCATTAGGGGTGTAAGAGGGCATGGTTGGGTCAGTGCCTCAGTTTGATTAAAAGGAATATAAGTCTGAAACTCTCGGTTTCTATCACTTTTTCTTAACCAACATTAGTTTTAGGATGAGAAGGGGGTTGTAGCACCTGAACATGCATTTAAATGTGTTATCTCATTTAATTTGTAATACCCTGATATAACGTTGTTCCTATAAAAGGCAAAAAGCTGCTCCTAAATTAGATAAATTAAATTAAATGATAGTTTCATATTTAGACTGAGCATTTTAAACAGATTATTTGTGCTCAATTATCATATTACTGCTTTTGGTTCTCACCGTAAACAACCTTTCAACAGAGCATCAGACCTGGCATCCATTTTTTTCTTTTGCCAGAATCAATGTCAACATGAACTATCTAGATATCAAGGACATTATCTTACCCTGTATCTCATTTGAAAACATACTGAAAACATGATATACTTCCCAGCCCCAGCCTGAATGATGCAATCTAATGTCACCAGTCAGACACAGCAACTATGTAAGCACAGGTCTACTGCTCCTTTTTCCTATCATTGCTATCTACCACAATAGGTTCAAACATGAACTAATAGGTTCAAACTTGTGGTGTCCAACAAGATGCTAAAACTCAAGGGCCATTTGGGCTAATTCACAAGTAAGTCTTTTGCTTTCATGCTTTGTTGTTTGCAGTATTGGCTATGAACACATCTAGCCTAGATGAGAATCTTAATACACACAGACATCTAAGAGTTAAAATAGTCAAACTGAGAACACAGAGATACCTATCTTTATTGTAGTCTACTTTGTCTTCATGCAGCAATGTACATACAGTACAAAGCCTTATGTCTTATGTCTGTTTGAAATCCCTTTCAAAATGTGCTACAGAGAAGTTATTTACAGAGCTCGATTATTTTTAGAAGTACCACACTTCGAAACGTATCAATGCCAACAGGCCTTTGGCTATTTTTATCATCTCTTCTCTGAGGCTGTGAAATGTAAGGGGAAAAAACAAACAGTTCAGATCAGCCAAAAAACACAGGAAAAGTGCTCTTATTCATCATTGTTTTCAAGAAATGTTTTTTTCATTACACTGAATTTTTGTGATTCATTTTCTTCCTTTTACATGAGATCACAGTTGTAGCATCCAGCTGTGTTTGGTGAAATGTATTTCTTAAAATAAAAGTCTTACACAGTCATAAGGATTATTGGGTCCCAGTGTGCAAAAATTGGAAAGGAGGAAAATGCTTGAAAGGAGAGCATTTCTGCCGTCCACGCCTGAAGGCAAAGGGTTGATAGCTGTTGACAATAGCTCTGTCCCAATTCAGGGGCATCATCCCTTTAAGGGTGCATTTTGAAATGGATTGCATCACAGAAACGCATCAAATGCAGTCCCTGTTGTAAAACCAAAAAATCCTTTCAAATGCTGTCTACAAACCAGTCCCACTTTTCCAGGCAACAAAGGATACTCTACATACTCCAGAGGTAACACACTGCAGAACATGGCAGGCGACTGTCAAGGGTCCAAGCAAAACACCAAGTAATCTGTTTGATGTCTGATTTAACTCAATTGAGCAGGTACTCATGAAAAAAGAAGCCGGAAAACTTAATATCTCAAGAATAATTGGTTAATTTATGTTAAAGTGATTTAGTTAGCTAGTTCCAATGCAGCTGTTGGGTTTACTATGTTACAGGAAGTACATGGTAAGAGTATGTCTGGGGATACCTGGAAATCCTCCACAGACAAGATGCCCCAATTAAGTTCTGAGTGGACTTCAAAGGCCACAAAAGCTGAGGACTTTTAAAAGATGCTCTCCCTAGATTTAACTAATGGCTGTGCATTTACACCTATAGTTGCTTTAGGTTAAGAATTAACCAACATAGTAAGATATTTTAAAAGAGGAGTGCAGATGGATGTCGAAGCTCTACCAGCTGATTAACAGCAAAGGCAGAGATTGTGGTAAGCTTGTATCAAATACTAATGAGCTTTGTACCCCTCCAAATTTCTCTATGGCAACACAAGATCAGGTAAAGTTGTAAAAGTTACAACTTCTTAAGATGCGCTACCTAAATCCTAATTAACTCAGCAAAAATGCTGCACTAATGTCTGATTTTCTGTCTCATGTTTAACCCAGTTCACCTTTTCTTGCTTCCTTTTGATGCACTGTTACAAACTTTAATTCTCCTAAAAGTCGTTCTAGGAACTAGTGTTGCAAATTAGCATTGGCATAGATCCTGTGTTACCCTTTGATTTGCATGGGATGGCTGTTCCCAGTCTGACTATGTGTGACTACAAATGAACTGTACATAGCCTAATATATTTATCAAAAGAGACTCAAAATTACAACAGATCAGTTCTGACCAATTCTACTTCCACACATATTTATTTTAGCTAAAAGATGCCTAACTAAGGATGTGCTGTACTTTGATATGCGTAGACTTCCAATATGCTGATATTTTGTAAATCATTTTTGCTCTTTTTCTTCTTTTTAAGCATGACATACTTCTGACTAATCCCTGCTGGCATCAATGCTGATGCAGCACGCTGCTGCCACTCACAAAGCTTAACCTCCTCCACCCTAGCTTCCTCCTATATAGCATAAAGCTGATTGCACCCTCAGATTCATGCTACGATGGATTAATTGCTTTGAAACTAGAAAAGCACTTGGAGAGCGCAGACCTCCGCCTCTTTTAAATATTATCTTCAATATTTACCAAGTTTGCTAAACTTACAAGTGGACTAAAATTAGTAAAACCAATCCAGTGTATTTCACGATATGCTTGGTAGAAGAAATGAGCACCATCCATGCTGCTATTTGCTATAATAATAATTTTGTTGATATTTACTAGGGCATTGTGAATCAAGATATTGTAATTATTTTGTTTGTCAATTAAGGCAGATGTGGCCCATATGTAATTCTATATTTAGACTTTGCTTTAAAAATGGACTACAGGCCCAGTTTGGCCCTCAGGACACCCCTGAAGGACACATTTGGCCAATTTCAGAAATTACTAGCTGAATTTGCATTTAAAGATTAGATTGTGAATTGCATCTCCTAGAAGGGCACCTCAGAACACCTGGCCAATCAGTGTGCTAAGCTCTGCATGATGTTATAAGGATTCATCAAAGAACAAACTAATTGGGGTTAATTTCCGTCTATGAGAAACTGATTCATCATTGAAGCAGTTCACCTTACCAGCATAAACTAGCAAGGATTCACTAGGTGAGCCACAAAGCTGTTTTTTGTAACAGGATTTAATCCTTTCTCCCAACAATCCCAAACAGCAGTAAAAGTAATAGCTTCTTTAAGCCTAAAGATATTTCTCTGCATTGACCACCTTTAGCTCCAAAGTGAAGATTTTAACAACTTGATGACAGTGACATCATTTAGAGCACAGGGAGTACAAAGCTCAACAGCAGAGAAAAAGATTGTACTACAGGAGGGGTCTGAAATGTCTCATGTTTTGGTACGTTTACAGACGTTTTCATGCTGTGACTGAGTCATCACTGGAATCCATTGTCACTGCTGTGAATCCAAGCTGTACTGCTGCTGCCCTCAGCGGAGGAGTGGGCTACAAACTTTTTCAGAACCACTTTTCAGTCCTTCAGGCGGTAAATATTTTATACCCCAGACAGTGGAGTATCTCGTCACATATAAAGCGGCAAGTTCAGGAATAAACCGAACACTTAACCACAGAGAAAACACAGCGTGATCACAAAGAGCAGGACGAGACATTTCCAGATGATTCTAACCTTCAAAGGAGCCAAACACCATGACTGATGGCGGACTTTAACCGGCAACCTTCGGATTAGCCAGATCCGATGACGGATGGGGGAGTTTAAACTGACAATGCTCTCCTGGCTTCATCCATCTCTCTTTAGCTGATGGAGAAAAGCTGTGACACCTCCTCCTGTTCTCCCGTCATACATCCTTCCCCCTCTCTCTCTCCCTGCTGCCCTTCTCATATTTCCTGACTGATGTCTCTTCTGCACCATTTCTCTGTCATTCCACCTCAGTGTACTTTCCTCTTGTGGCACGGTGCACAAAATGTCAACAAGAAGAAAAAAAACAGGCCATGGAGGGAAGCGGGGCACTTTGCTTTACGCTAATATCATGCTAATGGTGTTGTGAGAACGGTTATGCTGTCAGCTATTAGAAACAGTTCAGCTTGACAATCAGGATTTAGATGAAGGGGTGGGTGATCAAGCATTTTCATTCCAGTGCAGTTTACTGTATGTAGTTGTGCTCTTAAGTCATTAATCATTTTGTTTCTGTTGGTCTCACATTTGTCAGCTGCTGGATAAGTCATTTTGGAATGAAAGTGATTGCATCGAGCGCTGACAGCTCCATGGTGCTTAAAATCACTCTCCACAGGGAGCCTGTTTAATGAGAGACCTAATGCCATTATGTCTCTCTTTTGTTTTGGCCAAACAGGCTGAAAAGTGGCCAATACTTCCCTGTGATTGGCTCAGAAGTGTGCAGGAACAGTGTGCTTTGTCAATAAAACAGCCTGATGACAGATGATCCATCGGATATGTCACATCACTTGTCATTCTGGATGTTTGGATTTGTAACCCGTCATCTCGCTCGCCGTCTGCCTTCTTTTCTCTTCTCTTTTCTCAAATCTTCGAATGTCTGATTTACAAGTGTAATCCCTGAGCATGAAGGAAAGTCTCCCTCTGAGAGCCTCCGAAACAAACACTGTGGAAAGAAGGTGCAAGAGTGCAAACAGTCAGTGCTGTAAAAGATTTATGCAATAATAAGTCTTGATGTACTTTTAACAGTCTTTGTAATAGAGACAGATGGGAAACTAAACGAACAACAGGGAGGAGAGCGGAGGAGGGTGACAAAGGGTGATTCATACCTGCAGTGTGGAGCACAGAGCAGGGAATGATTTAGTCACAAGAAGAGGAAGAGAGATTTTCCACATGCTGGGGGGAATTGGACAAACAGCTATTAAGAGAAGAACCAGCTCGCCCCCATGCCGCACTCTCTCTTCAGCTCCTCATCGGCGACTTGGACAGGCTCATTTCTCGCCCGCTCTCCGCTGAGGATATCTGCCAAAGAGCGTTCCAGATCCAGCGATGGCAAGACACAGGAGGGCGGCCAGAACCTCCACCACAAACAAAAACGCGAGGATATTAAAAAGTGCACACGTTCTTACACACCATCTCAGCAGAAACAGATGCCTTCTGCCAGATCAGGGTCAGTCAGCCGTGAAATTCCTGTGACTGCTGTGTATTTGCTCCGCTGGGGGTGTAAATCTCTATGTTAGTGTGCATGTTCACTCATCGTTATCACTTGTTTGCAGATTTCCAGCAAAACACTTACATCCAGATTTTCTTTTCTCTCTGTTTCCAACATTTAGAGAACTCTGAAAGCATCAGTTTACTGTTAACATGGTTTTGACTATCAGTGAGGGCAAAGTGGGAGACAAGACTTCTTGCCATAGAAGTAGGTATACACAATACTAGAATTTTGCCGGTAACATTTGTGAATTCACTTAACCAAAACCAATACAAATACAGGTCTGTTGTTCCTGCCTGTAACTTCCCAAACGTTTTTGTACATACAGGTGCATCTAAAAAATAGAACATCATGTAAAAGTTCATTTTTACACCGCCAAGGAGGTTATGTGATCAGCAGAGTTTGTTAGTTAGTTAGTTCCTTTGTTAGCAACATAACTCAAAAAGTTATGAACAGATTTTGATGAAATTTTCAGGAAATGCCAGAAATGGCATAAAGAAGAACCGATTAGATTTTGGAAGTGACCCAGATCCAGGAATTTTTTAAAGGATTCTTTACTGTTGGGAGATAGGGCTAATGGTGGTGGTCTGCGCTCTTCAAGTGCTTTTCTTGTTTTTTTTCTGTGATTTACTTCATAAAGTTGTATTTACATATATTTTAGATTCATTTCACACAAAGTGAAACATTTCAAAACTTCTTTTGTTTTAAACTTGATGATTACAGCTTACAGCTCATGAAAAAAATTCACTTTTTTAAATAATTTGAATATTGTGGAAAAGTCCAATTTGCAAAGGTTTCCTGAGCCTTTAATCTTTCACTCTGGCTCATCACACACAACTGCAATCATGGGGAAGACTGCTGACTTGACAAATGTCCAGAGGACAATTATTGCCATCCTCCACAAAGAGGATAAACCACAGAAGGTCACTGCTGAAAGGACAGGCTGTTCTCAGAGGCTGTGACCAAGCATATTCATGGAAAGCTGACTGGAATGAAAAGTGTGGTAGGAAAAGGTGCACAAGCAAATGGGAGGAGTGAAGCCTTCAGAGGACTGCCTAACCAAGCATTTTCAAGAACTAAGGGGAGCTTCACAAGAAGTGGACTGAGGCTGGAGTTGGTGAATCACGAACCACCACACAGAATTGTAAAGGAAATGAGCTACAGGTGTCATGTTCTTAGTGTCAAGCCACTCCTGAACCACAGATGTCATAAGCGTCTTGCTTGGGCTAAGGAGACAACTATCTGGACCATTGCCCAGTGGTCCAAATTCCTGTTCTTAGAAAGTAAAATTTGAATTTCATTTGGATATAAAGGTCCCAGAGTCCAGAGAAGGATCAGAGAGGCACAGAATCCAAATTGATTCAAGTCCAGTGTTTTCAGTTTCCACAGTTAGTGATGGTTTGGGTTGTGAATGTCATCTGCTGCTGGAGATTCTAGAGAACTTCATGCTTCTATATGCTGAGAAGCTTTATAGAAATACTGGTTTCTTTTTCTAGCAGGACTTGGCACTTACTGACCATGGTATGACTGTGTTTGATTGGCCAGCTCACTGGCCTGACCTGAACCCCAGAAAGAATCTCTAGGGAATTACCAAGAGGAAGATGAAAGACACCAGACACCCCAGCAGTGCCATGGACTGATCGCCTCTATGCCCCATCTCACTGAAACAGTAATTTGTGTAAAATGAGCTCCAACCAATTACTGAGTCCATCAATGAACAGACTTTTTCAGAAGGTCAACATTTCAGTATTAAGAATTAATTTTTTGACTGATTTTTTGTGATATTCCAATATTTTAAGAAAGTGGATTTTTGACTGGTCTGCATGGCAGCACAGGGGGTTTTGGTTCACTTTCGAATAAAGGTCTTTCTGTGTGGAGTTTGCAATGTGTGAGTGTGACTGGTCCGTCTCTGTATGTCAGCCCTGCGATTGACTGGCAACCAGTCCAGGGTGTACCCTGCACTCTCGTCTAATGACAGCTGGGATAGGCACTAGCCCCCCACAATCCCCACAGGATAAGCGGTGTAGAAATGGGATGGATTTTTGATTTGTGTGAGCTGTAAAGTGAATACACTTTCTCCCCTTGATTTCCTACTTTATCTACTTTCTAGTCCTCCCTAAATAAAGGCAAAAAGACCTCAAAACAACAGACATCTTACCTCTCTCTCACATAGAAACAGGAGGATCATGTATGGTAGGCTACAAGTAAAAAATAATTATAAAAATAAGCTCAAAGAATTGGCTACACTTGGGCACTTACCTGTTTGTATAAAATTAAAAACAAGAATTTTCAGATCCTTATTTATCATGTCAGGAAATGTGAATAAATTACACAGTTCACCTTTCCAGTGTGAAAGTGTCGGGTAATACTAATCCAGTTGGTTTATTGCTTTATTCCTTTATACAGGCAGTCATAATGCAGTGTGCCTTTTATGTCATTGCGTGCATGAAACCATTAAAATTTGTTGCCTAAGGAGAGGGTATCACACCTGCTCATCCGAGTTTGAACACAACCCCTGTTTCCTGTTTACACATGTCAGCCTGTCAATCTGTGTCACTGTAGTCTGAGTTAGGCGGGGGCAGCCTCAGCGGCAGCTCTGAACTCCCATCTCACATCTTACATCTACTAATAGGCAGGAGTTAAACGGGGAGAGCTGTGACCTGCATCATCTGATTATGGAGGAGCGTGTGTGAGAGAGAGAGTGTGTATGAGAGGACGGGGTGGGCAAAGTTTTCTGAGTATAATTAGAGCTTGATTAGTGTTGAGATAAGCTTAGCCTTTCAAATGACCCAATTACTGCATGCAAAGAGGGTAGAGGTTATTTTTGCATTTTCTCTCTCTCTCCTTCTCTCTGTCAGTGTCTCAGCATCACCACACACATATTCCGCTTACCCCGATCATAGTAAAGTGTGTGTGTATTTTAGTGTGCTGGTATATTGTGTGCTGAACTGATGTCACCATGCCAGGCCAGAGGCTGAGGGGGCTGCAGCAGAGAATCAGTCCACCGAGAGAGTCAGGATGAACAGAGTAGACCACACAGCAGCAGCTCTCATTATAAGATACCTTGAAAAATAGCTTTAGAACAGGTCTTCTCGGATTTGTTAAACAGGAAGAGCACCACTTAAGGTGCTTCATGATAATGAACATCGATTTTTCTTTCAACTTTTAGCACTTTGCCTCCCTGCTGGGCCAAGGCTGACAACAGCGCTGTGCTGGAGATCCTCAGGTTTGTCTGCAGTTAACTTCAGTAATACACAATTAAACAGAACAATAAGAGGTGCATGTACATGCTGAAGTGCAAGAACAAAGTTTTATTTTATCATATCGTCCATTAGTCTTTACATCTGTCATCTAGAAGCACATGCTGATGGGCGTCACCCTGCTTTAGATGTGTGGTCCATCATTTGAGCCATTCACAATTATTTAAGTAATGCACATCCAAAATCAAAGACAGGTCTGACAACTTTGGGGATTTTACAGGGATACTTAAGAGCAGATATTTAAGAGTCAGCAGCTGCCAAAAAAGGTATGAAGTTGTAAGCTGACACAAAAAGCAAAAACAACACTGAGATTCAAAAAGTCATTTCCACATCAGTTTGGTTTATAAGGATGTTCCAATATTGCTATTTCCCCATTTAGCTTGACACCCATTCAAATTACATCTAATCAACTAGTCTGACGAGGAGAAAATGCTCTGAAAACAGTCAAATTCATCACAGGCTCTATGTGGCAGTGGGTTTATGATGTGAGGCTGTCATGCTGCTTAGAGTGTGGCTAAAGTTAGCAGTGAGCTCCATCAGCCTTCATTCCTCTTTGCAGATTAATATCATGCTTAATGTGGTTACTCATCACTTCACTTGAGTGGTTATACACGAATATAACCTTCAACAGCCTACATACGACTTTATTTCCATTTTCTAGTTAAAAACACTGCCATACTGCGCTGTTCCTATGTCATGCTAAACTCTAAGCAGCTCATGTTTATGTCCAGTGAAGTGCCAGGGAAGGACTCTGGCAGGAAGGCAGCAGCATTAAGCTAGGGCAGCTACCAGGGGCTGGAAGCTTCATTATAGTTTTAAAAGAGTTTTTGACTGGGATTTCAGGCCCATGTTTTTAAAAAGTGATGCATTATTAGCTTAGCTGACTCATGAATCTAATATGAGATCCCAGTGTAGCTGTTTAGAGTGCTACACATGAATCCCTAGTTTCTAAAAGGCATGTTAGGGCCACTATGTTTTATCCCTTTTATTATCTCAAAAATTGCTATTTTTTATTGAAACTTAACAGTTGTTATTCTTATTTCTAGAGAGGCCCTAACACCATTATAGGTTTGTGCCCCCTAAGGGGGTCTAAGACCCCAAGTTGGGAACCAGTGTTAGATAATACTGGTGGGCAACATGGCATGTATTGTAAAAGTGTGATTCATTTCCTTTGAGCATCTTATGGATTAATAGTTAAAGCCCAAACATTTAGAGAGATTTAAAGTACATGAAAAAAACACAATATTTAAGAGGTTTTTTGGGCCCAGCTTTTTTTTTTGTGTCCCTGATGTTGAGCAGGGTTCCTACACACTTTTATAAATCAAGTTTTAGACTTTTTAAGACCTAAACTGAGAAATATTCATACTTTTGTACAGCAAATAGTCAAAAATGAAAGGCATGTGAGATTTCTTGGTACACCAGACCAAGACTGAATTTTCTGATTTAATGTACTGTTTATGAAATGTCAAATGGTACAGGGGAAAGACATGTTTGGGTCATAAATGCCCAAATCTGATGATTTCTGGCACATTTAATATATTTATCCTAACATTATAACATATATTGATAGAATATATATTTATCATAAGACATTTTTAGGTGTGTTAACCTGATACTAAATACTTATATTGTTAAAAAGGAAAACTACACTTTTTGTTTGGGAGGACCTGTCAACATAAGAGGGCCTGTATGTTTAGTGAGGCCTGAGAACTGTAATTGGTATAAATATATACACAAAAAGAATGATTACAAGCATATAAAGTTGGCAGGAAACCAATGATATGATAAAGAATTATCTTAGGCAAAGTGCTGTTTAAAAAATTAAGACCTCTCAGAAGTAAAAATAAGACTTTTAAGACATTTACGGCCTTAAAATTTCCAAGTCCAACTAAAGACTTTTTAAGACTTTTCAAGAATCTGCAGGAAGCGCTTCTATGCTTCACCACTGAGTAGCTCTAAAATGTGTGATGAAAAAATGCCTCTGAAACTGTTTCTAAATGTTTCTGTCTCCTTTTTTTTTTTTTTTTTTTTTTTTTTTTTAACTTTTTCAACATGATCTTTCAAACTCTACCATCCTTCTCAGTTATTGGCCTTGTCACTGTCCTGGGGGAATTTCTCTATCCTTTACATAAAGTGTTAGCCTTTATAAAGGCCCACTCATCCCTGGATGCTGGAAGCATTAGTCATTTCGGTGGCAATCTTTCTGTTTGCCCGAAGGCATTACAAGACAAACGTCTACCATGTTCTGTAAAAGGTCTGCAAGGGTCATGAAAGGATCTCACTTTTTTTTTTTTATACAAAAAATCAATTGTTAGTTGACTCTGCCTGGTCAGTCAGTTGCTTTTTCCAGCTCTATCTGAATGTTTGTTTGTTTTTTTTTTATTTTGGGTCAAAGAGGTAAGAATTAAATTATAACAATACTAAGACCCCAGAATAGTCAATGATAGTCCTGACAGGCTTGTTTGTGCTGAGCAGGAATTATTGACCTGATCTGTCTCCAGTATGAAGATGGATGTAATGGTTTGGTACAATATTACATGAGACGGGAGGATTATATAGTGTGCAGATATTTCAGCTGTGTCTTTGAGGCAATGACGCCACTTAAATCTCTCATTAACTCTGCCAGAGATTTATCACCATTTGAATGAGCAAGGCTAAATGATCTCTGGGATTATGCTAAGCTAAATCAACCACCAACAAGAGGGGAGCTGCATCTATATTGAGATGTAGCTGACGTCCATTCCTGCACCACCTTCTCCCTCTCTGCCGCCTCGTCATTTTTTAGAAAATATTGGATCTTCTTTTACATTCTGTTTTGCTTTTAGTTTTTCATTTTTAATCCTGCCACTGCTTCTTAATTAGACTTGATTATCTGTGTCTGTATGTGGGTGTATGCGCCTGCAGCTCTTGTGCACGTGTGTGTTTTAGTACCTGGAGAAAACATGTGCTTCTGTTTTGTCTTGTGAGCGTCTATACATGTGTGTGACGTGTAATCAATTTGCTGGTGTTTACCTGAGTCACCCTACAGGTCACAGAATGAGTTGGGAATTCAGCTGAAGTCACAACACAGAGCAGACGACATTAGCATACCTTGCTGTATAATGGTCTGTGCTCAGCGGTGGATCCCTGTCATCCCAATCATCCTTTTTTAGCTCCAGTCTTACTCGCTCTGCTCTCTTCCCTCCCACACCGCCACGCTGTGCCTCTCTCCCCCTGCCTTTGCTTTCATGTTTAAAGAGCTCCTCATTCCCTCTGAGTACAATATTGCCCATTCCTCCCCTCTTGGCTCCCCCCCATCTCCTTTCACCCCCCTCTCCTTCCTCTCTGCTTGTGTTTGCTAGAATGAGTGGCAGGTGTCTCCTCCACAAGCCAACATGTAGTTGTGAGGCAGTTGTGATGATGGCCTGACAAGTGTGTTTTTCTGAGTGCGCGCGTGTGCACATGATGACTGGTGTGGAGCAATGGGAGCAAGAGAGCAGGAGACAAAAAGAGGGAGACGGCTCTTGTAATTGAACCCTGGCTGTGCTTGATGAAGCTTTCAGCAAATATCCAACCCGGGAAGCTAAGATGAGAATTTAGACAAACAACCAGCAGGAAACGGACGCAGAGACGGAGAGAGCGCAGCAGAGAAAATGAGAAAAAGAGGGGGAGAGGGAGAGATTTTTGATTAAAAAGGCATCACTTGCTGAAATGGACAATTACTGGCAGAAAGTGAAAGCAGTGCGAGTCGACTAACCCAGAGGACAAAAAGACGCCATCACCCGTGTGATAATGATCCAATCGAGCTGGAATTTCAACAGCCAAATATCTTTGACTGTGAGGGGAAGTGGATACTTCCCTATCAGTTTTTGAAAGGAGATCTGTATTATGTGGTCAGAACTTTGTGGACATGGGCCGTGGGCAGCCTTATGTTTATGTCCATGTGCTCCTACTATAGAGGCTGTTTTCTATGGAAATACAATCTGTGGCTTCTTTCTCACATCTTTCCCCACTTCAAGTCAGTTTTCTGCCATGTTCTGGAAAAAGTTTGTGGGAAGATCTCACTTAAAAAAAATAAATCCATTGTTAAGCCTTGCATACACTTTGCAATTTTAAGCCGACTCTATGTTAGACATGGTGGCATGTCAGCTCATACTGTGCCACTGAATTGCTTACAATGCACAACTATTGTGCACAATTTATGTGCTCACACTGTATGATCTAATGTTTGTGCATGGCGTGAGTGCTCAAACTGTATAAGTGCATTTGGGATGGACTGCGACAGAAATCTAGGAAGTTTGCTTTGAAAAAGTCTGACATTCTGATGTCGAAGTCTGTCTAGTCACATCCTCTCTCTCTCTCTCTCTTGCCGTCTCTCCCTTTTTCCACACACAAAAACAGCATCCATGCAGCTGGAAGCATATTTCCTGCTCATTTTTCCTTTAATATTATTGGCGGGATTAGAAAGACATTCTGTTTTCATGGGGATCTGAGACATTGTCTGACAATTAGTAAGGGGAAAATGCCCCTAAGTTGAGGATTCTGCACCTGTGGTTCTGCTCTCACTTTGTGAGCAATTGCATGATCAAAATATCAAACATGTCAGAAATAGGGTTGGGTATCATTTGGGTTTTTTCTGTTACTGGTGCTATATTGATACTTAATGGTGCCTAAATCAATACTTTTAAGGGAAAAAAATGTAAGTCAGCGGGAAAATTAATGCTGTCTTTGAGTAATCAATGATTTGCAGAAATATCTTTATGATATGCTAGTCAAACATGAGATATAAAAGGAAACCAGTGTAACTTAACACATAAATCACAAAAATTCTTTAACATATTTTTTGCCTTCTATTGGGAGGCAGGTTATCAAAATAAAGTATAGATATATGTGTTGTAATCCGGTCTGGTGTCAGATGTGTTGGTACCGGTACCAAAATCCCTAGTAAGAAATCCACCAACCAGTCAGGAACAGCTGGTCAGGCTGTAGTTGGCTGTTGAGTGCATGACGAACAACGCCCAATCCAACTGAAAATCGGCACGACTTTCAAGTGAATCATGCTCTGAATCAGATGAAATTTGCAATTAAACAATAGCATAGTTTAAGACCCTAGAATAGTCAATATCTACAATGAAGGCATAAAAGTCCACCAGACAAGTTTGTGGATATCAAGGTTGGAAATTATTTATGGTATTGAAAAAAGAAGAAGAAAAAAATGGTCAGCAAACATCCTTTGGTGGTCCACTCACGCACTATCGATGTGTTGGAAACGCTGCAGTGAAGCAGAGAAGATTAGCCTGCTAATAAAAGCTTGTGAGTGAAGAAGTGCTGATGATAAGCAGCCATTACTTCAGATACATGGACAGATCTCTCCATGGAGTCATGTGTTAGTTATTTTGTCTCAGAGTAGTGTGTTCTGTTGTGTCAGGGAGTTGACAGCAATGGCTGAATAACTTTTGGACAGTCTTGTTTATACTACAGAGCTCCATGTTAATGTTTTCATTGTATTTACTAGGTCAATAACCCCTAGTTACATAATCATCTCTTGTTATTTTACGCTGGGATTTGAAGTACTGATGAGCAGCTCACCACAGAAAACAAAGTGGGTCACTGGCAGGTCCATGAGTGATGTATTTGTTTTTTACAGTCATTGTAATTCGTGAATATTTGAGTTCACAAGGTCATGTGAGTGATCAAGAGCTTAAACTAGAATGAAATCCCATCTCTATGCAGTCAAAGATGACAGTACAGTTATAGCGCCAGCGTTGAGCATATTTTAGGTCATGTTTGTGGTTGTGTATGGTTACTGATTTATATCACTACCATTTTCTATGCCTGCAAACATAAAGACTGGAGCAATCTATAAAGAGTAAGAGCATTATGTTCAAAGTCAGATCTCATTTGTTGCCGTAAAAAAATCAGTTGTGTTATATTTGTTCTAATAGTGAAAAATAAGAGCATTCCTTTCAGTTCACCTTTGAGACAACAGCTTGTTTCTGATTTGAGGCAAGATACTTTTCTATCTCAACATGAGCATACCTCCAGGCACAGTCGGGTCAGGAAATGAAGGGTTTTCCATGTTTGCTGTGAGGTACAGGTCTGCACAAAGCTCTGACCCACACCTGATCCAACACCTCTGGGATTAACTGGAACGCCGACTGTGAGCCAGGTCTATCATTTTACATCAGTGTCTGATCTCACTCATGCAAATCCCTGCAGCCGGTTAAAAAAAAATCTTGTGAAATGCTTTTGCAGAGGAGAAGAGGCTGTTAACTGTGGCAGCAGATTATTTTTTAGGGTTTTTTTTTTTGCACATTTATAAGCCTTTTTTACAGACAATATGAAAGAGGACAAATGAGGAGAGAGGGATGCAACAAAGGTCTGTGGATTAAGACGGCAAAGTTCACAGTCAGGGCAACAGATGGCTGGAATGTAAATTCTATGGCTGTTAAGTTCTGGTGACAACTTACCGTAAGGATGTATACATGTTTGTATATTAAATTTGAAGTTAATCATGATTGTGGAACATTCCTGAACAGGAATTTTGTATATTTGATAACAGAGATAGAACTGCCACAGTAACTTACAACACAACCCCATAGCATCCCATATGATGCCTTAAAATACAATACAATCCCATATGATATCTCATTGTACTACACCAAACAAACACTGAATTGCAATGCAATTCCATTCTATACCATGATACAAACAATACAATACAGTACTGCACCATAACATGAGATAGGACTGAATGTTTCATAAGTTTTCAGATGTGTTTATGTGTGCATGCGCAATACTTACATCGTAGGATGTGTAATGTTAGCCATGTGACAAGAAGTATGTCATGCTGCTACTTCTGTGCTGTTTAATACAAACCAATACAGCAAGTTTTCTCATTTCCATGTTTGATCTTCAATAAAAGTCTGTATAAATCACTATCAGCAGTCTGAGAGCTGGGCTCTGTGCATGCAGAGTCTGTGTGTCTCTGCATGCATGTTCACGGTAATGTGATGCTGGTCGTTGGTCTTTGGACCAAAGATGTTTATGTACATTTATTGGGTCAAAAAAGCCTAGTTATACTGAACATAATTGGTCTATAACACTGATCATCAACTGGCAGCCCGAGGGCAATATCAGGTCCCCCAAAGCTTCCTATCTGGCCCCCAGAAAATCCTTAAATTCAAAAAAAGCAGAAAAGAAGATGTTGTGGTTTTGAAGGTATCTTTTGGCTTTAAATGTCTGCAGCCCCAACAATGATTAATATTTTCATAGTTTTAGAATGACTTAACATTTGATCTGTTTCACAGAAATTCACTTGTCAGCCAATATTAGTAAATATTTTAAATCTATATTTAAAAAAAAAGGCTAAATAAAGTGATAAAAGAGGGTTGAAAAGTAGCAAAAATGGACAAAAAGTGGCCGAAGGGGATAAAACATGTAGGAAATGTGGTTGAAAGGGGTTAAAGAATGGCTAAAGAGGCAAAAAGTATCAAAATTGGTTAAAAGTTGCAAAAATTAAGCAAAAATAGTCTGCCAAATCAGTGGAAAGGGGTTAAAGAGTGACACACAGTGGCAATAATTGGCAGGAAAGTGGGGAAAAGGGGCTAAAGAGTGGGAAAATAAGCAAGAAGTGTCAAAAATGATTAAATATGAGTTTGGAGTAGCAAAAAATGCTGCAGAAATGGTCAAATGTAATAGTGAAAAGGGGTTAAAAAGTGTCAAAAATGTGTTAATATTGTTGCTAAATCACAATTAGGGAGGGCCCATTCTCTGTCATTTTTCACGAACCCAGCCAATTTTGTGGACAGGCCTGTCTCCTTGTGGTCTGCTGCATCATAGATAATAGGGATAGATCTCAATAGATCTCACTGTTAATGCCTAAAAATGTTCTGCGTTTTGAAAGGAAATAGAAATACTAACACAATAACATTTTAATTAGACCAAAACATTTAAGTAATTTTGATTTATTTGAAAGTCCAGCCCTGAGAGCCTCTGTCAAGGCTAAATCTGGCCTCTATGCAAATATACTTAATGACCCCTGGTCTATAATATCAACAATGTAATGTAAATCACAGCCCCCCGCCCCCCCGCCCCACACACACACACACCAAAAAAAAAAAAAAAAACTGTTCAGCACACATACTGGTTGCCATCTTTGTTCAACACTGCACCTGGCTGGTAATATCCCAGTAATGGTAATAAATGAGTAATCAAATGTATGAAACATTACACCTCTTCACTGAGGATTCACACCAGGAACAGATTAGTTTAATGGGAATCATCCTGCTTCCTTTTTCTATTAAACAGCATGAGGAAATGTGTTCAGAGGAAATACAGGTGAAAGACATTTTTATGCACCTTGATGCCCCATACTGAGACAAGTAAAAGGTTTGATGTTTGGCTCATTTCCAAATTGATGCTTCAGCTAATTGCAGTTTTGCAGTTAAAGTGCTGTAAAGTTAGGCATTCCAATATGTACAGTAGTCAGTCCTATATTGAATTTGAAGATTTTCCCTAAGAACATCTTGTGCATCATCTCCATGTTTAATTGAAATCTTTGATGCATTTGCCTCGCTCTTAAAAGCTGACTAACTCCTGATGTTAACAGGGATAATTCTGTGCTTTACAAAGTAAGTGATAAATAAATGAGATGTTTGCACAGCTGGATGCTGGTGGGAGATTCACTGCCCTCAGTGTCAGACGCATACAGCAGCAAACAGATTTTCCATCTCGTATCATTGCATCCATCCCTCAATCTTATCTCTATGCACCCACAGTACATCTGCCAAACCGAGTGCTCCAAAGTGTACTCACATGTCATCTTTTTCAATTTTCAATCTCATATATTTACCATGTAACAGGTTGAACATCAGAAAGATTGAGAACAATACTGAACAATACTGAAATGGATGGGAGAGGTAAAAGGATGAGATAAATCTAAAGAGAAGATGAGAACACAAAAGGAAAAAAATAAAGACTGCAGGGGTAAACAGAAGGCAGCAAGGAAGCAAAAGCAATTGGAAATGCAAACTAAGCTGGAAGCACTCTCAGAAGAACATGTCAGGGAGACAATCTAAATCTAAAACGGGAAAATGGGACCAGTGGGAAAAGCTCACTGGTGAGATTAGTTCACATGCACTAACAGCGGAGGAATCCCAAAGCATCATTTAGGACACAGCTGAAAGTTAAGAGAAAAAAGACACCTAAAGCTGCTTTCTAGCTGCAGTTAGAACTTGTTTGCCAAGGCATGAAAAGTTTACAACAAGAGCTAAATGTCACTTAATTTCTTTTTATTTCATTAAGTCAATAAATCAAGCAATCCTAGATCAATCCCCTCTGCTATCATCTGACTATGGTAAATGTCTTCATGGAGATCCTTGTATAGTTAGCAGTAAGCCATTAACAACTTCCAGTAAAACTTCCTTTTCCTAGGGCTACATTATTCACAGTCCAGTTAGTTTTTGGTTTACAGTCCAACAGTTTGTGGGCACAGTTTAGGAAACAATTTGTAAATGGTGGGTACGGATTTGCTAACAGCGTTTTATGTTGTCTGACCTGAGCCTTAGAGGGTCCGTAGAGAGATAATGTAAGAGGGTGAAAAATAGAAAAAGGGCATTACGAAAGAGCTTTGAATATAAAAGGAAACTAAATCCACATGATGAGAAAAGTCAGATTCACAAAGCCATTTTTGGTCACAGACATCTTGTCCTCAGCCAGATATGTACTGTTCACCATGTTTATTTGCATCATGTCCTTAGCCAAATAACAAGTGATGCCAATTGTTATTTCTCTTAAGCATTTTTATGATTTTCTCTGCAAAACACTGAGAAATTGACATTTGTTGTGATTATGACAACTAGGCTACATGTTTAGTTTGAGTTTTTGAGCATGTCTTTATGTTTGAGTTGTAGATGGTGACAGAGGTTTGTCAGATTTCTTCTACAAGTAGCCACAGTTGCTTTGCAACTTTTACATACTCCCTCTGTTTGTAGTCTCTCCTGAATCTAAATGTTCAAAGTTGTTCATTTTCTCCTTCAAGTCTATGTATTCCACAATTTTCTTCTTGTCTCTTCTTTTTCATCCGTCGTAGCTGATGTTCATCACTGTCAAGTGGTACCCATTTACTCTGGGGAGCTTGTTAGCTGGAGATTCATTTGATTTGCTCTTGTTTCCTCTGCCCCAGCCAACTGGTCAAATGTCGAATGTTTACGTAGTACATGGCTGGTGTATATTAAATATACTTTTAATGTATGGCCTCTTAGGATTCCTTTGAATGAGTTCATTGCATATTTTTATATTGGGATGACAATGACAACATGGTTGATCATCAGTTGTATAGAGTCGGCAGGAAACAGCTAGCCTCACATGCCTTTATTACTGTTTCATATCTCCATTGCATGGATATATTTCACATACATCTGGGAAAGCTCCCATAGAAAGCATTTGGGAAGGGCAGGACTTTTCAAAAAATTCTCGAAAGGTAATTGGAGGAACGCTCTGTCTGTCATATTCATGACGAGCCAATCAGAGGGACAAGACAAAGTGCCGTTGTGCACATGTGCTACTCTTGAGTTGACAGGCTACCACTGCCTTAGATTGTTAATGGCAGCAGCTTCTCAGTGAATAAAATTGATGCCAAAGCCGATCGGGGGATGTGCAAAAACATCTTCTCTGTCAAGACAAGTTCAGGCCCTGTTCCATTTAAACTGTTGCTTTCCTACAGCTACATCCGAGCTAACAGCTACCATGGCAGCTGCCATTGGATACACCGGCAAACCCCGTCCGTAACAATTGCAAACTCATGCCAAAGCAGGCAGGGAGTACACCGAAAACACCTTTTCTGTCATGGAAAGTTTTCAGTGTTGCTCTCTGCCCTGGTTTTGGTAAAGATGTGTTGTCAAGTTCCAATGAAACTGCTGCTGTGGCTAAGTCTGAGCTAATCACTCCACTAGCAGCCATTCTATACAACCACTTTTCTCCCATCATGAAAAGCTTTTAGTGTTGTTTTTATTCTTTATTTCATGCAGAAACATGTAAAAGTTGTGGTAAAATTGCCGCTACACTAGAGCTACAGTGCTTAATAAATTTATTAGACCACCACCCAAAGTAAGGTTTATGCCACAGCTGCCCTAAATTAACAGCACTGGTAAAAACTGGTAAAACAAAAATCATTTTTTATGTTTCTGCAATGGTTAATACACCAATATGTAGAAGCTCTTTAACCCAAATGATATTTTTAATGCTAAAATATAATCATTATTGTTATCCATGAATTTTCAAATTTACTGATTTCCAAAAAAACTGAAAAAATAGTAAAGCACATTATTTTTCTTGATTAATATGTCAAATTATAGTTATTTACTTGCATTCCTGAAGAAAAAAATGAGTTTTAGTGGTTGAATGTTATGCTTGATTAATTTCTGACTTCTCAGAGAAGCCCAGTGAGCCGGCTCAAATTTTGGATGAATTCAGTGTGAAATTACTCATTCCTGTTTAAAATGGTAAAACGTGGAGAGCTCACTGAAAATAAAGAGTCTGCATTAAAGCACTTCATGATGCTGGATGGCCTCTGAGAAGTGGTCTAATAAATTTGTTAAGCACTGTATATCCAAGGTAATCACCCCCCTGGAAGCGTGATAATACATACAAAGTTGCTCTGAGGATTCACTCTAGCTTACTTAAGTGGAATGAATGAGTGTAAATGAAACCAATTACTTGGAATTTTTAACAATGAATGTGTCTTAAGTTTGCAAAATAACATCATGATCCACACTGTTAACTTTAAAAATTAAAGTTTTTCAGTTTTTTTCTAGATGGTAAGAAAATCAACGATGATTGGCTTTTCAAGCAGATAACTTATCCAAGCTTAAATTTTTGATCTGGAGCTAGTTGAACTTGTTAGCTTCACTTACATCACTGGCATTGGGTAAAAACCTTGTACCTCAATTTCTTGGGGATTTTTTTTCATAAATCAGTGCTATTTGTCACCCTTTATACCTGTATAGGTTTTAGCCACTTTTAAAGCAATAAAAAGGGACGAAGCGCTGCTGACTATGACTATTTAGTGTTAAATTAATTGGAAAATACAGCAGTTTTTTTTGTGTGTGTTTTCCCTGAACAGGTGGTATTGGAGATACAAGGTTTTGGCCTGACACAATATGCAGATATCTGTTAGAAATCATTAAATCATTAGATCACTTAAGATGGAGTCAGGATGTATTACCGCAGATTGTATTGTTCGGATATTTTTCCAAATTGACACCAAAGCGTGCTGATTCTTAATTGGTCTGTAGCACTAGGACCATAAATGTAATACAAATGGAAACCAGAACAGATCTCATATTAAAATCTAAAGAGTCTAAATGTACAGTCTGTAAGAAGAGAGTATGAGTCCTGTAATAGATCTTAAGGCATTCAGATGAACAATCTACAGCTGAGTAAAGTGCCATAAAGATGCAAGGACACAGTCACTGATACATATAGACAAACAAATACACACATATTGAAACATGTAGGTCCACAAAGTGGCAAATAGCATCCTTATATGTAATTAACAGAGCATGCAGGCGGGGCAGAGCAGTATACAAAGATAAGCTGTGGAGGAAGGGAAGTGTAAACGCTGCACAGAAAAGAGGCAGAGAAGCATGAAGCAAAGGGCAGCACAGATGGACAGATACAGCCGAGGAAGAAAGAACAGAGAGATAGAAATCACTTTGCTACCCTGAGGGACTGAATACACACTATATGTTACAGCTCGTAACAATCATATTCAACCAATTAAACCTATAGGCAGCATATGAGGGAAAAGATACTGTGTGGAGCAGATAACAGTGAAAGGATGAGGAAAGGTAGTGCAACACAAAAAAGGGAGGGAAAGGATTGCACGTGCAAATGGTTCTTCCAGTGCATTAGTTATTAACATGTATTGATTTTATGATATTCATTATTCAGTTCATCTCAGAGCAAACAGATGGTTTATAAATACAAACAAGTCACACAATCAAAGGGTTTTAACAAAAAGATCCCTTAATGCTAAATCAAATATTTTCATTTCATTTATTTTGAACACTTGAGAATTAAATAGAAATATTTGGGCTAGTACAACTAAACCCAGCCAATATCTACAGCACTGATTGGCACAAATGGTGTCGATTGGAGCTTTTCAAGACGGATGTGCCTGATGACAGACATGGAGTCTTGCAAATTCATCTGCTTTGCAAGGTTAAAGCATCAGTACACAACATGGACATGTTGTATAATCATAGCTCTGCCTAAATGAAAAATCCATGAGTTTTAAGGGCTGCATCTGACCAAATTGACTCACATAAGCTACTAAGTAAAGATGCATTCATGTTGTCTGTGTCATTTTCCAGAGTGCAGACTGACTTCATGAGGACATTAAGCCATGCATGTGTCATATTACTTTGTGATGATGTATGCACAAGAGGTAACTGTGCTCAGGCATCATGCTGGGAACAATGTGAGAGCAGCCCAGCAGGGGACTCGGGAAGGGGGGGGGTTATGATGCCTCTGCACACTATGGGGCAACCTGTCCTCGTGTGAGTGCACCATGATACTCTGTCAAAAAACAGTTCACTGAAAAACTGTCATGCCCAAAAGAAAAAAGCCAAATATAACGAGGAAAAAACGACACTTTAAAGGATGTTATGAATAACCAGGAAGTGTATTTGTAATGTTTAAGTCTCACATTTTTTTGATTGTTTAAATCAAAACACATATAAAAGCTTGAATCACAGATGATGGAGCAGTATTTATCTGTTGTGTTTACAAGACTGCAGATGGGCTGCCGTGACAACAGCTGTTAAATGTTGTGTTCTTTTTTTTCCCTTTTTTAAAGAAAAGGTCAGACTTGTCAAACACAACAGACACTGCTGTCACAATGTTTCAGGGTAAATGTAACCTATACTGTGAAACACACACAGAAATACACAAGCACTGTGTGCACCTGTGCGTATGAGGTTACACAAGTGTACCCGGCTATAGAGACACATGTGTTCCTCTCTGGGTGATACCGCTGTGTCCTCTGCTGACGTTTCAGAACATGGCGTTCTTTACGGAGCGGCCGTGTCATAGTGATCCAGACATCTGTCTCTCACATCTGTCCATGTCACTGACCCACACAGAAGGCCGGACACATGTCAGCACTCGATGTTCATGTTGGGTTGTATCTTCCTCTTGGATCAGCATGTCTTCACCTTCAGAGCTTTTTCCCTTTAACCCTTTTTTCTCTTCCCAGGCCCAAAATGCATGAAACACTAGAATGATCCAAGGCAGGGGAAAAAAAACCTAAATAAATAAATAAATCAAAAGGGCATGAGATGAATGGAATCCGAAAACAAAAAGTAATATCCACTTCAGAGGAATAATGCAGGTGATTGCTGCTCGGCCATCCACCTCTTCTCTCCGTCTCTCTTCTGCAGTTCCCCCTTATTGTGGGAATGTATTACAGGTGTGCTGCATGTTCGCTTGTAAGCAGGAGTGGCATCGATTTTCTGTCGCCTTTAGAGGATAACCAAAGAATATAACATTGTGCGGTGCGTGACACAATGCTGCATTTGTGTGCAAGCTGTATCATCAAGATTGGTTCAAGGAAGAGATAAATAAAAATGTTGGTACCTCTGTGACACTCAGACAACAAAACAATAAAAAAAAACCACACGACTGCACACGTTCTGCTCCAAAAAGTGGAACAACAGCCGGGTTTTTAAGCATCTGTGTAGGGTGGCAAGGGGTTTTAAGGTTTTCTGAAACAAGAATCAACAGTCCCAAGAGTTTGGATTTAGGGTTTTAAATGGTTTAAAATGAGGATAACAATGAAGGTTACTCAAGGTTAAGGGTAAACGGTTAGGGAGAGACTGAAGTTTGCCAAGAGAATTAGCACACAAAACAATACATGAGTGGGTGTGTGTGTTACTAAGAGATTTGTGTCAGCGTTGTAATTTGTCTGCACTGAACCATGCCTATTGTTGTCCTTGTAAACTGAGAGCAATGAGTTTTCATTTAAGATGAGTGTGATAACAGGAGCTCTGCTGTATGAATTCAATTAACGCTGGCTGTGTTTTCCCTCTCTCAATCTCTGTTTCACTTTCCCCTCTCCTCCTGTCCTCTCCTGTCTCAGGTTATGGCGGGGTGGAGTTACTGTTGGTGCTCTGCGGCCTGGATCTCTCTCTGCCGTGCCCTCGCCACTGCATCTGCTACACTTCACCTAGCACCGTCTCCTGCCAGGCCCACAACTTCCATGCCGTGCCCGAGGGCATCCCGGCTCAGAGCGAGCGCGTCTTTTTGCAGAACAACAAGATCCAGCGGCTGCTCCGCGGCCACTTCTCGCCGACCACCACCATGTTGTGGCTCTACTCCAACAACATCTCCTACATACAGCCGTCCACCTTCCACGGCTTCGACCGCCTGGAGGAGCTTGACCTCGGGGATAACAAGCACCTGAAAGCCATCGCTTCAGACACGTTCCTTGGTCTGGGTCGACTGCACGCCCTGCATCTATACCACTGTGGTCTGATCAGCCTGCCTCCAGGGATCTTTGCGGGGCTCCATAATCTTCAGTATCTCTACCTACAGGTACATGGATAACAGCCACCTTTTATCTCTACTGTATATTGCAGCTGCTGCCACAATCGCATTATGGTGTAATCTGTCCATCAGCCTGGCTCAGCACTTGCTGCCTATGAATTGGATGCTGATCAAATGCTCCCTGTTATCCTAAGTGCAGGGAAAATACTACTAAGCAGGCTTCAGTATAGCTCCTGTGGTTAACCACTAAAGGCAAACAGGACAACAGCTGAAATCCAGGATGAAGGATTTCAATTCATTCATTATATGTCGGAGTTATAAGGAGAACAGCTTTGGTTTATAAAAAGATTTAATATTCATATCATTGTGGGGAAATCAATCCAATATTGACAATGAGAGAGTGAGGTAAAGGTTACAGCTTGAATGTCTGAGAACATTTGTATGTCTTCTATGACTTTGCAGCTAGTCAAATATACAGAGCTAGTCCTGACTTTACTACACAATCTTTGACACCCATTCTATTAAAGACTCACTGAATTCAAAAGCCAACTCAAACAGAAAAGAAAGTCCTGACTTTCCCTGCAGAGGCTGTTCAGATCACTGACTAGCCACCCAGCCAGCATCAAGAATAGCACTGAATTTAAATGTCTTGCATATCTTGCCATTCCCTGCATTCTTCATTTTAAAGAAGTACTGCATTGATTCTGTTGTTGCTACTGATTGTACTTGCCTACATGGATACTTCGAATGCTTTTACACCTACTGTATGTCATTTGGTCCAGTCATACTGCCCAATCCAAGTATCAGCTTTCAGTATGCACTCAAAAAATGAAATAGAGAAACTGTTTATTTTATAATTATTTTTGTTAACTTAAAATAGATGCATTTGTTGGGTTTAAATATTTTTTCTAACAAAGTCAATGTAAATTTGTCACTTGTCCCCTTTAAAATATATTTACATGTTTTGCTGACATGAAGTATTTAAGTTACTCAAAGAGGGATGAAGTACTTCTAAAAACCAGTTGATGGCATAATACTGAACATGCAATTCAATAATTAATTCACGATTTAAGGTTGAACTAGATTACATCATGTTGATTGAGCATAAAATGCAAGAACTTAGAATTTATACATTTCATTTATGCTGAGTCAACATATTAACAACACACCAGTAAAGCAAATCATTTTTGCAATTTACTTCAGAGTGGAAGGTGCCAGTAATGAGTCACAAATCCACATGGCCCACTTGTGCAAGGTAGGTAAGCAGAAAAGGGTTAAACATCCGAGTGTTGATTTTAACACTACTTGTAATTTTAGCTCCAGTCAGACTAAATGTCCTTAAGTGATGGAGTTATCTAACAGCGTTTATCCATTCAGTAGAGAGTCAGTTGATATGTTTGTATCTTTTGGAAGTATTTAGATGTTTAGCTGTGTATAGATGTTGCCTATTGTACAGTGATCACTGGTAGTCCTGTGCTCATGTTTCTGGTGAATTGTTGTTGTTTTTGATGTTAAACACTTCTGTACCCTGAGTGAAGTTGCCTGCTAAGTTGGTCACTTGCTGACTGTGGCAATGTATGGTTTACAATATCAGTGGGGCTGCAGACTTTGAACTCAAGGCATATGTTAGCTTGCATCTGTCTCATTGCTCAACGATTGCCGTAAGACACCTTACATTGCCATAGCAGTTTAATGTGAGGTAGCAATCTTTGAATGTAAAGTACTCTGCACTGTATAAGTAATTGAAATAAAAATACTTCAGACTTCACCCGCTCAAGTTAAATGTGTTCTTTGAGCAAGAAGTAATTGCTCCAGTCAAAGGGCTAAATGCTAGTTTAACCCAACAAACCTACAAACAATGTGCAGTTAGATAAAGTGATAGTGGTGGGCAGTAATCTGTATCATCACCTTGTCACCAGTTTCAACACATGGGTTGTGTTGTAGTACAAAAACAATGCATAGCCAATGCTGCTGTTAGCATACCAGAGTGATATGTGATAGATAACAGCTCCGTCTGAGTCCAGTCATTAGCATGTTTCAATCTGACACTAGAGAGACCAGGTATCAAGCCAAGCATCACCTATTTGTGTTAGTGTAATTAATGTTATCAGTTAATCAGGTTAGCAGGTAAATCAGGAGGGTTTCATTGAACAGTTAGTAAGTCAGTAAAGTTTGTTTGGATAACACATTTAAAACAGCCTTCAGCTGACCAAAGTGCTTCCCAAAAAGGGTCAAATAAAACAAGCAGAAGTTCATGCTGGATATCACAGATGGACATAGTAACATTGCAGAGAGACCGTTTTGACACAGGGCAGCATGAATGCTGGCTGCTCCAGCGCTCTTTGCTCCAGTGATGACTTTCACTGAAGTTGGCTGAGCAACTTTTGCACCAGAATGTGGTTACATCACATTATGTGACTATCTACTCTGCTGCCCTCCACTGTGATTGAATCTTAGGCTGATAACATTGTAAGCAGCGGGCAGAACAGACAATCTTTGGTGTTCTGAATTTATAACTAAATTTTTGTGGGGCACACAGTTGCACTTTCTCTGACTTTGCTGGAAATCAGAGATATTCATGACGCTAATAAAAAAAGGTATTAAAGGCCATCACTGTGGTCAGGCCCCTTCAGAATGATTTGAAGTTGTATTTGTAAGTGTTGAATGTGATGGCTGGAAATGTCACACTCGGATCCACTACAGTTCAAAGCTTGAACTGTATTTCCACACAGTAAATTTTGAGTTTTAAACATTTCAGAGTTGATTTTAACTCTCCAACTGTAATTGTGAAGCCATGCTGAATTAAATGGTTTTCAGTGTTGGAGTTATTTGACACTGTTCAGTATTAGTGTTAGTGCAACTTTGTAGAGAGTCAACTGATCTAAACTCTGACCACTGCCATTGCAAATTGGAGCAGGTTTTTCCAATCATGTCCTTGGGCTGAGTGTGTTAGATATGACTAGATGCTGCCTGTTGTACATTGATCACTGTATTACAGTTGTTTTTTGATGTTAGACACTTATGCACAATGAGTAAAGTTATCCATTGAGTTAGCCAACTCAGAGCTGGTCAGAATTTTTTAAACTGAGAAAGTGTTCGATTTAACACTGTTAGAGTTGAATTGACATTAATGATTTTGCTGTGCAGGTGTGTTAATGATTATTGTAATTAATGCTGTGCAGTATCAATTAAATTGTAACTTTGATATTAAACCCTTCCTAACTTCTCTATACCTTCTAGGACAACCAGTTGGAGTTCCTGGAAGATGACCTTTTCATTGACCTGCTGAACCTCAGCCATCTTTTCCTGCATGGAAACCGACTATGGAGCCTCAGGCAGAACACCTTCCGTGGTCTTGGGGTCTTGGATCGCCTTCTTCTCCACCAGAACCGAATCCAATGGGTGGATCGCCAGGCTTTCCATGACCTGCGACGCCTCACCACCCTGTACTTGTTCAATAACTCCCTGACAGAGCTATCTGGTGCCAGCTTGACTCTCCTGCCAGCCCTGGAGTATCTGCGACTGAATGACAACCCTTGGGAGTGTGACTGTAAAGCCCTGTCTCTTTGGGATTGGCTGCGAAGGTTCCGAGGCTCCACTTCCTCTCTGATTTGTGTTTCACCACCAGAGCTGGTGGGAAAGGACCTGAAAGCACTCAAGAAAGAGGAGCTACCCAGTTGCTTGTCGAGTGAGGGTCGTGTTGGGGGAAGGGAGATGGAGCACGGAGAGTCTTTGAACCACCTGAATCGCCACAGAAACCATCACAATCATCATCAGCGCCCATACTTGCCCCATGGGGACCAGTACAACCTCCCTTCACCCTCACCCCTGCCGCGGCCACCCAAGTCAGGCCGCAGAAACTGTACCCGCAGAGGGCGTAAGGCAAAGGGTGGGCTCAATGAGGTGCAGGTGCACCAGATGGAGGGTGAGAAAGACTTCTCTCCAGAGGGAGGTAAATATGGTCTGTCTGGAACTACAAGGAGGAAGAACAAGTGCATCCCCAGAACTTCTGTTGGCCCACCAAGTGGGGTCCAGAGAGCAAACAATAAAGCAGGATCCCACACTGCTGCTTCTATTTTCTGTTTACCATCAGCTCTGCTGCTATCACTCATCTCTGTGATCCTACGCTGAGGCAGGAAATGGACATGTTTGTGCTGGTGATGCAGCCAATGGATTCACTCTGCTGAACCACCCTGCCCCGGCTTTTTTGATGAGGCACATGTGCAAAACTATGCGTGTACATGACTGTGTACAAAGAACATTATCAAATATCTACTGTGGAAGTATCCCTGTGGTAAAAAGGCAGGAGTCTTTACAAGTCACAACAAAAGTATGGCAGTCAGGGAAATCAATTAAGCCCATTTCTTTGATGATGTCACCAAGGAAAACAACAGGAAAACAAAACTTTACGTCAGTCTCTGTGGCACTGATTGCCTCACAAAATGTATGTACTTATAAAAACTGTACAGCCACATATTAAATGAGCCAATGATCCATTCAAATAATAGCAAAAAGAATGCACAATACAAATCAAAACGGTCCAAGGCTCTGTCTCCATGTTTAGCCCTTTTCACACAATAATGCTCTCTCAGCACGCCATCCATCTGTCACTCATGCTGAGACAGAAGCACAGTCATTCTTTCCTGTCACACTGATCACTCAGCAGCACCTTAAGATCCAAAATACTGCAGACATAAAACGCAGTGACATGAGTCATTGTTTAAGCAGTAAAACGTCTAACATCATATACCTGCAGAGTGCTTTTATTTTGACATGTGTCACAGTAAAGTGGACCTACGTTATTGCACAGCTGTGTTCTTGAATTCTAGCCTAAACTCTGAAAAAACACCACTGGAGTTGTGACACATCTCTTTTACTCTATCATTGCCCTTGCCCTTTCATAGCATTAACCTAAAAAGCCATTCAGAACTGACCTATGATTTTAAGAGCCAACTTGTCACAGTCAGCGAAAATGAATGAGTGAAGACTTCTGTGTATTATTTGTATGTGTGTGTGTGTCCACTGAAAATGATCACTAAAGCCATGCGGGTAGAACGACACTAGATAGCAAGAGTGCCTAACAAGAGCCAGTGAGCCAAAGAGGACAAACCAGTGGACAGTTTCATTCACTCTTCAGCCCTCACTGGCTACAAAAACAAAGACCCCAACAAGCCTGGATGGTCGACTGAAGCAGGCAAAGGAAAAGGAGTCTTTGTCTGAGAAACTTCTGACTCCAAAAAACTATATGCACTTTCTTTGCAACCCTGTGGAGGCTAATAAGACAAAAATATATATCATTGGAGACACACGATTCAATCCAATGAGTCACATGAGGGTTTTGAACACTGGGGGAAAAGGCTTTAATCAGGGAGGAATACTTATAACCACCAACCCAACATTGCAATATATCACCTGCAATGATCTATTCACCTGCTGAACTTGATAACAAAAGCAGGCCAGACTCTCCTGTGATCATCACTTGGTGAAGGAAATAACAACCTGCCACTGAAGTTCACATTTCATCTTCTTTGGTGTATTCAGTGCGCTCCCAAACAGATGGACTGAACAATCTCTAAGCCCTGATTGGAGAGTTGGATTTTAATGCTGCTATGTCTGAGAAAATCCCTTTCCAAGGCTTGGGATTTTTTGCTGAGAAGTACCAAGGACTGAAAAGACTGTGGGTAACAGTACCCTGTATGAACAGAATTGGTTGAAGTGCACACATGCCCCTAACAGAGCCCAATTACCTTTACAGCAGTCTCACTACAAACTACAAACCCCTGCCAAGTCCAGGGCCTCTTGAATCCCAGAACAGAGCACAACATGTTGTCTATGTTTTGATCTTTGACCACGGTTATTTCAGAGTCTGTCAGTAAAAGTCTTAAGTAGGGATGGGGAGACCTAGCTCAATCAAGAAAATAGCGCAATAGCCATGTTGATAGTCATGTTCGTAAGTGACCAATCAAGTTGACTAAAAATAAATCTCAACTCGGACTAACATATTAGTCTAAAGGTGAGAAAAAACTCAGAAATAGTCCAAACTTAGCACAACTAATTCCAAATTGTTTTTCAGTAACCAATGTAATTTGGTTGTCTAAAGGTGGCTAAAGTCAGCAGTGCAAACACCACCGGCCTTCGGTCCATCTTGCAGGCTAACATTCTCGTGTCTGTAGTGGATTTGGTAAGACATAACTCCTATTGATGTGCCAGTTTAAACTGTCACAGCCTACATATAATTTCACATCAGTTATCTAAATCCAAATACTGCCAGACATGTTTCCCCTATAAGATGGTTTTCTTGCTTGTTTATAGGGCTCAACAGTGCGGTTCAGGAAGCAAAAATCCCATTCATTTACTCCACAGTACATTTGGTTATTAGCTCTATTATCGAAATGACCCAAGATAAACCTAACACGAGCTACCTGAGTCTGAAACCATAGTATATGCTCATGTAGAAGACATGACATATGAACCTTATTTTAAGAAAAACTTCTACACAATCTCAGCCAAAATTACCCAGACCCACAATCCTATCATGGAAATTCTACAAAGCCTGCTAACAAAGGCTGTTACCTGTTGACAATGACAATGCATGTCGCCACATTATGAAGCAATAAATACTCAAACTACGACATTATCATTTCAAATATAATCACTACAATAAAGATAAGTGTAGGAAAAATGGTTTGAATGTTTGAAAAGTTATCATTAACAACAAAGAAAATGAAAAGCAAGGGATTGTGGGATACATAGTTCCTTCCTTGTAAAGAAATATGGACACTGTCTTCTAGCTTTGGTTTTTTCTCCATTTTTCAAACGTTATTTTTGCACCATATCAAATCTTTTATAGTCATGAGTACTCAGGTGGCTTGGTCCATGCATCTAAAGCATTGTAATAAGAACTCTACAAAATATTTATGGGGTATCTGAATGGTGAAAATCACTTCTGGAAACAGCACGGCCAAATTGGGCCGGCACTGTTCAGCAGTCCTGGCAGTAAAGTCTGAAGAGAAGGCGCATTAGCCAGGGCCATTCTGTGGCTACAGATACAGCTAGTGGTAGTCAGCATGGACGTGATATTTGAATGGCACAGAGGGGCCAAGGTGTACGGAATGCATTTAATTCTGGTGTAAACAAAAGAGGGTAAAAATGTTTATTGTTTAGACCGCTAAAAGCACACAGCCTTAGTAATAATAATATTGTGAAAGAGTGGCATGGTTTCCTAAAGCAGTGGTTCCCAACCTTGCAAGCTACCCCCCCCCAGCCAGGACTCACTTAGGAAAATTAATATCAATTTTAATTGTTTTCATTGAAAAAATCCTAACATAACAGAGCAAAAGATCCATGAATAAACTATCCAATATTGTGACAGTGTATAATGGCCATTCTAAAAATAAAAAAAAAACAAAAACAAAGAGACCAGAAAATTAAACCAAAATGCTTTACCTTTGACTTTTTGGGTTGAATGATACTGGGACATTCATCCTCCTCCTCTCCTCTCACGACAGCCATTGTACACACTCCCAAACTAGCAAGTCCTGCTAATTAAAAATAACAATTCAACATTAATTGAATTTGGCTGGTGCAGAAGCTAGTAAGCTAACACAACACAGTGACACTGTCACTTTATGATGAGTTCATGGACTGGTTGGCAAAGGTGAAGTAAATTAAATGCCATCATGATTTGTTCTCATCTAAAATCATTGAGAAAAATCTATGTAAAGGCAAAAAATCTTGAGTAAATACACTGTTTAAGGCAAATTTGCACATTTTCCATGCAATCAAACACAGATGTAAAAAATGGAATTCCAAGTTGTTTAACTGCAAACTCATTTCATGAGTCCAATTTTAGCATCAATAGAGGTATCAAGTAAGACTCAAAGTGTCTCTAATAGTATGGTTAAAAATGAAAACAAACACGTTCCCCACCCTGGACTTGAGTGCTCTGTCACAAAAGATGGTCACAAACGTGAAGATTCATACAGGCTATCTGGGCACCTTAAAGTCTCTCCAGGTCTTATAGCATTACAACTTTATGAGCTCTATTTGAAAAGGGACTGCCCTTGTATACAGATGACTAAGCTAAATTCATCACATGTTAATTGAAAGCACAAAAACATTTGTTTGGTTTGATGGTAACCTAAAAACATGGTTTGTATGGGGATCCAAGAGCAGGGTCCACTTTTGTACCCTGCATGTTTGTGTTTTCTGCAGAGCCGCGCCTTTCTCGTGTCTATCTAAATGTTGGGGATGAACAGGAAGCCTGTTGCTGGTGTCGTTCTCATGACATGTAGGATTAGAGACCCCTACTGGTGAACTTGTTTGTGCTGCTGTGAACCCAGAGGTGATGTAAATTGTGTCCGTTTATTCTTGTGAGGATGACTTTTTGTATAAAAAAAAGAAGAAAGAAGAACAAAAAAAAGAGAAATGTTCCATTGTGTCTCTGTAGTTCCCTTAAAAAAATAAACAGGGAGCTTGGGGCTGGAACTTAATTTTTTTATTTAATATGATTATTATCATTATTTAATATTTTTCAGTTCTGCCTTTTTGGTTTTGCTGACTCATTCAAGATAAAGCATACACTGCACTGGCCCCCTCCTGCACCTCTCTTCTTTTCTATCCTCATATTCATTCACTCTTTTTTTTCTCACCCTGCCTCCTCCTGTCTGTCTGCCTATTCTTCTCCTCCTCTTCCTCTCCTTTTCCCCTCTCTATCTCCTTATTGTTTCCTCTCCTCTCTTCATTTGTGCAACCCAAATGTTTTGTATGTGGTTATCAAACAATGCCAGACTCAAAAGCTGTTTATAAATAACATTAAACAGAAAGTGTCCTCAAACGGCTGAGGTGGTCTGTTTGTTTGCCTCCTTGTTGTCGGTGCATATGCACATTTGTCTGTGCGTATAGCCTATATATATATATATATGTGTGTGTGAGTGGGGCTAATAGACAGACCTCAAAAAAGAGCCCCAAGGCTGCATGATAAAGTAATGAAAAGAAGAAGAAAAAATGGTTGAAAAGTAAAACTGTAATGGAATAAGGACACATATTCATCTACTGCTGGGAGAGGAACACACCCACATCAAACCGGGGTATATTTCGGCCTCCTTCATGTCCTAGTTTAACTCGTGCACTCAGCAGCTTGGTATGAAATATGCAACAGAATGACTGTAAGCACGCACACAAAAACCCACAAATACACACACCTGTCGAGCTGGGTTAGTGCTGAGCCTGAGAAGGAGGTGTCTTGTGTCAGGTCAAGGTGAGGTCAAACAGAGCGCTAGCCTGTGCCACATCCACTTTGACCGTCTGCGCAGTGTTCACATTAATGCATCTGAACACCGCACACCACTGAAATGTTCTATTTCTGCTGCATTTGTTTGTGTGTATACATGTGTGGTGTGTGTCTAACGGTTTACAAGGATGCCCATTGTCATGGCAGATCCAGCCTGACAGCTGGCCAGGGCAGGGGGAAGAGGTGTGCCTCTGAGAGACAGTATCACTGCTCTGTTTGCAAAACTAAGCTGACAATTGGGAGAGAGACAGAGAGAGACAGAGACAGAGAGGAGAAACGAGTGGAGCACAAGGATTTTAAGGCAGAGGGGTGGAGATATCTACAAAAGAAATCCATGAAGTAGTTATCAGTAGCAAAACAGACCAGCAGCCAGGGGACAGGGAGTGGGCATAATACAGGCAGCCAATCACAGCATGCGTCTCATGCAAAGCCTTGGCTGCAGTTTACAGGAGTCCATCCTTAAAGAGACACAGGATGTGATGAAGAGCAGCGTTTGAGCCAGGGATGTTTCTAGAAGACAAATTTCAAATTATTAAATTAAATGCTAAATTAATCAGACTACTCTATTATTATTATCGTTATCATTTTCATTATTCATCCATTTTTTATACAGCTTATCTTGTTTGGGGTTGCAGGGGCCTGTAGCCTATCCCAGCTGTCATTGGATGAGAGACATGGTACATCTTGGACTGGCCGCGAGTCATTCACAGGGCTACTATTATTATTATTATTATTAATAACTTTCAGATCAAAGTCCTGAAATCGCACTCGAGGTTAAATAATGAGCTGAGGCATTGCAGTAGGAAAAAAATCTGATTGAATTCATGCAGTCTGAGTTGGCCATCAGTTAACCAGAGGATTGTGCAAAATGGGGCTGAACAATTTGGGAAAATAATCTAATTGTGATTTTTTTTCCCCCAATATTGCGATTTTATATGCGATTATTCCTTAAGTTCCTCATCGAATGTGTTTTCCTACAAACACAAGCATTCAATTATTTTATACTGTAACCAACACATTATATTAAACAAGGGCTGAGCAAATTCAAAAATTATACCTAGTTCTGCTGATTTTGACTCATATTGCAAACTGGATATGAATTGATGTGTTGAAAGGAATGATCTTTATTTGTCATTCTGATATTAAGAAAAAAGTGCAAAATGAAGAAGGTGCATTTTTTTGTAGACTATTCTAAAAATAAATGGCACCTGAATGACTGCATGATATGTAATGTGTAACATCTCTGCTGCAAAAAAGGTTTTAAGTTGGTATTCTGACACAAATTTCAGGATAAAAAAGTATTGCACCTTTGAATTGAAAATTGCAGCAGCCCATATTGCGATTTGATCAAATTTTCGATTAATGCCAAACACAGAAGATTTTCACAGTGCAAATATATATTTTTTAATTTGTATAATTTATTCAGAAAATCGCATTGCTCCTGAAGTGCAAGAAAGGCACATCATTCGCCTCTGAGTTATCGCATTTATCTGAAGTATCTACATTTACCGGTGAAAAGTGCAAACAACACAGCAGACCTTAAGATATGTAAGTGGCTTTCAGAGTTACATAATATACAAAGAAAATCATGCTGCAACTAATGTTAATAGAAGAAATTTGCCTCTTACAAGTTTTGAAAATTTGGGCCAATTATCCTTATTGCCCTTGATGGGCAATGGCAATAACACAACACTGTGATTTTTCTTACTTAATTTAGACGTACTGGTATCAATAGCCCACTAGTGGCTGACTGAAATAACAACAGGACCATGGAGCAGTTCCTCACAGCCAGGTAGCGTACGGCAATGTTTCCATGTCAGCTCTGTTATAGAGAAGTACAAACACAAGCAGTAACTACAACACATAGTACAACACTTAGTGGACAGTGACTTCAGTTTTTTATTATTTTGTGTACATGCACTTTCATTCACTATAATAAGTACAAGTTAAGTGTATTAAGTGTAATTAACTCCCAGCCAGCAAGCCAGCGACCACCTTAACTGGAAAATGTCCTGTGGGAAACATTGTCCATAGTTTAAAATAGATGCCAGACCTTCCGTATCCATACATTCTGGGAGAATATTAAATATAATTCATTTTAAATAAGACCACATGGTTTAGGCACACTCATTATTAAGAACCAAAAAAATAAAAAGGTATATAAATACTATATGCATATAAAAATATGCAAGAATCGCCAGCGAGATTGAGGATGAATATCCTAGTGAATGAAGGCAGAGAAGAAACAAAAAGGAGCAAAGCATTGAGGAACATAAGCTCTAGAATTTAAAAGGAAGCTGCATTAAAGACAAAAATAAAGAGAATCATAAAGCAAGTCAGGGTCTCATTAGACAAGTAGGATGAAGGAACGAAGCGATAAAGGGAGGAAGATTGGAGAAAGTTAGCAAGTAGAAAAAGACAGAAGATGGATTACAAGAAATAAGTTAGCAAGAAAAATATCAGGAAAGCAAAAGCAATGAAGAAAGTTAAGGAACAAGATCAGTGAGAGGGATGAAGGCAAAAATGGATGGGAATTAATGATAAATTGACAGAAGATGAGTAAGAGAAAGATGAAAAACGAACCAAGGCCGAAAACTGAAGGCAAAAGGAACTGAAGAAACAAAGATGCCGTAAAGGGTGATCAATGGTAAGAGTGGAAAGGTATTAAGGAAGAAAACAAAGCAGTGAAATAAGAGCAGAGGGAGAGAGGTATGGACAAGGAGAGAGAGAGAAATCATCCATAGAGACCTATGTATACAGGCTTCATGATCAAACAGAAGAACAGCTCATCCACTAGTTCAGTCCCTAAGCTGAGGATCTGAAATAGCCGCATGTGAATATTTATATATGCCTATGTTCCCTTCCAAAGGCAAAGAGGCCAAGCAAAATTGATTTCTCTGTGTGAATCCCTGAAGAGTTGAGACTCAGCAAAAAGAAGAGAGCAAGGAAGATTTATTTGAAAAAGAACAGCTTGAAAGAACAGTGGGAGATTTGGTGAAACAAGCAGGAAAGTGAAAAATAAGGGACACGTTAAGAGACATGCAAATGTTTCAAACAAACTGACGCATGCATGTTTCTTTCTAAAGAGGAAGAATATCAGCACTGTGTGATTGAATTTTTCGTTCCTCTCATCAGCCAAGCGCATTGGATTTCTCACGCCCAAGCTCACATACCTTACCTTCCTGTAAGCACCATTTAACACCAGCCATCTTTTCACTGCCATAACCCCATAAGGCTTCATTACTCTCATTACAGGCAGATATCTGATTCTAATTAGGAGGAAGGTCAACGTATGGAACCACAGTGGAACTGAGGAAATGCAGCTGTAAAACCAGAAGAATAAACTCTGCTGGATCTGAGTTGATCTGTTGGAAAAGTTGTATTTTTTGTCAGTTTCAAGTCAAAACTTCCTTTAAACCTAAGCACACTTCTCCACTTATTGACAGCTTCTTTTATTCTATTGAAGAATAAACCCCGCCATGCTGCAAGCTCCTTTATTCAATATGTCTACACATAATTGTCACTTGGCAGGTCTAAATGTCACCATTTAAAGGGTAACAAAAGTTCATGAGCATAAGAACAAAAAAGGCAAACAGTTGGGGTTATTTTTAAACTTTGAAGCAGCGCACAAGGAAATCTTAGAAGTGACTTTGAAACATGCAATTTATGTCTTCATCATCTGCTGTGTATGCATGGTAAACCATCTGTGTCAGTGTGTTTTCATCAGTTTTTGGAGTCTTGCTGCAGCTTTATTAAATGTTTCATCATCCTGGGTTAATGTCTTAAATAAGTGAAGCTGATCTATCTGCACTGTGCTCTCACAGAAACAATATTTGTGTTTCTAACTGCATTTTTAATGAACTGTTCCCTCAACCAAGCCATCTTGAAAGAGATGTCAAAACTAATTCAAACACATCTGAAGGAAAGTGACAGTTTTTAGGCGTAATTGTCACTGTGCTGGTTCTAATCTAGGAGCATGACATGCTGTGATAACAGGGGCACATCCTGCAAAGTAATAAGAGCCGTTCATTTTGTATTGTTAATCAAACATACCTTAAAGTTTACAACACATTTGTACATTTGTCAAGAATGGCAGATAAATCCTAAATAAAACATGCCATACAAGCCTAAATACAGGCAGTTTTATTTTCCTTGAATCATGTGAAAAAGTATGATCCTCTGGAATCTAGACACTAAAATGTAAATACACAGAGCCATTTATCTATATGTTATGTGAGCTGATTATAACTGAGACAAGCTGTCACAGTGGCAGTGTCAGGAGGTGACACTGAAGGGAGACTCCAGGGGGAGACATGGTGATCCTCAGGAACACTGTGGCTTAGTGAGGGTCAAGTTAACTCACAAAAGATGCCAGTCTTAGAATAATGGTTATCAATGCAGCATTTTATCCTTATAAGATCACAATAATGTTAGAGGATCCCATCTTTAATAAAGTACTTCTCTGTCTATCTCTAAAAGCTCTGGTAAGCAGTACAGAGATGGAGCCAAGTTCCATATGGCCGTTTGTATGGTAATAACCAATGCAATCAAGTTCTATGACCATCTAGTGCCTCCTTCTATCTTCTTTATCCCCTGTCCAGTTCAAATGCATGGCTGTTTACTATATCTCATGGATAAGATTAAAAGTTTTATCACTCTAACTCAACCCAACTTAACTGGAGAATCAGGACTCACCATCAAAAACATGAGATGTCTATACTACCAAGTATTTCTACTTGGGATGAAACAGCTACTGTTTTTACCAATAACCATGGTAAAAAAAAATTCTGAGCGACGCAGGAAATTGCATTTGTTGCCGATGTCAGATATGCTGATATTTACAAATTAATTTTAGCCAATACTGATATCAATACTTAAAACAATTTTAAGTTTTGAGGGTGAACACATTTCAGTCCTTAAAACACACTTGTAAGTGTAAGGAATGATGATGATAAAAAAACTCCAGTGGACGTAGTTCTGTTGGTCCAGCCTAACACTTCTCGAACTTATTTGTTTGTATGGCACAGCTGATAAAGACAGATTTTTATAGCCAAAATATCAGTTTTAATTATCAGAAAAAATTTCATATCTGCCGCTACAGATATCACGCCGATAATATCGTGCATCCCAAAAACTTCTCTACAGTTATCACACTGCTCAAATTTTGATAAGCATCAAAACAGTTTGCAATAAGTGCAAATTCATGTCATGGTTTATGTCCAGACAGCACGTAACATGGGCCTGTTAACTGAGGTCAGGTATGGGACCATATGCCAGTTTGGCACTTTACCTAGTCAACCTTGGTCTATAGCTACGTTTCCATTACCCTTAGAAATGCACAAAATCTGAATAGCCCTAAAAAAAGGTAATGGAAACACCTTAATTTAAAAAAAACCTCTCAAATATAGCTAAAAAGGTTTGATGCTCCCATGAGGAGGATTTTTAGACGTTTCGATATAGAAATATATCACAAAAGTGCAATGGAAACACTTTTTCCGCATTTCTTTGTCACAGGACATTAGTACTGTGTCATGACCAGTTCACTCCAAATCGACATGGCGTGGTCCATGCAAACAGAAGAGGGGACCGAGACGTTTCTTAACATCATACTCATATGCTTATATGTGGCTTTTGCCATACGAACTTTGCCTCTGAACTGTCATCTGTTGCCTTTGCCTTTTGTTCAAAATTGTCAAGGCAACCGCTGTAGCCCTAAACATAACCATACAAAAACACCACAGGTTTGAGTGTCCAGCTTCCTTGCAGCGGAGTCTCATGTGTGTGGATAATAATAGTGAAGAGAGAGAAAATGAGTAAAGTCAGTGAAGGACAATCAATCATCATTAAGAACATCTACCAAAATACATAATCTTACCTATTATAAATACGATTACAACAAACGGTTTCTTAAATAATTTTTTGGTCATTTATTTGTTAAATCTTTCAGATGTCCGACTCATTTGCATGTGGGGAGGCCTTTTTGACTGGAGAGGTAAACTTTACACTTAATATTGGTATCACACAGTCCTGAAGTTACTCCTGATGTGGTAGGTAGGAAAAAAGTTAATTTCCGACTCTGTCATTCATACATGCATGCATAAATAAATAATCATATATATATATATATATGGGATTATGTAAGTTTTCTGTCTATTTTGTTTGTTCTTCATCTATTTTAGATGGGCAGTTGTGAGAGGAAACCACACCCGGCCCCCGAAAAAAAAGCTGTAAACCTAGGGGAAACACTGCAATGCGTGCGTAATGGCACAGAATGTTCACCTTCAGTTGGTAATGTGATTACAGGAAGAAAGGACAGAGCAGATGCTTCAAGGAGCTTTTTTTTTCTTTCTCTTTTTGAAGCCACAGAAGACAGGAAATTTGAGAGATTTTTCTTTTAGTAACGGATTACTTTTATGAAAATATAACTAATAACAGGATTTCTTGAATTGTAAAATGAACGCGTTACGTTACTCATTAAAACAAAAAAGTAATCTGAGTTCTCTAACAGATTACTTTGTAACGCGTTATCCCCAACACTGCTCCTGAGCACGTCAGAAATAGACACACAGTCTTACCAACAATTCCCAAAAATGTGCCAAACACAAGTTGTCACAAAGGAGTCCAGCTGGTGCTTCTGGCCATCAGTCAACAACCAGGTCTCACAAGAGTATGATAAGACTAGGGGATACAAGGACCGAAAGATTCTGACTTCATTCGCATACTCAGATATGGGAGCACCACACTGTCTTGCTCAGCAAACCCACTGCCCCATTTGCAAGTTAACCAAAGTGAATGGAAAAAGCACATAAAAGGTTTTTTTAGGGACAGCAGACACTGCTGTCTCTCTCCTCTGCTTGCTATCATCTCCACCATAGCACATACCATTGACTGCTTGAAAAAAAAGTCATAGTTGATCAGCAGACTCAACAAGCTGACAGATAATTATTATGATGTGTTCAAATGTAACATCAGGAAAACTCTGTTTCTGACAAAAAAAAAAACTTCAATGAATAGGATGAAAATTGGGTTATTTTTCAGCAATGTAGAATAGAACAGATGGAATCATGACTGTCCTACCTTTTAACTCAAGTTCTACACAGCTTACACGACTTTTGTTAAACTATATGGTCACTTTACTGCTCCACTATTTGGTAATAATGTGTGAATGTAATTATACTGGAAATTACTGCAATTAGTGGTTACAAATACAATAAAAGCATAAATGGTATCACTGGTGCACTTACTTGATCATCAAGGAAAATACAGAGAATAATAATAAAAAAAACTTGATGTTTTTATCGTACTACTTTAAAATACCTTCATATTTTCCAAAATAATAAGTTGCTCCTTTTTTGAAAATATTTAACTACAATCTGAAAAGTGCAATAGTGGCGCTTTTGTAAACTTAAAGGCCTTTCGTCAGGCATTTTCACATTCTGACATCGTGATTGAAGTCAGATTAATTGTGCAGCAATATTCAATAAGTGGACAATTTCAAGTCTTAACAAGTTGAACTTTGTAGTGTTCTGTGATCTTTAAATCAAACATTTTGAAATGATTTTGCATGATGTATCAGTACTTTCTGAACATTTTCTGAAAATATAGAAATATTGTTATATTGAAATTCTAGTATCATTAAATTTCTCATTTCTACAGCACATGTAGCATGGTTTACCATGGATCTCTGTTGTGCTTGAACCCACACTACCACTTCTAAAACTGCCCTTGCATTCTCTGACTTCTTTCTTCACATAATGAGTTGTCACGTTCTCATGGACTAGAGTATCCTCGGGCAACATCACAAACGCAGGACAATTTTCAGGTGTGAATGTGTGAGTGTGAATGTGTTTTGTCAATGTCAACTAAAACAATTACAACCTAAGGCGCTGTTTGAAAATAACCGGCTGAAACCTGAGGGCTTTTAGCAGGCTAACATCCACCACACCTTTGATTAAAAACTTTGTAAAGCAGGTTATGTAACAGACGTGTCTATGATGTTCAAACCATTTTAGAGACTAAAACTCCGCATTTATGAAAACTATTGTTTCTACAGTAATTAAAAGAAAACATATCTGCACCCAGACGTGGAGCTGGCAGTGGTAGAGCTTTAACTCAGCATATCACAGGTAGCTGACAGTAAACAGCTAGTATATGTCACCAAACCTCTATGCAAGGTCTAGGGATGTTCTTGGCAAGGAAACATCTGCCTGGTCTCTTTGCACTGTCTGCACTCAGACGATTGCACTGGCATCAGTGAAACTCCCTGCAGATCCTTCTGTTCAGAGAGTGTTTCGGTCATGCTCAGATGTGGCTCCCTCAGGTACTGTTGGTTGAGGAGCACTTCTTGCTGTCACCGGGATAACGAGTTTCTGTGCCAGCTCCTCCAGCCAGTCTTTGATGCCACTCTGTACTGTATTCAGCTATGAATGTTTTTTTTTTCCTCCAGGAAACCTTGCAGCGATGTATACATTGAACCATCTGTCAGCTTAGGAGAAGATGATGATCTGCATCCATCATGTCTTTGAGGGATGTTGGCATTAATTCAGCGAACACACATCTTTTATGTGCTGTTTTGGTAGTCAGAAAGGCATACTGGCACTACAAATCTCACTTTAGTTCAACTCCTGCTTTGTTTTTTCACTTCCTTTCAGTGAACCTTTCTCAGTAGAGTCATGGGACCTAAACAGTACCATAGCAGTTACTGTGTCCTGCCAAACACACAATGGGAGGTTGTTCTTTTTAGTGAATTTGAGTCATGTTTACCCAAAAACCCTGCTTGCTCAGCATTTTGGGTTTCATGAAGTCCATTTCTGTCATCACAAAGAAAGATGAGACAACCTGTCCATGGCTTGTTTTTAAAGTAGGAAAACTGTAACGTCTAGGTCCAAAGTTTTAATATGAAGTTATGAACATATGGACCATTAAGATGCAAACAAGAAAGCACAATGTGGCTGCAGGGTCATGCTTAAGAGAAGTTAGCTTGTGCATGTTTGCATGCACACTTAAGACTACTTGGATTTCTGTCCTTGTCCCAGTACATACGCACTGTGGTAGAATCGAATGACAGAAATGCAAGTCAACTATGGTAGGTAGCAATATGTCATTTTCACTGAGTTACTATTGGACATTTTTCTGGTTGAATCATCACATCCAAGGCCGCCCATTAGGAGGTAAAAAGGAGAGAGCTTTTGGGGGCCCAGCCAAGCTGGGGGTCCACAAAGGACAGCAAAATTCATGATCCATTGTAAAGTTAAGCTGTAATAATCATATCTTATTTTTGACCTGAATAAAAACTATTCTAATCAGAGCAACAAAAAAGCTTTAAATGTGAAAATATTAAAATGTCATTACCTCCGCCAAGGGGGTTATGTGATCCGCAGGGTTTGTTAGTTAGTTAGTTTGTTTGTTAGCAACATAACTCAAAAAGTTATGGATGGATTTTGATGACATTTTTCAGAAAATGTCAGAAATTGCATAAGGAAGAACTGATTAGATTTTGGGAGTGATCCGGATCACCGTCTGGATCCAGGAATTTTTTCAAGGATTCTTTACTATTGAGAGATAGGGCTAATGGCGGAGGTCTGCGCTCTCCGAGTGCTTTTCTAGATTTAGATGATTTTGTATGATGCACATCTGAGAGTACAGGTACAACACAAGCAAAGCTCTAGACAGGAGGAAATGACATCATTAAGTGCCACAAAGTGCTTCAAGCCCAAACGAACGCAGGTGCTGTCATACACTAATGAGGTAATACACATAGTGAATAGAAGCAGGGGTTTGTTGCAAGTGTTTTGATTTGGGGTTTTTTTGGTATGTTTTCCTAGTAATATACATCATATCACGATCACCAATGAAAAGTCTTTAGCAATAAGTGCTGGGTTGCTCACAAAGAGGCATTAAACTATTGAAGTAGAATGGGTTGGTGTAACTGTATTTGGGAGATTTATTCTACCACTGGAAACAACAGAGGTGTTCCTGAAAAGGCTGGGCTTTTAGCTCTCCCTTGAAAGTACAAAGTGACTGTGGATTGAATAGAGTAGTGTAATTCATTGCACCATTGTGGGACAATGGAGGAGAAGAGTTGAGCAAGAGACTTAGGGCCCTAAAGTGATGGAAGAACAAGGAGCCTTTCACTAGCTGAGCATAGTGGGCCAGATTAGGGACACCTGGATAAGGATGCAACGAATCATCAATGTTGTCATCAAAATTCAATGGCAAAATTTTTTGCCAAACGATTCAGTGGTCGATAATTCATTGGATTCGTGTTTCCAAGCTAAAAGCACCCATTGCACTATTTTCCAGCATGGATATCGACTAGGAGTGACCCATCTCCCATCCTTGCAATCTTTGCTCATAGTTGCATGCAAACTGTCGACTGTGACGCGTCACAGAAACAAGACATAGCATAATGTTGGGGCTGATGCAATATGGCTGTGTCCAAAAATGTATAAACTCATGAGCATTTGCCCTCACTGCTGCAAATAGAAGAGTTTAACTTCTGCTACAGAGTCCTGACTAATGCCAGTAAGTAGAGGACAATTAAGATAAATGTTAAAGTCCAGTTTTAGTCAGACTAACATAATAAATCAGTTTTTTTTAAACTGTGTTAAATGTACTAAGGGACTCAAAAGACTCTTTCCTGCTTGCCACAATATTTAAAACTTCAGCATGGAGTACCCACTGCTTGTTGGTTCGTAGAGGCAGAGGAGGTGTGACAGTCAACACAGCAGCAGCAGAACAACAATAGTAGAGAAAATTAAAGACAAACTGATTAACAAAGCCCACAATTATCCATATTTACAGCTGCAAAAAAAAGTATGTGAACCCTTTGGGATTTCTTGGATTTCTGCATAAATTGGTCATAAAATGTCTTCTGATCTTCATCTAAGTCACAACAATAGACAAACACAGTCTGCTTAAACTAATACCGCACAAAAAATATGTTTTCATGTTTTTATTGAACAAAACATGTAAACATTCACAGTGCAGGGTGGAAAAAGTATGTGAACCTTTGGATTTAATAACTGGTTGACCCTCCTTTGGCAGCAATAACCTCAACCAAACGTTTCCCGTAGTTGCAGATCAGACCTGCACAATGGTCAGGAGGAATTTTGGACCATTATTCTTGGGATGTCTGGTGTGAATTGCTCTCTTGAGGTCATGCCGAAGCATCTCAATCAGGCTGAGGTCAGGACTCTGACTGGACCACTCCAGAAGGTGTATTTTCTTCTGTTGAAGCCATTCTGTTGTTGATTTACTTCTATGCTTTGGGTCGTTGTCCTGTTGCATCACCCATCCTCTGTTGAGCTTCAGCTGGTGGACAGATGGTCTTAAGTTTCACTGCAAAATATCTTGATAAACTTGGGAATTCATTTTTCCATCAAGGACAGCAATCCGTCCAGGCCCTGAGGCAGCAAAGCAGCCCCAAACCATGACGCCCCCTCCACCATATTTCACAGGTGGGATGAGGTTTTGATGTTGGTGTGCTGTTCCTTTTCTTCTCCACACATAGAGTTGTGTGTTCCTTCCAAACAACTCAATTTTGGTTTCATCTGTCCACAGAATATTTTGCCAGTAGTGCTGTGGAACATCCAGGTGCTCTTTTGCAAACTTCAAACATGCAGCAATGTTTTTTTGGGACAGCAGTGGCTTCCTCCGTGGTGTCCTCCCATGAGCTCCATTCTTGTTTAATGTTTTACTAATTGTAAATTTGTCAACACAAATGTTAGCATGTTCCAGAGATTTCTGTAAGTCTTTAGCTGACACTCTAGGATTCTTCTTCACCTCATTGTGCATTCTACGCTGTGCTCTTGCAGTCATCTTTACAGGATGACCACGCCCAGGGAGAGTAGCAACAGTGCTGAACTTTCTCCATTTGTAGACAGTCTGTCTTACTGTGGACACATGAACATCAAGGCTTTTAGAGAAACTTTTGTAACTCTTTCCAGCTCTTTTGTGCGAGGCATGGTTCACATCAGGCAATGCTTCTTGAGAACAGCAAATTCAAAACTGGTGTGTGTTTTTTGTAGGGCAGGGCAGCTTTAATCAACACATCCAATTTCATCACATTGATTGGACTGACTCCTGGCTCCAACTAGCTCTTGGAGAAGTCATTAGCCTAGGGGTTCACATACTTTTCCACCCTGCACTGTGAATGTTTAAATTTTTTGTTCAATAAAAACATGAAAACATATTTTTTTTGTGTGGTATTAGTTTAAGCAGCCTGTGTTTGTCTATTGTTGTGACTTAGATGAAGATCAGAACACATTTTATGACCAATTTATGCAGAAATCCAAGAAATCCCAAAGGGTTCACATACTTTTTCTTGCAACTGTATGTATGTAAGTGCCACTGCACAACAGTGTTCATTTCGTAAACTAAAACTATGACTATTCATCGACAGCCTTTTTTTCCATGACAACAACTAGACTAAAACTAACAAAAATAGATCTGTGATGACTAAAACTGTATAGATGACTAAAACTAGACTTAAATGTAATTTGGGTTTCATCTGACATTCAAAATCCATGATATTTCTCAAATGGGGGTAAATCTGTCAAAAAACAATGTAACTGTAGCTATTCTGCCTTTCAGCTGTAGAAAGCAGGGACCCCAGGTTTAGCAGAGTGCATAGAACACACTACCATGGATTTGGTACCAGATTTAGGCAAGAAAACAAATGTTTCGACTGAAAGTAAAGACTAAAATGTGAGGACTATTTATGGACTAAAACTAGACTATAATGTTTTAAGTTTTCGTCAACTTAAACTAGACTAAAACTAAAAAGGATAGATATGACTAAAATGTGACTAAAACTAAAATGAATTTCAGTTAAAGACTGAAACTTAGACTAAAATTAAAAATAGCTGCCAAAATTAACACTGCTGCACAGCCAAAAGATGAAAAACTTGTGTCTGAAAGGATCAATTGGAAAAGTCAACATGGAGTAACGAGTGATTCCGAAAAAAGGGGGGGAGGTCAGACTTGTATTTTGTTGAGGGTAAAAAGAGTCATAACCAGAAGAAACTAAGGCACACTGTATTGAAAAAGATAAAAAGCCTTTAATATATGGGCTAAAGTGCCTATGGGTTCCAACTTACAACGTCTTCATCAGGGCAAATGCCCTGAAAATTGTTTTTATGTTCCTCTGATTGCAGTACATCTTGATCTTCACTCCCAAGTTTTTATCCATTTACCCTGATGTTTTTGTCTTTTCACTGGCCAGACCAAATTGGCTTAAGTTGACAGAGCTGAGCCTTTAAAAGGTTTCTCCTGGAGTTTGTAGACTGATTTCTTCCATGAAGATTTGCCATTGAGCATTTGAATCTTCCTTAAAAAATAATTCCAAGCTTTTTAACAGATCAACTTGGAGATTTCATCTTAAGAAAAAGAAGCAGCCAACAAGTGTGTGCATTGGTTTTCTTTGGCTGTGTGATTAATGTCCTCTGATGAGTATCTCTTCAGTGTTCTTCTAGACCACTCTGCTTTTCATGTTGATACTTTCTTCCTCCTGGCTGTAATCATCTTGCACAACCATGTACTCAACTTCTATTGTTTTTTTTCTTCTGCTCCTTTTTGTAGAGGATTCCTGTAGTTAAGATGTCAGTATTTGCCCTGTTGTCTGTCTGATGGTGACTGGAACAAGGGGAATTTTACCTCTTGAGGTGAGAGTGGCTGTTCTGTTTAGAGGTTGAGCTATTCTGTCAAGTTTAAGCTACTTTTTCGTTTGTCCTTGAACATGCTGAAATAAATCATCACTCTCCCTTGATAGCATTTTACTAATATTATTCTAATATTTGTTTTCGAGCTTCTACAGTTTTCTGTTTCAGACCATGTATATTCTTTATTTTGCAACTCGTTTTTGTTGACCCAAAATAAAGGGAAGACAGGGATCAAAATGAACATGAATCAAATATTGTTAAATTCTCAATGTCCCTTTTATGCTATCCTTTGGTTAATACTGAATGTGTGAACATTGGGTATTGACCTTCTACAGACAGAGTATGAGGGCGGGGACATCCTACACATATCTGCCAATTACCCCTACTGTTACCTGTTCAACCCTTTACCTCTCCCTCACATTCCCTCTGGACTCTTGTCAGCAGTTCTTGGTGCAAACTTTCTCTGTAATTGTTTTCAGCCCAGTGTCTGCTTGAGCTCTAAGTGTCACTATCTGGCTGTTTGAAAGAAAACAGGTAAGATCAGTTAAATATGGACTGTGATTGTCCTGACTACTACCGGTCATGCACCAGTTTGTAATGATCAAAATTTAACCAGAATTTGTGCTATTTTACACAAACATAAAACAGACCATTGATCAGTAATTCCAAAAACAAGAGTTAAACTTGGGATACAAGTCTGCTAAAAGGGGTAACGTAGAAATATATGATACACTATATTGCAAAAAGTATTCACTCACCCATCCAAATAATTGAAATCAGGTGTTCCAATCACTTCCATGGCCACAGGTGTATGAAATCAAGCACCTAGGCATGCAGACTGTTTCTACAAACATTTGTGAAAAAAAGGGTCACTCTCAGGAGCTCAGTGAATTCCAGAGTGGTACTGTGATAGGATGCCACCTGGGCAACAAGTCCAGTCGTGAAATTTCCTCCTTCCTAAATATTCCACTGTCAACTGTCAATGGTATTATAACAAAGTGGAAGCAATTGGGAACAACAGCAACTCAGCCACGAAGTGGTAGGCCACGTAAAATGACGGAGCGGGGTCAGCGGATGCTGAGGCGCATAGTGCGCAGAGGTCGCCAGCTTTCTGCAGAGTCAATCACTACAGACCTCCAAACTTCATGTGGCCTTCAGATTATCTCAAGAACAGTGCATAGAGAGCTTCATGGAATGGGTTTCCATGGCCAAGCAGCTGCATCCAAGCCATACATCACCAAGTGCAATGCAAAGCGTTGGACACAATGCTTTACACCACTGCGTCCAATGCAAAGCGTTGGATGCAGTGGTGTAAAGCACGCCGCCACTGGACTTTAGAGCAGTGGAGATGCGTTCTCTGGAATGACGAATCGTGCTTCTCCATTTGGCAATCTGATCGACGAGTCTGGGTTTGGCGGTTGCCAGGAGAATGGTACTTGTCTGACTGCATTGTGCCAAGTGTAAAGTTTAGTGGAGGGTGGATTATGGTGTGGGGTTGTTTTTCAGGAGCTGGGTTTGGCCCCTTAGTTCCAGTGAAAGGAACTCTGAATGCTACAGAGGAGACTGCCACACGTAATTGCATTTTTACTATCTATCTATCTATCTATCTATCTATCTATCTATCCATCTATCTATCTAAAAAGTCTAAACATAGAAATAATGATATATTTTACACATACTTTGAGGCAAGGACAACAATTGTGATTATTTGGTACCATTAAAAATATACTTATAGTTTAAAAATTTTCAAACTAAAATGTACCATAATCCAGTCTCTAATCATTAACCATCAAATGTTATTCTAAACATTTGTTTTAAAATTATTTCTTTAACTCCAAAATGAGGAATAATCTTGTGAGTGAGGAATAATGGCCACAAATTGAAGAAAAGGTGTAAACCTTGTGTTATTTATTTGAAATGGAGTTGGAGAAAATTATGTAACACAGTAACAGACACTATGCTATCATACTGTAAAAACAAGGAAATGGGGTGTCAAATTTGACTCACAAGGATAACAAATGTGTAGTCCAAATGAAGAAAAACACGAGTTAAAAGATAAACCTGTAGGGAAATAACTGGCTTGAATATATGACAGTGAATATCTTTGCTTTCATATCATTAATTGGCTGCACATGAGCATCATGCTTCACTTTAAAGGTGTTTTTTGCTGACTTTCAGAAATCTCCAGGAACTACTTGACGACATTAGAAACCAAAAGATCCCAAATCAGGTCAGACACAGTTCAGACATAAGTATAAAAGTTAGTCTACTGTCCGCTGAACTTTGTAGAACCAATTCAAGGTCACAGTGTGAAAATAAAAGCATCATCATGAATAAAAAACCCTCCACAGTGATGAAGAGTGCTTTTGAATATGATGCTGCATATTCTCAGCTCCTCCCACTTCAAACCTTCTCTGAGAAGTCAGAAAAGATTCTTTCTGTATTTTTCCCCTATTTTTTTTTCTTTCTAAAAAAAGAACTTAAAGAGTTCGGAACTTCACCCAGAGCTTCCCCACTAATGGGGTCCTATCTATTATTTCTGAGTGTACTGCTGTGCTGGGTGGTTTGAAACCGTTCCTAGACAAGCCAGCATCTCGCTTTTAGTCCTGTACCTGTCATCTAGATGCAGCCCCGGCCTCATTCCTACACCATAAGTCCTCTATATTATTAATTATTTGCACTTCTCGGCAGTGATTCACTGTTTTCTTTCAATTTAGCCCATCTGTTGATTAAAAAAAAAAACACTTCATTTGTGATTTGTCCCAAAACTCTCATAGTCAAATATATATCAAGAACCTTGACTTGGCCTGGACTGTATAAAATATTGATGGGAAAGTTCATTTATGCGGGATGTTTTTTCTCTCAGTTTGAATTAAAAAGAAAGGTTTGGGGAGCGCAGATGGTCAAGTGGTTTAAGGCACTACCCATGTACGCGGGCGGCCCAGGTTGAATCTGACCTGTGGCCCTTTACCGCATGTCTCTCCCCACTCTCTTCCCTGTTTCCGAATCTATCCACTGTCCTTCCTCTGTCTGGAAAGGTTTGATTTCCTCAATGGAAAAATAAACTAATAGCCTCTGAACAGAAACAAGTGTAACCGCTACTTATACTTGAATGAACTTGTCATTTTAGCAAATGCAAGTTTTCAAAATGAAAGTGGACTTACTACACGGAAGCTCACTGTATGGGATGGGGGGGTAATGTTATATCATGATTAGAAGATAAGGATGCCATAATTACACAGTAAATTCACAACACTTTATCCACAATTTACCATCCAGTATCAAGGACCTCATTGTTGGAACAACTTACCGAGTAATAATAGAAAGTACAGCAGCTTAAAGTTGTTTAAGAAACCAACCAAACATATTTTGTTGGACCCGTTAAGCACAACAAAATGATAGATTAAAAAATACATATCTTTTTAGTTTTCTCTCTTATTGTAATATCTCTCTTGATTTATTCTTTTAACTGTTTTAAAATATCTGTATAGTTTTGATTTGTACCATTTTAATTCTTAATCTAAATGTTCAATTTCTTACATTAGGAAGAACACTGGGAAAGCCCATATGTGTTTTTTGTTTTGTTTTTTTTTGTATTCCCCTGCACATTTTTTTTAGTTTTTTGTCACTGACTTCCAAATCATCATGCACTGCATGCATTGCATTCCTTGTTCTATTCTGTGTTTGATTCATTTTTCTTTGTTCATGTGAGGATTTTTTCCTGCTTTTGAAATAAAAAGGCGACTGCCTCCAGCAAATTTATTGCTGCCCCCACTCCTCAAAGCACTCATGTCATAAAATGTGTAATTTTCTGACTAGGTAGATGTCATTTTTAACTGCAATTTAAAAAATAACGGCTATCATTATAAAGTTTGTTCAAAAACATTTGAATTAAGCTCTAATGGCTGATAACTTGAAAAATACTCTGACTGTCATTTGCATTAATATTTCAGAAAATAAGAGAAAAATGTCATTTGCTTAATAATGTGGAAAGCGGTGTATATGCACATGTGCACATGATCAGAATGGTACCACCTCTGCCTCAATTTCAGCCAGGAGAACCCTGATATGTGCAATATAATAAAATTAAATTTAAAAAACATATAGTGTAAGAGATGTACATCATTAAAAAAATTTTAAAGAAGTGGATCTATTGCCTAAATTGTTTTTTTCAATCATTGTCACTCAATGTGTCAAAAATACAATAGACAGCTCACACAGACCAGAATCATGTGAATAAAACATGCATAAATAGTACTATCATTCTCCACAAGCTCACACCAAGCTCTGCTTAGCAGAGATCACACAGACACCCTATGAAACAGCATTACAGAGTCCAACAGCTTATATTATGTAGAAGCAATGTAGATATTTCCCATGAGCAACATCAGCCAGAGCAGGAAATGAAGGATTTAGTCAACTGATATGGTAAACCTGCAACATGCCTGATTTGCAGCATCAGGATCATATTATGCTTGTAAGAAACGTTGATAATGTTGATGAGTGGCAAAGTCTCCTGGAGGTTTTCATGAAGCCCTGCGGTGATAATCTGCATCCCCAAAGTTCACATAACTTTCAGAAAAACACGTTTACAACAGGACATCCCCTAACAACACCAGGTGCCAATCAAGAAAGCTTTGTTGTAAACCTGGCCCTTTATTTTCATATTCCTTAATAACAGCATGTAAGCATCATAATGTAACACTCCAACAGCAATATGAAAAGGAAAATGTACCAGTGTGTTAGTCATCATGAAAACAAATGTAGATGGTCTGAAATAGATGACTGCAGCACAAAGCTGTCACTCAAGTGACCAACACTGGGGCAAATGCAGTATTTTTAAGGCAGGTGGTTCTAATGCTTTTTAAATACATTCAACAAACAACGTCTGTCACAAGCTTCATTTAGCAATCACAGTGGTATAGTTTGATCTGGAATATATAAATAGCTCAGCATATTTCTTGAAGATAAGAAAAAAAAACAGCAGCCATATTGCACAGCACACAAACAAAACAGGCATCCCAGATGTCTATATTTACAGAAATGAGAGTAACAAACTCACCTTTGTAAGCCAAATCTTCAGTGCTTGAGGCAGGTAGCTCCATAGAGGTAAGTTGTCATAGAGTGGACCCATTCATGCATCCAAAGAAAAACAATATCCTGAAGCAAAAACAGGACTAGGTCAGTTCATTATCTTAACAAACTGATACATGAGCAGGTGTCTGACAAATTTTAAATAAAGCATAGCTTTTTTATCCTGGTCAATTTAGGCCTACATTTTTTCTTTGAATGTGGAGTTTCTAGCACAAAATAGTGTAACACATAGGCATACCCTGTGTAAATGCAAAATAATTAGAAGGGAAAACGTTGCTAATGAAGCAGATACTGTGTGTCAAGCAAGCTTAAGAAAAACATTTTTACCAATTACTTACGTTCATACTTTGACATGCTCCTAAATTATTAGCTTTAGCAAGCAAATGTTATATTCTCCACAAGAATAACTGTTGGTAAGTGGTTAGCTAACTTAAACAGGCTCAGCGTGGTGCACTAGCTTATTCCCCACAGCCGTTACCAAAAGTTAACCTTCCTCCTCTTTTGATTTGATTGGCAGTTGGCAAACCAGCAAAAGTTTATCAGCGTCGCACAGCGGACAGGAGTGAAGACAGTGGATTGGCAAGCAAAACGAGAACTCAGCTTTCAAATAAAGGAGTAGTCGTTTGTTTTTGGTTGTTTAAATGTGTCTCCAAGCAGATTCTTCGTAATAGCGTCTGTATTTAGAAAATGTAACACCAAAAAACCCTTTTTTTGCTAGCCAAACATCGTAGACTTTCATAGACAGTATGCTTTGTCAAAGATGGGTCTATTACACAAAGAGGAACCACTCTGTATTATTTAGGTTCGTGTTAGGCAATATTTATTAATCTGCGATGTGTCTTTTCTTTCTAAAAACAAAGGAGCAAGTCATCACAAACGATCTGAATTATAGCTTCAGGTAATCAAAGGAAACTACCACTGTCTGTTATAACTTGACTTTAATTGTAAAATGTACAGTTTGAATTTTATTAAACATTACTAACCTAACCTAACCTAACGTACCATCTGTACGTTTGGAGCTGTTCATAGCGATGTGGAACCGCTACCCCTGTCAGTTGGCTGCTTAAAAGTTTAACTTTTATTTGGGGGGCCTTATCCATTTGAAAACATGAAAAAACGACTCACAAGGAAGTTAAAGTGCCGGGAAATCCCATGAGATTTTTCAGAAGCCCTTTTTTGGACATTAAACTGCTTTCTTTTGTCATATCACAAAATTACTATTTCTGTGTTTGATAAGTAACATATCTGGTTATTTTTATCTTTTACCGCATCTACAATGACAATAACAACAACAATACTATTTCTACTACTAGTACTACTACTACTACTGATACTACTAACAATAATAATAATGATAATTATTGTGGGGTTTTTGGTTAGTGTTATGATAATAGCACCACTAGTCATATGTTGCTTGCCATGACAGCAAACACTCCAGTAAAATTGTGTATAAAATACACGGAGGCTTTTCACCAGTGTTATCTTTAGGCAATCAGATAAAAGAAATCCATAGTTATTACCAGAAAACTTCAAAACCCCCTTTGTCCTCAGTGCAAACTCACCCGGTCATGCACTTTCTCTATCTCTATTTTATTGTTTAGTGGGTATGTAGTGACAGAAATTCAAAGGGGGAAAAAAGAGAAAAAATGACCACATATTATTTAAAACAGAATTGAAGTTCACATTCCAGCCAATGTGGCAGCTCTGTTACGGCTGGTAACAGTAGAGAGCTAAAAGTGTCTCACAGAGCAGTAGGCCAATGTACAAAAGGGCCAATCAGGTCTCAGAGCACACAATACTGAGATTGTCCTTCTTAAAGTCAAGAATGACTTTGGTCTGTCCGCGGACGTCGGATGATGTTCAGCGCTAATCCTCTTAGCCCGGGGTGCAGGTTTCAACTCTGAACTGCTCCATTTTGATCGGCTGCTTCAGAAGCTCGCTGTAAGGTTACACTGGGCCAAAATGTGTTTTCATGCATATGTTACATCAGTTTTCTGCAGCCGCTTTGGGAGCACTGATTTCATCATATCACACGCTGTGGTCAAGTGTTTCACTGCAGACTGACAAAGTTTTATTTAATCTACTTTCACTCTTAACAACTGCAGCCCTTTTTATTATGAATCATAAATTCAAGCCTGTATATCTGCATAGATGAGAAAAAATATTCATTTCAACAAATCCATTCAAGAAAGAAAATCCTTCAGGTGTATCATTTCAGAAGTTTTTTTTATGCACTGCTCTTAGTGCTGAAAGCTAAATGCTAAATCACGTGGCTTTTTTGAGCTGGTGAATTTAATAGCTAGCATAACTTGGGTGTTACATATGTTGTTGCACAAAGAGTGTGAGGCTGTGGTTGGGCGTTGTGTTGTTAAAAGGGAGAAAATGGAGCAGTCCTCAGGAGTAGTCGTTGATATTCTCAGGAATGCTTTCAATTAAGGGCTTCTCCCTTTCCCTTATTAATTAAAGCCCAAGCATTTGGAAAATTAAAACCGCATTGAGTGAGGGAGAGAGCGAGAGAACAATGACTAAAGTGTAGGTGGTTTGTGCCTGGAGCTCTTTGTGTGTGTATGAGTGCACACTTTAAGTGTGTGGATAATGGCAGGGAAAACAGTCAGGGGGAGGAAGAAAGCATGAGAATGCATGGTGGGAGCAGGACTCAGAAAATAAAGGAGAGACAAAAGAGCTTCTTGTCATTTTCATCCCTGTCTCCTCCTCCTCTTCATAACCTCACCCTGTTTATCTGACTTGTGTTGCACATTTCCGGATCCATCATGCTTTAATCTGTTTTTATGAGCCTGTGTAGACCTTGTGTGTCCCAAAACCTTAACTGTGTTTGTATGTGTGAGTTTTTTGTTTCAGTGTGTGTGAATGTGTGTAGCAGGGGGCTGGTTACTACAAAGCATGCCGTGCCTATTGGGTTATCATCAATTCCAAGTCATATCATTGCTCAGAGTGTCCCCAGACATTCTGGTTGATGTAGCATTCTTGTTACTCCACATGGCAGGAATAACACTGACGACATGTCGCCATGGCATTTATTAAAATTTCTTTGCAGGGATGGTTGCCACAGTGTTTATCATCATCACAGATAAGAATGTTGATGATGGCCAGCTACCTGAGTTAGCAGAAGAAAATAAGTCTTCAAAAGTAAAGAATACATTTACAATATTTCCCGAATAAAACCACCTGTATTTGCAATATATGCAGTTACAATGCCTACAGAAAGTATTCACCCCTTTGATGTTTTTTTCCATTTTATTCATTCTATGAATCAACTATTTTTACTCAATTAACTTTACTTTGTAGAAATCTTGTTCCATTTTGACAGTAAAGAGGTTTTTTTCTTTTATGTCAGAAGGCAAAATTATATCCTCCATGGTTGATTTGTAGGGGTAAGGGTAAAACATCCAATGGGGTTGAATACTTTTTATAAGCACTGTAGTACTTGAAGGTGTGCTTCATATCTGAGGAATTTATCTTAAATTTCCCATATGGGGTTAAGAGTAAAAAGCCCCAGAGTGCCTTCATTTCAAGTAAATCATAGTTTGATCTCTACAGATCAATTTTGATGGGGTTCACGGCCAATCGTGTAAAGTTTGAGTCATAAGAAAAATTTTAAGATCTAAATTACAGCGTCTTCCTGTGTTTCATATTGAGATACAGAATCTGCTCAGTGATATCGAGCATAATAGATAAGACTTTGAAGTTAAACAGGTCTTGGGAAATGGTGCACATAGTGGTGCCTTGACAACTCAACAGTCACAGAGTTACTGTGATGACCATTCAACAGTCGCAGAGTTACTACCATGATCACTCATTAGTCAAATAGATACTACGATGATCACTCATCAGTCAAATAGATACTATGATGACAATTCAACAGTCACAAAGTTACTATGATGATCACTCAACAGTCACAGTTACTATGATGACCATTCAACACTCACACAGCTACTATGATGATCACTCAACAGTTACAGAGTTACTAAAGTGATCACTCAACAATCGCAGAGTTACTACAATGACCATTCAACATTCACAGAGTTACTATGATGACTGATCAACAGTCAAAGAGTTACTATGATGATAACTCAACAGTCACAGAGTTACTATGATGACCATTCGACAGTCACAGGGTTACTATGATGATCATTCAACAGTCACAGTTACTATGATGACCATTCAACAGTCACAGAGTTACTACAATGACCATTCAACAGTCACAGAGTTACTATGATGACTGATCAACAGTCAAAGAGTTACTATGATGATAACTCAACAGTCACAGAGTTACTACAATGACCATTCAACATTCACAGAGTTACTATGATGACTGATCAACAGTCAAAGAGTTACTATGATGATAACTCAACAGTCACAGAGTTACTATGATGACCATTCGACAGTCACAGAGTTACTATGATGATCATTCAACAGTCACAGTTACTATGATGACCATTCAACAGTCACAGAGTTACTACAATGACCATTCAACAGTCACAGAGTTACTATGACTGATCAACAGTCAAAGAGTTACTATGATGATCACCCAACAGTCACAGAGTTACTATGATGACCATTCAAGAGTTACAGAGTTACTATCGTGATCACAGAACAGTCACAGAGTTACTACAATGACCACTTAACAGTCACAGAGTTACTATGATGACTGATCAACAGTCACAGAGTTACTATGATGACTGATCAACAGTCACAGAGTTACTTTGATGACCACTCAACAGTCACAGAGTTACTTTGATGACCACTCAACAGTCACAGGGTTACTCTGATGACCACTCAACAGTCTGTGTATACCTTTATCATTTAGTTCATGCCTAAACCCAAACCTTTACCTTAGGCTATGGTAGATCATAGCATAGTTTGTGTGAGGTTATTACAGTGTGCAGGGTAAGGTTGAGGATACACTACATCATTTCAAAAAATGTTGTGATCGTATGCCAGCTTACACTACACAGCTGGAATGTTTAAAGCGCATGACCAAAGTTCATATCTGAGGTACTCACACTCTGCAGTCCAGTTGTTGGGTGCAACCTGAAATTAATTCTGTTAGTTTGATCTAGATGGAGCATTGACAAATATCGATAAAAAATTCCTCTAAAACTTTCAATGATAGAAGATGAAGCCAGTTTATATTAAGACAAGTGGGGATTCAATCCAAATGTTTTGCACATTTTTTCATGAAATTTTAGAATTTTGGCAAAAGAACATGTAAATGTATGTTTCCATTCACCACTGTTATGCAACTATGAGGGAGAGGCCTGCACATAGAATTGGCTGGGCCCCTGTATAACCCAGATAATGGGCTCTCCCCAGATGTAATTTATTCATGATATCAATGCACGCGTGTTGGATAAGTAGGATTGGTGCTAGCATTTATTCATGCTACTTTTTACCCCTTTTCCCCAGGTTTGCCACAGATTTTTGAAACTTGTTTTTGCCACTTTTGACCCATTACGTTGGTGCTTTTTTTAACCAATTGTTGCCAATTTTATTGCCACTTTTCATCCCTTTTTGCCACCTTTTGGCCATTTTTGTAACTGTTTTGCTGCTTCCTTTTTATACTTATATCACACTTTTGTTGTTTTCTGATCATTTTTGTCCCCTTCTCTTGCTACTTTAACTCATTTGAGCTGCCTTCTGCCCATCATTGCCAACCTTTTGCTGCCCTTTAGTCATTTTTGCTGCTTTTTACTCATTTTTGCTGCTTTTCCCATTTTTCTAGTTTTTGCCGCTCCCTACCCATTTTGCAGTTTCCAGCTATTTTTGGCCACTGTTCTTGCCAGTGTTATCCATTTTAGCTGCTTTTAGCCCATCATTTCCACCTTTTTACCAAAATGGCAGAACAAGCAGAAAGCAGCCGAGTTGGTTAAAAGTGGCAAAAAAATGGGCCAAAATTGGGCAAGATGTGGCAAAAGTGTGATTAAAGTGCCAAAAAAGTGAAAAACAGTTGCAAAAATGGGCATAAGTTGGCATAGATAGGTTAAAAGTGGCTAAAATTAGCAGCAAAACTAGGCATAAAATCAGCAAAAATTGTTGTAGAAAATGACCAAAAAAAGGCAATAATGGGTAAAAAGAGGTTAAATGGGTTAAAGTGGCAAAAAAGAGGCAAAAAGAGCAGAAAGCTGTAAAAGTGACAAAAATGGTAAAGTGGCAAAAGTGTAATAAAATGTCAAAAACAAGTGGCTAAACAATTGCAGAAATGGGCAAAAGATGGCAGAAATGGGTTAAAAGTAGCAAAAATGGGTAAAAACCAGCAAAGAAACCGGGTCAGAAATGGTCAAAAAATATAACAAAAATAAGCAGAAAACGGGGTGAAAAGGGGTTAAAAAGTAGCATATAAATTTAGTTTAATTGCATTGATATCAGTAAATTACATCTAGGGGGCGCTCATTCTCTTCAGGGGCCTGGCCAACTCTGTGTGCAGCCTTGTGGAAACCCAATATCTGGGATGATAGTCTGTCACTTTTATGCAGTTGCAACAAAAGCCCTAAAGTTGAGGAAACAGTCCCCGGCTCTGCGGCCTGTTCAACTGTGGTAAGCCTTGATGTACACTGTTTGATAACCTATGCAGGATCCGGCTTAAAAGTTGGCCAGTAGTTGGGTTCACTGCTGGATCAAATTCAGCCTGAAACCACACATTGTATATTGGCTAAGGCAGTCCTCCAGTCCAGTGTGCATTAGTGTTACACATAAATGAGTTCTTGCCTGAGCATTAATGTATTGTTATGTGATGCAGGGACTGAGTGATTCAGAGATCTTATCTTTCTGGAAGTATTATACATCCCATCTGGCCAGGGCATGATTCAGGATTCCTCCTGAAGTAGTGCAGACTGAGATTGCTTAATGCCACCATGACCTGACCCCAGATAATCAGAAAAAGACTGAAGTATGGATAAGATCTGTAACAAACACACTCTTGGATATAAGCTCCAAAAAATCTGGCTTCCATGACAAACCATACAAGTCTCTAATGAAGCTCAGCCTGAATACCACTGAGTTCAAAAAGGCATCTTATCAGAGGCAAAACCTGCAGAGGCATCCTTATAATTAAGGCTGTCCTGTCAACTTGCTCCCCAAAACAGAAGAGATGTATATGGGTTTGATTGTGACTCATACACAACTGTCATAACATGCCTCATTTCCCTTTATTCTTTGTCAAAGGCTGACTGATTTCTCACAGATTAAATCAAATGACTCAAGAAAAATCTATGCAGGTTTTGTGATAAACACAAGGAAGCTGTAAATTTCCTATCTCTGCTTAAACTCCCCCCAAGAAAGCGGATGAGTTCTTATTGTCACTCTCTCTAAATCTTCCTGCTCCCCATCTGAGAGCCCATTAATGTCTGTAGAGAAATAAAATCTTCCTTTCTTATGTTGTGATTTTTTTTTTTTTTTCTTTTTTTTACCGGACTGAAAATGCTGTCAGCAGATTATGTGGGAGGACAGCGACTTGACAAGATTTGTCACATTTCACTCTCATTCCTCCCTCCCTCCTGCCTGTTCTCTCACACAAACATACTCCAACACATCCAGGCGGGGAAGCCCACCACCCTTACAAGCTCTAACCAAATAAATAAGAGAGCCATGGAAAAGGACATGAGGATAAATATGCTGATTTCATGTATCACACTCGATTTGTCTCTCTTTTTTGGCGCGTTTTGTTCCCACTCTGCCTCTTGTTTTCTCCATCAGTCTACCTTTTGTCTCACTCACCCACCCTAACTCTGTCACCTCTCCTTATGTCTCACATCTCAGTCCCCCCACCTCCTCCTCTCCTCCCCTCTTCCTCCGTTCCTGCCAGATGCCTGTGATTCACATTCGAAGTGTTTATGCCTCCTGCTGTTCCTCCTTTTCCTCCCACCCTCACACTCTTACTTCATCCTCACGCTCTCTTCGTCTCTTACAGCTCCATTCCTCTTTGTCTTATCCTCCATCCTCTTCTCTCCTCATTTTCTTCTCTTCCCCTTTCTCCCACTGTTTCTCTCCCTCCTCCTGTGCCTCTAAGATAACTGTCTTCTTTGCGACACTTTCGTGACTGTAAGACCAAGAGAGAGGGAGGAGGGTGCAACATCCAGCCATGTCACCCTGTCACTCCCTCTTTGAGGATCTATTATTGTGCTGCAGCTTTCTGAGATCCATCACTTCCTCCATCCTTGACAAAGGAAAAAAAATGCATCCCCTCCATGTTACTCGATGATACTTCCTTTGTGTTCTGCTGTGACAAAGTTGCTTCAACCCCTCCTCATTACAGACTTAATCGAAAGCTCTGAAGGTTTCTAGCAACTCTAAAGGCTTCTTCTATATTAGTCCTGTTAAAAGAAGTCTACTGGGAGGACCCCATTTAGCACAAATGCATTAACATGAAAGACTTTGAGCTAATTTTGGCCTTTCTTTGCCCACATTTTTAAGTGGTGTCACAGTTTCCTTTAATTGTCATCATCTCATTAATTTGGTGTCTTGTGGTCAGAGGGCTTGACATTAATGTCAGCCAGATAAGCTTGGATTTAACAGTGGAGTTGAACAAAGTGTGTCCCTCTAGCTACTTCAGATTTTATACATATCTAACAACTGTGGATGTCTCAGAAGACATATCTGTTTCAAATCAGATTCAGTGAGCTTTATCTGCATGGAACACATGTGTTGGCATCACCAAAGCAGGGTACAAATAAATCATATATTGTGTATATATTGTGGAAAAAAAGATTTCAGTATCATAATTGTTATTTAATTCTATAACCTTGGTTTAAAGGTGACATCTTTTACCCCTTTAAGACGAGTTTATATTGGTCTCAGAGGTCCCCAAAACATGCCTGTGAAGTTTGTTTCTACAAAACCCTCCAGTATTGGATTTTTGCATGTCCAAAAACCTCTCTGTTTCAGCCCTGCTCAGAATGAGCTGTTTCTGTGTCTGTAGCTTTAAATGTCACTGAGGGTGGAACTTTCTTCCAAGTGGGAAGGGCAAACTGAACCTGGGGGCGGGGCTAACTCCCCACATGACATCATGAGGGGAAACTCTGAGAACGGCTTGTTTTAGCACACTTTTTCTAAAATGTGGGTAAAGAGTCCTCTCCCTGGGGCCATTTTTGGCCCCACTGACTATCATTAAATCCACTTACTTTCATTCTGCTGCCATTGCAACACAGAAATATGAAATCATGTTAATTCCTCTGTAACCCTGTCATTCAGGGGCAAAAACAAATGCACTGTTTAATTACAGAATCCCTTTTAGGGCTGCTGGAGGGGTGAAGTGAGGTTTTTTTATTTTCTATAATTACACAAAAAGTAATAATCAATCAAAAGTAGTGTTGTTTCTGATCACTGACATATCTCAGACTGATAATCTCTGCACCAAAAAATAAACAAACAAACAAAAAACCACATAATTCCTTCATCAAATAGAAAACAGTTACTTTTTTTGTGTTAGAAAAAGGTTAGCTAGCTAGCTTTATTTAGTACAAAAATTGAAGAAATTTGTTCTCACCCTTTTCTCATGGTGCCACATTCATAAGGAACGTACAAGTGTGGATTGAGCAGCAGAGCTGAGTATGTGGATTGTGCTCCTTAAAAAAATGAAAGAATCTTTTCTGCCAATGCTAAACAGCTTATTTTCCTGTTTCTATTGACTTGTTTTGAGCTTCTGGTACCCCCAGGTGCTGACAATCAGGTGCCTGTTTGGTCATTTCCATGAGGAGAGATATCGAGATGAAATTCTGCTACCAGTGGCAATCCCATCTCTCCACAGTCTGGGACCAAACTCTATACTCCAAGATGACTGCACTTGCTCCCACTGAGCAGGGTTTATCAGAGACTACCTCCAGAATATGGGAGTGGAGAGGATGGAATGGCCTGCCAGCAGTCCTGACCTCAACCCCATTGACATTTTTGGGATCAGCTTGGATGTGCTGTTTGTATCAGAGTGACCAACACAACCACACTGGCTGACAGCTCTATGACCCATCAGTTGATAACCACTGATTTAGAAAACACTCCAGTGATTAGAAATAGAGGTGGTAGATAAACAGCTTTGAGGTTGTGCTACTTGTATGGTTTGTTGGGTTTAAAACAAGCTGATCATTTCACTGTAGGCTAATGATGTGACAGTGTTGTGTTTACTGACTGTGTTTTTGCTGCTTTCAGTTTGAAAAATGGTAATTCGGGTTTGTAGGAAGAATCATGTCCTTCTTCTCTTTGTGTTTAAACTAAATTCTGCTTTAAAGTTTCTCAAAACTGGCAAAACTAAAAGCATCATCTTCTGTGATTTGTGCACTCCCTCTCGTGCGCTCTAATTTTTCTTGCATCCCTTGAAAACTCCCCTGATTTATTACCTCTGCGGGGACATGTGAACAGATGTTGGGTAAGCTGCTGCACTGCGTGTTTGTGCACTCACTGGATGTGCCCTTGGATTTTAGGAGTCATTGATTTAGACTTCAGGTGTGAAAGCAGATCTTATTTGATGCATTCTCAATTAACTTTGATGACATGTTATTATTCTTATTAGATTTTATTTTGTGCAAAAGGAAGAGCTTCCTGGGGCCCAGCCAGATGGGGGGACCATGGAAGTCAGCAAAATCATGGTCCATTGTAAAGTTAATCAGTGATAACCATATTTTATACTGAAGCTGAATAATAACCACTCTTATCAAAGCAATGAAAAATGAGGTTAATTCACTTATGCTGTAGAATAATATTGCCCTTTTCCAAAATGTAAAACCATTTTCTTTAAACAGAATCATGTTTGTAGTAATGTTGACAATGTGGATGGGCACATTGACTAAACCACTTGGAAAGTAATGTCAGACTTCATAGCTACACATGATGTGCACAAACAAGGATGCCAGAAAATGAAGTAGAAGGAACAGAGACAACTTTAAGGGAGAAATAATCAGAACAATAATTGCAAAAAATGTCAAAATTGGGTTAAAAGGGACAAAATAAATGACTAAAAGAGTGGTGAAAAGAGGCTTAAAGATATCAAAACTAGTAAAAAGAGGTGTAGTGAGGGAGAAAAAAATAATGGAAAGCAGGTCAAACATGGCAAAAATGGTTATAAGTGGCAAAAATGGGCAACAAGTGGCAAAAATTGGTCAGAGGTGGCAAATATTGATGAAAAAAGGGGTGAAAAAAAATGCCAAAAAGGGTTAAAAGGGGCAAAAATGGTCTGAGTCCAAAATTCATGGAGAAAATTGTGTAAAGCAGTTGAAAATAGCCAAAATGGGTTAAAATGGCAATAAAGGCCGATAAAAGAGGCTAAATCAGTAACAAAAATGCAACAGAGGGGCAAGAATGGATGGAAAAAATGGGGAAAGTGGTTCAAAAGAGTTGCATTAATGAGTTAAAGGTCATGGCAAAAATGGGTTAAAAGTAGCAAAAATAAGTCAATAGTGGCAAATTGGGTTACAAAAATGTAAAAAGGGGAAAATAGCTGGAGGAAAATTTTTCAAAAGCGGTTAGAAAATCCCAAAATTGGGTAAGAATTGGAAAAGAGGGGCAAAAATTGGGTTGATGAAAAAAAACTGGTAAAAAATTATTAAAAAACTGCCAAAAGTGGGAAAAAGCGGCAGAATGGGCAAAAAAGAAGCAAAAATTGTGGAGAAAATTCTGGAAAGTGTTTAAAAAAATCCAAAATTGGCTAAAAAGTGACCCCAACAAAAGTCGAAAAATTTGATACAAAATTGCAAAAAGGGACAAAAATGGGTGTAACAAATTGTTGAAAGCAGTAGGAAAATGGAAACAACAGGTTTAAAAATGGCAGTAATGGGTTTAAAGCAGTAGAAAATGGTTACAAATGGCAAAAATGGTTAAAAGAGGTAAGCCATTAGTGGTAAGCCACTCATAGACAGAGTTTGGGAAACTGCGGAGCCTTTGAAAAAAAAAAAAAAGAAAAAAACTTGGTGGGTGATTGGATGAATGTTCTGTCTGTCACATCTTTATGAGCCAATCAGAGCAACAAACACATGATGAGCAGCTTGTTGTTTTTAAAAAGAAAACTCACTGCTGTTCTTTGTTCTTTTAACAAATAAATGTTGTCAAGTTCTGATAAAACTTACGCTTTAGCAGCATCCACGTTAATGTCTTCCGCAATAATTGCACTGGCCTCTTGTTGCTGATTGTTTACATCACGACTCCGCCGCGCCCGAAAGTACTGCCCCTCGACACTGATTTACCCTGTCACTCTCTAACCGGGCCCAAATGGGTCAGATGAGAGCTTTGCAAGATGGATTCGCCAGTGAGAAACACGGAAAGGGGTGTATCCATCTGCTTTACAAGGTTATAAAAAGTGGTAGAATATTTGCAAAATTAACCAGAGTCTTGAAAATAGGCTAAAAGTGGAAAAAATAACACAGTGCCACTAGCCACTAGGGAGCGTTAAAGCTGAACGTTCAGCCCCATCTGAGGAGAATTAAAATCACCTGTCTTCATCCCTTACATGCTTGAAAATAAATGTAGAATAAAAGGATAAAATAAGCTGCTATGATAAGATGTAGCTAGTGTTTTTGAGGGAAAACTAAGTTTAATGTGTATTTTAAAGGCCTCTAATTAGAAGTGTGTGGCTGCTTTATACATATCTGCAGTTATTTATTAAGTTTCTAATACATATTGGCTATTGGCTGTTTATTTTGGACAATTGTGGCAGTAGATTATTGCTCTGAGTGGATTATTGTTAATTCAACTAAGTTTGTACTAGTCTCCCTCTTTGCCGCATTGATTGGAATATTTTTGTGACAACAGTTTATGAATTTGAACGATCCTTCCTTCATTCCTATAACTGTTAAGTTTTTATGTAGTATTTGGTTTATTCAGAAGAACCATAATATCACAAACTGAGGTAAGTGTACTGTAAACTATGCTTTATATACCATTAGCTCTGCCCACAGGAAAAAAAAATAGGTTAAGACCATGAATAATTTAGTATGAGAGATTATTATAATTGTAGTTTCCCATCTGATTCTGTGGGCAGACTTGACTACACCACAGGTTTCAGTTTAAAAACAATATAAAAATAGCTTATGTATTTCCTGATAGTTTCATATGCCTATGTATGTCAATAAAAGGCATCAGAACCAAATATACTGTCCTTCGTGCACAGCTAAAATCCCCTCGCAGGAGCTTTAACTCTGACGTACTGTATGACCTGGGATGTTTTGAAACTACAGCTATATATATGTGTGTATCCTTCCACAAAAACAAAAGTAAACTGCTTCCTCTTCCCAGGATTGTACAAAGACTGTTCCCCTCCTGAGTAAAAATAGTTGCTCTTACTAACCGTCTTTGTTGTGTGAGCACTACATCTGATGTAATATTTGCACTCACTGCCGGCAACATATTACAGCATCCAATAAGCACATCCAGCCTCCCCACATTCACTTCATGCTCTGTGACTGCTGCGTGGCTGTTGTTCAAAATTTCTAAAAGAGAGCTCACAGAGACACTGCGTTTGTTTTTTTATGCAATTTCCTTCAATTCACAATGAGTTCAGGCTTAAGTCACACACACACTTGGGTGACTCAGACAATGTGCTCTGGTGATACCAGATGGGGGGGGGGGGGGGTGTTGTTACAGCAGGCAATACAGCTGGCTATGCTTGTACACTCCACTAAACCATTTGTTCTGCAAACACAAATGTCAACGCTCCAGACACAAAAACAAACACGCAAGCTCACAAATGCCAACATGCACGTGGAAGATGTTCACTTAGCACCATAAAAATCCAATGTAGCCTTCAGTTATGTCAGATTTCTCAGAACATCGATGACACTTTCTTGGGTAATGTTCTACAACAGTTCAAAAGGTCTGATATTATCCTGCACATTCAATGAAGCCTATTCTAGTTTTGCTTTTATGATTAACTATATTAGCTTATTCAATCACTCATTACAATGTAATTTTATCTCCTGAGGTGAAAATACTGCTGATCTTCCAAGGCTCCAGTCTGTTCCAATATGCTGACTGCTGAGCCATGGGTGTGTTTCCATCCTTCTGCAGTATTTCCACATCAGCATTTTTGTAACACTAATAAAGATGCCTCTATTTTTGGCAGGAAACACAACTGACAGAAAACTGACCCAAGTTTTTTTCTACCTCTTGACAAAACACTGTCCATTAGGAAGTGGAGCAGAGGCAGAGTGTGTGAAGCGAGGCTTTATCTGGCTCCATCCTCAGCCCTCGTTATTTCTGCCCACCCCAGTGGCCCACAATAACACACAGGCAGCTATTTATTGATGACAGCTAACTTACTCTACCGGCCGGGGGATCTCTCGCACATGTTCTCTCCCAGGACTTCTGGGTAGCAGACATAAAAAGGCCTCTGAGGTATAAGTCTTTACGTTGATACACACATACACAGATCTATGCACACATTGTCTTTGGTGAATTGCCCCATGTGGAGAGTTTGTTTCTCTATAACTGCTACCCTACATCTTCCACGTTATATATATGGTGGTCTACAAAGGCCCTCATTTCAAATCTGTATTTATACAAATATAAAATGCAGTTTTTAAATGATGATTTGGGATAAATAGCAGTGAGCTTTCCACATCACTGTAGAGGAATTTTGGCCCACTCTGTTTGCAGAATTCTTTTATTTACGCCACATTTCTGACCTGTTTAAGGTCATGCCACAGCATCTCAATTGGATTTAAGTCCAAACTTTGACAACACCACTCAAAAACCTATACTTTTTGGGGGGTTTACACCATTCAGAGGTGGACTTGTTGCTGTGTTTTCGATCATTGTCCCAACTGCACCTGCACTTGAGGTCATTAACTAATGGCCAGACATTCTCCTTCAGGATTTTCTGATAGAGAGCAGAACTCACGGTTCCATCAGTTACAGCAAGTTGTCCAGGTCCTGAAGCAGCAAAGCAGCCCCAGATGGTTCTTTTATGAAACGCTGAGTTAGTTTCATTCGGATGTGACGTAGCGCACACCTTCCAAAAATTCAGCTATAGTCTTGTCAGTCCATAGAATGCCCCAAAAGTCTTTTGGATCATCAAGATGTAGCAGTGGTCTTCGTCTTGGAGCTTTCCCATGGATGACATTTTTGCCCAGTCTTTCTTGTTAAACCATGATCGCTGACCTTAACTGAGGCCAGTGAGGTCTTCAGGTCCTAAGATGTTGTTCAAGGTTCTTTTGTGGCCTGCTGGATGAGTTGTCGATGCACTCTCTTAGAGTAATTTTGGTAGGCTGGGCCACTCCTGGAAAGGTTCAAGTTTTCTCCATTTGTGGATCATGGCTTTCACCGTGGTTAACTTAATTCCCAAAGCCTTTGAAACTCTGCCATGGAATCTGCTCTAGAAATAAGCAGAGAAATATATAATGCATGTACAAAAATATTAGCACCTTTTCATTAGTTGCCTAAGGGATAACAATAGTCACCAGTGACCAGATATTCAAAAGGGGTTCAAAAGTTTGATTTTCACAGACTATTTGATGCAGTTTTTAATAATCTATTTGGATCCTACTTACAGGAGATTTGCAACAATTTACTGTTATATCCTCCTCTGCAGTGTCCACACAATTATCTACAGCTAAATTGAAACATAATCAACTATTTTCCTCAGTTGAAAGCTAGTGTTGCAAATCAAGTGAGAAGGGGTCTAAATATAAATGCTTTATCATTGTCTTCAAGTAGTCTGAGAAAATGGTTCACTTTCAACCAGTGTTGAACATCCATTCAACTGTGACAACAGTTGTTTTAAAAATAAAGTACTCACAGAGTAAAACTTAAAAAGTAATCAAGTATGACTAGCAAATCATCTGCAGTTTTAAGTTTACAAAAAAAGGTGGCTACCAGGAAAAAAAATGGGCCTTTCTGTATGTCAGCTTGTAACAATTATGCAACAATTTCATTTAATTTCTTTTTTCCACTTTGTTTCAAATTTTAAAGAGCTTTTTGATGAGGTGGAAACACCTAAACAAAAGAGATAGATTGAGGCATATTTTACCACAGAGTGAAGGGTGAAAAACTATCATATGAACATTTAACCTCTTCAAAATGTCTATGATGTACTATCAAGGAAAAAATGTCTGTCTGCTGCATTTAGCCCACCACAGTTAATCTGGGACAAGTCTGCCTGCTACCCATACTATACACATTAATACATATTAACTTACTCTGATGTATACAGCCATGGACGAAAGTATTGGCTTCCCTGCAATTTTTCCAGAAAATACACCATTTCTCCTGGAAATTGTTGCAATTATAAATGTTTTTGGTATACACATGTTTATTTCATTTATGTGCATTGGAACAACATAAAAAGCAGAAGAAAAATGCCAAAATTGACAATTTTACACAAAACGCAAAAATGGGCTGGACAAAATGATTGGCACCCTTTTAAAACTGTGGGTAAATCATTTTATTTCAAGCATCTAATGCTCATTTAAACTCACCTGTGGCAGTAACAGGTGCTGGCAATATAGAAATCACACCTGAAGCCAGTTAGAATGTATAAAAGTTGACTCAATCTTTGTGTTGTGTGCTGGTGTGTGTCACACAAAGCATGGAGAAGAGAAAGAATAGCAAAGAATTGTCTGAGAACTTAAGAAGCAAATTGTGGAAAAATATGAACAATCTCAAGGTTACAAGACCATCTCCCATTGCTTGCCCATTGTGTATCGAGGTTGAGTCTGTCACCTGTGCGTCACTGCAGGTGATCAGATGGAGAGGAAAAGACATGAACGCTGTTATATCCCCCCTGTTGATTTATGAGTATTTAAGACAGTAACAGTTCATCCTGCCTCATGCCTCATATTGATGAATACATGAAACTAGCCCTCATTATTGGAGAAAACAACAGAGACTCTCTCTCATTAACACATAAACACAGTGTCTAAGATCCGCTGTTAGTAATAGCAAGTTTTGACTTGTTTTTTGTCATTTCAACTTTAATGTCAAAATTGGTTGTCAACTTTATTCTGGAAATTTCAACTTTATTCTTGTCATTTTGACTTTAATCTCGTCATTCAAATCTCTGTTTTAACTAGCAGACTGCAAAGACACAGTTGTGTCAGTGATAACATATGTCATGTGTCCAACCACTTCTGCAACTCTGCCACAAATGTGATTTTAGATGGCATTATTTAATGTTACGTCATAGGTGATACTATTATCTTGTGTGTGGCATACCTCTTATATCAGTGATTATACCTAATATGGTTATAACATGGGGCTAGTGGGCCTAAGTAGTCTTTAGTTTTAATAAGTTTCAGTTTGGCTTGCCAAATTTGTGGAGTGATAATCAGGATAAAAATTCATAAATTGGAGCTAAAAAGTAAAAAATGAATAAAAAAAGAGCCAAAAGTCAGAAATGAGACAGTTTATAAAATTAATTACATAAATATGAGCCAAAAATCATTAACACATGATAAAATGAATATAATGACATTAAAAAGTAAGAACTGCAAGGTACAAATTCATGTATGCAAGATTAAAATCATCGTGTAGAAATAACATAACTATTATGAGAGAAAGAGTCTGTTTTTCTCATTATATTATATTTTTTATCTCACAATTGTGATTAACAAACATAACTTCATGCTTTATGTTTAAAGTTAAGTTTTTTATTTCTTTTACTTTTGGCAAGTTATGCTACTTTATGACAATGTACAGTTTACATTACTACCTCTGAATAATATGTTATAATGCAACACGTTTTAATAAATTGCACAAAATGAACTTACTACTTGAGTAGTTTTGTAATAAGTTATTTTTATACTTTTACTCAAGTACTTATTTTTATGAGTACTTTAACTTCTACTTGAGTAATTATTATTAATCAGTAACAGTACTTTTACTTGAGTACTGTAACTGTGTACTCTACCCACCACTGCAGGAGACTGAGGAAAACCCCACTGCTAACAAAGAGACAAAAAAAAAAAAAAAAAAAAAAAAATGCCAGACTGGAGTTTGCAAAATGTACCTGAGTAACCCTCAATCCTTCTGGAAGAACGTTTTGTAGACAGATGAGACTAAGGCAGAGCTTTTTGGAAAAGCACGTCATTCTACTGATTACAGAAAACAGAATGAGCCCTGCAAAGAAAAGAACACAGTATACCTACAGTCAAACATGGTGGAGGTTCAAAGATGTTTTGGGGTTGTTTGCTGCCCCTGGCACTGGGTGCCTTGACTGTGTGCAATGATTCATGAAATCTCTAACCTGACACGCCAGATGGATGTGTTTCACACATCCATCTGGTAAAGCTTCAATTGGAAACTTTTCAGAAAAAGGCAGAGGCTTTGAAAAAAACTCTGAGTGTGATTGGGTAAACATTCTGTCTGTCACATCTCTATGGGCCAATCAGAGCAACAAAACACGTGACATTGCTGCTATCAAGCTGTGCGTGCGCAGCTGTGGAGGAATAACACGAAACATGGCAGCTATAGACATGTAAGTACTCAACTTTTGTCATTTTTGAAAAGAAACTCACTGCTGTTCTTTGTTGTTCTTTTAACGAAGAAATGTCGTCAACTTCTGATAAAACTTACGCTTTAGCAGCATCCACGCTAATCTCTTCCGCCATTATTGCACCAGCCTCTTGCTGGTGCTTGTTTACGTCATGACTTGCTGATTGGTCCTGTCACTTTCTAACCGGGCCAAAATGGTTCAGAAGGGAGCTGTGCAAGATGGATTCGCCAGTGAAAAACATCTGCTTTGCAAGGTTATGAAATCTCAAGACTATCATAAGATTTTGGGCCGCAACGTAGGGCCTAGTGTCAGAAAGCTGGGTCTGTGTTAGAGGTCATTGGTGTTCCAGCAGGACAATGACCTGAAACATATCTTAAAAAAGCACCAAGAAATGGTTGGAGACAAAGCGCTGGAGAGTTCTGAAGTGGCCAGCAATGAGTCCGGATCTAAATCCTATTGAACACCCATGGAGACATCTCAGAATTGCTGTTGCAAGAAGGCACCCTTCAAATCTGAGAGACCTGGAGCAGTTTGCAAATGAAGAGTGGTCCAAAATTTCAGTTGAGAGGTGTAAGAAGCTTGTTGATGGTTATCAGAAGCAACTGGTTTCAGTTATTTTTTCCCAAGATTATGCACCCAAATATTAAGTAGAGGATGCCAACAATTTTGTCTGGCCCATTTTTTAAGTTTTGTGTAAAATTTTGTAAATTTTGGCTTTTTACCTCCGCCAAGGAGGTTATGTGATCTGCAGGGTGTGTTTGTTTGTTTGTTAGTTTGTTAGCAACATAACTTAAAAAGTCATGGACGGATTTTGATGAGATTTTCAGGAAATGTTAGAAATGGCATAAGGAAGAACTGATTCGATTTTGGGAGTGATCTGGATCATCGTCTGGATCCAGGAATTTTTTTAAGGATTCCTTACTATTGGGAGATAGGGCTAATGGCAGTTACAATTACTGGGAGAAATGGTGAATTTTCTGGAAAAATTCCAGGGGTACCAATACTTTAGTCCATGAATATGGCTGTTCATCAGGAGGCTAAAGACATTTTCAGTGTGGCAGCTGATGCAGACTGGACTCACAATATCCTTTTAGTAACTAAATGGCTGCCATCACTCAAGCTTCCTCCAGGGTTATTATGAGCTGTTTGTAATTCCAAACATCAGAGAGAAGTTAGAAAATATATTTCAGGATCCCATAGTATTAAATCTTCACCCCATCCTTGTCTAATGAAAATAATGATAGCAATTAATCACCAACAAGAACCTTTATTACACAGCACTAGTAAAATATGACACAGTACTAATGAAATCATCCATCTTACCTAAATCTGAAACAAATTCAACACAGAAAGATTCATCAACTCCTCTATTTTTCGCTTATTTGTGCATCAGAAAATTCCTTGGTTTAAGAAAGTTCACTGAATCTTTGAGACAATCAAGAGGAGAAATTAGATCATGTTTCTGCATCATCTTTGTTTTGGACCTTTCCCTCTGTAGCACGTTTCAGATTTCAAAGTAGAGCCTGGTTCATGAAGACAGATGTATGAGGTTCCTCCCTCTGTCCAGACAGACGACTTTGTTATGTCAGCAGACAGTAGGTTGACTGTGACAGGTAATCACTTCATATAGTTTACATGGACTCTCAGGTTATAAAATGTGCTCAGCCCTGCCTCTACTTTCTCAGCTGACGTCCACTCTGCATTCTTCACATCTACTTTCAGCACGTCAACAGAACATCACTCACATGTTTGTGCTTCTACTGTTGATCTCTAGTGCTCACTCTTTGTCATGTTGAATTTTTATTCATGCATCTATTTGTATGAACTCTCCCGAGGACTGACAACTTTCTTGTTTGTGACACTTCGTCATCCAGAAAGGATTTTCACTTTTTCAAGGGTGTGAAAAATGCAAATGACAACTGTACACAGTTTCAGTTTTGTGTTAGATATGAATGAATGTTACAAGTTTAATTTAATAATATGCAGTGTCGAATAAAAAGTTTTGAACTTTCATTGAAAGTTTGCCGGGAAACTATTTTCCTACATAGAATATCCAGCACATCAAGCACATCCACATTCATGATTGTGTACCCAAAACTGTACAGTCATGGATGAAAGTATTGGCTCCACTGGAATTTTTTCAGAAAGTACACAATTTCTCCCAGAAATTGTTGCAATTACAAATGTTTTTGGTATCCACGTGTTTATTGCATTTACATGCATTGGAACAACACCAAAAAAAAAAAAAAAAAAACCAAGAAAAAAGCCAATATTGACATAATTTTACACAAAACTCAAAAAAAAAAAAAAAAAGGCAAGACAAAGTTGTTGGCATCCTCTATATTATATTTGGGTGCACACCCTTGGGAAACACCTGAAACCAATTGCTTCCTGTAACCATCAACCTATAACCAAGGAAGCGGGCGTACCCATCTGCTTTGCAAGGTTATTCATTTTCTGCAATTTATTAAAATGTATTGCATTACAACATATTATTCAGAGGTAGTAATGTAGACTGTACATTGTCATTAATAAAGTAGAATAAATTGCCAAAAGTTAAAGAAATAAAAATCTTAACTTAATACGTAAAGCAGCAGTGAAGTTATGTTTGTTAATCACAAATATTGGATGAAAAATTCAATATAATGAGAAAAACAGACTCTTTCTCTCATAATAGCTATGTTATTTCTACATGATGATTCATGTGTTATTGATTTTTGGCTCATATTTATGAAATTAGTCTTATGAACTGTCTCATTTCTGACTTTTGGCTGACACTTTTTTTATTCATTTTTTTTACTTTTTAGCTCCAATTCATAAATTTTTATCCTGATTATCACTCCACAGATTTGGCAAGCCAAACTGAAACTTATTAAAACCAAAGACTACTTTGGCCCACTAGCCCCACGTTATAACCATGTTAGGTATAATCACTGATATCAGAGATACGCCGCACACACGATAATAGTACCTATGATGTAACGTTAAATAATGACATCTAAAATCACATTTGTGGCAGAGTTGCAGAGTTGGTTGGACACAAGACATCATTTATCACTGAGACAACCGTGTCCTTGCAGTCTGCAAGTTAAAACAGAGATCTGAACTTACACGTTTATCTAACTAGCAGCGCAGCCGTTAGCTTGTTTAGCTTACCATTACGTGCTATCTTAGATTTGATGTGCTATTTTTGGAGTTTGAGATTTCCACTTTTTTTGAGGATTTTACCTCACGCTGCTGTAAGAGCTCAGCTGAGTGTATAAAAATAATTAATGAAAATAAATTATAGACAAGTAAAAGTAGTGACCAGTGTATTACCCAATGTAACGGAGTAGAAGTATAGTTTTTTCATCACAAGTGTACCGGAGTAGGAGTAAAAAGTACTCTGCTCAAAAACTACTCTCAGAAGTAGGATTTAAAAAAAAAAACTACTCAAGTACATGTAAGGGAGTAGATGTAACGTGTTACTACCCACCTCTGTTAATTGCCTAATGTCAACTCCAGCACTCTTTAAGTCCGCTGCAGTGAGAAATGTCATAATAGTGAAGTTTTAAAGGCCTTTGGGCCCTTTCAGGCTGCAGATGTAAAAATATGTATCATATCACAAATAAAATGTAATTTTGCATTTCCTGCTCCCCAGCTGGAACGAAACTCCTGATTCTACTTTTACTCACTCCTGACTCTCACTCTAACAGCGTACTCAACCTGAGGATCAATTGTAATCCAGTCACTGAATGAGTCCACGGCTCAGAGCATCACCTGCATCTGTGTGGACTCTTCATCATCACTCCATAGTAAGAGGAACATTAGTGCCACACTATCCAAAAACGCCTGATTGTTGTACAACTTCTCATTCTGCTGATGAATAAACTTAAGCTATGGACCTCAGCAGGTTTATTTTGTCATTCTTATCCTGCACAGGTGCTTATAAATGAGAGGGCTGATATTTTCAGGTAATGGATGACATGTAAACTCAAGGATGTTGTGTACAAACACATTTTAGTCTCAGTTTCTTTACAACAGTCTGTATTTTCATGTGTTACCTCCTTGTCTTACACACACACTTAACAGAAGGAGGTGTGTCATTGATCACATCAGCCCACTCACAGCATGTCGCTGTATGAGTCATTGCATTTTGAAACATAGCTGAGCCATAAATTAGCCCATCAGTTTGAATTCCACAGTTTGATCCTGCTCCTGAACACAGCATACGTAATTCTCACTTACTCCAACTTCATTGTCTGACAAAGTGTAAGATTGAAACGCCTCATATCCTGTGTTCACATTGTTCTCTTAAATCATAAATAAGCACATTGAGTCTCCATTTCTCTGGACTACATGGTGTAATATGTTATCATTTCTGTGAGGAACATCTCTTATAGCCTGGCTCACGGTTTTATAACGTCCTCTGAAATGATGTCTTTGCTTCAGAGACACAGTGAGGGAAGCACTGCTTTGTGTTTAAGTAATCTACTGTGACTGTGCCAAGAGAACCAAATGCAGAGAAGTCCCCTTTAAAAAATGAGAACTGTGGTGAAAGATCTCAACATTTCAGTAGGTCCTAAGTGAAATGGGACGCCTGATTAAGCTTAACTCATTAGCAGACAGTTGATGATCAATGGGTAGGCAGAGGACTGTGGAAAGAGGGATTCTAATTAAAGTGAAGACAAAAAGACCACAGAGAAGCTCGCTTATAATATTGGAAAGAGGGCCATATTTTAAAAAAGGAGACAAAAGACGGCACTTAAAGAGGAATAAGAAGGCTGGTTCTGTAAAAGCACACCCAAATTTCACAGTCTTTTAGTTTGAGTGTTCTACCTCATCCTAAGGAACAATATTTTATTTTTACATTTTTAAATATAAATATACTTTATAAATATATTTTATACATTTTTAAATATACTCATGTGACTAACGGTGTCATTATACTTTTCTATAGTATTTGCTGCTGTCTAAATTCAACATCCCAAACCACATTTTGTGGTTTTACTGATCAGTTATACAATGTTTTTAATGTGAATATGTATAAATTTTCAGTTATTTCTACTCTAGCTCATGGAGTTCTATTGTAATTTTTTTTATTTTGTTGTCTTGCAAATCAAGACAGTATGGAGCATTTCACATTGGGCATGCCTGAGCATGACTACACCCCCTCCCCATCACTCCGTGCCCAAGCACACTTACATACTGTACATTCACAGTCTGTACCCTATGTGGCATGCTGTGGTGTAGTGGTGAGTGCAGAGGTGGGTGTACTCTCAGTTCATATACTCTTTATTGGGTATATTCTTTATTAAGATGTAGTTAAACTCTGTGGAGACTTCAAATAAGTGGGTATGCTCCAAAAAACTGCTTACCCTGCACTACACCACTGGTGATAAGCGCTTCTATGATGAGAAGAACAAAAGGCGGCCATGGCTACTGCAGGCATTATTATGTTTATTCTTCATGTGGAGAATTGAGTCCTCCCTGCTTTAGGTTCTTGGCAGATGACTTCACACAGCCTTTTGTGGGGATGGGAAATATATCTCCTTTTAGAATTAACTGGGCACTGGATAACTGGATCCAGTTAATCCAGAGATCCAGTTTTGACTTGGCTTTTTAAATGTGGATTCAATAATAACAGATGGAGGAAAAGAAACTGGCACTCAGATGGGAAGTAGCTACCATGACTAACATTAAAAACACCATTTAGTAGCACAGGCTTGTTCATTAACCTCTCATCATCACTCGGTCACTAAACCCCACAAGGTTTATTTGGTTGATAGCACATCACTGTTTCAATTAAAAGAATGTTTTTTACAAAATGAGGATTTTTTCACATGCTAAAGGGGCTCAGATAGACTCCTAGTTTAATACAAGACTTTTCGAGATTCCTTTCTCCCTTTAGGCCAGCCACACAAAAGATGATTTTTAAATCTGAAACAATTTTAAAAACATGGGAGACCACAGACATACGGACAATTTCAAATGATTGTTATTCTTTAATCCTCTGAATGCACACTCTAGACAAGTCAGCCAGACTGTCAGATCACTGGAGACCCAACATCTGCCAACCTGCCAGCGACCTCGCATGATCACGTGACTCCAGAAAAACAAACAAACACGGTTCTCTGTCGATACTCTCTTGCTGGCCCTCCACAACAGGCTGCCCTGGCATACATTACAGATGCTGCAAAAATCATTAAAGTAGGGAAAGACTCAGGATGAAATCCTGGCAGGAATGAAGCTACAGTTGTGTTTATGATTGTGATCGGTGAAATTACACATGATCTGGCTGGTGACGCTACCCCGTCTGCTCGCTGTTATTAACGATTGGGGGCCTGGGAGGGTCCAACGCAGTTTGGAGCAGTAAAATAATTGTGTGACACCACACACGAGGATTATTTAGACAAATAATCATTTGCCACAGGTGCCACTCGGGATATGCCCCCACAATCCTCGAAGGAGATGGATCTTGCCTCAAATCGGGCTTAACATCCTGCACTGTGTGGCCAGCCTTATCTGGCTAGACTGCGCTAGATGCTAGGAGGTCTGCAGGACTGAGTATTTGTGATGATTGCTACCACGCCAGGTAAATCACTCAAATTGTGGTTAAAATCACTGTTTTGTAAAGTGTAGGGATTGTATTCAATGTTTTCTTCAGATAATTGCTGCATACAGGTCCTTTTGGAGCTCTGAAGTACTAACTTTCCTCTGTTCCTACTCATTCCTAAAGGCTGCCCCCCTCTGCCAGACTCCAAATGGACATTCTGGATCACATGATTGCAAACAACCCACTGTGTATTGTGTGTAAGGGAATTGTGATCCAGTCCTGGTCCCCAATGTGAAACCACGCAAAAGCTTTGTACTCTTTTTTTTTTTAATATTCAGTTTCTTTTATTTTTTCATATGTATAATGTTACCCTGTAATACAGCCCCAATTTCACATCAATACTTTATTTTGTTTTTGTCTTCTGTATTTAAGTATCATTGGTGTTCCTTTTCTTGAATTTTTTTACTTTTGTGTAATATAGCTGATTACTTTTCCCCTCTATTGTGAGCTTCTCTAATAACCAAACTTACTCAAACATGGGATCAATAAAGGTTAATGTAATCTCAACTTTTTTTTAATAGATAATAATAATTGCATGGATTAATATAACACCTTTCATTAGACCCAAGGGCTCTTTACAAAAAATACAGGAGACAAGACACAACACAATTACAAATATTAGTTGAATGTTTGCAGAGAGGAAGATTAGGAAGTTATCTTCTGTGGTCATGAATCATCTGCAAAATGAGGTTCAATTATAAATACATTAACAGAAAACACTAAGATCAAGGTTTTAACAAAGCAACAATAGTATGATTTTTGTTCTTCCTTGTGTCTTGTGAGGCTTTTTAATGTGGACTAATCTGATACAAAACCTGACCATGAGGCTGAGCCTAAAATAAACAACTTTTAATGAGCATGACTGGATTTACAGTCACCCATTCACCCATTCATCCATCCCACTTATCTAGTTTGGAGTCACCGGGGGCTGGATCCAATCCCAGCTCTCATTGGGCGATTGGCGGGGTCTATGCTGGACTGGTTTCCAGTCAATCACAGAACTGAGACACAGAGGCAGACAAACAAAAACATTCACAAAAAAAGGGAAATTGTAGTCATCAATTAACATCAAGCTTGTCTTTGGATGAAAACCTGAGAGCCCAAGATGATTTCTAAAAACTCTCATGTGGCTAACTAAACCCACTAAGAAAGCAACAAAGACAACGGTTTATTTAAGTATATATTTATATATTTTACAGATGTGTCAGTCTGACAGCTGGCTCCATACTCTCAGCACTGTTTGGCTTTATTTTCATGCTAATCTTAAAGGATGTGCTGCTATAAATAGGACTACACACAGAATTTTTCATTAAAAAAGTCCAAATTGTGTTCACGCTGATAGAGTTCAAAGCATTTCTTTCTTCTCTTTCATGTTATCTCGAGGCAAACTGCTCGACCATTGTGCTGGATTTTAAAAAAGAACTGACTGACACAGATTTCAGCATCTCTGCAAACTGTGTCAAGTGACTCACTCATGCCCAAATATTAAAGCTGGAGCAGGCAAGGGGGAAGATATTTAATTTAGGATAAAATACAACAGAAAACTAGTTTTGTTTTCCATTAAGCATACTACTAAAACTACATTTTAGGATATGAATATGTCCATTTTCACTGTGTTTACTGGCCATTCTGATGATTCATTATGACTCAAAGAACCTACTGTCAATCTGTATTTTGACACATGTAATAAAAATGATACTGATGTCATCTCTCTAAAGGCTGTGAAGTCTACAAGATAGCCACATTACTAGATTTTACTACAGAGAATTCATTGACATCTGTCACTGGAAACATCAGGGTTTTTAAACATTATGGCTGTTGTCAACTTGAACTGAATTTGTAAGGAGAAGTGTGTATATAGGCAGTGGTGTTTCATGTAAAAATCCCTCTAAAAAGTACTGAACTTCTCACTCACAGGTTTCCAAACGGGCATTATGAAGATTAAAGTCTGGCTTTACTGCTCACTGCTTTCTAATCAGCCAGAAAATCAAAGTTTGCACAGCCATGTTTGATAAAGACCGAGCATCCACACTGACCAAGTGTGTCCAATGGAGAGAAGTCAACCAGGCAAAAACTCACAAAATGAACCGATCTTCTCCTTTAACAGTCTCCCTATGTGATCAATGATATTAAAAAAAGCTAAACTCAAACATAAGTGAGCTGTCTGTCACTGGAGTTAAAGCTCTGGATATAAAAAAACATTAAAGTTCATAATACTAAATACTACTAAACCTCATTTCTCAAAGTCAGACTGACATGCCTACATAATTTGGTTGGAAATCTATTTTAATTTTGCATGTATGACCTCTGTACCTCAATAAGAACTTAAACTCGAATTGCTGAGGACATTGCACATTTCACTTTCATTAAAATTCATGAAATCAATTGAAAATTGTTAAACTCGTAATAAATCCGTCCTGATTGGAATAAGATGAGATAGATGAGCAAAAAACAAAAAAGACTAATTTGTACTAAAATTAATACTTTTACCATTGAGCAGTGGTGGTGCTCCATCACTTTCTCCAAAAAACAGAGGATAAAGCTTAAGTTCATTGAACAAATTTTTTAAACTTTTCCTTTAAATATTAATAAATGTATATTCAGATCAACTTTATTATGCACTGTATGAATATGATTTTTTTCTGAGATTATTATAATGTGTAGTGTGCCATAAATCAGTAGATTACAAGCTTTCTACGCCTTTGCTTTTACTTCCTGTTCACTCATTTCCTTCCTGAAGTGCTTCCACAGCCTTCCTTGAGTGTTTAAGAATAAGGTCTTTTACAGGAGACATATCTGACCCTTTTAAGACAAGATTATATCAGTCTCAGAGGTCCCCAAAACATGCCTGTGAAGTTTATTCCTGAAAAATCACTTCAGTATTAGATTTTTGCATGTCTAAAAACTCCTTTATTTCAGCCCTTCTCAGAAAGAGCTGTTTCTGTGTCTGTAAATGGTAATGAGCTGTCTGACTCCGCCCCTGACCACAGCCCTCTCAGGACATGGATGCAGCACTCCCGATGTTACAGACACTTTTATCCAAAGTTTAGGACCTGACTGGGATTTGAACCATCAATCTCCCAGCTCATAGTCAGCAGAATCACCCACTGAGCTATCCAGCATCTCAGCTGGTAGCTGAGAGGATCAGTAGAGGAGGGTGGAACTTTCCTCTGAGTGGGGGTGGGCCAACCAAACCTGGGAGCGGGGGCTCCTGCCCCTGGTGAGGTCACTAGATGTAAAATCTGAGAACGGCTTGTTTCAGCACACATTTTCTGAAAGTTGGAGAAAGAGGGGGGAAAGGGAATGGAAATTTCTGGTATTTGAGGGGATTGTGGACAGGCAAGGGGCACATATCTGTGTTAGAAAAGCCTGAAAAAGTGATTATTACATCTCCTTTAAGAGGAGGAAATTGGAGGAGAAACTTAGAATTAAAGAGCTTGGACCAGACCGGCCGGATATCAGGATGAAGCAACAAAGCTGTGACAGAGGGAGACAGTACCCTGATGGCATATTAGACTAACAATAATGACTAAATCAATCAGTAAATAATAGTTTTGTGTGTTTGAACATGTTTGCTGCATTCAGGTCTGGAATTTATATTTTTTACTAATCCAGTCACTTTTGAAGCAGTGACTAATACACCTTATGTCTTACTATTTAAAATAAACATTCAATTAGCTTTTTAACATAATATTGTCATGTATTGAGTTGATTTGTGATAATCTGTGATAACTTATAAATTTAAGTTTACTGCTATAAAAGTTAGTTACTTGTGGCTGCTGATGACCCTTATTATAGCCATCTTTATTAATATTTGTTCACCAACCAAACAAATGCAGATGTAAAAAAGGCATATTAATATAACGTAACTCACGGTGTAGTAACATCTTTTGATATTCCTTACATACATAACATTTCAAATTGGGATTTTGTTGTAGCCCCAACCTAAAGAAAAATGCACCAGCTGCCACTGCTATTGAGGGTACTGTGTCTATCAGTGTAGAAATAAGAGATAGTGTCAGCTAAGGCCTTGCTAATGAGCGGGTAAAATTCGCTCTTAAGGCGAGATATTTTACACCATGTAGCTGACTGCCCCCTGTCTGGTCAGAGAGTCTTAAAGAGTTTATGTCTAGGGTTTTCGGTGTCAGCCCCGAACTCGGCTGTTTACCACAGGGTCCTGGAGGCAAAGAGAGATTACATCTAATCACTACAAATAATACGCTGCAGCCTGCCCTTATCTTTGACTGAGGCAGTTACAGCTTGCCATTCTGAAGTCCTACTGCTCCCTCAAAAAACATCATTATAGCAGCGATTAAAAAAAGTATTTGGGAGGATGTCAAAAATTTTGAACAATCTCAGATGGATGAGTGAGACAAAGTAGGAGTGGAATTCTGCTCGGTGTCATTTGAGGCCATCCTCGCATCCATGACCATCAGGTACAGTCTCTCTGGGTAGTGATGGTCAGATTCTTGGGGTTCTTTATGAAGTCAACATCAATCTCTTCAGAGTTTTGAGCACTAGGTAGTTCTGTCCTCATCCCTAACCAAGATGAAAAGTAGCTGTCTCCAAGTGCCAGAAAATTATACATTGAAATGATACTAGGAAAAATCAAGCAATACTGATTTGTTTTGATACCACAGCTTTATAAAGTAATGTCCAGGGCACCTAATATTAGACAATTTCTTGTTTTAAGATGTCAAAAACTATTGGCACCAAAACACGCAATAGTCAGATGGGGGGCAGGAAGTGAAGAACCCCAAGTTTTCTTGGCTTTGTAATGATTAATTTCTGCAGATCTCCTCCTACATGCCTAGCCAGATGAAGATGGACAAGAGTCTTGAGGAGTCTTGTACTGAGCTGAGAGGCTTCCTGGATCCCTTTAATTGATCTTCACCCTCATTTTGTCACAGTCTTTTGACTGACACAGGGAGGCATAAACAGCACAAAATGTTTAATTGCTCTTCACTATTATAATTATTGAGAATAAAGCATTAGTCCATGCAACAGAGTCAAGAGTAGCCATAATTGAAATCAGCTGATGTCACACAAGCCTTCATCAGCTGACAGCCAGCTGATTTGCTCCAAGCATGCTGATGACTGATCACACATAGGCTGCCTTATCTAAACTGCTCTTGCCTGACCATGCTCTGCTGCTCTCTCTGCAAGCTACTCTTGCAACCCTCCTCCACCCCAGCTCCTCCTTCATTCTGCTACTGACTTTATCAATGTCATTCTGTTACCGTCAGTGCCTGCTCTGCTCTGGGTTTGTCACTGAACAGAACAGCCACACTGCCAAACATTAAAAAAGGATAAGTGTGAATCAGTAACTGCTAATAAAGAATTAATTATAGCCACACATTTATTTTCTAAACTCTTTAATGAGAAAGTGAAAACAGATTTCTACAAAGTAATGCCAATTAAATAAAATAATATAAGGTGAAAATAAGTTACTGCATAAATATTCACCCCCTTTACGTCAGAAATTAGTAGATGCACCTTTGGCTTCAATCCCAGCCCTGAGTCTGTATGCACAGGTCTCAATCAGACTTGCACATCTGGACACTGCAATTTTACTTGCAAAACTGCTCAAGCTCTGTCAGGCTGCACAGGGATCAGGCATGAATAGCCCCTTACAAGTCCAGCCAAAACATTTCCATGGGATTGAGGTCTGGGCTTTGACTCGGCCACTCACCTCCTTGTCTTTAAACGATTTCTGCGTAGCTTTCACTGTATGCTTCGGGGTCATTGTTTTGCTGGAAAATAAATCTTCGCCCAAGCGAAGGTTGGCCTCCAGGATTTACTAAATTTTGCTGCTTTTTTTTACTCTCTGCCTTTACAAGCCTTCCAGAGCAGGCTGCCGAGAAGCATCCCCACAGCATGATGCTGCCACCATCGTGCTTCACAGTGAGGATGGTATGTTTGTGGTGATGTTCAGTGTTTGGTGTCTGCCAAATGTAGCGTCTTGTCTGATGGCCAAAAAGCACCATTTTTGTCTCAACAGATCAGAGATCTGTCTTCCACTTGACCATGGAGTCTCCCGCATGCCTTTAAGTGAACTCCAGTCAAGATTTAATATGAGTTTTCTCTTTAAATGTTATACTTTCTCATTAAAATAACAGATTGTTATGCTTTAAAACATGTGATATCAAAAAGTATGGTTGAGTCTGCAGAGCTATAGATCACGCCAACATCTCGACATGGCCAATTTGCAACATGCAGGTGAGTTATCATGCTTTTAAGTATGAAATGAAAAAGGTCCAATGTGCTCTCTCAGTCTGATGTTAAGCTTACTTTATCTTCTTCAAGGGCCAGATTTTTTTTTTAACTGGTAAAATGGCTTTGTAAGAGAAAACGTATGTGTGTCCTCCAACAAAGCAGCTTTTTCTCCCCACAACAATACAGAGACAGTCTGCAGGATGGAGGGTAAACATCAATTTTTAGGGCACAAAGAAGAGAGGCAGCTGGTGCAGAAAGATGAAGACATTCTATTGTGGCAGAGACACCATGTCTGATTTTTTATTCCTTACTGTCTTTTTGTGCTGGGATGTGGAATATGTTTTGAATAACACCTTGTTTGCATCTGTTGCATCAGAGCTGTTACTGTTGCAGTGAATGCTCAGCAGCATGGAGGCAAATTAAGCAACAGAGATAATTGAATATTGCACCTGTTATGGGAAATTGTGATGGTTATTTGATTGAGGCTGTAACTGTTTTCCATTTTCTATTTTTGTGTTTAATTATTTATTTAAAAAATGTCTTTTGTGTGCTTGTGTGAAATTCACAAACACTTCAGCAGGTGAAAAACAAACCTGGAGCTTTGATTTAAAAAAAGGTAAGTGAATTAAAAGGTTTAAAGCATTTTGAAAGCAGGATTGATAAAAATAAGTGGGCACACATGCTACACACAACAAGAAATGTCTGTGAGCAGCTTGATGTAATAGCAGGGGGAAGAAAAGATCATTTTTTACACATTAGCTCCACTCTGACAGCCTCTACTCTCCAATCCCCCATTTAATATCATCTTCTCTCTTCTCCCTTTAAATCTAATTACATAAAAGGTTGCAAAATTTCCAGCAATCACCTCCTCCTGAGGTTTTATGTTTAGGAATGTGGTCTGCAGCATTGTTTCACATTACCTCCTGCACTGAGGAGAAAATGATGGAGCTACAGACATGTGGTGCTCCAGTGATTAGCCATGTCCCGCTGGGAGGAGGGATTTATGAGGCTCGAGCTGTGTTGTTTTATTTCAAGTTAGATTCAGTGGAGGTTGATTGGGGACTAAAACATGTCATATCAAAAAGTGTACAAATTAAAACCTTAAATCTGATAGATGGCCTTCCAAACAAATTTAGTTCTGCCCTTCCTATTTATTTTAGCAATTCTTTTTTCCTTTAGTGATTCATTTTTTTCATGATTCCATTGATTTGTTTCAATCAAATACTTCCATAATCACTTAACTACAACCACATTCTAGTGCTCATGTTTCTTGTGTATGTGGCAGCTTTAGTTTTTAGTACACAAGTATGTAACATAATGGTAAGTGCATCAGTGCCCAACCTGGAGTCCGTGACCCCCTGGGAAGGCAGGAGACTTAATTTGCTTCAAGGTCGTCAAAAACAGATTTACAAAATTTATGATAAAATACTTAAAAGTAGTTTTAAAAAAGCTGTTTTGTTAAGAAACACATACAAAGGCCTATTTTCTGAGGGTTTTTTTTTTTTAAATGATGTTGATTTTTGACAGTGTTGTGCAATTTTTTACTATACTGGAGGGGCCCAAAGGAAATAAAGATCAGGAACCCCAGGGTTAGGAGGACTAGTGTTTTGCTTAATAGTGTGACTATACAACCAAGCTTTGTAAAGTTGACATAGTTGATAATAAACAACAAGCATTATGGAAACCCCAGACACGTGGTTGTGCACTTTGAGCTAACTTCACAGCTGTCATCAACATTAACCAAATAAGACAGACCCAAACCGTTTAAAGCTGCAAAAGTTGCTATTGACATTTCTTACAGTTCCCTGAGAGGAACTTTGTCAATCACATGTGTTACTTCACTGTAAATATCATCAATACAGTACACTTAAGGTCCTGACTTCTACATCTTGCATTAATGACATGAACTCAAGGCCTCAGGGCCGGCCCAAGCTTACTGGGGGCCCTAAGCAAAGTTTGACTGAAGGGCCCCAATCCAATAGTAGCTTGTCATATCATAGCATATTGTATCGCATCATTGCGTATCGTATTATTTCTTATTGTATTGTATCATATCATAACGTATCTTAGAGTATTGTATCTTGCCGTATCATTGAGCATAGCAAACTGTATCCTATTGTCTAGTAGCATCTCATATCATATTGTAATGTATCATATCATAGCATATCTTAGAGCCTATTGTAGCATATTGTAACATATGGATGTGTATCATATCATATCTTATTGTATTATATCATATCAAAGCATATTATTTCTTGTTGAATCATATTATACTGTGACACTGTAGCAAATTGTAGCATACCCAATTCTATCTTGTGGTGGTGTATCGTATAATTTTAAATGGTATTATATTGCATCATCTTGTATATTTTAACATAGCGTGTTATATTGTATCCTTTTGTACATCTTCAAATTGTTTTGTATCATTTTTTGTATCACATCATGTCGTGTGTCATCACGGCACATGATATTGTATCATATTGTTGAACATATCATATCCAGTTTTATCATAAGGTATTATGCCATATGATATCATGTCATATCTTTTGAATCTCTCCTATTATATCCTTCATATCCTATCAGTCAATGTTAGGATATGAAGGATAACACTCCCCTGATGTACCTGTGATGAAATACACACACACTGAGAAAGAGCCTCCATATCCTCCCACCCACTTTCTTCACATTCAGTACGTACTGCACACACATCGTGTAACTTCCCATAGGGGTGTAATTACGTTTGTGGTGTAAACTGGGTAATTAGCTCTGTCTCCACTTAGCTCTCAGCTGGAAACAGGGAGAGAGGGTGAGCAGAGCAGCAGACAGAGACTTCGCCACATCTGCTCGCTCTGATTCCATCACGGGATAATGCAATACCGAAACAAATCATTATAAAACACATGCTTGCATAATGAGAACTATCCATAAGCAGTGTGTTCAATCAGCACTGTTTGCTTTTATGTTCTGCCTCCCCCATCACTCCCTCCTGAAGCTGAACTCTTCTTAAGAAGAAAACAAACAGCACAAAGAGACCTCAGCAGAATCATGTCAGCCCTGTATTTGAATCCTTCTTTCTTTTCAGGCAATTTTCCACAAAACACATCTGATTTGTTTGGTAAAATCAGAATCTGAAAAGGCTGCAGCTCAATCACAAATAAGGCATATGTAAGTTTTCACTGGAAGCGCCGAGGCCCGAAGTCAAACCTCTGGCTAATAACTGGTTCAATGCCTCTTTACACAGGGTACTTGCTCTATTGACTGGGCTGTAATGACAGTGCTAAACCATGGCTTTTATTCATAATTTACTTACGACAGAAATTTTTTGAACACTAACCAGTTGGAATATATTTCTAGCCTCACAACTCAGCAATTGCTGTGCAAACAGGGTCCTAAAACTTGGCAGAGGCACACATACCTGACATGCAACCTCCTTAAAAATGTAACTAAATGATGCAGACCACAAGCCTTGTGACTGGTCCAGCATATTGAGAACTTTTGGATAGTTCTTATTATGCTGGGGTATCATGGGGTCTCTGAGTGATGTCAAGCAAATCATATGTATTCTGGTGAGAGATAGATGGCTGCAGACAACACACCATTTTATTGAATCTCCTTGCCAACACTCAAAACTACTGGGAGAAAAAGATCGATACAGCATAGTATCACGATATTTTGTCTGGTGATATATCGTATCGTCCACCAAGTATTGTTTGTTTTTTCAAATTAATTGCTACTATTAACTGAAGTCTGTGATAATGGAAAAATAAAATCAATTGTTTGGACAATTGTTTGTCTGGTGAGGTCTGCACAGGTGACGGTCATAGAGCAGGAGACAAATATGGCAGCACCAGAGGAAGGACATCAGGAACACAAGCAGGGCACAAATGAGATGGGCATGACACATGAGGTTTGCAAGAAGTGTTACACAAAAATAAAATACTGCAGAAATATGACAAACATGAGTGCAAGATTAATTCTCAATCAGTTAAACAGTTGGAAAAAACGGTATAGATTGCAATATATGGTAATGCAATATTCACTGTACTATAAAATGTTTAAAATCGCAAAAATATTGAATCATGGAATCGCTCAGTGGAATAATAACTTCAGTTTTTCTCTTTCAGATTCAATCAAGTTAACCAAAGTTTTAGAAATGAAAAATTGTACTTAAATACTGCTTGATTAAATGAATTAAGGAATATTCCCTCTAATCAAATGAAACCTGAGTGTGTTAAAACCTTGACATGTCGGGATATGTGAAGATGGAAAACATTATTAATCTTCATGCATGAGCCTGATTCTCACACCTCTTCCTCTCTCTACCTGCTAATAGAAAAGTGCCATCCCAGTGGGTGTATCTAATCCTGCAGATAAGCAAAGCAAACAAGGAAGAGTTATCACAGTCATCTCTGTGCCATCAGATAGCAGGTTATGAAGATAGAAGCTTAGTACAGTTATCTACTGGCTCATACTGATGCACTACAGGTGCTCCGTGCAGGACGGCGTACTGTGGACTCACTGGCAAAGACTAAGGTGCTGAATGGCTGCAGCATGTGGATTTAATAAACATACTAAAATAAATTACATTTTTAGAGATTCCTTACATCAGAATCTTGCATGGTTGTCAAATTTACCTATTAACAGGGATGAAAAATGTTGGATTCACAGACTCAAAATTCAGTGGCCAGGCTTTTCAAGTGAGGACTTCAGCAAAATGAATAACAGAATAGAGTGTAGGAACATGCATGGAGAAAACAGGTGAGTAGGTGGTTGTGTGGGAGGCAAAAAAAACAGACAAGTCAGGACAATCTGACAAAAGCCAGCAGGCAAAATGTCAGTTACATACATACAATGTTAAGGTTTGAGGTAATGACTGTGCGTCAAGTAGTGGGTCACAACAACCAATGAGGAGGGATCAGCGACAGGTGTGCAGGGGCGGGAGAACATCAAGGGTTCCTGGTGAATGGGGGAGGAATGGCACTGCATCTTTTTCTATAACTCAAACAAATATAGTAAGAATTTTTAAATCTTAGCTGTATAATTCTATAACTTGATGCAATATCTGTGCTCAGAAAAAAATATTCTCTGTGAGCATATAATTAAAAACAAATCCAGCTTAATACAACTATGAAAATGTATTTTGCATAATGATAAACGTCATCTCTTTTGCTCTAGCTGGACACATTTTCAGCCACACACATGAAAGGCATCTTTAATGGTCCACATCACTGGGTCTGATGTTCATCTCTTGTTTGTAAAAATGAAACATCAAGGATACTTTGGGGCATTTGCTTCAAACTCGGCACTGACTCTCACTCAGGATGAACTGACATCTTTCTGGAGGTCAAAGGTCAAGATCATTGGACCTTCTGTTCAACCTTTACTTGTGAAAATGATACCTCAAGAATGCTCTAATATTTTCTTCAAACCTTGCACAAATTTCCTCTTTGACTCAAAATGATTGATTAGATTGTGGAGGCCAGAGGTCAGCGTAACAGGGCCTCATGTTCATCCCTTGCTTATAGGATTACTACAAATCCCATTACTACAGATACCCTGCCTTTTTTCATCACCCATTCCTGTACTTTTACTGTCTGGTGATTGAAATCCTTGTTGACATCATTTGTAGGTAGGAGCTCTAGTCTCTAATATAGCCCTGAAAGTGAAAGATCATATTTAAATGGGTATTTCAGTATTTTTGAAGTTGGGTTGTATGAAGTACTTGGTGATAGTAGTGGCATTAGCCTCCAGTGATATCAGTGAACATTGCTCCTTCAAAAAGTACATGTTTGGAGAAGAAATTCACAGTGTAGCACATAGGTACAGTTTCTTTAGTGTGTTTTAGTTAAAAGTTGGCCAAAAATTGATGTTGGCTCAGTTGTATGCTATATCTAAGATGTTTGAAGTGTGTTATTTTAACCTAGAAAACCTTTGAGTTTGGCACTATTTTGCAATGTGAGCTTTGGCTACCTGGTGTGTGCTCTTTCGCCTCAGCGTATCTGAATAGCTGTTTGGATCTTGATAAAACGCGCACTGACACACCAGAGGCTAATGACACTACTATTGGAAATATCTTATACAACCCAGCCACAAAAATGCCAAAATATCCCTTTAGCACACCACAGTAATATCTTATGGATTTATGCTTGAGGATAATAATAAAAATGACAACAACTTTATTTGTATAGCATTTTTAAAAACATGGGTTTGACATGCAGAAAAGCTGCAGAACCCAAACAAGAGATAAAGACAACAAAACAACGTCAAGAGAGCAATCAAGGTTAAAGAACCGAAACAAAATCAAAACAAAATTTATCCCCCTTTTGGACACCTTTGCTTTTCATTACACTTCTGTCACTTGTTTTTTTAAAATCAAGATTAAACAACAGATCTTTCACTCTGAACACCAGTTCTGCACCTCACAAACCACAGAGAAGCTTCAGGAGTAAATCCATATCACAGACTGCTCTCTGGCAAAAACCAGCATTTTTTAACAAAGAGAAAAAAGGCTAATTTGATTGATGATGACTGACGTGCGCCCCTACCCTCTCATCATAATACAGCTTTGATATCCCATCCTGTTTTCAATTGCACTTCAGCTGTGCCACATGCCTTCAGGAAGGAAATATAAAAAGTCTTCACAGAGCAGCACTCTGCACCATTGACTCCATAAAACTGAGCCCAGAGACACCAATTCATCCATCGACTGCAGCCACAACATGCCAAAATATTACAGTTTTTTGAGTGATGTCTGTTATTCATGCACAATTCCCCTATACTGTTTGTCCTAAATCTCTAAATATTATCACTGCTGTCTTTACTTACACCATAAGTGCAACTCGTTCTCGTCCTATTCCACCCATAAACAAGCTAGTGAATCCTCTGTGCACCAATACAGACAGCAATTTTAGGAAGAATAATGAAGAAAATTATTGTTTTTCTTTTGTAACAATGCCACTGTGAGGGATTTTGCAGGTAGAAAGCACAACATGTGGCTCAAATAAACAATAAAACTTGTTGTTGTTCTCTGAAATGATAAAACTGTTGTTGGATGTAACAAAACAACTTGTGAGAAACACTTAGGCTGTATTTAAAAACCAGCTTTTCTAGAAGCTTTTACTCATTTTGATTATTCATTTTTATATCATAAGTTTATGCTGCTGTTCTGTGGTGGCATTAGCCATGGGCCATTGTTAACTTAGGCTGGGCATTTCCCATATCGTCATGATACAATGCTTATTACAATAAAGAGGCCACTCCCAGTCGCTTCACTCTCAGCTCCAATGCCTGCTGGACGTCCCCAGCAGAAGAAGCCAACAGAACCACATCATCTGCAAAAAGCAGAGATGGAATTCTGAGGTCCTTAACTAGCAACCCTACTACCCCCAACTGCACTTCAAGATCCAGTTGAGATAATGTGGCAGCCCTGGTAGAAGCAAACGTGCACTGGGAGTGTGTACAGCTTTGTGCTTAGGATGCAAACACTTTGGTCGTAATGGACCCAATGGCTCACTGCAGCAGCACCAGGACCACATATTCCACAGTACCCCCTACATGACCCCACTTGGAACACAATCATAAGCCCTCTCCAGATCCAGAAAACAAAACTCCCGTACTCCCTAAAGAAGTTGTGCAAGGGTAAAGAGCTTGCATAGAGGTAACCTCCTAAACTTTAAAGGGCCCTCTCTGATTTCTCTCTTACATTTCTTCATACCTAAAATTCTGGTTTCACTATACTATAAGCCCACTTATATTTATAAAAATTACTTACACCACAGTTTCTGTTATGAACCGATGAGTAAGGATTAAACAGAGTCACTAACACTGCCTGAAGCAGCTGCTAGAGGCCCTTGTAATCAGCACTGCTGTTTGGCTCATGTCCTTATGAATACAGCATAAAGTGCTGCTTATGACATTCTGATAACATTCAGATGTTGAGGGAGATTTTGAGTTTACAGCATCATTCAGTGCTGGTTGGAACAACACAGATTAGTTGTTTTTGCTAACTGCTTGTTAACCTGGTGTTGTGTGTCAGTGATGATTGGTGTTACTGCAGGGTTTTACCTTCTAACAGCTTCCATGACTCATAACCAACTCTTGACTTTCTGGTGTTTGAAGAATAATCCAGTACCGTTGAGTTTAGCCCACTTGAAGCTATGTTCCATGAGGGGTATATGCTGCATCATGCAGTTTAATGACTGCTGCCATCATAGAGGGTGTACTGCTGTCACACTATGTACTTGTATTGACCTTAAAATCTGCATCAATACAAGTACTGACAAGGTGCAGGTTACGGTACATTGCTGTATCGATGTTTTTTAGCACAGGCCTATTGTTAACATCTACTTCTGATAATCTGCACACTGTGTTTGACAGTAGTATGTAATCTATGGCCTAAGAGTTTGTGAAGGAAAGGTGTTCACGGTTGAAATGATAACAAACACAGTTTCTGCTGTCATGGCTGACAGAAATCCTATTGGCAGTCAGGCGGAAACAGGAAAAGGACAGTGGGTTACTGTGTTAAAGGCCAATATTTTGTTGACCCATCTGTCCTCATGGAGTGAGAAGCTTCTCCAAAATAATGTCGAGGCACCCCCTGCTTTACCAGAGGCATGAGGGAGCCCTTTGCATTGAATGCTCTGTTTTATTCTAAAGCCTCTCCTTCCACCTTAATTTCATGCTTTTAAAGTTAAATGAAGCTTACTGGATTGCAGTTTTAAGAAATATTTATATATAAAGTATTTCTAAATTGATACATTTTTATTATGTGTGCTGACATTCATTAACTGTGCCTCCATTTAAAATGCTTCATTAGAAATAACTGCCAGCTGAATGTTTTTTTTTTTTGCCCTCACTGTCAGATTGGCAAATGTGCCAAATTTGACCCAAGAAAACAGTTTCCACATTAATTGTTCATCTTCTGCTGAAAAACAGCTCCCCTTTGTGTCTAATGGTTGCTCTTTTTTAAATTAATAATATTTTTGTATTCATAGACAGAGTATCCTTTTAACAAGAGAAAGAGTGGGTGCAATTTTGAGAGTTTTGTTAGAGGAAAACACGTCAGAGACATTTGTATTCAAAGCACTGCATCAACATTTAAAACATGTCTGCAGGGGATCTTCAGAGATGTCACATTCATGATGTTTTTTCAACAAATTCTGAAAACATCATAAAAACAAGTATACTGTGCACTGATAAGGTGAGTGCCAGTGCAAATGAAATATAAAGGCTTTGAATTACCATTGGATAACACTGATCAGGACAGACAGGTGACATCTGTCACACTGTGATTTGACTACAGAAGAGTACTTTATTTTTTGTTATAACATAGCAGGGGTGGGACTTTGGACTGAGACCATAGGCCCTCATACTGTTCATTTACATTGTCACAAATCAATTAATTATGCTGGACATAAAAACAGCAGTGGTTCAAAAATGGCTTAATATGCTTTATAAAAGTCTGTTCCATTTGAAATTCAGAAGTGTTGTTGGAGCCTAGTGAAATATTTAATTTCCAAAATTATTATTACTGCCATGGTTAACTCTGCAGCTGGCAGAAATGTTTGAAAGCAATGTCATTCATACTCAAGGTTGTGCAGTTGTACCAAATATCAGCATGTTTTTGACAAATCAGCTGTTTTGATATGCAGCACATGAGTGCTACCATGAGTGCAATCAGTAAACGGTGTTCAGGGTGACATGCTACAGTGTGTGTTATCGAGGTGTGCTTCCACAACAGTGCTGTAACAAAGCTCCACCCCCTTTATGTCTTGAGACATTCATACTGATTCTGTGATGGTGTGATATTACACATCCTTATTTTTCAATTCACAGCGTGTTTCAGCACTGTGGGATGGTAAGAGAGCACGGCACAGCATGAGCTCTACATGCATACACAGTCAGACAAGCCACAGCACTGCGCTCCCCTGCTTGCTCAGCTGATCCAATTTTCATCTCTATAACGCCTCTGAAACTGCCTCCATGACATTCATAGTTAATGGAGAAAGTCTCAGGTGCTCAATATTATGGCTCTAAACTGCACTGAGAAACAGGCAACAGAAATTCGTCGGGGTACTCAGATTACTTTTTGTTATAACAGGTAATATAACACATTAGTTCTACAGTTTATGTAATCCCTTTTATGGTTTCTTTCTCAAAAAAGGAATCCATCACTGGAAAAAAAAAATCCTAGAAGCATCTGCACAGTTCGTTCTCTCTGGTATATCAGAGGAATGTTTACTTCCTGACAGTATACATGCAAAGCTAACTCAAATTCCTGGATATATCCCCATTAGTTTGAGTATTTGGATAACAAGGACACGATTGAAGTTTTAAAAAGTAATGTTACCCTGCTGATGAAATGAGCTCACACTTAAATGTTTACATACATAATACTTCAATATTCTGTGATGACTATAATAGCCTTCAGAAAAGAGACTGACATTGTTGCATATGTACAGGTCTTGAAATTGCATTTCATTTAAAGTTATAAATTAGTTTAAAAGACTTTTAAAAGGTTGACGTTTTTCAAAATCCATGTGTGTTTTATAAAAGAGAAAGTCACTGAATTAACCGGTATCTGTCAATCATATATACTCCGTTTGTCCAGGAGATGGTGCTCCACATAGACAGTCGCCAAGGGTAAAAGAGCTAGGAAAGCAATGAGAACATTAGAACAAGCTACACAAGAAACTGTGTGACTTCCTGTCTTTGTTCTCAGGTTAGTAAACTGTTAAAAACATAAAATCATGCGTTAAAGGCACAAATTAACCTGACACACCAGATGGATTTGTTTCAAACATCCATCTGGGAAAGCTTCAATTGGAAACATTTGAGAGTTTGAAACACGAAACATGGCGACTATAGACGTGAAAGTACTCCACTTTTGTCGTTTTTGAAAAGAAAACAACTCACTGCTGTTCTTTTTTCTTCTTTTAACGAAGACATGTCATCAAGTTCTGATAAAACTGGCGCTTTAGCAGCATCCACGCTAATCTCTTCCGCCATAACTGCACCAGCTCTTGCTGCTGCTTGTTTACATCAGGACTGTTAGATGTGAGTTTTGGATTATGTTAGCCACTCGTTTTTTTTTTTTTTTTTAATCGAGCTGATGTGTTAGCTTTATGCTAGCAGGCTAAAGCCATATTGCAATTTAAACTCAAGTGAATAGCTAGCTTGCTGCTCATGAGTGTATGTAAGTTGTGTGTAGTTGCTAAAGTACATGAATGAAAGATGAAGTAAATGCAACATAAGCTCAATGATGTGATGTCAGTGTTAAGTTTAGCAACACTTAATACTGAAAGGTGATAACCACTGTTGTTGCCTACAGTTTACTGTTATTTATTGTTAAAATAATTTGTGAGTAAATGTTTGTTACTTAACTTTGTGACACAGTGAATCGCTCATGAAAAGGATTCAGGTGCAGACTTGATTGGGTTGTTGAAAAAGGCAGGTCGTTTGATGCAGTCCAAGTTCGATACACAAAAAGGCAGAGTAAACAAGGCAAACAAATCCAGAGGTGTAGGCTAAAGGCTAAATCAGAAAACATGAGCAGGTCAAACACTGGGAATCAATCACTAGAAATTAGGCTAGAATGAACGGGGGCTACAAACTGGCGACGAGGGAGCACACACTGGGATTAAATACACAGGCAATCAGGGCTGACGAGACACAGGTGCGGGTAATCAAGGGAAGAGCAGATGCTTGAGGTGGGAAACACGAGGAGCAAGATCTGGAAGACAGAGACAAGGGTAAGTGACTTCAAAACAGGAAATAACTTAAAACACAAGGAAAATAAACACATGACCTCAGGTAACTTGACCAATGGTGTCACTTTGAAATTAATGTTTTTTATTTTGTTTTGCTGTCTCCATAGAAAATATTTACCTTGATAGTGAGTTAAAAGTAATTTTGCATTACACTTAAACAAAGGACTTAAGATTTGATTCATCAGAATATTTAAAATATTCTAGGTTATTTAAATGATTGTTAATAACAAGCTACGCAAGCAACTGTGTGACTTCCTGTCTTTGTTCCCAGCCAGTCTCATTCTAATCACACTATTTATGCTTTTGTGTCTCTTAGGGAAGCTTTTCCAGTGAGCCTGGTATTAAGGCAACTTTCCAGGGTATTTAAAGATTAAATCCACACCATTTAATCTGATATTGAATGTCTTTTTTATCAATTTTATAAATCATTTTTAATCATTTTACCACTAGATTAGCATGCCAATGGCCCTGTAGTATCCCACAATGCTTTGTGACAGGCTGCAACAACTAATGGCAGGCTGTTCTGTCGTTGAGTGGCCCTCCAATGTCACTGCAGACAGGAACTGTTTTTAATAGTAGCACAAGGAGAGCCAATACAAAGAAGTGCAACGACTTTTTTGTGAATATTTTGAAGATTTTTGTCACAGAATGATTCTTTTTTTACTTTTTGGTCCCTGAGAGATGGGAGAACAGTTGTACACAGAAAAAACATGGGTCATTATTGATTACTGTGTTACACATAAAAATACTTGAGTTTTAATTTCCATTAAGTATTTTCTTTTGTCTTTATGGTGTCCATTTTTGGCTGACCGCTGAGGTCAGCCCTACACATGGCAATGTCTGTGTCTGAGTCAGTAAGTGCCTGAGTGAGTGATCCTAATTTATTAGCCTTAGAATACAGAGTTGGGTCTGCTTGTACTGAATGCTGGCAGTGATGGCTGCCTCCACTGTGATAACTAGAGCCATAGATACAGAGTTGTGCTATGGGTGGGGTTTACTTTGCTGAAAGCCCTCTAATGGCTGCCTCCACTGCTGTAAATACTCAGATATAGCTTTAGCATGGCCTCTGTTTAACCAGAACTAGTCCACATTTCTGTATAACGAAGAATGAAACAACCCTATAAGCTTTTCATGTTGGGAAAGATGTTTCTCTTCTGCCGCCCAGCTTAGGCATGACTATGTGATCATTATGAGGCCAGGCTTACTTATTGTGAGATCAAGCCTGCTAGTGCAATCATTAGCTGGGACTGAGATGCAGCGGCGCTTCTGTCTGAACTGAACAACGTGTCTTTATTAAAACATGCAGACAGCAACAAGCTATCCATGACAGAGAAAATGTTTTCGCTATACTCCCAGTCTGCTTTGGTATAGGTTTCCAGTCATTTCTGTCGGCTTGTCCAGTATGTTCAGGGTCTGCTAGTGCATTAGTGGTTAGCTCGGATGTCACTCTAGAAATGCCTGGACCACTTTCTTTCTTAAAACCAGAGCAGAGCCACAACAACAGCTTGCCTTGCCAGAGAAGATGTTTTGCACGTTTCCTGTAGTGATGCATCCCCTCCCCGCACAAAACAGATCAGAAAAAAGGGAGGATATATCCTTCTCACCGTTCTGGTCACATATGCACTGCTGTTGAATAGACGTCTTTGTGTCAGGCCCTTGGACACTGTCTATCACTCCGCGCTTAGATTTATAACTGGTGATGGATACAGCGCTCATCATTGTGTCCTACACAAGAAGGTTGGTTGGCCTTCCCTTGAAAACAGGCGCAACAGACATTGGTTTTTATATATTTTTAAAGTCTTCATTGGAAAACTACCACCATACATCTTAGACTTGTTGGCGTGGAGTTCAAGCTCTTACTTGACCCTCTCCACTGATTGGTTAGTTCTTTAAGTTCTTCGAGCTTGCAGTGAACTTGGTAAAACTGCATTTTCCTTCGATGCTCCAAGCTCATGGAACAAGCTCCAACAAACTCTAAAGATTGAAGTCCTACCCTCTCTTGCAGAGTTTAAGACCTTGGTTTCTAGTCATTTTGTTTCCAATTGTGATTGTTTTAATTGATTTCTGCTGGTTTTGACTGATTGTATTTGACTGTTGTTTTTTCTCTTGTCCTGATGTGCTTGTAATCTCGACGACATTGGAAATGAGGGATACCTCAATGTCCTTTCAAGAATAAATAAAGGTTTGAAATGAAATGAAATGAAGTGTTGTGGTCACATGTTTCTGTGTAGCCAATCAGATGCGACAAAAAGAAAATCAGGAGGGGGGATGACGTCGCTCAGGGCCCTGTGTCCCATTCCGTCTCAACAGGGAGAGAGAGAGCGGGAGGAGAAAATGTAGCCGTATATGTTTAATTAACCAGAAACAGTAACTTCCAAATAAGGACAGTACCTGGTTGTGTAACACTATGAAAATGTAGTCATTCTTTCAGTTTTATGGTTTAGTTATTGTTATTGTTTGATTTATGTGGGGAATACTTTGACCAAGAACAGTTATTTATTTTTTTATTTTTATTTTTTGAATGGATATCACAGAAGACTACTCACACTGTATTTTGTGTTTTTATGTAAAAACAAAATTACAGCATTCAATATATTAAAAGTCATACAACTGGTGCTTGATGTAAAAAATATAGTTTTATATCAAGCATGATGTAAAATTTTTGTTATTCTGAGAAGAAGGATTTAGTCCAATAGTTATAGGAAACAAAAGTAACATGCAGTTTAATCAGTCATGTGTCCAAATGCTTTGTTTCTGATTTCAAAGCCAAAGTGGTGCAGAATGAAGAGCCATTTGGGAGCTGAAAGAGCTGGCTTTTCTTGCTGAACTGAACCATATGATCCGGATCTCTGAACAGAGCAGGAATTAGGATCCTTACATTCTCAACCCGCAGACATTAGGGAGAGCACAGTTACACCCACACAAAAAGGTACCCTGCCAGAACACACAACTCAGTCAGGCTTTTCAACAGACATCCCAGATAGATGCAGCCAGCCATATACTAGGTTTTAACCTAGTCTTGTTTAAATACAAGTGACATTACTGGAGCACACATATCCTTAAAGCCAAGGTTGTCTTGAAAAAAAGGATGTTTAGAGCCAGACCATGCACCACAGGGTTGATATTCTATACACTTTTTAAAAAGATAATTCCAGGTGAGATTAAATGGTTAAAAAATAGCTTAGGACTTGAAGGGTTGGGTGTTTTAATTTGATTATCTATCTATTTAGTAAACTGGCATTATTATAAATATGAATGTCAGATACATCACAGTACTTTACCAACTGGAATAGACCTGTTCTTAAAGTATCTGCATGCATCATCATCATCATGATTTGCTTCACCCCATAGGCCAGCCTAGGCTGCACCTGGGTGCAGTGGTTAGCACTGTTGCCTAACAGCAAGTTTCTGGTTCAGATCCTCTGTCAAACAGGGCTTTTCTGTGTTGAGTGTGCATTTTCTCTGCATGTATGCCATTCGCCCTGTTTACTCTGGCTTCTCCTCACCGATCAAAGACATGCTCATTAGGTTAATTGGTGACTCTAACTTGCCCTTTGGTGCAAGTGTGAATGTTTAATTGTCCATTTGTGTCAGCCTTGTGATTTACTGGCCACCAGTCCAGGGTGTACTCTGCCTCTTGCCCAGTGACAGCTGGGATTGGTTCCAGCCCCCTGTGACCATGAATGGGATAAGGAGTAGATAAAGGATGGCTGGGTAAAGCAGCTCACACTGAATATTTAAAACCTTTGCCTTCTGAAGAGCTAGCATACATGAGTACCAGGACATAGCGTGCAGAGTGCGAACTGGCCTTGGTGTCAGCATGGCCTCTGGCTCTGCATGTGCTGCCGACAAAAACATACATAAATGCCCTCAGGCAAAATCTGTTCCTGACAGGAAGAGGTTGGGCAAAAAAGGAGGGTTTGTTTAACTGTTGGTGGGTAGGAGGAAGAAAAGATGGGTGAAGATGTGAGGCAGCACCGGGTGAAGAAAGAAATCGATGAGAAAAGAGAGAAATGATGATGATGATTCTGGTTGAAACCGTTTGAAAAACAACAGAGATTGAAGATTTACAGGAGTGGATGAGATTAAGGGGCGATGGAGTAATTTATGTTAAGAGAAGAGGAGCTTAAAAGAAAATGAAGAGAAAAAAGGAAGAATGGCACCCTGCAGAAAGGAAAGTTAAGAGAGTAAGAGTGAGAAATCTGCACCTACGGCTCCCTGCTAGGAACATGTAACATGAAAGTGTGCAGTGTGCAGCAGCATACCTGCACCGCTGCCTCTTGAGGCCCCTTTTAACTGGAATAACTGAGATCCAACACTCATTCATGCTCCGGCACACACACTAACACAGAGAGAGAGGGAGAAAACAGAGCCCATAAATACCCTTGTGAGACTAGAGTGTCCTTGATAGCTCAGTGAAATCCTTGAGCAGAAACAGGCAGTCAACCTGTCTATCAAACTGTTCTGTTAGGCCAGCAGAGATGAGAACAGTCCTCTCTGTGCTTCTGCTTTTAACTACAAGCCAAATGCATACTGGGGATTAAACATGAATGTGAAGTTCTAGGCACATCAAACCACTACATGTAGATACAGTAGTCTACAGGAAGCTGTTTGCTGGTTGACTTCAGTTTGTTTCACAAACTTAGATCCAACCCCCTGCCGCACTTTTGTATTTGCTCATTTGTTTGAGTCTTTTTAAGAGATTAAAAAATATATATAAAGAGACTGTGAGCCATCAAACAGAAACAAGCTTTGATATTCAAAGTTTCATATTTGCAGACTTAAATGGCTTCAAATGCGCTAATTATTGATTTGGACTTAGCAGAAACTTTTTCTTTTCTTTTTTCTTTTCTTTTTTCCTTCTTGTTATTTTATGCTTTGTAAATGCTCTTCAGTAATTCCCAGAAAAATAACAAACTATGGATGACAAAAGAAGAAACACTATCACCTAGATCTGTGGCTCCTCTTAAATCTGTCCAAAGCCTGATTTAAATTTCTGTTTGGAACCTACACCATAGCACATGTTATAGGTCTGCAGAGCCCTGAACCCTGGATGAGACCTACGCATGCAGCTGACACGCACCTCCTAAAAAATGGGATAACATTTTTCAATACGTCCGACATTTGACAACATGACAATGATCGTCGCAGTTACAAGAATCTAAGTTTTATTCAAACTGACTCTGGGACTCTTGTTAAGGTGATTAGGTTTGAATAAAAATACAGCAGTGTATCATCGGTGTAGCAGTGGTAGAAGGTGTAACAGGTGGACTAACATATGCAGCGAAAATAGAACTGGACCCTGAGTTGACCCTTGAGGGACTCCACATCGCAAAGAACTGTATTTCTGTATAGCACAAGTATCTTGTGTTTGCTTCAAAAAATGCACCCAGAAATATCAGACATGCATTTTCTCATCCATGTCTTGCTCAGGATGAAAAATTTCCAAAACAGTCAAACAATCCATCTCCACACTGCATAATAATCAGCTGCTGCTCAATGTTTATCACCTCCAACACCAATATAACATACTTATGAAAGGAGATGTGTTTCTGTTGTTGGAGTTAAATTCTGGAATGATGCCAATATAAATTAAAAAAACGTGGCTTTTGCTTTTGGTTTTCAAGAAAATGGTTTGTAAAGCTATTCTTGAAGCTTACAGGTGTGACTGATTATCAGTTGTTGTTTCTTTGCATTTCTGGAAGTTGGTAGCTTAAATAGTAGGAAATGTAGGACAGGCTTTAATAAGCAGTTTGCTTCTGCCTATGCCTTTTTAGTCATTACTCAACACATGACTACTGATTTTGTTTGAAATGTCTATGCTGTGCAAAATGTTTGAAGTTGTTTTACGTTATGATTGAAGAAAGTGAACTACATTAATTGATTTCCTTTGCCATGGTTTTCTGTATGCAAAAAAAAAAAACAGCAAACATGGCAGCAGGACAAGGAACTGGCACAAAAATCATACACACTTGTCTTACTGGCCCATCCTAAATTCAGTACTTTAATGTTTAGCAGCACATTTTAAAATGCTATTTAACACTTGAAATACAAATTTTAAATGAAAAATATAAAGACATTATACAACCAATCATATCAAGTCACTTCAAGCTGCCCAGGCTAATTAAAATAGCACTTGCATGTACGTCATGCTTCTTATTATAGCAGCAGATGGATCCATGAGGGACGGAGAAAGAGCCAGCCTGATCGACTTTTTGCAATGGATCTCATCCACAGTGACTAACACAATATCTTCTGAGACAGTCATGTCTGATTTTAGAACTGGATCAAAGTTTCTTAACGTCACAAGAAAAACCTACAAAAATACTAAAGAAAAGACAGGGAGCAGTGTTGAATATTTCTGTGTGATCTGATTGTTTTAAAATCGTCTCAAAAGCTCATCACGCAAATTCTGATAATACAGCCTAAGCTTATACACAGACAACATGTTGTGCCACTGTGTTTCTGTTTTTAGAACACAGAAGCCGAGAAAAAGGGTCAACAGTTTAAACTTTTGATACTGATTTTCAACTAACAGTCTCAGATTTGACAAAAAGGTATAAGCTAGGCTTTATGGAGCTGAACAACTTCCTGCTCACCCAGCAACTTTATTCTTTTGGTTCAATTTTACTCCTCTCTGTGCGTTGTTTTCAACTTTTGAGAATAAAAAATCCTAATCTCAAGAATTTCGTCCATTTAGAACGGCTACTTGCTTTAGATAGCTACATATGTGTGATCAATAACCTGCATTTAACTGCAATAAAACATTAAAACAGAAACACTGTGAAACAGTTTCATATCTGCACTAAAGCAGGACTGAGGACATATTTTTCTATCTGAACCCAACCCATAGACCGACACAGTAGAAACGAGCTGGTGGTAAACCCGCATTCTTGTTACCCTGTTATTACAGCCTACTTGTTTACACATACACATAAAGACATGATTTTATTTGTCTATATGTGAGTTATTTAAACACGATAAAAACTTTGGTAACACTTTATTTGAAGTTTTATTCATAAGACTTACATTATGCTGTCATAATCATGACATGACTCCTGTCATTAACAGGAATAAGGGTTCATGAATGCTGCCTTTAAGTGTCATTAAGTGTCATTCGCTAAATTATGAAAACTTTACCGCAAATGTCAAGTTATCATGATTAAGCCCTCCAGGAAAAATGTCAACTTTGCGGTAAAGGTGTCATAATTTAGCAAATGACACTTAATGACACTTTATGGCAACATTCATAAAGCCCTATTTATGTTAATGACAGGTGTCATGTCATGATTAAGACAGCATAATGTCAGTCTTATGAATAAAACTTCAAAGTGTTACCAAAACTTTCAGCTTTTCCTTACATGCATGCGGCCTGTTGCACAATACACACCTATGTTTAACACATAAACTACAACTGCACTTAGCTTAACATTTTCATTGTTAGCTCTAAGTTAGCCACTCAGCACATTAGCTTCTACCAGAACTTAGCAGTATACAACAGCCAAATAACATCCTCCACTGAAAACACCAACAAATCATCCAAACAAATAACTAACCAATTCCCCTTTAACTATACATCACCTTAAAAGTCTGCATTGCAAATGAAACTTGAGTCTTACTCTCAACTGTCCCATATCAGTCCCCTAAACTGATGATCTCAACTGTAACCACGACTAAAACAGTCAAATCCAACCATCGTGGATTCTTTGGAGTTGTCCTGAAGAAAGACCAAAGCTTCCACTGAGAGTAGTTCAGTACAGTCCTCCTCTGATTGTTGTCTTTCCTACACTGTTGCTGCTGATTAGCCAGGATGACCTGAACATGAACACCCAGCTAGGGGAGGTGAGATGGTGCTTTCGCCTTTGGCCCTACCAATCTACACCTCTCTGCATGACATGATTTTGTGTTGAATACAGTTCCATGTCGTCAAAATTTGTCATAGGTAGATTTACCCACTCATTGAAGTCCACTACATCTTTGCTTGGCCCAGGCCCATCCTTGTCCCGACCACTGCAACAGCGTTTACACAGCGCAGCTATTTGCACTTCCCTTCATTTCGGCTTCTATATTACTCATAGTAATGACAAACTCAAAATCCTTCCATACTGCTGATGTCCCTGCATAGCTTCAAGTAGCTCTAAACTCTCCCAGAGATATGCTTTGTTTGATGCCATCCACGTTGATCATGAGTATTCACTCATGACTAAATTTGCCATATGCTGTCTATGTAGAAATACAACCCCAGCACCGCACAGGAAGTAGTAGTAAAATAACTTTGGGTTTGTATTAGTTTAAGTTTATATTAAAGGATTCTTGCAATAAATCTTCTATGTAAAACAATATATATGTAATTATTCACTATTTACTTATTTGGATATTGGCAGATTTTTAAGATGGACCTTTAGCCTTTAATATTTTTACCTGCCAGACATCCACCTGTGAAACTGGCCAAAGACCAGTAAATGCCAGCTAACAGAAACTCTGCATTTCACATCATAAAGAAATGCTTATTACAATAGTTGAGAAGCTTCTTAAATCTCTATATCATCTATAAAACTGTAATGCTTGCTGCAGGTATATTTAAACAAGCTAAAATGTGTAAACTTGCAGAAGACTAGCCACCTTTTCTAGATGGATGCAGCATTTTCTAAGCTAGTGCTGCCCCTGGCCAAGCAGGGGCCCTCTTTCACCTTAAATCATGATATTTTCCACTCCTAAACTAAAGCTTTTATTGTCTTAACCACATACTGAACAGCTACTCTAATGATGATTACTGCAGATTTATGTTAGTCAGTCAATCCTTAGAAAGTGGATCTTTACACGGGCACCTAGAGCCTCTCCAAATCCAGGTCCTCTGCAGTGAAGATCTGCATACCAAGTATCAATATCCTGTGTATATTTTAACTTTTAGCACCCATAGAGTCGACTGAGCCAGCAAGACTTAATTGCCTTGGGAATCAAACAGCATAACATTAGATTTATACAAACTTAATGATATTGTCATAATAATGAGCACATGGCTAAATGGGGAATTAAAGCATCTATGCTTAACATGATGAGGTATTTTTCAGCTAATTTCATACTAACTCACACATACTTAGAATATGTGGAAGTCCAGTGAGGTCATGAGCCACAAGTACTCAGGTGCTTGTTCATAAGGTTAGGCATACTCGAGTTTGAAATTACTGTTAAGTCTCATCCCTAATATGTACAATTTAGACTGCACTACACTGGTATCCCAGTTTATATGAGTTAGTTTGCAAAAACCGGGAATTGATGTTGGTATCCAGAAGGGACAGGGAAACTGCATATCGATACTAAAAGACGGCGCGTGCCAAAGTGTGCATTTCATGTTCACCAAAGTAGTTCTGTAATGCACATTCACCCTCTTTCTTCTTACTCAATGAATTTTGATGTTAATTTGTCTAATTATTTTGTAATTCTCTTTTTCTTTTTCTCTTGAAAATTATCACATTTTTGCACAAAGAAACAAAACAAACACTCCTATGTCTCTTAAGTTTCCTTTTTGTTCTTAAAAGAAAGAAAGACTTGCTTTGAATCACTTCTTCTTAATGGCTTTTCCTAAGAAGTACAAAAACGTACAAAAAATTTACTCCTATATCTTAAAAGAAATAAGTACAAAAAAGGGTAAATTAAGAAATTACCTGAACTGGTTCTTTTGCAAAGTCCCCCCCCCCCTCTCTCACACACACACACACACACCCACACACAGAAAAGCTTAACTGAACTACAGTGTGTCTTAAGATAAGACTGCGGTCAGATACACTGTGATCAGGGCTACGACCTGTGTGATAACAGCGGCTCATTTCCATCGGCTGTCCTTGTAGCCTCTCTCTCTCACACACAGATAGACACTCAGTGTATATCCACCAGACTGGAGGTCCCACATTCCCATAGAGGAGATATGACGAGCTTACCAGGAATTCAGTTCACTACTGCTTAGCACATCACATTCAGATAAAGTTCTCTGAGGATAATACAAAAAAAGTATTTCTCTTAATCTCTTCACTATGTCCTCTGCTGTCCCATATTGCCTTGGGGTTATTCGCTGCCGCAGACCGATGTGTCTCCATCTTAAGTCTCAATCACTAGCAAGGCTTTAAGTTGGAAATGACTTTCTGATCTCATGGACTGGTTTTTGAAGAAAATAAAGTTAGAATTTCAACACTTGCTTATGCCAGAAAATGAAAACACTTCCTGGTTTCTGAGCTGGTGAAGTCTGAAACTGTCTAAACCAGGAGTCATCCATTACATTCATACAAGGGCCAGCAATTTCCTTCATGGACACTTCACAGGCCGGACTTTCAAATTCACAAAAACAAACAAAGATCTTAGTCCAACTAACATAATTTTGTCTACAGAGTTTGATATTTTTTAACTGTACATACATTTTTGCCTCAAGCAGTGAGATTAGTCCTGATCACCTATTCTGCAGCCAGCCACAAGGGGGCGAATGAGATATTTTGGTCAGATATTTCTGGGATTGTCACATTGTCCTTAATATGGTTTGACTCTAATATAATGTGTTGTGATCCATGTTATTTGCACTTATCAGCTGGCAGGTGGATTTCTAAGATCACGGATCAAATGTTAAGTCATTCCTGATAAAAGTGTTTCAGTCACAGTTTTTTTTGTGACCGCTTAAATGGCTGTAGGGGTTTAAAGAAAGCAAAGATACCTAAATACACAACACGTATTTTCCTCTGCATATTTTCTGAATTAATCATCTTCAGGGTGCCGGATGGGAAACTGTGGGGCACCTGATGTGGACATGAGGCATTTCATTTTGAAGTTGATATATAATCAAAAACCAACCAAACTTCATTGTTACATGAAAATGATGTTTTCTTGTGAGGGTTTGTCATTGTTCTGCCACTAATACAATGATTCAGGAACTCAGCAACATCATGTGACAGGACGTGTGAGGAAACCTAATTTATGTTTGTTAAAGACTTTCTTTAAGGTGACTTCTCATCTATCACTGTTAGAAAGATGTATATTTTAAAATGTATTTACAGGAGTGAAATAACAATGAGGAACTTTGTAACCATCTTATTTTAGTGGGCCCTAATTACCTGGTGATGTTACAGTAATAAGTGATAATTATCTAGTAATTTTCAAAGAATAAAGTAGTGTTTATCTCATAATAAGTTGGCATTTTAATAAGTAATAACTCATAAATGTGGCAATATTAAGGAAGTATTTATCCAGTAATAATGTATTAGTTATCAAGTAATTCCTTGTAGTTTTGTAGAGGTGCTCTGGTGCTCAGGTGGTATTTCACTTTAACCCCCTAAATCTAACCCTAAAAATTATGTGAAAATTATTTAGGAAAGACTCACTTTAATTTAGTGGGCCAAAGTAGGAAAATTGGAATAGTGCCATCTTATTTCTAGGAAAAAATTACGACCTTATTCTTGTTTAAATTACAAGATAATTGCACTTCAATCCATCCATCCATCTTCCTCCGCTTATCTGAGGTCGGGTCGCACGGGCAGCAGCCTAAGCAGGGAAGCCCAGACTTCCCTCTCCCCTGCCACTTCGTCCCAAGGCGTTCCCAGGCCAGCTGTGAGACATAGTCTCTCCAGCGTGTCCTGGATCTTCCCCGGGGGCCTCCTCCCAGTGGGACCTGCCCGGAACACCTTGCCAGGGAGGCGTCCAGGAGGCATCTGGACCAGATGCTGGAGCCATCTCATCTGGCTCACCTCAATGCAGAAGAGCAGCGGCTCTACTCCGAGACCCTCCTGGATGGCTGAGCTTCTCACCCTGTCTCTAAGGGAGAGCCCAGACACCCTGCGGAGGAAACTCAGTTCAGCCGCCTGCAATCTTGTTTTTTTTGGTCACTACCCACTGCTTGTGACCATAGGTGAGGGTAGGGATGTAGATCGACCAGTAAATCGAGAGCTTTGCCTTTCAACTCAGCTCTTTCTTCACCACGACAGACTGATGCACCGATCCACCTGTCAATCTCCTGCTTTGTTCTTCCCTCACTTGTGAACAAGACCCCGAGATACTTGAACTCCTCCACTTGGGGCAGGATCTCATTCCCAACCTGGAGAGGGCATTCCACCCTTTTCCGACTGAGGACCATGGCCTCAGATTTGGAGGTAATTGCACTTGTTTCTATAAAATTACTTGGTTATTAGGCCTACTAAGATAAAGTGCTCACATAAACTTTAACAACTATTGCTGCCGGTGGGGTTAAATGGGTTAGAAATTTGGCATCATGTAAATCGATGTTGATGTGAATTGTTTGAATCAGTTCCATTTGCCCTTCCTTGCATGCATCAAAGTAAATCTCTTTTGATAATTTTGGATAATTGTATTTCATAGCTCTATACTAGACTCTGTTGTCTTAAACTTGATTATAAGTGATGGTCCTGGACAGTTTTGGGGAAAGAAAACAAAAAAAGGAAGGAAGAGAAAAAAGAGCAAGTAAAGTAAAGATAATGGAAAGTTAGAGGAAAGGTGACACCAGATGAAAAGATCAGTGTGTGTGTTTCCTAATCTCCCAAACCACCACACACACACACACACACACACACACACACACACACACAGCTTGGCGGGCAGCAGGCATGAGATGGTGCTGATGGAGCTCTGAGTGAGGGGAGCAGGCGGCTTGCTGCCAACATAAATCAGAGCTGTGCCCTTGAGCCACACCTTTGTGGAGAGACAACGCCTCGGATACACTGTCCTTGCTTCCACTGTCTAAATGTATACTCACAGTGAACATAAAGTAGAATGATTTAAGTCGAGAGTCAAGAGCTTAGTAGCTCACCAGATCAATGAAAAACTGCTCAGAGTGGTGCATCTGAGGTCAGAAAAATGCCTGGTTTATCAATCTTTTTTGGCATTTTTAAAAATAATTCTCAGAGAGCTTATGTATCTTTGCCTGTCAGGACAGTGAATAAAGTATGTGATTTACAGGAGAGCTGGGGATGATGTGCAGAAAGGAGCATAGGGATCCATAGTATGTATAGATATGGATACATAGTCTGTAGATATTAATAATCAGGGTTCACTTTTGTTCATGCAGAATTTTTTAAAAGCATCTTTTTGATATTTCTGAAGTGTGTAAGTGTGTCTCTGTGAATTATAGCCTAAATCCTCTAAAAACATATTTAATAAAATAGACCATGTGTATTGTGTCTGTTCAGTGGAACAATGAAGAGAGAGGTTTAAAGAGCCAACTGGAGCTCAGTCTATAAAATAACAAACTTCCAAATACTCCACCTGCACCACGTACCAGTTGTGCAGTAGTTTGCTCCAACCAACAGCTTGCATCCTTATTCACTGGATACACTTCTGCAGCCGACCAGAGAGGAGTGCTTCTTCTGCCATCTGCTGTAGATATATTAGAGCACATATGGTGGAACTGCAAAGTCTGACTAAAGCAGGAGGCTCCAGAGTGCTCTTTGCCTGCGTATCTTTACGCGGGTAGAGTATGTGGAAGTTGAGGGTAAAATCCACCGTTTACAAAACCAGCCAGCCATTGTGTGCACTTGGTTCTTGAAGAAAGAAAGTTGACTCTCGTAGTGGTTTGATTCATGTCCCTCCAAAAACACACCTCTGTATGATCAAGCCATGTAATCCTTCACACCTCGATTGTGTGCCTTATAGGTGGTAAAATGTGGAAGAACATGCCCATGTACTTTAGACAGTGTGCCTTATGCCATCATTGTACGGCCCATAATCTATAATTTATCCACTATCTACATTGCTTATCCTGTTGGGGGTTAAGAGGTGCTGGAGCCATAACCAGCTGTCAGTGGGCAAGAGGAGAGGAACACCCTGGACTGGTCACCAGTCAGTCACAGGACTGAAATACAAGCAGCCCCATTCACACTCATACCTATTGTCAATTTCAAGTTGCTAATCACCTTTCACAAGAGTGTCTTTGGTCTTTGGGAGGAAATTGTAGCACCAGGAGGGAACTCAAGTAGTAAGGTCAGACCAAGTCAGGCAAGGTTGCACATGCCAGTTCAGCACTTCACTGCATTAACACCGGCCCTGTGGCCTACTGTTGGACATCGCTGAGGCCTGCACCAGGCCCACACCCCTTCTCTCCAGGTATGCTTCCAGCTGGCCCCTCCACAATGCATGTGGCCACCCCTGAGGTCTGATCCAACCCATCAGGTCCTGGGCAAATACTCCAGGTACCTACAGAAGTGCAGCTGCATTAGACACATGGTCTTGCCAATGATACTTGGAAATGCGCCAAAGACAAGGCCTCACAAATAAGTCCAGTTGGTGATTCTGGCCATCAGTCAACATCCAGGCCTCACAAGAGTTTAGTAAGACCAGGAGGTCCAAGGACCGAAAGACTGACCATCTTGCCCAGCAAACCCATCACTCTGTGCGTGCTGCTCAGGGCAGTGCATGAAAACTCCTCACTCAGTGCTTTCAGAAAGACATGGTTCTGGTACTGGCTCTGTTCTGGAGTCTCAGAACCTTGGTGCTCTCTGGTGAACCAGCCAGTGTTCACATAAGTTTAAGAAGAACCTATGTGGGAGTACGTGATTGACATGCATAACCACGTCCAGCTCCACTTTTGCTTAAGTCTTTCTTGCTAACCTCATATTCCTTCTTCAGTTTCTTGAGTTTATTAATTATTTGGTCTTGTGTTCAGGCGAAGTCAGCCTTCAGCAACTCTTCCCAAGTTCTGCATGTAACTCCTCCTTCTACCACTCTCCAGCTTCCCGTGGAATTCTGCTGATAGCCTGATGGCAACAAAACATTTGTCTCCTCAGACAGCTTCAAAATTTTCCACCCGTCTTCACTCCCTAGAACATGACTCACCCACTGATGATGTCACAGTCCGCAAGGAGGAACAGATATATTCTTGATTCCAGCTAAGAACCACATTTTCAGGTTCTTAACCTTTTTTTTGTTGTTTGTTTGAATGTGCCAGTTCGGGAACCAGAACTGGCACTGAGCCCTGCCAGTCTGAAAGGCCGAACAGTGAGACCCTGTCCAACCAGGAACCTTCTTGCTGTGAGGTAACAGCATTAACCTCTGCACCACTGGGAAGCCCCCACAATCTAAAATAGCAGCCAAAGTTACCATAGGTGTAGCACCCTCCTGTAGATTAAATGGGATGAATCATCTCTTTGCTGTAACCTACATGTCTTAGTTGTGTTATATGACAAACCATCTCATTCCTCTTTATCGTAAATGTCTGATAAGTACCTCACAAGGGCTTTTGAACATGAGTTATTGCAGCAGCATGCTTTTAATCACCTAACCTGTTGTGGTGTGTACAGGGACATCAAATTAGTTTGTCAAAAATATCTCTCTTCTCTGTGGTCCTTTTATTGGTAATTAAGAGGAATCAGCATGAATTTTGGTATGTTCAATTACTATATAAAAACTGCTCATAGTAGTTTTAAATCTAGTAACTAACAAAAACAAGAAATATTCCCAGCAAAAGTAAGTCATGGACAGTCTTTTAAAGTCTACAGTCTTAAAGAATTCCTGCTTGTAACCATAATTTCTTATCTATATATATATATATAAATACACATGTGAAGACAAACACATTTAAAATGTATGCTTGTAGGATTTGAAGGTAATGAGAGGGAACCCATGACAAAATTGACATCTAAGTAACAGTAATAAAGAGACGTGTACTTCTGATTATTTTGAAGCAAACTGGCTCATGACTGCTAAACCATGTAGGCATTAAATGTTTCCTAACAGCAGGCCACGTTTTAAGGTGGCCTGCTGCTGTGGTGGTGCTGAGACATATGAAACATGCTTAAGGCTTTGTAAAACATTTTTGGAAGATAGCGAACATCCCGTTAAATCAAAAAGTGAAACGATTTTTTGTGAAGTGTTTTTTTAATCAATCTTTTCTGGTAAAACATTTTGGATGCTCACAGCACAAAACTACTCTCTCAAATTTTGAACAGAAAAGAAGTTTAACAAACGTTTAAGACAATGAGAAATTAAAACAGCTGCTACCACCTACATTGCCCACACCTTCTTTTTTAAAACAAAATTAAATAAATCTGACTCATCTCCATCTCACACATGGAACACTGGGCATCAGTCACTGATCCTTAACTCAACACATGAATCACATGAATAAAACAACAGCTATCACTGACCTCATCTGTGAGAGACATGACAGACATGAAAACAATGTCAAAACAGTAATTTATCCAATGTTTTGGTTAAACTATTATAAAATTAAAAGAAAGAATAAAATTCTGGTGTTTTACAACAGGCCAGTTGAAGAAAATGAACAAGTCTTAGTTTTTTTCTTGTTTGTTTGGCTGCCATTTAAAACGTGATGAATCACTGACCACCCATCTGCTGTCTTAGATATGCTGATATCTCACTGGAGGAGAAAGTTGAAGCCAGTCAGAGATCAGCGGAAGACGGGTTTAATCAGCAGGCAGCTGTTGGATGACTGGGACGAGTTTATCCGGCCAGCTTGTGGATGTTGCTGATGAGTCTCCTGCTGTATTCCCGGTGGGCAATGGGTTGGACTTCCAGTACAGTTACCTTCAATCGAACCTCATCCTAAGGAGCAAAGATACATCATCAGTTAGAAGAAGTTCTTTTAATAAAGAGGAACTTCTATTCCAGACAAAAGGCCCTCCCCAGACCAGTAGCATTGGTGCTAGCATCCTGGCTAACAGATCCATTTTGGATGGAAAAGTGTGTCAAGCTATTATTGATTTTTCCATCCATATTTGCCGCTTGTAACACATTTTCACTACGTTTTCTTTTCACTTTAAACAACTTTTTGTAACTTTTAACCCATTGTTGCCAATTATTGCCACTTTTAATTCATTTTGTCACTTGTAATTTTAACCCATTTTTGCAACTTTTCGGGCACTTTCATCCTGATTTGCCAGTTATTGCCACCATCAACTCTTTTGTCCTAATTGCCATCTTTAACCCATTTTCACCACTTTCTGCCAATCTTTTTTCTGTTTTTTTTTTTTTTTTTTACCACTTTAAACCCATTATCACCATTTGTTGTTCACATTTGCATCATTTTGCAATTATGTAATCATTTCTCCATTTAAGTTGTATAAGTTTCTTTTGTTTTATTTTCTGGCATCCCTACACCTGACACTGCTTTATAAATGTTTTAGTTCAATGTGCCCATCCACATTGTTATCATTGCCTACAGAAAATATAATTCTGTTTTTTAGAAGAGGTCTACATCTTGAAAAAGGCTGCAGCATAAATAAATAAATTTCACTTTTGTTGCTATGATAAGAGTTATTATTATTTAGGTTAAAAATAATGGTTTTCACAGCTTAACTTTACAACTGATCATGATTTTGCTGACCTCCATGGGCCCCCCATTCAGCAGGGCCCTAGAAAGCTCTTCCTTTTAACCCCCTTATACAATGGCTTGCAAAAGTATTCCTACCCCTTGAACTTTTCCACATTTCTTCACATTACAACCACAAAGGTAAATATATTTTATTGGGATTTTGCGTGATAGACAAACATAAAGTGGCACATAATTATAAAGTGGAAGGAAACTTAAACATGATGTCTTTCAAATTTTTTTGCAAATCAAAATCTGAAAAGTGTGGTATGCAAAAGCATTCACCCCGCTGGAGTCTGATACCCATGAATAAAATCCAGTACAACCAATTGCCTTCAGAAGTCACCTGATTAGTAAATAGAGTCCACCTGTGTGTAATCTAATCTCAGTATAAATACAGCTGTTCTGTGAAGGCCTCAGATGTATGTTAGAGAACATCAGTGAATAAACAGCACCATGAAGACCAAGGAACACACCAGACAGGTCAGGGATAAAGTTGTGGAGAATTTTAAAGCAGGGTTAGGTTATTAAAAAATATCCTGAGCTTTGAACATCTCATGGAGCACTGTTCAATCCATCATCTGAAAATGGAAAGAACATGGCCCAACTACAAACCTACCGAGAAATGGCCGTCAACCTAAACTTACAGGCCAGTCAAGGAGAGCACTGATCAGAGAAGCAACAAAGAAGCCCATGGTAACTCTAGAAGAGCTGCAGAGATCCACAGCTCAGGTGGGAGAACCTGCCCACAGGACAACTATTAGTCATGCACTCCACAAATCTGGCCTTTATGGAAGAGTAGCAGGAAGAAAGCCAGTGTTGAAAAAAGCCATAAGCAGTCTCATTTGCTGCTTGCCAAAAGCCATGTGAGGGACACACTATACATGTGGAAGCAGGTACTTTGGTCAGATGAGAACAAAATTGAACTTCTTGGCCTAAACACAAGGCACTATGTGTGGCGGAAAACACTGCACATCACCCTGAACACTTCATCCCCACCTTGAAACATGGAGGAGGCAGCATCATGCTGTTGGGATGCTTTTCTTCAGCAAGGACAGGGAAGCTGGTCAGAGTTGATGGCAAGATGGATGGAGCCAAATACAGGGCAATCTTGGAGGAAAACCTGTTAGAATCAGCGAAAGACTTGAGACTGGGGCGGAGGTTCACCTTCCAGCAGGATAACGACCCTAATCATACAGCCAGAGCTACAATGGAGTGGTTTAGATTGAGGCATATTCATGTGTTAGAATGGCTCAGTCAAAGTCCAGACCTAAATCCCATTGAGAATCTGTGCCGAGACTTGAAAATTGCTGTTCATAGACGCTCTCCATCAAATCTGACTGAGCTTGAGCTATTTTGCAAAAAGGAATGGGCAAAAATTTCAGCCTCTAGATGTGCAAAGTTGGTAGAAACATACCCCAAAAGACTTGAAGCTGTAATTGGAGCAAAAGGTGGCTCTACAAAGTATTGACTCCAGGGGGCTGAATACTTTTGCACACAACACTTTTCAGATTTTTATTTGTCAAAAATTTTGAAAGCCATGTATAATTTTCTTTTCACTTCACAATTACATGCCACTTTATGTTGATCAATCACATGAAATCCCAATAAAATACATTTACGTTTGTGGTTGTAAGGTGAAGAAATGTGGAAAAGATGCAAGCCACTGTTGGTGTCATTTCACTTGGAGGCTAACCAACGTCTATGCAAAGACCAGAGGTCATTGACAGCATTCAAATGTTTTGTTAGAATGCTTTATCATGGCAATAAAAGAGGTGTTATTTACTTATCAAATGTTTAAACTGTATAAGAAATAAATTTACAATTAATTATAAAAAAACTCATGCAAACCTGGCTCCGATAAATGCGCCTGTACTATTTATTAATTTTGGGATTTCCTTACAAAATATGCCAGTAGCCCACCCAAAGACATGAAGACAAAATCCTAACAGGCTTGAGGCTAATTAGGCCCAGACTTACAAGAAAACATCCCCAACGTAAAGCATGACACACATGGGTGAATACTATTAGTAAATGTCAATACTCCACCTCAGCTGAAGACAACAAAGAGAAGAGTTTCAGAATTTTCCTTTTGTTAGTTTCATTAACAGAATAAAGACTGTAAAGGTAATGTGACTGTAACACATTATCTTTGAATTTCAAACATTAAAATATTGATGTAATACTGCATTGTTGCATGAATGTGAAGTTAAGGCCAACAACACAAAATCATTCAGTCTAATGCTTGTTTTTTTTCATCAAGATCTCACAATTAAACATAAATTAAAACTTATATTATTATTTTAATGAAGACATAGAGCTAAAATAAGTTTCTATTATAGCCACAGGCGCTATAGTGTCAATCCAAAGATTTTTCATTAATCAAATAACAATTCAGCCAGCACAGCCGGCATCAAGGGTTTCACATTTGCCCATTATCTCAGGTGTGATTCTACAACTAGTTTAGTGTTTTCAATTTGCATCTACCTCATAATAGCAAGTAAATTAAAGGAAGCAGGGGGCTGCTGGGACACAAGTTCTGCTTGAAAAGGTGACAACTTACACAAAAACTTGCAGTCTTAAAAAAGGACAGGCAAGGTTGTGAGACAGGGCTTCATCTAATGAATGTAGACTTACATTCTCATTACATCAGGAGAAACACATTCAAACTGATGCTAGAGCAAGCTTTGTGATATAAAACACCGTGGATAGAGGTAGCTCTCACCTTTTTGCCCAGTAAACAAACAACTAACTCACACCTGTTTGCTGTGCCACAACCTCACAGCGGATTAACAAGGCTCTCTGCTGTAGTGAACAATAAATACATACATTACATAAGGACCCCTGCCGATTTATGAATAATGGAACAGACTGATGGTTAGCATGTTAATGAGAGTTACATTATACGTATATTTAAATTCACCTACAACCTTCAAACTCTGAGCATGCTGGCTATATGGATGTTTAAAAATGTCTGTTGACTGACTGTGCCTTGAATCTAGACTAAAAAACTAATGTACTAATTTATTAAATAAACCCTTTAAAAACATTTAACCAACATAAGATATGGGTTGGCAGTCAACATTTCAAACCCTCAACATCTATAGTGGAAAAAGTAAAGACCACATAGAAAAGGATTCCTGGGGAATGTTATATGCCTGTCATTTTGGAAGAGTCATTGTTGTACCAAACTTCTTCCATTTGAGAATTAGGGAGGCAGCTGTGCTCTTGGGAACTTGACCGCAGCAGAACTTTTTCTGTAGCCTTCTCCAGATCTGTGCCTTAAAACAATCCTGTCTCTGAGCTCTGCTGGCAGTTCCTTTGACCTCATGGCTTGTTTTTTGCTCTCATATGCATTGTCGGTTGTGTCTTTCCAAATCATGCCCAATCAATTTAATTTGCCACAGGTGGACTCCATGTCAATGTGATATTTCAGTTTTCTATTTCTAATCAATTTGCAAAAACTAAAATACAGAGAAAATTGCATTTAAATGAATATTTCACAAATAATGTAGTGCTGATGAAAAAGCAAAGTTGGTTCCCTAAAAGCTGCATGGTGCAGTTGACATTGGCTGCTATTGTCCATTCTAGCCAGCAGTTTGTCCAGTGTCCGTCTCTCTGCCATTGCCACCACAGAGTCCTGCTCCATGCCGACCACGGAGCTGGCACGCCTCATCATCTTGTCCAGCCTTAGGTTGTCCCTGCCTCCCCAGCACACCGCGGCATAAAACAGGACACTGGCTACCACAGACTGGTAAAACATCTGTAGGAGTTTCCTGCAGATGTTCAAGGAAGCCAGCCTCCTCAGGAAGTAGAGCCTGCTCTGCCTTCTCCTGTACAGATGGTCAGTGTTGACTGACCAGTCCAGTTTGTTTTCCAGCTGCAAGCCAAGGTACTTGTTTGAGCTCACTACCACCACCACCTCCCCCCTGATGGAAATGGGCTAGGGAGGGGGGCACTTCCTGTGGTAGTCAAGTACCCTGTCCGTAGTTTTGGCTGTGTTTCTCTGCAGCTGGTTCCACTGGCAACACTCCACAAAGTCTCTGTCCTCCTTCTCACTGCTTCCTCCAATACAACTCAAGTGTCGTCGGAGAAATTCTGCATGTGGCAGAAGTAAGAAGTGTACTGTAAGTCGGCATTGTACAAGGCGAAGAGCAGGGGGGACAGTACAGTCCCCTGTGGTACTCCTGTGCTGCTGGTCACAGTTTCTGATGGACAGTCCTGCAGTCTGGCATACTGTGGCCTGTCAGGAGGTAGTCTATGATCCAGGAGACCTGAGACCTTGTCAGTTTTTCTCGAGTAGGTGGGGCATGATGTTAAAATATTACGATGTCATTAAGCACCAAAACCACTTGTGACAGGTGTTCCTGACGTTAAGAACCTTGCCCAAGGGCACGCACTGAACACTCCTGCTCTGACTGGGATTTGAACCCCCACTCTCCCATACCACAGTAAACAATGAAAACCACAGAGCTATCCAGCCACATGGTGTCAAAGGCACTGGAGAAGTCAAAGAAAATATTCTTACAGCACCACTCTTCTTGTCAAGCCCCACCTCCTCCTGGTAGGCAAACTCTAGGGGGTACTGAGCATGCTGCACCTGGGGCCGGATGAGGTGGAGGATGAGCTGCTCAGAGGTTTTCATAAGGGGGGGAGGTGGGTGCCACTGGTCTGAAGTCACAGAGGTCGCTTCTTCTTGGGTATGGGGACGATGCATGAGGCTTTCAACATGGTGGGCACCTTCTCCAGACTCAGGTTGAAGATGCGCTGGAGAGGCTCCCCCAGTTCACCAGTGCAGGCTCTCAGTATACGTGGACACACCTTGTCCAGGCCAGCTGCTTTACTATATGGTTTCATTAATAATCAAAGCACTGATTGAAAAAAATTACAACTCCTTGTGCATCATCAGATCTAAAAATCGTTCACATAAGTGTCAGTGTCACTTTTTTGGCACCGTAATTACAGAATTTTCACTATTGTCACAGTAAAGTGTCGTCCTTTTTTTCCTTTTCAATGAAAACTGCAGCTCCAACTATCCACCCCTCTCCTGCTTGTCAACATGCCCGGTGCTGACCCCGTGTGTAGTTATACAACAGTTATGGTGACTGACAGTGGAGCGCCAAAAATAAAGGAGAGAAATGAAGGACATGATTGAGCTGTGAGAGAACCATAGGCTATTCTTCAGCCTGATCAATCTAATTTGTTTGCTTTATGCGTTGTTAGTGTGACTGGAATAACAGCTGGGATTGCTGTGAAACAAACAAGTGAAGACGTACATGCAACTCGTTCTAAACGTATAAGGAAAGACCATTATGTGGATTACTTTCATTAGGAGATGAGACTGTATGTACGCATGAATCAAGATCATGTTTTATTTAAAGATTTGCCATGCATGCATTGTTCTGTTCAGCCTCCCAGCTTCAGCATCACCTGCTGTGATGCTATAACTCCTCTGTTTCTATCTGTGATGCTGGATCAGTGGCAGACTTCAACATAACACCAATATTAACACTGACTGCAAGGTGTTCATAATCAGGCTTTGAGATGGCAGTGTTAAAATGGCCTGCAGTGACATTAGCACCGTTGTATAACTCACAGATTTTATAGCTACAGAAAAACTGATTTCAGGCATTGTATTAATAGTGAATAGAAGACAAAATACGGAAACAGCATGAATTAACACAATGGACTTCATTTCCTTAGTAGTACTAAAAACCCCTCTGTCAAATTGAGTTGACATTCCTGTCTCAATAAAAACCAAACACAATGAGCTTCAAAGATGACAAGAAAAAGTGAATTTGATATCTTTAATTTGATTAAACATCCTGCAATAAGTGCTAATAATAACTTACAAGTTTAAACAGAAAAAAGGCAATTCTAAGGATGTAATTCAAGTTATTTAAATCCCTGATCTGAATATCAGCTTTCTGAATAATTATGCTTTCTTTCACCTTCACCTCCTCACCAAAAGTCCTGATATTGACACAGCCTGCTTTGAGTGCGGTTTGTCCATGGTTTTAAATGAATGTGTCAGGCGTGGGTGCAGAGCTTTCAATGGCCTGTCTGTTAACATAAGGCCAGAAAGAACAGGTTCTCACTGACACTAATGTATTCATCCCGACAAAATCAATTAATTCATGTCAGATAGAAAGGTGGTGGACACAATCAAAGTTATATTCATGCATACAGTTTATAGCATCCAACAGGCAGGTACACACACATTTTCCTAATCTAATAAAGCACAATATCTTCAAAGCAACCGTGAAGTTATCACAGAGATTAATAGACATCTAGTCACTGGCAGTGAATCAGATGCTTTTCCCCTTAAGTGCAACAGTTATCCTTGATCATCTTTAACAAATGCAGATTTTATGTTTACAAAGAAAAGTGCACTCAGTAAATTTGATTTTGAAGGCTAAATCTGAACTAAACAATCACCTAAATTCCATTACCTCCACCTGTTGCAGAGTGAAGATTAGTCTTCATACTGAAGACTGCAAAACACAGCACACTATCCTTTCTCTGGCAGCTTCACCCTAAATCAAATACCAGCAGCTGCTGTTAAAAACAACAGCTGCTGAGGTTTGATTTAAGGTGTATTTTTTACAAAGTAAAAGTGGAAACAGTAATATCTAAGTCAATCAATAATATGCACCTTTAGAAATCATTTATGGCTAATTATTACGCAACAAGAGCTCCCTGTTCTTTTGAAATCTAATGTTGTTTTCACAAAGCTCACGTGAGAAACTTTTAGTTTCTGTTGATTTTTGCGGCCCCATCGGACAAAATGCTCATTTATTGCGTGTAAGTGTGTTTTTCCACAGTTTCTAATGGTAAAACACGATTCATTCAGAATTTCTAAGAAGAAAATGTAAAAGCAGCGAACAAAAAAGCTGCTTCAGCAGTGTGCTGTTTATGCTTGACGTCTGTGTTCAGTAGAAATGCAGACTGACTGTCTACAGACCTTCTGTCCAGATCCTGCATTCATTCAGACCATGCCACTGCTCATTAACTAGAAGGTTACAGATAAACAGATTGTGAAATCACCACGGATCATGGGGGCAGTATAGTAAACAGTTCAAACCAGATGAGCAAAACAGAAAGAGGAGAATAGGCTTTATGCAGACAACGTCACACAGCAGCCCCATGGGGGGCAGGTAGTGAATTCTGCATGGACAAACACTTCCAAAAAGTCCATGATTTGTTCTGTTTAGGACTATGCCAAGAATTCAAAGTGTGAAAATATAAACATTCTTAATTCTTAGGCTACTTCTGTGTCCTGAAAGTAGTGAAATATACAAGCAAAAAAAAGTTTACTCACTCACAGAGAACAGGGAGGAGTTAAAAAAGCCTCAATCTACAGCCTGGACGAGTGATGTCACACATCAATCCTGTATGGTCCGTTTGGTTCAGTAAAATTTTGTCATGGTTTAGCATCTTAAACCCTGATCTTACTCATCTCATGTCTGTTTTGCTTGTTTTGAATGGAAATCCATCTCTTTTTAGGGATCCCGATCGTTTGGCTCAGCTCAGTAGAGCTGGTTGCTTGGCTCCTAAACGGCTCCTCGTTTGGCACCAGTTTGACTTTTTAAATGTGGATTAAATAATAGCAAAGGATAAAGGAAAGGAGCTGGCACTCAAACTTGAGCTAGCTAGAGTGGTTCACGTTAAAGAGCTATTTCGTAGCACAGGCTCGTTTGTGAACGGTCCATCATGACTCGGTCTCTTACCCTACAAAGTTTATTGAGTTGATTCCATATCACCGTTTCAATTAAAAGCATGTTTGTGAAAGAATGAAGATTTTTTTTTATATAGTAAAGGGGCTCAAGTAGCCTCTGTAGCCTGGTATACACTGTGCAATTTTGGCCTGTCCCAGTCGAAAGATGACCAATTGTGGCGATATCTTTGGCCATGGCTCTAAAAGGATGGTCCAACATCGCTCTTTGAGACAGGTTGATAGTTTGCCATTTTTCATGGCCTAACAATCAAAGATAACCTGGGATAACTTTCTGATCGTGTCAGAAATGTGGGATGCCCGTCTTACAATGTGACTGCTGCAATGCTCTACGATTCCAACAAGGAGTAAAATCTTGATCCTACATATTTAAGCATATGAATGCTACAATTACAACTACTTTGTTGTTGCTTTGCTCCATTATTTACCGTGGCACTGGCAGCATAGATTGATGACACTCAATGATGTGGTGCACACTGTAGACGTTAATTTCTTGCATAGAGGCGTATGTCATAGCCTGTAATTCAGCAAGGTTTAATGGGACTTCAGGAGTAGTGCGAGACTGTGCCCTCTTGTGGATGAATTTACATTTTCAACCCTAACATAAAGTATTTGCTTGATTACATTGGTGATGACTGTTGTATCATTTACAACATACAGACCTGTATTCATACGTAACAGCAGCCTGTAATCAGTATGAAAGCTGTCACCTACCCCCCTGCATGGTTTTATGTGATTACAACTTAAGTGTGGAATTAATTTATTTAATTTAGTGCTGCTGGTAAAAATCAATTTGTATTTTCATAGAACTTTTAAAACCACACAGTTTCGAAGTGCCTCAATGAGGTGAGATGCACAAGTGCAATCACAAAGGTGATAACAAAAACTTGCATGCACAGAAAAATAAAAAATAACCTTCCCTACATCACATATTCAGTAACACAGCATGGTGCCAAAGTTATGAAAACGCTGACGTATAAATGAGTTTTTAGATGCTGTTTAAAACAGATCAGAGGTCCAGAGTTTAGGAGCTGCCACTTTGAAAGCATGATTGCTTCTGGATCTGAAACTCGAATGAGGAAGTGATAAGAAGCCCTGATTGGATGGTTGGACAAATTATCTTGCCAAGAGACCACTAATAATTTTAGTTTAGTTCCTAAGGAGTAAAAAACTTAGTCAAAGGATGTTAACACAATAAACACTGCCTGTAAGAGAAAAGATCTCTCAAAACAATGACTGATCAGCTATAAACTCATTCTAACCTCTAGCTCTGTAGTCACGCACAAACTTGAATGTGCCCTTTTATAATAAAGTGTTGATCACGCTGGTTTTATCATGTCTTTAACAAAGTAGAGTCAAATACCTCCACACAGTCAAGTCAAAATCAAAAGAAGCAGAATAGGCAGCTTAAGACTGAGCAGCTGTGTGATTTAATATTTATGCTTGATGACAGTAGGTGGTGGTTTATCCTCACTGCACTGCACCAAAATAATAAAAACAAGACAAAGCACACATTTGTAACTTTATTATTCCTGTAAAGCTCTGAAAAGTCATTATATTGTTCTATTTTTGTGAAAACACTGCTGGATGTCTGATCTTTTTTCTTGTGTTACACTCAAAAGTCTACAGGAAAGAACTGAGGCTGAGGCAGAAAGATGCTCTGAACAAGGAAATCACAGGCTCTCCTCTGTGTTCGACTTTTTGAGTTAAAAGCTTTGAAACAAAAACTTTGACAAACACCCGCTGAAAATAAATTCAGGATAAATTGATGAACCTTTCAACTTTGAGCTTGATTCAGCTCAGAGCTCAATTTGTCTGGAGTGTGGAATATTTAAATAATTATTTCTGAATCGTTCCTGCTGGGCCACTAACATCTCCCCCAGCATGACAACAATGAGACTTTGAATCGAATCGCTGGAAATATAATCCACACCTGTTTAGCACTTGATTTTCAGATCTGCTCCTCCTCATAGCAAGTACAGTCTCATGTTTGTAAATAGGTTAGACTCATTATAATGAATTTATCTTGAAATTAATTTATCACATTAAAGAGCTGTAAATTAAAGAGCTGAACAATCTGGGTGCAGATTTGGTGCTAAACATTACTTTAACACTCTCACACTTCCTAAATTAAACAGGAAAACAAAGCACAATGTAGAATTTAAGGAAAATACTATTATGAATTGTTTGTGGTTTTGTAAAACTGGGTATGTTTTAAAATTTCTTCATGCTCAATACTGTTTTTAAATCCCATTCAGGTTCTGTTTTAATAGGGTTGTCACAATTTATGCTTCAATTGCAATAAGGTAAAGGTCAATTTTAATTCATCAAATTTCTAAATCCCATTAACTATATGTTTTGGCCCTTAAAGCCCACTGTTGTAAAGCTGCTGTAAGGTGGCTGCAGCAGAATACTACTCCACATTGCTTCTTCCTGCTCTCACAGTGATGAAAATAATTCTTTGATTAACTTTACTTTTTTAACTTTAAAAACTTTCAAACATCCTGCTGCATGAGTCCTGAATAATATGCTCCTTGCTCCTTGTGTTATCTTTCTCTTAAGTTATACGATTGACTTTTCTATCCGTAGAAAGGCTGTTCGTTTGTGCTTACACTAATATTGCGCCTTTTTGTCTACTAACACTTCATGACCGTCTTCAGAATAAAAGCAGGTTTTGAAGCCTTAGAAGAAGTGGAGTACCCTTGGCTTTAGACAGTAAAACTAACAGAAAGGCATAACAAAAGACAAGATTTCTTAAGAAATATCTCAACTAAATTTGGAACCTCAGCTTGGTTCCTTACACAGTGAAAGATATGAACATGGACCCCTAAAAAGTGCAAATGCTATTGATAAACCAGGGATCACTGGATGTAAGTTAGCCATTTTGTACATGCACTCCTGCTCATTTTTTCATGTCTTACAGTGTTAAACACTGTATTTCACATCAAATTCAGTGATGGATTGCAATTAGGAAAACAAATTGTTGGACAGCCCTAGTTTTTAATGTTAGAAAAGTGCATAATAGGGCACGCAGATGGTCGAGTGGTTTAAGGCGCTACCCATGTACGTGGGCAGCCGGAGTTCGAATCCGGCCTGTTGCCCTTTACCGCATGTCTCTCCCTACTCTCTTCCCTGTTTCCGAGTCTATCCACTGTCCTTCCTCTATCCAATAAAGGCATGAAAAAGCCCAAAAATAAATCTTTAAAAAAAAGAAGTGCATAATAATGTTGTCGTAAATTAGCCGACATAGCAATATATTATTGAAAGTCTTTCAACACCACTGTATCTGATGGCCGTGACAGCCGTGATCTATCAAATGATAGAAGACTGTTGTTTACCGAACTGGCTGATTAGAATAAAGTATTCAACACTGCAGTAACACTGAAGTCAAAACACAATCTAAATGTTCATGCCCCACAACTGAGGAACCATTTGTTTTTAACAACCCCAAACTCTTCCTGCAGTGTAGCACAGATGGAAAAATGTCTATTTCTCATAATAGTCAAATACTCAAAATTTAGTTTGCTCTGTAGCAGTATTTGTAATGAAAATATATAATGGATTCATAAAGCATCTCTGTGTTAAGCACATTAGAATGCTAACATCTCATTTAACTTAAAGACTGAACCATTTTTTATTAGACTGCAGAAACATACATTATGAATTCCATACTTAACAGAACTTTTCTTTTGGGGACTTTAACAGTTTTTGAATTTTTGAAAAATGGCTTCTTACTGCTGTTTGGCGTTCCTTGTAGGTTTTCTTGAGGTCAGTATGCGGCCTGCTTACAGCTCATCCTACATCTCAATCATTCCACTCTGACTCTTGCTTTGTGCCCCAAGTAGCAAATTAGCCTCTGAATAATTAAGCTAATTAGGCTTAGACAGACAATTGTGAAATGCTAATTAGTGCCTAATTAAGAGCAATGAATTCACAGCTGTATTTGTTTTCTGTTATCCAATGCACACTGGCTTCATAACAACTCCCTTGTCACTGTGATACTAACTGAAATGATTTTGCATTTATGACCCACATTGTACTTTGGTGATGTTGCACTTTGCACATCATGTTGTGTGGCAATCGGTTGTTGTTGCTTATTCATTGATGGCGTGCAGCATGTGAACTAAATAACATTGAAGGTTTTAACAAAAAAAGGTGATTTGCATACAACTAGGATGACTCATGTTTCCTTTGTACTTTTCAGGGAGGAGTTTTTAACAAGCACATATCCTTGTGCACCTTTATTCAAGTCACTATTTGTGGAGCATCCCTTTACCTCCTTCTGCTACCAGCTTGTTTTAAAGGTTGCTGCTAATCAGAGCGTAGTTTGTGCCAATCAAAATACTAAATCTGTAAACACTGCAGGCTCTGCCATCTCATCATGTTGTAACCATCAGACTTCATTTGTCTCCGACTTGACAAAGGAGGTGTTGCTTGGATCTGACAAGAACAAAATCCTGTGGGGTTGGCAAATATTCAGTGCAACAATTTCCAACCACAATGGAAGGATTAAAAGGTGGTTTCTGTAATAAGAAAGACGCTCTGGTAATGTACCATAGCTGGCTCCTGTTTTGTGGAGTTGATTTGAAATTTACCTACAATAAGACTATTCACTGATTTTATACCACCACTTGTTTGCAACCGTGGCTATATTTATACATATTCATATATTAGAGTCCAGGTAAAATAAAATGCCTGCTGCTTTATTCGTTCAGAGCAGTGACAAGAAAGCTGTTTATAAAAGAAGCCAATCATAGGTCAAGGACTCCAGTGAGGCAGAGTATACTTCAAACATATCCTTGAAGCTTTCAGGACAATGATGAGCACCATCACGTTATTACATTCTGGCCGTTCATTCCTGGGAAACTAAAACGTGAATCAAAACCTATTGTGCGCCGTTTATATTTACTTACGTTGTACGTCTCCAACTTGACTTTGTTTTTGAAGACGTGAGTTGTGTAGTTGGCTTTCTGAAAGACTTCATCAAAGGCAGCCTCGTCCTTTGGAACAAAGACAAACACAAAACCAGGTAAACACAGAGTCAAAAGGTTTACAGGAAAGTCTGTTATAGTTAACCCTCCAAGCCCAAGAGGCTATTTTCTTGTCAATTGTAGACAAGCTGGTTTAAGGAGAGCTGTGTGCTGTTGCAAATTGTGTTTGTGTGTCTCTCACTGTGTCTCTAAGCTGTCCCAGCATTTCTGCGCTGTGACCTAACAGGACCTCAGCTGTCTCCTGGAAGCATGTCACCCACTGGTTATCCCCGAAGTCTGCCAAGTTGGCCTGAGAGTCAGACAGACAGACAGGATGATGAAGGCGCCAGAGATTATTCATGTGTATATGCGATCACAGAAGTGGCAATATTCCTCAAAGTCAGTGATGCTGTGTTAATGATGGGAAATGTGCACACTTACAGAAAGGAGGAGTCTGTATTTGAAGTTGGGGAACTCTCTGTTACACTTTTCGCAGTGGTAAAATCCGTTCTGCTGGTCTATGACCTTCTTGTTGCAGCCATCAGATGGACAGGCCTGGTACAGACAGTTCTCCTTACGAATGTACACCACCGTCGCCACGCAGCTGAAATAATCCGCCTGAGAAGAGAGGAAAAACGGTAGGAAATCTAATTATAGGCACAGGGTGGCAAAATCAGTAAAAAAGACACAATCACAAAAAAATCTAAAGTGCTGCAACTTTAGCGCCTAAAGAGGTTGTGATTATTTTGCAGAGGAGAAACAAAACCTGCAGAGCAAGTGGCATGCCGGGAAATCTTCAAAACTCCAAACAACATCATCTCATTATAGAAAATGTTTTCACTGAGAGATGTTTATCTTATTTTCCATAAAACCAGAGGTTCCTGGAAATGTGGAAATGAATACATTTCTCAGCATAACTCAGAGCGCTGCATTAAATGTACCACTTTGGAAACTGGAGCTGCATCTGTGAAACCACCCCCACCAGAGCTGGGAGAGAAGACAATGTAACAGTATGATTCACCAGCTCATTACCATTGGCCCTCAAAAGCATGATTCTAGTCACTGGAAATGTGAGATATTGATAGAAGACAAGACAACAGCCGCAGGAGGAAGGAAATGATGATAGAGGAAAAGTCAGGGTGCCGGTGTAATGGATCATCTCGTTCCCCTGTTTAAGTGACAGTGCTCTCCTTGGTGTATGCTGAATATGTTGATGTGCAGATGATAAAAACATGAAGCTTGCTGTAGCAGTTCTTGTGACAGCTGTGTTTCATTAAAATCTTATAGTAGTAGAGCCATCTAGTTAGGTTTTTGGAGTCTTTAGCCAAACTGTGTTGGCAAGATGTTTTCAGCTGCATTTTAAATGAGAAAAAAATTATAATTTCAACACACAGTAACACATTCTCACTTAAGGTCTGCAATTAGAGAATGCAACACAGAACAGGGTTTTCTTAAATCAAGATGTTGAAAATGTGAGACACCAGGCAGGATAACACATAAATATAAATAAAACTGTTTAGTTTGAATAGTGTGTGAAGAGGAATGACAACCTGACTCTAAAAACTGGAAATCTTACAAAAACAGTTATGGTCAAATGCAATTTCAGAGTAAACAGAGATGCTGGTAGACAGAAATGAGGAAATTACTTTTAGCTAGCAGATGTACATATTGTGAAAATTAGGGCTGATACGGTGCCCAAGTTTAACAAGTTAGACAATGCTAACAACTGAATTAACAGCAATTTCATGAATTTAAGTTAATCTATGGGTTGAGTGAAAACATGGGCTGTACTGTACATGTAGAGCAGACTGGAGATAAACTAACTTTGATTGGCTGTGGTTGTTTTGCTTCCTTCCTCAATTAGCTTTACCAATTCACCATCAGTTGTTCATGTGAAAATCCACCGTGTGTGTGAGCCTGGCTGCCCTTAAGGTTCATCCCACACAACAGGATATTGTTTTAAAGCTGTAATGTTTATGATTTTAAATTAGTACAACCTTTTCATTCTTATATGCAGTTTAGATAACTCCTAACTAACCTTAAACCCCAGGATGTTTCTCAGTTCAGGGGAAATTGGGCTCAAAATTGGCCTGATTATCTTGTAGTGGGTACCTCCTTAAAGCTAGCAGACTTCAGCACTGTGAAAATAAAGCCAGCATGTTTCGCTGCCCCATTTATGAACTCGCAAATGACTTTAATCTAATTTTGGATTCTGACCCTGTCTGAATAGAACTAAAAACTAAAACTACCACCTGGTGTTTATTTGTCTTAAAAAGGTATACAACAGAGGTAGAAAGTAACTAATAACATTTACTGAAATTACTGTAATTGAGTACCTTCCCTGTACTTGCACTAGGGCTGTCAAGATTAATCACATCAATCGCAATTATCCATGAGTTACATTAACTATTTTCATTGCGATTAATCGCATACTTTAATGTCCTTGTCAACACTCCTTGGTTAAACCCCTGCGGCGTCTCCTAGCAGCCACAGTGATGTAAAATAAGCACCCTACTACTCCTAAATGTCTCATTTCACTTTAAAGTAAAAAGTCCTCTGAACTTGTCTTTCTTTCTGTTGCCTTATCTCCTGTTCAATCCATAAGTTCTTTTTTCCATTATTAAGTTTATGTCATAATCTTAGATCTACCAATAAAAGCAAGACTGTATCTAAACAGGAAGTCTATTACCCTCGTTTTTTTTAACCAATGCTGATAACAGATTAAAAAAAAACATTTTTTTTCCAAATGCTTTTTTCAAAAAGAAGTTTATTTATGTTTTTTGTACATCTGGGGCTAAAAGAGGTTAATATGTAGAGAGGAAAGATATTTAAAATTATTCAAACTGACATCACTTGTTATTTATTATTTTTTTCAAACCCTAACTAGAACATTTGTGCACAACATGAACAAACACTGACACAATTTGGTCTGAAATCCAATCCATTCATCTCTGAGCACAGTGGATGCATGTGAAAAGTTTGAAGAAAATCCCTTAAAGCTTGCTTGTGATACCAAGTTCATAGGTAAGAGACAAAAAAAATGCGAAATGATTTTAACCTTACTTCCCAAATTTGACCAGATCATCCTTAAATCATAGACGGCATGTATGTAAGGTTTGAAGAAAACCCCTTAAGGGGTTTGTGTTCACAAGAATGGATGGATGGAGGCAAGGACAAACGGAAGTTTGCCTCCAGCCTCAGCCATCGCTATCCACAGTTTGTTTAGAAGTTAAAACATTTTCCTTTCAAAAACTTTACAGATCAGCTCAAGCACAGAATAAGGCCTGTTTTTGTCTCATTCTGATTTGCACAACAAGAAAAAGAAGGATAGAATCCTTTTTTTGTCTCAAAGGTTTTCACATTCACAGGATGTGCTCTGTTATTACAGAGCCTTGAGTTTCTTTTTAGATAGACTGTTGCTGATCTTTTCCGATGCGGAAATCTTAAAAAGGTATACAACAAGTAGAACACAACAAAAACTTCAAAGAGTGTGTTATGTAGGAGGCTGAAACTTGGTCGATGAACAAGACACCAGGTGGCTCCGGCTGAAAGAACACAATGAATCACTAGTCAAAACTTAAGAGTCAAAATTGTATGACAGTGGTCGGGTAGGATGACCAATATCACACCAAACTATGTGTCATACTACTTTTGTCGAGGTAGAACAGCTGATCACCATGGGGGGTAACTGCTGCCCACCATAAACAAAAACATGTTTCCAATGGTCTTTGAAACTTTCATAAAAAAATGTTGACTATAAAAAAAAAAAAAAAAACCTTTGTCAGCGCTATAACATATGAATACTATGTCCCAAGATTATTTTAGTGAGGCAAGGCAAGTTTGTTTACAGAGCACCACAGAGTGATGAATAGTCCTTTAACCTATTGAAAACAGCATTAGGAGCACTGTTAGGCGACAAATCTTAAGTGTTAAATGCAAACAAAAGCTCTGTTTAGCCAAAGTGATTTTCTCCCAAGGCGGCATTTATGCAGTTGCACTTATTTGAGTAGGAAGCTTGAACTCTGTAGGTTGTTTTCTGAACCAAAAACAAGCCATATTGATTTTTTTCTTATACGTGTAGAGAGTAGAACAGCATACATTTAGGTTTGAAGAAATAAAGGACAACAAGTTTTAATTGCTCATTTCAGGAGATGTATAACACTCTTTAATTCTGTTTTTAAAGCATTTTTGAGTCTCTTCAGTCTCCTTACATTACTAAGATCAAAAACAACAATGAAAACTGAATAGTCTCACATTTAAGACTTTTAATACTTTGTAAAAGCCTTAATTTTGGCTAAATTGATTTCTTAACTTTTGTGAACATCAGCTCATTGCATCCTCTGAGCTGCACGGTTGATGTGGAAGTAGGCAGAGGATCACTGATAGCATATACAAACATTAGAGATCTGAATCTTTACGTTATCTCAAGATTCAATTTGATTATGATTCTTTGGGGCCATGATTCAATTCAGAATCAATTTTAGATTCAAACCAAACCTATTTCACAACACATTCTCTATTTCTCATAAAGAGGTGATCAATTTAGCATCTGCTCCAGTCTGTTGTGCAGTAAGGGGCTGTATGTCGTCATTTGACATTTAAAAGCTTAATAATATGTGCTCAAAATACCACTTTTTCTTTAGCATATCTGTAGCATTTTTTATCATCCAATTGCATTTATAGCAAAGAAAATAGCAGTTCATGCTTAAATTATGACATATTTTATTATGAATAATATTAATGTGGGCTTAAGCAGGAAAGGTATTTACCATAAACTCATCTGAGGAGAAAAAACAATCATAAATCAAAAGCCTTCATTGTTGACAATCCTGAAGGAGAGAAGGTGTTACGTTTTTACAAGTGATAATGATGATCAGTGACTTATCAGCTGAAAGAGTCACCAGTTGTTTTAGCTTCAACATACAACTCTCCACATGAAACCACACTGTTCAGCAGTTGTTGGCTGACATTCACTCTGGATGAAAGTGTCTCGAAGATGTGAATTCGAGTATATGAACCATTCCTGAAACAGGCTAACATTACTTTGGTTTAGCGCAGCAAGCAGATACGTCGGGTCAGAATTTCCTCACCTAGGATTGTAGAAATCAAAGTGAGTCTTGAAACTTTTCTTTTGGGTAAACAGGGCTGGCTGAGTAACTCAGGGATCCATAGACCGTGCAGGCAGCACATAAATGTGTCAGGCACAACACAGCAAACAGTACCGATACTAAGAGCTAGCGCTGCTAATGCAAACAGGGCTGGTAACGAGCCATACACCTCCTGAAGCATCAGTGTCTGAGACGGCACACAGAGGAAAATAATTGCAGAGTGTCTGCAGCTGAAAGTACATGCAGAGTGCAGTAAAGTACAATGCTTAACAAATTTATTAGACCACCTGTCATATTTGACTCTAAGACCATCCAGCATCATGAAGTGCTTTAAAGCAGACTCTTTCATTTTCACTGAGCTCTCCATGTTTTACCATTTTGAACAGCAATGAGGAATTTCAAACTGAATTCACCTTTTTATACCTAAATTTGAGCCGGCTCACTGGGCTTCTCTGAGAAGTCAGAAATTAATCAAGCATAACATTCAACCACTAAAACTCATTTTTCTGTTCACAAATGCAAGTAAGTAACTATAATTTGACATATTATTCAAGAAATAATATGTGCCTTACTATTTTTTTAGGTTTTTTGTAAATCACTAAATTTGAAAATTCATGGATAACAATAATTATTATATTTTAGCATTAAAAATATCATTTTGGTTAAAGAGCTTCGACATATTGGTGTATTAGCCATTGCAGAAACATAAAAAATGATTTTGGTTTTACCAGTTTTTACCAGTGCTATTAATTTGGGGCAGCTGTGGCATAAACCTTATTTTGGGTGGTGGTTTAATAAATTTATTAAGCACTGTACATTTAAAATATCAATTCTTGGACATTTTGAATCAATTCTGAATCGTAGACATTAATATATGCGATTCTGACGTGAAACGATATTTTTCCGGCACCTCTTAAAACAGGGGTGTAAAACACAATCACAGCAGGGGCCGGATTCTGGATTCAGGACTAACCTAAGGGCCTAACAGGGTCAACATTTTAACCATAAACAGTCAATCTTGTTTGACCAGTAATAAATCATGAAAAAAAAAAATCTAAACACTGATGATAAATGATTTTGACATTTAAAAAGTTAAAAAAAGATAAGTTTAAAGGCTCAGAATCTGCGAAAAGTAAATTTATTAGTTCAAAAAGCTAAAAACATGAAATTGAAATTGAAAAATAATGTTTTTTAATGGCAAATATATCAATGGGTTAGGGTTAATTTTGAATCAAAATATGATTCAAAATTTTAAATTGTTAGTCTAAAAGGTCAAACTTTGAGATAATGAAGTCAGAGTTTGAAAATATGAGTTAAAAAACAAAATAATTGGTTAAAAAAAGTCAAAATATCACCTAAATAGATTTATGAATCTTAAAGCTCAAAATATTATGAGATGTCAAAATTATGTGTTGAAATGCTTGAAGTCAAAAGAAACAGTCAAAATCCTAAGTTTGAGTCCTGATTGTGAGATGCTAAATTGAAAATCTTATATTAAAACACTAATTAATATTCTTCTCCCACATTCCTGACTTCTTATCTAACCATTTTTACTTCTTTCTTCTACAGATTCCGTGTCTTAACAAGGATATCTTAAATCATCAAGGATAAGTTCACATTTTTATACTCGAGGAAATCTGCAGACCTCATACTGATGGGCCAGTTATAACAGAAATATGAGATCATCTTGCAGGCCGGATTTAACTGTTCAACGGGCTGGATTTGGCCCCTCGGCCTTGAGATTGACACCTGTGTCTTAAAACATACTTGGTAACAGGATGGTGCTACTGTGAATGAAGATCAGTGGGGCGGTAAGGGGGGATGGTTTGTGGCATCATGCTCGGGCATGGTATGAAATTATCATGCCTAATGTGGAAATCCCTGAATAGGAAAACATTTATATGACCTACAAAAGGAAACAAGACCTTGGGCAACAAGACTGGTGATTTCTCTAAAGTTATTTTTAATGTCTGTATCTATTGCCATGGGGTAGGTGTCAGTTGGAGTGACTTACAGCACACAAAAGAAACAGCCTCCTTTTATATTTTCTACAACAGATCTTAATAATGAATGCTAAATCTCATAGACTGTTTAAATAGATCATGATGAGGTTTTTATTCAGGGTATGTAAAGAAAATCTAACACTGGATTTTATAATTTTTAAGACCTTTTTAAAGACCCTCTTCATACATTTCAAGACTAATCACATCTTCAAATTCTAACCAGTTAGGTTAACGACACACATGCATATATGTTTTGTGTTGATAGAAAGACAAGAACGTGACAAAAAGTAAAGAAAATGCCAGTTTAATTTTTTATTGTAGTATGTTAATTAAAATTTCTTGGAACATTTTGAGACTAGACTATAAAATAAAAGACACAAACGCCACAAGATAGCTACAGGGAAGGTCTTATTTTCAAATCAAGTGGCCTAAAAGTAGCTACCCTTAAATCTAGAGGTATCTATTCACAAACAATGCTGTTAAAACTAAAAAAAAAGAACAGACTGCAATTAGGTATTAGGAAAAAAGGTATGCCAACTTCAGAATCTTTAATTCTTATTTAACACATGTAAGTCAGTATCCACTTTATTGTTGCAGCTGATCAGCCATAGCTCACAATAATTGAGCTGTATTCATTTCAGAAATTTATCTCCATAAGTCTATTAGAAACTCAGGTCAGATCCAGCAGAGTTTCAACGTGTGATTGAACCCAAACATAAAAAACAAAAGCAGAAAAACTAGTCTATAAGCCCTTCAGATGAAAAGGCTATAAATTGAAACAAAAAGTTCAAAATTGTTTCAAAAGTGTTGCATTCAAGACTTTTTAATACTTGTTGAAAGCCTTAATTTTGGCTGAACTAATTTATCAACATTTAATACTTTTTAACACCCTGTTATCAGGAAAAAAACACTTGAACTGAGACAAACTGCTTTGTTAACAGCAGGTGCCAAAATCAACACAAACAGGAATTCCTCACAGGGCGTTTATGCGCTTGTCAAGGGCATTCAAATCATCAAATCATTCAAGGTAAATAACAGCTACCAGATTTGCTGGTCTCGACAAAGGCCCTTGTTTACATCCATCCCTGTGTTTACCTGTCCCCTTTCTAAATGCCTTTACAACTCCTTCATTCATGACTCATTTAAGCCTTAAACAATGGAACCACGAGGAGATAAAATTAGCATCAGAACATACAGTATGCAGGACTTGTTGATGGTGTATTTTGATTGAGTCCCTTCTAAAGTTCTGGGATGCACGAAAACCTTTGAGTGAATAATCCCAGGCAGATGGTCAGTTCTCATCCAAATGTCTTAGTATGATTTGGCATTTGCTTGTATAGTCAATATTGGTATTTTTAAATCCTAACTTTTCAGCAAATGTCATGAAAATAAAGTCGATCAAACTGGAGTGGAAAAAAGGAGAGAGATGAAAAGGAGTGAAAGTGTTCCTTCCAGAGCAGACAGGAGGACATCTTTCAACATTTAAAGGATGCGAATAAGCTGCTTAGGGTGAGCAGAGACACAAAATCTAAAGTAAAATACATTCATATCAAGCTTGGCATCATCAGTAAAACTGCTGCCAACCAGTCAGTCCAGCTGGTAGATGCATGCTGTTTACACATCTCTATTTGACTTCCAAACAATCTTGGAACAGTTTAAAAAGAGAGCAGAGGGAGTTTGAGAATTCTATGCATAATAGATGTGAGATGAGACGAAATCTCTTTCTTCCTCTCTAATACATAAATTGTGCTCATGTACACACACAGGCACGCACTCACACATTTGCAGCCATGCAAGGTTATATGCAAAGATCTAAACTTAAACATCTGCAATACAGATATAATGACACTTTTGAATTTAAATGAGTCTACCCAGTCAAACAGGATCACATTAAAATGCATTAATATTGGCATAATTTAAACTGATATTAGCACCTTAAGCGTCAGAACTCACACTGCTAAAATCAACAGCTAAAAAGGAAAGAAATGCTAATTCTGAGGGAAAAAGGCTATTCGCTCATCCTGTGGAGGGGCGCAGCATTCGATTTCCATAAATATAAATGTAAAGAATGCACACAGTAGATGAACTGGGTCTCACTGGGAGGAAGCATGCCTGCATACGCACAAACACTGGTACAACAAACTAACATACATGTGCAGGCACTAAAGGAGAAAGATGGTAAGAAACCCCAGAAAAATCCTTTTCCTTTTCCTGGCATCACCCAGAGGGTATTTCTGCTACCAGGAGAATCGGCCTTGAACAAGATGTTGGAATAAGAGCCAGAATTTAAAATGAAATGCTTTAAAATGCATTCTGAAACAACAACTACAATCTCGAGCTGGGCCAGACTCATTACTAATGTTGGCCTAAATGAGTCTATCAAAGAATATCTTCAGGATGCTGGCCAAAATTTACAAACACACACATTGCAATGCTCTTCCTTGGTTTTATAGCCCACACTTCATGTTTAAGAGTTCAGTAAGGGCGGCTGATTTGAAAAGGCCATTGTGTTCCCAGCATCCCTTGTGAGATAGATGATGCTCTCCTTTGTCCCCATGACCTCCACAGATACTGTCAGTCAGACTTAGAGCTCTGTGACACTTTCCTCCCGCCAGCTAACAATGACTCACAGCCTCATAATCTGTCCACCCATCCATCCACCCAGCGCCCATGCCACACAGCAAGACCTCCCTGTTCAAAACACTTACTAAGGAGCTTTTTTTAATTAGGAGAACTTTACCCGTTAGCAACAGCCCTCTCTCCCGTCAGCGCTGCACTCCCATGTTTCCGCCCGCCTGCCTGCCTCATCATATTTCACAAACTTGGGTAGATTGGAGCGCTGCAAGGCTGGAGAGGTGGGAAGGTGGGAAGGAGGGTGCATGTGGCAGGCGGGAAGATGCTTTCTTTGGGGGGGGCGCTGTCAAGGGCTCATGATGTTGGCAGACACTACGCAGAAGACAGAGGTCAGAAGGATCTGGACCACAGAGATTCAATCACAACCGGACCACTCTAAATAAATCCCCTATCATCTCTCTGCTTCTTATGTGGCATTTCTGTCTCTCCCTCTGTATTCCAGTGTGTACACAGAAGCCTTGGGGCAAAGTCTTAACCTTAAGTACACTGAGGAGAACCTGGAGGAGCAGCATGACTAATGCTGCACAAAAAAACAGATACACAAAAACGCTCAGAGACACACTTACGCACAAATACGTGTTCAGAATCACCTAAGATTCATACGCACACACCTCTGATATTCTGAAAATAGTTTTTTATTCTTATCACACCAAATCCCTGTGTCACCTCTGGCACCTAAATGCAATTAAAATTTGTATGTGGAAGGGCAACCAAGTGAAAATCTACTTCACATAATTGACGTTGCTGCACATGCCAACCTTAATGCTTGTCCCAAAACCCCAAAACATGCACGCGTGCAAACACACATGCAGCTGTTTTAATTAGAAATGGCTTGTACACATTCAAACACACAAACAGAGTCACAGTCACGCACAGGCATGGAGGAAAACAGGTAGAATGTCAAATTAGGTTCCTTCAAACTACAAGCTAATGACTTGGATTCCATTATTAGAGCCAGAGCTGCAGACTCAGAGTAGATGATAGACGGCTTCCTCAAAGCCGTTCAATTACAGAAACGGTTGGGGGTACACAGGCATAGGAGGAGCATGCAGGAGAAGACAAAAAGAATAAGAAAAGGGGGAAATAGTGTTAAAGGGGAGAAGAAAAAGGAGCTTGAATTATTTACACATTTTCACCTTTCAACCCCACATGCCCTCTGCCAATCTATGTCCTATTCTCACAATCCTGCGTCAATTTTCTTTCTCCCCATACCACTGCTCTTCTTATGTCTCTTGAACTTTTCAATCATACAAGGAAGGTTTTTTTAATGCCCGTTGAAAAAATTCAGAAAATCTGAATGTGTGAATGCAAACAGATGAAGTTTTTATCCTGACTTTACCCAGACTTCCACTCCTTCACGTAAAACTTCTAAACAGATGGAGACATTCAGGAAAATGGGTTCATATCATGTGATTTGTGCAATTTTTGTGCCAATTCACACCACACTCAGCTTTTCAGAATGTTCATTTCTACTCATCCATTGTACTTGAATATGTTTGATTCACCTACCACCAACAACCACCCTCTAATGCCATGAGCCAATCACATTTCTTGTAGTTATACAATGCACTCCAATATCCAAACTTCACATGTTTGGCTATGGTTATGTTCTGTGCATGCATGCTTCGTCTCAGAGCTGAGATGCTCCAGACACTGTGTACCATGGAGCTTTGAGGTTCATCACTAACTTTAAAGCCCTCACCCATCACCGTTTGTTTTATGAACATGTGGGGTGGTCTTCTTTGTCTTCACGTAGTCTAAAACACTGGCATATTCTTATCTACAACGCTATTCTGTCGTTTTCCTTCCTACCTTTGGACCTGCATCAAGTAGAAGTCTGGAACTTAAAATCTCCATTCTCGGGAGCTTTATTATCACCTGTCCCCAGGGTCCGAACTGAACTGGGAAAAAGGCATTTAAATTTCCTGCTCCCTCTGCCTTGAATGATATACAGAAGGCCCTAAAACTTAGGTAGCAGGTCTCATTGAAAGCTTTAAGAGGGGGCTGGTTGACTTGGAGGGAGTCACATCTGGCTGCAAAACACACCTTGACCTTGTGCTCCAGTTTAGTTCAGTTGGTAGAAACAGGCACCCATATACAGAGGCTGCAGTCCTGAACGCACTGGTTGTGGGTTTAAATCCCAATCCTAGTGCATGTTTATCTTTTCAACACTCTCTCCTCTGTCTACCTTCATTTGTCCTATGACGTTAAGGCAAAAGCCCCAAAAAATAATCTTTGACAAAAAACATGGTCTTGAAAACAACCTTGTTGAAAAATTTGAGTACAATGAATTCCAAAACGCTCTTTTAATGTCACATCAAGCCTGCTGAGATACTGTATCTTCTCATGTCTAGCAGGGAAAACCTGCTGCTATAAGGGCCATGTGAAAATCAACCCAGAAAGATTTAGGGGCAAGTTTTCCAGAGACTTTCTAGAAATTTTCAGGGGTACATATGTGAAAAACTAACAAAAGGTATCAGTCTGGCTTTTCTCCAATATCTCAATTTTAAAAAATCTCCATCAGAGTCACTTTCCTAAGTGTTAAGCCCTATGGGCTTCCTCTACCTCAAACACATAATTAGAAGTTTTTTATTAAAACAAAACTCTTCTTCAAGCTTTTTGTCAGTGGCTTCTAATTAAACGTGAGGGTGAGAGAGACAAACTGGAAGTGAACCTAATTAATTAGTCAAAGTTTATAAGTGCCATAGTACACCACTTACATGCAGTCGACTTTTTCTGCAAAGTGCAGATTATCCTCCGTGATAACACTTCTTAAAATAGGACAAGGATCAATTTCAGAGTTCTCACGTGCTTCTGCATCAATCTATGGTTGTTTAAATCTGTACAACTTATATGTGAGCTCCTCTATCAGCCTCCCACAGCTAATACAAAAGAGTGATGACCAATTCATTAAGTCATAGCAGAGCAGAGCTAAAGCTACTCTGTTTAAAATGAAAAGGAGACTGACTATGGATTTGTGTTCATTTCAAATTCTCATATTCAAATTAGAAAGATTCTTTAAAAATGAAAAAACCCACGTCTGTTCACAGAAAGCCATATAGAACGCATTATGTCAGTGACATTATGTGTTATCACTGTGTAGGTAAATAAAAAAAAGCACCATTTATAACAAACATGCCTTTATAGAGATTATGGCAGCAAGAGTTTTCAATTTTGGAGAGTATTCAATGTCAATTTCTGCTTTTTAATTTCTAATGAATTGAATTGTGGGTTGATATAAATTAGAGTTAAAGCCTTTGAAAAAATAAAGGAGAGAGAGTTAGTGATAGAAGTCAAGATAAAACAAAAGTTGTTTTAGATGTCAATGCCATAAAGCTCAGGGACAAACACCCAGACCTGATGTTTACTCTCTTTTGTCTTACAGAGCTGAAGATCTTCTCTTCTTATTCTCTGCTATTCTCTTTTTTTAAAACATCAGCCAGCTGTCTAAGAGAGACCCAAAATTGTCTGACAGATATTTCAATCTGCTTCCAGCCAAAGTTTCACCAAGAACCTGCTACGAGATCCAATCAAAGAAATAACATTTACTGCTGCGGCAAAGCCCTCAGGGCTCTGTTACCACCTGTTCTACTGTACAGACAGTTTCTGTGACTAGAACTAGTGATGTTCCTAGGTGAAGAATTTCACATCCAATCAAACACAAATTGTTATTCTGTTTAGTCGAAAAGTCTAAAGAAAAGAAAAACACTCTGTAAGAAATCAAAATTGAACACTGTTTAGTTAAGTAGTTCTCAACGTGGGGGTCGGAAACTCCTGGGGGGAAGATGCCTTTCAAAGAAACAATGAACATTTTTTAGTTTTTTGAAGTTGTATCTTTTAACTATTTTTATGAAAATCATATGAAAAAATTAGTTAAATGTAAAATAAAAACATGGCCATTTGGTGAGATTTATACTGAAACCACAGTTATAGTTAAAAAAATCCTTAAAAAGTCTGAACATGACTATTCTTGAACGTGCAGGGCTGTGTTCTACTATGCTTTAACCACCTTCAGGCAGTGGGGGTCTCCGGTTTCTGGCACCGCTAACTCAAAGAGTAGTACATAAGGCTAACAAGAGTTTGCCTTATGAGCTTACTCATTAGATGACAACTTTATCATCACAGACAGGAAAGGAAAAGGCCGTATGCAGTCCTACAAGCCATGGCAATGCTGACTTGGGTGAAGAGAAGGTGAGTGGTGGGATTTGTGGAAGTAATTTCCTGTCCTTGATAGGAAAGTCTGAAGCTTTCAAAATAATGCTTTCACACTGGGCATGAACTGGACGGTGGTTCAGTTTGGTCTGGACCAAGATCATCTCTGTTGGTCAGACAAAGGTCTGGCTGTTTGGTTTGGACCTTGGTCCAGGGGAGGTTTCATACCTTCCATTTAAGTTCAGATCAATCTGAAAAGTCCTACACTCTGGACCAAATTAAGTGTGTGAAATTACCCTTAGTGTAACGAACTAATAACTCTGGTGAGTGGGTTTGGCAAAATATCACACACTCCTCAATATTATGGCTCCTAACACCAACACCCACCAACTCCAAAAGAAGAAGGATACAGAAGACTTATGTGCTTCCTGACAGTCAAGCTATTTGTTTAATTTATTAATTTATGTTAAAAATTATGTTAAAATGTAATCAGCCAATATATCGGTTATCAAAAATCTTTTATTCCCTAATATCAGCATCAGTCTCTATAAATCCATTTCAGTCAGGCCCCATTTTCTACTTCCAAAATCTCATCAGTTCATTCTTGTGTTATAGTGGACATTTAGCTGAAGGAAATATTTATTTAGATATCGCATTTACAAGCAAGGGATGAACTTGAGACATTTGACCTGACAGTTGACTTTAACTCTAAAGTCCAACCAGTTCATCTTTATACATTTTTGCACAACTGAGTTTTCTTTAATTTAATATATGTACAGTGCTTAACAAATTTATTAGACCACCTGTCATATTTGTCTCAAAGACCATCCACCATCATGAAGTGCTTTAATGCGGACTCTTTCATTTTCAGTGAGCTCTCCACGTTTTACCATTTTGAAGAGGAATGAGGGATTTCAAACTGAATTCACCCAAATTTGAGCCGGCTCACTGGGCTTCTCTGAGAAGTAAGAAATTAATCAAGCATAACATTCAACCACCAAAATTCATTTTTCTTTTCAGGAATGCAAGTAAATAACTATAATTTGACATATTATTCAAGAAATAATAATGTGCTTTACTATTTTTTTCAGTTTTTTTGTAAATCAGCAAATTTGAAAATTCATGGATAACCTTGATAATTATATTTTAGCATTAAAAATATCATTTTGTTTAAAGAGCTTCTACATATTGGTGTATTAACCATTGCAGAAACATAAAAAAATGATTTTGGTTTTACCAATTTTTACCAATGCTGTTAATTTAGGACAGCTGTGGCATAAACCTTACTTTGGTTAGGGTTAGGGTGGTCTAATAAATTTGTTAAGCACTGTACATAAAAAGGCATAATAAATTAATTTCCTGTTTTATATTAAAAACAATGGCAGAAGAAATGTGCAAAATCTCTTTTTTCCAATATCGTCATCTTGTTAAAATACATATTTTGATTATTATATACCACTTACAACATTAAAATGAAATGTCTTTGAATAAATGTGTGTCTGTGTTAATGTCTATCAGTGCTCTCTTTTGTAATTAGTTTATCATACAAATAAAGGGAAAGGGGTGTTTTTGTTAGGGACTATTTGTGTTGCCAACCACTACTTAAAGTGTAAAAGTATCTCTCAATGGAAGTAATTTGTTGTAATCCGTGTTTTTGCCCTTTAAATCAATGGTTCCAACCCTGGCGTCCGGGACCTCCCGGGGGGCTACCAAAGAGGTTTGGCAGGTGTGAGGCTTTGTCTCTTCTGAGGCTGCAAAAATTAGATTTGCAAATATTGACTAAAACAATGCTAAAGCAGTTATTAAGTAGTTTATGCAAAGGTCTTTTGATAAGAAAAGCATGCATAGGCTTTCTTAGGGTTTATCAGTCAAACAATTGAAATCTATGTTAATTTTTGGTGGCAGTGTGTCACTTTTTTCTTCTTTCTTGTGTACTGGGGGGGCACTTTTTTTTAAGGTACATACAGGGGGGCTCTGAGGAAAAATGGCTGGGAAACACTGCTTTAAATAAAATTTTTCTGCACCTGATTTTCAAATTCCCTCCTCCTCCTGTCCTAAAGTGTCAATGCGTTTGTTCTGACCTCTTTACAAGACAAATCCTTGCTGGATGGCAGCATAAAGCTTTATGTTTGCATATACAGAGTGTACTTTATGTACTGTACCTTCTCTCCATGTCCCATGTGCTCATCTTTAATGTCACTCAGTGATTTCCAGTTTATCTTTGCTCCACTGCCTGATGACCTGGTCTCTGTCAGGGATTGGCTGTTGAGCTTATGGCCTTCTTGGTCAAACCTACCGCATGGGAATATAAAAAAAATCACACAGGACATATGTTAATAAATCTATGCGCAAACAAGACTCCACATCCAAACAAAAACACGTGAAAAATCTCACACACAATTTAAAGTGAAAGGAAACTGTACGACAAAGAAATTAGGGTTTGTCGAGTACAATGAAGAGAGCAAAAAGAGTGTGCCTGAAAACAAGACTGAGGATCTCTTCCTGATAATTAAATCACACAAGATACATTACTAAAAGTAATTTGTGGATATGTAGCTATCTCTTTGGGAACAATAGAGTGTAAAAACAAGTGCCGTTGATTCTTTTGTGTTGCATTAGCATACTTCTTCTCTGCAGAGAAGAAACTTATGTTCTGTATGAAACACTGCACCATCTGCTATTATCTATAGAAACCATCTTCACCCATGACTGAATTAGTCCCCTAATCCCTTAACTGATTGAAAATCCACTGCATCTGCATGCTGCAATCTTATCTATCCAACATATGGCTGTCTATCATAAACAAATGCATTCACATATCAATCAGCTTTATATCTAGTTTTATATTCCACAAGCCTTCTTCACAAAACATATCTGTCTTTGTTCTTGTCTACCCAGTCCATCTATTCATTAATCTACCTTTTTAATATTCTCTTTAAAAACTTTTATGTATTGCTGTGACTCCTGCTCTGTATTCAAACCATGCGGAGCAATCTAATCAAGGCATCATCCAAATTCATCAGTTTCCTTCAATTATGCAAGCAAGCCTGGTCAAAGCACCCAACAACGCAGCACGTCACCACAGGAGCTCGAGTCAGAGAGGCGCTCTTTGTTTTTGAGAACTTAATGTTAAGAAGCTAAAATCAGTGTCTGAATGTGATTTTTCGTGCATGCAAACTGCAAAGGGGATCAAACAACAGCTCTGATTGAGGGGGGGCAAAAGGCATTAGAGACAAATGGAAGGAAATTGAAAGTAAAGAGGGGCCAACGGTCTTGAGTTGTTTAGCCCTTTGAATGTCAGAATGAGATGGTGTATTGACCAGAGACTAATAAGACCAAGATTAAAGCTAGAGCAATGGAGGCGCCCCTCCTCTTTTGCTCCCTTTCTAACAAAAAATCACAAGTATTACAACTAATGCAACACACACACAAAAGTGGCAAAACTACAACTTACATAAGAGTAAGATAAATTCATAAACCAAACATTAAAGGTTTTAAGATTTAGAAGAATAATGCCCACAGGTACTCCAAAACAAAAGCAGTGTGTTCTGAAACTTTAAACCTAAGAATAGCTTTCAATTTAACACACGGGCAATCATATGCACACTCAAGCACTGTTACGTACACACACACACATAAGAAAAAGTGCATTTATATTTCAGCTGTGAAACTAACTCGGGGAACAGCTTTAATGAAAGAATGAGTCATAATTTCAAATCCCACCACAGGAGCTGCTAATAAGAATCAGGTCTTATGCAGCTCACAGTGTCCCCCCGTGTTCTCTTCATGTAAAGTGGAAGTTCAGAGAAAGAATCCAGATTTATCCGTGGTCTGTGTCTCTGTTTTCCCTCAAGCTGGTCCTGCCTAAACTCCATCCCACTGGGACTGCTGAAGCACATGTAAGACAAGTCCTGACACGTGATCATCAGCCTTTAGCTTGGAGTACTATTATATTATACCACAGGCAAGATTAAATATTTAGTTTCTTAATACATCCTGTCATCATAAGAGGCAGAATGTGGTACACATTAATCTATTTTTAAATAAATATTTACAATATGGTTTTATACATAGGTTTTCTCTATTTAAAAAAAATCTATTGCTGGTATCTCTCTCTTCACTCATATATAACTGTAAAGCCTTTTTGTGATTGCTAAACTATTTTCCTGTTTCCTAATACAGTGCCCCACCAAGTCACCAGTGCCAATGGGGTGGGTTCCTCCTTTAAGGTTGTAGCATTTTATTTGAAGAGGACGTATTTCTTGTGAGTGGGCGTGGCTTTAGCTCATTCAACAAAGATACCCACACCATCCTAGAGCAGATTTTACTGCCTCATTTTTCATTATTTTGGTGCTGAATTATATAAACTTAGAGATGTTTTTCCTTACTTAAATTTGGCCTGGTACTTCATAACACAGCAACCTGTCATACAACAAACCTAAAATGCATTTCTTTTAATACTTTGCATAGACTTAACATTTCAAGATCTGACACACTCATTACAATTTTCTTAATTATAACAAATAACTGTCTGTGAATATCCAGTCCAAAATTGATGATATTCTGATAAAAATTTCTGAAGATGCATGTGACGAGGTTGAGGTTTGCCTTTTTGGATAGACTTAAATTTTCTCCATCGTCAGTTTTGATAAGATCAGTAGATAAAGGAGGTAAAAACACTGCTATGTTTTGTAATACTTTTGGTAAAAGTTCCTCAACCATTAATCAAGGAACCCACTGGCAGTAATTGTCTAGCATTGTCTGATAGACCATGTATGCCTCTGGGATGTGAATTTCCCTAAAATTCTGATGAAGTCAGAGGTTAGTGTTAACCAACTTCCAGGCAAGACTTCCTTTCCCATGTGAGATGTACGTCTGCAACATGAACTCTAACATTCCTTTTATATTGTCCCGGAGGAGTGCCTCTCACCTTTTGACTCCCAGTTCAACAGCAGACAAAAGTTTTTTAAGTGTTTGACAATGGTTTTCTGAACAGTGTGGTTTGATCATTTCAACTGCATTTTAGGGTTGTGAAGGAATCTACACTGATTGGATTTTTGGCAGACAGTGTCAAAGAGATTTGTGTGGCTTATGTTTGAATGTTGGATTGATAATTGTTTGTTACTTAGCTGTATCTTTGTGCAGATGTTAATTTACAAAGACAAATAAATCATTATAAGAATACTGTCAACAGAAACTGTCATTAGAGCAAATATGGTACTGGATGTTTAATTTGGCAGCTATTTCCAATGTTGTCTTAGTCCTTAGATTAAAATGACTTTTGGTTTAAGTAAGTTTTTAACCATTATGGTTTTAGTCAACAAAACTCCAAAACATTTCAGTCGAGTTTTAGTCTCTAAAAACTCCTTAGCATTTGTTTTCTTTGAACTCATTTAATTAGCCACATTGTGAATTTAATCTCAATGTAAAACACATATCAAAGATGCAATATGTTTATTTTTTGCACTGAAATATCTTTATTAATTTAAACAGTGACCTCCTAAGTTATCAATATTTCTTTTTGAGGTCTTGTAGTATCTCCAATATGTCCTTAAGTTTTTGAAGACAGAGAAATCCTTAATTCTTCTAACTGAAACGAGAAGTGTCTCATCATGAAGGCTGCCATCGGTTGCAGGTTCAGTCTCCCAAACTCCCCTCTGTAACACTGTAACAATCGTGTGAAATGTGCTTTTAATGATTTATGCTCTTATGTGTTGCTGTTCTGTTGCTGTTCTGACTGTTCATTTCATTATCATCACTTTTATTCTCTGTATATTATGTCTGTGTAAAGCACTTTGTGACTGTTGTTGAAAGTGAGCTCCTCTGCTTTTACACTGGAAGCAACACTAGAGCATATGCATAGGCTAGTCCGGCACTGCATCAAGCTTGAACACACCTTTATGTGCATTTCTCCATCATTTTGAGAGATTTATTAAACAAAATGTTGTTTTACCATTTCTTAAATATTCCTAATGAGGTGCTGTTTCATTGAACAGGGTCAAAACAAGAGTTCAAAACAAGCTTTTCTGTACTTGTCATATTGAGTTATTGTCTTGACTGAGAGCCCCCTGGTGGTGGAGTTTCAACTATTCTGTGTTTAATGCACTATCAATACTTATTTTAAATTCACTGATGAAAATACTAACAGAACTCAAAAGCACAGAGGAGAAATGTCATTGATTTTGAATGTCCAACCGCCCAGCTCTTACATTTTAGTCTTTTTTCAGTCTCTGTGACAAAAACTAAACGTACTTTTTATCAGAGTCTTATCACAAAAGATATATTTTTAGCTAGTGTTAGTCCAGTCTTCCTCATCCAGGTGTACAAGTTCTTCATTTTCATGTAGAGCATTTAATAGATTCTTCTAACATAGTGAGTGTATGCTTGGGTGACCATGTAAAGTGCCTAGATCTGTTTCAGTTTGTTAGTATATATGCAAAACAGTTGCAGGAGTATTAATATGTAGGGTGCTTGAGATAAAGTGATTAGATATCTATAAGCACATTGAACTCTGTTACAAATGTGTTTTTTTCAACATGCATCACACCGTGACTCACCAGCCCCTCAGTCTAAAGGCCTCGGGTATGTCTGGGTTGACCATGACTGTGGAACTGAACAAAACAGAGAGAGATCTGCCTCCAAAATCAGACAAGCGAGCTCCTTTGATTGCGACCACTGGCTGCCCCGAGCCGTCAAACTTCTCAGCCTGAAACAAGAAAAAAACTGTGTTAAAGGTTGTAACAGAGAGGAGAAAAATGAAGAAAAAGAGACAACAAAGGCTGTGGTGGTATAGTCACAAATGTCTTTAGTCTGTTTCTGCAGCTCGGATAGACCAGAAAGTGATACAGGGTATGATTTTCTTTTATAATTGGACAACCTACAAGTTAATTTGAAAGTCATTTTTGGATTTTGGCAAAAAGGAGGGATTAGCTCCTGCAGATTGAATGAGCTTAGAGAAGAATAGTGCCATTTCATGCACATTCAAGAGTTATTTAGCCTGCCGTCTCAAATCAGGGACTCTGGTCCAAAACACTCCTGAAGGTCAAGGGAATGATTCGACCCAAATGAATTTTACAGCCTTGAAATCCCCAAAAAACAGCTCAGTATGCAAGAGCACACAGAGGCACATGGGTACATGCACGGCTGGGCATCTTCGTGAACACACGAGTAATTAAGGCCTGTTCTGCATGTTTTTATGTTAAAACCTCAAATCCATCCCTGGATACAGTGAGAGAAACTACAGAGAGAGGGAGAGAGAGATTATAGTTATTACCTCCTCTCCCCACAATGTGGCTGTCACCACTTTGCCAGTTGTGTCTATTAAGCTGAGGGCCCTCTTGGAGACTTCTCTGCTGCTCTTAGTGGTGATACGGGACACATCCTCCGCACTCTTGCACACTCCAATCACATCTGCAGACAGAGAGAGTCATTTTACATCTCCAGCTATAGATAACTTATGAACACAGCAGTGGTAGCATACAACGACAACGAGGAAAAGGAAGCTTTTAAAATGAAAGACTAAAAGTTTCCTTTACATAATACAAAGTGGTGTGAAGTTTTAAACTGTAAAATCATGCAGCAAATCTGGAAAACCTCATTCAAGAGTACCGCCCTGAAAAACTAAAGAGCCTGGTCAAACATGATTAATACTGCATTCAAAGTTAGAGCAAAAGTGTACATGTATTCAGTTTGTTAGGAAAATTTAAATGCTGCTAATTTTCAGGTTTACATTTATGGTTGTCAAAATGTCAGAATTTTAAACTTGGTTGTAGTACTAGCAAAAATTGAATGATATCTTTAAACTGAAGACACCCATTGCGGTCTATTTTTCTTCTTTTAATTTCTCAAAATTTGCCGGAAATTTCTGGCTCATATTAAAATGCACAAAACATTGAATCGATTCCAGTACCAAAGTAATTGCAATTTAGACAGTGTAATGTGCCTGCATTTTTAATTTGATTGAATTGGATTTATTTCTCTTCCACACAATCATATTGTGATATAGATGCAGTTCATCAAATGAGTAGGACTTTTCAAATCTGTTAAACATTAAAATAAACAGATTGTATCATTTAAAAAAAAGTGGTAACAATAAAGTATTCAAGTATCAAAACTCTCGTCAATCTCAGTGACCAACCAATCACACCAATCAGTGCTTTGTGTCAAAATAGCAATTTTCATGGTAACAAGACCATAATCATGATAGAGACATTTAGAGATAGACAACTTGTATGAACACTATCTCTAACACCTCAAATGACATAAACTGATTGTTCCTCTGCCTTCAACTATGAAGGAGGAGAGGACAATATGAAGAAAAGGTCTTATTATTTCCTTTATTACCTTTATTAGCTCTGTATCAGTCTGACAGTTCTCATTATCATTGGGCTCGGACTTTTTCTTTCTAAATGTCATTGAAATATATATACAGTATATACAGTGCTTAACAAATTCATTAGACCACCTGTCTCAGAGACCATCCAGCATCATGAAGTGCTTTAATGCGGGCTCTTTCATTTTCACTGAGCTCTCCAAGTTTTACCATATGGAACAGGAATGAAGAGTTTCAAACTAAATTCACCTTTTTATACCCGAATTTGAGCCGGCTCACTGAGCTTCTCTGAGAAGTAAGAAATTAATCAAGCACAACATTCAACCACTTAAACTAATTTTTCTCTTCACGAATGCAGGTAAATAACTATAATTTGACATATTAATCAAGAAATAATAATGTGCTTTACTATTTTTTCAGGTTTTTTTTGTAAATCAGCAAATTTGAAAATTCATGGATAACAATAATAATTATATTTTAGCATTAAAAATATAATTTGGGTTAAAGAGCTTCTACATATTGGTGTATTAACCTATACAGAAACATAAAAAATGATTTTGGTTTTACCAATTTTTACCAATGCTGTTAATTTAGGACAGCTGTGGCATAAACCTTACTTTGGGTGCTGGTCTAATAAATTTGTTAAGCACTGTATATATTTTTTTGTTTGTAATGACTGTTTGTTTTCTTGTATGGTTACTTATTTTGTGTCTTTGCTCTTGAGAAGCACTTTATTGTTGGTATTGAAAAGTGCTATACAAATTAAGTATCATTACTAGTGCTGTCAATTTTTTCTTTAAGAGTTTTTGGGGGAGCTTTTTATGCCTTGATTGACAGAGGACGACAGTGGACAGAATTGGAATCAAATATGAGAGAGCTGGGGAGAGACATGCGGGAAAGTGCCACAGGCTGGATTCGAACCCGGGGCACGCCTTAAACTACTCAGAGATCTGCACCCCATGCCTTTAAATTTTTTTATTAGTTTGATTAATTACTCACTGGGGGAAATGTGATTAAACACTGTATGCAGAATCATCAAACTTTGATGCCATCTAAAATCAACTGATGTAACTCTGTAACTTCAATGGAGCACATGAAAAAAATCTCTGTGCTCTTTATTTGTATAAAAATATAATATTCTACAGATTAACACTATCCCAGATTGACTTGCAAGTAGGCAAACTGCACTTGGTCTCCACTTCTTCTGTTTCAAAAGCTGATAAAAATGTTTTCATGCAATTTAGAAACATGTCCTTTCTGATTGTTTTGTTACTATTATTATTAAAACTACCAGTAATGCAATCTTTTTTTAATAAGTGATATATGTGATCATTTGTGATTTATTCCCATATTATAATTATTTAGATTCATTTTATTAATTGACTGAAAGCACACATTCTTAAAATCATAATTGTTATCATTATCATTATTATTATTATTATTATTATTACTATTATTATTATTAGTAGTAGTAGTAGTAGTAGTAGTAGTAGTAGTAGTAGTAGTAGTAGTAGTAGTAGTAGTAGTAGTAGTAGTAGTAGTAGTAGTAGTAGTAGCAGTAGTAGTAGTAGTAGTAGTAGTAGTAGTAGTAGTAGTAGTAGAATTATCATCACCATTATTGTTATTAGTAGCGTTAATAGCACAAGTATTATGATTACTATTACCACTAAGGCCGGTGTCCCTCTATAGGTTACAGATTTACATTTGTGACTGAGCCTTCAAAAGCTTGGTCAGTTATTGTTCTAGGGACAGCTTGGTATGGCATCAGGTTGCCACAGCACTTCTTGCTGTATTAAAGCTGTTTTTGGCCCTCTCAAAGGAAGACACTTTGTTCTACAGAGCAAAAAAGTCTAAACCTTTTATGAAACCGGTCAAAGGCGTGGAGAGGACTGGGCTCCATTAGGATGAGAGTGCAGAGTGCAGCTGTGTTCAGGTGTTTAAGTTCTTCAGCTCTGACAAAATCTTATCAACTTGTCAAAATCAAAAACAAAGAAATACTTCTCCTTCCATCTGTCTTGAAAAAGCCTGAAATTTATATCAGCCGCTCTTTTTGAACAGTGTGTACTGTTTGCTGAGCGGAGGTATTGCAGCTGCATGGTGTGCAGTGTGCGCTCTGCAGCATGTCTTGCTTATGATGTTCCCCCTGCTGAAAAGACAACATTCTTTGTAAGGTGATGCTCAGGTAACTTATTTATTGCATCACCATATTAAGCTCTTCCACTGCTATGACAATACAGTAATGCTAGATAGGTGAAAATGTGTATCAAAAAACTTTAATAAAACAATGCAAATCAATATTTTTCAAAATATCTATTTACATATTGCATTCTCTTTTTAGCTCTTGTTATGAGGCACTCATACATCCTGGACTGTGCAGGGCATCAGTTTAGTTTTAGAAGCAATCACACTCATGTTCATGCCAAGGTTTTATGAGGAAACACTCGGTTTAGGAGTGCTGGTATATTTATTGTTTAGCAAGGTTAGATACGCAAGTAAGGTTTTATTTCCATTTAATTTCACTTCAGCGAAAGCTAATTTTTCTAACTCTTTTGCTATATTTTGATTTGAAGACCCAGTGCAACTCTGTTTCAGTGCTGCCTCACCTTTGCTTTGTAGCACAGTGTGACTTCTTTGTTAATACATTATCATTTCACCAAAAAAACATATATTTTGAGTCCCTTTCCCCTAAGAGCTGGGTGGTAACATCTGTCAATCATTTTATGGTGATAGAAGTAGTGCCCAAGTGTTTAACACATTTCATGGACAGTACTGTAATATAAATTTTGTTAAACAGTCATTCTCTGAACTCCATCCCCCTGTCTGGTACCTCTACTAACCTTTTTCTATGCTCTCCCCCCTCCTCCCTCTACCACTCCTCTCTCTCCCTGTCTGCGCTCTCTCAGCCCTCCTTAATTCCATTATGATTGAGACGATGTCATCCACCTCTGAACTCCATTATCACCACAGGAACAGGCTGACAGTTCTCATTACCATGTTATAATCCCCTATTTAACAAAGGAGCAGGGAGAGAGGCAGCGCAGAGGGAGTCAACGGAGAGACAACAGATGACAAACACACACAACATGTAAAACTCCCCCTCTGCAATCAACACAAACACACTCCTGCAGGTAATCTGTGTGGTGTGTTCATAAATGATACTAGTTTCATCACCTAACTGCTGCTCCGTTGGTAACCCTACACAAATTTTCCACTCTGTAGGTTACATTTTGATGTTTGCACTTCTTTATGAGCACTCATTTGTTCTCTAATATAATGTGTCCAACGCTTTAATGAAGTGATAGCGCTGCTTGTGCAGCTACACAGCAGTTGCTTTAACTCTGCTGACTCAATGCAGTACAACTGCATTTCATTACTGTGCAATGCAAAATCCCTTCTAAAGTACAAGCAGACACACAGACCTTCAGCAGCTGGATGAAGTAAGAAAGGCAACAGATTTCAACATTTAAACACAGAGAGGTCAGAGCAGAGTATTAGTCATTCCAACAAAATTCAGAGTAAAATTGCTTTTTAATTTTCCACTGTAGCTATGCTGCATGGTCACATATTTAGCCATGTTTTTGGACAACCAACTCTTTTTCTTAATATGGACTGTACAGAATGAACCATTATCAATTATGGAAGCTTTTTCAAATAGAGTCTAAAGTACTGTTTGCATGGGACAAACAATACCTGTGGACCTCTGGTAATTCATAAATTACCCCCTGACGTCAGTGTTTGGTGAGGTTCAATTGCACAGGATAAGCTAAGTCTGTAATGTACTAGAATTTACAGACATTTCTGAAGGAAAACATAAGGGTGCTGCATGGCTGCAGCAATGAAAATACAGTGAATTTTATGAGCTGCACAATATGAGCTAAAATATAAATAGCGCAATCACATAGTTGCACATTGACATAATATTACCATGCTAGATTTGTGAAAAGTCCCTCCTGAATCCAAAGAGTTTCCAAAAACCACTAAACTGGCACCGATCAGTCTGAGGGTAGATGATAGGCCTAATTTGCTTCATCTGATATCACTAAGGTGTTCTGTCTATTACACCTAGGCTTTGATCTAAAAGTAAATTTGTATGTGAGCTGAGTGATAAAGCATTACTTATTTGCATAAAATAATTTCTTGTTTATTGCAATAAATTTGACTTTTACTACATCTTAACTTCAAACTCTTATATTTCAAAAACAATTTAATACTCATTGTGCAGTACCGGTTAACATGGATTACTTATGCTGTAAATGATTCTGTGTTTTATCAGATATGGTTGTGTTATTTAGTAAGTATCATATAAAGCGAAAGATGAAAATTCTCAAGAGCTGACCAAACAAACAAATGAGCCAGAAATTACCACACTATTATCTATCCAGCCTGAAACTTTCACACAGACCAAAAGCTGTTTCCATAAATTTTGTTTATAATGGCTAAACAACTGGAACATCATCATCATACCTGTGCATCACCTCACCAATAATGTTAAGCAGTCTGCCAAAACACAATGTTCAATCACTCATTTTAACCCCAATCTACACCTGAACCATCCCAATTTCCCATTTGCAGAGATAACACATTACTGACAGGCACAGAGGCCAGGAACCACAACTAACCTCTGTAAAACAGTGGAATAATCAGTATTCGTTTTTTTTATCTCTGCTCTTTACTATGTGCCTGAATTAACCTTCACTCTGACCCTGTCATAACGTTTTCTTCAAGGACAACTGGGACATGACTGACAGGCACGTGAACATCTTTTTAAGCTCAGTTTCTCCATCTATATCTGAAACGTATAATTGCCTCAAGCTTTAGTGATAATCAAGCTGATAATCTCAATATTCCTATACTGGCAGAGGATTACATTTTCTGTCCCGACAACACCAACCACCATTCTGGTTAGCAAGTGGAGAGATTTAATTATACAACCCTTTAATGAAGAAGAAGTCATATAAAGATTTTTCAGCACACATGCATTGTCTAAAAAATGATCTTGTTTGTATGGTGCTTATGAAATCATTTCATTTAATCTGTACTGATTCACTTTAAATTTGCGTGATAGCAAAGCACTGCTCTGCTCTCTTTGATAGCTGAACTTAAAACATTTATTTCATTTTTATGTAACAGTTTCAGGTCCTCAAAAACCCTTGTGTCACTGCTAACTTCAAGCTCTACAGTGTGAAATCCTTCTGTAAATGACATAAAAGCAGCAAACCAGATGAATATTACAGAGGTTTGATTGCACTGACAAACATGTGTGCTCTACTTTTCTTATCATGAACAGATGGAATTTATAAGTAAGAAACAAGACCCTTATAATAAGGTTTTGTCATTGAGAAAGTCTGGTAAGTCCATTCATACAAAAACAGGTGTCACAAATAAAGAGTGGAAAATGAATTGGCATGAGGCCCAGCTCATTCTGGTCAGTCTTTTCTTTACAGAGACATCCAAACAAGTAAGCTGTGGAGTAAATCATTATTGACAACTCTCCACTTAACAAAAAGCCATTTTTCACTCGACTGGACAAACACAACACCCTGTGCTGACGTTGGTCTTCGCCTCTGATTTTGAAAAATAGAAGTTTTTGCACACTGTAGTCATTTAGGAACAGGAATGTTTGGGTTTTTTACCAAAACCTACTTTGACATTAGATAAATTTATGGTAAAGAAATGCCACGCTGTTGCTGGGCTGAATTCCTGTGTTTTACTAGTTTGTTGCTGGCATGGTTTGACACGTGTCTGTCTTTATAAGCTTATCATAAATGGTTCCATAGCTTGATTGCAAAAACCAGATCTAGTGATATGCTGTCCAACTTTGACTTCAAATGCTCAGTATCTATGTTTCCTGCTTTTATACACATTCATTCACATATTTAAGCTGTTAAGTTGTTTCTTTAAATAAACAAATACATTCTCATTATTGAACTCAATTTCTTACCAACAATGTCGTTGTTATCTCTGTTCTCCAGCTCTGCAATGGACACAAAGTCACAGTGCAATGCAGGGACGCCCTGACTGTCATCACATGGCACAATGGATGAGTTGGCATGGAGGGTCATCTCATAGTCGTTATTCAGTGTGCAGTACTGTTTGTTGGCCACCTTTAGAGTTGCCTTGGTGATGTAGTACACCTACAGAGAAAGAGAGAGCACGATATGACTACCATGAAAAATTACATCAAATTAGGCATGATATGAAATAAACATAATATGCAATAACATTGTTCTGTATTGTGACAATGGGAAATTTGATGAATAAACAAAAAAAGTTAATATGTCCATCTGTAGTTAAATATTTTAATCAATATCTTTGTAAAATATCCCTCCAGAATAATTCCAAAAATGTATATTTTTTTGCATCAAAATGGTGTCAAAGTGTGGCTTTCATACCTACAACTCTACATGATCCTAGAAGGGCAATAAACCACATTATGTGCTTTAGTTAGCACAAAAAGTAAGGAAATTTATGTTTGGTAGATTATTTCTTTGTTGTAACAATGCTTATTGGCAATAAATCTTATACCATTGGAAAGTCTGTTTATTTCTCTTTAAAACGGTGACACATTTACAAAGAACATGCATTTGTGGGTTCCTTCCATTAAAAAATTTGCCAAATCTTCTCCACTAACGTAAAACGGATTATTTCCCTGGATGCTACTGACTACTGACAATCAGGTGCCTGAATGGCAATTTCAATGCAGAGAGATATTGAGATGAGATTCTGCAACCAGTGGCAATCCTATATCTCTACAGTCTGGGAGTGAACTCTATCCTGCTAGATAAGGACACTTGCCCCTACAGAGCAGGGTTTATCAGAGACTACCTCCAGAATTTGGGAGTGGAGAGGATGGAATGGCCTGCCAGCAATCCTGACCTCAACTCCACTGAACACTTGTGGGTGTGGGATCAGCTTGGGTCTGCTGTTTGTTCCAGAGTGACCAACACAACCACATTGGCTGACTTGTGAAAAATGCTGGTTGAAGATTTGGATGCCATCCAACAGCAGGCTGTGACCAGGCTGGGGACCAGCATGAGGAGGAGGTGCCAGGCTGTTGTGTGGCTGTGTGTGGTTCTACCACACACTGCTAAGACTCCTGTTTGTTAAATGATTAGATTGTTAAATTGCCCATATGTCGTGCATCTTCAGACTTCAACCATCCAATCCGCAACACAACACCAAACAAGAGTCAATGGCAGAATAAGCTGTTTGATATTGGCCGACAAAATTTGACTAATTTTCATGGGCAGAACCCACATACTCAGCTCTGCTGCTCATCCATTGAGTGGATGTTCCTTACAAATGTGGCACCATTTAAAAGGGAAACAAACAGGCTTTCCAGTGGTATAAGATTTATTGCCAAGAAGCATTGTTACAACAAAGAAATAATCATAATAACCAAACACAAATTTCCTGTACCACTCTGATACTAGTGGGATAAAATACTGGACATAATACTGGTTGTAAAACACTGACAGCTTGAATTTCACTTGTGAAGGTCACACCTTCTGCTAGCTCCACACTTTTGTTGTTTTTATAGAGAATAATTTTATTGGTTATAGCAACATTTGCCCATCTTGGCAGCGAAAACTTTTGTAAATTAGATTCTTAATCTCAATGAGGTTTGCCTGGTTAAATAAAAATCAAACTGGCATGCTCACCAAAAACCACCAATATCCCAACACAGTCTTTAGGCAGGGTCTGAGGCCAGTTAACTTTAATTACTGTAGTTTCTGTATCACCAAAGCTTTAGTGATATGAAAAACCTTCAGGTCTAACACTCATGTGGGGTCACAGCCACCCCATTACTTCTTTTATTCACTAGAAACTAAAAAGCAGCTGAGAACAACTCCGCTAAACAGCCTGATTTAAACTTGATATGCAAGGCATAATTCTTCATTTATTCAGCCAGCTCTCTCCTTCTTCCCCTGAGCGTCTCTTTTCTTCCTCTCCTCCCTCTCTCTAATTTACCCCAAACAGAGATAGTCACATGAAACTAATGTGATAAGCATTCATAGCACTCAGAGTAAGTCACACCCACTCACTGTTCTGTCAATACTCTGATCACAACAGGAAGACAGATTCATTCCTCTATTCATCTTTGGAGGGCAGAGGGCACAAATTGGATCTGGGGCTGTGTTAGAAGCCACTGCCAGTGGCTGATACCTGAGCCAGAATGACTAGGAGATGATGGCTGGGGTTAATTGAGTTATTATGCCCCCTCTGACAGACTGAGCCGACTCAGTGATGTTAACATGTGTTCTACCTGTCTGCAGTTACAAAGGTAAACAAGAGCATGTAGAGAGCACGTCCTGAGAGTTCAGACTAAGATTCAGGTTTAAGCTCAAACTAACAAGATCACACTTTTCCCTGGTATAGTCAGTGACACATACGTAGGTGTTCTTTCAACTGGCCCTTTAAGACTGTTGCAGACAGTTTGTCATTATTTATCTGTACCTGACTTTTTATGGTTTGTTAACTGTAGACTGTTTGAAGAATGAAAAATAACATCTTGTCTCAGGGGAAGCAAAAAAATGTAGAGCTCCACCTGGGTCAATAAAAGTTATAAGCCCTGCCTCCTCCGTGTTAACAGACAGGAAATGGATCAATCCATAAAATACTGCAAAACCCAAAATCTGTTCTGCTGTGGACTTTACCAGCCTGAAGGATGACTTTTCATCAATGAGACGTCAAAACCGCAGCTCTTATAGTGAAGCATGTGAAATAAGTCAGCAATTGTTGTGGGGGTATTTTGGCTTTATCTTTGCAAAATGGGTGGAGGCTGAGACTCATTGTACATCTTTATACAGTATACACTCTGTGCTTTTAACAGATAAACTAAATGCATGTAATACATAATTAAAAAGATATTTTAGTTGTTTTGAATTTGGGTTGTACAAGGTACTTAACCATATTAGCCCCAAGAGATTTCAGTCCACATTATCAAACAGCGGAGCAGCCCTGAGGTGGAGGAACACATAGCCTATTTGTTGCAATGCAAAATAGTGTCAAATACAGAGGCTTCAAGATTCTTCTGTACAGCATATAATAAAGACAACACTGATATCTGGCCCATTTTTACCTAAAATTCTCTAAATCATCATGAACACCCGTACCCATTGCTAGGCACTGTATAGCCTAGCTTCCTTGCCGGTAACCTCAGCGCTAATCTTATCACTATAACTGGCGGTGTGTCTGTCTGTGTTGATATGTATGCCACGCTGTCGCTCTAAATTATATATATATAAATTATTTTTATAAATATAAATTTTTTTTTTTTTGTTTTGTTTTGTTTTGTTTTTTGTTTTTTTTGTTTTTGTTTTTGTTTAACCTTTATTTAGCCAGGTTAGTCCCATTGAGATCAAAGATCTCCTTTTCAAGGGAGGCCTTTGATACCTCAGAGGATTTCTTGGGTGTACTGGTTCAAAACTGGTGCCATGAATAAATCATTAACATTTTCTATAAAATCCCAAAATTGCTGCACCAGGTCATCATTCAGGGACTTTTGCCATGTTCTTTTAACCTCGGAAGTTGAAGCTGGGAATGTGTTTCATTCGATATGAGCTTAAAATAGACTCAAAACTACTCAAATTGATTGATTTATGCTGCTATTGTCTAAGTGCCATTGATATGTATTATATCAGTGTCATATTTAGGATCTTTAGAATAAATTCTAGGGTATTTTAGAGTGTTGAGTTAATATTAGGAATGATGTTTGAATTTGTAATTGTGTGTAGTATTTATTTTGAATGTTATCTGTATATTGTATAACTATGTCTGGGCCCCACTTACAAGCTCCACATAGCTTCTGGGGAGTCCCTTTTCACAAATGAGTTTTTAATGAATTATCCTGATGGATTGTATTGTATTTTTACTGGTTTTGTGAATAAACTGATTGATTGATTGATTGTAAGAGTCAGTGACAAAGCTGGAAAATAACTGATGCTGATGCAAGTGTGCTGCAGTTTTTATGATGCACAAAATTTCCAGAGATCAGGAAACAATTCCGCCTCGGTATGACTTTAAAATAAATTATGATGAATGAGGTCAGTTAAGATTACATTGACATTGCTATTATTAAGCCAAACCAGGAGTTAAATCTGTCCAAGACTCCCAGCTGTTGTTTTTATTCATGTGTGGCACCATTACCCATGACAAGGGTGTGGTTGTTTTTTTATGGATTGCTTCATTCAGAGAGGAAACTTAATCAGGGTGGTGCTTAAGTGATCATATCACTATTGTCTTTAATTAAACACACTGTCTGTTATCCTAAATATACAACATGGATTGTTGTGGGGAGTGGGCAGTATTTTTCTGAAATACAGTGGGAGCAGGATAAAGAAAAAAGTCCCACACAGGACTCTAGTATGAATACTATTACCAAGTACCTTACACAACCAAACTTAAAAAATACTGAAATTTTCCCTCAACTTTGACCTTCTGTCTCATGTTTTATTTGAGGCTGTTAACAAACTTGTGCCCTTAGTATTATTAATGAGTTCTTAAATATCTATTATATCTTAATATTCATGCTTAATCAAAGGATCAGACTGAATATGCATAATTCCTGTTAAATACAGTTAAAGTTGTTGCTTTGCAGTAAGGGCAAGGGTCAGTGTCAGTTATGTAAGCGGGTCTGGAGCTGCTGGGCATCACGCATCTTACTAAAAAGCCAGAAAAGATGTTTGTTTACACAAGGTCTCTATGGGGCCCTGTGGTTGAAAGATGATCCCATTAACAAACTCTACATTCACAAATCTTAAAGAGCAAAGGCTTTTCCAAAAAAGATTAATGCATAGTAGTGTCTGACTGAATTATGAATGAGTATTTTTCTCCAAGATAAATGATAGAGAGCCTTATGAACAGGTTCAAAATTTTTCAGATCAATCTAAATTTAATACCCACATGCTCATGTTCACTGGGAGAGTTATTTTTCATTTTAATAATATTTCTCTTCAGACTTTCAAAGGATTGCAGTTTTGTTGGCTGAAGATGACATAAAATGTTTTGCTAATACTTCAGACAGTGTTAGATTAACAATTATAAATATGGAAACTGTAGTTTGTCCTTTTTTCCACTGAAAAACTGTTAACTGTGATAATGTGAAACCGCTACAAAATAAACTACTAAATATATTCTTTGATCTTTAGGACAAGATTAGTCATAAACAATTCTATTCAAACCAGGGATCACCTTTTGTCTGTTTGCTAAAACTGTAGCTTCTGCAGAAAACGTTTTTCATTTGGTCCGATTTTGATTTTGATCATATTTTATTTATATCTATAGCCCTACGTCAAATGCAATCACTTTATGCAGAACTAACCTTGCAAAGCAGACAGATATGCCTGTTTCCATGTTTCTTACTGGCAAATCCATCTTGCAAAGCTCCCATCTGAACCATTTGGGCCCGGTTAGAAAGTGACAGAACCAATAAGGGGCAGTACTTTTGGGCGAAGCGGAGTCGTGATGTAAGCAAGCAACGAGAAGAGGCTGATGCAATTATGGCAGAAGACATTAGCTTGGATGCAGCTAAAGCACCAGTTTTATCAGAACTTGACAGTATTTCTTCATTAAAAGAAGAACAAAGAACAGCATTGAGTTGTTTTCTTTTGCCGTCTATGGAAGGTTTTCCAGATGGATGTGTAAAATGTAGGGGTGCACCGATTGCAATTTTCTGGCCGATCACCGATCTTTAAAAAGCCTGACCTGCCGATTCCAATTTTGGCCGATACCGATTTTTTTTTTAAACTGACAGCAAACACCTTCAATGTTCCAATCTTATTTTATTCAAAAACATTGAACAATACCCGTGAAACAATACAAACTTGTTATTTTAACTGCACATGAGGTAGTTTTCTCAAATATAAATGAAAGGTAGAGCATTGCTGTCCAAACTACTAAATTATATCAGTTCCTTTAGTCTTTCATTTTTCACATTTTAGTAGGTAGAGGTACATATGAAACCGATCTTATCCACCAATCTTATCTAAGTATCGGTCGATCACCGATCGATCGGTGCACCCCTAGTAAAATGGATTGTTTAACACATCCATCTGGTGTGCCAGGTTAATGCAGAACTGCAAGTGAGCTTTCAGTCAAAGCTGAGTTTAATTGGTGGGTTCATCAGTGGGTTCTCCCTGCTAAAATAAAGAACAAAAAAAGGATAATAATCTAAGTGGCCCATACAGAGTGGATGCATTCCAAAGTAAAAGTCTTTAAGAGTGAAATTCCGTTGTTGTAGTTCTCTGAACAGTTGCTCTTTAGTGAGCCGCAGCTGAGATGATAAATCCTTGTAGATACATTGCCAAGACACCGAGTTTGCCTAATTAAGTCCTTTTTTGGTCCTGTTAGTTTCATGTAGGTTTATCAGCAGAATTCTGAAGCTTTTCTTGCTTTTGCTAAACTTTGTAATACATTCTAGCACACAATTAGAACTTTTCTTTGCACTTTCTTCAATGTTGTAACTAAAATGTGATGTCTGTGCTTTCTGTATACAGAGGAAGGGTCAAGGTATACAGTTATTGAGCCAGAAAAGAAGCTTTAAAACAGTTTTGTTATTCTGCACACAGCCGGCAGTTCTTGCAGCCATTTCTAATAAACGAAAATTTAACCACAAGACAAGTTTTCTCACGCTCATATATCCCCCAAAAATACTTAGTATGTCTCAAACATATACATTTCAGTAAAATATGACTTAATAAATCCCTTCCACAAATCCTCTAATACTTGCCTCCGGCTCATTCATTGGCCTGAAGTCCTGCAGGCATGAGGGGATTTTGTAGAAGGGTTTATTAGACACTACTTTAACAGTGATACATTTGTTTGAAGCGCTGTGAGCGAGTAAAAAGTATACCTGAGACAGGGTCTTATTTCTCATAGCCTTTAGATATTGTCTTTCTATTGTCTAAATGGGACTGAAGTCAACCTCAAAGATGAAATTGCAACCATGTTTAGGATTTTTTTCATAAGAGAATGTAAGAATAAACGTGTCCCTGTAGCGTTTTAAACTATTGTAAAATATGTTAATAAGTTATTGACTTTCAGAGATTGTCTCAAGAGGCTCTATGTGAGGACTGAAATGGATGAGCAGGTTTGCTTACCTTGCCTTGCTCCACTAGAGAGTAAAACTTGTCCACTTCCTTATTAAAGGCTGTGATTCTGATTTCTCCCTGTTGACCAAAACAACAGTCATATCAGAGATAAAAGAGAAGACGGCCATGTGTGACGTACTGTTTGTTGACGTGCATGATCAAACAGTCAGATATTCAGGCCTCTACTCACACTCTCATCCACTATCTCAAATGAAAAGAGCTTGCCCTCTCCCTTGGAGTTACTCCAGTTGCGGATGTTTGATTTGTTGGTGACTCTGGCTCTGATGGTCCACCTACAAGTAAGCACAGAGGAGACATGCATTAATAAATAAAAATACTTAAGTATATTGATTTTCAACACAATAATAGTAAAATTTTAAAAAAAAAGGTTTTGAGGGAACAACTATCAAAAACTTTGAACAGAATTGTTCTATTCTGTTCTATTGTTCTATAATATGCACTGGTTTCTGGGAAATTCACATGACCCAAAAATATCAACAGAGTGGTACCATATCAGGGTGTAATACTAGTCAGAGCTAACAACATGTAGTATTAGTAAAGACTGTGAAGGTGGTTCCCTCTCGAAAAATAATTGCAACAAACTCTAACAAAGGAGCTCCAGAGAAAGGAGAATTGTATAGAAATCCAGAAATATCCAACCTACTTCATATCCTTGGAGGACACACTAAAGAAAACCTTTATTTACAATGGTTCTGCAGAAAGCAGAAAAATGTAGCTGTAACCAGAGAAATAATGTGATAATAATAATAATAATAATAATAATAATAATAATAATAATAATAATAGCTTGGACTTCTATAGCGCCTTTCATGAGACCCAAGGTCGCTTTACAGAAGAGTGGAAAACAAGACAACACAAAAGACAAACACTAAGTTGAGTGTATGTAGGGGACAGATTAGGGGAGACTGTGAGCTGTGGTGAGCAGGTGGTGCTTGAGGAGTTTTTTAAATATGTCCAAGGATGGAGAATTTCGGACGTTTTCCGGAAGGGAGTTCCAGAGGATGGGGGCTGTAGTCCTGAACGCTCTGTCTCCATAGGTGCGAAGTTTGGAGGTGGGAACTATGAGAAGGCCAGTGTCTGAGGACCGGAGGCTCCGGGTTGGGGTATATGGCTGAAGGAGGTCAGAGAGGTACTGAGGGGCAAGGGCATGAAGGGATTTGCAAATGAAGAGGAGGATTTTGCATTTGATTCGGAATGTAACTGGGAGCCAGTGGAGGTGGATGAGGCTGGGGGTGATGTGCTGCAAGGGCCTAGTGCGAGTGAGAACCCTGGCAGCAGAGTTCTGGACGTATTGGAGCCTGTCCAAGGCTTTGTGAGGTACCCCAAACAGGACTCCATTGCAGTAATCCAAATGGGTCTAGACTCCAGATAGATCAAATAATCAATGAAACTAGTTATGCAGGGTAATGGATTTTTGACAATATATAATATGCTGATTTAAAAATTTATTTTACCTGACATTGATACTGATATTTAAATGTAGTTAAGACCTAAAACTTCCGGCCTTAAAACACAAAATGCAGAGTTTGAGGATGAACAAATTAACACATTTCAGGCTTTATAACCCACTTTAAAGGGCAAGGAATGATCATGAATAAACAAAAAAACTTTAATGAAGTAGGTCTGTTAGTCCAGCCTAAAACTTCACTAACTTCTGTCTTCGTACAGCCAATATTCAAAGCTGAATAAGGCAGATTTTTATGGCCAAATATCAGTTGTAACTATTGGCAGAATTTTTTTTATTTGCTCATACAGTATTTCACTTTGTACGTTAATATCTGCTGATATAGATATCCTTACATGAAACAATAAAACACTAAAATTGTATTAAATACAGTCAAGAAAAAAAGTATTCTAGTAACATTTTTTTTTATTTACCGATCAATTCATGTAGTGGAACATTTTATTATTTTGGCACCACAGAGGGAATGCCATATGTTTGATTTGGTCTCATGTTTTGTCTCATCTCCATTTTTACCTTTTAAAAATCCCAACAATTTACTTTTGTGTTTGTTGTTTTTAGTTTTGAGGTTATATTGAAATGTCACCTTACTGTAAGTCCTGTTTTGTTTTGTTTTTGTCTGCCCTAAAAAATGTCAGCACCAGCAATTTTACACCAACATTATGCATATTTTTCTTTAACCTCAACAGCAGGGCTTGACATTAACATCCACAACCCTGTAAAATACAAGCTGCTTTCAGCAGCGGTGGTCACCACGGTGCCTTCCACAAGCCATTTTAGCAGGTTGAATTTATCAGTGCCACAACCTGTATTTCACTAACCGTGCTCTGCTTCTAGCGCCAGTATTTGTGAATTAAACCCTTATTGCAGAGAGGCCAACCTGCACTAAAGGTTGAAATTTTTCTCCAAAATAACTGCAAAGTAGCTCAGCCTCTCTGTGCACGGGTTCATCTTTGCACACAGATGCAAATGCCACACACACACACTGACACAAACAGGCCAACATGTCAGCAGTGTAGACGTGAGGCATTCATCTGCAACGGAGACAAAGTTTCAACGTACTGGAGTATAAACCCAGACTCACACTTTCTCCTTCTGCTTTAACATATTACATATAACTTCAAAGATTCTCTCTGACAATGGCAGATACTTGAATCAGCGCCATTTATCTTCATGTATTTCCTCATGGAAGGACACCATTGCTTCTAAATTGGTCAAGTGTTCATTTAAGTTTCAAAGGATTGTCCTTCTAGTTCTAGTTCAGGTCAGTTCAGTTAATGCTAGCATGCCATAGTCCTATAAAACATAATTTTTTGTATCTGGAGAAAATTTCAGAGTGACTGCTGGCTATCAGCTTTGGAAACCACAAACCTATTGAGCAAAAAAAAAAAAAAAAGTTCATGTCAATGAACCATGCCCATGAGTTAAGGAGGGTCTCTCAGTATTGGTCAAAAAACAAATCAGGGTATCAGTGTCTGAAAAGACAAGAAAATAAATGATAACAGAGCATCAGTTAACCAAAAATTACTCAAATCAAAACAATACCAAACAATCACTGAACAAGTTCTAAAAATATTTTACTCCTGCAGTAAGTGGTTCACATTTTCTATAACCCTGAAGACTCTACATTGTGAATGACTACTATAAGAGTGTTTTATTTTCCTTGACCAACAAACAATTGTGTTAAACCTTACTACAGTAATTGCAGTCTAGAGGTCAGCACACTTAAAAGCAAAGAGACGTTTTAAAAAAGCTGCCTTTTTTGTTAATGAGCATCCCAACTTAGCTCACATCAGTCACGAATGTGAAACCCAACCGAGCAACAGAACAATTCCCAGAGAAAATAGATGACTGTCTATTCAGTCTTTTAAAGTTCCATGAAAGCAAAATGAAAAAAAACCCAGCTACTTTCTTTTCAAAGGGTGAACTAGGTGTTGTACATCCGCCAACTCCTGGATGCATTTAAAATGTTCTTCTTGTTTCTGTTTTTAACACCAGCCAGCCGAGCTCGGCAGTTTATGCAGCAGCGAGCTTTTTGACTGCGTTGATAATTGTGCAGTGGGGGAAATTCATACCATAACTTTGCCTGCAATTAAATCCCCTATCATGAGAGCAGCTGCTGGCCCAGAGTGAACCCCATTCCCTGCTCAGTATGGATAAGACCACTACACCAAGGTTTATGGCAGCCAAAAGCCAATTACAGCCAGCTCTAGATGCCTTTACTTAACACAGGGAGAATGGGATGAGAGAGTCATACAAATGGCAATAAAAAATCTTGTGCATATGCACATACAGCTTCCCTATATGACCTACTGTATGTAATGCTATGTCACACACAGCTATGCTTTCCTCAAGCACAAATGTACATAGAAGAGCAGCTGCTGAACTCATCCCTTTTTCCTCACTGTGGGTACTCCCCAACTTCAAAGTTACAACAGTCATCAGTTTATTACAACACCTCTAGGCACAGTTATCTTTACAGCTTGCAATTTCAAATAGGGCTACGTTATCAAAGCCCAAACACTGGAAGAGTGTTGACTGGGTGCCTTTACTCAAATCTGAAACCCTACATCTTGTATGTGAAGCTCTCTTGTCTATTTCTGGACCATTTTAAAGGTCATAGACAGAGACCGAAGCCAAATGAAAGGATAAAGAGTGAAAGAGAAAAAAAAACAGCAGTAAAATTGAACCCTGAGGGAGGTAAAGAAATTGTGAGAGAGAAGGAGGGGAGGAAAAAAAATTGTAGGCCAAATCCCCAACAGGCCAAATAACAGAATCAAAAAAGCTCAGCAGTCATAAAGACCCAGCAGAACCTGCCATTAAAATGCCCATTTCCCAGGCAGGATTGGTCATTTCACTTCATTTCCATGCAGATGGGCTGACTTACATGCAGGAAATACACACACAGCCACATGTATTGCTATGGGAAAAAATGACCACACATGCACTCACAGATTTCCAAACACACAGGAAAAAGTGTGGCTGATGAATGAGCAGAAAGATGGGGGGAAAAACAGCAAAACCATCAGTAAACATGAAGTACAGGACTAAGCTGCTTGAAATCTGGGAGTAAATGTAGGTCATGTTCTACACTTTTTAGGGATTTGAAGGATTCAAAAGTTTGTTAAGATTCTCTAACTGCTATCGTGCATGCTAACAGCTTAAAGACAATTTAACTTACTTGCTTTGATATGGGTTCAGTTGAGAAATAGGAATCACTTTTGTTGAAGAACCAGGAGATGAGCTTGTAGCCTTCATGGGTGAAAATTTCCCAGGAGAAGCTTTGAAGGGTGAAGCTTTCATGGGAGAAGTTTTCATGGGTGAAGTTTTCATGGGTGAAGTTTTCATGGGTGAAGTTTTCATAGGTGAAGTTTTCATAGGTGAAGTTGTCATGGGTGAAGTACTCAAGGGGGGAACTTTCATCATTGAGATTCCAGCACGACCTCCTCTGCTACCTGAGGAAGTAGAAAGGAGAGTAAAAAGAAAGCCAAATACATATCATTGTGGTTGGGAATCAGTGGGTAACTTACGATACGATAAGAGAAACATCAGTCCTTCTTACTTAAACCTATTTTCATTGCTGTCTGGTTCCCCTGTTGTCTCATACTTTTTATCCCTTTTGCCAGTGAACTTGTTTGTGTTCTTCTCTTTCACGTCACAACTAGCAGCCTGAGGATTCATGGGATAGTGACATGAAATAGTGTTGACAGGACTGTTTAATGAGTGGTAATCGAATAATTGAAATCCTTAATCACTGTGATGGCCGAAGCCACACAAGGGTAATACAACTCAAACAAACACATTAACCTCCTGAGTTCTTTACAAACATTTAGTTATTTTGCAGCAAACCACACAAACATTAGTTTGATAATTCATTTTACCACAAATTATTTTACAATTTCTTTTCAAATAATTTATTTTGTTCTAATACTTGTTTCTTTCTTTTGAGTTACCTGGATGGTGGGGGAGGGAACTTCCTGGTTCAGGCAAAAGGTGTGGCCAAGGGCAGAGAGAACTTTTATGCTGAAGCCACCTTGTTGGGGCAGACCAAGAGCCATGGTGTCATGGGGGGAATTGGGTTTAGTTTGTTTTGCTTTGAATTTAGTTTAGTTTAGCATCCATTTTGTCTACCCCTCTTGTGTTTCATTTGGCTTGGCCAAACCTATAAATTCACCCCCTTTGTCTCATTGTGTTAGGTCTGTTTGTTTCAGTTCACACCTTAATTTAGTCCTCTTTACTTAAAGTTACATTAAGTTGACCTCTTTTATAGGCCTTGTTCTTATGAGTTGTTTTGTAAACCTGGTTCTCCTTTGTTTGGGTAAAATAAAATCCAACATTTTCTTTAAAAGTACTCCTGTGTCTCATGCTGTACTGCTTGGTCCCTGACAATCACTTAAAAAGGATTCTGTTTGTATGTCTGTCAATTAATATTTGGCAGGCTTGGTGTTTTAAGCAGATACCAATACTTAACTCAACAATATAGTGGATGCTGAGACCAATGTTTTTTCATAATTTTTTTGGTGTAAGACTCCCACAAGGCCAACATTGTCTGTCATGTTTGACCATAAATATAGACTAGATTTCATCTAACTGGTCATTTCTACTGCCCTGGAAACATTCCTCAGATTTTGATCCATATTGACATGTTAGCATCACGCTGGTGCTGCAGATTTGTCAGTTGCACATCCATGATGCAAATCTCCTATTCCACCATATCCCACAGGTACTCTGTTAGACTGAGATTTGGTGACAGTGGAGACCACTGTAGTGCACTGAACTCAGTGTCATGTTCAAGAAACCCGATTAGCTATTAGTGTCAACAAGCAATTGAACAGGTGTACCTAATGAAGTGATCAGTGAGTGTATTTATTATTCCATGTTATCTGGCCGATATGTCAGAGAACGATCTGAGGACATGGACAGGTAAGTATATATTGTTTCAAAAAATATGACATTTCTTATTATAAGCGCTGAATGGTAATTCTGTTATATTAAACCTAAAAAGGAAGAGTCAAATGCAGCACTAAAAAAGCCTCAAACACTGTATGTAAGACTTGCCAGAGATCCCTTTAAATCAAACTATGGACTGTAGATGGTCATTTGTAAACAAAGATAGACTGACTGGTATTGTCATTATTTGAGCATTTAAATACTCCACACAAAATAGAGATACTTTGAGATACTTTTTACCTCAAAGGACATACTAAGGTATCCTTTAGACAAATTACTTACTAATACAAAACAGTTCCCAAAATCCTGTCATCAGGAAGGAACAACTTAATTGAGCCCCCTGGATGAATGTTTCAGCTTTATTTAAAAACTGTATGACAATGCTGTAATCTGCTCATGTAAGGAGCTGCCAAAATGAAGAAAACACGCTCCTCTGAATTCCTCTGTGAAGTATCCAACAACATTTCCATCGTTAGTATCAGCTAGTGCCAGTTAAGACACATTATTAGTTCTTGGGTTAGGAATGCACATTAATTACTCATTTTAAAATCACTATTCTTATACCTTGAGGTCTTAGGAAAAGGATAATTAGGATTACTTATCAGAATATCAGTCCTCACTCTGTGAGAGCATACATAAATGACCAGGAGCTAGTCTTAATCAGATTTATGATTTGTGAATGAATGTATGATTGAAAGAGATTAATTAAAATTGTGCCTGATTCTTAGGAAATGTTTTTATAAATAGGAAGTTAAAGGGGAATTTTCCTAAAGTTTCCTCAAGAAACCCACAAAAGCATGCAGTACATTTAATCTTTAGTAAGACCTTACATATACAGTGCTTAGCAAATTTATTAGACCACCCTAACCCTAACCAAAGTAAGCTTTATGCCACAGCTGCCCTATATTAACAGCACTGGTAACTAGCAAAAGCTCTTTAACCCAAATGATATTTTTAATGCTAAAATATAATTATTATTTTTATCCATGAATATTCAAATTTACTGATTTACAAAAAAACTGAAAAAATTGTAAAGAACATTAATATTTCATGATTAATATGTCAAATAATAGTTATTTACTTGCATTCCTGAACAGAAAAATGAGTTTTAGTGCTTGAATGTTATGCTTGATTAATTTCTGACTACTCAGAGAAGCCCAGTGAGCCGGCTCAAATTTGGATGAATTCAGTTTGAAATCCCTCATTCCTATTCAAAATGGTAAAACGTGGAGAACTCAATGAAAATGAAAGAGGCTGAATCAAAGCACTTCATGATGCTGAATGGTCTTTGAGACAAATATGACAGGTGGTCTAATAAATCTGTTAAGCACTGTATGTGTAAATAGTTAATTATGTTCATTTTCTATAAGTGCAAAAAAAAATGTCAGACATTGAATGAATGTTAGAAGCTTTTAATGTGTTATTAATAAAGACTAATGTTTTTTCCCCATTAATAAAAGGAATGCCATACTACTTTGGATTAAAATATGTTCATACCATGAATATAAAAAGTCCAATTACAATCAAATCAAGCCTATAAAGCTGCAATTCTTCCAAGCTGTTGAGTTCTGTTTTGGCTTGGTAAATTGTGATTCCACAGTCAAAAATCGGGAAAGGCACCAAAATAAATGATCCACACGGTTATACTCTTTGGCACCTTGCTGTTAGGGTACCAAGCATACCTATTTGACCCTAAAGAGTGGCATTAGACCCTGTTGATTGGTCAAAAGAATCTTTCCTTCCCATGGAACAACAATAATATCAGTCAACCTGTTTGTATACCTCCATTTCATAACCAAAGCTATATAAAGACAATTTGCAAAGGGGGCAGGTCAAGACTGTACTTTCTATTGTGGCCTACTGTAATAGACCAGCATTAATTATTAATATTATAAGTATAAGCACTATTGTGCTGTTTTTTAATCATCACAAAAAAAGAAAAAACAGTACCAAATGAAGAGCCGGTTGGGACCTGCAAGACTGGCTCTTATTACTGAACTGAGCCAAAAGATCCAGATCTCCAAAAAAAGCTTCAATTCCCAATACTGTACAAACAGGGCCGAATGGATATTAGCTGTTGAAACTCAAGAAGTATCGGGTTTACCATACTAAAGTGTGCCAAACTGGGCTGAACCAAACCATTCAGGAGAGAGGAAACGCGGCATAATACATGCTCGCATATACATAAAAATACAGAAATCTAAAGTTATGAAAGAAAAGTTAAGAATAAGTCCTCTTGTTTCTGAAACAACTGTTCTTTTTTTCTTTTTAACAGTTGAAAATGCCAACAAACTTGAACAGTTCAGACCTGCCCACTGAATCACAAGGTGTTATCTCACCTCCTACAACAAAAGCAGCATCAGCCCCACTAGCAGTGATTCAGGCGAGAGAGTTGCCTGTTGTCAGGATGTATTTTCATGCAATGGATGATGCCCGGTGTTGGCATGAATGAGCCACCATATTGAGCAACAGCATTCAAGGGGAGGATTGTCAGGAATAAAAAAGAGATGTGATCCCACGGAGACCCCTCCCTCTGATTTAAGCTCCAACAAACACTCACCTCTATGATCCCCTCTCTTTCGCAGATGTGAATGTGCGTGTGTGTTTGTGTTATGAGTGAACTCCATTGGGAAATCACAGATTGAACTGCTTTTTTCAGGCAAGGCATAATTAACATCAATATTCATACGCACGCTATCTTGATGGAGTGGTAGAGGAAGCAGCAAAAGAGGAAAAGAGGAGATGATAGATGTAGTAAGGAAGGAAGTGTGAGGGTAGTAGCAAAGATTGGTGTGAGAGGTTATTAAGGATCCTTATTTCATACGATGAAGATCAGTGTATGATCATGTATGCTGCTAACATCTAACAGCTGCTGAGTACGTAGTGGGTTTGGTGGAGAGAACGCTGTAGGAGAGGTATAAATAGATAAGAAAATGGCAGTAAATAGTTGAAGTGATCAAGAAAGGAAGTGTGTAGAACTGTGTGAGTGAGAGATAAAGAGGAGTAAAGGGAAGGAGTTGTGAGGAAAAAGAAACCTTCAGAGAATGGTAAGTGATGAATAATGAATTTTTTGTTAAACTGCTCTTCAGCGAGTGCACATCTCTTTTTAGAATTTAAATATCATCCACAGAGCAGTTTGAAGGTAGTCCATTTCAAGGAGAACTGCTGATGAATATTTAAATGAGCACACACAGATGTTGGTGACTGCTGTGTCGTGACCTTTGTCCCAGTGTCTGCTGCTGAAGGACTAATTTTTTAAGACATTTCAAAAGATTCATTTTTAGATAGTAATATGTTTTGATTTTCTGCTTTTTTTTGAGACGGCAGAGTAAAATATTCTCTGATCACATCCTCCCACTCTAAAGATGTCAGAGTTCAGTGCTGAAGAGAATGCTAGGAGCCAGAGGAGGGAGGGATGTTCAGTTTATTACACTTCGCCTTTACTCCTATGTCCTCCCATCCCTGTGACCTGGAAACGGATCAAGGTCCAGTATGACTGAAGAGATTCCAAACCTAAAATATATTACAGCAAAAGAAAGGCTGCAAGAAGGACAGAGGTTTTATGATAGTTTTTCATTGGATAGCAATTACATATAACACAGAATCTATCAATTTATCAACAACAAATGAAACTAGAAAACCACTCAGAGAGCGCAGACCTCCGCCATTAGCCCTATCTCCCAATAGTGAAGAATCCTTTAAAACAATTCCTGGATTCGCCCCCACGGCCCCCCACCACAGCATTTGCTGGTTACTCCCTCCCCAGTGGGGTGGACACGCGGTTGGCTTCGCTATGGGTGGACTGTCATGGTGGAAGCATTGCCTGCTGGTGCCAACAGATGCACTGACAGTCTCACCCATGGTCTCACTGGACAACTGGAAGTCATGGCAGAGGGTAAATATTCCTCTATTCCTCCCAGCATTTTGAGTATTCTTGCTACAATTCGCTGTCTTTCTCTCCAACTCGTCTCCTCAACCGGGTGTGTGTCTTTCAAACTCTATAAACTCCAAAACTTTGAATAGAAACACACCCAAAATGCTGCTGGGATAGAAGTTGCTCATGCCTGCCATCTCCTGGTATAAAGTGGTAACAGCGCAGACCTCCACCATTAGCCTTATCTCCCAATAGTACAGAATCCTTAAAAAAAAAAATCCTGAATACAGACAGTGATCCAGATCACTCCCAAAATCTACTGAGTTCTTCCTTATGCCATTTCTGACATTTCCTGGAAATTTCATCAAAATCCGTCCACAACTTTTTGAGTTATGTTGCTAACAAACTGACAAACTAACTAACTAACAAACTAACTAACAAACCCACCCGATCACATAACCTCCTTGGCAGGGGTAATTAAACTGACCAACGTATGGTTGTAGAAACAACAGAATTGTGGTATTTTTGCTATGGAAAGCAGACAATAGATCAATCAAATGGCCTTCAGTGATGGAGTAAAGGTCTTAACACACTAGGTCTGTTATTTCCGGAAGCGTTTTTTCGGATCCCTAATCCGAAAAAACGTCACGCACTCAGACCTTGCACCCTGGGTCTGACGTGTTTTTATTTTCCTTCACTGCGAAAATTCGAAGAATGTGGCAAATTGTTTCACACTGCGAGCCTGAGTCTCTGTCACTCCTTTAAAATCCTGTTGGATCCATCCTGGCAGAGAACTTCATACAGCACCTGCTCAGGCATCATAGCGCCAAGCCAAGTTGGAGAGATAAGGAGTAACTTTTAAATTCCTCCTGTTATGACCTGTGGGTAGGTTACAAACTTCTGCCTCTATCTGTTATATTTCCATATTTGATATCCACATAATACACCGGCAAACTACGGTGTTTGCAGTGAGGTTTCAGTTCGAGAGAGGGAGAGAGGGAGGGGTTGGGCTGAATCATCAATCACCCATCTATCTGTTATATTTCCATGGTTGATATCCACATAATAAATGAGCAAACTTTGGTGCTTAATGTGAGGTTTCAGTACGTTCGAGAGGGAGAGAGAGAGAGAAGGGGTGGGGCGGGGGGTGTGCGAGCAGCAGCACTGGTTTTTAGGACAGTGTTATGATTTCAGTTAACTATAGTAAAATTTAAGGGGGCAGGATAAGTTAAGTTTATACTTCTTCCTACTCCTTTTCGTTCATGTAAACTGAGATGCTTAAGAATTTGCAGATTCTAGTTACTGCCTTATTTTGTTTTGTATTTTTAAATGTTTTTAAGTTGTCATTTACATGATCCAAATAAAGATATCAATCAATGAATCAATACTCTAATTTTCTGAGACAATGAATTTTGGTTTTTCAATATCTGTAAGCCATAACCATCGCCAGAACTGCCCTAAATTAACAGCATTGGTAATTACCAAAATTATTTTTTATGTTTCTGCAATGGTTAATACAACAATATCTAGAAGCTCTTTAACCCAAATGATATTTTTAATGCTAAAATAGAATTATTATTGTTATCCATGAATGTTCAAATTCACTGGTTTACAAAAAAACTGAAAAAATAGTAAAGCACATTATTTTTTCTTGATTAATATGTCAAATTATAGTTATTTACTTGCATTCCTGAGGAGAAGAATTAGTTTTAATGGTTGAATGTTATGCTTGATAAATTTCTTACTTCTCAGAGAAGCCCAGTGAGCCGGCTCAAATTTGGGTATAAAAAAGGTGAATTCAGTTTGAAATTCCTCATTCCTGTTCAAAATGGTAAAACGTGGAGAGCTCACTGACAATGAAAGAGTCTGCAGTAAAGCACTTCATGATGCTGGATGGTCTTTGAGACAGATAGGGAAAGACATAAAGTGTTCTCACTGTGTGGTCAAGTATGCTTTGGAGTCAACTGCTGAGACTGGTACTTACAAAATGTGCCAAGGAAGGGGCAGGAAATGAAAGTTAACTGAAGCAGATGTCAGACACCTCAAGATTTGAAGTATTAGAGACAGAAGGAAGACCACTGCTGATCTTCAGGCAGAGATGAATGCTTCTAGATCAGAGTCTGAGAAAGTCTCCAGAATGATCATAAGCAGACGGCTGATGGAACAAGGCTTAAAGGGAAGACTAGCTGCTAAGAAGCCATTATTGAGGCCTGCAAACATCCAGAAACACCTCAGATTTGCTGGGGAGAACAAACACTGGACTGCTGATGACTGGAAGAAGGTACTCTGGACAGACGAGTCCAGGTTTAAACTCTTCGGTCAGCATGGTCGTGTTTATGTCCGCAGAAAAGCTGGAGAACGTTTTGATGCCAGATGCACCCACAGTGAAACACGGTGGAGATTCCATTATGGTATGGGGTTCCATTTGTGGATACGGTGTGGGCAAATGAGTGAAAATCCACGGTGTCATGAACAAGAACGTCTACCACAACATCTTAGTGCATCATGGAATCCCTTCTGGACTGAATCTGATTGGTCGTGGGTTCATATACCAACAAGACAATGACCCCAAGCATACTTCAAAGCTATGCAGAGACTATGTGACCAAGAAAAAGGAATCTGGAGTACTGGAACTGATGGACTGGCTAAGTCAATGTCCGGATTTAAATCCTATTGAACAAATTTAGGATGTAGTAGATTCAAAGATTGATCGCACAAAAGTTTCATCTAAAGCAAGTCTGTGGGAACAGCTAGAAACTATTTGGAACTCAATAACAAAAGAGACTGTGGAAAAGTACATAAAAACAATGCCAGCAAGAATGCAAGCTGTTATCAAGGCCGAAGGAGGCCATACAAAATATGAAGTTTTTTGGTTATTATGTGTGAAAAAGGACTATTTAGTTGTTTCAGTTTGTTATTTGCCAAATAAATAACAATAACATTTTTAGTTTTAAACAAGTTTTTGAAAAACTTCTAAAATATTTATGTTTTCTTGTTTTTATGACAGGTGGTCTAATAAATTTGTTAAGCACTGTATATATATATATATATGAGTAGGCCAATCATAGTGTGCCTAAATATATACAATTCTTTCATTTTTACTTAGAATAAGCCTTCAACTCATACATGAGGAAGGACCTGATTTTTGCATTTTGCATATTGGATGTTTTACAGTAGCATAGGTGGGACCATATAACAGATATGCATCAGTTAATGCCAGATGTGAGCATTGCAATCTAGAATCTGATGGTTAAACCCTGTCCTACTAGATGCAACATGAGCAAGCATTAGCGACAAAATCAGCCTGATTAAATCTATTGCTTTTTAAGTGTCCTGACGGCCTGCAAGCGATGCAGTGCAAAGCTGCACAATGAAGAGCAACTTCTTTGCAACCTCCTCATTCCCATTTTAATCTCTGTCACTTGTGTTGAAGGGGGCGAGGAACAACGAAAGAGGTAGAAAACAAGGTATCAGAGGGTCAGGCAGGAAAATTTCCTGATTTTCTTTCACTTTCCTCACTCAACAGAGGTTGTTTGCTTGTTTACAAAGTGGGGATAGCTGTGCATTAATGATATCCATCTGTGTTTGAAATCCAGCCTACTCTGACTTATGTCAACACAGAAAGCAAAACAGTTTGCCACAAAGCTCCTTTGTCTGGGTTAACAAGCAATAACAAGATATTGTTAAATACCACTAGTCATGTTAGATATTACTAAGTTTCCCACTTTGACAAACTTTGTCAAATTTTTGGCATAATGCAATACTGTGAATCACCAACACGGATTTGTAGTTTTAATTTATGTAAATAGTGAATAAGTCATCACATCCTGTCGGAAAGAGAAAACATTTGAGATTTGGTGCGTCAGGCCTTAAACAGGACCATTTTATCAGCTGGACAATTAAAGAGGGCAGCAGGTTATGAGTGTCTGGCAGAATCTCTGAGGTAACAAAATTCAAAGGGTACAATGTTGAAAAAGGCAAATGAGCTTCTTAATGCAGCTCCTCATCTTTGCTGAGTCAAATGAGCAGACTCTCTCTCCCTCTCTTCCTTCATCTGTGCATCGCTACAAGGGGACTCAGTCCACAACACAATATTCATGAAGCCATGAACTAGAGGAGCCATCGGCCCACACAGGCTCCCTCAGTCATAACACACATACAGACACACACCTACACATGCACGAACACACAACATATACAGAGCACTCATTATCCACCCACATGCCTACATCCTCCACTGAGGAGGACTGTTGGTATGTTTCTGCCACAAAACAAAATCGATGTGGATGCTGGGGGCAGTTAGTGAAATAAAACAACTGGGTGAAACAAAGGCTAAGCTAATAAAAGCAGATTCAATAAAGCAGGGGCCACTTTAGCCATGATAGATGGCACCGGCTATTCTAGCAGAAAACCAACAATCATTTGGAGGCGCTATTCTGTTATAAGAGTCAGGTTGGTGGTAAAACACTGAGAGGTTAGAGTTATGGACTCTAACAGCCATAGTAGCCAGTGGGCAACAACACTGTTTCCAGTGCATTGCTGAGCAGTAAATATAATAAAGAGGCACTCTAGTATATTAAATTATAACACTAAACCAAAAGTAACACCTTTTTACTGCTACCTTACAGTGTTTGAAAACCACCCTGTTCCTTGTTATCCTCTTTAATCTAGTTCTTAACCCACACTCAGACTACAAGCTTCAAAGTTTTGTGAACTTCAAAGGGATGAAAACCAGGATTTACTTTGCAGTCCACAGTGCTGCTCAAAGTGAGGTACGGTAAATGAGATTGAAAACCGAACACCAAAGAGTTAGTTTGTCCCAAATTTTGGCTGCAAAACAACAGCATGAGGAGAAAAACCTCTGAGGAGACTTTAAATCATTTATCATCCTGCTTCAAAGGTACATGGCTCCCTCTGTTGGCAGAATGAGGGCTTATCACATTATTAACATTTTTACAGCAATAACTGGAACAGCTCTGACGACTATCTAAACAGCTCTTCTGAAACCAACATTCATATTACATTTATCGCAGCACAACACTTATTGTATTTTCTTTTGTTGCTGAAAAGTAATTATGTTGTAACAATATTACTGTGAGACAAAAGAGTGAATTACAATCTCACGCAAACTTCCACTCCATCTATTCCATTCTGACCAGCTGCCAAGAAAAGGGCAGTTAGACAATGATATCTGATCGCTGCACTTTATATCTACCACAGCAACCAAAGATGCCTTTAATTTGTTATGATGTTTTTATTAAGTGCAGAGACCCATAACTATGCGAAAAGACGTGCTGCCATAGGTTGTTTCAGCTTGCCTAAATAAAAAACAGCCAGGCAAAAAGCAGTAATTTAAGTGTTAAAATGCAAATATGCAGGGAGAGAGCACTGCTTGCTTATACAAAGAACCTTTCATACTTTTTGAAAAAATGTCATACTTTTATAATGTTTCAAGCAAATGTGAATTCAAAATGCCCTAAAACCAATTTCAGACTGGCCGCGTGTTTTGCTGCTTTCGTGTGCCGTGTGTGTCTGCTCCTGCCAGTGAGGCTTTCACACAGGGCACGAGTTTGCTGGATGTCAGCCGCATCTCCCCGCTCTCAAAGCCCTGTCCTTCTTCGTATGTTTTACCGGTATAATCCCCCTTCAAGCAACTTGACTCAGTGTATAGAGGAAATGTGTAGGGAACTATTCAAAACAAAAGCATTCTGTACAAGTGAAAGGAGTTTCTCTACAGAAATGCTAAACTGGGCTTTTAATTTGAAAAGCACAAACCAGAAAAGCACTTACAGTGTTTAACTTTCCTGTGGCATATTCTACCAGTGTGGAGACAGAAAGCTTCACTAATAGTAGATATTTAGAGAACAACTTTATCAAACAGGCGCATTTAAGCTTGTGGCCTTCCTCAGGGTTATCAAGAAACATATTGTAAACTTATTCTATGTGCATATGTGCTACAACAAGGTAAATATGGCTCTCCATTTATCATTTTCCTGTCTAATATGGTCCATATTAGACACACTGTGCGCAGAAAAAAAATTGGCAAGACTTTGAATCTCTAAACTCTCTGCGCCTCAGCTGCGCGTATCAGGCACGCAAGACACGTCACACATGCAGGCAGTCTGAAAGCCCTGACTTGTTAACATGCAATCAAACTGAAAATCCAGGCGTGTCGCGGTCGAGACGCACATGTCACGCTTCCAGTCTGAAACGGGCTTCACAATAAAATTGTGATGTACTGTGCAGCTCTTATTAATATAAGGTTTCAGGATTTTATCTGCCTACAGCTGCTGACCTGTTCATGGAAAACTTGACGTTTAGCTTTTGTTGATTGTTGCTAGAACACATTTTTATGAAATTAAATAGACACAAGAAACTGGGGACTTTCCATCTGACTCATGCAGAGACATGAAATCATGCACATAATCTTTGTCATGGCACTTACTGTTGTTGTTGCTGAAGGAGGGCCCTGGTACTGCTGCAGGTGGAGGGGAAGCTGGCATAGAGGTACTAGAGTCTGGATCCTGCTGAGATGGAGTCTTACCTGCAAAGACCATGAGGAACCTGAAGTCTCTTTATCACCAATTCTGACTTGCATTCACATTTAAACGAGGATTACCATCTGCATTATATGGAGTGGGTTCTCCAATCATCCCTCCTGCTTCCATTGCAGACTGCAGTATCTCCATCTCCATTACAACCACCACGAGTCTAGAAGAAGGTGTCATAAAACAAAAGGTAAAAACAAAACATGGGGGGGGGTTTGAAGGAAAAAGGGTGTGTTGGGGGCAATGAAATGCATACCTGCCATCTGCCAGCTTGTTGGGAATAGTCCTCTTCACCTTGCACACACAGTGTGGTTCCAGGAGGTTCTCCTCAATCAAATAGTTTAACTGTGTGGCTAGCAGGAAAGCTGGATAAACAAACATAGGCGTTAGCTTTCTACAAACAAAAGAGCATGGGTGCTTTGGTGAACCAAACCCAAGGCCTTACCGTTATTTTTTAAAGATACTCACAAGCATACGTGTGTCGGCTGTCACTCATCATCAGCCGAAACCGAGGTGGACCGGAGCTATTAGGGACCATACGCATTTTCTGAAGAAAGCAGTGTGGGGAAAAGAAAAGACTTTACAAGCAGCGGAAACAAAATCTGTTATCATGTCTTTCTTTCCTCTCTCCCCCTCATGCACTTTGTAGTAAAATAAAAAAAAACCTAACATCAAGATTTTACTTGGTCAGCAGCTTTATAAAAATTGATTTACACATTGTTTCACAGACAAACACATAACACATATGAACAAAGTATGAAAACCTCAAACATAAAATAATCTCACCAAAAAACACCAAAAGCACCCACAGTGTAAATATATTATACCAGCGTGATGTGGTGAAAAACAGAAAAAAGATTTTCAAAGACATAGTTTCTCTGAAATCATTTTTTGTATGCCTTAAAGGCTTTAAAATATGGGAGTATTCAAGTATCTGTTTTCTTATTAATCTTCTTATTACTTTAATAATCTCTCTGCCTTTTAATCTCCCTTCTGTTATTATGATTATTATTGTAATGACTATTGTTACTATTTATTTTTAGCGTGCTTTGTGTCTTTTACTCTTCTTACTCTCTTAATTTCCTTTTAAGCACTATGATCACTGTTTTCCTCCCTCATACTTTTACTTTCCTTTCTTCTTTTATCATTTTAGCTCTCCAAATGTTTTTACTTCCTATTGCTTCATTTGTAATTACTTCTTAAAGCTTTTGTCCTCATGGTCTCAGGTTTAGTAGTTTGGCTCCTGTGTTGTCTGGGTACTCATGGATTCTTTTAATGGCATGTGATGTCTTAGTTCTTATGATCTTTTGGGGTGTTCTAGTGCCAATGATGTCTCATGGCATGGGTAACAGAGCACTTTGTGAAAATGCCATGAAAATAATGTTATTTTAAGTTATTAAAGTCAAATTCTGACATCATTTATTGTGTACAAGGCACAGGCCACCCAATCATATGGTTTCTCTGTTCAGTTTACCAGCCTACCTAATCTAAGTAACTGGTTACAATCCTTACTCCTTTACATCACAAAATACATTTTACATGACTTTTAAACCATCAAGGTGATATTCTTTGATTTGTACCTGTTTACACTGACTGCATGGATGAAAACTAAAAACTTCTACCTGAATATATTTAATCCATAATCATTGTCCAAATCAAAAGTTAAACATACCATAAAGAGGAATGATGGACAGGCATACCGAGAGGAAAAGTCTGAATTCACTTACCAGCACCTGTAGGACGGGATTTTTCACATCAATGCCTCTAATCAGGGCCTAAACAGAAACACACGTGGAGTTATTGTTATGTTTGCCACTTCCTAATATGTACTTCCTACACAGTGCTGCTATTACAAGACCACACAGACTGGAGAGGTTCGTGTGACGTAAATTTTATGCCACCAACGCTCAGCCCTTGAAGTAAGTCACGTGATGAAATCAGGGAGATATTGGGTTTACTAATATGACAATGAGGCTATTTATTACAAATTATTTTAAAGCTTAAGAGAAAACTTGGCTCTTTGTCTTACCACACATCAATGCACAGTTCTTTTATAATATAATTTAAGAAATCAACCCTGCCTATGTCAACAAATAGGCAAGGACGCTTTAAAGTTAATCAACTTTTAGTATCATTAATGTTATATTAGGTGTGGTCTAATGTGTGTTTAAATGCAGCTGTGGCACTCAATCTCTGTAGCTCAAACTGCTAGCACATGAAGCTAACAGCTCTAAGTTGCTAAACGCCTGCCTTGAAAAACAAGTCAGTGCATACAACTTTAGTAAACTAATAGCGAGACTTACCTGAATTGCCCCTGGAGTAAGTCTGACACTCATGTCTTCAACAATATGTTGTCGCCGAACTCAGTAAGCCTCAGCTTTTCCTGTGTTGGAAAAGCTATCAGTGAAAGCACGGACCGTATCGCGAGAACGTCACAACAACAGGGTTACGTCATTTGAAAACTATCTCAATCGGATGCGGCTGTTCAATACCTTCAAAATATGTTTTTATATCACCAATGTTTCTATAAAAATTAAAAAGAAACTGGGAGAAAAAAATATTTTGAGCATCAAAGTCGTTGGTGCACGTGATATAACTGATACGCTTGATCTGGGATGATCGACAGCTATTGATCCAGACGGATAGATTTATTTTGAACGCTCAGACCGGAAACTACTCCTTGATTTGGATAACTTGAGCAGACGTGGAAAGGAACCCAAAAAAAATCCAAAAGAGTATTCCGGTTTCATTGTGGCTTTTTTGTAGTTTTAATGATGGATCTTCCGTGCAGGCAATGGCAAGATCACGTTGCGCAGAAATGGACCGGGCTGGACTCAGAGCTAAAGGAACATTTTATAGCTCTAAATGAGATAGATGATGTGTTTAAATGCACCCTCACTCTGACAACGTGAGTAGCTAGCATACTCTTATAAAAGCATCAGATTTGTAAGTCAATCAGAGACACAGCTAAAGTCTCCAAAGTGGGGTCGTACTTAAAGTTTCATGTCAGGGTAGATTTTTATTAAATTGATTTACAGGAACCAATTTGCTGCAGGGACATTGGTCAAATTGAACATACTTTCGGTTTTCACTGAGCCTTACAATGACAGTACAATTCCAGAGTATAAGTGTCAACACATGCCGAATATTTCAATATCAGTTTATTATTATTATTATTATTATTATTATTATAAGCCTCTTTTCCGTGGAATTATTTTCTCTTTGTCTCATTTTACAATTTAAAGCAATAACACATCAATATTCTTAATCTCATTACTCCTCTGGGTTCCTTAAACTGTTACCTTTGTTCTAGAAAGGTGTACTGTTAATATCTATTTGCGCTATGCAGCACAGGGGGATTCTCCACATCTTGTTGTTTTTGCTTAATGGACTATGACATTTTAATCATAATGGCAACAATGACTGAATCTATGAAAATAAACCAAAACTATTTAACTACACGGGAACATTTGGAATCCATGTAGTTGTTTGTTCGTTTGACCTTGTTTTAAGGTTTCTATGTACAGTATCTGTAATTGTCTTTTTATTTTTTAAAGCCAACGTGATCTGGACTTCATGCAGTCGATCTCATCAGGACATCCAACACACAAGGACACGGAGCAAGCAGCCAAATGCAGGGAGAAGGGCAACTCCAGTTTCAGAACCAAAGACTACACTGCTGCTGCTCTGCACTACTCACAGGTGAAGTGAAAATGCCTGTTATTGTATTAACGGAAGCATAACCCATTAGACTCTATGTTAAAGTGCTGCATCTAATCAAATTTATTTACATTTATTATGTGCAGGGTTGTTTTATTGTCATAGTTTAAAATGCAAAAGTGTTGCATTCAACAGATAAAGCTGCATATCCCCATATTATAGTTTAAATAATCTGACTGAAATTAGGGATGCACCAATACCACATTTTTCCAGACTGAGCTTACATTTGAGTACTCACCAATACCAAGTACTAATATAAATACTTCATGATACCATAACTGCTCTTTAATTTTCATAGATGTTCTTCACCCCTCCTCTTAACAATTTATCAGTGCATAGATTTCATCTTGTCTACTTTTTTGTCCTCATTTATGTTAAAATATAAACAAACTTCAGACATGGCACCAACTTTGAATACATATTCACATACTAAGTAAAGTGCTTTTTATGTTAAATTGTTAGATTATTGCATTACATACTGAGAAAAGTCATTTGTTATGTTACTGCATTACCTGCTTCTAAAGCTAACTTGTTAGAGTATGTTCGCATTACTTAATATTAAAACTCCCTAACCATTCGTTCCACTTACCGGCTGTAAAGACTCATAAAGACCATATGTCTGCCTTTGAATGTTTAGTCTCTACTGCCATTGTACAGCCTAATTTACAGCCCATATTATGTAACTCTGCAGCTCTGCATACAGAATCACAATGGGCGTAATAAATGTGCGTACTTGGGACAGCTGCACAGCTGATTCAGTAAAAACAAAACTGGAGCTTATAAACTTATTTCACCATGATGTTGTTCTTGTCCCTTTCATCCAAAAATATAACATAAAGGGAATAATTCCACAGTGTAATGCTGTCCTCGCTTCCATCTCACTAGCTCAATAGGCTAGCGATACGTGTGTACTGGTACAGTGTTTACCTTTCACAGGTACGCTTCTGCATACCAGTGTGCACACAGGAAAGAAAGAAGGACAAACAGTGCAGATGCTTCGAGGGGCTTCTTTTTCTCTTTCTCTCTTTTTGTAGCCAGAAGAGAAAGGAACTTGGAGGGTGTTTCTGTCAGTAATGGATTACTATTATGAGAATGTAGCCAATATGGATTACTTGTATTGTAAAACTAACATGTTACGTTACTTGTTACAACAAAAAAAGTAATCTGAGTACTCTAATAGATTAATTTGTAACACCTTACCCTAACACTGTTTATGAGTACATGTGCAAGTACTTGGGCTTGATATCAGCACCAGTACCCAATGCTGGTACTGATATCTGTGCATCCCTGACTTAGTTATTGGTGTCTTTCCAGTATATTTATTTAATATTCTTTAACCATCTTAGGCCAATCACAGTAGATGTTCTTCAATATAAATACACACTATTGTATGATTTTTAATTGTATCCAATGTAGAAAGCAGTGATTTGATTGACTTATAAATAGTGTCATCTTGTAGTTTATCCACAGAGAGCTTCAGCCAGTTGTTTACAATACTTTAATTCTACCAGTGTCATCATATTTAAAATGCAGCTGCAAGGGTCTTGATGACAAACCAATACACATTACTTCAATACTTCAGTCCTGAAATCTTTACACTGGTTACTTGGTACTCAGAGAAGTAATATCAGACCCTCTTTGCTTCCATATAAATTTCTCTATGGCCCAGCAACCACATACAACTCTGAGATGCTCATGAAATATAAACCATCTAAGACCCTCAGGAGATATGGGGCTCTACTGGTTGTCCTCTACTCCTCTATGATGTAATGGCCGCAAACTTATTCCTTACTGAATTCTATTTATAGTTGTACCTTTTATTTTTGCTTTTTAAAATAATTTAATGAATTTGAAAAATGTTTAAAACCCTTGACTTGTACTATTTGAATGGTAAATTTGTATTTGGTTATGTTATTCTACACTGAACTGACTGAATTCATAAAATCAAATAACAGCAGTCAGCATTTAAGCAAGCAGAAATGTATAAAATGTTATTTATTCTTTGATAAAGAGTACCTACACATATTTATGTCAGAGTACAATCAGTAAACAAAAACAGCCTTTATGGCTGAAAAATAAAGGTAAAATTGCATTGCTTCTTTTCTCTGTGCTGTATATAATATAATATGGAAAATACAGAAGGTTATTCCAGTATGCTAGTATTAGGATAAGGATATGACTGCAATATGTTCCTATGTTAAGAATCCATATTATGACTGTTTCTCCAAAATTCAAAATAAATCAGATAAACATCTTTTTCACCCATAATTTGATAACAGTTAGAGTTATAGAGACTAGCTTGAACTTCATCAAGTTGCATCAAAAGGGTATGAGAGAATGGCTGTGGTGTTCAACAGGTCAAATCTACATATGCTGAGTGACAATGTAATTCTTGTTTTCATTAAATCATTTTTCTTTGTCACTGTGATAGAGTTAGACTTGTTCAATGTGTTTATTGCAAGGGCTCATAATGCAATATATTGTGCAGCCCTAATAGCCCTGCATAGTTATTTCAATGTATTATAAAGGGGTAGTCTTTAATCAACTGAAAAGTCAACATGTTGTTTTTTCATGAAATCTGTGATTTTATTTCCCGTTCTTTTATTTTTATTTGCATCTCCTGTGCATTGTCATGTTGGTGGGGCTCCAGATAGTAGTATCCCCCTAAACTAGTCCATATTAATGTTGAGCATATTGTAACTAGATTATTTATAGTAAATCACTCTTATTTAAGTTCTCTTTAACAATAGCATTAAACTGCCTTTGTGTTCATTAGCAGTACATCTTAAACATGGCATGCCTCCCAGTCCTGATTAATATTCATCAACATCAAACTTCTCTATCTCTGTCATGACAGGGCATATGCTTTGCTCCCCAAAGTTCGGAGCAGCTGTCTCTGTGCTATGCCAACCGCTCTGCTGCGCTCTACCATCTGCAGCACTACCAGGTGAGCTGGCTCCATCTTCAGCTATTAAATAATGAGGTGGTGTTGTTCTTGTGCAGTCATTAAAACCTGTTTAAACCGGATCTACTGCTTGTTTGTTCACTGAAAACGGGCCTGCAGATGCTGGGCAGATTGTGTTATGATTGTGTGATCAATTTGAGCAGCATCTGACTGCAGGGAAAAATAGCAACTTTTTTCTATTGTATGCAAACGGTTTCCTAACACTGCTGTTTTTATTAGCCTGTGAACAAATAACAGATGATTAGCAAAAAAAACCAAAATGAAATATTTTGTTCCCCTGTTATTTATTCCTGTTCCTGTTATTAATTATCAATTATTCATTAGTTATTTAACATTAAAATTCTGTCACTTGTCAATTAAACAATCAATCTTTAATGATAGTTTGGAAATCATCTGGTGGCAATCCACTCTTACAATGTTAAAGAATTCTATTCTAGAGCATGGGAACTGGAAGACAGACTGAAAAGCAACAACAAAACACACCAATTAAAGGCCATTGCAATTCAAGGAATTGTGGAAATTTGATATAATTTGTGTTATTTTAAACTGTCAAAAGCTTTGGCAATTTCATGGGTAGCAGCCACAACACTTTAAGAAAATCTGCAAGTTAAATGCCCTGTCCCACAGTCAACTACTCACAACTAAAGTCTTACCATTTGACTTTTTTGTCATCTTATGCTCGCTTGCTTTTCAAACTAACTATAGTACGTGCTGTGGCTCCCTCTGCTCCTCACTTCAATTAAGGAGAGAGCTGTTTAGGTAGCAGAGGCTCTATTTGATCTTGATTTCCTATTTGAGCTCCAGAGTAATTTTGAAATTGAGCACCCAAATCTGATGACCAAGCCATAGTAGTTTTTTGTTCTTAATGAAGCCAAAGGAATTGTGGTCACAGGGAAAAAAAAACAACTGAGAATATAGGCACTGTAAATAACAAGGTAACGAGTATGTGTTTTCAGCATTGACGTTAATCAAAAGTAAGTACCGGTCAGTGCTGCAGGCAGGTGATGATCTGCAGTTACTCCTTTCCTAAATGCATCAACTGCATATGTGCATCAAATACACAGCATACATTTTATTCTTCAGGGGAGGCTTAATCTACCACACTTGAAAAAAACATGGTTCAGAAGGTTAAACCTGCCCTTTTAGAGATGGGAGTTGCAAATTAGCATTCACTTTAAACAGTTCAAGGATTGGATGACTGTTCTATGTCTATTGTATATGTCTCTAACCAATAAATAGTAAAAAAGGAAAGAAAACTCAGCTCAGTTGGCTACGATTTGTTAAATGGTAGAGAAATGCTATTTTTATGCTAATCATAGTATTTGTTGAGGAACATAAGAGTGTAATTTAAGGTTGTCAAATTCGTATTACTTATTTTTCATAAGCATGTTAAAACAATCTGTTATTTTGATGATTGATATTACTGAAAAGTACTAAAAATTTTAAAACCCTGTTTAATAAGATACAGTAGGTGCTGAAGAAATGTCTTATATATGGTCTAAACTAGTGGTTTTCAGCTGGTCTAGTCTTGGGACTCGCCACAGGCTCTCTAATGAAGAATTGTGACCCAAATTTTTGGTGTTAGTGAATCATTTAGATTGATTAAATAAAAAGGTTACTGTTTGAACCCCAGATAGACATGTGTTTATGTGATGGAACAAAGTTAGAAAAGAAAATAGGACAACATGTAAAGAATAAAAAAATCCTGGAAAGTTTTATGGAAGATTCCTAAAAGTTTCTGAGAAAATCCCAGATAAAATCCATAAAACTTTGGGGAAATTTCCCCTAAATTCCCTAATGTTTCCATGATAAAACCTGAGATATTACTGGAGGGGGTTGCCTAAATTTTCTGGGTAAAGTCCTAAAAGTCCCTTATTCCTTGTGAAATTTTAAGAGCAGAGTCCCAAAAGGTTTCTGGGGAAAACACCCAAAGAAAAATCCCCTAAAATTCTAGGAAAAGTCATTTTTAGGGAAAATGACCCTAAATGTCCTTGAAAAATCAGAGAGAAAATCTCAGCTATTTTATTTCCCTTCTGCAGAACAAAATCACTAAAAAATACTGTACTTACAAACTGCACCAAACCCTACAAAGCATTTTGATACCTAAATTCTAAAAATCTTGTTTTTAATTAATACAGTAATTAAAATCACTACTTTCTCTGTTTAAAAAACTATTATTTGGTGCCAAAGACTTTCACTTTTGCTATGATGGTATGAAAACAGGTGTTCATAATATTTTATTTTTACTTGTGTCATATTGAGACTCAAACTTCTGGTGGCATCACAACAACTCTATTGTAATCTGTTATTATGTTGTTTCTCATGCTTGTGTTTCCTTTTTCAACAGGATTCACTTGAAGACATCACCAGAGCCCTACAGAAAAATTATCCCTCTCATCTTTCACACAAACTAGAAGAGCGCCGCTCACAGTGTCTCAGTCATCTCTCTGTGGGTCAAAAGACAGAAGAGGATCATCCCAGTGCTGCTACAGGGAATCATCAAAAAATGAAGGCCACTGCTGGACCCCTGATATCTGGAATCAGCCCTTGTGCTGCTGTTAGCTTCAGCTCAGAGAAAGGCCGACACCTGGTGGCTGTTGAGAGCATAGCAGCTGGGGAGGTTTTCCTACATGACAGGCCATACTGCTGTGTCCTTATCCCAGGGATGGAGGAAGTGACAGGGAGGAACACACAGAGGGGAGTGTTGTTTGGAACAGAGCACAGACGCTGTCACAGGTGTTTGGCAGAGACTTTGTGTCCTGTGCCGTGCGAGGGGTGCAGCTACAGTCGTTACTGCTCCACATCCTGTCAGAGAGATGCCTGGGACGAGCATCATCGCTGGGAGTGCTCGCTGGGAGAAGAGCTGATGGTGATGGGTGTGATGTCACAGCTGGCTCTTAGGGTCACATTAAAGGCAGGGTTAGAAAACATCCAAATGGCCAGGAAACCAATCGGAGATCAGCATGAAAAGACACAACTCAACTGTGTACATCAACCTGATCCTTCTGCGTACCACTACGGTGACTCTTACCTGAGTGTGTTTCACTTACTGCACCACCTAGATACACACAGCCCTGGTGTGCGTTTCCTGTGTGCAGTAACTGCTGCAACTCTCTACCTAAAGCTCAGCAAAGATGGACCCCAACCTGCATCTTGGCACCTCCATAGACCTTCAGGTGCAAAAAGCCAATTTGAAAATGAGAGGGGAGAAGTAGAAGACTGGAGCACTGAGCTGTGGCTTCTGGGAAGTACAGTTCTGAGACACATGCTACAGCTGAGGTGTAATGCACAGGCTGTCTGCACAGTGCAAGACACAGGTACATCCCAGACAGATTTCACAAGTACTATACATTTTTGTTATGCATGCAGTGTCATTATTTTACTACTATCATAATTATGGGAGCAGTTTGAAAGCTTTTTAAATTCTGAATACAGTTTTTTAGTGAACCAATTGGTAAAGAGATGGATGCCCGACCTAAAATTACTCTACAAGCATAGACATACTTGTAGTTGGACTACTGCAGGGGTGCCACATACACCAAAGTATGAAGATGACAGGCCACTATAGACTTCACCTGTAGTATAATAATGTGTGTAAAGCCAATCCAATGTACAACCCCAATACCAAAAATGTTGGGGTGCTGTAAAGTGTAAGTAAAAACAGAATGCAATGATATTCAAATCTCATGCATCCATATTTTACCCAAAACAAAACATAAACAACATATCAGATGTTGAAACTGAGACATTTTACCATTTCATGAAAATTATTAACTCATTTTTAATTTGATAGCAGCAACAGATCTAAAAAAGTAGGGACAGGACCATGTTTACCATTGTGTTGCATCACCTTTTCTTTTAGTAACAGCTTTTAGACATCTGGGAAGTAAGGGGACAAGTCGCTTGAGTTTTTTTGGCTGATCGTACATTTTTGCCTGATGTACGATTCTTGCTGCTCAACAGTCCTGGGTCTTCTTTGCTGGATTTTTCTTTTTAAGGTGGCCAAATGATTTCTATTGATGAAAGGTCTGGACTGCAGGCAGTCCAGTTCAGCACCTGAGCTCTTCTTTTTGGATGGATGTGGTATGTAGTTATGTAATTATGCAAAGCCTTCCCTAAGATACATGTTGTGGATGGGATTATATGTTGCTTTAAAACCTCTATATACTTTACAGCATTTATAGAGCCTTTGCAGCTCTGTAAGCTGTCCACATCACAGGCACTAATACAACCTCATACCATCACAAATGCAGGCTTTGAACTTTTGCGCTTGTAAAAAGCTGAATGGTCCCTCTCCTCTTTAGTCTACAGGACATGGCATCTGTGGTTTCCAGAAAAGAATTTTAAATTTTGATTTATCTGACCACAGAACAGTTTTCCATTTTGCCTCAGTCCATTTTAAATGAGCTTTGGCCTGGAGAAGACAGCAGAATTCCTGGATCCTGTTAACATACGGTTTCTCCTTTGCATGATGCAGCTTTAACTTGCATTTGTGGATGGCATGGCGAACTGTGTTGACTGACAGTGATTTCTGGTGTTCCTGAGCCCATGCAGTCATTCCCATGTCTGTCTGTTTTAAAGGCAGTGCCACTTGAGGGCCTCAAGATCACAATTTCTAAAACTGACCTTCAGATTCCTCTAGATTCTCTGAATCTTTTGAGAATATTATGTACTGTAGATGGTGGGATATCCAGAGTCTTTACAACTTCACATTTTTTAAATTGTTTCCATAATGTATAAACACATTTTTTTCGCCAGTTGGTGAACCTCTGCCCATCTTTACTTTTGAGAGACTCTGCCTCTCTAAAATGCTCCTTTTATACCCATTTATGTTACTAATCTGTTTCCAACTAACCTAAGTAGTTGTGAAATGCTCCTTTAGCTGTTTTTTGTTATTGCCACCTAGTTCTCCAGCCTTTTGTTGCACCATCCCTTCTTTTTTGAGATGTGTTGTTGCCTTCAAACTCAAAATGAGCTAATATTTTTCATGTAATTAGTAAATACAGTTTGACATCTGATGTGTTGTTTATGTTCTATTGTGAATAAATAAGGGTTTATTTTATAGTCTCCTCTCCTTTAGAGAGGCTGTTTATGTTCTTGAGTCTCAAAATGACCTTTTGCTTTCTGCTCGTTGCTTCTCTCAGGAACAGCAAACACTCCAGTGCAGTCAAGCAGAGAAATACGCATTGCTACGGCAATATTCCCAACTCTCAGTCTCCTGAATCACTCATGCTGTCCCAATACAAGTCTGGTGTTCAGCACTGGGACCAGTACTGATCCCTCTGAGGCTGACCTGCCTTCAGACCCCAGAAGCGCCTCATGTGGAGTCACTGCAACTGTCAGAGCAGCTAAAGCTATCAGCGCTGGACAAGAGATCCTTCACTGTTACGGTGAGAAAAGCAGTCACTCTCTAGTGAGTGAAACAGGAATGTTAGAATGCTGGAAGAGATTCTAAGAGCAGAAGTGCATGAAAAAGAACTATAAATACTTTTTCATGATAATCTAATTTTCTGAGATGCAGCTGTAGTATCATTAAGATAATGAATTGCAGACTAGCATTAACATTACTTTTCTATGCATGTTTTACTATAACGTTGCTTTTGGTGAAGTTTTTATACACTTAAAGGAGCTGTTAACCCTTAAAGCTAGCTCCCTCAGTGAAAGTATAAGAGCATCATTTATTATTCTTTTGATTGAGAGCTCCCTAACAGTGGAATTTACATACTATGCATTTAAGGAAAAGTAAAGGAGGAAAATAAAATAACTTGTAATTCAAAGATCAATATGAAAAGGATAACTGAATAATTGTTTTCTGACAGTTACATTGATCCCCTTTTGTGGGATTTCTGTCCTTATTAGATAGGGGCTATTGTGTCTTTTGTATTTTTTTTTTTATATGTATGCAAGTTTTTTTCTAATATGGTTGCATTGTGGTATTTTGTTTTACATCTATAGATGGCTGCACCATAACTGTCTCAAATTTTCATGAAGTCTAAATTATTAAAATGTGGTAGTTACTAGACAAATGAACATTTTTTTAAACCTGTTTATTTCACATTATAGTTCTTGCCAGTAATGTTCTGTCAGAATCAACAGCCATCACTGAAATATATGAAAATATGTGTTTTAGTTTAAAACAACACCGCTCTCCTCTCTCCTTTAGGTCCTCACAGTAGCAGAATGGCGACCAAAGAACGCCAGCGCCTCCTACAGGAGCAGTACTATTTCCTCTGTCAGTGTGAGGCCTGCACTCTGCAGCAGCAGGAGGAAACAGAGGGCAGAACACATCGGTCAGGTGATAGAGGAAGTCTACATCAGTCTGGACTCCTGTGTTGCAAGTGTAAAAGATCTCTCAAAGTAGGTGTTTATTTGTGTTTCTGTAGCACATTCAGATGCGTTATTGACTGCACTGACCAGAGTGACCTTATGTCATTGATAGCTGTATTTTAATTGAGACACTTTCTTTGACTTCCAGAAAAACACTGAGGAGAGAGGGAAAGAATTTATATGTTCCCAGTCCTCCTGTGGTCATCAAATGACTTCATCTGAAGTGAGTGACAGGCTGCAGGAGATCAGAGCTGACCTGGAGAAAGCTGTGGACCTCATGGAGAGGGACAACCCAGGTGGTTATCAATAGACTGTGCACAATATGTCATTTTATCGTATTTGAAATGTTACATGTTCTTCTAACCTGCCCTTGCCCTCAGATGAAGCTCTGAGGCTGCTGAAGAGAACCAACTGTCGGTCTGGACTGATGCTTTCAGAGACCCACCCTCTACAGGGAGAGCTGGAAGACACTACAGCCAGAGCGTATGCTACAATGGGTGAGAGTGACAATCCCAATGTAACATTTGAATGTTCGGTTAATGCACTGCATGCATGGGATTTGTTAGAGTACCAGAATTTTCAACTTCAAAACTTAAGAAAATCAAGTGATTTTGATACTGTAGCAAAAAAAAGAAGTGTTAGGCACATAATATTGGGACTTTTGTTTGTTTGTTTAAATACCCAAAAAATGCATGTAAGTTCAGTCACTGTCCAGATTATACAGTTATGTCATTGTGAAAGTATTTATGCAGTTTAGGCACTTCTCTCTCTTCAGATCCATGGTTTTGTTTTAATCTTTCTGATACTTTCTGACACTATCAGTCATTATAATAGCTTGTATTATTTGAAAGCATGGTCAAAAATCAAAACAGTCTTTTCATGGGTTCGTCTAAAAGATGGTACCCAGGCTTTCTTGAAGATGGTTTTGCAATAGGACAATAGTTGTTTGGGTGATTGTTTTTCTTCTCTTTATATCCTAAAAACTATCACCAAGTTATTGCTTATTTAATGCCATGTTGTTACATAGAAATACCTGGCATCTTTAAGATCCCAACTTCATCCTGAAATGGGGGAAATGAGAAGTGAAAAAGAAGTGAAAAGGGAAGTTAAAGAAAGGGTTATGGAAGAAGGTGAAAGAGAATGGAAAATGGAAAAAATAATAAATGTATATATATATATATATATATATATAATAAATGGATGAAACCCCCCCCACACATACACTCAGTTTTCTTTCCATTGAAATTTAATTTGCTTTCTTTCTGCCATTTTCAACGCAGACTTCAACACTGGAATGATATTTTAATTAAGGGGGTTTTATACAAAGTTTGGGAGCATTTTTGATTAGGCAGATGAAGAAAATTGTCCTGTTGCGGTATAAAACCAGTGTTATGAGTTCATGCTACTCCCAGTGATAAGAGGAAATGGCATTATGTCACTGAACTCACAAGACTCATAGCCGTATCGATAAGCTCAAATGTTATTGATTTTTGAAAAATACAGAACATTGTGATTATAGCTGTGTTTGGTTCTTCCTCTCTGCTACCAACTTATATGGCCCAATCCATCCCTAAATTTTACTTTCCACATTTCCCCTACCAGCCACTTTCAGAAACATCCTGTTTGCTGCCTCCCAACACACAATGCACTTTTTTTTTGTTTTTGCCATCCTTTCTTTGTTCACACATATTTTTGCATCTCCCTCATAGCATTATGCCTCTCACATGTTTTGCTCAGTACTGCATCACTTAATCAGAAAAAAAAAACAGTAGAAAAGGTTTGGTTCTAAAATCTAAATACATTTTGGAAATTGTACCTACCTACATCAAAAGCGCCAATCGTGGCTCACTCACATTTGTAGCTAAAGCCATAAAACAGTGACAGACTCTCAGACACCCTGAGGTGTCAGATAGATCATCCTGACCTTTAGATCCTCTGTCTTCTTATTGCTTTCTTCCTTTTTGCTGATTCTGCAGGTGACTGGAACAGAGCTGCCTTCCATCTGGAGCGAAGCGCTGTCGCTATTAGCTCACAGTACGGAGAAGACAGTACTGAACTGGGCCGACAGCTCTTCAAATTAGCTCAACTGCACTTCAACGGGTGAGTCAAAGATGTGCGGGCAGTATGAGCAATTTCTCGGGGTATGCTGTGTTGGATTTTCAAGTCCCCCTGTTTGATCTTTTTGGCATTATCAGTAGATATAACAGAGTAGTTTCTCCTCTCATCCTCTCAGCGGAGCCCGAGGGCCAGCACTCTCCGTCATCCCCAAGGTCGGGCGGCTGCTCTGCCTTCACTGTGGCCCTCACTGTGAGGAATTACAGGAGCTGCAAGCCATGGAGGACTGTCTCCGAGGGAAGTCTAATCATTAAAAATAGTATTTTTTCTTTTTTGCTCAGTGATCTGTTTTAAAATCTGTAAAGTGCACTTTTTTCTTGAGTGCACTGATAATGAATAAATACATTTATAAATTGCAATGTGCCAATGTGTGTCTACCAGGTGGCCACATGCTTAAATGCTGCTGTCTGGAGCTCTCTGACCTCTTGGTGTCAGAAGGTATCCATCAATAATTTCAATTTCATGCTTCAGTTGCAGTCTCTTAGTGTGAGTCAACATATCCGCCAGGTGCTTTCAGGTTGAGTGTACTGCTCTAAAGGCAATGGCTGTAAAAGAGTGTGTTCTTTATGACTGTAATTAAGTTTGATTTACTCTGGAGCTACTTAATCAGTCCATCTATTAAATCTTCAAATAGCCACAGCTACTACACACATACAGGTATCCCTCTGACCTTTAGGTGGCAGCAGTTATCCACTGACAAATTCAATTTCATGCCCAGATGGCAGAAATGCAAGATGTAGCTCTGACTTTTGAACCTGCTGAGACCTGTAAACCTCCAACTTGCAAGTCTATAGAGCTACAATTTGCAAGTTTTGTTTATTTAGTTTTTTCCTCTCAATATCAGAACATTCAAAAACCTACTCCATGAGGAATAAATGCAACAATGAACATAAACGGCTGTAAAGAAGTCAGAGCAGTGCAAGATCTGCAGTTGAGGGTCATTGCTTTTGCACAGATGAGCGTGACAGGTCCCGTTGAGAAAAGACAATAACATCTACAACCACAGCTGGAACTCCTGAGGCCTCTGACAACTACACATCACCAGTACCTGGAGGACAGCCAGTCCCACAGATGTAGAAGGGTACTTACAGAAAGTCAAGGTCGAGACAAAATTGTGGAGAGGCAGCTGGTGAAATCAGCGTAGGAGTCCCATGATGGTGACTCCAAAAATGGCCTGTTAGAGAGGGTTCTCGCATAATGTTGCAAAGATAAAACAGTCACAGGTAAAAGACTGCATAATGTTCAAACTTTCAGGAACTTCATAAAGCAAACCAGGGTCAACTTTGACTCAAAAGAATCATCAATGCCATTAAGGCTAAAGACAGTTAGAGAACAGACAGTCCAGGTTGTAACTCAAGTTGTAAATTTTATATAAGTTATCATTTATTGCTAATTCTAGGACCTTGGGTATTAAGAAAATATCAGATCTTTTGCATCTGATGTCATAAGGTCTGTCCTGCCCAAGCCTGGATGGCAAAAAAGGGCATGTATACTGCTTATCAAAAGTGTTCATCCCAATGGATATTTTACCCTTTAATTCATTTTAAAAACCAATCATAGTCAATATATTTTGACTTATTGATTTAAAAAGTACTAAAAATGTGTTAATGTCAAACAGAATTCTACAAAGTAACACCAATTTAGTAAAGTTACAGAATGTATAATAAGTGATTTCAAAGACCCCCCTCACCCCCACCTCCAATTCTGTCAGGTTAAAAAAGGCATCAGGTGTGAACAGCCCTTTTCAAGCCCAGCCACAAATTCTCTATTGGATTGAGGTCTGGGCTTTGACTCCAGAAAATTCACCTTGTTGTCTTTATTTCTGTGTAGCTTTTGCTGTATGCTTTGAGTCATCATCTTTCTGGAAAATAAATCTTCTCCCAAGCCGTAGTTCTCTTGTAAACTAGATAAGATTGTCCTCCAGGATTTTCCTACATTTTGTTGCATTCATTTCACCCTCTACCTTTACAAGCCTTTTAGGGTTGGTTACTGAGAAGCATCCCCAAAGCATGATGCTGCCACTGCTGTGCTTTACAGTGGGAATGGTGTGTTTGTGGTGATGTTCCAAACATAGCGTCTTGACTGATGACCAAAAAGCACCATTTTCGTCTCATCAGACCAAAGAACTTTCTTCCATTTGGCCATGGAGTCTCCCATATGCCCCTTGGCAAACTCTAGTCAAGATTTAAATGACTTTTCTTCAAAATGCCACTCTCCCATGAAGTTTTGAGAGGCAAAAGTTGTTATATGCAGAGTCTCTCCCATGTCACATGCTGAAGCTTGTAATCCTTCAGAGTTGTCATGGGTATCTTAGTTGCCTCTCACTAGTCTCCTTCTTGCATGCTTACTCAGTTTGTGAAGACAACCTGATCTAGCCAGATCAGGTCATCCAGCAAATTCCTTTCATTTCTTGATGATGGATTTAGCTGAACTCTTGGGGATGATCAGTGCCTTTAAGTGTTTTTGTATCCAACCCCTGGCTTATACTTTTCAATAACCTTTTCTTTGAGCTGCCTGGAGTGTTCTTTTGTCTTCATGATGTAATGGTAGCCAGGAACACTGATTAACCAGTGGCTGAACCATCCAGACACGGGTGTTTTTATACTACAATCCCCATTTCACTAATAATGAGACTACTTGCACCAATTGGCTGGACCTCTGTTAAATTAGGTCAGTCACTTTAAAGGGGGTGAATATGTATCAATCACTTATTTTACATTACAAATTTTTATTTAGTTGACATTACTTTGTAGGACATCTGTTTTCACTTTGTCATTCAAGGCATTTTTTAGCACTTTTTGTCAAAAAGCAAAGTTATATTGGCCAAGATTGATTTCTAAAATCAATAAAAGTGTAAACCATCCAAGGGGTGACTACTTTTTATAGGCACTAAAGTGTTGGTGATAAAATAGACCAAACTGTATGTGTTTAACTTTAAAGTAAAACTAACTCAAATTCTTTTGTTTTTAAAAATATTAATAAAGTGAAAACAGTACCTGATATGGAATTAATAAGACATGGCTGACTTTAAAAACCAGGATGGTATCAGTAGCTGTAACCCACCCGACAATGTACACAATTTCCCTCTTTTGAGAATATGAGTTTTAACCCTTTCGACCTTGATATGGTATCAATACCAATTGAAATGAGGTAGACCCTGTTGCAAACAGTATCCGAAGAATGAGGGAACCCTGCAGATTCTACAATGAAAAACAATTTGAACTCCTGATTAAATCTTTCCCAAATGACTACTATCTGTTCTCCACCTTGCATCTCATCATCAGTAGTCTCCCTAAAAACTACGACCACCTATCCCAACTTCTGACTTCCATGAGCCATAACGTCTCAGTTATTGCACTTACAGAAACTTGGCTTTCAGTTGACATAAAAAACCTCTACGAGATCCCACAATATACCGCACTACATTTAACAAGACTGAAAAAAAGTGGCGGTGGTGTAGCATTGTATATTCACAAGGATATTAATTATGTACACAGAGCAGACCTGTCGATAAACTCAGAGGGTGCTGACACAGAGTCCATTTATATTGAATTAACCCTACCCAAAAATAGCCGAAAGATTATCATTGGCTGTATATATCACCCGCCGGATACCGACACTAACAACTCCAATGATTATATGGCAAGTACTCTGAATAAAATAACTAAAGAAGGAAAAATGTACTGTATCCTTGGTGACTACAACATTAAATTATTCAAAAATGAAACCCACACGCCAACTCAAGACTTCCTAAACAACCTATACTCCAATTATTTTTTACCTTATTATTCATAAACCCACTATAGTGATCATTTTCCAATTTTTCAATTTACTTTGCTAGACAATTATAAGGAAACACACCAAGAGAACAAAGTAACTTACCATAAATATCATGCAAGAAACATAGCTAGTTTCAAACAAGTTCTTAGTAACCTTCCTTGGGACAATGTTTATACTCAGACCAACTCTAACACTGCTTACCAAACTTTCATGGAGTCCTTCAACACGGCCCTCAATAAATGTTTTCCCTTAATCAGTGCTAAAAAATCCTCAAGTCAGGACTCTCACAAGCCTTGGTTCATCCCTGGGCTGCTGAAGTCCTCAAAAAATAAAAATAGCCTTTATAAAAAATTTCTAAAAAATCCTACACCACTAAATCAAATGAATTACAAAACATATAGAAATAAATTTACTCATCTAATCAGAACAGCAAAAAAAAAAACAAAAAACAAAACAAAACATTTTGCTGAAAAATTCAAGGAGTCCTCAAAAAACATTAAAGAAACCTGGTCAATCATAAATCAATTATTAAACAAAACAAAATCTGTTGTAAAATTCCCACCACACTTCTCTGATAATGGGAAAACGTTTACTGACCCGTATAAGATTGCCTGCAAGTTCAACGATTTTTTTTGTAAATGTAGGTCCCTCTCTTGCAGGCAAAATTGAAACCCCAGATGGTAGCCTTCTGGACTATATTGATGGTTGCTTTCCCCCACTTGAGAAATTTGATCGGCCCGACACCAGCGAGATTGAAAATATAATTGATAAACTTAAACCAAGTGCTGTAAGACACGACGAAGTTAGAACTACCCTGGTGAAAGAGATCAAACCCTACATTTCAGGTCCATTAACATTCATATTCTCTTTGTCACTAGAAACAGGTGTAGTAACAAATGATCTCAAAATTGCTAAAGTCATTCCAATTTTCAAATCAGACGATCCAAGCTCATTCACCAACTACCGCCCACTTTCAATTTTACCTTGTTTCTCAAAAATTCTGGAAAAATTGGTCTACAAAAGATGTCTACATCACATAACTTCAAACAATATTCTTTACAACCATCAATATGGCTTCCGCAAAAATCATTCTGCTTACGTGGCTCTATTAGATCTTGTGGATAAGATCACTACAGCACTGGACAACAATGAATACGCAATAGGAATCTTTCTTGACTTATCAAAAGCATTTGATACAGTCGACCACGAAATATTATTATCAAAATTATATAAATACAGCTTTCAAGGTAATGTCTTCCACTGGTAAAAAAAATTATGTCACCAACAGACAACAATTTGTATACACAAACAACTGTAAGTCCAGCACGTCAACTTTGACATGTGGTGTGGCCCAAGGTTCAATCCTTGGTCCCTTATTATTCCTACTTTATATCAATGATCTAGCCACAGTATCAAACACTATTTTCCCCATTTTATTTGCAGATGACACAAACCTTGTTCTTTCCAGTAAGCACTTCAAAACCCTAATAAAGGAAGCCAACAACGGCCTCCTGGCCTTTTCAAAGTGGTTTCAAATGAATAAACTATCTTTGAATATTAAAAAAACCAACTTCATCATATTTTCTAGCAGGAAAAAATATGATATGAATACAGCAAAGCTCTTCATTGAAGACAATGAAATAAGTAGAGTATCCTCTGCTCGCTTTCTTGGCATCATGGTGGATGAGCAATGCACCTGGAAAGAGCAAATCAATTCTGTGGTAAAGAAAGTATCCAAGTCCTTAGGAATCATCAATAAAATCAGTTCATTCCTCAACAGATCCAGTTTGCTAACACTATACTATAGTCTAATATTTCCATACCTAACTTACTGCAATGTTGTCTGGGCAAACACATATCCCACTAATCTAAACAAACTCCACCTCCTCCAGAAACACTTTGCAAGAATAGCTACTAACTCAAAGTACAGGGCCCCTTCTTCTCCACTGTTTGACAAATTAAAAATCTCCACTATCTTTGATTTTAACACCATCCAAATCTGCATTTTCTTCTACAAAGCAATCCACCAAAGTTCCATACTACCAGTCCAATTCTAGCAATATTTTCGCACAAATTCGAGTATTCATACATACGAAACAAGACAAGCACGTCAACTACACTGACCCCGTTGCAATACTTCTAGAGGGCAGTACACCACCAAGTAGAGAGGGATTCTGTTGTGGAATGAACACCACCAACTGGCTGAAATCTCCTCTTCATTGGCAATATTCAAAAAGAAAATATCATTGAAATTAATAAAAAAAAGCACAACATGGCTTAACTGTCCAATTCTCCCTTCCCTAATGCCACATTGTTTTCCGTTATGCTTGTTTTTTCATTATACTAGACCGTATATATATATATATATATATATATATATATATATATATCAACACATGTAAATACAAAAAATATAAATACAAAAAAAGGAAAAAGAAAAAAAATGTATATATGTATGTATGAATATATATATATATATATATATATTTTTTTTTTTTTTCTTTTCTTTTCTTCACAGTAACTGGCTTGATTACTGTTTTGTTGTATTTTCATTTAGTTTTTTTTGTTCTTCCCCTTTTTTGAGCCTATTTTATTTATTTATTTATTTACTTGTTTTCTTTTCCGACAAATCCTGCTGCTACTACGTCCACCAATACGACTTATGTCACTACCTTTATTACCATTATTTTGTATTACTATCCTTCTTTATTTTTATAATGTATTGAACATTTATCATAATCAAATAATTAATCAGGCTACGGTGAGGTCCTCCCAAAAGCCTTCCAGGTTTCTGACCTCACCTGCTCATATTTCTAAACTTCCTCTCTATCAAGAGAGGTATGTTACATGTATTTCTTTGTTTTACATATTATATGTGCAAATAAATAAACTAAAAAAAAAAAAAGCTTATCAAACACATGAAATGCCTGTTGCCTCTAAGAAAGTAATACAGTTTTAATTCCACTCCCAGCTCAAGTAAATCTTTTTTTGTAAAATTATCAGCACTTCTCAAGTTCTCAACTGCTTTTTATCATCATAATGTTAACATGACATGTTAGAAAATGACTTTTAACTCCCAGAGTCACTGATGCAGCTAAAAAAGTGCTAATGTTGAGCCTAAGATAACTGCTTTAATAGATGTAGACAGCCTGATGCCTGCTGATGTAAAGCTAGTGTAAGCATAGCTGTCAAAAATGTAACAGAGCCAATGAAGCTGCTGTGTTTAATTAAAAAAGATTGACATTCGTCTTTAAAAGGACACTGATTTATACTCCCAGGACAAATTGTGTAAAACTCAAAACCTAAAATCACTTGATCAGCAGGTTCAGGTTTTCTTTTGTTTTCTTATTTTACTTGCCCTCCTGTTTTGTAATGTTTGCTACAGATCAGTGAGAAAATGTGAGCTCATGTTCAAAGGGAAGAACACTGGCAAATACATATAGTTATGCAGGGAGGGAAAAGAGGAATGAGAAAGAGAAACAGGGCCAGCATGAGTGAGTCTGCCGCAGTATCAGATCACAGGCTCCACATCGGACTGTCCAGTGCCATTTGAGGCCATTTCCAGGCGCCGTGATCTCGGGCTTATCAGATGTCTTGGTATACATAATGCAATCAAAATCGTCCAGACCACAAACAAAAAGCTGTCGCGTGTGTATTCTGTGACAAGGCCTGCGTCAATATCTGTAACACAGACCGACAGAGTTACAAACAGCTGAGTTGGCCTGAGTCAGTGTGTCGCCTGTAAGCAGCTGGTCATCAGCTTTAAAAGTGCATGAATTATACACGCCGCTGTAACCATAACAATGAACTCTGACCTTCACTGAGAAGGTGTGGCTGTTAAAGTGAGAGAAAAACTACACCTATACACTAAACAAGTTTATCATATGGTAAAATTGTTGGATTTAGCAGCACTGGCTCAAACAATACATTAATGAGTTAAACTTCTACAGTGAATAATACGAACGAATGACTTGAGGACAAATGTGTGACATTTTTTTTGTACTCATTATGTGATTAAGTTCCAATTCCTTTAACACATTTTGCATTCAGTACTGCAACCCAAGCCTCTTATGGTGCCATTTGAAGTCTCTGATCCATTTTTCCAGCCATCAGCAAAAACAACTGCTAGCCTACACACTTGTCATAGTCAAAGAAAACCTGTCCTAATGTTTTGGGGGGGGAACAGAAAGAAGGTCTACCTGTTAAAATATGGCTGGAAGAAATGGTAAAACTCAGCTCTTATCATCAAAACTACTGAGGCACCTTAACATGAGTTTGCATTCCCTTCAATACAATGAAGATGCAAAATCAAATGTTCATTAAACCACACTGGTAACCTCCTTTGGTGTGGCATAAAGTAAAGTGCTGTCAAGAGGAGAGAAAGGATAATTTTACACTCTTCTTTTAGTTTCATTGTTTGAACTGCCTATTATTTTGATTCTATTAAAATGAGGACAAACCTTTACTATTGTTCTTTTGTTATTATGCTTTTCTTCATTAAAAAGATTAAAAATTTAAGAGTAGCTAAGGGTTTCAGCTGAAAAAGTATGTATACACTGTGAGACCGAACAGTGAAAGTTAGTTAAAAAAAAAAAAAAACTGTTATTTTAGAAATTCAAAACACCTATTTCAGCTCTATTCTGGGTTGATAGAGCACCTTTTTGTTGTAAGTAATCAGTATTTGATCAATTTAGGTATCTTTTGTCATTGTACTCTAAATTTTTTTTTTTTACAATCTTCTCTCAACCTGCAGTTTTCCCAGAATTCCTCGGGCATTTGACACTTTTGCACTATGACTGAAGTTCAATTTGTCAAATCTTGCCTGTGAGAGGCACCTTTGCTATAGCATGGATGGTATGCTGAGCACACAGTGTGTACCTTTCAGTCATTAATACTTTAAGTCACACATGTTAGCGTACCTTGTGTGACATGAATGAGCTAATGTAAGCTACGTAGCTCTAACCTACGATTTTAAGAGGAAGGATTTCTTTCCCTTCATTTCCCAAACAGCTGCATACATCTTTAATACATAAAGCTGTCCATTGTTTTGTAGACTTTCATCCTGCTGGTTGTGTAAGGAGAAAGTTTCTCCACTTTTGTAGATATAGAAGTACTTAAACATCACAGAAGCCACTGTTATAAGCTTTTCTGCCAGGCTGCTGCATGCTCAACCAACTGAAAGCCATGAACGCTGCAAAAAAATCCATCTTAATTAATGCTGAATGAACAAATTATGCTATATTGGGAGCACTTTTGAAAACTGACACAACACATTATACTGAGTTTCTTAAACTACTGTATGTAAGAAAGATATACCAAGTGAATATATATGTAGATTAAAGTTGAGCCAACAATTTCTTGAGACTCAGTAGAAGCAGACTATAGCCAAAATTTGCAGGCAATAGCGGGCTCCACCAATCAGAAATGTCACTGTGATTCTTAAGGATTGTGGCTGTTCTATATATCTTTTCCCGTAGATTGCAAATAACCCAAATTTCTCTGAGGATAAGGCTGATAGCATACAAGCTTATGTCTTCTACTGGAGCCAGTACCATCATTTCAGCTCAAGGTAGCTCAAGGTAAGTATCAAATATGTAAAAGCAGCATAGACTTTATGATGGTTTTAGGGAGATTCATTGATCTTCCTTTCATCACTTATCCATCAATCTGCACTACAAATTCCCCCTGCATCCCCCTTGGAGGGTCTTATGTTCACCTTTAATGTACAGAAACTCCCCTCCAGCTGCTCCTCTACCACCCTTGTGGACACATGAGCCCCTCACTCTGAAAACTGCGACCCCCTCGACCTCTCTGGTGTCTGCTTCTGCCTTTTAGTGGATTTGTTCCTTCAGTCCGTTTTCCCCATGCCTCTATCTTTCAGCCTCTTTTGCCACAGCAGAGGACATCCAATACATGATGCAGATGATTGTAATGTGGCTGGTGCTCATGCAAAAATAAAATCTCCATCACTCTCTCATACAGACAAGGTTATTACCTACTGTAATGGAAATGACCCGCGGTAAATAATAGTAGGCCAGAACTGAATATAGAGTATCTTTAAAACAGTTTGGAAGACACCGATGATTTCAGTGTCTGTTGGAGCAAAATCAAATCATCCGTGGTTTGTTGGAGGCTTGCATTTGCAGACTACAGTTTCAACTCCCAAATCATAATTGGAAAGAGAGAAAGGGAATGAAAGTCACGATCTATGTGTTTGAGGGCCGGTGTAATTTCAGCTGTGGAGAGAGGTGCTTGCTAAATTTGGCACATGTGCTGGAGAGGAGTGTGCGCTGCTGGACAAGATGAGGGTGAGCTGGACCAGCAGACCCAGCGGCAATCACTCTAATAAAAAAGAGTTTGCTCACCTTTCTGGGACACTGACACACAGCTATATCTAAGTAGCTGGAAGGGTAGAAGGGTTTTTGTTATTAGAATTTTAATTTTCCACAGTTCAATTAGAATAAGGTACAGACTTTCATGGTCCCCAGAAATATGTAAAGACTGACGATTGATACTCTATTGACTTCAATGATACCCTGACTTTGCCTCTATATATCACTATAAAAATGTAAAAGTAATCACTTTTTAGAGACCCCATGAGCACATGTGATTAAGACAGTTGTGGTACACATATGATGCATCTTTAGCTTTTTTTTTTTTTTTTTTTTGCTTTTTGCAAGGCACTGAACATGCCCCGGAGTTCAGTCAAATCCAGAATTGTAATAAGTAAGCCACTGGTGGGTTGTTGATACTTAAAACATTTAAATACAGACAGGAAAACTGATTTATAGTGCCAATAAAAAGTATTCATGCCCTTGGATGTTTCACCCATTTATTGATTTTATAATCAGTCATAGTCAATTTAATTTGGCATTTATTACAAAAAAATACAAGAAAAATCTCTTTAATGGCAAAATGAATATGGATTTAAACACAACAATAATTAGTTTAGTCTCTGGTAAATTAGTATTCCTGGCTACCATTACACCATGAAGACAAAAGAACACTCCAAGACTCTTAAGAGAAAATTATACTGTGAAATGTATAAGTCAGGGATGGATAAAAAAAATTCCAAGGCTCTGAAGATCCCTCCGGAGTTCAGTTAAAGGGGACATATTTTACCCTTTTAAGACAAGTTTATATTGTTCTCAGAGGTCCCCAAAACATGCCTGTGAAGTTTATTCCTGAAAAAAACACTCCAGTATTTGATTTTTGCATGTCTAAAAACTCTGTTTCAGCCCTTCTCAGAACAAGCTATTTCTGTGTCTGTGGCTTTAAATGGTAATTAGCTGTCTGACTCCGCCCTCTCAGGAAATGGATGCAGCACTCATGATATTACAGACACTGTTTTTCCAAAGTTTAGACTGTGTTTCAAACCTTCAATCTCCCAGACCGTAGTCAGCAGGGTAACCCACTGAGCTATCCAGCATCTCAGCTGGTAGCGGCTTGTTTCAGCACACATTTTCTGAAAGGTGGAGAAAGAGAGGGGGAGAGGGAATGGATTTTTCTGGTACTTGAGGGGATTCTGGACAGGCCAGTGGCACATATTTGTGTTGGAAAAGCCTGAAAAATTGATTTTGCATAATATGTCCCCTTTAAATCCATTCTCAAGAAATTGAAGGAATATGGCATATCTGTAAATCTGTATCAACAACCCACCAGTGGCTGACTTAAAGACCCTGTTAAGTGAAAATGATTTTTTTTATTTTATTTATTTGTTTGTTTATTTGTAAAGGGACCATGCACAATAAAAAAACATAAATGTTTCCATTTGATGGATTGTACCAGAGTTAGCTCAAAGCTAATTCACATCTGCAGTCCCTTGGGAGGTCACAATTGAAACATCAGTTATAAAACATCACAAAGAAATGGCAATAAAACATTAGCTCAAAACTGCAGAGCTGTAGATCACCCACACAGGCACATACACTCACATACACACAAACAGTCATTTTTAAAATTATGTTATAAAATCAGTGGTTACAGAGTTGAGTGTCTCTCAGTAGATTTTTAAGTTTGTTCTTAAAGCTTCCAATAGAATCACAGTTCTTAGTGCTGTCAGGGAGAGCATTAAGAACCATTCCCCACTGTGGGCCGGTGACATCACCAGTCCACATATTTGCCCAGCCCAAATTAAACCCAGCCAGGAAAGAGGTGGAAAACTTTCTAATGGTCTTAATTCAACGTTCAGTCACATATAGATCTCAGTGTTTCACATGTTTATAGCAACCATATTCCAACATATCTAGAGTATTAAGACTCAAATTACAGGGTTTTTAAATTACAATTCTGCCCTAGATCTGCTGTTCTCACAACCATGCAGGATGCATGCAGAATTATTATTATTTCCAACTACAGACACATAATAACTGGATAGCAGCACTAGATATTTTTGAGAGCATGTTACTTGCATATTTATTTTGTTTTTCATTTACTAAAGCCCTTCTCAACCCAAACCGCATAATTTCCCAATATCAGCTGATTATTTGACAACTTTTTGGAGAAAACTGTCTTCCTTTCCCTGACTACAGCCTGCTCTCTTGTTATGATGCTCCCAGAAATGAAAGCTGAATATTGCTGACATTATTCATCCCACTCCAGGGAACAATAACCCAGGTGACTTACTTCCAACCTCAAAAAGCAAATAAAAAGTATTGAGGAAAAATCCACCCTTGGGGAAATTTATTTACTTACTTAGTTTATATTCTGTGGTGTCAGCAGTTCCCCTCTGTCGCCTGGAGAGTCTATGTATGAGAACTTCAGAATAAAGATCTGAAACTCTTTTTTATTTTCATAACTGCCAGAAAAGTGCATTTATCTGACAAACCAATAATAACATCAGTAGGACTTTTCTGTTTGCTGTGAGCTTGACAGAGCAGTGGTTTGGAAGAGCTGGGCTCATATAAAACTCTTGATCTATCTTGTGGAGTCATAAGGGTAAAAGCTAAGAATAGGTCTCCCTCTCTCTCCACTCTTCAGATAAAAATAATGACCTCCCCTTTTTAATAAGTTCCGCCATAATAAATGAAAGATAATCTCTCCCTCTCCTCCTCCTCTTTCATCTATCCATGCCTCCTTTCCTCTGCAAATGTCCCACTTTGTTCTCCACTGTAATGGCACGAGTATTTTCGGCTCCGCTCTGAAACATGGATGGATGATGAACACATTTCTCTCCATGCTTTTCCGTCATCTGTTATCCCTGCTCGTAATGTAATATAATGCAATGTGATCCTTTATGGCTCTCTGTAGGGAAATTTCCTTTTCACTTTCTTCTCTTCACAAGAGGAGCTCAGGATCAGCTGATCAGAGCAGGTGGGGAGGTGGTGTCGTGTTCAAGGACACTTCAGCAGGGATAATGCTCACAGGTACTCCTGTTAAAAGAGGTTTGCCTACACACTTTCTTACTTTGCATCAAAGGTTTCCAAAAACTTACACATCACCGCGCTTGTTTCCCTTTTGGTGAAAGCATCTGCTCTTGATCTGACAAGTTTCTTTAAAGATTAAGAGTAAAGAGCTTGGTTAGTTGATTATTTAGGTGACGGTTTTGAAAGAGCTTCTCTAATCCATAGACAGTTTAAACATGAATGTAGTCTCAGTGGCATTATCCATTAGTTTCTAAAGCAAAGTTTGAAGCTTTAAGCCTCCCACAGCCACTACTCTCCTGCCTGTCAGTCAGCTCAGCCACACCCCTGATTTAACATATTTAGGAGAACTCAGTTTTAATGTTTACATGACAGACTAGCTTTTTTAATACAGCCTCTGTACAGTGTGTACTAATAAAGATATGAGCCATTGATACTACATTAATTGAACCAGGCCCTAAATGTGTTTACATCTGCTGTAACAATAGGCATTTTAACATGCATGGCAACAGGACCTCAAGGACTTTTTGAAGTCATACTCAAGTGGACACTTGAAGAACTGCAGCTTTTTGAACTAAAGCATTAGATTAATTTTTAACATTTGAGTCCCTGCTCTAACATCTCTAAGGGTGTCCAAACTACAGTCCACAGGGCCAACACATCCTGAGGTTCATTTTAACAGGCTTGCAGCAAATTCTATAAATATAATGCAATATGTCCAACATTAGAACATGGAGCTTGTGCTTGACTTCAGCCCTGCCCACAGAGTGAGATTAATCAAAGTGGCCTATTATATTTTTTGAGTGTGATTTATGGTTAAAACCTGTTTGATACCCCTGCTTTAAATTTTTATCTTAGAGTAAAAGCACCAGTATAACAATGAATGTGCCAGATACAAAGATCCAAACCCGTACTTAGTTTAAATATATGGGTAATATCAGTAAATGTACCCCTCCCTGTAATGTCCAATATTTGTCATGCCCTCTGTTTGATAAATGATGACTGTACTACATATTTATAAGCAGCAGCATTTTTACTACTGTAGCTGGCACAGGAGAATGTGTTTATATCTCATATACATTTACATTATTATACATTGTGTAACCAACCTATGGTCTAGGCCCTTCAGCTCTCAACAGGTGGGTCAGGACTCAAAGGTGGGCCGCCAAGCCATGTTCAGTGAGTTGTAGATGTGTGCCTGGAAAAAAGTATGTGGTCTATAATGGGCTTTTATTTTGAAGAACATTTCAATATTTTTGTTTCATCACAGCTTTTGTTCCATCTCAAGTCCAAACTACCCCCATTTTTATCCAAAAGACTTGGTTATGACTGACATTTTTCAGATATTGGATCCCAATTGGTCAACAAGGAATTGGTGGTAGGTCCTGACTCAAGGCCAGGTGAGAACCACTGGTCTAGGTCAAAAGAACAGATCTTAAGAATAATCAAACAGGTTATGACATGATTCAACAGCACATTAGAATAGAAAAGAAAAAGGGTCAGCAACATGAATGTATCTCCATCCTCTGGAATTTTGTCTAATCGAAATGTTTTGGAGAATCCTTAGGGATTGTTTTAATATTAGTCGCACTCAAGCTGCTAAGCACAAAAATGCACTTTTCATATGGTAGCTATTTAAAGACATATTTTCCCTTGAGTATCATGTTTTTGTCATGATGCTACCCTGTTTTTGATGAAAAAAAAAGAAATTATTTTTAATATGCTACATGCAATTATTTTGTTTTGAATTGTTAAAGCCAGTGAATGATTAGCAGCAACATTGATTTTTGTGCAATGTCACATACTCCCTATAAAGCTGCTAAGCGCAGAAAATGCACTTTTCATACGGTAGCTATAAGAATATTATATGTTGATATTTTATTGTACTTTACTCATTGAGCTGTTTATTTCAACTACTACTGACCTAATTATTGATATCAAATATTCATTAATTTTTGAATATTTTAACCCTTTGAATGCCCGTTTTTGTTTGTTTTTTGTTTTGTTTGTTTCTGTTTTTTTGTTTTTTGTTTGTTTGTTTTGTTATGATGCTACAGAAAAATGAATTAATTTCAATATACTACATACAAAGTAATTTTTGTGTGTTAAATAATTACAGCCTGGGATATGTAAATAATTAGCAGAAACATTAATTTTTAAGCATTTTTATTTTTTGCATGTTTTTTCTTCCCCGTATGCCAAATATGGTCAAAATGACGCCGTCAGGTGGAGAGTAGTAAAAATGATCAATTCCAAGGCCAAAGCCTAGATTGACACCCTGATGTAATTAAATGCATGTATGATGCTTTCATGAAAGTGAAATTGGATTTCAATGGTGCATTTTTTGCTCTTAACAGCTTGAGAGTAACGCTTGTAAAAAGAAAAAGTATTTCAGAGTTACTGTAGGAGCTGAGCTTGAACAAGACCAAAGACCAAGAACATAACAAGATCAAATAAAATTACACGATCTTGCCAAAACTCATGCCATATACATGAACACAGCCAAAATTATCAAAAAATGAAGAATGAAAAGCATGTAAAATGTGCATAACCTCCCCTGAGGGATAATACAAGTCAATTCTGTCTGTGCTGTCCTGAAACAGTCATTTGAATTTCTTCATTCTAACTGGAAAAACAGTTTTGGTAAAACAGATATGAAGTATTTTTACCTTTTAGTGCTTCTTTTTAAGTTGTAATGGTAAAGAAAGCTGTGAATATTTAATGACATACTGGTTTTCACAAGCTATTTTCTCATCTAAAATGCAATCAAACATTCGAATACTGCTGTTAAATAAATGTATAGAGGTAAAAAGTTCAATAACGTTCCTGAAATGCTGAGAAGTAGAAGTGTACAGTATTAGTTGATAGAATTCAATATCAAAATCTAAAACCGTGCTTAGGTACAGAGTTTGATAAGTTTCCTTGTGGATAAGAACTTTTTACTGACTTCCTTCTTTGCCACCCCCCCCCCCCCCCCAACACACACACACACACACACAGGCCTGGAGATCTCACATCGCTCATCTCTCAGCGGCTCCAAAATACATCAATTATTGAGTAAATGAGAGACGAGAGCAGCAGAGTCAGGACGCTGCTCGTCCATCTCCACAGTGTCTTGCTGCCTTGAGTACAGAGCAGCGGCTGTTTGCCCTGAAAAGTTCACCCTGACTGTGCAGAGAAGTGATGAGCCGTCTGTTTGCTGATGGATGGAGGGTACTACCACTCTGATAGCTCGAACCTGCCAAACATAAATACGGTCTCTTATTTTGGCCCTTCAGAAGAGTCTGACAGCACTGAGGTTTATGGGAGGGGGGTGGATGAAGTGTTGACAGGCCGGTAAGACCACAATCAGAATTCAAATCTACATTTCTCTTCTAAAACGCCTTACTCTAACACTTTGACCACTTTTTGTAACAAAGAAAAAGGAAAACAAAGTGTGGTGTTTATAGCCAACTTGACAAATGGAACAAATCCTCCTTTTTCCAAAACATTTTATCCACACAGTGCGGCTGAAACTGGATCCCCTAAAACTGATTAACCCCTTCTAACAGGATGGGCGGCAGGCCCAGTGTTGGCCGGACACAGGCAGCAGGTTCACTTTCCAAGGTGTCACTGATACACTTCACCCTTCAGCACGAGTGTCTTAACTGCCATGGAGGCCGCAGCGTCTCTAGTCAACGATAGCCAGAAGGACAAACAGCGGTCACCTGAACATCAGATATCAACCGTTTTGTAATTCAATCTAAATAGAGACATTGGTAGCCAAGTATCCATATCATTTGTTTGTTATGTGATCGTTAGAAACTTAATGTTCATGACAGACCGGCAAGAGATGCAAACTAATCCAACCAAATACTAGAGGAGTGACTGTTGTGTAATCTTAAGGTAAAAAGAAAAAACTAAAGGGACTTTTCGGGGGTTACAAATCTTCTAAAAGTCTTGACTTTATCTTTCAACTCATGCATTTGTAGAAGCATACGAATTACAACACCTAGGGGAATGGCATAATCATCCTAGAGTGTGGCTCTTACATACTTATTATTCAAGACATATTGTCTTCTTTTCAGATCCATATATACAAGAATTAATTTCTAGTTAATCCTAATTTGACAGCTATGGTATGGAAACATAGGGAACATTTGGTGTTATACTTGAGATTTCTTGGGCTTATGTTTTTTAATGTCTCAGATCTCAGATTTGGAGGTGCTGATGCTTTGAGATCATATTACATATTTAAAAACACCAGATGTTGAGTTGGAGGGGGATGGATTAACTAAGATAAAATGATATATTCTTCCAGTCAGGATGTTAATGTGAGAAATTATGAATTTATACATCTCTGTGAGGAAATTTCATTTATCTGCAGCCTTGAAATGGAAAATTAACTTTTTATTATAAGCAGGAAGGTAGGATGGTTAATGGAATTTTAAATTGTGCCTATTATTAGGTGACTTGAATTCATCATTTTAACGTATGGACAGTGACTTCATAGAAACTTAGTCTTTGTCTTATATTCATAGTTTTTTTTTAGTTTTAGTTTAGCAGTCAATATCTTTTAAGTTTAAATGCAACTGTGTATTTACTGTCTTTCTTATATTTTCCTAGTCATCTGTTTATTTTTTTATTGAGTTTCCATTAACATCATTTTCGTTTAAAGAATTCAGACTTTTTCACTTTAAAGCACAAGATTATCTCATAAATGAAACTTTTGTGTAATTCTGATCATGAAGGCGAAAAAGAAAATCTGTGAAAAATGTCAAAACTTTCAGCACTTTAAGCCAACAGTACCCCACTAACTGGCATTGTTAGAGCTTGTGCATCAGTAAATGTGTACTAGGTTCATCTCCACTCTGTTTATTTAGCTGAGAAAGAAGAAGGATTTGTGCCCTGCTCTTACATGGTAAGATAGTTCATGGATAGCCTGAGCAAGAGTACACCAGCTCCTGAACATTGGAGAGCTTATTGAATAATGAGCCAGAATGCCTCCCTCTGCCACAGCCCACGGGTACTTTCAATGTGAAAAGCTTGACCAACATGAAATTATGAACTCCCAGAGTGCAACAAAACTGAAGACAGTAATGATGGGATTTTTTTTTTTACTTAGTGGATCTTCAATACAGATATTGTTTAATTTTTACTTTTCTAAGACTTCACTGCCTCTTAAGAACTCAGGTCAATTGATATTGCAAAAAGATAATGTTTTTGATAAAACCAGTTGCCGTTAAGTTAGTTATGTATACAATTAAATGATTATTTGCTATTGAAGATTATGGAATTAATAACGGTTAAATGTTAACAAAGTTAAATTCTTGTTAACTGTAAGTATGATACATACATTTCTTGTATTAAAATTGCAGCAGTCTTAATCTTTAGACCCATAAATGACAATTTCCACTACGTTCTAGTATCAAGATAACAAAACAAGGATGTACATCCCAGTCTTTTATGAGCAAAACTGAACCCTCCATGGGGAGTAATGTCACTTGTCTGAGTCTAGATTTTCCCGACTTTCGTTAAACAGCACTGTTTAGTGATATCCTGCTTGTATGGCACTTTTCAAACACATTAAAAGGGAGATCTGAGATCAAGAAAAGTGCATATTTGATTGTATAGTCATGTGTGTGAGTTTTAGGCATGTAGGGCGCTAAGGATTCATCATGGGGCCTGATGTGCAACAACCTAGGGCTCCACACATATCAACACACATGTATATTGCTCAGCAGCAAAGGTTAAGCTCAACGACATCTCTTTTGCTGGGTCTTTTCCCACCTGGCAGTTTTTGGCAGTGGTGGACAGTAAGGGAGTACATTTACTTGAGTACTGTACTTAAGTACATTTTTTCAGTATTTGTACTTTACTCGAGTATTTGTTTTTTTGGAAACTTACGACTCCACTACATTTCAAAGAAAAATATTGTACTTTCGACTCCACTACATTTCTAGGAAGCTTGTCATTGCTCGTTCCTTTTAGGTTCAGCAAAGCTTTGTAGTCAGATGTTTTTCTTTTCTAAAATGCAATTGGCCATGCGCTGTGCTCCTCACAGAAGGGAACCAATCAAAGTCACCGCTCACACCTGGGATGGATTTTGGAAATAGGCTACGTCATCCTCGCTCTGTGTAGCAAGCTCTCCCACCTTCATTCAAACAAAACTCAGCAATGGAAGATGGCAGGAGAAACTCAAGCTGAAAAACCAGCGCACCCATGGCCATGTCTCAGCTCAATGTTTGAGATTTCAGAAATGAGGAATGATTCATATCAACAAAAATTAAATGACAACAGTTGTCCTTATTGTTTTTGATTGCATTTTTATGGTGAAGTTTTTACAGGTGTTTTTATAGACTTTTTGTAGCAGAGTGGCTCTACATGTAAGTCAGTACATCATTAGGTGGTTTCAGAGAGTTACAAGGTTCTGTAAAAGCTCTGGGAAAACAATACAGCAATGTACTGATATTAGAAAGTGTACTTTGTACTTTTGAAGACTTAAGTATTTTTAAAAGTAAGTACTTCAGTACTTTAACTTGAGTAAAATTTCACCAAGCAACTTTTACTTGTACTTGAGTAAAATCTGACAATGAGTATCAATACTTTGACTCAAGTACTGGAGTTGAATACTTTGTCCACCACTGGTTTTTGGGCTCTTGAGACATCCACAGCCCAAACAGGGACTTGTGGCAACCGAACTCCCCACCTGGACTGTACCCTGGGCCATATTTAAGCGCCACATCCACCCCCTTACTCTGCCCTAAAGGTGTGGAAATTGTTATTTTTTTGGCAAAAGACATCCAGAGCTCGAATGGGGTTGTGCCAATCCTCCTTTCCATCTGATGGTGCCCTCAGGTGGCTTACTTGCCACATCTATGCCTTACTTCAGCCTGAAATTTTAGCCAAAACATGTCTAAAACTTATGCACAGTACTGAATAATAATAAATGTTTAAAATAATTAATAATCACAATAAGAATGTGTTATCTGCTGGGGTTACATACTAACAAAGGTTATTCAGTGATGGACATCTGCACTCCTGAGCAAGACTAATAAAAAAGTTTTCGCTGAGAATTTTACTTCTTAACTTTTATTCCATTTATAAATGTATTATATTATCGACTTTGAGAATTTCACAGTGATCAGCAGCCACAGCTAACTCTACTGAGTGACTCCTTTTTGTTTGGCCCGTTGTGTCCGTCTGGCTCCGGCTCACTCCATTACAAGTCTGAATGACTAATTAATGGTCCCGGGACAGGTGACACCGGCTCCTCAAGATCCATTTACACCCTCATCCCCACAGGGCTCGACCGGACTCTGCTGCACCTCTTCACTTCTCCCTCACCTCCATCTATCCTCCCCACACTCATCCCCTCATCTCTTATTCATCCAGTGGCGGAGTACTGTTTAAGGAGCAGGTCTGCGGATAGATGGATGGACAGATTGAGAGACAGGACAGGTGGAGCTGACAAATAGAGGCACAGGCTGAGTTTAGGGGTTGGAGAAAGAGAGAGAGACAGGAAGAGTGGGATGGCTGATGTTTTACTATCTGCACTGATCTTTTTAACTTTGGGATATTTCACTGAAGTTTGTCTGGAGGGGAGATAAATGAACTCTGATCTCTTTCTGCCTATGAGCTCCACCGGACACCCACACTCTCCTCTGAAGAGTTTCACTATGGGTCTGACAGATAGCACCACATTCTGTGTGCATTTGTTTGTGTATAAATTTTTCAGTAGCAACAAAGCAAAGACAATAAAGAAAAAAATAATGCAGATTTTAAACAAAACTACTGTCATTCATGAGCACCTTTGAGTGCCACAGTACGTCCCCTGACACCCATCAAACAGACAGCCAAAGTACAAGGCTGCATGCTTTTAGCCACTAATAATCCCATGGAGAAAAATATATTTGTATTAGAGTTAGTCCTCAGCTTAAATTCCTCTTCATGTATAACTTCTATGAACACAGCTAATCCATCAAAGGTAAGATGAAGGGCAGGATTTTTTATTGTTATGCTGCAAGCTGTGGGAAGGAGAAAGAGGAGAAAGCAGTTTGACAAAGACGTTTGAGAGGCCAGTCTGCTCCTTTAAGGTTGGGATTTTTAAACAGGTTTTTGAATAAAGTGAGTATATTCTGAGAAGCTGGAAAAAAAGGAATTGTGACCTATTGCGGCTCAATAAAACTGCATCTCAAGCTTCCACCCCGAGCTTATTTTAGCTCATGAGATTGGAACATTAGATGCCAAATAGCAACTCCAAAGGTTACTGTGCAACTGAATTTGTCTGCCAAAGTGGATTTTTGGTAATAAAAAATCAACTTAGGCAAATACTGAATACAAAAGGTCATTTTATGGCAGCTTTATATGGTCTGACACAATTATGACATGTTGATACCAGTGTGTCTGCTTCAGCTTATCAAGGCCTTTTGCTGTTAGACACTTTAAAAAGCCAGAGTGTCAGCCTCTGCTATCATTAGTACTGAGAAAATGGGATGTTTTTAGAACTGTACTGGAGTGTTGTGAAAACCAAGCTTTCTCTGCCGGGTCTTCTTTTGGAAGTATTTTCTATTCACCATACATCAACACATAAATGTATATTAACATACACTGAAAACCCTATCTCACACAGGTAGAACACGGTAAACAGATGAAGTAAGGCTCTTTTTAATATTCATTAATGTAGAGCTGAAGCTGAGGGAAAGATCTGACTTGTCATCTTTTCTTGTCTCAGTTTTAGTAGTTGTGATGTCAGCAGAGAATTCACTGTAAGTCCTACATTTACCCAAAGTTGACTTAAAAACTTTGCCATGCTTGTCTAGCAATGCAAAATGGCACACATTGTTTTTACTTAGCTTTGCTAACACATTGTTTTTACTTAGCTATGTTCACCCCTCAAATTGCTTCAGGCACTATAGGGTAATCACTGCAATTGACAATGTATAAAGATGGACTGAGCAACATCATAATAATTGTTCTAAAATCTAGATTATGTTGTGATGGATAGTTATCATAGTAAGCATTACTAAGTAGGCCAGTGTGGATAAGTTAGCTTTAAATGTGAGCTTTAGAAACCATAGCTAAAGGTAACATAGCTATGTAGCTTATGTAGATAATGTAGCTGTGTAGCTAAGTAGCCAATGTTAGCTTTGTAGCTTCATTAGTGCATCCATGAGCTTCATGATCTTAAGCTTTAGCTATGTTGTCTACGTAGCTTACATAGGTAATGGAGCTATGGAAGCTACGTTTGCCATGTTAGAATGTTTTCATAGAGGACACGCTTTGTCCTGTAAGCAGACTGTTTAGCTGGATTTATAAAACGTTTTGTCATCAGGTTTTGCAGGTCAAGTTTTTGACTTTTAATTTTTGGTAGCCTAACCCAAACCTTAACTTTTACCCTAACCTAACCAAAGGTTAATATGATTTTTTATTGTGAGTTTTAGCATGTATTTATGACAGATGTAGTGTTTCACTGTACTGGTCTGCTAGAGGTTCCATCTGTGATCTACAGCCTGCAGACTCCTTCTTGCATCTAGAGCAACATCAAAACTGAGGTTTGCCGTTCACTAATAAAAGAATTAAAGATCATTGGAAGTATAGATGCAAATGGATCAAAAATATTGATGGCCGTGCATCTTTACTCTTTGCTTCCTTGTAAGAGGTGAGGAAATGTTGCCTATTGGTGGTTGCTCTCTTCTCCTGTTCCTTGAAATTAAGTGGATACACCAAATCTGCAATGCGCTGTTGGTTTTCATTAGTGCTAGGCCAGGTCATAAACCAGAGTGGTTTTATTTTTCTCAGTTTTCAAAGTTACCACAGTTTTTGTTGTAAAAAAAAAAAAATAGTATTCCAGATACCAGATAAGATGTAGCAATCAGAAACAGAGATACTAGTATTTAATACTTTGATAAACCAGGCCTATCTGCAAGCATGTAAACGCCATATCCTATAAGTGATGAAAAAACAGAAAAAAGGGTTCATATTCAAGTCCACGTAGATGCATTTAATGTGTCAGAGCCTGTCAGATAATCACTGACCATTTTAATTTACAGTTAAAGTGAAAGCTCCCAATATGAGGATAAAACTTGGTGGCCACTGAAGGCAACTTTTGTGCAATGTTTGGTGGCCACAGGGTCAGATGTCTGGTCTGTGATATTAGGTCAGTGTTAATAGAGCCCTGTAATTTATGCAGCAGAGCTGCATCTAAAATGTGCTCTCTGTCAGTGCTAAATTTGAGGCCGTGGTATTTTCGCATGTGGCATGCAATCTTCTATCTGTAGGCAATCTCGTTTTAATTGGGACCATGTAATGACTACATGGACATTGTGGTATTCTGAGGCCTTTATGGCATTTTCTGCGGTCTTTTGATGGCAAACGTTAAGTTGTGTCCTTCACTTGGGTTGCCTTGGATCATATTAAACAAGTTCAGCATGTGTCGGCCATGCACCAGCTGGAGGGAGGGTGAAGGACAGATGAAGTTGGCTGTTAAAACAAGGTTAATGAACGGCGGATGACACATTAAGAAGGAAATCGGATGCAAACGTGCATTTCAGGGGAAATCTAATTTTACACACAAAAATGAAACTATGTGTGCATTCACACAAAAACAATACTGCTGCTAATTTGCACCACAGCTGTCAGAAGAAACTTGTCTGCCAAGGCTGTCTGAAACTGGTTGCTGACTCACAAGTTTACACAAATACACACATATACACTGTAGTCATAATATAGGGATGGCCAGCCTTGGGTAAATCAATTACAAGGTTCAGTGTCAAGTTGAAGGCCAGTAGGAGGGCAGCATAACAACATCCCAGCAGCGGCCACTGCTAAATCAACCATCTGCACAAGAAGATAGAGTGGACACCTGTGGAGCAGGCGAGGGGGTCCAGAGAGGAGAGGATGAGGACGCCTGAGCTGATGTCCTTGTTTGTTTGGAGGAAGAAATAGTGTCTCATTCGCCTTAATGGCCAAACCTGGCTTTAATATGGCCCTTTGTGCTTATCAGGAGCACCAGCAGTAAGGCCATTCTCCATCATCTGCTAACTCTGTTGTCTCGTTGTCTCCGTTCCTTGTTCTCTCCCCCGCATAGTGTCTATATTTACATCCCCTCAACAGCCATTTCTGTCTATCCAGATGGAGTGCTGTTGAGTTTGACAGCAAATTGCACTCAGCTCAAGACTCCCCGGTGTCTCAGTGTGCTCCATGGTTCCAATTGACCTTTAAGTGGAAATTTTGTCATTTGGGGAATTTATTGTTCTTGTGTCCAATTAGGGGAAGACTCATGGTGCAGCCCACACATGTGACGTACAGATACAAAGATATGAGACAGTGGTGCTGGTATATCTTTGTGGCACCACTTTTTTGGTTAATATTTACAAAAACTTGGTCTGTTTTTTTTTTTTTAAGGAATGGATTTTCAGATGAAATGGATATGACCCTGACCTGGACAACGATGGTCAAATCTGAAGCTCAAGCACAGAGATATAACAGAACAAAAGGTGAAGTTGTAAAGGAAGTTTTACATAGAAGGTCAGTCTGAGAACAGCATACAAATTCAGTCTGAAGCAGGCAAAAACCCAAAATCTGAGAGGCAAGGGCATCCAAAAATCCACAGAAACAACATGAGGGAACGATAAACCCCGACAAACAATCTGAAAGAGGAAGAGAATAAAATATGCAAAGATTAACAGCAAGTTACACTGGACATTGTCCAACACATTTAGGTTTTTTTTTTAGAACAACAGGGGTCAGTGAAAAGCTTGAAAACAGAAGAATGAAGGCTGTTGTAGCAGCTGCCATACGCCCATAGAGGTTAAACATAAGTGAGTGTATTTGTGCGGGCTATTGTTTTTGATTTTTTTGCTTTATTTATTTCTAATGGAAATTCTCTGTAGTTCCTGAAGCCTACTTTTATCCAAGCGTGCTTTTATCTGGTGGTGTGCCACAAGAGTCACATCTTGGGTCCATTTTATATTCATTATACATTCTTTCTGTTGAGCTGTTTATTTAATTAAGATTTGCAGAGGTTGGCTACTAGTTGTCACAATTTTTCAACAAGCCCCATTTAAGAGTTTAAATTTGATTAAAAGATACAGTAGACTTGGCTGAGAGCTAAAACTTGTAAAACTTGCAAAAGGATGACTTTCCAGGTAATGGTTATCTATGCTTTAGTATATTCCCACCTTAACTGCATGGCCTGCTCTCCACTTCTGCAACAGCCAAGAAGCTGTCACCTGGTTAGAGCTCTGCCCAAAAATTACTGGAGAAAGATTACTTGGTAAGTCTCACATCAGCCCAAATGAATAAGATGCAAAATAGCTTTTTCTAGTGCAGGTCAAAAGACATGCCATCATTAAAAGTGGAAAGGCTGGCACTTAAATGCAGTTTGCAGATGCACCCTTTGCTTTATCAGGACAGAACACAACACCCCATGGTCTGATGGTCTTTGTCTGAAAGTGTGCTCTCAACCAATGAGTACACAAACACATGCCGAGAGAAAGGGCCTGTTGTTGTGATTATTGGGACAGGGGTAGTTATAAATAAGGATGTTCAGCAAGGAAACTTTAACTTTTAAGATGCTTAAACTTGGTTTGTTGGTATTGGTTTGGTCTTAATAGAACACATCCAGTAGCACTTTATTTTAGTGGGCCTTAATTACCTATTGATTTTATAGTATTAAGTGGTAATTTCAAAGTAATTTCTCAAAAATAAGGTGGGTTTTGCCTAGTAATAAGCTGGCATTTTACCAAGAAAAACTCAGTAATTTTGAGGCAGTATTCACAAAGTAATTATGTATTAATTATAAGTCATTTCTTACAATATTGAGGCAAGTCTCTGGTAATTATGTGGTATTTTGCCCTTAACCTAATGCTCTAACCCTAACCCTCATTATATTGATGCCGGTCTCTGGTAATTATGTGATATTTTAGTATCAAGTAATTTTTTAGAAATAAGATAATTTTATACATAAGTTGATTGATAATTCCCAGCTAATTTCCTTATTTTGGCCCACTAAATTAAATTAAATCCTTCCTGTATAATTATTAAGCCATGTTTAGGGTAAGGGTTAGGACTTAGTATAAGGGTTAGAGGGTTAGGCTCATGGCTAGGGGAAAATACCACCTAATTTCCAGAGAACTGCCGCAATATTACGAAGAATTACTTGATAATTAATACATTATAACAAGATAAATCCTCCCATAATATTAATATATTTCAGAGTTATTACGCGTAACATGTAACTCATTACAAGGTCATAACCATTGTATTACTATAAAATTATAAGGTGTGACCATAAGTTCTTTATTTATACTGCTTATCTAGTTCAGGGCTTGTGGGGGGATAGAGCTGATCCCAGCTGTCACTGGATAAGAGGCAGATTACTTCTTGGATTGGGTGCCTGCCAACTGAAGGCACAAAAGATAAGCAGTCACTTCAGCCTCACATCTACGGGCATTTTAAAGTCACAAATGAACTCAATAAGCCTGTCTTTGGCCTATAGGAGGAATCAAGGGTAAAGAGAACCAACACATGCAAAGATGAAACATGAAACCCCACACAGCATCTTAATTTCTCTGTTTTTGTCTGAATTATAACAAAGCATTCAGATTTTTCTCTGTATTCAGTCTCTTTCTTCATTTGGAACTGTCCAAGGTGCTGAACCCTTCACTGTCTCACTTATTTCCAGTTTCTCTCTCTCTGTCATCAGTCTGTTACATTTGAGGGGGGGAAAGTGTTCTTATTGTCTCCAGTCTTTCATCTTTTCATTTGAAAGTTTCTTTGTCTTCTTTTGAACAGAGAAAAGAAACAATCCTTTGGAGTGGTGTATGAGAGGTCCAGGTGGAGCTGTCCATGGTGCTGAACCTCTAACGTTTTTTTTGCCACTTTTTTCTCTCTGTGATTTTTTCCTCTGACTCCTAGCATCATTTTTAGAGTTGATATGCTATCAGTGCCTCTAATTTAACCCCACTTTTTCAGAGGACAATCCATATACCTGTATTGACTAGAGGAGGGAAGAGGAAAGTCAGTTCCCATGTCAGTCCAGCACCACATACTCATACAAATCTCTCAGCTTGAAGCACTTTATTTAAGGTTATTGATTTGTTTGCCAACTTTATACTATAGACTTGGAGAGCGGGTCAAGAGAATTTTTCTGTCTCTGGAAAAGAATCAATGGAAGGGGGCTGACCAGGGCCTCATTTAATAGGCTCCACTGGCTGCTAATAATTAGGGTAAGTGATTTGCAGCAAACACAGAACGCTGTTACAATGGAAAAGCGAGGGAACAGCAGTTAAATTAGCTCACATACCATGCAGCCATGATGAATGGGCTCATTCCTTATTCAGGCAGTATTTCAACAAAGTAGCTGTACATTAGGAGGACTTGGGAGCGTTTGTTTTGCCGCGTGCCTCTGTCTCCTTCTCTCTCTCTCTCTCTCTCTCTCTCTCTCAGTGACAGGCGTCAAAAATACCACCCAGGGAGCGTGGATCAGCAGCTTTTCACGCAGTCACACTCGGCTCTTGTCCACCGTCCTGTGCGTACTTTTCGCTCTGAAACTCAATTTTTTTCTCCAGTCGTATTCACAGAGAACGGAGATATCTATGGAAAGGCGTTTTTTTCTGTCCTGATGATTCAAAGTAACCGATGCTGGCGGACTCATTCGACTCTACATGTCTGAGAGGATTGTAGTCGGTCACCTTTTCATCAAGACGCACTGGTATAAACCTTCCTTGGGACTAAAATGAGGAAGAAGATGTGGATATTTCATCACGCCGATAGCTCAAAGTGTGTATTTTCAGTTTGGAGTCAGTGGTGTTGGTGTTACGCAGCACTGGTGTGTTTATTGTTCACATTTGTCAGGACGGACGAAGCGTGCCCGTCCTCCTGCGTCTGTGCCAGAGACTCGGGGACGGTGACCTGCCGTGACGGGGAGGACACCGACGTACCGGGGGACATCCCGGAGTGGACGTCTACCTTGATACTCAGGGGCAGAAACGTTTCAACTTTACAGCGCGGTGCGTTCATGATCAACGGCACGGAGTTGGAAATGACGACACTCTCCCTATCCTACAACGGGATCCAGACTATCGAGCCGTACGCCTTTCTGGGACTCCCCCGGCTGCATTTGCTGGATCTGAGCCACAATCAGCTGGAGTCTATCTCAGCTCGGGCTTTCCACGGTTTAGTCGAGCTGCGGTCTCTTTACCTGAATCACTCTATTTCACCTGCGGCCACAACGCAGCTCTCCATTGCGCTCAGCACACAAAGTTTGCGCTACCTCCACAGGCTGGAGTTGGCGGGAAATGCCTTAAAGTCTATACCCTTATTAAGGCTCGATCTATACAATCTCCACGCGCTGGTGCTGATAAATAACTCAATAGAGAGTATAGGGAGGGAAAACGTCACCAGTTTATACCAGCAAAGACGCTTACGCGTATACCTGTCTTTGAACCCGTTCAGATGCACCTGTGAGCTCGAGGCGTTTTACTACTGGCTGAAGAACTCCTCCCAGTGTCCGGATGCTGGAAGGATCCTGTGCAACGAGCCAGAGACCAAAAGAGGGGTCCCTGTGGAGAAGCTCCGTGGAGAGGACGTGGATTGTATGAATGAAAACCTAGAGGCGGTTTCCTACGTGTTCCTGGGGATAGTGTTGGCTCTGATAGGGGTGGTGTTTCTCATGGTGCTCTATCTCAACCGGGGAGGCATCAAAAGGTGGCTCAACAACATCAGAGAGGCGTGCAGGGACCAGATGGAGGTCTACCATTATCGCTACGAACAGGACTCAGACCCCAGGCTGGCTAATGTGGCTGTTTGACCCACTGAGATCTGAGACTAGCCCTGCATGGTGAGGGGGGACTGTGAGCTGGAGAAGTACTGGAAAGACTCCCTTTGACTATTGATATCTGAAGTTTTTTTAAAAACCAGTTTCACTTTCAGCAGCTGGCCAATGAACCGCAAGAACCCCTCTCACTGCAGGAAGTACACAGAGCCAAAGACAGTACAATGTGTTGCATCACTGATCAATTCAGTGCAGTTCTGTGTAGACTGAAATAGCTCTTCATGCATCATGTTAGCTTAGCTTTGTTCGACTAACTTTTAGGACTAATTCTCTTAAAGATCCTGTGAGATTTTTTTTGTCTGTGTTGATTTCATTTGCTTGCCAAAAATAATCTCATCCTGCTTTTTATATAGCAGTCTGATCCATCATTCACAAAGGCAGACTGTCCCATTAGGCAAAGACAGGCAATCCCTAGGGGCCCAAGAAGCAGAGGTGGAAAAAGTGTGACTATTGTTCTCAAGTAAAAGTGCAGTTACTCTGGTTAAAATGCACTTAAGTAGAAGTAAAAGTCACTGGTCTATAAATCTATTCAAGTAAAAGTATAAAAGTATATATCATATTGGCAAGAACACAAGACTAGATCTCCAACCAGGTCGTTCAGGTAAAGTCACACCTTTACATAAGAGTCAAATATACATCAAAATTGTAAGTTTTAATTAAACTCATACAAAATTAAATTTAACACTTTCAAAGTGTCTGCATTAGTCAACACTGCATACAGTTAAACTACATCTTTGAAAGTCAGAGAGAGTTGCACAAGCTTGGTCATTTGGAATTTTAGGCCTAACACGTTCAGTAAAAGTGAGAAATTTAACGTAAACTTGATTATGTTTAAGACTTCTAGAGAGAGGAAAAATTTAAAATTTCTAACAAAGTCTAGCGGTAACAACTCACTGATACACAGAAACAGAAACTATCCCTTTAGTGTGAGGAAAACACAGGAAAAAATGAAACTCATGGTGCGTGCGGCCTGCCTTCTCTGCCATATTGTAGTCTGATAATCAGTACAATCCTGTTAATCCTGGTATCAGATGAAGGTAAAGGTCCAACAAACAAAAAAGCTAACTCGAAAAATCATCAATAAAAGACACTGCAAAAACACTGCTTATCTCTGACGTGACATATTGTGCATTTAGTGATCTGTTTGTCATGTCTGACTTGCCTGGTGTATTTAAGAAACTTCTACGTCACAAGATGCCTTCCAAAAGACGGAGAGTTTTCTTAATGGTTTAAATCTAATATTTTACCCATTTTTGTAGAGATACATACATAAAATTGGTTCAATTTAGAATAAAAGCATGCCATTTGGTAAGATTTATGCTGAAACCAAAGTAATGTTTAAAAAATCCTTGAAATGTTACTCTGCTCATTACTATTCTTAAATGTGCATGGCTGTGTTCAACTATGCCACAACCACCTTCAGGGACAGTGGGAGTTCCCAGTCGCTGGCACTGATATTTTGGGGGTTGCAGGCTAAAAAACTTGGGAACACCTGCTCTAAAGCACAAAACAAGCGCACCCATGTGATCCTGTGGAATCTTTGCTGTACATTAATCACCTCACTCGACATCTACCCATCAGTGACTTCAAACAATGAAAATAACGACAGAAATGATCACTCTTGTCTCTGATGGTCTGGTTTGCCCTTTATGTCACACAAAGACTTCAGTAATATTTTCAGTCTGTTTCATAACCGGCTAAAAACTTCTCACAGGAGCTTTAGGGGGATAAATATAGGCTGTAAAGGTTTATAGAGGTCTGATTTGTAAACAAGGAGCAAAGGGAGAATCAATACTGATAGCTGCAGCCCATGTAAAGTGCTGCAAATGAGAAGTCTACATTCATGAAAGCCTGCAGCGAGAGCCAGGTAGAGAGTCTGTTTATAATGCACTGAGACAGAGCATTATGCAAAGCGTGCAGAGAGAAAAGTGGTGGGGGTTTAAAGAGGAGGGTATGATGTTGGGGTGCCATGTTCGTTCATTTTTCACACTGGCACAAGTTACAAACCATATTTTCATAAGCAGAACTTTGATCTCTGGAAATAGCAGAAGTGTGTATCAGATGACTCCAGGTCAGTTTATCAGGAAAAGAAGGGCAAGAGGAAGAGACAGACTCTAACCATGCATGTGATTGTTGTAGGCGTAGAAAAACCAACCAAAACATTAATAAAAGGTCGAAGAGAAACATTGAGTTAGCTGTGTTCTTTATGTCAGTTCATTTTAGCGTCACTGTCTGGGAATGTTCATGCAGCACCTTGCTGGAAATTTTTAAAAATGGAAATGTTCTGTTGGAGAAAATGCTTTTTAACACTTAGTAGAAGCAGGTGGACTTGTGTGAAACTTCAATGACAGTACAGAATCACGTCTCCTCCTTTGGGCTCAACACCAAAAGTCTGGAGTATCATCAGCTTCTTTTTTTAAAGCACCAAAGAGTGCAGGGCCAGCAGAGGTCTGAATGGAGAGATAGAACAGGGAAACATGGCAGTGCTAATCTCATCAGCTCCGTGACTAATAAACCATGCAGAATGACAACCGACCTGCAAAGTCAGTATCTCTGCAGCCCTGAGCTCATCAAATCTTTTCACCAAAGGTTTACATTATGACCTGGGGGATTTTGAAGCCAAGGTCAAGCATGAAAAGCAGGGGAAAAATGCACAAGTGGTTGATAATATACATAAGATATACATACATATCTAAACAAAAGCAAAATGACACATCAGACAAAAACCAATTAGCAGTTCTCATTAAATTACATCAAAAGTGATGATCTTATCTTATAAAAGTGATAGATAGATAGATAGATAGATAGATAGATAGATAGATAGATAGATTTTGTGCTGGTGCTACTTTTTGCACTCTTTATGAATGTATTTCACTGTGTCAGCAGCGTAACAGCAACCATTACATAACAATTTCATAGTGTGAGATGCTGTCACTTGTTATGTCAGATGACATCACAGTCTGTCATGTCGTATAGTGAGGCTGACGAGGCAGACAGAGCTGAGTTAAGGGGAAAAGTGTGCTCATTCATTGTGGGGATTTTAGAGCAGAGCTTCACATAGGCTGCATCTGAAACCATCAACTTTACCAGCAGAAAGCATTGTTCCCACAATGCAACACAGCAACTGATCAGAGATCCCAATGGCTGGCAGCACCAGCATTTGCAAGCAAAGCGTTAGTGTTAAGTAATTAGCAGCTACATTAGCCCAAGACCAAACCACACAAAGATACTATTGATTGAGTTTTCTGAACAGGTAACCAGTTTAACTGAAGCAGGACAACAATGCTTGTGTAATCAAAGCCAAAGTAATGTCAGAGGAACGCGTTCCAACTGCATTACAGTGCAGTCATAGTTAAGTTGCACCAGCTACGCTGGGTATACTCTTAACTTATCCCCAAAATTTGAAGCAGCTAATTCTGCTAAGGATAACTGCCATGTGTTACACATAGACATGTAAGAACATTTTGCATATTTAGATCATTTAATCTGAACCTCTGCTTCAGGATGTTAGATTGCTTTTTTGGGAGAAGATTTTCCCATGAGACAATGACATAATGATGTATTTTGAGTTAATAATTGCACACTCCTAGTGTTAGGGGTAAAGCATTACAAAGGCAGCGCTAGTGTACTCAGGTTAAATTTTTGTTACCTCTACCATCTAGGAGAAGGGATTTAGAAGTGGGTATAGTCTATGGAGAAAGCAAAGTAATTGGGTATACTCTGTGTACTTGCATACACCCTATACTACACCACTAAGCGCAGTGATGCAAATCAAACGCTGCTGAATCTACCTTTTAAGTCATTAAATCAGTGTTACACATTTCACAGGTGAATATTCATCTCTGTGCTATTTGCCATTAGCTCAGCTATTGTTTACTTCTACTTGCCAAGACTGGAAAAGCAGCTAAGCCGGGCCCAGCATACAGCAACATAACAACATACTGTGGTAAACAGTACACAGTATAGAAATAATGTTCTCAACAATACTGTGCGATAGGCAGTTTCAAGCATAGCCATAGCTTTAGAGTGGTGTTCAAGAACTTTTACAGAAAGGACATCCATCAGTTGTGAAACAAGGGAAACACCTAATCAAACATACAGTGTCAATGAGAGTCAAGATATAAATCAGGAGACTCAAGGTAAGTAAGAGCTCATAAGGAGGGCTTAAAATTCGCTTCACAATAAAAACCATTCATATAAAAGGAGTGCTGAATGATTTGGGAGATATTATTTATTTGTATTTTTTTTCCCAATATTGCATTGCGATTATTATTTGATTTTCTTCTGTATTTTTCAACAAATGCAAAGCGATTAATCATTCTGTATTATAACCAACACAATAATAGATTAATTTATAGCTCATTCTTCCAAATCAGTTTTTATTTCATTAGTGTTTGATAACAAAAACATCTACAGACCTTGTGAATTTCTTATAATTTTTTTGTGAGTTGCCCTATAATATGATAGCATAATAATGGATTGTTTAAACACAGATCTTTTGGCGAGAACCTATTAAGTTAGTAGGCCTATTATGTTGGGATTTTGTAAATAAAAACAATGGGGGGGGGGCTTGGCATTTCTTTTTTTTTTTTTTTTTTTTTAAAGATGTACTTTTGGGCCTTCATCAGATAGAGGAGGACAGTAGATAGACTGGGAAACAGGGAAGAGAGTGGAGAGAGACATGCAGTAAAGGGCCACAGGCCAGGTTCGAATCCAGGCCGCCCAAGTGCATGGTGCGTGTTTTAAACAACTCGACCATCTGTGCGCCCTGGCTTGGAATTTCTTAGATCAATAACACAATAAAGGTTGGGAACCACTGGCCTTCTTCAAAATGTAACCCCCTTTTCTTAAAATAGAATTAACATGGGTAACAAGTGGCAAAAATGGGCAATAAAGGTGATGAAATAGATTTAAAACATGGCAAAAGTGGGTTAAAAGAGGGTGAAAAAAATAGGCAGAAAGTGGCACAAATTGTTTAAGTGGCAACAACAGGTAGAAAAAGAGGTTACAAGTGGCAGAAATGGATTTAAAGTGGCAATAAAGGATATAATAAACGGCAAGTTGGGGTTAAAACCACAAAAATGTGGTGAAAAGGGGTTGATAGTGGACAGTTACATTGGTTATAATTGGCAAAAATGGGCAGATAAAGTGGTGAAAATAATGGATGCAAAGTGTCAAAAATGCACAGAAAATGTGGTGAAACAGATTTAAAAATGGCAGAAGTGGGTCAAAAAAGGCAGAAAAATCAGAAAGTGGCAGAAAAAGTTTGTATGATTGATTAAAAATTGCACCAAGACTTGCTCCACTGCTACTGATCTGACAAACATACATTGATGCTATCAATAACTCACAAATGGGGAGGGCTCATTCTCTGGGATCGTCAGGGGCCTAACAAAATCTGGGGGGCAGGCCTGGACTCACCAGTGTCCGTTAGATGTATCCTTTGCAGACCACAAACTCCTGTTTATGTAATGGAGATATTTTTGACTGGAAAGTTTCCGTTAGACACATTTGTTAATGCATAAGTATTAATACGCTCTATGCAGTGCTATTCATGCAGTAAGAAGGTAAGACTATGAAACCTCAAAGATACCAAGAAAGGGGTTTAAAGTAACCCCCTAATGCTGCACAGCTTAAAAAATAAAGAGGTAAATACAAGGTTAATACTGTTTTCTGCTGCAGTGGAATTTGCATTAATAATACAAAGTATTCAGATGATGATAAATAAGTTGTTCTTAAAAACCGGAAATTGTACTATTACAGGACACTGAAATACAAACATAACAAGAAAAGCACTCGGAGAGTGCAGACCTCCGCCATTAGCCCTATCTCCCAATAGTAAAGACTCCTTTAAAAAATTCCTGGATCCAGACTGTGAGCCGGATCACTCCCAAAATCTAACCAGTTCTTCCTTATGCCATTTCTGACATTTCCTGAAAATTTCATCAAAATCCGTCCATAACTTTTTGAGTTATGTTGCTAACAATCTAACTAACAAACTAACAAACAAACTAACAAACAAACTAACAAACCCTGCCGATCACGTAACCTCCTTGGCGGAGGTAACTATCAGCTTAAGCCTATAAAATCACACATTTGAAGTACAACAAGACCCTTCTTAATGTAAATGTTCAATCTACTAGAAACTATCCTATGAAAGAACATCAGTAATAGACATGGTTGTCTATTCTCTGTTTTTGTTGTGATGTATTTCTCTTAACACAAATCAGCTGTTTATTTTTTCTAAATTTTGGATAAAGTAAAAGGTAAGACTGCTAATTCATCTGTTCAGTTTTGTAGTCAAATAAAAAGACTGAGCTTGTATTTTCAAAGAACCCAGGCTTCAACTTTGCTTTCTAATAGCATTTCCTCGGTATTGCTTTGTTTCCATTTTTCTCCTTAAAAACTGTATTTTTCAAAGACTTCTCCTCTGCCCTACGCCCTACCCTGTCTCCCTCTCCCTGTCTGCTCCCCTCACTCAGTCCTCTTCTTCCAGGTAAATGACTTTATCCAGTTGAGTGACTTTGTAAGGACGTAGGGACAGGGTTTAAGCTGAGCCCAGCGAAAAGGAAGAAATGCAGAAAGAAAGATAAAGGAGAGGGCAGGAGAGAAAAGATTCATTATGGTTCTTTAGTCCAAGCACCAAATGCCCTTGCCTTGTGCAAAGGGATGACTCATCGTCTTGCTCTATATATGAATGTCTGGAAAGCTGAAGCCTGGCTGTAAACTGGGGGAAATGTCTGAAAATAAAGGTGTAGCTTAGAGAACTAGATTACATCTCAGCATATGAACCTCAGGACGCTTTAAAACAGAAATAGAATTCCTCTGTAGGAATGCTTTCCCCTTAATGTGCAGGATTTGAAATGGCAGTAAAAACAAAAAAAAAAACAAAAGGTTTTGTTGCTGATTGCTAGATGCGCATCTGAAATTGTTAGAGGTTAAAAGGGACATCTTTTACAGTGTAGGCGGCAGTTGGGGCTCTACTCTGCAAAGTTAAACCACATATTAAACCTCTTATAACATTGAAAGTCTGTGTCTAAAGGGAAGGAATGCTTTAAATGTAAGGGCACAATGTCGAACATTTTGAAATCCTTCAGAGGGGAACTGTGGGCTAATGAATGCGTGTGCAAGAACTGAAACCGGCTACAAGTGGATGAGATTTCATATTTCACTCTCCCTACCGATTTTCTGCTATCACCATCCTACACAAAACCATAGAGCAGAACTCTCTCCTTCATCACCAAACACTCTCTTTTACTTTGAAGCATAAATCTCTCACATGCTGTCACAACAATCAGAAATATATGGCTGTTCTGTTTTTGCTTTGACAGCAGTATTCACATACAGAAGGAGACAGAGGATCTTAATACAAGCTTTTCCTCTGACTTCGTCTTAGTGCTCGGTAAAGTACAAAGCAGAGAGAGGGGTTTAAGACACACAGAGGATGAAAGATGTTTCTTCCCTTGATCCACTTACTCCCTCATATTTATATTCAGAAGGGTTGCTATCATATACAAATCCTTAAATGCTGTAGTGTTGCTTTTTTACACTTTGTGCTGGAAACAAAACTCCATTCCCTATAGGGTTACCAAAATCAATGGGTCTTCACAAGTTACTAACAGATTATTGTGTAAAACATAATCATGTATGAATGAATGCTGGTTAAATCAAGTCTTCATGATGCAATGGTTCAGCTCTTTCATCAAAATTTATTTACATACATAGAGTTGGCATCATATATCTCATGCTGCTTGCTGCTTATACGTACAAAAATAGAATCTTAAATGACGCACCCTGCCCATATTCGCCTGCACATCTGTTAAGTTGGAGAGAATATTAAAGAACACATCCACAAGAGGTCACTGTTTCACACAGACCTCCACAACTCCTTTGTTGCTGCTCCGTCTGCCCTCTCTACAGCTGTTCTGTTGTAGTTGTCTGTCTCTGTGCCCAGGTGAGCTTACATCTGTAGTTTCTAACAACTCATAAATATTATTCAATATTTCATCAGAAAGTTTGAGAAAACTTCCACCATTTTACTTACCAAAATATTCTTTGTCATTTAAGGCCGGCCACACACTAGACGACTTTTTAATCTGAAACAATTTTAAAACCGTGAGAGACCACAGACTTCAGGACAACTTCCAATGATTTTTCATCTTTAATCTTCTGACTAGACGACTCAGCCAGACTGTCAGATCACTGGAGACCACACACCTGCCAACCTGCCTACGACCTCGCATGATCACGTGACTTCAGAAAAACAAAAAGCAAAACACGGATGTCTGTCGATAGCATCTTGCTGTCTCTCCACAACAGGCTGTCCTGGCATGCGTTACAGGTGAAGCAAAAATCATAATACAAGGGAAAGACTCGGGATGAAATCATGGCTGAAATTAAGTTAAAGTTGTGTTCATGGTTGTGAGTGGTGAAAGTACGTAAGATCTGGCTATGACGCTACCCGGTCTGCTCGCCCTCCTTGGTTGTTTTGGGTACTCCCTCAGCAGCACTACGACCTACAATCGTAGATATCAAACGTGTTTGATATTTACGATTCGGGAATTTGGAGGCTACGACATGATTTGCAGCAGTACAACAATTGTGTTGACACCACACACATGCAGACTACTCAGACAAACAGTCCTTCGCAACGAGGCTCCTCTCGGGATACGCCCCCACGTAGTTGGAGGAGGCAAATCTTGTCCCAAATCAGGTTTAAAATCCTGTAGTGTGTGGGCGCCCTAAGAGGGCTCTAACTGCAGACAGCAGATATCAGAAACCCTTTCTTGCAGACCTCTACTGTGAGATGCTGCCTCTGTCAGGCTAGAAGTGATGTAGTTTGCCAGTACATGTTTCCTGTTTAAGAAGATTTTATTCATAAACAAAGTCTAGCAGTTACATCAATGAAATAACCACATTGCAAACATTACAGACTAAGCAGCATTTCAGAATTAAAACAGAAAAAAAGGACAGAGGTTTAACCTGGGATTAAATTATTTATAGGCCCGTTTTAGAAGTAATTATGCAAACAGTGGCTCGCTTTAGCTTTGTTAGCTTTTGCTAAAGCTTAAGTAGTTACGCTAGCTTTATAGTCAATGTTACTATATAAGCCAATGTAGCTATGTTAGCTTTCACTTTAGCAAACATATGTAATCATAATATAGCTACATTTGCTACATAGATAACTTGGCTATATAGCTAATGCAGCTAAAGCTAACATTGCTAAGTTAGCTTCAGGAAACATAGCTTTAGCAAATGTACCTAACTGTAACATAGCATGCATTAGCTAGAAAGGTAACTCAGCTATATAGTTAACGCAGCTAAAACTAAAGAAGCTATGTTAGCTTTAGCAAGTGTAGCATAAGCCAGTGTAGCAAACAGAGCTTTGATTGCTTTAGCTAAGTCCGACAGATGGTATGTACCTACATAACTTACGTAGACAAAATTGCTTTGTGAGCTTTAGCCTTAGCTACTCTAGCTGTTTGAGGACAAGCTTTTATTCCTGTAAGCCAACTGTTTAGCTGGCTTTATTAAACATTTTTTAAACTAGGCCTTTCAACTTTTTGTATCCTACTCTTGCCTTAATTCATATCCAAACCCTAACAAAAAGTGTAATCCAATTTTATTTTCAAATTTTTAGCATTTACCTCTGACCTGACAGAGTTGGGATCTAAGATCTGTGGTCTACAGTACGCTTTTGGTCTGTATCAGTAAGTTTCAAAATAACATGCAATGCAATACTATGGACAAAATGAAAGTAGAGTACTGGCAGAAAGCTTCCTCTGTATTAGTTTTTTGTTTCTAGCATAGGGCATAACCCCCTATGTCCTCTTACACATGGTTACAGAGGCAAGTCAAACAGAAGTCCATTCATTCCTGTAGTCCTGTTTTTGTCTTTTGTCTCAGTAATTCTCAAAACGCATATTCCAATCTTAAATTACCAAAAACGGACAAAATATACTTTCAGTTACTCAGAGTTTCTATCAGGTTTCTATGCATCTGTAAAGAAATGCTTTACCTTGTGTTGGACACTGGGAGGAATCATTCATATTCAATATGACTGATAGACATCAGTCACATTCGATATAATGGCAGCATTATAGAAGTTGTAGGCTCCAAACATTGGGAAACTTGTAGTTTAATAACAAAAATTGCAAGCAAGCTTCTGCACTTTGTCTAAATTTCAAAACTACATTTCTTCACTACAGTTAAGTTCACAGATTTGTGCAATTTAGACTGGGAGTTGCAGCTTGACTGAATATTTTCCAAGCTTCTGCACTTCTTAGTACTAGCCAATATTACGATAAAAGGGATTCTATTTTTTCAAAACACATGGTTTAAAAAAATGTCCACATATCAAAACATTTGGACAGCTTTATGCCTTAGAGTGAGCTTATTATTTAAGGAGAATCCAAATGCCAAAATCCTCAAGGGGAACCTATAACTCGTGTTAGGAGCTGGATATATGCCAGCTAATCCATGAATAATTATTAATTAGGTAATTAGGTTTATGTTCAGGTCATATGTGTTTCTTGAGTCCCCTCGTATCATGAAATTCTGGCCATGGAGGGGAAAGAAAGAAAGCATGTGAAAGACATTAAACCTTCTCACCACTACGTGGCCCCAGTGCTCTACTGACATGCAATAACAGGCACATGTACAACAATGCATGCTGGGTTTACCAACAGTATTTTTGCACCTGCTAAGATGGATTACGGATAACCTGAGCAAACAGCACACTACCTCCTTTATCATAGAAATCTTACTGAATAACAAGCTAAAATGTCCTACTTTGATCCTGGTCAAAATTGTGACAGACAGAACATTCATCCAACCACCCTCCGAGTTTTTTTTCAGCCTCTGCCCTCTCCCAATCACTGTATATCGAAGGGTTTCCAGATGGATGTGTAAAACAAATCCATCTGGCGTGTCAGGTTAATATATACCTCTGTATCAGTTGATATTTAGTAGTACAGACAGTATAATAGAGCTCAGTGAAGTTGCAGGGTAGATCTGTCCTTTAAACAGTTATCTCTTATTTGCTAAAAATTCAGCTCCTAACACCAGCCTTAATGACTCACCAACAGTGTACACCCTCACACCTTTTCCTTTGTTAGAGAGCAGACTGGGGGCTCCCAACCAGCTCTTATGAGACTAATTAAGCTTAAATATGAACAATGATAGGTTTGTTTGTTACAGGCGAGGTCATTCACCAGCATATAGAGCTAATATCATAGAGCTCATTAGAAAGACTCCCAGGAGTCAAGAGAAGGCAGGAGTGATTCCTTTTTCTTGGGGTCGATGGATCACGTTGAAGGTAAAAACACCCTTTAGGTATTAAATATGCTGGTATTTCATCACATATTTTGTTTATTATGTGCATTTTTATAACAAGATAGAAGACAAACAGAAAGTCTTATAAAGACCAAATTCATAGTGTTCAGTCATGGTACAGAGGCCTGGAGGGCAAAAAGAGCTTGGGACATTGTCAGTTAACATTGTCAATGTGCAGCTGCAGCACTGGACATCTTGATTCTCCATTCTCCATCTCTTTAACTACAACCTCAACAAAACTGCAGAAGATTGCTACATGAATTTAAACTATGAGGTTTAAGTCCAAGCCACATAAGACAAAAAAGTGCATGAGTATATCTGCCATAATGGAGATCCATCCCCTTAGCCGCTAGGAGGAAAGTCTACAACAGTATGGACAAGTTTATGTATTCTGGATGTGTATGGGTGTATTTGTTTTCACTTTGACATGAAAGAGGTTTTAAAGTGTATTTCTTTTGTCAAAAGCTCAACTATACTGACCGTGATTGATTTATAAAATCATTAAGAGGGTAAAACATCCAAGGGGTGAAAACTTTTTAAAGGCACTATAAGTATAGATTGGTTTTAGCAGTAGTTACAAGAACAGTGGCTCACTTTAGTTCCATTAGCTTTAGCTAAAGCAAACATAGCTACACTAACTACGTAGTTAATGTTATTACATAAATCAATATAGCTTCATTAGCTATAGCTTAAGCAAAGTGAGCTTTAGCAAACATCACTAATACTAACATACAGTAGCTACAATCGTTACATAAGCTAAGGTTGCTATGTTATCTTTACCAAACAAGCATAAACTAATGTAGCTCATGTAGCTTCATTAGCTTTAGTTTTAGCTACATTATAAACACTGTAATTCCTCACTTCTCTCTCCCTGCTTTCTACTCCATCCAAAGCCATGTCCTCAAAAAAAGGGGCAAAGCCCCATATAAATAAATAAAATGGACTAGAACAATAACATCCTGGAATTGAGGCCAAAAGATTTAAAACTCCACCTGCTGACTGGCTGCAGCACAGACTATAAACTCCAACTCCTCTGTGTTAATAGACGGGACATGGGTCAAACTGGAAAATTAGATATACTTACATTTATTCTCAAACATGGTTTCTGTCTTTTAAGTTATTTATTATCATGTTAGTTTATGTCCAGATGCTCAATTTCCTGAGAAGTTTAGTTTGAATCTGTAATGTGCCAAAAAGAGGTAGTAATGTCATGACTGACAAATGCAGCTCATGCAGCATTCTTATACAGATTAGAAGTATGGAAGAGGAAAAGCGGAAGAAAACATAACAAAAACTAACAATACAGTCATTAAAATTTCGTAAACTTGAGTGTTGGCTCCAAATTAACACAAGAATTAATTCTACTACTGACTGTTGTGTTTGCTTCAGTTTGCAGAGGATGTGTGAAAATAATCCTGTGGATCCATCAGCCAGCTCTAATCAGAACATTTTTGATCAAAAACAAATCAACAGCACAAATTTTCAGTGAACATCATGAGGGTATTTTGGCATCACTTTTGTACAATGGTAGGGTGCAAAGGTGTGATGTGTTGTTCATACTAATAAAGAGTCAATGGCTTGCACATGCATTTTTTAAGTCAATATTTCCATGTTCTGGATACTCTGCAGTGTAATTACAAACCCTGGGAACCAATACCCCAGAGTCTGTTGTTTTAAGCTCCTGTATGGCCTCTTAACTCTGAGGTTATGTAGGTTTCAACCATAACCAATCAGGTTTTAAGGACCCCTGCCCTGAGTTTGAAGTCATCATGGACTGTGAGTAAAAATGGTCTGCTGTTTGACCCACCTTTGACCAGCAAAACAGATTTTGATTATGCAAGCTGTATGAGCGTCAAAAATCTATACACTGATTAAACCTTTTGACCTGCCAGAGTAGAAGTAGCCAGCGTGTGGAATGAGTGTATGAGAAACACAGAGAGAGAGAGTCCTGACCTTAATCTGTGCCTGTAGGTCAAACTTTAATATTTCACATTTCACACGCCAATTTTAATCATTCTTCCCTGTGAGGGCACAGGTGCTCGTTTGGGATGAGATCATTTAGCTAATGAGAAATATCCTTCACATAGCAGGACGGCAGAATGATTGAAAAGATGATGCTGATGCTCAAGATAAAACCACACTTTCTTATACTTTAACGACAGGCTAGGTCAGCTGCCAGTGAGTGTATGAGAGTAATACATGTTAAACTTTGTCTATGTCACTGCGCCTGCAACTAACAATGTCCAGTGTATACCATCAAGTTTGGATATGTTGGTCAGTTTATTGACTCATTTAGTCTGATCGGGAAAAAAACTCCATAAATCCAAATCCAAATCAAAGCTCTAACATGCCGCAACAGTCAAAAATGCTTTGAAACACACATCAGAATCAAGTTCCCCAGAGTGTTGGATTCCCATAGTACGACCTTTTGGCCTCTGGCGATGGAGTGAGTATGAAATTATGATCGGAGGGCACAGCAAGGCCAAATAAAATCAATGTAGACATTTACAATGTAAATAAATGATGTAGCATATAAATATATATATATATATATATATATATATATATATTGAATACTGATTATTTTTGACTCGTATTGCAAATTGGATATGAATTTTTGCATTAAAGGGTCTTTGTCATTCTCATATTTAATAAGAAAAAGTACAAAAATTAAGAAGGCTGGATTTTTTTGTTGGCTGTTCTAAAAAATGGCACCTGAATGATTAAACTTGGAGGATGACTGTTGTTACAATTTGAAAGATTGTAAGTTTTACATTGCAGAATGACTTTAAAGTTGTTCTCCCTGTAACAGCTGTTATTTTTCAAGTTGGTTGTCACACATTGAAGTTACTGTATATTTTGAAAATGTGAAAGATAAGTTCTTAAAATGTAGGATTTTGAGAGCAAAAGGTGACAGTGTGATTTTTTTTGTACATCCATGTTTAGCTGAGCATGGAGAAGGGTTGGGTAGCTTTGAAAGAGTCTGGGAGCTGTTTATCTATGTATCTATAACTTGCAAGGGACAGATACACAGACACCTAAAATCATTTCTATGGTAGCTTAGTCCATAAGTAACTAAATTAACATTGTGCTGTTCTGAAGAAACTTTAGATTCATTTAGAAGAGATTCCTAAAGTATATGGAGTTGCATCTTTTGTTCTGCTTCCAAACAATCAGACTTCTTTTTGCAGCCAGTAAGGTTGCTCCCTGCTGGCCACAATGAAACTGAGCTTTAAAGGGATATTTAGGTATTTTTGAAGTTGGATTGAATAAGGTACTTGGCAGTAGTAGTGGCATTAGCCTCCTGTGATTTCAGTGTGCATTGTCCCTTTAAATATGAGGCGCTTGGTGAAGCTAGGCTACATTACATAGCAGAAAGGTGCAGCAGTTCTGCTTGATTTAACAAGTTTAACCAATAACAAAAACAATGCTGGCCCAATAATTTGCTATTTTTTTAAGTATTTATTTTGGGCTTTTATTGTGCCTTTATTTGATAGAGGAGGACAGTGGATAGAGTTGGAAACAGTATCAAAGGAGAGGGAAGAGACACGCAGGAAAGGGCAACTGGCCAGATTCAAACCCGGGCCGCCCACGTACATGGGGTGCACCTTAAACCACTAGGCCATCTGTGCCCCACTACTATGCTATTTTGAAAAATTTTGAAGTTTTTTATTCTTCCCCCAGAAAGCCTCTGTGTTTGGCACTATTTCACAAGCTTCGGCGACCGACTAAGAAATTCCTGATTGAGGATAGCGACTCACAGATGGCTGCAGCCTGCATCACTCCCTATCCAGAGTTGCCCGACGCACTGAATGCTGATGTTTCGCAGACCTTTCTTAAACTTTGTGGATATAAATTGGAAAAACAAACCCGAAGAGCTGAATGGAAATTTGTGATCCAAGTAAGTTTATGGCTGCCGCTTTAATTAGACACACTACAGTTGGCAAAATACGTTTACTTTATGAAAAATTGTGTCAGCTGAGCTGGAATAACTAGTTTTAGCTTAATTACTTGTTGTTTCTTCTGACACAGCCTGCAGACCCAAACAGCTGTTCAGACATGCTGCGGCAGAAGAGTTGGTAGCTGAAGCTCACTTTGCAAAATAGAGCTGAACACAGACAGTGTGTCCTGAACCACATACTTCCCTTCTAAATGCTAAACATTTTGAGTGCATGAGTGCACACAGTGCATTCACATTGAGAAGTACACTAATATGCAGTTTACTACTGGCACACGCAAAACTGTCCAAGAATTAGGAAGGATCAGGGCCACCCCTGGTCAAAGTGAGCCCCCCCCCCCCCCCCACAATGCATGAAGTGATTAATTGCAGAGTGAGAGGACACTGCACACTTAATGATTGATCAGGTATTGCACCGATCTCCAAAAATAGATATCTTGAGGGTTGAATTATTCAAGTATGATGCCCAGTTAAAGTATGTTTGGCCAGCACTTTACATACAATATCTCAATCATATTTATCATGCAAACACTGGCCTGATGTGCAGAGAGGGAAGGGAAAAAAAGCTCACACATGACCAGGTCCTATGTGCTGTACATGGTCTGCATATGGGGAGGGGCAGGCCTAGGAAGGATGGACACTTTGCACCCTCAGTGGATGTCATATTGATGACGCAGTGGATATTGTACTGTTAGCAAGCTGGCACACTAGCTAATGTTGGCATCTGCTAACAAGCTAGCTTGTTATTAGCAAGGGCAGAAGATTTCAATCAAGAAAAGGGCATCCGAGGCAAAATAAGTTTGTTTAAAGTTATATGAATTAAATAGTGAGTGGAAATAGCTGTCAAATTTCAATTATAATGGTGTAATGTCAGCATTGTTTTTCGCCCCTTTTTTATATATATATATTTATTTATTCTTTATGTAACCAGGTTTGTCCCACTGAAATCAGAGATCTCTTTTTCAGGGGGGGCCTGATCAAGAATATTAGCAGCACACAGTTTGCGCAATGGATGTTAGCCGATAATAAATCATCAGGTAAAAACTAAAACCTAAATCCTTGGAGGCTAATACCACTACTGTTGCCGAATATATTTTACTACCAACTTCAAATATACTGAATTATCGCTGTTAAAGATTGTCAGCATTGACTTCAGTTTTTAAAAAACATGACTGGACCAATCAAACCTCTTCTTCAGGTTGCCTTTCTCCATTTATATACACAACTTAACCTGGTCACTTATTAGCTCCTGCAATGATTATTACTACAGATGCTGCCTCACACAAACTGATCATTTTAACCAACATGCTGTTTCTTCTCTTTGGACTGAGGACATAGAAATCCTACAGTGGCAAATTATATGTGCAGCACCATTTATCAAAACAAATTTGTTTGTCAGTTATTTAAAACTTAATCCACAGCAGTTTTTACAAGCTGCTGTGTGTGTTACCGCTCACCCCCTAGCAGCTGTTTTGCTGCATCGAGATATTAATTAAGTTTATAGCAGCTGCGCTGTCTTTTGAAGGGCAGGGAGGAAATAAATCCAGAAATTCTATCAGCACTTGAAGAAAGTCTGTTTTTCTAAGGTGTACAGTAATTGTAGATTTTTACAGCATTTGCTCATTTACATGTGTTAGATTAGTTAAAATCCAATCACTCGAAACCTTCTTTAATATGAGCATTGTAAAAAATTAAAGACATTGTTTTTGTAATCACTGTGACACTTCTTAAAATGGCAAGAAAGCTGTCAAATGTCCTACAGAGACTATTCATCTTCATAACAAAATGTTTGGTGCTCATTAAATCTCCCTCTCATTAATCACACGCTCATCCTCGCAGCTCTAATGAGCTCCCAGCATGTCTGTTTGAGCAGCAGAGTAAATATGTGATGGGCAGCTTCTCGTTCAAATTTCTGACAAAAAAAGAAAAAAAAAAGAAAAGATGCAGTCTCAGCAGTTTGAATATTTCATGCTGTCCTTCACTGAGAGAAGCAGCCGATCCCCTGACCGGTCATAACATTGGCGTATTACCTCAGAGAGAACAGCATCTGCTTCGACAACCTGTCTGTCACTTTCAAATAGCTCTCTGCTCTCTGCACGGGCTCAGGGAACTTTCAAACTTAATGTCAACATGTAACTACAGCTAAAGCCATTAAAGCCCATCCTTAAAGATGGTCATATTCATAATTGAGTTTTTAGTTGATACATAAGACCAGAAAGTACAGTCCTGCAAAGATAAGACACGCCTTGGCAGCAACAACAGAGCTCCTTTTTCCTGTCCAACCTTTAATTCAAAACACTGATTCAAAGTGTTCTGGGGTGATTTATTCACATCATTATAACCTTATTATTTCTTTTACATATGAGTGCACACAAATTTTTTACACCTATCATTTCCCTTATCATTAAATTCTTTAGCTTGTAGACTACTGCCCTCATGTGGCCACAAAGTCAGCTGGCAGCAGTTTTCATTCCTGTGCTCACCGTTACCTTTAATTCAATTACATATCACACACTGACAGCTTCACAATCTTTTAACTCCTCTCAGTTTTTATCATAACTGGAAGTGAATATAAAATACTATAATTAAGGTTTCTTAATTGAATATATTTTGGATATTTTTTGCTGTCGACACTATCACCAAAGCATTTTCAATGATAAGATCCTGCTCTTTTTAAATGCAAAGTATGCCAGCCAACATGCAGCATTAATATAAAAGTAACCATGCTGTAATTCTGCACTTTCAATTTAGTTTTGTAAATTCTCAAATATGTCAAGACAGTCCAGCTGCAGGGGTGCCCAGATAGCCAAGCGGTCTAAGGCACTACCCATGTACGCAGGCACTCCAGGTTTGAATCCAGCTTTCTGGTCCTTTACCACATGTCCCTCCCCACTCTCTCTCCCGTTTCCAACTCTATCCACTGTCCTTCTCTATGTTATAAAGGCATGAAAAGCCCAAAAAATAAATCTAAAAAAAAAATAAAAAATAAAAAATAAAAATTAATGCTAAAATATAATTATTATTGTTATCCATGAATTTTCAAATTTACTGATTACAAAAAAACTGAAAAAATAGTAAAGAACATTAATATTTCTTGATTAATATCTCAAATTATATTTACTTGCATTCCTGAACAGAAAAATAAGTTTTAGTGCTTGAATGTTATGCTTGATTAATTTCTGACTTCTCAGAGAAGCCCAGTGAGCTGAGTCAAATTTAAGTGAATTCAGTTTGAAATTCCTCATTCCTGTTCAAAATGGTAAAACGTAGAGAACTCACTGAAAATGAAGGAGTCCGCATTAAAGCACTTCATGATGCTGGATGGTCTTTGAGACAAATATGACAGGTGGTCTAATAAATTTGTTAAGCACTGTACCTCCGTATTCTATGTAGCTTATGCAGTTAAGTAGCTATTCAAACTTTGTAGTTAATGCAGCTTCGCATTGGATGTAGTTAACGTTAGCTTTGTTGGTAGCTATCCATGAGCTTTATGAGCTCTAGCATTAGCTACATTAGCTCCATAATCTACGTAGCCTACACAGCTAACAGAGCTAAGAAGCTACATTTGCTATGTAAAAGTGTTTTCATGGAGGAGAAGCTTTTCTCCTGTAAGCAGACTGTTTACTCAGCTTTATTCGAACATTTTGTCATTAGGTTATGCTGGTCAGACTTTTAACTTTTATCTTTCGGTATCATAACTCTAACCTTAAACTTTGCCCTATTCTTACCAAAAGTTTCATCCAATTTTATTTAGAAAGTTTTAGTGTGTACTTCCATTCTGGCAGATGCAGCATCTCTCAGTAACGGTCTACAAGCGGCGGCGTCTGAGAGTTACGGCCTGTAGCCATACCTCTTTCAAATATGTAGCTGTAGTGTAAGCTAGGATAACCCAGACATATAACAAGTATATTTGGACTAAAGAATCCAGAAATGATGGCTGTGATATCATACTGCTGATGTAAACGGATGGTATGTCTTTTTTAATGAAGATCACTCTGAATAACAGGATAAATAAGTCATCATCTATACAAAAGGATGGGAAATGGTACAAACAGTCAATCTGTTTCCATGGCTCCTCCGTTATTCATCATCCTTTAAGGAAACCTTGCTCATTATTTGACTGATGACTTTGATGAAGAGATTTAATTGTGAGTTTAGTGAGATAAATGAGATTAATAAGGTTCGGGTCTAAACAGTAAAAGGTTTACTTTGTTACTGCAAAGATCATTAACCAACATGCTCAGGAGTAAACACCATAAGTTATTCTTATTGGAGGGAAATTGTGGAGAAAAAGATTTAAGAGTGTGCTGTGCTCTCTGGAGGCTCTTGTTTGTTTGGGAAATTTGGATGTAGCTCTGTGTTTGCCATAAATGTAAAGTTCATAAAAACATTAGGAGGATTTAAAGGGTGTCTGTGGAATTAAAACACTTCTAATCATCTAATCAGTTATTGCATGTTATATAACAGTCCAGTCCATTACAAATGAATGAGCATGACCCCTTAAAGCACCATTCATTTAACAGCATTCTTGATTTAATTATATATTCATCCTTATAGTTATTTCTCAGTTATTGGTGTCTGTACCTTTGTTCAGGACCGTGATGTCATCACTGGGCTCTTGAACCAGTTTGCAGTAAAGTGCTGGTTCTGGATCCACATCAATGCCACTGCTACTGATCACAGATTCAAGCTGCCGGGAAACAAACCTGAAACACAAACAGCTAATGTTAAGCATACCAGTTACCCATGGACTTAGAGAAGATTTTAACTTTTTTTTTTTTTTTTTTTTTTTTTTTTTTACCACATTTATATTTTTCTATATGATTTTTGGGCTTTTTGGAACTAATTAGTAGATAATTATAATCACTACACTGTAAAAACAAACAAGATGGAATACTCCAAATATTAGTTGTAACTGGCTATTTAATTGTTTAGAAGTGGTGGAAACACATTTTTTGAGTATGACTCAAGTAAAAATACTTTACATGTCAAATCATGTCACCCAAAGTAAGCTAATTTGATCGATTACATGTAGCCAGGACTGAAAGACACACTATGACCCAGAAAGGGTTCTTCTGCAGAGTTTAGTAATATAACCATTGCTTTGTTGAAGTTGGTCCCTACAGGCAGGATTTCTCTAACTGAGTCAGTAACCTTACCCATGGTGCAAAACTGTCTAATGCTCAAAGGCATTATGGAAAACTCTACATATTAAGGGATGATTGTTGAATAATTTGAGAACAATGACAAAAAATACTTAGAGTGATCATGTACTGTTTACTCAAGAAAAGTTTTCACCAACTCAGAAAAATAGAGCTGAAATAGCTATTTTGAATTTATATGTTAACATGAATTATTTTTTTTCTGACAGCCATGGTCCAAGGTTTCTTTTTTTGAACCCAAAAAGGTAAATTTGACAGGTGTTCAGCATCCTACAGACAAAAAAAAAATACCACCAGCACTGATTCAGAATTCAAGACACAATCAGACAAAATACATTAAAAACTATGTTTGAACAAACAGTGATGTTTAAAACCAAGTCATGATAAAGCACTTTTAAAAATCCATTCTGAAAAATACTGAAAAAGTTCTAAAAATAAATAAATAAACACAAAGAGTTAAACAGTGTAGGTTTTGTTCTCTGTTGCTGTGTAAAGCAAAAATAAATAAATAAATAGACTGTCCCTTCAATTTTTGGATTTATGAGAAAGAAATGCTGAAACTTCTGATTGCAACTATCAGCAAAACTGCTATAGCTGTGGACGAACATACAGTACAACAAACTAGGGCTGCCTTTATGCCCAAAGTTTGAACTTTGACTAAAAAAAATCCAGCTATATTTGTGCCAGTTTTGCTTCCACAGCTACAGAAGTCCTGTACATGTAATATCCTGTTATTTCTTGTTTGCAATTTATAAAACGTTGCAAGAAAACTGAAGTGCAAAATGACATTGTAGGCGCATTTCTGCAATTTAGATAGTGTTCAAAATGACTGCAATAAGATATTCATTCAAAATCATACAGTGAAAAAAATCTGTCTTTTAAAACCACAAGGTATTAAAAACTTTACGAGTACTTTAAACGCTTGCATCAAGAGCATTATGGTTTCCATGGTGAGTTTAGGATTTGAGTTAAGACACCTGAACGTCCTCTGTGCTGCCGGTCATGTCTCCATAGAAAGTTCATTATATTTGAAGTTTTTGCACATTGGTTTCCAACAGAACACAACAGCTCATTTGTTATTTATCAGGGTGAAAGTGTCATGAATCAACGTCAGGATCACAGAGATACAGATCAGACGGTTTCAGCGCAGCCATTAATCAAAAGGTACCGGGACTTAAGAGCAGAGGAAGTTTATTCAAGTTTTGTCCAGTTCATTTAATGTGAACATAAAATGTTGACAGCATGGGGGAAAAATATTTGATGTTCATAAAGGTGTTAACATTTCTAGACCCCTCCTAGAAAACCAACTGTTTCACCCACACTTATATCAAATATAAAAGTTATGTAGCGTGACATTAATTAGGTCTTATTGATTGCGTTGTCTTGACACTTTAATAGGATTTCCCTCATCTTATATTCATTGTCTTTTTAAAAAGGACGTGATGACCTAAGATTTAAGGATCATTCCTTTGTAACTCCTCAGAGTCTCTGTAAATGAGCCCCTGTTGTAATACATCTCAGGGGAACCAAGCTTAATGGCCTCGACTGTAAACAAACAAACCCTCCACTGTTTAGCATTTTGCCTAATTAATCTCCAGCCTCATTTATTAAAATTACAAGAAAAGGAGGAATGTATGTTAATCACTCTGGCTTTTTATTAGAGGGAAAGCCAGAGGTTTATTTCAAAAGTTGAATGGATGTGGTAAATGAACATTTCTGATCATCTGATTCTGGTGCTACTTTTTTTTATGTAAACTACCCTAAATTGTGACTCTTCCATTCATTATAGAGCTCTTTGAGTTCAATAGCTGATGGCTTTATATAATTGTCTTCTATTGTTAACATCAGTAAAGCTTTGCACCCTTTATAAACTGTATTTCTCAGTTAAACTGAAGACAGCTTTTTTCTCATCTGTTCTCATTATTTTCTCTCATCTGGGTCTTGTTAGCATCTTTTTTTTTTCAAAGTTTGATTTACCCCTGATTCTTATTTTAAAGATACTGTATATTTCTGGGCTGTAATGCCTCTGTTTAGATAGGACAGAGGCAGAAACCAGGGAGGGAGAGTGCATGGGGAATGATGTGGGAAAGAAGCCTCAGGCCAGACCTCAACCTTGACGGGAATGACAGAAGCAGGTTGTGTAGCCGTGAGGATCTGCTACTGACTTTGTCTACAAGTGGTCAGTGAAGACCAACAAACTTGACCATACAGGGTGCAATGATGGGTGAAGGAGTTGAGATTTACTGTAAACCTACAAGCCTCATGATACAGTGTCAGAAGATTAAAAGGCATTGACGAGATGCATGCACGTATAAAACATCACTTTAATCAATCAGAGGCAAAAAGTGGCAGCAACAAGTCTTTTCTTTGCAGCAGTTGAAAACAAAGACGTGTCTATGAAATAAAAACCCAGTCACAACAGTAACATCTTTACAACTTGTTCAATATAAAGCTTAAAAGACAGCAACATGTCAGTGATAAACCAGAAGTATGGATAGATAGGAAGTGATTTTGATTCACTGGTGGATCATGGTGCAGCCTTTGTATGTGGAAACTGGAGGTCAGAGCTATTACATGGGCAATTTCCTATTCAACTGGACCACTGGCACGAGCCACGAGATCCTATCACACCCCTTGTATTCATGCTGTTAAAATGAGCATTTTTGTATGGGACCTAACGGATATTTCTGGGCTTTTTAGGGCGCACTCACACTAGGGCATTCGTATCGTGCCTGGGCCCATTTGAGCCTAAAGTGCCTTCACTTGAATCTTTCAATAAGAGGCCTCTTAAATGTGATACTTCTGCACATGAGGTAATTTCAGGTTTCTTTTTGGCTTTAAAAATAAAATATGTTCATTTTTATGGATCTGCAATATATCGTTCAGGATCACTGCCAACAGCAATTATCTGCTAATAGATCCAAAGTTAATTGGTACCAACTGTTTGTCACACTAAGGCTGCTAATTATAGCAAGGTCATTCTGAAGGGCATCAATGGTGTGTAGGGGTCGAGATTGCGGCCTATCTTCAACAAGCCTTGAGCGAAAAGGCTGCGATTACACAATTAGTGAGTTTAATGAAGCCTCTCAAGCACACTAATGACCCAGTAATATCAGTGAACACCCCTTCCTATTACAGCTTTAATTGCCAGAGAGCAAAACCCCCTAATGGATGCAGATGAGATTAATTAGGCTTAAGCTTTAACAGTAAAAGGTTTGTTTGTTGCAGGCGGGCACTCATTAACCAGCATCCTTTTGGTAATGACATCACAAATAGGGCTCATTAGCAGGCTCTCGGGAGTCAGAGAGGAGAGACAATCCTTTTGTTTGGGGTCACTGCGTCCTGTTTGGTGATAAAAGCTCTCTCCGGGGTTACTAACAATTGTTGATGCAATTTTATAAAGCCATTTCATACAGTTACATTTTCAGAGTAAAACCGTCCCATTATTACACGCAAACCAGTCGGTTCATGTTGGCCTATAAAAACAGTGCATTCTTAGTTTTAAATGTTTTATTCGATGGCTGAATGTTTGATATCAATCACACTATTAGAGAAGGTGTATTAGAATTCAACCCAAACATGAAGGCAGCACTGATCATTCATTATCTGCCTGTTTGAGAAACAGATGTGTTTCAAGATTTAATTAAGCTTCACACAATCAAATGATAATTGTCTTCGATTGTTTGTTTAGAAGGGGTCCACTTGAAAAAACACTGGCAACTCACAGGGGCATTTATTTACATGTTCCTCCAAATTCGAAACCTCAGTAATTGCTAATAGATGCTGTTGAGATTAATTAGGTGAAGGTTTGAACACTAAATGCTTTGTTTGTTTTGACATGTTTTCAACAGGTTCATTATGAAGACTCTAAGGATGCAGAAAGAAGTCTTTTAGTCTAGAGTTGTTAAGTCCTGTTTGATGTTAAATGAATCCCCAGAGAAGAGGATCCATGCTTTGTTTTCATTCAAAGAGATTTTTTTTCTTACACCACGGGCCTGAATATTCAGAGTAATCAGAATTCTTATATGAAATTGTAGCCCAAAAATGTTGATTCAGCTGTCATAGTCAGAGGCTTTAATTCTCTTTCTTACAAAACCCAAAACCTGAGAGTAAAATTGTGTATAAAGATAGGCTGATACAGATTGGTCTTTCACAGGGCTTATTCTTGTATTGTCTTTTAGTTTAAAAAAGAACAGCTTTCTTAAAAATCCTGCTACCATGATATTGTTGACCCAGTATGATGTTATTTCTTGAATATGTTTTGAGTTTATCATTACATCCCTGCTAAAACCCTTAGGTTTAAAAACAATCATGTTGTCATTACTGGTGTACACTGGGACTATTGTTTGACCTGAAGAGACCACACAGTGACAAATAATCAATAAGCCCTCCCTATCAGCCAGTTTCTTTGGGTTTGACACACAGTTCCACACAAAAAAACTTCAGTATTGATATTTCAGTGCCATTTTGGAATTGATTTTACTCCTTAATTGTAATTTTTTTCCTCAATTCTGAGTGATAAGTATTGCTAGTTTTGATAGATCAGTGTTATTCCAACTCTGTAGAGAGTCAATTGCTATTTCAAATCTGGGAGGATATGTGGCGTAATTTTCCAATCATGCCCTTGCACAGAGGGTTTAGATTTGTTTAAATGTGTAAAACTGTGTTCAGGCCTACAAGTTGCCTTTCGCACAGTGATTACTGTCAGGTTTCCTTTGATCATGTTTCTGGTGGACTCTTGTTAGATTCTGTTGCACCATGGGTGAAGTTATTCACTGAGTTAATGACTTCCTGCCTGTTGAATTTCTATCCTTTCAGAAAAGCAAAACCTAGCTTTGAGTTTGTATTCCTACCTTTTCCATGCCGGAAAAGGTGGTCAATGTGGGGATGTTCAAGTCAGTTAAGAGTGAATTGCAAAGTGTTGAAAATAAATGCTGTAAAAACTTAAATCAACATGAAAGTGAAATGAACTAACATGTTGTGATAAAACCACAGTAATAAAATAATGTTGGCAGTGTTAGGAGAGTCAAAATATGAGCACCTTCTAAAGTATACATTTAACCCAGAGCCTGTGAGAATTATATAATCTTGGGGAAAGTGTCACATTTAACACTGTGTGAGTCGAATTAACACTCACAATTTTTCTGTGTAAACACAAAGAAGATCTGGTTGACTAAATATAAGACATTTAGGGTAAGTTGACTTCTCATTTAGTCATGCTGTCTCTTCACAAAGACAATAAAATCAAATCTCTGTGGTTTAGTAGGTCCACACCCAACAAGAGGTTATTTCTGTTTGTCAATTAATTTTTGTCTTGAGATGTGCATGTTTACAAAATTAAACCAAAACTCAGACCCCAAGATAAGTGTTTCTGGTGATGCATTTTAGTTCTTTAGTAGCTACATTCTGCTAATGGGTATGGCTGATATACTGGTGTAAATATTGACCCCAAAAAAAGTTGTATTTGTCGATTCCAAAAGTTCACTTTTATTGGATATCTGCTGTTAACATTAAATTTCCGATAAAATCATGCATATTTATTAATGCTATGTCTTTGTGAATAATGCCACAAAGAGTACTTTGGAGGATGGAACGTTTTTTATGAATTGGCATTTTACAAAGACAGACTGATTAAACGTGAAGCACACTCTGTGCCTCAGTATGAGATGTGCTCTATGGATAAAGTCTGACTTTGACAAAACATAATGTCCAGGATCATTTAAAAATGTTTGTTTTGTCTGCATAAAGGAGGATATACTTTTCATGGACAAACATTTTTGGGGACTGTTTTACCTTGTAAAACTATCATTCATTAGAAGCTGTTTCAAGTGTATTTTTATTGGGAAAAATCCACATGATGAGGCACATGTTTTACATGTGACATGTGTCAACCCTGTCTTTTCCTGACTGGAGAGCTTAACTGCAATGCAGGACAAAGTAAAGGTTTAACTGTCTTTATGATATCTACTTTAAACAACTTTTTCATTATTCATTTGTGTTCTTTTATACTACTGTATTTTAGAAAAGTAAGTGAGTAAAATCTATTTGATGTTGCACCTTCCACAGAGCAAGTCACAAAGTGCTTCTTAAACAACATAAAAAAGCAACACCAAAAAAATCCTGCATGGGCTAGAATAAAACACAGAAACAGTAAAAGAGCAATAGAAATGTTAGACATTTCCCCTTGTCTAGATTGATCAGAACTATTACACAGTCACACAGTCAAAATTTTCTGGGTTTGGTAAACCTCAGTTATCCATGAAAATTCAAGCGGAGGCCATAATTCCTGCACAGTTAAGACATTACATTACTGTAAGTTTACTGAATTCAACCTCTGGCATTAATCCTAAAGTTATAGGTTTCATTTTGAATGTGGATGAGTTCATCTATAAAATGCACTGCCATTAGTTCTACTCTCTAAGGATCAAATGAATCTGACTCTTTCATCAGACTGCTGAAAATTGTCTTCTGATTGATCTCCAGAGATCAGTCATAGACTATATTATCAGAGTTCACCAGTCAGCAGCTATCTGTAAGCTGCTTCACAGTCAGTATCATGAGGTCGTGCTAAATGACTCTGAGAAAACAGAGGATCAGGTGAGCTGACTTTTACATTATCATTATGTAACATCCTGCAGAATGACTGTATAATTGTTTATTTGTGCTGTCTAAATCTGAGTGATATTGCATTTGTGCATTTGATTCGTGTGTTAAATGTGATATGATCTCTTTGGTTGTAAAACTGGAACATTTTTGAAATTTTGCAGACAAGACGCCTTCCTCCAACACAGTCCAGCGATGCCCTCTCTCAGCCCTGTCTATAACAAATCTGTCACTGTTCGTCCTCCTGGCTTTTACATAATTGGATTTGAGACATTTCCCTTCATCAGTGTCTATTTCATCTTTCTGGTGTTTGTCTATGCTGTTACTGTGGTCTTCAACAGCCTGGTGATCTGTACGATCGCCTTTAATCATTGTTTACACACTCCAAAATTTTTGGCAGTGGTCAACCTGGCAGTAATCGATGTCATACTTAACACTTGTCTTATCCCCTGCATGATCAAGATATTTCTAGTGATGGACAACTTTATTCCGTATAACTTGTGTTTGGTGCAAATGTTTTTCTACTATGCTTTTGGAACTTTGGAGTCATATGCGCTTGCTGTTCTTGCTTACGATCGGTTGATTGCCATTTGTTTCCCTCTGCGTCATAACTCCATCAACACCATGCGGAGCATGTCTTGTATTTTGGCCATGACTTGGCTTTTTAGTGTGGCAATCATTGCATTTTCAGTATCCATAATGACACAACTGTCTTTTTGTAAATCTGTTCAAGTGTTCAGCTATTTCTGTGACTATGCTCCTGTGTTTCGGCTTGCTTGTAATGATTTCTCAATGCAGTGGATGGTGGCCTCTTTGCTCACCATCCTGTTACTTGTGGGACCTTTTACTTTTATTTTTCTGACTTACGTCATCATCCTGGTGACTGTGTTCAGGATGAAATCTTTAGACAATCGGGTGAAAGCTTTGGCCACTTGTATTGAGCATCTCATTCTTGTCGCCGTGTTTTACATTCCTCTTATTACCATTTTTACCATCGGGTTTTATCTGCGTCTCATTGACCCAGACCAGCGTGTGCTGAGTCTTTCTCTGGCTTCTTGTATCCCACCTTGTGTCAATCCTATTGTATATTCTTTAAAAACCAAAGAGATTAAAGTCAGATTCATGGCTGTAATGAAAAAAAGGAAAATTGACATTGTAACTCCAAAAGTAGAAAGGTTAGGGAAATCCCAACAAAATTCAGGTGCTAACTGTTTGCATTCTGTCTCAAAAATCAGATAAAATTGGGCTCTTGTATGAGTCTCTTTGTCCCCTCACCTTGCCTTGACCCAACAGAGAGAAGGGGGTTAATATGGGACACCATTTTTTACTAGAAGGGTGGACATGCTTGTAACGTTGCTAGATTGTGAGGAGAAAAGTCTAATTTGGTTTGTTAACAGACGAAACAAAGGGCACATCTTCAGAGGTCATGAAGATTCATCCTCTGCTAATGTGGTTTTAAATTATCATGTCATAAACATGTGTCATATCTGATTATTTCAAATCCTGTTATTTGGTGTCTCTGTGGTCATTTTTGTTTTCATTTTTTTTTTTTCATTTGGAGTTTGTGATTGAGTGTTTTTACTCTAATATGTCAAGTATGGAATCACATATGTGTTTATTTAAACTTCTGATTTTTTAAAATTTCATGCTGCTTGAACTGTTATGAATACTACTGAACTCTCACATGAACACTGCAGTTAAATCAACTCTTATTTCTGTTTCAAACTATTTATCTTGTGATTTATGTGTTTATGTGTGATATCTTGAGCAATCAGTGTTGAGCCATTAATCAGCAAATGCTTTGTCCTAAATTGTGAACTCATCCTTAGTGAATCATATTTTGTTGTAGGCTATAGCATATTATATTATTATATTACATATTATAGCATATTAATTGAATCTTTAATGGAAGCAGGAGATAGATCATTTAATTATTAAGCTTATTTATTTGTTTACTTTAATACCATTTACCAATTAGCCTATATTATTACAAGGCATAGTGATGTGGTCATAATTTACTGATTTTTTTATAATTTAGCCTAAATTGTTACATGAATTAAAATGTTAAGTTGTTTTAAATAAAAACAAATAAAGAAAAAAACTAGTGCTGCCAGTGTCTTTCATTTTTCTTGTGGAAAGTTTGCTGTTCTTTTAAGTTTAGAACGCTACATGTGATATTGAACAATCAAAAGGCAACAGAACTACAAAAATGGCTACAGAACCTGCCCTCCATCTGCTTACATATCTTTATTGGAGCATTTAGTGTGTGATTTGGTTTAGGTAAATTCTCTGCGTGGTCAAAAAGCATCAAAGCACCTTTAAATTGCTTCTCAAAAACTATGAATAATTAGTACACATTTCTCTATGACAGCCTTTCTCAATGGGATGTCTTCTGGCATTATCAGGGGTGCCTGCAAAATGCTTTAAAGTAACATAGAAGTACTCTGATAAATCAGCACAAATGAGTTTTCTCAAATACCGTTTTCCTGAAGTCACATCAGTAGGTATGCCAAAATGTGTTTTAAAGGTCTACACAACCATTCTGTGAACATATAGACATTTAAATTATTTCAAGAGATTGTTTAGTGGTTTCTCTTGATAATCCTGTAATTAAACAAATCCCTAAAAGTCATAGGACAGTTTTTCAGAACATTTTGACTGGGGTGACTTGAGATTTTTTCAACATTTTTAAAGGGTGCCTCGACAGGGATAGAAAAGGATGAGAAATGCTGCTCTGTGATATAGACTACTAAAAGACTGGTAGCGTATCAATTTGAGATTTTCAAGTACAAAAGTTGGTTATTTACAAAATTGTGAAAAAGTAAAACTAGTCAGAAAATTGGCCTATGTAAGTTTTATCAGTGCTGTTGAATTTGAACACTACAAGTAGTACATTGATGAGTTGTTTGAATTTGTCAGCAGCAGATATTTGTCATTTTTTTAATTTAATTTTTAGTAACTCACTTTCTCGCTTTGTGACATTGTGCTTCTCTGCAAAGGCAAAGTGTTTTTAATTAGTGTGATAAAGTGTGTTTTCCTGACCAAAAGACATCAGTAGCAAAATTCAATCTGATCAAAGTTAAAACTGGAGATACATTTTGAGGTTGTTATCATTGGACTAGAGGGATATAAAACATACACTCAGAAAAGTACTTCGCTGTTGTAATAAACAGTTCAAGAAAATCATCACGGAGAAAAACTAATCGTATAAATGCAACTAGTGTAACAAAATACTGAAGAAAAGGCGTGTAATTTACCTTTGACTGTTCCATCTGACGCTACAAAGCGGAACTGATGCGTTGCATCGACGGAGCCATTATATTGCTGCTCTGGTCCTACGCTCAACAATGTCCGCCATGTAACTAACGTTCTGTTCTCAGGTCGGTTCAAAGTCCCAAACTAACGGCATTTAATAAATAAATTGGATGTCTTGGTCCCACGTTTGCTTCAGGGAAACCGGAAAGGTAAGAACACGGGCGATCATTTCGCATGTTTGCGTTAGCTTGGTGAGCTGTCGATGGTGTTAACAGCACTCTCACTCTCATAAAACTAACTTCAAACAGACACAGTCTCTGTTATGTTAGAATAACCGCACTGGTTTGACAATTACAAGTGTTTTCTTTGCTGAAACTCGGTCTTACAAGCGTTTGATCTTGACTATTTTGAAAAATGTAGTGAAAATGGAAAAGTCGGCTTTTTGGGAGGACCTGGTAGCAAAATTAAAGTAATAGTAAATAGTTAATGTTAAAATTGTATGATACCATGAAACGAACCAACGTTTTCACTCGGAAATTCCATATTTTAAATTAAAAACATGAGATTTACTATTTTATCTAGCCATAACACTGTTAAGGCACATTTGTCTCTCCTGCTCGTATGTGATTAATATGTCTTTATCATGACCTTTCAGTTTATCCCTTTAGAATTAAAATGTTAACGTTAAATAAAAACCTTATTTCTCAAGTTAAGTACAATGACCCTTCAGATCTACCCACATACAGAAGAAATGAAGTGATATTACTCCTCTGATAGCAGTGTTAAGTTTGCAGCTTAGACAAACTAAAAGGTTTTAATCACTTGGAATCACCGGATGTTTGATGACACAATATTTAAACCATAAATCAGTAATGACTTCCTTGCATTATTTAGTGTATTTGAAACAACATGTACTGGAATTTAGCCTACATTTTTTAAATCTGTAAATCTAGGGGCACTGGTGGATTTTGCCCTATTTGCTGAGGCTATGGTCCTCCAGGCAGGCAGCCCTAAAAAAGTACCAAACAGTCATTTGTACTGACAAAATTAATGCATTACAGGGTAGACTGATAATTGGCCTGACTGATTATTTAGGCCTATATTTTGCTTTTGGCTGATTATCGGTATTTTACAGATAATGATTAAGTTAATCACTTAAAAAGTGTGCTACTTTGGTTCCACTGCAAAGTCAGTCTTCCCGTAGGAATTTATGTTCACTCTTGTCAGTCTCCCCTCATGTCCTGTGTACAACACAATCTGACTGGCTAGATGTCACATGAGTACGATCAACATTTAAGCCTGGGTGCCACTTGCACATTGATCATTAGGCGTTACCCCCTGTTTTCCTGCATTTACTGGGTTGCTCTGTGCCATTTCTCATGCAGGCAGAGCTAGGGCGAAATTGTTTTTCTTTCATTATTTTGATAATGCAATTTTACTTTTGCCACATTAAGTACATTTTGTACGTCATAATAAATATATATCTGTCCCAAACTATTGGGTATGGGTCTCACGAGCAACTAATAATTTGTTTCGGTATTAGCCCTGAAAAAAACAGCCTCGGTTGACCCCCTAATGCCTTATATAAAAATGTACATCTTTTATCCATACAGTATAGTTTTAAATATTTCTGACACTGCTTTAGAGATCTAAGCAGTTAAAGCATGCAGTCACTAATCTGACTTTTATTGCTGTCTTCATCAGACTGCCTCGGTCAACACCTACACTGAGCAGAATGGCGTCCACTTCCCCACATGACCGCAGCCGTAGAGATGAGGATGAGGATGACCCTGTTGATAGGATGATATCCCGCACCGGCTGTGCTGAGCTTCACTATGCTGTGCAGGAGTGCATGGCTGAACATCAGGACTGGAGAGCCTGTCAGAACCAAGTCCAGACTTTCAAAAACTGCATGATGACTTTCCAAAACGCCCGGAGGGAACAGCTGAGAAAACAGCAGCAAACCACCGAGTCAGCGCCCAGCTGATATCAAAATACCCCACTGAAACCAAAACACAGGATCAGGGTGTATTCACAATCTGCCTGACCTGTGTGAGGTGGGAAACTACACCGATTGATAAATAAGAATAAATATATCTGATCACATTTCATTTTTATTCAGTTTTTTCCTTTTAATTAAAAAGTTCCTAGTGATGGGATGGTTTGTCCATTTATCTTTTAAACAACTGACAAAATGTCTGCCAACAACAAAAGAATTTAAAGTCTCTTAAGCTAACAACCCTAAATTTGGGGAATTAAAAAAATATACAGTGCTTAACAAATTTATTAGACCACCTGTCATATTTGTCTCAGAGACCATCCAGCATCATGAAGTGCTTTAATGCGGACTCTTTCATTTTCAGTGAGCTCTCTACGTTTTACCATTTTGAACAGGAATGAGGGATTTCAAACTGAATTCACCTTTTTATACCCAAATTCGAGCCGGCTCACTGGGCTTCTCTGAGAAGTCAGAAATTAATCAAGCATAACATTCAACCACTAAAACTCATTTTTACTATAACTATAATTTGACATATTAATCAAGAAATAATAATGTGCTTTACTATTTTTTAAATTTTTTTGTAATCAGTCAATTTGAAAATTCATGGATAACAATAATAATTATATTTTGCATTAAAAATATCATTTGGGTTAAAGAGGTTCTACATATTGGTGTATTAACCATTGTAGAAACATAAAAAAATGATTTTGGTTATTACAATGCTGTTAATTTAGGGCAGCTGTGGCATAAACCTTACTTTGGGTGGTGGTCTAACAAATTTGTTAAGCGCTGTATATATATGTAGTTTTTCATACCTGTTATGGTCTACCATGTCCTTGCAGCTCAGAGTATGTTTAATATTGTCAACACCATCCAAGGAAATGGTTATGTACCTTGAATGAATTCCTGATTTTAGTTTAAAAATATATATAAAATCCTGGCCTATGTTGGCATGAGAATTTGGGAAATCTAACTACACAGGTATAATTTTAAATGTCATCCACTAATAGTGTAACATACAGGCCAAACCACTAGATGGTGCAATCTCCCAAAAAACTTGTCTTGACTGAGCTCAGGCATTCATACACTATCATTACTACTTCTGACTATGCGTGGACTTTCAAAACTATGCACATACAGATGTAGTTCCTTTTCTGCATGAATATTTCTTTAGTTTGGAGAATGTAATATACAGAAGGTCTGTTCAAATAAAACACTCCATACACCACATGGGTATGTTTGCGTAGACAACAGACAATAGGATTTAAAAAAAAAGTTCAATTCCAAGTAAAATAATAAAAAAAAAAAAAAAAACAAAACAGTGAAATAATTTTATAGAAGGTGTAGCTAGGTAGTAAAATATGTATTCCTTGTTATGAATTTAAATACTGGACAAATTATTTCAAAGTTATTTCTACCAAATCAGTGCAAGCTTTAGAGAGGATTCAGCACATGCTGCAGGGATCTTCTCTGGAACAGTTTTTCATCTAAGCATCTTGATTCTGAATTCTCTTCTGAATTCTAACATTTTATATGTTACATTTTAGATTTTACCATGACTTCTGCTACTATTTTATGAAGTTCTATTTTGATTGGTTTTACTATTTAATAGTGATGTATTCATGTTTCATGGTTTGCTTTTATACTGTGAAGCTCTTTGGTCAACCCTGGTTTTTTTAAATGTGCTATATAAATAAAATTGAATTGAATATAGAATCACAGATCTGACAAATTATCAGTAATGGGATTATTTTTAGTTAAATTGTATGAAATGGTAAATGTAAAATGATGTCCTTCATTGTTTTTACTGTTGTTAGATTACTAATAAGCAGACCCTCAAAAGAGAAATGGATGTATCACCGCAGACAAAAAATCCAAATAAATGGTGACACACTATTATAACAAGACAGAAAAGAGCTTAACGTTGTTGCAGGGTTAGATACAATACAAACCACCATATATGAGACATGATACAATACCTTTAAATCACTTGATTTTGTCAGATAACCATTAAAATAAATGCTGATACCAATGATATACTAAACGGCAACTATTGGCATCAGTAATCAGCAAGACTGATAATCAGCCCACCCCAACTTTGCAAGATAATACAGGTCAGCTTCACTGAAACACACAATATGAAAATTAACAGGATCTCAAAATCTCAATGCAAAAACGTGTCAATCTCAACTGACACTCCAAATGTTATGTTAGGTCATTTTAATCATCTCTCTCTAAAAAGATGCTTTTATCAGTATGTATCCTTTCCAACCAGGCTGGATAAAATTCTTGATCACATGATAAAGGAAGAATATAGATCATTTCCTCTGCCTTTCCTGGAGATCACAACTTTGTTCACCCACTGCCCTGACACAGTACTGTTTTAAAGAGGGAAAAGGTCCACATAAAGGACACTGAAGACTGGACAGAGGAGTCTGTGCTTTGTCTCCAGGAGTGTTATGATTGCACTGACTAAATTATGTTGATTGAAGCATGTGATGAACTTGCTAATGTCACATGTTCCTATGCTGCCTTCTGCAGAGACATGATTATACCATGTAAGCGTGTTAAGATTTATCCCAAGAATACGCCGTGGGTCACTTAATCTATTTAATCTTTCCTCCAGTTTGAGAATTTTGCTGTTGAACATGGAACTGTCTTGGAGTTGCATAAAGCAACTGCATGGTCAAGCATGAAAACCATTTCAGGCGTACCAAATTCTAAAAACAGCAGAACTGTCACTTTACATAGCTTTGACTCAGACTCTGATTTTGCAAATGCTCTTAATTGTTTCATTCCTGTTTTAATAACACCATGTAAACAAGAATTGTTGAGAAATTCAAAAATCCATCAAATAGCTGTTAAGGTGTTGCAAATAAATCTTAATCCCACAGAAGAAAAAGCAAGAGCATCTACACTTAAAAAAAAACATCTCCACTTTTAGTATCAAAATTGTCTACAAACAAAAAGACTTGTTTCCACTTCAGCTGTACTTTGTCGTCAGTACTAATGTGTAAGTGCTGAAAATATGCCTATATTTCTATACTTAATATCAACATGCTAGCACTTTAATGTTGGGCAGACCATGCAGAACCGTGCATTTGGCTCAGGGCATTTCTGTGCACAAACACAACTTCACAAAGCTACACTGCTGCAGAGCTACACAAGTGGTTGTAGAGTTTTATCTTATTTTAAACCTCAACTTATAGGATTTGATGGTAATTTGATCAGAAAGATTCTGTTTGAATTGCATTAGGTTAAAGTGTGTACTTCTTCAGCCAGTGATCAACATTATAAATTGTTAAATGAATCATTTAAGATGACTTTTGTGTGACTTAATGAGACATGCATGCCTACAGATCCCTTCATTAATATCCATCTTTGTTTTGTGTTGCAGATTTACAAACACTGCATGCATTTTAAAATCACTGAATTATATTTGATCTGTATTGGTCTTTTTTCCCCCTTTTATTATGAATTAAGCAGAGCTAGACACTTATGTAAGAAAGGAAGGAATCCCTTTTATAATGAAAACAAATATACTGTATTCATGCATTGAAATGATTTATTTTACTCACAAAGAACCCAGTGACATAGTTAACAATCATATATGGTATACAGAGAGACATAAGGAAAACTATTCCAACCAAATGGAGAGAAGGAATGATATATTCGGCATTTCATCCTTAAACACCAGAAAATGACTCGCTATTAAATTAGTTGCTTAAAAAATTCCATAATTGCACCAGAGGATCATACAAAAACCAGGATCCAACTCTTAGACAGTATAACATCCTGTAAAATGATCAAAATCTTCAGACAAATATAAATAAATTGGCGTGATACATTTTTGACAAGAATTATTGTGCAGAAGCAACAACAAATTTACTGGCGAGGAAAATCCTTGCACAATAGTTTAGATAAAGAAAACAAGTAGTAAAATAAAATTCATTTTTATGTCTATTTATAGAGTGAACATCATGATTAAAAACATTCTGGTAAAGTATGTTTGTACTTTAACACTCCCATGGCAGTGATAAAGAGTTCACCACTTTTTAGTGGTGTTACCTATCCTATTTCTATTAAAAAGCTTCTTGAAAGAGTTCAGCACTTCTTCTGTCTTTAAAGAATATATAATGGGATTGAGCAGAGCGGGTATAGTGTGTGTCAGAGACGAGTTAATCATTCTGGCATTAGGGTCAATGTTGGAGGTCACTGTTGCAATGTTGGAGCCAAGAATTGGCAGGAAGAAAATAGCCACGAGGATCAGATGAGAGGTACAAGTTTTGAATGCTTTTAGTCGTTCCTCTCCTGATGCTATCCTGCTCAGTGCTACCGAAATACAAACATACGTCACTGCTATCAAGATCAATGGAAAACAGATGAATAGGAGGAAAGCAACATATGCCATTATGTTATTTAAAGAGGTGTCATTACAAGCCAGGCGATAAACAGGGGAGTGATCACAGAAAAAGGTCTTCACCACCAAAGATCTGCAGAATGAGAGGCGATCAATAAGCTTCACAGTAAATGCTACGATGCTTGATGCAACAACCCATAAAAACAGAAGCAGCAATCCAGTACTTTGTTTAGTCACGATATTATGATACCTTAAAGGACAGCAGATTGCAACGAGTCTGTCATATGCCATTGTGGCAAGGGTCCATGACTGCATGCTAGCAAAGAATAAAACAAAGAACATGTAGCTCAAACACGCCTCATAGATGATGTACCGTCTGTCAAACAAAAATGTGTCTAAGAGTTTTGGGATGAGAGCAGTGCTGCCACACAAATCTGTGAATGCCAGGTTAAACACAATCATGTATTTAGGAGTATGCAGGGCCTCCACCAGGTAGATGACTATGAGGAGGAGGCTGTTCCCCACAACGGTCATAATGTAGACAAAACATAAGAACACATAGTAATACTTTATATGAGGCATGTTGGTGAAGCCACTGATGTAAAACTTTGCAGGGCGAACAAAAGTGGCGTTAAGAATGATTGCAGATTTTTCTTCTGGACCCATTATGAGTATCTGTTCCCCTAGATGTACAATTAGAAAAGACACAGCATACATGAGGATTTCACAATGTCACCATTTGATTACAGCTGACGAAGCAAAACTCACCTCTGAATCAGGTATGCAGCATGATCAACTGAGTGGTACAGTGAGGGGCAGACAGTTATATGTTTCCTCTGTCTCTAAGAGACATACAGGTCGCTCTGTCAGTCAGAGGGCCACACATGTCTCATGTGACTGTCTCAGGGTTGATGTCATTGTTTTGTTTAAGCATCAGCAAAGGGAATTACTGGCATTAAGATATAATGACAACTATTTTTGGAGAAGACACAACAACAGTAAAAGGTTTATGAAGTGTAACTTCTTTTGTCTCTGTTTTTCTACTCTTATCTTTTATGCTTGTGTCCACAGATGCTGATTTTGTGCACTTGCAGTGTTAATTTTCATTCAACACCAATGTCCAGAAGTGTTTTCAGTGCTCGGTGTCACAAGCTCTGAGCATCAGCTGTTTTTCCGGCACTGCTCACTGTCCTTTCAGTTGAAAATAGTTCAACTTTTGCAACAGCACTGCTTTCATTATGTCACTAGCCAATCAAAATAGGATATCAAATTTCAATTCTGCAGTGTTTTATGTTTTGAAAAAGAACATTTTTTGACTAAGGATGAACCACTAGATAGTAAAAACCTGTCATCATCACAAGCCAGCACTATAGTCTGTTTGACAAAATATTAATAATTCAATAATTGGTCCATAATTCCAGTCAGATTTTGGGCTAAATCTGTGGATCAATGCATGCTGTTAACATAGCCACACTTGATAAATAAAAGTACACCATTTACCCGCAGCCAATTCAAATTAATGAATTTAAACTTTTTCTGACTGTTATCTTACCTTTAGATTAGTTTGGTTGATCTGAATTTAACTGTCAAGGTAACTAGCCACTAATTATATCCCTTCTTTGAATCCTGATTTAATATCTGTCAAACTCATGGAATGACACTCCTGAAATTGACATAATTAGATCATAAAGAGAGAAGACATAGTACTCATTTAACTGCTGGAACTTCAGAAAATTTGAGTTCTTAAAGAACTGGGAACTGGAAAATTGAACTTAACAGAAAGACAAAGAAAGCTGGCTATTTCTGCCTGTTTTCAACACTCTTCTACAATAAATATTATTTAATCACTGCAGAAATGTCTCTTTTGACATTGGTCATTTTATCTGTTAAAGGTAGTAATATAGCTGACTAAAAGTGAGATGCTGCAAACTTACACCACTATGTTTTATCATACTCTTCACTAAGGGTTTATAGCCTCACAAACAAGCAGTGTCTCGTGCAAAGAATGTTTGCAAGCACAAACCCCCATTTTCTCAAATACCAAGCCAAATGTTTTTTCCCTAAAGTGAGCTGCTACTTCACAGACAGGAAGAAACAGGCAGTACCAGGACCCATAGCCACAGCAGGTGTATACAATCAGGCACCTAGCCATGCAGTCTCCATTTGCAAACATTTATGGGACAAAATGTGTCGTTCTAAAGAGCTCATAACTTCAAGGGCGATGCTGTGATGGATGACACCTTTGTTATAAAATGGTTCCAACAAATTTACATCCCTGTAATTGATATTATTAGAAAGTGGAAGCATTTAGGAACAACAGCAATTCAGTCACGAAGCTGAAGGCCATGTAAAATCACAGAGTAGGGTCAACAACTGTTGAAGTGTGATAAAGTCCCATACACTCTGCTGACTCCACTGGCATTAATGTAAGCACAAAAACTGCACGGCAGGAGCATCATGGATCGGGTTTCCATGGCCAAGCACCTGCATGCAAACTTCACCTCACCAAGTCCAATGCCAAGCGTCATATGGAGTAGAGTTAAGCACACAGACACTGAGCTGTGGAGCAGTGGAAGTGTGGAGCAACGAATCACACCTCTCTGTTTGGTCAAGGTTTGGCAGATGAGAGCCAACAACAACTATCTTTCTTCTAAAACACTCTCAACTCAAGACAAAGCAGAGTTTTGACAATGTTTGATAAAAGCCAGACAACATACAGGATCACCACTGCCTTCAAATAGAAAACAGGTCTTCCTCAATATATCTGCTTTGGTCTTTTATTGCCTGATAATCGCATTATATTTGTAAGTCTTAAAAATATACATATATATATTCATTTAAAAAAAAAAATCAAATATGTAGACTGTGAGTGAGTCTTTTCCTGCTGCACCTAATTTTTGTTCAGACAAGAAAAGAAAACACAAACTGAGAACACTGCTTTAACGTGCAACTCAATATCTGTGGACCTTTTTAGAGATTAAAAAATATGTTTTTACTTTTTTTTTTAATTCAAAAGCACTTAAAAGCCTAAGTTTGCTGTATTGTCTTGAAATAACTAAATCCAACACTGTGAGGAAAAAAAATTATAAAGAAGTCATTTAGGCGATTGGTGCATCTCAAAAAATGAGAATAAAATAAATAAGTTCATTTTTTTTCTGTGATTTAATTTTCAAAAGTGAAACGTCTATATATTCTAGATTTATCTCTTACAAAGTGAAACATGCCAAGACTTTTTCAAATGTAAATCTTGATGATTATGGCTTATAGCTCATAAAATAAAATACAATAATCCAATATCTCAAAATTTAAGAAAAAAAAAGATTTATCATACAGAAATGTTGATCTCTGGATCTGAAGCTCATTTATGCACTCAGTGACTGGTTGGAGCTTCTATTACACAAATTACAGCATTTATGCCATGAGGCAAGGTGTCAATCAGTCCGTGGCACTGCTGGGGTGTTTTGATATCGGCCTTGAGCTCAACTGTACTGTTTATTCTGGTGCCTCTCATCTTCCTCTTGGCATTTCTCCAGAGATTCTCTATGGGGTCCCGGTATCAAACACTGGGAAAGGAAATCAGTATCTCTATAAAGTAGGGAAGCATATGAAAATTTTGGCTGATATTCGATATTAATATTACTGTTATGGCCAATAAGGGTCTCATCAGATGGAAGCATGAAGTGACCAACATGAGCAGATGACATCGAACCCCAAACCATCACTGACCACTGAAACTGAAAACACTGGACTTCATCCCTTTTGGATTCTGTGCCTCTTAGATCATCCTCCAGACTCTGGGACATTGATTTCCAAATAAAATGCTAAATTTAGTTCAATCTGAAAATAAAACCTCTGACCACTGAGCAACAGTCCAGTTCTTTTTCACCTAGCCCAGGTGAGTCTCTTATGACGTCTGTGGTTCAAGACTGGCTCGACACTAAGGACACGACACTTGTAGCCCAATTCTCAGACCCACCTGTGTGTAGTGTCTCTTGATCCACTGACTTCAGCCTCAGTCCACTCTTTGTGAATCTCCCCTTAGTTCTTGAATCTGTTTTGTTTGACAGTCCTCTGAAGGCTGAGTTCATCCCTGTTGTTATCCATCTTTTTTTACCACATTTTTTCCCTTCCAGTCAACTTTCCATGAATATGCTCGATACAGTTTCTAACAAAAGCCTGCCTTTTCAGCAATGACCTTCTGCGACTCACCCTCATTGTGGCAATGACAATAATTGTCCTCTGGACATTTGTCAAGTCAGCAGTCTTCCCCATGATTGTGGTTGTGTGTACTGAACCCGAGTGAAAGAATAAAGGCTCAAGAAACCTTAGCAAATTGGACTTTTCCACAATATTCTAATATTTTAAGACAGTGGATTTTAGATTTTTGTGAGCTGTGAGCCGTAATCATCGAGATTGAAACAAAAAGAAATCTTGGAATATTTCTCCTTGTATGAGATGGATCTAGAATTTATCAGTTTTTAAAGTAAATCATAGGAAAAAAATAAACTTTTACATGATATTCAAGTTTTTTTAGATGCACCTGTATAACAAATCAAAACATATAAACCAAGCTTCTGATATGTAAAATGTGTGTAACCTGTTTATTCACTATTTGCATATATTTTCATGTGAATAAAGTTTGCTGTTTCTAAGATGATATCAGGGGTTTTTCTTTTTCATATTTCTTCTTTGTTCCTTCTTTTTTAGTTGCTGGTTGTTGTCTGCAGAAACTGGGACTAGGTGATAAAGCAAAAAAATATACACTTCAATTAGACTTTAATTTAATTTCTTTTTCTGCAAAGAGAAAACACTATAGAGTAAAAAGTAAGACTAAAAAACACATTTTGCTCCAAGGCTGTAAAATATCTTTAAACATTAACCATGCAATATCAGGGTAGCATTTAGTATTAAAAGTAGAATATATTATCATATATTTTGTTGTTGTTTATTTCATATAATAAAGTTAAAAGAACTTTTACTATTCATACAAACCATGTGCACAATGTAATGTTTAGTATTATGGGAAGCATTGGAAAACTTTTATATTATATTATATATTATTATATATTCTATTGTTGTTGTATATCATAATATTAAGTAAGTTTCCCATTGTTTTTCATACAAACCCTGGGCATTATTCTGTAAACCTACCTTTTTCTCTGGTACCTACAGTTCTTTTTCTCTTTAAATATGAGGGTAAACTACAACATAAAGAAATATACTGTAGGTTTGTTATATAATGTATATGAATTATGACATATTGTTCTCTGGATCAAAAGATCAATATACAGTATGAATAGTTGAACAGTTGGATATATATTTATCTTTATAAAGAAAAACATCTTTGAGGGTTTCAATCCTGAAAAGAGCAGTGTTGAGTTTTAATAATAATTGAATAATTGCATATGTTTCTATTGATGAATAAGATAATGATTAACTATTACTAAGTTTGGCAGAAGGGCTGGATTAAATAAGTTTATACCTCTTCCTATTCCTTTTAAAATGTGTGAACTAAATCATTAAGTCTTACTTTGCATTTCTATTTCATGTATGTGTTTTATGTTTTTCCATTACTACATGAATATTTTTCCCCTTGTATTTATTCATTTTTTGCATGTTTGAAATAAAACAATCAATCAACCATGAATTTCTTTTAGTGTGTGAGTTTAATCTGCTCAGTGAGCTGGTGAATGAAGTATCAAGTGTGTCTCATATTGATGCAGCTTCTCACTCTGTAACCGTTTCATCCTGCAGAGGAAGTTCAAGGGAAAATCTACATTTTGATTTTTTTAATGTAGATTTTCCAGAAATAGAGTTTCTTGATAAAACTCGATTTATCATCAAGGCCCTAAATCCTACTGTCAGAGAAATAATTCTCAAGCAATTACCCAAGCAGAGTAAATTCAGCTTCTTTAATAGCAAATGCATTTGTGTTGGAAGCACAGTTACAGTATTTTTGTGAGTGAACTATTGAATGGCACACATGTTAAAGAGCTTAGCTTTCTTTAAAAAAAAATCCCTTTGCAAGAAACAAGAGGCATGTATTATCTCTTTATAGTGATATGTAAATACATACCATTTCCTAAAGTAGCTATTTTCCTGTAAGACATTGACATTTCTTAAAGGGAATGTTGATGCACAAGCAAACAATCAGGTCTTTTTAGTAGGACATACATCAGGAAAATGAATTAGCTTTGAATAAATTAGCAATAATTACTTAGCAATAAATTCACAGAAGAAGCTCAAAGAAAGGAGGACCTGATTCCTACTAAACCTGTCTGGATGGTGTTGCTTTTATGCATGTGACTATAACAATGTCCAATAAAAATACACTTGATTTAGGACAGAAGATGAATGTTTGAAACTTTAGACACAGCTTTGATATCAAACATCTTTCTTAAAGATTCTCTGATTTCTTTCGTCTGCAGAACATAAATGATCGGGTTCATCATGGGGGGAAAGATGGACGTCAGAGACATGTTTATGATCCTGGCATTTGGATGAATTGTTCTTCCAAAGCGATACACAAATATTATTGGAAGAAAATACAATGCCACTAATGTAAGGTGACTTGTGCAGGTTTTAAAGGCCTTTACTCTCTCCTTAACTGTGGCAATCTTTGACAAAGCATAAGCAATAGCACAGTAGGTGGCCAAGATAAATACTAGAGGAATTGAAAGGATTAAATGTGGTGACATACCACCAATTACACGATTAGGGGTGATATCATTACAGCCGAGGCGGTAGAGAGGCCCGTGGTCACAAAAATAGCTGTTTATAACCACAGAACCACAGAAAGACAGCCGTGTTATAAGGCCAACTGCAATGAGGTTTATAGTGATTGCAAAAATCCAGAAGGAGGCTATCAGAGACAGCATGAACCTGTGGCTCACTCTCACATGATAGTGCAGAGGCAGGGTGATAGCTATCAGTCTGTCATAGGAGAGTGCAACCAGGTTTAGAGCCTGCATCGACAGGGAAACAAAGCAGAAAAAAAGGTACGCCAAGCAGTCACTGTAGGGGATGTAGGGATGGTTGAAGAGAAAGATGTCCAAAAGCTTTGGCACCAAAGCAGAGTTCCCAAACAGGTCCACGAACGCAAGATTAAAAACTGCTATGTATTTTGGAGTTCTCAGATTATGATCAATAATTATTACAGCCATCACAACTGTGTTTCCCAAGACTGAAACAATGTAAACAAAAAATAGAAAGACATAGTAATATCTGATGTGAGGTATGCCGACGAACCCTCTTATTATGAAGTATGCAGGACGCATAAAAGTGATGTTCTTCCCAAGAGCTGAGTTAAAAAACTCCATTGGAGGGTTTTTGGTTTATCTCTCACTGAAGTGCAGGATCATGGATCAGTCTGATCCTGTCTGTGATTTAGGTAGTGCCCGATGTTCTTTATATAGAGAATAGCAGCCTACTTTCCTTTGTCTCACTCTCTGATGACAAAGCTGTGAAGGAACTTAAATGTCCAGTCATGAGTGGCTAGTGAGTAAAAGAAGCTCCCCTGTGTTACCATCAGTCATAGCAACATTTTCTATTCCCCTCTGTCAACATGGCTGTGAGCGTCTAAGTGAGGTCAAAGTCTGTACAAACAGGGAATATTTACTGCATGTGGAAAATTCATGATAACTTTGAACTTTTAGCTTGAGTTCTTTCTATCTGTGTAATGCGTGATGGTACAATCTAAAGCAGGTAGTGCTTTAGGTTACAAAAGCTGAAGTTGGATTTTACCAGTAGTACACTGCTAACAAGCTCCAGAAAAGCCACCAATCATGTCTTAAGTTATTGTAAAAGGTCCACACTAAGCCTTAAATTCACACTAATAAGTTTTAACTTAAATTGTGCCATTGTTTGGTTGCTCCACAGAGAATATTACCATTATCAGGGCCCTAGCAGCCACCTCAGTGTGAGGGCCCTATTGAAACTGTGGCAATTTAAGTTTTAGTTATTTAGTTAGTTTAACTTAACTATAATAACCTTGGCTGTAACTCCTGAATACATTATTGTATGGTCTTCAACCTTCTCTCGCAACACAACAAAATGACACTGAACATGCCTACATACAAAGATCTCATCATAGTGCCTCCCCATGGCCACAGGAAGTGACACAAATGAGTTTTATCTTCAGAGATGGACCTGCTGGTGTGCTTTTGATCATTGTCCTGCTGCATAACCTAAGTGCGATTGAGTCAAAAACTGATAGCTGGACATTTTCCTTCAGGATTTTCTAGTAGAGCACACACACACACACACACCAGCTCACTGAACATAACTCACATATTAGATTTTTCTCAGAGCAAATTGAATATTAAAGAATAAACTTGTTAATTAGAATCAGCCTGGTCATCAGTGTTTAAAATACGTAAAAAAAAAAAAAAAAGCTCCACATTGCTACAAAAATAAAACCCTGCTGTCAATGATCAAATGTGTTATAGCCACCCAAAAAGAAATATAAAACAGTTTAAAAGTCATAGAAAATGTATTTTATTTTCATGTATTTTCTATATATATTGATTAATTAAGCTTTTAAATGTAGACATTCGTCATTCTTTATGTACTGTATGTTTGGAAATTTGGATTTCAGAGAGAGTGCAAACTTTGCATTTGGAATTTATACTTAAAGATCCCAGGCCTAGAAAATGTGTAAAAACCCCAGCATCTCTTCAACAGGATTGCAGACAAACAAGGCTGAGACACATGTTTGCTCACATACTGATTGAAAAGTTAATCACACTGTAAAAAAAAAAAAAAAAACCTAGCATATAGTGTACAAAGAGAAGAGAAAAATAGACATTTTCATAGCTATTGCATGGATTTTTTTAAAGCACGAAAACTCTTTTATTTGTATAAATCCTTATTTAATTTATGTTTTTTTCAGTCTTCTATCATTTTAGCATTCAATATTCATATCACACAGGAAGTGAGTAAGAAAAGAAAAAATTACAATGCTTCACAGAAAACAGCTACTAGATTTACAGTTTTTTATGCAATAGTTATAATTAAATCATATTATTTCAGATTTATTACCAACAGAAGTCTGCAAATAAAGACCAGAAGCAGCTGTCACACTGTGAATATTTTTTTCCCAGATATTCTGGACTTCTTTCTGATCTTTAATATCCGTTTCACAGATTCTTTGATTTCTTGTGTTTGTAGAACATAAATGATCGGGTTCAACATGGGTGGAAAGATGGAGGTCAGTGACAGGTTTAAGATCCTGGCGTTAGGATGTATATTTTCCATCAAAGTAAACGTGATCAGCAGTGGAATGAAGTAAATTGCTACCAAAGAGAGGTGTCCTATGCAGGTTTTAAAAGCTTTGAGTCCCTCTTGAATCGAGGCCACTTTAGCCAAAGTAAAGCCGATATAAAGGTAACTAAACAAGATGAAAACCAGAGGAAGCCAAAACATCAGAACAGGGTACAAACAGCTGAGGACATAATTTGGATAATGGTCATTACAAGCCAGCCGATATATCTGGCCATGGTCGCAGAAGTAGCTATTGATTATTACAGACTTGCAGAATGAAAGTCTTGTAAGAAGTCCAACCGCAATAATAACAGCAACTATTATAAAAACCCAGAAGGAGATAATTAAAGACAGCATGAACCTGTGGGTCACCTTTACCTGATAATGCAGTGGGTAGATAATGGCAACTAATCTGTCATAGGAGAGTGCAACCAAGTTAAACGACTGCATAGAAAGGCAGGTGTAGCAGAAAAAGAGGAAAGCCAAACAGTCACTGTAGGGGATGTAGCGATGGTTGAAAAGGAAGATGTCCAAAAGCTTTGGCACCAAAGCAGAGTTTCCAAACAGGTCCACAAATGCTAGATTAAAAACTGCAATGTATTTCGGTGCTCTTAGATTATGATCTAAGTATATAACAGCCATCACTACTGTGTTTCCCAGCACGGAAACAATGTAGACAATAAACAGAAAGACATAGTAATATTTGATGTTACGGATGCCAGATAATCCACTTATAATGAAATATGCAGGATGTACAAAAGTGATGTTCTTCCCCAGGGCTGAGTTGAATAAGTTCATTGTCAGACTTTTCGAGAGACTTTCTCTGCAGTGATTTTTGTTGAGTGGAATCCTCTCCTTTGCACGAGTCAGGGTTGTGCTCTCTGTTAGCGTGTGGAGGGAAATAAGCTCTTCTAACTACAGAGCTATGTCAGGCTTTAAGTATTCGGTCAGGGGTGGCCACAAAGAGACCTAGTCCTCTTCTGCATCTGTTAAATAAGGTCAAAGTATGCTCCCATGTGTCCATCATATGTGAGTCATTCACTATGAGAGGAACATTTCACTCTGTTGCCATTAGGGCTGGGTTTTTCCACAGCTTCATAATATGATATATTTTAGAACACAGAGGCCTTTATGGGATTTATCCTGGGATATGCGTTAATTGTGGATAGTGGACATGTCCTATACAAAATCAACTACAGTGGCTGTTATTGGTTGTAGAGAACAGCAAAGGCACTGCTTTAAGGATCAAAAACACCTAAAATTCAGGTCCTCAGAGATTACCTAACTCTAAAAAAAGACAGGGGGCTGTTTAAAATGTACCTGTTTTTTTATTCACAATAGAACATAAACAACATATCAGATGTTAGAGTTGAGATATTTTACTATTTCAAGGGCAATATTAGCTCATTTTATGTTTTATGGCAGCAACACTTCTATAAGAAGTAGGGACAGGGCCATGTTTACTGTGGTATAGCATCACCTCTTCTTTTAGCAACAGTCTGTAAATGTTTAAGAAGTGAGGAGACCAGTTGCTGGAGTTTGGGAGAGGAATGTTGTCCTGGGTCTTCTTTGCTGGATTTTTTGTTTTATGATGTGCCAAATGTGAAAGGTCTCTACTGCAGGCAGGCCATTTCAGCACCCAGACTCTGGTACTTTGAAACCATGCTGCTGTGATGGATGCAGTATGTTGTTTAACATTGTCTTGCTCATATATACAGGGCCTTCCCTAAAAGAGATATAGTCTGGGTCAGACCACATGTTGCTCTAAAACCTCTAAGTACTTTTCAGCATTGATAGTGCCTTTTTAGATGTGCAAGCTGCCCACCCACACCATAAGCACTAATGCATCCCTGTACCATCAGAGATAAAGGCTTTTGAACTGTGGGCTGATAACAAGCTTGATGGTCCCTCTCTTTTCACTTTTGTTGAGTAGTTATATGTGAGTTCAACTTTTGTCAGACTACATACCACTTTTTATCGGCTAAAGCAGGACTAAAATGTTTTCAGAGTTTTAGTCAACTAAATCTAGACTAAGGGCGCACTCACACTAGGCCATCCGTATCATGCCGTATTCGTATCGTGCCAAAACTCATTTGACCCCCTCCCCTGTCCCCCCTTTGGCCAGCACTCACATTGCTCAATACATCCAGGCATGAGCACGTCACCACATGGAGAGTCCACTGTTGATGAATTCATACGTGTTGATGACTCAGTATATATAAGTTTTGTTTTTTAGGCTGTAAAATAGCAACAGATTTATACAATATCTGATCTGACACTGGGGTTATTTCATTTAACCTGGGATCAGTAGCTACGTTAACTATACAGAACCCACTGAGAGGGGAGAGAGAGAGAGAGGGGTCCTTAGCAGAGAGTTATCCCTCACAACATATAATCTCGAACCTGATCAGAGTTCCAAGCACTTCTGCTGAATGAAACCCGGACCTTGTGACTCCTATGAGCCCCTACGGTCATTCCTCTGCTTGTCTGTATACTATCTGAATCCCCCTGGCATTCCTTCATGTGCCATGAACTGTGCCATACCCACTGTGCCTCTCTGCGTAATTTTGGATTTTCATGTCATAGGACTGCCTGTGTCCAGAGCAAGATTAAATGTTCAGGATTTTCAATCCCAATATCAGTTCAAGAATTTTTTACCGTGACGAGAGCAATTTTAACCATCTGATGAGAGCTGGAAGTGAAAACGCCACAGGATTGATAAACGACGTTCCGTTCAAACGTCAGCGATCAAGACCACTATTTCACGTTTTGATGACATGAAACAGAATCATAGGTAAATTGATTCAGTGGACAATAGTTTGGCATTATAATTTTATAATAGGAGAGCTTAAATCAGCCGTGAGATTAACCCCGGCACACACTTGTCGTGTATTTGGCAGGCTCTACACAAGGAGGATGAAAGGTGTTGGTTATCCTGTGAGCTGCTGTTTGTGGCTCAATCAAGGGAAGAGGCTTTATTTCAAATACCAAATAAACTTCTCTCTAGAAATTGGTCAGAAATATGGACTGGACTGGGATCCACTAGAACGAGGTCGTAGTGGTGCTGTGCGAAGTTGAATTCTTCAGCTCTGATAAAATCTTTGTAACTTGTTGAAATACAATGAGACAAAATATATAGATTTCTCTCTCTAGAAAAAAATCTGCTGTCTCTAGCATGCAGCTGCTGCCTGGTGTGCTCTCTGCGCTCTGAAGCGGGTCCTTTTGTTGTTACTTCACATTACGTCACATTCCAGCGCTTGTGCTCCTTCATTTGCATTCAAACTGTGCCTAGGCCCACCTCTTCTTTCCGTGCCGACGCCGCGAAGCGTGCCGCGCCCAAGCATGGAACAAATGGACTCACACTGGTCAAACGTACCGGACTTTAGGCTGAAACGGGCCCAGGCATGGTACAGATGGCTTAGTGTGAGTGCACCCTAAAACTATGAAGGGTGAACAGGACTAAAATGTGACTAAAACTGTTTTCGTCTAGACACTAAAACTAAGAGTAAATCTAAAAACACTGGTCTAAACAAAAATTTCCATCGTTATATTCCAAATTTAAAGGTCAAATCTGCAACATCAAAAACACACTGCAACACTTTTTTCGGTATTTTCATTTAAACCCAGAAACCATTTAGAAATGAAAAAACTGCTTTATTCTTTCACTGTGTTAAATGGTCACCTATGATCATCCCATATTTACTGCAGTGTTTATTTTGGCAGCTATTTTTTATTTTAGTCTTAGTTGTAATCTTTAAATGAAATACATTTTAGTCACATTTTAGTCATTTCTATCCTATTAGTTTCAGTCTAGTTTTAGTCCATAGAAAGTCCTCACATTTTAGTCTTTACTTTTAGTCCAAGCATTTATTTTCTTGCCTAAACCTGATAGTAATTCATGGTAGTGTGTTCTATGTACTCTGCCAAACCTGGGGTCCCTGCTTTCTACAGGTAAAAGGCAGAATAGCTACAGATGCATTGTTTTTTGACAGATTTACCCACAGTGGAGAAATATCACAAATTTTGAATGTCTGACAAAAACTACATTACATTTTAGTCTAGTTTTGTCATCTTGATATAAACTAAATTTACCTTTTGTCAGTTTTAGTCATCACAGATCTATTTTTGTCAGTCTTGGTCTAGTTTTTGTCATGGAAAAAAAGGTCAATGAACATTTTAGTCATAGTTTTATTTAACGAAATTAACACTGATTTACTGCAGGCTGAATCAAAACGAAACAAATCAAAATGGACTGTGGATGACTTAGTGATATGAACTATATAACTGTCCACAGAATCAAACTCATATTGTTTCATGATGAAACTGGTGATTTTAAACCCTATTAACAAGTAACCTTTCACTGTTGATCATGAAACCATTAAAATAAATCAAATATGGCCTGAAATAACCTTAAAGCACACTCTGTATCAGGAAACTATGTGTAGATTCTTACTAATTGAATTTACCTCAGTCAATAGCAGAGCATACTCTGGGGATTATTTAAACTCCAGGGTTTTGAGGCCTGTGAACTCAAACTACTACATGGAGAATAATCCGGAGGGGTTTAATATTAAAGCATTGCAGTTGTTGTTAACAGATAAATGGGTTTTGTCCCCAGGGGGTATTACACATTATCCCTGAAAGAGACATAAATGAGGACAAAGTGAGCGTTAAAACAGCTGGGATTAGTCCTACATTATTTATGTCCACCCAAAAGGGGGCACAAATTAGTCTCCTAAGGGGAGTGATCACCTGTTGATATTACAACAGTGGTTTTTTTTATATGGTTTTCATATTTACAAACATGTATAGCAGGCCTGCAAACACTACTGAGAGCAATCAATTATTTCTGAAGCTAGTTTTGATCACAATTATGTTGATAACCAATAAATGAATCTTAAATTTTAGCTCTTTCATGTATTTATTAGCATTGTTTGTTGTAAGTCATTGTATAAATACTTTAAGTTAAAGATGCAGAATAGGCAAGGAAATGAAAATGTAAGTTCGGGATTATTAGCAGTATCTTTGTTAGCTGAATTTGCAGTTGTAATATCCACACACACACACTAGTACTGCTGTTAGTCACTTTAGTTGGAAAATAGAACTTCTGATAAGTAAACAGATTTAAAGTTCACCATGTTAGATGAGAAAATTAACCTCACTTGTCTTTGAACCATTGAAAACAGGTCCGTCATTCCTCCTGCAGGCTGACCCAGGAGAATACCACCACAAAGTCACTGTTAACTTTTTGTTCCCCCTCAAGAGGGACACGATCTGTTTTTCTCCTTGCACCCAGCTAATTCCCCGCAGGATGAGTCTGACTTAAACATGTTATGGCAAAACTAACTAATTGATCCTGAGAGGATTTCAGACTCCCTCTCTGCCTCACACAGACAAAAACACTCACAAATATTTACCACACATATGAAACAAAAACTTTTCAAAGACTTTATCACAGGGAGAGGGTAGAAGGAGTAGACACTTTTTTTTAACTTTCACAATTCAAAAGAGTGTAAGTGATTGTTACCCAAAGTTTATTACACTGAGATAAAACAACAGAGAAATAAAATTAAAATAGGTGACAAATGGTGCAGCAAGCCCTTATCACTTTTTTTTCTGTTGAGCTTAACCTAAATTTAGTTGGGGGACAGCGTTGTTAACTCGTTGTGTTTTGTGTTTTTTTGTTGATCTGTCCTCCTTTTGTTTTAATGCTAAACCCCTAAAAACAAAGAACAAAAGTATATAAAAGGGAGAATATTCCATCCATCTTGATTTTTTACTTACTGTTAATCTGGGCTTCAGGAGGATCTTTGGTCTGGGATTGATCCCAAACAGGATTCAGACTTTGCTTGCTCCACTGTAAAAGATGCAGGACATCAGTCAGACACTTTATGTAAAGAAAGTCACAGCTTTTATTTTGAAAATACACTGCCTTACCTTATTAACATTGAAACACATATCACCCATGTGGCACTGAAGTCCTTCAAATCCATAATTTCTGACATTATAGCTGGTCTTTGGTGTGTTACTCTGAAAGAGGACAAAACAACTTAGTGAAGACATTTGATTCACAATCAGACTGTCAGTAAATATCAGGATTGGAATTGGGTTTTGATTCCAAGTACATAAGCACACACTGGGAATTTGCTGTCGTCTTGTCAATACGTTTTGTAATGTGTGGTAAATGTTTCAGTGTTTGTGTATGTGTGGGTGGTAGGTAGCCGTTATTGAGTCCAAGCTGAAAAACTGGGATACAATTGTGCTTCGTCCACAATAGTACATAGTATACAACCTCTAAAGGGTTTAGAGTGTTAAGTGTTTTATTACAATAAATCTTCAGACGAGGATGAAATTCTTCACCTGTGAAAATCTCAGTTTTTAAGTATTTCCCATGTGCCGTTAAATAGAGCAAGATATTTTTAGCACAACTTTTCCTAACAGCCTAGTTTCATTTTGGATCTTTCATTATTTTACTCTGCAAACAGAAACAAAATCATTAACCAAAAGAGAAAAACTACCAGTTGAAATGATTAGCCGCCTTTATAACTGACCTTTCTGTTGAGTCATTGCACAAACCACTGTTGTGCAATGATGTGCTTTAACTTTGTAATGCTCATAGCTTGACTTGAGAAAAAGAATGGTTGATGCTCACAAAGGAGGAGAAGGGCATACAAAGTTATCATCAAGAAATTCAAAGACAGGCAGGATTTGGAAGACTCTGGAAAGAAAACTAGTGAGAGATGTTTCTAAAGACCTCAGAACAATTGCCAAGACACTAGTGAAGGACTTAGCCAAGTAATTGTAGTCCCAAAAAAGACCATCACTAGAGCTCAGAAATGGAATGGACTGTGAGATTACAGATCAAGAAAAACGCCACTAATGCAGAGGAGACACCTTCAAGTCAGACTTAAGTCTACTAAGGACAACCTGGAGAAGGATTATGAATACTGGAAACGTGTCCTTTGATCAGACGAGACCAAACTCTTTGGCCATAAAGTCGTTGCTGATGTGTGGAGAAAAAAGGGAGGCGTATAACCCAAAGAACACCGTCCCCATAGTGAAACATAGCTGTGGGAGTGTTATGCTGCGGGGATGCTTCAGTGTGTCTGGAACTGTGAATCTTGTAAAGATGGAGGGGATCATGAAGAAAGAAGGATATGTGAAGATTTTGAAAGAAAACCTCAAGCTTTAGCAGCCAAACTGGGTCTGGGTTGTCGCTTTGTCTTCCAACCCAGAACATACGTGGAGAACCACCTCCAGAAGACCAACGTGAACATTATTGACCGGCCTGCTTGAATCCCATTGAAGACAAAGGTCCATGCCAGACGACCATCAAATCTGGAAGAGCTTGAGAGATTCGCCAAAGAAGAAGGAGCTGGGATGCCTCAGGAGACGTGTCTGAGAAAAGGATACACAACTGACTATTAGCAACAGAGGGATTATAATTTAGACCCTGACAGTTTTTGTGAAATAATCTTGTTTCTATGTGCAATAATGTAACCATTCAAAATAAAGCTAGGGCTGTTAGGAAAAGCTGTTAAAAATCCTTGCTCTTTTTAGCAACACGTGGGAAATACTTCACAAAAACTGAGATTTTCATAGGGGTGCTAATGATATCCTCATCTGCATGTAACATGATAGTTAAATCCGTAATTTATGTTAAATAACTGTGAGCTCAGTATGAGTCAAAATAATCATGATGAAGATTTTTGCTGTAACTGAGCAGCCATACAGCCTGTTTTATCATGGGATACAAAACAACTGCTGCAGAATTGTTTATTTTCCATGACTGAGAAACAAAATGTGGTAGAAGATGAGATCCATAACTTATTAGTTTAATTCAATGTTAATCTGAAAATATTGATGTAAGATAACACAGTGGTAATTTTCAGGTCAAAGGACTAATTGTAAAATACAGAATGCTGATATTTTGGTCTTACGAGTACCGTTAAATGGTGATTTTCTAATGTCTGTGGTTGCTGTACCAGTTACAACAGATACCGAAAACCTGAGTACTTATGCTTGTTTTGTTTTATTTAGGGATGCACTGATACCTACACATATGACCAAGCCTAAGTGCTCTAACTTGTAAAACACTGCAGATACTGTTCTCTGAAGTGTATGGGGCAAAGACGGCCTGGTCGTCAACGTGCACCCAATGTACACAGGCACCCCGGGTTCAAGTCCTGGCCGGTGGCTCCTTTCCTGCATGCCTTTCCCCCACTCTCTAATCCCTGTTTCTGACTCAATCCGCTGTCCTCCACTATGAATTAAGGCTAAAAAATTATATTTTTATTTTATATTTTTGAAAAAACAAAACAAAACAAAAAAAGAACTTAAAAGGTTTTTGGTAGTCAGTGTTTTTCACAGGACTTTAGGTGATAGGTATAGTGGTGGGACTCCTCGTGTAAAGTGATGATACGTCTGATTGAAGCCTATTCTTCTCAAACACTCGCTCGCTGAGGTTTTGTCACTAAGATGGGAATAATTCCAAATTAACACACGGTGCTGTCCAGCCCACCTGCAAGAGACACACGGTGTGAGTGTGCAAATCCATGTATACACAGATCCTCCATGGACATAGAGGCGGAGCGGAACAAGAACAGGAAAAGTTTTGTTTAACCAGAATATTTCAAAGCTTTGTCTCCACTAAGATTTCCACTGCAGCTCAACCACACAGGTCAGGGCATTTGCTACATCACACTCTCTGAGACTGTTCTCTGTGTTCAAGCACAGTTCATGTGTGCGAAGGGTTCACTGCCACACAGGCCGAAGAGATGTCGGCTTTATGTAAATGTGGCGTTGGTGCAACAAATTAGACGATGTCAGTAAAAAGTGTGTATTTGACCTGCTCATCTATTTTGTTGAATCTGATGTCTCATCTTCCTCTTGACATTTCCCCTGTGATTTTCAATGGGGTTCAGGTCAGGCCAGTTGGCTAAACAGTAATGTCATGGTCAGCAAACCAGTTTCTGCTAGTTTTTGATTCACTGTGGGCAGATGCTGAGTCCTGATAGAAAAAGGAATCAGTGGCTCCATAAAACTTCTCAGCAGATGGAACTATGAGGTGCTCTAAGACCTCCTGGTAGATGGCTGACAGTGTTGACTCTGGGCTTGACAAAGCACAATGGATCAAGAGCAGCAGATGACATGGCACCCCAAACTGTCACTGACTGTGGAAACTGAAAACACTAGACTTCATGCACCTTGGAATCTGTGCCTCTCTGATCTTCTTCCAGACTCTGGGACAATGATTTCCAAATGAAATGCAAAATGTGGGGTCGGACCTACACTTATACCCCTTGCTTGATATCGGTATCAGCTAAAATATAGCTATGTCATCTTGTACCAGATTTTGTTTTTTTTCTGCCTCATCTTTCCTCTGATGTCTTCTAATTATTCACATTACCATTTATCATATTAATTTTATGCTATCAAGAGCTGGGTGAACTGAATTATGGCTTCTTGAGTAATGAATCAATGAGGATTTCATGTTGAAGGTGTTTTTCTTCTTTTCAGTTTTGTAGTTTTGACAATAGTTAGCAGCACTTTAGCTTGTCACATGATAAATTCTGTCATTTATATGCGCCAGGATGTTCAGTAACTGACTATCAACACTGTTTTTGATTTATTACAGAGAGCTGTGCCAGTTTACTTTTTCCTACTTTTTTCCTATACTGCCCCCTTGTGGGAACAAAACGTTATAATTCCTTTCTCTGTACTTATCGAAGAGGACCCAGTGGTTCTTCTTGTTTTCCTCTTTTCAGATTTTGCATTATAAGATATCAAACCTTCATTAATTCAGAAATAAGCTCTTCACCAATCAACTCCAGTGTGGGTATTTGAAATAGTGGCGGGTTCTGTGTAGAGCTGTGTTGTGTTGGCTTTTTTTATTTTCATTAACTTAATTTGTTGATAGTGAGTTATTGTCATGTGGATGATCTTTTTGTGTTCTGTTTTTATCGAAACAATTTACTTTTGTGAAGGTTTTGCAGTTAAGTTTTGGACAGGGTCAGAATTATTGTACAACAAGAATATCATAAGATCAATACCAAAACATGTACAGAAAAGGCTACGCTGTCCCTCAATACAAGAACTCTTAAATTCACTTTAATACTTAAGTTAAGGGAATTATTTTTCTTTATTTGGCTTCTCTATTTTCTGTTATTTCAGTCATCTACTCTCAGAAAAAAAAAACCTTTTTGGTTCAGTTTATCTTCAAAGTGTAACATTAACATTTGTTTACAGTATTTGTGTAGCCTACATTTAAATGCATACTTTCCTCCTCCCAGGGTTTCAGTAAAGATGTGCTCTTAAGCATATCTGCTTTATCTTTTATTTTTTCAGTCTTATGTCTAAAACTGAGACAGATCTTTTCTAATAAATTTGAGTGGCTTAAATTTTTCAGACAATTGGGATGTGATTTCTTATTCAGGAGATGGTATTGGGTCCTCCTGTGGCTACACCAGTTGAGAAGTACTGAAAAAAAAACAGGAAAGTTTTATCATATATGCAGATTATCTTAGAAATCTTAGTGATACTTTAATGTAAAAAGAGCAATTAAATCATGGCGAGATAAATGCTTGATGTATGCCAGCTTTTTACAACTCACAACTAAGAGTTAGGCTAATTTTTTTTACCTAAATCTTATCTGCCAAAAACATTTTCAAGCACCAGAAACTGTTCAGTGGTTCTTTTCCAAAAAGAGAAGAATTGTTTGATTCAGGCTACATTTGAAGCAGAAATGATAAAATTATGCTTTTAATTCACTATCAGTATGGAAATCCATTGTTTTGGATCAAATCATTTGACTGAATGACCAGTTTATGTTGGCTCTATTATACTTTTTATTTTTTTCATACAGTAGTGCTATTGCTGAAAGCTACTTAATGTGCTAAATTTTATAAACTATGCTGTATATTCAAAGGCCCAACTCGATCTAGAAGCTGGATATCAGCAATATGAACTACCTATGTGCTACAGAGAGGTAGAAGAGGTGTTCATTTGCATTGTTCATACACAAAATAAATTCAGTTCACTCAAAAATAAAGGGAGAAAACAACCAGCCATGGTTAGACATAGCTAACGTTAGCATGCAGACGTTTTCTTGCTAACATTAAGCTCAGCAGATGGACATGCGGGGTTTTGTTTGGTTGCTTTTTCACAGTTTCACTCATATGGCCCTAAAATATGAAGGTATAGGCCTTTATCAGATTGGTTATATGACTCTCTCACATAACCTTATAGGGTTTACAAATATCATGTAATCTTAGTCTTTTCTTCCGAAATTTTTAGGTGTAACATAAATGTGATTTCCATTTCTTGTTGCCTTGTTTATATTGGCCTGGATTTTTTCTTTTTTATTTAAAATAGTAAGCTACGGTGGTTGTAGTCCCTCTCATGAAGTAGAAAAAGAAGACAAAAGGAAAAAACTGCCCTAAATGTAAGTTTTGTTCACTCACCCATCAGTCAGCGAGAAAATGCCAGTGATAGGACATATTCTAACATTTGGCCTCTGATTTGGAAACTAATTTAAAAAAAACTTTACCATTAGTGTTTGCTGATGACGTAAAGAACGTGTAGGCCGGAAATACCTATCGTCCATTGCACTTTGATCCTTTGCGCATGACAATTATGACAGTCAAAATAGAATGATTATGAAAATATTTAAGATGCTAAATGACGTATTTCTAGGATGCAGATTTGCCTTTGTTGATCGGGGCGTCAAAGAAAACCGGCATTAGTACAAGGACCCAGATGCCGTTCCATTTCTTTTTTTTTTTTTTCAGACTATCAAGTTTTTAAAAGACTTTACAAATTCCCTTAAAACGTAGCGTAGCGTATTTAAGTTGTTTCCGGGGTAAACTAAAGCCAACAAAAACATTCAAAAAAATGAGTACCATTATGGAAATGCCATTAACACTAGTCAAAAAACGAGACTGTGTAACAGAATCTTCTTCGTCGCCTTCTTCAGATCTCTGCCTTGCAACAATCCTGTATCTGAGCTCTGCAGGCACTTCTTTTGACCCCATGGCTTGGTTTTTGCTTTGATATGCATTTTCAGCTGTGAAGCCTTCTACAGAGAGGTGTGTGCCTTTCAAAATCATGTGCAATCAATTTAATGAGGTGGACTCCAATCAAGATGTAGACACATCTCAGCAAAAGTTGAGAGAAATGGGAGAGGAGCTTGAGCTAAATTTACACTGTTGTTGCACAGGGTCTGAATACTTATGTCAGTGTGATATGACTGTGACCATTAAGGGTCGCCTATGTAAAAAAAAAAGGAAAACAAGAAGGACCAATGATTGTTTCACTTGTATCAGCTTAGAAGAACACTCAAGCAGAATGATCTTTTTTCTCCAGAAGGGGGCAGTATAGGCATACTTAAAGATGTGGAGGCACTTTCTGACTGACTGTAACACTACACCTGTGAAAAAGACAAATATATTTGGTTTTGTGCATTAAAATTGTGTAACTAATATCAACAGTCACCATCTGCCAGAAGAAATGTTTGTTGTAAAAGGAAAGTAACATATTAAACTACAAGTTCAGTCTGAGGACTGTCACAAACATTCCTAATCAGGTGTGTCAACTCATGAAAGTGGTCTGACATCCTGCGATTAAAGAAATTAATGAAATCATATCATCGAGTCATGCCACGGTTCAGAAAACTATAAAACTATGAAGAGTTTTGAAGTCATTGGATGTTTTACCCTTTTATTCATTTTTAAATCAGTCATGGTCAATATAATTGGGCTTTTTTGACGAAAAAAGTAATGACAAACAAAAATATGTAATGTAAAATAAGTGACTGCATATATATTCACCCCCATCAAGTCAGTAATTAGTAGATGCACCTTTGGCTGCAATCACAGCACTGAGTCTGTGTGGATAGGTCTCAATCAGGCTGGAATGTTACTCCATTCTCCTTCACAAACCTGCTCAAGCTCTGTCAGGTTGCACGGGGATCAGACGTGAACAGCCCTCCTCAAGTCCAGCCAAAAACTCTCTATTAAAATGAGGTCTGGATTTTGACTAAGCCACTCCAGAACATCCGCCTTGTCGTAAAACCATTTCTGTGTAGCTTTTACAGTATGCTTCAGGTCATTGTCCTGCTGGATAATAAATCTTCTCCTAAGCCGTAGTTCCACTGCAGACTGAACAAGATTGTCCTCCAGGATTTTCTTTTATTTTGCTGCATTCATTTTACCCTCTACCTTTACAAACCTTTCAGGGCTGGCAGCTGAGAAGCATTCCCACAGCACGATGCTGCCACCACCATGCTTCACAGTGGATGGTGTGTTTGTGGTGATGTGCAGTGTTTGCTGTCTGCCAAGCATAGCGTCTTGTCTGATGGTGAAAAATGTTTTTGGTCTCATCAGACCAAAGAACTTCCTTCCACTTCACCATGGAGTCTCCCACATGAGTATTGGCAAACATTTGTTGTGATTTAATGAGTTTCCTTCAACAGTGACTTTCTCTTTGCCACTCTCTCATAAAGCTTTGACTGGTGAAGAACCCAGGAAACAGTTGTTGTATGTAGAGTCTCTCCCATCTCAGCTGCTGAAGCTTGTAACTCCTTCAGAGTAGTCATAGGGGGCTCATGGCCTCTCTCACTAGTCTCCTTCTTGCACAGTCACTCAGTTTGAGAGGACGGCCTAATCTAGGCAGATTTACACATGTGCCATATTCCCTCCATTCCATGATGATGGATTTAACTGAACTCAGGAATGTTCAGTGCCTTTGAAGAATGTTTGTATCCATCCCCTGACTTTTACTTTTCTCTAACATTTTCTCTGAGTTGTTTGGCGTGTTCTTTTGCCTTTATGATGTAATGGTAGCTCGGATTTCTAAAATTAATAAAGTGTAAAACATCCAAGAGTGTGAAAACTTTTTAAAGGCACTGTATGTGTGATAAGTCATCACAAAAGAAAGCTGTTCACTTCAATATCCTTTATTTAGTTTACAGATGTATTCCATTTTGAAGTCTGGAGGGGGTACAGGGAGTATTAGTGCTATTTACAATTGGTTTGAAAACGTTTATCTCTGTACAGATTTGAACCTTGATCAATATAAACAATATTTCTTTTTTAAGACCTAGTGCTGTTACAAAGCCATTCCTGAAAGCAAAAAATAACCCACAAAGAAAAAGGATTACATTAAATTATAAACAAATGAAAAATAATAATAAAAGAGCACAGAAGAAAATAAAAGTACAGTCTGTCAATGATTAGGGAGGTTTCTTTTTTTTTTTTGCTGCTGTTAAGCACAAGACTCAGCGAGTGACTGTGAACAGGCTAGAAGCTAACCGTATACACAATCAGAGACTACACACCAATATACTGTATAGCAACAAGATCTAGAGTCATCATGTTCTATATAAGATTCATATTAAATATATTCTACACGTTACCTTAGTCTGTTTGGAACATTACTTCCATTGGAAAAATATAAAATAAGACAATAAAACTTTTATACATTTGTATTAATCTGATGAAGGAGCACATGCTTCGGTTGTGCAAAATGGACTTGTTAATGCAGAGAGAGGATTAAGGAGCGCAAATTAAGACAAACGAGGAACATTTTCATCCCAGGAGTTCATTTCCCTGCTTGAACAGTAATTGTCAAGAGAGAGATCCTTCACAACACTGTTAAAAAAGGAGACCATATAGGCGGCTTTACTAAGAAAGAGAGTGGGAGGAAACTGACATGATGTCTTTTTTTTAATCACAACACTGCTTGGTCAGTAACAAGCGCTGACTGTCGAAAACACAGTCACAAATGTCATGGACAAACAAATAACCCAAACAAGACCCACCAAAACCTGGGTTTGTTTGTTTATTTGTTTGTTTGTTAGGCTTTGTTTGGCTAAAATATGACGACTAAAAGAGCAACGTGTGCTTCGTCTCTACAGCGCTCTGCAGACAAAACAGAATAACATCTCCCTTGTGACCTTTAAGGGCACAAGCAGAGGAGGGCAGTAAAAGGACACAGGTGTGTGTGTGTGTGTGTGTTTGAGTTATCTGATCAGGCACATCTAAGCTTCGTCTGCTGCACTGAGGGAGATCACACAAGCACATATGGTCGGATGTGTAGACAGGATGTCATAGAGCGTGTGAGAATGTATGAGGATGTTAGTGGTTAATATTCTCAGCTTAAAACAAGGCCACACACGCACAAACTTGGGCACTGAGTTACTACGACATCCAGCTAGAGAGCAAAGAGCCAGTAAGAAACCGGCTTTCACTAGAGCTGCACAATGTTTGTGTGTTTGTGTGTAGGAGTGTGGCAGAAGGCTTACAAAGGTGTGCATTAAGAAAAAAAAACATGCAAAATCCAGTTCCTTCGTCTAATTTTCACTTATGACAATAAATCAAGTACAAAAAAAAAGGAATCAACTTTTTTTGATCAGTTTCCTGCTTCCTGGATTGACCTGTCATCTTTCTATGGAAGATTAAGAGACGGGGTATGGAAAAAAACAGAAGACGGGCGTATGTATGAGTTCTTATGTATGCATATCCGCACTGTGGACAGACTCCAGGACGGGATACGCTCTCGAGGTCCAGGATGTTGGGCGGTTAAGAACGGATGAGAAAGATGATGGAGGGCTGGCGGCAGCGGAGGTGTGTATTTACAGGATGACGCAGCAGTTACTCTCCCCGGTTTTCTCTCTATTCCTCTGACCTGGAAACACACAAACAGACACGCACAAAGATGATCGTCAAGACAAACACCAATCCCACAAAGGCAAAGCGGTAGGCTAAAAACGAGCTGCAGAGCTGTTTTGGCTTTTTCAAACTCATCAGATCTGCTCTGAAAGATTTATATGTGCTAATGACACCAAACAATAAAATCCCACCTGTTGCCTTGAAGTGTGGCAAATAGATCAAAAGATGTTGCTAAAATGATGTTCACTGTATGGGGTGGTTTTTTTTTTTCAAGGGATGCTATGAAGCCTCTTTATTTGGTTAAGAAAATATGAAAGACTCCTGCAGATTCCAAGAACTGTGATTAATCACAATTAACTCATGATTTAACAAGGGGGGCAATTACTTTTTTCACATAGGGCCAGATAGTTTTGGATATTTTCCCTCCAAATAAATAAAATCATCATTTAGAAACTGCATTTTATATATACTGGGGTTGTCTTTATGAGAATAAAATTGGTTTGATGATCCGAAACATTCAAGAGTGATACGCAAAAATTAGCTCAAAGCTAACTCTGGTACAATGCATTGAATGGAAACATTTATGTTTTATATTGTACATTGTCCCTTTAAAAATAAACAAATACAGTAAATAAATATAAAGGACACCAGTTCCACTAACAAAAACATCTAAAGCGCCAATCATGTGCCAAGTTTGTGCATTCAGGTGTAAAGAAATGGTCGAAAGGATCAAATCAAGGTAGAAATCGGGAAGAAATTTGTTTTGACTGACTCTGAATGTTGGAATAGTTGTTGTGAGTAACAGAAATGCTGAAATCCATTATATCACATGTAAGTTTGGGTAGAAAACGAGATCTGGTACAAAAAATTTACTGTCAATGTTTTATTCAAACAAAGCCGCAAGTAATTAAAGCAAGTCTAAAGACGAGAGTATCCAAACCTGCTACTAGCATGGTGTACCTAATAAAGTGGCTGGTGAGAGTTTATTAGTTGTATTTTCTACAATGCTGTATCTTAGAGAAACACTTCAGAGAGACAATCATTTGCACCAGTTAATGTTCCAAAACAGAAGCTATGTGTAGAAATAAATAATTGCCAGGAGCAGAACGTTTAAAGTCTGGCGTGTGAAAGGCCCGCTGAAAGGAAAGAAAGAGACGGAGAGCTGGTTACCTTGGGAATTTGGCTCAGGCAAAGTCTCTCTGGCAACTAAATGCATCACTGTGGTCTTCCCCAAGGGCAGTTTGAGAGCTTGCAGGGGAGAGAGAGAGAGAGAGAAAAAGAGGATGTAAAGGTTATTCAGTGAGCTACAGTATTTGTGCCTTTGCAAAGTCATTAACCATCAGTATGCTTTTAAAGCAAGCTCTGTAACTGAAACTTTGGCAGCTTATTCAGAGAGAGAAGCTAACTACACACTTTAATGAATGTTATGAAATAAACTGGGGCTTAAGGTCAAAAATGTTTAGAGGGGAGGTCAGGAAGGTCTGTTCTGTTGTAGAATAATGGTCAGGGAAGAGCCTGAATCACTGAAAAGTGTTTTACTTTTATTACACACAGGCTAAATTGCCTTCCTTAAAAGTCACATTTTTATTTTCCCCTTAGATAAAAGCCGTTCTTAAATTTTTTAAATGTTTGTGCTCTCAAAGAAACAATTCAAAATAAGTTTGAGATTTATCTGTTAATCTGTTACTGACTCAGTCAAAGTTGTGACCACATAGTTATGTTATAGTTCCTTTCATTGATTTTCACAAACAAAACAGTTCAATACACTTTGACAAAGTATTTTGCTCACTTGGTCCAGGAATCACATGCATTATTTCTCAGTGTTGTACAAATATGTTTAAGACTTTGGTGTTGTACATTAACAGAACAATCCATCACCCCAAGCTGCACTTCATATTTAGAAGATTGAGAGGTTTCTTTCATTCCTTACTATGATACAGTACCTCAACTCCTCTAATGTTATACCATCAGATATTAGAGATTTTCACAGCTGAACAGAGCAGGACTCCTTGTTTACAACCCATTCTGTCATTACATCCTAGCCAACATAAAATTCATTCTCATATAGCCCTTCAAATGGTCAGGTTTACCTACCATTTAAAGGGGAGGTAAGCATGGAAGAGGGCCAGAAGCCATTGTTGTCCTATCATCATGTCTACTTCTCCACACACTGCTATCTGAAATAAATGTATTTTTAATAATGTGTCCTTAAAATGAATGAGCTTTCTCCCAGAGGGACTTAAATCTTGTTTAACCAATACAAGGTAAACACAATAACTGCCATCTAAAGATTTCAGGATCTCACTTTCTCACCCTAAAGGATGTAAATCTACAGTGTACCATAGTGCCTGTGCTGTGCAATTTATTATTTTTCCAACTTTGTTCACTGAAGTGTTACAACATAGAAAAAATGCATTTGGTTTTATAGAAATACAAATGTAGTGTTAAGTATAAAGTAGAACAACAAACAGAACACAGTACAACATACCATGTTACATAATGTAGTATTTCTATGGTGCTTTCCCACTATGTGCTTCAGGCTCGACTACTGTTTTTATTCCATTAGGGAATTCTTCCTGGTACAGAGAACGTGGTTTCACATCTGATGAGGTTCTAAGCAAACTGAGCTGATGCTAAGACAATGCTTACCACTGAGTGGTCAGAGTAACACTAGGAGCATCATGAGTGGTCTTACACAGGAATCACATCCCTCCTGTTGTTGGTTTCGTACTGCTGTATATAGGTTGTTTGATCCTGAATGTCGGTTGGGGGTCAGGAAGTGGGGGACAACCATTTGGGATGAATCGGAAAGGATGAGGTTGGTACTTTATGGCTCTAAATGGACCTGAACGCTGCAATTATTATCAGAAAACGTCTACATGCACTGAGTATGATCTCAGTATTTGCAAGAAAAGAGATTTTCTCCAAAGTTTAAACTATTTACCTGGCCTGGAGGTGATCAGAAATTACTCAGTCCTGCAGACCTCCTATAGCCTACTGTAGTCGAGCCAGGTGAAGGGAGATAAGGGTCTTGAACTGAGCTCTGAGGCTAGTGGGGCCTCTTAATACAAAAAAATCCCTAAATTTTCCCAAACATGCTTTTAATTGAAACAGTCTTAAACTATCAGCCTAAAAAAACCTTGTGGGGTAAATGCCCGACTAAAGGTATGTCGTTCATGAACGACTGTTTTCTACGAAATGGCTCTCTAATGTTAGCCACTGTAGCTAGCTCCCGTTTGAGTGCCAATTTCCTTTTGTCCATCCTTTGTTGTTATTTAATCCACATTTAAAAATCTAAATTATTATCAAATGAAGAGCCATTAGGGAGCCAAACAGCCAGCCCTTCTGAGCTGAGCCAAATGATCTGGATGGATTTCCCATCACAACAAACGAGGTTGGAGGTTGGTGAGACAGACATCAGCAAAGGGGTAAGATCAGAGTTTAATGTGCTAAATCATTGCAAAACTGTACTGTACCGAACTGGACCACTTTGTGGAAACAGTCCATACACAAGTGTTGTGCTTGTCCAGGCTTAGAAGGAGGCTTTTTAATTCCTACCTGCTGTCATTTCTCCGAGAGTTTTTCAAACTTATTTATTTTTCTTTTTGCCAGAATATTTACTTACTTTTAGAAAACAAATGTAGCTTAATAGTTAAGAACGTATTTTCACACTTTGAATGCTTGGCATAGTCGTAAACAGTACCTTTTGGTAGTGTCTCTCTACGTGTTTTCTCTATGTAGACTACACAAACTCTCCTGTACTTTTCCAAAATAATTTGTCTTGCAGCTTGCAACTGTCTCTGGAACAAAAGATGTCCCCTTCCTGTGATAAAAAGCCACAGAGTGAGAACTAGGTACACTATTGCCTGGATTTCTTCCATTGTTGTTGTAGGGGGTAACAAAACCTGGGAACAAAACTAAGCAGCATCAAGGAGAGCTGAGGCAGTACCACATATGCACCATTGTATTAAGTTACTCAAAAAATGTAAATCAACCTTAACAGCTGAGTGTATTTAAAAACTGTGGAGTTTTGGCCTTTGCTTAAAGAGGATACTAGAATCATCAGAAAGATGGCACTACTGGGGTCAGTGTAAAGGGCAAAAGGATAACCGTAATACCACAAAAACACCAGTCAGAAAATTTTGGGGTTCAGTTTAAATGCCTCAAAGCCAAAAATGAAGTAAAGCGGGCAGACTCAAGAGACCCTCTCCCCCTCCCCCCTCTTTGCAGCTTTTCTGTCTCTTCATTGTGCTGTTACTGCCGCTGCCAGTCTTGCCCTTTTCCTGACCACTCTCTTTCCCCTCTTTTTCTCTGTTTCCTCTCTCCTCCCTCTCTCAGTCAAAGCAGGCTTGTCCAGAGCACTGAGGTACCTCTGTTCGGCGGCGGCGCAGGAAAGGGATGAGAACAGCAAAGAACTTTCCAGCGACACACTGCTGTGAGTTTGTGTGCATGTCCACGAGCACGTAAAGGGTTTTTCTGTGTTTTCTCACCTCCTAGTGTTACGTTGCCATGTAGAAAGCGGCCCTGGTAGATCAGCCTCAGGATGTTAGGACTGCTGACCTGCTCTTCCTCCCAGTCTGAAAAAAAGGACAGATGGACAGAGTGTTACAGAGAGAAACATGGAGAAAAACGTGACAAGCTTCCTCATTTTTTTCTTTGGAAGATTGAGCAACTACAGGGGAAACGGCCATGGTGCACCACCTTTTATTGCATCAATAAAAACACAAAAGTCGAGCCATTTTTATAAAAACATAGCAGATCAGCACAATAAATCTAGTCTTTAAAGGGCTCTAAGTTCATGTCAAAGCACTCTAACTACATCAGTTTAATGTTATAGTGTGGTTGAAGGCAATCTGTCATTGCATGGTGAAACAAAAAGACCACCAACAACCACACTGAAGATATTCTAAGACATTTATGGGTCTTTATTTCAGATAGTTTTATGCAGACTATATAATATGCAGGCTTTGTGGGATGCATTATTGAATATTAGAGCTGCAGAACACGAGGTGTGGCTTAAGAAGACAAAGTGAAGGCATTCAATGAGAGAGAAAACAGAGACGGCAGCAGAGTCTGGCCGCCAGATGTTTGTCTCCATCCAAACGAAGGGTGTTGCTGCTGATGGAGAGCCTGCTCCGGGTCTCACAGGGTTCAGATCTGTTGTCTGGGAAGAACACCGGGCGCTTCCAGCACTGACAGAACTAAAAGGAAAAGTCCTCTTGTCAAGTAGAATCTGCATCCATCAGCGTAATTTATAGTTTTTTATCCACAGTGGGCTGGCCATAAACCAGACTACAGTCGGAGCACCGTGGGAAAAGGCAACAGTCGGTTCAGATTTGAAGGTGGTGTGAGGTCGGCAGTGGAGCAGCAGCATTTAGGGAGTGGGTGTATTATAGAGAGGTGGAGGCTGTACTGCGAGCCCACATTCCTGTATGCAATGATAATCAGTCCGAGAGAAGGAGTTCACTCTTATTATCCAGCACCAAACACTGGTACACTCCCACACTGCTGCACAGAGCTACATGCCCGTAATTAGCAATTATTGGGTCTGAATGTGATCTCAGCTCTCTGGAAACTTGCAATAGCTTTTCATCTCATTTTATCTGTTAGAGAAAATACAGCTCAGCTTAGATCACCTGCTTTCCAAGTGCATCAGCAGCTAAACTGCTAGCAATTAGTGCCCATGCAAACACACTGCAGCTGTGCTTATGTAATGTGAAGTAACACAGCATTAGCCTTTATTATCTATAAGCAGAATGCTGAAGAGGAAAACACCCATAATGCCTAAACTGTGCCAGCAACCTCTATTAGGTGTTTATATAAAACTTAAATTTAATACTCTTTGATGTTAGACTCTATTTCTACTGTAGTGCTAAAGCAACATGACCCTTTTTCAAGATGAACAAAGTTCTGTCATTTTATATCCGAAGCAGTAGCTAGTCACAGAAGCACAAGAATCTCTCACATAAAACAAAATCACATTTAAAATCGTTCATCTCTTCTTCATAAGGGGGGAATTGTTTTATTTTGTCTTATTTCTGCAAATTAGGGGTGTGCATCTTCAATGATCTCAATTTGATTAAATAAATAAAGTGCACCATATCGTATAGATAATCCTGTAAACAGTCTGATTCAATTCAATATCACAATGCATCATGATTTATCCCAAGGGCGTTGCATCCTTGCTTCTCTATTTGACCACTGATGGCTACTTTTTGATGAATAAAGAAGGGTAAGGATGCACAGCATTTTCGGCATTATATCTGTATCGGCAGATATGAACATTTCTGCCAGCTGATATTTTGACTTTAAAAATTAGCTGTAAACATCTGCCGTATGAACAAAAGTGAATGAAGGTTTTTAGGCTGGACTAACAGACCTACGTCAGCTAAAGTCTTTATCTTAATTCAATATCATTCTTGTCACTTTAAATGCAGGGCTTTTAGGGCTTCTGTAACCTGACAAGCCAGATGGATTTGTTTCACACATCCATCTCGGAAAGCTTCAATAGGAAACGTTTGAGAGAAGGCAGAGGATTTGAAAAAAACTCACAGTGTGATTGGATGAATGTTCTGTCTATCACATCTCTACGGGCCAATAAGAGCAACAAAACACGTGACGTAGCAGCTATCGTACTGCGCTTGCGCAGCTACTGAGGAATAACGCGAAACATGGCGACTATAGACATGTAAGTACTCAACTTTTGTCATTTTTGAAAAGAAAACAACTCACTGCTGTTCTTTGTTCTTCTTTTAACAAGAAATGTTGTCAAGTTCTGATAAAACTGGCACTTAAGCAGCATCCACGCTAATCTCTTCCTCCATAACTGCACCAGCTCTTGCTGCTGCTTGTTTACGTCACGACTCTGCTGCGCCTGAAAGTACTGCCCCTCGTCTCTGATTGGTCCTGTCACTTTCTAACCGGGTCCAAACGGTTCAAAGCTTTGCAAGATGGATTTGCCAGTGAAAAACAAGGCAATAGCGTATCCATCTGCTTTGCAAGGTCAGGCCTTGCTTGATTGACCAAGCTCTGCTTTAAGCAGTGACTACATGTACCACGATGCATTGCTTTAGTTTCATATTTTTTCTGCTTCATTTTTGGTTGCCCGTGATGAAAAAAAATTCTCACTAATATTCAAATCAAATGCATCAATGTCCCTGACACTGCATGGCCTTCACATCTGTATGCCATGTTTATAATACAAAGTGAAGCTAGCTATGGTTTGCCCAGGCCACCAACTTCCTCTTCTGGCAACAGAAAAACCAATTTTAACAGCAGCTGTGAAAGACAGGAGTCCACGGGCATCGTCTTCAGCTGCTGTGAAAATTGTTTTTACTGTTGCCATTTTTTTTAACAATTTAACTAAGGCTGCATGACCTAATGTCCAGAGATCTGATGCCTGACAGCATTTCAGCCTTCATTCATATTAAACATAGTTGTTATTTAGGTAAGATATTTTAAGTAGAGGAGCTTTTAAGCAGTCATCAATCAGTTGAGAATGATGAATCCAAAATTTTGATGCTGTATTGATTCACTGATGTGCAAAAGCAAGTCAGAAAGACTTGGCCAAAAACAAAAAAATGCTTTTTAGAGTAGAAACCTTTCCTAATGTAATTACAGCTGCATCACTGTCAGTTACTTTTACTTGTAATAACCACAGAGGTGACTTAAAGCAGCTACTCACCCATCGGCCAGTTGTCATAAACGTGTTTGGCGATGTCCGCTGCTGAGTCATTGGGGGAGAAGAGGAATTCTTTCGTCTTCCCGCTGACTAAAATAAGCCGCAGGTTTATCTGCAACACAGATAAAACAAGACAGAACATTCATGAGAAAGATCTTAGGACATATTTTACACAAACAATTCCCCTGTATGTCACATTAAACTCTGTCCAATCAGGAAGCAGGCAAGTTCAGGTTCTGTTATTTAATAGGAAACAGGAGAAGGATATGAGGACTCCGAGGAGCATCCTTCCAGAGGATCAACTCCCATCTGTCTCCCTGACTTCCTTTCTATCTTCTCTCCTGTCTCATCCGTTTTACCCTCCATTTCTTTGTCTTTGATTCAGTATTTTGCTGCTCCCAGCTAGTATAAGGCCTGCACACAGATCTGGCTGGGCCCCTGACAAACCTAAAGAGCTGGCCTTACTCAGTTATGATTAATTGATAGTATCGATGTATGTATGTTGGATAAGTAGCATTGCTGCTAGCGTCCTGCCTCATTTTGGAACTGAAAACTGTGCCAAACTATTATTGAGAGCCGATATTGAAATTATGTATTTGTGCCACCTTTAACCTCTTTGGAATTCTTTTTCTGCCACTTCTACTATTTTTATTTGCCACATTTCACAAATTTTGCACATTTTTGTCCCATTTCTGCCTCTTTCCCCCTATTTTTATTATATATATTATATATATATATATATATATATATATGTATATATATATATACATACATTATTATATATACATTTTAACCTCTTTTCATCTCTTTTCCAACATATTTTTCCATTTTCAACCTATTTTTTTCTAATTTTAAAACCCCATTTCAACCTCTATTCTGTCCATTTTTCCAATTTAACGAATTTTTGCCACTTTCCAATCCCACGTAAGCTCATTTTAATCCTGTATCTGTCACTTTTAAACAGTTTCCACCATGCTTTCTGCCTGTTTTTGCCACTATTAATCCATTTTTGCCATTTTCGATAATTGTTGCCTTTGTTCACCTTTTTTGCCACTATTTAGCCCATTCAACCAGTCTTTTTACCCCTTTTTTTATTAGAAGTCACCTGTTAAGACTGTGATTTAATTTACATTTAAACATGAGAGAAAATATTGGCAAAGTGGAAGTCTTGCACCAAAAGGAGTGCAACTGGCTAAGTTGTTATTTTAAATGTTGGTATTTGTCCTAATTTTCTCAGTCAGTGCATGTCTACAAATGCTCAAAAGTGTGAACCCTGTCATGAATAGCAGATATCAGAAGTTGGTCATAAAAGCCAGCCCTCCTAAGTAACTGATAGCATGAGACTCTTGTTCATAGTGGACGTTTTTTTTGTTTATCCTCTTCATTCAAAGGTCAGAGTGAGTCACTAAACAGCACCTCTGAAGCAGCAGGAAAATTATCTCTGTGGGGCTTTTAACAGCCACAGAAAACTCCTCACCTAACACAACGATTCATCAACAGACACAGATTTCTATTTCAGTGACAGTCAGAGAAGGGATTGAACAAAACAGCCGGTCATTCCAGCACAAAATGAAATGAACATCAATCAGAAAAATAAAATAAATAACAATAAATAAATAACAATCTCTGGTGAAAGAAGGACTGTTCAGAACTGTTCATGAGTACAAAAACATCTTATCAGACATAGTGACCCCCTCTTTTAGTTCTGATACTTGATTTGTTATTATTCTCCTGATACATTTTGATCATGATGAAGGCTGTGTGGCATAAACACACTGTAACATTACACACTAAGCAACATTTCATGAATAAAAATTAAAAAGGCCAGAGGTCTGATCTTGGACTGATTATGTTTAGAACCATTTTAGAAGCAGTTTTGCAAATGGTTGCTCGCTTTAGCAGTGGCTTATATAAACCAAAGTAGCTTCATTAAATTTAACTAAAGTTAACAAAACTAATGTGAGCCCACAGTCCAGGAACTAATTATAAAATGGGTCTAGCTTTACCAAATGTAGCATAATCCTACACATCAAACATAGTTTAGTTTGCTTTAGCTTTAGCTACCTTACCAATGTAGCTGCATAACCAGTGTAGCTAACATAACTTTGTTAGCTTTAGATCTAGCTATGTAGCTACAAAACCTGCATAGCTTAAATAACTAACATAGCTAATGTAGTTAACATATGCTTTACATTTAATTGTGTTAGTTTTGTAGCTGTGTTACCTACATTATCTGTATAGCTAATGTAGCTTTTGCTATTTAAGATTTTACTGTTAGATATGTAGCTACATTATCAATGTAGCAGCTAAATTATCTATGTAACTAACATAGTTTAGTTAGCTTTAGAATTAACTATGTAAGCTACCAAGCTTTGCTACCTACATCTATTTACTATAGTTAATGTAGCTTTGTTAGCTACATTATCTACATTGCAGCTACATTATCTATGAAACTAACATAGCTTAGTTAGTTTTAGATTTAACTATGTAAGCTACCTCGCTATGCCACCTACAACATCTCTGTACTATAGCTAAGGTAGCTTTCTTAGCTTTATATTTAACCATGTGAGCTACGTAGCTTTGTTAGTTACATTATATGCATAGCAGCTACATTATCTATGTAACTAAGATAGTCTAGTTAGCTTTAGATTTAACTATGAAAGCTACCTAGCTATGCTACCTACAACATCTCTGTACTATAGCTAATGTAGCTTTAATTAGCTTAGGTTTAACTCTGTGAGCTATGTAACTTTGTAAGCTACATTATCTACACATCTGGTAACTCTGATAGCTTTATCCCAAGGAGCTAAGGAGCTTTGTTAGATACATTAGAGTGTTTTCATGGAGGACAAGCTTTTTCCAGTGAGTAGAAAGTTTACTTCATCAAACATTTTTTAATAAGAATCTAAACTTTCAACTTTTGTTAGCCTAACCCTTACCTTTACCCTTACCCTAACCTGAAGTTTAATATGATTTTATTTTGAAAGTTTTAGCACGTATTTCTGTTCTGACAGATGTGGCGTCTCACTATAATGGTCTTAAAGTGGGGCGTCTGAGATCTGCAGTCCACAACAAGACTGTCATGGGCATTTTTGCCGTCTATCATGTTTCAGGCCAAAATCGTGAAAATTCAGCTTACTGTGCAGCCCTAGTATTCTGTACAGTACTCCTTTAAGAGCCAGAGCAAAGGTCTTTATGTGTGAGTGAGTGCGTGTATCTCGCCTGCAGTGCCTGTGTGGCACAAACACGTGTGTGTCATTGTTCCTAGGGTGTATCCATGTGCCAAGCGTCTGTTTGCCCTGAACACCACAACGCCCCAGCCCCACCTAACTCCCTGTGCTGAGTGACACAGACACACAGACATGCATACATACAGCATATATACACAAACAGAGACAGAGGCGGCTGCAGTGATGTAACACAGCTAACGCCGACGGATTGAAACATAGATCTGTGTAAGCCTGTTATCAAATCAGCTTATAGGTTTAAGAATGTAAGAGCCATAAACAAGCAAACACATACACACTCACACTATGCAAAATTATGTATACACCCACACTGACCTCAACACTGACCCCATAAAACGTATAGTTTATAAGCTGCCTATAAGAGATCACACGAAGATCATAATCATCAATAAAACACTGCATGTTTTCAGAATAGACAAGCAAAAATGATAAAGCTTTCAGAAAAAAGATGACACCTTTAAAATGTCTCTTTAATAGTCGTGATAAAAACAAACAAAAACAATAATTCATGAAGCTGTAATCAGAGAGTATTGACTTTCCTGATAAGTTACCACACCATTAAAGGATTATCACACTCCTACATACAGTATGTTAGCACTTTGTACACCCTTTGAAATAAACAAAGACAAGGCAGTGATCATAAATCAGGAACTTGTTAAACATTACACTGACAGATGTAAAGTTATTCTCACTTATTCTTGGTATTCTTACAACCTATAGAAAAAAAAAACTGTGAATGAATATGAATGAGATGGATGGAGACAGAAATAATGAGAGCAGGAAGCACCTTTACATAAGCAAGGTCTTGCTCCTTCCTAGTTGAACACCTGACTGTTGCCATGGTGTCACCATGGTGACAGCCGCTGGTGGGTGGCTTAACCTGATAACTTCTACAAGATAGCTCTACACCCCCCCCCCCCCCCCCAACTGTGTCACATCACATTGTCTTCGTCTCTTTGCAGCAATCTCTGCCTCCCCTCCTCCCTCTTTCTCTGAATGGCTTACAGTGGAGGAATGCACAAGGCTAGAATAACAAGAGGCAGTGTGCTCTCTTCAATTAAACAAGGTAAACTCTGACTCGCTCCTATCATCATCAACCTGCACATATTTCAGCCTCTCTTTTTGCTTCCCTCCCTCTTTCCATCCTCTGCTGCTTTCTCCATTCTCTTTCAACTATCTTCCCTGAAAACATGCTTCAAATGACTAATTTCCCTGACATTTACACAGAAGTTTTAACTTAATAGACCAATCTATTTACTTCACTTAAAAAGTGGAACACTCAAAGACAAGCAAAAAAGTGCAGGGTCTAATCTACTAAGTTAAACTATTATGAAAAGCTCTTTATCATACTGGCCTTTAAAACTAAAAATCTAAGGGCACAAATGGCCAAATGGTCAAGGTGAGCACCATGTGTGTAGGTGGCCTGGGTTCAGGCCAGGCCTGTGGCTACTTTCCCGCATGCCTCTCCTCAGTTTCTGACTCCATCCACTGCCCTCCTCTGTGAATAAAGGCACAAAGAGACCAAAAATATAGTTAAAAAAAAAAAAAATCCCATTTTATAATGGTAAATAGCATAAAACTGCAGCTTTATTGTGTGAAACTTAATATTATTTACTAGAAAACAAGCACTATCTTCCAAAACATTACCAACTTTATGCAACAGTATGTAACACTATTTTAACATTGTTCATAACATGTCACTAACAATTCACAACAAAAATGTTTTTTTTAATAAATATCTATCTCACGTTTCTTTAAACACCAGATATTTTGCAAGCCGTACGAAGGTAAAACACTGCAGCAACACTAGTCTTTATCGACAAACAACACTGATCTTATTAGCAGGTAGAAACAACAGCTAGACTCACCAGGATAATATGCGCTGTCCCAACAAGCACTGAATGACGCTGTACACTTAAAGTTTCCCTCAACTTCCAAACAGGACCAGGATATCATAAATGTCTTGATCTTGAAATGATCAAAAAACATAAAAAATGTTATGATAAGGTAAGACAGATGATGGAGATGGAGGACGGCAAAAATTATTAGCCTTTTGGCTGCTGTGACCTGGTCCACTCTGGTGAAATAAAGTGAAGTTGCAGATTGTAGACTGCAGATGGCAAAACAACAAGTCCAATATACTTGTTGGCATCCTGAAATGTCAGAAATTAATTTCCTCATTCACATCTATCAATGGCTGAACAAGTGCAAAACAATTTTCATGTCCTCTGCTATTTCCCCACTTTTAATTCAGTGGCTGTACTTTTAATCTCCTTTGATTTCCCCTTTTATCTTCTTTTAAAAGATGAAATATAATCAGCAGTTGCTCAATGTTTAGCAGCTCCAACTTTAAACTAATATGCTCAGTTTCAGTTCCTCAGTTCCTGGGCACAAAACAGGAAACATGGCAGGCAGACTAGGAACTGGCACAAACTGCCAAGTAGAGATTGGGTGGAGTATTGCAGAGGGACGCCAACAACCAACGCACAAGTATTAGTGCTTACTACAGCGTAGCTGCTGTGTAGGTTCGGTGAGGCGTTATAAACCAGGCTAAACTGTTAATACACTGATCAGAAACCAACAGTTATCACCAAAGCATTGGTTTCAGTCGCATTAAACATCAGTGTATCATAAACAGAGTGCAAGTTGGTCAAAGCAAGAAAATGTGAGCAAATGTCCACAAATAATAGGTATTTATTATCAGTAGGAGTGTGACGAGACACTCAGCGGACAAGACAAAATGAGACAGGGTATGGGGTTCAAGAGAACAAGTCAAGACTAAACATTATCTTTAGGAAAACTTTGATAGTGAAATATATGACAGGAAAAAGCTGTCTTTGGTTGGATTGAATGTCACACATGCAGACAATGCAGGCCCATTATGAAATGTCTTGGTGTAGGTGGGCATCAGCACTGGCATCAAGGCAGCATCTGAACAGCTCTAATTAGTCCCAACGACAAGAACAAGAAGACTAATCACACACATTTCCACTAGAATAAGGTGACAAATCAGCAGAAAAAGCTTGAATAAAAGTTACATAACGCTGAAGCTGTTCTGGCAGCTCACAGTGGAGCAACACCCAATTATTAGTCATCCATCAGTACCTCTATGTCTCCGCTTTTCTTCTTTTCCTTTATTCCAACTCTGATTTCGACCGAATCAAGCTCTTAACTCACTCTTGCTCTCTTTTTCTCTCCCCCTGAGGGTCCCTGCTCCTTCTCCCTGGACTCTCTTGCGCAGAGGGGCAGGTAATGAGCTTTCACAGCCAGCTCAGGGAGGAGAATATTCAATTACAACCTATTCTCTGTAACAAATACAACAGCTCCAGGTACAGGGAGAGCAGTGCTTCATGCATAAACATGCAGTAAATACACATATCTTCAGGCTAGCTGTCAATTACTTATGCATACAAACAACATGTCCTCGCCTACAAGCTGTGTGAGAAAACAAAAGTAGAAATATTGAGTAGTGCGCACAGTGAATGTGAGTATGGGACGCCTTTGGTGAGTTCTCATATCAGCTAGACTAAATATGAATGTCATAGTGCTTCAATGGGTGAAACCGACTAAAGAAACAGGCTACTGGTGCATGAAACGGCCCAATGTCCCCCGACTCTTCTCCCTCCTCTGCAGACATTCAGAAAAACTACAATAATGCAGCCCTGCTGCCAAGTAGTGCAATGGTGTAAACATGGGAAGTAAGCAAACCTCTTGGCTAAACACTGCTTGCACATGGTGCAGAGCAGGAAATTCAATGCCATCTATAATTATTCCTCCCTGAGTACCGCTCTCAAGTCTTTCTCAAGGCGATACTGTGTGGATGTGCATGTGTGTTTATGTGTGCCTGTGTTTATAAGTGCATTTAAGAGTATTGCTGCTCTTTAGAGCCTCTGCAGCGTCAACAAATTACAGAGTGGAAAGCCTTCCTGTGGGAACATATTAGAGCAACTTTATAGGTAGTCTATGAAAGAAGGTTAGCCGCTGCAGTCAGTGTAGATTCTTAACTGTATGAATGAATTCAAAGGGAAGGAGGTGGGGGCGATTAGCCTGACTGGGGTCTGTTTTAACACTGGCCAGCTGAATGCAGCAGCTTTGATGGCTTCATTAAATCTGCAGAAAACTTGACTCTTAACTGCAGAATATAGCTACACAGCTTTTTGACAGTACAGAATCCTATTAGGAAGCTGACTTTGCTTATTTATTTTTGGGAACTTTCCTTCGGGAGTCAGCAAATTTAAATGAATATCAAACACACAATATGTCCATCCTGGTGCCAGGGGGCTCCTCAATGAAACAATAAATAAAGACGACAAGAAATGCACTGATCAGTTCCGCCAACCTCCACTGTGTCGAATTTAGGACTATGTTCAACAGAAACACTGCACTCCATCAGGGGTATTTACGAAATAGTGGACATATGTTTCATTTCATGGAAGACTTCCTCATAATTTGGGAGTAGGGTGTTAAAAGTTGTCTTCATCTTACAAGCTACTTGCAAAGCATTATAGAATCACTTAGTGATAACAGGATGGCCATTTTTAACTGCTTTTCTCCCCCAATATGTCAGATTCTTTAATGAAATGAAAAATAATGGTTTACTGTTTCGTACACCGTACAGAGGGCATAGTCCTTATTTCAAAACAAGAAGCTTCAGTCATGGACGAAGCTGAGCATGTTTCTCGTATCTGGATTGGACACATCTAACAACGTTACAGAAGTAGGGGCGTGATTCAAGTGTGTGTATTTTACAACCAACTAACTCAAAAATGATAAAAAAACAAACAAAAAAAAACAAACATATTTTTTCATTTTACATAAAGGAACTAAGAACAGAAAGACGGCTTGTTTCCATCTCATCATTTCTATGTTCGGATCTAAAAAGGAAACCAAAAAAACAAATCACTTGAACATTCATTTTTTATGTTCTTTATGTGTGATCTGGTGCAGATGTTGTAAAAGAATGAATGTTACAGCCCCAATAATCCACTTTAAGATGGAAAAAAGTAATTGTTTTATATTTGTTCATTTTTCTTTGGAGAACCAAAAACAAGAAACTGAAAACAAAAAATGGAGATAAAGCAGGATGATTGTTTTTTCTTATTTATTACTCACCACTCGTTCATATTCTTACATCTTTTTTCTCTCTTTCCACTCCGGTGATCAGATGATTATGGGCATTCACTCTCGTAAGAACTCAGCCAATCCGATTCTGCCACAACCTTGTTTGACCAATAATCACGCACCTGACATATTTAAAATCTGTCATCTTCTCTTTCACAGTCAGCCTGTCATTTCAGTGTGCACGCTGCAACCCTCCTCCACCCCAGCTACCTCCATTCAGTTCCATCAGCATCTAGTCCAGATCCTCATAGGTCTTTTGCTCATCTCATCCTGCATATCTCAGTTTCCCCCTCCAAGCCACCTCATTGGTTCCTGGTCCAGCCTCTCAGTAGTCTACTCCTAATCTGATTCTGCATCCCTCATCACCACTACCACCAGTGTCTAGACTCCATAGTGGGGTAAGTACAGAACACAAAGTCATCACAGTGGAGTCTAATCACCAAAGACTTTGAGGATTTCTCTTCATTAAAATTTGTCAAATAAACAAAGCAGGCCATTCATTTGTAGCTAACCAAATCCAACATTCAACTGTAATATGTTAGCACTGATAGATGAACAAACAGAGGTCAGTGAAGGACCACAAGACTTGATCTGATACCCTTATAATAAAAGTCTGTTTAAGAATAACATCTGGCTCTACAATTAACGATAGTTTATACTTTTCAACACATTTTCGGTAATGAGAAACTTCTTTGGGTTAAATGCACAATAAGTGCTACATTTATCTAACAGTAAGCCGAGCCTCATGTGCCTTTCTGAGAGCTATAAACTTCTCTGAAACAACCTGCTTGCAGACACTAAACTCTAGAGCTCTAAATAAAAATGTGACCTTTAAATGGAGCTTGTACTTCCAAATTAAAATGAATTCTTCTAATATGCCAATACTGATTATAACCTTTTTAAGCTATTATCTGCTGATTCCAATATTATGCAGATAATACTGTGCATCCTTAATAATTAATCCTAATTAACATGGTGCCATTGTCTTATTTAATTAAAAAGCACTGAAAAGGGGATTTAAGAGTCACTGAATGAGACTGAACAGCTGAATCAGAGGCTGCAGCTTCACTTTCTCAAGTTTCACAAAAGCAAGCCAGCTCCCACGGAAACATACGAGTCGTCAGAAAGCCTCATTTGAATGCATTTTTCATTTAAAAAACAGTAAAAAGCTGTTTGGTGTGTGTGTGTTTGTGTTCCTCCCAGAATATTGTCTCGACCTGCTCTGCATGAAAAGATAACTTGTGTTAATATTTGGCGCGGTATAAATGAAATTGACTTGCTCTGTGCGCACACACACTCACACAGACAGAGGTTATGTAACAGCGGCTGACTGATGATGAGATATGAGAAACAAAGCCTGAGGCCAGGACTTGTAATCTCAGCGTCTTGCTGAGGTTGTGTGTCTAACAGCGAGAGGGGATAGTGTATTACTGCAATCCGTTTTAGGCGCTTTCTTAAACTTTATGTGCTTCTTTTATTTGCCTTCCTCTAAACGAGTTCTCTTTAATATTTATTTTAAGGAGTTCACAAAGACCTGACTGGAGACAGATATGTTAGATGCTGAATGTATTCGACATAGGAAGGGTAGAAAGTTGTCCAAGTCTATGCAGGGAGTGTGTCTGCAACATAAAAACAGCAAATGTTTGAAAAAAGGGAAAAAACAACATCGATCATGTCAGAAGGACAAGGATGCAGATTTGTATTGAGTTAAAATTGATTTATTTACTTACTTGGCCTGTCTATTTAAAGTGTTGGCATTATTGCAAATACCTGTTGCACAGAATTTGCATATACAGGTGTGTTTATGCATGTATTATTGCAAGAGATAACGTACATAGGTGCAGGAGGATAAAAGGGAGAGCTTTCAGGGGCCAAGCCAAATCGGGGACCCAAGGAGGTCTGCAAAATCATGGTCCAGGCCATTGTTTTTTTCCTTAATAAAAACAACTCTTATCAAAGCAACAAAAACTGTTGATGTGTTTATGCTGTAATACAATACAGCTTTTTTAGTGTAAGCCTCTTTTCTTCAATCAAAATGACCTTTCTTGTGGTAATGTTGACTATCTGGATGGGTACATTGACCTGAACCGTTAGGAAAGTAAGGACAGACTTCATAGCTAAGCCATGATGTGCACAAACATCTTGATCCAGTGGAATAAGTAAAAGACACGGTCATAACTAATGGAAAATAATTAAATAATAGTGATAAGAGGAAAAAATTAATGGAAAGTGGTAATAGGGCTTACAAGTGGCAAAAATGGGTCATAAGAAATAAAAAATTGGTTGAAAGTGGCAAAATTGGTTAAATGTGGGTTGAAATTGACAAATACAGACAGAAAAAGTGGTGAAAATGAGTTAAAGAGTGGCAAAAATGGCCAGAAACAGAGGTGAAAAGTGGTTAAAAAGTGGCAAGAATTGGTCCATAATTGGATTAGATTAATAATTTCAACAAAAAAATAGCTTGTCACTTTTTTCAGCTCCAAAATAAGTAAACTAAGACGGGACACATGCTACTAATGCTAATGCTACTGATACAATACACATGCATTGATACCAATAAATTTCAGCTGGGGAGGGCCCATTCTCTGGGTTCCAGACCTATATACTGTAGCTGTATTTATGTGTTATATTGCACAAAAGATCCACACATAGATGTATGTATGTACGCACAGGGATAATACAATATGTAAATGAACTTTATCATTAAATAGAGCATTAAAAACAAACTATTTGCTTCATGAATTCATTTTTGTTCAGATGAAACTTTGTTTAGGATTTGTATGGACTTACACTGTGAACTTTTGTCCATGTTACCCACTAAGTCCTTAATCATTGAAGCCAAGTTAAAATGACTTTTTAGGTCATCCACATAAGCTGATGTACGGATACAACAGAGCTTTTCACACCAGTTAAGATGTAGAACAGCAGACCTTTACCCAGCTAAAGTTTGTTTTTTATTAACTTTATTATAACATTCAAAGGGCATTTATGTTGACCCACTTCACCAACAGCACGTACAAAATGGAAAAAAAGACTAAACCGTTGAATCCTTGAAACTCAGTGAGATCAGATAAAAAAGGAAAAGGATCTGAAAGATCACTCAGCTAATGCCTAAACTGTTAAATAGAGCATGACAACAAATTAAGCATTTTTGTCTAAAGACCAAACAGACACATTGAAAAAGAAGACAGGGTGAAAACTTCTACTTTCTCCCTGCTTTAGACAAATTGTCTTTTTAGCAGTTATGCAGGAGAACATGACAGCCTTAGACAAACAATCTGACTGGTCCACATTTATTCCAGCGCCGCTCATTATGCTTACAGTCAAGCTCTGCTGGTTGCCATGCCAATGCCAGTGAGCTTGTTAGTCATCTGTGCCGTTATGTTTTTATGCATGTTCAGAGAGAAGACGGCCTCTCAGACAAGGCTCTTGTGATAAATGAAAATGATGATGCATCATAAAGTAACAAGAGGACATTGGTTTTAATGGGATTATAAACATGTTGTATTTCAGGTGATGCTAAGAGGCTGTTTTTAAAAGCTCTGCATTTTATTGTATCTATGCATAAAGAGCTACTTTCCGGAATTAAACATCTCTAGTTGAAGAGATTTCCCTTAGCTTTGATCAATTTTAACTAATTAACTAGAGTAACTAAGTAATAGGAGATGGTATGAGCAACTAAATGTGAAACATCAATTTAAACTGAGATTTAGAGTTTTGTCATGTGTCAAACATGTAGAAATGTCCTCATTTCTTCAACAGCAAACAGGATGTTGTGTTTTTTATCTTTAAAAGAAAATGCAAATTATCTTTGGTTTTCACGTCAGCTGCATTCATTCAAGCAAGGCGGCCATGCCTGGATAATCAAAAATTGGACAATAACAACGCCTTATCTCTGAGTATCACATTGACAGCAGCTGTTCGCAGCAGAATCTACAGGAACATTCTGAAATCATGACAGTTTCCTGTTTTCTAATACTAAAGCAGATTTATCATCTGGAGGTTGTTTCTAGAAGTGCTGCTATTCTCTGGCTGTGAGTGAAACTGTTTGCTAACAATTAAAACTCATCATAACGAGCCTGTAATATTGGGGGTGGTTGGTTGTTAAACGCTTCTGCTTTGAAAGTCAAACATGTGGCCCCGCTGGCCTTTGATCAAAGCTTCTGTTCCCGTTTGAGCGGACAGAGAGCCGCGGGCATCAAACACAGACCTTCTTCCTGCTGGACTCTTTTAATGCCACTAATCATTAAAAAGAGGATCTGCTGTTAGAGAGACAATAAGAGCAAACACTGCAGCACTTTGCCGTGCTTCATGCTAACTTCCTGTGATAGAGGTGGATAATGGTCTTAGTTCTGATAACAGTGAATGACAGAGGATCACTGAGACTCAGTGATGTCGACAGCTTTTCATGGGGTGTGATCTCAGTGGGTCCTGAATTATTGTTCCTTGAAATAAAAAAACTTTCATTCATTCACTCATTTAAGCCTGTATGACTGATAAGTGCCACATTAAAGCTCATATTCAGTACAACATAAAAGCCAATGTGTGTTCATTTACACAGTAAAAAGCACATTTCGTTTGAAATAAAAATTGGTAAGGGGTTTTTCCCAAGAAATTTTTAGCAATGAATACTTTTTTTCTTACATTGTAGTGTCTTCTTATCACCCTAACTGTCATGAAGTTGCCTTTACTTTTGTAAAAGTAGCCCTAACCTCGTAAGACCATGCATGCACATTACATTCTTGGTTTCCTACAACAAAGTCATTATTTCTACTACTAGAATGTTTAGATAATTTACGTAATTTACTTAAAATACTGGGAGAATTTGGGAGGATATTTTTGTAATTTTATCGGCGTTACTGTAGAAGCTTTTTGCAGTGAATGAGTATTTCCATGAAAAATAGAGAATTATTAGGTATTCTCCAGGAAACTTGGGAAATTTATTTACTTAATTCTGGAAAACTGATTGGTAATTGGGTGTCTTTTGCAATTTAGAGAATGTTATGGAAATTTCAGGGATTTCTTAAGACATCTGGGGGAATTTTCTGTCATTTTCATTGAATTTTGGGGACTAAATTTAAATTCTTGAGAAAAAAACAGCATTTAAATGAAATTTTGGGAACGTTTTTATTAAAGTTTAGGCTTTATGATTAAGTTTTACTGCAACATTTGAGGAATATGTGGAGAAATTTTTGGGTTCTTTTTATGGGAAATTTTTTAAATACATTTACAAATTTTCACAGAAATTTTAGGTATATTTTCTTTGAAATTTTGGGGGATTAGTGTTGAGATTGAACATCATTTTTGATCATAATTAGTTCCTGTTCAAAGACAAGACTGAGATTTGAACTTATCAGGTTCTACTGATACGGGGAAAATATTTCAATATCATGTTCATCTATTTAGTTTAGCTACAATCTAGCTAGAAATAAAGGTCCATCATTTTCATGGTGGTATAATGAAAGCTGAACTCTTACAACATTGAAATGTTATTGTTAAAAAGGGTGCCATTTTTAATTTCTGCTTATACATTTTTGGTTTGCGAGTTGTTCTAATATAAAAAAATAGGTTTTTCCTATTTTTTGGAGGGTTTTTTATGCCTAAATTGATCGAGGAGTACAGACAGAGACAGAGAATCGGACAGAAAACAGCAAAACATTACTTTAATCTTGAAGCCTTTTTTTATTCAGTATATTTTGAGTCAATTTGTGAAGTTTGTGAAACTTTGAAAAGAGCTGAGGGCAGTATGAAATCTAACAGCGGCAAAACCAAGTTTGAATGCACATTGACTCATCCTGTAATCAATTTGGCTCTGCAGACGAATGTTATTCTGTATATGGGCTGCACAGACAGTGGGTCTACTGAGTCTTTTTGGATGTGAATGCATAAAAGATGAGTACCTTTCAACATAACTATTCAGGACTGATGCAGATATTGATTTAAAAGATGGAAACTCATTTTTACCAAGGCTGAAGCACTGAATTCTTGAGTCAGACTGATAAAAAAAATATTCTAATGTTCATCAACTTTGCAAAGATAACCAGAATGCTTCTCAAGTATCAAGATTTTGAACAAACAACATACAAAGGAAGATGATGGTCAGGAGTTTTCCTTGGTTAAACTGAAAAGAGCCCTGTTTAAGGCCTTAAATAACTGACTTTCATTTGACTCTCTCCAAGAGGATGCACACCATCATCAGGCAACAGCTGATGTGTTGTGAGACTGTAAAACCAAACACAACTCCTCTGTGAAAATCTCTGATAGCTGAGGCAAAAACCCAATATTTGATATTAAATGGTCATTTTTGTCATTTCTGCAAAGTGTAGGCTTTGATATTCATCATCTCACTGCTGCAGTTACAAGTCTGGATTGAGGAAGAAATGAGCAACTAAACAGCCTCTTTCCTTCACACTGGCATCGCTCACTTGTCTCATTATTACTCAGCCACCTCACCAGTCCTATCTCAAAGCTCCTATCTTTCTGTACTGTCATTCAAAAAACCTTTCCTTTGATATGCTGACGTCCTCATCACAGCTCCCTCTCCTTCCTGTCACGAGCACCATCAGCTGTTTCCTGCGCTCCGGCTGGCACCGCACCTGACAGCTCTCCGCTTTCTGTCCACTCTTTCTTCATCACTGGCTCCTCTCCGCTTACAGACTGATAACCCTTTAATCCATCAGCTGCTTCTCCACTCCATGGAAACAGGTTAGAGCTCGCTCGCTCTCTCTCTCTCTCTCTCTCTCTGGTGCTGTCATTGCCCAACTCAGCTCTGAAGTGAAAAACTCACACACACATTCACTCACGCAGAGCTGCATACCTCTCCTCTGACAGACAGCAGGTAGGTAGGCAGGAGCCTTTGATCACACGTTCTTCCTCACACTCCGTCTCTGTGATCAGAGCTGTCATGAGAGGTTGACGCAGGGTTTTACGTTGCGCTGGCTGCCCCCTGACTCTCCTTTACCTCCTGTGTCTTGCTTCATTCACTCTTCAAAATAGCTGTTCAGCACCTGAGGGCTAAATGAATTAACATGCGAAATGTGAGCCCTGCCAAAACTGAGGCAAACTACTTTGCATTACCAACACACTGACGGGACAGAGAGAGATCAAAGGGATCTTTAGTCGACATAATAGTGTTATATGACAGAGAGAGAAATCTAGGTTGAAGAAGATGAAGGAGCTGATGGACTCCACAGCATCAAACGTCTTAACTGGTTCATGTCTGGCTAAATATTTATACCAAAGTCTGTTTATCCAGAAGTTTGGCTGCCCTCATTTTAATCACACTTTCTTTTTCCACTAAAAAACCAGAGCAAGGCAACACAAGCTGCTTATCAATGAGTGATGTAGCTATCAAAGAGTAACAAAGGTGGTGCAAAGTTTAACCTGTTATAGTAACAGGAGAATCAGGTTTATTCCCAAGCAACAAACATTGTTGGTTTTAGTTTGGGAAATCAAGCAGCTTCTTCAGCGAGAAGTTATGATTATGAAAACTTGAGATAAATCCACAGATAGTGAAAATGGTGTTAATTATGGGACAATATGGCATCTGCAACCTTCAGCATCAGCATTCAAGGAAATGTTTGGTGTATTCAATAAAAGAGCTTATCCAATACATGATCAGTTTTGATCACACAAACCTACCCCGTCACCACAAAATTACATAAAGAATTACAAAGTCTTTTTGCTGACTTTTACCAAATAAATCAGATCCTTCTCACATTAGACAATTTCATATGGACCACTCAGTCACCCCAGATTATTTTCCCATGCCCCTTTTAAGATGCAAGGACATCCAGAGCATGACAGGGGTTGTATCAGACCTCCTTCCCACCAGAGGGTGCACTCAGGCGGCTTAAGCTGGGTGTACACTGTGGGATTTTCCACCGATTCAGCCATGAATTTTGAGTCGCACTACTCCTTTTGAAGTCCGGCTGACTTTCAGTCGGATCGGGGGTTGTTTGTCGTGCTGTGTACAGAGGGGTATGACGGCCGACCACGGCCCGACTGCGACCTGCTGACCTGCTCCTGACTGGTCAAGAAGATTTCTGACATGTTTGATATTTTGGTTGTACGACTCCAGACATTTCACAGTGAGAGCAGAAACATGAGCAGAATAAAAAATTTTGGGGGAATGTTTTCATTTGTAAACGGTCAGACAACATCCTAAATGACCATTACAACAGCTGCAATGACTTTCTGATGCCCCCCTCCTCCCCGCTTTGATAAAGGAAATACATGAGCAGGAAATATGAGGCTTTATGAAAAGGAATCTTAGCAGGTTTCTGTCACAGTCCGTCCCAACTTCACTCGTACAGTGTGAGCACACAACTTGTGCACGATTCTCATGCGTCGTAAGTAGCACAGTACGAGATGACACTCTGCCACGACTGTCGTATTGTCGGCTTGAAATCGCATAGAGTATACCCAGCTTTACTTGCCACATCTACGCCTTTCTTCAGCCTCAATATCTGGCCTAAACATGCCAAACATTTGCACAGTACTGTAAAAAAATGGTGCCATCTTATTCTTGTTAAGTTATCTGCTGAAAACAATATTTTTTCATGTACAAATTTTGCCCCTACAGCCTTAAATTTCTTATGCATTAGTGAGTCTAGCATTGCACGTCCTGCTTTCATGCTAATGGACATTTACGGGACTGGGCCATCTGTGTAAAATGCTTCAAATAAAAAATAGAGATGTAATCATTTACAACATTCACAGCACAATTTTACATGGCAAAATATTTCCATTTCCCATTTATCTGCTTGCAATGTCCCAACAAGCTGTATAATATGTGTAAACATGCTATCAATGTTCTAATCAAACAGCCTGGTTTGACTTAAGAGTCCATTTCATTTCAAGCATCCTGTTGAGCTTGTTTTCTAAGAAAGACCTGACTGAGATTTCTCAAGAGATAAATGTGTAAATTTGTTTGTGATCTGACATTCAGGTCACAACACTTCAACTTACATCCCCTTTTTGTTTGAAGTGCTTTAGAGCAACCATGAAAACTAAAGCATGAGCAAACATTTAAATACCTTCATGGTTGCAAATAGAAAATACAAACAAATACAGTGCATTAAAAATACTTTCTCCCATCAGAGTTGAATTCCATTTCCCCTATTTTGTCCCTATATAAGAGGGCTCAATCATGTTGAAATTTAAGTAAAAATGATGCATGTTTAGGTCTGTTATGACTGCTGTTTCCCATGGTTACGTTTTTTAAATCAATACAGTCATTTATACTTATTAAGATCTTTCAGCATATGGAGGAAGGATGCTTTAAACAACCAGATGAAACTACAGGCTGAGGAAATACTATAAAAGTATTATGTTTATGGAAATACTGAAGTGAAACCATCTGGTCGACATATTGTATCTCAGCCAGAAGGAGATCTGCTGTCATCTCATCTAACTCCACAAGATTACTTCAGAGAGAAATGAAAGAAAACACAGTCAGAGCCAGACTTAAATTAAAAGAGAAACACATTTTAACAGTAAAAAGGGAGAAAACCATGACATAGTCCTGACTTGCACATCACCACTGAAGTGCTGATGTGATGCTGTGCAGGCGCCATGATAGTGATGACGAGGTCTGATGCTGCACGAGGACACACGGAGGAAATGCTGACATTTTTGGAGACAAGCCAGAGGGACCGATGAGGGAAATTAGAGAGAGAGCAGAGGGACAAGAGGGAGACTTAAAAAAGCAAGCCTGCTGAAGGTCAAAAACAGGCTGCCAGAGGACGAAGCACGAAGGTGGAGAAAATCCGTTTAGTTCCTTTGGTAATCCCCTAACTTTCTGATGTTTTAAATTCACCCGCATAATTCACACTGGTAGACATCTTTGCATGCACACTCGAAGCGCCCGCTGCTGAAGCTTCGCTGCTGAAGCTGTGGGCGGAGACATGAAATTGCTTTTCTATGCTTTAATCGATTCTCCTCTCATCCCTCTGTCAGCGTCCAGACTCTTTGTCCTTCTCTCACAGGGAAACACGAGGAAAGAGACGAGAGAGAGAAGGGCATAACAAAGGTGACGAACACTGGAATAAGATGTGTTTCTCCAGTCATCACTGGAGGAGCAAAAACAATAAGTGATACAAGTCTATAAACAAAGGGAAGCACCTTTTGGAGCTGATAAGGTGTTCGCGAAGAAAGATGTCTGCCAGCCTGCAGCTTAGCAGGAGGCTATCAGCTAACAACATCTGCCTGTCTCTCCACATATAAACTGTGAGAATACAGAGGAAACTTTAAATTATTTCTGGCTCTGAAAAGAGGTCATAAGGTGGTTAGAGCCACGTATTAAAAAGTGAATACCTTTGGTCAGAGCTGATCTTATTGAGGCAGCAACACAAGCACTTGAAACCTGTTCAGAGGAGCCATCTTTGTGAACTATAATTTGTTTAATGGATTCAATTATCAAGGTTAAATCAGCTAGATTAAATTCTAAACACCATTATGTTTCATCTCTTTTAAGATGTGGCTATGTACTGGAGTAAGTTTTTGACATCTTAGCAAGATTTCAAGAAAAACAGAGCAAAGGGTATAAAAAAGACCAATACAGAAATATGACTTTTGACTCATGCAACACAATTTTAAAATCCTCAGTGCCAAATATTGATTTCTTAATGGACCTCTAAATACATTTCCCTGCCAATTTGACTCCTCATAGAGGTCGTCATGACAAGAAGAGGGTAACATGAACAGAGAATAGTAGGCCAAAGAAGAGGGAAGTTGTAGAGCAAAGAAATGAAAGGACGACTTGTGATAAGAGGTGGAACGGACATATACCGGAGAGAGAAAATACAATAATTCTGCACTTTACCTTTCATTTTTGTACTCTTTATTTATTCAGAAACTCATTTAATGTCATGACATAATTCTCTTAAATCTTTTATTAGGAAATTTCGTTATTGTGATTTTATTGTAATTGTCAACCACATGTATTGTATGGTATTGTATCATACTGTATGGTATTCCATACTATTGTAGAGTCATATTGAATCTTATTGAATAATTTTGTCTTGTATTGTCTTGTATCATGTTGAATGGAGCTGAAACATATTGTAAAGCACTGAATCTTTTGGAATAGGTTATTTGCAGGTGACGCCACACAGCAGAGGGCAGGTAGGGATTTCTGCATGCTACCAAAAAGGCCATGTTCTGAGCTGTTAACGAATATGCCAAACGTTCAAAGCGTGTCCCAAAAGTAGTAAAATATTCAGGCCCAAAAATGATAATTTCATTAATCATAGTATTTTAAAAAACTTACAGGGAAAAAGCCATCTAAAGCCTTGAAGAAGCAGTGCCACACATCACTCATGTTTGGTCCCCCCCACAAAGCGATCTGGTTTGATTCAGTACAGTTTTGTCATGGTTTAGCTCATTAAACTCTGATCTTACCCGTGTTTCCTCAGCTGATCTCTATCTCTTTGATCTGTCTCTTTTAAGAGCTCCAGGTCATGTGGCTTATCTCAGTAGAGCTGGTTGTTTGGCTCCCTAACAGCTCTTCATTTGTTTAACAGTTTGGCTTTTTAAATGTGGATAAATAACAACAAAAGATAGAGGAAAAGAAACTGCCACTCAAGCAGGAGCTAGCTACAGTGGCTCACATTAAAGAGCCATTTTGCAAAACAGGCTTGTTTATGAACAGCACATCTTTACTCGCTTAGCCCGCAAGGTTGATTTGGATAATTTTACATCCCTGATTCGATTAAAAGCATGCTTGTGACAAATGAGTGTATTTGTATGTGTCAGAGGGGCTCAGCTAGCTGCTATGCTCAGTATAAGACTCAATGCATGTAGAAATTTAGTGATGATAATTGCAGCACAGAGGCCCATTTAGAGCTGTAAAGTACTAACTTTCCTCTGTTCCCATTCCTAATGGCTTTCCCGATGGATACGTGATTGCTATCAACCTAAAGGGATGCACAGATGCAATGGTTTAAGATTAGTATCAGCAAACATCAGCCTTTTGGCAAATAATCTGGGAATAAACGGATGTTAGAGGCAAATGTCTGTCTGTTGTATCAATTTAATGCGGCCATCTGATGGCTGAGTAAAAGAAAATGTTTATTACTAGGCAGAAGATGAGACCTGTTGGGCTAACTCATCTGTTTTCTTGCTCAAACACGGGAGAAAATATTGTTGGATTGTTACACCTACAGTATATCAGCCACTGGCTACATCAGCATAGAGCATCATAATCCCTGCCAGTAGTGCAATTTTGGTGAGTATTAATATCACTGTTATAGGATGTAGTATATAAACTTTGGGACATCAGCAAGCATCATATTGTTTTTTTGTACTGATTCTTAACTTACTTAATAATAAAGCAACCAGCTCTGAATTTAAGAACTGTAAGTGTGATTTGGCAGTGAGTTTTATTTTGTCTCGATTCCTGTGCAGCTGTTTCCCAAATACACATTACTTTCAGTGTCCAGCCCTCTCCTCTGTGCTCTGTCTGTTCAGCTTTGAGGAATAAAAACAACCAGCGGACACACATACTCACCCAAAGGCCAACACGCCACATGTGGTCACGCTGCGTCTGCAGTGATGGGACCACACAGAGGGACCACGAGCCCCGATGATGACTTTGATGAGACGACCTCCTGTCCTTTACATCCTTCATGCTACCATTTGCTCTGCAGTAGCTCTGTCTGCCCCTCCACCCTCCCCCGTCTCCTCTCACTCCCTCACTTCCATCACAGGGTGTCTCACCAATGTGACTTCCTCCCCCGTGGTTTCCTGACCCCCCGCTATGTGAGAGCCCTAGAGTCAAGTAAAGCATCCTCATGCTGTTTCTCCCCCCTCTCCAGCTCTCAGGAGAGAACATACATACTCTAATGTGACCTCTGCCTTCCCATGCCCCCCCCCAATCTGTATACGCCCTCCCCCATCCTGTTTCCTAGGTGGTCTCCCCAGCGGTGTGCAGTCAGACGCCCTGCAGTCAGGATTAGCTTCATATGTAACCTTTCCATGTCCTTTAAATGCACAAGGTGCTCCTTTTGTCTTCATGTGTGCATTCAACACCACGAAAAATAATAGCGTCTGCAAAATAAATAATTTTAAGCATGAAATATAAAATTTAGTAATGCTCACAAACTAGTTTTTAGTTATTTTTGTCAACAATTACAATGGTTGATTTATGATTTAATTCATACCAGAAGCAAAAAGCTGTATGCTTTATGGTTCCAGCTTCAAAATATGATAATTTGGTCATGTGTGTGCATTATTTCCTTAGTGAGATTAAGATTTTAAATATATATCTATATAGATATATATAGATATTTCAGTTGTAGTTTGTGGCTTATTTTAGTTGATATCAGGAGCACGTCTCACTCTAGGATAAGAAAACTTTTAAACCCCTCAGACCTAAAATACTAGCCCACATAGTTGCCAGATAAACCCAATTCTGTCTCTCAAATCCTGAAATCTTTTTGTACCGCTTTAAAGGAGACATACTGAAGGACATTGCTGTGCAGACTTAGAAACCAGAACTCCTTCTCTCTCCTCTTCTAGCCTACAGTAAAGGCTGAGCAGACATTTAAAAGAGAATCTGACGTAACATGCGAGAGACAGCAGCTACATCCACAACGCTGCATTTTTCTCATCTCCCTCAGAAAGAGTACTGCCCTGCAGTCACGACGCACGTGATGCTGTCGGAGTGTGTGTGTGTATGTCAGAGGAGAAAATGTGTGTGCATGTGAGTGTATGACAGAGGGAGAGAGAGAGAGAGAGAAAGAGGAGGAGACACAGACTGCTGGCAAGCTGAAATGCCCTCTGTGCTGGAATTTACCAGATGGCACTAAAAAGACACAACCACGATATTTCAACCAAACGCACACAGGGTACTCGCTCCGTTCCAGTTTGTATGCAGTGAAAGAAACACCCACATTTTATTACAATTACATCACCTGGATGCTTCCTTTAAAAACTTCCACAACCAGGGCTTGGAACAGAAGAGAACCTTGTGATCTGATCTGATGCAATGATACTGTGGTAATGGAAAATTTCAAGACAATCATAAAATGATATAAGATGAAAACTGATTTAATAAGGGATATAAAATGCCTCTAAATGTGTTTTTATTCACAGCAATTCAGTTTCAGTCTCACTCCTGAGATCTTGTTCTGACCTTGCAGTAACACGGATTAACATCCGTTTTGGGTGTTCAGATATTAAGTGGTAATCCTTAAAGCTAGGTGTGGACACACCTTAATATGTACTGAGGACAATTTGATATCCAGCAGCTCATGCAGAGGTGATCTGGGATGGCTTTATCCACACTGGATTGGTAGTGTACACACTACAAGTACCGGCATGCATTAAAGACCGTCAACGGAAGCAATTTTAAGTTGTTCACTAATAAACAAAAAGCCCAGCTTCATTTCACTCAGAGTGATGGGAGTTGTGGTTCTTTTAAGCGATCTGAATCATTTGGCTCAGCTCAGAAATAAACAGTAAGCCAGCATTTCAGCTCAATAGCAGCTTTTAAGTCGGTACCATCTTGGCTTTTATTATGTCTATAAAACAACAACAAAAATTAAAAAGGAAGTCGAGCTAGAGCCAGCACCTTTCATTCAGAGAAAAGAGCCAGCTGTTAGAATCAACTCATTTATGAACAACAGATCACTATTGGCTTATAACTTGGCATCTTGAATCGTCATTTCAATCTGACAAATACTTATATTTTAGCATTAAAAATATCATTTTGGTTAAAGAGCTTCTACATATTGGCGTATTAACCATTGCAGAAACATAAAAAATGATTTTGGTAATTACCAATGCTGTTAATTTAGGGCAGCTGTGGCATAAACCTTACTTTGGTTAGGGTTAGGGTGGTCTAATAAATTTGTTAAGCACTGTAAGTCATCCTGGTATATAAGCTTCAGTCTGTTTTTGAAATGTCATGGGGGGAAAGGTTTTAACTGTCCTCTTGTGTGATGATTCCCATTTCATTCAGCAAAGTCCACAGTGTGCCGTTTCTGTTGAGCTGTATCCTCTTTTGGTAGCACCTATTCTCACCTTTTTGAGTTTGTCCATCTATTAGCTACAGTACGGTAGCTGAACTTTTGGCCTCCAGTGATTACAAGTATCTCTGCCCTCCTCTGCCTGTCACTTATACTTACTGCAGAGTTTCAAGTCAAAACCAGCACTCAACATTAACAGTAATGCTTAAAGTATCCTTCTCATTTTCTATAATGCACAATTACAACCAATGAAGGAAGAAAAGTGGTTAAAAAGTGGCGCCAAACCCTGCAGGTCTGGTCTGTATTACAATGTGACACAGTGTGTTCTCAGCAGTTAAGTGGCTGCTTGCAATACACAGAGAAGAAAGTGAATTTTTGATTGTGTCAGATCACATGCAGCACATGGAGGCAGCTACAGATGGTCTATAAGCTACAGCAGACTTTTAGGATAAAAAAATTATTTAAAGTGTAGCTTGTACACCAGATGTTACAGTAGTATGTCACTGTTTCCTTGAGAGCCATTTTATGACAAAATGAGGAAGAAAGTTGGTTGAAGAGGCACAGCTAGTCTCTTAAGTCGTGGCTAGTTCCCCCATTCATATGCATCACCACCAGCTTAAGATGTACTGTTAATGCATGTGTGGATGTACAGATTAATAATCCTAAAATGTATGTTAAATGCAAGGTGTAAACTAGGGATTTGCGTGGTAAGCCAACTAAAGGGAAAATATATCAAATTAGCTGGTGCTGAATTACAAGTCGGTTAAACTAATTATGTATCATTTTTTTAAGAACATGAGCCTGAAATCCAAGTCAAATTCTCTTTTAAACTGTAATGAAGCCTCCCGTCACAAGCAGCCACTGTAGCTTCAGTTAATGGCCACTGCCTTCCTCTCAGAGCTTTCCCCACAGCACATCCTTGGACATGACCACGTGAAGTTTGGCATTGTGCATGTCATAGGAACAGCACAGTATGGCAGTGTTTTGAACTAGAAAATAAAGTTGTATGTAGGCTGTTGAGGGTTACTCATGTGCTCAACCTTAGTGATGAGTAGGCACAATATTAATCTGCAAAGTGGAATGAAAGCTGGTGGAGCTAGCTGCTAATTTTAGCCACACTATACTAGGCACTGCAGCCTCATATCATAAAGCCACTGAAACACTGAGCTGGGGATGACGGTGACTGTTTTCTAAGAATTTTTCCACAGGGCTGAACGATTTTGGAAAAAAAATCAAATTTTACGAATTGACAAATTTTGACTCGTATTGCCAAATGGATATGAATATTTGCATTGAAGGGTTTTTGACATTCTCATATTTAATAATAAAAAAGTACAAAAATTAAGAAGGTAGGATATTTTTGTTGACTATTCTAAAAAAAAAATGGCACTTGAATGATTCCATCATTACGTCGTGCATAGCATCTCTGGTGCAAAAAAAAAGTTAAAATTAGTATTTTGACACAAATCTTAGGTCAAAGAAATATTGCACCTGCCATATTGCCATTTAATCTAACTTTCAATTAACTGTCCAGCCCTGCTGTAGACTAGTGGAGACAATCCTGCAATCAACTTTCTCTTTAATCGAATAACTTCTGTTCAATTTTTTCATATCCATGCAATGAGCATCACTGGAGTCATGAAGTAGTGAACAAGTTCAACTTGACCTGTTTGAAGCACCATCTTTTGACAGAAATAGGAGTATATGGCTGTCTTACCCTGATATTTTAGTTCATTTTAGAGCTGCTCAATTAAGGTGTTTTACATCTGCATCTGTGCAGATGTAAAAACATTTCTTGGTTTTAAAAATGTCATAAGGACCAACTTTACACAGAAAAGGTTGAGGATGTGTGTACTTAACTATATTATTATTAATGCATGCCAATAAAACATGTTATTCCCATCATTAAATAAAGAAAACTATGGCCTTAAAAGTTCATTTGAATGTCCTGCAAGTCTGAGGCTAAGAACAAAATAGACTAAATAATAAAAAAGACAAACTTCAAGTGTAACCATGTGTCTGTTTACAGTAGATAAGAAGGCATGCCATCTACAGAGGCTTCCACTTTGTTTTGGTGCCTTTTTTCGCTTGTTCATTGTTGTCTGGTTAGAGATCTGAGCCTCTGGTTATGTTTGTGTTGAGCGCCACAGGAAAAAGGCAGCCTCTGTGGGGAGACAGTGAAGCAACACAAGCAACAACAGGAAGTAGCAGAGCTGCGACGAGGAGGGTGGAGGTGGAGGGGGGAAGCGTCTGGGGACCAAACTGAGATCTTTAACAAACACTGTAGCACCCTGAGGAAGAAAAAAAATATGGATACAGATGACATTATCTGGAAGGGGTGTCGTGGGCATAATTTGGAGGTTTACAACCATGCCAAATAGCACCATAAAGAAATATATTTTACACCCTGCTCATGTGACAGGTCAACGAGGTCCATCATTTCAACACTGTAACCTTTAACTAATAACTACACTGGATTACTTTCCAATATTCAAGCCTTTTTGATAAGTGAACCTGTATTATTAACTGAAACAGCACCAAGATCTGCTGACTGAGCCATTAATGCTAAAGTTATCCAAAACCAGCAGCCCATACTCCTCCACAAACACCTGGCTTACATCCCTAAAATACTGAGCGCTGCTTTTTTGTCCCATAATTGTATATTTAACCAATTGATCCCTGGCTTAGAGAGGCCATTTCACAAAAATGTGTAACCAGACCAAACTATGGGTCGATAAATTATGTCCTTTAGTGAAAGTCAAAGTTCTGCTGCTGCTTCCCCCAAGATAAACCAAAGCTTCCTCATTATAAGGAAAACTGAAAAAAATAGGATGAAAAGCCCTGAATCACTCCAGTCCAAGGTCCAATGCTTCATTACTGCCAGCTCGTTCAGATAGGAACACACATGCACAAACACACATGAAACACACACAACCCCTGCTGGGATCATTAGAGATATTCATAGTCAGAATGCTCAATAACATCCAACATGCAATGACAAATTTGTGCAAGACAGCATGAAGGCCAAATACACCCTCTGTGCATGCTTCCTCTTTCACTCTGTCATTCACACACACACACACACACACACATTTTATACACACACTCACACACCCTCCAGTCTCTGGCTGAGCTCTATCTTTAACTCCTCTCTGACCTCAGCCTCTCTATTCCTCATTGACTGTTTCCCACCAACGTTTCTCTCTCTCCCTGAATGTCTCAGTGAATACCATTCAATAGAAAAAGATGCAAACAAGGCAGAAAGGCTTCCTGCTTCCATCTCCCTATTACTGTCTCCTCCGACTGCTCACAAATTCAACACATTACATCGATATACAGTTACATCCTGTTTGACTATCCTTCAGCAGCAGAATCAAATCACTGGCTGGTGTTTATGATGTCAGAATGACAAAAAAGTTCAGTGATTTATGCAAGAAATCCAGGCTATTTGGAAAATCATTATCTTTTCACTTCACTTCATTCAGGACTGGAAATATATGTGATAGCTGGAGGTGCACTAATCGACCAACTGGTAAAATGGCCTATTTTTAGTCTGTTCAGCCATAATCAGAGACCGCAGTCCTCTCAGATAAACCCTATTCAATCTCAGAGTAACAAAAAATAAGCCACTTGTTTCACAGGTCCATACATCTTTACATCAATACATTAATGTGCATTTTCAAGCTTTTTCACTACCTTAGATCGATCATAAATTCTGTATTTAAACAGCTGCATATTGTTTCACCTCCTTATCATTTGAAATTAAGTACTGCTTTAAATAAAAATAATCTGTTACACAATAGAAGTCTACAGATGCTGTAGACAACCAATTCAAGGAAAACACAACAAAGTCAATATAAAACATCAACCCCCAAATATAGTAGTTATAAAAAATGAAACTGTTAAACTGATGGCCCATGACAAATTATGATTAATACTTTGAGTTTAAATGGTGACTGGCTGGTATTCTGCTAAAGAGAAACTGCATTTTTCTAATATTTTCTTGCTATTATGTCACTCTAATGTAAAAAAGTCTTCAACCTTTTTTATTTCTCTGTCTTAAAATCATACTGCATTACACTGCACACATTATACACTATAGCTACCACATTAATATAGCTAATCTTGTCATACGGTCACAGTTTCAAGCAATTGATCCGGAATCCCACTATTCAATCCTTGAAAACACGACAATAAAATTAAAGCATTTGCAAGGATTTAAGCACCAGTGCAAATCATTGTTGGTGCAAAATGCACACAGCCTGATTATGAACACAACAGCCACACACACACATGTTAAATGTCCGCGGTGTGGATGTGTGGTGTCATCAGAGGAGGTGAAAAAGGATTAACCTACAGGAGGTCAAATAAGGATACTCTCTTCTGTGCCGATCTACCAAAACACTGAACCTGTGCCTTGCCATTTCTATGCAGTAACCGCTGTTTCAGACTGGTAACCAATGAGGGCTGCATCTCAGAAACGCAGCACGTCTTACACACGGAAAATTACAAAATTTGTGGTCCCTTCTATTTCTTATTTGCACCATGAGCAGTTATCTGTCCATATAGACATGAAAATGTTAAATACAGAGCCATATTTACCTTCTTGTAGCAAATAGTTATATCCACATCTGTAGAATATGTTTGAAATCTGTTTCTTGATGAACCAGAAGAAGACAGTACACAGTACGAAAGCACTTCCGGTTTTTGCTTTTCAAAGTAAAAGTCTCCTTTAGCATTTATTTTGAGAAACTCCCTTCGTATGTACATAATGCTTTTATTTTGAAACGTTTCCGTCACGCTTCCACTATACACTGAATCCAGTCACTTTTATTGAGGTAAAGTTGAGGAGGAATGACAGAGCTTTGGCAGCAGGGAGACAAAGCTAACACACAGCAAACTCGTGTCTGGTATGAAAGCCGTTATGACAGCAACAGCTGCAAGCAGCAAAACCATTTGGAGAACAGTTACTGCGTAGGAACAGCGAGGAGCGCTGCAGAACTGTGACGTCACACTATCAGCACGGACCAAAACATGGCAGCCTCCTGGTGAGTATATAAGCTCAAATTTGCTCAAAGTGCAGATATCTAGTGAGTTTCTTAATTCAATATACATTTGAGAGATACAAATATCTATCCAACAAGATGAACTTGTCTGATCATGCAAGGTTCCTTTAAAATTTTGATGAAATCCACTGCAGCCTGAAGTTTTCCTTTACAGACATAAACAAAGACAGCTGTCTCATTTGTCCTCCACCCTGAATGTGCAATCAAAGATCATCAAATTAATTTTAAATAACAATGATTAGTGCTGTCAGTCAGTTATAAGGTTAATCTAATTAACTGCACCCTTTGTAAATATGGGAATTGCATTAATAGTAATTTAACAGTAATAGAATCAGAAAGAGCGTGCTTTTGAAAGGCATCAGAACATTTCACAGGTATTTGATAAAAACTCAAAGATATACAGTACTGTGCAGAACTTTTAGGCATGTTTGTGTTAAAAATTGAAGCTGTAATGGCGAGTGAACCCACCTGAGGGCACCATTGGGAGGAACGGAAGATTGACACAACCCAGGTCGTGCTCTGGATGTCCTTGTATGTTACCAGGGGCATGGAAAAATAATCTATTTAAAAATAACAAAGCCCACACTTTTGGGGCACAGTACAGGGTGGATATGGGGAGTAAGCAAGGCCTTGGGCACTGGCCAGACAGGTAGCAGGGTTGCCACGTGCCCCTGGTCGTGCTGTGGATGTTACAAGGGCCTGAAAACTGCAGGTGGTCTCTGAGTCAATCACCAGCCCACTGGCTTTGAGATACCTCTACCTGCCTTGTTCATCATGAAAATACCAGGCAGACTTTGATGAGTCCTGAGGACAGTAGAGAGTTTTACTGAGGCAGCCACCTCATAATGCTCTATGCAGGAAAAATCCTGTTTTAGCTTGAGCTGTAGTTTCTTTTGCTCCTGATGCTGGACTACTGCTCAACACCAATAAAAATGGTCAAGAAGACTGCTGAGGACAAACACAAATAAACAGATCAATTAATCATAAATATTTACAGACTGAGAAAAACATAATCCTCCAATTGAAAGCCACAGCATGTTGACAGTCTGTTTTTCAGCCTGTGTGAGATCGTATACGGGCTGATTATTTTGAACATCCAGTCGATGTAGCCTGACCTTTGGATGACTGCTCCGTCTGCCCTCTCTGGGAACAAAAAAAAAGCCCTCTCCACTGACTCTAATTCTCCCAGAACGTATTGTCTATCTGACTGTGCTGGCACAGAGCTGTGAATATCAGGTCAGAATTAAGCACTGATTTAGAAATGGCAGCTTGTCCCAAAAATGAATCAGGAAGAGGGACAATTGATTCTTGCTAGCTGGCTGCTCTGATGCACGCACACACATACACTGGCACGGCATTGCTTTAATATAAATGTCCCCTCAGCTGGAAATTGTTTCCAGTGTAGCTGAAAGGCTCCTTTTATTGAGCTAGTCAAACACCACCCATATCCACCCCCACCTCCTACTTCTCCTACACATACACTTTTTCTACTTTGACTTAGAGAGAAGTACAAAGTGCTCATTCACATGAGTGCTGTTGTTTTACATGTATTTAAATTATGCAGTATGTAGCAGAAAAACAGCTGTGGAGCACCAAGTAAAGACCCTCTTATGTAATCTTTTTTGAATGTCATTTACATCAAAACAAGAGACTGTATAAAGATACAGGAGTTAGCCAGTGAAAATAAGCTCTGGTGTAAACAGGAGAGACACAAAGCCGAGCTGGATTTCTATAAACTCAGTCACATTAAAGCAACAGTGTCTCTTTAATGAAACACATCAGTCCACTTTACTGATGGCAGAATATGTCTGTTGGAAAATGAGCCAAACTTATTGTTGCTTTAGTAAATAAGAACTTTCCAAAGATGTTTGGTTGCTCATCTTTCTCTCTGTATGTGTCTACATGACTTTCAAATTTCACTTCCAGTTTCTTCCTCCAGTAACCAAACCGTATCCAAGTTTCATTTCTTCAAAATCAAAAGGTACTAACTCGTCTGAAAAGCTGCTGTTTTGCTCATAGCTGAAGCTAAGGTCAGGATCATAGATGATAGGCTGCCACTGCATAGATGATCAGACATACTGGGATTTGATGCAAAGAGTCTTAAGTTAATAAGGTTTTAATTAGACTCTTAATTACTGGAGTTCAAGTACCTAAGGTTCTTCTACACGAGTGATGGCAGAGTGGACCGTGAAATTGGTGCAGCAACAGCAGCGTTACAGGTGCCGTACTGGACTAATGCAGTGAAGAGGGAGCTTAGAAGGAAGGCAAAGCTTTCAATTTACTTGTCCATCTTTGCTCCATCCTCACCTATGATCAAGAGGTTTGGGCAGTGACCGAAAGAATGAGATTGCAGATACGCAAGATGAAGGGAGCTTGAAATAAAGTCCCTCCAATTTACACAAACAGCAGCTGCTCTGCAATCCGCTGGCATATTGTTCTGCAGAGCAGATTGCCCCCTCTCTAGTCAGTCAGAGCAGTTCCACTACCCGTCCAACTCCAGTGCATCCCTGAAGCACCACTCTGCAAATACAACACAATGCATGGACTCCCAATTGTAAATCATCACTATATCAACATTATGTCTCATCCTGCAGCACAAGCAAAAGGTCATCAAGAGGTCAGTGTGTAACAGAGCTACAACGGTGCCATTGATAAGGAAAAGTTGAGTTTGAGGTTAAAAAACAAAACAAAACAAAACAGAATTTGCACGTGCAGATGGTCGAATGGTTTAAGGCGCGACCCATGTATGCAGCCAGCCCGGGTTGGAATCCGTCCTGTGGCCTTTTACCGCATGTCTCTCCCCACTCTCCTCCCTGTTTCTGAGTCTATTCATTGTCCTTCCTCTATCTAATAAAGGCATAAAAAGGCCCAAAAATAAATCTTAAAAAAAAAAAAAAAAAAAAATTAACGTGTGGGGTCTGCTGCCCCACAACCTGAATGCAGACAAATAGAGGAAGATGTTACTTAGCCCTCCTTTGGTGTTCTGACCAGAGCAAACAGTTTTTGTACTGATCTCCATTCACATTTTCAACAAGCTGAAGAAAGAGGTCCTGTCAGTGTGAACACAGAGTGGAAAACAACAACGTTACTCAACAACAATCTGTATACTTTTAAAGAAATGCCTTCATATATTAGACGTGATAACTCATCTGCATTTTTCAAGCTATGGACAAAACCTATGGACAAAACTTAGCAACATGGCAGGATATAATCTCAGTTCTCTTGTTTTAAAGAAGTCAAAATGAAAACTGAGAATGAAACCTGATTAACCGCCCAACACTAGTGTGCCTCAATGCTGTTGATGCAAACAAAGGCATTTAGGTGCAGCTCAAGTTTGTGCTTTTCTCAGGAACAGGAATGAACTGTTGGAGTGGGTGACAAAGCCGAGTAAAGCAGCTAACACGTCACACTTAACAGGAAGAACAGGTTGTGCTTCTCTATGCAAATGTGAGCATGCATAAATAGAAGGAAACATACTTCAGAGGTGACTGCAGGCATACAGAGTCCAGTTTGGACTTTGTAGTGCTCACGTATAACTCACAACAACACGTTTATGTCACACCCTGACTGCTTTGGAAAAAGATCCTGAGGTGTGCAGAGCCCTACGAATTCTGTTTTATGTTTTTCCAAATTCCGTTTTTTCCATTTTAATTTTTTTGGAATTCCATTTTTTAACCTTTCCACTAATTTGACCATGAGAAAGAGTGTCCTGTTTATGTAAATAAATAAAATGTTCACTAATTAAAAGGAAATAACCTCAAATTTACTGAAAAAGGGCCATAGGTGGCCACAGAGCCATTATTTGGATAACCCAAATATTGGCCAATTCTACAATTCAGTTAACGTGGAAATCATAGGGCCCTCGCTTTGCTTCAGTTTCAGTGTTTAAAATCCTGAATGTGCAGCACAGACAGCTGCTGACCTGTTTGGTAATCAGCGCTGATTATCTGTGTTCATGTTGTCACGATCACTGCTTTTCTAATATTAATATTCAAGGAAATGAGGACAAGCAGAATACAACAAGTGCCTTTTCACTGTCTGGAGAGATCAGGAGCAGGATCAAGAGTTTAGACCACAAGCTTCCTCTTGAGCCAGGAACCTGGGAGCCCCCCAAAACAGTGAAGTAGCCGAACACATTCCTCAGCCTGAGCAAAGCTATACCTGCCAACACTGCCTGCTGAAAAGAGGGGGATTTTCCAGCAGAATAAGCCCTTATCCCAACAAGCACAGCCTGACTTTTTTCTTCTTAGAAAGCCACTCAGAACAATTTATTCTTCTAGCTGGGGCTGATCTGAAGAGCAAACGCTCTCTAAAAGAGATAGGGTCTCATTCGAGGCTGCTGGAGATGAAATCTAATAGCTTGCTTCATCCTCAAGATTTAATCGCGCTGGTTAGATTAACATTTGCTTTGTGAAATGTGCCTCTAGCCTGAATTATCACGCGCAGCAGAATAATCAACAAAACCTCTTAACTGCAGTTTTATCATCATCGCCTGCTGCAAACATCCAAATTATGGTGTTAGTTTGATTAAAGCACTTAGATGGGTTGAAATAAGCGGTTTGATGTTGATTTACTGTCTAGGAGAATGAGTGGTAGCCTCCAGACTGCAGGGAAACAGAAATTTATCAGAAAATCTGAGAGACTGATGTTTATTGGTTTTCACTGAGAGTCAGGTGTAAAGAAGCTGTAGAAAATTTTATTCATTTATTTTTATATACTTTCTATTTAGATTATATATTATCATATATCATTTATTATTATTGCTATTATTATTATTATTATTGTATCATTTCTATTTATTATTTATATATAAATCATATATTATATATTTATATATTATTATCTATAATTTATATATATATATATAATTTATTCCCTCCACCGTTGCCACAGAGGCCTTTTGGTTTTTATCCACTCCAAAACCACTGTGAAGTGCGTACATGTGTCATAAAGTAGATCCATTTGACAATAAACCTTAATGCGAATACTTACACAACATAGCCCCGTTAACACTTGAAACTTGTGACGTTTTCCTGAAATGATGGGGTCTGTTGCAAGTATGAAAACAAATGAATGGATGAAATGAAAACTTTTTCCTGGCAGCTCCCTTGCTGCATTTCACAAGAGGATGGGATAAGTTAATGTTTATCACAGCAGGAAATATCGAGGAAAATAAAACATGAGGGAGTGGTTAGGTCTGATGACCTTTATGGGTCTGGTGTATGACTGGTGCTAAATTTGGGAATGTGATAAAGCTGTATCTAACCTGATATGCAGCCATTATCATTGTTCTCTATCAGTGGAGTCAGTTGTAAAATTAAACTCCTGCCGAAGCTGGTCAGGAGAAAAGCAACAAGATCTTTTCTACCAAGATCAAGTTCAAAAAAGGAAATGTGTCTCATTAGCTAATGTCTTCATGTCCTCTCACTGTGCAGGGGGTGCATTTTTTTGCACCATTGTCGTTTAGATTATATTTAGGAAAAACCTCACTGATTTGCGTATGTCATTTGATTGACAGATAACTTGACAGGCAGAGGCTACATTTCTGTCAACCAGAATGCTAGCTAGCTGGCAGAAAGTGGAGCTCAGTGGGCGGGCCGTTAGCTTTATTTAAGGTTCAGGTGAGACAGCCATTTCAATATGGAAGCCGCCACAGATTGGCTTCAAAAGCTGTTTGAGTCCGCCTATTTTAATCAAACGGCTGACATCACACAGGCTTTATCCAATTATTTTTACAATCTTTGGTTGTGGCATATCAGGCCCTGTGGTGAATCCTTAGCGCCCTACATCACTAAAACTTACACACATGACTGTACACAAGTGAGACACCCTGCATTCTTTAAAATGACCTGCAAGAGGCCACAGCAGTGGTAGAAAAAGGAAGTCAGATTGAAAAAACATGATTTCCTATTTGATATAGAAACTTAGCCAACAATCTCTCAATATAGTCAATTGCTAATTTCAGTACTTTTTGTTAAAATATGTCATCCATTGTGTAAACTATTGCCCTACTTGAAAGACAATAGACTTAAAATAAATCTCACAGAGCTAAATGCAACATGGTGAAAAAAATGAGTTTATGCCATGTTTTGGTACATTTTTTTCACTCTTTCTCAGGCTGACAAACATACACTGATGCAGAAACCCCACCCACCTGACCCCACTGTAATCTATATGGGACATCAGCTATGCTGTAACCATCAGTCAGCTGATAGCTAGCCTTGGGATAGAGCAAACTAAAAAACATGCTTGTGGTGATATGTATGAGGGGTTAGCCAACCTTCCAAACTATGTCTTTATAATACTTTATGTTATGGTGTATTTACTCATCAAATCGTCTCCTTGGAAAGTGAGTAAAAAAGCTTAAACTTGCCCCTAGGGATATATAGAGCAATTTCAATCAACCCTGTCATCCCAATATGGCCGCTTTTAATTAATAATGAGCAGGAAGAAAAGCATCACATAGCTAATGAAAGGGATGATTTCTTACCAGTCAAAGCAGCTCCTGTGATTATACATCTCTACTGGCCTTTTTGAATACCTAATCGGCTGGATCAAACATTAAAGATGAGGAGAGAAGAAGTGATGACAGGTATGTATACAACAAGATAACTATTCATTATGGACTTCACGTGCACAGACACATGCTGCACCAAAAACAGAAACACACACACCAACATAAGCAAACAGTTGCATAAGCAATCAATGCATAAGAGGTTCTCAATAGGACTTCCTGTTGGTGTTGTAGACATGCATCAATAACATTGAATGAGTGCTACACAACCACAGAGGATGGCTGGACATCGACAAAACTGTGCTAGAACCTGCACTGTCAATGGAAACAACACAATCCCTCTAAGACAGACTAAAAACTAAATAATTGTATGGCACGCTGCTTATCCATCACCTAAATTCATTTTCCATCCGTGTCTGCTCAAATATTTTGTTATTATGGCAGGATATTTACATCATTTATCTCATATTTTACTGAAACTGCACATTCATTCGGTATTTACACTTCAAATAAAAAATGTAAAAAAAAAATAAACTAGCCCCTTCATGACTTACTGTCAGAACTTTCCACAGAGCTCCGAGGCCAACATGTGACAACGTCACAGTCAATGCATCAGCGCGTGCACCCGGGCGCTATGATGTAATTGTGATCTGTGACTCAGACTCACAACACATGGCATCAGCAGCACACCAACATCCAACCGGCACTACCACTGTTCAATAGCGTTCTTTCTTTGTCCCTCTGAATGTGTCAATCAAAGTCTCTGTCAGCAGCTCCGCCCGAGGCTGGGCACCGCCTGCAGACCTCTCCGCCTCTGACTGCTCTGGGTCATTATGCTGAGCACAGCTCGGGTGGGAAGACAGACAGAGATTGCTGTTTAAAGCAGCAGAGATTGCCCGCCCATTGTTTTTTGATCCGCGACCAACACACCGCTGACCCCTGACACTCACCTTTGACTCCTGTGTGGGTGTGAGTGTATGTGTGTGTGGCCCCAGGGGACTCTGAACAATGTGAGAATGAACTATTAACTGCCGTCTAAGCTCCGGGTTTCACCCCCCACAACCACCACCAACAGAGAGGCAGACATAGCTAGCTTTAGCCACATGCTGATACAGTGACACAAACATCATCTATTCTGAAAAGATGGGTGCTATCAAATTCATACACTGGTAAACTCATGTGTAGGTTACATTTGTAAGAACTAGGGCTGACAAAAGATTTGCATTTTTGATCCTGATTAATATTAACATTAGAATTTCTGCAGTTGGTTAATCGTGATTAATCACACCCTTTTTAGTGCATTTCAAAATTCCATTATTTTGCATTCAAAACTTCTTTGTATGTGTGTGTCATTTGGGATTTTACTACTGTCTTAAACTAAGGGTGATTGACTTCCTGTTTACAGATCTACTTTTACAGGTAGATCAAAGATTATGACAAACCAAAATGAACTTGTCATGGATCTTAAAGGAAAACATGAACAGTACAAAGGTAAATGTCTCATAACATGAGGTGCAAAAGACGTCTGACTTGTCCACTGAGCTGTCTGTTAGTAAAATGAGGCTTTAAGCAGTGGTGGTGGACTTATCGTACACCACTGTGGCTGCACGGAGATGCTGGAGTGGCTTAACCAAGGTGTGTTAAAGGAGGCGATGAAGCATGCGATTAATCGCAATAAAAAAATAAAGCACAAATTGTGGACCTTGATGAATCATGCTTAACTCAATTAATCTTGGAAGTCTTAATAAGAACTAATACTAATGCACATGATAATAATGCATATCAGCAAGTAAAGCTTTCTAATCTATGATATAACTCTTACTAAAAGCCTAAAAACTCACAACATTTAAGATCAAATCAATAGATCAAAAGTGGCCTGATCTCCATTGATTTTTTTTTTGTTCTTTTATAAACTACACAATTGACAGTAACACATTATGTCAGACAGACGGTCCAAACAGTTACCTTGGCATCCATCCATTATCCATTATTTATACTAGTTATCCCATTAGGGCTCACAATGAGCTGGAGACAATTCCTGCTGTCACTGGCTGAGAGGTGGGGAGGGGGCCTGGCTTATCACTAGTCAATCACAGGGCTGACATACAGACAGTCAAATATTCACACCTACAGGCATATTAGAGTGAACAACAACAACTCAAGAAGCATGTCTGTGAGTTGTAGGAGGAACCCAGAAGAGAACCCACATGAGAACATGCAGATTCTACACAGAAAGGCCCTGTTTGACTCAGAACCAGGAACTTTCTTGCTGTATATTACTGGCACCAAATGCTGCACCTGCCTGTTCAACAGAATAACAAATCCTGTTAAGCCAGATGACTGCAAACTTGCATAGATGAACACCACTGTTGATGATTTTACCTTCCATCCTACTTCCCAGTCTAGCAACTGACAGGGCATCTGAGTGTGGTCACAGTGTTTATATCTTCCTGTTATATCAGGTGTGTGCACCTCTTCACTTGTAGTAACCACGTCTTTCCTGGAGAAGAAGTTGCACACTCAAATCTGTCAGCAAAGCAAAATGTTACTCACTGCTCTACTAATGGTTGATCAATTATTGAAGCACTTTGTATACATCTTTCATAAGAACAACAGCTTGATTTCTATGTTGTCTTTCTCAAGAAGATGGCCTTGGAAGACGTAGTGAAACTTTTTTTTACTGGAGTAAAAAACAACAATGGTGTATCATTCTAACACTGTATACTGTAGCATGTAAAATGTTCTGATGAGTAAAAAGTATCACTTTTTTCACTGATATGATACTGATATGTATGAAGTTTAAGTAGGATGATAACAGCTATAGCAGCAGCTTATTTCCTCTCTTTTGTCAATGCTTATTGGACAAATGAGAAACCACTAAATGGTCATGCGTTCAATAATTTTCAATTTGTAATTTCACAAACGGTTCCAAAACAGAAATCTATATATTCATTTATTCTTAAACTACATTGTTTATCAGCATTTTAATGTATTTTTTCTTGCAAAAGTTTCCTGTTGTGCAAAGCAGACAGCATTCACTGATTTCAGAGATCCTACTTTTATACTTCACTGAAGTGACATAGACTAAAACCAGGGTTGGCCCCATCAGCATTTCTGGCCTCCAATCCCAATCCAATTTTTTAATATTAATTATCCCCCTGCATTATACTGCCCCTCAATCCGTTACTCATAATTACCTAGATTAAAGTTTCAATTGTTTTTGTTTGCAAAAATAACTGAGGTAAACTGAATAACTACTAGATATTTAAAACGTATTTCATTTAACTAAGTACAGCCAACATTGTTGTAAAAAAACATAAAAGCACATTTCTGCTCAGAATGGTGTAATAGCTCTGTTTCACTTTAATCATTTGTCAACAAAAATAAAGTTACATATTCACTTAGTGAAGTGTTTGAATTAAATCAGACAATCAAAAATCCACTTAAAAGTAGTCAAAACAGCTGACAGACCTGAGCAGTCAACGAAAAAAAAAAAACTCAAATAACATCAGTTCCACTTAGAGGTAGTGAAATCAGAGTCAATAGTCACAATAACAAATTAATTCAATAAATGAATCTGAAATATAATTCCACTTGGAAGTGGTAATTAACTTGACTATATTAGTCACAAGAAAAACTGAACTAAAAAATGAATTAAAAACATCCTAACTCCACTTAAATTGCTGTAAACAGTTTAACTTGAATAGGATCAAAAACATATGAATCATACAGATTCGAAACAAATATCCTTATTAAAATGTAGCAGCTTAATCTGAGACATGAATCAAAACATTACATTGCAATAAAACCCAAATATTAAATACAAGGCACTCTAGAGTGCAACTAGAGCTGCTACATTAGTTTTTCCTCCCTCACTTTAATTTCTTTACCCACTGTTACTTTAAAATGAAGCTTCTTGTTTAGGAAAAATAGCATCTTCAACGGCCTGCTTTACATGCTCTGCTGTGTGAGACCAATGAAACTGGCGTGCATGAAATAATGTACACTTTAACTCAAAGGTGGAAGACTGTGTAGTGAGACTCAGCAGTGACATGGGGCAAACATCAGAGCTCTAAGTGTCTGTAGTGAAGCTAACGGCGGTGAAGTTGCTTTCTGAGTTCTCTAGTATGCTGTCACTTTGTTGTACAGCTCCAGTAAGGCAGTGTCAGTAATGTAATGTCGAGACTGCAGGGCATAGCGTGGGTCCAACAGCTCAAGAAGACAACAAAAACCCAAATTCTCCAGCACGGAGATGAGCTGGTTGTCCAAAGCGATGAATTCAACCACCTTTTCTGTTATCTTTTTGGCCTTATGCTCCCTCAAGGGTACTTGTCTTTCCTCTTGAAATCCAGAGGTTGTTGCTTTGGGGAAGCTGCCTGTTGCTATAGTGAAGTCAACGTATTCGATTCCACTGCATGTTTAGTTTGGAGATGACGGCTAAAATTTGTAGAGTTAAACGCAGCTCTGCTGCTACCACCTCGTGAGACGGCCATGTTACAGATTCTGCAAGTGGCCATTGGACTGTTTTCACTCTCACGTTTGAAGTTTTTCCACATTGCTGACATTTTAAACACAGGAATGCTAATGTTGCTACCACTACTGGTGCGTTTACAGCCTTTTGTAAATTGTGCTACGTCTACAACAGCTGAGGTAAATGATTGGCTGGGCTGATCGGATCAAACTGCCTATCTCTGACCAATTAAAAATGCTTGTATCGGCTCCAATCCGACACATACAATCAGGATTGTGTTGCAGGGAAACACAACAGTTGACCATGGCCCGAGCAGCTGCTCCTGACTGGTTAGATGGATTTCTAGCATGTTTGATGTTTAGGTCACACAACTGCTCACACTCGCACAGCGAGTGAGAAGATTCTCTAACTTCTGGGACATTTATTCCTTTATGAACATGAAAACAGCTGAATGCCTCTTTGATGCATCTTCCTTATGTTACAGGACATAAATGAGCTGGAAACAAGCCTCCCGACAGACTTCCTGCTAATATTCATTGTTTAGCTGCTAGATATGCTTTCTGGTGACGCTGTTTATCTCTGTGTGGGAGAAAGATTCAACTTAAGGATGTGAGACTTTTCCAAGGAAAGCCCACTGATATTCATCACATTCTGTCCTGAATTCACTCGTACAGTGTGAGCACTCAGGTAGTGCAGGACCATTGGACCATATACTGCCAGCACATAAATCATGTGTGATGGTCGTTAGTCGTAAAAGATTCAATCTGAAAAAAAATAAATAAATAAAAAATAAACAGAAAAGTTATCAAAATTCCACCTTCTATACATTTTTTACCAAAAGAGAGATAAAAGAGAATCAACTCAACTGTTTATTGTACCATGTTATAAACATGTTAATACTTGTTTTCAAAGTGAGCTGTCGATATGGACTCTAATGGAGATCATTTGGCTTTTGGAGTCTGCCTCAAGTGGAGAGTCAAAGAACGGCAGCTTTTTGACAGTTTCTCAGATTGGTTTTATTTTTCTTGATTACAACCCTTACAGTAAAACTGTCAGTGTTACTTCATCTCCCATAGTGTTAAATTTAGCATTTTACAGTTTACATAATTCTCACAAGTTCCAGGTTGAATTAACACTTCTGAAGGTAAGAATTTATAACACTGACTCATTAGATTTTTTTTTTTCATACTTCATCAAGATTAGCACCCTGAGTAGAAGACTTGTGGCAAAACACTGTGTTCTCTGTACAGGCTGAAGCCAAGCAACGAAGACAGCGCTAAGAACACCTTTTGATGGAGACCAGCATACTTCCATTTGCTGTCCATCTGCTGCTACAGTGGCTCAGTGGATAACTTCACTCATGGTGCAGAAGTGTCTAAAAAAACAACAACAATACACCAGAAACATGAGCAAAGGAATCCCAGTAGTGATCAATATACAACAGGCAGCATCCTAACACATATAAACACTCTGCCCAAGAGCATTATGGGAAAAGTCTGCCCACATATCCTCCCAGAGTTAGGTCAACTGACTCTACTTGGGGTATTGAAATCATCTCTGAATTGTTAAACACTGACATATCAGCACTCACACTATGTTTACTGTGCTGCACATTCTTGCTCTGATTTCATCCCAAAGTGTTGCAGTTGTTCCCCATTCTCAACCCTGCCAACAAAAATCTGACTGGTTTCAAAAGTCTAGCTGTGGTTATGATCCAGATTTTATTTAATCTGCCAATTAATAGTTCAGTGAGTAAAATAAAGTGAAAAATGTCAATCATATGGTCCTTATTCCCCCTAGGAAAAGGAGCATAGGGGTTTAAAGCAGGACAAGCATGGTTCATAATTCATTTGCATGTCTTAGAAGCGTCATGTACTTCTCTGTGTAGATCGTTCTCCCATATCTGTTGTGCAGGGACACATCTAGAGCATTGATGTCTGAAAATCAGCTCCATAGGCCTCTTTGTCTTCTCTTGAGAATATTTATTCATATGAGCTTATCTGAGGTGCTTTGTTCTCCTACCTCACGCTCTCTCATTTCTTCATACCTGCAGTGAACCCCCACCCAAATCCCTCCACATACTGACTCACAAGGGCATCCAGACCTCTCAGATCCCAGCGTCCCACTGTTGCCATAGCCACCATTACGTCCCTGTCAGCACTTCTGAGTTCTGCCTGGAGCGAGGTAATTTCTTGCCCCTCTCCCTCCCCCATACCTCTCTCTTCCTATCCCTCAACCCCTCCTCCTCTCCTCTTTCCTTTTACTTTTCAAAGACAGAGAAAAATGCCATTCTCCATTCTCAAGAGGCATGACTATTCCTCCCTCCTTTTCTCTCTCAGATTCATTCACCCACAATGTTTGGCAGCAGCAATCTCCTCTCCTCCTACTCCCACTCCCACTCCATGCAGCTTGCAGAAGAGTGTGTACGCTCACATACACAGACTATGAAGGAAGGAGATTGGGGGGGTGGGGGGGGGGTGTAGGGTGAATCTGCATCTGCTGCAGATGATGGTAACCGCACAGGATAAGTTAAATGCATATTTCTCCACATCTCCTCTCAGAACACATGGAGCTAGTTTGATGCGAGTTATAGCCACACAGGGAAAACATTTTTCCAGAGATTTACACTGGCAGTAATATTCACCGTGTTTCCGATGTGCAGGATTTGACCTTTGTGTTTTTGCATAAGGCATGTGAATAACATGAGCCTGAAGACAGCAGCTCTGGCAAAAATAAAAGCCGGTTTAAAACAATGCTCCAGAGTTAGCAGATAAAAAAAGATCACTACTTCGATGTTAGAGAAGTGAACTGTACGCCCGACCCTGGGGATGAATGATGTGATAATAATGTGATACTTCCCCTACAGGGAAATTTTAGAGCACAAATCAGGCTGAGCTTTAAACCAGCTGGCAGGAATTCAGTGTGTTGTTAAGAGACACTAGCAGTGCCGCTGGAGCCTTGAACCAAAGAAATCTGGCTGAGTGATGTTCAGGCTGTGATGTACAAGAAATATCTGCTACAACACAGATACCATTACCTAGAATACCTAAAATACAACATAAAATGCAAGATTATTAATGTTACTGTCATTTTAGGCTGTTCAAATCTTTTATGCATCCATAATTTTCATTGGCACATGTTTTCAAATGATGCAATCTCTTTAAATTATTGACAGAATCAAAACTAACAAATCTTTCAAGAAACTACAGATCTTCAGTCATTTTAAAATCCTTATTCAGGCTATGCCATAGCCCATGATTTAGGTCTGTTTAGCCTTAAACCCTCCATAGAAGCCTATGCACGAAGAAACAACTCAAAAAGGCAACTACATGTCATAATGATGCAGACCGGCTTTGGCCTGCTGGTTACTGACAGTCTCTAAGTATGTCTGCAAGCAAATTGTGTGTACTGGAGAATGAGATATATGGCGATACAACAAGTCACATCTACTCGCCAGCATCCAAAAAATATCAGACAAGCATATTCTCAACCATTTTTCTCTCATTGGCCTCACAAGTGCAAAAAATCCCCTCATCTTCTGCCTCAGCTGATAGAGCGGCCATATTTTCCCTCACCTCTGATCTCTCTTCTCCTTTCTTCTTTGCAGTAACTGTTTCAGTGGGATCAGAGACTGGCAAAAAATGCAAGCACACCTATGCGCTGCACAGGACACTTTATAAAGATGCATAAGCCAGGTTTCAGCTGCTTTGCGCTAGTAAAATTTTGTGCACCTTCATGGATGTCATGCAGCCGCCACAGGCTGTGACTGTTTTATGAGTGGCAAGTCAAACCTTTATTTTAATAGTGCCTGCCAATTCATAACCAAAGTTATCTCAAGACACTTTACAAAGAGTTGACGTCCAGACTGTGCTATTTGATATGTTATACTAAAGACCCAACATTAACCCACCATGCACCTACGCCCATTTAACAAAGTTTCAGTGGCAAGAACTAACTTTTAGCACCCTTAACCAGTCAGAAACCTTAGGCATTTTAAAACTGTGCTGATGCTTTTGGGTAAACAATGCATTTTAGCTTGAACTGTGAGCTGAAGGACAGAGAGATGAATACCTCTAATGTAAGTTGAGCTTGTTTAGTCTATGATCAAAGATAAACTCATTTAAATATTTAAATTAAATATGCAAATAAAATACTCCCTCAGGTGCTCTTTGGCAATCTTAGCATTTCAGAATCAGAATCAAAAATACTCTATTATTGCTGAAGGGAGATTCAGGTATAACCTTTCTCTAAGAGTGCACTCACACTGGGCCATCCGTACCATGCCTGGACCTGTCTGGTACGTCTGGCCAGTGTGAGTGCAATCATTCCGTGCTTCAGTGCAGCACGGATGCAAATGAAGGAGCGCAAGCGCGGGAATGTGACGTAGCGTGAAGTATCAACAAAAGGACCAGAGCGCAGAGAGCACACCAGGCAGCAGCTGCACACTCAACAGACTGCCCTAAAGAGAGAGAGAGAGAGCAGGATATTTTTCTAGAGAGAGAGATCTATAGATTTTGTCTCAGTGTATTTCAACAAGTAACAAAGATTTTATAAGAGCTGAGGAATTTAACTTTACGCAGCTCCTCTACAACCTAATTCTAATGGATCCCAGTCCAGTCCACATTTCTGACCAGTTTCTATCAAAGTCAGGCTTTATTGACTGTGAGAGGTTGTTTTGGTTGGGGAAATAAAGCTTCTTCCCTTGACTGAGTCACAAACAGCATCTCACAGGATAACAAACACCTTTCATCCTCCATGCGTGAAGGGGAGTCTGCCAAATACATGGACAAGTGTGTGCCGGGGTTAATCACACAGCTGATTTAACCTCTCTTATTATACAATTATAATGACAAACTATCATCCACCGAATTAATTTGCCATTAATTCTATGTCATGTCATCAAGGAGTGAAATTATGATCTTGATCACTGACGTTTGAACGGAACATTGTTTATTATTCCTGTGGCGTATTCACCTCCAGCTCTCATCAGATGGTTAAATTGCTCTCATCATTGTTAAAAAAAAATTTTTTAACTGAACATGTAATCCTGCTCTGGACACAGGCTGTCCTATGACATGAGAGCTTGTTTGGTGCACCACTGAAAGGCATCCAGAATTACGCAGAGAGATGGCACAGTTCATGGCGCATAAAGGAATGCCAGGGGGTTCAGATAGGATACAGACACACAGAGGAATGACTGTAGGGGCTCATACGAGTTCAAAAGTCCAGGTTTCATTCAGCAGAAGTGCTTGGAACTCTGATAAGGCTCAACATTTTATGCTGTGCGCAATAATTCTCCACTATGAACCGCTTTCTCTCTTCTCACTGGGCTCTGTATAGTTAACGTAGCCTACTGATCCCAGGTCAGGTGAAATAATCCTGGTGTTAGAGCAGATATCGTATGAATCTGTTGGAATTTTACAGCCAAAAAAACAATACTTATGTATACTGAGTCATCAACATGTATAATAATACGGCATGGTACAGATGGCCTAGTGTGAGTGCACCCTTATACACATTGCAGAAATGTGACCCAAGATGAGCAACAACACATTAAGATCAAAAAGTGGAACAAACTGAAGAAATAAAGCTGTATACAAAAGTAAAAGTGTTTGAAGAAATAATCCATGGGTACAAATTTGCAGTGTTGCACAGCAGAGATATGAGTTATTGCATAGTCGTCTGAGTATTTTACCACTGTGCAAACACGCAAAATGTTGGCTAGCTTCCAATTCAGTGAATTAAAAAAAAGCTATGTATAACAGATTTTAGGAAAGGCAGTGTGCTCCAGCTAGCATTAGCTTAACATGTTGTCCTCATAATAAATGGCTTGTGTGATAAGATCAAGGGAAAAGCAGTAGAGTAATAGGAATAAGTACAGTGCCTATAGAAAGTATTCACCCTCCTTGGAAGCTGTTAAAGAAAACTCATGTTAAATCTTGACTAGAGTTCACCAAAAGGCACAGAGAAGATATCCACTATGTTTGGTGGACTCCAAACACTGCACATCACCACAAAACACACCATCCCCAATGTAAAGCATGGTGATAGCAGCATCATGCTATGGGGATGCTTCTCAGCAGCTGGCCCTTGGAAGGCTTGTAAAGAAGGGTAACATTAATGCAGCAAAATACAGAAAAATCCTGAAGGAAGATCTTATTTAGTCTGCAAGAGAACTACAACTTTGAAGATTTATTTTCCAGCAATTTGTCAGTCAGTATTCAGATCTAGGTATCTGAATAATTATCAGGACAGAAAAGTTTGAGCATCTCTGTCAGGTAAACACTGAGCAATAATAAAACCACAACAACTTTACACAGTCCTCTGAAAAGCTCAAAGTACAGGTAATATGTAACCTCTCTCATGAGCACAGATGGCGACTTATCATTCAACTTTCTACGAATTTTCTGTAGTTTCCAGGAGGATTTATTTTCTGCATTATATCAGGTCATAATATGAAAGATTTGGCTCCTGATTAAGTCGATAATCCATGGAGATTCCTTCCTATGTGCTATACTTAGATGCTTTAGCTTTAATAAGACCATGCATACACACATTGAACTTCCTCACAGCTTTGTCCTGATATCCTGACAGCATAATGGACCTGCTGTTTCAGGGGATCAGCTGAACATGGACGTAGCAGGAGTGCAGGCACAGCTGGGATGGCTGGTCTCTGCATCCACGGGGCACATTACGTGGTTTTATCCTTTCTATACATAGACCTGGACATATTCTTAGAGCCACCATGCACTCAAAGCTAAAATGACTGGCAGACAGAAGGGGAATATTATGTCTGAGATTGGTTAAACCTGACAGAACACACTTTATATGCCTTTAATTTAAGAAACAGCTTACTCACAAGGAGATGGCATAAATCTTTTGGGTGACAGCTCAAAATACAAAACCAGGAAGCTTGTGTAAAACTAAGTCATAAGAGGATAGTGTCTTGTGAGGGTGGGGGTAAGCAGATAAAGTCACCTGATGATGATAATGTACTTAAGGTCATAAAGTTCAGCCGTCTGTTAAAGTACAACTGCATCAGCAGGTATGAGCAGTCTCTGCAAACCAGAAAAAGAACTTCCTCATTAGCTCCAGTTGCTGTACAATAGAACCTTATGATGCTGAGGTTCACAATGTCGCACATAAAACAGTCAACACAAGAGAGAGGCAGAGAGAGGCTTGTTTTGGAAGAGTGGGCCATATGACCTAACTTGGACTCTAGTTTAATCCAAGGACAAGAAAAACACAGTTAGCTTGAGCATGTCTGAACATGTTCTTGTAGGACAAAACCAGTCCTTTGCACCTTTGTATTTCCTTTTGGCTTGTTCACTACTCGTGGATTATATCCAGGAACACAGCTGACCACTTTGTGAAACCCAGTGGCTCACGTTTTCTGTCTATTTTACTATCTTTATGTTTAATTAACATTTAAATCAACCCTCCAATTTGAAAATAAACCAGTAAGGTAATCCATTATAATGACTATAAGGTGAGCAACAGAAAAACAAGAGCTGTTGTGATTTCAGAATTTTACATTTAGATATGACACTAGTAAAAAGCTAATTATATCTATCCCCACATCAGCACCACAGTAACAAAAATAATAGAAGTCCTGGGAAATAATGATTGGAATTCTGGCTCTTTTAGGGACCCGGATCATTTGGGCAAACCCAGCAAGAGGTGCCTGCACTTCAGGCTCCCAACAGGCCGTTCCTTCAGTAAAAAATGTTGCTTCACTAAATCAAAATTTATTCATATCTGGCATACAAAATATGAAACCTTAAAAGTATCCTGCTTCTATGAAACAGGCCATATCAGACCTGCTTACTGGCTGGACGGTATGACACCCCTGGTATAAATCCAAAAGGTTACACCATCAAGCATGAACCCTCAGTGCATGGTGTGCGGTGGTGGAGCAGTGTGGAGAAAAAATAATCTAATTCTGCTGAACAACATAACACAAACCCAGTACAGGGCAAATTCTTGTTTCTAGTTATCAACTATTGCAGGCAAACTCCTGCTGATTGGCTAAATAGTAGAGGCATTTTGCAAATGGGTACACCTTAGACAGTCTTCTCTTTCATTTACAGTAACTTTAGGTTAAAAATGGAACAAAAGAGGAAAAGTTTTCCCAAAGCAATAATAATTATTAGGTATTAGGATGGTTTTGAACTAAAAAAGACCTCTGTTGTGTTCATGATTCTGACTGGAAAATGCTAAAGCTTAAAAAATCGACATCTATTTCATGCACGTTGTCCTAATTGAAAAAATGTTTGCAACTTATTTGCCCACTTTAGCCAATGGACAGGGATAGATATGCTTTAAAATGCTGATGTACTTCTATGTCTGTCTAAACAAAGCTGGTTTTACATGGTAGATTTTTAAAGAATCATGTTGAAGTGTAAATTTCTGCTATTATGACAACCCTCCTATTTATTATTACAGGCATGTCCAGACTAGGGATGCACAGATACCGATACCAAGCCTGTGTATTCGGACTCATGAAGCATTGCAGAGACTGTACTCAGGACCATTCTACAGCATGATGTTAGCCTCTCAAAGTTATTAATCTATGTTGGAGCCATGTCTGCAGTCTGGTGGTATTTTAACATAAATGAGGAGAAAGAAAACTATGCACTGATAAATTGCCAAATGGATGGGTGAAGACCATCTGATGAAAATAAAAACAATATTCAAATAATTTTATGAATAGTTATGGCATTACTACTTACTCATTTTTTACTTTGGTGGGTAACTGAAAGTAAGAACTTGTAATCGCACTTGGTGTGGAAAAATGTGGTATCAGTGCATCTCTAGTCCAAACAGTGGTCAACAGGCCAAATATAGAGCCTGTGGTCCACTTTTAAGTGTCCTGCAGGAAATTATAAAAATATAATATTGATCAAATTAGAGCATTAAGCTTGTGCTTGAAAGAACTGTACTCAATGGATCTGACACTTATCAAAACAGCTGTATTAATTCTATAAACAAACATTTTGACAAAGAGAATTTGTTATAAAGATTGTTCTACCAGTAATGGTCATAAACCAACACTCAAATGAAGTTTGGCAGCTTCATTTTGATTGCTCTTTTTTTGTATCTTAAGGTTAGAGATAAGCCACTGCTGTCTCCCCTCTCCGCTGCACAGAACGGCATTCTCATCAAGGCCAGGGGCTGATCCAGTAGTAGCCTGGAGCAAATAGGGCCCCCTGACCAGCATATTCAACAACTAAGCATATCTTAAACTATATTGGATAAATTTTACTAACTTAAATCCACTAAGGGTGAGGGGTTGCCCATTCATGCTCAGATTATTTAGGTAAGTGAAAAAAGTTTGGACACCCCTGGATTATTGACATAACAGAGACTGTATTGTTTTCTTTTGTGTAACATGGTGTACTAAAAATCAGCAAAGCCTTTAAAATAATGAAAATTATACTTCAAATGTATACTTTCCAGATAACTCATAGTTTGTAAAGTATTATCTCATACTGAATGAAGCTTATCACACTTCCAAGCCCTCAAGTTGGTTTACAAAACAAAAGTATGATAAATGAATAAATGACAGCTCAAACTACCCAAGTGGCATTTAATATACATAACGTTGGGCTCTTTGTTGCATACATCTTTTTGGAGCAGCATCACAATCTTTTTTAATAACATGGCACCAAAATTATACAAACATGAAGCTGTGAGCGATAGAGAAGGAAGTCATGAGGTTGAAGAGCTTACTGGTATTCACTTTAAAGCTTCAGAAAAATCTATGGGTGCCAATGGCTGCCTGGAAGTATAGAACAATATTATTCAAATTGTTGATTACCAAAGGTATACAAAGTCAAACGTAACTGGTTGATTCTGATAAAGTGAAAGAGTTTACCATGCAAGATAGCCAAGATATCCACAAGCCAACTGTGGGAACCTTTAGGATGCATAGTTCACTATCACTGTTATAGTGGGCCCGTCTATGTCAGCACTGTACATAAGATGAAGGAAGCAGCCACAGATAACACCCTAAAACCCTCTTATGTTGCACCTATAGGTGAATCCCCTGTGGAAATACACGTATGATAACATTTAAGGGTGAAAAGCTGTCAATTCTCTCACCATGTCCGCCGGGGTGCAGCTGCCCGTCATCGTGAAGGTTTTCCCGGTCCTCTGAGGGCTTCACACTCGCACTTCCACACTCACACACACGAGACAAGAGCTGAAATATTTCCTCTCCTTCTTCTCCCGTGGTAAAAGCTCTCGAAACCTTGAACCCGCGTAGTCGTTGGGCTTACAGAAGAAAACGGAACCGTATTCCTGGCGGTGCTTCCTCGCTCTCTCCACAGTCTCAAACTGAGGTAGTCAGGACGCAGGGCTTCTCTTCCTCTCTATTGCACAATCATTTCGTTGATCATTTTCCACAGAATTCGGTCAAATTCAGGTGTAAAGTTAATGATAGTTGGATAAGCGGTCGACCCGAGGGCCTCCTCCGACCCACCGAACATCAAGAATCTGCTGCTGGAGGAAAGGTGCCTACGCCATGCGAAAAACTAAATACTGCTGGCACATCCGGACTCGGATCTTTTTCGCTCTTGGTGAAAAAAAGAGAAACAGTATCCGTGAAGGTAACAGTTAATGTCCTCTGAGAAACTCAAAGGCTTCAGTTAGTTGATAAAAACGCGACAAACAGTGAAATGTGCCGGTCCTTCTCTCTAAACAGGAGTTTGTGGTGATTGTTGTTAAATTAGTCACTGCGCTGCTGTGCCTTTGAGACCCGTTCAGCTGTCATCCTGCTTCACTAACTCACGTCAAGCCATTGACGTAAGACGGCGTGGGACTTCTGGTTATACCTTCAAAATAAAAGCCTTCATTTTTTTAGTCACCTTGCGCACCATTAGAGTATTCTTTTTCTTTTAATCTTTTTTATGACTAGATTTATGACTTGAACAGTCATTTTTTACTTCTGTTTGAGAAAATCTTAGACAAGTAACTGCACTTTTACTCCAATACAACAGTCTTTTACTCCAAGGCTGGAGAGGGAGGGAGGGCGGCCAGAGTCAAGCTTGACACATGTCGACACACGTGTGTTGCCCAGCAGCCAAGGTCAAGCTTGATGGCATTTCACCTTGTAATCCGTACAGAGACTGCTGTGGTTTTTGGAACCTTGGGACATCAGTGGCACAATCAGGGGCTCATGGCAACTCCCCTGCCCGCCCAGACAGTACCCCAGGCCATGCTTACTCACCACAGCCATCCCTCACTCTGCCCTGAAGGTGTGGACTTTGTTATTTTCTAAACAGATTATTTTCCCATGCCCCTGGTATGATGCAAGGACATCCAGAGCATGACCGGCGTTGTGTCAACCCGCCTTCCTTCTCATGGTGCCCTCAGGCAGCTCACTGGCCACATCTGTAGCCTCAGTTTTTGGCCTTAACATGCCTAAAATTCATGGACAGTACTGTGTATAAAAATATTTTATTTTTTGAGAAATGCTAAAATACTGAGTTTGAGTTATTGAACCAGGTATATATTTTGATAAATGTAGGTAGTAACTGAGATGGATGTGTCCTGTGGCCTTTTACCAACAGAAAAGATAGGCTTTAAAACATTTTATTAACTGGTTGTGGTTGCTTTTAGCTTTTTCAGGGCATCTTATTTGTCTTGTGGCCAACAAATTACTATAACCACTCCTGCCTGAAATGTGCCTGCAAGGTGGAACAATGCTGGGTGTGATACTGTGATGCAACCGCTATGTAAATGTTAAAAGCATTCACTGTGTATAAAAATGGACAGAAGCTCTCCAACTTGTTCAATTTTCCTGAACTAAAGCCAAAATACTGCTCAGCAGATGCTGACATATTGCACTGTTGACAATATGTGGAGTCAAGACAAAGAACGTTTTGAGACTGAATTTGTAATTTTTTCGGTGTTTCTTCCTCCTTTCCTCCTCTGCTGTATTGATGTGGTTTACCGTACTGTGAGGAGCCTCACCAGGTCTATCTATTATAAAATTACATCTACTCTTTTATATGAAGTTACTTATTAAACAGAACGTTTATTTTAAGTTTATTGTTTGACCAAGGTCCCATCTGTTAACATGGGGGAGGCGGGGTGTATGGTCTATTAATCAGCCAGTCAGCAGGGGGCAGCCTTAATTCTTTTAGCTTCCCTCTCAGGTGACTGTTGCTCTGCATCTTAATATATAAGCTAAAGGTGTAGTTTTGCAGTGCTAATTTACTTGTTAAAGTAAGAAATATATTTTCAATATTTTAATGTATCTTAGTTGTAAGTATTGGTTGGGTCACCACAGTCAAAAAAAAGTTCATATCTGCTCCTCCTCTTGGGTACAACTGAGTTCCATGTAAGAGGAATACATGTTTTTAAATGAAATTAATTTCTATGAAAAAAAAAAACTCTTACATTTTATTTTGAAGTCGAAAGTGCTTTAGATCCGGGTGCAATGTCCTCCAAAGTGCGGCTTGACGCGGTCCCTTTAAAAACATGGCGGCAGTCCTCAGATGAGGGGCTGGAAAAGAGGGGTCTCTGAAGTAATGGGAGAGTCAGTGGGAGAGCCTAACGCTGGGTGAAGGAGGCACACACACCTCTGGAGACACAAGGACGGAGGGATGGGTGAGGAGGAGGAGAGGGTGGCGTTGTCTTTTCACTAAAAGGGAGAATGGGTGCGGAAAATCAATGAAAGCGCTTTAGAAAAGAGGATAGTCATCATACATAATCACTGAGAGACTGCTGTGTATCTGTTTATATTTGACACACCTCTTCAAAAACAAAAATAACGGTCTTGGTCACAGTTTTACCACTTTGAAAAAGTCTCAGCTCCTCAAGCAGTGCAATCAAACCTTTTCTAAAACTTTTAATGATGGCAGACAGTGGCTACTGCTCTGATTGCTGAAGGGAAAGTTGGAGGAAAGCTGTAAGGCAAGATTAAGGATGATAACGGATTTAACGCCTCTTTAAATGTTGTCATCCAAATCTTCTGCTCAAAGCTGAAGTTAAGAACTGGTGCCCCCCTGTAAAAGATATTAGTGAGAAGCTTTACTTAGAGTTAGAAAAACTTAAATTATCGTGTTAATCTGACTTAAACTGAAGTTTTAAAATGCAGGTTTCGCATGCGAGCATGACTGAAATCATGCTAAATCCAATTTCTTAAAGTCAGACAAATACAGCTAGACAGAGATCAGTTAAATTTGCATGTGAACACTTGAAAATGGACTAGGTGCTAGGTGAGTATGACCATAAATGCTAAAAGCCATTGTTTACTCTCTTTGTGGTTTTTTTAACCATTTTGTGTCCCTTTTTTAACCAATTTTTGCAACTTAAAAGCCAACTTTTTCCATATTTTGTCACCTTTTCATCACTTTTTCCCACCAATTTTGTCACTTTTTTGCAACTTTTAACCCATTTTTGGAGCTTTAAACCTATTTCTGCCTCATGTAACCCATTTTTTGTCACTTTCTAATACCATTCATCATTTACCAATTAATTACAATAGCCATTTTTGCCACTTTAAACCTATTTTTGCCACCATCAACCATACATAGCTAATGCTAAAGCTAACAAAGCTATGTTAGTTACATGGTTTAAGGAGCTTATGTAGTTACAGCAAAAGCAAATACAACTATATTAGCTACATTTGATTATGCTATGTTTGCTAAAGCTAGACCTGTTTTAGAAGTTGTTATGCAAATGGTGGCTATCTTTAGCTTTGTTAGTTTGAGTTAACACAAGCGTAGCTACAGTGGCTTATGTAGTAACATTAATTACATTAATTACGAAGTTTTTTTAGCTTTAGCTAAAGCTAACAAAGCTAAAGCAAGCCACCATTTTTATAACAAGATTTTAAAACAGCTCTTTAATCTCAGATTTGTCATTGGAGCTGTTTTCTGATATATTTATGAGATGTTTCTTAGTCTGTAATTTTTGCAGTGTAGTTATTTCATGGATGTAGCTGCCAGACTTTTTTATGTGTAAAGTTGAATTTAATAATTAAATTTAATAATTTGTACCAGCAAAGTAGGTCCCTTTGAAACTGACAGCAGTGGTCTACAAGTGGGGGTGTCTGAGATCCCCGGTCTGAGACCCTTTTCCTTTCGGGAGCTTTCTAAAGTGGCAGGTAGGAAATTTTGAAGCAAAAGTCAGGTTAAATATTCTGCTGTTTTGTGTCCACACATTCAGCCCACCCTGAAAGGTCTAGAACACCGAAGGAGTGCAGTGCATGTGTAAAAAAAGGCTTTGCATTAGAATTTATGGATGATGATAGTTCATTCGAATTGATCAGTGTCTTACAGGATAAGTCTGGGACACAAGCTGTTAAGAAATAATCAATATATAAACCAGTTAGTATACTGGACTGCTTTTTCTGTCCTGGAAAGAGCTGAAATGTGCCAACCATGGCTTTTGCTAAATGGTATCAGCTGTTATATGGTAACCTATGGACCGAGTCTATCATGAGGTATTAAGATACAGAATATTACACCAACTAAATGGACTAGAATTGACAGCTTTATTACATTAGCTCTATATAGTGGTGGTGTTATATATAGCGTACATCCAATACATGTGTAATATGATATCCTGTCCTCAGTGAATTGCTCTATCTTGTATGTGCGCCTGAGTCTGTGGGGTTTGTTCATGTGTGTGCCTGTGTGTGGGCCCTGTTTCTGTCAGAGGTGGAGATGTGTATCAGTAGCAGGTCTGTCCTCTGTCTAGTGGACTGAGTGAAATCCATTGTGGCATCAGGAGTGGCTTTTTCCCTGAGATCTACAGGATTAACCACCTAATCTCTGCACCATAAAGGGAGAGTGAGTGGAGAGGGGGTAGTGAGTCTGACACACACACACACTCACAAAAGCGTAAGCATGCCTGCACAAACACAGTGAGGTGTGAATGTGTTTTCGTTGGCTGTGTTTTCAAAATTAAGGTCAGTGTGTGATTTTCAGCCAGTGAGCCAAGTAGGGCAGCAACCCAAACCTATTGTCTTTATTCACCCATCTTTTGATTATTCTTCTAACAACTGGTCGTTAAAGACATTAAATGATGAGTATGTCAGAAAATGTTGCCAAAAGCTCTAGACACTATAGTTCAACTTTTTCTTTGCAATATACTTAAAACCAAAAGTATGATATAAACTATAATCCAGCATTATCAGACACATACATACACTATAGAAGGCTACCTGTGCTTTACATAAAAAGCTATATAGTACTGTAAATAACTTTTAGGCATGTTTGGTCCAAAAATTGAGGCTCCAGAAAGACACAGATGTTAGGATAGGAGAGAGACTTCAGGGGGGGCACAAGGGTTTATCTGCTAAGGTTGTGAGAATTAGGTTCACTCTAACTATCTCAAATCATGATAAAACACATATGAATGGTTTATACAAGGGTTTTGGGTAATAACATTTTTGTTTTGTACTATTTTGTTTTGCTTTAAAAAATGAAAACAATTGCCAGAAATATGTCACTTTTTTTGTGGGTCCTGGGGGGGGGGCCCTCAGTGGAAAAAAGGTTGGGAACCACTGGCCTTCTGACGTCAATAAAGTGATAACAATTTCCTTCAAAAAAGGGAAATAGGTCTGTTGCCTCAGCTGTCATAAATTTGTCTTTCAATTGTTGTTTTGTTGTTTCTCTTGTCCCTGTCCTCTTCTTGCTTTTCTCCCACCCCTACCCCTCCTTCTAGCCCTTTCCAGCTCCATTGTAGCTTTGGCAGAGAGCTGTCAACATGAGTCTGGGTTGCTCAACATTATTGTCTTATAGTTAGGGAAGGTTTACGTAGCCACAGTAATGGGGCTAAATACTGCTAGTGCGGTGCTCAATCATTATGATGATTGAATAAGATAATGAACACTGGTCTATTATAATAGGGGATAGTCTTTATTATGATATAAATGATGAACACTGGTCTATTATAATAGGGTATAGTCTTTATTATGATATAAATGATGAACACTGGTCTATTATAATAGGGTATAGTCTTTATTATGATATAAATGATGAACACTGGTCTATTATAATAGGGTATAGTCTTTATTATGATATAAATGATGAACACTGGTCTATTATAATAGGGTATAGTCTTTATTATGATATAAATGATGAACACTGGTCTATTATAATAGGGCATTGTCTTTATTATGATATTAATGTTGAACACTGGTCTATTATAATAGGGTATAGGGAAACAGGAATTTATAAAAATGTCTTTTTACAACCTACAAAAACGAAAAAAGAGAGGCCTCATTGAGTCCTCAATGGAAAAAAGGCAACAAAAACATTGAGAGGTACAGAAGCCCGAAGTGGACACATATGTCTTGACAACAAGTAACTGAGTTGCTTTCTTAAGATCTTGATTTATTTAAATCATTGTTTCATTGATAACAGAGCTGGTTTTCTCGTAGTTATGTGTTTATTTCACAAGATCTCAAGAAAACAGCAGGGAACAAAGTAAAATAAAATGTATGCATGTATTTAAGGAGGAGTTTGCAGGTCCTGAAGCTAAACCAGTTGAGAGTGAAATGCTTTCATTAGAGTTCAGTTTCTCTTTCTCAAATCTCTCGAGAATGAGTATGGTTTTTAATTTGTAAGTGCCTGCATAATAATGGATACTAAAAGCCCAGCTTCATTGATCTCAGTCAAACAGAAGTGCTTGTGTGTTCCTATAAGGCCCGCTGGATGTCTCATATGTTCCAACCAAAACCTGAATGAACCTAGACAGAATAAATACAAGTGTGTATGTGTCAGAGCAGCCTGTGTTTCCGTCCTCAGCACTTGCCTGTACTTGTTCCATAGTGCAGGTCTGTGTAACAGGAACCAGCAGGTCACCTTTACAGTGCCTTAGTGCCTCTCTTTAGGGTCTGCTGATCAAATATAAGTGTTACATTTGTGTAAAGACAATACTACTCTGTAATCCTCTTAGGATCTGCTCTCATTTAAACTTTGGTCTGAGATCCTGCTGCCTTATTCCGACTACACCCAGACAAATAGTTAACATGAACCCTCTCATAAAAAAAGAAACATCATTAACCAGCCCTTGTGTTTGAAAAGTCCAAAGGTAGATATTAGTTAAGCAGCTCATTGCACACTGCAGAGATGAAGATAAACGGATCTATTTCTGCTCACCGTGTCACTACATGACAGTTGTTGCTTTTCGACTTTGAAGGGCGGCGTGCACAACGCACTTTGTGGTTACCACTGATCCATATATAAATATGACGGTGATCACAGCAGCACACGAACATCCAGCTGCTCCGCTGCACACAGATTATTAACATACACCGTGCGCCATCGGCTATTCTGAGAGCCTGGAGCAGACTTTGAGCTCTGGCTGCGGTTGTGCAAAGGTTGGTGCTGGGAGCCACCGACGCAACACAACACCCAGCATGATGTGTCACCTCACTCTGACTGAAAGGACAATTCAGTCCAGCTCTCACAGAGGACATGTGAGCAATTACTTCTCTGCTATAACCCTGCTGTCCTGTTTGTCCTCGCCATCCATCCCTGTGTAAGAGATCAATGTCAGGAACACAGTGTCACTACTATCACTGGGACTATTTCTTCTGATTAAAAACATGATAACTTTTACAACTGGTCCTCTAAAAAAGCTCAGGCACCTTCATAAGGTTATTATTTAACCTCTTTTAAATGAATGTCTTAGATATGTTGCAGTGTTGACCAATTAAGTAAATGTGGCAGTAAAACAAACTACAGCTCCTTGAGTGTGTAAACTCCAAAGGCCAAGGAAGGCCAGTGACATCCATGTTAAAATACCCGTTTGGCAGCAGAGATAACATGGTGCAAAAAGTATATATAAATTGGTATGTGAGATGTAGGTGTTTTCACAGGTCAACCTGTGATCAGAACAAACTGCAGAAAGCGCTTTACTTTTTGAATCAAACCAGCTACAACATCACTGAGACACTCAGGAATGTATGGCTATATGGCTGACTCGTCCCCATATATATGAGTTGAAACAAGGCTTTATAGGTTTATAAAGGTTGCCTGTGGACTATCAATGTGCTACCATCATCAACATATGCATACATTTGCAGCCTAGTATTTACAACAGCTCACAGGAAAAGCAGCATGACAGTGAACTGTTTTTACCTTTTAAACTCTTGGTGTTTTGTTCCCCCATAAGATTGCTTTTTTGGGGCTTTTGCTTTTATTGTAACCTTTTAAAGCAGATTCCATATCTGTCATGTCTGGAAAATCCATTTTCCTAAGCTCCAATCTGAAACAACTGTGTCAGGTCTGAGAATGGATCTGACCAATCAGCATCATTTGAGGAAAAGGGGTTGGTAGCTACAGGCAGGGTTTAGTTGTACTCGAAGCCCATAGCGATGGCTGCCGCCTGTGTAGCATTTAGTTCAGATTCAGCTGTTGTATAGCAGTAGATTTATCAGGACTGGACCACATTATATCAATGAACAAAAAGCTGTTTTTGCTCTTCTTCAACCTGCTTTGGCATGAGTTTGGAACGTTGCAGGCAGGGTTTAGTTGTACTGTTACACCAGCATGTATGGGTGCTGCTGGTGTAGGGATTAGCTTGGATGTAGCTGGACTGGAAAGAAAATTTGGCCCGGGCATTTTTTGGTGCAAACCAGCCCTTTTTGAACATGACATGAAAATTCTGTCATCCATTTTAATAGGTCTACCAAATGATTCCCTCAAACTGTTAAAAAGCTGAGACATAAATGCCATAGATAATAAAATGGCATATATTTACTCTGTTTTCCAATTATCTGATGATAATTGGTAATGTGGTGGACACTATACCCTTATCATAGTAGAAGAAATTGGTATTTCAAAAAAAAAAAAAAAAAACCCCACAAAAAACAAACAAAGTAGAATTATACTGGCCCCAAAGTGTGATGGCTCACTGGGAAACTGCCCTGTATGCCATAGTCCAGCCCTGGATGTAGCTATAGTATGATGGCAGTTTTATCAGAAATGGGCCACATTTCTTTATTAAAACACGAGCAGAGTATCACACTGAAAGCTTCTCTTGGCAGAGATGTTTTTGCACTTCCCTTGACCGTCCTTGGCATGAGTTTAATCCACCAGCAGGCTCCACCGTTCCTTAACTACTGCCACTCCAGCCTGTTGAGCTCATTACTACTGAAGCTGTGCATGCTTACAACCTCATAGTGTCTCTGATTGGCCTGTAATTAATGTGAAAAATGGATGGTTTATCCAATCACCTTCCGAGAATTTTTTGAAAAGTCTTGCCCTTCCCAAATGCTTTGTATAGGAGGTTTCCCAGATGAATGTGAAATATATTCCATGCAATGGATATATCATAATCTATGTGGCGTGTCAGGTTACTGTTACTGGACAGGATAGTTGAAGAGAGAGAGGTAATAGAGGGAGAGAGAGTCGGGGAATATATGCACCAAACAGCGCCAAGATCAGGATACGAATTCTTTGACTAGTAAATGAAGGACTGTAGCCTCTGTATACATGAGCCTGCCTTATCAACTGTTTAAATATTTAACAAATGGTCAAAAATAATGCCTTTTATCAGCAATAAACTTTTGAGCATTGTCAGTCTACACGTGTTAGCAGGCTAATGTTAATGTTTGTGTGTTTTTTTAATGAGTTCAGGCCCATAATTCCAGTCAAACACTGTCTAATATTTAAAGCTGCCACCAATCACTAGTCGTCCCTATAGCTGTTCTTAATGAGTACTGCCTTGCTGCCACAGTGCTCTAACCTGATGTAAACAACAGTGAACTGTAAGCATTGATAGCACCTTGTAGGAACAGCATGGTTTAGCATTATTTTGACCCAGAAAATACGGGTTAAATTTTCCGGAGGTTGTGACAGGTTCCCCTCATACATAACCGAAGCATTCAAAGGCATTGGTACGCACAGGAATGTGGATGTTAGCCTGCAAAGAAGATCCAAAGCCGCATTCTGAAAATCCATTTTGCACTGCTACAGTGTGATTTTTGTTTACAGAATGTGTTTCACTGACTTAAGCCACATCTAGTGTTGTAAAACCTCATCTCATCACCGAGGAATGAAAAAGAACAAAGAACTGCAAAGGATGAAAAATATCCTTATTTATATTTGGAATCTACCTTTGTCAGTTTGGGAGCTATTAACAAATAAGATGAAAAACCCCTCTGAACATTAGGTTATTTAGAGAACAATATATAAATCATCTCACATATAAACTCATTTCTATGTGACTGACAGCTCTGTTAAAATGTCACCAATCCTCTAAGAGTGGTCTTCATTACTTGGGATCAGCTCCCTCTCAAAAGTGATAGTCAAAATCGGAGTTGGATTTGGCTCAGACTTACCAGGAGACAGCATAAGCCGAGCTTATCTACAACGAGCTGTTGTTGTGGGGATCAGGATAAGGTGGTGGCTCCTCTAATCTGCCTACCTGTCTAACACACTCTATGGTAAATATACACAGGGATTTGTCCTGAGAATGCTCTGATAGGCCTTTTGGCTGGGGGCTAAATCTGAGATATAAGATTTAAAGTAACTGCTTCTGGGTGTTTGTGTTTTGAGTCATTGTCAAGTGCAGCTTGGTGGTTTGTTGGACTTGAGCACTTGTCATAGAAAAAAACCCTCCTCCCTCCTGCTGCAAAAACAATTTGTCATCATCTCACGTTTTGCCATCTGTCTGACACAGTAGGGAATAAAGTGCATGCTCAGTGCTTGTATTTTGTATCTCGAGTCTGTCAGCCTGCCTCTGGCTGTGTATGTAGATCTGTTCTCCTCCAGTTTACCTGTGAGTAGGAGTAATTTAACATTTTATGACTCTGTCTCTATTATGTCTCAGAGAGGTCCTGTTCAGTCTGCTTTCACCAGACTTTAAAGTACTCCTCCTTCAGCCTCATAGACCACCTTATCAGTGCATTTTCTTAATATTAATAGATTCACATATGTAGGGAGTCTGTGGATATAGCAGCTACTGTATGTCAGGTGTTTCCTTTTATCATGGAAGGTAGCAGTTCAACTGGTGTCTTCCTCCTAAAACTGCTGTGTATAAAAAAAGTGAGAGACATATCAAAGCTGCTTTTGGATATTTTGAAGTTGCTTTGTGCCTTGCTTTTAGAGGATAGGAAAGTAATTAGAGTGGGTAATCTTGAGGAATGAAAAGTGGGGAAGAAGTGAGAGAGGTCTGGCTGCAGATCATAGATCTAAGACCTTATAGACCTCTGTGAGACACCGTCTCGGTCAGATCAGAAAAAAAGTTTCACAATAAAATAAAAATGGATTAAACTTTTGGTCGAACCTGATTACAAAACATTTAGAAAGCTGAGAAGACATTCTGCTTAAAGGAAAAAGCTCATCTCCCATGATAACATCCTAACAGTAAATATAGCTTACATACCTATGTTAGCTGTGTTAGCTATGTGGAAAACTGAGCTTAATCTAAAGCTCCTGATACTCCTGGATATCTATACTAATGGAATAACATTACCTATGTAAGCTATGTAGCTGCATTATATATGTAGTGTTATCAGTTAGCTACATTTGCTTTAGCTACATTTGCTAACATTTCTCATACTCACATTTCTAAAGATTACTTAGCTCCATTGGCTTACATAGTAACATTAACTACATAGTGCAGCAATGTTAGCAGTAGCTTAAGCTAAAAAAGCTTAAGCATAGATAACATAGGTAAAGCTAAAGCTCATGAAACTCATGACATCTGTACATAGGACACTACAAAGCTAATGTGTGTGACAAGCTACATAGCTATGCAATCTAAATAGCTCATATAGCTACATTTGCTCTACCTATGTTTGCTAAAGCTAACTTTGCTCAATTGGCTTATTTAGTAACATTAATAATGTGGCTGGCCAGCTATGTTAGTTATGTAGCCAAAAAGTTGCAAAGCTAAAGCATAGATAACATAGCTAAAGCTGAAGCTCATGAAACTTATTGATATCTATAATAAGGATGCTAATAAGCTAGCGTTAGTTACATAAGCTTTGTAGCGTCATTATCTGCATAGCATTGTTTGCTTTAGCTACATTTGCAAAAGCTAACTAAGCTCCATTAGCTTACATTATAACATTACCTACCTAGCTAACACAGGTATATAAGCTGTAGATAAAGTTAACAAAGCTAACATGGGTAATGTAGTTAAAACTAAAGCTCATGAAACTCATGATATCTACACTAACCATGGTAAAAAAGCTAACTTTCATCACACAGTCTTCCTGTCTATGTAGCTTATCAAGCTATGTTTGCTTTAGCTACATTTTGTAGAACTCACATGGCTAAAGTAACTTAGTTAATTGGCTTATGTAGTAATGTTGACTAGGTATGTAGCTAGGGAAGCTAGTTTAGCCATAGCTAAAGCTAATACAGCTTGAGTGTGTCATTGTTCCCTAGGGTAAGTTAACGTTTAGGGTTTTTTTAAATATCAATGCCAAATCAATACTTTCTGAAAGGTACTAGTGCATAAATGGTGCCTGAATCGATACTTTTAAGAGAAAAAAGACTTTCAAAAGTCAGAAGCTGGTTTGGGCCGTATGGAGGAGAACAGTCTGTACATAAGACAACCGGGGTATAAAGCAATCCACCGAGAAAAATCCCTGAATCTGCCTGTCTTTAATGAATATTTACAAACAGATACATTTATTATAGTCCAGCTTACAATCCACAGTTAGACGTTTGCTTTCCATTACAGCTCCATTACACTTTTTTTTAACTTGCCACTTGCATTGTAAACTGTGCAAATACAAAGAGAAGAAGTCCTGGCTGCAAGTCCTTTTTCACTAAACAGCTGGATACACTAGTCATCCTGAAAGTTGGCTGCTTTCCCAGAGGCTACTTTTTCCACAGACAGTCTGCAACATGTTCCAACGTTGGCCTCTCTTGCGCTTGGTAGTAAATCCCCTACTTTGGTATGGACAGAAACTATTCGGTGCTTTGCAATCAAACATAGAGCTCATATTGCTTCTAACAGAGGATAAATCCTTTGTTATCTTAAAAAAAACTCACCAAGCAACACCAGCAGGCCAAGGTCTCTCTGATGTAGAAAAATATCTCAACATTGAGTTTATATTGATTTTAGAGGTGGAAATAAAGCAAGAATAAATTAGTAATTTAATCTACTCATCAGTGTCCTGATTTTGTACATAATTTAATATTCTTTCTGGTGAATGTGGTGTTTCCAGTCTTTGCAATGCATGAGTTTTGTTTTAGAGTAATTAAAGTTTCGTATTGATGTCTGTCCTACAGGCATGGTCATTTCATTGACTGACATAAATAAAGCCTGTATCATTAATTTAAGTTTTGCAGTCATTTTGTTTCAGTAAGGCAATCATTCAGAGGGTGCAGCTCATACAACTTGCTGCTGCAAGGCTTTAAATCTGGTCCAGAAAGTACAAACAAATCACCCTCTTTCTTCCTGACCTTCACCTGGCAGCCTATTAAATTTAGGTCTGATTTCAAAATTTCATTGTTTGGTTATAAGGCCTGACATGGCCAGGCACAATTTCATAATTCTGATCTTGTAACTTTTTATGCATCTCTCTTGAGTTTAGATCCTCTGGCAAGAGGGATCTCAGATTAGCCAACTCTGTGCCCATTTTTAAATCATTCCTCTCCACAGGATTAATTGCATTAGCGTCATAGTATTTAATAACTGCTTTCACTGTCTAAGCCATCCACACAAATGTGTAATACTTAAACACCCATTTCTTAACACTCTAATGCTTAACATTTACACTTACATGATACTGGCATGAATAAAATTAATTTTACTTTATGTCTCACAATTTGTCATTTTTGCGTAATGAGCTACTAAGATGCACAAGTCTAATATTTTTTTTTTTTATTCATTGCAAAACTTTGGAAAAAGGTCTGCAGATCGAATCTCTCAGACAACCTTTCTCACAGGCCATTACTGTGAGATGCAGCATCTGTCAGAACAGGAATACACACGAAAACACTTATAATAAAGTCAGAATAAACTTCCAGGTAGGGTTAGGTTTAAGGTATGGGTTGGGGTACCAAAAGTAAAATAATAAAAACCTGACCTGCTAGCCTCGTCCTCCATAAAAACATTCTATTGTAGTAATGTAGTTTACGTAGCTCCGTTAACAGCATAAACTATGTAGGTAATGGAGCTACATAGCTAAAGCTAAAGCTCACAAAAATCAAGTATATCTATACTAGCAAAGCAACAAAGTTAATGTTAACTATGTAAGCTACATAGCTACGCTGTAAACATTGCTTATGTAGATATGTTGCCTTTAGCTGCGTTTGCTAAAGCTTGCATTGCTAAAGCTATCTTAGCTACATTGGCTTATGTTGTAATGTTAACTACATATGTTTGTTAGCTAAAGCTATCTTAGCTACATTGGCTCATGCTATGTTTCCAAAAGCTAACATGGCTACATTAGCTTGTGTAGGAACTTTAACTATGTAGCTACACAGCTTTGTCAGCTGATCTAATGAAGCTACTTAAGCTATGCTGGCTCATGCTAGGCTGGTAATGTTAACTTCTGTACATAGCTAGTGTAGCTACATTAGCAGCTAAAGCACACCACTGTATGCTAAGTTCTATAGTCTGCAGCCAGACTGTCATTAAAATTTGCAGCACAAAGAAAATGGTCTTCAGCTGCAAAGACAAGGAAAGCAGTGAAGATGCTTTTATGGCTCTTCATTTCTTTGAACATAGAAAGAAATACTGGATCCGTCAGTCATGGCAGAGACCTTCATATGGGTTATAAAATTGCAAAATATTAAACCTGTTCCAAAAAATACAGATGTAAAAACGCAACTGTCCACTCTGACTCAAGAATGAACTGATTTGACTTTGGAAGTCAAAGGTCAAGGTTATTGGTCCTCATGTTCATCTCTTGCTGGTGAGATTTCTAAAATCACACCATGTCAGAAATGACCCCAGCCCTTCTTCTTGGCCCACCACTGTACTTTTACTGTCTGGCAGTTGTATGTATACCTTTTCAATGCATGAAACTGACAGGCAGTAGTTCTAGTTCTTTCTATCTTTAGGGACAGGATGATTTTAAAAGAGGGCGTGTGACTCTAGGAATGCCTTAAGCCTTAAGATAATCTTGTAAAAGAAAATGAGTCATTTTGAAACTCCCAGATCTGTAGGCTGTGTGCCTGCAGTGACTCTCACCCTACCAGCTATTCTAATGTCACTCCAGTAGTCATAGTCAGACATAAAACTGTCAACACACACAGACATATACGTTTATATTTTTAGAGCACACCACAGACATCAACCTCTGCTTACCTGAGTCGACCTCCTTCCCTCTCCTCTGCTCTGCTTCTCTCCATTCCTCCCTCTCTAATGGTGACGAGGCAGGTATAAAGTAGAGGGTGAGGCTGAAGTTATCAGCCGTGCATGTCTGGCATTACAGCTACCATGTGGATGTCAGACAGTTATTGTGGCACAAAAATCACTGTGATTAGATGAGCTGCAGTCTTCCCTGAGGAGCTCCAAACAACAACAAGAGGCTTGTCAGACAGCATCGATTGTGGCTTTCATGGTTACCCTTTGGTTTCAAAACTTGCAATACAACACAGTTGAAACACAAACACACCATGTAAATAAAGGCTCATGCTTCATTCAGCCCTCATCCCGTGAGAGTGTGTAACTCTTCAGAGCAAATAATTGGATCATGTTTTGTCTTTGGCTCCGGCTGACTTTGTTTTTCAGGTGGTTGACTTGATAGATGTTTGTTCCAGGTTGCTGCTTTGAGTCATCAGGACAGAGGGTGTTGCTGCATGGTTTTGTTTTTTCACATGCAGCACATGGCAAATTTAAAAAACATGATGTGTTCACGGAAGAAAAGCCCAGACAGAGGAACACAGAAAGCTGGGGAGGTAAGAGCCTGACTCAGAAATAGTATAAAATCTGCAGGGTATTAAAGGTGAGATACTGATAACAAAGATTTATGTTGCTATTTAGTATTTATTTTCCGATGGTGTGGTCTCAATGAATGCATATGAGAGTTGAAGGTGCCTTTAGCATTGAAACACCACATTCACATAATGACAACATTTTCTGATGACAGTCAACCAGATGGGAAAAGATATCTGGGAAAGACACTAAGGATCATTCTTCCGATCTTTGACAACATACAGACAACGATCCAAACCTGTTCTGTCAAGTGTATTAAAGAGGAAGTAAACCCTTGGATGTTTTCTTTGTATATGGGGATTAAGTTGTCCTGTTAATCTGTTAGGATCAAAATTATGACATTGTTGCACCAAGTACTTAAATTCTTTACATTTTGTGTTACAATGTGTGTAGTGACTGCCCTCTAAGGGCTAAAACTGTCTGCTGCAACAGCATTTTTTTTTTTTTATTCTACTTGCTGATCTTGTGCTATGTGACGTATGTGGTGCCATCTGTTGTCACCACCAGGCCCAGAGTGGCTTATTTGGAGATCTGGGATGGTTTCTGGTGGGCCAGGCTGATTTTAGGCCAGAAGGGCTGCGGTACAATGGCATTGAACAGGTTTTACTTGCTAGGAATGGGAATGGGCAGGAGCCCTCATGTTTCGAGTTGCATTACCCCCTCACAAAACTCTCTCTCCCTCTGCCTTGGCCAATCTCTCAGTCCATGCAACTAAAAACACCCCCACAGCATGATGCTGCCATCACCATGCTTCACTGTTAAATGGAACATTTCCATTCTACTTGCTGATCTTTTGCTAAGTGACATATGAAATGCCATTTGTCTTCACCATCAGGTTAGGAGTGGCTAATCTGGAGACCTGGGATGATTCCCAGTGGACCAGGCTGATTTTAGGCCAGGAGGGCCACTGTACAATGACAGTGAACAATATTTACTTGCTAAGAATGGGAATGGGCAGGAGCACTCATGTTTCGAGTTGGATTACCCCTCATAAAACTCCCTCTCTCCCTCTAGCTTGACCAATCTCTCAGTCCCTGCAACTGAAAAACACCCCCACAGCATGATGCTGCCACCACCATGCTTCACTGTTAAATTGCCCGTCTAGTCATCTGACAACTCAAATTGCTTTAACACCACAGGTCACATCTACTTATTCACTCCACATTCACACACTGATGGTAGAGGTTGCTATGGAGAATTGACCATCAGTAGCTAATATCAAATGCATCCATACCAGTGGGAGCAGAGGGAGGGATAAGCGTCTTGCCCAAGAACACACCAGCATGTGACCACAAGAGCTGGGGATCAAACCCAGAACCTTCTGACTGCGGGACGTCTGACTTGTCCTACTGATCCACAGTTGCCCCTGGTGTTGGGCAGGTGATGAAATAAACATGAAATGGGGATAGATAATTAAGGGAATATTTACTGAGGTCATAATTAAAATGAGAAATTGGCATTTTCTCTAATTAATCCTTTGTTTATAACTACATTTGGTACCCCCCACTGGCAACAGGCTTAGGGCAAATGTACATATGGCCTCACATGTAGATGCTACGGATGCCGTTGTTCTTCCCTTTTTCCTATAGTATCTACAAAGTAGGAAATCAAGACCACATAATAAAACAGCATTAAAAAATAAACTATATCACGAAGACAAAGTTCTAATTATTCCACATCCTCTACTATCTTATTATCCTGTTATATAATATCCTGCTTGGCTGTGTGTCTTTAAGTCATAGGTGCACAAACACCTCTCTCTGTCTCTCTTTCGCTCTCTGTCACACACAAATACACAGATACACACACTTAATTAGGCACAGATGGCCTGAAATTATATGATTGATTTGGGGTTTTCACCGGACAAAACTGTTTTTTTGTATTTCGACCCAATTACAGCTGGAAAATGAGATCACACATAAATAAATCACTTCCTCATGACACATCAAACAAGTGGTCAGAACAGTCAGTGACTGTATTCTCCTCTTATATTCACAACTCTCTTTATGCAAGAATGACATTTATTTAATTAGAAATTAAAATGATCTAAAAAATAATGGGCTGTGTATTGCTTCCAAATCAACAAAATTAACCCCCATGCTAATAAGGTTATGAAGCATAATCTTGCTGGTTGATGATTGGAGACATCCACGGCTCAAAACAGGAGAATGAGTCTGATTTAAGTTATTGTTTAACATTTCAGACAGAATGGAATATTTCATGAATGTAACAACTCCTTTTAGACTTTCTGCATTTAGCTGTAACACATGAATGGGTTTTTTCTGTTCATATTGTCAAGGAAGAAAGGCCTTCCTATGAAGAAGTGAGGATGAGGATTCAATCAGAGGAGGTGTAAATGTAAAGAAAATACTTGGCGTTTCCTCTAAAACTGTATTTTTTTGTTCCATGCCTTTTTTATCATCAGTGTCTATCAAATCTAGAATTCTAACCAGCACCAAACCCTCCTTTAATTTGTAATCTTTCCCTCTTACTTTCTATTTCGACACCTTCTCTGAAATGCTCTGCTGACTCTTTTAACAGTGAGACACTCAAAAAACACAGACTCACTGGAAGCTTTAACCCACATTAAAGATCAATAAATGGATGTTTGACTTTGCTGTTAAGACCACATGTACTTTTTCTGTGTTGACACTTCATTGGTTTCCGCTCTGTGATTATTCAATACTAATTACAACACCTCTGTTCTGGGAACAGCTTGTCACAAGAAGTATTAAACTGTCACTGTACCTGTAGGTCAATATCCAGTCAGTAAAAAAGTCTTTTTGCCACTTTGTCAACTGTGAAAACAATCCTGCAAGTCTGATGTTGGATTTCACTGTGTGTCTTCTACTTCTGAAGAAAAGTGATTTTTTTCTTTCTTTCAATCCTGGCATGGCACATGTGTCTCGTTATGTCAATCAGAGCTACAAAACATATGATAGAAGGCAGGAACAAGCTTTCCAGCATGAAGCGTTGCAAGATAGACCTGTCTGATGACAGACATGGAATCTGGCCAGTCTATCAGCTTTGCAAGGTTCCTGTAGGAGACACACATTTGTAACCTCATTTCCAAAAAAGACATGGTTTAACCTTGATCTTGAGTAAGAAAATTACTTCACCCACAATCCTAGAGTATGACAGCAACATTCCTGATTGGTGGAGCCTGTTGTTTGATTTATGATATGCTGCTTAGTCTATAACAGGGGTGTCCAACTCAGGGCCAGGGGGCCAAATCCAGCCCATGGTGCAGTTATACCCGGCCCACCAGATCATATGATATTTTTATTATAATTGTCCCACCAGTATGAGGTCTGCAGATTTCCTCCAGTATAAAAGTGTAGAATTAACCTTGATGATTTATAATATACTTGTTGAGTCATAAAAATTATAAAAAGTAAACAGAAAAAAAACAATTTGATAAAAAGTCAGGAACATGGGAAAGAATTTTTTAACCTTTCAGATTCATATTTTTAAATTTCAAATCCTATTTTGATCTTTAAAGTCATGATTTTGAATTTCTTCTCATATTTAGGCCTTTTTCAACTCCTATATGACTTTTATCTCATTTTTGCCTTAAAAACTCAGGATTTTTAATTTTATTTCATATTTTGACTTTCAAAACTCATTTATTTGAAATTTTAACTCATATTTTGACATTTTTAACTCGTGATTTTGATGTTAATCTCATATTTTGACTGTTAAAAATCATGATTTTGAATGTTATCTAAGTTTTTTACTTTTAAAATTTATGGTTTCAGTATCCTATCTCATATTTTGCCTTTCAAAAACATTTTTTTTTACTTTAAATGTCATGTTTTTACCTTTTAAACCTTTAGGTCTATTTGTCTCAGATTTTGAATTTTTAACTTATCATGTTGACCTTTTAATTGCAAAATCATTTATCATCAGTGCCAAGTTTTTTACCCTGTAATTCATTGCTGGTGAAATAAGGTTGACATTTTTTGGTTAAATATCAACCCTGTTATCTTTATTTATTTCTTTAGACCCTAAAATGTACTTACAACTTACATCACCCTCTGTGGACAAAGCAGCACATTACTACATCTTTTTTGTAGATTTTCTTCCTGAAAACATGAATATTTTGTATTTCAGTCAAACATCCCACCCTGCTCTCTTTTACACAACAAAAAGTTCCCCTCATTGAGAGTCCTTAGTGTGGAAAATGTGAACCTCAGGTGCTGTTAACTTTTTGCCTCCACCCAAACAGCAATTTTGGGTATCAACAATAGCTGTATAAAAATATTCATTCTTTATTTTGATGGTCTTGTTTGCTTTCTTGGATCATAAAAGAATATTAAATTAGTTTGTCTTTTTTATAGCCAGTTAAAATCTCACATCTAACAAATGCAAATTCATGAGAGACTGTCAGTTAAAGTGATTTTTAACTTTAATGTGATAGGCTTATTTTACATGTTTCCTCATGTGCCATTTAACTTCACATCCACGCAGTGTGAGCCATGCTCCTCCTGTAATAAGACAAAGTCAGCACAAAGTTGCTCATATGTTTACACATGACATGCACATGTACCTCAGTCTTTAATGTTTAAACAGTGGAGTGTCACAAAGCAGGAAAATCAGGTGCAGACAAGCAGGAAGAAGCTTAAGATGATTCACAACCCTGGACAAAGGATGACGAATCTGATTTCGCAAGATTTCAACGTTTGTTCACCCGCCTCCTTAAACATTTGCGATACTTAAAAACCCAATGTGTGGTTCAGATAAACAGGAAAAGCAGGTGTGCAGGCATAATTTCAACCTTATGATTTTAAAGCTTCTTGCAAATACTGTTTTTACTTTTCAATATTTTCTGTATTCTATTAATCAGACTTCAGACATCAACTTTCTATTGAATCTTTTTAGATGACTTATTTAAGGAGAGAATGATGAAGAAATGATGACTGACTGATTGACATTGGGAAAATCGCTTCAGTCTCACGTCACGAAATAGCTATGACTATGGTAGGTTTATATGTGTCCATGCAAAGCAGCCTTGTCCTTTGCAACAGCGCCACCTAGTGGATAAACCGATGAAGACAGTGCACAACTGAGGAGAAGTGATTGTTCATGAGCATCTTGAAAAAAAAATCTGCATCCTTCAAAGCATAAGGTTCATATCATTAAATATTGCTTGGCCTTTTAAATAATGCAGCACAGCCAGTGAGCTCATTCACAAAGCTGATCATCATGCTCCAGGTCTGATAGAATCAGTTCTCACATGGTTGGTACAGAGGGGGGCTGGTACTGAGAAAACGCACCTGATTGGTTGCTTGCTTTGAATCACGTTGACGTGCAGATGCATGAAGTGGTGCTATGGAATCACTGGTCATTAATGAAGATATTCTGATAGCACACATAATATATATATATGTATATATATATATATATAATAGTATACATTGTAATAAAACTGAAATGAGGCTACTGTCAGCCAGACATCAAACAAAGTTACATGTATTATTAATGTTGTTATTATACCAAGCAGGCTCACATGTACCTGGGATTTAAATCCCCTTCAGTTATGAATCCTTTGATGTTATTATTCTAAGGAAAAGCGATAGAAGATCCCAGGACTCCACATAAAAAAGAGACAATTTGTTGTCAAATTATCAACAATAATTATTATTTTCATTTATCAAAACCAACTGAGCAGGCCATTGAGTTGGAATCCACAAGTTCCTGCAGCAAAGTGCAGAGAACAAAAAGCATTAAAACAGCTTCGATTACAAGACCCTTTTCTGCAGTACTAAAAACGTATATTTTGCTTGGGTTTTTGCTGAGTGTCTCTTTCTCGCTGTGATTTTTGATGTAATGTCTTTTTTGAACATACAGATTACTTACAGATTATTTGACAGTGGCAAGAATTGCCTCTGGCATTGAAAAAAGGTTTGATGTCTGTTCCTTCAAATAGTTGGTTAATTGTCCCCAGACCTTTATCAGCCCACATGGAAGGAGGAAACTCTATAGCAGAGGTTCTCTACTGGACAGGCATCCAGACCCATCACCACCTCCCCATAAAAATGAATCGCAACCCAAATGTCTAAACATTTTCAGTCAAAACCATCCATCCATCCATTTGCTTCTGTTTATCTAGGGAGAGGTCATGGTGGTAGCAGGCCAAGCAAGTCAACCCAGACATCTCTCTTCCCAGCTACATTTTCCAACTCCTTCTGGGGGATCCCGAGGCCAGACCAGACAGGATCCCTTCTAGGTCTTCCCCAAGGTCTCCTCCCAGCTGGACATGTCTGGAAGTCCTCCACAGGGAGGCACCCTGGAAGCATCCTGGGCAGATGCTTGAACTACCTCAGCTGGCTCCTTTCAATGTGAATGAGCAGTGACTCTACTCTTAATTCCCTCTGGATGTCTGAACTCCTCACCTTATCTGGCTTAGCCCACCATGAACTTGCAAACCAAATACCGGGGCACACCCCTGAAGCCAGGCCTAAGGGGGGGACTTGGCCCGCAGGCGTGGCTGGGCTTCTCTCAGTCCAGAAGGCCAGAAGGCTTCAACCTGAAATTACAACATGGAGTCATCCCTGTTGACTCACCCCCTGCATGCTGCCAGGGTGCACTGCACCCTGGCAGCATGCAGGGTGCAGTCCCTGGTGGCAGGTGAAGAACAGATTCACTTGATTTTACACAAATTTTATGCAAACATTTTTTCAACCTTTTCTCATAAAAAAAATCAACGTGATTATTCTACTTTAGAGTGAATATAAATGGAACACGACAAATGAGACGAGGTTTCATAGAGGTTCTGTCAGTAGGGGGCAGCATGTCTCTGTAACTTTTGTGGTCAGCAGGTAACAAAAGAAGAAGAGCATTTACGCTAAAACATAGCACTTGCACACTTTGTCCTCTTTCTTTGACCTCATTTAAAACTGCAGCCTTTATTCTCTTGAGTTGTCATTGACTTTAAACAAGCAACACAGGAGTAAAACACACCTTTAAACAGGCAGCTGTTCAAGCCGTTGTAAGATGAATTTCTGCAGTGATGGGCTCTGGACAAACTGGTTTGATATATGTTGTTGTTATTACAGATATTTAACTAGGAGGGGAGAGATCCCATATTTTACCTGTGCTGAATTGCAATGGTACAATCGGGGTGGTTTTCAGGTAGTCACCCAGTTAGTCATAATAACAGCAAAACATGCTGATGACTGGATTTAGACTTAGCTGCTGACTGTCACGTATCACTTTGCTACACCAGTGGTGATGACAGAGCTGCAAAAACCTACCCTGTGGCAGAAGTTCTACCAGTGACCATATTGATGCTAATTTGCCACCCACCACCACCACAGAGCCATGGGGGCTGTGGCTCAGTTGGTATAAGTTGTCTCATAATCAAAAGATCATGGGTTCAGTCCCCAGCTACCGCAGTCACATGACGTGTCCTTAGGTGAGACACATCAACAATTAGCTACCTCTCCCGTCTTTGGGGTGTATGGATGTGTAATTGAAACACATAAAACTGACAAAAGTGGCCAGATTATTTGTTAAAGTGTTTATCCTTCAAAATAAAAGAAAATGGTAGAGTTATTTCCATATATTCCTCTTTATCACCTACAATAGACCTGGCACTGGACTTTGGTCCTCTAAGCTTTTTAAACTGCTGTCCAGACCTTCAGAATATGTTCCATTCATTTTTTGATAAAAGACGATCCATTGGTTGTGCTTTGCTATAACTCAGTCCATCCATCTTCTTTGCCCCACTTCATCCAAGCCACTATTGATTTTTATTCTATGGTTTACATCAGCGTTACTCAACCCTGCTCAACCAAAGAGCCAAGTTGTTGAAAAAGTGCTGTGGCAAGAGCCACAATCTAGATGGTGAAAAATGGCGAAAATGGGTTAAAGTGGCAATGAAAATAAATGAAAGGTAGCAAAAATTGTCAAAAAGTGGCAAAAAAAATGAGGGGAAAAGGGGCAAAATAGGAATACAATGGAGAAAACTGGGTGAAAAGTGGCAAAAATAGGTGCAAAGTCACAAAAAAATTGAGTTACAGGTGATCAAAAAGCTGTAAAAAATGAGTGAAAGGTGACTAAAATGGGCAAAAAAAGCTGTAAAAAGCTGGGAAAATAGGGGGTAATTGGCATTTAATGGCAAAAGGCAGCTCAAATCTGTGAGAAATTGCAAAGAAGCAGGATAAAAGTAGCCAAAACTGATGAAAAATGGCAAAAATGGGATAAAAGAGGCTATAGTGGTCAAAGTTGCTACAAAAAGTGGTAAAAATGGGCAAAAAAAAAAGCAGAAATTGATTAAAAGTGGCAAAAAAGATGTAAAAAAGGGACCAAAAAAATTGCAAATTAGGGCAATAGAAATAGACAGAGAAAAAAATAAAAATTGACAATTAAGTTTGACCATTAAAACCTACTGTGGAAGTGTGGGACACAAACTGATTTATGTGATGATTAATGGGTAATTTCTGAGGTCAAAGTTGAAGTTTTTAAGGTTTTCTGGGTAATAATATTTCAAATTAAGACATTAAAAACCACAAGTCATCACAAAAGAGCCACATGTGGCTCAAGAGCCACACATTGAGTATCACTGGTTTACATCATGATTTATTTGGAGAAAACAGGCAAATCTGTGTAAAACACTGACCGTCGCTGTGTAGCTGGAATGGAATGATCCTTGTTTCACAAACACGTTTGACTATGAGATTTGCCATCAAATTAGGCCATTTTGTCAAATATTCAACAATACAGTATAACTACATTAAACTGATATACATTATCTACTATATTTCTTCTTCTGGACATGTAATAAATCTAATTTTTTTTTCCTAGGTCCTTCAGGGAGTCCCCAAGGCTGAAAAAGGGGAGTTCTGTCAGATTGGGTCTATGCATATGCACACACTCATTATGAAACCAAACACATTTGATAACAAAGACTTGTTAAAAATAAAAAGAATGAAAACGCTCAATGTATCCCAGTCCTGAAGGAATTTTTTCCCTTATCAAGAGAAAAATTGTAATTAATCAAAGTATTCTGCCCATCCTCTGTAGAGGGTTGATATGCTCACCTCAGTGAACACAAGCCTGAGTTACAGCTTCACGACAAGCCTCTCCCAGCCTCCACAGTGATGACTGTGCAAAATGAACGTTTGAGAGAAAGCATCTTAGCTGCATTTAGTGTTGAGCTGATACAGTGGCAATCACCAATTCAATCAAATTCATTTTATTTATCTATAAACATTTTACAAGAAAGGAAAAAAAAGAGGTAGCACTTAAATATGTCTCAGGAATCATGATGTCCCTCACAAAATATTAATGCACAGAATTAGAGAAGAGGAAATCAGTCATTTAAGACGAAGAAAAAAACATATGAAAAAGGTCATTTTGCTTTGCAAGAGAGATGAGTAACAAAGAAATGTAAACAACACAAACTATGATATTAAGCTGAGAAAGAAGTCTTTATCTGCAATCCTCCTCCGATTAAGTGGAACAACAGTGGTAAATACATATCTGGGTAGCACTTTGATTTAGTGGGCCCTAATAGCTTAATATTTTATAGTAATGAATGTAATTATCTGGAAATTTCTAAAGAATAAGCTGGTAACTATAAAGTAATATGTTGGCATTTTATCATGTTCTATAAAAACAATATGAGGGCCCAATGTTAAATAGTTCAGTAACAAGTTTCACTGATTTTTGAGTTGAAGGGCCCAAATAAATACTTCATATCGAAATTTAGTTGACAGTACAGTATAGCTGAAAATGATGATTTGGCAGGAATAGAAATATACATTTTAGTTGGCTCAAGTAAAGTCGCTGTGCCAACTATTTAAGCTGAGCCTCCAGAAAATGTTGGTTCATTTTAAAAACTCAATATAATGTGTTGTGTCAACTAGTTATAATGAAAAGAGCACCCAATACTTCATTATTTTCTCACTCAACACTAATCAAGTTGGATTTTTTTTCCAGGATTAAAAGTTGATCATATTAAGGAAGTGTTTAGTTTGTAAAAATGTGTTAATTATCATGTAATATCTCGTAATATTACCCCCCCCCCCATCCTACCCCTTCTAATATTGTGGCAATTACCTGGTAATTATGGAATTTCTTAGAAATAAGTTGATAACATTCTATGATAATTCCTAGGTAGCTTCTTTATTTTGGCCTTCTAAATTAAGGTGAATCCTTCCTGAATAATTTTCAGGTAATTTTTAGGGTAAGGGTAAGGGGGGCTGCATGGCGGCACAGGGGTTAGCGCTGGGCCTTTCTCCTGCTTCCTCCCACTACCAAAACATGCTCGTTAGCTTAATTGTAGACTCTAAATTGGCCGTAGGTGTGAGTGTGAGCATGCCTGGTTGTCTGTCTCTATATGTCAGCCCTGCGATTGACTGGCAACCGGCCCAGGGTGTACCCCGCCTCTCGCCCTATGACAGCCGGGATAGGCTCCAGCCCCCCTACCCCCACCCCAACTCCCAACAGTATAAGCGGTATAGAAAATGGATGGATGGATTAGTGGGTTAGGGTTGGGTAAAATACATCCTAACTGCCAAAGAACATCCACAATATTAAAGCAGTAACTACATTCAGCAATCCATGGCCCCTCTACCAGTCCAGTCACTTCTGAAGGCAGGGCTGGTAGTGGGTCCAGAACAAGGACTTAGGTGGTTTCTATGGTTGTGTGGTACATGGAACTTTGACCTTTGACCTTCAAAATCTACTTGATTCATTCTTGAGTCATGAATGTTTAAAGTTTGGAGAAATACTTCAAAGAATTCTTAGGCTATCATGTTCAAAAGCAGGGGATGAACACAAGGCCTACTGATATTGACCTTTGACCTCCAAATTGTGATCACATCACCCTCAAGTCAAGGTAGACATGTTTTCTGATGGGAAGTGCATTTTGCATTTCATTTGGAAATCAAGGTTCCAGAGTCTGGAGGACGATCAGAGAGGCACAGAATTTAAAGTGCTTGAAGTCCAGTGTGAGGTTTCCAAAGTAAAATATTAAAATGAATCCTGAATTGCACAAAGAGTCAGCGAAGAGAGGCTAAATGGGGATAATGTGGTCATATTTCTGTTTACTGGTTTAAAGAAGAGCCGCAGTGTTCTGAACAAGCTGTAAAGGATTAAGAGAGGCATGGCTGGCACCAAAATAAAGCGCATTACAATAGTCAAGACAAAAAGCAATAGAAGCATGCATAACCTTCTCATTAAACGATAAAAAGGACTTAATCTTAAAATGGAATAAGCAGGCTTTCCCATCTGAGTTTATCTGCCGGTCCATTTCAAAATCTGTATCCATCATCACCCCCTAGATCTTTTGCAAAGGGTTTCAAAAAGGGCTTAATAGGGGACAGGTCCAGACTCGGGTTGGTACAGAAACAACGACTCCGATCTGAGTTAGTAACTTTGCTCATGGTGCAAAGGGGTTTAATCCCCAAAGATATTCTGGGATAACTATGCAGATGAAGGGATAGTAGTCAAATAATTTGAGTACAATGACAAAAAATACTCGAATTTTTGAAGTACTGTTAACTTAAAACAAAAATGAGTTCGATCAACTCAGAAAAATTAAGTTGAAATAGCGGTTTTAGATTTTTGAACAGCCCTCTACTGTTCTGATTTACGGTGCAGTGAAAAAAGTTACAAGTTTTAAATACTTAATTTGTTTAAGGTCACATACACTTTTTCAGGCTCTTCTGACAAAAACATGTGCCCCTGACCTGTCACAACACTCCCCAAAATCAGAAGAATCCATTCCCTCACCCCCCTCTCTTTCTCCACCTTTCAGAAAATGTGTGCTGAGAGGAGGATCAGGAGAGCCTCATCTATTAAACCACATCCATTTCCGGAGAGGGGCGGGGTCAGATAGCAACAGGCTTCACAGGCATGTTTGGGGACCTCTGAGACCAACATAAACTTGACATGAAAGGGGTAAAATATGTGACCTTTAAAATAAGTAACCTTCAGCTAATTGAGTTTATGGCCAATGGGAACAAGTAACTTCTTTAAAATAAGTGTTTATAACAGTCAACAAAAAAGCTGAGTTTGTTCAACTCATTTTGAGTAAAATTGACGTTAGTGTTTACAGTGCATGGGGCATTGTCAAAAGGAAGATGAGAGACACCAAACTGGTGTGCAGGTGCACCTGTTCACATGTTGGACATACTTTTGCTTCAATGATGGATTTCCTCACCATCTTTGATGCAGTTACATTATTTGACCACTTGATGTCGCACAGAGACCGCTGTTTGTTCGCAGTGTGCACATTTAGACACCAGGTGGCTGGGATTATATGGTTTGGGAGCCGGCAGTGGCGCTGTGTAGCTAAGCCTTCTATATACTGTATGCGCACTGTGGCCTGTACAGACCCATACAGACTCAGATCAACAGCTGAGAGCAGCCACGAGGCGCAGCAACTGTTTCAGCACACTTCACCTCTTTAGACTCTCTGTGCTGTGCATTATGAATCTGTTGGCCCGTTCAGCGCTTGAGTGTAAACAGTCTCCATTTTAACTGCCTCCCTCAATCTGCTGTGACTGTAAGCAGGCCATATTGCATTTTGTACACAGAAGCAGAGTGGAAATAATAATGAGCAGTGACAGCAGCTTGCAGCTGTCACATGTTTGGTGAGAGAGAGCCTCAAGTTAGCTTCCTGTGCTGCTTTCCTATTACACAGATGTAGACAACACATCCATGATATGACCCAAGGTTGGAGGGGAGGATTTTCTAAACATGGCTGTCACCTTTCACTAAATTCAAAATTGAATAGAAAGAGGAAGCATGATGGGTAAATGTGAGAGTTAGCAGGAGGCTGCGTCACCTTCAGGGACTGGCTGGTGTCTTTTTTTTTAACAAAGCGGTGCAGAGGTCAGCTGTTGCCCCGCATCTGCCTGCCTGTCTGTCCTCCATAGCAAGGCTCATTCAGTGGGCCTAGGCTGCCTTCAATAGAGGAGGAAATATGCAGCACAAAAGACACATCCTTGTTTTTTTTATGTCTGAGCTGCTCTGATCATCTCTACAAATACTTGTGTCTGCTTAGGCTGTCAGTCTGAACCCCCCTGCTGTCTCCCAAGGGGGAAGCTGTGCTGCTCACACCTCAATGTACTGAATGTTTTGTATGCTTGTGTATCTTTTAGGTTCTGATGGCAGTGGTTTGTACTCACCAGCCATATTCTTATGTCACTGGGTCTGTCAAAGCACATAATCCTTCTTATATAATTTTTTCTTACCCTGGATAGGACCTAGAGAGTACGTGCGAGATGAAGCTGCTGGATCTAAATAAAACAGGAACAGGCAGCGATGCATGTTGGCATGCAGAGCATATAACGATACCACAACTTTCAGTGCATCTCCACCGGGGCAAGGAGCTTCAACAGCACATGCTTGTTTGCATTCAACCACAGTCGGGCTCAAATACACACAATGACATATATAAACAGTTTGGGTGATGAGTCATACTTCACAGGAGCAGCTTATAGAGGCCTGGCTCTTCCTTGTTTTTAATTGTCTCCCTGCAGAATAACCTCATCTCTTGTTTGATTTTATGTAGCAGACTGAAACTGAGTACGAAAAGATTACTTTCAAGAGACATGAGAAAATGTTTGCTTTGCCTCAAATATATACAGAGAATGATCAGTCAATTTTGCACTATACACTTGTTAATAATTATCACATAAATCAATACATTAAGGTATGATTATTACAGTAATGATAGAGTTTAGTTGATATCAACTGCTTTCTTCATGAAAAGGCATTTCATGAGTATTTCCCCAAACCCACACACAAAAAGCAAGTTATTAAAAAAATGTTTATTGACATCAGAAGCAATTTAAATTTCAACAATAAACAAGGCGTTTTTTTCTTACTTTTGCTATTACAGTGGTACGTAAAGATCAGTAAAACAACCGTGATACGTCAATTTTGATAACATGTCATTTTAAAATAAAAACACACAGGAAAAGGAGGAAAAAAAGGAGAAACACTCGGATCTAACTCAGAACGTATTTTTTATGTGCTGTGCACCTCTAACTAGGGTAATTACGGTAGGCCCACCCCTTTACACTGTACCAGGCAGGATAGTGGTCTAGGAACTATCACTGGAAAAAATAAGACTGGCAGGAAGATACAGATACGACACTTGTGTAGTGTTAACTATACAAAAAGGAGAAAAAAACTGTACAGCATAAAAACAACTGATATACACAGCCTTTTTTGTTGTTTTTTTTACCCCTTGGATACTAACGTATTTTCTTTCAGTAAGTGAAGTGTGTACAAGGGGGTTAAATGCTTTATAAACAAGAAAAAAATGACCACTATATGTGTCACTGGCCATTTACTCATCATCATCATCATCCTCCTCGTCTTCCTCATCCTCCTCGTCTTCCTCATCATCGTCATCATCATCATCTCTCTTCTCCATCTTGGCTGGGGCTTTCGCTGGTGCAGCACCACCGGTTTTACCCTTGGCACGATAGGCTGCCACATCCTGTGATGGAGGAGTTACATTGTGAATCTAATATTGTGGCACAAGCTATACCATTAAAAGAATGCATGGCTTAAAAATGTATAATAAAAAAGCTCAGTTTCTTTACCTTCTCGTACTTCTCCTTCAGTTTAGCGGCCTTCTTCTCGTAGGGCTGCTTGTCCTCTGAAGAGGTGCTGTTCCACATCTCGCCCAGCTTCTTGGCAACATCTCCAATGGACAAACCGGGGCTCTCACCTTTCACCTTAGGGCGGAATTCTGAGCAGAAGATGAAGAATGCAGATCTGTGGAGGAAAGATAGATTTATTTTAAATTAGCATGTTGTAAAAACTTTTAAGTTGTGCCTTTACATTTGTTCTAGTAATCCTCATCACATTGAAAACATAAGGTGCTAAAGTGGATTACTTACGGGGGTCTCTTGGGTGCATTGGGGTCCTTGAACTTCTTCTTCTTGCCTCCCTTGACAGGGACGTAGTTCATCATCTCTCTCTCATAGCGGGCCTTATCCTGCTTGGCCAAATCCTCAAACTTGCCCTTCTCCTTGGCAGACATCGTCTGAAAATTGAGGAAAGTGTACTGTAGTGGTTGTTCTATTTGTGACCTCACCTTGTACAGATAAACACTTTTCAAAGGTTCCCTACAGTAAGTGAGATCTGAATTATCTATTTTATTCAGGTATATACACCAAGTGGGTATGCCATTCAGTTACCAAATAGATACGAGTCAAGACTGAGATAAACCACCTTCCATAGGGCTAAATTCAAGGTTTTTTTTGTGTTTAAGCAACAGACTAAGTTTTAGTGGTCATCGCTTTCTTACCTTCCATCGCTCAGAGCACTTCTTGGAGAACTCAGCAAAGTTCACAGAAGCCTCAGGGTGTTTCTTCTTGTGCTCCTCACGACAGGTCTGAACAAAATATGCATAAGAGGACATCTTGCCCCTTGGCTTGGTCGGATCTTTCCCCATTATGGCAGCAGTATCTAAAAACGAAGGAAAAATATTCAGGTATGGATTATCTGCATGGGTTTTGGTAGAAGCAACTCTTTTTATCTGGCCCATTAAAGTCTAACATAACCAGAAATAAAAATGTAAAACTGGAATGTTTTCTAATCTAACCTTGAAATATGTTTTGTTTAGAGCTGCTTGATAAGCCATCTTTGCTATCAGACTGCACAAAGTTAACTCTCATTAATACCAACAGTGATTTTCTTTCCTTATTATATCTCTACTTTGATTTTGAAAAAATAGCACTTTCCGTGATAAATTCCCCTTTATGTAGTTTTAAAATGGGAAAACTCCATTGCTACGAATTAAAGATTAATTAATTTATTGTATTAATTTAATTAATCCAGCGCGTGCTTGCATTATGCGTCTCTGTAAACATGCAGAATCAAACAGACGGCTTGATCAATATGTTTTCGTGCAGCGGTGAACTCGCGCACCACTTTGTTGTGAAGCTGCAAAACTTCCCCGAATGCAGCTCCATAACATAAAGCTTAGTCCTCTGTGGGACCGCGAAAGCTTCAACACATTATGACTTCGTGTTTTTGACAGAGAAAAAAACACTCTCAGACCTCATTTGCAATAAAAATAGAGCTCAAGGAAAGCCCCTTTTTCGTTCATGCTCATGTTTTAATCAAATAAATAACTTTGACACAGAGAGACACAAATTATATATAAAGTCGTATTTATTGAAAACAAAACACTAAAAACTGCGTTTAAATGCGATAAAACACACCCCTCATGTCTGCCTTCCCTTTGTCTTATTCTGTAAATAATTCTCAATGTCCGTCTAAAATGTTTAAAACGGATAAAAATGTCGTTGTATTTCCCCATTAAAGTCAATGTAACTCCCAGTAAAGCTTCGTCGACCGAAGTAGTAATGGCGCATAGGCTTTCGTTGAGGAAAAGGAGGTCAACAACGACGGCAATATTTCTTCTTCCATTTTGTGAGAATGCCTTCTTCATGAAAGAAAGTCCCCCTCAAATGTCTCCTCCCGCCCCCCAGTTCGCTTTTCAACACGACAAATATGTCTGGAAAGCCGGCGATCTTGACAAAATATTTCCCCGATTGAATCCTATTGCACTAGCCGGTTTGTATAGTAATACATTGGGTCTGCACTGTGTCTATGAGCGGGCTGTGCTACTGACTTGGTTTCTATGAGCTCCTAATGGCCGCTCGTCTTCATCCACTAACATGGAGAATATGGCTCCTTCTCTTTGTGTCAGCGCACAGCCATTGCACTGCATGCAATAGAGGGCAGAGCGACCGCGGCGACCACTTCATTTCAAGCCCTGATTTAAGCCCTTTATCAACATCGGAAAAATCTCGCAATAGTGTCGTACGAAAGACGAAAGATTGAACTTTGTTTTGCCGTCGTTAAATTTAATAGTTACCGGTTTGTTTTTCGAGAAAACACGGTTAGAAAAAGTTGAGCTGAACTGCGCCTCTGTCGCTGGCTTCCCATTTGCCTCACTGCCTTGCCTCCTATGCGAATACAGTCAGCCATTACAGTAAAGCGCAGATCGTGAGGTAATTTTTTCATCGTCTTGTTGGATGAATTTTTACAAACAAACACACGTACGTGTATGTTTTTAACCCGTCGTTCTTTTTCTTATGTTTCTACAAATTCTTCTGTCTGTATCGAAACCCGCTTTCTTCACATGACAGGCATTCAGCTTCGCAGTGCACTGCAATGCCAATGGCTAGCTAACGGTAAGTCTTCTACCATTGTCGCTAACCGTGTTGTCCGCTAGACATTCCTGAATTTTAACGCGATGAATACCGTTTGATTGGACTCCATTTTGTCAAAATGACACAACAATATTATACAAAATTATTTGTATTCAACAAAATCAAAAGTTTTCGTCGAATTTCGTCGAGATTAATTTTTATTTCTTCCCTTTTTATAGCGCGTCTGGTCCACACTCCCAGGCAGGGCAATGTAACGTTACCTGCTCAGAACCGGCTATTTTTGTTGTTTTTTCCAAGGTTCTTCGTAAGAAAATCATTTCAAAGCAATAAGATATTTCACACTCAGTCACGACAATCACATAACTATGGTATTTATAATTGTTATCGTCATTCTGATCATTATGAGCACTTCATATATGCGTGTGTGATACTTACCAAGGGACTATCGCTGGATCTCAATGCTCTGCAATGGCTGTGTGTGAGGGAACAGAGGCGATACGCAGTGTCTTCAGTCTTCGGCTCTCTAACATTACTCTCGGCGGGGCTCGCACGCCATTGGCCAGCGCCAAGTCTGGCGCTCCTCTGATTGGACGGAGGCTTTTCATTGTCCTAATAGAAGACGAAGACCCATTGGCTGCCTTTTGTGAAACGTCACTGAAGTTTTCCGAGGCGCGTGGATACAAAAATATTTCTGTCTGAGCATGCTGTAGCTGGTAGTAGTGTAGTGTGTTTGCCATAGTATTGAATTCACTACGTTGAGCACAGTGTACAGTAGGCAAGTTAAATGAATGAGACAACGTGGAGCGCCTGTAGTCAGTGAACCGGGCGGCTGTAAACTGTTGTGTGACCGTGTTGGATGGGCTGTCCCCTTCTTCATCAACCAGCTCCATTGTCCATTCTCCCCAATACACGTGAGCTTATTTGCAAATTATGACTTTGAAAACGCATCAAAAGAAAATCGCACGATCACATGTAAATGACAGAGGACGCGCTTACTCAACCCATACAGGATAATTAGGCTCTAGCTGGGACAATTTAAAGAATTTGGATTGGAGTTTGGGCCAAAACACAATAGCAACACTGTTTATAGTCTTTTTTAATTACAGTTTAAACTTTAATTTCCCCAATAAGTCCTTTGTGGGGAAAACATCACTTTATTGACTATATCACAAAGCCTTTACTTGGTCATTTCTGCAAGCACACACAACCATCCTTTTTGAGAGGGGCTCATGTCAAACTATAGCACTGTTTACTTAAGAGCCAGCATTCCCTATGAAGACAGAGAAGAAAAACAGGAGATCAAAACTTGATCAGTGCTCTAAATTGACATGATATGCCCTGTAATTGAGGTTTTTAACTTTTTCTAGCACAGAATACAAATTTTGCTTTATTTTGTTTTTCATAAGTCTGATTAGATATGCCAGTATTATCTCCATTAACAACACAATGATAGTATCTAGTTCTAGTTCAAGCTCATTGTAAGTGGATGAGGCAGTTTATTGATAGAATTTTGTGATAACTGGTCAAATAAGAACTGAGACTTTCTTATTGTTTGAAAAATCCCCTGAAAGTGAAAAGCCTATCTTTATGCAATTGTGTACTCAACCATCTCTGCCAGCTGCACTTCCAGTATATCTATATATCAGTATATAATAAATGTATAGGTCTGTATGGCTTGTTTGCAGGTAGCTTTTCATTTCCACCTCTAGATACAAAGTGATTTGCACTGACACTGTCCTTATTTACATTATATTTTAAATGAAGCTGAGACTAAAGAGAAGTCCATTCATTTTAATGCAATCCATTATTACTAGGCATGTAGTATAATTAAATAAGGGGGTTTAAATCTGTTCATGGATTTAAAAAAAAGTAAATGACAAGTCTTGTCCCTCTGTTTACTAGTTTATCCAAAAAATATATCTCATTGATTTAATATAGATAACATATTCCACTCTTATACAGTATGTAAATGTTGACAGATGAACAACTTAATAGCCATTTTCCATGTACTTTCTGTACTATTTTCAGATTATTAGCTCTGTTTAGGAAATACAAAGGTGTCATGTGAATAAATATGTGTTTATCAGTCTTATGAGATCTTAAAATTCAAATGTGGTCCTACCTATGCATATCATATATTGGAAAATAATTGCAACTGTAATGAGTTGGAATATTTTAAAATTAGTTTAATAAGTTTAATGCCATTAAACTCTGTTTTTGTCACATCTATGGACCTGTCACATAGGAACACTAGCTGTTCATTACTGAAGAATGTATTGTTTACATGTAGAGTATGAGTGGTGGCTTTTTTAGACTGGTGATCTGATTTCTTGTGCAAAAATAGTATAAGTTGTGAACAGGAGCTCCATGCTTTTTGAAGGCCTGACTGTTACATCTTAAGCAATGATTTCTGTCTGTGTTGGGGCCTTATTTATCCAATTTGTTGTAATGCAGTCTGACTTTAGAGCTTTGTTTGTGTGCTTAAATGTGAATGTGGGGGTTAGGGTGGGGCGTTAAAACAAGAGAAATGCACATGTTCATTATGATTTTGCAAAATTAATGCCAGCCAACATCCAAATGCACATTTAGGATAATATCATGTGCTTGAAAAATTATTAATACATTAAATAAGCAGTTTATTATGTAATTGGTGCATAATAGGCCTGTGCTTAGCAGCTTATATAGAAACAAAGAAAAAAATGGCTGACACATAGTTTATTCTTATCCATGAATTAAGAAAGGAAAGGGTGAACTGATTCCAAATGCCAATCACAACCCAGACTCAGGCCACATGTCTGCCTGTGATGCTGCTGCCTGTCTGAGTCTCATTTTGTATCAGGAGATGCCACGACAGAAAGCTATAGCCTGCTCATGAGGCTAGGAGGCGGCCGGTTTATGCATTCTAATGAGCACTCCCTGGGAAAAATATGCAAATTCATTTTGTCATCAAGAGGAAAATAGAGGACAGGAGAGCAGCAGATACAGGAGGGGCTTCATGGAGGAGGGCACATGCAAGAGGCGGGATTGGGTGGAGGGAGATCTGAATGTGCACGTCTGTCAGTGTGTATGTGAGGGGGGGGGGGCTTTAAGAGCAGGAGATGTATTATGGAACTAGAGTGAGGGACATATGAAACCCCCAAACCCACCCCCATCCAGCCAAGTCCATCATTCTTCTGTTGAGAAGCCAAAAACACTTGGTCTACAAAACTAATAAATATTATTTAAAAAAATATATGTTATAAGAAATACAATTTGTTGATTTAGTTATTTTCTGGCAGGCCATGGGCAATAAGCCTACTAATAATGATAAAACATATCATGCTGATGGCGATTATTAGGATGATGCAATTAGAAATAATAATAATAATAACAATAATAATGATAATAATAATAATAATAATAATATATTTTTTGATATATACAAATTTTTTCATAAATATAATGATTTAACCTAAAATGTTAATCTCTCTTTCGTTTTCTCGCGTTTAAATCGCAACCTTTCCTTTAATATTTTCAAATACTATAGATTGGTGAGGATTTTTTTTCTAGAGCAATAGAAATCCCACAGTAACGTTGCAACATGAACAATGACACGAGCACAAGATACACAAGCTTCTGCAGTTCATTTGAGCTACCATGTGGGGGCACGCGGAACCTTCGTGTCTTAGATGGGGGAAGACAGAGGCTGCTACACCCTGACCGGTGAGCGGAAAACCAACGTTTCCAGCACGAACAGGCAAAGGGATGCACATGTTCTCGCCGCAGACATGACTTAAAAAATACAACCTTTTTGAATGGATTCAACCTAAAAACATTGTGCTCATATATGGAATTGAATTTGTTAACGGTAAGTATATATTTTTTCATCAAAAAATTTTGAAAAAAGATTTAGTAGTGACCAAACGAATGGCCAATTTTTTGCTAATATGTTAGCATGCTCGTCGCCAGGTGCACCGGTGGATAGTACAGTCAGTTCATGTACGTCTTTGAATTGGGTTAAAAAAAACAATAATTTTGGTGTAATTTTTTTTAGATAATACCATAACGTTGTCCAGCTAATGCTGAATGGTGTTATTCATCACTTTCAACTCAGATAATTTTTATTTTAAGGCAAATATAGCTAGCATGCATACAGTATTTGTTATCAAAGATGTGTCTTAAAACTGTTTCTTTTGCTCTTACCTGTCAGTTTTCTCAAAGTAAATTTCAGTAGAGTAGCACAACGTGGTACTGTGGACTGTGAATTTTATTATACTGTTTATAACTTCAATTAAATGCAAACTATACCCCTGTGATGGAGCAAATGTGGCAATGTGCCCCTGTTAGGCCGCTTTGTGATACATGCCATTTTCTGAATTTGTGTGATTGTTTAAGATGATAAGTCTCAATAATAGTCTGTTTTCTCAGGCAGATCTAACTCAGAGTTTAAGCCTTCCTGGACCGGCTGGGAGCTATTAAAGCTGCTGCTTGCCCAGGGGTCCCACCGTGTGCCTGTTAACATGTGTTTTGCTTATGAGCTGCGTTGAGGTTAAGAAACAAGAGTAACATTTTGCGTCCTCCGATCATTATAAGACCAGTATTGAAAGACCCATTTGAGATAGTGTTTTCTGCAATAACCGCTGAATTGCAAGATAATGCCATTATACATCACAGTATCTAAACACCAGAAAAACCAAACGTTAGGTTGCAGGATTGATGCGATTTGGTTAAAGTCTCATCTCATCATGCGTCATCCTTTAACACCTTTTCATCCCTGTCCTATTGTCATATTCTTTTATTTTGCTGTTAACGTCTTCAGCTTATTTACTACTGTTTCTTATGTTCATTAATTTCATAGGTGCCACAGTGAGGAGTTCTGAGGTAGTGACACAGTGAGTCAAATTACTAGCAAGATCTGTTTAGAGTGCCTTACTTAAAATGAACAAATAAAAGAAATAAAGAGTAATGGTATTTTGCTCCTGTGAAACAGTTCTTCCACTCACACGTGGGTATTTAGGGGCGTGGTCATTTGCTGGAGGTGCAAATAAACCAGGACTGGTTTAATTTGATTGAGGGATATGGATTAGACAGCCGTTTCTGCACAAATTTGGTGAAGCTGTGTTATACAGTGACCCACCACAACTACTACTATGTGGAATATTAAGTCAGGAACCCCAAATAGTTGTTTTTAAAGTCCCTGAGTCATGGAAAGACATCTTAAAGGCTTGTTCTGGGCGAGAGCGTTTCAGTGAACTAGTCTTTGCCTTCATTGTTTGTGTCACATTTTCCTTTTCATGGCTCAGGAAATTGGAAAATGAATATCTGGAAGTTCTGTCTTCAAAGTGGTAATTGTCCCAGTTACCTGCGTCACACCCAGGATGTGCCCAGAATTTCGTGACATTGCAGTGTGATCCAGATGTTTTCAGCTAAGTGAATAGAGGTGCTGCAGTTTGTTTGCACCTCCATCAATATGGCACATGACCTGCACATAGTGCACCACATCACTGTAGGCAAAATAATTGTATCATTTGAGACAGGATGATGATGTATTGCTGTATCAGTATTTTGTCCTAGCCCTACCGTACAGATTGATGTATGTAATGCAAAAAGTCTTGGTTGAAATTTGTCCTCCTTACCAGAATGTAGTGTTTATATATGTTACTATAAGTGTCAGCTCTAAAGAGGAGTTCACAACTATTGCCTTCATAACACCCCTGCATTAAGTAACGTATCCTGTGTTGTATTTGTTTCCTTCAGCTTCCTCAGAGGTGAGCCGGGTTGCAGTGACATGGTAATAGTTTCTGAATGGCTCCGGACAGCAATGGACCAGAGGAGCATCTGTGGTTTGCCCATGACTGATGAAGACACTGGTTTGGAGGCTTTTGCCTCACCACTGGCGGGGTATTTGGGAAAAGTCAGTAGAGCTCTTGTTTTCCTCTTGCAGTGTCACTTGCGCAAAGCTGAATTGAAATTGAAAAAAATACTGTAAATTGGCAGTACCAATCTAAATTAAACAAGAAAACAAAAACGGAAATCTTTGATGGTAAAAGGCGAAAGTTTATGGTTGATACTTAAAATGATGTCTTTGGGTTTTTTTTCCTTGTACTGTTTGATTTTACACTTAAACACACATATAAAATATGCTTTTGTTAAAACAGTTCTAAAGACAGCATGTTCATGTCCTTGATGCCTACTGATTGCAATTAACACGTGCCATTAGGCCTGACTTAACCTCACTTTGTTTTTAGAAAAACCTTTGGAAAAATACCTCGACCATTACTATCACAGTTCCTCAGGATCCTTCATCTTAGTATAATAATTCGTGCAATCTTATTTTTTCATTTTTCATTCTTATAAAGCATGAATACAGCGTGTTTTAAATGCGACAGAAACAATGTAACTAATATAGAATATAATTTATTAACCAGATGTGGTAGCGAGTTGTTAAAGAAATCAGTGAATGGAGGTGGTCTTAAATTTTAAAATCTTGAATCTCTAAAATGTATCCAGGTTTTGTCCAGTTATGCATCTTTTCTGAAACTGAGTAATGTCTTTAAATGAAAATTAAAACGCTGAATTAATGTTGAGTTTGTAAAGGTCTTTGTCCTTTTTTACACCTATTTCCTCATTGTTTTTTTCTAAAGGTTCAAGAAAGAGCTGCCTCTCTAGAGGTTTGTCCCTGGTGTACCTCAAAGGGCTTGAACTATGCTCTGCGCTCGTACCGCATCAACTTACAGGAGTCAGTCACACTCTGCACAAACCCACAGGTGAGCTCCACTATGGCCTTCACATGCATAAACACAGTTCTGGCAAAAACAGTGCTGTTTTGCCATGCTAACTATTCTCTATCCATTTCCACACAGTGCCTTTTCCCCTTGGTCAGCCGGTCTTTGGAGGATGTTTTGGCCAGCTTGGTTCCTGTGAAGCCTCCTGTTGGGAGCAAAAAAAGAAATGCTGTGGCACTGGAAGAAGAAAAACCGGAAAACAAACGTCTGCGACCAAGTGATCAGGACAGACAAAGTCTTACAGGCACACTTACCAGTCAATTGGAGCCTGTTTCTGTAAACGCTGTTTGTAATGGCCAACATGCAGCACCAAAGACGGACAGTGGAATACCAAATGGATCACAAGAATCACAAGAAAAAGATGTCAAAGATAAGGAGCCAGAGAATGCTACTTATACGAATGGTTTTGTTTCTCCATGCTCAACCTCAGCTGGACAGCTGCAGAGCTCATCAGATGCCTTGTTTATCAATGAAGTGGACGAGTGTGAGACAGAGGAGAAAGACAACTTTAGGCAGGTGAAGAATCCTCCTGAGACACCAAACAGGCGCTGCATTTTGGACTCCAGTGAGTGCCTTTTCATACATCAGGACATTCATTCAACCAAAATCAATACTCCATCGCCTCAGCACAGTGAGCTGGTAGAAAGGACGAGACAGAAATCACAGACTGCAGACAAGACCACGTGTAAGGACATACAAGGCGTTAAGTCAGAGGCAGATATCGGTCTAACAGAGGCAGATGAGCTTGTAGCTGCTCCCAGTCAGCTTTTCTGGAAGAATAGCGATAACCTGTGTTGGCTAGACTCTCTGCTTGTTGCTTTGGTAAACTGCAAGATCCTGAGAAAGTTTACAGCTAAAGATGGGCCCAAGGAATCTTCTGTTTGCAGGCTGCTGCGAAAATATGAAGACATTTGTGCTTCTGTCCAAGCTCATCACAGAACCTGCAAAGGTGAGTGAAACAGGTCATTTACTCAATAAACCAGGGAGCAGGTGGTAAGTTTTGTTTTTGTTGTTTTTTTTTACCATGTGATGCCTTTGAATTTGGTAGTACTGTGCCTCCAATCAGCAGGGAGTTTGTACTATAAAATTTTGTCCCTGATTAAATATGTTTTTTTGTAAAAAACACTTGACTTATCTTGAACTGATTAATCACATAAATCAAAACTAAGCCAACCATACCGATAATCTTTATGTGCCTGTCACTCTTTTGTTTGCTGTAATTGATTAATTGGATTTTATTCAGCTGTTTTACTTTGAAGTACTGTATGTATTCTCCAGTAAAAATTCTGATTCAAATTCTGCTGCAGTTGTCAGAAGAACAGCTCCACTGTGAGGAATAAGGCTGTTCACCCCGTTTTCAAGCAAAGAGGTTCTTCTAAATGAAAATGAAAAGCAACGCATGAACAAAATTATCAAAAATTAACAGAAGACTAAGCAACCAAAGAAGAGACATATCTTTAAGATAATGTGACATTTTCAGTGTTTCAAACTTCTGAATTATAACCAAAACGGTTCTTTTGAACCCAGATGTAAACAATAGCGTTTCCTACTTAAGAAAATGGAGATAATTCTCTCATTCAATTGGCATTTACCTAATAGCCTGTTTGTGATAGCAGTTGTTACATTTAATTAGTCCGTTGTCTGTTGGACGCTAAAAAGTGTTATTTATACATGCAGCATCACAGAAAGCCCTGATTTGTGGTTAATACAATTGCTAGCTTCTGAAGCAGTTTATTCACTCCAGTCACTTTTAAGTACATTTTAAAACATTTAAAATGTGCTTGAAAATATGAAGGTAGTCTGATCTGCTGAATCAAAACAAGAAACAGTCAAAAAGTTGTACTGAATTCACATAAATATCCTTTTCGTCTATCCATGACATAAACATATGTTAGAGTTATGTCTTATGTGCATCTGTATGTGCAGTGCTGTCATTATAAATATTCACAGCAACTGAAGAGTATTTATTTTACCCCACCAATATATGATCATTTTATTTTCATATTTTAATCTATTGTTTTCATGTGCACTAAACTTATCTGACTCTAACCTCTGACTAGATGGCATTGTGAGGGTTCCTCATCATGTGCTGCAAAAAGCTGAGGAAGACCTACAAACTCTCAGGATGTCGATCTTCAAACTTCTGCAGCCAAAGCTGCAATGCAAACTGGGTAAGCTCAGGCACTGAGGACACACCCTGCACCTGTTACTTTATAGGAACTGAAAGTGAAAATTGTAAATTATTTATGCAATCCTAGCTACTGTTGGTTTCCATTAACCAGCCGTACTTAGTAGTAAATAAAGTTTAAACTTTTGATGCGTGTTTTCACGTGTTGGAACAACAAATAGACACTGTAGTGATTCAGCGTAGAGGCAGACAAAAGTGTTGATAGTATTATTTGATGAAACGTTCACCCCAAATGTATTCTACACATGATTTAAATTGATTTATGTTAAGCTTACGGTTCATTTCCATGCAAAAATGTCCTTATTAAACTACATTTTGATTATATTTTATGGATGCAACACAGGGTTAATTGTTCATCCCTTGCCTTCTACTCAGATGTGCACCTTAAACCATTTAGACCTGATGCAATATTTTCATGTATACACCCTTAAGATCAGATGCAACATCTGCACATTTTGGATAAACTGATTTAAGACGTGTGACTGAAGAACTGGTGGCATAAGAAATGTTATGTTTTAGCCTCTTTAGCCTCCACATGTAAGAGACAACAGAGGAAAAGTTTTTAAAGTTTGTTAATTGCTGATAACTTAAGCGAAGAGTGACTGAAGCTGACAATAGCAGTATTTCAGACTATATCAATAATGAATCAGACGAGAACAACAATGTTTAGGCAATGGCCCATATCATGCCACAGCTAAGGCCCCATGGATAAAGGACATGTTCAAAGAGGAGGACGAGAGGTATGATTTTAATTTGATAGCAGTGATTTTAAAAAGTAGCAATGGTTATTTACAGTTGAAGTAAAGTCTTTGACCTTTCAAATGTTTTTGCTTTCATGCCAATGTCTGCTACAGACCTTTTTTCATAAAAACTTCTGTTTTTTGGGGGGAAATTGTTTTCAAACAATACTTTACAAGGTATTTTTCATGCAGCCTTGGGTCTAAATTATGTTTACTTGATGTAGGCAGAGATGGAAAAAGTTCACATCGATTGTACTTAAACAAAAGCCCAGTTACTTTGGTTAACATTTACATAAGTAAAAGTAATGGTCTATATGTCTACTCAAGTAAAACATATTTGATTTAAAGATTGTTTTAAGTACTAAGGAGTCGTACAGTAATATAGGATTTTTCCTTATTGGTAAGAACAACAAGAGAATAGATCTCCAACCAGGTTGTTCATTACAGAGGTGTGACTTTACCTGAAGTAAAATACCCAACAGAATTGAAAATGTTAATTAAACTCTTATATGGAGTTAAATTTCACACTAAAGTGTCATTTTGGATCACCATAAGTCACAGACAGGAACACTGAGTTGATAACTTCACTCATGGTGCAAATGTGCCCCACATCAAAAACAAAAACAATTCATCAGAAATATGAGCAAAAGAACCCCAGCAGGGATCACTGCACAGCATCCAAACACAACTACAGGTACATCTCTAAAAACTGACAAAATTGTGTCACTCATTTTAGAAAGTGAAACCCATGTATTATATAGACTCATGAGTGAAATATTTCAAGCCTTTATTTCTTGAAGTGTTGATGATTATGGCTTACAGATAATAAAAATAAAATTCAGTGTCTCAGAAAATTAGAATATTGTGAAAAAGTTCAATATTGGAAAGTCATGGTGTTACACCCTAATCAGCTAATTAACTCAGAACACCTGCAAAGGTTTCCTGAGCCTTTAGACGGCCTCTCAGTCTGGGTCAGTAGGCTACACAATCATGGGGAAGACTGCAGACTTGACAGATGTCCAGAAGAAAGTCATTGACACCCTCCACAAGGAGGGTGAGACAGAAAAGGTCATTGCTAAAGAAGCTGGTTGTTCACAGAGAGCTGTATCCGAGCATATTCATAGAAAGTTGAGTGGAAGGAAAAAGTATGGTAGGAAAAGGTGCACCAGCATAAGGGATAACCACAGCCTTGAGAGGACTGTCAAGCAAAATCCATTCAAGAGTTTGGAGTCAGCGTATCAAGAGCCACTACGCACAGACGAATCCTAGACATGGGCTACAAATGTGGCATTCCTTGTGTCAAGCCACCCCTGAACCAGAGACAACGTCAGAAGCATCTTACCTGGGCTGTGGAGAAAAGGGCCTGGACTGTTGCTCAGTGGTCTAAATTCCTCTTTTCATATCAGAGCACATTTTGCATGTCATTTGGAAATCAAGGTCCCAGAGTCTGGAGGAAGAGTGGAGAGTCACAAAAACCACATTGCTTGAAGTCCAGTGTGAAGTTTCCAGAGTCAGTGATGATTTGGGCTGCCATGGCATCTGCTGGTGTTGGTCCACTGTGTTTTCTCAAGTCCACAGACAACACAGCCATCTACCAGGACATTTTAGAGCATTTCATGATTCCATCTGCTGACAATCTTTATGGAGATGCTGATTACATTTTACAGCAGGATTTGGCACCTGCATGCACTGCCAAAGGTACCAAAAGCTGGTTAAATGACCATGGTGTTAGTGTGCTTGATTGGCCAGCAAACTGGCCTGACCTGAACCCCATAGAGAATCTATGGGGTATTGTCAAGAGGAAGATGAGACACCAGACCCAACAATGCAGATGGCCTGAAGGCCGCTATCAAAGCAACCTGGGCTTCCATTGCACCTGAGCAGTGCCACAGGCTGATTGCCTCCATGCCACGCTGCATTGATGCAGTAGTTCATGCAAAAGGAGGTCCAACCAAGTATTGCGTGCATAGAAATGAACATACTTTTCAGAAGCCTGAAATTTCTGTTTAAAATATCCTTTTTTATTGATCTTATGTAATATTCTAATTTTCTGAGACACTGAATTTTGGGTTTTAATTATATGTATGCTAAAATCAAAATTTCAAGAAATGAAGGCTTGAAATATTTCACTCCATGTGTAATGAGTCTATAAAATATATGGGTTTCACTTTCCGAAATGAGTGACAAAAAGTATTGAGCTTTTTCATGATATTCTAATTTTTTTAGATGTACCTGTAAACACACATAAAACAAATCTAATCACTCTGACCAAGGGTATGATGGGAAATGTTGAGATTAGATTGTTTGACTCCTTACAGAGTTGAACCAACACTGATTGATTATCACTGTCAAATAATTCCAACACTCGAGAGCATTTCCATCAGAATGGAGGTGAAATGACACTTTGGGAGTTAAATTAATGCTGAAATGTTCAAATCTGAGGTATAAACACTCCAGTTTTGCTGTGTACAACTGCTGTTTTGAAAAGTGATGTAATTTGCTACTTTCCATACCTAGATGTAGGATGTACAAGTTGAGGTGCACACACACAATCGAGACAGACTTTCTATGTTTTAAGTGGTATTCTGAGGCCACCAACACTGATAACAAAATGGTGTTAGATCAGATGCAATTTGCAAATCTTACCAAGCAACTGTGAGCAAGCAAATGTTGTCTCACTGAATGCTTTTCAAACTGCACAGCACGGCGCTCACAGGGCCCCTCAAGCCTTCTCTTCATGAATATTAAATTTAATATAGCCTAATGCCATGTTTTTGACAAACAGATTCCTGTGACTAAACAAAGGTTTGTTTTGGCAAATTGCTTTTGCAAAAAATAATCATATTATTTAGACATAACTTTAAATGTCCATGCACAAGTTTCCAACAGCTTACGTGCTCTATTACTGTGAATATTTTCTTTTACTTTGATAGACTGACTTTAGATATTTGGCTCTCTGTGGTTCTCAGTAATGAATGCTCGTCTATAAGCCAAGCTGATGTAAATCTTGATATTTAAGCAAAGACTGTAGTCTGATAAGTGACAAGTCTAGACATGCACTTATCAAATAATGTTTACATTTTGATGAGGTGGAAAAACTTGTTCAGTTGTTGAAACTCTTTGTGTACTCATCATGTATGAGATTCCTCGCACTCGCTCTGTGTTTGGTCAAAAAGCTTTTAATGTTTTTGCTCCATCGTCTTGGTCAGAGTTACAGGGTCTTCTTAAACTTGAGCGTTGTGTTAGTTTAGGAGATTTCAAAACTAGAATTAGGGAACATTTGACCACTGTGTGCATGTTTTTCTGCTGAAAGCTGCTGATTTGTTGATTGATGTAACCTATGTTCTATGTCCTGTTCTAATGTCATATATGTGAAATTTATTTTGCTGCTGTCTTGGCCAGGACTCCCTTGTAAAAGAGATTTTTGTATCTCAATGGGAACAAATCCTGGTTAAATAAAGGTTAAATAAAAAAAATAAAAAAAAAAACTTTAAAATAAGAAGGCAGGAATAGAGAAACGAGCTGACACAGTCAGTTCAAGCCATCTTCATCTGCAGGTTGAACCTTTTAAGAATAATTTAAATGAAAATAATCTGGATTCATAGAGTGCAGCTCCAATTTAGTTGAGATGATTCTCTGACTTGTTTGGTTTTGCTCCTCAGGTGTCGAGGAAACGCCTGTGTTTGCCATGCCGCTTCTGCTTACCACAGACTCATGGGCGGAGCCTCTCTTCCAGACAACCTTCCACTGGGAGTTCAAGTGTAAAGAATGCAAAGTTGCCATGACAGAAAGGTAGGTAATGATATAAATATGATAGGATACCAAGCATTTTACCAGATCCGCCTTAGTGTTTGTTCTTTTCAGAATTAGCTAAAGATGTGCTAAAAGTCATGATACTGAATCAAGATCCATGGTGCACTACAGCAACTGGAGAAAAGGAGACACACAAATGAATTTAATCCTGAAGATATTTGACCTCATGAGAGTGGTTGTAGTAATGGTGTAAAACTTTCAGTTCATTAAATTTGGATTGTAAGCAGATTTTTTTGCAAAGAAGTCGAGTTATATAGCCAGCACAGAAGTACCAGAAGTGATTGGCTGTTTTGATCACTGGAAGTAGCATGATAAATGAGCTTTTTTCACATCAAAGGTTAGAACTAGGGACCCACAGATGCATGTGTTTAACATTAGTAACAGCCAATATCATCCCTTTTGACAAATATCAGCCATCTGCAAATAAAGGTGGCATGAACAGATGTCGGGGCAAATTTTTATCTGTTGTCTCCTAACACTTAAATGCTTGTATTTAGTATACTTAACAGCTGATTTAGGCTGGCCACACACTAGATGTGTTTTCAAATCTTTAAAAAAAAAATAAGTAAATGGCACAGAGGATTTATAGTTTGAGAAGGTTAAGTATGTGGACCTTTTGTTGTCACCTGTTACCATGGTGAATTATTGTATCAGGGCTCCGTTGATGATGGCTTTTCATGGTCGTGTTGCGAACACTGAACTCAGAGTGAACCCACTCAGAACTGATTTACTTAACTCAAATGTCCAAATACTTTTTAGCCCCTGATAATTAAGGTAGTCTTAATGAAACAGCTGCACTAATGTCTACATGATAAATGCCAGATTTTTATAACACCCCTTGTATTAAAGCTGAAAGTCCACACTTCAGTCACATCTGGATTGTTTTATTTCAAATCCATTGTGGTGGCAAATAGAAGCAAAATGTTTTTTATAGAAATTGTATCGCTGTCCAAAATCTTTAAGACCAAGCTGTTTGGCTTACAGCTTCAATAAAAATTGTGAGAATCCAACATGAGCAGGAAAATTAAAATAATGATAACCAACCAGTTCTAACCACAAATTTAATATTGACATTACCAACATTAAAAAATGATGATAATACTGGGAGAATTGATAGTGCTGCTTGCTGTTAAGCTCTTACACTGTTAATTAAAGTTTTTACCATAAAAACTGTGCATACAAAGTTGAAAAAAAGCCAGAAGGTTAGTAAGGAACGCGCCAGAATTCAACTCCTCTTCTTGAAAATACTTGATTTTAACTCGATTTAGAGTTCCAGCCTACCAATTACTGATGTGAACCCAGAATCTGCAATTTCAGAAATGAAACGTCTCATCGTGCTATCTGCTTGTTGCCTCTCTCTGAATCTCACACCAAACATGGAGCGACAGTTACTAGATAACAGGTGGATTTAGTCATTTCTTCACAACATGCCAGGTGTTGTTCAAATGTCAACTATCTGGCTAACACAAAATATTTTAAGAATTTCCTCCAAGAAGCCAAAGAAATAAAGGTTTATGGCTTGTTAATTGATAAAGTTATACATAACATTCATGATTGTGAGACTTCAGCATACCTTTGTTAGTCTTTTATTTATTTATAGTTAAAGTTTAGATGTGATGATGAAGTTTTCAAATCTGAACTTTTCTGGCTTAGCTTTCTCACAGTCATTCAATAGCACTCTTTAAACTTGTACAGAACATATTAAAATGACTACAGAAACAGTGAGTTTATTTCATTATTCATTTCAAATATTCATTCATTATTTATATTCATTATTATTCATTATTCCAGTATTTTGTGGGAAGTTTGATTTAATGAGTTGTTTGATGGTGTAGATGGACAATAATAGAGGGGAATAAATATGTCTTGTATTTGACTGTGTTAAATTAGTTTATGTTGTATCATATTTTTTGTAACCTCAGCTGATTTATTTTGGAGGATGGGTGTAAGTAGCCTGTTTTACAGTTAAAGTTTGTGGGGGTGGGGATTTGGAGGTGCAACAACAGTAGAAGGTGGTTGGTAGTTTGGTGTGGATATCAGCATAAGTTTATTTACTGTGTGGCTGTGGGTAGGCATGTGTTTTTGAATGAAAATGCTCATATTTGTATGTTTGAATCCTAAATGTCTTTCTTTCCAGAGTCATGAAGACTCTTCCTACCTTCACAAAAATCTTATCTGATTGGCATCCTCTTCACGCCGTCCACTCCGCCCCGTGTAATGTGTGTGGCAAGAAGGATCAGAGAAGGACAATGTTAATGGAGAGGTGAGAATAAAAACAAAAGCTCTGTTTATTTTTATTTTATTTATAAATACAAGCAGACAGACATATTATGATGACTAGTTGTTATGGAACTTTGCATGTGTTTCTGAAGAGGATTCATAAACATGTAGGTGCAGCATATTGACCAGTTTATAAACCAAACTCAATGTTTGTCAGTATTTGCTCATAAATGGACAAACATTTGCAAACTAATTAGAACTCAACTTAGGACTATTAATACTTGAGTTCTAGAGGCACAGAGAGTAAATTAATTACTTTGTCAACAAAGGAAGTCCTTTCAACAAACAATACAAGCTGGTGAATAATTAATGATTATATAACAGTAAAGTGGCTTCCTTGTAGTTTGCAGATTATCCATGACAAAACAGTTGTCTGATATATTATTCAATCATATAATTGTTTTAGAATAGAATTTAGCTTTAGAATAAAACTCTGCTGAAAAAACAGTTTATATTCACAATTTTACCTCCAGGTTGGTTTAAGAAGCTCTAAAGTTCCTTGCAGGGTTCCTGTGGATTGTTGAAGAGTCTTAAAAGTCTTACTTGTACTTGTGAGAAGTCTTGAATTTTGAATGGCACCTTGCTTAAGACATGTCTTTATCAAGTCATTGTTTTCTGATATGGAATGATGAGACCAAAATGATATAAGTTTAATGTTTTGAACCTCTTTAGTTTGAGGATACTCTCATTCTCTTGTGCTATGAAATAGTCACTTTAGGTCTTTTTGAGCACTTACAGCAGATTGAAGATTTACCCTGAAACTATTGAAAATGGTTGTTTTTTCCCTATTTTATTGACCACACTAATACACACTATAAGCTTTGATTGAACAAGAAAATGCAGAATTTCTGATGCAGTGAGATATTTAAGTTAAAATTAAACCTACACCATTTCAACTGCTTTCATCTAACAGTACTCTACCTCTGTTTTTTGTATAGTTTGCCTCCAGTATTCTTGCTGCACTTTGTAGAGGGCCTTCCTGACAACGATGTCAGAGTCTACACCTTCACCTTTAAGGGCAAACGCTACTCAGTCACCACCGTCATACAGTACGAACAGCAACTGAAGCACTTTGTCACCTGGACTCGAAACCCTGACGGTAGGTTTATGAGATGGGCTCTTTTTTGTGTGTATTTGGAAATGAGATATACAATTTGTTGTGACATTAATACATCTTCCAGTAGTAACCCAAAAGGCTTAAAATTAAACCTCACCATATTATAATTTGACTTAATATCAGAATAAAATCAAAAAGACATTAAGATAAAAAGAAACAGAAGAAGAGAGATGCACAAAAAAAAAATTAGAAGGAACAAAGGAAAATGTGAAAAACAATTTCTTGGAAATAAGTTAATTCAAAATAGTGAAACTTCAATCTCTGCAGCTCTTTGCAGAGTCACATGAAATGAAATATAACTGCTGCTCTACTTCGGGGTTTGCCAACAGCACAATTTGCTGGACAACTTGAGTGTCACATTAGAACACACTCTAGATTTTCTTAAAATACTTAATTAGGTTCAGTTACATTGGAGGATTATTTCTTATTTTTATCAATTTAAAACTCATCTTAGTTTAGCAATGTTTATGTCCTTAACTTTGGTTGAAGTTGGGCATTTTTTTAGTAATTTAGGTTTTTTTGTTTTAGTACAGTAAACAGTTCTGCATTTGTCAAATACTGCTGCAATTAGATTAAGCTCTGCTGGCCAAGTTTGTACATTCATTCAAGGCATTAAACTTGATTTGATTGATCACTCTCAAAGTATTTTAGATACAGGCAAATAAAACCCAACATATTCAGTCAGCTAGATTTATCTATATATTACGTTGAAAACAGTTACAGTTGAGCAAAGTACTGCACAGGGCATAGAAGAAACAATTCACACCATTCACAGCTGTTATTGGAAGGTTTCTGAAGGGCACAGACAGAAGTTTGATTAGATTATGTCTATTTGAAGGATCATTGCAGAAACAAAGCTTTGTGTTGCATACAGATTAGAATAATTTCATAATAATGGGTAAAAAGTTTGGCTGTGAAAATAATGGTGTATGTGATCAATTAGTCTCAGGGGAGCTAGTCTGATCAGATTAAAGTAGTTTGTAAATTATTGTAAATTAATTTTAAAAACGGAATAAAATTAAATCTAAAACTTGCCTCTGTAACGTACTAAGACACTTCCAGAAGACTCTCAGTGTGCTGTCAGTACAGAGACCGACGCAATTTCACTAATCTACGATGTCGAAGTCAAGGATAGAGCCCACTGGCTACAAGATTATCTAGTAGATTAAATAACATCATTGATGGTCCATGTGTGCAAAATGGTAAAGGTTTATGCATCTGTCTGTGTGCATGTCATCATTCCGGTCGGTCAAAATGACGGACAGCCGTCAAAATTCTGTCATCCTTCCATTCAGTTAATCATTAAGCCTGTAATTACTTGGATATTTTGTCTTATTACCTAATTGCACTGGTCTAAAGATGCTGCATCAAAGTTAACTTTGTAGTGAGGCACCAGAATCTAAAGTAACATACATCCATGCGAAAATTAAAGCTTCTTTCTGGTTGATTGTTTTGTCTCTTATCTTGCAGGATCCTGGGTGGAGTACGATGACCTTAAATATCCAGACTGTAACATTCATCACAAGCTCCCGGTAACTGCTCGGGAGATGCACATCGTCCTCTGGGAGGCCGAGGACGATGAGGAGCCTCGCATCTGTTCTCCTTCAAGCACGTTTACTGAATCTCCACCATCTAAACACGAGACAAACTCTGCTGTATGTGACAAAGACTTAAAAGCAGATGAACTTCTAGCTTCAGATCAGTCAATTTTCATGTCCCATGAGGACTCGGACATTGTGTGTGCACTCTCAGCATCTGAAAACACAACAGTCACAGCAGGTCTTGATGCATCGATAGGTTCAACAACACTACTGGACACTTTTGAAGGCCTCAGCCACAATGACATCATCACGCTCACACTTGTGGAATTAAAACCTGATTCAGAAAGTCCACCACAAAGTCAGAATATGGTCACTCCCAGTGATAATGAAATACTTGACTCTACACCAGACAGTTCCTCTGCTGTTGTACATATAGAAAACTCTCACAGCCATGATGTGGAGCTTTCTGCCCCCCCAGATTCCTCTGCATCTGAAGACAGCTCGTCCAGCGATCCCACGTTTGTGCCACCTGCCAGAAAGACAAGAGGAGCTGGCAGAGGAAAATCTGTCTCAAGACAAAACACAAAAAAGTCAACCTCATCCAAAACTGTCCTGAATGTTTCTGCATCATCTGAGCTGCCCAAAGTGATCAGTAACAAACCTGAAGATGCTCCAGCTCCTGTGGAAAATACTCAGCAAGTGTCCCCTGTTTCTTCTACTGATGCCTCTCCCATGTGCACTGGTAAGGACAGTCCTGCAGTGCCGTCACCGCTAGATCAGAACGTCCGATGGTCTTTCCTCCTCAGTCAGCACCCACTGCACAAATCTAAAATTCCACCCACCCCTGCAGCACAAGTGAAGAAATCCCCTCCTCAATCTTACTCCACACCAAACCCTGTGAGAAAACCACAGATCTCTGGAGGAGTCTTCCCCAAACCGCAGCTAAAAACAGAGAAGAGTGACGGACTCCCGCTGAAAGCTGCAGAAATGTACGGAGCATTTGGCTCAAAGAGCTCAATCCCACCAAGTCACCTTCCACCCTCTGTGCTTCCCTGTGACAAATCAAACCTTTTAAAACCCCTCAATTTACTCTCAAACACTACAGTTACATCTGGTACGTCACTTTCTATTCTTAGAGAAAAGGAAATGTCCTCCTCTGGAAAACACAGCAGCCATTCTTCAAAGATTCCTCCAGGTCTCACCTCCACTGAAGCCCTCAGGTACAGGCTGATCAAGAAACTAAAGGCAAAGAAGAGAAAGCTTGCTAAGCTTAATGAAATGTTGGGGCATCAGGGCGGAGCTGGCCTCCGACCGGACAGCACTGACTTGGGCTCTCCCAACACCGTCACCTCCAGCACCTACGACGGCTCCATCTGTGACGACTTCCTCTCCGACTTGCTTTCACCAGCGACGACGGCCAGCAACCTCTCACCAGACAGCACGGGCTTCCTCGAGATGCTCGCCAGTGGGCAGGATGGAGCCGAGCAGCTGGACTGCAGGGTCGTAGCAAACGGTGCAGCATTACAGTCAAACTCATTTGTGAATGAGCCAAACAGAGATAACTTTCTGGAAGAGTTTCTATCACAGGCAGTGGCTCAGAGGTCGACAGGTGATGAGATGGAGGCATTTAGCTCTCTGGATTTTTTTGTGTGAGCTGCATGTCTGAAAAAATTAGGAAAAATTATTTCTTCAACAATGTTATCTTGAGTCACCGGTTGCTGCTTAGCTTGAATTTCCACAGTTTGCCAGTTAAGAGTAGTAAAACATCAGAGGGCATCTATATTTATATAAATATGGATAGTTTGAATAAAGCAGTATGTGTCTGGTCTTGTATATTCAATCATAGATGATTTCGTTAAACGAATTTGAACTTTCCTACAAGTTTGGCACTTAGTTGTTAATATAGAAACTGTATTTAAGTGGTTTGTATGAATTTATGTTTACATTTGAAGCTGTTTAATGGCCGTTTTATGTTCGGCAAATTACTTGAATTCCAATGATGAATATTTTGTGGTGTTTAATAAATCCTCTAGATCACTCTAGAATTTCAAACATGCGTTTTTTGACTCCTTTTTTAGACTAAATGAAAGTAAAATCACAAAAATATAAACCTACCACAAAAAGTAATATAATTTGTTTGGTAAATTATTTCTTTTTTGTAACAATGCTTATTGGGAATAAATCTTACACTGTTTATAGCCTGTTTATTTCTATTTAAATGGTTTTAAATGGATTTTCTGTGCCAGTGCTAAACCGCTTACTCTGCCACCTCCTGAAGATATAACAATTTTTTCATAAAACAAACAGGAGCCTCAGTAGCATGTGGAAGAACCATATACAGCCACAATAGCCTAGGACACCTCCTCCTTCTGGTCACCAGCCTGGTCACACACTGCTGTGGGAGATTGCCTCCAATGTTGACAATCAGACACCTGATTATTAACACCTGTGGAGACCAGAAGTTCTAAACAAGAGTCGGTAACAACAGCAAAATAAGTTTGGCAGTGGTAGAAAGTTTTGGCAACTTCTTCAAGGGTGCGACCCACTTACTCAGCTCTGTTTCTCATCCCACAAATTTATGTTCCTTACAAACGTGGCACCATTTAAGGGAAAATGAAATGAACAGGCTTTCTGATGGTGTAACATTTATTGCCAAGAAGCATTGTTACAACAAAGTTAATTTTTACTCTAAAAAGAAGAGGGAAATACTTATCAGCCTGAAACTTAGGGTCAACAAAAGCCCATGCTAAATTCTAACTGATTTTGACACATTAATAATCAATGCTAGATCTTGCGGAGTTTCTAAGTAGACAGAATTAAGAGGAATCCTTGTCTTTGAGTTGCCAGTTGGACACAGATTTTTACAGGTTTAACTTTGAATAGGTTGGTCTTGTGTGCTTAACTCTGGAAAAATATATGGTAAAGGAGCAGCAGGAACTTAACCAGGGTTGCCTGTATTTTATATTTTTTTCAAAGGGTGTGTAGTTGTGATGGTAAAACGGTTGAGGAACACTGATTTAAATGTTAAACTGTTAAAGCAGCTAAAAAAAAGAAGCAAGTTGGTGCACACAGGAAAAAAGACCCAGCACACCTGAACTGGAGAAATGTGTTACAATTCCTACTGTCATTACTGGAAAACATACTGTTCTTAGCATCTTGGTGCTTCTTGTCAGCCCTTTTAATAGATATTTATCACTGACCCAAAGATATTGACAAAATTGCATTAAAGCTTATGTATTTACTCTTTAATGTTTTCATACTAACACCTTAATTACCTTTCCATTTTACTTCCCATCACTACTCCTGAAGTCTCTACAGATCAGCTCATAAACAGCCACGTTAAGGAGCCACCTAGCGGTTCTCAAGGGAAGCTTGTTCTGAGTGTTGTGATTGTCTAAATATGAAGTGAGAGATAATTAAATCATACCTTCATATTGTGTATTTCATATTATATATATTTACGTATTTTGGGGGGTGATAACTATTTCAGGAGACAAAACAGATGTTCCCATACCGGGAGTCGAACCCGGGCCGCCTGGGTGAAAACCAGGAATCCTAACCGCTAGACCATATGGGACGTTGATTTGCACATTGTTTTCCAAGTTTATAAATTGACAACTATTTACATGACAGGATGATATGATGTACTATAAATGTGGAAACAAGGATACACTGGCGTATCATCGGGTCAAATGGATTTACAACACCGTACTGCACTGTCATTGTCTCCTGTTTGCTCGATAGCAGAAATAGTCGATGATGCTAGCATACCTGCCTGTTAGCCTGCGGTGCTAGAACATGCATCAACAACTAAATCATAGATGAAATGTTTATCAAATTGTAATTCACATACATCTCCTAAACTGACTGTGAGTGGATGAATTTGAAGCGTTCTTGAAATCCTTGCATAGTCCAACATAAATGCTTATATAAAACTTAATTTGTCAACTTATGAAAAAAAAAAACGTGTTATTTGTATGTGTTCACCAACAACGCAAGATTGTTATGATCAGTTATCGGTTATTATTGTACGGATTGTTTGAAAAATTCAGAGGGGTTTTTTTTTATTTTCATGAAAATGCCACCTAAGACACTGGCCCAGTTTAGTTCAACTAGTACGGCCACAATCCTCAGGTAGGATTGGCCATCAATAGGCCAACAAATACATGAAGTGGAAAGTTAGGGTGCTGAAAAAGTGTCTAGATCAGTGTCTTTAATCCTTTTCTGCCAAAATCTCAATAGCCACAGAAAACAGCATTTTTTTGACATATCACACAGACTTAAGTTGTTGTTTAGTTGTTGTATTAATGTATGGTTGTACAAATTCCCACGGCTTGCCTCAAGCAACACTAGTATGCCTTGTCACACTATTTGAGAACCAGTAGTGTAGACTTGGGTGTAGCACGGGGTGAAAGAGTACTGATTACCCAGGCCCACAGTAAGGAGAGACCCTTGAAAATCCTGCAATGAAAAGTGTGTTTTCATTTATTTTTTTAGTAATTAATGTAATTATTGAATCAGAAGTGACTAAATTAATTGGCAAACAGATTGAAATTTGTATGAAATAAAATAAAATACTGGGGGCCCCTGCTCCCCCCTTAGAAATGTCCAAATGGTGTAGTCCAGTGCTGTGAAATAATGAAAGTAAATTTAATTAAACCATAATAAAATGCTGCTCATAAATGGCGAAACTATATATCAAAAATACATTAAAATGCAGAGATATTTGTGAAAGCATTTGTGGCATGGCTAGCTGGTTAAGGGGGCTGCTGTGTAATATTCTTTCTGGGGGCCCTAAATCCCTAGCTACGCCCCTGAGTCTATACGTGTCAATGCCACATTTTTCTAATCTGCTCTAAAAATATGTGTTACAGGCCACATGTCCATGTTGGTGCCATACATAGTTGTGCATATGGGTCCCTGGTGGGATGGCCCCACCTGTGATTGCCCATGTGGACTTTAGGTGGGATCCACCTGAGTTCAGATGAGCAGAAGTCTAAGTCTAAGTTTTTTAATATACACAGTATATGTACGTCTGTATACAAAAACTCAATATAAACAGAGAATTTGTGGCCTGTCTGGGCAATTTACATGAGACCCATATAGGGAACAAGTGATGAGAAAATGACAGTGAAAGGTACAACTGGTGGGACAAAGCAGAGTGAGGGGTGGTATCAAAGGGTAGCCTATGATAGACATCAAATGTTTGCTTTTTGATTTTTTTTTTTTTTATATATTTCAAAGACAACTTTGCAAATCAGCAGCAAAGTTGCTATATATGGTTATTATGGATTTTTTTTAAAAAAATGTTTAATTTGACAATGATTGCCACATGCATGTACAATAGATAAGGTAAGCTAAGTTTATTTAGCATTTAAGATTCAAAGTAATTCCAAGTGCTTTCCAGAAGGTGCATTACCAGAGGAAAGCACACGCAGGTGCTGTTTGACTAACAGTTAGCCAAGGGAGAGTGAGAGACCAGATGCAGAGTTGATTTAGCTGCACAGAGACCAGTGGTGGGAGCAACTGCACACATAGATACATTATTCACTTATTCCTTATTCCTTCCTGGAGGGTGTTAAAATACAACTATTTTGCCTGTCATGCCATTTTAATTTCAGTATTTGTACTTAATAAACAAGCCACAAAGGTGAGTTAATATAAGTTTTGTTGAGCTTAAATATGTCAGGTTTAACTACAGTGTAAATATTTGATATTTAAAAGATAATACTCTGCGAAGATGATCTTAAGTTGGACTGATGATTATTGTTACTATGACTGAGTTTTCAGGGCTAAAATCAACTTTATTGTGTTTATCCACAGAATAGACACATGGCTTGTTTTCACAACTTGTCTGGTGTCAGAGTGCTAGTCTTAAAATCTGTCTAAAATCATGACAAACCAGTTTATAACAATAATTACTTAATCACAAAAGAAACAAAAACACATGCATGAACAGACATAAGCATGAGTTTAACACAAAGAGGAAACACTTGCCAAAAGATAAATGTATAGTGAGAATAAAAATGACATTTTTCAACTGTAGCATCAGGCTGCAATCTGAGAAAAACTGAAAAGTGAAGGGGGTATGAATACTGTCTGAGTGCACTGTAAAATACTTCATGAAGCCCCTCAAAGAGCCTAAAAGTCAAATCTATGTAGAATAACAGCCATGCAAATATCATGTACCAGTACACATCTGTGTGCAAACTGGACATAGAGGAAGTTAAAAACAACCTGTTTGCACACCTCTGTATTGAGCCAGAGTATCATTTACATAAAAAGGAAGCCACAAATGCGTGTTTGAGGGATGAAGGTGGGATTGTGATGTAGTGATACAATTCAGGTTTATGTGCTGGAGAGAAAAGTCCTGTCTCCATCAGACATAGCAGTTTGTTCGCTCGGTTATCATGGACTCCAACATCGTGGTGGAAAACATCTACCTCCTGGTCATAGTCACTCTCATCAGTGTACTTCAAAACGGTGAGGAAAAGTAACTGACATATTATTAACAGCTTTTTTAAATGTATGTTTTGAATAATGAGAAAAATGTGTATTTGTAGCTTTCTTTGCTCTGAAGGTGGAGAAGGAATGCAGCAGTCAAAATGTCAAAATGTCTGCTTTTGAACGAGTTTCGTGTGCCAAGTAAGTGCCCACCTTTTTTGATTCTCATTTCTTCTGTAACTAACAGTTTCTGGTAAAACAACCAATGGATTGGATTTTTTTTTTTTTTTTTTTTCTGTTTCCGACCAAAACACCCACAGAGTTTCCATTTGGCTTTCCATTTATTACCGCCATTGAAGAGCAGACGTCATTTGACTGGGGAAAGCTGAATCATTTGAATGTGATGGGAAAACAATAAAGCTTTAGAAAACATATTTCCTGATCCTGAATCTCACTTATGAAAGTACGCAGGTCCTTTAGTAAAACAGAAGTTGCATATTTGCACATTAACCATGGTCATATAAACCAAGCCTCAAACTAAACTTCACTCATGAACACATTTACCTGATCCCACATTCAACCAATCATAGCTCAACAGTTTGGTAGATTGGCAACATTATTTTTTATAAACTATTTCCTTCTTTTGGCTCTCTCCAATGTTAAAATTTGCTGATTTTCTCTGCTTTGTTTTCTGTAAATTACTGTGATTTTTCACTTCAATTTGTCTGCTTTCATAGTTATCTCTTGAAGATGTGAAATGAATCAGTCAAACACAAAACTAAACATTGATTTAATCTTTAATGGGGAATTATTAGTCTTCACTGAGGGGTTTTTGACACCTGGAACCTTGAATCTTAAATTTTGCAACAAACATTGCCGTTAAATCTTCTGTCTAGTTTGTCCGTTACAACAAAAGCAATGCTTCACTTCCCTTTTTAAAAGGAAATTTCTAAGCTACATCCTCTCTTGTACAGCACATGAACATTTCTAAATGTAGTAACATTAGCCTCTAAAATGGGACACAAACAGTCTAAAATGACCCATCTCTCATCTATCCTTAATCTACTTTGTTCTGGATACTTTTAAGGGTAATAACTCAGAGCAATGTCAGGCAGGGATTGATATGAAACCAGTGATGGACTGGCTATCTGGAATTTGGACCCCCAACTATGGGCCATTTGTGCCACTTAGAATGACTTATCGTTCCACTGGGCAAAAGACAACCTGACATGCCAGTCAGACTGTTTCAAATATCTACTGCATGGATATAACGCTTATCTGGGAAAGCTTCTGTCTGCTACATTCATGGCAGGCCAATCAGAGTGACAAGACAAAATAAGGTTGAACGCATGCACTTCTCCTGAGCAGACAGGTTTCTGCTGCCATAGTTGTGAATGACAGGGCACCCCTCTTAGTACTTTTTATAAAAGAAAATGTGGTCCAATTCCAATTAAAGTTCCACTTTCCTACAGCTGCATCTGAGCTAATAGCTACCACAGCAGCCATTGGTTATACTGGCAGACCCCACCTGTACCTATCACAAACTCATGCCAAGGCAGGCCAGGAGAGGAGTTAAACATAGGTTCTGTAGTGAAAAGCTTTCAGTGTGGCTCTTTGCTGTTGTTTAAAATAAAGAATGTTCTCCAGTTCTAAAAAAAACACCACCAAGGCTAAGTCCAAGCTAGTCATTCCACTAGCAGCCATTGTATACAACCACTCACAGTACAACTAACCTTCCCTGCAACTTTCAGAAACTCATGCTGAAGCAGGTCAGGAGAAGAGCGAAAACATCTTTTTCATCATCAAAAGCTCTTGGTGTTTTTTTCACTCTTTATTTCATACAGAAACGTGGTCCAGTTCTGATAAAACTGCCGCTAGGTTGTAGCTACATCAGAGCTAATCACTTCACTGGAGGCAGCCATTACAAACAGCTAGTATCAGTGTTGCCAACTCCTCAGTATGGAAAGTAGCTATTGGCTGTACTAAAAGTTGCCAGAAGTCACTAAATTACATCATCACCGAATTTGCATAATTGTCTGTATGTATTTAATTGTAATGGCTGCTGTAGGAGAAAGGAAAAACATCATGAGAGGGACAAAAAGTGAGTAAAAAGACCCTACAACCACATATGAACTTGCTTCTGTCGATTGTTGTTTTTATAACGTCACAATTCCAACCCTCCTCTTTTTCCTGGGCTTAGGACTGGCTAAAATGACTCAAGAGAGATCCTCTGGCAGAGTTACTTTAATTTTTATTTTTAGTTTATTATTCTATTCTTTATTCTATTTTTCTTACATTTGGTTTAGTTTTAAACCTTATGGTCCACTTATAAGCCTACAACAAATCCAAGTGAAACATTAACATTTTTAACCATAACAGTTATGAAAGTCTCCAGTAACTCCAGAAAAAGTCGCCAGATTTGTCGCTAGTTGCTTTTTTGAAAAAGAGTCACGAGCGGGGGTCTGAAAACTTGCTAAATATAGCAACAAAGTTGCTAAGTTGGCAACACTGGCTAGTATAACTAATCCCAAAAGTCAGGTAAATCCATCTGCTTTACAAGCTTAAAGGGGACATATTTTACCCTTTAAAGACAAGTTTATATTGGTCTCAGTGGTCAAAAACATGCCTGTGAAGTTTGTTGTTGAAAAAACACTCTAAGTACAGGATTTTTGCAGGTCTAAAAAGCCCTCTGTTTCAACCTTTCTCTGAACGAGCCGTTTCTGTCTCTGTGGCTTTAAATACTAATGAGCTGTCTGACTCCACCCCTGACCACACCCCTCTTAGGAAATGGATGTGGTACTCCTGATGTTACAATGTTACAGACACTTTTATCCAAAGTTAAGGACTTGACTAGGATTCAAATCATTAATCTCTCAGACCAAAGTCAGCAGTGTAACTCACTGAGCTATCCAGCATCTCAGGTGGCAGCTGAGAGGAAGATCAGGAGAGGAGGGAACTTTCTTCCAAGCAGGGAGGGCCAACCAAACCTGGGGGCGGTGCTTACTCCCCAAATTAGGTCATGAGGGGAAAATCGGAGAGCAGCTTGTTTAAGCACACATTTTCTGAATGGTGGAGAAAGAGAGGGTTGAAGGGAATGGATTTTTCTGGAATTTGAAGGGATTGTGGACAGACCAGGGGCACATATTTTTGTTAGAAAAGCCTGAAAAAGTTATTTTTGCATAATATGTCCCCTGTAAGGAAAAAAGGGCTTACAATGCAAAAAAATAACAAAAGACAGGCATTACTTGCAAATAAAGTCCCTTGTAGAAATAGAGGTCAAAACTGGAAAGCCAACAAGTGTCATGTGACAAAATGCCCTGACAAAGGTCACCACAATTTTGAAATAGCATTACACATAAATCACAACAGCAGACGTCACAAAGTACAAAAAAAGGATTCTTAAAGTACAACAAATTGTTCATCCTAATATATAGCTTAAAAAGGCTTGTGAGAGTATTCACCACAAAAAACATCAATATAGACTTGATAATAAGTGTAACACAGTTCAAAAGACAGTGAGGTCCAGCATCATATTAACACAGCTCAAAAAGGCTTACAATATCTATTTTCTTTGTCCAACACATTGCTCTGATTATTGCATCCTATTGCAACAGCCGTCTCAGTCTGACTCTCGGACAGGGCTCACTTTTTCCTGGACACCAACACTCAGTAGGCCATAGTGAACTTTTACAGCTCATGCTCTTTTTAAACAACCTCTTCCTCTCTGTGATTTCATAACATTTCCCAGCAGCAGTACACAACACACCTTACCTTAACTCTAAATGTTTGTTGTGTCAGATATGTTTTAATTGAAATATTTTAATGGCACTTCTTGATGCTTCTTCCAGCCGTAACTGCATGGATGCTTATCCCACTTTCCTGGCTGTGATGTGGTGTGCCGGAGTGTGTCTCAATCAAGGTAATCATTAATGGGTGGCAGGACAAAGACAGACTCATGTGAGTGTGCCGTAAGTAAACAAGGCACACCCGCATAAAGGTCATTGAATTGAGGACACACGTGCAGACATTTAAGGCTGATTGTTTTCATACTTTACTTATGGGTGACCTCTTAAGTTCTGTGTTTATGAAGCAGTAAATTTAGACCTACAGCTGCTTTGTCATATTACATATTTACATATTAACCTTAACAAAACTATGTGGTGTTTTATTATTAATCATGCCGTTCTTATGATGACTTTGCACAAAACTCACTCCAGCTGTATTAACGGATTCAGACAGCTGGAAAAAGAAATTATGCCTGGCTGAAGTAGCACTGTTTCATCCATTAGAAGGAATTTTATAGGCATTCTTCACAAGCGTTTCTTTGTGGGTTTTATTCATTCCCATACAATTTAGACAAGGAACAGAGTTCCATTTCCCATCATGAGCTCTTAAAGCATTTGTAGACACTTGTTTGATTCACTTATGTTGCCTTTCAAATATTTTCCTCCTCACAAGTGTAAGCAAACTGACCTTTGTACAGTAAGCCTCATTGACCCATTTATCAACAAAGTAAAGTAGCATATTTTACATGTAAAATTCTTACAGGAAACCTCTACCAGATCCTGGTTTGTTTTAAGGAAAAGTGGGAATTTCCACTGTGAAGAATGCAGGAAGTCAGTCACCATGTGCAAGCTAGTCCTCTGCCAAAGTGGGCAAAACTGTGGTTAACTTCACTTTTACTTTTAGATGACAAAAAACAACAAATGTAATAGAGAAGCAGTTTGTCTGCAATATTCCTGGACTGGAAAAGGGGCCACTTCTTTACCATGAGACAACCGCTCCAAAGAACAAGGGTGTCTCAAACAGAAACATCCAGTGTTAAAAAAATCTAAAGCCAATGCAGAAGTTCCTCTAGTGTCCCCATGAAGCTGGTTGCTAAAGCTTAGCAATCCCTTAACACCCATATTGCCATATTGAAGTAATCATTTTGACAACAAATGAACGTGCTTACTGCCTGGTGCAAAAATTAAATTTGGTCTGAATAGCCCATTTCTTTCTCACATGTAACCTGACATGCCAGATAGACTGTTTTATAGCCATTGCATGGATATTTTTCACAATTACCCAGGAAACCTCCCATATATAGCATTTGGGAAGGGCAGGACTTTTCAAAAGGTTCATGTAAGGTGATTGGACAGACATTCTTTCTGTCACATTTACTCATTTTGAGTCAGTTGGAGTGGCAGGACAAAGTAGGCATGCACAGCTCCAGTAAGTAACACGAGCTCCACAGGCGGGAGCTGCCACAGTTTACGAAGGGGGGAACTTGTTGTTGGATATAAATCATGCTGAAGGCAGTTGAGAGAAGAGCAATACCATCTTTTCTGTCAAAAAAGAGCTTTCAGTGTGGTTCTTTGCACTTCTTGTAATAAAAAATGATGTCCACACTTGATAAAAACTGTTGCTATACAGCAGGTTGTTTTCAATCACATGATCCCAAATGTCTGCTGGGGATCAGGAAGTGGGGGAAAGTCTTTAAGAATGAATGGGAATAGAGGAAAGCTAGTATCATCAGAAAATTTCTACATAGAGTACAATCCATTCACTTGATAGAAATTGATTTTTTTCCAGTTTAACTGATTTACCTGGCGTGGAGGCCATCAATATCACAAATTCTCAGTCCTCCAGACCTCCTAGCATTGTCTAGCCAGATTAATGGAGGCCTGAGTCTTGAGGAGTCTTGTACTGAGCTGAGAGGCGAGCTGAGCCCCTTTAACATATATATGATACACTACTAAATAAACCTCGTTGGGCAGAGACAGAGTAAAGATAAGCCGTCCACGAAGAGGCCTTTAATTTGAGCTGCAGCAGCTAGCTCCCGTTTCAGTGCCAGTTTCCTTTCCTTCATCCTTTGTTGTTATTTGATTCACATTTAAAGAGCCAAACTGGAACCACATGAAGAGCCATTTGGGAGCAACACAACCAGCCCTACTGAGTTTAGCCAGATGATCTTGATCTCTTACAAGAGACAAATTTCCCGTCACAACGAGAGAGGCTGGAGGTCGGTGAGCCTGAATGCCCGAATGTTTCTCTACTTTCAGGACACGAACATAGCTGGAGAATAAAGAATTATTTTCCCACACTAAATGCTTGGCATAGTCATAAACAGCTTAAAACACGGCTTTTCCCCTTCCCTGCTGCCTGACATCATCTACAAAGAACCTATAAATAAATCTGAGCTAATTGCTACACCAGCCACAGCCATTACTATGACCTTGTAGTAATACTAGACCCCGCTTGTAGCTACAGACCAGGCACAACCGTTTCAGTTTGGAGCTTTGTAAGATGGATCTGCCTGATGATAGACATGGAATCTGGCCTGTTCATCTGCTTCGCAAGGTGACTGTATGGGGTAAATTTTCAGAAGATAATTCAACCTCTTTACCAAATTAAAACTGAAAGCTATGTATGATTTCAAGCATGACTTAGTTATCTGACACATGGACTTGTAGCTGTTGGCCAGGAGACTAAAGGCCCGCCTTAGTTCCACCTCTTTACCTATTGCTTGGTCCACAGAAATTTGGTTTTAGACAGCATTTCTTATCACTGTCAAATACAAATGCTAATGCTTACTTTTATGAGCTAAACTCAGACATTGGGATAGTTTCATAAACTCATTTTTTAATATTATTATTTTACTTATATTTCCTTTATTTCTGATGCATTTAGAAATCCATGTAAGAGTTTTAGAGAAATGCACTGTGGTGGCGAAGTCATATGACTATTGTTCTTTGTCCTATGGAGTTTCATCCTTCGAAATGTGTCTTAATTTAAACTTAAGTGCTGCTGTAGCAAAGAGGAAATAAGGAAAAAGTCACATTAAAAATGTTAATGTTATAAATGTTGTAAAACACGCGCCCAGGTCTCAGATCTTGTTACACATCAGCCTTGGGCTTCAGTACTTTGGCCACCATATCAGGATTAAGTTTGTTTCTTGCATTTTTAAGCTCCTGCCGCCTTTGCTGGGATCATCTATCTGGTAGTGAGACAGAAGTACTTTGTGGGATACATGGGACAAACCTCTCAAAGGTAACTAATCACTATTATTTACAATATGAGTGTGCAATTCTAGCCTTTTCTAACTAGTGTTTTGTCTTCATAGCACTCCAGGCTACCTGTTTGGCAAACGTGTCCTCTTCTTCCTGCTCCTGATGTGTGTTGTGGGCATTTTTAACTACCTTCTGGTGCGTTATTACGGCAGCGACTACAAGGAGTACGTAGAGACCATCACCAGCGCTGCATCTGCTCTGCTCCTCATCCCTTAACCCAGAAGGTGTCACATGAAAAATGATCTTCTTTAACTGGTGAAAACTGTATTTAATAAAATAGAAACACATACCTGTTTGTAAAACAGCTTTTATTGCAATTGAGTTTGGTACAAAATAAAAATCACTTCTCACCTGATTCTAGGGCATTATTATACAAGAATGTCAAACTTTGTGGAACAAAAATGATCATTTCAACACCAGTACAAAATGAAATGGGGTATATGTTCATACAACAGCTTTTAAAGTATATGCAATATCTATAAATGCCTCAAGATCTTAATGACCCAGTTGTTTCAGTCACCTACCAGGGTTAAAACTACCACACTGGATCTACTTTACACTTTGGCAGTTCAAAAGGAAAAAGGGATAATGTAATTTAAGCTCAGTTTGGAATAACTTGAAAAGTTAGTTTGTAGGAATTTTGGCGCTCCAAGTAGACAAGGTATGTCGGATGAAGTCACCTTTAAAGGTGTAATATGCAACATCAACATAGAAGAAATCTATACCCTACATAAATTCTCAAGAGTGAAGTTAACTTCCACCAAGTTTATTGTTCTCAGCTTTGTGTTCACACTGAACGCTTGTTTCCTGCAGTTAATTTATGCTTTGCTTAGAGGTTTAAATAAGTTTTATTCATGTATTTAATGAGAACTTCCTTTGCAACAGTCAGCCATGCCAACATGTGGAGGAAAACTGAGAGCTTCGCATATCCATGTATGTAGAAGCACAATGTTACAATGTCACTTAGCAGACACCTTTATCCAAAGAGACATACATAAGAGATGGACTAATGTTCACCCATGCACCCAAACTGGATTCTGCCAGCTCCCTAACCAGGATTCAAACCACCAACCTCCTGTATCAAAGTCAGCAATGTAATCATCCAGGTGCAATTGTGGAGTTTGTTAAAAGATTATAATTCATAAGGTCTTTCTCAACTGGTTGTTGTGTTTCCTTGCATCCTCACTCACCTTAGCCCCTCCTAGTAAGGAGTTAGGGGAGAGATGTGAGGAAAAGGCACATGGGCAGGAGAGGATAGTTTACAAACCAGAAATCCTTAATTTGGGAGCATTTCAAAGTCCTGACGAGCTGTTCAGCCAATTTAACTTGATCCCTGCTGTATGAAAGATCAGAAAATGCTTCATTTTTAATGCATTTAATTTTAAAAACTTTTCAATTATCTCTCATGGAAATGGTATGAAACAGTCTGAAAATGCCTCATACCAGAAAAAAAAATCACTTGCATGTTTTTTTACATTGGTGTTTGTCAGTGGTTTTACTGATTGATAAATTCGTTGATTTTATCTTAATTTGAAATTTCTTCATCTAAATACAGATCTGCAATATTTATACTGAGTGGGGCTTTTTATTCCATTTGTGTTCTTGTGATCAGCACAGTAATTCACCGTGGAGCTCCATGAATTTACATTGAAACAGTTGAATTAAAACAATAAACTGCTGCCTTCTGTGCCACATTTCTTTGAGATTAGATTGCCCTGCATTAAGTATTGATTAAGTGTGTCTAGGCCTGTATGTTACCCTGATCAGTGCTGTGAGATTAAACAGTATATGAAGCAATACACTTGAGTTTAACCAATTATCAGCTTGGCTGATTAGTGGGGCAAATATTCAGAATAAGGCTGATTATCTGTTATGGTTTTGTTTCCCTGACTGCTTAAAGTGCTCTCAGTTTGAGGTATTTCTTCCCCTCTGACTGTTTTCACTCTGCAGTCACAACTCATTTCCTTCACTCAAAACTAGCTGAATGGCTAGACATCAAACGTGTAAAAGCCAATCAGCACAGAAGTCTAAGTACCACTGACATGTATCGGTTCCAAATATCAGTTTCATTTACTAATAATTGGTATAGGTAACCCTTTTTTATCAGAAGGTACAACTTTTAGGCTGATGCCAAACCTTCAAAATGATGTTGCATCCTTGATGGGGGAGGGATGAGGATATTTCTGAGAGACTCTTACAGTAGTGTTGCATCTACTGCACATCTGCTCTCAAAGTTGCATATTACACCTTTAAAGCATTGGTGATTGAATTTGGTAATGGGCTGGATTACATTAGGAAAGGTTGCCTACCAAATACAAATATATCATATCTGGATTAAACCTTTTGAACAACCAGGACCTGGGCATTCAGAAGCCCTACTCATTTCTCATCAGTGATCTCCATCCACTGAAGAAAAGGAATCCTGAATGAAGCGGTTCCTTAAATCCAAGCAGGTCGTCACCAGGCAAGCTGCTCTCACAAGCTTTCCTCAACTTCCAGGAGGAAGCAGACCCAGGCTCAGATCGAAAACCAAGCAGATAAACTCTACTTTTCCTCTCTCCTCTTCATCCACAGCTGGCTCATGTCAGTCTCAACTTTAAACAAAATGTCAGAAAGGGAAGTTAGACATGCAGCTGTCTTGATAGTGTGAGGGTTGGTGTGTACTTAGAGAAAACACTTACGTTAAATTTTCTTTTGCTAAAGCCGAACCAGTGTGGGAAGTCAAAGAGAGCATCAGAATAGTACTTGAGGGTGAAGCAGGCGTCTCTCCACACAGGCTTGACTTTTATTGCCTCATCAGATATTATTTGGATGTTTTTAGCTCCCCAGCTTTCTACAACTTCCATCAAGTCGATCTGGAAATAGAAAAAAATAATAAAACATAAGCACCAAATTATAAATGAATAAACAGAAATGTAGAATAAAGAGTAAAATCCTGCTTACATCCACCCTGTAACTTTCCCCAGCTATGGATGATATGGTCCAGTCCAGGCCTCGCTCCATCTGCCACTTGATGTAAGGATCACTGCCGTTGATGGACACCACGTACTGCTGCAGCACTAATACAAGGAGACAAATCATGAGGAGAAAGGCAAAAGACATAACACTGTGCTGCCATTAAAACCCCTCTACTCCACCCATGGCAAATTACTAAAGTTCAGCAGCCAACATGAGTCAAACATAATGACAAAAAGTATGACCTACTTAGACACTTTGGGTCCAAATGACGGCAGCATAATAAATCACAACTTCATCATGATTGCATCACACAATTTGCACTAAACACATCAAAAAGTTTAGATTTACTGCAATAGATATCATCTTTATAAGCAAGCAATGCTTTATAATGCTTTTAGTTTACTTAATACTTTAACTACTAGGTAGGGTCATTTACAATCTCAAAATCCTCTCTAGTTTCCTTCCTAGAAGTGGGTTAAACTGTGTGTGACTAGGATGTGGAGTCTGGTGCAGAAATAATGTACATTTTTGAATTACCTCTGGCATCATTTGCTGCTTTTTCGTTGGTCTCTGTTAAGCTGCCTTCGCAGACAGACATGAGCAAATAGATCCTCTTGGACAGCAGGCTTTTTCTCATGCTGGTGTACTCCCATAGATTCTGCATTTTTACTTCCCTGTCATTGAAAACAAACATAAAATTCAGTTTCATGTGACTTTGTTTATGATTTGCTTGCATGTAAAATAATGTGTCCTAATCTCATTAAAAGAGAGGATAAGACGTTTCACTCACCTCCCCAGCGACTTGTGAAAACATATTCTCCCTCTGCAGGAGTCGAAGTCGTCGATGAGCACCAGGCTCTGCTCCGGATCACTGAGGACTCGGACACCGTCCAAGCCGAAAGCCTCCACGGAAAAACCGGCCGGAGGGGTTTTCAGGAACTCTTCTAGCTCTGTCACAGTAAACCTGCCGTGGAGAAGCGAGTTTTTCGCCACTGTCTCACGACTTTCGTCTCGCCCCATCACTTCGTTTGTACTCTGCAGCTGTGACTGCATCTGTGTGTCCACCACCTCAAGTCAGCCGGTTTAAGTGTGGTGCAACACGTCAAGATAGCATACGTCATATATGACAACATCCGGGTTGCTTGACAATAAAAAATAAAATAGAATAAAGTAAAATAAAATAAAAACAAAATAAAATTAAACTACTTAACTTAGGGGGCGCTTTTAAGACCATTTCCTCCAGGTCATTGAAATGTGAAGATTGTTTTTTGAAATACTTTTTTCTTGTACTTAAGTATATTTGTATTAAATATATCAATAAATTGATATAAATAAAATTTAAATTTTCTTTAGAAAATTTAGATGTACCTTTCCTTTTATTATTATTGGTTATTATTTTATTATTATTTATTTTATTTTTATTATAATGATCTATTTTTATTTACCACTACTAGTGGTGTGGATTTTCAGTCAAAAAAATTAAAGGATGTGTACAACTGCAAAGACTGTCAAGGTATGTACACTTGTGTCAATTAGGGGGTTGTTACATATCAGAAAATCCAAAACAGCTTGACTGATTAAAGCTTTGGAAAATATTACACACACCGAATGTTGTGGTTTCTTAGGCCCTTCATTTTGGATACTTCTACAGGAAATGCCCCCCACTCCAAACTAATGGAATAGCCCTGCATTCAGGTGTCTGTGTACAATGTAGCTGCTACGTGTTATTGTCTCATATAAAATCTACTACTACTCCAAGAACGACTGTGCTTTTATTTTGAAGGAATACGTAACGTCATGCTCTGGTAAACGCAGGTGTCTTTATCTCTAGGACTGTCAAAACATACTTATGAGGACTTTTTGTCTGCGTGATTTCCTTCAAAGCTAATCAGCTTATGTGTTCTCTTAAGCTTCAGGGAACACATAAGCCTAAAAGTCAACAAAATATTTCAACATAGCCTTATCAAAGGTAAACAGTTAATACACAATTGATGGTTTTCTTGGCACCTCATGAGGCAGCATTTTCCTGCTATTAAGAAACAGTCAGATGGTGAAAAACAAACCACACCTACAGTCACTGGAACCATTTATGAGTAAGAAGTCGCCTGAGAGTTACGACAGAGATTAATGTGCTGTATCAGCCATGTTAGAAAACTTTTAGTAATTCTTGGGATACAATCTGCATTTGCTTTTCTTTAGATGAATGTGTGTACTTCCTATAGCTAGTTTAAATGGGACAATTTATACAAAATGACCCTGAACACTCTCTGTGACTCAAATGGGTAACAGCTTCACTTTTCTGCATCCTTAGAGCTAAACTAAAGCCGGTTCAACACCATTTCTTTCTTTAAAGTTCACTTTTCTCACAAAATGTGAACACTCACAGTCATGGTTCACCATAAAAACGCTGCTGGTTTTAATTTTTGCCACCAAAATGTCCATGTTTAGACTCTGTGGTCAGGAAACTGCTGACTCACTTGTTTTTGTAAGTCTCCACCAGCCTGCAGGAATTTAGGCACACACAAAAACACTTTCCTGCTTACTCTGGATATCTCTTCTTCATCAAAGACCTTAAACAAAACCCACCATGCAGAGGACAGCTAAACATGTCAGCTCTTTCTTCCTTGGCAATGTAAATGGGCACATTCTGGGTTGACAGATCATTGTATAAACTCGTGACCCAGTCTGCAGCAGAAAAACACCCTTCAAAAACAGCCTTTGCAGGCTGAATCAGTTTATCTGAGCCTGTTTATGATTTTTTTGTTTAGTGGTTAATCTTTGACACAAAGCAACCAAGTCTCTCAGATATGAGGAAGAATTTAAGTCAGTGGCACAAGGGAACAGACCGTTTCCTTTTTTTTTTTTTTCATGAGGTCTTACTGTTATCTTACGAGAACTAAGTAGTTATGCTTTTGTCTTGAGAAAACTATCATTGTAGTCTCAGGAAACATGTTGTTCAACTTGTTATCAAGGGAAAAATAAGTACAGATGACTCATGTTTGTCAGTGCTCATGAGACAGCTTCTTGAGAACGGTGTTGATTTAACCTGAAAATGTCAGGACAACAAGTATTCAGATTTAATCAAACACATCAGACAATAAACCTAGTTTCATAAAAGCACTAGCTGATAAATAGTAGGTCTGTTTATATTTGAAAAGACTTGAACAAAGATGAAGTCATATTAAAACAATATTCACATGCACTCTTAAAGCAAGAGGATCAACTTGAAGTCAGAACATTTTCTTAAAAGCTACTTTTCTTCGTTTCAATAGTAAGTGCATTAATTTACTTGAGCTGAAAATAAAAAATAAATCTGTTAGTATCACTGCAGGCCTGTCATAAAGCATAATAATGAAAGATGAATAGGAATAGCCTACTATTAGTAAAAACTTGCATATAAACCGCTCAGAAAAGGTTTACCTTGCTCATGTTTGGTAAAAATAAAAATTCAGTCCAACCTCAACTACATGAAACGGAAATTATTTTTTCACTCTGACTTACTGTACAAGATATAGCACCTCCAAAAAACACAAAAAGACTAAAAAACAAATTCTTAAAATTGCTGTTTTATTTTTAAAAATATATCAAAAAATAATTCAGGTGTCATTTCAAGGATTATAAATTTAGAAAATCTTGTAAGATTACACATAATTGTTCAAATTATATAAATCAAATAAAAAATAAATCTATTTTAAAAAAGACATATCTTTCAATAGATGTCTCCTCTCCTCTGTAAGTGCCCAAGTGTAAAATAAATGTAGTAAATAAGGATTAAAATAATAATATGGCAGACACTGGGCAAATTAAACTTACAAAGATGTATAAGTGAGCAAAAACAAGCTAAATGCAGAGCAATACAATTATACACTTTGATGTTTTGTCCTTGTTTTAACTGTCCCACACTGTATAATATGTAATGTTCACAGTTACGAGGAGATATAATTACATTTTTACAGTGTAAATAATAAGCTTAGTCTCTGCACAGCATGTAAGGATGAAGCAGCAGATTCAAGATTATTTTTTCCTTTTTATAAATTGACATATAATGCCAAAGTTCCACCAGTCCTGTATAGCACAGTATGTCACTGTACCCCATGTGTAAAATTACGTTTTATATCAGATTAAAATGATCATATTTCCTGTTCTAATTGACCAAGTGACATCAAACAAAAGCTGGGAGAGAGAGCATAAAAATCACACTTATCACACAAAGTGAAGGCATTGCAAAATGTGGCTTTGCTTTCATGCTATTAGGCAACAAAAATAGCACATAATAACATCTCGCCACCCCGACCTTTGACCCTGAAGGTTTAAGTCAGGTCACACCAAATCTGTATTTATTTATAGAGGTGGACCATAGCGTTCTATTCTGGGTCACGTGCTTTTCACTATTCATACTAATATTGTAGTGTCCTCTTTGAGTCATTGTCATGCCCAACTTCATGCAGGGGTCATTTACATGTACTGTATTGCTGATTCTGTACAACCTGTATATTAAGAAAGTGCAGCTTCCTAATTCTCTCCAAACAGCTTAGTGACCCCAAACTGTCACTGTTACTGTATGTGGTATTACCAAGTTTATGTTATTCTAATGAAGGAACATTATAGTTTCAAAACTTTGCAGCTGCCTGCAGTGAATAGCTCCAGAACTGAGAGTCACTGAATATAAATAACTGCAACACAGAAGACTTGTTGTTGAAACACAACATAAACACTCTTGCCTCTAAGTTATAACAGAAAGTTATTTTTCTGTACAAAAAGATGGTTTCCTTTAGATTACTGTTGAAGATTGATGTTGAAATTACAGATTAGGTGATGTAATTTAGGCATGCTGCAGCTTCAACCATCAAACCCTTGGACTGTCTCTAACTCTGCCCTTTGACTTATAACTGGTAACAGATATGGCACTTGTCAACAGGCCTGCCCACAGAATTGGCTGGGCTTCTGACAAACTCAGTGAATGGGTCCTCCCCAGTTGTTATTTTTTGATGATATCAGTGCATGTGTGTTGGAATATTAGCTCTGGTGCTAACGGCCATGCTAACAGTTACTTCATTTTGAAGATGAAAAATGTATGAAGCTGTTATTGGGTTCTGATGTTCAAATTACTTATTTGTGGCCCTTTTTAACTCCTTTTGGTCACATCTTCAGCCAATTTATACAATTTTTGTTCACTTTTAACCCGTTTTTGCCTCTTTCAATACATTTTTGTCATTTCATTAATGCTGTTCACAATTTTTCCTACACATTTTTGCCATTATTTCTGCAGCTATTAGCTCATTTTTGCCTCTCTGTGACCACTTCATACCAGTTTTTTCAGCCAATTTAACCCATTTTGCCATTTTTTTCCTTTCTGCAATTATTTTATCATTTCCCCATTGATTAAAGTTATTTCAGTTCCTTGCACCCTGACGTTTGTGCATTCCATGGCTTAGTCGTATAGTCTGACATTACTTTCCAAATGTTTTTGTATTAAGAGTGGCTATTAAATAAGGCAAATATAAAATATGTTTATTACAACATAGCTTTGCAATGAACCATGAGTTTCCTGACTTCCCCCAAAAGCTCTCCCTTTTATCCTCCCTGAGGACAGCTCTGCTTTAAAGTCCTTAAAGCTTATTCTGAACTTCATGTAAATAGCATTTTTCTTCATTGCCCTTTAACACACTCTAAACATCCAAATTCTACCCTCTCTTGCATTTTTTTGTATTTAAACTTCTAGACACTGTGTTTCAAGTTAAAACTGTATTACTTAGAATCCACTGTTAATTTTGCTGGCCCGTTTTCTCTTTATGCTTATTTGATATGCTTGTACTCTAGAGGAATCTAAATGTCGATCTGATAATGACAGAGTTTTGAAATGAATTTCAACTAGCAAATCTTGACTTAAGGTGGAAAAAAACAAGACATTCGTGGAGTGTCCTTAATGAGATTGTCTAGGCTACGTTATTTAGATCTAGTTTCATGACACGTGACAAATTGCTGCCTCGATGTATATACATGTATATTTATACACGCATATACACGTCTTAATGCAATTGCTAATATTGATGTCTGTCTTTTAAGCTTCCATAATAACATGTTGTCCGCTAGATGTCACTGTGTCCCCCCATTAAACAGTCAGTACACAACGCTCTACCGGTACAAGATGTAGCCAACCAGTTTCTCCGCTTCGCCGCGAATAGACGGTGTTTTCTATCGCAAAAAAAGCGGCTACTGTAATCATGTCACCTCAAGGTATGGTCAGCGGATGCAAACTGGTCGCAGTGCTCATGCTTTGGCTCGGTAAGTTGGTTCCCTTCTTCACAGAGACAGCTTCCCCCTTAGCTAACAATCATCCGTTGCTTGAGCTACACGACCAGAAGAGAACGGATGGTACTTCCGTTTGGCCTTCGAAATAAAATGATCCGTGCAGGTTTACAATACAAAAAAGTTAGAGGTTGTTCAAATGCATCCATATGTATATTTTACAACGACAAACAAGTCATTTGAATCATTTTTCAGCGGTGCCGTGGTGTTTACTCTGCTGAAAAAAATACAAATAATTTTACCGTGATACTAGGAAAATCATGACAGGAAATGAAGACTTCACGTTGAAATCTTGACGAATTAGAAATAGAGCTCGCTGCAAGTTATCTCTTTTGTAAACAGAAATATAGTGGCACTCTTCAAGTTAGATATGCATAAAACATTACCCTGGTTTTTATTTTTATGTCGCCTGGTAACGTCTCTGCAAATAAAATGACACTTTTATAACACGACCTGCTGGGGGAAATGATATCAAGATATTCTTGCAAAACAGAAATGTCATCAAGATGGTGAAGCTTTACACACCGTTGAGTTAAACCCAAAAAACGTGAATCAAACCCTAGATTCATATCACATGCATGAACAAAATGCCTGTGACATTTTGACCAAGGACCTAATATCACTGTCAGTCTTTCATGGTAACTTTTGGTGTTATTGCTGTGTACCTTTTTCACCTGTTGACTCTTTTGGGTATTTGCTGTGCATGGTAGTTGCAAAAAATGCCATGAGGTAAGAGGAACCAGCTGCAGAGCTCAGGGAGATTGTTGCAATGTACAAATCTGGGGAATGCTAAAAATGTCTGCTGCACTGAAAGTTCCCAAGAGCACAGTGGCCTCCGTAATTCTCAAATGGAAGAAGTTTGGCAGCACCAGGACTCCTCCTAGAGCTGGTCACGCAGCTAAACTTGGTGATTGGGGGAAAGGGCCTTGGTAAGAGAGCAAGATCCTGATGGTCACTATGACTGAGTTCGAGGGATCCTGAGAAATTTTGGCTCAGAGAACTGCTGTTTACTGGATATTTTGCTTTTTAATCCACAGAGATGGTTGTGTGTGTGAAAACCACAGTAGATTTCTGGGAATACTTAGACCAGCCTGCCTGGCATCAACAGCATTGAAAGTCACTTAAATCACCTTTCTTTCCCATTTGGATCCAATCATATGGCTGCGTCCATTGCATTAAGGCACAAAGACATGGTCAAGACGATGTGCTGAAGTTCAAAGTCTGCACCAGAATGGGGAAAAAAGGGACTCAGATGATCGTTGGTGCCAGATAGGCTGGTCTGGATTTTCAGGCACAACTATCTCTAGAGTTTACTGAGAAAATCAAAATCTACACCTGAGACACCTCAGAGAATCACCACCTTATCATGATGAAGCCATTTGTATATCCCAGTGAATCTGGGAGCTGTTGTCGGCAAAGAGCAGTTCAAGAAAACCATCATGATTCTGAGTCCACTGGTTGGGTCCAGCCCAAAAAGGCAACATGGAGTTGCCACTCTATAGGCCCATCACCTGCAGGGATAGTCTTAGGGTCAGGTGCATTGCAGACTGGTCAGCAGGCAAGGGTGGAGGACTGGGTGTACTGACCCCCAGCAGTGCAAACTAGATTTTGGCACGAGTGGAGTCACCTTTCTGGTGGGTGAAGGAGCCTGAGTTGGTGCAGGAGGTGAACGTTACCGCTTAGATATAGTTGGGCACTCCTCAAGGCACAGCCCTGGTTCTAGAACCACACTCCTGGAGTGGGGCTGGATGTTCTTTTATTCTGATATTGCCCATGGTGAGAGCCGTCAGGTGGGTGTGAGGATACTCACAAGCCCCCGGCTGAGTGTTGCAGTGTTGGAGTTTTCCCTGGGGAGAGGGTCGCTTCTTTGCAGCTACAAGGTGACTGTCTGACATCAGTACCTTTGCAGTGAATGGCAGTACAGAGTGCACTGCCTTCTTGGAGTCTGGGTGGGGTCCTTGACATGGTACCTCCTGGGGACTCCATTGTTCTTCTGGGGGACTTCAGTGCTCATGTGGGCAATGACGGAGACAATTGAAGTAGGGTGATTGGGAGGAACAACCTGCCCGATCTGAACCTGAGCTGTCTGTTTAAAAAAAAAAACACTGCTCATGAGTCTACTACGTTTCAGACAGCATCGGTATAATGAAAGTGTATCATACTCCAAAAATATTTATACTTTGGAAGCTTTAGTCCAATCCATCCATTTTCTACACCGCTTATCCCATTAGGGGTCGCAGGGGGGCTGGAGCCTATCCCAGCTGTCATTGGCGAGAGGTGGGTTACACCCTGGATTGGTCGCCAGTCAATCGCAAGGCTGACATATAGAGACAGACAACCGGGCACGCTCACACTCACACCTACGGCCAATTTGAGAGTCATCGTTTAACCTAATGAGCATGTTTTTGGAAGTGGGAGTACCCGGAGAGAACCCACGCGTGCACAGGGAGAACATGCAAACTCTGCACAGAAAGGCCCTGACCGGGAAGCAAACCAGCTTGCTTTGAGATAACAGCGCTAACCCGTGCAACACCATGCAGCCCGGAAGCTTTAGTGTATATATATATTCAGTTAGCTTGGTTTTTCTTCCAAAAGCATTTCATCAATGTATTCATATATAAAACAGATATATTATTTGATTTGCACTTGAAAATATTTCCCATCTCTTATAATTTGTTATTCCCTGATTAATTACCAGCTTCATTAACACATTACAAACTTCAAACCTGCTCATGCCAGTATAACTAACTCATGCCTTTTGGTTGTATCATGACAGCAGTATTGTCTTTTCTCTTGTCCCATCCAGGTCCTGGTGCTACAGTCAAACACACAGGTGGCGCTCATGTAAGTGTCGGCCCCAAAGATTATCGCTGTGATTATTCTCCATCATGACACTCGGCAGCGTGTGTCACACTTAACAAGACTCTCTCTGACTCCTCACAGGCAGCAGAGCGCCAAGAGGACAACACACACCGCTCTGTTGGTGAGTGAGGGACCAAAACAGCAGATGGCACTTTATACTTTTGTCTGAAAGGCCAGTAGTGCTCACATGTAGGGTGTGAAAGCACCACCAAACCTTTGAGATTTTTACACAATCAACAAAAAAGTTAGAAAAAGTTCATAGCCTTCTTGGTGAGAATATTATGGAAATATCAATACAATAAATGTTAGATATTAGACAGCACTAAGCAGCCTTTGAGCCTAGCTTAGCTAAAAGACTGGTCAAAGAGGAACACAGGTAGCTTGGCCTGGTTAATGCAACTATTTATAATTACCAGCACATCCAAAAATCAGAAATCTTGTTTTTTTTTGTTTTTGTTTTTTTTATTTGTTTTGTTTTGCTTTTTATTGCATAGAAAGCTGCAAGTTAAAGTTTCAAGTGTATGGGACTATTTCTTTGTGGCATGCAGTGACAGTGTTTTAAGCCCCAGAGTATCTCATCAAGGACAAGAAATCAGTGTATTTCCACAATTTAAGTGTAAATGTTGTTTTATCTAAAAGTAAATCCCTTTAAATGATAAGTAAGAGAATCATTTGATATTTGTGTCTCTCTTTTCTTTGCTTTTCCTATTTTGTCATGTGTTTCCTGACTTCTTTTCCTTGTATGTTTTGTTTTTTTGTTTTTTTGTTTTTTACATAGATTTGGAGGAGGTGGTGTTCGTGATCCAGAGTCAGAGGAACTCCTACCATGCCCACCGAGCTGGTCAGAGGAAGGTGGAGATTCTGCAGCAGGCAGCTGAACTGGGGAAGGTAACATTTAGCAGACAGAGGGCAGCTAAATTATCAGTTCGTTTTACTCATAGAAATATCATGGTGAGGACCCCGGCCTTCATCCTTGCTTTAAAAATTGGCGTGCATTGTTTAAGCAACTGACTTGTGTTTGAAATGGGGCTGTCAAGAATAATGGAGTTAATTGCGATTTATCAAGGTCCGCCATTAGTGCACTTTTTTATTGCGATTAATCACATTTTATTGTCCCTTTCAATACACTTTAGTTAAATACAATCCACAGTGATGAAAAATAAGTTGACCACTGCTCCTTTATGTCTCATTTTTCAAAAAAAAAAAAAAACAAAAAAACAAAATTACAGACAGCTCAGTGGAAGTTAAAGTCATCTGAACCTTTTTAATGTTCTCATTTCATTTTCAGTCCATAACAAGTTCCTTTTTCTGCGGTCAACTTCATGTTAGAATGAAGTGGTTATGGTTAAATGAACTCTACCAATAAAACCAAGTCTGTATCTAAAGAGAAAGTCACTTACCCTTAGTTTAAAAATCCAAGATGACACAAAAACAGTTTACATTGCAAAATATTGCAATTTTAAAATACGATAAAAAGGTGCAATTCGTAGCGGCTCACTACAGAAATTCTGAGATTGATTGCGGTTAAAAATGTTAATCTTTTGACAGCCCTAATTTGGAACTGTTCTTGATTCCCTCCAGCATAACCAAAACCCCCTTTCCCAGCTGAACAAGAACAGCCCCAAAGCATGGCTTTACCCCCCACCATCCTTCCTCAAGGTATACAGGTAAATACCTGTATATCGATGTATTGTTAGAGGGAGTATTCAGCAGTCATAGTGCTGTTTCCTGCATGACTGTGAACAGTATTTAACAGGCACCAATAGGTGTCCTTCTCACCACAGAGCTCCACTATTGAAGCGGAGATGAACCAAACAGGACCCTGCAGGGTGGCTGTGAAAACTAAATTACTTTGGTCCTCAGAGAAATGAAATGACGGCCATATGGACATGACAGCCTGCAGTCGAGACACATAATTGTTTATTTTCTTTGATGGGAAAGGGCTCTGTGAAAAGAAGAGACGAGTCATTCAGTGTTTGATTCTTTGTCCAGCCTCATTTATAATCCAGAAAACTCTCCCTGATAGGAGAAATGGCAGAAGGCAGTCAGCAGGGAAGATTTCTAGAACAACATATTAATAATAAAAATCTATTCTGAAATCTTTATTTCCCCTGACTATTGAAAGGAAGAAGATGTGTTTTTTTTTTTTTTTTGTAAAGACAGAAAGTATGCTACCATTGTAATGATCACAATGACATTTCTCTGCCTCACATCCTCTCTTTGGTTGTTGTCATGTAAAGCCTTAGTTACAGCAGCTGCTGTAAATCATTCAGTTACAAATGCTTTGCTTGTACATGCAAGAGAAAGATTTCCCACCAACAGTGCCTGAATTTGTCATATCTCTGACTGCACTGATTTGAAGTCTTGTGCTGCTGGTGGTTTTAATGCATCAATTTCAACCTGACAAACAAAAAAAGAATCAAGTTGATAAGAAACTCCAAGTTATGAAAAACGAACTAATATAAGCCTAGAAAATCAACAGATTATCTTTGTTTATTGTTCTAGGCTAGCCCTAATACAGCATCCTAATATTGGTTTATTTATACATTGATCTTTTGTATGAAGGCGTATTATGTTGGGATGCTCTTGATGAAAGAAAAAGGAAAATTATGTTAATTTTTACAAGTGGGTCCTAGGGGGTCTCAGCTTTTCTTAAATAGGGGGGCCTTTGGAATTAAGGTTGGGAACCACTGCTAAAGGCTACGATAAAATACAATATGACATGACATCTCTGGAGATTTAAATGCATCAGACCTGCATGTTGCTGAAACCTTTACTGCCTATTGTGGGTTTCACAATGACCAAATTTGGATGCATACAAGTGTGCAATTATCTCTGCATGTGTAGTTGTTGTGACAGACTGTGATGCAGCAGTGATCGGGGTTGTGTCACAGCTAGATTGAGCTTAATTATGGAGAGCTGATTGAGTTGTGGCAGGTTGTGCGTCAGACAGTTTGTGACTGACGCACAACCTGAGTCAGGTGTTTACTCTGACTGAAGGCAACTGTCAAAGAAGGTCACAAAATCTTACATACTGACAGCTTACTCTTTCATAAATGTTAGTTTCCTTGATGGTAGATTGTGCTGGTTAGAGTTATTTTGAAACCAAAGTCTACACAATGTTGACATCCTGCCCCCTCTGTGTACCAAAACATGTATTTAACTTACACTGGCCTCAGTCTCTTTCAACATCTTAATCAGTTTTATGAACATGGGAAACCACAGACAAAAGGATAGTTTGAATCAGTTAATACCATTATAATCTCGTAAATGCACACAGTAGAGAAACCAAGTATGTTCCATTAATAAAATAAACACAAATGCAGTGCATTTAAAAAGTATTAACCCCCTTGGATATTTTACTCTTTATAAATTATATAATTTTTTTTTTTTTTTTGTAAATTGGTAAATACAATTTGGCTTTTATGACAAAAATGTTCAAAAACACCTCTTAAATGTAAAAGTGAAAAAAACTTTGTAACAGAGAAATGTTGAATTAATGAAAATAGTAGTAATAGTAGAATGTAATATAGAATAAGCACCTTCTTTTATGGAAAACTGCCTAAGTTCTGTCAAGTTGCACGAGGATTGGGCATGCACATCCTTTTTCAAGTCCAGCCACAAATTCTCTATTTGATCGAGGTCTGAGCTTTGACTCAGCCACTCCAGAAAATTCCCCTTGTTGTCATTAAACCATTTCTGTGTAGCTTTCCCTGTATGTTTCAGGTCATTGTCTTGCTAAAAAATAAATCTTCTCCCAAGCCGTAGTTGTCTTGCAGACTAAATTAGATTGTCCTCCAGGATTTCTCATATTTTGCCGCGTTAATTTTACCCTCTACCTTTGCAAGTCCTCCATTGCCAGCAACTGAGAAGCATCCCCATAGCATGATGCTGCCACCACCGTGCTTCACAGTAGGGATGGTGTGTTTGTGGTGATGTGCACTGTTTGGTGTCAACCAAACACAGCGTCTTGTCTGGTGGCCCCAAGCACCATGTTGGTCACATCAGACCAAAGAACTTTCTCCAAATTGACCATGGAGTCTCCCTCATGCTTTTTAGTGAACTCTAGACAAGATTTAAAATGTTTTCTTCAACATTGGCTTTCTCTTTGCCACTCTCCCATTAAGCTTTGACTGGTGAAGAACCCTGGCAACAGTTGCTGTTTGAGTCTCTCCCATCTCAGCTGCTGAAGCTTGTAACTCCTTCAGAGTAGTCAGGTGTCTTGGTGGCCCCTCTGAAGCCCCTGACTGTCATTTTTTTTCATATTTTTGGCTATATTTACTACTGTGTCAAATCCAGATTAAGTCATTTCAGTTTTTTTTAAAGGGCAAATCAATTTTTTTAGTCTGCCTAGGCGGTAGTTACATTTACAAACAAACAGCAGACAGGAGGGTGCCAGACAAAGACAAATGTCAGTACATTGACAGAGATGGTCACGTTGTGTCTCTGCCTGTGCTATTAAAAGCTGCACAGAGATTCAGAAATACTTCTACATGAGTCATTTAATGAGGAGGGAGACGTTTAACAGCAGCTCAATGCACACAGGTGTTGTTACTCAAGATAATACTGCAGCAAGTTGTATACTTCATGTGTTATTCCAAAGTAAAACCTTCCCTGAAAGATGTGTTGCTTTAAAGACACACTGACTGCTACATTTCGGGGTTTATTTTAACCAATAAAAAGGGGTTTAACACATATGTTTTTAATTTGTGCTGTTATTTGTACAGTAACATCACAGTGTGAAGAGACAAACACCCTCATATGGTGCCCTCTAGTGGTGAAAAATTAAAACCTTAATCAAATTTTTGTTTATGATTGCCACTACAGTAGATTGCCACTCACCTCAAACAATTTTTCAGTTTTTCAACATTAGTGGGTATATTCTTGAAAAACAAGAGAGTTACCAGTTTCTAAAAGATATTTTTCTTTCTTAAATAAGGTTTTCCATGCTGCTTATTGAACACAAAACTTGTTTGATCTGGAGAAAATAGACTTATTAAAAATGTGAGGATAGGTCTTTTATCCTTGGAAAATGTTCTGTATCGGTCACATTAATTATGATATCAGTTTTCAGACTTTCATGCATATTGATAGATTGAAATCCAGGTCTTTTAGAGATGACATTCACATTGACAAACACTTTATTAAGTTTGTTGAAATGCCGGCAAACAAAAGAATGGTGCTGAAAGTATTGCTAATTGTTTTCTTTTGGGCACAAAAATACATTTTGACCTCAGTCTTGTTCACATTTTGACTCTCTCTTCCAATCCCTCCGTGTAAAATTCAATAATTTTGTTTCATACAGGGATCTCCAGTTGTTCTTCTTCTCCATGAGCTGTCGGAGTACGACGGGGACTGGAGCATACTCCCTGCACTTCCTCAGTGAGTGTCAAACCATCATATTGACATGATATACAAACTCATTTTAATCAGATTAATTACTTCTTGTTGATTTTCCAGTCTGTCTGCCACTTATGGTCACTCAGCGTCGTGGTTTTTCTTCATCGAGGAGGAGACCAGAGTCAGGCTGTCTGCTCTGCTGCACGCCATCAACAGATATTCACTACAAAAGGTAAGATATAAACACACAAGCATGCAAGCATTGTCCCTCTTGATGGTGATCTAGTTAGAGTTAGTATTAAACATTCTGAAGAAAATAACACATCAGCCTGCCTTGTTTCATATATTTTTTAAATCTCACAGGAGTGGTTTTTGGGGAAGCGTCTTCATGACAAAGAGGCCTCCATCATTCACCACTATGCCTTCTCTGAAGACCCCAGCTCCTTCGGTTACCCTGACCCTGCAGCAGGCTGGGCTCTCAGCACACCGCTGCTCCACAGGTGTGTGCATACAAGAGGATTAACTCGTCTCCCTCTGACATTGTGATAGAATTTCAAACTTCAGAATGATTCTAGCTGAATAAATCAAATGATGTGGATACCTATTTCAGAACCACAGCAACAAAAAATAGAGTCTGTAGCACCTATTTCTCGATCATTTCTTGTTTTCAGTGATTGAACATTTCAGTTTATCTCCTACACATTGCCAGTGTTTGTGTACTGGAACACATTTTAGTGGAGTTTTCCCCTTCTACACACATTTTTGATTAAAAAAAAGATGCAGGCTTGTTTTAAAGCTTTGGTGCTTTTTGATACTACCAGTCACAACAGAGATTGCATTATAGTCAAATGTACGATACAGACATGTATCAAAATATCCAATGTGTTGACAATTTACACCTTTCTTTTTAGGACATTAACAATAGTTCTGCACAGCAAATAAGTAGTCAAATTAACATGGTCAGAGTTAATACAGACACTTTTACAATGTGTATATGGGTCCATAACACCCAGTGTTCATTTAGAGTCTTATTGGAAAGAATCCAATAGTGCTAAATTTAACACATTCCACAAGTTTCTATAATGCTCACAGGTTCTGGGTTATATTAGCACTTTGGAAACTGTTGTATAATGTTCATTTTTAACTCTCACTGTGTTATTTTATCATGTTAAAGTGTACTTTTAACGCTACAATGTGTTATTTCCTTTCTTTTTTGGTGTAATTAGAAATGCCTACATTATCAGTTCTTGACATATTTTAAGAGGAGGAGTATCCTGTGACTAAAATGAGATAAAGTGGCACACTCTCAGCCAGGCTACACTCAGTGGATAACTTCACACATGGTGCAAAAGCATCTAATATCAAAAATAACAACAGAAACATGAGCAGCAGTAATCACTCTACAAAAAGTGACATTGAAACACATCTGAAACAAGTCTAAACACTATGCAAAAAGGCATGATGTGAAAATTCTGCCCAAGTATCCCAAAGAACTGAAATGGCTTATGGAGATGAGGTACTCAGATATCAACACTCCTGTTTTTCTGTGTGTATTTTTTCACACACTGAAGAAAGGCCAACTGCAGAACAACCTTTACTCTATAGGGCATGGACTAGAAGAGTGAGTTATTTATCATATCATTAACCTGGTGTTACAAAAGAATAAAAGATGAAATGGAAGGGCAAGCATTTATTAAAATTCAATATAGGACCCTGAAATTATGACCTGTTATCTCCTGATCAGAGATAATAGTCTTTAAAGAGAATCACACAGCCAAACACAAAAAACATGGTTTAAAATTAAAATTTAAAAGACTGAATGGAATGTTAATTTACTTTTGATTGGGTATAATTACAATCACTCTTAATACTGTGATAATAATAATAACAGAAGGCACACTTTTCATGTACTGTGATTTGCATAAACACAAAGGCAGACTCAGAGGTTGGATCCTGTTCCATTTAAGTTGTGTTTTGGGCATTCAAATACCAAGGACTGCATTTTAATACTTAGTCCATAGTATGTATGAACAATTCAGTGATGATCTGATATACGAAACCACTTGTCCGCTTGCTGTGGCTCGCAATCCTTATATGCAAATCCTTATATGTCCTTATATGGAAGCTGCTGGTGATAAGAGTGTATGGGGGTAAATTAATCACAAGATAAGAGGCTAGCGGTGCCTCTTCAGCAGCTTTTATTCCCTCATGTTGTTATACAAAAAATCTTTAATGGACAAGCTTGTTTACTATTTAGCAAGTAAATCTGAACTGAAATAACTCCATTCAAGATGACAGGTTACAAGGGAGTTGTGATGATCTGGATCTAAGATCTGGCTCTTTTTGTGAGCAACACAAGTCAATTCCTGCCCCCCCCATTTTTTGTGTTGTTTTAAAAGATATGAAAAGGTTAGATGTTACCAAATTAAGGGTTACCAAAAGACAGGGCTGATCTTGATCTCTAAAAAGAGCCACAATTCCCATCACTCTGATGGAGGTGGACAGAGATGAATAAAGCCATGTTTTTTGATTAATGATAGAAGACTACTGCATATCCTGTAAGTGCACAGGTTGACTTTTGTGCCTTTATGCAATATGTTCACACTACCAAAGCAATCAGGATGAAGGCATCCTTAGACAGCCTCCATTTTCAGCCTGAGCTATTGGTTTTCAAATTGTTTTTTAGTGTGCTTTAAGGTGCATCCACACAACGCATTAAGGATCACTGCTATTGGAATGCCCCAGATGAATATAAATCCCTGTTAATGGATTGTCTAAAAGAGTTGATAGTTTAAGGACTTCCAAAACCTCCATAAATGAATCTGCTGATGCTCTCTTGTTAACACTTTTCTCTTCCTTATGTTTCAGACTTGCTGCGAGGGTCCAACATGAACATTTGAAGTCAGATTTCACCATAGATTTAAAACATGAGGTACATTGAAAATGTTTCCATGATATTTTATGATACTCTTTCCTTTCACTCTTGTGACGTTTTTTTTTTTTTTTAGACTCTGCCTCAGGTCCAATTCTACTTTAACCACCTTGAAGAGCAGAGCTGGTGTAATCTCTCAGGATGCTTGCTGGGCTGCTCAGACATTTAACAATGACAGACATTATTTCTTCAGGCACTGACGCTCCTTTTGTTAAAAAAAAAAAAAAAAGCCCCTGCAGCTTCCTCTGTCTTGTCTTTTATGGATCTTTTTTAAATGCATTTGCCTAATTTCTCCATCGGTCTTAATATTTGTGTATATGTGTTTGTTGTTTAGAGTAAATACACAAAAGTCGATGACATATCTGAAGAAAAAGCTATAAAAAGTTGTTGGGAAAATTTAAGAGGCACAAGATGTTTCTCTTTTCTATTTCATCTGTATTTTTTTTTTTTTCAACGTTTTGACAAATGTGCAAGAAACTCCTTAAAATTTCCTGAAAGTATCCAGGGTGAGCTGCATGTGGCAGCACAAAAGGTAGATTTTTCCCTACCAAACTTTCTTATACTTTTTTCCTTTCTGCCCCTAGGTTTCTACATGAACTGTGTGAGCCACTGTCTAATTGCAGAAAGTAAAAATTTCAAGAGATTACACTGTGTGTGGGGGGGTTGATGATGTTTTTATCCTGCGACTGATGCATGACTGCTGCAATCTTGTCTAAATTAGCTTTATATTAATATGTCTTTTTACTCGGAGCGTTAATTAAAAGACAGAAAAAAGTCATTTAAATGCCATCCATTGAGACAAACTGCAAAACAGAAGTAAAAAGAAAAACACAATTAAAAGAAGGAAAACTGTTTACAGCATATTAAAATAGAATAGAAGCCTTTATTGTCATTGCATGAATACAGTGAAATTGCACATGCCCCTCCTAGCAAGAACTGTAAAAACACTCTTCGTGGAAGGGTAAAGTGCATGAGTATAAAAGTGCATCATTATAAAGTGCATGAGTAGTTGGCACATTTCAGGGGGCGCTTTGGTAACAGAATGTGTAGCTTATTGCAGGAAATAATTGTAGTAAAAGATAAAACTAATGTGCACACATCCAGGTAAAATGCACACGGGTGAAGGACAAGATAAAGGAAATTCCCCCCGCACTGTCCAGCTACTGGTGACTTTATTTTGCATAAATGTAGTCATTTTTTTGTAAGTAATGTAAAGAATTTAGTGCAAAACATCTACATATATTATCTTTGGTTAAGGTTTTGAACATAGTTACAGTCCATGTTCCTAAACAGCTGTGAGAGGATGGAGCACTTCTGATAGGGACAAACAGGCTTTTTGAGGCTCTGATCCCACAATCCCCTGCTGCATTTCTACCCCCTCCAACTAGAGCCTTTTTGTCTGTCATTGTAGCTTGCATATCACAGCATGGCAGAGTGGCAGAAAACACTCATTATGGGTGTGTGTTTTTAAGTTTTCTTTGAAAATTTGAGTTTTTGTTTGGCCGTTTTAAGAAGCACATTGTGTTTCACAGCTTTCATGGAGCGTAAAATTAAAATGTGTCTCCTTTGCAGTTCTTTAAACGTCCCTTGCGCTGTAAACTTGTGTAGATGATTTAAACTTTGTGTGACAGATTGAGTTATTAAGATGTTCATAGCTGCTAGGAAATTATAAATTTCCCATTTTCTTGTTTTATTGTCTGGCCCGTGTGATGCATTGCTGCAAAATAATATGTCACAAATCTTTTCCACACTGTGTCCCCACAGGGGCATCATTAATCTGCATGTGTGCCTCTGTTTTCTCCAGATTGCCTTGTTTATTTGGGAGGAAGGGTGTGGTCCAAAGCTAACGGCAGTTCCAGAGTTTTGCACAGAAGCAAGAGACGACTGTATCACGACATTTACAACCTACCTGCCCTACTGTGTATGTACAACCTCCATTTATTGACATTCACAAAGCTTTGATTAGAGCAGTGGCTCCAAACCTGGGGTCTGGGACCTCCGGGGGGGGGGGGGGGGGGGGGCAGGACCCTGTCTGCTCACACATTATGTGTTAGGGCCAACCTAAAAGCTAAAAAGAATGAAAAGAATCTATTAATTTTTGTGCCAAAACATCAACATTTTTGAATTTTTTTTTTTTTTTTACATTTTAGAGATAATGAAAACATATATTTACAAGGAAGCAAACTCAGAATTTCAGGGTTCAAAAGGTTGAAAATTTACAAGAAAAAAAATGTGAAATTTCCATGTTTAAAAAGGCTTAAATTTTGACAAAAAATATTACAAGAAAGCTGAAAACAGTGGTTGGATTTTAGACTTGTCTAAAAAAATCTACGTTTTGATTAGAGTACATTTACAACTTTTGAAGAAAAAACATTTTTTTGTAATTAACTTTTTAGACTTAATAATTTTGAGTTTTTTTCTTTAAAATTAACTGATCCTCTTTATCATACACCCTCATAATGATGGACAATTTATACATCTATTCTTTTTTTGTCAAGAACAAATGTATGTAGGCCTTGTATGTTAGTATTTTTTCAATAAAACAATTAAAATTGATGTTTAATTTTCCCAATGGGCCTTGGGGGGGGGGGCTCAGTGTATGAGTGGGGGGGCCCACTGAATTAGACCATGGTAATTGTTTGTGGATGTGGGCACTGGTGGTAATGAAGGTGTCTATTTTCCCATTGCATGTGCTTGCATCAGCAACTGGAAACCTGTGCTTAATACTCATTTCAGATTAAGGGTTCTCAACTGGTAGGATGAGACCCAAAAGTGTGGCCCTGGAGCTGTTTAATATGACAACTAATAATATGTATATTTATATAGCATCTTTCAAGAACAGCAAAATCTCAAAGACCTTTACAAAGGAGATGAAACAAACACAAGCAATGATACAAGTACACAAAACAGATTAAGCAAAGGGAAGTCTAAATAAGAAAGTCTTAAGTTGCTATTTTAAAGTTCTGTTAGGTAGTTTGGTGTTTGTGCATGCAGGGCTTTAAAAGTAAAAACAGGATTGGATTCTAAAATGTATGGGAAGCCAGTGGAGAGAGCACTGAATGGTGTTATGTGTGACCTTTCTGAAAAATGAGTTACAGTTGTCCAAGTGGGAGGAAATTAATGCATGAATAATTATCTCTGTCTAAGCTGTGGAAACAATGTGCCTCAGTTGAGCAATATTTCTTATCTCATAAAAACAAACGTGACTTTGTGGTGAATCAATTTAAACATAACAAGGATATTATCCAAAGGAGGAATATTACTACAAATAAGCCATCACTGTAAGTCAAGCTCAGTTAAAATAAATAACGAGCTCTTTATGTTTTATTGTATTCTGATACGAATGCAGAGATGAGTGAGCTGAGTCAATCTGAAGGCTTAAAGGACACCAGGAAGACACCTGACAGAGCTGAGAGTGATGAAGAATCATAGCAACAGTTGTTTGTCAGAACAAATAAAACACAGACAAGCACTAATACATGTTTAGGAACAAAGAAGACTGAAGAGGACAGGAGGGAAAAAAAACATGTCTTCTCACAATGTCTTGATTTATTAATTGATTGATAGGTATCTGAAATAAACAGAATTTGCTACATTCTTTTAATTTTGTTTTGCAACTTCAGAAATTGGTTTTAAAAATCAGAACTACTTCTGTGTCATCCATGTTTTGTTTTTGACCTGGTAGATACAAAAGGATGACCTTGCAGTTAGAGGGAGTGTTGCAGCAAATAACCAGCATGTCGACAAATCCTTTGGATTCTTTCTGAAAAAGCAATGTGTACTAAAACAGCTGATACAGCTGCATAGCATGCAATCCATAGATTATGTGCACAAAGCTAATCGATGCAAACTGCAGTCCCCAACAGTGTCCCTGTTGTGCCTCATTTCTCATTTGCATGTATGTAAATAAGGGAATATTTTAAGAATTCAGTAGAAAATTTCTCCCTAGGCTATTATTAGTGAGATATAATTCAGTTGTAGTTCCCTTAAAGAAGATTCAGTGAAAGTTGTGGGGAAAAGACTTATATTTACTTTTAAATAGTGGGCTTATTAACATGGTGTAGAGATGTTTTGGTTTTATGTAAAAGTGCTTCATTAAAACTGTGTTTTAGGCTATTATAATGCAGTTAAAATCTAGCTCAACGGTGAGTTGAAATTCCTCCTGTATAACTCCTGAACTCCTGGATAAATCATACGCTTTTGCAAATATTCATTATTCCCTCCCCTTTCACTTTACTTTTGAGTGTAGGACTCATGATACTACTTGCTAGTATTGTTTCAATAAAATTTTCACAGGAAGAAAAGTATTTCCTCCTCTTGAAATGAGGGATTTAGTAGTAGGACAACATGACAGATTAAGCACTTCTCATACAGCATTATTAGATATCATGGGAAAGTTTTGGGTATATGTTATGACCCACTTTGTATTCTGCACGCCCAGCGGATCAAATTACAGTTGTAAATTAGTGTAACTGTTGGTAATGTCATGGGATAACCCTGAAATCGGATTTCATCTCCAAACAGATATGAGTATTGACATATCAGGAACACGCACACATGATGAACTGTCAGGACCTCATGTTCCCTTATTATCCACTGCTGACTCAACTTTAAGCCCATTACATTCTGCACACTTTTGACCTCACACAGTGTTTGTGTTCACCTGTGGTCTTGCTAGTATTTTATATTTAGAGCATAATGCTTTTGTTTAAGGTGAATAAGGACTTTGTTTTTTTATGTCTTTTTTACAGGGAGATCCAGTTGCAAAAAAAGATGTTTTTGTTGCTGTGAAAACTTGCCAAAAGTTCCACTCAGAGAGAGGTGTGTGATATTTCTGATCACTTTTTGAAGGACATAAGAAGTACCATTTTAAAACCTCCCATCCTGCTTCCCCCTCTGTATGAATAAAGGTAAAGCAGTGTGTGTGCTTAGAGCAGACTTGTAACAAGGTAGAGATATAAAGCAGCATAAGAAGAAAATCTCAAGTACAGAAAGGTTTATGTTGAGAGAGAGCGAGGCATTGAGCTACAAGCTGAGCTCAATTATGTAAAATCTGTTTGCCCATGTGAATTTGGTTATGGTAATATGTGCTCTAATTTAGCTGTAAAATTCTCTTTGAGTTTTTTTACTACAGAAAAAATGCAAATTAAATGTAAATTACAGGACATTCAGCTTCACGTTTTACGACAGTCAATGTGTTTATTGCTCTTATTTTTTAACTGCACTTTTACTTCATAGTCAGCTGGTCATTCTGCCTGCATTAACTTGTCAGCAAAAACTACCTGTTTAAATTCACAAGCTCTTCTGAGATTGTGTGTGTGATTATCCAAAACATGATGTTTTTGTGTCTTTGTGTGTTTGGGGGAGGATAAAGAATACCCAAAAGTGATAGACTATTTTAAAGCAATTAACAAAAGCACAAAAGTAGACTGATCTGTGTATTTTTCTCCTCTCAGTCCCGGTGGTGAAAGCAACCTGGGAGAAAGATGCTTCACTGTTAGAGTATTACAGTGATGCCGCTGATGCATCCATACCCACAATCAACCTCGGAGTCCCTAATACTGAGAGAGGTGAGCTGATCGGGGACAGTTTAACTTATTCCTGCAGAATAAAATTAAGACATTAAATCACTGGGAGTTGGAAGTAAACAGGATCAGAAGATTATTTTTTCCTGCTAGTGTTCAGAAAGTCACAAGATAAAGATGTAATGTCAGCCATACATGCAGCATCACTCTAAAGATTAAAACACGCACCTGACAGCAGGAGTATATCTTTTTTTTAGATATGGTTGAAGGGTGGATGGCACCACAACTTTGAAAAAATCTCAGAAGGTGACTGGACAAATGTTCTGTCTGTTTCATTCATTACAGGCTAATCAGAGCCATGTAGCATATGACATAGTGGAGGAGCACAGCTCTGGAGTGAACTCGCCACAGTAGCCCCAAGGGTTCTTTACTATTACTGGAGCCAGTCTCTGAAACAAACTTTTGCCAAAGCTTGTCTGGAAAAGAGCAAAAACTTATTTTCTGCCAAGAGAGGATTTCAGTGTGGCTCTTTGCTTTTCCTATAATAAAGAAATGTGGTCCTGTTCTGATCAAATTAGCTGTTATACCATAGCTACGTCCAAGCTAATTGCTAAACCCGTGGCAGCCGTTATTTACAAGCTTGCGGTACAACTAAACCCTGCCTGTAGCTACCACTGTCTTCTTCTCAAAAGACTGATTGGTCAGGTCTGTTCTTTGACCAGGCTCAGTCGTTTCAGGCTGTAGCTTTTCAAGATGGATCTGCCTGGTTACAGACAAGGAATCTAGCCAATCCTTCTGCTTTGCTGGTTTTGTCTAAATCAGGGCCAAAAACTCAAGACAGTCACTCTCACTGATCGTTAATCTGAGCCATATATCTCAGAACAGAAATATACAACATAAAATAGGATTAAACATCAGTTTCCATAAGGGTAAGGGTTAAGGTAACAGGATACCAAAAGTTAAAAACCTGACCTACAATATGTGATTACAAAAAGTTTAATAAAACAGAATAAACAGTCAGCTTACAGGGAAAAAGCTTGTCCGTCATGAAAACATTATAATGCAGTATAGCTTACATAGCTCCTTTAACTGCCTGTGTTATGTATATAATAGAGCTAGGTAGCTAACGATGCTACATGTAGCTCACAAAGCAGTTACGTAAGCTATGGATGCTACGTAACCTACGTATATGAATTATCTTCATAGTGAAGTTAGCTTTAGTTCCATTTGCTAAAGCTAACTCAGCTAGAGATGGTGGCGCTATGGAGCTCACATAGCTAACGTAGCCAAAGCTAAGCTCACAAAGCAGTTATGTAAGCTATGTAGATGCATTATCTATGTAGCGACATCAGCTTGAGCAACATTTACAAAAGCTCATGTTGCTAAAGTTAAGGTAGCTATAGACAACATAGCTATGGCACTAATGTAGCTCCATAGCTAAACCTAAGCTCACAAAACAGCTATGCAAGCTACGTCGATACTTAATCTAGATAGCATCATCAGCTTTAGCGAGATTTGCTAAAGCTCACTTAGCTACATTGGCTTATGCAGTAACATAATAACGTGGCTAGCATAGCTGTGTTTGTTTCAGAAGCTAGCTACCATTTTCAGTAACTACTTCCAAAACACTTCTTTACATAATTCAATCTAGGATCAGTCCTCTGTACTTTCTTTAAATTCATTTATGAAATATTGCTTAGTCTGTGCTTTTGGCTAGAGACCTTTCACATGATAACATGCTATTCTGATAATCTGGCCTTAATGCTTATCATATTAAAAGGCTAGCAGAGGTGGGCAGAAGATTGTTCAATGACAATATAGCAGACCTTGCCCTCTTGAGTTAAAACATTGCATTCACAAAGTATCCTTTTAGATACTGGCCAGATTCATCCAGGGTCTCTTGCCAAGGCCAGTATCTCAGAGCCTCACAATAATCATTTTCCATGTGATAATTTGGTTGAGGGTTAGTGTGATTGCTGTGAAGGAGTTTGAAATTGGAAATATGTTAATAAAAGCAGCATGAGCAAGGTATCATTTTGGTTGTAAGCACACTGAGATTACTGTTAAGCTAAAAGCATGTTACATACTGCGGCCTATCATATTTCTGAAGCTCAGTGATCGTCAGCTTTAAGTGGTAGTTCAATCACTGAACAGCCACCAACATTAATGATCTTTTGTTCCCTGTCTTTAGCTACAGATGTTTTATCCTCACACACTCTTAAGTGCATCACAGCTATAAACATAAAGACAGATAAATGAAAACATATACCTAGAGCTACTTGTTTCTCTAGAGTGATCTCATGGATGCATTTTTGGTTGCCTCCTGAAATGAGCCAAACAATATCTGCTTTTTATGAGAGAATGAGAAAAAACAAGTAATTCTTGCCAGAAACATCTAATTCAATTTCCCTCCCTTGAACATACTCTGCATTCACACAGCAGGTAAGACTGGTATCATGGCAAGAACACCTCCATTTCTTTCTCCAGTCTGTTTGTTTGTCCCTCTTTATGCTCATGGGCTGATGGAAATATTCCTCGATATGTCATTTTACCTGTCCAGAACCTTTTTATTCTGTCATTTTGTGTTTTGTACCCTATCTCTAATGCATTTCAAGGATAGTGCCTGTCCTCTAGTAGCCATCTCTCCTCTGCTTATGTCTGTTTGTCTGATATAGCCAAGGTTGGAGGCATTATGTCTGAAGGTTAAAACATGATGCAAGTCTGTACATGCATGCACAAAAGGTCACTGTTGTGAATGCAATGCCACAAGAACCCTTAAGGTTCACATTCAAGAACAAGATAGCGATATCGAGAACAAGACTTATGACACAACAGACAGATGTGACTCAATGGATGTGTCTCTTCTGAGCCTTCTCTCAGCTGCCAGCTGAGAGAAGGCTCAGGAAAGGAAGAAGGCAGAACTTTCTTCCAAGTGGGGAGGGCCAGCCAACCTGGGGGCAGTGCTAACTCCCCTCATGAGGTCATGAGGGGAAAATCTGAGAATGGCTTATTTCAGCACACATTTTCCGAAAGGTGGAGAAAGGGGGTCAGGTACTTGGGGGGACTGTGGACAGTCCAGGGGCACTTATTTTTGCTAGAAAAGTGTATTTTGCATAATATGCCCCCTTTAATTGAACTTTTTTCTGTAGTTTGTGTGAGCATATACAACCCTGGTTAAAAAAAAAGTTGTGACACTGTAAAATTTTAATGATGAATTTGCCTGATGACAGACATGGAGTGTGGTAAATCCATCTGTTTTGCAAGGTTAGATTTTCCCAAGATAACATGAAATTCCAAGAGAAATTAATATCCATGCTATCGAGGAAAAATTGAAATATTATTGTGTTTGTTTTGTCCTATCTCTTTCTTCAATTGTTGATTCTATTTAGGGTCCAAGCTGCAACATTTTCATGACATAAATTTGAACTTTAAAAAAAAAAAATTAAGCATGATAAAGGCAGAGATGGTAACTCCACTTTTTATCCTGTTTCTCCACATTTTTTTTGTGATCTGGTACCAACCTGGTCATTTTTTAAACTGCTACTACTGTATAAGTTTATCTGTACTGTTGAAACCATCATGAATTTTATTTAGGTACTGTCACTTCCTCTTGATTAAATGATTCTCCAGCTTCTCTGTAAATAGTGTCTGTTTTTGTAAGATTACAATTAGACTAACTCAGACATTTTCAAGTTTACTCCAGGTCAGGAAACATGCTTGATCTCATGGGATAGATGAAGATTTATAAACTTTAAACCAGAAGTAAAAACCCCAGCCTTGGTCTTTCCTCATTTTATGTCATCTCTTTGCAGGGCATTGTGGGAAGACATTTGCAATCTTAAGGCGGTTCCTGAGCAAAGCTGTGGCAAAAGCTGATTGGCTCCTTATTGCTGATGATGATACACTTGTCAGGTAAGGGAAGAAAAGATCTTTTTAACCATAAGAATAAACATTCAGCCTAACTGCTAAAACTTGTCCTTTGTATCACCTACTACAGTGATGTGATTTATTTAAATGTTCTGCCTAAAGCTGTGCAGGTGTTTTTGTTTTTATGTATAATTCAGCACAGGTTTAGAAATCTGTCCATGTCCACACAGACCTGTGAAAAGCTCAGTCAGGCAAAATTACAGAAAATCTCTGGTATTATTTATGCTTAAACTTTAAAAAGTCTATAATGCTGGTAATGGTCTTCAATGTTACAATCCAACAAAGTCCTCGTAGGTTTCTGATGTAGTTAGGACTTAATTTTTTGTTTTGATTGATCAGTGTGCTCTCTCTCAGTATTTCGATTCTTCTCTGTGTAAAGTTTACCCAGGTTGAGACGACTGCTGCGTTGTTACAACCCAAAAGAAGCCGTGATTCTGGGGGAGAGATACGGCTACAGCTTGGTTCAGAATGGATACAGCTACACCACAGGAGGAGGAGGGTGAGGCTGAAGGGGGAAGGAGGCGATGGTGCTATATGTGTTAAGTTGTCTCCAGACTGGCCTTCTATCTTTACATTGTGACCCTACGGCTGTATTTGTGTCCACTGTGAAGAGAACTGTTACACTGTAGGTTAGCTGGTAACGAACGATGCATAACAAGTGCTGCATTCCTCTCTTTTATCGACTCAGTCTCAACACCTTCTGAATCATAAAGCCTCAAGAAAAATGCAAATTTTTGCTGAGTTTTGAACTTCAGCAGTGTTCAGTTTTTTGCCTTCCCTTTAACTTTACATAGTCATAGCACCTTTTAAGTTTGCTTTATGTCTGAACACAGTTATAGTAAAAGAGCAATGATGTAGCATTGCAAAGCCTTTAAAATGCAGCAGAAAATGTCTACAGTGAATTGAAGGAACATCTTTTATATTTCATTGATTTTCCTGTATTTATATTAGTTACCTCGTCTTAATTCCTTATTGCTTTATAAGTGTTTAGTATGTGAAGCTCAACTGGTACCTGACATCTATTATTTTTATATTTTGCTTTCTTTTACAATAACTCTCTCCTACTTGGTGTAAAGAAATGTGTCATGTCAAGGCTGCTTTTAGACTTTGAATTGAAACAGATTAACATCTGTTTTTGCCTTTGAAAATCAAGTGGTAATCCTTAAAGCTAGGTGTGGCACCTCAGTGTGTGCTGAAGATGATTTAATGTCTGATTTCTCATATACTGAGCTGGTCAAGGAGGCCTTCATTAGTATTGGTTTGAAAGTTCAGATGCAATGTTTTAAATGCTGACCTGTCAACAAAAGTAATCTGAGTAGTCTGGCAGTAAACTAAAAGCAAAAATGGAGCATTTTTATACAGTCACACCCGAGCACATTGATTTCACACCTGACATGCATCATAATCAAATCAGATGACGAGCATCCTACTAGTTTTTGGTTCTTTTTTAAAGCTGCAAGATTTCCAGTCCCTTCCTCTGCTCTGCAATAGCCAGCTCTGCCCTGAGTTAGTATTGCGCTCTAGTTTAAACCCACCTCCACCTGAGCGTCCACCTGTAAGTGCCAAAGTGGGGCTTAAGATGTTATCTCATCACTCCTCATGTAAAATAAATCTGACAGGGGTGATGAAGTTGAAATGTGATGCCAAATGTGTTATGATGAACATTTACAAACGTGAGTTGGCTGAAATTTATATACAGTCATGGACGAAAGTATTGGCAACCCTGGAATTTTTCCTGAAAATCCACCATTTCTCCCAGAAATTGTTGCAATTACAAATTTTTTGGTATACCCCTTTCCCTTTATGTGCATTAGAACAACACAAAAAACCCTCAAAAAAACCTTTGTTTGACAAAATTATTGGCACTCTTTTAAAACTGTGGGTAAATCATTTTATCTCAAGCATGTAATGCTCATTTAAACTCACCTGTGGCAGTAACATGTGCTGACAATCTAGAAATCACACCTGAAGCCCATTTTTTGAGTTTTGTGTAAAATTGTGTCAATTTTGACTTTTTTCTTCTGCTTTTTTGTGTTGTTCCAATGCACATAAAGGAAATAAACATGTGTATCCCAAAAACATTTGTAATTGCAACAATTTCTGGGAGAAATGGTGTATTTTCTGGAAAAATTCCAGGGGTCCCAATACTTTTGTCCATGACTGTATGTTCCTCCATCCTTGGTTGTAATGATGGGAATTTAGGGTCTTTTTAGAGATCCAAATTATTTGTCTCAGCTCATTCATAAATGCAGCCTTTTTGCTGCAAAACAGCTCTTCATTGTTATCATTTTGGCTTTATTATGTCAATTAAACAACAACAAAGATGGAAAAATAGGAGGGAGGTGGCTCCTGTTGGTTGAAAAGTTTCAGCTCTCAGAACTGGCTTGTTCACAAGCGACACATCTCTTCAGGCTTGTAACTGTTTGTCTTTAATTCTAATGTAATTTCAATCTAATCAGTGCCCCACAAGATATATTTAACACAGTATATCAACCCTTGGCTCTAGCTTCTTAGCCTCTTAGCTTGGGATTAAGCCCCCCCATTTGTTTGTATTGCCAGCGGCTTCACCTACATCAGGTAAATGATGTATGGGCTGTTATTTCTATAAGAGCTAGAGAAGTGAGCATTCCAATTGTCACTGAAGGTATATTGCTAATTCATAGTATGGATACCAGTATCAAGTTCAGTCAACTCGATATTTGAATATCCATAACGGATGTTATGGTGAATATAAACAGCTATCCAAAAAACAGTATCTCTGATAAGTCTAACAGTATAAACCCTACCTGTGTTACATTAATTATACAATGGAAACTCCCTTATTTTATTCAAACCATAATTATGGCCTCTTATCAGGATTTTGTGGTCAGATCTTAATTTCCAGAGCAGAAGTTATCAGTAAGCCACATAATGTTAAGTTCTGTGTAGAATTTTGTTGATAATGATTTAAATCATGTTTTTATTTCAAACATTGCTTGCTGTGACTATTAAGCTGCAAGCACTTAAATGAAAAAAAAACTTAATGACTGGACCAAAGCATAAAGCATTAGCTAGTTCAGGTTTTAAATATGAGAATAATAGAACAGAAAATGAGGATTTTACACCAGTTTTTATGAGGGCAAGACCAGGTATTTTCAAACTGGAGACTCGAGGTTGGCACATTGTGGACAACTGAGAACAACAATAGCAAATTTGAATAAATATAACAGCAGTTCATGGATCTTTATGGATGTAATCCTGCTTTTGGACTAAATTTTTACTTGAATAGGTTGTGGGGACCTTTTCTGATGTTGCAGGACTGTTTTGATTGAGTACTATGATCAGGAGAGTACAGGAGAGCTTCTAATGGTGAGCTGTTTCAATTTTATTGTTTTCTTTTGTTTGTAGTCTGACAAATGCATTAATTTCGTCTGCGGTGGCTGTTTTATCGTGGTCTGGTTAACATGTTCAGAATCCTGAGAATCAGAGCTTTCTGGTGATGAATAACGTGGTATACTTATGAACAGTCCTTTTGTAAATAACTGAATAGTTAAAAAAAATCTGCCAACCTGCTGGTGGGACCTCAGATTTTTAAGTAAAGACAACAGAAGAGGATCAACATCATACATTTAGGATTTTTTGCCACTTGATATCAATCCCCTGCTTTGTATTTTTCTCCAGTTGATTTTCTTATTCATAAAACGGCTTTTCTGTTTTCTGTTTGTGCAGGATGGTGCTCAGCAGGGTGGCGGTGTCTCTGTTACTCTCCAGCGGTTGTGGCTGTTTCAGTGATGATGCTCCTGATGACATGGTGCTGGGCAGGTGTTTCACTGCACTGCGTGTTCCCATCACACACAGCCCGCTGTTCCACCAGGTAGTGAACCTTTAAAAGACACAATGCACAAATAAACACCTGTTCTACTATAGATTAAAAAATGAGAGCTCCTTTCTTTACTCAGCATATAAATATTGTGTCAGATCAAATAAAGCCAGGGTTTCCTAAATGACTATCTCTAGATTTGGTTCTGCTGTCCCATAGTTTTTTATATAATTTTCCTACAGAGACAGTGATATGCATCTGCGCTGTAAAGATAGATTCTGCAAACAACCATGTTGCCATGCATGGACATGTCACACCTGGTACAACATCAACATTAGAAAACAACTATGTACTTGCAGGCAAAACAACAACACAGTGCAGTACAGTTTTGAATTATTGAGTTATGGATTTGTCTATGACTGCACTTTAAATGTGTTAATATGTGGATGACTGAAAAATACCAAAACTTAACTAAAGATCTGCTCCATACATTAAACAAAAAAGGTTTATTCAGGAACACTCTTTCACATATTTAACCATTTTATTGCAAAATGGATATACAGTTTTACTTGGCAGTGCTCTCTGGGTTAGTCAAGCAGTATGCTTTAACTTTCCAGGGAGTAAAGGGCTAGAAACCCCCATATGGATGGATACATTTATGACAATGCATACTGAAGACAAGAAAATTAGTTCAAAAGCAATTAATATGTAGTAGCATGAATCTCAATATGAGGGTGCAACAAGCTTTATGCTATAAAGGAGAAGGCTGGGGTGGAGGAGGTTAAGTTTTGCCAGCAGCAGCAGTGTAGTGCATCAGCATTCATGCAAACAGGGATTAGGGATTAGTACATCATATTCAGAAACAACACTGTGCTGAGAGAAAGAGCTGTGATTGGCTGTGGGAGCTGGGAGGCGAGCTGATGGCCAGCTGATAATGGCTGGGCATTTGACTACTGTGTCCTGCATGACCTAAGAGTAGGCTTCATTTTAAAAACAAAGTAATATTTATGAGACACACCAGTGATCAAAAAAGGCTCTACAGAATCAGCAAAGCAGAAAATGAGTTTTCAAATTGTTTAATCTATGCTGAGCCCATGGCTTAGCCTTACATAAAACTGTAGTTACTATCAGCTGTTTCTCTGATTGAAACTTAATTTTTGTCTTTCTTAACATAAGCTCTAAGCTAAGACAGCCTACCCGGTTTATTACCAAGTCTAAAATAACAGATTATCCAAAACTGGACCAATAGTGAAATATATTTCCAGCTTTCCGAATCCCTTGAAAAAATGCGTACTTAAGCAGACACTTGTTAACAAACCACAGACAAATGACCACGTGTTCTTGATATTTTAGGCTCGACCAGAAGACTATCCTGAGACACTGATCTCCTCGCAGCAGGCCATCTCGTTCCACAAACACTGGAACATCGACCCTGTGGCCGTCTACAAACACTGGCTGCAGGACACACAACCACGAAATGAGCTGTAGAAACACTACGTGTACAACCCAGGAGACATTCGGGCAGGATTTCTTTGGGTTCACACAAGATTTGAGTCAATCTCACAGTTTATCCCACAGTATGCAAATGACAGAAAAAAGTCAGCGTAATAGAGCAGCCCAGAATAATAATTCAGCAACATGTTTTTATTTAAAGTTTTAAACTCTCTAGACAAGCTGGTCATGTAATGCTATTCTTAAAATTGATTTATTTAATCTAACCTGATGGCTGGCTGCTGGTTGGTTGCAGCCTGACCGGTGCAAAAAGTGCTCAGACTGCTGAAAGAGTCTGTTGGGTTTATTACAGACAGGTACGGCTTTTATTTAAGAAAGAACATGTTTGTGTTGATGGTCATGTATTCCTCATTTGAAAACCTAAGTGTTTTAACTAAGTGAGAAAGGTTAAAAAGAGAGTAATCTGTGCTGTATTGGTGAACAGATTCCTCAGGTGTTTTATTTTATTTCCCCCCTGTGAGCCGACCTCTCAGAGACCGGAAAGTTTGGTGATAAAGACAAGGCCATGAAAGCAGCATTTGCATATAAAGACAACGCAGTACAAAATTACATAACGGCCTTACTCAAATAGATTGCTTAAAACCTTTGTATTGTCTGTGTTTGGAATTTACATGTTTTTAGTAGGACTGTATTGCCTCATCTGTATGACAATCACTGTACATCACCCAGTGTATTCCCACTGTAACTGAGCTCTGCCATCATTACGCCTTAAGACATTCACATTGATTCTGTGACAGTGTAATATTTGGTGTCCCAGTCTGTTAATTCACATTGTATTATGGCATGAGCCATACACAGCAAGAGCTCCACATTTACACACAGTGCGGCACTCCCCGCTGTAAGGCCTGTCTTGCTGCCTCTGAAGCTGCACAGAGGGGGATCACTTTGCCACTTGTTACACTTTTTTGATGCTCATAGTGAAGGTGAAACATCATAGAGGCATAATTATTAAGGCCTGAAACAACACCGTGAGTTAACCTAGAGTTTCTCGAACTAGGGAAGAACTTATCCTAAAGTGAGAGCTAAAAAACCTTTTAAAGCTCCTGTGACGAAATGTTGGTTTGTGTTGATGCTGGCGCCCCCTGAGAGCTTAGCGGTCTTTTCCTGTTTTACACGTTTTCTTTGTTTTCTGAGGAAAAAAAAGGATCCTGCTTTCGTTTAACAGTTGAACATATCACTCATGAATAGCATAAATCACTGCCATGAAATATATATAAAAAAGAAGCATTTTAAAGCAGTCTGATCTACTACACAGATGTACTCTTAGACATTGAAAATAGCTATATTGAACAACAACGGTCCACATTTTAAACTGTAACTAAAATATGCCAAGAACAAAAATAAAAAAACCTTCGATATATGCAATATACCATACAATGCAGCACATCCTAAATTTAGTGTCTGATTTTATTTCCCTCCCAGTCAACAATCTTAAGAAATGGATGAAACATCAGAAGCAGAATTTAACATTTTTCAAACTTACAGAACAGTTGGGACTTTTTGATACATGCTTATTTCCTTGCAAAATATTTTTCTCGAGATTTTTTTATGTTGTTTTCTTAGAAATTATCTCATGTATGTATGTGCAGTATGTGCGGTATGTATGTATGTATGTATGTATGTACAAGGGCTGAACGATGAAAAAATGAAAAGAACCAACATTGCAATAGTTTTTTCTGTCTGTGGAATATATTGCAATTCTTTCCCCAATAAACTACATTTTAATGTATCAGTGAAGTGCATTTTATGTACAGTATTTAGATTTTAAATCAGCAATAATGTAATTTTCTACTTTGGGTCTTTAAGTCGTTTTCTAGAGAAAACCCAAAGAACAGCCTCCTGTAATTGAGCATCTGCCTGGAGAGTCATGCTGCTGTATCTGTGACAGCATCAGTATCACATGTAGCCTGCATAAAGGAGACACATAGACTCTGTGTGCACAATGCTCAGTTCTTTGACTTCAGAAGGTGATATCAGGTAGACTTTAAAGTAGATTAGTCTTGAAAACAAGAAGACTTGCGGTTTTGGTTTACATCCGATCACACAGAAATTGCAACATTTAGGCCTGTGATGCAACGATTCTGCATGCACACATCACCATCACGGTTGTAAAACTATAAACCGTTCAGCCCTATGTATGTACTGTATGTTTTATATAAAAAGGTAGAGCCAAACATAATTTCAGACATGTTTTAATGTATTTGCTGTTTACATGTTTGACCAAATGGGATGTCATTGTGTAAGTGAGTCCCTAACTGAAACTTTGAGTTCAACTTTGTTTAATTTACTCCTGTCCTATGCACACAAATCTCTGTGTATGTGTGAAGACCAGACTGGACCTGTAATTACAGCAACAGACATAAACATGTATTTAAATGCATTTTTGCACCTGGGTTTTATGCAAGTACACACTGAAAACCTGTCATCTCTTCAAAGTAAACTAGACTTTTTTAATAATTTAAAACAAAATATTCACTGGGTTTAACAAAAAACTTTAATGGATTCCCAGCAGACTGACAGGACTTGTGGGGTAGATGCTGTTTTTTAAAAACACAAAGAGAAACACAAAATAATGCCTGCCATTCACCATTTGTCCTTTATCTGGGGCTTAACTAAAACCCCAGACACGGTCTGAGTTTTCTACACTTGAATAAACATGGCCAAATGTTTGATATGAAGGTTTTTTTTTTTTGTTTTTTTTTTTTTTTACAAAATTTTGCTTTGTTGTTATAAAAAAGTTCATGTTGTAACAGGGTAGGAGGTTTTTATGTTTACTCTCTGTCTTTGTCTTTCAGATTTCAAAGGTTGCTGATACTGCTCAGTCACAGTATTAAAGGAGATTTAGTTTTTCTTTTCCTGTTTCTTTCTTTATTCCACACATGTCACACTCTTTGAGACCAGAATCACATATGTTATGAAGTGCCTGAGTGACATGTCACTGTGACACTGTAACCATAGTAACAGGGGGACAGACAGCCCACAAACACTGCTTCTCTATGAAAGCTTTGTGTGATGCTCAACACATTACATGTTGTTATAGATACTGTGTATTTGTGCTTTCAGAGACAACATATTTCAGTACAAGTAATCAGAATACTGAGGGATGATATTTAAATGTTACTTATTGAACTGCCAATAAAATATTCTTTTTCTGTCATTTTGTTTGAGCAGAAGATAACAGCTCAGATTTTAGGAAAGCAGACACTGTTGTAACTAGCTCGTCAGTGAGCTCTTCTTTGCTCTACTTAACTTTCAAATGTTTTTTTTTTTTTTTTTTTTTTTTTTTTTTTAAATAAGTTCCCTTCATATCAGGATTCTGCTGTTGCTCCACTATGGTTAAATAAAAACTACAAAGAAAAACAAATTTTTTACATTTTCTTTTAAAGACACAGGAACACTGCTGTCATCAAAGATATGATCTTCACCTCTTAAGCTTTCCTTTTTTCTCATTTACGCTGGCTAGCTTGCTTCTTTGCACTATTATTAGTCAGCTAGCTAAAGGAGGCATCTCCCAGCAAAATCAAAAATTACTCAAGAATGGAATTTTTCTGAGAGATGGACTGTGAATGCTGCATGTTGATTGGCTGATGCCCAACTGCTAATGCTGTGTCTGAAAACAAGACATCATAAGTATGAATGATTTGGATTAAATAGTGGAAAAGTTGAAGCATAAAAAGGCCCACTATATTGCTGAAAGGCTTGTGCGAGAAAGATCAGCCTGGTAACTCACTGGCTGTTTTCGAACTCGCCTACTATTCTAGCTGATTTGCCCAAATGTAGTATGCAGTATGCGAACAAATGCGAAAGTTGGCTGACGGTTACAAAAAGTGCCATTACCTTTTTACCTGCGTCACCGATCCGCCTGCTCTTTACCTTTGCTGATGCGCCACACTGCTGCTTTCAGTAGGCCAATTCGAAAACAGCCACTGAGTGTGAGTCAATCAGTGCAGGGCCAGGTGTGTGTGGCTGATTGCCACTAACTGGGGCCAGGTGTGGCAAACTTACTTAAACTCTTGGGCTGCAGCACTCTGTGCTGACTAATTATCTCATCTTCAGGAGTATTGAGAGCATCTCATTGTGTTATTTCCTCTGAGTTGGAAAGTTTAAGGTTGCATAAGCATTGTCAGTACAATCTCTTCAGTAAATTTTATGAGAACAACCAGTTTGTTGGTGCCGGAAACTATTAACCAGCCTTTTTGTTTCTCCTTTTCACAACAGTCTTGTGATCTTTGTGTTTCTTCTGAAGATAGTTTTCTCAGTCTCCGTAGAAGTTTGTGCTCCTTTTCAGCTGCGTGGCAGCAGTGGTTTATTTCCCCTTTTCGCAATATTATCAAGAAGCAGAGTTTTTTTGTTTGTTTTGTTTTGGGGCTAGGTTTTATCTTAAGCTTTTGTTTTCCTCCTTCCATCAATCACTTGTGGTTTAGTGATTATCCTTCTAGGATAACTTTTAATAACCCGTTGTCTGCCTTTTGTGTCACACTGCACACACTAAGAAAGACAAACCCACAATGTTGACTGAAATGACTTGAAAACTGACAAAAGTAATAAAAAATTACTGAAAATTAACTAATGAAAATCAGACATGGCTTTTGAAGAGTGGTTCATCAGAATAATTTTAAATAATCTACTGAACTTGCCTGGACTAAAATAATGGAATCCCTAGAAAAGATTGAAAATAATGTGACCATAGGGTGACCACATGTTAAACTAAGGTGTGTCTTCTAATTAGCATCACAGGTGTCTTCAAATCTGTAATCAGTCAGTCTGCCTATTTAAAGGGTGAAAATTAGTCCCTGTGATGTTTGGATCATGGTGTGTACCACACTGAACATGGACCACAGAAAGCTAAGGAGACAGTCCCAGGAGATCAGAAAGAAAATTATAGACAAGCAAAAGGTAAAGGCTAAAAGACCATCTCCAAGCTGCTTGATTTTCCTGTGACTACAGTTACATTTATTATTCAGAAGTTTAAGGTCCACAAGACTGTAGCCAACCTCCCTGGACGTGGCTGCAAGAGGGAAATTGATGACAAACTGCAGAGACAGATAATACGAATGCTAACCTAAGGGCCCAGAACAACTTCCAAGACTCCACTGTTTAAAGCAACTCATAAAAAAAGGGCAGCTGAAATTTGCCAAAATGCATATTTACAAGCCATAACACTTCTGGGAGAATTTCCTTAGGATGGATGAGACAAAACTGGAGCTTTTTTGCAAGTCATGTCAGGTGTGTGTTCACAGACACAAAAATTAAGCATACAAAAAAAAGACCTCTGTCCCTACTGTGAAACATGGAGGAGGCTCGGTTATCTTCTGGGGCTGCTTTGCTGCATCTGGCACAGTGTCTTGAATCTGCAGGGTACAATAAAATCCTAAGACTATCAAGGCATTCTGGAGCCAAATGTGCTGTGTGTCAGAAAGCTTGGTCTCAGTCCAGGTCATGGGTCCTTCAACAGGATAAGGACCCAACGCACACAGCTAAAAACACCCAAGAATGGCTAAGAGCAAAACATTGGACTATTCTGAAGTGGCCTTCTTTGAGCCCTGGTTGAAATCCCATTGAATATCTGTGGAAGGAGCTGCAACATGCAGTCTTGAGAAGGCACCTTTCAAACCTGAGAGCTGGAGCAATTTGCTCACAAGGAGTGGGCCAAAATACCTGTGACATGTCCAATTATGTCCCAGTTTAGCTTAATGTATCTTAGCTTATCATAAATGAAATTTGTGCAATTTGAAGAAAATCCCTCGGCCAAATGACTTTGCCTTTTGATCTATGACCTCCAAAATCTCTTCAGTTTATCCTTGAGTCAGAGTGGGCATGTGTGCGAGGTTTGATATGGATCCCTCAAAGGGTTCTTGAATTTGCAGGAATACGTTGGATGGACAGACAATACAAAGTTATAATACCTCCTGTCTCAATTATCAGCAGTGCAGATTTAAAACCATGTAAAGTCAGCAGAAGATTGATGCTTCTGTTTTACAGCACTGTGAGCTTTGATGTCCACCAAAGGAACATTTTATTGCTGTGAAAGCACACACTGAACCAGTCTGACACTAACTTCCTATTTCATTTTAACCACTGCAGCTAGCTCGCTGTTTATTTTTTTCTCATATCTTTTACTCATAGACAGTATTTGTTGTATCAGTTATTATCGAGGAAGGCATTCATATTAAATTCAGAGATGCTTATGGTTCACTTCCCCATTTCAGACGTCTAGCTTTCCTCTTTGAATAACATATTAACTCTGTAGTGGAAATCTTAAAAATGGAGCTGTTCCTTTCACGCTGGGAGTTTCAGTTGTATGCATGAATTTTAGCCCAGTTTCCTGAAAATGATCTTAACAGCAAACTGTGATTGAAAAAGAATTAATGAACTGGAATGGAGATTGCGAGCCAGGCCTTCTAGTCTAACATCAGTGCCTGACTTCATAAATGCTCTGTTGAATGAATGGGCCCAAACTCCCACAGAAACACTCCAAAATCTTGCGGTAAGCCTTCCTAGATGATTGGAGGTTGCTATAGCTGCAAAAGGGAGGCCAGCTCCATATTAATGTACATGTATTTGAATACATTGCCATTACAGTCCCTGTTGGTGCAATAATCAAGCTGCCAAATACTTTTCTCTGTGTATGTTTTGATTCTTTGCCTGCTGTGGGTTAAAGATTGGTATTATACAAACTAAAACTGATTGATAGACTGCTTTTCATTGTCAATTATTAAACTGTCATGTTTTATCTAAATTCAGGTAAAACATTAAGGTTGAAACTATAACAAATGATCCCTGCTAAGTATTTCAGGATAGTACTGTTTGTGCCTGCAGGGTCTGTTGCATGTTTTATTTGGGAAAAGCTTTTTGCACATTCAGTGCCAACTGTCAGAATGACATATTGGGAGAGCCTCAAGAGAAGTAAGAACTTAATATGAAGTGTCAGAGTGTCCATCAAAGGGTAAGTTTTCCTTTTTATATGATGTATGACCTGCATCAACAGTGTACTACGGGACAAGAACAGAAGGTCCCATCGTGCTCTGGCAGCCTGATCACCATCTGTCAGATCAGACGGCTGAGCAGCTATGGGGTTTTCTGGTGTGTCCCTGAAACCAAAGATTTCTGACAGGACAGATGGAAGAAGACCAAAACTCAAAGTTTTATTTGTAAACAACGTTCAGAAGTCTCTTGTGTCTCACCAATCTGGCTGCTCTCTTTGCTCAGCCTCTAGAGGCTCTTGATGTTGTTCAAAGACAAAAGAGGGAACAGCATTTCATTTCCTTCTCACCAAGGTGAATTCAACAAGACAGGATAAATATTGAGGCAAAGCCGTACACAGATATGAAAGTTGAACCCTGGTAAACAGAGATTTTATCTTTCTTTGGTTAAATTAGTTATAAGCTGCCTAAATGAAGCTACACCTGAGGACAGAGAAGAGTGAAGATGATTATTTTATGAGGGTGTTCTGCGCCGAGCTTGTTGTTGTCGGTTTATTTGAAATGGCTAATTCTTTGGCTAATCGTTGGTCACTATATCAGATACTAAATCGTTTGTGCAGTTAGGTTTTTCTCATCTATTTGAGTTTCTATTATTGCAGAGTGTAATTTCCCCCTTTTTTAGTGTTTTGCACACATTACACACATTACAATGTTTCAAACTAGAAATTTTCAAAAGGGTGCAATAAAAACACTAGTTTTTATTTTTCCAGTGACAATTATGAATGTACAATCTTATGAAAGTCAACTTTACCCAGTGCTGAGTATCTTTTTTTTTTTTTTAAGTTTCCTGCTATGTTAAAACATAACTGCTATTTAAAGAGCTTCGAAGAAGAAGAAAATCGGTGCTCAGATACAAAAAAGGAACATTATATTTATTGTTACATCAATACAAACTTATGTGAAGTGGCTCTGGACTACTAAGCTTGAGTCCTGGTTAGATTATGATTGATTATATGGTCCCAAAAAGTTGCATTTTATTTGAAATCCTTCTTTTTTGTCTTCTTCATCATCCATCGTGGAGGGCTTCTGTGGCCATCTCCTCCCCTTATGCTCATTCTTCCTCTTCTGCTGTGTTCTTGCTGCTTCATCTTGGTTTAAGTCACTTGAGGCCTCTTTTATACACAGACACATGATTGAAGTGTTCCTCACATTGAGTTTGCACAGGTGCAATGGGAGTGAGACTAATTGGTAATCAGAGTTTTGCTTTTGAAGGCCAATGTTTCAAGGTGAACACAGACAAATGATGAAAATTATGTTCAGAGATTTGCAAAACTGCGTTTGACATGGCATTTGCATGAGACCAATCAGATTCATGCCTAGAGTTTAGCAGTTTGGAGTCATGCTGTTGATACATGACAGCTTTGAGTCTCAGAGATGTGTGTATAGTTCAATTTTCTGTGTTGGAAAAAAATGTTAAATGTTGCTTTTATCAATTCTATAATATTGATATATAGAGGTACTGGCCTTTGCATTCATAAAACTAGTACAACCGCTTCGTGGTTGAGAAACATGAAGCCCATGGACCCTGACCTTTAACCTCCTAAATCTAATCAGTTCATCCCTGAGCCAGACTGGACATTTGTGCAAAGTTTGATGAAAATCCATCAAAACCCTACTGGGTTCAAAAGTCGGGGAATGAGTTCATATGAATGCGATGTCTTGGCTTTATAAAGGACATTTTATTCTTGAGAAATATTGCGCGACACCTTTTCTTCCACAATAGTCTGAGTCTGTACTGTAAAAGTGACAAATACATTGTAGAGGTTTTTAAAATTGCTTTTATTCCCATCAAAAGAAAAAAAAGCTTTAAGAAAAATCACTGACAACCACTCAGACTGCGTAAAAGTCAAAAAAGTCCCTTTCTGTTAAAAGTTGTCTGAAACTGTGTGATTCACAGAGCCTGCACCAATCCCACCATTACGACACAACCTGACTGGTTCTACTTATTCACTGTAGAATCCCTCATTTTAATCTATGTGAATCCACAAAAACCCCACTTTGATTTGTTTATCTCTGTTTTCTGAGCAGCTGGAGAGGATAGAACTGCCTAAACCGAATCGAATACATAGAATATGAACAGTCCATAGTGTGCACAAATGACAGTTCAAATATCCTAAAATCTGCCTATAAAAAGTATTCCTTGAATGTTTTACCCCTTTATTGATTTTATACATCAATAATGTTCAATATAATTTAGCTTTTTTGAAAAAAAAAAGTTACAATAAAACTTTTTAATCTCAAAGTGAAAATACATTCCTACAAAATAATGTCAATAAAACAAAAAAAAAATTAAAGTAACATAAGTGAGTGCATAAATATTTACTCCATCAAGTCAGTTCTTAGTGTACCTCTTGGCTGCAATCACAGCACTGAGTCTGTACGGCTAGGTCTCAATTTTACTTTATTCTTCTTTGCAAAACTGCTCAAGCTCTGTCAGGCTGCATGGGGTTCGGGTGTAAACAGACATTTTCAAGTCCAGCCGCAAAGTCTCTATTGGTTTGAGGTCTGGGTTTTGACTTGGTCACTCCAGAACATTCACCTTGTTGTCATTAAACCATTTCTTTGTAGCTTTCTCTGGATGCCTTTGGTCACTGTCTTTCTGGAAAATAAATCTTCTCCCAAGCCGTAGTTTACAAACCTTCCAGGGCCATCTGCCAAGAAGCATCCCCACAGCATGATGCTACCACCACTGTACTTCACAGTGGGGATGGTGTGTTTGTGGTGATGTGCAGTGTTTGGTGTCCTCCAAACATCGCGTCTTGTCTGATGGCCAAAAAGTACCATTTTAGTCTCATCAGACCAAAGAACTTTCATCCACTTGACCATGGAGTCTCCCACATGCCTTCTGGCAAACTTGTGATGAGATTTGATTTTTAGTTTTCTTCAACATTAGTTTTCTCTTTGTCACTCTCTCATAAAGCTTTGACTGAGGAAGAACCCGGGCAACAGTTGTTGCATGCAGAGTCTCTCCCATCTCAGCTGCTGAAGCTTGTAACTCCTTCAGAGTAGTCATAAATGTCTTGTGACCTCTCACTAGTTTCCTTCTTGCATAGTCACTGAGTTTCTGTGGATGCCCTGATCTGGGCAGATTTACACATGTACCATATTCTCTCCATTTCTTGATGATGAATTTAATGGAACTCCAGGGGATGTTCAGTGCCTTGGAGTATTTTTTGTATCCATCCCCTGACTTACAGCTATTCTTTGATGCTCTAAGTGCTCTTTTGTCTTCATGGTGTAATGGTAGCCAGGAATAATGATTAACCAGTGAATAGACATTTCAGACACATGTGTCTTTTTACTATGATCACTTGAGATCATTTTACTATACTCAGGTTATCCCCATTTCACCTGTTTAGAGACAACTAGCACCACTTTGCTGGACCTCTGTTGAATTAGGTCAGTCACTTTAAAGGGGGTGAATATTTATGCAGTCACAAATTTTATATTGTGTGTTTTAGTTTAGCTGACATTACCTTGAAGAAATATGTTTTCACTTTGACAATAAATATTTTTTTTGTAACTTTTTTGTAAAAAAAAAAAAAAAAAAAAAAAAAGCCAAATTATATCGGCTATGATTGATTTGTAAAATCAATACATGGGTAAATCATCCAAGGGGGTGAATACTTTTTATAGGCACTATATGTAGTTTCTTTGTATTGCTCTGTTGATAACATACACCATTGAAGAAAGCACAATGAGTCTAAAAAAGGTTTGGTTCACATCAGATTTACTCCTCAAAACCAGCACAAAACAGAGTGACAATAAGTGGTGACAAGAGGAAAATACGTTTTTAGAGGCAGTGGGCAGGAAAGATGCAGGTGATGAAAAAGCTCCTGTGTGTGATGGGACTGAATGGAAGAAGAGGGAGAAAGGGATCAAGGTGTTCTTCTTTTGGAAGGTTTGATGCTTTGCTAGAAAACATCTGATGTCCCACCTGGAGTAATGACCTCAAACAGCCTCCATACGTATTCCTTCTGCCCAAAAAATGTTATATGATGGGGCTTTTTAGTGAGGGTTGTCAATTTCTGTAGCATCACGGTGTCATCTGTCCTATAATTTTAAACTATTAGTCTTTTTGACAGTGTGCATACTATTGAATCTGTTTTAATATAGACAACTTATCTACATCTGTTGTACAGAGGTGAAGCCAAAATACCTGCTCCCACTGTGACTATAAAGACAGCACTTGAGAAACTTTATAGTTTGACCTAGGTATATCTGATAACAGTAAGGGGGAGGGTTTATGACCTATACTATAGCCAGTCAGCAGGGGGAGCTCTAAAAATGTTGGCCTCAATCCCTGGAGTCTGTTTTGTTGTCCTTCTTAAGATAATTATGATACAACAAGTAAAACCAAAACTGCAAAGAGAAGGGGGATACACTTAACACCTGGACCCAAAATGCTGGTTGAATATTATGCCTGTCCTGTCAGATGTGAGCATAAATAAGCCCAAGTCATTCTCTTTTTTCAACACCACTTTATTTACATTTTCATTTTTTTTTTTAATTTGCTGAGGAGTCAAGAGTAAAATTCAGAGTCAGAGCCAGAAGTGTCCACTATCCAGGCCAAACCTAATAGGACCAGCAGTATGCTGGGCAGTTGTAAGCGCTGTTTTCAAGCCATTTTAATACAAATACAGATTATAAAAGCCAACAAATTTATTTATCCTTTGGGGAAAAATGATGCATTTCCCCCTACAAAGCATTCTCTAAGGCCAACATCCTTTTTAGAATCCAACTGTACTCAAAGTGTCATCATTATACTAAAATCATATACAGTATAACATACTGAAGATAAATAATTTTCACATCTGCCTCCTAAAAATGCTCAGAAACCATCATATATTCTTCAATAAAAACCATCTATAAAAAAGAACAGAAAAGTAGAAATGTTTGGTACCAGACATGCAATACTTTGCAAAACTTTTAGGTGGGATTGGGTCTAAAATTGAGGCTGAAGTAAGGCGTAGATGTGGCGAGTAAGTCACCTAAGAGCACCATCAGGCAGGAAGGAGGATTTACACAACCCCAGGTGTGCTCTGGATGTCCTTGCATATCACCAGGGGCATGGGGAAATAATCTGTTGAAAAAATTAACAATGTCTATTTTTGAAGGGCAGAGTAAAAGTGGATATGGAGAGCAGGCATGGCCGAGGGTACCGTCTGGGTGGGTAGTAGGGTTGTTGGTAGTAGGGTTGGGTTTTGGACGTCCCAAGGGCCCGAAAACTGACAGTAGTCTTTGGGCGGATTACCAGGAGTGAAAAGGCCTGGAAAAAATAGGTGGCTGCCCACCCGCCCCCTCTCCAGCTGGGGGTTGTGCGGTGTTAATCTTGTTGACTAAAACTGTGACTAAAAATATTAGTCGACAACCTTTTGTTCCATGACAAAAACTAGGCTTAGACAACAAAAACAAATCTGTGATGACTAAAATTGACAAAAACTAAGTTTAGTTTTTGTCAAGATGACTAAAACTAGACTAAAATGTAATTTAGTTTTCATTGGACTTTCAAAATCTGTGATATTTCTCCACTGTGGGTAAATCTGTCATAAAACAATGTATCTATAGCTATTCTGCCTCTCAGCTGTAGAAAGCAGGGACCCCAGGTTTGGCAGAGTGCAGAGAACACACAACTATGATTTAGTACCAGATTTAGGCAAGAAAATAAATGCTTGGACTAAAAGTAAAGACTAAAATGTGAGCTAAAACTAGACTAAAATGTTTTGAGTTTTTGTCGACTAAAACTAGACTAAAACTAAAAAGGATAGAAAAGTCTAAACTGTGACTAAAACTAAAATGCATTTCATTTAAAGACAAAAACTAAGACTAAAATTAAAAATAGCTGCCAAAATTAACACTGGGGTTGTGGCATCTCAGGCCCTGTAATGAATCTTAGCATCCTATGTGCCTAAAAGTCATGCACATGAATTTACACTGATAAATGCAAATGCAGATAAATATTAGGTAAATATTCAATTCAGTGTTTGAGGTATTTTTACACAGCAGTGTGAGTATAAGCTCTTAAAAGTCTATTTGTTTATTGTACTGCTTTTTTTGCATTTACCGATTATTGCACTCAGCAACAACGTATCTTTTACTAACTTGAAAGATTCAAGACTTTTAAAACAAAATAGGGTGGTTTTTACCATTATTAAATAGTACAGCCTTAGTATGAAAGGAAATACTGGGAGAGAGAGCGGGGGAAGACATGCACCAAACGTGCACAGAGAATGTGAACCAATCGATCAAACGATCTGTGCGTTGAGGGTGTCGGTGCCTGCCTTACCAACTGAGCTAAACTGACGTCTGGATTCAGAGCTTTAAAGAAAACATCTTGGGCTTCAGACCTGTAAGCCACCCTGATGCTCCACGTATGATGGGATTAGAAGGGGTAGAGGAAGCTGGAGCTTTCATGATAAGGTGTGTGGTACAAATGTTTTGTTTGTGGGAAAGGCCTCAAGAACTAAGATGAACAGTAGAGAAGTGGTTCGCTCAGCCACAGGCGTCAGAGATGATCACACAGGGGATTAGATTGTTGAGGCCCAGCTCCTGAACTTACAATGAAACTAATAATGTCATATTTAGAGGACAACATTTCTGATCATCTAAACCCTAGAACCTCATTCTGAATTCAGTTTATCAGCATTAGCTGTTGACATGGACAAAATCAGAATAAAAGCAAAATAAATTTCATTCTAAATAGAAGGTGCAGGTTCATGTTTGTTTTTTAAGGCATATTTGCACGCACTTGTTCTGTTGTGTTTTCTTTAACCTCACCTGCATGTCTCAGGGAGTCCTCTGGTTATTGACTGCAGGAAGTTTGTACCGCTGAGCTTTTATTTTAATTTGAGACAAAACGCTAAAAAAAAAAAAAAAAAAAATGGCAGAACATGATGAAGATTCCTTTGGTAGAAACAAAACCAAACACATGAGTGTTTGAGTTAATACTACCTTTTTCATGTTAAAGCACATTTTTATCTATGTTAATAGGAAGGAAGAGTTTCTTGTTCTGCTGTTTCTGACAGATTAGAGTGGTACAGCTGTGCTTGCGTTTAAATAATTTCATTCTGGTTAAATACTGCTTAACTGGGTGCAAAAATTCAGTGTGGAAACATTAGAAAAGCTTCTTTAATGTCTTCACAGCTCCAACAGCAACACAGACTGTTAACCAGCCAGGGGGCTGAAGTTAAGATTTATTTCCAAAGAATGGGTTTGATTTATGCCCTCGATTGATTTTCAAGTGTCTGTTTGGGCGATGAACTTCATGACGTGAGTCAGTTCAAGGTTTAACAGAACACTGAAGTGAATTCTGTGATGGCTTCTCATGATTCAGCAGCAGTGAGTCATAATAAAAGTAATTTAATCACTTTTAGGTTTCATTATGGCTTTCACTCTTTTGATTTCTGACTTTTTGTAGTGTGATTTTTGGAGTGTATGTACATATTTTGAGCTCTTTCTACACCAGCTGGAAACTAAGGGGCACAAAGTGTTTGCAGTCAGGCCCTGAGGCTGTCACTGAGACTCATTTTCCGTGAGCTGTCTTTAATTTCTTTAAAAATGTTTTAGTTTCCATTTGTGTCTTCCTCTGAGCTGTATTGTTATAATTTTACTTTATAAAGCAGATGAATTTATAAATTTTCCACTTTATTTCCTACTTTTTAAAGCACTTTATAGTGTGGGTGAATTAAATCATTATTATAATGCTCAGCCCTGAAGCTGGCAAGCTACAATAGCTAGCTGTCATGTCCAGAGTCATTCATTATCTTAAAAGCTTCTTTCTCCCAGTGATTTATTCTGGGTGGTGCAGGTTACTGGATTCACTGGTTCATAACAAACACTGTGTGGGCCTGTTGAACAAAGGGGGGAAAGCCTTGTACTGATTTGTATGATTCATAGTTTAACATGCTCCTGTCAATAACTTGCCACAGAGGCTGACAACAGAGCTTTGAGACATCAATCAAAGTGCTGCTGAGAGAAACACCCACTCAGAGAAACATGGCCGGGACTGTTTACATGAATACACCCAAACAAAGTTTCAACCTTCTCTCAAAAGCTGGAAAAAATCCTAGAAGTCCAAAATGCATTCACATAAAGTGAAGTATTATGGAAGATTAATTCAAATTCTAATAAAAGTTAGAAAAATTAACTTTCATATGAAAGAATCTTGTTGATGCTAATCTTGATAGAGAAATATAAAATCTAGGGCGCAGATGGCCTAAAGACGGGGTGTTCAGTTGGTGGGGCAGGACCCAAAATTGGGTTACAACGCTGTTCTCTGTGGGTCACAAATACGTGGTTGTAATAAAAAAATGTGAAAATAAATTGTACGCCGTATTTGATTGGAAAATCAAAGTTGGATTTTTAAAAAATGCTCGCTTCGGTGTGTCTCTCTGTTCAGTCATATGTTCTTGTTTAATCTTCATTTTTAGAATTTTGGGTTGCTTCATTAATGAAGTTCCTGTAAAGGTTTTTCTTTTTAAATCTGCATTTAGATTTTTATATATGACAGGCGGATGCATTTATGAACCACCAAAGTTTATGAATAAAGCTTCAAAATCATGAAAAATGAGGCAGTAATACCTGCTCTTTCTGGGCATGTTGGTTGAATATGTCAAAGCCACACCCACTCATGAGAAATACCATCCTGTCAAATAAAAATTAGAAAAGCTACAACCTGTATGGAGGACTCATCTGTCTCTTTTTTAAACTGGCAGAGAAACAATCACATTTTTGTCATGACAGAGCTAAAAAGTCTCTGTTCATTTTTTCATCCTTTATTTAACACCTCAGGTATTCCTTTTTATCATTTTCTGAGTTACAATAAGTTGTTTCTCTCTCCCATTTATGAAACGTCTTTGTTGTTAAGTTATGGCTGAAAATACTCAATTCCCATTGTGTTGCTCTTCAAAATCAAAGTCTTTGATGATGCGACAGACTTGGCAGGAACACAACGTGTTCATTATCAGATACTTAATTAAACTTCAGCATTGCAGTGCTAACAGCAAAGAGAGATTAAACTGTTGCTGCTTTGAGAGAGACAAAGCCACATCCTGCTTCTTTTAATCATCCAGGACCAAAGAAAAGTGAAATATGGCTGAGACACTCCTTCAGCAGGTAAGATGTTTGTTCCTGCTGGTTCAAGTGAAAAATAGATAAGCACCTCAATTAGCCTACCCCCTGATCTTACGATATCTATATTGAGCTGTAGGCCACTGTGGCTGATTGATTTGTCAAATTTACATCACACTGAACAAAAAACACAGCATTTAGCTGGATGTTCATTTTCAATGGAGGCAGCGCTAGATGAGCTTCTCAGGGATTTTATATTAGTAGTATTGGGGGGCGGGATAATTCCCATAGTGCCTGTGTAGGGTATCTGTGAATATATCTGTAAAGACCTACAGCTATTTTACGTTGTGGACAATGAAGGTTTTAGAGGGTAAGAAAACAAGTCCAAATATAAGTGCATATTACTAAGCCAAAGGCACACTTATGGCACATATTGTTATATTCAACATGAAATTATTGTTAAATAAATGCCAGCGTCACTTTTTTTTCCAAGTCTTCATTTGATGCTTTGGGCTTTTTTTTGATATTGCAATAAATACTGTACAGTGGACTTGTTACTGAAGTATTATCATACCGCAAAATCTTGATACCATTACATCCCTATCAATAACATAGCAGCTCTTATCAAGGGTATTTTGTTTTACAAAATATTGATGCAACCTCCATTAAACAAACAATTTTAAAAGCTGTTTTCTTCCACACTTAAGGACAGACCTGACCAAGATTGATCATTGACTTTTAAAGTTTTCATGTTATTTCAGTAAACTCTATTCCTCTCAGATACTCAGTATGTAACTTCTGCCAAGGTCGGAGTTAAAGTCAGAGACAAAACACCGAATCATTTACCAGGAGAGAAACAAGGACCGTTGGATTATGTTCTTATCGCGCTCCAAATTTACGACAGCCTGCTGGAGTAAGAGCCTTTCTTTTCATTTTCCGTAACACAGTTTCATACTGAGCTGTACTTTGGACTTTTAGATTACAGCAAAATTAGATTTGTCATAATTTAACACCTTTTAGGTATGCCCATGAGGAGATCAGCAAAAAGACAAGAGGTGCCATTTGTCCGCTAAATGAAAGTTAGTCACAGTAGTGCTCTGAAAATAAAAGCTATATTTGTGTCTGAGGAGGTTTGATGTTGGATTATTCTGACCTTTATTCCTCTCTTTTAGCTCACATAATAATTTGATATTTTCCCCACATGTAGTGTAGCATATTATGATAAAATCATTCTGTTTGTATTTCTTTGTCACAGCTGGATCAGCTCGGCTATCTTAAGCCTACCATGAAGAATCATTATCACGGCATCGGTGCAGCCTGTCCCACTTTTTTTATTTGTGATCTTTCCTTGGAGATGTTGCTGCTGCCTCCACTGTGTGGATAGATGGCTTTTAATGATTGATAAATACTATCACACACCTGGATCACAGAGGAATAAATTGCATGAGAACTTAAAAGGGTTTTTTTTTTGTAAGCAATCTTATCTCTAAACTGGGTCATGAGTTTGATCCTTGATCCCATGCTCTTCAGCGCCTCATGGAAAGATTGAATATCTTTTTACTAGACCATTCTAGTTGGCACTCTCTGTTCCTGAGTATTCATAACTAAGATGCAGGAAGATGGGTCAACACTAATTTCATCTTGTTGCTGCTGCACCAGAGTCTAGTTAACCTCTATGATGGCAGTATTCATTTGAGCATCGTATGGACACACATGTTCAGACATCAACACACAATGGCGCCCTTGTCTCTTTTGTTGTCAATTCATTGGTCATTCAGATAAGAAACTATTTACTGATGTAAACAGGCGTCACTTTCCTCTGCTGGTGGCAGCTACAGGCAAGGGTGGATGGGTCTCTGACCACCCAAACAAAAGTTGAAGAGAAAATGGCCATTCAGGTAGTCGACAAATAAATTACTCACGTTCATTGAAATTCAAATTCATGATGGGCCAATCAGAGCAGCAAGACAAAATGATGTTGTGCGCAACACTTGAGCTAACAGGCTACTGCTGCCATAGATTAGTAATGGCGGAGCTTCATCGTGGATAAAATTTATGCCAAGGCCAGTTGGGGGACATATAAAAAAACATCTTCTCTGCTAAGACAAGCTTTTGATGTGGCTCTTTGCTCTTATCTTAAAAAGAAATGTGGTCCAGTTCTGACAAAACTGCAGCCATGACTAAGTCCGAGCTAATCACTCTACTGGCAGCCATTGTATACAGCCACTCACACAAAAACCATCCCATTCCTCCCATAAATATCACAAACGCATATGTTCAAGGCAGTCGGCAGAAGATCAACAACATCTTTAACATCATGAAAAGCTTTTGGTGTTGTTTTTATTCTTGATCTCATACAGAAACATGGTCCAGTTCAAGTAAAACTGACACTATGCTAAAGCTACATCCAAGGTAATCACTGCAGTGGAGGCAGCCATTACAGACGGCTTTGAGTGCAACTAAACCCCGCCCATAGCACAAGTCTGTACGGCTCTGTAAGTGTAGTAACTCAGTCAGTCAGTCACATATAGACCCATGTGTAGGGCTGACTCTGGCGGTCAGCCAAAGAAGATTAAAGGTCTCTCAAAAAAGTTTCTATGGAATAAAGGCAAGGTTGGTGCTGGACATTGCTAGTCCAGTCACGGTCTTTTCCCAGACATGGTTTAGGTTAGGGTTAGGGTTGTTATTTTCCATGACAATGGTGTTTTGAGTGTCTAAAAATTAATAGATTAAAAAAGAGTAACCTTATATATTCAGTTTGTTACATTCGTTCCAGGCCAATCAGAGCAACCAAGCCTATGAGACAGTAGTTAAGCACCACCATTGGATGTTCACTATATCATGCAAGCTCGACAGGCAGCTGTTGTTATTGTTCACTATCAATGAAGCAAGTTGGTGAATTAAACTCTTGCTGAAGCTAGTCAGGAAAAAAACAAAAACATTGTTTTCACCAAGACAGGCTTCAGTGTGGTTTTATGTGCTTTTAGTCACTTTTGCAACTCCATGTACATGCCGTTTCTCATTAAAAATTGCTTTCTGAACCTGGAAATTCTTTTTACATTTTCAGGGCATCTTTTCTGTGTAAACCTGGACTATAATGGCAGCAGATGAAGTTAAGAAGCTCTTTAGTATCAAGATCTGTTAATATGTAAAACTGATATTGACTGCAGAAGTTGGAGTCAGACAGATCCACAGTAGTAGGCCGTCTTCTGATCCAGAGGAACGCAAGGAAATGATCAGGAACTCCAAGGAGGAAATAGGGACACTAACTTTTTGACACTTCCTGATTTAAAACGTATTGCTTTGGAGCCTAAAAATGCAAAATCTGCCCTTTTCTCTCAATATGCCATCCCCATCATCCAGTCAAAAATAACTAATGTGTATTTTTTATATAAATGTATTTTGGATGGACTCTCTGTGACCTCCAAAGGAAGCTGCTGTGAATTTATATTTGGCTTGTTTTGTTTGCAATGAATCAGTTTCTTTGAGCAATAAAAAGACTGTCATTTGCCAGTGCTGTCAACAGCTTTCATAGTTTTTTGATATCTTTAACATTTTGGTAAAATAACGACCTAACTATCTTAATCACATTGTCAATATTTTGGCTTTACAGCTCAAATTAAATCATGATTTCAGTCTCCGATCTCATTACACACAGCCAACAGATAAGTGTAATGAATTATGCCAAATAATTTAATTAAACTTGATCTTAGAATGGCTCCCTGTCATACTGAACTCCATGTGGACAAGTTGCCTGAACAGCTTGGCTGTTATCCTTCAGCTCGGTGTGGCTTTTTGAATTAATATGAAATTAAAGCAAAAGAACACACATCTCATAGGCTCTGCAGACTTGCCTGTGACATTTAAAAGTGGGTCAGTAATTCTGGCACCTTTGATTTAATAATGAGAATGATAGGGAACCACAAGATCCTGGTCACATGCCAGTTTAAAGCACTTTCTCTCTCCCAGCCATGTGTGTGTCTCACAGCTGTTACCCAAGTTTGGTAATAAAATGCATCCAGCTGCACGTGCACTCCTGGGTGAAGATTAAATGGCTCTAAGTGGGAGATGACATTTATAAACTACAATCATTATAGCTTAACCCCAGTTTGCACAAATTTCGGAGGTGATGTATGAGAGGTCTCTTTTATGGCACATCCCAGCACTGCTTACTCTCCTCACCACTTTACATGTTGTCTAATTATTTTACTGGGGCAGCAGTAGCTCAGTCTGTAAGGCCTTGGACTGGGGATAGGAGGGTTGCTGGTTATAGTCCTGGTTGGACCAAATCTGGACTGTGGCCTGGTAGCTGGAGAGGTGCAAGTTCACTTCCCAAGTACTGTTGAAAGGGCCTTGAGCAATCACCTTGCAAAGAAGATGTTTCTCACTGTCGAATCCATCTTGCAAACCCCCTGTCTGAACAGTTTGGGCCCAGTTAGAAAGTGACAGGACCAATCAGCATCTAGGGGCAGTACTTTCGGGCACCGCAGAGTCGTGACGTAAACAAGCAGCAGCAAGAGGCCGGTGCAGTTATGGTGGAAGACATTAGCGTGGATGCTGCTAAAGCGCCAGTTTTATCAGAACTTGACGACATTTGTTCATTAAAAGAAGAACAAAGAACAGCAGTGAGTTGTTTTCTTTTAAAAAACAACAAAAGTCATGTACTGACATGTACAGCTGCCATGGTTCGCGTATGCAGTTCTCTATAGAGTTTATGACGTCACATGTTTTGTTGCTCTTGTTGGCCCATAAAGCCATGGCAAAAACTAAACTTACATGTCATCAGAGTTTTATTTCTAAAAAGTAATGTCAATTAAACAAAAATATGTAAGGTAAAATAAGTGCTTGCATAAATATTCACCCCCAGACAGACCTAATTCAACAGAGGCCCAGCCAATTCATGCAAGTAGTCTTATAATTAGTGAAACGGAGATCACCTGAGTGCAGTTAATGTGTCACAAGTGATTGTAGTATGAAGACACCTGTGTCTGCAAGGTCCAGTCACTGATTAATCAGTATTCCTGGCCACAATTACACCATGAAGACAAAAGAATACTCAATGCAACTTAGACAAAAGGTTACTAAAGAGCATAAGTCAGGGAATGAATACAAAAAAGTCCAAAGGCACTGAACATCCCCTTGAGTTCACTTAAATCCATCAGCAAGAAATAGACGGAATATGGCACATGTGTAAATCTGCCTTGATCAGGCTGACCTCACAAACTGAGTGACCGTACAAGAAGGAGACTAGTGAGAGAGGCCACCGAGACACCCATGACTACTCTGAAGGAGTTACAAGCTTCAGCAGCCGAGATGGGAGAGACTCTGCATACAACAGCTGTTGCCTGGGTTCTTCACCATTCAAAGCTTTATGGGAGAGTGGCAAAGAGAAAGCCGCTGTTAAGGAAAACTCAAATTGAATCTTGACTAGAGTTTACCAAAAGGCATGTGGGTCTCCTTGGTCAAGTAGAAGAAAGTTCTTTGGTCTGATGGGCTGATAAAAATTAAGAATTTCCCTGGCTTAAAAGTGTTGGAAAAATTTGAGACAATGTAAGAACTCTGACATGACACAGCTACACATTTTAGAGAAAATCATTATCACAATGCAAATGACTTAGAGAATGAAAAAGAGGTCCTGTTTATAAATCACCCCCTCCATTGTCTCATGTTATTCTTGTTACTCTTTCTCCCTTTGTTAAAAAGCAAAGATGGCACGCAAGCAGAGAGTAAAATGATTAATGAGTAGCTGGATTGTATGTTAAACTATGGGACCATTTATAGTGCTTTGTTTTGTGTGCAACCATAACAAAAACAAAACCTTCAGCTTTATATCCTGTCCCTCGTATGTGAATACAACAAGGAAAGGGAAGTCTTATCTGTGCAACCTCTAAGCAGTGTCCTGGGATCCTGTGTGGTCTGTTAACTATGGACTGGAAACATTTAGAGGGCTTGTCCGACCTTGCAGGTGGACTGACTTTGTTTCATGCTTTTTCATGATGTGAAATTTGCAGGTGTGTCAGACCTCTAGACAGTGTTTGACCTTCCTATCCACCTTATTCCTGGGTCCACTACTGTAAATCTGAATATGGGTGCTAGAGTGGAAGTACATTAAATACATCTATTCTAATACGGCAGCTAACGATAGAAGCTAACAAAGAATGACAGATGTTCAATAGGAATTCACCTCGAATTTGTAAATATTTACATATTTTTGTAATCACATGTTTAAATTGTTAGTCTTGTAAGCTGTAAGTAAGTAAATAAGGTGGATACCACTCTATTCCTGAGGGGGTCTACTGTATCTATGAACTGGCTTACTAAACTGATTTAGCACAACAGTGGTTGTTCTGAAGTAGATAAATATTTGCTGCAACCCTGCTTCATTTTTGTTAAATCAGTATGAGCTGAAAGTTTTAAATAATATTTTCTGTAATGCTCAGTACCGGTTGCATTGTTCAGGGTACCAATAGCATGACAAAATTAAATAGGCTATTTGGATTGTTTGGTTTTATGAAACATGATTGTGTCTTTCTATACTGATATGAAGCTAATAAAGTTAGCTAAATATGCTTGTCTAGGCTATCTGAGGTGTTGTTGTCACTTTGTACTCTCTAGTAGAGGGCGGAGCGATAATAATGTTATCCCGTTTAATAATAATAATAATAATAATACATGTGAGGTGAAGCAGTCAGAGTTTACATATTTGGTATCCAAATTGCTCTAATAATCACTTTCAGCATCTCATTTCTATGCAATCTCCTATTTAGATAGAATGGAGTAGAAGTTGCGCCCATACTTTATGCAAAGAATCATGGGAGATATGAATAAGGTGGATAATGTCGCTTTTGTCTGTAAATGTGCATTTCTTTACCTTAAGTACAACTTTCCTTTTCTATTATCATAAGTTTGCCTAGTAGCTATGACCGGCTGCTGTTATTTTGATTCCAAAGGAAAATTTGTTGATGTGGCTCTTTATTCTCTGAAACCACCTCCGCATTAATGGAAACACAGAACTGAATGTATTTTTCATGCAAGTACTCTTGTAATATATCACCCAATCCTGTTACTGCTGTGGCTCCAGAGGGGACTGCCCTTTCAAACTCCCACTCAAACCCCCCTGGCATTTGCTTGAGAGGGGTCTGGCTGCAGACCGTACATCTCTGATGGCCAATCTCACAGACTGCTCATCTGAGATGCCGCATATATCTCAGAAAGGAAGTGATGTAATTTGCCATCCAATATATCTTCAGTTTTAGATTTTTTTCTAAATTCAATTTTATTCATTAACAAAGTCCAGCAGTTACATTCATGAATAACCACGTTGCAAACAGACTAAGCACTACTTCATAAATAAAACAGCAAAACAGGTCAGAGGTCTAGCCCAGGATTAACCTAGAAAAGCACTCAGAGTACAGACCTCCGCCATTAGCCCTATCTCCCAACAGTGACGAATCCTTTAAAAACACTCCTTCATCCATACAGTGATCCTGATCACTCCCAAAATCTAATTGGCCAATTACTCCCTCCAGTGGGGTGGAGTCATGGTGAAGCAAAGCATTGGCTTCACTGCGTGTAGACTGTCATGGTGCTCACATTGCCTGCCTAGCCAACAGATGCACTGACAGTCTCACCCATGGTCTCACCGGACAACTGAAAGTCATGGCAGAGGGTGAGTAGTCCTCTATACCTCCCAGCACTGTGGGTATTCTCTCTATAATTCGCTGTTGTTCTCTCTGTTAAGCTCCGACTTGTCTCCTCGACCGGGCGTGCGTCTTTCAAACTCTATTTTGAATAGAAAGGCACCAAAAACATGCTGCTGGGATTGAAGTTACTCATGTCCGCCATCTCCTGGTGTGAAGTGGTAACAGTGCAGACCTCTGCCATTAGCCCTATCTCCCAATAGTCAAGAATCCTTTAAAAAAATTCCTGGATCCAGATGGTGATCCGGATCAGTCCCAAAATCTAATCAGGTCTTCCTTATGCCATTTCTGACGTTTCCTGAAAATTTCATGACAATCCGTCCATGAGTTTTTGAGTTATGTTGCTAACAAACTAACACTAACTAACTAACTAACTAATGAACAAACCCACCTCATCACATAACCTCCTTGGCGGAGGTAATTATGTATAGACCCATTTAAGAAGTAGATACACAAAAAGTGGCTCGCTTTGGCTTTGTAAACCTTACCTAAATTTAATACAGCTACACTGTTACAACATAAGCCAATGTAGCTACATCAGCTTTGGCAACATGAGCTTTAGCAAATGTAGTTAAAGCTAACATAGCTACATAAATCCCCTATCTGGAGGTTTAAATAGCTGCTTTGTCAGCTTTTCTTTAGCTACCTAGCTATGAACGGTTGAATAAGCTAAGCTATCCTACCTCATTTAGAATTAAAATGTTCATAAATACGTATGTAAACTAACCTGTTTATTGTCTAACCATGCCTTCTAACTGTCCTCTTAAACATTCTGTTGATAAATATCAGTTATATTATTTTTCTTGTCTTGATAAAAGCACAAGCTTTCAATTATTGATAAAATGTCTGAATTTTCAGTTATCATAAAAAAATAACAAATGTAAAAAGGAATGGATAATTACTTGTTAAAAATGTATAAATAATTTACCGTTAAAATATGTGCATTCTATAAGATTTAATGCGTTTAAACATTCTAAAAAAGCTTTAAAATATTTTTGTTACCTTATTTTTACATTTGTGAGGTAATGACCTGGAAGTTTTGTTTCCGGTGACCTTACGCAGAGAGAGGAAGAAACAGGAAGCGAGCCGCAGAGAAAGATTCGGTTGAACTGAGCCAGACTCCCAGTAGAGTTGTTACAAACTGTGTCTCAGTTATCCACTTTTATTCTCCTGTTTGACTGTGAACTGTTTTCAGCCACTAAGCTGTAATTTGTGTGCTTTTTTTGATTGTTTACTGACAGTGGAGTGTTTATTTCTCAGCTGAAGAGGGAGCTAGCTGTGTTAGCTTAGCCGCCGCCATAAGAAGAGAGAAGGCGGGCGATCCATCCCCTGTGACGACAAGAGCAGAGACCGCAGGCGCGAGGAGATTCAACGGATGTCGCAGGTGGGGTTTGGTGCGGAGGGTGTCATCTCTTTTCCAGGTGGGTGTACCTAGCTGTTGTCGCTGCTGTGCTCATTCAGACGTTGGAATATTAGAGGGATTTCTCTATGGTTGGAGCCGTTTCCATTCTATAAAATGGGAGTTTAAGCTGTTTTGTTCTACATGAACTCCATCTTTAAGGTGTGTGAACAAAATGAAATACAAGCTTGCTGAAACAACAGAGTTAAAAGAGTGCTCTCAGGTAAAAACTGGCGAGGAACAATTTAAAAAATCCTGGGGTTTTTCTTTTGGTGTTTTTCTTTTTCTGAAAGGTGTCATTTCCACATTTCATGTAAATTATTTGAGTTCTGTTAAAGGTGCAGTGTGTAATATTTAGCCTAGTAGCATTTAGCTGAACAAACTTGGTAAAATAAAGCAAAATATTTCTAAGACGGTCTATCTAAATAAGTGTTTAGTCATCTAAATTCAAAAATAGCTATTTTAAAGAAAACAACCCAGAATAAACCTTTAATTCATACATAGGGAGGGTCCCCTCCATCTTGGATTTTTATATGTTTCCATGGTAACATAGAGGAAAAAAGGAAAAAAGGAAAAATAAAGTTATTGTATTGTATTGTATTCACATTACAGATACACATTAGGTTCAACTGGTTACCACAGTTTCCAGCAGAGAAATGCCATCTAGAACCCACTTCTGGATGTTGATATCCAGTTTTACACACTGCACCTTTATTACAAATTCAAATCTGAGAGACTGCTGTTTATTTCTACATGCTTTGAAATTCATTAGGTGATCACTACATTTTGTTTACATTCAAGGCTCAACGTTGCCTTTTTTTGCTCACCAGCCACCGTAGCTGGTAGTTTTCCAAAGGTATTAGCCACTCTGAATTTTCTGTAGCCATAATTTTCATGTTGAAAATAATGGGATTTATGATTAAGGTTGACTATGACATGGTAAGAGTAGCTTGAACTACATCCTTCGAAATGTAAAAGTATGCTTTAGTTTTAACTTCCTTATCAACCTTGGAGAAAACATGAATTGACCAACAAAGTTTGTGGTCTAATACAATGGGCACAGTCTAGCAATTTGAAATTATTTTGGTGGAAAATTGACCCTTTTAATGCAAAGCAGTCTCCCTACAATAAGCATCTATCACTGTAAAAGTTCATAAACACTGGCCCAAACAGCAGAGCCCAGTTAGAATAAAGCACAGAATGTGTCAGATAAATTCCACGTGTCAAAGTGGCTAGTGGGAGTCACTACCTTCCATGTCTGAAATCTGGCTGCATTTGGCTGGTTGGCAGGTGTAAATGTCAAGTCCTGTTTTTATTAAACTAACATAATTTTACCTAACTTTAGCGCTGGCCAGAGGCATCAGCCACATAAGCAGATGTTCAGGGCCCCAAGAGCAAGGAAGGGAATTTTCATAAGCAGTACACTAGCAAACTATACTGACTTAAGTCAGGTTTTAAACGATGTTTCAGGTGAAAGAAACAGTGCCCCATCTCAGATTTAATGTTTTAAGTTGATATTTTATATCAGGGTATTCACAAGAAGCTGTTTTGGGTTGTTTCATAAGTGTTCTCATTAAAGCGAGAAGAGAGGAGCCTTTCTTCCATCTGTGTGCTAAAAGGTAAAACCTCCAACATCCCAGTGGAGACAGAGGAGTGGAAGACTTCCTGATCTCTCAGAAACAGTCTGTCCTTTTCAGATTCAATACAGTTGAGCTCACAGCCAAAATTACTGCATGAATGCCAGTAGGCCCAAAGTGGGAATTTAGTAACCACTACCATTATGTATAGGGTAGACTAGTAGACTAGACTAGACTAGACTAAAAGGATAGTTTATACAGACCAAATAAATGAGTACAGTATAACTAATGTGAATAAATATAATTAGAAATATATCTTAACACTGCACTTCATATCAGATGATAAATCATTTTATTTTTCATATCAAAGTGGTTAATAACTCACAGATATGAGATATGACTCATCATAGCATGCTATCAAGTTAGCAGCTTGGTCAGCTAGCACACTGCCATACAATCTTTGGAAATCTACAACAAGCATTTTTCACACTTGTTGCATATTCTGGATGAAAATATCATTGAGGGGTTGGTTTTCTAAGCATGTCAGATATCATGGAAATTCCCGTATGAATGAACAGATATTCGTCTGACTAGCCTATGTAAGCATGTATGTGAAAACAAGGTGTGAGACACTTGAACTTATGCAATGAGAGATAAGTCACTAAAAACAGTAGAAATAAAACTGAACTTCAACTTCACAAATATCCATTTTCCTGACTGCATGTGTTTCTATCAGATACATGGAATTAGATTACTTTTAAATTCTCTCAATTTATTTTGGTCAAATGTGTTGAGGAGAAACATAATTGCTGACCGTTGATATTGTCAAATGTCAAAATGAAGCCAAACAGAATACTAATAACCTCAATACATGCCATTTAAACCATCTGCAATTATCCTCAATGTTCTTTTTGTCTGTGCAGCACAGATGCATAATCTTTTGTTCCTTAACCACCTCATAATATGGCATTGTTTTTGCCCTGAAAGAACTGCAGATAGGGCTTTTCTCAAATAACTCCTCAAAGCCTCTTCATATCATGCAGATGAAAAACGTTCCAAATTTTACAGTATAACCAGGATTTATTTAACAGCTATCTAATCTTAAAAATGTTAAATGTGTTCATTTAAATGTTAAGTGTTTTGTGTTTACAGGGACTTGGAAAAAAAAACAAAGAATCTTTTAAACATCTGGCTGATACCATTTCATGATAAAGACCTAACTTGTGGATCCTTAGAGACTTTAAGTCGTGACACATCAATAACTTAAGTACTTATTTTTTGCCTGCTAACACTGCGGGTAAGAAATGCATTATGATTTAGAGTAAATATGACCTTCCTCCCTCAAACAGACACTGACTCAGTGTGTTGACATCATACTGCACTCCAGAGAAAATCCTCCACAATAAAAGGAAACCCCATGTTTTTTGTAGAGCATCATGTCAGCATATCTAAATGAGTAGAAGAATTTTACAGAACAAGAATAGCTGCTTCATACCCCTTTCTGCTCACCAGTTCATGCTGTGAATATATCCAATTACACGTTAAATTGATATAAAGACAAAAATTGTCATTTCAGGGACAGCCTGTACTAAATTTCCAAGATTTTAAGGAGTACTTGTTTGAAAATAGCCTACGTGATTGGTTGTACTTCAGTTTCTTCAATGAGGCAGGTAATAGAAATAGATAACCTCATGATAATCCTCAGAGAACATGAACTTTGGAAGATTTAAAGAATGAATATTTGTCAACCGCTTAAACAGCTTCTTCATGCTAGAGCATAATTCTGGTGGCATTTTGTTTCTCTATACAAATTCTCTTTTCTCAGAAGGCTAAAGGATTACTTGTTCTGAATCATGGGGAGGTGAAAGGAGGCTGCAGCTGCAAAGCACAACTGCATTACGGGGCTCATAAACAACGTCAGAACTCAGTTTCATGGATTTCTCAAAGGACATGTGAAATATTCATTTGAAAAACTTTTTTTTAAAATAGCTTATAGGCTAAAGAGATCCAAGTTATTGGTATTATATCTACATTTTTGTCAAATAGCTTGAAGGAGGAATGTCAATGTGAATCAAAGGGATGATGTTTCTCAGTCTGCCTGTACATATTAGGAAAAAAAATAATAATTTACATGCTTTTAATGTTCATGTTCAGTACATGCTTTAAAGAGAGTAGATAGTTAAATGTAATTACACAAACTAGCTCCTTTGTGGAAATGCCCATTAAAAAAAAGCACATTCTAGGCCTTAAGGCATTTCCTCGGTGGGGGGAATGAAAAACTGTTTCTTCACCCCTTTCATACAAATTAATAAATGAGTAAAAGTCTTTTTTTCTGTGGCAGTGTGGCTTACAAAAGCACAAAATGTAACCAAGCAAAGACTCTTCTGATCTTAATCCAGTTAACAGTTGCCAAAAAGACAGGGTTTGTGCACTGGTGTAGCTTAAATTATCATCGAAGTGGAGGCAAAAAAAAAAAAACTCTGAACAAACTGGCACAAAGGAGCAAAAAGAGCCAGAAAAAGTGCTCTGGGAGGTAAGACTGATTAAATACAGGTGCGACGATTATAGGCCTCGCTGCAGCTACAGATTCTCAAAAAGTCTCAAGATTTTTCTGATCTAATGTCATACAGTGTTTTTAAGTACCATTTTTACTTGTGAGAGGTCTTTATAAATTATTGTAGATAGCACTTTGAAATGTTCTGAATATGCCAGTTAGGAGAAGAGCAAAAAAACATCTCTGCAAAAACAAGCTTTCTTTCCAGTCCTGCTATTCCAGCCTCTGGCCCACACTTTGGGAACCACTGCGCTATACTACAGCTACATCTGAACTAATCACTACACTAGGGGCAGCCACTGCTACCTGTTTACTGTTCAACTAAACATTTAGCCAAAAAACATTTCCCATTTATATGAATGGCTCTTCAGAGAAAGAACCTCATTTTGTCCAGTTCTGACATAAGTCAGCTAATCTGAGACTTTTTTTTTCTTTTTTTAGAGCTGTTCACAAACTAATGTATAAACATTGGCTCAACTATTTGTTCTTTTTATCTGTAACAAAAGTTTACACCTTTGTGATTCTTCTGCAGCGGAGCGGGGCGCTAGATTTTGTGGGAATGTTTGTGCATTTGTTTGAGCGCAGATGGTGAGGGTTGATCTCTGAAAAAAACATAATTTGGCTGTTTTTCACTCTCTGTAATTGCGAGGGGGAGCCTGGGTCCTTTTTAGTTTCTCTGGCTTCCCCTAGTGTTTCTGAGCCAACTGATGCTTTCACTGTTCATCTTCAAATGTAATGAGTCTCTAATGTGTGAATCACACCAACAGCTCTCTGTCTTTTACTCCAGCTCAGGCCACAGGGAGACCACATGTCAGAATTGTGTAATGGGATTTGTGACATACTGAAGAAGCTATGGGAGGAAATTAAGGATCTGAGTTTGTCTTGTTGAAAGCCTGAGATATAACAAAATTATGATGTCTTAGAACTGCAGAGAGATTAACATTGAATGTTTAAAATACTTATTCCAGATGTTTAACATTTTAAAATCTCAAATTTGCAGTTCAACAATAACTTTTTTCATGTTGCACCCCAACTTCGGTAATATCACTTCAATATTCACTCTGACTGCTCCAGAGATCCTGTGTGGAGATGGGACAGAGTTCCAGAAGGACAACCATCACTGCACCTACCAATCTGGGCTTTATGGTAGAGTGGCTTGATAAAAACCTCCCTTAGTGCAAAACACATAAAAATCTGCTTGGAGTTTACATAAAGCAGCTAAAAGACTCTTAAGACTGTGAGAAACAAGTTCCCCACTCTGGTATACCTAAATGTCACTTGTTGTATCTTACAATGCGTCATGAACAGGAGTAGAAAACTTTGCTTTATCTTTGGAAAGTTGAAAAAGGTCCATGAAACATCGGTGTTTGTTAAGGCAGGGAACTCCCCAGATTTCCAGGTCACAGTTTGTACACCTACACCACCAGGGAACTCAGCATCTCTAGACTCCACTGAGGTTTCTCTCCTCTCTTTCTTCCTACTGAGTCTCCATCTGTAGAAGCTGTTCCTCTGTGTACTCTGGCTTATAGAAGTATCCCCTCACATCCACAGTAAACTGCACAATATCGCTACTCGAGTCAAAAAAGCTCATTTTAATTGTTTTTAGCTTAGTTTGTCGTTGTTTTCTCTGACAAAGACTGCACACCCTAACGGCTGACCAGAAACACTGAGGCAGGAGAGTATGTAGCAGATAGCCAAAGCTTGAATTGCAATTAGTACCAAACAAGAGGCCTTCTGGGTCAAAAATAAAATTCTTCAAAAAAATTCAATATCATAAACAATTGCTCCAACGTCGTTTTCAGGTCTATTTTTACCTTAAACACGCCAAATTACACGTAACATCTGTATCCATCTGTGTGTGTCGGAGTGTGTTAAAATAAAGCAATCTCTACTAATGAAGGGGGTTTCTCCAAAGAAATGCCACCCAGGGCTTTTACTTCGAAAAGCACAAACCAGAAGTGCACTCATACTGTGTTAATCTTTCCTGTGAAATATTCTACCGGTATGGAAACGGAAAGCTTCACTAATGGTAGAAGTTTAGTGAAAAAATTCATTAAAAATGCACGTTTAAACTTATGGTCTTCTTTTGGGTCATATGAACTGAAAACATATTCTACCATTATGGATGTGCATATGTGCTACAACAAGGTAAATACGGCTCTTCATTTATCATTTTCCTGTCAGATTTGGCTGAAAAACTCTTGAGTTGTTAGCATGCAAACAAACGGAAAACCGAGCCATGTCGCAGTCAAGACGCACATATCACACATCCAGTCTGGAATGATTAAGAGTTCACACAGCCTCACTTTGCTCAGAGCAAAGTCCAAGACTGATTGAAATTTGTGTGTTAGTAGTATTTGTCTTTTTAGCCAAGTATGATTTAGAAAAATATAGTTTCATTTAGACTCTTTTGTTCACTCTGTGTGAGTCCTTGCTGTACCCTTTTTTAATCGGTTTGTGTTTATTTACCTTTTAGAGAAACTCGAGTGCCTTTACCATCCTCCTTACTTGTCTAGTATTTTTCCACCTTTTTAGCTCTTTTAGGGGCAAAGATGCTTTGTGAATAACCTTTGGCTTTACCAGGATCTAGTCCTCTTTGAAAGTCAAGTTTCTAAGAATCTTCTTAGAATTTTATGACTTGGAGGAACTCTTTGGACTTATTATTTATGAATACGGCCCCTGGCCTTGCTCCTCAGGTTTCCTCCCCTCTGTGACAGTCCTGCTCCTGGTTACCAACACCTGCATCTCGTTATCCCTTCATTGTCTTTATATTTAATCCCAGCATGTCCTTCCTTGAATTGCTAGTTTGTACTTTTTTCCCTTGTGCTACGTCAACTTATTGGTCATTAGTATTGCCTTCATGTGTGATGATTCTGCCTGATTTTTGGACCCAGTCTTTTTCCTGCTTCTCTGGTTTTTGTTTGCCAAGTGACTGAATTACTGTGCACCAAACATTGGACTGTTAATAAATGACCTGTCTTTTTTTGAATGCTCCTTTGAGTTTGTGTTTGGATCCATTGTGTGTCATCATTGGCCGTTCTCACACCAAAGCCCTATTGCTCAATTTTGATTTTAGTATATTGTGCCAAATAAGGGTAGAAATTTCAGTAACACAGGCGTGATTTAAACAAGACATTAAATGATAACAAGGAGCTGAAAGAACCAAAGAGGATGAGCCAGAGGAGGATTTAAGAGGTAGTTGCTGGTGAATGTGGTCAACCTTTGCAATGAAGAAGGTCATTAAACAGGTGTTTCTTTGATTAGCCCTTCTAGAGTTGTCATTATCACAGCAGTCCATGGGTATTGAGCTGTAACATCTTTGTTTGCTGCTACTTTGATGCCAGATTTTTTATCCTTAGAATTGTTTTTGTTAACTTGACTAAGCATTTTAGCATCCACAGTGGCCAATGCCACTATTTGATGCCAAAACTACTAGAAAAGACTCAAAGAGTATCATGATTTGAGTTAAAATAATGTTTTATTGCTGACTTTCTTACGCTGATGACACACAAAAGCACTTTCCTGGACAGATTCCTGTGTTTGGCTTGTCCATCTATCAATTCATGCTCCGTGTATGATACCAAATCCTGTTTTTGTCACCTGAAGCTTTCTTTGGGGAAAAACTAGAAGGAACTTCCCCTAAAACAGCAGAAATGAACAACCTAAGCAGATAGCTGGGAAAGAGGGTGAAGCATTTGGCAGCCAAGGAAGATTTAACAGGCAGAATAATTCACACATTCTTAATGTGTTAGTAACATGTCTTGAATACAAAAGTTGGATCTTGTCTTTTACACATTGCTATTAATAAAATGCACATGCTTGTTAACTTGACCATGTTAGGTTTTATTAAGCCTCATGTTCTAAATCAGCGCCCATGAGACCATGTCATGCAGGTTTGAGTCCTGCAGTAATCTTTGTAATTCTCAAGATCAAAACACATGTATTCATTTGATCTGTAGCAAAATGTGCGTTCTTTGACTTTTAATGGGAACACAGATATCCTGGAGTTAGTTTCTATCTCCAGGCTTATTGGTAGGTCTGAAAAATAAAACACAAGACTACTGTTGATCCACAGTGCCATTTCACAAGGAACGGCTGCATGGTTCTAATTAATGATTGCCTTCCCAAGGAAAATCACTGCAAGTTAAGCCACATAAACATAGAAAGAGTCGCTACCTTACCGTCAAATATGTTGGTTTTTGATGTTGCATGTGGGATTCACGATGAGGAAAAAGTGTATGAGCTACAAAGCATTATGAAATCACTTGCAGCTTTAACCAGGAAGTCCACTTTAACAGCTTTTTCTCCCTTCTTATATAAAATTCATCCATGGAAAAACAGTTTTCAAAATTATGTTATTATGGTGCGCCGGTAGTCGAGTGGTTAAGGCGCATGCCATATACGCAGGCGACCCGGGTTCAAATCCGGCCCATGGCACTATTTCCTGCATGTCTCTCCCCACTCTCTCCCCTGTTTCCGACTCTATCCACTGTCCTATCAAATAAAGGCAAAAAGGCCAAAAATAAATCTTTAAAAAAAAAATTATGTTATTATGTGATCACTGAAAACGGTGAACAAATGTCATTAGTTTGTTGTATCATCCTGACTAAATCAGTTACTTAAAAAAGTTCAGACAGATCATATGAAAGGATATAAAAACATGGAGTTTTTATTGAAAAAGAGCCTTCAGTTACAAAATTGATAGGCAACAGAGGTGGATGGAGCACAACACTCTGTCAGATAGCTACTTGACATGTTCAGATTACAAATATCTGTGTGCATGAGTTTAACGATGCCTGACATCTGCAGCCAGGTGCAGCTTAATGAGGGTGGCATGGTCTTTTTAATAACACAGTAAACATAATCCATTTTGAAGGCGCGGTACATTATCGCCCTTGGGTTGAGCTAATAGCAAGCTAGCTGTAAAGCTAATGTACCAAATGGCTGTAGCTGCAGCCTAAATTGAACTGATGATTTAGGGTACAGTATATTGTTAGCTTTGTCTACAGTGGCTTAAATCCTGCTGTGAAGATTTAGGGGAAGATTTTGAATAAAGTCTCTATTATTACCACTTTACAATGTCTGGTTTTTATGTGGAACCAGCTGGTGTGTCACAGCAGAACTAATGTGTGAAAACTGCACGAGGAAGAGTCACCGAGAAGTGAAATAGAGGAAGAGAGGAGGGGAAGCCCGCTTACAAACCCTGTGATGGTGTGTGTTTCATGCCCGCATGTCGAGTGTGTGCATCTGTGTGTGACAGGGAGAGGAGGGGAGAGAGAGTGAAGAGAGGGTGCAGCAGACTTTCTGCAGACACTCCAGTCAGAGCTCTGAGGAGGACAGGAGGGAAAGCATGCATCTATATTTTTATGCACCGGCTTTATCCCCACTTTCCATGCTCTTGCACAGCTGATTGAACCTTAGTTTGTATCCCAGCATGCTCCAATGTGTTATACTGACCAGAACTTCTGTCTGAGTTGTCTGTGAATTGGCACGTTTTCCTACAGTGGATTACTCAGAGGCATCACATGTGAATTGATCTGGGCGCAGGAAACCATGCGAGCCTTTATGATGGATTTACCTGTCATCATTCTGCTCCACCTGACCCTCATGGAGATTCAAGGTAAACAAATCCTTTCACACAGTCATTCAGCAATATTTCCCTTTTAAACTGATAAGGAATAAGAGGTCAGCGCTTAATTTGTGTTATAATTGAGTCGGCTAAGTAAGAGATATTCCCAAATTATTTTCATGATCTTAGCTTCTCTGGTTGGCCCGAGGCTCAGTGATGTAGTAGTTAATCTTCCTCAATCCTAGGTTGAAAGCTCAATCCCCCTATCTTTATGACAAAATGTCTTTGGTCAGTCCCTTGGTGAGTGTATGTGCAAGGGTAAATGTAACATACCATATGTAAAAAAACGCTTGAAGCAGCTCAAATTACTATGAAAGTTCTTAATAATCAGTCCATTTACCATGTCCTTATACTTTTTTTTTTTTAATGGAATTGTGCTACAGTTCTGCAGTAAAATCTGAACTATCTTCACTGTGTGCCAAGGGCTCTCCATGCATCACAAACGTCAGCTGGCCTGTGGACTTGAAAAGTGTTGATGGTCTGCTTGAATTTGACAAAAGTTCTTTTTCTATTGGGATTTGTCTGTTCAGCTGTCAGATTGAAGTAGAAAGGCATGAAATAGACTGAGAAATGGAACTATGTGAAACCACAGCGCTTATAAAAATAGCCCTCACCGGAAAGACTCTTAAACCAAACTTATTCTATAATGTAAAACAAAGTGAAGTGTTGGGATTTTAACGTGGTTGGTTCATTTGAAAAGACACTGCAAGTCTATACAGATGTCACATGATACTGAGTTTTATTTGCTTTCTTATCAGCTGTTAGATTGTTATCCATCCGTTACTCAGACGTTAGGGAGGAGTTAGATGGATTTAACATACAGTGGGGGGTTAAGCTTGTAGATATCCCAGCATTTGGTATTCAGCTCTTGTCTAATGCCCACTCACACTTCCTTTTCCTCCCTGTCTGTGACTCATCCTTCGATTTCCTATTTTGGAACAAGATTTGGTGAATGTTTGAGGTGAACAGACACAGATTCTGGAGTGACTGGATTGAGGTGCCAATTCAGTGTGGGTGGAGAAAACTGAATACATTATCTGTGACACCTTAGAATGGTTTAGTCATTTTCACATTCATAGAAAATTTCCTATCAGGCTGCTTCTTAAATCTTCCTAAGTTCATTGTTCTTACATACACCTTTCATCCAGAAACCGTCCTTAGGAGGGGTCTTAAGAGGCAAGGCAAACTGGGGATGAATCAAAAGTAGAAAACCTGATGAACATTTTTGTGTTTATATCAATGCCACATGCAGTTTGACATATATGTGGATGGGACTGTGTATTGGTAAGAATCTGGAGATACAGGGGTGCCAAAACCGGTACATTGTGATACAATGAATAAGGCAATATTTGGCAATATATTATATATATTCTCACATACACATAAATATGTGTAATTTTAAATATAGAAAATAACAACAGAATTAAACTATTAATTAAAAAAGGTCCTGCTCCATCTAGCTTTATAACTGCAGTCTGAAGATGAGGGGTTTTCCTCATTTGCTGTCATGAATTAAAATGCTTGCAGGATTTTTTTTTTATTAAGAAAAGGCAAATAAGTAAATACAAAGTAATTGTACTCCAATCTTGTAAATTTCATGTTGTATCAGTTTGTATATCATTACTCTATTTTCTTTGTGTGTGGAGGCAGACTATGGGAGACAGGCTGGTCCTCAGCCCAGCTTTAAGGACTGTTGGACTGTGTTGAGGGAAGGGCATGATGTAACAGGCTTGTGTTTTTACTGTAATATGGAAACCATCAGTCTCAACACTAAGACAACACAGATCCTTACAATCAAAGTTGTGACTGTGTTCATGGTTGCACTAGTGGAGACCAGCAGTTGCTTTAACAGGCTTGTTTCCCATTAGCCGTTAGCTTTAATGCTATCACTATGATGTCTGGCTATGAATGTTTAGATTTGCTGTGGTGCATCCTCTCTTAAAAAAGCCAAACTTGGACACTTCAGTCTTGTCTAATTTTAGACTAATTTCTAAACTTCCCTTCCTCTCTAAAATATTGGAGAAAGTTGTTTTTAGTCGACTGGCAACATTTTTAGACAGAAACAACATCCTTGAGGTTTTCCAATCTGGTTTTAAAGAACTACAAAGCACTGAAACAGCACTTTTAAAGGTTTTTAACAATATTTTATTAATCACTGATTTTAGGAATTCAGCTGTTCTTATACTTTTAGATCCTTCTGCAGTTTTTGACACTGTGGATCACAACATTTTAATTTCGCATCTTGAGGACTAGGTGGGGATAAAAGGTATTGCCCTAGAGTGGTTTCAGTCCTATCTGACTGACAGAAGCTTCTCTGTCAGCCTTGGCGATGCCACCTCCTCCTCAGCTCCTCTTCCATGTGGAGTGCCCCAAGGCTCCAAACTTGGTCCAATTCTTTTTTCATTGTATATGATCCCCCTGGGGTCTATTTAAAAAATATATATACGCTGACGATACACAGCTGTATTTACCCCTTAAAACTGGAGCTTCCAATTCCTTGGGCCAACTGCTGGACTGTTTCAGAGACATTAAAGCCTGGATGGCTCTAAATTTTCTCCGACTAAATGAGAGTAAGACTGAAGTCATTGTCTTTGGACCCCATGGCGGCTCTACCAGCCCCAGAGCAGATCTGTCCTTTCTTGATCCCTTTCTCAAAGAATCTGCAAAAGATTTTGGAGTAATAATGGACAGAGATTTTAAAATGGATCTGCAGATAAATGCAGTTGTAAAAGACAGTTTTTATCATCTTCTTTTGACTAAGGTCAAGTCCTTTTTCTCTTTTAATGATTTTGAGAAGGTTATGCATGCTTTTATCACAACTTGTCTTGATTATTGTAATGCACTTTATTTTTGGTCAAACCTTTCTTAATCATTTACAGCTCGTTCAAAACGCTGCAGCTCGTCTTTTAACTGGTTGATGTAAATTTAACCACATTTCCCACATTTTAGCCTCTCTTCACTGGCTTCCTGTGCGTTTAAGGATTGATTTTAAATTTTGTTATTAACTTATATGTCTCTAAACAGGCTGGCTCCTCCTTACCTTTCTGACCTTTAAAAACCCCATATTTTATCTCCGACTCTCAGATCCTCTGACCAGTCTCTTCTGACCGTCCCAAGGTCAAGGTTGAAGCTCAGGGGTGACCAAGCTTTTTCAGTAGCTGCACCAAGGCTCTGGAATGCTCTTCCTCTTCAGCTCTTCCTCTTCATGTTCGACTGTCCCCCTCACTGCCTGTCTTTAAATCAAACTTAAAAACGCACTTTTACTCCCTGGCTTTCGGCTCTGCTTGAGAATTTGGCTTTTAATCCTTTCTGTTTTTATTGATCCATTTATGTCCTCCAGTTTTTACTTTGGTCCTGCGTCTGAGTTTTTTGTTTGTTTTATTGTTTTTAATTTTCACTGTACAGCACTTTGGTCAGCATTTTGTTGTTTTTAAATGTGCTGTATAAATAAATTTGGATTGGATTTGATTGGACTTATTTTTACTCTGCTCTTTACTCTCTCAGCATTTTGGTATATTATGCTGCAAATATTGTAATATTTCACTCCTTGTACACGTCAAAGCAGGGATTTTTAAAAATGTTATACAATTTGGTGAAATATATTCAGGGCTTTCACTGCTGTCGGCCAAACAGCCAACTAGTCACTTAATCATAACCGGCTACTTTTCCATAACCTTGCAAAGCCAGTAAACTGGCCAGATTCCATGTCTGTTGTTAAGCAGATCCATGTTGTAAAAGCTTCAAGGCCTTCCAAGAAGAGTGGAGGCTGTTGTAGCTGCATAAGGGGGGCAACTCCATATTAAAGTAAATGTACATGAATACACTGTCATTACAGTCCCTTTTGGTGTAATGGGCAGGCAGCTGTTTCACCGAACCGCAGACATGTCTCCAACTTTGCTTGCCAGCTTAAATGGTGAGAGGTTGACATTATGCTATCAAATATTATCAAATACACTGCAATGTTTAATGACTATGAGCACAAGTACTTGGTTCTGGTACTGGTATCAGCATCCCTACTTCAAAGGCACCACTACAAATGTAACCTTGCAAAGCAGATGGATACGCCCATTTCTGTGTTTGGGCTCGGTTAGAGAGTGACAGGACCAATCAGTGTCGAGGGGCAGTACTTTTGAGTGCAGTGGAGTCATGACGTAAGCATGCAGCAACAAGAGGCCCGAAGACATTAGCGTGGATGCTGCTAATGCGCCAGTTTTATCAGAACTTGACGACATTTCTTCATTTAAAGAAGAACAAAGAACACTGCTGAGTTGTTTTCTTTTCAAAAACGACAGAAGTTGTGTACTGAAATGTCTACAGTCGCCATGGTTCGCGTTATACAGTTCTATGTGAAGTTTATTCCTTGGTAGCTGCGGTAGTGGTGCACCTTGGTAGCAGCGACAACATCACATGTTTTGTTACTTTGATTGGCCCCTACAGATGTGACAGAACATTTATCCAATCACCCTTCAAGGTTTTTTTTTTTCAAAGGTTCTGCCCTTTCCCAAACCCTGTGTATCGAAGGTTTTCCAGATGGATGTGTGAAACACATCCATCTGGCATGTCAGGTTACTACAAATGACAACACTAAAGAAATCAAAAGCCTTGAGTAAATCAAACACTGAAGAGTACTTCAGCCGCATTGCATCTTGGCATTTTAACTGCAGTAAAGAATGGACTCCATCTTTTTTCTGATTGAATTTAAAGAGCTCTCACTGTGAATTCTTCTTTCCTTCAAAGTCAAAAGTCAGCTGAGGACATCTGTTACTGAGAGTCAGTAATACTGTAGCATTCATATAAATCTGAATTAGACACAGCCATTAGTCACTCATGCTTATATGTACATCTACTAAGACTCAGAAGAATGCCAGCGAGGAAAAGGCCTCTAAAATTGAGTTAAATCCTTAACTCAGATACTCAGGATAATGCATTCAGACCATGTAATCCTGGTCACACTGTGAGAGATTGCACAAGAAGAGGAAATGATCCCTGATAAAGCCTTTTATATGTCAGAAAGAAGGGAACATGGGAGAGGGAGATAGACATCAATTCTGTAGAGCCTGTGCAGCTCAGATTGGGATCCACCCAACCATCAAGTTCATACAAAGATTTTGATATTTTTGGTTGAACTGGAGACTTGTAGTCTGCAAAAAGGTCCAGTATTTTTGACTGATAATGCTGACACATGCTAAGAGGTAGTCTTGTTGATAAGACAACTGCTAATCTGAGATAAGAGGTTGTATTATTTTACAACCAAGGTTATAATTTACAAGGAGATAGGAGTTCAAATCTTGATTTGATGATAATTATCAGGGGGCATTTGTGCATTCTGTGGTTTAGTGATACAGAGCCCCTCGGTAAAAAAAAACTGCATAATTCATAAACAAAATCATTTTGAAGATATGAATTTTATTACATGCATCATCATAGCTTGGTCACTGAATGGCCATAGTTGCTTCCAGATGTGATGAGGGAAAAGCGGTTGGGTGGTGTCAGTTTACTTGGGTATGGGAGCAGATTTTTGGCACTTTGCCTGTACTGCTCTGGCCTCCTGATGGCTATCGCCTGCGCAAGGACCACACCTCATCTCTCCAAGTGTCCTCAAGCTGAGACCTCCATGACGCATGTGGTCTCTGGCATCTGGACCAGCCCACTGAGTCCTTGGCATCCAGTGACCGTAAAAGCGCAGCAGTTTAAATTGATTCACAGTCAGTGTTGCTTCTTAACCATAGACTGTAGAAAGAATTGGACAAAGCCTGTGTGAGGTTTTTCCTAAACATAATCTAAACGATTGTGGCACAAAAAATGCATGTCATTTCATCCACTCTTTAGCATCAAATATTAAACTAAAACTAGAAATACCACCTGGTTACATGTTTCTGTGAAATGTACAATTGCTTTAACCTTGCAAAGCAGATAAGCCCGTTTCCGTGTTTCTTACTGGCAAATCCATCTTGCTAAGTTCCCATCTGAACCATCTGGGCCTGGTTAGAAAGGGGCAGTACTTTTGGGCGCGGCAGAGTCGTGACGTATGCAAACGGTGAGAAGAGGCAGGTGCAAGTATGGCGGAAGACATAAGCGTGGATGCTGCTAAAGCGCCAGTTTCATCAGAACTTGACAAAACTTCTTCGTTAAAAGAAGAACAGAGAACAGCAGTGGGTTGTTTTCTTTTCAAAAATGACAGAGGTCGTGTACTGAAATGTCTACAGCCGCCATGTTTCGCGTTATGCAGCTCTCTACGGAGTCTGGCCTACTCTGCAGTAGTGGTGCACCTCAGTTTGGGGCTATGTCGTCACGTGTTTTGTAGCTCTGATTGGCTCATAAAGATGTGACAGACAGAATGTTCATCCAATCACCCTCTGAGTTTTTTTTTCAAAGGCTCTGCCCTTTCCCAAACGCCGTCAATGGAAGGTTTTCTGGCGTGTCAGGTTACAATCGCTGTGCTGTGAATGTAAAGAAGAGCTGATGCGTTTCCTGTGATAGTGAGAATTATGGAAACTGTGTAAGCAAAGGATGAACATGAGGCCCAATGACACCGACCATCAGTTTATCCTCAAGCGATAGTGGATATTTGGGCAAAGTTTGAAGAAGATCTCTTGAAGACTTCTTCAGATATTGCGTTCTGAAAAATGGCCCAGATGGACACAACCCAAAAACTCTAATGCTTCAGCCTTGGCTATGACTGGTCCTGAGATTTACTCAACATTAGTACATTTGTCAGGACAATGAGAAGTAACAATAATTTATGAAACAGTGTTTGAGAAAAAAAAGGCATGTGTTTTGATTTATTAGCGGCCTAAGTTAACATGGACAAGACAGAGTTTATGACCCCTGCTGCAGTCAGTCAGTAGGGGGATCAAAAATATGCTGGCTTCACTTTTTGGGGAGCAGTCATTTAATATATCTTTTTACACAGTCCACATGTTCTGGCTAATGCTAGAGATTCTGGCGTTGTGGGTATGAGCGAAAGGGGTAGATGAGAAAAGAGACGGAGGCACTGCAGGATAAAAGGATGCACTGGAAATGTAACACACAAGAGAGCACTGTTGCAAAATAGAACATGGCATGCTAGTCATTTTATCTCAAACTATCTTGTTTCTTGAGACAAAAATAGAAATAAAAAGTAGGCCTACAATCTAATTAAGTTTGCAGGTGTTGGCTACTGTGAGATCACCTGATAAAAGCCTTTAGCCCCACAGACAAACACATGGACTGGTGCTAAAAACGCAGATATCTTTGGTTAGAAAAAGAATTAAGATATGATGTGGATCTGTTCTCAATTTCTCCTCTGTCCATTTTTCTTCATTAAAAAATCCTTGAGTCATTGAGGTTTATTCTGTTTATTTGTTTGCTCTTTACCTCCAGCCTCTGTAATTGCTGATTTGTCTGTTGATGAATGTTGAAGTTTTTACAAGAACCATGTGTTTTTAGGGCTGTTCAGCATGTTGGTTCCTGCAGAAAACAACCATTACAACAAAAAACGGACAAATCTTTTCATTGAGATAACTCCTTTATTCCACATTGTAAGCATTCATTACATAATAACACATTATTAAAAAATATAACTAGACAGCATGTAAGCAACTTATAATGTAATAAAACATCTGATTACAATGCACAATAAGCACACCCTTGTTCATGAAATGATAGAATACTGTAAAGCATAGGGTTGTAATAATCTATGGATGTAGAGTATATTGATACATGGATTGGTTGGTTAATTATCTTGAAGTGGGTCAAGCAGGACAGCTGCTTTCTTTATATCCCCCTTCTTTCTCTATTGTCTAGAGGCTGCTCTTAACAAGAGTGGGCAAATAAGAAGTACTTGAGGAAATAAAAAAAATTGTACTTAAAATGTTTGTTGTTAGAAAACAGTATATTTCAGTATAAATGTCCACATTATGTTCATAATTTGAAGGTCCAGCAACATTTAATACATGGCAACACCAAATTTTGGATGCAACATGGAATCATTTTCTCATTATGTGCTAGATACCTTCATGTGGTTGTGTTTGCCACACAGCTGGCCAGGTTGAGATTATAAGGGAAGCTTGGACAACTAGACCTCCTCCTTTTGTGATGTGTTTTTTGTATTTTCACTAACGGGTGCTATAAATATGTACAGTAGTCCACAATACAATATGTAAAAGAATGCCTGACTTTAGAAATTACTCAATTACAGTAATGCAGTTATCTTAGACCCCTGCAATCGGTTATATGTCACTGTAATCCAGCAACATTTATGGTATTTAGTAAACTTTACAAGATTGAAAGAAAATGAAAAAGCTGGTGTAAGAATTTGTTAGACTAATTAAGCCAGAATTTAATAAATGAATCAATGCAAAGAACAGCTAATGTGTTCCTTGATTCTAAAGTGTTTACACACGGGGATGAGCTTTTCACTACGCTTAAATAGTTAACTTAATACTTGAGTTAGTATTATTTTGAAGGTGTATCCTCCATGACTCCATGAATATTGAATTAGCTCATAAACCATCAGTCACTTCTTACTGGAAAAGAAAGGGGCATAACACTGGCATTTTAAAATAGGGTGTCAATTCTTGGTGATTTGCCATGTTTCAAAGCATTCAGTATAAGTCAAGCCTGTATCTTTGTTGTATAGTGACAGTGCTCAGTGTGCTCTTTGTTTTTGTTCTTTTCTGCAGCCTCTTCACTTTGGTTATAGCACGAATGGGGAAGAATTGTTCCCCATCATCATGCATGTCTCAGCATGTTGTGGTTATTACACATTCTTTTTCTTTTTCCTTCCTCTTCTTTTCTCACTTATTACGAAATCTTTGTAATCCAGAGATAGTCCAGTTTATTTTGCTGCATGAACTAGGCCTATTTTCCAAATACAAACCCTTATCAATAGATGAAATTACAGTGAAGCTAGCCCTGTGTTTTATGCTCAATGTGAGCCATAATAGATCTACAAGAGAATGATGCTGAAACCAAAAACAGCCATTCTTTTCTGTCCCAGTTACTGAAGCAGCTAAAGGGATTCATCATTTATTTGTTTACACCTAGGCTTCCTGTTATTAGCTGACAATTACTAATGTGATAGGTCAGAATATATCCTGTAAAAGTGGAAAATTAAAGGACTGTAAGTTCATAAAACAATGCAACGTTTTACACAGTGATTTAAACCTTTGAGTTAATGTGTTTATTACTGAATGACAAATGACTAACAAACAGATATGAAAACTTTAAGCTTTTTTTTTTTTTTTGAGGTGAAATATTTTCTTCATTTATGGGTAGGCAACACTCGTGAAATGTGTGAAATTTGTTTTTCCAGCTTTGAAGAAAAAGAATCACAGATTAGGAACGTTAGTTTGGTTGTAACGTTGACAAATAGTTTACTTACAGCGTGCCTCAAATAACATACTTCTGTGAGTATGCTGTAATACGGTGCACTAAAATGCAGTACAGAGCGCTAGTGGGCTAGTATTGTCCCAAATCGCGTGCTGCTGTTTTATACCAAAAGAAAGTGACGGCAGTTTAACCACCTGTTTTCTTCTTCTATTTCTCTTTGAACTTCTCTGAACGGCGGACGCCCAAAACATGTAAGGTGCTTATATCAAAATTTGACAGCTAGTACGCAAACGTTATACACTTGACAAAATGAACTCCCATTGCTAATAGCATGTTAGCACTAGCAGAGCCACTGCTGACAAAGGTCCTAATGAAGACCCGAGTAGGTCGTCAGCTTTTTATAACGTGTTTAGCCATGTAAAATTACATATAAAACCTACAGAGTGCCTTGGATTGCTGTTGGAAGAACAGTTGCAGTTTTTCTATTTCATTGAATATAAAATGTTTAGATTAAACCCATTTTTTACTCATGCAATCACCCCTTCACCAGATGAACAGAGGAAATCAGCCTGACTTTTCCAAAGAGCACCTGTATGTGAAAACATAAGATACCCAGCGGCGCTTCTTATTTTTGTCTTCAAATTCAGTGTATTTTACTCACATTTAATTTATTTTCAGAACATAAAGATAGCTCAGGCTTATCAAAATACTTCTTTTATCTTTCTTTTAATTGGAATTGTAGCAATAGGAAGTGAAGTAATGAGGATGTGACACACTGTAAATATGCATGAATATTTGATATGAAGTGCTGTTAAATGCCATTTGAGTGATGACTAGACAAGATGTAAAGTACAGTTGCGTACATGTTTGCAGTGATATTCAGTGCAAGAAGATTAATAGTTAAAACTTTACCTGTAATCTTTGTTTTTATATCTTTCACTTGTCTGAAAGACAAAAATTCTATTCAAATGTTAACAAAGTAAAAAAAATGTGCAAAAGCTTGTCTCATCTGGTGACATAAGAGTCTCCCTGCCCTAGAAATAGGACAATATTCTGATGTATTTGTCCTTGAATTTGTATTAAATGCCTGTTGTTAAAGCAGTTGCAGACATTTCTTCATTCTTTTTCATTCTTCAGATATTACAGGGTATGGATTCAACATGACGTCAAAATAGCCATTCAAATTTCTAGATGTATTCTCTCTGAAAAGTGTTTTCTTTATCAGTTATTTTTCTGTTTTACTGTTTAAATAGCATTTTTTTTTATTTTGAAAAATATGTGAGAAAAAGGTGATAATAAATCACTGATTACAATTAAACTGAAAATTACAAGAAACAACCTAGTGACTCAAACATACATGCACCTTTTTTTTCAACAGGACTAGAGGAACAGTAACAGTGCAACTCCTAACTTAAAAAATTCAATTTTTTCTGAGCAACACTGAGATTTAAGTTGAAGAACTTTAAATTGTACCTGACAGCCCTCCAAACAACTCCCTGCACTGAGAGTCCTCTAGCTCTGATAACAGAACCATTACATGCTGGGCAGCTGCCTCCTTTTATGCACCTTCTCAGCTGGAATTTTTTACTTGGTCCGGCCAATCTAGCATTTACCAAAACTGTCACATTTCCAGTCAGGGCCTCTACCTGTTAGAGAATCATGTTTTCCTTGTTTTCTAGCAGTAGAGAATGTGAACACTGACATTTGGTGCATGTATTCATGCTCTCTTTTTGCATTTGACCCTTAGCATCCCTGGCCAGCAGGGTGTCACCGGCATCTGGATGCCCCCTCGGCCAGTTCCCATGTGGAAACATGAGCGAGTGCCTCCCACAGGCTTTGCAGTGCAATGGACACCAAGACTGTCCCAACGGAGCTGATGAGCGGCGCTGTGGTGAGTGAAAAAGTGACAGCAAATTTCTGGCTAAACAGTTCAAACAAATAACTTAGAGACTCTCATAACTCAGTCTAAATTTACAGTTGTGAAGCTTGAAAAAAAAAACCTTTCTATTTATAATTTACCTTCTAATGTACATGCAAGTTTAAGGGTAAGACAGAAAGATCACCAGACAAGTGCTGCTGACTACTCTTCATTAAAAGTACAAATCCTCTCATTAAGGGGCTGGCAAAAAAGAGGAAATCCTCATGCAATACAGCCAGGCAAAGATGAATTTTATAAATATAATTGCTACCTCAAACATTATTTCAAAGCTTTTCCTAGGAGCAGATCCTCCGTTCACCCTTGTTTGTGGCCAAAGTGTTTTCCAGAAAATAAATCAAACTTTCTTTCTATTATCAGTGGGGAGAGGATGAGCCAAGAAAAGCTCTGCACTGGCACAGAGTTGACTTTGTCCTGATTTTTAAGCCAGTGTAAAAGGGGTAAAGTCATCAAATAATTATTTTTAGGTTTTAATTAGCATCCCATTGCCAAGAATATGAAAATAGAAAAAAGGGAGGAGTTTGAAGGACTGAAATGTTGTGACTTGCATTTATTAGGGGAGGAATTTCTATTGGACCGTGACTTACACAAAGTCTTTTAACACAGCTGTAATTATTTATCCACTTAGTTGAAAGTGTGAGCCTTAAACTCAAGTTTATTTCAGCCTGAAGTCATGGAAGGAACAATGCACCCCTCTTTCACATAATAAAACAGACTGCTCATTTTAAATAAGAGTCCTTCACTGACATCAAAGCTCAGCTCTCAGCCACTAAACCAATATCCTTAGAGAGCTCATATATTTGAAGACTTTCTGACTGTTTACAATAAAAATGCTCCACTGGAGAAATTGGAGTGTAAGTGCTCTAAATGAATGTCAAGAAGCAGCAGCTAAAGGGTAAGTGGCTTTTAGGAATGTATATTAAAGTAGCTGCTTCTGAGACATGACATCTCTGTAATTTTAGTGTTTAACAAGATTAAAGTTTGAGGATGACATCTTTATTATGGATGTATAGATAGCAGGTGCAAACAGGAGTACCGGAGTCATGGTAGATTTAAGAGACTGAATGTAATTTAAGTCTCAGACGTTTTCAAGCCGTTTTTTTTTAACAGATGCTGCACTTTTGACCCAGTAATCCAGATTAATTTTGCTTAAAATAAAGGAGCAGTGAGGGCTGCACGGTGGTGCAGGGGTTAACACTGTTGCCTCACAGCAAGAAGGTCCCTGGTTCACTTCCTGGTCAGGGCCTTTCTGTGCGGAGTTTGCATGTTCTCCCCATGCATGCTCATTAGGTTAATTGTTCACCCTAAATTGGCCATAGGCGTGAATGTGAGCATGCCTGGTTGTCTGTCTCTATATGTCAGCCCTTTGATTGACTGGCGACCAGGCCAGGGTGTACCCCGCCTCTCACCCAATGACCGCTGGGATAAGCTCCAGCCCCCAGCATCCCTGAACGGGATAAGCAGTGTAGAAAATGGATGGAAAAGAGCGGTGAATTCTGATGTTTGATAAAATCCTTCAATAATGTTTAATGCCATTCTTTAAACTACAGCAGGGGTGTACAACATAATATCGATATAATATTGGTATCTGAAGATAATACTTGAAAAAAGGTTAAATATTGGTATCAACAGAAATGGAAATTTCATTTCAGTATTTACAGCCGATTTATCAGCTGTGCTGAGGTTTTAGTAAACCATAATATTTCACTTTATAAGGTAAAGCATCAAGTGTTTATTTATTTATCCATTTATTTATCGTAACTTTTTCATGCTTATTCCTTAATCTTGAAGGTTGCCTCACAGGACCAAAGTTTTAGGACTGACTGTAGCTGGTTTAATTATTTTACATTTAAGAGAAATGGTTGTCTCACTAAACCACCCTGCAAACCCATTCATCAATTAGCAACAGTGATTTTAATTTGAAAGTACATGTTAAAATAGGGTAGAATTTTTACTTCATGCTTTACAGAGCTCAATTTTAGCAGGTTTTATGGAACTTTTTGCAGATGAAGGTAATTTTTACTGTTACTGTTTGAAAAACATTTTAAATATAATATACATGTAATCCAAATAATTTACTTTTCTTACTAAATATCAGTTTTAGATAAGAAAATACAAATCTCATTAATGTTGAATCAAATGTTGTCTGTCTAATTAAATGGATATTTAGACTGCCACAATAAAATTCAGACCCAGGCTCCACAAGAGGATGGGGGAAGCAGAGCTAGGGTATGCTGACGCTCTACATCATCCTCCTTCCTACCTTAGCACGGCTCATAATAACAACCACAACAGCACTACTATTCCTATCACCAACATGACACACGAAACTGCAAAAGATACACAAGAGAGAAGGAGAAAGAGAGAGCTTAGCAGGATGGTGGTTTAGAAATATCAGCATACTGGATGTCAGCAGCAGTGCAATGTCATGCATCCTATTACTGATGCATCATCAAAAAAACTGCATTGCAAAGATAAGAGGTTCACAGGGGAAGAATGAATCCACTGTAGCCATTGTATGTATGCAACTTAGATTGTGCGGGAGAGGTTGCCTGCAATTATTGAAATTGAAAACAACACACTGTCAAATATAAAGTGCATATCGCTTGTCTTTTTATGTTGATGTGGTATTAGTTCAGGCATCCAGATTGTTTGATTGAGCCTTGAATCTCCAAGTTTGAATTCAAGTATCAGAGCACTGACAGTCTAAAGATTATGTACAGAGCAGATGGCCTGGTTTTCAGTTCAGCCTCTGGCTCCTTTCTTTCATGTCATTCCCCACTTTGTCTCCCTCCAGTTTCTGTCACTCTTCAGTGTTCTATCCTCTAACTAATGCCATGTAAAAGCCCCAAATTAACACTTAAATAAAATAAATTCAATCATGGTTACAACCCTAAAACTGGGCTTTATGTAATGTAATACATGCGCAAACTATTTGTTTTTGAAGAGTGATCACAGCTCATGTGTCATGGCTAAAACATCAGACTTGATGGCCAGACTTTCCTAAATCCTCCAGATCCTTGGCTTTCTTTTTAATTAGGTGCTAAAGAGCCTTCATCTCACCGCTCATCACATTCAGTAAAATCAGTGAACTGCTGGAGAAGAGAAAGCTGTGTGTAACCCAGTCGGATATCTAAAACAGAAGACTTTGACTCAACTTGTTGGCAGCCAGTTTCACAGAACAGTTCTGTTTTACATCAACTATCAAACTTCTTATCTAACTAACACTGACTCTATTGTTTCAACCATTCTGGTGTGAATTAAGCATCAATTTAGCTCGAAAATATTCATAATGTGAGTAATGCTAATTTGTACTCTTGTTTGTAGAGATGATGAAATCCCCCCCTCTTTCTTATTTGTTTGTTTCACTCATGTTTAAAACACAATAGGAAAAAGACATTTTCAGTTTAGCTTCAATCTCTTCATCCTTTTTCCTGAAAGCCCTGAAGCATCTACACGTATTCTGCTTATCCTGTGCGAGGCCTGAACCAGATTTATTTATTTATTTATTTCATTTAATATGCTAATAAATGTTTTTATTTAAGTAAACAAATGGTCAGGGCATTTCTCACATCTTCCTGTCTGTAATCAAAAACACATTCTTTGTCGTATTACCATTTCTTTTTCCCACACTCATAATTAGACATGTTGCCCTTACAGCAACGCTGTGCAAGAGGACCAAAATAAAGGGAGTTAAAGCATAGCTAACAATGACCATCTGGCCCTTCCTCATAGTGCAGCACATCTTGTTAACAGCCGTCCTGTTAAATGAAGGTTTGCTTTACATCCACATCAGAACATATAAATCCTACATCAGTTTATTAATCATTGGATCCCTGGTTCATCCTGGTATTCTGCTTAACTCAGGTTATTTCATGTTTTAATTAAAAGTCATTTTCTTACTGCTCCCTTGTTAAAATGTAAAAACTGCAAGGTTTTTGCAGCCTTATCCACCAAACGTACTTTTGATCTTGCAGATAGAAAAGGAACTCTTAAGTGTAAACCTGAGTAAAAGAAGTGAGGAGGCTCATGTCCACTAACAGTGTTCAGCACTGGCAGCGGTGCCAACGACCTCAGCTTCAGATGGCTTCTAACCTCTTCTGGTTTTGAAAGTTGCACTCCCTCTTCCCTCGGAAGTGACTGTAGAATCTGTTTTTAATTGCTCCTGTAGGCTTGTGTTTGCATTTCTTAAAAAAAAACGTACAAGGAAGATGTTAAACCAATGGAGAGAAATCATGTCAGCTCCAGACCAGGAAACTGTACCCTAGAAAAAAACAAAAAACAAAGCAAAAGTCTGGATGCATGAGATAAACACCAGCATCAGTTTCTTCTCAGCCAGTGTTGTTGACAAACTTGTTATCAGGAAGGAAAACAGGATGCTGTGGGCTGACAACACTCAACTACTTTGGTTTTGTGTCGTGCTGTGCCAGTGCTTAAAAACAAATAAATAGAGAGAGGAGGCCCTTAAAGAGGGCATTACCAATAAAACTAGTCTAAGGTTATTTTTGTTGTGGGTACATCGAGATCTGTACAGTAAAATTCCCCAAATTGGTTCAGAGACTGCTGACCCACACGTTTGCTCTGCATTAACCTGAATATGGAGGTAGGTGGCACTGATCTAATTCTGAAATTTCAACAGCAGACAAAGAGCTGATTTTATTTAAAGTTTGCTGACAGTAGAATGGTTGCTGAAGCTGAAGATGCTCTCCAAATAAACAGAGAGAATTTTAAAATGATTTGAAAGAAATATAGAGAGCTTTGAGAAGTGAGATTTGTGCTTAAATGTGAGTAAAATGTGTAAAAACTCCATAAAATGTGTATTTTTATGTGATGCTTTGTGTGACAGCATACACTTTAACCAACCACCTCCAGGGAAGGTGGGGGTCCCTGGTCTCTGACGCTGTTAGGGATCACAGTCTGGAAAATTTGGAACCCCTGATCTAATAGATCTGATGCTGAAAAGTGAAAAAGAAGAGTGAAAAAGAAGAGTGAATAAAGTGTGAGCAAGGAGAGGGAAATTTGGCTGCTGACTAACTAGAAAACTAACAAGCAAAATAATGTCCCTCCATCACTTCTGCTTATCTGACTCTGAACAGCTGATTCTTTGAGTTCACTTGCAACATCCAGTGCAGCCAAGGCCTGAAACAAACTCTGTGGGACTCCACTTATACTGAAAATTCCTTAATAATAAACTGTTTATTCATATAGTAAGAAATCCTATCCACTTTGGCTGAAGGTGGCCTGAATTTTCTTCTTGCCACAGTCAACATTTAATCTGTGTTTTGGTTTGGAGTGCTAGATGACTGTCGATGTTCTTGGTAAACCACAAAACGGTCTTCTTTTCAAAGATAGCATGTGTGACAACGTGGTTGACAGCTTGTGTTTGGATTAATTTCATGCCATTGGTGCAAAATCTGTAGAATTCGTCTATCCTGGTGTTGCGTAGGAGAGTGAGGCCTGGTCCATTGTTGTTTAAGGTTGCCAGGGCATGAAAACTACGTATTGGATCTGGTTTCGAAAATAATTTTAACCCTCAGATGATGTTGAAGAAATTGCACTCAGGGTGTGAGTGACCGAAAATGGCAGCATACATAAATAACACTAAATATGACCTATAATTTTTAAAAATATTTTTTGCATGATTTTTGTAATCAAGATCAGACCTGATCATAAATATCAGATATTGATTATATTTTATTTTTTAGCAATTAAACCCCTTTTGTGCCAGTTTGTGCAACAAATAAACCCACAAAAAAGAAATATTTTGATATCATACATGCATATTGAATTTACTTGAAGGGGGTTATTGCAGGCATTAATGTGTTGATAATCATGCATGTTTTTTTCTTTGATTTTGATATTTCAATAAAAAGTTACACTCGGGCTATAAGTGGCCAAAAAAGAACACCATGCATAATAAGCTTTAAAAAATATGTACGTTAACATTTTTCCATTTGTTGTATTCATTTCTAATCAAGGGGATTATCATAGCCTTGATTATATTAATGAGCAACAGCTTTGAATTTTATGCATTTTAATTCTTTTTTTCTTTCTAAGATTTTAATACATTTTTACATTGGAAGCCATATAGAAAACCAGGAAAGGCATGCATACAGAGCTTATCATTGACCTTTAACAGATTCTGGTATTAGTATTTCAGAATTCTATTGAAGAAAAGCAGAACCTCAAAAATGTATGTTTTTAACTAACAGTAAAAATGATTATAAACAAAAAGACAGAAAATGGCTCAAAAAGCCATAAAATCTCATACGTCCTCCATGGGTTAATAAAATGTCTTGCAAAGCATCAGTTACATTCAGATCCACTCCTTAAACTCATATGAGTCACGATTGAGTCTGGATTTAAAAATGCACGTATAGGATTGCAGAATTAAAACTTGAAGAAAACATGAATTCATCGCCACATTCTGCACAGATTGCTTTGTCCACAGGAGCAGCGATAACATAGTCTCAAAATACAGGCTTGCCTGAACCGCTTCAGTTTGTGTTTTTGTTTTATTTACAGGAGACAACGCCGGATGGGCGGACTTGTTTGGTCAAACACTAGAGAATACCAGTCCAGTGGAGCACTACTTCCTGGATGAGTGTTGTAAGCATGTGCTGTTTTATTTATATTTGCTTGAATGTGTTAAAGTATTTACTTTGGCATGTTTTAGTGTTTGCACGTTCACACATTTACTAATGAGGAATAATATAAAGTCTGAAACAATGGCATTAATCTTCTAAAAAAACATCATGAACAACAAACAGCTTTTGTGTGGCAACAAAAGAAAAAATCCCAAATAATACCCTATCCATAACAATCTGCACCCATTACTACATTATTTTAAAAACAACAATAAAGAAACTTGTTGCTGGAGTCAGGTCAAAACCTTGTATCGCCATTTTTTTTTTTTCATAAATCACTTCTATTGGTAACCTGCAACATCTGTGTTGAAAAGATGCTGACTATGACTTTTAAGTGTCAAATTATTTTAAAAAATGCAGATTTATTTTTCATTCCCTGAAAAGTGGTGATTTGGTAGATAAGAGGTTTTGGCTTGATGCCAGCATTGTGCAAAAAGCATGGACAAGGTTTGGGGAGAAATTAAAAAAAATGTCAGCTTTAGGGTCATTCATAGTGATGGCACAGTCCGATTGTCCCTAATTACTATATTTATTATTATTCTCATTATTGTTTTCTTGATCTATTTTAAGATTGATGTGTTTGCTCAGAAGTTAAATCACAAGTAATGGAGACACATCAATTTAAAACAGAGGGTTTGCGGATATTAAAATCTGAAGGGTTTTATTCCATTTTAGTAGAAAAGCATGAACTATTGACACTGAATTCATCAGGAGGACATCTCTGACATCTTTGAGACCAGGAGTTTCTGTGAGCAGTTGGCTATTTTAGTATCATATTAATAAAAATGTTAGTGCACTTGTAAAGACCAGATGGATCACATGCAGGAGTGCTTGGCGACAGGCCTGCCCAAAGAAATGTCTGGGTCCTTGAAAGGCCCGTTGAATAGTTGCCTCACAAGATGTGAATTAATACTATTGACACGTAGCATTCCTTTTCCTCTCCTTTCTTTTTTTGGTATCCTTAATTTAGTAAAGGTCATTACAACACAGTCCAAAATTACTGGCTTACCATCTAAGTTCAAAGGTCCATTCTGCTCTGTTAACTGTTAATTAATTTGATCAGTATTCAGGTTAAAAATTAATTTTTTTTTATCATTGCTTCAAAGTAAAATGGGTCACGTTTTGATGACCACAGTGGGCTAAGCCCCATCAAATTTTTATTTGTTGAATGTTAAAAAATCTCATTATGTAATTTTTTTTAAAGATTGGCACAATCATTAATGAAAACCCTTACGCCAAACGCAGCTTGCATGTGTGAAAATAAGTGTTTGTCTGTTTAGTACTGCAGGAGTATCCAGAGAGTTGTGCCTGCACAAACACAGACGTGGAGTGTGTGGAGGTCAGCCTGCAGGATGTTCCTTCAATCTCTCCAAACGTCACCTGGCTGTAAGTGTCCTCTCCTCTCATCATTGTAATGACTGTGTCTGTTACCCAGCCTTTATGTGGAGTTTAATACTTCCTACTAGATCTCATGTCTTTAGATGTCAGTTGGCTTTTGTCAAAAATATAATTATTTTCATGCAGGATTTACATAGTCTTAGTGTCACACTGGATTTCAATCCCAATTTCCCCATGGACTGAAATCACAAAAGAATCTCTTTTTCATTGTTTTGTTTTGTGAAGTATTTACAATGTAGAGGTTATGAGCTGAACACAAACTCACAGCCCTCATTAGCATGAGAAACACTGTTTCACATATTCACAGGCACATCTTTGAGCTCCTAAATGAAATGATTGTCTTACTGGCTGGTATCAAAGGCAGGGATTTAAATTGCTGACTTTGATACAGGAGATTGGGGTCAGGGCACAATGAGTATCCAGTGTGGGCCCTTGGGTAAGGCCCTCAGAGCCAGAAACACCAGTCCCAAATCAGTCACATTGGATAAGAGCGCCTGTTTAATGACAATGTAATGTAATGACCTTGCTGCATTGATTTTTACTATTCATTCTTTTCATCAACTGCTGCTTTCACTATCGCATTTATTTATTTATTTATTTGTCCATTTATTTATTTGATTAGGACAGTGCACATTAAACAACATATCTGCAATGCACTTCAATGTAAATATGCCTGAATTAGCGCAATAGCCACATTTCATCTGATGTCCTGACGCAGGTAATAAACAGATTTAAAATTGCAAGATACCTCACAGCACAGAACACAAGACAGTACACCAAAAGCACAGTCTTAACAAACAGGATGAACACAGGTTGTACGCAACAAATAACACACACACATATATGAGTTATTTAAAAGCAGGATACTCTAGAGCCCTCAGCAGTTAGCATCTTAAGAGGAGACAGGTATGAGTAAGTACATGTTTGAGTTACTTTTTAAATGTTTATTAGTTGTTACAGTCTCTGATATGTGTCTGTAATCTGTTCCATGAATGTGCACCTCTAACAATAGTAATACAAAAATAATGATGATAACAATAATGATAAAATAACGCCCGCATCCAAATGAACTCTGCTCTGCGCCTCAACACATTGCAGTCTCTCTGGCTTGTGCTCTGGTATTTATTCTGCTATTGTTCTTTTTCTGAATAAAATCATTTCATGGTGTCAAGGCAAACCCATTTAAAACGTAGAAAATAAGACAAATATCTGTATATGTGGTAACTGTCGAAATGTAATTATTATTCTTACTAATGATATTGCAGTAATGGAAATGAAACGATTTCCTGTCCAAGATTTTGACTGTCTTCTTGAAGAGATATGATGGGTTTTGTCGTACTTGTATGAGACCAGGTTTTAAAACAAGAAAATCATTGTGTGCATTTAAGCTTTAGCTGACTGTGTAGAGAGAAAAGGTCTTATATGAGCCTTCCAGGACCAGTTGCTTAGAATCATCGCCACAGTATGATGCTGCCACCGCTGTGTTTCACAGTGGGGATGTTGTGTTTCTGGTGATGTGCAGTGTTTGATGTTCGCCTTGTCTGGTGACCAAAAAGCACTGGACTTCTGCTGAATTCGGTCAGTCACTTTAAAGGAGGTGAATATGTTTGCGGTCACTTGTTTTGATTTACATTTATAGAAATCTTTCACTTTATGATTAAAGTTTTTTGGTGAAAAATCAAATTATATTGACCATGATTGATTCCTAAAATCAATCATGGTTTTAGTCTGCTCCTGCTACCACTTATTTTCCTGCCCCTGTGTCATTTGTGCTTTTTCTGAAAGGTGTCATTTGTTTGAGATTTTCCAAAGAGGAGTATATAAAAGAAAACAACATAACTTGTTTTCCTCAAGACTCACTCAAGGGTTTTGATTTATTTTCTGTTGATATTCCTTTGTTAGTTTTAGGACATTGAAAAGCTTTGCCTGTGCCGGGCTTGTAATGGTCTCTTTAAAGAGCTGAACTTTATGTAGTTGCAGTTTTATTAGACTGATGAGAATAAAAAAGCTGTTGTATTTTATGTTCTCCTCAATGACTGTTTGCAGGAGATTTATCGCTGTCTTATGTGTTTTGTACACAATGAGCTGTGGTTTAGATTTTATTATGGTCTTTAACTGAGTCATATATTTTTTACTCTGCTGCTACTGCTGTTGTAAATGTAGCCAAGATCAGCCTTAGTCAGAGGCTCAAATAAGGGCGATGTCGAAATTCAGTTTTTGGGATTACTTGTCTGTGACTGCAACTACGTTGTTTCTCTGGTGCCAGACAGTTTTACGTGTTAAATCACAGTTTGCAGATGAGCAAGCTCTACCTGATTTTGCCTGGTAGAAACTTTTGCAGAAAAGTGTACTTTGGACCTTTTAGATTTGTATATCTTATACTTTCCAAACTTTGGCAACTCTAGGAACTCTTGAAAAGTCATTTCAGAATGATTCAGAATCAAATGTGCTCCTTTCTGAGTAAATCTGCACTCAGGTTTTCTGTTTATGCAAATCTGTGTTGCATTTTTCTAACTGTGGTATTTTATGTCCTCTGTTACAGGTCACTAAGGAGCAATGAGATCCAAGTGTTGTCTGATTTTGTCTTCTCTGAATACTCTGCCCTTGAGAGACTGTGAGTATTGTTAAATTGTGTTCTCCTTGCAATATCACCTCTGATTTGTTTACATGTCATTCATGCATTACTGCATTTATTCTGTAAAACTAAAGCTCCCTCAGAGTCTGTTTGAGAGATTTTACTGAGGGTGACTCAGCAGGTAACAGCTGGCAGGTCTGGTTTAATCATTTGGCTGACTGATTTTAAGTGATAGACCTCACTAAGTTAGACTGAATGTTTTTTTTTGTTTGTTTTTCTTTTAATCTGATGCCATTCGTCTTCTACTGCCTCCCCTCAAGGATATGTCACAGCACTAAGTGAATAGATCACATCACACCAGTCCTCAGATCACTACGCTGGCTCCCTGTGAGTCAAAGGATAGATTTTAAAATCTTACTCTTCACATATAAAACATGAAATGGTCTTCAGACCTCCTCACCCCTTATAAGGCACCCAGACCCTCAGGTCCTCAGGCCTTCTCATGAGTTCAGCAACTTCTTTTATTTTTTTGTTCAAAACGTTTAATTTAACTTGCTACTTAATGCAACTTCTTTTATTCTTTACTTTGAATTTAATTTGCTATTTGATTTATTCTGCAAAGTTTTCCTTCAAACTTAAATTTACTTTAAAAGAACTCTGATTTTAATTCTGTTCATTGTTTCATTGTAGTGTCTTCTTGTTGTATTTTAAATGCTCTTTCATTCTAATCGCTGTAAAGTGGTATGAATTGCTTTGTGTATGAATGGTGCTATACTAATAAACTTGCCTTGCTATCACTACTTAATTTTTTTATATACAAACGCCTCTCAGTGTCATTTCAAAGATGAGTTTGATCAAGTTTGAGGATTACTCTGGTGTTGTTTCTTTACTCTGTTGTGATGGTTTTAATCATTTTTGATACTGATGTTTTATTCTTGTTTTATTAATCCTGTTTTAACATTCTCTTTTATCTGCTGGCTCTGGTCTCTTACTCTGAAAAAAAAAGCTGAAACACATTTTGAGAATGCCTATAGATTACTAGCAGCAGTTTTTAATGAGCTTGCCCTTTTACACAGAATCAGGGCTACATTGAAAACTCAGGCTATTCTGGCTGACTGCGTTCATGCAGAGAACAAGCTGTTAACATGCGGCTGCAGATATCTTCTGCCTAGGTGAAGGACTACCAGATTCAAGTCATTTGTCCCTTATAGCACTGACCTCAAAAACAGCATCATGAGACCACTTCTGCCCTTGATCAGTGTAATTCTGTGCTCATTCTGTTTATTTCAGGGCTCTTTTTTTCAGAAGTAAGTAGGTTTTTTTGTTGGTTTTATTCACTGCTTACTGCTTGCTATAGAACAAATTGTCCCTCAAGAAATAGAATATACTTTGAACCATAAAAGTCTACTTTGAAAAGATAAAACAGTAAGAGGTACTTGACTTTAAAAGAGTCCTCTCTGCTTTAAAAGACTCATCTCTCTTCTTTAAAGCCATAAACACACTGAACTCCAATATGCTTCCCACCCCACCAAAAAACCAAACTCCTGTCTGTACAACAAATTACCTTGAACCTTGAACACCACAGCCATCGTTTAGCACATTATCCCCTCACTTTTTTGTAGAATAATCACTTAAAGGTGTGATCATATATCACACCAGCAAGATGAAATTCAACAATAACATTCCAGACAGCTGTATGAAAAGATAACAGTCTAAAGGCACGCTTTTTCATGGTGTGTGGGAGTGTAAACAGATAGTAGCGTTCTGATGTGAAATCCCACAAATAATTTTTTCTAAATGCTACAGATTAAGCTACATTGTGAAGAGTTATTCTTTATGGAAAATCACATCTCTAAACTTTTGATAGGAATCAACTGTCAGTAAAAAGGTTTTGTGAGTGTGTTTTGAATAGGTTTTTATCATGCTGGATATTTTTCTCAGTAACCATGACTTAAATTTTAGGAATAGTTCAGTAATTTGCAAGGGGAAAATTCATGATATTGCCATCCCCACAAGGTCATAATGACTTAGATGTTGATTTGTGTGCAAACAAGGCAGAAGTGAATGACAGGGACAAACTCAGAATTGACTAGAGCTATGAAATATCTGAAATATCTCACTGTTTCTAGATTCCTCCAAAACAACAGCCTGCAGTTCATATCCCAGCACGCCTTCAGTGGTCTGTACAACTTAAAGAGGCTGTAAGTATCCTGCTCATCTTGTAATTTACATTTAGTTTATTTCCCTCCTCTTCTAGTTTTCCATCAAGACGTACTTATCCCTCATAAATGTCAGCTCTTGCTAGAACTCTTACTTTTCGTTTGAATGCTTTAATTTTATTTATTTACCATTTCCTCTGAAGTTCTTTGTCAATTTGTGCACAACCAAAACAATTTCTCTGCTTTACAAGCTCATTTTTTTGCATTTGGAATAAGTGATTGAGACTGTAAATCTGATACAGCAGGCATCATTTTCACCTTATATTATGTTTAATCTGCTGTTTTATTCCAAAATAATAGTAGTAATAATAGTAATAATGGTTGCAGTTTTGCTTAAATGTTCAAAATACAATAGAATAAAATAAATAAAAAAAAAACACACAATGTGGACAATTTTAAACTCTGGAATTTAGAGAAACAACATTAGTAGTTGTATATTCACCTGTTCTTCTTTCTTTTCTTCTTAATCTTCTCCTGCCAGATTTCTCAGTGAGAACTTGATATCCTCACTCAGTCCTGGTGTGTTCAGGGATCTCCATCAGCTAGAATGGCTGTAAGTAACACACAAGTGGACACATCTGTAAATGGGTGTGTGGCTGTTATTGTGTTGAAAGCAGAGTTTCCATGAAACTATTTTGCCTCCGGCCAAAATGACCAACAGTCCTGAAGAATTCCAGCCATACAGACCAACTACTGGACATTTGCTTTTGTTTGCCATGAGACCAATAACCTGCATTTAACAGCATTATAATATATACTTGGCAGGGCAGGGGTTAGCGCTTTTGCCTCACAGCGAAAAGGTTGCTGGTTTGCTTCCTTTCTGTGCATGTTTTCCCCGTGCGTGCGTTGGTTCTCTCCGGGTACTCTGTCTTCCTCCCACCACCAAAAACATGCTCATTAGGTTAATCGGTGACTCTAAATTGGCCATAGGTGTGAGTGTCTTTGTTCAAGTTGTTTTAACATACTGCTAATTGTGAGCTGTTCCTTACACACATGCAGCCAGTTGTGCAATATACACCTGCAACAATGGCAGCACACAGCTCCACATTAGCATCATTAGCTCTAAGTTAGCCTGTTAGCTCATTAGCTGCTACCGAGACTTAGCAGCTTGTAACAGCCATATAACATCCTCCACTGAAAGCACCAACAAATCAGCCAAACAAATAACCAATTAGTCCTCTGTTAACTAGACACCACCTTTAAACTAGGGCTGGGCAATTAATCTCAGATTAGATTAAATCGCAACATGGCCTGCTGCAATTTTCAAATCACAGAAGGCGCAATATTTCTTTAGCCTGAAATTAGTGTCAAAATACCAGTTTAGAACTTTTTTTGCAGCAGAGATGTTATGCATTACATATCTTGCAATCATTCTATTGCCATATTTTTGGAATAGTGTACAAGAAAACCCAGTTTTCTTTATTTTTGTATGTTTTTCTCATTCATCACATTACAATTATAAAAAAATTGTCATTCCCTTTAATAAAACAGTTCATATACAATTTGCAAAATAAGTAAAAAGTCATCACAATTTGACATTTTTTAAAAATTGTTCGGCCCTAGTTTAATTTAATATTGTGTTGGTTATAGTATTGAATGGATTATTGCCTGTTTTTATAGTAAAATGCATGAGATAAGGAGCTGAAGAAATAATCACATATTAAATTGCAATCATAATATTGGGTAAAAAAAAATCGCAATTAGATTATTTTCCCAAATCAGCCCTACTTTAAACTCAACATTACAACTGAAAATTGAGTCTTACCGTCAGTCGTCCCATCACAGTCCTCATAAACTGATGATCTCAACTGTAACCATTCCTAAACCAGTAAATCAAACTTAAGTGTTTTTGTTTTGTTTTGTTTTGTTTTGTTTTGTTTTGTTTTGTTTTGTTTTTGAAGAAGACCAGAGGAAAGACAAAAGTGTTCCTCTTATTGATGGCTTTTCCTACATTGTTGCTGCTGATTAGCAAGGATGCGAGGAGCATGATGTCGCAAGACCAGCAAATACCAGACTCAGACTGAGAAGTTATAAAAATTTTAATGCATTTTTTTTAAATATTTGTTACCTTGTTTTAAGTTACCAGTGTATTTAAGCAGTTAAGACAGTATGCAAGAATTTATACATTTTTTGTTATTAAAAAAAATAAGAAACTCCATATTAAGTGTCTGACTTCTGATTTTGTTGCAGTGGTTTCAAAATAGACATTTTTATCATTAGATATTTACAAGGATTGTATTGATGATTGATAATCCAGTATCTTGCAGATCCCATTGGACTGTACTGTTGTTAAAGCTGTTAAAACTTTGTGACTGGTGAAACATAAGTGCACATTCAAAAAGAAACACCCAAGTTTTCCATCTTCTCTCTGTGATATCTGTTGTTTTTTGTAGTATAAGATCTGTTTTATGTTTTCAGGGGTTTCCTTTTATTTATATGGCATTTCCTTTGTCAGAATTTGATTGTTGGTTTGAGGTCCCCTTTGAAGAGCAAATGTGCTTCATGTGTTTAAAATCCCCCACATTAGCAAAAGGATGGAGTGAGACATTGAGATTTATTTATTTATGCCTGTGACAGATCACAAATTTCACAGCCTAGAGCTGTTGGGATAGTTTGATTTTCAGCATGAAATCAATTTGGAGTAGCACAATCGAGCGAAAGCATACCTCAAAAGCAAGTTTCCTGAAGAGGAACATTTTGTTATTGTTTCAGAGCTTTATTTTATTTGTGTAGCTGCTACAGGTGTTCAGGACTCACGTGCCAATGTTAACAGACACTTTGATGCTACCAGCATCCCAGACCCCGCAGGGGAAATTCCATCGTGTCATCCTGCTGCCAACCAATACAAAGTATACAAGAGTGGTGGAAGAATGACTCCTGTATCTGATCAAGTGAAAAGAAGTTTATCACAAAGTGTTTGCAGCTACAACGTTTATAGCATATCTGAAGCTTATATTAGGTCAGTGCATGCTGTTCCATACTTATGAACATCTTAAATAACCAGGCATGGGATAGTGGAAGGTAGACTGAACTTTATACAGCACAGACCTACGATTTCTGCAGTTTTCTGTTGTGTACCCAGTCTTGCCTTCATGTGTGCTTTAGGAGCTTCTCCTTCCATATTTGCAGTGGTATTTACCCTGTTTTCACTTGTATGGCTGCTACAGTTGATGTTGTGAAAGGCTCCTCTCAGAGCTTGTGCCTGTCTACATCTAACTTCTTGAGATGACTCACTGCTGCTGACGAATATGCTACACATGCATAATCTAGTACAGCTCACATAAGGGCCTTGTAAATATTCAACGACAATCCTCTAGTTGCTCCCAGTCTTGCCCTGATAGGCATATTTTAAAAATGAATGACGTTTGGTTAAATGATTAGATAATGTAAAATAATTTTTCTTTGTTCTTCTAGGATGTTGGATCATAACCCATTGAGCATCTTGTCCCAGGATACTTTCATTGGACTCCAGTCTCTCATGTACCTGTAAGTAAGAAAAATGGATATGAAGAAAATCAATGCCTGCTATTTGTTTCAAATATATTTATTAAGGAAAACAGGATCCTTAAATTGCATCCACATAAACCTCTTTTTCTTTAAACAATTAATTGTTTAAAGGTCTGATATCACAGCCTACAGCATGTGAAAGGTGGGTTACTTATTCCTTATCAGCAGGCGAAATGTCTCACACATCACAGTGTATTCAGGTCTTTTCTGTTAAATTGTATTTATCACAGTGTGGTAAGATTTCAGGGAATGTTCTGTGTAGTGCAATCTTAGTATATTCTAACCTCTATTAGACAATAATGTTCACCCATACTGCCTCCCAGCCTGTCTTAATGGTGTCAGTAATTTTCGCAGCTTTGTTCTCAAATGTACTGTGCTGGCAGGAAATCATATTTTCAGACCTAGCAAGATATTTTAGACCCTTATTTTGTTTGTCAGGCCCATCACTCTCAAATTCAGGGAGACATAATCTCCTTACCGGCAGGGATTTAAAGATATCCTGATTTGGCAGAATGTCTTCTCTCTGTAGGCAGAAACCCTTAAAATATTCAATATAGAAAATTAATCATTTTAGCTGGACACTTAATTTTCATGTTAAATAGGTTTAAGAGATACAGTGGATCAAATTACAATCATGCATACATTGTGGTAAAGTTTGAGAAGTAAGCCCCCTTGATGTTGACCATTTCAGTTTCAAGATGTGAAGCAGTATGCAACTTCATTTTATTCATTTATCTAATATCTGTGGGACACATCAGTGTAAATGTGCTTGAATTAGCACGATAGCTACATTTCACCCATTGTCCTCAGGCAGGTGAGCACCTTCTCCGCTTCTCTTCCCATATTTCCGAGAGGGGTCTGACTACAGACCATACATCTCTGAGGCCACACTCAACGAGCGTTTATCTGAGATGCAATCTCTGTCGGGACAGTAAAATTCAAAGTGACATCAGATTAAACTTCTGTTTAGGGTTAGGGAAAGGGTTAAGGTGACCAGAGGTGGAAAAGTACACAACTATTCTAATCAAGTAAAAGTATAGTTGCTCTGCTTAAAATTTAAGTAAAAATAAAAGCGCTGGTCTATAAATCTTCTAACGTTAAAGTAAAACATATTTAATATAAAGTTTCCTTTAAGTACTGCGCACTGAGGAGTTGTACAGTAAAATATGATCTTGTCTTATTGGCAAGAACAACAAGAGAATGGATCTCCAACCAGGATGTTCAGGTAAAGTCACAACTCTGTAATAAGACTGACCACATCATTAAAACTCATACAGACTTTAATATAACACTTTAAAAGTGTCTTTTTTTGGTCCACATTACATAAAATTAAATTACACTTTTGAAAGTGTAAAACATTTTACAATATAACAGAGCAGCAGTAATTCTTGAAAATCTGTGGCAAGGTGGGTCTCCTCTGGCAGGAATAAAGTAGAGAGTCAACCTCTTAGCAAAGCATTTCATACTGATGAAGAATATGACCTTTGCAACTTTAAGGAGCACCTAAAGTCACCAAGGATTAGTATCGAAAACAGATGCTGACAACACATCTGATACCAGCCGGACTGAATTATAACACAGATATTCATACTTCATTTTGATACCCTGCAACCCAGTGAGAGGCTAGAAATTTGTGTGATGTATGTGTTAAGTTACACTGAATTCCTTTTATATCCCATGTTTGACTGGAACCTTATAAAGATATTTCTATAAACCATGATACCCAGACAGCTTTTATTCTCCTGCTGATTTTCAAGGCATGTTTTTGCCCTCAAAAGTATCAATTCAGGCACTGTTTAGGTACTGGCTCTGTATAAAAAGTGGCTAATTAGTAACAATATGATAAAAACCCAAACAATACCCTACCCTAAAAGTCACAGATGGGAACTCAAACTCAATGGATAACTTCACTCATGGTGCAAATAAGTCTAACATCAAAAACAACAACAATCCAGAGATGTACTGTCAGCCGTTAGACTGTGCAGGGAAATTTCTTGTCTCTCTACAGCTGTCCCATCAAATAAAGGCAAAATGCCCAGGAAAATTATCTACAAAAAACATTTACATTATAGGACAGCCTATCATACATTACACAGAAAACTCTCAGTTTAACAAACAAGATGGACACATTTTGTAGAAAACAAATAACAGACTTATGACAAATAAGCAAAGCACCCAGGAGCCTGCAGTAGAAAAGCAGATGGACATTATGAAGCAGAATGTGACTGGTTTGTTTCATTAACCAGTGTTTGGATTTCGTTTTGAATGCCAGATAGTGGTCACAAGCTCTTAAATGTGCTGTTTATCTGTTTGATCAATGTTCGCTTTTAACAGACTCCACCTCTTAACTAAACTCAGCATTCCTCCCTGATGCATTGCAGTCACCTTCAGTTTGTGCTCTGGTGTTTATCTGGAAAAAGATCACTTAATTCAAAACTTTAGAAATAAGACAAACATCTGTAAACATCTGGTAACTGTTTCCTATGTGTTACTTATGTAAGGCCAAATGGAAGTGTTCTGATGACAGACCTCTGGCAAAGTAATTAATTTGTTTTGGCTCATTTGCCTAAATATCAAGTCTAGCATATTTGATTAGGCTTATTAAAAGCAGTGGTGTCAACAAAAGCACTAGAAAAGACAGTAATTAAAACATTGAAGAGTAATAAGCAGTAAGCAAACATTACCAAGCTTTGCTATCATCACATCTTTCCACGTTTACATCCAGCTTCTGCTTCTTTAAACTTCATGGAAAGATTGCCAATGTTGCTCTCCCAGTTCATGCCTCCAGTCAACGTAATGTATGTGATTCTCATTCTTTTTCTGGAAGAGATATCCATTTCAGTAAATTCCCTTTTAATGTGTATACATCATGGTTATAACCCTTTAAATTAGCTCTCTCTTTTGCCTTTTAAGAGAGCGTTCAACCTCCCAAGAGAAATTCTAAGAGAAATATCCCTTTATAGTTTCTCCATTTATGTGTGGATTTAAGGGGTCCTTTTTCTCTGCTCTCTTCTCCATTCATAAATACATCTTTTCTGTTTTTAATCCAAAAAACTTACAGGGGCTAAAATCCACTCTAGTAAATTCTTAATGCCTCAAGGGGGTTTCATGTTCTTAAAAACATCTTTTGAATGTTCTTATTCCAATTTTAAGCTTATTCATAAACCATACAACATGTACTGACATGAGCCATAAAAACAGTAGTTACATTATAATTCACTGTGGCAAGGCAGGTAAGAGATTGCAAACTTATACAAAATACATCTGCTTGTTTTTTTACTTTTCATTTAAAGGTTTTCTGATTGGCTGCAAAGATAACTATCAGATAGGTGTAGAGGAAAAGTCAACAGGCATGTAAGGGAAAAACAATCTTTAACCTGACACACAAGATGGATTTGTTTCACACATACATCTGGTAAAGCACTCATAGACAGCATTAGGAAAAGGGCAGAGGCTTTGAAAAAAAGTTGGAGTGTGATTGGATAAACGTTTTATCTGTCACATCTTTACGGGCCAATCAGAGCAACAAGACACGTGACGTCGTAGCCCCACACCCAAACTGACTGCAACGCAATGAGTAAAATCTATAGAGGAATGCACAACAGGAACCATGGCGACTATAGACATGTTCCTGTCACTTTGCAAGATTCACCCGTGAGAAACACAGAAACTGGTGTATCCATCTGCTTTGCAAGGTTAATCTTTATTTGGAAACTAAAACAATATCCTGACTTTACCCAAGATTGGTTTCTTGTCTTTATAGCACAGTGGACAGGTACAAAATTAGAGATGAGTGGGAGTGACGTGCAACAAAAGGCTGACAGTGTGGGTCAGCTGCTTGTATACAGGGCACGACCTAAGCGCAAGACCAACTGGAACCCTATAACATGCTGACTTTGATATGAAATGATGCTAACAAATGTATAGATCACTTAATATAGAGCCAGTTTTAGTCTCAAACAGATTCATAATTAAGCTCTAGTTTGTGTGTGAACTGGTGGCCCTGGTGGGTGAAGTCACACCTCTTTCTCTTTTGCTGATCTTGTCCACATGCCTAAGAAAAATTATCTGTTGAAAAGTCCCATCCTGCTGTCTTTTAACAGTTGTATCTGTTACTCACCTTAAAGAGAAGACTTTCTGTGCAGTATGCCGGGAATTGCCAGTTCATGCCAAATTTTGAGTTGCACGATTCACTTGGAAGTCGGATGGAGACATTTGATATCTGGTCAGACAACTGCACACACTTACACAGTGAGAGCAGAATCCCCAACTGTGAAGCAAGTTTTTCTTTGTGAAATTACTGACAGCATCCTAAATCACCATGAAAACAGCAGGGATGCCTGTTTAATGTGAGTTCCCCATCTTAGATGAAGGGAAAAAAACAGGCAAAAACCTATATAAGATACATTTTTGGGGCTTTTGGTGCCTTTATTGATAGGGGAGGACAGTAGATATGATCAGAAACAGGGATGAGAGAGAGATATGTGGGAAAGGGCCACAGGCTGGACTCCTGATTCAGCATGCTTAGATACACTGTATGAAAAAAAAAAAGTTAGGCTGCACCTGTTAAATATCAATAGTGTGAATTCAGACCTATTGCCACAGATTAACCATGTTGTCAGTCAGTTGGGTGAGTTGGGGTTTGGTGGATGCCAGGAGAACATTACCTGCCTGACAGCATTGTGTCGACTGTGAAGTTTAGTTTAGGAGGGTTAATTGCATTGGGGTTGGTTTTTAAGGTTTGGGCTAGACCTCTTTTCTCCAGTGAAGGGCAGTCTTACTGCTTCAGTATACTAAAACATTTCGGACAATGTCATACTTCCTAGAAAGATATGATTTGATTAGTTCAGTGTGAAAGAGAGATCTGACCTCAACCCCATCAAGCACCTTTGGGATGAACTGGAACAGAGATTGCGAGCCAGCCTTCTAGTCTAACATCAGCGCCTGACTTCATAGATTCTCTACAGAATGAATGGGCACAAATTCCCGCAGAAACACTCCAAAATTTTGTGGAAACCCTTCTAAGAAGAGTGGAGGCTATTATAGCTGCAAAAGGGGGGAAACTCCATATTGAAGTATGCCATTAAAAAATGCCACGGCAGTCCCTTTTGGTTATTTCTGCAGCATGATGGAGAATTATTTTTTGTTTGTAGCCCTACCATTTTTGCTCATTCCAGTGAGACATCATCCAAAGATCAGACTGAAATATTATTCTTTATCACACAAATCACTGCATTTCTGCAGCTGTCAGGTTGTTCCACTCTTTTATTTCTAGCCATTCAAGCTTTAAAAATACATCACCTCTTCTCTGTCATGTATCTGCAAAGTTAAATCTGTTTCTTAATCATGTTTATTTTCTCTCTGTCATCAGATCCATGGTGGATACTTTATTGCAACAGCTTCCTCATCCGAGCTTCTGCCAACACATGCCTGCCCTGGACTGGCTGTGAGTCTGCTCTGACAGTGTACTTGTGTGTGTGCAGGTGTGTAGTGCATGTGTGTGATTCAGTAGACATGAGCTTCAACAACTTAAAGACAGATTGATGCGTGTGCTTTAAAAAAGGCGGACTAGCTGAGGGGACTGCTTAGCTGGAAGTATGAGAATCAGAGTCTTCAGTCGATGTCACCGCTGGCTGTTAGATCATCAAAGTTTATAGCCAGCAAGACTTAGTGCAGAGTGGATGGCTTGTGCTAGATCACTCTAACAATGACTTCATGCCATGGTTTGACTTTTATCCACATGCTACTTGTTAGCACTCATACCCAGTCTACTTCTATGAATTCTAAAGCAGGTTTATCTTTTGCGGTATTGTTTTCATTAGTATGTTTTACTTCTTTCCATGCTCATTTGGTTAAACTCTTAGTCATGAATCATGTGAACATTACATTTGGATCCATGTCTTCTTAAGTCATTTCACAGTCTGTTCTTTCCCTCCCTCCCTTTTTTGTCCTCAGGGATCTAGAGGGAAACCAGATTCAAACTCTCAACTTCTCTATCTTAAAGACCTGCAGCAAGCTGGAAGTCCTGTGAGTGACTCCACTTTGAAATGTAATAAAAACCGTCATCTTTGGAAACCCAGTCCTTTTACTAGTTCACAAAAGTCATACCACATACCTATGGGGACATTCCCAATATAAAAAGCATCTAGAGGGGGATTTCTGAGAATTGCTGCATCAGAACCCATAATACACCAATGGTTATGCCACAACTGTGCGTCATCATTGTCTACAATAAAAATTGCATCTCTGGCTCCTTAAACCATAAAACTGTAGGTATAACTTTCTAAGACCAAGAAGAAAATAGATCCTCATACCTTAAGTCTTCCTCTTAACAAGGGAATTTTGTGTTCTCATCTGCTCTCTGGGGTCCCAAAAACACAAGAGTGCAAAACCACATCTGTTCTTTATGTTCCTGCTCTGGAGCGTATTTACCATTTAAACACAAATTAGAACTGAAGGATTTCTTTGTTATCAATTTAACTTAATTGTGCAGTTTTTGGCTTGGATCGATTTTTCATGTATTTCTAACTCTTTGACTAAAATGAACCTTGAAGACCAGAAAATTACCCTTGAATCTTGTTGAAATTTAAATTCAGGATCTGATCCTGCACACGCAGACAACAGACACACTTGTCGACTTCGTTTCATTTAATTAGGAGCTGCTAATGGCCTGAGGTGTTCCTTGTCTTTTCACATTACTGAGGAGTGTAAAAAGAAAGGACAGACACAACGGCACCTCGTTTATACGTGTTGGCAGCTGGTAACTTCACAGTAGGCACCTGTAAAACTGCTCAGACCATCCAACTCTTTGTATGATGGTAACACTTGTTCCTACACTTCAGAACATTACACCTCTGCTTTAAGAGCACAAAGACAACTAGGACCTCAACCATTTTTACATGTAAACTGATTTACTCAGGATTGAATCTTTATTTAAAATTACTACAAAGACTTTAAAAGTCATAATGAAAGAGGTTTGAACAAGAAGTAGCCTGTCAGAAGAGCCTACAGTGACTCTGAAGACCCCAGGGAGACTAGCTGCTCTAGGACAGTGGTTCTCAACTGTAGCCTCAGGACCCACTGCAGTCTCTTTAATGACAAAGTGCGACCCACTCAATTTCAACGACTCGTATGTATTCAATGCAAAATTTTCAGTTTGGTCTGTAGATGAAGCAAAACATGACTGAAAAAGAGACAGGACAAAATACCCATCACCCTGTTTTCATGTGATAAAGCATACTTTTTTGGCAGCTTTCCAGAGATCTTGAGGAATTTCCTAGTTAAAACTGGAAATGCAGGTTTGTTGTCCAATAAAAACTGGATAAATGAGTTAACATATTGATAAAACACTAGATTTTATCCGTCACCACACTAAAACAAAAATAAGATGTATAAATGTATGCCCAATAAAGGCTTCAGTCCTCCATAGAGTTTTTGACCTTGCTTTTTTCAGGCACACATTCACAACAGCTCCTCTAGGACTTTTGGGTCTCAACCCACCAGCTGAGAGCTGCTGCTCTAGGGTACAGTTAATGGGGATTCTAACGAACATTTAAAAAATAAGGCTTGGATACGGACAGTCTGTAAATCACATATCTATTTTAAAGGCAAACAGAATAATAAGATGAGCCTTTTTACTCTAATGCAGGTGAAACTGTGATAGAGAGAGGGAAATTTTGTTCTTTAGATTGCTCCTAAAATGTTAATAGAAGCTGTTTCACACAACCTATGAACATGACTGTTCTACCTTGATACAAGAAATATGTACCAATAAAGGGTGTAGAAGCCATTTTGCCTTTTTGTAATTTTGATACCAGAGCCTCTAACTGTCCAATAATAAGCTCTGTACACTTTTTGTATACACTCAGAGTGTTTCTGACCTAAAATGCCCAATTAACCCCGTTAATACCAGTATCTTATAACCTCCACCTGTCACATTAAAAACAAACATGAACTTTATGATATTACTCTTTCATTCTGGAGTCATTGCTGCTAAATATCAGCCATTTTCCCATATTTGGCATGAGGGGAAATTGCATGCCTTTTCCTGGTTTCCTATAGGGTCATTACTGAAAGATTTATCAAAGTCTTTAAATTACGAAAAATATGCATCAAAATCATAGTTTTTGCCCATTATTAACACAATCCAGGCTGTGATAATCTCCTTCAAGTAAATCCAGTTTGCATGTAGTATATGAAAAAAAAAATAACATTTTTTGTGTTTTTTTTAATTGGAAAAATCTAGCTTTTTTTACACTTAAACTTTCGTTGAAAGTTTAAAATTCCTTAAAAAAGAAAAAAGTAAATATTTGATATGTATAATCAGGTGATTTTGATTTAAAATTTAATGCAAATAAATAGAAATGTTTTAAATGTATCTATATTACTATGTATGACATCCATTTTTGGCCACTTACAACTTGAGTGTAACAATTAATTAAAATATTTAATTAAAAAAAAGTATAAAAGCAAAGTTTTTGCTGTTTATTAACATATTCAGGGCTGCAATAATCCCATCCAAGGAAATCCAATTTGCATGTAGTACATGAAAAATATTTCATTTTTTTGTTTTTTTACTATAAAAAATCATGCTGTTTTGCACTGTAACTGGCATAAAGGGTTGAATTCCCTACTAGAATAATATTTATGATCAAGTTTGATCTTGATAATAAATGCAGAAAATGTGGAAATGTGTTAAATGCATAGTATTATTTATGTATGGTGTCCATTTTTGGCCAATTACACTGTGAGTGTAACATTTTCTTTATTTAAAAACATACTGCAAAAGAAAACAAAATATAATGGTGTATTAGTTTTATTGTCTTTGTGTATGCTGCCACTTCTGGTCACAAACACTCTGAGATAAGTTCAACGGTTTATTTACACCAAATGAGGGTTAAAAGAAAAGTCCGAATTTAAATTCTACCTAAACTATAGTCAGTAAACTAGAGAAGAAAAATGTTAATAGTTACAAGGAACAAATAGAAAAACTTATGATTGGTATAATCACTCAATGCAGGTGAAGACCTGTAACTTCCATCTGATAGACAAGTAAGGGAACACAATTTAATGATTATTAATGCAGGCTTTGTAAATGGATAAGAACTAGTGATATTTTACTTCTCTGACAATGCTGTCTCCATTTTTCAGTAGAGGCTAATTCAAGAATATAACCTTTAACTCACAATGGAGCAGCAAACCCTGCTGGGTTTCATCCCTTCGCTATTTCCTCTGTGTATTTATTGCTTGATAGTGTTTTTAACCAAATACATAACATTGTAAGACTTTTGCTCTTTCAAAATGTAAAGAGAGGCAGGCGGAGGTTTCAGATTTTCATCAAAACCATAGACACCAAGTTGGTCTCTAAGCTGATGGTCTTGGTTGTTTTTGCAAATCATAAAAAATCATCAGTACGTATCAGTCTATTTCACAAGCAGCTATGAAATCCATACAGAAGATTTAATTAGCCCACAAATTAATTGCACAACATGTTATTTTAGATTTTTTATTTCTTAATACAGAATGAATGAGAAGATCTCATAAGAGGATAAAACAGAGATATGAATCCAGTCCGTCTGAAAGTTATAAAGCCCTGCTGTGATGTGATGAAGTTGCAGCACTAAAGGAGCAGCCAAGGAATTCAGCAGCAGAATGTGCAGATTCAGAATCCAGTCCCAGCTGGAGTTGACCCCAGGAGTTTGAACACCATTAGACTCATGGTTTATGACAGCAGCTTTGTTTTTTGCAGGTTACTGATGGACAACAGGATCAGAAAAGTTCCTGAAAACACTTTCCAGTCTCTGTGGAAACTGGCTGAACTGTGAGTGTCTTTATCATTCTGTCCATGTAATCAATTTACTTGAGAGGACATTAAATAACTGAAGGATAGATGAGTATAACAAATCATCGGGCTTCAGAGAGAATAAATAAACTGATTTAAGATTTTGCCCACTCCAGTACTGAAGGGAAGTCATGTTTGCTGATATATAATTGAATTCAAACATATCCATCTCTTATCCTGCTCTTTATATTTTCATTTAAGGAAGACTCACTGGAACAGCTCTAAAACTGATATCTGATCTTTGTCATAAAGTAGACAGAATGAATCCACTATTCAGATATAAGTGATAAATCTCACATGAATCCTTCAAAGATATCAAAGGCTAGAAAACAGTTTAAAATAAAATGAAACCAAACAGATTAAAAATTTGATTTAATATGAAATGAGAAATAAATTATTCAGCAAACATGCAAGAAGTCAAACAAAGGTCTTTAGAAAAATATAGGGATGTTTTTAAATGAATCAATGAAAACCAATGACTTATGCTTTCGTTTATCCATGTCAGGACATGACATCAAACGGTGTATGTGGATCAATTTGCATATTCTGACAATGGCCTACTGTCTAGGATTTGTCATTCTATTTTTCCCCTTCTTTTTCCTTCGTTTGCAGGAATCTTTCCAGTAACCGGATAAGGGAGCTGCCAAGAAACACCTTTAAGAGCCTCTCTAAGTCGCTCCTGAAACTGTGAGTAACTGATAATCTGACAGTGAGGAGTGATGTGTTTCCTCATGTAAGGATTGGGGTTGTGGATAATGCCGAAAAGGATTTTATTAGCTGTAAAAACATCAAAGGTTGAATTCAGAAGACACAGCTTCATCTTACTGTTAGTGTTCCTCAATAGACAGAAACTCATAAAACACTCACAGCTCTGAATTCTTTGACTGTTTAAATTTTATTCAGTGTCAAGTGTTTTAGGCTTTTTCTTTTCTTTCCCAGCTGTACATGTTGCAATGAGACAAATTTGACATGTTAAAGGCATATTTACTCATGTTCCTTCTATGCGACCCTGTTTATCTACTCAACTACACACCGGAGGACAGATTACAGTCTTCTTTCGCTTCATTTATCACACACAAGATACCTTACAAATTCAGACTTAACTTTTGCATTCACTGTGCTTAAAATGATTAGTTGTTAGAGAAGCAGTCTGGGTCACTCTATCTATAAAATCCCCCACTTACCCTTGAGTCTCCTTCAAACTCAGGTCCTCCACTAGAGGCCTATGAGCCTGAGGGTTCTGGGTAGTATCTAAGACATGGGTCATCAACTATATTTGTACAAGGGCCGGTTTTTACTTGGAAGATACTGAATGGACCAGACTTCCCAAAAATTAAATGAAACAAAGAATGAAAGTTATTTCTGTCAGTAATCTCGAGAACAATCATTCAAACCTGACATCTTAATCAAATCACGTGATTCACGTCCTCCTAAACTAGTGGGCCATTTAAGCTGCAAGATTTCCGGTCTCTTCCTCTGATGCATCGCTGTGCCTGGATCAACACTGTGCTCTCGCCTTGAAAGTTGACATGGAATCAGCTGCTTTAATCAAGGACAAATTCATGAGTATGTCTTTATCATGCCATATTTTCACTAATAATGGCTGACGGGTGGATTACTGTAAAATGGATCAAACATTAAGCCAACATTTAAAGCCTATTTGGATTTTTTTTAGATAACACACCCTAAATACCACAACATATTATTCCTCTGCACAATTTCTGATTAAAAAAATCTTCTGGGGGCCTGATGGGAAGCTGTGGAGGGCCTGATGTGCCCCCCGGGCCTCCAGTTGATGATCGTTGGTCTAAGGCCCCGTCCACACGAACACAAATTCAGGAGTATACGCAAAAGTTTTCTGTTGTATCAGCATTTCATCCACACAGAAACAGCGTTTTAAGAGGCAGTAAACGCTACTTTTTGAAACCGGGTCAAAGAGTGAACAAATCTGTAAATGCTTACTGTTTCGTCTCCGTGTGGACAGCCAACCGCATCTCTCTTGAAACGATTGCGTCACACATAATGTAGCACACTTACACCACATGTGCTGTCGAACCAAAACAACACTAGTGGATTACAGTGCTGTGTTTGTGCTACAGAAGGTACTGAGCTTATTATAGCTTTTACAGCAAGATCTGATGCTCCTTTACCACCAACGAGAACAGCATACACCAGATGCTCTTAAATCCACCGCAGAGAACAACCAGAAGGGCAACCAGGACAAAATTTGTGGCGGTTTTCTGTAATCTTCTTCTCTCTTTTGGTGCATTCCCGTGGCAGCGCCACTTACAGGCTTGGCATATATACTACAGCGTTTTCAGTGGATCCGGGCTTATGCAGACATTTCCTGAAATGATCCCGGTGGACAAGGCCTAAGATATTCTTAGGGCTGCACTTCTCTGGACAGAAATCTCAGAGGCTGTTCCTGAAGTGTGCTGGAGCCACTGTCTCAGTGTTGGGATGACAGTCCTGTGTACCTTTCACTGGGGTTGCTTGCACCATAGAATTCTAACAGTTCTAATCTCGACTGCTCTTGAAAGACCTGAATTCAATAGTTAACAGGTGTGGCCAAATAATTTTATCCATATATTAAATGTTCACGTGTCTTCTGGAAAAAGAAAGTTTGGTTTGTCCTCTATATCTCTGTACCCAGTCAGCTGTTTGTTATCAGCTGTTGTTTGTGTGAATTTAGCGGTTGAGAGCAGTTATACCTCCAGTCAGAGTCCTGCTTCATAAACAGTGTTGTCATAAAAGTCCTGAGCTCCAAAGTGCCTGCTCATTAGTGTCCTGCCTCAAGCTTTTGGAAAACAATTTACATGCATTAAAAGCGTGGGTAAAAGGGTGGGTTTTATCACTGAAAGGCAAAATTTTCCACTTGTTGTTCATTCAGGAATCAGCTATTCATGCAGACTTTGAACTACCTAGACAGAGCAGTTTTCAAACTGTTTTTCATGATGTGTTTTTTTTTAATTCAGTCCTTCCAGCCTTTCCAAACCCCAGATTATCTAAGCCGCATGAACTACATGATGATACAACACTGTTAATTCTTAGTCAAAAATAGCTGGATATAAATTGATTTAAAAGCAGGAGGATTTTTTTAAAGAATGTATAGCTTGATATCAAAGTTACACATAACAGATTATACAAGTAGATGATACAAAATGGGTTATGTCATGATGTTATTGTTATTGTATAAAAGTAGCAGAACAAGAGAAAGCAACTGTGTTGTGCCATCTACAAGCACTTGAACATCTCTCTCCTTGGTATAAATGAGACAAAAGATATGAATGAAAACCTGATATATCCAGCAACAATCATCAGTGTTCAGCACAATTCGCATGGGATTAGTATTACCTTTGGACCTCTGATAATGTGTGAATTGCCCTTGATGACTGTTTGATGCAATGCATTCCCATGGAATAAGGGAAGTCTGTAATATACGCAACTTCACAGACATATCTGAAAATGTGTATTAAGAGAATATCAGGAAAGTAGAGTTAGGATAAATAAGTAAAATAAAGTCATTTTTGAACATGAGATAAAATTAATTGACAGAAAATCAGTTTTGATAACATATATGTGTCAAAACTTTGTTAACAATGTCCTACGCAGCCTCTATTAATTTTTTTCGATAGAAAAAGCCACATGGATTGTAAAAAACCCACATCTCACTCAGACAACAAAATCAGCACAATACCAAAGTTAATATTAACGGCTTTCAGTTTGGCAGGCAACAATTCATCACAGTTCACACTGATTGCAGTTGCGATAGCTTATATATTTACAGAAGGGTACCAACAATGTTGTCCTTTTGTTTATGTGATGTATTTTACATTGTTTAACTCTGAAATAGCATTATACTGAGTCTTGATCCATTTTGGAGCAGAATTGAACACATGCTGATGGTCTGTTTCTAGTCACATAAAAAAAAAAAACAATTTCTCTTTAATTTTACTGCATGTTTCATTTCCACTGGGTACATTTTATTGAGTTAGTCATCTGTTTCTTTCCTAGAAATATTTCCCATAACCCTCTTGTCCACATTCACCCCAGCCACTTCCGCCACCTGACACAGCTTCAATCTCTGTGAGTAAAAACACTCACACTAACTGCTCACTGCAGCCTACACAGAGCTGAAATGATATGTTCTGTTTTGTGCAGGGCGTTGGAGGGCATAGAGATCCCAGATATTCAGACCACAATGTTCCTTCCTATGAAGAACCTCTCCCACATGTACGTACTGTCCCCGCACAAACACCACAGTCAGTGACACAAATCAAATTACGTGTTTTATTGTTTGCCAAAGTTGTTTCTTGTGCTGTAAGTGTTCCAATTTTATTTTTGGTTCTTTTCTCTTCCAGTTACTTCAAGACATTCCAGTACTGCTCATATGCTCCTCATGTCAGGTCCTGTAAGCCCAACACAGATGGGATCTCGTCCTTTGAGGACCTGCTGGCTAACATGGTTCTACGGGTGTCCGTCTGGGTCATTGCGTTTATTACCTGCTTTGGAAATCTTTTAGTCATTGGTATGCGGTCGCTGATCCGAGCTGAGAACAACCTGCACGCTGCCTGCATAAAAGTCCTCTGCTGTGAGTAACCACATTTGCTTCAGTCACAAAATAAAGGTGCTCTATGGGCAGATATCCCCCTAAAACCCAGTATGTGCAGTGCTGTAAAAAGTTATTGGCCCCCTTTCTGATTCCTGATTTTTTTTTTTCTTATTTATTACACATAAATGTTTCAGATCATCAAACCAGTTTTCATATCTCACAAAGACTACCCAAGTAAATAAAAACTGCAGTTTCTAAATGATGATTTTATTTATTAAGGGTAAAAAAAAATCCAAACCTACAAATATTAATTATTCTTATGTGTGTAACCCTTTTAATGTCAGGTTTCAAAAAACAGATTTTTGAAATCTAAACAGCACAAAAAATTAAATATTTCTATTTGCAAAACTGATATTCTTGAATATGTTAATGATGAGCAACAACTTTGATTTTGATTATGTTATAATAATAATATAATTGTTATAATAGTAACCCTAAAGAAAACCAGGAAAAAAGGATACTATTACCTCTTTTGTCATAGGAAAATGTCTGACATTTGATGAAAAACAAGAAAAACTACAAATTTAAAGCAATGACTCCAGAACAAAAAGCCAAATATTATAAAATGCATGTTATGTTTTTTTTGTTTTTGTTTGTTTGTTTGTAGGTTTGTTTGTAGGTTTGTTTGTTTGTTTGTTTGTTTGTTGTTTTTTTACTGCAATGGTTCGGATCAAATTTGTTGCGTTTTTGGTCACAAACACCCTAAGTGTATACAAAAAGTGTCTAGAGCTTATTATTGATCTGCTATAGGGTCTGGTATAAAAAATGCCAACTCTACTGTAAAAATATATGAATACATACCCATATTTGGTATCAGCTCTGGGCTCCTTAAAGGGTAACACTACTTTGCGCTGAAGTCCCTGACTACAGTCTTACCTTCCTGACAGAAACATAGTCATCTAGGCTCACAGTTTGCTTGAAGTTTTCCCTGGGTTTTGAAAGAAAATCTAAGTCTACTATCTTAAATCATTGTTAGCTTTAGCACTGCCTGTCAGTATGATTAATATTTCTCTTCTCTCATTACAGTGTTAGCAGTGTTGTAAGCTATAGCTCCTTGAGTAGAAGGCAGTTAATCTGATCTTTGGTTTCCTGCGCTCCATTTATATGCTCTGTAGTTCTTATATGGAGACACGTTTTGTCTTAATGAATCATATTTAGTTTGATCGAAGAGAGTCAAATAGATTTAAAGAGGGACAAGACAAAGTCAGTAATAAAGACTGTGAACAGCACGTCAGCAGCTGAGTTCTGGACAGAGTTATGTGGCATTTGTGGCTGAAGTAAAGAAGCTAAGGACTACGTTTATAGAATACTGAGTGGCCCTTTTTTTCTTGGAAGAATCCTTCTTGTATCTTCGCTGCATGTTTACTGAGTCAACCCTTATTAAAACATCTAAATACAGTATTTCAGCTGTTCTGTTCCCCCAGATGATGAGAAAACTGAACAACTTAATATCAAACAAAACATTCAAATGGGCAAGCAGTAAAGCAGATGAAACGTAATTTTATCAATGCACAATCTAAGGCAGCTGCATTTAATTTTTTATGCAGACTTAAAAAGACCATTTTATATCAAAAATTTTGTAAAGAAATTTTATGTTTAAATCAGAGGTGAGCTCTTGGAAAGACTGATCTGTGAAAGAAAATGGGACTTTGCTTTATTGAGCAAATAAACTCACTGCTTTAGATTTAAGTTTTATAAAACACCATGCCCTCCTGGGTAATTTCACTTTTCACCCTCTCTCTCTTTTGCATCATGCATTTATACCTCTTTCATTTTTTCTTAGGGTTAGGGTTAGGATTAGAAACCAGCTCCAGTCACTGTCTGACTCTCTATTCTCGGCCAATCATCTCTTCTTTTGTTTCATCCTGCAGCCTTTGTTCTTCTTTTCCATTTGCTTTATCTCAAATTCTGGGATGAAGATTTATCTTGTTGTCATTTTCATCCTTTGAAAAACGGTGTGCACTGCAGTACAAAAATAAAATTTCAGCTTCCCCAGGGCCTTACATTATCTCACCTTTTTTCACAGACACCTGCTCACAGCAGCATATCTGCTCTGTGGTTCGCACATCACAGCAAAGAAGGTCCTAGGCTTTAATCCAGGACCAAGTTTGTGGGTGGCCTACCTTCCATAAAAATGTGTATGTTAGATTAAAGGCCTTACCAAAAGATTTAAAAAAATGTTTTATTTCTCATACTACAACTGAATGTCCAAATATCATACTGAAATGGGAGGTTATAAAGGATGCTGCTTCCACTTACTAAGATCAGATGTAAAATTTCATTACTCTGGTCTCAGTGGGCGCATTTCAATGATTTCAGTTAGATCAGTCTTCTTCACAAATTTCAACTGAGGAGACTTCTGTGATGGCAGATCTTTAAGAACCTGTGTAAAGTGACTACATCTTCAGAGAGTCTGCAAGATCATATCTGCTTTGGTAAAAGTCCACCAAAGCAGTCCCTTGCCTCGGAAATCTACATTTTACTTCTCTTAAAGGGAAAAAATACATAGTTTGTGTGAACCATGCATAAGTAAATTGAAAAATAAATACTAAAAATAACAAATAAATCTATTAATACATTTTACACAGACCAAAAAAAGGAGTAGGCTAGAACTAAGGCATATTCATCTTTTTTTGCACATTAACCCTTAGTTGAAGTTAAGTCAAAGCATGTTATTTATCAAACAACTGGCTCTGTCTGAAATCCTGACCTATTTATAATATATTTTTGATGTCATTTTCAATTGTTGTTTGAATGCTGAGTGATCACTGTTATAAACTATACACTTAATTGATCCCTCAATGCACTGCGAATAGTGAACAAGTGATGGTCTCTAGCCTAGCAAAATTAACCATCATGCATCTCAGTTCAATCTTAAAAGAGTAGAATGGGCGCATTTAAAAGTAGACCACAGAATAACATAAGAATTCATATTCTGAGTCATTTTTACTAAATCTGCAGTCTTTTATAATAAAGTGCTATAGTAGATTCGTAATTGTTTTTTTTCTTGATGATGAGAACAGACACAAGACCATCTGTATGTACAAATAAATAACATAAAGCACGATAATATGTCTTATTTTGCTAGATCTTATATCTATCATTTACGGGTTTTTTTTTTTTACAAAAGATGTTGATTATCAATTTTCAATGAAATTGTAACATTAATTTCATTCTGAGCTTTTGTCATGGATATCTGTGAGCCGTTGTTGCTACACCATGTCCAACAAGGCTGTGCCATCAGCAAGGAGGTGGTGGAGGCATGTTTTGGGCTGGATTCATGAGGAGAGAGCTGGTAGGCCCCTTTAGGTGTGAGGATGACCTCGGCAAAGTATATAGAGCTTCTGACTGAGCACTTTCTTCCATGGTACAAAAAGAAGAACAGTGCCTTCCATAGCAAAATTATTTTCATGCATGACTATGCAGCATCTCATGCTGCAAAGAATACCTCTGTGTAATTGGCTGCTATGAGCATAAAAGGAGAGAAACTCATGGTGTGGCCCCCATCCTCCCCTGACCTCAACCCTATTGAAAACCTTTGGAGCATCCTCAAACTAAAGATCTATGAGGTTGGGAGGCAGCTCACATCAAAACTGCAGCTCTGGGAGGATATTCTGACATCCTGCAAAGAAATTCAAGCAGAAACTCTCCAAAAACTTACAAATTCAATGGATGCAAGACTTGAGAAGGTGATATCAAAGAAGGGCTCCTATGTTAACATGTAACTTGGCCTGTTAAGATGTTTTTGATTGAAATAGCTTTGATTTCAGTAAATATGACCTCCCAATGCTGCAAATTCAACTAATGATCATTTTCAGTTCTTTATAACCTATAAAATTTTTTGAAACTCTGTTGTGCTTAATAATTTGCAACAGTGTATTGTGATTTTTTTTTATTTAAAAAAAAAAGTTATCACTGGGAGGTTTGTTGAATCAAGTTAAAATTATGCTCTAACAGTTGGTTACTTGAAAATTATACTGACTGTCATTTGCATCGACAATTTATGAAAATCAGAGAAAAAAATCATTTGCGTAATAATGTGAAACACGGTGAAAAGTTTTAAACATTTTTGACCCCATGTAGCTGTTGGAAATTCCAAAAGGTTCATAGTTGCTTGTGAAATTTCTTTAGATTTACAGAAAAATTACCAAAAGTATCTGCAAAAATGGCCACAGAAAACTCCCAAAACTGAGAAAAAAGTAAAATCTTTGTGGGGAATTTACTTCAAGTTCCTTAAAAAACATTTCAGGGAAAATTCTTAAAAGATGTCATATGAATTCTGGTGAAAATTCCTGAATAATTCAGACAAAAATCTTTTGGTTTCCTTTCTGCTGTCAAAAACACAGACTTAGAAGAAATAAATAAGTAAATGAAAGCACTTCATAGACTCTGTCTTTTTTTCCCACTGCACAGTTTCGAGTCCCAGTGTAAACAGATCTGTGACCCACTTTTGGGTCCCTGGAGAACCACTGGCCTAGCGGTTAGGTCACACCCCATAAATGCAGGCAGCTTGGGTTCAAATCCAGCTTCTGGATTGGTCCACTCGCACATGTCATTCCCAACTCTTTCTCATCCCTTTTACTGACGCTATCCACTGTCCTCCTCTATCGATTAAGGCATAAAAATCCCCCATATTACTGGGATATTAATGATAAATTGAAATTAAAAATGAAATTTACTTTCTTTTAAGAAGTTTTTTTTTATCTTGCATTATCTTCCTTTGTGAGTTTTATTAAAGATAGTTATATATCCTCTGTTTTGCCTCAAACTGTGCAATCATCTAACTGCATGTCTTACTCTGGACACTTGAAAATCAGATTTATAATCTTAGAGAGACCTTACTTCAGTTTAAATTAGATTATAATAAAAGAGGTAAATTTGAGTCATCTGCAGCTGATAGTTGAACTCCCCTCTTATCTTCTCTCTCTTTCTTATCACTCAGGCGCAGACTGCCTCATGGGCGTCTACCTGTTTTTTGTTGGAGTGTTTGATGTGAAGTTTCGTGGGCAGTACAATCGTAACGCTCTGCTGTGGATGGAGAGCGTGGAGTGTCGGACCATTGGATTTTTGGCCATGCTTTCCACAGAGGTAATTAGCAGAGATCAACATCAACAAACATTCATACAGACAAACTATAGTCCTCTGTGTTTAGTGGTAATTAAGACACATAAAAAACTTTATTCTCTACGATTCAAACCTTAGATCTGTTTCTTTCCTTTTTAAGCTTACACAGCCAAATTTTGCTGAAGCTGCTTTTTTCATTGATCCCCCATCTACCACCACTGCTTCCAGCTTCTCTGTCCTCTCTGATCCTGGTTTTGCCCATAGAGAATTTGATCATCATTTTTTTCATGCTACTACAGAATTTGAGCCTAAACATAACCCCATGTGTGAGCAGGCCAAAGTGACTGCTAGAGTGTGGCTGATGGAAGATTTAATAGCTTTCTAGTGATGTCACTTACTAATGGCACTGCCCCGCTGGTTGGCAAGAAAAGTGTCCTACTGCTGCACACCACAGAGAAGCTGAAGTCCTGGTTTTCACCTGTGTGTTTTAACCAATTTTCTTTTTTGTTTATTAATGAAGGAAAGTTGTTTTAAACTGGATACACAAATTAATGAGGAGATAAGCCTTGATTTTGCTTTTATGGGACCCCAACTCTGAAAGAAAAAAAATGAATGCCTATTAACTAATATTACAGCCACAGAACACTGACTGAAAATGACAGCTGAGAATGGTCCTGATGCTATTGTTAGCTAACATTAACCAGCTGATTAGCACTCAACTGTGCTTTAATGATGAAGAATGTCTTGTCCTGACAGCTGTGTATGGGGAAGGATCTCCACTACTGCGGACATTTCAGTTTGAATATCACCAAAGTAAAGCTTTGGCAGGGACTTTGTTGTTTTTATTGATTGAAAAATCATCAATATTATTAATAACTTTATTTACTTTATTTATACAGCACTTTTAAAAACAGTTGTTTACAAAGTGCTTTACACACAGCAAAAGCAAAAACTCAGGGAAAAATGAACATCAACAACCAGAGCAGAATAGGAGCTCGATAAAATCAAACAGGAAGGGAAGAACATGATGTGGACATAGAGGAAAAATAACAAAAATTAAAATGACACAAGCAGATCTTTAATGAGAGTTACAGTAAAAGATAATAAAATCTAAAATACAATGCCCTCTAGACCTCTGTGCCTTATGTGACTGAAAGCTATGAATTGTGGTCCAAGTGGCAAAAGTAAAACAGATTTATGTTAATGATTTCTCTTTCTCTGCAGATTTTCAGTTCTATAAAAGTTTCATTTATATAAGCTTAATCTAACAAAGATGTCTCTAAAAATATTTTAAATATGAATCCTAAGAGTTTTTTGTCCTTTAGGTGTCTGTTCTCCTCTTGACCTACCTGACTCTGGAGAAGTTTCTGGTCATTGTTTTCCCCTTCAGCAATCTGCGTCCAAGCAAACTTCAGACTGGGGTGAGCCTTACTGCTAATATGGTCTGTTGATGCTGATTTTCTACTGATATCCTTTTTACATTCATTAGACTGGGCTATTTTGCTTGATTTAGCTGTTTTAATTACAAAAACCTCTAGAGAAAAAACAATCTTGAGCTGCTTCCCGCAGGTTTTTTTTATGTAAAATAATTAGCCAGTACGGCCACATAAATAAATAAATATAATGTTTGTCTTTGCAAAGCAAATGTATCATGCAGTGTACTAAGTTAACACTCTTTGGCCTTTGCTTTAGCCACCTTTTACAAAAGACAAATTATACTGCAGAGCAGTTTCTTCTTTAAAGGGAGGGAGAATAATCAATCTGTTCAATGTTTGGAAGTACAGCTTTTCCACTTTTGGTCCCTATACCAGCTTTATTTTAAGATTACTGCATAAACCTATATGAACGACAATTATAAAAATGATTTTCTGCATCATTAAGCCATAGAAACCTTCTTTTGGAATCTCTGTTAAGATCGACAACAAAGATTAGAGACAGTTCTCATCTAAAAGCACTTAAACTGTGACACTCAACTTCTAAAAAATATACACACACATAGTTCTGCTTTATTTGACTTGAGTTCAACTCCACTTCTTAAAGTGCTGTTTTGGCAAACTTAATGGGTGCATAAAGATAAAAAATCTGTACAACAACAGAAGGGCGATATATGTTGCGGAACTTTGTTGAATTTGTGCCTCATAATCTCTGCACATCCAGTTATATTCATGCAGTGTTAAACTTTGCACTTATTACTTTAACTTCTCACTGATGTTAATATTTCTTTAGAATCCAATGGTGATCAGACCGGTTTCATCAAAGGCAGACATTCATCTAATGGACTATTCATCACAACAATATACACCATCCATCATCGTCAAACTGGACGCAGAAAAAGCATTCAATAAAGTTAACTGGTCATTTCTCATCCCCACAATGCAAAAGTTTGGCTTTGGGGAATCATTTATTAATTGGGTTAAAATTCTTTACACTGCACCTTGAGCCACTGTTATCATGGACAGACTAACGTCACAACCATTCACACTGCTCAGGGGGAACTAGGCAAGGATGCCCACTCTCTCCCTCACTATTAACCATCTTCATAGAACCTTTAGCTGCAGCCATCCGTCAGAACACCCACATCCATGGAATCAAAACACCAAACCACCATCATAAAATAAGTTTATACGCCAATGACATACTGCTCTTTTTACAGAATCCATACATAGCACTACAAGAAACAGTTCAAACCATAGAAACTTACTCAAAAATTTCTGACTACTCCGTAAACTGGCACAAATCTTCAATCCTCCTGCTCCATAGTAACAGCTGGGATGTGGCAGCCCATGCACCAGTGTTAATTTTGACAGTAGTTTTTAATTTAGTTTTAGTTATAGTCTTTTGCCAAAAATATCTTTTAGTTTTAGTCATAATTAAGTCATCTAAATTGTTTTAGTTTTAGTCTAGTTTTAGTTGACACAACTTCCCAACATATCAGTCGACAAAATTTACAGTAAATTTAGTCGACTGATTGGATCTCCCCCAACTTACCCCGCCACCACGTAGCAAAAGCAGTCGTGATCAGATCTCCCCCGTATCTCATCCCACCTTTCCACACAGCCAAAATAGCTGTGATTGGATATGTGCCTAACTTGCCCCTACTTTCTACATGACAAAACTAGGTCTGATTGGATAAAACCTCTGTCAAACATTTTCGTCTCATGTATTTGTTGACTAAAGTAATTAATTTCTTTGAAGTTTTTGTCCATGTGCACTTGGTTTTATTAGTTACTGTCTTGGTTTCATCAGGGAAAAAAGGCTATTAAAAAAAACTAAACCGAAAATAATTAGTCAACAAAATTAACACTGCCACACATCACCCACTCCTTTATGCACTAGTCACATCACATACTTAGGTATTAACATTTCCTCCAGGCTGTCAGGGCTTTTAACCCTCAGTTACACCTCATTACTCAAACAATAACTGTCACTCTCCTCCATTGGATGAACTTAACCACTTTCACTAACTGACAGGATAGCATCAGTAAAAATGACAGTATTACCCAAAATAAACTATCTCTTCAATATGATCCCACCCCAACCCACTTCTTCATGGTTCAAATCTCTAGACTCCATCATCAATAAATACTACTGGAAAAAGAAAACACCCAGAATCAAACTAACAACCCTACAGAAACCCAAAGCACAAAACTTTTATCAATATTTCCTGGCAAATCAACTACAGTACATATTTAAATGGATCCACCCCCAACAGTCAGACAGTCCATGGTTAGATATTGAAAAGATAGAATGTGACAACATTCCATCTCAGATTTACCGTTCATCAGTCCATCTATTAATGCCAACCCTGTTTAAAATATTAACGATATCATCAGCTCTGACAGCCTGGTGGGAATTCCACAAAATCACAAACTCTACTCTGGCACCATGCAAACTCACCCCCATCTGGACCCACCTTTCTCAGCAACAAAAAAACCATTTCACCTCCACTCATAGTCAGACAAAGGCATCACACATTTACAAGATATCTTCCAAAACAACAAACTGGTTTCATTTTCCCACCTGGTCCAGGAGTACAGCATCAGGAGCAATCAATACCTGGACTACCTGCAAATTAAATCATCCATTCATGCCAAATATAACACTATAACCACCAACCTAGATCTTCCTTAGCTAAGCTCAGAAATAATCAATATCAGCTCAACAAAAAAAAACTCCTTTCTAAAATATGTAGAGTACTATCAAAATCAGACGGTACCATAGCCATACCAATATCATAATGGGAAACAGACTTACCGATTGCTCCTGATGCTGACTTCTGGACCCAAATCATCCAAAAGATTTGCATAATTTCAAAAAATGCAAATAGACAACTAATACAGTGCAAAATTCTTCACTGAACACACCTCACTGGTCAGAAAATGTTTTAAATGGGATTCAACTCAGAAATTTGTACTTACTGCACCTAAAACAAACCAGACACCTACATCCACGCCATCTGGCACTGCACACCGATTCAACAGTTCTGGAACGAGGTCATGGCACATTATCAAAGGGCGAACCCATTGGCCGGTTCCCTCCGCAGGGTCATGGGGCGACTGAGGAAGGGCCAACTGAACTTCACACATCTGCAAAAACAATAGGGAGGGGGGTTAAAATGGTATTCTTTCACTCTCTCTTTATCAATTATTAGAAGCTTTTCTTAAACTATTCCTTCACCTATATACATCCCACATCCATATATACTGCATTTTTTTATTTTATTTTTTACAGTGCCTCTCTTCTTGTCTTAATGTATTTATCCAACTTAATCCCAACTTTAATTGACAGCCAATACCCTTACCATTCCTAATATTCCACTTAAACAAATACATTCACACACACACACATATACCTATACCCATATATACATACTCACGCATTTACACACACCCACACGCACACACAAAAACATAGCCCCTCAACACCCTCAAATTTAAAGTGTCATTATGTTATGAGTTCCTGCATGTCTCTGTCTTGTCTGGTTTCCTCTCTCTATTGTTTGAACACAGTGTTGTTGCAAATGTGTTGTCCCTCACTTGTCAGGTTCTATCGTGCATCACTCAATTTAAAAAAACAGGGAAAAAAAATCTAATGGTGATTTTTAATGAAGCATTTGCTCTCTAGAAGAGTCATCACAGTTGCTGATTTAATAATGTAACAGAAGCTGTTGTCAGGTAAATGACAGTGAAATTGTGATAATTGAATTTGTCAATGTGTGTTTCTGTCATTTTCACCATGGTCTTCAAATAACTAAATCCTGTTTGTTTCCCTGCTGTAAGGTGGTGCTGGCCTCTATCTGGCTGCTGGGGTTAACTATCGCTGCCGTGCCTCTCATGAATGAAGACGTGTTTGGTAATTACTACGGCCGTAATGGTGTGTGCTTCCCCCTGCACTCTGACAGGCAAGAAAAAGCTGCCGCCAAAGGATATTCAACAGGGATTTTTCTGGGTAATTTGAAGAATAAATAGTTTTTCCTATTTTTACACATTTTACAACAAATACCAGCATAGGACTGAAAAATGGTTTGATATTTTTGTAAAAACTATGTTCTCTCCTGGGCCAAACGCCCATCAGACAGGGCCTCTCTGTGCATGTTCTCCCTATGCATGTGTGGGTTCTCTGTTGGTACTCTGGCTTCCCACAGTCCAAATACATGCTTACAAGGTTAATGTGTGACTCTAAATTGCCCGTATGTGTGAGTGTGAGCATGACTGATTGTTTGTCTCTGCGTGATTGAGTGGCAATCAGTCATGCCTTTTACCAAATGAGAACTGAGATGGACTCCTGCCCTTAGCAACCCATGACAGGATAGGTGGTGTCAAAAATTGATGAATAAATCAATATACATAGAATATACAATAAGTCAAGCAGAGCAAAATTTTCTTTTTCACTCAGAAATAAGGTAGAGAATTCCAGAAGAAGATAAACACATAAATTCAATGCACCTTGTACTTCTGTTTTGTGTTTTGTAGGGGCCATTAGGGCCCATATGGTGTTGTAGATAGTATCAGCATTGTCTCTTCCTGGAGCTTGCATATATTGAGTAAGGCTCGGTTGCAGGTTGGTGATGCTGTTAGGGTTGTAAGCATCATGTAGTATAATAGGTAAGATAAAAGTCATCTATGTGTGGGTGTGGTGGGGGATGAGAGCTAACATGTCACTGAGGTGTTGGGGTTTACTATCCAGCCTTCCTGACGTGTCTTGGGACCATTTGGATATAAAAAAAAGGGTGCCTTTGCCCCCCAAGCTAAGACAGGTTCCTCACATGAGACAAAGATTATTTTTAACCCAATGAAGACAATTTGCTTGAAATGACAGCTAAGGAGCCAGAGGGAAAGAAGGAGTGATTAACCTCTAGATTGATGGATGATAGATGATTCAACCTGTTATGATAACAATAGTACCATATACTATACTCTATGTACACCTTTTCTTTCTTTACATAAGAGCATGACTAATTGCACAGAAAATTGCTGAAACCTTTTTGTAGCACACATGCACGTGACTTTTTCGTCTTTCAGCACAATTAATGAGGATGTGTGAATATCCTGTCTTTCTATAGGTTTGAACATGGTGGCATTTCTGGTGATCGTCCTCTCCTACTCCAGCATGTTCTACTCCATCTATAAAACTGGCATTAATGCCACAGACCTGAGAAGCAGACTGCACAGAGATGTGGCAGTGGCAAACAGGTTTTTCTTCATAGTGTTCTCTGACGCCCTCTGCTGGATCCCTATATTTTTGGTGAAAGTCCTCTCGTTGTTGGAGGTGGAGATACCTGGTAAGAAAATAAAAACAGTCAATTTTATGGAATAATGTTCAGTATTATAGTGAAATAAAATGCATCCATAGACACACTGCACAATTTGGTTTTTCTTTAGGTACCATCTCCAGCTGGGTCGTCATCTTCATTCTCCCCATCAACAGCGCCTTGAACCCCATCCTGTACACCTTAACCACCAGTTTCTTCAGAGAGCAGGTAGAACTCTTACTCTGTAGATGGCAGAGACACACTTTGAAAAAAGATCGTAAAAGCCTTACCTCCTCCACCATCTTCATGGAGACAACACGGGCTCCTTCATATCAGCCATCATACCTCCAGCAGGTGTCACTGACTTGTCCAGACCCTCGCTACGCCTAAGAAGGGAACTTTTCCCATTATGCTATGGTCCAGGCACCTGCAGCTGGTTATTCAAAAGGCCTTTAACAGGTTGTAGTAAGCACAGCCTACGTATGAAACTGTTTAAACTTTATATTTCTTCCTCAAACACAGGATAACCTTTGGAGGACCTTCTCAGTCATGTAAATATGGACACAAGGAGCACCAGATCAAACCCCCAACCTGATGACTGGTGGATAACAATCTGCACAACTGAGCTAAAGTGATGCATATCATACTTACATCTGAGGATGGTTCTAAGCATAAATGCTTTTTGCAAAAAGAAAAAAAAAAGGTCTTGGGCTTTAAAAAAAAAGGCAGCTTTCAAACATGAATGTAGTGCTATGATTTGATAAGTGAATTCATATTTAAAATTCAAGTGCCAAAATTCTGCTTGTTTCTATTCATCTATATCATGTATTTTTTTATGTTTTCCAAAAAATGCATAGCATTTATTATACACTCCACCCTCCCTCTGTATTTCTGCTTCTTTGTTGTCTCATCTTCTCTTCCTGGTTATTTCTCCCTCCAGTATTCATCCATTTTCCGACCTGATTAGATTTCCCTCTCAAATATCTCTTTTCAGGGTATCCCACACAGAGAAATGTAAATGACGTGCAATAATAGGGTGCATTTGCATTTTAGCACAGTTTGATCATTCAAATTATTCAAATGCCACAGCCACAGTTTAATTCATGAAGCAAGACTAAGAATAAAGAGTTTAATGAAATATTCAAGGGATGATTTTGACACTAATTAAGTTATGACAATTAAAATAGGTGCAGATTAAAATGACATTACTAACTGGGTCTTTACTTTTGAAGAAAATCAAATGATGTGTAGCTGCCTTGTGGGTTGAAATTAATTAAGGCAACATTATAAATACATATTTAAGACACTATGGATGTTTTTGAGCTTTTGAAAATCCCTTTATAAAAAATGTGTCATCTATCAACCAGTGGAAGAGAAGTATAGGACTAAAATTAAACCATTGACAATCAAATGTTTTGTATCAGTTTTGTGTGATAACAAATGCCTATTAAAGTCAATTTGTTATGCTGCTCTGATATAATGACATTATCTGAAATATTTCTTGGGTAGAGAACATTCAGTATAACCCACCTGCATGCCTGATATGTGCTCCCTTTATTTCTTAATCTGAACCTCTATGAATGAATATGAATACATCATTAATTTGTTTGCTGTAATGCTAGACATCAGATTGACTGTTCTTTATTCATAGTTTTTAATACTGATATTTGCTTTCATTTTGCTGCCTTCAGGTTATAGTGAAAGACAATCATTGAGAACTTGCATAATGATGGAAAGGGAACAAAATAAACTTAGCACAAAAAGTAAGGAAATTTGTGTTTGGTAGATTATTTCTTCATTGTAACAAGGCTTCTTGGCAATAAAGCTTATACTGTTGGGAAGCCTGTTTATTTCCCTTTTAAATGGTGCCACATTTATAAGGATCATGCATTTGTGGGATGAGCAGCAGAGCTGAGTATGTGGGTTGCACCCATGAAAAATTTGCCAAATCTTCTCTGCCAATGCCAAAAAGCTTATTCTGCCACTGACTCTTGTTTGGTGTTTGGTGGATTGGATGATTGAAGTTTGAACAAACAAGCCATATTGGCAATTTAACAATTTATTCATTTAACAAACAGGAGCCTCAGCAGCACGTGGAAGCACCATACACAGCCACAACAGCCTGGCTCCTCCTCCTCATGCTGGTCACCAGCCTGGTCACACATTTCTGTGGGATGGCGTCCCATTCTTGGACTGCTGGCAGGTCATTCCATTCTCTCCACTCCCAAATTCTGGAGGTAGTCTCTGATAAACCCCGCCCAGGGGTGAGTGTTGTCATCTTGGAGGATAGAGTTTGGTCCCAGACTCTGGAGATATTGGATTTCCACTGGTTGCAGAATCTCATCTGGATATCTCTCTGCATTGAGATTTCCTCCAATGATGGCAAGCCTCGTTTTTCCAGTGAGGGAGATGCCACCCACCCCATCACACTGCCTCCACCAAAAGATGTTAATTATCAGTGCAGTAATCAGCATAGCATTCTCCCCGTCTTCTCCACACTTTGACCCTACAATACAACTGCCGTAGGCAGAATCTGGACTCTTCACTGAACACAGCGTTCCTTCACATGTTCAGGTTCCAGTGCACGTGTTGCCAACACCAAGGCAAATGGGCCTGATGGTGAAGGGCAATCATGGCAGGTGCTGACAATCAGGTGCCAATCAGGCACCTGATTGTCAGCACCTGGGGGTACCAGAAGCTCAAAACAAGAGTCAATAGCAACAGCAAAATAAGCTGTTTGGCACTGGCAGACAAGATTTGGCAAATTTTTCATGGGTGCAACCCACATACTCAGCTCTGCTGCTCATCCCACAAATGCATGATCCTTACAAATGTGACACCATTTAAAAGGGAAATAAACAGGCTTCCCAACAGTATAAGATTTATTGCCAAGAAGCACTGTTACAACGAAGAAATATTCTACCAAACACAAATTTTCTTAATTTTTGTGATAAGTTTATGTACAGATGAACACACAGGATGTCTAAATGATTGTAAGAATTACCGGTATTGTAATACATATATATGATTTTGTTTTTTTTCACATTTCGTGCTGACAACCGTCCGTACTGTGGATGTAACGTCTATCCTTGTGTTTCCTGGAGTCAGATTAGTGTAATTAATTATTTTTTCTTCACAGAGATGACTTCTTAATTGAAATAACAAAAGACAAAGAAATACTTTTGAGTACTTTCAATTGTTCAAAGCTGACTATTGAAAAGGCACAATGTGTCTAAGTGCTCACAAATAAGCTCACATGATGTACTTGGTTAAGAATTTGTTTCTTATAATTACCAAAATTGAAAATTTTTCCAAATAAAGGAGCATGTCATCTTAGCTGTTTGTTTATTCCAAAGCTATACTGATTTTTCAGTACTGTGCAGGCTTGTAACAGCTCATCTTACTCCAGACAAATTTCAGAAATTTAGCATTCACTACGTCATTTCTAATGAGCTGTTTCAATTTCATCAGTTTTGTTTTACAGTGTTTAATTCTCATTCAAGCATATTTAATAGAAATATCTGCATGGTGTGGATTTTAAGTCAGTAACAACTGTAACTGACTTGGTTGAGATATTTGAAACACCAAAAAAATGAAGATGTTTAATACAGTGAGAAAAAGATTTACAGATTGAAAAATACTAGATGAGTTTCTTCTTGTATTAGAGTAAGTTAGATGGGGGAATGGTGGATTTTTTTTCATTAAATAATTTTATTAAGTGGCTATTTTCTACACTACAGCAACATTGTGGTTACTAGGCATGCGCAGATGCCTTTTAGCTATTTAGTGAGATCATTCTAAACGTGAACACAAATGCAAGCTGAAGAAAGGCTGACTCTTTGTGCCGCTTCATGTGGTAAACTCTATCACTGTAAAGCTGCTATGTGTCTTTAATGTTCTTCCACAGCTCTTTCAACACTTGATTTTGCCCCACCTGCGGCGCTCAGCATCCTTTCACAGCAGGTGTCCTGCCCTTGGACCAAGGTGCGCCCCTAGCGACACGATGACGGACACGGCCGACAACCAATAAGAAACGTGCTTTGACTCAGTTTCCAACACATTGTCACCTAATTGGTTGCTAAGGGCGGGGCGCTGTCATCCCGAGCAGTAGTGCTGTCAGCCGGGGCGGCACGACTCCTGGAGGAGAGAGACGAGACGGATTGATGAAAACAAGCCACAAAATCACATAAACAAAGAACCGTCAGCCTGGAAATGATCGTTTAGTCGCCGAGGTCGACGCCAAAAAGGTACCGTTCCGTTTAATATTGCATTACTTCCGTTTCTGGTGGGGTTTAACGGGTCTGTGTTGACTACAAAGGCAGCTCAGCAGTGTCTTGATGTAACATCGGTATAACTACCATAGAGGCTCGTACTAGCTGGTTGGCTACCGAGTTAGCCACAGGCATTGCTGGTTATAGTGGACGACACCCGCTAAATGAAAGAAAATGTGACTAGCGCGACCACGCGTCCACGTTTCCGTGGCAGCACCTAGACAAGGAACAATGCCGGGCTCGCTTTGTGAGGCTCGTTAGCAGAGCAACAGTCTTTACGTTGATTGTAAATAACCGCCCGTGATGGCGGTTAACGTTTATGTGCTGCACTGCTTGTTGGCTACCAGCTACGTCGCGTGCATTAATGACACACAAGCCTGATAACCAATGCTAGCGGCTAACAATAAGTGCATAAATAAAACATTGAACATCCCGTAATGTTACATGAATATCTGTCTGGTATCCTGTCTGAGCCTTTGGACCCATACTCATGTGATTCTTTTCTTTTTTGTAGGGATGATTACACGGTTATTTTGATTGTGGATTAAAACAAGAGCCTTCCAGTTGTGAAAGATAAACTGGTTGTGGTCCAGTGGCGTGCATCATCTCGCCTGAGTAGCTGTGCACTTTATTATTCTAGAGCTGAGATGCTCAGAAGTCGACTTGAACATTTTGTGAGAGAAAGCCTGTATTACTGCATGTATTATTTACATCATACACAACCAGATAGCAGACCACTATTCTTGTGGGGTGCTTTACTCTTAGTCAGCATTCAAAGTGGGTTAACGTATATTGATTTAATTTTTTCCACATAGCAGTTGACATACCATTGCAATGGTTTGTTGACAGGTAGTATTACATTTTCATATTCACTAGTTTGTCTCTGTGCTTGGACTCATGCTCTGATTTCAGGCCCATCTTATTCCTCACCCTCCCTCCCCTCCTTCCTCATGACTCAATCATAGTCCCTCTCCATTTCTCCAGCTGTTTGGCACAGCCAGTCAGGAACGGCGACCCAGTTACTACATTGTTCTGTGTCTGGACTTATACGCTACAAGTAACACACACAGACAGCATGTCATGTGTGACACAGGGCTTTGCTCCCCCCACATACTCCAACAAATTTGTACCCAATTAAAAAACCCGAGCTAGGGATGATGTGAAGACTTTTTTTTTTAATCTAGAGATACTAACATCAGAAACATGCAGTGTTAACTACTGTCAGAAAATAGTCAGTGGTTGACTTCAGTAAAAGAAATTACTACAAGAATTCAGTGGAGCCATGCTATGCTTAAGTACTTAAAGGAATGTGAGGAATTAGGATTTTCTGCTGACTTAAATGTTGTAATCTTTTTTAATCATGTATGTTGGTGTGCATGTGGAGTTGACTTGCACTAAACTAAATAGTATACCATTAATTTTAACTGCTGTAACAATGATGGTATGATAAGTGGGGTGAGTATTTTTATCCTCATCTTGTTCATTTAAACTCAGAAGCCAGTAAAAAAAACAATTTTCTGACATCTGGATACAATATTTGTAGGCAAGCATGGGCGTCGCCACAATACAATTGGGGGGTCACGTCCCCCTCACCTTAAAGAAAAAGTCTTTTGGACCCCCCACATTTACCATCAAAAGTATTAGCATGGCCGCTTCTTTCCATTGCTTCACAATCAAATCCGTTCAATTTTTTCATTAGGGGGAATTACCCATATCAATAGAAATCCACACCGCGTTTTCCTGGTTTCCTACACACACAGCTGCATTACGCAGGCATATTGAGACTGAGAGTCAGATCAATGACAGCGACAACAAATGTCAAAATGTCACGCTTTTGCTGGAATACTTTCTTTGACTGTTCAACAGACGAGAGAAGGACGTACGGAGTTTTTTTCCGAAGAAAAGGAAACTAAGTTAGAGTTGCCCAAGTTTTCCCTTGAGTGACCAAACAGCTAAATCGCGTTCTTCCATGGCCAAACACAGCCAGCTTTTCTGATAAGAATGTTAGCAGGCTAGCACCCCGAGCAGGCTGGCGCGTCGGTCTCATCAGGCACCTTGTGCTGGAGCAGTGTTGCCAACCTAGGGACTTTGTCGCTATATGTAGCGAGTATTCAGACCCCTCTAGTGACTCTTTTTTAAAAAAGCAACAATCGACAAATCTAGCGACTTTTTCTGGTGTTATTGGAAACTTTAGGAGACTGACATGAAAGCACGTGTTGTTGCTAGTCCTCTCAGTGAGCAGCGGGGGTTGCCGTGAGCCCCTCCCAGTCTCAAAGCTCTTACAGGCGGCCAAGTCTTCACACAGCAGTCCCTCTCAGCTGCAGTGGAGCAGGAGATGTTAAACCCCTTCATATTGCTTTGGCAGTTTTTCTGTTGTCTCTTTGGTTCATTTAGAACCAAAGAAAAAAAGAAAAAACATATGAATGACATGGTTAAAAATGTTCATGTCTCACTGTGATTTGTTGCAGGCTCTTAAATGGACCATAAGTTTCAAAACTAAACCAAAGTTAAGAAAACTAAACTTATGAAAAATAGAATAAAAAAAAAAAACAACTAAAAATACAATTTGAAGTAACTGCCAGAGTATCTCTCTTGAGTCATTTTTGCAGGTCTTAAGCCCAGATAAAGGATGAGGGTTGGAAGTGTGACGTTATAAAATTAAGAATCGACAGAAGTAAGTTCATCTGTAGTTCTAAACATATTTGGGCTCTTTTTTACTCTCTTTTTTCTCTCTCATGATGTTATTCCTCTCTCTGACAGCATCCATTAAAAAAGACTCCAGGTCTGAACACACATTTGACAATTTCTGAACTGTCAAACTGCTCTGTCATGTTTTAGGGAGCTGGCCCATTTCTAATGTAGCCTACATAATTATTAGGCTGCTATACTACCTGTGTATTTGATATGCTGATAACATGACTTGGCTACATCACAGAAATCTTCATATGAACAATCTACATTAAGCTTATTTCAATTATCAATATGAAAGAATGCTCAATGCATCTCCATGTCTCCTGATATAGGTGGTTGAGATTGAGAGTAAGTCAGAGGCAGAGGCAGGGGCAGTGGAGAAAGCTCTGGTGCTGAGGTGAGTGCTGAAAGGTGACAGGCAGTTTTTTTCTGCAAAGAGTAGTTTAGTGCTTGCTACGTAGCCTGAAACGAGTTTAATTTCTAAAAATTTAGATGCAAATAGAATAAAAATTAAATCAAATGAAATAGAGAATAAAGTGCCAAAAAGTTGTCAGTGTCAGTTCTCTGTGTATTACACCAGAACATAGCAGACAGTAATTGCAGACCATGCTGGCTCCATGAACAATGAAAGAGGGAGATAATTTTCAATATAAAAACATGATAAAATGCACCAGAATGCGGGAAATTACATCTACTTCTTGCACTAGGAGACCTCTGGTGCGCACTAAACCAAATTTGTATTGTTGCTTTAAACGGATCCCTGTTGACTTGGGCGCATGGCCACTTCCTGGGCTTCATAATGTAATGTAACAGACTGCATTCAAATATGCCTTACAAATTAAAAAGTAAAGATATTTTGTGCAATATAGGCAGTGAGTTTGCCTGCATTATTTGGATATTAAAAAGAAGCAATTTGGGTTCTTCACAGACTTCTAATTTGTTGCAGTTGTATCAAAGCAAGCAACAGTATCATTTCTTTTATTCAACAAAATGTAAAAATCTTGCAACATGCCAACCCTTTGAGGAGACGTTTAAAAATGGGCTGCAGTTACCACAATGTACACTAAAAAACTGGTGTCAAATATATTTTTATTTCATTTATTTAATGTTTTTGTTTAAAAAATCATCTTTTTTACAAACTGTAAAAAGCATTAGTTTTGCTGCACTGCAAAGTGCACACCCACTGGTCTTATACACTTTACACACTGCTTCTGTGCATTATTTCAAAATTCAAATCAGAGCCATTAATAATTTAATCTTTCATCTATTGTGATGATTTTTAAAGGATCACAGAATTCACAGGGGTTTCAAACTAAACATGGCTAGAAGCCTGTATGCATGGTGTCTACCTTGTATTTATAAAGCAATGTTCAATGCATGTGTCCCAGTTAGATTAGAAAAAAAAAAATATATATATATATATTTTGGATTCTTGTTTACAGAGAGGGCCTTCTTAATATCCACTTCTGAAACACTGTTTGTTTCATGGTTTGTAATAATGGAGATTCCCGCTGTGCTTCATTTTCTTTACTGTATGTAACAGGGAATATTTGTTAAGGCTTGACATCTGACATTGGAGGCCATCTAGATTAGTGCTTCTCAACTGGTAGATTGGTACTCAGAAGTAGGTCATAGAGCCTTTTCAGTGAGTTGTGAATGTGTGACTGAAAAGAAAATTGTGGCAAAGAGTCGTATCATGTACGAAATCCCAAAGTGGACATATATCTACAGTACTGATGCTATTTTTTAAAATTTTACAGTGATTATGAGTGGATTTTTATTGTATTTTTGAGATGTAGATTTATTTATCTCATTATCTTGGGTGAACAGAGCTGGTTTTTCCATGATAATGTCTTAACTTCTCAAGGTCTTAAAAAAACAACCAAACTATTATGTGAAACACAGTAAATAAAATGTATGCCTGCTAGCTCTCCCATGCAAGGCTTCTGTTTTGACACGTTTATTTTGTTCTGTGTCTGTTTAGTATGGTTTTCATCTGTAACACATACTAATCTACATGTAAGTTTCTTTAATTATATTCTATTAAATAAAATATCCGATTTTATTAGTAACTAATTTTATCAGATTTGTACAATTGATCTGCATTTTGTTGGCCTTTGAGCATGAAAATGAATTGTGCAGCCATCTTATACGGGATAAGTATAACGCCTTCTTGTGTTCTTTATAGGTTTTTTTGCAGTAGTTAGCGTCAGTGGATAGAGACGTAAACATGAAGAGAAGGAGGAAGCAAAGATGACAAACGTGTTTAGCTCAAGGCAAGAATGCTGTGGTTTCTTATGTGTTGTTAGTTTGTCACAATGTGAGCTCATGATCTCTTTTTCCTTTTTTCTTTCTTTTTTCTTTTTTTTTTACTCCCAGTGACACAGTGCTCTATTTTTGCTCCCTCACTCAGTGGTGTGCTCCGAAGGCTGTTGATGACTTTGTCTGTGAAGACGTTTCTCATCTTCATCCACATGTTGGAGAGCAGCGGGCCAGACACTGTGTGACCTCCCACAATCTGACTGTTCAACCACGGTCAGATTGTGGGTTATCAATCTCTCCTCACTGCCATTGTTTCCATAGATACCACCCGACACCTCACTCCCACTTACTTACATAACTGGGTGTTTCTGCCAGGCGCACACAAGTCCACACACACTCAGAAACTTTGGCACACACACAAACACATTCCAGAGCATCACACTCCCTTTTCACTTTGCCTCAGGTGCTGTTGGAGATGATTAGGTGGGCGAAATCTTCTTCTAAGTATTACTTAGAGAGCAGCAGAATACTTTTTTACTCTCTATTAATCTGATAAGCTTGTTTGAGCCCTGTGTTGACATAGTTATGGAGAATTAATTAATTTGACTGATTTGTTTTGGATGTTTGAGTTAGGACTTCAGATAATTAGTTAAGGGAATGTTCTTTTACTGCTGATAGATTTGATGGACTTCTAAGCTATAGCTAATGCATTACTCTGTGCATTAGAGACAACAGAGATAGTGTTACATAACACAGCTCTTTACAGTGTATATGAAAAGGCCTATGGGCATACAGCACTGAGTGTTTGTATGTAATATTTGTGCCTAAATTAATGAATGCAGTGGCACATCTTCCTTTCTCACAGCTTTCATGAAATTGACAGCATTTTGCGGTCACTTTGAGGTTTAAAGTTTTAAGTCAAAACAAATGTACAAAGATGAACTGAATTTTGTCTGAAATTTAATTGTATGTTTTTATATGTCTATTATATTCAGTGCCTATAGAGGAGTATTCATCCTTGAATGTTTCACCCTTTAATTGAATGTAAATCAATAACAATCAATATAGTTTAGCATTTTTGACACAAAATCCTCTTTAAAGTCAAAGGGATAACAGATTTCTACAAAGTAATTTCAATAAGATTAAGTAAACATAATGTCACATTAGTGATTGCATAAATACTGTATTCGTACTGTACCCATTCAGTACAGGCCTCTCAGTACGGTACAGATGTGTACTGAACGGATACATGTAGAACGAAGCTCACACACAGACAAAAACCAGAGAACAACTCACTGTCACACTGTCCTGTTAACCGAAGCAAATGACAGCAACAGCCTGAATATTCCCATATAAAAGTGTCCTGTTAAGGAACCCTTTGTTTCCCAGTAAAATACAACAGTGGACAAAGACAACAACAGAAGCACTGACATTATTCAGCAGATGTATTGCTGAAAGCACGTTGTCCAGCAGATCAATCAAAGCATTTGGAAATCATTGCATGCATATAAGCTTTAGCTGGCTGTGTAGTGACAAAAGGTCTTATATGAGCCTTCAAGGGCCACTTGCTGAGGAGCATCCCCACAGCACGATCCTGCCGCCACCGTGCTTCACAGTGGGGATGGTGTGATGTGGTGATGTGCAGTGTTTGCTGTCTACCAAACATACTACCTTGTCAGATGGCCTTAAAAGCACCATTGTGGTCTCATCAGACCTCTTGTCCATGGAATCTCCTATATGCCTTTTGGTGAACTCTACTTAAAATTTAATGAATTTCCTTCTACAGTGGCTTTCTCTTTGCCACTGTCCCATAAAGCTTTGACTGGTGAAGAACCTGGGCAACAGTTCTTTTAACTCCTTCAGAGTAGTCATAGCTGTCTCTCTCACTAGTCTCCTTCTTGCATGGTCACTCAGTTTGTGAGGACGGCTGGATGTAGGCAGATTTACACATGTGCCATATTCCTTCCATTTCTTTATGATGTATTTAACCAAACTTTGGGGGATGTTCAGTACTTTGGAATTTTTTGTATCCATCCCCTGATTATACTTTCAATGACCTTTTCTCTGAGTCGCGTGGAGTGTTCTTTTGTCTTCATGAGGTAATGGTAGCCAGGAATATTGATTAACCAGAGACTGGACCTTTGAGACACAGGTGTCTTTATACTACAGTTACTTGAGACACTGCACTCAGATGATAGCACCAATTAGCTGGACCTCTGTTGAATTAGGTCAATCTCTTTAAAGGTGTTGAATACTTATGCAATCACTTATTTGACATTTTATGTATCATTGACATTACTTGGTAAAATGTTGTTTTCACTTTGACATTAGAGAGTTTTTTGTTTGTTTGTTTGTTTTGGTTTTTTTAAAGATGTGTCACAAAAAGCAAATTAAAAACATCTAAGGGGTAACCTTGCAAAGCAGATGGATACACCCGTTTCCTTGTTTATCACTGGCGAATCCATCTTGCAAAGCTCCCGTCTGAACCGTTTGGGCCCGGTTAGAAAGTGACAGGACCAATCAGCAACGAGGGGCAATCACACTCCAATTTTTTTCAAAGCCTCTGCCTTTTCTCCAACATTTCCTGTTGAAGCTTTCCCAGATGGATGTGTGAAACAAATCCATCTGGCATGTCAGGTTATCCAAGGGGTTGAATACTTTTTATATGTAACATAAGTCCCTGATAAATTTCTACTGAATGTATTGCCGGGGGGGGGTCTGTAGTTTAAACACCCCAAAAAAACAATTATTTATGATCCTTAAAGAGTACACAAGAGTCCAAAAACAAAACTATCAGAAGGAAAATGCATAAGATGCCAGTTTAACACAGTCAGTAGAGCAGCAGTTGACCCATATAAAGAGAGGAAAAAAAATAATCCCAAAGAAAGTATGTGAAGTGCCTCTAAATCTGACCTATTGTAAGCAGAATTATTATTTCTGTAATGGGCTGAAGGGGGCACTGTTGTAAAGCCATTGTGGAGGTCTGATGTGACAGAAGATAATAAACAAAGGTGAAGGACATCTGAATGTTATCATATAATCATGTCCAGGCAGTTGTGCTATGACTGATATCTAAGGTAGCATTTGTGATTTAATCATACAAACATGAAACATCTCACAATAGTTTGTGTTAATTCCAGTATATCTTATTCCTTACCCTAGTCTGCAGCTCCAGACTTCTAAATCGAAGCCGATGATAAAGTCTCTCTTGTTTTGAGATTCAAGTAAAAGGGAAAATGGCATAAGCAGGGTGCTGCTGCTCAGGTGTTGGCCTGTTCTTAGGTTGTCAAAATTACATATCCGCGTATTAACTAAAATCATGATTAAAAACATGTAATTTATATGTTAGAATCATTTTTTTTTTTAAATAGAAACTAGTAGAGATGCTGAATGCTGACAGATAAACATTCCTGTGACTCCAAGGATTAAAGGTTGGGACCCACTGTTTTAAATGGTATCTGATCCTTATAAAAAGGGTAAAGAAAAGAAGAGGTTTGATAAGAAGTAAAGGCGTGATAATGCTATTTAATGCAGGATGATGCCATTACAAATGTGCTGTAAAACATAAATTGGTTACTGTGCCTGTGAAAAACCTGCTTTTGAAATGTACAAACCGTAAAAAAAATGCTTGAAATATTTAATAATGTCATAAGCAAAGTAATTACAGGATGTCAAGTCAAAGGCTGTTAGTTAACAACTATAAACATCAAAGCCTCCTACATGTCCCATCCTCGTGGTTTATCAGCTCTGGTGTTGACAAGGGTTCGAAATATGTTCTTGATCATATACTCTGCATAAATGTCTCAACTCCAAATAGGAGCGAAAAACATTCTGTGCTGCAAAGCTGTATTGTTCGTCACTAAAAGGCTGATCCTTGCAGTGAGTCACTCCTGTCATTAATTCTAGCTTTCATCCCTCTGAATCCCTGAACTGCAGTCTCTGCTGATGTGCATAAGCCAAAAGTAAACTTGTTTATGCCCTCATTTCTCCTGTTAGACCGGGTTGCCGAGCATCGGGGGCGATCTGGGCGACTGCTAACATGACAACATTTTTGAGTGGCAGGGAAAATAAAAGGGTGTTTTTCCACTGTGGTTAAGGTCTCGGGGGGGTGCAATCTAAATGATTAGTGGAGGGTTAATAATCTGAAGAAGTGGTTCTTGGAGTGAGGATGATTCTGAGACAGTTTTGATAATGGAAATAAGGTGCCCACTATTAGCATGCCACATTGTTTAAAGGCACCTTTCTTCTCCCAGTGCCCCTATGTCTGGTAACTACTGCTCCAAAAATGATTGTACTGACCTGTTAAAACACCAGCTAATGCTCCACAACAGCTAAATCACCAAGGGCATAACAGTTTAGACAAGGAAGTACAAAAACAGAAAGATGTCAATGATAATAATAAGCCTCAAAAAGTGATCCCGGCACATTCCTTGTGGTTTCCTCTTACCCTCAGTTATTTCTGTGTGGGAGAGGAAATCGTTTTATATTTCAGATGGTATGTGAAGCTGCATGGTGCTTTTAGTCTGCTTTATGTCATATTAAACAATCTAATCTTTGCCCAATTAAGGATTGTCAAATTTTCTCATACTTTTGATACCACATTTTAAAATGATACCACCTCTGCTATTTGATTGACGTTAGCATTGGAAGTGCCAAAACTTTATTAGTTCATGTATTTCCTTAAACAGTTGCTTTGGAGAGAAATAAATTCTTAAAAGATTGCAAGCAAACTCCTTCACACTGTCTGAATTTCTTGTGTATCAGTTGAAAATTAAACATAAGAAGTTATCCAAGATTGGTGACCTATCATTGTATTGTTGCTCAGATAGCTGGAAACATAGTTGTGTGTTGCTAAAAGCCAAGTTTTTCGGGCTTAACAGACCGTGAACTTGGCTGTTTGGGTGTGTTTGCTTGTCTCAGTCAGTGGGTGGCAGAGCACATAACTCATATTCATGGTCAAAATCTGCTTACACACCCAAGAAAAGTAGAAGTTTGAAAAATAGATAGTGTATTTTTAAACCTTCAGGTGGTCTTTTTTCATATTTTACAATTTAAGAATTTTTAACTTAGATACAAGTAAAATCAAGCATACTTATTTGGATACTTTGATGAAAATATAGAAGTTACAAGCAACCAGTATCGGGTAATTTCCTGTTTTCATTTTTCAAAATTAGCAGGCACACTTCATAAAGTCTGGCACACACTAAGAGATTCCTAAAATTGTGACTGATTTTGATTATGTAAGACCCCACACATGGTGACATATAATGACTGAATTAACTGTTTTGTTCTTGTGTGTGTTTTAGAACAAATGACCACCCACAGATTCGCCATTCATTCACCAACAACCAGTCTCCACAATCAAAACTTCAAATCTTTACTTTAGAGTTAACAAGCAAATGTGACTGGCTGTTACATACCAGCAGCATCCATTGCAGTATGTGCAGTGTGTGCTGTAATGTTTTTTATAGGTCATGTTGTACAAACACTTGCCCGTCTGTCTGTCCATCCATCTTTCCATCTTCATCCACTTATCCGGGGCCGGGTTGTGGTGATAGCAGACTGAGCAAGTCAACCCAGACATCCTTCTCCCCACAAACACTTTCCAGCTCCTTCTAGGGGATCTTGAGGCATTCCCAGACCAGACAGGATAAATAATCCCTCCAAGTTCAGGTCTTCTCATGCTTGGAAGACCTCCGAAGGGAAGTGCCCAGGAGGCATTCTGAAAAGATGCCTGAACCACCTTGACTGGCTCCTTTTGATGCAAAGGGGCAGTGGCTCCACTCTTAGCTAACTCCATATTTCTGAACTCTTCACCCTATCTTTAAGGCTGAGCCCAGCCACCCTCCAGAGAAAACTCATTTTGGCTGCTTGTAGCCATGATCTTGTTCGACTCACTCCCCACACGGTGGGAGCAATCCACCATTTTCTGGCAAAGAACCATGGCATCAGACCATGTGTTTGTGCCATGCGTGTTGTTGCAACAAACCTTCAAGTTGCTCTTCCATTTCTGACATCCATCTACGGTATGCTTTACGTTTACTACCTTTGCCATGGCTATGTTTGTTGTGTGTCCTTAAGTCAGCTTGCTCCCTGATTGGGTCCATGGAACAAAACTGCTCATGCCAACTCAGCTGTCCTCAGTGTTCCCCTTACAACAGGAGTTCTGATCAGAAATATTGAACATGTTCAGTATTGATAATCTCAAGTCAGCGTAGCTAGTAGTAGTGGAAAGAAATACCATAATAGTAACAGTAGTAGTAGAAATATCACTCCTAACACATGACAGGATAACCTGGAAGATAATCTTTAGAACCATCTGATAATTGGGCCTTTGCTGACTATAGGGGGGAATCATTAGAAGTCAGCACAATTACCTTGCCAGGCTTCAATTGTGTGGATACATTGGCAAGGAAATGATGTCAATTATTATAATTATTAATTATATAATTATTAATCCTTCAAATATTTTTGAAGGATTTAATCCTCTCCTACACACATGTCTAATGAGGTGCATGTAGTTAGTTTTAAAGCATTCATGTTCATAAAAATAACAGAGTATGATGTTTGAAACCCTTCGCTTCTCACATCAGTGAAGTCAAATTTGACTTATGTCTTTAAACAACTGTAAAAACAATGCTGAGATTTATTAACATCACAGAGTTCCTGAGACCATGAAGTGAGGAATAGACAGGATTATTTACCATGTTTGACCTGCTCAGTATAAACACAACTGACTAATCAGGTCAAGCAAACAAGAGAGTGATAAACCTGAGTAGCTTGTCAGAGAACCCTTGTGGAGCCCATTATCATCAATCAGCCACTGTGCAACCACAGCCAAGTATGTTTTCCATCAGCATAACATAGATTTCCATCTGTAGGTCTATACTTCTCATTATTACAGTCTGGTGTTCCCCTCAATCATCACCCACTTTGTCCTTGGCAAAACAGTCCTGTAGATCAGTTGACCTTATCCTGATTGGTTGGCCAGATTTGTTCATTAATGACAGGATAACAACAATCTGCTGTTTGTGTATTCGTGTGTGTTTGTGCGCACACTTAAGACTTGATATTTGGCTGCGGTGTTTCCCTTGGGGATGGCACGCCTCTTTAACTGACTTTGGCACTGTGCCTCCCTGCTCTTGTTTGCCACCTTTAACTCTTTCCTTCTCTAATTGTTGATGATGAAGCACATTTTGAGAAACTCTGGAAGTCTGTTAAAAGAAGGCAATGTATAAACCCTTGTAAATGTTATTTTTCTAATAAGGTCTGTTTTGTTCCGTGTGCAGTTTAGGAATATAACCGTCTGTGGACCAAAGTAAAAACCTGTTATCCTTTTCTTGTGCTGAATTTAAAATCATTGACAGATATGATACAGACTTTCACTGTTCAGTAGATTAATGATTGTTCTTTTTTTCAGTGCGTGCATACAGTCGTCCAAATAATGAAACATCTGTAAGATACAATAACCAATTACAGCAGCAACACACACCTATGTACTTCAACATATGTTCATAATATGTGTGCAAGCATGAAAGTTGTGTTGTTTTCACATCTATGTGCGCTCTGGTGAAGCACTCAATGGAGCTGATGTCATGACAATAATGACATAAACAGCAGGAAGTCACCTCAGGGTAGCTATCTCCTGAGAGATACTACACCTGCTCCGCATTCAGAGAAACAGAGAACTAGTCCGAGGGTTTTTTTAGAGTACATGCCAAGAAAGATATTTTCATCATGGTGTTAAAGGGCTTCAGTTTGGGGAGGATTTTGTCCATTAAGATGGTTTTATATTGTTTAGGGAGAGGGTGGGAGTGGAGTCTAATTTTAGCAGTCAGAATGAAAATGCTTTTGTCAGCATTACAGCCCCTTGTGTAATTATGGTCAGAGAAAACCCTGAACTATACTTCCTGTGAGATTTGTGTTTTGTAGATAAGGGGGCAGGGAGGTTACTTTAGTTTAGACTGAGGTTTTGGTTTATTCCTGGTCTCTTTTCAGTATAGACATTAGGCCAGCATTAAATGAGAAAATATGCAAGGCAGAATATCATTGTTGAACACAGGAAGTTAACGCCGGTGCATATTTTTGTTTCTACTGACATTTTTTATATACACTTGTTACTCTTCACAGTGTAAAAAAATGTTATTTACAAAGCATTTTAAGATTGCTCGCTGCATAAACTAGGAAAGCTGTTTTCCTCCCTCATTGTGTGAAATTCATCCATGAAACAAAAACAGCTGTTTATTGTAAGTATACCTTTTGGAGTGCAGTTTTTCATCGAAGAACCTTCAGTTCAAAATGAGGAATAATCAGTGGAAGTGGACAGAAACTAGCAGCACATCTCAACTCTAAAATGTCTCTAGTGCCATAGTATTACTAGAGCAGAGGGGTTGAGATTGTGCATTATGGGGACAATTGGGTGATAGAACGTTGAACCATTTGGCAGAGAATAATTGTAGTCCATAATGAGTAAACAGCTAAAAACATGAATGAGATACAGTACATCAACAGAGATACTATGACAGTCTTTGACTTTACATAAATTGTGGGCTTTTTGACATATTTACTTCTTAAAATTTCAAGAAAATTTCAGTCAACTTAACCTGAAGTCTTCCTAAAGTTTATATTCACACATGCCCCTCAGTGAGTTTTTTGTTTTTTTGTTTTTTTTTCAAAGGACAGGGTCTCCTAGGGATCAAGGTGTAAACATGGCACTTGAAACAGCCATAATGCAGATGAAGTAACAGAGTCTGACACTGGCAGTTTTATTCCTTTTAATTTAATTGTTCCTGTGATTAAATGTCTTCGCACTATTAAGGAAAGAGTAGAAAAGATCATACCTGGGAACTAGGGGTGCACCAATCGATCGGCCAAAATCGGTATCGGCGCCGATTTCCTTTATTTTAGGAGATCGGCCGATCCTTGTAAGTAAGATCGGTGGATAAGATCGGTTTCATATGCCTCTACCTACTAAAGACTAAAGGAACTGATATAATTTAGTAGTTTGGACAGCAATGCTCTAAACTTTTCATTTATATTTGAGAGAACTACCTCATGTGCAGTTAAAACAAGTTTGTATTGTTTCACGGGTATTGTTCAATGTTTTCCAATAAAATAAGATTGGAACATTGAAGGTGTATGCTGTCAGTTATAAAAAATCGGTATCGGCCAAAATCGGAATTGGCAGGTCAGGCTTTTTAAAGATCGGCGATTGGTGATTGGCCAGAAAATTGCAATCGGTGTACCCCTACTGTGAACATTATTTTCACGAAGATCACAGTTTATTTAACTGGTTACATTTAGGCTACACATGCAGCTGGGAAAGTTTTGTGGATGTGTGAACATAACTAAATAGTGGCTTTTATCTTGCTTTTCACATTGTGACATTATATTTTAAAATACTCCCTTAATAGAAGGATGTATGAATTTATAAATGTGCTTTCTGCTAGCTTTAGGAGCTGATATTTTAAAACTTCTACACATGGCTGAGTGCTCAAACTGTGTGTTCTCGTGTTCTTCCTGTTTGTTTGGCTTTGTTTCCCCCTTCTGTAAAGGGGTGTGTCCACCCTCAGTAATCCTACACCATTAACACATTGAGGTTACTGTAACTGGCTAAACAGCCTCAACCAGTGAGTGCAGAGCCTCACACCCACATGCCATGTGTTGGCTGTCTGAATCAAGCAGATGCATGCCATTCTGTTGGGTTTTTACTTCCATGGGAGATAAAAAAGGAAAACAGGTGTGTGCAAGACTGAGGTAATGTTCTAGCAAATCAAAAGACTAGAGGGAGTAGTTGGAAAAACCCCTTCAGAGACAGAAAGGAGGAAAAATGAGGAAAGCGAGGGAGAAAGGGCATTAGGGAACCACCCAAACTTCCCAACCACCCAATCAAGCTGCGTTCTTGGAATTGGATCCCTCCCTTATTCACCACCTGAGAGTGAAGAAACAGAGCCGTGCCTCAGAGGCTCAGAGGAGCGAGGAACGCACAGAGAGAAAAAGACAGCACAGGTGAGCGCAAAAACAGAGCACGCAAGACAACTACTGCTGAAAAACTGAGATTTTTATTCTCATGAAAGCGAGAGAGAAGCATACTGGAGATTAGAACCTGAACTGTCAGGAGAGCTGTGTATCTGAATCAACAAAGCATGAGCTCACTCTCAGGACTGAATGAACACAACGTAAAGGAAAGAAGCACTCGTGAGAAGAAATTGGATACCAAAATGTGGACAAAAGGGAGATGAAGACAGAATTACAGGGATTTAAGGGGTGCCAGAGATAACTTTTTAAACTTGCGGAAACTTTTTTGGCCATTTTTCTTTGTGGATTTTTTTTCCTGCTGAATCTTTAGTCAAATCAAAATGTAGCCTCTGTTTGCAAGCTCTGTGGAGGGCAAGGTTTAGACTTTACAGTCGAAGTGTGTTACATCTGATAGTTGAGACATGTCTCTTGAGGATGTAAGAAGCACCAGCAGCCTCAGGGCTGAAAGCACTGCTTCAGACCATTGCAACGGCCACTCTCAGAGCAAAGTACAGGACCAGGACCTGCAGAGAGAGAACCAAGGCCAGGATGGGATTGTTCTGGAGCGAATCGCCTCCCTTTCTCTGGACATGTTTGACCCTAGTGACTTCACTGGGAGATTTACTAAGATCCAGTCTAAATCAAGAAAGAGGACAAGGATCATCAGAGGTATGTTTAGGATATTCTTTTGGGAATTTTAAGCAAAAACATTACAGCAAATATCTTAGATAGCAGTTTAGTTTATCCTGGTTAGTTTGAATGTGAATGCTGAATTGTTATGACCTGAGGCTGTATTGCAGACAAGCTTGTTGAATGACTGATAGCAGATCCTGTATTCCCTAACTGGAATGTGGGATGGCTTTTTTTTTTTTTTTTTTCATCCCACCTGGAATTTTTTTACATTTTCAGTGCCCTTTACCTGATTAGACTGGGCTGTATCTTTCTGTAATCCATAACAAGGTTCTTCTTTTCTGGGACCTGAGGTCTTGACAAGTGTCTTTGTTGTGGCTTTTGTTGGTGCTGTGGAAAGTGATACTTGTTTTGAGGGAAAAAAAAGGCACAAGATAGTCTGAGGAAAAAAATATATTTTTTTTGTTTTGTTTTGTTTTTTTGTTTTGTTTTTAGCAGGTGACTTTTCAGAAGTTTCATTTAAAAACACCATCAACTGTGGGATATTGCTAAGGCATTTCAGGCTATAATGGGACAGTGGGTTTGGAATCAAATGGTTACTCAAGATACGAGGGATGTACCATATTAGATTTTTGCTGATATGCCAATAAAATGTAGCTCAGACCCAAAACTTCACTCCTAAGACACTAAATTTAAGATTTTAGGATGAACAAATTCCTAATTTTCAGTCCTTAGAAAACACTTTAAGTGTTACGAATGATGCTGAATAAAGAAAAAGATCTCAGCTGCTGTAGGTCTGTTGGTCCAGCCTAAAACTCTATTAACTTCATTGTCCATATGGCCATTATTTACAGCTAATACAGGCTGATTTGCATAGACAAAGTTTTGGTTGTAAATATCAGCAGAACTATTCAATTTTTATGTAAGTAATCATATTGGGTCCCGTTCTTCTTTGATCAATTCAAATCTGAAAAACCTGGGAGTGATTTTTGATCGGACTGTACTTCTTATGAAAATGTCAAATCATCAGCTCGTTCATGTTTTCTCCATTTAAGAAACATCATTAAATTGAAATAAGTTATCTCACAAACCAAATAAGAAATGTTAATTTATGCTTTTGTTTATCACGTCCTGACGATGGTAACGCCTTCTTTACTTGCCTCCATAAGTCTTCTGTTGACAGCTTATGACGACTATTAACCAGGTCCAGCAGGACAAATCACATGATGCCCATTTTATATTCTCTGCATTGACTTCCAATAAGATAAAGAGTACATTTTAAAACTTTTTTTTTTTTTTTTTTTTTACTTAAAGCCCTTCATAATAAGGCACCTGAATATATCTGATCTGCTCCACCCCTACAATCTCAGCAGAACCTTCAGGTCCTGGGTTTTGATTTAAAACCAAAGGTAATTGTGCCTTTGAGGTCAGTTAATCAATCAGTCTTTGTTTGTATAGCCCCAATTCATAACCAAAGCTATCTCAAGACACTTAGCAAAAAGGACAGGTCTAGACTGAACTCTCTGTTGCGGCCTGTTGTAATAGACCAGAGCCGTCATCAAGGCCCTGAACCTGGAAAGCACTTTTTGACTTGCCCTGTGAAATGTGCTTTATCAAATAAACTTTACCTGCTTGCTTTTTAAGCTTATATCTGCTGATACCAATATTCATATCACACTACATTCTTTACCTTTAATCTCCCCTGTCTGACATTGTCCTGCTGCCTTTTACTCCTTCTTCTCACATTACCCTCATTCATGTCATAAACACCACAGGATGTGATGCATTATTGTCATGATGTGTTAATGCCGTTAGATAATATTTTGCACTCATTTTAAATAGTTGTATCCTAATTTTGACCAAGCACAACCTTAGTGTCCACCTTATCTAAACCAAACCCAGTGGACTTAGCGGGATCATGTATATTAAGAGAGTGCTGCCACAGTTGAATATGTATTTTATCTGTTATGCTCTTGAGACTATTTTTTTGAACTTCAAAGGGAGTGTCTTTGCCTAAAATTGTTACCAGTTAGTGGCTGAATATTAGGTTTATCTGTGAAGCTTGCCCTTTACACTCGTCTTTTCAGTTAGAATTTACAATAGTATCATATGTTCTCTCAGTTGACAAACAGATCTTATGTTTCTGTCTGTTGGAAACGCTTGATCTTTCCTGGAAATCCAATGTGGGAGTGATGCAAGTCCAGTGCATTTTCATATTTATTAACAAGGCTGATGCTGTTATCAGTTGTGACCTAAGTTACAGTAACTGTCTTTGCAATTACATTTGTTGACGTTTATGATGGTGAAAAGTTTTAGCAGTCTTTTACTAGGTGATTTTACTTTTCCAGCTGTTCTTCACAGGAGTAGAAAAAAGTGGCCATATACCCTTAACCTGACGTGAGGTAGGGCCTGTGTAATCAAGTACCACCTGCACAAACACGTCTTTCAGGAGAAGTTAACAGAGACGTCTCCCATGAATAAGCACATAGATCACAAAGGTTCGAATTGTCGTCACGTGAAACGCCACAAAATGGAATATTGTGTGACTTGTATGCAGTGAAAATGTGCAGGACTGAAGCTTTGAAGTTGAGGAGACAGGTATGCCTGGTATGAAAACCACTGACACACTTGCACATTCTTCTCTAAAGTTATCTATTTGATCAAGCCATCTGTGTCAAGGAAACACCACTGTGTGAACTCAGAGCCTCAAACAGACCATCTGTGTGTGTCTGTTGTGTTATGACGGAGCAGTTAACACACACAACAATAAACAAACATTGTGCTTGGATTAATCTGATTTGGCCAGTTACTTTTTTTTTAAACTCATGGATTAATTTAACTCATTTCCTGGAAACTACTCTGATAAAGATTAGTGATTGTTTTATCAGATTTTAAGCATAAATAATATACAGTAGCTTCAGTTTTTCAATGTTTTTCTCATGCTGACGTTTAGTCTGCAGAATTTATAAAATAAAGACAAACACTACTGTGCAGATCTATCATAATTATGCACATTTTTACATATAAAGGAAAAGAGGTGTTTAAATGAATCCTTTCTATGATATATCACCACAAAGACATGGACAATACTGCATTAATGAGGTGGGAACAGTCATTTAACCTTGCAAAGCTGTTGGATAGGCCAGATTCCATGTCTTTCATCAGGCAGATCCGTCTTGCAAAGCTCCTATCTGAAACGATCATAACCCAGTTTGAGATCAGACTGGCCAATCAGCATCATTTAAGGAGAACAAGGTAGTAGCATTGCTTAGTTGTACTGTAAGCTGGTAAACAATGGTAACTGATGTAGTGATTAACTTGAATTTGGCTATAATATAGCTGCAGTTTTTTATGTCAGAACTGGACCACATTTCTTTATTACAAGAAGAGCAAAGAGGTGCATTAAAAGCTTTTCTTGGCAGAAACGATGTTATTGCTTTTCTGACCAGCTTCGGCTTGAGTGTGTTTCACTAACTGACTCCACTTTTACTTAGCAATGATAATGGCCACTGTATTAAGTTCACTCTGGAGCTATGCATGCTGACCACATCATGTTTCATCACTCTGGTTTGCGAGTGATGAATGAGATCGACAGATTGTTTGTCCATCACCCTCTGAGAATTTTGCCAAGGTTCTGCCCCTCCCAAACACAGACTGAGGGCAGTTGCCCAGATGGATGTGAGACATACAGTCCCTTTAAAAAGAATTCAACCTCCTTGATGTTTTACCTTTTTATTGATTTTTTTTTTTTTAAATGTGTGGTGTTCTTAAATGTCAAAATAAAAAACAGATTTTCAGCAAAGTAATGTCAATTATATAAAAACAAATATAATGTAAAATAATGTCTTGCTGGAAAAAAAAAATCTTCTCCCAAGCCTTGGTTCTCTTGCAAACTGAATAAGATTTTCCTCCAGGATTTTCCTCTATTTTGTCAATTTCATTTTACCCTCTACCTCTGCAAGCCTTCCAGGGCTGGGTGCTGAGAAGCATCCCCACAGCATGATGCTGCCATCACCAGGCTTCACAGTGGGGATGGTACACTTACACAGTAAATTTATTTTGCTTAACAATGTTAAAATGTTTATGTTAAAAATTCTAAAGCACCCTCCAAATGATAAAACGGGAGTTCATATTCATTTGACCACTTGTCTTTATTGATTAATCAGTAGCCATGTGCAAAAATATAGACAGTTGAGGATGAAAGCCATCATAATGGAATCATTAGACCAGTGAACATGCACAGGCTTCAGTAGGATCAAGTATTAAAACACTCAAGAAAAAATAGGGACTTTGCCTTATATTAAAGATGATACTTAAGGTGCAACATTGAAACCAAGATTTTCTCATTTTAGTCTCTTTCTACCTATTGCTTTAAGAGCTGCAAAGACTGTAATTGATTAGTCCATTTAAATAAAATGAGAAGAAATTAGTCTCTTTATAAAAGGGCCTGCTTTAAAGGATCCATACACTACAAAGAGATTGTATGTGCTCATAGCAAGTTGCATAGTGCATAAGAGACTTTTTTTTACTATGGTAAGTGAATGAATCATCAAAATTAACATTAAACATCTTTTTAGCTAGAAAAGTTTCAAAATGTTGCCTAAAAGTCACTATGAGTGGGAAAAAAGTCTTCATTTTAAAAACCAGACCTGCCTCAATGCTTGATGCAATCTCTAAATGTTTATGTTCAATTCTTTGCTGAATTAAGAAGTCATCATATTGATAAGGATTGATATTATGCAATTAATGACCTGTGCATTTGTCTGTGTGCATGTAGGAATATGTTTAGGTATGTGTGCGTGTATGACTGTATGTGTGTGTGGTGGAGTTACATTCCAACAGCTGAGGCCCTGCTCAGAATGTGTGGAATCCTGGGAGCTCTGGGTGTGTTTCTGAGCATGTGTGCCCATGATTTTTGGGTTATAAGCTGAATAAGTGTCTGTCCCTGTGTGCGAGAATGTCCCTACTCTTTTGAGGTCATCAATTTGAATATATTTCCATATCTCTGATACCTCTTTACACAACACAACAAGCAGTCATGCTACAGAAAACTTCTCATTTACATCTGGAAAGTGATAATTGTTTGCTAAAGAGACAAACTTGCTTTTTAATTTGAAAACTATTCTATTTATTTGCTATTCAATTTTCAAGGAATGTTTCATTTGCTTAGAGACAGGGTCAACAAACAGTTATACTTTGCTTGTTCAGAGTTTGTTTTGTGTCAAGAGAAGAGTGTCTGACTCAGGGATGTCTAAGTGGGTTTCAAATAAAGAACAGACCTCACTGTAATATGATCATCCACCTTTGTCTAAGTTCGATGTACATTAAAAACTTAAGCTGGGCAGTTGAAAGAGAACAATGCCCTGATTCAGAAAGCAGCCAACAAAAAGGCAGCACTGGTAATTTGTTAGTTCTGTTTGTCTGAAGTTTTTAATGAAATCAGCAGAAGTTACAGACAGGAATAGGCCTGCAGAGATCCTCTGCTATATTTCTCCTCCTTTGAGATCAGACTGTAATTGTCTGTTAATGTGAACCAGGCCATCCTGTGCTCGTCGGCTCTCCTGTGAGCTGCAGCTTGATATGTATGATACTGTATCTTATGTACTTTCTCCTCCTCCCCTCCCTGTCGGAGCTCTCCCTCCCTCACCCGTTTGCATGTCCTGTGGCACTTCCGCAGTTCATCCAGGGAATTACAGGATGACCCTAATTATCCACTTTTGCTTCCACTCTAACTCATTGAACCGTAGCGTGATTGTCATGATGACCATCATACCTCTCTGATCGGACAGCCAAGGGAAGTGATGGTTGAAGATAGAAGGGGAGACACTATTTTCTTTCACTCTTACATTATTTTTAGAGACTACACTCAGATTTAAAAGATTTAACCACAACATCATTTAAAGTTGATATCAGCTGATTGCAATTTTTTTGGATTCTAAGGCAATACAGTACGATAGAAGACAATATGATACATTTCTCCAAGTGCTCCACACATTAATCTTCCTCTAACAAAGTATTGATTCAACAACAGTGGTTTTTAGATCTGTGAAAATTGCAAATACAGTGTAATTTCATCAAGCAACAGAGCAACTACGTATATTTTAAGGCCTCTTTTTTGGCTTTTCTGCCTTGATTTGAGAGATATGACGGTGGATAGAGTTAGAATGGGGTGCACCGACAAAAAGCCCTGAGCTACCACTGCCCCATACCTAAACTGTTTTACACACTAAAATGTCAAAGAAATGGGGGAAGTTAAACATGCTACCACATCAGCAGACTTTTCTCCAATATGACATGGCACTTTCTTTAAAGTGGACACTGCAGAGGAGTTGTAAGGTTTTCTTTTAGCATTTGTCTGCAGGTATCCCTCAGAAGCTGCTTTTGGCCTCAGTCATCCTCATCATGAAGCAAGGACACCTTGTGTTTGGCCTAAGAGGCAAAATCCAGGGTACAAAAAAATCTTTCAGTCACTTACTGCTGTTGTGGCTCAGGAGATAGAGTTGGCCATCTCTGAACTGGAAGGTCAAGGTTTTGAGCCCCAGTTCCTTAACATTTAACCCCAGTTTGCTCCCACTGCTGCATCAGTGGCATGTATGGATGCATAAGAATGGGAATACTGGTGGCTGCTCGACATAGCAGCTTTTGCCATCTGTGTGTGAATATGGAAAAGGGATGAGTTTGATCAGCTGGCTAAACTGTTAAATTCAGATCCAGTGGTGGTCAGGACCAGAATTAATTAATATTTCAGGCCCACAATCACAGTGAAATGCATCATCTAAACCAGTGATTCCCACAGACAGGGGCCCAAAGCAATGTTGGGGATGTTCAGCAAGGCTACATAAACACAACACTGCTAACAAAACACAGCAAAGTTTTTAAGATGATTTCCAGGTAAATATAGGGCTAACAATAAATCCACAGAAGATGTCATTACGACTTAAACATAAGAAATTTTAATGAAAGGTCATGTTTTGCCTTCTGCTTTACCCATACAACAATGCGTATTAAAGAGAGAACAGTACGTCATCATTTTACCACGTTCTCCCAGTGTGAGAGGTTTTTTTTTTTCCGTGTGTTTTGATGTAAGTTTATTTGTTAATGGTGGGGGCTGAAAATATTTTCATCTAAAAAAGGGGGCCAGAGAGAAAAGTTTAGGAACCACTGCTCTTACACAGCTGCCTGCCTCTAGTAACCCTTCTTAATGAGCAGGGCCATGCTGCCACAGTGCTTTGTAATCCAGTGTAAACAACGTTGAACTGATAGCATCGATGGCATCTCATCAGAACAGCATGTTTTAGCACAAACACTGGATTGGAAGTCAGTGGTAAATGTTACATGGATTTGAGCTTAAATGGCACTTTTCTAGTCATCTGACCCATTCACACCCTTTCATCCCATTCACCACATTCACACACTGATGGCAGACATTTCTATGGAGAATTGGTCATCAATATAATCCATAGTCATCAATAAAATCCTTAGTAATCTTTACAACATTTTGTCAACAAACTTTGCAACATTATAGTGTGAAGTTGATTTGCAGAATATATTTATTTGACTAAATGCAGTTAGAATATGCACTATAGGATGTGAAAGGATTCACTTAGGAACATCCCTAATGTGGAGTGAATGGGTGTGAATTGTTAAGTGTGACATGCAATGTAAAAGTGCTGTGAGTTGTCAGACAACTTCTAAAGTGCTATACAAGCTGCATTTCCACAAGTGTTCACTTGAGGCTATTTGCAGTAGTAACGTAGTCACCCCATGTGAAAATGCTATTGATTTTTTTCAGCTAGATAAACATATTTACTGCCTGGTAGATCGGAGAACTGGGCTAGTGTTTCACAACAGCACAGGGTTTATCAATCACAGGAAATTAAGAACATAAAGCACTAAATTCACTGAATTTTGGAGAATATTTACGCTATAATTTATGGAGAAAGATGATTAAACTTGTGTAAGGTTGGCTAGAAAACGAAGATTCGATATGGGAATGTCAGACTTTTTTTAAGACTTTTTATGGTCTTAAATTTCGAATGTGCAACTTTAGACATTTTAAGACTTTCCAAGGGTCTGCAGGAGCCCTGTGTGTTACGCAAAGTCCACCTCAAATCCACCTCTTTGTCTGACAGGGTCTTCAATATGGTGGCTGCTGTTGATTGTCTGCAAAAGTCTGCTCCAATAACCAAGCACCTGGCATCACTTTGACTTTGTTCAGTATTGCCTTCAGTCCATGCTTCTCCCTGCTGGTACATTCTGTCTGTTGGTTTATTATGTTAATACCTGTAGTCCACTCAGTTGGGCATTTCAACAGTTTTGTTAAGGACTACTTCTTGTGGTCTTATTTTGGCAGCTGTAGAGAAAGTGTGAAAGTGATCATTCAAAATTTGTTTTCGGAAAAGTGTTCCCTTATGCCCCGTTGAAATTAACTCCACACTATACTGCCTAAACTCCCTTATCTGAATTTGAAAACTTGTTATTGTGCACTGTGCAGTAGATAATGTATTCTGAACAGAGCAGTCATTGTGCATTGCATGGTTGCACAACCATCACACACTTCTCTAGAAATAGTATACATGTCGCCCACACTTTGTGCTCACATCTCTGCTGGATTACGTGTGCAGTATGGACTCAGACACGCGATGCCATTGACCAGTTGTTATTCTCAGCAATTCATTAGTGCTGACTGCCTATCAGTGCATCTCTCTGCTCTCATTGGCTGAGGCTGGCTTACAATATGCTCACTCAGCATATATTTTGAAACAGAATTACAACATTTCTGCGTTTTGTCTCTGTAATCTTCATTTCACCAGTCTTCCTCCTTCCATAGTCTTCATTGAGCAAATCTTTCATCTTTCTGCAATCCACCCCATGCAGTGCTATCTACTGTATGTTTTTATCCCTCCCCTTCCTCTCTCTCCTCCTCTCTCTCTCTCTCTGTCCTTCCTCTAAGAGGATTGGCTGCCTGCGTCTACCAACATCTGTGTATCACTGTCCTGAGAGAGCAAAACAGAGAGGGGATGGGGGGTGTTAGCCAGCAAGATAGCAACACAGAGCGCAGGCAAGGCTGACTGCCGCTCTCTTTTTCCTTTATCTCTGACATACACACAGGCATTTCTTTGTGCACACGCACACAAACAAACACACACTCAGCAGCCGCAGCATCCGCATCGCTGGCTGCCCACCCGTATCCATCTCTCCTTTCCTCCCAGTCTCTCTCTCTCTTTCGGACCGCTCACACCGCTCTTTCTCTCACTTGTTCCGTCCGCAACGCCTCATCCTGCCGTCCTGTCCCCCCTCTGCTGTCTGTCACCGTGGCGACATAGCCTCTGCAGCCATGGCGACCAGCCAGCAGGATTCAGGCTTCTTTGACATCAGCATCAAGTCTCTGCTCAAGTCGTTAGGAGGGAGTGAGTACAGCTTACGCATCCTGGTCATTGTAGCTGGTGTACAGAAAAGAAATGTGTGCTTCCTAAAGGCATTCAGTCGATCCTGCACTGTGCCTACGTTGCATTTTTGTTTATGCATTTATGTGGAGTGGAAGAGACTGAAAAGTAGACAGCATGCAGCATGATCCACACTGTCAATATTTGGCAATGTTATGTAATGGAGTAATGGAGAATCAGGGGTCGAGATGGAGGGAGAGGGACCAGCTTCAGAGGTTAGCTGAGGTTAAGTGTGGTTCCTAGGCAGTTTAGCGAAATTACAAAGCACATTAATAAGCAAACTAAGCATATCTTCTGTTTTATTATCATCTTTATCCTTAGCAATGAGCTGACCAAATTCAACACCAAGTATGAAAAGAGATCAGCAAGTTTGGTCTCATCATCTTTCTCTTAGCTCTAACTCATGCAGTGTTTATAGCCTAAAAGTCTTCATACACCAGTCATTTCCTCAGTCTGTAAGTCACTGTTTACCAAACAAAAAGTAAAGCACTCTAAAGCAGTGCTGGATAAATGTCAATGCTGCTGTATTCCCGCCGTCACCAACAAACTGGACATACTGTACTTTACCCCTGCATCCAGCAATAGGCTCATTAAACTTATGCGTCCAGTAAGAGTAGGCAACTGCTGTCTTTATTTCACCTCTGGGGACTGTTAAATAGCCATCAACTTGCAGCTTACTGTAACAACAATGTTTTTCCTATTGATAAACTACAGAGATGAGCCAGCAGAATCTCCTGTTATTGTCCTCATTTATTGGCTCTTATTTTGGGCAGGTATGTGCAAGTTACTTTCTGATAAGTTAAGGCGTGCAAGAAAGGCCTTGTTTTGCATTCTGGTGCTGAATAGTCTTCATGTTATTTGGTCCTTTAATTAGATGTCATAACCATTTGGTTTGTACAGGGCAGCTGCGAGGAGCTCATATGTTTGGAGCTGAAGGTTGCTGTCAGCAGGGGTTATGATCAGCTGCAGAGCAAGAGTTGTGTTGACCGTTCCCCTTCCTCCATTTATGATCAAGTCATAAAAAAGCAGTGACATAGTATATTCCCACTGTAGGACTAAGTTAAGTACATCTGTGTCTTTCAAGGTCATGAATAATGCAGGCAGTAATGAGGCTCCAAAGCCATCAAACAGGCCTAATAACTCAAGTCAGGTTAGATAAACAGAGGATATCTGACGTCATTAGCTTGAACTTGTTCGCTCTCATGCCAGCCAGACTAAATTAATCATGTGCAGGCCTGTATTAACTATAACAACACACTCATAGTCAAAAGAACAATCCTGAATCCAAATGTAAACAAAGAGATTAGCAAACTATGAAAACGTTAGCACAGTAAAGTAACCTGCCATGTTATCGTTATAATATGCACTTTAAGGTTTGTTTGTTTTTCAGGTAGTCTTTGTAAAGGATTAGTAGAGAATGAGTTAAGATGATCACTTATAATAGTTAAACACTTTTGTTCATCTGAATGTCAAACTTTGGAATTGTATGTGTGAACTGAAGCATGTAGCTTTACCTTTTTTGCATTTGAAGCTCATATAAGTAAGGCACAAAAGGCCAGTGAGGTCAAAAAAAGGCTGTTATACAGAGAAACATTAATCACATGCGATGAGGATTAGTCAGCTGCCTCCTCTGAAAACATACAGGTTTGGTTCTGCTAGGTCTTGTTGAAAGCAGTCGGTGTGGTAATTGTCTGTGCTCTTAAAAGTGAGTCATCCCTATCTGCTTTATTTCAACACTGACAACAAAATATACCAGCAGACCTAAGATATTTGTCTTTGTAAAAACCCTGTAAATGTTCGATTAAATCAAGGCTAGAATATCTCTCAACCGCTAGATGAAGACTTGTGTTTGATATCAAATGTTTGATGTGTCAAGTTGTGTTTATGTGTCACTCATGATGATTCATCCCTTTATCATGCTTGTATGTAGTGTATGAAGTGATGGATTAAGGTCAACCTGCAACTATTCAAAGCTGGCTTTCTACTAGTTCTGCAACTTACATTGACTTTTATTTTCCACAGATTGTTCAGTCTGTGAAAAAAGTTGCTCAATACCACAATTTCCCACAGAATGTGTCCCTTTAAACCAACCATTAAAACCTAAAGATGGACAGTTTGGAAGGAATTTAATAATACATTGCAATACAAACGAGTTTAATTGGACAATTTAAAACAATTGGAACAAACATTGCAATTATCTTTGTAGTTAGCAGAGGTTGCTGTTGGTTTCAGAGTTTTTAAAATGTGTGCCTGGAAAAAAATGATTGCAAAAGTCTATGAATTTTAATATTTTCTCAATATTTCAACTCATTTCGCTCATTTTTGGGTTAACATAGCTGTTTTTTCTCCCATCATAGTGTTGTAATTCCACAAGATCTTTGGCAAATTGACAGAAATTGACATGCTATAATGGGTAAATGGATGTATTTGTTTTGTCATATCTCTTTATCAGTCATACATTTGATCCATCCAAGATTTGACCAGCAACATTTTTTATTAGATTAAGATCCATTGTTGGGTTGTGATTTGATATTTAAGAGACCAGTAGAGAACCACGCCTCTAAAGCACTTTCTGAAAACAATTACAATGCATATATTATCATGGAATGGGCACATAGGCCTTAAAAACACAATTTTGGTCACACTGCAGCACTGAAAAATAAAATTAAAAGCCTGATTCTTGTGTAGAGCTTGCTTACTGACATACAGTACGTTATTCATTTGCTGACCCTAACACTGACATGATTTCAGGGCAAATGAGACCATTTTGATTATTAATGTCAGGATAGTAAATCATCTGCATATTAACAACATTTCTTGGTTAAATTTATAGAATTTTGAAGGCACTCCTGATGATGTCAGACAGCACTGCAGGTGAGCAAGGCTAGACATCAGAAAAAACTGTTGTGTATTAAATCAGAGGCTACAGCCTTCTAAGACCCTAGCCTATGGAGGACATAGCCCCGAAGCCTGTGGAGATCGCTTAAGCCGATCTGAAATGAGACAGTCTGAAAAATGATTCCCTGTTTGTGTAACCAGCTTTTCCCAACCTTACCCTGACTTTTCCCACTATGTCTAGGCACCACCCCTCATCGCAACCTCAACAGCTGGAGAAACTAGCAAATATAAAATGCCCTGTGTGAAAGTACCAAACAAGTCATTGTTAAATGTAGATTTGTGTCAAGCAGTTTTTAATCCTAGTGAATAAGTAAAAACACTGAAGTATTTTCAAACTGAAGTTAAACGAAGCTTTATGTTGTGTATGCCAATTTGTAATTGTAGTGTCAGACTTTGATAATAAATGGAGAAGGTTCAACCCAAAAATAAAACAAATTGCACAATGTGTTCTGAGTAACAATCTCAAAATCAAACAAATATTACATTTATGAAGGAAAGATAGGGAAGGGATGTTCAGTATTTTTATTGCCATGGTATTAAAAATAAAACAACCTGGGTGCCAGTTCAGCTCTGGAAGTAGAGCAGGCACCCTCATCGAGCTCATGCCATCTTAAACATGTTAATTTTCCCCTTTTTTTTCTCATCACTCTCACTCTTGCTCACACAGTGTCTTAAACAAGCCTTTTTGGATGTATGTAACTAAACCAACGTATTGATCAGATGACAGCTTTTTGCTGACTCATCACTTTTAATGTTGAGTCATGCAAACAGATCTGAGGATCTCAGGAAGCGCTGCAGTGCTCTGTATCGACTGCTCTATTGCACATCGTAAAGTCTCCCTACTCTTCTTCCCCAAAGACACACATACACACACATACATGTTGACACACACACACACACACACAACTTAAATTTATGTGACTGGGAAGCTTTAAGTGATTATGTCAGTTTATGAGCAACCATTGTTAAATTAGATCAGTGCTGCTTGCTTTGTAGTTAAATCACATTAATACATTTTCCAGATTTGTCACCGTCCCCCCTGGAAAAACTTCAGATTAGAGTACATGTGTGTGTTTTTGTAGTCATGTTTGTGTCTGAGTTTGCATGTGTGTGCACTTGAGTGTGGGTAGGGGTCAGTAGGAGTGGTGGGTATGTAAGAGAGTGACCTCCAGTGGTCTATATATAGCGCCCTCCCTCCTCCCCTCGCCTCTCTCTCGGGGCAGTGTTGAAATTCCAACCCGACTCTTCTGGTCAGATCTCCACAAGGAGCAGACTTTACTTAACTGCTTCTGACAACTGAAGGACAGCCACAAAACGGCCACTGAAAGAAGCACTTTATCTTCATACAACTTTTCCAATGCAAGGATTCAAAGGCGCTGCTGCCGTACGGGGACGTGATGGCAGGCCGGAGGCGGAGCAGAAGTAGAACCTGATAGTTGGTCTGAGGGCTCATATAGCTCTCAAACATGGGGCTCTACGCTGCATCTGAGCTACATAAAACTCTGCTGGAGCTGTACAGTGGAATATTTCCTTACCAGCGTTGGTAGACTTAACTTGTTCGCCCTCTGTTACTTTTAGGAGACGCTTTGACAACATCTCTTCTTCTGTGATTGCACTTATCTGAGTAGTCAAGTCTTTCTTTGGGCAGTTTTACCCCTGGCTCTTCTGGTGTGGGTGCAGCATGTCTTCCACTTTCATTTGGATTAAATGTTGGATACAGCTGTCATGAGATCTCTACTTTTTGCCCCTGGCAAACATCTTTCACTTTACCTGCCTGGCATTTTCTGAAGGATGGAGCTTTACTGTTTTAGCTTTGGTTAAAACCTGCCCTGTGCAGAAACCAGACACCACTCAGATGTCTGTGGTCACTGTCTCCATGCAGTGGTTGAATATTAAAGACTGACTTCTGTGCGCCTAAGTCTTCTCAAAGGAAGTGCTTTTACTTGTCAATCATGGGAGCTATATTTTAAACTTCATAGACTTCTTGGTAACCCCCTCTACCCTCTTCCATTCACCCTAAATCCCAGTGTTTCTTCCCATATAACTCTTCGCCACCCACTGTGTCTCTGCCCCACTGAGTGGCTGTCCTCACCATGGAAGTGCCAACTAAATGGAGCAGGGCTAGTGTCATCAGCTTCATCAAGGGTCTTGGTAAGCGTGCAGGGGCGTTATGTGTTTACATGCACGCCAAGTTTGCGTCTTTTGAGTTCTCGGGTTACAAACAAACAGGTTGTTGTCTGTTAGGCCTAAGGGGGGCTGTACTGTTGGGGAATTAGTATTTACACTTCACCTCTTCAAGGAGGTCAGGTCATATGGTCAGGAGAGGTCAGATGGACCTGACAGAGTTGTTAACTCGCACACACCAGACACTTCTGGGAATGGCTTGAGTGAATTATAGCTTGTTTCATCTTGTGGGGAAAAAGTGAAGGCACACAAACCTCTTCTTTGTTGTTTGGCTACCATTGCTGAAATTGTATTGTGTTTGAATGTGTTATTTTTCATCATCTAAACTGGTTGAGCTCCACCAGCCCTTTCTATATTCTTCCCTGCATGTTTAGCCATATTTATCTTGTAAAACTTAGCTTTTGCTCTATGATGCAAGATGGTTGTTGTATTGAGATTAGCATTACATTCATGACGTTAGCTGATGAGCGCAAATGTGTATTAATATTAGGGATGCACAGAATTTTGGAATGATTTCAGTATCAGCAGATGTTAGCTTAACAAGTCTAATATCAGTATTGGCAGATATGAACATTTCTTCTAATATTTACAGCTGATATTACTGGTCGAGCATATCGCCATTATAAATCATATCCTCCCTAAAGATTGGAAAAATGTATCAGGTATGGGTAGTTCCCAAGGGCAGTGACTTTCAAACATTTTTTGCCCAAGGCACACCTAAAATCAAGCCAAAATCTCAAGGCGCACCATTTCCATATTCATGCAGAATCTCCTCTTTAACATGTCTTTATTTGTGTCTTCATTGGATGTATAGTTGTAGTAATAATGAAAGGTTGCTTAAATTCACATCCCACTCCTAGACATTCCTGGCCTTCACCATTTGGGATCAACTGAGGCACACAAATACACTCTAAAATATCTGTTTTATCTGCCTTATTCACAGTTGTTGATTAAAGCAATCTACTGTTGTAAACTTAAAACTTTTTGCACCTTTTGTTTGGCATTTCTACACGTAATCATTCAAAATCTGTAGAGTTAGAACATACCAGAAATGCCACTGAAATAATGCAATTCTGCAAGCTTTAAAATGGCATCCTTGTAACAATGGCTATCTTAATCAGTAATAGGATCAAACATGCCATTGCAAACACATGTAAAAGTATCTTAAGTTGTTGTATAGTCAAAACAATAATGAATTCTTGGAAAAATTCCCAAGGCACACTTAGACTTTCCCACATCAAGTTTAAGAGGTCTACATTTAGCCCTGAACAGTATGAATAAAGTGGCAAACTTAAAAAGCTCCACTTGACTCAGCCTCTCTCTGCACATGAGACACTTGGTAGTATAGGTGTGTATATAAACGTATTGGTATTGGCTAAAATGAGTTTGAAAACATCTGCATATCAGCCTAAATCCTGTATCATGCATCCCTTAGAAGATTATAGAAAGTGTCAGTACAAAACTTCAGACTAGGATTGCACAGATGCATAGGCTTTACATTGGTAACAGCAGATATCTACCCTGCCTACAAACACTGACCTTTGGCCTTTTTTTTCCTCAAACCATTGATTTTCACAAAGTCATTTTGAGGAAAGTGTTGTACTGTAAAACATATTACATAGTGTAATATGAGAGAGTTACGATTAGCGATTACGATTACAATTAGCAGTTAAAGCAAGGGCCCATTGTAGAGTCTAGAATCCTTGCGGTTCTTCTGGGGGTTTTTTTTTTTTAAGTAAATGGCTTAAAAAATGCTCCATTGTTTACTTTCTGGTTCTGTGTTATTATTAGACTTCCTCTTTACCCCCCCCCCCCAAAAAAAAACAAAAACATAAAGAATAGATCATGATTGATAGAAATATCAGAAAAAAAGCAGGGAATAATAGTATGTTGGATTTTTTTTGTCTGTAGTGGTGGTGGTGCCCTGGCTGGCTCTGGCTATAGTATTAGTTTTTAAACACCATCTGCTCCAACTAATTCTCCTGTCCTCTGTCTCCTCAGCCTCTCCAGTGGGACTAAAGCCCCCACTCCCGCCAGTCAGTGGAACCTTGGGAGAGAGGAAGGGTCCTGTCGTCATGGCGCCCATCAACGTGGACCCTGAGAGTAAGCCAGGCGAATTTGTCCTCAAAAGCCTCTTCGCAAACTTCACTTTACTCTCCGAGCGCAAGATTCGCATCATCATGGCTGAACCCCTGGTGAGTGACTTTGCATATTTATGTCATCTTTTTGTGTTTCTTTTGCTAATCTCCTGCTCCTCTCAGGTTACAGAATTAGATTGCTTTACATTTTTTGAGTTTCAGCTTATTGTTTTTGAACAGTATGTCTTCAGTATGCCGGCTAATATATGGTATCACTGCCATTAATAGACAGTGATACTGTAGTGATACTGATTAGCTGAAGAAGCGGAAGAATATTTGACCCCATTTTTATTTTCTAACTTGCAGTAAAAGCTACTTAGACTTACCTGAAGGTTCAGTGCTCTGTCTGGTAACACTTTTGGGGATTGTGTATCATATTACCTGTCAAATGGTTTTTGTAACAGATTGTCACTTGTTTCTCCTGACTGTTTATCTTACTGCCTGTTCTTGTCTAACAGGAGAAGCCCCTCAACAAATCTCTGCAAAGAGGAGAGGACCCACAGTTTGATCAGGTGTGTTTACAATCATCAGCAGCAGTCTGAGCTGCCCCCATTTTTATCCATTATCCAAATCAAGCAGTAACAGTGTTGCATTTTGGGAATGGGATTAACCTCACTTTCTCTCTCTCTCTCTCTCTCTCTCTCTCTATCTCTCTCTCACCCTCAGTTGATCAGCACGATGAGTTCTCTAGCCGAGTACTGCCTGCCCTCGATCCTAAAAACTCTGTTCGACTGGTACAAAAGGCAGAACGGCCTGGAGGATGAGTCCCATGAGTATCGACCCAGGGCAAACACCAAGTCCAAAAAGTGAGATGACACCAGCAGAATACACACAGTTTAAAACTCTCCCCTGCAATGACTCTGCATCTATCTTAGAAGTGCTTAGATTGTGACTTTAAAGTGATAAAAATGCATGGTTTAAAAAGTGTGGAAAAACAACAATTAACCAAACACCACCATTTGAACAGTCTCACTGACATTTTTATATGAGATTTTATTGTCATCCTGATTCATAAAACAAGCTACACACCTTAACCTTAAATGTCTGTCCGACTTAGTAAGGCTATACTTTTGGCTATGACCATGATAACCTGGTACTCGTAGGCTGCCAGTCACTGAGTAATGTATGCAGGTATATTTTGTGTTGCTTTGTGTGAAATGAATGGCTGCCTAAGACAACCCAATTGCTTGCCAGCATCTTAAAATATCTGAGGTACATTTCCTCATCTACATCTCTCAGTGGCCAAACAAGCCCAAAAAACTCCTCTGCTGATTCGGCGGCTATAAACTCCATCCTTCCAATGTCTCCTCTGTTATCTTCAACCACTGCTCAGATTTTATCAGCTCAATATAATACACTCAGTTTCAGTTGCCATTATTTCCTGTTTACAAAAAAGGAGAGAATGCGATTGGACAGTGAACTGACAATATATTGAGCATAGGAATCTCCCTGCTAATTTGTGTTTTGGGAGAATAGTGCAGAATGATGCAGACACATCAATGCACAAGCACAGTATGTTGTACTCTTAAGGGTTTAGACCACAACAGCTAAGATTTAATGTAGAATTATAAGCCAGGCTTAACTGTACAAACCTTCCACACAAATCAGCAGCAAAACGAAACCTAAGAAAATAAATATATTATGAAACAATAGCACAACAAGAAAAATACATAAATGAAGTGCACCGAGGATGCAATCTTTACAAAGCCTCTACCCAAGCAACAAACAGCACTAAAATATTGTACAGAATTACACCTCGAATATTCCTATGTTGAAAAAAATCCTCAGTAAGCAGATTCTCCTGTTTGACATATTGATGTGCAGAGTTTGTGCTTGGACTACAGTGACCAGGACAACTTATATCTCTGTGTCTTTTTCTCTCCCTCTGTCTTAGTGATGAGCAGCAGAAGGACTACTTATTGGAACGGAGAGATCTGGCGATAGACTTCATCTTTTCACTTGTGCTTATTGAAGTTCTAAAGCAGGTGAGTCTGATTGGAAAGCTATATCAGTCTCCAAGCTTGTGTGGTTTAACTTCTTAACAGTGAAAAGGTAAAAACTTATTCACCAGTGAAAACAAACACACACTTTGATTTGACTGTTAGAAACAGGTCTGTTTATAATACAGTGACAGGGTTTCAACAGTCTGAATTTTTAACATGTTTTTCTTTGACTAATAACACACTCAATGTCAGATATCAAACTCAGTTTCCAACCCTCAAAAGGAATTTAAAAGGCTATTGGCATGTTAGTGATACAACTTAAGTGGATTTGCAAAAACATAATGCATCAAAGCCAATTCAGCAACATTTATTCACAACTCTTTCTTTTTATTTAGATTCCTCTCCATCCTCTTTTGGATGGACTCATCCAAGAAGTCATAAACCTGGCCTTCAAGCACTTCAAATACAAAGAGGGGTAAGACATGTTACATTTACCAGGAACAAAAATGTACCTGAATAAAAAAATCTGCTACATTTTATTTGTATGATTAACATATAGTTTATACTTGCACTTCTCTAACAAATAAAAAAATGTTTCATAACAGCAGTTCTGTACATAACTTCACATTGTTATTTATATTTTCTGTGTTGGCTTTGTAGGTACCTGGGACCCAACACTGGCAACATGCACATAGTGGCTGACCTCTATGCGGAGGTTGTGGGAGTTGTAGCTCAGTCCAGGTACTGACTTGCACTGATTTAGCAAAGTATTGTTTGTACTTTCTGTGTGTGCATTCACAATGCTTTCAGTTAGTTTTTGTGTTTTTGAGTTATTGACATTTAGTTTCCCAACTTTATAAACTGCTTCTGAAAGCTTGCTGAGATTATTAAGTAATGGCCATATGCCCCATAATGGAGAATCTTATTTAGACCTTTATCACATAGCTATTCACCGCGAAAACTCTGAATTTCCTCAAGTGCACTTGTCAGATTTCTAGAAAATATACACCCACACTTATACAATTAACAAGTCAAGGTAAATATCAAATTTAAAACAAAAAACATAACTTAATTGGCTAATAAGGAGAAAACAGCCACCAATTCAACAAAGGGAATATCCCTGTTGAGTTTCTGATAATGCACTCCTGTCTTAAATCATGAAACTTTTCTTTCCTCCGGTATGTTAAAATAGGATTTTTATCTGGATTTGCCAGGTGAGTGTGGCCTATATTAAAGTCCCTGTAAAATGATAAACAATCTCTGTTTTAGGTTTGTTGTATGACAGGCCACTGTGTTATGAACCACCAGGTCAAATTTCAGTCATGAAAAACATCTCGAAGTTTCTAAAATTAAGCTTCAAAATTATGAAAAATGAGGCAGTAAAATAAGAAATGAGATCCACCCAAATTAAAAAAAAAATGCATCTGATCAGAGCACAGCTGCCTGGCACTGTGCCAGAGCAAAGAGACAGATGTTGGGGATTTACTTTAAATTTTGTTTTCTGGTAGAAAATCTCCCTGCCATGATACTTTCATGACCCTTTGTCCACCATGGCTGATAGATTTGGGGAAATTTGCCTCGCAAAGAACAGTAACACAGCTTTGCATAAATAATCATGTAAAAATGTATATTTTAAGGACTTTGTGTACACATTCCTTACATTTAGGCACAAATTTCAGTGAATAACCGTGATTTTATTTGAAATGTAACTAATTTTAAGGATATTTTTTTACAATTATGGATGAAATATTTCTCTGGAGGATTTTTTTTTTTGTTGTTGTTGTTTTTTTTGTTTTTGTTTTATGTCTTAGGATCCTCCCAGGGGTCCCAAAGTATGACTATCTTAAGAAACCATAAAGTTAAAAGAGTAAAAAAAAACGATGACATTTCAGTATTTCCCCTATATTTATATTTTCCAGGGTTCACAAGTCAAGTTAGCAATTACAGAATGAAGTAAAATCCAGTATGAAGTGAAGAATTTGTTTATTTATTATCCTAATTTTAGGCTAAATTTGTCATGTCATTCAGGCAGCCCTAATAGAATTTTCTAATTTGGGTCATGTTGCTGCTTTAGGCTATGAGTGGAACATTGAATTTATTTCTACAGTAGCTACCTGTCCTCCTCCTGACCCCATTTCCAGTAGAAACAATTATAAATACAGTCCATTTGTCTTGAGTGAGGTAGTAACAGGAACAAATGCCTGCCATACCCCGTGTACTCACAGCCTGGAAGTGTGTTTATGCTGACGACTGATGATAATGACACTCTAGATGATGCTAGAGCTTCTGTTTAATGTTGTGGGTGATGAGAGATGAGCTCTGTTCCAGTGCTCCAAGAGGTTATTACTGTGATGGAGGAAGTTCACAGTAGTTCAGTCACTGCACTGATACACACATGCGTACACACATACACAATATCAGAGCATAACAGCATTTAACACAGTCATCGATCTAAATAATGGATCACAGTCAATACGTGGAGACTTAGTGTACCAAACATAAACCCTCCTCTATCTGGATGAGTGTTTTTCCTTTTGATTATGCTCTTTTGTTGATTTCTTATCAGTGTTATTTATTTACTGTAATGTCCACATAGAGGGGAATGAAAAAGCTGAACATTAAAAACCTGATGCAGTGCTTAAATCTTGGCGTTCCACTGTATGTGATTATGAATGGTGTTGTTTATGTGTCTGTGTAAGTCTGATGGTTGTTCCTCTCCCTAAACTGCTGTGGTAACTCCTGCGTATCATGCAAAAGCATGTGAAAAAAACTAGACACACACGTTCACATTCCCTCCACATCACCCCTCCAGATGCCTTTCTAAATATAGGCACGCTGAGCACTGATGGTAAAATCTATCTGGATGGTGGGTGCATACACAAGCACACACACCCACTAGTACATGCAAAAAACAGGTGCATTAAGGAGTAACAGTGAGAAAGAGAAAAATAATCCATGCCAACTCACTCAGCTATATAAGCATGTAAATATGTACTTAATTGTTGTAGTTTCACTCACTATACAACCACATAGTATATTAGAATACATTGTAAAAACTAAAGAGAATAGAGCTTCATAAATGTGTCACTGCTTTGGCCACAGGTTCCCAGGAGTGAGAAAAAAATTCATCTCAGAGCTGAAGGAGCTGCGGCAGAAGGAGCAGAGCCCCTACGTCATCCAGTCCACCATCAGCCTCATCATGGGACTCAAGTTTTTCCGTATCAAAATGTATCCTGTGGAAGACTTCGAAGCCTCCTTTCAGTTCATGCAGGTAGAGCCGCCTCTGAAGTTATCATTGTTCATGAAAAATGAATGAAATAACAAAACAAATTTGCTGAAACTTTTTCAAACTGACATGAACTAAAACAAGGCTTTACAAAACAATAAAAAATACATCTAAAATCAAGTACAATGTACAATTGTGTTTTTGTCATACCCCTGCTCAGTAATTTGAGTAGATATCAAAATATTTTTTTATCTATCAATATATTTCACTGACTGAGGTAGTCATCATAGTCCATCTTTAGTGGATGGTTTTGGTTGTTGGTTTCAATGGTATGGCTTTTTTGTGCTCACTTTTTAACACAAGATGTATTAAGAGCTTTGGGGGGAAAATCTGCTCATGTAGCCCCATCAAATAAAAACAAACTATTTACATATCCCCTTTGCCTTGATGAGGAAAGTCAAGTATAAACGTTGAGGATCAAGAGACATAAAAAGGAAAAAAACATGCATGTATGCACATATTCACCTGCTGTAGATAGATTGTGTTCAGATGTACGTTCTATCATAATAACTGATTTTACTTGTTCAAGAAGCAACCAAGTCAAAGTTTTCACGGTGGATGCCTCACTGTGATTTACAGCCAATGATAGTGTATGAGAGAGATACTATAAAGCACTTCTACCTCTGATACTCAACCTGTAGCTCTTGAGCTTGTCTCTTTTGTGACTAGTTGTGGCTCTTTTAAGTCAAAACAATCCAATCCAACAAAACAAACAAAAAAATCCATTAGAAGTATTTTCAGGAGGAAGATTATCACAGAAATGTTTGATTGCTATGACAACAATTTATACCAGATCTAACCCTGTTGGCGGACATGCGTTTTCACACTTAAAAATCTGCTGCAAAGACATCAGTTCTTGCAAATGAGAACCCAACTTCCAAGTCCATCAGCGTTGGTAGTCCTTGGCAGCATTGTAAAGTAACTTAAAGCAACCTGCAGACTGACTGTGAAGGGGTTAAGAAAAATAAATCTTTGTCATCTCCGGCTGCTGCTGTGGGACAGTTATCCTTTTCCTCTCAAAGCAGCGGTGGTAAGCACTACCAAACGTTGATGTAAGGTCTGTTAAAAAAAAAATTAAATTAAAATCTGAACACAGGCTCAATTCAGTTATTGCCAGTTCCTTTTAAAATGCAATGTCTCATACCCTCAACAAGTTATTCATATTTTTTGATGATAGTATTGATAATGACTTGGATCCTAACAGGTACGGATAAGGGTAAAATGATCAATTATAAAAATCTTCATCCCAAATTGCATCTTGCATCATATTTTTTATTCCATAATTAACTATTATTATACCACAATTCTCTACTGCAAATTGATGTCAGGAAAGAGGGGACCTTTTTGTATTGGGGCTAAGCAAAAATATTTTTGTCAATGTCCCTTCTGATTAGGGCAATCCTGAGTACCACTGACTTAGAGTATTCTCTTAAAGAAAAAGTTTCAGCAAAGAACCAAGAATGTATCATGGTCATCTTTGTAGCAGTTCAACCTGCAAATTTAATATTCCTAAAGGTCTGGTTTTATCCCTGACAGCAAAATCATCATTAAACAGGGAGGGCTGTTTTAGAATTTGGATGTTTGGAATATTTTCAAGACACCTTAGACCAAAGGCTGAATACAAAATAACACTTCCAGAAGACATGGAGGCGTGTACCAACATCTTGGACTGTCTATGAGCTTCATTTTAAGCACCTGTGTAGTTTTGTGGTCTTATGTTTAGATTTTTAATCACACACTTTTGAGTCTTGCCTCTAACACAAATCTTAAGTCAAAACCAAGTGAAATACAATCTCATCTAAATTCAAAACTAATCTTACCCTGTTAAGTTGGTATTATTTTGCAGCTGACCTGTTATTGAAAGTCAATGATTTATTCCAAATGTTTAGAATAATGTCTCTCGGGGCATGCTAATGTCTGGAAGTAGTAAGTATGCTCACAGCACTCCTCTCACTTCAACTGGAGTAACAAGGTGTTAAGTGTTTTCTTTATTGGCCCTTTGATGTTTGCAGCACAAGAATGTTTCTCATTTCCTAACCCCATGAAAAACAGGATAAGGTGCCAGCGGTATTGCATGAACAGAGTTAACCCGTACATACATATATTTCACATTCTCAGAACTTCTCTGTCTCTCTTTGTGTCTTTAGGAGTGTGCACAGTATTTCCTGGAGGTAAAGGATAAAGACATTAAGCACTCATTGGCTGGACTGTTTGTGGAGATACTTGTTCCTGTAGCCGCTGTAAGTGCTCTGCCTTTTACTGTTCATTGCATTTGTAATTATCCCTCCTTTTAGGTTTTATTTTTTGCAATAAAAGATGTGGTAGAAAATATTTAGCTCTAAAATTTACCATTTATGATGCAGATTTTTAAAAATCACAGTCTTCAGCTGATTCCCACCAGAATAGTGCCTATAAATGACAGAAAAAAAATCATTGTTTGTCTTATTTGTTCTTGAATGCACTTACATTTATTGGTATGAAGATTCTGTAGTCGTTTTGACTTATGATCACAAAGTTACTTGATGCACATTTACACCAATTCAAAAACCAGTATCTTCCTCATGAAAAATATGACTGGATGTAACGTCTGCCATATTTTTTTCTCTCCCAGACTGTGAAGAATGAGGTGAACGTGCCATGTCTACGAAACTTTGTTGAGAGCTTGTACGATACCACGCTGGACCTATCCTCGAGGAAGAAGCACTCTCTGGTAAGTTTCTTTATTCAGTCTCATCACTGCTGAACATTCTCCATTTCCCCTCCATTAACAGCGATCGGATAGAGCACTTACTAAACCCCTCCAACATGTGGGCTTTTATCTCTCAGTGGGAAGAAGGCAGAAGTGTGGTATGCAGTACACGTGCTGGATTTTGAAGCAGTGCCAGATGGGTAATAGTTGCCCACAGCAGGGGCACAGAGAGGAAGTCAGCAAATTAGACACAGTAGATCTGCCTTATTAAGACAAGGGTGTAACATGAACAAGCACGCCTTCAAGCAGGTATAAAAAACTGTCAGAGGACATGTTTGAACATTATTGGATAAAAGGTAATTTATTGTAACTATATCTGAACTAGTGTTGCATATACTGTATGTGGATACGTTTCTTCCAAATGTCATGAACTCTATACTTATTCTTACTTTAAAGATATCTTGGTTTGTAATTCTGAACTTTGAGTATTTTACCCCTTAAACAAAGTTAAAGGGGAATTTTAAACACATTTTTAACTTTCTTCAGCATAAGCCGACTTCTTACAAGTCTATTAAAACTTATTTTGACCTATTTTAGTGCAGAAAACTACTGTTATCTCAAGACATGCATTTTATAAAATTCTAGCAAAAGTTTGTTTATAGGTTGTTTGCAATCATGTGATCCTGAATGTCTGCTGGGGATGAGAAAGTGCGGGAAACCCACTGGTAATGAATGGGAATGAAGTATGTTTGGTACTTCTCTAAATTGAACTGTACACTGCAATTCTCATCAGAAAATTTCTACATACATTCAGTAAGATCCCTACACTTTACAAAATACTGTTTTTTTTCCCACTGTTTAAGTTATTTACCTGGTGTGGAGGTGATTAATATCCCAAGGTACTCTGGCTGAGCTAAGAGGCTAGCTGAGCCACTTTAACATAGTAAAAAATCCTCAGTTTGCCACAAATATGCTTTTGATTGAAACTGTGATGTTGTATCTATCTAATAAACTTTGAAGGGTAAGCAACCAAGTAATGATGTGCCATTCACAAACAGGCCTGTTCTATGAAAGGGCTCTATAATGAGAGCCATGTTAACTAGCTCACATTTTAGTGCCAATTTTCTTTCCTCCATCCTTTGTTGTTTTTTAATCCACATTTAAAAAGCCAAACTGTAAATGATGAGCAGTTTGGGAGCCAAACAACCAGCTCTACTAAGCGGCATAATTGATCTGAATCTCCAGAAAGAGACAGATTTCTGTCACAACAAGCGAGGCTGGACAGCAGCTGAGAAAACACAGCTAAGATCAAAGCTTAATGTGCTTAACCTTTGGAAAACTGTACTGAACCAAACCAGATTGCTTTGTAGAAACAGACCATACACTTGTCCAGGCTTTAGATGAAGACTTTTTTAATCCCTGCCTGAATTCCTGCCTGCTGTCGTTTCTTTGTGAGTTTTTTTGTTTTTTTGTCTGAATATTTCAACAATTTCAGAACACAAAAGTATCTTAAGAATAAAGATTGTTTTTATTTTTGCACTTTGAACACTTGGCATAGTCGTAAACAGCTCCAAACCCGTCTTTTTGATAGCGTCTCTATGTAGAAATCACTTCTTGCCCCCCATCAGGAGGTCCCTGCTGCTGCAGGACGTCATATTTAAAGAATCTATAGGACTTAAATCATTTTTTTTGTTCACAAAAATTGCTTTAAAAGCTTATTTTTTCAGCATTAGGGACTTGTTTTTCCTTTTTCTCATAAATATAGCAATGCCTTTGACTCTACACCCTTTTGATAGGCAATTGGATCATGACATCAGGCTTCTGTATGATGCTTTATTATGTGACTTTAGCTGTTGCATGAAAGCATCCCTCATGCTGGGACCAAGACTCATGTCAGGGCTGCAGATATGTCACTGGCCCAGTATGTATGCGTCCTTCAACAGATTCTTCAAATACTTAAAGAAACATGCATTCTTGACCCCACACACCTCTTTGCACACCTACTGTCTGTCTTTTCACTTTTTCCAAGCGAACAGTGCGCAGGTATGCACCCAAACAAAACATAACAATAACCTACCGTTGTACTGAAAAAGTGCTAAACATGACAGGAATGGCAGAAATGTGGTGTATTTCCTTAATTGTTATTCTGGGTGTCTGAGAGACGTTGAAATGGGAGATAACAAATACTCATCTTGATAAGAAGTGACAGGTAAACGATCCTTTCCACAAACGAAACGTTCATGACAAGGGTGTAACTGGACCTGGACTGATCATTAGCTAAACATTCAGGTTGAAGAACGATCTGTATGCAGACTTACATGTCCTGTACAGGTGGTTGAACAGACTAGAGACCAAGTTCACATGCCATTATGGGAACTTTATGTTGAACTTTAAAATAAACTGATTTCCTTGTAAACCTTAATTGGTTTTGTCTGTGCAAGAGGCAAAAAAGTACAAAGCCAAAAGGGGATATTTTGCTTTTAAGTTAACTTTAAAGTGTGATCTCTACACTTAAGATGACTACAATAACACTTCTTCCATAATTTTAAACATTTTCTTCACCCATGCTTCATGCCTTTGCTTTTTGACTTGTTATTTTGCTTTGTTTAATAGGAGAAAAATACAAGAAAAGATATCGCTGATTGGGGAAAACAGGTTAAATAGTTTAAAGATTTTTATGTCTCTATTTGGGCCGGAACAGTAGATAGAGTAGGAAATCAGGGAGAGAGTATGGTGAATGACGTGACACAGAGAAACCAAGGGTCAGAGTCAACCCTGTGCTTTAGGACAATAGTCTGTACATTTGCTGTGTAGCCTAACTCCTAGGCTAACCAATGCCCTGTTAAACATGATTTTGACATTTTTTGTGGTTTATCTGAAATAATGTTATTCCATTTTTTTGTTAACCTTACAAAGCCAATGGACTGGCCAGATTCAATGTCTGTCATCAGACAGATCCATCTTACAATGTTTCAATCTGAAAAGCGCATCCAAAGTCAGACCAGATCAGTCAGCTTCAGTTGAGGAGAGAAGGGCAGTAGACACAGGCGTGTTTTAGTCGTACTGAAAGCTGGTGAAAAGATTAGTATGAATACATCAGTAGTGGCAGCTTTATCAGAATTGGACCATACTTTTTTGTTAAAAGATGAGCAAAGAACCACACTGGAGGCTTTTCATGGCTGAAAAGATGTTTTTACTATTCTTCCAATCGACTAATGCAAGACTTTGATTCACCAAGTAGCTCCACTGATAGTTAACAATGACAACAGCTGCGTGTTGAGCTTATCAAGTCAAGTCAAAATGTATTTCTATAGCATGTTTAAAACAACCACAGCTGACCAAAGTGCAGCGGAGGTTTAAGATTTAGAAGGCAATAAAACACAGTACAAGACAGTCATAAATAGTACAAATAAGAGCAGCAAAAAGGACAGATGTCAAGCTCGACTTGTATTTGCAGGTAAATCTGGAAGTCATATGCACTGGAAAAATATTTTTTATTTCTCCAAATTGTCCCTAAAGTAAGGAGATACAAAGATACAGAGGGGGACCTGGGACTGAGCTTTGGGTGACCCCACAGTCTAGTGGGGCTTTAGCAGAGGAGTACTGGCCCAAATGTACTGAGATATGATCGGTGCTACTTTAGGACCGTACCCCTAGGCTCAATTTAAGATTTTCAAGCTTTTTGCGTGATTCTTTTTAAGATTTGGTGTCTGAAACCAACGTGGTTGTTTATGACATATTTTCACTAAATAATAATGACCTTTAGATTAAGATGCTTTGCTGCCTGTCGTCTGAAGCTCCTGATGCTAATGTGTCCCATCTGTTGTCTCGCTCTCTTTTTCAGGCTCTGTATCCTCTGGTGACCTGTCTGCTGTGTGTCAGTCAGAAACAGTTCTTCCTCAGCCGATGGCACATTTTCCTAAACAACTGCCTCTCAAATCTCAAGGTCAGCTCCTCTGTCTGCATCATGCCTTTGCTAAAATAACCATAGTGGGGGTTGTTTGTTTAGATTGCTAACAGTTTTGCACTTCTACTAAGGCTATGTTCACTGTGCAATAAATTCTGCCCATGGGGAACAGTTTTGATAAAGTGACAAACTGTAACTGCATGCATGAGTGAACTACTTCACACTTCCACTGCACTAATACTTTAAAATCAGCCATCAGTATGTGTTGCCTTCAGGGAAACACAGCAGGTTAAGAATGTAGTGATTGATTGGGGCTCATTAAGACTACAGTAAAAGTTGAGTTTATGATCAAACTGTGAATGCTGAGAAAGCAGACTGTGTACAGCCCGTAGTAAATTATCACATAACTGCAGAGTACAGTATGTTAGGAATGTCTAACAGGGTGTTATCGCATTTCTATGAGAAACTTTGTCTGTATGGCTGCAAGCAAATCATATCTCTATTTGTACTTGTAAATAAAACAATTAATGTTCTCTGTGTTTATATAAATGCAGAATAAGGATCCCAAGATGGCACGTGTGGCCCTGGAATCACTCTACCGCCTACTGTGGGTCTACATGATCCGAATAAAGTGTGAAAGCAACACTGGAACACAGAGGTGACAGCCACATGTTTTTGTTTTCTCCAAGCTTTATCTATCGCTCTGTAATACTACTTCTTTCAAACACAGCTCAGTTATAAAGTCAGTGATTTGCACAGGTTTTCGCCTTTTTTGTAGTTATTTGCTTTTCTTTGGGATTGTGCATGTCTTAGAATCATGTGGGCAATGTATCTAATCCTTGAAATGATAGCAATACATATAAACTTGCCTCTGCTCTCCTCTTTTCCCCAGTCGTCTGACGTCCATCACTTCCACTCTGTTCCCTAAAGGGAGTCGGAGTGTCGTGCCCAGAGATATGCCCCTTAACATCTTTGTCAAGATTATCCAGTTTATTGCACAGGTGTGTATGACTGAATAATGAACAAACTTACCTGAGGGTTGGTACTCTTCTGCTTGAGAAAATACCAAAGGTATGCAGATGTATGCAATGAAAACAGAAGTTTTATGTCCATTGTAGTGCTTAGGAGTCTATTGGGGTGTGTGAAGCTCTCTTTAAATATTTGTGCCATACCGTGCCTTGTTTTTGGTTTTCCTGTACCTATGAGATGTGGGTATTATAACCACTTTCCTCACCTTTCTGCTTCAGACCCTCAGATATTAAGTGAGGTTTGCTGTTTGTTACATGTAACCAACAATGTGTCTTCTGCTGAGATTTATTTTTCTCTGCTGTCACCAAGATATCTAACAAGAGTTACTGCAAAAAGTTCTTCATGATAGATTTTCTAAAACAGGTCAAACATATTGAATTACTTCCATATTTACTTAAAAAAAATACACAATTACATAGAAACAGAATGTTTTTAATTGTCCCCTGAAGAAAAATCCCAGAGTCAAAATATCCTTCAGGCCTTTTTTCATAGATAATACTTTTTGTCTATCCAGCACCCATAACCTCATTTACAGAGTGCTTTTCTTAAGCAGTTATTGTATCTGGGTTACTAACAATGATCATTGTAAAATAGCTGCATGCACTGATATTTTTCCTTTATTCAAGGATATATAGAAAACCTGAAAAGAATAAATATTATCCAATGTAATCCACTACAGATTACTGGGAGAAGTCAAGTCTCAGTGAGAGCTCAGCAGTAAGGCACAGACACATCTAATGGTGTTTCACTGTTCTGATGTGGTCAGAGGTGAGTAAGGTGGACACATCTGCCCTACTCAAGAGAAAAAGCAAATAATTACTTAAAAAATGTCTGCTATTATTTATCATCTTTTCTTTTCAAACTAAAAAATGCCCAAATGTAAAATAAATGCTTACAGTAAGAAATTACTGTCTTCAGTCCGGTAGATTTACTGGAATGATAATAAAAACAAATTTGAAGCTGCTTTTCTCAACTCATGAAAACTCAAAGTAAAAGAAGTCTCAATGGAGAACTTTTAAGGTGTAGTAAGAGGATTTAAGCATCTTTTCATTCTTCAGATCATAGAAGAGCTACAGATTTAATCTCATACTATTTTTTCTTCATAAATAAAGGAGACCCACAGTCTAATAATGCTTTTTAGCTTATATTATGATACTCTACAGAGCTCATTCGCTGCTTCACTCTCAGGCTCACCTGTAACACCTCTGCTCCCCTGTCACACACCAGCCTCTCCTGCTGCCCCCTCCTCCTCATGATGTAGCTGGATATTCACCAGCATTAGATCATCTCCTATAGGGACTTAAGAGTCTTTGACAATTTTGCAGCATCTTGATTGACTGTTTTTTGTTTTTTTTTTTCATTTGGCGTTTATTTACTGTTCCAGTCGATCGTTTTGGCGCATAAGTTTGTTTCCTCTGAATACTTTCACTTTCAAGTGGGAGCTTAGTGGGGATGGGAGAGGGGACAAACAGACCTTTAGGAGACGTGATCGGACCAGTCCACAGTCAGTATAAGGGGCAGCACCTCTATGGAGCCGGTACATAATGGAAACGAATAAATCATACTGGCCCAAAAGTGTGTAGACCCCCCAAGAAATGCCTGGTTTGCCAGGTAGTGAGTCTATCCCTGCTGGCAGTAGGGTTGCCAGGAACTTACTGTAAAATTAACGGTATATTGCTGTTGCTGAAATTTACAGTTTGCTACTGTTTTTATAAATACAGCAAAAAGCTTTTATTTTAAACCTTAACAGGAAAATGCTGTTAAAAAGATTAGCAGTTTATTATCGTTTTTTTACACTTTTTCTTAAGAGGTACAGTAAATTTGCAGATTTTTACAGTGAATTATCGCAAAATACTACACCTTGCTGTGAATTCATTTCCTTCTAGCAAAACTGACAAAATATTTATTTTTCTAAACCTAGTGATTTGATAAGTTACTCCTTACATGTCATGTTATAAACACCATGTTTTAATGTGATAAACATAGCCTTTGAAACTGCAACTTAAAATGTCAAGACAAATAACAAAACTTCAAGGTGTCTTCTCAAACCATGTCTCTTTATTAAAATTGAACATACATACAGGTATGTATGAAGTATCGCTGCTGTCGTGCCAAAACCTTCTGCAAAAAAGTCAACTTTTCAAGGTTTAACAATAACTGGCAAATTTTTTATTTGTTTGTATATTGGGTTTTTAATGAGTTTGATGGTTCTTAGGATCATCAAACTTTCTCATAACTTAGAAAATAACTTAAAACTTCAATTCTACTTAAAACACTAAAATAAAACGAAAATAAGTCTGTTTAGGACTGACAACAGCAGTCTGCTTTAAGCGTTGCTGTCTAAGAAGATTATAACACAAACAATAAATATCAAAAAATTTGGTTGTAAAGAAATATTGCATCACTATAAACTGAAGTTTCCCATAGGCCACTACAGAACTACATTAATGTCCACAGATCTGGCATGGAAACATTATTAAAGGTACTGTAGGATATCCTGGACTAGAGACATTTTTGCTGTAGCTCCCTCTGAATTTCCTTGCTGGACAGGAGCTGTGGGATTCTGTATAGGGGAAAAAAACAACATTAGAACAAAAGCAATAATACATTAAATGAATTATCTGAATTCAATTTTCAGCAACTGTTAAGATCAAGCTAATGTTAGCTGGCAAAGAATTTACTCACTCTGTGTGCCTGCAGTGTTTGTGTGTCATGTCAAACTCTAGCTAATGGTAATCTTACAAATGACCTCAAGCTTAGTAAATGATGGTTTTTGCCTGTTCTAACTAACAAAGCAGTAAGGCACTCACCCGTTTATTGTTAAGATGGAGTTGGATAACAATATGTAAGATCAGGTACTTGCAAAGAGAAGCTGTAGGAAGCAGAGCAGAAGCACTGGGTATATGGGTGATGTGAGCGCAGCAACAGAAGCGGCGCTAAGAGACGCTAAGAGTATTTTTGCCTCCAGGATGGTTAGCTCTGAAAACACTAGACTACAATAGGTTTGTTTTGGAAATAAGCATAAAAAGGGGCTGTGATCATGTACTCTTCATGTTTCAAAAACATTTGTAAGTACTGCTTTAGTTCAGTAGACATTAGGCTCATAATTTTCCTATAATGTTTTTCCTGTCATCTATTGTTTGATCTACATTTGTCACTTCTCTTTATGAGCAGTTATGCAATGAAAAATGTCCTGACTTTGCACTGTCAATGACATAACACTGATGCACTGAGATTCCTCACAGCATATTAACTTTTCAAAATCCTGTAACACCGGTATGTTGTCCTCTGCTCAGGAGAGACTGGATTTCGCCATGAAAGAGATCATCTTTGACCTGCTGAGTGTCGGGAAACCTGCCAAAGCCTTCAGTCTCAACCCAGAGGTAAAGACCTTCATTCATGAACACACAATCACATAGATAAACGGAGTATCTGCTGGCCATGTATCAAGGATGAGCAATCCAACATTTATATGTAGTGTTCAGACAGTGGGGGCAGTGAAGAACAATAAGCTCTCTGTTAGAGCTCTGACATGTATCACCAGGATGAAGGAGCAACTTGGGAGTTCATCATAAACAATGTAATTACAGGTCTTACGAAAAGAAACAAGTAGTTCACATTACCGAAGTTTGAAGGGGAAATCCCATGAGTTCACACAGTAAAGTCATTTTACAGGTCTGGGATGAGGGGCTGAAGAAGATGTGAAAATGTTTGCTCCTGTGAGGATTTCTTTTTTTAAATACGGTTATGAAAGAACATTGATAATGATGACTCTATATGAGCTTCAAAAGTGAAGAAAAGCTTCAGTTACAAGACTGACTATTTCTGAATAGTTCTTGAATACCTGTAATTCAGGGCAAGGTGTCAGAGGAGATGACAGCATGGTGGTAAAACCATTAATTCCATCTTTTTTTGGCTAGTATCATGTCTTATATTAAAAAACTTCTTAGCATGGACTAAAGATATGTGTTGTCTGTGTTCCAGCGTATGAACATAGGTCTGCGGGCATTCCTGGTGATAGCAGACGCCCTTCAGCAGAAGGATGGAGAGCCTCCAATGCCCAACACAGGAGCCACTCTGCCATCTGGAAACTCTCTGAAGAAGAAGAAAACTTATCTCAGCAAGACGCTCACTGAAGAGGAAGCCAAACTAATAGGTCTGTGTGTTTTTGATGAGGTTTTAAAGTTAAGAGCCTGTATGATTTGACAGTTGTCATAAATGTCTGTCTCTGTTCTCCACAGGCATGTCGCTCTACTACTCCCAGGTACGAAAGTCTTTGGACAACATCCTGAGACACCTTGACAAGGAAGTGGGTCGTTGTATGATGCTCACCAGTGTCCAGATGCTCAATAAAGAACCAGAAGACATGATCACGTATGTAACTATAATCCTGGTATTGAGCACCATTCTATTCATTTGTAATTAACAGGCACTTTCAAATAAAAGGTTGTGGATATTTATTGTCTGAAAGTTTTAAAGTTTTGCAAAATTACCATAGAATTTTGATAACATGAGAAAAAGCTGCAGCTGTAGCTGAAAATTGACATTTTACATATGCACTGAAAAGACCTCCACATCATCAACAAAAGGTTGCCAAGCCTTATGTAATTTCCAAACCTTGTAAAGTGAAGCAGAGAAGTTTTTCTGGTTGTTCCTAACATCCTTGATTGGCAAATCAAGCGACAAGCTGAATAGGTCATGAACTCTTGGAGCTGAGTCTTCTAAGGCCACTTCTCTCTTCTGCCACCCTAAAGACTTATCTTAATTGTTGTAATTAAAAATGTTGCAAGAACCAAGTTTCTGTTCCTTAAGAAAGTGTCACAAAGCTCATAGCCCATCTTTTATCTTTGACAGAGGTGAAAGGAAGCCTAAAATCGACCTGTTCAGGACGTGTGTGGCAGCAATTCCTCGTATCCTTCCTGATGCCATGTCCAAACCTGAGCTTATAGACTTGCTCTCACGGTGAGTTTTAAACAGGATATCTAAATGTCCATTATGTGTGACAAGATACTGTTTTTACAATACACTCAAACATGTTTATTTTATTTTCACTGATGATTTTATCTGTTTTAATTTATTTGTTTTGAAGCTTGTTTAAAGAAATTCATTAGAGCGAGGTGGTAAAACTATTTAACTTGTTCATATGTTTGTCATCTATTCCTCAGACTTACGGTACACATGGATGATGAACTTCGTCTCATTTCCCAGAACTCCCTGCAGAGTCTGTTGCTTGATTTCTCAGACTGGAGGGAAGATGTCCTGTTTGGTTACACACATTTTCTTTTGCGTGAGGTATAACTGAACTAGCAGCTACACAAGTATGAAAAGAGTACATAATGCATTAAAATAATTCTCTGCCACAGAAACCTAATCTATAAATGTGATTCTGTATAAATTATTCCAGGTCCAAGACACCCATCAGGGTCTGCAGGATGCGTCTGTGAAGCTCCTCCTCCAGCTGCTCACACAGTGGAGGTTAGCTCTGCAGCTGCAGGGCAAGATGCGCGGTGGAGTTGAGGTGTGTACAGCTTGTGTGAAAATTAATATGGTGATGGTCACATTACAGATGTCTCTTTTCCTGTTTTAGTCCAGTCATTATGCTGTCTTCATTCAAAGTTACAGTGCATATTGTCCTTTTGTGTCCACAAATAACATTAAATGTCCTCTATCTACCCCTGATGATTGGTTGGTCCAGTTTTATCCTGCTGTGAAAATGAAGGTATAATTTTTCCTAAACTTACTCCCCCTTTGTTGTCTTTTTTTCTCCATCAGTCCAGCCCTAGACTGCCTGATCGAAGCCCTCACTGCTCAGTTCTCCATGCAGTTGAGGGCCTGGCTCTTCTGCTGCTCTGCTCTTGTCAGATCAGCACAAGGAAGCTGGCAGTCGGTGTGTTAAGAGAAATACGGTGCCTCTTCACAGCTCTGGGACATGCTGAGGTATGAACAGGGAACCCATGCAAACAAAAAAAATCTAAAGTTAATCACCAGCATCTCACTTTTTAGACTTCCTCCTAGATTTAAGTGACTGTTGAAATACATAAACACTCAAACGGAAGTTAAACATGATGTTATAGGTAGCAATTTCTAAGTTTTTACACAATGAGAATGATTTGGAAATATTTATGATTGAGGAAAATCTAATTGACTGTACTGTCACTGTGATCAGATATGCAGCATATGCAGCCTGTGAATTCTCTCACACTGTATGACGCTGTTATAAAAATAGCTGACTCTATAAATGTCCTCCCCTCCAGGATGACGACAAGCCCATGATAGAAGTCATGGACCAGCTAAGCCCAGCTGTAATGGACAGCTTTGTTCATGTAGCTGTGTCTGACTCAGTAAGTTTACATGCAGCAGTATTTACATTGAAGAAATATTAGAAATAAACTATTTTGTTAAATTCTTTTGTGTCTCTTCTGTTGCCTCTCCAGTCTACCTTGCCACTCCACCACAACATTGACCTACAGTGGTTGGTGGAGTGGACGGCTCGTCTGGTGAGCAGCTCATACGACGTGAAGAGTCCCAGCCACGTCTGGATCTTTGCCCAGTGCATGAAGGACCCATGGGTGCTCTGTCTGCACATCTTCCTGCGGCAGGAACACCTGCCCAAACACTGCTCTATCGCCTTGGGATATGCCTGGCCCTATGTGTTCACACGCCTACAACTGCTGCTGCCACTGGTCGACCCAAAGTACAAGAACACACATTAATTATGTCTTAGTAGTTTCTTTTTTGCACTTATCATTCACAAAAGGATCCATGTTTATAAAAGATTTAGATACCCAACCACCTGCTTGTTTTCTTCTTGTCTCCTGCAGCAGTCCTGTGAATGCAAAGAAGACCAGCACAGCAGGCTCTAGCGACAGCTACATGTCTTTATGGCGAAACTACCTGATCCTGTGTCTGGGTGTGGCTAAGCCAAGCATCATGTCGCCTGGTCACCTCAGAGCCTCCACACCAGAGATCACAGCCACCACACCCGATGGCAGCGTCACTTACGACAACAAGGTATGTTTGCCTGCAAAGTACAAAAGTTAATAAAAAATCTGGATGGTTATCTTTGCTGCCAGAGGACCAGTTTGGTGCACAGCCAGCAGTATTAGAAAACAAAGAGAAATTAAAGAAATATTAGACACATCAGAAAAACACTCCTGCATGAGAGTTAAAACCAAAGACCTGTTTCCTGCATGTGTTTTTCACTAATAATGACACAGCATAATAGAAACCAGTGATGGGCTCCACCAAAGCAAAGTATCTCAGTCGCCTCTTGTGGCTGGCTGCAGTATAGATGATCAGGACTGACCTCACTGTTAAAGGATACAAAAAGTACAAACATTTAAACAACACCATGCTAATAAGACCACAATAATTAGTATATTTCAGTTTAACCAAAAGTGTGGTCCCCACAGTATCTGTCAAGAAAAATGCTGACCCTTGTGCAAATATAGTTGATGATCCCTGTTTCAGATCTTTAAAGAGGAGAGAAATTGTAAATATTCTGGATAATAATGACTTGTTTTTGACTTATTTCTTTTTAATTCAGATACCTGCTGCATGTCTGTATATTTGTTTTTGTCTCTCAGGTGATAGGCACTCCCTCAGTAGCATGGCTTTTGAAACAACTTGTTCCTCTGATGAGAGCTGAGAGTTTGGAGATCACAGAGTCTCTGGTGCTCGGATTTGGATGCACTAATGCTTTGGTCTTCAGGTAAATGAATATCAACACTGCCAATACTTGTTACACATACTACACCGGGTTCAAGTGTACAATGTAGGCCATCTATTTGTCCATTCCATGGACAAATGTCCAATTTAAAGCTGAAATGGCTTGAATCTTGAATACGTTTTCATAAATTGTCATTCATTATGTAATGCTGTTCAGGCCTGTTCTTTGGTGTGTTTTCTTTGACGGTGAATTACTCTTACATTTAGGATACAAAAGAAATGAATGATGTGCTAGATTTGCTCCTCATCTCTTACATAAGAACAGTGTGATTCATCAGTCTCTTAACCCTGCCTTCCTTTATTAGTTATTCCCATCAGTCTTTACATTCACTTCATAACTGAAATGTGCTGCATGCCTCTGAGACATTCAGCAGAGAAAATAAAAACCTGGGCCTCTGATGTAGAAGAGGTTTCTCAGAGGGACAAAAATGTAGCACTTTTTGATAGACAGAGGATCCTTTGTGAGAGAGAGGTATTTCATTTTGAAAAGATCACCTATTTTTAACTCCAACTGTTTTCCAATAGGGCGCCCATTGTTATGAAAGAGATTATCAGTATCCCCCAGACGAATTTGTCTAACGTTAGACTGTGTGAGGATTAGTGGTTTTAAGGGCATTTGACATTTAGGCTGCACAAGATAGATATCTGTTACAAACGGCTCTCTCCTTAAATCAGAATATCCTCATTCACCTCCATCTGGGTGGCTGTGGATGAGTGGGTTCGATCCTCAGCTCCTGCAGCCACATGTCGATGTGTCTTTGGGAAGACATTTAACCCTAATTTGATCTTACTGATTAACCAGTAGTATGTAGTATGTGTATGGATGGGATTAGTTAACACTGATGTGAATGGGTAAGGGTGATCTGCAGTTTGTAAAAACACTTTGAGTAGTCAGATGACTCAGAAAGCACCATATGAGCTTAAGTCCATTTACCATTTACAAGGAAGGAGATTTAGCCAGTGTCATTTAGAAATGGAGCAATCAATTGATTCCCTCTCTGATCCTGTGTGTTTATAGAGAGCTGGTTGAAGAGCTCCATCCGCTGATGAAGGAAGCACTTGAACGGAGGCCTGAGGTAACACACAAGCACCCACAGAAAGAGAGAAGGATAGAGAACTGCTAGATAAGATTTACTCCACTAATCCCAGACAGAAAACTGTCAAGAAATATGCTCTTGGTAGAGTGTTAATTGAGATTAATGTTTATGTAAATAATGCTGTTGATAAAGGTTAAGGTGTGTATCTTTCAATGTGTTTGCTCATGGCTGCTGGCAATCCTTTTCAGTCATTAAAGTCGTTACTTTATTATTCATGAGAATGAACTTTATCAATTATTACTTCAGCTAAAGGTTAGCCACTTTTCCTCGTAGAAACTTATTACCCAACTTTAAAAAACATGCACAAACTTCCAGGGGAAACAGATTTGGCTATGTGTTTTTGCAGAACAAGAAGCGCAGAGAGAGGAGGGATCTTCTTAGACTGCAGCTGCTGAGGATCTTTGAACTGTTGGCTAATGCAGGAGTCATCAGTGACAGGTACCACCCACATTTAAACTCCAAATGCCCTCTAGTTAATTTGGTTTTGATGTTTCATTATGTAATACAGCTCATGTAACTGAGGTGTCATTCTTTCTTATATACAAAAATATCCATCACTTACTCGTTTCCTCCTTTAATTTCTAGCTCAGCGATGCATATTTATGATTTTCTGTCAAACTTCTAAGATGATCTCTGTGGTTGCTAAAATCATGATTCCTCCTCTAAAGCACTAATGGAGCATTGGAGCGTGACTCCCTGGCTCTGGGCGCCTTGTTCCTGGAGTATGTGGATCTCACTCGGATGCTCCTGGAGGCTGAAAATGAGAAGGAGCTGGATGTGCTTAAAGACATCAGAGCACACTTCAGTGGGATGGTGGCTAATCTCATCCAGTGTGTTCCTGGTAAATTATTTAGATTTCTTTATATACCTACAGTATATGTTAAAGTTCATTGGTATTTTTTCAGATGTTGTGGCTCTGACAGTGTTTTGCATCTGCAGACTAAATTTCCTTGATAGATAGTGAATATACAGTCCGTCAAAGTAAAGTTTTTCTACTCTAAGTTGACCTATTTTCTCTCTCTCTTTCACTCTCACCTGTGCAGTTCACCACAGGCGCTTCCTCTTCCCTCAGCAGTCTCTGAGACACCACCTCTTCATCCTCTTCAGCCAGTGGGCCGGACCCTTCAGCGTCATGTTCACTCCCCTTGATCGTTACAGCGACCGCAACCACCAAATCACTCGCTACCAGTACTGTGCTCTCAAGGTTGACGGAACTATTCTCACCACACAGTTGAGGCTATTCTGTTAAGTTTTTGTGTCAATGCATCTGCACAACCTTAGCATTAACTTAACTTTTGTCCCACAGGCCATGTCAGCAGTTCTGTGTTGTGGTCCAGTGTTTGACAATGTGGGACTCTCTACTGATGGCTATCTGTACAAATGGCTCGATAACATCTTGGCCTGCCATGACCTGCGGGTAGGGTCAAATGTTGCTTCTCCCTTTTGCACTCAGCTGTGAAAATGGTGTTTTGATTAATAAAATGGTCTATACACATGTGGATTTTCTCATGAAAATTGAACATTTTTTGGAATTTTTTAACACTAGTTTACACCAGGACAAAATACGTAGAAGTCAATTATGCACTCACACTGTTGCTCCTCTTGCCGCACTATGTAGCTAAAAATCTACGTTTTTTTCCCCCCCAGGTGCACCGTCTAGGGTGCGAGGTTGTCATCCTGCTGTTGGAACTGAACCCAGACCAAATCAATCTTTTTAACTGGGCAGTGGATCGCTGCTTTACTGGGTCTTACCAGCTCGCATCTGGCTGCTTCAAGGCCATTGCCACCGTCTGTGGTAACAGGTGGGGAATTATGAGTTTATTACAAATGCTACAACAAAGACACTGAATATCCAACTGCCCTCTTAGCTTAAAAACTCCCATGTAGAGGTTTAGGTTAACTATAAAATGTAGTTATGATTGAAAATATAAATCATTTAGGAAAAAAGCTAGTCCCAAAAGTCTTGTTTTGGTTGCAGTGTATTTCGTAGATTGTCCACAGCCATTTTAACACTTATAAAGTAAGTTTTCACCATAATCTATAATGAATGACTGTTGTCTCTACCAGGAATTATCCATGTGACCTTGTGACTTTGCTCAATCTGGTGTTGTTCAAGGCTTCAGACACCAGCAGAGAAATATACGAGATCTCCATGCAGCTGATGCAGGTATATATAGTGAAGATCTCACTCCTCATTTGAAATATTTCTTAATTGCACAAAACATGTCTGTGAATATTAGCAGTAAAGTCGATATAATGTTTCTGCAGGTGCTTGAGTCTAAACTGTGTGCATACTCTAAACGCATGGTGGAGCAGAAACCTGGTAATATTTTATATGGAACACACGGCCCCCTGCCTCCACTATACAGCGTCAACCTATCTCAACTCTCAATCCAGCTGGCCAGCATGTACCCCGAGCTCACTCTGCCTCTCTTCTCAGGTACATTAGCATCTGTTGTGTCTTGAGTACAGATGCAAAGAGCAGTATCATACGTGTATTATGTTGGCACTACCCAATGCATGCTGCTGATGTAAATACTATAACTCCACACTCGACCTTTTAATGTCCCTTTTTACGATGTTTCAAAAGCAAACACTGAATCAGATAAGAAGTGTTTCAGAAGTTGCATTATTGAGACATTTTTGTTTGATTTTCTGAATGCTTAGTAGTTGCATAATATTGAAGCTCTCATTGAGCTTTACTTATAAAGCCCTTTTCAAAATCAACTACAGAGTGCTTCACAAGGATAGCAAAACAGGCAGGTCATAAAATGAAAAGCAAAGACTAAAAAAAACATTTCAGAAGAGATTGGATGCATTGAAAATAATTCTTGAAGACACAGAACCCATTTAGGTTGTTTTTCATTAAAATTGAGGTAATACCATACCATACCATACCATACCATGAAATACTTTATCATGCCATGCCATGAGTTACTATATATCCCATCCCATCCCATACTATATAGCAACAACAGTCCACATGTTAACAGAGACGCACCACAACTGACATCCGTTTCCCACTTTTTATAAGATCTGCATTAAGAAATGCACCATAAATAGAAGATAGAAATAGAATGAAATAATAGATACATACATTTTTTCACATTTTTATCTTGTGCAGAGGTGAGCCAACGTTTCCCGACCACACACCCTAACGGCAGACAGATCATGCTCTCTTACCTGCTACCCTGGCTGAGTAACATTGAGCTAGTGGACACTGGGCTCATGCCACCTGCCTCCAGCCCCTGCACACCAGAAGAAGAGCCCCACAGCCAAGGTCAGGGTCTGTCCCCCTGTCTGCGAGGAAATGGCTGGGGATCCCTGCAGGCAACCTCGCTTGTGCTGAACAACCTCATGTTCATGACTGCCAAGGTAAGCGGCCATATTTGTGTTTTTTTTAATATGTAAAATCAATTAAAAACTGATGTGCTGTAACATGTTTTTTCTTACATTATCAGTATGGAGACGAAGTTCCTGGCCAGGAGATTGAGAATGCTTGGAATGCACTGGTAACAAATGAGAGATGGAGCAACAACTTACGGATCACTTTGCAGTTCCTCATCAGCCTGTGTGGAGTCAGTAGTGACACAACACTGCTGCCATATGTAAGTGTAGCTTGAACACAAGCCACACTGCTCTACTGTACAGTGGAAATTCACAGTTTCCAAGAGGATTTATTGATAAAAAAAATCATTTTATATATTTGTCTGCTTTTAGATCAAGAAGGTGGTGATTTACCTGTGTCGTAACAACACAATCCAGACCATGGAGGAGCTCTTGTTTGAGCTGCAGCAGACAGACCCGGTCAACCCTGTGGTCCTGCACTGCGATAACCCTCCTTTTTATCGCTTTGCTGCCAGCAACAAAGCCTCCACTTCACAGACAGGTGAGAGGAATCATTCTCAAATACTCTGCAATGTCAAATTATGCAGAACCAACTTTCAAAGCTGGGCTTTTGGCAGGAAATCAGTGCACTCATGATTGTTCTTTTGTCTCTTGTCTAGGAACTACCTCCAGTAGTAACACTGTGGTGGCTGGTCAGGACAATCTGGCAGACACAGATGAGAGCAAGCTGTGCAGAGAGAGTGAAGAACGGTAACTATTAGTATAATCTTAATTTTTACTTATGCAGTTGCATTTAGCTCTACACTTCAGAGATAAACTTTGCATGTCATGCATCTTCTCAGGAGGGCTAGGGCTCATAACAGACTGGAGTCTCGCTACAGCAACAGCTCAGGAGGCTCCTATGAAGACGAAAAGAGTAAGTTCTCTTTGGTTCTCATGGGAATGATAGTGACAAATGACTGGACAGTATTGATATTAACTTTCTCAGACTCCTGGCTTGTTGATAATAATACTCTTTATAGATCTATTGCAAGTGACCTCACAATGTCTGCCTCACCACAGCCTGGGTGCCAAAAGGGACGTGTTGGCATTAGTGCATACAGTGCTTCTGTTGCAAAGTAAACATTGCTATGTAAAATGATTTGCTGGTATCTAACTCTGACATTTAAAGCTTTCTAAACTTCTCCTTTTACAAAATGCACACTACAAAGATTATCACTGGGGATTTGTAAACAAGAGTATTTCTTTAGCTCTTTAGCTCCATTCTCAAGGTTTAATATGTTCCACTGTTCACTTGCACCTTTCAACTGAATGAGGTGTTGAAACAAAAAGTACTCATGAATGCCTCTGTGTAATTTACATTATATACATGTCTGAAGAGCATATTTTAAAATTTTAATGATAAAATAAAAAGTGTTCACACATCTGTGCTGCATAGGCATTCAGGTTTATGTATTTTATAATGTCACTTAATATGTATGGAGAAGCCACTCTTTCAGTCTGGTCATGGCAAGTTTCACAGTTTGTGAGCGCCCTCAAGGTGGCTAGGCTCATTTGTCAGTGTCACTGACATTTGAATTAAGAAGGCTAACTCTTCTATGGGTCTTTTGGTTCTTTTACATGCTCCAAAATACACCTGAAATGTAATTGTTGACTAGAATGCATGGTAGCCTTATGTCAACAGCAATAACTCTGCTGTCCACTGTCGTGAGGGAGGTTATAGTAGTCACATGTCTGAAATAGTAGAATATTGGGAGCACTTTATTTTAGTGGGCCCTAATAACCTTATAATTTTATAGTAATAAGTAATAATTATCTAGTAATTTCTCAAGGATAAGGTGGTAATTACAATGTAAGTAGTTGTATTTTACCAAGAAATAACTTGGTTATATTAAGGAAGTATTTACCTTGTATCAACATATTAATTATCAAGCAATTTCTTGTAATACCATTTCAACTCTCTGCTAAATAGGTGCTATTTTACCCTAACCCTCTTTCTCTAACCCTTGTAATGTTATGGCAATTCTCTGGCAATAAGGCGGTAAGTCCTCCCTGAAAAATTTTTAAGTAATTTTTAGGATTTGGGTTAAGGTTAATGTTAGAGTAAAACACTACTCAGATACCAGAGAATTGCAACAAAATAACAAGGAATTACTTGATAATTAAACACTATTACTAGCTAAATACAGTTAGCACAAAAAGTAAGGAAATTTGTGTTTGGTAGAATATTTCTTTGTTGTAACAATGCTTCTTGGCAATAAATCTTATACCGTTGGAAAGTCAGTTTATTTCCCTTTTAAATGGTGCCACATTTGTAAGGATCATGCATTTGTGGGATGAGCAGCAGAGCTGAGTATGTGGGTTGCGCCCATGAAAAATTTGCCAATTTTGCGGAACACCAGCTTGAAGATGCCCTATTGCACAGGCCCTGTCCAGGTCAGTCAAATGTGGCATGTCAATTCTTGGAGCAGACACCTACTGACCACTGTAGCAGGGCCCATGCTCACAGGTGCTGCCTATCAGGTGCCAAAACAAGTCAGTAGCAACAACAAAATAAGCTGTTTGGCATTGGCAGAGAAGATTTGGCAAATTTTTCATGGGCAAAACCCACATACTCAGCTCTGCTGCTCATCCAACAAATGCATGTTCCTTACAAATGTGGCACCATTTAAAAGGGAAATAAACACGCTTTCCAACGGTATAAGATTTATTGCCAAGAAGCATTGTTACAACAAAGAAATAATCTACCAAACACAAATTTCGTTACTTTTAGTGCAAAGTTTACTTCCCTAATATATTTCAGAGTTGTTACTTTTAAAATGCCAAGTTATCCTTATATTTACATTACCATTCAGAGTGACAATCAGTGTTGTTTTAAATAGGACTCTGCATCATATACTGTGTCATTCACTACAGTTTGTTTTTTGATGTTTGTGTTGAAGTTGTAAATCAAGCATGTTTTTGGAGACAAGCCAAAGCCCACCATGTGTCCCCCCTTGACACAGCTACAGATTTAACCTCATCTACACTGATGGTACCAGTCTATCTTTAGCAGGCGTCTGTGTCAGGACATGCCCTCGTATGAGTCTGCTACTGCTGCAGTCGGCATGTTACCAAACAGAGCTGTAACCAGCCAAGAATCAAGCTGGGTCCATAGTTTAAAAAGCTTTTTTCTCAAAGGAACTTTGAGTAAGTGTTGATTTTAGTGACCCCTGTGTATGAAGTAGTCTGCTATCTTATCCTGTACATGTTTAAGTAGTGTTTTCTGAAAAAATATAACGCGCCCTGCCCTTTTGAACTTCCAGAAATATCACCCACTGTGAATCTTTGATGTGAAAAACACGACAAAGCTCCTCTCTGGTGCACTCATAATCTCTTTGACACATACAACCTGGCAACAGTTGTAGACATTAAATTACTGTGCAGTAAGTCACCATCGACCCTGGTGGTCTGGTTTGTTTTGTAAGTAAAAAAAAACTATCAGTAAGCATTTCAATCATGAAACTTCATTTGTAAAGCACTTTTGAACAAATTAATACAAAACAAATAATACCATAGATGAGACAATCTCAGAGATGCATATTTAAGATCCTTAAAGACTGATATTGAAGAATATTGTCAACTTTGAAAACAACAATAAATGATGGTGCTATTAAAAAAAGGATCTTCATCAGTAAGGCAGTCAGATGTGGACAAAACAGAAATATATATATATATACAGTGCTTAACAAATTTATTAGACCACCACCAAAAGTAAGGTTTATGCCACAGCTGCCCTAAATTAACAGCATTGGTAAAAACTGGTAAAACCAAAATCATTTTTTATGTTTCTGCAACGGTTAATACACCAATATGTAGAAGATCTTTAACCCAAATGATATTTTTAATGCTAAGATACAATTAATATTTTTATCCATGAATTTTCAAATTCATTGATTTACATAAAAACTGAAAAAGTAGTACAGCACATTAATATTTGTTGATTAATATGTCAAATTATAGTTATTTACTTGCATTCCTGAAGAGAAAAATGAGTTTTAGTGGTTGAATGTTATGCTTGATTAATTTCTGACTTCTCAGAGAAGCCCAGTGAGCCGGCTCAAATTTGGGTTTAAAAAGGTGAATTCAGTTTAAAATTCCTCATTCCTGTTCAAAATGGTAAAACGTGGAGAGCTCAGTGAAAATGAAAGAGTCTGCATTAAAGCACTTCATAATGCTGGATGGTCTCTGAGGCAGGTGGTCTAATAAATTTGTTAAGCACTGTATATACTGTGTGTATATATATATATATATATATATATCTTTTCACTAAGTATGATGTTTTTGTAGATGATCCTCTCCCACCGTATGCTGGTTGGCTTCTGGGTGTTCTGGAGACCAATCATCCTCAGCCGTTACCCATGCCTGTTAACGGAGGCTGCTGGGCTCCACTGGTCGATTACCTCCCGGAAACCATCACACCCAGAGGGCCACTGCACAGGTACAGTACAAACACAAACATGACCACACAGCACAGATCAACGTCTCTGAAAGAGCTCAAGACCCAGAGTTGGGAAAGTGATGATCCTATCACCCAGACAAATTGGCAGTCGGAGTCAGCATGGTGAAGTTTTTTTCTCGCAATGATGGGATAAAGGTATACCTCCTTGCAGCTGTTCTGATGAACTCCTCCATGAAATGACACCAAGCCAGCTTCTCTGCTACACAAAGAATGGCTATCACAAGGAATTACAGATTAACCTTTACAAAAATATATATTTTGTGTAATTATTATGTATAAATATGTGCTGGTTTGCAGGTGTAACATCGCAGTAATCTTCATGACTGAAATGGTGGTGGATCACAGTGTGAGAGAGGACTGGGCTTTACACCTGCCCCTGCTACTACATGCGCTTTTCTTGGGTAAGTGAACAAAACACAACATGCACATACGTTAACTTTATTTCACCCCTTTCTTGATGTCATTTTTTTCCAGGAATGAAGGTTTAAATTTGATTAAGATAATTTTAAAATTATGTTAAAACTGGACTAGTTGGCTGGCTAGCCACATAAACTCAGAGAGTTTTCCAGCATCTCTTGCTCTTATCATTCATCAGCTGGACAGAAGAAATTTGAACAACAACGATATGATCAAAGATCACCTTTTACTGTCCTTTTTGTTTACATACCTACACCAAGAATAACGCAGAGGTGTGTCATTGTTTCCTGTGACGTCCATTCAGCTCATAGCGTGAGAGTTGGAGGATTGATCTCTCAACAAAATGGGCATTTCAGAGATGCTCATCACATTTGTAGATTAATCAGTTTATGGTTCAACCCCTTTTAAAGTAAGTAAAGAGAAAATTAGATACCTAGGTATATAGGTTACTCGTAAGCATAAGGATCTGTTTAAGGCTAACTTTCCACCTCTGTTATCAAGTCTTGAACAGGACATTGAGCGCTGGGACCCCCTGCCTATGTCTTTAGGTGGAAGGATTAATGTGATCAAAATGAATGTCCTTCCTAAATATTTTTATTTGTTTCAGTATCTTCCAGTTTTTTTAACCAAATCTTTTTTCTATAAGCTGAACAATAAAATACCTTCATTCATATGGAGCAAAACAGTGCCAAGGATAAATAGAAATATATTGCAGAGACCCCAAACACAAGGAGGAATGGCACTTCCTAATTTCATGCAATATTACCGGACAACCAAGATTAGAGCTTTACTTTACTGGATGAGGAATGACGACACCAGTCCCAGCTGGAAAATGTTAGTTGCCGCATCTGCTAAATTTTCCTTGACATCTTTTCTTTGCTCAAAAATGTCACTTAACCAATTACAGCTTTTACTTCAAACCCTATCATCATTCACTCATTGAAAATTTGGAATTAATTTAGACATTCCTTTAATCTTACTGAACTTTCACATGAAGCTCCAGTGACAAAAATCATGTTTCCCCCATCATTGATGGATGAGGTATTTGATAAATGGTCAAATATGGGAATGGGCATGTTGTCTGAACTTTATGTGGATGGTGTGTTTCCATCTTTTGAACAGCTGTCACAGAAATTCACAATTGGCAATTCAGATTTCTACAAATAAGACACTTTGTAGCATCTAACTCAGCCTGTTTCTCTCAACATCCCTCAGTTTCTCTGTTAGATTCAATTTTTAAATGTAAAACAGTCACTAAACAGATTACTGGAAAAATGTATGCACTCATTAGCTCACAAAATCTAATTAGTTTGGATTGTCTAAAGAATAAATGGGAGATAGATTTAGGTGAAACAATTCCAGAGACTATACGGCAGCAGGCAAGGATTTACTCCTCTTCAGTATACCTTCATCATACTATAATTCAGTTTAAAGTGGTGCACTGGTTACATTGGTCTAAAGATAAACTAGCTAAATTCAAAAAAGATCTTGACCCTACATGTGATCGTTGTAAACGAGCTCCTGCCACAATACTACATATGTTTTAGTCATTCCCTAAGCTTTGTAGATACTGGTGCTCCATATTTGAGACCTGTTCTAAAATATGTGGTACAAGAGTAGATCCCTCTCCATTAATTTCCTTGTTTGGTGTTATCCCAGGAGACATCCATCTTAATGTATGTCAGAGAAATATGATTGCCTTTTGTTCCCTTTTTAGCGCGAAGACTAATTCTTTCTAAATAGAAGGACACTGTTCCCCCAACATATGGTCAGTGGATAAGGGAGGCTATGTGTCTTGTGCACCTAGAAAAGATCAGATATACTATCAGAAGGTGCAGCAAGAAATTTTTATGTTGCTTGGCGACCATGTATGTCTTTTGTTAAAAAAAAATGACAGCTGACAGTATAATGTAGTACCCCTTTTTATTTATTTATTTATTTAATCTTTTTTTATCATTTTCTTTTCTCCTTGTCTATTAATTTTTTTTTTTTTATATTCGTGTAACATTCGTATGTAATGTTCATCATATGTAGAAGGAAGAAATCTGATTTATATATATATATATATATATATATATATATACAGTGCTTAACAAATTTATTAGACCACCCTAACCAAAGTAAGGTTTATGCTACAGCTGCCCTAAATTAACAGCATTGGTAATTACCAAAATCATTTTTTATGTTTCTGCAATGGTTGATACACCAATATGTTGAAGCTGTTTAACTGAAATGATATTTTTAATGCTAAAATACAATTATTATTGTTATCCATGAATTTTCAAATTGACTGATTGATTGATTTACATAAAAACTGAAAAAATAGTACAGCACATTAATATTTGTTGATTAATATGTCAAATTATAGTTATTTACTTGCATTCCTGAAGAGAAAAATGAGTTTTAGTGGTTGAATGTTATGCTTGATTAATTTCTGACTTCTCAGAGAAGCCCAGTGAGCCGGCTCAAATTTGGGTGAATTCAATTTGAAATCCCTCATTCCTGTTCAAAATGGTAAAATGTGGAGAGCTCAGTGAAAATGAAAGAGTCCGCATTAAAGCACTTCATGATGCTGGATGGTCTTTGAGACAAATATGACAGGTGGTCTAATAAATTTGTTAAGCACTGTGTATACAACTGAATGTTTTTTTGTTTATTAAAGGCAGGTTAAGTGATGAGAAATGGGGTAGTGGGCAGTTTGTTTTTTTGTTCCTCTCTGTCCTTTCGTGTTGTTGTTGTTGATTGTCTTTTTGTTATATATGTGTAAAAAATCTATATAAAGGCCTTAACCAAAAAAAATGTGCATTTCAGAACAGACAATTATCTTGTGTCACAGCAGCACTTACCCCCTTGGGTCAAAGTTGCTCACAAATTGCTTTCTTTTAAAACGTGGACACACTCCTGCCCCGCTCCTTCCTAAATATTTTTATTTGTTTCAGTATCTTCCAGTTTTTTTAACCAAATCTTTTTTCTATAAGCTGAACAATAAAATACCTTCATTCATATGGAGCAAAACAGTGCCAAGGATAAATAGAAATATATTGCAGAGACCCCATACACAAGGAGGAATGGCACTTCCTAATTTCATGCAATATTACCGGACAACCAAGATTAGAGCTTTACTTTACTGGATGAGGAATGACGACACCAGTCCCAGCTGGAAAATGTTAGTTGCCGCATCTGCTAAATTTTCCTTGACATCTTTTCTTTGCTCAAAAATGTCACTTAACCAATTACAGCTTTTACTTCAAACCCTATCATCATTCACTCATTGAAAATTTGGAATTGATTTAGACATTCCTTTAATCTTACTGAACTTTCACATGAAGCTCCAGTGACAAAAATCATGTTCAAAAATGGTAAAATGTGGAGAGCTCAGTGAAAATGAAAGAGTCCGCATTAAAGCACTTCATGATGCTGGATGGTCTTTGAGACAAATATGACAGGTGGTCTAATAAATTTGTTAAGCACTGTGTATACAACTGAATGTTTTTCCTGCAGTAGGATGTACTCTGCATATTCTAGGTACTTGCAAAGTTTGAGTTTAGGATGTTTGTTATAGATCCAGCATGTGTTACTGTGGGCATGAGCTGTCCAAAAGCTCATTTGTGTTGTCCCTGAAATATTTTACTGGAGATTTAAAGAGATAATGTTACAAAAAGCTGGTAGATGCTATACATGAGAAGTTTACTCTTGGTTCAAGATTGTCACTGCAGGCACTATGATACAACAAGCTCTTGCACAAGTGGGTTTTTTTGAAACTGCACACCTTCACGGCATCTTGCAATTCATCATTTCTGTTTACTTTGCCTTTAAAGTTTTGGTCATTTAGAAACTGTCTATTTACGGAGAAAGATAGATTTGCAGTTTGATATGATTCACAAAAAGTGAAGAAAGGAAAGTGAAAATTTTCTTTTTCTTTTCATATCTGAGTCTAGTTTTTGTCTAAGTGGTTCTTTTCTGTACTGGACAGGTCTGGACCACTACAGGCCAGAGGTCTATGAACACAGCAAGCGTCTCCTTCTCCACCTCCTCATCGCCCTCTCCTGCAACAACAATTTCCAGGTCAGAGTGTGATCCAAAAATGTGTTGTTATTTGCCATTTTAAAGGCATATTTAATTCAACTATCATGCACAGTGACCGTAAAAGCCATACTGTCAAAATAAGTCAAACACTTTTCTGCTTAACTTCAATAGCTACTTAAGGAACCTTTTGTTGTCTTTTCAAGGTCATAGCCTCCGTTCTGATGCTGACCAGGGAGATCAGCGACAACAAAACTCTTACCATCAAGTCAAGCTACCACACTGAGTACCAGCAATCCCGTAAGTTTGAAAATAAAGGCCTGTTCTATCAGTTTGTTCAGCAAAATGCCTGTAAAAATACTTGAAACTGCAAATGATTTGATATAGCATGCAAAGCAAGTAGTTCATTTCTTTGCTCATGTTTCTTTAGATGCACCTGACTTTCTACGAGAATGGCAGGCATCTCCAGTCGTGGACTCCGGCCTCAGCTCCACTTCAAACTCCTCTTCTGCCAGTCTGGGTGGCGGCAGCACTGCAGGCAGTGTTGGAAATTTGCCCCTAGTGACTCCTGATGACCTGGAGGACCTGGAAGACACAACCAATGAGACGGACGAGAAGACAAACAAACTCATTGAGTTTCTCTCCACTAGGTATGAACACACACTCCCAGTGATGTTATGAGGAATTTTAGGTGGACATATTTTCTTGGAGGTGTGTTTGTTGTGTGGATGTGACAGTGAAAATCTCACTGTGTATGTGGCTCACTTGTTCAAGTGCTGGTGTAATGTGTATATGGTGCTACTGGTGGTGGGTATACAGTGCCTGGAGTACTGTGTTGTCATTGCTCAGAGCGTTTGGGCCGCTGTGGGTGCACGAGGACATTACACCAAAGAACCCTAACTCTAAGAGTGCGGAGCAGCTCTCCAACTTCCTACGCCACGTCATCTCTGTCTTCAAGGAGTCCAAGTCAGGTGGGAAACAACGCTACTCATGCCATACTTTTTTCCTATGTTTTAAAATTACCAGGATTTATGTATTACCTTGTGAGCACTTCATTCACTTCTGAAATCTAAATCTTATTCAAAATACAGATGGTTAAATGTGTTTCTTTTTATTCTAATATGCCATTGATCCATCTGTTTGTACAGACTTCCACCTGGAGCAGCAGCTGAGCGATGTGGCTTTACAAACAGCTCTCTGCAGCTCGTCACGTCACTATGCCGGGCGCTCTTTCCAGATCTTCAGAGCCCTGAAACAGCCAATCAATAACCATGCAGTCGCTGACCTGGTCTCACGCCTGGTTGAAGTGGTGGGAGAACACGGAGACGAAGTGCAGGTGAGAGTAAGCTAGAGAGTGAGGGAATATTACAACTTTTAGTTTACTCTATGGTGCATTTTGGTGCTTATGTGTTTGCCTTTTTTGCGTGTAGGGCTATGTGATGGAGGTGCTGTTGACACTGGAGTCAGTGGTGGTGAATCTAGCTGAATGTCTGAAAAACAGTGACCTTATGGCAGCTCTAACAAGGTAGGTCTCTGCTCTTTATGGGTAAAAAAATGAATCAAGGTAGCCTTTGAGTTTCATTTTATACAAGGACATCCGGAGCTGGAGACACGCTTGCTGCCTAACCTTGCGCTTGCGTATTTATCCAGCTGCACCATGAGCTTCTAAAGTTACATTCCTATAGGGGACGGGTGTTACTGGAGGACACCACTAGAGGGCAGACAAGAGAGCTCAGGCTGTATAGAGTTACCTGATGTTTGGGATCTGAAGTACAACCATGGAGACATTTGATGAGGCATTTGGGACAAAAACTAAAATAAAAACATTACTTATCTAAAGCTTTATTAGCTCAGCTCAGACTGATGACTGGTGGTCAGAACATGCTGTCTGCACTCTGCGTCTTTTCATATACCTCCACAAATGGAGACCCAGTGTTGTGGTTTAATGGGTTACCTTGTTAACTGGTGACTTTGGGCTGACTGCAGTTTGTAGATGTGGTTTCTACAGCAGTTTGAAGACGTAGGGTGCCCTAAAGACTGTTTAGTGTGTTATCTTTATAATGTCAACATCAGTTTGTTAGACATGTATTTGATGAAAAACTAAACTAATACCAATGCATTTACGGACTTACTTTCTTGAAAGTCAACAGTTCACAAGGTACTCATTGAACCTTTATACAGTTTTAAATGTTGACCTCTTAAAAATGTATTTTTAACAAGCTAGTTTGAGTTATACAGACATGGTTTTCAGTGTCAAAAACACAGTATTTAAGCGTAGATGATTGTGCTTGACTCAGGCTCATCTTCTGTCTCCATACTCCTCCTACTGGTCATGTATGTTCATACTGCATCTTACGTCATAGCTGTGTTCGTTTTTTAAGATGTGAACAGCCAACATGTCGCGGGTTCTTGCGTGTCCCTGAAAAGTCTAAAAGAGTCTTAAAATGGACTTTTGCCTGATATATTTTATGGTTCAGCACCCAGTACTCAACCCTTTGGGATGTGTGTGCCTTAGAACTTTTAAGAACTTTTTTAAAATGGACTTACGACATTTTAAGCCACAACAAGTGTAACTGTTCTTGCGAATCATCTTGAATTTTAAATGGCACTTTGCCTGTGACATATCTTCATCAAGTCATTGTTTTCTGGTCAATTTTATATTATTTTAATCATCCTTCCTCCACTTAAAAAAAATCTGTACAGGCCCCCCTTATTTTGACAGGTCCGCCCTGAGAAAAAATGTAATTTTCATTTTTGATGACAAAACCGTTTAGCATCAGGTTAGCACACCTGAAAATATATCATAAGTTTCACCATATGATATATTGATGAAATAGAGGTATTAAATGGACCAGAAATAATCAGATTTGGGCATGTACAATCCAAAAATGTCCCACACAAATTGACATTTCATGATTAGTACCTTAAAACAAATTACCAGTGTGCTGAGGAAACTCTCGTACCTTTATTTTTTGACCATTTGCTGTGCATAAAGAAGTATAATTTTTTTCTCAGTTTAGTTCTAAGAAATTCAAAACAAAGCTTAGAAAAAAATGTTGATTTTTGAAAGTGTGCAGGAACCCTGATGTCAAACGCAAATGTAGTTGTATCTCTAGCCTTATCCTACACATTTACATATTTAGATATATTGAATCTTACTGTGCTGATTTTCAGGACATCTTCACCAGACTTTGTGACCAGTGACAAACTGATGAACAGAAAGAGCACAGGTCAGTTAAACTTCCCTGGACCTGGGTTTGTCGGCCTTTCATCCCAGCGGCACCAGCGCTCCTACTCTGTACCCAAAAAGTTTGGGGAGTGTGGCTACCAGGCGAGTGATCCTCCTCGCAGTGCAACTCTGGACCGCATACAGGCAAGAAAAGAAGATTCTTATTCAATACAACAATACCACAGACGACAGGATAAACACAGACCATCTCACGCCTTTAGTCTAATATTATTTCTAATCTACAGGCCTGTAACAGTCATGGTTTGGCCAGAGTAGGAAGAACTCCTGGCTCCTGCACATCATCGACCAATCGTATTGACCCAAGCGTTCTTTCTGATCCTGCTCATATTTCCCATCCATCATCGATACTGGCCACAGTGTTCTGGGTGGCAGTGTCACTTATGGAGTCAGATTTTGAGTTTGAATATCAGATGTCACTTCGCCTTGTTCACAAGTTGCTGTCAAAGGTAAATGAAATGTAATGTACTTATCTAAGAGGTTACATGATTTATAATGTGGAGAAAACTGGAAAAAATTCTCCTAATCCAGAATGTATTACAGTTTAACACTAGATAATCAAAGGCTTTCAGTCTCAAATAAACCTAAGTTATTTTTTTCCTCCCAGGTGCCCTTAGACAGAGCAGAGAACCGTGAGCGCCTCGAGAAGCTGCAGGCTCAGCTGAGGTGGAGCGGCTTCTCTGGGATTCAGCATCTTTTGTTGAAGGGTTTTACATCCCAGGCCACTTGTGACCTCACCTTACAACTCTTCTGCCAGCTCACGCCAGTCTCGCGTGTGCCTGTTGTTGACAGCTCACAGTCCATAGGTAGGCACTTTAGATCACTACTGTAATCTATAACTCCTTTGGCAATCATTGTGTTTTGTGCCTCCTGGAATGAAGGTAAATTTTTCTTTAGTTCCACTGAAGCTGCAGTAGATTTAAGTGTTAATTGACTTCTAGGCATTTTTTTTCTTGTTGGGTTTATACCTGCAATGTAAGGCTCTTACTTTTTTTTACCTGGAGTATTGCCATTAGTCTAATGAGTCTTAGTCCAACAGTAAAAGTAATGTAAGTTACAGCAGCTTTACTTGCACTCGTGTGAGTCTAAAAAAGATTTTAATGTGGTATTCACATATTTAAGTGGCATAAAGTTTTCCAAAATAGCAACATCATGATGCAGATTTGTTAAAAGTCAAGCTTTGTCTCTTCTAAGGAGAAGAAAACAATTTTTAAGTTCCATTTGTTTTGAACAGAGTCTGGTTCAGTCCTTTTTCATGCATTTCAGGTAGTAAGGAAATCAAATCGCTGATTGGCTTTAAGCAGATTTGTGGCTTGAGGTTAAATTTTATATCTATGCTTGATTCTTAGCAGTGTTGGCAGATGTTTGTTTACAGAGACAAAAAAAAGCATCATAAGAATGCTGTCGGTTAGAGAAAGTTTTCGCCTGATGATTGTTGTCAGCACAGAATGCTTATCTGTAAACACCAAATCCTTCTGATATGTGATTGGTCAATAAAGCTCAGACTACAAATGTTTTACCAGAGCCTTTGACAAAGTAAAAATCATAATCTCATTGTACAGCTCCTACATCTCTCTATGTAGAATCAATAAGTAGAGATTATTATTGTTGTAATCCTGTTGCATTGAGTCCACAGAGTGTTTTGTATCTGTGTGATTTTGAAATTAAATTTCTCCTCTGTTTTCAGGTTTCCCTTTGAATGTGCTTTGTCTACTCCCTCACCTGGTACAGCACTTTGGCCATCCTACTCAGTTTTGTAAGGAGAGTGCTGAGAGGATTGCACAGGTATCGTCTAATTTGTCTTTTGACTATCCTAGTTTATTTTAGTTTCTTTTGCTTTAATTCCACTTGGAAAAGGTCAGATTTTAGTTGGCACAAACCAATGTAACAGATACAAGCAAAAATAAGGACAATATGTGGGAGCAACAGTTGCTATGCTGCAAAATTTGTTGCCAACTGGACTTTGATAACTGATGGGACACAAAGATATACATTTTTTGCAACCAGCAGATCCCCCAGAAGGCTGAATATAGTAAACTTTCTCCTGGATTTTTTAAAGAATATTTTCTCTGCTGCTATCACAGTAAAGTTTTTTGCCTTTTCATCCTTCATTAAAATGCACCCTTAATTTGTGTTCATTAAGATGTTTTTCTAATTTGTCAGTCTGCTTTATACCAGTGTTCATTTTAATCCCATCTCATATTCTTTCCTCGTTTGTGTAACTTATATTTATCTGTAAGTTATTTCATATTTTTGTCTTTATCTACAAACTGCTCAAAACCAATTACCCATGGAGGAATCAATAAAGTTGTTTCAATTACATTGAACTGAATTGGTCCCTCATAACACTAACTGGTACCTGCCTTTTTCCTCCTCTTATTTTCTCTCTCTCTCTCTCTCTCTCTCTCTCTCACTCTCTCAGGTGTGTTTGGTAGAGAAGAACACAAAGCTCTCCCATCTGGCTCATGTGATGACGCTTTATAAAACACGCTCCTACACACGAGATCCTTTCTCTTGGGTTAGCGTAGTTTGTCGCTACCTCCACGAGGCTTTCTCTGACATCACACTCAACATGGTCACCTATATGGCTGAGGTAAATGGTGAAAAACATGTATAATTAACCTTAATTCTAGGATTACACGTGTGTGGCAAGTGTGGCTTCATGGATTTAATTGGGCTTTGGTTTGCTGAATACCTTTTGGTTAGAGTTTTCTAACTTTGTAAAGCAAGTACTGCTGTAGTGCACATGGGCTCAGTATGCTATTCACACATTCACTGAATTTCTCTGTCTGTCAAACAGCTGCTGGATAAGGGCCTTCCTAGCATGCAGCAGTCCCTTCTCCAGATAATCTACTGCCTGCTCAGCCACATGGACCTGACAGCTGTTCAAGTCAAACAGTTCAACGCTGATGTCACAAAGACCATTGAAAAATTTGTACAGGTAAGTGTTGTTTAGTGCTTTGTTTAAGCTTTGTTTTTAACATTTCCCTATTACAATACGTGTGACATGTGTGCCTCATTTATGTTGTGTTCTCTTTTTGTGTTTCAATAGACAATACACTGGAAGGACGCCTTAAACATACTGAAACTGGTGGTATCGCGCTCTGCCAGCCTGGTTCATCCAGTGTACGGCCACTCACAGGGCGACCTGTCAAACCTGGAGGTCAGCAGGGTGTGGGATGGTTCATCCAAAGCACTGCCTGGAAAAACACTGGACTTTACTTTCGATATTTCTGAGGTGAGGAAGCAGTGACATGAAATAGGGAGTTTACGTTTATAGAGACAATGATAATAATAACTGTTGACAAGGTTATGACAAATAAAAGGAAGATGATAAATTCAACATAGAAAACGACAAAAGGAAGGACTACACTTAAAAGACATTGTTACTGTTTTCTTTATAGACTCCAGTGATTGGGAGACGGTTCGATGAGCTCCAGGGCTCAGGGGGTCGAGAGGGGAAAGCCAGAGCCATGGCTGTTACCCGCAGTACCTCCTCCACCTCTTCTGGATCCAACTCCAACACGATCCTGGTGCCGGTCAGCTGGAAGCGACCACAGTCATCTCAGGTAAACTGAGACTCTGACTTTATTTTGTGTTTGTCTTCTGTGGCTCTAAGCACAAGTCTTTTGGAGTGGGTTTTCCAATTCTGCTTTTGTTTTACAGTATAAGTTTGATAGAAACTTAAATATGAAAAGTATGAGTATCATGCTGTTATTACATCTACCCACTCGTCTTGCCTTTATATGGTAGAGCAAGAACAACCCTATCAGATTTGCTAATGTAAATGCTAAATCTGTTAAAGTATTGGGCTTAACTGATGCAGAGGTGGTTAAAAAAACTGCTTCAACTTTATATAAACAATCCAAGGAACAGAAAATCTGTGCTCTTCAGTAGATACTATTCCTCTTTGTTTCAGTGTGTATCTTTTGTTGATGTCTTTCTTTTTTATACAGAAAAGAACCAGAGAGAAGCTGGTGAACGTTTTGTCTCTTTGCGGACAAGAAGTTGGACTTACCAAGAACCCATCAGTAAGCTACTTCAGTTAATGTTCTTTACAATATTTTACTGTCTGCTTGTTTACAACAGTTAAGTCTACTGAAGTCATTTCTCTTGTAAGCTTTTTTTTTGTTTTAATTTTTTTGAAACCCAACAAGATGAAAAGTACATCTATATAAATGGAGGACAATGCCTCTAATTCCTTCAGGAATGTAAATTATGTTATATGGCTACCTTTATTTACTTACCAATTTATCTGTTTATTTATCTATGCATTTATTTATCTATCTATTTCAGCTGTGCAATCTCACTAATAAAGTGGTTGCATAATTATGTTTAGTGCTTATATTTCTTTTTGATTGCTATTTCTTGTATTTTTTAGTTATATATTTGTATTGTGCCTAAAATGTATATATATATGTGTATATATGTATATTTCTATCTTCTTTATGATAATTTTGTTTATAAAGGCCACTGGAGTGCCCATAATTCAATATATTTATCACATGAGGAGTACTGAGTATTTCTGATTCTTGTCCTTTTTTCATCAGGTGATCTTCTCATCCTGTGGCGACTTGGACATGATGGAGGTGCGTGAGAGTGGCGTGTCATCAGAGGAGGGTGGAACCAGAGAGGACACGCTGGACGATACAGCCAGCGAGCAGCAGTTCAGGGTTTTCAGAGACTTTGACTTCCTGGACGTGGAGCTGGAAGATGGAGAGGTGAGCTTTGTTTTGACCTGAATTTCACTCATGAACTCTTCAAGTTTCTGTCTTTTTCCTTCTGTTCTATCTCTTACTGTGTTTAATTTTCGTCCTGTCTTTTTTTCACTATAATATATTTGAAATGTATTACTGTCCCTCCTCATTGTCTCTCTCTCTGTCTAACACTTTGTCTCCTCTCTCTTCCCCTCGCTGCCCAGGAGCTTCAGGTAAGGTCTCTCACACTGAGCACTCACATTTGCTTTTATCAGCGCTGTGGTGTTGCTGGCTCCTTTGTTTCCCCCTGAAGAAAACAAAGGATGATTGTGCTTCATTTTGCTCTCACAGCTTGGTTGCAGAACTACATTTCTGACTTTATTGCTATGTGCCATAATGAAAATGAGTGACACTGCAATGTCTTTATGAGGAAAAAAATGATAACTTTGATGGAAACGGCATTTCCAGCACATTTTCATGCCATGAATAACAGTTCATTTTGCATCTTGTGCTTATCAGATGCTCTATATTAGAACTATTTGAAATATTGAAGATCAAATGAAAATCTTCTCACTGCTGCTGTTGCTTTTTGTCTACCATGTGTATGTGCATATGCTATCTAGGGCGAGACAGTGGATAACTTTAATTGGGGGGTTCGTCGACGATCGCTGGACAGCACAGAACTGGGTGACTTGTTGGAGGAGAGCCAGCACTCAGGCAGCACCCCAAGTCTGGGGCATGAGGACCCCCACGACTCAGACGAGTCCTCAGAGGAAGAGGAGTCTTCAACCAGCCAGAGTCTGTCTCACTCTCAGCTTGTGCGTAGCTCTAACTGTTGGATTGATACTACATAAACATCCTTTGGACCCTGAAGAATTTATGTGTCATGGTGACAAGCCAATTTGACACCAAAAGTCAAATGAATTTATAGATATTCCTACTCTGCCTTTATTTTCCAGACTAACCCTTCTCCATCAGAGGAAACCAATCACACTGACTCTCTGTCTACGTCTTATGACACATCTGCTGACCCACAATCCCTCAACGCAACCACACCTGGCCAAGGCGCACTCCATGACGATCTCAGAGGCCTACATGTAGGATAACAGCACCCTTTAACATGTGCATATTCTTTTTTTTTTTTAATATCTTGAGGAAAACTGATTGTCTTTGTGTCCTCAGAGGAGGGTGTGTGGCGATGATGAGGATACTCAAGCTCAGGATGATGAGCTGTCACTGAGCACCAACGAGATCCCGCAAGGCTCAGATGGAGGAGAGAGCTTTACCCTGGAGCTGCCAGGGCAGCCTCAGGACCAGCCGCTCAATCTGGACCGCAGCCTCAATCCAAACTACTGCCAACCACCGCTGGACTTTCTAGACCCCAACTGTCTGCCTAGGTGAATGTGACACAGAGGAGTAAAAAAAGAACAGGAAACAAGGAGGAGTTTTGTTTTACTGGAAGTTTTCTTATGAAAAGCACATTTATGACCAAGAGACCAAAACTCCAGTATTACTGTAGTCTTGGAGTCTTTTTTAAATCTTTTTGAACATATATAATGAATATCGTAGCAAAAGGATTTGCATATGTCACCAGGTTGGTGCTCATTGCTCGATTTCCCATCTGCTTGCAATATACAGTGAATGAAGGTAAATAAGGGATAAGAATCAGGTTTGTGCTGCCACTTTTATTTTAATTAATTATTTATCCGTTACTTATAGGTGCAGTGTGTAATATTTAGCCTAGTAGCATTTAGCTGAACAAACTTGGTAAAATAAAGCAAAACATTTTGTAAGACGGTCTATCTAAATAAGTTTTTAGTAATCTAAATTCAAAATAGCTATTTTGAAAAAAAACAACTCAGAATAAACCTTTAATTCATACATAGGGAGGTTCCTCTCGATGGATGCCGCCATCTTGGATTTTTACGTTTCCATGGTAACATAGAGGAAAAAAGGATAAATAAAGTTATTGTATTGTATTGTATTGTATTCCCATTACAGATACACATTAAATTCAACTGGTTGCCACAGTTTCCAGCAGAGAAATGCAATCTAGAAGCCACCTCTAGATGTTGATTTTCAGTTTTACACACTGCACCTTTGACCAGGAGTATTCCCATCGAGATACAAAAATCTCTTTTACAAGGGAGTCCTGGCCAAGACAGCAGCAAGATAGGTTTCACATATATGATAGAAAAAAACAGAACATAACAATAAAGGTTGCATCAATCAACAAGTCAGCAGCTTTCATCAGAAAAATATGCACATGCATTCCCTAATTCTGGCTTTAAAATCTCCTAAACCAATGCAACGTTCAATCTTTAGATGACCCTGTAGCTAAGACCAAGATGATTTAGCAAAAGCATTAAAACCTGAAAACACAAATTATAGCCAGAGAATTCTAATTTTTTGGAACTGAAATGTTTATTTCACTTTCTACTGAAATCCAAAAAAATCCAAATTTCCATAAAATTTAACATTTATATATTTTTTGTATATTATTTAATACTTTAGGTGTTTTTGGTAAATGATAATCCACTTGAGGGGATTTTTATCATTTTTCAGATTGTATTCAGAGGTTTTTTTTAGTAATTTATGATCATATTGATTAGATAAAGGTATTTGTCAAATATGTGACAACAGGCTTTAAGGGGTTACAAGCTTTTTTGCCAAAGACAGAGCAAATAGAGGGATCTCCTACATGATGAATCCATAAATAAATCAGTTGGGGTGCTGATTTAATTTAAACTCCTCATGTCCAGACAAGTGACTGGAGAGGCGGAGCTGTCCTGAATTGGTCACGGTAAGCCTGCGAGACCAAGTTCAGGGCAAACACACCCTTGCATCAATAATTTGCTGTGGATCTGTGTACACATCTGTTCCAGAAGTTTAGCCATTTCAAAAAGGAACTCAGTTATAACAGCTGACTTCTGTGTATTTACAGTTTGTATAGTAGAAAGATTTTTAGCCATTATTTACAAAATAATCAACCCATTTGTTTATCTTTGTGTGTGTTTAAAGATTTGTGTATGGATTTGCAAGTTATTTTTCTACAATAAGCTTTATCATTACTTTTATTTAAAATGAAGTTCACAGTAAATACATTTCCTAAGCATCCAATTTAAGTGTAATATTTTTGGAAACTATATTTAAGCTTTTGTATGAGCAACTTAATGGCTAAAAGAAAAAATGCTACATAAGTTGGTAATACTAGCATGTAGTATTTCTGAGGCTGTATGTGAGATAAGATAATTCTTTATCCATCTCCAGAGGGTAAATTCTGGAAATGTAGTGAATATGCTATGTTTAATTCACCTTGAATGTTTTTTAATTTTCTGCCCCCTTTAACCAGCACTTTAGGATGGTTTTGAAATCCAAAACCAGCTCTAAATGGCGCAGAGGCAATCACGTTATTCAGTTCATTTAATCCCACGAGGTCACTTGGTTTTTTGATTGAAAACCGTTTCTTTTGGGGGAAAGTATCAAATCTTTTCTTTTTTATTTCTGTGCCCCCATTTCTTTTCCATTTCCATGGCAACAGCTTACGTGATGATGTAGATGACTTGGAAGACCTTGGTTTTCCTCCTCCCCCTTCTCCATTTTTCTCCGCCATCTTGGCAGCCTTCCAGCCCACGGTGTGTGACGACGCTGAGGAGGCATGGCGATGTCACGTCAACCAGCTTGTGACCGACTCAGACGGGTCCTGTGCTGTCCATACTTTTCAAGTCTTCTCATCTCTGTTCAAGGTAAATCACTGGAGGGAATGATCAAAATCAATTCAAAGTCAGTAAACTGTATTTATACAGTACTGTTGCTGTTTGAGCTCTGTAGGCAAACTCTTATATCCTGTAGGACTTAGAAGCATTTGTGTGGCACAGTACAGTAAATCCCCAAACATGTTCTCTCTTTCTCAGAACATCCAGGGGAAATTCTGCCTCTTGACGAATGATGTTGCCACTTACCTTGGAGAGGGCTTAAGGGGCATTGGATCAAAGTTCCTCAGGTCTTCGCAGATGTTGACCACATGCTCAGACTGTCCTACAATCTACATTGATGCTGAAACGGTAAGGACAGCTTCAGACTTAATCGACAAGGCGATGATGAAATAAAGGATTGGTAAAACATGTTTGCTCTAAAGCAGTGGGAAATAGGATTTGTGCTTCTTCTCCTATCCAGATCATGTCCTATGGTCTCCTTGAAAAGATGAAGTTCTCTGCACTGGAGCTGCAGGAGTATCTGGATACCTACAACACCAAAGAGGATGCTGCCGTATCGGTAACTTAACCACATAATTTCAATCTCTTTTTAATGTGTATGTATAAAAAGAATGACGAAGATTCTTACTATGTCACCTTTTTATGTTTCAGTGGCTGAGAAACTGTAAAGACACATTTCCCAGGTGCCCAGGTGAAAGCGTGGTTACCTGCCAGCCTGGAGACTCGGAGGAGAAGGTACGAGTTCTTTCCTGCAACATGCTGATATGTAGGGTCAATATCTGGGTAACTTCTTCATCTTTGCTTTGCATACGTGTTCCTCTTTGCTCTTCTATAACTCTGATGTTTGTTGTCTTTGCATGTTTACTGTTTGTGCTCTGTTTTTGCCTTTCTGACTTTATACCCACAGACACCAAGGATAAATAAGTCTTAAAGTTGCTGGTTTATTGTACACTGTTGACTAATTCTGACTGTTAATAGCTATGGTTTATACTGTGCGGTGCATGTGTTGGACTGACGCTCTGTCTTCCTCTTACCTCACTCTGATGCCCTAACATGCTCTCTCGCTGTCTAGCAAATGGAATCTCTTGCAGTAAGTCTTACAAGTTTCTTTACCTTTCTGCTTTAGATGCTGACTCTGCTTAATTTACTCTGCACAGCTGAACTAAAAAAGCTGTTACCGTGTGTTTGTTTCAATTCTGCATGTATATTGCATCTATGTAATCCATGTCATAGCTGAGTCTGACCATGATTATTTCATGATGTCTTTTAGCAACTGGAGCTTTGTCAGAGACTCTACAAGCTGCATTTCCAGCTTCTTCTACTCTTCCAGTCCTACTGCTCGCTCATCGGTCAAGTTCATGCCATCAGTTCTGTGCCTGAGGTGAGCCAAGTCATAACTCAGCAATCAATCAGTGTTTTTTAAATTGTTTACACATAAAGCTCTTGATTGGCTCTCTTTTTATTGTCAGAAGCAGATTTTTGAATACAGTCCTTGATTGTTTTAATTAGTGCTGTCAAACGATTAAAATTTTCAGATTAATCACAGGGTTGCTGTGGATTAATCTTGATTACGTAATCATGATTAAATATCATTCATTTTTAATCCATATTATTGAGTTTCATTTTGCATAAGCAAACAGACACAAGAAGGAAGGTAATATATATGCCAGGGCTATTCAATTACAAATCCACGTTAATGTGTTATTTTAAACCGGAAGTGCTTCTGTGAAAAGAAAACTCCTTCCTGCAGAATGTGCATAATACTTTATGTTGGTCGACTGTTGAATGAATTTGAGTCATTCTGCACTGTAGATGGGTTAATTGCATTAAAATTTTTAATCAGATTAATCATGATGATGGATTAATCCGCATTAGCGCGTCAATTTTGACAGCCCTAGTTTTAATACAAGAAAAGGGAAGTGACGGAGAAATTTTCTGAGTGAGATATTTTACAATGAAAAAAAATCACCTTGTTGGTAATTTTGTCAGAATAATATTTGTTTTTAATATTGATGTGATGGTAGTAAATACAAAATACATTAGACAGCATAAGACAACAAGCGTTCTTTCTTTTCAATGGCAAACAAAAACAGGAGAATCAAAACACTATACTGAGGAACTATGTTTAGGAGTGAGTATAAAAATCACTTTCTTTTATCTATATTATTGTGTTTGCTTGAAGCCCAAAAATAAGTTAGTAAGCACTCAGCAGCCTTTAAAAACTCTCCCACAAATCAAGTGCTGACGATTTTTAAACCACTGAGTGTGCTCGTCTTTGCAGACAGAGTGCCAAATAACAGCATGGGGTCTGCACAAAAGAAATCACTTCTGTCAAAATCAACAAAGAAAAAGAAAATAAACTGACTGCTCAATAACTGCAAACATGATGAAACATCAGTGGAGTCAAATTAGTATCTTTCACAAAACTCACCTGATTCATATCAGAAATCTGGTTAGCTATCCCAAATATGCATGCACACAAAGCTTCAGCAACATGGTCTAAACATGGCACATACAAAGACACATGCTAAGCCACCCTCTGTTTCCCTCCCTCCTCGTAGTTGCTGAACATGTCTCGGGAGCTCACCGATCTGAAGACAAGCCTGCAGGCGGCTGAGGCAGCTGTGGCCAGCGACCTGGAACACAAACTCTTGGCTCATACTCACACGCATGCCACCCAGGTCGCAGCCGTGGTCGTCCCCAGCTTCCCCACCTCTGAGGCTGCGTTGCAGGCCTTACTGGAGTGCCTTAAGAACCATGAGTTCACCAAAGCTGTGCGCTACATCCAGGAGTGCAGGTGAGGAACTAATGTCTGTGTCATCGTATGACATCATTGTTCAATAGTTTGTGTTGATATAATATTGACCTTAAAACATTTTTATTTTTTGGCTGGTTGTGAAATAGACAATGATTAATACAAATACATGGACACAAAAAGCAAAAAAAAATCAGAACTACTTATTGTTTTATAAGTTTAGGCAATTTCCAGTCTAATCTTTAGATCAGCATTTTCGGTGCTGCGTGGTAGCAGACCAGGGTCCATTGGGAACAAAGTTTTATGTACACTAGAAATAGCATCATAACCCCTGACCCCACTGAATCAAAATGAATGATTTTAGAAGGCTTCAGTGTATTTCAGAAATCTGTTACATGTTCACAGAACTTGGAGTAACATTTTTCAGCACATGCACCCTTCAAATCGACCTATCCAATGATCTTTTAATGATATTCTTTTGTAAGCAGACATAATACAACAGAACAAGTTTTTCATCTTTTCTTTCTATAAAACTGATGTAAATACAAGTCAATTCATGTGATAATGGCTCAGTTATTACACAAATCTATTTGCCTCAGTATTGCACAACAAGGGGTGGAAAGTAACTTATCACATTTACTCAAATTAATGTCATCGTGTAGTGTTTTTGGGTACTGGTACTTTTTTGAGTACATTTTGAAATTAGTACTTTTACTTCTACTTAAATTAGTTTAATGCGAGTAACTCTACTTTTACTTGAGTACAATACTCTTGTACTTTATCCTCTTAAGTTGACTAGACAGGAGCACATAGAGAGAGAATGATTCAACACCACATCCCAAAACAGCTGATGTTCGTAGCAAAAACTGGAGAGTTGATATCTCATGGTTAAACATTTCTAAATTGATTTTTACTCCCAAAGTGTAATTCTGACTCCATTTGCAGTGAAATGATCTTTAGTGTTGGAGTTACTTGGGGCTGACAGCTTCAATTTGATTGGTCGATTAATTGATCGAAAAGCTTTAGTTCGACCAAGATCACCCTGGTCGGCAAATCGCCGCCCACCCCCTGACTGAGATTGACTCTCTGTGTTGTTCTTGACAGAGGAGACCCACTTTGTCACATATTGTTAGGAGTTACTGAAACGCTATTATATTGTAAAATATTTAACAATTTCATACTATATAACTATATGTAGTGTGGATTAATATAGACACTCTAAAGGTGTTGTGCTGTATATGTTTACATTATTATAGAGATGTGACTTTACCTGAACAACCTGGTAGGAGAACTATTTTATATTATTTTTTTACTTTAACTTGAGTAGATTTACATACCAGTAGTTTACTTTTACTTTAGTGAATTTAATCAGAGCACCTGTACTTTTACTTGAGCACAATAGACGATTACTTTTTCCACCTCTGCGCAAAACTTTCCCCACCCTCAGATTTCCTGAGAAAGTCCTCCTCTAAATATCTTGAAAATCGGTCGCAATTTCCATCCAATCAGCCTCTGTTGGAGGTATGGACTGGAATCACTTACATGTTCCTGTTGCTGGCTTTAAAATAATGTCTTTCATTAGTTTTTATCATGCACATAGAAGTTGGCTGCATTGTTGCCCAGATGAATTGTTGAGAAAGAACAGTCAATCCCTTAAATAAAATGTTCTGTACGACCTACTACCTTCTAACAGTATGGCCGAATTGCAGGGCAGTTCAAGAATATGTGAAAATGATCCGCCAACTGTTCTCCACATTTCCCTCAACACAGACCCTTTCCAGCCTCAGCTGTCTGTATCTCATTAGGTTACATCAACAGAGTTTCTTCCAAAGACTCATGCTTGAGCTGTCCATATCACATATTTAATATGGTCTTCTTTCATATCTCATTTCAGGCGGCAGTGGCCTGGTGGTGTCTTTGGTGGGAGCTCAGAGAGCGAGGTCCAGACTCTGCTCAACGTCTACTTCCGGCACCAGACCCTGGGGCAGACTGGAACCATCGCCCTGGTTGGATCCCGGCAGGACCTCAGCCTGATCTGCTCCAAGCTCCTTGAGCTCAACGGGGAGATCCGCGACATGATCCGCCGCGCCCAGGGTTACCGGGTCGTCACAACCTACCTCCCCGATTCCAGTGCCTCCGGGACCAGCCTCTGACAGGACCTCAGGAGCCCCCCGCCCCCTCCTTCCCCACCTTTACTTCACCCGTTGACACTTCCAAAACCATCCCCACATCAGTCTGGTCTTACAGAGGAGGCTCAGCACCCTCACACCTGGCCTCTCCCTCCTCCTGTGTGTCTGCTGCCCCGGCTGCACAGCTCCAGACCGATCCCTGCATTCCGCCCCGCCCATTTTTAGATACAAACCTCTCTCCAAGCTCCTCATCTCTATCTGCTGGAGCCTCTGATAGCACTTATCATGAATTTCCCAAACCCCCTGATCTGTTCTCATCACCGAGGCGCTTATACACACAACACCAACCAGACTTTACACTGCCGCGCTTGCACAAGCCAAGGAGAAGTTATCTGGAAGAAAAAAACGAGTATTACAATCCTTTAAGAGGAAATTCATCCCCCAGCTCACCTCTAGTTAGAGGCAGCAAACACCTAAAATCATCAGTCATGTCTCACATGCTCCCGACTGTGGCCTCAGAACCCACCCTGCTCGCACAGTCGGACAGAAACACCTCACCCCTTCCCCCTCCAGGCTCACATCTCCCCCACTTCCCCCGCTCTCCATACAAACACCCAAATCCCTCCCCTGCACTTCACCCAGACCATGACTCAGTCTTAACACACGGCCCTACACCATCTTCATCCCTCCTCCTTCCTCCTCCTCCTCCTCCTCCCCCCCCACCTCCTCCTTGTCCCACCGGCCCAAGAGAGGCTGCAGCATGGGGGTGTTGTTGCTCCCTGGGAGGTGCTGCTATGCCATTATCTCGCTACCTGGGGAAGGTGGGGCACGCTGCCCTGCCTCTTTTGAAAGCAGGGGGGCTCCTGAATGCTGAACCATCTGACGTCCAGACCTGAGGATTAAACTCAGAATCCTTAACTGATTTTTATTAATCTAAATGCCTAAAACCAAGTACTTCTGCGCAAAAGTCAGACATATGTATCTAAAAAGAAGACACCTGTACAATGAAAACTCTTGACTGAACAAATCAATGAACCAGAAGGCTGCCTACTGATAAAGACAACCCAACATGATTCTATTCAAGTGCTCATGTTTTGACAGTCATCGTCCAGCATATTACCTGATCTGCACTTGAGGACCTGTGAAGGCTTTATAGCTCGGATTGGACCTAGAGAAACTCACGCCCTGTTTGAACTTGATTGACTCGTTGCTGCCCCCTACAGGAAGTATGTAGTTTGCTGGTAGTTTCAGTGAGAAAACTCCTCCTGACACTACATTACGTCACTGGTAGAGTTTTTCGCTATTGCACTAAGTGGAACTTTGGTATTATTTTCTAAAAACAAAAGGAGGTAATGTTTGTTTGTTTTGTTACTGTGAGAGAGAAAAGGGCTGAAACTTAGACCGGAAAGGGAAAGCCCAAAGCTGGATGAATTTTTCTCTCCAGTTGTGTCTTCTGTTTTGAGGAAAATGTGCAATGCATGACCCAATTGAATGCTCTCTACTGTATTCGTGTCCTTTTTTGCTCACTAAAAAGTCTGACCCCTGCAGACTTGACTGAAAGACTGATGGACACAGAGCAGATGCAGAATATTCAAGCGTAATTCCTCGTGCTGCCCCGGCTCTGTTTATATTCTGTTATCAGTGAAGCAGCTCGTCTCCTGACTACTGTCGTAAATATTGGTAGAATAATCATACCGTTATCTGATCACTCCTCTGTGGCTAGTGTTAGGATCATTAGCGAGTGTACACACTGTATATTTCTCTGTCCACACTGTATCAAGCTGACCTTATGTGTTCACATGCCAAACTACCGTGCATGTCTACACAAATATTTGTCTCTGTGTCTACTGTTAGTAGAAATAGGCACACAACCGTTGTAGCATATGCTTGTGTGTGGTATGTAGTTACCTTACACGTGAGGGAAATGCTGACATTCAGCACTCATTGTTGATGTTCAAAACAAAAACTGTGCTACTACTGAAGTCCAACACCTCCTGTTGTCAGCCTTTTTTGTGCCCCCCCCCCCCCGAAAGTTATTTGCTGTAAAAATGTTTTTTTTTTTTTCCTATTTATATCTGCTAAATCACTCATTTGACTTCGGTTTTATATTGATGTTTGTTCTCTCAAATCAAACTGCCATGCATGCATTGTCTGTGTACTGTATGGAGTGTTTGAAATATTTATTTACAAAAAAAATCATTTTATCTCAAAGATAGGTTTGTGTGAGGTGCAAAAAGGGAGCTGAAAGCTCATGCGGGTATGTTTTTTTTTTTCCTGTGTTTGGGAGAATGTGTGTGTGCATGCCAAACAAGAAATTGCACATTTTTAAAAGCTTTTTAGATTCAGACTGTAGTTGTTTTTTTCACCTTGTAAATACTTTTACAGCCTTTGTGAAGTTGTTTTGAGTTTATGCTCTGTACAAGTCGGTGTCATAGTAAAAGACATGAAATTAAGTTGTGTGTGTATTTGGAACCTCCTTCAAGATTTTTTTTTTTTTACTAGGATTATACTCTAAAACAAGGATGGGCAACTGGCAGCCTCTGGGCCACATGCCCAGATCAAACATTTCTTGCACAATCATTGATTACTGGTGTATGTTAAGTTCTTCACAAGAGTTCTTAGATATAATTGACTGTTAATATTCATGTTTTTTATATGCATGACTAAATAGATCTTAAAAAAGATATGAAAATCAAGTAAGTTTAAATAACCATTACCATCATGGTTACAGCATTGGTAAATAAGCTAAAATTTGGTTAAACTGTTTGTATTATATTACTTGAGTTGAAAATCTAAATTTTGGCACAAAAATGATCACGAAAGCTTTATTCTTCCCTTCATTCATTTGTGAGTAGGTTACATTGAGAATATCCAAAAATTCTTAACTATTTGGCCCTTGGCATTGAGAATAAAGCTATGTTCACCCTGCAGTTAAAAGTGAACTGAATCTGATCGTTTTGCTCACATGTGACTCATATCAGATTTTTTTTCTGAAAGTGCGAACAGCGCTCACATTGAATCTGACCTTTTCGAATCAGATTCTGGCCACTTTCATGTGCGGTTCTGAATCAGATACACATCTGATCTTTGGAAGCTGACTGCAGTGTTAACAGGCAAACAAAAAAATCAGATCTGAGAAAAGATCAGAATTTAGCATTAAGGCCTGCAGTGTGAACGTAGCCTAAGATTAATGTGGTCCTCTTGGTATCCAAAGTTGCCCATTTCTGCTCTAAAAGTAGCACAAATCAGCACAACTGGGCTTCTACTGTTTAAAATTTCAGTTTTAAGTCATGAAGATCTAAGTTTTACACAAAACAATGAAGATTTCATATACTTTTAAATTAGTCGCCTTTTTATGATGCATTGAGTTTATAATTTTTTTTATTAAACTGTTCAACAATGCACCAGGATTACTGAAGGCAAGCAAAGGCATGTCTTTATTTAGAAGTTGTTTTGAATAAACAAACCCAGCAAGAGATTTCTCTAATCTCTGGTAGAAGAATAAATCATCTCTTAGAATATGTTAAATGGAGACAACTTCCACTGTGGACATGTGAAGGTATGGTCTTGAGCAATGGCTGTATCCAGAGCAGAGCCAGCTCAGATGATATATTTAAAGCTGTAGGTGGTATCACAGGACAACCTCATGCCCTTGCAGCGACAGCACAGGTCCTGACGATGAGGCCTCTTCATGTTAATGTGCCTCTTCTTTTTCTCACAGCTGCAGCACGTCTGAGAGCAGCCCTGATACAGCAGAGACAGGACAATGGCATGTGGGGAAGAAGAATCAAACTACTGGATAAAATATGTGTGGACCATCTTCAAGCTGAAGCACAATATCAAACCCAGGTGTTTAACGTGGCTGTACCTTACAGAGGATGGACTCCACTCTGTAGGGGTTAAACCCCACCTGACACTTCCGACAGAGCTGCTTGTAGTACACCTGACAAGTTAGGAAAGACAGAGTAATGCACCTACTCATCAATGTGGCAAACTGAAGATCTTTAAAAAATGACATACCTTACTGGTTCCAGAGATGCACCACACATAAGCACTCTCCCACCGGATGTTACATTTCTTGCAGTGGAAAAAGCCAAACCTCTGTTCCAGGAACTAAAGCAAATAACACCCATGTTTTTAATCTACATATATATTATACAAAAGACAGTGATGGAAATAGGCACGATCTACATCAGTCCTGAAAATACTTAACTATGCACATATGTTGCAAAACCAACTGGCAATATACTGCCTTCAATGAAACCTTACCTCCCATTTCACCCCGCACTGCTCCTTTTTGATGTCTTTTATTTAACAATGTTAAAATCTATCAGGAATATCATTTTCCTTCAGCATATTCTCTTCTCCTTTAAAATCTTATTTAGGGCATTTTTAAAACTATATGAGGCTATGAGACACAACTTACCAAACACTGTGCTATTAAATCGAGCTTTTTCTATAAAATATGCAGGAGCGTAGCTAGGAATTTTGGGCCCCCAGAAGGAATATTATACAGGGTGCCCTTAACTGGCTAGCCAAGCGACAAATGTTGCTAAAGTTTTACAAATATCCATGCATTTCAATATATTTTTGAACCATAAGTCTCCCATTTATGAGCAATATTTTACTATGGTTAAACTAAATTACTTCCATTACTTCACAGAACTGGACTACACCATTTGGACATTATTGAGAGAGGAGCAGAGACCCCCCAGTATTTTATTTTATTCTATTTCATACAAATTTCAGTCTGTGCATTCAGTCAGACATTAGTTACCAAGAAAAAATAAAAACACTCTTTTCATTGTAGGCTTCTCAAGGGCCCACCCCTACTGTGGGTCCAAGAAATATCCTTTTCCCACCTGTGCTACGCCCATGAAAACATGCATCATGAAAGCACAGTATTAAGTAACCTGGTGTGCCATATCTAAGACCAAAATATCTTATTCACTTTAATCTGACGTAAATATCAAACATGTCCTAGTCCTCAGTGGCCATAGATGGAGTTCAGTGCAGGGCGTTTGAGAAAAGAATGGTTTTGAGGGGCATAACAGCTTATTTTATATCTCAGGTAGGTTTATACAGGCGACAACTTGATCAATTTGATCATTTGTGTTCACCTCTGATATTGTCTTGGTGTGACTCTAAAGGGAGCTCGGTCTCTTCGTGGTTATTAAACTCACCTGAAAGTTGGAGCCCTTCGCAGACCTATTGAATGCTGTCTTCAGGTCTTTGACCGTGTCCTCACAGCTGTTGTCCGTCTCAGCCTCCTTATCTGACTCTTGTTCAGCACCTCCAGCCTCTCCCTCCCTTCCTCCATCTTCGCTGAGTTTCTTCACCAGGATCCTGCGGTCAAACACGGGTGAATAGATGGAAACCGGCTTCAGGAAGCGCAGGTTGCTGACAGGCGGCGTGATGCACGGCGCCTTCCCTTCCGGTCTGGTCAGATCTGGGCTCTTTGGGGACTTTGAAGTCACACTATTATGATGTTCAGCCTCCATGCAGAAAAGCGTTTTGGGCCCCAGTGAGCACTGCACGATTTTATCAACTTTGGCGTTGACTTGTACGCCGCACTCTTTGGTGTTAGCCTTTTTAAACTGAGGTGGTAGAGCCGGGCTAACCTGGGATAGGATGGCCTTGCAGAGCTCCAGGTAGTTGAGGCCCTGGGGGGTCATGAAGCGGCCCTCTCTCTTTGCCCAGCCGCAGTCCTGGGCTGGACCTGGGGCAAGGTACGGTGGAAACGTGGACAGGAACCCCTCCATCCTGGAGCCATGAAACCAGTCCAAGTCGCTCCTGCTGCGATTTAAACAGCTGACTGATTGGTTGATTGATAACAGGGGCGTCCAGGCTTTGATTGAGCTGCTTTCTACCAATGAATCCAACAACGATATTTTAACATTTTAAATCTTCATCTCTGACACTGTGCTTAATATAAGAGTAAGTTAAGCTGTCTGCATTTTTAGTTTTAATAACTACAGAGTTAAAAGATTTGATTGGAGCTCCCCCTATAGTTCACACTATGCAGAGATCATTAGTGCTTTAACGGAACCCTGTATATTCAGACGGACCTTATTGGATTATTCTTAAATGCCGTATGATAAAATATATTGGAACATTTGCAAAATATGCAAGTAGGTACCTAATATATTGTTGTGCAATTCTCTCTGGGTAATGACGTCAAATAATTGCATTTTTCTCCACCTCTCATATTTCTGTTAGTCGATCTACATTGCAGCAACTTCTCTACTGCCCACTTAACTAAAACGGAACTCGTGATAATTAGAAAAAGTTTACAGTCCTTAGGAGTGAGAACAATTTGACACCATTACCCAAAGTGCAACAATGGCGGCCTACATGTGATTTTTAAACAAATGAATTTTTCCTCGTAAAACATACACATAACACATAGTAATATAATTAGTCATCATGCTAGTTGGAAAAAGTATACGGCTATTGCACTCAAGTAAAAGTACAGTTACTCTCTTAAATTTACTTCTGTAGAAAAAAAGTAATGTTCTATAAATCTACTCAAATAAAAGTAAAAAGTATCTTATTTAAAGTTTACTTTAAGAACTGAGTAGCTATTGAGGAGGCGTACTGTAAGATATGTTCCGTACTGGCAAGAAAAATAAGAGACTAGATTGTATAGAGCTATATTTAACACTTTCAAAGCGCTTATATTGGTCAAAACTACATTTTCGAAAGTGTTAGATATTTCACAATCTGACAGAGCTGCAGCAACCCTTGAAACTCTGAGGTAAAGTGGATCTCCTCTGGCAAGACCAAGAATATGCACTATGAGTTCTTTGGGAGCACTGCTAACTCAGTTGGTAACTTCACTTATGGTGCAGATGGTGTGTGTCTCATATCAAATACAACAACAATCTGCCAGAAACATGACCAAAAGAACCCCAGCAGGGAAGATTGTACAACAGGCAGCATTAAAAAACATGGTTGGGAACTCTGCCCACACAACCCCTCCAGATTTGAAATCACAGTAAGCAAAGCTTAGATCAATTGACTCTACAGTGCTGAACTAGCACTGGTGGATCAGTGCTCTCAAATAATAGTGAGGCCCATTTCACTCAGAATAGAGATAAAATTACAATGTGGGTGTAATCAACTCTGAAATGTTTAACCCTGAGATATCAACTCTCTGCTTTTTGCTGTGTACAACAGCTGTTTGGTGACGGGAAGTGGAATCATTCTCTCTCTTTGTGCTACTGTGTAGTCAACAAACAAACATATACATTAAAATGAAAAAACAATTACTCTGGTTAAAATTTACTCAAGTAGAAGTATCGATTTCAAAATGTACTTGAAAAAAAGGCACAGGTACCCAAAAACACTACTCGGTTATATTAATTTGAATAAATATAATTTGTTACTTTCCGCTCCAGGTCATCATGTCTTACCATGTAGTAATCCTTTCAAAATAATGTGCCTGTTTCATGAGATCAGGGAAATAAAGGTCTGTAAAATAATCCACAGCACAATTGTACTGCATGAGAACAGGTGTTTGTGCACAACGAGTGGGGAAAGAAAGAAAGAAAACAAAAAATGAAAAGGTATACAAAAATAATAAGAAAATCTGTTGTATACAAATTCATTATTATTATTATTATTATTATTATTATTATTACATAATGACAATGATGATACATTTCATTTATAGGTGCCCTTTATAGAACTAAAGGTCACCTTAAAGGGCAAATTTGAAGCATGACACACAATAAGACCCACAGATATGTAAATTGACAATAAATAAAAATGATGTATTGGTCTATGAAGGCTTAATACCGAGTGTAATATTTGAATAATTACTTATATTTACTAATACTTATATTTATATACAAATTTGTATTGATCCTATTGTCTTACGATGCAACTATTTGTATTCATTGTGACATGAAAAAAAAACATTTGACCCAGGGTTGGTGCGTTCAGGTGCACGGTTATGTTTGAAATTCGATGTTAGATCCACGGGGCGAAGACATTTGTATACACTACTATGCCTCCCTCTCAGCCTTTTTAAATTAAAGACTGCTGTCTAACTGCACAGTTTTGCATTACTTTTTGACACATCAATCAAAAGGCCAGGCAATCTTTCCACATTTTTATCACTATCTACTTTTATAAGGTTGTTTTGTTTTCTGAAACTGTTATTCGCACATATTATGATCAAAATTTTGTCTAGCAGCGGGAAAATATGTTTCATTCAAATAATATTGTAGTCATTTGTTTTATACATCAGGCCTACGGTCTACCACGAAGCCTTATATTACAATGTATCTGTGTCGAAAAAGAGCAATTCGTAATCATTTGGATGACGTGCTTATAGTTCTGTAATACGAGCATCCCTTGAAGGCAATACTATCAAGGCAGACGTGTCACGGACTTGCTCCATAGGTGGCGCTACACGCTTACTGATGTTTTGTACCCATGGGCACTGAATCTGTACATATTGGCGCCATTTTGGAGCTAGGAGGGGGAAGAGAGCTGCAGAGGAGGACACGATTGATCACAATTCACCGTAACGGGTAAGAAAATAAACGAATACAGTGGTTGTTTTGATGTAAAAGTGGGTATGTGTTCAGCTTTTGCAGTAAAAAATGCGTTATAATTGAGGATGTTTCCGAGGAGTTGCTATGTTTCCAGCGCGGAGGAGGTGGAGTGCAGCCCGCCTTGCTCGCCTGTGTTCTCGGCAGCCGTGTCCGATTCCCAGCGCTGGTTGACCTGGTGCTGCGGCGCTAAATGGTTAGCTAGTGAAATACTATCCATTGTGCTAGTCTCCGTGATTTAACGGTGGCTCGCGTTGCCTGTAGGACTTGATTTGGGATGTTAGTAACGGTGTAACGGTGGTAAGCCGGGGTGTTTTGTTCAGTGCCGCGTTACTATCTGTCCGCCCTCTGTCACTGAGATTGCTGCTTACAACGTTAGCTCCGTTACGCTAGCAAGTACCAGCTAGCTAGCGGCTGCTAACTAGATTAGCCGTGGACAACATTACAGCAACAAGGGAGTCTAACTGTACCCCAGTCTCTGGCCTTGAAATGCTGCTTTACTGTAACGATACCTACCTATATTCATAAAGTACACCCTTCTTATCCGCCTGATAATGACACCTCACGTGAGTTAAGTGTGGAAATCATAATTGCGACCCTCATTTTATGGGCTACTTGCACAATGCTTATTGCTTGTAACATAATATTAATTGGTCTATTTGGCTGACTGTTGGCTGCGATTTTACTTTTATCGCGTCTGAGAAGAACATTTTACTGTGTCTAAGAAGGGCTTTCATTGATTTTAAGCACCTCACCTGGTCTCGTGCACGCTTTTGTCTGTATTTTCAGCCAGCTGACAACACAAAGGCTTTATGTGAAGCAGCAGCAGCAACAGTAACCTTACAGACTGCAGGGTTTATTTCTAAAATTGGATACTGTTTGTTTGTCGTGTAAACCGAGCGGGAATGCTGCAGTGCATTTGTTTTGACAGCCATCAGCGTGTGATTATTAAGTAGAGTGTCATCAACACTGCTGATTGGTCAGCTGATCATAGGGTGCAAGACGACTTCACACTTTATAACCATGATGTAGAGAAAATGATTCCCAGTTGTTTGGTTGGTTAGTTGTTTAATTGAAATTTCAGCCCGATTAGATGCATAGAATCAGCCCTGTTCATCATTTTCTCTTTGAAGAACTAAGTCCGAATTGAATGTTATTTTTTCAAAAAGCTTTAACCGGTAAAATGATCATGTTTCAGCTTGGCACACATTTACTACCATCATTTCAAAATGGATAGGCAGAAAATAGATGCACTAAACCTACATTTCACTGTGATAATATACACATATGCCAAGCTTGTTATATAAAATTCCACAACTAACAAAGAAAAATGATTCCAACATAATGTGGGATTGTGTGATTATATGATAATGTGGGATTCTATATAGTCTAAAAAAAATGAAAATGTTTCAGACAGAACAGCATATTTCATTTTGCTTCTTTTAGGGGTGCACTGATAGTGAAAATTGGGCCAGAAGCTATAACCAGTATTTTTTTCTATTACTTATTTAGCTGTAAGGCTATCACAATGCCACATTGGACTTTAAAATCAGTTGAGAGTATGTTCAAAAAGTTATTTTTTTTTATCCTGTTAAAAATCTCGTATTTGATTCAGCAGCTAGATATACACTAGTTGCAAGCTTAAAATTTATTGGAAGCAAGGCTGAGGGGTTTGGTAAAATAATCGAATTGTGACACCACCCACCCAGTATTGCCATTTGAAATGAGATTATTTTTTAAGATCCTCATCTTATGCATTTCTTAACATGTCATTATCACAAAATTGAATAATGTTTTCCCACATTCTAATATTGTCCTCCTTTTGTGCAAGTTTTAAAAAAAAGATACATTAAGAGGAATATCAAGGTGTCTGAGTACTTAGTTCTAGTGATTTTTAAAAAATTTTCCCTTGTAGACGGAAGCAGACTGACAAAGAAGAAAATTATTTTTGATCAAATTTATGCCGTATGATTTTCTGCAGTTTGATTCTCTGTGACAGTTTTCTTGTGTGGAAACATTAGAGTGGAGGAAACATGGCTGAACTGATGGATGTGTAACTGCTAAGTGGCAGCTTCTTTGGTTGAAAATTAAAGGTCACTTATTTTACTCCTTTAAGAGAAGTTAATATTGGTCTCAGGGGTCCAGAAAACATGCCTGTGAAGTTGTTGCTGATAAAACACTCCAGTATTGGATTTTTGCATGTCTAAAAACCCTCTGTGTGAGCCCTGCTCAGAACGAGCTGTTTCTGTGTCTGCACCTTTAAATATTACTGATCTGTCTGACTCCGCCCCTGACTACACCCCTCTCAGGAGAGGAGGGTGGAACTTTCTTCCAAGCAGGGAAGGCCAACTGAACCTGGGGGCGGTGCTAACTCCCCACATGACATCATGAGGGGAAAATCTGAGAACTGCTTGTTTCAACACACATTTTCTGAAAGGTGGCGAAAGAGGCATGGGGAGGGAATGGATTTTTCTGATTTGTGGGGGGGATTTTGGACAGACCTGAGGCAAATATTTTTGCTAGAAAAGCCTGAAAAGTGTATTTTGTGTAACATGTGACCTTTAAGCCTGTGTAGAAATGAAAAAAAAAAAAACTGCAGTTCCACTAGTGTCCACCTGAGGCTTGCTGCAGAAGCATCTTAGGCCACATATACACCCCATGCTAAAATGCTGGTTGTAACAGGAGAGTTACACAATTTCAGTTTGGTTAAAAATGGCATTGGTCAGAGTTGTTCACTTCTTTATGGACACACACCAAATAGGGGGTGGGTTTTTTTATAACTTGTCCATTTGTTTTAAGGAGGAAACGAGTTATGCAAATTTTCAAACTGCAAGATAAACGTATGCGGCAGTAATCTTGGAATTAGCATGTAAACTGTTGAAAACGGTTTGTTGAAAATCTCTCTGAGATTCTCCCGAGACGAGATTTTGATGGAGCAAACTGATGAGGTCATCGCAATGGCATCTCCTGACTGGTTCGTGGTCCGTCCGTGCTGCAGGCAAAGCGGCCTTTTAGCCATTTAGCAACACAGTAATTAAAGACTTACCAAACAGATACGTCCTGCTCTATCCTTCGCTGCTGCTGACCCCACCCCCCAAACTATAAGGATCAGACTCTGGGTCTAAGACGTACAGACGTATAACAAAATTCACCATATTTTACTCAGTCAGACCGGTTCATTCAAAGTTTTCAACTACTAGCATAACAACATTAGCCATATTGGAGGGGGCGGGCACAAAAAATTGAGTCCTGCCGCCAGCCAGCCTCTGGAAAATCGGCCAATTGGAGGAAAGCAAGTCTGTAGAGCAGGGGGTGTTAAAGAGACAGCAGCGAAAATGAAGTGTTTCAGACGGAGGTTAAGGGTTTTTCAGGACGCCAGTGTGAGAAACATGAGGAGTTTTTTGAGCTGTAAACCATGTAATGCTACTACCTGGGTATCAGAGAGATGGTGTAAAGCCTTGAAAAAAGGCATAATACCCCCACTTTAAGCTTAAGACCTGCCTCAGCTCTTCTCTTGTGTGATTTCTGGTAGATCTAACAGTTTGAGACAGCGTTTGATATGGTCACTGCTATGGATTGGCATCTGAAGCGCCCTTCAGTGACCAAATGGCTTGTGTGATTCAGATTTTTCCAATATTTTCTACGGTCTATGGTTACTGCTTCGTTGTTTCTTTGTCATGTCACACATCTTCCTCTTGCAGTGAAGCTCCACTCCCACCTTGATGCCTTGTTTTCATAACCTTTTGACTTATCTCAGTCCCTTCCTCCGAGCCTCATTGTTGTGTCTGGACAGTCTTCACTAGTTCAGAATCAGCCTGAGGATGGATGTGTTCTGAAAATGTCTATTTAACTTCATCCTAGGTAAACTAAACTCTTTGATAGTCCTTGCCTGTTCAGCAGTAATGCACTCTTTTGTTAGTGTGAGTGCCCATGTGGAGGTTGATGAGTTCATCCTCACAGTCAACTGGTGTCCAGTCCTCCCCGTGTTGCCTGACAGTCTCTCTCTTCCCTGTGATCACTTGTGGGGTAAAAACAAAGGATGTCTGTGCAAAGGTTCAAATTAGGTTAGGAGGACTGCGTTGTGTCTTCATGTTTCTGCTGGTAGCTGCATTAAAGGACTGAAGTAGGAAAGCAGAAGATGGATACAAAAACCCTGATGGAGGTCTTAATGTGTTTTATTGTGATAAGTTAAAAGAAACCCATGCTGAGGAGGGTCTGTAACAGTAATTTTTGTCCATGCACAGTCATTTACTGCCGCTTCTTATTCAAAGTGAAATTGTCCCTGGTGGATGGTACCCAGACAGGCCCCCCAGGTCGAGAAATACTCACCTCTGATTGGTTGCCAGAGCTCCCGGTTTGAGCGTGTATGTGTGTGCATGTATATGTGTGTGGTAGACGGAGAGAGAGACGGACTCAGATTTGGCAGCAGCTGTGGGGTGGAAAAGAAGGTCAGAGCAGAGCGATTTTGGCAGCCCGCCAGTGCTGGACAGCGTGTGCGCTTACCCATGTTTGTGTGCATGTTTGTGTGTTTTATAAAAGCTGAAGTACAGCTGCAGAAAATTGTTTTGCTGTTATTTGAAAAATCTGTATTGAATTTTGGCCTCTAAATCAAGCTCAGCAAGTGCTTTTATCAGGCGGCAGACCAACTAACCCAGACTGCTTCATAAAAATCTATTCTGCTTGGGTGATAAAAGCAATAAAAAGTCACTTACAAGGCAGGTACTGTCTGTTTTCTCTTGCTCATCTTTAGGCATGTCATTTTGAAGCCCTTTCACAAATGTATGAAAATCCTATTAAACTTACTGAAATATTTAGTATACATGTGTGAATGCACACTGGCAATATTTTTGCCATAATTTCTCCTTTCAGCCTCCTTTTTTTGCACAAAGTGTTGAGCTGATGTGAGAATGTAGGGCCCTATGAAATCTGTTTTATTTTTTGCCAAATTCCATTTTATTTTTTCCCAAACTCTGTTTTTTCCATTTTAATTTTTTGGAATTCCATTTTTTAACCTTTTCACTAATTTTACCATAAAAAAGTGTCCTGTTTATGTAAAATGAATAAAATGTTCACTAATTAAATAGAAATAACCTTAAATTTTTTTAAAAAGGGCCGTAGTTGGCCCAGGAGCCGTTGCTGCCTCTGCATCCTTGAATCCATACACAGTACATACATAAAGATCTATATGAATCTATAAAATTATAGAAACTGCTGTGATGCAGTTGTCTTCACTTTAATGGGGCCCAGAAGCACATAAGAGAGTGAATGGGCATTTTGGCTGGTTATTCAACAAGCTCTCCAAACTTTAGGAAGCCATGTGTACTTGTTAAGAAACTGACATCAACAGAAACTGAATTTAATAGAAGTTAAAGAATAGATAGAATTCAGGGAGAAGTGCAGATGCTGCGATTTTGTGATAATTATGTGTACGAAACAAAACAGCATCTACTATTGCACTGACAAATAAACCTGTTTAATAGAGGTGGGTAAAAATATTGATTAATCGATATATCGCAATATTTCCCCCCTCAATTCAATATTGATTCAGCAAATCCTCTGAATCGATTCACCTCCTGGCCAGTGGGGGTCACTGTGCATGTGATTCGCGTTGTATGGACGGAGGACGCACTCGACCAAACAACAACCAACCATAACCATGTTATGTGAGGTTTATCACAATTTCCAAGAAGAAAGAAATATTATTAAAGTTTACATGCACTTTACTTTTTCATTGTTTATATAGAACTGGCAAGTTTTTTACTTCTGTACTCCTTATGCACAAATAAGTTAGTATAGTGCAATTTTTTATTTTCATATGTTTTATTGCTAAAAAATGTGAGGTGACCTACCACATATGTTCACAAAAATAATTATTAAAAATTGTCAACAGATCATTTTTGTATTTCTACTTCTAACTGAATCAACATCAAAGCATTTAAATCAATATTGAATCGATATCGAATTGAATCACAACTAAAAGAATCAAAATCAAATTGAATCGTAAGGTTCTTAGCAATACCCAGCCCTACTGTTTAATCAATAGTTAGATTTAATAAGGCATCAATGATTCAGTCAAACTGATGCAGAAATGATTTCTCAAAATTTCCCAGATGTGAGCTGATCAACAACTTCCGGAGCATCTGGAGTGACCGAGCCATCACTCAAACACTCGTTGGCCAATAGGGATACACCCCAGAAAAGCCCGCCCACACATCATGTGTCAGAGCTGAGACCAAAAACTCAGTCAAACAAAGGATCAGGCACAAACACAAAACTTAGATGTGAGAGCAAAAGTCTGATCACTGAGAGAGAAAAACAGGAACTGTAAACAAAAAGATAGATGTTCAAAATTCAAAGACGAATAATTTGGTTGCTATTTCAAATTTGTTCTCTTGATGTGAAGATTTTTCTGCTTGGATCACGTTTTTTTTTTTTTTTTGTTCTCAAATGCAAATTTTTGTTTGATACTGAAAAATGTTTGTTTGAATCTCACTGACACAAATCTCATTCCATAACGGCCTTCATGCTGTAGTGTGGTATTACGTTGAGTCCTTTAACTGTCAAACATTTACCAGTCCACGAGCAATAGTTTCATGTGAGTCGTTATTGATATCTATTCATTCACAATAATGAATTCTGCAATGACTTATTTCTCTCTCTTCACTATTATTTTCCACACACATGCCATGTCTCCGTCTCTTCCTGTTGTCTCTATCCCTGTGCGATCTTTTGTCAGTATTCCGCCGTTTATAAAGGTTGAAGAGTTTCTGTCGTAATCTGCATTTGGAAGAGGTTTATTTAAGAATGTAAACAACAATCATAAACATCTCCAATAGCTAGGGATGCACAATATAATCTGCCTGATATCAGTATCGGCAGATATTAGCTAAAATAGGCAAGTATCGGTAATTTAAACTTTAAAGTGTGAAAACACTTTTTTCCCACGTTTCCTTTTTCATCCTCAAACCTTAAATTGTGTTCAAAGGACTGAATTTTAGTTATGTTAAAGATATTTAAACATAGGTATTGGCTTAAATTAATCTGTAGATATCGGTATTTTGGATACTGGCAAAAATCTAATATTGTGCATCCCTACCAATAGCGTCAGGTGCGATGAGAAACATGCATGCAAGGAATGAAATACTAAAGGGATCATCAACCAATTTATTGATCCAGATGAATGAATTTTAAAATGATAAAATGATCGTCAGGTGACCCGCAGATGGGTCGCTCAGTCACAGTCTGTATAGGAACTGATCCCCTCCGATATTTACGGCACAGCTGTCCCCACACACCTGTGAGGGGCCTTGTGTATTTCTGCCTGATGTGGTGAGAAGATCAAGAGGGAGTTGGTGCAACATGAACCCAACTGTCGCTGTTTTTAACCACGTTTCCCACCAGTTTGTCAGTTTACAGCGTGGTATACGGGGGATTGCAGGATTTTCCTGCATTACAAGTGTCAGCCTTGTTGGGAGAATTTAATAAATTGTGCACGACTGCTGCAATCTCGCGCCAAAATTCAGCACCCGTTTAACTATCTTGGACGTAAAACAAGCGGGACATCGATTCATACGCAACTTCAGTGGATAAACTACTTGCAGTGGAGATCTCTCTCTCATGATACTGAGTCAAAGCACCCCAGCACACGTATAGGTTGTTTCCACTGAGCGGGCTGGCTCAGTTTGGTGCGGTACGGCACGCATTTTTTTGGCGTTTCCATAGAGAAAGGGTCCCAAAAACCGACCCGTACTGTCCCACTTTTCGGCACCCTTCCGTAGGGGTGCCAGTCTTACCTAACCATACCAAAAAGGTGGAGCTACACACACAACAATAGGGGGCTGCACTGACATCATGTCAGCGTGCGACTCAGCTGTGAGAAGTGGGCGAAAACGGGAGAAAATGGACTAATATCTGCCTAAATGGGAAATATTTGGACTCGACGGAGATCCAAACTGTTTCCTAGTCTATGGATATTGGCTTGTAAAACTTCAGGCTGCAGACTATTTCACAACGAGATCAGTGCACCCTGGATTTCTGACTTAATCTAGCTTGATTTTAACACCAGCTGAACTTTTACTTTATTTTCAATGCAGCGAATTCTCACAGTACAGCTCTTAACTTTCATATTTTGTCATATAAACTGTTATAGCCTAGATATATTCACATATTAACGTAGCGTTATGACTCAAACCGTCTCTGTACACGTATTCCATCAGCTGAGGATCTGTACTGACAGTGGTTAACATCATTAAAATGTAGTTATTTTTTAAAAAGCACTTTCAGCTGAAATAAAGCTATTTACTGCTTATTCCTGACGAATTTCTGTCATTCATCCTTTTTATAACTCTGCGGCTGGACCAGCAGACTTGTGTTGTCTGTGACTTCACACGCTAACTATTTTGGGGGTTTAGCGTACCAAACCATACCAAATCGAACTGAATCAAACCGGACTCCCTGATGGAAACACGACTGTGTTAGCCCAGCTCTGACATGGGGTGGAGGTGGGGCTCTCTGGGTAGCGAGCGTGTGGGTTTTCTCAGCTGTGGTCATAAAGTCACAAGGAACAAGCAGAAAACCGGGACTCAGAAATTTGATGTATTCATGTAAACAAGATACAATGCTGTGAAAAAGTATTTGCCCCCTTCCTGATTCCTGATGTTTTACATATTTATCACACTTAAATGTTTCGGATCATCAAACCAATTTTTATAACTCACAAAGACAACCCAAGTAAATACAAACGCAGTTTCTAAATGATCATTATATTTATTTAGAGAAAAAACACTTACTGTTATTGATATTATGTGTAAGATTACTCAAAGCTCCAATAAACTTTAAATAGTATTTCTAATTCAAAAACTGAAAAATATTTTAGAGGTCACATATTATGCAAAATACACTTCTTTAGGCTTTTTAAACAAAAATATGTGCCCCTTGCTTGCTCCCCCCAACAATTGACATAACATCGCCCACTGGCACTGAAAAAACAACCTGATATGAGTGTTCACAGTAAAAGCTCTCTTGTTAAACAACACAGACTTTAATTGTGAGAGAGTTGTGTGAAGTACCAAATTTATCACTGATTTCATGTTACTTTAGTAACAGCCACCGTGTTTATGATCAGCCTCGCTGCCACTGACTACAGCTGATTCTCTGGCCTTGCTACATGCCACAGCCTGCTTCTTTGAATCATCATGGACTTACAAAGCTTACATTTTAATGGTTGCTTTAACTGTTTTGTAATACAAGTCACTGCAGCCCTGGGCTAAAGATAAACTGTCTTGATTACCCGTCGTAGTAAAACTCCAGACAGGCTGACTTGAGACGCTGGTCAAAGCCGACACTCATTGCATGTTGCTGTTATCGACATCAAACTTAGGGAGGAGAGAACACACCTTTTGCCTCATTACTGTGCTTCACAATAATCACACAGACACAGAGGGGTGACGTTTAGGTTGCTAGCAGACTGCTCTTAAGTGTCGGAGGCTAGGCTTTCATTAAAAAGTAGTTAAAATCACAATATGTCCTGCTGCGATTCTCAAATCACAAAAGGTGCAATAGCCTATTTCTTTAACCTGAAATGTGTGTTAAATGCCAGTTTAAAACTTTATTTGCTGCAGGAATGTTAGGCATTATATGTCAGGCGGGGGAATCGCAATTAGATTATTTTCCAGCCGATCATTTACGTCAGTTGCCGTAAATGGAGCACAATTTACGACAGGCTGTAAACGCGCCAGTAACAACAAAGCGGCAGTAGCAACATTAGCTTTCTTGTGTTGAAAATCTCAGCGGTGTGGAAATACTTGCAGCATCTGTAACACGACCATTTCATGAGGTGGTAGCAGCAGAGCTTCATTTGATTCTACAAATTTGACGTGTCATTGCCTATCAAAACATGCAGCAGAATAGGGGGACTTCACTGTAGCAACAGGCAGCTTCACCGTAGCAACATACTCTGGACTTTCAGAGGAAAGACAAATACCCTCACGAGAGCAATAAGGCAAAACGATAACAGAAAAGGTGGTCAATTCATGGCGCTGGACAACCAGCCCATCTCCGTGGTGGAGAATTCGGGTTTTTGTTGTCTTCTTGAGCTTTTAGCCCCTTACTATGCCATGCCGCCTCGACATTACATTACTGACACTGCGTTACTGGAGCTGCACAACAAAATACGTGATAGCATACAAGAGAATTTAAAAAGGAATGGAAATTGCAACAATGTTCCAACATTTCCGTTCCAAAACGGGCCGAGTCTCCCATACTATCAGGTGTGAAAACGACCTTACAGTGTATGAAAAGTTCTGAAATGTATTCTGTTATGTTTACTATTGCTGATTATAAAATTATTATTTTCCTATTAAGGGTAAAGCAAACCTACACAGAACTCACCAATCCTGCATGCAGCCGAAGGCCAAACCCCTGCAGTCTAGTCCACCAGTTAGGCTCACAGCTTTGATTACATTAGTCCATTACCTGTGCGGATGCACGCTGGACCGGCTTCTGACAAGTTCATGACATGAAAGTCATTAGACCTTATTCAAGAAACTCTCCCACGTGATCATGGGGGGCAGAAAGCTCGTTTAGAGGCACATAATTTTAACCCCTGGTTGTCGGTGTTTTGAACTGTTATGCTGAAATTAGTCTCCTTAGTTGTGGAGGGTCACATTTGTCCGTTGCTGGGCCAACTTCTCTCTGACATGTACAACTCTGACAGGGTTGTTTTCAGCAAAATGTTCGCGCCAAGGCAAATCACATATTCTGGGTTGATTGTCTTCATGAGAAAATTTTAAATCCTGGCTTTTCAACAACACTGGGGTCATGTCTTTAGCGATGTGTTGTGTAACTGCTGCCATTATCTCAGCATCATCATGTGGTATACTCTAACAATTACCGTGTTTAGTTCAACATATTCCTTTTTAAAGCTGAACCACTGCCAGATAACAGATCCAGCGCTGTTTCTCATTGTCTGTCTCTGAATGCTCTCTGATTACATCGCAATATGTCCTGCTGCAATTTTCAAACCGCAGAAGATGCAGTACTTCTTTTACCCAAAATTTGTGTCAAAATACCAGTTTAAAACTTTTTGCAGCAGAGACATTACGCATTACATATCATGCAATCATTCAATCAAAGGCTGTGATGAGTATACTCGATATATCGCCCAGCTCTATATGTAGGCTCTTAATGTGGTTGAGGATTGAGATGCTGAGGCAGATATCCTTTTATGATATTCAGGGATGTCCCAATCACATGTATTGGATCGGGGCCGATACTAAGCATTTTTAATTGATCGGCAATTTGATCCAATCAGCCCAGCCAATCATTTACATCAGTTGCTGTAAATGGAGCAAAATTTACGACAGGCCGTAAACACGCCAGTAACAACAAAGCAGCAGTAGCAACATTAGCTTTCTTGTGTTAAAAATATCAGCGGTGTGGAAATACTTCAAACTTAGGAGCAAAAACAGTCCAATGACCACTTGCAGCATCTGTAACACAACCGTTTCACGAGGTGGTAGCAGCAGAGCTTCGTTTAACTCTACAAATTTGACCCGTCATTGCCTATCAAAACATGCAGCAGAATACAGGGACTTCACTGTAGCAACAGGCAGCTTCACCGAAGATACACATTCTGGTCTTTAAGAGAACAGACAAGTACCCTTAAGAGATGGATAAGGCAAAAAAGATAACAGAAAAGGCGTTGGACAACCAGCCCATCTCTGTGGTGGAGAATTTGGACCTACACTATCCCCTGCTGTTTCGACATTACATTACTGACACTACTTTATTGGAACTGTATAACTAAGTACATGATAGCATACTGGAGAAAAGCAGCTTCACTGCCGTTAGCTTCACTACAGACATTTGGAGCTATAATGTTTGCCCCATGTCACTGCTGAGTCTCACTGCACACTGGATTGAGTCCTCCACCTTCGTGTTAAAGCACGCAGTGTTACATGCACCCCACTTCCATTTTAAAGTAACAGTGGGTAAAGAAATAAAAGTGAGGGGGGGAAAAAGTGATGTAGCAGCTCTAGTTGCACTTTAGAAATTGCACTGAAATGAGAGTGCTTGTATTTGATATTTGGGTTTTATTGCACTGTTATTGTTTTGGTTCATGTCTCAGATTAAGCTGCTACATTATAATAGGGATTGTTGTTTTGAATCTGTATGATTCATATGTTTTTGATCCTATTCAAGTTAAACAAGTCAAGTTAGCTTCTAAAGCAGGGTACACACATAAAGATAATCGGGCTGTTTTGTCCCGATTTTCCAGCTTCCTGACCAAGGACGGCAAACGCCCAATTATCTTAGGTCTTATAAGATTATCCTATAAGATTATCCCGTGGTCTGAGGTGTGTTAAGAGTGAATTTGTCCCAATAATTGGCTCCCAAAACGGTCGGGGCCGACAATCGTAAATGTTAATCTTGTTCAATATTTAAGACCAAAAATCGTCGTGTGTGGGGCAAGCCGACAACTCCCGAGTCATGACTCCATGAATTGTGACGTGGAACGAAATGTAGCCAATCAAGAAGCAAGCTGACTGACAACAACCATAGACATTATATATGTATATAATGTTTATGACAACAACTCACCTCTAGCTCGCCCAGTAGATTATAAAGTCCGTGTTCGCGCTGTCTCCAGGATTTTCTCTACAGTCTTCTCTTTTTTTTTTTCTAGTTCATGATTTTTCTGTTGAAAGTAGTCCCAAGAACACCATCATTCCCTCTTGTATGTCCTCTTGCATGTTGCATGCTGTGTTTCCCGGTTGTTGCTATGTTTCCTCTTTGTTGATTTTGTTACATCATGTGTGATCACGCGAGATTTCTGGCTTGGAGGACGAGATTCTAGATCGGTGGTGGGACAGAATCATGATGTGTGTGTTGTGTTGAGATTATTGGAGCACACCACACACAGTACGATCAAAACTGTTCAATGCCTGATTTTTTATCTTCGTGTGGGGTCTCTAACAGATAAAAATCTCTAAAGATTTAGAAAATCCTTATGTGTGCACCCTACTTTAGTGGAATTTTAATCTTTAAAATTCATTTATTGAATTTATATGTTATTGTGACTATTGACTCTGTTACACCACCTTAAAGTGAAACTGAGGTTATTGAGTTCACTTTTTTGACTGCTCAGGTCATTCAGCTGACCACTTTAAGTGGATTTTGATTGTCTGATTGAATACTAAAAACTGCACTAAGTGAATATGTACATTTATTTGTTGACAGATAATTAAAGCGAAACAGCGCTAATACACCATTCTGAGCAGAAATGTGATTTTAATGTTTTTTACAACAATATTGGCTGTACTGAGTTAAATGGATTAAGTTTGAGATATCTAATAGTAACAATTGAAACTGTATTCTAGGTAATTATGAGTATTGGATCAGGACTCGGTATCAGCAGATATTCAGTATTAAAAAATCGGATCTGGATCGGAGGCCAAAAATGCTGGTCAGGACAACCCTAATATTATATACCCTATTGTTTGTGAGTGTGTTTGTGTGTCCATGGCCTGTTTTTAAAGCTCTTCATCATAGCAAAGCTGGCTAACATTTAGCTTTTTAAATAGTTATAATTTTGTGTTATATTAGCAACTCAGAGACCTTAAAGGACACATCTGTATTTTGGTTTTAAATAAAGGGACACCAATAAAAACCTTTTCTTTTTTCATCAGATTAATTGATGATTTAAATATTTGTTAGCTGCAACCCCAATTTCAATCATACAGTGACTGATGAAGCCTTTTGAATTGTGCATGATGATTTGAATATTTGAGGGTTATCTGATTAAAGCGACTGAGACATGACTTCTGAAAGCACTTTGAGTCAGTTATTCAATCTGTAGCCCTCTGATTGATTTGTTGCAAACCTCTCTCAGCCTGCTTTTCTCTCTTAGACTCAAATCTCCCGGGAGGAGCCCCTGACTTTGAGCCCTGCTGCTGTTACTAATGCACTGCTGTGTTCAATGTTTGTTTGGATCATTTTCAAACCCCACTGCAAAGTATCAAATCTTGAATCTATTTTAAAATTACACAGCCATTTCACCATGCAGGTTCTTTATTTATTCAGTGACTATTAGCCAGGCTTCAGGTTGTTTAACCGAGGATTTAGTAATGATGTAGGAGGTAAGATGAAGTCATTTTCCTAGTTTGATACAATTCTGCTTTTTTTTTTAATCGTTAATGAACTGTAAGGTGAGACAGGTCAGTGCAGTATCTATCACCAGAGCAGTTTAATGTGCAGCATTACTGATCCAGCCATGAAATAGAAAGTCAGAGCTCTTTTTACGTCATACAAATGCCCCAAACATGAACTGGCTGTAATCCTTGAGAGGCTGATGGCTGCGGTAATGGCATGTGGAGCACAAAAGGAGCAGCAGCTTGTGATGACAAGTCAGCTTGTCATCTGAATGTAGCAATTTCATCGTTCATTCAGCTTGTACATTGCTATTACTGTGCTGTGAATACCTTACTGAATATTTTAAAGGTCTCTTTTGCCGCCTTCTTTCAAGGCTTTGAGTATTGAAGAGATTCGTCTTGTGTTTCTTGGGTTGATAATACCCTTTTTGATTGTTTTTGTTTTTGTTGAGGTTTAGCCTTTCTTAAAGATTTGATGAATGTCTCTTCCTCTGTTCCCGTCTCATTTGTGTTTTGCTTTCTTTTAATTTATAACAAATATCTTTTTCTCCTCCCCAGGCAGTGAAGAGCTAAAGAGGATGGCTCACTCTAAAGCTCGAGTCACAGACGGGAAGGTGACCTACCCCCCGGGGGTCAAAGAAATCTCTGACAAAATCTCCAAAGAGGAAATGGTCCGCAGGCTCAAGGTCAGTGTCATTTTCCAATCCTGCAGCAGCTTCATCTTCTTTCTCAATCGGGCAGAAATGATTATGCCTCTCAGTATAATATTAGGCATAATTTCATAATTATTTCATTCAAATCAGATTTAATCAGATCAAGAGTTTCAGTATAACAATGTTAAAGTTTTTTGAGATTGAAGTGTTGATGTGTTTTTATAAGGAGAATAAGGAGAACTGTTTGGACGTCTACACAGTAGGGGTATAATGGTACCAGACTTTAAAACCTTGGTAAAGTTCTGCTAAAAATCTAATTAAATTAACATCCGTTTAAATACAGCCACAACAGGTACCCACTATCAGTTAGTTTCTTCTTTGCAGTTTTAATAAATTGCAAGCAAACTCCTGCACACGTATAAATTGCACACGATTTTTGGTTTGCAATGTTTTTTGCAGTTTGAACTTGAAATGGGACACAATTTTAGAATATTTGAAAAGCCATTTATTTACTGTAAAGTAGGGATGCACAATAATTATTGGTACCGATAGATTATCGGCCGATATTGCATATATTTTACATATTTTAATTATCCCAATAATAAAATATTAACCGATAAAACCCACCAATTAAAAAAAGGTGTTTGTGAATTACCATTTAAGATCTCAAAATCTGGTTTTGTCTATCTTGGAGTTCATGTTGCTGACACGTTAGTTAATCTTTATAAGAAGAATTTCTTTACTTTGCTTACACAAATTGAACATGATTTTGAGCAATGGCCCCTCCTTAATCTCTCAGTTGCAGCTGGAATTAACACTGTAAGAATGAATGCTCTTCCTCGTTTTTTCATATTTATTTCAGTGTGTACCAATATTTCTTCTGCTGTCTTTCTTTCGTAAGGTTGATACTCTTATTTTTGATTTTGTTTGGAATAAATGGTCACCTAGGTTGTGATGCCAGACCTTACAGAGACCCAAGACTCTGGGTGGCATGGCATTACCTTTCTTGCTATACTATTACTGGGCAGCAAACATCAGAAACTTGAACCCTTCTTACCCCCAGATGTGCATAAACACATCGAATAAACTTTTTTTTTTTTTTTTTTAAATCAACAATTGAAAAACAATTATCGATTATCAGTTATCGTCCATCAGGAGTAGTAAATTATCGGTTATCGGTATCGGTTCAAAAAATACTTATCGTGCATCACTACTGTAAAGGCACAGTGTCATTATGTATTCTCTCCCTGACTATGTACTTCTCTGCCCTTCATCACTACCGTGAGTAAGTGGAACTACACACTGCAAGGGCTAAAGTTGCTGTATCGTTGATCTCTGTTGCTTTGTTCCACACTTCTGTCATTTCTTTTTACGTCACATACTGCCCTCCTAGAAGCCCCCTTAACCACCCTCCACTTGGCATGAAAAGTCTCCCAGTGGAGATCAAGTTATTGACTTTTTTTCTCCAAACTATTGCTAGAGACTTTTAAAACCGTACTTTCCTTTTAATGGCGGTTCCTGTTAGTGCCTGTAGACTTATGAGTTTCAATTGTGATTATGATTTTAGCTCTCGCAATCATGAAAACAAGATACAAGAGATGTGCTCCTTTTGTCATGTGTAGTACACAGAGTTGACATCACCCCTTTAAAAGCATGATGAGTGCCTGCAACGTTGTACCTTAATGTGCTAAATGTTCGTATTTTAAGTGACGACATAAGCGTAGCTCACTCTGAGGCCGCTGAACCTGCGTTCTGTTTGGTGAGATCCATAGACTTGGAAATTGCTGTATCTGAAGCAGATTCACTCTCTGCAAACTCTTATGAATGACACTTTGTTAAAGATGTTATCGTTAAATGGTGTTTTGGGTGTAGTTTGGTTTAACAGGACAAATTAATTCCACAGATTGATGTAAACTTTGTCTTTGACTGACAGGACACTTAACCTTAGTCCTTGTTTCTTCCAGATGGTTGTAAAGACCTTCATGGACATGGATCAAGACTCTGAGGAAGAGAAGGAGCTGTACCTGAACCTGGCCCTCCACCTGGCCTCAGACTTCTTCCTCAAACACCCAGACAAAGATGTGCGTCTGCTGGTGGCCTGCTGCCTCGCAGACATATTCAGAATATATGCTCCAGAAGCACCCTATACATCTCCAGATAAGCTAAAGGTAAAGTAATGAAGACCGTGGATATTAAACAACTTTCTGCCGTACACTAAACACTACCTGCACATTTTTTAACTTCTAATTCAATCTGTATATTAGACAGTTTACAGACACACACAAAAAACATTTTTCTAATGTTTAGGCAATCATGTTCTTATCATTATGAAATTTTATACCAAAAGAGGCTTTGTTTTCCTCCCTTAGTCACACCTGGGATTTGCTAATAACTACATCTGTGCATTTAGAGGACTCACTGTGTTTTTGTCTCTCCTCTCCAGGACATTTTTATGTTCATCACAAGACAGCTGAAGGGATTGGAAGACACTAAAAGCGCTCAGTTTAACAGATACTTCTACCTGCTGGAGGTATGTCACTTAACAATATTATTTGCCTGATATTTGAGGTTTGTTTTTGATCAGGCTTCATGTATGAGAATGATCCATCATACTTAAATTTTACATAATTAGAACAAAGTAAAACATACCCTAATCCACTGATTACACTTGTGCTTGTGAGAGCTGGAACCCGCAATAGTACATACACTGTGAACTGGCTTTTTAGTGAAGCAGGAGGCAGTTTAACATTTTAAACAACAATTTGTTGAAGGAAAAATCCAGGGGAACAGTAATGTATTTATTTATGACAAAAGGGAATTTAATTTTCTGGTGGAAAACAAACTATCCAAGATGCTAAATATGATATGGATACTTGTTGTCATTTTATCTTTATGACTGTGATCTGAATACTGAAGGATAATATTTCAAGATTACTGAAGCCAGACATCTTACTGTTACTTTGGTGTGTAAACATTTATGTGTTTTCTTCTCTTCAGTCATGAAATCACTATTTCTTGTAAGGTTGATTTATTATTGTACCTCACATTATTGGCCCTTTATATTTGGCTGAGTGCTTATCAATCAGGAGCAAGAAGCTCTTTCCCCCTGTCTTTGTGCCTTTTTTGATGGAGTTATATTTTATTGAATAGTTTATAAATGTCTCAGAGATTCTTACTCACTCTATTTTTAACTTGAGTAGTGCTTAGAGTCTTCCTGCTCATTATTTACTAACAGTGTAAGCATCAGCTCTTGATTGATCTCATCTCTGAATTTCTTACAGTACTTAAACTCTGACGCTCTCAATACATTTTCCATATCTCATGTTTATTCATGAACTTGTTTTAGTGTTTACTATTAAATAAATGATGCTGGCAGTGAAAGTGTACAGGCTGTGGTGACAGAACGATGTGTGCTGTATCCTGTTCAGCAGAAGCTTATCTGAAACATATATCTTTATCTAAACATAATCTTGCAGTTCTGTCTTTTGTCTGTGAGAAACAGCAGCAAACTCTCAGTCCGACCTCGGTTTAACATCAACTTTTAAAATTAAGTTAGAAAAGGTTGTATGCCTTCTTTATTTTTCAGATTCTTTTATTAGACAATATTCCTCAGTCTTTCTTATCTGTCATGATTTTTTTAAAGAATTTTGGTGAAAGTGATTTTAATGCTTATTGCACCAGTAAGCTAACCTGGCTGAAAACTACTCAGAGACAGCGTTTGGGAAAGGGCAGAGCCTTTGAAAAAAAAAAAACTCAAAGGGTGATTGGATGAGTGTTCTGTCTCACATCTTTACGGGCCAATCAGAGCAACAAAACATGTGATGAAGCCGTTTCCGAGTTGCTACCCTACCGAAGGAGTAAACTCCGCAAACTGTGGCGACTGTAGACATGTCAGTACACAGCTTTTGTCATTTTTGAAAACAATTCAGTGCTGTTCTTTGTTCTTTTTTTAATGAAGAAATGTCATCAAGTTCTGATAAAACTGATGCTTTAGCAGCATCCACACTAATGTCTTCTACCATAATTGCACTGGCCTCTTGTTGCTGCTTGCATACGTCACGACTCCGCCGCGCCCAAAAGTACTGCCCCTCGTCGCTGATTGGTCCTGTCACTTTCTAACCGGGCCCAGTTGGTTCAAACGTGAGCTTTGCAAGATGGATTCCCAATAAGAAACACGGGCGTATCCATCTGCTTTGCAAGGTTACCAATCAGCCATTTCCTGAATCAAAGGGCAAGTTGGAGCTAATTGGTAGTAATGATCTTTAGTTTTCAGCTTGATTAATACACTTGATTAAAAAGCCAGTATTGTGAGCAAGGCATAATTAGATAATCAGAGGGAGATGAGAGATGAAGGGGATCCAATTTGCAGTTTTTATTATATTAATTGCATGAGAATTCATACGACAAGACAGTGAAATTGGCTACAAAGCTGTAATTGGTAATGCTGAAACCTTTACTAATCAAAACAGGTCCAGACAGACTTTCATTTTTATTTTGTAACAGGCAGCATAGGTAGTACTTACTGTCTTAGTTGATCCTACTGGAGTTAAATCTGCATAATAAAAATGAATAATTCGAGAAGCATTGCTCTTAATGATAAACCGTTAAACCTCATTTACTGAATCTTTGCTTCATTCTGTTTAACAGAGCTTGACAAACAAATTAATGATTGTTTTTAGCCATTCTGTTTTCAACGTTGCTATTTTCATGCAAGTAATCAAAATTTGTTTTCAGTGGTTGCATAAAATCACAGCAGAAAGCTCTTTACAGTAAAAAAGGAAAAAAAAAGAAAAAAGCATAAAAAATGTATCATCTGAAGGGCCAGAAAAATCCTTAGAAGTTGGTCAAAACTTGAAACAGAGCTTAAAGATGACAGATACTAAAGATGCCAGTAAATGCCATCATTTTCACTAGTTGTCACCAGAAAAACTTATTTTCTTACTACTTCAAAGTAGTAAAATGCTTTGTCCCAGCTGTAATGACTAGCAGGTCTAGTTAATGTCTATCACCATTCTGCTAAAGTACCCATCTATCTGGATGCAAACTAGCACAATGGACATGTGGCAGAGTGGCTGGGCTTTGATCTAGAAAACAGTAGGGGTGTACTAGTGTTTGTATTCATGGCGGTTTGGAGGTCACAGTCCGGTGCACATAGTCCCGCATCTGAGTTCTTTCTACAATGTATGGTCAAAATGGAGAAATGAGGCAATCACAGATTACAGTATTACCCAGGAATAAAGGGGCAGTAACACTCGTAACTGTTAGTTAACCGCTATTAAACTACCAACAAAGAAGAAACTTTACCTATGGTGCAGCAGCATAGGAGCAGCAAGATCAAAACCCGCTGGCTCCTTCCTCCTCTCGCCAACTTCTCCTGAAAAATGCTCATATTTTGGTCCTAACTTTTAGTCCAAGCTAGGGCTGGGTGATTATGGAAAAAATCCTAATCACGATTAATTGAACTCTTTTCCTCAATAACGGTTCATGAACAGTTATTCCACCCCCTGCCTCGGTTTGTGCTGTAAATATTTGTGAAACTTTAAAACAAATAACTGATATTTTGTATATTTTAGGGATGCATTGAAATGAAAATTCTTGGCCGAAGCTGAAAACCGAAAATAAGGAAACCCAGGCTGAAAATCGAAAACTGAAACACCGAAATAAATTATTATGCCAATTATTAGTACCATTGCATTTATGGCTATGACTGTGTACTAACCTCACTAAAATCAATTGCAGTTGCATAAATTAATATTAATGCTTCAAAGAATAAATCAATTACAAAATTATGTAAGTATTTATTAAGCACTGACATTCCAACAATGCACAATATAAAATAAAATAAAATACAAAATAAAATGTATAGCATGAACCCACTCATGTATACATTAAATTAGTGGTTCTCGACGTTTTATCAGTCATTAACCCTCTGTGAAGTATTTTTTCAGCCAAGTACCCCCTAAACAGCGCAAAGCTTTTTGGCCAAAAAGACATTAAAGAGTGCTGTGACAGCCGTCTGATTTATCAAACTTTGTGACCTATGAACTTTGAAATTACAAATATGAGATTTTGTATTTTTTTTTCCAAACATTTTAAATGTTATAAATGCATGACCAAATTCATGGCAAATCTTCGCATCACTAAATGTGGGAATTCAAATTGATGTAGTGAAAACTGTGAGTGGAAAGGCATAAAACCCAAAAGTGTGCAAAACTCTGCTCGGCTGCAGCGGTCTCTTTGGAACAATTTGGAAATAAAAACACAGAGCTAGAAGGAACTAAAAACCTGTAAATAATTAACTAATTATAAAAAAGACAGCTCAGTGCCCCTTTTTGGGATCATAATAAAGTTCTTTTCTCAAACTGAAATCATGAACTTAGTTATAGATCAGCATGTCTTCACAAAAAATAAACCATGAACCTTTTTATGAATGGTGTGCGACATTGCTGCAGATATTTTTTCAAAGTTTCACTCTGACGAACGCAAATGGTGGTGGTACCGATTTTTAAGGCAGAGGAAGAAAAACGTCCTCCTTTCCAACACTACCTGATGTTTGTCCTCTCCTCATATCTGTCTGTAGTCAGTGCTTGTGTTTTTGGCTCATGTAGCCTGGTAGAGAGGGAAACGGGCAGCAGGCAGCCCGACATGCCCATGTGAACGTAAATGCACTACTCACACAGCTGGAGCTGTTTCTAAACTAACGGGACTTTAGTCTAGTGAAAAATTCATTGTTCGCAGCACGAATGTGATTTTAGAATGTAATATACTCGCAAAATCGTGTCGCTCCTGACATGCAAAGGAAGGCGCTATTTTTCTTACATATCCGGAATATATTATAAAATCTCGCATACCCCCTGGAGTGCCTTTACGTACGCTTACCCCTATTTGAGAACCACTGATCCAAGCGCCTGCTGGCCGCAGTTTTTGCTTGTGTCATCACAACATTGTGTTTCAGCCTTGTTGTTTCAGTGATAAAAGTCTTTCAGCCGAAAACCGAAAATGCACTTTTGGGCTGTTTTCGGACAAAAATTCTGTGGCCGAATTTTCGGTACATCCCTAGTATATTTTAAAGTTGACTGCATCAATCTTGTGTACTTACAGGACAATATAATGCGGCTGAATCTATAAAATGCTGTTCTTTTTAAACAGTGTTTTGCCCTTGTAGTAATTAAACCAGAGAGGTGCTGATTCCAGTTTGACTGGCCATTTTCAAATGATTTTCCTGGTCTGAACTCCTGATAAAGTTTTAAGATTAACCAGATTTTCTTTCCTTAAAACCTGTCATTGACATCAGTTACTCACATTGACATGAATTACATTGAAGCATCAACAAGGATATTATACCAAAAACTACCACAGACTGTTTTGTTTTTAGAAAAACTTGCCTTTTTTCTGAAAAGTCACACACTTGATCATTTCAATCCTTTTAATGATCATATTCCTTGTTGCAATAATAAAAATAATATTTTAAGTTTTTATCTATTATTAAAAAACCTTTATCACCTAGGTTGATTATTTTAATCATAGCTTAATAAATGCCGTCTGTTTTATTAGTGTTTTCCAGAAAATTTGAACTAACATAAACTCTTCTTGCCTCCCCCCTGCCACCCCCCTCCTTTCTTCATAGGCTAGACAAACAGCAGCTCACCTGTTTCTCACCTGTTCTGCTTTCTTTCTCTCCCTAACTGTGTTTCTGCTTAAGTGTTATCATCAGTTGCCTTTTTAAATTAAATTACCTTTCAACATACGTCCTGGATGGGATGGTCTCACGTGACCGCCTCTCACGTAGTGTTCTTCTATGGTGCATTAATAGAGAGATTTACAAGGGGGCAAAACCAAAATAACTGACAAACAGGTTTATGTCGGTTATTAACTCTAAATGTCGGTTTTGGTTATTCTTCAATTAATCACCAAGCACTTTATTATCTTGCCTGAATCCGATATCAAATTAAGTTAGTGTGTTCTTTGCACCCTGCCAAACCTGGGGTCCCTGCTTTCTACAGCTGAGAGACAGAATAGCTGCAGATGCATTGTATTTTGACAGATGGAGAAATATCATGGATTTTGTATGTCTGATGAAAACTAGACTTACCTTTAGCCAGTTTTAGTCATCAAAGATCTGTTTTTGGCTAGTCTAATTTAAAATAACGGCTGTCAAGGAACATTTTTAGTCATAGTTTTAGTCAATGAAATTAACACTGGTTTCCATGAGCTGTTGTGTGGTCCTTCACTGAGGAATATGAGTCATGATTTTGCACAAGTAATACACACTTTAGCCAGTGTCCTGTATATATCACTTCATTATTCTCTGGAGATGTTAAACTATTAATTTATGTGTTTAGCATCTATTTAGTTTTTTTTTTTTTAATGTTTAATACACCACAGCCTGTACCAACTATCACTGATGGTTCTTCAGACGAGAAGGATCAAACTGTAAGCTACACTACTGTCAGCTTAAAAGTAATAAATTTGGGAAACCAAGAATTACGCCTGTAAATTTGGGACTGTATTTTCCTTTTTTACCAATGAACTGAACCAAATCATGCCCCAAAAACTGAAGTACCAAACCATGACCTCTGTGAACCATTTCACCCCTAGAAAACCGAGATGAACTTGTATGAAGGCTGTCTGGCTTAGCACAGCTAATGTCATCTGCACTCACCAGCCCATCATAACAGAAAATATAAATACTGTTTTCTTCCTTGTTTCTTTGGATTCTACATTTAAAGAGAAATTACTGTAATTGTTTGTTTATATGTATGTTTAAGTGTATGTCATTGGAAGTCAAACGGTGAGCAACCGTGCCTCCACCACTGCTCTTACCACACTCCTCTCCCGGTGCGTATTTGCAGTGACTCTAACATCCCACCTTCTCTCTTTTTGTTCAGAATATAGCATGGGTGAAGTCCTACAACATTTGCTTCGAGCTTGAAGACAGCAATGAAATATTCACCCAGCTTTACAGAACGCTCTTCCAGGTCATCAAGTAAGTCTTTTTTTTTTTTTGTTAAAGTCAGCATCAGTGTAAGAGGTAATTTTTAGGTGATCCTAGACCAACTCTTATCTTCCCAGCATTCCTGCCTCTTGCTTCTTAATTTGCAACAGCAATTCTGCAGCGACAGAAACTAGCTCCTGTAGCCCTCTGTAACACCACAGTTTGTCTCTACGGCTACGTCCTGAACCAGCAAAGTAGCAGTCCAGTTGTTTCTCTTTGATTGCCCGCCCTCGCTCTCCCTCTCCTTCTCACCCCGCTCTCAATTTCACTCTGCTCAACACAACCTTGAGGGCTGAATTCTGCAGCACAGAGCTTGGCTCTTTGCCATTGGTACAAAATAGTGGATGAGTGTGTCAAGGTTGTGCCAGCACAATGCTGGTTTATTTTAAAGGAGGACTCTAAAAGATCTCGGTTTTTCATTTGAAAGGCTAGCAGAGAGATGGGCAGTGTAGGGGGATACAGCCATTATGTTTGTGTGTGCGTGTGACACTCAGTGAATTTGAACGTAATGAGACTTGTAATGCCTGGCAGCATCCACAACAGCAATCACTGTGATACAAATCTAGGTAATAAGCTTTACCTCCTGCAGTCTTGCAGATCATTAGGAGGCAGTACACCCAGCCTCCTAGGGTTAGGTCTCAAATTGGGAGGTACATCAGGTAAAAACATAAATCTCTACTAAATTCATGGTGCCTGCAAAGTAAATCTAATCCATGATGCAGATTCAGCTTCATGAGATAAGTCTGAAATGAACACACTTTGTAAAGTACTTTGCAATCTCTTAAAACCCAGTCTATTCAATTTGCTGCCATATTCAAGTGTGTTTGTGCTAAAAGGTTTTTTGAAATGCAATAATGGCATCTGTGATCTTTAATATTTCTTTCTTTGTTTCCCTAGCAATGGCCACAACCAGAAGGTGCACATGCATATGGTGGACCTAATGAGCTCCATCATCTGTGAGGGAGACACAGTATCCCAGGAGCTCTTAGACACTGTGCTGGTGAACTTGGTGCCCGCTCACAAGGTTTGTACACCGAAGATCACACACCTGAATATACACACATAGATATTCCACTATAACTGCTAATAGAAGTAAAAATGCCTCTGAAATGGTCTTGAGTGTGCTCATTTTATCTATTGACTGTGGCCAATGTCATTTTCTATTCTCTGTAATTCAGTGAGACCCCTGCAGGTGACAAGAGGTAGTGCATCGTAATACTTTGTAAAGAAATGTATATGGACAGCTCTGCCAGCTCCAAGCTAGAGCTTAGATCAGGCCCAAAAAGATCCAGCCAAACCTAACCAACCCTGTAAATTTTCTCTCCAAGGCAATCCCTTTATCTGAATTTATGCAACCAAACTGAATTTTAAATCAGATTTTTTTATCTCTAAAGGCTGACTGTTAAAATACAGTTTTACAGAACTAATTTAAGTTTTTTGAATGACAGGAGGCTGCTCAGAAGAGATCTCGGAGTGCATCATGAAAGCGTGTTAAATAAAATAATGCTGTGTTCATTTGGATCACAAAAATCACAGAATTAAACATCTATAACCAACACTGATGTTACACTGACAGACTAGAAAGGTGAGGCAGGTGAGATAAGGAAACCCCAGGTGGGCTTATAATGAATACTAATAATAATCAACTTTATTTGTATATCACCTTTAAAAACAGAAGTTTGCAAAGTGCTTTGACAAATAGCAGAATCACAGTGAACATCAATATATCATGTATTGATCATTGGAAGGAATGGTTGGTACATTATAAAAACTAAACATGGTAAAGAGAACAGTAGAAGAGCATAGGAAAGGTGGGGAAGAGCAGTTGTGCATAATTGTTATATATATATGTATATTGTTATTGTATATGACTGTTGCATATATACATAGACATACATATCTGGTTATATTTACAAATATACACATACATCTGTACACATACCCTTACATCATTGTATGTGGATAACTGTATAGCTGCCATTGTTTTTTATACACAGCTTTATACACAATATTGATGGAGATGTTATCTGAATTCTCACATATAGAAATATTTATATACATATACTCATACACAGATATCTACATACACACTTATACCCACCCAGAAAAATTCTTATTATTATTATTAGATTATTATTGCCTCCATGTTTGTGATAATCAGCTAAGTAAGGCGCATATAGACATGGCCTATGTGAAAGTTTGACCATTTCTAATTAACACATTAGTAAGGATTCAGACATGCAGACATCAATGCTAGCTTTTTGGAGGTAGTGAATCTAACCTCTACTTCAGGTATCCTGATGGGATCCTTGGATCAGAGGGAAACAAGGATGAATGGACTATAGCCAGTATTTTTATTAAATTATACTATTATATTAACACTTTGTAGTTTTTGCTTCCTATACAATTGTCTTTACTGTCTTCATTTCTTTCTAACACTGTTGAAACATATTTTGTGCTGCTGTTTTACTCAACAATTATTTTTCTCTCTTTATAGAACTTGAACAAACAAGCCTATGACTTGGCTAAAGCTCTTCTGAAGAGAACCGCCCAGGCCATTGAACCCTACATCACCAATGTGAGATACTTTCTCTTACACACTTAATGTTTAAAGTTTTATATGCACATTACACCTTGATTATTAATTTGCATTAACACAGACCAGTGCACAGTAATAAAGGACTTTTACTTCAAGAGTTATACATGAAGCTGAGTACTATGACGCTGGGAAGTTTGTCTCCTGTTGCCTGACGCAGTGACTGTAAAGCTTACATTTAGAGAGTATTTGAATGAGGGTTAGACATGTAAAAATCTACACGTACATATATGTTTCAACTGCATAAACTTCATGTGTGATGATGACTTTGAGAAACAATCATATTAGATTTGTATAATACAAGTATCTTAAACTTAGATACAATACTAGTGAAAAGACATTTAGATTTATAGAACCACAAGTTTCAGCATCACTGCAACAAAAAGAAGTCCAACAAGGCACCCAGTTGTGGGTAATATCTCTTGTTTAATTATCCTGGGTAATTTATGTTTAATTACAGAAATTACACACCTGCACACAGTCTAAGTTGTACTAATACAATGAAGATGTTTTGCATTCTCTCGCTCTTCCTGTTGTTCAGAGACATAAAAATAACTTTGTGTCTGTACGAGAAGCCCAAAGGACTTTAGAAACATGTTTCTTTTATTACACATGTGCAGACCCATTAATCTAATTCAAGGGCTGTCAAGATTCATCAAAGAATAGCTATCATCCACAGTTAGTGCACTAGTATTTTCAAATCCCATGCTTTATTTTTGCCTTCAACAAATTTTGGTTTAGCCATTGTAATGTCTCCCTGTAGCCGTAGTGATGTAAAAAAAACTCCACCATTGATCCTCAGTGTCATATTTCATATTTAAAACTTACAGAGAGCTCAGTAGACAAGTCAGAAGTCATGAGCACCTTGTGTTATCAAGCATTTACCTTTTAAGGTTCATGTATGTCCTTTTCAGTGCATAAAACGTTCATTTTTCTGTGGTTAAGTTCATGTTAAAATCTTCAGTTTACCTATAAAAGCAGGCCTGTATCATAACTGGAAGTCAGGTACCCGTAGTTTAAGATGGTAGAAAAATCTAAAATGACACAGAAACAGATTGAAATGCAAAAAAAAGGAATTTGAGAAATGGATAGAAAGGGTGTGATTAATTGTGATGTACTATAGAAATCCTGAGATTAATTTCAGGTAAGAATCTTTATCTTTTGGCAGCTCTACTTTGTTTGTAAAGCACCTGTCTATAACCAGAGTTATCTCATGACACTTCACAAACAGTGCAGGCTGAGACCATACTCTGTTATAATATTTATAAAGAAAGACCTGACGTTAATCCATCATGAGCTCAGCACTAAGCAACATTTAGCAAAGTTTCAGTGGCAAGGAAAGTCTTCCCTTTACTGGGCAGGAACCCTAAATAGAACTAGACTCATGCTGAACTATTTTCTGCTGAAGCAGTTTTGGGGTTGAAGTGGGGAAGAAGGAGAGCAGAGCAAGAAAGAAGAGGGAAATTAAGAAAAACCAGAGAGAGGCAGGTAAGGTTAGAAAAAAAGGGGAGATGTAGAAAAAGAGCACACTGCAGATTTGGGTTGTAAAATGAGTAAAAATCTGTCTTTTCAATAGCTGAGCAACTTTTGGCACTATTTATTATCAATAAAGTGAGATTGGATCTTTTCAGAGTGTAGTTTTGAACAGTACCAGAAATATTACAACCATACTGGACATTGAGACAAGCAGAAGAACACTGCACACACCCAAAGTTTCACACTGAATAAATGCAACATTGTTGATCAGGACTTAAAGGGAGCTGCTGAAATAGACCTTAAAGGGTAAGATTATAGATTGCCCTGTTGCAGGAGTCAGGTCCATGCAAAACTCTAGTGATAGTGAAGCTGCTTGAGTTTTGATGTCATGACAGAGGAGACAAAAGAAAACATGAGATGTCATTAAAAAGAAGAGTCCTGACATCAGATTTGAGCAAATCCTACACACCTGTTATATGTACGACTCATGCAGATCCTCAAGTATACCATTAAAGGACCAGGACCATATTGAATTTACATTTGGATGAGTAATTAGAAGCTGTTTTCTTACTCTGTGCTCTTCATCAGTTCTTCAACCAGGTGCTGATGCTGGGAAAGACGTCTGTCAGCGATCTGTCTGAACACGTTTTTGACCTGATCTTGGAGCTTTACAACATTGACAGCCACTTGCTGCTCTCAGTGCTGCCACAGCTGGAGTTTAAACTCAAGGTAACAAAAATCTTCAAGTTACTCAAAAAAACCAAACTGCTTGTTTTTTTAGCTTAAGGTCCCAAATGGAGCCTTTATTTTGCTATTATGGTCGTTTTGTGTACACACTAGTGTACCAATTAGACTGATGATACACAAGACATGATAGCGAAGATAATGATGATTAGTTAAATTTAATATAAACAGCACCTGCAGTAATGGAAACAGCAGCAAATCTTGTGTTTAGATTGGCACTGTGAGTTCATCCACACAACAGACTAAAATCCTGTTTTCTGACCTATTACCACAGAATTGCACATTTTCGCTCTCTCTGCAGGTTTGTTGATTCATATTAGAAATATGAAGCATTCAGCCAGTCAGCATAATGTTGCCTCTGCAGCGTCTCATAAAGGCATCCTGCTGATGGATAACGCTCATTAACTGTTCAGAGGGAGCGTAGATCACCGCTGTCTCCTCAAAATAATAGCTGCGATAAAATCTATCCCTCTAGGACTTCACACACACACACACACACACACACACACACTCACTGTTTCTCTCTGTTTTTGATGCTCACTCAGTTTTTCTCCAACCCTCACTCTTTTTTATCTTTCTCTCTTCTTGCTTGTTTTCCCTCTGCATCTCTCCTTCTCTTGCCCTCCCCTCTTTCTTACTCTTGTCTTCCTTTGTCTTTATTCTGTTGTCTCTGCTGTTTCCTGTCTTTGAAGCTAATTTAAAACAAGATTAATACCAAACAAACTGCTGTTTTTGTGTGCACCATGAACTGCACTAATGTTGCCAGCGTAGTTAAAGTAAATGACTTGGCCTGTCCGTTCATTGAGCACAGCCAAACTCTGTGCATCATTTCTCTCTCTGTTTTTCTCTCCCTCCCTCTGTCTCTGCAGAGTAATGATAATGATGAGAGGCTGCAGGTGGTGAAGCTGCTCGCTAAGATGTTTGGGGCCAAGGACTCTGAGCTGGCTGCGCAGAACAAACCTCTCTGGCAGTGCTACCTGGGCAGGTAATGTTTTAGAGTCTGTAGCATTGTAGCACTGATGCCTACAAGAACAAACTCGCACATCTGTCACTTATCTGCTTTTTGTTGAGTTTTTCAAAATGCAATATAGTATAATAGTTTATTTTAGCTGTAACTGTAGTCACATTGTCATTGCATTTGTGTCGGTTATTTCCCATCTCTTCGTTTCTAGACACAGAAGCATGTTTCCTTGATTTAAACCTGTATGATACCTATGAAAAGTGACAAACCACCTGCAGAAGGCGTAACCTGCCTAGCAGGATGAATTAAAGGCCGTTTACATTTTTCAAACCATCATGAGTGACTTGATCTGGATCATTCATACCAGTGTTTGTGGTCTCAAGTTTCCACCTCTTAAAAAAATGAAGATTACATATCACTGAAGGACCTTTGTTGCATTAGTAAGTTTTCTGTCAGGCCTCCTGAGACAAAGCGTGTTCACAAATACATACTTAACTGCTGGAGAGGGCTGAAACTGCATAGCTTAATAACTCATCTCCTGATTGTTTTCAGAACTGATTTTTAATCCAGTGGTTCTCAACTGGTGTAGCTTGAGGACCTGCCTCTGCCTTGTTAATGACAAACTGACCCCAAAGTCTGAAAATTTAACAAAACCTACAACTGAAAAAGAAACACGACAAAACAAACACATTTCAGTAAAGCTCCTGTAATAATGTGTACATTTTTGGCAACGTTTCTGTGATTCTGAGGAATTACCCTGTTATATTCCTGCCTGGATGATTTTGTTGTTTGGGGTATTGCTTTGCAGACTAGCGAACATTAAAGGCATTGTTTATTCCCTAAAGGTTCAATGACATCCATGTGCCTATCAGACTGGAGTGTGTGAAGTTTGCCAGTCATTGCCTCATGAACCATCCAGACCTGGCTAAAGACCTCACAGGTAAATCAGCTGAAATTTTTCTCTTCATGTGACTAAAAACTTATGACCAAGTAACCAAAAGCTTTAAATATTAAGTTATGACCACAAATAAGACCATTATTGTACATTACTACCTATATTATTCTTTTGCATTGTGTATTTTAGTAGAGACAAATAGAGTTTTTTCTGAGTATTTTTTCTGATTGAGAGGTGATCTCTTCTCACATATCTCTTATTTGTTTCTGTTTTCTTTCCCAGAATTCTTGAGGGTCAGATCACATGACCCAGAAGAGGCAATTCGCCATGATGTTATTGTCTCTATAGTAACTGCTGCCAAGAAAGACTTATCTCTAGTCAACGATGCTTTACTTAATTTTGTTAAGGAGAGGACCTTGGACAAAAGAGTGAGTCTCAACAATCTTTTAATATTTACTTTGTGTTTTATACAGTTTGTTGTACGGTAAAGCATGCATAAAGTCAAAAAATGTCTCCCTCCCCTAATATCAGTCATTATCATAATTACACTGCGCCAATTTATCGCCATGAAAATGGAGTCACTATTCCTGTTTGGCCTCAGGATGAATCCATATGAATCCTTAATTGAGACATGTTAAGATTAAAATGTTTTGAGTTTGCCTGTCAGCTCCATGTTCATTTAAATTCAAGGCATTTAACACAAGTGTCTGTCTACATGAAGGACATGGATGTTGAAAGTGTAGTGGTGCTTAGGAAATGTTGATGCAAACATGCAGTTTGCCATCTTTCATCTTTGCTGACAAATGATTTCACTTTGATAACTCTGGACATCCCTGTCTTCTTAATGCGTACATTAGCCTTGCTGCATTTGGGATTGTCTCATCCTCTTTTTGGCCAAAGTGGTTGAAGTGGCCGCAGCATTTCCTCACCACTAATGTTTGTGGCCTTCTTTTTTTACTTTATTTGGAGTTATGTAGAATTCTTTATATTTACCACAAACATTAGTGACACAACCTACTGAGTGATCCATCTTTTCCTGTTTTACAGTGTGGATATAAAGTAGAGCAAAACAGTCAAATACGCGGTTCTTTTCCTGGAAAATCAAGCAAAATGAGATACACAGTCGTTTTGATTGAGATGTCTATGTAAATAAAAAAGGTTGTCTAGGGGGGAAAATGAATTCCACTTTACCCAGAGTTCCTCATTTGGTTTTCTGCAGTCAAAGCAAGAAGGTGACTCAACACATTATAAAGACACAGATTATACCAGTTCTCTGTTGATGGGTTGTCTGGTTTAAGCCACTTTTGATTACTTTCTTCTTGGTAGCAATACCTGGTAAACCAAACATGTATTTCATTAAGTTCTTTTGGATGTCTCTAAAAGTGCCGCATACATTTTTTGATTCTCTCCATGAGGTTGATTCTGTAATCTTTCGTTGAGATTAGCGTTATTTAGTCCTGGCTTCCTCAGAAATGGAAATATGACTTTACTTTCCCATTTTTATTTTTGGTGATTGGTATGCTCTAGTTTTACCTCCTCAAGATAATCCTGAAATTATTTCAAGACCAGAATCTGTGGCCCCATTTTCAACTACAGCTCCTGTTACTTTATGTTGTTGCTTCCAGTTTATACAGTTTTGAAGTTTTAATTTTTTTACAGTCATATGTCCAGCCCACATGGGCTTATATGACTTACAGAGTCCACAGTAGTTCTTTCATTGTTAAGAACAGAAGAGGAGAATGGAGACGGAAGATTTTTTAATTAAATAAACTCTCGTTTTCTTTTCAGGCTTTAAAAGGAAACCTACATGCTAAGACAAGTACATCTTAGTGGATAGATAATTCACTAGATACCTGTTCTTTGTGAAAATTTGAAGTTAAAAACTCACCAGAATGCCGCAGTGTTTTAGTCCGCTAAGTAGTGTGACATCATGGGGCTTCAGCGCTCCTCTGCCTGTACTATTTCTATGCATTTGTCGCTTATCAGATCATTATATTATGAACCTGATCCACTGTTAGAGAAACAATAATCCTGAAGCCCTTACTCTCTGTGTAAATTAAATTAACTGTAGAAATATAGTCATAGAGGCAAAATGGGGTGAGTGGAGCTGATATAGTTTATATTAGCGCCTGTGGAGAGAGGGAGCCTACCTGGGTGAGCAGTCCTGACCTTTGTTCCCCCTGCACCTTTTTTTTTTTTTATTTTTTTTATTTTGGCAGATACATTCTTACATATTGTCTCACATGATTACAGCTGTACTACTGTTAAATCCACACCACATTTTTTGAGACATTCCATTCTCCAGTTATCCAAATGTTGCCCTTCCAAAGTATTTTTTTAAAACATTTTTTTAAACAATGTAGCATAGTTAACTATATATAGTCGAACATGGGAAGCTCTTCAGTCCATGGTTCATCAGACATCTATGGTAAGGAAAACAACCACCTATACATATATACACATACACATATATCTGCATGTATTCCTACTCCGCATACATATCCACATACATGCGTATATAAGACAAGATCAAACAGAAACTTACATATACATGGTGACTTTTTGATGTCCATATCTACATTTCATATTGTGTCAAGCATCTAAATCCTTTATTGCGTCAACCTCACTTCAAACATATTGTTGAGTTAATTAAAATCTGATCGAATTGGTTTGATATATTCAGTCCCCCCTGCAGCTTTAAGAACTGTTATCCACACCTGGTCAGATCCTCATCATATACCAAAGTCTCAGTGATCACCTGAACGCTTAATATGCTAATAAACACAGAGGCCCATTAACCCCTTTAATAGACTTTGAAAATAGGAAATAATTAAGACTTTCCACAGCACAACCTGTGTTTGTGGTCCTTAAAGCTGTATAGATGTTAGGCCAGAACTGCTCACCCAGATAGACTCTCACTCTCTTTCTCTGGTCAGGCATTAATACAGACACTATAATATCAGCTCTACTCACTCTTTTACCTCTATGCCTATATTCACTTTGATTTACACTGAGAGTAATGTCTTCAAGATTTTCATTTCACTAACAGTGCTATTAGTTCATAATATAAAGATTTCATGGCCGACTAATGAACAGAAATTGTTTGGGCAGAGGACTGCTGAAGCCCCATGACTACCAGAGTAAAACATGGCGGCTTGTTCCGGCACCAGTGAAGTTTAGTGAGAGGGTTTTGTCAGTCTCTCTCTGACTGTCTGGGATTTGATACCAAAACGGTATGTCTTAAACAAGCTGAATAAGTTGGCTCGTCAGTGTACTGTGAGTGTGATAAAAGTTTAATGTCTGACTGGAAAAATCTTCAACTTCCTCAAACACCCAGCTCTAGTGGCATTACAGTTTTTCTTTTGAGGACTTCAGCCTCTCGTGAAGCTGTCATTTAACTTGTTTTGCTTTTCTTGTCTTATCCTATTCCTCAATCAGTGGCGTGTTCGTAAGGAGGCCATGATGGGTCTGGCATCGATCTACAGGAAGTACTCGCTACAGGGAGAGGGAGGGAGGGAGGCCTCTAAACAGATTTCCTGGATCAAAGACAAGCTGCTCCATATCTACTACCAGAACAGTATCGATGACAGGTTTGTGTTCTCGCCCGCTGTAGAAGACATTATACATCATTAATTTTAATAAAAGGTTTATATCTATAGGGTAGAGTTTCAAACTGAAAATATGCTGATCAGACTGTTTGAGTTTCTCAAGTTCATAGCTCTTTGTTTGTTCAACTGCAGCTTTTGTCTTTACATTACTTTGGGCAAATGATGATAATAATTAATAGTAGACATTTATTAGTGCACCAAAGGCTTTTATTACTTTTTTAAACAGATTTTAAGATAACAAAGAGAAAAGCTTCTCTAATGAAACTTTTAGTCTGTTTATTTTGACAGCTTTCATACAGGGTAAACTGTCGCTGTACAGCAATTCATTTGACCGCCTACAGTAACCTCAGGGCACAGCAGATACAACTGTTTTTATAATTAAAATTCAGTCAACTCTGTAGGATTTGCATTTAGACTCATTTTAGCTGCGAGACAACACACTGCAGTATTACTTTGAACTGAGAACTTGGGATTATGTTTTTTTCTCCACCTACACCCACAACATGGAGACCATAAGTGCCTCTCTGGTGGTTGTTGAAAGTCATTCTGCAGAATGTCAGAAGCTGAAGCAGCACCTCTGAAAAAAAAACACACAAAACACCACAGTCTGGGATCTGATTGCTGAAAAGTGTTTGAGGGTGCAGTTGTCCTTTGAATCACTATTTGTGCTGCAGTGGAGCTGTTCTGCTGGCAACAGGAAAAGTCTGTATTGTGACAGGCAGTTCCTGAGTATGGATGTGTGTTAATGTGCAATTATCAAACACTTTAGTACTGAAATACTTGTGCATGCTCAGCAAATTTTCTCTTGAAAAAACCCTGCCCTTCATCATGAAAAACAGGTTCATTAAGCATCTAAGGCCCAGTTTCCTCATACCATATGGGACACAGTAATAGCCCCCTGCTTGTGTGCATTCACATTTTAACTGGCCTGAGCTTGTAGATATAAAATGACATCCAGCCAGTTTAAGCAAGAGGATCTGGCTGCAGACCTTGAGCAGACCTCTATGGTGGGGCGTTCAGCAGCAGACCTCTCCACTGGAGCGATGGCGTATATTACCCAAGCCAAAATTGTAAGACTTGGTAGATTTTCGATCCCTTTTTTTTTTAATTTTTTTTTTTTATAAAACTGTGCTGTCGTGTAAAGTAGCGACTCACCAGCTGTATCTGAAACAACATACTCATTTCCAACACAAAAATGATTTCGGACATTACTCCGGCCGCAGGAAACAACGTCATTGCCGTCTCACAACAACGGCTTGTAGATTTCCATGACAACAGCCGAGGATCAAAATTGACTGTAGAAATTCACTGAAAACTGATACTGAACGTTAGGTATTTTCACAAAAAATAGAAATACTAATAGATAAAGAAGTTTTGTGTCTTTAGTGGTAAAATAGTACACATTTTTGTTTTATCACTGATTTTTGCAGAAAGATGATGGTCTCATGTCTTGTAATCCTCATAGGGTGGAAAAGTTACCCCGTTTTGAATCCTTAACATTTTCTTAAAGATTAAATACTTTGGTTAAAACCAACAAAAAAGGCTTTAAAGTGTTCCTGCGCTCCTCTCGTTCGTCATGTTTGAGAGCAGCAACTGTCATCGCCCCAGTGTAGAGGTCTGCTGCTGAACACCCCACCACAGAGGTCTGCAGCCAGATGCCTCTCAGTTTAACAGGCATCTGGCTGCAGACCTCTATGGTGGGGCATTTCTGTTCAGACCTCTACACTGGGGGGGACCTAGACCATTGGGCGGGAAGTGACATACTAACCTCTTGGTTTTCCTTTGTTTGTGGTGTTAAATGTGCCCCCCTCAGTAAATTTTAGATTTGTATCCATAAAATTCAACTTTTTGTGAAAAATAGTCACGTACCATAACCTCTGACAGAGAGCAGAAACTATACGTCATTTAGTAAGTCATCGTGCTTCAAGCTTTTTACATGTTCGGCCCGATCCTGTTTAGCATGTACATTAATGATCTGCCATCTTTATGTGAACAGTGTGATATTTTAATGTATGCCGATGACTCAGTTGTTTGTACTCATGGTAAAGTGCTGAGGAGGTTGCGCTCAAACTAACCAATGAGATGTGTAAAATCACCTCCTGGCTCAATCAACACTGTTTGCAGTTAAATGTGTCAAAAACAGTTTGCATGTTTTTTGTTTGTTTGTTTGTTTGTTTTTAACTAAAGGTCAAATTCTTGACATTAAACATGACAGGGTTGTATCTGTGTCACAATACAAATACTTGGGGCTTCATATTGATTAATCTTGACTTAAAAAAAATATCCAAAAAAGTCTGAAAACAAAGTTAAATTCAGCTTTGCAAATTTCGGGTTCATCAAAAATTCCCTATCAACTGCTGCAGCTAAGATGTACTTACACTCAATAATTCTCTCTCACATCACCTATTGTGTGTTATGTTGGTCAAATAGACTACAACCCTAAAACCACTGGAATCATTATATCAACAAGCACTCAGAATTTTAGACAAGAAACCATTCAGTTTTCATCATTTCCACATCCTTAAGAAGTATGGTCTGTTCAGCTGGGAAAACCTGATCAAATACAACAATGTCTGTCTAGTGTATAGGGTTCTGCATGGCTTAGCAGCCCCACCTCTATCAGGCTTTTTCAACTTTATCAATGATGCAAACAGAACCACTAGAGGTGCTGCTAGGAGGGAATGCATAATTCCACTCAGAAAAATCACATATGGCCAGACTGTCTTTCCCTTCAGAGCATCACACCAGTGGAATTTAATACCACAACCAATTCGAGTCACCATCCTGTCATTCATTTAAACATAATGTTAAGAAATGGTTGATTGAGAACCAACAATGTCAACACTGATGCTGCGGCTACCTATACTAACATTAACTGTACCATTTCAATTGTGATAATAATTGTTCTTGTGAATCATGTTGTAAATGTTAATTTTATCGTTATTACTTCTTTTTTATTGTTGTATGTTATATTTTATTCTACGATGCCTAATAACATCTAGCAAAGGGACTATCAATGAAAATTAGCCTCTCAGCTTTCTCGGGCACATTTACATATGCTCAAATGTTGATTAATGTACACTGTCCCTTTTCAAATAAATACATTTAAAAAATTTAATTAAGATCATGCCCCGTGGTCGAGGTTGCCCCATTGTAGAGGTCTACAGCCAGATCCTCTTGGCAAACTCTGCCCACACTTCAAGTAAATACTTCTTGGTCCTCTGCATGATACCAACTAGAGGAATGTTTTTATGTAGCATGGCTTGGCATAAATCCAATCGTTTACGTTGGTCCCCTCTGACGTAGTCTCATGGTTAGGCCGGCAACGGTAGTCAACAGTATAAAGTGGGTAGCATTATTATCACACATTTATAAATGTTGGCCCGTCTTCACAATATGATGGCTTGTCATGATGGCTAGCATGGTGAACATGCTACATACAGTAGTAAGTCACTGGCCTGCGCTGCTATCCATACCTTGATATTACCGTATGTATGACGAATGAAGCGTTAAATTTATCATTAGAACATGTAAACATGAATCAGCTGTGTCTCCTACAGCTAGCAAAAGCAAGAAGTCATGCTACATTGCAGCGACCTTTACCTTCGTTTTGACATGTGGTGTTTCACCAAACTTTACACCAACTATCGTAGTTACAGGCACAAGCGGGGTCATGGCTGGAGCAATAATAAAGATGCTTACCTGTGGCGTCAGCCACTCACAAGGGAAATGGATGCATTATATAGGGGAAGTCCCCAAACAATAACTCAGTGCAGTATTTTAGGATTTTATTGAAATCTACACATATTTATGATTTTATGATTTTTTTAATGGCACCAGTTTCGAACCAGTACACCCAAGAAGTCTTCTGAGAAGTTTCAATGAAAATTGAAGCAATGACATGGCATGTAAATCAATACAGACACACTGCCAATTATAGTAGTAAGATGCTAACCTTATTATTTAAAATGTTTGTCCCCATGTCCACATTCTATGAGCTACTGTTCAGTGCCTAAGCCCACCTCTTCACCTCTTTCGTGCCAGAGTCCAGGAAGTTTTCCAGGCTTGAGTATGGTGCGGAGTAATCACACTAATCACACTGGGCTTTGGGGGTCAAACATACCTGAGCATGTTAAGGATTGCTTGGGAGAGTGTGCCCTAAAAAGGTCTTACTTGCAATGAAGGAGGCATTAAAAATTGGCAGTCATGCCTACTGCAGTGAGAAATGTGTTTAGACGGACAGTTGCTGATACATTTAGCTTGAAAGTTTCAGTAATAGATCGTACTTTCAGTCTTGCATAAATCATAATGTCAGTAAAATCAACAAGGTATTTACAATTACATCTATTTTATTCAGAGGGATTCCCAAACTTTTAACAGCACTTTCCCGTCTTGCCTTAAGTCGTGACCCTGATGTAGATAATCCCATTAAATGAATCTAATGTTAGCTAAAGACTGTCAGGTCTATCAGCTTATGCCTTTAAAGAGGAAAAACAAAGCATGTTACTTCCTGAGGATATGCCACATTTGAAGCCATGTTTTTTCTTTAAATGTGTTTTTCACCTTCTGTGTGCATGTCAGGTTGCTGGTGGAGCGGGTCTTTGCCCAGTACATGGTGCCTCATAACCTGGAAACCACTGAGCGGATGAAGTGTCTGTATTACCTGTATGCCACGTTGGACACAAATGCCGTCAAGTAGGTGTTCTCTTGTTTTAAAGATTACCAACGGTTCTCAAACTTGTTTTTTATACTTGCTGTTAAGTCTTTCTCTGTAAGGTTTCAAGAGATTTTATTATGATGAAAAATGTCAGCAATACATTTTTTTTATGTCCTTTCACATGTCTGACTCCTTTTTGTGCCTTTTAGAGCTCTGAATGAGATGTGGAAATGTCAGAATCTGTTGAGAAACCATGTCAAAGACCTGCTGGACTTGGTCAAAAAACCCAAGGTAACTCTGAGTGAATCACACCACAAATAGCCAGTATCTCTTCTTTCATGTTTCAAGCTTATTTCTTTCTTGTTTATTTGTGTTTGTTGCAGTCTGAAGCCTCAAGCAAGGCCGTATTTGCCAAGGTCATGGTGATCACAAGTAAGTGATCTTAAACATTTGAAATGCCTTATTGTTTCTGACTGATTGAGTAGCTAATTTATGCCCCCCACAAGATTTCATCAGTATAGCCGTAGAAACAAAATTATTGAAATAGGCCGATCTGTGTAGTCTTTGTAGAAACAAGTTTATTTGATTCTCTACAGGGAACCTCCCAGACCCAGGCAAAGCCCAGGACTTTGTGAAGAAGCTGGCTCAGGTCCTGGACGATGACGAGCGGATCAGGGATCAGTTGGAGACTTTAGTCAGCCCCTCTTGCTCCTGCAAGCAGGCTGAAGTGTGTGTGGTGAGTATTGATGTTTCATAGATCAGATTGCTGTGTTGTGTCCTCTCATTGAAATTCTGCCATCCCACCACTGGCCTTGTTTTTATTTTGATAAATCACCTTGGAGTTAAAGTAAGCTTAATTTTATTGAACTGTTTGTTGGAATAAAGCACTCACACAGAGAGCATCTCAAGATTCTTAAGTAAGATTCATGCATTCAGTTAGTATTTTTAGTAACAAAGCCAAGAGAGAGAACAGCCGAGACAGTGAGGAAGAGTTTGTTCTCTCCCAAAAAGCATCAATAATGAATGTTTAAAACCTTCCTGTGCTTTTGAACCTTTAATGACTGTCAATGAATGCTCACTCCATCTTCTAACGGTGAATCAGCTGAAACATTTTTCTGCAGCTTTCCTCTTATATATAAGCAAACACTTCATGTTGTTTTGTAATATCAAAACAACAATGTTGAGAGAAAAAAAATGTCAACTGTAGAAACAGGCCCTTATTCATTTTTGCCCATCATTTCTGTCAACAGTGTTTGATTTCTGTATGTGTTCAGTGACTCTTCAGGATTAGGATCTTGCTCATTAGACTTGAATATTTAAATTTAATCAAATTAAAGGGTGCCCATCATTGACCATGTTGTTTTTTTGTGTAACTTTCTTAGCGAGACATCACCAAGAAGCTCAGCAGCCCCAAACAGCCCAGCAATCCTTTCTTGGAAATGGTCAAGTTCCTGCTGGAGAGAATCGCTCCTGTCCACATTGACACGGAGTCTATCAGGTGCACTAATACACATTTTTAATCATCACTACAAAGACAGCAGAGATTCAGCTGGGAAGATTTTGACCTTTTTCTCTCTCTTATGTCTTAGTGCTTTGATAAAACAGGTGAACAAATCTATAGATGGAACCGCTGATGATGAGGAAGAAGGCGTCCCCACTGAAGAGGCCATCAGAGCAGGACTGGAACTACTCAAGGTAGAAAAATAAAAAACTATTTATCTGCAGAATATAAAAAAAAAAAAAGGCTAGGCCGTCGTGTCATTATCTTTTGTTGTTGCTTCATCTATCAGAGAAAGGCATGTAGGAGGAAACGATCAAATTGACCGACTTTCATTCATATCAGTCTTGTTGCTGGGTTGTCAGTGTGAAGTGCTGCCTGCGACTCAGTAATCAGTGAATAAATAGACTCTTTTGACTCTGTCTTGTTGAGTTAGATAATTGATGAGAGCAAAAGGAAGGGAAGGGGGAGAAAATGAACTAGCACTGATTGATAATAGCACTCATGCAGCTTCCCCTGAGGTGTTTGTGACAGAAGCATTCATTACGAAAACAACACATTAAACACGGATGCCATGAAGACCTCAGATCCTTTCTCTTAATCTGTGTTCACAGATGTCAATTCAAACACATTTCCTGATTTATTACTGAAAAATACCATAGCATGTCCATCAGTTTGACACTTCTTCAATGTTTCCACCCCTCACAGGTGCTGTCGTTCACACACCCAGTGTCGTTCCACTCTGCAGAAACATTCGAGTCTTTGCTGGGTTGTCTGAAGATGGATGATGAGAAGGTTGCAGAGGCTGCGCTGCAGATCTTCAGGAACACAGGCAGCAAAATGGAAGAGAGTTTTCCTCACATCAAATCGTACGTTTCAGTGCTGGTTTTCCTTTCCTTTCCCTTCAGATTGTTAACAAAGTGCATGCAGTTAAATCAAGCATTCAGTGAAGTCATGAATATTCTGGAAATGCTCTCTTTGAACATCTGAGGATCTTTGTAACTCTGTAACCACTTCCTTTGTCTCTAATTGTGTTGTCCTGCTTGCTCCCCCAAGTGTTCTGCTGCCAGTACTGCAGGCTAAAGCAAAGAGAGGCCCCCCTAGACAGGCCAAGTATGCCATCCACTGCATCAACGCCATGTTTACCAACAGGGACACACACTTCGCCCAAATCTTTGAGGTCAGCAAATCCAGTCTCTCCTATTCATAATTTTTTAAACACTTTCAATAAGCTTGAAAATTGATGCACATTTTTCTAGTGTTTGACAAACTTTCCAAAGCTTGTGTGTTTGTTCCACATTAAATTTGGCCTTGCTTTTATGGTTATGCAAAGCAGTTAATGAAAAGTGTGTTTCTGCAGCCTCTCCACAAAGGCCTGGACCCTGCTAACATGGAGCAGCTCATCACTCCTCTGACCACCCTTGGTCATCTGGCTCAGCTCGCCCCAGAACAATTCGCCGCACCGCTCAAATCTTTAGTTGCTAACTTCATTGTGAAGGACCTGCTCATGAATGATAGGGTAAACACATCAAATACAGACATGCATATCAAATATACAAAGTTTGTGATTGGAGGCAAAGCTTCTTCTAATTGTTCTTTCAATTTCAATTAATCTAAACAAATATTAGCCAGTTTCTTACACCAGTTTTATTAGGAAAAGGAATTTCTAACACAGTATTGCTCAGATTTCTATAAAATAGTTGACGGAAATGCCTTTTGTTGTCTTCCATTATGATCGACTTACTGTACTTTCTGTGATTTTTTTTTGTAGATCCCAGGCAAGAAGACGACCAAACTTTGGGTTCCTGATGATGAAGTGTCTCCAGAGACGATGGCTAAGGTCTGCTAGACATCTCTTTAAAACTCTATAAATATTCTTCTGTTTTGTTTTTTTTTTTGTTTTTTTTTTAAAGTGTTATTTTCATGCATTTCCCCACAGGGCTGCTTTATGTTTTTATCTCACACATCCTTACACCTAGGCATCGCTGCATCAGTGGTGCTTCAAAAATTGTTGCCCAAAGATGTTTAATTATTTTTCTTTTCACCCTCTTTTTTTCAGATCCAGGGCATCAAGCTGATGGTGAGGTGGTTACTGGGAGTGAAGAACAACCAGAGCAAGTCAGGCAACTCCACCCTAAGGATGCTGACTGCCATTCTGCACAGTGACGGAGACCTGACAGAGCAGGGCAGGATGAGGTGAACAGCAAGAACGCAGATTTTAACCACAAGAATTGAATGAACTCTGCAGGTCTCTCCCAAGAGCAGGTCACAGAGCAACTTAAATTAAATTAATTGGTAGCAGTTTATTCAAGTGGGCCCTAATTACCTAGTTCTTTTATACTAATTGTAATTATTCTGTTATGTTATTATGTAATTATTATAAGAAAAAGGTGGTAACGGGGTGTCCACGGGTCCTAAAAAGTATAAAAAGTTGATAAACTAATTTAGCCAAAATTAACACCTTTAAAAAGTATTAAACAGTCTTAAAAGTAAAAATGAGGTCTTTGATTTTTTGCTTTTATTTTTACATTAAAGAGGTTGCAGTCTGCATGGCTTATGGAAATATAGAATTGAAATAATACAACTCAACTAAACTGAGCTATTGCTGATCAGTTGCAGCAGTAGAGTGGTCATTGACACATTAATGCTTTAAGAATTAAAAAAATAAAGAGTATTATAAGTATCCTAGAGTGAGCATTTTAAGCCTTTTTTTTTTTTTCTTTAAACCTAAATGTATGCTGTTCTACTTTTTAGCTTTAACTGTGGTGCAAAACTTGTAAATAAGTAGTTCTAGATTGTGGTTTAACTTTTGGGCCACTTAAAAGAAAAATAAGACCTTACATGCAGATTCCTTATGGTGTAATTAGTATTTTTTATCATAGATAATTTTCCAAGAAAACCTAATTTGCATACTACAATTAGAAATGTTACATGTAGTGTTTCTTCTTTTTGTTACATTTCTGTATATACAGAGCCCATATGTAACTTTTTCTAATGTAAAGGGTTAGAAAATTAAAGTGGAATAATCTTAAAAAGTCTAAAGAGGGTCTTAAAAGTATTAAATTAAATGTTAGATTTTCTCGATATACCCTGGGTAATACCCTAGTAATACATTTGCATTTTACCAAGTAATAATTCAGTGATATTAAGAGAGTATTTAACTAGTAGTAATGTTTTTACCATCAAGTAATTCCCCATAATACCGTAGCAATTCTCTGGTAATTAGGTGATATTTACCCCCACCCTCTCAACCTAACTCTAACCCTAACCCTGGTAATATTGTCGTAGATCTCTGGTAATAAGGTTGTATTTTACCAAGTAATTTCCTCTGAATAAGACTATAATTTTCTATACAAGTTGCTTGATAATTCCCAGGTAATTTTTTTTATTTTGGGTTGTTTCTGAATTTTTATTTTATTTTTTTTTCAAATAAATTTTTGTGTTTGGTTAGGGTAATGGTAAAATACTACATAAATGCCAGAGAATTGCAACAATATTACTAGGAATTATTCAATAATTAATACATTTTTACTAGGGAAATACTTACTTAATATATACATATTTCTGAGTTATTACTTAGTAAAATGCAAAATTATTACAAGGTAATTACCTCTTAATACTATAAAATTATTTGGTGATCAGTGCCCACTAAAATAAAGTGTTACAAATTATTTTGTTGTTCTTCATCTTTGCATTCTTCTGAACTAAGACTGGGAAATTATGATAAACGCGACTTGATAATGTTTGAAACATGGAAAGGGAGAGCAGACGTTACAGAGTGGTGTTGTTTTTTGGCATCAGGTTATGTTATGAACCCTAGATAATTTGAACTTGTGTAACAGTTGTTTAGAAATATTTCTGGTGGCGTAAATAAGCTCCAAGCTTCTCCCTTCCTTTTTTTTATACTGATTTCCTAATTTTGTGTCAAACAATCTTGTTTGATGTTTGTTTTCTTAAGCTGTTTGTAGCAAAAGTGAAATATTCTTTCATTTATTCTCTTCCCACAGTAAACCTGACATGTCAAGGCTGCGGCTGGCAGCAGCATGCGCCCTCCTGAAGTTGGCACAGGAGCCCTGCTATCATGAAATCATCACGTTGGAGCAGTATCAGCTGTGTGCTCTGGTTATCAATGTAAGAACCAGCCAGGTCTCCTCTTTCCAGGAAGGCTAAGACCTGCATCTTATTTTACATTTTCATGGCTCTGATTTTGTATCGTTTTTAAAATGGCACACTCGTATTGGGGATAATTTTTCTACAACAACCCTCCAAACATCACTCAAGCATCCCTCCCAGCATCTTTCTTAACGTTTCCTCATCCGTCTCTTCCTTCTAATCAGTTTTCTTCTTTTCTGCTCATCTCCCTCTTTGCTTTTCAGGATGAGTGCTACCAGGTGCGACAGTGTTTTTCCCAGAAGCTCCACCGAGGCCTGTGCCGCCTCCGTCTGCCTCTGGAATACATGGCAGTATTCGCGTTGTGTGCCAAGGACCCTGTGAAAGAGAGGCGGGCTCATGCTCGTCAGTGCCTGGTGAAAAACGTCAACATACGCAGAGAGTACCTCAAACAGCACGCCGCCATCAGTGGTAAAGAAAACTCAACACAACAGACTAATTCATTATGAAATCAGACGTTTCAATTTGAACATTTTTTTATTAACAGAACTGCAGAGTTCTGCAAACCATATCTATTTAATTTCTTGCTGTGATGTAAACTGGATTATTTGAAAGGTTGGGATTGTAGGTTTTGTACTGGGTACTGTAAACTGTACATCTTTTAGTAAAAGTACAAGACCTCCTCCTCCTTTTTTATTATTTAACTTTTTTTCTTACCTTTTTCATAGTGTTCTTCAACTTGCCATTAAGCTTGAGCACTTCTGTTTTGATTTATAGTAAATTATTTTGCATTGATGTCCTACTTGTTGTAAATTGTGTTTAGTTGATCAGATATTTCCCTGGAAATGCATTCTCATACTCCTTTGTACAACGGTTGCTATCCAAAATTAAAAAATTGATGTGATTTGATCTAATTCATCATTTGTTTGCCTGCAGATAAACTGTTCTCTCTGCTGCCTGAGTATGTGGTGCCCTACACCATCCATCTGCTGGCACACGACCCTGACTACGTCAAAGTACAAGACATTGAGCAGCTAAAAGAAATCAAAGAGTAAGTACTGAACGGGGAAGCTTTAAAAATAAGGGCTATATCAAATTCCCTCTCTTAAGCCCAGTTCAGACCAAAGATTTGAGGCAAAACTAGCAATTTAGAACATTGCAGGTTTCAGAACGAGCTGGTGCAGCTCGGATCAAGTCATCTGATAAAGTCGCCTGCGATTCAGCTTGACAAGTCACAGACAGCTGGTAGCAGGATGTTGCAAGCATACAAATGTGAAAATGGGAAATAAAATCTTATTTTGAAATGCTATAAATAGCAGTGTCATTAGATAAAGTCAAGCTATGAATTTCGAAATAATTACATCTGTATTTTGTTTTTCACATGGAAACTTCAGTGCATGAACACTCCTGTCACAGCTGATGGAGGAGACAGGATGGTTAATGGACTGAAGTTTACATCTGAAAACTGAAAGAAAAAAAAGACAGATATAATTGTGCTCAAGAAGCGGATAAATGTGAACAGGGGAAATAGAAAAATAGTTTTGAAAAGGCTCTCCTTTTTCAGCTGTAGACAAGCTTTTTTTGTTTTTATAAAAATTGCAGGCAAATTCCTGCTCCTGCACTTGTCTAAATATCATATTTTCTTTGACAACTATACAGGACTGAGACGGTGAAAACTACTTAAGAGGGTGCTAGACAGTCTATCTCTTTAGGGCAGTTTTGGGTAAAAAGAAATTGACTGAAAGTCTGACATAGTGTTTTTAAATTTTCTTTTTGGTGATTTTCAATACTGGTGACCTTTTGACTAGTAACATAATTTGGACTGTATTGATTTATAACAAATATTAGAGTACTGTGACAGCCGTTTTCCAACCAACAAACACTCAAAGATGGGTATACATACAGAGGGACACAGACAAAAATAAGTGAAATCTAATTGAATAAATGAAAATAAGCTCTACGAATATTTTATTGTTGTCGTTACTCTTCAGTTTCTGAAACTAAAAAATGCTTCTTCCTACCTCTTAGAAATGTGATAAATACTCTGTATTGATGGATTGCATTTAAAATCATGTGTGCTGACGTCAAACTTTTCTCCTCCTTAGGGCTCTGTGGTTCGTCCTTGAGATCATTATGGCCAAGAATGAGAACAACAGCCACGCCTTCATTAGAAAAATGGTGGAAAACATCAAACAAACAAAAGATGCACAGTCCCCCAATGACTCCAAAACTAACGAGGTATGCAGTAACTGAAGTTACTGAATATGATCCACACACCGCCTGAGCTGTCATCCTGAGTCACCCATCTTTGTGTCCCTTCCCTGCAGAAACTCTACACAGTGTGTGATGTTGCCATGCACATCATCATGTCAAAGAGCACCACTTACAGCCTGGAGTCCCCCAAAGACCCCACGCTGCCCTCAAGCTTCTTTACCAAACCCGACAAGGTTGGTGCTTTTACCAGACAGTCCTAAATGAGCAACTTTAGGCCACTTTATTTACTTCTCTTAATGTTCTTTGTCTTTATCTGTAGAAATACTAAAAAATTTTGATTACTTCAAACACCATCTGAAAAAAACCTTGTACTAAAAATTAAAAGGTGATGTTTCCAGCCAGTGGGTACTGGTAGTTTGTGGTGCTGCAGGACTTTTTCAGAGCAATATCAGCATAGTTCTCTTAAATTTAACTAACCAGCTTATCCACAAGTATCTCAGGCTTTTTGCAGTTAATCTTCTCTTCTCACAAACAAGCCGCCTGACAGTTTCTGTCTGTTACAGAATTTCAGCAACACAAAAAATTATCTCCCGCCAGAGATGAAGGCCTTCTTCACACCAGGAAAGGTAGGCTCAATCAGACCTCTGGATTGTGAATGTTGGCTTCATTAAATTTCTAGATTTTAACGAATGGGAGTCATATCATCTGTCTTCTCTCACTCCTCAAGCCTAAGTCAGCCAACGTTTTGGGAGCAGTAAACAAGCCCCTGTCAACAGCAGGGAAACAGATCCAGAGTAAAGCTTTTCGTATGGAGACCGCCAGCAATGAAGACTCTTCATCCAACCCAGGATCCCCACAACGGGGCAAGACCAGGTAAAAAACATGTAGGAACAAGCTTAGGGGAAAAACTCTGGTGTTAACAAGCCTTTTCAAAATAAGGGACTAAATCCCATCTTGTTCCTGGGGCATCTTTGTAAATTCATGGAGAAAGTGCTCTGGGTCTAATCATTATTGCACACAAAATAAATAAATGTTCATATACTTCAATGGTTCAATAAAAGGCACGCTTTAGTGTCACTTGTTGCATTCATTTGTGTCTAAAAACACTTTGAAACTATGACTGTTTCAGGCATGACAGCACAGAAATGGATCACAGTGAAAACGAGGACTTCAGCCTGAAGAGAGCAGACAGCACTGACAAGGTATTCATGTCTTTTTCAAGTACTTCTTTGATATTTCCTATCCTGTGTCTAGCTGCTGTGTTGGTAAAACAGATCATCCATGTTGTTTTCAGATTACTAAGCTTAAATTTTCAACTAATATGTGAGTTGTCTCAAAGTGATTGATTTTATTTTATCATAACCAACACACCTGAGAGCGCAGGCTGAAGGTCATCTGAAGGTTTTTCTAGTTTTACTAAAAATATCACAGAAATTAAATATATACTTTGAGTTTTTGTTTGGCAAGTACCAGCCTGTCTTAATCCTCTTAAAAAGTTTCTTCCCACATTTGAAAACATATTTGATTTTTTGGAGGGAGATTTTGTTACAATTTACTATAACTGCACATCCCTATTTTTACTATATTAAGTTTTATATAGAAGCAACAATGAAAAAGAACATTTCTGTTTTAAAAAAACTGTCATAAAACTACATTAATTGCTTATATGGACAAGCTTTAGTTGTGAGTCTCATAAACTGTTTTACTGAACATATATTTTGCTCAGAAAACACTAAAACAAACAAAAGCATCTCATAAATATTTCCTTAAATGACTCAGTATCTTTGGACAAGTTTAAATAGACATGTTGCTGTGATGCACAGAAGTGTTTCCAGTTATAAACCCTTTAGTCTCAGTGTTTTGATAGCACTGTGCAAACACCTGTTCGGTTTAAGCCAGATAAGATTAGTGAGTACATGTTGTGTAAACTATCACCAGATCTACTGTGGACACATTTTTTTCTGTATTAAGTAAGTTTATTTTAACAGGAGGCAAACTGTTTTTTGTTTTTTGGTTTTTTTTTTTTTTTTGGTTTGTTTGTTTTTTTTTTGGTTTGTTTCATTTTTTTAGGAGCTTTTCAGGAAGAGTAACACTTTATGTTCACAGAAAGGTTCTGACTTTGACATGAAACATCCATCTACCTCAATTGAAAGCCTGTGTTTACTGGTTGGTCCCGCTGTACAGGATATTGAAAAACCCCGTGGTCGCAAACGAGGCGTGACCTCCAGCGACGACCAGGACAGCAAGCCGAAGCGCGGACGCAAGAAGGCATCAGCAAACACGACAGCTGCAGCTGAGTCTGAAGACCAGTGGGACGACGACAACCGGCCAGAGGACGAACAGAACAGCCCGCCAAAAAAAGGACGCAGGGGTCGGCCTCCAAAGTCCGCTACTCCAAGTCAGGACTCACCTGCCAAAGGAAAGAGAGGGAGAAAGAAGGCAGCCCCTCCACCGGAGGATGATGACGAAGAGGAGGACGAGGAGAGGGGGGAGGAGGAAGCAGACGAGGAGGAGGAAGAGGATGACAGGAGCAGTGAAAATATGGAGTTGAAGCCCAAAGGAGGAAGGCAGGCTAGGACACCACGGCGATCGCAAGGGTGAGATACGGAAAAAGAGCCTAAAGGAAACAAACAGATCAGATTTGATAACAGTTGTGATTTTTGCACCGATATTCCTTTCAGAAAGATACACTTTTAAATTCTAACTGAAGTGTCCTTTGTATTTTGTCTTCGTCAAACAGCTTGGATTCAGCAGAGTCGACACCGCAGAAGAGAAGAGGACGTCCGCCCAAATCAGCTCAGCCACCTGCCAAGAAGCCAACGTAAGGTTCACACGGGCTTTGTGCTCAGCAGATTTTGTTCTAACTCCTTAATGGGTATATTTCATGAGCCATATATTCTCATGGTGCCTTTATTAAACCATAAAAATATATAATCTCCTTTTGTATCAACTAACAAATTCCAGCTCTGGCTGTCCCAGACAAAAGCTAAATACAGCTACTGTATCTTTACAGTTGATTTGGGTCTTTATCTAATATCTTTATGTTGTCTTTATATATTAGATACTGATTTTTTGGATCTACTGAAGGTAAACTTGAGCCAGGACAATTACAACATTATTCACTAGGAATGGGAAAAAGCACAGATGCAGAAATACAACATCAGCCTGACTTGTTCTACTATTATAGAACCATTATGCTTATTATGGATATTTTATGTACAAAAGTTATAGCTCTCTTAACAGATTTTCCCACTAATTTGGCTCGATGTGCTACTACCTTATTACATGGATGAAGATGACAACAGAGATTTATTGACCAAAGGGTTAATTAAAAGCAATTAAAGTCCAACAGGCTTAAGTTAAAGTATTACTCAAGATAAGTGGAAATATTGACACCAAACTGTAGTGGATAGATACATAAATTCAGCACTTATCCTCCTTTGAAGCTCTAGTAGCTCTCAGACTGGGTGCATGTGATCACATAAATGTAGTGCCACAGCTTCATTTTTATTTCAGCATGCATGTTAGGTTGGGGCTTTCAGGCTGCCTGTGTTAGTGCTGTTTCATGTGCCAAAATGTAGAGAACAGAAGACTCGCCCATTTCTAGCCACCTTATTCCTGGGGCCACTACTGTAAATCTGAATGTGGGTGAAATTTCCGGTGCTAAAGTGGAGGTACATTAAATACATGTATTTTAATACAGCAGCTAATGATAGACGCTAACTACGAACAGCAGTTGTTTCTATAGGAATTCACCGCGAATTTGTAAATATTGATACATTGCCTCGTCTCCAGGCGTGGTGGGCGATCGAAGGCAGCTGCTGCAAAAGACGACTCTGAGGAGGAGGATGAAGAAGAGGAGGAGGAGCAGGACGAGGAGCCAACACCTAAGGTACTAAAAATATGGCAAAAATCATGTCTGAATTAAGTTTTCATTTTAAATGAAGAGAGTATGTAGGCATTTAAGAGCTAAGTTTCATATTCTCTCTTCTTATCCTCTTAGGGGCGGAAGAAGGCAGCAGGACGGAGAAGATGAGCTGAAAAAGGAATATAGGACAAAGGAAAGCGGCGAGTCTGTTCTAAGAGATGTGGAAGAATGACGTAGGAAAGAAAATATGGACATTGAACTTTTTAAACTTTTCATATGCCGACGCTCCTACTGTTACACAAATTCACATACTTGCATTTACCACATGCACACTACATGAGTACATCGGTTTCATCAGCTGTGGTTTGTTGCATTGTGATGATGTTAGCCACATTAGGTAGAAATAATTTTAACAGAAAAACAAAAAAAGATCACCCATGTAAATATTCTCTTCTGTCTGTTTCATGTTCTGTTGTTGTGTTTGATGCTGACTGGGGGGATGCTGTAAAGCCTTTACCCGCTGATATTATTATTAAAGTGCTCCCATAAAGCAATATTGCTTATGAATCATTCCCTCTGTGTCACATTTTTAAAAACTAAAAGAGATTAACCATTATCTTTTTGTGACCTTGTGTCATTTTACTTCGATAAAAAATATGCATTTTTGTGTTTACAGTTCTGTATATTAAACCTTTTTTTACCGTTTATTAAGAAATTAAAAAAATGTCTGAACCCTGTTCAAATGTAGAGTTGCCTCTGGAGAAGATTGTAGTGTGCGTCTCAGTTTAAGGTTTGTACTTGCTGGTGTTTGAAAGTCCTGAGCAGCTGTGGTTTTAGTGTTTGTCACTGCTGATTAACTTGGCCTCACATCCACCCAGTCAGATCCTCTGTTGTATCAATATAATTCTCTATAAAACCTGAACTGCTCCTTTTCTCTTTATTTCGCCCTCAAGTGTTCGATGAAGCAGATTGCTTGTTCTCTATTACATTTCTGATATTTTTACATAGGGGCAGCTGGGGCTCTGTGGCAGAATCAATCGTCTTTCATTTGGAAAATTGGAGGTTTGATAATCTTCTCCCAGACCGACACAGCTGCAGCAGATGGTGGTTCAGTATGAGTCTGGTTCTGCTCAAGGTTTTTGTCATGTTAAAGGTGCTTTTTCTCCAGCCACTATTCTGAATGTTGCAAAGTGTTCTGTTCATGGGTTAATTTTACCTCTTTGTAATGAAAAAAAAGCCTTTTTCACACATGCAACGTACAAGACTACAGTATAAACCTGCTTTCATATGAAGTGTCTTGACATAATGTTATTCAAGAATTGGCAGTATACCAAAAAAATGATCCCAACTCCTGCAGTTCACATGTCAAAGGCTACGTTCACACTGCAGGTGAAAGTGACCCAAGTCTGATTTTTTTCCTGACAGTGTCAACAGCTCAAGTCACATTGAATCTGAGCCATTCATATCAGATACCCGTCTTTTGGAATTTGACAGCCAGGTCCCACTCTGACATCACTCTGGAACAACACTGTTCTGTGCTGGTGGGCAAAAGAATCAGCAGAGGTGCATTCTGTGCAATCAAAACAAGCATGGAAGACTGCAGTGACAGAGGCAGTCAGTGAGGCATTAGACCTCATAAGTACTTGTGAAGCTTATACAAGTAGCACTTTAGGGGCAGTATCATAGCAAACCCTTGTTTTTAAAGATTATTTTTGGCATTTTGCTGTTATTTGATTGGACAGCTGAATAGAGACAGGAAATATGGGGAGAGAGTGGGGGAAGACGTGCAACAAACAGGAATCAGGAATCCAGGCGTGGCTGCTGCACTGTGTCACTCCGCCCAGTGGTTTACTCAAGAAATAGTTCCGAGTATTTCCTTCATGCGTCGTAATGTTACACAACTATATGTTATTATTTCATGGTGAGGTGAATGTGCAGGTCACAACTTGTCCACGAGAGCATTTTGGAGTTGTTGGATTGTGTATTTGATGAGTTTGATGAGGGAAAGCCGGAATACCGTCTGCTTACATTGAGTTGGCACAGCAGGTCCTAACCCAGCAACAGCCGATCTAAAAATAGCTTGCACCGACAACTAAAGGTAATGAACCTATTACTAAGACTATAGGGATTATGGCAATGGACGAATTTGCCAAAATGTTTAAGTATCCCTTTAAAGCAAATTTTTAAGAGGCTGCAGACTTGAGTCAATGTTGCGGTCGCCATCAGATCACGTTTTATGAGCTGGTCTGTCGGATCAGTTCAGGTGTTTTCAATTGTGACCTGTTTACAGTTCACAGCAGTCTGTATATTTAAAATGTAATGTGAACAGCAAAACAACAAACTGGATCTGAGGAAAAAGTAAAAATTGAGCATTGAGGCCTGCAGTGCGAATGCGGCCAAAGACACTGAACCCCATGTTGCTTCTACCACATTACCACAGTGTGTGAATGTTTGAAGTGCCAACAGTTCCCCTCTTTAAGAGAATCCTCTGCCATCAGTGTATGAGTGTGATGTGAAGGTGATGAAGAATTTATTTGAGTGATCATCAGAGTGCTTTACAAGTACGGTCTGTTTACAAAAATATAAGTAACAATGAATGCAGCAGAAGAACACACTATAACAATATTCAACTAGTCTGGCTGATATCTACCCCTGGTAGTAGAGATACTAAAACATCCTTTATAGAAATAATCAGTCTTGTGGCTGAAGGTCTCCTTTGCTTTGGTTTTGTAGGTCAAAAAGACGCATCAGTATGAGTTCTGTTAACTAAATTTATAGGCATCAAAGACAAATTGCATTGTGTAATGTTTTAATTGTACACCTTTCTTTTTCCAGTGAATGCATTTCTTGGCACAAAATAGACCGCAACAAAAAATAATCAAGGTTCTACTGAAGCCAAGAGCACACCACACTTCTTTTACTTGAATGAAAAATAGTCACCTGGCATTTGAATGTATTTTGATTTCATAGGGGTGATCCAGTTTGCATAGTTTCAGTTCAGAGCACATAGTTGATGTCCTACACAGAGTTTAATGCTATTGCTAATTTCCTTCTCCTAACCCTAGTTAGACCTTTGAGTAAACTCAGTTCATGAAAAGTTCAACATTAAAGTAAGTAAAGTCATTTCTTTGTAGTCTTAACCCAACTGTACCCAAAGTATGGTGTGTTTTATGAAGCACCTTTTGCTTCACTTTACTAAGCTATAAGAGCTCGTCTTTAATTTGAAATTTAGCTGTGTACATTTCTCCTGCATCTTCAAGCCCTGTATTTGATCTGGATCAGGACTTTTTTCAGTATTTGCAGTGTATTCGCTCCATTGAGTTTAACCACACAAACAGTTGCAGCATAAACCCTCAGTGCTCTCAGGCTGCTAAGCTCCCCTTGTTGGCGTTCTTCCTGTGTTTTCTATACAGCAGCAGAGCTGTCTATTGAATATGCATGTACACTTGAGATGGGAACTTTCCAGTGCAGCTCAGCTCGATGGAAAATCACCCACACACCATGTTCTGCTCCCAGTTGTCATCATCAGTGACTGACCATGGATGCTGATCTTCTATGGGGTTGTATCTTGAGCACACAAAGTCAAACTCATGACTCTTAAATTAATAGTCAGGTAGTTTACCTCAAGTTAAAAGCCCCTGTCCAGTAAATTATAGTTTTATTGTGAACATCTCAGGAAACTTGTTTGATTAAAACATGCTCATAAAAACGTGCCATCTGTGTCAAATCCAGGGGTGTTGCTGTGATAAAGGGGCCCGTGAAAAATAATCACACTAGGCCACATCAACCTCAGCCCAACAAGCACCCAGTGGAGTTTGCAAATTCTCCCCATGCATGCATGGCTCCTCCCACAGTCTAAAGACATGTCCATTAGGCTGATTTGTGGCTCTAACTTGCTCGTTGGGGTGAGCCTGACTTCTTGCTTATTTCTATATGTCAGCCTTGGGATTAACCTGAGACCAGTCTGGGGTGTACCTAGCCTCTTGCCCAATGATAGCTGTGATTGGCTCCTACTTTGAACAGGATTAGCATTATAGATAAGGGATGGATGGAATAAGCGCTTTTTTGACATTCAGATACACTATATTGATCAAAGTATTTATCTGACTGTCACACCAACGGGACCTGTAATGACATTATATACATGTTCTTTAATATTGACTTGCCCCCTTTAGCAGGTATAACAGCCTCCACTCTTCTGTTCACTAGGGCACAGTAATGCTGGAATAGAGTGCCTTCCCCAAACTGTTGCCATAATGTTGGAAGCATAGCATTTTCCAAAATGTCTTGGTATGCTGGGGCATTGCCTTTCCATCCCCTTACCATTATCCCTACTCCACCAAACTTCACAGCTGGCACTTTGCAGTCAGGAAGGGACTGTTCTCCCAGCATCTGCCAAACCCAGACTCACCCATCTGACTGCCAAACAGAAAAGTGTGATTTGTCACTCCACAGAACACGTTCTCACTGCTAGTCCAGTGTCAGTGTGCCTTACATCACTCAGTCTGACACTTGGCATTAGCCTTGTTGATGTGAGGCTTGCGTGCAGCTGCTCGGCCATGGAAACCCATGTTTTTTTCTTACCTAAATGTCAGTGGAAGTTTATAATGCTTCAGCTGTGGAATCAGCAGGGTGTTGGTGACTTTTATACGGCATCCGCCGACTTAGCGGCGGGGCCTTCTGCTTCATGGCTGAGTTTCTGTTGTTCCTAAACGCTTCCACTTTCTTAAAATATCACTTACAGTTGATGGTGGAATATCCGGCTGGGATGAAATTTCACAGACTTATTGCAAAGGAGGCATTCTTCATAGTACCATGCATGAAGAATTACCTATTTTGTATCACATATGCTTGTAAATGCAAGACTGCATGGCTAGGTGCTAGATTTTATACATCTGTGGCAATGGGTCTGAATGAAACACTTGAATTTAATAATTAATAGGTGCGGCTAAATACTTTTGTCCACATAGTGTAGCTTTTAACACCCAGATTTTTTTTCTTTTTTCAGGATTTTAAGATTTAGAGAATTAAAAATAACCTTCAGTTTTCTGTGACATTCGTGACAATGACTTTTTAAAACTACATTTACAGAAGGCCCAATAAGGGTCCCTACTGTTACCACCCTCTGTAGTCAACTCCACTTTCCCCTTTTTACTAAGGCCATGCTCAGACCTCCTCATATGGATGAAGGTGCCATAGAAACCAAGATGACAGTGTCCAGGCAACACTGTTGAAGCAGGAAAATTAAGATGTAGTATGTGGTGTATTGGTGCTGTTTACATCTTCTCCCCCATCATCACAGCCTGCACTCACTTCTGACTCCCCCTGATCCTGTGAATAATGTAGATGAGTTTCTAATGCTGCAGAGACGTACCATTAAAATGTGGTTATCAGATTATTTTCCAGTGGAAGATGTTACTGAGATCCTATCCAGGCATTTGCACCTGGGTCACACTGCCATTCTTCCCCTTTAATGGGGTACAATCAAATTGAGGTAAAAGGCTCCATCTAAATGAATATGAGCTCTGCTCTTGAACTACACTGCAAAAATATGACCTATGCAAGCGTATTTGTGAAGTTTTTGGTTTGAGATCGTGTATTAGGCATATTTTAAGTCATTCTCAGCCCAAAAGTCCAGATAAAAATAACTTGAATCATGATGTGAATAAAATAATGAGGTCTGCATTGCTCATTTAAGTGAAAACAACAGCCAATGGGTCAAGTAAGGTTTACTTATTGAGTGCACTGAAATGAAATGAGGTCAATTAGTTCATAAATCTCACTTCAAGACAAATGACTAAATTTTGCTTGTATTGAGTGATGACTTAAGACATCAGCCTCATTTTTGTTCTTAATATCTTGAGATATTCTGGACTTTCCAGGTGAATATGGCTTAAAATAAGTGTAATTAGACTAAAAATCAGAAAAATCCACTTGCTTGGATTTGGGTTTTTGCAGTTTAATGTGTCCCTGATGTGGGTGAGATGGATCACTGGGGCTCCTGTTGTGCTTGGAGACCTTCGTGCGTCAGGTGCTCTGGCTAATAATTGACAGATTTGGAGAGGCGGCGTGTGGTGAGTTCACAGCTGGCTGGCCTGCAGTTTAGTCAGCTCCAGGCATGGTTCAATGAAGATCAGAATCAAAGACCTGGACACCCAGTTCTGATAGGCACCATGGGTGCTTTTCTCGCCCTTTTTACATTTCTCTTCTTCACCTGTGCACCAGCAAAACCCAACGCAGGCTTGAAAACTTGGGGGCGGTTCAGTAAGCTGCCCAATCCTGGAGACAAGGCTTTCCTCTATGATACCTTTCCCAAAGACTTCATATGGGCGGTGGGCACGGCGGCGTACCAGGTGGAAGGCGCGTTTGAGAAGGATGGCAAAGGGCCCTCCATTTGGGACACTTTTACGCGCGGAGGGAACCGAATTATCAAGGGAGACGTAGGCAGCGACAGCTACCACAACATCCCCGCCGACATCAGAGCCATCGTTCAGCTCGGGGTCAGCCACTACAGGTTCTCCCTTTCCTGGTCTAGGATATTTCCCAACGGCACCCGCGGGAGCTACAACGAAATCGGAGCCAATTATTACCGTAACCTGATCAAGAAGCTGAAGGAGGTCCGCGTGCAGCCGGTGGTCACGCTCTACCACTGGGACCTGCCCGACCACCTGCAGCAGACTCTGGGAGGCTGGAGCAACCCGGAGCTGGTGGAGATTTTCAAGGATTACGCCGATTTCTGTTTCCAGACTTTTGGGGATGATGTGAAGTTCTGGATCACCATTGATAATCCGTTTGTGGTGGCACGGCTCGGGTACGGGTCTGGTGTGGTCGCTCCAGGGATTAAGAACGACCCTGATCTTCCGTACAGGGTGGGACATAATCTACTCAAGGTGAGGAGAAATCTTAAACAAAGTTATGTATCTTTTTTTGCAATACAGAAATTAAGTCTTAAAGCTTTTGCTTTTTGTCTTTTAACGACAAAGTTTGGTTGGTATTCAGTGGTTGAAGAACTATCAACATTTCTGAGGTATATTTAACGATACTTCTCTGCAAAATTACCATCAAACATACACAGGGCATTAAAGTTTGAATAATCAAAATTTCCCTAAAAATTGCACTAACTCTATAAATTTGAAGCAGTTTGAGATAATGTAACCAGGGTCTCTTCCATGTATCTCTGGGCTCTGAGAGAAAATATTATTTTGAGCCCCCCACCACAACCCCACCCAAAATGGTGATATTATTATTATTATAACACAATTTATAACCTGACACACTAGATAAACTGTTTCATATATCCATTGCATGAATATATTTGTCAATCATTTCAGAAACCTCACATACAAAGCATTTGGGAAGGACAGGACTTCAAAAAAAATTCTCACAAAGTGATTGGGTAAATGTTCTGCATGCCCAATGCGCATCTCCAATGCTAACCTGAGCTATACAGACTAGCGCTACTGTAGTGAACGCCGAAGCATGCTGGGGGAAAAAAACTAATGCTGAAGCCTATCAGCAGACGCTCAAAAACATCTTCTCTTTTAAGATAAACTTTTGGTTTGGCGTGTTGCTCTTGATTTAATAAAGACATTTGGTCAAGGTCTGATTAAGCTGCAGCTTTTCTTCAGCTACATCCAAGCTAATGGCTACCATGGTGGTAGCCATTGCATACACAGGCCTACAGTACAATTCAACCCACCTGTAATGATCGCAAACCCATGTTGAAACAGGTCGGCAGAAGACTGGAACATCTTTCTCGTCATGAAAAGCTTCAAAGGCTCTTCTTTGCTTCTTAGTTAATAAAGAACTGTCAGATGGAATTGCTGCTATACTATAGCAACATCTGACCTAACTGCGACACTTGGGGCCTTCTCCTCAATTGATGCTGATTGGTCGTTTTTGGTTTGGCACAAATGTTATGGATTGGAGCTTTTCAAGATGATGACAGTCTGACATGTCCATCTGCTATGCAAGGTTAAATAATTTTTGCATTTAAAGCTTTAAGTTAAGTCCATTGATAATCCCTCATTCAAAAAGGTTTTGAAGCCATGTACTCTAAAGGGTTAAAAAAATCTTTCCTTTTTAAAAAGCGTGAGAAAGAAGAATAGCTCATTAACAATTGCAGGCAAACTCCCTTACACAAACTTTAGCAACTAAATAACAGAAATACATCTTATCCTAATTTGTGCTCATTCATTCTGTAGAGCATTATTGAGGTCAGGCACTGATGATGGATCAGAAGGCCTAGCTTGCAATCTTCATTCCATTTCATCCTAAAGGTGGTCATGGGGTTGAGGTCAGATCTGTGCGACTAGTCAAGTTCTTCCACTCCGAACTCATCAAACCATGTCTCTGTAGTCCTTGCTTTGTGCAGTGGGGCACAGTCATGTTGAGATAAGGGGCCCAAACCCTGATAAACAGCCCCATACCATTGTCCCTCCTCCACTAAACCCTACTTATGTGTGTATGCAGTTGTCTTCCTGTGCTTTTTTTCTTTTGTCAGTTTAATTAGTTAATCCATCAAATATCAAGAATTTTTCAGTCTATTTGAATATATATAACAGTATAATCTCATTACTCTCTTTGACATCCTCTTCTCCCTCTCTCTAGCCATAATCTTTCCTTCCCTCTTACCCATTCTCAGGCCCATGCTGCTGCCTGGCATCTCTACGATCGCCACTATCGCCCGCGTCAGCAGGGCAGTCTGTCGATCGCGCTGGCCTCTCACTGGATCAAGCCAAGTCGTACCCGTCTGGAGAGCCTGCAAGAGTGCCAGTGCTCCCTGGACCACGTTCTGGGCTGGTTCGCCCGTCCACTCTTTGTTGATGGAGACTATCCACCCTGCATGAAGGCGAGGCTGGGCCCCAGGCTGCCCTCCTTCACCAAGGAGGAGAAGGACCAGATAAGGGGGACGGCTGACTTCTTCGCTCTCTCTCACGGAGCAGTCCTCAGCTTCCAGCTCATGAATGACTTCCTGAAGTTTGGACAGCAGGAGGATCTAGACTTGAGGATGCTGCTGTACTGGGTCAACGCTGAGTACAACAGGCCACCTATATTTGTGGTGCAGAGTGGCTGGTAGGTTCAGACAATGTTGAGTAGATCTTTCTGTGTTGTCATGATGATGAAAGCATCTCATTTTTACTGCTGCTCTACACAGGCACGTCCCTGGTACTACCAAGACAGAAGACCCAAAACAAATGTACTATCTCAAGAGGTTCATCGCAGGAGCACTAAAATGTGAGAAATGATGATGCTGTCACCAAAACTGCATGAACATTCACGTCTCTTGTTTTGAAAGAAATTACTTAAGCTTTTTGATCTTTACACAGCTATCGTGATAGATGGAGTGAATGTGATCGGATACACAGCCTGGTCTCTGATCGACGGCTTTGAGTGGCACAGGGAATATGATATACGACAAGGACTTTATTATGTTGACTTCAACACTTCTGACATGAAGAGGGAACCAAAGACGTCTGCCACCTTTTACAGGTACACTGTGTTTCATGACTCTGTCCTGATTTATGACAGACCTTAGTCACTGTTTTTAAGTATGAGTAATTTGACACAGTGATTTCTTCATTTCAAATGTAGACACTATACATAGCAGCCTTCACCTTCAGTGTATGAATGAGTAAATGTGATATGCAGTGTAACAGGTAGTTTGAGTAGTCAGATGACTAGAAAAGCTTTATACAGGTCTGTTAAATATTTTACCATTTAACAAGTATTTTAGAGTGGCCGTATCTTAGTGTTAAAATACTCATGGGATGGATGCAGATTTTGTATTGCTGAATGTATTGTTTGGTATGGTATAGTAAGGTATGGTATGGTACGGTACAGTGTGGTATGGTATGGTACAATATGCTTTTGTACGGTACAGTATGGTATGGTACAGTACAGGACAGGACGGAACGGTACAGTGCGATGCAGTACGGGACGGGAAGGTGCAGTGCAATACGGTACAGAATGGTATGGTATGGTGCGATACAATACTGAATGATATAGTACAAAATGGTATGCCACACAATATTTCCTCCCTCTATGATTCTTTTTTACATTTTTTCCACTTCATCCTCTAAATGCAGTCTATTAAGCAGCCTCATCTTTTCACCCATTATTTTTAAAGAAATGTCATCCAGAAGAACGGATTCCCAGAACTTCCAGAGAACAGACCTGCACAGGGGACCTTCCCATGTGATTTTGCCTGGGGAGTTTCTGCCAAGTCCATACAGGTAAATATGATTTTGATTGTGTGATTATATGTGATAAGGGGTTATAATGTACACATAAATTGTATGTGTGTTTCTGGGAAGATTAAAGAGTTATGGGCACTGCTACAGGTTAAAGGTCTGAGACTGAATGAGTCATGACTGAATACTTCCTCAGAAAGAGAATCTGAGAAAATATTAACAATGTATTAACATGGTTCAGAGATTAACTTCACTCATATTGGATGAAACATGAGTTTTGTTGACAATGCAAAAAATAAAAAGGACAGTTTCATGTTTTCAATATTCAGTCCCTTCATGACTGTCATGATTATTATATATTCTGTATCAATTCTATGTAATTTCTTATCTTTAATAATGTTCATAGATAATATTTGACTTGCAGTTTTCATGGTGAAAGTCCAACTCAGAGACAGCCACCATGATAATTCTTCCCTTAATCATAAACCACAAAACCTCCCTCTGTGGGCCATCTGAGCTCAGCAGCAAAGCACCAACAGTCCTTATCTGTCTGGCCCACTTCACCTTTTTTTAAATAGAAGTGTTACTCCATTTTTCTACATTTCACAGGTGGAGACCACGCCTACCCAGTTTGCAGACCCCAGTGTGTATCTGTGGAACATCTCCAACAACGGAGAGCTGATGAAGCTGGAGGGATTCAGCGCACCACCTTTACGCAGAAGCACACACTGTGCAGATTATGCTACCATCAGACAGCAGGTGGGCAGTCCATTAGATGAAGTTTTAAATTTTGAAATATATTTATTCCAGGGATGTCCAGACTTTTTCACTGAGGTCCATTTCATAAAGAGAAATATAAGGATGAACAGGCTTCTTTGATAAACCTCACCTTCAGTGTATTAAACTTGGCTGGTTGGACTGTTAAAGGTATTGCAAGAACTGATTTCCAGGAAAGTTTGCTGCACTTTAGATGTCATGACCAAGCAACTAAAACATTTTTCAATAAAAAGTAGTGCCATGTTTATCCCCTGCCTTCTCTGTAGGTGGATGAAATCCGACAGGTGGGAGTAAATCACTTCCATTTCTTCCTTAACTGGTCAGCTCTGGTGCCTACGGGTGATGTGGCTCATCCCAACAGCACCCTGCTGGGCTACTACCGCTGCTTCACCCGTCAGCTGCTGCATGCCAACGTCACACCTGTGGTCACGCTGTGGCACCACACACGCCAGCGCAGCAGCCTGCCCGCTCCACTAGACGCCACCAACAAATGGCTGAACAGGTAGGATGTGAGGATGATTGTAGAAGTAAAGCTCCTTTAACTACTGCAGCTTTAATGAGGTATTCTAAACCTATGTTTATGAGGCTTTATTTACAACAACAATAATCTCAAGGTTTGTCTGGAGTTAATGAATAGGACGAGGAAGACAATATCTCTTTTATCTGATGAAGATAAAGCTAACCTTTCTACAATACTCCTGTAACAGTTAATTCATAATCATTTGATCAAAATACTGGAAATGTCTTTGAAAGAGTCTTGCATATCTGCTCTCTTAACTGTATTTGGAGGAAATTTACTGTTGTTTTAATAAACAAAAAATGTTTTCTTCACATGTTGCCACATGAATTTGTGTTAGATTAAAGGTGTATCATTTTTATTTATTTGTTTATTAGTTTTTATGGAAGCCCCAGTTTAGAGCCGTACAGGATCAAAAATCTGCTCTGGTGCTTGATCCCTTTTCCAATTTGATTTTGGTATTTTTGAAACTGGTTTATATGAGGTATTTGGCAATAGTAGTGGTATTAGCTTCCGTTTATTTCAGTGAGTATTGGCTCTTCACAAAGGACGAGCTTGGAGACATTAGGATCTACAGCTAAGCAGACAGGTACGGTTTCTCGGCACAATTTGGCAATCTTTGGGTCAAAATGGGCCAAAAAACAATGCTGGCACAATTATACGCCATATTGAAAAAAAATGTAAGCATTGCATTTTTGAGAAAGCTTCTTTGGCACTATTTGGCAATGCAAGCTTCAGCTACCAGCTATATGTTCTTCCACCTCAGCGTCTGAACAGCTATTTGGGAGCAGAGGTACTGTACCCATCTGCTACACTGTATAGCCTAGCTTCAGCTAGCATATCCTGTTTAATGGGGCAGCACTCACTGAAATCACTTGAGGCTAATGGCACAACTATCATCAAGTATCTCATACAACCCAATTTCAAAGATACCCAAATACCCCTGTAGACTGGCCTCATCAGGAAGACCACCAGCAGCATGGCATGATGTGGTTTGGAAAATCAGCAACCAGCATTGTTTGTTTTGTAGATCGACAGATAATTATCCTGATTTAATACCAAAAAAACAAGCTTTGTTGTCCTGACATAATGAAATAAATTATTCAACAGCTGAAGAAAATGTCTATAATTAACTCATCACAGGAAAACCAGCATTGTCACCTCGAAACAGGGGAATCTTTTATCACTCAAGAACAGAGAGAATGAGAGATTGACAAATAAGAATCTATAGTTTTTGATATATTGGGATGACTTTACATTCAATGACTCTGCAATCTGTATTTGACTTAATTTTCTCAGGGAGACTCCTGAGGCGTTTGCGGAGTATGCCAGACTCTGTTACAGAGAACTTGGTGCCCATGTGAAGATGTGGATCACCCTGAATGAGCCCAATGATGAAATGGTGAGCTACCAGGAGGGTCATCAGATGCTGAGGGCACACGCTCTGGCCTGGCATGCTTATGACCGTGAGTTCAGACACACTCAGGGAGGACAGGTCAGTAGTTCAGCCATTCAGAAATATTATACTATTATGCTGCACTTCATTACTTAGTTCCTGAATGTTGCTTTGTTTCAGTCCTTTTGCTCTAGATTCTTTTGAATTGCATTTCTTGTGTATAACTGTGTGCATAGTGTCTTTTTGTCTATTAACCCATGATGCTTCATGCCTGCATTTCTTCTGTTTGTTTTAGAAATAAAAAATCCCACAGGTGCACTCTGTGTCTTTTCTCAGGTGTCTCTGAATCTCCACATGGACTGGTCGGAACCAGCGTTTTCTTTCAGCCGTGAGGACGTGGAACCAGCTAAGAGAGTCTTAGACTTCACTGTGGGCTGGTTTGCAGAGCCGATCTTTGGCGGTGGGGATTATCCACTGGGGATGAGGAGCTGGCTTCGTCAGCTCAACTCACTTGAGTACTAATACTTTAAACTTTAAACTACTTGAAACTACTTTAAACTTGTGTCATGTAGTTAGAGTATACAGTAATGTTTTTGGCCACAATGAGGAATTATCTACTGTTTTCAACCAAGCACTGAATAAAATGGAAGACGACTGAATTCAGGATAGAAGGAGAACAATACAACATTTTTCATTTATTTTAGTCAAATACTACAGTATATATAACATGCCAGTTTTCTTTGTGTTCATTTCTACAGCCTCCCAGTGTTCAATGAGGAAGACAGACAGCTGGTTAAAGGCACATACGACTTCTTCGCCATCAGTCACTTCACTACAAAGCTGGTGACACATGCCAAAGAGGATTCGTAAGAGGAAATCGTTTTTTCACTGTAGTTTAATAGAAGCATCGGACCTCAGGAGATTACAGACAACACTTAGTTGGACATTCTGCAAGTGCAGTGGTTCCCAACCTTTTTTCCTTATGGCCCCTCCTACTCATAATTAACTAAAGCTAAGCCCCACCCATGACCCACTTGCAAAAATTAAACATCAGTTTTTATTGTTTTCATTTACAAAATCTCAACAAAAAAGGCATACATACACTTGTTCTTGACAAAAGATTCATATATAAACTATCCATTTATTGACAGTGTATTAGGGCTACTCCAAAAAATAATAAAGAGGATGTTAATTTCCAAGAAAAACTTTTATGTTTACAAAGTGATTCATTCTTTTTTTAACTTCAAAAGTTTTAAATGCAGACTATAAAGTGGAAAATCCAACCACTGTTTTGGTTCCTTGATTTTTTTTTTTTAACTACAGTTTTAAATTTACAGTTTTAAAAACATTTTACGTTTGACATTTGTGAGTTTCTAATGTCAAATTTGACAACTTTTTAAACTTGGAAATTTCTTTTTTTTTCTTGTAAATTTTGAACTTTTTAAACTCTGGAATACTAAGTTTGATTTATTGTAAATATACAACTTTATAATCTAACCCCTTCCAAATTGTAATGACTTTTTTTTTGCACAGAAATTAACAGATTCTCTAATTTTTTCATCTTTTAGGTTGGCCAATGTTTTTTAGTCATGGTTTAAAAAAAATACAGTGCTTTACAAATTTATTAGACCACCTAACCCTAACCAAAGTAAGGTTTATGCTACAGCTGCTCTAAATTAACAGAATTGGTAATTACCCAAATCATTTTTTAGGTTTCTGCAATGGTTAATACACCAATATGTAGAAGCTCTTTAATCAAAATGATATTTTTAATGCTAAAATATAATTATTATTGTTATCCATGAATTTTCAAATTTACTGATTTACAAAAAACCTGAAAAAATAGTAAAGCACATTAATATTTCTTGATTATTATGTCAATTTATAGTTATTTACTAGCATTCCTGAAAAGAAAAAATAGTTTTAGTGGTTGAATGTTATGCTTGATTAATTTCTGACTTCTCAGAGAAGCCCAGTGAGCCGGCTCAAATTTGGGTGAATTCAGTTTGAAATCCCTCATTTCTGTTCAAAATGGTAAAACATGGAGAGCTCAGTGAAAATGAAAGAGTCTGCATTAAAGCACTTCATGATGCTGGATGGTCTTTGAGACAAATATGACAGGTGGTCTAATAAATTTGTCAAGCACTGTATATGCACATCTAGTTTTGACAGTGTCTTCGGAAAAACTGTCAAATTATGAAACAAGTTAAGTTAGTGGAGTAAAAATTATGATTTTTATTCTTACCATTACTACTATTTTCTGTTAAGTATTGTACTTAAACAATATCACACTCAAGGTTGAGAGGGTTTCCTGAATAACATCACTGATGTGATTATCTTCAGCATGCAATGAAAAGGACAGTGTATTTTTCAAATGATTAAATACTGAATATTTATAGTCAGCATCTTTTTGGCACTTTAATTGCTTTCAAATTTGATAAACCCACTGAAAGGGTGACCAAAAACACTGATTTATGAAAAACAGATAATTAAAATGTTGAAAAATGAAGATACAAGGTTTTGGCCCCAATTCAGTGTTTTGTATTGAAGCAACATCACTCTTAAGGTTGTGAAGTTGTAGTTGATAACACCACTGCTGTGATTATCTTTTACAACATAATCACAGCCTTTCTGATACTCCATCATCACACCCTCTTGTGAGATTTTGCTCAATTATACACCTTAGGTCACAGCCAGTTTATGTTATACAGCTTCTTCATGTCTGCAGGTACACTTACAAAGCAATGCTAGAGGTCCAACACATGATAGACACCACATGGATCATGTCCTCGATGCCTGTCGTGCCCTGGGGTCTGAGGAAAGCTTTAAACTGGGTAAGAGTCAAAAGGTCCGAGTCACTGTTTGTGTGTGGGGACTGGCTGTTTTGCAGATTCAGGTCATCTTGTCTTGCAAAATCAGGAGTGAATTTTGTGCAGATGTATGGTTTTCTATGCTAAAGGCTTTAGATTTGGTCTGAGATGACCAGTTGATCTACCTGCTTCAGCAATATCAAGCCAACGCATATTTCACCCCTTAAATCTTAAAGTTATTATTTAAGGCAAAGTAGTGTAACTGTCTTAATACTTTCTGGACATGACTCAGATTTTCACAATGTAATCTTAAATATCTAAGCCTGATAACTGCCATTTAAACATCTGGTATTACTGTGTAAGGTGAAGGAGCACTACTCTGATGTCCCGGTCTATGTGATGGCGAACGGGGTCCAGGAAGACCCAGCCCACTTCAAAGATAGTCTGAGAGTCTACTACCTGTACAACTACGTCAATGAGGCACTAAAAGGTAAGAACTCAAGCATTCAAAAGTTCTTTTTTAGACAGAATACTACAAAACACTTACAAGCTAATTATTGTTATAACTGCATGTGGGTACTGTGTGATCATTCAGAGGTGACTGTAGTTTGTCCTCCTCTCTGGCCTACGTAGAGTTTAATCATTAGACAGCTATTTGGGTCACTGACCCCTCGATAGTCAGCTGAGTCAGAGCACGCACAAAAAAGTCAACACAGATGCACAATCTACACATGATCACTGAGTCAAGATTACTCACTTTTCAGTTACCTGTCCTTGTAAATTTTAGGTCACACAGAGTGAAGACCTCAGGTGTTCATGAGCTCTCAGGTTGATAAGGTTTTTGATGTTTTCTGTCACCACTGGGTGGCATCCAAACACAGCAGTGTGCAGATATCCTGTCTGTGTAGAAAAATATTAAAGATAAGATAAACTGTACAACACTTGTCTTTTGTTTTCGATACCCTTAAAGCTTGTTTTTTTGTATTATAAACACTTAAAAGTATGCTTTTATTCTAATATTTTTTGGCTGTCATTCACCTATTCCTCTACATTTTACAAGCTCATACAGTTGAATTAAATGAGTCTTGAACTGTTTCATCTTCCTGTTTCGTCCTCAGCCTACACTCTGGATGGTGTGAACCTGAAGGGTTACTTTGCGTACGCCCTCAGCGACCAAAGGGATCCAGGGTATGGTTTGTATGGCCAGGTCCATGAAGAGGTCATCGTCAAGGCGTCTCTTTCAAACTACCGTAACATCATCCAGCACAACGGCTTCCCTATTGCGGAAGCTGAACCGCAGTGTCCCAGCATGCCTCAGCCCTGCAGAGGCTGCCAGGTTCTGCTCAAGAGTCCTGTGGTGGGCTTCCTGACTCTCGTAGGTTTTGGGGTGCTGATCACTCTGGGCCTCATCATCTACTACACAGCTAAGAGACGCAAGGATTGTTACTGATGGTTGTGACAAGGATTTTTTGTCTTTTAATGTGTGGTAAAGGAAATGTGTATATTGTACAGCGGTAAGGTGTTCAATCTCTTCTAATGTTACAAACTTAAATAACAGCACTTTTTGACCCTTATATTTAAGAAAATGAAAGTGATCCACTAGGACTGCAAATTAGCCATGGCTAGATGTCTTTTATACATTGCATCGGTTGCACTGTAATTAAATGCAGCAATGCTTATGTATTGTCCCTGACAAATAAACAGATAAATAAATAATCTTTGGAAATGAACTTTGTTGGAAACCTGACAGGCATTTTGACAGTTGATGAACTTATATAACAAGAATTGCTTTGTTTTTTTTGTTGTTGTTTTTTTTTTTTTTTTTGACAATTTCATGCTTCACCATTTGTCTATAAAAACTCTCTGTAATGGCTAGTTTGTAATTTCTTTTTTTTCAAACATAATTTTATTGTTTTTTCTTTACAGAAGACATAAAAACACAACAAACCTAAAGAGAAAGGGACTTACACAACTTGACAAACTCAAACATTGTAGGCAGCTGTTACGTCAACTTAAGGAAAATAACAACAACAAAAAAAAAAACAACAACTGAATATTACATTAGGTGACATTGTACTTAGACAACAATAATTATTAATTATGACTGTTACATTCATTCAGCTCTGTGGGGTATTGAGCTTGGTTTTAATGTACTCCATAAATGGTTTCCATGTTTTCTCAAATTTATTAGAAGAGCCATTCAATATATACCTGAGTTTTTCAAGCTTAAGGTGCCGCATCACATCTCTCATCCAGTGGATCCAACTAGGTGTATGCTGGGACTTCCAATTGAGAAGTATCAGCCTGCGTGCTAACAAGGTTACAAATTTTGTTATTCTGAGATTGGTTCCTGAAAGATTTTTGTTCTTTTCTCCAACTATGCCAAACACAGCAATCACTGGATCAGGATGAACTGCTTTTTTGAAAATATCAGACAGAGTTTGGAAGATCGAGCACCAGTAGGTGTGCAGATGAGGGCAATGCCAGAATGAGTGTGCTAAGGATGCAGGTGAAAGCTTGCATTTATCGCAAGTGGAGTCCACCTCTGGAAAAATTTTAGAGAGCCTGACTTTTGAGAAATGGAGACGATGCAACACCTTAAACTGGATGATACCATGTCTGGCACAAATTGAAGTAGTGTGCGTCCCCTCCAATGCTTTATTCCATTCCTCATCTGTCAGAGCCACCTCCAAATCCCCCTCCCAAGCAGTTCTAATCATATCTAGAGAGGGATTATAAGAATTAATGAAAAAATTATAAATGGTCGATATTCTACCTCTCTTCAAAGGTTCAGAGGAAAATAACTGCTCCATAGGCAACTCTTCAGGCAAATAGGGAAATGACGGCACATTAGCCTTAATATAGCTGCGAACCTGCAAGAATTTAAAGAAGTGGGATTGTGGAAGGTGGAATTTGTTCCTGAGCTGTTCAAAGGTGGGAAAGATTTTTTCAATACCTATGAACAGCGATTTCAAGTTATCGATTCCATTATGCATCCAGATATCGAAAGAATTATCTAATATAGAGGGAGGGAAGAGGTGGCTCCGACAGAGAGGAGTCAGTAAACATCCACCCTGCCAACCATAATGCTTCCGTATAGTAGACCATATTTTCAGAGTTTGTGTAACAATGGGGTTGTTCTTGACATAGTGTGTTGACAGAGGTAGTGGGGAAAACAGAAGTGCAGCTAGAGATGTGGGAGAGCACGAAGATTGTTCCATGTGAACCCAAATAGGTTTTTCTGAATGTTCCTTAAGCTGAGTCCAAAATGTGAAAGCATGAACATTACATGACCAATAATATAATTGAAAGTTAGGCAGTCCCAGCCCCCCCACTGACTTCGGTCATTGTAGATAGGTCTTTCTGATTCTGGGTTTCTTATTGTTCCAAATAAAACATGAAATAACTTTATCACTAGTTTGTAATTTCTATTTACTAAAGACAGCATATGCAGGCTGAGCACTTCTCGCAGATGGATTTTAATATAAATGAGGTTAATACTGCAGAAAAATGAACCACAAAGCACTCAAATCACAATGGAAGAGCCACTGACTACTTTCAATTTAAGCTTGCTTTTTGCGCACACTTTATCATACTGTACACTTTTAAGTAGTTCAAATGTGAGTCAGATAAATCCAGCATATAATCAGATAAAAGAGTGAAGGTAGACTGGATAATCAGCTGTATGAAACTATGGCAAATTATTTATTATTGAGTCCAAAAAAGATATATATATATATATATATATAGTAAGTTTTAAATTATTACCAATTAAAACCACAAAATTGTCATTTTAGACTAGCCTGCTTGAGAGCCGACAGTATGAGTAAAGTTAAAATGTTGAAACTGCTTTCAGTCTCATGTTGCAGCCTGATGCTACAGTCTAAAAAAAGATTTTTTATTCTCAGTAATCTACTCTTAGTGCCCCATCATGACAAAGCAAAAATAGTATTTTAGAAATTTTTGCAAACTGATTGAAAATAAAATACTAAAATATTACATTTACATAAGTATTTAGACTCTTTGCAAAAACACTAAATGTAGCTCAGGTGTCTCCAGTTTCTCTTGACGGTTTCTGAAATATTTCTGCACTTTGATTACAGTCCATCTGTGGTCAATTAAATTGATTCGACATGATTTGGAAAGGCATACACCTCTCTATAGAGGGCCTCACAGCTGACAATGCATATGAGAGTAACAAAACAATCCATGAGGTCAGAGACAGGAATTTTGCAAGGCACAGATCTGGGGGAGGCTACAAAACATGTCTGAAGCACTTGAAGTTCCCAAGAGCACAATGGCCTCCATAATATTCAGTGGAGGAAGTTTGGGACAACCAGAATGCTTCCAAGAGCTGGACTCCCATCCAAACTGAGCAATCGATGGGGAAGGGCCTCAGTAAAAGAGGTGAACAAGAACCTGGTGGTCAATCTGACTGAGCTCCATAGATCCTGTGTGGAGATTGGACCCACATAGCCTGCTAAGAGGTTGCAAAAAAACTCAGTGTGAAGCCAAGTGGGCTTGTAGGTGTTTGGCACTCATGGGAGGCTTTGGTCTAGCCACTTAACTGAAAATTCCAGATCACTGCAGCAAAGTTATAATAGTTATGGATTTTTAATTAGCTTTTATTTTTATTTCGTTTTTTCCTTTCTGTGTTCAATTTCAGTCCAGTTTTAATTAGTTTTAACTGCTGATTTGTTAGTTTAGCTTAGGTTTTATTTTGCAAAAATGCTTTGTTTCAGTTTAGTTTTATTACTTTTAGTGTAAGTTTGAGGTTTTTTCGAGTACGTCAGGGCTGAGTGAACGTCATACATTTTTAAAAAAACATTCAACCAGACTACTCTTCACTTATCATTGTATTTATTTATGATGTTTGAATACAACTCCAGACGTAGAACTACCACTGTGTGAAGTCTTAACCAATCAATTCAGGCAATTTACACTCCCCAGACTCGGGGAGATGCCAGTATGGTTGGGTCAAACACTAAAATTAAGGATATTTTGTCTCTATATTTTTTAGGTTAGTTTAGTTTTTTTTTTGGTACAGCTTCATTTTTATTTAGTTTCAGGCAACTAAAAAATCTCAAATTTCAGTATGTTGTTCTGTTTTAGTTAACTATAATAACCTTTGGCTACAGTGCTTTTGAGTGTACATCAATAGGGAAGAAACTGATTAAAAAGACTGCAACATGACATTTTTTTTTTTAAATGAAGGGTTCTGAATATTTTCTAAATGTACTGTACAGTGGAAGCCATTTAGTTCCTGCCAGTATGGGTTGACATTTTTTATTTCATTCCCACTTAAACATGCAGATTTGTTACTGATACATACTGCTTCAACAGGGCGCTATTTGCAATAAATTTCTCTGCCAGATTTCTTTGTGTTGTACAACTCAGACTTGCATTCTCTAATTTCCCTGATTCAATTTAGGCTGGGAGCTTGTGTTATTTATTTTGGGGCTTTTATGTCACTATTTGAGCAATAAGACAGTAGATAAAGTTGGAAACTGGGAACAGAGAATGGAGAATGACATGCAAGAAAGGAGCCCCCACCAGTCTGTGCTAAGGACACCAGCCACTGAACATCTGCATCCCTCTTTTCTCATCTGTCTTTATAACACAATGCTGTCAGCAGCAGCATGTTATATAATACCAAAAATGCCACTCTTATCAAGCTCAGGGAGAAAGGGTTATTGCAAGGACTCTGTATGTTCATGAGGAGGAAAAAATCTATAAATAGATATTCTTGCAGGAACACCAGACGAATTTTATTTAATGTTCTGATGTACAGTAAAGTTAAGGAAAACATGTTCTTGATACAAATCATTGCTTGCTAACACCAAACTTGCTATGTTTGGATTTACACCACTATAGTGAAAGTTGACATTTCTGAATAGTGCTACAGTTTTGGGTAACAATCCATAAATTTTAAAACAACAAACGGCAATGTAATTGAGTCAATCTATGTTTTGCTGCACCAACATGACCTCAGTGCCTTACATAATAAACATTCAAATCTGTATGCAGTCTGCTGAGAGGCTAGTCGGGACCAAAAGAGTGAGATTTCAATGAGAGGGGGCTTCTGAACAGCTGTCAGAAAAAGTATGTGTATCAGTCAATCCAGAATCAAAACATCATGGCATCCAGACCGTCCTCCATGAACTTCTTGTAGACGGCCATGAACTTGGCGACAAAAGCCTCCAAGTGGTAAATAGCTTTGCTGCCGAGCTGTAGTCTGTGTTCGTAGTAGGCTGCCATGTGAGACACCTCTGTCTTCAGCTGCCCATCGCAGTTTCTCAGCAACTCTTTCACCAGACCCTGTGAGTTAGAAGTAGAATCATCAATCATCTCTTAAACATTTACTGGGAATAGTTCCAGATTTGTGATGGGGGATGAAGTTTAGTAACTTTACCTTCATAATGATGTCAGGGGGGATGCAGTGAGTCAGCAGCTCGTACAGCCTTGCTCGGACTTCCAACAGCCTGAAACAAAACAAGATATTGATTCAGTTTTAAACTTTCCAACAAGTCTGATTAGCTTTATCAGTCGGTGCCTAATCTCCTCTACCTCTGTGGGCTCTGCTGGCTGACGATGGCATTAGCTGTTTCTCTGACATACACCTCCCAGTCCGTCTCAGGGACATCCTGGTCTGCTGAGAACGGATACCTGGAAAAGATAAACGGGCTAACTAAGCTCATACTGTCTGTTGAAATTCCATCCTTATCAACAGACAATGTTGTGAGGGGAGGATAATACGTTTTGGGACAACTTACTGCTGCACTCTGCAGGCCTCACACATCAACAGAGCTTTGCGGAGGTTACGACCAGACTTCTCAGAGATTTGCTTGGCCAGTTCAGGAGGGAGGAGCAGACCCTCCTTTTTACAGACTGACGTCAGAACGCTGCAGACCTGGCAAAAAGGAAATCACAAGAGGAGGAAAAAGATAAAAAATGTGACACAATATTCAGCACATTTCAGATATTCCTATAAGTAACTTTCAGATTTATGCTCTCAAAGATTTAAACCACATTGCCTTCTTACTTCTTCTGTGCTCGGCAGAGGGACTCTCACAGCCAAGCAACGGCTCCTGATTGGTCCAATGACTTTGGAGGTGGAGGTAGAGCAGAGGATTAGGCGGCAAGTTGACATGTACTTCTCCATTGTGCGGCGCAAAGCATGCTGGGCATCCTTTGTGAGTCTGTCCACCTCTGTAAGCAGAACAACTGGGAAAAAGATTGAACAGTTACTAGAAGAAAAACAGTGTGACATTATGGCTTAGTTAGAAAGTGACAGGACCAATCAGTGACGAGGGGCAGTACTTTCAGGCGTGGCGAAGTCTTGACGTATGCAAGCAGCAACAAGTGACCGGCGCAATTATTACAGAATAGATTAGTGTGGATGCTGCTAAAGTACCAGTTTTATCAGAACTTGATGACATTTCTTCGTCAACAGAAGAACAAAGAACAGTAGTGAGTTTTTTCTTTTCAAAAACGACAAAAGTCGTGTACTGATGTGTCTTCAGTCACCACAGATCGCGTTACGCAGTTCCCCATGGAGTTTACTCCTCAGTAGGGGCGCACCTCGGTAGCGGCTACGTCATGTATTTTGTTGCTCTGATTGGCCCGTAAAGATGTGACAGACAGAACGTTCATCCAATCACCCTCCAAGTTTTTTTTTAAGGCTCTGCCCTTTCCCAAACGCTGTCTATGAGTGGTGTGTCAGGTTACAACAAGGAGGCATTAGTGCAAAAGTTAATAAAAGAACGTGACTTGATTTATAACCAGCACAAGGGCTTCATGATAATGGCAAAAATCCTCACAATTATTCTGATTGGCATTGAAATCACAGTTATTAAACACACTTACACATTGATTGTAAAACATCTGTATCACATGCATTTATTAAACTTAAACACTCCTAACACTTAAAAAACAAAAATGAATATAAATGGGTAAAAAAACAAAAAAATTTATGATATATAAAAACTATGAATGAACAAAAATAGTTTCAAGGCAAAAAAACAAACAAATCTATGAACAAAAACTATGGAAAATAATGTAATCGCAATTATCTTGTTTCTGTAATCATGGGAAGCAAAACTGTGGTAAAAGTTGAACTGTATTAATTACCCAGCACTAACTAGCACTGTGCCTTTCCTACCTTTGAACTCCCTCTGGGCGCTTGACTGGATCTGCTGAGACTGAGCCACTGTTTTAATCAGCTCCTGAATCACCACACGATCCTGGTTTCCAGCATCACTGTATGACAGAGAACATTAAAACTCAAACTCAACTGACAGGAAGTTTCTGCTACTGCCTATCACAAGCAAACTTAGCAGTAGATTATTCTTAAACCACAACTGCTCAATTATTAATGAATTACTGTAAACTATCCATCACCTACCGCTGATATTAAAGGGAATACAAATTCAGACACGTTTAAACAAGGAAAAATTAAGATACTGTGAGAAACCTTCAGTTTGTGATGATTCTGGCCTCCTTTCAGTCAAAGATACACTTTTATTCTGTATCTTCAGACAAATAATATCCTGCTGTCTTGATATCAACCGTATTACTAATTGTGTAACTTTGCCATTGAAAACATTAAAATGAGGCTGTTTCTGAAACATATTAACCACTTTATTAGACACATCACCAGAAGCAGTTTCAGGCATTGAAAATGATTATATAGAAATAGCCAACATTCGCATCACATATGGTCCTGTTTGCTTTAGTAGGTCATAAAGTACTCAGTACTTCTTCAGTCTGTTTAATAACTATCTACAAGTATTCACTGGAGGTTTAAGATGCCAAATTCACTGCGTACAAGTTACCTTGGGTTAACTTCCAAGTGGTAGTTGCTGGCTATTGTGTTAATCTCGATCTTCTTTTTTGAGGGGGCCTGTAAAGACAAACACGAAACATGAAAGTAACTGAAACCTCACCAGACACCACGGGTAAGGATTCATGAATACCAGACTGACAGGAGATGTCCGGAGAAACCATCTGATAGCAGTGTTGCTTGTAACTTATGTGCTCTGTCGGGTGGGGGTTAACTACTGTAAGTTTTCATGTTATTATTATTTTCCCTCTCACCACTATGGTCTGGTGCTCTATGCGGAGCTTCTCCACCCCGGCTCCATACAGCTCCCTCAGCAGACACATGATTCGGGTCTTCTTCCCCGCGCCTGACGGACCGTAGACCAGCAGGTGAGGAAAGTCTCCACATTGTACCTGAAGAAAACATTACACACATGTCAATGAAAGCGCAAAAGTTTTAAATTCATCTAGAAATTGTGCCGATCATATGACATGACATACAGAGTTTGTCATGGCAGAGTTACCAAAACATGACAAAGCTATTAAAACAAGCCTATTAATATCAGCTACTTGTGGTCAAACGGCAAGTTTAACCGTAAAATGAGTCAACTTAGCAATCCACATCACAGGACTTAAACTATACTAATTTCTGAAGCCTTTTACAGAGATGCTAACGCTAACGTAGCCTGAGTAGTTGATCATCATGAATGGTTTTAATGCTCTCACCAGGTTTTTCAGCTGAGTCGCCTGCTCCTTGTGATAGTCGAGTTTCCCGAGAGAAGTCGGTCGGTATTTGTCCACCCACAGACTCATTGTAGTATTATTTTAGTCGTTGTTATTGTCCGTGTTGACACTTTGCTGCCTGACACTGGCTTGCTATTCTCCCGCGAAATACTTTTACCGCGAGGCTCTTTCCGGTTTGGCTACGGTGAGTTGAAGGGGTCAAAAATATCACAGGCGACTGCTAAATTCCCATTTTGCCTATGATTCATCAAAACTGTGAGTAAACTTAAGGGGAAATATGTTTAACAATGCAAACACTAGGAAAAATACTCTTGTTTCTGTTATTTCTTAAATACACATTTTATATGCCACATGTGGCGTGATTAGCTTGATTTTAATGGACCTAGCTTATCTAAATCAAATTTATGTGATTGAAAATCTTCCGCTTAGTATTTACAGATTCTCCTCCGACTTTTTTATCGTAATTTAAGTGTTTACAGAAGACTATGACAGGGCATATGTGATTTTTTTTGTCATGTTGGCAAAAGGTGAGAGGAAGGCAAGTGGTTAACACTGTCCCAGCAGCTTGTTTTGCATCCCTGTGGGTCATAAGCAGTTTTATGGCTTTATATATGGGATCCTTTGGATGATTGAATCTTTTCCTGTATCAGATTTGTTGGAGTTTACAGTGAATACAGCAGGGCTGTATAGAAACAGTCTGATACCACTAGGAATGTAAGATAGTTAATCCTTTGTAACAAAAACAAAAGCTCATAATGTCACCATGCTCTTGTGCCATAGATTAACAGAGAAGTGCTGTTTATGCACAGAAAAACTTTAATTTCTTCTATGATCACAGTGACTCATCTTTTGTGAAATCAAAAGCCCATGCAAAACAAAGTTTTTAAATAACAGTCTGTCATTACAATTCTCCTTCCCCACCAAGAAGAGTTTAGACTTTAAAAACATCTTTTCTCACATCAGTAGGAGAGTTATATGGTACATTTCTTCTTTTCATTTCTTCTTTTACATGCATGGGAATGTTTGATAAAATGGTACAATTTACATGCTATTCAGTTCCTCAAATTTTGTTTGTATGGTAATGTGAAGAAAATCAGAATAGGATGATTTCCAAAACGCTGAAACCCCACCTTTTTTGTCAGAATTATGTTTATTGAATTTTCTTATTATAAACATGAAAGTCATTTAGAAACATAAAAACACAAAAGAACCCCTCTCAATAAAACAAAATTCTTGGTGAAAAAAATACAAAAATACATTAATGAATGAATTAAATATACAATAAAAATGAAAATGATGGAACCCCCATATTTAACAAAAAGACAACGAACAGAATGTTAAAACTGAGAAATGTTATTGTTTTTGTAAAATGATATGCCCATTTTGAATTTTATGCCAGCAAAATCCTTAAAAAAGTTGGGACAGAGGCAACAAGGACTAAAACTGTGATGAAATGCGTCAAGAAAACACCGGATAAAGCATCTCACAGAGCAAAAATTAAACTTGCAACAGGTCAGTAACATGATTGGGTCTAAAAAGAAAATCCCAGTGAGAATGAGTTCATCTGAAGTAAGGATGGCAAGGGGTTTAACATTGTGATAGATGACCAAGAGTGCAACAATTCAAGAAAAATATCCCACAGTGTTAAATTCTTAATAATTTGGGGATTTCATTATCTACACGGTTTAATATTACTAAGATATTAAGAGAGTAAATCTATGCACAAGAGACAAGGCAGATAAGACTGTTTAAAAGCATAGTATTTAAATTCTTTAGACAGGGTGCTCACATTCAAACGATGGTGGAAGATCACCTCTGTTTCTCAGTTCTTGTTTGAATTTAGAACTCTATTCAACAAAAAGGCAGCCCAGAAGGTGCATTTACCAAACAGTAAACCCTGGTTTTTGTTTCTTTTAGGAGTTTCACATAATGAGAGAGAAAAGCTGTCAAAAATGGTCTCACTGGTTAGAGAAAGCTTTGTGAGTAGCTCGCGGTTCAAACCGTTGAGGCCAATTTCAACAGCTTCTACTCTGCTGCCTCATTATGTAAAATTATACCATGAAATGAAAACAGCGGTTACTGTTTTGTAGATACACTCTATGTAGTGCAGTTTAAGTTGAAGACTCCTTAATTCAAAACAAGAATTACACAGTAGATGTGGATGGAGCTTGGCAGCACGTCCCTACTTGACTTGGAAATGTTTCTTGGGGCCTTACCTTGATGGGGCTTGGGAGGCTGTGGGGGTGTCAGAAGCCGATGACAGAGAATAATCATGCTCCATCACAAATAAGCAGCACGAAACATGAATGAGATATAGCCACAGACTGGCACTAACATTTTGTGTCTATCATGGCCAATCTGATGAGAGCCACCATGACAACTGTGTCCCGCTACGACTATGAAAAATGAAGAATTTCACTGGTTCAGAAAACTTTTTGAAATATTTGAAGTAATGTAAGCATTCAACCAAAATAACATAGGATTTTTTACATTATTGTAGATATTCCCATGTAAAATATTATATATTGTACCATTAAGATGGACTAAAATGAAATGGAAAAACTGTTATGATTGAAGATTTGAGATTCTGTTTGGAAATAGTGAACACCTCATCCTCTGGGCTAAAAAAAGAGAGGGGGACCATCTGACTTTATATCATCGTTCATTAAAAAAATACAACATGCATGATGAAAAAGTGTTGCAGCCGTACACGAAGTATGGGTGACCTTCACATTAATACTGAATCATACAGTCCCTGTAAAAAGTATTCACCTTCTTGGATGTTTTCCCTTTTAAGAATCATAAATCAACTACTTTTTGACAAAATACCCATTATTAATATCCAAGTGAAAACAGATTTCTACAAAGTAATGTCAATCGAATAAAAGTATGAAATGTAAAATAAGTGACTGCATAAATATTCACCCACTTCAAGTCAGTATATAGTAGATGCATCTTTGGCTGCAATCACAGCCCAGAGTCTGTGTGGATAGGTCTCAAACAGGCTTGCACCTCTGGGCACTGCAATTTTACTCCATACTTCTTTGCAAAACTGCTCAAGTTTTGTCAGGTGTATGAAGATCAGGCGTGAACAGCCCCTTTCATCCCAGCCACAGATTCTCTATTCGATTGAGGTCTGGGCTTTGATTCAGACTCTCAAGAACATTCACTTTGTTGTCTTTAAAACATTTCTGTGTAGCTTTCTCTGTATGCTTCAGGGCATTGTCTTACTGAATAATAAATTTTCTCCCAAGCCATAGTTCTCTTGCAGACTGAAAAAGATTGTCCTCCAGGATTTTCCTATCACATTCCCACATTAATTTTACCCTCTACCTTTACAAGCCTTCCAGGGCTGGCTGCCAAGAAGCATCCCCACAGCATGATGCTGCCACCACTGTGCTTCACATTGGGGATGGTGTGTGTGTGTGATATGCAGTGTTTGGTGCCCGCAAAACATGGCATCTTGTCTGATTGCCACAAAGCACCATTTTGGTCTCATCAGACCAAAGATCTTTCTTCCACAGAGTCTCTCCCATCTCAGCTGCTGAAGCTTGTAACTCCTTCAGAGAAGTCATAGGTGTCTTGGTGGCCTCTCTCACTAGTCTCCTTCTTGTACGGCTCTTCAGTTTGTGAGGACGGCCTGAACTAGGCAGATTTACACATGTGCCATATTCTTTCCATTTCTTGATGATGGATTTGATTAAACTTTGGGGGATGTTCAGTGCCTTGATGATTTTTTTTATTAATCCCCTGACCTATACTTTTCAATAACCTTTACTTTGAGTTGCTTGGAGTGTTCTTTTGTCTTCGTGGAATAATGGTAGCCAGGAATTCTGATTAACCAGTGACTGGACCTTCCAGACACAGATGTATTTATACTACAATCACTTGAGACACATTCACTGAACTCAAGTGATCTCTATTTCACTAATTGTGAGATAACTAGCACCAGTTGGCTTGACCTCTGTTGAATTAGGTCAGCCACTTTAAGGGGGATACATTTTGAATTGTTTATTGTACATTACATATTTCTATTTGTTTGACATTACTTTATAAAAATCTGTTTTTACTTTGACATTAAAGATTTTTTTTTAATATATTAATTTGTCAAAAAATCCAAATTATTTTGACCATGACTGATTTATAAAATCAACAAAAGGGTAAACATGGAGAGAGTTCATTTGCAAAAACAGTTAACTCCGTTATTATAAATTGTCATATAATGTATTTTTTCATTGTAATATCAAGCAGACTGAAGTTGATTAAGTATAATTATAAGAAGTATAATTAATTAATATATTTTTTTAAGATTTTAGATCAGAAGACGGCTCTATTAAAAGTGTTGATTTTATTATTTTTTTCATTATTTACCAGAATGGCATTTAACTGTTTTTGCAAATGAACTGTTCATGGGATGAATACTTGTTTATAGGCACTAGATCTACAGATGGGATGAATACTTGTTTATAGGCACTAGATCTACAGATTTTGGAGCAACATATGGATCTTTTTCATCAAGACAATGCTAAAGTACGTTCTGCATATAGTACATCATGGCTCTTTAGTAAAAGAATCCAGGTGCTGAACTGGCTTACTTGCAGCTCAGATAAAAGTACAGTATCTTGACAATTATCATACTTCTCTATCACTTTTCTGTGATGATTTTATTGTGCATCTGTATCAACCTGTCAGTTCTCCCCATACCTTCTTTCCCCTTCTCCTTCTCTCCCCAGCATTTCTGCAGCCTGACCCAGGCAGCTATACCTCTCTATGACAGGAATGTTATGTTATATGGAGGAACGTGTCTCTGCAGGTTGGCGTTGGCTTGCATTGAAGTATGTGTTTGAGCTTAATTGAAATGCATACATCATCACAGCAATGTATGACAAACTGAGTAACATCTGGGATGGGTGGGTGTGGGTTGTGGGTGAAGTTTATCAAGTCAGTTCAAGTAAGATGACTTTTGAAGTTCATTCATAAATACCTAATTTAATTGTGAATAAGTACTTATCTATGAATCACCTGACAGAGGCTTGTTTTGACGCTGTGTGGTTTTTAAATAGCAGTCACTCAGTCATTTACAGGGAAAGGAAAGGTGTTTAAAGGGTTAGCTTGCTGAAAAACAGTCGAATTTATGGCAATTCCATTTGAAATCAACACACAGAAGAGAGTAATGTGAAAGCTATCAATTGTCTACATATAAATAGAATAATGATACAGGTACTGTGTGAATTATCAAGAAATATGGTATATTTGAGAACCATTTCTCTTGCTTGGTTTATGATATATAATTTTTTAAAACATATATATACATTGACTGACTCTTTTTACAGCCTCCACCTTGACCACATCTTGTCTTCCCAAGACCTTGAGGGTCAAACAGGTCCCAACAAGCAGAATGAGCTAACATACAAATTGCAGGTCTCTGCTCCTGACCAAAGACATTCCCTTCAAAAACATGAAATGTTGTATTTGCTGGCAAACCTGAGGAATTCCACAGCCCTCTGACAGCTCCATGAGCACTATCGGTCAGTTGTTTTTGTTCGAGGCTTACAGCTCTGCTGCTGACACAAAAAAACATGAAATTAGCGGAATGAGAGAGGATAAAATGCTTAAAGCATTACCTCATGTGTCGTCAAGGAATGTGCTTCTGAAGAGAGAAATCTTTTGCCTCAGGCCATATTATATAGCAATGTGTCAAAAAGAGGCACAGGGAGAAGGAGGGGGGTGCACTACAGACCCCAAGCCTGTAAATCAGTCAATTTGTCGAAAGCTCACATAAATGAAGCTTTTCATCATTTAGATTATTTCTAAAATCTTGTATTCATCTTGTTTTGGCTGCATTTTTTTCTCTCTTGCTAAAACCTTCATGCACATGCAAAACAACTCAGACACTTTTTAGACTCACACAAGCAAAGAGGCACACACACTCTCACAAATAGCTCAAACACCTGCCTGTGGAGCTCTCTGTCTTCTTGCTGAGGTAATGTAGGAGGGAAAGCATTCCTCAACCCTTTCTTTTTCTCTCCTCCCCTCACAGAATTTCATACCATTTGGGAGGTAAACTCACACGCTCTCTGCTCGGAGCTTCACGCAGCATGGAAACACAGAGCTGGATACCACCCGCTCCCTTAGACTGCTGTGTCTGATGTGTTGGAGGACTACACAGCGTCTTCATTGGCACAGGAATGATTGGTAAGTTTAGTTTCAAACGGCGGGGTCCTTTATAAAACAGCCTAAAGTGCTTTTTTTATATTACAGACTTAAAAATGCATGCAGAACATGACATCAAGAAACTGTACCGTAACGTTTTCTGCAGAGTTGACTCGTGGCCTTCACAAAACAGGAGAAATAACACTTACTGTTTGCCCATTTTAGTTTGAGACTCTCTGACAATCCACAGATTCTTAACACACTCTGACGTTTTGCTTTCACTTTGCTGGTATTTTAACTTACTTTCAGAACACTTGGTGTTTGAAGGACAAAGAACTCGTACTCAGCAAGGAAAGGATGTGTATGCTGGAGCCAAAAATATCCACCAGGAAAAAACACAGTTTGAACAAAATGCTTTTGTCCCAAAAAAAGAGGTGTTACCCAGTGGTGCTTTTATGAAGGCAAACTGTGAGGCTTAAGGGAGGATCAACACCATCTCTGACTGTTTAAACCCTAAATATCCTGCTACAAATGTTTTAGCATGATATGACTATTCTACCTAAATAAAAACAAAAAAACAAATCTAAGATTTTGCAAACAAAAAAACTAAAACAGGGGCTGTTAGTGATGTGTGAAGTTTATTCAGAAAATTACTAGTTTTCTTTATTAAAGCTACTATAAGGGGTTTTTCAATGGCTATAAAACAGGCTGAAATCCATACTTGTATCTGCTTATGATCTACAAAAGCAAAAGAGACCTTCAGGTATAAGACTGATTATTTGTCTGTAGGAAATTTTTATCCCCTTAACTACTGCCAAGCATCCATGAATGTTAGTTGAAAACTTTTCAAAGTATTATTTTTTGAAACGCTGAACCAGAGTTATATCAACACTGTACACAGAAAAATCATCATTGTTCATTCAGCTCCCATTGTGTTAAATAAATGTAACACTTTATGAGTTAATGTGACTCTTCACTGGGTACAGAGTTGAATTAACACTCTTGAGAGTTTTGAGGTATTTATAATTTTACTTATTTACACAGTGCAGAGATTGCCACCTCTTGCTTAACATTTTTGGTAAAGTCAGGTGTCTTTAAGCAATGATAGAGCAAGAAGACAGAGAGCTAGAATACAACCAGAGTTGTCTGCACACTCCTTTCAAGCGTAGACATCCCCTACCACTGGCAGGAAGTGGCCGACTTAGTTGATAACTTCACTCATGGTGCAAAAGTGTTTAACATGAAAAACAACAATAATTCACCGGAGACATGAGCAAAGGAACTCCACCAGTAATCACTCTACAACAGGTAACATCTAAACACATCTAAAACACATAGAAACACATACAGTATAGCTACATCTAAAAATGTCTAAAAACACACCTGAACTATCCGCCCAAGGGCAGGATGGAAAAACGCCCCTTGTAGAGCTTAGATCAGTTGACCCTCTACAGAGTTGGACTAACACTGAATGAACAACACTGTCAAAAACTCTAACACTGAAGGCCATTTAATTCAGAATGGAGAAATGTTTAACCCTGAGATTTCAACACTTTAGTTTTAACTGTGCAGATAAGCACATTTAATTAGCTGCATTTAGTCAGAAAATCAAGATTTATATAAGATGTATTTCATCCGTTCATTCGAATAAATGACACTGGATTACACATGTATTGTATGTTTAATCCAGTGCCAATTTTCAAGTTTATTATCGCTGCTGCAGGGCCAAAGCCTCCTATCTCCGATACAACTATTCATGGAAAGAAAAAACTGCTGTATTTTTTCAATTTAATTTTAACACTGAATGGTTGATAGTCAGCATCTCTTTGGTTTGAAATTGATAAAACCCACTGATGGACGTAAAGGTGACCAACAGCACTGCCCGATGAAAAAAATCATGAAAATGGAGATTGGAGGTTTTGGCCCGATGCCATTGTGCATGTCTGTCATTTTGTAAACATTTTTAATCACAGAAAGACCTAAAACTTAAAGAAATGGTCTCACTGGATGCTTTAAAGGAGGTTTTCATGACTTGGTGGGAAACACATCAGGCTGTAGATGATACAGTATGTGTGCTATTGCTAATATATGTTTGATTATGGCTGATATGACAAAATTCTCTGTTTTGCTCATTATCTGTGTTTTAACTAAGGCTGTCAAACTATTAAAATGTCCCAACAGTGAATAATCTCAGAATTTTCAAAGTTAATTGTGATTAGTCTCTGTTCTTGTTTCATTTATAATTATGGTACTGTCTCAAACTTAGGGGTAATTGACCTCCTGTTGCTTTTATTTTGAAAGAAAATGAGGAACTTCGGATAGATTGAGGACTTCAGCATGAACTTAACCACAGAAAAAGAAACCTGAGATGGACTGAAAAAGAAATGAGGGAAAAGTAAAAAGTTAAATCTTTGGTTAAACAAGATGTAGATAATTTCTGACTAGTCCACTGAGCTGTCTGTGAGTTTTTTGTTTTTTGTTTTTTTTTTAAGTGAAATGAGACATTAACCACAGAACCACTATCTGGTAAAACTGACCCCAAGCTTTTTTTTTCTGTTTAGTGTTAGTTCAGTTTAGTTTATCTCAGTCACTTTTAGTACACAAACACAATTAACACTTGTCAACTAAAACAAATAAACATGAAGTTAATGCTTTTTTGCCATTAACACCAAAAGATAATCATAAAGATATAACAAAACAAAATTGTCTTTGACTTCACATTGATACAATTCTAAAGTCTGTCAGTCTTTGACTTTTCCTAAAAGTTTATTTGTGCCCCCTAGTGTCATAAACAATGATTGCATAACCCCAGATTTTTATAAAGGGCCATTTTATACTTAGAACTGCCATGCGGGTAAAGTTCACCCCATAAGAACACATTGATTTTGCTTCTGTTTTATTCAACACCAGCAGATAAACAATATGTGTTGTCATGAAAACACCTTCTCTCTTTTGCTACACTGTTTAATCAGAAGTCATAGATCAACCTTCAACATGGACTCCACAGGCAAAAAAGAGAGTCTGATTTAGATTCTGAGTGAAGAGGGATCTGATTTTGGGGAAGTTTCAGAGCTAATCACTGCTCATTGCTTGTCTTAACTTTGTTAATATTGCTACTGTCCATCTTGGCTCAATGAAAAGAGATTTTTAATCACAACCAGTTTTCTTTTGTTACAGGTTAAAGAATAGCCTAAATTAACATTCTGTGTCTCTCTTTGTTTCTTGCAGCTCAAGAATTAAAGGGATTTTCTGAGGCATTTGAACCTGCGCTGTAGACATCCTCTCACATCACCTAGTTTTTTCATTTATATGAACTACAGCAGATGTTTAAATTCTGCTGTTTTTTATCTAAAGACTTCACAATCGTGGATTGGTTTTCCAGTAATGCAGGAAGATCCAGTAGCTGCTCTGCCTGTTCAGCAGCAGTCTAGCAGGCTCATTAACCCTCTGGCTGTGGGTGTCTCTCTCGGGGCCCTGCATGGTCAAGTTCCCCTCTGACTTAAACAGCGAGCCATGTCTGAGCCTGCTCCTCTGCTGCTCTCTGCTCTGGATCCTGCGGTCAGTCATGCTCACAGATGGATCAACTCCTCCTGTGATACAGCTAAGCTGGATGTAGAGCAGAATGGACACTGTGAAAGTGGTGAAACAGACCTGGACTGTCAGACTGCTGATCAGAGTGAATCTCATAAAAAAGTCGAGGATTTAAATCCTTGTGCAGTTATACTACCTCAGCAGCAAGGAGGTGATGATTCCCCAGAAAGAAGTAGCTGCAACCATCTTCAGACATTTGTGAATGTATCTGAGGACTCCTCTTTGGATCTGCTAAGAATAGTAAAACACAAACCAAGTGCCATTGTGTTCAGAGATTATGATTGTAGCCACGACAAGCAGGTAATGCTAACTAATCACGATGATGATAGCTCTGATGGTGGGGGTTCCTCCTCATCCACTGCTGTAGAGGGAGAGGGGGACGATGATGACGACGAAGATGACTTTCCTGAAACCTCACAATATAAGGAATTCCTGGTCAGCCGTCGCCGTAGAAACCTAAGCAGGAACAGGAAGTGCTTGAGGAAGCGACAGGATGCCCAGCCTAGCAGCTCTGTGAGTAGGGCGCAGAAGAAGAAGGAAAAACCTGAGTTCACAGGTAGCCAGGAGGAAGAGGATACATGGCAGAACAATGGAGAACAGGTAAGAAGAACACAACACTGATAACAGTGTGAATAATTTAGAAGAATTAAGTTCTTGTAGTTTTTCAATTGTTGTACAACAGGCAAAGCTGTTTCCTATAGCACAGACAATGGTAAGTCAGTGTAACAGTGAAGACAGCATACACAACACAAGAACCCTGAAACTGAGGCAGCTTCAACAAACTCAGTCATCAGTCAGTTTTATTAATTTCACCTTGTTTCTCCATCTTTGACATGTCAAACTGTGAGTAAAAGAAGAAGTTAAGTACATTTAGTCACACACTGCACTCTACTAAGTCTATTGTTTGACTGCAGAAGTTACAGATTTGTAAATTTGAGTTTACAGTGAGTTGTTAAAGCTCCTGTGGAGAGTTTTTTTCACAGCTTATCAAACTGATAAAATCTTATATTGATGCTTTTGTATGATGTAAAAAGTCAAACAAGTTCATCAGCAGCAAGACTACAAATTTGTATTGTTATTTCATTCCCTAAAACCACCTGTGTCAGACAAAGTGCATGTGCATGGCATGGCTAGAAACCCCCATATGGCGGGATCGATATATGACAGTGTGTACTGAATACAATAACATTAGTTCAAAAGCAATTAATCCACAGTAGCATGAATCTGAATATGAGGGTGCAACAAGCTTTATGCTTTAAAGGAGGAGGCTAGGGTGGAAGAAGGGCAGCAGCAGTGTGCTGCATCAGCATTAATGCAAGCAGGGATTAGTGAGAAGTATGTCATATTTAAATACACCGCAGTGTTGCGAGAAAGGGGCTGTGATTGACTGTGGGGCCTGGGAGGCTAAAATTGGGATCAGCTGGCCGTCAGCTGATCACCGATGGGCGTACGACTACCATGTCCTGCATTAACTACCGCTGAGATTCGGTATACATTGTTCACTGCACACATTCATTTACTGTTAAACAACAGCAGGGTATCATTTACTTACCCTGCCTTTTAACACTGGATTCTAAATCAACATGGAGCTTTAAAGACAGGCACGCAAATTAAAATACTGATTTCATTCAGTTAACATTACAATGTTACAATGTCATTTAGCTGATGTTCAATCAAACAAAGTGCTGCCATGCAGGGCAAGAGACAATGCACATGATGTATAGAAGCTTTTTAACTTTTTAAAAATTTTAAATGATATACATCAGCAGTGAAACAACCAATCATAAAAGTGACAAGACCTCTGATCTTCACCATCAATTTAACTGTCTTCACCAACAAATAATTACCAAAGTGCTGGGTAGTTTTCAAAGAGCTGGGTAGAAGCTGGCAGTAGTCATTGTGGGATATTACAAGAGCCAGGAGCTGTGTTGCTCTGTCAGGTAGGGTCTGATCCTCTTGATGTTGTAGAGGGTAAATTGGCAAACCTGAGCAATTAGGCCACATGAACCTTGAGGGTTAGCTGGTCATCAATCATGACATCCAGATTTCGAGCAGGCTTAGTGGGCATGAGTTTATTTGATCCAAGCCAGATATTGATCTGTGGATGCATGGTGGGTGGGACTGGATGGAAATTACAATAATAAGCTCAGTCTTGGACAGGTTGAGCTAAAGGGACGTTCCCTCATCCATTTGGAAATAACAGCAAGGCAGGATGAGAGCTGAGCTGAGACAGTTGTGTCATCTGGTGGAGAGGATAGGAAAAACTGTGTATCATCTGCATGTTAGCGATAAGAAAAGCCATGTTAGTGGATGATTGCACCAAGGGAGGTGGTGTATATTGAGAAAAGGAGGGGACCAAGCACTGACCCATGAGACACCATGTGGTCTGGACACTCCTCCCTTCCATGATACTCTAAAAAGATCATCCTGTGAGGTAGGACTTGAACCACTGGAGGGTAGACCCTGAGATTCCAAGTGCAGAGAGTGTGGAGAGGAGAATTTGGTGGTTTCCTGTGTCAAAGGCAGCAGACAGATTCAGCAGCAAGAACTAAGGGTTATTCTTCCTCCATCATCTCTCCTATTATAGTCAGCTTGATCTACATGACAGTCACTTCTTTCTTATTGCCTTTTTTAATAAAACAGCACTGTGGTTAAAATTAAAAAGTCTGTCAAGATGACACTGCACAGGAAAACAATGCAACTGTATTACATCACTACCCAGAGTGCATTGCACAACAACAGCCTACATCCTTGTAATAATGATGTTGTTTATAACAGTCAGCCATCAGGATCCACCACCAACTCCTTCAGAGTAATCACAACCCATATTTACAAAAAAAAAATCCAACCACTCGAATGTAGTTAATGAAAAACATTGCAATTTTGACCCCAAAGGGAATAAAACAAAGGCACAGGACAACACAAACATGTTTAAAAAACATATAATTACAGAAAAATGTGCTTACATTTTGTTTTACTCCAATTTTCTGACACTGCAGGGAAATTTGGTACTTTCTTGGGGAATTTCCTTTTTAAATTGAAAAAAACAGCTTTGACTGGCTGGCTAGATGGATAGATAGATGGAGTTGAAAACTTGGTACACAGTGAGAAATAAAGTGTAGGAAAACTGCTTCAGGTCAGACTCAAACCTGGTCTGCTCTCAAAGAACTATATCCACTTTTTATAAAATGTCCAGTCTTAAGCACTAGGCCAGCCTATTTAATCTCATTTTAAGGATATGGTTATTGCCTTGTATCATTCATCACATACAATAAAAGGACATAATAAAAAAGCCTGTAAAATTTATCCAAGGCATGCCTTGCTCTCATTGTGCAGTCATTGTGAAATATGTGATAGGAAATTCTTCAATGTATAGTGTGGTGGGGCACCAGCACAAAATCATTTTCAAATATCTAACATGAAATAGTTACAAAACCTGGATAATATTTGGGTTTTTTTAAAATTATGATAACATCTACTAGAACTCTGTAAATAATCAGATGAGGAACTATGAACTACTATTTTCACAAAGATGCATGGATGTTGGTGAAAATTGACTTTATACCAAGGACATTATAGCACTTTATTGAATTTGTGCCATCTCAGGTTTTCTTCAACTGATAGAGCAGTGTGGAGGGCTATTTATCATGTATTGCCCATTTCAAAGGGATCCTTGCAGTCATGTTCCTGTATTTGACCCCTTAAGAGGGCACTTGGTCAAATTATATTGTCCTAAAGGGCACTAAATTGGGCACTTAGTTAAATATTTCCCACTCAGAGTGCATTCAGTAGGGCTCTTTATCAAATTTCACCCACATGGAGGGCACTTTTACTTGTTTGGGCTCTTTGTCAAATTTTGTCCACCTGAGGGGTACTTAAGAGGGCACTATATCATGTTTATCCGTCCATAGAGGCATCAGAAAGGGTGCTTTCACAGCTGTTTTTCAGACATTAGGGCACCAAGAGGGGCAATCGCTCCCCTGCCCCCCTCTAAGTCCACCAGTGGGACTTAGCTTTTTATAACAGTGGGTTTCAATGTCCAGCACCTACCCATGTATGATGTACACATGTACCACCTTTCCATTTTATGACGTAAACTTAACTTTCACCACTAGAGGGCAGCAAGTTGTTGTGAAATTGTTTTTATTTGAGCACTGCCTTATGTCAGGCAGCTTTATAAAAACTTTAAAATTAATAGAGGGTGTCAAAAATTAAAATGGTTGTTTTTGTGAATTTACCATTGCTTCAATATCACTGGGAAAAGATATATTGGTTTGCATGCTTTGCATTCTGTTGCTTTATTCTTCAAAGATAAATGGATGGAAAAATGCATGTATGTAGTCTGCAGGGTGTTTGCTTTTTATCTGCAAAACAGTGCCTCCAGAATATTCATAGTCAAAGAGTTCACGAGTTTATTTTCTTTTGAGTGCATTTTTAAAAAGAAATGATCTCATATAGATCCCCTAAAATAGTAAATGCTGGCAGGTCATTTGAGAAAAATAAATTCTTCTCTTTTTCTTCTGGTCTTGCCTGGCATCTCCAGCTCCCAGCATGCCATGCACCAGCGGGCATCCATCAGTGAGAGCGTGCCCCTGACTGCGTTCTCACACCTGTCAGTGCAGCCGTCAGGCTCTGGCACGTTCTTACAGCAGTCCGCTGGCACAACACAGTGTTCTGCCCTCTGGACTGAAATGAAAGGAGTTGTTCTCCCTGTGTTCTTTTTTTACAGTGTTTTTCTCTGAGTTTGACCAAGTAGCTTTTAAAGTCACTTATTGACAGGCTCAGGACAGGGCTCATTTGAATACCTGTTAAGTCAAAGAGATCTCCTTGTGGCTCCACATTCCTGGAATATCTCGGTCCATGCTGTTTCGTCACACTCCACAATGTGGGTTACAACGTAGCCAAATGAAATTATCAGAGGAATTTGGAGGACAAAAACAAATTGTCCAGCTGCATTTTAAATGAAATTAGTCTCACAGGCCTGGTGAAATACTTCAGACTGCTGTGAGTTAGTTAGTTTCCATGAGAAATTAAGTTAGATTTTTTTTTATGATGATACCATAAACATGTTATCTGTAACAGTGTCATTAAGTACTGAGATAAGACGAGGGATAAAATATACTGCTATTAAAGAATCTGTATAAGCTTTAGCTAGAGCAGTTTGCAGCATGTTTCTCCTTTATAAAAATCACTCTAAAAGCACCTTTCTTTACCACAAAACTGACAGCAGTGAATCTGTGTATAGCAGATGCCTCGTTTCAGCTTCGTCTGACTGGATAACAAGGCAGGCAAAATATGCACATGCTGAGCGAGAAAGCGTTCCTTGTTTCCAAAAAAAAGTTTTTTCCTAATTTATTTCCATAAATTCTGACTCTTAAACTGTGTTTATTGTGAATACACCTATTACAATAATGATAAAATTGCAATTTATTTTGCTTCCCCACCTCAAAGTTTTGTTTTAATTGCATAAATTAAACACTTCTGCTTTGCCCCAAACTACTGAATGGATAACACCTTGCTAGAAAGAGAGACTATTTTTTCTCTTCAGACCAAAAAAGAACAGCAAGAGATGCACTGTGGCATTACAAAAATAAAAATAAACATATTGATCCACTATATCTGGTTGAGGTTAAGTAAATTTTTATTATTCCCATGGGGCAATTTGTTGTACAGACAGTAGAGAATAAATAAAAGTCAGCAGTTCATACACAGGATACACAACATACAGATGTAGATGTTGAGAGGGAAGATCACATCAAGTTTTTAATGAGGTCAAGCGTAACCGGGGCAGATGAACTCTTGCATCTCTATCACATTGGTTTCATGTATCTGCGACCACATAGCAGCAGCCTGTATTCAAGAGAGAAGGCGGGACTCTGGTCATCAGGGATAGCTTTGGACTTCCTAGTGGCATGGGCTCTATAACAGGAGGGAAAGCTCCTCAGAATGTACAGTAGCCCTGCAGTTTTGGCATGCATTTTTACAGTTTTGTTCAGCCCATGCTCTCTATTCAAGGTGAGGGACTGGGAGCTGGATATGTAAACAAGCAAACACATGTGAACTGTTAGCGTAAAGGTGCAGTGTGTAAAACTGGAAATATGTGCATCATCTAACAATCAGATTAAAGATTGTGTGGCTCACCTCTGGTAGAAACAGTGGCAACCAGTGGAATAAGAAAAAGAAACCCTGTTTTTTTTTTTGTTTTTTTTTGTTTTTTTTATTGCACTTTGTGGTACTGTAGAAATGCTATTATGCAGAGTCCAAAGAGGGGACACTCCCCATGTACGAATAAAACGCTAATGTTTCATTTTTGCCAAGTTAGTTGTGCTAAATGCTACTAGGCTGAACATTACACACTGCACCTTTAAGAGCAGTACTAAATTCACAACTTTTTTATGTGACCAAAATCACATCCTGTTGTGGATAAATAACTTCACCCAGAAAAAAGTGAATAAAAAATGATCCTTGGTTCATCGTATTCACTGTCCACTCCTCTATAAATCAATTTAACTGTACAACTCATATTCAAACATCTTTATTTATCTTTAAGGGCAATTGTGTTAAATAAGCCCCTTTTACTTACTACCCCTCTGTTAATCCCAGTGATTGGCAGAGTGGCTGAGTTTTGTATTCCTGATTTTGTTTTTCCTGTTCCTCCTTTAAATTTCCACAAGAGGTCAGGATGAACCAAAAGCACATGTAGCAAAAAAGGCAACTATTTTCCAGTACAAACACAAGTGAATCTTTCAGATTTTTTGGTTTGACATGAATGAATGACCTTTAAAACACACAAACATTAACACTCATATACAAAATTTAATTTTAACAACAGATAACATTTCTATGTACAAAATACAATTGCATGCCAGCCGCAATTTTGCAGTGTCTCTTAACATCAAAAACAGTTTGTCAGCTATAACTGGTGCATTGAGGACTACAGCCTCTGCTCGTGAGTGCCTGCTCTACCCACTAAGCTACCCCGACACCTTATACTGCCTTTTTTAAGCTGCTCTAGTCTGCTCTTCTTTGCTGCTCACGTTTTGCAACCCTCCTCCACCCCAGCTTCTCCTTTACTCTGCATCTGACTTAATCAGTGCCATTCTGTTGTCATTGATGTCTGCTCTGCTCTGAGCTTTTTGCTGCTTCTCTCCCTGCCTCAGGCCTTCCTTGTATGCACAGGAAGTAGGGGAATGTGTGCTGTTCCTGCTTGATGCTTTCCACATAGGCATGTGGAAGGGTAGGGGGATCCCAGAACAGCCACTCTTCTGCTAATAAAGATTAAAAAAAATATACATAGTAGATATATAAATATATGAATAAATATTATATATATATATATACCCAAATCCTTAACAGAGTGGTCCTGACTGAATTGATTTGTTTGTGAATGTGCAAGAGTCACGTAAGCTTCCCTCACTTTGCCTTCCAAGGTTGCACACTTTCCTCTGTTGATCAGCAACAAGCACCAAGTACTGTTTACTCATATGACAACACTATGCATTGGGTGAACAAATAAACATGTCTGATACAGACATACATACTGTGCTGATCTGCTCTTTACATAAGGATAACCTGCTAACCTACCTCTGCTGCTCGGCTTTGGTGGCCACATACAGGTACCAACTGTCATCATAGTGTTGGATTCTTTTGCTTCATTCCCCATCTTCAGTATGTTGCATACATTATGCAGTGACTTCAGCAGGATCCTTTTAACATCATGGTCTGCCTCCTGAGGCCTGCTGGTGCCATCTGACTGCGCTGATCTGTGTGAAAGTGGAGCCGTGGAAAAAGTCAGGGGTCAATTTTTTGGAAATTTTCTTGAGATTCTAAGAAGTGCAGGGGTATTTGCAAGTAAATTAAAGCACTTTTACACATTGAGTTATTGATGCTTCGACATAGTTATCACTATAATGGCTACTTTGGCCTTTTAAGACAGTTCAGACCAATAGGCTAATGAAAAGGTCTTGTAGTAGAGATTAAGTGATGCATTAAGAGCTCTCTCCTCTGTAGATACTCTGACAGAGACCTTTTAATACTTTATGAACTTTGAGCGCGCTCTGTGTGGAAATGTAAGTGTGTGCCATCGTGTGTCTAAGCAGTGGTGTGCATCAGTATGCTTTCATGTTTGCAGTCACTCATGCCACTGAAAACCCTCCACTGCCTGTATCCTCCCCTCACCCTTACGCCGTCCCCCACAGTGAGGGTAAAAATAGCACCCTGCTGCACATACACAGCCCTCTGTGTCCCAGTATGAAGGAATCTGGAGATGTGGGGGCCGTAACACACAGGAAATGGCTTTAATGCTGGGGTCGTTACTGCAGATATTTTTCAAAATGGTCAGCATGATGGCTTTGGGGAATGGGAGTGGGCTGAAGGGTGTGTTGATGTGTGTGTTCATGAGTGGGAGGGTGGGTAGGTGTGGGTATGCTTGTGTCCATGTGTGTATGTATGTGAGTGAGGGGGCTGTTTTTGGACTTCAGGCTCCTCAAAGGGGCCCTATGTGCTGCTATCAGCCTCGGGGACTCTGGGATTGGCAGTGGAGCACAGAAACAAAGCAGTTTGTTCATTTCCTGGAAGCCAGCGAACAAGTGTCTCAGTCAGAGCCCGTGACCAATGGGTGGAGAGAGAAAGGGAGGGAAAGGGCTTAGGTATGTGCATGTGCTCTGTATGAATGAACTGATATTAAAAACATGATTACATAACAACAACCAGCTCCAGGGCTGTTTTACATAAATCAAGACTTTGCAACTATGCCTACATTTGGTATAGGCTTTACTCTTCTGTCAAATAATTTGTCATCCTTGCTTCATGATCATAAGGTGTCACCTCCTACTCAGTGCAGGGTACACCATGTGCTCAGGCTCACAAGCTCAATATTCATATTCAAGGAGCCTTAAGGCAGTGGTGGATGGAGTAGGTGGATGAGGGAGAAAAATGTGTTCTGCCATATTTATATGAGTGTGTGTCTTTCAGGCTGCTGCATGTGACTCCATGACTCTGCTGATGAAAAAGCTGGATCACCTCAATGACAGGGTCCAGGATGTCCAGGATGCTAAATCCTCCCTCCCAGATGTAGCCAAAGCTGATGAGGAGCAGAGAAGCACCAATGTAAGTGAAGTCAGAATTTAAATATCTGTTTTTAGTTTACACATGTTGTTGTGTTTTTATGTACAAGCTGCTCCACACCAGTCACTCCTAGAGGAATTAATAAAGTTGTTTCAATTGAATTGAGTCTGAACAGGCTTGAACCTAAAGAACTTTAGTAGGAGCAAAATAAAAGATTAGGGATGAAAACAAACAAATTATCTCACTAACAACAGAAACTGATGGCACATACAATGACTATAGGGAGGAAGTTGTTTTCCATATACAGTAAAAAGTAGGTAGTAGTAGTATTATTAGTAGTATCTACACAGTAATGTTAATTGAATAAAAATATGACAGCATAAATATTCACCGCCTTCAAGTCAGTGTTTAGTAGATACACCTTTGGCTGCAATCACAGCACTGAGTCTGTGTGGATAAATGAACTCTACCCTCTGCTTTTACAAGCCTTCGAGGGTCAGCTGCTAAGAAGCATCCCCACAGCATGACGCTACCACCACTGTGCCTCACAGCGGGAATGGTCTGTTTGGTGTGATATGCAGTGTTTGGTGGTGATGGCCAAAAGCACAATTTTGGTCTCATCAGACCAACAAACTTTCTTCCGCTTGACCATTGAGTCCTACACATGTCTTTTGGTGAACTCTAGTTGAGATTGTGTTTTCTTCAAAAGGGGTTTTCTCTTTACCACTCTCCCATAAAGCTTTGACTGGTAAAGAATCTGGGCCAACTGGCTGAAGCTTGTAACTCCGTCAGAGTAGTCATAGGTGTCTTGGTGGCCTCTCTCACTAGTCTCCTTATGTCACTGAGTTTGAGAGGACAGCCTGGTCTAGGCAGATTTACACGTGTCTTATCTCTTCCATGAGGATTTAACTGAACTCCTGGGGATGTTCAGTGCCTTTGAAATTGTTTTGTATCCATCCTTGGACTTATACTTTTCAATTACCTTTTCTCTAAGTTGCCTCTGGTGTTCTTTTGTCATCATAGTGTAATGGTAGCCAGTGACTGCACCTTCCAGACACAGGTGTCTTTATACTACCATCACTTGAGAAACATTCACTGCACTCAGGTGATCCCATTTTCGCTAATTTTGAGACAACTAGCACCAGGCCAGGCACTTTAAAGGGGGGGTATTTATACAGCCACTTATTTTAGATTACATTTTTTATTTGTTTGACATTACTATGTAGAAATCTCTTTTAAATTTGACATTAAGGAAGGTTTTTTGTATTTTTTTAAATAAAAAAGCTAAATTTTATTGACCATGACTGATTTATAAAATCAGTAAAAAGGTAAAACATCTAAAGGGGTGAATACTTTTTATAGGCATTGTAGCTTTTCACCATCTGTTTTACCATGACAATATGAGAGGGCAGCTGAGATTTTAAAATACTGAATCATTTGGAAGTTTTCATCTTTGTTCACTGAGGAAGAAACTTCCTTTTTGAAGGATACATTTAAAGTGAAAAGTGTACTGTGGTAAAGGATCACTGCTTTAAATTGAAATATTGGTTTCTAACTTACTAATTTATTGTGTTGCTGATGTTGTACTTGGACTGAACAAACCATGAAGGCATATTTTTTTAAATATTACATTATAAATGCATTTTGTTTTGATTTAACTGCAGGGTATTTTTATCAAGTACCAAAGCACAGCTTTGGTAATGTGTTTTTTTCTCACTTTACCTTTTTTGCCTGCAGGATGATCCGTTGAGTCATCATACACTTCACCACACATGTTAGACAGAGAGCGTACTCAGGGGAATGTGTTTCCAGGCTTTAAAATGGGGTAGATTAATTAAAAATAATAGTTTGGATTGCCTCCAAGCCTGCTGTTTTTCCACCATTAAAGCCTTTTATAAATCAGGGGGCTTCTGACTCGTATGGCATCCATCTGGAAACTGCATTAATCCTCCTAAAACCACAGATAGTAAGAGCTGAGATCACACCAGCCTACTGTTATTTTAAAGGATTATTTAACATAATGTGTGGAAGAGGGATGGAGTGAGTAAATAGCTGCTGTGCTGCTCTCCTCTTACAAGGCCTTCAGTCTGCCCCTTTATGCTTACAAAGTGTAAATCTGGTAACCTCAAAAAGCTCTTAAACCAGCAGCACAGATCTGGAGGAATTCTCATAAAAAAGGCTGCATTTAAGCTAATCTTAATCAAACTGTGTGCAAAACCCCTTAAACAGCAGCAAAATAGACGTTTTTAGCTCTCTGTTCACATCCCTCAAGTATTTTTTATGTAACACTAAAAAGATTTATTAAGACTGAGTCATCACTGTGAAGCACACAATCCAGCACAATATGAGGATCAATAAAAAGATCAATAAAAAAGTTCAGTTCAGCTGCTTTGTGTGTAACGCAGGAGGAGCAAAGGGGCGTTTGTCCAAAAAATGTCAAATATTTATAGGGTAATAAAGATTAAAGGAGCTCCGGCCAACACAGTAAAGCGTGAATTTTTTCCTTTTATTGGCAGTAAAAGACGCACAGGGCTGAATGCAGGGCAGATAGAAAGTCAGATATTTAAATGAAAATAAACACTATTTACTTTTAATTACACCAAACATAGTCTCCTTGTATTACTTTAAAAAATGGCATAAAGTCATGAGCTCATCTTAAAGAATAATCAGAAAAAGCCCTCTCCACTCCAAAAATACCTCTTTAACTCAATCACAGCAGGGGCCAGATTCTGAACTTAGGTCTAACCTAAGAGCCTAACAGGGTCAACAAACTGTCAACCTCATTTTCACTAGGCACAAATTATGGAAAAGAACAATTAAGTACTGATTATAAATGGTTTTGAGATTGATAAAGTTTAAAGGCTCAAAATCTTACATAAAAAAGTCATACTTATTAATTCAAAAGGTCAAAACAAAAAATCAAGGAGTTTAAAAGGAAAATATATAAGATAAAAGCTTCAGATCATGAGTTTAAATTTGAAATTATGAGTTAAAATGAAATAAGTGAAAATCGTAAGTTCAAATCATTAGTGTGAGATGCAAAATTGAAAATATGAAAATATGAAATGAAAACACAAATTGATTTCTTTCCCCACATTCCTGGATATTTTTACAATTATTTTTACTCTACTTTATAAAAGTTAATGACTTAACAAGGATGTTTTAAATCAATAAGGTTAAGTTTACATTTTTATACTGGAGGAAATCTGCAGACTTCATACTGTTAGGCCAGTTATAATAAAAATATGATATGATCTTGTGGGCCGAGGCAGAGGAGCATTTGGTTACTGCTAGTGCTAACGTCTATGTGTCTAAATCAGAACTGGAAAGAAAAGCTGACATAAACTTAATAATTCAGATAACAATTCATGGCGGACTTTGAGTTTGAGCTGTACTTTGTTTTTGGGACACGGCGTCCTTGAGCTTGTTATCTAACCATGACCACATAGTTAGAGAATTAGAAACAGTATCATGCCATCTCTATGATGGTAATACTCTGTAGGGTCAGAGAGGGAATTTTCTTCACAGACACTCATTGTGTGTTGTGATGAAGAGAAAATAAGTCTCTTTGTGTTAGCATTTCAGGATGGGATTCTTGGTTTAGAAAAAAAAAACATGCTGTTTACAGAAATTCATGCCATTCCTTCTTCTCTTTCAGTCACACACACACACACTTACACACACTCCCATGTTATCAGCTTAGCGTGTGACGGGAGGGGAGAGCGGGAGGCACAGTGGCGGCTCTTCCCACTGAAGCCAGTACAGTAGTTCGGTCATGAGGTCAAGCTACGTTGGACTTTCCAGAGTTGTCACTTAGCGGACATGCAGAGAGAACGGCCTGAAAAACAGGGGTAATTTTGGGAATGGGAGAAGGGCGGACACATCATCAGCCGTGTCTTATATCTTTGAAAACTCCCCAGCAGCAGCAGCTCCGCTTAATATGACAGAAACCAAATAGATAAGAGACGTACTGAATAGGCAGAAGACATGAAGACAGACATAAGGGTAAGACACAAAAAGAGAGACAGAGAATTACTGAAGGTGTTTAAATATATGTTGCATCTTCGCACTGGAAAGCTCTACTTTGAGAGCTAATTTGAGAAGAAAATACAGAAGATGAAAAGGCTGGACACTGACGTCGTATTTAAAAAGATTTCAGAATGTTTACATGAGAAAAAACATCATGTAGAGGAAGACAGCCACCCCTTTTTATTACTAGAAAGATAACATGTAAAACCTTGTAACGTCATTGTCTTTGTCTGCTGCTCCTCCCGAGGTCAGCTTGGTCATGTGTTTGCCCATAACAAGCGCCTTTTTCTGCATCCTCTCTAACTCATTCTTCTCTCTCCTCCTCAGGGCGTCACTGCTGCAGCAAGGATGGCAAGCAGAGCACCAAATCAGTCTCAGGGAATCTTCAGAGCCTCAGACAAACCCGAGCCACTGACTAGGCGTCCGTCTCGGCCTTTGACTCGCAGCAGACCACTGATCCGCTCGTCCCTCTCTTCCCCTGTACATCTCTATGCTCGACGGGCCAGGGTGAGCCACCTGAAATATGTTCAGTGCTGAAAGTCTGAGCTTTGTTGTGTATCTAGCCATTCAAAATGAGACAAACAAGGTTCTTTGTTTTAATTAAAGACATTTAATGTGCTTTACCCAAGTTAAAATAACATTTAAGGGGAGATTAAAACAACATGCCCAAACAAACAGAAGACTGAAGTAAATAGAGTTTAACTACTAAGTTAGTAAAATACTACCTACTAAGAAAATCTGTTTAACATTTTACAAATAAATTTAAAAGGTCAACAAAGGATAAAGCATTAAAAAATAACATCAGTGACCACAGTGTGTTACTGTAGGTACGGAATTACATTGAACTGAAATGTAATAAAAGAAAACAAATCTGGAAGTGGCATTCATGAAATTGCCACATTGAAAATATTAAAGAGCAAACATTTTATAAATAAAATAGAGAAAAAAGTCAGAGGTCTAATCCAGGATTAAATTGTAGCCTGCTTTAGCTTTGTTAGCTTTAACTAAAGCTAACAAAGCAATACTAGCTAAGTAATTAACGTTAATGCGTAAGCACATGTAGCTTTAGCAAGATGATCTTTAGCAAATGTAGCTAAGGCTAACATACCTACGTAGATAATGCATAACTTACATAGCTGCTTTGTGAGATAAGCTGTAGCTATGTAGCTACATTATCTATAGCTAAGTTAGCTTTGGCAACATTAGCTTTAGCAAACTTAGCTAAAGCTATCTTAGATACGTAGATAATGTAGATACGTAGCTGCTTTGTGACTTGGCTTCAGCAATGTTATTTACGTAGCTTACATAGCTAACAGAGCTACGTAAGCTACACTTGCTGTGGTAGAATGTTCCCATGGAGGAAGAGCTTTTTTTCCTGTAAGCAGACAAATTAATCTGCTTTCTGAAATGTTTTCTCTTTTTTGGTATCCTAACCCTTACCTCAACCCTTACCCTAACCCTTAACGGAAGTTAAATCTGATTGTATTCTGAAAATGTTAGTGCGTGTTTCTGATCTGAGATATATGGCTTCTTAGATGAAGGGTCTGTGAGAGAGATGAACAGGCTGCTGCCAGACTGTCTTGCAAATTTCTGATATTTTTCAACCATCTTATTTTTTGAAATTTAAAATACCACAGTGTTGGACCTCAAACGGTACTAATCTTCTCAGATTTTATGGCACCGTTTTTTTCCTGGGCAAACATTCTCGATCTACTGAAAAGGTCTCTTTTGGACCCAGTGGGGAACCAGTGATATAGAAAGCAATAATTTTACACAAAACAGAAAGAAAACCCCCCCCAAAAAAAACAATAAAAAGTTTGTCAATCACTTCATGATTAAGTTTACACAACTGAGAAGAAGTGGGAAGTAGTGCACACTTGTGGGATCCCACTCCTTTTCCACGAATCACTGGTTGTTAACTATCTAGCTTTCTAACTGATACAAACCTAAAAATAGTATTATCTTAAATATATCTATATACATAGTTGCAATAGCCAATTATATTTGTCTTATGTGTATGTTTACTTGACTATTCCTTACATGTGATACAAAATTAGACTGAAAACTTCCAGAGACACAGCTCTGAACCCCTCTGACTTCTGCCCTGAATCCTTTTTTTATCACAGCATGGACTGGGCTGCAATCTGCAGCCTCTCCAATAAGAAACCATCTTAGCCTAGTGTTTTGTTTTTTTAACCAGTAATCACACCAGGTTCCCTTTAACGAAAGGCTGTCATGCCCGGGACTGAACCTCAGTTTAGTCAGACTACTTAAAACTGCAGACATTCCTTCTAAATGATGCCAAATCTAACACTTTTCAGCTGACTTGGCAGACAGGAGCTCCAGAGACAAGTTTGATGAATCAGAGGAGATCAGTGAAACGTCTAAAGAAAGTTTAATGGTCAGCCAACTCAATTTGTTAATCATTTGGACCTCAGTCTCACACGTATTTTCTGATGAGTTTTTTTAGACAGAGTGTGCTGAAACTCGCAGTTTGAAGCCTCGGGAACATTACCTAACCACTCTCTCTTTAGAAACACACAGATCACTTTTACTTTTGGTAATATTTCATCAAAAGTGATTTAAAAAACCCATCTCTGTACAGCAAATCAAATCTTTCTGAGACATTCTCTCTGACTTCTTCCTTAAAAACCTTAATTTACTCTATCCCTTTCTCAAACATGGCTCCCTCTCTCTCTCTCTCTCTGGGCCTTGGTCCAGGCTGCATGTCCCCTGCTGTTGTGTAAATAAGGTGAAAGTAAAAGGATGAGGCCACGCTGCTCTGTCCAGCAGAATGCAAGGTCATCTTTTTTTCCTTGTGTCAGCATGCAGCAAGAACAAAAATAAGCACAAATACAGCTCTCTGACATAGGTAAACGTCAGACAGATAGAGCTAAGAAAAGAGTAAAAGCCTGCAGAAATGTAATCGTTTACTGGAAGTGTGATTCCTGTAACAATAATATCATTATATGACTTTTGTAATAAGCTCAGTTATCTTGGAAATTAATCTCTGTATTTTTATAACCTATAACACTTCTTGTTAGTGACTTTTTTAGGCCATCATTAAAGTTAATTCCTGACTTTTTAAATCATAGTTTGACCAAACCTAACTGAAATATCTAAAAAGACATGGTAAACAGACCTTGAGCAGATAGGTAAGTTAGCCATTATTTATCTCTATTAAAGCCTATATCTTCTCCATAACTTTTTAAGTGGTTTATAGGTAAAAAACAAAGAAACATTTAGACATCACGGCTAAGTATGTGTACGGTGTATTATATTTATCAATTCATTATTATTTAATTGTCAGGGACAATACATAGGCACTGATGCATCTATTTAGAGTGCAACCAATGCACTGTGTACAAGACTTTTAGCCATGGGGAATTGGTAGTCCTTACCCCCTTGTTAGGCTTTTAAATCATATTTTTATTATGTTACTAACTTGGCACAAATAAAAACACACAGTATATTGAAGCATGAAGCAAATGGTATGATATAAAAGATACAGTATATACGATTTTATAAAACAATCATGGTCGATATAGTTTGACTTTTTTGACCCAAAAAATACAGAAACCTCTTTGATGTCAAACTGAAAACATATTTCTACAAAGTAATGTTAATTAAATAAAAATGTGTAAGATTACATAAACAACTGCATAAATATTCACCCCCTTAAAATGAGCAATTTTTAGCTGCAACCACAGTACTGAGTCTTAGTGGATAGGCCTCAATCAGGCTTGCACATCTGGACACTTCAACAAGAGTGAACAGCCCTTTTCAAGTCCAACCACAATTTCTCTATTGGATTGAGGTCTGGGTTTTGACTCGGCCACTGCAAAACGTTCACCTCGTTGTCTTTAAACCATTTCTGTGCAGCTTTTGCTGTATGCTTTGGGTCATTGTCATGCTGGATATTAAACCTTCTGCAGACTGAATAAAATTGTCCCCCAGGATTTTCGTATGTTTTTCTGTGTTCATTCTAGTCTGCCTTTACAAGCGTTCCAGGGCCGGCTGCTGAAAAGCATCCCCACGGCATGATGCTGCCACCTCCATGCTTCACAGTGGGAATGGTGTATTTCATGAGATGTTTGGTGACCAACAAAGCATCTTGTCTGATTACCATAAGCACCATTTTGGTCTCATCAGACCAAAGACTGTTCTTCACTTGACCATGGAGTCTTCCATATGTCTTTTGGTGCACTCTGGTTGAGATTTAATGATTTTTCTCCAACAATGACTTTCTCTGTACCAGCTTTGACTGGGGAAAATCAAGACAACAGATGTTGTCTGCTGAGTCTCTCCCATCTCAGCTGCTGAATCTTGTAACTCCTTCAGAGTAGTCATATTTGTCTTGGTGGCCTCTCTCACTAGTCTTTTTCTTGGCAGTTTGTCATATTCCTTCCATTTCTTGATGATTGTTTTAACTAAACTCCTGGGGATGTTTGGTGCCTTTGATTTTTTTTTTGTATCCATCCTCTGACTTATACTTTTCAACAACCTTTACTCTGAGTTGCTTGGAGTGTTCTTTTGTCTTCATGGTGTAATGGTAGCCAGGAATACTGATTAACCAGTGACTGGATCTTCCAGACACAGGTATCTATACCACAACCACTTTAAAACAAGTTCACTGCACTCAGGTGATCCCAATTCCACTAATTGTGAGACTATTTTATTAAATTGTTTTATTTATTTCAATCTGTTTTCACTTTTACATTAAATAGTGTTTTTTTTTTGGTCAAACAGCCAAATTATTTTGACCATAGTTGATTTATGAAACCAGTAAAAGGGTAAAACATCCAAAGAGATGAATACTTTTTATAGGCACTGTATATCCTGCTTTGCCTTGCTCACCCCTTTGTTCTCAGAAAAGCTGAACATATTCAACGGTCAGTGCTGTCCAGAGATAAGGGTTTGGTAAATTTGCATCAGCTTTACAGTCATTGCTCTGTTTCCACTGATGTCCCTGCAGAATACAGTGATGAACAGTGTACAGTTTATCCAGGAGTGTCAGGATTATAAGTCATAAGTGTGTGTGTGTGGGGGTGTGTGGGTGTGTGTGTAGAGAGGGAGCAGCAGGGGCCGTGGGATCAGACTGATGCTGAGGAGTGGGTTTATTTTCTCCTAACCGTGACTGATAAAGTACAGCTGTCCAAACTTCCACACACACTTGCACACACTTGTCCAGATGCATGTTGTACTCTTCTGCTCCAAATATAGAATATATTTTGTTTATTTATAGGAAAATGTCATTAATTCAGATGCTTTTGGATGAATTTTATTTGTATCTTTTCTCAAATTTTGTTTTATTGTTTATGTTAAAATTATAGCATTCGCATGACATTTTCTGATTGTGGTATCAGAAAAATGGTTTTTTTTTCTTCTTTTTTTTAGATGTATGTTTTTTTTTTACTGCTGTTTTTTAAGCTTCTGATTATACTGAACAGCAGCCCTTACCTTTTTATTGACTACTTGAAGTGGAATTTTTTATTGTGATAGCTGTTTGTCAGCATTTTTTTACAGGCTGTGAAAGTTTAAGTAACATCTATGTCACAGGACCCTGTCTGCTGTGATGTGTCAAAAATAAGATGCACATATGTGTTTTAAAATCATGATTGGAAACATTATATACAATGACGTATTAGGGCCACCCTATAAGACAAAAAAACAATGAGGAGCTGTTAATTTTTTTGACAAAAAATAATGAAATTTGTGAGATTACAAAGTTGTATAAATACAAGAAACTAAGCTCAGAATTTCTGATGTACAGCTTTATAGTAGAAAATTTCAATTTTTTTCCTCACAAATTTAAACTTTTTAAATTTGGAAATTGTGATTTCTCTCCTCAAAAATGAACTGATCCCTTTTATTTTTTAATATTTTTAGAGTGGCCCTAATATGCCATCATAATGATAGACATATATAGATATTTTGACAATTAATTAAGTGGGCTTATTATGTTGGGATTTTGTCAATGAAAATATTTAAACTTTTTCATTTTTCCAAGTGGGTCCTGGGGTGGGGGGCCTAGCTTGTCTTTAGATATGCATGAGGGGCCCTAAGGAACAAAGGCTGGGAACCACTGGTCTAGAGTACATACAAAATAAACAGGTCTGAAAAATGTGTCCACATTTTCATCATTTTCATAAAACCAGTGAACTGCCAGCTTGTTAGCAAGGTAAGCAGGAAAAAGTCCATCGTAGCAAGCTTAAAGTGGGTATTTCACCACCTGCCAGAGTGGAGGAGGGCAGGCTGCTGCCATTTTAATAAGATATAATAACGAACCTGCTGTTGTTATTGTATTGTATTGTAACTATTTCAAATGAGTTAACTGTGGTCTGATGTCTTGTTTATTTAGTGCATTACAGTAAATTATATCAACACAGAGGAAAACCCCTGCATGTTTTTTTATATATTTTCTTTATAGCTGAAAAATTCCAGGAGTAAATCCCATCTCTGGAGGACCTTTAGTTGAATTAGGGGTTTTCCAGTCACAGTGGTCACATTCATGATCTCTGTCTATGTCAGGATACATTTTCAGTCAGTGGTTAGAAAATAAACCGTTAACTTTCTTTGGTCTTATGATGTGTCTATTCCCATAAGTTCTGGGTCACTTGGAGGAGTCAGTGTTTGTGTTGTGTTATACTTCCTGGGAGTAAGCTTTAATTTCCTGCATGATTTTTTTTTAGGTATTAAATATTTGAGTCTGGTGGAGTTCACTGCTACTGTTTTTCACAACGGCTACTGTCTTCTATTTTGATATTCCTCAGTCATGTCCTACTCCTTCCCTTTTTTTCAAAATCAGCTCACTAACTCTTGGAGTAACAGATACACAGATTCACAGACACAAAACATACAAACTCAGCAACATCCTCTCCAATTTCCTCCAAATTAATGGCATCATTTATTGTTATTTAGGCTGTTTTTATGAAAGGGCTTCAGTATCGTTTATAACGTGGACATCGTCCAATTTGTACAAGACATACCTCCTCATTTTTTGTTCAGTTTGAGTAAATCTTGGATCATTATTGAAACAAATAATCATCTTTTTATCCTTTTCCCAGCTGTTTCTGTCTAAGGAAAGTGTGTGTGAAGGAAACAGAGTCATTGCCCTTTGGCTGATATTGAGTTTACATTCCTCAAAGCTTCAGTGTTCATGTGAATCCACTAAGTGTTTGTATATTTTCTTACTCATGTTTTTGTACTCACGTTTTATTTTCTTCTCTTTTTTTCCATGTCAGGCTGCTGCAAGAATGACCAGCGGATCAGCAGGTAAGATAAGAGCGAGAATGAGCGTGTTGGTGTTGGTCTGTATGAATCCTGTATCAGCATTCACTCTGCTTATTTGCATTCCTGCTTTGGGATAAAAGTGGACTTCTGGGAATGTCTCCCACAGGATTCCAGCCAGTATGTCAAACCACAGCCACCCAGAAGTAATCATATACTGTTTCTGCTGTAGCAGTAACATACAGCCTATCCACGTACATAACACAAACATTCAGGTGCACAAACAGAGTCAAAAGCAAACATTTTATACTGGAGAGCTGGCATTCTGAGAGATGTTTCTCTACCTTTTAGCAGGAGAAAAACCGTAGAGATAGGTTCTACAGGCCTCATCCACAACAATTTTTTTGTGATCAGTTTTTTATTATTCTAACTGAAATTCACAAGTAGGATGAACATAGCGTTGTTTCACATTAGCAATCCATATACAGGAGAGAGGAATTATTTGCATACATGAGCAGCAATATCAGAGAAAGGATGGATAGATGGTCGGCCAAAAGAAATAGCAGTCAAAACCAGGATAGTAATGTCTCTTTGACCAATACTGGTCACAAATACATACATGAATAAGTAAAAAGAAATACACCATGTCCCAAGTACACCCAATACTCATCATACCCCAAGCTCCCACCCAGCCCACGGATAGACGAAAATAGACGAAAGACGAAAACAGATGAAAGTGTTTCATTTTCTTCAGTATGTTACATTATTAGGTTTAGCATGATGCATTTCTGCTGCCCAGCATTTTATGCTGGCAACATTAATAAAATCCTACAGAGTTGTCACTAAAGTCCCTGTAAAGTGATAAAAAAATCTATATTTATGTGTGTCTTAAAAAGGCCACTGTGTCATGAAACACCAGGCCTAATTTCAGTCATGAAAAAATCTCTAAGTTTATAAAATGAAGCCTCAAAATCATAAAAGAAGAGGCAGTAATATCTGCTTTAGGATGGTGTGGGCCCACTCATGAGAAAATACGATCCTCTCAAATTTAAAAAATGCTACAACCTGAAAGGACTAATCATCTGTCTCTTATTCTGCTATGTTACAACTCCTTTTTTAAGCCACCAAAGAAACAATCAAATTTATGTCATGACAGACTTGGCAGGAACAGAAAGTCATCAGAGACTTTACAGAACTTAGCATTGCAGCGCTAACAGACATGAGGGATTGAATTTTTGCTGCTTTGAGAGAGACAAAGCTACAATTTGCTTCTTTTAATCATCCAGGACTAGAAAAGTGGAATATTGATTAAAACCCACCCTCAACAGGTAAGATGTTTGTTGCGTCTCTGGCTCTAGAGATAGATAGACAAGCACTTCGGCAATTAGCCTGCCCCCTGACCTTACAGTTGATTCTAGTCAGAGTGCTGCTGACTGGCTCTGTGCCAGAGCAGAGAGACAGAAGTCCACTTTCTGGCTCAAATCTCACAGATGTTATGCTTTCAATGATAGTTAGACGAATGTGTCTGATGGATTTGACAAATTTAGACTCACAATGAACAAAACAGAGCATTTATCTGGCCGTTAACTTTCAATAAAGGCAGCGACATCAGCTAACAACGGGCTGTTCAGAGATTAACTGCTTTGTGACTTTATCATTGTAGCAATAGGGGCCGGGATAATTTCATACCATAACACTAGGTAATACAGGTTGTTCTCGGGAACTTTCATAACAAATTAAATAAAATGTTAGGATATTGGTGAATGAGGCCCATTAACTGTTTTTTTTTTTTTTTTTTGTAAAAATACTGTTTATATGTATTTATCTTGCATGGTGTTAAGTTTTGCTCTCTTTCACCTCTTGGAATCAGGTTCTCAGTGTTAAAGAGTCCGAACAGATGATTAATGAGTTTGGCTCTGACCCCTGTCCGTATCTCCTATCCTCAGAGTGTGTCCCTTTTGATTGACATGCACAGGCGTCATGGCGACTGTAGTGAAGTGAAACCCAGAGCAATGTCTCACATTAGGGATTGTTTATTTTTGTGTGTTTTGTGCTGTATGTGTGCGCAAGCTCATACATCAGACCTTGTGTGTGCAGTCGGGGCGTCTCCAGCATCAGCAGGGGTCACGTTACTGTCATGATAGTTGGTGGAAGAGAGGTGCATTGTGGGTAATGAGGCCCATGAGGCTACAGAGAGGTCAGAGGTGATGGCATCAGCGGCATATGACAAAAGTAAGAGCGTATTTGAGACAGAAAGCCTTAAAAACAAATATGGTGGCGTTGAGAGAAGAGTGTAGATTAGTTTCAATGTTTGGGGTTTCATGCCTTGGGTTTGTTTTCTCACTTGACGGCGTTTATTTTCTGCTCTGATACGAGGAAACACTCTGGCTCTGTGACAGAAATCCTGTCCAATCAATCAGTGTTTGTCGGCCTGTGTGGGCTCCGTCTCAGCTGCACGGGGACAGGATACGATATGCACATATCTCTACCCACATAGTTGACATTCAGTCTGCGCTCTGACAGATAAACAGGGAATTCCTCTCAGGAGTTTCAACAAGAACCATGTTTGTTCTCTGCCAGGGGTCTCCTTATCTGCATTTTAATAATCATCCTCACCACGTATCTTTGAACTTTTACTTTTTAATGCTGATGTTTTTGTGTCTGTATAAGAGGGATGCATGCTTGGATGTATGTGCTTCAAATTGAATCTGCCTCAAGCGCCTTACAGAAAAGTTTAAATCCCTGCAAAAGATGAAATTTAAGATTATTTGCTATGCATTTTTCCCAAGGGATTAATATGCAATAACAGAGAAGTCTTTTGTATAGATGCTTAAGCACTTTATTTGATCTCAAGTTGGTTTGCATTTCATTGATCTTTTAATCTCTAAGGTCACCTCCCTGGTGCTGTAAACCTCTCTTTTTACATCATGCAGACATAAATTTCATAGATTTTTGACCCACTTCAACACAAGGATTAAAGACATTGACATTTTTTAAACCTCTTGACTTGATTGTTTCATATCTGAGCTGTCAAATAGTTGCTGAAATAAAAAAGTTACTCATTGAGTTTCTTTATTGTCAAGCAGTAAATTTATATTGTGAAAAGTTTCAAGAGTTACCAATGTTTGTATGCAGCAGAATTATAGAGAATGCAGAAATTTCAGTGGTGACCAAAATATAGCTCAAGGGCCAAATGCGGCCTTTTTACTCTATTGCGTTATATGTTTTGGATTTTTTTAATTGAGAACTGTTCTTTAACAGGGTTTTGCATAGGAACGTTGTTTTATTCCAGCTATTTGTTTCAGCTCCACATGCTTTCCTTAAAACTATACGAGAAAGATCTTCTCAAAGATAACGTAGCGGTGTGCTGTTTTTTGGCGTAGTTGATGATAAGCTACAAATGACCTTGGCCTGAACCACTGACACACATTCTCTACTTTCACTGCCATCAGGGATTATAAAAAAAACATATAATCCTTCAGAGTTTTCACGTTATTGGAAAGCGCTCGGGGAGACGGTTGATAATCTCGACCTATGGCCTGTGGATCCTTTTAGTGAGTCCTTTGCATGTCTGTAAGTGTTTTTATTAAGTCTGACTGGAGGGATTCAGCTGATTTATGGCTCCTGCACTCCTCTGACACACATTTACCAGAGTGGGGGGTCATACTGATGTTTAACCTAAATGTTTTTGTCTCACTTTGGTTAGTAACTTGTGTGGAAGTGTCAGAGGGTTCAGTCTGTCCATGTGTGAGTATATGTGAAAGCTGCCACTAATGTGTGCATAATATACCTCACACAGAAAAGCAGTTGGCTCAGCAATTAACATGCAATAAACCTTAATAAGTCAATGATGGTGTCTGGTTGTGGTGTTGCTGCACGTGTGTGTCTGTGTGTGTTAGGAGCTGTGATGTTCAGACCTACCAGAATGAATGTAGTAAAGGTTTGTGATGCAAGGAGGTCCCTTATTAACTCAGTGCTTAGTAAGTGAGCCTGTGTTTGTGTGTGTGTGTGAGTGTTGAATATTGCAGCAGTGTGCAGGAGTGCTTTAACAAGCCTGGAAGTGGATTTGGCTGCAGCCCAGGTTTCTCTTTCAGTTTCTTCCTTTATACATCCATCTTCATTTTTCCTTTGTCTTTTTGCCCTCTGTTGTCAGTTTGAATAATTAAGGCTGTAACTCATACTACACAGTTTTATTTTCATATGTATTCCTATTGCATATTCATTTGCCAGGCAAATTTTTATTTTTATTATTCTATCTTTTTATCACCTCAAATTTATGAGTTATTATTTTCAATATTTTTCATAAACTAGACGGATTTATATTACAGTTTAGATTGAACTATATTCTGGGCTTTCGCTTAAGGAAATTTTGTTAGACTAGACCTCCAAGAATTTTAATTGATGACCCCTGATATAGACAAATTCATACATTTTACCATCATGGACAGATAGATTTACTTTTGATTAGAGAGCAATGGGCTGCATGGACTCAGTGAGCCTTTTTTTAATCAATGAACATACTTTGACGTTTTCCAGGGTTAAAGATGAGTCCATGTCCTTCTTATCTTGTCTATCCCATCAATAGCCTTCTGTGCTGCTGCTGGCCAAACGAACATAATGTCCCTGCAGTGCAAACAACATACTTTATGACTGAGATGCCCACATATGGAATGAAGAACCGTCCCCCCCGGGTTCTATCTGGCTACAACCTCCTGCAAACTTCTTTATCCTTATTGATATAAGAATAATGGAAATGATATTATTGTACAACACTAAAGCCATAAGCCCTTAACTTCACACCAAAGTTCACTGTGAGACAATACTTGATTGCTTTATATTTTTTGTAGTTGTACTCAAAATTTTTGGCAGTCATCCCTTAATCTGCAGTTTTCCTAGAATGCCTTTGGGAATTGGGCACTTTTGCGCCATGAGTGAAGTTACTAACTCAGTTAGACAAGTCCCATCCGTGGGAAGCAACCTCAGTATACTATGAATACTTAACATGATGGAGGAGAACTCCATTGTTCAGTGAGCCTTTCAGTTACTGTCACTTGTAGTCACTTAAATTGGCATGCCTTGAGTGGAATATTGAGGTTGAAAATAATTGAAAGAAATAATGGAAAACTGCAGTGGATGAGAACATGCTTACGAACAATACTTCATCATTTCGTAATAAGTTGGATTCAAACTGAATTTTTTAAGTAGGGAAGCTTCCATAGCTTAGTTAAACCTAAAAAGTTATCATGCATGCAGAAGGAAAATTGAGTCAATATAACTCACAACGGCTAAGTACCTGCTACTTTACAAACACTGTTTTTTCAGTTGCATATTACTTATGCATTTTTAGGTAACCAGTTGCATTAAATATTTTGAGTTGTGTTAACTTTTCAGGGATTACAGCGTTTTAGACATCCTTTGCTCTCAGCTCCATTTCACTGCCCAGTATATAAAGTCAAAATTTTATTTTAGTTTTTAACCTGCAGTTACTTCATTACCATTTGGAAAAATGTGAAGGGCCGTGTGTACAGATTAACATAATTGTTTGTAGTTGTTATGGTAAGTATTTTGAGAATATGTCTGGGAAATCTTCCCCAAAAATACTAAGAAAATAGAATGCCCAGTGTTTGGTTTGTTTTCAGTAAGCTGTTGTAGAAACGTGACCCCTTTGCTATTTTTTCTCATATGACTTTCTTTGCCCTAGCTTGCTGAGAATGAGATGTTCCACTTAGCTCAGTCTCTCCTAAGACCCTACTCTTCATGTCCCATGTTTAAGTCCATGTTCAATCTCCCTTAAGGTCAAAGTGTAATTTTCCAAATGTAATCTAGAAGTTACTGAGCCTGACAGAAAGTTACTTACTAATAGAGGTTGCACTCTATTTCTGCTAGTCTGCCTTCTAGTCTTACATGCAAGTCCTTAATTTAAAAACTATTAGAAAATTGAGTCTGTCTTGGACAACCAGTCTGCATGCATTAACGAAAAATGCACAGATTTTGTCTCTTCAAATGCACATTTGCTTTCTTTTTACCCTAAAATTTGTGATCATTGTTACCATGTTATTAAGTTTATGTGAGCATTGTGGTGAGGCCTGAGACTTTACAGCTTTGTGTGTATATTTGTGTTTACATGTGCTGTTTGTAGCACACATATGAGTGCATATTTGTGTACTCTCCACCCTCACTTTTGTGTTTGTGTGTGGTCCTGATACCCTATACAATCACAGAAGAAATGCTTGAGGAAGGAAGTCGGTCCTTGAGGATTTTCCTGCTAGAATGCTTATTTGAACAGCTCAAAACCTCACAATATGTGTATCGCTTCTAAGTGCCTTTAAAATGAGACGCTCAGCGACACAGCCTCCTATCAGCATGTGATCTGCACTCCCCTGACCTGTGGAGTTTCCTCTGTGTCCATTAGCTATTGTTTCCCCCCTCCCCAGTACTGCCCCAGGTGCTGCTCGCTCCATACCAAAGTCTGCACCCCGTAGACCCCTGCACTCAACTTTCAAACCCCAGAGTCTGTCTCAAAATACGACCCCACTCAGTTCCACGCTCTATACCTCAGGTTGAGTCCATATATCAGTAGCGCTATTTCCCATCTGTATCATCTCTCCTCCTCAGTCCTCAGGCTGGGACCTTTGCTTTGTGTCCCCTCACCTGAGTGATAGCCATCTTCTGCTGTAGGTGATTCTGTCTGCACTATACGAGGTAGATGATGTCGCCAGACTTTATCTTAGACTGAATGGGGGAAGTTGTTGTTGATGTTGTTGCTGGATAGTGTGAGGGAGACAGACACTCTGAATTAGCTCCTGACCCACTTTCCTCCTGGCCCAATTTTCTGAAGGAACTGACCAGAGCAGCATTCCTTGGTGGCTGGAGCAGAAATATTGACAGAGATATGATGATACTGTTGATTCAAGCACATGTGGATGGATGGGCATTATGTTAGCTCTTTTTTATGATGAGTCGATAAACTTTGGGTTGTAGAATAATAAGGAAAGCTGTTACTTCTTCTATCTTTTGCCCTGTGTTTCAGTGGTGCCTTCTGATCAAACTCTAAAATAAAGATCAGAACTGTTTTCACTCGTTTCCCCTCTCTAATGTTAGATTGGACCTTTCTGTATTTACTGCATCACATTTACTGTATTGCATTTATTAGAATTATGTCTTTCTTAGGTGCTGCCTTCACCTGCTTATTTATTCAAAATTTCCAACTGCCCCTGCCTTTAAAAAACCAAGACAATCTAATATTTGTGTCGAATTAAAAGCCTCATTTTACATGGCAAAACATGTAATATATGAAGCTCCTTTCCGGCTTGTTAATGACGTTTTCACTGGTGATAGCCAGGGACAAAGTTATAATGTTTAAAGGGTTGTCTGTCCATTTGTCCACCCATTCCCTAGACCACAATATCTCAAGAACTCTTTAAGAGATCTTCTTCAAACTTTGCACAAATGTCTACCATGACTCATGTATGATCTGTTTAGATTTTGGAGGTTATAGGTTAAGGTGAAGTCCCAAGGTCTCATACTTGTCCCTTGCTTGTGAATGTAAGATCTCAAGGACCCTTTGAGGTTAATTTTTAACTCCCACAGTGTTAAGGTTAACACTTCTTATAAGTTTTAATTGCGTGAGCTCCAAGTTAAATTTACACTTCAGAAAGTGTTCATTTTCTACTGTTCTTATGGTGTTAATTCTTAACACTCAGTGTTGTTTTGACACATTAGGTGTACTTTTGACACAGCATTGTGTTATTTCCTTTCACTTTAAGATTCAATCAAGAATATTTACAATTCTATTTACTGACATCACAATGTACTTTACATATTTAACCATATTGATGCTTTAGGTTGAACATCTCTGACAAGGTAGGGTGCCCTCTGACAAGGTGACAGGTAGAGTTAAGAAATGTCCTTGGATAAAAATCAGCATACTAACCTTAACTTAAGACCAGTGTTGGGGTAATGCACTACAAAGTAATCTGTTAGAGAACTCAGATTACTTTTTTGTTGTGACAGATAACGTAAAGCGTTTGTTTTACAATTCGCCTATCTCTCTGCCTATCTTCCATCCTCTATAGGTTTCTCCTACTCAGCTTCCTCTTCTCTACACTCTCCCAGTTCATCCACTGTCCCTGCTTAGCCTGAGCCCCAGCCTTAGTACACCTTACTACTTCCTCCTGTCTACCTGTTCCACTACCAGTCTCCTTCTATCTTTAGGACCTGCTTTGTTCCACACCGGTCTACCTGAGCCAAGCCCCAGGCCTCCTCGGCCTATCTGGACATTGCCTACAATCTCAGCATGCCTAAGAGCTGCCTCTGCCTCCTCTACTGCCTGTCTTGGGTTCCATTTCCTTCCCCTAGTTGGATTTGGAACTACACCGCTAACTATTCTATCTTTGCTCCCTGTTAACAGCAACTCTGTTCTAACCTTTGAGCACTTGAACTCTTCTGTCATGCTAGTAATAGGGAGCTGGAGTAGCCCTTTGCCATACAGTGCCACACTGCTAAGGCACCGAGGAATACCCAACCACTTCCTTACATATGAGTTAATTACTCTTTCCAGCTTCTCTATCTTTGATATTGGTATCTTACAAACTGACATGGGCCACATCAGTCTAGGAAACAGCCCAAACTGCAAACACCATAACTTCCACCTCCCTCAGAGCCCTGGTTTATCAGTCCTCCCTAATCCGTCCTCTACATCTTTTCTAAACTGCTCCACCTGTTCACTGTCAGTAAGGTCCTCATTATACCATCTCCCTAAGCTCTTTACTGGCTTCTCCCTGATGGATGGTATTTCTTCCTCATCTACTAAAAACTTCCTGTCAACAATCTTCCCTCTGGATACTGAGATGCTCCTGGACTTACTAGGCTTGATCTTCATGCTAGTCCACTTGAGATTCTTATTTAGCCTCTCCAGTAGCCTTCTTGTGCATGGCACTGTCGTTATTACCAGTGTCATGTTGTCCATATAAGCCCTGATTGGTGGGAGGTGCATCCCATCCTGCCATCTCTCCCCTCCTACCACCCACTTGGAAGCTTGAACAATAAATTCCATCACCATTGTGAAGGCTAGAAGGAAGATCATGCAACCTGCCATAATACCTACCTCTAGTTTTTGCCAGCCTGTCGTAAAGTCACAGTACTAATACACAGCCCAACATCTCTGAAACACATCCTCACTAAGTTTACCACCATCTCTGGCACTCTAAAGAAATCAAATACCCTCCAGACTATGAGGTGCTGACCCAAATGCATTTGTTAGATCAAGAAATACAACATGTTCTCTGCCTTAGCTGCCAGGATCTGATGCCAGATCATACATGTGTGCTCTATCTGATCTGCAGACTTTGAAAAAGCATGTGTAGCTTTATCTGAAATTGGTCTCTAAACACTATATGTTGTAAAAAGTTACTGCAAAACCCTGAAATGACTAAGAACTATGTCTGACTGAATTTGGTTTTAAGACGTTCAAAACGTTTAGGGTTTTTTAGGCAGGGTCAGATGGGGGGCTTGATGACACATTCATCCTTCTCATCTTAGCTAAGGTACTGAAGAGTTCATTAGCATAATCCCAACACTACAGTGTGATGAAGCTCCTTTTCTCTCTCTGGTTTCCACATGTTTCAGCATTAATTTCTGCAGTTGTGATAGCCATTGCTTTTATTAATTCTGTGAGTTTTCCCCCAGATGCCAAACTTTGACTAACGGCTCAGTCTGTTTATTTTGATTCTTTAAAGATGAGGTGGTGACAAGCAATGCATAGCTCATTTGGCAACGTGCCCGCAGCAGAGATTACTGCTTAACTTTTCATTATTTTGAAATTTAACCTATATACTTGGCCATTTTTGCTGTGCATAGACTTTAAAAACATCCTTATGAAACTAAAGTTATCCTTTTTAAACATTAGAAACATTTAACTTACTTTTTTAAATCTATGCTTATGCAAAACCGCTTGTGTTTGCCCAGATCAAGAGACTGCTGTACATGTTGTTTGCTGAAGGTAAAGACCAGTATTATGAACACATAAACAGATGTTGTGATCTGCATCCTGCAGCGCTGCTCTTTAAAATGCTGTCTGAGGAAGTGAACAACATATGGAATTACTATGAGATTCATAGGAAGATTAGGTGTGTGTGTTCATGTGTGTGTGCATGCTCTTAGAGCTCACTCAAAACAGATAGTATGGGTCAGGAATTTAGGCCAAGGTCACAGTGCCATCTGTTCAATGGTTTTTGTTTAATCTAGAGGTTTCCCACTTTGGTGGTGGCTGGTGGCCGACCATTTGTTTTAGTGGACGAGAATAGCTTTAGGATTCTTTTGTTGTATAAAGGACTTCTGCTTCTGCATTGTTTAGTCTAGTTAAAAATGCACCTCTAACCCTTACAGTGTAAGAATGGGCTGGTTGTGTTTCAGTCTGAGCAGCTCAGCCTGAATGACTGAGTGTTGCAGAAAATAGAAGATGGAGCAAAGAGAGCGAGACAGGGATGAAAAAAATGAGCTCAGAGAGGAAGAGGAGGAGGAAGGGGGAGACAGAGGAGCAGGAGCATGTAAATTTAGGGAATAGAGGCAAGGACTGGATGAGAAACTGCTCTTATAACATGAGATCTACTAAAATATTGATCAGCCTGAACTTGCTAACCCAGAATCTCTGTGTTAATGCAGCTGTTGACTTTTACAGTAATATCATCACAGGACAGGACACAAAAAAAGGCTCAAGAGAGAAGAAGGCCTGTTTTAGAGGCATGGAGATACACAGTATATTTATTCACTAAAGTTACCTTCTTCACCTCACATAACCTGAGAAAAAAAAAGAGAAAAGCATCCTCCTCCTCCTCCACCTTCACCCTTTTTTATTTCTTCCTCTGCAGCCTCCTCTAAACCAGCCCTGTCCATTCCTGTGACCACTGCAGATCTGATTGCTCTCCCTGGGGAGTCGCCCGTGGTCTGCTGTGTATTTGTTCTGAAAGTCAGATCTCGTGTCCGTCCAGAGTGTGTCTTTTTTGCTGCTTTGATTGGCTGTTAAGCCCTGGAATGTGTAAAAGTGGTGTTTTGATTGGCCGCTCAGTTGACCCAGTGTTATTCTCTCAGAATTTGACACAAGAAGCAGCTGACCATCCACATACTTCAGCCTGAAACATCACAGAGCAGAAACATCCACTGATCTGAGATCAGAGTCAGTGGAAGTTAGGACTTTTTACACAGAAGTTTCTCTTCTCACACCTTCATCCCCACAATGCACTCTGTTTCTACAGTTTCTCTCATATCTGTCACTATGGTAGCTGGGTAAGACATTTTTCAGTTCTTTAATCGCCTAAATTTCAAGTTTTTCCATGGAAATTTTGGATCATGTTTCTGTATTTTTGTTATGGATGGAATTTGCTGTGAAATTAACTTTTTTTTAGTGTTTGTTTGCTGAGGTTGATGTTATATCATTGAAAAAAATTAAATAAGCAGTTTTAGTGAGATAAAAACTAAGCAAAAATGAACCCCCGGTCTGTCACCATTAATTCAAATTCTGGGTCAACTCTGGAGAAGATTTGAGGTAGTTTTAAGAAATCAAGTCACGTTCCTCAGTTTATTTGTCATAGAGGTATTCCATATGTCAGTAATAAAGGGTTTAAGAAAGCAGAGAAAACATCAGTGTGCCTTAATCTCCTTATGTGTGTGTTCTCTGCCAGTTGTTCTTGTACTGTAGGTGTCTGCGATAATGTGCTGAAATCCTTTAATCCTGCTGCCCACACACATTTACACATGGGGCACGGGCCTCCCGTTTATGTATGTATTTGATAGAATTGATGTACATTAGTTTGTGCAAGCATTTATGAGAGCTCAGTTACATACAATTACTTTTAATGTCTGTAAATAATATAGTAGCCTTCATTTATGACAGACAGATTTAGGTTTATGTTGCACATGTGATACATTCAGCTGTAAATTAACCTAAGGTGGTGCTTGTGTATGTCAGTTACATTATTTCATTCACTCACTCATAAAGTTGTACCAATAACTTAATAGTCAAAAGAATGTGCATGCGTGCAGTCTGTCACAGAGAAGGAAGACCTATTTCCATATCCGTGTCAGGTATGGTTTCATGAGAAATTACTTGGCATTGCTTCTGCATCCTTGAGGAAATCACTTCAAATTTACTCAAAAAGATTGGATTAGTTTGTATTAGAGATCAGTTGAAATAGGAACATTGCCCCCTCTTCTCCAACTTGTTTTGCAATGACTGTACCAAATGTAATAATTTTTTCCCATCATTTGCTTTGTGTTCTTTAAAAGTTACTGTTTGAATAACTGTATGAGACAAAACAAGTCATATGACTCTGTTAAAATGTCTCATCCTCCCTTTGCAAATTCAATGCTTGTGAATCCCATAACTTGTGATATTAGAGGCAATCCAAAAAGAAAAGAACATTTTATAAGCGGCTTATTCCATGAAGTGTGTCATTAGCTTGTTTTCTTGCTTCCTCTTGCTACACACGGGATCTTACATGTAGGTGGTCTAGTCAGTCCACTGTGCTGTAGTTTCCCTTCATTTCCTTTAGCTCCTTAAATCTCATTCCTTCTTCATTCAGCTCCACTATTTTTAAACAGCAGCCATTCTCCTCTATTGTCAAACTAGGAAACTCAATTGATTTTATGATATTGCTGAAGTTTTCCAGGCTTAAATTTCTCTAAGTGTACAGTCATGTGCATAGGTTTTAGGCATGTAGAGCGCCAAGGATTCATCATGGGGCTCGATGCGCCACAACCTGAGGCTAGAGAGGACGGGGAGTTGGCCAGAGTCAAGCTCGACACATGTCACAGGCAGCCAAGGTCAAGCTTGACGGCATCTCTTTTTTTGGGGCCTTTTCACCCCTGTGTTTTTTTTTCGGGCCCTTGGGGCATCCACAGGGCAACCAGGAGCTCGTGACAACCCCACTACCTGCCCAGATGGTACCCTAGACTGTACTTATCACATCCACCCCTTACTCTTCCTTTAAGATGTGGACTTTGTTATTTTTCAAAATATTATTTTACCATGCCCCAAGTATTATGTAAGGACATCCAGAGCATGATTGGGGCTGTATGAATCCTTCTTCCCACCTGATGGTTCCCTCAGGGGGCTTACTTGCCACATCTACACCTTACTTCACCCTTAATTTTTTTAGCCAGTTGACTTTGAAAATTAGGATTGGGTATCAGGACTTGTTTCAAGTAAAAACCTGATAACTCAACCGCATTATACAACAGCAGAAAAACAAACAAACAAAAAAAAACATCTGGCCTCAGATGTTTGATAGTGTCAAACTATTTGATACCTAAATCGGTGCATAAATTGCTAGCTAGCAGTCATGAAAGCTAGCTAATGGGCACACGTTTTGGTATGAAAGGTTGAAGCCGTCGTCTGTGGGCAGGACTTCTGTACAGACTCAGTACTTGTCCAACATGACAAAGACCTTGATGTGCTGATGGTCTCAATGTATTCTCTGTCCTTGCCCTTCCTGTCCTTCCTCTTGCAGAGCATAATGGCGGCCTCAGTGTTAGCAAAGGAGAAGGTGATGGGCTCATTCATGAGGGAGATCACACTATGAAGGGGGATCCTGCTGAAACTTTTGAAATAAAATAGGATTAATCTTCCATTTAGGGTGAGGGTTAGAATACCAAATAATAAAAGTCAAATACCTGACCTGCAAAATCTGATTATAAAACGTTTAATAAAGCAGAGTAAACTGTCTGATTGTCCTCAAAACATTCTAACACAGTAAATGTAAATTACATAGCTCTGTTAGCTACATTAGCTATCTAGCTAGCGTAGCTGCATAGCTAAAGCTAAGCTCAAAAGGCAACTGTATAAGCCATGTAGCTAACATGGCTAAAGTTACGCTCCATATGCAGCTACGTGACTAACAACTAAAGCTAGGCTCAAAAAGCAGCTAGCTTACATAGCTTAAGCTAAGCTCAAAGCAACTGTATAAACCACGTAGCTAACATAGCCAAAGCTAAGCTCAATACACAGCTACATAGCTAATATATAAAGCTATGCGCAAAAAGCAGCTATGTAAGCTAGATAACTACATTAGCTTTAGCTATGTTTGCTTAAGCTCAAAATGCTAAAGCTTACTTAGCTACATTGGCTTATATAGTAACACTAACTACATAGCTAGGGTAGCTATGTTAGCATTAGTGAAAGCTAATGAAGCTGAAGCAAGCCAGCATTTATGTAACTACTTCTAAAACGGTTCTAACACAATTTTAGCCCGCATTAGGCCTCTGACCTTTATTCTGTTTTATTCATGAAATGTGGTTATTTCATGAATGTAACCCGCAATCTTTGTTTACGAATAAAGTTACATTTAAAGAAAAACATGAACGGTCTGCGAGAGGGGCCATCAGAGATGTACGGTCTGCATGCAGACCGTTTTGAGATTTTAGCCAGCTGAAATAACCAAACGATGCACCATGTCTGGAATACTTTGTATCTGTCTGCGTACAGTATAGGCCAATCAATGTTGTTATCAAGGGTGTTGCTATTTAGCCAATAGGAAAACATTACTTACCCACCATACATGAAAGCTTATTAATGATTTGTTGGTACATATGTCAAGTGGTCTTTGTGTGCTTTCTATACTAACAGGACCTGCTACATTACAACAGGTAGGCTGTCTATTATGCCTAAAAGAAAGTCTGTGTTTTCCTTAGAGCTTCAGGGGAGTTAAAGCTCTCTTCAAAAAAACATACAAAGCAATATTAAACAAAGCAAACACAATTGGTGGCTACAGATTTGAAATAGCACTGGCAAACACCAGTAACAACAAACTTCAATAAACTCTCAAGTTATGTTGGGACATGCCTACTGCATATCAAGACTCTTGAACCTGGTTTAAGATTATTTTTTTCAAGGCTAAAGAAGACATAACTTTGTGGTTTTATATTTCTGTTATAATGGCCACCATTTATTTCTGCCTTGGTTTTGCTTGAAAAAACTGCTGATAAAGAATGCGTCACCAATCTTGATCTAGTTAATATGTTGCAGTACACCATTGCAATCCTTTTGTATTGTGTTTACAAACTGTATTTTTCAGATGAAGTTTGGTTGATCTTGGGAGACATGATGGTATGATGGTTTGTGGTAAGGTTCAAGTATCACTATTTAAAGGTTTGAAAACATAGTCACCCTAGATTTTGCTCTAGTACACCCAATATTATGTTAATGGTGTGAAACATGTGATATGTAAGGTTGAATTACAAGCTAACAGCCATCTAAGCTCAACAGCTAGCTAACAGTCATGTTAGCTAGCAGCTGGTATAAAGTTAGTGGTTAATAACTGTAAAATATAGTGACACAGGAAGGGCACTGCCATGTCAGCTAGCTCACAGTCATAGCTCACAGTCATGCTAACAGTGCTAATGTCAGTGGTATCATGTTAGCTCTCAGTAGTAGTAATTTAGCTTTTCAGCTGGTAATAAATTCATATCAATGAAATATCACTTTGACAGAGTTTCTATTGAAATATGATTTTAAACCAGCAACTCCTTCATAGTACCATTTGAGCTTTTAGTCCTGAGCCCTATGTTAGAGTTAAATGTCTGCTGTTTGAATATGCAGAATTTCCCTTTTAGCCACTTTCCCTCTCATCGGTAATGATAGTGCCAACCATCAGTCTCCCCCCGGTCTCTGCAATGCAACACGGGAATATAAATCACTGGCTCTCTCTCCACTGCTTCACTGTCACCGGACACCAAGCTCATAAGCAGGGGAAAGCAGAGAAAGCAGGGCCATGAAGTCCAGCATTAATAATGCTCTTCAACACGTTTGTTTTGTCGGGGAAACCAAACCAAGTCCATTCTGAGTGAAAACTAAATCCCCAAGCAATGTTATTCATAGAACAATTTATGACAGTGCCAGTAAAGCGGGATTATATGTCCAAATAAATGCAAGATTGTGCTGACTTCTCGGGATGTCAAGCATGTTTCGACAGGTCAAAATGTCCCATCAAGTCCCTACGAGTGGATCCCTGCTGACCTGGAACTCAACACCAACAACATAGGACATCCGATGGTGTCAAGCAGACGGCAGCTGAGGAGCGTCCTGGCCTCTCTGACCGCTCTGTCTGGCATTCCTGGGATAACGCGGGGGTAACGCAGAGCTCAGGATAAAAATCCCAAAACTCTTGACCTGTCAGAGGGGTGAATGTGGCTAACATAGAGACAGACAGTTGATGTTGAAGTGCTTTTCACTTCAGATTGTCAGGGTGACTGAAGCGTGTGCTGTTTACAGGCACAAATTCACCTATACGCTGTGATTCGAAGCTACAATGGAGAGATTGTGGGTGATGGAAACATTGTTGGCAGCTTTGTGGCACTGACATATAATTATTTAGTCTTATTTCATTCAGGAACAATCTGGTCATACATGTAACCATTTTATTGCAAAATGGATATGTGGTTTTGCTCGGCGGAGAAGACTCTGCTCAAAAGATGCTGCTTGGGTTAGTCAAGCTTTGACTTTCCAGGGAGCATATTGCTAGAAACCCCCATATAGATAGATACAATTATGAAAATGCGTACTGAATACAGTAGTTCAAAGCAGTTCATCCATAGTAGCATGAATCTGAATGAGGGATGCAACAGCTTCATGCTATAAAGGAGGAGGCTGGGGTGGTGGAGGTGAAGCTTTTCCAGCGGCAGCAGCATGATGCATCACGATTGATGCCGCTGTGTTGAGAGAAAGAGCTGTGATTGGCTGTGTGAACTGGGAGGCAATTATTTGGATCAGCCAATGATCATTCTGAGTGTCAGACTTCTGTGTCAAGCAGGAAGTAACGCTGTAAGCTGTATCTACTTCAATCAGTTATGCAGGCATACTTATGCATGTAAGAAAATAATGATGATAATCTGTAGCAGTGTTGGTTTTAACACCCCCTATCCCTTTCCTGATGATTTGTTGATGCATTTTTTTAAATTTCTGAATACAAAAATTTAGATACAAAAAGTGCAATTTTTATGTTAGGCCCTGGTCCTGCTACCTCAATTCCTGCTTCTTGCTTGTGTGCAGAAAACCACAGCAAATAGAAATAAGCTTCTGCATTACTACAGTTACAGTGCAAAAAAAGGTATGCATTTTTAATTTTAATTTTAATGGTATCTCTCTTTTAAGATGCAATATGGTTGTTTTAAAGGTGCAGTATGGTCTTACTTTATTGTGCAATACAGCTGGTGCAATATGACTCAATAGCCATGTGTAATTTTTCCTGTTTTTTATGTATCCTTGTTTTATAAGCTTTATTTACTATTCTAATTTCCTCTCGTTTTTAAGAGTAGCACAGCAAATTTCATTGTACAATGTGCAATGACAATAAAGATATTCTAAAGTCTACTGCTAGGGAGAAAAGACATTGGAGTAGATGGAACGTACAGCTGCTGAATCAGTGAAAGAGACATGAACTTGAGAATACACGTCTGATATTTTCAGATGAGATTTGACCAGTTGTATTGTTTTCTGCAGCAACAATCACCAGTCACCTGTAAGGCCAGTAAGACGGCTTGTGGCCTGCATTGTTTGATGTGTAGTTTTGAAGAGGTGCCCAATGGCTGCAGGCATAGGCCACAAAGAGTTGAATATCTGATGAATATTCTTTAAGTTCGAAACATTGCTTTGGAAAGGATTGCAAAGAAATAAGTGTGTCCACAGATGCCTTGTAAGGTCAGATTGTTGACTGACTGACCAGAGATTCTATGGAAAGCTTTTCCTGGCAACATTGCCCAGTTGTAGCTTGTGTGTATGTGTGGCATGTTATTAGTGTGTACCAGGGGGATTGAAAGAGATCCTTGTTTGGGTGAGTGGGTGGGTTTGGGTCGTGGAGAGCATGTAGGTTTGGTGTGTGTGTAAGACAGAGAGAGAGAGAGAGAGAGAGAGAGAGAGAGAGCTGCACACAGAGAGGGGAGGGGGACCAGCCTCTCACATCTGGCTGTCTATGTCAGCGGTCCAGACTTACATACAGAAGTTACGTTAAACACTGCTGCACCTTCGCTCTGGGTGCTGATGAAAGCATAAATGCGGGACGAATTAAACCTGTGTGTCTTTAAAGCGTCCGAACCAAGGATATAGTTCCTCGCCCGCCTCTGCTGCTGCAGGAAGGTGACGCAGCGCGAGAGGAGCCCGCTTTAAACCAGGTGAAGCGGTGACGACCATTGCGGCAGCCGGACGCAGCGGGAGCAGTTTGGACGCCCTGTCCGGAGCCAGCCGGTGCTGTCCGCGGTGGAATAACAAGGGACTAGGGAAAAAAGAGGAGTAAAAGTCATTGAATATGCGCCGGGCTGTACCGCAATGACAACACAGCGAAGGTCTGCCAAGCTACAGCTGCGGCGGTCCATCAGCGAGCAGCTGCGGGACTCCACGTCCAAGGCTTGGGATCTGCTGTGGAGGAATGTCCGGGAGAGACGGCTGGCAGGTCAGAGAGCCAAAAACAGACGAAGTGATACTTGTTAGTATGCGGAATACAGATTAAAACAATTTTGACTGACATGAGCCTGTCAAATTGATATAACAGTCAGCAGCAGGCTAAGAGTCGTGGGTTGCTACCTCACAGCACCCCGTAGCGCTTTAAATATTCAGCGGTTTGCTCTGTAAATTGGTTTGAATTCTTGTTGACGTTGAACGACACAAAGTTCTGCATTTTATTCTTCACCCTCCGTGATATTACAACACAACTTTGCCGAGTAATAATAGGAGGAAATGGCAGCAAAAGTTGCATATACAGCTTCAACATTTTGCCTGTAGCTTCACGCGCACGCAGCGCGCGCTCCCTGATATTTTGGGAAGGTCATTGTCAAATATAGAGCTCCAAACAGAGCAGGCATGTGCTGTGGACAGGAGTCCAGCTATGGGGGTTCAGATGCCAAACAGCATTTGTTATTGTAATCTAAAAGGACCATTTGTTTTGGCAGTGTTATTTTCGAGTTAGCAAAGGGGGGATTACATGTATTGGATTTTGTGCTTATATGCATTAAGGAAAATATTCTGTGTATGTGTCAATGCAGCAAGTTTGGAGGGTCAGTCGGTTGACTCTGTACTTACAGTATCCTGGATGCGCAGAGTTGAATCTCTCTCTCTTGTTGGACTGTGCGTCAGAGGGAGAGAGAGAGAGAGGAGGAGAGAGAGGGAGATGCTGAGGGTTGCATGTGTCTCCTCTGGTTGATGTAATTACCAGGATGTCTGCCTCTTAAGCAAATTAAACGACGAACATTCCCACATTCATAACCCAGCTAACCACCACAAGCAACGAGATCAATCAAAGCTTCCGTGCCTGTCAGACTCATTCAAAAGCACAGCGGTGATAAATCGCATGTGCGAGCAGCAATAGAGCACTTGTACATTGTTGGCATGATGGATAATTACTTTCTATGATAAATAATGCTCTCTAGTGGTTTGTGCATAATAGAAAAGTCTAATGGAGCATCAAAGAGAACACCTGCTGCCCCAGTAATCCCTTTTTTCTCTAATTTCTCACTCATTCTTCCTCCAGCCAGAGCCCCAAACCCCATAACCCGCAGCCCCTCCTCACCCTCTGCAACCCCCTCCCTCCTCCCCCGCTTAACCCATCAGCCCACAAGGCACTAAGTTCACATCTGCCTGGATCAGATTTGGAGATTGGGGATCCTTTGCATGAGAACATCTGGCCTCTCTGTTATTCTGGTATTCAGCATATTTTTTCCACAGAAGTCAGAGCTAATGCATATTTTAGAAAAAAAATCCATGCTGGATCTTGGCCAGGGATTTTAAATCTAAAAGCATTAGAATAGGAAAAGAATAGAACAAAGCTGACATCATTTGAAATGCCGGTAACACTTGAATCAAATTCAGCGCTTGAAATTTAGTCAATAAATGCTCAAAACTTTTGTTAAATCAAGAAACATGATGGCAAGAAGGCCTATGCACCAAGTGCAGAGTGTTAAAGAAATATGACACAATTTCTCAGGTGAAGTCCAAAATTTAACCCTGATAAAGAGATCTAATTCATAAAAAGGTGAATGTGATTGTGTTTACTTCCATTCAATTATCCGTGCGTTTGTGTGTGAAAACTGAGAGTGCATAATAGCACCTGGATTTAGCTGTAATCCTGCAGATTTTTAGGTTAGCAGTGGGGGTTGGATCTCCCTTCGCGTGTGGGATTTGTGGGTCTTAGTTGCTTCAGTGTGAGTGGATGTGTATGAACCTTTACATTGAATCATCTCAGAAATCACCTCTCTCTGTAAGTTATTAGTTTTAAACCTACCTGGAGCTGCCACCACTCATCTTATAAAGCACTGTGAGAGCATTTCAGCAGCCTCATTTGGCTTCTTTTGACGTCGTAAAAATTAGATTTCATCTTCTGTTTAAGGCCTTTGGCAACCTTTAAAAATCTTATAGGCCATAGCTCCAGAATATTGAAGATACTGCGGCGTGTCTTTAGTAGAGTATTAAAAGCCACTTTTAGGACAGATTTATCTCCTTTGAGCTCATGTGCTCCTCAGAAATGGGCCGTCTTGTCTGCAGGTAAGAGATTAAAGGTGAGCAGCCTTTGAAGCTTTGTAATGCTCTGACTGTGGAGCTCAGACTGGTTGCATTAGTGTCATCCTCGTATCACTTAAGAACTCCTGAGAGGCCCTGCAGTTTTTATTCTCTTAAAATCTGCATAATGATTTTTTAATAGGGTTAAAAATGCACTCGTACCACACAGACATTTCACTGAAAGGCCTTACATAGTAAAGTTACAATTAAAAATGCATTTTTGCACCAAAATGTCTACGCAAATTAAAAAACAACTTTTTTCAAGGCCAGAACAATCCTTAATAGTTAAAGCTGTAACAGTCCATGCCTTCTAAGACAATACATTTGTATCATTACTGTGGAAATTCTGAATGATACATAAAAGTAGGGCTGGACTGGGATGAAAATCTGGCCCTGGCATTTTCGGCTCAAACCAGCCCCTCACAGCAGATCATATAACCATATCCTGCTAAATACATGCAGCTACCAGTCTTTTCACCAGACTTTAACGTAGCTGTGAGATAAGTGGTATAGACACATTACTCTACTATTAATCATAAGTGTAATTCATAGTGCTGAATTCAGGACTTTTACATATAATGGAGTGAGGGTGTTAACAACCATCTCTTCATTCCTCAAATCACACAAGGACTACAGCTTTAATCTCAAACAGTTTATTTATAATAAGTAAAGGGGATCAACAGTGTAATGATGCTTATTAGCATGTATTATGATCTACAGAGCTCACTCACCCACTGCTTTGCTTTTAAGTTCACATTGTACCTCTGCTTCCCTGTCACACACCTGCCTCTCCTCTGTGCCTTGTCTCTTCTTTCCACGTGAAGCTGTATGCAGTAACAGACTGTAGATTGTAGAGAATGCTGATTCTTTGCAGCTTTTGCAGCATGTTGATTGACAGGGATATCTACATATCCCATCCATAGTTTTAATGCTTAAATTTTGCTTTCTCCAGGCACTTTAGTTTCACTTTCTAAGCTGTAGCAGAGTGGGGAAGGGAGGGGTGTAAACAAGCTTTTAGGAGATGTAAACTGTCATTCTAAAGAGAAACAACCAAGGGGCTGCATCCCCAGTTCTATGGGCTGGTGCTTTGCAAAGCAAAAAAAAAAAAAAAAAAAGAAAAACCAGTTAATTCTACCAGCTCTGAAGAGCATCGGCACACCAGGAATTCCAGAATGCCAGTTCACCTCTGCATCAAGTAGGTTGTTTCCACCAAGCGGTCCGGCTCAGTTCGGTGCAGAACAGCACGCGTTTTGTTGTGTTTCCAAAGGGCAAAAGTTGGAAAGGGTCCCAAAAAAACGACCCGTACCATCCCCCCTTTTCGGCATCCTTCCATAGGGGGACCAATCTTACCTATCCGTACCAAAAAGGTGGAGCTACACACACAACAATAGGGGGTTGTACTTATGTCATGTCAGCGCACGACACAACTGCTGGGCTCCAGGCTGCAAAACACGGCAGTTTGCTCTGAGAGGAGAAGGGAAAATAGGAGAAAGACAGAATAATATCAGCATTAACAGGGATATTTGAACTCGACGGAGATCCAAACTGTTTCCTAGTCTGTGGATATTGATATCTGGCCACAAATCAAGTTTCCTGACGTTTATATGGACCTGATTTTGAGAACACAAAGCAGAGCCTGAAGGCTCACATCAGCCCGGTCTATCCACGATGGATGTGAAACTAAATTAATGCTGAAGTTTTGTGATTACGAAGCCTTAGATCAGTTGATTCTCTGTACTTTTTCATCTACTTCTTACTTTAGGTAACCTGTGAAAAGATCGCTCTTTGGTTGTTGAACATGTCTGTAAAACTTAAGGCTTCAGACTATTTTAAAACAAGATCGGCGCACCCAGGATTTCTGACTTAATGTAGTTTGATTTTAACACCAGTGGAACTTTTATTTTTCTATGTGGCGAATTTTCACAGTACAGCTCTAAACTGTCATATTTTGTCGTATGAACTTTCTAGATTAGACATATTCACATATTAACATACTGTTATGACTCAGACTGTCTCTGTACACATATTCCATCAGCTGAGAATCTTTACTGACAGTGGTTAACATCATTAAGATGTTTTTTTTTTTTTTAAAAGCACTTTCAGCTGAAATAAAGCAGTTTAATGCTTGTCCCCTACTTATTTCTGTCACTCATCCTTTCTATAACTCTGTGGCTGGACCAGCAGACTCGCACTGCATGTGACTTCACGTGCATGCTTTTACAGCCCACCCACCAAGTGAGGACACTGGTGTCTGTGGAAACGATAACTATTTTTGGGATTAGCGTACCAAAACGTACCAAACCGTACCAAACCGTACTCAATCAAACTGGACCCCCTGATGCAAACACAGCTAAAGGCTGCTTTGGCTACAAACTAAGTGGGGACTGCTACTGGAAGCTACCATTCTGTTGCTGTATCTCATTCCTGTTATCGCTACCTACTTGTGATAGGAAAGTTAAGAGTGCACTCACAAATGTCCATTCAAAACAAATGCGTCTTGATGAGCAGTATTCTTTATTGGGATGGGTCGTTCATGAATGAGCTGGTTCAAAGAGCTGGCTCTTTTACATGAACCTTAAGATCCGGATCATATTGAGATCTGTTTTATATCACTATTACTATTGCTATTATTTTTAAACATGATGTGTGTGTCTGTGTGTTTTTTGATTGATTAGTAGGGATGATCTTTTCCTCCCACTACTCTACCGCAGGGACACCTTACATTAAGGATTCATGCTTGATGGTGTAATACTCATTCTTTACATTAGGTGTGTCATTTAGCCCAGCCAGTGAGCAGATTTCATCCGAGCTGCAAGGTTTTTTGGGGGATGGTATATTTTCTAAAATTATATGATATTTTTTTCATCAATTGAAAAAAATTAAGCATGATTGGAGTAAATTACCAGCACAAACATCACTCAAATGTCATGATATTACTTAATTTGGCAGTTCAAATGAAGCCAAACTGGTTCCCAAATGAAGAGACGTTAGAGAGCCAAAAAAGTCTCTTATTGCTGAGCTTAGCCAACTGGTGTGGATCACTGAAAGAGCCTGAATTCTCATCACTACTTCTTCAGCGTTGTACGGGGAAAAGACTGCTTGTTGAAACACATTTGTTGTGCCAGTAATGATATAACCAGAAATGACGTTTTTGAGTGCTGACTCTTCTTTTTTCTTTCAAGTCTTTGTTGGTTGTGCTCCTTAAGAAGTTGGATCGTTTGAGTGTGCTTCTTTTTTCCCTGTTTCACCTACCTGTGATGGACCATGACAGCCGTTGGCTGTACGTTTTTTCACCCAAGCTTCCTCTGTAACAAGTGAATTTATTCTCCCGCATATGAGGCCCCGTCCACACAGAAACGATTACATCATACAAAGGCCGCATGCGCTGGTTTAGCCAAAACAACAATGGCGGATTTCAGGGTTGTGTTCATGCTGCAGAAGCTTCTGAGCTTATTATAGCTTTTACAGCAAAACCTGGTGCTTTCTGTGGCAGTGTTACAGCGCCAATCACAGGCTTGGCAAATATACAACAGTGTTTTCAGTCGTTCCCAGTGGTTCCATACTTACGCAGATATTTCCTGAAATTATCCTGTGTTTACGGAAAATGCTTTCAGAATGAAACGGAAATATATTTTCATCTCCATGGGGACAAGGCCTGACTCAATGCTGTAGCCCCACTAGACATTTCCAGATCTGTCCACCTCTGCTGCTTACTACTTTTATTTTGTGAAAGTCATTCTCAGAACAAAAACTGTGGTTTACTGTTAAGTACATATTATGGAGTGTTTTTTTCATAGAATAGAGTCCTCAATATAAAAGAAGAAGTAAGCATTGGAGATGTGCAGAGCTGACAACTTGAGCAACCCCAGAATGCATTTAACATCTTTTCTTCCTCAATTTTTGTATAATTAATGAAATGAAGTCAGCGGCTTTCTGAGTCCAGTTTTTAATTGAGAGTCCTAAATGTAAAATAAGGAGTAAGCAGCAGACATGGGCGGTGCTGAGCAACTTTTGGGCTCATGCAGCACAACTTGGGGAACAGAAAGCACAGCCAATGGCAGAAAACGGTCTTTGTGCATCACAAGCAAGCAACACAGAACATGATCAGAATAAAGAAACTTGTAGAAGCACATCTCACATCTTTATGTAGCAGTCTTTAATGTAACACCCAGCTTCTTCACAACAACAAAAATAGCAGATAAATACTTTTTCAGTTTTGACTTTATGTCTTTGAGGCTGTAACTGTTAGCTTTTGTGTCCCACTACTTAATTACAACTATATTGTTCAGCATTTCCACAACAACGATACATAAATATGACAGCTGCAATGAGAAGACACAGACCACTACAGCTATGGCTTTGAGAATTTTTGGAAATATCTGAGGTAATGTACTCAACTTAAAAATATGACAAAGGAGGAACATTTTTAAATTAATGTGGACATTTCAGAGCAAAATTCTACATATTGTACCTTTAAGTGATTGCTTCCTTTTTTCTTGTAGCTTTTTGGTGTCTTGGTGGGCTGTGTCTGAGAGTTATGAATATTATGTTACTGAAGCCTTACTACAGCCCTGCCTTGTGAATCCATTTACACACATCTAAGTAGCTCTATCATGTTACTGAGTCATCCGGCTGTGCCTCAATAATGCAGCAAAGCTTCTCTGTAAATGAATGTGTATTTCTTTAGTCCAGATTTGAAAAAGTCAGATATGAGTCTTGATAGTTATCTCCCAAAGTTCCTCAAGAGGGCAGTCTAATCAAACTGAGTCAAAGTTTAGTTTTAATATGTGATAATCCAGACTATTTCCTCACTCCTCTTTGACAGTGTATGACTCAGAAGACTCAGAGCTCAGCTGTAATACCTCTCCGCTGTGAGATCAGGTGTGTGTGAGAAGCAGCTGACCTGAGATTGACTTTGCTATGACCTACTTTTCACGTGCAGACCCCCCTCCCCTCCTCCACCTCTTACCCCCTGCCTATTACCAGCATAGGATGGATAAAAAAGGACCCCTCTCTATATCCTGAAGTCCTGGTGAGATCACTGTTCTGCCAAACTAGGTCAAAGTACGAACGTTCCTCCTCCTTCACTGCATTCCATACATTTACACGCCAACGCTGTTTCTGTGTGGAAACAATCAGTCACACATTACAGACATCAACATCACTCACTTACACTGATAACAGATTTATGATGGATTTACTGTGATCAAGATGTTGTAGTAGAGAGTGTGTTTGGAGTGTAAGTGCTGGATTTGTCAGTAATAAATAGCTAAGTGTATTTACTTATTTCTGCTCTTGAGTCAAATTTTAGCAACTTATTTCAATGAGTATTTTATTTGTGTCTTTTTCATGTTTCTCCTTGGATATAAATATCGCACTGTTTACTAAGCTTCTTTTTTTGGTACAAGTTAATTCTGTTTTTTGTGTGTGTGTGTGTTAAATCAGAGCCTACAACTTAGGGTCCATAAGGACCCCTTATTTTTTGGGGTATTTTTGTTATAATACTGTTGTTCCCTTGATGCATAGCACTGTGACTATGCCACCAAAATGCTTGTTAACAGTAGATTTTTTGTGCAAATGTGGTGCTATGCTTTATAGTATCTACCTTTATTGGAAACAGGCAATGCAGAGAGATAGCATATAAACTAATATTTTAGATTACTAGTTTTGGTTTTAAGTAGCCTACATTAGACTGTAGTAGTTCGCATCAACAAAAGCTATTAGTCTTTATTTGTAGAGAATCGATCACACATGTTGCGGTCCATGCAATCACAACAATAACTTCTCTGGAAGGTGCAAATCAGACTACAGAGTTGTATGACTGTGCTGTAACTAATGGTTTAATGCAGAAGAGTAAACTCTATTTTACTGTATGGATTTGGCGTACAGTGATTCTCACACATTTGCAAAAATAAGTCTTTGGTTGCTTGAGTATTTGCCACATTCACAGTTTCACATATTAATACTTCATGTTTCCATTTAGCTGACATAACATGCACATGACTAATAAATCTTAGATTGGCAGAAAATTATTTAGAAATATATATTTCAGCTGGCTCAACTAAAGTTGTCAAGCCAACTATTTCCCCTCTGGAAAATGTTGGCTTAACTTAAATCTATATATTCATGTGGTATGTATTTTCCATAATTTAAAAAAACTCAATGTTATGTGTTGGGTTTAGGTGCTTCCTTGCTGAGCGCTTATCCTTTGCGTAGAGCACAACTATCTTGTGTTTGCTTAAATTGTTGTATCAACTAGTTAAATTAGCAAAAGTAATATATAATAATTTATAAATTGTTTCCTCAAGTTGGATTTTTTTTTTAATAGTGTGTCAGGTCATTTGCTGTTAGACAAATTTCTCAGCTTCACAACTGTATTTAAGTGTCTTGTAGAGCGACATTTGTCATGTGACTTTAGAGCCCATTGTGCCATTTTAATTACATCTGCCTAACAGTCTTTTCAAGAGGCTGCAGACCTCTAGGGTGGGGCTTTTGGAGCTCATCTGTTGCAGACCTCTCCAATGGGGCAACCTCGACCATGGGGCGAGACGTGACGTATGTTACCCAAGCTGGAACCAGATTGAAAATTTCAAAGGTCTGCTGCAGACGAGCCCAAAACGCACCACCATAGAGGTCTGCAGCCAGATCTTCTTGCATTTTTCTGAACTGATTTTGAGCACATCATAATATAACCGTCTTTCTGCTTGTTAAGCCTACAGATTAACTTTAATCCTGCCAGGGTGTTGCTGTGTTGACTATCTGTTTGCAGAGTAGCTTAAGGTCTTCCACAGCTTCAACTCCCTGCCTGCTAATTGATCAAAAATCAGATGGTGGCACCATTTCCAACATGGCGACTGCTTTTGTTAGGCTTTAAAACATCGCTTCAGAATCCAGTGGGGAACTATGTTGGTGTTCAGTACAGTCTATGGGAGCTGAATGAACACTTTGATGCTATATTTTTCAGTAAATTCAATTCACTTTTATTTATATAGAACATTTTATACAAATTTAAACTCAGTTTGCTTTACAGAAGATTAAAAAAACATGCAAATTCCAGATGTAAAAATATAAAGATCTACAATTAGAGAACATCACCATTTCATGCAGTTAAACATCATGCATGCTAGCCATTATAAATACAGTTATGATTTACCAAGTGTAAGAGTTACAGGGTAACTATTAAGCAGAAAGGGTACTTTTTTCTTTTGATATTTTGAGCATGGTTGGTTGTTGATACTTCTTACTAAGCTGTAATGGCATATTTATAAAGCATTGGATTGGTATTTTTCTCGGCTTTGACTCTCCACCACTGGGTCAGTCATGTTAAAAATCATGTGGTATAAACTTGATGTCTTTAGACAACTTTTCTCAATGGCATTGCAGTCCAGCTTGACTTCAGCTACAATAGTGAGGTTCCTACACACATTCCTTGGCGCAGTCTCACACACCCACATACTCTCTATTGTTCTGCCCTTCCCCTTTTACACTGGCATACAGCCCCTAGGATAGAGTTTTTTTCCAGGCTTATCCCTGCTCTCATTGGATCTCCCAACCCACATTCACACCCAAATCCCGCTTGGCCGAGGCATGTACCAAATCGTGTCTTTGGCACTGCATCAGGAAGCCGGACAGTGTTCCCTGAGCTTCCACATTATTGGCTGCTTTTTCTCTCATGTGACCAGAGGAAAAAGCATGTGGCAGAAAACAAGAGTTTGGGAGTCTTCCTCCCATCTCAGCTGAAGAGTCAGCATGGGGTTAAGAAGCTGTCATCTGACTCAGGTAGTGTGATGAAGTCTGAGTGTTTGTTGAAAGGAGGAGGCGGGTGTGCAGGCAGGGAGCTGATTTGACTTCCAGTGAGGGCTTGTTAGAGGCAGGAATTCAGAGGGAGTGCTCACAAAACAAGTCATCAAGACAAGAGAGAGGCTTGTAGGATTTAGAGGATTTGATTTGTATGTTATGGACGCTGTTGGTGTCAGTATGGATGATGTGAATATGAAGAGTTTGACAGAAGCTGCTAACAGGATAGAAACTTCCAAGCCAGAGGATATAACCGGGGTTGTAGTTTTCAGAAAGTGCATACTCCCTGATAGCATGGACATTGTAGAGAGTGCTGACACCCACACTGCCGAGGATAGTGCAGACAACAGGAGTTTGGATATCGATGACAACAGTGAGGATCAAAGCGCCAAGGACGACAGCAATGATTGGGAGAGCGACTGTGAAAGCTCAAGTGAGGAATCCTGCCTGGAGGCCATGACACCCTTTGGCCAGCAGCACTACCTGAGGCTGGGCGACACTCCTAAACGGCGCTCTGCCCTGCGTCTCTCACGCATCATCGCCCGACAGCAGCTGCTTCGGAGGCTGGCAAGAGGTAGAGAAAAATAGAGAGTCATGGCAGAGTTATGTGTGTGCCAGTGTAATAAGAGGTAGAACTGTGGTCTGGTTTGACCTGATTGGTCAAATTTTCTTTTAGGTAAAAGGAGTAAAAGAAGTAAAATACATAAACTGATTGAATGTACTTCTTTAAGCTCCTGTTTGAAGCTCCTATGCAGTGACCTATTCCACTGCAGAGATTTCTAATGAGTGAAGCTTTTATAGTGTTTAAAAAGCTGAGCTTTTTTTGTCAGAAAAGCTGATGTACAGGACAAAACCAGCGCAAAGATAAGATGTATAGCTTTGTCCAGAGGGGGCATAAAAACACCAAAAATTAGAAGTTCCTCACAAAAGCTTTAAATTATTTTAGAAGGAGATATAGATTTACTCGACAGCTGAGTACTTCTTTTGATATTTTTTTATGCTAAAGCCTGACTTGACCTCTTCACTTATTTTACATTACATAAAAACAAGACTAGGTTAAAACCTAGTATATGGCTGACCGCAACTTCCTGTGATGCCTGTTAAAATGGCTGACTGATTTGTGTGTGCTGGCCAAGTGATTAGTTTATGGGATGTTTAATTGTGATGTCCCTAATGTCTGTTGGTTGAGAGTTGAAGAATCCTAAGGTTTAAAACATAAAGCCCTGTCGGCAGTAAATGGCTAACCTGAATCGCCAGACCGACTCATACTGTATATCCATTGCATGAATATATTTCACATTCATATGGAAAAGCTCCCATAGCTACATCATTAACATAGCTAAAGCTTATGTAAAGATATCCCATTAAGTATGTTAGATTATGCTATGTTTGCAAAGCAAAACCCTTTTAGGACTTGTAATGTGAACAGTGACTCATTTTAGCTACATTAACTCTAGCTGAAGCTAATGCTGCATCGGCATACATAATTACATCAACAACGAAGCTAGCAAAGTTATGTTAGCTTATCTAAGGCTAACAAAGCTAAAGCAAATCACTCACGTAACTTCTTCTAAAATGGGTCTTTATATAATTAAATCCCAGATTAGATATTAGCCATATCTCTGTTTTAAGTATGAAATGTTGCTTAGTCTAAAACATTTGCAGTGTGGTCATTTCATAAATGTAACTGCCAGACTTTGTTTATGAATAAAGTCATAAAAAAATGTTTTATTTTCTGAATATACAAAGGTAGTATGAATACAGCCTGTTACTGAACAGAAGGTTTATTGTGTTATTCTGGATAATGCTGGACTTTTAAAAGCATGTAAAGATATACATTCATGAATAATCAACAGATAAAATCCCCAAACTGGCCCAGACATTCTTCTGAGCATACTTGACATTTCCCATGCCAAGATTTAACCTGGAATTTGAATAGTATAAAAACAAAGGCGAAAACCACGTATAAAGCAGATCAACTTTAAAAACACAACAAATGCTCCAGCTAGTGTGCATCTCGTTGGTGCCAAAAGTTAAGTAGAAAGTATGCATACAGAATACACTGAACTTTATAGTTCTCAGTTAGACAGGTAGTGTGTTGCTTGCTGACATTTCATCGATTGTTCAGGTGACTCAACTCAGTTATAACTGTAGCTCGGCTCACCTGTGCGTGTAAACGTACTGATGTGTATTTCTCAATTCTATCCCAGAAAAAACACGTCTAATTGAGCTGGACTCAACTGATGTTCTTTGGGAATTAAAAAGAGGTCTTACCTTATCTTTTAAGTGCCCTCAATTGACACAGAATTTCATGCTACAAGTCGACATTAAACACATGTTCTCCTTCTGCATCAGTCAGACGTATTGAGCAACTTCTCCTCCAAGGTAGTCTTCAGAAATCCTTAAGGAGACATAACAAAACCCTAAAGGAGTGCAGTGTTATTGTTTTTGTCTCTGCTAGCCAGCTCTTCAGCTTTGTATTCCATTGTTACTTCCTCATCTTCCTGTCACATGGCTCATGTTTCCCAGGGAGTAAACAGAACATCCTGGTGTTCAGTATGAGGCTTTGGGCTGAACTGGGGGCTATTCTTATGTATGAGTTAAGGTCATCATGAATAAGTTGATTGCCTATACCTGAGGTTTTTCTTGGTACATTGTTAAAGTTGGTCAGATATTCTGTTTGTTTTTTGTTGTCCTGATTTCATGTGCAACAGTATGGAATGTGTCAGATCTTATAGTATGCGTAAATATTTCTGTCTGATGATGTGGTTTTAGCAGGTATAATCTTGTATGAACCTTTAAAAACAAAAAAGAGAGAGAGAGAGCGAGAGAGAGGAAAGAGAGAGAGCAGCTGTAGCAGCAGGTGAGGAATGTAGATGATGTAGATGGAGGAGCAAGTTTATGCCTGTGCTGCTTTCAGAGATGGTATGACTAATTTAACTTTCTCTCACTGCCTCCTTCTCAGACACACACCTCTTCCAGTCATACTCATTCTCCCTCAAAGACTCATTTACACACATATGCACTCACATAAACAGACACACAGTCCCCAGTTACATTCCTCTTCTCAGCAGCTGGTAGTCCATCAGACAGACTTAAAAAAAGAACTCAGTGACCTTAAAAAGCTACATCTGAAACTTGTCAATGCCAGTCCTTTGAGTTGTATCCAAAATCCTTTCTGCATGTAAGATTTATATATGCACATGGCCTATATACTTGAGTAGAATTAAAAGTACTGATTTCAAAATATACTCAAAAAGTACCCCCCCCCCCAAAAAAAACAACTTAACTACAATATTTTGAGTAAATGTAATAAGTTAAAAGGTGCACAAATGCATACACAGATTTGCAAATGTGAAGTCCAGTTTGTTTACATGTAGACATTATGAAAGGTTGAACATTTTCTTGTTTCTTCATTAGTTGAGAATATTTACTAGTCTGACAGTTTGGCTTTGTTGGTGAAGTAGGCAGAAGCTACAGTCTTTAACCCACTTGTCACAGGTTTGGATACTGTTCCTGGTGCCCTTTGGTGCATGTCTCTCCCCATTAAAATATGCACAAGCCACCAGTAAAAACTGATTGCCACTCACTTGGCCTTTGCTACACCTTTGGCACTGAAAATCCACAAATTCGTGTAGCAAGCTAAAATGTTTGTGGCGACTGTCAAAGGCAATTTTAGACCCTTTTGGAATTGCTGGAGCACGCCTAAATTTTATCTTGGCATCTCTAAATTAGTCATAACAAGAGCAGTCGCCTCAGGAGATTTTTAAATAGGACGGAAATATTGCAAATACAGTCAATTTAAGTTTTAGAAATTTAAACACTACTTTCAAACTGCAGGGGGAATATATTACTACTAGGTATGTCAAGACTAATCAAGTTAATTGCGATCAATCAAGGTCCACAATTACTGCACTATTTTTTTTTTTATTGCGATTAATTGTATGCTATATTATCCCTTATAACACACTTAGTGTCTCCCTGCAACCAAAGATAAGTCCTCCACTTCTCCCTCATGTCTCATTTCACCCTTAAAACACAACACAGCTCAGAGGACAAGTCAGAAGTCACCTGAACCTTTTTTTTACTGTTAACTTATTTCCTTTTCAGTCCATAAGTTCTTTTTCTGTGGTTTAAGTTCATGTTACAATCTTTGATTTACCTCCAAAAGCAGGTCTGTGTCCAGACAGGAAGTCAGTGACCCAAAGTTTAAGACTGTAGAAAAATTCTAAATAACACCAAACTAGTTTAAAATGCAAAATGCGATAGAAAGGGTGCAATTAATCACAATTAACTTCAGAAATTCTGCGATTAATCCTGATATTAAAAATGTATCTTTTGACACCCCTAATTACTACTTCAATGAATGACAGAAAACCCACAAGTTAATACTAAAAAAAGGAAGTTTTTTGGTAGTATATCTGTTTCCAGGCCCTTTTAATGGACATGCTTGTTGGGGAAAAGACTCATGCTATTGACTGCAGATAGAGACGTAATATTACTCAGTGTAGCGGATCAGTGTTAACAGTTGTGCATTCAAATTTTTGCTGTTATAATGGTTGATATAATAGTACTGGCATTAGAATATGTTTCATCATTGATGGGCAGACTTATGACATGGAAGTGGAAAATTACTTCTTGTTTTTTTGTGAAATAAGTGGTTAAGAAGAAAGATAGAACACTTCCAGGGAACCATACATGTCAGTTATTTCTGAAGCTGAGCACCCCTGAAGGTCTGATCCTGTTGTTTTGCCTACTTTACATATGCATTTACAAATTTTTCCACATATCCAAAGGTCTTTTCAGTCATTTGCAAACCTTTTTATGCAATTAATATGTATGCATTTGAGGTTCTATTTACTTGTTCACAAACAGTATTGTAACAATCATATTTCCAGAGAAGAAGTGCAGCTACACACTGCTGAAAATGTTTGCATCTTAATGGACAGTCTTGGTTTTATTAACAACTCACAACACAAGAATAGCAAAAAAAAAATCCTCAGAAGAGCATTTTTAAGTTTGTCAAGTTTGATTTAGAGTAACAGAAATGAGAATATATGGCTGACAGCCATGCTGTGCTTGTCATGCTGTGTAAAGTCCTGTTAGTGTAAGTCAGTGGTTCATTTGCAGAATTTACAGCCAGTCTGTAAGCTTCATGCAGACTGGACTACTTTTGTAAAGACATTATTTCATTTAGTAATTTAATGCTTTTAAATAATCTTTAAAAATATCTCATTAATTTATAATGGAATAAAAATCGGCACAATCCTGAAAGTCTGTAGTGTTTTCACTTCATTACTACTCCAAACCTGTCAGCATATCATGAATCTTTTTTATAACATGCAATATTGTTTGTACATTGTAACTTCTGCACCATGCTAAATCTTATGTCTTAGACTCAGACTTAAACTTTAATATGGTTAAAATAATGCATGTCTTTTTGAATTATAAGTTTTGTCAGAAAAAAAACATACATAGACTTTTTCTTTACAAGCAACTAACAATGTAAGATCAAAGTGTAAGCTGGATTTGGTTTGCCTTATATGTGAGATAGCCTATGGGCATGAATACCAGTAAGACAGAGATGAGATTCTTTGATACCCTCTGCTGGAGAAAAGGAGGCATAACCAAATACTTTAACACCTTCAGCCCTATCGTCTCATCCTATTAATTCAGCCTGTCAAAATAACCTTAGTTTGCTTTTATAAACTCACTCACAGCAGTCCAGTTGTTTCTGTGTGAGCTGTCTAATCTCTGCAGGCTTCAGTCATCACGCACAGGAGAGTCCTGAACCTGCTGCTAGTTTCATGCCACTGTTGATGCAGTTTTACTGCACATTCCTGAGAGCTCCACTTCATCGTAGATGAACCAACCATACAGGAGGGACGGACATGTTCTTCTTGATTGTCCCTCCCTTCCTCCCCCTTCCAGTATCTATCTCTCCCGTCTCTCCTCCTCTGGCTTCTCCACTACTTTTTTCTTTTTCTTTGTGACCTTTGAACATAAAGGACTAAGTGCTTTGGCTTATGTGGGAATATGGCTGCCTTCCAAGCATCCTGTATGCATGTATCCCTGTGTTCATTTGTGTGTGCGCGTAGCAGAGTAGAGGGATGCCACTGCTCAATTCATGCTGCAAACAGCCTTTACAAACAATAAATTACATACTTCTATCATCATTTAATTACCTTTTCTAATCTTTGCTTTATATAATAATTTACTTAAAATAACTAATTTGTAATCAAGTTTCCTAAAACGTTGTGACGAATGTAAATTTAAAAGATAAGTTTAGTTAATCACTGTCAGTCTCCTTTTTCTGTTTCAGTTTGGAGTTTTATACTATCTTAAAACAAGGGCATCTGACTCCCTGTATTAAAGCAAACCTGCTTTTATTTCACAGAAAATAAGGAACTTCAGGTAGATCAAAGATTATGACATGAAAATAACACCTAAAAATGACTTTTTGATTGACTGAAAAGGACACAAGGGAACAGTGAACAGGGAAATGTATGATTACACAGGAGGATGCAGATAACTTTTAACTTGTCCACTGAGTTTTATGAAGTGAAATGAGACTTTCAGTGCAGCTGTGATGGGCTTGTTTTACACCACTGTGGCTGCACAGTGATGACGTTGCCAGGCTTTACCAAAGTGTGCTGAGAGGAAAGATAAAACCTGCAATTTAAAAAATGAATGCTCTTATTATGGATGTATCAGGGTTAATATAATAATACTGACGTGCTAGTTGAAACTAAGATTTTTTTTTTTTGTAGAAATACAGTACTGTGCTAAGCTTTTAGGCATGTTAGGGCCAAAAATTGAGGCTGACATAAGGTGTAGGTGTGGCAAGTAAGCCGCTTGAGGGCACCGTCTGGTAGGGGAGATTCACACAATCCCAGTTGTGCTCTGGATATCTTCGTATGTTACCAGGGGCATGGGAAAAAAAACCTGTTGACAAAACAACAAAGTCCACACCTCTGTCCAGTCTGTCCTCTGCAGGATCTAAATATTTAGTAATCTGTGCCTGCAGTGGTTTAACTGGTTCTGGGCCACTCATGTCCTGATGATGTTAGTCCAGCAGTGGTTCCCTGCTCTTTCATTGGTTCACAAGTGTTGTGGTATGACACTGCTGGCTCACTAGTGTTCACTTTTGGTCAGGAAGACCAGAAAAAAAGGAGTTTTTGGCATGCTGCCACTGAGCAGCAGTCCATAAGTTTCCATGCAACAACAAAGAAACAAATAAACCACAAGGGACAACAACAACAAACAGAAAGAGAGAAACAGCATAGAAATAATAAAAGCACATTTTAACCTGCTTCAGCCCTCTAAGGGTTTTCTGATATCAATAGAGATTATTGTACTTTTCCTGGCACAAAGGACCCTAACTTTTTAGGAACTTAGGTTTAAATAAACTATTTCTGAATATTACCAGTAATGTTAATCTCAATAGGTCTCTTATCATTTGTCTGCCACTGTGTCGAACAATTATCCAGCTGAGTCTCTCCGACAAACCTCGTCCTGGGACATCCGGTTGCTGTTCTTAGCTCAACATGCCGCTCTGCATGCCTGGGAAATTCATTACAGGAAATGATGTCACACAGGGTACTTCAGGGTCCTTGTGACCCCATACTTGGCAGACACAGTGCTGAGGAAAGCTGTCAAAAAGTCAGGGCTACTGTCGCCGGATAAAAGGCAGGAAATGAGAGGTAGAGGAATAAAGGCGAAGGCACACTTGGAGAGAAAAAGAGCTGTGCAGACATCGGGGTGCTTTTATTATGTAACATAGCTGGCACTCATGTTATGTAAGACATCATCTTACAGCCCCATTGTCCCACACATAGACGCCTCACATACCCACCCACACTCACACACACCACCTGTTTGCCCTCCCTGCTGTTGTTCTGTCGTCATATTCTCCACAGCAGGAATGCTGCTGCATGGAACAGAATAGAGGGAAAGCTTGGATTAACTCTGACTGTGTTTGTCTCTGTGTGCTTTGTGGCCCGCTGTTAACATGTTTGTGCAATAATTAATCTCTTGATTAAATTCTGCACTCATGAATAGCGGTGCTTTGTTGTTGCACTGACAGGAGCTGTACCACTTGGCCCCTTTGTGAGTGTGTTTTTGTCAGCATCTCTGATGCTGTGCAACAGTGATGAAGTCGGACTGTTTGTGCTGCACTAAAATACAATATAATATACAAGATAATATTACCAATTGAGTAGCTGAAAAGAGGCTAGAAATTTGGGGAGGTAAGAGTTAGGGAAGAAGCTAGATTTGAGCCTGTGGTTTATGTGTAAAACATCATAGTCTCTGTACATGGGGCCCCGTTATAGAGTGGGCTTAACTGTATAAGTTTAGTCTCACACAGCAGAGAGAGTAGAATCTCACATGAAGCTCCAGGTGTGTAAATTTGAAGCAAACCATTTCTGACCTTGTTGGCGTGTCAGCCTGAAGTTATTTAGTTAGAAGCTTTGTGTAATGTAGTGCATTGTATTGTGGGCTAGTGACAAAACTGGTACTGTTCATTGTCAGTGGAGTCAGCCAATAAATTGAACTCCAGTCACAGCTGGTCAGGAGAAGAGTAAAACCATCTTTTCAATCAAGAAAATCTTACTGTGTGGTTCTGTGTTGTTCTTTTGATAAGGAAATGTCCAGTTCTGATAAAAAAAAATGCCCCTATATATCATATACACACTGAGGGCTTTGATAGTATTATTTTTTTGTTAGCAGCTGCTGTGGATAGTGGTTGTCTGAAGTTCCTGGCCAATCGGCATTCTCCATTGCCACAGTTTTGATGTTGGGATTATCATTTTAGAAGCCTAATCTGGTATATCTGGAATGAGATTAAACACATGCTCCATTCTACCTCATCAACGTGACGTCTCCGCTAAAAAAAAAGCTGTGGGTGTTTGGCAATATGTAAACCGATACACCTTGTGAAGTAGGATTGTGAACACTTCCTTAAGAGTCTTTTGGTTTGGCTCGATTCTGCTCCTCATACCTTCACAAATCTTTTCAGGGTGATGATGCACCAAGTGGCTCCTTATCTTACTTGCATTCCCCATCAACTGTGTCACCTCAGTCTGGCATTGTCTGCATATTGTTTATTGTTTGCCTATCACCTTTTCACCTTTGGGAAACCCAAAATGCTACCACACAATGGATATACAAGTTGGTTTTCCCTCACCTTTTGTACCATCCACCATTTTGGCACTGTTGGATCAAGCCAGTGAATGGAGCACAAAGGATGATGGGTACACAAGGGCCAATGGTAACTGTAGTTCCCACTTCCCTTCACTCTGCTCCACTAGAAAATATACACTTTTTGCCCTATTATTTAAAAATGTCACATATTCACAATAATATTGAGATGCTTCTGTCACATAATACAGTGATATTAACAATACCATCTCTTTAATGCAGTGATTATAATGTCTTTGGCTGCCTCTACCCTACTTCTTCTTGGTGTAACACTTTTTGGACAATACAGATTTCCCTTAAAGCGTTGGGTTCCAGCCTTTTCTACTCTGAGCTCAGTAAACTTAGACATCTGCATCATAAAAGTTGTTGCAGCTGTGCACAACGATGCACCGTTAAAGAGAGAAGCTGAACCAGTTTGTGGTCATTTGAGGAAAAACCGGCCCCCAAATTGTCCTCAGAGACTATGGAGAAAATGGTGCAGTAATTGTTAGGTCCTGAATAATAAGATTTCATAATCTTGTGAAGTCAAAATTACATCTGACTCTTGCATTTATTTGGATATTGTATGTTTATTTCTCTATACATGCATTCTTGGTTTTGTTTTTTTATTATACATGCGAGGGCTTGATGATCTTTAAAGTTTCACATTGAGTGAGTAAGAGTCTGTTTTGTTGCATTTCTTCCTTCCTGTGGGTTTCCCACAGGCTCTGCCCTCTCTCCAGCTGCCTGTCTGTCTCATCCTCTTTTACATTCTCTCACTCACTGGGGGCAAGATCTGGACTGCGCTGAGCATCCGCTCTGCAGAGTGTGATGTGAGTGTGTTTCACTGCGTTCTCCCACATACTGTCCTGGCGAAGAGGATTGTAGAGTAAAGCATAAAGAAAGAGGTCAGGGTCAGGGTCTCCTTGCTGTCCTGCCTAGAGGTTCAGCTGACATGTGAGGTTAGCATCCAGCAGTCGTAAGCTTGTAACCTCAGGGAGAAGAGGGGGGTGGATGATGCAAACGTCAGCTGAAATTAGCTGTTTCCTGCATGGACGTGATGAGGCAACAGCAGCTCTGGTGATGACAAAGAAGATGTGGACTTAGTGTGATTGGGCAGAGGAAGGACGAAGAAGGGGGTTACAGTGAAAGAAGAAGAAAAGGAGACGGATGATGGATGAAGGAAGTGAGCGGGGGAGCATTTATGTTGGTGAGAGATAGTGAAGGAATGAGGCAAAGAAGAGCAAGTGAGTGTCCAAAAATGTAAGGAAAGGTGGAGAGTGAAAAGAAGTAGAGAGACAAAGAAAGTGGAAACTGGAGTCAAAGTAAGTGGAGGAGTTTGATTTAGTGACATCTAAAGCAAAAGGATATTTGTATGTTGGTCCTAACAAAGCAGAAAGTGTGAGGGAAGCTGAGGAGAAAATTAGAGAGAAGAGAAAACCTGCATGGGGCAGGCTGAGGGAGAAGGAGGCAGAGTTGTAAACACACTGGTAGGAGAGGCAGCGAGGGAGAAAGTTGAGAAAGTCAGACTGAAAAGCAGGAGAGCAGTGAATGGATGTGTCATGGGACTGAAAGGAGCCTGTCATCACCTGCACCATGAGGGCTACAAGTAAGTGTTCATCTCTGCTTTTTCTCTCCCTGTCCTCAGCAGCAGAACTTTCTCCATCTCTCTGGTCTATTTTTGTTCAGATAAACTATTTTTCTCAGTCTCCCCCCCTGGTGTTGCCTCACATGTGATTTAGAGAGAGGAGTTATGCTGAGAATGCTGCAAGAAGGGATGTAATTGCTGGATTGTGGTGAATGGCTCATTTCCTCTGACCGTTCTCATCTCTGATGGTGAAGATGGAGGCTTTTTACTACCATGCTGAACTTTGTACCCGGTGTTTCAGCTGCTGTGCCTTTACTTCTCACTACCAGCTCTTTTTAAACCTCCATGAAGCTTTGAGAGTGGATGAATGAGCTTTTTAGACAAGTGCAGGAATGTGTCAGAAATAAGCCATATTTGGTGTTACTTTGGACATAAGTAGAATTAACTGGACTCAAACTTTTGTCATTTTGCCATTACCCTTTTATCATATCCACACTTTCAGTTGTGTTATGCTACTGGTTATTTTTCAAAGCTTAATTAGTTTTAGTATCTCAGTTTTTTAAAAGTTGTTGTCAGTTAATGACCAATGGTATCCAAAAGTACCTTAGCTTTAACTCTTTATAGGGCACTTATTGAAATACAACCGCTTATCCCGTTGGGGTCTTGGGGGGCTGGAGCGACAGGGTACACCCTATGGTTGTTAGTTGATCACAGGGCAAATACAATATTGAAGCCCTACAGTATCATTGGTGGACATCCCAAGACTTGTTTTACTTTTATCTCATATAAGTATATAAATCATATTTCATTGTTATGGTGAAAACCAATGTCCATGAAGTGACCATATATGACCTTATCTGTTCATGGGGAAAACAATCCATATAGTGTGTGCATATTAAGATGCTAATAATTGAAAATAAAGACATACAGAGTATATATGCTAACAGGACATCTTTAGTAATCATAAATATTAAATAACTTAATGAATTTTAGCAGTGATGGGGCACACATTAAAAATAAAACTGATTATTCCATTGAAGTTAAATAAAATTGTTCTACTGTTGCAAAACTGAATGAAATCACACATATTTTTACTATTTAAAACAAATATTTTCATTTAGAATTCCTCCTGAAATTGTAAAAAAAAATCACAAATATTAAAAGTATAAATTAATTTAAGCAGAAATAAGGCACACATTAAACATAAGAGCTGATTTAAACCACAGAAGAATAACAAAATTGTTATAAAATTATAAAAATGACCAAAATCACTCCTATATTACTACTTTTACCTTGAAACATTTCTCTAAATTAGTCAAATTTACCACTGGATCACTTTATTTTTTAAAATCTGTGGCAACATCCACACTATATAGTACTATATAGTACTATTATCCTACATTAAAATGAGGTAATTGTCAACCAAGTACTATTAGTATGGCTTGCACCCCTAAACAGGGATATGTCCAAATATGGTTCCTCCATTTTTTCCCCCTAAAATTTCAGTAACTGCAAAAAATCCAATACAAACAAAACCTATCATAACATTCAGTACTACTATTCACCTTTATAATGTGTGAGTTACATGAACTTATCATGGTATGCTAGGATTTTAGAGCCATTTATTTGGAATCAAAAGAGAAGTTAAACAGCATTTCTTGAGTTCTGGAGGAAACAGGAAGTTTGAGATGCTCTAGGCCACTTCTAATTGGTCAGATGGTGTGATGTCACTTCCCATGACATTGACTGATCTCCAACAATTGGCTGAGAGAAATCATCCGGGTTTACTGTATCAAAGAGAGATAGGAGGAAGCGACAGAGGGAGTCAACCAAAGTGACCATATATGGTTCTTTGCCACGTAAAGGGTTAATAAAATACAGATTTTTTTGTCATATTTTTGAACAAAACCTGGCTCAAATAAGAGAGAGCATTTTTAAAATTGGGGCCATTTTGGATCCAAGCTGTTGCCGCTGCATTATGTAGTTTAAATGGTTTTCTCTGGTGTGTTTGCAATCTTTGGTGATTTTAACTGAAAATGATCTAATATTGTGCATGTTATCGTAACTGTTATCAATACTGTTTCAGTTTTACTGCAATCATATCAAACTTTAAAAATCTGGTAATGTGACAACCCCATTCAGCAGTGTATGTGTGTGTAAAGGTATGAATGTGTCTGTAAATGTTTTTCATCAATTTTCATGTGGAAGCCAAATACCAACATCATACAAAAGTCTTTGTCAGCACAAAGCTCTCTGGAGTGGTTTCATCAGTGTCTGCTCATAAAGAAAGCCTTTTTACACTTACACATGCATATGTACACACGTACACATGCACATTACAGCACTGTGAGCAATACATATGCTTGCGGAAAAAAACTAGTAAAACAAAATGCCTGTAAAATGTCTCGAGGTGCTGGCGGCAGCAGCTCATAATGGGGTGTGGTGCCATGTGTATGGCCTGTTAAATACATGCTTTAATGGCTGGAATCTGACTGCTGCTTGAGAGAGTGTTAACGATGCAAAGCTGTGCAAACTTTGTCCTTGACGAATTATGTTGGCCACTCTCTAGATAATGTCTAGCTTTCCTAGTCTCATCATTCCAGGGAATTCTCTGTGGAAAAAATAGTTCCCAGAGATATCCCTCCAATGTCTGACCAAAATGTTGGATAGGGACCTGGAAGCAGAACAATTCAGAGCTGTGCTCTTTTTTCTAGTCTAGTAGTTACATTCATGAAATAACCACATTTCAAACATTTCGGACTTAGAAACATTTCATGAATAAAATAGTGAATAAAATCAAAGTCTAATGTGGGTTTGAATTATGTATAGACCCAGTTTAGAAGTAGTTACATGAACAGTGGCTAGCTTTAGCTTCATTAGCTTTAGCTAAAGCTAACATAACTACACTGGCTGCATAATTAATGTTACTACACAAACCAAAGTAGCTAAGTTAGCTTTAGCAATATGAGCTTGAGAAAACATAGCTAAAGCTATCTAAGAAATATAGATAGCTTTGTATGACATAGCTGCTTTGTGAGCTTAGCTTTTGCTCTGTTGCTACATAGCTCTGTTAGCTAAGTAGCTATGCGAGCTACATAGAACAATTAGTTATGTAGCTCTGTTATCTATACCAAAGTTATTTTTCACAACTTGAGCTTTAGCAAACATAGCTAAACCTAATTATTATTATTTTTTAAAGATTTGTTTTTGGCTTTTCATGCCCTTATTTGATAGAGGAGGACAGTGGATAGAGTTTGAAACAGGAGAGAGAGTGGGGAGAGATGTGGTAAAGGGCCACAGGCTGGACCTGAATCCGTGCTGCCCACGTACATGGATAGTGCTCTAGACCACAAGGCCATCTGTGTGCCCAGCTAAACCTAATTATTCTAAGTAATTCAAGTATCTAAGTAGCTTAGATAGCTGCTTTGTGATCTTAACTTTAGTTCTGTTAGAAACGTAGCGCCTATTAGCTTCACAGCTCTGTTAGCTATGTAGCTCCATTAGCTACAGTTGGCTACGTAACTGTAGCTAAAGCTGATGTTACTATGTAGATAATGTATCTACATATCTTATATAGCTGCTTTGTGAGTTTAGCTTCAGCTGCGTTTGATACGTAGCTTTTTGTGTTCCGTTATCTACGTAGCTCAGGCAGCAAATGGAGCAATGTAAACTATGCTGGGTTAGAATGTTTTTATTGAGGACATGGTTTTTCTCAAACTGTTGTTCGCTCAGCTTTATTAAACATTTTGTGATTAAGTTTTGCAGGCCAGGTTTTAAACTTTTAGCTGAGGGTTTTTAACTAGGCTAACCTTTGGCCTGACTCTAAAGAGAAGTTTCACCTGATTTTATTTAGAAAGTTTTAGCATGTATTTCCGTTCTGAAATAGATGCTGTATCAGATGAACAGTCTCTGAGTGGCCGTCAGATATGAATAGCCTACAGCTTGTCAACACAATGTTTTTCCTTTTAGCTTCAAAATGTAGAATCAAAACTGACCTTAAATGTGTGTGCTAAAACTACCTGTTTTTTATTTGCAGAAATTGAAGCTAAGGAGGCATGTGATTGGCTACGGGCAGCGGGATTTCCACAGTACGCACAGCTCTATGAAGGTATCAGACTTGCATGCACACAAAAAGACATGCAATGCAATAGCATGACTGTTTGAATTACAACACTTGACTGTGACTTTGAATGTCAATGTCTTACTATATTTTATTTCATTTTTGAAAATTTCCTGATCTTTATTAATCTTGTTTCTATGATTTTATTTGCTGTTTTAAAAATATGTCAAATGTTTAATTAAAATGTGTTTCATTTTCTTTTGTTTTTATGTTCTGATGTTTTATGTAAAGCTCTATGAATCGCCTTGTAGCTGAAATGTGCTTCACAAATAAACTTCACTTGCCTTGCCGTAGCTAAGCTAAAAAGCATTTACCAGCTGCCTTTGACTTCCTTTTAAAATTATGCCTTTTGTTTGCTCCTTCTCTCTTAATTTCCCATCCCTCCATCCTTATATACTCATCTTTTGGGCTGCTGTGGTCTATTTCCAGGCCTCAGTTCCTGTCTGGAGGGAGGGTCATGGGAAAGGCCTTGTTATCACTGCTGGGACTCTCACAAGCGTCTCTTTCTCTCTTCTTCTTTTTCCCTTAATTTCTCCCATATTTTCCTCTTCTGTCCTGTCCTCAACTCCACAAAAACAATTTTCTTCCACTTTCTTTACTACCTCTTAATCTGTCTTGCCTTTTTTTCATCCTTTCTTCCACCTTTGAGAAAACATACAACTGATTCTTGGTGTCATGATCATTGGGTCTCAGAGACAAACAGAAGGCAGCCCAAGAAATCAAAAAAGTAGTTTAAAAACTCCGTCATTACACACAAAAACACACACGAGCGCTTCTGTGAGCTCCCATAATGTGGGGTTACGGCTGCCGGCCTGTGGGACTGTGTGGCTGCTTCTGTATGCACACCATGGCTGCAGTCTGCAACCACACACAGAGAATCACCAAAATAAAAGTCTCAAGTCATTTTGGCATCGGCGGTGTGGAATGCAAGTTATTTTAGTGTTTGAGGACGTGTCCACAAACTTCACAGAAGCGGTGACAGTTGTTCTAAACCCCACAGGCCTTTCTAATTAGCAAAGAAAACTGCTGTCTCCTGTCAATCACTGGTTAACAAACCCAATCTAGGTTTTCTTTTTCAGTCAACTCTCACTCTCTCTTACAGATTCCCAGTTTCCGATTGATATTTCCTCAGTGAAAAGGGACCACGACTTTTTGGACCGGGATCTGGTGGAGCCTTTATGTCGGTAAGAACACTTGTACCAACACGTATGTTCACAATGGACATTTTTTATCCCCTTGCCCTACCAATAAAAGAAAATTGCAATGGCACCCCCTGAGCTAAACTATAAATATCCTTAATTTAAGGCCTAAAAACAACCTCCTTCTCCAACAGAATTGTTTTAAAATCGTTTTTTGCATAGTGTTACCAAGTTTAATACATACTGGAAGTAGAAAACATCAACAAAGGTGTTTTTCACTTCCCTTAAACAACCTTCTCCCTTCTGGACACCCCTCTTGTGATAAAAGAGTCCAAACGTACAGAAAAAGTCGACCCACAAAAGTAAGTTTGACCAAAAAATAAAGAACTATACTCAAAGTTCCACAAAAATATTATTGTTTAGAAGCATAGTCTTCTCAGCTGTGTTGTAACTTTGATAAGAAGCTTCCTCTGTGTGCAGCCCACATGCTGTAAAAATGGGTTCACATGCAAAATGCATAACTTTTGAGTCTAATAAAATGCTGATGAAGAGGTGGAGACAAACACTGAAAGAGAGTTTAGGCATACAGCTTGATAAGATTTAAGTCAATTGCAAATTAAGTCTTAATGACTAAAAGAACGGTACGATTAAAAAATTGAAATTATAACCAGCTTGACACAATATTATGCAGTAAGGCTACTTGTTATGCAGTCCTTTCGATGGTAACAGGATGTGTGTTTAGTTGTGATTATTTAATTATAAAGTCTTTTATAAGTACCATTATTTTTCTAAAATTGTGAACAGCTGACTGAAATCTTCTGGAGTGCATATGTGAAAAGGCTCTAGATTCCCCCCCCCCCCTTATCTTTCTTCTGCCTGCTTTTCACCCAGTCTGGTGCTGACCACTGATCATTAGCTGTCTGACCCCGACCCTTAATGAAGTCCCCATCCCTGTCTCCTGCTCAGACACTGGGCTTTGATCTGGTCACCTCCTCTCCCCTCTGCCACGCGCTGATCTCCCATTCAAAGAGCAGAGACCCTCAGGGGGCAGAACGGGAGAGGGGGGCTGAGGATAACAGGGAAAGAGTGAGGGGATGCCAGTATATTCTACCAGATGCCTTTGAGTGTGTGCTTTAAGTCCCTCTGCGCACTTCTATGATCTTTCTGTTTTACATCATATTGAAGTTTGAAGACTTTTAACATCATACTTTCTCTCCTCTTATCTTTCCCTCTTCTCTGCTCTTCCCTGCATGTTTAATGTCTATGGCAGAGAAGGGTGTGGTAATTATAGCATTAGTGATTGCCAACAGTTTTACTGTGAGAGACGACACATCATGAGAACTGTCTCTAGAGCTGTAAAACAGCTCAGTCTTGTTCATGCATCACTGTTTTTCTTAGCACTGTTTGAATTTTGAATTATATATGCCGGGCTGGAAAGAAAAGAGAGACCAGGGTTGCTTGCTCAGTTTTAACCTCACTAACACATTACACATCAGTAATTCCTTCAAGCGTAATTAAAATAAGAATCTTTTTCATATCTGGTACTCGTTTTAACCCAAAGTTATAAAACCAAATACAAATGGATACATTGCAACCGTCTGTCCCACGACCACTATAGTTGTCCCTACGGTAATCAGTGTGGTTGTAGAAAATATGTCAAATATTTGAGTATATTTTTATATTTTAAATAAGCCCCTAAATTCATAACTAGAATTAGAATTTACATTGATGACAAACCAGTTCTTATCAAACAATAAATTCAAAACTAACTGCTATGAATATAATGACTGTATTCTTTTTTCTCTCCTCAGAATGTGATATTTATTTAATATTTTTAACCCAGAGAGCCTCTGAGAAGTGACGACCTATCCGAGCTTCCCTTTTGTTAGCTCCAACGTGCCTTTAGCAGAAACTAAGTATTAGGTTAAGTAACATTTAAGATTCAAGCCGCATTTTGAAGCTGCACAGAGAAACAATGGTCGGCTCCGCCCACCTCTGCTGCTTAATTATGGATTTTAATTAAGGAGTCTTAACAACACAAAACTGCACTCTATAAGGACTACTGACTCAACAGCAAGGCATTGTTTTCATTTCATGGATGAATGTCACATAATGAGGGAAAAAATCTAATCAAATGCTTTGCAAGAAGTGTACAGGGAGAATTATGGCCACTTTTAACAGTTTTTCCACACTGGTTCATGAAAATCATTCATGAAACAAAGCTAACAGGAGGTGATGCAAGGTTTAAAGCTTACTGAATACACCACATCATCTTTTGTCATTGTTTCTATGAGAACCCTCTGGTGGCAGAGTTTAAGTACACGTGTTTTAAAAATTACTTAATATAATTTTGTTGTTGACATATGATGATGTTCCAACAAACATTTTCATGGCAAAATGTCAGGACAGCTTGGCTGCAGACTGTTCATCTCTGACAACCATTCTCATGAGACACCTTATATCGCAGAACGGAAATACATGCTTAAACTTAAGAAATAAAATCTGATCAACTTAAATATCTGAAAAAATCTTTAATTTCATATGCATTTTTGTTACTGAAAACCCATTTGGAATTACAAATAATAAACATGAATCCATGTGTTTATTGCACCTTATACAAAAAAGATTTATACAAATGAAGAATTGCTCATAAAATAACACCAGGTATTTGATATACCATGGGCATGCCTTCTGGTTTTGTTGTAATTAGCACTGTGACAACCAAACCCAGTCCCCCCTTACATGAATTCAAATGTTCTCAGTTTGTATGAATATATTTAAATATAACCATCAAATAATTCTTTGCACTATCCGTCAGCAGAAATATAAGGAGTAAAGGTTTTCCTTACGTGTTTTCAGGGTTGTTTTGTAACAACCAGAAGTACCCTGCTTGCTTGTTTTTGAGAGGATAAAGAAAGTAGACAGGGAAAAATGGAAAATTCTCCATTTTTATTCGAGCACCACATCTTTCATATGACAAAGTCAGAAAGTCTCAAAATAGGATTTTTAATAGTATCATCTTGAAGGGAGCAAACACAGACAACACCCATCTGGATCTTGGGTTGAGGTAAGGTGGGGGGAAATGGATGGGAGGGTGCACATAGGCTTTTCTGGCAGGAGGGCTGCCCCGAGTGCTGAGTTTGGAAATGAAGGGGGTGGGTGAGAGGTGAAGGGAGGAGATAGAGAAGTGGAGGGGAGGTGCTGAATGAGATTCAGTCTTTGACAGTGAGGATTAGTCCCAGGGGAGAGATGCCAGAGGAGGAGAGGGAGGGATCAGAAAGGAGGGAGAAGGGGAAAAGACCAGATGTAATGAGAAAGATGGAGTCAGGAGAGAAGATCAAAGAGGATGAAATGAAATGAAGAGACACGTCTGAAAGTGACTGAACAGAAAGGAAGACAGTGGAGGCGTGTGAAACGAGACAGTGAGAGTATACACTACAACAGGAGAGTGACAGTGAAGAAGGAAACAAACACACCAACCATCCACCACCAGCCTTAACATAATCATCTGAATTACTGTGTCTAATCTGTGTTTATTTTGCAGGCGTCTAAATACACTGAACAAGTGCTGCTCCATGAAACTGGACGTCAGCCACCCGAAGAAAAAGGTAAGGCATATTTTTTACAACCTTAAGACAAATAAATACCCAGTCATGTGCAGAAGTTTTAGGCATGTAGGGAGCTAAGGATTCACTGCGGGGCCCCATGTGCCATGACCTGGGGCTGGAGAGGTGTGTTAGAACAGCCAGAGTCAAGCTTAAAAGATGTAAACACATGTGTCTTGCTCAGAAGCCAAGGTGAAGCTTGACAGCATTTCTTGTGTCTGGGCCTTTCAACCCTGGTGTTATGACCAGAGATTGTTGGCAGTATTCAGGCCCTTTGGACATTCACAGGACAATCAGACAACCCCCATATGGTACCCTGGGCTGTACTTACTAGCCACATCCACCCATTACTTTGCCTTAAAGGTGTAGACATTGTTATTTTTTCAACAGATCATTTTTCCATGCCCATGGTGTAGTGCAAGGACATCCAGAGCATGACTGGGGTTGTGTCAATCCCCCTTCCCGCCTGATGGTGCCCTTAGGCAAGCTTACTCGTCACATCTTTACCTTACTTCAGCCTCAATTTTGGGCCTTACCATGCCTTAAAGTTCTGCACAGGACTGTATATATATTCAAATGTCGAGTTTTTTTACTATCAGTGATAAATCTCATATTCAAATAAAATAAAACATTGATAAATTAGACATAAACAACCTGGCATTGCAATTATCATCAGCAATCCCAGAATGCTTTGCAGGGAGCTTGCAGCTTTTACCAATAAGGCCACCTTTGGGAGCTTTTCTCTCTCATTATGTGAAATTCATCCTTGAAACAAAAAGTGGTAGTTTAGGGTTAAAACCAGAAGTAAATAAAGGATCTGGGTAGAGCTGGACACTGGATGTCTACATGACCTGGAAATGTCTAAGGGAGTCCATGTTTCAGGGGACGGTTGGGGAACAGAACATGCAGCCAATGGCAGAGAACAATAGGGGTACATCACAAGCAAGCATCACAAAACATGAAGGGGGTACAGCAACAGAACAGCAGCTTCAAGTAGCACACATAACATCCAGTGTTTCCACAGCAAGGATAAACATATCGTGTCCTATTTTAATTAAAATAGACATTTCAGTACAAAAAAATATATATATTGAGTCGAATGTTGGGACCCTACAGATTGGATCAACATACTGTCTCTAATGTAGCTAGTCTAAAACTTATTCAAAATACATCTGCAACAATTGCCACTGAGCTGATTGAAATATGTACTGTATTACTTGTTTATATCTTCTCTGGACTTGGCTTTAAAAGCATGCCTAATATATTGAAGCAATATAACCCTGCAAGACCTTATCTGTCATTAGAGAGTGGACTGGTAAAAACAGATCCAGGGCAAAATTTTAACAAGGAGAATTGTCTCACAGTCATTATGCAGAACAGAGCAGGAACAAGCTACATGATGGTGAAAACAGCCGAAGTCATTATTATTCACATGCCCAAGGCCTTGGTATTATCATGTTTTGTCATTGTTATTGTTCAATACTTAAACTCTTTTGACCCCCATTTATTAAAAATACATAGATGTGTCATTATATTATATTTTTTACATATCTCTATGGAACCATTAATCTACTTTCATACACAAAACGTGTTTTGTAAAGATAACCTTTCCTTTACTACATGCATTTATGTTATCATCAGAACTAAAGCCAGCCTCCACTCAGAAGCTTTAACCACAACCTATCTTCAATGATCATATCCATACACTTTGAACACAGCATGAATGACAATTTGTTTACATACAGTAGCTGACACGTAAAAACAAAAGCAAATAAACCAGATTTGTCTATTGATCATAAATCTTTTTAACACATGCTGTCCAGAGAATTATGTTTTTGGAAATTCAGGGCAAGCTGCTTCTAACATCCTCCTGGCACGCCTGCTTACATATGCGCCTCACAGCAGGAGACTTCTCTATTTGACAGGGGGGGCAGGGGATAGGAGAAAAAACACAACATAAAAGGGAGGACACTGGCACTGGTAGCTTAGCAGTTACAGTGCTTACAAAACGTATTCACCCCCTTGGATGTTTTACTGTTTTATTTGTCTTGTAAACCAATCATGGTCAAAATAATAAGACTTTTTTGACACACAAAAAAAACATCTTTAATGTCAAAGTGAAACAGAGGTCCAGCCAATTGGTGCTAGTAGTCTCACAAATGGGGATCACTTGAGTGCAGTGAATGTGTCTTAAGTGATTGCAGTATAAAGACAACTGTGTCTGGAAGGTCCAGTCACTGGTTAATCAGAATTCCTAGCTACCATTACAACATGAAGTCAAAAGAACAGTTCAAGCAACTCAAAGACAAAAGTTATTCAAAAGGTTAAGTCAGTGGATGGACACAAAACATGTCCAAGGAACTGAACATTCCCCAGGGCTAAGTTAAATTCATCATCAAAAAATTGAAAGAATATGACATGTGTAAATCTACCTAGATCAGACTATCCTCACAAATTGAGTGCAAATACGGAAACCAGTCAAAGCTTTATGGGAGAGTGACAACATTAACTCCGCTGTTGTAGACGTATTTTTTAATTTAGTTACCTCCGCCAAGGAGGTTATGTGATCAGGTGGGTTTGTTCGTTTGTTTGTTAGCAACATAACTCAAAAAGTCATGGATGGATTTTAATGAAATTTTCAGGAAATGTCAGAAATGGCATAAGGAAGAACTGATTAGATTTTGGGACTGATCCGGATCACCCTCTGGATCCAGGAATTTTTTTAAGGATTCCATACTACTGGGAGATAGGGCTAATGGCGGAGGTCTGCGCTTTTACCACTTTACACCAGGAGATGGTGGATATGAGTAACTTATTCAAAGTTTTGGAGTTTATAGAGTTTGAAAGACACACGCCCGGTTGAGGAGACGAGTTGGGGTGTAACAGAGAGAAAGACAGCGAATTGTAGGGAGAATACTCACAATGCTGGGAGGAATAGAGGAATATTCACCCTCTGCCATGACTTTCAGTCGTCCAGTGAGAACATGGGTGCTTCCGCCATGACAGTCCACACGTAGCGAAGCCAATGCTTTGCCTCACTGTGTCTCCACCCCACTGGGGAGGGAGTAATTGGCCAATTAGATTTTGGGAGTCATCCGGATCACCATCTGGATCCAGGAATGTTTTTAAAGGATTCTTCACTATAGGGAGATAGGGCTGATGGCGGAGGTCTGCGCTCTCTGAGTGCTTTTCTAGTTGATATTGCTTTGTAGAGATGTGTTTTCACTCTGACATGAAATAGTTTTTTGTAATTTGTATTTTTGTTTAAAAAATAAATAAATTTTAAAAAAGTGTCAAATTATATTAACCATGGTGATTGACAAAATCAGTAACATGGTAGAACATCCAAGGGGGGAAAGCTTTTTATAGGTACTGTATGTCCACTTGCTCCATATGCCCTGGTTCAAATTTTGCCTGTGGCTCCAAGTCATTTACCACTTTCCCTCTCCTCAGTTTCTGAATTTATCCACTGACACATTTGCAGTAAAAGTGGAAGAGCAAAGAAGAATATACTTTTGAGTGAAAAAAAAGAAGAATAAAAGCATTTTCATTCCTTGCATGGATATAGTGCCAGTTGCCCACAGGGAGTATGATGTAAGTGTCACCCCCTCCCCACCTGCTTGCTTGTAGAGAATTTTCATGTATTTTTCCTGCGGCAGTCTCATGTCGGCTTACCACCTTCTACTTTACTAGGAGGCTGGTATTTGGTTGGAGTCAGAGTGAAAAATTCAGATGTTTGCATCAAACAGTGTTTCAGAGCTCCAGTATGAATAAAAATCAGAAGCTGCTGCCAGTGTTTAATTGAAATTAATTATATGTTAGATTATTTAATGTGCTCCAGTTTCATCCAATGGAGTGTTTTTAATTAAGGATAGAGATAAATCAGCCCTATACAGAATATCCAATTTAACTTTTACTTTTTATTGACAAATCTTTGAATTTTTGGGTTAAAATCAAACATTTCAGAGATGTTTTCTGGCCATTAACATCTAAGAACATCCAACACACCCTGAAGGGAATAAGCTGACTTTTATTTAGGGCTTTCACCTGTCATTTTTTAAAACAAATACTTAAAGCCTTCTTTTTCTTTCTTCCTCAGGGTGATGACTCAGATGAAGATGATCCTCTTGCCATCAGCAAAAGGTGGACGTTTGAGTGGAGCAGTCGGCGTTGGTCTCGGCTACAGGACTTCCTGTTGGATGGCACCAATGAGAGCAGCCCGACAGGCCATGTGGATGGCCTGCACAGCACGGTGAGCAGCGAAAGCGTCCTGACAGACCTGAGTGAGCAGGAGATCACAGAAATCTCCTCCCTGCACAGTGAGGACTCTGCCTCAGCGATGCCTGACTCTTTATCCATGGCGTCTCTGTCTGCCTCCTACCAACCACCTCGAGAACTTCCACACTATAACTCCCTGCCAATCAAGAGCAGCCGCCATGGACATGGAGGGCGGAGTAAAGCCAAGGAGTTTCTGCGGCGCATGGAGTTAATGAAAACATGGGGGCCGTCATCAAGGCGGAAAAGCTCAAATCGGAGGCCACCACTGGTCATCAGTGGGCCGGTGTTACAGGGAGAGGAGCCTCATGCTCTGCAAGTGCTCACATGTACTCCCATCAGCCAATTAGAACAAGACCCCCAAACTGATGGAGACACTTCTGCCTCTGTTATAAATGACTATGAAGATCAATCTATGGTGAGTGTCAGTCCAAGCAGAGAGACAGAGAAGCCTGTTGTGAAAAAGCCTGTTAGTACAAAACCAAGAACTAATAAGAGGAGCAGCATGTATCTGGAGGACATGGAGCTGCTGTCTCAGGGTAAGAGGACTGAAGGACAGAGTCAATTTGGCAAAAATCAGTTCCATTCTTATGAAAACCTCCTCATTCACATCCCAAAAGACCATAAACCAGGCACCTTTCCCAAAGCTTTATCCATAGAGAGCCTGGCACCTTCGCCTGGTGATGATTACTCCCAGAAACCATCAAAAACTTCCGCACCAAACAATGGCGTGCATGGACCCTGGTCTGGTAAACCCCTGTCCAAGCCCCCCTGTCCAGGAGCTCCTCGAGGCAGCAGGGTGAGCGTTTATGACAACGTGCCAGGCTCGCACCTTTACGCCAGCACAGGAGACCTGCTGGACTTAGAAAAAGAGGACAATCTGTTCCCTCACCTAGATGACATCATCCAACACGTGAGCGGTTTGCAGCAGATAGTGGACCACTGGAGCCGCAGTGTGCTTCCCGAGGGGGAGGCAGGGGAGGAGGAGGAGGAAGGGGAGGGCAGGACCACCCCTAGTGAAGGAGAGAGAGACGGGGTCTCCTTGAATGACACTGATTCCACAGGGACTAGTAGGGAGAGGCGAGACTCTGGGGTTGGGGCCTCACTGACAAGACCACGGTGAGTAGCTGTTTGGGCATTTAAAACATGAAGTTTTTGCTTCATGTAAGTTTTTGGTTATATTTGAGTCATTACCTAAATAAACATTTTTCTTATTGCTTTAAGGTTTTAGTTTCGAGTCTTCTCCATAAGAGCATGATTTTTCTTTTAAAAATAATACTCCCTTGTAGAGGAAAAGAGATTGAAGATATGCTATTGTAACTAGTCAATCAACAAAGGGACATAGCAATACCTTTGCCTCTTGTTAAAAAATGATCAGTCCTCACCAGAAACAAAGATGGCACCTGCCTCACTGAAAAACCTGAGGCTTCAAGTAGCCAACATAGTCATAACCACTGTCAACTTTTGCCTCTTTTTGAACAAGCACAATAGTTTAGTTTCTCACACTGTTGACTTGTTTTCAGAGATAATAGCAGTGAGGTCTTTGCATTGACTGAATTACCCTGTTTTTGTCTGAATTGTTGTCCCACTATCAGCATACGATGGCCCAGCTTCAGAACCTCTGATCATCTCAACCAACCAGCTTCTTCACTTCAGATCAGCAGCCAATCAGCTGGCCAGCTCAGCCTGCTACAGAAATTCTCCTTGCTCCGCCTCACCGCCATCATGGAGAAATACTCTATGTCGAATAAGCATGGCTGGACATGGTGAGTTTACAGACATAAATGCATGAATGTAGACTGAATGGTGTCTTTGTCCATGTACTTTGCTTTCTCTTTCTACAGTTTAGTTCATCATTTAGGGATTTTGCATGATGGAGAGTTTGGCTGTTACACTTGGAAGTGATTGATGCAATCTTCTGTAAACATGATCATATTTAAATATGAATGTACCATTTTTAATTATCAATTTAACACCATCACAGAAGTTTAAAACCATAACAGCTACTTCACATGCTCCACTGAAGCTGCAACCTAGATTTCTGTGTAAATGGGTCATCAATGGGGCTACTCCTGGTCAAATTTAGGTCTACATTCATACCATCAAAAGATGACAGTCACAGTGACATGCAAACAGAATTACATCCTTGTGCTGTTAACGTTTTTTCCCCTCATTTTTATCATTCCCTAGAGGGAAATCCTGTTGACCAGCAACCCCATGAACAGAAGGATAATGAAGGTTTAGGCTTCTCTTTTCCTCCACACTTCTGTAATTGTTTTCTGTCTGTTGCTTCCAGGTCTGTGCCCAAGTTTATGAAGCGCATGAAAGTGCCAGACTACAAAGAGAAGAGTGTGTTTGGTGTTCCCCTCATCATCCATGTCCAGCGCTGTGGCTTTCCGCTCCCTCTGTGTTTACAACAGGCCCTGAGCCACCTCCGAACACACTGTCTGGACCAGGTTAGAGAAGAAAACAGCTTTTACAAGACTCAATTTCCTCTTGGCCAATGTTTCAAATATGAGGGACTGACTGTTCTTCCTTTCCTGTCTCAGGTGGGATTGTTCCGGAAGTCTGGCGTGAAGTCTCGCATTCAGGCTTTGAGGCAGCAGTGCGAGCTGTCCCCTGACTCTGTAAGCTACGAGGACCAGTCAGCTTACGACGTGGCCGACATGGTCAAACAGTTCTTTAGAGACCTGCCAGAGCCGCTACTAACAAGCAAGCTAGGAGAAACCTTTCTGCATATTTACCAGTGTAAGTCTTCACAGCTATGAAGGATGTCACATGATAGCAACAGTTTTCTGACACAGAAAAAGGGTACATTAAATGGTTTGAGATTATTTAAATGTGGATTGATAGAGTAAACCATGATGTTTTATATTATTCTGCTCATGATTTAAACTTGTACAAGAAAATATAGCATAAAGGTAGTTTTTAAAATAAGCAGCACGTCACAAACTAAATTTAAAGTCTTACGAGTGAAATACTGGATTCACTTTCAATCAGAACACTGTGGATTAAACAATGATCTCTTCTTTCACACATTGCCTGCAGATGTCCCAAAGGAGCAGAGGCTTCAAGCTGTCAGAGCGGCCATTCTTTTGATGCCGGATGAAAACAGAGAAGTGCTGCAGACGTTGCTCTACTTCCTGCGTGATGTCACTTCCTTGGTGGAGGAGAACCAGATGACACCAATGAACCTGGCTGTCTGTCTGGGTCCCTCACTCTTCCACCTCAGCATACTGAAGAATGAGACCCTGTCACCAAGGTGCTTGAACAGTAATTAATTAAGCTTGATTTGATTTGACTGGGATAATAAAAATGCGATATAATTTCAAATCAAAGAATGAAACTGATGCACTGCATAGAGAGATGGAAAACCTATGTATATGGGGATTTAGTAGTACTAATTATCAGTTAAGGTACATATCTTGATATATTTAGCACAAAGTGTTTATATTGTAAATGCGGTATTTTAATCAGGAGAGACTTATTCAAGTTTGACAATAATACATTATTTTACAAATTTTGATGAAAGAGAAATGTGCAACATCTTTGGTAGTTAGACTCCATTGTTATGACTTCATGTATTTGTAGGGGTAGTAAGGCTCATGGCAGGAATAAGATAGCTCCAATGGAGTTTAGAAACTTGTGGTGGTGTTAATAAGATATCCAGGATCAGACGAGGAGTAGACTTCTAAGAAGCTGGACCAGGGCACTAATCAGGTGGCTTGGATAAAGGACAAGATGCTAATGAACTAAATGGAGGTGGCTGGGGTGGAGGAGGGTTGCAGTGACACACTGAAGTGACAGGCTGACTTTGAAAGCAAGATCAACAGATTTAAAACATGACAAGTGAATGATGATTGGACAAACGAGATTGTAGAAGAATCTGATTAGTGTAATACTTAAAAAAATTATTGCCCATAATCAGCCGATCACCACAACAGAAAGGGAGGATGAAAAGAAGAAGGGGAAAGAAATTAATGCGTAAGAAAGTCTATCTGCTTGAAATTCTTCTATGTTCCATTAAAATGTGCATATCTCTCTCTCTCTCTCTCTCTATATATATATATATACATCTATCTATCTATCTATCTATCTATCTATCTATCTATCTATCTATCTATTTTTTGGATGTTCTGCTAGCTGATCTGGTGGCAAGAGACGCAAGTGCAGCCAACTTCTGTCACCACTGAGCTCAGCAATTACTGCCCACTTTTTTTTTAAAGACCATTAACTTCACTCACAGCAGCCTCCAGCCAAAATTAATGGCTCTGCCAAACAGAGATGTCTCTGTGTCACTCTAGGATTCTTTGTACTTAAGTGCTGTTGCCTAAGATTGCAAATAAACCACACTTTACTTTAAATGAGGTAGACAGCATACAAACTCATGTTTTCTATCATTGTTTTACGCCCAGGTAGCTCATTGTAGATCTACATACAACATCCGTCACCAGATCAGCCAATGAAAAAATTAAATTGCAGCAGCCAGGTTACAGCCTGTAGAGGGCAGTAGCTATTCATATTTTTACCACAAAATGTTGGATTCAAATGCTTTGTTCCCAAGTAATTGCAAAAAATGTCCTGTTTGAAAATGAACATGGCTCTAAAATTTTTGTGTCCCAATCAAACAGATAAACAGATCTGCAGGCCTCTAAGAAGCATTTAGTGTTTTTGCTGTAGCTGGGATGTGTTGTGGCAACTGTAGTTACTCAAAGTTTAATCTCTCATTCTAGTTTTAATCATGATTTTTTTTCCCCAGTTTGTTCAACTTGTGATAAGAATAACATAAGTAATGTTTTCACTCTGCTGTCTCTTTGTTGTCCTTATAATTAGCCAGTCATTGACAAAAACATGTAATTTGGTGAATGGTATTTTGCATCATTCTTTTCCCCTTTATAAACAATTCCTATATTGAAAAATATCCTTAACTTCTCCTCTTCTAGATCAATCCAGAGAAAGTATACCACAGGCAGACCTGATCAGAAAGACCTCAATGAGAATCTGGCAGCCACCCAGGGCCTAGCACACATGATCACTGAGTGCCAGCACCTCTTTCAGGTCAGGATTTATGGGGCATTGAGTCGTTTCTGTGGGAGTAAACATGATTAATGACAGAAGCTTTACTATTTACAGTGTTTATGAAGAAGTAATGCATGAGCACATTTTAGTGTGTGAAATTAATAGACAAAAATAACTGAATACGTTAAGTGGAGCAGGGTTTTCCCTGCAGAGCTGGTATCATTCAAGGCCACAGTATAACTGTGCAATGTGCTCTAAAGACTGTATATCATCATTATCTTCAGGCTGTGTAAGTGTATAGTATTTACTACTGCTGTCATGAAAAACATTTTCAAGGGCAGAGATGAAAACTGCAGTTTTGAGTTTAATGTGTTTTTAGAGTTTTAGCAATAGAAAACTGAAGGAAAGTGACATTTTTTTTCTCTAACAAATTAAAAGTGAAACCTTTTTGTGTTTTATAAATGGCTGTATTAGAGAGGCAGCAAATACTGCAAAATAAATCTGTTGATACACTGTTCTGGCATTCCTTTTGCAACACCTTTTGCTGTTAAAACAGCCGATGGAAGCTTCACCACATCGCACTGTGAATTATTTATTAAGATCTATTTTCTGCTTTCCACATAGTTTCAATTTGGCCCAAACGATGTGGTGGCTTGTGATGTAATTTTTTCCTCCTGAACATCCCCAGATCCCGGAGGAGATGGTGACCCAGTCTCGCAACTCCTACATGGAGGCTGAGCTGATGGTGCCTCCTCTGGACGAGCTGTGCAAGGTTCACGAGGAAGAGGTGATGGACGAGGAAGAGGAAGATGAGGAAGGATCATATCACGCTCATCTAGAAAGGCTGGTTCAGAGCCTGCTGGAGGAGGCCAAAGATAGGAGCAAAGGCTGGGTGTCTCGTTCAACTACTGACCACACAGAATTAGCATTTAAAAAGGTAGGTAGTCGTCATTAATTATCTGGAATACTAGTGCAGCTTCAGACAGGCAGAAATGGAAAATGAAAAGAGGCTAAAACAGGAACTGTCAGCAACTTATTAAATGTATTTTACAGGAAAACTTGTTAACTCAGACGTTTTAATGAGCCTGATATTAAAGGAAAATTCTGCAAAAATATTGTGCATAAACTCTTGTAACTGCATCACAATAATTAGAGACATCATTAAACTGTTTTTAACTCATTAGGTGGGAGATGGTAATCCTCTAAGGCGCTGGCGAGTTTGTGTTGAAGTGTCAGCAACACCTAGTGAAGTACTGCAGCGGCTTCTCAGAGAGCGCCCCCTGTGGCAGATTGAACTACAGCAGGAGAAGATCCTGGAGACCCTGGATAAACAGACGGATGTGTACCAGTTCTCCTGCTGCAACATGCCACCTCACCCCAGCTGTGACTTTGTGGTACTGAGGTCAGAAACCATGCATTTTTTTAAAAATTGGATGTTTTGTGGGATATGCTATTTATTTTAAAGGGAAAACAATCATTATTTAACAGTAAATCTCTTGTTAGGTACTACAAGCAATAACATCTTAATGCTGAAAAGCTGCTTACAGAGAGTGGACAACATGGATATGATTATTATTGCTGTTCAGAAAATCTACTTAAAACTCTAAAACAAAAATGTATATAAATTAGGGAAGAGTTTTTTAATCACAGTTTTGCACAGTGATGCAGCGGTTCAATTTGAATATCGCTCAGATGGGGCTTTTCTGAGCAGAATATGCATGTTCTCCTCGTCAGTGTGTGGGTTCTCTCCGGGCACTCTGATCTTGAACCTCACTGGCAGTGATTTTTGGCTTCTCCACAATGACTTTTGGCAGTGCTTAACCAAGCTTTGCAGATTTACTTTTGTTGAGCCATGCCCAGAACAGTCCTACTCTGGAGCAGGGCCCAAGCGTACCCGCCCCGCCTCAAAGCGTGCCACAGTGACATTACAGTGGTTCATCATGATTCAGGGATGCCTAGCAGAACTGAACTTTAAATTACCTACTGGATTACCAATAGAAGAAGAAGAAGAAACTTTGATGTCAAAATCATAAAGTGCTTCTTCTTCTTCTGCTGGATCAAAACAGTGCTTACTGAAGCGCAGCTATTTAACATCATTGACTCAAAATGGCGCTTCATCAGCTCTAGACGCACTCGGCTGTGGTGGAAAACTAAATCTCCTGCTGGGCTGCCCTGTCGTGCCAAGTCAAACCAAGTAGAGCCAAGACACTCAGAGTAATAAAGAAGCCTCATTCATCTATCATCATCTGACAAATGTTTTAGTATGTCTCTGTAAACAAAGGTGAATTTTTCTGACAAAGCTAGGGGTTAGTGTTAAATGATTTTCAGGCAAGTTTTACTTTCCTTCTCTCTTTTTTTGTTTTTTAAAGCTATCTTTTTAGGGTAATTTTATGCCTTTATCTATAGAGGAGGACAGTGGATAGAATTGGAAACAAGGATGAGAGAGTTGGGGAGGACATGCAGGAAAGGCTTGAACCCGCACTATCCAGGCACGCCTTAACCACTAGCCCATCTGCACCCAAAGATTTTCTTTTCTATGTGGTGTTTATCTTTGCCATGTTAACATAGCTTTGTTCTTCTCACCATTATCCTTAGAGTAGTGGCGTCCTTCTCATGACTCAAGAGTAAAATGTACATAAGATACCAGGGCTTTACTCATTGTTACTTCAGGAGTATTAGCCTGATATAATGACATTATGATGCAGATTTGTATAAAGTAAAAAGTCAAGCCTTGTCAGGTCTCTCCTTGAAATTTTAATGAATTGTTAGCTACTCTGGCGCAGTTATCTGTTTACAGAGGCAAATGAATCATGATTATATTGTTGATGGGAGCTGGTTTGTCATCAGCATGGACAAAGTTCTGCCTATTTAATAATGTTAACATGAAGCGTGATTGGGCAGTACAGCTCAGACAAACAGATGAAGAACAGAACTATACATAGATACATCCCCATGTAGAATCTGTAAGTAGCTATTACCCACAGTCTGAAGACCACACTCTTCATGTGAGTATGGCTGCTTGCTTTTCTATTTGTCAGCCTTGTGATTGACAAGGGACCAGTCCAGGCAGGGTATACCCCGGTTCTTGCCCAGTGACAGCTGGGACTGGCTCCAGACCCCATATGGGATGAGCAGTATAGATAAAAGATGGATAGTTGATCATTTATAAGAAAATAAACATTGCACTATAAGAAATGGGGGAATTTTCTAAAAATAAACATGATAGAATGGATGTTTCTCCGTTTCTAAACAGGAAAATTTTATTTTTTTCTGAAAGAGTACAAAATGGTTTTTTTTTTGCTCTTTTTTAGGACATAAGACTTTGATGCCAGCTTTGTACGGTATTGGACATTGATGGTTATCTGATGATGTGTCATGTGTCATTTAAAAATATTCTTCTTAATGAAAATAACATTTCCATGCTTTGCCTTGGCTTCAGATCCTGGCGCACAGACCTATGTAAAGGCTCTTGTGCGCTGGTGTGCGTGTCCGTGGAACATGAAGATAGCCCACGCATGGGATCAGTGAGGGGGGTGGTGCTGGAGTCACAGTACCTCCTGGAGCCCTGTGGGAGTGGAAGGACCAGGCTCACACACATCTCCAGAGTAGACCTCAGGTGTGGGCAGATTTCAAGTGTTCTTAATGTAAGGACTTTAATCAGCACTGCAGTATTTAACATGCACGCTTTGCTTGTTACAGGGGAAGATCTCCAGAATGGTACAACAAAGCGTTCGGTCATCTGTGTGTAAATGAAGCTCAGAGTGTCCGTTCCTCTTTTCAACCTGTCGGATCAGACGAGCACTGATGGGAAAGACCTGAACCCAGGAAAGCAGGCTTTATCTGGATCACAGTGCTGGAGCAGCTGGGCCAGAAACATCTGATCCAGGATGGGATTCATTCAGGAAGAGGACTTGGAGTGTCTTTTCATGCTGCTGCTGTGTACTGTACTGAGTCACAGTCATTCACACACTTGTGATAGAGATCATTTCTGTGATTAACTCCAATAATTCTTCAGATGACTCTTTTAACATCACATAACTACTTATTTGCCTCATAAACTAAACTGTTCTAAGTCAATATGACATTATTGACAGGTGGACTTTGGTTCCTTTATTAGATATGAAACAGATAAACAGATTTCTGTGATATATTGACTGAAAATATCTTCATGATTTATTTATTTATTTTCACACATCCTCATCTACTACTCCAATGTCTTGCCAATATTCAACCTAATCCAAAGTCTGGTTCCTGCTTATGATCCTTGGGTCCTAGTTATTTTGTCTCACAGTAGTAGGAGTTGTTATTGTGGCAGTACAAAATACATGTGATAATAACAGATTCCCAATCTGATCATATGCCAGTATTAGACAGCATTACATAAAGTTACTAACAATACAATTTTCTTAATGTCAGATGCCTTTAAAAGATAATGTTTTCAACTAGCCCTTCAACCAGCACTGACTGGGCTCTTACACCATCCCACAAGTCAGGGTTTAGCGCTGGTTGGGTTTGTGGCACAGCCACAAAATGGGCTACTGCCATGATGCCTATCAGAGACATGAAGGTTAAGATGGGATATCCCATTTTAGTCCTACAAGGGGAAATTCCACAAATTAAGAGCAGCAAAAGTTAAACAGCAATGAAACTGATCCAGTGATAGGCCACCTTTAAAAAAAAATCTCATCCTGCCTCCTTTAAACAGTGACAGATTGAAAAAAAAACTAGTGCTGCCAAAAAATTTTCACAGGTATGAAAAATGTGATTAAAAAATGTATTCTTATTAATCGCATACTGATGCTATCACACAACTGGCTGAAGTAGCTTTACAACTTTAACTGGAACACATGACACATTTTTGTGCTCTTAATTTTGATAATTTTATGTATAAAATCCATATTCTACAGATAAAAAAAAAATCCTAGATTGTCTAGGATGTCAAGTGGTCAATCTGCCCTCGGTCTTGACTTCTCTTTTTCAAAAATGTTGATGCCATTCAGAAGCCTATCCTTTCTGATTGTTTTGTTAATGCTGTGTTTAAATCTACAAGTCATACAATCTTTTATAAATTATCAACATGTGATTATTTGTGATGAATTAAATACAAAGCCTTTAATCAATTAGATTGATTTTTAATTGACTGACGACAAAACATTTTTTAACATGGCAGCTGTGTCAGGGATAAAAATTTACTGACTAGAAATAGTCATTCTTTCAGCTTAATATTTATTTAGCTTTTTAGCTTTTAATTAGATACCAGAATGAATATCAATCTGTTTTATTACCATGTTAAAACATGCCAAAGTAGCTTTAACTTATATTTGAAGAAGTTAAATTGTGCCTTCTGCTAGTAAAGATGCAGAAATCCCGTGTTTCCAGTGTATAGAAATGACTTGGAACAGTACAGTATGACTACATGTCAGCATCACATTGTGTATTACATTATGAAAAACACACTCGACCAGGAACATGTACATGAGGAATCTTGATCGCAGAAAGGAAACACTCATCGGGTCCATCAATGTGCTTTATCCCTGTTATCGATAAATTGTGTTGAATATCACTGTTCAGTTCTCTGTCACTATTTTCAGTGTTAAACTTATCTATTTTAAAGTTTTTAATGCCATTATTATGATGTATATGATATCACTGTTACATTTTTATTTTAATTTGTTGCTGTCATGTTATACTATGTCTAAGACATGTGACCATTTCACTGCTTCTGGGAAGCATGTTTGAAAATGTGTGCGTGCGTTTGTGTGCATGGAAGTGCCCGTGTATCTGCAGTTTAGATACGTACCACCTGTATTGTAAATATATACAGTATGACGCTTTCTGTGCCAGCAGATAAAACATCAGAGCTTTTCAGGGTCCTCCTATCATATTGATAAGCTGAAATGTGAATTTTTTTCCACAAAGAATCCTACTAAAGCAATAGCAGAAAAAGCTTCCTTTGCCATGGTGCTGCCTTGGCTTTTATTTATGTTTCAGCTGTAGGCAGTGTTGCTTTGGTGTTGCTATGATACAATATCTCAACAGTGCCACCAATTTCCTGAGTGGAGGCTGTTTGCTGGGGAACAGTGTGGCTGCGTGTGTGTATGAGAGTTGAAAAGAACGACAAAGACTGAATGAGCGACTGTGACATGAGCCCTCGGCGACAATGTGAGGAGAGGCTCCAAACTTAGCAATAGAGCAGGGTGAATTGTGTTTGATTATTTCTGACAAAGGGACAGGAAACAGACCTTTGTTACTAAAGAAGAAAATAAAAATGATCTAAAATTAAAAAAAGCCTTCTGTTTTTTGTTTATCAATGACCAAAATTAAGTACATGTCAATACTTTGTTAGAAAATTAGAAGAACAGATAATGTTTTTACAAAATTAGTGTCCAGTGTAACACTGAGTGTGGATATATGCATGACACATGAAACATCCATCACTTTCTGTCCAGTAAAATATCATTTGATTAGAGAGTCTGACGTTCATGCAGGCCTGTCCACAGTATTGGCTGGGCCCCTGAATCACCCAGAGAATGCACCCTAAGGAGTTATGGTTTATTGATGATATCAATGTTCTGTATTTGTGTTAGGTTAGTAGCATTGGTGCTAGCATCCTGGCAAACAGTTTTAACCCATTTTAAAGCTGAAAAGTGTCAAACTGTTGTTGGGTTCTGATGTCAAAATTATCTTTGCATACTACTTTAAAAGCTTTTTAACACTTTCACTTTTTGCTGCACTTCCTGCCCTTTTTTGCTAATTCTTGTTGCCACTTTTGACCTCAGTTTTGACAGTTATTGCCACCTTTTACCACCTCTGGCCTATTTCTGCTGCTTTTTGTCAATTTTTGCCAGTTTTCCACAGCTTTAACAATTTTTTCACCACTTTCTATGATTTTTGCTGCTAAATTTTTGTACACTTTTAACCCATTTTTGCCTCTTCTAGACCATGCTTGTCTCTTTGCCACATTTTTTCCCCCTTTTAACCCAGTTTTACCACTTATTGCCATTTTTGTTGCTTTTTCTCAATTTTTGCTATTTTTCTTACACTTTTAACCCATTTTTGACACCTTCTATCCATTTTTGACACTTCTAACCCGCTTTTGGTGCTTTCTGCTTATCTTTGCCACTTCTTTATGCCCCTTCTAACCCATTTTTATTGCTTTTACCCCCATTATTGCCTTTTTGGCACTTTCCACTCATTTGTGACACCTTTCACCATTTCCTACCACCCTTAACCCATTTTTGCAACTCTGTCCATTTTTTTCATTTTTTTTTGTTTTTGCATCCTTTTTTCCCCATGTTTTGCCTTTTTTAACCCATTAATTGCCACCTCTTGTCCATTTTGCTACTTTTCATCCACTTTTGCCAATATTTTGACACTTTTATGCTATTTTTGCTACTTTCCACTAGTTTTTGCTGCTTTTCTCCCATTTTATTTTATTTTCACAATTTTGACACTTCATTATGCCCCATAAAGACCATGTTGATGCCCTTTCCCCATAATTGCTGCTTTTTGCCACTTTCATTCCATTTTGCAATTCTTAGTCAATTTTTTGCCTTTTTTCTATCATTTTTGCCACATTTTGCCCCCTTTGACACATTTTTGACACTTTTTGCCCTTTTTTTCCCTCTTCACATTATTTGATTTTTTACATAAATATTGTCTCAGTTTCTTCTACTTTAACATTACTACTTAAAAGGTAATTTGTTAAATAAAATAGGTTTACATTGTTAAAAAGGCTATACTGTACTACAGCATAATTAGATACACATATTTTTAGTTGTTGCTTTGATAAGAATGATTGTTATTCAGGTTAAAAATAAAATATGGTAATCACAGCTTGACTTTGCTGTGGACCATGATTTTGCAGACCTCCAGGAACCCCCAATTTGGCTTGGCCCCAGAAAGCTCTCCCCTTTATCCCCCTTCTGGGCGGTCTTGCATTCATGGCAGACACAATTTTCCATTTTTAACATCTGTTTGTGTAGCAGATGTTAATATGCTCCTTGTTGTGTGCTCTTGTGTCCTCTGAGTGGTGCTGTTGCCTTGCTGGAGTCTGAAGGTCATGAATGAATCCTGGAAAGTATGCCATGCAAAAATACTTCTTAGATAACTGAGTGAATGAAGAGTCATCAAAGCCTGAGGGGTTTCTTCTCCCTAAGGACATTTCCACTGTTCTCTCTTCTGTGTCCTCTGAGAGGATAAATGAAGAACCCAAACCTTCACAACACAAATCAATACTCAATCACATTTACCTACTTAGCCGTGTTGGAAGGGGACTCTCAGAGGACGATGAAGGGGTTTGAACACAGAGACGCTGCCTCCCATGGAATCCCAGGGCGGGGTTGTGTGTTAGTTTTGTAACTGCAAGGAAATGAGAGAAACATTGCTTCATTAACTTGTACCTCATTTTACATGTCAGTGATTTTATCTGGAAAGTAGGGCACACTGTTAGATATCCTGAATGACAATGATACTCCATGGGCTCTGAAGAAATGAGGAACATCATGCTGTAAATTATTCTGTGAAAAAAGAAAGCTTTCTGACAAGGTGACTCAAGTATTGGTTTTCACCATTAGAGTCCTCTTATTATATATGGGGGGGGGGGGTAGTGTAGGCCTATCTTTAGGGCTGAAGGGGTGTTAAAATTATCACAACATGGGCCTTACAGTGACAATGCTTACTGTAGGTTATGTGTTCATAAAGAGAATGTAAAATATCAGTTTGTCAATTAGTCCTTTCCATTGATATAAGGCTATGTAAACTGACTCAGCCAGCGGGTCTTAATAGGATTTAGGGTGGCCTCTACTGGTGAAAGTAGAAATAAATGTCCAGAGACTTCTGTCTAACATGCTTCTTTAATATGAAATAAACTGACTTTGTAAGCCTTTAATTTGGGGCAAAATCGTCCCCAACGTATCGGAATTGCACTTACGTTAATTTGAAGCTTCTGTGAATAGTTTTTAAGCTATCATTTACTGTAGCCTCCAATTCAACACTCTTAAGCCTTTATTTTTAACATATTCTGACCAACTGGCGCGTTTTGGCGTGTGCCGAATAAACTATGGGCAGTTCCTGGTAGCGATATATCCATGAATTGGCATTCGTGTACTTTGAAACCGAAGGAAACTTGAAAATATTGCGAAAGTAAAGCAGGTTGTAATAGCTGAAGTTGCACATTCACCTGCATTTTTTTGATAAGCAAGTGGAACAAAGGATGTTTGGTAGAAATTCACACCGGAGAATCACCCTCAAGCAACGTAAGCAACACTAAATTGAAAAAAACGTACGTACACGCAATCTCTGTTTGGTTATTAATTTCGTGGGTTTAATTTTATCAGAGGAAAAACCTTGTGTACAAAAAGATTCAATGAAGGATTTTATATTTAATGCGTTTCAGTTCAGTCTTATCTATTAGACTCATTGCTACTTCTCAAAGTAAACCTATATTAGTACGAAACACGAATTTTATGCTTAAGGTCTAGTAAAGTTAACAAGCAATTAGCATAATTAAGTTAGCTATCAAAGTTAGCTGTTAAGCACATAAAGTTTGCTTAGCCATATTTTTAGTGTACTTTTAATTTACTGCTTAAAATTTGATTTTTTTATATTATAAATTTTATTGTTTTATTGTGCTGGAATGTTTCTGTGGGTCTGACATTGACATTGTTTGGTCGTGCCACTACCTATTTTCACCACTTTCTTTGCCAGTTTTAACCCATTTGTACCGGTTTTAACATATTTTCACCACTTTTTTGGCTACTTGTTGCCACTAACACATTTCCGTCAGATTTTTCCACTTTTTACCCATTTTTGACACATTTTTTTGCCTCCTTGGCCCATTTTTTCCTAATTTTTGCCATATAACCTCTCCTCCTAACACTTTTTGACTCTGTTTACACATTTTCACATCTTTTTTCCACTTTGAACCAGGTTTTTGCCACTTTTAACTAGGAATTCATAATGTTATCTTTATGATTTCGGTCTTGTCAGGTATTATCTGAAGAGTTATTGGTATCGGCAGATGTTAAAATCTCTGCCGATATTTACAACCAGTATTTTGGCTACAAAAAAAATCTGCTGTAAACATTGGCTATAGGCAGAGGTAGGTAGTAACGCGTTACTACAACTACTCCGTTACATGTACTTGAGTAGTTATTTGAAAAATCCTACTTCTGAGAGTAGTTTTTGAGCTGAGTAATTGTTACTCCTACTACGTTACATTTGTGATTAAAAACTATACTTCTACTCCGTTACACTGGGCATGCGCACTGGTCGCTATTTTTACTTGTCAATAATTTATTTTCATAAGTAGTTTTTACACTCAGCTGAGCTCTCACAGCAGCGTGAGGTAAAATCCCCAGCACCACAGAGTAAACGGAGGCGTGACCCCTCCCTCTTAACTATCAACAGTTGGAGATAATAGCTGAAGATGTAGTACCTGCGTCTCCGTCAGAGGAGCATGTTCATCTCTGGCCCAACATCAAGACTCTTTGCCTTTCAAACGACGAGGAACAACAGCCACATAATGCGCTGCCTACTGTGTCTAACTAAAACGGTGGAGATCTCAAGCTCCAAAAATAGCACGTCATATCTAAGATAGCACGTAAGTAAGCTAAACAAGCTAACGACTGCACTGCTAGTTAGCTAAACGTTGTAAGTTCAAATCTCTGTTTTAACTAGCAGACTGCAAAGACACAGTTGTCTCAGTGATACATTATGTCATGTGTCCAACCACCTCTGCAACTCTGCCACAAATGTGATTTTACACAGCATTATTTAACGTTAAGTCGTAGGTGAAACTATTATCATGTGCATGTGGCATATCTCTGATATCTGTGATTATACTCGACATGGTTTTAACGTGTGGCTAGAGGGCCAAAGTTGTGTTTGGCCTGCCAAATTTGTTGAGTGATAATCAGGATAAAAACTCATAAAATTTGAGCTAAAAAGTAAAAATTAAATAAAATAGGGCAACCCCCCCCCCCCCCCAAAAAAAAAAACCAAACAGAAATATGGCAAGTTCATAAGATTAATTTCATAAATATGAGCCAAAAATCATTAATACATGATAAAATATATATAATGTGATTAAAAAGTAAGAACTGCAAGGTACAAATTCACGTATGTGAGATTAAAATCATTGGTAGAAATAACATAACTATTATGAGAGGAAGAGTCTGTTTTTCTCATTGAATTTTTCATCTCATAATTGTGATTAACAAACATAACTTGACTGCTGCTTTATGTATTAAGTTTTTTTTTATGTCTCTTACTGTTGGCAAGTTTTGCTAATTTATTTATGACAATGTGCAGTTTACATTACTACCCCTGAATAATATGTTGTAATACAATACATTTTAATAAATTGCACAAAATAAAGTTACTCATGAAGTTACTCAGTACTTGAGTAGTCTTGTAATAAGGATCTTATTTACTCTTACTCAAGTACTTATTTTATGAGTACTTTTACTTCTACTTGAGTAATTATTATTGTTACGTAACAGTACTTTTAGTGGAGTACTGTAACTGTGTACTCTACCCCCCACTGACTGTAGGAACAAGTAAGTTCATGGAGTTTTATGCTGGACCAACGGGCATATGACAGCTAAAGTCTTTTCTTTATTCATCATCATTCTTTACACTTGAGAGTGTGTTTTAAGGAATCAAATTTGTTTACCTGAAGCTTTTAATCATGTATTTTAGGGACTGGAGTTTTAGGTCTAAATAACATTTAAATATTGGTTTCAGTTTAAAAAGTTTTATAAATATCAGCATATTGGATATTGGCCAAAGTCCAATACCATGCACCCCTGCTTTTGATCAGTTTTCGCCAACTGTTGCCCATTTTTGTATTATTTTTGCAAATATTTAATTTTCACTGAAATTCTCACAGTTTCTTTTACTTTATTTTCTGGCATCCCGACATTTGACATTACTTAAAATATGGTTCAGTTTGATTTGCCCATCCACATTCTTACATTAATTTAAAAACTTTACTGTTTTAGGAAAGGGTTTTACATTTTGAAAATGGCATTTTTTGCTGCAGCAATAGTAAATAAAATATCTATATTTTTTGTCAATCTGGTGTGAGTGATTATTGTTCAGTTTAAACTCAAATGTAGTTATCACAGCTTAACTTTACAATGGATCATGATTTTGCTGAGCTCCATGGGCTCCCCATTTGACTGGGCACCAGAAAAACCCCTCCCCTTTATCCTCCCTTATGGGCAACCTCTGGACAGTTTTTCAAAAATTTGGCTGAATCCCATTATGTCCCATTATGAATCACAAACTCTGCAATTTTTTTTTCTGAATGTGTGTTAAAATACCAGTTTAATACCATTTTTTTGCTGCAGAGTTCTTATGTTCCACACATTATATAAATATTTGAAGTGTCTTTTTTTTAATGGTTTGCAAAAACATTTTACTTCTCTTGTTTTTGTATGATTAAAAATTATTGCAATTACATATTTTGCCAAAGTCTTTCATCTGTAGTTTAATCTATCTAATATTGTGCTGGTTTTGATATAGAACAATTTATTGGTTGTTTTGTTGAAAAATACACAAAAGGAGGAATGTAAAAATAATCACATATTAAATCACAAATGCAGTATTGGGGGAAATAAATTACAATTCGATTATTTGCCCAAATTGTTCAGCCCTTTAGTTTTCAAGATCCTTGAGCTTCAGGTTTGACTTAGATGTTGATCAAATCCAGAAAACAAATAACCTTTAATTTTTGAAGGGTTTGATGGTAAAGGCCATACCAAATAGCGAATAATAGCCCAGATTTCTCTGAATTGAATATAATTATGGGATACAGTGTATTTAAACAGCATGACATTAAAAAACCTAACAGAAGGAAGTTTAAAAGAAATTAGAGGAAAAAAACGTATCTTATGTCCATCCATTACTGAAACATACTTAACTATAAGTGTACTCAAGTTATAATGAATTCCTCCTCATTTACAGATGTAGTTGAAGTGTACATCTTCTGAATCAGACTCCCACAGGAAGGACCATATTGGTGTACAGTAGTGATCATGAACTGGCAATCTGGGGGCCACATCAGGCCCTCAACACCTTCCCATTTGGCCCCCAAAAGATTATCAAACTTAGAAAATGTGCAGAGAAAAAAATTGTTGCGGTGAACCTTTTTTCTTTAAATCCCTACAGCTATTGAAACACCCCCAAAACTTATGAGATTTAAAATATATATATATATTGTGATTGATTTAAAATTTGATCCACCTAACTGAAATTGCTGCTGGCCAATAAAAAGCAAATATGATGCATTATAACATCATGGACAACATCACCGCCCCAGAAATATAGAGCCAAAATATCTACATAACCACCTTCTGTCTCATTGTAGTATAGTAAGTCTGGCTAGGAGATTTAATTAATCTGCATTTAGAAGAAACTTAAAACAAACAAAAAAAAATGTTAATATTTGTATGTTCAAATTTTAGCCACTTTTGGAGGAGTCTGGTAAAGGCCAGAAAAATGAGAGCAAGACTAGAATTGGGTATCAAGGCTTGGAATATGAATGGTGCCTTTTATTTCAGTTAGAGGACCTAAATTTCCTGGTTGATAATTATTTCTGATCTCCAAATTTAAAGAGGGAAAAATAATTTTCACAGTGATGATTCAAGCTTAAGTTTGTTGTTAAGGAGTTTGGTTGTTGTTGTTCCTCTTCATCTGCGTCACATGTGCATTATGAAAGCCGAGCAGGGAGACAGAAAGACCGAGGAAAACAGATGTATCTCCTCTGAGACGAGCTAATCCACTGTCTTCTCCCAGACTTTCATGATAAGGTCATTAATGAATAAATTATCCTGTGAATGAATTATTGATGCGACTGTGTTGGCAGCGATGTGTACAGTAGCTTCCTTGAGTGTGTGCCCTGGTGTTGGAATACAAAACTTTACGCTGTTAATGAGAAAAATGACTGAAGCATTTGTTCATCACTACAAAAGACGTCATTAAAAAAAATCTTTCACTTCAACTTAACGTGAGCTTGTTCCAGCACTTAAGTCTGTTTTCAAGCAATTTGAGTGTTTGAGTTCAACTAGAGGTGACCCCAAATAGTTGAATATTGGATGATTCGTCTGAAAGAGCCTCGCTTGACTGTCAATATTATCGTCAAAAGCCTGCTTTTGAAGCAAGGATCATTCTCTTTCAGCTTTATGAGGATTCTCAGGGTCTAATTTTACACAGATATGCCTGTTTTCTTCAAATAAATCATAACTCCTAGCCCATCTTTGTATAAATATCAACCTTTTAATACTTTTATGGCAATTATGAGAATATCTCATGTAATTGTAACCAATCTCCTTTGTGTGAATTAATTTAAGGTGAACTACCCCGTTCTGTGAAAGGAAAAAAAACCCTCAAAATTATGGGAGCATTTTAAACAAGTTCAAGATGATTTAATGATTGAATTAAAAATTAAAGTAAAATGCAAGCTGTGTCAACAGCTTCTGTCACACCACTTCAATATAGTAACATGGCCTAACACTTAAAACACATAAGGAGCCGATAGGCTCATGCAGATCTAAAAAAAAATGAGCCATATGTATTGAAAATGGACATGTCATGATTTAAAGTTATCCTTTTATGATGAGGGCATAAAAGATTTGTAGAGTTGAATTCCACAGAATAAACAAACGATGAAGAGCAGGCAAAAACGACAGTAGACAGACAATCATATATACAGATGAAGATGAAATTATTAGCCTCCCTATAAAATGGCATTTTAAAAAGTATCTCCCAAGCGCTGTCAAATAGAGCAGGGACTTTTTACCAAAGCTTTTCAAAACATCCTAGTTTTATTCTGAATGCTTACATTATTCTATTAAAATTCACACGTTTGATTGACTGTGACCAAGGTTGGGTCGGGTCTGTTCCCCTCACACACCAACAGATTTTTGTGCCTACGAGCCATGCCGACTGTCCCCAACTCGTGCAGACAGGTTGAATTTACTCTTCTCTGTTTCACTGGTTGTTGCAGGTTTCACCAGCAGCAGCAGGTGGATGGAATAAGGCCTGGAAGATGCGCTCAACCACATTCACAGACGTTCAAAAAGAGAGGTCAATCACACACAGTGGAGAGGAGGTTTGTGGCCCTACTGACATTTGAATAAGTAATGTTGATATTCATCACTTCAGCGTGATGAATAAAATTAAAAAAGCATGGCTTGGTATGTGGTTTGTTGTAATGCCGTTGAACTTTATACAAGATCCATGTAAAATCAATTTTTGACTGATCAAAGTAATATTCAGTGTTACTGTTAAATAAAAACCCTTACTGAAGCTCATTTCTCATTTTGCCTAGCAAGCAATTCAGCTCATTAGTAAGAGCAGCCTAAAACAGAGGTATTCTTTTATACTAAAACTAAACCATTTCAATGAAAGAGGATTTTCCTTTAAAAAAGCCAAAAAAACTTCTCTAAGCCTGGATGAAAAATAATCGGCCCACAATTAAGCTAAAATCAGTTACCTGATAGTCAAGTGTTGATTGCATTTTTTCTTTGTACCTTCAAAAGCAGACTTTTTTCTTATGAACCCTTAACTGTGCCCCTAGGCACATGTACACTTTGGCTCTTCCGTGCTAACTCAATACTTTAAGGACCTTTTATTTGTTGTACTTGCACTGAAAGCTGAGTTTTGGGCAGCTGAATAGTGTCTAGTCTAGCAATACACTTTACAATAATAACAAGATAAGTAACACTGGTCAGAGCTGTGAATTTCTTAGCCTTTATGTGAAAATTGGATTTACAATGCCAAATTGTCAAGGTCCTGTATTTCATGCTCTAAGATGGCTCTTAGATTTTTCTGTTGTTAGTGCTGCATTAGCTCGTATTTTATAACAAGCAAATGACATAAAACATACTCAAATTGAAAACTTAATTGTTCTCCCTAAGTACTTGAAGCCAGAGTTAAAATTTGGCAATATAAATGGAAAAATTGTAATAGAGTTGGAGATATGTTGTTACCCTTACTTACTGGCTAAAGTAATTATTCATTTTGTTTCAGTCCAGGCCCAACATTGCCAGTCAAATGTTGTGGTCAAAGGTAGTAAATAGGATTTTAAAAGTAGCAAAATGGGTTGAAAGTGGCAAAAATGGCAGGAAAAAAACTGATGAAAGGGTTTAAAATGTGGTAGAATGGGTAAAAAGAGGCAAAAAGTCCAATTGTCCAATTGATGGAAAGTGACAAACAATATTGGAAAAATGAATGGCAAAGTGGTTAAAATGGATTAAAAGTGGCACCAAGAAATAATTTCAACATCTGTAACCAATAATAGCTTGACACACTTTCTGCCACAAAATGAAATCTGTCAGCCAGAATGCTAGCCCCAGTGCTACTGATCCAACACACATCTATTGATATCATCAATAAATCACAACTGGGGAGTGACCATTACCTGGGTTTGCCAGGGGCCCAGCCAACTCTGTGGGTAGGCTTGGGTTCACAGAGCCCCTTTGCTACCTCAGAGAAAGTTTTAGACCCAGCTCTTTGTGAAAAAACCTCACTTGGTAGTTTGGTGCTTAAGATGATGATGATGATGATGTTGATGATAAAGGCATTGATTATGATGCTGCTGAGGTCTTATGTTGAGGCCTTGTGTTGTTTTGATGAGGATTATATAAAATTTTTTTAAAAAGCTTCTGTGCCCTTTTAATTGATCTTGAAAGTAGTTGCACAGGAACATCCCTAACAGAACTAGGAATACATTCTTCTCTAAAGCACCTTTAGTAAATGTACCCAGTGTCCTGACAGGAGGTGTAATAGCGCCTTGTGAAAAAAACCTGTGTGAGTGTGTCATGCTTTGTGAGGTCTTCACTGTAATTCACAACCTTGTCAAGTTGCTCTTCAGATAGGGAATACATTTTCTTCAAAAAAGTAATCCAGGAAATCAGACTTTATACTCTTACCTTGTAACCTTGCAACGTAGATGGATAAGCCCATTTCCTTCCTTTTCACTGGCGAATCCATCTTACAAAGCTCCCATCTGAACCGTTTGGGCCCGGTTAGAAAGTGACAGGACCAATCAGTGACAAGGGGCAGTACTTTCAGGCACGGCAGAGTCATGACATAAACAAGCAGCAGAAGGAGGGGGTACAATTATGGCGGAAGAGCTTAGCGTGGACGCTGCTAAAGCGTGGGTTTTATCAGAACTTGACAACAATTCTTCGTTAAAAGAACAAAGAACAGCAGTGAGTTGTTTTCTTTTCAAAAACGGCAAAAGTCGAGTACTTACATGTCTATTGTCGCCATGTTTCATGTTATTCCCTGTAGCTGCGCACGCGCACCTCGATAGCTGAACGTCACATGTTTTGTTGCTCTGATTGGCCCGTAGAGATGTGACAGACAGAACGTTCATCTAATCACACTCTGAGTTGTTTTTTAAACCTATGCCTTTTCTCAAACGTGTCAGGTTACCTACCTTGTAAGTGCTTTCACACTTTTGTATTGAATAGACATTATAATTTCTATTGAATGATGGGGCTTCATACTAAACTCTCATTGTGTTGGGTGTCTGCTTATGCACAGTCGTTCTTCTTGACACATTTGATATCTTTAGAAATCTCAAGATCTCAAGTAGAATTTTTAATAAAGTTCTGAGGGATTGAACGATGCTTGTCCGCATAATAATTGACTCACTGGGGGTTTAAAGGTCCTGAGGGCTGAAGAGATTAAGCTGTACTGGATCATTGTCATGTATGCTGAAAAACTGAAATTCATAGCTGCTTATAAGCCGATGTGTTGGGGCATTGTTCCTCCTCTGGTGTACAGGGACTAAGAGAATGCCCGGCTAACTTGATAGCCTTTAGGGGCCAAAGCCTGTGCGTAAGCTATTCCATCAAACCGAGAAGGCTGTTTCATCTCCGCTTGGTTATTCATGGCCACTACCACAGTTCAGGAGCCCCGTGTTTCAGTCCAGCCAAAGAGCCGAGTCCTTGATCCCAGGTCGTAACCCCTGTCAGAGAACTGGATACTTCATCCCTGATGACAGCTTTCCACACCAGTGGGAGTGTTAACACAAACCATTACCTGGAAAATGAAAATGAAGAGCTGACTATTGTTTTTTTTTAATATATATTTTCTTTGTCAGATTCGGTCCAGTCTGTCCCTAAACAAAATTCTACCTATGAAAAGCCAGCTTCTTTAAACCATCATCAATGCACACCTTCCAGTTCATCCATGATGGCCTAATCTTCTTAACCCACTGAGTGTGTAATCCTTAAGACATAATGTCCATTTTCAGGTTATGAGATTTAGAAGGATGGTGATATTTTCTTGAAGTAATCTTTCCTTTAGACTGATACATAAACACTCTTTTCTCTTAAAAAACTCTAATGAGCTACTTTGAGGTGTCCTCTGATGATTGTCCTTTATAGAGCAGTGTAAGAGTAACAAATACAATAGGGAATGGGGCCTGCCTGCTGAAAGTGTTTAGTCCCAATACTATAGAGAGTTTAAGCAACGGAAAAAAAATAAGAAAATCTCATCTTATGTCCTTGGGGTGTGCTCCTGGAGAAGTCTTTTAGTCTAATAATAGGTCCTGTTTTCTACAAATAAGAGCAAAATACCTGTCTTTAGGGGGAGATTTTTACAACTATTTTAATTAAAAATAGAAAGGCACTAAGAGAGTGTGCATACTTCTACTAAAGCTCATATTCCAGCCTTTGTATGATATGCAGATCTGGATATAAGCATAAACGTGCACATTGCAAAATATGAATATATCACAATAATTAGGAACTATTAATTTATTTCAATGAGTAATGCTTATTGCATTCAGTTTACATATCTGTCAACCATTCTAAGGAGGTCTGCTTGTGTTTCCTAAACTTTCCACCAGTGGACCTCAGCTGTCTAGCCTCTGGACCAATCACAACCTCCTCCATGAGAAATCAGGAACCATATTTTTAAAAATTTTCAACTGCTCCAGTTTATCAAATGAAATTGTTTTCATTGGACTTTAGTGAAAGAAAACATGATTAAGTGACCGGGTTAGAATATAAACATGTTTAAAAAAACATGAAGTATTATTTCCTGTTGATTGCTATTGATAATATTTTCATACTTTTGTCATGTACATGGATTTGTTTAAAGCTTGAAGATTTTAGTTGTCAATGAACTATGCTTTGGCTTAACATTGTTATCAGCCAGTATCAGCCCTTCTGGGGGCGTACTTGGGGGCATGAACAGAAGACAGTAGCAGATGTTTACCTGTTGTCTCTTAACTATTCAATACTGGCATGAAAAAATCTAACAGCTGATTCAGAGAAGAGGGTTATTATTGTGCTGAAAATGTGGACTGTTGGACAAAGTCTGATCTGTTTTTTTGTGATCAAACAGAGAGAAAATGTAGGTGTTGTTAGAGTGTTACACCAAAGCAGACATAAAATCCCTGTCAGTATCGGTCATCTGCTACTTTTATTTTAAACATCAGTATCAGCATTGGCCCTTATTTTAAAATTAGTGCATTTCTAGTTGTTAGTAGAATAACTTTTATTTTTATATTTTTTCTCTGATAATATGTACATTTTTCGTTTTCTAGTGATTTTTAGAAATTAACACATTATCATAGGAAAAAATAGCTTTTTCATCTTACGGTAAGGTGATGAGTGGGTCAAGATCTTGAGAAAACAAACAACTTTATCTATGGCAGCTGATAAATATTATGGACCTACTGTATGTCTGCTTAGGGCTTCTGTAATTTAGTCTTTTCTCATTATTTTTCAGACTCACATTCTGAAACAACTGTTAATGTCTTTACAACACACTTTTGCCTCTGACCCACCAGGTGAGCCAAAAGTATAACACCCTCTGATAACCTGACACGCCAGGTGAACAGTGTCATATATGAGTTGCATTGTTAATTTTACATTCATCTGGAAGCTTCCATAGAAAGTGTTTGGGAAGGACAGGACTTTTCCAAAAAATCTTGGAAGGTGACTGGAAGAATCTTCTATCACATTCATTCATGATTCATGCCAATCAGAGCGACAAGACAGTAGGAAGTTGTACGTATGCGGCTCTCTTAAGCTGACAGGTTACCACTGCCATAGATTGTTAATGTTAAAAGTTCTCGGTAGGGATGGGGATCGTTATTTAGTGGGGATGCTGAGTATTCATACTATTGATATTCGCATCGGCCATTTTGTTTATTACTCTTCTTCTGCGCCGGCTATCTCCTCCTTCATACTTTGTCATTTTGACACCATCTAAACTTCAAAAAAAATTCAGGGGCGCACTGGACGGCCTGGGTTCGCACCCGGCCTGAGGCCCTTTACCATACGTCTCCCTGCTCTTGTCCCTCTTTCCGACTCTATCCATTGTCCTCCTCTATCAAACAAAGGCATGAAAATGCCCTAAAAATAAATCTTAAAAACAAAATCAGTTTCTTTGTTATTCAACTGCTTTGACTTTTCTCATTTCTAACCTTTATAATTATTAACTCTGCCAAGGAGGTTATGTGATCAGGTGGGTTTGTTCATTTGTTAGTTAGTTTGTTAGCAACATAACTCAAAAAGTCATGGGCGGATTTTCATGAAATTTTCAGGAAATGTCACAAATGGCATAAGGAAGAACTGATTAGATTTTGGGACTGATCCGGATCACCGTCTGGATCTAGGAATTTTTTAACAGATACTTTACTATTGGGCGATTGGGCTAATGTCCGAGGTCTGCGCTGTTACCACTTCACACCTTACCAATTTTCACCCATTTAAGCTGCCTATTGCCATTAAACACCACTTTCTTTTTTGCCTGTTTTTGCCACTGTATCCCATTTTTGCCCTCTTTCACCACTTTTCACACATTTCAGCTACTTTTTGCAACTAAATACCACTTGATTCCTATTTTTCTTAACCAATTTTTGCCACTCTTGACTGCTTTTTGCCCATCTGAGCCACTTTTCACTCATTTTTTTTGCCACATTTGGACCATTTAAGTCACCTATAACTTATTTTTTGGTCACTTCTCACCCATTTTGCTACATTCTGACCCCTTTTCCACTTTTTTGTCCCTATTCTCACCCCCTTTTCACCCCCTTTTTTTTTTTTTTTTTTTTTTTTTGCTTTTTGACCATTTTTGCCACTTTTAACTTATTGTTATTGTACTTCAAGCTGTTTTTGCTTCACTTCTTAGATTGTGGCTCTTGCAAAGGTATTTTCAACTATTTTGAACAATATCTCCACCACCTTAAGTGCAATCCCACACACCTTAGCCTCAGACTCAAGAGGCTACTCTGTCAATAGGGCAGTGTTCAATTTTTTTTTGTTAACAAAATTTTGTATTTTGAGCAATGATTTCACATTCTTCACAAATCAGGTATTTCACTCTTCAGCTTTTATACTATTTACATCTATTTCTATGCTTTTTCAGCCATTGAATACCATTATCAGCTACTTGAAGGTTATCATCAAAAAAACTATTTTTCCCCTTGATAATATGACATTTGAACACACGATGACATATAGGATGCCTAAAGTATTATTCCTACTAAAAGATTTTGGTTCATACTCAGGCTACAAATTAAACCTACAGAAAGCACAGGCTTTGATTTTCAACTACCAGCCTGGGGAGAGTACATCCAGACTTTGTCAATTTGAGTGGAATAACAGCTGTATTAAATATTTGGAAGTCCGGATACCTAAAGATCTGACAAGCATTTATGAACATAATTATGCTCCCATTACAGCAGAAATTAAAGCAGACCTAAACAGGTGGTCTCTTCTACCAATGTCCATGTATAACAGAATAGAAACTGTGAAAATAAATGTATTGGCCAAACTGCTCTTTCTTTTTCAATCACTGCCGGTAGCAATTCCCGCTAAGCAATTTACCGAATGGAACAGAGTTATTTCATCCTTCATTTGGGGAGGAAAAAAAACAAGGATAACATTTCAGACATTACAACTTCCAAGAGACAAAGGGGGGTTTGGCACTAACCTGCCTAGAACATTATTACAAAGCAGCACAATTATGTAATTTAATTTGTTGGTGTGATGACACATATGATGCTAAATGGAAGACAATAGAGCAAAGCCAAATACACATACCTCACCCTTCCCTATTAGGAGACACAAACCTTCTAAATAAACACGTGAATAATTTTTCCACTTGGATAACTGTTCCACTTAACATTTGGAATACAATATTGCAGGACAAAGAATTTGCGTTGGATAATACATGACACAGAATTCATACCTGCTCAACTATACAATAGATTCAAAGAATGGAGGAAATCGGGAATCACCTCATTTTCAGTAATTACTAGTAGTAATGGGTTGTGGTCCTTTCAGAAACTTAAAAAAACCTATAACCTACAGAAATGAGATTTTTTCAGATACCTCCAAATGAGAAACTATTCTGACAAAAATATTAAGTCCACAACAGAGAGAGGATTAAACCTGATTAAGATATTTGTGGAAGCTTTCAAAGGTAATGTAACCAGAAAACTGCTATCAAAAGTCTACAAATCCTTACAAGAAGAAAGAGGTCACTCTATATTTTATGTAAAAACAAGATGGGAAAGAGAAGCTAATGTAAAGATAACTGAGGACGACTGGCTAAACATTTGCAAATCATCTTCTTCCACCACCAGCTCCGGTCTGTGGAGGAAATTTGCTTGGAAGAATATCCTAAGATATTTCATAACCCCAAAGATTAAAGAGTCCCAGACTAACAGACCTGAGCTCGATTGCTGCTGGAGGATGTGTGGGCATAAATCTTTTGGACATGTCCATATTTTTTGGGACTGTCCTGTGCTTTCACCATTTTGGAAAAATGTTACAGAAGAGATAAAATCAATATTTGGCTCAGATATAGTTCTATCTTTCAGTTTTATTTATTTAGGTGTCTTACCCGTAAGCTTAAAGAGAGGAGACAAATACTTAGTATGAATTTTATTAACCAGTTGCAAAAAAGAAACAAGGAAATGGCTCAACAAGCAGCCTCCATCTATTGCAGAATGGAAAGAGATCATTGGGGAGATTTATTGTATGGAATGCTTGACCTTCTCTATAAGATATGCCAGGGATAAATTTGAAAGGTACTGGGATCTCTGGAAATCATATGTAAACCTTAAGTGATGGAGATACTTGTTTTGTCATATATGAAAATGTCATTCGGTAATTTGTATAACTGATTTTTAATTCTGTTTTTTTTTTTGTTACAACTGCAAAGGAGGTGACTTAACATGATATTCAGTAACACAGCAGTTTGTCTCTACTCTTCTCTTGACTGTGCATTAGAAGCTGATTTAAATCCATGAAATATTATTTGTTGAACCTATGATGATCATGTCTGCTACTTTTATTATTTTAATCCTGTTTGTTGTTCTATAAAAAATAAAAACAAAGTTTAAAAAGAAAAGAAAAGCTGTCAGTGTGGCTCTCTGCCCTTGTTTGAATAAAGAAATGTTTTTCTATTCTGACAAATCCACCGCTGTGGCTGAGTCTGAGCTAAACACTCCACTAACAGGCATTGTATACAACTTACACAACAACTAATCCTTTGCCCCGTAACTCTCGCAAACTCATCCTAAAGCAGGTCAGCAGTTGAGCGAAAACATCTTTCACATCATGAAAGTGTTTTTTTTTATTCTTTATGCCATACAGAAAGTGATCCAGTTCTGGTAAAACTGACAGTATGCTAAAGCTACATCCGAGGCATCAGTGCAGAGTTGGCAGTCATTACAATTGGCTTTGAGTAAATGTATACCCCGCTCATCCAACTTGGTTCTTTATGGCTCTGAAAGTAGTCATTCACTCATTTACACAGTCAGTCATTCACTCAGTCAGTCACATACAGACCCATGTGTAGAGCAGTCAGCCAAAAAATGTGAAATATGACATATAGGATGTTAATAATTTTGTTTATCTACAACATTTTTAAAACTCATATCATTAACATAACACTGAACAAATGCATCACACACTGCATATTTGAATCATGCAGGCCTAATTGTAAGCAGGCAAAACGTGTATGCAGAGCATAATAACTGAATACAACTTTGTGTTGTTTTGTCTACATTTGAGGCTATTCAGAAGCAAAAAAAATGACCTTTGAAAATAAAATCGATTCAACCTAATTAAGCCCTATTTGTGTTTTAATCTGAAGTTTTTTCTCAGTAAATGTTGTTGGAAATTATCTTTTGTTTTGTAACATAATTTGAAATGGATTTATTGTTGAGTTGGGTGAAAAGAGACAGGAAGTAGCCTTGTTGCACCACCTCTGTTATCTGCCCATCTCCCGTCTTTGTCACTCTCTCATGCACACACAGGAACATGGATAGACACAGGAGTGTATGAGGACAAACTCCCACACACGTCTCAATTATGACTCACATCCGTCTTTGATAACGGGAAGTTATTACCTGTTTCTGTCACTGTCTGCCCTTGTACATAAACAAGCTGTTTTCTGTTGTTTGTAAGAGAATATAGACCAGTCCCATCTTTGATTTAAATCTTTATTGATATATTTTAACATCTTCACCCTTAACCTTTTGTGACCTGGCCTTGATTTGGTTATCACTCATTTAGATAATAACAGCTGCTTCTTGTCGAAACAAATCTAACCACAACCAGAAATAAATTTACCAGGAAATAAACAGCGTTTTCTCTGGTACACAGTGATCAAACTCTTTCTGACAGACGTCACCTCTGCTGCTCTCTGGCTGCCTGATCCTCTCTGAGCCTCATTCCCCCTCTGAAGCTTCAGCGCTCTGATCATCGGCCCACACGAGACACTAGCACTACCTCCACATGTCACTACAAAGGTGCACCGGAACCAAGAGCTAAATGACTGCCTGCCTGCAAGTAATGCTCCTCTACTGGAGGTGAGGGAGGAAAGAGAGAGATGGTGAGGTGGAGGAGAGATGAGAGGGAGAACAATGTGAGTGCTTTTTACCCAATCACCAACAAGATCCCAGTTAAGGCCTCTCCTTTTGCTCCACAAGTCTTTTGTAGAATCATGACAAAGCTGCAGAAGCATGTCTTTGTCTGAAAACAAAGGGGAGTGTGTCTTTGTGTGTGAGCCTGCCATTGTGTGTGCATGAGTTTTAGTTTGAGAATGTGCTTTTCAGTGTGAGAGAATTGTGTATTAGAGAGTGAATATGTGCGTTTGTTTCCTTCATCTCTCTTGTGCTGAAGATTTAGTAAAAAAAAAAAAAAAAGGATGGCCTCTGCTCATCTGTAAAATTCCCTAATGATATCACGTGTGTTCATGCACGTGCATCACACCCCATGCACGCACAGAGGTACAAAATGTCACTCCCATGTCACCCACACCTTGTCACCTGTCAGCGGTCAGCAGCCAGAGAAAAATGAGGAGCATAACATTGAAGAGACTGCTGTCACTGTCTATATGAAAATATACTTAGACACACACACATCAACAGGGTGACGAATCAGCCTCTATAGCCGTTTTTGCTAATGGAAATCCTCACAAGCAGATGTGTCCTCTTGGAAGAGCACATGGAGTGTGAAACAAGCTTATGTATGCACACAGGTAGAGAACCAGTGGTCGTGGTCTAGGTAGCCACCAGGGGATACAGTAGTTGTGTAAGAGCATATGAAAACACCAGCTGGACTCAGTTAAGGGCATAAAAGAAAAAAAAAAAGAAAACTCTTGATGTAGTTTAGAATGAACAGCATTTGTCTCTAATTGTAGATTATAGCTCTAATTTTCACTCTTGGGGTTGTAAGCTCAAATATTGTGTTGTATTTTTGTCTCAACAATTAGCGCATCATAAGCCCTGTTCACACTTGCACAAAACTCGTAAAAATTTCCTGAATTTACAGGGGTGAGCTCCATGTCAGTATTAAGATGGCTATGATTTTTACTTTTACATGAAATATCCCTGCTAGCCCCCTGGTATTTCACCCTTCCCCACTCCTCCATTAACTGCGGTAGATTGCTAGGAAACTTCCTGCAGAGAGGGACAAATGTGAACAGGAAGGTAAAAAAATGTTTTAGTAGGTTATAGGGAAACACAGTCAGCTGGCTAAACAGTTAAATTCAGATGAGAAATTAGCTGATGTAAGATTTACAAGTTGGTTCATGTTTTATATATGCCTGATATCCCTGTCAAATGCTGTTTTAAAACTGTAATAAAGCCTCCCACCACTAGTAGCCACTGTAGCTTGCGTTAATGGCTGCTGCCTTCTTGACAGAGCTTCTCAGAAGGACGTAAACATGAGACGCTTAGGGATAACATCTGTGCTGTAGAAACAGCATGTTGGCAGTATTTTAAACTAGAAAATAAAAACAAAGCTGTCACATGTACTTGTGTGTAACACATCAACTAAGAGATGAGTAAGCACATTAAGCATGATATTCATGTTGCAATGTCCTTTAGCAGACATTTTTATCCAAAGCAACTTATGGGACAGGTGTTCCTGGCATTAAGGACCTTGCCCAAGGATCCACACTTGACACTCATGCTCTGACTGGGAATTGAACCCCTAATCTACCATACCCCAGCCAGCAATGTAAACCACTGAGCTATCCAGCCACATATTAATCTGCAAAGAGGAATGAAGGCCTCCAAAGCTAGCTGCTAACTTTAGCCATACTCTACTCAGTATTCCAGCCTCTCATCCTAAACCCATTGACACAACGACCATGTGATGAATTTGACTGTTTTCTGAGCAATTACTCCACGTAAGACTAGTCGCTTAAACACAAATAAAATGCGTGTTCAGGAAAATAGTCGCCTGGGAACATTACAAATAGGCCACCCTTAAACATCTGAGTATATTTCAGGTCAGAATAGCATAATAACCTTATTGTTTTCTGTCTACTGTAAAAATAACTTATGTTAGCATTTAGCAGACTTTTGTAGTTGCCATGTTTAAATTTATCTCTTTCAGTAGCTCGCAAAAACAGTAAACAAATTGCTCACTTGTGTGTTAATTCTTTGTTTAAAACTAAGTTTAGTTAGTAACAAAACTCCTTAGTTTTAGTCTTTGACAGCAGCATACTGATTGACATGTCCACCCAAGACTGGGGTTTGTAAAAAAGCCTGGTTTCAGAAGATTTCCCATAATGGTTATTTTAGGTCTCCACTTGGATTCAAGCAACAAATATAGATAAATGAAACGGACACATCAAGAGTATCCTGTTTGAATATACTTTGCTTGTTGCATTTTTGAAAACATAAACTAAAACTAAACTAACACAAACTAATAGAAACTAAAGTGAAATTGAAAACAAAAAGTAAACATGAAGTAAAAATAAAATCTAATGAAAAATCCCAAACTATTATAACCTTGGTGGCAGCCACTGATGTTGAAAGTGAGTAAAATACAGAAGTGCAATAAAATGCCTCAGATGTCAACTTGAGGCTCAGTCCGAAAACCAAGTAAGTCCCATTGAAACCTATATAAAAGATTTACATATGCAGATTTTCTTAAAGAAGAAATGAACATGTTCACTGCCTTTTAAAATAAAAAAATTGACATCAGCCACATATATCTTTATTGGTGCACACTTACAATGGTGATATTATTTGTAACTCAACCATTTTAATTATATCAAGGGTGTGAATTATATATAAGCCTGTATAATCAGGGGATGGGGGTTAAGTTTAGTTAGTTTTTGATTTTTTTTTTGTAAAGCTAGGGTTTTATTTAGTTTCAGTTAATTGAAATGATTTTTACATTTTAGTTATTTAGTTTGTTTTGGTTGACTGTAATAACCTGGGTTGCCACTTGGATAAGTCATGTTGTTCTACCCATATTTTATTCATAGTTGTCTTTTCAGTGACAAAGTGATTAAATCATTGCAATTTTATATGATCTACATGTATGTTTTTATACATAGCAACAAATTATTACATATTTTTATTGCCCTTCAGCTTTTCACAATGTGATCTCAGGGGAAAATGTCTGCCAGGTGAATATGATCAGTTGTAGCATAATTCAGGCTCACATTTATGACAGCCACATGTAAGACTTATACCTCTAAACTATCCACTTTTTTAGTGACATGTACTCATATATAAGAAATAGGAATAGTGCTTTATAAAACAGAGGACATTAGGATGAAAATGGAATACTGGTGAGGTAAGAGGGTGAGGTAAAAGGGTTTATGGAGAAGTGAAAATGACAGCAGGAAAAGAGAATAGAGGAGAGGACTTGAGGGGGAGAAATAGAAAGCCTAATCATGGCTGACAAGAAAAGATGGGTGAGGAGACAGGTGTCATGAGAGCGCTTGTGTGATGCTTAATGAGGAAACAACAGTACCTGAGTTAAACAAGGTACAGTGATAAGTGGGACAGATAGATGGATTCTGAATATATAAACAGGCTCCGTCTGGAAGTCAGACTGCTTAAACTACTCTAACTTTACTCATCTGCACGCACAGTAGCCCCAGTAATACTGCAGTCTACTTTTTCTAAATTAGTTATAATGTCAGCTTCTCTTCAGTGAACACATTTTTATTTCTACAGCCATGAAATAGTAAAAAAAAAACACCCCAAAACAAAGACAAACACCCAGTTATTCAGGTGCTGCTGTGCTCTGTGTAAAGCCATGCATGGATGGCTCCATGTTTTTCCACTTCAGCACCCTACCAGAAAGTCCCTTAAGCGCGCATGCGTGGCTAGAGCGCGCTGCCGCAGACAGGGGGCGTCAACATGGCGTTCTACCCTCCACGACCGCACTGACTGCAACCTGCCAATGAGAGAGAGAGGCAGAAAGAGAGGAGAGAGAGAGAAGCGTAGGCTACCATTCTGTCAAGGCTCCATCCCTTTTTGCCAACCTTATGAATCCCTACACATTTTCAGGAGGATAGGGCGAATTTTCAGGATTTTATCAACGCTGTTTTCGCTCGTTTTTCCTACGCAGTGGATGGTTTTGTGCGGCAGAAGACGCAGCTTGTAGAGCAGGTGTGAGAGACAGCGGCGACCGCTCCTCTCCTCCCTGTTTCCGAGGGGAAATGTCGAGCGAGAAGCCGGTTTCAGCACCACCGGGCTCTGCTTCTTCGCTCACGGACACAGACTCCCATCCCCCGCAGGGCTCCTCCGTGCAGCAGGCGCCGACGCCGCAGCAGGTTACCGCGGGCGCTGGCTCCGGCGCCACCGGGGAAAGGATGGTGTCTGCAGCCGGCTCAATGGTCCTCCCGGCCGGGGTGATCAACCCCGCCGTCCCGATACGGAATATCCAGATGAAATTCGCTGTGTTGGTGGGCCTGATCCAGGTCGGGGAGGTTAGCAACAGGGACATCGTGGAGACTGTACTGAACCTGGTGAGTTTCTTTAGGATGAAGAAAACACAGAAAGGCAGCCATAAAATCACAGAGCCCTTAAAGCCGCTATGTTTTATTTACGATGCTTCACTCCCATGGTTGTGTGGCTTTCAGTGGATGATGTCATTTGTTTGTTCGTTGGATGGATGGATGTGGGCTTTTATTTTCTGTGGATAAAATGAGCACACACGAGGCTGCATGTTGGGTAATAAATAGGCTGAGGCTGAATTATTGTAAACCTTAGAGGAGCTGAATGAAGCATGTGACCCCACCAAGGCATAGAGGCTTTAATCACCAGCCATTGTTGACTAAATGACCCGTTTGCGGTTTAACAAGGAGAGAACGATTGCAGTTTAACTGTATGCTAGTAGATATGGGGAAATTGTATGCACGCTATTCTCCTGACCCCGATATGTACCCTGAAGTGATGCATAGGCAGCTCGGTACTAACGCCGATAAACCACAATGTTGCGCACAACAAACACCGAGACACAGCCTGGATTCCTTCATTTTACCAAAAGAGAAATCCTGCAGGAATGCACGCATTTATAGAATGAGTCGACCACGGACAGAGGCCGATTAGCATTGTGCTGCTCATCGACATATTTGTCTGTATGAGAATGGCTCAAAATTATGCATAGGCCTATTGTTGGAGGCAGGGCCCTGCATCCTGTGCGCTAAGGGGGGATGTATAGAAAGCCGGTGAAACAGTTAGCCTAGTGACTTATATTACTGTGGTTATTTTAATTATGGATCACATAAATGACCTCCCTCCCATCCGACCATCTTTAACCCTCATACCGAAGGTTGTGTCGGTGATGCTGGGCCTACCCAACACATCCGAGGATTTAATCCAGCTGGGGAGGGGAGGGGGGGTGACATGACTGGTGTTTACCGTTACGAAACAGATGAGCAAAATGTACAGCAGACGTGGGTCTGGAGGACTCATGCATTTGGAGAAATATGGGACGTGTGAGTGTGTGTGTGAGGGATGCTGCCAGCCTGTTTTCCCTCCTCTATGCATCAGGCGATGGCGTGTGCTGCATGAGATGTGCCATGAAAGGGGGGGAATCTGATCATCAGTATAAGAAAGATCTGGACTAATGAAGATAGATAACCTGATTTTAGAGCAAAGCTCTCTAAATGTAGATTTATTCTAGGGCTTCATGCAGCCAGTGGCCTATTTACTCCCTGGATGCTTGGAGCAGGACAGCCTACAGTCGGACTAAACCATTTTCTTCTCAGTCAGACCATAGTGAGCCGTCCCGATTCAGGTCGCCTCTCATCTCCTAATCGATTATTGGTTCTACAGGGAAGAACAGGGGTTGCATTTGCTGGCTCACTCCGACCTTGTCTCCTTCGCCTTTCCAACATCCCCCCTCCTCTTTGGCTGCACAGGCTGATAACCATCCATCCTGCTCCACAGCCTCCTCCTCCTTCACTCTGGAGGGGCTGAGGGGAGCGATGCTGCCTGCATAGACCGGCCTGGCAGGGCAACGCCATGCATTTAAAAGCAGGTGGAGAAGAGGAGGAGGAGGAGAGGGAGGGAGGGTGGGGGAGGAGAAGAGAGAGCGTGGAGGAGGAGGAGGAGGATGAGGTGGTAGGATGCTGCAGTGGCTATGTGCTCAGAAATCACCAGCTGATGCAGCGGAAGAGGAAAGGACTCAGTGGAAGCTTATCAGAGTGTCCAGCTGAAATGTACTCTGTTTTTACATAAATACCTGCATTCAGACCCCCACTCTCTGTTTGTGGATGCTGCTCTGACACATTAACACACAAAGGCCAAACACCCTGACAAATTAAAGCAGTATGTGTTAGCCATACAAAGCTTTTACTTGCTAAATCCTGAATTGAACAATCAGTTCTGGTTGCAAGGCTGCCAATAGCTAAGCCTGTTAGGGAATTCTGTTGCCCAGCTCCTTAATTAAAAGAGTTGAAACAAAGAGGTGTGGAGGCAGGAACCTCAGCGGTCATGCTGCTGGTACAATGAGTCCACTGTGACCTAAAAGCTGATCCATTATTCCAGTCAATGTGGGAGACCACAGCGGCCACATTTGTCTGTCCACCATGGCCGTATTGATCACATACCCACTGCAGCTCGGGTGAACAGATGGCTTGTCAGCTTGATCAGATATGCTCTCGATGGTATATGGTATGGGGCTTGCATTTGGTGAATGATGAACTGTGGTGTCTCTAGAAAGAAGGAGAAAAAAAGAAGAGAGCGAAAACAATACGAATCAACAAGGACCAGATAGCTAGCTGAACTAATGCTGATAGTGTGACAAACAAAAACAAAGTAGCATCACTTTTGCAGCATTGTTGAAGCATCTAACGTGTTTTAAACATACAGACAGCATATCTGAGCGCATGCATATACACCTATATTGTGTATCTGTGCTGCTGGCAGCGAGGTGTGCCGCTATTATCATCAACAAGGCATCACAGTTGTCAAGGCAACACTGCTCTTTGACTGCCTGCCTCCAGACGCTCGACCACCTGCTGTTGCTTTCCACTTCCGGACTTCTGCCACAGCAGTGCTCTCTATCTCTCTCACACTCTGCTTTTGTCGGTGCTTCTCTCCATCCACTACCACTAGCTATTATTTTGATAGCTTGGTTTTACTTACAACAAGCAAAGTGGCACCGAAGTAACTGAGAAATGCAGACATATATGGTGAATATGCAGAGATATATGCATGAGTCACCAGGCCTGTGACAGTGATCCTCCTTGCTTAAAGTCTCAGGATCTCAGCTGATAGAACATGTGCTACCAGTTTTTCAAAGAATATTCCTTCATTTCATGTTTGATTGTGGTAGAGAGCCCTGAATAGTTGAATATTCACCTGTTAATTCAAAAGAGACACAGGTAACATAGCCTAACACTTAAAACAAGTATTAGCCTGTAGACTCACATTAGCATTCTGTATTGTTAATTGGCATATATCTTATAAGGTCCCCATAATGCAGACTTCGTGAGTAAGAGAAGATATCAATCAAGTTCTGTCATAGAACAAATTACTTCAAGACATTTTTTTAGTTATGTGTTTTAGCTGGTGTATTGCAAATGAGAACCACAGAAGAAAGAACAGTTGACTCAAGGCAAAATCTGACCAATCAGATGTGACTTTGTAAATCCTTCGGAGCATGCGCTCAGCTAGGAGCACCCCTAGCTGAGAGCATGTTTGAAACACTGCTCCTTAATTTCTTATTTGGCTGAGATTTGGTGAAGGTGGGGCTGTTGCATGTTAACCACATCACATATTCAGATTCCATAATGGAGGCAGCTATAATTGTTAAGCTTCTTTTGTGATTAATTCTGTTGTGCCCTTTTTTCTTTTTGTTAACATGAAGCTTGTGGTGTAGACCAGACTTTGATCAATCTGAGGGGTTTATGAGATGATAAATGGAACAAGAAATTAGAAAGAAATATTTTAGAGTTTGGAGATCAGAGTTGTTGCTCTAATTGTTGCCGTTTTTAGTTGTAAATTACTCAAGATATCTCCGTTTTCAGCTTAATTATTAGTACAAACATCAGGACAACTAAATTTGTGAGGGTAATTATTGGGATGCCCAAAAATAACAATTTTATTGGAAACTCAGAATGACCTTTCCCATTAAACACAGTGCAAAAAGTCTGAATATACTGCAGTAAATTAAAAAAATGCAATGAAGCAATAGTTTCTCACCCATTATGTGAATATTTCATTGTATGGAGGCTGATCACAGTGACCAGTTTGATCATACAGTTAAATCTGTATTTCTCACAGTGTGGTACGATCCATGGGTGGGAGGGTGGCAAAGAGGGTCATCCCACCCTCCCTTCTTTTGTACGTTTACTTTTTGTGTGTCTCTCCTCTTCATTAGCAGGGCTTCATTTAAGAAGCTCTTGGGTGCAGGAATGTTGGATATTAATGCAAGCAGCTACAAGAAGGTGTTAAAACTATGGCACAAGAAGCTTTAGGAGACATTGCTCCTTAAACAGTGCATTTACTGGAGGGACATAATCTAAAACAAATGAAATCTGCAAATACTTCTGTGGGTGTAAATATACCTGGGTGGCTGGCTCAAGTATTGTTTATGTGAGGAAAAAGCTGTAATGTAGCTTTAGTTGGCTATAGATTATTAGATTATTCTGTTTTTTCTTTTTTTTTTTTAAGATTTATTTTTTGGGCATTTTTGCGCCTCTGTTTGATAGAGGAGGACAGTGGATAGAGTCGGAAACAGGGACGAGAGCGGGGGAGAGACATGGAGTAATTCAAACCTGGGCCGCCTGTGCACGTGGGGGTCAAAGGTCAAAAACTATGAGTTAAAGTTCATATACTCAGGAATGACATATGTACTTGTAGTTTAACATAATTAACAACGCATCCAAGACGCCCCAAAAACACGATTCAACAAGACTAGAATGTCAGAAATTTTCTTACATCGTCGTGTAGTTTGACAGCAGGACCTGAGGTAAATGACACAAATCTAGGCCTGTAGTCAACCAGAAGAAAACCTGGTCGACCAAAATTGCACCCAGGCATCGACCAGTCGATTGGTCATTCAGGTAAAAATAAATAAATAAATGAATAAAATAAAAAAATAAAAAAATAAAAATCACCTTGTTGAGGACCAGTTTAATCCATACATTTTCCTTACTACACCTGTTTGGTAGTGAGAATGATCCTAAAATGAACATAACAAGCCTTTTGAAGCATTAATACATTTTTTAAGCTTATCACATCATACTAAAAAAAGAATTAATTGAAAGACGATCAGTGCGCACCTGCCTTTGATCATATGATCTCCGTGATCCCAGCGCGGTAACTCTTCAAACTAATGTAGCCTACAAAATAACCTCATATCATTGTTTTTTATTCATTTCTAATGGTAAATAATAACAGGATCACTTGATCCAGCCTGCTCCATGTCATTTACGAGCATAAAGCAGACAGCATGCAACGTTTATTTACGAAGGTGAGAGGGAAAAAGTTTGCTGGTCAGGACTTTATGGCCAGCAGACATTGTATGTTATCTCCTCTGCTTTCTGTCTGTCTGTAAGAGAAGTTAACGCTAACATAAACACTTTAAGGAGATTATAAAAGATGATACCACGCAGCCTATTTGCTGACAGGTGAAAAAACTGACCATAGGAGTTGATGCTGTGAGTGAGGGCATAGCAGAGACACTCAGCAGCGTCACTTCAATACAAACAGCCTGCAACTTTGTGACGAGTTGAAGATGCGTTGTTCCTGAGTGTTACTGCTGTAAAAATATCAGAAAATATCCCACTCTGCATCACTTTGTGTGCATTGCTCCTCTGTCCTCAGCAGCACATCTCTCTATAGCAGTAAACTGTGCACCACCGCTTCTGCCACCTGGTCAGCACATGGAGGGGGGGGCTCGCTGACCAGGGTGATCTTAGTCGGACAAAAGCGACCAAACACTCGACCAATCGAATGGAAGCTGTCAGCCCTACGCAAATCCTGTCCAACAGTCTGTCCAATAGGACAGCATTTGCCCCTTCGAACTAATGGGTACATATTGTTTTATGTTATTTACGTTATCACATGCATACCTTAAGTGCTATCTGAAGGAGAGTCGCTCCACATTGTCCTCCTCTTGATACATCCATAATTGTTATCCATAATCAATCCATAATTGTTTTTGTTTGTTGTTTTCTTCCTTTGCAAACATAAGACTGCTATAAGATATCAGCCGTCCACTGAGAGCATTGTGACTTTTACACAGTAACCATCAGCCATACTTTAAACCCCTGCTAGTGGTGGGAGGCTGCATTACAGCTTAGACACAACGTTTGACCACCATTGCAAGCCTGGATTAGCAAAAACATTGATAATCAGTCTGGGAATTCTAGTTCTTGCTAGTGAGGGTAAAAGCATTAAATTGTTTGAAGTCTTCAAATTGCTAAGGCCTTGTCTGGCCTGCTATCTTGCAGCTGAAATCATACTTTATGGTGTAGTGATGGGTCCCGGTTTACCATCTCTGTGAAGGATCTGATATGAACAATCATGCTTTTTTCCTCTCAGTCAAAAACTTCTCTCTAAAATGATACCTCAGATTGTATCCAGTGGATGCGTTCTCTACCCCAGGCAGTGGTTTTTTGATTTGACATGCTGTGATGTTGGATATTGGGGGAACAAGAGGGTGAGGAGGAATATTTGTTGACAGAAGGAGGTTTGACATGTGATTTATCCATCTGAACTGTACTGTCGTATCAATTCTTCATTTGAAGTATGGAGAGGTATATTTCGAATTCAGACAGTGCTGTCACTCTTGCCTCAGTTCAGCACCAGCTTTGCTTATTTTTAGACCGCTTTATCCTGTTGTAATGCTGCTTTTTTGGGATCAAAACAGTACGGTTGTGAAGCATAGAAGAAGCTTGGTGACACACTGGTTCTTCGCTTTTCATTTTCACCTTTGCTTGCCTCTTTGTTGGGATTTGGCATCTTCTGTTGGTGTCATTTCACACTGGAGTCACTTAAGTCATCACACTTCATATCTATGTTAAAAGTCCTCATTATTCATGTCCACAATCTCCACAATTAGTATACCAAGTTTTAGGCTATTAGAGCCAAAGAGAATGCAATAAACTGGGCTGGAATGTACAAAAGATGATAATATGTAGCTAAATGAACACTCCCAAATGTTGAAAGGTTGGCATCAGCTGTGACATGATAGCAACTCATCGATGTTCCTCTTTTTTCCCAGGTAAAAATGACCACAAAGGTGGGGAATAAAGAGAAAAAATGAGGATTGCTTGAAAATCAAGTATTTCTATGTTTTGATATTTGCTCAGTGCAGCGTGACCCTCTGTCTCTTCCTGAAGTGTATTGATTTTGCTGAGCAGATTTATACCTCACTGATTTTTAAAGGACCAGGCCACCCATTTTCAAACATATTGTGCAGCATGCTGTTTTGCCCTGTGGTGGTTTTTAAAATGCCAGTAGAAAAGAGTCAGTTTAATTGAACTGTTCTTGGGGTTTGCCCTGTGGCACACTCAGGGCAGAGGCTAAGTGTTGGCCTGCAGCACTGTAATCTGCTTGCTTGGCCATGCAGAGGAATAACAATGCGTCATTGTGGCCCCACACAGCCTGGCCAATGACTCTTATAGCAAACATCACTCTCATAGACTTGTGTAAGATACATTTTGGCCTTACTGTTAAGAAAATGATCAACTTAATGACACCACAAGAGCAGTCTTTTGTGTATTCTTTTTGTTTGAAGGATATTAATAACACCTTTAGCTCTGGTCATGGTGTAGCAGAACACATGGTTAAAGGTTTTACTCTGTTATCGCCTTTATGTCATTTACTATTTAAACCATGGTCAAGGGAAAGGCTGATACTAGCTCTAGTAACTAAAAGTAGTGGGAACTCTCAAATAGCTGTTATGCAAATAGGAAGGTGGCTCTTTGTAGTATTTTTGCTTCTGTGTTCTTTGATTTTTGTGCTACTATGAGATTTTTTCTTACTTTGTCTCTCTTTGTGTTGAAGCAGAAGTGGCCTTCATCTTGTTTTTTTTTGTCTGGTCAGCATTGTCTTTTTTGCTGATTTCACTGGAAATCTCATCCAGTAGTAGATGATGAAATAGTAAAGAGATACCTTGTGGCTGCCGTGTGTTTATTATGTATAAATGTAACTTTTATTACTAAATTAAGTCTCACAATATTGTCACAGAACAGTGTAATTGCTGCTCCAACTTATAGTTTTCTTTATATTAATCTTTCATCAGTCTTACTTATGTTTTTTTTTATTAATGTACATTGTCTTGGTCTGTCCAATCAATAAAGTTAATCTGTCAATCATTCTTTGTTTATATAGCATCAATTCATGACCAAATGTATCTCAAGAAACTTTGAGTGGAAATAAACTCATGTTGACAGCCATCTCTTTAAGCTGTGAAGAAAGACAGAAGAGGCAGATGCCAGAGGAGAGGAACGGATGCAGAGAAAGAAAACATGCAGATGCATGAAGTGAGAAAACAAGCAGAGCAACAACAACGATTGAGATAAATGTGCCTGTCCTAGCTGTAGATACTGACACCATTGACTGTGAGTTAATATGGACAGTATGCCTCAGTTGCTTGACATTACACAAAGGTGAAGCCAAAATAACCCTCACGATAGGCACTAGTGTATTACAATGATGGGATAATTTGGAGCAGATTTAAAAGAGTGCCAGCCTGTGGAGAACTGCAGAATTGATGTCATCCCTCTACTAACCAAAGCCTAAATCTTACTCAATGTATTTGTTTTATTCTGTCTTGCCTTCTCTCTTTTACTTTTCTATCAGGTTAAGAGCACTGTAAGTGGCTACAATTGTCAACAGTACTGTCAGTCATAATGACATGGCATCCCATCTTTTTTGCATCAAGTAAAAACGTTAAACCACTCAAAAAGGGCAAATTTCAACAAAATCATTGTGACTTGGTATGTGTGCAATAAGCCAGCTAAACTGTTTTAGTCAAATCCATTTGTCGTCAGCACCAATATTATTTGTTGAACTAATTAACATTCTTTATAATTTCAGGCCCACAATCACAGTCAGACACTCCAAGTTGGTTTACAGAATGCATTTACTTGACTTTAGACTAGTTGGCTCAAAGCAATAATATTTTGTATGTTGAATGGGAAGTTATACACATAGGAACATAACAAATTATGACAATGACTAAAACTAATGACTGTGGGCTTGACAAAAATTTAGTTGGACATGTTTTTTTTGGTAATATTTTGACCAAGGCCCATCTGTTGTCTTTGAGGAGGCGGGGTTTATAACCAATACAGCAGATAGTCAGCAGTGTTTTGGCTTCACTCCCAGGTGGATGTTGCTCTGTCCATCTAAACATTCAGTATTTGACTGAAACCTAAAGATTTGAATTTTTTTGTCACATTTGAAGGCAAAACAGTTAATTGATTATCAGTTACCCAGAGAGTTTTGTCCTCCTTTTCTGTTAATCTCACTAGCTCTACATGTAATATAAGTTGTATTTTTACTGAACTTTATATTAATTTCAGAGCAGAAACTGTGCTGTCTTTATGAAGAGGACATTAGCATGAACATTAGCCTTAGGCTAACGCTGCAACAAAGAGAAGTAAAGTGTTTGTGAAAGCCCCTCAAACTGAGCACAGTATAGTCTGAGATAAGAGGATGCACATTCGCTTTGTCCTTAGCAAGTGTTTTTCTGGCCTCTGCGAGATGATGCTGGGGGTTATTTTGGGGAAGATTAGCCGCCATAATGCTGCAGTGAGTCAGTTTGTGCCTGAAGGCTACAGCAAGTTAGCTAACAATGACAACTGTGCCGGTCCAAAGAAGAAAACAACAGTGGAAATGTTTTTCTATGTGGTAACTTGCTGATGAACTCTATGGACACACACAGACAATGCTTGTTTAGCTCACACACACACATCGAACTGTTGAAGAAGTGGAGGATGGAGGGTGTGGCTTCCACCTGCAAGGTCATGAATGACTTTGCGATCTATCACACAGCTGGGTGGAGGAACAGGAGAGCGGTGGAGGAGGATAATGAGGGGAGGCTGCTCATCTTTATGGTGAAGCAAAGGGAGAGAAATGATGAGGGAGAATTAACGAGTCTGTGATCGTACTTCAGGTGCTCTTCTGGACTGTAACATAGGTCTCACTGTACAGTGTCCTGTGGGGGTCTGATGAGTTTGGGGCCCTACTGTGGAGCCTCATCACATCCTGTGTATTACTGCTCTGCTCCCACTCTCCTTTACCCCCGGTGATGGAGATCCATGTGCCTGAGTGACTGGGGAGCCTGCACACTTTTGCTTATTAGAGCTATCGTGACATTTTGAGTTTTAATTGGCCATTTTTCATTATCACTCACTTGTCACATTGTGGGAATCACCTCTGCCAGCTTGTTATCGAGGTTAGTGTCCCTATGTGTGAAAGTGAAGGCTGTGGTTCGAGTGTCTGGCATGCTGGATGAATCTAGAATCACTACAAGGAAAGAAATAAAAAAAAAAAAAACGAATTCAAAATCTACTCTCTAAGTTTTTTATTTAATGATAAACTAAATCCTCTTATACCAGCAAGCATCTCCATAATTATCCTCTTCAAGGCTAAATGAATCTTTTCAAGGTGCAAAGCAGAGTCTTGTGGGTTTTTCAGTCTTTTTTTGGCTTAAATTAGAACACGATTTTGTCTTGTGGGAGGTGTTAAGCTTCCAGTTTAAAACCGCTCACCTCTCCATGTTTCACAGGGCTCATTTCATGACTACTTTTCCAAATTCCTCCTTATCCCTTCTCGACCATGTTTCCAAATATTGAGAGGATAAGCCATGTCAGATTTTGGGTGAGAGCACCTTCTCAGATTGGGATGAACACAGAACAAAAATGTCCCATCTGTTGCTTAATGACACTTTCTTTGTCACTCTTAGTGGCTTTCTTTATCTCTCCTTTCCTGATCTTCTCTAAGAACATCCATCTCACTAACCCCTGCGGTGTAATCTTGTCCCTCGCTCCCTGACTCCTGGGTTGGGGGAAGTGGCTGGTGGATGAATGTGGATGATCCCTATTGTGAGGAGGTAATGGAGCTGTCTGTACTATCATTCCTCGCCCTTTTTTCCCCTAAACTCATCTTTGCCACTATTCTGGTTGAGCAGACCAGAAAGGGGAATACTTTCTCTCATTCACATGTATTCTTACTTTCTGCTCTGTTTTTAAGTATGTGTGATGTGAAGAGAAGGGTGGAGGGAGATAGCAAAGGGATTGAAGATTTAACTATTTTGAGTGTCTTATTTTGGTTTTTCTTTCTTTTTTTTTTTCTGCGGAAAGTGACAAAAATGAACCATAGCACTGAGCACAACAGGCACTGAAATCTCTTTGAGGTTAAAAATTCTCTTATAAATATTCCTAATTTTTTTTCAACCACTTTGACTTGCACTTCAGACTCTTTTCCACCAAAGATGTTACAATCTAGTTTGTATTGATGCAGAAATAGTCATTGGATGTATGCCATTTTTCATAAATAAATTGCATTGATTTTTTTACTAGAGTAGATGTTATGAATTAAATATGAATTTCACATTTAGAACTAGTGCTTGTTGCCAACCACTATGCTGTGAATTAAGTCACTGCTAATCCAAACAGTCACACACTTGCTATGTTCTGTAGGGCTTTTATTCTAATTTTAATGCATTTAAACTAAAGCTGCTGTCATTGGATGGAAGTTGTTAGGGCAGAGCTGATATTTTGATTCTAAAAGTCTGTGTAAATTTATTATGTATTACATCATACTATTTTCTCTTACGGTCATGGACGAAGCATTGGCACCCCTGAAATTTTTCCAGAAAATACACCATTTCTCCCAGAAATGGTTGCAAAATTACAAATGTTTTTGGTATACACGTTTATTTCCTTTATGTGCATTGGAAAAACACACAAAAAACAGAAGAAAAAAGACAAAATTGACATTATTTTACACAAAACTCAAAAATGGGCCAAACAAAATTATTGGTACCCTTTTAAAACTGTGGGTGAATCCTTTTCTCATAAGCATGTGATGCTCATTTAAACTCACCTGTGGTAGTAACAGGTGCTGGCAATATAGAAATCACACCTGAAGCCAGGTAGAATGTATAAAAGTTGACTCAACCTTTGTGTTGTGTGCCTGTGTGTGTTGCACCAAGTATGGAGAAGAGAAAGAGGAGCCGAGAATTGTCTGAGAACTTAAGAAGCAAAATTGTGGAAAAATATGGACAATCTCAAGGTTACAAGACCATCTCCAGAGATCTTGAAATTCCTTTGTCCACTGTGCATAATATAATCAAGAACTTTATAACCAATGGAACTGTGGCTAATCTCCCTGGACGTGGACGGAAGAGAAAAATTGACGAAAGAATGCAATGCAGGATAGTTGGAATAGTGGATAAACATCCTCAGTCAAATTCCACACAAATTTAGGCTGTCCTGCAGACTCAGGGTGCAAAAGTGTCTGCTCGGACCATACGTCGTCATCTGAATGAGATGAAATGCTATGGCAGGAGACCGAGGAGAACCTCACTGCTGACAAAGAGACATAAAAAGACAGCCTGGAGTTTGCAAAAATGTACCTGAGTAAGTCTCAATCCTTCTGGGAGAACATTTTGTGGACAGATGAGACTAAGGTAAAGCATTATGGAAAAGCACGTCATTCTACTGTCTACAGTAAACGGAATGAGGCCTACAAAGAAAAGAACACAGTACCTACAGTCAAACATGGTGGAGGTTCAAAGATGTTTTGGGGTTATTTTGCTGCCTCTGGCACTGGGTGCCTTGACTGTGTGCAAGGAATCATGAAATCTGGAGACTATCAAAAGATTTTGGGCTACAATGTAAGGCCTAGTGTCAGAAAGCTGGGTCTGCGTCAGAGGTCATGGGTGTTCCAGCAGGACAATGACCCCAAACATACCTCAAAAAGCACCAAGAAATGGTTGGAGACAAAGCGCTGGAGAGTTCTGAAGTGGCCAGCCAAGATTTGGACCTTTACAGCATAACTGCCTTCAGTCATATTTCAAGTTTTTAAGGTAACAAAAAAAACAAAAAACATATTTTGGCAAACACATAGGATTTTTTTATTTATACTTTAATAGTAAGCTCTACCAGATGTGTGAACAAGTTTCTTAAAAAAGAAAAGCCACAACAAGGACTACATGACAAATAAAAGTTAGATGATGACTTGGGCATATAGTGATTATGGACCATATTATTACAAGCATTCTGATTGGTTGAGGATATCGCCAATATGGCTTAATAAATCAGCAACAAGTGAAGCAGATATCACAATTTGGCCAAAAAATTACTTATGCAGCTATGCCATGGGGCTAACCATATAGGTTTAGAAAAGGTTGTTAAAATTCTCTATTATTCTTTTCTGTGGCCTCATTTTTTTATGAGTAATGCCACTTTCTACTATATCTATTGACTCTTACAGTGGATGGGAAGGCTCAGAAATTTGCATTTTATTTCAACAAATTTCTAAAAGTACTTGAACTATAGAACAGTTTCAATATTTGAATTTGTTTGAATTTATTGGCCTTGGTGGTTAATGATTTTTGTTTCCTGTTAAGTCCACAGTATTGTTGTGTTTGGAATAATTGTTGTGTTCCTTTTCCTCCATGTTTCATCGCCTTTGTGTCTGTTCTTGCTTTTGTGTCTGGCTCTTTTGTGTTTTTCTTTGTAAAATATCAGCAATGTCTGTAGGGTGTGGTGAGGTTGGGGGTGTTGTCGCATCCCTGGAATCGTCATATAGCATGTTGGGATCAAAAGAAGCTGTAGACACACGCTGGTGCATGTGTTTGCGTGCCGCCCTGGCACCCCTACATTGCGCTAATCTTCATTATAACAAGCTGCTTTGTTAGAATTACCTGGTGTTTGTGTGCTGCCTACTGTGTGTGTTTGCCCTCTCCATCCCAGAGAGATGATGAACGAGTGTTCCTGCAAACCTTTGCTGTAGTCTCCCACACCTTCATCTGCACATTTTCTCTACACACAAATGAGGAAAAAAAAATACACACTCTGCTCCCTTCCTTCATGTAGCCCACATCAGTGCCTGGCAGGGGTGATTTTATATTCATGCTGGCCTACTTCGCTTTTTCTCCCTTGGCTCCTCTCTCTCTCTCTCTCACACACATATGCACACAAACACATCTGCTTTACTGTGAAGTATAGCTATCTGTGTAGCAATTCATCATGCTGAAAACTGCAGTGGCTGAAGGTTGATTGTAAAAACTTTGTTGTGTGTTTGTGTTAGATTATCGGGTATTAAAGACAGAACTACTTCTTGAGTTATTTTGTGTCTTGGACATCCAGCATCTGCTTTTAGACTCCCTTCAGTATGAAAAACTGTCCAGGTAATAACCTATTTAGCAAGCCTATTTGATAAAGATCAGACTGGTCAGTGCAAAACCATATCATAATAAGAATAATAAATTCCATTCTCCTTTCTTTTCACTTCCATTTATATTCTGCTCTGATTTAAGGGTGTAACAGGACTGCATGTTCTCCCCATGAGATAGATTTGAATTCGTGAATACAAATGAGAGCAACAATCCAACTAATGTCTTCTAATAAATCCAATTCACCAATGACAGCGAGCAGTAGATGAAGGAGAGGCTTAAAGAGAGTTCAGTCAGAGACTTCATAAGACAGCACAGCTTGATAAGAGGTAATATTTTCTACACTCCAAAGAGAACTAGTTAAATAGACGAGACAGTGGCACAATATGTTCCTTTTATTGTGCTCTTTTCTCTTTTTTTTATATGGATGCTTGTGATACTGCCTGGCTTTGGCACACAATAAAGTCAGGTGTGTGTGCTCTGTACTGTCAGCGAGGGAAATAAGAAGAACCAAATCATAATCTGCAGCTCTGTGGCTTTATTCAGTAATAACACTGTGTGTGCAAGCGCTGACAGTCGTCCACACAATCAAATGTGTTGCTTCATTTTTAGGTTTTCCAATCTTAAGGGAAAATCTCACTTCGGCAGCTTAAGAGAGAAGCATGTCAACCAAGCAAAAGTGATATTGACATCATGCAGAGCGATGCTAGTGGCAAAATGTTGGCATATAAATTGATCATTGAAGGGGAGAAAGATGCCCTGTTTAAATATCAACAAGATCTCACATCCATACTCGTGTCATCTTGAGACATTTTACTTAGCTTAGAGCTAACTGTGCTTTAAGCGAAATGCTAACGTCAACATCAATCTGGATAACATTTCATGGCTGCACACCAGCTACATGAGATAGTTTAGTAAGGCTCAAAGCTGTGGTCTGCTCAACAGACCAACACAAAACCCACAGCTGGACCAGGAATGGGAAAAGAATGGTGTTTGGGAATTCTTGGGTCAAGAGGCCACTTTTTAAAGTGTTTTTTTGTCCTTTGTATGATTCAATAGGATATTACTGATCAAATGATATCAATACCTATTTTGATACCATGGAAACTCCATATTTTAATGTTTAAGTACCAAATCTTTCACCATGGTATTGCTTTAATTAGGGTCATTAAGACGGTGCTGTGCAATGAGCAAATACTTGGAGCACATACTGCATACTCACGTGCCACGGCATGGCGCTGGCGCAGTGCTCTGGTCCTCTCTAAAGTCAACCTGTTAAACATGCCATGCTGGCTGTAATGTGATCCATGGCGATGTGAGTTTAAAAAACACTTCTTTTGTTTAAACTTTACATAACCCCTTTTGATGCGAAATGTGGATGAAGTTAATTAATGCTTTTTGGTTATTTTAGGTGCTAAAGTAGTCTAACTTTCTGAGCTCTCCTTTAGTTGAACTGGCAGCTGGACAGACACAAGGACCATTACTTCACATTTTCAGATCCTCTGATAATAGTTTTGGATTATTATTTTGGAGGAAAGAAGGAGAGCTTGTATGTGCCATAGAAGGAGAGTAAATATAGAGAGACATCTTTTGATCGTCTGTTGTAATTCAGCTTGCCTGTGAAGTGTGCAAACTGTAAATGACCTTCCTTCCTGCTGTAAACGTCGCTTTAAAAAGTCAGCTTTTTTTTTTTTTTTTAAAGCCAAAGCACTTTGTTAAAGGAATGAATAATGAGGCTGTGGAGGCATACGCTCTGCTTGCTGTGCCTGTGTCTGCATGCTAGCAAGCAGATATATGATGTGGTTTTCAAACACCTGGTGGTAATACCATACACCCTGGTAAGGTTTTCAATTAACACCAATCCTATGATTCTAGATTGTACCTTTAAAAATACATGGTATCAACTAGTATTAAAGTATCCAAAATAGGGCTAGGCAAATAATCGAAAGTTAGATTAAAATCGCAATATGGCCTGCTACAATTTTCAAATCCCAAAAGGTGCAATATTTCTTGTTTTAAGCTTTTTTTTGCAGTAGAGATGTTATGCATGACATATCATGCAATCATTCAGGTTCCCCTTTTTTAGAATAGTCTATAAAAAAATCCTACCTTCTTTTTTGTACTTTTTCCTTATTAAATATAAGAATGACAAAAACCCTTCAATGCAATAATTCATGTCCAATTTGCGATATGAGTCAACATCATCAGAATTAGTCACTTTTAAAGAATTTTTCAGCCCTTGTTTAGGAATGAAAGAAAGTTAAGGAATAATCAGCTATCAAATTGCAATTGCAATGTTGGGGAAAAAAATTGCAATTTGATAATTTTCCGAAATCGTTCAGCCCTAATCCAGAATTATGACAGTCTTAACAAGGCAGTGGAAACAAAGGAAACACATTTACAGAATGGTTGAAAATTGGAGGAAGTATGGCGTTTGCCTCTGTTTATGAGGTTCCTGCTCTATTAGCTGAGCTTAAAGAGCATCCAGGGAGGCCACTTTTATACTCATTAAAAGCAATGGAATAAAAGTACTTTTTCAAAGTAGGAAAATATCTTAGTTACATGATTGTAAGGGCTTTTTGAAATGCATTAATATACAATATGCTGTAAGAAAATATGGATTGCTGCACTTTGTGGTCCTTTAGAGGAGATTTTCAGGACTCCTGTGTAAGTCTCATGTGTGCTACATGTGTTAAACTGCTTCATCAATAATTTCTATAGATAAAAATGGAGGAAAAAAAACAGAAAAGCACATGCTAACAGAAAATAATACGATATGAAAAATAAAATATTGTTAAAAGTTATTTGAGTTGTTTCAATTTGTGCTGTATTTTAAAGATGTTTTAAGCTGTTGGGCTCTCTTTTAAGTTACAGCAAGAGCTAGAACTAGATAATCATATTAAAAGTCAAACAAAAAAAAAAATCAAAGTCAAAAAGTCAAGTCATTATAGGTGCAATATTCCACCTTGATTACAATGTTGCAATATATTGCATGAACTCCTGAATCACCAGATCCATGCCAATATACAGCCATGCTGTTTCATGTACCTTTTTAATACTACAAAACAAAATTATTTTAATCTGGTATTGGAATTGAATAAAAAATGCAGTGTGTGTTTAATGGTTTTACGTGAGAATGATTAGTAGGAGGATAAATAAATAATAGCACCCTCAGCAAATTCACAAATAGAGAATTTGGATCTGCTCCTGGAAGTACTGTACTGGTACCAGTGGAGTTAGACTTTAGTATCACACCGGGATTATCTTCACCCCTACTGTTAGCACTTTCACACTCAGAGATGCTGTTAGATTGAGGGGGAGGATGAGGATTTGCAGCCAATACCTGGCAGTGATGACTCACTGTATGACACTCCTGCATCCCCTCCACTCCCCCCTCCCTTCCCCTGACCCTCACTCTACTCATGCTACGTTTTAGGATCTGTTTGCAGGAAATCTGTTTGCAGGAAATCTGTTTGCGTTCAGTTTCAATTTCAAAGCAGAGAAGCAGCCAGCTAATGTATGACCCAGACAGGTAGTAATTATTAACCTCAGAGATCACATACAGAAATTTTAATTCCTAGTTGCAAAACTGATTTAATGAGTGTTATGCTGTCTGTTAATCACTGTTTTCAATCATGCACATTTAGTCTTTGTAATAAAGTTATTTCTGGGCTGGTATGCATTTATTGAAGACAGAGCAGTGGATAGGGTTGGAAATCAAAGAGAGACTGTTGACTAGTTTTAAAGGAGCCAAAGGCTGGATTTGAATTCTGGCACAACTTTCTGGAACAACAACCTCTGCACACAGACAGAACCACCAGAGTACTGGCACCCCAACCCCAGCAATTTGTTACGTTCTTGGAAAACTGTCAAACTTTGCCATTCCACTTCACTTTTAGAAAATATCTTCATCATGCAACCTGTTGAAACCAAATGTTTATTTTTCTTTCCAATACTGCAGCTCTTTTGAGGAAGAACACCAGCTTTCAAGGCCACATGAGGGCATGCTGACTATGAGCTGTGATATTTGAGAATAGATTCAGTGTTGATCCGACCTTTTGATAAGAAATTGGATTTTTTTTTTCTTAGAATTAGTTTGACATTTGACATGTTCATCTGGGCAACCTAAGGAAGAAACTTAAAAACATTCAACATCTAGACTGTGTCGACGGAAACATTGTATAACACAGTAACACTGTCTGACATTGCCCTGCTGTTTTATCCCACTCCTTTATCTCGGTTATTACCTCTTCTTTTGGACATTTCATCTCCATTTAAGTAGTTTCTGGTAGTTGATTTAAAAAATACTCAAGGTAATCACATAAAGATCATGATTACTAATACATCTGAAATACCACCATTAATGTGAATTTGGGTTTGAGATAAAAGAAGTACAAGTATGGCAACGGTAGCTTTTAAACTTTATTTAACACCTTAGCTTCGTTGTAATGGTTTGTATTACAGTATCTTAGCAATTAGCAATAATATTCAAAAACTGCAAACTTATTCACATAAACACATCAAGTACAAAATAACCTCTGCTGCAAAGTAAATGTAAAGTTCTTGTCTTGAACCCCTCATCTACACCGTTGTTGATGGTCTGCTGGCGTCTGTTGGCGTCCCATTTAGTGATTGCATTAGTAAGTGTTTAGGGCTTACAGTAGGGGTTCCAGCACCTGCAGTGTACATATCAGAGTGCTCACCTGTGTTTACTCTAGCTGGATTACAAAAGTTGATTTCTGGTTTCCATTTGTATCTGTATCATTGTTTTTCAATAGCTCTGTGTGCTTAATATCTCTCTTTATTCAAGGACAGATCACCAAGAAAAATGAAAACAGTGTGGAGGAGTCCTGCCCTTGCATTAGCAGCAGCTGCAGACCAGGAAACTTTGAAAACTACCCTTGAAAAGATGAGTCAGATCAGCTTCTCTTCCACCATGGCTTGTTGACAGAGCTGGAATATTAAGCCCCACCCCTTCTATCTTTTGATTGGTCAATGAGGAAGAAGAGGCATTGAAGAGTGCGATGCTGATCCAAAATTTAAACTGTTATCAGCTGAGAGCGCTATGAGGGGGCTGACTCTAAGGGAAAAAAGCTGTACTACATTGAAAATGAGCACTGTCGCGATAACAGTGCTGGTTGTGGACACAGGCCCCTCTCTGCAGTTAGAGCTAAACCTTTAAGCTTACACATACAGTTACAAGAAAAGTATGTGAACCCTTTGGGATTTCTTGGATTTCTGCATAAATTGATCATAAAATGTGTTCTGATCTTCATCTAAGTCACAAATATAGACAAACACTGTCTGCTTAAACTAACACCGCACAAAAAATGATATGTTTTTATGTTTTTATTGAACAAACCATGCAAACATTCACAGTGCAGGGTGGAAAAAGTATTTGAAGCCCTAGGCTAATGACTTCTCCAAGAGCTAATTGGAGCCAGGAGTCAGCCAACCTGGAGTCCAATCAATGTGATGAGATTGGATGTGTTGGTTAAAGCTGCCCTGCCCTATAAAAAACACACACCAGTTTTGAATTTGCTGTTCTCAAGAAGCATTGCCTGATGTGAACCATGCCTGGCACAAAAGAGCTTTCAGAAGACCTACGATCAAGAGTTGTAGACTTGCATGAAGCTGGAAAGGGTTACAAAAGTATCTCTTAAAGCCTTGATGTTCATGTGTCCACGGTAAGGCAGACTGTCCACAAATGGAGAAAGTTCAGCACTGTTGCTACTCTCCCTAGGCGTGGTTTTCCTGTAAAGATGACTGCGAGAGCACAGCGCAGAATGCTCAGTAAGGTGAAGAAGAATCCTAGAGTTTCAGCTAAAGACTTACAGAAATCTCTGGCACATGCTAACATTTGTGTTGACAAATCTACAATAAGTAAAACATCAAACAAGAAAGGAGTTCACGGGAGAACACCATGGAGGAAGCCACTGCTGTCCCAAAAAAACATTGCTGCATGTTTGAAGTTTGCAAAAGAGCACCTGGATGTTCCACAGCACTACTGGCAAAATATTCTGTGGGCAGATGAAACCAAGAGTTGTTTGGAAGGAACACACAACTCTATGTGTGGAGAAGAAAAGGAACAGCACACCAACATCAAAACCTTATCCCAACTGTGAAATATGGTGGAGGGGGCGTCATGGTTTGGGGCTGCTTTGCTGCCTCAGGGCCTGGACAGATTACTGTCATTGATGGAAAAATGAATTCCCAAGTTTATGAAGACATTTTGCAGGAAAACTTAAGACCATCTGTCCAGCAGCTGAAGCTCAACAGAGGATGGGTGATGCAACAGGACAACGACCCAAAGCATAGAAGTAATTTAACAACAGAATGGCATCAACAGAAGAAAATACGCCTTTTGGAGTGGCCCAGTCAGAGTCCTGACCTCAGCCAGATTGAGATGCTGTGGCATGATCTCAAGAGAGCGATTTACACCAGACTTCCCAATAATACTGCTGAACTAAAACAGTTTTACGAAGAGGATTGGTCCAAAATTCCTCCTGACCATTGTGCAGGTCTGATCTGCAACTACAGGAAACGTTTGGTTGAGGTAATTGCTGACAAAGGAGGGTCAACCAGTTATTAGCCTAGGGGGTTCACACATTTTTTCCACCCTGCACTGTGAATGTTAACATGGTTTGTTCAATAAAAACATAAAAACATCATTTTTTGTGCGGTATTAGTTTAAGCAGACTGTGTTTGTCTATTGTTGTGTCTTAGATGAAGATCAGAACACATTTTATGACCAATTTATGCAGAAATCCAAGAAATCCCAAAGGGTTCACATACTTTTTCTTGCAACTGTATCTAGTAGTTATCCCTGGAAATATGTATCAAGACAATGACACAGTGTGTAGATTCTTCCTTCCTAATGGAAGCAGTGAGATAAAGTATTAATGCAGCTCGTCCCCTGGGGCCATGCAAATAAGGGAAACTTCTCAGTGTGGAAGCAGGAGAAGCTGATGTGGAAAAATACGGTGTAACATTGGTCAAAACATGCAAATGATTTTAATCTTGGTTGATCATGAAAAAAATGCAGACTCAAAATGGTTGCCTTTCAAGTGTTTTCTTCCAAGGCACAAGCTTCTAACGAGCGCTGATCCTCTTGTACTGCTGTGTCTGCCATGCTTCAAACAACGCAAGCTTCAAACAGCACATCTGCACTGACTGTCCACTGTGGAGGACAAGTCTGAAGTAGAGCTGATGTACTGACAGGCCTGTAGCACAGAAATCACCTCCACAGAGAAACAGATGAAGTTGATGCAGATTATTTAACAGTCTTTAAAACAGTTACATAAGAGCAGAATATGGCTGCATTCAAAAACAATCGACTGTAAAACAGGGTGGGACTGTCTGGCACGGCACTAGATGGTTTGCATGCTACTTAACAAACAAGGAATATTTTGTGTCAATAGGTAACTTTGAATCTGAGCAGACAAGACTTACACGCGGAGTCCTCCAAGGATCTATCCTGGGGCCTTTTCTGTTTAACATCTACATACTTCTGCTTGCTTAGGTCATAGAAAACAACAAAATAAATCACCATAACTATGATGACACACAGCTCTGCATTTCAATGTCCCCAGGTGGCCATGGCACTGAGTAAACACATAGGACAAATTATCAAAGGTCACATTCTGCAAAAACCACTTTTTCAGGCTTTTCTAACAAAAATATGTGCCCCTGGCCTGTCCACATGTTCCCAAGAATCAGAAAAATCAATTTCCTTTCCCTCTCTCTTTCTCCACCTTTCAGAAAATGTGTGCTGAAACAAGCTGTGCTCAGGTTTTCCTCATGATGTCATGTGGGGAGTTAGCATCACCCCCAGGTTTGGTTGGCCCTCTCCCGCTTGGAAGAAAGTTCTGCCCTCCTCTCCTGATCCTCAGCTGAGAGCAGGATCAAGAGAGCCACATCCATTAAGCCACATCCATTTCCGAGGAGGGGCGGAGACAGATAGCTCAGTAACATTTAAAGAAACAGCTCGTTTTGAGCAGGGCTGAAAAAGAGAAGTTTTTAGAAATGCAAAAATCCAATATTGGAGTGTTTTTTCCAAAACAGACTTCACAGGCATGTTTTGAGGACCTCTGAGACCAATATAAACTTGTCTTAAAGGGGTAAAATTTGTGACCTTAAAGTGGATGCCCTAAAATTTTCTTCAGTTAAACAGACAAAAAGCTGAGGTAGTTGTTTTTGGACACAAGGAGGAGTCAGCATACAGCTTCAGTCAACACGATTAAAAACCACTAACCAGGCTGGAAACCTGTGTGTTGTCATGGATTCAGACCTAAATTTAATAAAAACACATAAAACAATAACAAAGACAGCTTATTTTCACCTCAAGAATATTTCTCGTACTAAAAGACTGACATCCCAGCAAGACCTTGAAAAACTTGTCCTTGCATTTATCTTTAGTCGATTTGACTGCTGTAACACTATCTTTACTGGTCTGCCTAAAAAGTCAGTCAGACAGCTGCAGCTGGTTCAGAATGCTGCAGCAGGAGTCTCAACTAAGACTAGAGAATGGACTGTGTGACTTCAGTCCTGAGGTCCTTACATTGGCTCCCTGTGTCTCAGAGAACAGACTCCTGTTAGCTTATAAAGCATTGAATGGTATAGGCCCAAGATACACCGAACCTTCATACCAATATGATCCATCCAAATCTCTCAGGAAAACACCAGGCCTGCTGAAAGTCTGAGCTCCTTTAAATCAGGTGTTCCAAGGCAATGACAAACATACTATGTCTGTCATGGTGGTTCTGTAATGGCAGCTTCTGGTACAAGACATAAACTGTTACAACTATAAGAATGAACAATCTCTCTGGCTTTGAGAATTGATGGAAATATCTGCGATTAAGTAAGCACTCAAAGCAAATATAAATGCAGCATAGGAGTAGTCTTTTTTAATTAATGTTTTTATTTCGGTACAAAAAAAAATCTACATATTGTACCTTTAAATGTGAATATTCCTACTTGTGTACTTCTCCATCACAGCAAACTGAATATCTTTGTATATAACAAGACATTTCAGGGCACTATATTTAAGTTTTTGTCTTGTTTTGTTTAATTCAAAGTTGTTTGAACATTTTCAGAAATTTTAGTGACCGAACAACTTTTTGATTGGTCAACAAGAAAGGTCAAATCGATCCAAAAAGATTTTAGTTGCTGCTACAGCCCAAATATTTTATTTGACTGTTGATTATCTGTTTGTTTGCACTGTGTGGTCTTTTTTTCACACAATAAAATACAGTACATCATGCTCCACTAACCCCTCCAACCCTACTTTGTGTGTGTCATTCCCGAGCCTGTCTTATGATGATGGATTATTGAGACTCATTGGAGCTGCTTGCAGCCTCTCTTATCCTCCATCAGCTGTGGCTCAAAGAAACACTGCTCTCTATTGTTTCACTGGATGTCTAACGCATGCACAATCCTTTGTGTGTGTGTTTCTGCATGTGTGTTCAGGGGCAAGTGCTCATACACATGAATGCATGCACACATTCTCTGTGCAACAGCGCAGACTCATAACCAGGCCAAACAAACAGATTAGTGATCCTGAATTGCCACCAGGCTGGCCTGAGTCAGGTCTGCAGGGCTTATCTGCTGACCTTTGCACTTAGCATCAGCTAGTCTACACCTGCCTCGTCTCACAGGCACATACTCACATGCTTTCAGTGAATAAGCAGCTCTAAGTTAACCGCTCCTGTGTCTGTTTTGCTCTCTCTAAGTCACTGGGGTGAGTGCAACAGGAAGGATGCCCTGTTGGACTTCGCCTCCTGCTTGTGGCACTGAGATCAGAAACATTCAAGGGGAGTCAGGAGTAAGAGGGTCAAGTGTGCTATATTTCATTCAGGAACACACATTTAACCACTTTACTGCAGAATGGATTACAGTTTTACTTGGCAGAGAAGATATATGCATTAATACATAAAGATAGATACATTTATGATAATCTATAGTGAATACAATAAAAGTATTTCAGAAGTAAATTAATCTTTAGTGGGAGGAATCTGAATCTGAGGGTGCAACAAGCTTTTAGGTATAAACGAGGATGCTGGGGTGGAGGAGGTAAAGCTTTGCTAACAGCAGCAGCATGGTGCATCAGCATTAATGCAAGCTGTGATTGGCAGTAACATTGTTACTTTTGAGAATTTGAACAACATACCATGGCAACAAAATTAGCAATACTGGATAAAATTTTTTTGTAGTTACCAAAAAAATCCAGTTTTACTGTAATCAACCAATCAATCAATCTGACTATGTATTGTGCCGATTCACAACCACTTTACAAAGAGGACAGATCTAGACTCTACTCTCTATTGTGGCCTATTATAAAAAAAGACTAGCGTTAATCACCATGAGCACAGCACTAGCAGAATTTAGCCCTATTACAGTGGCTCCTTAAGGGGCATGAATGTCAAACAGAACCAGACTCGTGTTGGCAGCCCTCTGCTGAAATCATGCTGAGTTGAAAAGGGTTCGAAGGAGGGGCAGGAGTGGAGAAAAGCAGGGAGAGGGACAAGAGAAACAACAAAACAACAAATGGAAGAAGAATTAATGGCAGTCATGACCATATATGTATCTCTTATTTTACAGGATATGGCTATAACATCTGTCATGATGGTAGCAATATGTGAAGAACTAGCAATAACAGCTATGATTGATAGAAAACAGAACAATGCAATATTAGCAGTAGCAACTAGGAGTAGGATGATAATGAATAGAGAGAACTGTAATTAATTCCTATAGTAGTAAAGTAGAATTGCTCTTAGATTCAGAGTAACTGTTCAAGTAATGACAATAGAAACAAGGTTGATGTTGGTAGATGCAGCAGTTGTAGATCCACAGCAGCAAGCCTTCAATGTCCATGATAGCAGGAGAAGAACAGCCATGTAATCTGATCACTGTAATACTAGCCAGGGTTGTCCTGATCCCGATGTATGTATCGGATCAGAGCCGATATAAGTATTTTTAATCGATTTGAGATAGGACAAGAATTTACCTGATTTCTAGGAGTAGCAATGGAACTTTGTTTGCCATGGCATCAAGACAGGTATCAAGGTTGCTTGATTTTTTTTCTAGTATCATATCAACGTTTTGTAACAACACTACTCAGTAAACAGAGGCCATAAAGGCCTTGTCCATGTGCTTAATCTCTTTCTTCTTCTTAAGCCCTTTCTTTTCAAACTCTTGTAACGTAAGCAGGCCATAGATTCTTTCTGTGTTTAGGAAAACTAAAATTAGCGGGAAATTTAGTTGCCTCTTTCCTTGACAGCATCTTCTTTCTTTATTTAAGAATGCCCCCTCCTCCACCTCACCTCATGCCTTCTTTTTGCTCGCTCTAAAGCTCAACAGCACGTCTCATTTGTTGCATGCTGTCCTTTCAATGCTGCCCTCTCAATCACAGACGCTCCCTGATGCTATTTTTTGTCCCTGCCTTATATTTTCTTTCCACTTTCTTCTCTTACTCTCTGTGCTTTGGCACTTAAGATGTTTTTTTTTTTCCTCACTCACTCTCCTCTAGACCTCCTCATCCCATGGCGAAGAAAGTTGCCTTTAGTTCTTTTCTATTAAATCATAAGTCTATAGGTCTTAACACAAACCTCAAACTGTAGTTTTGGGGCTGGTAAGGCCGTGGCAGAGGGTCAGTGCTTTCTGTGAGGTTTACATTTTTCTAAAATTGTGCTTTTGTTCTACAAAAAGGTTAGGGCCTATGTTCACCAAGCCAAATGTGAGATGAAAATGAAGTGTTGAATGAAAAAAGATTAGAAAGGCAAGGCAAAGAAAGCTGTTGGTATTTTTAGTGAAGATTTGTACAATAATCCTACAATAAACTCAATCCTGTACTGTCTTATCCTATTGAACCATACGCTGCCATATAGTGTCATTTTATGTCATTATGTATCTGTAAGATTACATTGTCCAAAGTAAGCGGTAATTTCATAGTGCTTGAATAAAACATGGCTTTGAGTTTCAGTACATGAAGTACAATAGTCTTCTGAGGCCAGTGTTCTCTGTGTTACTGACCCCAGGACCTCTATCTTTGAATTTGTTGTCTGTTCCTCACTGTTGCCTTATTTTCCTGCAAAGGATTCAAGTTACACCGTATGACACCAAATGAACAGCAAAAAAAGCTCCTTTTGAAAAGGTTACAGCTTGAATCATTATTGTGTTGTTGAAAGAAGGTTGCAAATTTATTCATGAGAAAGAGAAGTGGATTATTATTTTAGCTGGGAGGCATGATCCCAAGCTGTTCTGTAGCACTCTTAGTCTCAAGAACATACTCTCTGTCATTTAACTGAAAAGCTTTTTTTTGCATGGGAGTATACAGACTTTGAATTCCAGTCTTCAGCCCCTCAAGGTTAAATAAATGGCAGGATAAGATGGCTTTAACGGCAGAATTTTCAAATCTAGTATAGCAACTAACAGAATTTTCCCTGACTAATTGAAATATCCTGCTGATGAACAGGCACAAAAACACTGTCTGTCTGGTGAAGAGCTATGTTGCCAAACAGTGAATGTAAAATATAAGGTAACATTAGTTTGTGTTCTATCTTTATGTAAATGTTTTACATGTGCAGTGGACTGGTTAATTTGCTTTAGACACCCTTTTTAAATGTTTTATTATTTTTTTCGTCCACCCTCAGTAAGTTTGGTATTCAGTCAAGCCATAAAATATGAAGCAAAAGAATGGAATTAGAAATATGATATTGTATAATATTGTATATTTGTACCGCTATACTAATCTGACACACCAGATGACTGTCTCATATACCCATTGAATGGGATACATTTTACAGACGTATAGGTAACTTCTTAGTTTGGGAATGGCAGGACTTTTCCAAAAACTCCGAGGGTGATTGGACAAAAGTTCTGTCCGTCACATTCAGAACTGGCCAATCAGAGCGAGAAGACAAAATGAGCCAGGAAAGACTTTTGGTGTGGTTCTTTGCTCCTCTTTCAATAAAGAAATACTGTCCAGAGCTGATAAACACTGCTGCTGTAGCATTAGCCAAGCTCATCACTACACCAGCGGCTATTGTGCACAGCAGCATATATATACAGAATAACTAAACCCTGCTCATAACTATGCTGTGACCCCACCGAAGGAGTAAACTCAATAGAGAACTGCATAACACCGCAAACCATGGCGACTGTAGACATGTTAGTACACAACTTTTTTTTTTTTTGTACAAGAAAACAACTCAATGCTGATCTTTGTTCTTCTTTAAACGAAGAAATGTTGTCAAGTTCTGATAAAACTGGTGTTTTAGCAGCATCCATGCTAATGTCTTCTGCCATTATTGCACCGGCCTCTTGTTGCTGCTTGCTTATGTCACGACTCAGCTGCGCCTGAAAGTACTGCCCCTCGTTGCTGATTGGTCCTGTCACTTTCTAACCGGGCCCAAACAGTTCAGACAGGAGCTTTGCGAGATGGGTTCACCAGTGAATCTTCTGCTCTGCAAGGTTAATGTGACGAGGCTTACTGCTGGATCTGAGAGTCTTTTACCAGTCAGATCATGGAGATTATTAACTGCACTTGGATGCTGAGTTACGACACCCTGTCCCTGAATGTGACTATTGTTGTTCATCCACTTGTGTGTTCCTGACCTGGATTTTTCTCTGTGAAAATTAGCCTTGAACAAAATGATTCCATTTTTGTTGTGGCTCCTTTAAAACCATGAGGCTTTGGTTTCCACATCAGAGTCATGTTGTGCCTTCAAAGAATTTGAGTCTTTGAAAATGTGGGTGCTATTAATACAGCCTTTAGAACGTGTGCGGTTTCAGCTGTGTCAATGAATTTATGAGCTTTGTGAAGGATTTCTACTGTAGCCTCTCTCATAGTCTATCTGTCAGCAGAGGGACCAGGAGCTGTCCATTGTGCTGAACAGAGTCTGCTGTATTTGTCTGTCTACCCTGTTAATCTGCCTTTTCTCTCTGCTTTCTGAAGCAAACATTCACAACATTTTTTTCTGCGCATTTCCTCTGCCCTGTTTTAGAGGTCTGACCTCACTTTCTTGCTCTCGTCTCTCTCTTCCCTTAATCTTCCTCTGTTCTCTTCTCCTCTGCTCTCTTTAAAGCTCCTCTGTCTCCCACTCCAGTAAACAGACTTCTGAAAAATTAGATTTTTTTTCCTCACAAGCTGCTCTTATGTTAATGAAATGGCACTTCATTATTATTGGATTATTTTGGGAGGATTCTCTGAATTCCTCCACTTCTCTGCTCTTCCTTTATCTGCTGTCTTGTTGTGTACTTCTTTGCTGTCCTTCTTGTGAATCGCCGCTGCAGCTGTTGTCAGTGTTTATGAAAGCGTTTGTGACGAACTGACTGAAAGTGTTTGTGCCAATGACTAAGCCCTACAAGACTTCTGCAATGAATTGTTTAAAAGGCTGTTGCCCTTTGAACGCTAAGTATGTGTGTGATTTGGCTGAGTTGGTTGAGTGTGTGTGCGCAGTATGTTTTTAGCTTGCACTTGACAAGCTTTGAGTCAGATGTTGGAGGCGGGAAAAGGCACACTGAACTGGTCTGCAGTGAGCTGGAGACTTTTTAGAGGCTTTTATGGAGACAGATCTCAGCAGGTACTGCTGTGTTATCTTGCCCTCACTCGCTCCTCTCTTTCATGCCGCTCTCCCTCTTTTGTTTTTCTGGCAGCTTTAATAGAAACTGACAAGCCAATACACAGGAACGCTCAATAGCTTTTGCTTTTCTTTGATGTATGTACAGAAGCAGAATCATGGTTATTTTTGTGGAGAACGTGCCCAGAGTACAGCTCTTGGCACTGAGAACATAAATGTCTCTGGTTTTAATCTAATGTTACTATAAAGTGAAAGCACTAATTTGCTAAATTGAAGGGAGCAGTTGCCTGATTGGAGTTAGTAACCTTCCCCGTACACAGCCTTTGAGAGGATCACACTAATTGATTGGAAACAAGTATTCTTAGCCTCCTTTTTACGCATACATGACTTTCTCAGTATGTCAAATTAAGCCAAGATGAGGTTCTGGCTTGAAAAACTAATTTGTTATTCACAGCATAAATACTCCTACATAATATGGGTTTCAGCTAATCATAAGCTTTTTTTTTCCATGGACCAAATGTTAAATTTGGAATATTTACTATTGCCTTTAAGTCTGCATCTTTTAAATTAAACCTACAGTGTGTCCAATTTTTGCATTAATATGTAAAAAATCTTAACTTTTATTATTGTAGCTAGACGTGTCTTGTGATAATGGCTGTCATTACAGAGCAGCCATGACAGGCACAACTTGTTTTCTTTTTCTGTTACCATGGAAACGCTAGATGTTGTGTAATGCTGGGCATACTCTGTGCGATTTCAAGCCGACCATACGACAGTCGTGGCAGAATGTCAGCGCATACTGTGCATCTGAATCGCTTACAACGCATGACCATCGCGCATAATTTATGTGCTCACACTGTACAATCCGATGGTCATGCCCGACCTGAGTGCCCACACTGTAAGAGTGAAGTCGGGACGGACTGTGACAGAAATCCAAGGAGTTTCCTTTTTAAGAAGTCTCACACACTGAGGGTGAAGGGGATGAAGTGCTCTCCCTCTCTCTGTCACTTTCCCACTGTCTCTCTCTATCCCACACACATAAACAGCATCCCATCCATGTCCTTATATTTCCTGCTTGTGTTTTTTGGGGGCATCAGAAAGTCATTCCAGATGTTGTCATGGTAGTTTAGGATGTTGTCTGACAGTTTACAAAGCGAAACAATACCCCAAAAGTTGTTTCTGCTCGTGTTTCTGCTCTGACTGTTGGAGTGTCTGGATTTGTACGTCTAGAATATCAAACATGTCAGGAATTCTTCCGACCAGTCAAGAGAAGGTCGTAGTTGGGGCCATAGTTGGGCCATAGTTGGCCAATGTATTCCCCTGTACACAGCACGACTGAAAGTCGGCCCCACTTCAAAATGAGTAGTGGGACTCAAAATTCGTGGCTAAATCGGACAAAAATCACACAGTGTGTGTTGGCTTAAATGACAACTACATAATGCAGTAGGGACTGCTACTGGAAGCTGCTGTTCTGTCGCTGTATCTCAATCCTGTTTTGTCCTGCTCATTTGTGATGGACCATGATTACTTTCTGCCATCAGCTGTGAGTTTAATCATCCAAGCTCAACCCCACAACATAGAACACCATGGCTTTTCCAGGTCAAGTATAGACCAGACCCAATGCTCAGTCTGCCTACCTCCACTGCTTACATCTTGTCTCGAATGAAGGACTCTGTTCCCTAAAAACAGAGTCCTTTAGTATTTTGAGGGTCAACCACTATTGTTTTTCCAGTGCTGATATACAGATATACAGATTATTAATAGTGCATTAATGCATGCCTCAGTTTACTAAATAACAAACCATTGAATACTAACATTTATTATATCATTCCTTTCAGATGAAGGTTTTTTCTTGCAGCCTCTGTTTTACGTTTGAATGCAAGACTAACAAAATCCATCCATTCTGCAGCTTTAAAGGTAAAATATGTAACTTTCAGAGTACATGTCCAGTAAATTTTGCATTTAAACACCAGTCCTCCATACCAAAAGAAAGCTTTATTTGGCCAAACCTCCTCACATCCTCTGTGCACAACTTCGCTCCTCATCTATCCCTTCCTAGTAAGATTATTGTCTTAGTCCTACTTAAATGGTCTTTTAAAATTCATGTAAAGAACAGATAGGAATTTCCAGTAGTTTCAGTACTTGGTTACTCACCAACAAGGCTGCTCATAAGGGGGGATAAAGGGAAAAACTTTTTGGGGCCCCACCTATGGAGGTTGACCAAACCATGATAAACTTTAAAAGAAATGGCACAATTTTTTAACCTAAAAACTCACTCTTTATTGAAGCAGCGAAAATGAATATTTTATCTAGTTATTGTTTCTGCAATAAAATGGTACAAGTCTTTTTTTTTGTTAAGGTAACAGATGACTGGCTACTGAACTTAACAATTAGGTCTGTAATTTGGACTGTGTATTGCCATGCCAGGACCTTCAGAAAGTTAAAATGACTGAAGAGGTTAAGTAAAGGTGGGAGCTGGTTAACACATCTGACCACAACAATAACTAGGTAACAGTCAGTGCCTAATATAATTAGAGCCTGGTAAAAAAAAGGCACATTTTAGCCGAAAGGCTAGAACCAACACTGCAGAATCAGATTCACTTGCATTGGTATTTAGTCACGTCGTGCTTGGGAACCATTCACTGGGCCTTTATGGGGCCCTGCCATGCCTTTTGGTGGCCCTGCTCATCAATAATATTTTACTACACACCAAGGTAACACACTTTCATCATATGACACACAGTACAGTTAACCACTTGATATGTTGTTAGCGAGGTCAACAGGAATAAGATCCTCAGTAACTGAAAGGGGAATCCACCATCTACTGTAGCAGAGGTGGGCATGCTCCTGTCAATAAATCGGTTCTTCTGCTGGGCTGATAAAGTGGGACAGTCCAGTTAAATGGAGCCATAACTTAACTGTGCATGTGACCTACTGAGAGCTCCAACCAAGGGCAGCTGATTGTAGGACTGATCCCCACTCAGATAATTAGCACAGAGTTGATTAGGTTCTTATTTCTTTAAAGTACTTTAGACTTCACAAAGTCTTTTTCTCTGGTTTGGAAATGTTGTCCTTGACTCCTTGAGTTTGACTTCACTCTTACTTACTTCACTCATTACTCAGAAACATATTTAGTTGGGATGAATTTTACCTTTGCTGCATTCATTTTTAAATTGTTTTGTATTAAGTTAGGTTTACACAGTAGTCATATTCGATCCAATGTGGGTCTTTATTTATGAAAGGAACAAACAAACAAAATGATATGTAGGGAAAAATCTAAATCCTGATTAAAATAGTGTAGCCGATAATCACTCTAAACCAAACCTTTAGCCCAGCTTATTTCCTCAGTATTGGCTCTGTGATTGCATGGCTTATGTTTTAGAGAGAGAAGTGAGGACAGTGTGGATGAAAAAAAAACACAAACGTGTGTTTGCTGCAAAGAGCTGCTGTTTGTGGTTAATGCTTGAAATGAAAAAAACACCATGTCCATGTTCTTGCTGGGGAACATGCAGTGCTGCTCTAAAAAGGCTGCTTGAATGTTGTTATAAAAAGTTTTCCCTCTGGATGTGGTTTGTGGAATACCAACAAACACAACACATTACGTATAGAGAAGAAAAAGTGGTTGGATAAAGATCTGACTTATCCTAATTGTCCATTAGCTGTTTTTTTAATGACTTAATGGTGCATAAGACATGTTGTAAATGGAGCTGTTGTAATCGTTTAAAGTCTAACATACTGAAAAACAGAAAAAGATTCACTGTATGTAGAAAATATGATGAAAAGGCAAAGAAGGGTAGCAGAATAAGCAGCTATACGAGAGGAAAGCATTGCTATTATCTACGTCTATGCTAATTTCACCATACTAAAATGCTAACAATGAGGATGCTAACACACTCCTTTTTATAGTCCTTTTATGCCATGTCCATAACTATATTTGTTTAGCTAATTAGCATGCTAAAATATGCTAATAGATGTGTGGTATGGTTTTATTTACTATTTACATTGCATTCAGAAAGTATTCAGACCCCCTTCACTTTTTTAGAAGCTACAAAAGAAATCATAACCAACTAGTGAAAATCTGACTATTTTCATTTAGGTACCTTTAATGCCTGAAACTGCTGCCACAGGGTTAGTGTCAGAGGAAAACAGCCTGTTTTTACATCCAAATATATTTACTTAAACTAACTATAGGTGGCACATTTGGCTGCTCAAATGAAGCAGGATATAATGTGATGCCATGAACCCCTAAAAATACATAGCACAAATTAGCAAAGATTTAAGAGACACTGCTCTTTCCACAGGAGTGTACGACATTGGTGCAAACCAAAAGTTCATCTCAAGAGCTTTAAATCTGGTCAATTTTGATTTGACCTGATGATGTAGCTTTATGACTCGTCAGTGCTTACCTTATAGTTATTACATTTCACCCAGAGTGGAAGAGGCATTTTGACATTTCAGGTCAATTTATCCAGTGTCTTTGTGGCATTAATGTTTAAATATCAACCAGCTGGTGGGGGCTGTGGAAAAAAATCAGGGGGTCACGAAAGTCACCAGGATTTATCCTCTTGGGACTGCAAATGGATGTGGAAAATTACAGGGGAATTCTGAAGGAAGATAGTTGAAGAACATTACCATTTGATGCTTTCTTTATTTCAGTAGTTAATAAGCAATATGATTTTTGATGTGTTAAAGGTACAGTGAGTAATATTGAGCAGCATTTAGCAGAACAAGCTTGGTAAAATTGAACATTATATATATATATGTTTAATAAGTTGTAATCGCATGAAAACAAGCATCATTTTATCCTAGAATAAGCTCTTTATTCACACAGAAGGAGGGTCCTCCACAGACTTTGCCATCTTGCGTCACCATGTTTCTACGGTACCCCAGAAGGACCAAATGACAGGTATACATTAAGGTGTTGTTTGGGTTTTAGGTAAACACATGAGATGCCAGCTACTGCAGGAATGGCAGACTTACCACAAAGCCTTTTGCTTGTTGTCAGATTTGGCCTCGTTAAAGAGCTTTCACATCACTGAGGAGACTTGACTGCCTGAAGGATGATACAGATCGTATCATAACTGAGGTTATGTGTTTCTTCAAGAGCTTATACATGCATTCTGCTCAAAAACAATTAAGAGCTGAGGATCTTTCCATATTGTCATGAGAGCTTAAGGTGATATTCTCTGTATTTTGGTTATTTTTATGGCAGTGAGAAAACTATAGAAATATAATACTCTCTAATGCTTTTACTTATCTGACCTCATGTCCACCACACCAGCCATCCTTGTCTGTGTAAAAACCTTGCCTATATCCCCAGTGTATTTACGTAATCATTGGGTATTTCTGCAGTGTGTTGAAATCTTGTTTTTCTCGGTGCACTCCTTAAAGCTGCTCTGCTGTGAATTCAGCGCTGCACTTGACTTCTCCCTCTCTTTCCCCCTGTGAAGCCTGGCGTACACCCTCTTCACTTTAAGCATAACAGCCTTCACTCTCTTGTGATAATGTTTATTTTGCTGACTCCTGTGCGCATATGTGTGTGTAAACACTATAATAATGTCTCTTTCCATCTGCCATCTGGGCAGGCACTGTTACCAAGGCCCATGGGAAATGCAGTCCAGGGGGCGCCCCCCTCCCATCCTCTGTGTCTGGAGGCTGCAGTCAGTCAACATGTCAGTGCTGATCAAAATCACAGAGCGAGGTGCAGACAAAAAAACCCTGCACTTTATATTGAAACTCAGCCCTCTGCTGCTTTTCTTCTTTCTCTCACAATCACAACAGTTTTCCACATTTAATAACCGTGGGCTTTAACTAATCCTTTTTATCAAACATTTATCGAATAATTATTTTTTGAATGGATGATTAAATTAAACATTTAGTTTTTACTAAAACACTAAAGACACTCTTATTGAAAATGCAGCCTGAGAGGATGACTTTATCTTGCTTTTGTGTGCCGCTATTACCCAGTCATATTCAGATATCAATGATTTTTTTTTAGCAAAATATTCTCATTTAAACCTGCAGAGCCTTAGATGACATCCTAAAAATGCTTGTTTGTCTGACCCAAAATGCTCAAAACCCAAATATATTCAGATTAATATCATGTGATGCAGTACAATGCAGAAAATCCTCAAGAAGCTGGGCCTGGCGAATGTTTGGGAGTTCTCCACGTCAGATGACCTAAAACCATTATTTCAGTATTAATACTATTTAGGTGTAATCCTCTGTGGGACCACTGATCAATTAATAGCCTCATCAATACTGGGCCTGTATGACTGTTACACTGCAGATATATTTATAGAAATTATTTGATCTAAGAAATATTTGTCTCCCTGTTTTTTTAAACCTTCACAGACAATGAAATCTCAGAAAACCAAGATTATGAGAAGTTTATCCTGTACGTGAATCTGAGCCAGTGATAAAATTAACTGCTGCTCTTATCAATGCTGCTTATGAAAAAAATGAGGTCATGCAGAAAACAGAATGTGGATTATTGAGTGTTTAGTGGCTAGTTTAGCCCCAGTGTAATCCATATCTTTTTAGAGATTTGCTATGGTCATCATCGAAGCGCTAAACCCTTCACTGCACATTGTGAGGCTGTGGGCAATAAAGCCGCTCTGCTGTCCTGATAAGAGAGCACAAAAGCATTTAGCCGCTGTCTCGCCCTCATTTTCTTTTTTTTTTTTTTTTTCCCATGTCTCCTGTTGGCTCTGTCAGACACACATTCTCTTCACTGTTTTCTCTTCCTCCCTTTTTCAGCTCACAGGTTCATTCTCTTGTTTGTTTTTCAGCTCCCTCCCTTTTTCCCTCACTCTCCTCCAGTTTTGCTCTTCCTGCGCTCCGTTGAGCCCTCTTGGCGAAGCGTTAAGTGTATAATCTGTGATCTCATGTCTAGATGGGCCTCTCGTCTCCCTCTCTCGCCCGGTGCACAAAGGGACTGAATGGCCGCTGCTCTCTCAGGGGACACAAATGAGTAATGAGCCACACACACACAGTGAACAAACACATACACATGCTCACACCTCTCCTGCGCACTCCCAGGGGGCTTTGAAGTTGCATATTGATGATGCCAGCGCCAAAAGGCTCAATTGAATGTGCAGAGGCAGAGCAGGCAGCTATTGACCGTCCACTCGCCCGGCTGACCTGTCATCTCTGACGGCCGTAATGAGCAACAGGTGCCTCTTTTTTTTGCCTGCTCGGGCCCTGAGAGTCATTCAATATTCAACAGTCGGTCATAGCAATCAGCCAGCATAATGACTCGTTTGATGTGCCATCACAGCACCATATAATAGACTGTGGTGGGACTGTAGGAGATCATTTTCAGTTAAATAATAGTCATTATAGTTCATGCAGCACATTTTAGAATGCAGTTGAAGTGGTGTTTAAAGGCCACACTTAATGAGGTCACAACCAGCAGTATAAACACAAGGCATAGTGGAGTCATATTGAATCATTGGAGATCATGCATGTGTGATACCCCTGTTATGACCTATGAAAGTAAAGAGACCATTAATCCCCATTCACACTTGCACAAAATCCTGAAAATTTCCTCAGCTTACCTATGGACCTGGACTTGAGCTTGTATTGCGTTTTACTGGTCACTTTTACACCCCAGGTCACACCTACCCATACCTACGTTTCACTCCATTCACCCCATATTTACACTCCGATGGCAGAAGTTGCTATGGAGAACTGGCCATCAGTATTAGCTAATTCCATTCAAACACATCCATACCCATTTACATGCCAGCAACAAAACAGTGGGAGCAATTTGGGGGTAAGTGTCTTCCCCAAGGACACATTGACATGTGGCTGCAGTAGCTAGGCTCGAACCCACAACCTCCCAGTTGCAGGACAAACGACCACTGACTGAGCCACAGTGGCATCACCTAGAGATGTAAGGCTGGGAAATTAATCCCAAAGTAGATTAAATTGCAAATTAGATTAAATCACAGTATGGCCTGTTGCATTTTACAAATCGCAGAAGTTGCAAAATATTTTTAACTTGAAAAATACCAGTTACATAAATAAATGTTTTGCAGAGATTTTATGCACATTATGCAAACATTCAAGTGTCATTTTTTAATAATGGTTTACAAAAATCCTCCATTTAGTGTTTTATGTTTGTTTCTCTTCATCAAAGTGAGTGACATAAAAATGACAATGCTCTTAAACAAAGGAAATGACATCGCATTTGCAATATGAGCAAAAATAGTAAGCTCATTCTATCTAAAACTGATGAAGCCTAGCATTACTTCACAAAAGTCATACCCCAGCTATGATCAGCTGGTAGCCAGCCTCACCTCCCCCATCCCAGCCGCCTCCTCTAAAGCGTAAAGCTTGTTGTATCCCCACATCCAGAGTCATGCTACTATGGATTAATTGCTTCTGAAATAATTTCATTGTTTTCAATACACATGGTCTTGTTTATGGAATTATTTATTGCTTGAATTTGTCGAAAAATACATAAGATTAACCCAAGAATAATCGCATATTTAATCACAATTGCATTATTTCTGCAAATCGTTTAACCCTAGTTTTGGTTAGAAAAACAAATTGATATGAGGTAATAGGGGTGTAACAGTATTTGTGTTCATCCAAAACTGTCACAGTTCAGGGGTCACAAGTCTAAACAGCAAATATAGATGACAGCATTACCTGCCAATCTAAGTGGCAGTAACTGTTTGCTAACTGCTTTTAAACAACCAACAGAGAAGAAGAAGAAGAAGCAGGCATAACAAAACACGTGAAAAAGAAAAGTTAGATACTGGTGTAGTAGCAGAGGAGCAGCAAGACCGCTGGCTTCTTTGTCACCAGTATTTAAAAAGCCTCTGCATGTGAAAGCAGAGAGGGTCGAGGACATTGGTATAGCCATGCACGGATATACAGAAGTAAAGAACAGCAGCTGCAAGTGTGTATTTGGGCAATCTGCTTAGACTCCAGTACTACGTCAAATCCTGTGTTTACATGAACTATTATGGGTCACAAGTACTGATTAAAACAGTCTTTAGCCAGTATTCTCTACCTCTATATATATCCACGTATAGCCTTTAAAGAGTAAACAAACATCCTTTTTTCAGCTGTAAAGTATCTGACTTTACTTTGCTGAAACAAATTAAATGCTGGTGTTATTTCTGGCATTTGCACCAAACTGATAGAAATCTGCATTCTATGGCTTGAAATGAGCTCAAACGACTGGAATGAAACTATAGCCAATCAGGGCACAAGCTGACACAAAGCATGAAGTTACATGGAAACCAGAAGCGGAGGCCCTCCTTGTGCATTTGTGGCAATAACATGAGCATTTGTACATGTCGATCTGACAGAGAGAGAGATGGAACAACGGCATTGGCTGTACCATATGGCTAACAGCTAGCCACATTAGCCTGTCGTCTCTTAATCCATGCTTTACCAAGTGAGAGTTGAGTTTTTCTGGTTGTTGGCAGATGAATCTGTTAGTTTTTTGGTGTGCTATGTTGCCATGTTTTGTCTGTGGTTACTTTTCATCATATTTGGAGTCTCACATTTCCAAAATTGGTGTGTGACAAGCTGTACATGTGTACTGGACAAGATCAAAAAGATATAAAAAAGTAACACTTTGTCTACAGGGGTCACTAAAATCACCACAAAGCTGAAGTTCCTCTCAAACATAGCACTGAATTATCTCTCATTCACTACAGAATCAATGGCTCATTGTCAGAAATCGACCTTTTGAATGAGAAGAATCACTTGGTCACCTGGATAGAAACAAGTTTGTGTCATGGTTTCACTTGTGTTTTCCTTTCTTTTTAAGGTTTTAAGCTTATAGCATTTGAAAAAATATCTGGAAATCTCTTTGCTCGAAAATAAAATATTACTATTATTTGTAAAGGGAAAATTCGGTGCATAGCTGTATATTTATAGCAAGACAAAACCTGAGGGAACCAAATGTTCATTTATAACAGTCCAAGTGAATTGCCCTACTTTCCTGGTGAACTGAACAACAGAGATGCTAACAGTTACTAAAAATTGTCAGTAATGGTTGTTAAAGGGAACAGGTGAATACATCTTCTTTGACAAGCAATCTCTTGAGTTTTTACAAATAACCACTGGCCTACTGCGAATCCAAACCAAGTATTATGATGTAGCTGTAGCACAGTTAAGCAACTGAGCCTGTCAGGACAAGTGTCTGCTAATAAGCACAATGGTTTGGTCTTCAGTTAGCACTGACAGCTTTTATCCTTGACCCAAATCTATTTCAAGAACTTTTTACAGTTTTCGACCCAGACAAAACTGATTCAAGAGTGTAGAAGTGGATAGCTGTGGGACAAATAAATACTTGAATCCATCACTATGCTTTTTTGGTACATTTCATATTGTTGAGTTGATCTATCATTATATGATTGTCTCACAGTAACTAAGTGTTGTTCTTGTTATCATGGCCATGTGTTGCTTGATAATTGTATAAATGTTATCCCACAGCTCCCAGCCCCAACAATAAAAAGCTTCAGAAGGATCAGTATCTGAATCTGCAGCATTACGGCTAAAGAGAGTTCACTTCATTGTTTTGCTGTCCAGTCTGTAATTTTCTGTTTTGGGGTTTTCTTCCCACCTCTAAATGCTACATCAGATAGCTGATCTCTGGGACAAGTCTCTGGAAGCCTTCTTCATGTTAAAACCCAAAACACACAGTGCATTGTATCATTTGACACACTTCAGTAGCTGTCCTCAATGCACACAGACAGCACATAATCGGTTAAACTCCCCACCAGCCGTTGCATGGTCAGGTGCTTGATACCAAAGCTGAACAGCCGCTAGGGGATCACCCCCCCACCTCACAGAGTCAGTGAAAAAACAGTAGGAGCAGTGGTATATCACCAGCAGCTGAGGCTTCCTGCTTATTTTACACTTAAAATAAAAGGTTGCGCTAAATTTCTTTTACTGTATCTCGAACCGCCTTAACAGAGCAAGGAAGCCAGGATGGACAAAACAGCTGTTCTCTAGGGGAAACACTGGCAGTGCCAGGAATCAAGCACTGACCTAAGGTGCTGTGGTGCATTGGCTGCTGTCGGTGTGCGTTTGCCCATAGAAAATAATGGGGGTGGTTGGCGATGGAGTGTGTTAGGCTTAACTGCTGAGCAGGAAAAAGTCAGGTCTTCAGCATAGAGGAGCATTTTGCAGTAAGATACATTTTTACATTCAGGAGTTGGTGGAGACCAAAGACAGAGCTAAATGAGAGTTAGTTTCACTGACACACATTCAGATGATTTGAATTGCAGTGCTAAGTTCTGTTTTTTAAACAATAAAGACGAGGAAATTGTTCTTCAGATAACTTGCATCTAAGGATGTTTGATATTATTGGTATGATATCAGTTATCAGCAGATATTAGCTTAAAAGTGAAGTGTCGTATTGCAGATTTGAACATTTTTGCTGATATTTATTTTAGCTATAACATTCTGTCTATATCAGCTGTATCTAGTGGACATACTGACAAATAAGTTTGAGGAGTTTCAGGTTAGACCAACAGAGCTACTTCAGCTGAAGTCTTTCTCTTTATTCATCATCATTTCTTACACTTTCAAGTGTGATTTAAGAACTGAAATTTGTTAATATGTTCATTTTCAAACTTTAAATTCTGTGTTTTAAGGACTGAAGTTTTAGAAATGAACTACATTTGAGTATTTGTATTGATATCTGTGTCACCTAAAATTATTTTGTAAATATATCGGATATTGACAAAAATCCAGTATCCTGCATCCCCACTTACAATAGTTTGTTTTTAATTGAAGTGAAACTAAGACCAACAATTGTATGAAATTGTTTTCAGAAAACATGCAATATTTGTAAATGGAACGATTTCTTTTTTGTTTACATCCCAAGCAATTCATGGTCCCCTTCCTTTCACTTTTGTGTCAGAAGCAAATGCCATTGCATGACCCCTTGATTTGCCAACTGGCCACAGACTTCTTTAATCATGTTGTTTGATAAAACAAATTGTTTCTTGAATTTGGATTGCCATTACCCTGAAACTTATTGGGAGAGTAGGGAGATGACATACACGAAAGAAGCTACAAGTTGGTCTTGATCCTGAGTTGCCTGCTTGGAGTACTGCAACCTCCATAAATGGGGTGTAACCGAATAATTTAGGCGAGGGAATTTCAACGTGTGGGAGAGTGAGCCTCCCCTCAAAGAATATAATTTGTTTGTGGACTCCCATCCATGTGAAACAAAAGATTACAACAATTTAAACTTTGTTTTCAGACATTTATGTCTCATCTTTAAACATTTTTGTTTTAACATTTATCATTTATTCTATATGTCAGCCCTGTGATTGACTGGCGACCAGTCCAGGTTATACCACGCCTCTCGCCCAGTGACCCAACCGGCATCCCCCAAAGGGATAAGCGGTATAGAAAATGGATGTATGGATGGATTTATCATTTATATTTTGATATTTGGGTCTGTATACTACCTGACTACTATGCTCTACTCTCTAATTTTGTAGGAACTATGAGTTTGCAGCTATGCAGCTGATGCAGGATTGTATAACTGCAGATTTTCCTCTACCTTCAGCCTTGCCTTGTACTCACTTTTGATTATTGTCGGTGCTGAAAAACTTGCACTTGCAGAGGCTGTCATAGTGTTTACTTCAGTGACCAGAATCCCACTGCCTTGTATTGTCTTTAGCTTGTACATCTTTGCAAATTGAAAGCTGTGGCTGTAGAGCATCACAAGGACCAATAGAGGAAAATCCTAACTTAAATAGTCTAGTGTATAGTATAGTCTTTAGTAACTTTAAATCCATCCAGTTTGCCTCATGCACATCAGATGTTAGCAAAGCAAATCACCTTTTTTCTGGTTTCTGGTTCTGCGCTTCCCCTGAAGTCTTGAGGCCCGCCTCACACTTTGAACACTGCTGATTTAGGCCATTGGCACCTTAAAATTGATTATTCGTTGCTGAGTTGACAGCTGTTCTGTTTAATGCACAGTTCCTGCTTAAAAAGTCTTAGATAGTCTTAAATTGCACATTTGAAATTTAAGGCCATGAAACATCTTAAAAGTCATTTTTTACCGGTGAAAGGTCTCAAATTTTAGCAGGCACTCTAACATCTGGGTTACCAGATTTCCCACTTTAAAATTCTTGCAGCCCACCCTTATTTTAACAGGTCTTCCCTGACAAAAGAATTCTACTGCTTTTTAAAAGTAAAGCTGTTAAGAATCAGCTCAGCACCCAAAAATGTGCTATGATAAATATCAATACAATGTCCTTTTGAGAATAAGTAAAGGTTTGAATACACTGTATATTGATAGAATAGAGGCATTAAATGTGCCAGGAATCATCAGATTTAGGCATTTATGACCCATGAAATTTCTTTTGCCCGAGATCAGTTGACATTTTGTAAACAGTGTATGAAATCCTAAATTCTGTCCGGGTTTGATGACTGAGAAATGTCATACCTCTCATTTTTGACAGTTTACTGTACAAAAAATGGTGTTGATTTAAGTTCAGGTCTTAGAAAGTCTTTGATTTGATTTGATTTTAGAAGTGTGTAGGAACTCTGTTAATGTATGAATGCATAAAATTAACCACACGTGATGGACTGGATATAAACAGTGGTGGAAAAAGTACACAACTATTCGATCAAGAAAAACTACAATTACTACAGTTACATTTTACGCCATTAATAGTGCTGATCTATAAATCTACTTAATTAAAAGTCAAAAGTATTTAATTCAAAGTTTACTTTAAGTATTGTGTATTGAGTACTAGTACTGAGGAGTTGTACACTAGAATATGATAATTCCTTATTGGCAATAACGAGAATAGATCACCCAACTGGTTGTTCAGGTAAAGTCACACCTGTGTAATAAAGTCAGATTGACAGACTTAACTTGTATAGAGTTAAATTCAAACATCTCTATATTGGTCCGCACTACATATAGTTAAACTACACTTTTGAAAGTGTTAAATATTTTACAATAGGACAGAGCCGCAGTAACTCTTTAAAATCTGTGGTAATGGGAATCTTCCCTGGCAGGAACAAAGCAGAGAGTCAACCTCATAGCAAGACACTGAAAACAGACAAAGAATATGATTTATGTATCTGTTAGAATCACGAAAATACTCAAGTGGGAACTCTAATTCGGTGGATAACTTCACTCATGCAAATGTGTCTTGCATCAAAAAACAACAACAAAAAACCACCAGAAACATGAGCAGAAGAACACCAGCAAGGGGTTTCTGTACATCAAGAAGCATCCCAATGCGACTAAGAGGCATGATGGAGAACAACAGCTGTTTGGGATGTGATGTGGAATCATTTTCTCACTGTGTGCTGCTGTGTAGTCAACAGAGGTGAAAAAGCACTCAAGTTAAAGTTGTGATGTCCATGACATCATGAGTGTCTCCAGCCTGTGGCTATGAGTGCAGCTCTTTCATTAGAGTAATGTCACACATCTGGGCCCAGTGTGTCGTGGTTATTTAAGCTCCTGCAGTCATACATTCCCTCTTTGACCTGGCCTCCACACAGGTGTACCACACTGGTTTAGTTATGTTAGATTAGCTTTGAGATTAGACACATTGTCTTCACTCATGCTCAATACACATCACACACTACCGACTTATATACTTCATAGTGTAAATATTTAATTTGTTGTAATTTATAGTAACTTTATGTAATTTGGTCTAATCTTGTGTAATTTGGCTTTTCAGACTCGTCACTCTGGTTTCATTTGATTTAATTCGGCTTCATGACTAATTGTCTGATATGATAATTTAATTTGGTCTAATTTGGTCTAACTCAGTCTAATGTGGTTTAATTGGAGAATTTTTTTGGATTGAAATGTTTGATTTGAAAAATAAAGACTTGTTTAAAACTTTGCCATTTTAGAAGGCAATTACAAGTGACCTGTTTATATTTGTAGAGGTTCAGGATTGTTTCTGAGCAGGGTGGCTGGTGAGAAAGACTCAGCATGGATAGAGGCACTGTTTGTTTTACCAGCCTCTTATAAGAGCTGGTTCTGGCTGGTTGAGGTGCCTGGTCATATAAGCTCTTTGTGGTGTAAAAAATGGTCCTGGCACTGACCCTAACACTCTCCTCAAGCTCCCACCGACCCTGACACGGCCAGAATGATGCCAAGCCAAGAGTGCCAGCTTCCAGGGTCTGAATGAGCCGTACTGCAAAAATTGGTAAGGGAAAGATTGGGAATGTGGGATTAAATCTTTCACTGAAGTGAGGAAGAGTTGTGTGTGGCCTACAGACCGACTCTCAGACTGATAAATACTCCACAGTTCGAAGAGATTAGTCATCAATGATAAGCCTATTGGGAGATATTCTTACATTTCAGGCTGTTGCTGAGAGTGTTTCAAGGTTAAACATGGTGCTTTGAAGCAAGAAAAGAATAGAAATGTTATTTCTAGTCATAACACAAACCATTATATTTCAATAATGTGCAGTCTTGATTCTGTTCTATTTATTCCCACTCTGAACTGTATAGTTTTTACAGTAGACTCGTAATACCCAGACACTTAGCTTGAGCACAGATACAATACAGCCTGAAGTGTTACTTGTCAAATGTTCATAAATCCCTGGGAACACTGTAAGAAAGAAGTTGTCACTTCTTAGAAAAAACATGACAACAGGTTGCCACTGGCTTTCTTTCTGGCATTTTGTGAATGGAGCTCAAGTGGCACACTTTGAGAGCAATCATTTTCATAATGCTGCCAAAACAAACAATTCCAACCAGTTGCCAAGAGGACAATGAGGTCAGGCCTCAAATTGCCTCAGACAGCAGAGAGGGGAGGGCACTGCCAAACCCCTTTTACCCCGAGGCGTGTGCCATGAAGTGGCTCCCTGTTTATGAGTAGACTTTGGGTGGTAAAGGCCTCTTGTGTACACTCAATTGTCCTTTGTGTGCGAACTTTCCCTGTGGATTTCAGGCGCTAAAGGCAAGGGGGGATGGGGATCTGACATTGTGGACATGCAGGGAAAATTGAAGGTTACGAGTGTTTATGCAAAGGAAGCATGTTTCCTCGTAAAACTAATTAGTCATCTTTTGCCTGTGTGCATGGTGGTGGCGATGATGCTGCTCAAGTGCACTCAAGTGTGCTCGAGCTGCTCGTTTATATTCCCATCTAGACGGCATGTTTATTTATACATCAATTAAAAGCCCTACTCAGGCAAATAATGGCAGGGAAATGCTTGAGCATCTATCACTTTTATGGAAGCCCCATTAAATAGAAAACATAGATTTTATTTGTCATTCTAGCTTATTTTTCCACACCTTTCCTTTTCTTCCCCTCTTAATGTCACCTGGTTTTCTCTCTCCAGGCCACTCTTGGCAGTGTTGCCCAGATTTTAAATCATCTTTCCAGTTTTTTCCATCTGGTTCTGGGGAGATATTAATTATCTGGCCATTTCCTGGTCTGCATCTGCAGCACTTGCCCTCCTTTTCCTCTCTAATGTTTGTCACGAGACCCAATTTGTTGCCATCGTTTGCATCACCCTCTCATCTTGCTGTGATGTTCTGTACACGAGTAGGATGTACGAGCACAGAGAGATTAAGCTCCTGCTGTACATGTGTCGGTGAATGCCCTGGGGATGTGTGTTTTTTTTTTTCTCCCGATTCTCAAGCCGTATCTGTGAGTGAGTTTCTACAAAGACTTTCTGCGCCATCTCCCCTTGAGCTTCAGATGTGTAGAGCATCTTCACACTGGCAGGTAATATAGATGTTGTAGGACGTGCAGTCCCCAGCGAGCTCTATAATTGGGAACCTCAGAGGAACAGAGAAAATTCGATGTGGGATGAATTAATTCTTCCTCCTTTTATTCCATGCCTTGTTCAGGGGTTCACTCTAATCTGGTCCTGTGCGTTTGCTGAGTGCACTGGATCAATTCACTTCACTGGGAGGGAAAAAGACCCAATGAAAGTGAAAAATGAGACGCAGTTAGTCTGTCCAAACAAAGGGATAGGGATGAGTGAAAGCAGAACAACAAGGATGTTGTACACTTGTTAAAGACTTGTTTTGATGACTGAAGGCTAAATCAACTAGATCAATCTCAACATGACTCTATAGAAACTTAGAGCTAGAAAGGAGCCACAGCTTACACGGCTGAACCTTTAATCTACAGAATCTTACTGCAGGTCTGTCAATAATAATAAATGGATATGTTGCTAATGATTGCAGTGGCTAATGTTCTGTGTTATATTGATATTCTATGTGTGCCCCATCTTGCAGACCGTATATGTTGTCCTCAGTGTTTCTTGTTAGTGGCTATAGTGGTATTAGAGTTTGGGTCAGGCAATGATGTATGACAGGGGTGTCCAAACTATGGCCTGGGGGCCAAATGTGGCCTGTGGCCCATTTTTGATCAACTATTGTTCTTAGATTGGAAACAAGGTAGTGGCACCATGCTAATACTGTAACATTTTGACATGGAGTTATAGCTGTTTTTTCAGGACTAAATTGAATCAACAATATAAATAGTAAAAATATTCGCAACCAAATAATACGATATCAGCACCAATGATGTTCCAGGTGCGGGGCAAGTGGTAGCCAGAGCTGACTTGGGCCTCCTGAAATCTGATTAGCCTCCCCAAAATCCTTATAATGATTGGCCATTTGCCTTGTCAGCCATCAACTAGCCCTTTAAGCATACCCAATCACTGAGCATATCTTAACCAACATTAGCTAGGTTTTACTAACTTTAATATCAAGGTGAGATATATATAAGTGGCCCCACCATCCTTAAAAATTTCTGTATGTGGTCCTCAATGGAAAAAAGTTTGGACACCCCTGATGTATGATGTTTCCATCTGTGTCACTACAATGGGACCTTAATTGACAGGAAAATAAAATGCTTACACTAGGGGTTGTAAAGACCCACAGTGAATGCGTCTGAATCTGGAAAAAAAGTCAATCAAGATGACAGTATTCCCCACTAGTATAGGTGGCAGTACTGAGAAGAGCTGGCATATGCTCCCATACCTGACCTGACCTGACAGAAGTAGAAATTTAGCGCCATCTTCAATTCTAGGTGTAGAATAAGTGGGAAGTCTCGGCTGCTGGTAAAATCCCACTGTTCTTATGTTCTTCACTTACATGGTTAGGTGGGGAGGCAAGCCCAGGAAAATAAGAGAAAAATGTCATTTGCTTAATAATGTGGAAAGCGGTGTAAATCAAATTGGGAAATTATGAGAATAACTATTCCCCACTAAAGGCACTAATGACAATGATAACTATTTCTTATCCAATCTATAAAGAACAAACAGTACTAAATTTTACCAAGCAAATCACAGAACTTAGCTAACAGCGAAGAACCTAAACTGGCAAGACGAAGATGAAAAAAAAATTGAAAGGAGTAAAAGCGAAAAGGAAAGGCAAAGGCTATAGGATAAAAAAAGATAAGAGCTACTTATTTTAAATAGGCAAATAAAGGATAGCATGATATTAAGCAATTCTCTCTAATCTATTTTTAGAAAAATTATTGAAGATATCACTGATTCTGCTTGCCTTTCCTCCTCAGGCAAATCATTCTGAGAGGTCCTGGTGGCAAAAGCACCATCTCCCCTCGATCAATGCTGTGACTGAAACAATACCTACAGAGCTTAGTCTGTCATCTGGCTCAGAAGTTGTCAGCATTTCTACTACGTATCTTTGAGTCAGACCAGTCTTCCTTATCCCCAGAGCTTTCAGCTACATCTCAATTTGCTGTGTTGTCATGGTGTTTGTTCAGTTGATGTTTGAGCCAGGGCTGTTTCTACTATTATGCAATAAATTAGAATTAAAACTTGCACCATGATCTCATTAAGATAAGAGCGTGCACAGACAATTATAGAGAATTAATTCCCAGCCTTACTCTGAATAGTTCTCTTTTACTGAGAATTAACCCTTTATTGATTACAGTGCAGATTCAGTTTTCATTTTTGACTAAATTGTCCCTGGCTGTGTTATTCAATGACACTGACACATTTTATTCTTCTCTGCCTCTTCAGATAGCAGCACACCACTCTTTCCTCTTCATCTCACTGTGAAACATGCTGCCTGTACTTGACTTTTCTGTTTTTCTTTTCCTAAAACATCATAGTGACAGTCATGTTTACCCTTTTTACTGTCTGTTTTTTTTCATCTGCAACCTTCTCATTACTTATTGCTTGTTTCTGTACCATCTGATCAAATGACCTCAACAGTGCTCTCTTCGCTTGCTCGTTGCTATGGCTACCATTTCCTGGATAGTGTAGTATTGGGAGGATGAACTGCGTGGGTATGCTTTGGTTCATGCAGTACATGAGTGAGCAGCTAGTCTATGTGTGTGTTAGTGTGTGTGTGAGTCACAGTGATTTGCAGGCTATACTATCACAAGCAATTATAGTGCAGCAGCCATTAAGAGACAGAACATTTGCACTCGTTTTCCAAAGTATAGTGTCCTCTGACTAATGCTATCTGAGAGGACATGGACCGAAATGTGCATTAATCAGTGTCTGTGTGTGTGCCTTTGTGTGCTTTCAGGGTTGTGTGTGTATCTGAGGCAGCAGAGGGGGGCATTTTTGTGTCTGCTCTATTCTGAAAGTGATTGTAGTTCAAAGAGGAGAATGCGGTGCTTCTCACTTAAGAGAGGGAGCTGAAGAGGAAATGGCATTGTATGTTTGTGTATGTGTGCACAGATGATGGACATTTATTTCTTGAAGCATGTGCAGCCCCCAGCAGAAGAAATGCTTCCCCAACCACAATCAGCATCCATCAGAAGCCAGGCTTACCTCTCCTAAAGACACAAAGTTAAACGCTTCACTAAATCATTTTCTCTTTCTCTCTCCTCCCACTTGCTTCATCATCCTTCCCCCTTCTTCCTCCTGTATCCAAACCCTAATAATTCCCTTCCATTTCCTGCCTCCCTAAACATTTCCCCCATTCCCGTCTTTCTCCTCCTCCTCCTCCTCCAGCTGGTGGGCGGCGAGTTTGACCTGGAGATGAACTTTATCATCCAGGAAGCGGAGAGCATCGGCTGCATGGTGGAACTGCTGTCCCACTGTGAAGTGACTTGCCAGGCAGAGATCTGGAGCATGTTCACCGCCATCCTCCGCAAGAGCGTCCGCAACCTGCAGACCAGCACCGAGGTGGGCCTCATCCAGCAGGTGCTGCTCAAGATGAGCACTGTGGATGACATGATTGCAGGTAGGAGCAGGAAGTCATGAACACAAAGACACTTGAAGTCTGTATTATATTGTTTAACATCTGTATTGTAGTGCTGGGGGCAGGATTATGCTTAAGGAACCCTAGTGTGTCAATGAGCCCTCCCATTGGTTCTGCCCTCAAAAACCTATACTTGAAAGTGGCTGACCACTTCTTAATGGTCAAAGTCTACAATTCAGTTTTCCCTAGCATATGCAGTATAGTTTGTTTAAAAACACATTTCTGAATTTGTTTAACAGGGACTTAAAGGTATGCTGTGCAGTGCCATGTATAAATATTTGCTTGACTCAGATATTTCCTCATGTTATGGTGCAACAACCTTGAAATCCAAAAAGAATAATTTGAGCATGGAAATGTTTGTTTAGCAAACAAGTGCAGTCCAAAAAGCAGAAATCTGGCAGATGTACCTGCTAAAAGTAAAGGGAATAAGTTGAATCTAATCTAAGTTACTGATTTCACAGCCAAGCACACAGATATTTACATATTTTTTATTTATTATTAATGCTGAATACCAAGTAGTACTATTTTATCCAACTTTAAAATGATGCAGTGTTTGTTTTTATCTGTGTCATGAAATAAAATCCCTGGAGGAATACTTGCTCAAGCATTTTATATCAGTAACAAAAATATGCACACAATCATGCATAGCTGCATAATAAATGTTATATCTTCACATATTTAAAGCAATTTCTGACATTACACACATAACAAGATGTGTTTTTTTTCAGTAGTTGCAGAGCTACTCATTCTTATTTCATGCTTTTATTGAATGTATTTTTTTAACTGTTGGAACAAAAATAGAGTATTGATTTTGCTGTGAAGTGGTGAAATAATGAATTGGAAACTCAGAAATACTTTTTCAAAATCACATGAGCACTTTGACTCCTCCGCTCCTGTGTCATCAATTTATGATGATAACTGAGTAAAAGGACCCTTGTTGTGAAGGCTTTAGTTATTTAATTGTTGCTTTTCACACGTACCCTCAACATGCAGCATGCTGTGTTTTCAAGCAGGTAGTGTTTCTCCATCAATTGTTCTTCACAACTGCAAAAACAGCTCCTGCATTCAGCAGTGGGTTGTGTGTGTAGGTGGGAAAACAATTGCAATCCCATAGAAAGGGCTGTGTGTTAAGAGCCACACGCCATGCAGAAAAGACAACAGATCCTGAGGTTGTATTAAAGCTTCAGGTAAAAAGAATAATCTCTGTTTCCTTAATGATGTATACGTGTTGCGCTATGACATGCAATTGTGGAGAAAGCATTGATTAAGTTTACACAGCCTTTCCCTTCTTTAACTGACAGCATTTACCCAGTGCCCATTTTTCTTAGACATCACTTGGAGCAGGGTGCTCAAATTCTGCTTCAGTGTCATACTGTGGTGTTTTATGTTGCAGTTATAATCTGAGGGACATAAAACTTGTCTCAAGTTAATACCACGAATACCACAAATGTTTGCCAGGGCAAAAAAGTGAACAGGGTTAGCTAAGCTTAACATGGTAGTTTAATGAAGTTATAAATGATAGAAAGGGCTTCAATTCCCTGCTCAGCTTAGATAGGCTGGGCCTAAATGTTGATGCAACTCTTTGATAACATAAAATAGTATGTTGGTAAAGGCTTACCTATCTTATCTTATTTTACCATTTGATAACACTGAAAGATGGAAAAGTTAACACTTATCCTATAAATCTGGGAGTGGAAGCAGAATAATGTCCAGATTATATAAAAGATTTCAGTGCTCTTTAAATTCAAACATCTTGCATGTTAAAAAGAAATGGGAAAGAGAAGGAAGAATGGTATATCTGAAGATGAATGGTAAATGTAAATTCCATTGGAAAACTACATCTTCTCACAGTTGTAGGGGATTTGGATGGAAAAGTGTCATGAGGTTCTTTATTACTCCTGCTCAGAAGAAATATCAAGGTGTGGGAACAGACTGTTGGAGGTTGTGTAGTTCAAATGTAGCCGACCATTATACCCCTTACTGTGGGGCTGCCCAAAACTTAAATCCTATTGGTTACAACCTGATGGTCCAACTCTTGAAGACTGGTTAAAAACGGTTCATAAAAGTTACAGTATGGAGAGTCTAACTGTTTCTAAAAAGCTACAGTCAGAGAAATTGAAGGAATTATGGTCAAAATGGGTCCGATACATTTCCTCAGACTTACTCTGACCAGGTTTTAACAGATTGCTCTCTATCTATACTAGACTACCAAAAGTTATTAATGTGATAAGTGAGTAAGTGTGACATCTTCTGCACAGATGTTTATGGTTTGTTTCAAGTAAAATGAAAAAGAGAAAATAACAGGGAAAAATCTTTTTTCTGTTTTTTTTAACATGACTATTTCTCAAGTATATTGTATCCTTTATATATTTGTTGTTATTTGTTTTTGTGTGTACTTTCTCTTTGGATACTGGATTATGTTTGAGCTTTCTGACAAACTAAATTGGGAAAAAAGGAACACCTGAACCTTTACTCTAATGTCAAAACATACCTAGTATAACAGAACTAGTGAGTTTCAGTAGAATTCTACTGAAACTCCTACCTCTTTGGTTTGTTTTTCAGAAATGGCAGTGTTTTTCTTGGTGTATTCTTCACATCATGCTAGAAAAGCAAGACTTTCCTTTGGACATTTTCCAACTTCATCATCCTTTGTAACATTTTCAATCCACGGATGCATTCGGCTGAAAGTTTGGCTGAAAGTCACCAGTTAGCACAGTAACCTTTTAAACTCTAACACAAAGTAGACTCAAGCTCTGTTACAACTTTTACTTCAATTTCCTCTTGAAAAGCCTCTGAAATAGTTTTACACATAATACGAGAGTACGATGCTCCAGATATTCAGAGCTGTCTTAAGGCCGGTTATTTTTTTCCTTGTGGTTAATTAGAGTTTTGGTGTTACATAGGTAGCATCAGCGTAGTTTCTCACACTCTCTTTCTCTAGCTCTCTAGCTCTCTTAATTTCTCTTGCTCTCATGGTCACTGTGATATACAGTACTGTGCATATTTTTTAGGCATGTTTAGGCCAAATAGGGGCTGAAGTAAGACCTGTAATGGAGACTAAGGCTGGCCACACACTACAGGATTTTAAGAGGCAAGATTTCCCTTCCTGATAATTGTGGCCCTTGTTGCAAACAATTATTTGTCTGAATAATCCTCATGCGTGTGGTGTCAATACAGTTGTTTTACTGCTCCAAACTGGTTGTAGCCTCCCAGACCCTGAATCGTAAATACTAAACATGTTTGATATTTGCATAAACACAACTGTTCCTTTATTCCAGCCAGGATTTCATCCTGATTCTTTTCCTTGTTTTATGATTGTTGCTGCAGCTGTAACACATGCCATGACAGCCCCTGGTCATGCTATGAATGTCCCAAGGGTCCAAAAACTGCAGATGGTCCTCTTGGTGTATCACCAGAGGTGAAAAATCCTGGACAAAAGATATGCCATCAGGCTTGACCTTGGCTCGTGTGCCAACATGTGTTGAGATTGTCTCTTGGCGTCTTACCCCACTGCTCCAGTCCTGGGTTGTGGCACATCAGGCCCTGTGATGAATCCTTAGCGTCCTACATACCTAAAAATTATGCACATGACTGTAAGTGCACCTAGCAACCTGGAAGATAAAGCTATATACACTTAGGCCTAGTCCACACATAGGCAGGTGTTTTTAAAAGCAAAGGTTTTTAAAGCAAATGAATTGCCTCTTAAAACTGAATTAGAGCTCATAGTTTTACATGGACGGTTAATGCTTATGAATAAACAAATTATGTTTATGTGTTACCGATGGATTCCCCTGAACTCTGACTTTTCATCATGAGAGGATCCTTTTATAAATGTTTTTCTTGCAGCTAGCCACCGTAACTCCTTTCTGGTGCTACAGAAACAGCGTAGGGACTCAGGGTGTTTTTTTTGTGTTAGCTGTGATTTGTGTGGAGGGCTTCATTACAAAACAACACATACAGCCATCTCTTTACATCATCTGATTGACCTTGACTTCCCCTTAATGATGCCTCAGAGTTTGTGTCCTCCATCCCCCATGCCCCAAAACTGTGTCCTCTCTGTTTGCCTGCCGCCGCAGGATAATGTACTTTATAACTTCAGTGACTTTTTATAGCTCACCACAGCAGAGAATATGCCTTTCACATCAATTCAATGCCAATTTTCATAGATTCTTATTCTGAACCACGACTCAAATGCCTTTTAAAAACTGTTTGAAATGTCCTACATGCATTGATCTAGCTAAAAAACAGGGCCTAGGGCTTTTGAATCTAGGACATTGTGTATTGTGGTTTTCCTCTCATACCAGGCACCTCAGTGAACCAGTCAGCTGCTGTATTTCCTGTCGCTAGGCTCTGGCTAATGAAATATTGTTGGAAGCTCTATTCACATCTAGCAGGCCCTAATGGAAAAGAAGAGCCTTTGTAAGCAGATTGCCGCACTCTTGAGAAGCTTGCACACTACCCCACCATATCCACACTGATCTGTTGTGGCTGTGTGAAGACAAAGTCAATGAGGCAGGAAGGTCATGTTCAGCGAACAAATGCCTTTTAACACAATGTGCTTTTTAATTATCTGCTTAGATATGCAAGGAAAATATTTTTGAAGCCCTGTTTTGTCAGTTCAGTTACCTGAGGTCATTAAAAAGCTCCTTTACTGGGATAATGAGTCTGTTGTGGTGTTATAACAACCTGACCATAGCTTGTTACAAACCCAAAGTTAGGACAGGGTGTGAAATAAAAACAGTGTGGTGATTTTTTTGAGACATTGTTGCTAGGCATGTATTTAAAAATAGCAAAAGTCTCTCTCTCTCAAACAAACCTTTTACAAGAAATACATAAGCATGTAACTTAAGGGTTTTGTCATACCTTGCAGAGTAATTAAACATAAATACAAACATTGTCAATTTAATTTAGATTCCAAAGTAGCAAGCCTCAAATTTACTTATATTTAAAGTGTAAGTGAAACCCCAGCTCAAAGCTAACTCCGCCCACTTCAGGATTTCAAAAAATGCACGGAAAGAGGGCAGTTTGGGACTGAGAGGAGGGAGGGGAAAATGCCGGGGGGGGGGTGTTTGTTTGTTTGTTTTTTTAAAGGGCGGGGTTTTCTAGATGAAGCGGAAGTGACAATGACTCCCCTTGCCAGAAAGTGACACAGAGTCCTGCAGCCCTGCCGCCTCAGAGCGATTTTTTGAGGTGTCCCCTCCAGAGTCCTCAGAAGCAGGCTGTAGTTTGGTGGTAGGCCGTTGTGGTCCTGAGCACTACCTGTTTGGGCGGTCGCCTCCAGCACCGGCGTTATTAAAGCCGGAGCTGAAGCAGTGCAGGTGCAGGAGAGGATGGGAGTGGTTTCTGAATGGGAAAGTCAGTTAGAGGCCGTAACGTTCTACCTTTTATATAGAGTTTGTGATGTAGAAACCTACCAGTGGTAAAAGCCCTCCATTTCAGAAAGATTTTCAAGACAGATGTCCGTTTTAGCTAATTAAAGACATAAAATGCAGATTTTTATCAGTTTGGTGCGAATGTCAGAAATAACACCAGCGTTGGTGTGTTTTATCATAGTCCAGTCAGATACTTAAGTGTACAGCTGGAAAAAAATGTTGAAGTGTTCACTACCTCTTTAAGAAGGCAGTGAATTGAAATAAGATGTTTATTCATAAATTCTGATCACAATCTCATTTAAAATGAAAAGAAAATCTTAAAGATCATGAAAAAAATGTAATATAGACCCAGTATTTTGATACTCTATTGTAGAGTTGAGTGTTGTTACTGTACATCTACAGTGTTAACCAAGTTTTTCAGACCTTGACATAAACTGAAATTAAATTCTTGGGTCGAGGTTAGTCTTTGACCATCACAACCACTGCATAGGTCTTGGCATTAATTCGAAAAAGATACAGTATGTGGGATATGGTATCTAGTTTATTGGCTTTTCATTGTATCATTATTGATCTCATACATAATATCAGAGTGTGTCACTGTTGTTGATTTTAGATTACAAGATTTTGTGTATTTAGTAAGTAGCTGACAGTGGTTTACACTTTCTCTGTGTGTTTGGTCTCCTATTACATGATGCACCAAGATCAATAAAATCTAACGAGACAAGAAATTTAATTGCAGTGTATGTGCTTAAGGTACTGAATAATGCCACGCACAGCAACTCTGCTCCAGATTCAACGCTGTGTGTAATTTGTGTACTTGGTTGGATTTTGCGTGCACTGAATCATGGATTACACAACAAGTGCGGCATTACCTCATCATATCTTATCAGAGAAGTGTTGTTGGAAGACCTTCCAATGCTGAATCACAAACACACTCATGAAAGCACACACAAACACACACTGCTCTCCTGTGCTCACCCTCTTTGTCTCTGTGTATTTGTTCCCCCAGACCTCCTGGTGGACATGCTGGGCGTCATGGCCAGTTACAGCATCACAGTGAAGGAGCTGAAGCTGCTCTTCAGTATGCTGAGGGGAGACAACGGCATCTGGGTAAGTGAATGGAGACAGAAGCTGTGACAAATATGATTTGATTTTCATATTGTCTGTGTGTATCAGTGGGTGCAGTTAGTTTTTAGACAACACAAATATCATACCTTAAAACAGTGGTTCTCAACATGGGGGTCAGGACCCTCTTGGGGGTCGCAAGAGTTTGAGAAGGGGTCACCAGATGCCTTCTATTTTAAAATGATTTCTAATAGTACATTTTACAACTTTTTATATAAATGCATATATGCAAAAAAATATATGCATGAACTATCCATTATGTGTCTAATCATGATTTACAAAATGAATTTGCAAATCTAATTTTAACAACATAAAGCAGACAGAGCCCCACACCCCCCTGAGATGTCTGTGTTGTGTCAGGTTCTTAAAAATGCAAATACACATTGAAGCTATGCAGACCAAAAGCCCTGTGATTGGTCTGCTGGGTATGGCTGTATTTCCTGCATTTACAATAATTTACACACACATCCCCATCCTCTGCCTCATCTAGTTCAGAGTCCTTTTCATCTTCCATTTCTCATCTTCTTCTTTGCAATAATTTCAGAATAATCAGCTGCTTCTCAAAACGGATCAACTCCAACTTCAACATAACAGTTTCCATGGTTTCCTGTAAGCAAACAAGGATTTACTGTAAACACGCAATTTACAGCAACTAGTAGAGAAATTCACACCTCTGCAAACACACCTGCGCACAAATGCAGAGTGCTCATAACTGAGTAGACCACTATACCATATCTATGGTGTAGATTCACTGGAGATGTATAAATCAGTGATAAAATCTGTGCATACTTATGCATAATAATTGGGGTGTGGCTGATCTCACTGATGAACATGTTGTGGCTGTTTTTTCTTTAGCTCGATGCTGTGACTGACTTTAAAATGCTTTAATGATGTTTTTATTGTATGGAGCATACTAGCTAGAAGATAACAAGACAGGCTAAATTTAACACCCAGATACTCATTTAACCTGCATCAACTCCACCTGTTTGCACCAAATCATAGAAAATCCTAGTTTAAGTCAGCATTTCTAATATGAGGAACCGCCATCATTGAGCTTCATAACACCTCTTCAGAAATCAGCGAAGGCTTCACTGAGACGAAATCCTTCTTTGAAATGTCGATCAATCCACATTTCATTCAAGCATTCCCAATTTTAAGCTTCCTCCTTTACACTCAACTCTGTATTTCCTTAATCTTATTTGTCTTTTGAAGCTCATTTATTCATCTTCTATTAAAAACAATGCAGTGCAGTACAGTTAAATTATATGCAAGATCAATGACTAATCAGTGATTTTGGTTCAGTTAATCTTTTTTATATTTAACTCATAATTTTCTTTTTTTTTAAAAGAGACAAATGTTTAACATAATTGTTTTTAATATATTATTACTGTGATATCAATAACTGTGGAAGCTAAAATTGAATTGCATCAGATTAATTATGCAGCATTTGTTTGTGTGTCATTAGTGTGGATGTGACTTAATGGGATAGCGCCGCTAATAACTGAGGATAAGAGGATGGATGTGTATTTATTTGTGTCTGTGCATGTGTGCGTGTATGTTTAGATTGATTTGTGAGCATATGTCAAGATATGGACAATTTAGCTTATGTTTAATCTTTCCCCCTCTTGTAATCAGCCTTATTAATGCAACAGAGCTTCAACCGAGATATTTCTGTCAAAATTAAAGAGCCATGGTAGTATTGCTTTTCCAGGTAAAATCCCCTACAATGACTCTTCACCATACATACTACAGAGAACATCCTTGCCTTTTTATGACTACCAAAAGTGGGATAAAAGTCTTTTTCAGGTGCTTATTTGTTTCTCTTTGTCTTAAATTCTAGACTTTTTAACAGGACACTCAAAAGTTACACTCACCAACCATGTCTAGTCATCTTTGACAGCAGAGACAGCAAAGATGGCTCACTTATACATCTTTGTATGATTAATACGCTCCATTTGGAAATCCCTCACAGTTTCGGGATGCAAAGAATGCCATAAAGTTCTCTGTATACTTAAGTAAATTATTATAAACTTGGGCATTGTTTAGTTCAGTGGTTCTCAAGTGGTTCCCCTACCAGTTCCTTAATTTGCAATCGCAACCCAAATTTCAGATGATTTTTTTTTTCCAACTAGATTTATTCAGTAAAACATGGTGCTGTTTGGACCTCAGACAGTACACAACATAATGCGACAAAAAAAAGACTAAATAGAATACCCCAAAGTTTCCAGAATGGTATCATAGAAGATTGCCAAAAGTTTCTGGGACACATTCCTGGTAAAATTCCAGAAAGTTTCCTGGAAGTTTCCCAACAAAAACCTGAAATAGTCTGGAAACTTCCTGATAAAACTGCTGAAAGGTTCTGTGAAAAGTCCTACTAATTACTGCTGGAAATTCCAAAGAGTTCCTAGTTCCTTGTGAGTTTATTTTTTTAATTTATAGAAAAAATCCTGGAGATTATATAATCAAAAGTGTCCACAGTAAAAATTCTCAAAAATTGAGGGGAAATAGCTTAAAGTTTCTCTGTTAAAATGTTACTGCTAAGAACAGAAAAAAAATATTAAAGAGCTTCACAGACTCTTTTACCATTTTTTCCCAACACACACACATTTGTCACGCACTGGAAATAGCTCTGCAACCCACTTTTGGGTCCCAACCCACCAGTTGAGAACCACTGGTTTAGTGGACAAAAAAACCTCCTAGAGATGCATATATATTCTGTGTAAAGAATAATCATTTTTAATTTGATATATTTGATTTTACCACTTCTATGTGTAAGCGTACAACTGTTGAAGTGACAACTTCCTCCTTTATGAGGTGAAGTTAAAATGTTAAAGTTGAAAAATAGTTCAGATTTCATAAAGTTAAGGTTGCGCTTAAAAAATGAAATGATGCCAAACATAAGCATGATGAATTTTTTTTCTGAGTTGTTTATGTTGTCAAAAGAAAAGTGTTTAAAAAATGGAAAAATTAGCCTGCAGACTTCTAAGGGTTAACGTGACTTTTGTTTGTGGAAAGGGGCATGAAACACTAGCAGCCAATTATTCACACAGTAGTGGAATGACAAAAAAATGTAACAATAAGAATGGGATGTTAAATGTAGAATATAGAGCAGTGTTACTCAACCCTGCTTAACCAGAGAGCCAAACTGTTGAAAAATGCTTTTGGAAGAGCCACAGTGTAAGTCCTAAAGAGTGGAAAAATGGGTTAAAGTAACGATAAAAATAAGTTAAAGGTGGCAAAAATGGATGAAAAGTGCCAAAAACATGGCAAAATGAGTAAAAAGTGACAAAAATGGTCCGAAAGCATCAGAAAGGTGGGAAAATTTAACAAAAACAGGGGAAAGTGGCAAAAAATGGCAGAACAGGAGAAAAATTGCAAATCGCAAAAGGCGGGATACAAGAGGCCAAAACTGGTGAAAAACTGCACAAACAGGATAAAAGTGGCAATAATGGGCAAAAAGTGGCATTAAGTATATTAAGTATATTAAGTATGGGAAAGAAACTGATTAATGTTACTTGCAATGGATAATTTCTGAGGTCAAAGTGTCTTTTTTTTAAGGTTTTTTGGGAGAATATTTCAAATGAAGACATAAAAGAGCCACAAATCATCACAAAAGATCTCCATGTGAGTATTGCTGATCTAGAGGAACAAGATGTATAGATAAACAGCACAGTTTGGTGTTGTGGTTTGAATATTAATCTCGCTCATGAATGTTTATGGAATAAAAGAAAAAGCATGTGTGAGTCAAAAGTTCAGATGCAGTAGTTTAATATAATAATTTGTGATTCATATTGATCCATGCTTCATCTCATTCCATTCTAACAAATAGGCCTGGCCTACAGGAAAGTACAGCTCATGTTCAAAAGATGATTTATTGGTTGTGTTTGCTGAAAAATATTTTTTAGACTTTGCATTCATGTTTTCAGACCTTGTTGTTTGTACAGTTGCTTCTTTTCCTTTTGAATGTTAGTGCATGTTATGAGCTGTGTACAGTGCACTACCACCCAAGGCAGATTGCCCTTCAGAGACAATAGAGAATGTCTTATCTTATGAGAAACTTGAAAAATAATTGCATATTTAATCACAGTATTTGTAAAAAGATCGCAATTAGATTATTTTCCCAGATTGTTCAGCCCCAATACTAACCTACTTACAATGAAAATGTTGCTAAAAAAAATCAATGAAATTGGTTTCAAAGAAAAATGAGGGAGAAATAAATCATGCACTAGCTGATTGATGCGTACTTCTATTGCCCAAAACAGTTTATTTGAAGAACCTGTAAATGAGATTAATTCAGGATTTGAGTTTAGGGAATGCTTAGTATAAATTCTTTTAAACTAGTCCCTGTAGTTTACTAAGTGGCTCGGCTTTTTCTTACTTGCTCCATATACTGATTGGTGGACATTTGGGATGATTTTGTGAAGCTAGCTTGTCACCACCCCTGCTGGATGTAGTGTTAGTGAGTGTACAGGCTGTATAATGCCTCAGCAGCTACTGTTCTCTAACTCAGTCAATATGCCCTCGTCCCCTCTCGTCAATCTCACCTCTACTCGGGCTCCAGGATGACTGCTATCAACAACCCCTGGCCAGTGGTCCGCAGCGTTTCCATCATCCATCCCTACAGCTCGTCTCTCTCAGTGACTCTTCCATCCAATAACTATCCCCGCCTCATCCACCCCGTCCCTATTTCCCTGTCTTCTCTAATTCCTCCTCACCCTCGGCAACCCCCTCCAGCGACAGATCGATTAAGGGTTGCCATAGTATTGATGAGGTGATGTCGGAGGGGGGCGGAGGTGATTGAAGAGTTATCGATCCAGGAGGGTTGTGGTAGAGATGTGATGTCACACCGCGGTTTTTTTAATAGCCCTCTCCATGCGACTGATAGCTGATATCCGCCACACAATAATGACAAACACTTTCTTCTCCTTTTTCCTTCCTTCTCTCTTCTCTTCTCCAGCCAAGACATGCTATCAAGCTCCTGTCCGTGTTGAACCAGATGCCACAGAGACACGGCCCTGACACCTTCTTCAACTTTCCAGGACGCAGTGCAGCGGTAAGAATAATACACAAACACATCTGTTGGCATAAAACAAAAAATTTGACCAGTAGTAGTATGCACTTACTGGCTTTAGCTGCTCTTCATCTGCTCAGATCACCATGGAAAGTTTTTGCTGCAAGTTTCATTCGATAAAACTACAAATCCAATATTGAAATCCATGTTGCATTGTCAAATAGAAGTTGATATACTCACTAAACTTTCTAATATTTTACCAGCTCAGTAAAACGACTTCCACTGCTGCTTGAGTCATTTTACTGAGCTGATAATAGAGAAAAGCTACCAAAAAGGACATTTTTTTTAACAGTTTATGAAACTACCAGGTGTTCAGAGTGCAATATAAAAACATTCTTGAGCCAATTTTGTGTCCTGAAAGTTGTGAAATATTCTGGCACAGTTATAAAAAGTTTAAAAGTCTCAAGGAATAGCTGATTAAAAAAAAAGCTTTTATCCAAAGCCTGAAGGGGTGGTGTCACACAACAACACACGTAAATGATTTGTTTTCACACAGTGGTCCGGTTTGGTTCAGTACAATTTGTCATTGTTTAGCACATTTAACCCTGATCCTGCCTGTGTTTCCTCAGCTGATGTCTGTCCACTCTTATCTGTTGTGGTGGGAAATCTGTCTCCTTTAAGAGATCCAGATCTTTTAGCTTAACTCAGTGGAGCTGGTCATTTGGCTCCCAAAGGCTCTTCATTTGGTACCAGTTTTGCTTTTTAAATGTGGATTAAGTAACGACAAAAGGATGGAGGAAAGGAAACTGGCATTCAAACGGGAGCTAGCTACAATGGCTCAGTTTGAAGAGACATTTCTTAGAGCAGGCTCACTTCTGGACAGCACATCTTTACTCAGTCATTCACCCACAAGGTTTATTCGGTTGATAGCATATCACTGTTTCAATTAAAAGCATGTTTGTGACAAAAATGAGGATTTTTTTTTTTTAATAAGTCAGGTTGGGTTCTAGACTCATGTTTCTCTTTTCTGGAAAATAATACCTTTTGTAATGTTTAGGGATCATATTCAATGTACTATGCAGAAATTTTCTGATGAAAATTTGCTGTAAAGTACTAACTTTCCTCTGTTCCCATTCATTCCTAATGGCTGGTCCCTACTTCCTGACTCCCAATGGACATTCTAAACATGATTGCAAACAACCTATAATGTCATGATGCATTTCATTGTCACATCAGGAAAAAGAAAATTCTGTTTTTGACAAGAAACTTGGATAAATACAGTTGTGAAGATTGGAAATGTGTTTATTTTTACAGCAATATAAAATAGATACAACAGTCATTAATTGTTTTAAGTCTTAATTCAAGCTCTACTCAGCTTATACCCTTTCTGTTAAAGGTTTTTATTTTTTTGACTTCCAGCCAAACAAAAGAAAGGTGAAAAGATAGCAGATAATGTACAATTTGAAGGCCACAGTATCAAAAAAGTCGCAAATTGAATGTTTTGACAGCCTTTTAAACAAAGTGCTTTTGCCAATGCACATTTGATTAGTGTTTATTTTTAGTTAATAGTAAGTCATATTTTAATGTTTAGCAAAACAGAGTGCACACTGCTCTGTGCAGCTGAATTTACTTGTGCGTGTTTTGTTTAATACAAAATCTAGTGATTTCAAATGATGGATCAGTAGTTTGTGAATATTTCAGTAAATTATGTCAACACTATGATAATACTGATAACGGTTACATTTTAGGTCACTAATAACTAAAATGAAGTTGCCTACATGAAGATAATTTTTATGTTGTATGTCATGACTGAAAGTAAACATGTTCAGTATCAAAGGTAACAATACCTGTAATTTTCCTTGGGATATCAGCTGTTTATGTGCAAAAGAGTGCTCTTAACTGATTATGTTCTTTTCTTAGCTAGGAACCACCCTCTAAGGAAAACAGATGTAAAAGTCTAATTATCCTTCAGTACTTCTAAGTAGGTTTTTAAAAGAAATATCTCCACAAGAATGGTCGGTGAATGAGCCCTAACTGGGATTTGTTGACATTTTAAATAAGGAAGGGTATGATTTTGTTAGAAAAGCATGTTTACACGTGTACAGGACATCAGCAAGAGATAAATTCATGTCAGTATGTTCATAGGCAGCACAAAAACAGACATATCCCATATGACTGATCACTCTAAACATTGACAAGAGCTGATCTGATGTGTGTTTTCTTCCCTCAGGCCATAGCTTTGCCACCAATCGCCAAATGGCCTTACCAAAATGGATTCACTATTAACACCTGGTTCAGACAGGATCCACTAAACAACATCAACGTGGATAAAGACAAACCGTACCTCTACTGGTAAGTAGCACACCATTTGTTTGGCTTATAGCATAATGAAAAAAATTCCTTGACAGGAACTACTGGGACTGCAAACAGCTAGAAGTACTTTTTTTTTTTTTTTTTTTTTTTTACTCAAGCATTGTCAGAATATTTTCTATGAAGATAAATCTTTCTCTTTTTCCCGCTTTGTTAACATCTGGTCAGTATTTCTACCAGCTCACTTGCAGAGAAGATTCATAGAAAAAAACAAACAAACTCCCAAACATCAGTGTTAACATCAGTTAATTCTTTAATATCAAATAGAGGAACTTTTTGCTAATGTCCTCTTTTTTGCAGTCAAACGGAAGGAAAAAGGTTGTAAAAGATGCAGAAATGCCTGTTTGTTGAATGCAGTCATTTACAGAACACAGCTTTAAGAAGTTTTACTCTGAGGTGAGCTTTACCTCTTGTTTATGGTACAAACTGTGTCTCTTACTTCTGCTGTTGCTATTGATCTTAGAGAACGGAGAGCACACGGCTGAATAACAGGGTTCAGGTCTGCTGCTTCTGCATGTCAAAAGGCATTCTAGTTAAAGTGAGAAGAAACTAAGTGAAGTGAACAGAAATGACGCAGGTTGTAGGAAAGTGCACCACACTTAATCAGAGTGTGAGAGAGCACTCAGTGGACTGCAGACTTTTGCTCTGGTCTAATAATCCTCCACATTAGCTGTCAACAGGGTACAGAGTTGCTGATTGAATACCCATATGCCAGTAGTTTTGCCTGCTGGTGGATTTTTGGGATGTTTCAAAGGCTTTTCAATTGCAAAATAGGTGATAATTGTTGTGTTGGGCATGAATGTGCAGAATTAATTTTTGCTTTATGTTTTAATGATTGCTCAGAAATAGAAAGTGCAGCTCAAGGATTGAGCCAAAAACAACAATCATGAGCCGAGCAGAATCTTGAAATGAAATGTGATTAGTCAACCATTAGTGCTTCATATGAAAATAATTGATAGTTGTGCATAATAAATGTCAGGAAAAGATTAGATAAAACTTTAAAGTTGAGACAGCCAGACAGTTGATCAGCTCTCCAAAAGCCAAACATACTTAAATATAAATGATATGAAAGAGCTAAATGTGTGCATCTAAGACAGCTTACCTCTGTAACCTTCTCCATTTCAACTCTTCTGAGCAGTAGTCCCCATCCTCTAATTTGTTGCTCTTCACTGTAGGGATGTACCGAGGTTATAATGTCAAATGTGGCTCCTGCTTGCGTACTTTAATCATGTTCCAGCCAAAGAAACTGAAAAAACACAATACATGCACTAAATCAATTATTTTCATTTAGCTCTTGTGTATTTGAATGCCATTTATGAATAGTGTAATTTCACCCTGTTGTGTTGTAGAAGTAGTGTTTGAGCGTTTTTTAATGGCTTCTGCAGCAGACAAATCTCTTTTCTGAAAGAGATTTTCTAATCTCATTGAGTCATTGTGGTCAAATAATGGTCAAATAAAATAGTTAAATTAGTTTACAAATCAATTCAGTTATTTTAACACCACCAGTTTGTTTCTTTAGTTATGCATGTATTGTTTTTTTTAGTAGTCAGTAGATAGAAGCAATAACTCTCCCTCTCTGAAACGGAAGAAAATAAGGTTAACATATATCACTTTTTTTTTTTTCCAAACAACAGTACATGCTTCCTTGTTTTTATTCAAAGCTTCTTGGAGAGCTCCAGTTTTAAAACATTAAGCTCATCAGACTGAAAGACACAGGCAGGATGTTAATAGATAAACAGATAATGAATTAGAACATAATTCTAAATGTCAGGCAGTCCATTAGGAGTGTGCTACAGGGTGGATGCCTCTGCTTGTCGTGCAGCTCCAGATCTCCCTGGCCTGCATGTTAGCGCTATAAGAGCAAGCCGTTAGCCACTATGAAGCTTCATTAGCTTTGACCTTTTATTTAATTGAACTCCTTTACTCCTTTGCCCGGCTTCTTCCCACCACCTCCTCAGTCGATGATACTAACCCGCAGCGTCCTCCCCTCTCAGAATCACACTCAGCCTTATTATGTACAGAAAGGTTTTGCTAAAGCATGACATATATCTCTGCCTCTGTGGATACCATCGCAGAGATGAGCCCTGATCATGAAAAGTGTCAGGATGTTATCTTGTTTCCGTAGTAACGGTTTGTCAGGTTGTCATGGTGCAGAAGGATCTGGAGAGGGAGGATGCACTCATCTTCTCTGGCCCAGGTCTTATCATCCTCCCCCAGATGCAGCTGCTACTCTAGCTGCCTGTCTGATACAGGCCTTCACAGCTGAATGAAGGCCCCGATAACACACTATATGCACTCTTAACATGTAGCAGGGATTCACTTGAGAGAGATTTATCTCTGCTTTGTGGCTCTGCTGTGTGTGTGATCAATCCGGGGCCTATTTTAGATGTGAAATGTGTCCTTTTTTTGTGAAGAAGCTTAGCAGTGAGACTTGGTTTTATGTTCGGGGTTATGAGTGCAGCAAGAGAAATGTTACAGGGAGAATTTAAGGAAAGGGATTAGGAATGTTTCCCTCAAATCTGTGAACTGGGACCTCTGGTTATGTTCTAAAGAGAATTAGCACTTGTGCTCTTAAGAATCCTGCTTCTCTTGATCATAATTTTTAGGGTTGTTCCGTTACCGATACCAGGAAATACGTCTGATACTGCTTAAAATGCAGGTATTGTTATTGGCAAGTACACAAGTTTATGCACCAATCCAATACCGTTTGGTTTAGCTTTATATTTTGTTTTGTTTAGCCATGCTAACTGTTAGTGCTAGAAAATGGAAATCAAATCTTCTTTGCTGTCAGAAAGCACGTCATGCACGTGTTACCGTTTAAGAGCAGCAGAGGACCCAGTGCTGCAGCAAAGAATAGTGTCTGTGTGACAGTTTTTCTCTGAATGTGATTGTTAAAATGCCTTCCAGACCAGTGCTGTCGTACGCGACAAGATGTGACAGAGTTTATCAAAAGTTAAATAACTTTTGAACCATAAATCGTTGCCTCTTACTTGGTTTTACTCTTGAAGCTAGTGGTTGTGTTTTCCCATTGACGCTATTGATGCCTTTGAATCCCTTGCGGCAGCATTTTCAGTGAGCCTGGAACTTGTGTGACATTTGGGGGCTTGAATGATTAAATCCACACCAGTAAATGCAACATTGTATGTCTTTTTATCTGTTTTAATAGAATGACAATCATTTATTACCGCTAGCTCAAATGCTAACACGAATGCTAACTGCCATATTTATTCTTTGAAAGGGTCTGTCAGCCAGTTGCAGGCTGTTCAATAATCACGTCATGCTGCATATAGAGCATAACCTATAGAGAAAGCCTGTAATGCAGTGCCCTGTATTACTGTTATTTTAATAATCAGGTGTAAAGCTCAATAATCAGCAGCAAAACAACTTTAGGGTCATAGAGATGCTGTACATCATGATTCTATTTGTTGAGTCAAATATAGATCTAAGATAATTTGCTACTCTGCGCAGTCAGTCCAGAAAGTTCACACTGGTATTGGATCAGTACTCGGTATTGGCCGATACCCAACACCTTGGCATCGTAATCATATTGGGAAGGAAAAAATGGTATCGGAACATTCCTAATAATTTTAATCAGCTGTTCCCAACCATTTTTCCTTGGAGCCCCCCCACATATGCCAAACTTTATGTCAGGAGGTTGTGCAATATCCCAGAATTGTTCTGATTGTTATTCATGATGACACGCTACTTGAGATTTTTGAGGTCGACGGGTTTTGAAAACCAGTGACTATCAGATTTTTTTTACTAGAAAATTGTGATGCTTGATTAGTTAATTTGGTAGAGCAGGCATCACCTGCACAGAGGCCACATTCCTTATCACACTGGTTGCTGTCTGGCTCATACCATCCTCCCATTTTCTCTCCAGATTTTCTGTCCCTCTTTAGCTGTCCTATCTGTCTAAGACCATAAAGCCTAAAATAATCTTAGATAAATATTCCCGCACATTGATTTTCTTTCTTCTTCACAAACTTTAAACCTGCATCGCCTCTTTGTTATCAGAAAGACAGTTTCCTTTTGAGCCAGAGTGCAGAAGCAGGATTCACCCAGCTGAAGATGTTTAAATAAAGTTATAGTTATAGTCAGATGTTGGCTGAATGGTGGATTGTAAGGCGGGCCTTTTGGTCAGTGGCTGAGTGGATGATCAAAGCTGATTGTTGAAGAGGGCAGACTGGTGGCAGAGGTTTATCTAGGAGCAAAAGAGAAACAGATTCACAACAGGCAACACACAAGAAAACTATAATGATAATCTAAGAATAAATTGGCTGGCCTTAACTCTGTGTAGGAGATGCAGTAAACACAGAACCACAGGGAAAAGAGGCAAGCTGATAGTTAGGTCTTGGGCCATGACACTCTTGTATACTTTATTAAAAAGAAAAACTGAGAATCTGAAACAAAATTAGATTGAGTTTTACAGACCTTTTTTTTTTTTTAACATACACTAAATACATTTTAGCATGTTTCTATACTTTAATAGAACCCTTTTATTCCACAGACAGGCCCACCAAAAGAAATGCCCAGGTCCCTGAAAGGCCTAGAATTTGGTCCTCTAGCAGGAGGACCAAAGGTTAACCCCGATCTATGAAGTTACCCATTACTCCCTTGGCCAGAGAGTTTGGATGTGTTTGAAATGCGTTTAGTTGTGTCTAGATGTTGCCTTTTGTACAGTCATCCTTGCTGGGGTTCTTTTGTTCATGCTTCCAGCGGACTGTTGTTGTGTTAGATGTAAGATGTATTTGCGTCATAAAGAAAGTTGTCCACTGAGTTAGAGTCACCGCCTGCACCACGAGGGAAGTTATCTACGGAGTTAGAGTCACCACTTGTGACTTAAGATTTTCCTAAAAGACAAGACAAAGCATATTCTTTCCATAACTTGCCACAGATCTCCAAGAGTGAAGCTCTGTCATATTGTGAAATATTCAACACTTTCTAAAGTGTAGTTTAACTATACATGGTCAGAAGTAGACTCTTTCAAAGTGTTAAATTGAACTATGTATGAGTTTAATTAATGCTGTCAGTTTTGCTCTGTATATTATTTTATCATAGTGGTGTGATTTTATCTAAAAAACCTGGTTGGAGTAACTATACTTTTCCTTGTATAGAATTGCTGTGTACATTTTTCTCCTCTGCTTCTCTACAAAAATAGGTGGTACCATTTTAAGAGGAAGGCATGTACATTTTGAAACAGGCTTCTACTCAAGTGACATGCAAAAATGCATTTTGTTACTGTAATTAATGGTGACTGTTGAAGTTAAAAAATGAAACTAGGTTTGTGTGATTTCAAAGTAGAATGTGACATGGTTTTGCTGACCTCCGTGGGCCCCTCCACAGGACTGGGCCCTAGTAAGCTTTTTCCCCCCTTATGGGCTTGAGCACAATGACTGATTATTTAGGTCTAAGTATTTATTAGGCCATATTTCTGTATTTTGGCTGCTGTGTGAAACTTTCTCTTTTTGACGGTTGACTTTTTATTTGAAAAGTAAAAAAATTCAATTCTGCTTCACTAAAATCTGACCATTTTCAACTTCTACCTCTGAGTGAATGGTGCAGTTTCATTGTGTTTTGGATGATCTTAATTTTTTTTCAGATGTGTGACTGATAAACTGCAATGTCGCCAAAAGGCATGTTAGAAGGCAGATAGGATCAAAACTTTGTCTAAGCCTCTTTAGCCTCTAATAGTTGATGGATGACAGTGATGTAGGTTTAACTGTGACATAGACGATGGCTACAGTGGAATTTTACATAACAAGAACAACAATGGCAACACATTTTTTGGGATTTATTGTATTTATGATATGCTCTCATGTTTACTGCTAGTCTGTAACTGACACATTACTGTGATTGTAAATGCTGCTGTGACTGTTTCCCCAATTTTGTTGCCCCAATTGTGTTTGTTTTTCTAATAAGGCTTGGCAGACTGTAAAACTGAATTGCTCTTTTGGGATAAATAAATTTGAATCTGAATGGCAAAACCGAGATTATGATGTGAATGAGGACTCGCTAGCCAAGGCTAGAGGAGGATGGTGATGATTTTGAGTAATTGATTGATTATTTTAAAAATGTTAACAAACTTTAGGGCTAAGGAAACTATTAGACCAAGGGTCTAATCTCAAAATGTTTATATTTCAGGTGCAGCCGAGGAGGAGAAATAAAGACTCTTGTAAAAAGTGATATCCTGTGTAGTTCTTCAAAAAACCCTAAGGTTTATATGGATTGTTATTAAAACAGTACTTGGGTTTTAGACAATGATTTTTTTATGCCTAAATGGGCTGAGGAAGCTCTGTGTTTTACATGTAACTTTATCACTAGTAAAAATCCAATTGTACTGCATTTATTTAAGTGTACCATGATTAGATCCAAGCCATAGTTATCATATTTAAACTAAAAGAGTTATTTTCAAACACAGACTCAGCATCAGAAATGAAATGAGTGCATCTCTTTTTGATTCTTCCAGTTTTCGCACCAGCAAAGGAATTGGTTACTCTGCTCACTTTGTGGGAAACTGTCTCATCGTGACGTCCTTGAAGTCAAAAGGAAAAGGCTTTCAGCACTGTGTGAAATACGATTTCCAACCCCGCAAGGTAAGAACAACTGACACACACAGACACACACACTTCCACCTAAAAATTCAATTTTGTCAGTGTAAGACTGGCTTTTCTAATCCTGTGCCACTTGTTACACAAGGCAGCATGCTGCTCTCTTGTATCCATCCTTACACTCACTATGAGTGTTGATAAGGTCTGTCAATTAAACCCAGCACATTGCAGTTTTTCAGCACTGTCAGCATTCTGCGTCCATCCTGCACACACACATAAACACACACATACAGTCAATTGATGAGATGGCCTTCTGCAGTATTTGCTGATCCAGTAGAATCTGTGCACTGCTTAACAAAGTTCCCAGTGGTTCCATTTGATCAATTTATAAGTCACCATGTCTCACAGCATTTTGTACACCATGTGCATGTGTTAACGCGTGTGTGTGCACATGTGTGTGTATTTGGTGAGGGCTTGCATGCATGTGCTGTATTGTCCACTCACCAGCTTTGCATACACCAGCAAAAATACAAGCATCTCCTCCTCCCATCACAGCCCTCTCTTATGTCTCTCCTGCTGGGAAACTACATGTTTTGTCTCCAGGGAAGAATCTTTCTAATAAACGCACCGGTGAACACACAGACGTATATTCAGACAAATAAAGGTACAGCAAGGTGAAAGAAAGCTATGGAAGAGAAAGAGAGGCCTTTTTTATGATCCATGTTAGAGTAGTGTAACCTTTTAGACTCAGATCTTTTCTTGTCATAATGAATCATAAATTGCCTTAAAAGAGCTATTGAACTGAAATAAATGACCACTTTTTTATGATTAATACCTTATTGTCTTTAGGTTTTTTTACCATCATACATATAAAACAATAACAACACTGAACTCCCTTAAAAAAAGCATCTGATGATTTCAAAAGGATTGTGTTAAAGTCATTCTAAAATAACCAACCTTATGAACAACTGTTGTTGTGAAACCATCAATGTACAAAAAGCTTTACTTTACCATGACACTTGTTTTATTTTCTTCCCTTTTATACATGTGTTGAAGGTTATAAATTGAGTGTTTTTGCACCACATTAGCATCAGTTACTTTATTTATGGAGCACTTTTCAGCATCTTAGTCACAGAGACAGCAAAATAAAACAGGCAGGTCATTATATTTGCGAGGGCAGACTTTAAAAAATAACATATATACAAAACACATAAAATACATTGAAAAGAACTCTAAAGATGAATATCTCTTAGAGTCGTCATTTAACCTAACAAGCATGTCTTTTGGAGGAAACCAAAGTAAAACCAGTAAAAATACTGTTATCTACTTAGTCTTTGTAGTGCAGTATGAATTAAAATTCTCATTCATGTCATTTATATCCTTGCCCCTTCTGTTTATTTTATTTTATTTTTTTGTCTTTTTCAGTGGTACATGATCAGCATCGTCCACATCTACAATCGCTGGAGGAACTCAGAGATCCGCTGCTATGTCAATGGTCAGCTGGTGTCGTACGGGGATATGGCCTGGCACGTCAATACGAATGATGTAAGAAGGAGAAATAGAGACACTGTGTTGATAAATGTACTAACCTTTAATAAAAATGTTCAGAACAACAGTGATATTAAGAGCTGTAGACACCGGAGATGACAAAGCAGAGTATTTTCTTCATTTTATTTCCTTTTTTCAAAGAGATTCAGCTTTTTATGAAGGTTTTCTCCTAAATACGGCCACCTGTGCCAGCCTCAGAAATCCAGTATAGCTCTGGCTCCACTTCTGCTTCCCCCCTACTGTGATATTGGCAAACATACGAGGTTTGCCCTCTGCATCCGTCAGCTGGAGCAGAGTTGCCCTTGGGCTGCATTCCAGCTCAGCTCGCCCAAACTCCAGCTTCAAACTTTTCCATTTAGCAGGGGACAGGTAGCCTGACCTCTCAGTGGCAGCAGAGCCTTCATTGCACTTCCTTCCGGGTTGGCTCTTGGCATCGCAGCAATTACCAAGGGCTGGTGTTATTCTCTGTAAGAAGATACCTTGGCCTTGGGCTAAAATGTCTGACAGTTTATACGGCTCAGCAAAAGATGTGTAAAAAAAGCAAAGGCACCATACGTGAGCGAAAAAGCAGGTCTCGAAATGTGGTGATGCTATCAGGGGATTTTTTTGTCCTAAAGGCTAAAGATAAAACCTCTTCCATCATTTTGAAGGAGCAGAAGAGCAAAGATCTAATCATGATAAAAGGTGTCAGAGGGATGGAGTAGATGAAAGGCAGTGGACAGAAAGAAACTAATAGCAGATGATGGTGAAAACTGTAAGGAGTGATAAGGAATGAGAGCTATCAAAAGTGTGTTTTTCACCATCTTTTGTGTTAATCACTGAAGAAACCCATGAACTTCTGACCAGAGATTAAAAATGAATAATTAAATAAGGTGTTTAAAAATGTTAGGATCAAAACATGGAGGCGTACCAGAAGTTCAGCATAGCCAGAATTAGTTCAGCGTTGAACTCAAAATAGACACGCTAAATTAATCATGTCCCTCTGCCAAAATAAACAGAAAAGGACACTTCACCATTCTTACTGGCATAAAATCAAGTTAAAACATGTTTGCTCCTGCAGTTATCAAACCTCATATGGAAAAAAGCTCTGAAAACTTCAAAAATATTTTAAGAAAACTGATCTATTTCTTGTGTTTTCCTGTTTTTTAGAGCTATGACAAGTGTTTCCTGGGTTCATCAGAGACAGCGGATGCTAACAGGGTCTTTTGCGGTCAGCTTGGAGCCATTTATGTATTCAGTGAAGCTCTCAACCCAGCTCAGATCTTTGCCATTCACCAGCTTGGCCCTGGATACAAGGTGAGACAGCATTCACAGATCTTATTAGCCTCTGAGCTGTACTGTATACCTGTATACACTTTACAGAGCATTAGTGTCATGCAATGGCTTCCTGGCTGAGTAAACTCACAACTTGCAAATTAAATTATCCATGTATTTCTGCCTCTGTCCGATCGCTTTGTGATTTTTAAAAAAAGTTATAGCAATCCATTTTTCTTGTGTGATTGTGAGATTTTGTCTAAACTTTCTTTACACAGTGTCCTTGATACTGTATGTCATGGTATCTGTTGTTCTACATTGTACTTTTAGTACCATCTGTTTTTGCAGAAATGAGTTTGCACATCCACTAGCTACATTACGGTAGTTGAGCTGTCAGCCTGCTGTGATTGTAGTGAGACAGACTCAAAGCCTGTAAGTCACTTTGCCCTCTGCCTGTCACTAGCAGTTAGAGGAAACATTAGTGGTACACTTCCCATTTTCTTTAAATGCGCAGTAATATCTCAATGAGGAAGAAAAGCTGTTAAAAAGTGCTGCCAGACCCAGGTGGTCTGGTTTGTGTTGTTTTGTAGTCCAGCACAAACTGAGCAGAGAAACGCCCACTTCTGATAGGGTGAATTTTCAATAATGTTGAGTCTCGTGCAGCGTGATGTGGCAGCTGCATGAACTAGATGAAAAAATAGGTGCAGCTTTACACCATATTTTACTGTAATTGCTCTATCATCAGCCATCTGTTTCAAAAACAAAGATTAGACTCTTAGACAGTTTCACCAGTGCTTTACAAATGTGTTTGGAGTTGTCCAAGGTGAGCTGTTTTTTTGTCAGCCTATAATTTTCGCGACCGTGAACGATATGAGCAGTGTAGAAAATAAATGGATGGATGGGTTTATATCATGTTTATTTTCTAATAATACTAGGAAGCCACCACTTGAATGTAAAGGTAGACCTTCCAGTTACCTGTAACCTTAAGCTGGGTATTTTAAAATGGTTGGCAGCAACTTTTCGCTGATAAATTGAACTTTATTTCATTTTTATTAATGAATCAAATTTCTGACAAATTCACTTACTGTTCAAAGTGCTTTACAATGGAGCAGAAAAATGATTGGAAAAGGAATAATAAAAGAAACCATAGAGACTAATGAACACCATTATGTGGCTAATTATTCCAGCACTGTCAGCCAGTGCTTTTAGTTAATTATTTCTTAATTGTATTCAAAAATGTTAGAAGCATTGTGAATTGCTGATTGTGTTTTAAAGGTTTATGCATTACTTCTAGCTTTTTAAGCTTCTCAGGGCTCGACAGTGCGAGTGTTTCACTCGCATTTGCGCCTAAAAATAGGTGTGTGCGAACTGTAAAAAATATTGAGCAGCCGAAGGAGAGATCCATGGAGGAGAGGAAGAAAAGGGAGTGAGAGGAAGGAGTTTACTGTGCTGAACCAATGTGGTCCATAGAAAAGCATCACTTGATCCGCTCGTCAGCGGAGGCCCGCAAACTTTCCTCAAAGAAGGCAAGCGAGGACAGAAAGAAGTCAAGTGAAGACAGATAGAAGGCAAGTTAGTTTACAAAACACACAAAAATGAAACCTATTAGTCACTTCTTCAGAAGACCGACTCTGATTGAAGTTTCCAAATTTAAAGTAAATTTAAAGACTAAAATTAATAACAATAAAGACAAAATTAAATTGCAATACTTTTTCAAAACTTGATGATTTTACCTTTCTGTACATTTTGTATACAAATTCACTAAGTAATTTTGCTTGTAAATGTCTATTTGCATCATGTTTATTATAGAAAACACATTATTTGATCAATACTTTGATCAATTTTCATTGTGCCCCTAAATTTCTTTATGTGCTCCTAACTTTTTCAACTTAGGTGCACATGTGCTCCTTGGGAAAAAAGTTAGCGTCAAGCCCTGCTTTTAAATTAAGAACTTCTTAAATTCCACATACTCTGACCTTCTGAACCATTTTTGTGGTCAGTTTTGTTGTTGGGCTACTTTAAGCAAATTGTTTTCTACCTTTTTTACTTTGTTAAGCTGCCATTTTTGACCAGTTATCTGTTTTTGTTTACTGTTGCAAAATTAAATTTCTGAACAGTTTTCCTTTTCCTTTTCTTTACTGTTTCCATTTATTTATTACTACCAGGTTACTGCATTTACATTTAGCATTTACTAGATTTAGTTCACATTTTTATTTTCATTATTTTTTACTCATTGGGATATATAGAATTATGTCCATTTGTTTAAAGAAATGAAAATTTCTGTGATATATGTTTTGATTTGATTTACTTCACTGCAAAACTTTTCAGATGTTTTCAAAGGCAGAGATTTTTTTTTAATTGTACTGTATGCTCTGGCCCAACTTTATATTAGTAGATTGTGGAGAGATGTGCCACTCAGCTCTTACCACTTATAATGTGTGTTTCTTATTTTGAACTGAGGAATCAGCTGTGTATTTGATAAACAGTTAACTCTTGTTTAAGTTTCATTGAGGAATTTAAATAATAATGGAGAAAAGCTGTTGAAAGTGTCCCTCCATGTTAAAGCTGCAAGTAATCCCAGAGTGATTTATGAGTAGCTTGCAAAGGAAACCAGGAAGGCCACTTAGAACAGCTTTTCTCACTCATTTCGTGAAATTCAGCCATGAAACTAAAACAATTGTTTAATGAAATACACGTTATGGAAGTTATTTTTGTTGAGCAAAGGTTTCAATTGAAAACAGGAGGTAAGCAGAGGAGATGGGCAGAGCTGAGCAGCACTTTTCTGCCTATCATCTTATTTATTTAATTTTTTAAATTAAGAGTTCCCTGTGGGGGAATTTACATACTGAGCGTTTAAAGAGTTGATCAACTTCTCTAATGTTACATATTTTTTATATTATTGAAATCTGTGCTAGTGTGCTTACAAAGTTGTCAGGCCTACCTAATTTCTTAGCATTTGGTTTTAAAGTTTCATAGTTGACTCGGTTTGTAGAAAAGAATTTTAAGATCTAACCATAGCAGCTTTTTCAGATGAGTCCCTCCATAATATGTCTTTGTACTCCATGGGAGTAGCAGTTGAACCTCCTCAGCTGAAAGTACACATTGATGGGAATCACTGGAGGGAAATTAGATTGATCTGACAGAGTCTGTCATATATGAAGCAAAACATGCTTTTCAGCACTTTGAAATTCCTACAAAGCATGGGGTTTTCCAATATGGAGCTTTTTTCCACAAAATCAGAGACCACATAGAAGGCAGGGGTATTCCAAAAGGAAAACACAGCTCACACTTATATAATCCATGCATAAACAACCTGATGTTCAAATCAAGTTTATGATTTGAGTTAGTCCCTTTCTTTGTAATCTAATAGGAGCATGAAGAGTTTTTTATTTTCATAAGTTTTGTTTGAGAGAATGAATCCGATATCTAAAATTCTCAATCATAATAAGCTGCTGAAAGATATGTTTTGATTTGCATGGCTGCATCAAAACTGCATTGTCTGGGAGGTTAATGACTCTGCAGATTTAGCTGTGAACATTTAGAGTTCTTATAGTCAAAGTTCACAAACTAATTGTCTGAAGATTAAAGAAAAACCATCTCTCAAATAAACATGGATTTCTTCATACGGCTAAAAAATACAGCACAGGTTGAGATTCAGGGGGTACAACTACAGAGGAATTATAACACCATGGTAAATCATCACCAGGGAAATTTCAAGTTGATGTTTAGAGTTTCAGCTTGTGCATTCGTGATGGTGGGTTTGCCTCGAAACCCCAAGTCTAGACGCAGAACTCCTTTTATAATAATAATAAATATTCAAATAATGCTTGAAAATGTTGTGTGTTGAGCTCTGATAGCTTTAGCAATCACTGTTTCTGCCTTTTGGCCTGGCTATCGGTGACAGCTGAGATGTCGCAACACCTTGCCAGCTGTCTGCTGCTTCTTGTTTTGGCAGCCTCGCACGCCTCAGGCCACTTACAGCTTGTTTATGAAGGTGTCCAAAGCTGTCAAGATTTCAGCACCGTGAGACTGCATGCTTATCTGAGGCTGCTGATGTGTGGGAACAGATGTTGGTATTTCAACAGCTCCTTATAGAGAGTGAACTTACCAAATCAGATTTTTCTTTTACCTTTGCTGCACTGCAAGGAGAAACATCGTGAAAACATGCAAGGTGTATTGAGATTATAAAGGTTATGAATCACATATATGAGTTGCATGCCTTTCTGTTTGCTCCTCTCCTGTGTATCTCCTTATGATCACATGCTTGTGGTTTGCTCTTTCACGGCCTCTATTACTGATTCCTCTCTCAGTCACAGCCCACAGTTTCCCAGGGCTGATAAGTCAGATGATTGCCTCTCTGCATGGCGCAGAACAGGCTTCTTAGATGCCCAGAAGAGACCATTAAATGGCTCGGTTGTTTCAAAGCCGCAGGCCTCGATGCGGGTATTGTAATGATGAGTGCGCTGGTTTTTCGCTCGGCTAAAGGAGAGCACCAGAGGACTCGGTTTGTGTCACACAGCTTCGTGTCTTGGAGCGAGGATAGACTGGCTCTTGTTCTTATAACTTCACACAGAGAGAAATGTGTATATATGAAAAGAAGGCCGGGGAATGTAGCCCCAATCAGTGCTGGGAGAACTGTATCTATGTACATCTTAGAGCGTAATAATGTGTATGCATGTAGCTGAATGATCTCAGCCCCGTTAGTGTGACTGTTCAGTAACAAGTAGCACAAAGCAGACATGCAGTCTCCTTGCTCTGCTAATCGAGCCCTGGACGCAGCAAGTGTTCAAGGTCTTCTTGCTCCATGCACTTCATGATGGCTATCATGCTGCGTGGACTGAATGTCTGTACGTGTGTGCTTTGCAGCACTTTATGCTCTCCTAATGATTGAAGAAAATGGAGCATTAAATCTTTTTTTTCAGTGTAGTGAAAGAAATCTCTTGTGTTTTTGTCATTTTTTGACAAAAACAGCCATGACCACTGGTGTGCCGTTGAGTGTCGCTGGTTCATCAGGAGTCCAGATGTCCTCCTTGCAGGACACTGCCAACAATCTGGCCACAGCATAATAATTAATGGACCATGTGAGCCTATGTGGACACCTGTAATGTAGGTGTATGTGTGGGCTTTTGTGTACATGTGTGTCTTTTGTGTATTTATCAAGCTCTGTAATAGTATTATTCAAAGCCTTTCTGTTTTGTTCCAGAGATGCAATGATTAGAGATTTTGATATTGCAATTATGCTTTGAGGATTAATCATGGTTCTATGATTATCCCAGTTATTATACGTTAATGAATTTGGCAAGTATTAATGAAGAAAATCACACAAATATTTAAAATTTGGGTGTGTTATTTATTTCTTGTTTATGAAACAGAAAATGAAATAAAAATCAAAGCCTAGATGAACTTTGATTGGACTTTATTTTTAGTATTTAAAGTGTGAAATTAAGTATTGTTTCTTTATCCTAATTTCCATGTACACTGTTGATGAAACACTGTGTATGCGAAGCGCTCTCTGAATCAGATTGCTCCTTTTTTAGTCAATCTTTGCAGTTCCAATGCACGTTCTCTGTTTGGTCCCCAGAAGTGCCACTCCACTCTGCTCCACTACACGGCAGGTCCTTTTTCAGTGGAGGCTGCTGGCAAAATGTATCAATCCATGTTGAGCAGGTTGACCAAGACAGGGGGAAGAACATGCAAAGCATCCGATCACTTCTAAATACAAGGCAATGCACCGACTCTTGAAATCTTATCATTTAATCAACATTACGTGTGAAATCAGTCAGACGAGTCAACAGTTCAGAGGGTCATTGAGGTAATTTGACAACTCTGAGGAAGAAAGTCACATTTTGATGTGGAAAACCACAGAATTTTAAATGAAACCACGCATCCTTTCTAGTAAACATAAACCTTTCAACTTCTTAATGTACTTACCCACAAGGCTGCCCATAAGGAGACGTAAAGGGGAGAGCTTTCTGAAAGCCCAACCAAAATGGGGGCTCATGGAGGTCAGCACATGGTTTATTGTAAAGTTAAGCTGCAGTAACCATATTTGATTTTTAACCTAAATAATAACCGCACAAAAAATGAATTTAATTCATGCTACCGTATAATAAAGCCTTCTTCAAAATGTAAACCCCTTTTCTTAAAACAGGATTACCTTTTATTGGTAATGTGAACGATGTAGATGGGCACACTGAACAAAACCTTTAGGAAAGTAAGACTTGATAGCCAAGTCATGATGTGCACAGACATCAGGATGCCAGAAAGCAAAGTAGAAGAAATGTAGACTACTGTAATGTGAGAATTATTAAATAATGGTCAAATGTTGCAAAAATTGGCAAAGGTGGCATAAATTGCAAAAAAATGACAAATAGAAGTGACACAAATGGATGGAAAAAGTGTTAGGAAGGGGTCAAACAAATAAATATTTTTAACATCAGAACCTGATAATAGCCAAACACACTTTTGAGCTCAAAAATGAAGACACTGTTAAGGTCCTTGCACATTAGACGTGACTTTTCGTGCAAATAATTTGCTCAAATTCTTTTTCTTTTTTTTTTTCTTTTTTTTTTTTTGTTTTGTTTTTTGTTTTGTATTTTTTGAACACATATCAAGTCAATGCAAGCTTTGACACCAGCAACGCTTTTTCGCCAAGCAAAATTGTTTCTGATATTTTTTGGAACCGTGGTCGATTTTTTTCAAAGTTTTGCTCCCAACAAGCACAGATCTGACCAGTCGAAACACTCGTTGTTACCAGGTTTTAAGGCAGACAAAGGAGCAAAAGCGCCCTCCTCTACGACTCCTCTTGCATGATGTCTGTCCTGTTTTCATATCTGTAGCCAGTGCTCATCATTTTTGCCCTACATCTTCTGGTAATAGAGGGAGAAAAGCAGCAGGCAGCCACATTTTTAACCTGTATTGTGTTTTTATTGAAAAAAAAAAAAAAGCTAAAAATAAAATGCATTTGTAACAAAACACCTATTTTTAAGGTGTTAATGTACCTGATAACTAAAATGACCTACGCAAATGAGTCTGCAACATTTTTTTCCGCTGTAGAAAGCATTTTGGAGGACTGGTTGTTAGGTTGCAGGAAGCTAGGCGCAGCTGAATAGATATTTGCATGTACATATACTGTTATCACTGCAGGCCAGCATCCTATTTTCAGCAGTCAGGTGTCACACAGGCAGGAGTTGTTGCTTTCATTCCTCTCTCGCTCTGTCTATGTGACCAGGTTAGGGGCAGAAATGTGTTAAAATGTTACATTAATAAAAAATAATATTCACTTTCCTGCATTTTTGCTTGTTTTCTCTCACTCACATACCTCCTTAAACAGTTAAAGAGTCAGCAAAGCTCTTTTACACTTGGAGCTACCTCCCTGCACCATTTTGTCGCAACTCACATTAACACAGCTATATCTATAAACACCACACACACACACACACACACACACACACACACACAATAAATGGGCTTACACTGCAAAAATGTGCATCTTATTAAGTGTAATAATTTTGTATTCAGGCTATCCAGTATTTTGTGCAACTACCTTCAAAATAAGCAAAGAGCAATTTATTTGTGTTGGTGATTGATTATCCTTACACATGGCTGCAGTACTCTAGGTTACTAAGCATGGCATAATCAGCTTGTTTAAGTTAGAAAACATAAGTAAATGTAGACAGTATGGAGTAGGCTTTACTTTTAGAAATATGTATGCAATTAGGCTTTTTTAAGTCTTGACAATCCTAGGAGGAATAAGGATTATCTAAGGTAAAGAAAGCGCTTAAAACAGTATTTTTGTATTCAGCCCCTGAACGAAAATAAGCATGTTCCTCTGTGGACTGATTGTTATCTTCAGACGTTTCTATTGTGCGTTGCGCTCTCAACTTCAGTGAAATTTTTTTTTGTGCGGTGTGGTTAATCTGCTCAGGGCACCTTTTCTAAAGCAGACCTTGGATGAAAGGTGTAGGAGAAGACGGGCCTGCAGGTCTGTGAGCAGCCCGCGGCTTTCCTGTGCAGTCAAGCTGAGCAAGGCACCTGGGGAGCAGGCCGCTTGGAGGAGTGAGAGAGAGAGAGAGAGTGCCCCTTGCCTGGAGCTGCTGCAAAAGCAGCTCACTGGCCTCTAATCTATCAGTGCTGCTGCAGGATATGTGAACCCAAAGACCTGTGCTGACGGACAGATATAGACATAGATGCACATATTCAAAGTGTTCCTCCTACAATATCTGCACAAAACGAGTTCAGTTTAGTTAAGCATTTGTGGTGTAATGTTTTTTAAAACAAGCCACTTTAGATGTATTTAAATTAAAAAACATGTGGTTCTGATATGATTATATAAACAGCTAAGGGAATTAACCACAAGAGGGTAAGAGATATGTAGGTTTTAACAAGACAAGGGTTTAACAGCTTGTTGAAATGGTTAATTTTGGTGGGAAATTATGCACAACATATAGAAATTGAAGAAATATGTGAATACTCCTTGATGTGTTTCCTACTGAGAAAGAGGATAAATTTGGATCTCCGGTTGCCTCTCTCCCACACAGCCACCCCCCCCTCCCTTTCTCTCTTATTCTGGGCTAATTGAATTAGCGCCTGGGTTAGCTCTGTGTTCATTAAGCTAATGCTGTGTTGTTTACACACGGCTCATGCCGCAATTAGGTAAACTCCATTTTGGGTGTTGAACTCGTGCACAAAGACAAAGGCTCACACATTTCTCTTGACAAGCCATCAGTCTCTGCTAAACAAAGTTTTTGTAACAGGCATTTTTTCCTTGCAGAGCACCTTCAAGTTCAAGTCAGAGAGCGACATCCACCTGGCTGAGCACCACAAGCAGGTGCTGTACGATGGCAAGCTGGCCAGCTCCATCTCTTTCACTTACAACGCCAAGGCCACGGACGCACAGCTCTGCCTGGAGTCGTCACCCAGGGAAAACCCCTCCATTTTCGTCCACTCACCACACGCTCTCATGCTGCAGGTCTGTCCCCTTGATTTTTATTCTAACTAGCTTCTCATCACTGTTGCCCTGAGTCATTTTCACAGCTCAGTTATTCATTTAAACAGATTTTCAGGCTACTTTCACGTGGTCTAACTCATACCAGAGCAATTTCATGTTGCAACATATCCACAGTATCTACTAGCTGTAAGTACTATAGATAGGGCTGCACTAATGCAGCGGTTCAACATAAGCAATGGTGATTTCAGCCCTGTTGGCAGACATCAGCACATCTGCAAATGACAACAGATGCCAGTGCAGATTTTTATGTTTTGTGTAGAATCAATTTAATGGAGGTATCCAGTACACCTAACTGCTGATTCAGAGAAGAGTTTTTTTTTTTTTTTATAAGGCTAATGAAATGGCCTGTTAGAGAAGATGACATGTTTTTGTGGTCAAACCACGGAGAAAAGGTCATCATTTTGGAAGTTTTAGATCAAACAAGTAATGAAAGAACAACAGCATCACCAATCAGCTAAAACGCAATTTTCAACATCTGTATCAGCCGTGATTTTCAAAATCATTGCATTTTTAACTGTTCTTGATAAAACTAACTCTGTTGCAGCTGACCATACTTCGTAATTTATCAGTGAGACCCTCAGCCATTAATTTAACTATTTCTTCTGACATTTTGCAAATGATCCTTTTTAGACTCCTTAATTAAATTTCTTTTTTGCTGTTATTTGCTAATGATGATTTTTTCCTCTGAATGTCATCTAGATTTCTTTCTATTCTCTTCTTTCCTTTGCAAAAATTGAACAGGCAAATTAAACTACAATTACTGCAATTCACTATTACAATGGCAGCAATTGAGATGAGACAAGCTTTAACAGAATAAAGTCATCAACATACACTTACCTAGGGACACTTTGATTTGAGGCCAAAAAGAGTTTTAGAATAATTGTATGTTTTTTCTCTGACTCCAGTAAAAATGTTTTCTGTTGTACTACAAAATGAATAAATACTTAACATGATAGTTAGCCTTACTTGTAGAGCACTTTAAGAACCTCTTTAACAAGTGAGCCACAAAAATACAAAGCACACAAAGCAATAGAAAAGCCAATGAGAAAAGCAGTCATATATAAGGCTATAAAGATTATTAGAACTCATAAAGTCACAGTCACCAACAATAGGACAGACAATGAACTTCAGGAATCAGGAAGAAATATTATGCATATTTTTACTCTACCTAATTATCTACAGATGTTTAGAAAAACAAGACAAAAAAAGACGTTAACCCTCTCCATGGCGCCCCACTTAAATAAAAGACTAACTGCATACCTGAATCAAAACGGTCACTATTCATGAACTTGTGGCAACGAGCAAAACCCTGGCCATTCCTGAAGGTAAAGACTTTGTAGTTTATCTTTCATTTTAGATTTTTATTTTAATTTGGTCATGTTACCCTATTTTGGGAGGAACATCCGTGTACACCCGTCTAATGAGTTTGTTTACAGACATAAACCACTATTCCCTTGTTACAGCTAAAGTAGTGTGAATAGTGCCTGATCCATGCTCTGTGGATAAAAAGAGAGGGAAAAGTCTGCTGTTTCATAGCTCCTTTGACACACTGATTTAAGTCCGCTGTCTCACGGTAGATTTATAATAAAAATATAAGCTGTTTGAAGTGAACATGGTCCAAGCAAGACAGTTTCTGTCTTTATATCCCCCTTCTTTCTCTCTTGTTATGAGGCTGCTCATGAAATAAAACTTTGTCCTAACCTCTCCATTTATTAAAATTAAGATTGCAGTAAATCAAAATGCAAATGCAAATTCATCACTGTAACATCACATGCCACAGATTTAATCTCATTAGAATCTCATAATGTCTTACAAAACTACAAATGAACTATATTTCACATTAATAGGTCTCTATGTAAAGTGTGAAGGGCTGATATTGAGCAGAAACTACTATACAAATCCACATGTTAATAAATGTGCTCAAGAAAAAAAACTCTAAAAGGAAAACAGAGGCCAAAGACTTGTTCTGAAAGGTTGCAGAAAAAAAGGAGAAATTGACAGTGATAAAAAAAGCAAAGATCCCTCAAGTTGGTTCAGTCACAGCAGAAGGGATTCTGGTGTAGCATTGGTCCACGTTCTCAGTTAAGGAAAGTCAAATAGTTGTTGTGTTAGTGTTCATTGCTCTCATTGTTTCTCCTTCATTCTGCTTATCTGGAGCATGCAGCACTAGAGGAGCCCTATTTGTTACCAGAGCTGTCAATCATGACATTTCATTCCTTTTTATAGCATCAAATAACTTATTCAAAGCAAACTTCTTGGACAAAAATCAGCATGATGATAATTAGCCTTAATGACAGACAACATGTTTGGGAAAAATGTATTTGACTTGTGCTTTCAAAATTTGAAGTTTAACCCATATCCCATCTTATGATCCAGGGCCTTTGAATTTTTTTTGCTTCAATATTAGTTAGCTGTCATTTCATTTGCCTTTTTATGCAGACCATGGTCAGCGTATATAAGGTATGTTGTGTGTCCTGTTTCACACTAACAGCCTGTTTCTCCCCCACAGGATGTGAAGGCCATTGTCACCCACTCCATCCACAGTGCCATCCACTCTATAGGAGGCATCCAGGTCCTTTTCCCTCTGTTTGCCCAGCTTGATTACAAGCAGCTCAACGACAGCAGCGTGGACACCACTGTGTGGTGAGTTGGCCATAAAAATACACACAACAACCTAAAATAAGTGAATACAGACGGTGCTAATTATTTCTTGTACAGTAAATGAAATGTTTCTTTTATTTCTACTAACAGCTGCAGTTGATCCTTAAATTGACCCCAGAAACAGGAAAAGAAGTGAAGAAATGAGCCTGTAAGCGACATTAGATGAAGATGAATCTGCTGCATATGAGAGTTATTGTCTCTCTGAAGACAATTATGCTGCAGGCTAGAAATAACTGATTATATAGAGCAGGGAATGAGAGTGAGAATGAAAGAAGAGCCATGTGGTTTTCCCTGGGGCAGTGAGCAGCTTTTAGAAAGCTGGAGTGTCTGTGTTATTCTACAGGATGGTGCTGATGCCGCTACATCACATGGTCCCTAATGTACTTCCAGATCAGGAGGTTTCTCCACATCATGTTGGCTGCAGTCAGACTGTTTGTCAAATATCATCACAGGCCAACAAAACATGGCAAACAAGTTTATTACAAAATAAATGATCTATGAATTCCCACACAGAATTTCTGAAATGTGTGTGTGTTTTTGGGTGTGTTGCAGTGCCACTCTGCTGGCCTTCCTGGTGGAGCTGCTGAAGAGCTCAGTGGCGATGCAGGAGCAGATGCTTGGAGGGAAGGGCTTTCTGGTGATTGGATACCTCCTGGAGAAGGTCAGTACAAAACCTTCAAAATGAGTCATGTCTAGTTTATTTATTGATTTTTTTAGATAACATGTGAGGGGGCTTTATTTTCATTGTAACCTTCACTCAGATTTTCAAGGTGTTCACTTGTTTTTTTGTACTTTATCCACCTTAATCCTATCCCCCATGAAATATGGGTGCAACTTCCAGTCCTTTCTGTCTAAATGGGACTTTGCACAGAAACGAGATGTGAAACCTGATTATTAGAGCAATTTGGACATTAAAATATGTAAAGTTCATCTGTTTCACCTCAAACGGGATAACATTATTTCCCCGCCCTCTACTAAAGAGTGCAAAGTGACAACATTACCTCAGATAACCTAGACAAGCATATTTAGCCAACTTTATTAGCTACCACCTTCAAATAACATTTCTAGTTTGTGAGGTTGTTAAAATTCTTATTCCACCAAGTAATCCCTCTTAAAATCTGGGAATTATATTGATAAAACTATCCATGACTCTAGTTGTCAGCTCACCACTTTGGTAAATGTCAAGTTTTGAATTAATGATGAATTATTATTGAAAGAATTACATCCCAAATGCACTCAAACTGAACAGCATATTTAAAACACTGCTGTTATAGACAGTTATTTTACTTTGTCATGTAATTAGTACCATTAACAAAGCAACAGGTACTGAGCATTATAGAATATATATAATTTAAAACTTTCAGCTCATTTAACTGTATTGATTTAACAAAAATGAAGCAGTATTTATTACAGCAAATATTTATTTCAGAACAACCACTGTTGATGCTAAATCCATGTAGTAAGCCCTGTATGGGAAGTTACACCCTCATTCATAGCTACAGTAGACCCACAGGAATAGTGTCGTATCCACCTTATTTACTTATTTACAGCTTACAATACAAACAGTGTGAACATGTGATTACAAAAATATATCTCTATATTTACAATTTCGAGTTGAATTCCTATTGAAACAACTGTTGTTCGTAGTTAGCAATGGTCATTAGCTGCTGTACTAGAATGTATGTATTTAATGTACTTCAACTTTAGCACCGGAAGTTTTGCCCACATTCAGTAGTGGCCCCAGGATTAAGGTGGATACTTTTGTTTACTCGTAGATTTTTGAGGCTGTAGCCAGTGGTTGTTCATTTTATTTATTTGAGTGTAGACAAAGCAGCGTTCTTCATGATACCTTTGTATGTCATGTTTTAAAGTGGTTCAGTCTCCATTATTTTTATGATCGGTCAAAAAATATCAAAACTTAAGAAGACCTACAGAATTTCCATTGTTTTGCTAACTGGCTGCTGCTACAAGAGACTGTTAAATTGCACAAATGCAATCACAATGTTCTGAAACATTGCCACTGTATTTGTGCACTATATCTAGCACAGTGTGAATGAGTTTGCATGCATTTTTTTAAATAAAAAACAAAAACAACATCTTTTTGTTACTACCAGATTGGAACACTTCTGAGTACGGTTTATTTAATTCTACCCTTGTATCTCAGTTTAAAATTCTTGTCTATAACGCAATCCCAATAAGCAGCAACACACATTGCAGCTTTGAAAAGGATCATCTATTTAGATCTTCACTTTCTAGCACAAAGCAATGGCAATAGTCAGTTAGTCAGTTTCTGGCTTGCCGCAAGTCACAGTGTGTGTCAAATGTGAAACAAAAGAATATAGGGAGAAACTGTTGTTAAGTGAGCTGTTTCATATTTAGATGCTGGTGCAAATGAGAATTTTCACCTTTGGAAACTGTTAACACACACACCTGAGATTACACAACGGAAAAGCTCCTGCTGACAGTAATTAAATTTGGTAAACATTTCCTGTACAGTAAGCTGACTGCATCCTGACACTGGAAGTTAAATGCTATTTTCATTTAAATGGCTACTCTTTAATCTATATGAATCTAAAGTTAAATATGTTCTGGCTTCTGATGTGTACATGTTCATGTGCATCATGTGTTCGTTTCACTGTTATTAAATTGTCAATCAGTAACCATGGCAACTATGTCACTGCTGAACTGTACAGAAGAAATTTTATTTGGTTACACTGCAGAGACACTTGTTGGTGATTTAATGTTTGAACCTTCCATTATGGAAAGTATTTATGTCGAGATCGCCAAAAATTCAGTTGGATAAATGTCTGCTGTGTGATTAAAGTGATTGTCATTTACATTATACAACAAGAAAGAAATTTAAGCCTATGGGGCACTATTACAGGCATTGTTTTGCCAGTATTCCTCAAAATCATGTCAGCTTTTCCAAATTTTTGAAGATTTGCAAAAGCTTGTGCAGGCGTAGGTTCACAGCAATGGATAACCTTGTCATCGGCATAAAAATTAAAAGAAGCATTCGGAATATTCCGTCCAAGACAATTGGTATAAATAGTACACAACATTGGTCCAAAACCTGAACCTTGAGGTACCTCCTTTTGGATTTGTAGTACCTCTGATGTTACACCCTCTAATTGAACACTCTGGGTTCTGCCAGCGAGATCGTTTGCAAACTGCCCAGTGGCATGCTTTAAGAATCCAGTAGCTTTAAGACAATTCAGAAAGATTCTGAGATTGAGAGTGTCAAATGCTGTAGAGAAATTTACAAAGAGAGACAGAAAACACTTTTTATCTAAGGGCTTTAGAATATCATTGAAAGTGGGAGTGCTGTGTTTTTTTCTAAAACCTGACTGAAAGGTAGATAGAATGGAGTTAAAAGACAGTCTAGTTCAGTCAGTGAGCCTAGTTCTTTTCTTTTCTTTTATCAAAGAATTCTGCCCAGTTCTGCTAAAACCACCACTATAGCTACATCTACTCAAATCTCTTCACTAGTAGCCATTGTTTACATGCTTGCAGTACAACTAAACCACACCTATAGGCTCTGCCCCATTCTTCTCTAAAGTCCCTGGTTGGTTCAGTCATTCTCTGGCCAGAAACAGCTTGAAGCTTTGCAAGATGGATCCATCTGATGACAGACATGGAGTCTGGCCAATCCATGAGCCTTGGAATGTCAATGAAGCCAAGTTTTCACATTAAAAAATGCCAGAGGGTGCACATTAAGCTTTTACAAATGTGTTTAGTCTTCAGATTTTTTTAACTAGGCAAGCTACATACCCAAGATAAAAAAAGTCCATGTCTATCCCATGTGATGGCAAGTCTAAGCTCAAAGAGTGTAAGTCTGTGAAAAATTTGCTTCTTCATCTTTATTTACAGCATAAACAGTAGTATCATTAAAGACTTTAAAGATGTGTAATCTGTTTGGTTTAATACATGTTTTGGTAAAATCTCTATTTTTTAAAATACATTTTTGCAATTTCATATTTTAACTGTGATTTTTGTTTTGTTTTGTGTTGTTGTTTCCTTATTAGCCAATTACAGTAATCTAGTCGTTACACTGAAAAACACTTTCTTTTATATATTTTCTATGGATGGATGGATGGAAAAACAAGTGCAAGTTCAAGTAAAAGTAAAAAAAAAAGGTTTGATAAAAATGGACTGTAAAATCCATCTGAGCGGATACGATCTTGATCTTTGTCAGAGAGAAGGTCAAGGGAAAGAGGGAGCGTAGACAAGAGCAAAAAAAGAGCCAGCAATTACTTCCTAATGCTATCTGTGCAACCAAAGGGAACAAAACAAAGATCCTCAAGGTCGTTACTTCAAGAAAGATTGGCTTTAAAAGCCAACAAATAAGTCTAGAGTGAACCTCTTGAGCTTGATCAGGTTCATCTGAGGGAAGCAGGAAACAGTGCTCTGTGAAGTCGCATTACACAGGTTATTAAAAGTTGATTGCTACTGAAAATGAATGTTTTCAGTCATGCTGGATTACAGCTTACTGTATATTTGTTTTGCTTTTTCTTTTGCCCAGTCATCACGAGTCCACATCACCAGGGCGGTGCTTGAACAGTTCTTGTCCTTCGCCAAATATCTGGATGGTTTACCTCACGGAGCGCCACTCCTCAAACAGCTCTGTGACCATGTCCTCTTCAACGCCGCCATCTGGATTCACACCCCTGCCAAGGTTTGTTTGCTCATGTGTGTGTTTGTGTGACCTTGCTACAGAAAAGAACAACTAAAGCCTGAATAAAAAGAAAACAGGCATGACATATAGAGGGATTTTTCTGAACGGGATAAAAACTGAGACAGGCTTCAAATAGGGAAAACAAAAAAAAAAGGAGAGGCTGACATCTCACTGCCCCTAACAATCATATAAGAAAGGATGTTGCAGGACACAGTGGGTGGAGCTCACACATCAAGCAGGGAAAGGACAGTGCGTACAAGCGAAGGAAAAGTGACATTTGCAGAGACCTGGGGAAAGCAGAGATGTGTAGTTCCTCTCTTCCCTCCCTCTCTCTCTGAGTTAGATGTGAGTGTTTCTGGCATTCCCGGGGGGGGGGCAGTCCGCTCTCCTCCTCCATTATTTTCAGAACTTCCTGACTCCCTGTCTTCTTCCCTTTGACCCTGCAATGTGATTGGCTCTTAGGTAAAGCAGTACCGCTCTCCAGGGCGAGCTGGAGTTAAGACAGGAGACATGTGACTGAGCTGCTGCTGCCGCTTTAGTGACTTTAAAGAAGACATGAGAGTCAGAAACCAACAGCCTGAACATAGCAGTTCAAAGTGGCTAGACAATGTGATTGCCTGTTGGGTTTTTAGCTTTAATGGAGCACTGTTGCAGAAAATTACAAGGAATTCCTTATAAACATCACAAGTCAACAGGGAAGTAGGGAAACAAGACATGCATAATAAATGTTCTGAGCAGTGGCACACACAAAAATCTCTTATCCTTTAATCTTACTCCACTGCACCTTTCCTACGCTCTTTGAGCTTTATTATTTCCCACCTCTCTGGGTGTTTCTAGCACCTTCATTTTGGGCGTGAATAGTCTTGGTTGGTTGGTTTTCACACTTTTTCGATAAAATGTTGCATAATAGCTTTGGTCCATGTTCACACAGGGACATTTACAAGTGGATCAAAATACGTGATGTGTGATGAAAATGCTCTCCAATTGGTCAGAATGTCTTGGGGTTTGTGAATACGTATACAGAGTGGATTATGCAACTTTGATAAATGGGCTTACACATGAAATAAATTGTTCAGATAAATGTCAAATTTGCTTTATAGAATAAATGAATAAAATAATGTGAGGGGGAACTTAATTTTAACTATGTCAAAGTATCAAAACAATCTAAACCAGAGTGATAATGTTACCAAATTACACTGATTGCTGCATTTAATAATCAACAGTAGAAGATGACATCTAGCAGGAGAGAACCAAACACAACCAGTTAGTTTACAAGAGGGTTGTACCAGTAATAAGCTCCACAGCACAGTGGGTGTCTGTCTGATACGAGGGACACAGTAAACGCAGTTTTGTTTTTTGTTTTTTTTAATTTGAAATCAGATCCTATTATTTCTCCATTAATAACCAAAGTGAAAAAAGTGTCCATGCCCACCTGAGAGTGATGCCCAGGTTAAGTCTTATGTCTGGGAAGTGTTGAATGTTCATAATCTTTGTAATTTTTAACATACAGACAGCAGTCTGGTGAGTGGAAGAAAAAAACAACTTACCCAGTTGTTTTTGAAGATCCCTCTAGGCCAGTGGTTCTCAACTGGTCCAGCCTCAGGACCCATCAACATCTTTGCTGACGACCCAAATTTCCACAAATTTTTGTCAGTGCATGTTTAGTAAATAACAATATTGCAATTAAGATCTGGGATGGAACAGAATTTATGACAGAAATGAGGGACAGGACAAAAATGTTTTATACCCCCTTTCCCCATGATAACATAGAAAGTCAATTTTCCAGAGATCTTGAAAATTGTTTCACTAACATGGCAAAGCTGCTTTTTCATTGCAACAAAGGGAATAGATGACTTGAAATATTGATAAAACATTTAAATGTACCTATTATCACAATAAAACAGACTAAAAGCAACGGTACTGTTGCATGCACTTCATAGACTTTTGCCACACTTTTTTTCCAGATACACATTCGCGACCCACTGAAAACCAGTGTTAATCTAGGCTGGAGGATTTTCTTTTAGTGTAGTCTAGTAATTTCATTAATATATTCTAATAAATAAGGTTACATAGAGGTTAATTATCAATCTAAGAGTTTTCTCCAGTGAAGACTGTAAAACTGAAGAAGAAAAATATGAGGAAAGAGAAGGTTAAGGCTTTAAATGTAAACATGAAGAAAAATCACTGCATAGCTTTAACTTTAAAATGATGAGATATGGCAAAAAAGTAGGCAATTTGTAAAAAAGAGAAGTTTCACGTGCTAATCTTTTGATGCTCGCACTTCTGATTGTACTACCATGGTCAACAAGGTCCACTTTACAAATCTCACAGATAATCTCTATGTTACAGAAGCAGAGTTTAGTTTGTCACCAGCTAAAGGCGAGGGAGGAATAATTATGTCACACACTTACATTAACAAACACTCGCTGTCTGAGAAAGGAAAAAAAGCAATTGATAGCTGAGAGGAGGAGCAAGGTGGTTCTTGAAATTTGTTCTTCTGAAATCGCAATGAAAAGTTGATTTAGTCCGTGAAAAATATCTCATAAATTACATCATACCAGTCCTCTATAGTTAGAGCTGCTAACTAAAGCCAAGTACTTAGTTTTCTTATCTGTAGGTTACAGTAACTTACTGTAGTTTTCATTAAGCAAGGTTTTTAACTTTGTCATGATAATAGTAAAAATCAAACCACAATGATACTTGTTTTATACTATTGAAACAAAAACAGTCGCTTTAGTGACTTTATAGGTTTATTTCTTGTTCTGATTGACCAAAAATGTATATTTACCTGCACATTGTCTGAAATGCACTAATACATTGGCAATTTTTGATTTCCTAACACTGCCAGTGTAATTGTGCAATTTAGATCATGAGCAGGAATGCATGTGATTTTTAATAAGGGATGCACAATATAAATTTTTTGCTGATATCCAATATGCCGATATTTACCAATTCATTTTAGCCAACAGCGATATTGATTATGATATTAAAATGTGTATTTCCCTAAAATGTCAGTCCTTTAAACACATTTTAATGTATAAAGATGAATGAAGAAACGCACTTAAAACAGTACTCAAAACACACTTTGAAGTTTAAAGATTGAGAATGAACAAAGAAAAAGACTTAGGTCTGTTTGTCCAGCCTTTAACATTACAAACTTATTAGTTAAACTTGCAAAAAATTTACAGTTGGTACATGCTGATATTAACACCCAAAATATTGGCAGAAATTTTAAAATCTGCCGATACCAGTATCAGGCTGATAATATCATGCATCCCTATTTTAAATGTATTGATACTACCCTACACAAATGTCTAATGAAAGTGATTTAGTTTTTTTGAAGTTCTTGGTTTTTTTTTAATAGTATCAGTCATTAAAATGTAGAAAATTTCACAATTTCTATACACATTGTGTGAAACAGTACCGAATATTGAATTCTGAGGACTTAATTTTCAACTATTTTGCTCTGATCTAGTAATTTCAGATGCAGATGCAGCCATCCCTGTAACAGATCAACACAGAGGTGTAATGTGAGAAATGTAATGAAGGCCATTTGAACTGCAGTCATCATTAATTGTAAGCTGTGATGTGGTTTAGTCAGGCCTCAGAGCTCCCCTAATTTTCAGCCATGAGTCACCCCCATTAAGGGTGGTCCACAGCAAGACGGTCACTGTAATGAGCTCAGAGATTTGTGAGCACATGGTGGGCTCAAATCTGAACTCGGGTGATGGAGAGAGTTGGTTTAAGGATTATGGATTATTATTTAGGAGTGGCAAACAGGAACAGTAGGAGGTAAAAAAAAAGAGCAATTGGAAAGCGCTCTCCTTAAATGTCATTGCTGCTTAAGAAGCTTCTTAGTTATTTGATGGCTTCAGGCACAGAAACATCAAAAATAACACAAAGCGGAAACAACTTCAGTGCTCTTGCTCGAGGGAAGTTTCCTCCTGTCCCCCTGTGGCTGTCTATTCACAATAAACGTGCCTTTTGTTTGAACACCAGAAACACACAGAGAAGATTTGTTTCAACCCAGCAGGTTGCTGACAGTTTGTATTTGTCCGTCACCCTTTATGTTTGTCTGTCTGAAGGTTGTCAACATTTTAGTAATGAATCGCTGCCAACCTATTGGTGCAGTTTAGACAGCATGAAGGAATTCACCTATGAATTTTTAATAATAAGACAATTAATAACCCAGCTCAGGAGCTATATCACTGTTGCTGTGGTTTCCAAATAGACTACTAGAACCATATCAAAATTAAAAACTCTGGTATCTGTCTACCTTAGTGTGTGTTTATGTTTATATTAACCTTGATATTTCAATTGTTTGTATACAGGTCCAGCTTTCCCTCTACACATATTTGTCATCGGAGTTCATCGGCACAGCTACCATCTACACCACCATCCGACGTGTCGGCACTGTCCTGCAGCTTATGCACACCCTCAAGTACTATTACTGGGCCATCAACCCACTGGAGTGCAGCGGTATCAGTCCCAAAGGTCTTGGTATGTTTACCCTTGCGCCCCAACATATTCTCTCAACAAAAGAACAAAAGAGTCCATTTTTACAATCAGTTGAACCGGATTCAGCAGGTAAGATGTTTCTTCCTGCTGCATCTGGTTCAAGTAAAAAACAGACAAGCACTCAAGCATTTAGCCTGCCCCCTAACCTTACAGTGAACTCTGGTCAGAGTGCAGCTGCCCTAATCTGTGCCAGACCTGAGAGACAGAAGTTTGGTATTCAGCTTACTGTTTTCTGGCACATTCTCTGTTATACTTTTAATGACCTGTAGGCCACTGTGGCTGATAGATGGGGCAAATTTAAATCACAGTGATCAGAAACACAGCAGGCTGGCTGTTAACTTTTAATAAAGGCAGTGACATCAGCTAACAACAGACTGTATTGAGATGAACTGCTCATTGATTTTATATCGTTGCAGCGTAAGGGGGGTGGGGTAAATTCCCAGAGCAGTTGGTGACGTGGTGTGCTGCTGTATTTGCCCTGGCCAAGTTTAACCAACCAGGAAAGAGCCGAACAACTTTCTGTCTAAATCCAAAATTCCATTATACATAGATCTCAATGTTTTAACATGTTTAAAGAACCTATCTAGTGTGTTAAGAAACAAATTTTAGATTTTACTTCATAGGGACTTTATTTTTTTCTTCCACGATACTTCAGGAGCCCCAGTAACACACACTACATATAAATAGCTTTCTTATCATTTCCAGTTGAGCTATTAGAAGGTGTTTTATGAAAGAGAGAATTTTTTAGGAGGAGTTTCCAAAGAAGCTTTTACTGTAAGTTGACAAATCTGTTCTAGTGAACTGCTTAATACAACCCTTTGAAGACCCCTTGAAGTCAGCATCCCATAAAAAATAAATAGCTAACTGAATTGTAATACATATTCTAGGCTATTTTAGGTTAAGATTCCACAGCTAGATCAAGATGCATGAAATGAAGGTTTCTTCTTTGTTTTTTCTTCCAGTGCAGAGATAATAATAAAAAATATGTGGTAGATTTTGCTTCACACAGACTCATATGTGACTCCCTCTTCCCTTGATAATGTGTCTGTGTTGCTGGAAGTGAATAAGATCACTACATAAAAGATAATTTGCCTTAAAATGTTTCTTAAAAGGAAAAGCTGATTGTATGAGAGGACTCTGCACCAAAGTCAAATCTTTTTGTTCTCATGAAATTCATTCACATTCCTCTGGACCTTTTTTTAAATGCATGATATTTGGAAACATCACAGTAAAGACTATTTGAAAAAGAGCAGCAAACATAAAGAACATAATTTTCCAAACACTACATGGAGTTAAAATCAGATTTGATTTTCTCTGCCTTTGTAATTCAGGAGAGAACAGTGCTTGCTGCAGAGCCAAGCTTCAGAAAGGTTGGAGCAGGCCTTTTACTTTAATCAACCTCTTCTTCTGCCCGCGACCCTTCACCGACGATGAGTACGCATCCATGTTGCCATGGCAACAGACCAATTTGATTGGCAGATCCAAGGGAGCTTTTGGAATTTCTAATCATGTGTCTGTCTGGCTCCCTTTCTGTTTGGTGATATTGCTGTTTGACTGCTGGGATTTGGCTCCGTAAAGACGAGCTGATAACAGCAGCAATTAGCCTCACACACGTACTAATGGCTGCTCAAAGCAAAAGGATAACGTTAGATGTGCTTTGGAAGTGTGCACTCGACTTTTCTGTAAGAGGGTGATATGCATTGATGGAATTAATTTTGCATAACAATGGGCAGATATTTTGATCATGAAAAAGGCTTTGTGGATGGAATTTTTTTTTAAGTTAGCTTTAGCCTGTAGTAAAGACATTAATCCAAACAGCTTTATACAATTGGTTACAAATACGTTGCTATTTTCTAAGCCTTTTCTTATTCAACCACCTAAGACTATTTGATGTAAAATTTCAAACTGCTTTTAAAAATACAAAAGAGAGAGAGTGTGTATAGTACCTGGTAAATCCACCTCAGGCCTTTTGCACGGTGCAGATGCACTGCTTTTTAACTCTACAGCTGAATAAAAATGCAGTAGAAACATTAATTAAATATATTCCATGGAGAGAAACAATAATTATTTTGAAACAAATAAGTAATAACATAAATATTTATGCATTAGTTTATTTTTTTATTATTCATAAGCATTTCCTGAAAACTTCTATTCATTTGACCTCATTAATTCAACTGTTTTATGTGTTGTGATGTACTTTTAATCCACTGCTTCTAACCTGGAGTATTGGTCTCTGTAGGAGTGGCATCTAAAAGATCTCATGGGATCAAAGACAGTGTCTGCATTAATGCATTAATGAAGATGAATTAATTTCCATAAGTGTATAAAAATTATTTCATTTGCTATTAATTGCATGATTTATTGTTCCATTTTGGTTAAGCCGCTGCAGCATCTACCTGCAGCCACAGCGATGTAAAACAAGTCCACTACTGCTTCTTAATGTCTCATTTCACTTTTAAAATACAGACAGCTTAGTGGACAGGTTAGAGTCATCATTTGCACCTTGTGTTATCAAACATTTGTCTTCATGCTGTTTTCATATTTTCCTTTTCAACCCAGAAGAAGTTCCTTTTTCTGTGACTAACTTCTGTTCAAGTCATGAATTTCATCGTTCACAGTGCATATTAGAAGAACAAAAAGAAACCGTGAAAACTCATCAGGGATATTTGAGTGTGCAACTTTTTATTATTCTCAGTAGTATGTTTAATAAAATGCTTTATTTAAAACTTGTGTTTCTCGCAAGTCCATGGCCCGCTCAAAGACAAGCCTTGTTCACAATGTAAAATGTATTAAAATATTTCAAACACTTCAGGATACAGAAGGTGTGATACTACATGCATGCAAATTAAGTGCAAAGAAAGGAAAAAGAGAGATTATGGATGATCGTATCAATCACGAAAGGCTTGCTAGATAGCTTGCAGCCTTCTTTGAGGGATGCTGCAGTGACACATGCATTGACCTCCACTCACTCCTGCCCATATGGATGTGTGTTTTTGTGTGAGGAGAGGGAGGGAAAATGAGCTGATGCTGTAATGAGCCAAACTTCTTAACTGTGCAGACGTTTATGATATGATACATGGGGTCACTGTGAAAAATAATTGTGAAGTTCTTAGTTTATGTAGGATTTTCCCACATTAGGAGAGGGAGACCTGCAGTAATTCAATATTTTGTGCATGATTCCTGAAACCCAAGAGCCAAGTTCAGGCCCTGCTTCATGTCATGATCTTTTATCAACCTGAAGTCCCTTTATCTTTCAAAATAAAAGCAGGTCTGTATCCAAACGAGAAGTCAGTTACCCTTACTTAAAGACAGTACAATAGAAAATATTCTCAATCAAAATATTAAGCGACTTAGTCAGCCACAAGTAATAATGAAATCAGTCAGAATTTACCTTAATTTTTGCCAGCATTACCTGACATACCAGACAGACTGTGTCACATCACCACCGTATGGGATATATTTCACATCAAACAGGGCAACAGCCTATAGTTTGTGTTTAAAAAGGGCAAAACCTTTCATGAAGATTGAGAGAATGATAGGATTAATGTTCTGTCTGTCCAGTTCTGATAAATCTGTCATTTAGCTACATCTTCTTATTGATTCATTTATTCTCAGACCGGTCAAAACATTTCAGTTTGAAGCTTTGCAAGCTAGATCTGCTAGATGACAGACATGGAATCTGGCCAGTCCATCGGCTTTGTCAGTGATATAACCCTGTTGTTTGTCATGTGGAGAAAGTGTCCGACTGTGTGGGACTCCCTTTTTTTTTCGAAACAAGAAAGAAACAAGCTTAAAGAAAAAGGTTTATGTCCCATCATTTATGCTATACCCTGATGTGTGTTGTTTTATTATAATGTACTGTGAATAGTGTGCAAAATCTGATAATGAATCTTCTTTAGTATTCTTAAGCACTCACAGAGGAATGTAGAAAAACAAGCTGAACAAAAAACCCTGCATTATTTCTCAGTATTTTTAGCCAAAACCATTTAATGGGCATGTTTAGATGTTTAAAGATGCCCAAATTATTTCAGCAAGCACACCATTGTGTACATTGATGCACACACAAAGGAACAGAAATTCAAAAGGTTCATTAAATAAACCCCCTTTGATTCCTCTCAGGTTGTCATTATCTGGCAGAAATTGGATCTTTTCACAGTAATTAGATAAAAGCGTCAAGTCAGTTCGGGATTAAAAGAAAATAAAATGAATTTCATGAAGTAAAAGAGGATAATTAAGGTTGCCCTGAAGAAGCGGTTTAGATGAATGCAAGCTTTGTTTAAATCCTCTGGTGACAAAAGCGACTTTAAATCGGAGGTTGCACTTGCACACATGCACCTGGTGCTCTCGTTTGACACGGACCTGCTGTGTAGCCCTGATGGTTAATGAGTGTCACCATCCCTCCAACATGTACCAGCTTGACAGATAAAAGGATGATGGATCACAGGGGATCGCTTCAGTGTCATGTTTGGGCTTCAGTCAAGAGCTGGTGAGCGGCCTGAAACACCTACGCACTCATATGATTCAGGGGCAGCAGAGCATGACAGAGATATAGAGGGAGAATCCTCATATCTTCTTTCCTTCAGACCCTCCATCTTTGATGTTTTTGTTCACTCACTTCCTCTGGCTAAGCAGCTACAAGTCCAGTATCTGCAACGGTTCTCAGAGGCAGGGGGCGTTTTACTGAACTTCCAATAAACACTGTTTTGCACACTTAATACTTTCCATTTTTTGTTGATCTGAAATCAGGCTGATTCCAAACATCCTGACACAGCAGAGAATGCACTGGCTTTATGCACATAAGCCAAACATCATAAGCTTTTATTGTTGCCCTATAAACCTAAGAAACATCAGTAGTGAATATAGAGTGCTGATGAGAGTAGGTATCTTTAGTTTATTGTGTACCAGCCAAGTTTGTTTGGTGCTGAAATCTGTAGAAGAGAGTTTAAACTAGGAAAGAGAAGTCAGTTTAAATTGGTGCAGAGGCCTTTCAGGTAAAAATACACTGGTATAACCTGCCTTGATCTGAGTGGTTGTAGTATTGTCGACTCTTTGACATCATTTGCCATTAGTGCATTATATTTGGCAGCCGCTTTGGCTGACTCATCACTGCCTTAAGCTATTTGTGTATCTGGTACACATAGTTATAAAATAACTATAAAAAAAGTATAATTTCAACACCAAGATAAATAGAAAAATGAGTTTTTAGTTTTCTTCTTTGATAGCATTTAATAGTGCAGTTATTCTGTAGTTGAATATAAGTATAACAAAAAGTAGTTAATAACCTTGGCTGAAGATGAGTTTTGTGTGTCTGGGTACACATGTGTGAAGTAGGGCTGTAAAATGATTAAAATGTTTCATTAAATTAATCACAGGTTTCTGTTGATTAATCATGATTAATCACATATTGATGCCCAAGTCCCCTGTTACCACTTGCCAAACTCCAGTGAACCGCTCGCCCGCAACAATAATAATCAGTATACAGTTTATTTGCTATCCATTTGGGAATTGTGCTCACCAACATGTCACAGGCAGACTTCCTGAGGAGCCTGCATTGCTCAGTGAAGGGGGTTTAGTGTAGCACTAAAACTCCCTTCACTGATCCATGCATGCTTCGCATTGAGGTGGTACTTAAGGCTGGTATTGCTATAAACTATAACTTCTTCCCACAGAGTGTACATATCACTTTAATTGTCTTGAATGGTGCGTCTTTGGGTTTTTTTGGAACACAAACGTCCAATCCAGAAGGTCAACATTTTCATCACAATCATCAATCTGCTTTGTTTGTTGGGATAGCTTTGACCGTCTGACTGCGTTAGTGCGGTGACAAGTGCATATTGGGTGGAATTGTGGAAAATATTGGAAGGCTCCTTCTGTGTTTGCGCTAAATGCATTAGAAAAATAACAAATTAATCCTGTAACTTAATCATAACACATTAACTCATTTTTCACAACTGAAGTGTAAAAGCATTACAGCCCTTAAAAGTTTCTCCTTGAGGACATGCCATATTGTATCTAGCGTATCAAACTGTATCATATCCTATCGTATCATATTGTATTGTTTCCAGTGAAGATAGCATATCATATCATTTGGTATGAAGTTGTTTCTTTATGAATTGCTTGAATGTTTATTGGTATAGCGACTGAAATAAAGCAGGTAAACTGTTCATCACTACAGTATTTAAAGCCAGAGCTAATTTGTAATGCCAATCCCTAGCTGGGCCCTTAAAATACAGAAAACTCGACAACAAATACACAAAAAAACACAATCAAAATCTGTTATCCTAATGAACTGTATTGTATAGTGTTGTATTGTATGGTATGATATGTACTATATTATTATTATTGTTTTTTTTGTTTTGTTTTTTTTTACATTTGCAAATATAAGAGGAACAGTGTTTGTGGGAAATGTGCTATTACATTTGCAGTAGTCAACTGCTATTTCAGTTGTGGGATTATTACATTAAAAGCAGCAGATTTGTATTGAATTTGTGGTTTGTTAAATTTGTGGGCAGTTGTTATGTTTGCATGTGTTACATATGCTCAATTTAGAAACCATTCGTTTTACGATGCAATCATCATGACTATGTTTTTTCCAATCTTCACAAACATTAAAGTCCGTTTTTGTAAAAATGCAATTAGCTAATTCCCAATCTCTAACAATAAAATGCTAAATATCACTTTACCTTTTTTTCTTTATAGAAATAAATAAAAGTTCTTTAATTTAAGGCTATAAGGTTGCTGATAAAAATGTTTATTCTTTATAAAAGTGACACTGATATGTGCTATTGCTTCAACCTCTGATATCCAACAAGAGAAGCTAAATGCAGACAGTGCACACATACACAGAGGACTAAGGCAGTTATGACTCACAATAATGAAGTAAATGCTTTGACAGTGTCATTAATGTCAGAGCTTTCAGACGGCCGCAGTGACATCACACCCAACATGAGAAATTGCTTGTGCTATGCCTCAGCTGCTTTTGTGTTTTAAGCTTGATTATTCCTTGGTAGCTCAGCACAGCAAACAGATGACGGAGTGTCAGAGCTTTAGAGTGTATACACTGGATTACACATCGCCTGTTTGGTTTGGATCATTTGGTCCATCAATCACGTTTTTGTAAATTGCCGTGTCTTAGCTGTAATCAGTTAGATTAGTACAACTATAAAATATCCAGATTGCCAAATTGCCTCTGGAGTAACTGGAAGGGATTTTCAGTTTACACTTCGATCATAGAGTCTGTGTTTATGTGTATGTTAACATGTTTTTCTCTGCTCTCCAGGAAGCCTAATAAAACCTAATATCAGTAAACAGTAGGGCTCACTGAGACAACAGACTGATCATTATCGTGCATAAAAATGGATTTTTAACAGGAAATTGTTCTTTTGTTTGTTTGTGTTTGTTAAGACGGACCACGGCCATCACAGAAGGAGATCATCTCACTCCGAGCCTTCATGCTTCTCTTCCTCAAACAGCTCATCCTAAAGGTACAGCGAGTAAAATGCATTATAATCTTTACCACAGCTTCAGTAGCAAGAAATCACCTTTTCCAGTATGTCCTGTGTAGTTCTCTTCCCTGCTAGAGGATACTTGTTTTATCTGAGTGTGGAGAATCTCATCAGATCAGGAGCATAAAAGGAGCTGTGTAGCTTTTGTGTTTATTAGTGCTTGTATTGATTAAGGACATTTCGGCATGAATGAGATTGAGAGATCAACCAAGAATAGGATGAATGCAGTCATTTAAGGTTAATGAAAAAAATTATGAAGTTTTTTGGATTTATTTTTTTATTTTTTTTTTCCCAGGACCGGGGTGTGAAGGAGGATGAGCTGCAGAGCATTCTCAACTACCTGCTGACCATGCATGAGGTAAATGCTTGGTTTCTATGTCTAACGACATACTGAGAGAGAGATGGGGAAGACAATGAGAGTGGACAAGTAAAGCTGGTGTGCATTATAATTTGTGGGCTGGACTTATAGTCCATTCAAAGGAGTGAGAGTGTGAGTCAGCTCAGGCGCTGTGACAGCATGAAGAATGGTGCAACAATGAAGTGAACAGAATGTACTCTTCTGTAACAATTACATCTATTCTTGCTCTGCTATACCACCTGCTCCGCTACAGCCCCCCTACTCCCTTCTCGTCCAGTCTTACAACTCTGTCTTTGTCCTCTTCACCCCTCCATTGATCCGTCTGTTCAAGCTTCATCTGTCTCCTTTATTTACCTGTTCACCTTTTCTCTTTCTTCTCCCTGCAGGATGAGAACATCCACGATGTGCTCCAGCTTTTGGTCGCTCTCATGTCAGAACACCCAGCATCTATGATCCCAGCATTTGACCAGAGGAATGGGATAAGGTGAATACTTTTGCTTTAACTTCCATTACAAGAGGTGCCTTTTTGACTGACCGCTGAGGTCTGCCCTACATATGACTTTGTCCGTATACTGACTGACTGGCTGAGTAACTGAGTGAGTGACCCTACTTCCAAAGGCCTACCATGACAGAGTTGCGTTTGCTTGGACTGAATGCTGTCGGTAATGGCTACTGTGTTAACTAGAGCCATACATACAGAGCTGCGCTATGGGCGGGGTTTAGTGGGACTGAAAGCCCTCTAAGGGCTGTCTTCACTGCTCTAAATACTCAGATATAGCTTTAGCACTGTGTTCGTTTTACCAGAACTGCACCACGTTTTTGTATGAAATAAAGAATAAAACAAACCTAAAAGCTTTTGGGAAAGATGTTTTTACTTCTCTACTGACCTGCTTTGGAGTGACTATGTGATAGTTGAGGGGGAAAAGGTAACTTCTTGTGTGAATGCTTGTAGTAAAAAGACTGCTGGTGAATTAACCATTAGCTTTGACTTAGTCACAGCAGCACTTTTGTCAAAACCAGACATTTCTTTATTAAAACAAGAGAAGAGGGCAACCAGAGCTGGTGACTCGAGTCTGCAACTTGAACTCCAGTCGCACAAATCGGTGACTTGAGACTTGGAATCATACGCAAGACTCCAGACTTGACTCAGAGTCTTGATTTTAGACTTCTGCACAGTCTTCTGTTTTTAATTTTTCATCAAGATCTCCTGTCCCCCGTCACTCATTCTCCTATCGTCCCTTTCTCTTTGACCATTCTTGGGTCTTTAACGCTGCAGCGTCGGATGCTCTCTCATCTTTGTCTGTTTTCACGCTGCATAACAATGACACACACAAACACGATGCTCATGCACACACCTACACTAAAATGCACGCTAACATGTTGGTAGGCTAGACTTCAGGCTTCCATCTGTTGAGGGCAAAAGTTTCAGAATACTGGAGAATAAACAGTAGCACTTTCTCCTCTTAAAGCTCCTCTCTGACCATGGAGGACCAGTGCGTCAGCGCTGTGTGTGTGCGCTCAAACTGTGTGTGTTTGTGTCGCCCACATGAGCCAGGGGTGTGCACTATGTTAAAAAAAGGTAAAAATTCCCTTAATACTATATGTTTATGGGGAACAAATAAATGTTAAAATCTACACATTTGAGTTGTTAAGAGAACGCTACTGAGACGTTTGACACGTCTTTATTTGCAGGAAATATGATAAATGTGATGTTTATTAGTGTTTCATATGTACACAGAGAAGATCTAACAGGAGAGAGAGGGGACAGCATTTAGCTATACATTTAAGTTGCCACAATAAATTTGGCTAACAAAAAATAACAATAATGACAAAATCACTTTGCCAGCCAGGCATTTCAACAGGCACCCCAGATAGTTGCGGTCAGCCATATACTAGGCTTTAACTAGTCTTGTTTATTTTTGGGCTGTGCCTTCATTTTGAGGGACAGAAAAGTGGATAGAGTCCGAAAGTAGGGAGAGAGAGTGGGGAATGACATGTTTTAAAGGAGCCACAGGCCAGGTTTGAACCCTGAGTTCAAGAGTCTCTGCACATAGAGTAGGCAGAAAAAAGCCAGCGGGCTACTGGTGCTCTGCTACCTCCTAAAAAGTATTAGACCTAAAACTGTTTTTAGCCACTTTTTTATATGAACTAGTGCACATTAATTTGATTTGATTGTACTTCATGCATCATGCACAAAGACTGCCCTAACATCATGAGTTTATAAGATACCAGAAATACCATTGCAGTGTTCCAAAAAATCAATTCATAGCAAGAAATTAAAACGTTTAATGATCTTTTCCCAGCTCAGTCATCCATTATTAGCTGGATCCATTATTAGCCCAGTGCTTCCCAATGTGAGGGCCCACTGGTGGGACCTGGAGGCCCTTAAGGTGGGCCATCACAGGTCATGTAAGATACATTAAAACCAGACAAACAACCACATTTTAAATTATCATAAAATGCTTATTTAAAAGTTAATGATTATTAAAAGGAATCTCAGCCAGAGGGTTTGATTCACATGCTGCTTTTTTGTCACAGAGTCAGTGTCACAGTTTAATTGGTGTTGGATTAACTAGTGACACTCCATTAAATGTTCTGCTTGTCCACTCACTTCATGATTCTCAGAGTTTATTAGTGCATTTGAGGACAAAACCTTGCTTGGAGAGTTTGCAGAGTTGCAAAGTACTATTAAAGGGATGAATACTGGTAAAGAAAATGTAAGTGACTTTACAGGTATCTGATCAAAAATATGTAAACACTGCTGGCTTGTTCATTGTATTTTGGCACTCTGCAAATCCTTATTTGATACAGTTTATGTCTCTGAAGGCACTGATAATTTGTGATGGTTTGGAAGCAGCAGCAAAAAGTGATGTTTGAAGCTATTTCAGCTGGCACACGTCAACCAGAATAACTATGAGTCTTATGGATGAATGAGGGTTTGGTGGGCTCTGGAGAATTTTCAAATTTGCCAAAGGTTGGCCAAGCCTGTATCAGCTTATTACTTTATATCTATTGTCTTGGGTGGATCAGTTGTTGATTTACAACTTTTAATGAAAGAGAGAGATTGTAGTGCTGACTGTATCAGTGTTTTTTCACTGAGGAAGAAAAGATGTCTCTACATCCACAGGAAGTTTTCTGACTTTTACCTTGGTGAACCTTACCTCCCTGTCCCTCTGGTTACCTCCTATGTGAGGCTTTCTGTAGTTCTGCTGATCAATTTAAGAATATTTGTGCCTTCCAGTAGAGCAGGGGTGGATCCAGACTTTTCTACTCAGATCTGGAAAAATCCCAAAAGCGCACCTGGATATTAATGTTTTAGTTGCTAGGCAGACTGGGAATTTTTTTCCCTTTTTTTTAATCACCCTTTAGACTGCCAGAAAAAAACTGTTCTGCCAGAATGTTCAGTTGTTTATTATCAGGCTGCAAGGGTTTGTTTACTACATGCTTAAGTTTTATGTTTTCTGCTCTAAATTTTGGCTCCTCTAATCATTTAATTTATATGTTTAATATGTCTTTGTGTTTGAAATGTTACAGGGTGATCTGCAAACTCCTGGCCTCTAAGAGTGAAAGCATTCGGGTCCAGGCCCTCAAAGTCCTTGGCTACTTCCTGAAGCACCTCGGTCACAAGTCAGTACCTCTTTGTCTCTGTCTGATGGTTTTCTTTGTGTGGTTCTCAGTTTAATGATGACTCACTGAAAACAGGAAGTACCTCAAGCTCTTCTTCTGATTTTGCCATCACAACTGAAACACAGATCCTATTTAGTATGCCTGCAAGTGAGAACAAACACTGCAGTAAAACTAAAAAACTACGGCAGCACAGCCTCCAGTGAGACACAAAATAGCTGTTTGTTTGTTCGTGTATGCAAAAGATAATGTCCTCATCATCATGTCCAGGTGGAATAATCATGTCGACACCGTGCACTGGCAGGGTGGAGGGACCTTGATGAGCAGCAATGAATGCTGGGGGATTTATTCCTCCCACGTGACATACACATGTCTCGCTGCACGACATGAGAGCAGGCAGTTAAACTGCACCTGAGCCCTGCACATTCACTCCCCCACCTACTTAGCATCTGCTCCAACCAAACAGCCTTTCAGTTTACTTTTGATACCTGTGGAAATGAAATATTTATTCAGGTAAAAATGTAGTCATACAGTGAACAGAACATTATAAAGATAAACACTTGAACTTTTTCGGTGTTTTTTCACAAAATGCTTTGACCGTTTCAAATGACCTACATACTTTCTCACAGATATCCAACTATAGGTCATATCAGTTATGTGTTCAGTTAGGACTGAATAAAATGGCTATAATTCCAAAATGATTAATGCAATATTTTTGTGAAATCCCTTAAAATAAAACTAAAAGTCCAGATTTCAGTCACACGTGTTTTTGGCTGACTACTCAGCCCTACACATGGGTCTGTATGTGACTGCATGACTGACTGACCAAGTAACTGAATGAATGACTACACTTTCAGAGCCTTACAGAGTTGCAGCAGCGGGACATCAAAATATTTAATGTCTAATATGAAAAGATGTTCTTGCTCTATTCCCGCTCTGCTTCGGCATGGGTTTGCTGGTGTATCCAATGGCTGCTGCTGCGGTAGCTGTAAGCTCGGATGTAGCTGTTTGAAAGCGGCAGTTTAATCGGAACTGGATCACGTTTCTTTTTAAAACAAGAGCAAAGAGCCACACCGAAAGCTTGTCTTTGCAGAGAAGATGTTTATGCACATCTTCTGACTGGCTTTAGCATCAGTTTCATTCACCGAGAAGCTCCACCATTATCAATCTAAGGCAGCAGTAGCCTGTCAGCTCAAGAGTAGCACATGCACAGGATGCACTTTGTCTTGTCGCTCTGGTTGGCCGTCATGAATATAACAGACAGAAAGTCCCTCCAATCACCTTCTGAGAATTTTTTTGAAAAGTCCTGCCTTCCCAAATGCTTTCTATGGGAGCTTTCCCAGATAAATATGAAATATATCCAAATATATCAATGCAATGGATATGGTATATGGAACAGTTTATCTGGCATGTCAAGTTAATGCTCTGTCTATAGTGCTGTGGATCCTAGTGCAGTGGGACCCTAGGGGACACCTTGTTTAAGGGAGTTGACAGAGCTACTCCTCTCCCCTGTCCGGCATTACAGCAGGCATCCCAGATAGTTGCGGTCAGCCATGAACTAAGTTCTAACTTAGTCTTGTGTTTTAATTTCACATTTGTTGTAGCAGTGGCAGAATCGTAACAAAATCATAAAATTTGTGTTGCCGTTCAAATCAAAAACAACAAACAAATTGGATTTTCTTTTACTTCTCTGACCTTGAGACTGAAACCATAACAACAGGTGTATATTGCTGTATTGCGCACCTCCATGTCGTAAACTCTGAGGGCAAGGCCGGGGCATGTTATTTAAATGACGATTGTTTTTAGCCGCCGTATTTATTAGCACCCACACAGTTGTATGGTGTTATTGGGCAGACACATCCTAAGATGGTTTCTACACCTTAATTTGTGCTGGTTTCTTTTCATGTTTTGACAAATGAGGGTGAGTAGGTGTGAAGTCCTTTATAAATACAGTTGTCATGGTGTATCGTTTTGAAACATTGCATACCTCAGAAATGTAAGATGACATTCTCAGGACTTGTGCTTTTATTTTCCATGATTGGAGATAATTTCAGCCGTACAACAATGAATTACTGTGAAATATCTTAATGTCATTAATGATTACATTGACTTTAGATTAAGGCTCTAGGCTCTAGTTATTAGCTGTTCACGGGGCTTTGAATTAGTTTTGCATACATTTTAGTTTCTTTTTAATAGCACTTAAAAGTTATCTGACCTTGATTTCTTTGTCTGTCATGTAAAAAGGCTCTTAGAGACATTATTCACCCACAGGCAAGGTTTCTAATTTGCAGCCGTATGAATGTTGCCACGGTGACTCCTGCAGCGTTAGTGTTCTGTTAATGCCTCTTGTTAATAATTTCTCTTGTTGGTATTCATCTCTTGTCCTCTTTGGTCCCGTCATAACTGACAGGACCACATGGTGCCAATATCAGACCGTCATGCAGCTTGTGACAATCACTGTCTATTTTAACCCTCATAAATTCTGTTGTGTGAGTGCCAAGCTGTGTGTTTGACTGTGTGTTTCTGTGTGTTTCCCTGCAGGAGGAAGGTGGAGATCATGCACACACACAGCCTGTTCACACTGCTGGGGGAGAGGCTGATGATGCATACCAACACCGTCTCCATCACCACCTACAACACTCTGTATGAGGTAGGTGATTGTGATGTGACGCCCTTTTTAGTCTGTTTGGAGTCATAAGGATCACAGCGATTGTCTCGGCTTGTAATTGACAGCTGTTAATCTTTTGTGTGTGTGCAGATTCTGACAGAGCAGGTCTGTACTCAGGTGGTTCACAAACCCCACCCTGAGCCTGACTCCACTGTCAAGATCCAGAATCCCAGTAAGTCCAAAAACCACTGTTACATAGACTCTTCTTCTTCAGTTTCTTTCTTAATGCCTGGTATCATGTGCTCCCTCCCTATTTTTTCTTTCTCATGTATGCCTTTTTATAAGAATGCCTGTCCTGCTCTCTAATCTCTTTATTCCTCTCCCTTCCCTACTAACTGCTTATTCCTCTCCCACCCAGTGATTCTGAAGGTGGTGGCCACCCTGCTGAAGAACTCCTCCCCAAGCGCTGAGCTGATGGAAGTCAGGAGACTCTTTCTCTCTGACATGATAAAACTCTTCAGCAACAGCCGTGAAAACAGGCGGTAAGAGCACAATCAAAGCTTAAAAAAAAAAAAAAAATCATTTACACCTTAGAATGACTGATACATTCAAATGTAAGTCTTAAAGCGGCCAGACTCACCTGCAAGTTTTTGTGTTTGTGTTCCAGCTGCCTGCTGCAGTGCTCAGTGTGGCAGGACTGGATGTTCTCCCTCGGATATATAAACCCCAAGAACCCTGAGGAGCAGAAAATAACAGAGATGGTTTACAACATCTTTAGGATCCTGCTTTACCATGCAATCAAATACGAATGGGGAGGATGGAGAGTTTGGGTTGATACCTTGTCAATTGCACATTCCAAGGTGATGTATATTCAAGTAACACTGACATCAGTGAGCCCACATGCACAAAGCTGTCAGGGTCAACTATATGTGTGAACACAACCAGACAAAACTTTTTTTTGCCCCAACTTTAAACAGACCTTTCCTAGCCAGGCTTTTGGAAAATTTGCACAGGAAGTAGGGTGTGCTGATGTGTGAAATTACCAGGTTATATTATAAAAAATTGCAGCAAATAGGTTGGCAGGGTTGATGATGTTTGCATCTTGTAACCAGCGAGGAACCAAGTACATAAAGTAGCTGCTTCATCCCCTTTTCTATTCGACAGCATGTTTTTCTCAGCTCTTTGTGTTATCCCACAAGCATGTTCAAGTACACACAGCATCAATGTAGGGGCGAATCCCATGGAATCTTGTTATCTCTGGTCTATCACTGTTACAGCACTGGTATAGCAGTATCCCTTAAGGGAATTCTCAAAATATCAAGGGCAGGCTGCAGAAATTTTCTTGAAATCTTTAGGGGTGCATGAATGAAAAAGGGTTTGATTTCTTAAAGGTCACATATTTTATCCCTTTAAGACAAGTTTATATTGGTCTCAGAGGTCCCCAAAACATGCCTGTGAAGTTTGTTGCTGAGAAACACTCCAGTATTGGATTTTTGTATGTCTAAAAAGCCCTCTGTTTCAACCCTGCTCAGAACGAGCTGTTTCCGTGTCTGTGGCCTTAAATGTTACTGAGCTGTCTGACTCCGCCCCTGACCACTCCTCGCTCAGGAAATGGATGTGGCTTAATAGATGTGGCTCTCCTGAGAGCAGAACTTTCTTCCAAGTGGGGAGGGCCAACTGAACCTGGGGGCAGTGCTGACTCCCCACATGACATCATGAGAATCTGAGAACAACTTGTTTCAGCACACATTTTCTGAAAGATGGTGGGGGGGATTACTGATTCTTGGGGGGATTGTGGACAGGCCAGGGGCACATATTTTTGCTATAAAAACCTGAAAAAGTATATTTTGCATAAAAGGTGACTAACAATTGTTTTTTCTTAATGCACACTACTTTTCAGAACTTACCTCAGCTATTTAGAGCATATAATAGTGCAGTTTTATTTTACATCATTATGTAGTGTTTGTTTTGACTTGAAGTACCAAGATAAATTGAGCAATGTTGTGTTACGTCAATACATTTAAGGTTATTCTATTTAATAAGTGGACGTGTTGTTTTTTGACATAACAAGCACACTCTCTCTGATGGTAAATTTAGTGTTAAAAGTAAAGTGAATAGACCATCATTATAATCAAACCGTCCAAAGGAGCTTTCCAACGTTTAAATGCTCTGCAGCCCTATTACATTTGACATTTTCAGAAGCAGCATTTTCCTTTAAATCCACTGGCTTCTCTCACTATTGTAATTACAATTGCAAACAATCTAAAACAAAATTGCAGAGTGAAATTACAACCTTGAACAACAAAAATGCAAACAACATAAACTCCGAGGCACAAATGTAGTGCCTTCATTTTCACTGAATTGTCATCTGGACCAGAAAACTTCATTGTTGTTGGCAGCATAAGGAGGTAATTTTTTTTTGTTTAGAAATTGCAGCCAGGTTTCTTGGTAGAAAAATAGATAGTAGTGTACCTTTTAGAAACAGCATAGAGATACATCAACAAATAAGTTAACAAGGTCAGACCCTTCCTCAGTCTCCCTGTGATCAATGGGAGAACAAGGATGTTGGTTTTGGAATCTTTGCTTTTCTTTTTTTTACTTTTTGGTTTTATATGTTAAGCTTGTTAACTAATTTGTCAGATCAGGCAGAAATTAGGAATGGTCATGGTTGAGTAATAGGTCACCATGAAAGTGTATTTAAATCTATTCCACAAATGAAGACATAAGACTTAGTATATTGATTTTTAGGTATTGATATTTTGAGTGAAGCTGTCAACAAGGCTGGACTAAATGTATTGATCTGTCCTTACTGACTTTTGTTGATTGTCATTTTCTTTAATTATCCTGCAGCTCCTAAAAGGAGAAACGTGTTGAATGATAAATAGATACAATTATTTTGAATCTGGATCAGCAGTGTTCAGTGATGGGTATCTAACTCACCATTTTTTCCATGGCTGTGAAAAGACGAGGACACATTATGGATGATGGTCTAACCCTGTTAGGCTTGTGTCCCAGATTTATTCCTGATGATGATCTATGAGCCCTATAAGGCCTAATGGAGAAGATATCGATTAAAAAGTTGACTTGTGTCCTGATTAAATAGCCAATAATAACCCCTCTCCTCTGTCACAGGTGACCTATGAAGCCCATAAAGAGTACTTGGCAAAGATGTACGAAGAGTACCAGCGTCAGGAGGAGGAAAACATGAAGAAAGGGAAGAAAGGCTCCGTCTCCACCATCTCTGGGCTTTCTGCAGCACCTGCCCCTGTCGTCAACGGCAACCTGGAGATTGACGACAACTCCCAGACACAGACGCCTGAGAGCGAGGCTGAGTACAGCGAGGGCGCCGGCGGAGACTCACGAAACCTCCTTGCTGAAGGAGCAGTAAAGCGACCCAATGGAGAAGCGCTGACACCCGTGGAGCAGAGCACGGGGCCTGGGGTGAGGGTGGAGGTCCACGACCTGCTGGTAGACATTAAAGCAGAGAAGGTAGAGGCCACAGAGGTGAAGCTGGATGACTTGGACTTGTCTCCAGAAGGCCTGAGTGGAGGTGTAGGTGGGGGAGGTGGAGGAGGAATGGAGAATGGACCTCTGGTGGAGGTGGATTCTCTGCTGGACAGTGCGTACTGTGCTGTAGTTCAAAACCTGAATGGGAATCTGGCACCTAAAGATGACACGGCAGGCTCAGGGGTGGGGATTGGGACAAGCTTGGGGCTTTCTGGCGTCAACCTGGAGGATGATGGGAACATGGGTCCTCTTATTACGCTGGCTGACGAGAAGGACAGTGTCCCAAGCAACAATGGATTTCTCTTCAGCAAGGTAAGATGTAAAGATTCATGTTTGCATGTCCCATGAAAACATGGCTGTGTCCTGGATGTTGGCAGGCTGAGTTCAATCCCAGCCTGTGGCTGTCATTTCTCAATCTCTACCCCCAGTTTCTTACTCTATTCACTGCCCTATCAGCAGTAGTTATAAAACAAAGATAGGGCAGTGAAAAAACAATGTTATTGTCACACAAAATGTGAAAACAAATGTGAAAACTTTACAGTTTGATTCCATTTATAATAGTGAATATTAGATATAAGAGACATATAAATATAATTATAGGGAGCGCAGATGGTCGAGTGGTTTACGGTGCTACCCATGTACATGGGTGGCCTGTGTTCAAATCCGGCCTGTGGCCCTTTACCGCATGTCTCTCCCCACTCTCTTCCCTGGTTCTGAGTCTGTCCTTGCTCTATCAAATAAAGGCATAAAAAGGCCCAAAAATATATCTTTAAAAATAAATAAATGAATGTGATTATGAAACAGTGACAAGGTGGTTGTAAAAGTAACAGTTAAATGGAAAAAATGTAGACAAAAAGATAAAAAAACCTTTGCATCAGACAAATGTAGAAATACATAGAATACACTAAGGTATACAGACAAGTATTGTACACTGTTTTTCTGTATTTCACTTACATATTGAGTGTTTTTTAATAATAAATGATAACATCTTGGATTTATATAGCCCCTTTCAGGGAACCCAAGGACGCTTTATACGAACGCATATGACACAGGTAGACTATGTGAGGGATAAGATGAGTTTAAGGGGTAATTTAGTGAAGACTATTGGCTGTGGTGAACAGGTGGTGCTTGAGACGTTTTTTGAAAATGGATGCATGGATTGAATGGCTAGGAGCCAAACCTTTCCCTGCAGGTCTAGAAGATAATACCAGCAATCAGCCATTAGAAAGAGGTTGTTGCTTCTGGGGCTGTTGAACACAATTTCATCATCCCTGCAATGAAGGCAATCACAGTTGACTCATTGCAGTAGTTTGATTTTACTGCAATAAATAAGACACAACATTATGAAAAAACTGAAATGGGGCTGAGAAATTAATTAGTATTTAGATCAAATTGCAATATGGCCTACTGCAAATTTCAAATAGCTGAGGGTGCATTATTTCTTTGACCTGAAATGTGTGTTAGCTACTAATTTATGTAGTAGAAATGTTATGCTTTTCATATCTTGCCAACATCCAAATGTCATTTTTTTTGGAAATGTTTCAAAAATAACTTTACTTACCTTTGTATTTCCCACTGAAAATAAGAGTGACATAATAATGTAACCTTGCAAAGCAGATGGATACGCCCGTTTCCTTGTTTTTCACTGGCGAATCCATCTTGCAAAGCTGCCATCTGAACCGTTTTGGCCCAGTCAGAAAGTGACAGGACCAATCAGCGACGAGGGGCAGTACTTTCAGACGCAGCAGAGTCGTGACCTAAACAAGCAGCAGCAAGAGCTGGTGCAGTTATGGGGGAAGAGATTAGCATGGATGCTGCTGAAGCACCGGTTTTATCAGAACTTTACAACATTTCTTTGTTTAAAGAAGAACAAAGAACAGCAGTGAGTTGTTTTCAAAACGACAAAAGTCGAGTACTTACATGTCTATAGTTGCCATGTTTCACGTTAATCCTCAGTAGCTGCGCACGCGCAACTTGATAGTGGCTACTTCATGTGTTTTGTTGCTCTGACTGGTACATAGAGATGTGACGGACAGAACGTTCACCCAATCATACTCCGAATTTTTTTCAAAGCCTCTCCCTTTCCTCAAACATTTCCTATTGAAGCTTTCCCAGATGGATGTGTGAAACACATCCATCTGGCATGTCAGGTTAATAATAATGATGACTAACTTTAATAGAACAGTGGGTATCACATTGTAGTATGTGTCAATTAAATCCCCGTTAAATATTTTCTCATACCTGTTCAACCCCAGTTTACTCTGTCTAATAATATGCTGGCTATAAGATAGACTTAATGTATTTATTGCCTGCGTTTGTTGAAATTTACATAAGATTAAAAACAATTGCATATTTAATCACAATTGCAATATTGGAAGAAAAAACAATCACAATTAGATAATTTACCCATATGGTCCAACCCTAATCTGGATGCTTTTTCACTCAGTACATGCATATTGCACACACTGGATGGAGGTATGAGTACAATAGCCATGGCTTTATGCCATTTTGATGCATTTATACAGAGTGAAGGTAAAACTAGCTAGCTGCTACCATTTCATTGATAAATGCCAAATTATCTGTTTGTTTACCTGCTTCAGGAGGGATATTTGGCAAATACAGAAATAGTTTTAAATGTAAAAAGCATCAGGTAGACACAAACTCTGAGAGAAAGCTAATATCCATTTTTTATTTTTCTTTATCACTGTGTATATCATCCTCTCAGTTCTGAAGAGTGTCTTTAGACACTGCATAATTTTCTCATATAGTGCAGGCTTAGTTGCAGCAGATTTCCCTTGGTTTTCTTTTATTTCTGAGTGCATAAACAGACAACAGAAATAGAGACAAACAGTAGGAGATAGTGTGAGAGAAAAATAAGGCAAGTAGTACATCAAAGCTAGCCAACAGTAGACAGATTTATGAATAACTGGAGGACTCCCAACAAAAACTAGAAGATATAACAGACAGAAAAAGCATAAATCAAAAGTATAGAAATCATTTAGCAATGACTAAACAGACAACATACAAACAGCTGCAGACTTTCAGTATTTCTCAATGTTTCTTGATTTTTACTCCTCCAGGTTGATGAGAAGCTGCTTCCAGCACTGGCAGCCACAGACCCCCTCGTACTGCCAAGCCCAGACCAGCCCCCTCCATCCGGCCCTGTCCCGGCTCACTCCACCACCAGTGCCAGCGACGACCTCAGCCTGCTGGCCCACATGACGAGCTGCAGCTCTGATCTAACACAGACCCAGAGCCACACGGCCGGGGAGCTTCCAGAGGATGGGCCTTTTAAGATCCAGAGCCCGCTTGCTGACATCAGCTCCATCGCTGAGGCTGAGAGCCAAACCCAGAACCAGGGAGCCTCCAGACCGGATTTCCCAGAGGGAGAGGGCACATCCGGGGCAGAAGGAGAGGCTGCTGGGTCAAAGACTGGAGGAGACACAGCCAGTACTACTTCTGATACAGAGAGGTCAGATGATGGGAAAGACAAGGACACGAAGAAGATCCAAACTACTGCAACCACTCAGGTGTGTTTTCGAGTAGTGTGGGTGGCTAAAGAACATTCTGTGTCATAAAAATGATTTGCCATGTATGTGTTTATTCTTCACTGAAAAAGAAGGCATTTTAGGGTACATTATTTGGAAGATATATTGTATGTGTAATTAAAGGGTATTAAAGGGTAGAAGATAAAGTTGATATGCTGTTTCATCAAAACAGTCTCTGCATTGTTTATGGATGTTTTTTTCCAGCATCTTTTGCTCTGAAAAGCGAACACACACTGGGAACTTGTAAGTGGTTGTGATTTTGATGAAGAAAATTTCATAAGATGGCAAACTGCCTGGTTTAAGGCCAAAGCCTGGTCTTTTTGTCATTGAGTTGATTTTCTTCATTACAGGAATGGTTTATTTTATGAAATGTGGCCCTTATTTTTGGATCAGTCTTGTTGTAGCTGATCTTGAATTATTTACTGCATTGTATATTTTAAAAGGATAACGCTCTAGTCTTTGGCAGCATAGTACTGTATTTTTGTTGATGACATGTTATTTTCTTGCATAGTGAAACTTGCTAAAGTAAAGGCAGGGGGCAGCTGCAGTCTGGATTTGGAAGATTGGCTCTTGTATTAAAATATTTAATTGAAAATTAAAACAAATATTGAGGACCAATCCTAACTACATGATGTTTAGGTTGTCCCTTGCTACAACTAGTGCCTAGGAACAAAAACCTGCTGTTCTTAAGTGTTTATAACCTAGTACACAAAACAATGTTATCTATACAGATCATACTTTTCTATGTATTTTGAGTTCTGTGTTTGCATAATAAGTGAAGTTAACTGACATGTAGATGTGTAGTAGTTGTTTTCCAGGAAGATTAAAGTCATTTCCAGACTGGGTGCATGAGACTTGGATCTCTGCAGCGACACGGCTTGATTTTAATTTTGGCGTGCATGTCAACAAGTAAATGCTTTCAGACTGTCTGCATGAGTGTTGCATCTCAACATATCACTGGCGTTGGGCCAAAACCTTATATCTACATTTTTCATGTTTTTAATTTTTTCATCAATCAGTGCTATTGGCCACCCTTTACATCTGTCATCTGTCAGTTGGTTTTAACAAATTTTGAAGCAATAAAAAGAGTCTAAAATATGTTTAATTATCATCATCATTTAGTGTTGAATAACTTAAAAAAAATGTTTTTTTCCCGTTCCCTGAAAAGCAGTGTTTTGAAAATATATCTCTACTAATATAATATATTTAATAATATTGACCTTGTGAATGCCGATAACCCTTATAAATCACACAAGCCGAAATGATAATAATTATAATTATTATATAACGTTTATTTGCATAGCACTTACCAAAGCCAACATTTCAAAGCACATCACAAAAACATAAAAGTCCAGCAATAATAACACAATCAAATGAAAAATAATTGTGGCTTTAAAAGTAAAAGATATAAAAAGAAATAGTTACAAATTAAAACTCACTATGTAGAAAAATACAAGAGGAATGAAAACTGGATAAAGTATTAAAACCTAGATCAGAAATTTGCCAGTCTAATAGGGTTGTTCTCTAAACTTTCGCTTTTGCTGGAGTTTCCAGTGTACATATCAGTACATGTGTCACAATTAAAATGAACAAAGTGAAATTACATTTGCATTTTGTGCTTTTCAAAGTATAAGCCTGTTTCAGCATTTCTTTGGAGAAACTCACCCCATCTGAACAAACAGCTTTTACTCTGATATTTTCCCAGCTCAGTTTGGCTATACAGTAAATCAAGTCACTTGTAGGGAGAGTTATTGAGGTAAAACTTATGACAAATGTTGCTGTGACGGCAGGGAGATCGAACAGACACACAGTCTGAAAGCCACTACTATGTGAGCCAGAGCGGACACGTGTGGCAACCACATGCAGCAAAATACACACCTAGTCTTACACCTCAATTCCATCTCCTTACCTGTAATAACAGTGATCAATGGTTAGTATGAGACAGCATTACCATTGTGGAAACTGTCATGCTTGGCTTCAAAATATCTCTTCAGAAACTAATGGGGGACTTTGCTGAGACTACATCCATGTTTTATGCACTCTTGTAGTTGTAGAGAAATCAGAGATATTAAATAATTGAAAATATTTCAAGACACTGCTAATTTAATAGCAAAAAAGTGCCTTTTATTCCTATTTAGGATGAGTCATTTAAAATATCCTTGCAATGACTAAAACTAAATAATTTGTTTTAAATAACATCTACTTGGTCTGTTTGTACATTCAGACATGTTTCTCCACTCAGTTTGTTTGTGTTTATTTTTCTATATGTAATGAGGAAAATAGCAATTTCATCTTAATAAATAGCTAAATGTAATATTTTGCTTTTTTTTTGACTTGTCAGAATGTTGTTAGTAGCCTTTAACTGTGCTTGCATGGCTTGTGTGAGCCTCACTGTCCTTCTAGGTCAGCCTTTTGCCCTACCTAGTGTGACTAGTTGTGATTGAAAAGCATAAAAAATTGACAGTTTGTCAGAACAGAAAAGTTAAGCAACTGCCCACACATGAGCCAAATTTCCCTAAAAGCTCAGTGAACACAGAAAAATGACTCCTGGTGGGTCTTAAGTGGCTTCTTTTATGAAGTCAAATTTCATTACTTCATATATCCTGACATATTTTACCTCAATCATAACAGACATTTCCTGTGCTCACCCTCCCATGTTGCAGGCCCTCCATGGTCGCACCGCAGCACAGCTGGAGCGGGACCTTCGTGTTGATCTGGGTTTTAGGGGCATGCCCATGACGGAAGAGCAGCGCCGGCAGTTCAGCCCTGGACCCCGCACAACCATGTTCCGCATCCCAGAATTCAAGTGGTCTCCGATGCACCAGAGGCTGCTCACTGACCTGCTGTTTGCTCTGGAGACTGACGTGCATGTGTGGAGGAGGTGAGTCTTTGATTTTGATTTGGAATTGTATTTCTCTCACAAATCAGGATGAAGAAATTTACACTTACACACTGTATTATATATAATATGAAACAAAATATGTTGTTACAAAAAGTGATGACTCAGTCTCTTTTTTTTTTTTCCATTTCAGCCACTCCACCAAGTCTGTGATGGATTTTGTCAACAGCAATGAGAACATCATCTTTGTCCACAACACAATCCACCTCATCTCTCAGATGGTGGACAACATCATCATCGCCTGTGGAGGCATCCTGCCTCTGCTGTCTGCCGCCACCTCCCCTTCTGTAAGTGGCTCCACTGTGCCCCACTGTGATGGGAGGGGGAACTGCAGGTCAACAGCTGCCCTGTGTTAAAGCCCTTTATCTCACTGATTTCCAAGCAACGACTTAATCCTGATTGCTCGAATACACACAAATGTGTTGATCCTGAATGATTTATGGCTAAAAGGAGCCGTTGTGTCTGTAACATTTGATTTTAAACACAAATCTTTTGGCTTTTTTTCTGTAAAGGGTAAACATTGAAATTTTAAGAATATTTCCTGGATTCCTCTCATTTTTGCCCCTTGATATTTAACTGTCAGTCTAACACTTGCACAGTGTGTTTTTGCCTTAATTTGATCCTTTTTATTAACAATCTATTTCCTTTTGAGGTTTGATAATCTATTTCCTTTAATTGTCATTCTTTTCTTTTCTTTTCCTCTCTGTGTTTTGTGTATTTTCTTGTCTTTTTTGTCTGTTTTGTCTGTTTTTATTGCATGTGCAGAGTTCTAAGAGTAGTGCCAACAGTGTAAGTTGCAGTTTCTTTCTCTCTTTCTCTTCTACTAATTATTTGTTTCGGTTTTATTTACCATTGTGACTGACACTAGACCTTGCTTGTCTGGCATCCATAGTGTTTCTATTTGTTGTGCTCCTGCTTCTAATCAATACTCCCCCTTTTACTGTTTGTATCTTTTGTGGGTTTGTATAGATTTTTTGCCCCAGTGTATCTAGATCTTTAAGTTATAAGACCTGGATATATTGAACTTGATACTCTATGTATACTATTTTAACATTGTTAGGATAGTATACAAATAAAGGGAGGGGTAGAGAAGACTAAAAGGCCATAAGGTGGATCAATAATAAAGAGAAATTACAGTGAAGTAAATCACAGTAGAATCTGCTAAGCTTGTCCCATTTGTATCAACACTAAAGAAGGCAGGAGGAGCCGGACCCCAGAGAGGGTCAAAGGGAGAGGAGGTCACCCCCGTTCCTGGGGGAGGAGGCGCAGGGGGAGAGGTGGGTAAAGAGCCTTAGACTCCCACCATCACCAGAAGAGCTAAGAGCACCAACCTGTGCCCTTCTGTCCTCACCTTGTGTGTCTGTTTTTCCCCCAAATGTCCGTGCTCACACGCTCTGACAGGCGTCCAGATGCTTGCACTTTGTCAACTCTCCACAGCCCTGCACTCTCTGCTCACTGAAGCAGACACACACAAAACCACCCACTTGGTCTGATTGCAAGTTTTAACCCCTGATATGCTGCCTTGAGATTTATTTTTAATGAAAATCTGCTGATTATAAACTCTGGACATAAGGGATTGTATTTCTAGGCTAGCATTATCCATCTCTGCACTGCTACTGTTACTGCTAATATCTCACATTGCTACTGTTGCTGTCACACTGTTATCATTACCTGTGTCATCGGGCTGTACTTCTTGTATGTTGTGCAGAACACTTCATGTTGCCAGATTTCATCATATAAGTATGTTTTCACTCAAACAGCATGATGATCAAGGATGCTTTTCCTGTTTGCTGGTAAAAAATCAGCCATATTTGTTTGTTGTAGTCAAGTTTACAACCTACCTGCAAATGATTAAGTCCTACTGATGAAAAATAAAACAAGATAATACATAATTGAAACACCCTAGTGACAGTTCATCGTGTGAACATCCTCACTGAATAACCAGCATGCTTGTCTGTGTTTCTCCCTCCCATTCTCAGACGGAGTTGGAAAACATCGAGGCGACGCAGGGAATGTCTTCGGAGACAGCAGTCACCTTCCTATCCCGCCTCATGGCTATGGTGGACGTGCTGGTTTTTGCCAGCTCCCTTAATTTCAGCGAAATCGAAGCAGAGAAAAACATGTCGTCAGGAGGGCTGATGAGGCAATGCCTTCGCCTTGGTGTGTGCTACTTTCATGTATTAAACTTGTGACTTTCTATAAACTTAGTGGTTGGCCCTTTTGATGTGGAGGGAAGAGCAACAATCACAACACTGCATAAAGGTCTTCTAAAAATTGGTTCTTCATTGTCAAATAGTTAAAAACCAAAATAAGAGCTCCTGTGATGATTTTTAGCAGGTTGTAAAAAGGACTGATGTAAGTGCGTCCTTTCTGCGTGACCTTCAAAAGCAAACACAACCATCAGCAGCAAGACTGATTATTAGTGGGTGTCAGATAAAGTGCTTTAAAGCAAGCAGCAGATGTTTTTTTTTTACTTTTCAACAGCAAAGATTCATGCATGATAAAGCTGGTTGTTAAAGGATCACATGAGTTTTTGTCAGTTAACACTGCCTACACATTGATGGGACAACATCAGCAAGGAGATGACTGAGCACCTACACAGACATTTGATAAAATTACAATTTAATATCATAGATTGTTGAGACTGTGTCAGTCCACTGACACATTTCCTTCATTACATCCAAATGTAATTAAAATGGTATAAATCACTCAAAAATTTGATTAAAACTACAAATTCAGGTTTTCATAAAAAATGTAACTATTACTTTTGGTTTGATAAATTTTAGATCCTTGACATTTATCTGTAAATTATATACTTTGTCTTCCTGTAACCTGCTTGTGACAGGATTCCTGATTTACATGAACATCCATGGACTTAAAGCCCTGATGGAATCACAAATAAAGATCAAGATCTCAGGGGGCACAAGGCTTTATCTGCTCTGAGGTTGTTAGATTTAGATTGGCATATGTGAACTAAAATCATAGCGAAACTTCCTGTAGATAGTTTTTGCAAATGTCTTTTGGTACGATAAACATATGTAGACCTATTTTCTTAGGGTTTTGTCCTTGTAACAATTAAAATTGATGGTGTTTACATGGACTTGAGTATTCTGGTTATATGTAATATCATAATGATCATATTAAGGATACTGTGTTTACATGTAAACAGAGAAACCTGGTTATTCATAACTGTGCATATGGGAAATACTAGTATCCTGTGTCTGATTACTGCAGCTCATCTGTGATGTTTTCGCTACTTTTACAACAGAAACTGTGGTATTTGTTTAAATCTGAGGAGAATGAGACTACCGTGAATTGTTTTTGGCTTAAAAAATGCCAACAATGTTCCGATTCTTATGAATATGAGGTGATTATTATTATTATGAAGCACTTGGGAAGTTTAACAGAGACTCCAAGAAAGAGCTCAGTCATCCTACCAGAAACTTCATTCACTAGATAACTGTTTCTCAAGCAACTTCAGAATAAAAGCATTATGTGAAGACACGGCTAACTCAAGAGTTTACTTTGAAAAGAACACCAGAAGAGCTATGGTATCTATATTTCAGACTTAGCAGGTTGCTCACCGAGTGCTGTCTATCCAGCTTTCGCTCCCAGAGCTCAGAACTTTAAGTAACTTGTTGCATGATTGGTCATTCTCGGTTCTCAAAGTAAATTATACTCATGTTTCATTTATGTCTAGAAACTCAGACTCCATCCCCACCTCAGCCAAATCGGCACCCTCAAGATGTTTTTTCTTTCTTTTTTTTTTTTTTTAATGGACGTTTTAGCGTGGATGTTAATGGGGATTCATTGTCTTTTCAAGATAGCTGCTAGTGTTTTTTTTTTAACTTCTGAACTGCAACCCTTTTCCAGATGTTGCTGCATGATTTATGCCCACTTTAGGGATTTAAAGAAAGCGACTGCTTTAACAGCTCCATATTCTAATACTTACAATTTTTGTCCCACCCTCTCTGTCTCCATCAGTTTGCTGTGTAGCTGTGAGGAACTGTCTGGAGTGCCGGCAGAGACAGAGAGATCGAAGCTGCAAGTCCTCCTTAACCAGCAGCAAGTCACAGGACAGCCTCCACAGTGCCTCCACCACCAGCAAGGTACCACCCTCACACATGTAAAAACACAAGTAGCCACAGATCCTGCACTTAATACTCCAAATCTGAAAGAGAAATATTCAAAAGTATGACACAGCTCATCAAACACTCTGTCTTCCATATTTAGCAGGACCCAGACAGACTCCTGCAGGATGTCGACATCAATCGTCTTCGAGCTGTTGTTTTTAGAGATGTGGTAAGCATGTCTTTGTTTATTTTTTGTTTTATACAGTATGCAGGTATGGGGAGGGAAAGTGCGAGTAAAAAAACACCTGTATAGCTATAGAGGTGTTGTTTTTGTCTTTATGAATAAATATGTCTATGTGTGTGTTTGTGCTTCAGGATGACAGTAAGCAGGCTCAGTTTCTGGCGCTGGCAGTCGTCTACTTTATCTCCGTCCTCATGGTGTCTAAGTACCGGGACATTTTGGAACCCCAGAGGGAGATTGGCAGGTCCACCAGCCTATCAGGGAGAAGCATTCGACATGAGATCAACTCCCCTACCAGCACAGGTGAGTGTTGTGTATTTCTTTCACTGCAATATCCTGGATAGACGATAGTGTTAGATGTGGCTGTGATGAGTCATCATTGTAGCGTTGGTAGAGTGATTGCAGTCTGCAGGCAAACAACAAAACCTCTGCCAAGAATATGAGACAGTTAAGGGAATAAAAGGAAATGCAGGAAGAAAGACAGGTATTACTTGACAGAGAAACAAAAGCATACACAGGAGATGAAGCCGCCGAGATTGATGTGTTGAAAGCGGACAATAGGTTGAGTAATGATCTAACTGCATTTTACAGAAAGAAAATGTGTTATTATATCACATTTCATTCTTTATTTCTCCCAGAACACCCCTCCTCAGCCTTCTCCGACCGTGACAAACAGACCCCCACTCCAGTGGACGACTCCCCCCGGGCTGGTCTCCCTCACACAGACTCAGGCATCGGAGAGGAGGGCCATGTGGCCGGATCTCTGAATGGATCAGAGATGGGTCTGGGGCTGGGTCTCGGCCTTGTGGGGAGAGAGACGGACAGAGACAGAGACATGGGAGGAGGGGGAGGAGGAGGAGGAGGTGGTGGAGGAGGAGGCGGCACAGATCTTTTGTGTAGTCTGTCGTCTGATGTCAGGAGGTCACAGGAAAGCCTTCTGGATTCACCCCACAATCCCGGATCAAATCCCAACTCCAGCCAAGCCCCGCCCTCATCCATCTCCAGCATCAGCCAAACAAACAAAGGCATCAACGTTAAGGTGAGCCCCCTGATATCACCTGATTTATCTAGGATTCCCTGTTGAGACTGTGTTCTTCATTTTAACCACACATGATTGAAAAAAAAAAGACAAATATGACAGGAACTATAAATCAGATGTGTTACGGATCCTAGAAGTAAGAAAATATGGCTCATACATTTTCTTTTACCTTGTATCACTGACGTTGCTGCATCTTTCAGCATTTTCACACGTTTTGATGATGAAGCCACATCTTTTTTATGCATAGCTTTATGGAAAAGAGTTCAAGTCTTGGTTCACGTTCTCCTTTCTGTAGTACTCAATGCACTGGTTGCAGAATTGGTTCCAGGTCTTGGCTCTGTCTGGTGCATGTTTTCCTCCACTTTCCCTGTGTGTCTTCTCTCTCTTCAGCTGTCCTTTCTCAGTGGAGGCAAAAAGCCTGAAAAATAATTTAAAAAAAGTCTCTGTCCTGCACTCACTACATGTATTGTTTTCTCTCATTTGCAGGAGATCCTGAAGAGTCTGGTGGCAGCGCCAGTGGATGGCGGGGACCTAGGACAAGAGTCCGGCCCGACGCCCTATCACCCGGATCCTGCGCTGAAGACTCACCCCATGCTGCCCATGCAGTTCCACTCCTTCGACAGGTCAGACACTAACTGTTTGACCTAAAACAGACAAAGATATCAGAGTCAGCACATTCATCAATAGATTGATTTTTCTGGGCAGTGCTGATCTTTTAAAGATTCATGTTAGTGTATGGCTGTTTGTCAAAAGGCTGGGCATCAGTTTCAGAAAAACAATGGATTTATTAATCGATTGATTTGTAACTAGACAGTCACAAAGTGGTCTATGGATGACTTTTAACAACACTGACAAACATTAATCTTGTGCTTTCCTTCACTAGTCTAAGTAATGCAACCAATAATGCAGTGTCAGAAAAGAAATATAAATCAGGTACAGTGTGCCCTAAAGATGTGACACACACAATCTAAGAATACAATAAATATATAAAGATTATCTATTTTTAGACCATCTTATGATAATGAAACATGGTTTAGAAGTAGTTGATGAAGTTTGTTTGGATTAATAGGTTGATAAGTTAGTTGCTGAATATTAGAGTAGTTCAGCAAACTAAAAATAAGAGAAGAATCTATTGCAAGGTTAAAACTGCCCCTTTTTCTAACGGTTTGCATATTGACTTTCCAGTGAGTGCTGACCCACCTGTTTCTTCAGTGCATCACTTAGTTTTTCTGATCCTGCTGTGTGGGAGTCTTTGGAAGTCAATACGTTGATTGAACTCAACATGCATCACACATAGATGGCTTTTCTTGTAGTCATCTTGGATGTCCTCCTAATGTATGGCACATGCAAGCTGGATAGAATATTACTAAGAAAAACACTTATGGCAGTGCTTAGACCGGGCCCCAATACATACAACTATTTTTATGTTTATTTATTATTCATATTATTTTAAAAATGTTCTTAATGATAAAAAATATTACTGATCTCAATGTATAGATTTTTTAAGGCGTGATTAGTGCTGTCAAACAGGTTACTTGTTTTTAATTAATATTCACATGAGGATGGCTGGCTGCTCAGTATGACTTAAGTGTAAGAATTGTTAAACAAAGTTGGGTGCTCTTGGAGAACGGGGAAATAATGTCCATCATTAAAAGAGGAAATCAGGCACTCCAAACATGGAAAAAAGATAGGAAATACTTTCAAAATGCATTTATTATAATGGCCAAACCATTTGAAAATGATTTGTACTGAACATCTGAGATTAATTAATAAGTGGGCATTTTGCTGTCAGTCTCTTCTCTTCCTGTTCCCATCAGCCTCTAGTGAGACACACACATAACCTGGCACACCAGATGGGATTTGTTTCACACATCCATCTGGAAAACCACTGATAGACAGCGTTTGGGAAAAAGCAGAGTCTTTGAAAAAAAAACTCGGATGAACGTTCTGTCTGTCACATCTTTACGGTCAAATCAGAGAAACAAAACACGTGACGTTGTGCCGCTACCGAGGAATAAACTCCATATAGAACAGCATAACGCAAACCATGGCAACTGTAGACATGTCAGTACCCAACTTTAGTCGTTTTTGAATAGAAAACAACCAAGTGCTGTTCTTTGTTCTTCTTCTAACAAAGAAATGTCGTAAAGTTCTGCTAAAACTGATGCTTTAGCAGCATCCACGCTAATCTCTTCTGCCATAACTGTACCGGCCTCTTGTTGCTGCTTGCTTACGTCACGACTCCACCACGCCCGAAAGTACTGCCCCTCGAAACTGATTGGTCCTGTCACTTTCTAACTGGGCCCAAACAGTTCAGATGGGAGCTTTGCAAGATGAATTCACCAGTAAGAAACACGGAAACGGGCGTATCTGCTTTGCAAGGTCAACACACACAGAAACACACTACATTTGCATCATCCCTCTATTAATCTGCAGTCTTTCTATACCTTTTAATATAAAAGTATGTAGCTGCTTCCAAGCTTGTAAAATTTGTGATGCCATTCAGAAGCCTGTTCTTTCTCATTTTTTAATTACTATTATTATTAGAACTACCAGTAATACAGTCCTTCTCATATTAGATAGATAGAAATAGTTGATAGGTATTTATTTTTAATATGTAAAACAGAGTGCAAAGTGGTCACACAAAGAAAGAAAATAATGCTCATAGACAAAATAAAAGAATATATAATAATAGTTAAATACAGTGCAATGCAAATGTCACATGTAACAATTTGATTTACAAATCCAAAAAGGAGTGGGAGGAAGTAAACACTTATTTAATCCCACCCCTACTCCATAATTCACTAATGTGCTATTTCAAAAATAATAAATTCATTACAGATTTTATTTCCTTTATCAAATATATATTTATACTAATTTGTGCTTGTATACACATACCTGTACAAACTGGATTGTTTTTTCTAAATATTGAATCTGAAATACTAAATATTTAATCCTTGCAATATTATCATAGCAATCATAAACTTTACATTTAAATATAAGCATACAAAAAAGGAAATTGAACGATTGGTGATAGTAGTAAAAACAACAATTATTACCACTATTATCATCATCATAATAAACAAAAAAGTGAGTATTAGACTCCCAGTGTCTGTGGAAGACCCTCTTCATCCCTGTACTTTGTGAAAATCACCTCTTTGTACCTTATTTAAACATTGCTTGAGATCCACACTCAGACTATTCCACAGTGTCACCCCACAAATAGAAACATATAAACTTTTCGTCACTGTGCACAAGCAAACAGATTCAAATTTATATAGTCCCCTTAAGTTATAATTACATTTTCTTTCAGAGAACATAATCCGTTTATTTTCTGGTAATTTCCTATTTTTAGCCCTAAACATAATTTCCACAATATCAGAAAGTTTTAGTATTTTTGACTGTAGGAATAATAAGTTGGTGTGATCACAATAACCAGCATTGTGAGTGATCCATATTGCTCTTTTTTGATGTATAATTAGTGGATGTATTGTAGTTTTGTAGTTATTCCTCAGACCTCTGCACAGTAGCTAATGTAGGGTGAAACCAGTGAACAATCAATAGTGTGGATGCTTACTCAGCATCCCCACCCAGCATCACATATTAAAGAATATGTGATGATTTTTGATCCAGAACTTGTTTTGCTTTGTTTAAAACTGCAATGTTTCTTGATAGTTTGGAGTGTATATGTTTAATGTGAGATCTCCAGTTGAGTTTTTCATTGATTATAACCCCAAGAAACTTTTTTTTCATCAAGTCTTTCAGTACAAACACCATCTATTTGAATATTAATATTATCATTGGCTTTGGCATTCCCAAATAGCATCATTTTTGTTTTGTTCAGGTTTAAAGATAATTTGTTACTATCAAACCATGTTTTTAATTTCCTCATTTCTGAGGTGATCTCCTCCACTAAGGACTGTAAATTATGTCCAGAACAAAACATATTTGTATCATCAGCAAACAAAATGAGCTTCAGAACCTTTGATACATTACGTATGCCATTAATATACAATATAAACAATTTAGGGCCCAACACTGACCCCTGGGGGACCCCACAAGCAATGTCCAAGCAGGAAGAAGAACTATCACCCATCTTTACAGACTGTTTCCTGTTACTTAAATAGCTTCTTACCCAGTTAGAAACCACCCCCCTGATACCATAGCATTCTGTATGCATGGTTTCAAAGCCTGTGCTTAATTAGAGTATTCTTTTAATTGATTTAACGAGCTAGTAGTAATGCATTTATTTCATTTATATTAACTGATTTTAATTTTGCTGTTCCACATGTTGATGAATGAACCTTGAACTCAAACCAGTAGTACATAGTCGCTGTATCTTTTAAGAAGCTTTTACTGGATTTTAATTTGGCAGATTGATACCTTCAGTTTCGTTTCACTATGTTTATAATGTTCTTTTTGCAAGTGACTGAGAAATAACAGTATGGTTTTCTCTGGAGGTTGGCTGGAAGTTTTTTGTTTGTTTTTTGTTTTGTTTTGTTTTGTTTTGTTTCTTTGCTGTAAATGTTTTTGTTAATAACTAACCAAACTGATCTTGTAAGCTCAGCACAGTTCAAAGATAGTTTGAGAAATGATCTTTCATCAGTGTAGTCACCATTACAAAACTTGGCTTGCTGTTTCTTCTTTCCTTTTGAAAAAGTGAAAAATGTGTAAGTAACAACCAGTAAAATCTATTCAGTTAAAATATCTGTCATTTATAAACCTCTATAATTTGCCTTTGACATTATTACCTCAGCATAAAAGTGAAAATACTAACCAGCCAACTAAAGCATCTCTTCTGTAACTGACTCAAAATGTAAGTGTTTGTGCTGGTTTCTCTGTTTTTCCTTGTCTAGTAACTTGTGTCATGTTTTTTTATAGGAGTGTTGTGGTTCCAGTTAAGAAGCCTCCACCTGGAAGCCTGTCAGTCAACACTGTAGGAACACCCACCACCAGCGGAGCGGCCACTCCCGGCAGCACACCCAACATTTTTGCAGCAGCGACAGCCACACCCAAAAGCATGATCAACACTACAGGTGAGAGATACACCAACTGAACCATACAACACAAATGTCTTCAATTTAGTCAATTAAGTTGTTAAATCTTAGTGCTTGAATATATAATAACATATATGCTTTTGTAGGGTTTATTTTTGGGGGTTTTATGCTGTTACTGGGGAGACCTGGATAGAGTCAGAAATAAGAAAACAGGAGTAGCAAATTGCTTACAGAAAAGGAGCTAGATGTACAGACAACAACTGCCTCTGTACATGGCTCTCAAACAAACTATCAGACCACCATGCCTCCATGCATATTTTCTTTAACTGATGAGATTCAGTTTGCAGTAAAAAGAACTGTTTTAGCTGTGAGATGACAAATTAAACCAACAAACGTCTTGTTCTGGCTTTAAGGAGACAGCAGCATAACAGACCAAGCTGGAATAGAAACACACTGAACTAATACTACCAGCAGACCTTTTCAGAACTAGTTAATGCTTATTTCAAAGGCTGGACACAAATCTTCATTAGGTAGCTTAAAGAAAATTGACACAATCTACTTTCCTGTTTTGGACTGTGTATTTATCACAACATGAAATCTTAGGCATTAAAAATAAAGAAGCTTAAGAGAAAGCAAATATGAGAAAATCTTTGACCCAAATGTGGTTATAAGGAAGAGAAAAATCTTAAATAAGAGTAAACCTAGCATGTAAGATAAAAAGCTGTCCTAGCAGCTCCACTGTACCAGAGTAGATTTGTATTCAGGCTCTGTCTTCCTGTCATGCATACATGCATAATGGACACTGGAATTGATTCTCTATATTGATTGCAAAGCTGTTTTCACAAATGGAGGCCATTACCAGAAGACAAGCAGCAGCATGTCCGCTGAAATTCTATCCTAATTGAATTTGGCCACATTCTGATCCAGATATTAATGCATCTCTCACTATTATCATGCATGCTGATTATGGCTTAGCTATACTTGTCTTATTTTTCATCCCCTTTTCTGTCCTGTCCAGGTGCCGCAGACTCGGCCTCCTCATCCTCCTCCTCCTCTTCATCGTTTGTCAACGGTGCCACCAGTAAGAATCTGCCGGCAGTGCAGACGGTGGCTCCAATGCCAGAAGACACAATGGAGAATATGAGGTCAGAACTCTGAACACTGCAAAGCTCCCTCCCACTTCAACCATCTAGCTTCCTCTCCCTTTTCTTTTCTCCCTTTTTTATGTTTTTCTTTTTTGTTTATTCATCTCTTTTTCTTGCTCATCATTTTTCCACATCATTCTGCTCCCTTTACGATTGTACACTTATATGTACGTCCTTTCTGGAGAATTCTCACCGGCAGGTCACAGTCAGTACTGATACTAAACATTTGTTACACTCAGTGGTAAAACTTCAGGCTTATGTAGAAAAACCTGATTTTTGATTTAGAAACAAGCAATGATTGTGGGAATAATGCTTTAAAATGTCAAATAATCATCCAAACCTTAAAGAAAGCAAACTTTTTATTGACAGTTTTGGATAAAAAGTCACAAAACTTTAACCATAATAAGATACTGAACTGATGTGTGATATGCTGATAAATGTTAACCCACCACTGATCAGTCAAATGATAATAACAGAAAGCTTGTAAAACTACTTAATCTGTGCAAATATTTTATGCTGGCATGTACATGTACCCCCTACACATCTCACTTGTCTATCTAACGATGCCTTTCATCCCTGATATTGCAGCTGTCTTTTAAAAGGAGCCCTACATGAGACAAGTTCATTTCAATTGATAGATATTTGTATCTCTAATATGTAAATTGAACAAAAACTCAGGAAATATCTGCATTTTGAGAAAATATGAAGTTATACTCATCAGGAGGCCGCCATGTTTTAGTCACTGGGTAATGTGAAGTCATGGGGCTTCAGCAGTCCACTCCTTAAATTATGAACATGATTGCACTGTTAGTAAAATGAAAATCATGAAGACAGTACTCTCAGCATAACTCAAAGTGAATATAGTCATAGAGGTAAAAAGATGGCCATCAGAGCTGATAGTATAATGCCTTTTTCAGTGCCTGGAGAGAGAAAGAGAGACAGAGAGCCTACCTTAATCCAGAGATATTGATAGCAAGCATTTTTTTTGTGCGTCTCTGTGTATATAAAGAACACTCGTGAGGTTACTCCTTGCTGTTAATATCTCTGGATGCTGTGATTCAGAAAATGTTTTTGTTTAGGCTCCATGTTATCTGTTTCATGTCTTCAGTATAAGAATCTAGCCAAAATATCCTGGTCCATCTTTTAAATGCTGTTTTTACATGCTTCACACAATGTTTTGCAACATGAATCTTTGTATACATTGAGAAAAAAAGAAAAGGAACTGTGGTAAAGGTCGGCTTAATAAACTCACTGCTTGTGTTCGCAGTATGTTGCCATTATTTCCTGTTTTTAAAGGCTGTTGAAGGTGAATGGAGCTCTGCGTTTCTTTGCATATAAAGAAGAAAGTGTTTAGTTTATCACTTTGACATATGGTGATGATGAGACCAGGTGTAAACAGAGGAACTTAAAGCTGTTTGAGCATCAATGGCTACACAGGCTCTCTGTCTCTCTCTCTCTCTCTCTCTCTCTCTCACTCTCTCTCTGTAAGCACCAATACAGACTCTATGATATCAGCTTCACCTGCATCTTCTTGCCTCAGTGACTACATTCACTTTCATTGACACAAAGAGTAATGTCTTGATGATTTTCATCTCACAAACAGTGTGATCATGTTCATAATATAGAGATCTGACAGGCGACTAATGAATAGTTTAGGCAGAGGACCAGTGCAGACCAAAACATGGCGGTGTCCTGGTGAGTTAATGAAATTATATTAAATACTTTCTTAAAATGCAGATATCTCATAGCAAGTCTTTTTATCCATTTAGAGATACAAATATCTATCCAATATTGTGAATTTGTTTGATCATGCAGAGTTCTTTTTAATGTAATAACGACAATATGACAGTCTGAAAAGATGAAAAATACAGAAAAATCTAAAGGATTTCAGAGAAATTGTGCAAATAAAAATGTCATAAATATGTTTTTAGCTGTGTTTCTGTAGTCTGTGACTAGAATATACATTATTATCGTCATTCATAGGAATAAAATCTAAGATGGCTTATTAGACTGTTTATAATTAGGAAAAATCATTACAATCTGAAATAGTATTAAGTTTTCATTTACACTGTAGCAGCTGTTATTGTTACATTTCTGTGTTATCTCCTTAAACAGAGACAGTTTGTTTTAATATGTTCAAAAGAGTGCACACGCATGTAAGTGGGAGGAGCGTGCCTGTGTGCGTGCGTGTGCACGTGTCTCTTAATCAGTGTGCGTGTCTGTACATGTGTGTTTGTATGTGTGTGTGTATGTGGTTTGTATTGCAGTGCCTATTGTGAGGTGGCGCAGTGTGCGCTGCGCAGCGGTCAGACGCCCCCTGAGCTCAAGTCTTTTAGCTCTCTGGCAGGCTTCCAGGCAGCTCCCCGAGATGCAGGACAGTGTTTTAGGCAAGGAGATACTCGTCCTGTCCCCCATGACCCTCCCTCACTCCAACCTCCCTTCTTCTCTGCCCCACCTCCACCACACACCCTTCGCTACACTAAATGATCCCAGAATGCCATGGGACAAAGGACAGACATCATATTTCTAACAAATTCAAAAGCCTTTTTTATGCAGCACTGCTAAAACTGAATATTAAGCAAGTGACTTTGGATTTCTTGTCAAAAATATCAGAAAAGTCCAGATAGTGAAGTCCAGTATTTCACGGTGTAAAATCACCCACAAATAAGCTTGAATTGCCAGTTATATATAAGCTATCTGCAAAAAGGGCAAATGAATTTAACATAATTGTATCTTGAAATGAGGTGTACTATCTAAGTTCGCCCTTCTCATTCTAAGACACTCAACAAGTACAATGTGCCTGCTCTACATGCAGATATTTGTCTTAGTACTACTATTAGTGCAGGCCTATTTTTCTGTGTTGCTTTTATATTATATATATTTTGAAATAAGATTTTAAAAAAGAAAGTAATAGATAAACAAAGATGTAAAAATCATTTGGTTGTATATGAGCATTTGCATTGAAGCCAGTAGCTCATTTTCTGTTGTATTCAAAGCAGACATGCTTGCTTTTGGCAGAGCTGTCTTCTTGCTCTAACCTCAAACTCCAGATCAGACCAGAGTGCTTCCATTTTTTCTCACCTTCAAAGTTAGCAAATGATGCTCTGATCTGCTCTGAGCAGCTTTAAACAAAAAAATGTTAACAGTACTGACCAAGGTCTGAGCCTAAAATCACATTCTTAGTGGGCCAGATATTGCAACTCAGTACCATCTTGGCTCTTTAGATAAAGCCGCCTTATTTTACTCTTCCTGCTTATAATTTCTTTACTGAAAATAAAACATAAAAATGAGTTCACTCTACACAGGCTATGCACCTTTACACATACTATCACACTAATAACTATACAGAGCATTTTGTTAAAATGCAGTGAGTTAAAATAATGTAATGGTTTTAAAAGAAGTTCTAATTAGGGAACTTTTTTGCAGGTTTAGCTTAAAACACCTCCCAACACAACGCTATCTTAGCTCGACAATTAGCCTTGAAACCATGGTACCACTGATCTGAACTAACCTGTACTAACATGAGCATAGTGCCCCCACTGCAACTCATCATGCATACCCTTTAATTATTTAAAAGTCTTTGTGTCTTTTGTGTTCATTTCATTTGTCTTCAGTACCTTAAGCTTGCTTTATCTCCTGTCCTGTCTCATGTCATTTGTCCACTGCTCTTCTCTCCTGTCCTCAATCCCCCTCTGCATGCTTTTCTCGCTCATTTACTTTATATCCCCTCCCTGAGTTTTTATCCTCACATTCTCTTCTGTTCACATCTCTTTGTTGCCTGTTTGATCTCCACTCCTGATCTCTTCATCTTTCTCTCACTTTTTTTTTTTCTTTTCTTTTTTTTTGTCCACCGCAGCATCACCACCAAGCTGGAACGAGCCCTGGAGAAGGTGGCCCCCCTGCTGAGGGAGATTTTTGTGGACTTTGCGCCGTTCCTGTCCAGGACGCTGCTGGGTAGCCATGGGCAGGAGCTGCTCATAGAAGGTACAGGTGCTGTACACGGCTCCTTTTTTCTAACTGGCGTCTCTCTGTGGAGTCTTCCCATTCACTGTCCCTCACTGCGACGTGTGAGTGCGAGAGTGGCTGAAAATGAGCGAGTGAGCGAGTGGATGTGTGACTGTGTGAGTCAGAGTCTTTGAGCTGGCTGCTTCACTCATTCGTCAAGCAGGTATGAAGTTGGTATTTTGCACCTTTTTGACACAGCTAGCTAGGAAATGTCAATTTTTTATTAAGATTACTTTAAAGTTAATACTACCAGTCTTATAGATTGTTCTAAAAGTGATGCACTCTCCCCTCTGCCCACCCGCTTCCTGGCGTCCTGTTTCGTGATCCACTGTCTCAATGTTGATATCTCTCTCCTCCCCCCCTTCTCTCCCCTCCCTCCTTTTTCTCTCTGCTGTTTGTTCCTGTCTTCTCTGTGGCATGCTTTTTATAAACTTCACTATGATGGCTTTATACAATAGCAGAAACAACTGACACTACTGTGTCTTCTTTGATGATATTTTTGTATCTCGCATTGGTGTGTTTGTGAGTGTGAGTGAGTGAGAGTGTGTGTCAGAGGATCAAGAAAGAGAGGCTCCTGACTGTGCTGTGTGTTTCTGTGCTACAGGTCTCGTGTGCATGAAGTCAAGCACATCTGTGGTGGAGCTGGTTATGCTTCTCTGTTCTCAGGTTGGTACCTGCTCCTCAACATGGTGTTGGTCAGCGTCACTTTTAAAAGTAGCTCGTTACTGTAAAAGAGTACTGCCATAGGAAAAATGACTCATTAAGTGACAACATTACATATTAGGAAAAGTAGAGCTTTAGCAAACAGGAAACCCCTTATATTTATACTCTGATATATATTCTAATGTCATTTTTCCCAATGCCACAACTTTCCTCGTCCCAATAGCTCATTTCTAGTGACTGGTTCAGTTCAGTTTGGTATGGTACGCGTTTGTTTGTGTATTCATTGTCATAGGTTGGTAGGGGTACCAAATAACTGACCTATACTGTTCTACTTTGTTGGCACCCTCCTGTAGGAGTCCCAAGCTTACAACCCATCCCAAAAAGGGGAGAGCTCCACTCAGTGAGCTCATTTTTAGCATGTGACACAACTGCTCAGCCAGGCTGAGTGATACCCATAGGCTGTGGAAAGAATTGGACAAACCCTGTATGACGTAAGCCATCTGCTTACAATAGGTGGACTCAAACAGCTTTCAAACAGCTCAAACAGGCTTCCATATTGAAATCGCAGTCTCAACCGAACTTTGGATCAACCTTATGGCCTGCCCACTAAGCGCGACTACCTGTCAGCTAGCTCGCTAGCATTCTGGTTGACAGAAACATAGCCTCTGCCTGTCGAGGTATCTGTCAATCAAATGAGACGTGCCAGTCAGGACAAAGTGAGGTTTTTCCTAAATATAATCCAAATGATCATGGTACAAACCCCCCACTGCCCATCCCCCCCCCCCCCCCCGTACAGTAAGGGCACAATAACACAATAAGACACTAGCCAATGAGACACGTTTGGTATTTTGAACCAGGCTGTAAACCAGTTTATTACTAGTGTGAAAACCGGCTGTTTAACAGGTGTCTAGATGGTGTTCCTGCAGCCAGCCTCAAGTGGACACTTGCGGTATTGCAATTTTTTGCACCTCTGCATTGGCTTCATTTTTCAGGACTGGAAAATGTGTGATACCAAACCTTACTCAGTCAAACTGGACCACCTGGTGGAAACACAGCTTAAGAGTACCCTTTTTCATCAAATTAATTATTGGAGATCCACTCTGATTGAGAAAAAGGTGTATAGTCTACTGTAAGTCTTCCTTTAAATGTATTAATTCTAGTGTTTTTCTACAGCCTAGTTTACAACTCATGATCTTTAACCCTGCAGCCTTATAACAAGAACAACAAACTCGGCAACCTCTATTATGCTAACAGTCTGCTGCAGAACTGGGCTGACCCATTCATTATGAGGCACAGCTGTTTCAATCAAAATAGGCCTTTGAACTTAAATGTCACAAGGATGTTGTAACCTTTTCATCCAAAAAGTAAACATATTGGGGATATGTTCAAAATGGGAATTCTCTAATTTCTCACCAGCTGAATTAGCCAGCTATGCATGCAGACTGAATCATTTCTGTGTTTACCTTCCACTGTTATGCTGCTACAAGCCAAGATATTAGACCAAAATAAACTGTACCTCAGGGATTTTCTTCTTTTTTTGTGGCAACATCAGGTAAAAGCAAAAAGTTTACTGTCACAAATTCCATCTTCAAACAAAGTTTTAAAAAAGGGACTTTGTGAATTGCAGAACTAATGCGTTATCTTGTACAAAAAACTGACGTGAGCTCTTTAGCAGACAACTCAGTAACGCTTCCCCTAAATGCTGCCCCTCAATTCTCTGTCTTTTTACTGTCCTCACACATAAGATAAGTGCTGCCAAAGCCTGAAAAAACCCATACCCAATTTGTTACGCTCCAAAGTCACTCTAAATGCATCTCTCCTTCCCCAGACTTCCCATAAGTGGCTTGGTCTGATGCACACAGGAAGCTGTGGAGCTATTGATCTGCCCCGTGAGGCAGGGTTGACTATATAATGAGCGCATTGCAGATGTAATACAATATCAACTTATAGGCATCATCACACCATAAATATCAAAGCCACAAGGAGAATTTTCATGCTTAGGGAACTGATTTTAACTGGATTTAAACTGAAATCAGCCTGCATCCAAAAAACTATTCTAAGTTTTGTGAAAACACTCAAAAGATGACAGAGGCACTCACCACTTTCTCCTGATGGTGTAGATGTCCAGTGTGTTTCAGTTTTATAAAGTTTGTCTTCCATTAGTTCCTCTTAAGCTGGATATCAGCTGCCTCTCCTTGGAGAAACCCCTTAGTTCTTTCCTCTTGCGTTTCTTATCTTCAACTCTGCTCCAGTGGCCTCAGTGCATTCTTCCCTCTTGTCCCTGTTTCATCTCCAGCCGTCTCTCCCAACATTTCTGCTTTTCTGGTCCTTTTTAACTACAGTGGCAACTGCTTTCATCTTCCACTCCTCTTCCCACTGCCCCGTCCTCTCACCACTCCCTCTTCTTCTTCTCCTGCCCTGCACACTCCAGGCTCGTCAGCATGTATAGTATTACCCCCTGGCTCCGGCCTTGTCTGCCATTAGAGGCCCAGGAGAGAGAACCCTAGACTAGATATTGATCCTATGGATGGAGGATGTAACAGGAGAAGCTCCCACGTGTCCTTAACAGCCCTAAGAGCTAATGGAGCTCTGATAGTTTGAGGCTTTCAGTAGCGCTCTCATCCTGCTCATAAGTCTCTACTCTAATATGCACAAACACCTAAAACACTCTCTTTGTAAGTTTTTGACATTTTAAAAGCCTTAAAGGTGTTTCTTTGCCATTATTTTGGGCAGTTTTAAGCTTCTGTGATTTTGTACTAAAGACAGACAATTGTCAAAAAAAAATCAAAATCAAGTGTCTTGCAAAGATGATCCAGTGTCACTGAAATGTTTTTGCCTCTGTATTACATAAAAATGCTGTTTTAAAACAGCTGATCCATTATGACTAACGGGTTCATCAGGGCTGTGTTGACAGAAGCATAAACATCTGTAAAATTTGGTATGAGCACATTGGTTCAAAACAAAGAAGTAATAATAATAATAATGATACATTTTATGTTGAAAGCACTTTTCAAAAAACTCAAAGACACTGTACAATAACTAAAAATCTTCAAGACAAATGAAAAGGAGAATCAACCACAACATGACAAACAAGCAGAAAAACAAACTAAAAGTGACAAACCAACTTCAAATCACAAATTAAGAGCGTGAGTCTGCTGGTCCAGCTGCTGAGTTGTAGAAAAGATGAGTGACAGAAATCACTAGGGGTTAAGAATTTAACAGCTTTATTTCAGCTGAAAGTGCTTTTGAAAAAATAACTACATCTTCATTATGTCAAAACCGCTGTCAATACAGCTCATCGGCTGATGGAATATGAGCACAGAGTCGTTTTGCGTCGTAACTGTACATTAATATGTGAATATATCTAGTCTATAACAGTTTGTACGACAAAATATGAAAGTTTAGAGCTGTACTGTGAGAAATTGCCACGTTAAAAATAAGGTAAAAGTTTTGCTGGTGTTAAAATCAAACTAGAATAAAACAGATATCCTGGGTGCGCTGATCTCATTTTAAAATACTCTGCAGCCCGAAGTTTTACAAGAACGTTCAACAACCACAGAGTGATGTTTTCACAGGTTACCTAAAGTAAGAAGTAGATTAGAACCAACTGTTGTAAGGCTTTGTATTCACAAAACTTAAGCATTAATTTAGTTTCACATCCATCACAGATAGACCAGGCTGATGTGAGCCTTAGGGCTCTGCTTTATGTAATTAAAATCAGGTCCAGATAAACGTCAGGAAACTTGATTTGTGGCCAGATACCAATATCCACAGACTAGGAAACAGTTTGGATCTCTGTTGAGTCCAAATATCCCTGATTTAAGCAGATATTAGTCAGTTTTCCTCCTCTTTTCGCCTACTCCTCACAGCGCAGACTTCCATGTTTTGCAGCCCGGAGCCGAGCAGCTGAGCAGCTGTGTCGCGCGCTTACGTGACGTCAGTGCAACCCCCTATTGTTGTGTGTGTAGCCCAGAGGTGTCAAAAGTATTCACATTTATTACTCAGGTAGAAGTATAGATGTGAGGGTTTTAAAATACTTCTGTAGAAGTTGAAGTATCAACTCAGGTTTTTTACTTAAGTAAAAGTATAAAAGTACTGGTTTCAAAACTACTTAAAGTATAAAACTAAAAAGTAATGTAAGGGGGAACAAATGCCATTAAGGACAAAAGCGTAGGCTGCACCACAGGGGCCTATAGTGCACTACCCCACCTCCCCAAAAAAACATTATTCTAAAGGCTATAATGACTATACTGTTATATTAAAATGTTAATGTTGAAAAATTTGGGATGCACCTGTTTCAGCCGCATTTATGCCCATTGAAAATAAACATATTTTAGTACGATGCAAATACATATAAGAACCATATATGTGTACTATTGAGCATTAACGTGTTTCATGGAGTGGAAGATATGATGACTAGTTGCCTATAAGCATTGGTCTTCCTGGCTCCCAACCTCCTCGCTGGTGCTTAATTGGGACATTTCGCTGAAGTTTTCTTGAGTCTCTGCCATGGACATCTTCATACTAGGCTACATACGTCTGCTATTTCCTTGCTGGAGTGTGACGTGATTTGTGTCATGTGCGCAGGTGTGATGGGTCGCGTACAAACCAATAGAGTGTCGGAATGGTATTATGTTTATACTTCTCATTGCACCACAATCAAATTCACTCTATCCAGATGGCACGATTAATCTGGATAGGTTTTTTGTTTTTTTGTGTGTGTTTTTTTGAACGATGACAAGCTGGAATGAAAACAAGCTGAAATGAAATGGGAGTAACAAGGCTATTTTTAAAATGTAAGGAGTAGAAAGTACAGATAATTGCATGAAAATGTAAGGAGTAGAAGTAAAAAGTCTGCTGAAAAATAATTACTCCAGTAAAGTATAGATACCCAAAGTTTCTACTTAAGTGAGGTAACGAAGTATTTGTTCTTAGCTACTTGACACTTCTGGTGTAGCCTTACCTTTTTGGTACGGATAGGTAAAATTGGTACCCCTACAGAAGGGTGCCGAAAAGTGGGACGGTTATGGGTCATTTTTGGGACCCTTTCCAACTGTTGCTTAAAGTCACCAGTTTTAATTTTTTGTCATTGCAAAGTATGCGTAATCAGGGGCATGGCTGATGTGACTGCAAGCCAGCAGAGCTGATTGTCAGAGGGCTCAAAGCCTACCTCAGCTCTACATCTTTCTCTGTTTCTAGGCTTGCTTCAGACTGGGTTTACAGTATGGTGACCACTGTGAATTGGCTTCAAAATCCCAGAAATGGTATCACTTAGGCTTTGTCCAATACTTTCTACAGTCTGTAATCTAATCAAATTCTTTCATATGCTGCACATGATTTTTTTCATATCTCTTTTTTCAATGTGTTTCTAATAGTTAGTAAAAAAAAACCTTCTAAGCAGCCCCTCCAACCATGGTGTGATTTAGAGATATCCATGAAACCTTACAAAATTATGGGATATTGCAATGCATGTCATTGTCTGTACCATACCATGTTAACTAGCATACTCATGCTAACCAAACACAAAGCACATTAGGCCTATATTGACACTGATGCAAATGGATACATAATCAGGGCTTATTTGTTAGAGTATTGGATTTGCAGGATATGAAAGAGTACATACCTTGTTTCATGTTTTTCTTATTTTGAGAAAGGCCAACCCAGACATTTTGTCAGATTTATATGTGAATCATTTTCCTTTCCAATATTGTTGTTGATATTTATAGAGAAACTCTGTATAACTTACAAAAAATATAGGGTATGTCCATGTAACATTCACATGCTCATCTTACAGCTGGAATGCCCCCTGCTTTTATAAGATACTTAATCATTTCAGTACAAACAGGCAGTTGCTGGTAGACAGGTTTTGTGTTTAGAGCGACCAGGAAAAGAATAATTACTGAGCGGTATTTACAGAAGTAAATAACCATATAGAAAAGGGGAAAAATGCTAATTTTGGATAACATGATTGACCGGTTTAATGAGATACATGGTAAAATCAAATACAGAGTGGGTATTTCTTTGAATTAACTGGAGGAGCTTAAAATATATTATAAACTTTTTAAATTTGTTCTTAGAAACAGTGATTGAGTTGGTTGTCTTTTTGAGATTTTAACAGAACATAATGTCCCTCGACCATTGAGTATGGGTGGGCAGCAGTGTCTCTCCACCTCAACAGTTCTGCACGCCTGGCCTGGAGGGAGGCAGAGGACAGAGTGTGGCATTTCAATGGAGTCAGGCATATGCCATCCTCTTCAGTAGCATCAACAAAAGGCCAACTGAGGGTTAGGCTCTATGATGTGAAGGATTTGAAATTAGTTTCTTCTTTTAAACAGGGTTTTCAGTTTTAGTTAGATGCCCTCTTTATGTAGATTTCATTTATAGTTTCTGATTAACTATAAATAATCATGTGTCCTTTTTGCTTAGGAGTGGCAGAACTCCATTCAGAAGAATGCTGGACTGGCCTTCATTGAGCTCATCAATGAGGGGAGGTAATCTATCACACAGGCTGATAATCAGAACACATGATCCTCTGTGATTCACACATTAACACCACCACTGTTACCAGTGCTCAACAGTTAAGGGCTCTAAAACAGCCTTAATGAGAACCTCAGCAGGATAAGTGCATGGTGCCATGTGTGTTTAGCAGCTATGCAATCATTAAAGTGCAATTAAGTCTACAGTTAATTTGGGCTGCTCTGTTATCAAAGCCAGTAATTTTGTCTTTTTTACAGCCTGTTTATTGAAGTACAAAACTTAATTAAAGCAGACAGACACACACCAACACAGATGGATGCAATTCAATGCTATTTTAACAAATCTTCATCAGTATATGATAAAATAGTGGTGATATTTCAAATAAATGTGTCACTCTCTCTCCAGACTGCTGTGTCACGCCATGAAGGATCATATTGTACGTGTTGCCAATGAAGCCGAGTTCATCCTGAACAGGCAGAGAGCTGAAGATGTACACAAACATGCTGAATTTGAGGTAAACACATAGGACACTACTTCAGTTTTGGGTAATTTGGGACACTGCAGATAAAGAGCATTTAGAGTGTCTGATATGAAGTACTTAGTGTTTGCGTGTCTATTTTTAAATCAGCTCTTCAAATGAAAACTGATTTGTGTCCTTGTGCACAATTAAGTGTTTCTCTGGGACACATCGTATTTAAAATGGCTAAATTGTTTAACATTTTTGTTACACGGCTTTATTTTGTTTACTAGCAGTGCATCAAACAATCACACGGTACAGCAGCTGTGCCCTTTAGACTCTGTCCCTCCTTCCACTTCTTACCTCCTTCTCTTCCAGTCAAACTGTGCTCAGTATGCTGCGGACCGGAGAGAAGAGGAGAAAATGTGCGATCACCTCATCAGTGCAGCCAAACACAGAGATCATGTGACCGCCAACCAGCTGAAACAAAAGATTCTCAACATCCTGACCAATAAGCACGGAGCGTGGGGGACGATGTCACAGAGGTGAACTAAAGACGAGCAATGGTTGAGAGCTTACATGCACAACTCTAGTGTATACAATAGAGTATAATGCAAAAGTTAATTTTTGGTGATTTAATTCAAAGTTATATTTTTACAAATTCTAGATTAATCTCATGCAAAGAGAGATATTCCAAGACATTTTTGTTTTAATCTTGATGATTTGGCTTACATCTCATAAAGATCTAAAGATCTAAATGAGGGATTTAAAAGCTGAAGGTTTAAAAACCATACGGTTGAATGGTTATTGGGAGTCAGTGAGGGGTCAGTGAGATAAACATATAATGTAGGACATTTATGTCATAAATTGACATTACATACCTTATGTGTGTATTATCTGAACACTTGAATGTGGGTAATAAGTTTATGTATGAAAAAGCTGGCAGACAGACTACAGTTACTGCTGTTACAGAGCGATCATTAGCTTAAAGTCATTAAGAAAACAGCACCGATCCAATATAAGCCCGCTTTACTCCTCTCTAGTTTCAGCCAAAAGACACCGTACTCTTCTTTGACTCTTAGATCATTTGAGAATAAAAAACATGCCTTACATTTTAGTTTTTAATTGCTTACAGAACAAAACACAACAAAATGTACTTTAATCATGTTGTCACTGCTGTTTTCCTACCTACCATTATTAGGAGTGACGTTGCAATACTCTTATCCAAAGCTAGAGCCCTTTGCCATTTTTCTATGTTGCTTTTGTTTGTGTAAACTTTTTAAAAACTGAAGAAAAACACATTTCTTAAATCAACAATAAAGAAAATCTACATTATATGTTAAAGTTTGGATATAATCAGTGCTGTGTGGAATTCTTAGCTGACATATTCCATATACAGTATTTCATTTCAGTCCATTTTCCCCTGGAATCTATTATTTACAGTTGTTTTCTCCTGATTTCAACTTATTTATGTCGTTATCTTGTGAGAACAGTGCTAGTTTTCCCTTGATTTCATCACTATTCTTTTCAAATAGGTTTTATTTTATTTTTTTTACAAAGCAACAATTTAAAAAAAAAGTTTTGATATGTTTAGGAGAGGTATGAAACCAAAAATGACTTGTGTGTAAATTTTACAAAATCACAATAAAACAATGGAAATGAATTTGTGATCATGGGTAAACAGCCGTTGATATCCTGGTCCTTATATAACAATAGCAAGCAAGTGCACAGAAAAAGTGGGAAAATGTATGCTCTCCTGTTGGATTCCATTGTCCTGAAACATCAAATCATAAATTTATGATCTATAAGCCCTCTGCATGTTTGTTAAAAACATTAGCAGACTCCATTTACACAAATATTTCACATAAACTGCAGCACGCTCTTGCTGCCAGATCCTGATGTCATTGTTTGCCTTGTAGCTGTATGAGACTGATGTTCTTATGCTATTATTATTGTTATTAAGATTTATTTCTTAGGGACATATACAATAAACATAGACAACTGAGAATAGGCATCCCATGCATCATAGTGTTTGTAGCGAATGCTAATTGGCAACACATGTAGCACACACTCACACACATGCAGGTGCACAAATGCATTCACACACATTAAATCAATGATTGCTGTTTATCTAGATCTGCCTGTAGGCTGGCAGCTTCTCTGAGGAACTGTGATGTAATTTGAGAACCTGTGACACGCAGCATCTGAAGCCTGTCTCCCTCATGTCACTGTTGATTAAATAAATTGTGAAACACAATGGGCTGCGTGCTCTAACTAAACACCCTCCTTTTCTACAATGAAAAATTCATCAAGTCAAAATTGCATCTTAAGTGCTCGGATTTCAGCCAAAGTTGCATCATTAAACCTCAATTTCTGCAGTTTTCTTTAGTCACCCTCTTGTCTTTGGAGGGGAAAAAGGGCAATTTAAGTTTTTTTTTTTTTCTCATTTTTCAAGCGTTTTATTACTGTCTGCAGTACTGGAAAGGTCTTCAGACTCACCCTATGGGCCATCTTACCCTTTGGCCCTATGAAATGAGAACTTTTTAAACTTAGGAAGTAGGTTTTGGAGGTTGCTAGCGTAAATGTCACCCTAACTTATTCTTGGACTCACACTTAAGCTTTATTGACCCTAAAGTAAAACAACACTTTAAATGACTTATCCTTGACTGCTCCTTTTATCGTCTCCAGCCAAATACACGACTTCTGGCGCCTCGACTACTGGGAGGATGACCTTAGGAGGAGACGGAGATTTGTGCGGAATGCTTTTGGATCCACTCATGCAGACGTGTCACTCAAAGCTCTGGAGGAATACGGTCAGTTATGTGCAAAGTGAATATGTTAGACTTTATATGCATACACACAAACCTCACATGCAATCTTATAAACACTCCAATACAGGCACAGAAGAGGAGGAAGAGGGGCTTAAGTCAAAGAAGAATTTTCGCAGCCAATCAGTGGTCACCCAGAACCCGGAGGCGGAGTTAATGCTGGAGGGAGATGATGATGCTGTAAGCCTACTGCAGGAAAAAGAGATTGATAATCTTGCAGGTAAGGTCCTGTAAAGGCAAAACAAATGCTCACACAACACGTGCCATTGGCGTCTTTACAACTGAACAGTAAACTTTGTATGACTCTTGTTTTTAGTACGTTTCCGTCCAAGACTTTTTACCTCCAAAGGCAAGTTTGACATTCAGAGTTTGCAGCTAAACTAACTATCCAGCTGTTTTTCTGACTCATCAACAATTTAATTATAATCTACTAAAAACCTGATGCAAATCTTACAAAATCTTTAATCAGTCTTGTGGTTTCTCTTCAGTATAGACAGCTGCCGGGTCTTTTGTATCAGCAGTAGGAGAAGATGCAATTAAACAAGCAATCAAAACTAACAATAAATGGCTATATCATGTTATTTGTGTAATTTTCTTTTTCAGTTACTATGGTTGATAAGAGCCTGTCCATGCTATGAAACCTGAATTTCTGAGTGATATATGTGTCCCCCTGCAGGCCCTGTGGTTCTCAGCACTCCCGCTCAGTTGGTAGCTCCTGTGGTTGTAGCTCGAGGCACTCTGTCGATCACAACTACGGAGATCTACTTCGAGGTGGATGAAGAGGATCCTGCATTTAAGAAAACTGATGCTAAAGTAAGGACAGGTTTATCGCTCAGTGCAGGGAATCCTCTTGAACTGATTCCAATAGATTAAATTTGTTTGTTTTTTCAGTTTTTGAGCAAAAAATGTTTTCTTCATCAGGTGCTGGCATACTCAGAGGGTCTGCATGGGAAATGGATGTTCAGTGAAATCAGAGCCGTGTTCTCCAGACGATACCTGCTGCAGAATACAGGACTTGAGGTCTTCATGGCCAACAGAAGTACGTGTATATATTTCTTATTACTTGAATTAGACAATACTCTATATGTAAGTGGGGCAAATGGATATGGACCAAAAGTTGAACCTCCATATTTATTTACCCTAATGGTGATACACAGAAAAAGCTCTTTACTCTTTTCTTTAAAGAAATAACAAAAATAGTCAGTTTTTAGTCAAATCCATATGGGCCAAATGTCACACAGAGATTTTAATGAACAGCCAGCAGCTTAATGTCAACATGTACTTGAAAAGTAACAAGAAACAAACATGAAATAAATGTGTTCCTCAGCTAAAATAAGATATATACATAATACATCTCTAACACTTTTCACACACCACTTCCTCTTTATTACATGCCATTTTTTGCTAATTTCCATGCATCTTAGAAATTACCTTATCATTGAAAAGCAGCTTTTTTAATGCAAGAAATTAGATAAATGAGTTGAAATATTGGGAAAAAACATTTCAGTTTACCTATTATCATGATGACACAGTAAAATAAAATGTATGGATGCATGTCCCTTAAGGACCCCACTTCATAGACCTTTTGCCACCTTTTTTCCAGACACTTTCACTACCATTCTTGTTAATCATATAACTGTAAGTTGTTTTTACTGTAAATGTAAACTGGTTTGTCTCGCCTATATCTCATTTGAAAATATATCTCTATGCCTAGAAACTATGAAATGAATACAGCACAGCCATTTATATTATAAGTAATATTTTTAACTGTGCGGAAAACTTCACTCATGGTGCAAAGCGTCTAATATCAAACAACAGCAACAACCATGTAAACCATCTTGTCATCCTTTAAGCCTTTCAGTGCATAATTATTGTATGTGCAACCAAAAACTGTATCAGCCAACTATGAATCTTTTTAAATACTTTTTTTTTCATTATAAATGACTTTGGCCATCTAGAGAACTGGCTCCATACATAATAGCAAAATTACTTGAGTAGTATAAGTGCTATAAAACTGTAGTTAAGTAAGTCTGTTCTGCATTGGACTCAGGTGTCCAGTTGAATGGATTTGGGAGTTACAGACTCTCTGTACACCAGACAGTCTGCTTTACTTACTTTGCTCTGACCCACAAAATATTCTCATTTTTGTCTTGCTCTTATTTGCCTTGTTTTTACTGACAAATTATTTTTTATATTTTTTTTTGCTAAACGTTGTTCTCTTGGTGCTGAGCTCTGTTGTCACTGTATCTTGATTTGTCTTGTCCTGTGATGCTGATTTTGTGTTGAAGGAGGCCAACCCACTTACTGTATTCTAATTTACCTACGAGTACAAGTAAAGTTACCTTACCTCAGTGTTTCTGATGGCTCTAAAAAAACCTAAATTAGACATCCCATGCCAGATGTTTATACTAGTTAGAATCATCTGCAGTTTTAAAATGTGTTTAGTGTTTATTTCTACTTCAATAATATTGTCATGTTGCATTATTGACTTCACTGAATCACTATATGTCTTGTCTCTCCAGCGTCTGTGATGTTTAACTTCCCTGACCAGGCCACAGTCAAGAGGGTGGTCTACAGTCTTCCTCGTGTCGGGGTGGGAACGAGTTATGGCCTTCCACAAGCCAGGTAGGTGCAAGTTGTTGTCATATGGTGTTAAATTGTCCTGCTTTTTTTTAAAAGCATGCAATGATCTCCTGTCATGTATACATCCTCTTTTCCAGGCGGATTTCCTTGGCTACCCCACGTCAGCTCTTCAAGTCGTCCAACATGACGCAGCGCTGGCAGAGGAGAGAGATCTCTAACTTTGAGTACCTCATGTTTCTCAACACCATCGCAGGTAAAATTTACTTTCAATCAAATTTCAGTCTGTCAGTCATTTTAAATCAGATGCAACTTTGTGTGTGTATACTTTTAAGAGCTGATGTGATGCCTTTAAGCCCTGTTGAGTTTTTAAGTCACATGACCAATTAACAGCAAGGTGATTCAATAAAATACACACTAAAAGGCAGATTGGATGGATAGCATTTTGGTTTTAGCCTTTTGAATGTCAACATGGAAAAGTAGATGGAAGATGATGGTTGACAACTTGAGCTAGGGAAGCAACATAGAGGCAGCATTTTAGGTGACATGGAAAACAATGGCAAAATGAAAGTGCAGACCCACTAGACTTAGTGGTTGAGGGCCATGTTTACAAAGATGAATGTTGATGATTTTGACTCCATCGGTTAATGATTAAAAAAAAAAATTCAACTTAAGAGCGTAAACAGTTTTTTACAGTTAAAGCCAAGAGTTTAAACCTTCAAATTTTTTATTTCTTGTCCATCTGCTGCCAAGGCTGCAGAGTAAAGACTTTAGTAAACACTGAAATTCTGTGCAGCTTTTCAGAAAACCCTCCAGTTTTTGTAGATTATTCTCAAACAGTATTTGGGTTTTAGATGGCATTTTTTAGGCTGATGTATTGGGTTAAATCTGTCATTCTGAACAGTAGCCATATATGTGTGAAACCATGTTATTGCAATCTTATTTTCCCTCAGACCTCACAGTTGTTTTGGTTGGAAGAATACCACCTGCTCTTCTCATGTCTTCTGTCTTCTCTCTTCTTTGTTTTATTGACGTTTTCAGTTGTTTTTGAAATATTTTCTTTTGTGATCTTTTTTTATCCTTTTGTGCTGCAAAAATAACTACACAGACAGAAATTGCAGATTCACCTCCTTTAATACTTATCTCCATGTGCCAGAAACCAAAATATAAAAAGCTTATAAAAGAGACCAAATAAAGATACCTGGAAGAAAAGTTAAAGCAACTTGCATATTTGGAATAATGTAAAAATGATTCTTCTGCTACAGTAACCACTTGAGGTGTGACCTTTTTATTATAATCAGACAGATATACTGTATATGCATAAATGCAGTTTCAGTGTTTCAACACATATAATATTCTAAGTAAGTAGTAAATTAGTGTTTTGTATTACCTTCAAGTACAACAACAAGTAAAACTGATATACTTTTTTTAAAAGTGCAAAATCAGTTTAATGAAAGCAGCAGAGCTATAAATGTTTTGATAACCATATTCTGATGCGCAATAATCTGATGAAAGAATATAAAGAATGTATTTGACCCCTGCAGGGAGGACCTACAATGATTTGAACCAGTATCCCATCTTCCCCTGGGTCTTGACCAACTATGACTCGGAGGAACTGGATCTCACTCTCCCTGGAAACTTCAGAGATCTCTCTAAGGTTAGAGCACCCCTACTCTCTTTATTTGATACACTTTTTTCTAATAATTGTACAAGTTGACAAGAGAACAACCCTGGTCAAGTAGAACTGCTCAAATATTGAACTTGGGCTCTGCAAAAATTACTTGCAACTAGATTTTAAACAAAACAGAAATCTTGTCCTCTAAAATGTAAAAAAATGAATGTGATATAAGAAATAAAAGGAATAGCGCATGCATGTATGATTTCCCTTGTAATCATCTGCTGAAGCTCATTATTTGTCTCTGGTTTCTCTCAGCCAATCGGAGCTCTGAATCCCAAACGAGCTGCTTTTTATGCAGAACGCTACGAGACATGGGACGATGACAGCACGCCTTCCCACCACTACACAACCCTTTACTCCACCGCTCATTCAACACTAATGTGGATGCTCAGAATAGTAAGTAACCTGCCTTACTCACATTCCTTTATGCATGTTGACTCCCAGAGGCTCCTCGTCAAATGAACTGGTCTGTTCTTGTGCCTGTAGGAGCCCTTCACCACGTTTTTCCTCAATGCTAATGAAAACAAGTTTGACCATCCAGAGAGAGCCTTCTCTGGGATTGGCTGCTCGTGGAGGAACTGTCAGAGGGACACAGCTGATGTTAAGGTAATCTTGTCTGACAAACTGAGGGATCATTGCACTGACATGACACATAAAGATCCCTTCTGAGGCAAAATATGCAACTACATTGCTTTAAATGAGGTGATAACTCACAATGACTTATAATGGTTCTCATCACCATTGTGCATACTCTCTGAGCCCTGTAGTCACTCGATGCACTTATATATTATATTATATTATATTCTTTTTAAAAATATTTGTATTTGCATTAGATACCAGTTTTGACAAATTTATTTCTATTTCATAGTTAAAGTTTTACATTGGTTACTCTGCACCCTTACCCCAGATAGCAATGGCAGAATAAAAACACTATTTTGATATAAGAAGCTCATATTTCATTTTAAAAATCTGGCTTCCTGTTTTTGATGTATAATTTAGTTTTTCCATTGCAACAGAAGTTTGGAGATCATTTTTTTTAAACTGTACTGTGTGCTTCTGTTATCACTTTGTCTATGTTTTACCTGCTTGTGTAATGAATTTCCTCTCAGAGACTAACAAGATGAAGTCAAATAAGTTGTAGTTGTTATAAAAGCACAAACTTAGCCTGAAATCTGTTTCTAATGACAAACAAGATTAAAAAATTCAATCAAAATTAACCATTTTAAAGCACAAGGGATGTTTTCTGCAACTGATTCCCTTCCATGAAATGGAAATGTAAATTCAGACTACTTTTCTAGTCTCAAAGTAAGACAATGCCCCAAAAACAGTTAAAATGGAGCATGATTTATTTAACACCACAAAACATGTCCAGAACCATATGTCTTGTGACATATTTGACTGCTATTTCAAATAGTTCATCACCTTCTTCAGTAACAAAACTGACAGATGTAATGAAATATGTTGAAATGTGTGTCTCTTTGTAATTATAGACATGCTACATCCTTCCACAAAGCCTTACCGCAAATTACAGCATAAAAGTTAGCACTTAACATTAAAAATTGCAGCGCCAGTTTTGGTCCTCTTTGTAGGTCAGCATCCACATGCCTGTGCTCAGTGTGATTATGGATTGTTATGCCAGTTTAACCTTTAATGTCATTACTCTACTTTGCTGGTTTAGATCTTGCTAGTATGGTGAAAAGAGGAGGCTCATTAACCAAGGAATGAAAGTAAAAAATTACATTAACTAAACTTACTGTAACTATCTTTTTTTTTTGTACTTGTACTTTTTTAAAAACAATCATTACTTTTACTTTTACGGAATTACAGTTTAGGGGGAGTATTTTACTTCATTACACTGTAAAAGCATCAGTTTCAGAGTAAAAAAAATAAACACTAATAGCCAAAATGAGGAGGTCCAAGCTTTCTGGCAACAACTCGAAACTGGCCAGTAGTTTGACTTTCACAACATATGATGATGAGCACATAGCACTAGAATGATTCCACATTTCATCCCAAAACAGCTGTTGCATTTTACTTTAGGCGATGTTACACCTTATAACAGGGGTCACTAACTGGCGTGCTGCGGTCCGGGTTCTGGATGCAGACGCCATCCGTGACGGACCTGGACCTGGACCTACAATTAATAGATTCAAAGGGAACTTTAAATTTGACAGGGTGTTTCTATTTTAACCGGCGCAGCTACTCTAGGATTTACGATACTGGTTTTGCAGATCAGGAAATGCACAGACCAAATGCATGTGAGTTAAGCCATCTCACGTGACGCTACTCGGCCAATGAACTGTCTGCATTCCATGCGGTAAAAATTGAATTGCTGCATTCATATGATGGACAGAATAGAGGAAGACAGAAAGAGAAAAGAAAGAAAGACAAAGAGATTAGACGAAAAGATGAGAGAGCTGAGACAAGGAGAGATTCAGAGAGATTCACAGATGGAGAAACGGGTGAGCTGTAGACACTTTATAAAGTATTTTAAGAATTTATGGAGTAATACATTTTGTAAATTAGCTTTAAAATGACAATCCAATTATAACTACTTTTACTTCTGTAATGTGTTACTTTGTTTAAATAAAAACTTGTGTTTCAAATAAAAATTACAGCATTAAAGGAAGCTAATTTTCATATTTTATCAGCGCAACAAGTCCCTGAAATTGCACCCAGATCCACATATCACACTAACTCCAGTTAAACATTATGGTGTTCTGGACCTTTGGTTTAATACATTTTCTCTGACTGGACCTCTTTGAATTTTAGTTGATTACCCCTGCCTTATAATAACCAACCTGGTTAGAGATTCATATTCTCTAGTTTTTAATGCACACTGAGGACAGATCATCTTTCACTGTGAAGGCCCATTTGGTAGCCAAAAGTAGCTACTTAGTACTGTAAATTAACTTAAAATTACCTTTTTACTTTTACTTGAGTTTATATATAGACTAGTACTTTTACTCCTACTTAAGGACCAACATTACTGTAAATGTTATTTCTCCAAATAAATAAATTATGTTTCTTGTGAAAGCTTTAAAACATCTAGTTGACTAATCATACATATCCTTATGATTCATATAAGTTTTACATATTTAGGCAGGCCTGTAATCTAACGATGTATTCATGCATTCATTTGTTTTACCTGGTTTGCTCATCCCAAGTACGTGTGCTGATATGCACTTTATGAAATTTCCTCCCAAAGGCAATAAGTTCAAATCAAATAGGTTAAAGTTGGAGTTATTGTAAAAGCCAGATCAAAGTGTGCCTTTTTAAATGACTAGTTTTGGGCTTTAGTACCTTTTTTAGATAGGGGAGTGGACAGAGTCAGAAACTTGGGAGAGCATGAGGAATGACATGCAGAAAAGGAGCCATAGGCTAAATTTCAATCAGGGCCACCCGTAATGAGGACAAACACCTCTCTCTATGGGAAAAGACACAACCACTAGGCCCCCTAAAACCAATCTTTAATTAGAAACAAGACAAAACAAATCAATCAGTATTAGACACTGGAGTAGAGGGGTTTTTAAGAAAGAAGGCTTTAAGTATTTGCAGGAAATAAAACAGGTCTTTGAGAAAAATTAGGGAAAAAATAATGACAAGGAGGTAATACTTAAGTTAAAAAGAAGCATGTGTTTCTGTGGTTTCTATTAGGAGCTAATCCCTGAGTTCTACTACTTGCCTGAGATGTTCGTCAACAGTAATGAATATGAGCTCGGTGTGCGTGACGATGGCGTTCCTGTGTGTGACGTGGAGCTTCCTGCTTGGGCCAAGAAGCCTGAAGACTTTGTGCGAATCAACCGGATGGTGAGAAACGCACACCCTAAAGACCTAAAAAATGTGGATACATTCACTGGATAGACACTGACAAGAGCCGCTTCTTGCTTCTTCCTGTTGTCCTCTTTCCCTCTCACCTCGCTGTCTCAAGGCATTGGAGAGCGAGTTTGTGTCGTGTCAGCTCCATCAGTGGATTGATCTCATCTTTGGCTACAAGCAGCGTGGGCCAGAGGCCGTCCGTGCTCTCAATGTGTTCAACTTCATCTCGTATGAAGGAGCCATCAACCTGGACAATCTAGATGCTGCACAGCGTGAGGTTAGTTTCCTTGACAACATATCACCCCTGTTTGACTCACAAACCAAAGATCACAGTGCAGAAATCTCTCCCCATGAGTGCCTCACACTGTGATAGCAGGGGTTTAGTTCAAGATCATAAGGTAGCATTATATTCATTTGATGTTTAGAATATAGATTATTTTTCTTCATGGCAGTAAATTAAAGTTTCTCCATTAGGGATGAAATGGTACTAGCACATGTTTCTGGAAGCATGCAGCAAGACAAACATGCATTTTCAGAGAAAGTAAAGTGTCTGAAATGAAAGGAGAAGATTTGTTTTTTTTCCAAATGTGATTTTATGTTATTAAAAACCTGTTTGACCTTCCTTTTTGTTTTGCACACACCATCTGTGTCTCTCCTACAACAGGTGATTGAGGCTCAGATCCAGGCGTGTGGTCAGGTCCCCTCCCAGCTGCTGATCGAGCCACACCCACCTCGCTCCTCTGCAATGCACCTGGTGAGCATGACTCATCAAAACTGGAGAATTTATAACAGTACCCTCTGTATATTTACAGACATCCTTAAAAAACATTTGTGAACTCATGCATTACGTATTAGTTATTTCAGGTTTTTGATGATAGATATTTAAGATAGAGAGAACGGGAGAGTTTGTACTCAGATTGTAGTTTATGAGCATCAAAACACCTTAGAGGAGATATAGCTGGTTACAAGACAATGGTCAATAAATGCTGATGATTCTGGTTGAAATTTAAAAGCAAAAGAACATTGATTGTTTTCATGAAGTTATTTCAAATAAGTGTTACAGCTGCCATCAGGTCAGTATCAGATCTGTAGATTAACACACAGCAGAAATGTGGAGCCATGTCAGTCTCAAAGAGAATAAATGCACACAAATATTTCATTAGATAAAGCCAAGTTAAAAAATGTAGTTCAATCCAAGATGGAGGAGTCTCAAAGATACAAAATGCAAATGCAGTGTTCAAAATTGATTAAATATTTGTAGAAAAAAAATTATAGATAGATAGATAGATAGATAGATAGATAGATAGATAGATAGATAGATAGATAGATATGTGGTTGCGCCACCTGACATTTGCAACTGATTTTAAATTTAAGAGGTAAATACTTTGGCACATGTTACTTTGGTTATTTTAGAAGATGGCTACATATATTTATATAAAATAAAGAACATTTTAGTAAAAACAAAATTTTGATGTTTTACCTTGGTTGTACCACCTGACATGCAAAGTATATCCACTCATCTACGCAAAACTGTAATTAACCTTTTTTCCTAAAATGTGATTCCTCATTCACCTAATATGAAGTCAAGTTTATAGTTTAAGACTTTTAAATAATAATATTCGTTTCGTATATTGACACTTTGTTCTTAACACCTGAAACACTGGTTGCACCCCCTGATATTTGCAACTAATTTCAACTTAAACAGGCGAATATTCAGACACATGCCGTTACTTTAGTTCTTCATAGAAAGTGGACACAGATGTTTTTAAAATAAAATCAAGAGATTTATAGTAAAATAGATATCTAACAGTTTTACATTGGTTGTGCCACTAACAGTGAAAATGTACCTGCTCATCTGTGACTGGAAATACATTTTTTTATCTAAACTTAAAAAAGATCTATAAACCATTTCACTCGGCCATGACTGTCAGTTGGAGTTAAATGGATGATAAATTATGCTAGAACCTGTATTTATCTCTTCATTTTAAAATAAAAGTCTTATGATTACGTTACATCACCCTGACATTTGAGAACTTGCATATTCTGTTTTCTGATGATTTCACTAACTTTATATTGAGAAATTTTTGTTAAATTTATTTATATTGAAGATTTCAGCTATAAAATCATGCCAAAGCATTCAAATTAAAGTTTCTCACTATTAGAGAATATTTGTAATCGTGTTAGTAATCTATTCATCCATTCATTGTAAAGGTTTTAGATGCTAAAATACAAATTTAAATAAAGTGAAATTTATTCAAATAATGTAGGTTTTGTAGACCAAACTGATACATGCCATGAACTGGTAAATTATTTTCAAAAAGGAAAAATTAGATTTGGAATCAAAAATATGCACGTCATGTCATTGACCCATATTTGTGTATATAAAAGTGTCACAGTATCAAATGTGATCAAACAAAAAAAGTCAACCTTGTTGAATTATCTGTGATTATTTTTATTTCACTCATTTAATAGCATAAGCTGGTACTTTTTAGCCCATAACCCCTAAAAATACTGTGCCAGAGACCGGGGACCCCACCATCACTGGAAGTAGTTAAAGCATATAAAGTGGTGCAGAACCCTGCACACTAACTTAGAGGCTTTTCCCAACTCAGAGCAGCACAAAACAACACAACAGTGTTAAATGGATATTATAAAGTTATTCATTGTAAGAAAGGCAAGAAGCATAATTCCATTTATATACTGCTGAGAAGGCATACAACATTTAATAACAAACATATATTTTAATTTTTTTTTTTGTACTGTATGTTCATTTCAGTGTAAATTCACCATTTGACTGTGGTATTGTTCTAAATTTAGCTTATTTTATGTGTCTGTTTTTATAATAATGAATACAATAATCCATCTGAAATCATTTTGAATTTGTCTTAGTTTTTTGGAAGGGAGCTCACAACCCTTGTCTTGTGTCTTTCAAGTCCCCAAGGCTCCAGTCTCCCACTTTGAGAACTGCTGAGCATGTCAATATAACATCATACTAACTGAGGAAAAACAGACATCCTCTTAAATGAATCTCACTAATTAACAGGCAACTAGCATTGTCAACAACCTTTGCACCAAAGGAAACCACGTGAATGAATATTAAGCTGAGAGGATGTAGTAACTTGTTTCTAAAGCAGGACTGTAAATAATATTATTACTATAAAACTGCTAAAAGAGAAACTGCAAGAAGAGGGGCAGTCTTTTAGGGGGTTGAATTTCTATTCTCATTTGTAAATACTGAAATATATACTTGTGTGAGATTGATCTGGCTCCATATAGAAATAGTAAGAAATAGCCTTTGTTTACATTTTGCACAGCATAAATTCACAGTCTTCACGAGTCTCTCTCCAACTTATAAAGAAAGCAAGGGGAGATTTTCGGCCAACATAAACACAAAATAATTTCTTTCAGATGCCTTTCTCTTATTCTGAAGGATTTTCTTGTGAGATGTTGGTATGAAAGAGATTTGAGTGTTAGTCCCCTGCGGTGAAGAGCTTCATTATAAAGCTGTATATGAGATTTGATGATGTCTTGCTTTTTTCCAAAGCAAGCTCTGCCCTGGTTTTAGCCCCTCTGTCCTCCCTGCTCCCCTCAGTAGCTCGAGGCCTCAGTGTCTCCACATCAGAACCATCCATTTCAACCCAAACCTGTCAGTCCCAGCCCCCGACCAGCCAAATCCTCCACCTCCTCTCCTGGGCCCAGAGCCCCCCTCAGTGTGTGTACCTGCTCTGACCCTGTGCTCCCACTAATAGACCTTTTCCCTCCCTCCCTCTGTCCCATCTGTTCTGTCTCTCCCTCCATTCCCTCCTCCTCCTCTTTCCCCTGACCTTCCCTCCTCTCTCTTCCCTTCTCTCCTCCTCCTCCTCCTCCTCCTCTCTGTCCCTCTTTCTTTCTGTCTTTCTCTGTCTGTCTCACCAGTGTTTCCTTCCCCAGAGCCCCCTGATGTTTAAGGATCAGATGCAGCAGGATGTCATCATGGTGCTCAAGTTCCCCTCCAACTCCCCCGTCACCCATGTCGCAGCCAACACACTCCCCCACCTCAGCATACCAGCAGCCGTTACTGTCACGTGTAGTCGGTTGTTTGCTGTAAACCGCTGGCACAACACAGTTGGTGAGTGCTCGACTGCCTTAAAAAAATGGGAATATTGTTAACGTTTTCTAACATTGTACTGTTTTTTTAAGCCATTATATCCGTGTTTGCAGATACTCTTACATTAAGATAAAGAATAACCTCCAGTATATACAAACACATTTAAAGCACTGGTTAAAGAAATGATCTGAAGAGATACATAAATGACCCCATTCACCTAAATAACTCCTTATAATACACAAATACACCTAAAATAGGGTTAAAATAGTTAGGTTCAAAAATAACAATTAATAAGGAACTATCTATGTGGCTAGTTTTAGACTTTGAAACCGTCTTTCACCAGATGCTGCCAAGTCTTCATGCGGCTTTGATTCTTTACAATATGACATATTTCATCACGTTAGAGGCGAGCTAAGGCGGTTTTCACATTAGGCACAACTGTTTCAGACTGTGCCTTCCTCTCTCCCCTGCTGGTCTGCTTTCGTTAGTAACATTGTTCCATGCCTGAGCACTTGGGAACAATATGTACACAGTATGACACAGTAAGTGGTGATATGCATGCATTTTTTGCATATATGCCATGAAGAATAAAAGCAACCATAGAAACCACTTGCATTGATGGTTTTATGCTTCTTGTAGACACTTGAGTCCATTCTATAGGCCACTATGGATGTTTTTATTTGTAAGATAGCTACAGAAAACCTCTTCTTACCTCCACATCTAGCATGCAGCTGAGAGGGTGAAGTAGATCTGTGCTTCAATGATGTAAGGGTAATTGAAAATGGTAAAACATAAATGGACTTAAATAGTAAATAGAGCTTGAATAGTGCTTTTCCTGCTATGGAGAGAGGCCATCAGTGTTAACTACACATGCACAGTATGGATGCTCCTACAGGGAGCATCTATACCGGGCATACTGTGTAATTAAGATTAAGTGTCTTATCCAAGGACACATCGATATGTGACATAGGACCGAACCCACAACCTTCCGGTTATAAAACGACCAACTCTTCCTACTGAGCTACAGTCACCCAAGAGGCAGGAGACATTTAGATTTGGCTTTACACTGATGAGTGCCCTCTGCTCATGCATGGTTTGGTTCACATTTTCTGTGTGCACAAATACACATGAATCAAGCCCAAGACCACTTTGAGAAATGCGAGTATGGTTCATTTGTGTCCACACTGATCAAATGACCTGGACTTTGGGGTCAGAAACAGTCTTTAAACCACCAGTCTTTGTCAAAAAAAATCACTCACAACTGTGGACAAAATCAATGCATTATCATCAGTTTATGAACTCAGATAAACATCATCTTCTTGATTTAGAGGATTTAAAATTTTCAATTTTGTGTCTTTCGAAACATTTAAAAAAAAAAAAACCCTAATAAAAACATAGTCATGTACCTTCAGAAGACACATATATGTTTTGAAGAGAGAGATGAAACAAAACAATTACAAAACACTTAATGGTCAAGATTAGGCTACATGTTCGAAATACACATAAATAAGCCTGCTGATCAATGGCATTTTATGCTCAATCACAGCAGAGATGACAAGGAAAAGGAATTTCACAGAGACTGAAATAGAGGTGCTTGTGGGTGAGGTGGAGGCCAGAAAAATTATTTTATTTAGTGATCACAGTCGTGGCATCACTAATAAAAGAAAAACAAGCGAGTGGCAGCACGTCATGATTGCTGTAAATAGTGTGAGTGCCACAGAGCGATCTGCAGTCTGTTCCCTACACTGCTGTGCGTCAGGATGAATGAGTCATGTGTTGACCCAGGCCACCGTGCCACTAAATTTGTCAAAACCATGTTTGAGATACAAATAATTTGTACATTGATTATATGCACATTTTTTTCGGTTCACATAGACAAATTTATTTTCACTTGGAGCCATTTGTAGTTTTAGGCCTTCATTAATCTCTTTAATGGCCTCTTTATTACACAAGGATGCCTGTAATTAATTTTGTAATATCATAGAGTGTCACAAGGCAGTTTAAGTCACTTTTATTATTGTTTGTGCTTTCATATAAACATAAGCCAGCATCACAGCCTTCACTGTAAAGCTCTTGACAAGGGGATTACATAATAGGATGTAGTTTTCTTTATTGCTTTATTGTAAATTGATGTTTGTGTATGACAGCCTGCAATGTTTGACTTTTTAAACCTCTTAGGCCTCCGTGGTGCTCCTGGATACTCTCTGGAACAGGCCCATCATCTCCCCATAGAGATGGACCCTCTTATAGGTCAGTGAGCAAAAATCTCCTCAGCAAAGCTGAAGGTTTTATGTCTTTTGTCATACAGATATCAGTAAATATATAAGTACAATAGTGCTGTGGGATGAAAATTATTTGAAAAAACTCAAAGGTCTAGTGATACTGCTATAAAGGACACTTTTTCTGCAAGTAGCTGATGAGGCTCAGTCGTGTTTATAATAGGCTGTAAAAATCTGTTGTGTGACAATTTAAACGCGGACTTGAGTGATGATCAATCAGCAAAGGCATCCATTAGAGTGCTTGTTAACCTTAGTCCATGTCGATGCCCTCATTAACCTTTAACCTTCCTCTTGTTCTCACATTAAGCAAACAATTCAGGCGTGAACAAGCGTCAAATCACCGACCTGGTGGACCAGAGCATCCAGATCAACACGCACTGTTTTGTGGTGACCGCCGACAACCGCTACATCCTGGTGTGTGGCTTCTGGGACAAGAGCTTCAGGGTTTACTCCACTGAAACTGGTATGAATCATATTATTTATAAAACTTGACTCTAAGCTGAAAACTCATCTTTAAAATTAAAATCTGTGCTGCCACAGATGCATGCAAACTCTTCTCTGCTTTTAACTCTCTCCTCTCTCCTTCAAACCCACAATCCCCCAGTATGTTGACTCTGGACACGTTTGCCTCTTACTTTATTGACAAGGTTTCTACCATCAGTAATCAATTCTCTGAGCCTGTCCAACTCAGCTTTGTGCCACCAGCTAGTGATTCCTCACTTAGCTCATTCTCTCCACTGAGTGAGAGCGAAGTCACCGGACTTGACTCTAAGCCCACAACCTATCCAATACCATCACATCTCTTGCAGACGATTGAGCCCACAATCAGCCCTGCTGTAACTTGGATCATCAACTCCTCTCTGTCCACATGTGTTTTCCCTGCTGCATTCAAGCAAGCATGGGTCACACAACTGCTCAGAAAACTCACCCTCAACCCAGCCCAGGTTGAAAATTACAGACCGGTCTCACTTCTCCCATTCCTATCAAAAATACTGGAGCGCACCGTCTTCAACCGACTCTCAGGATCCTTGCAGACCAATGATCTACTTGATCAGAATCAATCTGGCTTTAGGCGGGGCCACTCTACTGAAACTGCACTTTTGTCGGTAACGACTAGAGCAGCTGGTCAGTCCTCATTTCTCTTACTGCTTGATCTGTCTGCTGCCTTTGACACAGTAACCTATCAAATCCTCCTCTCCACACTTTCTTCACTTGGTATCTCAGGATCTGCTTTCCAGTGGTTTAAGTCCTACCTCACTGGGAGATCTTTAAGAGTATCATGGAGGGGAGAACTGTCCAAACTGCATGGCTTATCAACAGGAGTGCCTCAAGGGTCAGTGCCTGGTCCCCTACTTTTCTCAGTATACACCACCTCCCTTGGTGCAATCATCTGCTCCCACGGCTTTTCTTATCACGGCTATGTAGATGATACACAGCTTCTCCTATCCTTTCCACCAGATGACACAACTGTCTCAGCTTGGATCTCATCCTGCCTTGCTGATTTTTTTAAATGGATGAGGGAACGTCACCTTCAGCTCAACCTGTCCAAGCTCTTATTATCATTCCAGCCAATCCCACTGTGGAACCACAGATCATTATCCAGCTTGGATCAAACAATCTCGTGTCCACTAAGTCTGCCCGAAATCTCGGTGTCATGATTGATGACCAGCTAACCTTCAAGGTTCATGTGCCCTTGATTGCTCGGTCCTGCCGATTTGCCCTCTATAACATCAAGAGGATCAGACCCTACCTGACAGAGCATGCAACACAGCTCCTGGTATAGGCTCTTGTAATATCACACATTGGCTACTGCAACTCATTACTGTAAAACCTCTGCAGATGATCCAGAATGCAGCAGCACGTCTGGTCTTCAACCAACCCAAGACAGCCCATGTCACTCCTCTTTTCATCTCTCTACACTATCTCCCAGTTGCAGCTCACATTAAATTCAAAACTCTAATCATTGCTTACAAAGTAGTAACCAAAACTACAGGTCTACACTCCTTCTCGCCCACTACGCTCAGCAAGCGAAAGGCGCCTGGAACTGCAAGCACATCAGGCTCCTAAGTCACTAGCCCGACTCTTCTCTTCTGTTGTCCCGAAATGGTGGAATGAATTACCTAACTCCATTCAATCCGCAGAGTTCTTCAGTACTTTCAAGAGAAAGCTAAAGACCCAGCTCTACTATGCACTTAGCTAGACTATTCTCCACTGTTGTCCCCAGTGGTAGAATGAGTCTCCCAACTACAGTTTGCTCGCACTATCATGCTCTACTTCTGGGATTTTTTACCCAGCTCTTTGTGAATGACCCAGCACTTTGTAGTTTGGTCATTAGTGTTGTGAAGACAATTGAATGCACATTGAGATTGAGAGAGATTTCACATTTTGGTTGTTTCATTGTTGATGTTTATTTAAAACAAAACTAAAAAAAAAACATGTTTACATTATGTGCTTTGCCTTTAACACTGCATGGTAGCACCTGCATCCAATTGGACTTGAAGCACTTTGTGGCACTTACTGATGTTGTTTCTTCTTGTCTAGATCTTTGCTTGTGTTATTCTTGCTCTCAAATGTTTGTCACTTTGGATAAAAGTGTCTGCTAAATGACATTCTAACACTGTAACATTAAAACTAAATGTATGACTCTGCAAGAGGTCTTGCTGTAAATCAGGATCATCTAGGGTCATGCATATTCTCCTGATGTTTTGAATGCATTTTCGGTTCTTCCCTCTTATTGTGCTAAGTGGGACTAGACAAGAATAAATCCTGAGCCTTCTATTTGAACGGGAAGTAGTTTCCTCAACAAAATTATGTCTGCATATGAGGGAAACAGTACTGTACAACACAAACAATATTATTTCGTTACTTTTGTACAGTTACTTTAACAGATATGTTTTTTAAGTGTTAAAAATGGCTGCTTCAAGAGAAACTCATAAACAACACACTGTATCTCCCAGTTTTTTTTACCGCAAGTTTTGATTTTTTGTCGGCTGGTTAGTAGGAGGCAAGTAAGAACCGGTGTCAGTCATAAGAGACATAAGAATAAAAAAAGAATCCCCCTATTTCCTAAAATTTCAAGCCATTACCAAAATTTCTTTTAGAAAGTCTTAAACTATTTTTCAAATCCTATCAAAAATGTCCCAAGTAATTATCTATGGCCATCAGATGAAGGGAACAAACAGCATATATTGACTCCTCTTCTGTTTCTCCACAGGAAAGCTGACCCAAATCGTTTTTGGTCACTGGGATGTTGTGACGTGCCTGGCCCGGTCAGAGTCTTACATTGGAGGAGACTGCTACATTGTGTCTGGCTCCAGAGATGCCACTCTTCTTCTGTGGTACTGGAGTGGCAGACATCACATAATAGGCGACAACCCAAACAACAGTGAGTGCTGACATTTTAGGAACAACATACAAGAAGTCTCCTCTCATGTCTGTGCAAAGAGTGCTTTTAGCCATACAGGAGAAACAACTTTCAAACAGGCTGTGACTTTGTTTCTCCCTCAGGTGACTATCCTGCGCCGAGGGCAGTACTGACAGGACATGACCACGAGGTGGTGTGTGTGTCTGTGTGTGCAGAGCTGGGACTGGTTATCAGTGGAGCTAAAGGTTTGTGCATCTTTATCCATTTGTCTGTGCCTTAAGGTTTCCTTATTACATTGAAATCACATTTAGATTAGCTGAACTCAAACTATTTACTGTATATCATTTCAGTCAGGAACACTCTCATCAAACATTTGACCATTTTATTGCAAAATGGATTTATTTCAGTTTTACTTGGCAGAGAAAGCTCTGCTCTAAAGAAAGAGGTGTAATTAGCTGTGAGAGCTGGAAGAAAATATTTGATGATCAGCTGGCTGTCAGCTGATCATGGCTGAGAAGTATGACTACCATTTCCTGTATGAACTAATGCTAGGCTTCATTTAAAGTCTAAATGATTAAGTGTTAAAACATTAAAAGGGGCGTATCATGAAATATCCACTTGTAGATATGTTGCACATACTGTATATTTGGGCATCCAGACCGACAAAAAGTTAAGTAAGCCAACACTCTCCATTGTTTGTGGTCCACCTATTTCTGAAAACATTAGACCTAATTGTCTTCAAAGAAAGGCCATTTAGAGCAGGTTTATACGGGGTCAAAAACCTCCTCTGGTGCTTGATCCATGTTGTATTTTGACTGGAGCATGGCACAGACACTTCAATGAAGCCACAAGTGAACGTGTTTTAAGGTGAACGACCTTTAAACTCTCTGATGCATATATTATGTCAGCAAGTTTGACCAAAACTTTACATTAGAACAGTGTTTCCCAACTATCTTTCATTGGAGCCCCCCTACATGTACCTAAGAAAGCAGAGCCCCCCCTTTATCAACATCTGATGGTCATCTTAAACTTTTGCACCATACTGTATGTTGTCGTTTCTGGTCACTAGATTTAACTCATCTCTTTATTTGCTTCTTTCCCACAGAGGGCCCATGCTTGGTTCATACCATCACAGGTGACCTCCTGAGAGCCCTGGAGGGGCCTGAGCTGTGCCAGCGGCCCCGCCTCATCTCTGTGTCCAGTGAGGGTCACTGCATTATCTATTATGAGCGAGGCCGCTTCTGCAACTTCAGCATCAATGGCAAACTGCTCGCACAGATGGAAGTCAACGATTCCACACGGGTATGCCTCTCAGAATTTAAACTGTAGAAGTGGACTATTTATGTTGCATATGCATGTAGACATGATTATTGTCCTTATTAACTTAAGCCTACTTTACGCCATCTTCTTTTTTTCAGGCTATTTTGTTGAGCAGCGATGGGCAGAACCTGGTAACAGGAGGCGATAACGGGGTTGTTGAGGTGTGGCAGGCGTGCGACTTCAAACAGCTTTATATCTACCCAGGTTGTGACGCAGGCATCCGTGCCATGGACCTGTCACATGACCAGAGGTAAAGCAGACACTCTGACTGTGATATGTAGAGATGCAGACAGTAAAAATAGCTAAGTTTATGGCAGTGGAGAGAGCTATAATCATTAAGCCATAATCTGGCAGAGGTTGTTGTCAGTCTTTTAATATGTGAAGTACATTAAAGCAGCACACCTAATTTTAACACTTTAGGTTTGTTTTATAGATTTTGTCTTCTATTTGTTCTGCCCTTAGGACTCTGATCACTGGCATGGCATCTGGCAGCATCGTGGCATTCAACATAGACTTCAACCGCTGGCACTATGAACACCAGAACAGGTATTGAGGTGGATAGCATGAGGAGGAAGAATGATGGAGAGAGGAAAAGAGAACAAGAGTGACAGGAAGTGCTGTGTATCTGCAACACGGGGGAAACTACAGGTACCAAGAGGACGTCAAAACAAGTACCGGACCTTTAGGCTCTATTCCCTTGTGAAGTTAACTGGATTGGAAGTTGCAGCAGCACTGGTGGAAATAACTTTGTCTGTGCACACGTGTACGAACACACGTGAGTAACCACAGGCACATTATACTCTGAAGACACACACCACAACCTGCTCATAACATAGACCGACTGCAGAATGGAAAAAAGAGCAAGTCAAGCAGACCTCTTAGAGGTCGATCATGACTGTACCACTACAGGACTCATGCAGTTCCTGGTACGCTTAATGCTTCACAACAAATTTCCTGAGTTTTATTTTCCTCTCTGATTTTCTTCCTTGTGATTTTTCTTCCCTGTTTTTCTTTTGAGGGGAGTTCAGTCATGAGATTAGATTCTGGGTAGATAAAAGATTTAAACTCCTTCAATTTGTCATATCTGATTAGAAATGGTCAGAAATTAAGCAGCCCCACCTGCTATTCAAAAACTGGTGCTATTGGCTTGATCTTAAATTCTTAATGAAAAAATTTACCTGGAGCTTATGATTTTGTCTCATTCCATTTTTCCTCTTATTTTTTAAATGTATTCTTTTGTTGTTTTTCTTTTACCTGCAGCAGGGTTAGGTCTGATTTTGATGTAAATAAGACTCTGCTGCTGTCAGAGTCAACACGACTTCTTTCACTACACAAACTGCGCTTCTCACCTTTAATTTATTAATGACTTGCTGTATGTAAAATATTGTGTAATAATTATTATAATGTTGACAAGACTGATGGTAAAAATGGCGGTGTCAAGGATGGTGATAATTTTGCCGGAGATGGTAATGATAATGAGATCTTGCCAGTGCCACCAAGGACGACAACCACGAGACTGACATGATTTCCTTTGTATATTTGGTGATTGTTTTGTCAAATATGTACATATAGTCTCGGTTCAGGCTCGGCGGAAGACTTAATCAGCTGAATAAGACTGAAAGCGCAAAGGAAACAACCTTCACTTACCCACATTTGTTGATTATTTAAAAAAGAGAATCAAATCAATGTAAAAGTTTGTTTTTGTATTTGCACTTTGCACCAATCACATATCATTATTTATTAGCTTGGTTCTTTCTGGTCGGCTGCCATTTTGTTTAGGTCCATCTTTTCCCCGACGGGATTATTTGTGCATTGATGTTTGTAATTTAAAAACGTTGAGCTCATGTGTGATTCTTAGGTTTTACAACCTCACAGTTGTAAGCAATATCATGATTCTGTAGCTGATAGAGGAGAGGGAGATGAGGGAGGAGGGATGAAATGTGAGACGTTCTGTATGTGTGAAGCCATCTTGATCAAATGCGCACATGCACATACTCTATCGACAGGTTCAACTTACGTATCCAAAAAAAGGTTAAATATTTTTGGATCTATGAAACCCTAAAAACTATTGTATTCATGTTTTATTGCAAAGATGTAAAATATGACATGTGTGAGTTGAAAAAATCATGATAAGAAAAATAAAATATGCAAAGAATTTGATGACTTGACTTTTCATTGGTCACATATTCCTTTCCCTTTAGAGTCCTTTTCACTGAGTCAGAGCAGCACTTTACATGGAGAGAGATGTCAAGGATGGGTTATTGACACATATTCAAGAATCCAGTCTGAAGAAACATCCTTCTAAAAAGACTTCATAAGACTCTTAGAGTTTCGATGTTGCTCTCCAGACAGAGCAGAGTAGGTTTTTGACCTGTCTGCTTTTCTGTGTTGTCCATTATAGACGTCATATTCTGTAGCACTTCAAAATGCAGGAGCAGAAGATAGGTTGAAGATGCAGTTTTAACTCATCTTAAGGTTCACCTTGAAGGCACACATGCAAATCTACTGTTTTTAAACTTTTATTCCACTTTGGCCTTATATGTTAGCTGATAAATCATCTTATTTTAACCTGTGTCCTGGCACAGTTTTTAAGACTTTATTGAGGACAGATCCCAGAGTTCAACAGTGAAAGGTTCTCTGTCTAATGTGCTCTTCTCAAATTACCCACAGGGCTTTGTCCTCTCTGCAATTTAATATTATCTGTACACTGACGGCTGCAGAAGTTCCCATCCAGGAAGATGGATTCTAAAGTTTGCAAATGATATAGTCACAGTATGTCTTTTACAGGGGTGAACACAGCACCTGGACTAGGGATGAAGGATTTTATTAAGTGGTCTGACAACTCCCTTTAAAACAAAATGTTACAAATACTAAGGACCTGAAAAGATTCAAGATGGAAGTTGTGTCCCCTGATTTTAACAGCAACAAAGGGGGATGTAGCTTTGTAAACATCTTAGCAGTGACTGCATTTTCTCCAGAAGCTTGGTCAGGTTGGAGCATACAGCAAACTGAGAACTTTTTCCAGCTTGATTCTGGGCCTAATTTGCAATCTTCACCTGGTTTGATGGCCTTTCAATTTGATAAAGTTTGAGTTTAAGTGGTTTAGGTTGCCAGTTAAATCACTGGCATTAAGTGACCTGATTTGTTTCAGATCGTTTAGAGAGTAATATCTAAGGCACAAGACATGTCAGAATGTCCTGAGTCTTGTCTCCATGCTGAATTTGAGCTCCTGTCCCCCAGCATGAGATTCAGATTACCAAAGGTCAATCTAAACTAACCCTTTATTACTGAAGATATTTCACAACTAAATCCAAAAATGATCCAATATAAACTCTTTTATTTATGTGTGTTATTTATCTGTGTAACTATGTTTTTTCATTTATTCTTGTATAATGCATGTACAGTCATGTTCTTGTTGGCATGTTTTGTTTGGCATATAGGGTGCTAAGCATTTATCACAGGCCCAGTGTGCCACAACCAAGAACTGGGAGGGGGGGCAGCCAGAGTAAAGCTCAACACATGTCGACACACGGGTTGCTTGACGGCATCTCAGTTGTGTGTGGGCCTTGTCACTCCCTGAGACCACCAGTGGATTTTGGGCCCTTGGAACATCAGCAGCCTGACCAGGGGCTCTTGTTAGCCCTACTAACCTAGGCCAAGCCCCCCCCCCCCCCCCCCACATCCAGCCCTTGCTCTGCCCTAGGTGTGCACTTTTATATTTTTTTAACAGATTGTTTTCCTGTTTTAATATACACGTACACACAGAGCACAACTACGGCTGTGGCAGTCCTCCTTCCTGCCCTCAGGTGCCCTCAGGTGGCTTACTTGCCACATCTACCCTTTACTTCAGCTGCAGTTCTTGGCCCAAACATGCCTAAAAGTTCTGCACAGTACAGCATTCGTTGTGGCTCAGTCATTGTGATGATTTTTTCATGATTTATAGTCTTAGATATAGTGTAGAAATTAAATAATGTTTTCTCACCTTCTTTTCCACATCTCTTTCCTCCTTTTTCATCCCTGTTTCAAACTCCATTCACTTTCTCCTCTCTCAAATAAAAACATAAAAAGCCCGAAATTATATGTTTAAATAATGCTAAACCAACTGTAGTCCTTAGTCCACATTTTTATATCATTTGATTTTTTGGCTATGTAAAAAGTAGACCACATGTAACACTACTAGAAACAAAGTTATATTTTGAGCAGAGTAAGCCATAATTATATCTTAAGCCTACAGTAGAGACAAGGCTGACAGCTGCACAGAGCTTTCATGCTTCAGTCACTATGGAGACAGCTATCAGACGCCATATGAGCTGACAGGAAGGAGAGGGTAATCCGTCACGCTGGTAGAGCTGTCGTTCAGAACCAGAATTTCATCTCACTATTCATGCCCCTTTTGACCCGGTGTGTCTGTAGCTGCTATGAAACGCTGACTATCTGTCAACGATATAACCTTTATTTCTGTCTCACCTTTATATCCAAGGCAGGATGACTTTGCTGTCACCTTTCCATTTTCTCTAGAGTATTATGGAATAGGTCGATATTTTGACATTTTTTAATCTATCTCATCTTTTGATGTGTTAAAACTTGATTAAGTTTAGGCATCACAACTGAGGCACAGTTATGAATTTCTGTACAAACTGGTGTTCTTTATTGCAATACTGTTTTTGCAATGTAGCCTACAGACATTGTTAAACATGCTGTTAAAGCATCACTTAGTTATGTCTTGTTCTACAGTAAATATGTCAAGTACAGTACAAGAAATTAATACAAAAACAAAGGAAAAATGTAGTTCCTCATTATTTTCTGCAAAAGAAAAGCAGTTTCTCTTGTCTACATTTTTGAATTAAGGCTTTTCAGTCCTTATCCCTTAAGACTGGTCTGTCACATTGTGTGCTGTTGTACATTTCCCATGAGCATTTGCAATCACATCATGCCTGCTGCACCATAAGGATGATTATATACATGCAACATGTGTAAAGTCACACCATTTTTGTGACTGAGTTTTTTTTTGTTTATTTCTCACAGTGAGGAAGTTCTGAGTGTGCATTCTTGATGTTTGCATGCATATAAAAGTACACCAGGCCATATACATGTCTGTGTGTCTCTGTGCAACCATCCTATTTCACTCAGGTGGACAATGAAGAGATGGTGGACCTCTGAGATGAGATACTGCAGATTTCCATGTTTGTGAAAGAGCTCCCTCCCTCACTGCTGCAATCAGGGACAGAGGAGGAGGAGGAGATGATATTTTTCAGCCTGTGGAGGGAGATGATGAGCAGCGTCAGCAGGAAGACCAGCAGGCCGAGGAAGAGCCACACATAGACATACACATTGCCCTGACGCCCTCCTGGTGAGGAGGCGGCCGCAGACGTGGAGGAAGAGGTCGGGGAGAATCGGAGGAAGGTGCCATTGTCTATGGGAGGGATTCCTGTCTCATTATGGTCGACCAGTGGGACGTCCATCCCTGACATCCTGGCTGACATTCAACAGAGATGAGCATGAGAGAGAAAAAAAGATGAGGAGATTTAATTTGAAATAAAGAAGGAGTCTGGCATGTTCATAATTTATAGGACCTGTTGGAGAGATTCATTATAGTCTGCTGGGGCTGTCAGGACTTTATTTCTCTACTTCAGTGTTGAAGATGCTTCTTGACACCCACATGCTCATCTCTGCTTAAGATTTAGAGAAAGGCAGAGGACTTTTGCCACTCAATTCAAGGTCAACAATTTACTTCAAGAGCCTCAGATGCACAGACCCCTAGGGAATATTAGCTGCAAACAATGTGAATTTTCTTTTCGCCCTTCAGATAGAGGGATCAGAAAAATAATTAAACAGCAAACAGACCCCATCATTCCCAATCATTTTTAATAGACATAACTAGTAAAAATGCAAATGATAAACTTAGCTTAAGGTTGAACAAGAGCTATAAATGCAATGCAGATAGTTGCAGCAAAGGCTTTACAGAAGCCCTAAGAAGACATGTCTCCATACATTTTATTTTTACTTTTTCCCCCTTGATGATAGGCTTATTTTGATAGTTTCTTTGAGTCCTCACCCAATTTATGCCCTTATCCCTTATCCTTATCCTGTGACAACAAGGCTAGTTTACCACTGAAAATAAATTAATTTACACCATTTTCTGAAGATTCCAAGAAATGAACTCACAATCAAGTGATGTATCATTGTTTGAGATAAGGACATTAACAAGTCAAGATCCTGGAAATAAGTTATCACAGGCAAACAGAGTAGTAGATGCACATCCTTTGAAGGCCTCGATAGAACTGGCAATTGTTTGATATTATGTGGTAATGCACATTTTAGGCTTCCATAGAACTGTCAAACAGTTAGTATTTGTGATATTGTAGACTTAAGACCACTAAAGAACTGTTAAATATTTGTAGTTTTATTATAATGTATATTGTAATGTATTATTTTTGCCTTAATAGCATTAGCAAACATGTTATTTTGTGGTAATGTCTGCTTAGGACCTCCATAGAACTAGCAAAGACGTGGTATTATGTGGTAATGTCTACTTAGGAGCCCCATAAACTGGCAAAATGTTATTATTTTGTGGCAGCATAATGGTTGGGCCTCCACAGAACTGGGAAACATTTGGCATTGTGTGTTAATTTATACTTCAGGCCTTCATAGAACTGGCAAACATTTGTTATTTTGTAGTAATGTTAACTTCAGGGCCTCATGAAACTTGGTGCCACTGTGGAACTGGTTAACATTTGGTATTTGTGAAATTGGAAACTCATGACCTCCACAGAACTCGCAAACATTTCTTATTTTATGATAAGGTATGCTAAAGGCCTCCATAGAATAGACAAACATTAGATAGTTGTGATCTTGTTGACTTAAGGTCACCATAGATCTAGTAAACATTTGCAGTTTTATTGTACACTTTTTGCCTCAACAGCATTAGCAAATATTTGTTACTTTGGTAATGTACACTTCAGGCTTCCTTAGAACTGGCAAAATGTTGTATTATGTGGTAATTTATACTTCAGGCATTCATGAAATTAAGGCCGCCTTAGAACTGGCAAATTTTTGTTATTTTACCGTAATGTAAACTTCGGACCTCCATAGCACTGGAAAACATTTGTTATTTGTTCTGGCTGTTGAGACTTGTCTCTGTTTCTTCTGTAGAATACGTTTTAATTATTGCAGATAACTTGCTAAAGTCAAAGAGCTTGACATATCCAGGGATACTGACTTGATAGTAACGCAGGGGTAACAGCAGGGGGAGCGCTAGTCTCGTTGAATGATGTTAGGCTCGGTGCCTAGAGCTGCTACATGATTAGAAATGAAATCATGTTTATCTGATGAAATTAACCTCCTCATAATCAGCTTTCACAAAGACAGCTGAGAGCTAACCCTCCTACACTACGTATTAAAACTGCTAATAATATTCCACCGCAAATTACTGAGTGAAACCAAACAAGAAGATAGGAGATGAGACGTTCACAGACGAAGAGGAGCTATTAGATATTTAGGTTAGGCCATTCTTGTGTCTCCTATGACTGCAGAGTATACTTCAAAGGGAGGAAAATGTGACCATGACAGGATGAAAGCAAGAGGTCAGCACACAGGCTTCATCTCAGTGATGTATGCCCATTTTCCTTCTTTCTGCCTCCTCTCTCTTCCTTCCTCTGCTTTTCATGGTTATGCATTTTTACCTTGGCCATATGTGTGCATGGTCACACAATATTCAGAATTGTGGAGTAAATAACTCATTTAATTAAATTATATACATGAACTGAAACGTGGAGGTGTGACGGTTGTGTGAATGTAGCGCAAAGGTGCAAGGATGCAACTTAAGACTTTTTCAATAGTAGTGGCATTCGTATATAGAAGTTTAATGTTTTTAGTGTTACTGGAAATAAGGTAATTTTACTTTGCTGGTATGGAATTGATGAAATAACAAATTTGTGTTCAGTTTGGTGTCCCTGAAGCCCACCCCACTTTCATTAGATCCCATTTTACACGTTGCATGCACATTATTGTCATGAATGTTAAGGTAAGACTACTATAACTAGACTGTGACTGAGAAAATACCGTAGAAAATTGTAGTGGGTTTTGGTCAGAAATAAAACTGAGTTTTACTGAACAGGCAGAGCTGAGGTATGTCTATGTGCTGGGGTGTTAGCGACTCAGGCTAATAGGTGCTAAAGTTTAGCTTAGCGAACAGCATTAACGGTTCAAAAAGTAAAAAAGTTTCTTAACACTACAGCGCTACAATGTTTTTCCAATAAAACTTGGTACAGGTGGTGGTGTAGCTTTTATATTTAACACCGGTCCATATAAACTGTTATTCAGTTGGTTAGGCTGGACAGTGATTATGAAGTATTGCTAGCCGTTATCGAGGCAGGCTATGCTAGCACCTAGCCAAAGTTGCGATGTTTGTTGTTAAAAGTCAAAAACTGTGAAAATTGTGTTAAAATAATAGAAGAGGATCATGAGAAGTAAGGATTTTTGAAGCTGTGACATAAAAATAATGTTAGGAAATTTTGAATTGTTTATGCTTCTTCTCTGTACTTCTGAATGCTACATTAAACGTAAATAAGTTATTCTTCTGTAAACAGGTGCATGAAGAGCACAGAAATTCTCAGGAAAACTAGACAGATTTGTACTTTTTGGCATAACACTCGACTCTCAGATGATCATCTTAGGAGCAAATGTTATAGTGATAATTCTTTGTGTTTCAACGGAGGTGGAAAATAACATTACATTTATTTAGATTACTGTAATTGAGTATGTTTAGGCGCTTTTTGAGTAGGCTACATTTAAAAATCGCTAATTTTACTTTTACTTAAGTAAGTTAACCCACTGTAACATTAATTTTACTGTAGTATAATACTCACTTTTCCACCTCTTGACTACAGACAGCACATAGCAGGAGAATTGTTCCACATAACATCCCACATGAATTTAACTTTATTTTAAAGGAGTGGCTTACTTGAACAACCTGTTTGAAAATCTACATCATATTGTTGTTGTCAATGAGGAAAGATCATTTTTTATTCTACAACTCATCGCTACTAGGCTATACGATATGGGAAAAATAATCTATTTGGGTCTTTTTTTTCAATATTTTTTTTTTCAATAAATATATAATTATTTAAGTTCTCATCTTATATAATTTTTTCAAATACACAAAAAATAAATAATTCTTCATTATAAAAAAACTCAATTTTAGATACATAACATAAACTGTTCTTTCCTGTAGGAAAGGCCTGTATGTTAGGATGAAATTAGACAATGTAAGAATCAATAGAAATAGCATATTTTTATTTATCTACTTAAATCACAAAGTAAATTGACTTATTTGTTAAACTTACAGCCTTGTACACAATCATGAAAACAACAAAGCTTTTGCAAACAAGTGTGGTGAAAACATCAATATAAGGGTCAGTAACAAGTAGGATTGAAAAACTTTGAAAAAATATCGAATAGTAATTATTGACTCGTATTGTGTTCAGTATGAATTGTTGTATTGAGGGGAGTGATGATTTTTGTCTCACTCATTCTTAATGACAAAATCATATTCAACATTAAGGAAAGGAGGATCTGTGTACTTATCTGGTGTTTTTTGCTGTCAGTGAGTCTGACTTCAAACAGCATGAGTGATTACAGAGCTGATGTCCACTGAGTTAACACCAGATGATAATAAGTTGCTATTTTCTGAGTAATCTTTTGCAAATGTGTGGCTCCAGTTGGGGCCTGATGTTTCAGTCTGAGCCCTTGAGCCACAAATGTCAATGTTGGTACAAAACCACTATTGACTTATGTCGCTTTTGAAGTTCAAGTGAGCCTCTCTGGACCCAAATTCTTTTATTCTCCATTTATTCACTCCCTTTCATTTTCTTCCCCATTCTCTCCATTTGTCTGCTCCCTTTAATTTATACCCCACTGTACCTTCAGGGAGATACACAGCATAATGAGGGAGGGACAAGCTAGGCTGCTCTTTCTTTTTATGATTGCATGTTCTTTTGCCCCTCAACTCTGTTTTCTTTATCAAATACTCTCAGTGGTCTTCCAGGCCCAGTGAAGAAGTATTTTGCCAATTCTTTTCAGACTCTCATTGGCCTTTTCTTACTGCAGCTTCTCAAAGTTGAAGCATTGGTATTCACTGTGTGTGCATGTGTGTTCCTTCTTTTTGCTGACCTCAAATTGGTTTTATTTTCAGGCTTTCATTTGCAATTGTTTATATCCGTGCTCACCTTTTACCCTTAAGAACATTTAGATTAATTTTATTCTGAAAACATTGTGTGACCCCTTTGGTCAAAGTTTTTTATTTTTTATTTTTTTTAAGTTATACTTACTGGTGAAAAACAAGTCTACCAGTATGCCAGTAGTTATAAATGCCACCCCACATATGTAATTTCAGCACAAACTGTGTCAGTCATATGAAATGTTAAACATGTCACTGAACCTCTGCCAACTCACTCATCCCTTGTGTTACTTCTGCTGTTCCACCTTATCTTGCCTATCTTGTTCTTCTGTCACTCCCACCCACTCTCTCCTGCTCTGTATAGGCTGCTGCTGTTAATGATACGTTGTTTTCAAATCTGTGATGAAGCTTGTTCGTCGTGAGCGAAGTGGCTGATAATTGGGCTTAATCATGCTTTTTGTATCCAGGCAACAAGGTATGTTCAGTTCTTTTTCAAGCTAATCTACTTTAAGAGGGCAGGCCATGCAGTCCCACTGAGGCTGAAGAGGTCAGACATACACACACAGGCACACACACTAATCCGCCTACACACAATAAATATCAGTGGTAATTTTCCTTTGTAATAGCTGCAAGCATAGTATAGAGAACACAAGAGCTAATTGGGAAAATGATACTTCTTAATGCAAGAAAATGATGTGAATGTTGAGTATATCATGACTCCTGACATAGTTAAGCTACAAGGCATGGTGGAGCTAAGTTTGTACTTTCTTTTCCTTCAGATCTATTAGACACCAGTAAAAGCTCTGCTACACTGCCCTCTCTTGTTGAGAATCTCAACTTCAAGCTTGTTTCATCTCTAACTTTGCTCAGCATCAGTGCCAAGGGTGGTTTAAAATTATTTCTGTGCAATTATTACCTTGTTCTTTAAACTTCCTACCACTGAGGGTTATGCCATTTGTTCTTGAGTTTGTTTGACAGGGACCAAATAATAGGGCTAGGGTTAGGGTTTTGTGCAAGTGAAAGGAGTTTTGGGAGGGTTACACCAAAAGGCTTTGGGGAATGCCCCCCCCCCCCAATCGAATGGGGGGGGGGGGGCATGGAGATCAGCAAAATCATGATCCATTGTAAAATTAATCTGTGTAAACAATTTATTTAAAGGTAAATAATAATAATTATTATCTCAGCAAATTATTCTTATCTCTGCTACAGTATATTACATTCCTCAAAATGTAAATACCCTTTTTTAAACAAAACTAAAATGAGTTAAAAGTGGAAAAATTGGTTGACAGAGGAAAAAAGACGAAGTGGGAAAAATGTATTGAAAGTAGCAAGAACAGGCAGGAAAGGTGGTCAAAAGGGGAAACAATAGGCAAAAACGAGCGTGGCAACCAAAAAAAAAAGAGAAATGGGCGTGGCATTTGATTACATTTGGGAAAATGGACATAAAAAATGGTGATAGTGGTAAAATTGGTTAAAAAGGAGGCAATAGTAGTTGTAAATGTGCAGAATGGCTTAAAAGTTGACAAAATGGACAGAGAAGGTGGTGAAATAGCATTAAAATTGGGTTTATAGTGGCAATAAGGATATTTCAACAGAGACAAAAAAATAGGCAGGAAGTGGCAAAGATGGGCAAACATTTGGCAAAATGGCTCAAAAGTGGCAAAACAGGAGGAAAAGAGGCAAAGTTGGTTAAAAGTAGAAAAAATGGGCAGAAGAGGTAATGGCAGTAAAAGGAGAAAGTTTGGTTTAAAGGGGCAAATTTTTGTATAAAGTGGCAAAAATAGGCAGGACAAAAAATGATAAAAAGGGTTCAAATGTGGCAAAAATTGGTAAAAAGTGTGCAAAATTAATGAAAAGGGGCAAAAAACAGGCAAAAGGTGGTTAAATGGGGATTATAAAGTGGCACTAATAAATTATGTCAGCTTTAAAACCCAATAACAATTTGACACACTTTTCAGCTCCCAATTGAGGGAACTGTTAGCCAGGATGCTAGTACCAATGCTACTTATCTAACACACATGCACTGATATCATCCATTAATCACAACTGGGGAGGGCCCACTCTCCAGGTTTGTCAGGGGTCCAGCCAGATCAGGCCTGCTCTACCTCTTCTGTTTGTACAAAGGTGACACCACAAACCCTGCCATGGGTGCTGATATTGAGTCTGCATCATCACAGAGCCAGTCTGTCTAGTACTAGCAGTTTGAGCACTCCTTTAAAGAAAGTTCAGAGACTCCTCTGTTAGTGTTCATGTTTCCTTGTGCTGTTCCTCCTCTGTCCCTTTAATCTGGTGCCCACAGTGCCACATTTGCTGACAAAGATGTCAGCCATGAAATTTCACCATCACATACACTTTTTGCACAAAGTAACAAAGAAAAGCCAAACATCAAATCGGCATGAAAACAAAGTTAGGGAGCTCTCAATCTACGGCTATTTGCCCTGTACCGTCCCAAAGCCCATTTTCCCCTTTCCTTACCCTCAGCTGAGTTTCATTCACATTACTCCCAGTCCAACTAGGGCTGAGTATGGATTTTTCATCACATGATACACTGCAAGCAAGCACTCTCACAGAACTGGCACTATAGAAAATAACACAGACAATATAAAATTAACATTCCCACTTTTTGTTTTATTTTGAGTCATTTTGTTCATACAGGGTTCTCTAACACTACAGCATTGTGAAAAATGATTGTGGCAGAAACGGTTGTATCTTATGTTGTGTAAATGCTGTACTCCAGTGCTTGTGCTGGTGCATGAGTTATTGTACAGTGCCTAGTCAGTCTTACACATGCCATGGCCAAGTCTAAGTATACCATCTGTTTACATGGTTCAGGTGGTTTTTATAACCTACACTACCTATTAGTAGGAGGAGCTCCAGATATTATGGCTAATTAGCTGTATTTTTTCATAGCCATCATTTCATCCATCTTTGACACAGTCTACAATTGCTCTTCTAGACTTCTGCTGTCACTGTGACCACTTTATTTCTTCCTGTTTTTCTTGCTTTTAAATGGAAAAGAAGAAGTCTTACTCCTTGACTTCACCCTGTGCAGAAACAGGCTTTTTAAAGCATCACTGGCTTCACAGTGGGATGATGGAAACTACTGGTAACTGTTCCTAAAAGATGCAATGGCCTGAAAATTCTCTTGAAGCGATTTCCAGTCCTTAGGGCCAGGCATCCCCAAAACCTGGGGTTCTTTGATTCGACTTTACAAATGTACATTTCTTTTTTCTTCTCTAACAGCTTACACTAGAAGAAGTGCCTCCTTCACTGTTCAAGTTATATTGGATAGGCTGCTCAATTATGGGAAATTATTATTATGATTTTGACTGATATTGAGATCATGATTATTATTTAGAAAAAAGATATATGGTTGTGTGTGAATTTAAAAGGATTAGCCTTCAGAGGAGGCCACAACTGCAACAAATTTTGCCAGTTACTTTGTATTGTTCTAGTTTCGCCTCTTCAAAACCAAAGTGGTTACTTGAACATTTGACTTCTTTTGTTAACCAAAGGCTGCCTTTCTGTTGTCTTCTTCAGCTACGCTGCCTCTCAGCTTCCTCATTCTTCCCTTTCCTCCTGAGCCTGCCAGCCTGGAGCTCTTCAGTGGCCTCTCACAGAAATGCTCCCTCTTTTCATTCCCAGTTATGATTTTTTTATGATCATGCATTTCCGCTTTTTAAGTGTCAGTATTGCTCTCCTGGCTATGTCAAGAGCTTTTATTAAATTCTGTCTACTCTTGGCCATAGGTGCTGTGGTCCTTTCAAACTGGGCTGCCTTGAGCAAATTTCCCATCATGACTTCTGTAGCTTTGCTCTCTTTCTCTGCCTCATCTCTCTTTGTTCGGTCTTGACTTGAACACATGTTTTGTCCACCATCAGACTCTTTCTATAGACAGTGGGCCCTGACCCCTAAAGCTCCTTTCTCTCCCTGATCAAACGCTTTCCTGAGCAACTCAATCTCTGCAAATCACTCTTCAAACAATCACATCCTCTGCTGGTGGGGCACGTTCAACAAAGCTCCTCCTGAGACTTTGTGCCGTGAAGCTTCCTGTGCTCCACTTTCTCAATCTGTTTCTCACCCTCGTCATTTTCTCACCATCTCTATAAATGGGACATAAATGGGACAATTTGTCTCATTTGTGCTATTCTTTACATGTAAATATTGTGGACTGTTGTCATTGTTGTATTTTTTGCTTAAATCAGTTTTATGATGCATTGTTATGTGACAGATCAGAGACAGTTTTTTTGTTATTTACTTAAAGTATTTTTCTGCATAAAGCTGGTTTACATAGTATTGTGTAATTTCAAGGCTTAGCACATACAGCCTTGGAGTTGCACAGATCTCTTTCAGTGGCAAAACACAGCCTTGAGTGTTAACAGTCCATGCATGCAGCAAATGCAAATCTGCACTAGAACCTTAACTTCCCAGAGACACACATTCTGTTGTCTGTTCAGCTCTAGTATTAGCTCTTCACCTCATGAATAATGGACAAGATCCATGTGAAGCAAAATGTCATGGCATTTGGGCCATATTCTGTTGTGCATTTGCATGTGTGAGTGTGTGGTGTACTTTCCAATACTGTATTCATACCCCATGCCAGCACAAAGACAAGCTGAGCAAATAGAGGTAACACCAGGGATATTCATTTAACATGCATGCTCATGTGTGATATGTAAAGAGAATTTCACACCTTCTGTATGTGCTCACACAGATATATGCTGAACAGTTTCAGCTCAAACGCCACATTGCCAGGAGGTGAAAGTAGCCTGAATTTCCAGCATGTTAAATATCTCATAGTCTGAGCTGGATCTGCTGAAAAAATCACGACCTGAGGTTCAACCACATGAATTCCAAATTGCCTCTGCAGCCCCAAATACCAGAGATAACCCAGAGGTCAGAGATATGCAGGAATGATGAAAGTATGAAGAAAGTGGTTTCACAAAATGCGACTTAACCTCTCAGCCACATTCTTTGTAAAAGCTAAAATCCTCCTGTTAGAGTGTTTATGGATTTAACTCTGTAGGTGTCCCTTTGTAAAGCTTGTACGACTAAAAGTACACATAATATATGCTGATAAATGACAGGCAAGACTCTAAATTTAGACAACGAGGTGGAAATTGAATAAATCTACCCTACAATGAACTAATGTTTTTATTCATTCCCTTCACATTTGAATGACAAAAATCTCGCAGAGCACCTGAGTGCACTCAAAGCTCCAGCAGGGGTCGAGCACTGCTGTTCTGCTGTTCTCTGATTCTGTCTGATATTCAGGGCATGAAAGGAGGATATGAAAAGTCAGAGCAGTGGTGTTTCAAAGAGGGTAGCAGAAAGGTAACATGAGTTTAACTCAGGAAATAATGATCATTATGAAAACAGAGTGGATGATGATTTTTGGTCAGTAGCCAGTGCAGATAATTAGCTTTTCTGCTTTGATGTCTGAGTGTGTGGATGTGTGCCTGTTAGTTCATCTCTGTTGTAAAGTTTATTTTTATACCTCGTTCTTCTATCATTTGATCACTCTAGAGACTTCTTACTACCGTAGACAATAAAATCACATATTTTTTGGAGTTCATGTTCATGTTATAATGAACAGAGGAGTGATGGGAATTATTTTCCTTATCAAGACCCCTCATGGATCTGAATCTTTCCACCTCTATCGATAAAGTCTACTTCTCTATTATTCAGTGGAAAGATGAGACTGCAGTTTTTTTCTGAACTAGTGTTTCTTATATTCCTTAATAATAAAACCTTTTTTCTGTCTGAACAGCTGTTTTATTATTTCATTTTCTTGTGGATACATTTGAACCAGGGCTGTAGGATAATTAAAATTTTAATGATCTCAGAAATTCTGTAGTTGTTTGTGATTAATCTTCCCATTTTGTTGCATTTTGAGATTCCATTATTTTACAGTTAAAACTGTTTTTTCATTTTATTGTGGAATTTTTTACTGTCTCAAACTAAAGGAAACTGACTTCCTGTCCGGGTACTGGCCTGCTTTGATTCTAAGAGAAAAACTTAATCTTATAATTATATTGTATTATTCTTCTGCTCTGTAGCACTTTGAGACTGCTGAAATGTAAAGTGCAATACAAATAAAATGTATTATTATTATTATTATTATTATTATTATGAAGGAACTTTGAGTATAGATTAAAGATTATGGCATGAACTTAACCCTGGTAAAAAGAACCCTTCCAATTTCAACATAGTTTTTTAGACCTCTTTACCTGTTTGGCCATCCTTGCAAGCAGCTGACCATCCAAATTTGTTTTTATGTAGTTGTGTTGAAGCCATTTGACACTGAGGACTTCAATCTGTTGATCAATGTACTCCATCACATTGGCATCTCAAACCAAGCAGCAATCTGGTTTGCCAACTATCTTTCTATTTTATGTGTTCAAATGGCTGGCCAACTCTTCTTTTCTGGACATCTCTAAAGGGGTGCCTAAAGGTTCAGTAATAGGATCCCTTTTTTTCCATTTATATTAACAATATGTGTGACTACCTATCAAATACCTCCTTTTATTTTTATGCTGATGATACCATTATTTATCTCTGTTCGTCATCAATAACCTTTTAGTTTTTACAGTCTACTTTTTGTGTTGTTCAATCTTGTCTGCAGAAACTTAGATTGGCTTTAAATGCAGACAAAACCAAACACATGGTATTCTCTAATTTAGGCAAATTACCAGGGAATATCCCATCAGTAATAACTTTGCAAGGGGGATTGATTGAGTGCGTCTTAATGGATAAATATCTAGCTTTTCATATTGATTGTGAGCTGTCATTCAAAGCACATATTGCTAACTTGGGCACCAAGTTCAGGGTAACTCTAAGATATTATTAAAGAAATAAATCCTGCTTCTCCCTCAGAGCTTGTAAACGTCTGCAACCATCACTCATATCTCATTACTTTGGACTCTGTTTTAAATCTGACTGTCCCTCTCTGAGTGCTCACTTGCTGACTCTGATTTACAAGGCTCCTCTTGGCTTAGTTAATCCTTTTTTTTGTACTCTTCTTCAAAGAACTAAAGCTTCTATGCCTTGCATTTTTGTGACATTTTTCATCATCTTGTACCTCATGTAAGGAATGGACTGGGATGTAATGCATTCGGTTTTGCTGCCCCCTCTGTAAGGAATACTCTCCAGACAGATTTAGGACTGGTCTGGACAGTGCGAGGCCATTGAACTGTGCCAGTGTTTTGAATTTATTACTTCAACTTCCTTCACTTTAATTTAGAATGAGCTTTGTAGGCTTTAAATTATTGTTTTAATGTATTAATTGTAATCTGACTTTTGAATATGTAATATTTTATGACGCTGACCTCTTGGCCAGGTCACCATTGTGAAAGAGATCTTGATCTCAGTGGTCTTCATCTGGTTAAATAAGGGTTAAATTTAAAAAAAAAAAAAGCTGACAATTTAATTTAATTCAGAAGCTTCATTAGACAGTCAATAAATATTGAACACCAGGGATTTGATTCAAGCAGTGTGGTTCAACTTGAGGCATGCATATTATAACAGGACATATGAGACTTGATAGCAGATTCAAAAGTTAGAGCTTTTCAGGTTTTGACAAATATTTTTCTTGGCAGAAGCAGATCTGATCCCCATCCCTACAACAGACTGCATTATTTTAAACATAAACAAATCCTGCTTCTGTTCAAATTGCACTTAAAAGACACTCTTTTATCCCCCTGCTTTACCCTCCATCTGGCAGCACAAAGCTTCACTCATCACCCAACTGTTCCTTCCCTCCTGTTCTCAACCGCCACTGAGGAAGCCTGCTCTTTTCACAAGTTTGTGAATGAATGTACACATGCATTCACCTCCTTAATCTTACTCCATAAGCCTCCAGGAAAATTGATTGATTTTTACTTTAATTTTACTATTTCATCATTCCTTATGACTGTACACAGTTAAAATGCACCAAACTTGATGGCAGCTGAAATTTGTAGACAATAAGCCTGAAAATTCTGTTAATACGGTGCCTGCTCTGTATCTCTCCTAAAACTATCTGTAAACATTAAATTTAAAGTAGTCTGAAGTATCAGCAGAATAGTAGATAATAAATACAGACCTTTTTGTGCGATGCAGCTCCTTGTGTGCGTTTACATTGTGCAGAAATCCACCCCGATGTGTTTGGTCTTTCAGTTGAGCAAACCAGATCTGTTGCCCCAGAGATCTTCTCTCTGTGCCTGTCCGCTCACTCGCCTTCTCCCCCCTCTCTCTCTCTTCTCCCTCTCTCTGTCATCCAGTGACACACTCACTCACAAAACAGACACTAGCTGGAGTAGACTCTCTTAGACTTGAAGCCTCCCTATGAATGGGCTCGCATTCAAAAGGAAGAACACACACACGCTAGATCTGTTACAGGGAGGCTGTGACTCATGAAAGATACTGATGTATTTTTTATTTAAAAAGTGAGGAAGAGGAAAGAAAAGAGGAAGCAGAATTAAATCTGATTCCAACCTCCCCCTTGTTGTGACTCCATCGGTCTCTGCCCTCCCACCTTTCTCTCCGTTATTCATCACCCTTCAATAATGACCCCATTAGTCAACAGCTAAATCTATTCTCCTCATTGTCATAGAGAAAATATTCCTCCCAGTTAACAGGCCATTCAATAGTTAGTCAACATGAGCAGACAAACAGCTACATTGATCAGCATATAGTTAGAAAAATAGTCTGGTAATTGAACAATAAATCAGTATTTGTCATTATGCCCTTCCATGCACAATCAACCCTTTGTTTTGGTTTTCGTCTCTCTAGTGTTTGTAAGGCCGTGCTCTCTGATCTCAGCAAACTGCGTCAGTGACATTATCCAGCAGCGAGCAATAAGCGACTGTCCTTGTGCCGTCAGACTCCCAACTGGCAGACGAATGAGAAAAAGCAGCCTGAGAGGAAAAGAAACAGAATTTCACACCTTCAGTTTCTAGGTGCAGCTTTACTCGCTTTTCTTCATCTTCAAGCTGTCCCTCTATTTATCTTCTCTGATCTCCTCTGTTATCAGTATGTTGCCTGAAGGATCATATGCTCAATCTGTCCAATTAAGGCCATGTATATTGATATGTTTATGATTTACAGTTGATGTAAATGATGATTTAAAGTTTCCAATCCATCCCCTAATTCATTGGTTCCCAACCTGGGGTCTGAGACCCCTCTGGGGGGAGGTCAAAGATCTTAGGGTGGGGTGCAAGACTTTGTCTGCTCTGAGGCTGCCAAAAATAGCTTTAAAAATTTTGACTTAAAGCCACGATAAAGCAGTTAAGTAGTTTATACAAAGGTCTTTTGGTAAGAAAAGAATGCATAGACCTTTTTTAGGGTTTTATCAGTGAAACTATTAAAATCTGTGTTGATTTTTGGCAGCAGTGTGTCACTTATTTTTTCTCTCTTGGATCCTGAGGGTGGCTCTGCTTTTCTTAGGTATATATAGGGGGGGGCTCCAAGGAAAAATGGTTGGGAAACACTGCCCTAATTCTTTCGTTATGTCAGTCTTGGTGGACCAGCAGTTAAATAACCACCCATAAGATCTAAACAGTATGTTTGGGCATTTCTGTCTTTATTCACTGAGATGGATAGTGTATAGAGTCAAAAGGGACAAAAGAGTGGGGGAGAGAAATGCGGGAAAAGAGCCACAGGATAGACTGCTCCCAGGCCAACCTCGTTCATGGGGTGCACCTTAACCACTATGCCATCTGCGCCTCACCCATCAGAACTCCTACTATGAACTTTGCTCATGTGGCTTTGAGGGCTCAGTGGAGTTAGCGTTATACAGTTTTTGAAAATGAGCATTAAGTGATTTATTTCCATTTCATTTAGGCCAGCCAACTCCATGGAAGGTTCCACACAGCTTTTACAAAATATGGTAAGAGAATTTAGAGTTCCCATTGGTAAAAAAAAACAAAAAAACCCTCCAACTAATCTAAAGTAAATTGTGTTTCTGACCCAGAACCTCATTTCTGAGCTTATTAGCACCTTAATGGTATTCATGAAGATGTTAATTGTGTGGCAGATGACACCTGTCTCTGCTCTGTGAAGGAGAAAAGGCGCCTCCTCCTCCACAGATGTGTCTGCCTGACACCATCTGCCCGCTGACATTGGCACTGGGGAGATGGCATAGAGGAGAACAGAGAGGGTACTGATGAGAGTAAGTCGACTTTATTTCATACCCAAATCCAACTTTCACAAACACCACGTGGCTGCTATTGATGTGTACTTCAGACATATCTGACAGCTATGTGAGGGGGTCTGGGATTTCTCTGATGAGGAAATATCTGTTTGGGAATATTTTTTAAATTTAAGCTCCCCTAGAAGAAGAAAAATGTTGATAAATATTTTAATGAGATGCTCCAAGCAGTTCCAGCAGAGTCAACTTTGTTGACATCAAGGACAGAGGAAGGGAACATTGCTCATAATTTAATTAATCCAATAATTATTCCCTCTGACCTCCACTCCACTAATCACACTTAGCATGCCCGTTTCTATTCCCATCACAGGGAATTGTCACACTCGCGTAATTCCTTATTTTCCCGAAGAGGGAATATGTTTGGCAGAGCTGATTTATATTTTTAAGTACATGTTCTTGTCTCACTTCAAACTTGAGAATCCTTGTGCCTTTTTTTTCTTGTTTTGCTTGTGCGGGTATGTAAGTCTGAGAGAGAGGAGACTGAAGCGTGGAGATAACAGCTTTGGCCTCAGACTGCTTTTGTCACTTATCCCAGAAGGCGTGGCCGCCAATTCCATGTCATTCCCTGATATCCCGGCCTGTTTCCAACTCTGTGCCTTACTAGCACTGCCCTTGTGAGGACAGCAGTGTCTGCACTGCATGTTAATGAGTGAGGGGGGGTGCATCTGGCTCTGTCAGTGGGTATGTTTGGGGATACGATAAGCTCATTTCTAAACTTGGGTGAAGAAACTTTCAGATAACAGACTGGAAAATAGATATTTAGACGCTCTACCAGATATCCTTGATGGTTTTCTGATAATCTGAGCAAATTTGTGAAGCACCCTGCTGACTAAGATGAAAGTTGACTTTTATTTGCCGTATTGCTTGAGAAAAAATAAATTCCTCCTGAAAGAATCATGACAGAAAAAGTAAAATAGATTATTATCTGTCCATGTCTCTAAGATTTAATGTTCAGTTTGGCTTTCAGAGATTTCCAAGATCACGCACAAGCAAAAGAAAATGCACAGACTTCCCCACAGCTTCTCGTCTCATGGCACTGTCATGCCAGTCAAAATGAGCCGCACGGATCTGAGGGCAGGGAGCAGAGGAAACATACTGAGGCATAACAGTGACACACACACCACACTCTTAGGACAGCAGCCTGACAGGCGAGCACATGTCCAGAATATCAATGAGACAGATGGAAACACGATATTGATGCAGTGTCAAAAACATCCTGAAGAGAAACAAACAAAAACACCTGTGTACAAAGAAGTGTGACCAAGATGCCCAGAAGTGAACTGAAACCTTGTGAAATCCCTGCTCTAGTAAAACCTTAGCCACTAATAGTCTTGGCAATTTTCCCCCCGGTTGCTTCTGAAGGCTACACTCTAAATTCATGAAAGAGAAGAAAGGAAAAAATGTCCACAAAGTCGGTTTCATTTGAATATATGAATAATTTAGAGCACCGAAAAGATTTGGGGGGCCTAAATTGCATTAAAAAAATCTACTTTTTTTTCATTCATAATTCATACATAGCATGGCTTAGGCATGCAGACAAGTAGGAATGTCATGTAAAACTTGCCTCCAAATTAAGTATATTGATTGCAAGTAAAAAAAGCATGACTGAATAGTTCATCTTCTTATGCTAGCTAACATCTCTTTTAACGCCTTCCTCTATGATTCACCTAATTGCAAATGAATATAAAAAAGGCAGCAGAGCCCAAGTAAGAAATTAAACTTTCATCAAAGCTTTGTTGCATCATTTTGGTTATTGCCACAATCCTTCCTGTGAAATTCTCTTAAGTGCTTCCCTGCTGGCTGAAGATTGGTTAAGAGACCTGTGTGTCTATGTGTGTGTAGTGGTATCCTGTTTAAACCAGCAGTGTAATTATTCCTTCATCATAGGAAACAGACAATCGATTGTCTCAATCTTGACATAAAAGTCTTCTCCTCTCTCACAGCTCATTTTCTTTTATGCCCCCGGCTCATTACAGTGACGGGCCTTTTAATGGAGGAGATTGCCTTCAAATTTTCACTTCATATTCCTCAACAAAAGGTTCTCCAATTTGCATGAGGATCATAAAATAAAGCATTATCATCATGCTAGGACTGTGGGGAAAAATGTGACCTTCAGGCAGATGATAATGTAAATTATCTGTTAGGGTTTTTTTTTTTTTATTGTAGGAGTGGTTTGTTAGTGTTGGGTTGGTGGAGTTTTGAGAATTGTTTTATTCTGCATGTTTGGCAGGGATGATTTGGGCTCTTTGAAGTCCTGTTGTCTCTTGTTGCTTTGAAAACTTGGATGTCAAAATGCTGATTACAAACCCTCCATCAGAGCCAAGAATAAGGCTGCTAGCTGGCTGCTAGCATTCTGTAGAGGGTTTGCATTGTGTTGTCCAATCTACACACATACAGCTCATAACAGATAGAGGTAAAAGTGCCAACAGAGACATAAACTGCTCTGTGTGCAATACACTCCACATGGGAGCAGATAAAAGCTTAATAGGTATTAGCTGCCAAGAATAGTCCTATAACCAACCTGGCTAGATAATTTCACACTATTTTCAGTGAGGGAGACTAGAGCTGCAGGTCACTATTAACTCACAGTTTGTTTTGTTGTAATGGTAATTCTACTCTTTTAATTACTCTATTTGATTCAATGTACATTTCATTTAACAGGCAGACTGTAGTTTGATAACAGTTCATTATGTATATAACAGTTATTCCAGTGCTCTTACTTAATTGGTGAATCTAAATGAGACAAAATAAATGCTTATTTATTCTCCTTCAAACCTACCTGCCACTGCACCTACATTCATCAGAGACTTGATGTTGTTTTTATTGATAAATCTCTTTTATACATGCAGTGCATTCAGAAAGTATTCAGACTCCCTTCATTTTTTTCAGTTAAGTTATGTTTTAGCTTGATGTTTTAGGTGATATCTCATAGACACAAGTGTTCAGATCCTTTGCAAAACACTTGAAATTTAGCTCAGATTCCTCCCACTTCTCCCTATCTGCTGAGATGTTTCTACACCTTGATTGTAGTTCACCTGTGATAAATTAAATTGATTGGACATGCTTGGGAAAGGGGCTGCATGGTGGTGCAGGGCTTAGCACTGTTGCCTCAAAGCAAGAAGGGTCCCGGCCAGGGCCTTCTGTGCAGAGTTTGCATGTTCTCCCTGTGCATGCAGGGGTTACCCCAGGGACTCTGGCTTCCTCCCACCACCAAAGACATTCTCATTAGGTTAATTGGTGACTCTAAATTGGACGTAGGTGAGGGTGCTTGGTTGTGTTTCTACATGTTAGCTCTGTGGTTGACTGGCCATGAGTCCAGGGTGTACCCTGCCTCTCGCCCACTGACAGCTGGGATAAGCTCCAGCCCCCTGCAACCCCAAACGGGATAAGTAGAAGGCCTCACAGCTGACAATGCATAATACCAAACCATGAGGTCAAAGGAAGTGCAGATACAGGAGTGTTGCAAGGCACAGATCTGGGGAAGGTTACAAAAAATTCTCCTACACTGAAGGTTCTCAAGAGCACAGTGTCCTCTGTAATTTAAAATGGAAGAAGTTTGGCACAACCAGGACCCTTCCAAGAGGTGGTCACCCAGCAAAACTGAGAACAGGAGAAGAGCCATCGTAAGAGAGATGAACAAGAACCTGATGGCCACTCCGGCTGAGCTCCAGAGATCCTGTGTGGAGGTGGGACTAGTCCCACATGGCCAAACGTTACTGCAGCCCTTCACCGGTCTGGGCTCATGCCAGAGGGGCTGGATGGAAGCCTCTCCTTAGTGCAAAACACATGAAAGCCTGCTGGGCATTCACATGGAGTATTTTGCAAATTCCAAGCAGGCTTTCATGTGTTTTGTGCTTAGAAGATGCTCTGGGACAAGTTATAAAGGATGATTGGATCATAACAAATGAGACAACCCAACTGTAAGGCAATTTCTCTGGGTCTCATGTTTATCCCTTGCTTCTTGTAATTATATTTCTAGGAATTTTTTTCAAACATTGCAATTTGAAGTGCTCTTTCAGACTCAAGGATTAACTGGTTACCTTTTGGAGGTCAAGATTAAAAGGTTTAAATTATTTATAACTTGAACTGATTAATCAGTGCTCTCCAGTGGATGCTGTTCCATTTTTCCTTATTAAGAAAGTTGAATGATGGGGAGAAGAGGATTGTGGCTATTGTCACAAAGACTTGAGGGAACAGAATGATGTTTCAGGGAGCACCATGATTTGACTTTTAAAGAGGTGAAAAAAATCAGCTTTAACTGTGCAAAAGGTAGTAATGTCTAAATGCCTGTAAACATAAATAAACTCAGCAGATGAGAGTTCCTTTCTCTGAATAATCCTCTGAGTGACAATCCTGATCCTGGGCTCTGGGTGAGAGAGGTAACCTCTGCTGTGCTCTCTTCCAGCAGGAGGAACACCACAGGATGAGGATTCTGCTTGGAGATGAGAGCTGTGAATCCTCAGCTGGAGAGGATTCTCTCACATGGCACAGTGTTTTAGAAGTGATGCTCAAACCATGAGCCCATCTGGACCCGGCCTGTCACCAGTAATACATCACGCTAATGAAATGGCAGCAGCCCAATGCTATCTGTCACAAGCAATCTGCATCTGCTCAGAGGCTGAACGGAAATGAGGAAGAGGAAAAACAAAACATAGAGGAAGAGAGGGAGACATTGTGTCCCCTGAGCAGGTGCATGTTTGTGTTTTTTGTGTGTAAGTATGAATTTATGTGTGTACGCTCAGTTGTTATGACAGATATTGATTTTATTTTGACAAGAGGAAATAGTAACAGCAGGCCATCTTATCTCAATCTCCCCTGGACCAAATAGCTTAGGAAATGTCGGGTTCTGATTGGAACAAAGTTTAAACACTTCTTTTCTGCCAGGGAGATGATTACTGTGCCTATTATTTTTTTCAGGTTTACTTTTATTTTTTGCAAATTGATTTTATCTATTCTAGGTCCATAAAATGACATTTTCAGGCGAACATGTTGGTGAATATGTGCTATGAATGCTTGAATAGAAGCAACTTTAACAGGTATGGCATCTGACAAAACCTAGTACACAGTAGTGTGTAGCTTACTGTATAAAGTACAGGAGTTCCACAGGTCAGAGATTTCCCATAGGATTCATGCAGGACAGGAATGGATTTCACTGCTAATCACATGATTTGGACGGGACAAGGAAAAGTCAACGGGGAGGGGCAATGATGGACCAACTTATATGCACAGACACAGTTCTAATATGAATGAAGGCTGTTATTTCTATCAGCTATGGTGTCTGTTTGCTGATTTGTTGCAGGCAGACACTGTACCACACTGAACATAAATTACAGGACATTTATGACATGCTTGCATTTTTGGTTTAAGACAATAGCTCTATATGGCATGTTCCAACAGGTGAACTGTTGTAAGTACTGCCATTTCACTGGCCAAATGGAGAATGTGAAGTAATTTTAAAAAATAAGCAGGATGGGACAAGAGTCCTATACTGGGACTGGGATGGACTGACACTCCTGTGTCCCCTTATAATAGCAGTATATTCATCTTTGTCTGTCATACTCTTGCAAGGTTGGGAACATAAAGAATTAGGTGGGAACCTGAAGGAAATGCACTCTTAAACATGTATTTGAGTGTTTTTTGAAGTAATGTAATATGTTGCATGAATCTAATCCAGTTTTGTGCTTTAGCAGCAGTGGTGTCCTTTTGTGGGCCATTTCAACTTGAAATTTGTGAGTTGTTCCTTTAACTTAGGACTGTGAGCTCAACTAAAGCACACCAGGGTAGCCTGGGCATTTGCTTAATCTGCAGAGTTTTACCACAATGCCTTTTGGTATTCGACACTTTTGCACCATGCGAGAAGTTATCAGCATAGAGAAATCCCACCTATGCTGAGAAACTAAAACACTATAAGGAAGATGCAGTGAGCTCTTTGAAAGTGCACTTTCCTTTGGAAATATACCTTTCAGTCTTTCCCTGTAAGACTGAAATGAATGAAAATTCAAAGTGACAGCCTCTGTTATTTTCAAATTAGGATTATTCATAATTTTGTAAGGAGGCAAGAGTGCAGCATATGTTAATATGTAAACTTCTGTAAGTCATTGTTGCATGGAATGACTGGACTAGACAACCATGTCACTATTTACTGTGTTTTTTCTTTACAAAAATAGTAAATTTTATTATTAACTGGTTTATGAAAAATACACCTAAGCAAGATTTAAGACCCTATTTACAGTATGTGCCCCTATTATGTCTCTTAGAGCAAATTCCCGCCTGATAAGGAGTCCATTCAAATTTGTACAATCATAGGACTAAAACTGTTTGTCACCTGAGGAAAATAAAATGTCTGAAGATTAGATTAAAATCCAGAATTAAACCAAAACAAATTAAGAAGAAACTTTACATTTTATCAGAAGAGAAAAATATTATTCTGGTCAAAGATGGAGGCTGAAATGTTGAACAATAATAGATTAAAACTAAGCATCCTAAACCTGAATCCTTGAAATCAGCAGAGTAAAAGAGCGATGGTTGGCTGAAGGATGAAGAAGAAGCTGCTTTGTGACCAAAAGGTTGCAAATTGGAATCTTTAATCCTCTGTTGCTTCACTGGAGCTGTTCTGCAGCAGCTGCAGCTGAGGGAGGAGGAGAATGCCGTTAAAGCTCAGGCTTCTTTCAGTCGTCTTTACCGGCATCTTTAGATCAACTCCTGTTGTTTTCCCCTGTGACAAAAATGTTAGAATTTTCACATCATGGGGATAGATATTACAGGCAACGCCTTAACATATTCTGAGTTTGGAGGCAAAGAAGAAACTTACTGCTTTCAAAAGAAGATACTTAAGTAATTTTATCAGCTGAATATTTCACTGCTTTGCACCATCCTAGTCCCTGGGGAGTTTGAGTTAGAAAAGGCTTTGTTGTCATTTTAAAGTGTACGTTTCCAACTTAGTGCCCTCCAAACTTGGAGTGTTAGAGCCAAAAAATAAAACGGAACACATCCACACAAAATAGCCCAAACAAAACAAGAGGGAGAGTTACAGTTTCAAGGATGCTTACTTAAAAAATTAATTCAATGGGAGTTGGTTTGAGTCTAAAAAGATAAGAGTGCATACTGTCTAAGGTTTCCATGTTTGATGTGTCCAAACTTGGACATGTTATTTTTCTTTTTGGGACTATAGGGTCATAATTACCCTCTGGACCATATAGATCACTGACCTATATATCTTTTTATTATTATTTTATTGGTACTTACACAATTATTTGGCTTGGGAAGAATGTCAAGTCTAGTTGATATGTCTCAAACAGACAATTATTGTGAAAGAAAAGGCCTGCCACCTGGTGGACAAAGCAGAATTTGCAGACATTCCACAAGTTGCACTTCAGCAAGATCATCTTGCTGCATAGTTCTTAAATTATCTGAATGTCGTCTATGTTGGTCCACCTCCCAACCTCTGATTTAGATCTGCTGTTTCCAGCTCTGGCTCTTTGTTTCTTCTAAGGTGAATCACTCTGCATCATGCTGTATTTTAACAGAGTAGTTTTTACACAATTGACTGGTGATGTGAGCAGGATAACATTCTGTGTAACCTGTTGTAAATGTGTTGTCATTACTGAATTTATTTCCATGTTTTTTTTCTGTTTGTATATTTGTTACATAAAATCTGTGTCACTCCACTGCCCCGGGACACATCCAGAAAATCTGTGCTATAACAAAGGAAGCAGCTGCAACAAGTGGAGTAAATAGTGAAGCTCATAGCATCAGATGAGGATAAAACCTAGTGAAGACACGTGTCTAACTGGTTGCATCGAATGAAAGATTTTAAGTGTAGTACATAGCGCATCAGCTCTTCTGCTCACTCTCTGTCCCAGCAACTACACAAAACATCACACAGACATTCTTGTTTGACAGCTCACAGTGATTCCACACATCTACTGAACATGACATGCTGACAAGAGCTGTCTGTAGGTCTGAAGATTTACCATAAATGACCGCACCCAGAGATCTGCTGATCTTTGTGCTGTGCTTGAAACACATTTACAAAGTCAAGTCAGCAACAATTTTCATTTTAGAACATGAAAAAAGGGAAAATGGAAAAAAAAAATCACAGATTAAACACAAGGTGTTTTCTTAATTTTTAATATGAAAATATGGATTTTTTTTCCCATCTAACAATTAAAAGATATAAATAGTCATTCAGGTAAGTAATTGTTTTTCCTTTTATTTTGTACACAACTAAAAAAAAACAACACTTTTGCCAAGTCATTTTATTTATTTATTTAACCTTTATTAGACCAGGAGAGGAACTTGTTTTAATTACAGTTTTATTTTCAGTGCAGACAGCAGCAGAGATCAAACGCGTGCGAGACTGAACATCCATAAATACACACAAACACAAGGTATGATCGTATAAAAGACACTGAATAACAAGTAAGGCAGGAAATTAAATCATAGAGTATTGACAGACGGATGTGTCTGATAACATCCTCTTCAAAACTTCCACCGGGACCACCTCATTAAGTTACAGGTCTTTTTTCATGTTATGAATCAATAATGTAGTCGATATTAATCAAAGTTGTGCAATTAAGTGTCTGGTAGAGCTGATTTATGAAAGTTTTCCCAATCTCTCTCTTTAAGAGGACATTTAAAGACGATCTGTACATTAAGGATCAGGTTTGGCATCAATATTTGTTTTCTTCTTTCTTTTATTGAGCAGGAGTGGACTGTGGCTTCAAACACCTCAAATACATCTTAGCTTGAACTCTAGGCAGTTGCTGCTTTGTTACACCGTAGGCAAACATTTTGACTAGATACATTTGATGGCATGCTTTTTCATGACTATATTGAGATGACAATGTAAATGGTGAACATATTGACAAAAGAATAAAGATGTATTGATTCATATCTCTGTGACAGTAAAGACTACATGATTATGTCAGTAAATAGCATGGCAAAGTTAATGTGTTAACCATTCTCTTGCAGTCTAAATGACACGCCCAAAAGCCTAAAGCCCTTAAAAATGATTGTGACAAAATGCCTTGCCAGCCATGAATGAAAAGTTGTGATTTAGGCTGTTTTTAGACCAATAAATGAGCATGTTTTAACCTATTTACATTGGACAGGTTTTACTAACATTTATACTGTAAAGATATGGCCCGGTCATCCTTATAAACCAGAATGTTGACACATACAGTGCTTAACAAATTTATTAGACCACCTGTCTCCGAGACCATCCAGCATCGTGAAGTGCTTTAATGCGGACTCTGTATTTTCAGTGAGCTCTCCATGTTTTACTACTTTGAACAGGAATGAGGAATTTCAAACTGAAATCCCCTTTTTATACCCAAATTTGAGCCGGCTCACTGGGCTTTTCTGAGAAAGTCAGAAATGAATCAAACGTAACATTCAACCACTAAAACATTTTTCTCTTCAGGAATGCAAGTAAAATAACTATAATTTGATACATTAGTCAAGAAATAATAATGTGCTTTACTGTTTTATTTTTCAGTTTTTTTGTAAATCAGTAAATTTGAAAATTCATGGATAACAATAATAATTACATTTTAGCATTAAAAATATAATTTGGGTTAAAGAGCTTCTACGTATTGGTGTATTAACCATTGCAGAAATATAAAAGATGATTTTGGTTTTACCAGTTTTTACTAATGCTGTTAATTTAGGGCAGCTGTGGCATAAACCTTACTTTGGGTGGTGGTCTAATAAATTTGTTTTAAAACTGAACTTTTTCTTCATCAGCCAAAACCAAAGCAGAACCAAAGCAACACATTTTGACGTACGACGTCGTTCATCGTCGAACGTTGCGAATGATCCAGCAGAAAGAAGTTCGGAGGAAACAGCTGATGAGTTAGCAGCGCAACCAAAAGAGAAGTTTGCCTTGCACTGGCGTTATCTAACGAAGAAAATTTAAGTTGTTTGAAAGCAGCAGGGGTCGCTGTTGACTCGGCAAACTAAGAAAGGTTGTCGTTTTCTAAATTATTACTATTATTGTTAATAACTCCTCTTGGGACTTGAGTAGGAGGAGGATGCTTCCATTGTCTTAACGTATCGTTCAACCTCGTCGATCCTGATGGTAAGTTTACAGTCAGGGGTATCTCTGTTACTCTCAAGTAAGATATAAACACTACTAGGCTTTATCTTTAATATGATACACTTAGTTTGCAGCCCTTTTTCTACCTCTTTTGTTTGATCTTGTTTGTGTGCTTGTTGGAATTTGCTCAGTTCTTGTAACCATGGAAATGCTGCAGCGTAAAGTCTTCAGTTACAGTTATTAATGTTATCTGCATTTCTTTTGAACGCTTGTCTCGTTTGGTACTCCCATCATATCTTGTTTTGTAATCTCAGGCAGTGGCTGATCTTTTTTCCCTGGCGACCCCCCTACTTATAGGCCTTTCTAAGAAACGCCAAGCAGCCCCAGGACCCATACAGATAAATTGAATATCAATTTTAATTGTTTTTCATTTATAAAATCCCAACAGTATATGCCTCCACACACGTGTTGTTACACAAGGCCTATTTGTAAATTATCTAATCATGATTTTAAAACAAAATTTCAAATCTTATTTTGTCAGAGCTGACATAGCTCCTTACAGGGCGGGGGCAGACCCCTTTTGGGAATCAATGATCCAGGGCAGTGTTCCCAAAACTTTTTATCTTGTGACCCCTTTGTAAAAGATACATGCAATCATCACCCAGTCCAAGATTTATCTGATCTATCAATCCTAAGTTTGGTTAACTGTGTAAATAAAAGTAATTTATGTGAGTAGCATGTCAAAGTTTTTTTTCAAAGTCTGATGTCATGAAAACCTTAGAACCTTAAACCATGTTTTCAGCGGAGTTTATGGCATGATGAAGTAATTGTTGCTTTATTTTTTTGGTATCATATTGGGCCATATCTCTTTCCTTCAGGCAGAGTACACAAAAACAAATAAAAACATGAACAAAATAATGTATTTTTAATTAGATTAGTGCAGGTGTTCATAAACAACTCAAAAATAAAATAAACACATGAATAAGACAAGCTGTCTTTTGGTTTTCCTGTAGAAAGTAATGTTTATTTGCATATAATTTAAATTAATGTTCATATTTTTTGTTCTTTTTAAAAATAGGCATATCAAACACAGTGAAACTCTTGTGACTCACTTTTTCATTTTTGAATCATTCCCAGACTTTGGGAAAAAGTGATCCACGTTGTCAATACAACTTTAGTATAATAACAGTACAGCCCATATAATGAAGCTCAGTATTAGTTCATGCAGGACATGGTAGTCATACGCCCAACCTTGATCAGCTGACAGCCAGCTGATCCAAATTATTACCTCCCAGCTCCCAATCACAGCTCTTTTTGTCAACACAGCAGTGTATTTAAATATGATGCACTTCTCACTAATCCCTGCTTGCATTAATGCCAAAGCACCACACTGCTGCTGCACCTGCTGGAAAAGCTTAACCGCCTCCACCCCAGCCTCCTCCTTTATAGCATAAAGCTTGTTGCACCCTCATATTAAGATTTATGCTACTATGTATTCATTGCTTCTGAAGTAACTTTATTGTATTCAGTGTGCATTGACATGAGTGTATATCTATCCTTTTGGGGGTTTCTATCAATGCGCTCTTTGGAAAGCCAAACCATGCAGCTTGACTAACCCAGGGAGCATCTTTTGAGCAGAGCCTTCTCTGACAAGTAAAAGTGTCTATGCATTTTGAAATAAAATGGTATGGTAATGTTTGATGAGAGTGTTCTTATATGAAGTATGGTTTCCAACTTTTATGTCCTCTGTTGTCTTCTAAACACTTCCTACAGATTGCAAACTTCACTTAGTTGATAGTTATGCAATTTCTTCCCTTTTTGCTATCAATCTAATCATCTTCAGCCCTTTTGGAGTTTATCTTGCTTAAAGGTCCTTACACCCTCGTGTTAGAAAGCAACAAATGCAACAGAATTTGTTCCATCCTCTGGTATATATAGTGCTTAACAAATTTATTAGACCACCGCCCAAAGTAAGGCTTATGCCAAAGCTGCCCTAAATTAACAGCATTGTCATTACCAAAATCATTTTTTATGTTTCTGCAATGGTTAATACAACAATAAGTAGAAGCTATTTAACCCAAATGATATTTTTAATGCTAAAATCAAATTATTATTGTTATCCATGATTTTCAAATTTACTGATTTATTAAAAAAACTGAAAAAATAGTAAAGCGCATTATTATTTCTTGATTAATATGTCAATTTATAGTTATTTACTTGCATTCCTGAAGAGAATAATGAGTTTTACCGTTGAATGTTATGCTTGATTCATTTCTGACTTCTCAGAGAAGCCCAGTGAGCCGGCTCAAATTTGGGTATAAAAAGGGGATTTCAGTTTGAAATTCCTCATTCCGGTTCAAAATGGTAAAACATGGAGAGCTCACTGAAAATGAAAGAGTCCGAATTAAAGCACTTCACGATGCTGGATGGTCTCTGAGACAAATATGACAGGTGGTCTAATAAATTTGTTAAGCACTAAATGTGATGGTTATTGTGCCTCTTTATTTCATGTTTTCATTTAATCAATATTTCTGTTATTTGATTTTGAAATTTTTTCTTTGCCTTTTCCTTTTTTAAAGATGAACTTTAGCACAAACAACCATTGTAGTGGTCGCACTGGAAAAGAAAACATCCCTCCCTCAATCAAACCAGATGCACTGCAGGTCCAGCGGGGCAAGCCACGGACGGTGCTCGGTGTGTTGTCAGAGAATGAGCAGCGAGGTCGATCCCACAGCCAGGTGAGTAAATGGATGAGTTAAAGTGGGGGGAATACTATTTTATGACTGTCGATCAATTTTACCCTGCAGAAACTTAATGTGTCAACCATCCACGACAGTCATGCTGAGTTGTTTTCCCTACAGGGAAGCCAGTTTTCCAAACACAGTTCAATCTCCGACAGCTCGCAGCTCACCTTTCTCAGCTGTCCCTCCAGCTCCAGCTTCGATGTTTACATCGAAGAGGCTTGTGAGGTTGTTCTTGCAGCCTCTGGTCAAGAAGTTGTCTCAGACAGCTATTACCAGGATGCAGAGACTGCTGCAATGAAGAACGAAGATGCGAGACTTCTGCTGGAACTGAGTTCAAGTGAGTCGGTCAAACATAACCACATCTCATTCAGGACATCTTGTTTTACTCAACTGGCCTGTTGCACCAGCTATTCTTAAGTTAAGTCTTAAATCATGGTGTAAAGTCCACAATAAAACCTATGTTTGAGCAAGCAAAGCTGTGTCATTGTTTGGCTGCACCACAGAGATGTAAGGCTCAACCTAGCTCACAGAGCTTAAATCCTAAACTAACCCAAATATTTTTGATGATATGACGTTTTCTCTTAATTTCAGTGAAAAGTATTTTTAATGCAGTATTTACAGTTCTGCATCTCATGCCTCTTTCATGTCTCTGAACAGAGAAAAGAACTATTAACTGCCTTAAATCAATTAGTAATGAAAATGTTTGAAAAATAACGTGTTGTGATTAGGTGTTAACTAAATAAATGGTATGTCTTTGTTGGATAGCTGGAACTATCTCCACTTATGGATAATGGAATTACAAGTCCTAAGAAAGTAGTCATAAATTTCTGAGAGATGTAGTCTGTAGAGAGCACTGGCACCAAATAACAGCTACCACCCTCTGCTCCTCCTTATCCTCCAAGCTCTTCCACCCTTCCACCAATACACCATGACAACCAAATTTACAGAGGACTTTATACTGACTAAGAGTTAGGTTAGCTGGTGCAACATCTTAAATGGTAGGGTGTAAACTCTACTAATTTTTAACTCCCATTCGCACAAGGCTACATTTGAACTTAAGAATAGTTGGTGCAACCCAGTGCTGTTTTTTGTTTCTTGTAGGTTCATACCAGGATGATTCTATGCAGTATGAATATGATAGATCCCTGATGTCAGAGGAGGTGCTTTGTCTTTCCCAGTATGCACCGGATATTCACCGGCACCTAAGGGAGAGTGAAGTGAGAAATAATCTCAAATATAGTGCCTATAAAAAGTATATACCCCCTTAGATGTTTTAAACATTTATTGATTTTATAAATCAATCATGGTCAGTATTATTTGGCATTTTTTACCCCAAAAAACTCTTTTCAATGTCAAAGAAAAAACAGATTTCTACAAAGTAATATCAATTAAATAAAGATGCGTAAGATAAAATGAGCACATAAAATATTCATCCTCTTTAAAGTGACTGACCTAAATTAACAGAGGTCCATCCAATTGGTGCTATTAGTCTCACAACTAATGAAACAGGCTCACCTGCAGTGAATGTTTTTTCAAGCGATTGTAGTATAAAGACACCTGTTTCTGGAAGGTCCAGTCAATGGTTAATTAGTGTTCCTGGCTACCATTACACCATGAAGACAAAAGAACACTTCAAGCAACTCAGGGAAAAGGTAATTGAAAAGTATAAGTCAGGGGATCGATACAAAAAAATCCTAGGCTCTGAACATCCCCCAGAGTTCAGTTAAATCCATCATCAAGAAATGGAAGGAATATGGCACATGTGTAAATCTGTCTAGATCAGGCCTTCCACACAGACTAAGGGACTATGCAAGAGGGAGACTAGTGAGAGATGCCACCAAGACACCTATGACTACTCTAGAGGAGTTGGCAGACACCAAACACTGCACATCCCCCCAAACACACCATCCCCAATTTGAAGCACGGTGGTGGCAGCATCATGCTGTGGAGATGCTTCAGCAGCAAGCCCTGGAAGGCTTATAAGGCAGTGGGCAAAATGGATGTGGCAAAATATAGGAAAATCCTGGAGGACAATCTTATTCAATCTGCAAAAGAAAACAACCTGCAACCTGATAGAGCTTGAGTAGTTTTGCATGAAAGAATTGAGTCCAGATGTGCAAGCCTGATTGAGACCTGTCCTCACAGACTCAGTGCAGTGATTGCAGCCAAAGGTGCATCTACTAAACACTGACTTGAACACTTTTTTTGTTTGATAGATATTACTTGGTAAAAAACTGTTTACAGCTTGACATTAAAGAGGTATTTTGGGATATATAAAAGCCAAATTACATTGACCATGAGTGATTATTTATAATCAATAAAAGGGTAAAAATTCAAGGGGGGAATATTTTTTATAGGCACTGTATGAGTCCTTACATTTTATTTATTTATTTATTTATTTTTTTAATTTTACTGTTTATAGAAAAGATCAAATACATTGCACATATGGAGATATGCTTCAAAATATTTTGTTCCTAACTGCAGATGAGGTTAAGGCCAAGGTTTGGCTACCTAAGTAAGCACCCGGAGATCACAAATGGCATGCGGGTCATCCTGGTGGATTGGCTGGTGGAAGTTGTACAAGAATATGAACTTCGTTCTGAGACTCTGCTTCTCGCTGTCAACTATTTGGACCGCTTTCTGTCCCACACGGCATATGTGAAACGGGGCAAGCTTCAGCTGGTCGGCACAGCTGCACTTATGATTGCTGCGTAAGTAAATCTTTCTGTTCCTAAAGATTTGACAAGTTTACTGCTCAAAAAACTTTATGGAGTAGAAGTGACAACCTTATCTTACTTAATCTTGCAGAAAGTATGAAGAGATCTCCCCTCCTGAGCTGAGTGAGTTTGTGTACACCACAGACAGCACCTACACTAAAAAGCAGCTGGTTCGAACAGAGTCTATTTTCCTCCAAATGCTTGCCTATAGGATGGCAGCTCCCACTGTAAACCAGTTCCTTCAGCTTTACATGTCCATCCAGCCTGTGTGTGTCACCTCTGTGAATCTTGCCAAGGTGAGCAAAATAAACAAATCAAATGAGAGTCAGACTTCAAATCTTGGTGTTTCATGTCCCTTTGTCATGATTAGATGCGGTGATGTCTTTATCTGCTTCTAGTATGTTGCAGAGTTAAGCCTGCTGGAAATTGATCCATTCCTCAAGTACAGCCAATCGATAGTGGCAGCTGCAGCCTACTGCCTAGCTATCTACACTATAAACAGATCTCTCTGGGTGAGTTTGTCAAGGACATCACTTTGGCCAAAGTTTAAAATTTGTTTTTTAGTGGATTTGTCAAAATGAAGGCTGAAACATGACTTTGACATATATTTTACTGGTATTTTAGCCAGATTCCTTACATTCCTTCACTGGTTACAACATTGATGAGATTGCGCCTTGCCTGAATGAACTCCACAAGCTGTACATGAATGCAGAGAGCCGTCCACAACAGGCCATCAGGGACAAGTACAAGAGTTCAAAGTAAGACAGAATATGATTTAAAAGACACAATTTTACAAATAACTTGCTTATATGTGGTGTACACTTTATATGGCTTTAGTAAATCAAATGTATATATTTTAACTGTTTTTTATCTGCTCTTGTATGTCTCTATTTACAGGTATTGTCATGTTTCATTGATTACTCCACCTGCTGTTCTACGTTTCATATGAATCACTGCTCCGCCCATTCTTTGAAACTTCTGCCTGAACATAATCAAACTAAGACTAAATAAACACAGCTGATCATACTACCAATCCATGAAGAGCCACGCCACCATACCGTATTTTTAAGCTCAATCAACTGCAACAAGTCACTTTGAAAATCATAGTTCACGTCTTTAAAACTTGGTATACCTACAAGTGAAAAAGCAAAATGGTCACTAAAGCTGGTAAGTCATTGGAGGTAATAGTCCTTTTGTAGGCAGGCTACCTTACTTTGTTTGAAGAATGGAGTTTTCAATCACTGAGAACTTACATCCTCAATGTGTACTTTTGGTCAAACTACAATGCTTCATGTTAGGATGTGCTGCTATGAGGGAGGAAGGAAAACATGCATCTACACTAAAGAAATGTATTTGATATACTTCAGTTCCCATACAAATAAAGTTTTAAAATTATTTATAACCATTGCAGCATGTAGCAAGGTTTTTCTTTTTTATCTAAAAAAAACTTGATTAAACATTTAAAGACAGGAAAGTCTGTAGATCATTAATACAAACACTTTATACACATTAAAATAAACGTGAGCTATTGTGCCAAATACATGACAGAAAAAAACCCCTTAAAAATGGATAAAGAGAGATATAAATAAAATTGAAGTATGAGATTAAATATAAAAGTTTGAATCCACAGTGTTTTAAACAGGGATATACAGTTAAGAATTCACTGAAATATAACAATATGAGTTTATTTTTTATTGGTCGTAAAGTTTAAAGCAGTGCTTCTCAAAGTATGGGCCAGGGACCACTGGTGGGGCCAAAAGGCACTGTAGGTGGGCCATGGGAGTTCACTTACAAAACTAATAATTATGGATATCAAAAATGAAATCAAATCACATTACAAATGACCATTAAATATTTGATTACATATAGTTACATGTAGTTGATTACAACACAGCTAAAGGGTGTAACTAAAGCCACCTTTTTATCATTTATTTTGTCTGATGTCTACAACCGGTGTCACAGTTTAACTGGAGTTGGATTAAGTGGTGACACTCTGTTAAACATTCTGCTATGCCTCCTGCTTATTGATTCTAAGAATTTAACTGTGTCTATAGAGAAATGAATGCCACTTTGAAAGATTTTGCTGGGCAACAAAGCATGTTAACAGAGGTACATAGAAAATACATTACACAGGACTTTGCAGATGCCTGAATAAAACAAAATAAATGGCAATGACTCATTAATTGACTTAACTTTGTGACCCCACAAACATTTTAAAATCATCTAAAAGCACTGGCATTGAAATTCCCTCTTGCTGAAAACAAAAATATGATAAAAAGTAAATATTTGAGTCACATGTTAGGGTTGTTCAAGGATTTTAGTGGGCCTCAGAAGATATTCAGGTCTCAAATTGGGCCACAGTATACTGACGTTTGGGAAAGTCTTGTTCAAAGTATCTATGAATTACAAAATCACTCATGAAAGTATTAAAGCTTAGTAAGGATTTGGAGAAGTCTGCTTTATGAACAAGCCAACTGAAGGTATATCGTAAGCTTTATTATGAAACGTTCCGATTGATTTTTAGATACAAATGAGTTCAGAATTTTCAATATGCCAAAAAAAATGATTTAAAGGAGAAATGACGAGGTTAATATGTCAGGCTTATTACCAGAGATGTGTAAATGTGTAAGTTTTGATAACTGCTCTGATGTTGTTCGAAACTCAGAAATGGATAGGCTTGCCAAGCCGTGCTCCAGTCTCTTTTTGTTTTCATCTAACCAGATTCCAAACAGCCTTCCTTGCTATGTGGTTTTATTATGAAAGTGTTGGCCGGAGGCACTTCCGTTACACCTTGGTAGATCTGACGCTCGTGGGTTTTTCTCACAGACTGTCAATGATCGCTGCGGGGAATCCGCCAGATTAAATCAAATGAGTCAACACATGTTGAATGAGAGGGGACGTTTCTACATCAGTGAAAGTTCAGAGGAACCGCCGAAAACTAGAGGAACTTTGTGAAACTCACTTAAGTTTGTTTTTAATTTCGGTGAAAGTGACGTCTGACCCAAGGTAAGCATAGAAGGTAAGGCAGATTTTATTTGAAACTACATGTTATGAGCAGTGTTGTATCTCTTAATGTAATAGGGACGGATAAAGTTGATTCTTTGGTGAAAAGATATTGTGTCTTGTTACACCAAAGCATTGTATGGGACTTCTTTCGACAGCTCTCATACAGGCTAGTTGTTCAGGTAAAACCTGATGTGTTTTCTAGCTCAGGTCCTTTACAACATGTCAGTGCCAACAAAAACAAAGCGACGCTGCAGAGGTTATTCCAGCATTAGTCATCTTCATTGCCGTAATGCTTCTGTATTTTCTACGTATATGAGTTTATTTTTCTTTGTAATGAATTTACAGCTTATTTTCTTGTTAACAGGTCATAGCCTACCCTCCAATGTGTCAAATTCTCTGTCAGTTATCCCCATTTCTCCTTTTATTGTGTTTATTTTCAAAGAAGCCGCCAAACTATATGGGAACTGGCTTTTCATTTTCTGTTTTAACTTGTCCGGCGTGTTGCTGATGTGACTGAAGCCCAGGCTACCATTCTGCCACTCTCATGCCAATCTTGTTTATTCAATGTTCTTTAATAACTGCGTGCTTTTGAAATGTAGGGTGCTCTACCAAATATCAATAGTCTCATATTAGCTTTAATCAAGTACAATACATTACATGGTTTTATTTGTGTTCCATGTTGTATATGTTCTCTTTGAATAAATAAATGCTACATTTAAACCCTGTATTTTCTTATCACATATATGTCTTTAAGTTGACTTTTGTTTAAATCTGAAATGAAAGCAAAAAGTTGACTAATGGCTGTTACAAATATGTTATTTTAAATTTAACTGGAGTCCAATTTTTTTTAAATAATTTTCTCTTGATCGCTGTCCTTTTTAGTCTGTGTATTTTCCCTTCATCATGACTGAGCCTGCTGAGCTGCTGCTCATCAAGGACCAGTATGAGCTGGCTTTTCAGTCTCTGAGCCGAGGGCTGGCAGCAGAAGAAGCCGGAAATAAAGCAGAAGCCTTGGAGTATTACAGGAAAGGTCACCAGCACCTTACACATGGAGTGGAGGTCCCCACTGGTGGGGCGAGGCAGCACGGGGCGCCCTGGGACAAAGCCAGGCAGCTTCAGCAGAAGATGAGGGACACGCTACGGACTGTCAACACCCATCTATCTGATCTGGAGACCTCCCAGCCGAGGGCAGAGGCACAGAGAGGCCAGCTTCTAAAGGATCTTCAGCCTCCCCAAAGCACACTTCACCACCTGTACCCCAGCATACCCCCTACCAACCAGAGTACAACCCTAATCCCCAAAACTCCCCCTCCCAGGCCTCCTTCCCCTACTGTTCCACATACACACGCTCTCCCTGCAGTGGCGCCAGGATCCACAGCCATGGCAAACACAGGGGAACAACCTCCAGCATACACACTGCAGCCAACAGCCGGCCATCACAGCCTGGCTCATAGTCCTGCTGTAGGCGGCCTCCAGACAGCAGGAGGAGATGGACATGAGCTGCTTTTTATACCTACAGGGGTGCAGATGTTTTTCGTGGCACCAAATGGACAGGTCAGCGCCCTGTCTTCTCCAGGCTTCCTTCGTATCATTGCCTTTGACAACCAACAAAAGGAGATCCCATCAGGACGGCCTTCAGCTTTTCTACATGTAAGTAAACAAAGTGTGTTAATGATGAAGTGTTTTGTGTCTGGGTGTAGTCAGAAAAGATTTTTCTCTAAGGTGTGTCCTTTAGCCAAGTATGTATGAGCACAAATCAGTTATATAACTGACTCTCTCATTATATCAGAGTATGCTTTTATACTTGTTCTAAAAAATATAGGCTACCATATGTCCTTTAATAACTTTCTTTCTGTGCCAAAATAAGGGAATTTTTCTGTTTTTTGTCAGTATGTCAAATGACAAAGAAAGAGATGATCCAAATACTTGTAATAAGAAATTATTTCCTCATGTTTTTTAATTTGATGCTTTGTTTTTAACATCCATAAAATAGAAAAAATCACTAGTCACATTAATCTAGAGCCCAAGGGAATATTTACAAATGTTAAAAAGTTCATAACAAAAAGATAAACCTTTGGTGAAGATTAGAAATGAAGCAAAAAAAACCCTTCAGATTAGATGAACCAGTTTATATTTGTGTTTTTATTTTGATATATTTGTGGTCTGTATTGATAATATTGAGCAGCAATTTGCTGATTTTTATTTACATTTCAGCACTATTACTCAAGTTTTCTAATATTTAAAGGAAATTATTAATGCTTAATGTATAGCTATTTAAACATTCACATAGATAAGAAATAAAGTTTTTAAGGTAAAACTTCATGAGTTTGATGACACAATTAAAAATCCTAAAGTTAAAATATGGTTTAATTTATCTTTAATCCGTGTCATATTCATGAAAACCTGCTAGGTCTGTGGGATGACTTTTGATTAATATGAAATGACAGTGGTGTTATCTGCCACCTCAACAAAGCACATATTATGCCGTTCTTTGTACTGCAATAAAACCCATGACTGTGTTCCCACCACACCATGCTGGTGGGCCGCTTGTTTGTATCCTTTGTTTTCCAGTAGCACAATGGTCCCATTAACAGATGACTCTGCGCTTCTGTTGTGCTGCTGGTCAGGGTCCTGCGCCCTTACAGGGTCACTTTGTCAAGCACCATAACAGTGGCACGATGCAGTAACAAATCTGTACCTGTATCGAAGAGTCTGATATCTGATATATTTTTAGCTCCGATAGAGGAAAAGATGGGCGCTTTGAGTAATTGAAACAATGGATTTCCACTGTGCTCCTCTGAATAAACAATGTGATGATGGTAGTCCAATAGCAGCCAATAATAATGGCTGACTGATGATTTGATTAGGCTCTATGGTGCAATGTGTCTGTGTGGATGGCTGACTGAAGCTGATGAGCTGAAAACCTGTAACAAATCTTAAAGGAGGGGTTTTCATAACTAACTTTTAACTTTCATGTTAAATAACTTTGAAAACATCTTATTTCCAATATCTGAGTTTAGTCCTTAGAAAAGTGGGCTTGAAGTTTGTCCTTACTGTTTGAATTTAACTACAACTGGCTATCAGAGTACAAGCAAGTGGTGATCATCATTCATTACCTCTTTATTTTTCTTCTTTGTGGATGGTAGGTTTGTGACTGGCTGTACCCGGTGACAGCAGACACTCCAGTGCTGTTGGCTAACTCTGGGATCTACATGTTGCCTGACAGTCTGGCAGAGGCTCCAGGGTCCTATGTTGGCATCGTGCTGTCCTCTGAACTGCCCGCTGCTGACCGAGAGATGTTCCAGGATGTGCTATCTCAGCTGGCTGACCTCAGGATCCAGGTGAGTTTTACCATTGACTGCATATAAAGATAGAGAACCATCTCCTGTTGTTGAGACCTACTGCTACCTGAAGGTTTCATAAAGAGCCAAAGAAGCATATTTAGAAATCAATCTGACCATCTCACCCCTTATGCTAATCTCAACATGTTTGACATGCTCTGAAAATGGCAAAGATCCCTCAGCTCAGTACTCACATTTTCTTCTGGTGTTACTCCTGTAATATACCAATTCAGTTCACACAGCCCTGCAGGGGCTGCATTTGTCAACAACATGGTATTATCCTCCTATTTTAGCATCAAATGTCTCACTGAACCCAACTATTCAGAAAACTGAACACCAGAACAGAAATTAGCATGAAAAAATTTACAATTGGGACAGAAACCATGTGTGAGAAAAACTTAATTGATATATATATTTCGGACTCTGTAGTTTGACGTTGATCCAATCTGTGAACATAGGAGTGGACTGTTTAAACTATACTGCCGCTAGTCAGCAGAGGGAGCTCTATATAGTTTGCTTTCACTTTATGGAAGCTTCCTGTCTCTAATTGGGACAAGTGGTATAGATGATAGGCAGATTTATGGAGCTGCCATGTTGCCCTTCTTTTTAGAAAGTCTCTTAGTTTTTTACCAGTAGTGTAGGGAAAATGTAAGAAATGGCATGGGTATGAAAGGAAATTTAACTGTTTGAGAGGGGTGGAAGTGTTGTCATTTAAGAATCCAGCATCCTGTATTTGACACTTTAGGAGAGAAAGAATAGTTGGTATGTTGTGGGTAAAAATTTTCTTTGCCATTCTTGGGTTTGTACATTTTAAAATCAGCTTACTGCATGTCCTTTGTATCGTCACTGTTTTCATTTTAAATATCAGCATACCACTTCATGTATTTCCTCACAGGGTCCAGATGGGTCACAGGCAATCAACCTGAGTGAGAAAATCCCCCTTGGTACCCCAGCTGGTCATACAGTGCTGACTGTGCCTGTAGAAAAACCACTTCCTGGATGGAGTGAGAAGATGGCACAAGGAATCCTGTCAGGTGTGTATCAAAGCAATATTTCATAACTCAAAAATGTGAAACAGGCTATGATTAGTGGCTGTTTCTCTGTTTACAACAAATGACCACTAGAGGGCATTGTTTACCTTTGGCTGCAATGTCTCCTGAAGGCTGAAGGAATCACCTTAAAATTTTTTTGCAGTAAGTATTTTGAGCACACTAAACTCTTATAAAAACTGATTACCAGACCTTATTTGTCTCAAGGTGCTACAAAATTAGGTCAAGAGTTTGTAAAAGGAGCAGAGGCCACTGGAAGGGCCATTCATAGAGGAGCAGCCAAGATCCGAGACCATATCACACCTGAGGACACTCCCTCAGAGGTCAGCCCCCATGTCACCAGGAGTCTTCACGTGGCTAAGCAAGCTACAGGGGGCGCTGTGCGGGTCAGCCAGTTTTTGGGTAAGGAATAATCATACTTCATTTGAATGACACTTTTCAGCACACATAGTATTTCACTACAGACAAAAAAAGACAACAAGAACAAACATGCATATATAAAAGAAAATCACTGAATACATTTGATTTGAAAATAATTACTGAGTAGAAAAAGGACAACTAAGCAAGGGACTGAACTCCCAACTGCTCAGGTGCTCCTTGGTAGACAGCACTGCCTCACTCTGACATCTCTCCATTAGAGCACATCCACTGGATCCTGTTTGTGCATTTGCATGTGCATGTATTTCAGTCTGTATGTGAGCGGTATGTTCAGTAAAAGAGTTTAGGAATAGAAATCCCGTTACGGAATTGATTAAGTGAATCTTCTTCTTCTTCTTCTTTTCTATAACAAGAATAAACCTTTTGTCCTACTAAGCACATTTCTGTGCTATGTACATGGAGCCCTGAAAAGGCTGAACTTCATTGATTTAGTATTCAAATTGAGCACTGCCAGTGCAAAAAATGCCTGCTATGAACGCAGGCTGTAATTTTTTGGTGCACAAACTCTTGAGAAGCACTGATTTGTCATTGTACTGAAAATGTAAAGCCATGCACTCATAAACGTCAGCTTTATAACTTTATGTGTTTTCTCACAGTCAATGGAGTGAGTTCAGTGGCAGGACATGTGGCAGAGAAGGTGGCTCCCCATGTGAAAAAACATGGTGCTAAGCTGGTCCCAGAGTCTATGAAGAAGGGCAAAGATGGCAAAGCTTCCAATTTGGATGGAGCCAAGCATGTGGCAGTCAGCAGTGTTCAAGGTTAGTAAAAGTATAATGGCATTTCAGGAACAAGCACATAGTTACATGGAAATATACTCTCCCTAGTACACTGTCTACACCAGTGGTCTCAATATTTATGGTTGTATCCAATATTTATAGTTGTCACCCATAAGGGGGGATAAAGGGGAGAGCATTCTGAGGCCCTGCCTAATTTGGGCCCATGGTGGTCAGGAAAACCATGGTCCATTGTGCAGTAAAGCTGTGTTAACCATATATATATATATATATTTTTTTTTTTGCCTGAATACTAACCCCTCTTATCAAAGCAACAAAAAGTCAAGAAGTTGTTTTTTTTTTACTTTATTCTGTAGTATATTACCTTCTAACAAATGTAATCCCCTTTTCTTAAAATTGGCTAAAAGTAGCAAAAACAGGTGAAAAAGCTAGCGAAATGGGATTGTACAAGTACATGGCTTTTAAGTGGCACTGTTGCAAGAAGGCACCCTTCAAATCTGAGAGACCTGGAGCAGTTTGCAAAAGAAGATTGGTCCAAAATTCCAGTTCAGAGGTGTAAGAAGCTTGTTGATGGTTATAGGAAGCCATTGGTGTCAGTTATTTTTTCCCAAGGGTGTGCAACCAAATATTAAGTTGACGGTGCCAACAAGTTTTTCTGGCCCATTTTTTAAATGTGTAAAATTATGTCAATTTTGGCTTTTTTCTTCTGCTTTTTTGTGTTGTTCCAATGCACATGAAGGAAATAAACATGTGTAAACCATGTATTGGCACCCCTGGAATTTTTCAGGAAAAAATTCTAGGGGTGCCAATACTTTTTTGTCCATGACTGTATTTATCTGCTTTGCCTGCAAAAAATGGCAGGAAAAAAATGTGAAAATTAGTTCAAAATGGCAAAAATGGGCATAGCAAATAGTGCAATATGGTTAAAATTGGCATAAATGGGCGAAGAAAGTGTTGAAAAGGGGCTAATAGTGGGAAAACTGGGTCAACAGAGGCAATACTAGGCAGAGAATGGCAAAAACTAGGAGGAAAAAGGGGTGGAAACGATTCGATAGTGGGAAAAATGTGTTTACAGAAGAAAAAGGATTTGGGGAAAAAGGGCTGGAAAAGGTTTAAAATGTGACAAAAATGGGTTTAAGTGTCAAACATGGGATAAAGAGGGAAAAATCTGCGAAAAATTGTGCAACAAATTGATGAGAAGTGGCAAAAATGGGTAGTGAAAACTGAATAAAAGGTATTTAAAAGTAGCACATATAAATGATTTTAACATCAAAACCCAGTAATAGGTTGACACACTTTTCAGCTTCAAAATGAGGAAACTTTTGTCAGGATACTAGCGCAATTGCCACTGATCCAACATACATACACTGATATCATTAATAAGTCACATCTAGGGAGGGCCCATTCTCTGGCTTTTTCAGGGGCCCAACCGATTCTGTGGACAGGCCTGGCTAAATCTGACACAAAAAGATAAAACAGTCAAATTTTGGCATTGTGAAATTTAAGATGGGTGGCATTTTCAGTCCTTAGCGTTTTTTTCTCTACCTCGCATTCAAACCAGGTTTCTCAACGATTTGGACCAGTCTGGAAACCGGAGCAAAGCTTATTGGCAAAAGTGTTGCAGCAGAGACAGTCACAACTGTGACATACAAGTAAGTTATTACTTCTCCTGTCTTTTATTGTTTCTTAAATTTTATTGGCATATTCTGACAATTTTAAGACTCTTTTAGATCTTGTTTCCAGCATGTTTCGGAATCTCTTTGGTCACAAACTAATGAAAACGGGATGAGAAACAAGTTCTTCTATTGCCTTCTCCATTTCTTTCTCTTTGTTGGGGTAACTGATCTTATTTCTTTTCTTCAGATTCAGGGGCTTAGAGAATCTATTAAACAAGTCCAGGAACATATGACGGCACTGGGGAGTAAAGGCAAAGACTTTAACTAACATTTCACCCTGCTTGATGTACATTTTTTCATTAACCAAGAGCAAGCCAGAAAATAACCCTCATTAAGATCTTTACCAAATCTTACCCAAATGTTTGCACATATTTTGACATTAATCTGACTGATTAGTTTCTATCTGGACATTTAAGTGTGTTTTGGGTTGTTTTTTTTGACTTGGTACATTTTAAGTCTTTGTTCTGTTTTGGATTTTCTGGGTCTCTCTGCAGGTATGTTTAACTGAAGCTAAGTGTCTGCTTGTGTTGGGTGGTGCTGCTCTTGCTTTTCTGGTTTCTTGCCAATAAAAGTAAATGAAAACATCCCATTACACCAGAGTTTCAGTTTCTTATCAAATATTTTTCTACACCAAACCACTCCCTCCTAACTCTGCTATATTATTTGTGGTGAAGGTATGGTAATGATGCAGGTGCAGCCACAGACACTGCGCTCAAGTCAGTGATCAATGTTGGTGTGACTGCACACAACATTGACAATCTGGGCATTAAAGCCATCCTGAAGACAGCTGGCAAGCAGACTGCCAAGGCCATGGTGAAAAAGCCGGGTGAAACAACAACAGACGTTGAGATGAAGGAGGCTCAGAAGAGAGAACACCAACCAGAGAATAACACAGAGAAATCAAAGATGAAAGAAGAGGAGAAGAAGAAGAAAATGTGAAATGAATGGAAAACTAGGAATAAACCTGAGTGGAAGTGTATTTTTCATTAGCCAACTATTAGCCTTTTAAGCTATTCATGTTTCTCTACATTAACTTAGTTTTTTCACAACTGCTAAGATGCAGTTCTCAAAATCTTTCTCCTTTTTCTTGAAACACTGAACACAAATCCCAGTTTTCAAGCAGTTTTCTATTTCTGTTTTTGTTCATCTGTTTTTTTCCCCAAAGAAATGTTTACAACAGCTTATTGTAGGTTAGCTATAATGTTGAATTAAGGGATTGAACACCACTTTTTAAGAAGAGCATGTTAAGACGTGGTTGAAAATAGTGGATAATAGTTTAAAATGAAATCAGAAAAACAGCATAACAAATGTATCAATGCAATATTTATTCCAATTGTCAATTACTATGTATTTGTGTTTTGTTTTGGGCATAAAATGCTGTAGTTTACAGATAAACATATGTGCTTACACTACTTTTGCTGTCATTTTTTCACTTTTAAATGGTCTCCTCTCCACTGTCTGGATATTATTATAGCCCATATTGAAAAAGAAAGTCAAAAGGTAGATTAAGACGTTTATAAGGGCTAATAAAGTCTTAAATTAAGTTTTTAAGATGTTTTATTGAATAACGTTTCTTTATTTGACAAGTATGTAATTTGAACTTTTTTTTTTGTTGTTGTTAAAATGGTGCATTAATTGCAATGCTGGTTATTTAACTTTTACAGTATGAGCGGCTTTACTGGAGTGAATGTTTTCTTCACTTAGCGCCTATCCCTTTCATAAGGCCATATATATTTTCTTATTAATTCGTGTTTTCATATATTTTTAAACGATGTGAAGGTCATATTCATTCAACACCATAGATATCTATATGTTCAACACCATTAAGTCTGAAATGTTCCTGGAAACCGGAAACGGTGGTCTCCATGGAAACCTCGTGGACCAAACTTTTCTCTAGCGTCATATTTTCAGGAACATGACAACAGATAGCGACTACAGCAAGTATGATTTGGCGCGCTTGCGGGCAGAACTCGAGCAGGAGAGGGAAATGAAGTAAGTATGTTTTTGAAGTAAATTTCAAAGTGTTTCAAGGAGTGAACTGTTATTCCGCGCTGTTATAAAGTCACCGTCTGGCTTCATTGTGTAGAGGAATGCTCGAGGAGTCCGTGTCTGACCTGAGGAGCACCATGTGTGAGCTACAAGAGAGACTGCACAGTGTTGACGGGGAAGGTGGGTGATAACGAGACTATATTTTGTAAAATATCTCTGTCGTCTAGTATATCAGTCAACCCCGCTAATACTAGGCTTCAGTTTATGCTAGCTTGTACTAACTACTATCTCTCTTGTAGCAAAGGCACTGAAATGTGACTATTTTAACTGTAACACCTTTCTGTTTTTTTTCTGTCATATCAGAAAATGAGTGGAAAACAAGGTATGAGACTCAGACAGAGCTAAACGGGCAGTTAGAAAGACAGATGACACTGATTCATGAGAGACTGGAGGACCTACGTGGAAACCCAATGGGTAAGATTACAGGGCATAATGTCTTTTGAAGGCAGATATGCCGAAAAAGAGTATTTCTAAAGACTTTAAATTTAAACATGGTTTATATTAGAGTGAAATATCCTAGAAAGGCTAGCTTTCTCTACACACAGTTTTAACATTGTAAAACATTAAAAAGTAATGCTGTTAACTGCTGAAGTAGGAAAAGTACATTAATATTTTATTATTGTACTTAAGTTAACTCTGGTTAAAATATACTTAAGTAAAAGTACAAGTTCTGGACTATAAATCTACTAAAGTAAAAATAAAAAGTATTTAATTTAATGTTTACTTAAAGTGATTAGCTACTGAGGAGCTGTACTGTAAAATGTGATCTTCGCGCGTAGACACATCTCCAACCAGGTTGTTCAGGTAAAATCACTTCTCTATAATAAAGTAAAATATACAGCAAAATGCAGTGTTAATAAACTCATAAAGAGTTGAATTTAACACTAAAATCTGTCTTTATTGGTCTCCCCTACATATAGTCTAACTATACTTTTGCTCAAGTTAACTATTTTACAGTGCGACAGAGCTGCTGTGACAAGGTGGATCTCCTCTGGCAATAACAAAGTAGAGAGTCAACCTCATAGTGAGACAATGCATACTGACACACTATGTGTCCTTTAGGAACACCTGCACTCATGGTGCAAATGTGTCTCACATCAATAACAGCAATAATCTAAAAACAAACATGAGCAAAAGAAGCCCAGCAGGGATCACTGTACAACAGGCAACATCCAAACACAACTAAAAACATATAAAACACATCTAAACACTCTACCCAAGGGCATGAAGGGGAACTAAGCAAGCCCCCTCCCCAGATATGAAATCACAGTGGGCAGAGCGTTGATTTATTAGATCTTTACAGAGTTGAACTTACACTGGTGGATCAATGTTGTTTTATAACTGCAACACTGAAGACCATTTCACTCAGAATGGAGTTAAAATTACACTTTTTTGATTAAAATCAACTCAGAAATGTTCATCAATGAGATATTGACACTCCTGTTTTTGCTGCCTGTAACTGCTACTTTGGGATGTGATGTGGAATCATTCTTTAGCTATGCTACTGTGTGGTCAACAGAAGTGGGCAAAGTACAATTACTCAAATACAGTACTTTGAGTAATTGTAATTAGTTACTTTCCACCCCTGGTTACACTTTCAGGCAAGCTAAATTTAAAGACATTGAAACTTAAACAGTTGTTTCCTTCATCAGGTAATTTGATTCCCTTCATTTGATAGCTATAGTGTGAATAATAATAATTCATTTGAACTGCTTTACTTTTGCATGAAATTTAAAAATCAATTAACCATTCAAACTTCAGTTGTATCACACTTTTTATACAAAGCAATGTGGCAAAAAGGGCCCTACAAACAAACAAATAAATAAAAGGAACCATGACTTGCCCCACCCTATCTCTGTACACCATCCTGCAATCCATTCACAATATTACGCAAAATATGTCCTAAATACAGACTGGATGAACAGAAACATATGTACTAAGAAAAGATTATCTTGAGATTCATAATGAGGAAACGCTGGAGGTTAGATTAAGTGTAGAAATAAAATGTTATAAAATAAAGATACATTAAAATGAAATAAAATAGAATTAAAGGGGGTAAAATAAGAATAAAAACACTAAAAGGTAACTCCATGAATAAGAAAATAAAACACTTAAGGAGAACTCGGTATAATGTAATAAAATAAGAGTTTACACCACTAAAAGTAAGATATTAAGATAGAATAAGATTAAACCTAAATTACTAAAACTTAGGTGAATTAAAATGAAGTTAAAAGCCAGACTAAAAAGGCATGTCTTGAGTTGGCTTTCAAAAACATTAACATTAGGTGTGGACCTCAGGTCTTGAGGTAGGCTGTTCCATGGACTGAGGTTGTAGTGATAAAAGAATGCCTCGCTGAATGTTTTGGTTCTAACTTTGGGGACTATTAACAGGTCACTTCCTGAAGACCTGAGGGCTCTACTGGGCTCATAAGGTAAAAGCAAATCAGATAAATAAGAAGGGGCAAGACCATTAAGAGCTTTAGAAAAGAATCTGTAAATCAATTCGAAAACAAATGGGTAGCCAATGTAGAGACCTTAAAATTGGCGTTATGTGTGCTCTCTTTTGGAATCTGTAAACATTCATGCAGCTATGTTTGGTATCAGCTGCAACTGTGAAATATTCTTTTTAGTGAGATTAGAAAGAAGAGTATAAGAGCAGTCAACTCTACAGGTAATAAAAGCATGAATTTGTGTCTCTGCATAGGCTTGAGAGAGAAATGGTCCCATGCTTATTAAATACTTTTTTGTGATATCCTCATTATGAGGCTCAAAACTCAGGTCCGGATCAGATGTAACACCTAGGTTTTAGCCTGCGTTTACAGTTTCTCTCTCAGCCCTTATACTAATTACTAAAAACTGACTTTTGTCCTGGTTAAGATCTATAAAGTTCTCTGCCATCCATGATTTAATATCTAAATTACAGTTAAAATGGAGATCATCAGAAATGCCCCACACTCAAGTGTGTGGTGTTAAAATTAACCTACACCTCTGATGCACAACAAAGACTCTTCAAGTTTTGCATTTTACCACATATACATAAAATGCATCTGCACTTTATACCCACAGATCGATTGGCCTCCATACGATCATTTGATGACATGCCAGCAGTAAGTACAAACCTGATGATATCCTCTTTTATAATCTGAGTTTTTGTATTAATGTTAAGAAGGAAGACGTTTTGAAGTACAGTTTAGCTAACATGTGCCCTACAGAGAGCAGAAATTGTAAATAAAGAAAGACAGAGGCTCACACCAGCAGAGAGAGCCAGAGACACAGACTGAGCAGAGAAGGCAGGCAGGACAGAGAGGATTGTAACGCCAGCTGCTTTCCGTCATCCAGTTGATGCGGGCTGAACAAACCAGAGTTTAATCACAGCTCTGTAATCACAGGATTACAAACCATGGGAGAGTAATGCACACTAATTACAATGCTTTAACACACAGACACACACATGAATGCACACCACACACTGATTGTTGCACAACACAGTCAGAATACGACTGTGTCTTCCTGCCTTTAGGCAGAACAACAGATGCTCGTTAGTGAAGCAGCAAGATTGTGGAATGAAAATCTGTAGAAAACCATGAGCTGGACTGTGAGATTAAATATTAAAATATATATTTAGTATTTCAGATAACTGCTGTAGGACAATAAAAAATAGATAATCTCTGATAGTCTTTTATATAGCAGGGCTGTGTTTACTTGAGGTATTAGACAGCACAGCTTTTACTTTTAAGATGACGTGTATTGTGAGTCACTAAATATTCTAAGCATAAACATATTTCTTTAAAAAAATGTTAACCTTTATCTACAATTGGGTTAGTCCAAATAAGACCAGAGAGCACTTTTTTTTTCAAGGAAGATCAGGCCAAAAATTAACCTGACACGCCAGATGGATTTGTTTCACACATCCATCTGGAAAACCTTCCATACACATTGTTTGGAAAAGGGCAGAGCCTTTGAAAAACAACTGGGAGGGTGATTGGTTGAACGCTCTGTCTGTCACATCTTTACGGGCCAATCAGATCAACAAAAGACACGACACGAGACGTCTTAGCCACAAACCGAGGTACGCTGCTACGGAGGAATAAACTCCATCGATAGCTGCATACACCACTTTCCACATTATTAAGCAAATGACAGAGTATTTTTCAAGTCATCAGCCATTAGAGCATAATTCAAATGTTTTTGAACAAACTTCATAATGATAACCGTTATTTAAAAAAAAATAAAAACCTCAAAATGCACTTTTCCACATTATTAAGAGGGCCACAGGTTTCAAGCAATATGGGAAAGAAAAAGGATCTCTCTGCTGCCGAAAAGTGTCAAATAGTGTAATGCCTTGGACAAGGAATGAAAACATTAGATATTTCACGAAAATTAATTGTGATCATCGTACTGTGAAGAAATTTGTGGCTGATTCAGAGCACTAACGGGTTCCTGCAGATCAAGGCATAATGAGGAAAATTTCTGCCAGACAAATTCATCAGATTAAGAGAGCAGATGCTAAAATGCCATTACAAAGCAGCAAACAAGGATTTGAAGCTGCTGGTGCCTCTGGAGTCCCACCAACCTCAAGGTGTAGGATCCTCCAGAGGCTTGCAGTCGTGTATAAACCTACAATTTGGCCGCCCTATCCATGCTCACAAGCAGAAACGGTTGCAGTGGGCCCAGAAATACATGAAGACTCATTTTCAAACAGTCTTGTTAACTGATGAGTGCCGTACAACCCTGTATGGTCCAGATGGAGGAGTAGTGGATGGTTGGTGGATGGCCACCCTGTCCCAATAAGGCTGTGACGTCAGCAAGGAGGTGGCAGAGTCATGTTTTGGGCCGGAATCATGAGGAGAGAGCTGGTAGGCCCCTTAGGGTCCCTGAAGGTGTGAAAATGACCTCGGCAAAGTATATACAGTTTCTGACTGACCACTTTCTTCCATGGTACAAAAAGTGACTGACCACTTTCTGCCATGGTAAAGCAGTGCCTTCTGCAGCAAAATTTTTGAGAACCTTTGGAGCATCCTCAAGCTAAAGATCTATGAGAGTGGGAGGCAGTTCACATCAAAACCGCCGCTCTTGGAGGCTATTCTGGTATCCTGCAAAGAAATTCATGCAGAAACTTTAAAAAATCACAAGTTCAATGGACGTAAGACTTGTGAAGGTGATATCAAAGAAGGGCTCCTATGTTAACATGCAACTTGGCCTGTTAAGATGTTTTTGGATGAAATAGCTTTTGATTTAAGTAAATATGACTTCCTAATGCTGCAAATTCAACAAATGACCATTTTCAGTTCTTTACAACCAAAAAAATGTTTTATAACTCTGTCGTGCTTAATAATGTGGAAAAGTGCATTTTGGGGGGTTTATTATTTTTTTTAAATAACGGTTATCATTATGAAGTTTTTTCAAAAACATTTGAATTATGCTCTAATGGCTGATGACTTAAAAAAACACTTTGTCATTTGCATTAATATTTTGGAAAATAAGAGAAAAATGTCATTTGCTTAATAATGTGGAAAGCGGTGTAATGGAAACTGTAGACATGTCAGTACATGACTTTTGTCGTTTTTGAAAAGAAAACAAAGTAATGCTGTTCTTTTTTCTTCATTTAAGGAAGAAATGTTGTCAAGTTCTGATAAAACTTATGCTTTAGCAGCATCCACACTAATGTCTTTCGCCATACTTGCTTCTTGTTGTTGCTTGAATACGTCACGACTCTGCCACACCCGAAAGTACTGCCCCTCAACGCTGATTGGTCCTGTCACTTTCTAACTGGACCCAAACGGTTCAGATGGGAGCTTTGCAAGATGGATTTGCTAGTAAGAAACACGGAAACGGGCGAATCCATCTGCTTTGCAAGGTTAGCCAAAAATTGCATTGTTTAAAATGTGACTGTTTAAAGCGTAAGGCGCACCTGAAATCTTGAACTTTGGGAACAACAAGTTGCACAAAGTGGATCCCATCCTTTAAGATTTAACAAGAGGAAAGATAGTCCAGCAGTTTGCTAAGAATGGCCCTGTGAATGATGATACGCTAATAAGCAAGCAGGGGCATAAAGCATCCCAACTGACTAGTTTAAGGTACAATCATGAGTGAGAAGGCCACATTAGGTGACAAATCTAAATGCATCATGATACACACTGCCCAGCACACTAAAGGTGAAATATTTTCACTCTATAACACGGTCCCCTGAGGGCTCAATAAGGTTATAAATGTCTGTCTGTGCTTTGGTCTCATATAACATGGCTCAAGAGCCAGAGGATGTCTTTGACCCTGTATAAACCAGCTCTATACAGTCTCTCTCAAAGCACATGCTTTTGGGATGTGTCTCTTTAAATACAGATGGTTGGGAACCCAGCTGCGTGCTTCCATGTAGGTAGAGATACCAGGTTAGGGGTGGAATTAGTATGGCTCTGTGATGCCACAGATTCTGAGCAGACAGGCAGATCTCTGTTTGTAGTCATAGGAGGACCACAGACAAAGACTAGGTTTGTTTCTTTCACATTTTAGATACTAAAGATACCCAAATATTTATGTAAAAATACTTTTATAAAGGGTTTTCATGGTATGTCCCCTACAAGACTTTAAGTTCGGGGTACATGAAGTCAAGAAACCAACAGTGAAGTCTCATCACTGCTCTTTGTCAGAAAAAAAATCCATGTAGCCTATACATGTCTCTGCCATAATGCGCTTTTTTCCCAGTTATTGAACTGTGTTTGGGACTAATCCATTTTTGTGCTTGTGTTTTCTGTTGATCCTTGGAGATAGAGCTGTGTAATTCTTGTTCAAATTGATTAGTAATTAGACATTAGCTGTGCAACACCTTCACACTCAGCAGTGTTGCTTATTAATGGAAATCATTTGTGGCAGGAGACACTGAAGCAGCGCCTGAAAACCCTGACTGAAGAGAAGTGTGCCCTCCAGAGTCAGCTGATGGACTGTCATCTGCAAATTGAACAGGAGGGAAAGGTGTTGATCTGAAATGAGGAAGAAAAGTTTGTGTTTAACAGGTTCCAGGGTCCAGGTTTCATTCCATTCAGTATTGTTTCCTCCCAGACAAGGACTTAAAATTTCCACCAAGTTTTCTTTAATCCTTGGATGGATGAGCTTTGCCTGATATTTTGTTTCAGTTCTTTATTTTTAACAACCACTGATACCCTAAACTTTGTCCTGCTTTCTGCTAATACTATTATAGCTGCCTCTTAGTTTAGCCTCTTGCTTCTTTGTTTATTGTTCTCCTCAACAAACAGCAAGATATTAGCAACAAAAGGTTTAACACTGCATTTGGAGCCAGTAATCCATGGTTTAATCAGTGGCTCATTAACACTGATGACCACTTTAAATATGCTCAAGCAGAAAACACATTACAAGCACTGCACCCATGAAAGCAGTGACAGTGTGATAATGTAGCCCTCTGTTGTCTTTCCTTTCAGGCATTTCACAAAACTAATGATGAGAGGCGGGCATACCTCTCAGAAATTGCAAAGGTAAGCTTTCCCTATCATCCATGTCAGTATAAATGCTACTGGCAAGTCAAACAAGTAGCTCTAAAACCAAACCTACTCACTACAACCCACTGAATATTAAGCATATGCCACACTGAGGAAAAGCTGTCAGGTCTAAGTGCTCCAAAATCACATTACAGTGTAGAGAGCAGCCTTATGTAGCTCCTCTCTTTCAGCCCTAGTTATGAATTCTCATTCATCCTCTAATGCTGCTCTCTTATGTAATAGGTGAGTCAAGGACGTTCTGCCTTCTGCTGCAACCAAACTGGTTCCTGCAGGGCTGAAGTAAATGCAGTCGTCAGCTAACTCAACTCGGTTAACTTTAAAAGCACTACCCCAAACATTTGAGAAGAGTTTAGAGCCTCAGGCCTGCTGTCAACATGGAGAGGACATATTCATGCTTACAGTTAAACACGACAACTCCAGTGCACTATTTGTGAAAGCTAATAATTTCCCTCTTCCCCAGCTGTCCTCCACCCTTGAAGGCCAAAGAAGACAGTACTCCAACCAGCCACAGAGGGCACCAGAGAGCAAACAGAAGAGGTGAGAGAGTCGACTAGATGGAGACAGTAACATGAATCTTGAAATTAAAAAACGTATGCCACAAAGATTATCAAAGTGATAAAGAGAGATTACAATTACAATTATATGGCCAGCATTTTAAGGGTGTACACTTTTTGTTAATTTCAAATCAGCTTTTATTTCTTTTTTCAATTACTGGCTTATTTGTGAGAAGTATGTGCAGTGTCAAGTGTATAAATTCTGCCATTTATAGTATAAGCAATTTCAGTGAAGAAGAATTATTTGCAGGTGACAATGAAACATGCACATACTAATGACTTTTAAGACTAGAAAAGATACAGCACACATAATTATGAACCATCTGCACTCGAATAAAACTGATTTGCTGACAAGTGAATAAAACAGAAAGGAAGAGCAGAAATATTTGGTGTCACTTTAATACAAGATCCTGCTTCTTCCTGCACAACTGGGTCTTGTTTCTACACTCTTTTGAGGGCAACTGCTGTGAAACAATCAGAAAAAAAATCTTATTCTAAGCATCACTGCTTGTGTGCTCCTTCTGGGGCTAATTCATCCTTCCTGGATTGCTCAGAACAAAGTAAGCATGCTTACTCTCTTTAACTCCCTCAGCTATGTACGCTCTCTCTCTGACTGTCTAACCAGTGACATTTTGGTCTGGCAAGGCCAACTTATCAACCAACTGACTAAGGTGTCAGCTCTAATGTAAACAAGTTAGTCTGACTGAAATCATACTAGACTGAATTTCTTGGAGATGGGCTAACACAGCTACACTCTAAAAAGAAAATTGTTGCTCTACTGTGAAAAATATTTCAGTTTGCAAAAAGCAACTTAATTCATCTTGGTAACTTGAGTTAGATAAACCTAATTTGATTGCTTGTTACCACTTGAAGCAATTTGTTTAAATAGGTCCACATTTTCTTTTTGGAGTGTGGTCACTATGATTGTAGATTGATTTTCTCTTGCATTTATACACTTCAACAAGGCTACACTGGACCAGGTGCTCTTCACATGCTTCATAGTCTCTGTGTTGGGCAGAAGTCTGCCTTCAAATAATATTACTATGGGGACTGTGTTCATCACATGTGTACCAGAAGTAAAGTGTAGAGTATGTAAAACTGCACAGAGCTATGAAGTTTTAGATGTTTTCACTATATGATATACAACCACTCTGCTGACTTGTTAGCAAGGTCAACAGAAAGAAGGTACATAGTCTGCATATGCAGTAGATCAATGCCAAGGTTCTACTATTATTATTATTATAATAAATGCTATTATTTATTTATTTTTATTATCTCCTCTCATGCTAGCTTCAACCTTATTCTTGAACTGAATCAATCATATAATAAAAAGCAACATCTCTGCCTAAAAGATACGTACCCAAACATGTTCAAAACACAAAAACCAAACAAAGCGTGCCTTATACTGTATATCAACTTATTCACTTTCCCTTTTTATTTAATTGTTATTTTAATTTCTTTCCATTAATCCATTTTCTCCCCTTTTTTGTGTTTTTATTGTCTTCCCTAATGGTGTCCTAAATTTAGAAGTGTTTCATGATTATGTCTTGGTTTTTTTACACTAATAAAGGGGAAAAAAAAAACAAATGGAGATGGAAGAGAGTCCACCAAAAGGGAACTGTTTCTGGGAAAGATTTTCTAGAGAAAAGGTCACATGACAGAAGAGAAAACAAAAATCTGTGCTAAAAGCGGGGTTAAATCAGTTGATGACCTTTCTTAGTCCTTTTTTGCATTTACTTTCTGACATACTCTAAATCTAATCTTGGAATTTCTGAGTAAACCAGTTTGTTTTGGTTATCAGCCTTCTGTACTGGTTTGAAAATAATAAAGTAAGTGTGTTGGATGGATTAAATTGGATTTTTTAAGACTGAGATTGATCCTCTTAGACTATTATTGTGTTGTTTCGGCTTTGATTTACTAAAATTGAAAACATTGTTTTCATCCACAGCTTTGGTCAGCGTTACTAACTATATTTTCTGACTGCATAGAGGGACGCAGGCCAGCAGGAAGGCAGAGGCTGATTCTAAGAAAGGAAAAGCAAAAGAAGATGGAGGCGGCGTGCGTATGAAAGGAGGCGGTGTTAGTGGAGCAACAGTAGAGAGGAGAGAAGAGAAGAAATTCCAAAAGGAAAGCAGGTTACCCACACTTAAGTACCAACTGAGACACAATCTGGAGTGATTACAGTGAAAAAAGAAGCAACACCATCTAATTCTACTTTCAGTTTCCTCAAACCTTTTTGTAAAAAGTGAGACATCTATCAAAATGCTATTGTAATTAGTCAGTGCTGACTTTTTTGCTAGTAAATACAGTCTTATGAAATAAAACGCTACATTTCTAATAACTTCTGGCATTTTTTCCCTTAGCTTAAAAAGAAAAAGTGTCTATAAGAGGACATTTTTGAGAGGGAGGTTTATTACAGGCTTGAGTGAGCTAGGTCACCTCATAATGTGCCAGAACCCCGCTGAGTCTGACATTTCTACTGTCACTGCGATTTTCTTTTCCAAAGCACCTCCTACGACTCGTATTACGCAAACAGCAACACGTCCACCACTCTCTCCGTATGTGCTTCACCCACCTACACAGCAACCAGTCACCCCCATCCCACCCACTGACCGCCTTTACAAACGTAGGTGTGCAAAAACAGTTGCCATACGGGATAGAGTAGTGAAAACTGCCAGAAGCTGTTTCATGTGAGTTTTTGGAGAAGCGTGGAGGACGGGTGCTGTTTTTTATCAGGCTCAAAACACTGAATTGAAACAGTAAGAGCAGATTTTTACAGTTCTTCCTTGTCCCGTTAACTCTTATTTTTACTGACTAATCTCATCTGTAAGGACAGTGATGTCATATTAATGAGCTCAGGGATTGTGACCTAAAATTAGGTTTTGAGACAAAGAGGTTACAGGAAGAGTATTATTCATGAAGGTGAAATATTCATTACCTATTCCACAACTTAATGTCCAAGACTGGAAGGGCAGTGTGTTGTACTGACAGGAGATCTGGCCTTTAACTAGAAGGGCAAGGATCGAGCCCTGGCGTCAGCAAGCAACAGAGAAACTGAACTCTCCTTTTGTATGACACTGAATGCTCAAGACCTTTCAGTTTGCCTGTGCGGAAGATTTTCTTGCACGAATAAACAGAAATTCACTATTTTGGTGGTAGCTGGGTCTAAAATAACTTCATTGCAGTATTCCACTGAAAGTTATTTTTGGATGAACATAGGATTGTACTGAATATATATAAAATAGATATTAAGACAATATGCCGTCACACCTTACAGCCTTTTCTTCACACGCATAGCATTTATGTTCTATGATCTCTCAGATGAACTAATTTCTCCCTTCATTTGTTAAAAAAACCCTTCAATTAACCACTTTCAAAATACTGACATATTTTGATTATTATTTTGATCATTTTGATTATCTGTTTTTAGTGTACTTTCCCTTTACAACCAACCCCACATTTCTGATATGGTTGCTGACACAGTGCACAGCCCTAAATGTGCTGCAGCAGTGACAGGTTATTTGCCTTAGATTAATGACTTCATTTAAAGATGGCCAGTCCATGTTGCCTTGTGAAAGAGTGAGCACATCTTCAGTATACTACACTCTCCTTCTTTCTCCTTCAATATCTATTTTTCTCTCTTTTTTCATGCACAAGATCATTTCAATACAACTCACAGCATCATGCCCACACAGCCGCAGAGCAACCAACCAGATGTCTAGTACTGACAGGTGCAACACAGTGACGAATCACTACAGCATCTGTCCAAACACTGTGAATCACACTATACTGCCTGCTCATGCTAACCCAGTTACTTCTACTCACTGTAAATTTGCTGCAAACAACTAAGCATATGTCTAGCTGCTTATTTATGTCAACATTATTTTATTGATTTTGATCAATAAATTGCATCACTAAATTGTACACTGTACGTGAAAAAAGAAGAACTGAGAGTGCAGCAGACATAAAATGAACTTGACTTGTACTGACATTTCCTTCACAGTTAACGTTATAACCTACATGTGTAACAAAGATGTACCAAGTTGCAGGCTCTGTCTCCAAACACATTAGAAAATGCCCACAGATGTTTTTAAAATTCCCTGGTGTGCCCCTTACATTGTACGTCATCTTTTCATTTGGCACAAATGCTACTTTATCTGTACAACTCTTTAACATTGGTGTTTTCCTCCATTCACTGTATTGCTATATAAAATGCAGGGTGTGGGTTTAGCTCAGTTGGTAGGGCGAGCACCTACAAACAAAAGCTGTGGTCCTACTGATTGTAAGATCAAATCCCAATCCTGGTGCATGTTTTCCCCTGTTCTGTGTCCCCATATTTCCTTTCTTTCCTCTGCTGTCCTGTCGAAATGAAGGCAAAAGGGACCCAAAAGTTATCTTAAGAAAAAAACTTGGTTGCAGATGTATGTGAATGACTTAAGTCAAAGTCACCCTCAAAACCAATGGGATGAGTGACAGACATTGATACAGAAAGTATTCATCCACTTGGATGTTTTACCCTCTAATTAATTTTAATAATCGATCATGATCAATAGAATTTGCCTTTGCCTCCAAAAATGTTTTTAATGTCAAGGTGAAAACAAATATCAGTTAAATAAAAATCTGTATTATAAAGTAAGTGACTGCATAAATGTCCATCCCCTTTGAAGTGACTAACCTAGTTCAACAGAGTTCCAGCCAATTAGTGCTAGTAGTCTTACAGTTAGTCAAATGGGGATCACCTGAGTGCAGTGAATGCGTCTCAAGTGATTGTAGTATTAAGCCGCTTGTGTCTGGAAGGTCGTTACTGGTTTATCAGTATTCCTAACTACCATTACACCATGAAGACGAAAAGAACACTTCAAGCAACTCAGAAAAAAGGTTATTGAAAAGTATAAGTCAGGGCATGGATACAAAAACATTTCCAAAGCACTAAACAACCCCTGGAGACCAGTTAAACCCATCATAATGAAATGGAAGGAATATGGCACTATGATAAATCCGCCTAGATCAGGCTGTTCTTACAAACTAAGTAAGCATCCAAGCACCAATATGGTGCTTTTGGCAATCAGACAAGAAACCCAACACTGTACATAACCACAAACACACCATCCCCGCTGTGAAGCATGGTGGTGGCAGCATCATGCTGTGGGGATGCTTCTCGGCAGCTGGCCCTTGAAGGCTTGTAGAGGTAGAGGGTAAAATGAATGTGGCAAAATACAGGACATTTCTGGAGGACCTATTCAGCCTGCAAGAGAATTTATTTTCCAGCAAGACAATTACTCGAAGCATACAGTGAAAGCTACACAAAATGGTAAATGTTCTGGAGTGTCTGAGTCAAAGCCCAGACCTCAATCCAATAGTGAATTTGTGGCTGGACTTGAAAGGGGCTGTCACTCCTGATCCCCATGCAGCCTGACAGAACTTGAGCAGTTTTGCAAAGAAGAGTGGAGTAAAGTTTTAGTGCCCAGATGTGCAAGCCTGATTGAGACCTATCAAAACAGACTTGGTGCAGCTAAAGGTGCATCCACTGAATACTGACTTAAAGAGGGTAAATATTCATGCAGTTACTTATTTTACATTTAATATTTTACCTAATCGACATAGCTTTGTAGAAATGTGTTTTCACTTAGACATTAAAGATGTTTTTTGTCAAAAAAGCCAAATCATATTGGCCTTGATTGAGTTCTACAATCAACAAAAAGGTAAAACATCCAAGGAGATGAATACTTTTTTTAGGCACTGTACGGTGTGATATAAAGTTGTAAAGATTAGTGTACCATAGTGGGAATTTTATCAATTTATGCATCACCTTTGACAGTCTGAGTTGGTCTTTCAGTTTCTCCTTTGCTGTGAAATAAATACGGATCCAGTTTTCAGAAGCATTCCAGACTTTGTGTGTCGCAATATGAATATCATTCTAATCTAACTACGTCTGAATTATCCCCAGCTGTTTTTATTATTATTCAGTTCACAGTTATGCATTGCAAAAGGAAGATAAGAGACTCTGAGGGAAAGTATTGGTTAGGAAAAAGCAATCTCTTTTTTATGAGGCAAAGCAGGTCATAAAACTGTCGATCCACAATGAATGGTGTCTGTATTATTTCATTTACAAATTAAATAAGATGTACTGGCAAAATATTGATAGCCTTGATTATAAATGCCAGAATTCCCCATCTCTTAATATACAGTCAATAACATCTGAGGAAATTGCTTAGTCATGCATCCAGAGCAAAGACAATCTCTATAAAGAGTCACAACCACTTTTTGTCTAGTGGAAATGCAATCTTACCAATCTTGTATGATGTTGGTGTTATTGTAGCTGTAAATAACCAATAAACAGCTCTATCCAGCATGTTTGAGGACTCTAAAAGCTGAAGTGTAACCTAGCTTATAGAACAGAGTTGCACTTGGGATTGTATCTGTTTTGCACAGTTCTTTTAACACAGCAGGACTTTTATGTATCAGATTTGACTTGTGAATTCTGCAGCATTAATATTGAAAATGAGACCATGGTCCTAAAATTAAGTCTTTCACTTTGCCCTCCATCTTTCTTGCACTGGTGTGATGACACATCCCCCCACATGTTTGCTGGTCCTGAGAACTAATTTAGACAGGAACACCTTTTCAGCTGAGAGCTTGTGACGCACTCTGCCTGAGTGTGTGTCAATGTAGACTACCTAAAAAAGAAAACATCCATGTGGTGGGTAATGTTTTTATTTCTGTCAGTGCCACACATATTGATGCATTCCTGTTCATACAATCATTACAAGCATAAAAACAGGCAAACCTGTTCTGTATATGATCTTTATATCGTCTGATATATGCAGGAAATATGTGAAATAATTGGTTTTATATCTGACTTTTAAACTAGATGTAAAGCCAATGTATAGAATATTTAGATTAACATGCAGGAAAAATAGTTTTAATACTTTGATACCCTTTAGATACCACTTTTCCAATCAATAAGAGTGCTGTTGTTTTAATGATAGTCGGCCTATCAAAAGCACTCAGTCTCAGAACAAAAACAGAATACAGCTCTGCAGTCATATTTGTAACTAAACTTGCCACAAGCAAGGCAGAAAAAGTAAAGTCAGCATATTTATGCAATGTAGACAATAGGCAGGAGTTTGCTTGCATTTTTGGTGCTTAAAAATGAGAAATGATGGGGGAGTGCAGATGGTCGATAGGTTTAAGGCTACCCATGTACGCGGGCGGCCCGGGTTCGAATCCGACCCGTGGCACTTTACCGCATGTCTCTCCCCACTCTCTTACCTGTTTCTGAATCTATCCACTGTCCTTCCTCTATCAAATAAAGGCATGAAAAGGTCCAAAAATAAATCTTAAAAAAAGAGAGAGAGAAATGATCTAGTTTTAAGTGCAAAGGGAAAACAGAATTATTTGCAAATATATCAGAAATAAACTGAAATATTTCTTGAAATTTAGCTTAGGCACCTCCTATTTTCCCAGCTCTCTGCTGAGATGTTTTCACACCTTGATTGGACTCAAACCTGTGGTAAATTAAACTGATTGGACATGATTTGGAAAGGCACACACCTTTCTATAGAAGACCTCACAACTGATCAAAACCAAGCTATGAGGTCAAAGGAACTGCCTGCAGAGCACAGGGACATGATGGTTGTAAAGCACAGATCTGGGGAAGGCTACAAAAAATGTCTGTGGCACTAAAAGTACCCAAGAAAACAGTGGCCTCCGTAATTCTCAAATGGAAGAAGTCTGGCACAACCAGGACTTTTCCAAGAGCTGGTCACCGGGCAAAACTGAGCGATCAGGGAAGAAGGGCCTCGGTAAGAGAGGTGACCAAGTATCCAATGGCCAGTCTGACTGATCTCCAGGGATCCTGTGTGGAGATGGGACAAAGTTATATTACTGCAGCCCTCTACCAATCTGGGCTTTATGGCAGAGGGGTTTGACGGAACCCCCCCTCTTCAGTACAGAACATATGAGAGCCTGCTTAGAGTTTGATGATCAGTGTCCTCATCATTTTAAACTACTTCATAGATGATAAGTATTTTAAGACAGTAGCTGCAGCTTTGTTTATCCCTGCACAGACAACTGCTTGGTAACACAAACACATGTGTGGTTCATAAGGGAGGGTTGATGGGGCATAATTGGATGGTCTCTAGAGGCCAGGATGTGGGTCAGTGGTCTTTATCTCTTCCATTGCCGGGGGAGTCTATTTCCTGTCCTCGTATACAAACTAGTTAACTTCTAATGTCATACCAAAAACATCAATTTTGTGATAAGGAGGAAGCAGCATCCTCTCAAGCCCTTTGTGTCCTCCCTTTTTGGAGCCCACCACTCAGCATACTAGACTGAAATCCTTTAGACATGCAATCCCTATCCAGTCTTCATACAAGAGATAAAGTGGGTAAAAATCCCATTTGTCACTGTGCATTTGGATCATTTTTAAATCTGCTTTGCATAGTTTGAGTTTAAACTACCATAAGAACCCCCTCCTCCTTGTACACAATAGAGCAAATGGGTTACATAACAACTCACGTGCATATATTCTGAGGGTTTAACATTATGCTTATTTTTGCCTATAGTCAGGGTTTAAACAGGAGGGCAAAATATACCTTTTATTTCTTTTTCTGGTTCTTGTTCTGGTGCCAGTTTATTCAAATTCAGAAGCGTATTTTAAATGTGCAGATGAATTAAACTGATTCACTAATCGATTAAATGCTTAAGCATCAAAATAATATGGCTTTTATCGGATAAGATCTTTGATTTCCATAATATATGAGAGATTGATCCCCCCCAGACAGCCAGTGTTTTTTAGATCTGGGGGGTGGGGGACGCGGTGCAGCCAGGACCAGCAGCATCCCCAGCACGGGTGGCAAACGTGGGTTTGCATCCAAATGAGGGGTGGGGGCGCTGAATGAACATCACGACGGAGTGACGTGGAGGAGGTGGAGAGGCGGAGGAGAAGGAGGTGGGTGAAAAGAGAATGGGAGGGGAAGCAGCTGCTACCTACTTCACTTCCAATCCAGGATCTGCTTCTTGCTCAAACACACACACGCGAGAGCACACGCGCGCACGGACACACATAGTGGTTGTAAAGCACATCAACCGGACAACAAAGGGTCCACACTGAAGGGGTGCTCACTGCAGCCAGGACAGGATTACAGCATCCAGTGCCAGCGTCAAGCTTACTGAACTCTTTCTTTTTCGACTCGGAAATAAAGCGTCAGTCAGACTGGAGGTGACCGTCAAAGAAGCGTTAATCGCTCGCGTGGGTAAGTCTGACAATGTGCTTTTTAATTGTGTCATGTATGGCAGATAAAAAGCGTCGTTTCTCTTGCACCATTGTATTAAAACACTTTTCCTAACAGCAGAAACTCAAGTGTGTCGTCAGTGTTTCACCCATGGTTGTTTCAATGCCGCAGTTTTTGTTGAAAAGTCGATAAATTGCTGTTGTCAGTCATTGAGCGTGAGGGTTGGAAATATTTAAAGAGCGAAAATTATTGGCTAATATCGATTCGTGACTGTCGCTGTCTCCCTTTCCAATAACTGTACACTGTGACAGACAGTCGTCATGAAGCATGCTGTCCACCTCCCGGCTTAACAGCACTTAATCTGTTATTAGGGAGTTATTTTGAGACAAGGCTACCAGCTACGGATACCGGCTGGCTACTTGAGCAGCCATCCAAACCTCTCCTCTGCCGCTTCCCTCTGTCCCTCTGCGTCTCTTTGTTTTTGTTTACTTACCCGTCAGTGAAAAACTTTTCCCCCCCTCGTGCGTTTGTTTGCCTCCTCTCTCAGATAGTACAGCGGTGCTTGTGAGCCTCGGCAGCGAGATGGAGATGGAGCATTTCGACGACAGGGACAAAGGTCAGAGACACGGCCGCTCCAGTGCGAAGATGAACGGAGTGCCGAGCCCCACACACAGCGCTCACTGCAGCTTGTATCGGACCCGGACCCTGAAGACTCTTACGGCGGAGAAAAGAGCCAAGAAGGTCCGCTTCTACCGCAATGGAGACCGGTACTTCAATGGGATAGTGTACGCCATCTCCACAGACAGGTTCCGGACCTTTGACGCCCTGTTGGCAGATCTGACCCGCTCTCTGTCTGACAATGTCAACCTGCCCCAGGGCGTCCGGACCATCTACACCCTGGATGGTACTAAGAAGATCACAGCTATAGACCAGCTGGTAGAAGGTGTGTATACTTTACAGCACACTGTGTTTTTCAGGACTGTCTCTCGTATGCAAATTGACTCTTGAAATCATTAGAAACCATGGTAGTATCTAAAAACTGGTTGGAAAAAAATCTATTTTTGTCTACTTTCTCTATCATCTTCTCAAAGATTGGATAAGTAACTATTTTGACTATGTGAACTAGGGAGAAACGTCTGTTGTATTTACAGGCTGATCTTAAATCAGGTTTAAACTAAATATGTATTTGGCAATCCTCTATAAAACTGGCTAATCCAATTCAGCAAAGGCTACTCTAAATTGTAATTATGAGGATTATGCCACTCATTTGTTGGCCATTTGGTCACACAAGCATATGTTTAGGCTTAGATTAACACTGTCTTCATCTGTTGTTGACATTGTTAACTGTCAGGTTGTCAAAATTTTTCAATTCTTGGATACTTTTTAAATATCATTATGCTGCAAATCGATAGTTTGTAATGATTGATGGAACTGGAAAGTACCAATGATTAAAACAACTTTATCTGTTTCATAATACAGCTATTTAGAGCATCCTTAAGCCAGGAAAAGTTGCAGAGAAAGTCATGAAATCTCATACATTTTGGTACGAATATATTGCCAATATTTTTAGTGCAATTTAGATTGCATCCTGAAGTGTATCCTGGAGTTTGCCAGCAATTTTTTTCAATAAAAACTAGGAATTACCATATATTATGTGCCTAGGACTTCTGTTTTTGCCACAGTTGTATCAAAACAGGTGTTATTATTGTTATTTTTAAGTATCATATTGGAGTTTAAAGTGTTGGTTCTGTGACAGCTCCAGTTGGTTGATCTGGGTTTGAAAGTTTATGAAAGCAGCAGGAAAAACCTTGAATATATCTCATATCAATTAATAGATATGTTTTTTATTTTTATTTTTTACAAGGAATGTTGTTCTAGAATAATTATATTATTTTATATCTATAAGAAGTTGTACATACCATCAGCCTGTGCTACTGCTATCCTGCCTGTGCCTTTATTCTCTGCATTTTCCCACAATATTCAGCATTTATACTTTCTTTTATTACATTTAATTTGTTATTATTGACACTCATACTATTTATTTTAGGCTTTTTGTGATGATTTCTCTCACTATCCTTACCCCAACAGGTGACAGCTATGTGTGCAGCTCCATTGAAGCCTATAAAAAGTTGGATTACACAAAAAATGTCAACCCCAACTGGTCGGTGAATGTCAAGGCGTCCTCTCGCGGGCCTCCTTCCCTGGGCAGCACTAAGGCTGGTGCCTCAGAGAGCCGCGAAAACAAGGACTTCATCCGTCCAAAGCTTGTGACTGTGGTGCGGAGCGGTGTGAAGCCCCGAAAAGCTGTGAGGATCCTGCTGAACAAGAAAACAGCCCATTCCTACGAGCAAGTCCTGACTGACATCACTGATGCCATCAAGCTCGACTCCGGAGTGGTGAAGAAGATCTACACACTGGAGGGCAAACTGGTGAGAAATCATGAGTTTTTTTGCTTGAAGAAGTTAAAAAGGTGAACTTACGAGCAAATTCAGGTTTCTGTGGAATGTTAGATATGTCTTTCTTTGGCTTTGTATTGGTCGACGATGCAGATTGGTAGTACGCTCCAAGGGAGCAATATTATCAATTTTTAAAGGCTCCTGTCTACATGCCAACTCAGTCTCAAGTAATAGACTAAGGTGATGTTTTATACAAGTATTGCACATGATTATTCTGATCCAGAGAAAAGAGATGTTCTGTTGCTCTTTGGTGGTGGTTTGTTCACGAAGATCCTAACCCTTTTCTTTCTCCAGGTGAAGTGTATGTATCAACAGGCTGACAGAAGCATCCAAAGTCTAAATATTGCATGACCACACTCTGATTTCTCTTTCATGAGCCTTTTATGAATGGAGTGTCCCTGTTCACAGCCAGAGGTGTAGCAAGAAACAGTGGCGCAGGCACCGAAAGAGGTCGAGAGAAGGTAAAGATGAAAGAAATCTATGAATGGAGCCCACGCGTTAGGGAGGTGCGCTAGAGCTTAGCCTCCCAACTCAGAAAATGAATCAGTCATAGGCCCCTTGATAGTCCACCCACCCATTCAGCTCCCTCTCTCAGCTGTGGAGAGACACTAAAAAAAGAACGCGATTTAATCAGCTCGTATACACCTGCGCAGATGTTCTCCACTTCAGCACTTAAACAAGGTAGAAGCGGGAAAGAAAGTGGCCTGCACTGCAGAGAAATGAGGTTAAAAGCACTCTCTTTATGCATGTTGTGTGTTATGCTGAGGCGGATGGAGAAAGGTGGCACTACTTCCAGGATTTCAGGTCATGTTTGTGTGACAACTTTCATCTCTCTCTGATGTGTTCATGTTTGTCTTCATTTCACCTTTCTGTCTCAAATGTGATCCCCATAATCATTTCTATGTGTCTGTCTGCTCCCTCTGCCTGCCTCTCTCTAGCTCACATGTAGCAACACAGATCCACTTTTCCCTTGGCGATAGCATCAAAATTAAACTAACAGATTGTGTTTGACGTAAAGGGCGTTCTGCCATTCTGTGTCACACAGCAGTAATCATCTTCTAAATGGCCAATTTGTGATTTATTCTCATGAATATGCTCTCTGCCCTTTGGGGTTTTTATTCTTAATTGCTGCTTTTGTGCTATGTTTAACCATTTATCCAACTTCTAAAGACTTATCTTCATGTGTTGGCACTGGCATGCTGTCCTGAAGCCTTGAAGCCTATCTAATGATGGCTGATTACCTATTAGGAAGTCTTTCCAAATTTCCTGCCCTGACCTGCTGATAGATCCCCACACCAGCCAATAAAATTTCAGGATCAGGTTTTTCCTTGAAAAACCTCCTGTTGGGGATTAAACTCACACTTTTGCACAATACCTACTAACACTCTGGTTGCCACTGGTTACCATTATCTGGATTACACAACAGTTACTGCTCTCAGCCAGTTCACCCCTTCTGAGATTGGAAATAAGACTAGTATGGTTATGCTATTTTTAGTTGCAGTATTGATTGGGCCTGTAGGCATGGTAACACACTCACTGCCAAATGGACCAGGCTTGGCAGAGTGCAGAAACAATAGCTTCTTAGTTTTGTGTGATTATGTGTGCATGTGTGGGTTAATTCATGTGTGAGGGTCTGCATATGTGATTATTTTATTAAGTGGAGAGCTTAGTGGAAGACAGGCGGTTCTAAAGCAGAAGAGCAATTGATGTTGGAAAATCAGATATAGAAAGGAGGTTTTTTTATTAGATTGAATGTACTTTATTTAAACCTGAAAATATCTGTGTTTCATTCATGGCAGGAAATCCTGGACAACTTGTGTACAACCACCTTTAATAGAATAGGTCAAAAGTCTAAAAATGATATTTGAGTACATTTAAACCCCCTTCGAAATGTGGCTTATCCATGTCAGTTATGGCCATAATCAGGATTAGTATGACAGAAAAAATAACAGTACCATTACTAGAGAGGCATACTGCATTTTTAGTAATGCAAAATCACCCTAAACAGGGAGAGATGATCAGATCAAATGTTTTCATGGATGCTGATCCGAATGAGAATCGGCTTAAACCACCCCTCTCCCCCTCTCGATTGGAATGACATTTCTTTCTGAATAAGCCAGAGTGGAGAATTTTATTATGAATGGAGTGTTAAGAATTTTTATTCAGATCAGGCTCCAAATACAAGTGGTCCATGTAAACATAACTAATGCCACTTCAAAATCAAGAAGGGGCAGGACTTCTGACAACTGCAAAAGAGAAACAGATCTGACTCGTCTTTTTTCGAGGGTAGTTTTCAGGTATGCAGCTGCTGCTCGTGTCAGGACAGGATTCTTTTACATTGTCTGTATGTCTTCCGTGTGATATTTCCCCAAAATATGAAGCACATAAAGGCTATTTTAAAATGTTTTTGATTTTATCAAGAAAGTGGAATTCATTTGTTGAAACGCAGGTGAAAGGTGCTCTGAAAATGAGGTTCCAGGCCCTGCCAGTGCTAAAATAAGGTGGTTGTGGACACAGATTTTAATCCTAATTAACTATAGTAATTCTGATATAAACTGCAAATGAAAAATGCTCATCATTGGACAGCCTAAATAGTTACATAACAACCTAGGTAAGTCATTTAAGATTTTTAATTGTCCTTCAATTTAAAGCCTTTAACTCAAGAAACTGCCCTGTTTTATGAACTAGAGACATGACATTAATCTGAAAAAGCTGAGTTTTTTGATAAATTTACAGCCTAGATAAATTATAATTAAAAAAACAGCCCTCCCTATAGAAACTTACAAGATAGTTATGATAGTATCTTATTACCAGTATCATCATCATTTTTCCCATTTAAAAGACAGCAATGCTGTTACTTCAAAAAGGTACAGCCTTATTTTTTTTATTTAATGGCATTGCCAAGTCATTATCTAAAAACAGCCCTCTTTTTCAAGATAGTTGTGTAACAAAAAACCCCCAGCAGAATCAATTTTACAAGTGATTGCAGTCTCTCTCAGTACAACTCAAATTCAATGTAAAGCAAACAAATGATTCAATTTCATGTGACTCAGTGAGGTGAGGAGTTGCGATGATCATACTGTACGCTGATGACACTTGCCTATACATTATTGATTTCTGCTGAGTGCCAAACTTAATTATCTGAGTATGCTCCTGGTTGCCGTTACTTTAAGGGTTAACTCAAGTATGTGTGCGTGTCGGATAGCGTACAGGTGCATGCATGTGTAAGTACGTGCTTCAGTGTGTGTGGACTACTGTCGTAAGCTGAGCCATGTCAGTCATTGAGCCCTCAGCAGAAGTAGGTTTCTGGGCCTTACTGTTAGTAACTGAGTCCCATCAGAGCGTCACAGCCTAGAGAGAGAGAGAGAGGAACTTTGCCTTCATTAACCCCTATAATGAGGCCATAGACAGTGGGGCGGGATGTACATCCCAAAAGCCCTGTCTTCTTCTTTTCAATTTTTTTGTCATGGCTTTTTTTTTTTTTTTTAAATTTCATGATGGTTTAAACTCTTTTTTTAATGTCAAGAGCTCAAGCCTATAAAAGTTCCTGCAGTCAAAGTTTTCTAAAATGAATAATGGATCATGTTTTTGTATCTGTCGAGTTCAACTGAGAGTCCATCTCCTGCTGAAGTTAGCTCTTAGTTCTCTTATTATGCATGCTCATTTTTTCTGTTTACACATTTTAGTTATAAAATGAGTTATAATTTGAACTCTCCAATATTATTGATCCAGTTAAACAGGTTTAATAGTTTTTAGATTTTAAAAGCTGAGACCTGATGTCAGCAGATAGCATTTCTCTAATAAGTCTGGTTCTGCTAAAGATTTCTGCCCGAATAGAAGAAGTATACTTCTTTTGTTAGAAATTAAATCTATTAATTAAATAACTTACAGGCTTATGGGTTGCAATGGCCTGGAAGCGATGCCACAGGCAAATATGTCTGTGAGCATTTGGTATGTGCTGTACACTCTTCCTGCTGAGCCCACTGGGAGCTTCCTCTAGGGTGACAGTTTTAGGTATCAGATTTCTGATTGTAATTGGAGAAACAGTGTGAGAAAGCATATATCAAGTTTCACCACCACTGCTATATTGATTTACTCGCTGCTTCAGGTCTCATTGTATCACCCAGGTGATATATTTAGCTCCATCCTGTTTCCTTTGGGGATACCACAGCCTCATATTTCTTGACAGGCTCCTTACCTTTGCCTGTTTTTATGATTTCATCTAGTTGCCTAGAAACCAAATGGCAGACCTGCTGTGATGTCATACAGTAGCTTGTTGAAATGGCGTAGCTGGATTGGTCTGATCAAGCAGATAGACAAGCTGTAAGTGGCTTAGGACATGGACATGGCTGGCCTATTAATACAGCTAATCTCTGTTTACACACACAAACACACACGCACACACACAAATAAAATAATGTGGGGCCACAGCTGCCAGTCCTGTTAGGTTCACGCATATTTAGGCACGGATAATGACACACACTTGTTTTAATGGACCCATGTAGATTTGTGCTCATGCATCAGTAGGCATTAACTGCAGGAAATGATCAAGTGGTGCATGATGTGATGCCACTAATTCATCTCTATGGTTGTTTGTATACTTCTTTTGAGTGTCTCAATAATGAGATCTTTAGAATGGATCTCAATGGCTTTAGTGTGGCCTGCCACAAACAGACTGAAATACCTTATCTTAAAATATAACTACTATTTAAAGACAGGCATGCACAGACAGGATTCAAAGAGATTATATCCTACTGAATTTTGTGACTTAACATTTCTTCAAGTACTACCAAGTCAGTGCTGACATTTATGTCCATGAGTGGATTGCTTTAAAAATTATAGATGGTCAATATACTTGAAAAACTTTGCTAACAACTTTCTCTTTAGCCTCAGCTGTTCCTTGTGTTTAGGACTAAAGAGAAAATGCTAGCATACTAATTTGTAGCCTGTAACACTGTATGTTTTCGTGTATTGCACATTTGAATGCAACAAAACTTTTTGAGAGAATTGAAAGACAACAAAAATTTGGAAATTTGGAAAAAATTAGATAAAAAATACATATATTTCAGTGCTATAGTCCTCATTGCACTGGTTGTGGGATCAATTCCCAGTCTCAGTACAAGTTTGGTGCTTGTCTTCCCCCAGTCTCTCTCCCATATTTCTGATCTCTCTTCAGCTGTTCTATGTAATAAAAAGGAAAAATGCCATCCAAAAGTCTATTAAAAAGTTTGGAATTATTTGGCAAAAACCCAATATTGTGCATCCTTTAAGATGACTAAAAAAAGTAAATTTTACACTTTAAGGGTCAAAGAACTGAAACTAAATATACATTTATTTGTATATTGTCTTAAACATATTTTCACTGAAATTAGAAAATCATGAAGTCAAGATAGAATCAAATTATGAACCCAGCATTGTTATGTGTTTCATATTATAGTCAGGTGCATCATTACTACCCTAGTTCCTAACATTTTATCATGGGCTGTCAGGATAAATGTATTAATTGCATTGGGGTAAATTCTATAATTAAGTGGTTTATTTACCATTAATCAAATGCTTTATTGCTCCTTTCAGCTCACTTTGGTTAAGCCACAACATCTTCCTGCAGCTACATTGATGTGAAATGAGTCCACCACTGCTCCTTAATGTTGCATTTTACTTTAAAAACTCACAGACAGCACAGAGGACAAGTCGAATGTCATCTGCATATTGTGTTATTCAACATTTCCCTTTTTACTGTTCCCTTATGTCCTTTAAATCCATAACAAGTTTATTTGCTTAGTAGTTATAATTCAATTTATCTTGGAAGTCAGATGCTAACACTGGAAGTGAACTCACACCTTACAGGGCTTTTCCACTGTGACTTTTGACTGTGCTGATCCAAATCAAATTGCACTGATTTTCTTTTCCATTACCAGTTTGGCTGTGCCATGCTACGTCAATCTGCGCCCAAAATGGTCCTGCTCTTGAGCAGGGTCCTAACACGTCCAACCCATGTCCAAGCATGCCATGGCGACATTACAGCACTTTGTCATCATTTGGGGATGCCTCACAGATGTGTTTAAGTAGCAACTGCTGCACCAAACTTTGAAACATCTGCAGGATTACCAATAGAAGAAGAAACTTTGAAGTAGCAAACTGAACAAAGCCATGCTTACAGGAGCGCAGCTATTTAATTTCATCAACTCAAAACACCAGGTCAACAGCTCTAGATGTGCCCTCAGAAGGGTAGGTCGGTTGTGGTGGAAAAGCAAATCCCCTGCCATGCTGGGCTGCCACGCCAACTTAAACCAAATAGAGTCGCTCAGTGTAATGGAAAAGCCTGAATAGTTGACTACATTCTAGTTGGAACCTCGAGCTAATGAAGCACTGCAAAGTTTCCAAGTTGAACTTTCAACTTTAGGGGGCGTTCAGGATAACCTGTCTTTCTGGCATCTTAAAATTTCCCAGTGCTGAGATTAACTGTAGGGCACCGATAATCTCAGATCCACTCAAAGGTCATTATTTTCTTTCAAAATAAATGCAAGTCAGCATTTAAACATGAAGTCATTTACCCTTAGTTTGAGACAGTAGAAAAATCAAATAAAACAAAAACAGCTTTAAATACAGTATAGTGAAATTTAAAAATGCAACTAAAGAGATTAATTGTGATTAATCACAGACATTCTGAAAGTAATTGCAGTTAAAATGGTTCATTTGACAGCCCTAATTTAACACTTATCATGGGAGGATGCAACAGTTTCTTTTGCAGCTCTTTTATCCGGTCTACATCATTAGCGTCACAGAGCAGCCAACAAGCCTGTCACTTGTATTCTTGTTGTTTTTTTCCTGTGTTTTGTCTGTGTTTGAAATACAGGAGCAACACTTTTCTGGCTTCCCTTCTTTAAACATCAAGTCATTTTCCTTTCCTCCTCATTTGTACTGATTCTTGTGAAAAATCAAATAGTCTATTTTTGAGCTGCTTGTTTTCCCTGTTGCTTGGATACTTGCATAGTGAAGTGCTTATTCTATAATGCTACTTGATACAGTCAGCTCCTGCTGCAACTTTCAAAACAACAAACTTACAAACTACTTTGCAATGATTAAACACTAATTAAATGCCACAAAAGTAGGTCATATGTAGGAGAAGAGTGATGATGAACCACTTGTTTGCCATCTGCAGTGCAGCTCTCACTTCTCAATCCGCATTGCTGGCCTGTTCTTCTCCTTGTTGGCAAAGCTAAAGAGCTTTTAGATATCCCCTTATTTTCCTCTTTTCCTTTCTCTTATGCCTCCTTCATCTCTCTGCTTCCTATTTTTTCTTTCTTTTCATGTTCAGCCCTCCCGGCATTGTCTCTGCATCCCCCTCTATCTACAATTATATAATCTTTAGTTCTCTTTCAAAATGGACTCCCTTCACATCGATCAGCTCTCAATCCTTCCTCTGATCTTCTCGCTTCAGACCTTTTCTAACTTTTCATTCCTCTCTCACTCCTCTCAGCATCTTGTTGTCAACATGCCATCATTTATACGGCTGTTTAGTTCTCGTTTAATTAGCACACTCTGCACGCACCCCCAAATCCAAGAGCTGCAACATATGGCATCACTCTCTCTTCTCCACACTCTGTCTCACCTACCAGCCCACCCTCATTTTTCATCAGTTTTTCTTTTTTTTTGATTGTCTCACTTTTTTGTCCCCACCCTGTCTCCCTTTTCCTCTCTGGCTTGTTTCCAGCTCTGCAGGGACAGAAAAAGGGGTGCAACTGCAACGTCACTTAAAATGTTGCATGTTCTGTAGAGTGGGGCAGAAATGTTCAGACAAGAAAGCTTTTAACACTTTTAAAAACTTAACTTGATGTTTGTTTTTTTGTCAGTGTGTCACTTTTTCTGCATAGGTGGATTGTGGGAAGAAAAGTCTGTCTGCTCCTGCTGATCTGCTGAGTCACAGCTACTCAGCACAGCGCCGCATGTGTGAGTGTGAGGAGAGTGAATGTGTGTCATGCACCTAGTTTGCAGTGCTTCAAACCAGTATATTTGGAACAAATGGCATGGATGGCATACAGCTTGTGAGGCAGTCCTGCTCAGATGATTGAACTGCTTTTTTAAAACTTGTTACAAAGACCAGATTGGTTTACCTTCTTTTTGTCTATCTCTGTGACAGTTAACTTTATAGTTTGTGTGTCTTTGTTTTCCCGCAGCGAGTGTTTGTGACAGATTGTAGGGCTCTCCATAGTCAAAGGATCTTCTGCCAAATTAGGATTGATGGCAGACGTTTCCAGCTCTGGCAGACTGTTGAGAATCCAGTCACACAGCCAGGCTACCTCATCATACACATAAACCATCTGAATCATGCCCTACCTGTCTCTCTCTCTCTCTCTCTCTCGCTCTTTTAATTCCCCTCTCAACTTAATCTGCATTTAAATGATTGTGTCCTGGCTTGGTGCTTTAAGATCTGGGCTGACAGATCTTTGATGTCAAAGTTTTGTCTATTAATGACTGAATCATGAAGCCAGGTTGTAAAAACAAGAGAGAACAATGCTTCCCCAAGTCAGTTTCAAGGAAAAGTGTTGTACTTCACCAGCCAACGCTTTAAATGTTGCACCATTCTCTAATTAAAAATGTATGCAGACATGAGTAGCTCCTCCTGTCCTTATGAATGAATGAATGGCTCGCAACCTCAGAGGTCATCTGAGTTCATTCTGCATGCTTTTAGATGAACTCAAAAACCCTTGCAGGAGTTTTTTTTAGCTAGATATGAGCCTTGTTAAAGTTAATATTTGTGTCTCTCTGTGTCTCTATTGACTGATTATGTCAATAATTTATTTCTCAATTAACTGAAACTGCTGTCATGGGGGTAGCTGTCAGACCAAGTGACTAACAGAATCTGGCTTTAATTTGGAGAGGGAAAATAAACCAGGATAATATTTTTTATCCAAAACCTGGTACTTAGACCACAATTCATATCTCATCATTTCTTACCTGAAAGGGGAATACTTAATCTGGATTTTAAAATAAATAAAGAATGAATAAATGGTTGTCATGATAACAGAATTATAAACTTTGATATGATTTTAGTAATAATCAAACCATTTTGAAGCGTGTTTGATATCACACAACAAAAATAGAAGTTGTAGAGGCCTAATATCAGGCAAGTTGTCATTTCCAAGATCAAACACGGCAGACAAACTCCTGGACACTATCTAAATTGTACAAAAACGACAACATGTCTATAAATTAAGGGTGTCCACATTTTATTTACTGTTAAATCCTGTATGTTTCATTGATCCATTATTTTAGTTATCTTTGGCACATAAAAACTTAATGATCCTCAGTCATCCCGTCAGTTTCTTCTATTTTAAATTTTGCCAACTTACACTCACAGGCCACTTTATTGGGTATACTTGTTTGATTGATTGTTAACACAAATAGCTAATCAGCCAATCACATGGCAGAAACTCAGTGCATATAGGCATGTAGACGTGGTGCCAGACAGGCTGGTCTGAGTATTTCAGAAACTGCTGCTCTACTGGCTTTTCACGCAAAACCATCTCTAGTGTTTGGTCCAAAAAAAGGAAAATATCCAGTGAGCGGCAGTTCAAGGCAAAAATGCCTTGATGTCAGATGTCAGAGAAAAGAAGAGTGGTTCAAGATGACTGAAAGTCAACAGTAACTCAGATAACCACTCGTTACAACCAAGGTATGCAGAATACCATACCGTCTCTGAACATGTCAAGCTGTGAAGCAGGTGGACTACAGTAGCAGAAGACCACACCTGGTTCCACTCCTGTCAGCTAAGAACAGGAAACTGAGGCTACAATTTGCATGGGCTAACAAAATTAGACGATAGAAGATTGGAAAAATGTTGCCTGGCCTGATGAGTCTTGATTTCACCTGCAACAGTCATGAACATGAAACACATTAGTTTTGTATTTCAACTGCCCTGTTTTCCTTTGTCTTTTTTGCCACAATAAACATATAAATGGGTTAATAAATAAATAAGTAAATCAGCACAGTGTCTTTTTCTCTCCCACCTGTTGGCACATAGCTGCGTGTCGGCAGAAGGTAAACACAGCTGTGCCAGAGTAGCGGATTAAGCTAGTGAGATGGCAGAGAAGATGGCATGCACTGCTGAATCATGCCCACTTTGTGTCATTTTTGGACAAAAGGGACAAGAACATCATGGCAAAATGTATTTCATAATCTCATGTTGTATTGTTACTTTCAATGAGGCATACAGCATTAAACAGCCTGTGCTTAATGCACACAGGCTGTGTGTAATACTCTGCACATGAATAGTCAGATTGTGAGCATATTAGAGAACTGTAAAGGTTGTCAAATCTGTTATTCCGACATTATTCTGCAGGGTAACAGATTACAGGCTGTGAACTTGACTGTAGAGTGACAGTCAACTCTTTCTAAGGCAGACGTACACCATCAGGCTATTCTACAACTAACATGTTGAATTAGTAGTCTAAAGGTTCTAATAGTTGGTCCTCTTGCAAATTTTTTTCACACAAGGTACTGAGTAACATACAAGTAACTACCCAACACTGCTTACATGCGCTTAACATAACCATTTGTCTACAGGGGTTGCCAAATTAACACAAATCAAAAGTCCCTCACCAGTGATTTCTTAGTTTTTTGTTTTTCCTCTTGATTAGAAAAGTATTTTAGTTGCAGTTATCCTTTTTTTGTTTTTTGAAGCTAAGCTTGAAAAAAGAGGCCTTTTTCCACAGATACTTTATATTCATCCTGTCCTGAGTAATAGGGGTTATTTTTGAACCAGATTTCTAAACTATGCTTTGTTGTCCTCTTTTAAAGAAAAAACATTTAACATTCTTCAGCCAATCAACAATAGATCAACAAGGAACTCAAGAAAATGTAGAAGAATAGAGTTATTTTTTTCAGCAAAGATGCCAAAAACCCCTTTGATAATGTCTGTTAAGTGTAGATAATTAAGTATTGTCAGACTGTAGAAGAAGTTCAGTGTCTATCTGAAAGTTCTCTGGTCATTAGAACATAATTTGAAGACTGAATTGAATATTGATTATTCAAGTAGTTTAAGAAACAAGCTTTCTAAAAACAACTCACTAGCTCATCCTCCTCCTGCGGTCTTCTTACATAATATTATGCACATCTTATTTTGTCGATGCTCGCATGTAACCCTGTACTGACAGATTCAAATCCTTAATTCTGACTCCCACTCACACTCATCCTTGAAAAAGGATTAAAGCCTGTAGACTAAGAAGGAGGAGGCAGATCAATAAGGAGTGATGTTGGAGGAATTTGGGTTTAGGAAAGTGAAAAAGGTGATTAATGACAAAACAGTTTGATATAACTTAACGAATCAGATGTGAATGTGGCAGGACGGATGAGTAAAAAGTGCCGACCCAGTGAATTCTTGAAAAAGAGGTTGAAATTTGAGCCATGCTGCTTTGACTGATGTCTTTTAGAAACAGTAGTGCCAGATTTCTGATTTTTAATTCATTTCATGATTGCCAAAAGTTCAGCTCCCTCTGGACACATGAAAGACAGGAAAAAAGCATCCACATTCAGAGAGCAACATAGTTCCAAAACAAAGTTTGCCATCCCCCTATGGAGAGCAGAGACTGTTACGTAAGTTGTTATGCAACAACGCAGCCAGCAGCCATCCAGCAGGCCGGCAGTCTGCTGCACTGGTTTGAGGTTAAAACAGAACCAGTGCTAAGTCAGGCCACTGCACAGTTAATTTGCCTCACATCACTGTGGCTGTCTCTTCCTCTGTTTGTTTCCTATCTTTCCCTCCCCTGGTCCTTTCAGTCATTCCAATCCCCAATCAGTGTCTTTGATAAAACATGGCCATGTGCTACCTGCTGATGGAGGCAGCGGGAGGTCATGCAGCGTGTGAATTCTCCCTGTGGGCATGGATGTTTTTCCTTCCCCCTTAACTCTTTAGGATCGATTTCTGTCTACCTTTTTCTCCTCTCGTGTCGCTCTTTTCCTGTCTGTTTCTGTTCCTCCCTTCAGCCTTAGAGAAGATTATTCAAATTCTCCGAGAAAGAGGGGAAGAGAATTTTTGCTGTGTCACTCGGAGAGTGAGAATAGGATTTGTTTCTGAAGATATTTCTGCTTTACATTCCTGAGAAGGGATTTATTTGTACTTTCAGGGGTTGCACACCGCATGGCACTCTAGTCCTGTCATTACAACTACCATGGAGGTATAATGATCTGTTTGGAAACATATCAACTAGTGCTTGTACCTATAAATTTACTTCAATCTTGTAAGAGCAAACAATGCCATCCTCTTTGCAAATGAATGTCAAACTTAGATATTATTATATTGATTATGATCCCACACTAAAGCTCCAAAGTAAGAAACACTAGTGCAGCCCCAACATGCTGCTGTGTTCATATGTATCTCTGTCAACTAGTGCCTTTTCTTTGTTTCAGTTTCTTCATTCTCTTTCACCTCGAACGCCCTGTGTGTTTTTTCCTTTCAGTTTCTCTGTCACTCTGTCTTGTAACGATACACCAATCTGTTCCTCGGTCAGTGTGCCTGTCTTGCAACATCTATCCGTCCGTCCATCCATCCATCAGCTTGTGTCTTCAGTCCTGCAGTGGTAAATGTTGTGTGAACGCATGTTTCCTGTCTCCCAGCTGCAGTGGATTCAGCACCATGGACAGCTCCACCCCAGCTTAAGCTGCTCTGGCACTGACAGCTCAGCCCTAAACATGCTCTCTCTCTCTCTCTCTCTCTCTCTCTCTCTCTCTCTTTCTCTCTCTCTCTCTCTCTTTCTCTCTCTCTCACTTTGAGCAGGACAGAGTTGACCTCAATGTGTCCTCATTGTGACCACTGTGAGTCTATTGTGGCACAGGAGATTAGTGCTTGAGTCTTCAATCTCTTCTTTGGTTTTTGTTTTTTCCTCTGTGGCCTTCTGTCTTAGTCTCTGAGAAATCCCTCCATTCCTTATCAGAGCTGGACCAAGGACAGGTCAATCCAAAGCAAATCTGTAATTAAATCCCCTCACTTTAGTTTAATTAAACTATATTTAATGTAAATGTGGATATCATGATACATTAATATGCTACAATTTTGTAGAAATTCTGTACTTTATTACTCAAATTTGTTTATAAAGTGTCTTCGATTTAAAATGCAACCTAGACCTCTTCAGGAAGTGACAAAAAGATAGAAAAAGGTACACGAATGGACAAGAGTATGATAAAATTGGCAAGACTAAAAAAAAGGTAAAGAAATGATAAAAATGTTAGAATAGAAATCTAAAACTTTGTGAAAAACAAAGTTAAACAAGACAGATGAGAAAACGGGGCTAGAATGACACATGTTCAGACTAAGGCTATTACAATAATCCAATTACAAGATGGTAGTCTTTTAATTTTTAGAAATCAGTGAAAATTGCAAAATAAAATAGCCTAGTAATATGTCTTGAAATTTATCTTAATGCCCCCCAAAAAGCCCAAAACCCTAAGATGTATAATCTAATGAAATAAGAAAGCAGAACTTTTTTGTAATTTTAAAGCTTAAACAGGGAACTGTTTTGTATTTCCTTAATTAATGCACATAATCAACAGATTAATTTGTTTAACCAATAGATCAAATTCAGCACAAACTCTTCCTTGCTCTAAACTCTGCATTGCTAATCTTCCACAGGCACATTTCTCTTGCATGTGTCCTTTGACGTTTACACTCCGTTTCCCTCTGAGTGGCTGTCGGAAACTCCCTCTTCAAAAGCAAGGAGCTGACAGACAAGTCCTGGAGTAGACCTGAAATCTGACAGGCAGACAGAAATAGCAGATCTAAATAAGCAGAGTGAGCCCTGCTGTCACGGATCATTTGTTCCCTGCAGCTTATTCACAGGGGCCGCTGAAGGGAACATCTCAGGCTGTTTAAACTCAAAAACACTAAGATTTCACACCACTGCTGCACGTGTGAGTGGGCGTAAAGTTGTTTGTGCATGTCCTTAGAATAAATAACAATCAAGCTTTTATGTGCATGTCTAACCATGTGTTGTTCTTCATGTAAAATAAGTAGACTGTGTTAACTTTATATTATGCGTTCTCTGCCCACTCTTTCCTTCGTGCCCCTAAGAAACCAAGCAGCACAGATGCTCCACAGTCCTCCCTGCAGACTTACACCAAACACAGACCCAGATTTAAAATATTTTTTCCTCTATACTCTGCTGCTGTTGGCTCAGCAAAAAAAAAAAAAAAAACGTGGTTTGAATCCCAGTGTGTTTCACATGTTAATATTTGAGCTTTTACACAAAGTACTAGTCCGAAGTTACCCCCTTGCAACAAAACAGCACTTCCTCTCATTTATCTTTCTCCTTGATTGCACTTAAACCCCACATTTTTATTGGGACTACTTCTGATTCTGCTGCTTTGAATAAGTTATGGTCTCTTTATTCTCTACTTGGGTGGACATTATAATGCTTGTGAGTGGTAGAGCTCTTCAAATCATGTTGTTATTAAACAGTGCCCCCTTGTGGTTGCAGTGATTGGCTTTCTCAGTTGTCAGCCACCTTTGCAGATCTGTAAGGCACAACTAATACAACTTTGAGCAAAACTTGTGATCAAATACCTATTTTTGTGCTTTCAAATCAAAATAAACAAAAAATGAAGCCGATGTATGACCCAAGGAAGTAAAATATTAGACTCTTTTGTGGTAGTCTTGTGACTTTACACTAGGTGGCGTTGTTGGAACATAAATAGTTCACCCAGGCATGCTCAGTGAAGTAGAAATTGTTATGTAACACAATTTTAGGAGGCATATTTACAGACTTATGTAATTCTTTATCTCTTCATATCACACATGTAACCTTATTTTCTTTGTTGCTTTCTTTTAAGCAGGTGATAAACTTTACAGATTTGGACAAAAATGGAAAAGCATAGGAGGTTTAAAGGCCACATGTTGGATGTGGCATACAGCCCTTAAACCTACCAGTCATTGCCTTATATCTTCAGTCTGGTTTTACATCCCTCCAAAATAAAGTGATGCTTAAATTAGGGGATTACATAAACTCCTTTTTAATACCATCCAGTGCTTTGATCATCATGACCGAGGCTCATCACTCATGTCCCACTTTAATAAAGATGTGTGAGAGTTGATGGCAGGGTTATGAAATTGCCAATTTCCACACTCCTCTGCTCTTTTCTCTCCTGTGCTTATTTTGGTCCCTCTTCTCCAGTGTTGCTCTGTTTGTTTCTTCCTGTCCTTGTTTTTAGCTGCTCTGGATGTTGTGTAACTGCGCTGCTTCTCTGTGCAAGAAGCTGAGCAGCATCAGACATCAAAGCAGCTTGTTTTGTCATCGGGCTCAGAAAAAGAGCTCAGAGCAGCAGTCAGGAATAGATCTCTTCCTCCTGTATCGCCCTTTTTCACTCTTGTCTGTTTGCTCCCTTGCTTGCTCAGGGGGCGTTCACCTCATCTTTAACTGTTTTTTTTTTGTTTGTTTGTTTGATTCTTATCATTTTTAAACCTAACCAGCTCCATCTTTTGTCTTCTTTACTGCAGTTCAACATAATCAGGAACGTGCATATGTATTTTAGTGCTAACCAGGCCATGTGCCGCTGCGTGTGCCTGTGTTCATGCGTGTAGTTTTTGTTTGATGACACAGTTCTGTTGAGTATCGTGCCCATAGTAGATAAAATATGAATGATAAAGCTCTCTATCACACTGTGCACATCATCTAGTCTGTGGCATGCATGAGCCATGCACTGATGCCTGGAGGGCATAATCACCATGGCAACCATACTTTATCCTTCATGGGATACAGTTTATGTTTGTGTGTTGCTCCATATTTGTTTGTGTTCAGCTCAAAAGTGCCCTACATACTACTGTCCTTATTTCCTCTCATTTACTTCAAAAACTCCTCAACTTGTGTCTTATATATTCAGCGTTCTTTGTTAGCATTTTACTGTATAAATCTGGTGTGTTATGGTTGTTATTTAAGGATAAGCCGCTTCAAAGGACCTCCTCTTAGCAGACGCCTCTTGGTTGACTCCAGCAGCAGCAGTAGCGTAGGCCTGGGGGATGTGATCAGACTGACTCAGAAATCCAACAGAAATCCTCCCTGACAGGAACAAAGCTTTCAACGGGATGACTGTCTTTTGGCCTTTCAAAAGAGCACGTCTAAAAGTGATTAAATACATCCTGCAATGTAAAAATAGAGAACAAAATCTCCTCTGAGAGACTGTTATCCTACAAAGAGGGTTGCACAGCCAAGATGTGGTGGTTGGTCCAAACAACTGGAATTTTAGAAGCAGCAAATTTGAGTAGAGCTGCAGTGATTTATTACATGTTTATGAGGCAACGTTTTAAAGCATTTTGCAAGTTAAAGCCTATGAAATAGGGGGCTATTTTTTTTACATTTTTTATGTCATTTATAATTAGAAAACCAATAGTTTTCAGCTTTTTATTCAGACAGAACATACAGCTAAATACACTCAGGTCTTTAAGTTCTCAAATGCATTTTGATGCTTGTTGACATTCTTACAGGCAAAATCATTCAGAAGGGACATAACATGAAAACACATGTTTTCAGAATTTCAGTGGCCTGGTGGTTTCGAGCCTCATGGCTTCTGTGATCACAGATGTAATCATGGAATTGGTGAACAAAAAATGGAATCTACTGTTAAACATGGAATATAGCTTTTACATCTGGACACTGCCACTTTACTCCATTCTTCTTTGCAAAAATGCTCAAACTCTGTCAGGTTGCACAAGGATCAAGTGTGAACAGCCTGTTTTGATGTCCAGCCACAAATTCTCTATTGGATTGAGGTCTGGGCTTTGACTGGGCCAATCCAGAACATTCACTTTGTTGTCTTAAAACCATTTCTGTGTACCTTTTGCTGTATGCTTCAGGTCATTGCCCTGGTGTAAATTAATCTTCTCCCAAGCCGTAGTTTTCTTGCAGACAGAATAAGATTGTATTTTCTTATATTTTGACGTATTCATTTTACCCTCTACCCTTACAAGCCTTCCAGGGCTGGCTGCCGAGAAGCATCCCCACTGCATGATGCTGCCACAATCATGCTTCACAATGGGGATGGTGTGTCTGTGGTGATGTGCAGAGTTTGATGTCCGCCAAACATAGCGTCTTGTCTGATGGCCAGTCACTTGAGACACATTCACTGCACTCAGGTGATCCCTGTTTCGCTAATTGTGAGACTACTAGCACCAATTGGCTGGACCTCTGCTGAATTATTGCCCATGACTGGTTTATAAAATCAGTAAAAGGGTAGAACATCAAAGGGAGTGAATACTTTATATAGGCATGGTATATCTCTACCTCCCTAACAATACAAGCCTGGCAAAGTAACCACCTGAAACGCTGGCTAGGTCGTCAAAAGAAAGAAGTAACCCAACACTTACCCCAAAACACAGAGCCCAGCAGTTTCCAATAGACTTTATGTGTCAGGTGATTAGCTTATATTTAAATCCCATCATCGTACTGTTGATTGGAAACATAAAAATACTGGCAATGACCAATTGTTGTTTGAAGCCATGTTGACATACAAAGTGGGGGATAAACACTGTGCCACTGCTAGGCTACCACGCCCCTACAGGCAAGCATTGCTACTTCATACAAGTCAGCAGATTCAAGAAGTGATCTTGTGGATATGCGTGCTGATGCCGAAATCCCACTGGAAAAGATAGCATCCATTTGTGGTGAGGCACTCGAAGTGTCTTGACCTAAAGTACTAAGGAAAGTTGTGTTGCATCGATAAATTTAAGGTTATTTCTATTTGATCAATGGACGTTTCATGCATAAGCGTAAATTGCACACTCACTCTGAGGGTAAAATTAGTGTAAAAGATAAAATCTAAAAAACAGAATAAAACAGAACAAATCAATCTGAGAAAAAAATAAAAACATTTCATAGGACCTAGTTGTACCTCAAATACAGAGGCTGCTGACCTCAAAGCAGGCGCTCAATTTCAGGTTTGGCCTGTGGCTTTTGCTTTGCATGTTGTCTCCTACTATCTTTTTCCAGTTTCTGGCTAAAAAGTCTTTCAATCTCTTTTTAATATTTTTGTACATATATTTGGGTTTTCAGAGTGTCTCCCAACCCACAAAATGTAAAAAAAAATAAATAAATAACACAGTCTTTTGTCCATGGTCCCATTATGTCTGAAAACAGGAAATCTGATCGTCTGTTCAGAATTGTGACATTGTAATGATACCTTCCCTCACCTGGTAACATGTAAGGACACCCTGAGGATGAGAGAGATAACCAGAACTGACCATTCTGAGAGAGGTTGTTCAGTGCTGGTTTATATGGGGTCAAAACCCTTCTCTGGCGCATGATCGATTTATATTTTGACCAAAGCATGGCAAAAATATTCATGAAAACCACATGGGACTGTGTTTAAAGGAGGAAAAAGGGTATGCTATCTACCCTTAAAAACAAAAGTGATAACATATACTTTTGAGTCAAGTAGTTGCACAGAAATGAAGATTGATAAAGTTTTTTTTCTTTTCTTTTATTTAAGACCCTGTGTATAAAATGACCATGTTTTATGATCACAGACAGACAGAAAGAACAAAAGCTTAACAACAGTAGCAACGCTCTGAAAAACAATTTTCACTAAGTTGCAAATGTTCTCTTGATTTCACACTCAGCCTGTGTAATTATACTGCTTAGACTGTAAATCATGAATGTTAGAAATCTGATGTGCTCATTATCTTGTTTTCAGACCATATTTGAAGTCCAAACACTTATGTGATATCCCATTAGTAGTTGTCAGACAAGAGCTAATGTAGGCATTCAGCGATGCCACTGTGAACTGTTAATGTAGCTAGGAGATATCAATGCTTTATCACTGTTTCAATGCACCAAGTACATTGTGAATACCCAGCTTACTGATATACTACCCTGAAAGAAGTCAAATATTAGCTTTGGATTGTCTGGTTGTACAGTGCTTAACAAATTTATTAGACCACCACCCAAAGTAAGGTTTATGCCACAGCTGCCCAAATTAACAGCATTGGTAATGACCAAAATCATTTTTATGTTTCTGCAATGGTTAATACACCAATATGTAGAAGCTCTTTAACCCAAATGATATTTTTAATGCTAAAATATAATTGTGTTGTTATCCATGAATTTTTAAATTTACTGATTTACAAAAAAACTGAAAAATAGTAAAGCACATTAATATTTCTTGATTAATATGTCAAATTATAGTTATTTACTTGCATTCCTGAAGAGAAAAATGATTTCTCAATTAGTGTGATACAAGCCAGCTAGAAGCTAACAAGCTAACTCGAGTCAAGGCCCCCTATGGTTAAACACAACAAAACGTAACAAAACAAAACCCCCAACCTCCTGGGTGCTGGTGTCTGTCAGTTGGTGGAGCAGGTGTCGAAGAGTGCCAATCAGTCAGGTACCACCGATCAGTCCTCAACTCGCTGGTCGCAGGATCGGTTCCCAGTCTCAGTGTATGTTTCGGTGCATGTCTTCACCTACTCTCTCTCATCATATTTCTTGTCTCTCATCAGTTTTCCCCATTAAATAAAGGCCATTTGTCAAAAAAACAAGCTTAAAAAAGAAAGCAGCAACCTTCTTCTGATGAAAATAGAGGAAATTGGGAGTGCGAAAAACTGCGATTCCTCATGTGTACACTTGAGGCTTGTGCCAAAAAACAAGAAATTCCCCCCAGCCCTAATATTGTGAAAGACCTTAGTTTATCTGCTTTCCTCTAGTTTTCATCCTTTAGGTCTAGAATTCCTCCTGGTTAGATGATAACCCTACCGCCACCTCGAGGTTTGCTTCTTAATTAGCTTGAAGCTAGCTGACACTAGCATTCCTGATATGGTGGCCACTATTGTTGGGCTTCATGGCACCTCTTCAAAAACCTATGGCTCACAAACATAACTGCGACCATATCCATGTTTTCTGAAAATAAATGATCAGCACATTATGCAATAATTTATGACTTCAATCATCTGTTTCTATGTTGATTTTTTGATAAATTAATGGTGTATCAATCCCTGGAACCAAAGAATACTATTTTGCCTTAGTGTTTTTAGCTCTAGAGAAGCTTCCAGCTCAGCCAAGAACAACTTCAACAGAATTAATCAAAAATTACCCAAAAGTAAAGTTACAGCCCTCAGCAGGCACAACAGCTTATGTAAGAATGAAGCAGCAAGCAATATCAAAACTGATATAACGATGGAAGATAGTGTGAAAATGTAGTGATAAAAAAACATCACAGCTCGATTTAGAAGTGGCCAAAGCTTCCCATCAGCGCAGACACACTGGGGAAATGTTAACAACACCCGCATCTGTATCGCAGCCATCTAGTTTGAAAGTGGAGCCTCTCGCCCCAGAAATAATCACCAACACACTATCAGGGGGATATCAGGGAACAAAGCAATATGCACTCTGTTATGAAACCGTAATAATATTGCTTCCGTGCACGCTCACATGGACAGACAATGACCCATGTGTTCAGGGGTGTGTGTTTTCATGTGACGTGGAACTTGGCGATCTTACAGCTTTGCTATGAAAGTTAAATGAAAGCTATCCACAGTCCACAGAGAGTCTGTGTCTTAGATTAAACTTGTTTAGTGTGTCCCTGTTGGCTCTTTTAGTGTCTGTGGGGGGGGTTATAGAGGACGACTCCCATTCCCAAGCACACTTTAGGAAAGATTGGCCTTTTTGCTGTTTGTTGGTTATTCTGTTGATAATACTGTTACATCATGTGTGACTTTCTTTCAGGGCATTGTTCGTCAGCTAATAGGAAACTAAATGGATTCTTGGATGTTAATTGCCATAAAAATGCAATAAGTGGTGCTTTATATTTATGTGCTAACTCCAGGCACTGCTAGACACGCCTGCTGCCTAAATTTTAATAGCTCCTAATAGGTTTTTTGGTGGGAGATTTGTCATACCAGATGAATGAAGTACTGTCTTCCCATAAACTCCCTTTGTGACTGTAACGCTGCCTATCGTGAAATATAATTTGGAATATTGATGGCCTGGGATTGCAATGTGATGGTTGGCCTGTGGGGTGTAATTACAGTTGTTTGAGTAAATCATGCAGAGTTTAGATCAGATATGGAATGAGCTGTTGCCTAAATCAAATAAAAGATAATGAACAGCAGTTTGTTTCTTCGCCTGGATGTCATAATAAACACTCCAATGCAGAGAGTTCTTCCAGGCAAAGGAAGCATAATCGCACAAGTTTATAAAAGAATAATATCTGCCTTGTGCAGAAAAAACAAACATGTCAGAAGCCTAGGTTGAAGACATGTGAAAAACGTTTTAATTAGGCTCTCTAATTAACACAAAATTGTTAAGAATCTGCAGACCCTCGTGCCAACAATTCAGACCTCTCCAGCTCAAGACTTTTTAATCACCCTGTTGCTCATAAATTCCCTCTCCCTCGGTTGTCTTAGCTGAAGTTTGTTACTCATTACCATTCATAAGATGCTAGACTTCAGTGAACAGACACCACATGCTCCCTTAGATGTCCAGTGCACGTGCTGCATTGCATCAGCAAATCTGTGAGTCGGCAAGGTCTCATAATAGTTACTGAAAGACTTATTAAGTGCAGAGAAACAAACACATTGCTGCAGCTCAGGGACATGGCAGGCATGCACACATATGTTAACAAATGAAAATAAGTGTGCAAGCAACAAAACAAGCACGCACTATTAGACAGCCCTGAGCTCTTTTATTGGTCTCAAGGTTCTTGGTGCATGTGTCTTTTCACCTTAAACACAGGGAGAGAGAAAAAAAGTATATGTGTATGAAATATCAGATGCCTGACTAGAGACTCCTCATCTAAAAAATCTGCAGAGCAGCCAGAAACTGCTGCAGTTAGACTGTCTGTTTTACCTTAAATGGTTAAGGTGCCCTTGAACAAGACAAAGTTGCCTGATTCTTGGCGGTGTCCATCTGTCTAAGTTTAATGCAAATCTGAAAAAGAGGAAATGATTTTATAAGACATGAAGACACAATGATTTAGATCTTCTCCTCGTCTTTCTGTCCAGGTGTCATGTCTGCAGGACTTCTTCGGCGATGAGGACATTTTCGTGGCGTGTGGACCTGAGAAGTTACGTTACCAGGATGATTTGATGCTGGATGAAAGTGGTGAGGCCAAAATCACTTTCCTTTGCATTTCCTTACTGACATTTAAGATTAAAGTGTTCAGCAGTCTTTTCTTATGCTGTTCTTCTCTCTCACTTCTTAGCATTTCTTCCCAAAGCCACTCCTTCTGACAAATCACAAGCTTTTTTATGCACGTCCTTTTCTAGTATTAAGAAATATCTTTCTTTTTTAGGAATTACATGGAATAGGAACTGGTAGAAAATCCATCCTCTGTTTGGTATCTCTTATGTTGTGGACAACATCTCAAAAAGTACTCTTGTACTCTTTAATGAAACTCTACTAATTTGCCTTTACAAACTAGTTTTTTGGCAGAGAGGGGTTTTAATTAGGGCTGTTAGTATTAACACATTAATCAAGATTAATTAAGGTCCATAATTAGTGCATTAACCGGGGCTCAGATGACCTAGGTCGTTCCCAGCGTACGTGGGCAGCAAAGGTTCAAGCCCAGCCTTTGCCCCCCATCCCTATTTCTCAAAATAAGGGCATAAAAACCCCAAAATATATCTTGCAAAAAAAGTGCATTATTTTTTTTACTTGCAATTGATCACATGCTTTATTGTCCCTTTCAGCACTCTTAAGCAATGTCTCTCTGCAGCCAAAATGATGTAAAATAAGCTCACCACTGGTCCTTAATGTTTCATTTCACTTTAAAAAAACTCACAGAAAGCTCAGTGAACAAGTCAAAAATCATCTGCATCTTGTACTGTCAAACATTAACCTTTTTACTGTTCCCTTATTTCCTTTTCAGTCCATAAAAAAATGCACTTTTCTGTATTTAAGTGAAGTCACAATCTCATTTCTGTTCAATCCTATAGGCTTTATTGGCATAGAAAACATCACTTTTATTGCCAAAGCAATGTACAAATTTACAACGATAATAATAGCAGAAATAAATTATTATAAATCATATCATTTTAAAACATGGTAAAAAATGTATAACTTTATTTTTTCTTAAATGCAGAAAGCTCCATTTCATTGTGTGGTGATTGAGGTTCTTCTTTGGTCAAAACAGCTCACATTATGTGTTGCAGCATTTGCACATTGTTGCATTTTACCCAGCAGATATGGAGGTTTCTGCTCATTGTTCATGCTTTTGAATTGTTTTTGTTTACTGGTAAAAAGTGGAAAATCTTGTCTCTGATGGCCTTGTATAAAGGGCAGGGGATTAGAAAGTTCAGCTCTGTTTCCATCTCCTTTTGGCTGCAGTGGGTGCACGGTCTGTCTTCTTTAGGGATCCAGCTTTGTCTGTGGCATCTCCTCTCGATGGCAGGGTTGTGCACACTAAGTCTGGTTAAACATTTCCTCAGCTGAGGATCAATCACAGTGCTGAATTATACTGCCAATGCATATTCCCTAACCTGACATGCCAGTGGATTTGTTTCACACATCAATCTGGGAAAGCTTCAATAGAAAACGTTTGTGGAAAGGCAGAGGCTTTGAAAAAAACTCGGAGTGTGATTGGATGAACATTCTGTCTGTCACATCTCTACGGGCCAATCAGAGGCACAAAACATGTGACGTAGCCGCTATTGAGCTGCCCATGCCCAGCTATTGAGGAATAACGCGAAACATGGCGTCTATAGACATGCAAGTACTCAACTTTTGTCGTTTTTGAAAAGAAAACAACTCACTGCTGTTCGTTGTTCTTCTTTTAAGGAAAAAAAGTTGTCAAGTTCTGATAAAACTGGCGCTTTAGCAGCATCCACGCTAATCTCTTCCTCCATAACTGCACCAGCTCTTGCTGCTTGTTTACGTCACGACTCTGCTGCGCCTGAAAGTACTGTCCCTCGTCACTGATTGGTCCTGTCACTTTCTAACCAGGCCCAAATGGTTCAGATGGGAGCTTTGCAAGACAGATTTGCCAGTGAAAAACAAGGAAACGGCCATCTGCTTTGCAAGGTTACATATTCCCCATTAAGGGACAAATTGCATTTCAGTTTGCTTTTATTTTCTGGTGGATTTTTGCAAATGAGTTAAATAGTTTTCTTTTTGTTGTTGAATAATTTGGTTTAAACCTGTTGGTTTTGTGTCTGAGGACACAACCTTTTAAAATAAAAGCAGGTTTGTGTCCAAACAGGAAGTCAGTAACACTCAGTTTATCTCCAAAATGAAACAAAAACAGTTTTAAATGCAAAATATTTGAATTTGAAAATGTTACAAAAAGGGGAGATTAGTCAGGATTAACTGCAGAAATTATGAGATTAATTACCATTAAAACATGTAATTGTCAGCACAAGTTCACATGTTACAAAGTTGCATTTAACAGGGAGTTTGACTGCACTGTTTATTAAACAATTTCTCCACATATGCTATAAGTATGTAGTATATACATGCATGATATCTGCTGTACTAATATTCAAAACTCCACCTATTAAACCTTAAAAACATTTCTATAAATCTAATCTGTCTCACTTCAGTTGACATAAACAGAAAAACTCACTTTTACTCAGTGAAAGAGTTAGATAACTTCTCTTACAGTTCTACTTCTTAAAGTTGCCTGTGGTCAATAATTTATTAAAACGCAGAGAAACCAGTCAACTGCTCTCTGATACAGCTTCTTTATTCTATTGGCTTTCATAAATTCAATTCATCTACCATCGATCCATACACATTCAGACATTGGCAGAGACAAAATAAAATGTAAGTAGAAATAAAATTCCTGAACTTGTAACTACATCAGATTGTACACGTTGATGTGATTTTTGTAAAAATAAAGCCGTTTCAATACCTGTTTTAATGCCATGGCAACAAAAATAGAAGTCCTGAGCAGCCAGTATTGGGTAATTTCTTGTTTTCAGTGAATCATACAGTACAAATGTCTGCAGCAATGTTGATTGTGTATAATCTCTTATCAGTTTTCTTTCTTCTGCCTCCCTCTCTGCTTTACCCCCCTTACATCATGCCTTTTCACTCTCACAGTCTTTTGCCTTTATGACACATCCTCTGTGGTTCAGGTGGCACAGGACTGTGTGGGCTATTCACTTCATTACGCTCCATTGTTTTCTGCCACTCATCTTCTCCTCTTGGAATAAAAACCGTCCGTTGCACTTATGCCATCGTCTAACCCATTGTACGACTGTTCCTCTCTTCGCTCTGCTCAGCCTTTTTCTCCACTGCGGGGCTGATGAGGATACGCCGTGTCCTCACTTCACCCGTCTGTGTTTTTACTGTCTGCATCTCTGTCTGAACGCTTCTGCCGTTTAGAGCTCATTTGTATTCTCACGCTCTCATTTCCCTTCCTACATGAATGAGTGTGCTCTGGCTTTGTTCAGGGTTTTTATCCAATCTATTTGTTCCCCCTGCATCACCTCATCCATTAAATAAAATCTATCCCACCTGGGTCACCAAACCCCTTCTTCTTTCTACCCCTCCTTCTCCTCTTTCCCCTGTCTCTTCCCCACACACTCCTTTAATTTGCAAAATATAATGACTGGCTATTAGCCACTTTCTTTTTGGTGTCCTGAGGACTACAAAACAACCTCCCACATCCCTTAAGGCTTGCATCGTCCGTGTTTCCAGGGTGCCTGTACTTTGAATAAAACCAATGACTGTCTTTGTTGTCAGTTTGGCATGAGGCAGCTATAAGCAGGAAGTGCAGCTCCTCTTATGGTCTTTAAAGTAAACATATACTATCTGAGACCATGTAACTGTTTAAGTATTATACAAAATGTATCATCTTTCCTCTCAGATGTTTGTCAGGATTAGATTTGCTCCAACATCTTGATGAAAAAGTGAAATTACCGCATTGGTAAGTCAATGTAATACAGCTGGATTCATCAGATATGACCCTGCTTTACCTAATTTTAGTACAATGCATAACAAATTCCATCAAACGCTGTCAGTCTTGGTTTAATAAAACTGTAAGACATGTTTATTCACAGTATATGCACTTTTCAGCACCTCAAAGTGCTTCACACAAGACATCAAAAGCATCATGATAAATAAGAATAAATACCAAAATCCAACATTTCTCATAACCTCTGGGTCAAATCAAACCACAAGTTTTGGTGCCCTGCAAGCTCAATGCAATGCCAGTTACTCCCACCAAAAGGCACAAAATATTTTGCTAATGTAGTTTACATGATTTAATTCATTTAGTTTGAGTCAATTAAATTTTAGCAGAGTATGAGCATCTTATGTCTGCCCTGCTCACTTGTTTTTACTAAGGATGAATTTTACAAAATCATAGTGACTGACAGGTTTACATGATGATTGTCTCTGACACAGCACCAGTAGGCCTTAAACTTTGGATGAGCCTTTTAAAAAGTCACAGCTGTTACCTTTTCTTAGTCTGCATTCTATTAGTTTCTTTTAAATATATTTCTCTGAATCATTTAAGACACTGTGGCAGCTTTTAATTCACTCGTCAGCTTTTAATATTTTACTCACGTGGTAGACAACAGCATGTCGCTCACATGGCACATAGTATAGATCGTGTCAACTCCAAATACTCCCATTTTACACGGCACTAATTTGGATTTGTTTAAGGTGACCTGGATGGATTGTTATTGGTTTTTATGAACAGTGCATTTAGAAAGTACTCTGACTCCTTCACCTTTTTTCAATTTTGTTATGTTGTAGCCTGATCCTGCAGTCCAAAAATATGTTTTTTCTCATTAATCTACACTCACTAACCCATCATGAGAAAGTGAAAACAGAATTTTAAAATTTTTGCAAATTTATTAAAAATAAAAAGAAACTGTAATATCACAATTACCTTAGTATTCAGACTAAATTAATTTTAGAACACTTTAAATTATTATTAATGTTTATGTAATGTTTATTTATTTATTTATTTATTTATCATAATAATAATAATAATAATAATAATTGCCACAGGTCTGATTGAAACACCTAAATTCAATCATTAACAGGTGTAGCCATATATGTTTATCCATATGGTGTAGATCTTAAAATGCATATATAAGAAATTCAGTAAAAGGCACCTGTTGAAAACATATTTATCCCTGATTTAAAATAACTTTGAGTTTAAGCAGACTTGCAATTTTTTTTTCTCACCTTCACCAAATTCTTTATTTTCAATGCATATTATGTCATTTCTGCTCTACTGATCTCTCAGAGTCTCAAGAGTAAAGAAGGATAACAAAAGAATTAAGTTAATCTTATCTCGTAGTAGTGTGGTAACATGTCAGTGGTTTATATTGTTCAACAACAGCTGTATGGTAACTGATGTCATGTTCAACTTTAACCTTATTTCATCTGGATGAAATAGCTACAGGGTAATGTATAGGAATAGTTTAGGCAAAAAACTTAACAATACATAAAAAATTTGTTAACACTTAATGAAGAATTGTTACATTTTCAACCATTAATTAATCCCTAATTACTAGTAAACCTCTACGCTTTTCTTGCATTTGCCCCTGAGGATGTGCAGAGTTCTGTTCCCACATTGGCTCATTAAACACAAAGACAGAGAGTACAGTTTGACACCTCTTCATGACCCAAGAGACGGAGTGCAGAAGACAGAGGGCAAAAGGCAGAGGGAGACAGATGGGAGAGCATGGCGACAAATGAAACAGACAGGCAGTGAGACAGAAGACAGTCTGAGCTGCAGAAAACTTTGCCTCTTTTCAGCATCACTATAATTATCTCCTCTGCCTCTCTGTGGCAAACTGTCATCATGTTCTCCATATATTACATTAATCACTGAGCCACATCGGCTGCCACGCAAGCAGAGAACACACACATGCTGTGTCTCACAAGAACACGTGAATGAGGCACCTACACATGGCAGACCGGCCGTAGTTTCCTCCCCCCGCCGGTCTAAAATGGTAATGAGCTATAATGGGGCTGGGTTAATGAGCAGGAGAGGAGCAAAGTTTGGGGGAAGAAGGATGTAGGGAGAGTGTGTGAGCACCATCACATAGCTCATTTGCTAGGCCTGCTTGTGTGTGAAATACCAGACCTCTGTGAGTCATAGCTGTCACTTCTGAAACACTACAATAATTGTGTTTGGGAAGTGAGCCCAGTGAAGGTCAGAGCTCATTTTTTCAGGGGACCAAAATGTAAAACCAATTACAGCTGTGTTGTTACATAAGTGCTATGGTGGTTTCCTGCAAGACTAAAGGTCAAAATCAATCAAATTACTAAAGGAAAGTTGGTCAGAAATACATTAAAATTATATGTCATCAATTGGTTTCAAATGTTTTCATTTTAGAATGTGATTGTCACAAAATACAGTCATGTCATGATGGCATGTTGTATTCTACAGTGCATTGCTTTTTAAGCAAATAGATTTCCCTTTTTAGTGACAATTATCACTTTAAATTGTTCTGATGTTGGTACCAGTATCAGTACTATTATTTCTGTTTGGAATATGCTGCTAACAGCGTTAATATATATACAGTATTATCAGCATTGGTACCAGTGCTTATATCAGGATCTGTGTCAGTATTAATACCTACATCAATAGCAATATAAATCCAATTTTCTGTATATGTGCTGGTAATGACACCATCATTAATATCAATAACCTCATCAACCAGCACTGTTTTTTATACTGCTTTTTGGTATCAATTCCCCTGTTGGTATAAGTCCCAGATATTACTTTAAACACTGTCAATAAATCTGCTACTCAATGCATAGATCAGATACCATGGTAATATAGCCCCAAGTAAGGTAAAGTATCATGTTACAGTAGCAAACAGACACTGTGTTCCTACTACTGCTTCTATACAATGCCTATTAAAAACATTCATCCCATAAGATGTTTTACCCTTTTATTAATATTATAAATCAATCGTGGTCAATACAATTTGCTGTTTTGACCAAAAAAGTAAAATAGAAAACCTGTTTAATGTCAAAGTGAAAACAGATTCCTACAAAATAATGTCCGTCAGATAAATATGTTTAAGATAAAATAAGTCACTGCATAAATATTTAACCCCTTTGAGTCTATATTTAGTAGATACACCTTTGGCTGCATTCACAGCACTGAGTCTGTATATAGGTCTCAATCAGGCTTGCACATCTGGACACTGCAACTGCAACTGTCTGGTTGCAAGGGGATCAGGCATAAACAGCCCTTTTCAGGTTGAGTCATGAATTCTCTATTGATTTGAGGTCTGGTCTTTCACTCGGCCACTCTAGAACATTTACCTCGTTGTCCGAACAATTTCTGTGTAGCTTTTACTGTATGCTTCAGGTCAAAATAAATCTCCTCTCATGCTGTAGTTGTCTTGCAGACTGAATAAGATTGTCCTCCAGGATTTTCTTATATTTTGCCACATTTATTTTACTCTCTATGTCTATGAGTCTTCCAGGGTGTGCTGCCAAGAAATATCCCCATAGCATGATGCTGCCGCCACTGTGCTTCACAGTGGGGATGGTGTGTTTGTGGTGTGCAAATGTGCAGCATTTGGTGTCTTGTTGGTGTCCACCAAACTTAGCGTCTTGTCTGATGGCCAAAAGGCACCATTTTGGTCTCATCAGACCAACTTTCTCTCACTTGACTATGGAGTCTCCCACATGTCTTTGACAAACTCTAGTTGAGATTTAATGATTTTTCTTCAAAAGTGGTTTTCTCTTTGCCACTTTCCCATAAAGCTTTAGCTGGTGAAGAACCTGGCAACAGTTGTATGCAAAGTCTCTCCCATCTCAACTGCTGAAGCTCGTGACTCCTTCAGAGCACACATCGGTGTTTTGGTGGCCGCTCTCACTTGTCTCCTTCTTGCACAGTCCCTGAGTTTGTAAGGACAGCCTGATCTAGGCAAATTTACATATGTGCCATATTCCCTCTATTTCTTGATGATGGATTTTACTGAATTCAAGGAATGTTCAGTGCTTTGCAACTTTTTTGTATCCATCCCCTGACTGATACTTTTCAGTAACCTTTTCTCTGACTTGCTTGGAGTGTTCTTTTGTCTTCATTGTGAAATGTTGGCCATGGATACTAATTAACCAGTGACTGGACCTTCCAGACACAAGTGTCTTTATACTGCAATCACATAAGCCACATTCACTGCCATCATGTGATCCTCATTTCATTAATTATAAGACTACTAGACTACTACTACTACTACTACAAGACTACTACCAATTGGCTGGACCTCCGTTGATTTGTATTGAAGGAGTTGGTATCAGCCAGTACTGAAATCTAGTTATAAGAATTAGTGTCTGTAGGGAAAAATTGGTATCACAGCTTCTCAAGTAGCCATTCAGAATTTGCCTGAACTAAAACTTTGAATAAAAATACACTAAATTTGAGAGACTATTTCAGTAAATTAATCCATATTTTTTTAATGGGGTCTTCTAATTAATTCCTGAATTTGTTCATCTACATCGTCTTTATGCTTGCAGAGTGTCGTGTGGTGAGGTCGGTAAACTACGGGAAGATGTCTGGATCCCTCTGCCGAAGCTCCCCCAGGACCATCGTCCAATCACGACGCAGCAAGTCCCCTGTATCTGGTAAGACAGTACAATAATGTTATACTTCTACTTCACCACAATCTAATATGGTGTCATTGTCCTTTAAGGTATCTAAATGGGTCACCTTTGTTTACGAAAAGTGTTGATGACCTGGCAAATAAGTTGGAAATTGGTTTGTATCCTGATGCTTCCTTGTGTGATTGCTTAGTGTGTCCTAGCTCATTACTTAATCAGCGTTGCAGTAAATGAAAACAGTATGAATACACACTGCATGAAATCAGAGCTCTGTGGAGTTCCTAGCGGTGTTTACTCTGTGTGTGTGTCTGTGCTGAATATGAATTCAAATGAGAATGGTTTCATAAGGGAGTTGATAAAAAGGCAGAGATGATGAGGTAAAAAAAAACAAAACAAAAAAAAAACGAGGGAGTGAAGATGAGAGGGAAAGAAGGAGCTGGTTGGTGACTCAATCCTGCAGTTCCCCACAAGCCATTCTTCACCTGACATACTAATGAAATGTAATAGAAATGGGTAGAGCTTGAACTGGCACCTCCTGCATTGTTTAAGCCTGATAATGATGCCTCTATGACTGGCACAAAACAAAACAAAAAACCCTGAAGAGGCAACAGAATGGCATAAAATGTTCCCAAATAAACTGAGTATCAGTCCTCACATCGGAATTCTGTTTACATAAATGCACTGATTGTGTAAGTGTGTGTTTGGTGCAGCAAACACACACAGCCTGGCTTAAAGCTGCTAAGGATTGGTGATTAGTTTTCAGCTTTAACAAATATCAGATCATTATTTTCCTGATTACACAGCTTGAGCTCATCTGTGTTTAAAATGACTAGTTATGCAACAACACTTCAATTCTGTATTCCTGCTCATCTAACTAATTTGATTTTAGTGCACTGAAACCTGTTTAGTTATGGAATGGTCTGATGAATGAGGCAACATGCAGAAACTCCCCAGAAAGAATGAATTCCCCCCTACTGTTGGAGCAAAAAAGCATGCACAGATGTGCATTTCCCCTTTTGGGTGGGTATGTGTGTGTTTTTTTTTTTTTTTAATCTCAGCAGCCATGAAGCAGTGCAGAATCAGAAATAACAGATGTTAAAGTGCTGTAGCTTTGGAGAAAAGGGTGAGGCAGAGGGGAGAGAGGAGAAGCAGGGAGTATACCCTTGATGAACAGAGAAAGTTCTGGATGCTGATATCTTGCAAACTTTCTATAAAAGGTTATAAGAGTGAGTCATACACTATCAGATCAGTGTCTGGTGTGAAGGTGTATACTAATGTGTGTCTGTGATTGTGTGTGAGACAGATGAAAAGCAAGATACTCAGACAGATAGGGAAGAATAAGACTGACTCCTCTTGGTTGCCATGGAAACATAGCACAGTAGGAGCATGTAGCTACAGACACAATAGCCTGTGATGTCCATATATGGCAATGGCTTCCTGTTTTATGGCCTGCAGTGGAGCTGACTGATGCTTGGCCCTCACTGGAACCCTGAGTCAGTGTGTCCCGACTTTTGTTTGTTTCTGAGAAATGTTTCCCCTCCGGTGCTGCTTCCGCTGCTTAACATCATCAGATGTTCCCGGATTGCTGTTGTTGTTTATTCCCTGCAGCATCGTCAGTTTGTACCATAGGAGTGTTTAGAGAGGAGCGACACGCCTGGGGAAAATGAAAAACAAGGCATCTATCTGTTGTTTAAGCATGACTGACACCCTTTTGTTTGCTAATGTTCCCAATCAATATTATTCCAGGAGTTATTGTTTTTGTTTTGTGCCTGTTAAAGGCACATAATGACCTCCTCCCTTGAGGACAACTTGTCAAAGAATTATGACAGCATTTAAAAACAGCTGACATTGTGAGCCGTGCCACATGGTGTCCCTTTTGTTGTTTGTCACGCTTTCACATGAACGCCTGCAGGATCAAGTGTCACCACTGAGGATAGAAATCAGTTACTGCAAATTATCGTAATGCTAAATATAATAAAGGAATGACCCATTTTAGTGTCATGACCAGGCTCAAAAGACGTATCAAAACAAGGGTGACATATGGTTTAACAAAAAAATGGGAAAGTGTTATGAAATCAAAGGAATGTTTAACAATACAAATAAAATGTAATGAAAACTAACGGAGGAGAAAACTCAAGTATGCCTGGATATTTAAAGGCTGAGAACAGCAGCCCAGCCGTACAGAGCTGAGGGGCAGAGCAGGGAGAGTGTGTAGGAAGACTGAAGGAATGCGTTACACTCCTGGGGGATTGGCCAGGTCCACCCAGGTGTGGCAAACGCCACCCACCAGGAACCTGCAGCAGGAACAAAGACAGACACAAGGGCAGCTCACAATGCAAGGCAGGAGTGCATCAAAGTGCTGATATAATATACAACAGTAATTTTTTTTTTACAAATTTAATTCAGAATGACATCAGATGCTTGGTAATTTAACTTTTGGAGCAACATATTAACCTTTGTTTTATGCCATCCTTTGCAGAAGCAAGTTTTAGTAAAGCAGAATGAAGTTAGATTATTGTTGAAATAATTTGTCGGTAAATTCATAATGTTACAATGTTATAATGTCGTTTAGAAGACGCTTTTGTCTAATGCCATGAACATCTGAGAGTAAGTATAACAAAAGTGAACGTAAGACTGGAGGAAACAACATCAGTAAGTGCCACAGGGTACTTCAAGTCCGATCAGAAGGTGCTGCCATGCATTGTTAGAGGCAATGCACATAGCATATGGTGTATGGAAGGTTTTTTTTTTTAATTTTAAGTGCTGAAGATCAGCACCAATACACATATATATTTTATCACATCCATCTGCATCGATTATGAGCTGCCTTTGCATGGATGCAGGAGAGTACACGTCTGCATCACGATGCATTGTGGAAATGATTAATTTGAACATCACTAAAGCCAACAGTGGGGACAACAGTGGAGAAGGGTCTTATTAAGTGCATAGTGTTCTCTAAAGTGCATAGTCCTATGTCATAAGACATAAAATTGTTTTTACAAAAAAAACTGAAAACGGGGTTTTATGATGTCAAGATTAGAGGCTTGCTGCTTTTATTTTGTAGTATTTTTATAAACAAAGGTACAAATATCACTCCTCTTTTTAAATTGACATTGAGATCACAATTATCACTCATGGTTATTAATTTTAAGGATTTTTTTGTATTGTCAATGATATATTTTTAAAAAATCCTTCTTCTAGGGATGCAGGATATTGAATTTTTCCGATCCAATATGCTATTATTTACAAAACAATTGTTACCGACGTTGATACCGCTATTTAAATGTAGTTCAGACCTAAAAATTTAGAGAGAAAGCCTGAAACTCCACTGAATTATTTGTCAGTATGGCCAATATTTAAAGGCTGAAGTAGGTGGATTTTTGTAGCCAAAATATCAGTTGTAAATATATGCAAAAATGTTCATGCCTACCAATATCAATAATTCACTTTGTAAGCTAATATTTCCAGATGCCAACACTATACTGATGGTATCATGCATCTCTCTCTTCTTCCCATCTGTTGCCAGGGCCAGACTAGGACAAAAATATGACTGAGCACTTTTGGACAAACATGACCCAACAATGATCCAAAATATTCAGATTTACACACAAATATATCAAAGTGAATGTTAAATTCGTGTTCATTATTCATCCTTATCCAAAAAATATTTTGTTTAATGGTGACTAATATTTAAGCCTAAGTTCACATTTTTGTATTTCATTCAGTTAATTTTGCAGCCCTAGACTGTACTAAAACAGATTTTGTCTACTGGTTCTAAGTGTCCAGGCATGTATTACTGAGTCTTCTATTAGTCTGCACATTTTCTAATCTTAGTGTTGTGAAATAAACTTTTGCATTGCAGTATACTGACAACCAATTAATATTTTGCAAAAGAATGAGAGTGCAGTGGTGTTTGAAATCTGAACTCTTGACTGACATGAATCTGTTGGTAAATAATATAGCATTCAGCTATGTAAGCAGCTGATGTGGATCAGTTTTCAGTATCAGTTATGTAAGCTGACATACCTAACTACTGATTTAGAGAAGACTTTTTTTATTGAGTAGAGGGAGTCACATGTTGGACAAAGTCAAACTTCATGGTCAAACATGAAAGAAGATGTTGGCAGTGTGGGCGTTTTTGACCATCTCTTAGAGAGATCAGTGGTATGCAGTTTGTAAGACACATACAAGTGACATTTCAACAGGAGGAACTGTTGAAAATATTGAATTATAAAGCTCATTTCACAAACTGACAGAATTGAAATATGCATAGGTTTGGCTGGTAATCACGTGTATTATTTAAACATTGGTATGGTTATTTCTATGCACCTCTGAAAGAGAGACATGCACCTTTATTGACTGTGCCATAATCCAATCTGCAGCTAACGATACAATGTGACTTGCATGGCATTAATATAATTAGAATATGGTGCTTCAGGCTCATTTACTAGCCAGGAAAATGCTTTTTAATCAGAAGTTAATTCATTATTTAAAGGTGTCTGCTTCCACCTCAACAATGAAAGCCTTTTTATCAGAAACGTCGGTAATCAAATTAAGAGCATGAACACCAAATAGTCTATTAATTTTTTATTTATCAACCAGCTATGACTTTATTATATGTCATTCATTCCCTGGCTCAATAACAAAGGCCATTAGTGTGACGCTTTGCTTCAGGTCTTCAGGTGCTGTGAAAGCAGCCTTGAAGTCTCATATTCATTTTCTTTTCAGTCAACTGCAGACATTAATAAAGTTTTTTTATCTGAGCAAATAATCTGGACCGAAGGAGCTGTGAAGATGTGAAGCGTGACTTATGCCTGAGAGAGAGGGAGAGAGAAGACAGGAAGGGCGAGAGAGTACAACACATGCACTGTCACACCTGTGGTCCTGTGTGTGTGTGGCTGCTGCTGGTTGTGTTGAGCTCAGACCTTCACACCACTGAGGAGAGAAAGAGTTTATGAGAGAGACACACACTCAGAAAATTACATAATAACACACACAGACCTCCAACAGAAGTACCTGCACTGTAAAACATGACTACAACAGTTTCAGTCCCTATGAAATGTGCTGAAAGTGGATCTGTGTAGCTTATTTTACTCAGCTAATCAAAATTACATAATTTGTGTCTCCATGGAAATATTTCACTTCATTGTAGCTCTTGTATTATTGTTGAAATAAAAAAAATCAATGTAACACAACTTAATTTCAACTGGTGTAGGCAGGAATGATACTCCCATATGATGTGGAGACAGTACACCTTGATTCCCATTTGTACAGAATGATTTAATGAGTATATGACAGGTATTTTTACAGCTTTAAAAGACTTACTTTGGCAAAATGCAATCCCTGTGAGCTAGTTCACAGCTAACTCGTGCTGCACTGATTTCACAGCTGACAGGCGTTGTTATTTAATCACCTGATGAAAATCCCCCAAATTGGCAGTCCTTTAAGCTACGAGACTTCCGGTCTTCTCCTCCGCTCTGCCATTGCCAGTACTGGCCTGAATCAGTATTTTACTCTCTGCTACCCCAGCATGAACCTTTAGGCTCCTAAAGGGGAGTTTAATATGCTTCCTTATCATTCCTTAAATTCTGCAAGTAAAGAAGATCTGCAAGGAGTGATAAGGTTAGGGTCACAATGCCAAGCACAATCTTAATTTCTGCTGCTGCAGTAAACACTTTAACCATTGCAAGTTTGAGTTGTCCAGCTGAATTAGATTCATAATGCATTGTTATCAACTCTGAAACCCCTGCCCTGGAAAAATGGCTGTAATTTGTTTGTCCAGGCAGTAAACAATATTGTCAGGCTGACATCTTCCAGTGGGTTGGTGGATTGGTTGGTTGATAAGCTCCCATCAGACCAAAATCCTTTTGGTTGGGCAATTGCAACTTAGTGCACTGCTCTACTTTATTTTACATCTGACCCTTGCCTGTTTAATTCACTGGTTGGCAAATACATTTCATTTAGTCCTTTTAGCATGTGATTAAAATGAACTCAGATATAGGTAAGCAATACTCCCCTTTGATGTCCTGACCTATGGACCTATATACAATTTACCTCTGTTAATAAACTCTGCATGTTGTGTAGTATATGCTCTTAAACATTTATGTGCAGTGATGACAGAAGTCATATGTATAAAGGTAGGTGCATGCTGTTTGTCTCTGATTCTATTTTAGTACAACAAAATGAAGTTAAAAATGATTAATGATGCTGCAAAAAGCTTATGCTAAATACTGAAGTTCATTTAGACTAACAGGAGGGTGAGGAACCTGTCACTGATTGGATTGATCCAAAGATAATTTTTTTTCTTTTCTTTCTTTTTTATTAATACCCCAACAACCAACTGATTACTCAGTGGGTGGACATAGTTTCAGTAGACAACGTTTTCTTAGTTGGGTACAGGCCCACAGCACTTTATTGCTGTACAACCTCTGCCGTTGTTGAAAATATGAATGACAGGAAGAAGGAAGTTGGCCAACATTGTGTAAAGGGTGCACTAAGGAAGAGTTCTGGTTTATTGATGGGCTATCCGGGGGATAGGTGTTGGTGTCCAGTGCGTAACTTATTTTACATTCTGAAAATAAATTATGTATGTTTTCTAAACTATTAATGGAACTCTGCTTATGGGCAAGGCTGGATAAAGGGAAGAGCTTTCTGGGCCCCTGCCGAACTAGGGACCAATGGAGGTCAGCAAAATCATGGTCCATTTTAAAGTTAAGCTGTGATAACCACTTTTTTCACCTAAATAATAGCCACTCTTATTAAAGCAACATATGTGCTTGTTATTTGTTTATGTTGTAGTATGTTGCCTTCTTCAAAATGTAAACCCCTTTTCTTAAGTCAGAATTAAAATGGGTTAAAAGTGACAAAATGGGTTAGACAAATAAAATAAGTAGAGTGGCAAAAATGGGTTAAAAGTGACAGACAGGCAGAAAAGAGGTGAAAATAGGTAACAAGATAACAAAAATGGGTTCATAGTTGCAGTAAAGGGCATTACACATTGTGAAATGCAGATAAAATTGGCAAAAATGAGCATAAAAAGTGGAAAAACTGGTTAACAGCAGCACAATAAATGTGTTAAATGTGTTAAAAATTGGTTGAAAATGGCAAAAATTGGCATAAACTGGTGAAATAGGATTGAAAAGTGTCAAATAAATGGTTTAAAGAGGCAAATGTGTTAATGGAGGCAAAAAATAGGCAGAAAAGTTGATGAAATGGGATTTTATAGGTAGCAAAAATGGGTCAAAAGTGCTTGAAATTGATCAAAGGTAGCATATGTAGGTGGCAAAAATGGGTACCGGCATGTGGAATTAAAGAGGTTACGAAGTGGCACAAAAAATAACAATAAATAATTTACCCAGAAATGGCTTGACACACTACTCAACTCCAAGACAAGGTAACTGTTAGCCAGGATGCTAACACCATACTACCGATCCATCACACATACGTTGATAAGTCAATAAATCATAACTGTGGAGGGCCCATTCACTGGGTTTCTCAATTTCTGTGCTCAGACCTGCTTATGAGACTAAATTACAACATTTAATTGCAATGCTTCCCCCAATATACCTGGTAGGTTTAGGTGCTGAGATCAAACCAAGCCATTTACCTTCAATATTATTTAGTAACAAAGTGATCATATATGTGTTGAGAATATGTCTGCTCTTTTACTGTATCACACAGAAGCTCCTTTTATGTTGCAAGGTCAAGGTGGTGTATTTACACTCTGAAGTGCTTCACTTTCATTGTAGTACAGACGTATAATGGTCAGCCCTCCCTCTGTGCTGGCATCAGAGTAGAGACAGAGGCAATTCAGGGTGATGTTGGAAAAAAATCACAGACATTACAGTACACAAATAAATGAAACCTAGGAAAATGTTATTTGTTTTGCCTTTCATTATTAACCCTGTCTTATTTTAGTATGTCATCAATGACTCTTGTAATGCTAAAGTGTGAAATCACAAATAACTGAATTAACAGGTATTGGTGGCCCGGAGATAATTTTGTGTTGTTGTAGTATCAAACCAGGTAGCAATATATTTTATTTTTACTAGTACCATATCATAATTCATAATACTGATATTGTGACAACTCTAGACTGCATAATGCATGAGATTCACAAACTGTCTAATGGTGGATTTTACACTGAAAGGTCTGTTTTGTCTTTCATGTTGCTATTTCAGATGAGATATAAAGGCCTCGTCTAGAACATGAGCCCTCTGAGAAATATGCTGGATCAATTTAATACAAGGTTATAATAATCATAATCAGACTGCTCATCACTCTGAAGGTCTCAGTCTAATGATGCTGATGAATCATGGTTGTTATGTAACCCAAATCGAGTTACTAGTAAAAATGTAAAGTATGGCTTCAGTCAACTTGCCCTTTCCAGTTACTAAAGTAGTTATGAAAGAAATTGTAGGCATCTCAATTTTGTGTTCCCACTTTTGTTTGTGTGGGTAGGTTGTGTGTCAACCTGACACTGTCATCGCTGGAGCTTCACTCCACAATGATCTCACAACCCCAGCTGAGCGCCTATACTCATAAACATCCACCCAAAATAATGTGAGAAAACAATTTACACTCAGACATACCGTAGTTTCTCTAGCTGTCTGGCCATCTGTGTCCCTGCTCTCCTCTGATGCTTCACGTCAGCTAAAATTAACAGAGAGCTGCAGATGGTGTGAGTAAGAAGAATCACTTGTGACACGTTAGGGCGTCACCTTCATCTCTCTGTCATTATCAACTGTGTGTGAGGGGAGAGAAGCTTTAAATCCACTGTGTCTGCAGAGGATGAGCTGCTGGCTGTGACACTCTTGTCTGCAGCCTTCAACACTTCTCCTGCTCCATGAAGGGTACAAATGTGCTTTCCGAGAAAGTGGATAAGCAGCACAGAGAGTGGAACGAATATCCAAGCCAAATAGCAGATGCAGGGAGAAAAACAAATTCATGAACGGCTGTTGATACTTGCACTGAAGGCAAGATAATTGCATGCTTTATTGCAACTTGGGTTTTAGACAGAATTATATTAGGGTGTAAAAGAAGAGTAATAACATGTTTCAGGGTGCATAATCGGGCTGAATCACTGGTTTGATGGCCAAAATTTCCTAGAAGCCCTTTCAAAAGCAAAAGGCAAAAGATTATTATATGTCTAGAATTCTTAATAGGTTTTTTTTCAATAATACATCCTCCATTTTCACTCTGAAGTCATGTATACAGAGTATTAGGGCTGTAATGACACATTTAACTCATACATGCAAAAACAAATTATGACACTTGGGTCACAAATGATTTTGACCTTTTAGAATTTTCACTTTTTCAACTTTTATAAATATGAGACATTCTGGTTCAACTGAGTATTGCATGTGTTTTTGTCAAATAAGTTTGAATTGTCTGTATTTTAGGCAATTGTTTAATTGTACTGCAAACTATCAGCCCATTTAATACACGCATTCCTTAATATTTTCCAGGAAGTGTCTTAGGATGCAGGACTTTACATTGAAAGGAAGGCATGGCAGTCAAAAGGAAGTACTTTTAATATTTGCAAGACTCAATGTGCTCTTCCTGACACCCATTTTGCATCACAAATGTTTGCAAATGGAGACTACATGGCTCTGGTTCTCAACTGAAGCACCTGAATTCAGTAATTAATATATATGGACATATAGTCTACATAGTGTATCTTGTGGAGATTTTACTAGAATACTGGCAGGAATAGGTCTGGATCAAGTCTGGTTGAAAAATGAGGCTCTTACTGTTCACATGTGCAAATTTGTATGCATTTTCAGTTGCTTTGTTTGTAAAACGGCTCATTTAAACCCATTTATATGCTAAGACAGTTTGATATAAGGCCTTCTCCAGTAATGATGAGAAAAGATGATTCAGTAGTTGTCAGTCATTCTCACAGTATTAAACAGAACCTCCAAGATGTATCTGCTGACCCATATTTCTTGGACTGGTGCTAGCTTTTATTTGTGTTCACAGTTTAAGTGTTGAATGTGCTGCTCTCCCACACAATAGAATTGTGTTGGCACTGTTTTTATGTTGTTTTATTATTCCGGTGTTGAATGGCCTAGTTTGAATATCTAGGGTATCAATGCTGATCTGTCACTTGGTCTACTATTGTGATTCAAACTGACATATACCAACAACTACTGGAACGACTGTCACGACAGTTTTACAGACCGGAGTCCTTATGAGATGAATTCCAGTGAATCTATCTGTGCCTAATATTCAGAGCCTCCATTGACCCAGCTTTTAATTTCTTCCAGGACTTCGGTTTGGCTGCAGAATTAATGATATTCCAATGAGCTTTGTACCAAAATTTTCTATACTCTCATACATTGTGACACCCTGTTTTGAAACTATACAGTCTCTGTTATTCTAAAGACCCGTGGTATCAAAAGCTTCTAAAACAACCTCATAATTGAGTCATATTTCTAAAATACTCATATTTTTCAAGTCTTTTTGGCTTCTTTAAAAGAAGCAAAGTTACTTTTAGATCTTTTATGGCTTCGTGTACAGGTTGTTGATCAAAAACAAAGCAGAAAAATACTTGGCATATCTATTCCTTTAGACAGGTGTGTGGGACAGGAGTGAGTTCTTAAAAGGAAAATGTTGCCAAAGTATTTGTGCAATAGCAGTTGTGCGGGAGTTACTTGCAATTATGGATGATTAAAAACAAGAATTAACCCAGCAGTGGGTACTTCGGATTTTTTTTTTGCAGTGGTTTCCACTGGTTTGATTTTTCTAGTTTTGTATTAAAGGTTAAAACTCTGCTATTGTGACAGTCTTAAACTCATGTTAGTGCTATTTAACACCCCTAACAAAACATTCAGCAATTTATCAAATATAGTGGTTACTTTAACTGTATTTAAAGGCTTGTGTAAGGAAAAAAGATGCGTGTCCCTGACAGCTATTTATGGCTTTATATCTGCTTGATGTATCACAGTTACTGCAGGGTTGAGATGTTGTTTTGTTGTTTTACTGTATCAAAATGTGTAGCCGATGTAACATTCATGAGAGCTGTAGAAAGGCAGACTTATGAGGTGTTTTTTTTTTTTTTACATATTCATCACTAACAGAGATTCCTTGCACAACCACAGTGTTTACTGCTGTAGGTGTGAAATTAGCTTGAACAGAACATCTTTTGTGTTCTGTTCAAATTGGTATCTTTCTAATTCATGGATCCTTCTGTGTCTTTCTTGATGGCACAGGAGGAATACAACTGACTTGCCCCATTACAAAACATTATTTCCAAATTCACAATGATCTTTTTAAAAAAATCTACAATGGATATTTCACGTTGACTGCACCTTTACAATGGAAGCCTTCTTGGGGGACTTGCAGAAATCCTTGAAAGAACTCAGTTATGCCTGCATAATTTTGGATTTTTGCTGATATCTGATATGTCACAATACATATCAATACAAATGTAGTCACATCATATTTTACTGTCAAAAACTCCAAGTGTCTCCAGTACAAAGAGAAGCTGAATCACATTGAACTGTGAGAGGATCTGGGAAGGAGATAGTCTGGTAGTTGTTCTGTGTTTGGAGCTTCATTCAAAATGTTTGGCTTCTGCATATTTTCACATGTTTTACATGCCACTATCTGAGCTGTTTAAGGATTAATGGCAGTTTGCAGATGTTTTTTTCAGCCATTAGCCTGTTTGGAGACATGAGAGGCGGCACTGCAATTGAAAATGCTTCTCACTGATTTGTCAAAGGAAGTGTAAATGTCACTATTTCTGTTAGTTTGGATGTTTAGCGATGATGGTTAAGATGACCAGCCAAACAATGATGTAGTTTAACTTAACTAGTTTCAACAGTATTTATTGTAGACTTTACATCCTAGCGTATGACATAAATTATGCATATGAAACTTATGGAACTGGTGGGTTAACGTTTAGTTAGGTAAAACATTTTTCCTTGGTCTGTTGGGAATTGGAGCTCTGCAGTTATATTTTGTCACTTCATATGGCAGTAAATCATGAGCCAAGATGAAGAACTCTTCTGGTGACTGATTTTTTCTTTAATACATGCAAGCTCGCTAATTAGCCCAGTTTTAGTAGTCTTTAGTCTGTGCAGAATGAAGGACCTTTTCATCTCATTCAGGGTCATGTGAGGCTGGAGCCAATCCCAGCTGCCATTGGGCGAGTAGCAGGCTGCAATCTGGACTGGTCACCAGTCTGTCACGGGCCTAACATATGGACCATTTAGAGTCACCGATTAACCTAATGAGCATGTTTTCTGGTCTGTGGGTGGAAACTGGAGTACCCTGAGAGAACCCTGGTATAGAGAGAACAACTCCACACAGAGCGGCCCTGTCCAATGGGGATATGAACCAGGAACGCTGTTGTTGTGAGTCTACAGCACTAACTATGGCGCCATTATGAAGCCCATCACAGACCTTTGGTTTCCCTAACATCCTAAGTCCCAGCATTTACATTTGAGGACATTACATCTAGGCATTCCTACAACATAGTAATGATTTCTGCTAGTAGATTTTTACAGATTTCTGAATTCATACCCTTAGAAAGATTGACCTTAGAAAACACAACCAAGGCCACATTTTTCAAGACCTCTGGCTCCCTTCAGTAACATGCTTAGAAAACCTCCCCACAGGTGTTTTATGATGGATGTGGTGAAGAGAAAACAAGGAACCTGTAGAGAAAGTAAGATTTACAATAAATGAAAAGGTTAGTTTTTGTCTTTCCTTCTATGAATGTCTTTTTTTTTCTTTTGGAAGTATTTTCAACTTTTACTCATTTATTCTTCCATTATTATTATTATTCTTTTTTTCTCATTTAATCATTTATTTAGATTTTTTGTTGGATAATTGTGTTTATCTGTTAAGAAGTAAGTTGGGGATATGTGGGTGAGTATTGTAGTGTACTCTTGTGTGTTTGTATGCTTTTGTTGTAAGCTGGCAAGTGTACAAATGGTAAAAATAATAGTAAAATATATGAAAAAAAATCTAGAGATAAATCTCCAGCATGTCCTTTGAGGTTAAGAAGTTAGTTTGAAACGTTAAGAGAAATTTCTGATTGGATATTTTGGGGAATTTGCCCAGAAATTTTCCAGTATTTCCATGGAAATTTAGGGTATATATTCTTATGTGTATATTTAGAGAGAGTCATTGAAAGTTTTGGGTGTAGCTCTGTGGACAGAGCAGGAGCCCATGAGCAGAAGCTATAGTTCTCAACACACTGGACGTTTGTTGTATGTCTTTCCCTGCTCTCCCTCCCCATATTTCCTCTCTCTTCAGCTGTCCAATCAAATAAAGGCAAAATTGCCCCTCAAAATACTGTCTAAAAAAATCATAAACACATTTTTGAAATGTCATAAAAAGCAGGCAACCCAAAAATGTCTTCATTGATTCCCCAGTGTTTCAGGGAAACTTAATCTCAAAGCCCAACAATCCAGTAAACTTTCATCCCTTTTCATCATGAGCAGTTGTTACTTTTTAGTGCTTTTAAATTTGACTCATTTTCTCTGCTTCTTTTATTTCTTTTAATGCTGTTTTCAGTAAAGCACTTTGGATCAACCGTGTTGTGTGTAAAGTGCTATATAAATAAAGATGATTTGACTTGATTTGATTTGAATTCCTGAAAATGTTCAAGTAAAGTCACACAATTTTTGAAACAAATTCAACACTATAAAATGCTTAGCAAAATCCTAAAAAAAATCAAATGCTTTCCCCAAAATTCAATGAAAAAGATAGGATCATCCAAATATTTAAAAAATCCCCCAAATTTCCATGAAAGTTCTTAAAATTTGAAAGTACATCCCCTGATTCCATGAAAATTCTGAAATAATCCAAGCAAATTTCCCCAAAATTTCCAATGACTATCTCTAAAATAAACAAACAAAGATGATCCAAAACATATCCCCCACATATCTGTTTAAAATACTAGAAAATTCCCAATCAAATTCCCTCCAAGATTACATATAAATTCCAAATTTTCACGAAAATGTATGAAAATTTCCAAATTTCTCTACACATCCAAACAAATTCCCCAAAATACCCATTAAAATATTTGAAAATTCTCAAATTCCCCCCAAAATTGCAAACAAGTCCCAAATTTCCTTAAAAAGCCCGAAAAAATTCCAAACAATTGTCCCCAAATGTCCAAAAAAATTCCAATGAAAATACCGAAATAATTCATGGCAAATTTCCCAGCACTTGTGTTTTCATATCATTTTTGTTAATCTCATTAGTTGAAATTTTAAGGAATTTGTGTGGATTTTGGCAAGGAAATTTCAAGGAAATCCCTGTCCAAAGACAAGGCTGAGCTTTTTAACTTATCAGGTCCTACTGATCCTGAATATAGTAAGTGGGAGAAACTAAAAATGCATCCCAAATAAAGGCTCTGGTTTTAGGAGGTTAAATATAGTTTGAGTTTTCATGTACAAATGGAGGACTAAGTTGAACTATATTAACTGAACACCTCCTGCTATAGGTGCAGCAACTATTTCTGTTCAACATCGCTGCATCTGCTGCTTGAGGATGTTTGCAAAATGAACAATAGAGCCTTCAGAATCCATGTTTGACAGCCCTAATATTAACATTAAAGGGAGGCTGCTTGATGCATCCTCTCTCCCGTTCTCACTCTCTCGCTCTCTCTCTCTCTCTCTCTCTCCCTCCCTCTCTCTCGTGCACGTCAGAGTTTGCGCAAGCAGCTCTCCGCCCTCCTCGGTGTAGTACAGATCTGCTCGCGCTCTCCATTCAGCACAGTTTACTATCAGAGCCGGGCGGAGCGCGTGCACAGCTGCTGTTCGTTTTTGTCTCTTGACGCCGCTGTGGATTATCACTGTGTTTTTCATCATGCTGGAAGAGGAAGGTAGGAAGTTGGACATAATTTGACACGACTATTATGTTGTCAGCGAGTGTCATTGTCGGTAATGGTGTAAACTTGATGTATACTCGGACTATACTGAGATAGTGACCGGCTGCTTTCGGTTGGGTGGCAACAGATATGAGTTTAAATTTGAGTGAATATTATGTGTTGTTTTTTTTATTAGCACGGAGGCAGTAAAAGGCGTCTTTTAAATGTTGATGCTTATGGTTGTGTAACCGGGAGGAGTGTCTGTCTTTGTGCGTACCGTTGATGCTGAAATCATCAATGAATCTGTCCAGGAAACTAAAAACAATGGCACCTTTCTTTAAATCAAAATGTGTCTTGTAAGTATTTGTGGATTGTATCAGCGCTCCTTGCTATTTCCGTCTTCTGTTGGCTCTATATTCTTTTGTCTTGAATAATTTAGAAAGTTCTTTGATCTCAGCAGGGAAACAAACATTATACAATGAAGGTTGGACCACTTTCCCCCTCAGGTTCCACTTCACTGATGCGATAAGAGCAGTAGTGTCTAAAATGCTATTATGTAAGGTGGAGCCTGGTGGGAAATGTTTACATGCTGCAATACCTAGACAAAAGAGCAACAGAAATGCAGGATTTGAACTCAAAATGCCAGGAGAGCAGAAAATTATCAGATAGTGTTTTTTTTTTTTTTTTACAGTTTTAAGTATATTTTTAGAGACCGATTTTTAGATAAAAAAAGGAAACGTTTGTCTTGGGGTTGAAAAATGCAGCTCAGTGCAGCTTATGCCACTAAAACAAACAGGAAACACAAATCTGGCAACTGTTTGCCAATCAAATGCCCTTCAATTACCTTTAAGTCAAAATAATCTTAAAAATTTAATTAAAATGACTCTTTTAGGCATATTTGAGCAACTTTAGATACCTGTCACCCTCCTATAAAAGTTAACCCCCCCCCCCATCCTTCAAACCATCATAATCCTCCATTTCTACACTGCCTTTGTCCACAAATTAGCCATGTTTTGGCTCCCCCAATTACTGCACATTCAAAGACCTGTCAGTTATTTCAAGCCTGAGTTGGCTTGAGGTGTCTTACTGCCTGGAGACCATAACCCTTGTTAATGGTGAGATGGCAAGCACGCTTGTGTTTTGTCCTCCAGGTTAATGATGCTGTTAGGCTTTTTTTCAAACACAGCTTTCACCTGTCCACGCCCTGGATTTCATTGCAGCGTTCATTAATATCATGTTGTTGTCTAATGAGGTGATGCTGCTGGGTTTTTCTGTGCTGCAGCTGCAAAAGTAGACCAAGATGAGGTCACAAGTGCACGGAACAGAACAGAAGATCTGGTTGAAAATGAGGACAGCCTGGTGGTGTACGTTGACTCTCAGCCATGCTCTTGAAGCCTGGAACATGCTGTCATTATTCCCTGCACATTTGATTAAAAGCTCAATATGGCTGGCTTGTTTCATGCAGATTTAGAGCAACAGAATTTGTAATTTGGATGAAGAAAGAAAAAAAGAGCAGTGTGGACTGAACTGAAGAGCTCTCTTCCTCCCCCTCTTATCCTCCTCCTCTGCCTCATTCATGTGAATGGATGGATGCTGAGGGCGGAAGTGTGGGCCGGCTGCGAGACGCTCAGAAATCTAACAGTTCCAGAAAACATGCATTCACATTTATAGGATGATCCATTTCAATATTTTTATCTCTGTCTCGCCTCGCCTGTCTCATCCAACCTGCTCCATTTTCTCTCTTCTGTTTTCTCAGTGAACGGGACGCCGGCCAGCCAGCTCTCCACTCCTCATTCGGGAAAATCTCCCAGCCCCTCCCCAACCAGCCCGGGCAGCCTCAGCAAACGCCGGGTAAGACGTGAAAACACAGAAAAACACAAAGAGCAGCCACCCTGACACTTAGTGACACCAAATCTATAACACATCTTTCTATGTTCTCAGGAAAAGGACAAAGCCGCCATCGAGCATAGGCCGACTACATCTTAGAGTCGCTAAAACATGAAGAAACGACATCCAAACACCTTTAGGGTCTCAGAAAGGGGGGCAGGGATAAGATCTTTGAAGCTCTGGGATTCCATGAATGGCAGGCTCATGTTAGGATCCATAAATGTTACATTTTTAATCCAGTGTCAATAGATTTCAAGGGAAATTCCTTGTTTTTATGCTGTTTGTGTCTGGTTTTCACATGGAGAGCAAACTAAACAATACTAATACAGACATTTAGACATCTTTCCATCAGTAATTTGTGCAACATCCAATCAAAAGATGAGACTAAGTCTGTTTCTATTCAGCAAAAGTTGCTTAGCATCCTCTTTTAGCCACCCAGCAGTGCTTAGCATTGCATTTTAATGTGAAAAAGACCCAACCAACAATCAAAGAGTATTTTTTTTATCATGTTGTGTCATTTTGTACATGTCCTTTTATGGAAAGACTTTAGAGCAACATTTTATACTAGTAAAGCAGATAATTTCTGTGGTTGTGTCCTTTCACTATAACATCTGTTATTTTCTAGGGTCATAAAAACATCCTAAGAATCAGGATGTTTTCTCGAACTTTAAAAAAGAGGATACGAGATGCAAATGCACTATTTTCGCTGTATAACTGGTGATACTCTAGAGAGAATATGTCTGTACAGAGAGAGAGGAGCATGCAACTCAAACGGAAACTCTACACAAGAGAGTTCAGAAGCAGGCTGGTGCATGTGCGTCCGTGTGCTCAAGATCAAAGTATTTGTTAATCCACTCCTCGACAGGCATGATGTTGAGCTTTTAATATCAGCCCCAATCCTAATCAGAAGCTGGTTTCTCGCTGCAGCTCTTTTTAATTTGCAGGAGCTCTAAGCCTGCTGCTGACTCTCCTTTCCTAGTCAAAAACAACCTCGGTTCACCAAATCCTTCAACACACAAACAGGCAGAGTAAATGTGGATCTGTCATGTTTGGATCAAACCGTCTGCATGCATGATTCTTGTGTTAATGCTTACTTATTTTATGATTATTTAGTTCTTTCAGTGCAGGTTCAACATTTTTTTGTGTCCTGAGCCAACATATTGTAATCAGGCACAAAGAAAGTGGTTTGTGGATCATTATTGAACATAATCGAGTGTGTATGGCTGCATATATGAGTGATTTTATACACTAAAATTAGAATAGCATAAAGAATTCATCTCTTGGGCTCAGAGGCTACAATCTCGTGCTACATTTGACATGCCAGGCAGGATAAATGGATGGTGGTGAGGCGGGCCCTTAGGCTCCTGATTCCATCAGCAGTGAAGTTTTTATTGATGCGATATGAAGGTCAGAGAGGGCAACAAAATGAGTCAGATTTGGGTTGTTGCTATTGAGAAGAGAGCAAAGTGCACTGGAGCTTTCATAGCTGTATGTATAAAAGAAGTGGGTCAGCACAGATTTCAGAGATGGCAGAGAAAGAGATTGGTGAAGAGCACCAATTCCTGAAGTGTCTTTCTCTTGTTGTCTGAATGAGAACATGCAGGGTGTTGTTCCTGTAGATAAACACGGTGTCATCATAAGATGAGGGGGAGAGATGCAAAGAGCAAGGCTAACCAGATGTTATCACTTAAATGGTCAAAGACCTCTGCAGGCAACATAGAGAGAAGATGGTCTGAATTGCACATATATGTGGCCATGTTGGTTATGTTTTATGAAGGTTGGCAACACATTCGTACAGTTTAGACCAGTGGTTCCCGACTGGTTAGACATCAGGACCTCTCACCACCTCCTTAGGAGAAACTGCGACCCAGATCTCTAAAAAAAAATCAACTACACAAATGTATTAAATGGAGAATGTTAGATGTTAGAAGATAAATAAGGTTAAATTTTGTGGAAGTGATTGAAATTTACTCACCAGTTCTACCCAATTTCCCTCAAGTTTCCAACTATGGCCTACACTGACATTGTTTAGACAATGTGCAAAAATAATCTGAAGTTCTTGCATTTTTCTTTTGGTGAAATAAAGGGAAATGAGCCTACGTTTCAGTATGATTTAGACACTGTACTGAATTACAGGACAAATTCTGGTGCTTCATTTTGGTTCCAAACACGAATCCTGCCACTCAGAAGGAAAGGCACAAAATAGCTTATGTGAAGAAATCACACCTGTTTACTTATATGTTCTGTTGGCATCTTATTTCTGAATGATACCAAGACAGCTTTGATTCAGCTGCAGACTTTTAAAACACTCCTAAAAGTATCAATGCAGGCACCCTTTAGGCATAATGGGAAAAAAAAACAAAGTGATACTCAACCCTGGTTATAGGTATTCTGTTGTGAGTTGAACTTATCCTCATGTCTAAATCAGCTATGACTATTGTTTGACTTCCACTGGAACTGTATCAAAGTTAAAACATCTGGTAAAGTGACAGAAGATAAACTGCTCCATCTTGATCGCACTCCCTCTCTGTTTGCCTACATCCACTTCACTTATCAATCATTCGCCTCCACAAATGTTGCGCAATTCTCGCTTCAGTGACCTTGCATTTGAACCCTCGTCTTCCACAGCTCTAAAGTTAAGTGTTAATTCCTCAACGACAGACTATTATGGCCTTTTTACTCCCTAATACTTCGTACTAAGCCTGCATGCTTTGGCTGTAAGAGAGAGAGGAAGCCTTTCCAGCCCATTATCTCCCCCTCCTCACTCTGCTGCTTCACACTCCTCAGCTACACAACGGTGTAATTCTCTCCTCCTCTTCTTCCTCTTTCTATCTGCTCAGTAAGCCATTCTCCCTCTGTCCTTTTCCTCTCTGACAGTTTCTAATTTCTCTTTCAGTCCCAACCATCCACTAGCTTCCCCATCCCCCCTCCTCTCTCTCTCTCTCTTTTCCCCATATGAAAGGGTATTAACTTCACAGGGAGTAAATTATATTCCATCATTTCCCTTGTAGATGAGTTCTAAGCTTCTCTGAGAAGTAGGCGCCAAGTTTCTGACACTGTGTTTGCACATTTTCTCTTCCTTTTTAATGCATCCTCTGTGGAAATGTGCACGCATAATCAAAAATAAGGAGGACACGCACACAAATCCTTTTATTGTTATGCTAACAATGGAGGAAAAGTACATTTCTCACCCTCATGCCTAAAATGTATCTCTAAAATTAACCAACTCATGACTCAGAAATTACTCAGTGACTGGAATTTTAAATACAGATCATCTTTGGCTCCTAGATGAACAAAATACTTCTACCTTCAGCCACTAAAGCTACAATAAATCCATTTTCTCAGCAGACACAGCGCCTTAGTGCCCTACAACGACGAGCGCTGCATTTAAATAGTTCACCTCGCTGGACCCTCCATTTAAACACTAAGGGGCACTTTGCTGCCTGATGTAGGTTGCTCTCACAGCTCAGACCATCACAACCTATTTCTCCAGGCTGAATATACAGACATGGCATTGCTCTGTGGCCTTTTTCCTTCATTTTTCACACTTACATGGCTGCATGCGCACATGGACGTGTCTTCATGGGAAATGCACACGGATCACTTAGACTGTCAAGTAACTTTAAAAAAGCACTCTTAGATGTGAAATCGTCCATTGAAAACAACCAGCCTGCCTGATGCAGGCATGCACATGTGGGCTTCATACATTCAGTGCATGCTAGTGTGACCCATTTTTATGAATTAAAGGCACAAGCATGAAGGAACAGTCTACATTCATGCAGCCATTCATCATCCTCTTCCCTTTTGTGCTACTTTCAGGGTCGCTTACCTCACTAAGGGTGGCCAGCCTCCCATATTTATATTGATTTCTTATTATAATGTTTTTTAATGAAACCCACGGACACATGCATCAATGCAGCCTGATTTTTGTTTTCCATCAATATCCTCACATAAAACTCATAAGATAAATCTCTCCCCTGCCCGCTTGCTTCATTAGATATGAAACAAAAGCAGGCCGGGGCATGAATCGTTAACAACAATAAACAGAGAGTTTTGAGAAACAGATTGAAGGAGAGACAAACAGAAGGTCCGTGTTGCCGATACAACAGCTGTGACACAGTCAGGTATCAGTTTGTGTGAGTGTACGACAGACACAAAATGCTAATTGCAAACCGTAGTGTGTCACTGTCATCTTCCTCTCACCGCTGACTCATCTGTGTCCAAATCCATTGAATTGCATGCTCCATCTCTCATCATCATTGTCCATATTGTGAGTCGGGTGATTCAGAATTAAATTATGTATGTTTGTGGGTGAAAGAGGCTGAAATGAATGTTTTTACCATGAACTTATTAATTATTGTCTCATCTCATCCATATGAATGTCATTACTAAAGATTGTTTTTTGGCTGTGTTATGTTTCTTATTTCATGTTGTGTTAATGTCATTACATAGTTTGTCTCTTTTTTTTGTTCATGAAAAGACTGGCTGCATCACATGAGAAAACTCTGAAATACTTTTAAACCTTTCTTAAATGGTTAAATTCCACTATTATTCAAAATCAGCCCATATTGATGCATCTTTAAAGCTTAAAAAGTCAGAAACATTTTTGCACAAAGTTCAAGGGCACTATGTTTTGCACTGTTGTTTAAATAAGCACAAGATACGTAAATATGAATTTTATGTGTTCTTTTCTTAAAGGCCCATTAACCTGGTCAATCATCTGCATATTATTTTGTCATGTGAGGCTGCCAGCTCTTCTCGACTCATTGTTTCTGTTTGTATTTCCTTTGCTTAATGTATTAATTTCCATTTGTTGATGTCATCATTAAACTCATTGTCATTTTAATTTCTCTATTGTGCTCTTTATTTCCCCCTTCTCATTTGTGTTGTTTGTTCATCATGTTCATGTACAACCATAACAATATATCCAGTAGATGGAGGATGCTAATGATGCTAATGATTGCCATCATAAACACATTTATCACCCATTTCCCGTTGTTAGACGTACATGTGTATTCGGCAGGGCAGAAGAGTGTTTACAATGTAAACCAAATCCCAGAGAGGTTTCAGTCAAGTTTGTTGGGCAAAACAAGGCTCCCTCCTGTTTTTAGATTTTCAGAGGTTTCCTTGATTCTATGGGATTACTTCCTTAATGTCCCTTTAAAGTGACATGTCAAATTGATGTCTTAGCATGCTAGATATGTTGGAATATGTTTGCTGTAGACATGTGAAAACACTGAGACTTAGGTGTGAATTTTTTAATTATACCGTTAAAAATGTTTTCACCTTTTCCGTGGCTTGGTTTTATTGAGCAGGGGAAATATAACAGCCCATGACATCACCGGTCTTGATGGTGAATTACCCCGCCTCTCTAGGGCTACAAAGATATGAAACCACAGAGCAGTTCAGTATGTACTGCCTTCATTGAAAGTTAACAGCCAGGTACATGCTCTGTTTCTGTTCGTTGTGAGGTAAATTTACCAAATCTATCAGCTACAGTGGCCTACAGGCCATTAAAAGTATCATGACAGAGATTTGTGCCAGAAAACAGTAAATTTAATTGCCAACTTCTGTCTCCTTGCCTCTGATCTGAAGCATTTTTTTATTTTAGAGGATTGTGTTTCTCATGAGTGGGCGTGGCTTCAGCTCATTCAACTGACACACCCACACCATACTAGAGCAGATGCTACTGCCTCATGTTTCATGATTTTGAGAGATATGGTGTGGTGGTTCATAACTCAGCAAACCTAAAATAAAGATTTTTTTCACTTTAAAGGCACCTTTAAAGGATTATGATTAGAAAACTTTTGAGTGTCGATCTGGTAGAGCTAAAAACCCCACAGCGGCTTGATCGTTTCAGATGAGAGTCAAGTAGATTAAGTTTCCTGTCTGTCTAGACACCATGAAATATTATCTCAAGTGTCCTTTGTGAGAAGCAGAGGAGGAACTTGGGACTAAACAAAGTACCCTGTTTCCATCCAGTCTTATTAAGCGTCTCCACTTGAAGCAAACACCAATAAATCCTGCTTTTGCTTGATACCGTGTGGCGGCAAAAATGACAAGAAAATGCTTCCTGAGGAGAGCTGCGGCTCAGCCTGAGGGATTGGAGGGTAAGAAGGCTTTAGGATGTGTGTCATAATCAGATTCAGAAAGCTGTCGTTGACCTTTTTGTTTGGAGCATTTTTAATGATGAAAGACTTCCGATTGAAGCATGGAATAAATCATGTCTACCTCTACGCTGATGATGCTCCGCTGTGAGGTAAATCATGGACATCCTGTTTAGTTGACATTTATGCACTGATCAGTATTCCATCGCTGAGTGCTGGCCTTGCCGGTTTTGAAGAGCAGCGTCTGCAGACGTGATGTAAAAGGTTTTTTCAGTGTGTTTTTTAAGTGCTGTGAGTCATGTCTGGAGAAGAAGTGTAAAGATGTAGGAATAATGAATGTTGTATTGTCTAATGATCATTACCTAGTTGTCCTACAATCTGTACATCTTTTGTCTTCTGTCCTTTCCTCCCTCACTCTCTTTGTCACTCTGTCGTAGTTTTTCACACAGAAACAAGAGGCGCAATATTAGGTTGAAGGAAGTGGCCATATATAGGCGCCTGTCTCTACACTGGAAGTCTCATAAGCTGCCTCACTCTCTCCTCTCTGTGAGCAGTTTCCATAGCAACAGTATTTTGTTTCCCTCGGTGGCAGGAAGAGAGAAGAGATAGGAGTTTGAAATGAGAAGGCGAGAGTAGAGGACAGAGCTGGACCGGAGATAAGGGCACAACCGAGGTTAATAAACGAGTCTGCATGAGACACCGCAAGAGTGAAAGCAGAGAGGAAGTTTTTATGAGATAAGAACGGGAGGGTCATCAGCTTTTAGACTCATTAAGTGGGGGGATACTTGTTCTTGGACTAGTGCCCAATGAAAACAGTGTTACATAAACCAAATTCAGGCTGACTCAGAGCTACATTCACCTGGTCACAGCAGGAGAGATGAGGAAAAGAGCTGACAGCTACTTTGGCAGAGATGTAGGGCAGCACAGCTCTGTAAATAGTTTTTAGTCATCTGAGTAATTACGATGGGTTGAATTTTCCTCTCTCTGCCATGACAGCTAGCTCTTCAGGCTATATTACAGCCTGACTGACCACCAAAGAAATAAGAAGTTCAAATGAGATGCTTTACTATAGTTCTATACTTTTATTTTGCTTGTCGGCTCCCTTCTTGTACTCACTTTCTTTTTCATAATAGGGCAGAGTTCTGTACCAGTTTGAGATTTATGCTGAATTGGAGAATTTATAGTAAAGCCTTTAAAAATCATAAATTAGACACAGTATCAAAAGAATTAAACTTTTACCAGGCCATAATAATGTTCTCACCCCAGTGGCCATAATATGTTAATATCAATAAGTACCACTTCAATATGTCCCAGTCCTTTGGCTGAAGCAACATATATTGGGTCTCCTTTAGCACTCATATTGATTCCTTCCTCTTGTTTTTCTCTGGTTTTCTTCTACACATTAGTCCTTATGGGTTAAAGCATCGCACAGGAACTTTGGAGCGTGCTCAGACTGTCTTGGCCAGTTTTAGGCCAACTGAGATTTATGTTTGCTAGAATAAATCAACCCCTTGCTGTATTATCTAGGTGTGTTAGCAGGACTTTTCAACTTGGTCTGTGATGCAAAAGCTTGTGCAAATAGCCAGGTTAAAAAAAAAAAAAAAAAAAAAAAGATTAAACTTCAACTTAGCGTTAGGGTAACAGTTAAAGTAAGGCTACCAAAAGGTAAAAGTCAAAAACCTGACCTTCAGAACCTAATTACAAAATGTTTGATATAGCCAAATAAACAGTCCAGGAAAAAAGCTTGTCACCCAATCTAGCTAAATCTAAAGCAAATTAGCTACATAGAACAGCTGTTTCTTTTACATGTTTCTTAACATTTTTTAGGTATTGTAGCTACCCAACTAACATAGCTAAAGCTAAAACAACCAAAGCTACATTAGTTATGCAAACAGTGGTTCGCGCTTGCTAAGTAAGCTTTAGCTAAAGCTAACGTAGCTATATTGGCTTAGGTAGTTATTTTCACCATGTAGCTAAGCTATGTTAGCTTTAGCTAAAGCTAGCTTAGCTAATGCAAGCCATCGTTTGCACACTATCTCTAAAACAGGTCTATACATCATTCAATACTTGTTTATTTATGAAATGTTGTTTGGTCTGTAACACCTATATTTGGATATTACACTTTACTAGCAGTTCAGCTGAATCTTATGTCCCTGTGACACAACCAAACAACGCCAAAGTGAAAGGTACAAACTTCATCGTTTCAGTAGGATTTTGTACTTGACTCTCCAAATGTAAGGCAAAACTTCAGCATAACTGGTGTACCAGACCACTGGTGTTTAAAGCTGCAGATTGAATGATTACTAAAAAAATGGGCCATCTGACTTGAAATTTTGTCCATGTTTATTATGAGGACAACATTGTATCAATATACTTGTATGAAAATATCAAACAGTAAAAGACCCCTTCTTTAAATTCTTTGGTGCCACATTCAGCCTTGTAGCACACCCCATGCAGTTACAAAGCTTGCATGATTGTTATCACAACAGTGGCAGACTTTCATTAATAGAGCAACAACAGCTCTAAGCTCTCATCTCTTCTAAGGAGCCTGGAGAGTATGATGTGTGAGTCATATGCGATATGCTATGAATTCATCATGAGCAGGCTGTAAAAAGGAACTACACCTGCCTTGAAATGAGAGATGAAAGAAAAAAAAATGTATCACAGCAAGCTGGATGGCATTAGTCAGAGGGATAGTCACCAACAAACTGCTGATGCGCGTCTCTCTCCGGGTGCTATGCTGCTGGCAAGTTGCAAATAAAGATTGGCTCATGCATCACACATGTTACGTGGACCATTTACTGCTCAAACTGCTCTTATCAATAATTTACATTGACTACAGGGGCTCTGTGTATATTTTAGGGAAATTGTGATGGAGTCCACTTCCATTAAGGACCAAGCTGCAGCTGCACCTGTGGGGTTTATGCAAAGGTTTTTCTTTCTGAGAGGATTCCAGGAAAATGATAAAACATTGATGACTGTGTGACAAATGAAGGGATAAACTGTCCTGTGAAAAATTTTGTCAAAACAAGCTCAGAAAGAGAAAGATTGACAGGAGTGGTGAAAACTCAGAAGTAGGAGAATCTCATTTACAGTCTCGACTAGATCCCCGCTCCCCACCCTCGCTGCTTCTATGACAACCAGACAGGAAACTAAGAGGTGGATGGTGTAATGAGTTTTGCCTTTAGATAGATGCAAACGTCACTTCTCAGCTGCTCTCTTTTACCTTAACGACCTCCTATACTCACTAACTGGATGAAAGGCATTGCTCATACGCCTTCATTAGTGACACCAAAACCTGCGTTTTTATGTTTTATTAAAGGTAGAGTGGAGTGGGTGTAATTACGCTGGCAGTACTTAGGGTTTCTTTGAATGGAAAATGAGCTTATTGGGATGTTATCATGTTCATTGTGGACATACGCACCGACTCTTTGCTGAATAAGTAGGTGGTTTATATTCAGCTCAGTACCTTAAGTAAATCTGCCAGGCTCTCATTGAGCTCAGTGTACACATAACAGAGCAGGGTGATACAGCAGACAGACATGCAAATACACAGACAGACTTAGGGATGTTCTGAGGATAAGAAAAGTTGCAAAATGTTCTTTTGTCTATCGTAGGATGTGCGTATTTGTTTTAGAAAGGATTGTCACAGAAGGAGCTTTGTCTTTATTGAATGTGAAGTTGATTGCAAACTAGTTTTCCAGGTTCGAATCAACGTGTCGCCTTTTTTTTATATCTCCATTCAGGGATCCCAGGGTTCTTCCACCTCTCTGTCTTCCACTAAAGGCTCCAGCACTGTGGAAGATGGGGATGGAGTTGTCAGTGAAGGTGAGAAGACACATATGTCACAGGAACAACCCGTCTGTCTGTCAGTGTGTACAGGCAGTGTACTTGTGAATGACATGCATGTCTGAGTCATGCTCTTGACCTTTTCTATGCATCACTCTGCCTCCTATCTGCATGTTCCTACTGATTTGAATGCTCTGTCCTGATCTTTTTTTGTATCATACAACATATTTTTTACATGCATCCTAAATTAAATCTCTGCAAGACGCTTGCCAAATTTTCAATACTTTGATATTTTTCTGTTGTACAGGTTTTAACCTGATACAATCTGCTTTGTTTTACTAATTTATAGTATAAGAAAAGAACAGTTGCCCAAAAAACACACCTGTTTCATAAGGAAGGTGTGTTGTAGAGGAATGAATCCATCAAATATTGCAGACATACTCCTTCACACTTTTTGAAAAGCACAGACACTTTGGCACTGCTTAATATCTAAATGTTGACATTGGTATTTGTGTTTTCAACAATGCAAAAATTCACCTGCAATCTATTTTGATTGAAAAGTTTCTTATACCGAATGCCTATAAAATGAGGAAACAGGAGCCAATTAGTTATATAAGACCTCTACAATTGTTTCAGCTTTGACCATCTTATAATGTATAAGTTTATTATTTAATAACTACCTGTGTCTATTCAGTGAATCCTCATGAGTCCCTCTGCTGCTATAAACCCAATCCTTTCTCCCTTCAGCTGAGGTTGTAGTCGATGAGGTTCCAGCTGTGCCATCCTATATATCAGACCGCTACAAAGTCGGGCGAATGTTAGGTGATGGGAACTTCGCAGTGGTTCGAGAATGTGTGGAGCACTCCACAGGACGAGAGTACGCCCTGAAGATCATCAACAAGGGGAAATGTAGAGGCAAGGTAAGCTCGGAGGTGTGATTCTACATGAAAAGATGACTGGAGCCTTCCCAACTCATACCTGTCTTAAAGCTTGAATTTTGAATTAATTAATTTTATGTGATCAGGATGGTGCAGTTTAACATAATTTCAATACTCTTCAGGCTACTTGGTGCTTTTATGTGCATTGAAATATGTTAAATATAATATAAACTACATAAAACTATAACACTACTTTAAACTCAGAATGTCAGACTACCTTTTAAATGTCAGAAAGGAAAAAAGTTTGATCAGATGATAAATGTTTTAAAAAATGACAATATTTTTCCTCGCCCAAAACAACAGTTTTACATCAAACCATAAATGGTTACTTGTTGATATTCAAATAATTCACAGCAGGCTGTCAAGCCAACTTGACAACTCTTAGTCATTGTCTTGAGTGTATCAAACCATGTTCATCAAACCATGTCTTTATAGTCCTTACTTTATGCTCTTGGGCACAGTCATGTTGGTATAGAAAAGGATCTTACTCAAACTGTTGCCACATAGTTGGAAGCATGGCATTGTCCAAAATGTCTTGGTATGCTGAAGCATTAAGATTGGCCTTCACTGGAGATAAGGGGCCTAGCCCAAACTCTGAAAGACAGCCCCAAACCATTATCCCTCTTTCACCAGGCAGGTAACGTTTTCCTGGCGTTCGTCAAACTGAGACTCACCAATCTGACTGCCAAACAGAGAAGTGTGATTGGCCACTCCACAGAGCACATTTCCACTGCTCAGTCCAGTGTTGGAGCGCTTTACACCACTCCAACGCTTGGCATTGGACTTGGTGATGTGAGGCTTGCCTGCAGCTGATCAGCCAAGGAAATTCATGCCATGAAGTTCTGCCTCACAGTTCTTTACTTGCATTAATGCCAGTGGAAGTTTAGAACTCTTCAGTTATGGAATCAGCAAATTGTTGGTGACATTTACACACCACGCACCTCAGCTGTCATTGGCCCGGCTCTGTGATTTTAAGTGGTCTTTTGCTTCGTGGATGAGATGCTGTTGTTCCTAAACGCTTCCACTTTCTATTAATATCACTTACAGTTGACTGTGGAATATCCAGCAGGAATGAAATTTCATGAACCATCTTATTGCAAATTTGGCACATGAAGTCACTGAGCTCTTCAGAACAACCCATTTTGCAAAACAAATGTTTGCAAATAGAGACGGCATCACTAGGTGCTTGATTTTATACACCTGTGGCAATGGATCTGATTGAAACACATGAATTCAGTAATCAACAGGTGTCACCAAATACTTTTGTCCATACAGTGTATGAAAAAGGTAGTTCATGTAGTAAGGCATTATAAAGAAAGATGCCCCATCCCTTTGATTAACAGACAAAATGCTACTTGAATAAATTTCCTTCTTGCAGCAAAAGAAAAACAGTTGTTTAGATAGACGAGACTGAATTTCACCCTCATTTTTTTGTTTAACAGTTATTATGGATTAAAAGATAGCAATAAAAAGAAACAGATTCAATACCACCCGTTTCATAAACTAGAAATGCTAAGGTTATGAAAAATCCTAGTCGGGTTTCTCAATTTATGCAGACCAAGTTCTCCAAGTTGGAAGCTGTCACTCAAGAAAGTTGTGTTATTGCATATGGAAAACTATGCAGTCCTCCAACAGTGCCTTGCAACAGCACACACATTACCAATGCAGAATTAGTTTTATTAGAGATACTTGAGATGTGGGGATACTAAAATAACTTTTGGGTTATTTTACCTTAAGTGTCCCTTTATTTGTGTCCCTTAATGATTTAACACAGTCTAAAAATCTTGTTTAAGGCACTGCTTTCTCATCTTTACAGTATTCAGTGCAATGGCATCACTGTTGGGATGGTGCAACACTAAGTACTGACTAAACCTATCACATTGCATAACATTGCTCAAAAGCCTAATGTTAAATTGTTGTTGATTTATTTATTGAAATGTATTTTTTGTTATTCCAGGAGCACATGATCCAGAACGAGGTAGCCATTCTTCGCAGAGTCAAACATCCAAATATCGTCCTGCTCATCGAGGAGGTGGACACTTACAATGAGCTCTATCTGGTGATGGAGCTAGTCAAGGTATGTGGACACATTTAACCATGATGACATTTTATGCTTCATGTGCTCTGGTTATGGACATTCTAGGATACTAAAGCAAGCTAGGGTAATGACTAGATGATGTTTTCCAAAAACTGTTGGAGGTCATTATCTCTAATCTGGGTGGAGGAGGAAGGCCGAAATATCCACAGAGACAGAACAGCGTCGCTCCACCGGTGAAGCAAATAATGAATCCCAACCAGTCACACAGAGTGGGACAGAGAGAATTGGTCTGTGGCCGTGAGCACTCGTGTGTTCACATTCTTTATTCTCTCTGGCTCTCAGAGTCAAGAAATGTTTGTGCATAATTCAGGAGCCAGGAATGTGATCCATCTGTTCGTGTTGTGCTGTGGAGTACTACAGAATATAGATGAGAGGCAATCTGTGGAAGAAATGTGCAAGTGTGTCCAAAGGAGGAGGATCGAGTGGAGGCTGTGGATGAATGAGGTGGAAAGAGCCGCTGTTAGAGTGACAGGGATTGAGAGCTGGAGAGGACCAGATGGAGGTTTTAAATAAAGAGGGGGGGACGGACAACACAGGGAAAGAGTCATCACGCTAAAAATACAGTATACAGAGTTATGTATGGATATACAATGTTTAAAACATGAATGTACTCTCAGTGACGTTAGACATATTTCTATAAGAGCATATAGAAAATACTGACTCCATTAAACTTCTGGCTTGTTGAAAAAAGGTGGAGCTAAGGCGGGCTGAAAGAATATCTTTGTAGCTAAAATATTTTAAATGAAGAAAACAACACATGCCAGTGACTCTAACATGCAGTATTAGAAGCTCAAATGCTGTCACAAAGCCGATAACAATAGCTTTTCTGAAAAACTTGTGTAATTTCACCTCTTTCCATTCCACTAATAAATTTAAAGATAACAGATAACAAAAATACAGAGGGACATCAAGCCATAACAAGATGAAAACAACATGATTACCCTTTAGCCACCGCTGGATGACAGCTAAAGGTAGTAATTTCATATACATATTTATTTCTTGAGCTAAAAAATACTGTCACATTTCTCTCTCTCTCTTTTGTACCTGGTGTGCAAGTTTCTGACATTATAATGCCATTTTAGCTAGGTCAAACCACTCAAACAGAGCGTTTGGGAAAGGGCAGAGACTTTGAAAAAAAAAATCGGAGGGTGATTGGATGAACGTTCTGTCCGTCACATCTTTACGGGCCAATCAGAGCAACAAAACATGGGACGTAGCCGCCAGCGAGCTGTGCCCCTACTGAAGGAGTAAACTCCATTAACTCCATTAGCTGCATAACGCGAATCATGGTGACTGTAGACATGTCAGCACATGACTTCAAACCCGATTCTCAGAAACGCTGCTACAAGATAAAATGTAGTTGTAACTGCTTTGTACATGAAAAGCTCAAATGAAAAATGTTGCCAATATGTTTTTAGAAACTTAAGCAACATTTTTATACATAAACCAAAGAGGAAAATACCTATTATATAAATAAAATAATAAAAGCCAGCATTGGTTTTAATGTTCAGCTGTCAGATACTTCCTGTCCATATTATAAGTGTGGTCACAACACAACAGTTTAATGCAGCTATGCTGTCAGGGTAGCAATCAAACAATCTAGATTAGGCTGTTAGATTTAAAATATTTTCTTTACCATGTGTTGCAAAAATTGTGTAAAAAGTAAATAATTTGTATTATTTGAGTGATTAAACAAAAATGAATATGGGTAAACTTCCACGCTACAGCAAAATATAAGTAACAATTCCCAGATACTGCAATCAAGTGTAATCTCTGTAGTGTCTGTACTGTTTTTGAGATAGGGAAGTAAAAAAATAACAGATTAGGTGTGGAACAGAAAGCACTCATATCTTAATAACTGTTGCTTTGCTGGTCTCACAGTTTCTGCTTTAAAAATATTCAGTTCTATTTTAAGCCTTGTTCTACTTTGTCCACTCAGTGAAAGAGACACTGAGAGGATGAGAGAGAGAGAGAGCATAAAATGTGAGAAACTTTGTCAAAGAGAAAAGGGAGCTAGAGAGAGTGAATTAAGGGGAAAATAAAATGAAAGAGAAATATTAAAGACTTGAGGAGGGAAGTTTAACTAAGGTGGTGAATGAGGACACGGTTTAGCCCTCCAGCTGCTGAGCAACAGAAAACCCTCACCACTAAATCAACTTTGTAGACAAAACCTCTTTTCAGCAGAAAAGAAGTGAAACTTCAGAAGCCTGTCAGGAACTATTTTACATTGTTCCTTATTCTGACAACACACCCATCTGTCTTGATTTTCCTTTAACAGGGTGGAGATCTATTCGACGCCATCACCTCTGCCAACAGATACACAGAGAGAGACGCCAGCGGCATGCTCTATAACCTAGCCAACGCCATCAAATACCTCCACAGCCTCAACATTGTGCACAGAGACATCAAACCAGAAAACCTGCTGGTGAGTTCCTGCGCTGTCTTTACTGTCTACATAGTCATATAACTTGCCGCAGTATAGCCCCCCCCCCACACTTCGTTCTCATTTCTGAATGAACTGTGAAGTAATATTGCTCACTCTGGACGCTCACCAAAGAGATGGATGACTCATACTTGCTGCCCTCACACCTCCCGCACACTCCATCTTCAGCCCTTCTTGCTTGTACACCGCCAGACTCCTTATTGCCTTCTCCTTATCACCTTCTCCTTATCTACTGTCCTGTCATCTCCTCCTTTGCCCTTTCTAAAACCCAGAGTCATAGTTTAATGGGGGATGATCAGAGCAGATTTAGTCCAAAGCGAGTGGAGTAGCTAAAGTAGCTTCATTAATCCCTACTAGCTTGAGTTAGCTTCATTCTACCCTGTGCTATTTGTTGTTTCAAATAAATAAGAAGCACTACAGTTAAATGTGCTGATACCAAAGAAAAGACACATTTGTGGGTGCTGGCTCTGACTGTCAGAGCCAAAGAGAAGACTTGTCTTTTTCAAAGTACTTGGAGGTCCTGATTTAAGGATTGCAAAGAACAAAGATATATAAATCAATAAACAAAATAAAATTATATATAAGCCTCAAAATTAGTATGTTCTAGTGTATGCAGTATTTAAATTTTTTGTTAAATGTGAGAAAATAATTCATTCAGATTGTAGGTCAGTGTTAGTTGTACGGAAGCTCTGGACATCCATAAATAAACCTTTGCTCCCTTTTCCTGTGAAGACAAGTTAGAAATAAAAATTCCAGGATCTTGTGAGATAGTCTGGCTGCAGACCATAGATCTAATATGACAGCCCCCCCCCCCAAATTTGCTGGTACAATATATTCCCTGTTTCTTAGACGTATTTTGGAATTTAACTTTATTCATAAACAAAGTCTGCTTGTTAAATTCATGAAATAACCACTTGCAAAAATTACAAAATAAGCAACATTTTATAAATGAAACAAGGAAAAAAGTCAGAGGTCAATTTGGGAGAAAATATTGTTAGGCCCTTTAGTTTTGTTAGCTTTAGCTAAAGCTAACATAGCTACACTAGCTATGTAGTTTATATCACTATGTTAGCCAATGTAGCTAAATTAGCTTTAGCAATGTCAACTTTAGCAAACATAATGTAAAAATATGTAGATAACATAGCTACATAGCTAATGTTAGCTGTGTAGCCTTGTATGTATCTATCCATGAACTTCATAAGCTTTAGCTTCTTTAGCTATGTAGCTCCATATCTACATTGTTTATGCAGCTAATGGAGCTACATAAGCCTTACCCTAACCTAACAGGAAGTTGAATCCGATTTTATTTTGAAACTTTTCGCGTGTATTTCAGATCTGACAGATGTGGCGTGTCACAGTAATGTGAGACGGTATGCAGACATACCCCTCTTGGATCTTGAATTATTTTACATTATCCAAACTTTCTTAGAAAAAAACACTGGTTTTCCCATGCTTGTTAATACATTTTAATTGTTTTGTTGAAATTTTCAGAAAATAACTGGTTATTATGGGTAAACTAAATTCATTATCTTAAGATAATGACTTGAATAAGTTTAAATTTCAAGAAACAAACAGAAATGACTTGCTAGCATGGGGAAACAAAAAGATTAGATGCATGTTCACTTATGGCTTCAGTATAGTCGTGTCTATGGTCAATAATCAGTTGTATTTCTGCTGTTTTCGGTCAACTCACTGGATGTTAAGAGGGGAAAACAGAGCTAGGTAATAAGTCTCTGTGGGTTCATTATAAAAAGCAACCCCAACCACTAATGTAGCCTTCATCTTTGTAAATATGCATAATGACAGCTTTAATTCTATGTCGTTTGCAGTTATTTTATAAAGTGAGATGCCACATTACTTTAGCCCATTTAAATCACAGTCTAATACCACTAATGTGGTTAATTTAAATTACTGGAAAAGCTACTTGATTGAAGCCAACATGGATTTGAGTGTTTTTCAGACTTTGGCTCCCTCCAGTGGTTATCTAATCTATGAAGTCTTTGTACTAGAGTGCATTACATAACTCTACTTTACAAATCTCTACAAAGATTTGACCTCTATAATAAAAGACTGAGACCCCAGCCACGGACTTTAACATTATTCTCCAAAAGAATATGAATAGGTTTAAAGGCTGTTAAAAGTCCTGCAGCAGCTCTGCAGAAGAGCTGGAATTTAAAATTCTTACACACACAAGTAAGCACAGCAGCAGAAAGATGAGTTTTTATGGCTCACAACCAAGCATATTGAAGTTACTCCAAATCCTGCTTTCACACTTTTTTTTGGATTCTATAATTTCTAGGTCTATGAGCATGCAGACGGCAGCAAAAGCCTGAAACTGGGAGACTTTGGTTTGGCGACTGTGGTAGACGGACCTCTCTACACGGTCTGTGGGACCCCGACTTATGTAGCACCTGAAATTATCGCAGAAACAGGGTAAGAACCTCAGCAGCAAAGGCATAGCTATCCTAATACTGCAAAGACTGTTGGTTATAAAGGACAATAACTTTTATTCTTCTTATTAAAACTATGTTCACATGTATGGGAGATATATTTTTCTTCTTATTTTGCCTTGAAGTCATTATATTTCTCTGTTGTTTCGCAGGTATGGCCTTAAGGTTGACATCTGGGCAGCTGGAGTCATCACTTATATCCTACTGTGTGGTTTCCCGCCTTTCAGAGGGTGAGTTAACAGCCAAAGCTTCACTTTCACTGTTCTAAAGTCATTCTGTTCCTCAGTCAGTAACATGCCATGTGTTTGGCAATAATAATAACCTATTTTACTACCATAGCAATGTTTTCTTTATAATAACCCATTCATTTATCCATGCAGGAGCAATGACGATCAAGAAGTGCTTTTTGATCAAATCCTCATGGGACAGCTAGAATTTCCTCTACCATACTGGGACAACGTGTCAGAGACAGCAAAGGTGAGCATATAAATATGTGGATTCTGTCTATTTGTCTGAAGGGAGTCTCTTTTTACAAAGGTTTTCATAACTCACTCATGGGTTTTTAATGTTTGCTGCTGCAGGAACTGATTCGATCCATGCTGGAGGTGGAGGTGGATCAGAGATACTCTGCCCTCCAGGTGTTAGAGCACCCTTGGGTCACTGTAAGTACGATTTCATTGAGCTTACCTTGTCTGCTACATCTGTTCTTCAGGGTGCACTGACTGTCTTCTCCTTTCTTTGACAGGATGAGGGTGTATGTGAGAATGATCACCAGTTGTCTGTAGCAGGAAAGATAAAGAAACACTTCAACACCAGCCCGAAAGTCAACGACACCACTGCAGGAGTGTCGGTCATTTCTGTAAGTCACCAACACTAGAAACTACATTACCCATAATTGCACTGGTCGAACAGAGTGTTGCTGTGAGATTTTTTCAGTTGATTTTTTCTTCTTTTAAGACTGATACAGCTGTCTGAATGACTTGTAATATTTCCTGTTTAATGAACTGGTGTTTAGATTGATTTTACTGATTTCTCTCCATGTTCAGTTGGATGACAGCTTTTCTATGCAGAGATCTGGGTCGTTGGATTTCTACCAGCACCCTGCCATGTACTGGATAAGGTACGCCAGGTTTCCATAGAGACACAACCAGATCAATGGTCAAAAAAGCAAAAATAGTGCCTCCCTTCGTCTCTGCGCCCTGCTGAGCGACTGCTGCTGTGCTGCTTTAACGGCTTCATGTCATCCCTGCTTTGTGGTCTTTGTGCTTGTTTGGCCCTTTGACCCCCTCCTTCCTCCTGGAGATGCATATTTCCCATTGTGTATGCATTGCTGTTGTCTGTAATTTGTTCAACCTTGTCCATGTCTCCTGAACTTCTCTGAATGTTAATAAGGAGGTTCAGCTACCGTAGATATTATCTCTTTGATTGTTTCATCCAAATGTTTATGTTGTTCTTGTGATTCTACCACAATAACTATTTCTGTTATTACAATATAAACATACTTGTGTTACTGGTGTTTTCCCTGTCTATTCACACTGTTTCTTTGTGAATTCAGCCCTCCAAAGAAATAACCCTGTTCTGCATTTTTTAGAGTTGCTTCCAGGTTTTTTTTTTTGATTGATGTCATGCTCCCTGCCTGGCTGCATCTACTAATAGCATGGCTTGTTATTCGCCCACATTCACCCAACTCCTGTTATGTGACTTTGTCAAGCACTGATGAATGGAAGACCTTGAGATTCATAGTTACCAAACTTTCAAAGCTCGTTGATTTTTACATAATTGGATTGAGAGGAATGAATAACAGACTTGAATGGATAAAGGCAGAAGCTAGTATTAATAGAATATATGTGTTAATCTGGGATTAATGACAGATTATTTAACAAATTAAAATGTAACAGATATATGTTTCTCCTCTGAAATTGACAAGGCAAAATAGGGGAGATAAGAACAGGAGTCTTTTGGGACTTAGAGATGTCTTAGTATCGCTCCTCCAGTGAAGAAAATAATGAGGTATACATGCAAAAACAAGCTCACTCACAACTAAAATACAATTCAGTCAGGACCCCTATGTAAAGAAACACACATGATCTGTGTTTCTAATTTTTTCTCTTTATCAGCAGTTCTTTATTTGCTTTTATTGTCATTATTATAAATTTGACAGTGTGGTTGTTCCCCTACCCTTCAATGAGCATCAAACAGGAACAGCACATGTTCCTGCTCTCCCTGTGAGTCCAAGGAAGGCCTGAGGCAGGGAAAAAACGCAATAAACCCAGAGCAGAGCGGGCATTAATGACATCAAAATTACATCGATTAAGTCAAATATGGCATAAAGGATCTTGATACTCTGTGGGCTGCCTGAACTAAAGCTATACCCTGAATTTATGCAACATCACAGTGTTTAATATCCAAAATGAACACTGAATAAATCAACAATGGATAGAGAAAAAATACTAACAACAAACAACAGCAAATAATGTTTCGTTAAAACAACCAGGTTAAGGATAAGGTACAACAGCACAATGAAACAGAAAATGCATCACTGTGCCAATTGTAAAATTGGAGGGATTTATAGGAGGAACCCAACATTTTAACTAAATTTATATGGTATAAAAATGTTTGCATTTAGAATATCCATTTGTTGGAGTTCTTAAAATATTGTAGAAATGACTCATTTCAAGCCTCAGTAGACTTGGACACAGAAAGTCATCATTTAAGCAGCATTTGATCTTTTCAACCTCAGCTTAGTTCAGAATTATATAATTTATCGACACAAAAATGTTAAAGAATAAGAAAACAATAACAAGCAAATGCTTCCTTTGACCCCTCTTGTAAGTGCCTGTGCATTATTTGCTGAACTAAGACTCTCATGGTCCTCTATACCGGTGCTTCCTGATCCCTGTTTCATACAATATAACCTTAAAACAACCATTTTCTCCTGTGTCTTCCTCCCTCAGGCCACCCCTTTTGATAAGGAGGGGCAGGTTCTCAGACGAGGACGCCACCCGGATGTGACTCCCCTGCCTTTGCAGACAATGGCGACGGTGACGACAGAAAGAACATCAACAACAACAACACTCCGGGCGGAGCCTCCTAGCTGTCTCCCCGGCCTGCCCCCTCTCACCCCTGACACCATCTCCGACCCTACCCCGAACCACAGCCTCCCATCTGACTCTGATGACATCTCCATCAGCTCCGCCAGCAACGCCTGCTCCCCCAACTCGCCCTTCTAGAGAGGAGGTAGAAGGGAGAAGGGGGAGGAGAAGGTGGGAAAATCCTCATCCAGCTTCTCCCTCAGTTACAGAGGAGGAGGAGGAGGACGACGACATCAGCTTCCCCACTGGCTCAAAGATAAAATTCTGGATGAATGTGGGAAAAACTTTTGAGGAAAAAATGTTTGAACTTAAGCTCCCCTTTCCAAACTTTCAAGGAGAGATCAACCAAAGGATGGGTGGAGGACAAACGGGGGTAGAGATTTCGTGAGAAAGACTTAAAAAGACGGAGATGACAGAAGGGGGAAAGAGAAAAAGATGAATGACTTTTAATTTATTTCCTTTTAATGTTCTCTCATCTGAGCACATGTTACTGAGCTCAAGGAGCGAGAAAAGGTGACGGCTTTGTTCCCTATTCAGTGATGATCCGAGCTCGACATGGAAACTTCCTTAAGGTGGAGCAGCTCTACAAGGCAATATGAGAATATGGACCAATGTTCATGTTTTATTGAACCTTATTTATTCATTCTTTAGTCTCTACATTTTTTGATATCCCTTTTTCAAGAAGGACTTTTTGTTGACTCGTCCTTAGAGCTTGGTGGAGAAGAAAGAAAATGGAAAATGTGTAGAAGTAGAGCTTAGAAGTTTTTGTAGTAGGCTACCTAGACTTGAGTTTTTCTTACAAATATGTGAAAAAATAGTGCTAACAGAAAAAAAGATAAATGTGAGATCAAACACAGCACTTGTGCTATAATTCTGTGCTCCACACAGTATTGGCGTTGCCTTCCTGTAATGTTGGATTGCAGTATTACAGTTTACATTTTACACAGACTGCTATTAAGACAATAATGGTGCATTCGATTCCTCCTTGTGATTATGTTGACAGCTTCTTCATTCATGACATCTTCATACTAAAAAAAATATAGCAGCATTTGAGTGCTTTTGTAGCAAACTCAACATCCAAAACATTTTTCTCCTTAATGCACACATTTCTACTTTCATCAGATATCCTTGAAATTTAAAGCCTTGTTTACATTTTTCCAACCCTAAAAGCAGATTTCATGCACATTTTCCAGCAGTGAAAGAAGGCATAGTTGTTGCTATGTTTTTGGTGGTAAATGAATCATTTCACAGTGTATCAGGGCTGCCTTTTTTGCACAAAGTACTGCAGTCTCAGTGCAGTTACACAGGTCTAAGAAGAAGAAAGCATTAATGTTGGAGAACCAGCAGCAGCAGGGTGGAAGAAGATTTATTTCAGCTCTGTACAACCTCATTCATGGCTTCATTTGTTCAGATGAAAGCATGACAGACTTACAGTAGCCAATTCTTATTAAAAATAAACAGTTCGTGATGAAGTGTTGTTTATATGTTATGTAAATAACATAACTATTTATTTTGATAGTCCAGAATATTTCTTTACTAGTTATTCTATGAGAACAGTGAAAAAAGTCACACATGTGTCTGTCAAGAAAGGAAGACATGTTTAGAGATCATGAGATTGAGATGAAATGTGTTAAAGAACACTATTCTAACCTGACTGAATGAAACTACAAAGACCAACATCTTTGGGATCTCTGGGAATGATGTCACTTCCTTTAAAAAAAAAAAAAAGAGTCAAGGATTCAAGTAACAGACATAAGATGAAAAAAAAAGACAAGACACCAGAGGAGGGATTTCAGTTCTATTTTTACAAATGATCTCCCTGCAGTCGTCACACTTGTCTGTATCTTTCTGTATTATTCTCATCTTTGCACATTAGCAGTGATGTGCCGCCATATCGACCGGATCAGTATGAATTTGAAGTGCTGTTGAAATCTACTCTCGCTCCGGCACATGTGTACATGGGTTTTACCAAAGTGCTCTCACAGCTGCACCACAGTATTTCAGTCTGTTGCAATATCAATTCCTGTACCTCTGTTCAACAATGGTCTATCAATACTAATAGTAATAATAAAAACATGTTTAAAAAAATAAACGGTCTCTGTGTGTTTTTGATATGTTGTAATGTTTTTTTCAGTCTATGTGCTGGCAACAGCTCGTGCTTGTGTTTACATGTTTTCTGTCCATCAATCCAGGCCAGAAATCTTGTGGACATGAGATTTGAGTAAATCTTTAAAGGGTCTTCTTCAAACTGAATGTCCACTCTGACTCAATAATGATCTGAATACACTTTGTAGGTTATAGGTCGAGGGTCAAGGTCATTAGGCCCTCAAGTTTGTCCCTTTCTTGAAAACATATCTTGAAAACACTGAGGGAGTTTTTCAAACTTTATACTCATGTACACTCCAACTCAAGGACGAATTAACTAGATTTTCTACGCCAAAGGTCAATGCCATAAGCTTCATGTTCATCCCTTGTTTGTGAATGTGTTATCTCAGCAACACTTTGAGTGATTTCTACCGAAACTTCAAACAAAAGTCTTACCTGACTCAAGGATGAACTGATTAGATTTTGGATGTCAAAGGTCATTAGCCCTCATGTTCATCCCTTGCTTGTGAACCAACATCTCAAGAATACTGAATGATTCTTCCTCTAACTTTGCACAGGCATCAAATGTGGCTAGAGGATGAACTGACCTCATTGTCACCCCTAGAAACTGGTGGTGGTGTTGATGAGGGATGCAGGGTCAGATGAGGTGTAGAGTGCTTAGAAGCTGGACCATGACACAGATGAGGTGGCTGAGATAATGGAGGTATGCCAGATGAAAAAACCTGTGAGGATCTGGACTTGATGTTGATCCACTGGAATGGAGGTGGCTGGGGTGGAGGAGGGTTTCAGCAGCCAACTGCGACAAAAAGCTGACCATGCAAGAGAGGATGGCAGATTTAAAATATGATAGGTGCATGATGATTGGACAAACACAGCACACAAAGTCTGCATCTCTGATAATATGGGGTTCAGTTGAATGCCTATGGCGTGGGAACAGTCAATGCTGAAAAGTATATTGTGGATTTAGAGCAACATATGCTACTATCCTGACATCACTTTCAGGGAAGGCCTTGCATATTTCAGCATGACAATGCTGTACCACAAACATCATAACAGTGTCTGCAGTCATTTGGCGCATCATCAAATGAAAAGTCCAACAAAGAAGAATCAGGACTGAGCAACTAGAATCTTATATCAGACAAGAATGGGAAAACACTCCTCCCCACTCCTCCATACAACTGGCTATTTATGACTATAATATCATTTTTAAAAATTTGATTCATGTTGATTTCTTTAAAATGTTCTAGATTTTTAATATTTTTAAGCTTGAAAATTCCAAGTGTTTTCTTGAAAATGAACAGATCTTTGTTTTTTTATTTTTAAGAGAGGTCTTAATACACTGTCTTATCAATGGTTAGGTTATACATAGATATTTTGTTAAGAACACGTGCATGTGGGACTTATATGTCTAGATTTTGACAATAAAAGCACATAAAACTGATGTTTTGTGTCCTGGGGGCTCATATTTTCTTAGTTACGTGTAGAGGCCCTGAGGGATGAGCATGTATTTGCATTTTAACCACCAGGGGGCGTTCTGAGACACACAGCCTGAGCGCCGAAGAAGAAACCTACTGAAATACCACTGCGGTGACACTTTCAAGCCACTTGAGTATCATCGCTACCTATTATAAAACAGAGGATTTATTTACGTAGTTTTAAAACTAGTTACATACCGCCCTCACAAACAGGTAAAAGCCTTTTATTATCCAGATACTGTAGGGCAAATTGTCAACGTAAAGCTAGTTGCAGCTAACCAAGCCGGCTAACGTGAGCAGACTGCAAAGGGATGGTTGTTGCTAAGTAGCTAGCCAGCTAGCTGCTGTTGCACTGTTGTTGTTTACTGTTTTTGTTCACCGCAGTCATGAGCGAAGATGACACTTCAGCATCTGCGACCAAAGACAAAGACGCGACTCTCCTGCTCACTAAAGACGGGCAGAGGTACTACGTGAACAAGAGCGGAGTGGTGGACAGCAGAAACGTGAATACACCTCATGAACCGGAGAACAACGCCTCCTCCTACGACATGGACGATCCGGACGAGGAGAGCGACGTCCTGGACACATCCGACCCCAGAGACGGCGCTGCTAGCCCGGAGGAGCTCAATGACGAGGAAACGTCCGAGGGCGACAACGCTCCCAAACAGTGCACCTATGAGGGGTGTAAGGAGACCACAACTCAGGTGGCCAAGCAGAGGAAACCGTGGATGTGCAAGAAACACCGCAACAAGATGTACAAAGACAAGTACAAGAAGAAGAAGAGTGACCAGGCTATGTCCAGTGGAAAACTAGATGTAAGATTGAGCTTTGATGATTGATCATTTTTAACCTAACATAACAACATTTGAGCCATTATCTATACTTACACAGTGGTTACTGGGGATAGAAGTAGCCCAGTCTTTGTGGTGTTTAAAGTATTATTAATGAATCAACAGATAAAGTTAATTGCTTCTATGTTTTTATGCTGTTCAGGAAAACTCAGAGGAGCGGCCTGTGTCAGTGAACAAACAACGGCTTGGTGCCATGGGGGACAGGCCAGCCAGACCCTCTTTGATAGAGCAGGTCCTCAACCAGAAAAGACTGGTAAGTAATACTAAGAAAGAAGAAAGCAGATAGCTCACAGTCCAGTACTCCAAATGACAAACTGGCCCAAGAGGCTGAATCATTGATCCAGCACCAAACTCACTTGAAATATTTCTATGCTCAAAGTATCTTAAACAAACTATTCTAAACTATTTTTATTTACTTATTTTGGACAAACAAACAACAAAAATAAACCAATGATTAAACAATTCATAGTCCATCCCACAAAGTATTTCATGAGTCCGAAAAAGGAGTAGGAAGAAGCAGAAGCTTTTTGAGTCCTACCCCCCACTTACTCTCCTTTTATAATCGCCATAATGTGCCCGTATCACTCCTTATCCATATCTTAAACTTAAGCAGGAGAAGTTGAACAGGTAAAAGAAGGAAGGGGATCTTCATGCACCTCACAGGGAGATGTTGCTTCTGGAGGAGCTAAGAGCAAGAGTATCTAGAATTTAATGTAGGCTTTAAATGCTGACCTGACTTCATAAAGTTGGAATCAACAGATTATATAGTACAAGCGCAAATGTGCTAAATCCAATGGTTTGGACAACACGGAGCAAAAAGCTGCTTTGGCTCCACAAAAAGCAGTAGTTTATTTTTGATGTTTTATATCTAAAGTATATATAATCATAAAACAGTCAGGATCACTATTGTGTACCTGTTTAATTGCTCATTAACCCTAATATTTGATAAGCCAATCAAATCACAACATCCAATGCCTTTCGGCATGTTGACATGGTTAAGATGATCTGCTGAAGTTCATATTGAGTATCAGAAAGAGGGAGAAAGGTTATCTGGCACATTCCAAGTCTCTTAAACCACCTTCCCTATGCTGATGCTTGGTTTTGAACTGTAGCACATCGTCCTGACCTTGTCTACTCACATTCTTATGCAGCTACGTTGATTGCAACTAAAATGAGACCACTCTGAGATGAAACAGTGATATCACACTATTTTTGAGATTAACCAGTTTTTAATTAAATAAGTAATTATACAAAAGCCACTGGACAGCATGGCAGTGTAATAATTGTAGCGGTATTGTGTTTTTCACCCCATATAAGCCCCTGATTTCATAATAACTGAACATGCCTTCATTGGTACATTCAGCTCGGCTACCTTATCAATCAACTCTTGCGGTCTCCATCAATCTGTAGGCACTTCATGATTTACATCAGAAAACTTAGGGCTGTGGTATTTTTAAAGCAAACATGCTCAGTACTTTCAACATTATCATCATCATATATTTATTTAAATCCTCTGAAGACACGTTGATGGACAACCCTCATTTTCAGTGGTGTCATGGTGACATGGTGACTCAACTGGTCCAGCCTCAGGACCCACCAGTCTGTCTTTTTTGTATTTGAGGGCACTTCCGGTCCCCTTTTAGATGAGGGAACCAGAAATGCTTAAATGCTAACTTATTTGCGTGTTTTAGGACTCATTCCTGCACCACTATATGTTATATGTTATACAGTTTTTTGTGGTGCTGTTGAGGAATCAAGGATCCTATTTTTTCCCCTCAAAATGTAAGATGTAAGGTACCTTGATTTGCCACACAAGTTTTTTCCATGTTTCTTGAACTGTATGCTAACTAGGGCTGAATGATTTGCAAAAAAAAAATCTAATTGCGATTTTTAGCCCCAATATTGCAATTGTGATGTAATGTGCAATTATTCTTAGGTTCCTCATCTTATGTATTTTTCATCAAATTCAAGCAACAAATCATTCCATATTATAACCTACATTCTGCCATGAAACTCATCATCATACATTTAACCATTTTTTTGCAAAATGGATCTACTACAGTTTTACTTGGCAGAGAAGGGCTCTGCTCAAAAGATGCTCCCTGGGTTAGTCAAGCAGCTGCTTTGACTATGCAGGGGGCACATGGCTAGAAATCCCCATGTAGATACATTTACGACGATGTGTATTGAATAAATCCACTGTGGCATGAATCTGAATATGAGGGTGCGACAAGCTTTATGCTATAAAGGAGGGGTGGAGGAGGTGAAGCTGGCTATCAGCTGACCGCAACTTGGGGTCTGACTTCTGTGAACTAACACTAAATTTAATGAATTTAAGATAGAATGATAAATTATTTTTGGTCATATTGCTAATTTGATGTCAGTTGCTTTATTGAAGGGCATTATCATTTTTATGTCCCTCATTTTGATTAAGGAAAACATACATAAAACACAAAAAGGAGGATTTTCGTAAGAATGTTTGCATAATGTGCGTAAAGTATCTGCCACTGCAACAATATGATTTATTAAACTGATATTATGACACATTTCAAGTTAAAGACATATTGCAACTTGAGTGATTTGGAAATTGCAGCAGGTCATATTGCGATTTAATCCAATTTGCTATCAACTGCCCAGCCCTAATGCTAACCCCAGTTTCTATGTGAGAGGTAGACCCATGCCACACCAGGAAGATGTCTCATTAACTGTTTTTTCTAAGTCTATCCTATCAGGTTCTTATTTTGATATGTGGTCTATAACTGTCTATAACTTTCCTCATTCCAATGTAATACTGGCCTTTTCCTGGTTGAATGGGAGTGTTGTTGTTGTTGTTGTTGTTGTTTTTTTTTTTTTTTTTTTAAGATCTCTTAACAAAACTGGATTGATTGCCTTGATATATCTTAACTGAAATTCTCTCTCCAAAGACTAAAAAGGACAAGTATGAATTAAATTTGAATATGTGTGTTTTTTCTTCAGTCACTGCTCAGGAGTCCAGAGGTGATCAGCTTCCTGCAGCAGCAGCAGCAGCTCCTGGCCTCACAGAGCCGCAGCCAATCACAGCAGCAGTTTCAGGGCTGCTGACGCGGACTTTTTAGATGAACGGAAGAAAATTCTCATGCGGAAATGGATGATAATGACCACATAGTACTATCATTTAAAAGTATGGAGACACTGGTGGATTGATCAAACTCCTTTAAAAGAGAAGATATGAAGTAGCAGACTGACCATGTATTTAAACCATCTCTGATGCTGTTCAGGAAATAGTTTTTTACTACAGGCCAACCTTTGTTTCGTATTCACCTTTTGCCATTCTACTGAAATGACTGTAAATACAGCACTGAAACAATCTTTTTTTTTGTCATTTTTTGTATTTGAGAGGAGGTTAAATGTTTTAAACTGTTCTCTCTGAACAAAATCTGAATCTTCACTGTACTTTCTCTGTCCCCTTTTAGTAATGTTACATATTACAATCTTGAAACGTCTGTCTGCAGCCTCTCTGCAGTTGAGTGGGACTTTCAGGATGTGTTTTTGACTAAAAACTTGTATTGTTTTTTTTTTGTTTTTTTTTTGAAACTTTTGCACAGAAAATGTTACTGTAAACAAAAAGTAACGCAAAATATTTTCTGTGGGATAAATATAGGCTAGCTCTGTTTGTGTTGAAGTTATGTTTGTGTTTTAAGTTAAAGTGTGCTGTGAATATGAAACTAAAATTATGATGTTAGTATTGAAAATGCCTCTGATTTTTTTACATATCTTAATGTGATGCTTTTTTTCTTTATTGTGGAGAAAAAAAAGATTCTTGAAGAAAAAAAATGTCTTTAATCAAACAATTAAAAAGCAAACGGTACAAGAAGTCAACACATGTAAATACAGTACATTCTATCTTATTAACACTAACGACACATGGTAACACAAGTCTTTGAGTACCTATGAATATATCACATTTTCTTCTGTCATGGAGTGCTGAAACTTTCCTGATGAAAACAGAGCCGAGAAAAATTTTCTTATTCTCGCTGAAAGAAGGAACATTTGATCTTTAAACTACATGAGCTGTAATTTAACTCAACAAAACTGACTTTTCACGTTAGGGATCCTAAATGAATAGAATATTTTTTTATTTGTGGGGATGAAAAACAGGACTGTAGGACAGAAATCCACCTGTAGCAGAAGAGAACAAATGACTACCTGTGTGAAGGACCCAGAAAACACTAAAAAGTGAGAGTTTGTGTTATGACACTGAAGAAATGGGGTTGTGTGGGGAGCCCATCTGTGTGAGAACCTTGTCCAGCCACTGCAGCGGCCCATGCAGGTGCACCTCAATCCAGCAGGGGGTGCTGGTCACATCTTGGCGGTGGTATTCAGCACCCCAGCCCTGAGTAAAGGAAACAGTGTAGAGTAAGCATAAAAAACATTTTTACTTGGTAGACATTTCCTACAGGAGCCCTACGTGGACCTACGCTTTATTTTACTGTTTCTCTGTGATAATGAACAATAGTGTATTAGAGCCACTCTAAAAAATAAAAAGGATCTGTCAAAGTTTTGAGAAAAAAAAATGTTTGAGATCATTAAGTCATAAATTTAAGAAGAAACCAAACTCATGATTGTTGAGTTTAAAAAGCTGTAAATCTACAAGACTTTTGTGTTATAAAAAGTCATTAAGTTTCAACTTCATGATCTCAAAATTCGTAGCTTGGCCTCTTGTAAATACAGGTCTTTTAAAATTTAAACAGTTGTAATTTTTTCAAATAAATGTACAACTCTTCACAAAATTTTGAGTATTTTTTTTGTAAATTTACAACTTCAAACTTAAAAAAATTAGCGTCTCAAAAATTAACAAGTTGAGTAAACGAGTAAACTTTAAGTGTTTGATCTGAGTTAATGATGTCATCATCTGAGTGGTTTTCCTCAAATTCACATCTCAAGATCTTGAGAAAAGGAATCAAATCAAGCAGACACTTCAGGATCATTGGCATTTTCATCTGTGATGAGATAACTAAGTCTTGGGAAAACACTTAAATATACTCCTTATCACAAGTAAAGGAAATAAAATAGTATGGGCTTCTGTCATTTCTGGTGCTTTTATAAATCATCAAAAAAGCCTTCTCAAAGTGAAAACAGATTTCTACAAAGTAATGTCAGTTAAATGACAATATGCAGTATGAGATAAAAGACTGCATAGATATTCACCCCCTTCAAGTTGGTATTTAGTAGATGTACCTTTGCCTGCAATCACAGCACTGAGTCTGTGTGAGTAGGTCTCAATCAGGCTTGCACATCTGGACACTGCAATTTCACTCAATTCTTTGCAATACTGTTCAAGCTGTCAGGTTGCAAAAGAATCAGGCGTGAACAGCCCTTTTCAAGTCCTGCCACAAATTCTCTGTTGGATTGAGGTGTGGGCTTTGACTCAGCCACTCCTTAACATTTACCTGAATGTCCTCCAGGATTTACCTATGCTTTGCCACATTCATTTTACCATCTACCTTAACAAGCTTTCTGAGGCCTGTTGTCAAGAAGTATCCCCACAGCATGATGCTGCCATCACCATAATTCACAGTGGGGATTGTGGGGTGTGTGTTTGCGATGTGCAGAGTTTAGCATTTGCCATACACAGTCAGATGGCCATAAGGCATCATTTTAGTCTATGACCTTTCTTTCTTCTTGGTGGCCTCTCTCACTCATCTTCTTGTACTCAGTTTGTGTGGACAGCCTGGTCTTCGTGGTGGTCAATTGGCATTGCTTTGTACAAATGTACTTTTACTTTGACAATAGTTTTTTTGTATTTTTCTTTAGCCAAAAAAGCCTAATTATATTGACCATGATTGAGTTACAAAATCAATAAAAGGGTAAAACATCCAAGGGGGTGAATAAGTCTTTTAGGCACTGTATTTTGCTGATTTTTTAGGTTGTATGAAAAAGAAAACACTAACTTCTTAGTTGCTTATTAGTCAATTCCTACCTTAAATTGGCTGTAGCTAGAAGGTGGTTGAAAGTTAGTTTTTAGTATTACATGACATGATAAGAAATATTTTGAGTCATGTAGTACTTCAAATGTTAGCCCAGAATTGGTTAAATTGTAACATCATCTGTTTTTTGATTACTCTTGGTTGTTATCAAATGTTTTATATAAAGTACAGCCAAAGATCTCGTCTGGTTTTCACTGTTTATTGTGTCTTTGGTTTAAAAATAAGGCAGGCAGCAGCTGAATAATTACGAGTGTAAGATTCCCTACAATATACAAGTTAAATCCATGAAAACATGTATGCAGCTGTTTGGCTTTTGATCTTGCTGCTGTTAGACTGACAGAGGAGAAAATGACCAGAGTGTGACCACAGCTTATGTCACGAGGAACTGGAAATGCTCAGTGATCAAGCTTTATATAACAATAAGCTACAGTGGAACAGACGTTTCAAGAACTAAAGTAAAACCATCTGCATTTGTGTTTGTAATGTTTTGATTTACAGAATACTCCGTACCTTCACAAAGCTCATGCGGATGGTGCACATCTTGGTGAGCTCGTACACGACCTCAAAGCCGTGGTTGACAGACTGGGCGAGGAGCTGAGCAAACAGCTGGTTGTTGAAGATCTTGAGGCTGCAGCCGCTGGGGATCTTACACACGGTGGTGGTGTGGAAGCCGTGCTGGAAGTTACAGTTACGGCTCTGGACGAAGATACTGCTGTCGCTCAGACACTCAGCGTACACCTCGCCGCCGACATAGTACAGGTGTAATCCTGAGAGAGGATGAGAAAATCAAACGGTCTTTAAGAGGTCAAAAACAAAGAAATGATAAAATACTGGAATGTTTAGTTCAACATAAATAACATTTTGTTACTGAGGCTTGCAAACACACTAATAAAATACACAAAAAGTACTACTGCAATGATGCAGAATTACAACATTTTGCACTTTACTGTAGTAATTATTTTTCTTGATTGTATGTTACTTTATTAATTTTCCTTATTTTATTCTTAGTTTCGCCCAAATAAGTAACTTAGCAAATATCTGTTATTTTCTACAACATACACTTTCAAGATGGATTTTTAGCTGTCAGAACTTATTTGAACCTAAATAGATCAGACAATGATGCCTGTATCAATTTGTACAATCATAAGTGACAGGTGTAACATAACCAAAACACTGTAAGACAGCATATGAGAGGGAAAATTGACATTGGAGATAAGGGGAGCTCAAGAGAAGAAATCCGACTAATTTTCACACTGTGGCCAAAGTAAATGTTAATTAATTATTTATTCATTTGATTTCAACTTATAAGGAAAGTTTAATGGTTTCCTCAAATATGGTGCAAGGTTTAATAAGCTTCGTATACTCACAGCAGACACTAACAGACGTCCTTCAGAGAGCTAGTTGGACTTTAATACAGTAGGAAAATTTATTTATGTTTCACTCTCACTTCTGTAAAGAATTTACTTCAGTACTTCTTCTTTTACCAGTATTTTCCTATTCATAAAGATTTGCATTTCTACACAAGTAAGGCAAATAAAACAAGTTTTGCAAAAATGGCCATGAGGGTTTAAGTCCCTAAAAACACAAAGTATAAAGAGCTTAAGACATAATGATGGGCTATTTGGAAAAAACCAATGGGATCTGACTCCCTACTCAAACAGGTAAGTGGAAATCAAAGGTTGAAGGTTCCCTTTCTAATATTTTAGAAAAGTGGCATTAGAAGAAGAGTAAGACAAAAGCAGGGTTGTTGTTGAAATTCAATAATTTACAGTTGGTCAAGACAATGGGTGATGTACTTGTATTTCAACATTATACTGAATATAATATAGTTTATATATATTGATATTTTTATGTTTTATTTTTGGTAAATACTGATCTTAATGCTTTTTTCTTTCTCACTTTTTTAAACCTCTGGTTAAAACCTCTGGTGGTCTTACTCAGGGCAATTCTGTTAGTAGCCTGTAAAATGATCACATTGAGAACTCAACCCCCTTCCTCCGACCAATAGGTCCAATAGAAACAACAGCTCAGAGATGTGAACTAAAGAAAGTAAAGATGCTGTGCAATGAATGGGGTGAATACAAACATATACTATATAATACTGCCCCCCTGTCCTCCTCTCCTCTTTGGTTCTCTTGAACTGCTAATTGGTTTGCCACAGATTTTTTAAAATTATTACTATTATTTCTAAACCAGTAAATTTTACGTGAGACTTTGCGCCAAGGAACATGTTTTGATAAATGTTCAAAAATAAATAAATAAAACTTTCCTCCAAAGCTTGTAGTAAGATATGTTCAATAACTAATTTGAATATTACATGTGAGTTCTGTTTTTTAATACAGGGGCTCCTACACACGTCTAAAATTGAATCTTAGACCCTATAAAGGCCTATTAAAGACCTGGACTGAGAGAATTTTTTGATTTAATGAACCATTCATGAACTGTCAAATGGTAAAAGGCGAAGATACTTTTGGGTTGTAAACTTCAAACTGATGATGATTTCTGGCACATTTAATGTCTCTATTCTATCCATGTACCATGGTAATATTTATCACTTTTTCAGGTGTGTTAACCTGGTACTAAAAAGTTTAAAGATTAAAAAGGAGAATCACACTTTTGTCATGAACGACCTGTCTAAAAAGTTTTTTTTCATATTATTTTGAGGGCTGGTTGGTAGGCCTGAGAACTGTAACACAGACAAGTATTTATGCAGAAACAATGATTAAAACCATATAAAGTTGGCCAGAAAAAAAAAAATTGATAAAGACATGTCTTAGTCAAAGTGCTTTCTAAAAACATTACCATTAAGAGATTATGCAAACAGCATGGCATGTGAATTACCTGCCCGGGTGATCCAGCCTACCTTTGCCTATGTGCCTGCGTGTGTGCTCAATGGTGGAGTTGCGGTTCACGTTGGACAGCAGGCCGAGGCAGAAGCGGTTCTTGTTGTTGGACGGGTCTGTGAAGCCGTCCACCAAGACGCTGCGGGACGACGCATGGAAAGTCTCACCCACCCGGTTGTTGAGCTCGTAGTACGCTATGGAGCACCAGTACTCAGGCTCTTCGTAACATACTGGCCGTAAATCTGCACAAAAAGGAACACAAGGAAAGCTTGACTTACAAAAATATCTCATTACAAACACAAAGATTCTCGACCAGGACATACAAACATATATATTCATCCTATGTCTACAACTTCTCTATGTGAGAAGTAGATATTGTTTTTCTCAGCTCTCATCTTAAAGTCATCAATGGACACAAGTCCTTAAAACGGAGTTAATGTTTCACTGTTAATCTGAAGTCAATCTGCTGAGTGGTATTTTCTGTGTTTGTGTGAGCTTTACCTCTGTGTGGGGTGGAGAGCGTGAGTTTGATGGTTTCTGTGGAGTTGCTGGGCTTCACATCCTCCTGGGGGCTTGTCTCCATCATGCTGTATGGAGGAGGGGGAGTCTCAGCTGGAAACCACAGAAAGAGGATAAAATCATTAGTGATCAGTATATTTCTATGGACTCTGCTGTATAAAGTCAGTATAAAGTTATTTCAGATAAGTGACATGCTTGAGGATTATATTAAACATAACTGATCACATAAGGACATGACTGAATTATCTTGCTCCATTGTTTTCTCTTTAGTGTCTTTTGACTGTTAGCTTGTCTGTGTACAAAAACATGTTTATTATAAACCTGATTATAATGTGATGACTGTTATTATATAATATATTTACAGATCACTGATGTTTGTTAATTGTGATTTGTTCAGGTGCTTTAGTATATCTACTTAATTTGATGTTTAAATTGTGACGGGTTTCTTTAATTTGACCCCTACCTGTGATGTGATAGGGACTCCCAGGCTCTGCAGAGCTGCTGGGAGAGTTGGGGTAACTCTGCGAGGTGGGAGACTGGGCGAGAGAGGACGAAGGTGAGGAGGAGAAGGAGGGACAGGGCAGCGGAGGAAAGGAGTCTGGGTAGGTGGCGTTCTGGGGCATCAGGGGCTCGTTGTGCAGGGAGGCGTTCCTAAACTTTGCTAGCAGACTGTGTTGAGGGTTGAACTCACTGTGGCGGGGGACCAGAACGGGTGGCAGCACTGAGTGCCAATGAGAAAAAGGGAGGAAAAAACGTTAGACAAAGAGCCTAAATCAGATGCTTTCATATAAGATCATATCACTGCAAATCCTTTTGTCTCAGGAACTCTGTACCAGATCAGATGTTCTGCAGCCAGCAAAAGTCTTATTGTTCTGATATTAAAATCCAACAATAACATCGTCTTTTTACAGCAGAATTAGGAGATGTTCTCAGATGAAATTTGTACCTGGAGTCTCCACACGCCTGTAATGGTATGGGTTCACACAAATGTCTTTTTGCTTGGAGCCGAAGGGGAACTCGCAGCACTCCAGGGCCTTAAGCTCGTGGTGGGACTGAAGATCGGGCCAGCGCCATACCCTGCAGTAGATGACGTGAGGCAGACCCTTCCTATGTGACACCTGCAGCCTCCCATCCAGAGAGCGGGGAATCGTCACGCACTTGCCTGAAGAATGAAATGAAACAGCCAAGATCGTCAATATAGCTCAATGAGAATAAAGTCCAGACTGTGTATTACTTTAAAACTCAAGCTGTTAGAAGCCGTAATCATGAGATGATGTGAAACACAAATTAGGACAAGACTTGTATTTTCTACAAATTCTTTTGATACAGTGGTGAAGAGTAAACCTTAGCTTTAGCTTGTAGTCATAGGGGAAAAATCTAATTACTCAGTTGATTTATTGTCCAAAGAGGACATGCACTGTGTTCTGTACATAATATAAACTATACTAAACAATAAGGGGCCACTGATATCCAATATCTGGGACTGATATGCAAACAAAAAGTACTTAATGTGGCAAAAGTAAATAAACACGTAAAAAAATCAAGGAAAATAAACAATTTAGAACTACAGTGGGGTGAAAAAGAATTTGCCCCCTTTCTGATTCCTGAGGTTTTCGCATATTTATCACACTTAAATGTTTCGGATCATCAAACCAATTTTTATATTTCACAAAGACAACCAAGTAAACAGAAAATGCAGTGTTTGAATGATTATCTAATTTCTTAAGGGGGGGGAAAATCCAAACCTATCTGGTAGCTCTGTAGCTCTGTCAACATTAGTAACAGCACAGAGAACCAGCACACTCTCTGTGTCAGTACCACCCAGGTCTCAGTGTTGATTGGCTGGTGGTTCTGTGACATTTAACCAGAGAGATAGTGTTGTGGGCAGCACATTAGATGACACTGTAGAGGGTGAAAACAAAACCGGAAGGGGCGACACATCTTACAGTGGAGACAAATAGCACAACTATAAAAGAACTGATTTTGGAAGATAATTGGTCAAATAAAATTCTGAGACAATAATCGGTTAAATGCCAAATATTGGCATCAATAATCAGCCAGGCCAATAATCAGTCCACCCCAGTTAACTTCCTGTCACTCTCTATTAATCCTATTTAAGCCACTCAGTTTAGTCATGTGACCACCAAGATCTAAAACTACAAAATCATCTTAATATAACAGAGGCTTACCTTGTCTACTTTCCATAAGTATAACTGAAACTCCCATTAAAGCCACTCATTTCTGACCCACAATCACCTGGCTGGTAAATTACACAAGTCCTGAATCTATATCTTTCATCTGCTCTGTTTTGCCATGATAATGAGTAATATCCGGCTGTTTTGTTCTAGACATCAGCTTATTTATCTTGTTATCTTAGGATAACAAAGCTGGTTTGAGTCTGACGAGTTCATTTCAGTTTTCCAAGACTTATTTTTCTCTTTATCTGGGTATATAAAAAGCTGGTCTACCCAATGTAATGGACCAATTAATTATATTAAAACAAAGAAAATATTATATAAAAAAAACATTTAGATTCTAAAACAATCTGTGTTTTCTTGTGATAGCTGAAAAATTTCTGTCTATTTAGAAAACATGAGGCTGGTCACTGCGAGAGGCCTGACCATGACATGCCATGTTGTAATTGCTCACACTAATGAGGTTAGTCAGGACTATTTCTATGTTTGTTTTATGCTTTTGCACCTCATACGAGGTAAAGAGGTTGGGGTTTCAAGAAAACTACTGGAGTAATTATAAAGGGAAAACGCTGAGAAAATGCTTGGATATGTGTCCAATCAGGGCTTCTGTAGTAAACAACTAGACAATATGACTCCTTATGTTATACTCACTAGGCTGTCCTGGGCAGCTAAGGGCTCTCTCCAGCTCCTCCATTGCTCCTTTCTTCTTCTTTAGTTTCTTCACTAGCGAGTCCACTGCCTTCTCTGCCCACTTCTCCTCCTCGTCCCCTTGTTTCCAGCCAAGCAGACGCTTCACTGCCGGGCTGGTGAAGGAGAAGAGGGACGTGATGGAGGCAGACGAGTTCATTATGAGATGGGTAAATGGGTGGCGAGATGAGCTTTAACAAGGAATTTAAATTTCCTGGAGGGCAGGAGCAAGGATGCAAATAATGAGAGAAGCAGTGTTGAGTTTAAGTAAACAAAGTTTGCTGTCTTGTTTTCTTCTCGAGTGGTGCTGGCTGAGGAGCTGAACTCTGAATCTCTCCTCTCTGTGTTGGCACACACAGGATCCGGCAGCAAGCGTCCTGCTGGGAAGGTTACTCCTTGCACAGTCAGATATCCAGGTCAAGTTTCAATCATCTGGCAGGAGAAAAGAGAGAGAGCATTAGCAGCTTATTTAGTATAAACATAAATAAAGTCAAACTGTTAACAGAGGAAGCTTTAGGATTTAATTCTAAAGGGAATTTAACCTGAGTCAGAGCTGTGATAAGCTTGTCTGGAGTGAAATATGAGAATAACGCTGCATAAAAAACCACATATTTAGCTATCTGAGCATCAGAGGTGGACTTCCATGATAATAATGCAGAAGGATACTGATATTTCCAACAAGAATGTTGTCATTTCCAGTTGGGAATGAAGCCACCAAAAGTGTTTTAGAGTGAGCAGGGCAAAGATGGCCAGGCTCATCATTTCTAGATTCACCAACAATGAGGAATGTCCTCTCTGGCCTCTGTTTCGATGATCATGCCACTGACGCCCAGGAGCCATACTGTCTGGCCAGAACACATCACAGGACAGGAGGGGGAGAGAGGGAGGGAGGGAGGCAGACAGAGGGAGTGCGAGAGAAAGCTCTGCCTTTTTATGCAGTTGTCTCTTCTGCTCATCTTCAACAAGGTGGTATGAAAGACAAATGTAAAGAAAAAGCTGCATTACATGCATGAATATCACAAAATCTAATCTGTAAGTATTTATTGTGGATCATTCAAGGAGCAACATCGTACTAAAAAGTTTCTCAAATTATCATCAGTAAATGTGCCTGAGAATATATTTTTTGTAGTTTACACTATCAATAGATTGATTCACTCATTTAAACCTATGTGACAGAGTGTTAAATCATGTTTGGCCCATCTTTAAGGGCAGAAAACAATGTCTGCTTCATCCTCCATTCTACAATACACACACAAATAAATAAACATTAGATCTGGTAGCCATGTTTTCAATAAGACCAATCCAGACAGCCATACAAGCATGTGACAGACCCTGGTTTCCCGCACACAAACAGACAGCTGGGGTTTACAATGACAGCAAAAGCGCACGAGCTCAATGCGGCATCAGCCCACCGCTGCTGCTTTATTATGGAGCCTGGCGTCACTCAGTCTGCAGGCTCAGATAGGCTAATTACCTAATGCTTTATCACCAGGACACCCCTGCCCAAAAAAGTAAACACGCCAGCTTCCTTTTACTACTACAACAACGAGTCATTGAGCCACGGTGAAGTCCGGGCTGTGCTCAAACCTGTCAACACGAACCACTGAAGTGGACTAGAGCGAGTGAAACTTGCTCAGACAACTATATTATTGTCTCATATTGAGTAGGGTCAATGAAAACTCGAGCAACACAAGTACAGTGAAAAATTATAGCAACCTAATAACTACAAGGATAGAATATTCGTTTAGGCACTATAAAATATAAAAAAATGACCATATAAACATAATAGTACACACAGATTTCAGAGTGTCAACAGGCTCATATGATAAAAATAAAATATATAATTGACTGAAAGTTTTCCAAAAACGCTTTTCAGTTCAATTTGCCAAAGCGAAACCACAACTTCCTGAAATATTCAAACAAGTAGCCAAACATTCCCACAACAATAGCCTACAAGACACTTCAGAAAAAAGTCAAAAGAAATTTCTAGAAGTAAACAACAGTAACTTCCTCACCTCTGCCGTAATAACAAGTGCATCAGACAGCCTCGTGCGTGTCGATGCTTCGCTTTCTGATGAGGTTCAAGCTGGAGCCGTGAAGGTGTGTCTGAATGTATGTCTGTGTGAGTTGTGTCTGTGAGCGTGTGTTGGCGTTGACATGTTAAATCAACGTCGATGGATAAAACATCCGGTTGGGAGTTTCAAAACAAAAGCGTAGTTCGCCAAAATAGTCCCTGGCGAGAGGTGACAGCCAGAAGGGGAAATCCGTACAGATGCTCAGATGCTCTAGTTATAAAATGAAGGCTATGCTTAGATTACATATATTGCTTTACAATATATAAATGCTAATAGACTAGTATATTTTTCAATTATATATTTAGGTATTTTAATTTTGTAAGGTTTTCTCTTCTGTGTAGCAGGTTGTGTAAATGTTTTGTTTAATTAGAATGGGTTTCAATGTTGTATAGACAGCATGCTAATTATTATTTAGCTTCATTACATTTTAAAGCACCACTGAAATCTAGACACAACAACAAAACAAATAGGTCTTTCCTTCAATATATTTTTGATCAATATTTAATGTAAGAATTTCTGTAGGTATTCATGATTAAGCTCCGCTTTTACAGTATACTTAGAACTCTTCTTGTTTTTTTTTTTGGATTTTTTGTGCAGACAAACCTGCCTCTATTTAGAAGGAAAATAATGAATTTGGGGTAGACCAAAGCTTGTGAACTTTACGGCAGAAAAAAGAATTTGTTATGGATTGAAACATTGAAAAATGTTTGATAACATAACGTGTAGAATGATTTTTGACTTAACCACTGATCTGTCTGCCAGTTTTTGTTTGTTTTTTTTAATGTAATGAGACATTAGGATGTAGTTATGGACTTATTTTACATCACTATGGTTGCAGGGGGATGTTACAGATGAACCAAAGTGTGAGCAAAGGGACAATGAGCATTTGTACGGAAAGCAATGCAGCGAGTACATCACGTAGCCAAACAAAAGCATTTGGGAAAGGGCAGAGCCTTTGAAAAAAAAAACTCGGAGGGTGATTGGGTGGACGTTCTGTCACATCTTTAAGGGTCAATCAGAGCAACAAAACACATGACGTAGCCGCTAACAAGCTGCGCCTGCACCCCTAGACTAGGCTAAACTCCATAAAGAACTACATAACACCAACCATGGCAACTGTAGACATGTCAGTACACGACTTTTGTTGTTTTTGAAAAGAAAACAACTCACTGCTGTTCTTTGTTCTTCTTTTAACGAAGAAATGTCATCAAGTTCTGATAAAATTTACGCTTTAGCAGCATCCACGCTAATGTCGTCGTCCATACTTGCACCGGTCTCTTCTCGTTGCTTGCATATGTCATGACTCTGGTGCCTGAAAGTACTGACCCTCGACTATTGGTCATGTCGCCTTTTTTTTTTTTTTTTTTAGATTTTTGGGCCTTTTCGTGCCTTTATGAAATAGAAGAAGACAGTGGATAGACTTCGAAACAGGGAAGAGACGTGTGGTAAGGGGCCACAGGCCAGATTTGAACCTGGGCCGCCCTTACATGGTACGTGACTTTAAACCACTTGACCATCTGCGTGCCCCGCTCCTGTCACATTCTAACCAGGCCCAGATGGTTCAGATGGGAGCTTTGCAAAATGGATTTGCCAGTAAGAAACACAGAAATGGGCGAATCCATCTGCTTTGCAAGGTTAGCAAAATGGGTTGAGTGACAAAAAGAAGTGGCATAAATAGGTAAAAGGCGGCAAATATGGGTTAAAAGTTACAAAAAAAAAAGTTTCAATTGAGTCAAAAAAGCATTATAAATGTTAAAAGTGGCAAAAATGGGTGGAAAAAGAGTTTAAAAGGTAGCACAAACAATTTCAACATCAGAATCGAAACATCTGTTACACACTCTTGGGCTCCAAATGAGGTAACTGTTAGCCAGGATGCTAACACACATGATCCAACATACATGCGCTGATATCATTAATCACAACTGGGGAGGGCCCATTTGCTGGGGTTTTCAGGGTCCCAGTCATTTCCGTGGGCAGGCCCGACACCAAGCACACTATAAACGAGTTACTGGGTGCGGGGGAAAAAAAATCGTTTATTTACCACCTTTTATTGTGAAGGCTCCCCTATAATTGCTTCCGGTTTTGTCGCAGCAGTGTGCGGCTATCTTTACGCAGGTCTGTAGAGCCCCGGAGCCTCCGCTCCTCCAGCCGAGCGCCACACATCCTCGGCGGCGTCAGCCTGGCTGGAACCGCAGCGCCTGCATGTGAGATCCCTCCGCCTCCCTCTCCTGAACTTCAGCAGGATTTGAAGGATTTCACATTCAGGCCCCGCAGAAGTCCACGTGCGTGTAAGCGCGCCTGTGCGCGTGCGTTCCACCTGAGCCGTGCCCAGTCTGCCAGTCAGCCAGGGAAAGGAGAGCTGGCTCTAACTGCCGGGGGCCCGGAAGGCAAAAAATTTGACACCTGTTAATTTTTTTCCAACGAGTGTACTATTTCTTAAGGACAATGGTTACACAGTTCACGCATGTTTTGACACAGTTTACAGAGTTTTTGTTTGTTTTTGGAAGTTAAACGTCCGTGACGGGATCTTTGGTAGCCTATATTACTTTATGACAGTTGCTAAATTGATTTGTATGCTTTCTTATAGTGTGAAAAGTAAATATGTGCTAGTTTAAACATTTATGTTTAATGTAGACAGCCAAGGACTATTTAACTGTGAAATCAATCGCTAATAAGTTGTATCTGTAACTTTGTTCATCTACCTTTAAATAATTATTCTGACTCTTGTGCAGCACTTGCGCTAAACACCTGTAGACTAAACTTGGGGGAAACCATCCTCCTAAAAGGCAGGACTGTAGAAATATCATTTTTCTTTATTTTCTGATTTCGTTTATTCACCTATTATTGTGTTTGGAGCATACAGGGGGAGTTTCTTCTCATTGCGGATGGACACGATCCTTCATCGGGAGTGCCTTGACTGGTCCAGTTAATGACGCAAACCCTGCTGGCGACAGCGAGTCTACAAGTTTGACATTTTCAGTTTACTGCTGCGGAACGTAACAATACTCCCAACCCCGAGTGAAAGCACTCCGTGGAGCGTGCCAAAAAGATCATCATTTTGTTTTATTTCCACCACCAGGTGCATCATCAAAACTCACCACCAGGATAAACTGATGGTGCTCTACATAAAAGGTGGGGGTCTGACAGAGCGAAAGCACATCCAAAACCTGGTCCCGGGACCTACAGGGAACCCGCGTGGAGGACGAGCAACAGCCACGTTACCGCGCTACATGTGTCCTCAGAAAGTGTTTTTAGGTTCAAGTCTTTCAGTTTTATTTCAGGATAACAGACTAAATTGGCAGTGAATACCGGAGATCAGATCAATAAGATATAGCCTATACTTGTCAGTGTTTCACTTTTAGGACAGGAAATGAGAAAAGGAGTGATCACATTATGGTTCATCTTCTCTCTGTGTCTTCTCTGGCAGCAGACAGACAGACAGACAGGCAGGCAGGGCACAAACAGGATGCGCTCCCCGGGGCTCCGAGAGGCCACAGAGACATCCGCATCAGCGCCCCAGACCTCAGGCTTGCATAAGAAAGCAGCAGTAAAAGAACTTCATTTAGTCAGACCGCAAAAAAAACTTCTCACAAGACACTGATGTCCACAGAGGTTGGGTAAAGGGAAAAAGTGTCTGTAATGAAAATAGTCCAGGTTATTCTTATTTTGGAAAGCCAAAAATCTGAGCTTCACCTCCCAAAACTCTGAGTGGAGCAGTTATCATTGCATCTACTTTAAACTATATGTAGTTTTTAAACCACAGTCAGTCACTAGGAGTCAGGTCATGTAGATTTCTGCCTGTCATACATGGGGAAGCATACTCACACCTACAATAGTGAAAGATACATTTTGTCGTACTTCAAGAATAGTAAAAGGAAAAGACACATAACTGATAGACGGTCAGATGAGCACACTTCCTACTTAAATTTCATTAAATGTCTAAAATACCTTAGAGTTATACTTAGCACTACTTAATAGTTTGAGCTCAACCATTATCACTAGTTTAGTCCGCTTTTTTTTTTTTTTTTTAAACGTAGCAAGTAACACCTGGTCCTGGAGCTTTACATTGATCAAAAGAAAGCCTCCCAAATAAAAGTGGAAACTGATGAATTTTTCATTCACTCTTAGTACTCTTTGGCTTTAAGTCATTGAGAAAATGGGGGAAACTCAGACTACAAACCCTGATATAACTGAACCAATTCTAGGCACTTGAAAGGGTTGAAATGCATAAAACGGCCTTTAATTTATAGGGCTATAAACACTAAAAATACCAGTGCATATCATATTGTGCCTTCCTCTGGATGTGATGACACACTGAGAAAAAGACTAATTGCAGTTATTAATTTGTGGTTATTACTCACAACAAGATAATATGGTCTCAGACCCCCTACTTTTAAGAGTATTCCCTTCCATAAGCCCCACTGGTCTGAGAGATATCAGAAGCACTCCTGGTATCTCTCTTCATCATCCATTGTCGTTTTAAGGAGGACAGATTTAATGATATTAAACCCCGTCCTTGTCTCCAGGAGTGTGCCTGAGGATGGCTGCATGGCTCACCCCCTCAATTTTGTATTCTTTAGCCTTCAAGAGGACCTATTTTTTTTAACCTAGGATCAACAACCTGCCACTGAAAGCAACTGCTAACTCTTCTTTAGTTATGCTAAATTCATAGACTCTTGATAACAACAGGAAGGAGGTACAGAGTTCCTCTATGTAAACATAACAGATACAAGCACTCATTCCTCCCACTGTCAGTGAAGCTCATAAATGAGCAGATTGCTCAGGATAGCCAGAAAAGAGAGTCTGAGGTCATGTGATGCTGAATTTGCACTAAAATGCTGGTATGCACTTTTTATCTGATCCCCTTGATTATGTACTTTTATTTATTATGTAATTGGTTGTTTCTTTTACCAATTCTGACGCATGAGTGGAATGTGCTGAATGTGTTGTCTGTGCAGCAGACCGCTCTGCCAAAGACAAATTTCTCCCAAGGGAGACAAATAAAGACACTTTGACTTTCACTTCTTGAACTTAACAGATTTTTTGGCCTTCTGCTTGTTTTCCTAACCCCCCTCCTCTCCTTCCTGTTAAACACATACATTTCAATAACCAGTAGCCCGACAGTACTTTTCTCTATTAATTCATTAAATGCTTTTTCAGTAATACAACTATGACCAAATGTAAAATACCATTTTACAGGACATGGATTAAACTTCAAATGTTGCATTTTGTCCAGCTAACCTTGCAACATCAAAGTTCAGTTTATAGAAGCAAAAGATGAAAAGAGAGATTTGGGAGCCTGTAATCACAGAATGTTAATGCAAATTACTTAAAAATAAGGAAGGTTTAATGAATCAATGATTACAATAGCACAGACTGTTAAATGATTGGTTGACTAGTCCTGGTGAGTAAATGAACTCTACTGAAACCATGAACTATTTCCATTTTTTATTTTAGTTCAATTCACCCAGCCCAGAGACCCATTGCCATGTTTCCTTAAATATACAATCCCTCCCTTTTTAAATCGATAACATTCATTCTACAGGTCAGAAGCATCACTCCATGATTTTGAGATCCTTTATGTCAACAAGCCTCGTTCACTTACAGCTGTTGGCCACAAAATAAATGTAGAGTAACTTAGTACATGGCTCAGTCTCGGACATTCTGTAACTGTGGCAACAGAAGTGTGCGTGTAACAACGGCCATCACAAGCCAAATGCAATTTTTTGAAAAAGGCAGGACGGCAAAACCTTACAACTGTGTTGTTGCTTCACATCTGACATCAGATGTGACATATGAAGCGTTGATCTTTTTTTCTTGATTACAGTGACAGACACAGCGTTAATCCCACCTCACACAAAGGTGTGACTGCCCTATCACAGGCTGCCTCTAAGGCACCAGGGCTCATCTGATTGGCTAGTCAGTCTTTTGTGGTGACTGCAGCTTCCAGGCTCCTGTGATGTACCGCAGTCGAATGAAGACCAGGTCGATGCCCATCTGCAACCAGCTCCAAAACGGGATCAGCTTAGACCCTGGCAGAGCAGACACACAAATTATTATATTATGAAGTTTTCAAAGCAAATGCAAGAAAATTAGTTGTTTGTATACACTGACAAGCCATGCAAGGACTCTAGCTGGAATCAGTCTCATAACCTGTGCTGATGATTGACAAATAAAATGGCATTAAAACAGTAAAGAATATACAAATACATGGACTTAAAAACCCTACAACATGATTGAATTCATAAAATATTAGAATAAAAATAAAAAATAGGAGAAACTACCCAATGCCAGACTTGCAAACGCACTCAAGAGATTATCAGAGGCTTTGAGATAGGCTGCAAAGTAGAAGGACACTGAAGCATACTGTATGAAAACCGACCTTCTATTTCAGTCCAGTTGACAGCCACCTCTGCTATGGGGATTTTGAAACGCTGGGCAATATACAGAAGCTCCACATCAAAGGCCCTGTGACAAGAGAGAAACACATGCACAACAGATGGTCAAAAGTTGCATTAACATTCATGTTTTATTGCAGCTACTAAAGAATTTAGGGGATGGTCACTAGGGCTGGCTAGGGGACATTGGTACGTATTAGTACTCATATAAACAGCACCAAGTGATGGAAACAGTCACAAACTAAAAACAACAATATCACATCAGATATATAAGGCACATAGTATCAGAGTATTGACACTTGTAGATTACGTACAATGGAGTATTAGGGCCACACACACAAAAAAAAGAAAATTTGTTTATTTTTGAGAAAAACTAAAGATGCTGTGAAATTTACGCAAACCAAAGCTTAGGTTTTTGAGATTTTAAAATTAAAAAATACCTGATAGCATGGAAAAAAGTCCTTCCAGATGAAGTAGTTTTACTTGCACAAGTACTGCAGTTGAAAGCCTAATCAAATTACTTTTAAGATCAAGCAGTAAGGATGTACTTGTGATTTTAGCCCAGAATCATCACATCATCATTGGCACCTGTATTTAGAAAACACATTTCTCTGAACTGGGGCTGTTTAACAACTGTTTTCAGTTTGGTTTCATGTAAAATTACAAATTTATAAGGTTATAAATTTGAGACTTTAAAAACTTGAAATTTTTGAGTTTCTAAAGAAAAAAATGTATGAATTGTAAACTTAAAAATTTTGAGTTTGTCCCATAAATTTACACCCTTTTACTCTCAAAACTTCAGAGTTTGGGGCGTACTTGGGTTTAGAGAATGTGCATGGTTTGTAAAGTTTTGTTTAAGGAAATAATCAGGTTAACAGAAATATGTTTGTATTGGCCAGGAATGACTTGTAAATATGTTTTTTTAATCTAAATGATATTTTTTATAAAATGAAAACAACACTTGTTATCCATTGTGATTTCCAAGGCACTTGAGGCATGCCTAAACATTTTTATTTATGATGGTGGCATAATCAAACATCTCTTCGGGACTTAGTTGATGGACGGACATCTTCTCCTTTACTTTCTGCCATACTTCACCCTTACTTGAAAAGCAATTAGCAATATTTATCAAAAGCAACTGCATGAGGTGACCAGATATAATTCTACAAACCTGCTTTTTAAAACCCGGTTGATACACTTGTCAGATTAAGATGACATGAAATCTTTCCTCTTCTAATTGTATGACTATGTCTGATACACATAACTAAAAGGAGTGCGGCTCCTTACCATCGTTCTACATGGAGAGAGGAGAAGGTCTTGAGTGCAGCCTCACGTGTGAAAAGCTTGAACCCACACTGCGTGTCCTTGATCCCTCTCACACAGAAGAACCACACCAGGAAGTGAAAGCCATACATGAGGAACGTACGAAACAGAGATCGCTGCAGCAAAGACACAGCAGTGGTTATTGATTGCTTAGAATGACAAAGGTTACAAAACTGTTGTCCTCAATCAGACATGTACCTGAGCTACTGAGTCTTTCTCCAGGTGAGCTCTGGAGCCACAGGAAATAGCCATGTTCTCCTAAATGGAGAGACAGGTGTTATTTAAGAATGACAACAAACAGACAGCCATGTGCAAAACTAAATGAAAAATCACAAAACAGTTAATGTATTCTCACTGGTTTAGGGTTTAGGTCATTAAGCCCAGCCTCCACTTTGTCCAGATCAGAAAACTTTGTGGCTCCATCAGCATCAGCCATCAGTATGACTTTTCCTCTGGAGCTCATAGTTCCCTTTAAAAGACAAAGAGATGGTCGGTTCAGCACTGTTGATGCTTTTCTGCTGCATAAAGGAGAGAGTCTTAAGAATCTCACCATCCTCACAGCTCCTCCTTTCCCTCTGTTCTTCACCAGTGTCAGGACTCGCACTTTATCTGCACCATATTTCCTGGTGTACCCTAGAGCGACCTGGCAGAGCATCACAACAAATCAATACTAATTTGACATGAAACTCAATTAAAACAAAGCAGAAACAGAGACAGAAGCAACTCTAATGCTGAAAAAGATTTGAGTGATCACCTCTGTGGTTTTGTCTTTGCTGCCATCATTGACCACTATGACCTCATAGGTAAAAGAGGGATGCTCTCTCTGTTAGGAGGGAGAAACAAAAAATGAGAGGTACTTGTTTGACAACAAGCATTTTTCATATTGATTGCTGCCACCTACTGGTCCCTTTGGAAATAACAACCAGCCAAAATAACTCTTTCCTTTGACTACATCCTCTCTGAAGATGATTAAACTCCTCTTTGGAGATCATTCATTGTGTCCTTTTTGAATTATAATTTAAGTAAAGCTGACCTTAAGAGACTTAGCACTTACCTGTCTGTTTTCCAAATACTCCATTGCTTCATCCAGCATCACAGGCACTATGACACACATCCACATATATATTAGCACCTACTTCTGCATGTTTTGTATAAAGCAGAGAACAGGATTGTTGGCTTTAAACTGCACTGATCTACATGACAACTGTTCTTTTTATTGGCTGGCATAAAACAGAGAAACACTCTAAAACTTTGATGATGATTTCTTAAGTAGCAAAGACATACAAGACCCTTAAACACACACTTGTAATACACCATTTACAATACCTTCAATATTCATACCTTGAACGTGCAGCGAAATAGTATTATGAGATGACATAAGAATGTTTTTTTTTATATATTATTAAAATAATTCAAAAGCTAAATCTTAAATTTATTTATGGGACTTTTCGGCAGTCTGCTGATCTTAAAATAAACATGGCTATAAACAGAGACCATGAGCTTAGGTGACTGCAAACATTACTGATAGAAACCAGAGGCTCTCCCACTCACTGCGGAGCTCCTCGTTGTAGGCTGGTATCACCACAGAGAGTTCTCTGGAGTGGGGATCATGTAAACTTGGGAAAAGCTCTTTCTCCCCCGTGGTAGTGAGGAAATATTTCTCTTTCTCGTGGCGTGTCAGGTTCACCATCTTTGCTGTGACGTGGGCCACTATGAACACCTGTGAAAAAGAGAAACGTGAGACTGGTTCTCCTATTTCTCTTTCAATGCAGTACTTTTGTAAGTTTATACACACAGAGGTACTAATCATACACTTACATGACAGAATTCTAACAAAAGTTTGTAAAAATTAGGAAAAAAACATTGCTTTAGGCTGAGGAATTAATCAAAGTTTAGAATAAATCACAAAATATCAACTACTGTAATTTTCACATTGCGAATAGTGCAAGATTTCTTTTAATGTGTTAAAATAACAGTTCAGTACTTTTTTGCAGTAGAGATGTTATGCTCTACATATCATGCCAACATTCAAGTGTCATTCTTTTACCACAGTATACAAAAATGCATACTTGGTTCATTTTTTATTTTCTATTTAAGTCAAAAGGAGAAGGACAGAAAAACTATCATTCCCTTCAATCTGACAATTCACATTCAATTTGCAATATGATTCCAAGTGAATGCAATTTGATATTTTTTCCAAAAATTCTTCACTCCCAGCATTGATTGTTTCTGTTGCTATTTAAAATGTTTTGGGCCTTTGTATGTCTTTATTTTAGAGAGAAGGAGAGTGTCTAAAGTCAGAAACAGGAATGAGAGATTGTGGTAGAGATCCAGATATAGTCATACACCAAGGTCAGGAAGCACAAGTCAGACTTGAGCCGCCCACGTAAATGGGACACGATCTAACCACTAGGCTATCCGAGCCCTGCATTAATCCTCAGTGTTATAATATGAACAGAAAATCTCTAAAATTGGCATCATTGCCATCCCTCAAGAAAAACATGGGGTTACTATCGTAACAAAACCATGTTATACTTTTTTGATTTCATTGTAATATGTCAGATCTTGTAAACACACATCACTATGTATCTGGAATGATTCACAATCTATTTACTTTTTTTTTAATCTTGAGGGGCCCCCAAATCTATGATCTGGGGGCTCATCAAGGCTGCATTTAAACGTACACTCTTTTGCTCTTCTATTAAGTGCAAATGGAGCATACTGCAAGACGACTTCCAGGAAATTATGGGGCAAACAATGAACCAACATTAGCCAGCACAACGTCTGAATTAGACTGGAAATTATAATGAGTCATGAATCACCCTTGGCGTCACCTGCAAAAGGGTGGGTTAAGAGGAGAGCCCACTTCTTTCTTTTTCAGGACCTTCCTGTGTAACACACGTCCACACGTTGTTGTGTATGGTGATTGATATTATCATCTGCCAAACAGGGCCTGGTAGAAAAAGTCTGGGAACCACTGATCTAATCCATGTTGATGCTTGGTAAACCTGTTCCTCCCAGATGTGAGGCATCTTCAGGAGCCTTAATGGAGTAACAGCTTTCTTCCATTCTGTGCCTTGGGTCTAGTTTTGTTTCAAGCTATGACTTCCTGGTTATTAAAAACTGAATATGAAGTTGAAAACAACCGAGAATTGAGATGCTTCATGAAAAGGAGTAAGCAACTTCATAAAAGCTCATACAATTCCTATCCGGCATTCATACCATACATTTCTTATTTTCTTCTAGCATGTTAAAATACATTTAAGAGGAAACTCCACACTTTAACTGTTTACCAATGATAACGTTGTTTTAACTCGGTGAATGTTTTCAGCATTTTCTTCACGTTGCTGAAGTTCGACTCTTACCAAAACTCTCTCAAATAAATCCCTACTTACACAATATTTTAACTACTTACCACAATCAAACCCAGGGCTGCTAGTGCGGCCAAAGCTTGAACTATTTCGCACAGTAAATCCATCCTCCTCCTCAGGTAACCCCGCAGCCTCTGACAGACCACCAGTCCAACAGGCTAGCTACACTGCTAGCTCACTTTCCCTGCTTTTCTTCGTGTCGTATGGCCCTGTGTTGTGACTCTCCAGCATATACAAGAAAGTACAAATTCCTGTGATAGTATTTGAGTGGGAAAGCTCAAAATTTAAGCGCTCATAGTCCCATTTCGCTGTGGGCAGTTCAGTGAACTCCACTTCCAATCACAGCTGAACACAGCGGCGACGCGGAAGTGCCAGGACTCTTCTCGACACATCATCAGTTAGAGGCAAGAGAACACAGAGGAGCGCTACGAGGCCATCAGCGACACAGACACTGCCCTCTAGTGGACGGCGCCGACAAAAATGATGCAAGAGGAGTCAAAGGATTTTTTTTAAAGTTTTAATTAAAAAAAAAAAAACTTTTTAAGTGTAATGATGTCTAGTATCTTGGCAATGTTCTTTCTCTGTGTGCTGAGTCATATAACTTGACAAAATTATCTCTGGATTTCTTTTTAACAATGAAGGTATGATAGTTGAAAAAACATTGTCTATGAAGAGTGCCCCCCAGGACACACACACCCTTTGGTGTCTCGCGACCACCCCAGGGATCCCGACCCCCACTTTGGAAACCAATAGCCTAAAAGACAGTTTAGTGCTTAAATTTTTAGCACATTTAAATTATGTGGTCCGCTTATTTTCCAAGTCCAAAGAAAAAGAATTTGATAAACTTGTCTGATGTTTACTGAGATGATGGGTTTACAGGTGAAAAAAATGAACATTTGCCAACAGCTATTCAGCCCATAGACAAAATAGTGGCAGTACGTTGGATGCGTACTTTCCAGTACATCAACACCTCGTTCTTCCTTCTCTTATCGGCCACCGTAGCGCGTACACCAAACCCACGTGGTTCATCAAAACATCATGGCGGCTGGTTTCAAGTAAGGCTGAACAAACCGGAGCTTTCAGCTTTAAATAAATATTATTACTATGCTTTATCCGTATTTTTGAGTTTAGTATTAAACTTACACAAGGTCAGATGTTAATTTAGTTTAATTAAAGATTAGGAATGACTTACCTTTCACTGCGCTTTTCATTTAGAGCTGTAGAGATGTGTACGATTAAGGCGGTATATGTATGTATGCGGATTAAGTTAATGACAGAAACAACTATGAAACGATTATGTCCTCAGAACACTCAGGATTACGTTGATCTTTAATGACTGGTTAATCTATTTATGGGAATTTTTACAGTGAGTCTGTAACTGATTTCTTTTCCTCTCTCTTTCATCTTCATAATCGTAAACTTTCAGGACTGCTGAGCCTCTTGAGTACCACAGAAGCTTTCTGGTCAGTGATCAACTATTTCAGCTAATAGTTAACTCAAACTTGTTCTGCTAAGCACCAGATTTATTTGACAATTTATGACTTGTGTTATTATTATGGTTGGGGTTTTGTTACTCAGAAAGAAAACTGTCGGCCTGATGGACGGGAGCTGTCAGAGTTCAGAACCACAACACTGAACATAGGTGAGAAAAAGCACTGACTCAAAAACTACTCTAAATGAATCATAATGACTGTGCTTTTTAAATCTAATTTCCTTTCTGTGTCTTCTTTGTTAAGGGTCCATATCCACAGCAGACGGCTCGGCCCTGGTAAAGCTTGGCAACACAACAGTGATCTGTGGGATAAAAGCGGTAAACACTAATATTGAACCTAAATTTACTCACCTGGACAAGGCCGTCCATGGGGGGTTTCTAGGGCCCAGCCAAATGGGGGGCCCATGGAGGTCTGCAAAATCACGGTCCATTGTGAAGTTACTCTGTTAAAACGATATTTTATGTTTAACCAGAGTAATATCCACTCTTATCAGAGTAACAAAATTTGATTTTATTTATGCTGTAGTGCAGTCTAGCCTTTTTAAAAATGTAAACTCCTTTTCTTAAAACAGAATTACCCTTTTATTGATAATGTTAATGATATGGATGGGCACACTGAACTAAATCATCTGAAAAGCAAAGTCAGACTTCATAGCTAAAGCCATGATGTGGATGCCAGATAATGAAGTAGAAGGAACTGAAATAACTTAATGTAAACATGTTTTTAATAAATGCAGAAGGAGGCAAAAAAGTGCTGAAAATGGCTAAAAATTGGTTTCAAGTGGCAAAAAGTGTCGAAAAATTGTTAAAAATCGGAAAGAAATGGTTTAAAGTGGCAAATAGGGTTTAAAGAAGCAAAAATTGGACAGCAGTGAAAAAAATGGGCTTACCGCAGCAAAAAAAAGTGGTGAAAAGGGGCTGAAAAATTGTGAAAAACTGTTAAAAGTGGCAAAAATGGGCTAAAATTGGCAACAGTTGCTTAAAGAGTAAAGGTTGGCATTTGAAGTAGTGAATGGGGGTTAAAAGTGGCAAAAATAGGCTAAAGGTGGTGAAATGGGTATATAAAGTAGTAAAACGTGGTTAAAAAGTAGCAAAAATAGGTTCAACATGGAAGATGATGAAAAAATGTTGAAAATATGGGTAGAAACAGTCTTTAAAGAGGTCTTAAAGGGGACATATTATGCAAAAATTACTTTTTCAGGCTTTTCTAACCAAAATGTGTGCCCCTGGCCTGTCCACAATCCCCTCAAGTACCAGAAAAATGCATTCCCTCCTCCCCTCTCTTTCTCCACCTTTCAGAAAATGTGTGCTGAAACAAGCCGTTCTCAGATTTTCCCTTCATGATGTCATGTGGGGAGTTAGCACTGCGCCCAGGTTTGTTCCACCCTCCTCTCCTGATCTTCCTGAGATGCTGGATAGCTCAGTGGGTTACCCTGCTGGCTTTGGTCTGGAGGATTGATGGTTCAAATCCCTGTCAGGTTTTAACTTTGAATAAAAGCATCTATAACATTGTAACATCATGAGCGTCACATCCATTTCCTGAGAGGGGTGTGGTCAGGGGTGGAGTCAGATACATCAGTAACATTTAAAGCCACAGACACAGAAACGGCTCGTTCTGAGAAGGGCTGAAACAGAGAGGTTCTTAGACATGTAAAAATCCAATACTGGAGTGTTTTTTCAGCAACAAACCTCACAGGCATGTTTTGGGGGCCTCTGAGACCAACATAAAATTGTCTTAAAAAGGTCAAATATGTCCCCTTTAAAGTGTCACAAATAAGTTGCTTGAACATGAGAGCTCAGTCATAGGATAACATACTTTTCAGCTCCAAAATGAGGTAACTGTTACGCAGGATGCCAACATTAATGCTACTGATCCAACCCATATTATGCACTGATATCGTCAATAAAATCACAGCTAGGGATGGCACATTAGCTGGGTTTATCAGGGGCCCAGCCAATTCTGTGGGCAGGCCTGATCTGGACCAAGTAAACACAACATCTCTTAATGCTTTTCTTCTTGATGTGCAGGAGCTGGCAAACCCCACAGTGGATGCACCTGGCAAAGGCTACATCGGTAAGTAGAACACAAAAATGCCAAAATGCATTTAGACAAAGTTTTATTGTACTCTTCCTTAATTTCCTTTTATAACTAATACAAAACTTAAACTGATTAAAATGTGGGGAGTTGCTTTAATCTGTCTTGGGAGCCTTTTACTAGTTCAGTACTGAATTGGCACTTTAAAAACAGCTGTAATTTTAATGCTGGATATGTTCTGTCCTAATGACTTATTCTCTCTAGACATGCTGGTAATCTGACTCTTTGATGCAGACAAATAATACTACCCAGGATTTGACTTGTCGTGCAGTTTTTGTGAAATTACAGCCATGATACTGTTGTAATTTAGGATTAGGTGACTGCAAATTAGTTTTCAGTTGGGCCTCTGTTGGAAGTAGAATCCAAATAAACACTGACTACAGTCCTGTCTCTGTTCTTCATAGTCCCAAACATCGATCTTCCCCCTCTGTGTTCCTCTCGGTTTCGGCCGGGCCCACCAGGAGAACAAGCCCAGGCTGCCAGTCAATTCATCGCTGATATCATTGAAAGGTGCTGCACACTCTCACACATTTTTAAACTTTTTTGTAAACCCTAAAGTCCTAAAGCCTTTGCTGCTTTTACTCAGTTGTTTTGTGTTGGTTTTGCAGCTCTGAAGTGATACAGACAGAGGACTTGTGCATTGAAAGGGGAAAGGTAAATTTACCATAATTCATCACTGATTTTTTTTTGTGTTGGGTCATTGGTCCTGATTGTGTTGGTACTGGTTGTAGCTCTGCTGGGTGCTCTACTGCGACCTGATGTGTCTTGACTATGACGGAAACGTGTTGGATGCCTGTATCATCGCCCTGCTGGCTGCTCTTAAGAACAGTATGTGCTAAGAGACATTGATTTTCTGTATAGAGTATATTTGCCTCTCTCTATTTAACATATCTTCATGACTTTTGTAAAAATCTTTGTATTTATCAGTATGTTAATATCTATGCACAGCACAACTCCCAGAGGTCACCATCAACACAGAGACGAGCTCACCAGAGGTGAATTCAGAGAAGAGATGCAGCCTCAAGATTCACAAACATCCAGTCGGAGCCTCTTTTTGTGTCTTCGATGAGTATGTAGAGTTTCAATTTTGCTTGATTTTGTGTGTTAAAGTGATGCCTTGTTTTATAATCCTGACTTGCTCTCCGTGTAGCTCCATCCTGATTCTAGACCCTACATCTGAAGAGGAGAGTCTGTCCACCGCTCAGCTCACTGTGGTGACGGATGAGGAAGATCGACTCTGTGCTATCCATAAACCAGGTTAGAGACAAAGTTTGTAATGATTCTTCATCTCCAGGTAGCTTACAATCTATGTGCATTCAACTTTTTATTAATTACTATGAGGAAATCCCTGGTGTTGAACACTAAAGCCAGTGGGGAGGTGCCAAAATCTACAGTTCCTTGAGTGTCCACTTGAGGCTGGCTGCAAAAGCCATGGAAGCCTCTTTAGGTCTCATTTTTATAGTAGAAATAATTATGCCTGATGCAAAAGCTGAATTTAGTATTGGTAGCTCATGACTTTGTACATAGTCTAAGGTCATTTTGGGTTTTAAACTCATTGGGTTGGTTTAAATTGACCTGAGAGTTATTCATAAACAGAGTCTTGTATTGATGATGCATATTTTTAGGACAACACAGACCACCAGCTCCCTCACGAAAGTCCTATGGGTTTTTTTTATAACTGAAGATAAGCTCTGTGGTGACAAAGTTAAACACTTAGACGTTTGGTTCAGTCTTATCAAATTACCATCAGTAAACATTACTTCCATATTTTTTAAGTGTAAATGCAATCAAGGAAATGAAAAGCGAATCTTGAGCTACAAAGGAAAATAAAGGGACTAAAGCTGACTAAACATGACCTAAACATCACCAACACTAAGCTTATTACTTGTGTTTCTCATGCAGCTGAGACTTTATCCATATTTCACATGGCTTATAGCAGTGGTTTTTCAACCTGTTTTTGCCCAAGGCACACCAAAGATCAAGCCAAAATCTCCAAGCACACCATATCCATTTCCATACAAAATAACCTCTTTAACACATTACAGTAAGTTAAGTTGTTATAGTTATATATGGGTCTACAGTATGTCCTTTAGGGACTCCCTATCACTAGAAATTCAAGGCTGATTAAGTCTCCAGTGTTCAGTTTCTTTAATTACTGCAGTTAATGTTCAGGCTTATAATGGATCTTATTAAAATGGTAAAAACCAGACTCAGAGAGGGTTAAATGGCTGCCAATCTGGTATGGATCACCTAAAGCAGCTCCTTAAACTTGAAATGGATCTTCTTTATAATAACACGTCAACTGAAATGATTAAATTCTCTAAAAACAACAAATTGCATTTTTTAAAAAATATTGCAATTTCAATTTAAAATGTGATTATTTCTTAAGTTTATCTTGTGAATTTTTCAACAAACACAAGAAATAAATCTTTCTGTTAACCATAACAATACTAGAAAGATTAAACTAGGGCTGTATGATTTTGAAAAAATATCTGATTATTATTAATTTTACTTATATTGCGAATTGGATGTGAATTATTGTATTGAAAGGGATGTTATTTTTTTGTAATTCTCATTTGATTAAGAAAAACATACTGCAAAAAATGTATCAAACTGGTATTTTGGCACACACAGAATCAGAATTACTGCACCTTCTGCAATGTGAAAATGCAGGATATATGGTAATTTAATCTGAATTTCAATCATTTGCCCAGCCTTATTGCAAAATAATTGAAAAATATAGCTTTGCTTGAACCTTAAAAAAGCCAAGATGTGTTTTTATCATAACACAAATTTCAAGTGTTTTAAAATTCCCCAGTGTAATATACAGATCTGAAGAAAACTGAGAAAGCATTTCTTAAATCAGCAATTTTTGGCAAGTCATGGAAGATTGATTTTTGTGCCAAAAGTGGCATAATACCACCCAACAGTGATGTGAAGGATAGGTGAAAACATGCAGATACCTGAGAGCTTTGATTAAAAATCAAGCTTATATTAGCAGATACTGATTTCTGCAGTCTTCTCAAGTTAAAACTAGTTAAAGTTATTCTGTTGTTACAAATCTGTATGAACTTGCATCCTTTTCCCATCTTAAACAGTTATGTTCCTCAAATAATAAATGATTAAATGACAGTTGACAGATGGTAAAGTAGCATTATAGCTGTCAATTCAATAAACCCTATCTATCCTGCTTCCACGTGTATGCAGTGATGAAAACCAAACCATCAGGTTTATATCTGAGTTACAAATGTATATCTAAGAGACAACGAGGTCCTGCAGTAAGCTTGATAAATCCTATAAACTGTAAATGAAATAAACACAGCTTCTAATGATCCTCTCCTCTGGCACAGGTGGGACATCACTGTCTGGAGAGAAGCTGCAGGGGTGCATCAGCAGAGCAGCGGCAAGACAAAGAGAGATCCAGAAACTCATCGACAAAGTCATACAGAGTGTACAGACACCACAATAAAGAAATTCAGACAACACCGTTTTATCTAAAAGCTGTATTTTTCCACTGTCAATATATATTCTTTTTTAATAACAATAAAACTGCTGACAAAGACTCCTTAAAAAAATTATTTCTCAGTGTCCAGAAATGCCTCACACACACTTGTTTGATGTCTCGTAAGAATACTCTCATGGCTCCTGAACTCATTCGAAGGAAATGTCTTGTTTCAAAATGTGCTGTACAAAGCAGGTACACCGTCTTGCATGTTGATCATAAGAGTCCTGCGGTTGAGCCCTGTGCTGAGATGGCTAAAAGAAGACAAACTTCCAACAGACTGAGAGGTAGAGAGCTGCCCCCAGGAACTGCTCCAAGTTCAGATTTTGCATTTTCACATATAACGCTTCATGTGGAGGATTTGGTGTCTGTAACGCTCAGCTGGGATCCGTGCTTTAAAGGGCAGTTTCTACTGGGTGCCACTGAGCAGAGGCAGGAAGATCAGGCAGCCTCATGAGGACTCCTTTGAGAATGTGCATTCATGATCCGCTCAGTCCACAGGGCCCCCATAGTGAAAAGTCTTCCTGAAAGGGCAATTTGTAGTTACAAAAGCCTACGAGAACCATCTTTTTCTGTTTCATCTCAAAAAATATCACTATGGTTCTTTAGGTGTAGGGCCCCCTGTTCTAAAAATCCCCTTACTCAAAGGTGGAAACAGTTACGGTTGTCCAAAACCCCTCTGGCAAACATTACATACAAATTTGTCAGCTAGAAAAAGACACAGAAATGACAGTCGTTTTTTTCTTGTCTGCAGGCTCCACAGTGAGGCAGACAAAGAGCACAGTATGGATCATTCACGTCCTCGTGAAGCTGGGGGAAAAGTTGTTTGATTTAGTGTGATTTGAGTCTGTCATGACTTGGGGAGCGGCTGTGGCATGCTCCTCTTCCTCTTACTTCTTGGTTGGCTGGCGGTATGTTGCTGTGGCACTCCCCCCTGAGGAGCTGCTGCTCCCAAAGCCATTTGCTGCTGCTGCATTTGGTGCTGCAAGAATTGCAACTGTCCGATGCAGAAGAAAGATGAAAAAACAAGTTAATACCAGCGATATAGTGCATGCTTTTTTCAGTGAATATAGGATATTTTCAAGCAACTGAAGCACATTTAAAGGCAATAAATTTTACTCTGAAACTGGGACATTTCAGATCAGCTGTCTTTAAAAGTCTAAAAGTGGCATGTTAGTGAAGCTGAACTATAGCCTGGTTCGACATACAGGAAGAGTGCGGGGAAACACAGAAGAGTGGTTAATGGGTTGCAGAGGGGAGGGAGGAGGAGGAAGAGAGAGAGTTTGGGGGCAGGTTTGGGAGATGTGTGTTGGGGAGTGAGGCAGGAACAGTCAAGCAGCACCAGTGGCGTTCTGGAGACACAAATAATCGGTTGTGATCCTGACGACAGACATGCAGCTCAGCAACCGTGCTCTCTGCTCTGGAGTAAGTCAGCAACTTCAACTGGGCTTGAGAAAATAACACCTTGTGTTTTCATGCTTACAGGATGTCATCTCTAACCTGACATGATGCAGTAGGCAAATTTACAACAGTGTGCTTTTCCCATGACAGTATTTCAGATTCTTTTGCTTTTGTAAGAGCATGCCTCCCGTTTCAACACGCTGTTAGTTGCTGCCATTGGAAGTGCCAGAAGCTCTTGTGGTGTGTGTTTGTGTGTGTGTGGGTTTGCAGTGCCAAACAACATTTGAACAAAACACACACAAGATGGAGTGAATGGTGTGGATCCACAGGAAAGAAAAACAATTATTTGAGGCTTTCAATGAAAATCAGACCTGGGGGATAAAGTCAATCAAATCTTCCTACTTATTCTAAGACAAATATACCTACAGATAAACTCTGTTATTATTGAAGATTTATTTTCACTGTTTAGAAATGCAGAAACGATAAGAATCAGCTTATTATGAACAAAAGTAAAGGTTAACATATTTTAAATCGCTTTATATGGATGGTTATACCAAACTGAATAAATGTTTAAAGGTCTTAGAGTTAAGCCTCAGCAGTTATTCCTTTTAAATACACTTCTATTTAACCCAGGTCTGATAAAAAAGGCTCAACATGTGAAAATAAGTTGTCTAATTTTGACCTTTATACAGAGGACAAAGTTAAAGCTCCTGTGAGGAACTTTCAGGTTTTAGCTATTCTTGGTGCCCCTGTAGGCAAAGTTGTGCCTCTTACCTAAAGATGTGTGATACTGGATTTTGCTGATATCAGATATTCATAAAATAATTTTAGCTGACACCAGAATTTAAATGTAGTTCGGGTCTAAAACTTCAGTCCTGAAAACTCACAATTTAAAGTTTCAGGATGATGAAAATGAACACAATAAAACTCCACCAACTTATCTGTTTGTACAGCCAACTTTTACACCAGATTTTTATAGCCAAAATATCAGTATTAGCAGAAATTTTTCCTATTTGCCGATACGTTATTTACCTTTTTACTCAGCTAATATCTGCAGATACCAATATCATATCAGTAATATTGTGTATCCTTACTCTTATCTCTTTGCTTATCATGTTTTTTTCGCAAGTAGTGCTTTCTGAAAAAACATCTCAACCTGATTTCCTTCAACAGTCCAATTCATCACTAAGTTTGCAATGTAAAATGTAGCAAAAATGTATTTTCTGTCTTCTGTTACTTCAGTATATTTTGGGGTAAGTATATTGCACTTCATCACATTTTAAAAAGCACCATAGTGAGTAAAAAAAAAAAAAACACTAAAAGTTAAATAGAGGAGGTCCAGGTTTTTTGCCAACAACAAGAAAATAGACAGCCATTTGGCTTTCACAACACATTACAGTCATCCCAAAACAGCTGTTGCATTTTACTTAGACTTACTTAATAATAAACACCCTGGTGGGAGATCTATATTCTTTTACTGTTATTGCTCTTTAAGAAAAGACATATTTCACTGTGAAATCCCCTTGGGTATCATAAGTAGCTATTCAATATTTAGTACTTTGAGTAAACCTTCAATGATCTACATTTTACTTTTACTTGAGTAGAACTGTAGACCAGTACATTTACCAAAGTAACTGTACTTTTACATGAGTACAGCAGATTGGTACTTTTTCCACCTCTGCATTAAACACAGTTAAAAAAATATGGACTTTCTTTTATTTGGGGATTTCTGAACCCAAATATATCCTCACCAAAAACTGTCACTCACAGCTAGAGTGCCAGGGTGAGACATGGCCATCATCTGGAACCAAGAAGCTCAAAAGTGAGGCACAGCTGCGGGAAATTACGACCCAAATTTTATAATGATGATACGGCTCACTAACAAATTGACAATTTCCTTACACTGCAGACATGCTCTGCAGGTGGGGGTAATCAGAGAGAGAGAGAGAGAGAGAAATGTCTGCTGTTAAATCCCTACTTGAATGCATGGAATATGACTCAATGGAAGTGTGACTCAAGTGGGAGTTGTGCTGAACATACAGGAAAGAGACTATAGTGAGACATGCTACTGAGTGTGTGAAGAGAGGTGTGTGGATATGAGGACCCCAAAGACCATCAGCACCACCACAGGTAGATTGTCATTATGTGTGAAAAAATGAAAATTATCAGCATTTTTATTCCCAACTTGACTGGAGAATTTGAGAAACTCAGGAGGATCTTACAAAAACAAATCAGTCCATGTCACTTCAGACCTACCAACACACTGAGCCAGAGTCTGGTTCATCCTAAGGACAAAACACAAAGAAAGTAATGTGGTGTACCGTGTACGCCAAAAAGTGCAATGAGGACTGCAAGGACTCTTATATTGGGTAAACAAAACAACCCTAACACAAGCACATGTCCCAACACAGGACAGCCAAATCATCTGTTCAGGACTTAGCTACAGGACATTCCTTTAAGGACAGCAATGTTCAGATACTGTCCAGAAGAAGATCACTGGTTTTAGAGCAGTAACAAGGTAGCTATCGATTTAAAGCTGGAAAAACCATCTTTAACTAGAGGTGGCCAACTAAAACACTTCTTATCCCCTACATACAATGTAGATTGGATTCCTTTTGCCCTGGCAAACCCCAGGAGACCCAGGAGGACATTCCCCCGGGTGAAACTAAGGTCAACCACTCTCTGGTGACCACCCAGATCATCAGGATGTGAGCGGTTAACAGAGGCTACAGTTTCTGACTCTGGTCTGAGTCTCTGTTGAACCGAAGAAGCCTTTAGGCAGAGAGGAAAAACATCTCTAAGAAACTCAATCAAGTCAGGTTGCCCCCTTGATGAAGATTTGGATAACCATGACCTGGATGAATGAACCTACACAGCCAGTCAGATAGGGATGCGGCTATAGGTAAAATAAATCGGCAATAAAGATAAAAGGCAAACTGAGAATATTAACCCTGATAACCAGCCAGGATGATAAATGGTCGACCCCTAATCAAAACATTACGAGATGATGAGTACAGACGGCATTGCTCAGCTCTGTCCAGATACACGCTTGCCTCTTGTTTTGAATTGTGGACTTCTGTTCCACAGCTGTGGAATTTTGGAATAAAAAAGGAAAAAGTGCTCAAAAAATGTATTTGTTAATTGAAAAGTAAAGCACTGTTTTTGTTTCATGGATGAATTTCACGTAAGGGAGAAAAGCTGTTAAAAGTGCCGCCCCCTTTTATGCTTAAAGCTACTTGCAAAGAATTCTGAAATAGTTTAAAGCCATAACCAGGAACCCCACTTTCAACCGCTTTCTCAGATTTTTGTGACAAATTTATCAATGAAATAAGACAAGATGCACCATTAAAACCATAAAAATTAGAAACCTCAGTGGCTTTGAAAACTCTAGGAATATGTGAAGTAATGGTACTACAAATATAAGTATGTTTGTAACCTAGAAGTTTCTTTGAATTAATGTGATCAGACCTTTAAATACAACCTTTTTCAAATGGAATTGAACTATCTTTATATTTTGATGAAAACATTTTTGTTTTATTCAAAAAAAGGAGTTCATTTCAGATTTTTTTTTACATCAGTCCTTAAAAGAGAGGGTCATCTCATAATCTGAATCTCTTTATATCATCCTTAAATGGGGCCAGTATGGTAGAAATAATCAATCTTGTGGGCTGATTTGCTTTAGTAGGCTATGAAGAGGCACCACTATTAATTTCAGTATAAAAATCCTCACAAGGGCTTTAACAAACCTCATTGTCTGTCAGAATACAATGTAGCATCATGTACATTGGCCTGCTAACTAAAGTCATGAAAAGTTCACCTGTAATTTAGCCTCAGTGTTGTACAAACATATTGTATGTAAATGTGTATATAGATGTTAAAGTTGCTGTATTACTTGGATCTGTGGCTGGTGCTGCTGCTGAAGCCTTGGAGAAGGCAGCGGGGGCCCAGACCCGTCCAGGCCACAGCCCAACTGGGACAGCACTAAGGGGGGGAGGAAGGGGAGACAGGGAGCCCCAGAGGGAGGGATGTGATGGAATAGAGAAGGAGAAGAAGCAGAAAGACGGAAGCAGGGGAGCAAAGTATGAAGAGGAAAGTGCACGTAAAGGTGAAGGGGGGGGGGTGGTCATTGATGAGTTTGAGTGGGGAGATTGGGTGATGCATTATCACTCAGCAGGGAAGGAAGGAGAGACAAAAGTGAGGGGATATTGCAGAGAGGTATGGGATGAACAAGAAAAGGTGTGAATGAGAAGGACAGGTGGACAATGAGGACAAGAGGGAAAGAAATAAGGGTGGGGGGAGAAAACGAGAGGAAAAATAAAAAGAGAGAATGTAGCAGAGAGGAAGGGGAAGATGAGACTCTCCTGTCACTTGTTAAATGCTCCATTGAGAGGAACAATGACTACATTCAGTTTAACCATCACGTAGTAATATGCTATGAATCCTCATGTACAGTCTTTACAATTACAAACACATTAGTAAATCTCATCTTATAAGTACAAGAATGTGATGTGGTATGTTGTGAGTTGTTTTGAAATAATTATGGAGGTCAGCAAAGAGAAGATTGCTTTGTGTTTAATGTTAATGTGTTTTTTTGTGGGTTGTACCTGCTGCCTGTGGAGACATGAAGCTTCCGACTCCCAGGTTGATGACCGCTGTTTGCTGGTTTCCTAAACTTTGATCCGAGCCCTGTTCGCCCTGCAATGGAAATCAGAGGTTAAACAGGACAGCAGGAACGCATATCTTTTCTGGCATCACAAAACATTTGAACTACAAAGACCTGAGCAGTGATGTAGAGATATATGATGTAGGCACTGAAATAAAGTGTTCCTTTTTTTTTTTTTTAATTTTTATTCTGGGAGATTGTAGAAGACAAGCCTGTAATGAATTTTGAGTAATACAAGTTTTTCCACACTGATTTACCACCTCCTAACCCAGGATATCTGCTCAGTTTTGAGCTTTAACCATGTGTTTTGAAACAGCAGCAGTGACTGAATGACATAGACATGAAGTGAAGAGTAATGAAAATAATGTTACAAGAGACACAGTTACAAGTGGAAAGTATGAATTACACATACTTCTCACTTTAAAAAAGTAACTTTTTGTATACTTGTAGTTTTTTTTTTAGTTTTTAATATCATTAACAGTATATTTTTGTTGATGTAGTGAAGTTAGTAACATTATGCACAGCACCTGTTTACGAGTGAAGAAAGCAGTAAAAAGAGGTCAACACTGTGAAACTGACCAGTGTACTTGCTTATTCAACATCAGTCAGTATCTCATAATAGGAAAATGCTTTGAGTGCAAGATCATGCTTGTTTTTGCACTATACATAAAAAAAATACTGTTCTACTTTTAACCACATTCCCTTGGTATCAACGTAACTACTTAATACCTTAGGTGATGTTAAAACAAATGACTTTTTACTGTTAATTTAGTAAATTTATGAATGAGTTTTTTTTTTTTTTTTTTTTTTTTTGAGAAGAAAGCAACTTCTATAGAAAATTATCACCTTATTTCTAAGAAATTACTTGGTAAAATGCCACCTAATTACCAGAGAACTGCCATAATATTACATGGAATTATTTAATAATTAATACATTATTACGTGGTAAATATTTCCTTAATATTACTGAGTTATTACTTGGTAAAATGACAACTTACTACAAGGCAATTACCATCTTAATTTTAAACTGAATTTTGAATTTATTCCTATAAATCTACTAGGCAATTAGGGCCCACTAAAATAAAGTGTTACCATACATTTTAATCAAAGTAACTTTACTCTTACTTGAATTCAATATTCTTGTGCTCTTTCCACCTCTAGAAATGAGACGTTATTTTTGGAAGTTTTTTAAGTGGTTAAAGAGCTCATGAACATTCACAAAAATGTGCAAGAAGGTGAATGATTTGGTTATTTGCAGTTAGAACTACTCTTCATCCTGTCCTCTGTATGTCAGAAAAACATCTCAGAAATATGCACTAGTTACATTAGTTTGTTGCCCACATAGTATAAAAAATGAACAGTATTTTCACACTGGCTCTGTCTTTAATTTCTTTGGTTTAATTGCTATTAACAGTATGTCAAACATTGGTATTTATTTAGAGACCTTTTCTGTACCACTATTGTGGGCAGGCTGTAAATCAAAAACAAGAAAATAATCTAATTACTAGTGCCAAGTTATTCATTTTTTGTTGCTGTTTTATTTCTATGTAATACTTTCTAGTAAAAAATTCTGGCATTATGACAATTCAAGATTAGGTACCTTGGCTTACAATACTTACAAATGTTACTCATTTTTTTCAATAATATTTTCTTTCTCTCTTTTTTTTTTAAATATTTGTCCAGGTCCCAGTTTAGATCTGCACAAAACTGAACAACATAACTGAATTGCATTGGTTATAGTCCAGCTCCTATCTGCCCAATCACTTGTTGCTGTTTGTGTGCTGGTGTGCAAATGTGACTTTGCTTCTCACCGTCTCCCCCTGCTGCTGAGGGCTGGAAGTGGCTGACTGACTCTGCTGTGGTGAGAACTGAGACAGCTGCTGCTGCTGCAGAGAATTAAAGATGAGAGGACCAGTGGGGATCTGGAGGGTAAAAACAAACACACAAGGCAAACCAACAAAAACAAAGTGGGGGAAATAACAGTCCAGGGTAGAAGGAAGGAGAGAGGACGGGCAGAGGAGGGGGAGAATGAAGGGATGAGGGAAGGGAAGAGGAGAATTAACAAGCAGTCAAACAACACAGGGTAACTAGACCACTATCAGAATATCAGATAAAAGGGAAAGGGTAATAAAGGATTTTTTTCAAAACTACATAAACAAAAAAGGTATGTGAGGAAACTGAGCTGTTCAGTAAATTTACACACAGTATTCCAGGTGTGGTAACACAGGTGCAGGATCAGGACAGTGTCTATGCCAAACATACAGAGTGCATGCTCCTAACATACCTGTAGTAGATTCAGTGGTCTTAACCCCGCACTGCTATTCAGGCCAAACGGACTCCCTACAACACAAAACACAGTTTCATTTCTCAGGCAGAACGTAAAAGCAAAGAATTTACCCACTAGTTAAACTCATCTAAGGATTTTTAAAAAAAATGTACATACTAATATCCACACTGATTTCCAAACACTTCTCATAATATCTCACCTGTCTGTGCTGCTGACTGCATGGTGGGCATCAATCCTCCAGGTGGCAGAATTCCACTCAGGTTAAGGCCTGGACCCAACATGGGGTTTGTTCCGCTCATCAGGGTCTGAGGACTGCTGCAAACACATGACAACACTGTCACATACAGGGACACTGACTACCAGTGACAGTTATTTATCAGAGGTGATCTTCTTACCAGACGGAGCTGACCACGTTAATGAAGTTGAGCCCCGCTGGGTTGGCCATGACCTGTGATGAAGTGGTTCCCGTGGTGATAGATGTGCCCATGGTGGGGAGGGGTATTGTCATCAGAGACTGGCTCAGAGCGAGCGGCTGCTGGGCGAAGGACGTCAGGAGGGTGGGCTGCGTCTGGCTTTGAACCATGGGAGGATCTGAGGGGGTGGGGGTCACTGAGAGGGGAGCAGAGAGGGTGTCGGCCGGGTGAGGCGTTGAGCAGGGCGTGTTGGTGGGAGTGGGGGTCGATGGCTTGGGAGTCCCTGATCCTTAGGAGGGAAAAGTGGGTGGAAAAAGAAAGAGAGCCATACTAATTAGCAGGTGCCATCAATCATTTGGTAATTATGAGAATACATGACAAAAATATTGACTCTTCCTGTTTCAGCAGTGCCTTATATACAGTGTTTAATAAGAGGTACAAAGTAAAGATCCAACAAAAACAGAGTATAGCTCTTTTAAAAACATGGGTTTACCTAGTTCTTCAATATGCATATAGAAGCATACATAAGAACAAAAAGTATGGTATTCATGCTTTTACATTTTTCTTTTGCACTTTAGATTTTAACATTATAATCTGTACTGTCTAAGTATGTACTTGAGAAAGATTATCGATTGTTTTCATGCCAGTATCTAGTACACCTAACTGCCGATTCAAAGAGTGTTTTTATCACGCAGAGGACAAGCCACCTGTAGAACAAACTGATCTGTTTTCATGGTCAAGCATAAAAGAAAATGTTGGCAAAGAGGGAGTTTAACACCAAAAAATGATTAAAAAAACATTAGCACTGGTATCTTTATCTGCTAAACTGGTACTTTAAACGTAAGTACTGGCCCTAATGGTCACAATCCAGAATCTGTAGCTATCATACTAAATCACTGCTCATAGCTTTGTTAACATCAATACTGGTTACTTTCAACCTTTGTGGATGAAAAAATTAACACAAAGAAATGGCAATGCTATTATGTGTTTATGAGACGTGACAATATTTTCAATAAGTGACAGAAACCTAGATAAACCACCCTGATGTTAGTGGTGTTCCTAATGCTTTTTAGAAAGCTTTCCATATTAAAACACAGTAAAATGTTTTGTAAAGTAGTACTTTTTTAACTCTTTGTCTTTTTAACTTAGTGGGGCTTTATCTTCTACCCAAATGTACTTTTATTGTTAGGAAGTTACAGGATTAAGTTTGACTTGTCACTATTATGAAAGATGATTTAGCATTTATTTATAGTTTTATTCTAATACATTGGTTCTCAGGGGGGTGCAAGGCAAATAGTGCATTGTGACATTATTGTCATTTTGGGCCATATTTAGTTAAATTGTATTACAGTATCTGCATATGCATCTTTTGTACTATATAGTATGCATTAATACACCTATGTATGCTATCCCCGTGCAATAATACGTGCATTAACAAGTCTGTAAATGCAAATTCTGGTCACTTTATTCCTGGTCAGTCGTAAGTACAATCATAAAGCCACCTTCTATATTGTTATATGTGGGTCTTTGCAAACTAATGTGCTGTTAAAGTTGTTTGGTCTATGTGCGTTGTCTAGTTTTATGTGTATTTTTTATTTTTCATTAAGTACAAGCTCAATATATACTTTTATATGGATCCCATCAACCTGCCAGGGACTACAGATGGAAATTAGCCTATGGCTACAATCTGGCACACTTACATGTTCATCAGTGTGTACTGTCCCTTATAATGACGACATAAATTAAAAAAGTGAAGTAACATGAGTCAGTCTGTGATTCCCATCCCTATTAGATACTCTGACCAAACTCTAGAGCCTGTACTTTCTTTACTTTTATGATGTTCAGGAAGTTAAATCAGAACCTCTTCTATCACCAGCCATTTTATCTTCTCCAACTCGAGTGAAAAATGTGTCTAAAATGCTACTTTCACTTTAATATCAATTTTACTTTTACTCAAACTAAATGTGAGCCTTTGTACCAGATAAACAGCAAAAGGCTAAAATCAGTTTTGACTGTTTCCGTGTCGAAACTTGACACCAACACTTTGTATAGCAACTGTTTTATGTCATTATACATAAAACTACAGGAAAAAGGCTCATTTATAGCAATATGAAATTTGCATGTCCAGCTTTAGATATGTCCCTATAGTTCTGTTTTTTGTCCAATCATGTCTGATTCAATGTTCAGGATATCTCAAAAATACATTCCAGATATGGAAACTTTGAGACCTGGGAATAGCTGACGTAGGACATTCAACTCCTTCTCGTGACTGTGAATAATGAAAGCATGAAGTTAGTCAGGCTCAGCTGTACTCACTCTGAGAAGAGCCCATAGGGGAGAGGGAGGCAGGCGACAGAAGGCCCACCTGGCCCAGCTCCATGGAGTGCTTCCTGTTCAGAGACTGGCTTTTGGCTGGAGGGGGTGTAGGACACTTAAGTAGACCACTGGTGGTTTGTGAACTATATGGATTACCTGATGGAGAAAGAGAGAAGCTCATTCACAGGCGTAAGTACAGATTTATCTGGATCCACCCTGGTCAATGATAAGTTTAAACTGAGTCTGTCTCATAGATTACAATTTTAAAACAAAACATCTAAACAAAGTATACATAAATCTTTTAAAACTCTGAGACTGTATTTTTTTTAATTAAATTGGTAAATATTAGAGCAAAATTGTTTTGCCTTGAGGCTTGACCCTTGAATGGCCGGGTACATTGCAGGGTCAGTCCCTTCCGATTTAACATCTGAACTCAGCAGTATTAATTTAAGCTATGACAAAAAAATCCTTCCCTGCATCTTTTCTGCTGTTAAAATGAATAAAACTACAACGTTTGATGGAGCCCAGAAGTTGCCATTGAAAGGTTTGGTTACACTCACTTTCCACCAAACCGTCTTGTACGCTTTGGCATGTGATATTCTACAATAACCAGACATCCTTTCAAACTAAGTCCACAGTAAAGGTGTAGGGCCACCACATGTTTGTGCTTTATCTTTGTCAAGTAGCAGATGTACCTGAGGAGCTGCTGCCTGTTCCTGAAGGCAGTTTGATGGGAGGGGGTCGGTGCTTCACCCCTTTTCCCAAAACAGACGTCTGGACCAGTGGAGAAATACCATCACCCTGCAGAAGACAGTAAAAATCTGTTTGTTAGCAACACTTTATCGCTTAAGTGTTCCCAAAAATTTCAACCAAGCAAACTGCAAAACAAAAAAGCAATGTTAATCCTTAACAAAGAATGCTCATTAAAATCAACCTACTTAAATGATATAATGGTTTTCATTGTAAAATTCTATGAAGTAAATAACTGTTATGAAGCAATCAGAAATGAAAGCACAAAGCCTCCAACATCAGCTAAAGTAGTGGCAACATGGGAAATGTCACTTTCTACATTTACATGAACCACTAATAATCAGAGTAATAGTCTGATCGGAATTAAAAAGCCTCGTGTAAAAACCTAAATCAAAACTGACTGGTCTAATCCAGTCTATTTGGAAAGAAACTTCAATCTTATTGAGGGTGGGGGTGCATACCATTGTTTGGATCATTATCCATGTAAACTTGATCTGATTGTTTCTTCCTAGTTGGGATGAAAATATTCTTAATGCACATGACTGTCCAATGCATTTTTAAAGATTTATTTCTAGTGGGCCATCTATTTCAAAAATAGATGGAAAAATATCAGCAAAACTTGTCCACAGCAGACATGAACTGTTTGCTCGAGACTTTAAAGAACTGAGGATTTCTAAACACTGTGATGGTCTTAAGGCTTTAAATAAAAGTTGAACAGCTGGAATCAACCATACCGTCATTAAATACAGGCACTGAAACTCAGTGTCTGGTTATAAATTCATGATATTGATAGCTCCAACCTATCTGGATACTTTGCCCAAACAATGCTGGTCTCACAGCTTTCTGGGTAAAAAAGTCAATCAAATCAAAATGAATGGAGGTAGATGTGAACGGTTGGGTGATTTGCAATTTAAAACCTTAAAATATGAAAAACTGTAGACATTTACAGTTATTAAGAGTCCAAATCCAATAGCAAGTGGGTTATGCATAAAAATATGACATTTTGGAATAATGATTGGCCTCTTAAAATTATAAAATGAACAAAGTTTTAGGTGTATACAAGACTGTTCAGACTCTATCAGTCAAACTGGGAAAATGGACCAATCTTGTCACCTCATTTAAAAATGTGAAAATATGTTTATAGGCCAGCAGCATTTGGAACACTCTTCCAAATGATATTATTACATGCACAAATTATAACATGTTTACACGCCTGACTAAGAAGTGGTTACTTTCACTACAAACCTGTACACACTGATGAGCTGTGTGCATGTGTGTGTGAGGGTGTGTGTGTAGGTGTGCGTGGCTGTGTGCATGTGGTAATGTGTAGGTGTGTGTGAGAGACAGTGTGGCTCCTTTTTAAATAACATTGTAAGACTGATTGTTTTATGAAACTGAACTGTTCAATCAGTATAAATGCTTTTTTATTTGTGTAAATGTGACATCAACCTGTCCAGGGACTGCAGGTGGAAACTAGCATTTTTGCTAAAACCTGGCACATAACATATTATCATTGTATGTGATTAATGTTTTTTTTGTGCATTGTCCCTGATCAAATAAATAAAATTCAAATTCAAAGCAGATTACAGCTCCTGTTGTTACAGGAAGCCCCAAAACAGATCTTTATTACTCTCTCTATGTCAGTTAAGAATAAAAAAGCATGTGGTAAATCATGGCTTATTAATTATTTAATATTTAAAATGCAAGGCAATAGCATTTGATCATTTTGCTACTGCTGTATCTTGATCTACCGCCATTCGTTTTCACTAGCTTGAGGAAATACTTCACAAAAATAAAAATAAATGAGGCTAATGTAAAAAGAAAGCCCACAAACCCTGAACCATGAACTTCTCCTTACCTCATCTTTGCTGGGTGAGGGTGGCCCCTGACCCAAGTTGCCTGAGTTATGGGACATCTTGACCTGACACTTCACATCTCTCTCATACACTCCTTTGTATTGATTGAGAAACCTGTAAAAGACACATAATACAACATTTATTTTTTTTTCCAGCAGGCTCCGCAAAAATGACTTTTTCAAAGAGAAACTAGAATGTCTAAGAAAGTAAACGAGGCGACTCACCGATCTGCATCAATCTTTGAGCCAATGAGAAATCTGTAAATAATCAACAAAAGTTGAATAGGATGAATTAAGCCTGGCTTTGTAAAATTCAATCATGCACATATGGATTTATGTTTATTTTGTGCTTACGGGGGATGTATGAGCTTTAGGTCATTGCTGTCTTCCTCTTTTGGGTCTTTAGCACAGTAAATCTTTCCATACACCCGGGGGTCTCCCATGGACTGGAAGATTGACACTTTGGTCCTCTGGGCTTGGCCCCCCACCTCACACTCAAATGTGTAGTCATCTACAACTTCCTGCATTCACAAGGTGGGCAAAGACAAATAAATAGGTATATATCACATGTTTGCTTTAAAGAACTCTTAAACATTCTTGATTAGAAACAAATGCAACAAAAGTGGTCAAATTGTATGCTAATTATTGTAAGATGAGAGGACTGTGGAATTCATGTTGCATCTAATTTATGTAATGAGAATTAGAAAAACTTGATAATTAAAGCTATTATTCATTTTTAACATTGGTACTGTGTCAAATGGCTTTTAGATGTCAGTTCCTGTGTCTGAGAAATTACAGAGAAAGTAAAAACAAACAATCTTGGTTTGGAAAACATTGTTAGTTGGATTTTCCTACATATTTTTTGACTTTATTCAAATAAAGAAAATATTTAAGGACCAAAGCAACTAAAATAAATCACCCCCTTTCCTGTTTATTGATGTTTTGGGGAAAAATGTTCTCCTTGTATTTTATCATCACTGACGCTAATCATATGCACAACAACACTAAGAGGCAGTATTATATTTTGCACAATGCAAGGGAACAAGGACTTTATTAATCCTCTATGAAGCATTAGACTCCACACATAACTAATCTCTGCTCCATATTAATAGCAAACTGGCATCATTGATCTGTACCCACAGGGGGTTGTATTGCTGCTGTCACACTTACCTCAGCAGGCCAGATCACAGTGGTGGGCTGAGAGTCCTCCAACTGCAGAGATTTCTCAACCACAGCATACTTTTCCACCTAAGGCAACAAATAAACAAAGAAACAAATCCATCTGGTTTTGCTCTGCATTATAACAGCCAGACTACAAGTTGAGTGGGATTCAAGTGTTTGAGCTTTGAATTTTTCAGTCAGTATTGCAGAGAAACATCAGAGTACTTACATCAATTTCCTTGGGTACAGTTAATTGGCAGTTGCTCTGCTTCCACATGTCAACACACTGCAAGCAATGATGACGAGAAACATGGGTAAAAAAGGTGGTAAAACTAATGAGAGCATGCACTGAGAATTACTAAAAATAAGTAAAGAAATACAGGTAGATTTTTTTCAGTGTTTGAACGTACCCTGCCTTTGTTAGAGGCAGGCTTCTATATAAGACGGGACTTTAATTATTATCAAGCAAACTCATTCAGAGCAAAGGTGTAAAAGGTTCATTTAAACCAGTGTTCATTCAGGTAGCTATTTAAAATTTAGTCTTAGGATCAAAATGTTTTGGTCAAATTTTAGTCAATTTTTAACCTTTAGTTTTAGTCTCTTTAGTTTTTACCTTCAGTAATAATGTGTATTCCCCTGAACCAATTTAATCAGCCAAATTGTAGAATTTATACAAATGTAAAACACACATATTAAAACATTATCAATACTTATGTTGATTTAAAATACACTGATAAAAATACTGACATACCTTATCTGTGAAGTGGAGAAATATCATGAATTTTGAATGCTCGGTCTAGCACTAACATTTTAGTTTTCTTGATAAACATTTACAAGCTTTTCTTTTTCATCACCAAAGATCTGTTTAGCTAGTTTTAAGGATTAGGATTAGAATTACCTGTGGACCTCTGATAATTTGTGAATTATCCCCTGATGTCAGTATTAAGTGTGGGGCATTTGCACATCTGTACTGTACTCAAATTTGCTGGTATTCCTAAAACAAAACATATGTGTGCTGCATGACTGCAACAATGAAAATACGCTGTGAAAGTTTGTATTCTAAAGTTCATACTAAAATACAATGTTGTGTTGTGTTGTGTTGACTTCATGTGTCCTAAGGACACTGTTAACCAGAGTTTACAACAGCGTATACTAAGTGAGCTGAAATACTGTAGGTAATTTGCCCTGGAGTTTTTTACTCCACAATTTACAGACATGGCCGAGTCAGAAGGGATTAAAAACACTGACACCTTGTGTAATTATTATATCACCAGAGGTCAATAGGTAACACTAATTCCATGCAAACAGGGCTTTTTCTAGTCTTCCTCATGTAAAAAAGGTAGTCAACCAACATTTGTAGTAATATTTTAATCAACAAAATTAACACTGATTTAAAGCAGAAAGAACATTTCCCTCTGGACTTAACTAGGCTACCCATTGTCAAGTTGAAATAAAAATCACTGATTTTATCTTGCCTTGCAGATACAGATCCCTACTAAAACAATCACTTGTAATCGCAACGCTATTGTGCCAGCTTTGAAAGCTGCCTAAATATCTCAAGATACGTATGATCGCTCAACTCAAACAGTTTACCTTTTATATTTCAAACGAATGTTGGAAAAACAAAGGGTTGTTATTGATATTTCAACAATTATCATTTACATCCAAGTCTTTACTGCCTTACTGCCCCTCCTGTCTTACACTGGATTATATATTTATTTAACCCTTACCTACAGCAGATGCAGGAAATTTAAAAAGGCTGCACCAATATTTAAGGACACACAAACACATTTTTAGCCCCTGCTGATTGTTTACAATCATTTTTATGTCACTACATAGTTTTTAGACAGATGTTAAGGTTAAGATTTGTGCTTTTTAGGTTCCTTGCTGCTTCCTCTCTACATTATTGTTCTGTAAACTTGAAAAATGACATCATTAAGGCCCAACTTTTTGTCTGTACTGCCATGGAGATGAGCAAATGTGGAGTGGAGTGTTTCAGTCTTGGTTAAAAAATTGATTGCTCCACAGACTAACTCCTAATTTGCATAAGTATCTAATTGAGACCCACCAAAACATGCAGCTATGAAAAAGGACCCTGTGTTTATTTGGGATTCGCTTTTATTTGAAGTTAAATTACTTACGTTTCCGATCTTTGAGATCTTCAGGTCTATGACAGGAGCAGGTTTCCTCTCCTTCCTCCTCTGTAGGTAGTCGTAGAGTTGTAGTTGTGGTGGCATAGGCAGATGGGAGAGCTCCTGCTGCCTGTTCAGTGCAGCTCGTGAGTGCCTCTTGAAACACCTATAATACAAACAAGCATGACTCACAATGATCAAGAACGAGCTGTTTTCATTTTACAGTTTCTGAGCCTAATTTCCTCATCTTCAATTTCAACATTAAAAGCATTCATAAATGTGAGTATTGCTTACCGTTTCATAGAGCGAGTGTTCATTTTCTGTTTGTTGTAGAGCAGGCGATTGGCTGTGCAGGTGACAGAAATGGAGGGGTCCAGGCACAGAGGTTCAGCAGTGGCCAAAATCAACTGACTTTCCAGCTGTAGTTTGTCGTCCTAAAGCAATGAAAAAAAAAGATGTTGGAAGACAAAGATGAATTTTCTCCCAGACAAGTGTTTTCAATCCATACACCAGGCAGATTGTATGTTTTTCTATGTAAGTCAAATTGTTAGATGACCTTGTTTTTGTGGCCAATGAGACACTCAATAGGAAAATGTACCTGTGTCCACTTGTGGTGGTCACTGGTCATGGCATGGACGTCACAGATTAGAGTCTGTAGGAAAAACAAACAGACATGTTAAACGCCAACTACAGGTTAATACATCTCCTTTTTATCATGTCAAAATCCTAAAAGCTAAGACAGTTTCAGAGTTTATTATGGCTTTAAATTAATGTTACTGGTTAACCTACCTGCATGGTGGGCCTAAGCAGGATGTGTCTGCTCTTATAAGTGGGCATCTTTGTGTTACCAGACTGCCTGTAGTCTCTTACTTCTACTATTACACAGCCACAGTGGAAGATGTTCACCTTGAAGATATATGATGGATATCAACAAACAGTGGCTATAAAGCATTAAAGGTTAAGAAAAAATGTTATCTTAAAAAATGATCCTCATCTTATATAAAAAAAACATTTAAAAATCCACCAGTTACAAACACCACATACAGCTAAGTATGTTCAAATATATGCATACACACCTGTGATTTCTCCAACAGATCCACCAAAATGGGAGGCAACTCCTCAGCATCTAGGTACTCCAGCAGTTCTCCTTCTTCATATGGCAGCCGGATGGTTTCTGAATCTAAAGAGAAAACAAACACAAAGGACACAGATGAGACGACTGTGACACATACTTTAAGTATGATAGCAAATGTAGATGTTGGTGACTAAATTTACTTTTCTTACCAGATCCATTTTTGCCCCTGAGCATTAAAGAATAACCTTCATTGCCAGGGTACAGATTGACCACCAGACATGAGATGGACTCCTGAGACACCAGCTTCTCCAGTAGATTCACATTTCTTCTTAAATTCTACAGAAATAAAGAAGACCAAGCAAAAAAAAAAAGTAAAGGCACACTGTTTGTAAAATGCCACACCTCTTGTCATTCTACCCACATTTACTTTCAGTTGAAGCAAAAACTAAGTAGCACTCTATTATGCTTTTAAAGGACACTCTAATAGACAATTGCTCTAGTTTGTTTCTTGCTAAAGAGTTAAATATTTAATAGATTTAAATATCTATTAAATGTTTATTTCACCAATCTGACAAAATTACTAAAATTAATAATAATTTGATTTCCCTAGTGTGAAAAACAAAAAGTAAAGGAAACAAAAGGTAAGGTAGTTGTAAAAATTATAAATTCTGCAATATCTTGACGCAATATATTCACTGCCTGTTTCTGTCAGAAATCATTATGCACAGGTAGTTTTTTTCCCACTATGTCCAATCAGGTTGGAATAAAAAAGTTACATAGTTATGGGGTCATTATTGACAGTTAAGATGTACAGTCCAAACCTTTAACTCTGGCTCTTTCTCACATTCCTCCATATAAAGCTCATAGAGCTTCTGATAAAGACTCTTCCTCCCACCAGATGAAACTCTTCTTTTGGCTGGACGTTGTCGAGCACTTTCAACAATGTACTGAAAAACAAATTTATGTAGAGTATTAATTCAAGTACATGGACGATGTGTGGTCCATATAATGTACACTTGATGTGACGATGAGAGGTCATGACTTTTAGATTTGATATGATTCAAGTAAAAATCAAATGATATCAACAACTGTTTCAATATAAAAAAAAAAAAAAAAATAGAAGACCTAGGCACCCAATATGGGGAGATTTCGTTTATGATCACCAAAATTGCAGGTACACCCTTGCACAATCTCTAAAATGTGTAAATATATTGGTAACATTTTTGACCAAATATGCCGCAACAAAAGAGAAGGAGTACTGTCTAAATGCATAGCTAAATACCATGGATGCACGATACTGGATTTATGCCAATATCTGATATTTACAGAGTATTTTCAACCAATATTGATATAGAAAATGTATTCAATATGTATTTTCGACCTAAAACTTAAGTCCTTAAAACACTTAAAGTTTAAGGAATGAGGATAAAGAATGACAAAGATTCAGCTGAGGTATTTGTGCTTGTCTAGCCTAAAACTCCCTAAACCTTTTTGGATGTACAGCCAATACTCAAAGCTAATATATCAGTTGTTCATGTCAGCAGAAATGTTGCTAACTGCTGATACAAAAGTTCACTTTTTAAGCTAATAGCTATCGATACCTATATCATTCTAATAATATTGTGTATTGTTCCAAACAAAATCATGGTAATCCTTTAGTACTGACTGAGGATCTTTTTCTTAAATGCAGGTGCATCTTAAAATGTAGAATATTGTGTAAAAAAAATCATTTTTCCCTTGATTTACTTAAGAAAGTTAAATTTCCATAAATTATAGATTCATCTCAAAGAAAGTATCACATTTCAAGACATTTTTTGTTTTAGTCTTCATGATTATGGCTTACAATTCCAAAAAATCAAAAATCAAATATCTCAAAATATTAGAATATTGTGGAAAAGTCTAATTTGCAAAGGTTTCCTGAGCAGTCATCCTCTCACTCAATACACACAACTGTAACAATGGGGAAGACGGCTGACGAGAAATATCTGGAAGACAATCATGGACACCCTTCATAAGGAGGGTAAGCCACATAAGGTCATTGACTAGAGGGCAGGCTGTTCTCAGGAGTCAGAGGATCAAGAGCCACCACACACAGATGTCCAGGAAAGGAGCTACAAGTGTCTTGTTCCTAGTGTTGAGCCGATCCTGAACCACAGACATCACAACCATCTCACCTGGGCTAAGGAAAAAAAAAAAACTGAGTTGTTACTGAATGGTTCAAACTCCTGTTTTCATATGAAAGTCAATTCAGCATTTAACTTGGAAATCAAGGTCCCAGAGTCTCGAGGAAGATCTGAGAGACACAATGTGCTTGGAATCCAGCATGAGGTTTTCACAGCCAGTGATGGTTTGAGGTGCTATGTCATCTGCTGGTATTGGTCCACTGTGCTTTATCAAGTCCACAGTCAATGCTGTCAGCCATCACCAGTAGATTTAGAGCACTTCCAGCCTCCACCTGCTGAGAGGCTGTATGAAGATAATGATATCCTTTTCCAGCAGGACTCAGCACCTGCCCACAGTGAAGCAAAAACTACCAGAAACTGGTTTGCTGACTATGGTACGACCGGCCAGACCTGAACCCCATAGAGAATCTTGAATCTTGAATCTTGAGAAGATGAGAGTCGCCAGAACAATATAGATGAGCTGAAGGCTGCTATTAGAGCAACATGGACTTCACAACATGCATCTACGCCATGTCACATAGTACAGTAATATGTACAACAGGAGCTCCAACCAATCACTGAATGCATAAATTAGTACAGTTTTCTAAAAAGTCAACATTTCTACATTATAAATCCTTTTTTGACTGGGGTTTTCCTATATGCTGATACTTTGAGATATTTGATTTTCAATATTTTTGAGCTGTAAGCTGTGATCATAACATCAAAACAAAAAGTCTTGAAATATTTGATGTTGTAATGATGAATCTAGAATATATGGACAGTTCAAATCTTGAATTAAATCACAGGAAAAAAAACTTTTTCATACTTATTTTTTTTTCCAGATGTACATGTACATCTGCTGTAGTTGTTTTACCTTTTATTAAACTAACAGAGACTGGAACGTTTTAAAACACCTGATATTGAAAAGAATGTGGCAATTTATCAACCTCAATGTACACAAAATGATACATGTGAATACAAGCTGTTAATATCTCTTTTATAATGTATAAAACACTGAAATAGCAGCTCTTACCTCGGCTCGATCCAATGCATATTCCAAAACTTGTTGCTAATCAGAACAAGAGCAAAATTAAAAATAAAAAGTCTTAATGGAAAATCAAACTTCTGCAACGACACAAGTTATGTATGAGGTTGCTGGTTAATCCTTCATATGACGTTAAAACCTGATAAAGAATATTAACTGAACAGAAAGTAACAAATGTAGAGAAAGGCTTGACACCTACCATTGTGGTCCACCGCCAGCTGCAGGGAGAGTGACGGTAGACGATGCTGTCCTTTCTGCCTCACTGTCACCTTCCTAGAGTGACCATTCACACCCTGCACAACCATGTACACACAGGTGACAGAGAACTTAAAGTTCATTCTTTGAGGCTGCCAGATTTAAATAAACAGAGCTAATTTGAACAATCCTGACTGGTTCTCTATTTTGTGTCACACACAAACATCTAAGATGACTGGTGAGCGAAAACTGTTTCACCCAAGTTATTTCACTATTTTCTCCTACTTTACTGCAACAGCAAAAATATAAATGCGCAACATGCATCTGGGTCTACAAACCTGTCTAGCTGATGTTATTTGACTTTGACGAGAATGAACCCAGTCAGGAGATTGGCTCAGTAGCAACAAGCTCGCTGATGCCTGACCGTTGAGGCTAACATGGCTAACGTTAGCATGCTAGCCCGTTTCTCAGTGGGTAAGCTGTAAGTTACTAGCCACGCTAATGATGTTACGTCGTCTGAGACACTAACCAGTAAAGCGACGTCAGTCTAAGCGAACAGGGTGGACTTACCTTCAAGGTTGCATAGCGGTCGACCGTAGCTCCGATGCGAGAAAACGAAATGAAATTGAAATATCAGTGTCTTCATTGAAAAAAAGTCGGAGCAGCAGCCATTTTCTTCCAGTGTGACAACAACAGCTAAACTTCCGGTTTAGGCATAGAGGGGCGGGACAAAGGTGAGTGCAGAGCAGACTTTCATCTGATGCCTCGAGCTTTCGTGGCCTAACTCTATCTGATATCAAATGACGTTTTCAGTAAAATTGTGAGCCTTCATTTTCGTCTTTCTTACAACTTTTGTGTATTCAAACTTCCTCTACAACTATAATTTTTTCCCATTGCATTGTATCTGGGCATTGTATTGCAGTCACATTTTCCCCACACAATACTATCATATAGAATATAAAAGATACACAGTAACTGTTGGTAAACTGTCAATCTTTAAGCCAAACTGGATTGACAATGGTATTGTAGGCTACATGTTAGTGATCTCTTTGGTGACAGTGCCCTGTTATGCACTTATGAATAATTTCCATGGGTGGAAAGTAACTGATTACATTTACTTAGAGTAGCCTGCTTTAGTTGAGTATTTTTGGGGTACTTACTTTTTTGAGTACGTTTTGAATTCAGTACTCTTGCCTCCACTTAAGTCAATTTTAACCAAAGTAACTGTACTTTTACTTGAGTTAAATACTCATGCACTTTTTCCACTTCTGTTGACTATGCAGTAGTACATAGAGAGAGAAAAATTCCACATTACATCCAAAAATTTCTGTTGTACAAAACAAAAACTGAAGTGTTGCTATCTCAGAGTGAAACATTTCAGAGTTAATATTTACTCCCAAAGTTCAATTTCAACTCCATTTTGAGTGACATGGTCTTCCATGTAAGAGTTATTTGACAGTGTTGATCCACCAGTGTTAGTTCAAATCTGTAAAAAGTCACTTGATCTCAAATCTAGGGGGGATATGTGGGTAGAAATCCCCATCATGCTCTTGATCAGAATGTTCAGATGTTTTAGATGTGTTTAGTTGTGTTTGCTGCCTATTGTACAGTGATCCCTGCTGTGGTTCCTTTAGTCATGTTTCTGGTGGGTGGTTGTTGTTTTTTATATGAGACACATCTGCACCATGTGTGAAGTTATCCACTGAGTTAGAATTCCCACCTGTGACTTAGGTGCTCCTCAAGGATGCATAGTGCATATACTTCATCAGTATGCATACCTTGCTATGGCTTTACTATCTGACATGGCCTGCCAACAGAAATAATTGGGTCCGTTAACAATCCAGCAAATGGCCCCTACCTAAGTTTGATTTATTTGTGTTGATGCATGTGCCTTATCTTCTAAAATGCCCTCTTCATCATTAATAAATGCAAACACGTATGATGTATAATCAGCAAACACACACATATCAACTGTTGGTACTTATACTGTGTTTTTTACCAATGACATCTGGTCTAGTAGATAAGTCCTGTGGCAAGCCCTTAACCCAGTGCTCATATGCTGACAATGCATACAAGAAAGGACAAGACTCTTATCATGTACCATGTTCCAAAGAAAGTAATTCAAATATTCAATTGTGAACATGGCTGTTTTTACGTAATTCAATTAGTAGAGAATGGAAAGTTTCATCAAGTGTTCAAGTTCAAATTTTAATTGCATGGCTTATATTTTAAATTCAAACAGTTATGGTGGTCCTTAATAGGCCCCCTTTAAAATCTGGGCCCCAGAAAGTGTTTCCCTGCTTTACTCCCTCACGGGCAGTCTTGTGTTCTACTGTAGCAATACTATGCAACAAAACAGTGGGTTGGCCCAGCCAAAAACTGGAGTGTTGATATTTTAGCGTTAAAAATCTCAGATTTCATTTTAACTACCAAAGTGTAATTTAACTCCATTCGGAGCAAAATGATCTTCAATGTTCGATTTGTTCGACAGCTGTTCCGTTCAGTTTTAATCCAACTCTGTAGTGTCAACCGATTTAAGCTCTACTGCCCTACTGCTATTTCAAATCTGGGGGATATATGGGCAGAATTTTCCCATCATGCCCTCAGAAAAAGTGTTTAGATGTGTTTGGATGTTGCCTGTTGTACTGTGATCACTGTTGGGAAAATGTTAAATGTTGAAATATGAGTTTGACTGTAATTTTACCCCTTTGATTTGTTCATGCCCATGAGATGGTAGTGTCAGTTTAGTATGAAAAGGGCAGTGCAATGTGTTAATGATAAATGCTGCGAACACCTATAACATGTAAACTGAAAGGAACTGACACCTTGTGTCAAAAGTAGCCTTCACTGTAATGTGTAATAGATTAACACTGTGAGTACTAACAATAAGAGAGTTAAAATAGAAACACTTTTCAAAGTGTAAATTTAACTCAGAAACTGTGAAAATTTTATAAACACAGAGAAAGTGTTCTATTCAACTCAAAGGGAGTTTAATTAGCTCGGACAATTTTGCTGTGCACACATATAAGGTGTTTTCACAGTGCATTTCAGCAACATTGCTATAATGAAGCTTCACTGTGATTATTCCTTGTGACACTCTGATACCCTGACAGCATGATATTACATGACCTCATCTATCAGTTCACAGTGCATTTCAGCTTTGTTGGAAAGTAGGAGAGCTTGGCACAGTTGGAGCTCCACACAGAGCACAGAGGGGGATCTCTTCATTTACCCATTATGGTTCTGCAATGTTCAGAGTAAAGGTGAAATGTCACAGGGGCATGGCTTAAATGGCACTATGAGTTGGAAACCATACTACAAACACTGTGCAACAAAATAGTCTACCACCCCACTGTAATTACAGTGTGCCAAAACACTGACTATTAACAAAGAGAAAGAAGAAATCAGTGACTTACTAAACGTGTTCATATTTGGTTTAACAACAAATAGAGTATGCCAGAGCAAGCCTAATGCACACCTATTTAACTGTGTCTTTATCATACAAATATGCAATAATACAAAATCTGAGACAGATTTTTGCTGCTTTTCTTCCATACTGTGTTAAACAAAAGCTCTCAGGGAAAACTGTGAAAGAAGAGTTCAGTTTTGCAAATAAGTAACCTAAAAGCAGTGATAGATTTTTTTTATGCAGATCATAAAAGGGAAGAGTTCTTTTAACCTTTATTGTAGGTTTAGAGTTGAGGCACATTTGAAGGAATATGCTAACAACTAATCAAAAGGATTGTCTTTTCAACTAAAGCTTGTATCAAAAAGGACATCTACACATTGGTCAGTTGAAGTCCCATAATTGTACAGTAGGGGGAGGAGCAGGATAACAGATTTAATGGGTGGACAGTCATAGCAGAATAATCCAGCAGGCACAACCAGAAAGGGGGAAGTAGGTTCGCGTTTTTCTTTTGCAGATATAGAAACTATTTGTTTCTTTGATGTATCCATACATAAGCACAAGGTTTTATGGACATTAACATATTTCATCCTTGAATGACTCAGGTTCAAATGGAAGTCAGAATACCTTCATGAAAACTTTGATTTTTATCCTGTAACACTGAGATCATGGAAAAAAATGCTCATATCTGAAGAGCTTGAATGTCCTTCTTCATGTATTTAAAAACAACAAACATAAATTCTGTTGATCTTACTACAAGACTGGCATTAATTCAGTTTTTCAAACTTAAAAAAACAAAACCTGTCTAAAAAGACTGATAACAAGTCGGTGTAAAATGTTAAAATGATATAATTTCAGAACACTAGTTATTTTTATTAGTTAACAGTTATTTTAATGTTAACAACCCCTGACACCCTCAGGAATGTGAAATATAGACTTCACTGCTGCTAAATATAAAGTTTTGTTTTTATAATAATTTATTCACTATGCAACATAATTTTTTACTACCTGGTTCATTCACAGAACAAGAATTTTGTATTCACTCATTAATACACTATTACTGTTCATCTATCATTTCAGTCACTGCACAACCACTGTTTATTATCTCAGTCATTTTACTACTGATTTATTTTATGATCCATTCATGCTCTATGTAATAAATGTGTTTCTGCCTCTGTGCTGGTGATACCCAAGGCTGGAGGCATTATGTTGTAGGGTTGTTCATCTTTCCAGCCATCTGCTTTTCCATCCAGGCCATTCTTGTGAACGTGATATCTCAAGAACTCCTTGTTTAGTGAATTAACTATCAATATGGTTATTGTGACTAAAGATCAAAATGTGTAAATAACAAGGTTTCTTGCATTTATCTTGAAAAGAGGGAAAAGACGCTACCTAAGCTCATGGATTTGATCAAGTAACTTAAATGTGTGTGTGTTTTTTTTTTTTTTTTTTAAATAAAGCTTTGAAATAAAGCCTGAAAAACTAAATTACAAAATGTCTAATAAAGCCAAGTAAACTTTCTGGTAACAGAAAAAAAAAACGCTTGCCTCCATGAAAACATTCTAACACAGCTAAGGTAGCTAAGGCTAAAGCTAACACAGCCACATTAGGTATGTAGGTAATGTAGCTTCATAACTAATGCAGCTAAACCTAAAGCAAATGAAGCTATGCTAACCACATTAGATGTTGCTACATTTGCTAAAGCTAGACCTGTATTAAAAGTAGATGTGAACGATGGCTTGCTTTAGCTTTGTTGGCTTCAGCATAAGCTTACGAAGCTAAAGGCGAGTACTGTTCACTTGATTACTTCTAAAAACACGACTTTACCTAATTTAATCCAGGGCAAGACATTAGAGTTTTTTTAAATTCATGAATCAGGCTTATTATGTTATGTTTTCAATGTGGTTATTTAATGACTGTAGCTACCAGATTTTGTTTATGAATAAGGTTCAATAAAAAAAATTAAAAATGTTGTACTAGCAAAATACATTTCTTCCATTCTGACGGATGCAATGTCTTCCAGTAGTGATCTGCAAGTGGAGGCGTCTGAGATCTGAGGTCTGCAGCCAGACCACTCTTAAGCAAGTAGATCCTTTATGGGTGTGGAAAGGTTCATGGTGTCATTTAGTTGGGACCAGTCTTCATTTGCTGCACACACACACAAACACAGGCACATTCACATGAACAAGCTCACACATCCTTCCTTTCAAGATCTTAAAGAGTCAGCATACATGACTGGACTTGCTTGGGGTCTGTCCTGTTTCAAAGAGCTTTTCATAAGTACTGAGAGGACAGGATTTGACTGTTAGTTTGAATCCACATGTGGCATCAATTAAAACGGCTCACATTGCTTCAGTAATGCAAACCTCTCTGCTGACTAAAACCCTAGAGTTTGTTTTATTAAGTGACTAATTGACAAGCAATGTGGTAGCTCTGGTTTTAATCAAAGAAACAGAAACACCACCTCTTGGAAGTTGAAATGTCACAAAACTACCATGAAAAATGGGTGTTCGGACAGAGGGGTGAAACAAAAGTCAGTTTGATATTTGTCAAACACTCTTTTACAGCCTTTTGCACAACTTAACTTGGAGTGAATAAGCGTTTAACAGCCATGGTTGGGCAGAGGGGTACACCCTGGACTGGTCTGACATATTGAGACCAAACACACTCACATTCACACCTAAGGTCAATTTTTGAGTCAGCAATTGACCTAATGAGCATGTTTTTGGTGGTAAGATGAAGTTGGAGTATCCATAGAGAACCCACACGTGCATGGGGGAGAACATGCAAACTCCTCACAGGACTGGAAGCAAACCAGCGCTAACCCCTGCGCTGCTGTGCAGCCCATATACGTTATCACCATCCAAAATAGAGAGAAGATATTTTATGTTAGAGGTGTAACTATCTTCTCCTAGTAGGTGGCACAACAGATGTCTTACATGAGAGTTATGCCAACTTACTGTGAAATGGCGAGATATGGCAACACTTACCATTGTCAGTGAGGTGTCCTTTGATGAAATATGTCGGTGTTGTGGAGAAAAAATGAGGCCTTTATTTAAAAAATATGAGGTAGTATAGACAACAACAAGAATGACAAAGAAAAGACCCATGGTGTGACTTCCTGTTACCAGTAGGGAATGCTTTCATGAGGTGTATACATGCAGGCATGTTCACTGTGATACTGCTGTTCTGCCCCAAAATTCTGAACACTGAATAATATATCCCAAGTAAATATACATAAAAAAGAGGCTTTGTTTTTTTGGTTGCCACATGAGGGCACTGTGACAAAAAGAGAAATAAAAGGAATGAATGTATTCAGGTTGAATGTGGGATCACCCCTGTGATGTTTGGTGATGATTGTCAAAAGTAATAAAAGTGTAGTAGTAGTTATGAAAAAGAATTTCCTATATTGAACTATAAACTTGTGATATCTCCAAAGCTGCAGAGCTTGTACAATAAATTGGTTCTAATAAACAGAGGAAGTTAGATTGGGAAGATTTATTATGAAGGATTTATAAGTGTGTTGGAGTCCATCTTGATTGTGATAATCAGGATAAGATTTTTGACTGCAGGCTTTCTGTGGAAGCTAATATCCCACAGAGAGAAAGATTTGGCAGACTGTCAGGTATGTGATGCAATGCAACTTAAAAAAACTGCTATAAAATGTGACTTATTAACCACAGCATGAGTTTGCAAGAATAAGTGTGCATTTATGAGTGTATTAGTGTATTATCTTAAATGTGATTATGGGTTTTACTGTTCTGACTTCTGAAGTCTGTTCTGACTTCCGTTGTATTGCTGCAGGCCGCCCCTGGAAAAGAGACTTTGGTCTCAGTGGGATCTGCCTGCTAAAAAAAATAAAAAAATAAAAAATAAATAAAAGATTCATGTAAAGAACATAAGATGAGAACACTGTAGCAATGCACCTTAAACAAAAATACTTCTTTAGATTTCCACCAAGCTGCAAGATGATAGGCAAATGTCAAAGTAACAAGGATCTTCAAGCTTAAGACTACAAATAAAAACCTGTCCTACTTTTTGTGAACCTCTAATTGTGCAGTAAGTGCCCTCTGTGGTCTGTTGCACCAATGCCTAAGGTCTTTATTAAGTTGTGGTGTAAGTGTAAGACACTTAAAAAAATGCTTTTAATGGAAGCTTTCCTGGATGAATGTGAAATACATCTATGAAATGGGTATATGAAACAGTCTACCTGGAGTGTCAGGTTAGGAGTTTTCACTTCATTTGACCAATTGCAAAAAAAAAAACAAAAAAAAAAAAAAAAAAACATTTTAATGTTGGTTAATGTGCAGGCTCTTGTGCCAGATTGTCTCCGAACAGATTAATGGTTGACAATAACTGATGTTAACTGCCAACAAATGGCAACAAAAATGTATTCAAAACTTGAGGGGTTAAGTTGTTAATAACATAAGGTAATTTAATAGTAAGCCTAATTTGGTGGTGCCTAAATTTATTTTTGCTTATGGATAACAAAAGTGCAAGTCCTGAGAAAGTCACTATACATAGTGAGTATGTATTTTAGTTATATAGTGAGGAAATCTACACAACAGCCATTAAAACCTCTACTCCTCATCTTTTGTGTGGTGTTCGACCTTTCTAAACTTTTACCAAACCAACCATATTTTCCACCTACTAGAATTGAAGTTATAACTAAAGCCTATATTAAAACTATCTTTGTAAACTGATGTAATGTCATTAATGTTAGTAGAGCATAAACGCTGTCCTTAATTCAAACGTATTTTCAGACTTTATTTGACATCACACATGTAGCTGTTGCAATCCATAGTTGGACAAATAATCCTACTGGTGAGAGCTGCCATCAGGCCAGAGCAATGCTTGAAGACAGTATTTTTTAGATGGATGCTGAGCACCAAAAATTGAAAATGACAGTTCTAATAATTATGAACTCATACCCTTAATCATGTATTGCAGCCATGTAGACAGAGACAGACTAAGCTCATTTTAGGTAAGCCTTATCCCAGATCTGGACCTGCAACCAATTACTCTGCTCATGTGAGTCGCTCTGTGGAAATGTAGAAGTGGCGTATGGCCAGTGCTGATGACTTACTATCTGGGAGATCAACGTAAACATGATTGTGATTACAATGTAAACACGTCTAGGATATAAAAAGTGCACCAGGGGAGCAAAGATTGTTCCATTTAGTTAGTGTGGAGATTAAAGGATAGGGAATATAATGCATTCCTGCAGAAAATATATCTGCGTAGTTTTGTAATTAAAGCCAAATTCTACCCATGGTTATTATTACTGCTTTGACACTAACACTTAATCAAAAATTCATCACGGAGAAAATGTTTTTGTTCATTTGTAACACAGTAGACTTGTGAAGGACGGGTAAAGCCCTCTTCTAGTCTTCAAATAAGTCAAAGTACAGTACATATTGCATTTACATTTTAAAGTGATAGAGGCAGTAAAGGGCTCATCTGCACAAGAGGATTTTTCGTATCACATTCATGTCTTCTAGAGCTATTTGGAGTTCAGTGTGTTAACCAAATCAAGTTTAACTTGTCTGCATGGGCTACAGACGAGAAAAGATATCAAACCTGTCATGTGGTTTTCAATATCTAAAAGTGTTAATGCCTAAATGATTGCTCGCTATTGAAAAGAGTCTATATTTAAGTTGTTTTGTTGGATGCAGGGCCACATGCAGTTGCTATTTTGCTGTGCCCTGGTTAATCAACTCTAGTCATGTTTAACAGTCAGCTATTTCTGATTAAGGAGAGGACAAGAGGTTGCAAGAATAAGCCATATGGTTGTGAATGTGAATTTTGTCTATACACAGGCTGAATATCTTTGCAGCAGAAACAGACTTAACACCATGTTAACATCCAGTTCCCATAAACAAACATATGACTCTCCAACATCTACTCCTTCCCTCCACCGTTTAGTGTCTCTGCCCTGTCTCTCTCACCTTGATAGACATGGGACCTGGAAACTGTGGGAGAGACTTTTCCATTTGGAGCCATTTTTTTTTTCTTTTGAGTGAGGGATGAAGACTGCAGCTGTGTAAGACTTTATAACACAAATCTGAGGACAAAATGAGATGTCAGGATTTTCCAAATCCAAAAATTTAATAAGAAGAATGTCAGATATACAGTAATAGATTCCTGCACAATGTCAGATTTAAGGGGTAAAAGCACGCCTCAGTCATCCATATGCCTCTTACTCTGCTTTCACACCCTTCCCTCCCAAAACCCCTTTATTGTTAACTTCTCTCTGTCTTAATACAGGAACCACAGGGGGTTACTTACTGAGAGTGACAGGGACATGGTCCCCCCAAACAGTCTCAATCCAACCGGTTCCCTCATCAGTATCATCAGACACCAGTCAGTCATCTGGCTCCTATGCCACACTATCCCCAACTCAAGCCAGCTGAAATCAGGCAAACCAATTGCCTTAAAAAAGTAAGTAAAAATACATTTTTGACCTCAGAAAAGTAAAGTAGATACTGTGTGTTTTATTTACATTTCTTTTTACTGTTGTACACTTTTGCTTGAGTTTGAACTTAAGACACTTTTTAATTAACACTTGACCAATCAAGTAAGCTGTACAAATGACTAAATGAAAAGTAGGCAATTTCAAGTTAAAATCAACAACTTGCAGTCGGTACATAAGCATTTCAAGTTATCAACCCAACTTTTCTTGTACATTTATCTACAGGTTAACTTAACTTCTTTAAGTTAAACTACACTGTGGAAACTTTCCTACATTTGAAAATCCATCTCATAACTAACCTTGCAAAGCAGATGGATACGTCGGTTTCCTTGTTCATCTTGCAAAGCTCCCATCTGAACCGTTTGGGCCCGGTTAGAAAGTGACATGACCAATCGGTGACGAACTTTATCAAGAACAGCCAAGGAAACAGAAGTTTGTCCTGCTCTCCCCACGTATGCAAAGATAAACACTTTTGTTTCAGATTTGCAATATGTTACACAGCTTCAGACATCTTGCAGTCAGAGCAGTTCTAGGTCTCATAATACCTTGGCCTTACATTAAAATTTAAAAAACATCAATAGAGCTACACAAAAGTTGAAAATCACAGAAATTTTGTGTCGTTCCCACTTCTGTTTACAGCGCAGGTAATCCTGACTAAAGCACATGCTCAAACTGTTACATTTCTTCTTCTTTTTCTGCTTAAGTTTTGCTTTAACCTGGTTACCACCACCTACTGGACAGCGGTGTGAATCAGCAAATTGGCAGCCTAGCCTTCAGCTGTTACTTGCTTACTTTAAGTTAACTTTACTTGAAACAAAAGTTAAATGGTTTCCAGCACCTTGCAATAAACACGACTTGATAAACCCTAGAGAGAGTATATATACTTGTTTATCAAGTACAGTTAAATTAATTTGTGTAAGTCTGGATAGCTATCAGGGTTTACAGTACACTATCATTCAAGTCTCAATCTCTCAGGTTTCCTCAGATTAAACCAGCTCATAACACCCCGGTATCTCTGCATCCATCAGGTTTCCCATAATTTCATCCCTTAATTAAATCCACTTCTTTATTGGTGAGGTCTAAATAGTTTGAACTAACTTGTTATTTTCACCCCCAAAATGATCATTTTGCACTTTCTATTCCCACCTACACCAGTCTGACATGTTTTTTGTATTATTTCTCAACCATCAAATTCATATATCACCATTTCACCATCCTAACTTGGACTCAGAAGAGAGGACTTTGTCAAAGCCTGACCATATGTAAAACTACAACAAACCAAAACAAATCTAATCATTATATTCACAATATTAATGTAGGAAATCATACAACGCTGTGCAGTTGAGGCCAGTTTTATAGGTTCCAGTTGTGCTCCTGGGGGGATTAAAGCTGCATATCTACACTCTGCAAATTCTAAGCTTGTGACTTAGTTATTATTCCCAACAATGAGCTGCTCTGTAGTGTTGTTTGGGATTACAGTGCTGAGAAAATATCTCATGATTTCACAGCAGGACCCATGGAGAGTTGGCCGGTAGCTGCTGTGAGACAAACTGCTTTCTCTTTATGAAGAAACCTGGATTATATCATGTATCAAATGTTAGGAAAACAAAGCAGCTTTAGTCCTTTGTTTCATTATTTTTGATTGAGTATGTCAAACCAACCTGGAGATATTAATATGGATTGTATTATTTTCAGGCAGAGTTGTTTGTTAGAAGGTGAGATGTAGTTGTCTACTATACAGCGAGACAGACAGGACAAAAGAGTAGGGTTTCTCAAGGCTGTCTTTAATTATACAGCTCATCTAGTTCAAAGCACTCCCTTCCTGTGAAATTCTCTAAACAACTGCAGGAATTAACTAATTTTCCAGTGCTTTTCTTCCTCAGAATCATTAGTTTTCCTTTCTGTGAGGTCTGATCTGACCTCATGCGGCACATACGGGCAGCAGCGGTGAGACAAAGGCGCAAGGTCAGAGAGAGAAATTCTCTGGAAATTCCCTGAAGTTTAGTCCTACACTCCCAAAAAAGACTTAAAAGAATAGCAAACTTTTTTCTTGTTAAATTGTTGCTAAGGTAAAATGTGGAGATATGTAGGAGGAACCTGTCACAGTGAGTTTTGACTCCAGCTGAGTCCACAGCTGGATCTATGGGAACTCAGCCTTCCATGTTATTGACCCTGGACAGCTGTAAAAGTTATATGTGAAATAGCTACCACAACCATGTTTGTGTCCATGTTAAATGTCTTTGTCAGGGACTCTGGTTTGACAAAAATCATAATTACAGCAGCCATTAGAGGGCTTTGCCACTTGAAGGTTAACTTTTGCTACTGTGGGGCCATTATCCCTATGGGTAATCAATATTTACGTCACTGAACTTTCGGGAACTGTGAGAGATTTCCTGAAACTCACACTGATGCATGTTTTCCCAGTGTTCTCACACTGCATGTCCACAACAGCACTGTTAAGAAGCTTTGCTACTAATGTGCGTCAAAGCATTCACATTGATTCTGTGACTATGTGATATTTGTTGACCCCATCACTCATGTTTTGGGATTGTGTGAGCATGAGGAAGCCATGGAGGAAGCATAGCAGACATGCACAAACACACAGTACACCCCTGCTGACTCTCGCTGACCAGGTTCTTGCCTGTCCTTTACCACCTACAAGGTTGGCACATCAATTCATCTCCTCATTAAACCCCAGCAACGTTCATTGAGAAGGCAAAACATCACAGGGACATCCACATTACGTCTTAAAAAGACATAGTGAATCAGTCTTTCGCCTTCCATGTTTGCAGCCCTAAATCTCTGATGTACATTGTGTATAAGGGCGGACAACACGTTGAATGAAAGTGAAGCCTAAATACCCCAACAATGCAGTCTGACTTTGTCTGGTGATAATTTTGAGCCAGTAGAAATCAGTTGAACCTTTCCCTGCCAAAGCACATTCATGTTACAGATCAGTCATAGAAAATCTTTTTGGTAGATACAGTTTATAACAAAACAGCTCATTGTGAGAAAGTTCAGTCACTCTTGTGTTGTCTGTTTTTTAATCTTTCCTTTCACTGAGGCACTACATCTCCTACCCCTATTACATTAAAGAAGTAGTGAACACTTTAACATTTTTTCAGCTGTACACTTGAGTATCTGACAGAACTATGATAAAACACATCAACACTGGTGTTATTTCTGACATTTGCACCAATCTGATAAAAATCTGCATTTACATCACAAACTCTATATAAAAGGTAGAACATTACAGCCTCTAACTGACTTTACCATGCCGAGACCACTCCCATCCTCTCCTGCCTGAACCTGCACTGCTTCGGCTTTAGTAACGCTGGTGCTCGAGCCAACCGCCCGAACAGGTAGTGCCCAGGACCACTGTGGTCCACCCCCACTCTACAGCCGGCTCCAGGGGACTCTGGAGAGGAAAAATCCTCCACCTCAAAAAATCGCTCTGAGGCAGCAGTGCTGCGGGACTTGGTGTCACTTTCTGGCAAGGGGAGTCACTGTCACTTCTGCTTCATTTTGAAAACCCTGTCCTCTAAAAAACAAAACAAAACAACAACAATGAAAAAAACCCATCCTTTTCCCCTCTCTCTTCTCAGTACCAAACTGCTCTCTTTCTTGCATTTTTTTGAAATCCTGAAGTGGGCTAACCTTGCAAAGCAGATGGATACACCCGTTTCCTTGTTTTTCACTGGCAAAGCTCCCATCTGAACCATTTGGGCCCGGTTAGAAAGTGACAGGACCAATCAGCGACGAGGGGCAGTACTTTCAGGCGCAGCAGAGTCGTGACGTAAACAAGCAGCAACAAGAGCTGGTGCAGTTATGGAGGAAGAGATTAGTGTGGATGCTGCTAAAGCGCCAGTTTTATCAGAACTTGACAACATTTCTTTGTTAAAAGGAGAACAAAGAACAGCAGTGAGTTATTTTCTTTTCAAAAACAACAAAAGTCGAGTACTTACATGTCTATAGTCGCCATGTTTCGCATTATTCCTCAGTAGCTGTGCATGCGCAGCTTGCTGGGCTACGCCACCTGCTTTGTTGCTCTGATTGGCCCGTAGAGATGTGACGGACAGAACATTCACCCAATCATACTCTGAGGATTTTTCAAAGCCTCTGCCTTTTCACAAACGTTTCCTATTGAAGCTTTCCCCAGATAGACGTCTGAAACACATCCAGCTGACATTCAACCACGACTGTAATAGAGTCGGCTTGAAATAAAACCCAGTATGCCCCGCTTTAGCAATGTAGATAACGTAGCTATGTAGTTAACATAGCTAAAACTTGAGCTCATGAAGATCATGGATATCTAAAGTGACAGAGCTATGAAGCGTATGTTAGCTATGTAAGCTATGTAGCTACATTATCTACTTAGCTTATGTAGCTTTGTAAGCTTTAGCTGTGTTTGCCTGAGCTGATGCCACCAAAGTTGAAAAAAGCTAACACAGCTGCACTGGCTTACGCAGTAACATTAACTACATAGCTAGCATAGCTATGTTAGCTTTAGCTAAAGCTAACTAAGCTAAACTTCTCAAATGGATCTACACAAAAATTGACCCTCCAGTTAGACCTCTGACCTTTTTCTCTGTTTTATTTATGAAATGTACTGTCATGTTGTAACTTAGTCTGTAGGGTTTGCAATGTAGTTATTTCATGAATGTAACTGCCAGAATTTGTTTATAAATAAAGTCGAATTTAAAAATAAAAAAATCTAAAACTTCAAATAAACTGTACCAGTAAATTACTGTCTTGACAGAGATGGCGTCTAACAGTAACTGCCTGTGAGAGAGAGTATCTGAGATGTACTGTCTGCAGCCATCGTCTTGTTTTGGGGACTTGGGGAGGAATGCAGGCTGACAGAAAGAAATGCCACCAACTCAGTTTGTGTAACTAGATAGCTTGAAGAACAAGAAAGTATGCCTGACCATACAGTGCCTGAATGGCCCTCCCCTGATGTTTTTACCCAGCCAAACGACGAAGGCAATGATGAGTATAAGTCAAGTAGGGCCCACTACCGAATGGAGGAGGGATTTTTAATGGTCATACTCTGTATATTTGCGTACACCCGAAACTTTGTTTGATTTTTTTCACTTAAATATTAAATTGGAAGAGCAAAGTAACAAGTAGAGTAAGAGAACAAAATTGTGCTTTGAACGTTGGCCAGGAGCAATAAATGGGCCAATCAACACTAGACTGAAGTCTGAGTCCTGTGTAAATACAAGTCAAAATTTTGCCTTCTTGTAGTAGCCCATGATTTCCCTAATATAAACCTTTTTTTTTTTTTTTTTTTTTTTTTTGCTGTAACACAAACAGATGCAAACCACATGTAGAAGTGAGTTGGTTCCCATGTGGGTCTGTTTGAGAAACAACAGAATTACCTTGCAGATCACTTTGAGACACAAAGACAGCAGAGAAGTATTCGACAAAGTTGGATTTAACATGTCTGTTGGAACAGTTGATTTGTCTGATATTGGTCCATGCATGTTTTTTTCTCATTAAACTTAGTTGAAGAAATATTGTTGTGTCCCCAGATCTTGTTTTACTTTGTTGACTGTCTGCACCCACAACAACACTGGAAAAAAACCATAGCCTAAAGTGGTTGTAACCAGATTATCCTTTAATAAAGTTATGTTAATGTTGTTTTTTGTTGTCTGTGTTTTAAGAAAAAAGCTTTTAGCCTTGTGCAGGAGGATCTCAGGGCAATCTTGATAATTGAGAATGATAAGAACATGAGGTCACACAGAAAAATCAAAAGCAGAAAGAGAAGAAAACTTGAATCTAAATGCAAGTCCTGAAGCTCTGCCTGCTGTCCCTCTTCCCTGTAATGGTGGCAGACTGCATGTCTACACTTCAATAATGTGACCTTTTGTAACCCTTTGGCACTTACTGTACTCAATGGAACCTCATACACTAGGTTCCTAGCATATTCTAGGCCAAGATAAGTTAGATCACTGTCACAGGGAAGACACGAGAGCTATTGGACGTGTGAGAGTGAACGTCAGTGTTGGACACTGTCCTGAAACAGCAGGAGAGATCAGGGGGTGTGTGGAAAGATATTAGCTGCGGATAGCATCGTCCAAACCGATTCATGCGGTTCAATTCCTTCTGGTTAGGAAAGTGTGGTTATAAATTATGGATGTATGTCCCCTGTGGAAACGTAATAAACAACATGCACATTTCTTTACTGCCTAATGCGCTCCTTATTGGCTGAATGCGGCATTTGTTTCATCCTTTTTTGTGATTTATGCGGTGAAAAGAAATACACAGTCTACTTATCACATCATCCATCTTTCCAATTTTAATATATTTTGATAAGATTTAGATGTTAGAGAATTAAGAGTCTCAGAGGAAAGTAAATTACTGAAAATTCAAAGAAATGGTAACAGAATAAAGCAAGAGAGAGGGAACAGGAGACACATGGATGAAACTTCCCATGGCTTCTCTTTATGCCAATTATCACATCAACAAGTAGAAAATATTTTCAAGCGTGCCGCTCCTGGCTCTTCGTTTAAATGTTAGCCAACTGGAAGTGAAGAATCCCCCACAGGGAACAAACTGCACCCAGAGAGGTTTTAAGGGAATAATCGGAATAATTTTTTTTCTTCTCTTGTTTCTTCTGCTAACACAGAACTGAGGCGTTAATCATCGTTGTCAGCAGTGGACACGTGAGCGAGGGATTTAAACATAACAGCTGCAAACCTTCTCACAAGAAGTTTCACTCAATCACAGCTTCATGTGAGAACACATTTCGTGCACTTATTTCTCTTGAATATTCATGGCTTGATTTCCTATTTCTTGGACACTCAGCTATTAGCCAATCCAAAGACTGACACATGTATGCATAAACATCCTAATAACAGCATGGTGATGAGGGGTCTGGCTTCAGACCATACATTACTGACCACCACTCTCACAGACTGTTCACCTGAGTCACTGTATATCTCAGAAAGGAATAACTTTATTTGCTTTAATAATGTATTTCCAATGGTAGATTTTTTTAAAATTCAACTTTATTCATAAAAAAGTCTGGGAGTTACATTTCTGAAAAAAGACCACAAAAAACATTACAGAATAAGCAACAGTTCATTAATTAAACAGAGCAAAAAGGTCAGGGGTCTAATCCAGGATTAAATTATGTAATATACAGCTCATTTCCTCATATATATATATATATGACCAAGGCCTCCTAGTTTTCAACAAAAGCAACTGCATATTTTAATAGATGGATTAAAAGCTGATAACTACAGTACCTGTAACTGGGATAGGATGATATTGTCTGGGCTTTCACCATTACGGAGCTTGGAATCTGTGTTTACTGGAATTATTAAGATGAAACAGGACTACAGGACTTGCATATCAATAAATAATTGAAGAAGTTAACACAACAGAAAAGCAGCATACATATTTCATATAATGACATAATGAGCTAAATTTAACTTAGATAACATGTTGCGATATTCAGTGTTCGTTTAAATGTTTAATATTTCCTTTTTTCGAACTAATTATTTTTTTAACTGTTACCTTAAATGTTTGAATTTATTTGACACTACCAAAACGATCTTACAGCATTTCATATCGACTGATAAATCATGATATATTACATATTAAAGTGGTTCATCTGACTGCATTTTCTATCAAGGTGATTATTTGACTTGCCAAAGCTTGTTAGCTAGTTAGCAACGTGGTCAGCTAGCATGCTGCCATATGGTCTCCCCCAAATCTACCACAACAGTTCAATTTTTTCAAGGAACTCGCAGCACATTACGGATTAGAATATTACCGGAGGTTGGAGTTTTGCAGGTATGGTTGACCTCACAGAGATTCCCATAGGAATGAATGTTTTTTCTGTTGACTTACCTCTGTAACCATACAAACATGGAAACATTAGAAGTGTTTACTTGAACGGTAGCTCACTTTGGCATTGTTAGCTTGAGCTAAAGCGAACATAGCTACACTAGTTACATATTTAACTTTAGTCAATGTAGCTAAGTTAGCCTAAGCAGATGAGCTTTAGCAAACTAAGTAGTTGAGTGAGCAATGGCTTGTTTTAGCTTGATTAGCTTTAGCTAAAGCTAAGGTAGCTACACTAGCTACGTAGTTAACATCATTACATAAGCCAGTGTTGCTAAGTTAGCTTCATCTCAAACAAGGAAATGTAGCTAATTTGGTAAAACTTAAGCTAACAAAGCTACTAAGCGGATGTATCTAATGTCAGCTTTTTAGCTATTTTAGCTTTAGTAAACAGCATCAGGTGACAAAGCTAATGAAGCTAACATAACTAGTGTAGCTTTTTAGCTTAAGCTTTAGCTACATTTGCTATGTAACTTCTCTATGTAGCTAGCGTAACTAACATAGCTTGATTAGCTTAAGCCTTAGCTACATTAGCTTAAAGACAAGTTCTTTTTCCTGTATGCAGATTGTTTACCCTTGACTTTAAACTTTTGTTCCTCTAATCCTCACCTTAACCCTTACCCTGACCCTCACCTTACTGGAGTTTTAATACCTTTTTATTTGAAAGTTTTACTATGGATTTTCTTTCTGACAGACTCTCTAGGCATGTTGAGAGAAAGCTTTACATAATAAAGTTAGCCAGTGACTATAAATGATGCAAGTTGCAAAAGCTGTTGATATAATTATTTCTGTTACGTCATTCCCGAAAAATCAGTAGAATTTGATTTGAAGCACAATAACATTTTTGGTAAGAACCTTAAGTTTTGTTTATAGGAAACAAAATTAAATCATGTGCCCAAAAATTAACCTCAATGCCTAGGGGTTAGGGCTTTGAAGATCAGGTCAGGACAGGTATGGGAGAATATGCTGGTTCTGCACTTTACTGCATTGACCTTGGTTCTGTTCTGCTCTGGCCCCCTGATGGTCCTCCTCAAGGCCTGTGCCAGGCCCATGCCCCATCTCTCCAGGTATCCTCCCAGCTGTCTTCTCCATAATGCATGCGGTCTGGACCAGCCCAACGGGTCAAGGGCACACAGTATGTGGTGAGCTGGATCTCTATACTATACTATACTCTCACAAGAGAATAGTAAGATTGGAAGAACCAAGGACCTAAAGATACTCAGATACCAGAAATGCCACACTGTCTTGCTCAGTGAGCCTATCGCCTCATACTAAGAATGGGTTAGGGTTAAAGTTGGGCAGCTGACCAATGGCTCCCAATTCCTCTTTTTCCAGAGTAACATGAGAATTTACCCTTCTTTAAGTCTTATGCTCAAAAAAGAAGAATCTGTGAACATAAACTTACAAGCCAACCATCAGAAACAGATGTGCATGCCTCACCCCTCTCTGGTGACTAAATAGAAATGTGTGAGAGATGCTGATGTTTGCTTCTTATGATCTCCATGTAAGGATCTATTTGCTTCAGTGTCATGGACACAAAAATAACACAGCAAAAAGCAAATAATTAAGAATGGAAGTGTTTAGTCTGCAAGAGAGAAGGAAAACAAATGCTCATCATCACCTTTTTAAATAGGCAGCTTTAAGGATGTTCTCAGTGAAGCACATGGGAAAAATGAGTCTGATGATGAGACAGTCAGTGGGGATTTCCTTTGGATTAATGAGATCATGAAATTTGGTAACAGAAGAGGATGGCAAATCATTTGACAATTTGGAGCACAATCTAATGTTTTGTTTATCACTAGTATAAATGTTTTTGACCTTATCAGGTGTAAAGAACCATCATTGATTTGGATTTGGATATTTGATGGACCGTAGTTACAGTAAACAGGGGAGCAAGGCAGATACATCTGGAACTGCCAGACTCAGCAAGTTATCAGTGAGTCAGAGATGACTCAGGTTTTAGTCTGTTTTGCTCTGATTGAAAAAGTGCCCCATAACTTTTATTTAAACTTTTATGTATGACTATAAAATTCTGGTTTTAATTGAAATTCTCACAACTGATTCTGTCACTGTGTGGGCTAACTCATAACTTTGTGTCAACACATTACAACATTTCACTCTCACATAGAGCTGGAGACAGACTTAAACATACAAACAACGCTGGTATAGACTTGTGCGTCCATGTGTGTGTGAGACAGAGAGCCAGAAATAATTTCAGACAGGACTTGCCTGATGGGACGACACAGCATGAGGTCCTGGCCAAGGGAAACACATAGCAAGCCAGCGAGTGAGCACATGTCCTCTGTTTCCAACACAGTGACAAGTTTACTCCATTCCCGCCCTGTCCGCCTCCCTGCTACAATTGTCTGAACAGATTAAGTAGATGTTCAGGAAACAACTGCCTAGGATACAACTAATGGAAAGTACTGACATGTAACTCAAAGGCTACAAGTGGCTGGACTTAGTATTAAAGAAATCTCAGATAATCATGAGTTCTGTGAAAGGACTGTGGGAAAAAAACTGTATCAGAGCCATGCAAAGAATACAGTCAACTTGATAGTATTAATTCAATTTTCCTTGCTGAAATCGATCCATTGAAAATGGAAGAACATAGTGTAGCTCTTTATGTACAAAACAAGCTTTAATTCCAAAAGATGTCGTCTTCATACATATTTTGGGCTGAATTTTCCAAAATCTCATTCACAATTACATTCCCCCTGCCTTATCAATTACAAGGTTAGCCAAAATACACCACCAAAACAGCTCTATAATGAATAACATGGTTAAACTTGGCAGCTTTGAGCATTTCTGAGATGTTTATGCTTCAACATTTAGCAAGACTGAATAATTTTGTTTGAGAGTTGACTTTTTGAGAGCGGTCTGGCTGTAGACCATACATTTCCACTTACAGTGCTTAACAAATTTATTAGACCACCTGTCATATTTGTCTCAAAGACCATCCAGCATCATGAATTACTTTAATGCAGACTCTTTCATTTTCAGTGAGCTCTCCATGTTTTACCATTTTGAACAGGAATGAGGAATTTCAAACTGAATTCACTTAAATTTGAGCCGGCTCACTGGGCTTCTCTGAGAAGTCATAAATTAATCAAGCATAACATTCAACCATTAAAACTCATTTTTCTGTTCAGGAATGCAAGTAAATAACTATAATTTGACATATTAATCAAGAAATAATAATGTACTTTCCTATTTTTTCAGTTTTTTGTAAATCAGTAAATTTGAAAATTCATGACTAACAATAATAATTATATTTTAGCATTAAAAATATCATTTGGGTTAAAGAGCTTCTACAAATTGTTGTATTAACCATTGCAGAAACATAAAAAATGATTTTGGTAATTACCAATGCTGTTAATTTAGGGCAGCTGTGGCATAAACCTTACTTTGGTTAGGGTTAGGGTGGTCTAATAAATTTGTTAAGCACTGTATACATAGACATATATTCTCTGACAGCATCTGAGACACCATTTATCTCAGAAAGGAAGTGTTGTAAGTTGCCACTACAGTTTTACAGTTTTAGATTTTTTTTTTAAATTCACTTTTATTCATAAACAAAAGTCTGGCAGCTATACTCATGAAATAACCAGATTGCAAACATTACAGCCTGAGAGGTCAGAGGTGTAATCTGAGATTAAATTGTGTATAGATCAATTATAGAAATAGATAATGGACAATGTAGCATCCCTCCTGAATGAATGACAGTTGACTCTTAAACTGATGATTTTTATGGTTTATTTTAACTTGACAAAATCCAACAAACTGTAGTTGCAGAAGTCACAAAATCATAAAAAATCACTGTAAGAGCTTAATGCCTGAACAGGGGGTTTTTACTTTCTACTGTTGCTCTCTGTTTTTGTTTGCTCCATTAACTTTTCTCGCTATAGTCAATTGTACCTGGGTAACTTTTCTCACTTCCTTTCTGGCGCTTTCAAAGTAAAAGTCTGCTACTGTTAAACAGGAAGTAAAGTTACCTCAGCTCAAATCAATACAAAACTTACAAAATAAAGCTTTAAAAAAGGCTTTACCTGTAGAGACACTTAGGGCTCAACATTTACACTCATTTTGGTTACTTACAGGCTCACTTTAGCTATGTTAGCTTTAGCTAAAGCTAACAGAGTTATGCTAGCTATGCAATTAACATTACTATGTAAGCCAATGTACATATGTTAGCTTTAGCAACGGGAGCTATGGCAAACATTGCCAAAGCTAACATAGCTAGGTAGATGATATACCTATGTATAGAGGTGTGATGAGATGCTTATCTCATGAGACGAGACAAGATTTTACACTTTTTTTAATTTTGGAAAAAAATGGGTGGATAATATGTCCTTTATACAGCTGAAAGTCCTAATTGCAAAGCATTCAGGTGTATTCAGAAATGTTTAAACTAACTCCTCTTGTACTGAATAGGCTATCAATGCTTACACAGTTTGTCTTGACTAACTCTGACTCAAACTGTACACAACAGACTGAAATATAAAGAACTGCATCAGTAAAATCAAACTATTTGTCATCTCTTTAAGGACATCCATATTTCAAATTCTCAAAAAAAAATTTCAGTCAATAACACGTTTGCTGTAATTTAAGGAAAGAGGTTAATTTATTGTTTTGTGGTCTTTATTTCTCAGATGAGCTTTGACAGTGCTGGACACAACGGATAGATGAGCGTGTGTGTTAATGTGTGTGTGTGTTGGTGAGCGAGTGTGTGTCTCTACTCTGCTGTCAGACAACAAATATGGCACATTTAACTGGGGCTAAAGCTTCTCTTTTTGGAGCTAACAGTGGACTCCATGGTGCTCAAAGTTAGTTTAGCTAAGTTTACAGCTGCAGTTTACAGCGAACCGTCACGCTACACATGTTGAGCTTCTGACTGATGATACACACAGCCAACAGCTGATGGATGTGTGACTGACAGACGGTGGGGCGAGAAGGAGACATGACGAAGCAGCGACTGAATTAAAGTTATAAATTAACATATACCGGCACTATGAGGGAGTATGTAGCTCTATTATCTATAGCTAAGTTAGCTTTAGCAATATAAGCTTAACATAGATTTAGCGCTTATGTAGCTGCTTTATGAGCTTGGCTTTGGCTACACTAGCGATGTAGCTTTGTTATCTACATAGCTGAGTGAGCTTAAGCAGATGTAGCTAAAGCTCACTCAGCTAGGCAGATAACACTGATGAATAGCTTACGTAGCTGTTTTGTGAGTTTAGCTTTAGCTCTGCTAGTCACATAGCTCTGTTATTTACATAGCTTATTCAGCTAATGGAGCTACATTAGCTACACTTGCTGTGTTGAAGTGTTTACATGGAGGACAAGCTTTTTTCCCTGTGGGCAGACTTTTTACTTAGCTGTATTTAACATGATGTAATCAGGTTTTGCAGGTCAGGTTTTGGACCCTTACCTTAAACTTCTGTTTAATCCTAAATCCAAAAGTTTTAATGTGTTTCTTCGTTCTGACATAGGGTTAGGGTTAGGGTTAGAAGAACGTCTTTGAGACTTGCTGCCAGAGATGTACAGTCAGCTAGACTGTCTTAGATTGTTTTTAATTTCCTGAATTCACCTTCACACTTATTGAACTTTGATTTTTTCACACAATTCAAGACACAAAAACACTGCAATTTAAGAAGTTATAGTACCTTAAAAACTACATGAACCCTTTGGTCTGAAAATAACAAAAAATGTTAAAACCCCAAACATACAATTTTTTAAAAATGTTATACTCTTCTGTTATTCTAGACTAAGTCATTTTTCCCCCTGCTCACTCAAGACTTCCACATATAAGGCTATCTTTGTATTTGCTCCTTTTTGAACTGACTTTGACCCTGTACTGAACAATTTCACTGGAAGAAGCACACACCGTTTTACAGTAAATGACTCACAGTTACATCCGCTTTTAATATCCTGCTTCAACATGTTGAATACCAAATTTAAACTTACTCTGAATTTTCTTTTTCTAAATTTTCTGCCCCCACAAAGTCATGCATGGAAGAGAAACTCAGACCCAATCTGCAAATAGGGGTCCATTTATTGAGTGGAAGTTTTTCCTTACAGGACTTCCTCCACATTTGCTTCCTGTGGCATTATATCTTAAGGTAAAAACATCACATTTTGCTGCAGCTTATATATTGTTACTCTTCTTTCTCTCTGGATCTCTCTCTTCTTTTTTACTACTTTTACTTGAATCCCTTTACAACCTCAACACTGCTTTGGCAGAAGGTTGCTGAACTTGAGTCTGGTTCTAATCAAAGCTCCTGCCTGGTAGAGGGAAGTTGTTCCTTGCCAGTGAAATGTTGTTAAATGTTGCTTAGTGCTAAGCCTGTGGTGGATTAATGTTGCGTCTAAATGAGTAGTGTAGCAAAAAGTACCATTTGGACCTGCTGTCTTTGTAAAGTGTCTTGAGATAATGTTGGTTATGAAATGGAACTTTAAATACAGACCGATTGGTTAAAATACTAAGATTGATATTAGACCAGTGACTAACAGAACTATGGGTCGATGGAGAGTTAGGGCCAAAAGTGTTTGGTAAATACTCTCACAGTTGCTGTTCTGATTTGCAACAGGCACCTGTAGTGAAAAGAGTCATCAGTGATTAAAAAACAAAGACCTTAGAGAGAGTGATTACTGGGACTATATTTGTCACATGAATATAAATACACCAGCAAATATTTTTCTCTATCTACTAGATATGTAAAGTTGTAACTGTTGACTAATGGTTCAACATGAAATTTTATTTAAAGAAGATCAATTCTCAATGTTGTTTTCATGTTTTTTTGCCGTCTTTGTAGTCACTTCTAGCCTGACATGCCAGATAGACAGTTAAATAGAAAACACCCCATAGTCTGTTTAGGAAAAGGAGAACTTCCTTAAAAAGAAAGAAAAAAACCCTGGAGGTTCGGTCTGTCACGTTCGAGCCAATCAGGGCAACAAAACTTATGGTGCCCCAGGCATGCATTGCACCAAGGAGAAGGGTACATAATGTGAGCTTGACAAGCAGCTGTTATCATTGTGATTCAAATGTTTCATAGGATAACGCTGACTTAATCATTTTCAGTGAATAATCACATGACTTTTTGGTATTTAAGCTAAAGTCTTTGGAACATGTCAAATTATTCCTAACAATATTCCTAACAATGCAAAATCTGTTGACTTCCATTTACCTCTTGACTAATGATAAGATATCAATAAAGTCACTTAACATATCAATTTCTTTTAAAATACGAAGATTAAAAGAATTCTTCCAGCATTTTTCTTTGTGTCAAGTGTGACCTGAATCAGTGTTGTTTAGTTTTGGACTTCCTTCTGTGTCTGCAGCATGGAAAACTTAAAACTGCAAAAGTGGAGAGCAGCAGCACTGCTGCAACCATCATCAATAGTAGCAGTACATCTAAAGAGTGGTATGAGTACCAGGGCATCTTATAGGCCTCTGTACAAAGGTGAGGAGCCCCTTTATGGTGTATCGCGTACTCCACCCAGAATATGGCCTGATCCATGGGTGCCAATGGCTGATCTATGTGCAGACGTGACAACCTTTGAACGTTCTGTCTGTAGCTGTCCTGATAGAGCAACTCCATGAGTGCTTGCTCAAAACTGTGCCCATTGGCATGAGCTAGCCAGGATCCTCCCAGCTCCTCTCTCTTGCAGACGTAGCAGGTTGTCATACTGGTCAAAGAACAGCGGTATGCCGAGCACAGGGACCCTGTGGTCAATGGCTTCCTGGACTCTGTGGGTTCCTCCATGAGCTACAAAGGTTGTGGTCTGAGGGTGGCCCAGAGGTAGTGCATCTACTCTAAAATATACTCCACCCACTTAGCAGCTGCTCACACATGTGCACAAGAGAGACTCCTCTGACCCCCAAGTCCTAAGATCGTTGTTTTCATGTTTTCTCATAAGCATATATCAAACAGCAGTTGTGAGGCTATTGTGTAAAAAATACAACAAATCTTTACAGGATGAAAACTTGCTTTAAGCTATAAAATCATGCCAGATGAAGTCAGTGTGTATTTGAGAGAAGATATTCTTTTTTCAAATAGAATAGAATCCATATTATCATATTGGTGTGTTGGCTTCTGCTATCTACAAATGTTTACTGTTTTCCCTAATCAATGCTTGGCTGAAATCATACTATAAATACCCTGTTGGTTTACATATGTGAAAGAGCAGCCAAACATGAAACCACAATGAAGCAAAAACAAACTCAACCAAGTTTTTGTTTCCACAAATAATAGACAGTTCTTTTTGCATTACAGTTGAAGTTTTCCTCTAATGAAAGCCTTGGCTGTGCTTCGACCTCTGCTAGGCGAATGCAATGATGAAATCAAACCACTGGTGTGGGATTTAAATGTCATTAGCTTTACAGTGAGATGTCTTGCTATTTCCTTTCATTACTTATGAGTAACCCCTGAGAAAGAGGTGTGTATGGATGACACTCATGCACAAACAAAGACTTAAACTTATCACACTAGCAGCTTTATTGATTGTCTGTCAGACTGTTTTTGAGAAAAAAAAAAAGCCAACAAAAACATAAAACAATCTGTCATGTGGACATTGGACAGTGAAGAAGAATCAAGTGTAAGGAGATCAAGGTGAGATCAATTCAAAAGATGGGAAAAAAGGGGCAGCCAGATGACATCAATAGCTAATATGCATTGCACAGTAAGGCTGATGTGTTTTCTTAATACAGAATACACAGAAGTCATCATGACTTAACATCCAGGGTTCCTGTTAATATAGCGGCTTTTGATTATATACAAAACTTAGAGAAATCATTAAAGCATTTTTCTTTGTGTCAAATCTGATCTGAATCAGTGTTGTTTAGTCTTGGACTTCCTTCTGTGTCTGCAGCATAGAAACCTTAAAACTGCAAAAGTGGAGAGCAGCAGCACAGTTGCTACCATCATCAATAGTAGCAGTACATCTAAAGAGTAGTATGAGTACCAGGGCATCTTATAGGCCTCTGTACGAAGGTGAGGAGCCCCTTTATGGCGTATCACGTACTCCACCCAGAATATGGCCTGATCCATGGGTGCCAGCGGCTGGTCTCTGTGCAGACGGGACAACCTTTGAATGTTCTGTCTGTAGCTGTCCTGATAGAGCACCTCCTTGAGCATTTGCTCAAAGCTTTGTTCATTGGCATAAGCTAGCTCCAGGATCTTCCCAGCTCCTCTCTCCTGCAGACGTAGCAGGTTGTCATACTGGTCAAAGAACAGCGGTATGCCGAGCACAGGGACCCCGTGGTAAATAGCTTCGTAGACTCCGTGGGTGCCTCCATGAGCCACAAAGGCTTTGGTCTGAGGGTGGCCCAGGAGGTCCTTCTGGGGCATCCAGTCCATTACGAGGGTGTTATTGCCCAGAGTAGAGGGTCTCTTTCCTTTGTGCTTCCAGATCACCTGATCAGAAAAAATAGAGATTTATGAATTTATTATTTGTCTCTGCACCACACAGTCTAGTTAGGTTACAATGTTTTAACTAAACAGCAGCTTTGCATGCTGGTTCCCTGAGACAACCATGACAAAGCACCTGAAATAAAATGTGTACAAATTCAAACCAGTATAGGCCCAGACATAAAACTTTAGGCATTTGAACAATACAAAGTTTAAGGTGTAGGATTCTAGAGAAAAACTTGAAGCAGGCCCAGTGATAATGCTTTAAACTACACACATTTGTCTGTACATTCTTACATATGAGTGGTCTAGAAATCTTCTGAAAATATCTGATGATACTTAGATCATGAAAATAATATTGAGCATCTTTGGTGATGTAGGTATTTGTTGCAGTGAATTACTGATCATTCCTACCTTTTGGGGCATCTTGGCAAAGACACTGGCGATTTCATCTGCAAGGTCTTCAGGCAAAGCGTCAACCATGGATCCCAAAGTCATGATGATGACTCCGTGCTCACCAGCACTCTGAACAAAGTCCTCCAGGTCTGCTGGCAGAGGCTGAGCTGGTTCGCACTGAAGCCCTCCTACATAGACAATATTTGGCATTGTGGGTCGAGGAAAATCAAGCACGAAATCTGATCTGAACAGCCAAATGTCTGCTTCCTGGAGAAGTGAGATGATGCTGCATCCACCTTCAATGTATTTATCACAGAGGGAATCATAGTATGGTCCCAGCAAAACTCTCTGCTGGTATTCAACAACACCATGGTAGAAAAAGTTCTTGACCCTCTGGATGAAGGTCATTTTGTCTGTTAATCCTGATCCTGGGGCTGGGATATAAGAGAGAGGAGAGGGGGCCATCACAAAGTGACCATCTCCAGAAGTGCTCCATCGAACAGTAAACACTGTGGGCAGTTTGAGATACTTGGCTAATATGGTTCCCATTGCAATGGCTGGGTCAGTGATAACAAGATCATATTTGGCATCCAGTAATCTTTGAACCATATTTTTATCATCTAGGATATTAGCAAGAACCTCAGCCCACGATTCATGTGTTTCAAAAATAATGGAAAAGAAATTCTTTATTAGTTTCAAGATAGTGAGAAAAGATGCCCCCCCTTTCTGCACCTGAAAAAAAAAGGTAAGAAAAAATTCTCAAAACAGGAATTCAAAGTTTGGCACATGAATGACAAAATGATGCACATTAACATACCTGTATATTCTCCTTAATGAAATCATCAACAGGAATCTCCTTTCTCTCATTCACTGGGATGGTTATAGATGTATAGAAGGAAGACTTTTCCTCGATTCGTAAGCTGTTAGAGGCTCTGATCACTGTGAGGTTATGTCCTCTAGCATGGAGCTCTACCAGCAGGTTCTTTATGTTGATCCATGGACTCCAGTCCATAGGAAACACGAGAATGTTTCCTCCATCGCAGGGTGGCATGAATGACACTAAACCTAGGCTGAGTAATACCAATATTCCGCAAACACGTTGAGAAGGCATGGACCCTAGATTAAAAATTGATAAATAGTTTCATGTATATGTGCTGTACTCCTGACATGTCTTTGTAATAAACACTGCAAGGCCACTATTTCAGTGGTGCAAAATAAAACTTCAAACCAGTCAGAACATAGTAATATTCTTGAAATTCACTTACCCATGATCAAGAGATGTTACCGCAGCCCTCTCACCCACAGTCTGGTGCCTTATTTAATCAGCTGTTTGTGGACAAACTCCAGTCTAATCAGTTGGTGCTTTTGAAGGTAAATGAGTGACAATGGATAAGGAAGGGCTGCTTCTGGCCAAAGTCAGGCCCCGGGCAAACACAAGGCGCTCCTCACCAGACATACTCAGTCTGCCTTTACAAATCAAAGTATAATCAAAATCAAAGTATAGTATGTATAGTATATATAAAGTGTTTTCTAGCTACTTCAAGTACAAAGTCAATGCAAAAATTTATCCTCAACTTAGATACATTTACATACCAGAAAAGCACTCGGAGAGCGCAGAGCTCCGCCATTAGCCCTATCTCCCAATAGTAAAGAATTCTTTAAAAAGTTCCTGGATCCAGATGGTGATCCGGATCACTCCCAAAATCTAACCAGTTCCTCCTTATGCCATTTCTGACATTTCCTGAAATTTTATTCATTTTTAAAAATTTTTTTTTTAGTTATGTTGCTAACAAACAAACTAACAAACTAACTAACAAACCCTGCCGATCACATAACCTTCTTGGCAGAGATAATAAAAAGAATTACAAATGAAAAAGGGAGATTAATTATTTGCATGCTTTTATTGTGGCTAGTTCATTGTTGATGCTGCCTCTCTGTATTAATGAAAATATTATGTGTAATCATGTAAGTGTGCATTTAGGGTAATTATCTTTGGTGCCTTTGACCATGAGAAAGAAACACCTCCTACATAATACTGAAACACTTACACATCACAGAATGCAACCTAGCTTATCTGCTCCATGTTTCTGCTATTTAAAGAGGTAGTGAACACTTTAACTTTTTTTTTGGACTGTACACTGAGGTATCTGACTGAACTATAACAAAACACATCAGTGTTGGTGTTATAACTGATAAAAATCTGGATTTTACGGCTTTTAATTAGCTCAAACTAACATCTGCCTTGAGAAATCTTTTCTGAAAAGGTGGGGCTAATGTGACAAACGCTATATAAAAGATAGATCGTTACCGCCTCTAACTGACTTTACCATTCAAAGACCACTTCCATCCCCTCCTGCCTGCACCTGCACTGTCTCGGCTCTGGGAGCTCCGGCTATAGTAACGCTGCTGCTGGAGCCAATGGACCGAACAGGTGGTGCTCAGAACCACCACGGTCCACCACAACACTATAGCCTGCATCAGGGGGACTCTAGAGGGGAAAACTACTCCACTTTAAAAGATCGCTATGAGGCAGCAGTGCTGCGGGACTCTGTGTCTCTCTCTGTCAAAGGGACATCACTGTCAGTCCTGCCTCATCTGGAAAGCCCCGTCCTTTTCCCCTCCCTTCTCTCAGAACCAAACTGCTCACTTTCTGTGCATTTTTTTTAATTACAGAGGTGGATGGAGTTAGCTCTGAGCCAGGGGTTCACTTACACTTTAATTCTACTATTTGCCACAATCAGTGGACAACTGATGTTTTCAGCCGCTCAGACATCTCTCTCCAGCTCTTGTACTGTCATTGGTAAGTGAGGCGAAAGAGAGGGAGCGAGTGAAAGAGAGACAGCTGGCCGAGAGAGAACACTGTGGCTGAACCGCTCGTCATCAAGAGAGGACACCACAGACGAAGCTTGATGAAGACAATTCCATAAAGACATAGATGAGAGAGTTTGGTGTGGATGAACTTGGCTGGCCTGCACAGAGTCCTGACCTCAACCCAACAGGACACCTTTAGGATAAATTAGAGCAGAAACTGAGAGCCAGGCCTTCTTGTCCAACATCATTGTGTGACCTCACAAAAGTGCTTCTGGAAGAGTGGTAAAAAAATTCCCATACACACACTCCTTGTGGAAAGCTTTCCCAGAAGAGTTGAAGCTGTTATAGCTGCAAAGGGTGGACCGATGTCATATAAAACCCTATGGATTGAGAATGGGATGTCACTTGAGTTTGTAAGCGAGGCAAGGCGGGTGAGCAAATACTTTTGGAAATATAGTGTATGTGTTAGCTGCAAACACATTTTCCATGCCAGTAAAATGCCCTGGCGCCATGACATACAAAGCAAAATAAATCAACTCGCATCCAAGACATGAGTCTCATGTGCCCATTATGAAATGAGCTTAAAACCAGGAGCACCAAACTATGCACTGCCTGGACTGACTACTAGAACGCCTACGACTCTGTGATGCCCTCATGGAAACTGGAGCACTTGGAGCTAAATAACATCAGCACCAGCTGAGGCCAACTCAAAGCCAACAGTACAAGTAAATATCAAGTACATGCTCTGTCACCCCTGCTGCTCTGCTTAGGCCTGAATTGCCTCAGTCAGGTCATCACAAAGAATGTCTTTGGATACTGATTATGAAATGGGACAACCATCAGCCAGTTCCTCTGCATGGATGACATCACACTGTATTCCAGGAACAAGCGTGACAAAGACGCTCAGATCTATCCTACCTAGCAATGACATAAGAATGTCATTCAGACTGAATCAAATGTGGTCAAACAATACCAAAAAAAAGGATCACAACTGAAGGGACTGAACTATCAGAAGGCAATATGGCAGATGGTTAGGACTGCTACAAATGCCTTGGGATCCCACATGTAGATGGCAACTATGAGGAGGCTGCAAGGAGATCAGCCACTGCCAAATACCTGGCAGAAGAGTCAACTGAATAGATAGAAAAGTCTCCAAGCCATAAACGTCCATACCCTGCCAGTAATCTGAACCCTGATGGCATAACAGCCATATCAATGGGGAAAGGCCGCTCATATCAAGACAAATAAGCTCCTCGTAGTGCATGGAGGGTTTCACAAAAAAGCCCAGCACCCATAAGCTATACACTAAAGCCTAGTATACACTGTGTGATTTCAAGCAGACTATACGACAGTCAAGGTAGAATGTCATCTCATACTGTACGACTGAATCGCTTACAACGCACGACCATCGTGCACAGGTTGTGTGCTCCTACTGTGCGGGTGAAGCCGGGACGGACTGTGACAGAAACCCGCAGTTTCCTTTTCAAAAAGGAGGGTGAAGTGTTTCCAGTCATATTCTCTCTCTCTCTCTCCCCTCTATTTCTCCCACTCTCTCTCTCTCTCTCTCTCTCACCCTCTCTCTCCCTCTGTCCCACACACAAAAACAACATCACCAGCTGTGCCAGCTGCAGGTCCCTGGGCAGGAATATTTCCTGCTTGTGTATTTCCTTTATCATAGCAGGGGTGCATCAGAAAGTCATTCCAGCTGTTGTCATGGTAATTTAGGACGTTGTCTGACCATTTATAAAGGAAACAATCAAGACCAGTCGAGAGCAGGTCCTCAGGTTGCAGTTGGGCCTTGGTCAGCTGTCGTACCCCCCATACACAGCACAACAAACGACGCCTGATGTGACTGAAAGTCGGCCCAATTTCAGAGTGAGTTTAGCAACTCATAATTTGTTGCTTATCTTATATTAATAGCATGTGGGATGCATATTACGTTAATTGTGATCGTTTTGAAAGTTTTTTTTAAATTTTTTTTTATATTTTTATTTTTGTCCATTTGTTTTAGGTTTGGTTGCATAATAATGCCCTCTTAGCACTCTTACTCTCTTGGCATTGGATAAGGGGTGATGCGCTTCAATATGCTCAATGATTTCTATACCATGTGACCATTGCGTTTATATGTGTTGAAAAACGTACTTGAAAATGTATAAATAAATCATAAAAAGAAAAAAATCATTGCTTAATTGCAGGAAAATCGCACAGTGTAAACCTGGCTTCAGTGGAAGGAGGAAGGCCAAAGATTAATGGCAAGGCAAGACAAGTTTATTTGTATAGCACCATTCATACACAATGCAGTTCACAGTGCTTTACAGAGATTAAAAGGAGTGAGAGAGCCCCAATCCAGAATGAAATGACAAACATCCAAGAGTCAGTGCCTGCTAAGTGAATAACTCCCTGTAGAATCATGCCAGATCTAATCAGTCTGTCTCCTCTCTCATAGGAGGAGACCTGAGGAGAAATTGCAGAGGGTTCACATGTAATAAAAGCCACTGTGACCCCTCTTCATGTGACATTCCATCGTCACAGCTGCCTTCCACATTGTGCTTCGTGCTCCAAGCACCTGAAGGTTTGGTGCAGTAAGCCACTGACTTATGTGTTTTCTTCTTTTTAAAGATTTATTTTTGGGCATTTTTGTGCCTTTATTTTTGATAGAGGAAGACAGTGGATAGACTCAGAAACAGGGACGAGAGCAGGGGAGAGACATGGAGTAAGGGGCCTCAGGCTGGATTCGAACTCGGGCAGTCCATGTACGTGGGGTGTGCCTTAAACCACTAGGCCATTTTGGGATTTTTTTATTTATTGTAGTTTAGTTTTATAATTTTTTTTTGTTTGTCATTGATTCTAGTTGATGCTGCTTTGTTAGATGAATTCCATTATATATTTAAAGAAAAGTTGTCTGTGATTATTGTGCATACACACTGTTATGATCTGCTGGTTCAGAGTGGCATGTACAATTTCACACCTTCAGTTCATTCAAATACCAAGTTATCAAATATTACTAATGTTAGTATTTTATTTTAACTCTGATACAGATTTTTGCTTCTCATCTTCAGGGTGTTGCTTGTTATGTATTAATCTTGGTTGATGTTTCTATTTATTTCTATCAATAGTTATAACAATGAGTATTAAAAACGTAACAATAATCGAAACCCCAACACTACTTATAAATGCCAGGACAAAATCACACTTTAAATAAACTGTCAATTGGCAGACAAACATGAAACCACAACCAAGTTTTTGGTTTCCACAAATTACTGAGAGTTTCTCCTTGTTTAATTGATTGACTTTATTTTTCTTCTTCTGATAGTCTTGGCTTTGCTTTGCCTCTGCTAGCTGATGGCAATGATGAAGTCAAACAACTGGTGTGGGATTTAAATGTCCTTGGCATTAGACTGAGATGTCTCGCCATCTCTTTTTACGTGTAAATGATTGGATAACACTCATGCATGAATAACAGTTTAATAGCTGGCAGCTTTCCTGACTGTCTACCACCCTGTTCGGAAAGAACGCTCTGTTATTTGAACATTTTAGTATTATGCAGGAGTGCTGAGCAGTTATTCAAAGCTTCCTATAGTATAGTTAGCTGTCATTTTCATTGGAAAACGTCCCATGATTTTTGGGTGTTCAAGCTGAAATCTTTGAAACACATAAACCATAAGAAAAATTACAACAATGAATGATCATTTGACTTCTCAATCAATTATAAGATATTCATGTTATTAATTAAAATCATATATTTTTCAAATACAAGGCTTATGAAAATCAATCAGGTTTTTTGATGAACAAGTTTTTCCTATATCAGTGTTGTTTAGTTTTGGACTTCCTTCTGTGTCTGCAGCATAGAAACCTTAATACGGCAAAAGTGGAGAGCAGCAGCACAGTTGCTACCATCATCAATAGTAGCAGTACATCTAAAGAGTGGTATGAGTACCAGGGCATCTTATAGGCCTCTGTACGAAGGTGAGGAGCCCCTTTATGGCGTATCACGTACTCCACCCAGAATACAGCCTGATCCATGGGTGCCACTGGCTGGTCTCTGTGCAGACGGGATAACCTTTGAATGTTCTGTCTGTAGCTGTCCTGATAGAGCACCTCCTTGAGCGCTTGCTCAAAACTATGTTCATTGGCATGAGCTAGCTCCAGGATCCTCCCAGCTCCTCTCTCTTGCAGTCGTAGCAGGTTGTCATACTGGTCAAAGAACAGCGGTATGCCGAGCACAGGGACCCCGTGGTAGATGGCTTCCTGGACTCCGTTGGTGCCTCCGTGAGCTACAAAGGCTTTGATTTGAGGGTGGCCCAGGAGGTCCTTCTGGGGCATCCAGTCCACTATGAGGGTGTTGTTGCCCAGAGTAGAGGGTCTCTTTCCTTTGTGCTTCCAGATCACCTGATCAGAAAATATAAGAAATATTATGAATTAACTCTCAATTTAAACTCCACAACGTCTTTCAATATTGGTGTTGCAGCAACACCTTCAAACTGTAGATAACATGAAGGATGTAGCTTTCATGTCTGTCCTATATCTGAACAAGGGCTTTGGAAAAATTGTATTTTTCTGTTATCTGTTGTTAAGGCCTCAATATTTCATTTAGATTTAGATTTTTCTGTGATCTTCTGGAAATGCCTTAGTATTTCACTCAGACCCTAGGTGTATTTTTCTATGATCGGTTGGTAATGCCTCAGTATTTCATTTAGACCCCAGGTATATCTTTTTTGGATCTGTTGTTTATGCTTCAGTATTTCATTTAGATCCTGTCTGATTTTCCTACAATCTGTTGGTAACGCCTCAATATTTCATTTAGACCCAAGGTTTATTTTTCTGTGATCTGTTGGTACTGCCTCAATAAGTTTGTTTTAATCCTAGGTTGATTATTCTATGATCTTTCTTTAATACCCTAATATTTTATTTAGACCCAAAGTGTTTTTTTTCTGTGGTCTTTTGGTAATGCCTTTTGGTTCCAATAGGAAGCGTTATCGTAAAAAATATTATATGCCATGCTAAATCAGTCCTTTATTTATTTACATTACCCATCCCAGAGTGTCACAGAGATGTCTCCAGTTTATGTACAGTTGTTGTCAGTTAATTTAACGGTCTTGTTTTCAACAAAAGATGGTTTATATGGGGTGTTGTAGATATATCATCTCATAGAACACACAGGCAAATACACCACTGACCTTGTTTTAGGAAAAGGTACAGTTAATTTGTAATCTCAGGCAACAGCACTAAAATACCCACAATCCCAGTGAAACACAATAACGTCTCAGCCTGTAAAAAATAATAATAATTTTTAAAAATCAGTTGAGGTGGACGATTACAACCTGTAGAGGTCAGTTTTAACACAAATTGTACAATTTTGATATTTTGTAGTAATAAGTCAAGATTTGGACCTTAACTGATCAGCAGTACCACTAAATACTGATATACATAGATTTATTTGAAAAAAGGAGTCTGAGATCTTTAATCCAGGTAGGTCCATTGATTCTGCTCCAAACTGTAAAAACTAATTAGTAGATTCCTCCAGTATGTACCGTTGATATATTGGCTGCACACATCAGTAGAAATCTTCATATCTGTCTATATTGATATTTATCTTTTTGAGCTTTTTTCTGCAGCTGCTGGTATCACTGCCAGTGAGATTGTCTGAATATTTTAAAATTGTAAACAGCATTGGAACAGTTACTCAAAAAAAGGTAATCCATTACACATTACTAGTAACTTTATAAAAAATGTAATGAGTGACATTACTTAGTTACTTACAGCAAAAAGTAACTAGTTACACTAATAATTTCATTACATTTTCATTACTCTGTGTCGCCTGAGATCTTCTGCAACTCAGTAGCCAATAAAATACAATGCTAAACCTAACATATTCCCACTTTAGTGTAATAGCCTATAATAAATTCTAATAAAGGTCAGGACACGGTCATGTCACGGTGACACCTGAAGCAGGAGTTTTTACTCATCACACATATTAAATTTATAATATGCAATCTAATTTAGTACAGCCAGAGAGATGGAGAAAATGTGAAATGATAATAAACTTTATACGTTTCATATGCGCCCATCAGACTCTAAGAGGGCTAATGTCAGCAGAGAATAGTGGTGATAACATTATTAACCACATGAAAACTTAGTCAAGTACAAACTTAACTGCATCAGTCAGGTGAAAAAAGAGAGGAAGGAGGCCAAGAGATCAACAGAGGGCTGTTTGAGCCAAATAAACAGGTAAGCTCATGTTTTATTGTTATTTTACACACTGTGAAGTCTTTATTTTTAAAAATTGTGACAAATTTGATGATTTAAATATTTTGGCGTGCAGTGACTGTTAGGTACAGTGTATGACCGAGGCATTGTGTTCAAAAAGACAGGACTGTTGATGTTTGTGTTAAAAATGGTGTGTGTTTGTTGATGTGGCGCTGACATCTGTCACTAATAGAGAGAAGTAAGGAAAATTAAATGACATTAAATGCCTCCTGTTTGCAGATGATTTGATAATGCTGGCACCATCCGAGCAGTGTTAACTTCATCAACTAAAACTATGACTATCAATGTTCATTGACACACTTTTTTCCATGAGAAAGACTAGACTAAAACTAGCCAAAAACAATAAAGATCTTTGATGACTAAAACCTACAAAAATGTAATTAGTTTCTGTCAGATATTCAAAATCCATGATTTTTATCCACTGTGGGTAAATCTGTCATAATACAATGCATCTGTAGCTATTCTGCCTCTCAGCTGTAGAAAGCAGGGACCCCAGGTTTGGCAGGGTGCATAAAACACACTAACATGATTTGGTACCAGAATTAGGCAAGAGAATAAATTCTTTGACTAAATGTCAAGACTAAAATGTGAGGACTTTCAATGGACTAAAACTAGACTAAATGATTTGAGTTTTTGTCGACAAAAATTAGACTAAAACTTTAAAGGGAAGAAATGACTAAAATGCAACTGAAACTAAAAGGGAATTTAATCTCAAGACTAAGACTGAGACAAAATTAAAATTGAATTTACCAATCAGAATTTGGCTCTGCTAGTGAAGTGTGGGGTCCTCTTACAAATCTAAAGTATGACAGATGGGACACACCCCATAGAGACCCTGCATACAGAGATCTGTAAAAGTATTCTCAGGTTTCACGGAAACACCACCAACAATGGGCGCAGAGCAGAATTAGACCATTTTCCACTTTAATCCCCATCCAAAAAAGATCTATAACATTTTATATCCTGCCATCAAAATTCTCTACCAAGAGGAGAACCTAGAGTGGCGCCCCCTCAGCAAGCTTATTCTGAGGCTAAACTCACCTTACAGTACCAGGCCTCAGGACAGCCCTCACACCATCCCAACCAATCAGATTATATAGAGAGAAAAAGACAAAACTATTGGACATGCACAACAACTACTCAAAGTAAACCCTAGTGTTATTGAGCTCTAGACAGACAGTACACTGTAGCAGAGAATTTATGCACAGTGACTGATGAGAAACCGAGGAAGACACTGACCATGCACAGACTCTGTGATAACTGGTTGAACATAGAGACAGGTAGACACACACACACCCGGCTACCTAGAGAGAGCAGACTGTGTCAGCTGTGTACACAGAACCAGGTACCACAAACAGAAGCACACTTCTGCTGGGAAGAATTCAGTAATCAAATCAAATGAAGTGTTCCTCACTTTTATTCACTACATGATGAAATCAAAATAACATACACATTAGGAGAATAAAGCATCCTCTGCATAGATGCTGTTAAACATATCACATCCTGTCATAACCTGAGGGACATCATTTGTTGTTATTATATACAGTGCTTAACAAATTTATTAGACCGCCCTAACCCTAACATTCAAACATTCAAAGGGAGAATGTGTGTAGTTTTATTATAACAAATTTATTAGACCACCCTAACCCTAACCAAAGTAAGGTTTATGCCACAGCTGCCCTAAATTAACAGCATTAGTAATCACCAAAATCATTTTTTATGTTTCTGCAATGGTTAATACAACAATATGTAGAAGCTCTTTAACCCAAATGATAGTTTTAATGCTAAAATATAATAATCATTGTTATCCATGAATTTTCAAATTTACTGATTTACAATAAACTGAAAAAATAGTAAAGCGCATTATTATTTCTTGATTAATATGTCAAATTATAGTTATTTACTCGCATTCCTGAAGAGAAAAATGAGTTTTAGTGGTTGAATGTTATACTTGATTAATTTCTGACTTCTCAGAGAAGCCCAGTAAGCCGGCTCAAATTTGGGTATAAAAAGGTGAATTCAGTTTGAAATTCCTCATTCCTGTTCAAAATGGTAAAACGTGGAGAGCTCACTGAAAATGAAAGAGTCTGCATTAAAGCACTTCATGATGCTGGATGGTCTCTGAGACAAATATGACAGGTGGTCTAATGAATTTGTTAAGCACTGTACATTGATTAATTGTGGAATTATTTAACATATAAACATATAGATTTAGTTCATATATATATGTATATAAATATAAATATTAAATGTAAATATTTAATGCCCTTTTTTATTTTTTACACTTCTTTAGCAGTAACAGATCAGTTAATAAAGCAAATTTTAAACTGATAAAGGCTGTAAACAGCTAAAGCTGCTCTTTCATGGATATTTTGAGTGATTATTGTGATTGCTATATGTCTTTATTGTATTGTTGATGCAGTCCGTGACCCAATGATCATAAATGCTGTTGTTTACTGAAAGGGCCAAAATACGTCTTTCCAAAACAGCACCTCACAGAAGAATATGTCCAGAACAAGGCCACAGTAAGTGAAATTTCCCCTGAGATATGCTGCCACAAGCCTATTTATCTCAGCCTTTGTGATTACCTTTGGCTGATGTTGTAAACTGAGTAGGCGTGGGAATCATGCAGTTATCTTCAGCATCACTACGCTCCAGGGGTCTTAACTAGCTTTGTGTTATTGGGCTGCTTTTGCAGGTGTCCTTAACTCCCTTATTTTTTCAGCTATTCGTTGCAGTGACTCTCTGATCATTCTTACCTTCTGGGGCATCTTGGCAAAGACACTGGCGATTTCATCTGCAAGGTCTTCAGGCAAATTGTTAACCCAAGTTCCCAAAGTCATGATGATGACTCCATGCTCCCCAGCACTCTGAACAAAGTTCTCCAGGTCTGCTGGCAGAGGCTGAGCTGGTTTGCACTGAAACCCCCCAATGTAGATGACATTTGGCATTGTGGGTCGAGGAAAATCAAACACAAAATCTGATCTGAACAGCCAAATGTCTGCTTCCTGGAGAAGTGAGGTGACGCTGCATCCACCTTCAATGTATTTATCACAAAAGGAATCATAGCATGGCTCTATCAAAACTCTCTGCTGGTATTCAACAATGCCGTGGTAGAAAAAGTTCTTGACCCTCTGGATGAAGGTCATTTTGTTTGTTAATCCTGATCCTGGGGCTGGGATATAAGAGAGGGGAGAGGGGGCGATCATAAAGTGGCCATCTCCAGAAGTGATCCATCGAACGTTGAGCACTGTGGGCAGTTTGAGAAACTTGGCTAATACAACTCCAGTTGCAATGGCTGGGTCAGTGATAACCAGATCATATTTGGCATCACGTAATCTTTGAACCATATTTTCATCATCAAGGAGTCTAGCAGTCATACCAACCCACAATTCATGAATTTCCAAAATTATGGAAAAGAAATTCTTGATGAGTTTGACAACAGTAAGTAAAGATGCCCCCTCTCTTTGCACCTGAAAGAAAACATCAAGTAAGTAAAAAAGGAAATAAAAGGTTGCGTTGACACACAAATGACCAATTGATTCACACTGACTTACCCTTATATTCTCATGTACAAAGTCATCCAAATAGTTCTTCATTCCCTTATCCATTGGGAGGCTAATAGAGGTATAGAGGGGTGACTTTTCATCGATGTACCAGCTGTTGGAGGCTCTGATCACTGTGATGTTATGTCCCCTGGCGTGGAGCTCTACCAGCAGGATCTTCATATTGACCCAGTGACTCGCATCTACTGGAAACACGAGAATGTTTCCTCCATTGCAGGATGGCGTGAATGGCACCAAACATACACTGAGTAATACCAATATTCCACAAACACTTTGAACAGGCATGGAGCCTAGATTAAAGAGTGAGAAATTCTAGTGTGAGAGATGATTTCAGCTTAACATTTCATGCAGCAGAAATGTGCTTAACTCATGTATCTTTTTAGTGAGGTTAAAACCTGAAGTCCCCATTTCTGCTGGTAAAACAAACCTGTATCAGAAAGTGTTTTGTCAAACTGGACATAGATAGTTTTTTAAATTCTCTTACCCATGGTCAAGAGGTGAAGCCAGTTCAGCCACTGTCACAGTCTGATGTTATTTGAGCATTCCCCCTTTTATTTGAGGACAAAGTCCAGTCTTTTTAATCATTAGTCCTCTTACAGGTAAATGAGTTACATGCTGTTTACATGGCATATACAGCTTTGGCCTTATAATGTTATTTTTCTATAATTACAGTCAAATTGCTGGCTTTTTTTATATCATCATGGATCTTAAATCAGAGTAAATAATATAACTCAAAGGTTGTAACCAGTCAAATGACTGGAATAAACAAAGCTGACCTGAGATGAACCTGTGACTCCTTACATATAGGAGGCCGTTATTCAGTGATTACCTGCATGTGTAAATTCTGGAGAAAATACTACTTTTATGTATATATGGTAAATCTGTGAACTTTTTTTCATGCCGTTATCTATTCCAAGTTTCTCACTTGGAGGTTTGTTGGGCAGATGTAGATTAAAGCTCTCTTACCACTTGGTCTGTTGCCATTAATCTGTGCATCTCAGTTTATAGAGTGGACTTAAATTGACTCTTACCACTTCTCTCAGGCATGATTGGTGCCTTCAAAAGTAAGAGCAACACATAAGCAGAATAGCCCAGCATCACTGATCACCTAATCTGCAGACATGCCAATAAAGGCATGTGTAATCATGTTCAAGTTTGCAAGTTTTAGGCATGAAGGGCACTAAGGATTCATCACAAGGCCCAGTGTGCCACAGCCCATGGCTTTGGGGGGAGGGGGCATAGTCAAGGTGGACACACCTGGTGTCACTCAGCAGCCAAGGTCAAGCTTCGTCCGGGCCTTTTCACCCCTCAAGATATTTCCAGAAACCACCGGCAGTTTTCAGGCCCTTGGGGCAGCCACAACCCTACTACCTGCCAAGATGGTACCCTTGGTCTTGCTTACTCACCACATCCACCCCTGACCCCACCCTAATGGTGTGGACCTTGTAATTGCTCAACAGATTATTTTACCATACCATTGGTAATATGTAAGGGCATCAGACCTGATAACTTCCACACAGATGCAGAGACACTGATGATGTCAGCAGTTGGGATCACACTTGTAGTGTGGCTGGGCTGTTGGCCAAGACGGCACAAGTCTCACATGGAGTGTGAAGAACCAAAAAATCATGTCTTCTGAGCTGGCCTTAAATCAGCTACAGCGTAGCTGATACAAATTTTTCCAAATGGGAGTACTTGTATCTTTAGTAGAGACAACAGTTAATGAGAGAACACCCTTGAGAAAACTGTGACAACGCAAACAAGATTACACAGGATTACTTTTGGTTTCCTTCCTTCTATTTTACTCCAGGAAGTGGCAAGAGGACTCGGAAAACCTTAGCTGTCCTCTGCTGGCCTGGTTCTCACAGGCTGACATGTTTATATTGCTCTCATATGCTTCATAATATTGCAGAGTGGGATCCAATGGGATAAGTGCCATATAAAGGAAACAAATGACAGCAGCAACATGAATGCACATTGTACCAGAGGAGCAGCAACATAAAACATAGTCTTTCCTTATTCATAATGTAAAACAAGATGCTTTAGCTCTGTTTGTGCCTGATAATAGTTTTTGTGATGTTCCACTAATGCTTCCAAAGGCCAGGTTTGTCTCTTGCTTTCTCCAAAAGATCAACTTCAAACACAGAACAGTGCTGGAAAGAACTACAATCTTGTTAAAGGAAGGTTGGCAGCATGGATGAATTCAGTCACAGGAATAATGTCTTACAGAAAACCACACGCAAATGATTTATCCCTGTCTCATCCAAGAGAGAGCGATGATAATTTACCTTGAAAACCATTTCTTGGTTGAATACTGTATGTACTGTGTGTAATTTTCTCCAGACTTTGGGGTTGTAGCGTTAATGATTACAGTAAGCTGAGGTCAGAGCTTGCAGGCAGCACCTTACCCTGTATGACTTTGATTACTGCCTGATATTGGTAACAGAATGCACACAATGTGGCACACTGCACAGAGCAGAACTTGATGTTGGGTGCTGAAATTAATTAAAAGGAGTGATGATGAGGATTTTCCTTACAGTGCTCATTGCATTTCAAATAAACAATATAGACAAAAGTATTTGGCCACATCTGTTAACTGTGGGATTAAGGTGTTTCAATCACCCTTGTTGCCACAGGTGTATAAAATCAAACACCTAGCCATGCAGCTCTATTTGCAAACATTTGTAATAGAAAATGAGTTGTTTTGAAGAGCTCAGTGACTTCAAGCACTGTGTGTACTGCGATGGATGCAACCTTTGCAATACAATGTTTGGTGAAATTTTATTGCTGCTGGGTACTTCATAGTTAGCTTTAAGTGATATAGAAAATGGAAGTGTTTAGAAACAACAGCAACTCAGCCATGAAGTGGAAGACCATAATTCAAAAGGCAGGGTCAATGACTGCTAAGACTCATGGTGTGTAAAAGTCGCCAACGCTCTTTTGAATCCGTTGCTGAAGAGTTCCTAACTTCCACTGACATTAATGTAAGATGTGGGAGCTTCATGAAATGGGTTTCCATGGCCGAGCAGCTGCATGCAAGCCTCACATCACCAAGTCCAATGCTAAGCATCAGATGGAGTGGTGTAAACCCCAGAAACACTTGACTGTAGAGCAGTGGAAACATGTTATGTGGAGTGATGAATTATGCTTCTTTGATCTACAGTCAAAGTCTGGGTTTGATGGAATGAGGGAGAACAACCTCCCTGACTGCATTGTGCCACCTGTGAAGTTTGGTGGAGGAGGGACAATGGTATGGGGCTGTGGTTCGTGGTTTGGGCAAGGCCCCTTATCTCCAATATACGATAATCTTAATGCTTCGGCATACCCAGACATTTCGGACAATGCTATGCCTCCAACTATGTAGCAACAGTTTGGAGACAGTCCTTTTCTATTTGAACATGACTGTGCTGCAGTGCACAAAGAAAGGACTATAAAGACGGGTGGGTTTGGTGAAAACTCAACTGGCACCGACCTCAGCACCATCAATCACCTTTATGATTTGGAATGGAGATTTTGAGTCAGGACTTCTCATCCAGCATCAGTGCCTGACCTCATAAATACTCTATGTAATGAATGAGCCCAAATTCCCTCAAAAAGACTCAAAAATCTTGAGGAAAGCCTTCCAAGAAGAGTGGAGGCTGTTCAAGCTGCAAAAGGGGGCTTACTCCATACTAAAGTAACCTTGCAAAGTAGACAGATACGCCTGTTTCTGTGTTTCTTACTGGCAAATCCATTTTGCAAAGCTCCCATCTGAACCATATGGGCCTAGTTAGAAAGTGACAAGGATCACTCAGCGTCGAGGGGCAGTACTTTCGGACACGGTAGAGTTGTGATGATGCAAGCAGTGAGAAGAGGCCGATGCAAGTATGGTGGAAAACATTAGCGTGGATGCTGCCAAAGCATCAGTTTTATCAGAACTTGATGATGTTTCTTCGTTAAAAGAAGAACAAAGAACAGCAGTGAGTTGTTTCCTTTTAAAAAACGACAGAGGTCTTATACTGACATGTCAACAGTCGCCATGGTTCACGTTAGGCAGTGCTCTATGGAGTTTGCTCATGGGTATGGGGCGTACCTCAGAAGCGTGTTGTGTTGCTCTGATTGGCCCGTAAAGATATGACAGACAGAACATTCATCCAAAATGGAAAGTTTACCAGATGGATGCGTGAAACAAATCTATCTGGCTTGTCAGGTTAATACTTAAGTACATGTGTTTGAATGTAATGTCATTACAGTCCCTGAAAAGAATGGAAAACAACTGGCAAAAGTATCCAGGTCCAGGAACTCAAGATGGTTTAAAAAAATGGGAAAGACATGTAATTGATAGGGTTAGAAATATTAAAATACAACAACGTGTATCAATTTGCGCCTTCCTCAGGGTGTAGTAACACACGGAGACAAAGAGAGTCTCTCTTTGTCAATATTTTGTGAATTTGGTCATAAGTTTTGCATTCTTTTCATGAGGTTTTCCCCTCCATGAAAACCATTGGTTTGAGGGACACCAGGAGAACTCCAGTTTGTACCCCTCTTTCTTTACAATCAGCCGAATAATTTTGTCCATTTTGTGTAAATAGACACATCTTTAATAGAAGGACTGCATGGGAAAACTAGTGTTTCTTTCCCTGAGACACACATGGATAAAAAAAGCTAGGATTGGGAAAGTCCCTACTGTCTCAGAGTTAATGGAAACTCTCAGGTTCCTATTACTGTCTTTCACTTGTTGCATTTTGTCATCTGAACTCTGTGACACCCCATTAGCATTCCAGCTCTGTCTCTCACTTACTTTGCCAAACATAAATCCTCCCAGCTTTGTGTTTTAGAGGTGGGCTGGCTCGGACATGAACGTAACCTGCAGGCGTCTAGGTGTGTTTAGGTTGCAGCAGTGTGCTGATCCCTCTGTTTTATAGTCATGCTTGGATAGCTGTGTTTGGCCGGAGTGAGGACTTCAGCTTACTGTACAAAGAGCGAATATATTATAACACATTTGTTATGTAACCTGTTTCATAACAGTGATGCAGTTTTGATAAAATGAAATAATTCATGGGCACAGATAGAGGGGGAAAAATCAGCTCTAAGCAATTATCAAGCAAAAACAAAAACAAAAGAAAGTGCTCAATAAAGCAATAAATGCAGAACAGGGATCAATAAAGCAAAAACAGAAGTGTGTGGCTGTGCATGAGTGTAGCCTGAGTCTCCCATGTCACAGTGTCTGCTACATCAAACAGTGCATGCTGCAGTAATGAGAACACCATGTTTGCACTGCAAACAAACCTTAAACTCCTTATATGCAACACTTTACCTCTACTGACATATGACCTCACTGGCCAAACAAGTCATGACAGTAGCCACATAGAAACGAATTCAACATGGAGCACGGCTCAGCATGACCTCACACGTGCATATTTACTTGTAAGGCTCAATGTTAGTTGAGCAATCCTATGATGAAAGAACTTAAAGGATTATGTAACTTTGTTTTGTACTTGTTAAAGTTGTTAGATGTTAAATAGACAAACATAATGAAATAGTTTTGGTGAACCAATATATTAATGTTTATTGTCAATATAGAAGGAAAGACTCAGTCACCTAATTAGTCAAAGCCATAAATTCTCCTTCTTTTGATATTTATCTTGCTTGTACTTTGAAAAGCTGCTTTGCAAACATAAACAGGAAAGCAACTTTCCACAAACAACGTCCTCGTTATTCTGGATTCTCTCCAGACCTTGTGCTGACAGCGGTGGAAAGTAGTCCGAATAAAAAAACACAAGTCTATATAGGCAGGTACAGACCTCGGTCACAACAGGGACATTGTTTCTGGGTTTAGTGAGTATGCTGTGTTTCAGAAGTATTCTTTTCAGTGCTGTGAGCAGCACAAACCAACTTCAGTGACCTCTGCTCTGTTAGGTTTGCAGCTGAAATCTGTAAACTATTAAACACTCACCAGAAACCAGCTGAATCAGAGAAAAATAGATCCATGCTTTGAGTGCAATATCTCTTCATTACCCTTTAAAAAATGAGCAGGGTTTTACACATTTGGAACTATTTTGAATAACCCAAAGCCTCAGAGAATATTACAGAAGAAACTGCCTCTATTAGTCTTTTTGGGGTTTTAATGCTAAGTTTTGGTTTATTACTAAAATATTAATAATTATTATCACAATTCTAAATATCAAAAATACAATTATTAAACAAGATTAACTATTAACAGGGCACTACCCTGAAGACAAGGAACAACAACCTAAAAGGAGCAAAAATCTGTCTCAGGATTAAGATTTAGATGAAAATAGTATTATTTAATAACTATTGGTTTAAATAAACAAATAGAAGGTGTGAGAATGAGCACTGACCCTCTTAAACAGCAGATTATTACAGTCTATATGCACAATAATCAAAGACAACTTCTCTCTAAATCTATAAGCAGCATCCATTAGAAGAGGGGTGTCCAAACTATGGCCTGGGGGCAAAATGAGGCCCGCAGCCCCTTTCTGATTGGCCCGCAGCAAATTCCATAGATGGAATGAAATATGGCCCACATTAAAATGCGAAGCTTGTGCTTAACTGCACTGCACTCCTGGCTTCCAGCATGAGGCAGCGCTACCATGTTGAATCTGTAAACAAACATTTTGACAAGATATCTTGATTAATAACATACTGATGGATTACCACAGCAAATAGTGGCACCAATAACTTTTCAGGGGTAGATCCAGTGGTAGCCAGAGCTAAACAGGGCCCCCCTGAAATCTGATTGGCTACCAGAAATCCTAAAAAATGACTGTATTTGCCCTATCAGCCATTAACTAGCCATTTAGGCATATTCAGTCAGTAAGCTTGTATTAACTTACATTTGATTTGTCTCACTAGCTTTAAAATCCTCATGGTGGGGAATATGAAAGTAGCCCCACCATCCTAATATATGTCTGTATGTGGCCCTCTCTGGAAAAAGTTTGGACACCCCTGCATTAGAATCATCTAAACTTAATCAAACAAATAACTACTGTAAAACTAAACAACAACAAAACAGAATACTTACTAAGAAAAGCAAACATGGGTGTATGTGTGTGAGAAAGAGAGAAACAAGAGACAGAGAGAAGATGGCTGATGTTCTTGAATTGGCCGACTAGAACCAAGGAGATAATAATCCCTCCATGGTTCCAGCGAGTTAAAAGTCTTGTCGTGTCAAAATTCAGCTTAAGGATGAGAGCAGGGTTTGTATCGTCCTTCTGGCAAGAAGAGTTGTGTGTCCTTCTTTGGATACTGGTGAGCTTTCTGCAGTACCTCTGTCTGGACGATGTCAGGCTGAGAGCAACAGTGGAGGGCAGCTGGTCTGCTGCTTGAATGGTGGTGGAATGGCCACTGAGGCCTTGTCCACATGGAGACAGAAACAACACAGTTTTAAGAAGTCTCAGCGTAAGCATGAAACCACTGAAAGTGACTGAAAACTGATGATAAAAAAATAAAAAAAGATTATGGATCAAGAGCACCCAAAACTTCTATTACCCAAAACTTCCTCCTGGCTGCTCTACTGCTTGCATTCTACAATGGATCTAATAACATGTGCCGTATGCTGTTCTCCATGGCTATTTACTAGCCACGCTGGTAGTAGAGGATCAGAAGACACGAACACAGTCATGAAATCGGCCATTATTTTTGTTGTTGGCTGGGCTTGTTTGTGCGGGATAAGTAGGCAATGACGTAATCCTTTGAGGGCAGACGCGCTTGCTTGTACACATGGAGACGAAACGGTTGCCATATACAGATTTGTTCACTCTAGGCCCTGTTTTCAGAAAGTAGCATTTTAGGGCTCCCAGATGCTGTTTCTATGTGGACGAAATGCCAATACGATCAAAAACTTTTGCAGACACTCCTAAACTTGTCTCTATGTAGATGGCGCCTGAAGAAAGGTCAGAGGACTATTTTTTAGCACCTTGGACCCTGTACAAAATCTCTGTGCTATAAAGGATGAGGCCCTTAATTTTTATGGCCCTTCGTTCAAGATTGGCCTCTAGAAACTACTAAAGCTCAGGCTTCAAAACTGCCAAATCTACATTCTGATTCCCAATATCTCTGCTTTGGAATCACCTACCTGTCATACCCAGGAAGCAGACAACCTCTCATTTGAGTTAAGCTGAAGTTCTCAGCTCATTCAGGCACAAAAATGGAGTCGTTTGACTTAAACAACTGTCAGCATGACTGTGCATTGCTTGTTCTGCATGACCGCTCACTCCTGGTTGGTTGGATGAATTACTAGAATGTTTCATATTATGGCTGTGCAAGTAAACACACTTGCACTGTCAGAGCCAGACTAGAATCTCAAAAATTACACAAAATTTTTTCTTTGTGAACTGTGGTAAAACATCTTAAATCACCTTGAAAACAGTAGGAATGGACGTTAGGTGGGCCTACATCTACCATACAGTGTGACCAAATAAATTGCGTCATAAAGGCTTCAGTTGCAAAGTGTGGGCTGACATTCCACCTTCCCTATGATGGGGATTGGGGCACCAAATTATAATCCTACCCGGGTACTATAATGAAACAGGCCAGCTCTGACACCTGATCCTGACACTGAGCTGTAGTCAAATGCTGATATTGATCTGATGTCTGATTCTGACACTGGACTGATGTTGATCTTATTTCAGCCTCAAACCTTAACTAGAAATAGACTTCAGACCCAAGCACTGTGGGCTGGTATTAAAAGTCAAATGATGATACGATGTCATGATGTTGAGTCTACGTCAAACCCTGATGTTGGTTTGGCATCTAAATCCCACCTTTAACTGGTGTAAAAAGCAGTTGGTGAATTGTTGCCATCCCATCACTAGGCTAATTTAATTTCAGATGTTGAATTGCATTCAGATCCCATTGAACAGATGTCAAATCCCAGCACTGGGCTGAGGTTTTCACCTGGCGTTGTGAGTTCATGCCGGATCTGCATGCTGGGCTTTTTTCACCTTCTCGATTAAATGTGGATATACTTAGGAAGTATTTGAAACTGAAGACTGAAATCAGTGCCATGAAAGCTGAGAACAGAACATCAGGCCTGGCTTTTTGTTGCTCTCCAGATGCAGACTAAATGTTCCTCCTTTTGCTTCATCATCCAGAGTCTGAGTAATGACACGGAGCGGGCCCAACAGGAGTCTGGTCCGTGCCAGGCCTTTTGGGCCTTGTATTCTGTGGTTCCTCTGTCTTACAAAACCACCCACAAATGTGTCCAATGTAAGCCTCAAACAACCAAGTAAGCCACAGTGGTATTGTGTCTGACAACAAGAAACAGCATTTGGATGAGTGTATAAAGTTGCAGAACAAACGGCAAAGAAAATCACCCCAAAGAAGAGTCTTTGTATTTAATTTCAACTGGATTCTTGGATGCTGCTCAGTTTGAGAGCTTATTCAGTGGAGAGAAGTAGTACCATAACTGACCCACCAGTACTGGCAGCATATTCTTTAAGAAATGTTGAAATATTACTAGCAGTTACTTTAATTTGATCCTCATTGTGTAAAATGATTTATTAACTGAGTTTAACACTCTAAAGCTGTTTCAGGATTGCTCTGCTGACAATAGAAGTGTGTCTGTAATCAATTTAAAGCTCAGATTAATGTGTTTGCCTGATATCACACAGAACTGTCAAATAGTTGATGTCTGTGCAGAGGGAGATTCAATTTTCTCTTATTAATAAATAGAGACAGATGTAATCACCTGTTTAAAATGCCATTTAAGAAAGACACCACTGTGTAGTAAAATACCTGTTCAGCTGAGCTTTTTAAGAAAAAGCTTATGCCCCCAGGTCAAATTCCGTCAGATAAAACATCTCTAAGTTAAAAATTACGCTTCAAAATCATCAAAACCGTGAAAAATGAGCCAGTAAAACCTGCTGTGGGGATGGAGAGCGGCAGATTGAATGAGCTGAAGCCAAGCCCACTCACAAGAAAAACGATCCTCTCAGATTAAAAAAGTGCTTTATTCTGACTGGAGGAAAGCACTCACTCATGGTCTGGTGACATCTCCAGCCCACATATTTGCACCACCCAAATTAAAGCCAGCCAGGAAAGAAGTGAAAACCTTCTATCAGTCGAAATCCAAAATTCAGTCACACATATATCTCAGTGTTTACATGTTTACAGCAGCCATATTCCAACATATCTAGTGTGTTAAGACACAAGTTTAGGATTTCACATTACAGGGTCTTTAAGTATTGGATGATCCTAGGAAGATCCTGAGGCTGCTGTGTATTTTAATTTCCAAATCAAAGAAGGAAGAGCAGAAAGACAGACAACATAAAGAGCTCTGGTTGTAGAAGTAAATATCCTCATTCAACTCTCCAACATTTTACAGAATCCTTAATTTCAACATTTTTAATCAGAAACCAGCCAGGCAACTACACAATGACGAAAAAATAAAATTGATTTGGTGCCAAAATGGCTTTGGAAAATAGAGAGACAAGCAAAGAAAAAATACGATGTACACCATTTTTCTGGGAGTGGAGAACAATCCCACAATCCATTGTGATTCTCTTAATTTATTATGAATGAGAGCTTTTCAAACTGTCAGAACATTCACAAACCTTCTTTGAGCATCTGATTAATTGCAGGGTAAATATGTTAACAGTATTCTCATGTAATGTAGTTTTTGTGTATAACATATAGTGTACGGCGAGTACTGTCATCATCAGCTGATGGCTAAAATGCACAGGCATGGTCAATTTTCCATGGGACAGCAGGATTCACTTGGGTATGTCTCTGTGTCACTCGTGATTTGTGGGTAGTATTTTTTTTCCAAAGATCACAAATAAGTTACCTTTTTCTGTTTCTTAAATTTTTTTTAAATTTTTGACATCACGTGAACTTGTCTTCTACATGAACATGAACCATTGTTTCACCGTGTGATCACACCAAGCGCTTATTTGAACAAATCTGAACGAATAAATTTATTTTCCTTGCTTAATTTTTTAAAATTTGTGCAACTAACTTGCTCTATTCGCTTGTCAAATCCCGTATATGCAAGTGCACAGAAGAAGCCAGAGGGGAGAGGCTTTCTTCTCCCACAACAGTTTTCAAGTTTTCAGAGTTTTTCAGAACTTACCAGGCAATCTGACCTCTTCACTTGCTTTCCTCCAAGTGAACTCCATAGAGTTTCTCCTCCATTTTCCTGTTCAGTGAAAAAAAAAGTATATAAAGAAATTTAGGGTGTAACTTTATGGGCATCATTTATGAGGTTTTAACTAAAAAAAATGCTGGAAATGCTGCAAATTTGGGAAAACAAACAAAAATGATCCCCTTCAAGATACCTACAAAAATTTTTTTATACACTAGATTCACACTAAATTTCTAAATTTGGTTTTAATTTTGTGATGCATTTGAACAGAAACCCAACTACTGATTGCCAGTACAATCCAAAATAGATTCAGTGTGGTAGATTCAGTGATGAAACTTCCAGTTTCATCTTCTTGGTTCTGGCCCTCTCACTGCTAACTGTTATTGTTGACCTGATGATTAAGATCTCTACCAAACATGGACACATCTGCTGTTTCTTTGAAGAGGAGTTTCCTGTTCATTAATTTTGTTTCAGCTGCACCTCATTTCAGTTCAAACACATTTTGATGAAGATTACCATTTATAAACTTTTAAACTGGGTTTAAAGTTCATGTGCACAATAATAGCATTGCTTTAATACGTGTCTCTAAAGGGTGCAAGTGGAATGACTCTACAAAAAAGCCAGTTTTAAAAAAAGAATCCGACAAAATAGTCTTTTATGGATGTTTTTAAAGCACACTCTTGATGATGACAGCAGCAGAGTAAATTCAGCACTAAACACTAGAATTAAAGCATGTAGCATGTCTGATGGAATCTATGACTTAACCCTGAACATCACATGTTGTGTTTACAGCCTGTACTCCAGAGTGAGACGTCAGCTATCTATCAGTCTGTCAACACAAACTCTAAAACTCCTTATAAAAACACCTCAGGATTTTTAGCACCGCGCATGTGTTAATGGAATGTAAGTGTAGCATTATGCCAACATTTCCTCACATATAAAGGCTAATGATTGAGTGCAGTGTTAATGAGCATGATAAAATAAACACATTTTTCTGCTACAGGGCAAATATTTAGTCAAAATTGCAAGACAAAGAAGAGAGTTCTATTGAAGACGAGGGTTGTCCAGCAGATCTGCATGAATTTGGTATGTTGGCTTCATGAGCTGAAAGTATGCTGTGTGTGAATCTCAGGCTAAAAGAAGCTACAGGTGGCAGTCAGGTGGGAGCTAAAAGGAGTTTGGAAATGTTTTCCATGGTGATTATTTATTTAACTGTTTAAATCTAGCATCTGTTACCGCTTTTTTGCTCATGGCTGAACTGAAATATAAACAGAAGTTTTTGGGTGATTTTAATGTTATCTAAAGGCTGATTGGGGATGTTATTTACATGGCAAAGCATTTAATTTGGTTATTGTCTATGAGCTTACCTTACTGTGGTGGGATTAACATGCTTTTTAATTCTTAACCTGGAGTTATTGTTGACTTTCTTTGTACTACTTTAGTTTTTCTTGCTTATTTAACAAAAGTTAGCCTAGTGGATGCTATAAGCAGGATTCTGTTTGAGAGCTGGTTACCTTTTATCCTCTTTCTTTTTGTTGTTATTTCATGAACATGAGAAGGGATGACCTTTCCTCCACAACCCTCTACTGCAGACCCACCATGCACTAATGGAACCTTAATGTTTTATTCCAGGGGTGTCATACAGCAAAGGCACTAAAGAGGTTTAATCCAGCTCACAAGACGTTTTTCAAAGATGGGATATTTTTGAAAATAATTACAATATTTTCATTGATCAGAAAAATTAAGCATAGTGTGAGTAAAGCACATGAATGTATATCAAACATATATATGTTTGGCAGATTTAATGCAGCTGAAGTGGTATCAAAATATAAAATTATGAAAAAAGATGCCTCCGAGTCAACCAAAGGCTACTGTATTTGAAAGGCTGATGAACCAGTCAGCCTCACGTGCCACTCCCACAACCAATCACCTGGTCCACCTGGGAAAATGAACAAAGATCGACACACATGGCAGACAGCAAACTCAATTACAAGCACACAGAAAGAACAAAGCTGTATGAATATACAAAAGATTCATTCACACAAAAACAGAAACCCAACAAAGATCCACGCAACAACAGAGCACTCACTCGGACACAAAGGACAACACAAAGCACAACAGCAATACAATACAACAATACATTACAGCCAGAGCCATAACATAAATGAAGAACGGCTTGGGTGAAGAAAGAATAGGCATTACTTAGCTGAGCCAAATGATCTGGATCACTACGAAGAGCTGGAATTCCCATCATGACCATGCTTGTCATGTACAGAGGCTGTTGCCCTCAACACGCATGAACCAGAGTTAGCTCCTTTCACCACGTCATTTCCCACTTTCTCTATTCACACTTTCTGACTCCTATCCACAATAAAGACATAAAAGACCCCAAAAATACATCTAAAAAAATATACTCAGTGCTAATGGACATCTAGCCTTCTAAACAGCAAAATCTGGGGAGTCAAATTAACACAAACTGGTTTCATGAAAGACAAAAAAATGTAATCAACGACACAAAAATGATACAAATGGCATGAAACCAAACATATGTTTTCCACCCAATTTAGCCAGCTTGTGAGCTTAATTTTGGGGAGCCAAGACAAGCACCTTGATGTATGGGGCATCGAGTGGAAGAGAATCCAGTCATATTTCAGAAACTAAACATCTTTCAGACAATAGCTACTTTCATACTGCCTCTCTTTTCTGTGTCTGTTACGCCTTTGTTCCGCAACGCCGTTCTGTATTAAAGTGACTGTTCCGCAACGTGGGGTCGATCTCGCCCCACCTCTGATCCGGATCGAGAGGTAGTATCAGAGCCGTAACAGGCTTTTTCGCAACGAGTGTGAAAAGACGAAACGGCATTCCGCAACAGCGAGTGTGCACTGCTGTCTCCATAAACAGGGGATTTAAAAACCGGCGCGGTTTAATCGAGCAGCATTTCATTGGAGAAAACAACAGTGGGATAAAACCAAGAATAATGTGGATTAACTGGAGAGACTGCGGGGTTAGCGAGCTGATCACACTCTGTACAGGAGAGGAGAGAGCAGACACATCTCTGCTCACAGCAGCGTCTGAAAAGTTCCATGATGTGTTCAAGTGAGCTCGGTACTCTGAAGTTTCCGACGTCCAACGTAATTTCGTGTGCTTTGACACTGCTTAAAGTCGGACCTCCAACTCAGAAACATGGAGAAGGAAAAGTCTGTTGGATCTAATCGATCAAAATTAATGTTCATGTTATTTTCCCTGTATTTCATTTAGAAAATACAAAGTTTTGAACAGAGAAATCCAGAGTTTCGAAAGCAGCAGCTAGGGCAGCGACTGCCATCTGATTATGGGACGCCGGGGTGTGTGTGTAAGTTCTGGCATGCACGGCTCTGTTACACCTTTGTGTGAATTGCTCGTTGCGGAACAAAGACGTGCATTCCTTTTCGCCTTTATTGCGGAATCTCTGTGTAAAAACAGCTAATCAGTTAATAAAATGGGAATAAAACATATCCTTATTTCCATGTGGGCCAATATCAGATAGCCCACAGACTAGTAATGGTCCATGGACTGGTGGCTGGTGACCACCATGGACAATAGGTCACTAACTCAGAGGATAACTTAGCTCAAGGTGCAGCAGTGTGTATCATCAAAAACAAGAGCAAAAGAATCCCAGCAGTGATCACTGTACAACAGGCAATATCAAAACTCACATAAACATGTAAATACATTAAAAACACATCTAAATGCTGCCCAAAGGTATGATGGGAAACCTCTAACCCCAGATTCGACATGGCAGTGGGCAAAGCATAGATCTGCTGATTCTCAACAGAGTTGGACAAACACTGAATGCATGAACACTAAATAACTCAGAGTGGAGTTAAAATCACACTGTGGAAGTTCAAATCAACTCTAAAATGTTTAAGACTTAAATATAAACACTCCATTTTTCACTGTGTTGGAGACTACTGTCTATTACAGGAACTATTAAAATAGCTTCCTCAAAGTGAATTGCTTGGTGCCTTTAAGACTTTAAAGCCAAACTTTACACACTGACTGTTAACATTTCTAACCATATTTGGAGATTCAGCCTGCACCATCTTATGAAAAGCAATGCAAAATGGCCTGCATGTCTTAAATTATTGTGGTCACTGACCTTACCCCGCCGATGAAGCACAGACAGTGATGTTGTGTTTGGATTGCATCAGGGTAGAGTGATGTAAGGTACCTGACATGCAAGGAATGAAACTGTGAAATTCACACTTTCTGGTCAGTAAAAAGTGTAAAAAACATGAATGATTGAAAAAATAATAAACCACAGCTTCACACAGGTCATCTATTACTGGATGTTCTCCATGTCTGCTGCGATTGTTTTGACTCATGCTGCATCACAGTCATCCATCCACCCTGCACAGAAAAACTATGTAAAAAAAAGCACTGACAGTCCTTCAAACACAGTCCTGGATGTGCAAATGTGTCTGTCAACACTGCAGCAGGAGCCGGGATGTGCAGTATGCTGGATAGTAGCCAGCTGGCACCTGACCAGAGTTAGAGTGACAGTTTGAAGATGTTGTAAAGACAAAGGTAAGACTGGGATGTTAGAAGACTGTGCATACCATATATCCACTGTGCTTTTTTGTGTAAACAGCTGAACCAAAGAGTTTCAATGCTTTAGGAGGAAGCAGCAGTATAAATATGAAGCTGCTTTTGTTTACTGCAAAATTCAGGGAGTAAGACACACTTTTAATACCTTCTATTCATCTGAAAAATGGGCTACATCCTGTATACTGCTGTGGACTACAGTTTATAGCAATATTACACTCTGAGAAATTTTTTTAAAATGGTAATCTGCCTGAAGACTTGGTTGGATTGGTGCCATCATGACCATAAGTGTAGGTACCACCATCACCCTCCGCACAACCTGACACAACTAAAACATTTTTCACTCTTTCCTTGTTTTTAACAAGCAGCTGCTTTACTGTGCAAAGTTTGCAGGGATTTACATAACTCATACCAGTCTGGCACAGCTTTTTAACAGCTTTTCTAATGGTGCTGAAGCCCATTTGACCACCTACCCTGTCCCCCCTTTGGCCCACACTCACACTGCTCAACACATCCAGGCCTGGGCACCGATAAGTCACGCACCAACGTCATCACACCGTTGATGAACTTATACTTGTTGATGACAGTATACATAAGTATTGTTTTTTGGCTATAGAACAGCAACAGATTTATATGAAATCTGATCTGACACTGGAGTTATTTCACCAGACCTGGGATCAGTAGGCTACATTTACTATGCAGAGCCCAGTGAGAAGAGAGAAAGTGTTTCATAGCAGAGAGTTATCGCTCACAGCATAGAGCTAATCTGGAGCCTGATCAGAGTTCCAAGCACTTCTGCTGAATGAAACCCAGACTTGTAACTCGTACGAGCCCCTACAGTCATTCCTCTGCGTGTCCATATACTATCTGAATCCCCTGGCATTCCTTTATGCGTCATGAACTGTGCCATCTCCTAGCGTAATTTTGAATGTCTTACAGTGCTGCACCAAACAAACTCTCATGTCATAGGACAGCCTGTGTCCAGAGCAGGATTACATGTTCAGTTAAACGATTTTTTAACACGACGAGAGCAATTTAACCATCTGATGAGAGCTGGAGGTGAACATGTCACAGGATTAATAAACGATGTTCTGTTCAAATGTCAGCGACCAAGACCACAATAAATTATTTCAGTGGATGATGGTATGGTATTATAATTTTATAATAAGAGAAATTAAATCCCGCCACACACTTGTCCGCATATTCGGCACTCTTTTTTACGCATGGAGGTTGAAAGGTGTTTGTTATCCTCTGAGATGCTGTTTGTGGCTCAATCAAGGGAAGAAGCTTTATTTCACAAACCAAAAAAATCTCTCACAGTGGTTAAAGCCTGACTTTCAAGACACTAGTCAGGAATGTGGACTGGACTGGGGTCCACTAGAACGAGGTCGTAGTGGAGCTGTGCGAAGTTAAATTCTTCAGCTCTTGTAAAATCTTTGTAACATGTTGAAATACAATGAGACAAAATCTATAGTTCTCTCTATCTTTCTAAAAAAAAATCCTGCTGTCTCTAGCATGCAGCTGCTGCTGTGTGCTCTCTGTGCTCTGAGGCGTGTCCTTTGATGTTACGTCACGTTCCCACACTTGTGCTCCTTCATTTGCATCTGTGCTGTGCCCAGGCCCACCTCATCCTTCTGTGCCGTGGCTGCGAAGCGTGTTGCGCCAAAGAACAGAACCGTTAGGCTGAAACGGGCCCAGGCACGGTACGGATGGCCTAGTGTGAGTGCACACTAAGTTGAATTACAACCTTTTACTGCTTCTAACCAGCACTAAAATACATCTGAACAGTACACTTGGACTTTTGTTTACCTGTTTACTTATTTCCGTTTTTAGAGCTCACTGTAACTTGTAAACACCATGAACAACAAAACATTGACAATAAAATTACCTTTGGTTCTTTTGCAATTCACAAAATATAACAACTTGTTTGCCGAATAAGTGAAGCTTATTCTTTAAAAAGAGCTAACTACAACAAGAACACTAACATTTTTTGTTATTATTTCATCTAACTGCTCTGACATATTAACATTACAACAATACCAGACACCAGTTTACCGACCACCAGGAGTAGCTGGCAGGATGTAAACTCCAAATGGCCAAAATAGTTGGTACGAACACAGCAACACAGCTGCAGAAAAACTACAAGTTGCTGAATACAGCTGTCATGTTCAACCATTTTTCTGTGGGAATCCACCCCAAGTAACCTAGATCTCTTCTAGTTTTGGCTTTCATACCTTTATTCAAATAGGACAGTGGATACAGTCAAAAACTGAGAAGAAAGAGTCGGAGTAGGAAAGGAAAGACAGCTGGATTTGAACCTGTGCTGCCTATTTCAAAGAGAACAGCTTCTGTCTACGGGGTGTGTGGACATAACCACTAGGCTAACATCAAAATGTAGCAACAGTTAGTTGCTTTATTGCACTTTTATGAGAGGTAAAGGATTAGGAATGCAAGACAGTAACAGTGACATGCGCTCTTGTTGTTTTTGGAGTATCTTAGTGGATGGCACTGATTGTGGGTGTGGTTGATATATTGAAACTCAGATTTTTCTTGAGTGTTTTGGAGGTTCAGCATGTGTCAGACTTTTCAAACTAGAAACCTCCTGAGCTGTCACTTCACCTCTTCTATCACAACCCTAACACTGATGAGTGGGATTAATGGTGAATTCCACACCCCTATACCACTCAACAAAACTGTCAAGGAGACGGGGTGCTGGAAAAACTGAGAGGGAGGATAAGTCACACAAGAGAGAACAAGCAGAGGGTTTGTACATTATCGTGACTGTGCATCTGCTCAATGACATCATTGGTAAGGTCTGTTCGGATGGAGAGTCTATGTCTGATTGTTCTGTCTGCCGACTGAATAGTACTCCATAAACATCAGGGTGATTTTATGCAATTTTCAGGACCTTGGCAGCAAGTTCAGCCTGATCGGCCACATAAACCTGCTTTGGAAATTTAGGTTCATGAGGTGATAGGTGCCAGTGTATCAGAACAATGGGTCCGTTCTTGAGAAATTTTAGTGACAAGACAAAGTCAGAGGTTAAATCAGTCTCAGAGATGCTGTCAGAGTTTAGTGTGTGTGTTTCCACTTAGAGATTTGTTTGTTTTCAGGGAAGGAACGTTTATTGGAAACAAAAAAAGAATAGCGCTGCAAGGAGAGGAAAATCTCAACTCCCTTATTAGCAATGTTGATGTAAGTTGTTTTCAAGTTGAGTAAGAGTGGCTGAACTTGCTGTGGATAAGATAAGCAGCAAGATTCTCTGGTCTCTGTCAAGGAAAAAGCCCTGTCCTAAGAAAGCACTTCCTGTCTGGAAACAGAGTCAGCACAGTACTTTACTGTGAGATTGAGATAGTATGCAAGACCTTAAATTTCATTGTGCACATTGCTTTTAATACTACTTTTTAATACACATCTGTCTTGGAACATAAAATGGTCTCATCTTGTTATCATCTTTTTCACTATTTTTGGGTGTTTTTTGCCATTAAGCTCCTTTGGAGGCAACTAAATGTATGCAGCATTTTTCATTCAAAACATATCTTTCCAGGAGGAAAATAAAAGTTATTGTATAATTCTCCACGGTATGTTATAGTATGGCATTGTACCATACCCTATCATATTGTATTGTACCGTACCTTACCATATCATTGTATCATATCCAATCATACTGTAAACTACTGTATCATATCGAATTGTATTGTATCGTATGGCACTGCACAAACGCATCACATCATATCATACCTTATTGTATCATACCAGACCCTCTCATTTCATTTGGGTTTGTATCGTATCTTACTGTGTCAAATTGTATACTATCAAATCGTACTGTACCATCTTGCATCTTATCATACTGTACCGTTTTGTAGCATATCTCACTGTTTTGTATCATATGGTCTGCTATCGTACTGCTTCATATCATACTGTTTTATTTTCTATATCGTATCGTATCGTACTGAATTGTATTGTCTTGATTTGTATCGTAACATATAATTCTTTTAGGTCTCCTTTGTTATACACAAACTGTATGTCTTGGAAGACATGATAGTCTCATCTTGTTTTCATTTTTTCACTGTTTCTGTGTGGTTTATGCCATTATTAAAGCTACTATGGAGGCAACTAAATGTGTACAGCACTAGCCGTTGCCACAACATATTTTTCCAGAGGGAAAATAAAGGGTTGTACCATTTTGTATGGTATGGTATGGTTATGCATGGTATGGTATTGTACCATACCTTATTGTACCGTCTTGTATTGTATCATATCTTATCATATTGAATTGTATCATTTTGTATTAGATTGTATTGTATTGCATTATATCTAATAGTATTGTAATGCATGGTATTGTATCATACTGTAACATTTCGTAATGTATCGTATCGTATTGCATTGTATGGTATGGTATGGCATGGTGTTGTATTGTATCGTATTGGAGGATATGATATGATAGTGTACCAATTCATATTGTATCATATTGTATCACATCATAATGTATTGCATCGTATTGTTTTGTATTGTATGGTTTCATGCTGTTCCATTTCATGTGCATTATACTGTATAATGATGTGTATTGTATCGCATATGTATTGCATCATATCGTATCGTGTTGTATTGGAATGCATTGCATTGTAGCGTATCATTTTGAGTGTTTAACAGCTTAAAATGATGACCCTGTTGTGAATGAATGTAATGCATTAACTGTGACATGAAGCCCACACTAAGCCCTTCACTGAAACTAGTTGAAGCTAGTGTAGCTTAGGTTGTCATTGCCCGGTTGCACCTCAGATTCATCTAATCTATTAGAGCAAAATGTCCAAAATAGCCAAAATATTTTAGCAGATATGATGTTTTCACTTAATTTGACCAGTCAGTGAAAAAATATATGTCAAAGCATTGTGACTGGCTGATAATTAAAGTCTACACCTTGAACCTGCAGCCAGTGTAAAAAAACAAGGGTGACAGTGAGTGCTGACGCTGTCAATAACATTATCCCACTTTTCAAAATAATCACCAAGCTACCAGAAAAAAAGGCTAAATAGAAAAGAGAGCTTGCAGCCATTAAGTGCACATCAATTAGTGAATTCAAATAGCTTTTATTGTTTTAATGATCTGTTATTTCCTCTCTTTGCTGCTGACTTGCAGCTAAATAATAGGCTCACTTTAAACCATGTGTGTAAACTCAGGCATGAATGAAAACTTATGTTTGCGCACATGCAAAGAAAGACTAGAAGAAAGTTTAACAAGCTCTTCTATCTGTTCTTTTCCAAGTAAAGATCATACCATAGCTGAAACTTTCTGGGGGACTAAAATGAGGATGAAGCTGAGGTTTTACTCCTATTTCTCAAGAATAGAAAGCATTCAGTGTTTAATTCAGAGACGGACTATAGTGTCAGTTGATGCACTTAAATGTGATTCAGATGCACTACATGAAGTAAAATGTGGAGAGACTGTCAGAATTTTCAGTATTTTAATACTTTTAAAGACTGGTTTGGTTTTAAATCATAAAATCCCTCTTACAGTATTTACATGATGGGTGGCACTGCAAACAAAAGCTTAAAAACCTTCAGATCTTGGTCATATGCTTGAGAAAACGCTACTGCAAGGGATAAAGAGAGGGCACTGTTTGAATTACACAAATATGTTGGCATCATTTGGTTGCTGAAACCACACAATGCCAAGTTAAACAATTCTAACATATTTGTGCAATTAAGACTGTGTACAGGAATTTGATCGCATTTTCTAGGTAATTCAAAACATACTACTACCCAATATTTGAAGCCCAGATCTTGTATTAATGTTGATTTTAGATTCTGGGTTCCCTGGTATTTTTTTTTACTATTATATCTGGTGTCATGACAACCCTACAACATGCCAAAGCTCTAAACATTTACACCAATTAAGGGGATTTTCATGTCTTATTTGACAGACTTTTCTTGCTAATTTTAAACTAACCACTTTTATGGAGATGTCATGATAGTGCTGTTTAACTCATAAGAAATAATCTAGACTCAAGGTTGGATAACAAAGCTGTGAAAGTTGTAAGGCCTGCCTATCCTTTCACCCATGCTCACATACACACAAAAGTAGTAAAAGAATATAAAATAGAGTAGTTCTTTTTGTGATTGTGTGGTCTTGGAGGTTGTTTTTACCGTCTGGAGTATTAGGAATATCGATATCTTTTAACAAATTCCATGTCACGCCTTGAGTCTGTGATTACAGCGGTGTTATAAAACACAGAGGAAGGAGTTGAGACTCCTCATGAGTGGGAGACATATTTGGCCTTATCCTGTTACAGGAAAGTTAACTGTTTGACTGGTGTCCAGGTTATGATGCAGTATGTCAGACACTTGTGGTGGGAGGCGCACGTCTGAGTCTGGGGCCTGGGAATGTGATCACAGCTCAAATGATCCTGAGTGGGATTTAAATGTGGGTGTGTGTAAAGCACAGGTAGAGTACGTTTTGTTTCTGAGTGAAATGTGTTAGACTACTCAGCAGCTCATCTGCTGAGGAATGGCAGAGTCTTTGCCTATAAATTGTAGAAATTTGTAATAATAAAAGCCTAGATACCATTTTTCTAAAATGCAAAATTTCTTCTTAGATTTATGGGGTTGCATGTTGTTCAAAACAGACAGATGGCCTGAGTTTATTCAGTCTAAGTATTCAGACCCCCAACCATTACACCAACAGGGACTGTAATGAAACTGTATTCAAATACATGTACTTTAATTTAGAGTTGGCCCTCCTTTTGCTGATATATTAGCCTCCAATCTCCTTGGAAGGCTTTCCACAAGATTTTGGAGTAGTTTTGTGGGAATTTGTACCCGTTCATTCTGTAGAGCATGTGTGAGGTCAAGCACTGGTGTTGGACAAGAAGGCCTGTCTCACAATCTCCATTCCAGTTCATCCCAAAAACGAGGTCAGGGCTCTGTGCAGGCCAGTTGAACTCACCCTCACCAAACTTATCAAATCAAGTCTTTATAGTCCTTGCTTTGTGCACTGGAGCATAGTTGTGTTGCAGTGGAAAAGGGCCTTTCCCAGACTGTTGCCACAAAGTTGGAAGCACGGCATTGTCCTAAATGTCTTGGTATGCTGAAGCATCAAGATTGCCCTTTACTAGAGATAAGGGACCTCGCCCAAACTCTGAAAATCAGCCCCATACCATTATCTCTCCTCCACCAAACTTCAGAGTTGGCGCAATGCAGTCAGGCAGACCCCCCCATCTGCATGATTCATCACTCCACTACTCCACAGTCCAGTGTCAGTGTGCTTTACAGCTCTCCATTGGGTGCTTGGCATTGGATTTGGTGATGTCAGGCTTATATGCAGCTGCTTGGCTATGAAAACTTAATACATGAAGCTCCCACCTCAGTTTTTGTGCTTACATTAATGTCAGTGGAAGTTGGGAACTCTTCAGCAACGAATTCAGCAGAGCGTTGGCGACTTTTACACACCATGAGTCTTAGCAGTCATTGACCCTACCCTTTGAATTATGGTCTTCCACTTCATGGCTGAGTTGCTGTTGTTCCTAAACACTTCCATTTTCCAGGCCGTCGTATGACCGCACGTTCTGCTCCCGACTGATCATGAGGATTTCTGGCATGTTTGATGATTTGGTTGCATGACTCCTGACACTTCACAGTCAGAGCAGAAACGCGAACAGAATAAACAACTTTGGGGATTGTTTTCCTTTGTAAATGGTCAGACAAAGTCCTAAATTACCATGACAACGGCTGGAATCACTTTCTGATGCACCCTGCTATGATAAAGTAAATAAAACAAGCAGGAAGTATTCCTATCTGCAGACCTGCAGCTCACAGACAGAAAGTGATGATATTTGTGTGTGTGGGATAGAGAGAGATAGCGTTAGAGGGAGCAAGAGCGAGAGAGATAGGGGGGAGAGAGAGAAAATGAATGGAGACACTTCACCCTGAGTATGCATCTTTTAAAAAAGGAAACTCCGTGGGTTTCTGTCACAGTCCGTCCCGATTTCAGTTGCACAGTGTGAGCACTCAGGTCATGCACGATGGTTGGGTCATACAGTGTGAGCACACAACTCGTGCGCGATGGCCGTGCGTCGTAAACAGTTCAATCGTACAGTGTGAGATGAGATTCTGCCACGACCGTCATATGGTTGTGAAAAATATTTGCAAATGGAGAGTGTATGGCTAGGTGCTCAATTTTATACACCTTTGGCAACCATTCTGATTGAAACACCTGAGTTCAATAATTAGCACTCAGTGGCCAACTACTTTTGTCCTTATAGTGTACTTTAAGGGAAACTAAAGAAATGTATCATTATTTTTTGCTTTAAATACGTTTAAAAGGGGACCAAAGGGAGCTGGGGTTTCTTTGCATGACTAAGGGATGAGAGCAAAAAGAGTCTAGCTAGAGACTTAAGGTCCAGTTGGGATGGGAGTACCAGGCTCCTTTTACTGGCAGAGTGTGGAGGTTGAGACAGTGTAGATCTGCAACTGGAAACCAGTGGAGAGACACGAACACTGGAGTAAGGTGCCGTTTTGGGTTAGCTAAAAAACAGACATGCTGTTGTGATCTGGATCCTCTGTAGAAGTTTAAATGTGAATGCAGGGAGGCCTGTAGTATTTGCGGTAATGAATCCTTGATATAGCTGGTTAATGCCCACAAAAACGTCCTGATTACACTTCCCTCAGGTCATGAGGTTATATGCCAGTGTAACCTGACAGCCTACAAACATATTTACCTTAATTTTTTCTGGATCATAAAACTGCCAAACTCCACGCGACAAGATTTCATATGTCCACGGCACTGGTTTACATCCTGGTAGTTGAGCACTATGGTAGTTCGGCAAGAGCCATTATGAAAGTTGCAGCTCCAACTACTGATGTGCAGCTTCTTAGGAACAACATTTGACGCTTGACTTAATGATAAAAATTAATTTACTTACTAATAATTTTAATGTCAGCTATCAGTAGTGACAACATTTGGTATTTTAGTCAGATAATTTTTCACATCCCTATACAAAAACAGATTTTTTTCAGCTGTGTTGCAAGTAGGAAAAATCAAGACAGTCTTACTGCAGACGGAAGGCCACTGCCATGAAATGTTCATCTGAGATGCCATCTCTGTCAGAAAGGAAATACAAGAAAAACCTTGAAATTAAATTGGACTAAACTTCCATTTAGGGTTGAGGTAAAGGTAACGGCAACAGTTTCCAAACCAAATATTTACAGTTAAAAACCTGATCGGCAAAACCTAATCACAAAACAATAAAGTGGAGTAAACAGTCTGCTTACAGGAAAAAAAAAAAAAAAAAAAACGTCTTTTCTTCTATGAAAACATTCTCATGCAGCAAATGTAGTTTCTGTAGTTCCGTTAGCTGTGTAGCTATGTAGCAAACATTGCTAACGCTGAGCTCACTGGGCAGCTACAAAAGCAATGAAAATACATTCTCTATGTAGCTATATAGTCAACGTAGCTAAAGCAAAGCTCAAAGCAGCTATGCAAGCTATGTAACTTCATTCTCTACAACACTGTTAGTGTAACTACTTCTGAAAAGGTTTTATATACATTTTGATACCAAACTGGATCTCTTTCCTTTTTTCTCTGTTTTATTTATGAAATGTTGCTTAGGCCAGCCACACACTACAGGATTTTAAGCCTGATTTTAGGCAAGATTTGACACCCCCAACGATTGTGGGGGTGTATACCGACTAGAGCCTTGTCGCAAACGATTATTCGTCTGAGTAGTCTGCATGTCTGTGGTGTAAACACCATTAATTTACTGCTCCAAATTGCGTCGTAGCCTCCCAGACCCTGAATTGTAAATATCAAACATGTTTCATATTTACGATTCTAGGGCATAGTGCCGCCGACGGAGTACCCACAACAACCAATGAGAGCAAGCAGGCTGGGTAGCGTCACCAGACGGATCACATGTACTTTCACCGCTCACCATAAATACAGCTGTACCTTAATTCCAGCCAGGATTTCATCCTGAGTGTTTCCCTTGTTTTATGATTTTTGCTGCACCTGTAACGAATGCCAGGATAGTCTGTTGTGGAGAGACAGCAAGACGGTATCGACAGACATCTGTGCTTTTTTTTTTTTGCATGTTTAAATAGGGAATTTTGTATAGATATGGCTTTGGTGTGCCTTGAAATTTTGGCGTCATCATAGGTGTGCCTTGGGCAAAAAAAGTTTGAAAACCACTGGTCTAGTGTGTGCGTTCAGAGGATTAGAGATGAAGAATCGTTTGAAACTGTCCTCATGTCTGTGGTCTTCCATGGTTTTAAAATCATGTAAGATTTAAATGTTGTCTAGTGTGTGGCCGGCCTTAGTCTGTAATGCTTGCTATTTAGTTATTTCATTAATGTAATTGCCAGACTTGTCTAAGAATAAAGTTGAACTTAAAAAAAATCTAAAACTGGAAATATGTCTTACTTGGTAATTACAGCACTTTCTTTCTGAATGGTTTGTGAGAGTGGCTGTCAGAGATGTACCATCTGCAGCCAGACCCCTTTAAAAAAAATCTGATGATCAGCAAGTTACAGGTGTTTATATTTTTTTGAAATGCATTTTGTATCAAACATTTTCCACTTTTTCAAACAGAGCTTTTTCAGTATGAGTGAACACTTATACCAAAGAAGCAAGTGGATTTCTTCTCATACCTGCTGTATTTGGTATTTTGAAATGTCTCCATTGGACATTCTTACAGTCATAGGCTGGCATGGACTATTTTGTCATTAGAATATCATCAGAACTGATATTGAAGGGCATTCATTTTGATGTAAGTTTAACTGGACAGACAAGTCCCAAATTATTGACCCTTTGTCATGTTGATGTCTATTTTCTACCTAAGAAATTGGAATTTGTATAAATTTGGTAAGAAATGTCAATGTTAACAGCAGCATTGACGCATTTTCCACCAAAGTACAGTCATTAGTCAGCAGATTAAAATATCGATGTGTGCAGTAGCTTTTAACATTACAGGGTTAAAGTAAGGTAAAGGGGAAAGATTGTAGTTGTGGTGATTTTTTTATATTCTTTCTGGTTGTTTTCACTTCTTACATTTGTCAGATCAACAGTTTATTTTAGTTTACTTTATAGATCATCATAACTGTAGATTTGCTTTCACTACCTTTTGTGGAGTAGTAGGCTGGTGGCCTTGTTGTGGTGCTGGTTTAGCCACCATGAGTTCATTTCTCCACTGCTTATGTCATGCCGTGGCCTTGACCTTTCCACTGTTTATGGATGTTTACAAAAGCCTCACCAGTATAAACGTTAAGCTTTGGTAACTCACTCAGATCTTTGAACATGTTAGGACTTCACTACTCTTTTTTTCTGCAAGACGTCCTCATGCCTAAACACAGCCTGCTTCATGAAAAACACTTCTGCCAATAACTTTGGGTTTATTAACAGACCTGACCCTTTGGTGACTTAACATGCACATACAAAACCTGCATGATTTTTAGCACATGCTCACTTCATGTGTTGTATAGAGTCTCATGAAGCAACATTTTACAGGGGGCCATTCATGTTTAGTTTGGATCCTGGATGTTTATGAGGCTATAAATCTCTCTGTGCTTCTTTCTTACAATAAATAAAACATAATCAGTCTTCCTGCAGGCCATAAGCCACAGGCCACAGATATCAGGTATCCCTGCTTAGAGTTAATTAGATAAGAGAGCATGACCTCACACATACTCTCCATCAGACTCTATAGAGTCCATAATATATCACACCAGAAAAAGATGCTCAAAGACATGCCACATTATATCAAAGGTCCACTGATAATATATAAGCATGTAAAAAATCAAACCAAGCACAACTTCAGAGACTGATTTGTCCTCAAGAAACAGTCAAATACAAAGCAGTAACTAAAGGTTATAAAACACAAAGCTAACTGGTAACTGTATTGCATAATGCAAAATGTATGGCTTGATCAGGTGTGACAGCTGGAGCGCTGCAGAGTCTCAGATGACAGTTGTAGTACGCTCTGCACGGATACAGTTAAGTAATTAAAGTGTTTCAACAGAATGGAGGTTTTACCAGAAAGAGCAAAAGTTATTCCCATGAGCAATGACGCAAAGCAGACCTCTTTCCTCTTCCTCTGTGTGCTTTTGTGAGCCAGCAAGTTCTGGCCAAAAAGTTCACTGATCTCTGTGAGGAATATAATTTCACTGTAGCTCTGTTAATATGCATTTGGTCATTTGTATATATTCTTTTCCCCCTCCCCTCTCCCCTTTTGTATGAATCCCTGTGGGAGAGGTGGGTGTCCATTGCTTTGTTCAAGTTTATATCTGTTTCCATCCTTATATTAAATGTCTCATCTTGTATATATTTTTAGTCCTTATAGTGTCATTACTTTTTTCCCACCTGTTTACATGTTTATATCATTTAAATTTCTTGTATCGTTACTTTAATGGATGTTTGTTTGCTGTGCACGGTGAGTTAAGCTAGCTCACGTGCACATTGTACACAGTTAGCTTACGTGTACGTTATTTCAACACGCTAACATTTTGCGTATTGTATTTTTGTTTTGTGCAGGATCTGGAGCGGGCTGAGACACTTCAGGGAGTTTTTCTGTCTTGTTATCTATTGCCAGGTATGCATTGTTATATATTTTATCCGTGTGCCCTTTTGTATGAATCCCTGTGGGAGAGGATCTAGAGCGGGCTGAGACACTAAAGGGAGTTTTTCTGTCTTGTTATCCATTGCCAGAGAATAAATGTGGTCAGAGTGTCGCAATCTCCTTCCAATCAACATCATCATAAACACAACGCAGATATTTCCACTGGTTATATACTAACAGGAAAAATGCTCACCCTTTATGAAAACAGTCAAATGCAGCTAATAGCTAAGGCTAAAGCTAAGGAAAGCTGTGTTAACTTAGTTGCTAATAGCTCCAGACCTTAAAGCTAAAGCTTATGAAGCCTAAGTAGCTAAATGTGAAGCTAACAAAGATATGAAGCTAGCTATGAAAGTGCTAAGTAATAGCAGTAGCTAACATAGCTAAATCTAAAGTTAAAAAAGCTAAAAAAAATTATGTTAGCTACATAGGCATTGTAGCTAAATTAAAGCAAATGAAGCTGTGATAGATCATGCTACGTTTGCTAAAGCTAGACCTGTTTTAGAAGTAGTGAATGATGGCTTGCTTTTGGTTCCTTAGCTTTAGCAAAAGCTAACATTGCTACATTAGCTCACGTTGTATTGTAACTATATAGCTACAAGCTACATTAGCTTTAGCTAAAGCTAACAAAGCTTAAGTGATCAACTGTTTGCATAAGTACTAAAACAGGACTATACACAGTTTAATCCTGGATTAGATATCAGACCTTTCTCTTTTGTTCACTAAATGTTGTTTAGTCTGTAATGTTTGAATGTAGTTGTTTCATGAACGTAACTGCCACACTCTGTTTATGAATAAACTTCAGTAATGATAATTTTAAAAACCCTGAAATGTTTACCAAAAACTGGCCATTTTCTATATCATTCAAACATATGGAGCAAAATAGTGCAGATGATTATGCTGCATGAGTATGCTTATTGCTTATAATAATTTGCCCTCTGCCTAGTCGTTTTAACATATGCACTGCAGAAAATGTTCGGACAATTTATTATGATCTGCACCTAAATTCCCTCTAATTTGGTGCTCACAGATAAACCTAATTTTTCTGAAATAGATGGATTTATTTATCATTCAGTTATTCTCTTCGTTTGACACAGTCTGCTGGAGAGCCAAAGCTACACAGGTTCCACTTTCTAAATGATGCAGCTGGATCCAGCATGGTGTGGGGTCTTCATGTAAACAGTCCAAAAGGCCAAGCTGTTGTTTATGTAAACTGCTTTGTGGTGGATTGCACAACAGCCTGCTGTCTAGCTGTGTGAAAAAGGTTGATTTTTTTCAATGATATTCAGCTACGGCTCAGTTGATGAACAAGGAAGGAAATCAAAAACCTGCAGTGGTAACAATTAACATTGTTTGGTACATTTGTCATGCAGTTTCCATGGTTCAATTTTACGGATTAACATTTTAGAAGCATCCTATCTGTTTGAGATTAAGAAAAAGAAGATAATAATTCAAGCATATTTTAAGTTGGTGGAAATGAATAAAGGATAAAATGTTCTTTGACTCAGATTCCACTCCACCTCTTTCCAGATGAATAGTGACCAAAATTTCTGACAATGCAATCACTTATTTATTTAATGAAAAAAGTGCAGTTTGGACTTGAGACTGAACAACAGGATGAGAAAAGTTGTCCTTAAAAATGGGTCAACAGTTTGTCTTATAAGCAGGCTTTTTCATTTGCTACACTGCTGCTGAAACACTGATGTTTATGTCCCCTTGTCTCTTTTTTCATGTGTTCCATGTGAAACTTTTTCTTCAAGCTGACAGTTAAAGGTACTGCATTTTGGTTTATTTGGTGAACAATGCTGATGTGCTTTGGACTTAAACTTCTGCCTACAGTGAAGTAGTGCACACTGGTCATGAGCCATTGGATGGAGGTGCAAGCAAACCCCAGCACCTCTGTTCACTTTGCTGGAAAGATCTGCATCACGCTGCAATTGCATGCAACTCTGGGGAAGTGGTGATTATCGTTTTATTATTTGTTTTCCAAGTTCCTAAGAGCTTGAAGGAACGGGAAGGAACGTATGAGATGTCTCTTTTGATTACTTTCCATGGAATTACCTGATCTTTTTATATGCCATATTCACGTCTCTGTGTCCCCTGGTTATTCCCTGTTATAAAAGAGGCAGAACATACTTCCATGTTTTCAGTGTGGCCACAGGTCCTGCCTCAAAAAAGCCTTTCAGACTCCTTTCCATGACTTGGGGACTTGGAAAACAGGTATTCAGGATTCCTGTTTTAATATACCATGAAATGATAGTTTTGGTGAGTCCCTGTGCAATACAGCTTCACCAAATTTATGCAGAAATGGCTGTCTAATCCATATCTGTCCCCCAATTACCAGTATGTGTGTTTGAAGGAATGTGAGAGGGGTCTGGCTGCAGACCATTACAATGAGACATCTTATCCTTCATCTTATCTTTTTGTTAAAGCTGGGTGCTTTCGTCCTTGACTGCACATAGAAAAATCTGATAAAAGAGGCTTACATACATTTTTGTTTGTTTCAGATAAATATGGCATAAACTCTCTTCTAGCCATTTTCCAAATTACTCAACAGATTCTTGAAATTTATTCCAGGACTACCACTGAGTCTGCTGAAGTAACACTTTCTCAAGGTGAGGGCTAGTCTCTACTCCTCAGAGACTTTCTGTTCAAAGAGCAGAGGATTTGACATTATTCCTGAGATACTACCCATTGCTGAAACACAGAGGTTACCTTTGCTGGGTTTTTTTCAATGAGCAGGTTGGCACACGAGAGAACCTCCATCAGAGTGTATCTTGGGGTTGTGTTTGTTTTTAAAGTTTTCATCTGTCAGCCCCAGGATCCTGCTGTAAGACACTGAGATCATCAGCATCTCGACTCCAAGGAAACTTTAACAGCTCAGCTCACACATGCACAGACACAGAATGTCACCATAATGGGTGAGTTATCTGGCAAGTGTATACCTGCTCCATCTATCCATCAGAAAATGGAAAAAAGGAAGGAGAGGAATGTGTGAGAGCTTGTTCAACAGCGGTGACAGTGATTGAAGGTTCTGCTCGTCAGCACTGATTGATGTGTCCATGTAAGGTGTTTTAAAGAGGCAGTAAGTGCTTTTAAAAATAAAGAATAAAGAAAACTGACAGCAGCCAATCCAGTGATTAATACTGGGCCTAATTTTTCAACAGATAATGAATAACTTGTGTGCCACTTCAATGACCTTCACACAGCTTATTATTTTGGGTTTTTAATGTGAATGTGTTTTTGATAGTATAACTTGAAACTTACCCCAGATCCAGCTTGTTCAATAGTGTTAAAAATCAAGTCAGTGTACAGAGTCAAGTGTCCTGTGCTGTATTTCACTTTTTACTCACCTTCTTGGCTTCTGTTCCAACAGTCTTCTGATATTTGTTCAGTCTTTACAGTTACTTTCTTTAGTATATTTCTCAATTACTAGTAAAAGTAGCAAAAACTGGTTATGAGATTCTTACAGATTTTATTTTGGGTTATTTCTGAGAATAAGCACAGTGGCTTGTTCAATAACATAATTTTCACAAATGAATTCTACCTACAGAAAGTTTGAAGTTTGAAAGCAGTCAGTGAAAATGGCTGGTGATAAGCAATAATGGAGCTACACCTCGGTTGACTAACTTAAATATCACCATTAATATGCTGCCAGCTTTTATTTTGCATTTTACCTCTTCTATTAAGGACTCCAGTCTCAGTCTGACCAACAAATTTCAAGGACCGAGTCAATGTAGTTTTAGCACAAAACACACACAAGGTGATAGATGGTTTAGAAGAGGAGTTTACATGTTTGGCGTGATGAAGCGTAATGTTCTGGTGAGTCGTCACAGTTATTCTCTTGTTGGCAGCTTCCTTCAAAATTCCCAAGTGGAGCAATTCAAGGTGTAATTTATGTCGAATCACTTAAGCTTTTGTTTATCACAGATTAACAGAAAAGTCATGAAAAAATACGGTAACTTTGAGATGATGGAACCGCAAGTGCAAAAATGTGTCACTGGGCTGTAAGTCTTGATACAGCAGTGCTGTATACTGCAGCTTTTTACCTGAATTTGACCTTCAAGGAGGGTCCAGTCCCTGCATTTGTAATTGTCTCTCAACAATATGCCTCAAGGAATGACAGCAAACGTCTCCTTAATTTGAGTGTTGCCAACACTTAGTCATAAACAACCTCCAGCCAAGACGTCCGTGAGCTGCAGTGTTTACAGCCTAATTAACTTGACAAATGAATGTAGAAAAATTTGCCTCTCCTGTTTGGTCTGCAAAATAAACACTTTCTTTTGGTTTAATGCACCAACTGGTCACTAGGACACTCAGAAAGGGAGAGGGGGCACCGGCAGGGCTTAATTTGGGCCGGATTCTGCCTGAACAAGATCCGGCACCTCTCAGATCGTGACTGGCACTTATTTGATTGGATCCAGCACCTCCAGGGGAGGCGGGTGCATAATATATTTCTGCCGGCGAGTGTGTAAACATAACATTGCGTGTTAGTTGTCTAGTGTGTAAAGGAGTACAGACTGTGTGTGACTGTATGTTGCAGCCTATGGTTAGGCAGGCTAAACAAAAAAGGGGCATATCAGCCTATCACATCCTGACTTGTGCGCAAAAGCATCATATCGGTAAACAACCGACCAATCACGGACAATCAAGCGCTGTTTTCAAAGTTAACATTAGCAGCATTAATTTCAACTAACAAAATGGAAAAACGGACATTTATGAAGGAAAAAAATAAAAACAGCTGTAACTCATAAGTCATCAGCAGCAGTTGCTGGAACAACAGCTGATGTACCTGCAGACACTGAGTTACCGTGACCGGTGTCATACTGTTTGAAAAAAATGCTACAAAAGTGTAATTCGACATGCCAGATAGATTTGTTTCACACATGTGACGTCGTCGCTGTGACTGAGGTGCACGTGCACAGCTACCGAGGAATAAACTGCATAACGCGAACCATGGTGACTATAGACATGTCAGTACACGACTTTTGTCGTTTTTGAAAAGAAAACAACTCACTGCTGTACTTTGTTCTTCTTTTAAATGTTGTCAAGTTCTGATAAAACTGGCGCTTTAGCAGCATTACACTAATGTCTTCTGTCGGTTGGTCTCTTGTTGTTGCTTGCTTGCTTACGTCACGACTCCACTGTGCCCGAAAAACACTGCCCTCATCGCTGATTGGTCCTGTCACGGGAGCTTAGCAAGATGGATTCGCCAGTGAGAAACACAGAAACGGGCGTATCCATCTGCTTTGCAAGGTTAACAAAAGTGCCCTTTTGGATATGGTGGATAAAAAAGATGAAGTAACCTCTAGGGTGCTCTCTAAGTGGACAAAATTGGACAAAAGTGCCCTCTTCTCATGTCCAACAGTGAGAAAATGTAATATAGACTTAAGTCAATTTTCACTGGCATCCTCCTTTCTGTATCTTTGTGAAATTAATGCTAAAAACGTTAATTCCTCTTTTTTTTATATAACAGTGGTGTAGTAGGTTTAATGACGTAATAAGAAACTTTTAACCTTATTTTGTTAGTGTTGATTTAAACTGGTGTCCCAGCAGGTGCCCTTATTGTTATTTTCACTCCTGCCCTTCAAACATCCTGAGTCTGGTGAAGAACCTGTTCATCAGTTTCTAGTGAGTCCCATTTTAACTGTCAATAGGTCACAAAGAGGCGTCACTACGGCTTACTGTAGCAGTATAAGGCTATGAAAAGAAAACTATTTTCTTGCAATTGAGTCTTAAATTACCAAAGTAACAGCATTATCTTGCAAATTTGAAAAAGTAAAAGTAAAATTGAAAACATTGTCGGATATGAGGAGAAAAAAACAACCTTTAAAATGTTCTTTTTTTAACATGAGGCCATTTATTTCTGATGCTTTCTGGGAAATTAGGAAACCTAATTACATTTATTACATCGTCCAGATTGTTCACAAAAGTAGATTTTCCAAATCTCTAATAGATTTTTGGTTGCACTTGCACTCTTTATGTTCTTGATGAAATAAATCTTCATCAGATTATCATCTCTCCTTTATGACTGTTTATACTGAGTGCACCAAAGCCTGCAGATCTGTGATGATAGGTCAGTTCTTCCACTGCAAATATGAATGGAAACCAGAAGACTTTCTATTTTAGTCCATGTCCCTGCCTAAAGATTCTGATTTTTCTTAAAAGATGATTTGTTTTTGTCATTTACCTTCATCGACAGCTGAAGAGAGAAAGTGATGTGGGGAGGAGAAAGCAGCCAGAACTAAGGCCATGAGTTGAACCTGCTGCAGATCTGTTTAGGAATTTAGGCTCACATATGAAGAACCTGCCCAGCCAGAGCAGAATTAGCATCCTAAGTTCTACATTTTTATCTGGAATCAATAAGTAGTGATAAGGTCCAATGCAGGTTGAATAACTCTGTTTCATTAAAACGTGTTTTATTTTACATTCAGATTGTTTCCTTGCAGGTCTGACAGATAACTTGATATACAGTTTTAAGAGTTGGGACATGTACAGTGATAGGAATAATAAGGGATTAGACTGATTTTTGTGGGGGGAGTCATGAATGCTCCATTTGTTGGTATTAATCTCCCGCCTTTAGCAATGTAATTTATCAAACGGGCGAGCTGAAGTGATTGATTAAATATCCCGGCTTAGCATTTGTTAGTCACACATCTTTTCCATTTGTCGTTGCCAGAGAGTTTCTGCCTTCTCAGGCACTTCTTCTTGGCACTTTTGTTATTTTCAGGTGGGGCTTCTGAAAAAAAATCTCCATTCTCTCAGTTTACATCCCATGGCAAAAACATCATCATTTCAAGATGAATCAGGCTTAACTTATTCCATTCAGATACAGCCATTACCACTTGATTTACAGAAAACTGTCTTATACTGTTCAGATGAATTTAGTACTAAAAGTTATTTTTAATCATACCTTCTTTTAATCAAACATTAATAATCGTTGACCACTTCAACCTCTTTAAAGTGAAAAGAAGACCCGGCACCACTGAAAAGCAAGGCAGGCTAACTTGAACAACATTTATACATAAAGAAAGTCAGAGAGCTTTACAGAGTAAATAAACATTTATGACATCCTGTGGATGCACTGTTAAGTATCACTGATGTGACCTGGGGTTATCAGGTGTTTTGTGTCTTTTCATCTCTAGACACCCTCATCCAGGCAACCCAGCCAGAGCTGATCAGGCCCTGACTTGCATCCCAGCAACAACTACCGACAGATCCGCCCTCTTGATCCAAAGCAAACTTATGGCTTTCTCTGTGGCTTTGATGGGCCTCTTAGCTGCACCTGTGACACCCAGCAGGTTATGAACTCTTGTGAACCAGTGTCCTATGAATCCTTGGCAGTCAACTGTAAAGGACTCATAGAGGGTTTTTTAGCCTCTGTCCAGTTTTTGGTAATTTTTCCATCCTCTTAGGCCTCACTCTTCCCACAACACAGTCAGTGCCAGTATGATCAGCTGTTTTATCAACCTCTGAGGTGATGACTATGTCTGGATGAAGAGACATTTCCACAATGTACTGAGGTAACTGAATCCAATATTGACCAATATTGACCCTGGAGCATCTCCAGGACACTGGAGATGCTCCAGGGATCTTCTTCCAAATCACATCAGGCAGGAAGGTGTCTTGATCTTGCCCCAGGTGTGAAGGTTATTTGGACTTGGCAGAACACTGTAGACAGCTTGAACAAGGAACTGAACTCAGTCTGCCTGCATGATGTCTGACCAGGTGGTCCTGCTCAATCTCCCACCTCATTCATTCCCCCTGCTGTCTCAGCCCCATGGTTCTGCTCAACCTTTGAACTCCACCCTTGCTAGACTTTTTTTCTGGATCAGCTGGTGCTTCTCCTTTTCCCTGGACCTTGCCAATGAGGGTTTTGAGAATGTAGCGTAGACCCACTCTCCCAGTTACCACAATGCCTAGCAGCTCCTTTGTTCTTCAACGTGACTTGGGCGGGGCCAGAGTGCTTTTCTCCCCTCAGATTGAAGCATTTTTAAGTTTGAGAGGATTGTTTTTCTCCTGAGTGGGCTTGGCTTCAGCTCATTCAACAGACTCTCTCATCTCTTTTAGCAGGAACAGTGCACATTCCTGCTTTTCCTTTGCTAATAAGGAAAGCATAAGGCAGGGAGAAAGGCAGCAAAATACCCAGGGCAGAGCAGGCATCTGTGACAACAAAATGACACTGATTAAGTTAAAAACAGAATAATGGAGGAGGTGGGGTGGAGGATGGTTGCAAGAGCAGCTTGCAGAGAGAGCAGCAGAACATAGCCAGACTAGAGCAGTTTAAATAAGGCAGCATGAGAGCGATAAGCCAATAATATGTTTAGAGCAAATCAGCTGGCTGTCAGCTGATGAGGGCTTGCATTAGATCAGATGATCTAAATTTTTGCTGTGCTTGACACTGCCTGAACAAACACTATATGATCAATTTTTGTTCTCACATCAGTGGTATTGATCATAATGGTATTAATGCAAATATGCATTTTTATGCTGACACTGTCATGTACTGCTCAGCACGGGGCGGGCCGGTAGTCGAGTGGTTAAGGCGCGCACCCTGTACCTGGGTTCGAATCTGGCCTGAGGCCACACTCTCGCCCCTGTTTCTGAATCTATCCACTGTCCTCCTCTATCCAATAAAGGCACGAAATGGCCCAAAAACAAATCTAAAAAAAAAAAAAAGAAAAAAAATGTACTGCTCAGCACCCACCCCAACAAACTCTGCCCAGCTACAGCTTGCTTTTGACACTGTTCAGAATTTTTAGGATTTAAAAATTGTGTTGAGAGCTGATAAATCAAAAGCCATGCTGTTCTCAAAAGCTAAATCCAAGCCCCTAAACCTGCCTTCAGTTTCATCTTCTCAGGATGCTGAGAGTCTTTTTCAAGGTACAGATATCTTGGCATTCTGAGTGATGAATCTCTGCCTTTAACTCTTCACATGCAGCAGCTGGTTAAAAGGCTTACACTGAAACTGGGTTTCTATTTCAGGTTCAGATCCTGCCTTTCTTTTGAATCTAAAAAGAGGCTTGTTGCCACCACTTTTATTTCAGTGCTGGACTATGTTGATGTTCTACACATGCATGCTCCGTCTCAGAGTTTTCATACTCTAGGTACTGTGCATGATGGGGCTCATCACTAATTTTAAAGCCCTCATTCATCACTGTTTGTTGTATTCACGTGTTGGCTCATCTTTGTCTTTGTCGTGTTGACTATACGGGCGTACTCTTATCTACAAGCCTATTCTTGGTCTTTTTCCTTCCTACCCTCTGACCTACATCAGTCATCAGAGCTCAGGGACTTATAGTTGTTCCCAGGATCTTTACTCACTCTCTGTCCCAAAGGTCAGAACTGAACTGGGAAAAAGGCATTTAAATTTGCTGCTCCCTTTGCTTGGAATGATTTACAAAAAGAGGTGAGACTTAATGAGCTGATCTCATCGGACCCATTTAAGAGGAAGCAGAAAGACTTGGAGGCAGACTCATCTGGCTACAGATGCTTTGATCAATTTAAAAATGTGGTTGATTTTGGTAAATGTTTGCTTTTTAATTTGTTGTCTTGTTTCTCTTGATGCATTTATACTACCTATCTTGTATTATGTTTATATTTGTATGACTGCTCTTTGTTTATCTGAAACTATGTTTACTGCTGCTCCCTTGGCGAGGACGCTCTTGAAAATATTTTTAACCTCAATGAGGTTTTTTCTGGCTAAATAAAGGTTGAATGAAATAAATAAATACAAGCCCGAAGATGCCCAAAGAACCGTCTGCACCAAAACATTGCTGGTTGTCTTGGTGATGAAATCCATCCACAGTCTTTAAACCCAAACACCTGACCAAGTAGGGTGCTTAAATTATTTTTTATTTTGTGATGTTAAGTTTTTTTTTTTTCTCCTTGTCAGGTTTTCTTTGCAGAAATGCTTAGAAGTAAAATGATTCACATCATTCATATCAATTCATAAGGACACTGTTTCGTGGAACATGGCTCCTTTTCTTGTTGTCGTGATAATATTGGTTTACATAAAAAATAGTGCAGAATTGGATATTTCAATGTAGAAGTCTTGAATGACACACAGAAATTAAATTTTTTGGAAAAGAAAAAAAAACATAAAATTTTATTTTGTTATCTATTTTTTATTTAACAACTTAAATAAACAATTTTCTAGTAATGTTCAGAGGTGTATAATATCCTACCCAATTAAATGCAAAACATTATTGCGTCTTAACTACCTTAACCCTTAGTTTAAAGGAGGGGTATTATGCCTTTCTTCAAGGCTTTACACCATCTCTGATACCCATGTAGTAGCTTCACAGGGTTTACAGCTCAAAAAACTCTTGTTTCTCACACTGGCGTCCTGAAAAACCCTTATTTTAACCTCTGTCTGAAACGCTTCGTTTTCGCTGCTGTCTCTTTAACCCCCCCCCCCCCCCCCCACGGACCTGCTCTCCTCTGATTGGCCGATTTTCCAGAGGCCGGCCAGCGGCAGGACTCAATGTTTTGTGCCAGCAGCAGCGAAGGATAGAGCAGGACATATCTGTTTGGTAAGTGTTTAATTACTGTGTTACTAAATGGCTAAATGGCTAAAAGGTCTTGTGGGGGCGGTCTGTTCCACTTTGACAGCAGCACGGAGGAACCAGTCAGGAGATCCTATTGCGATGACCTCATCAGTTCGCTCCATCAAAATCTCGTCTCGGGGAGATCTCGGAGAGATTCTCGATGAACTGTTTTCATCAGTTTTCAGTCTACCATAACCCTAATTCCAAGATTTCTACCACATACGTTTGTCTTGCGGTTTGAAAATTTGCATATGTGGAGTATGGACACCCAACATTGTGACTTTATAATTATGTTTTAAAAATCGGAAAAGTATAATACCCCCTCTTTAAGATAGTGACACAAAAACAGTTTAGAATGCAAAATGGTGGAATTTTGAAAGTCAATAAAAGGATGAAATAAACAGCCACATGCTACAGAAATTCTGGGATCGAAGAATTTAATCTGTTGACAGCCTTATTGAATCTTATATAAATTTATTCATAACAATGGTTTGCCAATGTTTCTCAAAATAGAAAGTGAAATTACAGTCCAATAGGAGAAATAATTCATGGAGATGACCCCATCACTAAACAAACAAACTGCAGGTTGGAAACTTCTCCTGATTCTCCATGCTCTCTGTGCTTCCAGCCATTGTCTCAGTCTTAACACACGGGGCTGCAGAGACCCCTCTGTGATGCATGAGTCAGACATCCCGGTGTTTCCACATGGCCATTATCCTGTCCAAAGCACTGCTGACAAATGAGAATGGCTTGTGCAGACTGTAACTAAAAAAATAACTCTTGATACTGCAACGGTGACTTTTATTTATTCAGAGTTCAGCTGCTACAGAAGATAGATGGCATGTCAGACTCCTGCACGGCTGAGCAGCTCTCAGCTTAAATGCCTACTCTCACTGTGTACATTTAGCTGTTAATCATTTTTGAAGTAGCTATTTCATATAAATTATTTGACAGCTGATGATGATACGAGTCTTTAACACCTACTGTGTGACAGATTATTGTCTGCTGCACTGGGTGTGTTTTCCTTCCTTATTGTACTTTGGGAGATAGAACACAAAATCAAGGAAACACCTGGAAAAATAAGGAACATGGATATAAAAACTTATGGGAAGCAGTTTCCTGCAACGTCTGCACAGTGCCGCAGGGGGCAAGTTAAACACCAGTCTTCACGGAGTGATTATGAGCTACAATTTAAGTCTTATAAAGCATGTAATATGTTGTGGCAGGGAGTTTTATAGAATGACATATCAATAACTCATTTCAGTCATGAACCCCAGACATTTCTAGATCATTTCAGGACATTTAGGCATTGACATTCTTCATAGTGTCAGAGTGAGGGATTATGTGTGTCGGCTGTGGGCTTAGATCTGGTTTAGGTGGGGGCAGTGGTGTGTTTCTGTTAATGCCACTATGACGTGTGTTCCAGCAAATTAAACATTAAGTAGAAAATTAAATTCTGTTCAAAGTAAATGATAAATGTTCCTGACGATTTCACACTGCCTTCGCACATCAGCTCACCTTGACTTCTGGATATTTTGCTGGGCGAATGGCAGGAAAATGCCAACTTAAAGTGGAGATTAAAAGACCCTGTTTGCATTCACATGGGGTCACTTACACATACCACTCACAAGCATCATCAGGGCTCAGTCTACCATCTCAAACATCAGGCACACTTAATTTGCTTATAATAACCCATCAATAATCACCCAAGAACTTTATGACAATGTGGCTAAATTCAGTTGGGACTACATCACCAAAAGGAACACACCAGCTCAGCTCCCGTGTCCTTGGTCTTGCTGCAGGGCCTAGGCTGCTGGTACAGCAGCAGTTGTCGCTAGGACAGAAGAGTTTGCCATCTCTTGGATTCAGTATTGCCGGCAGCACATGTAGCAGCCCTGGGCTCCCTCAAAAATGCTGTATTTTCTAGCTGAGCAGCAGCCAAGCTCTCTGCTGATGTTACTTGCTCAGCCAGTAAGTTAAATTTTATAACGTTATTTGCAAAATAATCTGTATAGCTTGACTTGACTTTTCCCCATTAGAAACATTTAGACATAATCTGTCTTACGAACCCGTGGCAGCAGCAGGTGGTGAAATCACCAGAGTTTCTGTCACTCTCCTGCAGCTCGTATGCTGGTCTAGTTGTCTGGATTGGCTCATTGCTACCCATTGGCTCTACTGTTCTTGCCACTAGAGGGTTCTGCTGTCTTCATCAGGGCTTACGGCTTTGATGGATCCAGTTAGCTTGGAGATTTTTCCTCAAAGCTAAGCCTCCTATTTTGGTTTCTTCGCTTTACTTTCAAATTTTTCCCTACACATTTTTGGCACTTTTCAAAAGTTCCTGCTGCCATTCAAAAGTCTACAATTGAAGAGCAACCCACTGGACAGTATGTTCTTTGAAACAATCATCAATCACAATGACTCCTGGTGATTCTAGTTTTGGATTTTCCCTCCATCCCCCCAGGGCCCATTACACACACACACATCCCACATATGGACTTACAACAGTCAAACCACATGATCATGATTTTTGTTTTTCTCCTGAGCTTATAGGCTTGTTTTAGAGGTGGGCCCTGGGGCTCTAGCCCTGGCAAGACCGTGCATTAAAACCTCCTCCTCCCGGACTGCAACTATCGGTTATTTGAGAGATTTCCTAATCAAACGATCATTAAACGAAATGTTGACAGGTTTGCTTCATCAAATGGAGTGAAGGCTGTAAGCTGGTTTAGACTTGATCCGTTTGTTTTTGCAGCCCTTGTAAGGAAAAACACTTAAAACATCTCAATCTTTCCTTTTATCCACTACTTCTTTGCCTCTTTTGCTCTCATGCATAGATTTTGGAGCTGTCCCTTGGGCAGAGTTTCCACCTGCAACAAACTAGACGATGCAATTTGTCATGGAGGAAATTCCTAATGGGTTTTATCCTTTTTGAGATGATTTGCAAGCACTTCTTTGAAGCATACATGTAAAAAAGAATTTATTTATAGAAGCAGGATGATGAAATGGATTTTCTATGGGAACTTTAAGACAGCCTGATGTAATTGGAACAAGGCAGTTGTATTTGCCACTAATGGTTTGTTAGATGAAGGGTTGAAAAATAAGTTATTCCATTTCTTACAACTTCCTATTCCCTCTCTGTCTCTATTAGAAACCTAAAAGTTTCATGCTTGTGGACGTTGTGACATTTTGTTTTTACCCTGTTGAGTCATGACAGTGGAAATGTTATATTAGACTGTTCTCATCCTGACACTTTAGCACTTTTCCCACCCAAGTGTTCTATTTATGTTTTCAATTTCCAGAAAACCCCCCACATATCTCTGTATGAATACTATCCCACCTCATCTGGCAATATATTGTTAAAATTTGGTTTCCATTATCCAATTTGCCACAGACTAAACAGTGGCCTGCTCCTCTGATTGTTCCATGCTGAGAGTGATGCATTTTAACTACACAGTCGAAGCAGATAACTGCTGAATGCTACTTTAAATGGACTTTCCATCAAAATACCTCACACTATCAAATCAACAGCCAAAGAGAGTCTATGTACCTGCTATGACAAGCCTTTTCTCTACCTTTACATAGCTGAACATGTGTTTTGTTTTAATGGTGCAATAACTGCTTTTCTTAAGATTAAGACAAAACTAGTGAAAGCACGTTTAAAAAAGGGAAACATATTGGTATGGCATGGTATGGTTTTATGAAAACTGATGACCTGTCCTCTAAAATATGGCACCGCAGTCAAGATTAGGGGTGTGATGATATTTGAATTCCTCCCAAACCATGATGGCTTGTGGGTTATGGTTCGGTGCATGTAGTCACATGAAGAATATGCCTGAATGGAGAAAAAGACAATCACACGTGACAGTATTTGCACACCGATCTCTGTGTCTGTAACGCTCCTAAATGTTTGCTAACCGCTTGTAAATGACTAATGAGGTAGAGGAAGAAGCAGGCACAACCAAACACACAGAAGGAAAGTTACATGCATTTGCACTGCAGCTATTCAAGCTATATCACTTCTCCATGCTGTTTTTTAAAAGCCTCTGTATGTGGAAGACATTACAGATACAAGTACATTTTAAAGGCCATGTGCAGATATAGTAGAGGACCTTAGCTACAGGTGTGTATTTAGCTGCTCTGCTCATGCTCCATTACAATGTCTCATCCTGTGTTGACATAAGATATTTGGGGTCTTTTAACAGTGTAGACAAGTCCTGATTTTTCATGAGTAACCACTGCACTGGCTATTCACAAACAATTGGGTGTAGCAGCCCACCGTATAAATCCTAATATTGCTCTTAAATGTGCGTATGATGATTCACATTTCATACTTTGTGTTTATTTCTATCTTTTGAAATTAGGGAGATATTAGGCTATTCATTTCTGTGTGACTTTTAATTTTGCATCACATTTCTGGTTTTACGCTTTTATTTTGGTCACGTATTTCATACACCACAGGCTGTACCAACTACAGCTAGTTCTAAATGACACTAGATGGAGCGAACTGTCAGCTGCACTACTGTCAGTTAAAGTAATAAATAAGGCAAACCTAGAATTATAAATGTAGATTTCATCTACTGGTAAACAAAACCAGTACTGAACAGTGACCCCAAATCCAAAATCCGACCTAAACCATGACTTCTGTGAATCATCAGGCTGGCTCGCAGAATTGGATGGTCCCCTGACAGACCCAGAGAATGGACGGTTGTGATTTGTTGATATATAGGTATGTGTGCTGGATCAGTAACATTGGTGTTAGCATCCTGGCTAACAGTTACCTCATGTTGGACTAGGGCTGAACAATTTGGGAAAATAATCTAATTGCGATTAATTTTTTTTTTCCAAAATATTGCAATTGTGATCTGACATGTGATTATTCCTTAAGCCCCTCATCTTATGTATTTTCCAACAACACAAGCAATAAATCATTCGATATTATAACCAACACAATATAAGATAAAGCTAGGGCTGAACAATTTTGAAAAAAAATCTAATTTTGATGATTTTGACTCGTATTGCGAATTGGATATGAATTATTGTATTAAAGGGAATAATAGTTTTTATGTCATCCTCATTTAATCAGAAAATGTAAAAAAAAGACTATTCTAAAAAATGGGTCTTCGATAATTGCATGACATCTAATACATAACATCTCTGCTGCAAAAAAGTTTTTAACCAGTATTTTGACTCAAATTTCAGGTTAAAGAAATATTGCAACTTTTGCAATTTGAAAATTGCAGCAGGCCATATTGTGATTTAATTTGATTTTCGATTAATTGCCCAGCCTTATTTGGAACTGAAAAGTGTATAAAACTATTATTGAGTATACGGATGTTGAAGTTATTTATTTGTGCCACTTTTTAACCACTTTTCCACCCATTTTTGTCACTTTTGTTTGTCACTTTTCATCAGCTTTACACAACTTTTGCTTTTTTTTTTTTTGCGATTTTGGACGAATTTGGCCACATTTAAACCTTTCCATCTGTTTTTGAGCCACTTATACAACATTAAACAAACGTTTGCATATTTTAACCCTTTTGCCACCTTTCAATCACATATTCTCTAATTTTCAGCCAATTTTTGCCACTTGAAAGCCAGTTTTGCCAATTTTTATCCCCTTCCACTTTTTGCCACTTTTAAACCCTTTCCTCTTTTGTGCCCTTTTTTGCCACGTTAAACACATTTTTGTCACTTTTTAAATCCCATTTTACCTTCTTTCCCCCATTTCTTCTACTTTTTAACAATTGTAACTATTTTTTCTGTCTGTTTTGCCATCTTTAATCTAATTTAACTTTTATTAACCCCTTTTCACCATTTTTTCTGGCAAATTTTGCAAATGTTTGCCTATTAACCCATTTTTGCTCTTTTAATCTATATCTGCTACTTTTATAATTCCATTTCACCACCCTTTCTGCCCTTTTACATAAGGGTTGTTCACTTTTTCTTGATGGACTATAAAAAAAGACTGCATGAATGTATAACAATGGCTTTGTGGCTCTCTGTGCAACTGTTGTGAAAGATCAACCTTTGCTTTAGTGTATGCAGCATGTATATTGTCCATTAATATAAAACAGTTACTTGGAGCCCCATAAAAATTATGACCTCCTGATATTTAACAGTATAGCCATGACTGTGGCCATTCTCTGCACCATACTGGTTTATTCACAAAACAGCCTGAAAGATGCCTCATCACTGGCATGAGAGAGCATGCCTTGGATGAACTGAGTTCACCCCTCAGAAATAGAACTACGTCACCTGGAATCTATAGTTTGCAACATATAAAGTGCAAACCTCCAGGTCAGAAACCTGGAGACAATAACTACATGGTATGGAAGATACATAAAAGCTCATGCATGTGCCATGTACAGGAAAACCACAGATTTTCCCCAGGTTTAACACATGTGAAACATTGTTACGTAACACCTTCTAATAACCTTATGAAATAGGTCACGGGTTGTTCCGGGGGGAAGTATTGTTGTCGCCTGTAGAAGAAAAACACATTTAGCAAGGTGACACTTTACAAACTACAACCAAACAGAATTACTAAATTAACAAAATTATGATGACAAGAAGAAGTTGTTTTATTTATCTGTAAAGCATTGCAAGGCAGTGCCAAAACTCCATGTCACACGTGCCACGTGTTACTTATTTACCCATGAAAGGACTGGGGATCTCTTCAGCTGGAATTTGACCTTAAAAATGTAAGGATTCTCTGAATAGACGGCCAGACTATAAGTTGGAGGCTCCTGCAGCGGCTCTTAATCATGGGTAAGTGGGTTTCAGGAATCATACTATTTTCCTGACAGTTTTGGTTTCCTGTACATTGAACTGATAAGCTTAAGCCAATTGTTATGCTTTTTATTCCTCATTGTTACATTTAGGGTCTGTCCCATTCCAACGTGTTTGTGGAGTATTGGCATTACTTGGTGTATGTCTGATGCCATTAACGCCACCCTGCGAAGGAGGAAACATTCTTGTGTTTCCTGTTGATGGAAGTCACTGGATCAACATGAAAATCTTGCTGGTAGAGCTCCACGCCAGGGGACATAACCTCACAGTGATCAGAGCCTCTAACAGCTGGTACATTGATGAAAAGTCTCCCCTCTATACATCTATTAGCCTTGAAATGGATGTGGGTATGGAGGATTTTTTTGATGTGTTCGTAAAGGAGAATATAAGGGTACGTTAATGTGAATCATTTAGTCATTCATGCATGAACCTGAAACAAAATATCACTATTCCTGTTTTTCCTTTTAGGCACAGAGATTTGGAGCTTCATCTCTTACTGTCTTCAAACTCATCAAGGATTTCCTTGTCATGATTACGGAAGCCCACCAACTTTGGGCTGATACTGTCTCCCGAATCTTTGATGATAAAACTATGGTCCAAAGCTTACTGGATGCCAAATATGATCTAGTTCTTACTGACCCCGCCATTGCAGCAGGATTGGTATTGGCCAAATATCTCAAACTGCCCTCAGTGCTCAATGTTCGCTGGATTACCTCTGGCGAGGGCCACTTTATGATCGCCCCATCTCCCCTCTCTTATATCCCAGCCCCAGGATCAGGATTAACGGACAAAATGACCTTCATCCAGAGGGTCAAGAACTTATTCTACCACAGCGTTATTGAATACCAGCAGAGAGCTTTGGTGGGACCATGCTATGATTCCCTCTGTGATAAATACATTGAAGGTGGATGCAGCATCCGCTCACTTTTTCAGGAAGCAGACATTTGGCTGTTCAGATCAGATTTCGTGTTCGATTTTCCTCGACCCACAATGCCAAATATCGTCTACATTGGAGGGTTTCAGTGCAAACCAGCTCAGCCTCTGCCAGCAGACTTGGAGGACTTTGTTCAGAGTGCCGGGGAGCATGGAGTCATCATCATGACTATGGGAACGTTGGTCAATGCCTTGCCTGAAGACCTTACAGATGAAATCGCCAGTGTCTTTGCCAAGATGCCTCAGAAGGTAAGAGATAATCAATGACAAACTGTAGACGATGTCAAACAGTCTCATGCTGCAATCAACTACATACAAAATGAATACATCAAGTCTTCAAAAATCTGCTAAAACCCCCACATTGTTAGGATACATTCCTTCACAATGCTGAGTTCTGTCGTATGCCATGGAATGCCTTTCTTGAGTATTTGCAAACTTGATGTTTCTTTTACTTGGTCCCTTTTAAAGTCGTGTAACAGTTATCATGCTGACTTCTCTTAAGTCATTATATACTTGTTGAAAAGGGCTGCATGTCATGCTGTCTGTCAGTGAAAAGACTGGATTAATTCATTATATTTTCTGATCAGGTGATCTGGAAGCACAAAGGAAACAGACCTTCTACTCTGGGCAACAACACCCTCATAGTGGACTGGATGCCTCAGAAAGACCTCCTGGGCCATCCTCAGATCAAAGCCTTTGTTGCTCATGGAGGCACCAATGGAATCCAGGAAGCTATTTACCACGGGGTCCCTGTGATCGGCATACCGCTGTTCTTTGACCAGTATGACAACCTGCTACGTCTGCAGGAGAGAGGAGCTGGGAAGATCCTGGAGCTAGCTTATGCCAATGGGCACAATTTTGAGCAAGCGCTCAAGGAGGTGCTCTATCAGGACAGCTACAGACAGAACATTCAAAGGTTGTCCCGTCTGCACAGAGACCAGCCAATGGCACCCATGGATCAGGCCGTATTCTGGGTGGAGTATGTGATACGCCATAAAGGGGCTCCCCACCTTCGTACAGAGGCCTATAAGATGCCCTGGTACTCATACTACTCTTTAGATGTACTGCTAGTATTGATGACAGCAGTGACTGTGCTGCTGCTCTCCACTTTTGTAGTTTTAAGGTTTCTATGCTGCAGACACAGAAGGAAGTCCAAAACCAAACAGCAATGATAGAGGACAAATCTGTCAAAAAGCCTGATGGATTTTTTCAAAGCTTTGTATTTAAACAAAAAGTGATATGAATATTTCAATAATTTCTCACTATTAGTAATAAATTAAAATGATTGTTAATTGATTCAGCATTGTTATAAATCTAGTAGAACGTGAAGTGTAACAAAAAGTTTCAGCTGTAAAATATCAACAAATCAAAGTTGACAATCTGATTTTTCAGTAAACATATTGCATTTTCTTGTATATGATACAAGTATGAAGCTTTTGTCTCACCCATCACCGATCAGAATCAATAAAATGACAATATTTTAAAGTTTCTGCCTCTGTTTTTTAGACTTCTGTATCATTAACAGTCATTTCTTACTGTATTCCTTTAATCACATTACCATTCTAGTATTTTAAGACAATCAAACTAGTTTTCTTGTAAAGATTTGCCTACATGGCTCATCCAAAGATTAACACTGTTTATTGTAATGGTCATTTTTCACCTTAACACTTCCATTTTGTTCACAGTAGTGTTAAAGTTTGTCAATTCATTTATAGATCATCCTGAGTTGGAGTTGCTGGAGTAACTGAAAAGTCTGGGCGCCCATTATACTGCATGGCTCAACCAACTTTTCGTATTGTAATAATCAAAGGGATGAGTGATTAAAAATCAGATGTTTTCGTCTGTGAGACAAACTTGCTAAGAAAGGGACCAATTTTGCTTGAAATGACTGCAGGATGGCTTATTTAATTCATGCAAATGGCATCAGCCCACATAAGTTTTTGATCTGTAATGCAATGAGTGGTTCAGTGCTCTCTGCATTAGATGGTGTCTTTTTTGACTCATTTGCACAGACTGAGTAGGGTGTATTTAAGAGTTTGAGGCTAACCTTTGCAAGAAAGCTAACAGCTGAGGATCAGTTTAATCATCAGGTTTTATGGATTGTAAAAGTTTGTCAGAGTTTGAGTAGGCTTAACTTACACAAAGATTCATCAGTCTTCTGTTGGATTTTATGCTTTAAATGTCATTTTTTGCAAGCCACCAACCTCCCAGTTCAAACTACACCTATGAGGCTAATAAGTGTGACTCCACTGTGAGCTCACCAAGGCATAGTGCTTGAAATTCTCTCCATTGCTGCCACTTTGTTAGGGTTGTTTGTACTAACATAAGCTTTCAGTCTTATTGAGCAATAATGGTAAAAATGGTTGCTTTTGTTTGTGTCAGTCTTGCAGTAGTTTAAATATTTAGGGCCCGAGCACTGTCCTTAGAGTGAGGACCCTTTTGTACCTGTAGGTGTTCTTAGATATATGTTTTTTTTTTTGTGGCCCTTTGCAGCTTCTTTTGGGGGCCTGAACATGCCTAGAAAGTCCCCCAAAAAATTCAGAAAATTTTCCCCCAATGAAAATTTTGGTATTTTTTATCAAATCGTGCAAGTCCATTGCACCATAACCACACAGGGGCCACAAATGTGAGACACAGAACGGGAATAACTACATGCATGAAAATCAGTTCACATATGTATCATGGTTAGATAAAAAAAAATCCCTTGGGCCATATTCTAAAATTTACAGGAAGTACACTAAAAACAGTTAAAGGTCAGTTTTGTTTTGGGCAGCTTTGAATTTTTGTGCTTATTTTAGACAAGATGGACAATCAAGGTTGTGCCAGCTGTGAGTTTTTTGATCTAGTTTGCAGTGTGCCAACTATTTTGATTCTATGTATCTCTACAGTGCTAACGTCAATCATCACCAAACTCCACAGGTATGATTACACTTTGACCCTGAATACATTCATGCATTAATATCATTACTTTGTCGCTGTGCCTTCTTCTGCCAGTTAAACATTTCTCCTAAAATTTTGGATTTTTTTCCTCAAAACAAAACAAAACACAACAAAAAACAACTTTAAGCATGCAGCCCTTGCACACATTTCAACCTAGGCTTATGATTTTCAGTCTGCATGAGGATCATCATCATCATCAGGCCTACAAAAAAGCCTGTAGAACCATGCACAACTCCCAACAAAAACTCCACTGGTGTCATCTCAATGTCAAAATAAGGCCTTTTTTTGATGGTGCCAAACTTTAACCTGCTGTAACTTTTGCATACATTATTCTGTGGTGTTCAAAATGTTCTCCAAGAGAACAGTATCATACTGAACACAATCACATGCAATCATCATACTGCCCCCTACTGCCAACAGGAAGTCACACAAAAGGGTCTTTTTTTATTCATCTTACTGTCCTTAACCTATCAAGCTCAGTCCTCAATAACTGTCCAAAACACTGTCATGTTTCTGTAAAGGACACCCCACTGGAAATGGTGAGCATTTAGATATCTCATCAGTATCATAAGAAGTTGGTAAATCTCTTATATGAAACACCTGACATTATTCAAGTTTCACATGTATGACCAAGGTCTGCCCTTCTACACATTTAAAAGTTGATTTTTAGTATTGCTGTAGTGCCATATTCCTTTGCACAATACCTCTCTCAGAGTACACATCACAGTTAAAATATCATAACCCTCGACTGCACTTTTACTATAGGGTCATAATCTACAGATGTCTTGGCTTCCTAAGAGCACATTCCAGCGGGAGCCTCTGTCCAAATCCAAGGCATGTAAAACTGTGCTCACACTATAGGCTACACATCACAGCTGCTGTTTGTGGTAAGGTTGAGGCCAACTTTCCAATGGAGCAGGGGGTCAGTCTTATTGCAGCTGATTATTCCCCATCTGTATGTACTAAAAAAGCTGATTCTGATGCAAAATTCTTGAAGGTTAATGATGTTAATAAACTTGAGATTATAAAAGAGATCCAAACTTAAGAGAAATAGATGCATGTGGACAATAGCCTGCTGGTGTTTATTACAAAATACAATACAGTGTTTTCTTTGAGACAAGCTCATACTTATATTAGGAACACATGTAGCTCAGGTTTTCAGGGCAACTTATTTTCTGTACCAATCAATTTACCTTGCATCATCTTTTGAACTGAATTCAGGATTGACAATAGGGCAAAAATCATTGCGGAAAATCCTTTAATTTTGAAAACGGACCGTATTTAAACCATTTCCCAGTCCAAAGTAGATGCCTTGAAACGATCATGAGCTGGAAAGGAACGCTCTCTTTGATAAAGCTGGAGCCTAGATGGTTTTGATTTATAAGGTGAGTGATGTTGTCTTGGTAAATCCCACTACAAGCTGAATTACATTTTGCTTATTACCCCTGTGGACACGCCGTTTAAACCACCACTGTTTACTGATGTGGGAAGCCAATGTGTGAAAATGTTCCAAGGCAGTGAGCTGATTTATGAGACCCGGGCCCACATAAAGTTAAACATATACAGAAATGCAGATGAAAGACGGCACAAGGGAGAGATGAATGGTTAGTGTGTGTAGGTTTGCATTGATGTAAGTAGCATGTTTCAACACCTAACTGTGATTTTAATGTCAAGTTATCCAAAATAGGAATCTGAAACCAGAGCTTCTGTGAATCAAATAAAGAGGGGGAGACATTTAAGTTTTGTTTTGTTACTGTTAACTTTGCCAAGTGCTAAATAAATCATAGATGTGACATAAAACCCAAATAAAAGATAAGAATCTTTTATTACTCACATCCATCAGCACTGATTAGACACAAACTTGTAACTGGTCTCCTTATTTTTACACAAGATAGATGAGATTGTAACATGAGATACAATCAGTTCCAAAATTCCACTTTGGTATGTCCAGTTGAGTTAATAAGACTAGCTGTTTCATTTTCAATATCTGTCTTTCTGTCCATCTACCTATCCAGCTATCTAGTCTATAGTTAGCACTTATTGTTTTATGCTGTCTTCAGTTGAGTTGATGGAAACTGCATGGTGTCTTTGGGTACTACCTGTCAATATATTTGCCCAGAAGCCTCCCACAAAAGTCCAGATGTAAGGTCAGACACCTGAACATCTGCTTTTGAGAAAGTGCATACATAAAACAGGTGCTGCGTACGTCTTTGACCAGTCCCCCCTTTCTGTAGCTGTGCCTCCCTTTGTGTCCTCATATCCCTCCCTGGACTGGTTTTCAGCTCTGTCTCCTTTCCTCACTCTCCCTGCTGTCCCCTCTGATTTTGCACCCCTGGCTTCCTTGGAAAATCCGATCCTGGCTGGTATGGGATGATGTCACCGTGCATGTTCTGTGTTAGAGACAGTCAAGGCCAGTCTGTGGATGTAGGCAAAGCAGATCCTCTCAAATGATTAATGGCTACATTTAAGAATGGCTGAACCTTCTGGAGTAAAAAGATCCCTAAACTGCCAAATGACAAAGTAATGACAGAAACTTGTAATGTCCAAAACCAAAGAAAACACCAAACCAAAGCCAGGGCAGAATACCAAAGCAGTGATCAAAACTACTGACCAAAAACTAAGAAATTATAACCAAAGCAATGACCACAAACAAAGACTTGACAATAAAACATTGGGAAACAAATATATGACAATGAAAGCAACAGCCCCAACAAAAGAAATTCAAATATGAGAGCAATGACCAAAAGCAAGGAAATGACAAAAAATTAAGCAATATCAAAGAAAGCAAAAACCAAAACCAAGAAAGTGACAAAATTAAAGCAATACTGTAACCAATGATAAATAATAACCAGAGGTGGAAAGACTTAAAGACTATTGTACTCAAACCACTTGTTATTTTGTTCCTAAGCATAAGTAAAATACTGCTCTGTAAAATCCACTTAAGTCAAAGTCAGAAGTAATTCTTTTAATGTTAAATCAAAGTGCTACTGAGTACATAGTAGCTACTTTTGGTACCCAAGGGGGTTGTACAGTGAAAAATGATATTGCCTTAATGTGCAGTAACAACAAGACAGTATAAATCTCCAACAAGTGAGAGTCACATATATAATACAGTGAAAAACATCAGTTATTTTAGGATGTAATGCAACTGACTGTCAAGGGCAGGCCTCATTGCAAATGACTATTTGTCTGAAAAACCTTCGTGTGAGGTGTCAACACGATTATTTTACTGCTCCAAAACGTGTCGTAGCCTCCCAAACCCCAACTTTTAAATATCAAACACATTTGATATCCACAATTCCAGGTCATAGTGCCACTGACGGAGTATCCACAACAACCAATGACAGCAGGCAGATGGGTTAGCGTCACCTGCCAGATCATCGGTGCTTTCACTGCTCACAACCATAAACACAACTGTAACTTCTTTCCAGCCAGGATTTCATCCTGAGTCTTTCCCTTGTTTTATGATTTTTGCTGCACCTGTAACACATGCCAGGGCAGCCTGCAGCCTGTTTGTGGAGAGACAGCGAGAGGATATACCGACAGACATCTGTTTGTTCATTTTTTTCTGAAGTCACATGATCACGCAAGGAAGTGATCTGACAGTCTGGATGAGTTGTCTAGTGTGTGGGTTCAGAGGATTGAAGATGATAAATCTTTCGAAATTGTCCTCATGTCTGTGGTCTCCCAAGTTTTAAAAAATCTTTTCAGATTTAAAATCGTCCAGTGTGTGGCCGGCTGTAGTCAACACAAAACATCTGACAAGTCTAATGTCACCCACAGAAAGTTTAGATCTCTTCTTTTATTATTACTCTGAAAGAAAGCTCTAAAAATTCAGTGAAGTACCCCAACATCCACCCCCACCCTTTTTCTCCTCCATTCTGATGAAATTAGAGTAAAACTACTGTATTAAATAACTACTCATAAAAGTAAACAAAATGTTACTTAATTACAGTCATGTGAGTAGATATAATTTGTTACTTACTCTGTCATGACTGACCAAAGACATGACTAAATGAAGCAATAACAAACCTGAAGCAATGACTAAAACTGAAGCAATGGGTCACCAAAGCAATGATTAAACCAAAACAACCGCTGATAAACTGAAACAACGACTAAAACTGAAGCAATGGGTCACCGAAGCAATAATTAAACCAAAACAACCACTGATAAACTGAAACAATGACTAAAACTGAAGCAATGGGTCACCAAAGCAATGATTAAACCAAAACAACCGCTGATAAACTGAAACAATGACTAAAACTGAAGCAATGGGTCACCGAAGCAATGATTAAACCAAAACAACCACTGATAAACTGAAGCAATGACTCAAACTGAAGCAGTGACTAAAACTTTAGTAATGGGCAACCAAAGCAATGAAAAAACCCAAACAACCACAAACTAAAACAATGACTTAACAATGGTTTGAGCTTAAGCAGTGACTAAAACCAAAGCAATTAAAAAGAAAGCAAAGACCAAATCCAAAGTGGTTACCTCAACGAAAATCTATGTATTGGTTGCAAATTGTGCAGCTTGAAGGTCAGAAACCAGAACCCATTATCACAGTCAAGCTTACTCTTTTATAAACGACCCTCAAAAAATGAAGCCTAGCATAAGTTCATGCAGGACACTGTAGTCATACACCCAGCTGATCCCAATTATTGCCTCCCAGCTCCCACAGCCAATCACCTCTTTCCTCAACACAGCAGAGTATTTAGATATGACATACTTCTCACCAATCCCTGCTTGCATTAATGTTGATGCATCATCATCCACCTACTGCAAGCTTAACCTCCTCCACCCTAGCCTCCTCCTTTATAGCATAAAGCTTGTTGCACCCTCATGTTCAGATTCATGCTACTATGGATTAATTGCTTTTGAAGTAATTTTATTGTATTCAGTACACATTGTCATAAATGTGACATATCTATTCATATGGGGGTTTCTAGCTATGCACTCCCAGGCTGCATGTTTTGAGCAAAGCCTTCTTTGCCGAGTAAAACTGTACTTCCATTTAGCAATAAAATGGTTAAATGTATGACAAGAGAGTTCCTGACAGATCCATATTAAGTTTCATATTTGATTAGATCAGATTAGACTCTTTGCATAGTTGAACCTACTGTACCAGTGGGTGGATTTGTGTGTTAAAGAGTTGAGTGATATGTAGTTCAAAAAATACTTTGATTGGTAGGAAGAATGGATCTTTGCACTGCTGTAGCTTTAAACCACACACCAAGATGACACACTGAAATGTGAAGAGGTCTGACTTACCCTGTGTTAATGTAAGTCTAGTGAGTGAAAGCACACGTATTAATCAGAGACAAAACCAGGCAAGAAAGTGAAAAGTCAGTGACTCTGAACTAGCTGATAATAGACAAAAACACCCCAGAAAACTTGATTTAAAATTCTTTAAAATCAAAGAAGTATGAATGTGTTAAAGCTAAAGATTTTTTTGTGAACTAACTATTAAAACAAAACCATATTGCTTCACACCTCGTATCACCACAAGTAAGCACTTCAACTCACAATTACCCACCTCTCATCACATTTACACATAAACACATAAATTCAAAAGAGCATTTGCAAGGCGTGACATCATTTTCATCATTCTCTCCACAGACACATTCATCACAGTCTATGAAGACTGCAAGCACGCATTTATCCCCTGATCAGCAGAGTTAAATCCTGCTCTCCTCAGGGTGGGTGTTTGCACGTGTTGCTGTCTGTTGAGTATCAGGAATCATAGTCATGCTTCAGCAATGTGAAACTCTTCCAGACAGAAGCCTCTGTTGGATCATTGGGATAGAAATGTGGTGGTATAGTAATGTTTGTGGGCTTTCTGTGACTCTAATCTCTTCTCTTCATCTTCATATTTTTTTTGTTCCTTTTATGTCTAAAGCTACTGTGAAAATGTTTGTGATTCTTTGGTTTTTAGTTATAAATTTATATCAGAAATTTCTGTCGGTCAAAAAGTCATGATATATAAAATGTTAAGGACTTTCGCTATGGCTGAGAGCAAAGATAGGCTGGTTTAAAAGTGCAACATAAAAACAAGGTTTTTATTTTGCAAACTTCTGTAATTACGTGCATTTAAAACATGGTTTCTTTGTCCAGTCTCTCTGTTCAGATACAGCTAAATCCAAATGGCAACACTTTTCAATACATAAATTTGAGTAGTGGAATATCTTTTGAAATTTGGGTCTCAAAACACCACGAGAGAGTGGGTGGCCAGTTGAGAATCACTGGTTTAGAGTGATTGAGTTTATAACATGATATAAAACAGAGATAATTTCACTGGGCTGGATATCATTTCAAGATCAACTACAAACATTACAAATAATTAATACTCCTGGAAGACCCCAAAACAGACTTTGTTTTATACAGTATACCCAACAATCTTCTATTCTGTCCTCTGATGAAAACCTTCAACTGCAATAGAAGTAGAGAAATACAAAAAATAGAGCATACAGATGACACCTGCAAACACTATTACTCCTCATATCCTCTTGTCTAAACCGGTATAAAACATATAATCCCCACACGCTGTCTGACATCAGCAGAAGTGGCACATTTGCCGTGGTTCAGAAACCCCCCTGTCATAGTCCATCGATCATTAAGTGAATCCTTCATGGTACTTTGCGCTTGTCTGTGCAGATAATACCCTCAAGCCCCGCACATGTCAGGGCCATAACTAAGGTCAGCTGCTGTTGATTTAGAGTTGGAGGATAGACAACAGAGCTGTCTGGATGGAAGCCTGGAGGGGAAGAGTGTGGTGAGCCTTTGGGTCAAACCCAAAAAAGGAATAGAGTGTAACTTCGTATTTGTCCAAATGTCTTTTATCGGGTGGTGTTGGAAGCAGAGAAAGTACTTGTCAATGACGATCTCAAGGGCACAAAAGGTCGTAAGACTGGTGTGAGTTTAAATGTGTTTATTAATGAAGTAGTGTTTAAAACATTGTAAAATCATATTATACTGTGACATTCAGACATGCAGAAAAATCAGCAAAATCAAAGCAGGCCTTGTAAAAACTAAGAGGACTCATAACTGATCAGTAATTGACTTTTAAAAGAGCAACATTTCAGTTTAGAATGAGGAAATAATTATCTCACAAATGTGAAAATGATGCCATCAGGTTAAATCATCTCAACTCGCAGCTGCGCTGCACTTTTATTCTGCTATAAAGAAACTTCAAATAAATGTTTTATTGGGTGGTGAACTGTTAAATTCTTTGTAAACCACAGCAAAACACAAAGGGAAATAACACTTTACATCACACAGAGTCATACTGGTTTGATTTAGAGAGAAATGTAGTCAAGTTAAAGAAGTTTATGGTGGCATGGAGGTATTTCAGTTTGCTGAGGGCTATCATAACCAATCTGCAGTATAACATTAACAAACAATCACATTCTGATTTTTATTCTTTTTGTTTGGTTACTGTAATCCTTCATTATTGCCTAACTCTGGGGAGGATTGTGAGTTCATACTTGGCAGACTCTAAATCACAGCCATCATTTCTGACTTGAATGTGCTTTTGTTAGATTTATCCAACAGTTTAATTAACCTGTGGTTGAAATTAACCACAGGGCTTACCGGTCACACAAACGGCCCATTTAAGGGCACTGACTTGGAATAAATAGCCTATGTTTTTAATTTAATGTTGGTTATACATTAAATACAACAGGCTGCTTCTGTGTGTATTTAAGGCTGGGCCTTTTAAAGTGTGAATAGAAATCTTTAATAGTGTATATACCTTTCTCAAGGTAAAATAACAAAGATTCCATGTAAGATATGTCAGCAATAGCAGCTGCAGACGAGACACTAAACTTGTCCATTTTTACATCTGGTCAGCCCTTAGCTCTGAGAGGGTTCACATCCAGGTGGCTGTTTGGACGTATCATAAATTACTGTCAGCCCTAAGTAGTAATAATGTTGCCCTCCTCATTATGTCAAGAATTCAAATATCTTCAACAAGACACAAAAAAAGTATAAATGAATATTTTTATTTCAGTTATGTCTATATTAAAGAATCAACACAAAACAGGATCATTGCACACTATAGCTGTCGATCAGATCTAAACTGGAGGAGCTGAAGGCCATGGCTTATTTTTGCCTGTCTGAGGAACAACCCAAAAAGTCACCAATACATAGAAAAATAAATATACTTCTCATCAGTTCACATTGTAAGCTTTAATTGTTTTACATTTTAAAGTTATTTGAACACCAAAAGAGAGTTACACATTTCAAATTCAGCATAAATTAACCCCAAAAACTGACACACATCTGTATTCACTATTCATTCTAATTTTGCATTTTTCAAATATTAGTGGTCTTTTTGAATTATAATTGTCTTAGTCTGGTATTAATATTACACGCTGAAGGTTCTATGTCACCACATGAGAATTATTTTCAGTGTTTTGAATAGAAAATATCTGGAAATTCAGTGAGGATGATCTTGTGAAAACGGGTGGAATCATGATATTTATTCTAGTATCTTTTCTGTGAGAGGCTTCAGAATCAGATTCAGGTTACTTCATTTGAACCCACATCTGTGACAGTAATACCCGCTATTATACATAGATTACAAATCAGAAGTGACATGAACAGCACAACAGAGAGAAAATGAAAACTATTTAAAACCTTCTTCAACATGATAAATAACCTCTTGAATCAAGTCAGGATTAAAACAAGTTTAATGAATATCAATGCAGCTTGTCCAAAGCTTTTTGTACCTTCACCTTCATTCAAAAAAGTGGAAGCTGAAAATTACTATGCAAAAGGTGGGAATCATCATTTAAGACAGAATGAGCAAGCTGCTGTTACTGTCTCTTATACAGGGATGCTTTATTGAGGCGAATCACCTAAATTTGCAACATATAAAGTAAAACGTGATGTCTCTGTGCCCCTTGTACAAAGAAACCTTTGTAAAACTCATAAATTCAACCCATGGCTCCTACCCCATGTGCCACTCTCCATTCTCTCACTTCCTGATTTAAGACTTTATCCACTGTCATTTTTGATTAGAGGCCCATAAATAACTCTTAAAGAAAAAAAAAAAGGAAATTCCATGTTTGTTTAACTTTCATGGGTTGTTGTTGTATAAATGGAACAGTGGAGTTATTGTGTTTGTACAGATTTGACCCATGCTGAATTATCCTGACAAATATCAATTTTGCAGGACTGCTCTAAGTTAAATAAATTAAACAGTTTATATGAATTATGCCTAACGTCTGCTATATTTGTACTTATAAATCTGTGTGGACGGGAATTTTCAACCTCAGTGCTGCAGACATAAACCATAATTTCTGAAGAAATCAAGATTGATAGTCACTTTGCATCCTATGCCAAGAGTTCTGGAGAAGATCTTAAACAAATGTTTGACTTAAGCTTGTGATTATCTGATCATGTCAGGTCATGATCATAATCATATTATGTAATAAACTGAAGCTGGATCCAAGAGAAATGAGACATGGTAGTATCCCTCACATCTGTTCATTGTTGGATGTTTGCTCAAACTTTACAGCATGCAGCTGTGCCATAGTCAAAATTCATTATCCATGTTTCAAATGAGTGTACCCCTTCATCATCCCTTCAGCATATGTGTATAAAATAGCACAAAGATTTTGAGGGTTCTCCCATAGCGCTGCATGCTTACATTCTCTTACAGGCACCTTGTTATCGGCCCTCTGTGACAGCAGTCATTGTAGGAACTCCATCTTCCTCTGGATCTCTTTAATGATGTTGCGAAAAGCTGCCCTACAGAGACAGAACTATTTCATAATCTCTTTCACAGGATCCTGTTTTCTTCCTAGGAAGGAAAATATGATATACTGCGGGAAAATATGATTTCAATATATTAGTCCTTGTGTAATTTAATGGCAGGCCGGCATGTTATGGTGTAACTATTATGCAATCCCTCAAAGCTGGCAGAGGTTTTTATGTAATGGACATGAATGTAGTCTCATCAAGCAGATAATGCTTGACTGCATTTATTCAGAAGAGATGGATGAGAGACCAAGTACTCGCTCATTAGAGGTGATTAATCTCCATCTCAGTGAGAACCCCAATGAGACCATCAGAGAAGAAGACAGCGGCATGTGTGAGGGACTGGTAATATTGCATGAGCCATTTCTGCCCTCAATGTCCTCCAAAGTCCTCTACAACCTTGGTTTTCAACAGTTGGGTCAGGACCCAAAAGTGGGTCGCAAAGCCATTTTCAGTGGGTGCCTGGAGAAAAATATGTTGTAGACAATCTATAAGGTGCTTTTATTTTGAAGGATATGTCTCTATAGCTTTGTTTCATAACATCTTTTGCTCTACTTTAAGTGCAAATGGCCCTATTTTTACCTCCACCAAGGAGGTTATGTGATCGGGTGGGTTTGTTCGTTTGTTTGTTAGTTTGTTAGGTTGTTAGCAACATAACTCAAAAAGTTGTGGATGGATTTTGATGACATTTTCAGGAACGTTCTACCACCTGGGAGGCCGACAAATGAAAAAGGCCTAAATATGCAGGCATCGTGTCAGAGTTGTTGAGAAAAAACTGGAGAACTTGCTGTGAGACAATAGATATCTGGTGCCTGGACACTCACCATGGTGAAAAATGTGACTTTTTGTAGTGAAAGGAATAATGCTGAAGAAAAATCTCTGCACTCCTGAATATATGACAGAAGTGTTGAAACAGGGTGAGACTTTGAAACAATTACATAAAGCTCCTTCATGCTGTCTCCCTTTAGTTTCTATCTTTATTGGATCGCTGTGTTTCTTTCTGACTGGCCGTCATCTGTTAGACTAAAACATTGCTCAAAGACAAAAAAGGCCTCTCATGGATACTGAATGGGGAAAGAAGGATGAAAAATTAGGGAGTTGATCCTCCCTGGCTGACTCACCTTCATGAGGGTGTCTAATGATGAAAGGCCTTAAGCCTCATTTAACTCTCCACTAAATATATGTAATAAAGGCTATAACTCTTCTAGACCCCAGCCAGACCCCCAGTGCCTGCTTGCCACTTCCTGCTGATGAGTTCAATGATGGGTTAGCCTTGGAGCCAACTGCATTAGATGTTGATACTCAGACATTTTACTGTTTCATGAAAATGTATGTTCATTTTGAATTTGGTGGCAGCAACACATAGGGGTGAGGCAACAAAAAGGCTGGAAAAGTAAAAGATACTAATGAAAAACAGCTGGAGGAGTATTTTGTAACTAATAAGGTTATTGGCAACAAGTCAGTAACATGACTGGGTATAAAGGGAACAATTTAATGAGGCAGACTCTCTCAGAAGTAAAGATGGGCAGAGGTTTACCAATCTGCAAAAAAAACCCCTGCATTTTAAAATTGTGGAAATTTCAGAAAAATGTTCACTGTAAAATTGGGAAGACTGAATATCCCACCATCTACAAATATATAATATCATCAAAAGATTCAGGGAGTTGGGAGAAATCTCTGTTCAAAGGACAGGGCCAAAGGTCAGTATTGGATGCTTCTGATCTTCAGGCCCTCAGGCTGTACTGCTTTAAATACAGGTATGGCTCTGTACTGGAAATCACTGCATGGGCTCAGGAACACTTCCAGAAATCATTGTCTGTCAACACAGTTCACTGCACCATCCACAAACGCAAGTTAAAACTGTATAATACAAAGAAAAGCTGTATGTGAACATGATCCAGAAACACCACAGTCTTCTCATTTAAAATGGACTGAGGCAGAACGGAAAACTGTTCTGTGGTCAGATGAATCAAGATTTCTATTTTTTGTCCATTTGGAAACCATTGGCACAATGCCCTGTGGACTAAAGAGGAAAGGGACCATACGTTTTGTTAGCACACATCAAAAGCCTGCATGCCTGATGGTATGGAATTGTAATAGTGCCATGGTGTGGGTAGCTTACACATCTGGAAAGGTACTATCAATGCTGAGCAGTACATAGAGGTTTTAGAACAGCATACACTCCCATCCAGACAATGTCTCTTTCAGAGAAGACCTTGGCATATTTCAGCAAGACAATGCTAAACCACAACTGACATCCTTTACAACAGCATGGCTTCACAGTAGAAGAATCTGTCTGCATCTGGTCTGTCTGCAGTCCAGACCTTTCACCAATAGAAAACATTTGGTGCATCATAAAATCAAATATCTAGCAAGGGAGACCCAGGGCAGTTGAGCAGCATGCATCATACAAGAATGGGACAACATTCCTCTCCAAAAACTCTGGCAAACCGCTGTTAAGGAAGAAGGGACATTACACAATGGCAAAGACAGCTCTGTCCCTACTTCTTTGAGATGTGTTGCCGCCGTCAAATTCAGAACATGCTACTTTCTTCATGAAATGGTAGAATGTTTAGGTTCAATTGTGAATAAAATGTGCGTTTATGTGATCATTGCAAACATTGCATTGTCTTTACATTTCACAAGATGCCCCAACTTTCTTGGAACTGGTGTTGTAATCTAGAGAAATGCTACGAAAACGTGGCATTCTGGCACTCTTGAAACGCCATGATAAACAAATTTAGGAAATTATAAAATTAACTCAATTTCTGGACATGTTGATGTTCAGCTAAATCTTCACTTTCACTTTTGAACCACTTTTTAACATCTTTTCGACACTGGACATGGTGCTTTCCAGGATAATCCAAAGACCTTCTTGATAATAGTACAGAGTCTTATACATGGACTAGATTTAACCAAATTATGGAAAAAGATTTTGGAGAAATTCTGTTAGAAATATAATTTAAATCCTCTTTTGAAGACTTCACATGAAAAACTTTGCAAAGTTTAAAGTGTTACATTTGTTTTGTGAGATGCTGTTGTTAAAGCTGCTGGCCATTGAAAAGTGGTTGAAATGAGGGCTTAGAGGTCTAGACCCAGTTTCAACATCTAAATTTTGGCTAGTGCTTGGTGAGTTAGCTATTGTAAATAATGTTGGTTTCATTGGGTGCATTCAGTTAGGGAACTGTAAAGAATTACTGAAACGTCATAAAAATTCACCATATTTTTAATGACCATGAGATTATTTACAGAGGTTCAGTACAGCATCTAGTAGTGGAGAAAGCTGACACTGTATCATTAATCATCATCAATCATTAATGCATCCATTGCACAGAATGTGAGCACCAAAAATAGGATACAAAAATCCTCCCTATCCGTCCATTAACAAAGAGACACAGTAAAAAGAAAAGCAAACATTTCACAAAAAAACTGGTAGAATATATCTCACAGCATCTACCCCATAAAAAAGTTCATATTTCCCTTTCACACTCCTGGTACTTACATGTTTTTTTCTACCATCACTGCAGTGCTATTGCACACCATGCCAATCACATACAGAATATTCCAAATGGAAAAGTAAACAGTCATTTTTATTGTTCGGTTTGGGCAAAGAAAAAGCTAAACTGATTCGATCTTTGGTCCACAGTTTTTCAGTCCTTCAGTGCTCAGCCAGGAGCACTGGAGATGCATTCAGTCACTGCGATGAGCCTGAAGGTGTCTTCTCTCTGCTGGATTCACTCCCTTGGCTTGTGGTGACGCCGGACCAGTCTTGCTCTTCTTCTCATTCCAGCTGCAGAAGTAGAGATTGGATACAGAGTAGGTGGAAAGGGATCAAAGATGTGAATGGATACAAAAGCATGTTAAGGTGAAAAGATATATGAAAAGTAAAGAAAACTTTGTAAATTAGTGATTGTCTAACTGTTCTCTAACCTGGAGATTTCCTGGCAGCAGCGAATTTGCCTCCCTCTGAAAAGTGAAGACATGACAAAGTCATTTGAGAGCTTCTTTATGCATAGGTGTTTGTGCAGATCTGCAGTCAAGAGTAATGACCTTTAATAATCTTGGTAATTCTCTCTGATTCCTCGTCAAGCAGATTTGGGTTCCCATGGATTGTGGTGATCTTTGAGAGATCTGGGACTGAAAATTCAAAACAGAGTTATCAGATAATAAAGACAAACAAAAATTGTCCATTGACATACAAAATAAGGCATTGAGTTAAAAGTACATTACTCTTTTCTACCTTAAAATTTAACATCCAGGGCTTGACATCAACACCCAACAACCTACTAAATGTGAGTGGTTTTTACTGTTGATGGGCATCCAAGTGACTCCCACTAGTCACTCTGGCAGGTTTCCCTCTGACTGCGCTTGGCTGTTAGCACCAGTGTTTGTGAATTAGATTCTCACTGCAATGAGGCCGATTTGGGGGCAGTTTTTCTTGAAATGACTGCAAAATTGCTCAGACTCTCTGTGTGCTGGTGTGTCTTTTCCCACAGACACAACAGCTTTTGCACTTTAGAAATAGTGACATAAATATTAACATACCACAAACATGTATGCAGGGCAGACGCTAGGAATCCATTTAAGAGGGGGGAATGCTTTTAAAGTCTGGAGAATAAACACTTATCTGCAAACTGAAGTCATCTACTATTTTAACAGATTTAAAGCTTTAATTTATAATATAGAGACTTATAAAGTGAATCATTTACTGTTTTCTGGCACAAACCTCTCTGTAATGATACTTTTCATGACCTGCAGTCCACTGTGGCTGATAAATTTGAGAAATTTACCTCACAATGAACAAAAATACAGCATGTAATTGACTGCTGACTTTCAGTGACAGCATTTATATCTTTCAGACATCAGATGAACTGATCAGTGACTTATCTAGATATCTAGTGTGTTAAGACACAAAGTTTCAATTTCACTTTACAGGGACTTTAAAGGGATACAGAGGAAGTGAGGGGTTTGACGCATTTTCTGGTAGAGATTTGTTTGAGTGAAAATAAAGATAGTTGTGTCACCTTCTTTAATTTCCTTGATAAAAGTTGATTAATACTCAGTGTTACATTAAAAGTATAAATATATTTTCAATAAAGACAAATCTAAGATGAAGTAGTTTTTGCTGTGAGTAATGGTTTCCTTAAGAAAATATCCAGAAAATTGTAGACCAGGGAAAATAAGAGTACATCAAAATCAGCCAACAGTTAAAATAAGTGCTTTGCCTATAGTTGATAGAGAGCAAGGAAATTAAAACCCTGATTTGTTTTGTCTACCCTCAGACATATCAGATTTTGCTCATAAAATGTAATTTTTCTACAATGAAACTGTGGCTAGAGAAAATGTTGGGTGGCTAGTAACTTCGGACAACCCCTAGCCACAGTGGCTGGTGTGCAAAAAGTTAATGTCAAGCCCTGACTGTATATATTCTTTCTTATGAATTAACATGTTTTATTTCAAGTAGAAATGGATGCATTCATGTGAAAAAAAACCTGTTTGGAAGAAAGAAGTTCTGTGAAAACACCCTACCCTCAATGATATAAGGCTCGATTGCTCCAGTGAATCTGGTTCCACCTTCAGACGGGCAGCGGAGAAGGAGGTTGAAAGTCATTTATCGACTTAGCAACTGTACTGACTGACAGACAGACAGACTTACAGGTGCATAAACCCTGCGAAACACCTCCTCCGCCACCGCCATGACAGTCAAGCACGAAAGTGCGGTATTTATGAACACATACACAAACTTATGCACAGGTTGTGAAGTACATGTGTGCAGGTGCCACTCAGCTTAGAGAAAGAGGTTGATTTATGCTTCTTGGCTCAGAAACTGAGCTGCAAGTTGGGTAAAGCAGTGAAAAGCTTAACTGCTTTATCCTAAAATCTGCAAATGACTTCCTAAAATAATAGATGTGAATTTGCACACTGCTCACAGCAACACTTCACAGCAGCGTTAGAGACAGTGAGAAGGAACAGGTTTTTTGCCTTAAAGACAAGAAACCTACCATAGACATGAACAGACACCAAATTTATGATGCACCATGGGTAGTAGAGCAGCATGCGCTTGGCTTTAGATGCATGTTTGCCTAACCAGTAGATGGACAGACAAAATGAAAGCCCTTCTTCCATAGCATCATGACTAAGCCTGTGAAAACATCATTAACCAGAATGAGCTGGTGCTGTTTTGAATGGTTGCTTGCCAAACCATGTCATCATATCCAGGACAATCATAGGGAACAGTGTTCATAGGAGCGTTTGAGCATATCTGGCTGCCTTTTATTGCAGGATGTTATTAAATTCAATTTGTTATTATCCAACTATTCAACTAACATTTACAAAGTTATTTCCTTTTCTGGCCCTCTGAGTGTCACAGTGATGAATCATATGTTACAGTCAAATAGGACTGTTCAGAAGGGTAAAATTATATCTTAATGGCCTGTTTTTCTTGGGCATGTTTTACACTATGGGGGAACTTTGGACAAAAACTGACTATATTCATCAATATCAAACGTTTAAGAAGGCGAGATATTGTAAAGGCACAGGAAGCAACTGGAACTTTTCTGGTACCTAGGCACAACAGCTCAGAATAAGGAAAAAGGTTGGTGCCAACAGGGGCAGCCTAAACAAGAAAGGCAAAGTAATCACATCATTGCTAAATACGGCCAAAATGGTTTTAATTCTCAACATATTACAACCTACCAATGCGAAATCTAACGTAAAGGCTAAAATGGTGCTCACCATGAGAATAGTGTCTTATCAGGGTCTGTGTAAAGCAATAAGAAGCTGTATTTTGAACTTATTTACAATAGAAGATGATCCATCGAACAACTACCAGGCCAAATTTCTAGGGATGCTCTGTTAACACTAGTTAAACATCAGTATCAGTCGATTTCAGCCATATTGACAAACATCTAAAACAATGGAAAACCTTCGTAAAGCCTAAAGAGCAACTTCTTGATATCTTATGTTTCGTTTAGATTTTTTTAATTTTGCGTCACACAGACTTTAAGCTCACCAACGAAACACGAAAATGCTTTGTTAGAAGAGCTGTTAGAAGATGCATGAAAAATCTTAGATCTAGATCTATCATGCTCCAGAAAGAAGCTAATGGACTGAAAGAAACTGACCTGGTTTTCTTTTTCCATCCAAATTACGATCACCACCTGTTGAACACAACTTGATGTTAAATCCATTCACATTTCATGATCCATGTCAGAATTCTGACTCTAATTAAGACTGCTTTAAAAGTTAGAAAAACTGCTTGACTGACCTTCGATAACTCTTGTGACCTTGGTGATAGAGGGCTCTCCATCAGTGACCCTGGTCACTTTAGTCTGTGAAGACTGGCCCTCGATGACCCTTGTTACTTTTGTAAGTGAAGGGTCATGATCAACAACCCTTGTAACCTTTGTGAAGGTAGGTACTCCCTCAACCACCACCCTGGGGAGTGTTGGTTCACTCTCGGTGACTTTGGTGATCGTCGGCTGGTTCTCGACCACCCTGGTAACATGGGTTAAAGTGGGTTCGTTCTTGATTACCCTGGTCACGGTGGTGATGGATGGTTCTCCTTCAATGAGTCTGATAACCTTTGTTTCCGGCACTATAGAGAGAAACAGAGATCAAGAGTAACGTTAGATATTTTATAAAACATTTACAAGTTTGGTCCTAAATGAATATTGTCGACTGATTTGGACATGAAACAAAGAAAAAAGAAAATGTGACATGTTACATAATCCATTAACACATTTTTCTCTGGTTAGTGAATTCCCATCAGAGGCCAGTATCTCTGTGAAGCCTCACAGCTGCTTCAGGAACTTCAGCCAAGGACATACTTTCACTTCTTTGATTTTTTCTGCTGCAGAGTGTTGAATTTTTAATGTTACAGTGTTTTTATGAGCAACAAAGAGAAAAAGGCTGACGTGTTTGTATTAAAGAGCCGACAGTCCCCTGATACACAGCCCAGTTCTGTTAAAAAGGCCAGATTCATGTCTGTTTTCAAACAAAGGATGTCATCTGTAACCTGGCTTGAAAACTTGGAGGGTGATTGGATGAACGTTCTGTCTGTCACATCTTCAGAGCCAATCAGAGCAACAAAACATGTGACATAGCCACTAACCGAGCTGGAGTAAACTCCATAAGGACTGCATAATGCGAACCATGGTGACTGTAGACATGTCAGTACAAGACTTTGTCGTTTTTGAAAAGAAAACAACTCAATGCAGTTCTTTGTTCTTCCTTTAACAAAGAAATGTCGTCAAGTTCTGATAAAACTGGCACTTTAGCAGCATCCACACTGCTCTGTACACCAGAGCAAATTACTCCTTTTCTATAGTCAATCTATAGGCTGAGCTCATGGTGGATTAATGTTGGGTTTATATTCAAACTACAACAGAACACTGACTAGATCTACTCTGTTTGAAAAGTGTTTTGAGATAACTTTGGATTTGAAATGGGGCTACGCAAATAAAGACTGATTAACTGATTGAGCTTTTACACCAATATTTCTTTCTCATCCCTGCCTTCCAAAAAAATCAAAGCACGAGGGATAATTTCAAAGTGTAATGCCATCCTCTCTGCTGCCATCTTACAATCTTAATACATTAGCTATGCATGCAAACCAACACAGTAGTGTTTACATTACGGCAGTGATTTTCAAACTTTTTCGGCCCAAGGCACACCTAAGGTTAAGTCAGAATCAAAAGGCACACCATATTCATAACGATTCAAAATAGACTTTAAATAATGTCAGCGTCAAGGCCGCCTACAAGGGGGGATAAGGGGGAGAGCTTTCTGGGGCCAAGCCAACTGGGGAATCATGGAGGTCAGCAAAATCATCGTCCAATGTTAATTTAAACTGTAATACCCAATATATTTAACCTAAATAATAAACACTCTTAACAACTAATTTGTTTTATTTATTTATGCTTTGGTAAGATAAAGCCTTTTTAAAAAATGTAGTCCCCTTTAAACAGAATTACATGTTATTGGTAATGTGAACAATGTTGATGGAGACACTGATCTAAATGATTAGGAAAGTAATGACAACTTCATAGCTTGGTCATAACATGCAGAAGCATTAGGAGGCCAGAAACTGAAACAACTCTAATTGAGAAAAACTGAATAATTGCAAAAAAAGACAACAAATGGGCTGATGTGGCAAAATGTAGCAAAAAAGTGGCCAAACATGGGCAGAGTGGCAAAAATGGGTAAAAAGTGGGAAAAATGGGTTGGAAGTGGCAAAAAGGTGGCAAAATGGGTTACAAGTGGCAAAAGGGGTTTAAAGTGACGGAAAATGTTGCAAAATTGGGCAAAAAGTGGCCAAAGGCCAAAGGCCAAAATGGGTGAAATGTGGGAAAAAGGTGGCAAAAATCAGTTACACGTGGCAAAAAGAAGTTGCAAAACGGTGTCAAAAGAGTGACAAAATTGGTAGAAAAATTGGTTAACTAGGTTAAAAATAGCAATTTCAACACCAATTTCAACCCAATCATAGCTTGCCATGCTTTCAGCCCTAAATGAGGTAACTGTTAGCTAGGATGCTAGCACCAGTGCTACTGATCTAACACATGCACTGATATCATAAATAATTCACAACTTGGTGAGGGCCTATTCTCTATTTTTTTCTTCAGGGGTCCAGCCAGATCTGTGGGCAGGCCTGGTTACCAGACTTGTCATAAAGTTGAAGTAATAACGTATAGTTGTACAAATTCCCAAGGTACACCAAGACTTACCTCAAGGCACACTAGTGTGCCTTGCCACACCATTTGAGAACCACTGCCTTACGTCATCAGGTAGGAGAGAAAAAAAACCTGCATTTGCTTTTGGTAGGGTGGATGAGTTTTTACAGTTCTAAATTACTCGCATTGCAAAACGCACACCTTACCTACTCTGATATCTCAAAAGTAATCTGAAAACCCTAAAGGACTACTTTGTAAGACATTACCCTTTACACTGCTATTTTTAAGGTGATGTTGTTCAATCTGTACTATGCTACAAGATGGAAATTAAACATCTACCAAACACATAGAGAAAGTCTTTGTGCATTTGCTTACACACATCATGATGTAACGATTTAAGTTTAGTAACTCTAAAGTTGGAATCAGGACAGCCAAGGATTACACTGTTCAGCCCCGTCTGAAAAAGGCGTTATAGTTGAACTAAAACTCTGGAGGTTCCAGACTTCTATGTAATGTGACTAATTACCACTGAAAAAATGAATTCAGCTCTCCCATGTTACCAAATACATCAAGAATTATTTATTCCATGGCTGTGCACTGGACTGAGCCCAACTGAATGAATAAATCAGAGGGTCCTTGTCTGTGAGCCTTTTATGCCTTGAAACCCTGAATCCTTTATCCCTTAAGGAGCTGATTAAATATGTCAAGAGATCAGAGTGGACTTAAAGAAAGAACACGAAGACAAACGAGGGGGAGAAAGAAAAGAAAAATGATAGAGGCCAGACTGGAGCTGAAATGCATGAAAAATGCATGTGGCTGTAGGTTGGATTTCACTTTGAGAGATGCTCTTTCTATTACACCATTTGTAGCAGAGACAAATGCACTGTGAAAACTTGATAAGGTAATTCAATGGTTTTGGACTCTAATGAAGACACAGACATGACTTGTGTGCTCCAATTCCTTATTTAGATTTGCCTGTCAGAGGAAGTCCACTTAATCATCTTTGAAACGTCTCTGGTTCTTAAAATGCACCTGTGGAGGGGCTAAATCACAAAAAAATCTTTTCTTAAAATAAAAGAAAGTTTTAAAAATGCGATTAGTAAATGTGGTCTTACCAGTTCCAACATAAGTGGTGATGGTCCTCTCTGTAAAGTAGCATAAATAGGTTATGTTGTTGCAGATACAATAATATTTTGATGCCACACAAACATGGTGGATATTGACAATGAACTTACTGATGAAGGTGAGTGGGATCTCAGTGTAAGAAAATCCAGATACAAACTAAAAACAAAACAGATTGAGAAAAAAAGATGAAATAATGCTACTTTTGACTTTATCTTGGCATATTCACTCATGGATTTTCTCATTCCTCACCTTAATCTGGATGTACTTAATCAGCTTCTTCAGGAGAACCAGGAGGTCCTGGCGGCCCACAGGAAGGTCTGTAAGTAATATACATCATCAGAAAAAAAAAAATGGCTTAATGCATCCCAGCACAGAGCTCACGTTGCATGCATGTATACTAATGAACACTGCTCTCACCCGCAGGATAGAGAACATTCTTCACCACATGGATCACACCATTTGTTGCCATCAGGTCACTGTCTGGAACACCTACAGAGTTCACATGAATGGAGTTGTTCACCTGGCAACAACAGAAGAAATAATATGTTAATCTACTTTTAAAGGGAAAAGCAGTCCAACATAGTAAAAAGTGTATTTTTCCCCAAAACAAATTAATTTACACTTTTGGTCACTTTTTTGCTGTCAGGTAAACTGATAAAACCTGAGCAATGTTCCCAGAGTGAGATCTGGGAGTCCATTTATGATTATGTCTTGCAATTTATCCTGTCTGTGGAGGTGTAGCTGAAGGTGGAACAACAAGGGGAGTAGTTTCCCTCCAATTCTCTGGAATAAAAATCAAAACTGTAGTGTTTTAAGGCCTGCATGGCCCACTCTCCTGGCTGTAAGTTATCTAAAACAAGCTCTCCTGAGTCTATAAAGGAAGTCTTGTGGACCTGGTATTGAACCTTTGCTGATAACCTGATATGCGGCACAGCACATGACAAGAAAGAGGGAAAGCAGAATGTAGGTAATGGGTGAATGATGATAAAGCTGACATGAAGGCTGATAAAAAAGAGCAAGGTGGACGAAAACAAACGAGAGTGTCTGAACAGGAGGTGGAGAAAGGCGGGTGAATAGCATAGAGGGCGTTGATGGAAATGACAGGAAGCCAGGTTTTATTACGTTTGGCATTTCTCCAGAGATAACTGGCTTTGAAGTAATGGATTAGCATTAGCTCTTTGATGCTATTGTTGAAATGAGAATGTGAGGAGAGATTTGGCTTGAATGGTGACTTTAAAACTTGATAACTTAATGCCCCACAAGACTCTGCTTTTCTTAAACTTCCAGTTTCCTATAGCCTACTTCACAGAAAGCTGCATGTTGTTTCTGTGATGTTTGTCCTTCCTCCCTTTCTGTTGTCTCTGGCTCTGCTGAGGTGAAAATTGACTGCTCAATGAGGTGCAGACAGCCGCAGTGCTCAAGAGCGCACCCACACTCGACCCTGTAGCCCTGTACCATGCTGAAGCATTATATACCTCCCCCTTCCCAGGCTGGCCTGCGCGCACATTGCTTATGCCTAATCATGGTTGTCTTGTACATCATCGTGCCTAAACATGACATGCATGGCCTCTGAGTCAGCACAGTGTTGAAATACAAAGAACTACAAAGAACAAAGAAGAAATACTACAGAGAAATACAAAGAAGACTAAAACTTTATGTTTTGGTTTTCAGATATGGCCCTCTAAAAATTGTGGATTTCTCTATCATGCAGCAATTTGCATCCATTGTGTATCACATCCATGTTGCATACCAGTGCTTGCTCTAGTGTAAATAACCATACCATTCATAACCCCACCTCGTTCATACGTGCCAGGCCAGGAGAGTGTACTGTGTGGCAGCTACGCTAGTCAAACACACTGGATTTGGAGGTCAGATGTGATTGATATAGTACTGATTGCCCAGGGTGAATGGACCCTAAATGCCAAGTGCCAACTTGTGGAAGTCTTTAAACCATATCTGTTATACAGTTTAGTCAAAAGCCTGCTTCTTAATATTTTCTAAAAAGTCCTTTTGTTTTGACTTCTGTAGGGAGATTATTTGTTCTTACTGGTCAAACTGTGGTTGGATAATATTCCTATGGTGTGCATTTGTGTGGAGAATTACAACATTGTATTACAGTTAACAGGTATGTTTGGTCTGCTTTGATCACAGCTACAGAAATCAGTCATAATGCATATTTCTCAATGTCTTAAATTTCATGTAGCACTACATTTGTTTATTCAGAATTACTGCAGACAGTGGCAGCAGAAGCCTTTGTGTGTTAGTTTGAAATCAACACAACTTAAACTGCCATTAAGACTTAAGGCTAATAGAATTGCAGTTGCAATTGTGGTAAGTTTAAATTGAGAAATAATCTACTTTATTTCACGGTGTCAATCTAAATAAATTGTGTGAGGCAGATCATGCTTGCCACTCACTGAGTGATGATAATTTGTGCAGTGCCAGGTGTGTGAGTGGCTGATTGACACTGATTGGCACCAGGTGTTGCTCGCTTATAGAAACCCTTGGGTCGCAGCACTCATTATCTTGGTATCAGATACTGTATAGTGAGAGAACCCCTGTGTGTTTTCTTGTGTGGTCAGTTAATGTGAGCTTCCGCTCAAGCTGGTCTTTAACCAGTCTGGACCATTTCCCAGCTTTTCCTGTTTGCTTAAAGATAAAAGTTTGAATGTGCTGGTTTTCATCCCAGTCTTTTGGATCTCTTTTCACACTAGTCTGATGCCCTTTGTGTTCATTAAAGGAGTGATTTTCCTATGTCCCCAAGAGTTTTAGTTTCCAGTTAGTAGCATTGCAGCAGTGAAGGAAATGTGAGCTAATGGGCTTTAACTTGTTTATATTTTGGTCTTTTGTTTTGTCCTTCTATGGTTAGATGATTCACGACTTTACTGGCTGTCCATCTAGGATAACTTCAAGAAAGGCTTTGTTTAAAATTGTGTCCCACTACCCCCCCCCCCCCCCCCCCCGTCCTGACAAGATTGTTTCTTTGGTTTGGAGATGCTATTTTACTTTCCTATGAGCTTGGTCTAATGCTTTTATTAGTCAAAAGTGGGACGCCTATGAACTAAATATACTTAGCTTAGATGATCAGCAAATCAAAGGGTGTGTTCTCACTCATTTACACTATGTAAGTGAACAGAAGCGGATGCTACACTGCTTGGGCTATTAAAAACAAACCCCTTTGGAAATATTCCATATTGAATCTTTCATGCATTTGGCTCAGTTGCTACTCAAAGTTCTACTGAAATTTAAAACAGTCCCTTCAAAGTATTATGAAAATACTTAGCCTTAGCCCTGCTTGCCCATTTTAACCTTGCAAAGCAGGTGGATTTGCCAGTCTGTCATCAGGCAAATCCATCTTAAAAAGCTCAAATTTGTACCAAATTGAAAAAAGGGTTTGGACCAATCAGTGTCCATTGAGGAAAACAAGGCAGTAGCAACTGTCGTGGTTTAGTTGTACTGAAAGCCAATAGCAATGGCTGCCGCCAGTGTGGTGATTAGCTTGGCTGTAGCTAAGTATATAATCCATTTTATCAGGGCTTGACAATGTTTCTATATGAAATAACATATAAAAAAAAACAAACGCAAAGCTTTCCATGTCAGAAAAGATGTTTATGCTCTTCTCTTGGCCTGCTTTGGGTGGGAATTGCCAGTGTATAGAATGGCTACTGCCCTAGTTGCAATTAGCTTGGATGTAGCTGTAAAAAAGCAGCAGTTTAATCAGAACTGGACAACATTTATTTACTAAAACATGAGTGGAGAGCCACATGGAAAGTTTGTCTTAGCAGAGAGGATGTTTTTGTACATCTCATGATGATTCAGCCTATTTCATTAACTGGGAGACTCAGTAAATAAAACAAAATAGTATCTTGCTCGTCAGGTAATGCCCATATATCCATGACTAGAGATATTTCCCACAATGGTGACATCTGCTTGGATTTCATCACAAATATTTAATAAATGGGTGATTGTACATACAGACATAACTTGCAGGTTGTTGCCCTGGAGGGTTTTAAGCAGATTTGTAACTCCTCCCTCCAGTCCTCCGTTGATAAAGACACCATCACTGAAGTGGTAGAGCAGTATGACCCTGAGAGCATTCAGGTCGCCTGCAGCACAAGAAGACCAGAATCAGATTCTGTGCAGAAGACTTAGCATTCCTGTTTGATTCATCATTAATCCCTGAGGCTTGTAACAGACTAGCTTGACAGCGACACTCACTTTTGAGTAGATTGAGGTCTTCTTTACTGAGGCCATCAAAGGCATCGTCAGTGGGTGCAAAGATGGTGTAGGAGCCCTCCTGCTTTAGCAGATCAGTCAGTTCTGCCGTCTCCATCAGTGACAGGAAAATCCTATATTTATTCAAAGCAACAAAAAACAAGACAGGAAAGAATTATTTGCAACCAACACATCGTTTCACTGAAAAACAACAATGCATTTGCATCAATAATCTTGTATATGTGTGGGTTAATGCAACTGGTTTATAGAGGCTTTGTCCTGATAACTTTGCATCTTTTTATCCACTATTTTGTGGTCAATTACTGTTTTTTAATCACAGTGAACTACTTTTCTTTAATCTTCACAGCCCCAACAGTTAACACTAAGAAATATTTTTCTTCCCAATGAAAGAAAAACTCTGCAAATGGGGCACAAAGATGTCTCTTTTTTCAATTATGAGACCAGATTAAACTTTATGTCATAACTGAACCACAAACCATCTGTGTGGTGCTCATTACAGACTGAGGGATTATGGTTATGAGACTGTAAAATGATGAGGTTCAGATTGAGATATGTGTTCCAGTAACCAACATCTGCTTATCATCTGCATCTACTGGTGCCAATACTGTCATAGAAGTAGAAATGCCAAAGACCTTTGGTCAACGATTTTATATAAAGGCAGTAATGTTCTCCTTGTGCTTCAAACCAATTCCTCACTTTTCTCATGTTTAGTATCACCATTTATGTTTCCATTTCATAGATTAATCAAAGGCACAAATGTTTAACCTTATGAAGTAAGGCACTGGTGTTAGATGAGAAGGCCTGGCTCCAAATCTCCATTCCAGTTCATCCCAAAGGTGCTTATTTGGGTTGAGATCAGGGCTCTGTGCAGGTCAGACAATCTCACCCCCAATGAACACATTATGCAATGTTTTTATAACCTTGCTTTGTGCACTGGAGCACAGTCATGTTGGAACAGAAAAGGACCTTCCCCTAAGTGTTGCCACAAAGTTGGAAGCATAGCATTGTCCAAATGTCTTGGTATGCTGAAGCATTAAGATGTCCCTTCACTGGAGATCAGGTGGTGGTGAGTTGAAACACGGGCCAAAATAGGAGCACACTCAAATGATCCAACTTCTTAAGGTGCTTGACCAACAAAGATTTACAAGCACCTCCTATGGGGTGATAGTTTGTATTGTTTAGCTCTATATGTGCTTGGTACTTGATATTTTAAAATGCATAAATGTTCTGCAGATTTCCACCTTTTTAGAATTTTGATACACTTTGGTAGAAAATCTGGTTTCAATTTTTTTTCCTGTAGAGTCATAAGGGCCTAGTTTGATGTGTTTATGCTTTTTATGTTCTACATATGAGTTTATATGTATGTATGGGCAGATGTTACATTTTTGAAGGGTTTAATGTTTTCTGGGAAGCTGTGTATGTCTTACTCTGAAGGTTTTACTTGCAACACATACAAAGTTAACCTTGCAAAGCAGATGGATTTGCCCATTTCTGTATTTCTTACTGGCAAATCCATATTGCAAAGCTCCCGTCTGAACCATTTGGGCCTGGTTAGAAAGTTACAGGACCAATCAGTGACAAGGGGCAGTACTTTGGGGAGCGGCGGAGGTCGTGACGTACACAAGCAGCGAGAAGAGGCGCAGTGCAGTTATGGTGGAAGACATTAGTGTGGATGCTGCTAAAGCGTCTGTTTTATCAGAACTTGACGACATCTCTTCAATGAAAGAAGAGCAAAGAACAGCAGTGAGTTGTTTTCTTTTTAAAAAATGACAAAAGTCGTGTACTGACATGTCTACAGCCGCCATGGTTTGCGTTATAAAGCTCTTTATGGAGTTCACTCCTCTGTAGTAGCGAACGCTGTTAGTGGCTACGTCACATTTTGTTGCTCTGATTGGCCCGTAAAGATGTGACAAACAGAACGTTCATCCAATCCCCGTTCGAATTTTTTTTTCAAAGGTTCTGCCCTTTCCAAAATGCTGTGTATGAGTGGTTTACCAGATGGGAATGGGAAACAAATCCATCTGGTGTGCCAGGTTAATACAAAGTTTCATGTATATAACACGTTCTTCCACTTTTTGTTCCCATGTTGAAGAAGTGCTTGTTGAAACACATTTGTTGTGTCTTTTTTACCACCTGACCCAAAATTAAAAGAACTCAGAGGACATTTTTGAGGGCTGATTCATCAGTTCTCTTGAAGAATAGAAACACAAATACAGTCTTCTCAGCCAAGATTTCACCCATGTTCTCTTCTCATTTTTGTTTTTATTTGCAAAACAGAACACAGGCCAGGACAGCCAGCTGAGGACATTGATCATCCTCTGTATTTGTTATTCCTCTGAAGTCATGATTGATCACATGAGGGATCTTGTGTCTCTGTGAAATTGTTCCTTCGAACAGCAGGTGTGTAGCATTGCAACCTGGCCAAATTGTGAAGAATATGCTTTTGAAGGGTTATAAAGCATTAGGAACAGTTTGTAATGATGAAATGGCTCTTACTTGAAGCGTCCATCAGCAATCAGTCGCTCATAGATGGTTTTCTCAGGAGCTTTGATGAGTGACTTCATCACATGGAGCGCTCCGTTACTTCCTTCTTTACCACCACGTGTCATACAGGCGTTTTCTATGCACACAGCCTGACAAAGGAAGAATAATTGAAGAATGGGCCTGGTATGTATTTAGATTGCAGGGGGATTAAAGACAGTCAAGCAGTTCTATTTGACTGTGATTAATTACAAATAAGGAATAAACACAATGTGATGAAATCAAAGCAATTGTTTCTCATAGAAAAAGAAACATCCGTCAAGAACTCAACTGTTTACTTTGTATCACTTTAGTTTACAGTTGATTAGTCATGTTAACAACCAGTAAGGGATCTGGTAATAGATTTCAGATTTTCAGTTTGTAAACCAGTCATCTCCATTGATTTTCCATCACTTCCCCTTTCCTCTGTTTTCTGTGCTCTTTTTAGTGTTTGTTGCTAAAATGAACATAAAGGGAAATTTATCTGTTTTTAAGTTGGGTTGTATAAGGTACTTGGAAATTCGCCTCCAGTGATCTTAGAGAGCGTTGCCCCTTCAAACAGGACTGAGGAAACTAGGCTATACAGCACAGCAGATGGTAATAATTTCTCCACATAATTCAATGAGTTAAAGGGTTAAAATGGGCCACAAAACAACGCTGGCTTAATTTTGTGCTATATCAAAAAATTTTGAAGCATTTCATTTTTCCCCCAGAAAGCCTCTATGTTTGGCACTATTTTGCAACACAGGCTTTGGCTATGTGTTCTTCTGCCTCAGCACATCTCAACAACTGTTGGGGTCTTTGGGCTCCATCAGGGATACAAGTAAGTACACTAAAACAGCACTGAAATGAGTGATTTCAACTCAATTGATGATGATGTAAATACTGTGAATACAAGGGGATACTTGTATGAAGCAGAGTACTCAGAGAAACCTCTACAGATGGGGACTCAATGGAAAGAAAGAGGGGAGAAACTCGCGTGGAGACAGGTTAGCAGGAGAGATCCTGACTTAACCACTGGTGTGGAAACTGTGGAGCTGATGTCATTGAAAGCTGTTATTCTCATAAGTGGGACTGAAAACACTTCTTCGGGAGATTTTTGATCAAGGATAGTGGCTCACAGACTCCTGCAGCCTGCATCACTCCCCATCCAGAGTTCCCTGCCTAACTGAATGTCATTTTTTGCAGACCCGCTTTAACTTTCTATAGAAAAATTGAAAAAACCCCCACCCTGACCATAAGAGCTGAGGGGAAATTCGTCATCCAAGTAAGTTTATGGCTGTCACTTTATTCTTCTGATGGCAGAAAAACAGACAAGCTGCCGACATAAGATATTTACTATATGAAAACAATGTGTCAGCTGTTGACGTAGAAAACCAAGCTGAAATAACTAGTTTTAGCTTGGTTACTTGCTGTTTACTCTGTCAAAGCCTACAGACCCAAAAAGCTATTCAGATATGCTGAAGCTGACAAGCATGTAGCCAAAGCTTGCACTGAAAAATAGTGCTTTTTGGGTGAAGAATAAAACCCTTGAGAAAATTTCAATATAGTGCACAGTGGAACCAACGTTGTTTCTTGGCATATTTTTACTTTTACTTTACTAAATCACACAGAGAAACTGTACCCATAGCCTCGTTTACCCAAGCACATCCTGTTTTAAGCAGCAACGCTCACTGAAATCACTGCAGGCTAATGCCCCTACTATCGCCAAGCACTTTGCACAACCTAACTTCAAAAATATCCCTTTAAAAAGATATACCTCTACTTACTGTGCGGTAAATGAAGACTCTGAGCAGTTTGCCAGCCAGTGTTTCCAGCTGCTGACCATTGTAGAGCTCACTCAGTGTGACCTTCAGCTTCAGAATGTGATTTTCCAAAATGTATTTCAGCAGACTCTGGTCAGTGGTCATGACCTCCTCTGATGTACACAGAAAAAATGACACATGATCAGAAGTAGCAAGTCATATGAACAGCTGTAAAGCCTAGTTCATACTTCCTTGTTGAATGTAAGCTGTAGCTACACCGCAGCGGCCCATGCCCTTGTAATTATTACACACTTGAATGTATGTACGTCTACGTTAAACACTAAAAAGAAGTTCCTTTGATTTCCACTCACTTGTGAATGCAGTGTTGATTGGAGCAAGCAGTGTGTACTCCGTCTTTGGACCCAAAGCAGAGGCTAATCCCAGCTCAGACACCATGTCACTGAAGGTGCTCTGTGTTTCTCCCATCAGCTCCATCACCTCCTTGGCTGAAATGAATCACAGAAGAATCATACTTTGGACCTCCAGTAATGTGAGCAGATGTAACTGTTGCCAAAGGAGCTGAATTTATCTCCTACTGTGTTTTACCTGAGTCGGGGATGAGCACTTTGTCGATGAGGTGGATGACTCCGTTGGTGGTGACAATGTCCTTCTTCAGCACCATCTTGATGCCATTGACTGTCAAACTGTCGCCATCGCATCCAATTTCGATGTTGCTGCCCTCTGCCGTCTCATATATGGTCCCACTCATGATTGCCTCAGAACACTGCACACTGTTGAGCAGGTGGTAGTTCACCAGAGCTGAGGAAGAGGGACAAGGCCAGAGAGAGATACAGGAAGAGAAACACTTTTATAGACTTTGTGGATTTCATGTGATTAGTTATACATTCTTCCTACTTCTTTCAACTTTTTGTAAGTATTCATGCTCTACTGTCTACATCTAACTAAGGGATTACACCTTCAGATAAGTCCAACTGTCAAACTTAGCAAGGAGAGCTGGCTTGAAAAAGCACTGCAATAACAAAATAAAAACCTCTCCAAACCCAAACAAACTCAAGTGCAATTTTTGTCTCACCGTGAGCGAAACTACTGTCTGGCTCAAACACTGCTAGTCTAAACAAAGCATGAGGATCCAGATATTCTTGACTTTGGAGTCTGTTCCAAAATAGACTATATAAAACATGGACACAGTCTTGATAACACCCTCAATGGTTTCTGAAGAGATGTTATGAAGAATTGGATATGCTGACCATGAAAGACTGTTTTGGTACACAGGAAAATCTGGGGAGTAATTTTTCCAGAGTAAAGAATATTTTACTCAAAAATAGTAAAATTTACTCTTTTTGAGTGCATTTATTACCAGCCACCACCAGAGTTGGAGTCAAAATACAGAGTAAATTCTGCTGGAGTAGAACTTTAACCACACCCACTTAAGTTCCAGCTCAGCTGGTGTCACTCATGGCTGGTTACGGCTGCAGCTCGTTAGCTGTCCCAGGTGCAGCTAATCCTTTGCAATCAAGACTGCCTCACCTGATGATGAACTCTCAGACACCTATGTACTACAGCTTCTTATCAGGTAACCTGGCTCCTCTTCAACCTTTGATAATCTAGTGATTTTCAGTGACTTTTTTTTGCCTTTTCTAACTCCATTTTGTCCTTTTTTTGCAGTGTCTCCATTTCACTGTCAGTGATTCTGCCAACCACCAGCCAGCTCACCATCATTTGCACTGTTGTTGTCAAATAAACTTCTTAAACTCACTACCATATCTCATGCTCTGCTCCTGGGTCCTTGTCATAAGTTCATCATAATTGTTTCTGTATTATTAGAACACTATGTCTACTACATATAAGCAAACCAAAACCTCCTTTGTTGTCATGCCCTTTATAGGTGCAAAGGCAGAATTATCTATTAAGAGGAAATGTAGCTCTTTATAAAGAGGAAGATTAATCTATTCACAGTAAGATACAGTTCTACATAAGCGTTACTCAATTGTAAATGGAGTAGAATTGTTCTGTAATGAGTAGGAAACATTTCTGAAAGGAATGAAAAACAGCTCTGAAAGGACTAAATATTACTTAGTGTTAAGAAAAAACAGCTCTATGATGAGTAAACTAAGGTCTGTATTTCTCTGTAGTGAGTACAATTGCTATAGAGTTGTTTTTATTTTGTTCATTATGGAGTACATAATCATCATTTAGAGTTAAATAAAAACACTATTTAGAGTAAAAACAACTGTAAAAACATTATTCTGCAAGCGGAGTAAATTTTACTCCAAATAGACTAGGACCAAATGTTATATTTTCCAGAGTAAAATTTTATTCAATTTGTGTAAAATTTACTCAGGTAAATTTACTCTGTATCTTTTGCTAGCTTTTGGTATAGGTTTAGGAATTTGATGCTCTATATGAATAGTTATTTAGCACTCATAGATGCTAACTTAAAATTAAGCAAGCTTGCATGCTGACATTAGGCTAATTTGCATGTTGTAAATCACTCAGTAGGATCTGGAACAGGATGGGAAAGTAAAGGGACGGTTTTGTGTATTGTTTTCTTTGCTAGTTGAGCTTTGCTTTTTATATAGTTCTTTTTTAATCCATTTTGATATAATTCTGCCCCTGTTGAATGAATTTAGATGATTGGGCCTAGGAAGTTACGGGGAGGTTTTTGTCTCACGTTTTCTTGATAAGACACTTAAATGTGATTGACGCAAGGATCCCAATGTCACAACAACTCCCAGCGCTATCACAACCCAATAAATAAGGTTCCTTAGGTTTTGGTGACAATTTATTTACGGACTCAAGTCGGAACCCAAATTTTACATAGAGCTCCCTTTTCCAGCAACTGGGGTTTCCTCTTGGTTCTAAAATGGGCACCCATCCTTCCACTAAATTACTTATCTGAGGCTGAGTCAGGGCTAAGCAAGTCAAGCTAAATATCCCTCTTCCTAGTGACTTTCATAAATTCTTGTGGGGGATCCCGAGGCATTACTAGACCAGATGGCATATACTTCCCTCTAGCACATCCCAGTTCTATCTCAAGATTTCCTCCCAGATGGGAGGGCCTAGACAAAGAGTGAGTCAAGAAACCAAATGAAATGGCGAATTGGGAACCACCGTAATGTGGGATCCTAGGACACCCCCTTGGAGCCAAATTTGAGGGGTCTTGCCGGCAAGAGTCTGATGGCCTGGCTTCCCCATATGAGGCCTGATTGGGTTCAAACTGGCCTCACCACCCTCTGGGCTCACCTCATGCAGGGGGTTGAGGCGATGGCCATGGTGTGCTGACTACCCAAACTGTGTTCTGTGTTAAAAACATCAAGGACGTCACAAACTCATGCTAAGAGTGACTCAGCAAAAAAAGCTAAGATGCCAACCAAGAGAGTAGTCCAGTCTTGTCAAGAATCCTGTGTGAGCACTCCTTTGTGTGTTTATCTAATCATCAGTATATCGTACAGTATGAACTCTGTACCTGCAATAACATCCTTGTCTCCCATGATTCGCTCCAGGTGACCTGGCGCCAGTTTGTCAAAGGCTTCATTAGTCGGGGCAAAGAGCGTGTACTGTCCCGGCTGGTCCAGCTTGTCCATCATACCAGACGCCAGTGCTGCAGCCTGGGAGCATGACAAAATGTCTCATATGGAACATTTTCAAGGTACTTAACTGGGTCAAACATTTTAAAGTAAAAGTGCTGTGAGTTCTCAACTTAAAACTTTGAAAGAGGAGCCTAGCATGTTGTTTGTTTTACTCACACTGAATGAGGAGAGCTCATCAGTGACATCCAATGCACCCTTGATGGTGTTGCTGACAAATCCAATAACCCGATCAATAACATGCACCACACCATTGGTTGCAATCTGGTTACCGTGGATGATCCTGGCACAATTCACTGTCACGATCTTCACAGAGAAGAAATCTTAACTTAATATGAATTTCTCCAAAGCTTAATTGGATTTTCATGCAATCTTGAGTATATACTGACCCCATTGGGGTAGTGGTTGATGTAGAGTCCCAGGTCGTTATACATGGAGGTGATGGTCAAGCCATTCTTCAGGTCCTTGGTTAAATATCTACGGTTCACCATGTGAAAGTGAAGAGCATTGTACAGCTCGATGTTTACATTGCTCACCAGTGCAGATCGCATTGCCTGGAGAAAACACAAATTCAATAGTATTAGTGTTCAGAGTAACTGACCTAGTTATTCATACTAGAAAGCCAACTTACAGGTTCCAGCTGATCCCAGGCCTCATTGCTAGGTGCAAACATGGTGAAGGAACCTCTGCCTTCAATCTCCCCTCTCAGCTTGGACATGTCAGCGTACTGCTGTGTGGTTGAAGCCTTTACGAGTCCGAGAGTACCGTACACATGGTCGATGGGAGCCACTGAGGGGTGTCACACAATAGAGAAAACAAACCAACGTGAAGTTTCAATATATTTACATCTTTTTAAATCAACTCCTGTTGGTCTAGTCTCTGGATCCACCACAACTCCTAGAGGAGAAACCGTGATCAAAAATTCAGATACTTCAATCAATCAAAAATGTGATGAAAATAGGTGCAGTTCAGACCTCAGTGTGATACCCCAAAAGAAGATGGAACAAATTAACATATTTAAAAAGTTCCCTTGACTTTTTTGACATATTTTTCTCTGCATACATTTACGACCCCCTATGAAAGGCCACTTTTGGGTCCTGGCCCACCAGTTGAGAAACTGTCTTAAAGTGCACTGGAGTTGGGAAGTGATCCACCTACCTGCAGGGCATCCTCTCATCCCATCCAACTTCATGTACCCAGGACAGCACTCATACAGGACCTCGCTTTAAAGAAAGAATAAGAGGTTTGACATGAATGATGGCACATTTATGGCTGATCAGGAAATGTCATTAGTTTCTGTAACTGGATTCTGAGTGTACAAATGACTGAGTATTGTAGGACATACAAAAAAGAGCCATATTTTTTCATCTTTTACTGTTTTCTGCTGCAGCAAAAGGAAAGAAAACCTAAAAGAAGATGAAATGTGGGTGTAACTGGGCTGAGAAAACAAAAGAAATCTGATCTAGTAAGCAGATGTGATAACTCAGATAAAGGAAAAGCTGCCTCTTTAACTGTAAATGCTAAAAAAATGACAATTGCTTGGACCAGGAGCTGTGAATTTGAAACAAAAGAAGAAAGCTGCAGAAAGAAAAGACTCCCCAAATCCATAATAGGGCAAAGTACATGTAAAAGTGCATGTACAAGAAGTAATGACTTGAGGAAACATAAAAAAAAGCAATCAAGTCAGGGGCAATTAAAAAGGGAAAGAAAAACAGCATCATCACAAGAGTGGTTCCTTCACTGCTTCTTTGGCAGAAATGCAAGAACTCCCAGGCGGCAGATCACAGAGGAGAGCTGGCCTCAACAAAGAAGGAAAATTGAGTCGAAACACTTGTTTCAAGACAACCGGCCAAGATGACTTCAAATTTCTCATGCAACAGAAAACATCCAAAAAAAGCCTTTTAGCTCACTGGGATCAGTGGGCTTTGTTCTCTCTCTTCTAAACTAGTGCTGAATGAATATGTAAAGGTTTCTTTCTTTTATGGCCTTCACATTATTCAGATCCAACCACACGGAGGAAGAAACATTAGGGAAACTCAAATCAAAGCGTTAAAGTTGATACTTTCATCTGAAAATATAGGAACATAAAACAACATAACTAAAATGTCTGCTGGCTGCCCTTTTTCTTGGTTATCAGTCTTCAAGGAAAACTCCACGAAGAAGATCGGCACCACCTTACTATAAGATCCTCATAACTTTGTCATCATAAGGGAACAAATTAAGAACAAAATACTTGTTTAACATTAGGTGAAAATTTGATATAACTAATGACTACTTAATAGGAAGCAACAGCTAATGAGGATGATGAACTACTGCATCATGGGTATCTGAATCCTTACTATGGTCCTTGGAGCGACTGTGACTTGGTAGCAGAGTTGGTCACCTTTCAATCAGAAGGCCAGGGCTTCAATCCCCAGCTCCTGCAGTCACATACCAATGGCTCTTTGATCAACCCCTGTTTCCCCCCACTGCTCTGTCTGTGGTGTGTGCAAGTGTATGGATGCGTATGATTGAGATTATAGCCACTTTACATACCAGCCTTTGCGATCGGTGCGTGAATGTGGTGTGAACTGGTGTGAATGAGTTAGTGTGACTTGTGGTGTGATTTAAGTATAGACAACTAGAACAGTCAATTTATCTAGTCCATTCCTTTATTTCAGCTCAGGTCAGATATTGGAGCATGTGCTGGTTTGGCAACCTTGGTCCTGTACTGCTATGGCCTCCTGATGGCCATTATCCATGTCTGTGCCAGGACAGTCGCTCCAAGTATCTTCCCAGCTAACCCCTCTACGATGCACATGCTAGCCAGTGTCAGTGCCCTGATCAGGCCTGGGAAAGCGGGCTGGGTGCCTGTAAAAGCGCAGCTGCTGCTGCTCTCATATCAAGCAGCTGACTCTTCCAACCTCAGCTCTCCTGAGCACATCAGAATTAAAGATTCTCTGACAGTAATTCAACAGGTGTTCTTTGGATCTGATGTTTTTTTCACCTGATATCTAATACCTGATTCTGAGACCAGACGTTGTCAGGAGAAGGAGACTATAGCTAGGCGCCAGAGTAGTACGCAGGGTAAAACTTTATTAGAAGTGGTCTGCATAAGACTGACATGACACTCATAATCATGACATTGCATGATGAAGGAGGCCTTATGAACATTGATGAATGTTGTCATTAAGTGTCATTCGAGCAATTATGTCACATTTAATGCGATGAATTACAACAGAACATACAAAATAGAGCAAATAAAGTGTTACCATACACAGTAGTATGATGGCAGTTGTGTGCATTAAAACTGCTCTCTGGTACAAATAATGGAAAAACCATATATGTATCTTTAAGATGAGAAAAAAATTGCATGACTATGTCGAATTTTATGAACTAAAAACTACTAAAATGCTCAAAATCTGTGCCAATCCTTATAACCAGAAGATAGATCCTTCTTCTTTTCCATCTATGTATGAAAAATCTAGTATATGGTTACATAAGGTGCCCCATAACATCTTTCATATGTGTAAAGTAAGTTGCATAGGTGCAAAAGTTGCAGATTGAGATATCTGGGTTTCACATTGAGGTGGAAAACTGTAAAACGAAGCAGAAATATTATAGCAGGTAGCAGAGCAGACCTTTCAACACTCACATGAAGAGACTGCACAGTAATTAGTTTTCTTCAATGAGTTGTATTGACTGAAATCAAGTAGCAATATATTACAGTATTACAAATGATAGAAAGAGTTATGACTGACAGTAAGTGCCACAAGTTAGTGCTCTGTAAAATTACATTTTAGTACAGGAATCGATTATGTTTTTCCTAATTGTGTTTGGCTAAAAAAGAGCTTTAGATGCTAATCAAAGAGGACGTTTTAATGGGGCTTACTCAAGCTAACACAAAACCTCTAGGATGCAAACAAACTCCAAATGAGTCAACATTGGACACTCCATCAAAAATACAGCCAGAAAAATTCTGGATGACAAAGGCAGTTTAATTGGGATTCAGCCCAAAGCCCTTAATAGGTTCCAGTTGGACTTTTAGTGAGTTCGCTACGGAGGTTTACTTCAAGAGGAGTGGATTACACATCCACTACATCATGTGAGGCCAAATTTTAAGATTTCCTGCTTTCTGTCTTCTTTCTCTCTTTCTTTCTTTCTTTCTTTCTTTCTTTTTTTTTTTGAGAATTATTGCACCTGTGAGTGAACTTTATGATTTTTTTTCTTGTAAAATAAGCAAGCAATTTGGTGCAACAGTCTTCATACATCATGTAAGTATAAACCACTCCCTTCCAAGCCCACTTCAAACACTAACAAACAACCACAAATGCCTCACTTTCTCCCTGCTACTCCCTCTAATCACTCACATGTTTTGGCAGACATCTCTAAACTGTTTTAATCTGTATTGGTGCGTTAATGGAATATCTGTAATGACTCTAAATTTTAGGAATTTGCTATTTTTGTGCACACCGCCTTGTTAGCCCTACAGTTATTCCTTCATTTGACAGTAATAGCTGTAATGTAAAATACATAAATATCCATGCACAGCTGCTGTCAGGATGGTATGAAGTCATTGCTCTCCGGCTGAGCTCTGACAGCATAATGGATGCAGAATGGACCAGAGACAGGGCTAACCCATGCAAACTTCAGCCAGGCCTCTGGAGCTGTCACTGCAGGAGCAATGTGGCATCCAGATGAGCACAAATGCAAACCATGCACACACACGAAGACCCAGTGGAGGTGTCTGGCGTATCATCAAAACATTATTTTTTCTCCTGTCGATCAATCAGATGTGTCTATTTTGCCATTCCATTACTAAGATCCATTTCTTTACCATTCCTTGTCATTCATGGTTTTGGACGGCAAAGCTTCAACATTTCTCTGACATAATTCTAGTCGAACCACAGACAAAATCCAGCTCTTGTCCTTCACTCTGGGTCATGTGTTTGTCACCTCACTTTGAGGAAAATTGTTTCCACCTGAACCTCAAGCGACTTACTTCAGGACTTCTTTGTGCAAACAGGGATATTAAGAAAAAAGTCCCCATGGTATCAATTACCTCCAGAGCAGATAATTGAAAGAACACAGAGCAGGATTCATATTAACATCATTTGTTCCGTGTTGTAGTGGTTTCTAAGAGATTCAGTCCAAGTATGACTTCAGCTGCATGCTGCACACAGCAGGCAGAGCTGTGGCAAACACTCAAGCCTAAATGCACATAATGTGAACTCAAACAGCCTCATCTTAACCTTTCATCGACACCTAATCCCACCAAGACATAACTACAGCTGGGAGGATTTCCTTCACTGCTGCTGAACAATGTCCTGACTGTGAACGAGGAGTGAGATCACAGAGTTTTATGGCCCCTGACTCGACTTTTCATGTGCATTTTCTTCATTAAATTTAAATACTCTGAATGCAAATGTTGATAAATGTCAATTTCATTAATATTTTACTGCTGGCCTATACTGCAGAATTATTTGTTTAACTGTCATTTTGGTAAAAACTGTAAGATTTAGACTTATTCCTGTTCTTCTGTTTTCCAATTGTTTGACACATTTCCACTCAGGTGCCTCCCTTTTCTATTGATCTTTGCTGAGATGTTTCTACACCTTCAATAGAGTCCACTTGTGGAAAATTAAACTAATTGGACATGATTTGGAAAGGCACACACCTCTGTATAGAGAGGGCCTCTCAGATGACAATGCATATCAGAGCAAGACATGAGCTCAAATGAGCTGCCTGCAGAGTTAAAAAACAGGATTGTTGTAAGGCAAAGGCTACAAAAATTCTGCCGCACTGAAGGTTTCCAAGAGCACAATGGCATCCATAATTCTCAAATGGAAGAAGACTGGCACAACCAGGACTCTTCCCAGAGCTAGTCGTCCAGCCATACTAAGTTTGGACTTAATGCAGAGTGACTAGACAAAAGTTTTTCAGCAGTGACGAATATCATTTACACATTTTAATATCTGTATTTTGCTCTCCCTTTGTCATGAAATATGTTTTGTGGCTGACCGTGTGTGTGTGTGTGTGTGTGTACATACCCTCTGAATCAGGGAGCAACAAGCTTTATGCTATAAAGGAGGAGGCTGGGAAGGTGGACATTAAGTTTTTTTTCCAGCAGCAACCTGGTGCATCAGCATTAATGCAAACAGCGATTAGTGAAAAGTATATCGTATTTAAATATGCCACTGTGTTATGAGAAAGAACTCTCATTGGCTGTGGGAACAAGGAGGTGATAATAGGTATCAGTTGGTCATCAGCTGATCACGGCTAGGCGTACGACTACCGAGTCCTGCATGAACTAATGCCAAGTTTTATTTGTTATCTACCTGCTCAGGAACTACAGATGGAAATTAGCTAGCAAGCTAAATCTGGTACAAAGGATCTTCTCTCTCTTTGAGACTATTGCGATTTTGCACATTGCCCATGATAAAACAAAACAAAACAGAAAACTTTAAACTAAACTAAACCAAACTAAACTAAAGTCTTTCCTCAGTGCAAAATGCATGATTCCAAGTAAGAGCAAATAATACATATAAATACTTACTTAAAATAATATATTTGAGGTTTTTATGTTTAATAAATTCCCAAAAAATTCTAAAATTCTGTTTTTATTTTTTCTTGATACATTTTTTTGACTGTAGCATCAGGCTGCAAAATAACAAAATTGAAAAAAGATAAGTGGTCTGAAGACTCCCTGAATGCACTCTCAATTTTTGCCTAAAGCATATATTTTTAAAAAGCCCACTCTCCTCACTCTTGTTTTTATCCAAAATATTAATGGTGCACTCTCAATCTGTTTTAATTCTGTTGATTGTATGCATTTTGTTCAGCACTTTGTAAACTTGTTTAGATAAGTGCTATAAATAAAGCTATTATTAAAATCATTTTTATCACTTTGCCACTAAACAAAGACCAAAACCTCTAAGGACATGTTTAAGCTCTTTAATATTTCCTGCAATAAACATGTAATATTAGTTTACCATTTCTTTTAGAAGCAAGTGAATGCTTGAAGACATCTCACCAGTTTTCTTTCATTTGCTTAGCTTAATTTGACATAAAATGCTATGGTTGTATAATAATAATTTATGCATGCATCTTTATTTTTGCACATGTTAATGCATAATAGAGAAAACATGAGGTTTTTAGTGTGCATGTTTTTTGTTTTTATTCTCTGCCAGTGACTTGGCAGAGCAGCTCCATCCAAGCCCTACACTCCATCAATGCATCTGCAGCCTTATGTCACATTTTCTCCTCTCTACTCATTCTGCACATCACACTGTGAAAACTCAGATCCTAACACATGTATTTGTCTAATTTCTTGTAGAAAATCAATCTCATTACTTATTTATAAGCCATATATATCCTATAAGTACAGATGAAGACCATAATACTGGTGTTTAGCCAAAACCTTGTATCTCCATTTTTCATTACATTAATTTATGTCATGATTCATGGCTATTGGTCAACCTTTTCATCTGTCAGTGGTTTTAAACAATTTTAAAGAAATATAAAGTGTCAAAAAGATGGCAACTATGACAATTTAGTGTTATATTATCAGAAAAAATCAGATTTTTCTCATTTCCTGAAAAGTGGTTGTTTTGGAGATACAAGGATTTTTCCCAAAGCCAGCAATATGTAACAGCATCTGCCAGTGCAGCAAGCACTTTTACTTATCTGTCATAATGAGATGTAAGAGTCTTAACAAGCAGTTTGCTTGTTGCATTTGCAAGTTTTCCTCAGTTATTAAAATCAAATCATGGCTTTACTGTTGGCTGTTTATATTTTGAAATAAGATAGAATTATCTGGAGATTTTAGAGTAGAAATTTGACAATAAAATACCCAAAGTAATTCTTGCACTTCACACTACTGGAGTGAAATCCCAACATTTTTGTCTATAAACGTGGCATTAAAACGCTCATTGCCACTCCTGCTGTGCAACATAAAACTTCACTTAAGCCGGCACTATAAGAAAAACTGCAGCTGTTTTTACAGCTCACGAGGGGGAAATCTTTCCTTAAAGAATAACTAATTTTACACAGTCACACAAATCACATCCACATTGCCTGCCAAGAACCTTAATCTGGAACTGGATGTTTCACCAAAGTGCCATCACCAAGACTAAAAGCATAAAGAATTAATTTTTTCCTGACCACCTGAAACCTGTCAGAAAGGAAGTGGAGCATCAATCAGCACTGAGAGGAGTTTACAACATCAGCAGGCCCACAATGGAGTGAACCCTGAGCCCTGCAGGTTGCAGCGTGCTCAGACATGAGAGGAGGGGGTAGGGGGTGAGAACAGAGATGGATATTAAAACCGTATTCATATGTTTAATGTGTAGAGAGCTGACTGTAAAATGCATGTGGAAAGAGAAAACATATGTTTGTATGTTGAGCTGGGATAAACTGGATATGACAGCTGCAGCTTGGGCCTTCTTTACTTTACTTTCAGATTTAAACAATCCATCAAAATGCCTGGAGAACATCTTTAAAATGTTGAATGTGTTGACAGCTATGTGTTCATGTAAGACAGAGGGCCTATAGGTGCAGAAACCCAGGGTCATACAGAGGGGGCCTCTGCCGTGTGCAGAACAATAAAACTACGCTGTAAAGGTTAATGTGCAGGGGTGAAACTTGAAGCCCTCAAAGTTTATTTGACTTGTAAAATCTTGGTGTCTGTATTTAGGGTGTGTGAAAGTTGGACTTTCAAATAAAGACAGAATAAAGCAAATCAATCAGTTGTTAAAGAAAGACTTACGCCTTCTTGCCACAGATGGTGCCTTTGTACCAGTTCCTACATGTGCTGAAGTACTTCTTTTTAGTCCCCGGGACCATCTGCAGAGCGCACATGTTGGGTCTGCAAAGGGGGGGGGGGGGGGGGTTGAAGGGTTGGGAGGCAGGTAATGTGGGGGGAGACAGGTGAAGAAGGAGGAATGATTAGGTGAAAGGAAAAGAAGAGCAGGATGTTGAGTGAAACAGGGAGTGGTGGGTACAGGTGAAGAAAAACATCATTTAGACAGTAAAGCTTGTGCATAATACTTCTTAACACCAACGTTCACTTTTTTTGGACAGCAAATAATTTGCAGTGTTTTTAACCTGTTATTTGAATAAGCTGTGTTTAAGCTCAGATGAGGAACTTTTAGGAACTTTTGGTCCAAACTGTCAACACCTATGTGGACAAAGTTTGAAGATTGATCTCTTTATTGATCTTTTCTTATGTTAGAAGGGTTTCTTGATAAAAAACCTCTCGTCCTTATGCATCTTATTTGGCTATTGTGCAACTCGCAATGAATTTTCAGTGTTCATAAAGACTGTTTTGTTGGTGTGCCCTATTTTGTCCATCCTGATAGCTGCCCACAAAGGAGCTGACAAAAAATATATCACTTACATGGAACTACTCCGCTGTTTTAGGCCACATAAAGGCATCATCATTACTTCATTACCAAAACAGGTGCTTGAATACAAAATTAAAATAGGTTTTACTCAAATTTCAGTGAGAAATTCGACTTCTAAATCATCTCATAGAGCAAATATGGCACACTGTTAACCAAGGATTAAGTATGACAGACATTATTGAATTTTCCAGTTTGGTAAAATCAATATTGTCATCAATGTGGCTGACCTGATTTTGCATTTTGACACTCTGTTTGTGACATCCCACATAATCTGTAGCACAGATATCAACTCAAGCATTCATAGCACTCCATATTTCTGTATTCTAGCAACTTTTCATGTTCTTACATCTACAAACAAGAAGTTAAAAAAAGAAAGCAGAAAATTTCACTCAAACATTTTTGCAGAAGGCCACCTATCTATGCACTATTTTGATGTTAATTCTGCAAAACTCAGCCCATCAGATACATTATCACATATTTTAGTTTATACTAGCATCTTTTGCACTCTTCATCCCTGCACTAGTGTCTTAAGCATCCTTATCATCCCTCTATTCCTCCCTCCTTTGTCCCCCTCTCCTTACCCTTCCTTCCTGGCCCGTATGCGGCTGTGTGTGACAATCTTGTCATACGCTGAAGAATCCACGCTCCCCAAGGAGCAGAGAGCCACCAGCACCAAGGTCACAGCTGTTATCTGATGCATCCTGGAGATTTATCAGTCCTCTGTCCTGTAAGGCCACAAACTCACTCTTCTTCTCTTGTCCTTAAAGCACACTCACAGACACACATGCATCCACACACACCCCCAAAATGTTATTACACAGGAGATATGGGAGTGTGAGTGAGAGAGGGAGCTTTTATACCAACACACACCCTTACCCACCCACCTACTCCCCCCTCCTTTTTTTTGACTCCCTCACTGTCTTTTCCATACCATGACGTCCTGCTCTCACCCACACTCACAAACATGAACACATACCCCTCTCTTTAGCCAAAATCCTCCCTCCTGCTCTGACTTCTCCCACTCTCTCACGTTTTTTGCACATGACTTTCTTTACCACCATCCCATCCCAGAGCACCGAGGACACCCTAGAACTCAAACATTACAACACTATTTACTGTAAAATAACACGTTTACTGATAACTAAGGACTGCTCTTTACAAGGGGAAACACCACAAAGCAGCAGAACGGGTAAAAAATGACTTAATTGGCATAAAATATTGTAAACTTGTTGTTACATTTTACATTTTACTATATCGCTTATGCACCATTATAGAAGGTTCTCAAATGGTGTGGCATGGCTCTCTGGTGTAGAGTCAAGTCTAGGTGCGCAGTGGGAAATTGTACAACCAAACATTATTATCAAAAGTATACAACAACTAAAGAAGATGTCACATGTAATTAAGAGGCTATTTTGAATGGAAATGGTGTTATCTTGGGTGTGCCCTGGGCTAAACAGGTTAAAAACCACTGCACATCGGCATGAACATAGATATTTGAGAGGGGTCTAGCTGCAGACCACAGCTCTCTCTCTGTCAGGACAGAATTTGCTGGTACAACGTATTTCCCATATTAGATGCCTTTTTAAAAATTCAACTTTATTTATAAGCAAAGTCTGGCAGCTACGTTCATGAAATAATGACACTGCAAACATTACAGACTAAAATAAAACAGTATGAAGGGCAGAATTAAATTCTGTATAATTTGTTTTAGAAGTAGTTATGCTAGCTATGGCTCACTTTAGCTTTGTTAGCTTTAGCAAGAGCTAATATAGCTTTGCTGGCTACATAGTAAACGTATACATTTTGATCAGCATGGGCTCTCAGCATCAGCTTATGTAGCTAATGTATCTTTGTTAGCTTTATCCTTAGCTACGTTAGCTGGCTAGTTAATAAGATGGGTTTATGAGGTTTGCAACAACTGTAAAAGGTGTAGTCTTTACCTAATTAGCTTAAATAGCTAATGTGGCTGACATAGCTAATGTAGCGTTGTTAGCTTTAGCTCCTTTTTAGTACCATCACCTGATGAAATTAAGACAAATTTAAAGGGGTCTTACCGTTATATGGATATGGAGCATTTTTTCTGCACCCTGTGTTGATCTTATCCATATTTGTTCTGTAGAAGCTTACGGAAACAGACCAAACATTGTGATAGCAATGGTAATTGTGAGGCAGTGTTGAACAGTGTAGCCAACTGTTCAAGCTGGAGCAGCAAAACACGATGAAGAAGAATACTTTGAAAAATGACATGAGTTGCATGAGCCGTTAGAAACTTTAAAGGCAAACCGGATAACTTCTTGGTACCCATATAGGCAAAATGTAAACACATGCAGGACAAGAAAATCTTACCCAGCTGAAAACTTTCCTTTTGTTTGAATAATTTTTTCCTTTTTCTGAGTTGTTAGAAATTACAATATGACGTTAGCTCACCTGACAGGCACCTGAGTGGAGGACAGACAGCGAAGCAACAAAGTTGTTAAGGTCAGTGTGACTTCATTTTAAACAGCTGCCCCAATGTTACAGTAAGTATTTTGGCAGTGATAATTATATAGTTTAAAATGCACAATTCTTTAGATAAAGGGAGCATAAATAAGCCTGGTCTGATGTCATTGCAATCCACATTCAGAGATCTACAAAACTGAAGAGAGAACATGATGGCACAGAAAGAGCATGCTTTGGGATATGGTAGAAGTGGCGAATGGAAAAGAAAATGTCAACATGTTGCAGCTGGTGTACTGATTCATGCAGATCTGGTAACACTTTATCACTTCATCAATGGAAAAGTTTTGTTAAAATGAAAATTATAGTTGGGTTAGCTTTTGTTAAGAAATGTTCAGTTAAATATGAGCAATAATGGCTAGTTAGCTCATTTTAAGGATACAGAGTTAACTGCTGCTATGGATGCAGTTCTGATTCCAATAGACTATTTAGCAGAAGCAATAAATCATTTTTACATCAAGAGAAATTAAAATCAATATTCTGTTTTTTAATGCGTGATTTGCTAAGTAAGCAGCGGAGTAATAAGTGGGCCAGTGTAATCAGGTTAGTAACAGGGAGGAGCCCCTCTGCACCCTGAGTTCCACACCGTGCTAACAAGCTGCTTATCTCTCACATATTCCCCACTAAACACACATGCAGGCCATAACTGTGCCTCTGAATTCTGTACTTTTGGCAAAGAAGGGTATGAAATAAATCCAAAATGTTGCAAAGAGATTTAAAATTTCAGCTTTAAAATAAAACCACAAAGACAAATGTTGATAAATGTTCATGGATGACCTGTTTACACTTTCCCTGACAGAACCCTGACTGTATTTTTATCTCCACTCTTCTCCTCATTACTTTTTACGACGGGGATTCATCATTATCACGGCCCTTTCCTCCCTTCAACTCCTGTTTTTCCTCCGTCTCCTCTTTCCCCCTTCATCATCCCTGCTGTCATGTTCGTCATTCATCTTCTTCTGTCCCTGTTTTTTCCCTACAGCTCTCTTCGCGCCCATGTTGAAGCCAGATCTGCAGCTTCAAAGGAGACCATCTTGCTAACGGGCTCCTAGGATGTTGTCATGTATGGTCGTGACTTGTGAGCAGGTTTGTCTGTGAACTTGAGACATGAAGATCTACACTTCCTTGGTGTCTTTGAACTGATGGCTAAATCTGTGTGGTTTACTAGTGTGACCACAAACAGATTAGCTCTCTGAATACATCTTTATATCTTTACATAAATACATATGATACAGTGGAGAAAATATAACTTAAGACAGACAGTGTGTTACAACCAGTATGAAGAAAAACAGTCAACAGAAAACATGTGTAAACCCACATCACAGGTTACCTCACTGTATGAACTCACATGACCTCTGGAATTGCAGTGAGACAGCAGCGTGGAGCAGGCTGAATCATCTCCAACAGGCCTCCTCCCTTCAGAGGCAAACTCCTGTCTCTGCTGCTGTCTGAGCATTAAAAAACAAACATTCATATGAGGGCAGATTCATTAAGCACAGCCAGCTAATTCAGACCTCGGCAGCCAGTGATTTTGTGATGCAGACACAGAGCGGAGTGTCCCACCTGTTGCTGCTCACAGGGAGGAATCCCAGTCCTCTCCAGGTAACAGGTGGTTGATTTGAATCAAAGACCTGTGTTGAAAGAGCAGGAACTCCATCCTGTAATAACATCTCCCCCTAGTGGAGAAGACATAAAAGTGCAGGCATGTGCCAGGCCTCCGAGGCTTGTAATTTTGGCACTGAACATCTTGCGAATGAAGACAAGCGTATTACATAACAATCACATTTCTGTTTTCGATTGTATTACTCAAAAGCTCTTAAATGGCAATAAAAGAAAACTGCACACACAGAGTTATTTTGTGTTTATACTATTCTTCCTGTTGAATTGGACAGGTGAAAAAAATCCCAAACACACAATTCCTTCAAATATAGAGGAAATAAGCAAAAGGAAGTTATTGGAATGAATCAGTCTACAGATGCATCTAAAAAATTACAATATCATGACAATTTTCTTTTTTTTTTTTGCCATGATTTAATTAAAAAAGTTAAAACTTTCATATATTCTACATTCATCTCATATAAAGAAAATTATTCTAAGACCTTTTTTTTATTATTTTGATGATTGCTGCTCACAAAAATCCACTATCTAAAAATATTAGAATACTGTGAAAAAGTTCAATTTGCAAAGGTTTTCCTGAGCCTTCATTCTCTCACTCTGGTTCAGTGCACACAACCACAACCATGGAAAAGATGGCTGACTAAAATACTGTCCAGAGACAATCACTGACATCCTCCATGAAGAGGGTAAGCCAAAGAAGGTCAGTGCTGAAAGAGCAGGCTGTTCTCAAACTGCTGTATCATAAAAGTTGAATTATGGGAAAAATGTGATCAGAAAAGGCACACAAGCAACAGGGATGAGCCCAGCCTTCAGAGAATTGTCAAACAAAGGTGAGACTGGATTCAGTGATCAAGAGCCACCACACACAGACGGGTCCAGGAAATGGACTACAAGTGTGAGAAAAAGAACCTGACCATTGCTCAGTTTTCCAAAGTCCGGAGGAAGATCGGAGAGCTACAGAATCTAAGGTGCTTGAAGTCCAGTGTTTAAAGTTTCTGCAGCCAGTGATGGTTTGGGGTGCCATGCCATCTGCTCCTGTTGGTCAACTGTGTTTTATCAAGTCCAGAGCCAACACTATCAGCCATCTACCAGGAGATTTCAGAGCACTTCACGCTTCCACCTGCTGAGAAGCTTCATGGAGTTTCTGAGTTCCTTTTCCAACAGGTCTTGGCACCTGCCCACAGAGAAGCCAAAACTACTAGAAACTGGTTTGCTGATGGTGTTACAGCACTAGACTGGCCAGCCAACTGGCCTGACCTCAACCCTATTAAGAATCTATCTTGGGTGCTGTACAGAGGAAGATGAGAGACACCAGACTCAACAATACAGATGAGTTGAAGGCTGCTATCAGAGCAACCTGGGCTTCATAACATCCCAGCAGTGCCACAGACTGATCGCCTCCATACCTCATTGCATAGATACAATAATTCATGCAAAGGATTCTCAACCAAGTACTGAATGCATAAATGATCTTAATTTTTCAGAGGGTCAGTATTTCAGTATTATAAATCCTTTGTTGAACTGATGTTTTGTGATTTCTAATATTTTGAGACAGTGGATTTTTGTGAGCTATAAGCTGTAATAATCAAAATTAAAACAAAAAAAGTCCTGAAATATTTGTATGGTGAATCTAGAAGTTTTGAGATGCACCTGTATTCTAGGTTAATTAAAATAAAATAGTTTTATAAATTCAGGTGATCAAAGTCGTATTCAAACATAGCTATACTTATAAATATCATATTCCATTTTCATTATGTTTGTTCAATGCTAGTAGGCTAAATATTACACATTGTTCCTTTAACACAGGATACATTTTTGTTAAATAAAACTACCCAAGACATGTACAGAATAAAAGCAGCAATTACAAAAGAGGTTACAGAAGAGGTTTCACTTTGTATAAGGGCAACGAAATCAACTTAAAAAGGATTTAACACTGATATTAAAGTTCCTCAAAAAAAAAAAAACATATTTAAAGCTCCTGTGAGGAACTTCTTGTTTGTTTGACTTTGGCACCCCCTGTGGAGGAAACAGTGCCATGAACATCTCTGCTGTTTTTGTCTTTTAGATGTTTTTTTTTTCTCAAACAAAACAAACTAAAACAAAAAAAAAAAAAAGCAAGCAAACAAACAAAAGCTTGCTTTCTTTTGACATTCAAACATACACAGTATTTGCTTTATATCCAATCAGAAACTTCATACAGGAGCTTTACATGAAAAAGAAAAGCCATATAATACTGTGAGTATACATGCAATAAATCTGCTAGTTTGGGCATTGTATGTTGGTTTCTCTGTGTTGCTGTGGCAGTCTGGTACAGCACAGTTGGAAGATCCATCACACACCCAGGAGAATTTCAGCTCGGCCTTTTGATCACACTCGGAGCGCAGTTGCATCATCTGTTGAATATTTCATCTTTTTTCCACTTGCTTTGTCACTCGTTGCTGATAGAATTTACAAACCATCGAGCAACGGCAATAGAAAAGAGACAAAAAAAGGAGAGAAAATCAGCGGGAAACAGTGAAGTCAAGTCAGCAGGAGGGAAACTGGGCAGATGATGACATTTTTCTTCCATATGTTGGTTTTCAAACCGTGTTATTTTCATCTGTTTTAACAGTGAGATAGTTGAGAAAAGTTTTCTCTTCTGAGCATTCAAAAGCTGTACACAAACTCAACATTTTTTAAAGTATAAACAAACAAGGCATTTCACAAGGCACCTTTCATTGAAGAAAAGCAAAAAAAGCCATGTTTTTTGTGCAATTTATTGTAATTTTAACCTCTAAAACATCATTCATTCAGACTAACATGACATCTAAAGGTAGTAGCATTTAAAAACAGCAGATCTGTTCAAAATAAAAATGAACTCTTTTAGGATTGATAAAACATGAATAATATGTTGCCTTTAAAGGTTGTAGGGTTGCGTTTCATATTTGTATCTCAGCGTTTTCTTTGACAGTCACACGAGAAGTGTCATCATGAATTAGTCGCCTGTTAAATGTCCTGTGGTCTTCTTCAGAAGAATGAGAGCCACCTGTCCAGGTTTTTGCATAGAAAAACATTGAGAGAATTGTGTTTTTGTCACTGCATGACCAGAGTCTGACACATCTTTGAGATACTGTAAGCCAAAGTGAGTAAAGTGCAGAAAGAGAGAGTAAGGCAGAGAGTTGGGTCAAAAACTGAACACAGCTATTGCTCTAAAAGGAGATAAGGATGCAGAAAGATAAAGCAGTGTGGAGATTAACAGGGAAGGCGAAGAGGTAGAGAGAGGGTGATGTAGTACAGTGAATGATGAATGAAATAGACCCATGGGAAGAGGGATTCTACAGAAGTCTACAAGGACAAAAGCTGCAACAACTGAGATTTTCATGAACGTTGTGAACTCCAAAATGAGCACAATCAATACATTTTAGTTGAAATTGATCCCATTTTACAGAGAGAAAACTGCTAATGCATCTATCATTGCTGTGTATAACTGCTATGAGCAAATTAGCTCAGTTAGCCATGCAGCTGTTTTTTTTTTTTTTTTGTATTTTCAGCACTTCTCAAAGAGTTTCTCTAATGACCACTTAACAGTCACAGAGTCACTCTGATGACCACTCAACAGTCACAGATTTACTCTAATGACCACTCAATAGTCACAGAATCATTCTGATGACCACTCAACAGTCACAGATTTACTCTAATGACCACTCAACAGTCACAGAGTCACACTAATGACCACTCAACAGTCACAGAGTCACTCTAATGACCACTCAACAGTCACAGATTTACTCTAACGACCATTCAACAGTCACAGAGTCACTCTAATGACCACTCAACAGTCACAGATTTACTCTAATGACCACTCAACAGTCACAGATTTACTCTAATGACCACTCAACGGTCACAGAATCATTCTAATGACCACTCAACAGTCACAGAGTCACTCTAATGACCACTCAACAGTCACAGATTTACTCTAATGACCACTCAACAGTCACAGATTTACTCTAATGACCACTCAACGGTCACAGAGTTATTCTGAAGACTCTTTGCACTGCTGCAGCTCATTTTCCCTTGTAGGCTACCATAGAATTGAGAGAAATAGATGAATTAAGAGGACAAGGTGATGACAGGAATAAATCATCTGCAAGAAATGAGAAACAATGAAATGACTATCATACAATCCAACCCTTGCAGAGCTTTGATAAGCTTGGCTGCATCTCTGCTGCTAACATCTGTGTTTAAAACACCTGAACCAAAGTCCTCCCTGAGTCTCTAAAAATCAAATCTGATCAGTTCAGCTGTAACTGGAAAAGTTAGACTCTTGGCAAACAAACATTCACATCCGCACTTTAAGCCTGCATTGATTGTCAGTGTTTGTTTCTTAAGTCCAACATTATGGCCTGTAGATATGTTCATAGATTTCACTCTTTCTCTCTGGATGACTCTGACAAACATCCATCAGCTGTTGAGTCACTGCAGGGGGAACTTTCTGTGTCCTTTTCTTCTGCTTCTCTTTCTCCACCTTCATCCTTGTTGTTTTCATCCTTGTCCTCATTTGCTGAATCTTTTTCCATTTTTTCTGTCTCTTGCATTTCTTTTTCATCCTTACCTGTTTCTTTTCTCTCTGAATCAGAGCCGTCAGAATCCCCTGCTTCCTCTGACAGAGAGTATATGTTTCTAGAAATCTCTCCTGCTCCAGCTGCGTCTTCACTACCGCCTTTGTGGCGTTTTTGAAACAAACCAAAGTCAGTGATATCTTTGGGAAAATTTCTCCTCTGACTTGACTTTTCGCCTGAGCTCTCATCTGATGCCGCGGGTAAGAGTCCGTTGGGCAGGCCGTTAGAGGCCTCAGGCGGCCTGGGTGAGGCTACAGAGCTGCAGTGTTTCAGGATGGATGTGGTCATCTTGAATCGGTTGGGTTTGCTTTTTGTCTCGCTGCTCTGAGGGCTGAGAGTCACCTTGAGAGAGGAGTTGGGATAGGCAAGACTGGAATCTGTTGAGCTACCGCTGGCTTTAGCCCCCTGTAGTCCTGGCTTTCCGGTCTTCACCATTCCCATCACCTCGTAACGGAAACTCGAGATATCCTGTTTGAGCTCCTGGGGGAGAGATGCATAATGTTAGCTCCACTAGTAAACAACCTAATGCTTTCCATCGAACAATGAATTCTATTGTTGGTCCCTGCTGTCAGTATCTGCTGAGCACTCAGCAAATGATTACTTCCATTTGAAGCTAGTCAGCACTGAGAGAATTAAGGGCTATCCATTAAATAATAACGGGGCACTTTCTTTTCTTCACAAGGCATATAAGATCCAAATTACAGCTGCCAAATGATCAGTGATCCACCTTGATAAGCCCAACAGAACTCACTTTTTTGTCCTCAATCCATTTCTGTTTAGCTTTTGCTGTATGCTTCGAGTCATTATCTTGCTGGAAACCAGTCTTCTCCCAAGATCTCCCCATAGTTCTTTTGCAGACAAAATAAGATTGTCTTCCTATATTTTGCTACATTCATTTCACCCTCTACCTTTATAAGCCTTTCAGGGCAGAGAAGCATATCCACAGTATGATGCTGCCACCACTGTGCTTTACAATGGGGATTGTATATTTGTGCTGATGTGCTGTGTTTGGTGTCCGCCAAAGCATCATTCTGGTCTCATCATACCAAAGAACTTTCTTCCACTAGACCATGGCGTCTCTCACATGCCTTTTGGCAAAGTCTAATTAACATTTAGTGTGAGTTTTCTTCAACAGTGGATTATTGTTTTATAATATAAATAAAAGGGTAAATCATCTTAGGTGGTGAATGCTTTTTATATGAAGTGTATCTTAAAGTAAATCTTTTTAGCCTCTTTCTCCATTAAAAGCTGCTTTATGAATGCAAAAATAAAACAGATGAGCTCGGATAATTCTAGCCTTTATTTGCAACTGCTTTTATTTATATGTAGGTATGCATGCACTGTTAGTAGGGAAATATTACCTATGCCTATTTTAAGTTGTATTTTCTTTTCAGTGGAAAATATTCCTACCTTGAAGTTCTCTTCTGTCAGGCCTTCCTCTGTCTTGGCATCTCTGATCATTGCAGCCACATAACGTTTCACCAAGTTTCTCAGAACCTCCTGCACAAGAGAAAATAACTGTTGAACAAAGATGTCATCATCTGCTATAATCACTGAAAATGTTCTTTTTACTAAAGACTCAGAATCAGCATGTCAGGTAGAAAATGACAAACATGTACTCGAGAGGAAAAGACGTTTGACAACAAAAGCCGAAATAACTACCTGCAGATACTGACACTGTGAAAATGTCCTACAGTGAATAGTGATGGATATCCCACTGAGTGTAATAGTGTGGCCTGTTGTAGGAGACAAAGCTAAAGCTTTCTATTCACAGGAGGAAATTAGAAGTGTATAAAGACTAAGAATGAGCAGGATTATGATTATAATTTACTACAGTGCATTATCAATATCATGTTTGTTTACAAAAGGGTGCATTTACCTGATACTGGTGGTTTATTCTCAGGTTCTCTGCTGCTCTTCTCTACACACAAAACACAAGACAGAAAGGGTGAGTTTTACAGAGAGAGGGAAAAACATTTGGTTTTTCTTTACAGTATCAAACATCTTCATTAAATCCTGCTATCTGTGGTATGCAGAATGTGTGGCCATGGAGTGTTTCAGCCCTAATACTTTGGCAATTGAATCAGGTTTCTTGTGTATAAGAATGTAAAGTATTTAAAGCCGAACCAAAGTTTACAAGGTGTTAGAAAAAGTTTAATTACTGTGTTAGTTGAACCAACACTGGACTTTTAAAATGCATGTAAACATGCTAATCTTGGTTATCCAAATCTTTGTTGAGGCGGCAACTGGAGCTCAACCCCATTCAAGTCTAGCTTCCTTGAAAAGATTTCAAGACGGTCTGGCTGTAGACCAGAGCTCTCAGACTCCCCTCTCATCTGTTGCTGTGAGATGCTGCATCTGCGCGAATGGAAATACATGCTAAAACTTTCAAAATAAAATCAAATTATACTTTCGATTATCGACCTCGATTATCGAACGATTATCAAACGATTATTGTTCAGGTAAGGGTTAAGTTTAGGTTTAGGATACAAAAGGTAAAAGCTGAGCACCTGATCTGAAAAAAACCTGATGACGAAACATTTAATAGTCGAGTAAAAAGTCTGCTTACAAGAAAAACAGCTCATCCTTCATGTTAGTTACATAGCTCTGTTAGCTGTATCTGCTACATAGCTAACATAGCTTAAGCTCACAAAGAAGCTAACATAAGTTACATAAGCTACATAGCTATGCTATCTGCGAAGCATATGTAGCTGCAGTAGCTTAAGCTGTTTGCTTAAGTTCAACTTGCTAAAGCTAACTTAGCTGCGTTGGCTTACCTAGTAATGTTAGCTACTTAGCTAACAAAGCTAAAGTGAGCTGCCATTTATGTATCTACAGGTTTATACATAATTTACCCCTGGGTTAGACCTCTAACCTTTTCTCTTTTTTTTTTTTTTTTAAAGATTTATTTTTGGCCTTTTTTTGATAGGACAGTGGATAGAGTTGGAAACAGGGGAGAGAGTGGGGAGAGACATGCAGGAAATAGTGCCACGGACCGGATTCGAATCCGGGTCGCCTGCGTATATGGCATGCGCCTTAACCACTCGACTACCGGCGCGCCGACCTTTTCTCTTTTAATGGCACTTCTGTTCTGACAGAGACGGCGTGTCACATTATTTGTCTACAAGTCTACCATCTGCAGCCAAACGGCTCTAAAAGATTTGCATGTTAGTCTGAATTAAATCCAACCAAATCAAATTCCTAAAAATCATACTGACATATCTAGGTAATCTAGTTTACAACGGATTTACTCTTGCGTGCACACATCTCAATCAGACCTAAAATGAACTAGGCATTCTGCAAAAGGTTCCCAGCCTGGACTCGGACAAGGCATGGAACAGGAGTTGTGCTGTTGTCTGACTTCAGATATCATCATAAACCTGAGGTACTATAGCATTCATCCCATTTGTTTTACATATTAAGTGAAGTGTATTAAATGTAAAGAGCTGTAAAGTTGTAGCATTTGTTTTCACCATCCGACACACAACTAGTTAGCTCCTTGCTTACTTGTTAGGATGGTTAACAGGAAGAAGATCCACAGCAACTAGGTGATAGGGGACATGTTTCTATACTGTAGCAGAGATGGAAATTCTCCCATCAATAACCTGATTCTCCTACTGAGCACGTATACTAGGACAAGGACAGGGGTACAGTTAAATAGCTCAATCAATCTATAACCCTAGTTCAGCTCTACCATACATGTTAACATATGCCGTTTTGATGATACTGCCTCTCAGTTACTTCATTACAAATTGTAAAAAAATAAAGACGTGTATTGAGTATGAAATTAGATTCCTGACATACCATGTTACATTTAAAGGTGACATACACAACTTTCTTAATCTAACCACAGCACAAATAAGCTATATCCTGTCTTACTATAGAGTGGAGAAATGATTTCCTAAAAATAGAGTGAAGCCAGACTCCTTAGTTTGTTGTTTTCAGATCAAAGTTTACACTAACAGGTCAGTGTTTGCTTCAGTTTGTTTAACTTTTAGACTAGAATGTTTCAGACATTATTTGTTTTACATGAACCCCTCCTTTTGCAACTACTATCCTCAGTGTCACATGGGGGAAGAGGGACAGCCCCATTTACTTAGGGATGCCTTTTCTACCCAGAAAGTAATTTATTTTAATTTTCTGTAAATCTGTGTTTGAAACCAGACTTACTCCAATTGTTCCAAAGGTTTCAGGCCGCTTGGATCTTGTTCTCTTGCACACTTGTCTCTTTATCCAGCACATGAGGTACCAGAAGGATTTAGGGCTGGGGACAATGTTGAAAGGAGCTGGCAAGGTGGCGCCTTCTTCAAAGTAACTCATCCACAATTTCGTCCTGGCGAACTTCCACTCAATGTCTGCATGATCCTGAAATAGAGATTACAGAAACATGAGAAGCACTGCCAGTACAAAGAGTGGTCTGTGTTGCATCATTTATTCCTCTGATGTAGGCTCACTGCGATGTGCTGGTATGAGTTGTTCATCATGGCTATGAGCATGTTGAGGAGCACCACCAGAGAGATGATGTTGTAGGTGCCGAACATAGTGGCACCAACAAATTCGGTGAACTGATGGTCTGCGTCCACGTTGGTCACATAAAGACTGATGAGGCCAAAGATCGACCAGAAGAGGGACTGCAGCGTCTCAAATAATCTGAAAGAGACAGTTAGGTTTCTCAGGTAAATATTTTGTCTTGTCTCTGGTTGGTTATTTAGTAAAAATGATCTACACTGTCTTAAATCAAAATTTTCATGCATACAGCCACAGCCTACATTTACAACACAGGCTTTCCCTCACACGGCTTAAGACTCACGTGGAGAAAGCATTATTCTGCTCCACACAGCGGATGCCTTTGCATTTTCCTCTCTCATCTGAAGCCTTCGTCTCGTAGTAAAAATAGAGCTGGTTCAGCCCGTTAGCAAAGGCCAACAGAACCTGAAGAAACGGAGATTGTTTCAGTGAACGTGTTTCAGTTTCTCTCACTCATATTTCTGCCTAACTTTAAGGTATTTTGTGTTCCTGCATGTCTGTGAACTATGATGTGTGTTTACCAGACAGTAGATGAAGAGAAACTTCAGGATGTCTAGCAGCATCCTCCCCAGAGAGATCTGCAGTGGCCCCAGGTGAGAGTTGGCTGTGAAGAGCGAGATGAGGCGCAGGGAGCTGAATATGTTGGCAATAGCAAACACAGCCTCTGCAACTAGCGTTGGGTGCCACATCTCCCACTGGTTCCTGGGTTTACTACCACTGTACTGAATAAGAAAAAAGAAGATGGTGGACACTTTGAGAGCATGTTACAGTTACACCACACCAGTTTATTACAGAGCTGTCTACAGAGAGCTAGTTACCTTAGTGTAGGCTACAATCTTGAGGGAGATAGTGGCCAGGTAAAGAGAGTTCATGACAAAGTCCATCAGGTTCCACCAGTCGTGGACATAGTCTTGAAATCCTCCATCCCACATCTGTTTGATTTCTGCCCAGATGAATCCTAGAAATAACAAAATTAAATCATCACTTGTTTTATAGATATCCTCACATCATGGACTCTGATGAAAGCTGTAGTTACAGTAATAAAGAGTTGAAACATCCATGGTTGTGCAAAAATTGTCTCATCTTTTGTGTTCACAGTTAAAGCGACTTCAAGCTTGGATAGACATTCAACATCCCTTTCTGATTCATCACAACAAAAGATCAGAAATAGCATTTGAAAATACATGTTTATTTATCAATGGAACAAAGGGCCTTCAGCTTTTGGAGTTATTTTCAGGCCCATTGTAATGCTTTGAGTAAGTAAGCTATCACTCAAAAACTCAATACACAGCGGCACTGGACGGTTGTGCCACGTCATGGTGTGTCATATGACGTGCCTAAATTCTTGTCCCTAGCACACATCAACAGCAGCACATCAACGATCAAACTCCTGACTAGGGACTTCATAGTCAGGTTCTTGATACCAGTGCCAAAGGCCCACTTTGGGCTTGCCTCCCAACCTTACTGGGTAAGTGAAAAAACAAAAGGAGCAGTGGTAGCAGCCAAGGCTGAGAAAAGATGGCACGAAATTTCTTTTTCTGTGCTGTCAAACTGAGCTGCTACGACAGCAGCCGAGTGTGTCGGACGATGCAGATGTGTTTTGGTTTTCACAGAGATAGTGATAACATTCCTATGACCCTATTTATTATTAACAGATTGTTTTATTGACAAAGCTTTTTATACATTTTGGGTTTTTGTATACCAAGTGGTACTCCTTAATGTTTTGTGTAGACGTACTTTAATGCAAACTGAAAATGGTTTGATATCTGACAGCTGAGAATGCATTATGAGGTGGTCTGGGATGCCTTCATCCAGATTTGATTGGTTGTGTGGAAGCAGTGGTGTAGTGCAGGGTATACACGGGTTTATGGAGTATACTCATTTATTGTTTTTGTCTCCATAGAGTTCACCCACTTCTTAAGAAGGAGTAGATCATTTAGCTTAGCTTAGTAAGAGCAAGTCTTTTAGTTACCAAATGACTCTTCATTTGGTACCATTTTGCCATCCACTAAGTCATTTAGAAAACAGAAATCATCTCTCAAATGGAAGCCAATTCCCATCATTCACAAAAGGAGCCAGCTCCTCAAACTGACTCATCCACAAAGGACACATCACAACTCTCTCGTAAGTCATCTTAAATCGTCTTTTAAATCTAACCATAACTGCTGTCTGTTTTCTAAATAGTGTATCACTGTGTCCTTTAAGGACAAAATAAACAGCATGTTCCTTGTCACGATAAGAGAACCATAGAAATGTTGTTTGCATGTGAGGAGGGCAAGGGAGTTCTGATATCAGCGAAAACAGCGAATGCATAGACACAGCACTATAGTGCAGTCATGCCTGAAACGCATTGTTATTGCAAGATGTAAACTATGTTACGCTGTTGTATTCAGTAGTTCTTACTTTTATGGTTTTAAATGGAGTACCGTCATCATCTTTCTAGTCCTTTCTAATCTTTTCTAGTCACTCAGGCTGCTTTTACACTGCATGTAGCATTCACCCAATTACACCACATTTTTATACTTTTGTAGCAAACAATTAGTCATGAACCCAATTATTTTGAGCAGTAATTGGAACCTGGAAATGTTTGTGGCATTTCTTTTATCCTATTCACAAAGCAGGCAATATTTCAGGACCATTTGTGCCATGTGTGAAACTTAAATGCTGTTTAATAAAAGGTATCAGAATTGTTTTCCCAATTTTTTAATGTCAACATATTTGATAACCAAATATTTACTTTGAGACAAAGCCAAAGTAAGTATTCAAAACAGTCAGCTAAGTGTTAATGTCAGCTGTTACATGACTGTAGGTAATTAAATCCATTTTTTGACTATTCAAAAGAGCATGATGTCCCATGGGACACCCACAATCCATTATTATTTTTTTTATTACAAGTCAGTCTCACTGAGGTGGAATGGCAATGATTCATCTGGTTCACAAAAAAAGGTATTACTAACAGCTGCGCTTATTTTTTACCTTTGGTGTGGGTTGGTGGGGCCTAAGGGATGGTGAAGGGCCAGGGCAAAAGAAGAAAGGTCAAACAATGCAAAAAATAAAATCAAAGCCAAAAAAAATCAGAGCAAAATCAAAACTTTTTCGGGAAAAACACTCAGCTAGTATTGAGACATATTACTCCAGGTCTTTGGTCCAAACGGGTGGGATGGGACGCAAAAGTGTGTCGCAAAGCCATTTCAGTGTGTCCTGGATGTTTACCAGGGAAAAAAGAAGCAGCAAAAAGTCTATGATGTTTTTTTATTTTGAAAGACATGTCTTCATCTCTTTGTTCTCTCATTACTGTCTTCCATCTTAAGTCCAAACTGCCACAGCTTTTATTGAAAGCATTTGGTTATGATAGAAAGATTTCAGAAATCTGGGTCATGGTTATGAGGTGGTGGTGGGTGTTGATGCTAGACCAGTTGAGAACCACTGGTCTAGGCCAGGCTGGTGGACTAACTGACTTATTTTCAAAATCTGGGTTGAGGGGGCGCAGGTGGCTGAGTGGTTGAGGCGCGCCCCATGTACGCGGACAGCCCAGGTTCGAATCTGGCCTGGGTCCCCTTGCCGCATGTCCCCCCCCCGCTCTCGTCCCTGTTTCTGACTCTATCCACTATCCTCCTCTATCAAAAAAAAGGCATAAAAATGCCCAAAATAAACCTAAAAAAAAAAAAAAAAAAAAAGCTGGGTTGGGACCCAAAGTTATAGCTATGTGGGGGACTTTGCCCTACACTAACCCTCTCCACCATAATAAAACACAAACCAACACTCTACCAGCCACTGAAAGGCAAACGAGCTAAAGTCACAGTTTTTGATGATTAGCTAATAAAAAAAGAACTTGTTTCAGCCAAGACGACAACTATGGGCCCAAGGGGTCAAACATTTGAAGAAAGCCTGGGTAACGGATGTGAAGCGGCTTCTAGACCAGATTGAGTCTGGAATTAACACAATTAAAGCTAGCACAAAGGTGTTGGGTTGCAATGGCTTCAACCTTGCGAAAAGTGGGTAATGTAATGCTGTTGTTTCAGTACATATAGGATAACTGTTTTGAACTACAAACCCACCAGTCCTCATCCATTTTACTCACCCAGCACCCAAGGTAGGATCATCCACTCCACAGTGGTGGGTGCAGGGCCCTGTCTGTCCTGCTCTGTGGTGACGATGTGCTGAGAAGCAAGGAGCAGCAGGAACAGAAAAGTCAGGTAGGACGCCGTGTGGCAGATGAACTTGATGAAGGGCTTTCGGATGAAGAGGCCATAGCGACTCTTGGGGGCCATGAGGTAGCAGAGAGCAAACATGGGGTAGAGGAGGCCGATGAAGACGCAGGTGATGAACTTTCCAGCCCAGTGGCGACGTCTCCAACCGGGGAACTCATCGTACCAGCGGGACGCCAAAAGCTGCTGGCAGTTTGGCTGAGCTACAAACTTTAAATAAAGAGGAAAGAAAGAGTTATATATTTCATCTTTTTGACCTACAGGGATAAAATGGCCTCAAATAACTTTCCTAACTTAAGGAATCATTGCAGCATGTAGCCTGCTGGGAGACAGCATCTCAGCCTGAGGCAATCTGGAGGATTTACAGAGAGAGAACACACTGTCCAAGTTGCATCAGGATAGTTTCTACCTGCAGCAATTTCCCATCTAAGCCCTGCAAACCTGAGAGTGCACATGCTGGCAGGTTTCATCAGGACACAATGAGAGATCAGTCAATTAGTAAAGTTATGATAATGCATCTCCACATGTAATTCAGAACAATTTTGCTTACATAATTTTAGCAAGCATGAAATTAAAACAGTGGAAACAGAAAATAAAACTTTTAACAGGCAAAACATCTTGACCACAAGATTAGATTAGACTGATTAGATAGATAGATAGATAGATAGATAGATAGATAGATAGACAGACAGACAGAGACGGATAGATCGATCTATCTATGGAGGAGTTGGAAAATGTTGCTGGGGAGAGAGATGTCTGGGTTGACTTGCTTAGCTTGCTGCCTCTGCAACCTGACCCCGGATAAGCAGATGAAAATGGATGGATGGATGGAGGTCAGGGTTAAGGAAAAGCTGAATGGAGCAAAGTACAGAGATGTCCTCATTGAAAACCTGTTCTGCAGCACTTAAGACCTCAAACTGGGCTGAAGGTTCACCTTCACATCACACAGCCAAGTGAACATAGGAGTGTCTTAGGGACAACTACTATGAATGTCCTAGAGAGGCCCAGCCAGAGCCCTGACTGGAACCCTTTCGAACATCTGAAGAGACCTGACAATGACTGTTTACTGATGTCCCCATCCAACCTGACTGAGCTTGAGAGGATGAGCAAAGAAGAATGCCTGAACAGGCCAAAATATAAGTAGTAATTGTAGCACAGAGATTTAAGATTACCATAAAATTGTAGCACCCCCCAGGCCTGGTCAAAGCTTGAGCCAGCCCTGACTTCAAGCTTTGGCATAGAAGAGTGTACTCTCAAAACAGAAGAGGGTGTCTGCCTGCTGGAGCCAAACTGAAGATTTCAAACAAGTGGAGCATGATTGTTGAAAGCTCTTCCTCCCATACTGTTCAAACAAAGAATGATTTTACTGTTGATGATGTCCTTGTGCCGTATTGTGTTGTGCGTTCTCCTGCTGCAAGACTCATTTTCCTTAATGAGACAACAAAGATAATCTGAATCTGAGTGTTACTGACTCTACATACCACATAAATGCATGCATTCAGGAGGTACAATGTTTTAGATGACAAGGCACTATGAGCTTTTTGGTATATGATGTTTCTAAACCATTAAGAGCTTCATAGATGAGAAGTAAAATTGAAAGTCTTTATGTCGTAGAAAGGTGTCATCAAAACCCTGTCCTGATGGACTACTTAGCTGTAGGGTCGGCAAAGGTAATCAACATGTCAACTCCATAACAGTTCTTTTGGTTTTCTAAAGACATTAAGGTAGTACTTCCTGAAAAGCCAGAATAAATCAGACTTCATCTAAAGCAGACAGCAGTCTATGTCTTAACCAACAGAAATGTTTCTGACATGAATCAGCATGAACAAGCTTCTTTGTTGTTTGGTTGGTTTGATGTTTTGTGTTTCTGTCAGATCAATGCCTTATGTGATTGCAAAAGTGAAAAGAATAACAAAGGAAATATTGACTAAGTAAATGTCATGGTCCTCTGGGTAACTGACAACAGGTTTAGCATCAACAAGGCCAAAATGTCATTACATCAAAAATGCAGATGTGCTTTGGTCTGCCTCAGCCAAATGGTCTGAAGCATCAGCAGCATCTGGAGTTAATCTGCAGAAATCTGGGAAACAATGTCATTAAAAACAAACAAACAAAGAAGCGCATACCACATTATCACATAAATGAATCTAAGCGAGCACACATGTACATGTTGACACAGAGGTACACAACTGTGTGAAATATCACAGTTTCAGTATCAGAGTCAGATTGGCGACTAGCACCATTAGGTGCCAATTCACCAACTCTGCAGCCTTGTTACCATGGGAACCAGAGATCCCTATCTATGGGACTGAAATTGAATGTCTCAAATTTCCATTTTTTAACTACAACACAAAACTTGAGAGGAGATGCAAAGATGGAGTTAAGAGGGAATGAATTTCATGAATGACTTAAGAGAGAGGCAGAGAAATGCCACATAAAGATATGATCTCTGAAACAGCCTGGATTATGAAGGTCAGTCATACATCAGTACTTTAATGATGAGAACAAAAAAGAATGAAAACAATATAAGCCCCTGTGATATATTCTATAATTATATGGCTTATTTGAGCATGACCAATATCATAGAATAACAAGATCCACCTAAAGTGTAATGATGACCCATAGGTGCAGGAATGTATTACAGAGGCATGGAAAAGGGAATACTTTTAAAAGTTAATACCCAGCAAGATTTTGCCATCCCTTTAAGAATTTCATGGTAGTTGTCCAAGGTAGAGCTAACTGTGTTGAACATCCAGGCCTTAGCCCAAAATTGAGAATGTCCAAGCACATGCCGCCCTGGAAATTATTTGTTTAGCAGGCAGTTAAACGCTCTATTTTCCAACAATCTTAAATACAAATGATTTAAATACCAACAAATCAGCCAAAAATTCAGTCAAGAAAAGACGTCCAGTTCCACTTACACAACATCTTTTAAATCCAACATCGTTTTTGATCGTTCCTCATCCTTGCGTTAACCTGACACTCCACATACTGTTTCATTTATCTACTGCATGAATGTGTTTCACATTCATCGGGAAAGCGTCCATAGAAAGCCTTTGCAAAAAATATTCAAGTAAATGGAGGAATGTTTTATCAGTCACATTCATGAAGGGCCAATCGGAGCAACAAGACCACATAAGGGTGTATGCATGCGTTTCTCTGGAGCTAACAGGCTACCGCTGTCGTAGTTGTGAATGGTGGAGCTCAATGGTGAATAAAATTCATGCCAAGGCCACTTGGTAGACATGTAAAAGCATCTTCTCTGCCAAGACAAGCTTTTGTAGTGACTTTTTGTACTTGTTTTAAAAAAATGTGGTCAGACTAAACTGCCACTTTCCTACAGCTGCATCAAAGGTAATAACTACAGCAGCTGCATTCATTGGAAACACCAGCAAACCCTACCAGTAAAGGTGGCAAACCCATGCCTAAGCAGACCTGGAGAAGACCAAAAACATCTTTTCTTTCACGAAAAGCATTCAGCATTGCTCTCTGCCCTTGTTTTAATAAAGAAATGTTGTCCAGTTCTAACGAAACACTGCTCTAGCGATATCCAAGATAATTACTCCACTAGTAGCAATTGTATATACCCACTCCAGGAACCACCACCCTGTAACGCTCACAGACTCATGCTGAAACAGGCTGGCAGAAGAGCGGAAACATCTTTTCAATAATGAAAGCTTTAAGTGTTGTTTCTTCTCTTCATTTCATACAGAAACACAGTCCAGTTCGAATAAAACTGCCGTTACGTTGAAGCTACATCCAAGCTAATCATCACCCTGTAGGCATCCATTGCAAACAGCTGGTAGCTATAACTACACACCCATAACTACCGCCTTATTCTCCTTAAAGAAAGCTGGCTGGACTGAACAGTGTTCTGTTCGACTCAAATGTTGTACATTGAACCTTTTCAAGATGGATTTGCCTGATGACAGAGATGGAGTCTGGCAAATAATCTGCTTTGCAAGATTATTGTTGTGTGGCCATCCTGTTGACAACCAAGAATGACTGTTATAATTCTAAGTAGGACTGTCAAATGATTAACACTTTTTATCTTGATTAATCTCAGAATTCCTGTTGTTCACTGTGTTTAACTGCATCCTTTTAACTGCATTTTGAAATTACACTATTTTGCATTTAAAACTTTTTGTTTGATTTGGGATTTTTACTTCCTGTTTGGACTTAGACCTGCTATTATAAGTAGATTAAAGATGTTAACATGAACTTAACCACGAAAAAAGGAACTTTTTATGGATTAATAAAGAAAAAAGCCACAATAAAAAAATGAATGTTTGATAATACAGGGTTCAGGTGATGTTCAGCTTGTCCACTGAGCTGTCTGTGAGGTTTTTAAAAAGTGAAATTAGGGAGCAGCGGTGAACTTATTTTACATCACTGGATGCAGGAAGACACTACACTTAACCATAGTGTAATGAAAGAGACAATCAGGCATATGATTAATTGGTATCTAAAAGAGTAATGCTCTAATTGTGGATCTAAATTAATTGCGATCGTCACAGCCCTACTATTACATTATAGAAATGGTTTGATTTAATCAGTTTGGCTACAAGAATGAAGTTTACATGTTTTTGTTGTTTTTTATTACCGTCTATTTCTTTTCCATTACACTATCATGACTCTCAGCTCTAACTATTTTCTACCCAGCTAAAAGATCAAGGATTTGAACAACATTGGGGGCTGAAGCCCTGAAACCCACCCCCTGGCTCAGCCTATGGTATTTAGACTTTTACAGTCAATAGGTGATCCATTCATAGATGTAACACGTTTGCTCCCTCGGTAGACGTCTTACCAAGAGTAAACATGATAAAATTGAGCTGCTTGATGTTTTGCCTTAATCAGCATGATATCTTTAGCACTGAAATTGATGCTAATGAGGTAACAAAATGAGCTTAATAACATAAAAATTAGGGAACAAACCTAGCACATGGGCGTCAATAGAACTGAATAACCCTACATAACCATGGGGGAAAACATGCTGTTTAAATAAGAAGTTAATGTATTATATATCCTGCTCACAATTTTTTAACCTAGAAAAGACAGCATGTAGATGCTTTCCTGCACGAAAAAGTTGCAGCATATCAAACTCCTGTGTTATAGCACCCTCCCTCGCTCTGTCACGGTCTTTTCATAAACTTCGCCAGAGTAAAGTGTCAGATTTTAGATGGCATGTGAAGATAAACTCAAAAAGGATTTTTCCTGGTCTCAAGTACAGTTTGGAAAGTTTCTTGTGCTTCTCTCAACAGTAAACTGTCAAAAAGTACCTACAAAGTGCTCTCAAGTCAGAATGTGTGAGGACAAGTGAGGAGGTTTCCTAACTCTGTGTAAACAGGTTCTGTCTGCTGTATTAGCAACATAAAAGCTCTGTTCAAGCTCTCACACACTCATACTGACGAGCAATGTATATCTGCTGAACTCTAAGCTGCTTCATAGGATGTTCAAAATGTAAATACAAAGTCCATTGCTCTCTAAACCATACTCTGACTTTAAATATTTTCAAAAGAACAATAACCCTCTTCTCCATGGCAGTAAGCTGTCAAACTTGACAGGAGTGTTGGAGATTGAAGATGATCAGCAAACTGGGCTTTGCAAATTAGACCAAGAGAGGGAGCAGATAGTAGAGCAAAGAAGCATAATCATTTGCTGCAGTAATCCTTTAACCTGGTGGTTTGCAACTGGTTGAGCCACAGGATCTATCATCAGATCCTCAAGGAGAATTGCCACCCACATTTTGGATATACACTATATTGCCAAAAGTATTCACTCACCCATCCTAATAATTGAAATCAGGTGTTCTGATCACTTCCATGGCCACAGGTGTATAAAATCAAGCACCTAGGCATGCAGACTGTTTCTACAAACATTTGTGAAAGAATGGGTCGCTCTCAGGAGCTCAGTGAATTCCAGTGTGGTACTGTGATAGGATGCCACCTGTGCAACAAGTCCAGTGGTGAAATTTCCTGGCTCCTAATTATTCCACAGTCAACTGTCAGTGGGGTTATAACAAGTGGAAGCCATTAGGAATGACAGCAACTTAGCCACGAAGTGGCAGGCCACATAAAATGACAGAGCGGGGTCATCGGATGCTGAGGCGCACAGTGCGCAGAGGTCACTAACTTTCTGCAAAGTCAATCGCTACAGACCTCCAAACTTCATGTGGCCTCAGATTATCTCAAGAACAGTACATAGAGAGCTTCATGATATGGGGTTCCATGGCCGAGCAGCTGCATCCAAGCCATACGTCACCAAGTGCAATGCAAAGCATCGGATGCAGTGGTGTAAAGCACGCCGCCACTGGACTCTAGAGCAGTTGAGACGAGTTCTCTGGAGTGACGAATCACGCTTCTCTTTCCGGCAACTTGATGGACAAGTCTGGGTTTGGCAGTTGCCAGGAGAATGGTACTTATCTGACTGCATTGTGCCGAGTGTAAAGTTTGGTGGAGGGGGGATTATGGTGTGGGCTTGTTTTTCAGGAGCTGGGCTTGGCCCCTTAGTTCCAGTGAAAGGAACTCTGAACGCTTCAGCATACCAAGAGATTTTGGACAATTTCATGCTCCCAACTTTGTGGGAACAGTTTGGGGATGGCCCCTTCCTGTTCCAACATGACTGTGAACCAGTGCACAAAGCAAGGTCCATAAAGACATGGATGAGAGAGTTTGGTGTGGATGAACTTGACTGGCCTGCACAGAGTCCTGATCTCAATCCGACAGAACATCTTATCGTCCAACATCAGTGTGTGATCTCACAAATGCGCCTCTGGAAGAATGGTCAAAATTTCCCATAAACACACTCCTAAACCTTGTGGAAAGCCTTAGAGCTGAGGCTGTTATAGCTGCAAAGGGTGGACCGACGTCATATTAAACCCTATGGATTAAGAATGGGATGTCACTTAAGTTCAAATTCGAGTCAAGGCAGGTGAGCAAATACTTTTGACAATGTAGTATATTTCAGTCAATTAGATTTGTTTCATAAAAATAGTAGAGCTTGGACCTCAGACAGTACAAACAATGTTACAAAACAAAAAAACAGGACAAAATGAGCATGTCTTCAAGGAGTCTTATAGACAGTTTTACCTCAGGCATACATCTGTGACCCACTGAGAAGGGCTTTGCGACCAATTTTTTGGCCCTGATACACTAGTTGAGAACCACTGCTTTAGCCTTTATTCATCAGGGCATTATGATCAAAGAGATTTTATTATTTTGGTGGTCAATATGTTTAGCATTTATGCTTTAATCTGAGTTAGGTCATAAAAAAGCATGTCAACAATTTTTTCTTGTCAATATATTTGTCTGAAGAATTTACACTAACACTGCCTTTAGTGTCCAAACTAAGAAGTGCATTTCAGTCAAGCACAAGCTTTATATATAATGTACTATTGCAGACAGGAAGACTATCATCCTCCCATACATCAGATAGATGATGCTGCATGCTGTGGAAAGATACATAAGTACCATTCAATGCAGAGAACAAGTAGAGTTATATCATAACTTGTAGCTGTGACAACACATGTGATTCACCTCTGACTAAAGATATTTGTTTCAGTGAATAGCTCCAATAACTGAGGGCTAATGGGCCTTCACTACAACACTTCTTCCTTTTGCAATTTTACAACCATTTAATGGAGGCATTATAAACCATCCCGAATCACTGAATTGCAGTTTTTATGGCACATCACAAGAGGGCAATGTCTAACTACACCAGGTAAAATTGATAACCTTCCTCTGGTGCCTGTGAGAATCTCCAGCATTCTGTTTCAGTCCTCACTGTGAATCTTCAATGAACTCACCTACACTGTTACAAGTACATGAGCGCAAATGAGAGTAATCTAGTGTGAAAACCCTCTGGGGGTGAAGGGTATAATCGTCTCTTCAATGCTTATGTGTTACTGATCATATTTATCTGATTTGGCCTCCTGCTGCATCAAAGCGCAGCCTGCTCTGTTAGCTCTGCTCTCCAAACGGAGAGCCTGTGGAGATTTCTCTTCAGACCATTATAAATTGGCTTTCTAAACCCCGGGAGCACAGCAGCAGCAAGGCTGAAAAACACACAAAGATGCAAGGATAAAACGTGCAAACTGCACTACACAGGACTAGGAGGAGAACCATCCTTCTGTTTGTTGAATTGAAGGTCAAAAACAAGCTCGTCATGACTCAGTGCATCTCTCATCAACAGCCAGAACTATAAAAGGGAAAGAAAGAGAAAATCACACATTCAGGCTGAATGTCATGCCAATTATAAGAGCTTGAGTGTTTGTCTGTAAAATTGCTGAAAAAGATAAGTGGTGATCACTGCACAGACAAAATGCCCTGAAATAATAGCAGCTTCCTGCAAAAGAACATCAAACTAGCCTTTCCAGCCGAACTGAGGGTCCACTTAACCCTGCATGCCTTGCAGGGTGCAAAACCTGTCTGGCTTAAAGATCTTCTGTCAAAGGTACAAAGCGATCACAGTAAATACCACTGTATGTGTATGTGTGCCTGTTCTGTACAGATACCATTTTCCTTTCTCAGGAGGCTGCAGCAGGAGGCATTATTACCTACAGTGAGCATGGCTGCTTCTACTTCTACTCTTGTTAAGATCCAATTTTATGGTAAAGTCCTTAATGCTTTATTGCTTCACACATTTCAGGTATCCTATTTGGAAATCAATGAGCTGTTCACTAAAGAACAGAGGTGCTGGAAAGAAAAATAAATTCACATCAGAACAGCAAATTTTCTTTAATTTTTGTGCAGGTGTAGAGTTGGGCGTCTTGCAAAAGTAAGGTCGTGGGTTGGATCCCCAGCTCACATGTCGAAGTGTCCATGGGCATCCATCCATCCATCCCATCCATCCATCCATCCATCCATTCATTTTGTTCCACTTATCCGGGGCCGGGTCATGGTGGCAGCATGCTAAACAAGTCAACCTAGACATTCCTCTACCTAGCAACATTTTCCAGCTCTTCCTGGAAGATTCCAAGGCCGATGAGATATACAGTATAATCCCTTCAGTGAGTCCTGGGTCTCTCCTGGGTCTCCTCCCAGTTGGATGTGCCTAAAAAGACCTCAGGGAGGCATTCAGGAAGCATCCTCATTAAATGCCTGAACCACCTCAGCTGGTTTCTTTCAATGCAGAGGCGCAGCAGCTACTTTGACCTCCATCCGGAAGTCCGAGTTCCTCACCCTGTCTCCAAGGCTGAGCCAAGACACCCTCCTGATGAATATTTCATCTGTTTGACCTTGCAATCTCATTCGCCCCTTCAAGAAGGAAGGGGGGGTTTGTGTGTCCCTCTGAACATGGGAACTATGTTGGCGGCTGTGCTAGTCCCTGGTAGGGTCTCAAACCAAAATAAGAGTGAATGAGTGAATGAGTATGAATGGGCGGTTGTTACCTGGGATGTAAAAGCACTTTGAGTAGTCAGATAACTAGAAAAAGGCTATACAAGCTCAAGTTCATTTACCATTTTTGCCATTAGTAATGAATACTCCCATTTCACACCACTGAAACAGTACTGGGAGCATTTTAAGGTTAAGTGTGTTGTCCAAGGATACGTTGACTGCAGAGAGTAGGGATCTAAACCCCGACCTTTCAACTGAGAGGCAATCAACTCTAGCGCTGATCCAAGCATTTCTCTTTTTGCAGAAGTGTATTATTTTCAATAAGCAGGAAATGAGGCTAAATCAGGTAAATTATCTCATTACAATTAAGCCAAATTGAATTCAATTTTAGAAAAAAAATGCTTATTTGGAAACGTAATGCATTACCGGTTTAAAATACTTCAATGAATACGCATCATTTGAAAAAATAATGCCATTAAAACTACATTTCTCAGAAAAAATATTCTAAAGACATTTTTGTGTTAAATCAACAGAGCACTCTATTATAGAGACACACTCTGGTGTACTCATACACACACACAACAACACAATAAGTATCTCCAGCAGAATAATTTCCCGATGAAATAAGAGCGAACCCGTTTAGGTAAATGGGACATTTATCATTTGAAAAGGGCAGCTGGGTGGATTGTTACGCACATCATGAAACACTGTCCTCCATCAAACCTGCAGAGAAATCGAAACCTGTCTTTGATAATATTCAGGAGAAGGCCATCCTGAAACATCAGCGGGTAATTAAAACACTCCTGGGAGAGGAGATGCATGGAGGAGCTGTCAGGTCACACAGCAGGAGAAGATGTGTGTTTACAGTGTGTGTGATGACAGATTTACTGCCAGCGATGGGGATGACAGGGGACCGTCCATCATCTTGTCCACCTGTGCACTTGTACGACTCCCAATTGCCCTTTCTGTGACTTAACATGCTCGTCTGCCAATCTGTGTTTCGATTACTAAACAACTGGATGGATGACGGAGGAAGGCAGCAGCTCTGAAAGTGCAGCGGCTGAGACAGGCAAGCAGAACTCCCAGAAGAGACTGCTGAATGGATTATAAAACTCTGCTGGGGTTCTTGTGTCTGCTTCCTCATCCGTTTGCCTGACCTGTGTATTCAATAGAACTTAGTTATTGTGTTAGTTTGAGATAGCAATGGCAATGGCAATGGCTTTTCCATAATTATGAGTTAATAGCTCAAGATCGTAAAAAACATTTAAAATCAAGTTCTTATCATGGGAAGGATAACAGCTGATGTCCTCTCAGGGCTTCCATAGAAAGCATTGCAGGCTTACATAAATATATTTTTATCTACTATGATAAATTCAGACTTTTCCAACATATTTACAAGTGCTCATATTGTGCTAATGATGCAACTGTGACTGGCTCTGCAGCCCTGGTATGCAGATGAATTATCTAAAATACAAGCTTGTATTTCTCAGTTCAGAAATAACACAGGGCTGCATCAAAAATGTCCTACATTTTTAGAAACAGTGAGCCTCATTCATTTATATCTTCCTAAGATTTTCTAAAATTCATCCTGAAGAAGAAGAAGACCCTAAGAAAAATCTGAGGCAGATTCATGACGCTGCTGTGAGATTTTCAGACCTGTGTTATCAAATTAATGAAAGCTGTGTGCTAATAAACTAGACGCCTGTTCCCTTTATACCAGATCTGCATAGAGCGCTCTCCCTTATTGTTCCTGTCCTATACTGCAGTCTGGCTCTGTATCCATCTTTGTCTCAAGTTTTCTTATATTTAAATTGGTGTCAGCTAAGCACTTTTATATTATTAAATAATGAGCAAAAAATACATTTTAATATGTCTGATTGTGTTTGATTTTAATAACAAAATGTTAAATTGTGAATATAAATTTAGCACTCAAGTAAGAACTTTAAACACATAAAAAGAAGTCTGAGTCCGTGTGGATAGATCTCAATCAGTCTTGCTCAAGCTTTGTCATGTTACACAGGAATGGGGCGTGAACAGCCCTTTTCTAGTCCAGTCACAAAATCTCATCTGGATTGAGGTCTGAGCCACTCCAGAACATTCACTTTGTTGTCTTTAAACCATGTCTGTGGGGCTTTCACTGTTTACTTCAGGTCATTAGTCTTGCTGGACATAAACCTTCTCCCAAGCTGCAGTTCTCTTGCAGACTGAATAAGATTGTCCTCCAGGATTGTCCTATATTTTGTGTCAGTCATTTTACCCTCTACCTTTACAAGCTTTACAGAACACAGTGGATGGTGTGTTTGTGGTGATGTGGAGTGTTTGGTATCCGCCAAACATCGTGTCTTGTCTGATGGCCAAAAATCACCATTTTGGTCTCATCAGACCAACGAACTTTCTTCCACTTGACCATGGAGTCTCCCACATGCCTTTTGGTGAACTCTAGTCCAGATTTAATGAGTTTCCTTCAACAGTGGCTTTCTCTTTGCCACTCTCTCATAAAGCTTTGATTTGGGAAGAACCCAGACAACAGTTGTTGTATGCAGAGTCTCTCCCATCTCGGCAGCTGAAGCTTGTAACTCCTTCAGAGTAGTCATAGTTGTCTTGGTGGCCTCTCTCACTAGTCTCCTTCTTACATAGTCACTTAATTTTGATGCCAGCCAGATCTCGGCAGATTTACACATGTGGAATATTCCTTCGATTTCTTGGCTATGGATTAACTCAAGGGGATGTTCAGTGCCTGGTAATTTTTTTTGTATCCATCCCCTGGTTTATACTAACATTTTCTTTGAGTTGCTTGGAGTGTTCTTTTGTCTTCATGGTATAATGGTAGCCAGGAATACTGGTTAACTAGGGACTGGACCTTCCAGACACAGGTGTCTTTATAATACAGTCACTTTAGGCACATTAAATACACTCAGGTGATCCCCCTTTCACTAATTATAAGACCGTGAGCACCAACTGAGCCCCTTTAAAGGGGTTGTATATTCATGCAGTCACTTTTTTACCTTACATATTTTTATTTAACTGACATTACTTTGTAGGAATCTGTTTTCACTAAATAATACTGTGAGACATAGCCTATATTTTCTTTTAATTCAAGTATTCAATATATTTTCCCACAGATTAAACTATGATTTTGAGCAGCATTATATCCACTTTCCAATGACTTCAGTATGTCACGCATGGTGTTAAGAAAATAATTGTTGGAATATTTTAACATTGGTCCCTTTTGTGTCTCTTTTTCACTCTTGTCTCAACTTCTGTGTTTGTGTGTGCCACAGCCCTGCAGCCTCATGCCCTTATATGGGCATAAAAGGAGCATTTCTCTATGTACATTAGGAAAAACATAAAAGAGCTCCCAGCTTACGTGGACATGGCCTTCAGTTATTAAAGAACACAGGTGAGAACAATTCAGCAGTTCAAGAAAATGCCAGGAATATTTCAAATTTTCATAAGAATGTATTTTTTTTAAAAACTTAAGAAACTATTGTTGAATGAGGATACATGTCTGTCTTTCATCCTATCAGACCCAAAGGAGCCTATAATGCCTGGAAGCTTTAGCAGATCCCTTAATAAGTTTCCCTAAATCAATGACAGTAAGACATTTAATATTACCAAATTCAGAATCATCATTCTAAGTAACTAATAAATAACTGTCAACCAGAATCCCTGGAGAAAGGCGCAACACCAATGAAAGCATGAAGTCATTTAACCGTAAACCGTGGAGTAATAAGCTTTTCTGTCTTATTATCCTGCGGTGTACTTAAAATGCAAATCATGTCCTCTATAGTGGCTGAATAAACAGCCAAATTAATGCCTTGGCTGCAGGAAACTGAGACCAGGCCCGAAAACTGATCAACGCTTTATCATTACCAATTGTATTTCTTAACAACATACATGTTTTACTTTATATATAGAAAATTATCCTCTGTGTTAGAGAGTAGCATTTGCAGCAACAGGTTGTTGTCTCTGCCAGGAGGTAAACATCACAACAGCTAGAGCCACAGTGACATTTCCTATGGAATCAAGCTGCAGCTGCAAGGCTTATATAGAATTCAAGCTCGCCTATCCATCATCTGTGTAAGATCCCCGAAGTGAAAACAGATAAAACCGTGCCCAAACGAGCATCTGGAGCCATCAGAAAAGAACCTGAGGCTAATCTTACATCATTACACCTGCTCATTCCTGCTGGCAGCGACACTTGTGAGAAGACGGTGGCTTGGTGCAGCATAAAGTCAAGGATTTGAATCTTTCACACAAGATAATACACAGTGAATGTTGCCTGGGGGCATATGGAATTGAAATCTTACAGTTTTAAACACAATGCAGCACTGCAAAAAAGGAAAAGGGAGATGAAAGCAGGAAAATAAAGGAGAGAACATGTGATTTCTGACAATTCAAAAGGCCAAAACATTGTCTTTCTGTCTCTATCTGGGTTTATGCTTCAAATCCTGCTGTGTCTTATTCTGATACATTTACATGCTGAGTATCACAGAAATCAAACTACAGCTCTATCTCACATCCAGTCACTTCTGCTTCAGTTTATAGAATATATCCTGTTTACCTCTTTCTGGTGGTACTTGATGGCCAGTTTCAGTCTTGCCAGGTCGTTGTTGCCCTCCTCCTCTAATAAGTTGATGTCGTCTCTGTAGTTCAGGATCATCTCCAGCTCTCTGGAGCTTCTCGTCTGATCCAGGAGGTCCTTGGCAAACTGTTTGCACTGCTGAGACAGCTCCTCATACTCTGATTTAAACTCATTCTCCACCTAAGAAAGCACACAAACACAGCTTAATATCAGGAGATTTACAAGAGCATCGCAGCCAAGATACAAAAGCGTTACGGCAAAGTGGTGGTTCTAGAGCAAACCTCGCCTCTGGGTGTTTTCCATAAAGTTGTTTTAAATGTGTTAACTTTTATTGGCACCATCTCTATAAGGAAAGTTTTCTAATGCAGTCAGTTTAATGTAAGGTTATTTAATCTAAAAAAGTAGTATACCCATGATAAGATATGATAGACATGCTGGAAAAGTTCATTAATTTAGTGTCAGTGAACATCAAAAGCACAGAGACGTATGCAAAGTAACATCAGGGCATGAGCTCTGAAATATTTTAATCCCAGTTTAGAAAATCTGACGTACCTCATTTAGGCTCTGCTTTTCACTTAAAATATATAAAATATCACAAACCATAGCAGACATGGATTCTGTTCTCATAGCTACTGCTGTGAATTTTCATAGCTAGTGGCATTTACCAAGACCAATTATTTTTACACTTGGCTAACAAATTGACAGGCTATCCAATGTAACATGATGGTACCATGAAAGTGCATATAAAGGTTAATTTATGCAACATGACGCCAACATTTCATTTTTGTAAAAAAAAATCCTATGAAATGATGTTTCCACTCCACTGGTCACTGTCTCTCTCTCTCTCTCTCTCCTCACCTTGCTGAGCTCTTGCAGCTCCCAGCTGAGCCTGAACGCCGTGAGGAACGGGTCCTCGCTGGAGAGTGCGATTAGCGAGGGACTTGACAGCGCTTTGTAGATGTTGAGGCGTGAACGAGAGTGTCTCAAGCTGTCCACGTCTGAACTGGACACACACTCCACGCAGTTACAGCGCACCTGCAGCATCAAACATAGGATGATACAATATCAATGAGTCTGCATCCTGCAACAGAAACACTGTATTCAATGTCAGCTATGTAGCACTGTGCAAAGATGTGTGCCTCAAACGTTGAAAAATCAATAATTGAGTTTTTGACTTCAAAAAGTATGTGAGGATTTAAACATTTTATAAGATACTTTAATTTGTAGCTAAGAATTAAACCCTTACCATTTGTTTTTCCAACTTATTATAACCTTAAAAGCATTTCCTGCAAATATAACTGATGTAAACACACAATTAATAGCATTTCAGTCAGGGAAAGTTTTGTCATACATTCAACCTTTTAATTGCAAAATTGATATACAGTTAGTCAAGCAGCATGCTGTGATTTTCCAGGGAGCGCATAGGTTATAAACCCAATATGAATAGATACATTAATAACAGTGTATACTAAATACAATAAAATTAATTCAAAGGCAATTAATCTATAGTAGCATGAATCTGAATATGAGGGTGCAACAAGTCTTATGCTATAAAGGAGGAGGCTGGAGTGGAGGAGGTTAAGCTTTGCCAGCAGCATTAATGCAAACAGGTATTAGTGAGAAGTATATCATGTATAAATACACTGCTGTTTTGAGAGAAAGACGTGTGATTGGCTGTGGGAGCTGGGAGGCGATAAATAGGATCAGGATGTCAGCTGATTATGGCTGGACGTTTTTTCACACCAAATTTTTTTGTTTCCAAATGGAAAAGAAACTACTCGAACCGGTTTCTTTTTATTTTTTATCAAGGCTATGTAACAAAATTGAACTGAATATTCCTTTAAAGGTCAAAGTGGGAGCTGTAAACTTGTTTTTAAAAGTGCACTATGGAGGTGTTTTACATTAACATTCAGGCTGTGAAAGTTTTTATCCACCACAGAGTCAGTGTCAGATAAAAAATGTTGGAAAGCAGACCAAAACTACTTTTGATTTCAAATTCTACTAAAATAATTTAGAGTCAATTTGATTATAAAACCTGAGCAGGATGTTTTTCTTTGTTTGAGAACACTGTGGTTACACACAAGCAATATGTAAGAAAAAATGTATCATTTTGTTTACAGGGTGCAATAATTAACGTAAAGTTAAAGCTTCTTGAAATAACTTTTACTTTTGGTAAAGTTTAACAGAAAATCTAAATTTTAAATTTTTAAAATCTTAATTGATTCATCGATTTTAATCGCTTTATTTCCCAACCTTTACCAGGGGTGAAAAGGCATGGACTATATAGATACCATCAACCTTGACCTTGGCTGCTGAGCAGCATGTGTGTTGATGTGTTGAGCTTGACTCTGCCCCTCCCACCCCCTCCACCCGCAGGTTGTGGCACATCAGTTCCTGTGATGAATCCTTGGCGCCCTACATGCCTAAAATTTATGCACATTACTGTGTTTGCCAAATTTTGTGCTAGAACAGTCGCTGTGTTTTGAAGAATCACCAAAATGGTACAACATTTAACACAATACAGCAGATGTGACAGTAATCACTCTAAAAAACAAGAGCAAAGGTAAACTCTGGATTTATAATTTTCAGCTTTGTGATCACATGGATAGGACAGAACTTCCTTCAGTTTGTTTATGTTTCACTCAGGTTCAAACATGTTTTAAAAATGCCCCCCCCCCAAAAAAAAAATAGATGGCCCAGGCTAGATATAGTGAAGGGAAGCCTGTCCCACGTTGTAGATCTGGATCATTTTGTTTAGCTGAGTATTAAGAGTGTGGATATTTTTCACATTCATATGGAAAACCACAGTGTTTAGGAAAGGAAGGACTTTTCAGAAAATTCTCTGAAGGTGATTGGTTGAATATTTTGTACTTAACATCCATAAAAGGGCAATCAGAGCAGCAAGACAAAATTAGGCAGGCATGCACATTAGGTCAGGTCTGCTCCCAGACCTGGCACAATTGTTTGAGACTGGACCCCTGCAAGATGGATCTGCCTGATGACGAACATGGAATCTGGCAAATTCACCTGCTTTACAAAGGGGGAAAGCTCATTCTGATTGTATGTAATGTAAATACATAGTGTGCATGCGTGTACTAAATGCTGTCACATCGGAATCAGATCTTAGGACCAGCATGTTCATGAATGACACATAATTACTACGTGTTGTACTGTATTTCAAGATGCAAGTTTAATTTAAAGAGTTCAATTCAAGGAAGTCCAGTGTACTTCCAAACTAAGGAAAACACTTGGTTTGGTCACAAACACTTAAAAAAAATAAGAACTAAATTAACTGTGGCCTCCATATCTAAATAAGCTAAGAGACTGGTGCTAAAGTGCACCATCTAGATGGCATTTGTATCATCTACATGTAATATTTACTTATCACTTCCTAACTGCTACTGCTGCAGTCAAAAAACTTAAAGTAGCACTTAAGTCTCTGCTTCTTTGGCATTTAGGAGAAATTGAGTTTCATTTAGCTGATAAAATTGAGCACACAATTCACAGCACAAATGAAATAAGAAAGGTGAACCAACCTCATGTGGCTGCGGCATTGACACGCCTTTCTGCACCAGGAGCTTGATAATTTCATAGTTGTTGGTGTGAGCAGCGAGGATGATGGGAGTGATGTCAGGGGTGAAGTCAGAAAACTGCTTATCCAGTAAGATAGGAGGAACCTTAGAGAGGAAAGGAGAGAAAACACTTGAAACACACATACTTTATTTAAGAGACTCTTAAAGCTGCACATTTGGCCTTGGCTTTATGTGATCGATCACCAATCATAAGGCCTCATGGTCTTGTTCTGTCAGGTTTAACAGGCAGGCTCAGAGCTCAAAAGAAGTTATTGGTTTGATTAAACACAAAGCTAGAAAAATAGTTTGACCTCTGAGTCCAGTTCTTTATACTCAGTAAAATTGAAAAAGCAGGAACAACAAATCAAGCGTTATATCTGTTGACAGCTGCAGAGAAAACTTTTCAAACACCAGTGAGGAATTCTGCCCTCGGTCAAAGTTTGAGACACCGTGCCATACATATCAAACCTGCTGTACAAGGTCAGGCAGCAGTCTGGTTAAAAAAAAAGAAAATCAGTATTGCACACGTGTCAGAGGGAGTCATTACGCTCAGAATGAATCTCATTCCACCTAGCGCTCTTATCATCCACTCCAGCTAAGCCCTTATGCTAGTCCCCGTCCATTCAGTGGAAATACACGGCTGCAGGCTCCAGAGGAGTAAGCCGCCCCTTTTAGCTCCTTTTAATTGAAGGCCTGTTATCTGATTCTGGATAAGAGAGAAGTTGGAAAACATCTCAGCATGTTATGAGCGGTTTAGAAACTTAGAGCAAACAGGGAAAAAGATGGAAGGCCACTTTTGATAATATGAGAACTACATAGTGGTCTAATAGAGGAACAACACTTACATGAGCTTGTTGAGTTGCACCTGTCTCGTTTACTGTCACGATGAACAAGACAGGAGAAATAATTTGTAAAACCACATTCTAAACTTCATCAGATGCAGTCTGACCTATAATCATAAATTTCAGCTCCCCCTTACCTATGATGCGGTATGGAGCAGTAAATAGTCAGGTAGGGTAAGGGTTAGGCTACCAAAAGTTAGGAGTCAAAAACATGAACTGTAAAACCTGATTACAGAACAATTAACAAAGCCAAGTAAACAGTCTGCTTACAGGATAGAGCTTGTCCTCTATGAATACACTCTAATGTAGCTAGGCTAAAGCTAACAAAGCCACATTAGCTACCTTTGTAATGTAGATAATATCAAAAGCTAACTAAGCTTTATTAATCCCATCAGCTACATAGGTAACATAGCTATGTAGCTGAATCTAAAGCTAACAAAGCTATGTTAGCTATATAGGTAATGTCGCTACATAACTCATGTAGCTAAAGCTAAAACATTACTTGTTTGTTTATTAATTTTGTATTGTGTGTTGGTATGTATGGCTTTATGTGTGTTGGACCCCAGGAGGAATAGCCAATTTTGCTAATGCTAATGGGATCCTAATAAAGAAAGAAAGAAAGTAAGAAAGCAAACAAAGCTATGTTAGATTATGCTGCGTATGCTAAAGCTAGACCTGTTTTAGAAGAAGTTACACAAATGGTGGCTTCCTTGTAGCTTTATTAGCTTTAGCTAAAGCTATTGAAGCTACATTGGCTTCTATCTTACAACGTTACATTAACTATGTCGCTAGCTTAGCTGTGTTTACTTTAGCTCAAGCTAATGGAGCTTAAGAGAGCCACTGTTAGCATGACTGCTTCCAAAATGGATCTTTATTATTCCCGGACTTGATGTCTGACCCTTTTTTCTGTTTTACTTATGAAATGTTGCTTCGTCTGACTTGTTGGCAATGTGGTTATTTCATGAATGTAACTGCCAAACTACATTTAAGGAAAAAAAAAAAAGAAATTGTAAAGCATCGTACTTTGTCACTTCCGTTCTGGCAGATGCAGCACCCAACAGTGGTGGTTGGAAGGCTGTTACCTGCTATTTGCTTGTGCTAGATTTGTTTTTATTAATTGAAATCAAAATAATGTTATTTCAGTTGTCAGTATGTTTACCATTTACACAATAATTTACTCATGAAAAGGCACATTAATGAAGTTCTCTGTCAAAAATGTTTGTTTACAGAGTTAACACATTTGCACCCCTAGTGTCCAGACTAAGAAATGTAATACTGTTAAGAAAAGCCTCATGTTCTAATATGGGCCATATTTCATTTTATTTTGTAAAATTTGAAGTGGGACAAAAAATGGACCACTGGGGGCAGTTGGCCCCCGGGCCATAGTTTGGACACCCCTGCCTTAAGTCCATTATTAGTGAAAACATAAATAGTATCAGTTAAACTCTGTTAAATAACTGTTCTCTGGGGAAAATGTGATGCTTTTATTTTTTTAATAAACATTTCATCAGCTGTGGACTTATTTTATCCTGTTATTACCCGTGTAGTTTACTCTCAGAGCGGTCAGGGAGCAGCAGAAACTCTAAAAAAGTGGCGCGGAGTCATGTCTGAGCTTTGTCGTATTTTACAGAGGAGGCTGGTTTAATAAGCTCTTCTCTGTTCTCTGTGTGGGAGGAGGAGGAGGGACATCAAATAATCCACATCAAACAAGCTCAGCCTCTGCCCAAGCACGGAGCAGGATGAGTGCAGACAGGTAGATGTGAAGTTATGATAATAGTGAGAAAAAATGATCCAAATGATAGCCCACTTGTTCGTGTAATACCAATCTGTTACCAAAATAGAAGTCAGTTACAGACCAACAGCTACCCTATTAAAAATGAAACATTATCACAGCGTGCTCTGGCTTTTGATACTCGTCTCAAGCCCTCCTGCTGTTTTTCAGCTGGGATTCCACATCATCACAGACAATGTTAAAATTTAAAAAGCTGGTATTAAATGCACACTGGGCAGCTTTGTTTGTGAGTGACACTGTGGAAAATAAGCCTAGTCCTCTGTGGTCATGCTCACTTTGTATCATAGCCCGTGTTAAATTTAGAGGAGAGCAGGATTCCTTTAGGCTGCTGTCTTTATGCGCAAATACGCAAGCATGCAGGTTGAACTGAGTCCCAAAACAATGACAAAATTGGATTATGAAAAGATAGAGATAAAAATACAAAAGAGAAACAAAAAAGAAACGCCTGAAGGTCCTTTTAATTAAGAAACACCATCAGCTCCAGTGTTTGTGCCTCCGACAGACAGAGGCATATCTGCACTGAGAGGATAATACATGAAGCTGTTTAAAACCCTGATATCAGATGTGATTCTCAGCAGGAAAACAAATAAGCCACAGCGCTCCGAGATTATTACAAACACATCATTCAGACAGGCTGCAAAATAGAAAGACAAATGCAAACAGTTCCCAGAAACCATCAAAATAAAGCTCCTTATTAATAAATCGGAGAAGAGACGGGCTACAGAAAGGATGTTCTTTTTCCCACACAGCCTTTTGATATAATCAATGAGTCTCTCTTGGGGGAATTTGGAAGTGCTGGAGTGATCTGTTTTCATAACACAGTCATATGAGGTAAAGAAGCATGTTGGCTCAGAGGCCTAAAGACACAGAGGAAATGTAGAGGCTGATAGGTGTCACAGCTGAGGGAATAAATGGCTCCAGCCTTCTGTCTGCTCTATCTATGCATCTGTCATTTTCTCTTCTGCACTATCTTTACCCACTTTATTCTTACATTCAAATTTATTAACTCCTTTTTTATCTTGAATTGATTTTTTTTAGCCAATTGGACAGCTGGATAATACTTAATTAAGTTGATATGTACTAACGGACTCAGAGTGGGGAAAGCAGGGACTGCAAAATGGGTGTGTTAGATTTTCATCTCTTCATATTTATATCATCTGACTACAGACAGACAGACCCCCCTTATATTAAGAAAAACAGAAGCAAAAGATGGAGATGTTTACATTGAATCAATTTTGTTATTTCCATTTTATTTTATTTGTAAAAGGACCATGCACAAGATTGAATATAAATATGTGATGCATTGTACCAGAGTTAACTTAAGGTAATTTACATTAAGTGGAGAATCCTCCCACGTGGAGCTGCCATGATCAAAGCCTACACAAAGACAGACAGCTTAATGTATTTTTGATGTGGCTGGGTCATTCTGGGCCTGTGTCCACAGCTGATGTATTTTGCACTTGCAGTGCCCACAACCTTTCAAAGCACTTCTCACCAGTTCTTAATGTTGTTAGACTATAGCAGGTGAATTTCTAAGATTGTTTTTACCTTTATTGAGAGAGGACAGCCAACAGTACAAGAAACATTGAGAGAGAGCAGGGGAAGGCATACACCAAATGTTGCCCAGACTGGGAATTGTGTGCGTTAGTGCGTTTAGGACTATTAAGTACATCATGCAATTAATACAATTTTCCTTTACTTAAGGTTATATCACCAAGAACACATTACTAACAATGTGAAGGAATCCTGTACTAATATTAGTGGCAGCTGCAGACCTAAAACATTAACCTCAAAAAGACAAATTAGATCAGTTTCAAATCCACCATCAGCCAATCAGCCAAGCAAACATCGCCCTGGGTGCACATGTCCCATTTGCATGCATGTAAATGAGGGAATAATTTGGCACAAAATTACTGTCTCATAAAACAGATGTGATGTGCATGGATTGTTTGCAATCATGTGATCCTGAATGTCCACTGGGGGTCAGGAATGAATAGGAACAGAGAAAAAGTATTACTTTACAGTTATAAATGGACCTCTATGTCATCATCGTCAGATAAAACTTGTGATGTTGACGTCTGTTGCAGTGTGAGATTGTAAACTCTCTTGGTAAATAATTGACCATAAATCTTCAAATTAATTAATCGATAGAGTATTAACTTACACATATTGAATTCCCTCAGCTGTAGCTGATTAATAACTGATATCCAAGAATATTAGTTTGTATAATAATAATAATGTGTTATCTGTTATAACACATCAGTGGCACCAGACACTGTGTGGTCACTGTGTTTTTTTATACAGTCTGAGTTTCACATCATTATCTAATGCAATGATTCTCAAATCCGGAAAAATGTTGCAGAAAGCCCACCAGTATACACACACACAACACTATTCCAGCCACAGAGGGATGATACGAGCACGGTGTTTATCCTAAATCTGATTCTTTACACCACAAGACTTTTCACTTGCTGGATCCGTGGAAGGAACATTACCAGACTAACCTTTGCTCACTCCTGGATCTAATCATACAACATCACAAGTAAGAGGCTTTGATCTGTTCAGAACTAGCTGTAAGTAGTGTTTCATGTGCATTTATTGAAAGATGTGTTTGGTGTCTTATTTTTACCTCCGCCAAGGAGGTTATGTGATCAGCAGGGTTTGTTTGTTTGTTTGTTAGCAACATAACTCAAAAAGTTATGGAAAGATTTTGATAAAATTTTCAGGAAATGTCAGAAATGGCATAAGGAAGAACTGGTTAGATTTTGGGAGTGATCCAGATCACTGTCTGGATCCAGGAATTTTTTAAAGGATTCTTTACTATTGGGAGATAGGGCTAATGGTGGAAGTCTGCGCTCTCCGAGTGCTTTTCTAGTCTTTGCTTATGTGTTGTTGATTTACTTTGCTGTGCTCATTTATGCCCAGTACAGTGCCTTCACTTACACAAAACATCAGTGTGACTGTCGGTCAAAATCAAGGCACTTAATTCTAAGACTGATTTTTTTTGGTTGTCGTTCTCTGTCTTCATGATGGTGCCAAGTTAACTGTTCATTTGGATTAATAATTTGAAGTATTTATTTAATCATTCTAATATTTTTTAATAACCAAAACCTAGCATTATAAATCCCAATAGTAGTATTAAGAGAAGTCCTCTTAGTTGTTGCCCAATGTTGTAGTGAAGCACATTTCAGCATTTATCCACAATCCCTCCTCTACATGTTTCCTTTCTCATATAGGATTCTGTACAAGTACAACCATCAGTTAGTCCGTCTTATTGAGCAACTGTCTTTTGTGTAAAATATAATCATTAATGATTTGTTAAAAGACGTCTTTGAGACTGGCAGTGTTCCCATAGTGTGCAGCAGTAGGAAGCCTTTCTTTGCTTGCCATGTGGGCAGGTATAAGAGTGTGATGTCATGCAAAAACTATGAATACCAGCTCCTGAGAGACAGAAAAAGAAATGATGAATTTAAGTGTATGTTCCAGTCAGTGCTGTCATATAGCAAGCGAAGTAAAGTGTTCACTGGGTAGATAAGAATCAGTGAAGACGCCAGTCTGACCATAATTTAGCAGTATTTGTTTTTATTACAGTGACTACGCCTCTAAACAGGAAGTTCTTACGTCCTAAAAGAAGTTTGTTTAACAACCATAATTTGGAGATCTCAACCCAATCTGAATCTCCTAGATTAACAAACATCAAACACACTCTAATTTCAGACAAACTGTCTCCATGTTTACCTCAAAGAGCTTACTCAGTAAACCTCTCTCTGTTAGACCTATTTCTTTTCCATAACACAGGGGGAAGGCTTATGAAGACAGCTTTTTGAAGTGTCAGCTTTTGTAGTTGCCAACAATACATGGTCAATTATTTTAGATGGAATAAAAGCCTCCAGGCGTAGCTTTGAAGCTACACATTGAATAACAGTATTTAAACAGCTGACACTGCATTGTGGCACTTAGTTAGATCCCAAATCTCTCCTGTAATTTGGCATGTGGGCTACTCTGCTGTATATCATGTTTTAGACACAGCTTGGCTGTATTGATCAGCACTCATGGGGATCAAAACACAGCAGGGATTCAGGGATAACAATGCATGCGCTGTAGGTTGCATAAAGTAAACATATAAACTGTATATGAATAAGATAGCAAGTCTCCCAGAGGCTGGAAAAAAATACTGACAAGGCTTCATAGTCCTGACTTGTGTAATCAGCACACAGTACGCTGGCCCTAAAATCAATACCTCAATTTAAAAAATGCACTACCCTTAAGAGATTTCCCTGACAACCCACACAAGTACTTCACTACACCTTATAGAGGACTTACAACATATGAGTGTAATGTGAGCAGAAGTCAATTAGTTAAAAAAAGAAGGCTTAGACTAGAAGAAGTCAGCGGGCTACAGGACAAAAGTACAAAACCAAGCTCTTCACGCTGCCGTGAGAGAAAAGGTGACTCATGCCCTCTGGTCTGCAGCAACTTCACTAGCTAAGGAGTCCTACATGACAATCAATGCACATTTTGTTGACAACAAGAGGAAAATGCATCCCTACATACTGCAGACTAGGCTGATGCACAGCAGTGGTCATACTCAAAAGTCGTTCATCTATAGAGGAATAGGCCCAGGGGCCGAATCTGGCCCTTGGAACAGTTAAATGCGGCCTGCAAGATTATCTCATATTTCTGTTATAACTGGCACATCAGTATGAGGTCTGCAGAATTCCTCATGTATAAAAATTTAAACTTATCCTTGATGATTTAAGATATCCTTGTTAAATCATAAAATCTGAAAAAAAGGTATAAATATATTTAGATAAGAAGTCAGGAATTAAAAATGAAATCTATTTTGTTTTAATCTTCTATTTTCAACTTTACATCTCACAATTAGGACTCAAAGTTAGGATTTTGACTTTTAATTTCATACGCTGAGCATTTCAACTCATAATTTTAACTTCTCATATTATATTTTGAGCTTTAAGATTCATAATTCTAAATTTTAATTCATATTTTGACCTTTTTAACTTAATTATTTTGTCTCATATTTTCAACTCCAAACTTAGACCTAATAATCCCATAGTTTGACATTTAGACTCACAATTTAAAATTTTGAATCACATTTTGACTTTTCATTTCATGATTACAAATTTTATTACATATTTTGACCTTTTAACTTGTGATTTTGACTTTCTTTCTAATATATTTGCCTTAAAAACATTATTTTTCATTTTCAATTCCATGTTTTGACCTTTTTGAACTAATAAATTTACTCATCTCAGATTGTGAGCCTTCAAACTTATCTTTAGAATTTTTTAAATGTCAAGATCATTTATCATCAGTGCTAATTTTTTTTTCTTCATATTTTATTACTGGTAAAATGAGGTTGACAGTTTCTGGTTTAAAAAGGTGACCCTGTTAGACCTTCAGGTTAGACCTGAATCTAGAATCTGGCCCCTGCTGTGATTGAGTTTAACACCCTTGGATTACAGGAAAAAAGCAATGAAAACATGAAAATGTAGGAAATGTAGCTCAGTTAGCTGTGTAAGCTACAGAGATAAAGAAGCAAAGTAGCAAATGTGGCAACAGCTAAAGCGACAAATAGCTACAATAATGGAGCTACGAAGATAACTTACTCTAGGTAGCTTTGTTATTGATTCAGTTTGTGTAACTACATTAGCTGTAGCTACGTTTAGTAAAGTCCATGTTGCTAAAGCTTACTAGCTACATTGGCTTACGTAGTAATGTTTGTAGTTAATACAAATTAGTTACAGTGCCCTATAGGTACTGAAACATGATTGGGATGCTATCCGGAGCCAGAACATGTGCAGTAGGGGAAGTGGTAAAGATGGGAGTAGTGGCCACAATTCTGCTACAAACAGCACTCAGGCCTGATAGTCCACTTACAGAAAGTTGAAAGACTATTGTGTTAGTTTTAGAAATGTTTTTCCCTGCTTTTCCTCTACTCTGCTTATCCGGTTGAGAATGCAATGCAGTGAGCTGCATTTGTCTATCATCATCATCTCATAAAATAAGTCATTTAAAGTCTTTAGATAAGGGAACACATGGAAATTTAAACACATGATAAAGAATTAACTTTGATGATAAAAACCATGTTTTAACAAATATTCATTTCGTGAGTATTGTAATTTAAAATCTAAACCATATCCCATTGTTAACATGGAAGAGGAGGGTTTAAGACAGGGGTGTCCAAACTTTTCTCCACTGAGGGCTTCATACTGAAATATATGAGAATGGTGGGGCCGGTTTGGTATACCAAACCTTGAGGGTATTAAAGTTAGTAAAACCAATCTAATATAGGTTAAGAATTTCTTAGTGATTTTGAGTCCTCACATGGCTAGTTAGTGGTCGACAAATAGCCAATCAATTCAACGACTTTGGGGAGGCCAATCAGATTTCAGGAGGCCCTGGTTGGCCCTGGCTACCACTGGTTATGCACCTAGAATGCTGTTGGTGCTGCCATTTTCCACGGTGATCAATTAGGGCGTTATAAATTGAGATGTAGTTATTACTTGGTTGCCAATATGTTTTTACCAGTCACAGTGTCATCTTAGTTTAGTCACAAATTAAAAAAACATGGAAAAAACCTTCATGTCAAAATGCTTGTTTACAAAATTAGCACGGTAGCACCGCCTGGTGCTTAAATAAAGAAGTACAATAGAGTCAAGCAAATGCTTCATGTATTAATGTAGGCCATATTTCACTATATTTTTTTTAAGTTGCTGCGGGCCGATCAAAAGTGGATCATGGGCCGCATTTGGCCCCCAGGCTATAGTTTGGACGTCCCTGGTTTAAGATATATACTGCAGCCTGTCAGCAGGGGGGGCTCTGAATCATCTGGCTCTCCTTCTCCTGAGCTCTTGATGTGTCCATTCATTCTACAGTCTATGGCACATTTTAAAAAATTATGTATGGCCCGTATTTACAAAAAAAAAAGATAAAAAGGTCTCTTTAACTCACTACTCTATTAAATATAGTGAACTTTATTAAATTAAAAAAATACAAAAGTTGTTCCTTTAAGTATTCAAACCCAAAAAAGGAAAAAAGGAATGCACTTAGTCTGTATGGAAAGCAAACATCATGGATTCTATTTTCTTCTGATACTGTGGTAAAAAGCTCCCTATGTTTGTACTGCCACTATCAAAACTCAGTAGAGCACACTAATCTTCCATCCCCACTCCTCCTCACCTGCATGCCTCCACTGGGCTTCTTGTGATTTAGCAGCAGCTCCACGGCTCCCACCACCTCTTTACGGATTGCGTGGAGCAGGGCATCACCGACGTAGACGTTGAAGCTCAGTAATAGTTCGATGATTTCCAAGTTCTCATTCTCGATTGCAATCAGCAGAGCTGTGCGGCCGAGGGGGTCGATGCAGTTGATGTTGATCTTGAAGTAGATCTCTGCCTCCTGACAAAATAGAAATTTGATTGAAATGTAGGGTTTGTCCCAAGCGTGGCAGCAGCGCTTGATTTAAAAGAACATCATCGATGAGAAGGGAAAAAAGACAACAAAACGCATGATTCACAGCCAGTTTAGATCAAGCTATGTGTTTTCTTTTTTCTTTTTGTCTTTTCAAATGGCATCATGCCAGACTACACAACAAAATCCTTCTCCTGCCAACAGACTGGCAGCACTAAAAGTGTGATGCTGGCCAGTCACTGCATGCCATCTTCACAATGTCTTCATGACTGTGTGTGAGTTCATATGCTTTGAGCTCTGAAAATAACCAACTAGAAAAGCACTCAGAGAGCACAGACCTCCGCAATTAGCCCTATATCCCAATAGTAAAGAATCCTTTTAAAAATTCCGGATCCGGATCACTCCCAAAATCTAATCAGTTCTTCCTTATGCTATTTCTGACATTTCCTGAAAATGTCATCAAAAACTGTCCATGACTTTCTGAGTTATGTTGCTAACAAACTAACAAACAAACAAACAAACGGAGGCAATTAATCAATCAATTGTTTATACATCACCAAATAATAACCAAAGTTATCTCAGGACACTTTACAAAGAGGGCTGGTCCAGCCCATACTCTCTGTTGGAGCCTGTTAAAATTGAGAGCAGCATTAATCATTAATATCATAATAAAAAACAAAGAAAACAAAAAACAAGAAACACCCTACTGCCAGCGTTGTCAGTTTGGACAATCCTGCGGTTCCACCAGCCAGGTACCTTCAGTGCATGTCTAAGCTTCAGGTTACGTCACCAGAGTAACATGTCAGTGCCTCTCAAGGGGGTATCTGACTTCACTTATGTACAACAAAAGGACAACAAGATGCTTTGTCCATGTTACTATACAGTAAGTGATCTAAATAAAGCTAAACGCTGCAGTATATTGTGGTTTTACTCATTAAGTATCATCAACCAACATTTGGCAAACTTGGGTAACTTTTTTCAGCTTTTTGTGGAGTTTAGAGATGATTTGGAGCAGACATTACCTGTCCTTGCATGCAGATAGCTGTTACAAAACATCATTCAAAGCTACAACACTGTTAGATGACTGCTGATGGGTTTGTTCTACAGGGGATTTTACTCCAACTTTTTTTTCCCTTTCCACAAGGACTGTTTTCCTGGTCACAGCCAATGCTTACTGAACTGCATGAATAGCAGGAGATAATTTACTCGTAATCTTTAAGGGTAATCTTGCAGACATGTTTGTCCAGCAGCAACATTTTAGTATAGAGACAGTGATCAAAATTGGGAAGGATAGCAAAGCAGGGCTTAATTAACTTGCTTGCTTTCTTGTCTTCCTGCACTCTGCTGTTTTTGCAATGCTATGTGGTAAACTCTATACTTGTGCAAGCCCTCATGCATTGGATCCCAGGCACTGTGAGTCTACCAACCAGCTGGTCTGTAGCAATTTTTCTGTCTACTCAAGGTCTGACACTTGTCAGGGTAAATAAAGGCTGCAGATGTTATTTGGAAACAAGGAGACTATAATCACAGCTGCAGATGTTACTCATAAATCTTCTGATCCTTTTTTCATTAATCCAATTAGACTGGAGTTTAATATCCATCCATTCATCCATACTTTAAGTCACTGTATTCAGTCATCCATGTACATATCGATGCATTCTTCTTCAGTGCATTTATCTAAATACTCACCTCCAGAGCCTGCTTGACACTAGCATAGTCCCCCTTCTCCACAGCTCCTAGGTAAGTTTTCTCCAAGGGCGACAGCTCTGACTCGGCCCGCACAATCCTCAGCGGGATGCGGTCCCGGTAAGAGGAGCTGTCAGTCCGCCGATAGTACAGTTGAGACATTTCCCCAAGCTTCAGCTTACCAGCACTCTGCTAACACGGCTACAGCTGCTGCCAGGCTGGGGGGGCTCACACTGGAAGGGACAGGGACAAAGGTGTTATAGGAGGAAGATGCTTGGCACTGGATTTCACAAGTAAGAAAAGCTGAGAGAAGAAGGACAAGGACATAGAGTCAGAGGTGAGAGGACTGCAGAAGAAGACAGAATGAAGCAGATCAATAATAGCTGCCCATTGAAAAATATTCTCATGTCTTAAAGCTGATTCATATCCGACTGTTTCAAAATGCTTCAACAGCAGTGAAGAGATTCTGCATTAATAAACTGATTTTAAGTCTACTGACTTCATGTTTACTTTCCAGAAGTGTCATTGACACATTTATTTGGCTCTTCTTTCACTGAGAAGCCTCTCGTGATCTTTCCTTGCAAAACATTCCAAATTAATGAATAAATCTTGGTGAGCTGGAGGTATTTCGTTCAATTTCTAACTGCCAAACATTTGTCAAACAGACTTTGATTTCAACATCTTAAATAACCAAACTAATATCTGAAATGCTCTATTGTACGACACAAAAATCAGCCTTACAAACAGACACTATAGTATATTTCCCCTAAGGCCTTTTAGCATGGTTGCTCTCTCAGTCAAAGATGTGTAAACCTTTAACTCCTCTAAGTCTGAGATAATGTCATTGCCATGTTTTCTACATGGCTGACAGCAGATGCTTCTAGAACTTTTGGGCACGATGCTTCACAGAGACAAGACTTCACAGAAACGCAGCGACACTGCAGAGTAACACTCTCCCTACAAGGAGACGTCCCTGATATCATGTTACAATCAAACCTGCAAGCAGTGAGAGCAACAAATACTCTCTAATGATTAATTATTTAACTTAACAAAACCAGGTGTTCCTATGACATAATTGAAGCCATTTTACTTTTTATGGACAAGGATCTCTTTGAACTTTGTTCTGTTTATCCTGGCAGCTGTTCTGTAGATTTGATTATGGGGGAATTTCCAGTGATATAAGGGATGTAGAATAATATGTCCTCCCCATGACTAACTATAGTGACTATCCACTAATGGTAGTTGTTATATTTTCTGAAGTGTCCGTTTCTGGTAGGCCTACCTGTTGCTCTCTTGGTTGTACTAATAACCACACACAGATAAAAGTGTGTCTTTAACAGCTGTGTTTAAAGCATGCTCTTCACTGTATGAATGCATCAGGGATGTGATTCTTATACAGAATTTCAGATTTGTCAGTTTGAAGAGATGACCACTTGAATCACTGATATTTTTAACGACACATATTAAAAGAGGGATAATTTTTTAAATGATAATAATTTCAAAACATTTAGAAAATAGAGAGAGAGATGGCAAAGCTCTGACTGGGATTTTAAGCATACAAGATGTGTGCCCCAGCTCCTTTAACAAAAAGCGATGATTCTTATTATTAGGGCTGGGCAATTCATTGATATTTAGATTCAATCATAACATGTCCCACAATTTTCAAATCGCAGACGGTGCAATATTTCTTTGACCTTAAATGTAGTTTACAATACCAGTTTAACACATCTTTGGAGGCAGAAATGTTATCCCCTAAACTAGTGGTTCAACCACTTATATTTATTAAATGAAAAATGTTGTAGTTTGGACCATAAATGGTGCATAAGAGATTGCACAAAGAAATACGTTTGAAAAAAGCTCATCATAGGTTTTATTTTATTCCATTTTTCCCAAGACAGCATGGAAATTTGGTAATTTGTCAAGGAATTTCCTAATTATCCTAGGAAAACCAGCTTTCTTAGCCCTATCACTTCCACTTTGTTATAATACCACTGACAGTTGACTGTGGAATATTTAGGAGCAAGGATATTTCACCACTGGATTTGTTGCACAGGTGGCATCCTATCACAGTACCACGCTGGAATTCACAGAGCTCCTGAGAGCGACCCATTCTTTCACAAATGTTTGTAGAAACAGTCTGCATGCCTAGGTGCTTGATTTTATACACCTGTGTACATGAAAGTGATTGGAACACCTGGTTTCAAACATTTGGATTGGTGAGTGAATACTTTTGGCAATATAGTGTATGTTCTGTATGTTAACTTTTTGGTCTTTATACATCATAAACTTTTTGCCACACATATGTTTCCTAGCACTCATTCGGACCCACTGGAAACAACTTTGCAGCCCACTTTTGAGTCCCACCCCACAAGATGAGAACCACTGCTCTACACATCATAAAAGTTCAAGATTTTACTCGCTCTTTTAGGTCCACTGTGTGTCTCTTTTCACTCATTAAAGGGGACATATTTTACACTTTTAAGACAAGTTTACATGGGTCTCAGGGGTCCCCAAAACATGCCTGTGAAGTTTGTTGCTTAAAAAACACTCCAGTATTGGATTTTTGCATGTCTAAATGAGCTGTTTCTGTGTCTGTGGCTTTTAATGTTACTGAGCAGTATGACTACACCCCTCTCAGGAAATGGATATGGCTTAATGGATGTAGCTCTCCTGAGCTGAGAGGAGGATTAGGAGAGGAGGGCAGCACTTTCTTCCAAGCAGGGAGGGCCAACCAAACCTGTGATTACTCCCCACATGACATCATGAGGGGAAAATCTGAGAACAGCTTGTTTCAGTACACATCTTCTGAAAGGTGGAGAAAGAGAGGGATGGAGGGAATAGATTTTTCTGGTACTTGAGGGGATTTGTGGACAGGCCAGGGGCACATATTTTTGTTAGAAAAGCCTGAAGAAGTGATTTTTGCTAATATGTGACCTTTAATGAGTGGATTAACAGACACGCAGCTGCAGAACTGCTATAAGACAAAGAAAATTGCCTTTGCTTTTTCTTAAATATGTAAACTGGTGTAAAATCTCGACATTTTAAATTTGGGTTGTTGTTAGGATTTAAATGATGGATGCTACTCTGCACAATAAAAGTAAAGCTAGAGCCAGCAGGTGAAAGTTTCATTTAGCACCTGAAACAGAGAAAATAATTATTTAATAAAAATTCTATGAAGGCGACAGCTGACCTTTCCAGAGGAAACAATCTCCACTTCTGAGACAAACTAATAAACATGTATTTATCACTGAAATCTTTTGTGTTATTTGTTCAAAAAGGGGAAAAACTAAAACGACCAGTTGAGATTTCTCAAAGCGCATTTGCTTCCCTTCTTCAAATGAGCAGTGACATCCTCCAGTCGCTGCTGGTTGCTTGGTAACCTCACAGTGACTGCATGGCAATCAATAATGTAATGTTAGGTTTTAAACCAACAACCCCAAATGTTCTCTCACCCTGATGTGCTGCAGCAGCAGTAATTCGTGTCAGCCTAATTGCAAGTTAACACCACAAAGTGGGAGAATATTTAAGCCACGCTGTCAGCCGCTGTTCCTAAGCAACATTTCAGATACATTATGTCACCTGTCACATTCACTTACAGCCCAGTCACCACTCGCTGCTCCCTAATGGCATCTCATTTCCCCCCTTGAAAGAAAACAACTTCAAAAAACATAAAAGAAAGATTTGCTCTATGGAGAACTTTTCCAACTCCAGGGCTTCTCTTACAGCACATTTTCACACCTCATTTGAGACCCTGAGCGCTAGTTTGATATTGCTATGGCCTTTTGCTAAATAGTTTTACTTTGAAACAAAATACCTCTGAAGTGCCACATGGGGACCCTGCAGCCACTGCTGCAAAGTAACTTAAGGCTGCAGAGTAGAAATCAGACACAATGCAGAGAGAGTGCTACAGCAGTGTAACAGGACATCATGGTGCCACAAGAGGAGCATACGTGGTATGGCTATCAAAAAATTAAACTAATACTTTAATACAGTTTCATTGAACACCATCTGCATCAACACACCGCTGCATTCAGGTCTTCCTCTGATCAAAGCAGTGCAGTAAGTCTTCTTCAGACAGTTGTCTCGGAACTTTCTTTTCTTAACTTCTGACACAGACTGTTCCTTTGAGCACAGATTTGATCTTGGGAAAAAGGAAAAAGTCACACAGTGCTAGATCAGGTGAATAGAGGGTGATCAAGCACTGTGATTTGTTTTTGGGTCAGAAAGTGCTTTACAAAGAGCACAGTGTGAGCTGACACTGTCTTGATAAAGAATGAAACCAATTTTTCCACAATTTTGCTCTCTTACTTCAGACTTCTTATCACAGTTTTTCCTAGAACCTGTTTGGAATAGTCTTGATTCACCATTGACCCCTCTGGAACCCACTGCTCCAAAAACCTCTAATGTCAAAGGAAACAGTCAACAAGGACATGATTTGGACTTGCTTTGTTGTGCTGTCTTCATTCTTGGTGAAAATGGTGTTTTCCAATGCACTGACTGTTGTTTTGTCTCAGGATTGTACTGGAAGATCCAAGTTTCAAGCGGGTAATCACTCCTCCTAAAAAACTGGGCTTCTTTCAGTTTATGTCTCAACAAATTTGCCTGAAATTTTTCCTTTCGATTAGGAGCCAGAAGTTTTAGAACAGCTTTGGCACACACTTTTTTCATGTTCAAATTTTCATGCAAAATTTGCCAAATTGTCTCTTTATTGATGGAGAACATTTCTGCTATCACTGAGTCATCGATCATTTCATTTGTTTAATTTGTTGAATGTTTTCAGAAGTTTTTGATGTGCATGGGCACCCCTCTTCTTGGACATCCTCTCGGCCTTCACAGACTCTTTTGTGCCATTCAAACACACATGCATGTGACATGCCATGTTCCCCATACACCTCAGTTAATGAACTTAAAGATTCAACTGCTGTTTGTTCAATTTTAACAAAAATGTCCAATTAATGTGTTGCTCAACTTTTAGAATAATCATTTCCCACCACCTTAGGAAACCACATGATTTTATCAGGCCTTCCCACAGGATTATCTGGGCCCCTGATAAACCCAGAGATTAGGCCCTCCCCAGTTGTGATTTATTGATATGGATGCATGTGTCTTGGATCAGTAGCGTTGGTGCTAGCATCCCGGCTAACAGTTTCCTCATTCTGGGGCTGAAAAGTGTGTCAAACTGTTATTGGGTTCAGATGTTCAAATTACTACTTTATGCCCCTTTAAGAGTCATTTGATGCTGTCCTTGCCCATATTTACAATATTTTTCAAACTTTTAACTCATGTTTGCACCTTTTGACTAATTTATGCCACTTTTAACCTATTCTGCTACTCTTCAACCCTTTTTCACCACTTAAGATGCAAATTTGTGATGTTTTTGCTCATTTTAACCAATTTTCACAGTTTTTTCTGCATTTTACCATAGCCCAATGTTGCCGCTGTTATCCCATATAAACTCATTTTTGCCACTCTATTATTACTTGCCACCACTTTTCTCGCCACTTTTCTCCAGTCTAAGCTTTTTTTTTGCCTCTTGCAGTTATCAAATTAATTTTTCCTTAAAGATGTTTCAGTTCCTTCGACTTTATTCTCTTGCATCCTGACGCTTGTGCACATCAGCTTAGCACTGAAGTCTGACTTGACTTTCCTAATGGTTTACATTAGTGAGCCCACTCACACTGTGACAGCCCTTGTATTGTATGTTTGTGCGGATCACGGGTGTCCTTCTATCTGAGGTTCTGTGACACTTCCTGTTGTGGAGCACCTGGGTCCAATCGCTCCACACGGTCTATAAAAGCTGGCTTCAGCTTAATTTCACTCTCTCACTTTTGATTTTGCCTTTATTTGTTTATTTTGTTGCACATTTAATCATTTGCCTTTATTGGAATAAAGTTTCACTTTTCCATCCCTACTCCTCTTGTTCATGTCATTTACTGCGAGCCAGGTAGTGGCAAATGGGGGCTCGTCTGGAATTTGAACCCAGGATTTCTATAATGTAATGCTAATGTTAACGTTAGATACATTGATAACATTACCAAAAAAATTTAATTTTGCTCCAAAAACTTCCATAAGTTTGCCTGAATTTTTCCTTTTGATCAGGAGTCAGAACTTTAAGGACAACTTTGGCACACACGATTTGTTCAATCTGTTGAATGTTTTCAGAAATTTTTGATGTGCATGGGCACCCCGCTTCTTGGACATCCTCTCTGCCTTCACAAAATCTTTTGTGCCATTCAAACACACGTGCATCAGACGTGCAGTGTTCCCCATACAGCTCAGTTAATGTTGAAAAAGATTTAGCTGCTGTTTCGTTCAATTTAACCAAAAATCTCCAATTAATGTGTTGCTCAACTTTTAAATTAATAATTTTCCAACACCTTAGCAAAAAATACGTGCACTTCAATCAGTAGCTAGCAGTAAACTTAAGACGTCACTTATTTGAAACTTTTTTGCCATCCCTACTCCTCTTGTTTATGTCATTTACCACAAGCCAGGTTGTGGCAAATGGGGGCTCGTCTGGAATTTGAACCCGGGATTTCTCGGGTAGTGCTAATGTTAACGACATGTTGGTAACATTACCAAAAAAGGTAATTTTGTTTTAAGAAAAGGAGTTTATGTAAGAGAGAGGCTATATTATACAACAGAATAACATTATTTGGGTTAAATACAAAATATGGCAATCACAGATTAACTTTATAATGATTTTGTTGCCCTCAGTGAGAAGAAAAAAATCCCCTTTATCCCCCCTTATGAGTGGCCATGGGTTTTATCCTGGTAAGTGCTGTCTCATTACTTAATAGCCATACCCCATATTTCAGTGTTAGATTGAAGAAACAGATCTTTCACAACTCGGCAACTTCCCATCAATACATATTCTGTATCTTTAACGATAAAGGATAGTAAGACTTATCACTGAAGTAGAAAGTAGTGTGTTTCTCTCTATGCTTTGCTTTGGATGGATCCTGGCTTGTGGATGGAGCACTGACATTCATCTATTTACAAACACTGTCTTCCACAGAAGTCTTTTTAAAGTAATCACAGTCCGCTGGAGTCCACGGGGATAAAATATGAGCTGTTAGTACTCTAAAGTTCAGACCCACAGTGCTCTGGTGGGAGATATGTTGTACCTTCTATTCTGAGTTTCATTGATTAGAAAACACAGGCAAGCTCTGATGTGCTGCTCAGCAGAGCATCCTGCCATGTGTTTACAGTGACATCTACACAATCATAAGAATGTCAGCACTAACTAATTAATGACAACAGGTCTGCATGTGGCATTTGTTTTAAATGGCGCCTGTAAACCCTCACAGGTGAGATTTTGACGGGTTTATTTCTGTGTTTGTGTATCGGAAATGTTCCAGGGAACTGCATATAAATGGTTGTGAAAATGAGAGAGGACTCCCCGTTGGGATCCTCCACTTACAAACTGAGTTAGATCTTAAAATATCAGAATGTTAATCCTAGATTTAAGTAGAAAACAAGAATAATTTTCGAGTCATAAATCTGAGCAAAAACTAACCTTTAGGATGTTGGGCATTGGAACGTCGCTCCTGGAGATTAGTTTCCCTCTTTGGGAAGATATCCTGAGGACACATGAGGACTAATAAAGCACATGTTCTTCAAAAAGAAGAGAAGCGTCTGAACTTGAATTTCGCATCCCTCCAAAATGTGGAACTGCAGTGAGTCTGCATGGAGACCCTGCTTGTTTATGTGCCCGATTCCTCGCTATGTCAGTCCGTCTTTTTCTCGCTTTCCAGCCTAGTCTGCATTCTTCCCTCTCATTTCTGCAGACTTAACAGTCCTCCGAGCGCACATCCAGATTCGTACGGTTTTGATCACGACTTCCATTTGGTCTAAATTGGGAGGCAAACACAGTCCCTGGCGCACACTGCGCTTCAAATCCTGAAGACGAAAATAACCGAGGAGGAAGTTTCCTTGGAGAATTACAGCTGGTTCAAGCAACGCGTCCAGTTTGCCTCCAGGCTTGTTGTTGGGGTTTGTTTTTTTTTTTTTCGCCGATGTTCTCTCCCTCTTCACTTATCCACCTGTTGGGGGTGATTGTGCAAAAAAAAGCGGCGCCTCCAGGAATAAACGCAGAGCAGCCAGATGCCTGGCAGGCGGTCTGCGGCGCGCTGCTGCTGCAGACTGGTCGTGCGCACTTGGAGACGCATTGAACACTCTGGCACTGCAAGAGAGAAAAACCCCAATCCAAACAAGCTTCTCAGTCAGGAAGCTTCCCGTTCAAAGGCATGGAAATCACGCTTTGAATTACATAATTTCAGTTTCCCATTGCGCTTAATTCGCCTCGGATACAGAAACAGCAACCCGGTTGTCTAGTTAAAGTGTGAGCCTCAGGATCAGTTTTTCTGGAAACAAACAAAAACAACACTTAAAACACAACACAAACAAATACGTGAAAGAATGGGGAAAAATATGTTTACTGATGCAGCATAAGACTGGAAACTAAGGCATGCTCCAATAAATATTTTTAAAATCCCTTTTAAATCAACAGGTCTAATATTCTGCAGCTCTTCATTCATCAGCCCAAAATCTGGGATGGTGAATGCTCATAGGGAATAGATAGCAGTGAAGGATGATGTGTGTAAATCCTTTTCCTCTGTAAAGTAGATTTATAGTCTGAAGAAAGCATTTTTGTCTATATTTCACATGGAACACACACACACTGGTTCAGGCGCAGATTGCCACAAGTGGTAATCGTGCATGATGGCTAATTCAGAATACAATTACTTTAAATCATTGGATTAAAATAGCAAAGGATGGCTCACATCACTGGCTCCAAAGCTGAGGTCTGGGCCTCCCACTGAGGGACTTTCAAAGATGTCTGGGGTTCTGTCTGCTCTGACTGTCAAAATCAGATTTGCACATATTAAGTCACATAATCACAAATTAACTGGAAGGTTTGTTCAAAGGTCTGTAGACCAAACTGTGTTCAGTTTCCTCATTCAAACATGTCAGGCTCCTCAATTAGCCTCACCTGACTCAGTTGGTGAATTCTGACATGCAGCAAAGGCATCAGTTTATTTTCTTGTGGGTCTGGGTGGAGGAGTCTACTTTCTGAGAGAAAATACACGCTAAAACTTTAAAAATAAAATCGGATTAAACATAATTTTAAGATTAGGGTCACAAACCTGGCTAGCAAAATCTAATAATAAAATGTTTAATAAAGCCAAGTAAACTGTCTGCTTCCAGGAAAAAAGCCTGTTCACCTTAAAACCATTACAACTAATAGAGCTACGTAGCTAACGAAGCTGAAGCTAGCTTTCAAAGCAGTAAGCTACATATCCATGATATCTTCTAGTTAACTTAGCTTTAGCTGTGTTTGCTTAAGCCTACATTGCCAAAGCTAACTTAGCCATAATTGAGATGTGTAGCTAAAGTAGCTACATAAAGGGTGGAGGAGTCTCTTTTTTTAATAAATAATACACGCTAAACCTTAGAAATAAAATCTGATTAAACATCCATTTAGAGTTAGGGTAAGGGTTAGTGTAAGGGTTAGGATATCAAAAGTTGAAAGTCAAAAACCTGACGGAAAAAATGGATTATAAAACGTTTGATAAGGCTGAATAGACCGTCTGTCTACAGGAAAAAGCTCATCCTCCATGAAAACATTCAAATCCAGCCAGCGTAGCAAACATAGCTTCAGTACGTGTAAGCAACATAGATAACAAAACTACATCGCTAACAGAGCCACATAGCCAATGGAGCTAAAGCTAAAATTACAAAGCAGTTACATAAGCTACATATTTATGTAATCTGCATAGCTAGATTAGCTGTAGCTATATTTTCTTAAGCTCACATTGCTAAATCTAATTTGGCTACAGTTAAAGGAGGCACATAGCTAAAGTAGCTACAGTTGCTAAAGCTAAGCTCTCAAAGCAGCTATGTAAGCTACATAGGTATATTAACTACGTACTTATGTTAGCTTTAGTTATGTTTGCTAAAGCTCACGTTGCTTTAGCTAACTTAGCTGCATTTGTTTATGTTGTAATGTAGCTTTTGTAGCTAGCTTAGCGTAGCTAATGAAGCTAAAGCGAGCCACCATTCATGTAACTCCTTTTAAAAAGGTCTATACATAATTTAATTCTGGATTAGACCCCTGACCTTTTTCTCTGTTGTATTTAAGAAATGTTTCTTAGTCTGTCATGTTTGCAATATAGTTATGTCATGAATGTAAATGCCAGACTTTTTATGTGCACTCTCACCATCTCGCAGTACCAAAAGAGCACTGTGAATTGACACGGCATGTTACAACATGCTGTTGAGCTATGAATGTCTCAAGCCATAAAGCTGGCTAAACTCTGTTATGGTGCTGTCACAGAAATTCACGGTGAAAACATTACTGCCTGGTAGAGGAGGACAGTAAACCGGTGTTAATACCGTTACCGGTAAAATTTCTGCCACAGAATGGAGTTTTGCAAAACCGTCATCATCGGTTTAAATGCTGTTGTGCCGTGATGCATGCGCAAGGCATATCCACTCCCACAGCTGACGGTGCGAGTGATTTGCGACAGGCAGCTCAGGCCGTCCAGTCATTAGCAGGTTTAGCTGTAGTATTCATGTAGCCAGCTAACTAGCCCAACGTCAAGGACTCTTGCTACTGTCACTGGCACAGTTAGCAGGCAAAACCTGTGTTCTTTCCTCTGAGGGTTTGATGGCTGTACTGCGTGCTGCTTTGGCTGGTCCCGGTTTGTGTTGAGCCCGGCAATGCAGCTCTTTATCTTACAACCACTTAAACAACCATTTAAATGTGTGTTTTAACTTATGAGTTTCTTTTCTAAGTCCATGTCAAGTCAAAGATCCAGGCTGCGACATTAAATGAGGTCAGAAAGCAGCTGTAAACTACTGTAAAAATACCAAATAACAGCTGGGGCGTTTATTTGTTTCAATCACTGAGCAGACCAGGCGTTTATTTGGGACCCTGAGGCTATTTGGGACAGGCGATTAATTCCTTTCTCACAAAAAACTTACTTAGCAAAAACTGGAAAAATATGGTAAATTTAATCAAAGTATTTATTTACACCAGTGTGAATATCACCATTACAGTTTTAAGTCAAGATTACAGTAGGCTACCGTAGTTATACTTTTGTCTTCTTCTGCCAACTCAACACTCTCTAATGTCATACTTTTTATTTTTTTCGCTGCACTGGGGCCATGCCGCTGTTATCTCACTTGAGAAAACCAGCAAGGGACGGGGGTGCCCCAGCCAATGAGGGGGCTAGTACTCGCAGCCAGTCAGGCTCAGGTCAGAGGGAGCGTTCCTATTAAGCTGTAGCTTCTGTATCTCAGCTCAGTGAGAAGTTGATTCAATGGCGGAATTACGGCGGTGTTCGGTCCTGTATAGAATTTGTTCATGATGAGAGGAAGTGTTTTCTTGCCTGTGATTCGGCCATTGATTTCAGTGGAAAAGCAGAGCAAAATCACTCCACGAGAGCTTTGCCACTGTCAGTATTCAATTCAGCTGACACTCTCACTCTCTTCTTGTGCTGTGTTCACTTGTCAGTTTTCATCCATTATCTTTACGCTTACAGATATGGATCAAATGTAGTAATATCCCCACCAGTTGTGAGGCAGAATTGAGCAATGCAGTCAACAGTTCAACCCAGCAGTGATGGGAATTATGGATTTTTTTTTTAATGATCCGGGTCATTTGGCTTAGCTGTCCAAGAGGAACTGGCTCACAAATGTAGCTTAAGCTAATGTAGCTACATGGATAATGAACCTTGTTTACATAGTTAAAAGCAAAAGTAGCTACGCAGTTACATAACTAAATTAGCTATATAGCGCCATTATCCATAGCTAAATTAGCTTCAGCAAAAGGAGCTAAAGATCACTTAGCTATTGTAGATATGTACCTTATGTAGCTGCTTTGTAATCTTAGCTTAGCTCCATTTGCTACGTAGCTATGTTATCTACATAGCTGACAGAGTTAAAGGGGGTATAAGCTATGCTAGCTGGAATGTTTTCATGGAGGAAAAGCTTGTATCCTGTAAGCTCACTGTTTAGTCGGCTTTATCAAATGTTTTGTAATCAGGATTTGCAGGTCAGGTTTTTAACTTTTAACTTTTGGTTGCCCTTATCTTAACTTTTACCCTAACACTAAATGGATGTTTAATCAATTCTTTTTTAAAAGTTTAGCGTGTATTTCCATTCTGAAAAAAAAAAATGGCATCTCAGATGACCGTGTGAGTGGCCATCAGAGATGAATGGTCTGCAGCTAGACTGTGTTGAATCATAGGGCTTAGCACAGCAGAGCTGGTTTGGCTTCCAAACAGGAGACATCAGGAATGAACGGACTGCAGCCAGACTGTGTTGCTTTGTTCCGTCTCTCACGCTCCTGTGAGCGCCTCTTGATGTTGTAAATTCTTCTTAATAATGTGAACTGCTGTTGAATGTCACCTGGCACATTTATGGAGTTGTGTCAGACAAATATTCTTTTAGTGTTTCCGGTGTATGTTGATAGAATTTGCATGTAAGCGGCAGGTCCAGTCACACAAAAGTGTCACACACTTTTTGGTGAGATTTCTGGATAAATAAAATCCTGCTTCTGTCAGGATGGACTTACCTGAGCATTTGTTGGTGTGGATTAAACAGAAGAGGATTTATGGGTTTGAATGGCTTAACAAACATTGTTTTGTTTTCTTTTCTAATTTTCCATCAGGAAAGCAGCAGCCTTGTAAGTGCTGTCATACCCTGTCCTAATTCTAATGTTCCATTTTAAACTCACATATTTCAACACATACCATTTTTGTCATTATTCAGAAAAAATAAGGAGCTTTTTTCCTCTCCTCACAGATTTGGCTGTCTCTTCAGGGAACTTCCTTATTAAAAATAATTTAACTTGTCGTGTCCCTAGTGCTGTTAATTTCTTTGATGTAGTCGATGGTGTCAAATTAAATGGCTGCACCCTTGGGATAACAGGATTCTCTGCAACTGGGCCTGATTCCCACATGGAGACTTCTCCTGGGTAGAGCGATTCCCTGTTGTCCCCTGTTTCTTCATCCTTTTTATCTGGCACATTCAGTCATTATGAGCGTATATCATTAATCCAAAGAACCATCCCCTTTAGGGTCAATAACCACATTAGTTAACCCAATCTATTTAGCACACATGCTCACAGACAGGCAAAGCAGAAATGAATCGATTGTGATGGGAATGTAGATTAGACTGAAACAAATGTGTCACATTAGGGGCATATTTTCTCCAACTATCCTGCAGTGAATCAAAGATATGATAATCTATAGTCAATTAAGGTGCATTCATTACTCCCTGCATGCACTCTTCCTCTCTGGATGATGTTAATTCAGGAGAATGTAGTGCACATTTAAATAATCTCCTTTATGCAGCAGAGGAGCATTTGTGTGGTTGACAGGTCAGAAATAAGAAAATATGACTGATTCTAAAAATAGTTCTGGAGGTAATTCTTCTCCCAAAAAAGGGCCGTTGGAGTGGATTGGTTGAAACGGGGTTTAAAAAACAACTGCGGGGGGGGGGGGACAAGATTCAGCTTATCTCACTGATTTATTCACCTTTGAAAACTGCACCATGATAGCATAGATTCTGATGTGATGGTGTATTTCTTGGATGGTTTAAGAAGGGAAAGCACTAAGAGGAATTGCTGGTGTTGCATTGCACTTAACAAAAATAACAGAGCATATTGCAGACTGAAAATAAGGGCTGTTATGAGTGTGTTTGGCTGCTGCAGCACATTTTTTGGGGTTGTTGCTTTCCTTCCCTTAGTGCAGTAACCTTTCACACAAAAGGAGTAGATGTCCTTTTATGAACAACTGGAGAGGGTTGCAAGCTACTTTTAACAGATGTTTCTGTTCCCATCAAGGTAAAAGAAGACTCAAGAGAATGTGCGGCCGGCTGTGTCTGCAGCTACAAACAGACACTCTCTCCGTCTGTGAAATATAGCATGCCCAATATTCAAATATGAACATCCAGTTGGCAGTGACGCCCCCCCTTTAAAGCCGCCTGCCTCTGTATCCCCCCTTTTTTCTTGTTCCTATCTCTCCCTCACACTCTCTCTCACACAGCTGCAGGTTAAAACCGCTTTTGTTGAAAGCTTGACCAAGACTTGGACGGCTCTCTGTTCAGAGGTATTTGTGCGCCTGTTTCCTGAAACTTGCGCTCTAACCCAGAGGTTTTTTTATCTTTAATCTCCATGGAAACACAGTGCTGTCCCCATCCTGTCCTACGCGTCTGAGGATAATCAGTCACCCTTTCATGGAGTTAAACCAAGCCATGTATAGAGCCGCTCTGTGAAAAGGCAATGCCTCTGTCAACATCATGATTACAGGAGTTACAAAAATCCTCTTTTCTTCTTCCTGTATATGTGGGAGTCATTTTGTAACTGTTGCTCTCTGGGTACCCTGAGGTGAGTGCGGCCATCTCAGCTGTTTAAATCCCTGTTACTCCTGTGCTCTGTGAGTGGCTACTGGGTAATTAAAATTGATCCGTCTCTGTCCTCCCTGGAGATGCACTGAGGCTTAGAATACCCCCTGACTCTCCTGCTCACCATTCAAATTTGTCACAGTATAAGCATGAGCAAAATGAGGATGACATGTCTGTACATTTTAAAAGAACCTTGTCAGTGCTTGAAGCTCAATGTATTGTATGTTTTGTTTAGAATCCAATCAGCACTATAATTTTAGAGAGGAGGTAGTATCAGTTATTTTAAACAGACCCACCCACAGAACCCACAGAAATGGCAAGATTAGTAGAGCCTTCCTCAGATGTGATGTATTAACATAAACTGATGCAAGCCATACCATCAGCTCAGATTTATCATCCTGGACGGGCTACAATCAGCTTCTGGAGTCTTCATGGTGCTGTTTTAGTTATTAAAGAGTGGGGCCATTTAGGGAATAAGGAATGATTTTGGTGTCAAAATGTTTGTCTGTCAGTTGGAAAAGTTAGAGAGATCTTCTTTGAGGCATCCCAGGAAGTCACTTTCTTTCTTTTAAGATTTTTTTTATTTTCGTCCTTTAGGAAGACAGTGGATAGAATTGGAATTGGAACAGGAATGAGAGAGTGGGGGAGACTCATGTGGGAAAGGAGCCACAGACCGGACATGAACCTGGGTCGACAGCATACATGGGGCGCAACCAAACCACTAGCCCCGCTCTGGCTTGACACAGTAGCAGCCCCGTGTGCCACTCAAGTTGGACTCAGAAGAATGTTGCAAATTCCCATGGTCACATCATGTCATTAACAGCAAAACACCTGCCTTCGCATCCAGCTGTTTGCTTACCTTGCAAAGCAGTTTAGTGAAACTTCCCGTCTGTCATCAGGCAGATCCATCTTGCAAAGCTCCAATGTACGACTTTGTGCCAGGTCTCAAACTGGACCTGACCAATCAGTGTCATTTTAAGGACAAGGCAGTAACTACATATAGGAGGGGTTTAGTTGTATTTGAAGCTGGGATTGGCTGCTGCCAGTTTTGAACAACATTACTTTATTAATGCAAGAGTGAATGACGGCGCTGAAGGCAGGGATGTTCCCAGGCATCTGTTTCTCCATTTGGCTTGCTTAAATTGCATTTAACTGACAGTCTAAAGAAAAAAAACACTTATTAAACAGTCAAATTCATCACAGGGTCATGTGTTAGTAGATGTGATGTGAGCATGATATACTTTGTGGTGCATGGCTAACATTAGCACCTAGCTCTGCAAGACTTCATTCCTCTTTGCAAATCAATATCATGCTCTAATATGTGGCCTCTTTTCACTTTGGTTGAGTAGTTATACGTGAGTTCAACCCTCGACAGCCTACATACTTCATTTCCATTTACTACTTAAAGAACTGTCATACTGTGCTGTTCCTGCTACATGCTAACTGCTAAGCTTCTTCGTACTTACATGTGGTGAAGTGCCGAGGGAAAGCTCAGACAGGAAGGCAGCGGCCATTAACTGAAGCTACAGCGGCCTCTAGTGGTGCTAGGTTCATAACAGTCTTAAAGAGCACTATAGACTGGGATTTTAAGCCCTTGTTTATAAAAAGTGATAGGTAAATTGTTTAACGGACTCATAAACCTTGCGCTGGCTGGTTTAATAAACTAATCTAACCGTTTAAACGTGCACATCCCTAACTGAACGCTTGTTTTCACACTTCTGCTGACTGGCCTCATCATGAGTTTTATCCACAACAGGGTTCCACCGTTGGAAACCTATGACAGTGATTTAATGCTGAGCTCAGGCTACTACCAGAGCTGCACATGTCTATCTGTGGTTTAGCTTGGTGTGTTATCATTCCTATAGAAGTCCGCAGACCCACACAGCTTATCAGAGGATCAGTGCACGGAGGCAGAAGGTGACAAAATGCAGAAAGCTGCTAAATTAGTGCCTGACACAGAGGGGTTTTTTGGGGGAGAAATGAAGTGCTTTGTATGTTTTTGACACAGCGGACAGGCTAGCCAACATATTTTCTTGGCCCATTTTTACCTAAAACTGGTTAAACTACGTGGATAAAATGTTCCCATCTATAGCCACTATGCCGCAGAGCTCTCTGAACTTGTAATAACCACAGGATCAACCTTCACGGAAATCACTGGAGGCTAATGCCACGACTATAGCCAAGCACCTCATATGACCCAACTTCAAAAATCTCGATATATTCCTTTAATGTTTCCAAACAGTCTATGGGTATGCCCAAAGAGAGCACTTGCCTTTTAACACCAGTATAGAAAACAGATGCCATTTAAGATGCTTCTGTTTATATTGAGGGGTAACTTCTGCTTGCATGTTCATTATCCAGATAACATTTGCTTTATGTTTATACCATCTGTGGATGGTATGCATTACAAACGATTACCAGCACTGAGAGCAGAACAACATATATATTTTATTGTATGGAAATGTGCTGGTGACATTTTAACACACATAGAATCACTTTCTTGATTTTTTTCTGTCATGCCTTAATGTGAAAGCAGACCTTGTATGACTCCAGACCGTCTGATACATAATCTGTTTGATTCATAGACCAGTGTTAATGGTTGTAAATGGTTATAAATTAAGTGACTTTTGATGCATTTCCTTGTAATTGTAAAATTCTGGGAGTAGTACTTAATGAGTAGATCCAAGGAGGAGTTAGCAGCTCTTCCTGAGAAGCCACAGTGTGCAGCAGCAGCTGAAATGACTGCTACTATCCCTCTCCAGACCCCAGAGAGAATAAACAGATTGTCTGAGAGTACACACATGTCCCCTGTAAGTACATCCTGAAGCATGTGCTATTCAGTGCAGGATGTTTACCAGCGCTGACCCTTATGACGGAGCAGCTTTATGTTCACTGCAGCAGTCTGTCAAGGACACGGCAGCAATCTATAGTTAACTTTGCATTATGTAACAGTAAATACAGTACTACATTTATGTAGCCACTGTTAAAAGACAGCTGAGGAGTTTTACTGGGATGAATAAATTAAGATAGAAGAGGAGCATTAAGACAGTCTAACTGTTAATGTCGCCTTCTCAAAGAAACGTTTTATGTCCAAATCCTTTAAAGGCCAAAGAAAGATAATCTCTAAGTTGACTCCTCTTCTTACTTTGCTGTAAGTATCCATTCCATTATCTGTACTTTAATGGAATGAGTTTTCTTTGTACCAATACTCGCATCTTTCAAACAACATAATTCATCAACACTCCCCCTTTATCTGCCACTCTCCGCTTTGACAGAGTAGACTTGCTTGCAGCCAAATTGAATGGCTAATGTCTGCTTTTAGAGCTACTTCTCAAAAGAAAGGGGTGGCATGTAAACACGACTTACATTAGTGGCTCTGTTTTATGACAGCAAAATACTTTAAGGGTGGTGAATAATAAAAGAGTCAGCCTTTACTTTTGACTTTTTTTTTCAATGAATATAAGGAATACCTTTACAAAATTAAAGGTACAGTTACAAGTTAAGAAAGACTCGACCTGTAGTTTAGTAGGCTAGCTTCATTGGTATACACTTAGTTAATGGGAAAGTTAGAGAAAATATATATATATTTTTAAATTCTTAAGGTATTATTTAAAGTGAATTTAATGTTTTAAAGAATTTACTAAGAATATGATATTTGGGCTCTCCCTACTGACTGACTGAAGTGTTTATAAGCCCTATCTCCTCCATGTTAACAGATGAGACATGTAGCCGTGTTTTCTTTTCTTGGAATCATCCACTTTATTTTATTTACTTATTTATTTATTTATTTTGCATTTTTCATATATAACTTTAAAAAGAAACAATGTCTGGTCTTTTTAGGAGGTAGAAGTGGAAATTATTTATAATCAAAGTGATGCTTTCAAAGGATTAGGACACTTTTACACATTTAAATGATGTTAACTCCAAATGATGACTTTTTCAGTGGAACTTTCATCTTTGCCCAAATAATGTTTAATTTTTTGGCATTCTAGATATTTGTTTTTATCTAAATTTGCTTAAAAACAAGCAAATACAACTAAAGGATAAGCAATTTGGAGATAGCATGTCTGCATATCTTCTTAAAGATCCTGTAAAGTGAAAGTAAATCTGTGTTTAGGTTTATTGTAAATTAAGTTTGTAAATGAAGCTTCGAAATCATGAAAAACAGGGCAGTAAAAAATCTACTTTAGGATGGTGTGGGCATGTCTGTTGAATGAGCTGAAGCCACGCCCACTCAGGAGAAATACTTAAAAACTTAAAAATGCTACAATCTAAATGGAGAAAAGCACTCAAGCCATTAGCTTGCCCCTGGACCTTATGTTGACCATTGTAATCAGGATGCAGCTCCCTGGCTCTGGTCCAGAGGAGAGACAAAGTCCGTTTTCTATAGCAAGCCGTTTTAACATTTAAAAGCTAAGTTTGACTATCTGGAATTAACATTGTAGATATCAACAACGTCTTTTTGACTAGTCGTAATTACATTTTGAATTGTTGGAATATTAATTCAAGATGTCTGTAATTCAATTTTGACTAGGCGAAATTAAATTACAGATATCTGCAATGACGTCACCGAAAACGTCATTCAACTCGTCACACATCTCAAATGACAATTACAGATATATGTAATTCAATTTCGCCTAGGCAGAATGAGAATTAAAGATATCTCAAACATCATTAATGACGTTGCTCTATTTTGGATATCCAGAAATACGTCATTTCCCCTCCCCGCCATAATCAAATAAGAAATGAGCTAATTTCCTTATTTCTATGGATGGAGGAAGAAAGGAGCAGTCATGGCGTTGGCTCACACAGGTAGGCCTACAATGTGGCATGTATGGTGAGCGGATTTCCATAGATTTGATGATTTGAACAACAACCCGCTCCGCTCCCGCCCAAAGTGGAAGGCAGGCCAAATTTGTCTTAATTACAGATATCTGCACCGTCACTTCGCCTAGTAAATTCAAGATATCTCTAATTATATTTTGACCAGGCAGAATTAAATTTACAGATATCACCAATTTCAAATATCTGTAATCAAAATTCATTTCAAGATATCTGTAATTCAATTGTAGATATCTACAATTGAATTATGACTATCCCTAATTCCAGTTTGAGATATCTACATTTCCATTTTGACCAGTCATAATTCCATTCACAGATATCTACAATTTCATTTCGCCTAGTCAAAACTTAATTTAAGATATCTGAAAAGGGACATGTAGATATCTTGAATTGACGTGAATTAAAGAGATCTGTAATTCTAATTCTGCCTAGTCAAAATGTATTTAGAGATATCTTGAATTGAAATCACAGATATCTACAATTCATTTGCAAATATCTGTAATTCACATTGTGGATAACCGAAATGACATTGTAGATATCAGTAATGAGTAACCCCATACACATGAATGGCAAAAGTGATGTCATTTTGACGTTGTGGATAGGCATAATGTGTTTGCGGATATCTGAAATGTTCTTTTTGACTGGGCAAAATTGAATTACAGATATCTAAAATGTTATTCTGGATAGTCAAACTTAGCTTTTAAATGTTAAAACGGCTTGCCATAGTTTTCTGCCTCAAATCTCTGTTATGATTCTCTAAATGATCCATAGGCCACTGTGGCTGATAGATTTGGCAAATCTACCTCACAACGAACAAAAAGAAAGCATTAAACTGACTCAACTTTCAATAAAGGCGGTGACATCAGCTAACAACAGACTGTACTGAGGGGTGAACCGCTGTGTGAGAGGGGCGGGGTCATTCCGCACTGTGGGCCATTAAAATCATCAGCCCAAATATTTGCCCCGCCCACTAAACACAGCCAGGAAAAAGGTGAAAAACTTTCTAATGGTCTAAAACCAAAATTTAGTCACATGTAGATCTTAGTGTTTTTACATGTTTACAGAAACATATTCCAACATATCAAGTGTGTTAAGACACAAATTTTGGATTTCACTTTACAGGGTCTTTAAGCTTTATAAAGGGTTTTGCACACTGTTTATCTTTGTATATTTCCCTATTATGTTGTTGTAACCATGCTTACACACTGACGCCAAAAATTTAATACGTGATTTTTTTTGTAGCAAGGTTCGATTTTTTGTGTTTTTTCATATCATTCCAAGTCATTAAGATGGTAATCAATAATTTTGATCAGCATCTGCTGCTTCCTTCCCTCTCATTTGCTAGTCCCTCCCCCCCCCCTCTCCCTTTCTTGCATTGAAAACTTACTTTAAATACAATGATTTGTCTGTGTATTACCAGGCTAACAACCATAGTATGTAACAGATAAAGGCATAAGTTTGTACTGATGGAAAAGTTGCTTTCTATTTCTCCATCTTGGCACAGTGCTATGCACATCAGCATGTGCTGTATGAAAATCTGTCAGGATGGATGGAAGCTGCAGTATGAAACAATTTGCAACATCCTACAAATTTTTGCAGTGAAAGCAAATGAAAGGTAACAGACTCACCGTGTGTAAGGCTTGAGTGTGTAACATTTTATGGATTACAGAACAACAAAAACAAAGGCATCCAAAAGGACTCAGAGTGTGATGACCTTCGAGAGGATGGTGGCATTTCATTGTTTAGTCAACTCTTGTGCTAACCCATAATGTTAACATTAGGTTAGATAAACAAGAAGTTATCTGACTCAGTCTACTTCAGGCAAACTATAGTGTAATCACTCCAAACAGCTGGCTCCATCATTTGCCCTCTGTCTGTGTGACCGGCTGAGTGGTTCATTCTGACAGTAGTGAAGAGCTGTGTGAAGAACTTTTACATTCTCACTCTGTAATTTTCATTACAGTCATCACTACACCACTGATTATATATCATAGATTCTCAATGCTCAAAATTGAACTAAGAGTGAAGCAGCATTTTACACTTCTTTTCGGCTGAGGCACTGACAAATGGTCAAACCTGATGCAGCAGAGGTTAAATCATCCCGATTTTAGGATGGCTGAAATGCCAGATAATGCTTCTTCATTATGCTAATTCTGGCATAAATTGGTATTGGAGTTGTATGAATGGAAAATTTCCATCTTCAACAGATTTTTTTTCTAAGTGTCAGAAAAACCTGAAGGCTAAATATTGAATACTGACAGCACATGAATAAGGCAGGAAAATTCAGCACAAAATTACAGCAACAGCTACAATGTCATTATATGACCCTCTGTGCTTAACTTTACGGCAAAAGAAGACAATTGCTCGGGCCTCATGCTTGAAGGGGGCCTTGAGAAGTCCTCATAATAGCTGTGCATCAAACATAAGGCAGAATATATCTTTGATTAAGGTGTGTATTTTGAATACAAAAACAACAGGGGAGAGAATTGTCTTATAAAAATCCCTAGGTAAGACCTGCTGGCCCCGACAACACAGTCCAAGGCCCCTCAAAAAGCCTCAAATGTCTTCTTATCAACTAAATTATGGTTGGATACATCCCTACAAACATATTAAATCATAATGTGGTAAATGCAGTAAATAGAAACAATTGATTTCTCGCAGAATAACAGATGTTGCACCATTTGTGAGCATAATCTAAATGTTTAAAAGTTCAGATGGCCTAGAGAAATGTTGAAATATTCAGATGTTGTTGGCATGATGTTCTTCTAAGAGTACTTTTAGTTGTTGTGGTATTTATATGTTAGATTTGCCGTTGTCATGTAGTTCTATGGCTTTGTTATGCTTTAAGCTAAATAAGCAAGTGTCTGAGATTTGTCTTTGCCTTGGACTTCCAAATTACTAAACCTGCTCTGCGTACGATACAGATCAAACATTTGGTGGTACACACGGCAGAGCAGCTGGAGAAGCTGCATCAGGATCATTAAGACACCAGTTTGCTCTCTTCTTCTCCCCAGTACAAACATTTTTGAGCAGATGTGCAGGGAAAATTGGAAGCTACTGCCTAACAACAGACCATTGTACCTGATTCTAAACCACATACAACCTTTATGATGTTTCCCCCATCAAATAAACTCTTTTAAATGTTACTTCAGTTTGACAACAACAGCCAGGTAACTTTTAATGGGTTTAAGTGTGGGGTCTGAGAATACGGCTATGTCTAAAGGCCAGATCTGACTGCACAATTTTGTGTTTTATAATAGCACCTTGTTAACCTAACACACCAGATGTATGTGTTTCACACATCCACCTGGAAAAGCTTCAGTACTTAGTGTTTGGGAAAAGGCAGAAGCTTTGAAAAAAACTCGTGACTGGATGAACGTTCTGTCTGTTACATCTTTTGGGGCCAATCAGAGCAACAAAACACATGACGTAGCCACAACCCAGGTGCGCGTGTGCGGCTACCGAGGAGTAACGCGAACCATGGCAACTATAGATATGTCAGTACAACTTTGTCGTTTTTGAAGAGAAAATAACTCAGTGCTGTTTTGTTCTTCTTTTAACAAAGAAATGCCGTCAAGTTCTGATAAAATTGGTGCTTTAGCATCATCCACGCTAAGCTCTTCCGCCACAATTGCACCGGCCTCTTGTTGCTGCTTGCATACATCACAACTCTGCCGCGACTAAAAGTACTGCCACTCATCACTGATTGGTCCTGTCACTATCTAACCGGGCCCAAACGGTTCAGTCGGGAACTTTGCAAGATGGATTCGCCAGATGGATTTGGATCGACAACTGTGGCTACAAGAGAAGTGCTGTGTAGGATGTTAGCGGTTTTGTGCTCTAAAAAGACAAAATGGCAAAGAAGAACCCCGTTGCTTCTCATGGTAACAGCCTCAGTCCTCTTACTCTTTGCCATGTTTTCTTTTACCTGTGGATGCCAAGGAACAAATGCTATCCTACTGGTCGGTGGTCATTGGTCTGTAACGCCAATCCTTCAGACCATTAATCTGAGACGCTGTATATCTCAGAACAGAAATACATGTTAAAACTTTCAAAATAAAATCAGACTAAACTTCCATTTAGGGTAAGGGTTAGGGTTACAGTGAGGATACCAAAGGTTAAAAGTTATAAACCTGGTCTGCAAAACCTGAGAACAAAACATTCAATAAAGTCAAGAAAACAGCCTGCTGACAGGAATAAAGGCTCGTCCTCCATGAAAACATTCTAACCCAGTAAGCACAGCTCACGTAGCTCTGTTAGCTGCGTAAGCTGTGTGTATAACAGACAGGCAGCTAACATAGCTACCTAGCTTATGTAGCTAGAGCTGAGTTTACAAAGTGGCTCTTGTAAGCTACATATCTATGTTACTGACGTAGCTAGAGAGCTTAAGCTATGTTTTCTAAAGCTCATTTGTAAAACGTAGCTAAATTGGCCTATGCAGTGACTTATGTAGTAACGTTAAGAACGTAGCAGGTATAGCTGTGTTAACTTTAGCTAAAGCTGATGAAGCGAAAGCAAGCCACCTCATATGTACTTCTTAAAATATATTTTATACATAATCAAATTCCGGTTTAGGCCTCTTTCCTTTTTCCCTGTTTTATTTATGAAAAGTTGCTTAGCCTGTAATATTTGTTGTTTCGTTTTGACTGTAGCTGCCCAACTTTATGAAAAAAGTTTTTTTTTTTTTTTTTTTTTAATCAAATCTGTAAATATGTTAACCTGACACACCAGATGGATTTGTCTCACATATCCATCTGGAAAAGCTTCAATAGGAGACGTTTGGGAAAAGGCAGAAGCTTTGAAAAAAACTCAGACTGTGATTGGATGAATGTTCTGTCTGTCACATCGCTATGGGCCAATCAGAGCAACAAAACATGTGACGTAGCCGCTATCGGGCTGTGCGTGCGCAGCTTCCGAGGAATAACGCAAACCATGGCGACTATAGACATGTAAGTACTCGACTCTTGTTGTTTTTGAAAAGAAAACAACTCACTGCTGTTCTTTGTTCTTCTTTTAATGAAGAAAAGTCTAGTTCTGATAAAACTGGCACTTTAGCAGCATCCACACTAAGCTCTTCCTCCAAGACTGCACCAGTCTGTTGCTGCTTGCTCACGTCATGAGTCCGCCGCACCTGAAAGTACTCCCGCTTGACACTGATTGGTCCTGTCACTTTCTAACCGGGCCCAAACATTTCAGATGGGAGCTTAACAAGATGGATTCGCCAGTGAAAAACAAGGAAATGGGCGTATCCATCTGCTTTGCAAGGTTATAAATACATTGCACCAGAAAATGACAGCACTTCTGTTCTGAGACACATGCCATTGATAAACGATCCGTGAAAGTGGCCATCAGTGATAAACGGTCTGTAGCCAGACTGTCTTGAAAAATTCTAACATGTCAGTTTCGTCATACAGTGCATTCGTGTCAAAATCTTGCTAAATCTGTGCTGTATGATCGGGCTTTAAAGCTTTGCTCAGTGACTGAAAGTCTCACACAACCTGGTAAATCTTGGTACTGAAAGAATGGCAAAGTAAAACAGACTCAAAAGCCTCTACGCCCAGGCTGAGAACATGTCCTATATAAGCTTCATTTGTGTCTTCATTTTTGACTTTCACCAGGGGACATTATACAACTGTGTTTTTTTCTTCATGCCAAGTTTATGTCTCTGCATTTTTGCCCAACTGTAGAAACAGTATCATAAATAATGCCAGCACTGGAAAAGCTTTTAGATGATCCCAATGTTTGTGTCACTGTGTAAATAAAAGAAGGACATTTATTCCTCTAGTGGCTCAAATCTAAGCTCATGTCTGTAGCTTTTGTGTGGGTTGCTTTCATATCAGCGCTGCGGCATTTGACTGATTCAGCCTGGCAGGCTGTGTGACCACAAGGGCAACATTATCATCCCAACTTTATGACAGGTAAAGGTCAAACTTTCTGTTTTATTACACTTTCTTCAGATGTTTAAGAAGAACATTTCAGCTTTGAAAGTGACATTTCTAAAGTTACACAGTGAAAAGATTGTACAGTTTTACTTGTTTAGTTACTGCAAACTTTTCCCTGCCTCTCTTCAGTTGTAAGTTTTGTGTTTTCTGTCCTGTTCAGTAATCAATAGTCATTGTACTAAGTGAATCGTCCATGCAGGTTCTTGGCTACGGACACTTGAATAGACAAATAGATACTAACACATACTTAAACCTCTGTGGGAATCAAAACCCCATTAGGCCTAATTTACCAAGCTCTCGTTAATCATTACGTTCTAGTGTTGGCTCTGACATGCATATGGCACAAGGGAATAACGTTAGAGGAACAACTACACTGAAGGCCACAAAGAAATCAGTGAGGGGGGGCTTAATGAGGCTACATGTGTAGGGAATCAATATGGTTCACAGCATCAAACAGGTGTGATGGAAGTCTGATCAGTTCTTTGGATGGATGGATGGATGGATGGATGGATGGATGGACTGAACAAAAATAAACATGTCATGTCACTGACCTGAATACAGTCATCAAATTACTGATATTCATATGACTTACAGCCTGGAACATAACATGCTAACATTTGAACTTTCCACTCTGTTGGTGACATCACTGCAGCATGGCCGCCTTGGGAATCTGATCAACCAGCCTCTCCAAAAGCAGAACGTTTGGGTTTCAAACTAGCATCACATGAATGAGCTCTCTCTCTTTGATGCTCTCTCTGTCTTTCACTCTCTCTGTGTTTTCTCTGTGATGCTGAGAGTGTAACAGCTGCGCAAAACAAACCTGTAGCTTCCTTTGAACCTTTCAGAGGTGAGTGTTGGTCGTCTGTGTTTCTGTCCTCTGAGAATGAAATAACAAGCAGAGAGGAATCAGACAGTTGTTGAGGTGAATGTTTCTGTTGTTTACTGAAACTTAAATTGTGTCTGAGTCCAAAATAACCCACTACTTACGTCACAGCACCCCAACAGGCTAGAGGTGCTTTCTACTGTACACTAAAGAGAAGGTGATGGCTGCCACCTTATAGTGGAGATGAGCCCAGATTTTATTTCTACAGAACACCATCAGAGAGAAGAGTAACGAAGGTTCTGTTTCTGCAGGAAATACAGCTCTGGAATTCTTATCAAATTCCCAAAAAATGCATAAATATATTCCCCCAGATTCCATAAAACTCTGGAAAATTCCTTTAGAAAAATCCAGAAAATTAGCAAAAAATTTTCGTTTAATTTTAAATTCTGGGCTCCCCAAAAGGCTACAATGACTTTTTCTCAAATTTCTGTTAAAATACATGAAAATGTCCAAACTCTCCCAAAAGTCCAAACAAAATTTGCCAATTCCGTTCTTAAATGCAAAAAAAAGGAAAAACAAATAAACAACAAAAAAAACCTGAAATTCCTGAAAATTTGCAAACAACTTTCCCCAACAATCCAAACAAATTTCTAATTTGCTATCAAAATGCAAAAGAAAAAAAATCCAAGCAAACTCCCTGATTGAAACACTCAAAAAAATGCAAACATATCCCCAAAGAATGTTCATGCCCTGAACATCCATCCTTCCAGTTTCTCCACTGCTTATGCCATTTGGGCTCTGAGGGTTGGAGCCTGTCCCAGGTGACAATGGGTGAGGGGCAAAGGGATCAACCCTGGACTGGTCGCCAGTCAATCGCAGGGTTGACATATAGAGACAAACAACCAGGCACGCTCACACGTTCAATCATGGTAAAGAGCGTGTGTGTGGTGGTGGGAGTAAGCCGGAATACCTGGAGGGAATGAAAACCCTAACTCTACCTGACCGGGAAGTGAACCAGGGACCTTCTTGCTGTGCTACCCTCTGCTCTGCCTTGCATCCCAAGTCTTGAATGTCCCTAAAATATTTTATCAAATTCTCCAAAATTTTCCAAATACATTCCCCCAAATTCCATGAAAATGATGGAAAATTCCTGAAACATCCATACAAATTTGCCGAAATTTCCATAAAACTTTTACCTGCCTTTGTAAAAGGTAGGTTAAAGTCCATATGTATGCCTTATATTTAACAGTTAAAATAAGTTGCTCAGAGAATAATAATTCTCACAGAAATTTGACTGTTATATATAATTAATCCCCACGCAGCACTGCTGAAGATCTCAGTTGTGGGGCAGCAATGATGTTGTCTGCAGCCAGCCAGTGTAGTCCCTGTGTAGGGAGTCAGGATTGGTGTGATTCAGGACATAATCTGTGAGATGTATTATCTTCTGCCAGGCAAAATGCAGATTATAAATATTAGCCAGATCTTAAGAAAAGAATGCATACGGTTACTTCACCAGAATTCGAGGCTCTTTGTCACACTTCAAGGTATTTGGCTGAATCACTAACAGCTGGGCTTTCTATTTTTATCCGCTGTTGATGTCCTCCCTATTCCTAAATGCATGCTAATGAGCAGGACTGGAGGCTGTAAAAGCACCCATCTGTAATTATGCATCACTATCTTCCCTTTGATTGACAGGAAAACAGTCAAAGTCTCATCCTTTAGAGAAACAAAGATTCAAGGACAAAATGTAAGAAAATGAAGAGGCTTCTATTTTAAGGAGCAGGGGAACCACTTAGGGATTAAAACGCCTCTGAAAGTTGCCATCACTCTGACAAAGAATGAAATGCTAAGAACATCACAGAGGAACTTTTCACTCCGAATTTTAAGTTGGCATTTAAGTTACTGCAGAATTAGTCTTAATGAGTTGAATTTAAAACTACAAAAGTGCATTAAGAAATGACTTTGTGACTGTAAAAGTGGGCCATAAAAACTTTAAAACAGTGTAATTTCTCTTTTGTTTTACAAATGGTTCATAAACATGTGTTCAGAGAGAATTTCCAAACGAGGGGAGAAATCAGTGGCTCATTTCCTGTTGCTACGGCTACTGTTGTCCCTTGAGATGCATCTTTGTGTGTCGGTGCGTGTGGCTCTGCGATGCTGTGCCTGTATGGATGCTTTAAGCATCAGTGTGTGTGCCTTTGATACCGTGACAGATCCTCTCACTTGCCTGAATTAATGTGTGATCCACCGAGCCTTAAGGGAGCTGGTGGAGAGCCAGGTGTTGTCCCCCATATGACCCCCCCCCCCTCCCCCCCCCCTATTAAGGAGGAGGGGGCACATATGGAGTTTTTTTGAAGCAGTGGTACAGAACAACATCCTGGAGCCTTTTAGACACCTGACCAGAGATAAAGAAGAGTGAGTGTTCACATTTTCAGTCAGGCTTTAATGATTGGTTTCTTTTTTCTCCCTTTACCTGGATTTAGATACCTCTTTTTACAAACCGTTTTAAGACCAGCGTTTTTTCCTGCCCTCTTTGATAGACATGTATTGTGCAACTTGTCTCCCCTGAAACTGCAACTATTGATTTTTGTGATTACCCCCTGCCAACCCTTCTTTCTGCTTGTCGACTCAGATCCTAAGAAAAGATATCATTCTGTTTTTAACATCCTTTCTTTTCCTGTTGCTAGAATCCGATTTGCTCCAAACCCAACATGCTGAGGCCAAATGCAGCATTGATTTTACCCCCGAAAAAGCAGGAGATATGAGCAAACAGAGTTGTCTGGGTGTGCCTTACTTATCTGGGCTGGCTGTCTGTCAGGCTGTCGAATGCTAGCTTTGTGGCACAAATAGAGACTAGAGGGCAATGCTTTCCCCCTGAAAATAGGACAAATGTGTCAATATAAGAGTGGGTTAGATTTTTTTTATTCCAGTCTTTAAAAACACTGGACAAACTGAGGTAAACACAACATCTCTCAGGGTCTGTGTCTGTTAACAAGGTTTTTTATGTTGGCAGTGCACATTTAATTTCAGAGCGTTTCTCGTCTGTTTACCTACATTGTTGCTACTTCATGATTCTCCTGATTTTAGTTTATAGTATCTTAAAGATGAATCATCTTAGTTTGTTAGCTTGATGCTGGCACATAATGACAAAAATGAAGCATGGTGATTTTAACTGAGGGATGATCTACATTTCTTAACATACAAAACAAACAATGCTACTTACTCATACCTACACGTATTTACTAGGGATGCACAATATTGGATTTTTGATGGTATTTGATAACTACAAACGGGTCCGCCCAGAGAATTGGCTGGGCCCCTGAACAGCCCAGAGAATGGGCCCTCCCCAGTGGGATTTATTGATGATGTCAGTGTGGGTTGACTCAGTAGCATTAGTGCTAGCATCCAAGCTAACATTTACCTCCTTCTGGAGTTGAAAAGTGTGCTTAGCTATTATTGGGTTATGATGTTCAAATACTTATTCTTGCCACTTTTTAACCACTTTTCATCAGTTTTTGCCCCTTTTTTTTCCACATCTGACCCTCTTTTTTGCCTCATTTAACTAATTTTTGCCAACTGTTGCCTACTTTGCTACTTTTAACCATTTATGCCATTTTTTAGATTTTTCTTTAACCCTTTTTTTTTGCAATTTTGCTGCTCTGTTACCACTTTTCCTGCATTTTTATTGTGCCATTTTTAACCCTTTTCTGCTGATTTTAAGCTTATTGCCTCTTCAAAATTATTTAATTATTTTAACATAAAGTCCCTATAAAGAGATTTTAAAAATCTTTATTTTAGGTTTGTTATACGACAGGCCACTGTGTTATGTACCTCCAGGCCAAATTTGAGTCATGAAAAATGTATCTAAATTTAAATATTAAAGGGGACATATTATGCAGAAATTACCTTTTCAGGCTTTTGTAACAAAAACATGTGCCCATGGCCTGTCGACAATCCCCTCAAAAAATCCCCCCAACCTTTCAGAACGTATGTGCTGAAACAAGCCGTTCTCAGATTTTCTCCTCATGATGTCATGTGGGGAGTAAGCCCCACCCCCAGGTTAAGTTGGCCCTCCCCTTTTGGAAAGAAAGTTCTGCCCTCCTCTCCTGTCCTCCTCTCAGCTGAGAGGAGGATTAGAAGAGGCACATCCATTAAGCCACATCCATTTCCTGAGAGGGGCAGAGTCAGACAGCTCATTAACATTTAAAGCTACAGACACAGAAACAGCTCGCTCTAAGCAGGGCTGAAAAAGAGGAGCTTTTAGACATGCAAAAATCCTATACTGGAGTGTTTTTTCTCAGCAACAGACTTCACTGGCATGTTTTGGGGACCTCTGGGACCAATAAAAACTTGTCTTGAAAGGGTAAAATATGTCCCTATAAAGTCATTAAAAAATATCTTTATTTTAGTTTTGTCGAACGACAGGCCATTGTGTTATGAACCACAAGGACAAATTTGAGTCATGAAAAACACCTCTAAGTCTATAGATTAAGCTTCAAAATCATGAAAAATGAGGCAGTAAAATCTGGTCTTGGATGGCGTCTGAATGAGTTGAAGCCACGCCCACTCAAGAGGAATATGATCCTCTCTGATGTTAAAAAATTTGATCAGAGCTCAGCTGCCTGGCTCTGATGAAATAGGTTACTGTGAGGACTTCAGGTAAAACCTGTGGTTTGCTTTTTCTACATGTTCCCATTAATTGCAGATAAATAGCTTGAAAAGCAAAGTGATGTTGGTGTTTAAAAAAAAAAAAACTTCTTCTGGGTGTGGATTTGATCTCCACTTGCAGGCAGACATCAGTATCACTCCATGTGGGATCAATTAAAGAGTAGTGGTTTAAGAATGGCCATTAATGGCTTTCATGATACATTAGGATTTAACATGTTCTGCATCTTTTGCTGTCAAGACAGACAGTTTTCCCACCACAGCCCACAATCCATGAAAAGCTTTTCAACACGTCTAATCTCCAGACTAATCTGCTGCCACTCAGAGTCTGTTTAAGCAGAGTGGAGTTATGAATATTCTCCTGAACAGGAGTCCTGAACAGGACTGCTATTTCTAATAAGGAAACTCTCCTAACACAGTCTGCCTCACTTCTTTCCTATTGTTGCTTCTGCAGCTGCTTTACAGATCTGAAGTATCAAAGCATTTTCATGCTGAGCTCAGCAGCCAAAGCCTTTAAAGAGGAATCAATTAATTTGTTTTTCCCAACCACAAAGTTCTGCCCTTGATTACGCTTTACTCCAAAAACCCAGGTAATAGAGTTTACATAAGTGTTAAGCTGCCCTTGTCTGACATACTTTCACAGATCTCCATCTTTCTGAATGACTTCCAACACAAACATTCATCCAGGCTCCAGTTTGCTGTGGAGATTTTCTTCCACTGTATCAACAAAGGCTTTGACTCTCCCTGCTGGTGTGCGTGGGTGTGTTTTGGGGCTTAAGGACAATCTGAAAAGCTCGCTTATCTGAGCTAACTGTACGTGTTGATGTTCATTTGTGATGCAGTATGTTTGTTTATGCAAACAGCGTCCATACAGTTGTTGCCAAAATGTTCCCATAATTGATGTTACAGAGAGCTGCTGCTGCTACACTGCTGAGAGAAAGGAAGCTCCGTTCATGAAGCAGAGACAGCGTCCTAGCTGCCAGCATACTGAGGCTCTACTTTGAATTCTGGTCCCTCTGATGTTCACTTCTCAACTTTTCCAAACTTTTCTGTCACAGAGATAATTGGACAATTGTGAAATATTTATCACAATTATGACTAGTTTTTCATAAAAGCTGAAATCTGATAGCATACTTTTCAGAGAAATCAACCCTCTATGACACCTGTTTTACATTAATATAATGCATATTTTTTATATGATCAAAATTATTCTATTGATCTCATTTTAGTGCATTTTTTAAATTCCAATATTTTGCATTCAGATTTTTTTTTCATTTTGGATTTTTGTACAGTATTTAACTTCCTCTTTGGATACAGACCTTCTTTTATTTTGAAAGAAATGAAGAAACTTCAGGAAGATGGTTATAACCATGGAAAAAGGAACTTGTATGGATTGGAAAGGGAAAAAAAAGGAACAGTATAAAGGTAAATGTTTCAGGTTCAGACGACTTTTGACTTGTCTAATAAGCTGTCTGTGAGAGTTTCACCCTTTAAAGCCTGATAGCTCCAGTAAAAGCCAGAAATCTTCTTTTTTGGGGGGCTTGAGATTTTTATGCAATCTTCCATCAAAATCAAAAAAGAGAAGACACAAGGATGTGCAAAGTTAAAAGTGTCTGGACTTTCTGCTTGCTTTTCACTTTCTCCCTCTCTCTGTCTTCACTCCCAAAAAATGTGCTCAGTCAGACAAAAATAAAGCTTTTGTCTGATTGTATAAAACACTATATAATACAAACAGAAATTCTTAAAACAGTGTGATGCAGAGATTTGCATTTTAAACTGATTCCTTCACACCTTGCTTGGGCTCTTGTGAATTAAGCATATTTTTTGCACATATTTCTGAGCATAAGGCTCAAAATAAGATTTGATTACTTCAATCCAAAGTGTATTCCCAGGTGCAGGTTCAGTAGGGACACTTTGCTGCTGTGTAGATGTTACTGACACCTGGATTTCTCCCCAGGGAGACAGAGCTGACTTCATTGCTTAAAGAATTAGTGTGACTAAGGTCGGGTAAGGGTTAAGAAATCCATTTGCAGTCAGCTTCAATCATTCGCTGTGAGATATCTAATCACTTCAGACAGCTGTGTGGGAAAGGCGTGTTTTTTCTTTCTGTGCCCATTCATTCAAAATGTTAACCATGGCAGAGTTGGGATTTTCCCTCCCTCTCCTCTGTTTCACCTCTGCATTTAAATCTCTCTTATGTTACATTTTTTTTATATCCCTGCTCAAGTATCATTGTCAACATGTGTCAAAGAGTGGAGCGATTGCTGGCTGTGGTGGTGCGTAGGAAGGCTGTCAGCTAACTGGTTGATACCAGAATATTGTATAAACATGTCAGAGTTAGTCAGAGAAACAAAAACAGCAGCAATGAAGAAGAGTAAGACTCAGAGTTTCCATCTAAACCCCAAACTAAATTCTAAAGTCTCTGCACTGAACAGGCTTGGACTTTGATGATGTGTTGTGAGTAGGGCTGGGCAATTAATCGAAAATTAGATTAAATCGCAACATGGGCTGCTGGAAGTTTCAAATCCAAAAAGGTGCAATATTTCTTTGAGCTGAAACTTGTGTCAAAATACCAGTTTTAAGCTTTTTTTTGCAGCAGAGATGTTATGATGATTGCATGACATATGCAATCAGTCAGGTGCCATTTTTTGTAGAATAGTCTACAAAAAATCCTACCTACTTCATTTGTGTACTTTTTTTAAATTAAATATAAGAATGACAAAAACCCTCCAATGCAATAATTCATATCCAATTAGCAATATGAGTCAAAATCATCAGAATTAGATACTTTTAAAGAATTGCTTAACCCTTGTTTAGGATTAAAAGAAAGTTAAGGAATAATTGCAAATTGAATCGCAATTGCAATAATGGGGAAAAAAAAAATGGCAATTAGATTATTTTACAAAACGCTCAGCCCTAGTTATGAGTGAGTTTGTTAGGGCTTCACGAGTGACATCACATGTTGTCTGGAAACAAGATGCCCCATTCAAAGAAAATTCAAAACAATACAAAAAAAAAAAAAATCAAAGCATCCTTGGGTATTTAATTGCAAACCAACTACAACCTGTGGTGCATTATTAATTGGCCCAATGCAAATTCAAAATATAAACTAAAATACGGCCTTCATTCCAACATGAGCAAGCTCCTTACTTCTTAGTTTCAACACTCAGCAGTGCTGCTGTGATGATTCTGTGAAAAAGTAAAGACATTCTGACAAGAATTTGTTGTATTTTTTTCTATGACTAGACTGAGACTACAATAGACACAGAACACTTATTAACAATCAAATGATAATGACATATCAGTTCACAATCCTCCAATGAAAAAGACAAAGGGACTATAGTAGCTAGTATCAGCACAGACTCTGCCACTGTCTGCTCTGTCTCAAGGCCCAGTTTAGAAAGCATATTGCTCAAGTTATCTTCAAACACTAAGACTCCTTAAAAGTTTGGCAGCTTCAAGCAGCTTGCTCTTGTTATGTGTCTAAATGTGAAGATGAACCATCAGCATCTCTCCTCTCAGCTTCCAAGCTTGTTTTCCATTAAAGTAATCTGTGCTGTAGCCAGTTTTCCCCTTAATTTAATTATTGAGCATGCCTTAACCTATATTAGAATGGTTTTACTAACTTTACTACACTGACACTGCATAAAGAGTGTTTTATATATCCATTACATTTCGCATTCATTCAAAAAATTCTCAGAAGTTGATTGGATGAACATTCTGTTTGTCATAACTGGCCAATCAGAGCAACAAGACAAAATGAGGTAGTAGAGGTAGTAAAAACATCTTCTCTGCTAAGAGGAGCTTTTAGTATGGCTCTTTGCTCTTGTTTAAATAAAGAAATGTGGTCCAGTTCTGATAAAACTGCCACTATACTATAGCTATTTCTGAGCTAATCGATCCACCGGCAGCCTTTGATTAGTCTGAACTGTTTTGGTTTGGCACAAATATTGTAGATCAGAGCTTTGCAAGATGGATTTGCCTGATGACAGTCTGATACATCAGCTTTTTAAGGTTAACTTTATTGATCCTGACAGAAATTTAAATTGAATATTTGAAATGGGCTTCAAGATTGGATAAAACAAAACAGAGTATGTTATCACGTACAGAAAGCTTATTTTCTTTTTAAAGTAAGTTATGTGGTTGCTTTGTATACATTTTGTCTAACTTTATTAAATACAAGTTCGCTAATCAGTTAGTAATTAGTGGACAAAGTACAGTTCTAGAAATTGTCCAGTACAAGGACTGATAAAGTCTCAAATGTACTCAGGCTCAGTGTGAATCTTGTTTGGAAAGTCCTCATCAGCCTGCTCAGACACTTGTTCATTTGGCGGCGGGACATCACAGCAGACAGCGCTTTAAAATCTCTCTGAATGTGGTGATTGTGATTGGACCACTATTGACAAAGTTTTATTTTCTTCTCTTCTTCTTCTACTTGTTTCACTGCACCTCCCTAATCAGATAAGAAGCTGATCAAAGGTGTCACCCATCTTTTATCAGTGTTGGCTCAGCTTTTAGCGTTACACCATGTTGTTCTGCTTCTCTGCAGTAATTTGATTGTGGATCTGATTGTGATCTGTCCATCACCACACACCCACACACACACATTAGTTTTTCTCTAGTCGTGCTTGTACTAATACCTTGGGAGGCTCATGGTAATTACCCTTATCGACCTCTCCAGAGCTTTAGAGTCATGGGTTATCACACAAGGGATCCAATCATGATGCAAATAAAGGTAAGTTAAGCAGACGGATGGACGTCATGTTTCATGTTTTATTCCTTCTCCTCTCTGCCTTGGGTGACAAATGCGCAGTGAAATCCAATTATTAGCTCAGACCACATTGATTGTGTCCTTCACTAATAGAGTATTAGACAAAGCCACAGGGGAAGGAAAGCCGTCGTCATACATCTCAAACAACAGGCTGATATGAGGAGGTGGTGAAGACCTTTGTGCCGCAACACTCCCCCAACAGGCCTTTGTCATCTAATCAAACAGACAATGGGTTCTCCTCAATGCTTCACTGAACCTGCACCTTTGATTATCATTCAACATTCGAACTGCTGCATTAACACCCACCACACACGACAAATCACAAACACTGTGTGTGCAGAATAAATCAAATGCTTAGTGTATGTCACACACAAGCAACAAAAAAGCATAAATGTGCCTTAAATGAGCTGAGCACGCTCATTAAACACAACCCACACAGGAGGAAATCTAAACGAATGAGAAACACCGGCTACATCTGTGCTGCATATGAAGCAGTTCATCATGACAACCTGCTATGTGCATCCTTATCAGAGTGGACAGAGGGCAACAAGCAGAAATACAGCCAAGGACTTAAGGGGGGATGCAATGAGGAGGAGATATGCATGCACAAATAACAGGAATGGAAAGAGTGTCAGAGAGGGGAGCACCTATGAATGATAATGTCATATGCTTGAGAGCACCTATGGGCAACAAGAGGCTGTCATCAGACAAGGTTAAAAGGTGTGTTTACTGTAGGTATAAACGGGCAAATCTAAATAAAGGATTTCCATGGGAATAATCTCTAAAAATACAGAATCTGTAGATGGAGGTCTAGATTTTAGTAAGGGGAGGGATTTTTATTTATAGGATTGACCAATCACGTATCAGAAGGCTTTGATGTATGAAGAAAAGCAAAGCAGGTGGAATACAATTCAGAGATGACATCCCCCTCCTCTCAGCAATAATCTGACTGTGATCAGTGAATAGATGGCTACATGTAGGTGCAGCTACAATCCTTCCAAGATCAAAAAGTGACACATCTGCTTGATGTTGTGTCAGGAGAGCCAATCAGTATTTACAGTTGTAGATTTCTTGAATGCATTGGAGATCAGCGACACAGCCTTTGTAATAATAATAAACAAAGATGGAAAACAGTTAAATTTCATTTTGCGTTATTCTGATTCTTCTCAAGTTACAAACTGGACTTTAAACAATGAAGCAAACAAGAAAAGGAAACCTTGGCTGGAAATAGTTTATCTGTAAACGCTGGCGACGTTGAAATGACAGAGAAGTCAACTGTTGTTCTCAGGGGCATATCATTGTCAGACGGACCAGTGGGTTTGAGGTTGCCATGGGAGACATAAAGTAAAATTGAATTAACTTTATATTGGATGACACTGTGGAAGCGTGGTTCTGACAGACTACTTTTACAGTCACTTAAGTGCTGTAAGAGACTCTATTACTTTATTGAATTATGCAACAGAGACTAGAATCTCAGACTGAGCAGAAGCTGACAGCTTGGATATAAAAAGCAGTTTAGGATTGACAGGTCTGCACTTAAGCTCTGGGTCTGACAGCACATGTAACCAAACACTTAAATTCAGTCATTGTACTTTTTTTTCTCTGTCTGCTCATAAAACACTTATCATCTGTCGACTGTCTGTCACATCAATATTCACACCTCTGTAATTACACCTTAAAAAGCTTTGAGGTGTCTCGAAATAAAGTGAAAGTACATTTAGTTTCTTTGTTTAAGCTTCTTTGTGGCTTTCTTCAGTTGTTATTCAGAGGCCAGTACTGAAATTTTTTAGAGTACGTTAATGTAGACTCTGACCATTTTGCAGATTGTCTTTTTAATATAAAACAGACAATTATTCTTGAATCTATACTTGGTTGACAGCCTATAGGTTCAGCAAGCTGGATGGAGGGAGACCGCCCAGTTTAAAAGACATTTAAAAAATTAATCCATTGAACACTAACACAAAATCACTTAATAGAAGAAGGTCAATTAGTGTTGATTGCAGTGATGGATGGGTTTGGTATTGTAGAGGTAAAACAAAGGTGGTGATGGCTAACAAGAGAGGGACAGACTGAAAAGCCACTTAAAAGAAGCTCTGCATGATTCACCATATTGGATAGAAGTCTGTATCTCATATTTATATTGAACAAAAAAACGTACGATATCTCCATTTTGAGCACATTTAAATGAAAATTTAAATGTGCTCACCATCATTTCCAGTTTTAAAGGCTATTGAAGGTGAACAGAGCTCTGTGTTTATTTGCACATGAATATGAATATAGTTGCCTCTCTTCCCTGATGTAGTATCATGGGTAAAGGTTGTACAGGAAGAGGGTTCATGGAAAGAAAAACATGAATGAAACAGCATTTGAGAAATACATAAACAAGTTGGAGGAAGTCAGCGTTAACACAGAGCTGAGAACAACAAACCCAGAGAGAAAACCTGCTATGTTAATGTTAATGTTTAAAATGCTGCATATTTAATCTTTAAAATGAATTGTTGATTGGTCCTTGGAGGAGAATTCATCCACCACTGCTCCACATACAGCAATGCTGCAGAATCAGATCACATTAATAAGTCGTTGATTATTCCATCACTGACTAGCTTAATGAAAGCAATACTTTGTCATGATTAAATCTATTTATGTAACATAGAGTGGATGGGAAGAAAATGTAAAGCAGTTATAAATTATAGCAAAGAATTGAATGGAGAGTCCTTAAACAACTAAATTTTCAATGGAAAATGTTTCTGGTCTCCTGTAGCTCATTTTCATGAACCAGTGGAGCATGAAACAGCGTAAAAGTCCTTTACAATATTACATCTAGACCACAGACTTATAGGGAAATTTCAAGTGAGAAGTGACTTATTGCAAACTCACTTCTTCTTATATCACAGTTCTGGGTCGTCCCCTCGTGAGTCAAGGTTGAGTGCTACAAAATACCAACAGAATTTTACCAAGTCCTGCTGGTGTTGCTCCTTTCCATCTCAACTCATCCATTAAACCAGCATGCACCTCTGCTGATTCAGATGGAGGATCAGAAGCATTAAATAAACACACCACCTTACTCTTCTTTGTTCCTGATTGGTACTTTTAAGTTTCACTGTTATTTCTTTTTTAAGTCCCTGTAAAGTGAAATCCAAAATTTTTGTGTTAACACACTAGATATGTTGGAATAAGGTTGCTGTACACATGTGAAAACACTGTGATCTACAGGTGACTGAATTTTGGATTTAGACCATTAGAATGTTTTTCACCTCTTTTCTGGCTGGGTTGAATTTGGGCGGGGCAAGTATGTGGGCTGGTGATGTCACCAGCTACAATGATATTAAACTACCGAGCAGAGTACAGTCTGTTATTAGCTTATGTAAATTCCTTGATTGAAGTTAACAGTCAGTTACTGTACACGCTGTATTTTGTTCATTGTGAGGTAAATTTGCCAAATCTATCAGCCACAGTGGTCTATGGATCATTGAAAGCACCATAACAGAGAGATTTGAGCCAGAAAACTGACTTTGTCTCTTCTCTGGCACAGAGTCAAGCAGCAGCACTCTGATCATAAGGTCAACATAAGGTCAAGGGTCAGATAATAATGTGAGTGCTTTCTTCCATTCAGAGTGTAACGTTTTTTAAATCTGAGAGGATCATATTTCTCCTGAGTGGACGTGGCCTCCTCTCATTCAACCGACACCATCCTGGAGCAGAATTTACTGCCTCATTTTTCATGGTTTTGAAGTATAATTTTATAAAATTAGAGATGTTTAATCCAACTGAAATTTGACCTGGGGGTTCATAACATAGTGGCCTGTCACAGAACAAACCTAAATACATATTTGTTATCATTACCGACACTGATGAAATCTGCAGGGGGTTATGTAAAGGGTTCCGTATCCTTGTTTGTTTCTTTGTTCGTTTGTTTGTATGTGTACAGGATGAATCGAGAACAGAAAGTCAGATCTTCACCAAACTTTCAGGGAACATTGGGATAGTGACAGGGAAGAATTGATTAGATTTTGGTGATGAGCCGCGTACCCATTCGGTTTTTCTCGGACTCCGAAATTTTAAACACCGTAGTAATCAATGGAAGCCTAAATTCCTCGGTGGCGCTGCTTAGGCATGGGTCTGCCACCTCAGACGGCAATTCTAGTTTTACAGTGTCTTTAATGACAATAACATTGCCTACTATATGAAAGTAAAAGATGCAGATTAACTCAATGTTGTCATACACAGCAGCAAAAGGTGATGCAGGTTATTAAAAGTTAAATAACTTTTGACCCATTAGTCATAGCCTCTTACTTTCTTCCTTTTGAAGCTAACAAGAGCACCGTTCCAGTGATTCATGTCTTCTAATACAGAAGCTTTTCTAGCACGCCTGAAACTTGGGTGACTTTCCGGGTTATTTATTGATTAAAGCCACACCAGTAAATTCAATATTGAGCGTCATTTTATACCTTTTTTTCCCCAATTTTCAGTCATTTACTGCCACTAACTGCTTAGCTATGTAATAAAATAAATGGAATGAAATCGATAAAGAAAAAATGATAAATGTTCAAAATTTAAAGACTACATTTCTTTGCAATTTTGAAATTGAACTCTTAATTTGAACCCTTTTTTTTTTTTTTTTTTTTGCTTGGATCCTTTTTTCTGTTCTCAAATGCTTATTTTTGTTTGATACTGAAGATGTTTTGTTTGAGTCTTTCAGACACAAAAATCAATCCATACTTAGCCGGTAGCTCATTGTGAGGGCTGTCAACCAATGGCAGGCTATGCTCTAATCAAAGCATGCCTATTTTAGAGATGAAAGCATTACAACCATCTCACTGAGCTCATCTGATCAAATATGATCAATGCCTGAAAGAATTAAATCACACTTAAACCTTCCCAAACACTTTATATGGGAGGTTTCCCAGATTAATGTGAAATATATCCATACAATGGACATATGAAAATGTGTAACTGGCATGTCGGGTTACAAAACTTCAATATCAGAGCGTTCTCTTAAGTGACAAAAGTGACTGCAAAATCTATTATATATTGTTCCATATTCTTAATATTTTCTCATGTTAAGCAAATTACATATGTTGAGTACGTAGGCAAATTTACCATTGTTGTCAATAAAGCTGATCATAAGTTCTGCCCCTCCTTGATTTTGATTGGTCACAAGGAAGTAGTGGCACTGTTGCAAAGACAGCTATGAGCTCAAACAGCAGATGCTGAGGGTCTTTTTATGCTTTGGACTGAAAATGCTGGACTGCATTGGTTTTATATAAAAAAGGACACTGTCAGCTTTAAAACAAACAGCTTTAGTGAAGACAGGCTTTTGTTCTAGCAGGCTTTGTCTATCCCGTCTTTGTAGCTTGTTGTACTGTTTTCTTTTTCTGCTCATTTTAAATCACTACAGCCGCTTCCATCAAAGTAAACCTTTTGACTCGCTGGAGAAGATGATTTTCCCAGTAGACATCAGGGCTCACAGGTTGTGGATATAGATTCAGGGACTGCTTGGGAGGCAGTAGAAATAGAGATTTATATTTCAGAACATGAAACAACCTCAAGGCATGCTCTGTTGTAACATTATGTATTTAAGGTATAGATTTATAACTGACCAATAGGGCACTTAGACATGACTGATTATCGACCAGACAGATCTTCTGAAGTACTAAAGGGGTCAAACTGGTTTGAATTATACTTGCAGATACAATACGGCTAAAGTGTCTATATTATCTACCAGATAATCCTAATAATAACTAGGATATATCAGTAAAATTACAGTGTCCATTAACAATTATATATGTTTGGCATGATAGCTGCAAAGCCCATGGAAAAAATGGTTATTTAAGACGTGCCAAAGGCTAAACCTTAATATGTAGTCGCGTCACTCCACATTTTATTAACATCAGGTTAATGGACTTGCCTGCAGGAAATGAGGGGTGTGGGTGAAAAGGGGACAAATGAAAGGAACTGTGAAAAGACGGCAGCTGAGAGGGGTCAGACTAAATGTCTACAGGGCTTTTATTTCCTCAGCTTTAAGAGAGAGAGAGAGAACTCTTAAGCCTCCGAGGGCTTAGTCAGTAAATGTCAGAGCATTTAGCTACACACAGACTGTTCGTTGGCATACAGTCCCAACTTTTTTCCAGCATACTGTTTGTGAACAGTCTAGTCTCTAAAGGGTAACTTAAAGTGCAGATTTTAGTCACAGAAACAATACAAAGAAAACAAGAGGGGAAGGTGGAGATGATAAATATCTTTGGCTTGTATTTTTTATAGTCCAGTCTGTTCTGTGGTGCCAGTTGTATAAGATGACCATTTTCTATATACAGCCTTTCACTTCAGCTGCTGCCTTTAGCACCCACTTTGCACAATTCTTGTCACCTCAGTAGACTGAAGAAGTCTCATTTGGTCACTGAACCATATGGACCTGGTCTATTACATGAACATAAAAACAGTGGATATTTACAGAAATATGTTTAAACATATGAGAATAACAGGCCTGTGTCCAAGAGAAGTCCAGATTATTAAGTGAGATAAAGTAAGTGTCTTAATTGCACAAAGGGCATCGTGTAGATATAATAGTCTGCTTTTATATAGATACAGATAAAAGCAATCAGCTGTAAGAGAGTAAAGTGAAATGAAGTAGTTTGTTATCTTCTAATTAAAATGACCCAGGGAATGAAAAGGGTGAGTCGCTGTGGGTATGGGAGGAACATAAAATGTCTCATTAAAACAAATACAGACACAAACCTCCATTTAAAGAGATGCTACAGTGTATTATCTATTGATGTTAAACAAAAAAGACATTAAAAGACAAAGTGAAAGACAAGAAAACTGTTAGAGCAAGCATTTCAATCAAAGGACTGATTAAAAACCACAAGAAAAAAGGACAACAAAGACTCATATAAAGGCAGAGAAAACATTTGGGCAATTAAACAATCAAAAACAGGGTTTTTTAATTCTCTAATGAAGGATTTGCTTCTCTACAACTGTCTGGGTCTAATTTACTCCAAACAAGGTACTTAAAAACACGAGAAAATAAACTGAGCACAAAAAGTGAGGAAATTTGTGTTGGTAGATTGTTTCTTTGTTGTAACAGTGCTTCTTGGCATTAAATCTTACACTGTTGGAAAGTCTGTTTGTTTCCCTTTTAAATGGTGTCACAGTTGTAAGGAATATGCATCTGTGGAGTGAGCAGCAGAGCTGAGTATATGGGTTTACCCACTGCCTTATTGGCACTTGATTGTCAGCACCTGTGAGTATGGACCCTGCTACAGAGGTCAGGTGTCTGCCATGATTAACTGATCTGGATAGGCCCTGTGTGATAGGGCAACTTCAAGCTGTGGCATTATTTGGAGCGGAGAGCCCTAGCACCATATTCAAACTGAAGGCCAAGGTCCAATGGGGGATGTCAGAGACATGGTGCAAAATGGGCGAGCCAAGAGGATGACTCTCCAAGAAGACTGTTTCCTCTCTCATCAGGAACTGTAGGCTGTTTTCAAAGATTTGCAGGATATGGCAGATGGCTCTCAGTCCAGACAATCTAGAACAGGCTGCACACAGCCAATCTACTGTCTCATAGGGCCATCAGGAGGCCTGCCATGACTGCCCATGAGCGAAGTTATCAACCCAGTTAACGACTGCCCACCTGTGGGAATGAATGGGATTAGGTCAAGAAGTTCTGTTGTCAAAAACACTTCCTGTCTCTAAGTTTGTCTGTAATGCCCCCTACTTAGTCAAAGATGTTCCACATTGTACCTGCTCATCAAAACACACTGTTTTGTGAAGGTTGCATGTCTGGAACTTCATGTTATTGAAAGATTTGAGGGGAAGCATTTATTAAGTGGGCTTGGTAATGCCTGAACATGCAGTTAAAGGTATTTGGTATTAAGTAGTAAGTCATCAACTGTCTCTGATAACTCAGCCTGTTCAGCCTGTGTGCATGCTCACATTAAAAGGGGGGTTGGGCTGATGGAGACGGCTGATGTATATGGTAGCCATCACTTGTCCCTTTCACATTCGCATGCCACAGGCGCAGCAGTAGGAGCACTTTGGGGTTAAGTGTCTAGCCCAAGGGGACATCATCATGTGACTGCAGAAGCTAGGGATCAAACCCTTGAACCTCGAACCATATACCTACTGATCCAAAATCCCAACGCCACCCACAGCTGAGATGTGTGGTTTCTTTTTTTTGTGTCTTTATATTTTCTGTGTTACTCTATCATTTGCATGTTATATGTTCTAAGTATTAATCTTAAGCTTAGCTGACACGCTGTATTCAAGCACTGAATACAAAAAAGAGCATCTCTCAAGTGCTGCTTTAACCATGGTGTTATAGCTGTATGAAAAGATTGTTCTGACCCACCCGTGGCTGGGAATAACTTTTCATTAATAAAGCTGAAAAAGTGAAGCAAAAAATTAGTTACTTCTTTCAAAAGTTTTGAAAAAAAGATAAGACGGCCACTGGGGTCAAATGGTACACCCAATTTTCTGCAAAATCTCTCCCTGAAAGTTGCACTACTCATTTATTTCTCATATTTTTCATCTCTTTGTCGAGAAGTGTTTCTGTGATTATGAAAACACATTTCTTCTAAGGTTATCAGTGCTGGCGTTAGTGGTGGGATAGGTTTTCAATGCCTCTTTATCGATGTTACACTTAGTAAAACTGACTGCTCATTTGTCTCAGGCACTATAATCTGTCCATCTGCTTAATGGCACAGCAGCATTAGCTGGCTCTTGTACAGTAGTTTTTTCTTACCGTCAAGGCCATGGGCCAAACTGCCTTTAAATTCAATGTGTGTCAACCTGTACAATGAATCACGGACAGTGCGGTGCAGAAAACAAGGCTTGCTAGGGTTGTGGGTGGTAACTCATGATTGGGTGGGAGCCTCCATCCTTGAGTACAATTGTAGGTAGAATATTAATATTTACCCTCTACTGTTAACATTAATGACTCCGATATGATTCCCTATCTACCATCCAATAAGGCACAGCAGTAAATCAATAAATCAGCTGATGGACTATATAGTAGTGGCCTCTCAAAAGGGTCTTGTGGCACAGCAGGACTCTGACCTCTCTGAGGTTCAACCAGAGCTTAGTGTCAGTGATTTAATAACTCGGTCACACTGTTTTCCTAACCTCTCCCCTCTTAGGCTGCACAAACTGCTATAAATCCACACTGTTGGAGCAAAGCCTCATCCATCACATTGTCTGCATTTTTTCTTTATTTCACTTCAGCTAACATTTGATCGATACTGGAGACCCCTCATTTATCAAACTCAGGCACTGACCAGGGGAGTTTAAATGAAGCTGTCATTGTTTATTTCCAGAAGCTTTAGCTTAAGTTTGCTCATGTTAAAAAAATGAGCTATAAAGCAAACATAGTACAGTATATTCATTACACTCTGTTCTTTTTTCTTGATTTTGTATCCAAACTCTGGAAAGGATTGTTTTGCATTATCCTAATTATTCTGAAAGCTCCCATAAAGAGTCTAAGTTAGATTAGAAAGGACTGGAATAAATGCTAATGCTTCTGTATGACAGACTAAAGCAAACAATACCATCAGCAACAAGACTTTAACGTTAAATGCCTGTAAGTGTTGCAGTGATGCAGGGGGATGACAAAGTGAGTTTATGCCTTGCTGCAGACACAGCCTTTATTTTCAGTGAAAATTTCAGTCAGAAACACTAAATACACTTGTAGAGGACAAAATCAGCAGAGAGACAAGATATTGTTCTATCCACAGAGGGCCCTGATAGTGACATAACAACAAGCTCCTTAATTAAGCTTTAAAAAGTGTGCCATACTATAGAAGGACACATTTCACACGTGTATGATAAAGTTTTGTTTGAGTTTTTTTTTATATTAACAAGAAAAAAAAAGTTCAACCTTCCTCATCCTATACATTTCTTTTCTGTTCAATTTACCCTTCACCAAATGAATGAAGTATTTCTGATCGAAATGATACAGACTCAGCCACTTTTACTTTTCTTGGCTATGATTCAAAATGTTTCACACAATTACAAACAAGGGGCATGATATGACGTGACATGACATTATACAGTACAATACAATATGATAACAATACAACACAAGCTATACAGTATGGTGTGTTACCGTATGTTATAGCTACAACAGCTGTGTTACAGGGTTTTCATCAAGGACAAGCTCTTATAATCAGAGTGTTTACTCAGCTTTTTTAAATGTTCTGTTGTTGAGTTTCGCAGGACAGGTTTTTCGTAAGAAATAACATGATTGATTATTGTTTTTGTGAATGGAAAAGAAAATCCTTATGGCATTCATTATTTGGAAGTTCAAAACTAACTACCTTGACTTCATTTTGCATATAATGGCAGAAATATCCTGCTGATACTGCAGTGCTCCTCTACAGGAGCCATAATACCAGGGTTCAGTGGGCGTACTCTATGTAGGAACAAAGAGATCGAGGTAGAGTGGGAGATAATATCCTGAGGAGAAAGGGAAGACCTTTTTTAAATATTCAAAGTTAAGACCCATCCTTTCATGCACCAAAGACACCTACTGATGTAAAGTATATGGTTTGAGCTGTAAAGGCAAGACTAAAGGGATTCAGATGGAGATGAAGAGATTAAACTGCAGTGTAGGAAGATTTTTAAAGACTGTTTCATGGATCTGCTTTCTGAAAAAAGCTAAATGAGGGAAGATGCTTTTTACTGGACACACATGATCTCTCTTCCTTTGTTTTTTTTTTTTTTTAACATCATTATGGTATAACAGATGACTGGCTGTGTGTAACTTGAGCCATGCCACTTGGGAAACCTCTCCTCTCGGTCTGAAAAATAAAAACCCTTCTAAGGAGGAAGCTTTGAATTAGATTTGCTCCCCATCCGGCCGCAAAGTCTTTTAACTCAACACCACTGAGACCTGTTGTTCAAAACAGCAGCATACCCATGTCACCATTAAATTTCTACAAGAGATCATTAGCATTGTGTGTGTCTTTTTGCATTGTGTAGCAGTGCACTGCTGATAAAATGACAAAAACATCTCTCCACTTGTACTAATCACATTGTGCTGCTACGCTATCATTTCTCTTAATTACATACAGTGCAGCGGAAACCTTTGACACTGCATTCAAAGAACAGTCTAATCAGAGGATTTATATTCATAAGGTAGACTGCAGTCTTATTACAATACTTCCCTGAGCCCTAACACTTTAACATCTTCCCCTATAGCTGTAATTGCTTTAGATAGTAACCACAATTTCAGATATGCACGGTGGACAAAACCCCCTTCAAGAGGATGCAGACATCTGAGTCAATCTGACAGTCAAGGCAGTGCCGTGTCAGGAGAAGTGTCGAGCTGCTCCTGGATTTAATTGGTTTAGTCTCTGCAGAAGTGAAAATGTCCCTGTGCATTCTGTAGTGAGATAAACTTACTGATATCAGGTTGGAAGATAAACCTGTGTGGCTGTAGGGAAACACACCTGGTTTTCTCCGTCAATTTATGTTTTGTACAACATATATCCAAAAATTGTATGTTGTAAAATTAAAGAACGTTTTTGAAAAGAAAACAACTCAATGCTGTTCTTTGTTCTTCTTTTAACGAAGAAATGTTGTTAAGTTCTGATAAAACTGGGGCTTTAGCACCATCCACGCTAATCTCTTCTGCCAAAATTGCACCGGCCTCTTGTCACTTTCTAACTGGGCCCAAACTGTTCAGACGGGAGCTTTGCAAGATGGATTTGCCATTGAGAAACACGAGAACGGGCGAATCCATCTGCTTTGCAAGGTTAGCCCCTGTCAGCAAGCAACCATAGCGGCAGAACTTCAACTAGCTTTCATACATTAAGTAATGTCTTTGGTAGCTATTTGCTTGAGCAGAAACCAATAAAGGACATTTAAAAGTCCCCAAGAAAGAGAGTTTGTATTTGTTGGTCATGTTTGATGTCTGTGGAATGAGAAATTGTTCCTGTGTGTGATGTAATCAATCTTCAAATGCACCTTCTAAAGAATGCTGGTCCTGAATTGGGACACAGCAAACATAAATAAAATGTGGAGGTGCCACAAGTTTAAACATTGCTAGAGTGCTTGGGATTTATTTTCTGGGGACTGTAATGCCAACCAATATATCACTGAGGTTCAGGTGGCTTAAGAAATAAATGATAAATGATGAAAGGCCCATTTTAGAAGCAACCCCTTGTCAATTCTTGGATAAGTCATTTTGTTGGAGCTTTGGCACATATACATCCCTATAACCATCCTAATGGATCTACATATGTTGAAAGCTTCTGTTTAAGAAACCACTTAGTAAGAAGTGTGAAAGGAACGAAGCTTAAACAAGGATTAAGGATTTTTTTCCAAGTTTATTCTCACTCATTTTACACACAGACAAATGGATTATTCCATTTATGTCTAAAAAAGTTTTACATTTGTAATGTCGTAAGTATTTGTCTAGAACTGATGCTTTCCAGTGGCAATTCAAAACATAACAATGATGGCATAAGCTATCACTGTGGCGTCCCATTGAAAAGGTGACCTTTAATAAACTCTTTTTATTAAACGTCAACTGAGCTAGAGGAAGACTGATGTTATTTGTTGTTTCACTCAGGAGAGAGCAGACTTTTTGAAATGTCCTGAGCTAATAAATATGCTGCCGGTGACATTTCAGAGCCGATGCCGGGCACCCAAAAAACAGCATCATATTAGAGGGCTGACTCCAAAACAATAAGTTGGAACAAATTATTGCTCAGTGGAGTTAATGTAGATGACCCAATATGGAGAATAGTGCAAATGACATCCACGGTTGCACATTACAGAGGGGAAATAAAATCAGTCCAGGAGGGGTAGGAAGTGATTCATTTTCTAAATAGCCACATTTTTATTATTCTGAATAGGCTAAGTGAGGTTTGAACTGTATGACATGTCTATTTGTGAAGTGCCTGAAGTGAAAAATGAACCACAGCACCTCCTGAATGTCTCTGTTTTGTTGTTGGCTAACTTTCAACCACAAAAAGTCTAATTAAACATTCACTTCTTAATTCTTTACTTAGACTTATACTGCTTACAATACACGGTGCTTTAGTGCCATAATTATGTCATAGTGGCTCACTAAAGAGTGATTATGAAATCCTTACTGTCATTATGTAAATCTGTGGGGAACAGCAAGCAGAATTAAGTTTTTGATCATGTTCACAGCCACAGATGCTCTACATCTCTTTCAGGCAGAAAAAGGGTGCTGGGAGACAAAATTAAAGTCAAACACTGCCACCAAAGTCTGAATGAATAATTTGAACAAATGTAATGCCAGCAGTGCTGCATTGCAGCCTTTTCAGTTCAGGTATTTTGCACCAGCATATGGGCAGATGATGGATGTAATAATTTCTAGAGGAAAGAAAATCAAAGAAGCAATCACTGTGGGTTATTGTTCTCTTCACATCCACTTTACACATCAGAAGTTAAAAACAAGTTAAAGAGAGAATAGTTCATATCATTTGTTGAAAATGGCAGGAGGAAATGGAGAAGTTTGGGGAGGGCTCTGTTTGATTTTTCATTTATGCATGCAGTATTTATATCCCTAAACATATCAGGGAGCTTTGGTGTTGTTCATTTCAGAAACTTATTCAGCACCTTTCTTCACCCTTTGAGGTGAGATAGCAAGATAGTGAACCTTGGAGCTATAACTATAGACTAGACCTCTCTGTGCCTTTGAATTAATCAGTTAAATCTTAACATCCCTTCTGTGTCAAACAGGCAGCTGGTGCAGGCACGCAAAGAGGTTTAATGTGGTCTCTTTAGAACCAATTCAAACTCTCACTATAGCATTTGGATCAGCAGGAGACTTCCAATTTACCTCTGACTGTGACAGGTTATGGAAGGACACGCAATACGCATGATGATGTAGTAATGGAAAAAAAGGTAGATATTATCTAAATCTATCAAGAATTATTGTAAGAGCCACAACCTGAAGCCCAAATTTATTAAGCAGTGAAATGTTATTGTTCCTACATTTTACACAAGTGGCTTGGGAACATTCATACGAATGTTTAGATTGGTAAATTTCAAGTAGCATTTTCCTTTTAAGACAGAGTGGCATCACAGGCTGGGAGGCAGAGTAACCTGAGAGAACTGCTTGAAGCAAGGAAGCACATAGTTTTTTTCCGTGTGACAGTGTATTTTTATTTTTGTGTCATTAAACATATTTTGAACTGGATCAAATCTCCTGTCATCCTGCCAGATTCAGTTGACTCTGCTTACAGCTCTAGAAAGGCATTTTTTGACATTCTGAAAGAATGTCACTACAATTATAATGAAATCCTGATTTTCGACAGTTTTATGCTGAAAAAGGCAACTCTCTGAAACTGCTAATAGTAGTAGAGCCTACTGTCAAAAAATGTAGTTTTGCTTGAAATAAACTGAGGTAATTTTAAAGTAATTCAATATTTAATGTCCTCAGTAGTTTCTGGAAAATTTTTTACCAAAAAAAAAAAAAAATAGCATTGCTAGGAAAACCAACTGTTTCAGCCAAATAAAACATAAGAGTAAGAAATTGAGGAGTCCAAGAACTGAACCCTGGTATACTCCCCACATTATTTCCTCTGTAACACAGATATCCATATCTGTCAGGAACACTTCTTATATATTCAATTTTTATTGCAAAATAGATACGCATTCTTGGCATTAAGGCTCTGTTCAAGAGATTCTGCAAGCTTTGACTTTCCCCAGAATGCAGTGCCAGAAACCTATAGAGATTAATCGATCAATAAACACATTAAAAGTCACATATTTTTTCCCTTTAGGACAGGTTATATTGGTCTCAGAGGTCCCAAAAAACATGCCTGTTAAGTTTGTTGCTGAAAAAAACACTCCAGTATTGGATTTTTGCATGTCCAAAACCCCCTCTGTTTCAGCCCTGCTCAGAATGAGCTGTTTCTGTGTCTGTAGCTTTAAAAGTTAATGAGCAGGCTGACACCGCCTCCTGACTACGCCCCTCTTAGGAAATTGATGTGGCTCTTCTGACACACCTCTCAGCTGGCAGCTGAGAGGTGTGTCACTACTTGATCCGTCCTGGAAACCTGATTTGTACTGCGCATGTGCAAGCACGCATCTACATCCATGTCTACATAAATTAATTCTAACCCTAACCAGTGGAATATAAATGCTAAACCTAACCTATCCCCAGGAAGCTAATTAATTAAAATATAAACCTACCCCAATGAGCTACCTCTAAATCTAACCAGTGGAAATTAAATTGCTAAACCTAACCCAGCTTCAATAGGCTGCCGAGCGGATGTAGACACGTTTACGACATGCGCAGTACAAATCAGGTTTCTGGGACGGTTCAGGTAGCCACAAGGTGGATCAGGAGAGGAGGGCAGAACTTACTAACTTCCCATATGACATCATGAGGGGAAAATCTGAGAACGGCTTATTTCAGCACACATTTTCTGAAAGGTGGAGAAAGAAAGATGGGGAGGGAATGGATTTTTCAGACTCATGGGGGGATTGTGGACAGGCCAGGGGCATGCATTTTTGCTAGGAACACTTGAAAAAGTGTATTTTACATAATATGAGACCTTTAAAGTTATCACATGTAAAATAATTTAGTTAAGCAGCAATCCACTCTTTAGCAGCTTGAGCATGAGTATGAAAGTGCAACAGAATAGGCTAGGAATGGGACGCTGGAGGCAAAACTTTGCCAGCAGCAGGGCAGTGTGTTCAGCATTGGTGTGGCAGGGATTATATAAGATTAGATATACTTTAATGTCCCTGTGGGGAATTTTGTCCTGGACTCTGTACTGCAGTTACAAAAACACTAAAATACAATACAGAAAAAACATATCACAAAATATTGCATTATAACAGAAGTAATTCCTTATTTTCCTCTTTATTTCTTCATTTTTTTCACATGTACACAAATGCCTTCTAGCAGCAGTTACATACTGACATACTGCACCCCCCCCTTGGCTCACCCTACATTACCTGTCATTAAGAATTTATGGACATGGGCTCAAATGAATATTTACATTTACTCAGCCTGGTCTGAGGGACCCTGAATCTTCTAGAAACACTTGTAACTGTTTGCTATTAAACAACTTAAAAAGAAGAGGAAGAGGCACAACAAAACACACATGAAAAGTTAGCTTCAGTTGCAAGAGAAGCAAGGCCACAAGACCCCCCGGGTTGATATTCCTCCCTTCAACTTCTCTGCACTGTTTTCAAAAACCCTCTGGATGTGAAAGCAGAGATACTCAAAGACATTAAAGATGCTAACACATTTTTAGAGGCTATACGTGGACACATGGTACTAGAGAAAATCAGGAGTGTTGGCTTCCTATCTTTCATCATTTAACAGAGTGACATTAAACTAGCTCCCACTGTTTCTTGCACTGGGGATTTAAGTGGGCATAGAGTGACTTCCTTAACATTTAGATTAAAACTTTGCTGGGATAATTGAAGCATTCCCATCATTCAGCTTCAAAACTCTGCTTCAGACACCAAAGAGTGACATCTCTAAGACTACATTCAGGTTTAATAGGCTGTACAACTACATAGCAATCACTCCAATCAATAGCTGACTGATTTGACTCATGATCAATTCTTCAAGGTGAGGTGACCCACATGCTGCTCAATCTGTTCAAACAGCACAGAACCTCTGCTCTGTTACGAATGTACTCAGTTTCCTTGCGGTAACCAATCCTGACTCTGTAAAGAAAACCTTTTTATCGGATATACGTATATAAAAACTGACATAGTCCTCAGATCTTCACATCAATCCTGGTTTCAATGCCAGTACTCTTTTTTTTACATTGATTTAAATCCAAATGACTATTTTTTAGAAATATGGTCCTTTAAAGTATGAGGCAATATTTTCTGCCTTCAAATAATAGTCCAAAATGTGTCTGTATTGTTAGTTTTTGTGCTATGAATGATGAAAATAGCTACCTACATCTAATCTTTGGACTGTCATGCATGATCCCCCCTTATTGTGTGCCTCTCTCTGCCTCTGATAGAGGCAGCAGTGATATAAGAGCTCAGTGTGCTAGATTATGGCTGATGTCTTGGTATCGACCAGGTCTCACCTCTCTATATGTGACCACGTGCGTCGATTGTATGATGACTTATGGCTTGTTGGAAAAGCAATGTCATAAAGGGAGTGTGCCATAAAAGGGATTATGGATAGTAAATGAGCTTTGTTCACAATCTATATGGCCCTCTGCCTCACTATATCACCATTATCTACTGCCAGATCCATTACGTCTACTCTGACTCCTATGCAAACGCACTCACATGCTCTAAGTCCTAGATCTGAGGTTTCTCTCAAGTGGTTACTAGTCTACCCACAGGCACACAACATATAGAAGCACATTAAATCAGGACGCTCATTATGTTTGCATCATCAGAGTTTTTGTGCGATGGAAAAGGAACAAAAACCAAACCCAGGTACCGCTGCGACGTGAACAAAACATGTTTGACAAACACAAGAAGCTTCAGGGCTTTGGTAAGCTCTTAAGCTTTTGTAAGTAATCGCTGAATCTCCTCAAAGAGTCGCATCATGTTCAGACTGAATATATGTAAAACAGGCAAGAGGAGAGAAACTGCACAAACAGAGGAGTGCTCTGACGTTTAATAGCTTAAATGAAAATGGGTTGAAAAGGACAAAGGGGCTAGTCAACAAAATAACACCCATTTGCATAGGCGGATAATAACAAAGCATGTTCTTCTATGGAGAATAACATTGGCCTCAAGCATCATACACAACCACTCTGCTGAGCATGCAGCTGAAAACAAATCAGCTAGACAGGCAGACAGACAGGCGGCTCAACACACAGACAGACAGACAGCAGCAGCCTATTGGGCTCTGAAATAAAAATGTGCAAATAAATGACTGGATATCTGTTACAGGAGAACACAGATGGCTCTTTTTCCCTGTTTGAACACAATGCTATGACTCACTGCTCCAGACCTCAAAGCTAAAATTAGATCCCTACAGTTTCTCATTAAGAATAAAACACCTCTTATCTTTACTGCATCATAAAGTTAATAACCAAATCTGCTATGGATTTAAATTTAGCACAGATGACCTGCATATCACTAAAAAAGCAAAACAGGAAGAATTTCTCAAGATTAAAGCAACACTGCAATAACTACAGTCCTTCAGTGTAACACTGCGTGAAAGGTACAATGTCATTTTTGCACTTACATGTCTAAATTAAATTTTTTATTAAATTAAAAGATGACCAGTCCTTTTTTGTGTATTTTCTGTTGAGAACTTTCACTACCACAGATATTTCCAAGTTATCAAAGACTGAGAAATTCTGTAATGGTCATTTTTTGTCATAACTGCTGCGAAAGAGGCGTTATTTAAGACAACATATTATCATTAATTACTGTAAAAAATACATTTTGGGCGTTCCAAGTGACTGCACTTTGGTGCATGCATCCAGACCTGTTGGCTGGGCCCCTGAAAACCCCAGAGAATGGGCCCTCCTCAACTTTACGATGTCAACACGTGTGCTGGATCAGTACCTTGTGCTAGCGTCCTGGCTAACAGTTCCCTCATTATCCCTATTATTGTGTCTGATGTTGAAATTGTTTAATTGTGCCACTTTTTTACGGTGGCCGAGAAAGGTCACAACAATTGCAAACGCCACAACACAACTGCATAAAGCCACAACATGACGGCAGGGTTAATGCCGTTGTGCTGTGGCTTTATGCAGCTGTGGCATTTGTATTGTAGTGACCTTTCTTGACCACCTTATTTTTTAACCCCTTTTCAACAGTTTTTCTTCCCATTTTTGCAGTTTGTAACCCACTTTCCCTGTGTGTTTTGCCACTTTTAACCCAGTTTTGCCAATTTTGCCCTTTAACTCATTTTCGACAATAGCATGCCAACTTTAGACCCTTTTTTTCTACTTCAACTCATTTTTACCACTATTTGCCACTGTAAATCAGTTTTTCCCACTTTTAAACTATTTTTGCTACATTAAACTCATTGTTGCCATTTTTTGCCATTTATAACCTTTTCTGTCCCTTTTTTTTTACATTTTAACATCATTTCTAGTCTTTTGATCCTCTTTTGATCCTCCTAACTTTTACAACTTTTTGCCAAGCTACTTTAAACAAAGTTTTTCCACTTTTGTTTAAAGTACTTTTAACCCATTTTTGGACAGTCGTTGCCACAAGACAGTTCTCATATTGTGTTTTTACACTAGGGTTGAATAAAATCATTCACACCAGTTAATTACATGTAAAGTCAATGTAAAATATACAAGTGACACGCAGGCATGAACATCACAAATGTGTGGCGATAATTGCATGGCGCAAACTGTGTGAGTAATCTGTGTTGCATTCGCTTCATTAGCTTATTCGCAAGAGTTGAATAATCTGAATGCCAGTGAATTATTTGCACCCTAATGCAAGAAAAACAGAGCAAGACCCTGCAGTGGAGTAGCACACCTTTGAATAAATTTGCCAATACCAATAATTGACTAAATGCCAAATGTTGGCATCAACAATTGGCAAGGTTGATAATCGGTCAATACTTCCAAACCAGTTTTGAAAAAGGCATTGCACATCATCCCTGTGTAATGTTCAAGCCATCGGATAGCAAACTGTTTTCAATACAGATTTTACCGTGTCCACTCAAAGAGTTAAAGCTTACCACTTGGCATCCAGATGCACAAATCAGTGCTAAATCTGTCTTAATGCACCTTATAAACAGAGTTGAGACAAAATATGCTTCTTTGCTGTGAAATTGCTGATGTTACATATTTTTATGTTGTTTTATAATCACTTGTGATGGACCACAAATCATCTCTACAATAGTTTGAGCATTCTGTCACCACCGACTCCCTGACCCCATAAAGTAACTGTCCCACTAGACTGGTCAACTTGATGCACTGCTCAGCACTGTCTCGCTCTGTTACATTATGAAGTACAAAAAACTGCACTTCATAAGGTGTATTTACCACAGCAAACCATCATTTTGCTGTCATGTTCCCATAATGAGGGAGAAAAGCAGTTAAAAGTGGTCTTTCTGAAAGGTACTAGCAAAGCACTCTGGGATTTCTGTACCCATCATCTTTTGCTCTTGTTTTGAGCAGTTTTGTTTGTACAGAAAGTAAATTACATTGGCTCCACTCTTGCTCATTGATAGGAACTCACTCTCATGGCAGAGATACGATCAGCAAACATGCACTTTCTGGTGTGTGAGAGCTTTGCATCATAACCAGCAAATTGCCTCTTTTTCTTCAGTGGAGCACATTAAAGGAAATGATACAACCACAAGAGCTTCTCAGAAGAGGAAACCGATATCCATGAGCTGGATGAGCAGAAACACTACAAGCTAGTTTACTGCCTCTGAAATGAAATTAGCAAGGGTGGAGATAGAGAAGACATTAGTTTACTGGGTTAGCCTGCTTTCAGGAGAGCAGTAGCCCTGAGTAGGAAATGTCCTCTTTATATTAGTGACAAACACATGACGGGGGAGTGGCCCAGACAGATTTACTACAAGAATTGCATTCCTCCTGGCTATCTTTCAGCAGGATAATGGCTCCTAAAACACTGGTGTGTTTTGACAGTGGTGGCTCAACTCTGACTGGAGAAACAAGTCCGGTGCCCACAGAAATCTATCAGAATCGGGCTGAATGATCATTACTGTCTCCCAAAATCAGGTCTGTAACTAATGATTAAGTATCATGCAATTATAAAATCCTTATATATTTTATTACAAAAAAAACCCACACAACAGTGTGCTAAAATAGAATTTCTTTAATTCTGAATTGTTGGAGGATTAAAAATGTGGCTCCTCAAGGAACAGTAAGAAGGAGCAACAAATGTTTATCAATTATAAATGCAATAAACTTGTTTGCATGCTGTCAGTGAGTGGTGAAACAGCTTTTGACTGCCTGAGGACGTAAACAATGAAACATTCAGTAGCTGTGCAGTATTATGCAGAACTTTTAGGCACGTTTGGGCAAAAACTGAGGCTTAAGTAAGGGGCGTAATCACAAGTATAGCCTACCTGAGGGCACCAGAAGGATGGAAACAACCCCGGTTATACTCTGGATGTCCTCGCATATCAACAGGGGCATGGGAAAATAATGTTAAAAAATAAAGTCTGCTGCTTTAGAACAGGGTTGGGGGTAGATGTGGTGAGTAAGCATGGCCTGAGGTACCATCCAGGCAGGTAATAGGGTTGCCACCAGCCCGTGGTAGTGCTGTGGATGTCCTAAGGGTCCGAAAACTGCCAGCGGTCTCTAGGCAAATCCCCGGGGGTGAAAAATCCGGACAAAAGAGTTGACATCGAGCTTGACCTTGGCCGCTGTGTGACACACTTTGCGTGTTGACATGTCACTCTGGCTTCATTTTGCTCAGTTAGCTTTCACACTGCACATTGCTCAGCATGACAAAGCAGGTCAAATATTGTGTAACATACCCCCCCCCCCCCCACAAATTGGGAAACGTGTTCTGTTGAGTGACAAATCCTGCTTGGTAGTCAGATGGCCAGGTCTGGGTTTGGCGAGCTGGGAAACGTTACCTGCCTGACTGTTCTGTGCCAACTGTAGTTTGGTGGAGGAGGGTATGGGTCTGTTTTTTCATTTGGGATAGGCCCCTTATCTCCAGTGAACGCCAATGTCAATGCTTCAGCATACCAAAATATTTTGGACAATGCCATGCTTCAAACGTTGTAGCAGCAGTCTGGTAAAGGGCCCCTTTTCTATTCCAACATGACTGTGCCCCAGTGCACAGAACAAGGACTATGAAGACTTGACCTCAACCCCATCAAGCACCTTTGGGATGAACTGGAACAGAGATTGTCAACCAGGCCTTCTCATCCAACATCAGTGCCTGACTTCATACAGAATGAGTGGGCAAAAATTCCCCCCAAAAAGGAGGGCCAACTCCATATTTAAGCGCATGTATTTAAATACAAAGTCGTAGTTGAACATGAATACCAAACAGCTTAGGTATGAATGCCCCCTCATTGAAAAATTCACAGAAACAACTTTAGTTTTCTGGTCAAAAGAAGCCACGCTTATTGCCATCTCCAGCAATGTGGTGCATCAAACCATCTCCTTCACCAACATTTTTTGTATGGCAAAGTCTAAAAAGATTCGGTTAATAATTTATATGCTCTGCTTGATTTTATTTGGTTGTCCAGTTTTGAACTGTTGGCATATATTTTCATCACCATGACCATCCAAAGCTTGTAGTCTTTTCAAAAGGACATGTGTTAGCTCTGAAAATGGCTCCTAACGGCTGTCAGACTGTCAACAAATACATGAATCATCCAACCAAAATGCCACTCTGCCAGAGCTGCCATGTGCTGTGCAAACCGAATGCCCAACAGTCTCAGAAAAACAACATTTTTCTCTCGAGACAAAGGCGTTTGACATGACATCCTAAGTGTGTCAGTGAGTGCAAGACAGCCACTTCCTAAGTCAGACCTTCAACTCTTCAGTAAAGCTCTCGCAGTTTCCCAGGCCAGTCATCCATTTAGCCTCTGATTGCCGAAGGAGGCCCAGGGTACACTCTGCTCTGACACGCAAAGACAGCAGAGCGACCTCAGCCAGCTTATCAAGCCTTTTTTATTCTCCCACTATGGCTCTCCTCTACCACAATAATACGGTTAACTTTTGGTCACACTGGATCTGTCTTTCCACACGCCTTAGTTTGCACTCAGGGGACCCACTAAACTAGAGCAAATATAAAACCCGATGTTAAAGCTGTTTACTTGCAATTACTCTGACAAGCTGAACTAGAAGCATGACTTTTTAATTAAGGTTCAGAGGATCAGTATTGGAGATGCTGTTTTATGGAACTAACTACATTTCAACCTGAATTTTTTATGTGGTTTGTAAATAAAGCTAAGAGAAACTGTTCTATACTAAACTGTTATGTGGGGGAAAAGCACTAAATTCAGACCAAGAAAAAGAGTCATGTTACCAGTGGCCATTAAAAATACATCTTATGCACTGACTTTGCATCTGGGCTTTATTACTGCAATAGTTACTCAAAGAATCTTGTTTATGGAATTTTAAATAACTAATTTTAAATCTCCTCAAGACAGCTGATAACCTTAGTGTTTGTCTTTGGTTGTACTACTGTATCACTGTCAGAGCACAAAGGCTGACCTTTAGTTTTTTTGGAAACAGAATAAAATATCTCTTTTAAGTGAATCATATCTCCAGCTCCAAAATCCTTTATTTACTACTCAGTCACATCTGCTCCCCATGAACATTATGTCCTGGTCCTAGTCCTTACCTGACCTCAGATAAGCGGACGCGGATTGATGGATGGATTTTATTTGAAACTTGAGAAGGCACAGAGAAGGTCTGAAGCCCATGTCATCAATATGAACATATTTGTCTTCAGACCTGTCCATCATGACTTCCCTGAGTATCAAATAATTCAACTTCTTCCAAAAATGAACACTGACCCTCAAATTCCACATACTCCATCAGTGCAGCAATTCCCACATGAGGCATGCTCCATGGCAAGTCCTTTCCTCTCTAGTCAGTCTCTGAAGTTCTGCTGCCTGTGCTGTGATCCGTCCACAGCACACGCCACAAGCACTGCTAGGCTCAGCTGGAGATACGTGCCAGGTCTATTCTACACAGAGGCCTGTGCCAAAACGCACCAATCCACATTGACAAGGGGAATCCAAACAGAAGGAACCTAGACAGTCTGACTTTGTCTGAATAATCCTTGTGTGTGGTGTCAACTCGATTGTTTTACTGCTCCAAATTGCGTAATAGCCTCCAAAATCCCAAATCATAAATATCTAACATGTTTGATATTTACGATTCGGGGTCGTAGTGTCGCTGGTTGAGTACCCACAACAACCAATGAGAGCAAGCAGATGGGGTAGTGTCACAGCCAGATCATACGTACTTTCACCACTCACAACCATAAACACAACTGTACCTTAATTTCAGCCATGATTTCATCCCGAGTCTTTCCCATGTTTTATGATTTTGCTGCACCTGTAATGCACACCAGGACAGCCTGTTGTGGAGAGACAGAAGGATGGTATCGACAGACATCCGTGTTTGTATGTTTTTTTCTGAAGTCACGTGATCACGCGAAGTTGTAGTCAGGTTAGCAGGTGTGTGGTCTCCAGTGATCGGACAATCTGGCTGAGTTGTCTAGCGTGTGCCTTCAGAGGATTAAAGATAAAAAATCTTTAGAAATTTTCCTGAAGTCTGTGGTCTCTCACGGTTTTAAAATAATTTCAGATTTAAAAAATCATCTAGTGTGAGACTGGCCTAAGCAACACAGAGGAAAAGGCAGTGGTGTTTGGATATAGATAGGTGAACAGTGGCTTACCTTAGCTCTGTTAGCTTTACTTAAAACTAAAATAGTTATGCTAGCTACATAGTTAACGTTACTATGTAAACCTATATAGCTAAGTTAGTAGTAGCAATGTGAGCTTTAGCAGAATTGCTCAAACTAATGTAGCCACTTAAACTATGTAGCTATGTAGCTTGCATAGCAAGCTCCATGAGTTTCGTGAGCTTTAGCTACATTAGCAGGTCCATTATTTATTTAGCTAACACAGGTAACAGAGCTACATAAGCTATATATATGTAGATGTTGATGTAAGTATGTAGATAAGCTATGTAGTTTATGTAGCTAACATTAGCTTAGCAGCCTATCCATGAGCTTTAGCTACATTAGTTATGTAGCTCCGTTATCTATATAGCTAACACAGCTAGCAGGGCTACGCTAAGATTAATTACCACATAAGAATATTCGAAGCGTTGTTTTGTTCCGCCAGTGGAAGAAAAGGAAGCTCTGTTAAGATATGTTGTCCACTCTCATGCCTCTCCTCACCATTGTCCCGAGGTATTTCATGCCATGGGTGGTACTTAAACACTTCTGCGAGGCGTCTCTGAATGATGATGACCTGTAACATGCTTCCACTTTGCAGGACTGAGTAATTTGTGATATTGATCACCTTCACACCAGGTAAATTTTTTAAACTGTGGTAAAAAAAAATTCTAATGATAATTATATGATAATTATTATGATAATTATAGATATAAAGTACAAACTTTTCTCTATTCTATTCATTCCTATTGGTCATCCCTAAATTCTTGACCCCCACCAGACATTCAGATCATGTGATTGTTAACAGCCTATGCTGTCAGTCAGTAGGGAGAGCCATTGGGTCTCTTGTACAATAGCTTGTAATACTGATTGAATTAAAATGTTCTAATAGTTATTGAGAAAGGTAAGGTCACTAAGAGTTGCCAACCAAATTCTTTACATGTAAAGCAATAAATAATCCATTCTCAGCAAACTATTTGATTAGACTAAGTCTTTGTTGAGTGAGCTGCAGCAGTGGAAAACTTTATAGTTTAATCCTCCACTAGGTGGTTTGTGTAATCTTTTGTAACACTTCTCTCCACAATGTTTTGATGTGCACTTTGAATTACTGTGCTGCATGCTTGACCCTACCTTTCATCTCCTTTTCATCCTCTGTAGAGGCTGGAACAAAGGAGCACTGCTGCTTTCAGATGTTTCTAAAGGTATCTGTTTAATCCAGATTCACTACTGCAGTTCTTAAACTGTCGTACGCAGTACAGAGCATGCAATACAGCATCAACAATACCTATATAGCAAACAATCTTGAATTTTCGGAATAAGGTGAGTCCTCTGCTTCCTCTGCTACAATAGCACTTTTTAAAGCCTTTCTCAGTTAAAATCAGGAGCTCTGAGGTATGTCAGAAATGTCAAGTGTTATATCTGATTAAAGGATCTGATAAGTCCCTTCCCTTTCTTACATTTTCGTGCATAGTGTCCATTGAAAGAGTATAGCCTCTATGTGTCAGATATGAAATATGGACTTTGTTGGCTTCCACTGATGCAGAAAGAAAAGAGCAAACCAAATGAATAAAATAAACAGAGGTAATAAAATACAGCAATGAAATATAAGCTAGACTGCAGACTTTCTTATACATCCAGCATTCAGTTCCTCAGTTAATTAAGCAACATGTCTGTTATGCTGCAGTAAAACAGCAAAGAGGCTGAACTGAATGACATCCATGAAATTAATAATGAGCATGAAAATAACTCCACAAGCTAGTGTCTGGTAGAAAGCATGTGCCTGTGAGTGAATGTAAGACATTTGGATTGTGTTTGAAAAGATAGCAGCCATCTGCAGTGACTGGCGAGTGTTGGTGTGACAGAGGGTTGAGAGATGCAAGTGCCAGACTGATTAAAGATAGGCACTGATACTCATTCATGTGATGATGTCATCAGTCCATCAGAAGGACTTAGATTAACTCCATTGAGCAGTGGGCACCTGATCCTCTCATCAGTTTAAAATATGTTAACATCATTTATACAAGGATATTCTGCATGTTTGAGATCCTAAGGTTTTGTAGAAATTGGAGAAGTCTGCTGAAACTACCTGTGGGCTTTTAATTACCTTTAAGTTTAACTTGGTCATCCTAGCTCCTGTGTTGTTGCTGTGATTCTGATGAAATGTATCAGCATCACCACCTTTAACAGTCCTTAGGCTCTATAAATGCAAGTGCTAAGTGAAAGTGCTGGTACTACTTCTCCCTAGCATAACTCATAGCTGCAACCACAAAAAGAAGACTATTTCAAGCACCAGTATTACACATGAAACTGCAAAGAACACAAGAGAAAGTAGAAAGATAGAGAAAATGTGAAGAGTGAGAGCTTAGCAAGAGGTGAGGGAAACAGAGCTATGGCGGGGTGCTCTGATTGGGGCTGGCGCTCACCCCTGCTTGACTGGGCTTGAGGCTCTACCTCCACCTACTGCCTCATTTTCATAAGGAAAGAGATAAAAGAACAAGAACAGAGTATAAGAAAAGAATGCAAGAGTTTAGGAGGTTTTGGCAAACTTTATTCCTCCTCGTTCAAATCCACTGACTGGTTTGACCCGCTGCATCTGGCGTTTTCCTAGCACTGTTTCACAAATGTCCTTGCATAGTAATGAAACTGCTAACCTTACTAGACACCAATGTAACATGAACCATAAACAAGCTGCATGGACCATACTAAAAACTTTACAAAATTTAATAAAAATGCTGTCAATTGATTAGAAAAAAAAAACAGATCAAGTTAATCACATCACTATGCTGTGATTAATCATGGTTAATTACATAATTTCTTTAGTTTTAGTAATTTTTAGATTTTTAATTGTCTTACTATCAAGTGTTACGAAAAAAACGGGAAATAAAATGACAATTTAGGCATCAGTGTGCAAACATGATTAGAACATCATGAAACAGGCTCATTATGCAAAGGCCTCTGCATGCTGCATTGCTATATGTGCGCTAATAACAGGAAGAAAGACCAGAAAAAGCAACTCATGGAAATGACGTTTTGAGCAGACCAATCACAGCCATTGCGCAACGCGTAGTTAGGATGTTTTGGAGGTAAGTGTCAGGCTACGCTGTGGGGGTCCGCGTCGACACAGAGGGCTACGCATAGCTATGCCGTCGACGCGACGCAGAAACATAAATCAGGCTTTACTCATCACTGCTAGCTGCATTTGACCCGCCTTTAACCTTTTCACCCCAGGGACATAAACATCCACTCAGGAGGACTACGGGAGGAAGTTGTGGTCAAACTTAGTCGTATGATTAAATTGCGTTATTATTTTTTATTTGTTAAGCTTTCCAGATTAATCAGCGTTAACGTGCTAATGTTAACAAGCCTAATTTAATAATTTATTTATTAAGTTTATATAGAGATTATAGCTTTTGCTAGTTTCCATCTCCTAATAATATATATAAATATTTAGATATTTTATTGCTGCTTTCAGCAAATGAAAATTAGAACAACTATTTGTTCTTTGCAGATGACATCACGCAGCCGCAGAAAACACTCCTTTCTGTTGAGTTTCTTTGTAAATAGTAAGTCACACAGACGCTTCTCTCTGGACATCCCAGGCCGCGAGCCTTAAAAGGTTCCGACTTTGGTTTACCTGCTATTAACAACTAGTCCATAGCATCATGACAGAAGATTTGTAAGAAGTAAAATAGGAAGCTTTGCAGGTTGTCCTCGAAATGAGATGCCTGTTTGCCTTGAGTTTGGAGCCATAATTTCTGATGCATTTCAGGGAGTCAGGAAATATGATTGACTTTCACAAGATACCGTCTAGCACATTTGTCGCTAAGGTTGAAATTTTTTATGCAGAACAGATTGTAAGCTGCCTTCCCTTGAATATAGTGCAGAGATACATAAATCAATGTCAGATTAGAACTGATGGGCGACAAAATGTCATGAAAATAGATTGAATTCTGCCTTGCTATTTAAATGGACTGTTTTACCTATACACACCAAAGACTGTTGATATGAGTGGATTTAGTATGGAAGCTTGAACACTTTCCATACTAAATCTCCTACCTCCCTTCCAACAGATTCTGCATTTTTATGTAGAAACCGAAAATAGAGATTACTCAGAAACCAAAGGGAGTTTCCTTTGAAACAACATAGTGCTCCTGTTACCTACCCTGCTCTATTGTTTGAAGTGTTTTTATTTTTTATCAAATACTTAACTGCTGCTAAAACCCCTCATTAATATCCACCAGGATCATTAGGTTTTTCATCTTCTCTGAATTAAAAGTCTTCATCCCTAAATGCATCACCGTGGATGAAGTTGCACAATAAATTCACTGGCTGCAATTTTGTAAAGAGAATCTGTTTTCTTGAAGTCTCCAACACAATCATTTAAATGGCTACACTGTTTAAGCACATAAATCCTATTTCTTCCCTATCTCAGATAGCAGAGCCAGTCTTGTGTATCCGGACTCTTTCACTCAAAACTGTTTTTTTCCTCAAAGCTTAAAAGCTTCATTCATCAAGTAAATGCTTCAACAAAATCATTGTGTGGATGACTGAAATGTCCTGTCAAGTTAAGAGAGTGAGTTAATTAATCTATTTTCACTTTTAAATGTCGCCAACATTCTGCTGAGCAGTCTGCCCTTTTTTGCTTAGTTGTTAATTAAGAGTTATTTTTCTGAGCACATTTGGCAGTTAGTTCATTTGGTTTATGAATGGAACCTGTAGACTTTGCAGTCCTAATTTTTGCTGATTAGAAAAAAGTGTTTCAGACAGAACTCTTATAGTAAACATTAAGTCCATGGCTGGAATTCCACAAAGTCTAGCCACCTTCCAAGCTTGAGGAGGGGTCTGTAAAAGAGGCATAAAGGTTATGGATGGCCAGGAGGGCTGTGGCCTCACTGACAGTGGTTCCTTTAGAAGTGGGTATACTTCATTTATGCCCCTATTTTTTGCAAAAGATAAATGGCCTTTGCTAAAGACTTTTCACTCATATCTAGTGCACCTAAAAATGGTCTTTTGCAGCAAATTGACACTTAACTTATTCTGCTTGATTTAGCTTGTAAGGTGTAATATGAAATTATGATCAGAGAAGCAAGCCATGGCATTGCTAGATACCCCAGAGAACCGCCCTTCTCTGCCTCTGATTGGCTTACCCTTTATTCTTACCTAATCAACCAAAAAGTTCAAGCCAGTTAAGGACAGAGTAAGAGAGGTCATGGCATAGGCAGACCAGGGGAAAAAAATCAACATACAACTGTAAGATGTGCATCAGAGAAAATCTAGAAATGGTTGTACTCCATATGAGTGATGGAAAAATCTATATGGTAAACGTGTATGATTAGGATTATTGATGGCCACACTACATAGCAGCCTTTACCATCAGTGTGTGAATGTGGTGCCCCAAGGTGGATCTGGCAGATGGCTGTCAACATGAGTCGGGTTCTGCTTGGGAAGGTTTACCTTGCCCCTTTAACGATGCTAAATATTAGTGTTGTACTCAAGACCACACTATCTGAGACCAAGACTTGCCTGACACCAGATTGCAGCAAGACCAAGACAAGACCGAGACTTCTGGGGGTCAAGACTGAGTCAAGGCCGACACCAAGACAAGACCATAAAAATCTATTTTAAGAAAACATGACAAGGTTTAACAGTAAAAGAGCATTATCTCTTTAACTTCAGTTTTCTTTTTGAAAAATGTGACAGATAAAATCAAGGTGTCTGCAACTCTTTCAAAGCACAACATGCAAAAAATCTTAACAAATTTGTTCAACTAACTTCTTGTAAAAACTAAATCCTTGTGTATATTCAAAAGCCACTGACAAGTCCAGAATTATTTCAAATATCTGAAATGAGATGTTTATCTAGATTTGTCAGGTGAATGAGGCCTAAAGTAAATGTTCAGAGGTATTCCTGACTAGAAATAAGATGGACAGATGTCTGAGTTTTTTGCAGGTGTACAGTAACTATTTGTTGTTTTAGCAAATGCATGGTGATTAGCGTGGGGTCTTTCTATCATTACATCAGAAAGTACAGTCTAGACCTGCCCTCTTTGTAAAGAGTCTTGAGATAACTCTGGTTATGAAATGCTGTTATACAAACTAAAATTGACTGAGTTGAGTTCTCCCACTGGCAAATGGAGAGACAGGAGGTTGTGTCCTCAGTATTCTTGGAATCACATTACTCAAGAGGAGGCCCTGGCTGACTGCTGTATACACCAGAAACAATGTGTAATGGTGGATCCCCTCTATAGCTGTTCATCTCTATATGATATTTAGAAATTCTGAGAAAGCATATAATTGTGACTTAAGGATTTCGGGGGAAGACTTTGGGTAGAAGGAACAGACAGATGGCAACCTTTACATTAAATTGTATTTGGGAGATATTCCAACCTATTCTCATATCCAAGGGTTCAGTTCCTGACCTATACTCAGAGACATGAACCCCCTGTTAATGGAACAGAAAGACACACTTTTCATATGTCTGTAGACACCACTAAAGGGTTTCAATATTGGAGAACACACCTTCAAACTCTCATTCAACAAATTGGACAATTTCACTGCTTTGACTTCATGATAACCACTGAGCTTGTTCAAGATGCCAATCATGAAAAACCTAGACTGATTTTGATAGAGCCTTTTCTGGCTTAAACACTGATTTGTCTCCTCTAAATATAGCTGGCTCCACTTCAAAGTGTGTGACAGCGGGAGCAGGGGATTGGGCAGTAATCATAGATACTCTAATTAGTGCTTTACGCCTTATCTTCTGCGGTGTGGGCGCACAATAGCACTGCTCATGCCTACATAGACACACTGTACACTAATTCACCACATATTTTGATGGGAAGTAGCCAGTAGGGGTAGGCAGCTGCACAGTTAGAAGGGCTGTGTAAATGGTTTGTAACAAATATGATCAGTTTGCATACTGACTCTGCTTCTCTGTCTATTATACATTTTTTCAGTGGTGGTTTTAGAATTGCTGAACTTTTGATTGACCTTTAAGGGTTTTTTTGGAGGAGTAAGCCACCAGTGAAGCCACCTTGATACTGTTATGCATGACTGCAATATGAGTCTGGTTTAGCTGTTGGTAGCACTTTGGATTCCAATCTGGCAGAAGAATGGCACATAAGTAATTGGATGCAAAATTGTGAAGATGAACAGAGATGTGAAGAGGAGAGGGATGCTAAATCTGGAGGGCTGTGGCAACACATTGGGGGGAAATTTTAAATAGGATGAAATGGGGAGAGAGAAAGAGAAGAGATAGAGAAAGAAAGAAGCTTAAAAAGATTGATGCTGTGGAAACAAGAAAGTCTGCAAACAGAGCATTAAAGGATGTTTAAATCTGTATTTAAATGGCTATTTTTGTCGGCAAAAGCAGTCTGTATAGCGTGAAACATTTTACAGATGATTTCTTTGTGTCTTTTCTGAGACAAAATTCCCCGAAATATCCTTAAGAAAAAAGGGAATTTTGCAAGGCAAAAATACTGTAATGTTGTACTGTTGTTGTAGAGGGAAGCATTCTTTTGAATCCAATAAGCAAATGGTACTGTGCAAAATTGTGCAGCAACTTTGGGGCAAAAAATGAGGCTGAAATAAGGCATGCAATGGGGAGTAAAGCCCAAAGGAGGATTGACACAACCCAAGCCATGCCCTGGATGTCCTTGCATATTACCAAGGGTGTGGGATAATAATCTGTTGAAAAAAATAAAGTCCATACCTTAAGGATGGCGAAAGGGTTGAATGTGGCAAGTGAGATAAATATTGTCTCTCTGCATGTTTTACAATGCCCCTCTGCCCACCCTGCTTTGTAGGAGTCTTCTCAATCAAATTAGCAACCCACACATTTATCTCTAATGGCTGAAGAAGCCATTAGAATCTCATCATCTGCAAAAAGCAGAGATGGAATTCTGCTGTCACCCAACTGAAAACCCTCCTCCCTTGGCTGCGCCTCGAGATCCTGTCCATGAAAATCACATACGTAACCGGAGATAAGGGGCAGCCCTAGAGGAGGCCAACACGCACCCGGAACATGTTTGACTTCGGGCCTATATGTGAACACGAATCTCACTTTGGTTATTCAGGGACCTGATGGCTTGCGAGCAGTGTTTGCCAAACTTTTTTTCTGGTGACCCATTTTTTTTTACGAGGTACAAGCCATCGCAACCAAATAACTTTATTTGCTGTATGGTATCGAGCTGATGGCTAGTACTAACTTGGATAAGGTTTATTCTGGACTCAATATGGTCCTGACCTAGTGCTTCTCAAGCCTGGAAGAAGCCACTTCACCTCCATCACATAGCCTTCAACGCATGCTCAATCCTTTGGTCTTTAGTGGCTGTCTGGTCTGGAACAATGCGTTTCTTTCCTATAATACTGAGCTTTGACTCTGTTCTCAAGAAAATGGTTATGCTGACCTTGTGCTCAGATTATGAACACTTGTCTTGCTTTGCTCATACAGTGAATACATGTTTTCAAACTCTTAAAGGCAGGGAGAAAGGCATGTGGCCTTGAAGATAATGGCCATCCAGTTGCTGGTAGAGTCTTACTTTGTGGTTTATTTTGGTAGGGAGGGTGAGTGTTATAGGGTGGAGCTCCACCATGTGGTTATAACGTGTACTGCAGACATAAATGTCACCTTAGATACAGTGGCAAAGAAATTTTGAAAACACATTTGGCAAAAAAAAAGAAATGCTGTGATTAATCATGATTAATCACAGCATTTCTTTAGTTTTAGTAATTTTGAGATTTTTAAACATTCTTATTTTTAAGTGTTTATTTTCATTATTTTAACTTTATGTACAGCACTTTGAAAGTGCTTTTTAATAAGAAAAATGCATTATCATTCTTATTCTTCTTATTATTATTATTATCATTATTATTATTATTATTGTCTACAAATTAACATTTAAAATACTACCATTTATTTGCATTTTTTTCGATAGATTAGTACAAGTATGGTGTTTAAATGAAGAAATATTAAACAAACTAGAGTTTTTCAACTTATTTGTGGTTTGTAAATCAGAGTGTCTTAATTCACTGAGCAATTATTTACAGACTGCAAACAAGCCCAGCAGACAAACACATCAGGTGCAAAATAACTTCTGCTGTAAAATGAATGATCAGGTGTGCTGTTACCTCGAGAGATGCAATGTGTGTGAAAAAGGGTGGGAAGATCAGTCTCAGGTGAGATCTCGGACTAAGTGGGAATAGTTGTGAATCACAGGATTTCGCAGTTACTATTTAGTTCTTACTGGTTTTGCTCCTGTCTCCTTCTCCTGTCTTGCTGTTTCTCCATTTCCTTGTGCTGGGTGGCATAAGCTCTCTAAACAGCTCAGATTTGTTTGGAAATTGTGAGAATAGACTGACAAAGAGTGAGAAAGAAAGCCATCTACTGGTGTATTCTTCAGCTGAGTGTATTTACCAGAAATGTCTGGTGAAGAAAAAGGGATCAAGGGCTACCGCTGCAGACATGAAGGCTTTTGGAGAGTGAATCCCAAACTCCACACAGACTCAGACTTGAGGTGTGTTTTCAGTGTGTGTGAGTGTCACATTGTGAAATCAACAGGTGAGTGAGGGCTCTATGTGGACTTCTGACAGCAGATTGCTCACCTTCTGTGAGTGCATATAGCTGCAGACTTTCCTGTGGTTTTACCCAGAATTCATTGCAAACTTGACGTGCAGAAAGTGATCATATAGGCCCTGTAAAACAAACAAACATAAGCTAAATGAAGCAGGATTCAAAAAAGAAGTTAGATCAAGACAAGCTGGAACATTATGGAAAACCAATTAAATTTAAAGGGGGAATTTTATGCAAAAAACACTTTTTCAGGCTTTTCAGGGTCCTCGTGGGCTCACACATCAGACACCATTAAATCCGATGAGCGTTCAGTGCTTAGGATGTGATAAGCTGAGAGCAGACCTCCGGACCAAAACAAATGCTCTCTATCCTCTCTATCCTCTCTCCAGTTTCCAGCCTGCTCTGTCCTGTTTCATCACTCATGATTTATGACATCCTTTCTGAGACATAAATATATGAAAACAAGATCCTGCAATAAGTTTCAAGAAATGATATAAAGCTCAGACTTCATTGTGTTGTCTCATGAAGGCTTTTTAGTCAGAATCCCTTTCCAACGAGCAGGATTGTTTCATGGATGGAACAATACGTTTTTTATAGATGACATCATGAGTAAGGCAATGCTTAAGCCGTTTACAACTATGCCAAATGTTCACAGTGCGACAAATATAAACATTCTTAATTTCCTTAAGTTTTAAAAATCAGAGAAACAGCAGCAGGCAGGACTGGAAAAAACACCATCTACAGGCTGTAGTCCAGTCTGGTTCAGTCTAGTTTAGTCAGCACATTAAACTCTGATCTCACCAGTGTTTCATCAGTTGATGTCCATCTCACTAACCTCCAACCTCGATATTAGCGATATTTCTATGTTGAAAAAAAAGGTAAGAACCAACCAGATTATAGGCATGGTGATCTGGGACTGGCTAAAAGAAACACCTAGATTGTGAAGAACAGGTTTTACACAAGAATATAAGGTACCACGTTGTTGTAGTATAAATGGTACTAAGCTATCTGGGGCACATACGAGGACCTCAGTTTTGTCAGTATTAAAGACCCTGTAAAGTAAAAATGAATCCATGTTTAGGTTTGTTGCATGACAGGTCACTGTGTTATGAACCCCTTCATCAAATTTCAGTCGACTTAAACATCTCTTAGTTTATGAAATTAAGCTTCACCATCATAAAAAATGCAAAATCTGCTCTAGGATGGTGTGGGCATGTCTGTTGAATGAGATGAAGCCACGCCCACTCAGGAGAAATACGATCCTCTTAGATTTAAAAAATGTTACAGTCTGAATGTTGACCTCATGACTGAAATGCAGCTGCCCGGCTAGAGAAGAGTTTTCTGGCTCAAATCTCTGTTATGATGCTTTAAATGATCCACAGGTCACTGTAGCTGATAGATTTAGCAAATTTACCTCACAATGAACAAAAAACAGCATTTAACTTTCAATTAAGGCAGTGACATCAGCTAACAACAGACTGTACTGAGATGAACTGCTCTGTGATTTTATATTGTATAGTTAGAGGGGCGGGGTCATTCCCTACTGTGGGCTCAGGACATCATGAGCCCACATATTGGCCCTGCTCACATGAAACCAGACCAGGAAAGAGTCAAAAAACTTTCTAACACTCCAAATCGAGAATTCAGTCACATGTAGATCTCAGTGTTTTCACATGTTTACAGCAATTATCCGCCATCAGATCTTTAATGGCACTCAACTTAGTATTGACACTTTTGAGAAATTTTGAGTTGTAAAAGCGATATGTAATTGGATGTCATCCACATAACAGTGGAAAAAGTGTATCTTCAAAGCTGCTGGTTATGTGGCTGAGTGAAAGCAAGGAGAAAAAAAGGATTTGTCCCGGGACTGTACCTTGGGGAACTCCACAAACCAGGGAAAGATTTAGAAGCAACAAGCTGAAGAAAGTGGGAGCCTGCCAGTGTGAACACAGAGCTGAGAACAAGAAACTCAGCGGACCTTTGACACTCTTTTCAGGTGGTGGTTATTTTACCATTTGTTTTCTGTATATTTGACATTATAAAAGGCTTATTTGGAATTTTCTTTACTAACATTCAGAATTACAAGTTTAACAAAGTCAGATTCAGTCCAGTCTATTTCATTATAAAACTTTTGACAATCTAGAAGCTTTTGCAAAGGAAGCAGACACATTTCCCAACATAATAATGATAATTGTACACAGTGATTTATCTTAGAGTGGCAATAAACATGTGAATGACTAATGATTGCAACGTCTTTTAGTAAATTATTCTGAATATAAACAAGCATCGTGCATACTTTACCTTCATAAAAAGGTGACTGAAATTACTTTCATTTGTTGCTGCTAATTACCAGCAGACTGGCATGCTGATTTGTTACCAGGGCCTCACACATACGCACACTTCACACAACCTTTCCACATTTTCAACACTGTTCTTTCTGCCCGACTGCTGCCTTCGGTTTCCTTTTTCTCCTCTATCTTCTCTCCCAACACTTATCTTCAGTTTACGCTTCATAACCCCCACACTGTCTCCATCAATCTTCCCGTTACTTTCAGATATCCATGCATCCTTTTCACACTAGTCCGCAGCACTTCCTTACGGCGTCTGATCCATTCTGAACGAAGCATGGGATTAAAATGGATGCTTGTCTGCTCATGGCTGTTGGCCTTTAATGTGCTTCTGTCTTGACATCTCTTTGACAACCTCTTTTCTCTGCTGCTACCTGAGCTACAGTCTGTCTGCAGAATTGATATGCTGCCGACTGCAGATTGTAAATGAGCACTGTGTGTGAGAAGAAGGGGTCATGCTGTGAGATAAGACACACATTTTTTTACAGAGAAGAATCATCTGCCAACACTGGGTATAAAGAATATTACTTATGTAATACGGCGCCTTGTTTGGAAATATGAAATAAATAGGATCAAGTTTGTTCTTTTTTTTTTTCATTCCCTAAACCCACAAAGCATTCACCTAACTAAATCATTCTGTCATGCATCATTAAATTGTGGTAACAGCATCTGTGTGTGCATATGCCAGAGTTTGCTAGACAGACGGAGAGTGTGTTTTAATGATATATGTATTTGGCTTCTAACTTGCACCCTTGATTCATTTTGTCTGGTCTCAGTGCACGGCCAGGATAATGACTTGTCTCCTGGAGAGTGTTGGGAGAGTGCATTAACAACAGGAAGTTTAAGCACATCTATCAATAATATTAATAGCTGTAGGAGACGGTGAAGCAGTGCTGTACATCCAGGAGTTATTGACCATACAAACAATATGCCAGAAAACTTTATGAGGTCACAACGTACGCCTCAATGTTTGAGCATATTTTGGGAAAGCTGCTTTTGCTTATCATACCGCCTGTGTGTTTACACAGCCCAGAAACTCTTCTCAAAAGCTCAAATTTAATTACAACCTACGCTGTGGATTATGCAAAGTGATTAAACATTAGAATAGTGACACAGGAGGTTTGTCACCGGAGGCCTTTCTGTCAATGGTTTCGCAAAGATTATTCATCAGCATGATTTATTGGAAATTATGGGCCAGACATGGTGATTAGCATTGTTGGAAAATCTTTGATGCTGTCATTTCTAAGGATGTGACGATACACTCAACCTGCAATTTGACATATTAAGATACTAGGCTTAAGTGACCTTTCTAGTTTTAACTTAAGCTCTATTTGCATGGCATTAGTATTACCTGGGACCTCTGATAACTTGTATTAATCCCAGAGGACATCTATGTTTTTATTCCCATGTAAACCAACCATTTCTGTCATTTGTAAAGTAAAACTTCAGGGAGAGGAGTCTGGCTGCGGACATTAGATCTCAGATGCCCCCTCTCGCAGACTGTTACTGTGAGATGCCACATCTGTCAGAACATAAATACATGCTGACACTTTCAAAATAAAATCAGATTTAACTTAAGGTATGGTCAGCGTAAGGGTAAGGGTTAAGGTTAGCGGGAGGATAACAGAAGTTTAAAGTTACAACACACTGAATAAAGTTAAGTAAACAGTGTACATACATAAAAAAAGCCTGTCCTCCACAAAAACATGCTAATGCAGCTCTGTAAGCTGCATAAACTACGTAGATAACTGGGCTATAGAGCTATGAAGCTAACATAGCTAAAGCTAAAGCTCAAATAGCTGATGGATATCGATACTAACAAAGCTAACATTAGCTACGTTGCAGTGTTTTCTTTGTAGCTTACATAGCTATGTTAGCTTTAGCTAGGTTTACTAAAGCTCACATCACTATAGCTAACTTAGCTACATTGGCTTATCTAGCAAGATATAGTGCACTAGTGAATATGCCATTTTGTAGTGGTGTCCAAATTCTGAGTGAGCATTGTTATACACTATATAGTGCACTCATTCTATCCCACAATGCATTGTGAAAAGTAGTGAACAACTAATGGTCACTAGCCCAGCACTATTTACCATCATGCATTGCGGTTGCTACTCTCAAACATGACAGACAAATGAGGGGAGCATCGGATCTAGCATCAGTACTTTTTTAAAAGGTTTTTTGGTTGTTTGGTTTTAACTAAAGTATGTAATCTGTAAGAAAGTGTTAGCAGTGTCCTAAATCATTTTTGTGTTTTGCAATTGAGTCCATTATATTGTCCACTATATGCTGCTCACTATGTAGTGGATAGGGAGTAGAGAACGAGCGTGTGGTTTCTAACACAGCCATTAACTACGTAGTTAGCATAGTTATGTTAGCTTTAGCTACACTAAAGCTAACAAAGCTAAAGCAAGCCACTGTAAAAAAAATCTACTTTTAAAACGGGTCTTTACATAATCTAATCCGTGGTTACACCTCTTGACTTTTTTCTCTGTTTTATGCATGAAACGTTGCTTAGCCTGTTATGTAGTTATGTAGTCTGCAATGTAGTTTTTTCAACTGTATGTAACTGCCAGACTTTGTTTATGAATAAAGCTGAATATAAAAAAAATCTAAAACTGGAAATAGGCTGTGCTGGTAAATTATGGCACGGCTGTTCTGACAGAGACAGCGTCTCACAGTAACAGTCTGCAAGTGAGGATGTCTGAGATCTATGGTACGTAAACACATGCTAACACTTTCAAATTAAAATCAGATTAAACTTTAGGTATGGTCAGCGTAAGGGTAAGGGTTAAGGTTAGAGTGAGGGTTAAGGTTAGGGTAAGGAAGTTAATAGTTACAACACATTGGATAAAGCCAAGTAAACAGTCTACAAACATGAAAAAGTGTTCTTCATAAAAACATGCTAATGTAGCTCTGTTAGCTGCATAAACTATGTAGATATGAGGACTGAGGACATAGCAGCATTTTATTTGTAGCTTACATAGCTACATTAGCTTTAGCTATAGCTATTAAATGCCTATAAAGTCGCCAAAATGAGTTAAAAGTGGCAAAAATAAGTTTAAAGAGGCAACAAAAATGGGATAAAGCAGGAAATATAGGTTATGATAGTAAGAAAGTAGCAAAAATGGGTGGTAAAAATGGTGAAAACTAGTTATAAAGTGCCAAAATGGGTTCAAAAGGGAAAACACAAGGCAAAAAAGTGCCAAAAAAGTGGCAAAAAAAAATGGGTTAAATGTGGAAATAAATGTGGTAAAATGGGCAGAAACAGTGATGAAAAGGGGCTAAAAAGTAGCATGGATATATAATTTTCAAAGTCAAAGTTTATTTATATAGTACATTTAAAAAACAACCTTAGTTGACCAAAGTGCTTTACAGGCTTTGACAAAACAGTAAAAGCACATAAACAGTTTTGAATAATTGGCACACTTTTTGGTCCAATTCCAGGAGATCTGCCATGGCATTTTTAAGGTATAGTTGCTTATCTAGGTTTACCTGACTTCCTGTATGAACCCATCCCGTTTCTCCTCCAGAATTTTCTGATAAAGCAAAATTTGATAGTTTGTCCACAACACCACTCCTCTAGTTACTCTGCCCTCCCTTCCTCCTTCTGTACATGCAAGCACCACAGGGGACAGCGAGTGACGATGAAATTGAGGGATTTAAAGAATGTTCTTAGTTTGAGCTTATTGGCCAACAATGTCTAGGACTAAGAGAGAAAATCCAGGAAGAGACAATAAAGAGCAGGTAAGTGGATACAAGTAGGACACAACAAGTCAAAGGCAGATTTTGTAAGTGTGAAAAATGACATGCCAGTGTTGATTAATACACTAAAACCCAGCACCTTTTTCCTCCACGGTATTAAAATAAAATGGGACCAAAATAGAAATATCAAGTTATGAGTCATGATGGTTGTGGATGGATTCTGTATCTATGTAAATATATATCCCTAACCTTTTGTCAGTAACAACACCATCATACCAGTTACCTATATCACATCACTTAACATTACATCTTCTATGTAGAGGATTTGATCAAATAAATGGAATTACTTAAATTTGTAAAAGTATTACTCGGCTGCTTGAAAGCCTACCATTTTGTTTAAATTGGCACATGACTATTGGGATATATCAGGCCAATAAAGGATGCTTCCCATGCATCCTTCATTTGCCGAGGAGATGATGACACATTTGTTGGCTGCATTTAAAGTAGTCTTCAAACTTGGACAGTCTAACTCCCTAATTCCATGTTCTCTGTCTACACAGCACTCCACTCCAGTTGCACCCTCACTCATTTCTTGTCAACCTTTGTAACTGAGCAAGTGATCATGGAGTAATACCAAAGTGAACGGTCTCAGAAAGGCAAAGTAACCTGTTGTTTACATGTTACTGTCACTTCATATGAGGTTGTTAATACGTGATATAGTTTGTGTGCAAACTTGTGATATCTTCTTTCAGCTGCTCTTGTCTGTGCTAAACTTCAGATACAGACATAGTGGGCAAGGATGATTGCTGCTGGTCAGAGAAAAAACAAAGAACGCATGAAACACTGCAGACATAGACCATGTCGGATTTGCAGGTTAGACACGCCTCTGTGACATGATTGGTCTTCAAATGTGAACTTTGTAGAATGCAACTCCTGGATTTGGACACAGAAACATTGTTTCTCAACGTCTGCTTTAGTCTTATGACTGTCAAATTTCTCTTTAATGACAGTCCAATGTATGAAATATAAAACTGCCTATATATCTGTATATTTTTAGACCCAAATATACAAAGATGTGCTGGCAATTTAGATCACGGACTCATGCACACAAGTTGGTTGTCTGAAAGAATCAGCTAAAACAGTTTGACCCCTCTGACTCTGAATGCAACAAGTTTGACTGGTGTCTGCATGGCACAGCATTAGAGGATTAGATGTTTTTAGAGTGAATTCACCCAGATGATCTTAAAAAGGGAAAATTAACACTGCAGTTATGACAGCCATGAGAAGATAATCCCTTTAAGTCATGGTTATGTAAGCCTTTCAGACAACAACACAGCAGTGTGTGATAAATTTAGTCACTAAACTGTACACTTTTCATCGACAGAAAGCATGCGAAATACGTATTTTTCATTTAATTGTTTAATGATATCGTTGCTTGAACTATGAAGACTACGACATAATGAAAGACATAAACTGTGTGAATATTCTGCATTTCTATTCTTGAGCCATATTTATTCACAGTAAGCACCATTAATAAATTCATCCAATTTAATGCTGTGGTTCAATTTATTAAGCATAATGATGATAATAACAGACTTTTGTTAGCTTTGTTTAAAGGTCTATTATAAGAATAAGAATACTATTATTTGATTACACTGCTAATGAGCAATGCTGTTAGTTTGAAAAGTTCAAATGAAAAGATACACACAAAAACAACCTTGATTTACATCTTTTATAAATTATTTTGATATGTATTAAGATGCAGTTCTTTCACTTGACAAGTAAAGGGCCTATAAAATGTATTCACTCTCTCAGATGTTTTGCCCTTTTAATGATTCTATTGATCAGCCATGGTCAATTTAATTTGACTTTTCAGAAAAAATGACAAAAAAGCCTCTTTAAAGTCAAAGTGAAAACAGATAACAACAAAGTTATGTCAATAAAATAAAACTATGTAATGTAGAATAAATTACTGCATCCATTTTCACTCTTTTTAAAGTGACTAATCCAATTAAACATAGGTCCAGCCAATTGGTGCTCACAATTAGTGAAATTTGGATCACCTGATTGTAGTGAATGTGTCTTATGTGATTGTAGTATAAAGATGCCTGTGTCTGGAAGGTCCAGTCATGGGTTTATCAGAATTCCTGACTACCATTACATCATACAGACAAAAGAACACAAGCACCTCAGAGAAAGGGTTATTAAAAATTATAAGTCAGTTGATGGATACAAAAATAATCCAAGGCACTGAACATTCCTTGAATTCAGTTAAGGAGTTACAAGCTTCAGCAGCTGAGATGGGAGAGACTCTGCATACAACAACTGTTGCCCGGGTTCTTCACCAGTCAAAGCTTTATGGGAGAGTGGCAAAAAGTCAGACACTTCTGAAGAGGCTTGTAAAGGTAGGGAGTAAAATGAACGTGGCTGAATATAGGAAAATCCTGGAGGAGGATCTTATTCAGTGTGCAAGACAACTGTGGCTTGGGAGAAGATTTTTTTTTTCAGACAACGACCCAAAGCATACAGTGAAAGCTACACAGAAATTTAGGTAAATGTTCTGGAGTGGCCGAGTCAAAGCCCAGACCTCAATCCAATAGAGAATTTGTGGCTGGGCTTGAAAAGGGCTGTTCACGCCTGATCCACATGCACCCTGGTAGGGCTTGAGCATTTTTGCAAAAAATAATGGTGAAAAAATGCAGCAACCAGATGCACAAGCCTGATTGAGACCTATCCACACAGACTCAGTGCTGTGATTGCAGCCAAAGATGCATCCACTTAATACTGACTAGAAGGGGGTTGAGTATTAATGCTATCATTGATTTTACCTATTTAATCCAGATTACTTTGTAGAAATCTGTCTTCACTTTGATGGTAAAGAGTTGTTTTTGTGTTTTGTTTTGTTTTTTCAAAAAAGCCAACTTATGTTGACTGTGATTAATTTATAAAATCAAGGAGGGGAAAAACTTCAAGGGGGTGAATACATTTTGAAGGCACTGTATATTGTAATATGGTTTGCCCTCCCGGTGACCTTTTGCCCCAGCATTGCAGGTCTGTTTGATAAGCTAAGCCCATGCTTAAAATCACATCTTAACTCCCACTATCAAAAATAGCATGTTGCCAAAAGGTTACGGGCTCCATATTTGGGCATTAATTATGCATAGCCTCCATATATCAGACTTTATCTGGGTACATTTAAGTGCCGGAACATGGGGAACAGAAAGCTGGCGGCTATATGCAGCTTTAAAACAGGTCATCTGATGATTTTCTGGTATTTTCAGCAGAGGCAGAGGAGAGGTCAGGAAACAAATGGAAGGAGTGAGACTTTTTGAATATCTACATTTTGCCCTTTCATAACACTTCAGTATTTCTAGGGTCATCTGCTTGTCTTTTATGCTATATATCCTGACTGAAATAATTTGGAATATAAAATCCCTGAATCAAAAGCAGCACATAAAAATCAGACAACTTGGAGCTCTGAGGAATTACTGTGGGGGTGGTTTGTGGAGTATTTGTAGCAACAGAATGTCCTACACATAAATCGAGAGGTGTGTTTGTAAGTCACGGAGTTCTCTAACTGTTGTTGTAGACACGGATATCTCTTAAACCGTGCTCAGCTTACCAATGGTACTGGCGTTGCTTGCTTTTTCTCACTGGATCTGTGCTGGTGTGGCAAGTATGCCCTTTACCTGAGGCCGTGTCAATATCTCAGTTGAGGCAGTGAGAAATAATACAGACAGTTCCACAGTGACCTTTTCCTGCAGTTATAAAAACAGCACTTGCATGCACATGTTTAATGCATGCACAGCAGACCCATATGTGCAGGTCTGTTTGTTTTTGAGTGCATGTGCACACGTTCGCATGTATAAGCAGCAGGATCAGCATTGATTACTGTTATATTCCTGCAGGTAATTGGCATTTTTCCTCTCTCTATGGGACCTGCCTTTGGTGTGCTAATAAGCTCTTCCATGGCAGACTGCAGTGGCTACATTCAGTATTTGAATGCATTTACAGGAACCCTCAAAGGGGATGATGGACAACTGTCATATTTGTGTCTATCCTTTCTGCTTCAAAGCAAATATTTCAGCTTTACCACTATAATACACAAAGACAGTGCATAAAAAAGTAGTTTCTCTGCGAAGCCTTGTTCCTTATTTGATCAAGGGGGATAAAAACAGGGAGACACTTCAACAGACAACTTCATTAAAATGTTCTGCAACTTAGATTTGCTGAATTAAGTGACAATTTCACGCTAATTTACATCAGATTAAAGAAAGCTGAAGAAATCTTTTAAATGTTTTTGATTTTCAACATCTCGACCCTACATGACTCCTATACAACCCTACGTATTCTCCCCCCCCCCCCCCCTTTTTTTGTTACATAAACTGCTGTAAGCCGTCCTTTGTTCTTTTCCAGCTTTACCACATCTTCCTCTGCATTTGTGCTTGTTTCTGGGGAACACCAACCACTGAAATCCCAGAGGTGTGAACCTGAGTGTCTGCACTGTAACTCTGAGTCATCATAATGAATCTGCTCCTATTCTCTTTGCTGGCTGTCGTTCCACTGCCTCTGCTGCCTCTCTCTCGTTCTTTTATTTCTCTGTTCCTCTCTCTGCTCCCTCTGTGCAGCAGAGAGTTTCTTCAATCATGGGCAGAATCACAGAAGCTCGGATTTATAAGCAATTAAAAAATGTATGTTTGATTTTTTTATCATTTATGGATTTTTTTAAAGTTTGCCTGCATGCCTTCTGGTCTTGTTCAGGAAATGGAACTCTTCCTTCCTCTTCCTTTCACATATTTTGTTGCAGCACTTCTCGTCTCCTTTCACCATAATTGGACTAGACTGATGCAAGCAGCGTGACTTGATTGCAGGGGCTGATATTCAGCATATGGCCAATTTTCCATATTGTTTTTTAAATTTTTCTGATCACAGATCAATTTAGTTATTAAAAAATTGCACTACTAACAATTTTAAACTTAACAATGGCTTATTCTTATTTTAAGTTCATACCAGTTATCAGCCTCATTGACTACTAATAATCAGTATTGCTATCAATCTTTGAAAAACAATTTCAGTTGACCACTCTCTGTCTGGTGTTGCACGGTATAGGCCTACTGAATTTTTGCTAATTTTCTGTATTTTTAATCAAAACAGTATGATACTTGAATTTCCTGATGTTTGGTACAATTTGTAGGGCAAAGATGGCTCTGGTGCTAGTGGCCAGTAGAGTAGTAAGCAAGCTGGAAGAATTAAAACGTTTTATGTGGGTCTCCACAAGATGGCAGTGTAAGCAAGGTGGGCAGGCGCAGTGTCAACGGTGAAGTACACAGCTGTCAGCGGCTCAAGACATCCATTCAGTTTAATACAGCATGTGTCTTAGCCACAATGAGAGAAATGCACATCAACCACTTTACCTACAGAGCAGACACTGGTGGCTTACCAATGGATTTATTGGACCTACATGCTAAGGATGCGCACGGTTAAAATTTGTTTATCAAATTAGCTGACTTAAGATTTATGTGTCAGCTAAACTAATTAACAGTCTTTTTTTTTTATAAACTCAGGCTTGAAATCCTGGTCTATAATGCTCTTTTACACTGTAATGAACCTCCCGCCACTAGAGGCCCCTGTAACTTCAGTTTATGGCTGCTGCCTTCATTTCTGAGTGTTCCCCCAGCACTTCACCAAATGTAAATATGAGAAGCTAGCAGTTAGCCTGTAGTAGGAACAGCATGGTATGACAGTGTTTCAAGTTATTAATGGAAATAACATGGTATGTTCTGAGTCTGTCAAGGGTTTAACTAATATATACTCAAACGAAGTGAAAAGAGGCCACATATCAAAAATGCTATTAAACTGCAAAGAGGAATGAAGGCTGGCAGAGCTAGCAGCTAATGTTAGCCACGCTGTACGTATATCAGGCTCACATCATACCAGCTGACAAAATGACTCTGTAAGGAATTGGACTGTTTTCTAAGTATTTTCTCCTCTTTAGACTAGAAGGTCAAACACAGTTTAAATCAGCATTTAGCCAAATGGGGAAATAGGGGGACATCCCTACAATGTGCTTAAGGAGCTTAGAAGCAGTGTCGTAGCAGCAAGCAAACACTTAACAGCTCACCCTAGCACCTTAGTGACAAACACACCTTTCTATGGAGTAGCTAGGCTATAAAACATGGCAGTAGTATGATAAGGTCAGGTCAAGTATGGGAGCATGTACCGGTTTGACACTTTGCTGCATCACCTCTTGTAAACATCCTACTTCTGATTCATTAGGTATCAAGTATTGAACCAGTAACGTTCAGTTTCTAGTTTTGTTTCAGTGTCCAGTATTTCCATGCCAAACTTAGTATCAATATTGAAGTTAAATTTTGATATGCTGGCAACACTAACACGTTGACAAAAAGGATGCATCAGAAAGTGGCATACTTGGATTGCAGAAAGCAGAGACTCTGCCAGTGCAGCCAGACAACCAATTATCTAATCATTTAAGACACTCACCTGCTTTGCTACATCAACCAGGCTCAAAATTCTTTGCCAGGATTAGTACTTTGCTTAGTACACAGATTATCTGTAAACCAGTAAGTTTTTCCAGATTAAATAATTTAGTTCTTCTTTTGTTATAATAATAATAATAACTTGAATTTATATAGTGCCTTTCAAGAAACCCAAGGACGCTTTACAGGAACACATAGACATGGACAAACTGTTTGTTCTATTACATTGCATTGATTTGTGGGCTAAACATAGAAAATCATATTTTAGAGGGTTAATGCTGCCCATCATACTCTTATAGCCCACTGTAAAAACCCTGTAAAGGTTTGTATTCATATTAATTTTGCTACTGTAACGGGGGTATGTCCATGGGGATTGGCCAGGTATGATACGGGCCAAACAATTAATTAGTTTCTTTTGCTACAGGCAGGACCTATGTTCAAACCAACATGGTACACTGTTTTTAAAAGGCTGCTGCTGGTTTGTTGTGGATCTTTTTACAGACATCTTGTTGTTTCAAAAAGAAATTCCCTGCTCTCTTTTTTCAATTAAAAAACATTCAATACCAACATGACAACAACAAGATAGGATTAAATGGGACTGAAAACTAAATTTAAGAAACATGGTATTGATATCTGCCTTCAATAGAGCATAAAAACAAATTGCTTTGCACGTAAAGACAGAAAAACGTGAGAGATAAACTATTTCAATAGGTTTAATCTGATAAAATATGCAGTATTATCTTTTTTCATTCGTCTTTAGGGACTTTGGCCTTATTACACAGTTACATTTTAATCAAGGCATGTTCATAGAGGTGACATGACCCTGTATGGAAATACAATTAATGATTGCCCATGTTCAGTAAAAGCAAATTTTTCAGACAGAGAAATTTTTATTACTTCATCATCACCTTACAGAGGACATCCTCTTATCTCCACTATGCCAAAGAAAATGCTTGTGCGCGTTTTATGGTCCTTTACGGCAAACGTTTGGGCGTCTCATTTAAATGCCTGTCCAAAACCAGCACAAATTTACGTCAATTTCTCGACAGTATTATACTATAGTAGAGCAAAAAGCTAAATTAGAAACATATAGTGAAAACATGGGGAATACAGCTAATACGAATTTATAAACGTTGTTCAAAAACAGGGTTTGAAGGATGACGTGTATGTACGGGTCCTTCGGACTTCCGGGTGTGTATAAACAGACAGCAAAGGGAGTTAACTCGCTCTAAAGATGTAAGTTTCTGCTATATTGTCAATATTATACCTGAATGAGTTTCACGTTTAGTTGTCTGTATCAAGACGCTGTTAACATTCATGTCGTCCTCTTCGGTAGGTCTAAAGTAACGTTTAAAATCACGCTGACGTCGGATCCCCGGCTACCATACAAAGTGTGAGTACACTAAATTCTCATCAGCTGTACCGTTGCATTCAGCTACAGTTCATTTCTGTTTAACTAATTTTAGACCACCGCTGCCATAGATTTTGTTTATCAGTCAGCTTTTGAATAACATAATGATGTATTAAAATCTAGTCGTTGTAATAAGGGAACAGCTGTTTGCTCAGGGCTGTGATTCACGTGCTGACAGTGATTACACCTAGAAAAAAAGAGTCATGCTTTACATGAGTTTTCATGTATTCTCTGGCCAAACAGTGTAATAACATAGTATGTGAACCTGATATAACAGGCTGATCTTAGCAGACATCGTGGTTGAAAATAACGGCACTTTTTCATCGGACTGCTCTTTCAGTTTGTGATTATGCTTTTTTATTGTGCTTTTGTTCCACGCAAGAGTCTGTTTCACCTACGAACACATGTTTGGACACATCTGCTGGCAAGACACCTAGTGTACTCAATACTGGACACAGAATTAGCTCTCTGTAGCTCTATGGCTGCCCAAAAGTCCTGTACTATTGTGAATCAATGGACCCCAGTCTTTATTGCATCTCAAGCATCTATTACCTCTCCTATGCTAACATTTTTGATGGAGTTTGTCCATTTGTCCAGTGGACCTCATAAGACCTAATAAGACGAACCTCTGAGCATTTGTGCCAGGCAAGAAAATGGAAAACCCACACTCCAGTGTGGTTTTAACAAGCGACATTTTCATCTGCAGATGTTCATTTTGATCTTAATTTGAGGAGCTACCATACATTTGAACTGTACCTAAAGCAGATGTTATTTCAATTGTTCATTAAAGCTCTACTTTTATTGTGGTTAATGAAGATTATGGTAACGGTGCATCCCAAATATAGACTTCTATAGATATATCGAACTAATCATTAACACTGTACATAAAAGACTCTTAGAACCAGTGATTAAATAGCTTAGTTGAAGGGAAAAAGGCATCTTAATATAGACTTTGAATTAGGAATATAACATATTGGATTTTTGCCGATATCCGATATGCTGATATATCCAAATTGTTTTTGCATGTATCAGCACTGATTTATTATTGCAGTTCAGAGCTAAAACGTCAGCCCTTAAAACACATAATTCCATTTAGGATGAACACATTGATAATGTCAGTCCTTAAAACACACTTCAAAATGTAAGGAGGGATGATGCAATAGAGAAAAAGACTTCAGCTGAGACAGGTCTGTTGGACCAGCCTAAGACGCCACTAACTTACACTATATTGCCAAAAGTATTTGCTCACGGGGAGCAGGTGGCCTAGTGGTTAAAGGCGCTCCCCGTGTACACGGGTGGCCCGGGTTCGAATCCGGCCTGAGGCCCTGTTTCCAACTCTATCCACTGTCCTCCTCTATCTAATGAAGGCACAAAAATGCCCAAAAATAAATCTTAAAAAAAAAAAAGTATTTGCTCACCTGCCTTGACTCGTATATGAACTTAAGTGATATCCCATTCTTAATCTATAGGGTTTTATATGATGTCCATCCACCATTTGCAGCTATAACAGCTTCAACTCTTCTGGGGAGACTTTCCACAAGGTTTGTTTCTGGGAATTTTTTAACCATTCTTCCAGAAGCGCATTTGTGAGGTCACACACTGATGTTGGATGAGAAGGCCTGGCTCTCAGTCTCTGCTCTAATTCATCCCAAAGGCGTTCTGTCAGGTTGAGGTCAGGACTCTGTGCAGGCCAGTCAAGTTCATCCACACCAAACTCTCTCATCCATGTCTTTATGGACCTTGCTTTGTGCACTGGTGCACAGTCATGTTGGAACAGGAAGGGGCCATCCCCAAACTGTTCTCACAAAGTTGGGAACAGGGAATTGTTCAAAATCTCTTGGTATGCTGAAGCAATCAGAGTTCCTTTCACTGGAACTAAGGGGCCAAGCCCAGCTCTTGAAAAACAACCCCACACTGTAATTCCCCTCCACCAAACTTTACACTTGGCACAATGCAGTCAGACAAGTACCGTTCTCCTGGCAACCGCCAAACCCAGACTCATCCATCAGATTGCCAGATAAGCGCAATTCGTCACTCCAGGGAATGCGTCTCCACTGCTTTAAAGTCCAGTGGCGGCGTGCTTTACACCGCTGCATCCGACGCTTTGCATTGCACTTGGTAATGTATGGCTTGGATGCAGCTGCTCGGCCATGGAAACCCATTCCATGAAGCTCTCTACACACTGTTCTTGAGCTAATCTGAAGGCCACATGAAGTTTGGAGGTCTGTAGCGATTGATTCTGCAGAAGGTTGGCGACCTCTCCGCACTGTGTGCCTCAGCATACCCGCTCTGTCATTTTATGTGGCCCACCACTTCGTGGCTGAGTTGCTGTTGTTTCCAATGGCTTCCACTTTGTTATAATATCACTGACAGTTGACTGTGGAATATTTAGGAGCGAGGAAATTTCGCCACTGGACTTGTTGCACAGGTGGCATCCTATCACAATACCACACTGGAATTCACTGAGCTCCTGAGAGCGAACCATTTTGTCATAAATGTTTGTAGAAACAGTCTGCATGTCTAGGTGCTTGATTTTATACACCTGTGGCCTTGGAAGTGATTTCAATTATTTGCATACATGAGTGAATACTTTTGACAATATAGTGTATGGGTTCATATGGCCAATATTAACAGCTGATAGCGACACATTTGTGGAGCTGGAATATCAATTGTAAATATTGGCTGAAATTTTATTGATAAATTGCTTTCTAGCCTAACATCTGCTGATACATTTATCATGCTGATAATATCGGATGTTTACTGTTTACTCTGCCAGTATTTTCTCAGACCGAGTAAAGGTATTTCAAGGGTACTCCCCAATAGTGAGTACAAATATGAATACTTAATACCTCTGTGTTGATTCTGATAGCTATTTACATTTAGTCTTTAGATTATGGTGTTCACTTGGTTTTGTCACATTTTAGTAATTTACCTTTTAAATTTGTAGTCTCCTTTTAGCCAACAAAAACTCAAACACATTTTATCTGGTTTAAGTCAATAAAATGTCCTTACATTATCTTTTATTGAAAACATTCATTTTCTGTATACTAACTTAAAAAGCCAAATTGTGAAAATAGAAGTGTAAAACACTCGGGATGTTGCAGCAGCAATACTTGCATTAATTCAAAGTAAACTGATATGAAAACTGACTTACTTGAAGTAAGGACTTAGTATTAGTATAAAGCAACTGGGTTGAGATTTTTATCTACATTTTTGTTAATCAATACCTTTATTGATAGTCTTTAACAATCCAAGCCTTTATTGATAGTATGAATACCTTTTATCATTTAGTGCAAAAATGAGGCAACAGTTTGTTTTACAGAACTCGTTTATTGGTTTGATATCATTTGGAAAACAAACACATCTCTTCTACAAACTCTCCTGTTTTCACCAAGATTACAAAATTAGAAGATTTGAAAACATTGCTTGATCTGATGAGTCTTGATTTCTACTGGGGCATTGTCATGACCATGTCTGCATAAATAAATGTATGGTTGCTGCCATGTGATTGGCTGGTAAGATATTTGCTTTAATGAACAGTTAAACAGGTGTAGCTACCTAATAAAGGAATCAGCCACCTTTTCTGTCCATTTACATAGTCCAGTATGTTCAGTGTTTACCCTGCCTGTGGACATTACTAACAGGAGACCATGAGACAGTTTTGACTGAATTACACAAAATAATACAACTTCATTACAACTGCATACCTCACCTGTGTCTATCTTTGAATGTCAAATACATAACAGCCACTAGCCACAGTATACCATTTCTGTACAGCTCAAACAAATAAAGAAAAAAAATGTAAAAAAAATCACACTGAATATCCATTCATATTTGGGTTTGATTTTATTCCCTCAACCGTTCAATGCTGCATAATGCAGAGCCAAATTCCCTGACAGACTTTCACACTGAATTAAGAATTGAGTCATCGCAATTAAATAGCTCCAAAATAACAAGTCCATGCAGACCACTGTAGCCTTAAAGTGTTGACAGGGAGTCGGCTCTCTAATGAGGTCAGACAAGGCTGTGCTGCAGCTGTTAATGTTTTAGTATGAGGAGAGGCGATAATAATGATCATAAATGAGGCATCATGTGAATACTGGCAGAGGACTGAACTTCAGCTCACCATCACTTCGACTGACTTGCTCATAATTCACATAAAAGAAGTAGGAACTCCCTCTCAGTTAAGATGGTATGGTAGGTTTTCATAATTAGAAAAGTTTCATTTTCATTACTGATTACAACAAACAACGTGACACAACGAACAACGCAGCTAGGAGCTAGGCTAACTTTAGCTAACGTTAGAGATGTTAAAGATAACTTTATATTTCTTTCCAGCAAAGTGACAATATGCTGCCTCAAATACAATGTTGGCTTACCTTAGAACAGATGTTGTTCATTTTATCCACGTTGAGTTGATGTTGTGGTCTACCGCAAAACTTTTATCCAAAGAAGACACTTTTCTTGGTTCAGATGTGGCTTAGGAAAGGGTAAAAAATACACTCCATTGCCCAGCCTCTCAGGATACCTTGTGCTGGAGTCGCATGTACCTCATGAACACCGTTTGTCCATTTTTAAACTTAAAATTTCAAAACAAACCTCATAAAACCCGACGAAAACTGACTTTCTCCTCTTCATTTCAATGGACGTCCAGGCAGCCGATGTCTGAGCGTATTGGAGTGGCTATATGCACTGTGATTGGCTCATCGCGTTTGAGGGCAGGACTTAGCCATAGGTCAGTTGCATCCCTGATATTTAGGTTTTAGTATTTATGTGACTTTTTTTACATGTTGCCTTTTGCTTGGTACAGTGGTTGTGGAGGTTATTGAAGATGCTCCCAACTGGAAGTCTCTTGATTTAGAATGGACTCTGGCAAAAGCAATGTTACGGTCAATTGAACTCTGAAAAGAATTTTTGCTTTTGTTGTCTTCTAAGTCAAAGTAAATGGGCAGCTACAGAGCTCATATGAAGTGTAATTGACTTTCTTTGAACCAGTAAAGCATCCCGGGCAGCTGTCGATCGATGCCCAGGTCAGCAAGTTCAAAGATGATATTAAATCAAGAGCTGTTAGTGCTTTTAAAGCAAATTGTTTAACGGTGAGTGATGTAACACTGGATTTAATGGGCTTTTGAAATGTTTATCTACAGATTAAGTGTCCCAGAGAGCACGCCGTTCACAGCAGTGTTGAAGTTTGCAGCTGAGGAGGTAAGCTTTCTTTCTGTGCTTTCATTGAAAAAAAAAAATATCATAAGCAATTGAATATTACTGAAATAAATGTCAGGATTTGGCTGTCAAAATCTGACCGGAAAAGGCAGGGAAACAGCTTCATCGAGTGTGAAAATAATGACTATTTGTTTTGGGGGAAAATCTTTTGTCACAAAGCTTTTAAGTCACAGTATGATGATCAGACCAGGTGTGAGCAGTGGTACTTAGAGCTGCATGGGTGTCAACAGCCAGGATTCACTGCCCTCACAGATAGCCCCACTCACTCTCTCTCATCCAGACACTATACCAGCTCTACTCGCATCTTTTGCCTCTATGACTACATTCACTTTGATTTATACTGAGAGTAACATCTTCAGGATTTTTTCCCTTCACCAACAGTGTGATCATGTTCATAATGTAAAGAATTGATCGGTGATGGATGCATAGAAATAGTGTAGGCACGTGCCCACTGTAGCTCGATAATGTCACACTACCCAAAGGACTAAAACATGGCGGCCTCCTGATGAATTTATAACTTCAAATTTTCTCAAAAAACAGGTATCTAGTGTATGTTTTTTGTTTTATGTACATGTGAGATAAATGTCTATCTAATGAGATGAACTTGTCTTATCATGTAGGGCTCCTTTAAAGTTCCTTTGGAAAAGAGAAGAAGAGTGGGGCATAGTTAGAACTTTCTTCTGCAGACTCTGTAGGGGTTTTTGGAAAGTGTTGCACCATAGGAAGTTTATTAAGTTATTTTTGTTTCACAGAGAAGCATGTACCAGTGAAAAACAAAAACAGCAACAAGAAAATACTGGATGTTATTGCATAAGATCTGCTTATGACATAATCAGAGAAATAGACAGAAACATCCTGACACTGTTGTTCAACTCCTACAGCCACAAACTAGGTTTCAACAATCTGCCCAGGGGAATGTAGTTAAAAAGAAGCATACTGGCTGTCACTGGCACATGAACAGAAATGTTCTTAATGTGTGTTATAATTAAAGGTCATGAAAAAGCTGCAGTGCCACAAACAGCAAACACACAACTCTGACCTAGAGCCTGTCTAATACAGTGCCTATAGAAAGTATTCACCTCCTTTGATGTTTTACCCTTTCATTGATTTTATAAACCAATCATGGTCCATATAAATTTGCTTTTTGGCAAAAAAAAAAATCCTCTTTAATGGCAAAGTGAGAACAGATTTCTACAAAGTAATGTGAATTAAATGCTGTGTAATTAGCGATTACATAAACATTCACCCCCTTTAAAGTGACTGATCTAATTCGACAGCCAATTGGTGCTAGAAGTCTCACCTGGGTGCAGTGAATGTGTCTCACATGATTCTAGTAAAAAGACGTCTGTATCTGTAAGGTCGAGTCACTGCCTAATCAGTATTCCTGGCTACCATTACACCATGAAGACAAAAGAACACTTGAAGCAGCTCAAAAGGTTCTCTATGGAATTCAGTTCAATATATCATCAAGAAAGGGAAGGAGTATGGCACACGTGTAAGTCTGCCTAGATCAGGCCAAGAAGGAGACTAGTAAGACTAGTGAGACTAGTAAGGCCAGCAAGACACTGATGTGGAAAACTTGTGTCAAATCTCGACTAGATTTTACCAAAATGCATGTGGGAGACTTCATGGTCAAGTGGAAGAAAGTTCCAAAATGGTCTTTAGTCTGATGACACCAAAATGGTGCTTTTTGGCCATCAAATAAGGCGCTATGTTTGGTGGACACCAAACACTGCACATCATCACAAACACATCATCCCCACTGTGAAGCACGGTGGTGGCAGCATCATGCTGTGGGAATGCTTCTCAGCAGCCTACCCTGGAAGGTTTGTAAAAGTAGAGGGTAGAATGAATGCAATAAAATGTAGGAAAATCCTGGAAAATTGCATTGTCCACTTGATTTTTTTATTTATTTATTTTTCACAAAAAGCCAATGACACCATGACTGATTTATTAAATGCAATGCACTTGTAAAAAATCCAAGGGGGTGAATACGTTTTATTATTTACTCTGGATTTCTATGTTTTCTGCACATGTGCAGACAGGGTTTTAATTTGTTTCTGTTGTAAAGTTGCATGCTCATAGATTGTAATGATTACTTATGACTGGATATACATTTTTTACTTTTTTCTGTGGCAATCAACTGTGCTTCATTTCTGATTTTTAGACATCTGTTTTTTGCAGAACTAATCCAGGAGTATCATGTGCAAGGCTCAAGTGCCAGAGTAGTTTTTTAAGTAATTAGTCAGTTTAAAAAAAAATAGTATATGTAAATTTTTAACTCGTGTCTTAAAGGATTTTTATTTATGTTATTTTTTGTTTGACAGAGGGAAAGAAAAACCATAAGCTTAAAGGAAAATTACAACTTTGTCTATTTAATGGTACTGACATCTTTACCATAGTCATTTTAACTAGATTTTCTCGGCCACTTACATGCTACATGAAACAAAACATTCACTCCAGATTTGTCCTGTTCCATATGCTACTTGTGCTACCTGGCAGTAGTTTGTAGAGCAGCACTTAGCTAACCTTATCTACCCGTCAACAGGCTCTTCCCTGCACCCTTCACTGCAAATCTCAGCAGCCCACATCCTCTTTGGTCGTAACCTAAAGTAGGACATTTATTGTGACCATGCTGAGTGATTTTCTTCCAGAAATTCAAGCGTTGCTATCTTCTCCTCAAGCTGTCTCCTGACTGTTTGCATAAGTGTATGTGTAAATACACAACTGTTAGCAAAAAGATATGTTTGTCAAATGTTTAAATGACAGAAACAAAATGTCTTAAATACTATTTTCTTTTTTTCTTCTTTTAAATTGTGTCTGAAGACATCGTAACTGTATGAATCTCAGTCTGCATCTTCAGTGGATGCAGCTTTCTTTCTTGATGATTTATTCAAACTGTCTTCAGGCTGAGTGGGGTTTGATGGCAGCATGTCTCTGGTTATTAAAACCAAAGTATTTCAGCCATGCTTAAATCTCTGAAATGTCAAACAGAAGCTTTTGTTGTCAAAGTCTCAAAGAGGGATTTGAGTGTGATCATTTTCCTGTGCTTCATTTTCTCTTACAGTTCAAAGTGCCGCCAGCAACCACTGCAATTATAACAAACGGTGAGTTTGGAGGGTTCAACAAATGGGTTTATGTCTCTTCAGCAAAAGACTCTAAGCCCAAAAATGACACGTTTCCTGGACTTCTTAAGAAATACCAACCTTCAGAAAGACTATTAAGTCTTTTATAAACTCTGGATTTGAAATATTTGAAAACTCAGCTGAGTTTGAGTCAACAAGAAGCTGTGAAGTGTGCTTTAGTCTAAACAAATTAGTACAGGGGTAACCAATGGATGATAAGATTTCAAGTTAGCAACAAATTAGAAGTCTTTGGCAACTGGCATTGGGTCATTTCTGTCTAAAATTGTTGTGCAATGTAGATAAAACTATCTGTCTTTGTCACGCCAGTTGAAAAAAATAGATGTGCTTTTTTTAAAGAATTATTTTTGGGGTTTTGTGGCTCTGTTTCATGGGACGATGGAGAAGAAAAGGCGCGACTGGGAAATAACATACAAGAACGGAGCCACATAATGGACTTAAATCATCAGCCACTGGCACTCCATTAAGCTATTCTTTTCTTCTTTTTTCAGTACTTTTTGATACTAGCAACTATTAAGATAACAGAGATTTTATTGTTTTAAAACCTGGGATATAAAAAGTATAGAAGAATAAAGTATTAAGATGAACCTTGAGTGAAAAATGTTAGAAATGCTGTCTTAAAATCATCAATCATTCATTTATTACATACTCAGCCAGGAGAAAACAGACACAATCCCCCCACAGTTTTACTCAGTTTGGAATTAAGGTTTGATAAAATGTACCAAAACAATAAACAAATAAATTATTAATGCATTTCAAGCCCAAGATGAGCTTCTCTGTCTCCACTAATTCTGTTTAGGAAACACTGAGTAATCTGTGGTCTGCATCGATCTGTGTTTGTTCTCTGCAGGAAATGCAAACACACTAATACCACTTGTCTCCTGCCAACTTAGAAGCCACATATTGGCGTAATATTGACCAACATTATGTTTTCACATTAGAAACTGAACACTGGCTAATTAGAGCTGACCTACAGCAGGAATGGTTATTAAAGATTTAAGAGACAGGGATTGAAAATGAATTCTCTCTCCATTTGTATGGCTAAGTAGAGCATAAGAGTTGAAAAGGTTTAATAAATGTACGTGTGGAATAAATGAACTTTTAGCCTGTAAAGCCAAAATGTTTTCCAATGGACTGAACCTTAACAAAACATGTACTACCAAAGTCATAATTATAAGGGGAACAAGCAGTCAGTGAATACTGAATATACTGTAAAAATCATCTTTGTAGGAATAAGTTTGTGGAGTTTGAAGTCAACAGACCTCAGTTTAAGTCTTTTTCTTTGTCCTCATTCCTTGAACATTAAGTGTGTTTTAAGGACTGCATATTTAGGTTTGAGCAACATTTTTATGTTAGTACATTTATATACTGTATATTTAGGTGTAGTTATCTCTGCTTTACTTTCACACTTTCCGGCAAGTAAAACTGATAGAGTAGTGCTTCTCAAAGCATTGTAGACATCAGACTCTGATATCTACAGTCTGATGATCAGATGTATTGCAAATGGGCTACGAGAGGTCATTTACAACAAATAAACACCGTAAACATAATTTTTAAGATAAAATTATGTGTTAAATGACCATCTAATACTTAAATACATGGTAACAGTGCCTATAAAAAGTATTCACTGCCTTGAATGTTTTACTCTTTTATTGATATTGGCAGCATCATGCTGTGAGGATGCTTCTTATCAAATCAGTCTGCAGGAGAACTAGCAAGACATGAACCAAAGCAAACAGCAAAAGCAACACAGAAATGGTTTAAAGACAACAAGGTGGATGTTCTAGAGTGGCCAAGTCAAAGCCCAGACCTCAATTCAATAGAAATTTTTTGATTGATTTATTAAATTAATAATGAGAGGGTAAAACATCCCCCTGGGTGTACTTTTATAGGCATTGTATAAATACTTTCTTTAGGTCCAAAAACCAAGGAAGCTATCATGGGAAATACATTAAGATGAGATTTGTGTAAATATAGCTGAGATATGTCAGATATTAGATTCATTTTAACCACTGCAGAATGAATTCTCCAATTTTGTGTTGTCTCCTGTGGCATGTTGTTTTTTTTGATAAACTGCTGATCTTGTAAATTTTTTTGTGTGTCATGTTCTGTGCTGCCGATTGTCCCAAAAAGTTTTATTCACATTTTTTTTCCTGGTTTTCTTTTCAGATGGCATAGGAATCAACCCTGCTCAGACAGCAGGTGAGTTCCTTTGATTACCTTTGAAAAGCTAACTGTCCTCCACACAACCCACACAAACACTTTTAATGTTGTTCTACCTCTCTCCCTAGTAAGTGTTAGGTGCTTTTCCCTTTTAGTTAGATGTATCAAAGTGCATGGGCCTGCTTTTAAGAAACTTTTCCATTTGCTGTCATCAAAGCGTTAATAACCCAAGGCATCATTTTGAGGCTCTAATAATGTTTCATTATGCATTTTGATAGAGCTGGTAGTATTTTTTATAGTTGAAAAGATGAATTTGACAAGGCCCCCACAGGCTGTGGCTGCAGTAGGTGGCTCAGTGAAGACACAAGGCTTAATATTAAAAGCTGCACTTGAGGGAACATAACGAATCGATCTGGGATCAAGTGGTTCCAACTAATCTAATCAGGATATCAGGTTTGGGGTTTTGTAAAGCACACTGAAGATTTCAAGCAGTGATGCAGAGTGTTGAGGACAAATAATGTGTGATACAGAAAAAGTTGTCAAAGGTTAAAGGCAAAAAACAAACTTAGAAACACTAACTCTGACCAAGACTTTATAAGAAATAAAATCACCCAGTGGCGTGAACTATTAGTCATATTGCACCAGATTGCAAAGTTACATCACCATGAAGCATGGTCAGTTAGGCATCCACGTTCCTGTTTATTACAAGCGTGGTTTGTAGAGTAGTTTCATTAGTGTCAAAAGAGGCCTTTTTTGGAATATTAAAGGAAAAAGGCAAGGCAAGTTTATTTATCAAGCAGTGTTAATAGAAAGACCAATTCAGAGAGCTTCACAGATCTAAAAACAGAAGTTTTTGAACATCAGGAGCATTAATAGAAATAGGCAAGGCAAAATTGACACAAAGCAAAACACAATATATTGAGCAATTTAAAAAAAAACAAGAACAAGCATGATTAATGACTGAATTAATGATTTCAGTAAAGGAGTCAACAAAGAGATGATAATAATAATAGATAACACATCAAACATTACTACCGGCTCCCGCACTGAATGCCATCCACTTCCACCTCCACCTACAACAGGTGTGTCATACCCGGCCCACATCCCGCATGGATTCTGACAATCTATGTTAAATATTCAGAATAATGGACATTTAATTAAAGGGAATATTGACATTTTTACATAAGCACCACATTAAGTTTTCTCTCTGATTACAACAAACACATCCTCATCATGCATAACACTGCCACACATTGATTAAGAAAACAAAACAGGGTATCTAGTAATAGCTAGGATACATGATATTGGATTTTTGCAAATATCCGATATGCAGATACTTACAGATTATTGTAACCGATACTGATACCAATATTTAAATATGCTTTTCGGACAAGAAATTCAAGTCCATTTGGACACACTTTAAAGTTTGAGGATGGCCAAGGAAACAAACTTAAGTCCTTAAAAAACACTTTAAAGTTTAAAGAATGAGGATAAATAAAGTAAAAGACCTCAACAGACATAGGTCTGTTGTTTCAGCCTAAAACTCCACTAATCTATTAGTCTATATGGACAAAATTTGCAGTTGATATATGCTGAAATACATGGGCAAAATATCGGATGTAAATATCTGCTGATACCGACATTTGCCTTTTCACGCTAATATCTGCCGATACCGATACCAGACCGATAATGTTGTGTATCCCTAGTAATAGCAATGTCAAAGTAATATTGTCCAACCTTATTTATACATAATTTGTTTTAAAGTCAAACAGAAATGATATTGTTTCCTGATCTCTGGAAAGTCTATCAGCTTCCATCAGCTCTTGCTGATGTATTTATGCCGTGTTGTTACCATCCTCATCATTAGAAGCTTAATGCAATAAGGTAAATTTGCATGGAAAAGTTTGGTTTTCAACCAAATAACTGCATTGTAGCTCAGCATCTCTGTGCCCCTTTGCGTATGTGCGATGATAGGCCAACATCACAATAAGTGGAGCAGTACAGCTGTGCCTTTTGACTTATTTACAAAGTTTTAGTGCAGGCACTTTTAAGTGGAGCTTTAACAAAGCATCATGTGGCTCACCTGCCCTGTGATGCTGGCTGCGCAGGGACAGACCCATGTTCAAATATGTTTACGCAGAACCAGCAACTACAGCAGACAAAACAGAAATTAAACTGTGATTCTCAGTGAATGATTCTAACAGCAACACGTGTCACATCTCCTATATTGTCTTGCTTTATATGAGTGCAGAGGAGAGCTTTAAAGAGGGTTTACTTTAATCAGGGATCTTGGAGCAGTTGTATCATCTCATCCTAAGTCCAGTTGTTTTCTGGCTCTGTCACTTACTTTTAAGAGCTCGTAGCAAATGGAATACATTCAACTCATCATTCCCAGCTCTGATATCCGACTTCTGAGGTAAAGGGAACGCAGCAGAAATTGAATGATGACTTGCTGCAACATTTGGGGATTTTATAGAAAATCTGTACATATTTATTATTTTATTATGGCACCAGTCTCCAACCTGTACACCCAAGAAGTCTTCTGAGAGGTCTCAAGGACAATGGAACAATGGTGTGGTGTGCAAAAACAGGCACACAGACAGACAGGCCGCCAATTACAGTAGTAAGATAAAGTAGATATAAAAGTATTTAAAATACATGGGTGATGTGCATAATGCAGAAAACCTAACTACACTTGCATCTCTATGTTTGCATTCTAGTCATTACCATGGAGATTGTGTTAACTGATTCTTAAAAGCAGATTGATGCCCTCAGAGGCCGTTTGTAATGTTGAATTAAAACATAAATTGACCTCTGACTGGAGGCGTACGAAACGCACCAAGCTGTTAAGACCGTAACACTCTACTTTAGATGAACACATTATTGAGGACGCCTGGTGAATCATTTTTCTGTGTCAGCCTTTTTCATATTTCCCTGAGGTTCTTCCTTAATGTGTGGCCCACCTCTCCTCATGTAAAGTCATCATTCTTCACAAAGATAGGCTGCGCATGAGTGGCCTGTCTGCATAGAGCGAGGATGGGGTAATGCCTGTTTGACCAAAGGCAAGATGGAGTCTTTTCTGCTAAGAAAGCAAAGAATTGTGGGAATTCATAACAGCCTTGTATCTGTGAAAAACCATCCATGCTGTGTGCGTCCGAGAATAGCCTCAGTAGAGACACCTCTGTCAGACTGGCTCTTTTTTTCACCCGCTGGAGCCACTCTTCCTCATGTTCACATGATTGAGCACACTAGAAAGACTCAAGCTTTGCATCATACATGTCCTGCTGTAAACCACAGTGTACTTCCACTGATGGCTATGGTCAGGAGTTGTGCAATATGAGAATAATTGCTGGTTAAATGGACAAATGGATAGAGGAGTGTGAGATCAGTGATTCGCTGATAATGCTGTGAGGTTAATTATCAAAATGACTGTTTCATATGCACTCAGTAAACAATGTAAAAATTAAGCAACTAACATGCAGGCTAAAAATGAACTTTTCCAAGAGAGTTGTTTTTCTGTTCATCCCAACTTAAGTTTGATATTGTATATTGAGTGTTAGCTTTACTCCTATGAATTTATTTTGGCTAAACTTAATTGTAATATTATCAAATTTTAATGATTAAGGGACATTTTTAGAAAGTAAGTTCTATGAAATATGAGAAAAATCCTAAAACAACAGCACTGATAGCATAATATGGTGTGTGTTTTATCTTGAGTAGACATACAACCCATCTTCTCACTCACAGTCATCTTCTTAAAATTAACTTGCTTCATAGTTTTCAGATCACTGGGACAGGGAACTTTGAACACGCATGAAGTGGTCAGCTCGTGGGATAAATTTGCCAGTCGGAAAGCTTGCCTCACCCCTTGTTTTGTTGAACAAAGTGAGGCACACGTGATAAAAGGGGATTTGGTTGTCATCCAAAAGAGTTTGAGCATCCAAAAGGATATCTTAAACCATCAAGGATAAGTTTACATTTTCATACTTGAGGAAATCTGCAGACCTCATACTGATGGGCCAGTTATAACATAAATATGACATAATCTTGGGGGCCTGATTTGGCCCCCGGGCCTTGAGTTTGAAATCTGTGGTCTAAGTGGTAATTCTGTGTAAGGATGGAAACAATAGCAGAAAGACTCAAAGTATGGTGGGTTAGTTTTGATGAGGTAATATTTAGTTTTGAGCTATTTTACTTTACAGTAGCGTCATTGTAGAGGTGGGAAAAAGGCCCAGATGATTTACTTTAGAAAAGAATAGTGATAATACTCAGGGATGAAATGTTACATGTTAAGTCCTGCATTAAGAACTTAATTGGTGTATTATTATTAAGGTACTGGTGTTTAAATAAGGCTCATCTTTAAGTAGAATTTCCTGTTATGCTGAATATTTTACAAATCGATATACACCCAACAACTGAATATTATTAACATCCATAAAAAATGAACTCTTTAACAATTCTTATTTTTTATGAGAATTGCTCATCACAGTCTCATATGTAGGGAAATATTTTTTTCTGTAAAATAAAATTACAGGTTTGTAGGAGGACTTGACAACCACTCCCAAATATCACATCCTAAAATTGCCCCTGCTCACAATGGTACAACATTTGATGTGTTATTGATCATAGTAATTTTAAAAATGAGTAGTTTAATGTTGAAGATAATCTCACAAGAGAATTGTGTTGCATTGTTGCATGCATTGTTGAAGTGATGTGACTGCTCGGCTATTTAGCGCACAGCTTTCACTTGCAGAAAGCGTTGTTGGAGAAGCAACTCAACCTCAACATCCACACAAATGTTAGTGTGTTAGTCATTTTTGTGCATTAACATTTCACTGCCATCAAAACATTACCTCTGAATTGGATCTCTTTTGAAACTGAAAATAAATAAACATTGTTTTCTTTGGATGGTTTTGGCCATAGTGTTTCAGCAAATGCCAAAAAACTGTAGTTTGTTGGCCCAAATTGTTTTAAATATCGGCTGTTTGTCCCAGGTTTAAAAGTAACTTTCAGAAATGATCCTGGAATCTTTTTCAACTCTTCAGAACTTAAAAATAAAAAATTTAAAAAAAGGAAATGGCACATATTTTCAGGCCAAAACAGATTATTTGTCTGCTCCAAGTTCATAAACACAGGAGGAATATTTTAGAGAAGAATGAGAAAATGTTTCAAAAGCACAGTTTTTACTTGCCTTCAAAGCATTTATTAAACCTTTGCTTGAAATCACAGTCATCTCACTACAAGCTGTGCAGCTTTATAAACAAAGTCTGATTTTCAACCACAGTTTTGTCTTCCTTTATCTTGCTGAAGTTGGAGGCTAATTAGATACAATTAAACTTACCACAACAAAAGTTTTCTGTGTTGGTAATCACTATCTTGTGCAGCTCATCTCATCTGGGAGTAGAAGCTGTATTGTTTGAAACAGAGCTACTTCCCCTCCCAGCTCATAGGTTGCATTGATGTAGGCTTTGTTGGCAGTAAAACCCTTTATTAAGGATCACAGGTAATAAATTATGAGCTTTCTGTGTTTTTCTGTGTTGTGTTTCAGGGAACGTGTTTCTAAAACATGGCTCAGAGCTTCGCATCATTCCCAGAGACAGAGTGGGAGGACAAGGAGACCGATGCTGCTTTTTTTCTCGTTGACGGCATAATGACTCACCCGGCAGAATCATATAACACTTGAGACCCAGGAAACACCTCAACGTGTGTCATGTATTTATTTTCTGGCCCAAAACTGACAGTGACTCACATGAGAGTATGGATATATTTAAACTTGATGAGGACATGCACTCACTCTTGCATGCTCCCTGCTTCCTCATTTTTTCCCACTCACTCTATTTTGATCAAAAGATTAAAGTGACATCAAAACTTCCCCGAGGTGCTGATTAATTAATAAATACACACACAGAAATGCATCCTGGGAAAATTTTTAGCTTAGATTAACAAACAAATGAGTCAGTCAGAGCTTTTGTATGTTTGTAAATGAAAATAAATCATCAGTATAACCATCAAAAAATAGTTTTTTTGTTTTGTTTTGTTTTGTTTGCCTATGTCTTAATCAGCACCATTGATATTTTTAAAACTGTACAACAAGCTTGAAACAAATCATTGTTTTAGGTGTCTGTTTAAATGTAAAATGTATGCTTTTCAAGTCAAACATTAGCATAATAAAAATAAATATGCACCTGAATCTAGACTGAACTTGTACGTTGGGCATTCGATAACTTTTAGGAACATTTGCAAATGTAAAATTTTGATCTACTGTCATAAATGTGATTTATTTATTTTCTAATCAGTCAAACTTTGCAGCTACATGGATCTTTGCTGCCCTCTGTCAGGCCACATTTAAACATCAACAGTATTTCAAGCCATTAAATATCAGACAATAAAGACACAATTACCTAAAATAAGGTGATTTTTTTTTTCCTTTTTCTTCATGAATAGATTGTAATCGTACCAAGGAGGACATTTCAAAAGCACTGATTTAACTAAGGCCTAAAATGTTTTACAATGACAATCATTGCCTTTCATCTGTAAAATAATGCTGGATTCCACTCGATTCTCTTTAATAGTCTATTAGATTTTTTTTGTACTGAAATGTCTTAGGAAAGTTCTAAAAAGCTCCTTTGCTCTGTCTCGATTTTTGCTGATATTTATTGAAACCCATTATGTTTCAGTTTAATTGACCTTCATCAGATATGAGGGCAGAATACAAACAGTTCAGTAAATAAAAAAAAAAACTGCCTTGCATTTCAGTTATCCAATCAGGGAAACACTGGCATGAGTGATCACCTGGAGCTGGTTAGTTTATCATCATACATCTTCACAGTTCATAAATTAGTAGATATATAAAGTGAAACATGTCCTTAAATAACAACATTAGAAAACTTGAAAACTGTAAACTTTACCTGTCTTGTGTTTGCGTGAATGGACCCTGAGTCTGAAATAAAATCTATCTATCTATCAAGGTTTACACAGAAAAGGAAAGGCTCAATGGGTTTTTTAATAGATCTACAACACCAGCATGGGGTGGAGTGTCACATCAAGTGTTTCTTAAGCCACACATTTAAAACCTACAAATATAAAACATCTCTTTAAAACATAATAGCATTGCATTTAGCTAAAGACTGAAGGGACTAAATGAATTACAGCCAAATTAAATTTATCATTTCGTCCCTTAGGAGCTGAAGTGTGCATAGTGAATAACCAATAAACCTCCCTTTTTTTCAACAGCAGGTCGTTATCTCCACTCCATTGCTTTGCATGTATTGGTTTTACCAATACATGCAAGGAGACAAGGGCAACTTTCAGTTAGACTGAAATGTTGTGTGTTTTAATCGATTTCAAAAATAAGCTAAACCACGCTGGAGTTTTTAAATTTTTTTTTTACTTTTGTGAGCCTTATCCTTCTTTGACACACCTGTCACAGCTTTAATATTGCACTGAAACGTCTACATTAATTCTTATTTATATTTTATACAGCCTAAGGTAAAACAATACCTCAAGTAATTCCTAACAGTTTTCAAATTCAGAAACAAACTTAGTTTTTATAGTTGTAAGGATCTATGTCTTGTCATGGCATCTACTATGAGTTCCAGGACAAATGCTAATTGTTTATCATTGCCACAGAAACAGCAGACATCATGTCATAGATGGGAGCTGCTACTACTGTATCTCATTTATGTTTTGAGCTGCTTAATTTTGATGGATCATGATTATTCTCTGCCAACAGCTACTTGATCTGATGGTCAGGTTTCTCCAGTAAACCAGAACTCCACCCCTGGCCACTGTAATACTACAGTGTAGTCTTGTGGTGCCTGTTATAAACTGCACTTCCATATTAATTACACCTAAAAATAGGCCTTTTGTATTTACACTATGACACTTTTCAAGTAGTAAGGAATTACGAAATAATAATGGGGGCAGCAACCTGATAATGCTTTGTGAGTAGCTTGCAGTGCTAACAGGGTGAGCCACTTTTAAACAGCTTTCCTCCTCATTATGTGGTATTCATCTGTGTCAATAACAAGTTAACAGCAGAGATGGGTGGGGCTCGTCTCTTCTGGTCATCTTTGTTTGACTAAGGTACCCCTGTGTCAGGAGTGTCTGATTGGTTACTAAGCTAAAATTAATACCAATGCAGCTTTAGGACATATAGAAGCAAAAAAGGCCACTGGTTTGAATATAGGTAATATGAATGCCAGTGTGTGGTGATGAGGTGTCAGACGTGATTTTCCACACAGTTAATAATTTGTGTAACATCTTTAAATCATCTCAGTGAGTGGTGCGTTTGATTTAAAAAAGTCTTTTTTCTCTTTATCTCAGATTATGGGGAAGGCAGTTCATTAATCCCCTCCACATTAATCAGTTTCATCAGAGAAGGGCTGGAGCATTTGTTTCAGGATTTCTCCACACTTGAGAGACAAAAATGCACGCTTGGAATAGAAAAATAGGCTGCAGAGAAAGTGGAGTAATGCACAACAGAGAGCATGCAGTTGTGTCTCATTCATTAGGATTCAGACTCAGACAAAAGGGAGGAGAGCGGGAGTGCCGTCACAAATGGATTTTCTCATTTGTTTTAATCAAAGGCATAGCTGGGCACATTCAGCTGAAATTACAAATAAATAGGAAAAGGCAACAGAGTGCTGAAGATGCACCTTGTTGTTTTGCAGTGAACGCACCTGGTTAAAATGAAATCTTAAAGGACTTTAAAGATGTTTTCCATTTCAATTGGGGGGGTTCATTGTTATTTAATTTGACCAATATAAATATTTAGCATTATTAATTGCTGACTCATAGCAGGAAAAAGATTAGATACATTTATTAGAAAGTAAGAAATCTTCTGCATCAGCTGAATTTACGCTTTTTAAGCATGAAATTAAAAGTTCCACTTAATACAACTATCTTACAGTGTAATCTTCTTTAGCAGCGAGGCAGAAAGATGCTTTATCATCACATCTCATGTTGAGTTCTTTGCTTTTCCTGTCATACTAATCAGACTAAAATGAACATATCCCTGAAAAACTATCATTTACAGATGCTTTCCAGTCAACTATCATTGTCCCAAGATAACAAGAAAAAATAGCTGATATCAATTCCAAATTGAACTAAAAGTATCCTCATGTTAACAAATCTTTTAGCTCTTGACGTCATGTTCATGGTCCAGTTGACAAATGTAGAAAGAAAGTAAAGTGGCAAATGCAGACATTTCAGTAGATGGTCAATTTGTCTGCCTTTAATGGAGTTTGCAGGTCTGTCTTTTCCTGCCCTAAAAAAGGTCAATATTTGTCGACACAATACGACATCTAATTGTCCTCAGAGTGCAGCAGAGTGGGTGGTAGGAAATGTCTCCTGCTCTGGCCTCTTGCCCTTTTGCTTGAGTTGTTCAGACATGCCAATAAAGAGGACGACCCAGAGAAGAAAAACATACTAATGATGGTTGTAATGCTCCTCTGTGGATCTTTTGGCCACCTGTGAAATGTTTGCTTTAAACTGACAACAGTGAATCTTGATCTAGGTATGTACAGGGTTCATGGTGGTTATTTAAAGTGACATTTTTTTTTCTCCAAGTGTTTTTGCTAAGATTCAGTCATAATGATACTGTAACTTGGTTAATTATCTTCTGTATCTTTTCATTTTATTTTTATATCATCAGACCAGCCATAGCTGAGGCTAGAGGCACTATGTATATTCAAGTTATCAATTTGTCCTTGTAAGCTGTTCTTATCAATGCAAAAACTCCATAATCCTTACAGGGCTCTTCTTCAAACTTTGCTTGAATGTCCACTCTGACTCAATGATTAGATTTTGGAGGTCAAAGGTGAAGGTCACTTGGCCTTATGTGCACTCCTTGATTTTGAACATATTTCAACTACACTTCAGGGTTTTTTCTTCACACGTAACAAAGTGTTTTCTCTGAGTCATAGGTCAAAGTTCAAGGCCATTGGGCTTTACATTTGGAATCAGAATCAGCTTTATGGGCCAAGAATGCTTACACAACAAGAAATTTGATTCCAGTTAGCTTTTCTCTCAATGTACAGGAGTAAATATTAGAGAAAGAAAGAAGAGTAAGAAATAATTCAGTATAAAAAAAGTATAAAAATGTGAGATTTAAATATGAACAATCTCTTGTTAGGTACTTTTTCTAGTGTATAAAAATATCTGTTTATTGAAAGTATGGTTGTAAGATGTGCAAAGGGTGCAAGAACACTGACCTAGCCATAATCGGAAGAATTAGATAATAAATGATGTGGACATCTACATGAGGAACATGAGATAATTATGGATAGTTTACAGTGTTGAGTGCAAATGTGCATATAAGGTGAGGCATTTTACCACAGGGGAGAGTGGAGTATTAAAGCCACACTAAAGCTGAAATAGCAGGACAGGCTTAAGGTGCTTGTTAAGTGAAAGCTCCAATTTCTGACACTCAGTGACTGTTGAGTGGTCATCAGAGTGATTCTGTGACTGTTGAGTGGTCATCAGAGTAACTTTGTGACTGTTGAGTGGAAATTAGAGTGATTCTGTAAATGCGGACTGGTTATCAGAGTGATTCTGTGACTGTTAAGTGGTTAGTAGAGCAATTCTGTGACAGTTAAGTGGTATTTAGAGTGATTCTGTGACTGCTGAGTGGTCATCAGAGTGATTGTTGATTGGTCATCAGAGTGATTGTTGATTGGTCATCGGAGTGATTCTGTGACTGTCGAGTGGTCATTAAAGTGATTCTGTGTCTGTCGAGTGGTCATCGGAGTGATTCGGTGACTGCTGAGTGGTAATTAGGGTGATTCTGTTACTGTTAAGTGGTTATTAGAGCAATTCTGTGAATGTTGAGTGGTCATAAGAGTGACTCAGTGACTGTTGAGTTGTACTAAGAGTTACTTCATGACTGTTGAGCATTCATCAGGCAGATGTCCAGATGAAAGAAACCTGTTCCCTGCTTAGCAATATTAGATGTACTTTGAGGCATCTTTTTCAATCTTTACACAGGTTGTTTGTGACTCAAGGATGAACTGATTCCAGGTCAAAGTTCAAGTTCATTGGGCCTGATGTCCATTCTTTGCTTGTGAATGTAACTTCTCAACAACACTTTCCTGGATTTTCTTTACTCTTTGCAATAAATATAGACCCTGACACAGTAATTAATTAATTGGATATAGGAGGTCAAAGGTTAAAGTTATTGGGCTTTTTTGGAGATATTTACACATCACACTACCACAAGAACCAACTTGAGCCCTTCTTTTTGACCCCCCATTTTACATTCACTGTCCACAGTTGTGTACCTAATGTTGGCATATAACCACCAGGCTGGGTTCTTCTTACAAGCATGGTGTAACCTGCATCATTCATAGAGAGCAATCATGTATATTTTTCTTAATCTCTTTATTTTGGGATAACAGCACTAGTATTCCAATGATCACAAGTTAATCATTAGTTCAATGCATCAGTTAAGTTATGGAAATTGTCTAATTATGACTGTATTTCAGCATTGCTATGCCAAGATTATGAGTTAATAAAGATAGGTGACAAGAAAAAAAGGACATTACTCACTATAAACAGGATAAAATAAAATGTAAGTGCATGTCATTCTAAGGTTTTTGTACTATTCTTACATCATGTTTTTTTTTTTTTGTTCTTTTTCAAAAATGTTTGGCAGTTTCCTGCAATGTCTAAAGATTCAGTTTGGAGTGTGCAAACAGGTAGGGAAACAGGAAATAGGATGATTTAACAGATATGGCAGTAGTATTGAAAGTTTGACGCTTTACATTGGATCTGTGTGTTTGAATGAGAAAGAGGTGATGAATCAGCTCACACTTATAAAAACAGGTTTTACTCTCCTCATCTTCTTTATCTAGCCATTGTGCCCCCACTCCTCCATAAATGATGTGTCGAGCCCGCTTCTTCGCCTCCTATTAAAGGCAGCGGATCTAAAATGAGATCTGGTCATCGTCCTTAACCCGTACAGCGCAGATAAAACCAGCAATGTAGAAACAGGTCAGTGAGCCAGATAACGAAATAGGGAACCGGGGAATAGAAACAAACCCCCCCACCTGACAGCCCATCTAGCTCATTTCCACTCCTCTCTCATGCAGCTGTCACTCAAACTCATGCAGCACAGATAAATGCAGGTATGCAGGCAGAGTGTCAAATGAGCAGGAGCTTCAATCAGCACATGCAAACACTGCTGGGTTATGTCTGACCTGAAGAAGACTGATAAATGTAGAAGAAGCAACATGAGGCTCTACATTTTTAGATTCTGAGAGTGACTTGACACTGCCCTCTGCTGGCTAAATACCAGAATGGCAGCTGGAAACATCTGCTATGCTGATGTTACCCTTTGAATGCCTTTAATTGAGCCCAATGGAAAATAGAAATTAAGGCACAAATTAAATGTAGACATACTGTAGTTTTTTAGAGCTCAGCACTGAGAAACATTTCCTGCAAAGAAGAAGATCTCACTTTATCATCTCAGCATCTGGTCCTTCAGGCTAAAGTCAGATGCATAATGTGTCTGCTTACTTGGATTGCATTTATCTTGGTATATAGTTTTATAATTTTCATGATGCATTATAGGATAATAGGTATTGTTCATATGAATATCACATTAAACTGAGTCTTCCTAAGCACAAATTTCTCTATAAGAGATAAATTTGGATTTCATAGTATGTTTCGTAGTATGTTCTCAATTTACACATTCCTGGGCTGGCTGCTGAGAAGCATCTCCACAGCATGATGCTGCCACTGCCATGCCTCACAGTGAGGATTGTGTGCTTGTGGTGATGTGCAGTGGTTGGTGTCTGCCAAAGATAGCATTTTGTGTGATGGCCAAAAGTACCTTAGTCTCATCAGACCAAAGAACTTTCTTTCACTTGACCATGGAGTCTCCCACATGCCTTTTGCCAAACTCTAGTCCAGATTTAATTTGAGTTTTCTTCAACAGTGGCTTTCTCTTTGCCCAAGAACCCAGGCAACAGTTGTTGTATGTAGAGACTCTCATCTCACCTGCTGAAGTTTGTAACTCCTTCAGTGTAGTTATAGGTGTCTTGGTGGCCTCACTAGTCTCCTTCTTGCACGGTCACTCAGTTTGTGAGGACAGCCTGATCTAGGTAGATTTACACATGTGCCATATTCCTTTCATTTCTTGATGATGGATTTAACTGAACTTGGGGGATGTTCAGTCCTTGGATTTTTTTTTTTTTTTTTTTTTTTTTGCATCCATCAGCTGACATACTTTTCAATAACATTTTCTCTGAGTTCCTGGGGGTGTTCTTTTGTCTTCATGGTGTAATGGTAGCCAGGAATACTGATCAACCAGTGACTGGACCTTACAGACACAGGTGTCTGTATACTACAATCACTTGAGACACATTCACTGCACTCAGGTGATCCCAATTTGACCGACTGTGGGACTACGAGCACTAAATGGCCGGTCCTCTGTTGAGTTAGGTCAGTCACTTTAAAGGGAGGGAAAATTTATGCAGTCACTTATTTTACATTAGACATTTTTATTTCACTGACATTTTCACTCTGATGTTAAGGAGGGGTTTCTGTCAAAAAAGCCAAATTATATTGACCATGATTGATTTACTGTATAAATTCATTACAAGGGTCAAACATCCAAGAGGGCAAATACTCTTTAAGATCAAAACGATTAGGTTATATATAAAACAGGATCTAGGAGAGAACCCTGAGCATCCTTACATCACCTCCTCTACAACATGTGAACCAAAGGTGAATGCAGGAAGGTACAAAAATAATGACTAATCAAGATTTGTTACAAATCTCACAGGAAAAAAGGCCTTCAGATGCAAAATGATCCTTCATATCCAATAGATGAGTCATCCTCCGACAGGGGAGTTCATGGAAAATACCTTCTACCTCTTACAGCCTATTCACGTCTCTGAATGTCATCTGTTAGGTAAGATATGACTCAGTCCTGTGCGCATCTGAAGATCCTTTTCACATTTTTGTACTAATAAGAAGATGTTCACCTTGGAAATAAAAAAAATACCCTCATTCTGTTTGTGTTATAGGAATGGATTCAAAATTACCAATCATAACAGATGTGGTGTCAATATCTCCTGTAGCCTTCATTGATTTGACATTGTGCTACATTACACGGTATATAAGTTAAGCTCAAAATAACCAATCACCCAGTTGTTTTAATCTTTGACTAAAGGATCAGAAGTTATGATCAAATTCAAATTGAGAACAAGTTTCCACAATAGTTTAAACACTGTAGAAGATATGTCTCAAATATATCAACGAGTAATGACGTTCTTATAAGAATGACATCAACTGTCTGAGTTTGTTGTTTTCAGCTCTGTGTTTGCACTGACATGAGGGTGCTTTCTTTAGCTTGTCTCTGTATCATTCAGAGGCTCATACATGTTTTTTCACATGAACCTCTCTCTCAAAATGTTATCTTCAACTTCCACTGGGCACATGCAACGGTTTCGCTTCGCCTGACAAAACGTGCCCTCGTCTGCTGGGTGCATATCTGAGATAGTGAAGCAGTGCAGTGGAGGTCAGCTCAGCTTAGAGCAGAAGGATCATGGGATCACAAGTTCACACAGGAACGAAGAAAATATCAAACTGCATGTTATTTTGCCTACATAGGGTTGATTTGCTTCCCGTTTTCCTGGACATAATGTTGACTATAAGTAGTCTTTACATGGTGTTTTATTTCTAAATTGCCCTGATGCTCTTGGCATTCTCATATGTGTCTTCCCCTCAGCGTTGATCAGCTCTGAGAAATCAGTCGTCTCCCTGATAGTCTATTTTGGTGGTACGAAAAGATCCATCAGCGTCAATCTCAGCCACACCACCTTAACACTCCTATACAGTAGCTGTGCTAACACTGTATGTTACAAGTATAACAACAACAATTTTAGTGCATTATAACTTTGTGAATAAAAGTTTTAAAAGTATTCAAAAGTTGCCTCACTAAACTGTTTTCTGGCATTTGAGTTAAGTGGTCTCCAAAAATATTGAGGCAGTCCTCGAGCTAATCTTTTATAATCCTTTTTTAACTTCTATCTCTTCTCTCTCTGCACCAACTTTCTGTGTATTAAGGGCTTGTGGGAGTATTAATAAACCGCTCAGAGAGTGTGTTTTAAGGACACAGCAGCCACAGGCTGAGTTTAGCTTGTTTGTGCTATATCCATGAAGCTTGGTCAAAACAGAGAGAGCAAAGAAGTTTTAGCTGGTTATTTTTCCAACATCAGCTTGTTTTGTCCCTCTGATAGTGTGCTGGGTGCTCCCAGGGAGCAGGGTTTACTGTGGAGCCTCAAAGTTTTGTTGTTTTTAGGCCAACACTAGTAGTGGGAGTCTGTGGTGGGAGACCAGTCTGACCATCTTCACCCTGACTGAACCATATCAACATATATGTGATGAAATCAACACTCATAGTCCCCAGAGGATTGATCCTCTAACCTCAGATAATCCACTGATTTTCCTCTGATGCTTACATCATGTATTATAAAAAGTTCCTACAACTATGAAATGTATATGAATGTGAAATCTGACAGTCTGGGATAACATTAGTTTCATCAACTAAAACACTAAGATGTGTTTCCAGAAGAATGTGTCTTTATTCATTCCTCATTCTCTTTTTCTTTTTGTTCATCTCCCTTGCTTTTTATTTTCTTACTTTTTAAATAAACTGTTGATAGTCATTAATTTATTCATTCTTTTTTCTGTCTATTGTGTTCTCTTCTGTCATTTTGATTTCATTTATTCATTCATCTTTTTATTCGTTCAGTCTGTTTTTTCAAATATTATTTTTTATGCATTCATTTATTTATTCTTTCTTTCTTCCTTCCATCCATCCATCCATCCTTCCCCCCGTGGTTGTACATGTCTGTGTGCTACAGGTGTGTGTGTGTATGTGTGGTGGGTGGTTGTACATGTCTGTGTGCTACAGGTGTCTGTGGTAAAGGAACAGCTGATCATCAGAGTAAAGAGAGTAAAGGGCAGGGCTGCAGTAAAGGTAAACAGTGACACAGATGGCTGTTGACCTTGAAAGCAGCTGCCCTCTCTGATCTCACTGACCCTGAGGTCAGCTGGAAGAGGTCAAACTTGATCTGTTTTCTTCAGGCCTGTCTTTAACAGAGTCACACAGTCGCTGCACAGAATTTATCTATGAGGGGTGGGAAACAGACCCCCACCATCACCATCAAGGTCACTCAGGCATGCAGAACACTTACTTGTAGTTTTTTTTTTTTTTTTTTGTCTATCAGGTTGCCCTTTACTATATATTTTTAAATGCTGTCCTAAAACAAGTTTATGTATTACTTTTATTGATAGTGAGGGTTGCCCTCCTATTTTTTGCAGCATTATCTCTTTTCTGTTACTGTTTTCCAGTTGACCCTAATCTTTTAAGCTTGTCTGTGTCAAAGAGTTCAGATGTGTGAAGACAGCTCGCAGGTTGAACATTAGGATCAAATTTCCTTCTACTTTTTTTGTTAATACCTTATATGGTAAAAGGTAGAGAAATGTAGGCATTTCTTTTCTTCATTAATCATGGAGTCATAGAGACGTCATGTAAGAGAACAAGAGTGACTGCATGTTGAATTTATTCTCTTTAGATAAGGTCCCTGTACTTTTAAAAACAGATGTCATCTTCTCAGATTTCATTCTACATGAGGATACAACACAGATGTGGATGTGTGTGGATGTGGCAAGTAAGCCATCTGAGGGCACCATTGGGCAGGAGGGAGGATTGACACAAGTCCTGTTGTGCTCTGGATGTCCTTGCATATTACCAGGGCATGCAAAATTAATTACATACTTCTGTTTCGTTTTGAAAAAGTTTTCGGTTAACATGGGATCATTTCAGGAAATGTCCGCTTAAGCACAGAACCACTGAAAACGACTGAAAAATGCTGTTGTATATATGCCACGCCTGTAAGTGGCGCTGTAACACTGCCACAGAAATGCACGAAGCGGAAAACTGCCCTAAACTTTCTCCTGGTTGCCTTTCTGGTTGTTCTTTGTGGTTGATCTTAGAACATCTGTATGCAGCTGGCTGTCCACACGGAGACGAAATGGTAAGCGTTTACAGATTTGTTCACTCTAGGAACCGGTTTCAAAACGTAGCTTTTACAGTCTCCCAAAACTCTGTTTCCATGTGGATGAAACGCCGATACAACAAAAAAACTTTTGCATATACTCCTGAATTCATCTCTGTGTGGACGGGGCCGTAAGAAAGAGTGAGGGGTGGATGTGATGAGTAAGTTTCTGGGTGTATCACCAGGGATGAAAAGGCTTGAACTACAGAAACGCCGTTGAGCTTGACCTTGGCTGCCAAGCCACATACGTGTGTCAACGTATTGAGCTTGACCCTGCGGCAATTGTTTACATTTTAAAAAATTATGTAATACCAACTGACTAAATGTTATTAACTCCGCCAAGGAGGTTATGTGATCAAGTGGGTTTGTTTGTTTGTTCATTTGTTCGTTTGTTAGTTGGTTTGTTTGTTAGTTTGTTAGCAACATAACTCAAAAGTCATGGACGGATTTTCATGAAATTCTCAGGAAATGTCAGAAATGGCATAAGGAAGAACTGATTCGATTTTGGGACTGATCCGGATCTCTGTCTGGATCCAGGAATTTTTCTACGGATATTTTACTATTGGGAGATAGGGCTAATGGCCGAGGTCTGCGCTGTTACCACTTCACACCAGGAGATGGCAGACATGAGTAACTTCAATCCCAGCAGCATGTTTTTGGTGTGTTTCTATTCAAAGTTTTGGAGTTTATAGAGTTTGAAAGATGCATGCCTGGTTGAGGAGATGAGCCAGAGTGTAACAGAGAGAAAGACAGCAAATTACAGCGAGAATACTCACAATGCTGGGAGGAATAGAGGACTATTCACCCTCTGCCATGACTTTCAGTCGTCCGGTGAGACCATGGGTGAGACTGTCAGTGCATCTGTTGGCTAGGCAGGCAATGCTTCCGCCATGACAGTCCACATGTAGTGAAGCCAATGCTTTGCATCACCGTGATTCCACCCCACCGGGGAGGGAGTAATCGGCAAATTAGATTATGGGAGCGATCTGGATCGCTGTCTGGATCCAGGAATGTTTTTAAGGGATTCTTCACTGTTGGGAGATGGAGGTAATGGCAGAAGTCTGCGCTTTCTGAGTGCTTTTCTAGTTTCTTTTGTGGCAGGTATTTAGCCATTTTAAGTTTTACAACTCAATCATACTTTGAGTTTAATTTAAAATAAATCCAATTCAACATGTTTGTCTTTTCGTAAAGCTACATGTTCTTCATCAACTGCAAATTTCCCTATTTCTATCACATGCTTTAACCTTGAACAATCACGCCACTCAAGGTAGGCAATTTTAGAGATTACAAGCAGCATCAACTGAAACCAGGAAGTCCTCCTTTATGTTCACTATGCCATTGATTCTGTTTTGTCTTTGCTCCCCACAGCAAGGTTTTAATAGTTTTGGATTTTTGATTAGTTTTTATTCTTATTTCGTTTTCAACTTATGTGTTCAATCACAGTTTAGTGTTACTTCGTTTTTACTGCTGGTTTGTTAGTTTAATTTAGTTTTTATTAGTTTTACTGTTAGTTTTAGTATTTTTTTCCAGATACATGTCAGCATATTCAAACAGGCTACTCTTCACTCATCATTTTATTTATTTAAAGATAATGTTTGAATACAACTCCACACATAAACCTACTACTGTGTGAAGTCTTGACCAATCATTTCAGGCAATTTTACACTCCCCAGACTTGGGTTTTGGTTCCAGTTAGTATGGTTGTTTGAAAGACTAAAACTAAGGATATTTTGTCTCTATTTTTATTTTTTTTAGTTATTTTTTGTAAGAGGGCTTCATGGTGGCACAGGGGTTAGCACTGTTGCCTCACAGCAAGAAGGTCCCTGGTTCACCTCCCAGTCAGGCCTTTCTGTGCGGAGCTTGCATGCTCTCTCCATGATCGCATGGGTTCTCTCCAGGTACTCTGGCTTCCTCCCACCACCAAAAACATGCTTGATAGTTGAACTGGTGACTCTAAATTGGACGTAGGTTGTCTCTATATATCAGTCCTGTGATTGACTGGCGACCAGTCCAGGGTGTAGCCCACCTTTCTCCCAGTGACAGCTGTGATAGGCTCCAGCCCCCTGTGACCCCCAACGAGATAAGTGGTATAAAAAATGGATGAATGGATAGTTTTTGTGAGCGCACTGTACAGTTTTAGTTTGTTTTTGGTAAAGTGAATTATTTATCTAGTTTCAGATAACTAAAACAATTTTCAAATTTTAATTTTAGTTACTTAGTTTTAGTTAACTATAATATCCTTGCCCCACAGGCGGAACTTCTCTAACTGAGTTGATAACTTCACTCATGGTGCAAAGTGTCTATGGCCCAAAGGCTTTCTTGGAAAACTGCAGATTAAAGGATGATTGCCAAATAATTTAAGTACAATGACAAAAAATACTCAAAGTGATTGAGTACCGCTTACTTAAAACCAAAAATGTGTTCTGTTGACTCAGAAAAATAGAGCTGAATGGGGTATTTTGGATTTGTAAGTTAACAAAATTTAAGTTTTCACAACCTTCAACTTTTTGTTCCTACTGTACTATGGCACCACTTTATTCCCTTTTGGCTCCTTATTTATTTTCAGGTTTACACCCCTTTATGACTGAAAGTAGTTTTAGGCGTGTACCTCAAATTTGATGCTGACCATGATAACTATGTCTTGAGGCCCTTGGTGCATGAGGTCCTAAGCAGTAACCTACCTTTGCCTGAAGATAAGACTGCCTTTGAGCATAATTATAGGTATTTAAATGAAAAATAAGACTCACTCACTTGCTTAAATTTGCGGTTCTGCTGTGTATATTTTCCCCTCATGAACTCTCCTTCTGAATGGCCTATGACCAGGATCAAATTTAACCTGTAAGGGGATCCATGGCTCTTAGAATCTTTGTAACATTTCTTCAAATGGTCCCTGGTGACCACTGAGCTTACTTCTTGCATGCTTTTGCTGCTCTTCACCACCAGAGTGCAGTAGTCTTTTGAACAATAATTGCTCAATATCACTGCATGACTTTCAAACGGGAGATCGTGAGGACGGCTCTGCCTCTTAATTACAGAGAGGATTCAAGCTGGTATTTATTCTGTTCATAGCCAAACTAAATCTTTTGGTATTACTGAATGACAAAAATAACCAGCAGCATGTTTTGAGTTGGTTTTGTGCTTCTACCCTGTAACTATACACATGTATTCAGAGTAAGTTTCCCCTTTCCTCTGCAGTATTTTGGCTCAGCTATTCTTCTCTACAAGCCTTCTTTTCTTATCTGCATTCACACTCCAAAAGGTTTATGTAAAATCAAAAGACAGTTAAGGCCAAAATTTAAAAGGATTTATTTTTGCATCTCTTTCTTCTCCTTCTTTTCATCTTTGGTCCATAACATCAATCTCAGTAACAAGAAAATGCTGTAAAAGTACTGTAACAAATGCTAACGTCCAGAAAAGCTGTCACGGCTGACATCCACAGCTCCAAATTGACTGTGCCTGCAGGGCTGAGAGCTTTGTCTGATGTGTGATGGAGTGTGGCAGGCATGTCCCTTATTAGACTCATCAGCTCTGTGAAATCACATGAAATAGAGAGTTGCTCTGTGAGGGGATATGTCGCAAAGCCCACCAGCCGAGAAAAAAGTCCCACACATCAGCTGTAAACAAGTGATTATATATGTATAGAGGAGCATGAAAGAAGTTAAAAGCCATTGATGTCAAAACAGATGCAATATGTAAGACTGTGGATAAGTTTGATGTAGCCACTCGGCCTAAAATTAGGGTCAAGGAAGTTGTCAGAGGTCTGTGTTTTCTCACAATGTTCCAGCCAATTAATGTAGAAAAGGATTCACATAAATAACAGATATTTACCCAATTCTCCTCTACTCATAATGATAACCTTGTTCCTTTAACTGAAAGGCAAACCCACAGCAGTGTTGTCATTTGTGATGCAAATGAGCGTGAGACGCAGGAACAAATTGGCAGTTTCACCAGACAGTAAACGTTTACCAGAACGCCACTTTGTGTAAACTCACACGGTCATTGTGTTGATGATTACAGAGCGGCGGCAGTGCTCAGAAACAGTTCCTGGTGTGTTCTGCTGAATGCACAAAGTATAACACGGGAACAAAGCTGGACCAGATGTGAGTGTGGGTATCTGTTTGAATGTCTTTGTGGGAATGCGTACATGAATGGGGGGGTTCCTGTTAAACGTCTTCAAGCTGACCCAGACAGGATGTAATTGCAGGTTGGTTTCTGCAGAGGGGTAAAATCAGTGGGTTTGTACGTGGGGTTGTTGATTTTATGCGTGGGCTGCCTCATGAAGCAGCAGGTTGTTCTCTGTGTGGGAGATTAAGAGGACAGAGCGGAGAGTGACAAGGGAAAGGCCCCTTTTATTGACACTCAGCGCTGAAAGACTGAGAGCAACAGCTGTGTGATGGGTCTGCACCAGGAAGAGCGGGGCATGTAGCCATTCATTTGTATTATTATTCCTTTTTAATGTCTGAGAACAGGAATGATGGCACTACGGAAGCCTGACAAGGGAATATTCCATGCATTTTTTCCTGTTACAACAAGTTAATTTCAGTCATTTGCTCAAGACTTCAAGAAATTCACTCCTTATCATTAGACCTGCTCACAGAGTTAGCTGGGCCCTTGACAAACCCAGAGAATGGGCCCTCCCCAGTTATGATTTATGGAAAGTATCAGTGTATGTGTATCAGATCAGTAGCATTGGTGCTAGCATGTGTCCTAGCCAACAGCTGATTCATTGTGCAGCTGAAAAGTGTGACCAGCTATTATTGGGTTCTGATGGTGAAATTATTTATCCGTGCCACTTTTTAATCACTTTTAACCTCTTTTTCTCCCAATTTTTTGGTCATTCTTTTAAATCAATTTTGCACACTTTTTACACATTGTTGCCTCCTTTTACCCATTTTTGCCACATTTGAACCCCTTTACATCAGCGACCAAATATGTACTACTTTAAACCCATTTTTGCCATTTGCTAATTTTAAAATCCAATTTCACTACCTTTTCAACCCTTTTTTGCCACTTTTAACCAATTTTTTCCCACTTTCTGCCTATTGTTTTTGCCTCTCTTAACCCATTTTTGCACTTTTATTTGCCATTTCAGCTCTTTTGTTGCACTTTTTAGCCATTCTTGTATCCTTTTACACATTTTTGCCACATTTGAACCCCTTTACATCCCCCAACACACTTATGCTACCTTGAAAACATCTTTTCCACTTTTAACCCCTTAAAAGCCTTTTGTATCGTATTACACACTGAGTCTCCTATCTAATCAAAAGGATCTAAAATTACTAAACAGCCTTCTTTATACAATCTGATCAATGATAAAAATGCCCTCCAATGGATTATCAGTTGCCAAAATGTCAAATCTATCAAGTATCATACAAAGAAAAATGTAAAAGCATGATGGTTAAATAAACATTTTAGTTTTAAAACATGGAAATTTCCTAGCTATTATTTGAGATTTCACGCTTTTTATTACCTCCGCCAAGGAGGTTATGTGATCAGGTGGGTTTGTTCGTTTGTTAGTTAGCAACATAACTCAAAAAGTTGTGGACAGATTTTGATGAAATTTTCAGGAAATGTCAGAAATGGCACAAGGAAGAACTGATTAGATTTTGGGAGTGATCCGGATCAACATCTGGATCCAGGAATTTTTTAAAGGATTCTATACTATTGGGAGATAGGGCTAATGGTGGAGGTCTGCGCTCTCCAAGTGCTTTTCTAGTTTTATTTTACTTTTAAAATCCCATTTCACTACCCGTTTAGCCCAATCTTTTTCTTTTTTTCAGTCACTTTTCACGACTTTTTTGCCCTTTCATCACTTTCTGCCTTTTTTTCCCCTTAATAACCATTTTTGCCACTTTTATTTTCCATTTTTCAGCAAATTTTTTTGCACTTTTTACCAATTTTGTCACATTTAAACCCCTATAACTTTGCTATTTTGAACAAATTTTTGCCATTTTTAACTCCTTTTGCTGCTTTTTAAAATCCAATTTCACTACCTTTTCTGACTATTTTTGCCACTTTAAAACAACTTTTGCCACTTTCTTAACATTTCACCCATTTGGGAATGTTTTTGTTGCCCCCTTTGACCCTTTTTAAATAAAAGGTATTTACATTTTGAAAAAGGCTATATTCTATGCCATAACTAAATGAAAATAATAATTCATATAAATTACATAATCTTACTTTAGCATCTTTTCATCTACTAATTTTTAAACCTTATTTCACTACTTTAGACACTCATTTTTGCCAGTGTTAACCCATTTTTGCTGCTTTCATTACTGCTTTTCAGCATTTTCAACCAATTTTTGTATATATATATATATATATATATATATATATTTTTTTTTTTTTTTTTTCTAAAGATTTATTTTTGTGCATTTATTAGATAGAGGAGGACAGTGGATAGAATCAGAGGCAGGGTCAGGGGTGGGGGAGGGACATGCAGTGGGGGGCCTCAGGCCGGACTCGAACCCAGGCCGCCCGCGTACGTGGGGAGCGCCTTTAACCATTGGGCCACCTGCTCCCCTATTTTCAAAGATTTATTTTTGGGCTTTTTCGTGCCTTTATTACAGATAGGAGGACAGTGGATAGATTCGGAAACGGGGAAGAGGGCAGGGAGAGACATGCAGGAAATGGTGCCACAGGCCGGATTCGAACCATACCCATATTTACCACCTTTATCCCATCTTTGGCCTCTTTTAACCAATTTTTGACACTCTTTAACCACTTTTCACCACTTAATTGCAACAATTTTCATAACTTTTGACCAATTTTGACACTTTTCACCTTTACTTTGCAACATTTTTTATTTTTTCCATAAATTTGTCTCATTTTCTTCTTTTTTATACTCTAGGATCCTGATGTTGGTGAAGATTTTCTTCTTAGCTATGAAGTCTGACGTTACTTTCCTAAAGGGTTACTTCAGTGTACCCACCGCATTGTCAACATTACAAATAAAAAGGTAATTCTGTGTCAAGTAAAGGGGTTTACATTTTGAAGGAGGCTATACACTACAGCATAAGTACATAAAATAATATTTTTTGCTTTGATATCATTCAGGTTTAACATAAAATATTACTACCACAGATTAACACCCATCCCCTTAACGGGCAGCCCTGTGCTTGTCATTTTGATGCAATCATGGGTAAATGGTGTACCATTAAATTCATGGATGTATGCCCACATTGGGCTTCTATATATGTGACACTATTTCAGACATTTATAATATTGTCTTTCCAACTGAGCCAGAAACCTGCCTATGGTGAACTTTTCTAATTAAACCCTAAAAAATTGGACTCACTACCAAATTCAGAAATTCTGCATGGCCTTTGCCAAAAAATGTCTTCTATTAAAATGGAAATCAAATAACTGCATTCCAATTAGATTGTGGCTCACTGAAGTTAATAGCTGTACCTCATGGGTGCCAGTTCAGCTCATTTGGGAGAACTGCCCCCTCATGTAGAGACTACAGTCCTCATTGCTCTGGTTCTGGGTTAAACTTCCTGTCCTGAAGATATCTGGTGCATGTCACTCCCCACTCTCTTAGCTGTCCTGGCAGATAAAGGCAAAAAAGTATTATTATTAAAAATGTGAATCCCTTGACAAAAAGAATTACTGTATAAGAAATGAGAATGAAACTCAAGAAAAGATATAACAACCCTTTTTTAGTTAATGGAAAACCTTTCCACATGACTCCCTGGGCCACTGCATAGCTCACTTGTATTAAAATGCCTTCAGTGTCACTTTTGTTTGTAATTTTGTCTCTTTTATGTGGTTGTAATTTGCAGTTTTCAAAGATCAGCAAATCAAATTAATCAATTTTATATTACTGATAAAAACATGTTTGAATACAAATATAAATGGCAAATGGTAGGACATAAAAACAATTCATTGTTTGAAATAACAATAATTCTCATTGCATTCCACCCAGCAGATATAGAAGCTTCTGATCCTTGTTCATGCAGGTGAATTCTTTTTGTTTGCAGGTGAAAAGTGAAACGTGCTCGTCTCTGATGTCATAGCGTTAAAGACAGATCATTAGAAAGTGCAGCTCTGTTTCCACCTCCTGCTGGCTGCAGTGGGTGCACAGTCTGTCTTCTTTAGGGATCCAGCTTTGTCTGTGGCATCCTCTTTCAGTTAGAGGTTCTGCTCACTCACACACATCGATCATATCGTGATTCAGCTGTCTAAAACTCAACTGTCCCATTGTCATAGTGAGGTAGTAATTTAGGAAGCTTCTTTAGCTTCAGCTAAAGATAAAATAGCTATGCCAGCTACATAATTAACATTACAAAAGCCAATGCAGATAAGTTAGCTTTAGTAATGTGAGCCTCAGAAAACTAATTAAAGCTAAAGTAGCTTCGAGATAATGTTTCTGTGTAGCTTATATAGCTGCTTTGTGAGCTTAGATTTGGCTACATTGCAGCATTGGCTATGAAGCTTTGTTTTCTATAACTAAGTTGGCTTTAGCAATGACAGCTTAAGCAAACATAGCTAAAGCTAACTTATATACAGCTGCTTTGTGAGCAAAGCTTTAGTTATATTAGCCATGAGCTACATTAGCTACACATACGGGGGCTCTCTTTAGCCAAAGCTTGCATATCTTAGCTTTAGCTGCATTGCATCGTTGGCTGTGAAGCTTTGTTTTCTATAGCCTAGTTAGCTTTAGCAATGACAGCTTAAGCAAACATACCTAAAGCTAACTTAGATACAAAATTTATGTAGCTGCTTTGTGAGCTAAGCTTTAGTTATATTAGCCATGAGCTACATTAGCTACACATACGGGGGCTCTCTTTAGCCAAAGTTTGCATAGCTATGGAAGCTACATAATTAATGTTACTACATAAGCCAATGTAGATAAGTTAGCTTTAGTAACAAAAGATTGAGCACTGTGAGAATTTGCAAAGTGAGCTTTAGCAAGTAGCAAAAGCTCCATTAGCTATGTAGTTTACGCAGCTAACAGAGCTACATAAGCTTCACTGGCTGCATTAGAATATTTCCATGGAGGTCAGGCTGGTTTTGCAGGTCAGGTTCCCACCTACTGGTGTTCATAACCCTTACCTTAATCCTAACCCCAGAAGTTTAATCTGATTTTATTTTGAAAGTTTTAGCATGTACTCACATTCTGAGATATATGGCATCTCAGCTGAATGGTCTGCAGCAAGACTGTCTTGGTTTTTAAGTATGTAGATGTTGTGATTCACAAGTTATAGGCCTTCTTTTGATTTTGTAACCTCAAGTAAAAGTGTTATTTTGTACATTTAAAGTCGCAAACACAAATAAAAGACAAACTTGTCAGTTCTAGACTTATCAAATGATTTGTATGTGAAATAGTATGGCAGGAATTGCCTAGGTTTTGCAATAATGCAGTAAAAATAGGCTTTAATAAATCTATAAAGTTGCATACAATGACAATAGTCAGGCACAAGTGTGTGTTCAGTTTACTTTGGCAAGAAATCCTTCCCCATGCCTCACTGCATGCTCCAAAATAAATCAGATTTTGTTATTTACTTCTACTATGGATGATATTTTAACAAAAAATAAAAAATCAAGTGAGCAGCGTACATCCAGCTCAGTGCAGTCATGATACACAACGTCATAAATCTCCTTGAATGGTGAAAATGCTGAACCGACTTTTTTTCATGGGCTCAAACCCTGCTGGACGTCTGTAAAAGCACATTAGAGAAGTAAGAAAGAATTCTGAAGCACAAAATGTCCCCTCAGCTTTGTCACAGCAGTTCACATTAAAATTCCTACTTCTTTATTCTGCTGGGAATAAAAGTGTGTGGGTGTTGTGTGTGTGTTTGTGTGTGTACAAAAATATCTAATTTCCTCAGAGTGGAACAGTCACATTTTCAGGTGGATCAGGGAGAAATCGTTTGGTTAACAGTTATTTTGGGACTATTTGATAGGTATTTGTGAAATTCACCTCCTGGTAACCAATAAAAACATTTAACCAAAGATCACAAAACCTGCTTTTTTTTCCATTTACAGGCCGAACAACGATAATCAGGAGCATTTTAGAGTCACTAAAAGAATCACATGAATATGTAAATTTGATTTGCATGAATGAGCTCCAGGAAAAATCCAGCTGATTAAAATGTTTGAGAAAAATCCTTCCACTTTGACTTGTAGATGTGAGTCCAGTACACCATGATATGTCTGTTAAAGCAAATAGGCTTTCATGTTTCCTTTCTTTTTTTGAGCATGCATGGATGTAATGCAAATGCAGTGAATCTGATGGTACCTAACCCCCACACTGTCTCATTACCTCACAGTTTTGGATCATTCACATGCAGCTCGAACTCCTGAATCTCCATGAGGGGCCTTATCACAGCCAAGCAGCTGCTCTGCAGAAGGAAACCCTATTTCCCCTCGCTTTATGAATATGTCATCCATCTGACGCTGGACTTTACGAAAGTTTTGGAATTCTTAGCAGGTGAGTTCACGGAGCCTGTGAGGATGAGCCAGATTTTCAGGGATAATTAGTCAGATAGGAACAGAGCCAAAATAATGAGAATTTCTTGCAAAGAAGTGTTTGTGATACCTTTATATAGATTTCTTTAGGGGTTTTTAATTATAAAAGAAAACAATTCGGCTGGAAGAAAGGATTTTGTTTTAAATTCTAGGTGAAAACATTCATTAGTCTGTTCCTCATTATTCACAATCTCTCTAAATACACTCACTCCTTTTTGAGTGCATCTATGCGGATGCTTTCTCTCACTTAAAGGCACAAGAAGAATGCTCCTGCACTTATAAAGAGTATGACAGCTGGAAAAGCACACAGTGCCATGTTCTTTGAAATAACAAGGCACCAGAAAGCCTCTAATCACCTGGCATTTTAAACATGGGTGGTGCTGCTGGAGAGCCAGGGAGAAAATGTAGTGACAAGCTGCACAACTTCTAAGGTTCGGGCTTATGTGAGAGGATTTGAAAGACCGCAGGCTGTCAGGTTTGGAGAAAAGCGGTGTGAAACATTTTACAACTTGTAAGTAGCTCCATGGGAAAAAAAGAGCCTCCAATGGAAGCACAGCTGCTTTATGAATCTGCCTCGTAATGCATTTGCATGAATTGGTAGAGGTCCACTTTTCTCACGCTCTACTTCTAAAAGTTTCCTAAAAGTACACCATATTCCTCTGCAATCACCTGCATTTTACACAAACGTTAGACCTATATTCAATCACATCTGCTGGTCACATGTTTGGTGAAATAATTCGCAACCGTGCCTTTTTTTAAGTGGCAGCAAAAGTCATGAAAGCTGCGGCAAACCTCTTTGCAAACATGCTGAAATATCAAAGGGAGGAAACAAACTTAATAGTAGCAGTTGGGATGAGTCTGTCATGACTTGGGTTTCATATGTGCTTCAACTTGCCTCTTAAATCCACCACCCCTTCCTCCAAGACCACCAAGTCAAGCCTCATTGTCAAGTCAGCATTTGCACCTCTTTAAATCTCTGACAGCCAACAATTAATTTAAAAAATATATTTTCTTCGTAGTTTATTTTTGATTTTCTGTTGGTTTTACTTCTGCTTCTGGACTGGGATGAATTCAGCAGGAATTCCTCCAGGATGATTTTATCAAATTTAAATGTTATCTGGACTGACAAGGGCAGCTGCAATGAAGCTTTTTACTTTCTGTTTTTCTTGCTTGTGGCGAGGTCAACATGTTTCTAAGGCCCATGTTTAAGTGCTTTTTCACTACAAAGCGACAAATTTAATAAATCTGTAATGAATAGGAACTAAACATTGCTTTTACTTCTCTCAGCTTATTTCCCCCTCAGCTTTGTGCAGGAAGTGTGGGGTTAGAGCGACTTAGGAGGAGCATTAAGGGGATTAATGAGCCAACTACAGGCAGACTAATGACAGCGTCCCTTTATTTAGGGAATATAGCCCAAAGCCAAAAAGTTAACTGGCCAATCATTAGATCTTATACATATCTTAGTCACAGGGCTGCCCACAAATTTGGCTGGTGAACTGGCCCTCCCCAGTGGAGATTTATTGAAGATATCAGAGCATGTTGGATCAGTAGAACTGGTGCTAACACCATGGCTAATGGTTACTTCACTTTTGGAGCTGAAAAGAGTTTCAAGTTTTTTGTAGGTTCTGGTGTTCAAATAATTTAATTATGTCACTTATTAACTCCTTTCATCCCGTTTCTGCCCATTTTTGCCACATCTGTCTCCCTGTTGAACCCACTTTTGCATCTATTAACCAATTTTTGATTAATTCTAAACTTTCTTAGATGATGTTTTTTCCACAATTTCCACTTATCAACATCCTCTATCCATTTTTGCCTTTTTTAACCCATTTTACCACTTTTAATCCATTTTTGGCTCCTCTCTAACCATTTTTCACTTTCAATTTTTGCTACTTCTAACTAAGTTGGCCTTTTTTACCTTCATTTTGTAACAATTTAATTACTTTTAAGTTGTCTGCTTCCTTCTTTCTTCTTTTTTGGTACCCTGACATTTCTTGGATGTGAAGTCTGACATTATTTTTTCTCTTTATCTCTTTTTCTCCTCATTTTTGTCAAATCTTTCCCTGTTTAACCCGCTTTAGCATCTTTTGACCAACTTTTACTCCTTTTTAACCCATTTTCACTACTTAAGCCACCCATTTTGCCACTTTTTTATTCCTTTTTTACAATTTCCTCCCCTTTTTTGCCTTTTTTAACCCAGATTGACCACTTTTATCCTGTTTTTGGCTCCTTGTAACCCTTGAAAGTCTGATATTGAAAATGATTGTCAGAAAATACTCTTTTTTTTTTTGGAAGTGATGTGTTTTAAAGCTTCAATGAAATCCAAAAAAAAAATGAAAAATTGCCATAAAGATTTGCATACTTTTTTGTCGTTGCATTTGCTACATTACAAATATCTTTGAATTGATAATCCACTGGGGAGCATTTTTATCATTTAACAGGTTAAAAGGTTTTTAGTCATTTATTGATCGTGTTGATTAGATAGAATGTAAAACTGTGTATCAAATATAATACAATTGGCTTTAAAGAGTTAATCCATTTTTGTGACTCTTGCCACTTTACACCACTTTTTTCATTATTTTTGGCCACTTTTAACCCATTTTTCCATTTTCACCTTCACTATACAATTATTTAATTTTTTTCTTAACTTTTCTCTTCATCACTGTTTCTGCATTTTTGCCACATTTGTTTCCCTTTTAAGCCCAAATTTGCATCTTTTAACTAGGGGTGCACTGATTGCAATTTTCTGGCTGATCACCGATCACAGATCTTCAAAAAGCCTGACCTGCCGATTCCGATTTTGGACGATACCGATTTTTTTTATAACTGACAGCATACACCTTCAATGTTCCAATCTTATTTTATTGAATAACATTGAACAATACCCGTGGAACAATACAAACTTGTTGTTTTAACTGCACACGAGGTAGTTCTCTCAAATATAAATGAAAGTTTAAAGCATTGCTGTCCAAACTACTAAATTATATCAGTTCCTTTAGCCTTTCATTTTTCACATTTTAGTACATAGAGGCATATGAAACCGATCTTATCCACCGATCTTATTTACAAGGATCAGCCGATCGCCGATCTCCTAAAATTAAGGAAATCGGCGCCGATACCGATTTTGGCCTGTCGTTCCATGCACCCCTACTTATCACTTTTATCCCATTTGTGGCCCACCCACATTGTTAACATGTCAAATAAAAAGGTAATCCTGTTTTAAAAAGGTGGGGTACATATTATATATGGGTTACTGTGCTCCAGCATAAAAAATAATGTTTTGTTTTGGTTTTTTTTTTTTTTTTTTGATAAGAGTGATTATTATTTATGTGAAATATAAAATATGGTTATTACCGATTAACTTTTCAGTGGTGTATGATTTTGCATACCCCCAAACCCTCCATTTGCCTGGGCACCAGAAAGCTCTCACTTTATCCTCCCTTATTGGTGGCCTGCCTAGACATAAATTGAACCAACTCAAACCCATTTCTTTTTGTCATTTGTTGTCAAGGTCTTGCCATAGCCAAAGTGAAAATGTAAAACTCCAGGAAAAATGAAACATCTATCTTCAGGTATTGTGTACGATTTATTTTGACCAAAATGGATGTCTGATGTGCTCCATGCTGTCAAGAGTTCATGGACGTGTCATGATGTGCAGAATCATTTGTGCTCAGTGGACGAGCTTCTTTAACTTATTTGAAAGTCTGGGATATTTCTTGGAAGAGGGAAAGAGTGAAGACATAAAAAATGATGCATATATGGTCATAGTAGAGAAAATGAATACTGCAATTAGGCAGTGAAGCAAATAGGATGTCCTTGAGCTATATTTTGAGGTGTAAAAATTCAGGACAAAAATAACCTTTGAGTGCATAAATCATCTGGCTGGTGTGCATTATTATGACTGAGAGTGTAACATTTTTATCAAACTGGGAAATACCCAAACATTTAGAGTTTTTCCTTCCGAAGTGATATAAAACATAAAGCCAATCTTCCCCTTGGAAAACAATTTGGACGTTTCTCTCCATTTCATCAGTGTCTGTATGCACATAGATGTGTGTTATGAAGAGCATGAACAACTCTTTTTTTCTCAGGGTGTTCATTTTTTCCAAATCTCTTTTTAAGTCTTACAAAACAGGAGAAACTCTGTAATTGCACTATGTGTAATGAATCTTATGTGTGCTCTTCAGCACCTCGCACAGCCCCGCCTCCCTGTGATTGTCAGCAGCTCTGCCCAGTGGCGCTAACCCTGAGATAACAAGCCCTTAAAATCCTCCAATATGCGCAGAGGTGGGCGGTGGCTCTTTTACGCAGGCTCTCAAGTGTCTGAAGTTAAAAATCCTGCGCGCTATATTCTCGCTGAGTATGAGGGTCCGTGAGGAGAGACGCATGGGAAGTACCGTGTAGTCATCCAGCTGACTCCCAACACTTTGGGGATTTTACCTTTTTGAGGAAAAAGAGGAGGACGGGAGCGTTTTTTAACCTCCTTTTGGCAGAGTGACTGTTTTTGGATCTCATCCGCTGCCAAGATGCTCCACAGACTTCTCTTCTGCCTCTCACTCACAGCTATTGTTTTCGCGCAGCCTGACAGCGATGGATTATTTTACGCGCTGAGATCTGAACTGTCAGAGGATGCAATCTTGGTGGCGAATAACGGAATACGCGTGCCTTTCGGGAGAGCGGTCTTCATCGATCCAATCAATGATCTGGTGATTCAGACGCAGCCTGGAGACCGGTGCAGCATCACTGTGCTGGATAACGATCCGCTCTCACAGAGACCGGGGCATCTCTCTCCTAAAAAGTTTCCGTGTGATTTCGGCCCCAATGATGTGACATATTCCCACTACGGCTCCAGGAGTCCGGCTAAGGACAGAGTGAAGCTGCAGCTCAGGTATGACGCGCAGACAGAAACAGTCATCATCCCGTTCATGATGGAGGTTGAAGTAGTTTTTACGCAGCTTGAGCTGCTCACCAAAAACATGCCTCTCACTGTCGATTCTCTCAAAGGGACTAGTAACCCTATCGATAAGAAGATTTTAGAGTTTACTTACGACAGAGACTCTCATAAGTGTGAGGTGACATCTCTATCCAGTGGCAGCGTGCTGCCTAGATATGGAAGACTCGTTGACGCGGGAAAACTTTCCAAAATGATGGACTGTGATGAATTCACACAAGCTGACATCCGCTACGAGCACACGTTTGACCGGAAGTCCCCTAACAGAGACTATGTACCCATGGTAGTGGAGCTGCACGATAAAGAAGGCAACCTAGTGAAACAAGAGTATTTCCACCTCATGATTCGTATCAAAGAAGGAGAAGAAAACACGCCGCCTAAACCCAGCTTTGTGTCCATGATGATGATGGAGGTCAGCCAGTTTGTCATGACAGCTCTCACTCCTGATATGCTAGCTGCTGAGGATGCAGAGTCAGACTCAGATGAGCTTATTTTCAACATCACCTCTCCCCTGTCATATGAGGAAGGCTACATAGTCAGCACGGATGACAGAAACCTCCCCATCACGTCTTTCTACCAAAGAGACCTGCGTGATTTGAAAATCGCCTACAAGCCCCCCTCCCTGGACTCAGACACAGAGAGGATTTTCCAGCTTGAGTTTGAGGTAGTAGACACAGATGGCGCTGTCTCAGACCCCTTCGCTTTTATGATAGTTGTGAAGCCGATGAACTCCTTAGCCCCCGTCGTGACACGCAACACAGGTCAGCTCCTCTATGAAGGGCAATCCCGGCCTCTCTTCAGCGCACACAACTTGGAGATCAGCGATGAAGACAACCTGGACTCTGTCACCATCACGGTGGTGGATGGGCTGCGCCATGGGGACCTCATGGTGTTGGGCTCACAGAGGAAATTCTTCACCCCTGCTGATCTAGCAACTGGGGTTGTTGTGTACCAACATGACGGCAGTGACACATACAGTGACAACATTGTGTTTAAAATGTCAGATGGGAAAAATGAGGTCGAATTCCTTTTCCCAATTACAATCGTGCCCACTGATGATGAGCCGCCGATTATAAATGCTAACACCGGCCTGGTGCTGTTCAAAAATCAAATGATGCCAATATCCCCGCTTATGCTTAGTGCAGCTGACATCGACTCTGAGGACTCAACTATTAAGTTCACTATTGTACCTCCTTTTTCTACCATTGGCACCGTGCTCTTAAGGCAGTCGGATGCCCCGGAAGACCCCTCGTCCTGGAAGTTCAACGCTGAAGATGAAGTATACGAGAAAGAAGTGACAGAGTGGCTCCAGAAAGATATAACAGACGGCAAGCTCTTCTACAAGCACACAGGCCCCCATAACACAGAAACCATCATGGATCAGTTTGTGTTCACAGTTCAGGATGACAACGACCCCCCTAATGAGTCAGGAGAGAATGCTTTCATAATTCGAGTTCTACCCATAGATGACGTCCCCCCTGAGCTCTTCCCCGGTACCACCCTGCAGATGACGGTGCAGGAGTACAAGCTAACGCACTTTAGCAAAGAAGTTCTGCGCTACACCGATCTGGACTCTGAAGATCGTGACCTCAAATACACAGTTATCCAACCCCCTGTTGACACAGATGAAAATAAGCCAGTTCTGTTTGGGTCTCTGGTTCTGACAGACAGCCCCGACACCGAAGTCACAGAGTTCACACAAGCTCAAATCAACCACCACAAGATCTCCTATAGTCCCCCAGATATAGAGCTTGGAATTACGGCCCACGTTGTACAGTTTCGCTACACTGTTGAAGACACGGCTGGGAACAGTGTTGAAGGGGCTTTTACTATCTTCCTCCAGCCTGTCAACAACAAGCCCCCTCAGATTACCAACACTGGCTTCACCGTGTCTGAACGCGGAATGCACATCATCAGTATTGCTGAGCTTGAGGCTATAGATCTAGACACAGAGAAGGAAAAGATTACATTCACGTTAAGCCAGCTCCCTAAACATGGCACAATCCAGTTTGCTTTCACTGACTTAGAGGAAAACGGGGTTTTCGGGCTTGAGGAAATCAAAGTGGGGAAGATTTCATACACCCATAGTGGAGAGGAGACAGTGAGTGATGAATTCCAGCTGGATGTAAGCGATGGGATCCATGTTGTGCCCGTGACTGTAAAGGTTAATGTAAAGCCCATTGATGATGAAACTCCCACCATCAGCCTTCCGGCAGGAACAATCGGCTCTCATATGGATGTGCTGGAGAACGGAGCCACAGAAATCACTACAAATGTCATCCAAGGCCATGATGATGACACAGATGACCTCCAGCTGACCTTTATAGTGGAAGATCCACCACTTATGGGTGAAATATTGGTCAAAGGAGTGCCTGCCTCTCGGTTCACACAGGCTGACATTATTAACGGGGTGGTCGTGTACGCACACACCGGAGGGGAGATAGGTCTCACCTCTCAGCAGGATGGCTTCAATTTGACCCTCACAGACATGTCCGATGAATGGACAGTAGGTGGCAATAAGGTCAACGGAGTCCACATTCGAGTCACTATCCTTCCTGTTGACAGCCAGGCCCCTGAGGTTGGAGTTGGGATTCAATTCAGTGTCATTGAAGGGGAGAAATACGCCATCGGCCCTCAGCACTTGGACGCTGATGATAATGACACTCCAACGGGTGATATCCTTTGCACCATCATTGTCCAGCCGACTGCCGGCTATGTGGAGAATATATCGCCAGCCCCAGGCTCAGAAAAGTCCAGGTCAGGGACAGCGATCAGTGCTTTCACTATCAGAGACATCAGGGAGGGGAATATCTACTATGTTCAGAGCATCCACAAAGGAGTAGAGCCGGTGGAGGACAGGTTTACGTTTAGGTGCTCTGATGGCATAAATTTCTCTGAGAACCATTTCTTCCCAATTGTCATCATCCCAGCAAATGATGAGAAGCCTGAAATTTATCTAAGAGAGATAGTCGTCATGGAAGGGATGAACATAGTCATCGACACGCCTATTCTGAACGGTGCAGATGCTGATATTCCACCAGAGGAGCTCATGTTTATCATTTCCAAACCCCCAAAACATGGTGCCATTTTGAACCAGCTACCCACAGGCTCAGTTGTAGTGACTAATTTCACTTTAGAGCAGATTAAGGAGGCATCAAGTATTATTTATGAGCATGATGACTCGGAGACAACAGAGGACAGCTTTGATGTCACTTTGACTGATGGAAAGTACTCTGTGCAGCAAACAGCCAAAGTTTTGATCATCGCTGTTGATGACGAGACCCCGAGAATGCTTATTAACGATGGCCTGGAGGTTGAAATCGGAGAGACCAAAGAGATCAACAACAAAGTACTCAAAGCAACAGATTTAGACTCTGATGATAGTATGCTCACATTTATAATTCGCTTCGGGCCAGGTCAAGGTCTTCTGCAGAGAATAAGCCCTTCTGGGACTCTTGAGAATATCACACTCGGCATGAATTTTACTCAAGCAGAAATCGATGCTGGGCTTATACTCTACTCGCACAACGGACAGGAGGGCATCCGAGACTTGGTGAAGTTTGATGTAACAGATGGAATGAACCCACTGATTGATCGTTATTTCTACATCACTGTTGGCAGTATTGACATGGTGTTCCCAGATGTGGTCAGTAAAGGTGTGTCCCTGAGGGAAGGTGGCAGAGTGACTTTGACCACTGATCTTCTGAGCACTACTGACCTCAACAGCCCAGATGAAAACTTAGTTTTCACTGTAACACGAGCCCCTGTTCGAGGCCACTTGGAGTGCACAGATACTCCTGGGATGCCTGTTGTGTCCTTTACTCAACTCCAGCTGGCTGGCAGTAAGATTTACTACATCCACACATCAGATGATGAAGTGAAAATGGACAGTTTTGAGTTTGAAGTCACTGATGGCTACAATCCTATCTTCAGGACATTCAGAGTCTCCATCGTTGATGTTGATAATAAGAAACCTGTCATCACTGTGAATGGTCTATTGGTCACAGAGGGGCAAAATAAGCTCATTACACCATTTGAGCTCACTGCTGAGGACCAGGACACAGCTGAGAAACTGCTGAAATTCACCATCACCCAGCTTCCTGTTCATGGTAAACTCCTCTACAACCAGTCCAGGCCTGTCACCAGCTTCACCAAACAAGACCTCAATGAAAACCTGATCAGCTACAAACATGACGGCACTGAATCGTCAGAAGACTCCTTCTCCTTTACTGTCACTGATGGCACACACACTGACTTCTACGTTTTCCCGGACACCGTTTTTGAAACCAGGCGCCCACAAACCATGAAAATCACCATTGTGGCCATCGACAATGGCGTTCCCCAGATTGTGGCAAATAAAGGTGCCCACACTTTGAAGACCTTGGCTACAGGCCACCTGGGGTTCCCCGTAAGCCCTAAAGTGCTGAGGGCTGAAGACAGAGACAGCAGCCCAGCCTCCCTGGTGTTCCACATCACCACCCAGCCCAAGCACGGTTACATCATCAACCTGGGACAAGGAAACAACTCCATCGACACATTTAGCCAAGGTAAGAACTGAAAAACTCTAAACATGGCACAACACATGATCCTTACATTGAATGTAGATGACTTTATTTATAAAATGGCTTTGAAAAAAGGTGCTCTGTGATTGAGTGGTGAGAAACCATAAAACAACCAATAGCTTAAAATTGTGACAAGCTTATTTTAACGACTGGCAATGCAACAAACCAGTCAAAGCAAATCCTTTTCCATCTAGTTTGAAGTCAAAAATATTGAAATACACTTATTTAAAACCAGATTCATGTGATAAGTCCAGGTAAATATCTTATTTCAAGAAATAAAACACAATAAATAAGGCCTGCATTGCTCGTAATGGGTCTAAATTCCTAATAATATTTTAAAAACATTTCCTGTTCTGAGGGTCTTGGAATGAGCAGGGGTAATTTTGTCATCTATGGCTGAAAATGTTTTTTGACTACCTTTCTCTCTATGAGGGAGGCTGGACTAAGACTTCTTAAAAATACAATTTATGATGAAAAACTGACAAAAGGAGGTCAAGTTTTTATAAGGCGACGTAAACAAGACAAAAATGTTAGTGCTGGACTGTTGGACTTTGAAACATTGTGATATTTCTCCACTGTTCATACAAGATATGTCACTATTTTCATCTGTATATTTTAAATCAGTGAAAGTATTAATTGTGCGTTATTATTAGTATTCTATATTTATATTAAATTTACTATTTGGCAAATACTATCATTTTAAAGAATTTAATACCTTAACTAAAAGTAAAGACTACAATGTACAGAAGACTATTGTTGACTCCAACTAGACTAAAAGTAGGGCTGGGAAAGTTCTCCAATTAATTGATTTTTTTTTAAATATCAAGAAAATTGTTTTTTTTTTTTTTATTAATTGCTTTAATACCAAAAGTTATAATAACTGTCATAAACTTTGATTTTATGTTATCTTTGAAAACCCTGTAAATAAAATGTTACATCTTTAATGTAGACACTGCTCATTTATAACCATTGTTCTGAAACTAAAAGAGGAATATCCTGACAACATTAAATTGTATTATAACATTGAATTATATTACTCACCCTAGAATCTTTTTTGTGGAGATAACAAGCATTTCAATACAAATACAGAAATAATAAAAAATTCTTATGAAGTTGCTTTGTTGTTTATGGAATTGTTTTCTTGCATATTCACAAAGATATATCAGCACTAAGATCTCAAATCTGTTTATTAGGCAAATCAATATTTTTTAGTTTGAGTGTGAATGTAAATAACCCCTGTCCCCTGAAACTATAATGCACTTTTACAGACAAGTTTAGAGTTTAAACTTTAACCTGACTAAGAGAAACACAGTTAATTTTTGATAAACGCTACTGATGAAATAAATGCATAACTTGTTGGAGTTGTTCCTTTTGTTTTTGTAATTTTAGTTTAAATCAGAAAAGAAAATCAATTTAAATTGTAAACTGACTTTGGTGTGGAAAAAAGGAAATTCAATTCAGCAGGATCGCCCAGCCTTAACTAAAAGTATGAAAATAAGAAATGACTTAAATGCGATTAAAACTAAAGACTACTTTAATCTAAATACTAAAAGTTAGACTAAACTTAAAATGGTTGAATTGACAAAAAAATGAAGTTAACTGACATTTGCACTGGAACCGTGATGCACTATCCAGATTAGTTAGTACATCTATCTCGTACATGTGTTTTAGGGCTGTGGTTCTATACTGGTGAATTCTGAGGATCTACCACCACTTCCTTTATGAGATATCACAACTCAGGTTTCAAAAACTTTAAACTACTCAAGTTTATCCAGTGAAAAATGTTGCAGTTTGGACTTTACATGGAACAAACCCTGGGAGGACATGCATCCATTCACATTTCATTATTTTTCATTTTCCCATGATAACTTACATTTTTCTTTTGATCTTGAAAAATTACAACATTTCATTAGAAAACAAGCTTATTTATTCCAAGATGACAAGATAAAAGTTGTAAAGATTCTATTAGATATTTATATAATATAGTAAGAAAATTACATTTATTGTTAGAAACATTTCATATCAACAGATTTGAACATTTATATATTGGCTTTAAATATCAGCAGTTATACCTTGCCTTACGCAAATATACACTAAAAGTTATGTTTTTCCAGCTGATACATTTCAGCTTTATCAGCCCTATGTATACTAGAAAGCAATCTGCTGTAGCCAATTAAAACTTTTTGTGTCTGTCATTTTTCACAGTTAGAAAACACCAGAAATAAAGTGGAAAAAATACATTTTCTTAAAGGTTGTTCAAATTTTTGACATTTAGATTTTATGTGATATTGCAGTTTGTTAAAACAACATTATAGTATTAACAATACCATGTGAAAACACATGTAAAAGTATCTTGATTTATTACATTATTGTTGTACAAATTCCCACAGCACACCAAGACTTTCCTCATTTGAAAACCAATGTTGTACATTTAAGACCCACTGTCAACAGCCCTGCGGCCCACTTTTGGGTCCCCTCCCACCTGTTAAGAACCACTTTTTCAGGGGGTTCTAAGCAAAACAGGCCTTATTATTTGTGTTTTATAGCTTGAAATCAATTTTTCTTCCATTGTGCAGCTAAAACTCAGTGTAATCTGGTATTTTTTTACTGAATATTGGAAGTGTGAGTGAGAAGTGTAAAAAATTAAATCAGGTATAAAAGCAATTATCACACATTTGAGACTTTTATGAAAAATATCAGTAGTATAAATATGATGCGAACTAAATGCCCTTTAATTATCTTCAAAATCATAATATTTGTGCTTGTAAATGTTTTTCTCATCACTTTTGATAATCAATTAATAACAATCTTGGTTCTTGAACCTCAGAGAAAAGTTAAAATTCTGCTGCAGACTTGTGTGTTTTGATTAAAGCTTCACGCTGCATACCAAAGGTTTTAATTTATGGAGTAATAATTATTCGTATGTGAGACAAGTGCAGCCTAGGGAATTTCAATAGTTAATTTGTGGCGCCTGATTTAGATGTGCCTTGCTCATCAAATCATAATTAGCAGACCGAAGTTAGGGGCTGATGTTTCACGCAAACGTCTTGTAGACGGTTTGAGATGAATAATTTATTATTTCTGCATCTCCGGAGAAATGTTCACATCCGATGTTCCCTACAGTGGTTTGTTAAATGAAGCGGGACAGAAGTAGAGGATCGTGTGAAAAGGTCAGTGCAGACCTTTTAGTGACAGGATGGCATTTGAGTGGGAGCACATTTTCATGGATTGGCTGGGACGGTTGTATTCTAAACCGTTTGTGGCCATTTTGCATCTAAAGAAATTAATTAAGGAAATAAATACCTCACAAAGATATTCAGCAAGATATGCAGCTAGAGAGATGAATTGGCAATCATTTTGCATGCCTGTTGGTCCATAATGAAGGCCAAATCAAGACAACAGTGCCTCTGATTGAGGTTTTAAAGGAATCATCACGCAATCAATGCAGTATTTCATGTCATGCAGCGGCAATTAAAGAAACAAGTAAGGGAATTCACCTGCTCCACCACAGCTTGGTGTAAGCACACGCAGGGCTGAGAACACAGGGCGAGAAATGGCTCTTCAGCGTGCAGGGGACGGACACTTCTGACAACAACTGTGCAGCTGCAGTCTTTGAGAGAAGACGGCACGGATGAGACAAGTGGCGGCTAGAGAGAGAGGCAAAAGGGCAGAAGAGGTGGCCGAGCGAGAGCAAGTAAAGTGGAGGAGAGTGCAAAGGAGGCAGAGGGGAGGGTGGGGGGGGTGTATGTGGCATGAGAGAAATAAAGAATGAGGCGAGGGGCGTGAGAGAGTGACTGAGAGAGAGCAAACAGGCTCGTCAGAAGAATCAGTCAGGTGAAAGAGACAATCCCTGGCTCTTTATTTACTGTGCCTATTTCCAGGGCACATCCCATGAGGCTTTCTCTTTAAATATTTGATGAACATGGTGCCCCCAGTTCACAGTGTTGACTTTAAATTTGCAAGGTCCTCAAGTTCAAGGCTGCGTCACCGCAATCCAGAGAACATCCTTCACTCCTCGTTTCTTCTGTGCGATCAAACAGAAGGTCGCCAGCCTTCAAAGATGAGCTCTTCCCTGAAAGTAGAGCCAAACTCTCGGAAAGACACTTCTTCTGATGTAAAGTTGTCATACATTTTCTCCGTCTGCGTTTCTTTGTTTGAAGAGAAGAAGGAGAGGCAGCCATGACAGGAAGCCACCTAAGAGGTTTCAGACTCGCCCCAGCTAGGAGTCAGGGGTTTATACTTTTATGAAGCTCCTTCCTCTGACATCTATTATTGAAGGAGGTGGTTTGCAGGGGCCAAGCCCTTTCACAGTCTTGATGATTTTTCTACACTGTAATAGACGTTTCTGCAGAATGGTGGAAAAAACATACAGTCTGAGTGTACCCTGTAATTCAGAGAAGTTAGGAAAACAGCTGTGGAAGTGTAGGTGCCCACTACAAAGCCTGTTTTTAACATTCTTAGCCTCGTCTGTCATTAGAAAATCCACTGTCACCTGGTTTTAGGGCTGTTGACACAGAAAACTGACATGTCTCAGGGATTTCAACGCTCTCTGTTGGTTTAGCTCGGGCTGTCTCTGGGATTTGAAGTTGTGGCTTTATCGTCCAGGATTATGGATGCATGACTTTCAGAATGCTTTCTCTAGTAGAAAATTGTTCATGCTGAGTGCTGATAAGGAGCAGAATCAGTGTGATACTAGAGACCTGCTGTTTCTGTGGCTGATAGGGGGCTGGAGCGGGACAGCTTCTATCTTTGAACAATTATTTGACAGGGAGAGTGTTTGAACAATCCATAAGGCAACTTCAAAGTGTGTTTGAGGCAATTTCTGTAGCCAGCATGGAGCTACACATGAATGTTTTTAATCTGCAAATGCAAATTGTTCCATAAATGCATTTTACTTTATCTTAACAAGGGCAAATCTCTCTGATATACACTTTGTAACATAGCAATCACCTTGTCTTAACTCTGAGGTGGTTGTTAATATTCAAACTATGTACCATGTTGCACCAATAAGACATTGTTTCCCCTCCCTTTAAAATGCACAGTAAGGTTGTCAAAGTTTCTCATACCTAGATACTTTTCAATTCATTGTGTTTAAATAGGGATGTCAAGATTAATCAAATTAATCGCATTTAATCAAGGTCCACAATTAGTTCACTATTTTTTTATTTTAGGCTTTATTGTTCTTTCAGTACACTTTGGTGAAGACATGACAGTGTTGCCCTGCAACCACAGAGATGTAAAATAAGTTTACCACTGCTCCACAATGTCTCTTTTTACTTTAAAAAAAATATAGACAGCTCAGTGGACAACTCAGAGTCATCTGAACCTTTTTAATGTTCTCTTATTTCATTTTCAATCCATAACAAGCTCCTTTTTCCGCATTTAAGTTCATGTTAAAATCTTTGATATACCAATAAAAGCAGGTCTGTATCTAAATAGGAAGTCAATTATCTCTAATTTACGAAGGTAGAAAAAAAGACTAAGAAAGGTTTGAAACACAAAATAGTGGAATTTTAAAATTTATTGAAAAGGGAACGATAAATCAGATTAACTACAGAAATTCTGAGATTAAAAACAATAAAAAATTTAAATCTTTCAATAGCCCTAGTTTTAAAATAATATTCCTGCTTATTTCTGTTACTCTCTTAACCGGTTAGAGGGCTCTCTTAGAATTACTCAGAAATAAAAAAAGGTTAAGCCTTTGAATATTATTGGTGGAAATCCCAATACTTTTATCAAGGTACTTGTATATTATAAAAATATTTAAACACAAAATATTCATTTTGCAAGACATGGTGAGGTTGCCTTTAGAGTCTGACCCCTTTTAGAGGCAACATGTGACTGGCTTCAGAATACTGTATAAGAAATGATATCAGTGGTTGTATCTTATACTTCCAACAACACACCTACATTAATCGCAAATATTGTATAACGAAAGGATTTTTAGCAGCGATAAAGCTCACATTAAAAATAAGAACTGATATATGTAATTTAAGTTTAATAAAACTTTAACACTGTTGTAAAACTGACTAAACTGACACTTTTAATTTCACTATTTACACCATATTTTTCTTTATATATCCACCAGAAAATGTAAGAAACATCATAAATACTAGAAAAGCGCCCGGAGAGTGCAGGTGTCCGCCATTAGCCCTATCTCCCAATAGTAAAGAATCCTTCAAAAAATTCCTGGATCCAGATGGTGATCTGGATCATTCCCAAAATCTAATCATTTCTTCCTTATGCCATTTCTGACATTTCCTGAAATTTTCATCAAAATCCATCCATAACTTTTTGAGCTATGTTTCCCTGCCGATCACATAACCTCCTTGGCAGAGGTAATGAAATGTCTGCATTTATTTGAGCAGAAATAAGGCTAACTGTGAAAATAAAAACTGGTTTTAAACACAAAAGTATAATAAAACTGACCAAAAATCACCCCAATTTTACATTTATACCTTGAAAGTTTCTATAAATTAGGAAAATGTACCACTGGATTGCTCTTTTATTTTTTCCAAACCTGTTGCAACATCCAACCACACTATAGAGTACTGTTATCCTACTGTCTAAGAAGTTATTTATCAAGAAAACACCCTTAGTTTTAATGCTAGATGAGTTAGCCTTACATGTCTTATATCAACAGTTTTTTAAAAGATTGATTTATTACTAATTACGAAATATACAAAAGAGATGTTAGCATTTATAGTTTTTGGGTGTTTCAAAAAAGAGAACAATTAACTATATGAGAGAAAAATTATTAAATAGAAAAATTAAATTAAAAAGAGAAGAGTATATCAAGCATACACAGTCATGATATTAAATTAATAAAATGTATGTTTATGATTAACTGTAATTCACTTAAATGAAAGATTTATCAGTTTTGATAACAATATTAATAATAATAACCAAATATAACAGTAAAACAAAACAAAAATATAGATAATGAAATTGTTAAACATAAAAATAAAATGAAAACACACCTAAGACCTGTATGTGTAATTTATATAGACATTTTACATCCTTAAACAGGCGTGTATCCAAATATGGTTCCTCCATTTTCAAGCTAACATTTCAGTAATTGCTAGAAATCCTCTGCAAACAAAACCTATCATGACATTAAGCTCTACCATCCACCTTTATAATGTGTGAGTTTCATCAACTTGTCATAGTAAGTTATGGTGCTAGGTCTGTTTGTCTGGAACAAAAAGAGGTGTAAAACTGCATTTTTTGAGTTCTGGAGGAAACAGGAAGTTTGAGACAATCTGGGCCCCTGCTGATTGGTCGGATAGTGTGATGTCACTTTCTGTGACATTGACTGATCTCCACTGATTGGCTGAGAGCAGCGAACTTTATAACTGAAACAAGTATTTCCAAACCAATCCACTCCAAATTTATTAACAAAGTAAGCACATTTTAAAAAAATGACCAAAGAGCTGTACAATAAAAACCTAAAACAATAAAAACACATTAAAACAGCGCAAATTAAAGAAAAAAAGATAAGGACATAAAAAGACCAGTGAAAATGGAGAGAGTAGAAAGCCAGTTCTCATGCAGTGCCAAAACCCAGGAAATAAAAGTGTGTTTTGTGTTTGACAGGTGAACATGTAGAGGCAAAGCATTCTAGAGCTTCAGTGCAGCTACAGAATGGCTCTTTCACCCTGAGCTTTAACTTTGACCTCAGGATAGTCAGAAGCAACTGATCGGTGGATCCGAGAGCCAGTGATAAAACACTGGGTTTAAAAGGTCAGAAGGATAGGGAGGAGACTTCTCATTTAAAGATTTATAAGTTAATAATAAAATTTTAAAAACAATCCAGAAACGAACAGGGAGCCAGTGGAGAGAGGTTAAAGTGGGGCTAATGTGGTCCTATTTATTTTTACCTGTTACGAGACAAGCCGCAGTATTCTAAACAAGACGATGAAGAGAGGCTTGGCTGGCACCAGAATAAATTACATTACAATAATCTAGAGGAAAAGGGATAAAGCAAGCACAACCTTTTCAAAATCATTAAAGGATTAAAAGGATTTAACCTTAGAGAAAAATCTAAAATATTTAAAATCTTTGTCCATTATAACCCTAACATTTTATTTCTATTTCTATTTCTATTTTTGTTGTTGTTCCATCAAAACAGATATCGATGTCATTTCATATTTACGAGTATCATCAAAGGTCAGTATTCTGGTATTGTGACAATCCTAATGCACAGCACACTCTTTAAAGTTAACTCAGTGTTGTTCAATTAAAGCAATTATTAAAGTAAAGTAATTAAAAGTAATTTCTATGTCTGTGAATCGGTTTGAAACCTACCTGTCTACCTTAATATGTAGACTGGTTAAAGCAACAAAAGCTTCTTGATTTGGAGCAGCTTAACTTTGCTAAGTACATTGCACGGATAAAAACTGGTCAGTAATGTTCTGGATGTGGCCAGCTGTGGAAGCTAAGAGGTTAACTTCACAAGACGAAGGAAATGACAGCGCTGTAAGAATGCTTAAGATTAAAGACAATCAGTTTGGGTCAGTTTTTAAAGGCAAACATTTGTAAACAATTTATTTTCAAATCAGAATTTCTTGTTTTATTCGGTTAAGAATATCAAGGAGTATCATCAAAATATCACAACATAACTCTTTGAACCACTAGTGCATGTCTTTGAATTAGTGGATTACTGGTCTTGCATTCAGATTATGGTTCAATCCCAAGCTCTTGCAACCTACATGATGAAGTAAACATAAACTGTAGTTCCCCAACCACCTCTTAAAAGTTGAATTTAAACCTTTTACTGTCATAAAAGCATTCTCAGGGACAGATGTTACAAATCAGCATTCACTATAAATGATGCATTTAATTGAGTTCATTTCAACAGGCTTTATTGGCAAGAGCAAAGATCAGCTGTCATTGCCAAAGCAGAGTTCTCATTTATGATAAGAATGATAATAGTGATACTTGAAAAACAGTATTATATTGATGTCAAAAATCTGTGTTAAACTTTAAGATTATGCTTTAAAAATGTAGAAATTCTGTTATCCTTTTGTTCATGGTGGAGTTGTGGTGTTTGAGGTTCTTCTTCATTACAGCAGCTCACGTAATGTGCTGCAGCACACTGTTGCACCTCACCCTGCAGATATGGAAGTTTCAGCTCATTGTTCATGTTGGTGAATTGTTTTTGTTTGCTGGTGAAAAGTGGAAAGAGCTTGTCTCTGATATCCTTGTATAGAGGACAGGTGGTTAGTAAGTGCAGCTCTGTTTCCACCTTCTGTTGGCTGCAGTGGGTGCGCAGCCTGTATTCTTTAAGGATCCAGCTTTGTCTGTGGCGTCCTCTCTCGATGGTGAGCTTGTACATGGTCAAACATTCCCTCAGCCATGGATCAGTCACTATGCTTAGGTATTCTGCAAATGCATATTCCCTATTAAGGGACAAGTGGTATTACAGTTTGCTTTGTTTTTTTTTTCTTTTTTTTTTTTTGGTCGATTCTTGCCAATGAGGGAAATAGTTTTCTTGAATAGTTTGGTTTAAACTGGTTGGTTTTGTGTCTGAGGACTCTGCACTACATTCTTACATGAGATGGCTGTTCCAAGTTTGTCTATTTATAGTGTTAATGCCCTAACAAATAAACCATAAATGTATAAATAAATAAATACTCAGGTGAAGGAGTTAAACTGGTGGAATAGCCAGTAACATGGGGTTGCATGGGGCTAAAATGAAGTTATTCTTAAGGGCCATTAGCACAGCAACCCCTGCATCAGTGTATGAATGAATGAATGATTGTAAAATGACAATACTGAAGTAATAAATGATTATGTAGAAGTTTGCGCATTTAATTATTTACATTTAATTTCTTAGAGTGTACACTGGCCTATTTCAGCTTCGATTATTTGACTGTCTTTGCTATTTTTTGTTTTCCCTTGGTGCTCTAAGGTGACACTTTTAGTCTCATTTGAATAACAAAACCATCCTCCATGCTTTCAGCAGAACTTTTATTTCCCACTAAACTAAATTTTCCTCCTGTTGCAGCTGATATCGACGACCTGAACATCTGCTACGTCTTAGGGAAAGAAGAAAATGCTACAACTGATGTCTTCCATTTCTCCGTGGAGGATAACGGTAAGATTTTCTGCTTCATCTCTGCTGTGCAGACAGACTTTTAAACATTACCAGCTGAAAGGTCCTGAGTGTAGCCAAATGACATTTTGACAAAATGTTGATAGAGACAAATTGTCTCTGTTGAAGATCACACCTGTCACTTTTTTCAGGAGTGGTGTGCTCTCTTTAACCTTTAGACTCATTCTTTTGGGGGGTAAAATGTGTAAGTGTGCTCTTTTCTCCGGAGCTCCTGCAGAGAATCAGTCATTTCTCAAAAAAGAAGCCTCAAACTTTTGCTGTCAAGGTCGTGTGAGTAAGCTGTCAAGCATCATATTCAAGCTTTGATTTTGCTAATTAGTCCTGGCAGTATTAGCAAACAATTATCCTCTAAATTTCTCTTGATTTCATGAAGAATCACCAGGCTAAATAGATCCTTCTTTCTGTCAGTTTCACATTTAGCTGACTGAACTCTGAACAGACTAAATTGATTGAATTTTATTCACTGCCGTTTAGGGCAGTTTCACTCTTGAAGGTCAGAATTTTAAGTTCCATAAAATGTTGAAAAGCCTATTTTTACCGTACCTCTCACATTTCAATACTTTATTGAGAGGGCTATCAGAAACTTATTTCTGTAGTGCAGATAATAACTCACGTCATTCTCCCACTTTATGATTGAAGACAATCTTGATAGTGAATCTGCTAGATAGTCTGATTTCTCAGCCTGCCTGAACAGAGAAGATATTTGGATTCAGCTGTTTGCCTGTGTAACATTAGCATAACTCTCACACCCAGCGTGTAGGGCCTCATTTTAAAGATATTAAAAACACATAACCATTTATATGTATAAACCCTCTGTGTTATTAGAAGCATAAAGTGAAACCAGGCATTCTCTGTCCATAAATTGCCCACTTGAAATTCTTTGCATTTCACTCCATACGTTGACTCCTAACGCATGAAATTAGCATCCATTTACAGCAGCAGCCACTGATGAGCAATCAGCAACCAAGAGCCTTGAATAGAAAATTTTCTGCCAGAAATAATCATGCTCTCGAAAGTTATCCAAATGTTTTAATACCATACAGAAAAAAAATCTCACAAAAGTAGCATAATATCAACCAAACAAATACAAGAAGACAAGCAGGAACATTGAGGACAGTGCACTCCAAATTCATAAATGCTGCAAAACACCTACAAGAGCAGGAGCATAAAAAGTAGGACAGCATTGCAAATACTTAAACATACACAAAAGGATGGTTGTCTCGTTCTTTGTTTTGTGTTTCTCCATGTGATTGGTCCTGTGGGGCCACCGTATGCATTAAAAATAGGGATTATTTATTTATGACGAGGTTTTAAAGCAGTGTAGAGTAAGCTCAAAATAAAAATGAAACACTCTAATGTCACTCATGATGATTGTTTTCATTAAAACCTTCAAATTGTGGTTGAAGTGCCCACTCCCAACACACACGATGATGCAAAGAAGCACTCATACGATAGGAAATCATGGGTGTAATGTTTGAAGGCTTATAATTGATGTGGATGTCGCAGATGTAAAAAACAGAGAATAAAGATGAATTAAATATTTTCAGGTACACACATTTCCTATAGTACATTTGCAATCATGCACCTATTTTTGTGTGAAGTCTGCTAAATCTAGCAGAGTTTACAGAAGTGCTGACGGTAAGCAATACAGCCAACTAGTCACTTAATGATAGAATGCCAATTTTTTCTGTTGTTCACCTGATAAAGTAGTTTGACTCACAACTCGCAACTCATTTTTCCTGTAAAGTTTGAATTTATTTATACAGTTAATCAACTTGAAATAATCATGAAAAAATGTTTTTAATGTTTTTCTTGCATTAAACTTAAATCTAATCTCATTATTCTGGTGAAATAACTTGTAATATATTTCATATTTGACTGTTGTGTAAAATTTGTGACAGGTTTTAGAGTCTGTGAGTCTCTATCTAATTTAATATACTTTTTCATTTTATTTAATGTATTTATGTTTATAAAAAACTTTGGATTCTTTGATTGCAACAGAAATATTACATTCAGCATAGAAGGATGGTTTAGATAATACTATGGTATTTACCCTTCTCTTAAGTTCATTACAATCACATTCTTACACTTAAACTAAAGATGGTACTCATCATCTGGATGATTATCCTTTGGTCTCTGTCCAGCTGTTATATCGCCCAGTGATCTTGAGAATCCTGCTCTTTTTAAAACCATGCTGCTTTTCTGTACTGTCACTAAAATAATGGTGAGTGTATCATTTTTAAATGTGAGGTATCAAAAAGAATTACGGTTTTGAAATTTTTTACTGGGTTAGTTAACAGTCACACTTATTACAAATAATAAAGCACCAATTTTTGTGAAATTTTTCATCAAACAACAGGGGAAATTGAGTGTCTTTCATACAGTACCTTAAATATAGGTCTTATAAGAGTGTACTGAGTGTGATGAGCAGCAGAGTGTATTGGCCTTTTTCAAGGGCTGAACAATTTTGGAAAAAACTGTCATTGAGATGGACATTTAGACAGATAAATGCAGTGCCTTTGTATATTTCTTTCTTATTTGTGTCTTTCTTTTAGTCTGATAGCACACACACATATGAAAGAGAAGTAGCAGAAGGAGAACTGGTGGAGTGACATGTTTCTTCACGGCCTAAAATGAGCTTGTTGCTTACTGTGTTACTTAAAGTCACTGACCATTTCTAAATGACATTAAAGTTGCGTTTAGCCCCATAACTAGCCAGCCCTGTCCGTGTAACTTCTCATTAAAATGAAAGCTCACCATCTTGAGCTCCCTGCAGCATACACCTGGTGCTTTAGAATATTCTATGTGGACATGGCATTGACGAGGTAATGCTGGTCTTAATTGAGCATCTGCTTCAAGATGAATGTACATGTAAGGGATACATGGACATAAAACAATATATCATTCACCCCTGCTCTGTACATATCATCAGGTACTAAGACGTGTAAAAGATTTAGAACTCACAAAATAACTGATGCACAGCCCTATAGGCTTGTATTTATGAGATATTCGAGTGTAATGGACTTGGCAAGAAAAATAATCTAATTCACAACCAGAAACTCAAAAAGCTTTTCAGCAAACTTCTATACAAAAAGGCTATAGCCTCAAATTTGCTAAGAAAACAAAATGAGAAAACCATGGGTCATTTTTCAAGGTTATTTCTGCACCAGAGCTGCAAGTATCCTTAAGAATGAGAATTCAACTTGTCTGTTAAGTAAGACTATGACTCGGCCTATCCCCTTACAGCTAGATAAACTTAGGTGCTTTCTTGATTACAAAGAACAGGAGCTGAACACTTTTTGCTTGCAAACGTGATTTTACTCTTATGAATCAGCTTCTGCAGCCTTTGTCATGCTGTTGCACTTAAGCACTTAGAGAAATAGGGCTGTGCAGAAGTATAACACAATGCACATAATAAAGACATATTGACTAGTTGATTGTCCTGCTGTTAGTTCTTTTCTTTCTTTCTTGTGCTTAATAAAATGAGCCACCAGATTTTTAAAGCATTTTATTACATCAATCCTTAAGATAACTGATTCACTTGGGGCTTAAATTCCCTCTCTGGAGCTGGTGTTGTGACAAACTGGTTAGGAAATATGCAGAGAAAGAAGAAAAGTATGAAAAACACATTGTTGACAGGCAGTTAAAAAGCAGAACTACAATGAATCATGTCTGAGGGAACAAAAAAGTTCCCAGCTTCTTTAAAAAAAATCCCCTAAAGTCCACAAACCTATATTTTACAGGGGGTGAACATTATGTTCTTGTCAAATATCAATGTATGTATAAGCAGGAACAAGTATATACAGCATGTACACTTAAAAGATGCAGTAAACCAGTATTCCAGATGTGCACTTGTAAACCCTCACACAACAATCCCATACATGCATGCACAGCAGAGCTCAGAGGCGTAGCCGTAGGCTAAGGTGCAGTCTGGCCCCCAGCACAAAGACGTGTTTGATATATAAGAGCCCAAGCAGCATTGTGGGTAATGAGAGCCCTGGGCGTTTGAGCTGGGCAGAGCTCGGAGGCAGCCACTGGTAATTACGTGGCCCTATTAAAGGCTCATCTACAGAGAAATAGTGTCAGGAAGCTGCCTGTGTCTCAGGTTAAGACCAGCTGGGATCACTATAGTTAACCGTAATGGGCTGGAACAGGACGCGTTTCCCAGGCTTGTCTTTGACTGAAGGGTGTTCACACGGGCATAATGGAGCAGAGGAAACAAGACAAATTACAATGAAGCCAACGTAAGGAACATGCAAACCAAACAGAACAGCACATCTTTAAGTTGAACCTGTTTGACAATACAACAGAATACTTGTCTAATTTTGCATGCAAAGGCAGACTTTTGTCTTACTCATGTGTACATATATGTAATTAAGCATACGGTATATGTGGCATATGAAGCATTAAGAAAACAGCAAATACACAATGAGTCAGAAGCCACACAGTACAGTTTTGCGCCTCATAAAAAGTCATTTTTGTTACAATCCACCATTTATAGCAGCATTTATTGTACTGACTGGTGGATTAATTATTCAGGTAAAGGATTTTTTTTGTTTTATTTATTAGATTGGACTCTGAAAATACATAATCTCAAGTCAGCTTCATTTAACAGAGCAGACAGGAGAAACAAAGGAGTTTAACCATATTTACAATCATAAAAGACTGCACTAGAAAAGAGAAAGCTATTAAATGATAAAAATAACTGAATATAACTAGAAAAGCACTCAAAGAGTGCAGACCTCCGCCATTATCCCTATCTCCCAATAGTGAAGAATCCTTTAAAACATTCCTGGATCCAGACAGTGATCTGGATCACTCCCAAAATCTAATTCGCTGATTACTCCCTCCCCGGTGGGGTGGAGACACGGTGAGGCAAAGCACTGGCTTCGCTACATGTGGAAGTCATGGCAGAGGGTGAATATTCCTCTATTCCTCCCAGCATCGTGAGTATTCTTTCTACAATTCCCTGTCTTTCTCTTTGTTACACTCCGACTCGTCTCTCTATAAACTCCAAAACTTTGAATAAGTTACTCATGTCTGCCATCTCCCGGTGTAAAGTGTCAACAGTGCAGACCTCTGCCATTAGACCTATCTCCCAATAGTACAGAGTCCTTTAAAAAATTCCTGGATCCAGACGGTGATCCAGATCCCTCCCAAAATCTAATCAGTTCTTTCTTATGCCATTTCTGACATTTTCTGAAAATTTCATCAAAATCTGTCCATGACTTTTTGAGTTATGTTACAAACAAACAAACAAACAAACAAACAAACCCACCCGATCACATAACCTCCTTGGCGGAGGTAAAAATGAAAGAAATGATATGTTAGAAAGCAAAAGGACATTTGGATAAAATGTTGGATGAGGAAAAAGTAAATACCAGAGATAAAGCTCTGAAAAAAGCCTGTACAGATAAAAACAAACTATATAATGTCCTGTCAAAATACTAGGAGAGACCGTTTTAATAAAATCAGTGAGTTTAGGAGCATAAAACAGAAACAAAACATGTTTTTTTCCTTTAACTGATGAAAAAGTCTTGCTTTTATTTGTGCCGGTTTTAGCAGTCTGTGTTTACTCTGCCAACAATGTGATAAATTATTGTTGATTGAAATTTAATTGGACCCCTACGTTAACAGTCTGGGTAAAACAAAATCAGATCTGGTTTCTAAACACATTGTTTGTGTTGGCAAGAAGTTGCTCTAAAAACGTGAACAGATTGAAAACTGTAGTAGACTGAAATATGGACTTAATCAAAGTTTTTCAATAAGTGGGGCCTCAGTGACATACTGTTGGTTATTTAGCATAATCTTGGCTCCCTAGCAACACTTTAGTATTTCTCATTCTCTTGCTCAATTCCTAGTCATATAAGTCACAACATTAGAATCTGCAGTTTTTCTTGCTACACTGTAAAACCAAACAAGTTGAAAATATGCTCAAAGATTTTTACTGAAGCTGATTTTAAGTAGTGGAAATACATATATTAGGTAATTATTAGATGTACATTTATGTTGGTTTGACTTGACTTTTTTAGTTTAATTATATTGTGGAAACTTTCCTCCACTTAAAGATTCTGCTTAAATACAAATCATAACAACATATTAAAGTACTTTTTGTAAAGCTATATGTATTTTGTCCATTACAATTCTCCCTTACCTCAAATTTCTACATACAGTGCCCGCCTGGGAATCATACCACAGAGCACATTGCTCCCTCTCTAGTCTATCAGAGCATTTTTACAGCTGACACTCCAGTCCAGCGGCGCGTTCCTGAAGCGCTGCTTCGTTTGAGATACGCTGCAGGTCTGTTCTCAGCGCTGGGCGCTGCCAAACCGTGTCAATTCCTGCCGATCAGAAAACCCCACACAGGAAGTCATAAGCCTAGAATATCGGTTCTTTCAAAACACGACACAATGCACAAACTCCCGATCGTAAATCATCACCTTATCAACATTAAGTCTCATCCTGCAGCAACAGCAAAGGGTCACCGAGAGGTCAGTGGGTCACAGAGCTACACAGAGCTACAATTGACGAGAAAAAGTTCACTTTTGAGGACATCTAGCCAAAGAATTTTACTTAAAACCACAAATCCTTTAAGCAAACATTAACCTTTTAACTTCCTAATGTACTCACCTGATGGCAGAAGCATCATGGACTTATACCTGAAAGGATGATAAATTAGCCCCAAAAGGTAAAATTGTCCGCTCTTGACATACTATTCCTGCATGAACTCACAGTTCTCCCGTGATATCTGCCTGCTGATCAGGGCTGTGCGCAGTGCTCTAGACATGCTTCCAGTGGGCGAGGTTGCTCGCCCTTGGTCAGAGCAAACCTGCAGCACTTCGGTGCATGGTGCAGTCATCCTATGTGGATTGCAGGTTACTTACATCAAATACTTGCTACTGAAAGTCCCAACTCAAGTCACTACAGGTGACAATAACTGAAAGGTGTACACTGTACCAGGAGGTTCTCTTCTATTATGTTCAGTGTATATACGTAGTTGCTCCCAGGACTTTGCTAACCAAGTCAGTAACTTCACTCATGGTGCAAAAGTGGCTAATGTTAAAGGAATTCTGGAAAAAATCTGCAGATTTGGGGATGATTTTTAAATAATTTGGGTATAATTACAAAGATTCTTTAGAATGAATGAGTACTATTTACTTGAAAGAGAACAAATATGTTCAATCAACTCAGAAAAATATAATTGAAATATCTGTTTTGGATTTTAAGTTAACACAACTTAGTTTTCTTAACTAGCTTCAACTGTTCAGTCTTACAGTGTATCTACGCCTTTCTTTTGCAATTGCATCTCCCCTGGATGCCAAAAACTTAACTCTTAGTTTCAGTTTGACAGCTGAGAGAAGCATCATTTCCATGTTGGTGCGGTTTGTTGGTTGTGGTTTTCACTAAGGATGTTCCCAGACAGCTATTTCCTTATTCAACTAGACGTGCTTTTAAATTGTTATTAACTGACTAGTCTGAAGTGGAGAAAATGCTCAGAAAAAGGTCTATTCAATAGCAGAGTCAGTGTGTCAGTAGGTAAATGATGTAAGGTTGGTATGCTGTTTAGAGTGTGGCTAAAGTTAGCAGTTAGCCCCACAAGCATTTGTTCCTCTTTGCAGATTAGTATTGTTCTAAATATGAATGCCAGCGGGAAAAGTATCAGACTATTGCACTCTAGTACAGTTACTTTAAATTTGATTTTTTTTTTTAAGTAGAAGTGAAAGTACTGCGCTAGAAATTACTCAAGTATAAGTTAAAAGTAAGCCATTTGAAGTTTGTTCAAAGTAAAAGATTAACCCAAACTACAGTGGCTACTAGTGGCAGGAGGCTTCATTATGGTTTTAAAAGAGCCTTTGACTGGGGTATCAGGCCTGTCTTTATAAAAAATGATTGATAACTTAGCCAACTTGGGAATCTCGTGCTACCTTATTTGATATCTGAATTTAGTCATCTAGCCGGATAACTGCGAGCATCCCTAGTTTTAACAATAGACTCTGGAAAGCATTGGATGAAGCCTGAGTGATATAGGCCATACAGGGTCTTATGAGGCTGATCCAAGGCGGCAGTTAAGTTGAAAACAATGTCTCAAATTGACTTTTGCTCAACCTAGAAACAGAAAAAGAGGCGGAACTTGTGTCCTCCGTAAACCAAAACACAATAGTTATGAAACAAAATTCTCCTCTGTTTAGTGTGTCCCTATAAAGACAGTAACTGATCAGGCAAAATCTGTTTTCAGAACCAGCCTGTAAAAATGTTACTTCTGCTGTAAAACTAGTATTTTCACATGGTACTTCTACCGCCAGCCTCAAGTGGACACTCAAGGAACTCCAGTTTTCTGCTCTTTTCCATTGGCTTCACTCTTCAAACACAGAGATGGTTTGAACTCGTTCAGCAGAGACAGCAGCAAGCCAGAGCACAGATCACGGCCTCATTTTTCAGGCTGCTTTACACAGAATTTAAAAGACAAACAGTAACATGTTGAGGCTATCCAAGAGCAACTTTGCAGTTGCTGGTGATAACAACTATCACCGTTGATCACTTTCATATCAAAAAATGCAATCAAGGCTGGAAAAGGGAGCATTGGTGTGACACATTTTTGAAAATGTGATTTTTTTCTACAAAAAAATCCCCCCAAAAACGAAATTGAATTTTGTTGCAGTGTAAATTCCAGAACTGATTTCCCAACCAGAGCACACAAAGCCATTCCTCTCACATGAAGGTCTTTGCTGAGAGGGCCGCCATGTTTCCTCTTGACCTCTATTTTCATCCTGTGTTGTACATCGACTGAACACCATATTGATTGTTACAGAAGAATGATTTAATCTCAGTTTGTGAGCAGCCAGACATATCACTCCATTTTTTATCTTTACAAAATTGTATCCTTCGCCTGCACATCTTTATCATCCAGGTTTCAGTGCATACATCACTTATTATATCCGTTATACTGTATGTCGTCTTTCAGACTATTATCTATACAAAAACAGTCTGTGTGGGTTAAGTTTTCCTTGTTAGTGTAAGAGTACCAATTATATCTAGATATTCTCCAGCAAGGGCATCACTTGATTGTGGATCTGTGGCGCCGCTGTGGCTTTTATTCCCACTTCAAAAGGCCTTTTCTTCTTAAAAGCAACGGCAACACTTGTGATGAAAAGTCCTCCTTTTGCTCTCCTATCTGTTAAATGATAAGTGAAAAAAATCATTTATGTATGTGAAGACTTTCTGTGTAATGGATTTAAGAATACAGCTCTGGAATAGGCATAAATGATTAAAATTCAGACAGCTTTGTAATAACTTTAATCTCAGTAGTATGAATCAGAGAGTCTGATTGTGTCTCAGCTTATGACGTTTGAAGTCACCTATGAGCACAATGAATTAACCGGGATGATCCAATTTTAGATGACTTGATTTTAAGGGTGTTTCTGGGCAGAAAAGGCTGCTTTTGATTTGTCTGAACAAGTTGAAATGCATCTTTTCCCTTGAGAGCATGTCTAGAAGAAAGGTCAGAGGTTGTAATCTGTGAAATAAGGTCACATCAATGTCCTTAAGTACAATTGGCATTTTGCCTCGAAAAGATGTGCTAAAATCAACTATTTGGGCTTTTTATCATTTAATTTGGTACAGTCCTTTTGTTTGTTCTTTACATTTTGAGTTTCCATTCATCTTTTGAGTCTTTATAGAATAAGGCTACGTAGTGTAAGCGTTGATCATTCACACTGTTTGTTGTGCTGGCAGCGCCAGTCAATACAAAACCTGTGCAGTTGAGCATTTTTAGCTCTCAGCTTTGTAAGCACAAAGAACCCTGTTTTACATTGCTGCTTTCTCAATGGTTTTAGTTCAGGTCATTTGATTTTTAGAGCACTTTAGTGCTTGTCAATGTCACTTCTTCCTAACCAACCAATCAAAGTCAAGAAGGGGCGGGACTTCTGATATCAGCTTTGTCAACAACAATGCTAAAGGTGAACTAAGCTGTTTCTGCTCCTTTCATTCCTTCTTATTTCTGGGTCTGGGGCTGCTGCTTTTGTCAGGACTGGGTTTCTTAACATTGTTTTTATGCTGTCTTGTCCATGTTTCCTTAACCCTCTGAGACCGACATTGTGGTATATTACAAGAAGTGATAGTTTATAAAAAAGTTAAATAACTTTTGAACCAACCAAACTAAACATTTGTTCTCGGTCTGAGAACAAATGGACTGTGTAGGTTTTTTTTTTTTTTTACACAGCACTACCATGAAAGTTATGAATGATATTCTAGAGGCTTTGGATAACAAACAATGTTGTCAGTCTCTGCCTTTGACACTGTGGATCATAGTATCTTACTGGTCTGTGTCAAAGCTATCAGGTTGTCAGAGCATGCTGTCAGGTGGTTTTCAAACTACCTCAAAATTCACAAGAGAGTGCCTTAAGGTTCAGTTTTGGGACAACTCTTATTCACTATTTCTTTTCACTGCATTGGACGAAATATTCAAAATGCTTATTTTTATTACCTCTTTATGCTGATGATACAGTTATCTATTGCCGTGCATCTACTGAATCACAACTTTCTAACTCAAGCAATACTTAGTTCAGACCATTTCAGCTGTAAATACTTGTCATCATTTTGTCTTTCCACCAAACATGAGAGAAAAGTGGTATTGATAAGGACTTGGATCTGTAAGGAGTATCAATAAGGATATCGTTATCAATAGAAAAGACCAATCTTCATCCCTTGTTGTCAAGTGGGAATCTCCTTTCATTGGTGTTTTGGTCAGTAAGTCCAATGAAACCTCTAGAGGACTGCACAATAAGCCACCAATGTCCAAAGCTCCCTCCATTCACCATGTAAACACAGAGACCCTCTTTATCGTACTTACTGTATACTGGCACATGGCTGGACTTGCTCGTACCCACTTTGACCATTCCTTTTAATCTTTTGCCTTGGAAGTGAGTTTAGATTAGGAAGTTGCTGAAAACAAGCATTTACAGGCTTAAACCTGCTGTTCCCATGGCTACAAATGGGCTAGGTTAATCCTTTGACCTTTTTTGTGTTGCTGTTAACCTGTCCTGAAAACTTTCCTGATTAGGGCAGTGTATCACATCAGCATGCAGCACGCATACCAACACGTCCCCCAGCTTTAGGAGAGGATTCTCTTTATCTGTCTGCATTCAGGAATTTACTGTCACTCACTTCTCCCGGGGCCCGACTCTCCTGTCTTTATCCTCTTCATCTCTCTCTCCTCACACTGTTAGTCCTAGATCTTGTTGGATGTGTTTTATTCATTTCCCATTCTATTTTACCCCGCTCAGCCGGCATTTTCATTATATATTTTGTGCTATTTTTGTCCCTCTCTCTGTCTATCAATGCCCTTTTTTTGTACACTCCAGGTAGGTTTGTAATATTTTGCCCTCCTGTCTGATTTAGTTTCATGTCAAACTATGCTGGGGTCTGTTGTGCCAAGTGTCAGCTCTGTCTCAGGATTTAGTTTCACTGTCACACCACCGCCGTCTCCCCCCCACCGCCTGATGTATTTGTCAGCCCAAGTTGCTGATGGATCTCTCTGTTGTAGGATTACAGCACGTTCTGCAGCCGCGAAACGTCGCTCGCCCCATGATCTGCATCTCATTAGAGTGCCGAGACGGACGCGTGAGACTTGTTGAAGGGAATTATAATCATGTTAATCATCTTTGATTCAGGCGTTTCTCTGAGCTTGACAGCCATTGCTCCACATGTAAACACACCAGTGAAGCCAAACACCAAACTAATCTGACGGGTAAACAAAGCACCGGCTCATTTCAACATTTTTTTTGTCACCTAAATGTTATGATTTACATTTGGGACTATTGGAATACATTAACGGCTCTGGATTTTCTTTCTTCTCTTCTTCTTCTTCTTTTTTTTGTTTTTTTTTTTTTAGTATCTTCCCAGCAATTGTGTAAAATCAAACTGTAAAAAATTGACAGTTCCAGCTCACATTAAATCTCATTCTCTTTTTTCTTCCTTTACACTCATCCTTCCTCCTGATATTCCATATTTATTTATTTATTCAATGTTTATTTGTATTGGGGCAAGTATAAAGTAGTTGCCACACACATGATTAGTGGTATATTTCTCTTTATTAGCAGTTATTAATTTGCTCTCTTTGCTGTTATTTATATTTGAGGCTGTTCCGGGATCCCCCTGCCATTCTACAAGCCAATACAGAAAGCATCAAGCAGGAACAGCACACGTTCCTGCTCTTCCTGTGCTTACAAGGAAAGCCTGAGGCGGCAAGCGAAGCAGCAATAACCCCAGAGCAGAGCAGACATCACTGACAATGGAATGACAGTGATTAAATCAGATACAGCTTAGAGGAGGAGGGCTGGGGTGGAGGAGGGTTGCAACAAGCTGCTTGCAGAGGGAGCAGCGAAGCATAGCCAGGCTAAAGCAGTTTTAATATGGCAGCATGAGTGTGATTAGCCAACGGGGTGCTTAGAGTGAATTAGCTGGCCGTCAGCTGATGAGGGCTTGCGTGAGATCAGCTGATCTCAATTATATGGCAGTGTTTGACTATGTGGCCTGCCTGAGCTAATGCTATATGCTTGATAAAAGTCAAAGACTAATAGATTAAAAAAAAAATAGAAATAAACAGCAATAAAACAGACAGAATACAGGAAGCAAAATGTCATTCAATAAAACAGCACAAGGCAATAAGGCTGTGGCTGAGTGTAAAATTACCCCGGCCTGTATCCAGTGTGAGCTCTGCTGGCAAAGTGTTCTATTGATCCCCTGAACAGAAAAGGCTGTTTTTCCCAGTTAAACCTAACTGTCTCTATTAGATGCACCATGTGATTTAGAGCCTACTAGAACAATAAGGTCGATGAGGAGCCTGATGAGTTAAACATTAATGGGTGGGTTTAAGATCAGCCAACTCAAAGTAATCAACACTTAACATATTTTTATCCAGAACATGAAAGGATTGGATCTTATCTGATTTCAGTCTAACATTTTAACATTTTTTATTTTTTGCTCTTTTATATATCATCATCAGAAGCTTTATTATTGTAGGTGCTATATTATTTAAAAGCTACTATTTTTGTGGCTACCAGTCAAACTTAAGGCATCGCAGACTGCCTACATGTGCAGTCTGAGCTGTCTGATATCAAACTATTTCTAGTGTGCATAGAGGTGTGTCCACAGAAAGCATTAAGGATTACTACTTGGTATCCAAATGCCCAAAGCAGATATAAATCCCCATCATTGAATTGGAAAAGTGCATTTTGTACTAGAACCATAATGTGCAAGAGTAGTTTTGTTTCGCAGAGGGACCTCTGTATTGCTGTTCACATGAATCTGCTCTCTGGAACTCATTTTCAAATGCCTAAAATGTATAAATGCAACCAAAGGTTGCCATTTTCAGATGCAGTCATTGTCTTATCAACATAGGTCTTTTAATGCTTTATTTCACCAACTTTTTTAATAGATTGCCTGCTCATTTTTAACTTTAACTCATTCGTTTTCAGTGAGTCTGCCTTGGAAGAAGAGCAGACAAATACAGTTTTCTCAGTGGTAACTGTGGGACATGAGCGCGCACACTGAGCTGCTAATGGCTCCTTGGTTGACATTTAAATTGTACAAGTCTCAGTATACAAAGTGTTTCCCATTTTTCTGCTCAGTTTGCAATATTGAAGTTGTCAGCACTGGGGAGTTATTGTGAGCTCTGATTTCTTGTTTGTATCTGAATCCCTCCAACAAACAACATAAAGTCTGCAAGTAAAAAAAAAAAAAATTGATTTTCTGACCAAATGAAATAATGCTTTGATCAGACGGAGGCGATAATGGAAGGCAATGAGAGCTTAGAAAAAAGCAGGTTGGAAAAAGAGAGGATTTTAGTGGCTAGTTTATCTTCTCTGGCTCCGACACAGTTTGTTCTCTGGAGCTCCACTCAAACATCCTGAGATGCGTAAAACTCATCATCTGTTAAATATTATATACGCGGCGTGGGGACAAGCTGAGTGATAAGCGTGCTACAGTTCTGCACAAACAAATCCTGCAGGAGAGCAACTGCTTTTAGCTGCTATCATTCATCTGAGCAGCACACACACAGACGCACTAACACCTAAAGGAAGCCACCACTTTCTTTGTCCTCCAGCCTTCTTCCTGTAAGCAGCGCTCTGGGTGAGCATCGTACACATCAGTGAAAAAAACTCATGGTTATTTGCGGTATCACAAGAACTTCAAAGGAGTGAGGAGTCTGCGGCCTTGATGTCAGTTTCATGTGGTTTCATGCGTGAGGTCGCCAAAGGTGTTTCTGCAGGACATGCCTGATGGCTATAGGCCGCAGGGGGGAAACATTATTCTGTCGCAGCAACTTTTATCTCCTAGGGCTACTGTATGTGCTCTTCACTTCCTCTTGCCTTCAGGAACATGTGCTTGATCTCGCTCACTGTATGTAACACGGAGCACTAACAGATCTGTTTTTTTAGATTTATTTTTGGACTTTTCGTGCCTTTGTTTGATAGGGGAGGATGGTGGATAGAGTTTGAAACGGGAGAGAGAGTGGGGAGAGACATGCAGTAAAGGGCCACAGGCCAGATTCGAACCCAGGCCACCAGTGTACATGGGTAGCACTTTAGACCACTAGGCCATCTGCGTGCCCACAAATCCATTTTTACATTTTTTTTCTCATACTTCTTGTGAACCACATATGTATATGAATACCAAAGCAAGAGAGAAATCCCAAAACAGCATAAATTTGGTGTTGCTCCATTGTTTATGTGGTGAAAAGCCAGTGAAAGGAGATGGATTTCTGGTGTCTGTTCTGGCCAGTCAGGTGTCTTCTTCTATGTCTTCTTTTCTTCTTAATCTGTTTATTTGGGATGACAGCACTACGAATGTTGATGTTATCCAAACTGTTTGGTTTGTTTGACCAAATGCAATGTGCAATTTCAGTCAAACCCCCAGCCTATCGGGTGTAAAAACTTATTTGTGCCTACAAGATCGCGTGGCATGAGATCTCATCACACCCCTGGTAGATACATTTTGGTGAAACTAAAAAAATTACAACAGGAATATTTTATAGAGAGCATCTGTTAAAGTTAAATGGGACATTTTCTGGAACTTTCTGAGATATTTCCAGCTCACTGTGGCAGCAGACCTCCGAGCTCTTCCTCTCAGACAAAAAGACAGAATCTCTCTGGTCCAAACGTCATACTTTCTTCTGATGCGAGAAACTTTTTCATGTGGTAATTTCTGGTGCACACAAACCTTTTTTCTAACCATGTCCCTCCAGGAGTTTTGTACCAGAATTCTAGCTTTTGAAAGAAAAAAAAATCTCAAACTGATTGAAAAGAAATATCTTAAAGTACCTTTTACCAGTGAGAGCTTCCCATTTACATAAGCTGTTGCAGCTGTTAAGGATATTAAAACAGATAGGTGTCTTCATTGGACAGAGTAGGAATAGTTAAAGAGAACCAACAAAGGGGCCTCAGTGATTTTTGGGGGCATTAATTGATAAATGATGAACCCATATAAAAAGATGAACTTCAAATCAAGGCAGTGTGTTAATCAAGCACAATTACATTTTAAAACTGCTTAAAACAAGCATTAAAAGATGCATGACATAAGGCACAACTTGGAAAGTACAATCAAAAATGTGTTGCCTGCCAATTGTAATACATGAATGTCCTTATCCCTGCATGCATGCTCCAGGGAGTTTCTCCTGATTTTTTCCCACTGCAATCAAACAAAAACGTCACCCCCCACAGCTTAAGGCAGAATTGTACTGGTTGCACTGTCCTCACACATGCACTGCTGAAAATCTTAAAATTCAGGATCTCTGCCCCTGAAAGTTTCATGTTCACACTCGCCCTCACAGCTGTAAGTTTACCCTGTCAGGGTATGGAAGGTGGTCGGGGGAGGGGAAAGTAGTCGGAGGCTGGCAAGAAAAAGTTTCAGTAAAGTTGTTTTATTCATTTTTTTAAGCATATGCTGTTTTAATGGAGTGGATGTATAGCGGCTGTGTCATGGCTTGATTTTCATTTTAGTGTGTTTGTTTACACATCAGGGCTTTCATACTGTTTGCGCGAGTATTGCATCCTCACACCTGATATGCGCCTCATCTTGAATCTTGAGAGTAGAAGGCTTCAGGTTCAGGTTACTTTATTTGTACTTGTAGGTAGATTTGTTTTGCAGCCAGTAAGCTTACAGCATTCATTAATTGGATACAGTCTATTTTAGCTGACTTTGTACATGCTTTTACAAAAACAAAGATTAACCTTTAAAACAAAAAATGCAACATATGCTTATATATTTTCTTAGACATGCATGAATTTAACTTGGCTCCCACATTTAAAATCAACTGAATGACCCTCCACCCAACCCCCAGAGAGGTACCGTGAAATAGATAAGAAATTTAACAAATCAATAGGTCTTAATTGAACTAGGGTAAAAACAAGTTTAGGATTTAAATGTAGGAATAAATACCTTAATAAATAAACAAATAAATAAGTGTGTGCAAAATATGGCTACAACTTATCAGATCAGCAATAGCATCAGGAACAAAGCTTTTTCTGTATCACTTTCTTCTGCACCTTGGGACTAAAATCCTCCATCCAGAGGGGAGAAGCTGAAATTCAGTGTGCAAAAGGGTGGGAGACAAACAGAGGGAGACAGAGTTAGCTACCAGCTGTAACTGTCTAGTATACAGGGATGCTGGAAAGAGCCGTGGCTAACCTATCAGCCGACTCAACCATCCCACTACACAGTTCAAAGATTTTTTTTCTCTTAAGAAGTGTGGCTGAACCATGACACTAAAGAAAAAGACAAGACTGATTCAATAACAGCACAATAGAGCATGGGCATTAATGTTTAATCAGTGTGAAATTGGACAGTTTCCTTAAACAATGTTGGTAAATCTTTTTACACAGCGCTTCACAGTTAGCTTCAAAGTTCCGTTTCGAATCACTGATTGTCTCCGGGTATTTAGAGGATTGCACATACTCTGATTGAAGTGGAATCATTTTGTTGAGGTTCCCTCTTAATATCAATCAGTTTATCCTTGGTTTTTGATGTATTTAGCTGAAGGTAAGACTCCTGGCCGAGGCCGGTCTCATTCAGAGTCATCAGCAAACCTCATGATGGCTCTGTCATCATATTTGCTCTGACGTGCATTTGTATACAAAATAAACAACAGAGGTGACAGCACACACCCTTGTGGTGAACCTGTGGATGAACATTTTTGATCAGATAAAATGTTGTTTAGCCTGATGCTTTGTGTCCTGTTTGTTAAAAAGTTAAGTTGTTCCTAAGATTAAATTGCTGTAAAAGCCTTCTGGTCAAGATGTGGGGCTGGATAAAAGCAGAAGAAAAGTCTACAGCTTAAAGGCTCTAGTCCCATTATTATCTATTTGCTTATTTTTATGTCTCTCAGCTATAATAGAAAAAACAACGGTAAACAGGGAGCCATATTTATCTAATTTTACTGATATGTATGTCCACATTGGTAAAGTATGACACAGGCAAGATAAACACAGTACGGTTACACTTCCATTACCAGTTTTTTATTGCGCTGTTTAGATTTTGTGCAATTCTAAGAGTAATAAAAATGCAGCTACACTTAAAAAATGTATCCACAAAGCTTACATAGCGGCTTTGTTAGCTTAGCTTAAGCAACCATAGTTGAATAGCTAGCAGTAGCCTGAGCAATGTTTTAACTTTTGGTATCCTGTTTCCTTAACCCTTATCCTAACCCGAAATAGAAGTTTAATCTGATTTTATTTTGAAAGTTTTAGTGTGTATTCCCATTCTGAGAATAATGTTGGGGAATTTTTAGAAATTTTGTGCATGTATGAAACCAATATAACCCTCCTGATAGCAAATCAGTTCTTATAGAAACAGTCTGCAGGTGTAGTCTCATACACAGTGGGGTTGTGTGGTCCATACCTGTGCTTTTTTCTTGCCAGATTAACACAAAAACCTCTGTTACTTCAGCTTCAGCATGCCTCCCCCTCCATTGCATCTAAAAAAAATTTGTGTTCATTTGCCCAGGGCCATGAATTCCTGGTCAACCTGCTGATATTTTAACAAACCTCGGGAGATAGCCACTAACATGCTGATCGCCTGGGGCCAAATGTAAATGAGGGATTTAGCACATAAGCCCACTGATCTCTGAATTAGGTTCTACTAGAGACAATAAATGAGCTGTTTTCAGTCAGATATTTGCAAGACCACACAACATGGTACACTGAAATGAAGAAAGAAACAGGTGATCCTATTTAAAGCTTCCTCACATGTCTGGATAAGCTGAAAGTTATTGAACATCCTCAGGGGGAGTAGGATTTTACATATTGTTACCTGTGATATTTACCATGAATAGGCACCCCTGTATCATCAGATGAATAGTGTGTGGTCTGTTATTACCTCAGAAATACTGTATTATTCTCTGTTTGAGCAGAATAAGTGTTAAAGCTCTCCATATATACAGTGCTTCCTTCTGCGTAAGAGGGAATGTGTCGCCAACTGGATAAACAGCATATTTAGAGATTGCTTCCTAATTCAGATTTTCTAGAAAGGTTTTGCTCATTCAAAGGGAGCTCATTTTTTGTTGGTTGAATGTAGCTGTTAGGTTGGCAGAAGCACAGGGAGCTGGGGACTCATGTACAAAGGAGCACAGACGGCAGATGGAGAAGTAGCAGCGAGGAGAGGGCCGTGAAGCCAGAAGCAGAATATGTACCGAGAAAAATGTCGTCTTGCTGTGAAAATTGCCTTTGATTTTGGTTTCTGAGGCTCAACGCACACACAAATACACACAGCAGAAAAAAAATTGACAACAATTAAAAAATACGCTATTGTCATGTTTATTCTGGTTTCAGAAATAAACTCAGTTAAGATCTGCATATTTTTAAATCTAGGAGTGATGTTTCGGGTCTTTTAAATCATTCAGGACTGTGGGTTGTTGCTCTGGCAGACTCTGTTATCAGAAGCACAACAGTCGAGCATAAAGAGAGGCGATTTCCTGCAGGATAAGCACCCTCTGTCCACACTTCACTACCACACACTTCAGCACTTACTTCACACACCCACAAACCTGTGAATGATAGTTTCACATTCTCTACACAGAAACATGAGAGATATTTTTTTTTAGCTACAAGCAAATTCTATGTTACAAAAATGCTTTTCTATTTTCAGGGCCTGTCAGGGTGCAGGATAGGTGCCCTCCCCTTATAAGCTTTGCTTTGTGTTGGTCACTGACATACCTCATTATTCTTCAAAGCCTTAATTGATCAGTCTGATTATGCCTCTGCCTCAGTGATAGCTAAGGGCCAGGGGCATTATGTATTCTGCTTGTCCATCCACACATCTGGCAAAAGGTGCATAAGGGCCATGCTTGGGAACAGGATATCTCAACAATGGTTTGAGGTTTTTTCTTCAAGCGTTGAAGAAAAGTCCACTCTGACTCAAACATGATCCTAGATCAAAAGTCAGTCTCACTGGGCCTCATGTTTATCCCTTCCTTGTGGGTGCAAAATACCAGGAATGCTCGCATCATTCTGTGCACACTGACCTCCTGATGATGTGATTGGATTTTGAAGGTCTAGTTCATGGGGCCTTACAATGGTCCTCCCTTGTTTGTAAGCCTGATATCTCAAGAGTCCTTTGAAGGATATCTTCATTCTCTGCACAAATGCCAACTTTGATGCAAGAATGCACTGAATACAGTTTGGAGGCACAACGTACCACTGTGCTTTCCAAGGTTGTCTGGCTGCACTCTGTCGATATCAGACACCCATTCTCACAGATTGTTACTGTATGACACTGCCTCTGTCAGAACAGAGCGCCCATGATTTGCCAGTACAACATATTTTCAGTGTTAGATTTGTTTTTAAAATTCAACTTTATTCATAAATAAATTCATTTAAAAAAATACATGAAATTACTAAACTGTAATCATTACAGTCTCAGCAACGTGTCATAGATAAAACAGAAAACGTTCAGAGATCTAACCTGGGGTTAAACTAAGCATAGAAGTAGATATGCTAATGGTGGCTTGCTACTAAGTCAACATGACTATATAAGCCGATGAAAGTAAGTTAGGTATGGGAACATGAGCTTTGTACATGACGTAGCTGCGTAGCTTATGTTGCTAACAAAGCTAACATCAGCTTCATAGCTTTGTTAGCACGGTATCTATGAGCATATTTAGCTTATTTTTTAGTTACATTAGCTTATAAGCTCCATTATCTATGTAGCTTCTGTACTTAACAAAACTAACGTTAGCTTTGTAGCTTTGTTGCCAAGGATATCCATGACCATCTTGAACTTAATATTTAGCTGCTTTAGCTTCTTAGATCCATTGTCTACTTAGCTTATGTAGCTAACAAAACTATTTTTAGCGTTGTGTCTTTGTTAGTATAGATAGCCATAAGCATCTCTAAATTTATCTATAGCTACTTCAGCTATTTAGCTCTGTTGTCTACATAGCTTATGTAGCTAAGAAACTATTCTTAGCATTGTATCTTTGTTAGTCATATAGATATCCATAAGCATCTTAAACTTTATCTTTAACTACATTGGCTATTTAGCTCTGTTGTCTACATAGCTTATGTAGCTAACGAAAGTAATATTATATTTACAGCTTTGTTAGTATAGATGTCCAAGTGCCTCATTAGCTTCATCTTTAACTACGATAGCTATTTTGCTCTGTTATCTACATAGCATATGCAGCTAACATAGTTACGTAAGCTACATTTGTCATGTCAGAATGTTTTCATTGAGGACAAGCTTTTTTCTTGTAAGCAAGTTGCTTTATTAAATATTTTAGAATTCGGTTTTGCAGGTCAGGTTTAACTTTTAGCTTATGGTCTCATAACCCTTATCTTAACATTTACTGAAATTTTAATCTGATTTCATTTTAAAAGTTTTACCTATCTTTCTGTCTTTCTGTTCTGGCAGATGTGGCATCTCACGGTATTGATCTGGGAGCTACAGTCTCAACCAGACCCTTATCGTACTTTCACTGTCTTTCAGTCCTATAAGTTGCAGATCCATCTAACTAAGGTAGTAGTTCTTGTTATATAGCTGACCCAATCAAAATGACTATAACTTTTGGCTATGTGACATATTACATGCAGCAAAAACAACACTTTTCCTTCTCTGCTCGCCGTATCTTGTAAGGACTCTGGGAGGAGCTTGCATTTGTCACATATGGTGCATGTGATCATTTAAGCATTGGTAACTTATTAAAACAAAACTACTCATAAGAATTAGCGCTGGGTTATAAATCAGAGTTCTAATTTAATTTACTATCATGGACTCAATGCAGATGTCAAAATCATATTATTTTTCAAACTGAAATGGTGTAGTCAAGAGCCAAAAAAGTAAAAAAAAAAGATGTAGTGTTTTTGTCTCACACTGAACTCAGATCATGAATGAAAGCAGATTATGCTTTACAATATCTGAAATAACTCCTCTAAACTCCTCTCTGACTATAAAACTAAGGCCTCTTGACTTGACATAGCCTCAGGTTTTTATGACTTAAAAGACTCAATCCTCTCCCTAAGCCTAAAGTGTGAGAATCTCGGCCGTTGCCTGGCAGCGTGCACCGAGGCAGAGCAGGTACTCAGGAGTATATGAAGGTCTGTAGCACTTTTGAATGAATGATTGTACCTTCATGAAAGCCTTGTGTTAGAGGTTGAGGATCTATAGTAGATCTTTAGAAGAAAAAGTCTGGAGAGAAGAGAGAGCCTTGGGACTATGGGATAAGAGTTGGCATTTTCTCTTTGAATAGGAAGAAATCGTACTTGGTAAATAATAGTAAGGACTATTCCTCTGTTTTTTAAAATAGTATTGAAATTTTGCTTTTAGTTTTTATGAAGCACTTCTCTCAGGAGGAACTGCTAATGCTTTCATTGATACCCCCCCCCCCCCCCCAAAAAAAAAAAAAATATGAAAGATTTTTTTTATTAAATCTTAAACATAAAAATCATACTGGTCAGAACAATTCATAGTGCGGGGGTGGATGAACATATACCAGTCTGTCCATTTTTAATGAAAGCTCTTTTCCTCTGTTGTCTTTTCATCAGTAAACCATCCCTACTCTCACAGACAGATGATTTAAACTTTCTACAATGTGCAAAGACAAGAGGTGGTCATATAGGGACTATTAATAACCCCTAACCTCTAGAGGCAGACTGGGGGTTCCTCCCCTGGGATTTTCAAGCTCGATTTTTATGCTGTTTTATGCACTTTAAACACTTTATTTATCACCAGTGTGGCCTCAGAAAATCTTAAATGTGTATTTTCAAATTTAATTCAACATTTATTTTTAGTCTAGAAGGGCAACCTTCAATGCAGCCCAGAGTGTTTGTATGGAAACCTCTCCTTGGTACAAAGCACATGAAAGCCTGCTTGAAGTTTGCAAAACAAACTCCACGTGAAAGCCAAGTGACAAAAAAATACCACCCTTGGTAATAACCCAGCCTTAAAGGGGCCAGTCCTTATTTTTTTGGGGCGAATCATGACCTTGGCTGTAAAATGGGGCACTGCCACAATTTGACTGTCTTTATTTAAGAATTTAGAGTGCACAAATCTTTGCCACAGACTGCATACAGAGTGCACCAATAAAGAATTAGCTTTTGATATCAGATTGCTTATTGAACCAAGCTGTCACCATGGTTATTTATGCTGTAAAATTGGACATTTTAACAAAAGTCAATGGCTACAATCTGGCACATTTACATGCCCATTAATTTGCACTGTCTCTTGTAATAAATAAAGCAAATTAAAAAAAGTGGGAAAGGGGATTCCTTGGCTTTTGCAGCCAGTCTCAAGTGGATACTCCACGATATGCAGGTTTTTTTTAAACTTCTGACACTGGAGATTGCAGCTTAGTAAATGCATGCTAAAACGTTGTGGACAATTTTTCAATTACAGCAGGAAGTAGAACACCTTGGACACAAACAATTGTATCACTTGGTCTTGATTTCTGTGTTCATATGGAAAATCTTTTAAAAGAGGAGTGTGGGTTTATGACAGTTTGCTGAATGTACAGTAAGCCATGTATTAGTCTTACATCTCTATTGTTGCAGACAAAATGGCTTGATGAGTAGGAAAAAGAGCACAAACATGAAGCCCCTTGTAGATGATGATGCTGTAAGCCCTAAGCTCTTAGTATATCAAGGGGTGGCCCCCTATGCCTCTAACAAACATCATACAGACCGCCTACAAAAACCAGTCTTGGTAAGCATAAAAGTTTCAAGTGTTTTGAGTTTAACCCTTTAGGATCTTAAGAGAAACCCTTCTGCCTGGACAGCTGTCGCTGATTATTCCACAAAGTCCATCCTACATCACAAGCTAGCATCAAAACTGTGGCATCAAAGTTTCTCTTGCCAGATTTCTCAGAGTGTCCTGATCCTTGAAATTTTTCAGTAGAGAAACTCTGATCCCTAATTGGTTCAGAAAAAAAACCCTCATGGTGTGTTTTTTTGTTGGGAAAGCCTTTGAAAGTGGGTGTAAAGTGAATTTAGCTCTATTGAGGATGATTTCAAAGCTGCTTTTTTCTGTATGGTCAGCACATGTGAGAGGTCTTTTATCCTTCTCAAAAGCTGGAGGAATGAGACAGTCTGAAGCCCAGTGACTCCAAACTCTATTGTCTGTGTACGGCTCCTCGCTGAGGTCATGCAGAAGGACTGCTTCACACAAACAAACACACGAAGATCTCAGGCAGCTTATGCTGTATTTACTATCAGGGGGATAAAAGCCAAGGTTGCAGTGAAATTGGCATTGAAAATGTGTGTGTGTTTGCATGGGTGTATGTGTGCCATTCTGTGTTTGCACCAGCTAAGTGGAGCCCGAACTTGGCCTGCAGGCTTTTTGGAGGATACATGAGCTCTGATTATATTAGCTGTCTCCTCACCTCAGCATGTTGTAGCTGTGTCTGCCAAACCAGAAAGTGCTGAACTTTTCACCTCTGCTGCGTTTTAACACAGTGACGGTATACCATGTTCCAGCTAACAGAGCTGAACCTGTATATGTGCTAGCTGTGGAGGTGTTACATCTCCATTTTTATGGCACCATTTCTGATTCCCTTATTCATCAGGATACAGCGATGCCCTGTCATTTCAGCATGAAAGTGCAGGATTAGCAGCACATTTTAACACAGGGAGGTTTAAAGAAGTATTTTTATCATGATTTGCACACAACGATGGTGTTGGATGTAAATAACTCCAGAACAAACAGCTTTAAAGTTGTTCTCAGAAGAGCTAATTGAGATTTCCCTTCAGCCTACACATTCAGTAATGTTTGCATACAGTGTTTAGTCCACCTGCACCTCTGTTTCCTCCTGCACACATTAAGTTACACACTCACAGGAATACTGTGGATAGTTGTGCATCATTCATACACACTAAGACAGAAAAAGATCCTTCTTCTCCCTCTTTTATGATCCCTTTACAATGTCCTCTCATTATTTCCTTCGTCATCACTATTGTCCTTCTGTGCAGGTGGGTAAATCAGACTCACAATGCATCATCCTTTCTGCCTGCTTGTTTAAGTGGCAGCAATTTAGTAGCTCTGTTAGCCCAGCGCTAACAAGACCATTTACTGTGCAAACCTCTCCTTAATAACACTGATTGGCTGCCACGCTGGCATCAGCAGTAAGGGTTGTTATTTTTTCACACACACACACAACCACAGTTTAATAAAAGAACATTTTATTAAAATTACAAGTCAGATAAAGTATAGAGGTTATCTTGTGGTTCAGTCCTCCATTAAGGAAACTGTTAATTTTCTTGAAATGTGTTGTAACGATGTAAACTACACAGTGAAATATGATAAAAACAAACTTTCCTCATTCTTTTAAACAGTAATTACCCGCTTTGGCCTCATTATTTTCTTTCCAGCTTCTATGGAGTATTCTTTCCAGCATAATTTACATCTCATTTATAAGTGGGCTCAGACCCAACCAATAAATACAGCATCTTCATAGAGATCTTACTTAATAAAAAGGTATCCTGACACTTCCTTGATGTTATTATAGCAGGAACACATCCAATCAGTTCAGGTACTCTGCTAATGGGAGTGTTCCTTAGGGATTAAAATTGTCTGCATGTTTTAATGTATTTTTCCGCAGGTGGAAATAAGCTAAAGGGACAGCAGTTTCGTCTGGACTGGGCCTGGATCTCTCTGGAGAAGGAGTACTATGTTGTGGACGAGGAGGACAAGTTCCTAGAGGTGGAGTTGAAGCGGAGAGGCTACCTGGGAGAGACATCCTTCATTGGTGAGTCTGTTTTTCATTGTGCCTCTCTTGCTTTTTCATCAAAAGCTCCATTCAGTCCATATTCTAACAATAGGTACCTGGAGACATCTAGGAATTTGCGATTAGTCCCCTGTGTCAGAGTTAGGTGTGGTGCATTCACAGTGGATAAGCAAAATCTGTTATTTACTCAGATTTACTGACATCTCAGATTGAAAATGTTAAAGCACTGGCATCCAGTTTGTCTAATGGGAAAGCTTAAGATCCATTAGGCAGTTAGCAGCTGATGTCCTGACTTTTCTCCTGGCTCTTTTATCAAGTCAAGAAATCAGTTTTTAAAATATGTAGTTTTTTACTATCTACTTTGAAAACTGATAAACAATCAGTCCCCCTTTTATGGGGCAAGGAATCATATGTGGTCACTTCAGCTGACTTCCTTCGTGGTGTCCCCCCAACTCTCTGTGATACAGTAGAACCAGAATGATTTATGTAGGCCAGTCAGTGGAGATCAGTTAATGACTCAGAAAGTGACATCACACCATTGGCCCAATCAGCAGTGGCCCAGAGCGTCTCAAACTTTCTGTTTCCTGCAGAACTTGAAAAATGCTGTTTTACATCTCTTTTGGTCCCAAACAAATGGTTCTACCATCTACCGCTCCCTCCGTCCTGAGCCATGATTGGTTGCGAGTACTAGCCTCCTCATCGGCTGGAGCATCGTCCCTTGCTGGTTTTCCTCCAGTGAGAATGCAGCGCGAGGAGGCATTGCAGAAGTGTGTTATTCTTTTAGATGGCTTCAATAACAAGACCGTGACAGGTTGTGTTGTTTTTGTGGGCATACAACACTAAAATAAATAGTTTACTACAGCTTGAACAGGTATAAAAGATGATAGGAACACTGACACTTTAAACAAGGTTCATCGAGGCAGTGAGAACCAGAGCCAAATGGATAAGAATCTTTAACAGATAAATTAGTAACTCAGGAGTCCATTAGGTGTCAGCTGAATAAAATAAACATTCAGCTTAATTTTACATATAAAGACCCTTCACACCTGCCTGAGCAAGACTTAGAAATGTTCATGAAATCTGCAGTTTTTATTTAATTTTAGAATAGACAGTTGATTAACAGTTAGCGTTTTATTGTTAGTATAAATTCACTACCATTAAAGACTTATATCTGGCAAAAAAAAAGAAAAAGAATCTCCATTGACTCAGTGTCTGTCTCTATCAGTGAAATTTGACACATCTCTGTAGTGTTTCATATCTACACAGAGAAGAGCTTTATTAAGAGAGACAGAGAGAACAGCATGTAGCTATACATTTAAGTAACCACTAACAATAAATTTAGCTAACAAAAAATAACAATAATGACAAAATCCTTCTGCCAGTCAGGCATTTCAACAGGCATCACAGATAGTTGCGTTCAGCCATATACTAGGTTTTCACCTAGTCTTGTTTATATTTCTATTTTTGTTTAATAGACATGAGAGCCAAAATAGTATCAAATATAAGAGCCAAAAGACAAGCACTTATTACTGAGCTGAGCCAAATTATCTAGATCCCTAAAAAGAGCCGTAGTTCCCATCACTACCAGTGAGGCTGGATGAACTTTGGCTGTAACCTTGCAAAGCAGATGGATCTGCTCGTTTCCTTGTTTTTTCCACTGGCGAATCTGTCTCGCTAAGCTCCCTTCTGAACTGTTTGGGCCCGGTTAGAAAATGACAGGACCAATCAGCGACGAGGGGCAGTACTTTCAGGCGCAGCATAGTCGTGACGTAAACAAGCAGCAGCAAGAGCTAGTGCAGTTATGGAGGAAGATATTAGCGTGGATGCTGCTAAAGCGCCAGTCTGATTGGCCCGTAGAGATGTGACAGACAGAACGTTCACCCAATCACACTCCAAGTTTTTTTTCAAATCCTCTGTCTTTTCTCAAACGTTTCCTATTGAAGCTTTCCCAGATGGATGTGTGAAACACCTAAAAGAAAAGCGCACATAAAATTACTTATTATGCTTTCTAATTCAGCCTGAACTTCACTTTACCATTTCAAGTGTCTTGCTTATGTGATTGCTGATAGTGCACATAATTTTCTCAATTTGGACTAAGATTTATTTGCTTCCCATTTATCTTGAGGGGTGATTGCTGTTTCTCCTACTCCAGTGAAGCTCTGTCTATGAAAGTAAGTCCAAAAAAGCCTTTTCAATGCTTTCTCTCAGCAGACCTTTTAACCAGATTTGTCCTGAAAGCCAGAGTAATTTTGTTCAGCCTTGAGTCATTTTAGAATTCACGACGTTTTTTTCATGAGTTTCAGCAGGGTAGATGAAATAGCAGGAAGGTCAGTAAAGAGTCTCGTGCAGAGATTTAACTTCTTATTTAGAAGCAGGAAATAAAATAGAAAAGAGAGAATACTTGTGAAGCAGCATGCCTTTTGCCCCCAATGTTCTCAGTTTGGCTGTGTTTATCACATTGAGGACTTTAAATAGGCTTAAATGTACATTAGAAAATTGCCTGTAGTACTTTGCAGTGACCAGGTTTATAAAAACATCAAACAAAATGCAGAGCATAATATCTGTTGATGCAACTGAGGATTGGATGAAGAAATTAAATAAAATCATTGTAATCATAAGCATCCTAATTAACCAACTTGTAAGACTTGCCATCCGTCATTTCTCAGTGTTCAGGCAAAGCAAAGCTGTATCCTTGAGTGATTCTTAATCACTTTGAGTGTCTTTGATTTGGAGGTTGAAACAGCAGGCTGACTGTCAGACATTCAGTGGTGCAAGGTTGTCTGTTTGAGTTCTTATAGTCTGCCTCTTCCAGCGTTATTGAGAGTAGAAAATGGATAAATTCACACCTGCATTTGTTGGCTGTAGTCTACGCAGCTGTGTCTGTTATGTCAAACACTTTCTAGACACTAGAGTGAAGGCAATGCATGTCAATACATCGTCACATTATTGTTAAGTGGTTTTATGCTGGGAGGACTGATGTGCATTGGCAGAGCGTTGCACTCTGCTTATGTAGAAAGACTTCAGAAGAGAAATTATTTGGTCAAAATATGTTACAGTTTTTGCAGGTATTACAAATTTTTGTCTGTGCCTATATGGTTCCAGAAAATGGTAGACAAAATCAACACAGCTGGGTGGAAGGCTCCATTTGTATTCATAAAGTCAAGTTCTTCCACACCAAACTCATCAAACCATGTCCTTCTAGTCCTTGCTTTGTGCACTAGAGCACAGCCATGTTGAAATAGTAAAGGGCCTTCCCCAAACTGTTGCTACAAAGTTGGAAGCATAGCATTTTCTAGAATGTCTTGGTATGCTGAAGCATTGAGATTGCTCTTCACTGGAGATAAGAGGCCTAGCCCAAACCCTGAAAAACAACCCCATACTATTATCCCTCCTCCATAACTTCACAGTTTACACAATGCAGTCAAGCAGGTAATGTTTTCTATGATCTGCCAAACTCAGACTCGCCCGTCTGACTGCTGAATCCCACTTTCCTCTGACGGATCTGTAACACTGTTTAAAAATTTCCATGTGCTTTATAATTCTTTATTTCAAGGAAATATCGTAGACAAAACATGCAGACAATGTGAAGGAATCCTGTCCTGACACAGGCAGCAGCTGCAGACCTGAAAACTGCCCTTGAAAAGACAAGTCAGATCGAGTCCTCTTCAACTATTGTCAGAAGTCCGGTCCCTACTTGATTTTGATTGGCAAGTGAGAAAGAAGTGTCATTGACAAGCACAATGCTGTTCTAAAAAAAGGATGGTTTTCAACTGAAAGCATGGCAAAGCTGGCATCGATCACAGTACCACACTTGAAGTCACTGAGACCTTCAGAACAACCCATTTTTTATCACAAATGGTTGCAAATGTAGATGTCATGGGTAGGTTCTGGAGTTTATAAAGCTTTGGCAGCAGGTCTGATGGAAACAATTCTGTAGTTAACAGGTGTGGCCGAATACTTTTGTCCATATAGTGTAGTCGTAAATTAGTCACGACATTGTCACATCATATTACTCTAATTTAATTTTGTCCATCTATTTTTTCCTCCTCAAGATCCTAACAATTAAACTCATAATAATTCAGTTCAGTTACTGTTGAAGAAATGAAAGTGACTCCAGAGAAAAAAAGAAATCTGCCTGAATTTCCCTGTGCTGGTTTGCTCATGAATGGCCAATCAGAGCATTTAGCTAAATTGGGCAGTTAATTCTCTTGTCACGGCAGATTATAGTTATGTCTACAAAGTTAGATACACATTAATCAATAAATTCAAAAATAAAGTTAGGATAATTCTGGTTGTAACACTCATTTTTTAAAATGAAGAAGAAAATGCCTTGTGCTGCAATTCTCTCATAGCCAGCCATAAACAAGCTGAGTATTTTAAAAAGCCTTCTGACCAACAGATGGAGGAGATTATGTGTCATATACAACAGCCTGGCAGGTTTTTGTGCCTCTGTGTGAGTGTTTGTGTCGGTTTTTGAGGTTAAAAGGATGATGATGTTGTCCCTGAACGTTCCTCTTAGCCCTGACTTTGTCATGCTTCAGCTCATTCGCAGTGGGACAGGCAGCAGCAGTAAGCAGCTTTTACTCTCTTCAACCTCTCATCATTATTCCGATCCTTGTTAATCGCTGGGTCAGGTGTTGTCATCACAGTGAAGCAGTTTATGAAAGCTTTAAGACTTATCTACCTGTGTGTGAGCCTGTGTGTGCCTCTCTGGAAGCTTTGTGTGTATCTCTCGGGCTCACATGAAAGCTTACGTTCTGACTCTCATCTCTTCACACAGTTGGTGTGTGAGCACCTGATTATCTCTGACCACAAGTATGACACATGCACAGACACTTTCAAGTCCGCCTGTTCAACCAACGTCTCACACGTCATGTTGACATTTTGATGCATCCATGTGAAATCACTTTCAATTTAGCCTGATATAACATAGGCAAAATATGTTAGAATGAAGCGTTTGATTGCATGGGTGCAGGGTTGAAATAGCATTAAAAGTAATAGTTACACCTTAAAGATCATATCTTGCACAAAGGCACCAACATTAATGTCATATCTGTATGAGCAGCACTCATCCAAGTTCATATTTCTATGCATTGGAGTCCATAAACCCAGTATGGGTCTGTTGAGGCACTGATGATGAAACATGGTCTAGTTTAGAGCAACACAGAATGAAAAACAGAAACTGATCAAAGTCTAATAACTTTCATAGATTTCAATTTGCTGGGCGGGTGCACAGAAGAATGGGAGCAAGAATGAACCAATAACAAGTGCAGCGACATACTCAAGGTGGACCAAAAAAAAGCAGCAACACAACACAATGTGCAATGCAATACAAGCCAATACTGCCACAACAATAATAGTGTTATTGATTGATGTTTAGTGTTAACTGAAGTCATTGAAAATGTAGTTTGAGTCACTCCAATGATCAAATATATTAAGATGAACTAAAGAAGTCAATTGTCTTGAACTTCATAAATGTTACAGTTACAAAGATTATACTGACCACCATGAAGTGGAGGTTATCAAGACAGGGGCTTATAAACGCTTAAATGTTCAAATGTTCACAAATTGAAAAGCAGTTAATAATGAAATGTCAGAGAGACAGGAAAAAGGTCATCAGAATGGCTTAGATTCCAAAGATATTGACAGTACATGAGATACAATATGATAATGGTATGGTAAGATATGATACTGTGTGATACAATATGATATGATACGTAACATACAATACGATACCATAAGATATGATACGATACTTGATGATACAATACAATGTGATATGATAATGTACGATACGATATGATAAAATACCATATGATCAATACTATATGATATGATACAATATGATACAATACGATACCATAGTATACAGCAGGCCTAATCAATTAGTGGACCAGGGGCCACATACGGCCCAGAACCAACCCCCAAGTGGCCCAGCCTGTGGTAATGCCAGAGATGCAGAGGGCAACCTGTTTCGCAAGCTTTCATAAATTCCCACAGAATTTCAGTCCGAGAATGCAACACTTCACGTTGCCTAGCAACAGTCCACCTACAATGCACTGCGCTGTTTTGAAGCGTGGCTATTGATGTTGACAGAAGTAGCCCCAAAAATACTGAGTATAAAACATGTCCTTTCCAACTGTAGCTACATCTGTGCAAATTTAGTTTGTATGCACTTTAAGATATGCCTGGGTAAGAAGTGACCAAAATTATTGTTTACAAAATTTTATTTTATTTTGTCTTTCTAGTTATTTTATTTTCATTCAAGTCAAAAATAAATTTCTTCTACCTCAGGTTATGTTCAAATTCAGCTCTGTTGTTGTGTTATTGTACACTTTTTCATGTGCTTTTGTCATGTTTCCAAATTTAAAAGGGAGGCTGTGAATAGAAATTGCATATTTTTCATCAAATTGATCTGTATTGGTTTGAAATTTCACATTACCAGCTGCTTACTGGGCGCCAAACAGGTCTGGCCCAGCTACATTTCTTGATTTTGAAATTTGGCCCAGTAGAATTTGTAATTAAATAGCCCTGGTATACGGAATCATATGTTACTATATGATACAGGACAAAATGATACGATGCAATATGATATGATTTGAAATGGTACGTCAGTCAGATACAAAATCGTATGAAGCAATATGGGATGGTGCAATATGAAACAAAATATTACAATGTGATGGGCCACAAAACGACATACAATGTCACATTGTTAAAATGTTGCAATCTCATTTAGCAGTTACTTTTGTCCAAAGCAATGCACATCTAAGAGTAAGTATAATACAAGCAAAGATCTACACAAGAGGAAACTACACCAAGTCCAGTTGGAAGAAGGTGTTGCCATGCAGTGTTAGAGGCAACACACATTGTGTATAGAAACAGTTTCTCTCCAAATAATAAACAGCAGTGAACCAGCTAACCATTAATGTGAGGCCATACATCATTACCATCAATAAAATTGTCTTCACCTACAAATGACCAAGGCACCAAGTGCTGGGTAGTTCACAAAGAGCTGGGCGCAAAACCCCCAGAAGTAGAGAGGGACTGTGCAAGCTAACTATATTAGGAGACTCATTCTACCAGTGGGGACAACAGCGGAGAAGAGTCTAGCTAAGTGCTTAGTGTTCTCTAAAGAGCTGGGTCTCTGGGACTCAGCTGATTAAAAGGCACTGGGTAGTTCATTCCACCACCAAGGGACAACAGAGGAGAAGAGTTGCCCTAATGACTTAAGGTCCTGATGGGATGGAGGTACCAGGTGCCCTTTGCTGGCTGAGAAGGAGTGTAGACCTGGATATGTGGTTTCTAGGGAAACAGACACAGTTTTAGTTTCTGCTTTAAGCAATGATTAAAGTAAAGTGTAGACCTGGATATGGTTTCTAGGGAAACAGACACAGTTTAAGTTTCTGCTTTAAGCAGTGATTAGAGTTTTAAATTTGATGTGAGCTGCAACTGGAAGCCAGAGAGATGAACAAATAAACTGGCAAGACTGAGCAGTCGAGGCCACATGAACCTTGAAGGTTAGCTGGTCATCAAGCGTGACACCTAGGTTTCAGGCAGATTTAGTGGGCAAGAGTATTTTTTAGCCAAGCCAGGTATTGATCTATGGTTGCATGGTGGGACTGGCTGGAATGATAATAAGTTCAGTCTTGTACAGGTTGTGCTCAAGGTGATGCTCCTTCATCCATTTAGAAATATCAGCCAAGCAGGATGAGATCGGGGCTGAGACAGTTGTGTCATCTGGTGGTAAGGAGAGGAAAAGTTGTGTATCATCTGCATGGCAGTGATAATAAAAGCAGTGTGAGTAGATGTTTGCACCAAGTGAGGTAGTGCAATCAAAATATGATCCAATTTGTGACAATAGGATACAATATGATTCTATTTACGAGGACATGCAACTATTTGGCACAAAAGGTTACCATACAATTGGATGTGACGTGATAACCTTATGACATGACAAGACATGAAACGTTACAACACGATACGATAAATAAACTTCAATACAACATGGTGTGGCAAGGAAATACCGGGCCAAATATCCTGGACATGCATTGTTACACTGCCATGATAATTTCAGTATTACTGTACTCCCCCCAACACATAACACTGTACACTGCTTCATCACTTATTTCACTTCATCTGAGTCATTTTTCCATTGCAGTATTTTTAAGTTGGACCAAACAACAACTCCATTACTGATGCTTTCCCACACTATGTGCAAGGTGAGTTTGTATGAGGTGTGTTAATGAAGGTTATCAGCAGGCATGAGCAAAGATCAATAAATACAACAAAAACAGAGCTGTAAGCAGAAAGATAATTAATGATGGAAGGAATCCATTAATTATAAAAAGATGAGAAAATTAAGAAGAGAAAGGAAAAATAAAGCCCCTCATACTGTAGGAACTGGGTGCAGAAGTGAACTCTGTGTGTGCAGAAAGATAGATTTAAGGATTACATTTGATTAGACAGGCAGTGTTAGGGGGTGGACAAGCAGCGGGAAAGACAGCCGGAGGTGTTTTCAGAAGTTTGCTGCCATTGCAAAGGTAAGCTAATGAAAGCTGCTGTGGTGCGAGGCCATGCTGGAGGACAGCTGTTATACATGTCCATCACAACAGGAAGTACAGGTAGAGAGGATCAGTGAGGAGAGAACGTAGAGATAAGATCAAGGTTCAAAGACGCCCCCGCAGAGCTGAGCTCCGGCTGAACGGGGCCAGGGAGTGTGGGGGGATCAGATCGGATGCTCCTCCGTTGATTTACAGAATTACTCCTCAGTTTCTCGCAACAAAGGCTGTGCACAACTACGATAACAACCCTCAGCTCATTCCTTCATGGGTGTGTGCCCTCTGCCTCCTGCTGTGTTCTCTTCTAATCAAGTTGCTTTTTCCTGCTATGTCTTCTGTGTGTGACACAGCCCACTTAACCTTTGTCACCTCTTCTATTTCATTTGTAATCTCTTCACATGTCAGTTCAACTCAGGAGATTACTCACTTTTTTTATTGGCTTTTCGTACAACGGATAACAAGAGAAGACTCCCTGCAACAGCTCCTAAGGAGAAAAATATAAATAAAGCAACAGAAACTTAAGCAAACAAAATATGCCATGAAAAGCATTAAAAGATACTTTAACATATGCTGCAAAAACCCCTCGTAATGCGAAGTTAATAAAAATGATCAAACCCAGTAGAGTATTTCTGTAGCCAGCCCTGATGATTACTGTGTGGAAATATAACACTTAAACTCTACACATCTCATTCTTCTTTGCAAAACTGCTCAAGCTCTGTCAGGTTGTATGGGGACCAGACATAAACAGCCCTTTTCAGTTTCAGCCACAAATTCTCTGTTGGACTGAGGTCTGGGCTTTGACTCAGCCACTCCAGAACATTCACCTTGTTGTCTTTCAACCGTTTCTGTGTAGTTTTCTTTGCATGCTATGGGCCATTGTCTTGCTGGAAAATAAATCTTCTCCCAAGCCGTAGTTCACTTGCAGACTGATTAAAATTGTCCAAGATTTTCCCATATTTTGCCTCATTCAGTTTACCCTCTACCTTTACAAGCCTTCCTGGGCTGGTTGCTGAGAAGCATCCCCACAGCATAATGCTGCCACCACTGTGCCTCACAGTGGGAATGGTGTGTTTCTGATGATGTGCTTGTCTTCCAGGTAGCCAAAAGCACCATTTTGGTCTCATCAGACCAAAGAACTTTCTTCCACTTACGCATTTCTTCCCACTGCCTTTTGGCAAACTTTAGTCAAGAATAAATATGAGTATTCTTCAACAAGGACTTTCACTTTGCCACTCTCCCATAAAGCTTTGATTGATGAAGAACCCCGGCGACAGTTGTTACATGCAGAGTCTCTCCCATCTCAGCTGCTGAAGCTTGTAACTCCTTCACAGTAGTCATAGGTGTCTTGTTGGCTTCTCTCTCTAGTCTCCTTCTTGCACGGGCCCTTAGTTTGTGAGGACAGCCTGATCCAGGCAGATTTACACATGTGCCATATTCCTCCTATTTGTTGATGATGTATTGAACTGATCTCTGGGGGATGTTCAGTGCTTTGGAAAAAAAATGTATCCATCCTCTGACTTTTCAGTTACCTTTCCTTTGAGTTGCTTGGAGTGTTCTTCTGTCTTGATGGTGTAATGGTAGCCAGGAATGCTGATTCCCTCTGATGTCACATTGACAGGAAAGGGATGAACATGAGGCCTTACAAACTTTACTTGTCACCTCTTAAACCTCCTCAGTTCATCCTTAAATCATTGTCAACATTTGTGCAAAGTTTGAAAAAAAAAAAAAAAAACATATATTTTTGACCTTGTTAACCAATAATTTTGTATTTTACCTCATATTTTCAACTCCAAACTTTGACTTCCTAATCCCATAGTTTGACCTTTAGACCCACAATTTAAAATTTTGAATCATATTTCGACTTTTTTTTCATGATTACAAATTTTATTTCATATTTTGACCTTTTAAACTCATGATTTTGACTTTCTTTCTAATACATTTGCCTTTAAAAAATTATTTTTCCATTTCATGTTTTGACCTTTTTGAACTAATAAATTTACTTTTCTCAGATTGTAAGGCTTTAAACTTATCTTTTTAACTTTTTAAATGTCAAAATCATTTATCATCAGTGCTACGTTTTGGGTTTTTTTTTTCATATTCTATTACTGGTGAAATAAGGTTGACAGTTTTTGGTTAAAAAGGTGACCCTCTTAGGCTCTCAGGTTAGACCTGAATCCAGGATCCAGCCCCTGCTGTGATTGAGATTGTCACACCCGCCTTAAAGCATTTCTGGGACAGCTCTTGACATATCTTTTGATACAAGTTTAAATACTTTTTTTTCTGTAATTAATTTTACTATAAATTAAGTCACAACAAAGGAATAAACATGAGTCCTGATGACCTTGATGTTTTACCTCCAAAATCAAAGTCAGTTTAACCTTTAGTCAGACTAGACATCTGTGCAAAGTTTGAAGAAAATCCCTCAAAGAGTTCTTGAGATACTGCATTCACAAGGCCATGGCTCCTCATCATGCCCTCGCACTGACTTATAACCCTGGGTGCGCCATAGGCAGTGTCATATATTCTCCCTCCACCCACTCATAATTAATCCATCTACCTTCTCTTCTTCCTCACTTGCTCCAGTAATTCTCTTGTTCCCTGTTTGTTCTCACTCTTGTCTTCTATTTTTCAACTTCCTCTCATAAGACTTCCTTCTCCACATATTCCTCTTCATTTCCTCTCCCCTCTCTTTTCTATCCTGTCTGCTCTAATATGACAGACCCCATGGGGAAACAAGATAGAATTGAATTCTCATTCTTCTTCTTTTCCCTCCTTGCATAATTCCTAGCTCATTCCTTGAAGACTCTTTTTCTTCCTCCCCCCTCTTGGCGCTGTCCTTTTCGCTGGTCTGTCCTTGCACTGAGAGATAAATTGAGGATAGTTAACAAGGTTTGCATTGGCCAGGTTAATCATCTCCTGTGGGATCTTCCCCAGCCTCATTATTGTGTCCAAGCTGGTAGATGGGGGGATAATGTAATATCGCCAAGAGAGAATAGAAACCGTCGCCCTTCGAACTTTTTTTTCTAAAGATTTCCAGTTTAGCTTTCTTGGTGTGAAATGACCTTTATGTATAATGAACATAAAAGGAGCTGCAATCATAAAGTGTTGGATGAAGTGCATTTCTTACGCTCAGCCAAACACAGCTTATTATGGCATTTGTTTCCAGTGAGAGATAAACCACAGCACAGAGGAAAAGAAAGGGAAGTTTGCACCTAGAAACAAAACTTTGTGACTATATGTGACTGATACAGAAACATAAACATGAGGATCTGTTGCTCTGAGGAACACAGATCAAAAGCCCTCTGGTGGGTATATTTCCACCCGCAGGGAAGGAGCTTCAATATGACCTAAGGCGAGGCGTGCCTTCTCTCCCCAGGGGGTCCAGCAAAGAAGCTCCACCCTTTTAAGATCAACAGTTCCTCTAGGTTGAAGACATCTTTGTGTGCGTGTGAGTTTTTTTGATGTGAATTGACTGATCATAAGGATAGAATGGATGAAGAGATAGTATCGATAAAAACATCCTGACTTTTCTTTATCACCTCATTTTTTCAGCCAGTTTCATTTTGGTACTCAATGTATAAGCCATTATTGTTGGTGGAGGCCTTTTTTTCAAATCTATGAACAGGAGATACAATGGAAATTATCCAAAGCACACACCAATGGTGGAATGTTTGTGTATTATTACATCCCCAGTAGTGATGTAATAATACCGGGGGATCGAATCCCAGTCTTGGTGCTGTTAAGTGCATGTCCTCCCCCAAGCCCTCTCTCCCCATATTACCTGTCTGTCTTCAGATGTCCTGTGTTAATAAAGGGAAAATAGAAACCCTTTTTAAAAGGGTAACTCATAACAGATTAATTATAGTTGCAAAAGTAATGCATTCTGCTTGTTCTGAAAAAAGTATGTATGTTTTCAGATTGCTTTGTAACATTTTACCCCAATACTGTACATGGCAGCCTGCTTTACCCGCTGCATAGGTTAACACTGCCATGTACAATTTTATCCAACTCCCTAGTCAGCCTGTTAACCTACTCGCAAAATGACTCGTGGGTTGCCTTGTTAGTCATAAATAGTCGTTAATAAAAGTCGTAAGTGAATTGTAGGTCACATGGATGTTTCACACTGGCGCACCTCTAGGGATGTTCCTAAGCAAAAAATTTCCCATCCCATTAAACACAAATTGCACTTGCATTTAGCTGACTAGTCCAAAGTCAAATAAATATATTCTGTAAACCAATTTCACACTGCAATGGTAAAACAACTACACGCTGTAACCGTAGAACGTTGGTTAACAGAATGTGGCTAATGCTAGCTGTTAGCCAACGTCTTTCCCACAGGAGGATATCGATGCTATCAGTTAGCAGTTGTTATAACATTACTAGCTACGATAGTCTAAGAACAAAAACAGTCATGGACTTCCTTGGAACAGTGAGGAGGTCGCATGCTCAATTGGCATTTTGGCAGATGTGCATATTTATCAAATGTCTGACACCGCTCACAAAATACAGGAGTTAACAAACTCGTAAATCAGCACATGAATGAGAGGATCTTTCACTGCTCAGCTGGTGTTTTATTCTAACTTCAGACCATGTTAACTAATTTACAATGGCGTTTGAATTTTAGTGGAGCATATTACTTGATGAGCAAGTTTTTGGATTATGACTACAAAATAAACAAAGAGGCAGTTATGATTGCTCTTGCCATATTCAACTTCTGAATTAAACTGTAATTCAACTGAATTACAGCATACCTGCAAACACTCCTATTTTCCCTGGGTTTCTCCTTATTTTAATCAATTTAAATCCACATTTATGATTTTCATTTGCCTTCTATATTTGTAATTGTTATACATGTTTTTTTTCCATCAACGATGTTTGTGTAGACATCGGATTTTTGAGAACAAAAATCAAGTCTGTTTGTTATTCCTTCCAGACATTGTTGAATTCCTGATGCATTTTATCAGGTGCAGAACGCAGCCATATCGGTTGTGTTTTTGGCTGAGGATACCAAAGTTGCCAGATCATATATGAATCCTATTACAATCCACAACTACAGTAGATAATTTTTCAACATCTCTGTACCTGTGAACTGGCAACCCACAACCTGATTAACTCTTTTTCTTTTGTTCTTTTTTCCAGCCCACACTTCTATCTGTTTCCATGTTCTGTATTGTTATAATACAACATAATTTATAATTTATATAATAATCAGCACTCACATATCTTGGTAACAGCGGGTTAGTATTTTTTAGTTTTTTTTTTTCCTCCGAAACACCTTCTAACTCCTGAAAACAGGCATTTGTTCTCAGAGTGTACAGTCATTAGATAAGAGTCGATGGTTGTAGGATTTTATCTGGCAACATGGTTGACCATCTTCTTTAGTCTTCCTCATTGAAAGTACGAACAGTGAACTCTCTCACTCCACAGTTTGTCCTTTTAAAAACAGAGCAGCAATAACGTCTGTTTTCTTTGGACCCTGGTGACCCTCTGTAACATCACAGCCTAGCTGAATTTTATATTTCTACAAGAGAAACTGAAAAACTTTAATAGAAAATTGCCACAAATATTGAAGAGTACATTTTGTTCTTCTAGAGAAGGTAGATTTTGTGAAGAGGGAGTGAATTTGAAGGTTTTTTTTTAACACTCACCTTAAGGTTTTATGAACACATTTCCTTATTTTGAACAGCAACTGTTACACAGAACATGACTTTTAAGGATGCAGCTATTTCACAATAAGGTGCTATTGATTAATTCACTTCTTCTTGTATCCACTTTTGCCACCCAGGATTGTACAACCCTAGATAAGAACACTTGACCCAGGTTAAACTGACAGGACCACTCAGCAAATGAACCAAAAGTTGTTCTGGCTGAACTTCCATTAGTAACACTGTACATTTCTCAGAAAGCCTTGCAGCAGCCTTGTGAGAGGAGGATATTTTATGACTTCTATCACTGTAGCAGCAGAGAGAAAGAGCATCATCTTCTTTTACTGGTGAGAAAAGAATAAGAAGAAGTCTGGATATGAAAAAAATGAAATTAATAAATGTGGTGTGTTTAATAAGCTGCAGGCTAAAGTCAAGACAGTTACTAGCTTTTATATTATAGTATCATGGTTAGCAAAGGTTCTCATGAATCATCTCATTTATCTGGACATTTGTCTAGAACTAGTGCAAACAACAAGTTGAGACAGAAGGATTTGCCGGACTTTTAGTGTACAATTGATTAGTTACCAAATGTACTGTATGCAAGAATACACTGAAACCTTATTGGACCGGAGTCCTGTATGTATATTCCTATATTCATGTAAAAATGTATATGTGGCTGTGGTAAAGAAGAAGTTACTTGTTATTATTGTTATAAATATTATATTCTTTCAACAGATGATTTTGTTAAGAGATGTGGATGTGAGATTAAGTACAGCACAAGCAAGGATCTAAACAGAGAGGAACAACATAAGTAAGCGCTATAAAATGTCTAAAGTCCGATCAGACACAAGTGCTGCCATGCAGTATTCCAGGCAATACACAGGATGCATTTTTAAATCGCATTATTATAGCTTTAAAGCACTTTTCCAGTTGTCTGACTACCCAAGGTGCTTTTTACACTTCAGGTCTTTCTCAGACATTCACATCACATTCACACTCTGATGGCAAAAGCTGCTATGTGAAGTGGCCATCAGCGTAAACTAATCCCTTTTACACATATTTTATACAGGCTATTATGTACCAGTTATCATCAACTGGAGGCCCGGGGGCCACATCAGGCCTCTCCATGGCTTCCCACCCGGCCCCCAGAGGATATTTTAATAATTGAGAAGGAATAAATATGGCATGTGATTTTTTAACTTCTTTTCTTATGCTTAAATAAAACCTTCAACTTAACATTTCAAACAAAAAGCAAATAGGTATTGTATTTCTGCAATTTTGTATGGAAAAAAAATCTAATTCCTGCTTTGATCAAAGCTGCATTCTTTAAGGCTCTTTGAGAGTGCAATTTTCCTTTCTGTGAATCTACATCAAATATCTGTTTCCTGCATGTGTATCTGACCAATCACGACACAACTTATTAGCATCAAACTCAGTGATCAGGATGGTTTCAGAAATATATAGCTAAAATATCTCAATCGCTCTCTTGTGGCTGACTTCAGTATACTGTAGGTGATAAGTATATAAGAGGTGATAAGTATATTGCCTCAATGTTAAAAGCTTAAAGTTCCATTCATTTTTAATGAAAAAAATGCATATTTACAAGAATATGTTGATTCAACCAAAATACTGATTTTAGTATAGTTTATTTCAATGACGGCCCCCACAGTGTCTGTCAAGAAAAAAGCTGGCCCCTGTGTGAATGAAGTTAATGACCCCTGTTTGGTTGAGAGCCCTAGCTACAACTGAACCACAGTCATGTGCTACACTAAATGGACAAAAGTATTTGGCCACCTGACCATTACACAAACAGGGTTTGTAATGACATTGTAATAAAATACATGTACTTTAATATAGAGTTGGCCCACTATGCAGCTAAAACAGCCTCCACTCTTCTTGGAAAGCTTTCCACAAGATTTTGGTGTGTTTTTGTTGGAATTTATGCCCATTCATCCTACAGAGCATTTGTGAGGTCAGGCACTTTTGTTTGACAGGAAGATCTGTCTCACAGTCTCCATTCTAGCGCATCCTAAAGGTGCTCCATGGGGTTGAGATCAGGGTTCTGTGCGGGCCAGTCAAGTTCCTCCATCAAACCACATGGTCCTTGCTTTGTGCACAAAGTTGGAAGCATAGCATTGTCCAAAATGTCTTGGTATGCTAAGGCATTTAGATTGACCTTTACTGAAGTTAAGGGGCCTAGCCCAAACCCTGAAAAACAGCCCCATACCATTTCTCCACAGAACATGTTTCTACTGCTCCACAGTCCACTGTCTCTGTACTTTACATCACTCCATTGGGCTTTGTGCATGTGGCTGCTTGGCCATGAAAACCCATTCCATGAAGCTCCAGTCACATACTTATCATGCTCACATTAATGCCATACCCTTCTAAATAAAATATAGATAAGCATCAAGCAAATAATTTGTTGTAGCTGAATTCTTTTACGTAGAATTGCTGTTAGCTTTGCTTAATAATACCCAGACTGTGTAGAGGCCTCCAAAGTTACATCTTCCACACTATCTCTAGATTAGTGAATGAACTGATCACCAAAGGTCCTCACATGTACATTGTAATGAATGAGCACAGCTGCTTAAATTTTGCATACAATGCCCTGCTCCTAGTTGGTACAGTAGGTATGCATGATCTAATGCATCCAGTCTCATCTGCATATGTTTTCCACCTTCTATCTGTGTTTGTGCGAGCTTTGTGCAGGAAAAAAAAGAAAACAAATCCTTTGTATTTGCAGGCGCATGCATCATCAGCCTGACTCTGCTCACCTTGCTCTCATGAGGAGCTGTGAATGTAGACAAAGGGAATAAACAGCCTGTTTCTGAGTGTAATACATCTTTGTATGGGTAATGCCACCTGGATTTTATTGATGTGCTTTTGATGTGAAACCCAGTAGTGCCAGTAAGCTCTTCTACTTTAAGGAAAGTGCATCGACAAGCACGAATGCTAGATGGATCTTTGTGAGGAGGAATCACATGAAAGAGCTGCTATTAATGAAATGAGAGACATTAGGAGAGAAATGGAGGTGACACTCACATGCATAATCGATCTTTGGGAAATAATCATGGTAGCTAATCCATCTCAGTAAGGTGGAATCTGCTTATTTAAATGCTTCAGTCACAATTTCATTTCACACATTCCTGAGGCACTGCAAGTGATCAGTGAAGAAAAATAGACCAGACGCTCCTTTTCTCACCACTTTCCGAGCAACATTAAAGGGTGTGAATATCTAATCTGTTTTTCATCTGCTTCTCTTTCCTATCTGTCACACTTTCATGGTCGCTTTCTTTGTTTTGTCTACCTGTCGGTCTGGCCTTTTACTTCCTCTTTATCTAAACTGTCTGTCACGTTCTGTATCTTCCAGGAATTGGCACCCAAGACGGCAGTGCAAAGACAGATGAGGATTTCAAGGGCAAATCCCAGAGGCAGGTCCAGTTTAACCCTGGGCAGACCACGGCCACATGGAGGGTTCGGATCCTGACTGATGGGAAGTATGAGCAGGCTGAGACCTTCCAGATTTTGCTGTCAGAGCCAGTGATGGGGGTGATGGAGTTTCCTGCTACGGCAACAGTTGAGATCCTGGATCCTAATGATGGTCAGTACTGTAATGCAATGCAACAAGTAATGCAATGCAACAGAGTATACTACTACATTTTTTTACACCAACATAATTCAGACTTTTTCCTGGCAGCCCACTAGTAACATTTCCAGAAGTCTGGTTGAGGCAATGTGTCAAAACAGCCTGGAATATTCAGGAAAATTCAACATAAGTAAGAGGAAAGGGGTGGTAGTATTTAAATCATGTAACCAGCGTGATCCTCATGTGTGTTAGGAAGCTGCTTCATAACAGCAGGGTCTCTTAAACTTGCTCATACTGTGAATACGCCCAATAATGCAGTGATATAAGACAAGAACAGACATGTCTTTACTCTAATACATCATTCTTTCAATTCTGTAGCTTCTTTTTAAAGTTACTAGAACCTCTGACCACTTTGTTCAATAAAACCCCGGATACATGGGGATTTAGTCGGAAGGTTGATCAGCTCAGGTTGAAATCTTGGTGTTTTGATTTAACTTAGCTCTAGCAGAGGTGCCAGCGAGTGTACAGAGCAACTGTGTTTACAGCTGCTTCTCCGTCCTCGTTTATCACCACAGCCCACTTCTTTTACTCATCTAGGGCTTTAAACAAGCAAGTCATAAGTAAAAACACACCTATTAACGGTTGTTTAAGCTGTTACAAGATGAATTGCTGTAGCAATGGGCTCAAGTGAAACTTAGTTGATCCATTACAGTACAGTGCTTGTGTTAAAACTCCAGACAGGCCGACATAGACGTTTTGCAAAGCGAGCACACTTGCTGTTTGTCATTTACATTAAACCTGAAGAGGAGAGAACACATTGTAGCTCATTACTGCGCTTCATGTTTATTACAAACACAAATGGGTGACGTTGTTGAGCTGTTGTCTGCTATGCTAACAGTGGCATCACCTATGCCTCGTGTATGCACTACAACACAACACATGCGTTTAAACCATTAATGACAGTGTTGCAAAAACCAATCTGTGGCATATATTTTCAAACAGTCTGGCGGCAGACCGCTCATCTCTTACAGACACTCTTACGGACTATTCATCTGAGACGCCGTCTATTTCAGAACAGAAGTGCCGTAATTTGCCGGTATAGTGTTTTAGGTTGTTTTGTTTTTTTTTATTTAATTAAGCGTTATTCATAAACAAAGTGTTGCAGTTGCATTCATGAAATAACCATATTGCAAACGTTATAGACTAAGCTATATTTCATGAATAAAACAGAGGGAAAGGTCAGCGGTCTAATCAGGGGTTAAATTTTGTACCTGTTTTAGAAGTGATTACACAAACAGTGGCTCGCTTTAGCTTTGGTGAAAGTTAGCATCGCTATGCTAGATAGATGCATTTATGTAGCTAATTTAACTTTGAGAATGTCAGCTTTAGCAAATGTAGCTGAGGCTAATGTAGCTGATAGAGAGCGTACCTATGTAGCTTATGCAGCTGCTTTGTGAGCTCAGTTTTAGCTAGCTGTTTTCTATGTAGCTTATGCAGCTTACAGAGCTGTACAGGCTTTTTTAGCCTCGTAAGAATGTTTTTATGGGGAACAAGCTTTTTCCTGTAAGAAGCCTGTTTACTCTGCTTTATTAGATGTATTTTTTTTTTAACTGGGTTTTAGTATTTTTTTAATACTCAGTGCCCCCGAGACCCCATTTTTCACCCAGTTTTAGTCATTAAAAAGTCTTGACATTTAAGTCTTAACTTTGAGTCCTATCGTTTGTTCTCTTGCCTGAATCTGGTGCCACTACTAGTACTTGTCTCTTTCATGCCGGCTAAATTAAACCTGCTTTATACACCTTTCCTGAGTTTACATAATTCTGGGTTCTGAGTCAAATGAACACTTTAGAAAGTGTTTTTTTTTTTTTTAGATATCTTAAAGTGTTATTTTTTAACACTCAGTGGTGGTTACATCTTAAAGTGTTCTTTTAACAAAATACTGTGTTATTTCCTCCAAATTGGTTGTAAGTCGGATGTATTTTTAATTAAATTATTTACACTATGCCAATTTAAAATCATAATATAAATATATTGCCATAGGGCCCTGAGTTGCATGCCTGCACTACCCTGTTTATGGAGTCGGAGACCACCCACTCCCACAGTCAGAAAGTGACCAACTTAGTAGAAACTACACTCATGGTGCAGAAGTGTTTAACATTAAAAATAATAATTCACAATTCAACAGGAGCAAAGAAATCCCAACAGTGATCACTGTACAACAGGCAAAATCTAAAATCAGCTAAACATCTAAAAACATCAGAAAGAAAAGATAACTTCAACACTGAAAGCCATTTACTCTGAACAGACTTTGAATTACACTTTGAGAGTTAAAAACAACTCCTTATTCAACATTCCAGTTTTTGCTGTGCAGGGAGCTGACCAATCAGAGGAAAGTGGGCTTGTAGGTTCTGAAATTGGCTGTGGCAGAATAAGGAGTGAATGGAGGATTTTTACAGACACTAGTGTGAGATAATTAGATTTTTGTGACTTTTAAATCCTGCAAATCTACTCCACACAGTAGGTTTTACTGAGGGAGAACATAAAGCTTGAAATGAGCATAATATATCCTCGAAGCTTCCCTGCAGTCTATATGATAGTTATGTTTGGCTCCACAGGGTGTTAGATTTCAGCTCTGACAGTTAATTGCCAAAGTTTCCTTAAAAGAGTTCAGAAGTTAAACTTGATTTGAGACTGTGTGCCATCTCAGATAAGTATGAAACATACAGAGCAAAGACATCATTTCTTCTTCTTTTTCTCTCTTAAAATAGGTCATTTATTTAGCTTGGTGCCACTTAATATTTATGAATGATAACCGAAAATCAAGCAGTCTCTATGGACAAACTATTAAAGGGATTGAAATTCAAGATGGTTGAGTTTTTACATCAACAGGGACAAGTGAATGGGTCTAAGATAAATATTTATTGTATCAGATGATGTGATAATTAAGGCTTGTCAGAAAATCTCCGATGCTTAGACTCTGCAGGGAGATTTTATGGATGTATATTTTGCTAAGTTAGAAGACATGTAGGGTATGTCATAATGCAAATGGATAAATCTGTCAAGCTGATAAGAACAGCTGATACCTCGACTGACAGCTCCAGCAGAAAGCTATAGCTAGCAGGAGAGCACTGAATACAGGATGATGCAGGAAACAAGCAACAGGCCCAGCATATAAAATATAGTGACTTTTTTTTTTTTACACCCAAAGCAGAAGTGTTTGCTTTTCCCACCTCAGTACACAAATATGATGACAGCAGCTACAGTGAAGTTTCTGACACTGTTAATGCTCACCACACAAAATCCCACCTGCCACTCAAGTATTCCTGGAATAAAGCACAGAACAAAATATAGGCAGTCCTTTGCTGCTGAAGACATTTGTCATGTGATGCATCAGTCAACTTGGCACACAGAATGAAGATGTCAATATCAACAAGCCGACTGTAGATCTGATCTCCAGTCCTGCTAAATATGGCCTCAGGTAAGGAATAGAGATAGGGATTTGACTTGACAGCCAGGAGACAATTAGGGATGTGGATGGTGCATTTTTCATCATTTTCTCACATTTTCATCATGTATGGAGAAAATTTTGACTGTTCCCAAATTTAACGAAATAGAGGAATTATAAAACTCTGTGATTTTTTTAAAATTCATTTATCCAAATTTAAAGCTGTTAGGGAATCTCCTTCAGCCCTGAGCAGCATTGACAGCTGCACTTTGAGGAGCAAATGTAACCAACATCATGTAAGTTAACCTATTATTTAAAAAAAACCTCAACATTTTATGGCCCCTTTCAATATCTCATGTAGCTACTAAGTCCCGTCACACACTAGATGATTTTTCATCTTTAATCCTGTGAACGTACACACCAGACAACTCAGCTGGATTGTCAGATCACTGGAAAAGTACAAAGTACGAAAAGTGGGTATGATCCAGCTGGTGATGCCACCTCGTCTGCTCGCTTTCATTGGTTGTTGTGAGTGCTCTGTCAGAGGCACTCAGATCTAGAATTGCAAATATCAAACTTGGATTCGCCCCCATGACTGTCGGTGAAGGTAAATCTTGTCTCAAATGGGGCTTAAAATCCTGTAGTGCTTTATGTAGCCAGTTTAAACCAAATGATTACATCAGTGCCTAAAAAATGTTTTTACCTTTTATTGATTTTTTATTAATCATGATCATTATAAGTAGGTTTTTCTGACAAAAAACCTCTTTAATGTCAATGTGAGAGCAGATTTCTACAAAGTAATGTTAATTAGATAAAAATACATAAAAAATAATAAACAATAAATGAATAGATAAATAAGGGACCTAACAGTTGGTGAAATGGGGATTGCCTGAGGGCAGTGAATGTTTCTCCATTGATTGTGGTATAAAGACACCTGTGTCCAATCAGTATTCCTGGCTACCATAACACCATGGAGACAAAAGAACACTCCAAGCAACTTTGATATAAAAAGTAGAGGTGTGACCCCTTGGACAAATTGCAATGTTTTGCTTTGTTTTACCTTTATTTTACCAAGTTTGTTCAGCTAAATGCTACTAGGCTAAATATTACACACTGCACCTTTAAACTTGCGCTTTATGAATCTTAGTATATGTTAAGTTGTGACCAATGCCATGCATGAGAAATGTTTTACTAAACACTTGAACACTTGACTAAAGCACTGATGATGTTTTATTTCATAAAATCCAATACAACAATAAGAAGAATGGAAACTGAGTTTAATTGCTTATTTATTTGTCCAGTTTCAGTTACGTCAAATTTAACCATAACTGCCTAAAGGCTCATTTATGCTCTGTATCTGCACAGATACAGACAGAGCTTTTGGTCCCCACTCTGTATTCATTTTGTCCATTTTTCGTTTGTTCTCCCCAAGCTCATGGATAAAACCAAACGTTGCAGGACCATTGGAAATCATTTGGGCAGTGTTGAGCAATAAAGCCAACAGTTCAACCCAAAGTGGCAAAGCACAACGAAGAAGAATCATTTGAAAAAGGGCTGAACTTAATCAAGTTTCTAAAGGAAATATCGCTATTGAGTGAGTTGTTGGGAAATACAAACATATCAAGGATGTTAGCTCATATGGGCATGCGTAAGGAATGAGTACAAAAAGACCAGGATAACTGATTAGAAGATGGTAAATATCAAACTGTGGAAAAGGGGGCATTTCTGTATTTCCAAAAAACTGAATTGCAGACTTGTTCCAAGTGCGCCACTGGTTAAGTTTTCCTGCGTTCCGCCGGCCTAAGGTTGTCGATCCCTCGTCCAGACTATTCATATTACTGTAGAAAAGTTAATAATTGGTCAAACGCTCATTAAAAAGTACAGAAGTTGTCTTTTACACCAAGAGGTCTGTAAGGCTTACTCTCTAAATAGCTTCTAATCTGCCACTTTCATTCTCCACTTTCTTTGTGTTGTTGGCTGCAAATTGAAATGTTAATGGATTATTGAGCAGTGCGACAAACTGTCTGCCCTCCTCCATCACGGCTTGATTTACTTTACTGCAGCTTTTAAATCCATTTTTTTTCCCACGTATGCATTATCGCTATCCTCTGTGCAACTTTTAAAATAATTATAGCTGTGCGACAAAGATGGAAACACCGAAGCTTCCATTACAGTGCCACACAGCAGCCACTCTCCTCTCTCTCCCACTTCATTTGTCTCCTCGTTGGGTCGCTTTCGCTATGTTGTGATCCCTCTCTCACATCCTCCCTGCTCAATCTATCCTCCCCTGTGGGTTAATTATGGTGTGTGTGGAGGACAGGGGCTGTTTTGTTTTCTGTCGTCTCAGGGGGTTTGTCTAACGTGACAGAGATGTGCCACTCTGTGCTATAATGGGCCTGTGAAGCTTCAGCTATGCCTGTTGCATTAGTTGTACTCCAGCTTCTGCCTTTAATGATGAAAACTGGCTATCTGGTCTTCTGCTTTAGCCTGGAGATTGCCTCCCCATGAGGATGAGTTAGTTAGGCTAATAGGTTGAGAGGAGGAGAGGGGACCACTAAGCCTTAACCAAAAGCCAAATTAAATCCAGCATAATATGTGGAGTTCATCCTAACGGCTGCTTGGAAACTGTGTTTGTCTGTTTAAGTGCCTGGAGCTTATCTTTAGTGTTGTTTTTGTTGGTTGTAGTTGTAAGAAAGCGTGCACTCTAACACCCTTCTGTGGGTTAGCATGGTGCTGCTTTGATTAATAAAAAGAAGCGTGCTTGTCCTGTGGCATGATTTGCCACTGGTTCACCCGCTGTTAGAGCTCAGCACACAAACTGTTTAATTACAGTGTGAAAGCTTAGCTTTTCTCCTGCAAAACTTTATGACATTCTTTCATATATAATCCATGCACAGTGCTTACTAAAGATGAAGGTGGCAGCCTGCTGTTCGACTGTTTGCTGCTAGCAGTAGCTGCCTTCTTGCTACTTTCAGTGATATCTTTCTTTTTTCCTCTGCAGACAGGACGCTATACATCAGTAGAGCTCTTATCCAACTGCAAGGTTGTTCCACAAAGTGATGAAGAGCTGGTTTCTGTCTGTGAAATCTCATGGCCAATGCTGTTATACACATCCTTATGGTATTCTAAGTGCTTTGTCTCAGTTAGACAGGTGTAGGCTGCACTAAACAAGGAGATACAGTATAATGCTGCTGGTTCAGCAAGGGTTTAGTTAGATTTACAATAACAAAGATAAGTAAATCCTTCATCATATAATATATTTGAACCTGCAGTGGCAACTGAGGTTCATAGTCACAAGAAAAAAAATATGCTCTCTCTTAATGGGCTTGTGCTTATATTTATTTCCATTCTGTAAACTAGAGACTAGTGTTATGGCACTTAACCTAACATGCCAGATAGACTGAGTCATATCCATTATATATTTCTTATCCATCTGGAATAGTCTATACACCATATTTGTAAAGGGCAAGGCAAAAAAAATCTAGAAAGGTGATTGGATGAACATTTTGTCACATTCATTACAGGCCAATCAGAGTGTCAAAATATTAAAGGTAAAAGACATGTGCCACCCCGTTAAGTAAACTATATGTAATATAAGCTCAACAGTCAGACATTGTAGCTGTTCACTATCAGTGGAGCCAGGTGCGTAATTGAACTCAATCAGTCGATCTTTGTTTGTAAAGCGCCAATCCATAACCAAAGTTATCTCAGACACTTCACAAAGAGGGTAGGTATGGACTGTACTCCTTGATGTATTATCATAAAGACCCAATGCTAATCACCATGAGCTCAGCGCTAGTTTTATTTACCATTGTTACATTGGCAAGATAAACCTTGCCTTTAATGGGCATAAACCTCGAGCAGAACCACACTCCTGTTAACAGCCAATCTACTGAAGCTGTGCTGAGGTTGGAAAGTGGTAGGGGTGTAGGGGGGTGCCTAAGCCTGAGCAACACATCTTATCCATCAAGGAAAGATTTAGTGTGTTTTTTGCTCTTCTTTAAATGAAGAAATATTGTTCAGTTCTGATAAAATTTCCTCTATGTACATCCATGCTAATCTCTTCACTGTAAGCCATTGTTTACTGGCTTGCAGTACAGTTAAACCACACCCATATCTCCTGCCTTGTTCCTGTCAAAAAACACTGGTTGGTTGGTTCATTCAGTCTCAGACCAGGAATAAATGAAACTTTTTACAGCATGGATCTGCTTGATGGCAGACATGGAATCTGGGCAGCTTTGCAACATCACAGGCCACTGACTTTAACCAGTGACAAATCTGTAGCACTGCAGACTATAGAGATATTGAGAAACTAATTTTAATTCTCTAAACTTAAATGTACACCTATGAATTTTTGTACAGAAGTAGTTATAATTACTTCTCACTAGGGATCCATGATGTTGGATTTCTGCCAATTTCCAATATGCCAGTATTTCAAGGTAAGGTAGCTTCATGTGTACCTGTTGGTAGATTTAATTATAACTGCACCCCATGTCTTTTAAAAACAAGAGCATAGAGCCACACCAAAAGCTTGTCTGGGCAGAAAAGATGTGTTTACAGTCTCCCGACTGACCTTGTCATCTATTTTATTCACCATTATTAACAATCTAGGGCAGCGGAGCATGCGTATTGCAATTGCTTAAAAAAAAAAAATTCAAGTCCTGCCCTCCCCAAACACTTTCTATGGGAGCTTTCCCAGATGAATATGAAATATATTAATGCTGCGGATATATGAAACAGTCTATCTGCTGTGTCGAGTTAGGAGAAAAGCTGTTGAAAGGGGTTTTCCTGGTTCACCTTGTGAGTAATCCCAGAATAAAGGTTTGAGGCGCAAACCAGGAAAGTCACTTTTAACCGCTTTTCTACCTAATGTGACTGAGAATCATCCATGAAAACAAACTGGTGAATTACTGTTTGGTAAATACACTTTTTGGAGTTTTTATCAAATAGAGACCTCATTAAAAAAAGCAGTAAGCAGAAGAGGCGGGCGGAGCTTAGCAGCTCACAATCTCTTTTGTTTTTCTTTCGTCTGAGAGCCTGCTGGTGGCTAAATATGCATACTGTGAGTTGAAGGAAACATGTCTTATCACTTAGTCAAATAGATTGAGTCAACACAATCATGAAGCTCATTCTGTTAGCCCACTGATAGCCATTTCCATTATGTGATCGCAAATGAATTAAAGTCCATCTATGAGAAATTGCATCCCCCATAGAGAATAATACACCAACTGCCACTGACTATTCGTCCATTAAGGTTGTAATGTTTTCTATAAATTATATTTATGCATTAAGCTGATGGCTGAAACTAATTTTTCAAGCTGTAAACTTAATAACCAAAACAAACCATTAGAAATATCATACATAGAATATTTATGAGCTATATTTTTGTTTTATTTGTTGGCAGGGTAAAAGCAAGATCAGGTGCAGGTTTTGACTTCATAACACCTGCTGTAAATGCTTGTGCATTTTTTTCCTCACTATGAATGTTTTAAGATGACTCCACGGGCTTTCCTCCAGGAGGTGAACTTGGCTGAAAAATTTGCTTTTTTTAAATCCCAGGTGCACAAGAAGAGAAAAGTAGGGGGTGAAAATGTGAAAAGAAGCTTAAGGAAAGGTGCAGATGTGCGGAGAGTGAGAATAAAGTCCAGGTATCGGTGCGTATTCAGGAGCGTTTGTCTGTAATAGGTAAGCAGTGGGCCCTAATCCCCTGCTATGAGTCCCTGTAGCCCCCTGGGGAGTGACAGATTGTGGGCAGTGACAGAAAAAAGGAATGGAAGCGAGGGGAGATTGAGAGAACGATTTAGGGAGGGTTACTGTAAGAGGAGAGAAATGTTTGACCCCCCTGTGGTGTGTGAGATTGTTTTATGTTGATGACTCCAGGCTCAAAGAATCATCTCAGGTGTGGATGTCTTTTTACTCCGGTTGTTGAATCGCCAGATCTGTTGCTTTCTGAGACTTCAGCCCTTTTGTTCGCCATTTCAATGGAAGCTTTTGCTGCACAAGCGAGCCACAAGTATCCTTAAGCTCCCATCATTCATGCACTCCTTGAAAAACGGACCAGGGAAAGAGGGGAAAAGGTTGCAGAGATATGGGTTGCGAATAAGCTCAGTCCACTCTGTTTATATTTTTATTGGTCCCTCAGCGTCTGTGCAAAACAGCTCCAACATTTATTGTTTCTGTAATGCCTGTAAGTCCTCCTCTGTGATAGATGATGCTCTCACTGGCTCTCAGTCTCTCTCTCAATCACAAACTCCCCTCAAAGACAAAGAGAGGAGAGTTTGGCTGACCCCTCTGTGTATATCTGAGTGGATGTGTAAAACTCCCAGCTGATTCACTCAGGAGCTTCAATGTGTAATTGTCTGTGACACACCAGGCAGCGAGAGAAACTTCCAGAGGGGGTCTCTTTGAAGAGCACCTCTGGTTGCATTAAACCCACCCCAAAAAAAATCTGTGATGGAGTTAGTTTTGAATATGAATAAACACACCACAGGAACTCCACTTCAATAGATCTTTTTTTTTTTTTTTTAGAGTTGGTTGTGCAGAGGCAGAACAAAAGCCTGTATCCTTGACGGCCTAATGTGGATTTTTGCAGATTGTTATACATATCATTACCCTTTTCCTTTTCCTGACTCCCACTGCTTGTTCTCTTTTTCTCCTGCACACAGAGTCGACCGTGTTCTTTCCTGAGCAGATGCACTCAGTGGAGGAGGATGTCGGGGAGCTTTTCATCCCGGTGCACCGCAGCGGAGACATCAGCCAGGAGCTCATGGTGGTCTGCTACACACAGCAGGGTATGGACTTGCCTTTTTTCACCTCATCTCACCCGCTTAGCCTCATCATACCCCTCCTGCCTGTCTCATTGATGGTCAGGCTGCTCATAACACTCGCTGAATGTTGTTTTTGAAAGCTTCTGTGAGGAGTTTTTAGCCGGTCATGAAACAAGCTAAAATTAATCCTGGTGTCTCTTTATCACCTCATCAAAGCAGGCAAAAACACTGGAAAGAAGATTAGTTTTTGGTTATTTTCATACTCCTTGCCTTTGCCACTGGGCAAGTGTCTATTTCTTATTTTTCAGTTTTAGAGATACATCTCAAATTGTCCATGATTCATTTAAGATAAAAGGGGTGAGATTTTTTTTGTGATTTAAAGAAAGTACTTAGCCATGTACAGGACAAGATAAGCAAAGAGATAATTGTGACACCTTATCTACAAGGGGCACCATAATCAACACATCTCTGGAGCTTTATGAGTCGAGTAATTAATAGACTCAAGTTTGAAGAATTATCCAAAAAACTGAAGCCCTGCATGGGCCTCTGTTCTTAATCCCGCTCCTGCCTGCTGGATTTCTGACCATTGTCACCTGCTCCTGCAGTGTGTACCATCTACTCCTGCCCTCACCCAAAGCAGGTGTGTCCAATCCTGCCCACATTCCACATGGATTCTGATAGATCCATGTTAAATGTTCAGAATAACAGATTGATTATTGCATCTGTGCGCTGATAGGCCAACAGCACAAAAGGGGAGCATGAAAGCAGTGCCTTTTGACTTCTTTTCAAAGTTTTAGTGCACACACTATTGTGGAGCTTTAACAAGGAATTTGACAAAACAGCAAATAAACTTTGATTTCTCAAAGAATGATTCTAGCAGCAACATGTGACACATGCCCTGTAATATCTTGTTAATATGAGCACAGAGAAATTCTTTAAAGAGAGCTTATTTTCATTGGGGACCATGGAGCATCTCATCCAGATACGTTTTCTTGTGGGAGTATTCCAACAAAGCCTAGTTGTTTCCAGGCTCCATCACTTGATATGACTATCACTGGATTTCATAGAAAATCTGTACATACCAGTTTCGAACCAGTACATCTTAGATGAGACAGGCAGACAGATATGCCATCAATCATAGTAGGAAGATGAGAAAATGACTGTTAAAACCAAACTAAAGAGATAAAATAATGGATAGAATAATAAATAAGTAAAAAAAATAACTTTGAGTAACTCATCATTGAAAAATAATATGGCTCTTTTTATTGGTTAAGAATTTGTAAATCCCACTCACGTATGTAACAGGTGGCCAATAGCACTGATTTATGTTTCATGAGAAGTGGAGATATGAGGCTTCGGCCTGACACCAGCGATATGCAGGCATTATATCTATCTTAAAGAGTGGACAATCTTCCCCTGCTCTCTTCTCCTCCCAAGCCTGAGTGCTGAGGTAGCAAGGTGGTAAATGACTGGGGTGTGTATAATGCTTTACTGGCCACCTTACTACTAAACATACCTTTTACACCACAGATCATACTTAACAAGTAACCCCCCCCCCGATAAAAATATTTGCTCGTTCTTGCAGTATTGCATGCTTTATTGTCATTTTTGGTACACTTTGAATAAAGGCTGGCTCAGGCTACATGTCTTTTTTTTGGTCATTCATGGCTGAACCATTTCAGACTATGCGACCTACAGTATCTTGGCCAACAGCTTGGCCACATTACAAGTGTGATCCCACTGACGCCACCACTGTCTCCATAACTATGTGTGAGTTCACAGGTGGTTTGTGGGGAGGTAGGTTGAGGAGAGTGAATCATAGCTTCAACAGAAGCCCTGTGTGTGGTTTCTAGTGGTTTCTTTTGCTCTGAAAAGAAGAAAAAACAAACAATGAATAAAAATAGAAATAGAAATAGAACTTGAGGTGTGAATGTGATAATGATAATAATAATAATAACTTTATTTGTATAGCACCTTTTAAAAACAGAGGTTTACAAAGTGCTTTGACAGTAAACAGGATTACAATTAAAACAAAACATCAAAACACAAGCAAAGAACACAACAGGAAGAACAAAACCCCAACAACAGAAGAACCCATGAACACATAACCCCAACATCATAATCATCCTGGTTGACACATTACAAAGCCCAAAAACATGTCAAGTTAAAAAGACATCATAATACCTCGGTATGTAAAATTCCAGATTAAAAGTAATGACCAAGAATAAACGAATAAAAACCCAGAATAACCCAGACCATGATGAAATGTCAAGAAAATCACTGTAGGTACTCATAAATCTCTGGAGGGAGACAAGGTGACTATAGTAAATGATGATGCAAAGATAAGGAGCAAATGCTCTTCTTTTCTCCCAGGACTCCTGTCGTCAGGTCAAAGTTCTGCCATGCTAGTCTTGCTGAATTGTGGTCATGGAGTGTCTTGGATGCACCATTAAGTCACACTCTAAAACTGTTCATTGTTCCCGATGCTAATAATCGGGTCTGAGGTTTTGATGATGAGCTGCAGTGTGTCAGTTGCACCAAAATCTGTCTGAATTTGTGTAGTCTGAGCCAGCCTTACACCACTGTAATGTATCCCTGCAGTTACAGTGGTGTAAAATTAGTCCAACCCTGCATCTGAATGCCTCATTTTACTTTGAAAGACTCACAGACAGCTCAGTGGACAAGTTAAAAGACATTTTCACCTTGAGTCATCAAACATTTCCTTTCTGCTGTTCACTTATGCCCTTTACAATATATAGCAAGCTCCTTTTTTCATGGTTAAGTTCGGGTTATGATCTTCAGTCTATCCGAAGTTCCATATTTTCTTTTTAAAAAAAGCAGGGCTGTATCTAAACAGGAAATCATTACTGTTAGAGTAAGATTGTACAAAAATCCATTCAAGGATATGGAGAAGTGTCAATCATGTTTGTGTAAAATACAGACACAGAAAGCTCCAGAGCACATCAGGTCCACCTCAGATTGGGACTTAAAGTAGTATCAACATAAGTTAAGTGGCAGCACTGTTAGTATTTACCCTGTGCCTTTTTTCCAAGTTTTTGTTTACAGTTTTTGAGTATCAGTGGTTACAAATCTGTGCCTTTGTTTTCTCCTCATACTGTTAAATGTCAGTGAATACATTTAAACAAAACATGAAGGCAAAATTCCTGCATTTGTTAGCCTAATGAGGGCTCCACTGTTAAATGTCAGAAGTCTGTTGTTGATTCACCGCAGGTTTGATTGTGTGTAAACCTGTGGGGGCGTTCTGATCCCATTGTGTTCTGACATTAAAAGTAAGCAACTGACTCACGTGATGGGCTTTTAGTAATTAAAGGTCAAATGTTAGCACCTCTAATGGCGTCATTAACTCTGGATTTTATTTTACAGAAATAAAGTGGAGTTGTTGCTGAAAAACATGAACCAGAAACTGATCACTTGCTTGTCCTCATCTGATACTGTAGAAAAAAGCTGTAATCAGCAAAAAGTACAAAATGACAAAACTCCATCTGGATGGAAGTCACTTTAAAGGATTGCTATATTTCAGAGTTGAGTTTCCCTTTTTAAAGTCTTATGATGATTCTCCCTCTGTAGGTTCAGCTACTGGGACCATTCCAACCACTGTCCTGTCTTATTCGGACTACATTTCCCGTCCAGAGGAGCACGGCAGCATCCTTCGCTTCGACAAGGGTGAGAGAGAGAAGCACTGCCGCGTGGTGGTCATCGACGACTCTCTGTATGAGGGAGAGGAGAGCTTCAATGTCACTTTGTCCCTACCTGTTGGGGGTCGTCTGGGGATGCACTACCCAACCACCAAAGTCAACATCTTGGAGGATATGGATGACGGTAAGACGTAATGATGCATTCCCCGTCTTTCTTTCCTTATCTAAACCACCACAATGGGAGGCCCTAGTGCAACATGAAAAAACGTGTTTCATCAAATCTGACAAGATTTAATGAATTCTGCTCGTGTGGTTAAAGTTAAACAACACATGCATATGGACACCTGAGCTTGTGAATAAACAGTGTGAGGGTGTAAATTGACAATGCTGTGAGATATGCTGTTTTGATTTGTTGTCACAGCCTTCATATCAGAGAGCTCTTCTTAATTAAGCTTGTTTACAATAGAGTGAATAGAAAAAGGGTACAGGAACACCCTGGCATACACCCTGAACCCTGTGCAGACAGATGGAATCAAGCATCATTTTCATTGTCATCAGGAATGTTAATTATAGACGAGACTCATCCAGGAGTCCAGCGGGACTACATTATCACCCTTTCCCTGGCTTACTTTAATACCTTTACAGCACAGAGGAAGAGGATTATATTTTCTTAAGGGAAAAGAGATGTGTAGAGGATTTACCTGGGGGATGAAAAGCCCGCTGGGAAATGCTAATTCCAATCTACTGGCCATCCTGCCCAGATCACTTTCCAGCAGACACAGAGAAACTGAAAGTATCTGAAAACATATTTCTGTTAAACCAATTTTAGTAGATCTTACATAAAATATCATGTGTTTTTTATCCTGAAAGAGGCAAGAAAGTTCTGATGGCATGTTCAACTCCTTGGATTTTTTACCTTATTGTTAATGGTATAAATCAATCATGGTCAATATAATTAGGATTTTTTTTACAAAATAATTAACAAAAAAATCTATCGAATCTCAAAGTAAAAAGAGATTACTACAAAGTAATGTCAATGAAGATATATGTAAGGTAAAAAAAAGATATTGCATAAACATCCCCTTTAAAGTGGCTGCCCTAATTCAACAGAGGTCCAGCCTTCTGGTGTTTCTCAGTCTCACAGTTAGTGAAATGGGGATCACCAGAGCGCAGGGAATGTTTCTCAAAGAATTGTAGTATAAAGACACCTATGTCTTGAAGGTCCAGTCACTGGTTAATCAGTTTTCCTAGCTACCATTACACCATGAAGACAAAAGAACACCCCAAGCAACTCAGATTAAAGGTTTCTGAAAGTATAAGTCAGGGGATGGTTACAAAAAAAAATCCAAGACCCTGAACACCCCCCAGATATGGAAGGAATATGGCACATGTGTAAATCTGCCTAGATCAGGCCGTCCTCACAAACTGAGTGACCGTGCAAGAAGGAGACTAGAGAGAATCAACCAAGACACCTATGACTACTCTGAAGGAGTTTCAAGCTTCAGCAGCTGAGATTGGAGAGAATTTGCATACAACAACTGTTCTTCACCAGTCAAATCTTGACTAGCATTCACCAATAGGCATGCGGGAGACTCCATGATCAAGTGGAAGAAAGTTCTTTAGTCTGATGAGATAAAATGGTGTTTTTTAGCCATCAGACAGGACAACAAACACTGCACATCCCCACAAACACACCATCCCCACTGAGAAGCACGGTGGTGGCAGCATCATGCTGAGGGGATGCTTCTAGGCAGCCAGCCCTGGAAGGCTTGTAATAGTAGAGGGTAAAATGAATGTGGCAAAAAATAGGAAAATCTTGGATGACAATCCTGTTCTGTCTGCAAGAGAACTACAGCTTGGGATAAGATTTATTTTCCAGCAAGACAATAATCTGAAGAACACAGCAAAAGCTACACAGGAATGATTTAAAGACAACAAGGTGAATAATCTGAAGTAGCTGAGAGAGTGGCTGGATTTGAAAAGGGCTGTTCACACATTCAGCAGTTTTACAAAGAAGAATCCAGAGTGTCCAGATGTGCAAGCCTGAGTGAGACCTATCCACACAGACTGTTGTGATTGCAGCCAAAGGTGCATCTACTGAATACTTACTTGAAGTGGCTGAATATTTATGCACCCACTTATTTTACTTTACATATTAAATTGGCATTACTTAGTAGAAATCTGTGTTCACTTTGACATTGAAGAGGTTTTTTATTTTTTGTCAAAAAGCTAAATGTTGGGGCGCAAGTGGCTTAGTGGTTTAGGACACGCCCCATACATGTGGTCAGCCCAGGTTTCAGTCCAGCCAGTGGCAATTTCCCGCACGTCTCTCCCCAGCTCTCTTGTCCCTGTTTCAGATTCTATCCACTGTCCTACACTATCAATAGAGGCATAAAAAAGCCCTAAATAAATCTTTTAAAAAATCCCATTTACACACCACTGACAGAGCAATTTGGGTTACTTGTCTTGCCCAAGGACACACCACACTAAATAAATACACTATATTGCCAAAAGTATTCACTTACTCATCCAAATAATTGAAATCAGGTGTTCCAATCACTTCCATGGCCAGAGGTGTATAAAATCAAGCACCTAGGCATGCAGACTGTTTCTACAAACATTTGTGAAAGAATGGGGAATGGTAGGATGCCAACTGTACAACAAGTCCAGTCGTGAAATTTCCTCGCTCCTAAATATTCCACAGTCAGCTGTCAGTGTATTATAACAAAGTGGAAGCAATTGGGAACGACTCAGCCAGGAAGTGGTAGGCCACATAAAATGACGGAGCGGAGGCACATAGTGCACAGAGGTCGCCAACCTTCAGCAGAGTCAATCGCTACAGACCTCCAAACTTCAGATTAACTCAAGAACAGTGCGTAGAGAGCTTAATGGAATGCGTTTCCATGGCCGAGCAGTTGCATCCAAGCCATACATCACCAAGTGCAATGCAAAGCATCGGATGCAGTGGTGTAAAGCACGCTGCCACTGGACTCTAGGGCAGTGGAGACGTGTTCTCTGGAGTGATGAATCGCGCTTCTCCATCTGGCAATCTGATGGATGAGTCTGGGTTTGGCGGTTGCCAGGAGAACGGTACTTGTCTGACTGCATTGTGCCAAGTGTAAAGTTTGGTGGAGGGGAGATTATGGTTTGGGCTTGTTTTTCAGGAGCTGGGCTTGGCCCCTTAGTTCCAGTAAAAAGAACTCTGAATGCTTCAGCATACCAAGAGATTTTGGACACTTCCATGCTCCCAACTTTGTGGGAACAGTTTGGGGATGGCCCCTTCATGCAGTGTTACTTTCGTCAACTCAAACTATGACTAAAACTATTCGTTGTCAGCCCTTTTTTCCATGACAAAAACTAGACTAAAACTAACAAAAATACTAGATCTGTGATGACTAAAACTGACAAAAAGTAAGTTTAGTTTTCGTCAAGATGACTAAAACTAACAAGAATGTTATTTAGTTTTCGTCAGACCTTCAAAATCCATGATATTTCTCCACTGTTAGTAAATCTGTCTAAATACAATGCAACTGTAGGTATTCAGCCTCACAGCTGTATAAAGCAGGGACACCGAGTTTGGCAGGGTGCGTAGAACACATTACCCTGATTTGGTAACAGAGTTAGGCAAGAAAATAAATGCTTGAACTAAAGGTAAAGACTAAAATGAGAGGACTTTTTATGAATAAAAAACCTAGACTAAAATGTTTTAAGTTTTCATCAACTAAAACTGGACTAAAACTAAGAAGGATAGGAATGACTAAAATGTGACTAAAACTAAAATACATTTTATTTAAAGACTAAAACTAAGACCAAAATTAACACTGCCTTCCTTCCAACATGACTGTGCACCAGTGCACAAAGCAAGGTCCATAAAAACATGGATGAGAGAGTTTGGTGTGGATGAACTTGACTGGCCTGTGCAGAGTCCTGATCTCAACCTGATAGAACAACTTTGGGATGAATTAGAGCAGAGACTGAGAGCCAGGCCTTCTCGTCCAACATCAGTGAGTGACCTCATAAATACACATGTGGAAGAATGGTCAAAAATTCCCATAAACACACTCCTAAACCTTGTGGAAAGCTTTCCCAGAAGAGTTGAAGATGCTATAGCTGCAAAGGGTAACCTTGCAAAGCAGATGGATGTACCCGTTTCCTTGTTTTTCCACTGGTGAATCCATCTTGCAAAGCTCCCGTCTGAACTATTTGGGCCCGGTTAGAAAGGACCAATCAGCGATGAGGGGCAGTACTTTCAGGCGCGGCAAGTCGTGATGTAAGCAAGCAGCAACAAGAGGCTGGTGCAATTATGATGGAAGAGCTTAGCGTGGATGCTGCTAAGGTGCCTGTTTTATCAGAACTTGACGACATTTCTTCGTTAAAAGAATAACAAAGAACAGCAGTGAGTTGTTTTTTTTTTTCTCTTTTTTTTCAAAAATGACAAAAGTCGTGTACTGACATGTCTATAGTTGCCATGGTTCACATTATTCCTCAATAGCTGCACACATACACCTCCGTTACAGCTAAGTCACATGTTTTGTTGCTCTGATTGGCCTGTAAAAATGTGATTGACAGAAAGTTCATCCAATCACACTCCGAGTTTTTTTCAAAGCCTCTGCCCTTTCCCAAATCCCATTAGTATTGAAGGTTTTCCAAATGGATGTGTGAAACAAATCCATCTGGCGTGTCAGGTTATGCAAAGGGTGGACCGATGTCATATTAAACCCAATAGGTTGTCACTTAAGTTCATATGCGAGTCAAGGCAGGAGAGCGAACACTTTGGGAATAAGGTGTATGTGACAGTAGGAATTTGGGATTAAACCAAAACCTTCTGATTATGGGATGACCAACTCTACCTACTGAACCACACTTGCAGACACAATTGGGGCTTTTCCATTACATGGCGTGGCTCGGCTTGACTCGGCACAGCAGCCCAGCGCAGCAGGGGGTTTGCTTTTCCACCACAACCAAACTACCCATTTGAGTGCGCATCTAGTGGTGATGATGCAGTGTTTTGAGCCCTCCTCGATCTCTCTACACTCTCTAACCCAAAGTTACATCACAACACTCAGAACAATGTCAGCTCTTATGTGTCAAATGAGCTGAGCCGCTCACAAACAGAAATATCTGAGGATTGAACTGAGAGGTGTTTCTTCATTCACATGCAGTGATCTAAAAGCATAGAAAAGCCTTGATGCCTTCATAGTACTCCTTGTGAACACCTCTTTGTTTTATTTTGAATTAGAATATCAGAATGCTGTTATCAGACCAGTATTTAATGTAAAAGTACACAAAGAGGCAGAAATACTTTTTTTCATTCACTAAACAGAGTCACAGTTCAAACTCTAAAGCCGAGTTCAGACCAAAGATTAATAAAGACAGATGTAATAATTTCCAAAATCCACAGTATGAATATGACTATTCTACTTAGAACAAACATTTGATGGCGTACTTTATCAAAATGAAATTTCCATTTCCCATTTATCTGCTTGCAACATCCTTCAACCAGCTGTCTGTGGCTTGCCAAACTTAATCTTAGGCAACTTCACAAGATGGCTTGATACGAGCTGCGACTTTCCCTGCATAAAATGTGCACTACACAAATTATTCCAGGGAATTTGTGGACCAGAGTTGATTTATCACTGGTAAGTGATACTGGTAAATCACATGTGCCATTTGCTTAACAAGCTAGAGGGAAACAGACATTGCAACAGCAGGTCCATATAGACACATTATATAGTATCTTCAAGCATAAGTGGAGTTCGATTCTTTCCCTGAGACAAATAAACAATGTTTGAGTCCATCACTTGTCTCCATCAGCTTCTGTGTTCCCTCCAAACATGTCTAGGCCAGTACTCAGGGGTCTCTCTCGGCCTGTGTAGTCAGAGCATAACAGCACCTTTGCATGTGCAGTCTTTTTTTTTTTTTTCTTCAGCGATGGGGTTGTGAAATAAATATTTAATAACTTCCCTTAAAAGTCTGAACCTTCTTGTTGAGGTCACATAGCCCAAAAGGCGCTGTATTTATGTTTTTTTTTTCTGTGAGATTTTGCAGTTCATGGCTTCTTGATTGTTTCTAAAATAGATATTTTGTTGTGCGGTCAGAAGGTTCAGCAATCCAAAGAAAAAGGCCAACCATTACAGCAAAGCAACAGCCAGAGAAATAAGATGAAATATAAATGTTAAAGGATGATAGGGGTTCACCTTACACAGCAGCTTTGAAGAATGAACAATTGTTAAAATAATGCCTTAGTGTAGACCAGATTTCACCAGAAATGATTTAAAGGAATGCGCTACAATCATCACCCTTTATATTGTAAAAGGAACAGATTAACAAAAGTGTTGAGCAAATTTGTCATTAGTGTATTTTTTGTATATATCTCATGAATCCCTGGAAGAAATTCGGTGTTTAAAATCTGTTGTTGGACGTGATACACACATGGCCTGGCATACATCATGCAGGATCCTGTAGACATGCATTGATAGAGGGATGCCAGAGTGAGGAGCCTGCACATAAAAGGGGCCTGAGTAGTAGGGGTTTGGTGCCTTGCTTAAAGGAACCTCAGCAGTGAACTGGCACCTCTCCTGCCACCAGACCAATGTCCACACTTTGGTCTGTACTTTGTCTAATGAACCTATTTTTTGTTCCCTTTTTTGGTACAAATAAAATATTTTATCAAAATGAAGTATTAAAAAGATTGCAAGGAGTGAAAACAACAGTAAGATAGGTTTCAAATTATGAAATTATAAAATAAAAGGTTAAAATCAGATGTCTAAAGTATCTAGAGGATAAAAGTGACTTTACTTTAAAGAGATTCTATTACTTTTTTGTGAGAAAGGAGGAAAAAGTAGACTTTTCACACTCTTACCTGACTCATGAACATTTAACAGTATCATGTCAGGGATTATTGATGATCTCCAAAAGAGAAACAAAGAAGTGCTGGTAGGTATGATAGTAATTAACTTATGAGACTTTTATAAATAAATTGGGGCAGCAGTAGCTCAGTATGTACTGACTTGGGTCGGGAGCTGGAGGGTTGTTGGTTCCTAAGTCAAGCCTAGAAATTTGTCTGGTTGCAGGAGAGGAGTCGGGTTTGCTGTGTCTCCCTACTGTCACAGCTCTGTCTTTCGTCACAGGTTTTACCTCAGTGAGTCTCCTTACAAATGACTTGATTCATTGTATGATTTAGCTGTGAAAGCATTTGGTACATATGATGTGAGTTTCTCAACATAGATGCCCAACCAGGCTTTTACTTTGAAAAGCACAAACAAAGTTTTTAGTAATACTGTGTTTATATTCAGTGTGACTTATTATACCAATGTGGAAACAGAAAGCTCCAGCAATACTTGTAGTTTAGAGGAAACACTGAAAAATTTTCAGAATCAATCATCTCCCATATTTAATATAGTGTCCTTTGTCTAACATGATTGGTCCCATCCTTCTTCATTGATGAATGGCTCAGTTGTTTGTAGGAGGAAAGGATTTTACAGCTTTCACTTTCTCATTTGTTCCTTGTAAGCAGGATCAGAAATCGATTGAAATTGTTATTGTTTTTTTAATGAAAAACTTGGAGGTTCTTTTGGCCATATCTCCAAGATCCAGTGAAGTTCCTATAAAAGTATTCACCCCCTTGGATGTTTTACTCTTTTATTGGTTTTATAAATCAATCATGGGTCAACATAAATTAGCTTTTTTGACAAAATTAAAAAACATCCCCTTTAATGTAAAAGTGATCACAGTTTTCTACAAAGCAATGCCAGTTAAATAAAATATGAGTTGTAAAATAAGTGACTGGATAAATATTCAACCACTTCAAGTCAGTATTTAGTAGATGCACCTTTGGCTGCAATCACAGCACTGAGTCTGTGTGGATAGGTCTCAATCAGGCTTGCACATCTGGATACAGCAATTTTACTCCATTCTTCTTTGCAGTAGTGCTCAAGCTCTGTCAGGTTGCATGGGGATCAGGCATGTACAGCCTATTTAAAGTCCAGCCACAAATTGTCTATTGGATTGAAGTCTGGGCTTTGACTCAGCATACAGTGAAAGCCACAGGAACCTTCACCTTGTTGTCTCCAAACCATGTCTGTGTAGCTTTTGCTGTGTGCTTCAGGTCATTGTTTCAGTTTGTGAGGACGGCCTGATCCAGGCAGATTTACACATGTGCCATATTCATTCCATGTCTTAATGATGGATTTAATTGAACTAACGTTCAGTGCCTTGGAATTTTTTTGTGCTTGAAGTGTTCTGTTGTTTTCTTGGTGTAATGGTAGCCAGGAATATTGACTACTAGCACCAATTGGCTGGACCTCTTTTGAGTCACTTTAAAGGGTGTGAATATTTATGCAGTCACCTATTTTACCTTAAATATTTTTATTTAATGGACATCACTTTGTAGAAATCTGTTTTCACTTTAACATTAAAGAAGGTTATTTCTGTCAAAAAGTCAAATTATATTGACCATGATTGATTAATAAAGTCAAATAAAATTGTAAATTTTAGTTCAACCTTTGTATGTGTAACATGTTCAACAACAGTGTGTAAGAGTTGAATTTCCCATTTAATAAAGTATACCCTCTTCTCCGTGTTAAGTGCCACAGTGCTCACCGATATATTAAAGATGTGCACTGTGCATCATTAATCAATAAACAAGTGTGATCTATTTGAACCACCTCAGCTAATTGATTTGTTTTCAATGGCTCCTGTGCTGTAGGTCTATTTTTTATCCTTTGTGGTTTTACCCTCCTCATTAAGAAGAAATTCCCCTCATTATTATTTGTCATAATCATTAGCCTTATTTGGCTGCAATCCAAATCATCTCTACAGAACAATGAGATCAGATTTATCAGACAAAGTGTTTGAAACTGTGACAAGTTTTCATCCTCATCCTCTCTGAAACTTCTTTTTCTTTTTGCCATATGTGGGCCAGATTCTGATCAAATCTGAGCCTTCTTCTGTCGACATTTCAAGTCTTTGTTTTCTTTTTAATAGTCTTTTATGTTGTCATTAATCATTTGTACTAGAAAGAGGAGAGTCAGAGAGGACTTGTCGTGAGGATAAATAAAACAATGACGACTTACGACTGAGAACTCATTTAGAGATATGAGCAATTGTGTGTGTATTTGTGTGCATTTGTGTGTGCAGGCATCTTGGGGCTAGTTAACAAGAAACATGACACACTGTCTGATTGTTCGTAAATTGTCAGTAGGCTTCAGCCGAGCTGCTGAATTCAAAGGAATGGAAATGTGTTTGTGAAGGCCCAGCTCCGGTGAGACATGATGTGTCATTTTTAGCCTCCCAAAGGATAACACACCTTCAGACGGCTCTGATACCTGCACCCAGGCAGTCTGACTGCAGCCTTCTGCACAAAAGCTCAACTCTGCACGGGAAATAACGAAGCAAAGGCGTAGATATGATGCCTGTGTGTGCTGTTTGTGTGTGTGGAGGTTAGAGCTCAAAAAGCGTCAGAAATAAGAGGTGAGAAAAGTGCTTGTGTACCACTAGTACTCTCCCTTGCTCCATTTTTCCTTCCCCCAGGTCAAAGTCAAGTTCAGTCCGTCTCTCTCTTTCCATCTTTTTCTCTTTCACTCCCTCGTTCTCACACACTTCTCTCACTTTAGGTGCAAAAAAAGACCCAGGGGTGTCTGCTAGATTTAGTACTTTATCAGATTAAACTCTACAGTACCTGTCTCCCTGAGTGTCGGGCTCCGCATGGCTGCGCACTCTGAGTCACAGTGAGTGTTGTCATCTCCTTGTTCCCTGCAGAGGAGGGACGGCTGTCAGGCTCTCTCGGCCGGGCGCATATGGCCACAGCTGACTTTGTAGAATTGTAGATTAGCTCAGAGGAGTCCTTGGAAACCCCACTCCTTCATTTCAATATTGGGCCGGTCTAACTGTTGGTCACACCACGGCGGGAGCAGATCAGGTCAGCTAGTGCTCGTATGAACATTATAGGAAAAGTTTTGATGTTTTTTTCAACTTTATAAAGTGAATTGCTGCAAGTTTTAGAGCTGAAAGAATTTAATTTCAGCTGCTATCTCTGTGTTGGCACTTATTCCATCTTTTATCCAAATCTTCAAACTTTTAAAGTGTGCAGATCCTTTTCCTGATTTTTTCCCCGTTAGCTTGCAGAGACAAACATAATAAGATAAAAACAAATGAAAGAAAAAGAATTTGAAAAAAAGTGAAATTCAAAAGTAAATTTGTTTTCAGGATCTGAGGCCCATATGGGTGCTAGAGCTCTATTGTGATCATAGAATTTTTTCCCCCCTCCAACTTCCTCACATTTTTGGAGCATTAGACATGCACCAATTTGCATGGAAAAAGGCAGACACATAAAACTCTGAAAAAATGCTGGTTGGTTCACAGATTAATGTGGCGACTTTGTTCTATAGTGCTGAATCCTACTTAAAGTCAGTTCTATCTATATTCATGAAATTTGGTGGGTAGATGCAACCTGAAGGAGATCTCCAAAAATCAACCTCTTAGACACGTTCCCAACCAGGAGTCCAGGCACACCTTTAGGGCCCCATGTCCCCCATAGGTGTGCCTATAGGGGACATGGGGCCCTGTTTGCTCTGATGTGTCAAAATTAGATGTGCATATAGCTTGAATAAGATCTTGATTAGAAACACTCTGACTGTGTATTGGTGCCACCCTGGAAGAAAAAAAAGAGGATCCATTAATATTGGAGAAAAAAGGCTGAAGTTTTGGGGGAAAAATCAAAATATTTGAGATTGTAAATTGGAATATTTACAAGAAAAAAACTCACAATTTCAGGGTATGAAAAGTCACAAATTTATGAGAAATACTGGAAAATTGTCAAATGTCTTACATAATGATATAAGAAATCCATACATTTCAAATTATTAGCATCAAAGGGGACATACTTTACCCTTTTAAGACAAGTTTATATTGTTCTCAGAGGCCCCCAAAACATGCCTGTGAAGTTTGTTGCCGAAAAATCACTCCAGCATGGATGTTTGCATGTCTAAAAAGCCCTCTGTCTCAGCCCTTCTCAGAATGAGCTGTTTCTGTGTCCGTGGCTTTAAATCTTACTGATCTCTCTGACTTCGCCCCTGACCACACCCCTCTCAGGAAATGGATGTGGCACTCCTCATGTTACAATGTTACAGATGTTTTTTATCCGATGTTAAGGACCTGACATTGGATTTGAACTATCAGTCTCCCAGGGGTGGTGCTAACTCCCCTCATGAGGTCACTGGGGGGAGATCTGAGAACAGCTTGTTTCAGCACACATTTTCTGAAAGGTGGAGAAAGAGAGGGCAGAGGGAATGGATTTGTCTGGTACTTGAGGGGATTGTTGACAGGCCAGGGGCACATATTTTTGTTAGAAAAACCTGAAAAAGTGATTTTTGCATAATATGTCCCTGTTAAAGTCAAAACTGTACAAGAAGCTAAACTGAAAACAGTGGTTTGACTTTCATCTTTTAAACTTCAAATCTCAAAAATGTTAAGGATTTTTTTCTCACAACGTAATGACGTTAAACCTGAGATTTTTTTTTTTGAAACTGATAATGGGTAGTTAATACATAGATTTTCTCTCAAGAGAAAGTATGTTAGGTTTTTTTTTTCTTTGAAAATAATTACAAGTGATGTGTAATTTTGTAATTTTTCCAAGTGTGTTCAGGAGTGCTTCCCTTTTCTTTGATACGATCAGGGAGGCCTTAAGGAAAAGAGGTTGGGAGTCACTGTCTTGGACTATGAGAGTGTTACAAGCATACAGCGGCGTGTCCCAAATCATGTACTTCTGTTAGTATACTGTTTTACAGTACATGCAGCAGAGAGCACTTAATCACAGTTGGTTAGCATAGTTTCTTTGCAGATGATATCACGCAGCAGTGGAGAACTTCCCTTGAGAGGCAAGTCGGTATTTCTGCATAGAGAAACTACCCAAAATGAATTTTTTGAGCTTTTTACAAGTATGCAAAGTGGAAAATAAAAATAATTGTAATTTTGGAGCCACTTTAGTGTCCTGAAAGTAGTCAGGCAAGAGAAACTTTATAAACCCTCACAGTGAAACAGCAGGAGGTAAAAGCCTCCGTCTAAAGCCTGAGGGGTGAGGTCCAATACAGTTTTCTACTGGTTGAGCTCAATAATTTCTGTATAAACTCTTAACCGTGTTTCCTCAGTTGATGTGTTTCCACTGTGAGGCGGAATCTATCTCTTTTAAGGGATCCAGATCTCTGATCCAGATTTCATTTGGCTCAGCTCAGTGGAGCTGGTTGTTTGACTCTTCATTTGGTACCAGTTTGGCTTTTTAAACAAATAACAACAAAAGATGAAGAAAGGAAAACTGGCACTTAAAGGAGAGCTAGCTACCATGGCTCACATTAGAGAGCTGTTCTGTAGCACAGGCTCATTTGTGAACAGTACATCATCACTCGATCGCTCACAACAGAAGGTTTACTCGGTTAATAGCACATCAGTGTTTCATGAAAGGCATGTTTGTCACAAAAATATGATTTTTGTTTGTTTATTAAAGGTGCTTAGCAGGCCTCTCAGCTCAGCAGAAGACTCATCTAAACTCTTGTTTCCCATTGTCGAGCTAGATGACGCTAGATGTTAGGAGGTCGCAGGACTGAGTCATTTGTGATATTGCCTCCAAGCCAGGTAGATCTGTTCAACTTTGGAAGGACAAAAACATTTTTGAGAAGTGTAAGGATCATATTTGATTTATGAGGAATCTTTCTGATGATTACTGCAGGCAGAGGTCAGTTGTGGATTGAGATGACCACGGCTGCCTGCTGAGCTCACATTGCGTAGTTTACTCTTTGGGGTTGCACACGCCTACTACCACGTGAGTTTTATTTTGAAAGGTTCTGCCCTTCCTAAACATTGTATATGGGATGCTGCCCAGATGGATCTGAAATATGATGTGAGATATGATTTGTGGGCCAGTCAATTTGGCAAGTCAAGTTTTGCTAAGGCTCTGTCATAAATATAGTAAAATATAATGTGATTTATTGATGGTGCCAAGCTGTTGGTGGTCTGGCAGACTTTCATGTTGTATACACAACATTCTGACCCTCTCATTTAAATGTGGCAGCAGAAATCTAGACTCGCCAGACCACAGTACTAGAAAACATAACAGGAGTTGTTATCCTAAGATAAAAAAGTAGAAAACATCCAAAAGTAAAATAATAAGTTGGGATAAATATCCTTTTAAGGCTTTTGAATATTAAAAATGTAAAAAAAACATTACTTCTTCATGCATGCAAAATTAATTCATTTTGGCAATTTAGTTCCTAAGCTTTTTGGCTTTGCACTTTTAATATTGAAGCAGGGCAAACTCACAAACTCCTGTAGAGCTTGCAAATCTTTAATCAAATTGGCACTAAATGACATTTTATTTGAAGATTTTGAAGGCTAAACAGTCCAATTTTCACACTAGGAAGCCAAGATTAAAAAAAATAATAATAATAATACAAATAGAGAAAAACGTGGAGGACCTGTATTGAATTATTCCTCCTTTCTTTATTTCCTTTTATTTCCTAAGCCAGGAGTATTTTCAAAAATATGTATAGAGGGTTTTTTTTTTAGATTTTGTGATTTATGAAGAAGTAGTTGACAAAGATAAATAAAGCTTCTGATTCTGAATATTTTGTTGCTTTAGATAATTGTATGTGTATGTGGGTTATAATGTCTTTGCAATATCCCTGATGTTCTTAAACTTTCATTGACCCCATATAGCATTAGCTCCCTGGTAGGGACCCGGTCCTGCAAGATTTCCTGAATTCAATATATTATAGTATGCAGTCATGTGAAAAGATGCATGTTAAAAATATTATTGTCACAAATAATGTAAGTTGATTGCTATTTTTGTTATTTTCTGCCCACTCATCCCTCCACGTTTCCACAACTGATTGGCAACTTTAGCAGAATGTTTTTCTGTTAATGCAATCAAGATATTGGAAAAACTTCATCCTGGTCTTAAGTGTTGATCAGAGCGCTATTGAAGGCTCAGCTGGACACTGAAATATTGTTTGCTTTCTTAGGGTGCATTCACACTAGACAATCAGTACCGTGACCGAGTATGTTTGACCCCTAAAGTTCAGTTTGTTTGACTGGCTTGAGGGTCATGCTTAATGAGGCAAGGCTGGCTTTGACATGGAATGCTACCTCATGCACAGACATAGGTATGCAACCTGTAAATGATATAGAAATAAATGCCAATTGACGCACCGCCTTAAAGGTCACATATTGTGCAAAATACACTTTTTCATGTTTTTCTAGCAAAAATATGCACCCCTGGCCTGTCTCCCCCCCCCCCCCCCCCATTAAGCCACATGCATTTCCTGAGAGGGGTGGAGTCAGGGGTGGTGTCAGACAGCTCATTGACATTTAAAGCCACAGATACAGCTCGTTCTGAGCAGGGCTGAAACAGAGGAGTTTTTAGACATGCAAAAATCCTATACTGGAGTGTATTTTTTTTTTTTTTTTTCAGAAACAAACTTCACAGGCATGTTTTGGGAACCTCTGAGACTAATATAAACTTGTCTCAAAAGGGTGAAATATGTGACCTTTAACCTTGCAAATCAGATGGACTAGTCAGATTCTATGTCTGTCATCAGGCAAATCTATCCTGCAAAGTTCCAGTCTGAAACAATTGTGCCAGGTTTGAAAACAGACTTGACCAATCAGCATCATTTGAGGAGGATAAGGCAGTGACTACAGTGGGGTAGCAATGGCTGCCACCAGTGTTAACATTTATCTTGGATGCAGCTATAGTATAACCACATTGCTCTATTAAAACAAGAACAAAGAGCCCCACTGAAAGCTTCTGTCGGTAGAGAAGATGTTTTGCACTTTTCCCCGGGCCTCTGCATAAGTTTTATCCACTGACAAGCTCCACTGCTCATAAGCTACAACAGTGCCTGTCTGTTGAGCTCAGGTTACTACTGGAGCTGCACATGCCTGACTACCTCATTTTGTCTCACTCTGACTGGCCCGTAATTCATGTAGCAGATAAAACGCTTCTCCAGTCACCTTAAAAGACTTTTTTTTTTTTTAATTTCTGCCCTTTGAAAACCCTTTTCATTGGAGGTTTCCTAGATGAATATTAAATATTGAATATATCCCATATGAAATACTCAATCTGGCATATCAAGGGACACCCAGTAGTGTAAGGGGACCGCACAGTGCCCTGAAAAAGAATTTGCCCCCTCTCTGATTCATGATGTTTTTGCATATTTATGACACATAAATGTTTCAGATCATCAAACCAATTTTTATATTTCACAAGTAAATACAAAATGCAGTGTCCCAAAGTGGCTTAGCAACCTTTTCCAGACTGATAGATTTCAATCACTTTGTTTCATATTCATGCTTGAATTTCTTTGGATCGTGGCATGATGCGTTTCTTTTCTGAGATCTTGTAGCCTACTTCACTTTGTCTGACAGGTTCCATTTAAGTGATTTCTTGATTCAAGAAATCTGGCAGTAATCAGGCCTGGTTGTGGCCAGTGAAATTGAACTCAGCTTTCCGAGAACTGTGGTTAATCACAATTAACTCATGATTTAACAAGTGGGGCAATTACTTTTTCACACAGGGCCAGATAGGTTTGGATTCACCCCCCCCCCTTAAAAAATTAATCATTCAGACACTGCATTTTGTATTTACTTGGTTTATCTTTGTGAAATATAGAAATTGGTTTGATGATCCGAAACGCTTACCAGTAATAAATATGCAAAAACATCAGGAATCACAAAGGGGGCAAATACTTTTTCACTGCACTGTATGTGACCAGAGTGACTTAAAATAAACCACAACGTGAGCTGCAGTAAACAAAGCCATGCCTGAGCTGTATTATGAAATGATGTATAAGAGGTAACCATGCAGGTCAACAGGGGACTGGAGCAATGTGAGTGCAGCAGGGGGCTGGGGAGGGAGCATGCTTCAGCACTGTATAGGAACTAAGCTTAATGTGGATGACCTTTCAAAGGCTATGGCAGTCCTTGTTATTGAAAGACAGTCCTCAATGTATGCATATATGTATACGCCATGAACCAAAAGAAAGTTTATAACATAGAAAAGCCCCTAAGGTTGTGTTTATAAAGAATTTTATAAGTCACATCCTTCCTAAAGCAGGACCCCCTCCTTCAAAGTACAGCTGAGAATGCTCTATAAACTGCATTTAAAGGAGCAGTGACACACAAATGGCTTCAGACACCCACACATAATAATTATCGCAATTTGGGTTTTACACCTGCCCCAGCCCTCACAAACACTTCAGAGTGCTAAACCACAGGGGTAGCCTCAGAGGGGGAGAGAGGATGCAGTTTTCACTCATCACTCATCACTTTTCTCATCACGGCGTTAAGAATTTGTCGTCCTGGGGCACAGTCGAAACATGTGTGAATGCAGACGTGTATATTAACACTGTAGGAGACATTAAAGGAATGTGTGCCAGATAAGAAACAGTGTTTACAGATGTGTGACATGTTTCAGCACTATCATAATCATCCACAGATCCCACATAGCAGCTCCCTAACTCTTAGAAGAATATTTGGTCTGATGTTTTTTACCCATCTGTTTTCCCCTCCTACACAATCTGCAATCACTGTTTTACTCTGCTATTGTGCAAATCCACAAATCTCTCATTTGCATTATAAACCTGCGCTTTAGCTGTAAGGTGAGGCATACTGTGTAGGAGGGAAAAAAGAAATAGTTGCATTGAGAAAGCGAATGTTTAGGTTGAGAGAGAGGACACCGCATGCAATTGATGTGCAAGACTTTGTGGATATTGTTGCCCTGGGCTGTCACTTATTTTTCAAAAATATGAGTTAAAATAAAACTGCAGTAATTTTATCGTTCCCTTCGTTATGTGCACTATTCTTAGCTTTTGTTATGTGGCCCAGTTAAAGTATATAAATAAAATATGAAAGTATGTATAAAGAAGGAAAAAATATCTCCGGACTGCTGAAGTATTTGATCATGACACGAAAAAAATAACAGTACGCCTGCTATTTTTGGATTACATTCCAGAATGTAAGAGAAGAAGCTGAGCGAGAGACTTAAAAAAGGAACTTTTATTCCTTCAGCTTTTTTGGACTCAACAGTGGGGGGTTGTGAGAGATGAAGCTGTCAAATACACACTGGACTGCCTCCACTTTGCTGCCTCAGGAAACAATGCCAGTTCAAACAAGCCTTTGAGCAGTCTAGGGGGCTTCTGTCTCTTTCTCTCACCGAAGAAGAAACACAAGCACACACACAGGTCTTGTTTTTCAGCGCTAACTGCATCCTTCTTTGTGCTGCAACTAGTTATTTCTGTCAGAAGAATTGTAACAATGAGGTTGGATGGGAGGCCAGCAGAGGTTGAGAGGCCACGCTCCCCTGCAGTTTAACTCGAGACTAATGGGGCTGTTGCTGTTTGACCTCTGCGTCCGGCCGCTGGCTTTTACAATTGAATCATGTTAGACTGCGGGTGGCTGCTGACAGCTCTAATGTTACCACAGGTGCACACGTAAGGAGAGAAGACAAGATAAGTTAACAAAAAGCCAAACTGCAAATGAACCTTGCAGCAAAGGTGGGTCATGCAAGGTTGAACAACTTTAGTGACAGTCAGCGCTTTGATGTGCAGGTTGAGGTAAGTTTCAAACAGCATTAGACAACAAAAAGAACTGAAAAGGGCAAAATCATCCACAGCACTCATCAATAAAAGCTCCTAAGGTTAATATGTAAAACAGTCTGCAGAAGTAAGGCAGGATTTCAAAGTGAAAGTAAAACTTCATCAATAAACAACCAGGATGAGACTGCAAGTTGAAACAACAGAGAGAAAGTTATAAAAGAATAAACAAATACTGCTCATTAAATTTTATCAACTTTCTCTTCTTCTTCTTTTTTTTAATTTTTTTTTTTTTTTTTTTGCTTTCCAGTTCCGGTGTTTTACTTCGGAGAGGTGGAATATCACGTGGATGAGAGCGATGGCTTTGTAGAGGTCAAAGTTTGGAGGACAGGAACGGACCTGTCAAAGACTGGCACCGTCACCGTACGCTCTCGCAAGGCTGAGCCTGTGTCTGCAGAAGGTAGGCTCCCAGTCCCCGAGGGATCCTTGTGACTAATTAGAAACAACAGAGTAACTGCTAAAAATATGTTTCCTCTCTTCGTCCTTTCTGCAGCTGGCGTCGACTATGTTGGTATCAGCCGTAACCTGGACTTTGCCCCGGGTGTCAGCATGCAGACATTTAGGGTAACCATCCTGGACGATCTGGGTCAACCAGAGCTGGAGGGTCCGGAGAGCTTTGAGCTTGTTCTTCGTATGCCAGTGAACGGCATTCTTGGAGAACCTGGAAAGGCTGCAGTCTTCATCAATGACTCAGTGTCTGACTGTAAGTTATTTGGTACCTTACTTTTAAGAATCTATGAGTTTATTTTTAAGTCAGTTTGTCTCTGTATACTTGGTTAAATTATACAGGTATAAATGATGCATCGAATACTTAAATGAAGTGGTAAAATGTCTCAGTTTTAACATCTTATGTGTTGTCTATGTTCCACTGTTAATAATAAAATTGGTTTACTGGATTTGCAAGTCATGCACAGCATACATTCTACACAGTGCCCCAACTTTTTTAGAATTGGGGTTTTACATTTGAAGCTAACTAACAAATTTCAGCATATTTATAAAAGACTTAGTTAACAAACCAAGTATGTCAAACGTTTCACTGGCTCTATGTGAGCATACTGTTAGTATTTAGCCTAAGCACAGCCTTAAAGCTGCTAGCAATGCTGGATTTTTGCTTTTCAAAAGTTATAACGTTTAAATGGAGAATGTTTTTCCATACATGGGCCAAAAATCTTGTGAATCATTTGTTTTTGCTTCAACACAAAACAAAACTTTACATTTACTAAGTATAATCATCTCATTTCTGGTCAAAAATCTCATCACACTTTATATAGCCTAAGCCAGTTAATTCAACAAATACAGAGGAAAAACTTACATGAAGGTATTACTAGCAAATTATGTTTAATTCACTTGAGATATAATACATCATATTACATAATTTAAAGCAATTTGACAATCAACCTTCTCTCTGCACTGGCTGCTGTTGAATTGTTTCAAGAAATACTGGCTCTTTAAGGCCTTTAATTAGGGATGCAGGATCATGGATTTTTGCAGATGTTCGATTTAGCTGATACCATTATTGATACAAATATTTAAATGCAGTTCAGACTTAAAACTTCAGTCCTTAAAACACACAATTTAAACTTTGAGGATGAACAAGTTAACACTTTTCAGTCCTTGAAACCCACTTTAAAGTATAATGAATGATGATGAATAAAGAAAAGGACTTTAACTGATGTTGGTCTGTTAGTCCAGCCTAAAACTCCACAAATTTATTATTTCGTGTGGCAAATATTTACAGCTGATATAGTCAATATATCGGTTGTAAATATTTGCACATCTGCCAATACAGGTATCATACTGACAACATTGTGCATCCCTACCTTCAGTATCTCAAAAAAGCATGCTTTATGTGGGCTTGTCAGGTCAATGTGTAATGAGATATTTTGACCATATGTATTGAGAAATACCCTTGGTTAGATGAGCGTTTGTGGTGTAGGTCAGTGTTTCCTAATAATTTTTCCTTGGGACCCCCCCACCCCTCCACATACCTAAGAAAAACAGAAAAAGTGGCACACTGCTGCCAAAAATCAACATAGATTTGAATTTTTTCACTGATAAAACCCTAATAAAGGCCTGTGCATGCTTTTCTTATCAAAAGACCTTTGTGTGAACTACTTAACAGTGTTATCATGTCTTTAGTCTATATTTGCAAATCTATTTTTGGCAGCCTCAGAGCAGACAAAGCCTCGCACCACCCCTAAGATCATTGGCATCCCCCCGGGGAGTCCCAGACCTCAGGGGGGGAGCCAATGGTGTAGGTGAAAGCTGCATGGGTAACTTACTTTTTCTAGCCTGTTTTGACAACTTCTTTGCTCTTCCTTTTAGCTCCATTACCCAATTAACTTTTTGATTCTTGTGTGTTTATTGTTTCAAACTAGACAGATGTTCAGTCAGAACAAACACTTGTTGTCAAAGCTACCTGAGGGGATTTGATTTGCTTTCAATCAGTTAAGATGAGGCCAACCACAGAGAGAGAGGGAGACACAATGACTTCCTTGTCGTTTCTAATGATTGAACTCGCCTGTTGACTGACAGTGCCAAAGGTCCAGTTCCGTGAGCCCATGTACAGCGCAGAGGAAAGCGACGGTCAGATCACAGCGACGGTGTACCGCAGCGGTGACATCAGACATAAATCCAGCGTTCGCTGTTACACTCGTCAGGGCTCTGCAGAGGTCGCCTCCGACTTTGATGAGAGACCCAACACAGATGCGTCTATCATCACTTTCCTGCCAGGTGCTCCAGTCGTCACACTTCTCATGTTTTCTCTGAAAGATTTATCTCCAGTGTTGAAAGTTGACACCTTGTTAATCAAATACAGCTTTGAACTTTTTTTTTAGTTACACATTTCCTGCAAAATCAACAGTGCCTTGCAGACATAGCACCTAGTATATCTTACAAGTCTTAATGTTCCTGCTGCACTCATTTTCAGCGATTTTTACACAATATGTGCAAACAGCTTCCAGGAACTCTGCAGGAGCTGAACAAAGGGAGAAATAGTTATATAAATAAGACATGATTTGCTTCAAAAATGTTGTAGGATTTATTCTCTCGTCTCAAATCTTTTGACGTGTCCCGTCGTCACTGTCTCACTGTGCACTCCAGGCGAGACAGAGAAACCTTGTGTTCTGTCACTGGTTGATGACACGCTGTACGAGGAAGGAGAGGAGCTGCGGTTGGTCTTAGGGAGCCCAAAGAGTGACTCGCAGTTCGGTGCGTCAGTGGGAGCTCCGAATGAGACCCTGCTGAAAATCAAGGACACGGCTGACAGTAAGTTTGATGAGGAGAGAGAGACAGAAGCAGAGACAGAAATGAGATACTTGAATTGAGCACAGTGATTCCTGCTTTCTGTTTCTATGAATAGAAGAACAGTTTCGGTTTGATTAAAAGCACCTTGTGGTGAATAAAATATGGCTTTGATTTCTAGTTTTTACCAGCAAGTTTATTCAAGGTTTGTCTTTGTGTGATATTTTTCTCCCATTTTGTTCACCTCAGAGCCCATCATCCGCTTTTTGGAAACAAAGTTCAGCGTGAGTGAACCGAAGGAAGCCGGCGCCGTAGCAACTGTGAAGATTCCTGTGGTACGAGTGGGTGACACATCAAAGGTGTCAGTGGTCCGCGTTCACACCAAAGATGGGTCAGCTATTTCAGGAGAGGACTACTACCCTGTGTCTCAAGGTGAAAATAACATTCTCTTATGGTTTTAAGGAATAAAAAAGCAAACATTTACTAGACTCCACAGCCTCATTTGTTAGGTGTAAGTCCACATTAAAACAGACTGAGACTTCTGGGGACTGAGACAGAGCGAGACAGGACCAAGACCATGACAATCAATTTTTAAAAATACTCACAAAGTTGAACAGAGAAAGAGCACTCTCTCTTTGATTTAGGTTTGCTATTAAATACATTTGACAGCAAAAAATGAGGTGCCTGCACCTCTGTTTTCAAAGCACTACAATGTAGAAATCTCAAATCTTTGTTCAACTCACTTCTTGTAAAAAATGTATCCCTGTATGTATTCAAAGCCACAGAAAAGTTCGGAATTGTTTTAATTGTCTGAAGATTAGATGTTTATCTACATTTGTCAGTTAAATGAGGCTTAAAATAAGCGTTAAAAGGTATTTCTGACTAGAAATGAGATGGACTGGTTTGTTAAGATTTGAGTTTTTGTAGGTTTCTGACACATAAAGCACTTGAATAGATTTCCAAGGAGGCATAACAATCAGTGACCTAACGGCAAACGGTCAAATTAATTAATGAATTGATTAGGAATTGTTCATTAATGATGCTGAAGAATAGCACATCAGTGGTAAACCTGACCAGTCTGGATGGAGGATCCTGAGACAAGACGGAGTGAAAATGCTCTTGATTCTGAGGCAAGACCAAGACATTCAAAACCTGGTCTCGAGACCAAGACTGTACAACTCTACCACTTGGTCTCAAGATTCTGTAGCTGGGTTCCTGTGTTGGCCTGGTGTTCATGGGTTCCTGTGGTGTCATGTGACATCTTAATTCTTATTATGTTTTGGGATGTCCTGGTTCTTATGACATTTTGGGATGTCTTAATTATTACAGTGTCTTAGGAGGCCTTAGTTCTTGTTGTGATGTCCCGGGATGTTGTAGTACTAATGATGTCTCACGATGTATGGGTAATAATTTTGCTTGGGTTTAATATGTAGGTTGGGGTTTTAATTATTTTAGGTTCCTCTACCTTTAGGTTTCTCTTGGTGTTGTTTTGCTGCCTTTATCTCTTCTTTGGGTTCTGCTGCTTTGTTTTTCTGCATGTCAAAGCACTTTGTAAACCCTTGTTTTTTTTAAGTGCTATAAAAATAAAAATTATTTTCATATTAGTTTCCATTATTAGTTTTATTAGTTTTTTCCATACTATTTTTTAACCCTTACAGAAAAATTCTCAAGCAGTAAATGCTTCTCAAAGTCTTACAAATTAGCAACAAATTTTGCAAAAGAGGTTTCCTGCATGTCCTTTCACATAACTTCACAAAACATCAATGTCTTTGTTCCAACTATCCTGCAAATATCCCTCTTATAGATTTGCATTATGCACTGGTAGCAGTGCTTGTATTAAAAAGGTTTTGAAACAAGGCTCCTCAGAGGGATATGGAATAAATAAAAGACGGCATGGGGATTTATTTCCGCGAGGGTCATTGATTTCTAATTTCATCCCAAATGGGAAAAGGTAATTTCTGCACTAGTCCAGTGGAGGGTCAGGTAATTTTAAATTGAATTTCAGCATTCTTCATGCTTTGTCAGCACGGTGAAATCTTCCTCTGTATCCACTCAGCTTTTTAGCGCACTGAACCTTTCCTAGCTTAATCAAGGCTTGAAATATTTATATAAATACTCTCAGTCTATTCAAATCATACCTGCCCAGCGACCGTTCACACAGTGCCAATTTTCCAGCAGTTTTGAATCACACACCGTTGAATTTCTCATTTTGCACAGTATTTTCTCAGTGCAGCACATTTCCAATGCAAAGCTCTGTTACTTATCTTGCACAGAAGATGGGCCACCTTAAGAACTATGCAAATAAAACCTGTGATGCTTTTTGGCTAAGTGATATATTCCTCTGAAGCACTAAATCATGATTTCACCTGACCTGAGAGGCTTATTGTGGAAAACTAAATTCAGCAAAAAACTACTTTGACTTTCGGTAACCTTGCTATTTTTATCTCTTCATAAGCATTGCACTTCCTCTAATGAAGTGTTTTGTGCTGTATTGTGTGTGCTCAGACATCGAGTTCAAACAGGGGGATAAGGAGCACATCGTGGAGGTGGAGGTGTTGTTTGATGGAGTGAGAGAGATGAGAGAAGCCTTTACTCTCCACCTGAAGCCGGATGAAAACATGGTGGCTGAAACTCAGGTCAGATACACATTCACGCCTAGCCACGGTGCAAAAATCACACAAAATCCAACCTGACAGTTATGGTATTCCAGCCTGATAAAAAAGTAACAAGACAAAAAAGACGTTCTGATTTGACCCATATTCATCCAGGTTAGTCCCTACGAGATCAGACATCTCTTTTACAAGCGTGCCCTGGCTCGGACAACAGCAGCACTCTGCTGTAGTTGCAACCAAAAGAGCGATGAAAAAATTTGCAATAAATAATAGATTCTGCATGAAAATGCAGTGAGTGGAAGAGAAGAAGCAGAGAGAGAAGAGATAAAAGAGGGAAGCCATGGCTGTGAGACTGTACACTCTGGGATGAGTTTAATCATCTTAATTCAGGGTGTCATGATTCACAAACAGCACTGTGTCATTAATTCTTATTAGACTAAACCCTTGTTTTCTGGAGCAGGTAACTAAAGTGATAGTCTACATCGAGGAGACCAACAGCATGGCTGACGTCACCTTCCCCTCCCTGCCACATGTGGTGTCGCTGCTCCATTATGACGATGTCGCCAGGACACCAGACAACCTCCACCCACCAGCTGGCTACCCCGTCGTCTGTGTCACAGTGAGTCAAACTGAAGCCCAGGGACACAAGTGGCCTTTAAGAGAGAACTCTAGAGTTGAGCTGAATTTCTCATATTAAAAAACAATCTACAGAAAGCACCCAGCAGACTGTAACTTTAAGGACTACAATAAAATTGAAATATGAAACAGAAATATTATATATCTTCTGAAAGATTTTCATCCCACTGTGATTTTTTTGCTCTGAGCTCCCGCTTTAAAGGTGTAGTAGTAATAAAAAATAGTTGAAGTATAAGAAGTATCTATTCCCTAATATCTCTTTTTAAAAGTTACTAAATGCTAAAGTTTCGGCTTTTAAATGTCATGGACATGGCTGTGAGGGAGATGATAAGGCATGCCCTCTCACTTCTTCATGCTGCCTCCGTCAGCCACAGCATCATACAGTCTGTCTTATATTTACAGAGTTGATCTTCAGCTGTATTGTTATAACCATTTATGTAAACTTGTAATGAGTGACCAGAGTGGTCCTGTAGAAATCAGAAGTTCTTATGTTATCAACCTTGTTCTGAGAAAATCATATAGTTTATTCACAACCTCAAGTAAAATAACTATTCTACCCACAATTCAAGAGTGCCAGAGACATCTCTAAGTGGTGGAGCCTGCTGTTTCCTGTGAATTTTGGCCATTGATTGATACTACTGAAGTTAACAGTTGTGGAAATGTTGAGCACTGTGGTGACGAAAGCTGCCACCACATACTGTACGCCACCTGCCACCAGATCATAGAGGGCCGTGCTGCACATCAGCAGCGCTGGTGTGTCCGATTTTCTTGCATTCCCATGAAGGCCTATTGTTGCATTTGTCTTACAATGGGGAGGGGTCAGCTTCCTATCTTAAGGACTCCAAAGATGACATGTGAGTGGTTCCCAAAGTAGGCATAGGGGCATAGCTGTGTTCAGCTATGCTTCAACCACCTTCAGGAACAGTGGCTGTTCTCAGTCCCCAGCACCGTTAGTTTGGGGGTCGTGGGCTGAAAAGTTTGGAAACCCCTGCCTTTGACCACCTCAAACCTGGTCTACAGTCCTATGTCTGTGGCGCAGTATTTCTGCTGAGCTTGTTCCACACATACAGCCAGCAAACCTTCTCCACAGTTTAATACCTCTTGATACGTTTTCAATGGAATAGGAATATAGGGCCGAGAGATGGAAAGCTTTTGTGCATGTTTGTTTGTTTCCAAGCTCTCCTGTGTGCTCATGTGCTTCAGTGTGTTTTGTCTAATTGATACAGACACACACATTCTCCTTTATCAAGGAGTTATTTTTAGAATAAAATGTATACATAATGAGTGTTGAGGCAGTTTTAGCCCACAGATATTAAAACTAGCTGTCCAGTGTCCATTAGAGAATAAAGCATAGGACTCCAGTAGAGATAAAGAGTAAATAATCATTTACAGCCTCCCTTTTCTGTGTTGATCTCACAGAAGATCAACACAGATTCTGTGCCATCATTTCTGCATGTCTGCAGAATTTAATAATTAATGATGGTGCACTTTCATGTGTGATGCTGAAATGTTCACAGCGTCCCTCTGATTGTTTCTGATGTCAGCATGTTTTATACAACATCCTGTGTGTGATCAGCAGCACAATAAAAGTACGATATGATGTAGAAAAAGTAGACAGTATTAAAGAGGTCAAAAACATTACTTATACACAATCTAACCTGCCAAATGATTTATAGATCATTCGTCATCACTTAACCACAATGGTTTGCCATATTTTGCATACACTTAATTTAAAGTTTGAGGGTTTAGTCTGTTAGCGGAAATGATTTTCAACTGTCTGTGTAGAGAAAATTACCCACAATTTCCACATACAGCAGCTATGCCACGATTTGCTGTCAAGTCATACTGCAGAGCAAATCCCTCCTTCTCTGTAGTCAGGTCCACTGCCCATGCTCCAGTCCGGCACCAGCACTTCCCTCAATCTTGTAAGGTCTCTAAGTTTGTAAGGATGGTCTGATCCAGGCAGGTTTACCATAGTGCCATATTTCTTTCATTTCTTGATGATGGATTTAACTGAACTGCGGGAGAAGTTTAGTGTCTGACATTTTTTTGTATCCATCCCCTGACTTATATTTTTCAGTAACATTTTCCCTTAGTTGCTTGGAGTGTTCCTTTGTCTTGATGGTGTAATGGTAGCCAGGAATACTAATTAACTTGGGACTGTACCTTCCAGACATAGGTATCTTTATATGAGTAGCTGGACCCCTGTTAAGTTAAGTCAGTCACTTTAAAAGGGGTATATATTTATAAAATCACTTGTTTTCCCTTACATATTTTTGTTTAATAGACTTATTAGTTTCTAGAAATCTGCTTTTTTGTTATTTTTCCTTGTCAGAAATGCAAAATTATATTGACCATGATAGAGTTATAAAAATCTATAAAAGGATAAAACATCTAAGAGGATGAATACTTTTATAGGCACTGTATACCATTTATACTCTTCAGGTTTGTGTTTGCCTGTTTAACTGTTGCATTAAAGCAATAGCACACATTTTAGGCTAAGATTTTAATCTAAATATCAGCGTTTCTGATGGACAATAAGATGTCACTCTCCTTCATTTGGTACTTCTTAATTAGATTTTATTAAGCCAATATATCTTTGTACATAAAATCACATCTTCAATTTATCTGAACTGTTATATAAATACAATGGAGTCAAAGTAGAAAAAATGTCTCATTTGATCCCTGGCCATCAGATCAAAAACATAGTTGACCATTCAGCATATTCTTAGTTTTTGTACAAATAACAGAGTAGGCAGAGTCCTATTTTTTGCTTCAGCAATCTTCAGTCCTTTCTTAAGTCTCCAGTTAAGTTTGTGTTTCGTTTTTCTGTAATGATGTGACAGGACCTTGAGACCCGTACTTTCTTCAGTCAAAGTTAAACCGTCCTTCTGGACTTGGCCGGTGTGTCCTTAACAGACACATCACACGGTTTAGTCCTCATGCTCTCACTCACAGGAGAATGCCTTCTGTTCTTGGATGCAGATTGAGAGAGACACCTCAATGAATCCTCCTGATGTGTCGAGACATTTGCCTCTCAGGTGGCTCCTGTGTGTGTTTGTGCGCTGTGGCCAGGGAGAGAAAATGAAGTAGTCTTGTCAAAGCTGAAATATTGAGTGCTGTATCAGGAGGCGCAGTGTCAACAGGTTTAAAAGGATATACATGGCAGCACTTCAAAGCTTAGCCCTAAGTCCCATATCTCTATCTTTCTCTCTGTAAATAAGACGTTTTTAAATCTTAAATATGAAAACATAACACTCTGAAACATCTGGATTTCCTCAGCTGCACTCATTTGCTAGTTTGTATTTTGCATTTCTCTCTCCATTTGTCCTCTGGCATGTGCTGTATCGTTCCCATCTCTCTGCTGTCCCTGCCCGTCCGCCCACTCCTGCTAACATCCTTATCCGTCCCCCAGGCGTGCAACACAAAATACCCTGACTACGACAAGACGGGCTCCATTTGTGTCAGCGAGCACATCAACAACACTCTCACCCGCTACCGCTGGCTCATCAGCGCCCCAGCTGGCCCCGATGGCGTCACCAGTCCCATGAGGGAGGTGGACTTTGACACCTTCTTTACATCCTCCAAGATGATCACACTGGACTCGGTGTACTTCCAGGCTGGCTCCAGGGTCCAGTGTGCAGCCAGGGCCGTTAATTCAAATGGGGATGAGGGTTTAGAGCTCAGCAGCCCCATTGTCACCATCAGCAGGGAGGAAGGTGAGGATGGAACAATGGATTTTTGAGTCTTGTGTTGCCAGATTTCTTCTGGAGGAAATGAACAGATTTTGGTTGTATAGCAGTGAGGAACAAAAGATTTTTTTTCCTCAAAGAACCAGAAATACAGAAGTACAGTGTCTTTGATTTATCAGAATTGTCTTCACAGTACTTCTGCACAACAGGCACATTAAAATGAAGAGTTCAAATGAATCACTTAAAAAAAGAATTAACAATGCAAAATTCTCAGTGCCACGGTTTTGTTTTCGCTTTCTTCAGCTACAAAGGGTTTAAATCTGTCACTCAAAGCTGCAGTGAGGAGCTGGTAAAGCAAGTGAGTGAATTTATTACTGATCCATCTGTAGGAAAAAGCAAGAAAAATCAGGAGGATTGCCATATGGATATGTTCAGTGCTGGCCACCTCTGTCATCTGGTCATTGTATATTGAATGGATTTACAGCATGGAGACTGGAAGTTACATTGTTTTAAATTCACATTGAATAGTGCACAGGAAAGTCAAAATCTTTCTTTATAAAACACTTTTGCTTGCACAGGGATGTATCAGCAAAGAGAAACTTTGTCTGACTTTGGCCAAAACAAGATCAACAGAAAGTGAATTTAAAATTACTTCAAAATGATTTTTTAATAATATTATGAAACACCAGAAAATGTAAGTGTTAAGAAGATCTTTAGGAATGCAAGATATCTGTGTGATAGCTGTATCAGTATTTATAGACCAGCTATAAATATTGGCAGAAGGTTTGAATACATTTTTACAGTTTTAGGCAGAACCAAAAGTCTTACTGTAGCTGAAGCTTTTTTTCTTTTTTCATCCTCATTCATTAAACTTTAAAGTCAATTCCAAGGGCTGAAGTTTTAGTTTCGTACTACATGAAGTTTATTTAATTATTTTCTTTTGCTCTTGTGAAGGTTTTTTTCCTGTGTGTTATTTTGTGTTATTCCAATCACTTTGTCAGGATTGTCTCTGGGAACCAGCCTGCAAACCTGCCATTAGATAAGGAGAATAAGTTCCATTTTTATTAGGTGCATCAATGTCTGAGCAGGTTGTTACAGCTCTGTTTCTAGCCTCATAAAGGCAGATCAAGCTTGGTTCTGCTAAAATAAATTTTACACACAGTCATGTGCATACGTTTTAAGCATGTAGGAAGGATTCATCACAGGGCCTGAAGTGCAACAACTCCAGGCTAGAGAGGAAGGGAAGGGTGGCCAGTCAACACACATATTGTTTGCCATAACTGCTGATGTTGTTTTTTGGGCCAAATCATAAAATCTGCCTATCTATACTCTCCCCCCGACGCTGCTGATTCATTTTGCCTTATTTTAATAAACCCTTAAAATATGTCTTAGGCATTATGCTATGAGGCTAACGATATGCGTGTGGCTCAGCAGCCGAGGTCAAGCTCAACTGCATCTCTTTTGTTCAGGCCTTGTCACCTCTGGTGATAAGCCGGAAGATCCCGTCAGGTTTCAGGCCCTTGGAACATCCACAGCATGACCAGGGGCTCATGGTAACACCAACTACCCTAGCTCAATAAAACTCTGATTTAGTAGAATCAAGAAAAATTAACTGATGTGGTTTCTCTTGGCTAAGGCAATATTCGCCATAGTTTCAGTTAATGCATTAATTGTTTGTGTTTAGTGAATACATTTTTTAATCCTGATTAATTGTTTTAACATTATTGTTTAACAGGTGGTATTTAACAGTTTAAAACATGATCTAACTCTTGATATTTTACTTATTTGCTCCTTTCCACTTCTCACTTCAGCAGTATTTTCAGTGGAAGCTAACGAAAAAACAAGGTGGATGAAGAATTTATGTCTAATAAGACAGTTTGTTTTGTTGTTTCCTACCAGGCTAATGAATTAGAATACTGGAGCATGGTGCATCGAGTGGGTACCTGAGGCATTTTTCAATACCGATGTCAAAAGTGGAGCAGCTCTCTCAAGACCTTTGCAGCCTGAAATTTAACTAAATCTGTTCAAAAAAATTTAAAGGTAGATTGTTTCTGCTGGAGCATAAGATTGTATGAAATAAAGGGTACATGCACTTTATTTTTATATTTCAGTTTAGTGCAGGAGTAAGTGTTCTCCAACACAGATTGTTACCTCAGTGTGAGGCAGTGGTAGACAAAGTACTCAACTTGATTACTTAAGTCAAAGTATAATTGATTAGCTTATTAACCTGTGATAACCACAATTTATTGTTTTTAACTAAATAATAACAACTTTGTCAATGCCACATTTGTTTATACCGTAGCATATAGCCTTTTTAAATGTGTGAAAACCTTTTCCTAAAATATAAATAAAATGGGTTAGAAATGGCAAAAATGGGCGGAAAAGATGGTGAAAATGTTTTTTAAAAGTGGCAAAAAATATGTTTAGAGTGGCAAAAACTGGTTTAGAGTGGAAAAATGGGTTAACTGAGGCAAACACATTGGGCAGAAAATAGTGAAAAATAGGTCAAAGGGTTTCACAACCAGCAGAAAAATGGTTTAAAGGGGTTTCAAGTGGCAAAAAATGGCATAACAAATAGTGAAATGTGGTTAAAATTGGAAAAATTGGCAAATTATAGTGGCAAAAATGAATGGTATAAGTGTTGAAGAGGGGTACATAGTGGCAAAATAGTTTAACAGGGGCAAAAACAGGCAGAAAGTGGCAAAACTAGGTCTAAGAAGGCACAAAAGTGTGGAGAAGTGGTGGAAAGGGTTCAAATGTGTCAACAATGGGTTTAAAGTGGCAAAAATGGGCAAAAACTGCACAAAATCAATGTAAAGGGGCAAACAGTGGGAAAACTGGCAGAAAAAGTGGGGGAAAGGTTTAAAAAGTGGCAAAAAAATGGGTTAAAGATGAAAAATGGGCAAAAATTGCATGAAATTATTGAAAAGTGGCAAATAATAGTGGAAAAATGGGTGGAGAAAGTGATGGAAAGGGTTTCAAATGTGGCACAAATAACTAATTTCAACATCAGAACACACACTTATCATCTCCAAAATAAAGTAACTGCTAGCCAGTCCGCATGCTAACACTAATGTTACCGATCCAACATGCATATATTGATAATATCACAACTGGGCCCATTGTCCAGGTTTGTCAGGGGCCCAGTTAAATCTGTGGGCAGGCCTGGCTGGATGCATCACGCTCTATCAATCTGCCTCCCTTAACATTATTTCATAATAATCCTTACTGCCTGAAATAGCAGCAGGAGCTGAGTATCAACGTGGAAATACAAAAGGCCTATTTAAGGTACAAGATATGCAATATGATGCTAAAACACAGATCTTTTGTACTTTTCTGGGTGTGTTGTTTTAAAATGTGAGGAACTTTTACAGATCTTTAAGAGACCAAAGAAATTACAATTTTTCACAAATTTGAAGTAAAATAATTTTGCACACAGCATTTCTAACAAACCATAATTTTCCTTTTGACTCAAATGAAAGCAGATTTTACCTTCCTGCCATCACTTGCTCGCCTACACATCACAGCTGAATCAAATCCAGTCTCTCTCTCTGAAGATGGTTGCAACAGAAATGTGAACATCACTACCTGGCTGTGGAATTATTAGTTGAGATTAGAGTGAGTAAGTGTAAAATATCATTAAAATACTGAATTTTTGGCACTCCCTGTGGAAAAATCTGTGGAATCTTTGTTGTGGAAAACGGCAAAGGCTTTTTCTGCAGCGTGTTGTAAGTCACCTTATTTGACTCCTACACCATGGCACTGGCTACAAGACTTAAAAACATACCGAATAGAAACCATCAGTTTTCTTGCTGATGGCCAGGATTACTTCAGCTCATTTAGAGCATCAATTTATTTTCTATCTGTTGAATGACGAGCTAAAAAATCTCACAGGAGCTTTACAATGGATTTTTTGAAGCCAGTTTGTCGTCCTCCCTCCAAAGTGTAAAAGTTTGTCCTTCATGTCTCCTGTCCTCTTTTTCTTTCATTTTCAGGCATGTGTCAACCACGTAAGATGGGGACAGTCGGTGCTGAGCCTTTCTCTGCCAAGCTACGCTACACTGGAGCAGACGACCCTAAACACCCCAACCTCATCAAAGTGACTGTCACCATGCCGCACATAGACGGTAGGCAGGAGCTGGAGGCAGGGCTAAGATGAAGTGAAGTGTAATGCAGTGTGTGTAATATTCACGTCTGAAGATCCTCAGAAGCGTGACAGCTAGAATATAGATCTTGCCGAGTTGTATCGAACCCCGCTGTAGGACCCCTCCAGCAGAGCTGCTACTTAACATTCCCTTCTTGATATTTAATCAGTTTCCTTCTGCCCTAAGTTCCCTACCGCTTTTTTCTGCTGCCCCCTGCTTCTCTTATCATTACTTTCTTGTTCAACTTTTTCTTTCCTCTGAGTTTCCTCAAATAATGCTCTCTTGTTTCAAAGGTAGTTGGCAACATTCTGAATCACATCGTGTCTTTTTGCCCCGCAGGCATGCTTCCGGTAATCTCCACTCGCCCCCTCATGAACTTTGATCTGACTCTCAGTCCCGACGGAACGAGGGTCGGAAACCACCGCTGCTCCAACTTGCTCGACTACAACGAGGTCACTACAGGTCACGGCTTCATCACCGCATCGACGCGCAGCCAAGAGAGCATGGGAGACACGGCGCCCTACCAGTTCAGCGGCTCCTTACGGGGGAACAGCACCCTGCGCTTCTACAGGAACCTGAACCTGGAAGCCTGTCTGTGGGAGTTCAGCAGCTACTACGACATGTCCGAGCTGCTCACTGACTGCGGAGGCACCATAGGGACTGACGGACAGGTGTGTGTCAACAATATATAAATTCCAATCTAGGGTGTGTGTGTACATCTGTTTGACTGTCAGCCTTTCTGTGTTTTTGTATGTTCAGTCTATTTACAGCCACAGACAGAATGGCTCCTCATCTGTTTTCCTGTGTTTTACCTCTTAGTCATGTTTGTGTTTGCCAGCTCTGTTCCCTGATATGTGAATGACATTTTTGTGTGTGGAGTAAACATACGCATGAAAACACCTGTCATAAATTCCCCTTATACACATACTCTGTTATCTACTTGGAAAAATTAAAGCAAACCCTCATTTTTATATGCATTACACTTCCAAAAATGTTTTTAAATTTTCAGGGTAAGCTGCATGCGAATAATATTTTTTGTCTAGACTTTTTCCTGCCAGCCTCCTAGTAAAATTTCCCCATAAAGCTGGAGCCGATGGTGTGAGTGCAGCAGGTAATATTCAGGAGAATTCACAGCAAGCAGCAGGTTGGATCTTCGTTCAGGATATGAAGCTGCTTCATTTTCTGCTCCCCAGTATCTAAATACTTTTGTTGATACTGCAATTATGACCAATTACACATAGAATCAATATAATGCTGTCATCACAGTGTCACACAACAGCTGTGTCTCAATTCAGAGGTTGCATCCTTGCAGCCTTTGCAGCCTGCATTGTGTTGGGGTGTGATTATAATGTGGGGACTGCAAGGTAAAGCTAAGCAACACCAGCTGATGACTTTAGCATTGCAGAAGCAGAGCAGTTCATTGAAATCACTCCAGATTCAAGGCAGGTGAGCCTTGGCAACACTTCTCCCTGTTGCAATATCTTACCTGTATGAGATAGGCTGCCTCAATCAGGACAAACTACAGATCAAAGACGGGCATGGAAAATGTACTAAGTGTGGCAGTCTCACAGATGCACCTGACTCACATAGATCTGCAGCAAAATAAGCCCACAGTAGTCCCTGGAATGACTGTAGCACTGGGAATATAAATCTTAAAAGATGTTCACAAAGTTTTTATTTTCAGGGAACTGATCATTTTCAGAGTCAGATTTTCAAAACTATGTTTAAGGTGAGGGTTGTTTCTACGAATGTTGCAGTAAATTTTCAAATGTCCCCACCAAATAAAGCAAACCCTGAATTGAGACACAGCTTCTCTTGCTTCGTTAGCCATCTTGGGTGTGTTGTGAATATTACACAGCAGCAACCTCCTTATGTCATGTCTTTCCCTCCAAGGTCAGAGATATTCTTGCTGTTGACTACATATATGCATGCATCATGACTGCAATGCTTCCCCTGTGTCTCTTTGGCACACCAGCTGTGCACATCCTCAAAAATTAATGCTGTTTACACACAAGATGCAGTGTACACATGACTGGTAGGAGGACTGTAGAAACTGAGGGGATATGACAGAGTCAGCACGACAACAGGAGCAACAATGACAGAAAGATTTAATGAGAAACTGATAAACTAAGTCCACAATAATCCACATGAATGATGTGTCATTGACACTGCATAAACATGGCCATCAAACTAGCTAGCAACAGATAAATTCAGTGATGAAAGTTGATGTTAAACCTGTAAAAATAACTATTGGAAAAGAGATTGGTGTACTGGTTCAACCATTGATTATAGAACCGTTAACTCTTAGCCAAGTGTGCCCATAGGTCTTTTTTTAATATTAGTTAAGTTTCATTAAATACATATCTGATGAGTATAGTTTGACAGAGTGACAAACTGCACACAAGGCACTGAGAGGGGCCTGGCTGCAGGCTGTACATCTCTGACAGCCCCTCTCGCAGATGGGACATGTGAGACGCCATCTCTTTCAGAAGGGAAATACACGCTAAAATTTTCAAAATAGAATTGGATTAAACTTACACATGTTCCATATTCCATATGCACACATATCTTCTGTAGCTTCATTTGCTGCCTAAAGCACATAGATAACGCAGCTAGTATAGCTGAAGCTAAGCTCACAAAGCAATTACGTAACTATGTTATCTGTGTAGCTACATTAGTTTTAGCTACGTTTACTAAAGCTCACACTGCTAAAGCTGACTCAGCTACACTGGCTTATATTGGAAAGTTAATTACATAGCTAGTGTAGCTTTGTTAGCTTTAGCTTTAGCTAAAGCTATTGTACATAGCTAAAGCGAGCCACCATTCGTGTAACTACCTCTAAAACAGGTTGATGCATAATTTAATCAAGGATTAGACCTCTGACCTTTTCTCTTTTTTTATTCATGAGATGTTGCTAAGTCTGTAATGTTTGAAATGTGGTTGTTTTATGAATATTACTGCCAGATTTTGTTCAGGAACAAAGTTCATTTGAAAAAATCTAAATCAGAAAATACATTGCTGTGGCAAATTACAGCACTTCTACAGAGATGGTGTCTCTCATGAACGGTCTATGAGAGTGGTCATCAGAGACGTACCGTCTGCAGCCACGCTGTCTTGAATTTGCTGGAACACCCTCACTTTCAAAAAGCTGCTGTAACAGAGCATTCTACCAACAGTCAGCTGAAAGTCACCAGTTAACACGTTTACTCTTAAAACCAAAACACTGCTGTTGTTCTGTCCATGCTTGGATGGAAAATGTTGAGGAAGTGGAGTTTAGATGGTGTGTTCTGACCACTAGTAATTATCATCAGCTGATCTGATGTTGCTTTTGATTGTTGATGTGTGTTATGTTTGTTCTGGTCCCACAGTTAACTTCACGAGTGTCGCCATGTTTGTAGTTTCTATCCCAGGTAGTTGTACACAGCCAGACGAGTACACGAAAACAAGGTTAAACAATATATCTCTGACCTGAGGCCCCCTCCCCCACCCTTTGTGACAGCTGAAATATCCTACTATGAGGAATATGTGTGAAAGGGCATGTCAGAAAATTGTCACAGATGGGCTGTCAACAACTTTCCTAGAGATTTTAAGAGGTGCAGATATGAAGGGTGGCTTTCATTCATCTATGAAATCATGAAAGAAGGGACACTATTTGTGTGCACAGGGGGGTGTGCACACCCCCCCTGTTGGGGTTTTTACTGGAGACCTTTTCTAGTTTGTTTTACACTGGTTTGCTGATGTGACAGCTCAGCTCACCAAAGAAGTCAATTGCGTTCTGGCATCATATCCAGCTGTCCATAGTTATTGTTGGATCATTGTTGCAGTTGATTTTGTGGTTGTTGACGATGTTGTGTACCGCACACAGCTGCAGCACTCTCCCCGCTCTTGTTGTTGTTGTGGATTAGGAAACAGACCCTTTGCTCTTTCGTTCATGTCCTGCTGCTCCTTTGTGTTCCTCCAGCCTTTGATCTGCCAGCGTCTTGTTGCTGATCAGACTGCTGAGAGAGTGTGCAGGCGTGTGTGTGTGTGCTGGCTTGTGTGTGTGGTAGATGGAGAGAGAGAGAGAGAGAGAGAGAGATGGAGAAGAAGTACGAAATTAATTTACTTGTCCCCGTTGACAGCTTGTACACACAGTTACACAAGACGCCCGTCATCCACAGGACCTCAGGTCCACTTCGTTAACAGAGATCACTGTCACTCTGTCACTTCTGGTTCTGTTTTTTTATTTTTTTCATAAAGAGTGCTAAAAGAACAAAAAGCAGCAGTCATAACCTCGCAGCTTAACGGAGGTTCAGGAATTAAATATTTCATCTACCTCTGAAAAACAAAAGACCAATTTTTTTTTAAAAAGCTTGAGATTTTGCCCATGATAAAAGACTTTTACAACAGCATTAATTTTGATTTATTTAACTGCTGAGTTGTTCTCTTTTCCTGGTAAAGGGATGCTGAACTAACAAGGAAATATGTGGCTGTGGATCTCAAATTAAATCTCTCTGTGACATTTGCTATCTTAATTATGCTCCAGTCAGTATACATTTATTTTAGGAGGTTCTTCAAGTAAAGTCAGACTTTAAAAAAGCCTTGGTCTTTGATAGTTTGTCTCTCAGATAACAGTCATCTTAATTTCTCTTTTGGATCCTGATTCAGTGATTTTTATAACAGAGTCCAGAGAGGTTTGCAGCTCAGTGAATAGCAGTGGAGTTGAATTCATTGTAGGGCTTCCTTGTGATTAAATGTTGTTTTTAAAGTAAGATCAGATACTAAAAATATACATACAAGTAAAGAATAATGCCATCAACAACCTCTACCAAACTGGCTCTCTAATTAGTTATTATCCTTTACCTTTCTGAAGCCTTTTATTTTGAAGTTTATATGTCCTTACTGTAAGTCAAACAAAAAACCTTTTGTTTTTATCAGTGAGTTGTTATGAAAAACCCCGAGGTTGTTTTATGTCTGAGGGCACTAAGTTTACATCTGTATGCCTACAAATCATTATTAAACTCTTGGTGAGCAGAGACACCTAGTGGTGGGTAGATGTAAATACAGCCAAGTTGACTTGTACAGAAGAAAAGTAGAGTCTTAATCAGAACAGACAAATAGAGCTGTACTATATTTATTGGTTTTATTGTTTTAGTTTTTAAAAAATCACACAATACTTAGCTGTATTCATACTTGAGTGTGTGGTTATACCTTAAAGGTTATGCTTGTGCTTCTTTAATGAGTAACATGATTGGTTAGAGAGGAGCGCCTATGAATCAGTGTTCAATTCCCAGCTCCTGCAGTCGCATGTCTGTGCATCCTTGGGCAAGACCTCAATTGGCTCCCACTGCTGTGCTTGTGCTGTGTAAATGTGTATGAACAGATTAGTTAAACAATGATGGAAATTTTACACAGCAGCTTCTGCCATCAGTGTACGAAAGGCAGAGATGAAAAAAGTACGCAACTATTGCACTCAAGTAAAAGTGCAGTTACTTTACTGGTCTATAAATTTTACTTTAGCAAAATTACTGGTCTATAAATCTGTTCAAGTAAAGCAAAAAGTTTACTCTCAACTCCTGTTTGGAGAGCAGTTTTAGTTTCTCACTTATTTGGGATGAGTCTGGTCTGGTAAGTTAAAACATCAGCTTTGTCGTTTTGCAAGAATTTCTTGGAAATTTTCCTTTCCAAAATCAATCCATCCATCTTCTTCCACTTATCTGTGGCCGGGTAGCAGGCTAAGCAAGTCCACCCAGACGTCTCTTTTCCCCAGCAGCACTTTCCAACTCCTTCGGGTACTTTTCAAAGTATTCTATGAAAGTTTCAATGAAACGTCATCATAAGGCCTTAATTTTCCGCTAAAATTTTTCCTAAAAAATTCCATGCAAATTCCTGGAAAATATCAATTAAATTCCCCAAATTTCAAGCAGATTATTCTTGGCAAATTCTAGAAATGTGCAATAACATTCTTCTAACTTCCATGAAAAATCCTGAAAATTTCAAAGGATAGTCGACTACCAAGTTACGAAATGCAAAAAAGGAAAGAAAATTTAAAGCCGTGAAACTAAATTTCCATGAAAATACTTGATAATTTCCAAGTAAATTGCCCAAAATATCCAAACAGCAAATTAACCTCGCATTTCAAGCAAATACCTTAAACTTGAATGGACATTTATTTCATCATAACCCCAGATATGATTGCTATAATGTAGGAAAGCCAAAATCTTAAGGGTTAAGTACTGAGTAGCCAGCTACTATGGAGTTGTGAAGTGAGTAAAGTATGATCTTTCCTTATTGGCAAGAACAACAAGAGAATATATGTCCAACCAGGTTGTTAAAGTTAGATTACACCTCTATAATAAAGTTAAATGCACAGAAAAATTGAAAGTTATGATTATAGAGTTCAATTTAACACTAAAGTGTTTAGTTCAGTCTTACTTCATATAGTTAAACCACACTTTTGAAAGAGTTAAATATTTTACAGTATCACAGAGCTGCAGTAAATCTTGAAAATCTATTGAAAGTTGGGTCTCCTCTGGCAAAAACAAAGCAGAGAATATGAACTATGCAGCCCTTAGGAACACCTAAAGTCACAAATCTAACTCAGTGGATAACTTCACTCATGGTGCAAATGTGTCCCACATTAAAAAAAAAAGCAATAATTCACCGACACATGACCAAAACAATGCAGCAGTCATCAGCTGGTGTGGGTTGGGCTACAGTGTAGTCAACAGAGAAGCTAAAAAGTTCATAGAGTTTTGTACTCAAGTAAAAGAACGGTCACTTTGGTTAAAAATGTACTTAAGTAGAAGTAAAAGTACTGATTTCAAAATGTACTCAAAAAGTGCCAAAAAACTACTCAATTACAGTAATTTGAGTAAATGTAATTAGTTACTTTCCACCCCTGGTGAATGGGTGTGTAAGGGTATGTGTGACCTGTGGTGTTAAAAGTACCTTAAGTAGTCAGATGACTAAAAGAAAGCTATTTGATATTTACCATTTACCTGTAATACAAGCACATATCACTTTGCATGATTTGCTTGTTGTGTACAACACGGTGAGTTTAACTTCTCTTCATCTTTGACAAAAGTGAGTAGGAGTGAACGAGTTCATGCCCTTTGTGGAGGAGAGCAACGTTTCCAAACAAACTGTTACATCTTTTTATTCTTATTATAGATCATAAGTCATAAGCCTACAGTGAACCATTCATCCAGAAGTAAAAACATTTGTTGTCAAACACATTGAGTATTCCTTTCTCACGTGTAGCAAACACTTCTTTATCAGTAACTATTGCAATGTGTTTTCAACTATCTTTTTCTTAACTGAAGTTTTATGAATTCCTATTTTTAGGTGCTGAACCTGGTCCAGTCATATGTGACTCTGCGTGTGCCTCTCTACGTGTCCTACGTGTTCCACTCTCCTGTGGGGACTGGAGGCTGGCAGCACTTCGACCTGCAGTCAGAGCTGCGTCTCACTTTTGTGTATGACACAGCTATTCTGTGGAAGGATGGCATCGGCAGCCCACCACAGGCTGAGCTACAGGGTGAGTTTACAAGACAGTAGAAACGATAAAGTTTCTATAGTTTAAACACCTATGTATAATTATTTACGTCTATCTGCCTGTTTTCTAAGTGCCCTCTAGCATACATTAAACTGAAGAGTTCTCTGATTTAAAACCCTCAGTCTCTATTTTTATGGTCAGAGCTGAACTTGTGAAAAAGATGTCTAAGTGGGCTGCCTCCTTTGCTTGGAAAGAAGCACAAAAAGACCTGAAACTTTAAGACTGGCCTTATTTAAATGGAACCTTACAAATTAAGACATATTGTCGTAATCAGATGAACAGAACAGTCTTTTCTATGTATGTTGTACAAAGAAACACATCAGATTTCAACGTTTGGGGAAGATGTCAACAATAGGTTGACATGTAGGCTGCCATAGTGCAGTGCACTCAGGGTAGTGATGTAGGATGGTTCAATTGTTCCTTCCACATCTTTCCAACTGTAATCACCTCATATTACTTTACAGTAACTTCTTCTTCAGTGTCATCTTCAATAATACTGCACTCAGAGTAAAGATTAACAATGCCTTAAGGAAGACGCTCCATAGGAAGAAGAATGAAGGCATTTTCTCAAAATGTAGAATTCCATTGTGTTTTTTACAACATACATAATGACCTCATGTTAATCCAACAAAGTCAACATGTGTTAGTATATAGAGATCCTGTTAAAATTATTTTAATGACTTAAAGGAGGCAACTATATCTTGCTTTAGATGTACTGTTATATATATATTTGTATTACAGCCCAATTTCAAATAAAGTTGGGGCATTGAGTAAATGAAACAGAATTTGTGAGTCTCAAAAAAACAAATTTCATTCACAGTTGAACTTAAAGAACATAGCTGATGTTGAATCTGAAACATTGTACCATTTCATGAAAAATAATTGCTTTTTCAATTTGATGGCAGCAATACATCTCAAAAAAGTAGGGATGCAAGGACTTCCCTGAAAGAGACATGGTCTGGATGGGAGCATATATTGCACCAAAACCTCTACTTTTCAGCACTGATAGTACCTTTCCAGATGTGCAAGCTGCCCAAACCATAGGCTGTAATACAGGGGTGTCCAAACTATGGCCCTGGAGCCAAATGTGGCCCGTGGTCCACATTTTATTGGCCGTTTAAATTCTTTAGATTAAATGAAATATGGTCCACATTAGAGCATGAAACTTGTGCTATTCTTCTTAGTTTCAGCACAGGGAGATGCTAACATTCTGATTCTATAAACAAACATTTTGACAAGAGGTAATTACTGATTTTGTTTTTGTGACTAAATTGAGACAACACTGTAATTGGTAAACATATTGGCAACAAAATAATAAAAATATCTTGATTTATAACGCTCTAATGGATTGAGGCAGCAAATAGCAGTACGGGTGATGTTCCAGGGGCAGAGCAAGAGGTAGCCAGGGCCAACCAGGTCCCCCTGAATCTGATTGGCCCCCCTAAAATCATTTAAATGATTGGCAATTTACCTTGTCAGTCATGAATTAGCCATTTTAGCTTGCCCAATCACTATGCATATCTTGACCTATTAGCTTGGTTTTACTAACTTAAATAGCCTCATAGTGAGGTATATGAAAGTGGCCCCATCATCCTTATATATGTCTGTATGTGGCCCCCGACGGGAAAAGTTTGGACACCCCTGCTCTAATGCAACCCCGTACAATCAGAGATGCAGGCTTTTGAACTGTGTGCTAATATCAAGGCCCCTCCACTTAAGTTCAACAGTGTCCATGGTTTCCACAAGGAATTTCAAATTTTGGTTCATCTGACCACAGAACAGTTTTCCATTATGCCTCCGTTAATATTTAATGAGCTTTGGCCCAGAGAAGATAGGGACGTTCCTGGATCATGTGACATGTGGCTTCTTCTTTGCATGCATTTGTGGATGGCAAAGTGAGCTGTGTTGACAAAGATTTCTATCTTTTCATTCCCTTTTGACTGAAAACAAGGTAGAGTTTGTCCAACAGGTCACTTCTTCTAAAAAAAACTCTCAGCTTACCAGTTTCCCAACATAAAACTGATTCATCACAGCAGCTTCATGCTGATGTTATTTCAAGTCTTTTAATGAATTATAGTCATGTTTCTTGTGTTAGATTTTTATGTATGGCTGCTCATTGTTTGTTGGAGTCTCAAAAACAGATTTTTAATCTCAGTGGTTCAATAAATATTTTTCAGAAGTACATTTTAAAAACCAATGAACCTTTATTCCTTTGTTTTTGACAGGTGCATTGTATCCCACCAGCATGCGTATCAATGAGCAGGGACGTCTGGTTGTAAACTTCCGCACCAAAGCTCGATTTAGAGGTCTGTTTGTCCAGTCCCATTCTGGAGGCAGAATTAAAAGAGGTGAGTCAGGCATTTTCATTTATTTGTTTATTTGTTTACCTCCATTTAAGATCCAGATATGAAATGAACAGTTTAAAAAGCATCACAGTCTATAAACTCTGTTATATCTCGGTCTAACTGTAAATCTTCTCCCAAGAAACCTCCATGTCCTCCATGGTGATGAGTGTGGACCACCCTGGCCTCACCTTTAACCTCACCTTAGTAAGGAGTGAGCCCACCTACAACCAGCCGGTGCAGCAGTGGACCTTCACCTCCGACTTTGCTGTAAGTGTCTCCAAATGAAATGTGTTTGTGCTCCGCATGAAAAAGCTGCTGTTAATCTGTTTGTCTGGGCAGCTGGAAGAACAAATACAGAGTGATGTTTGTGTGTCTGTCCCCTCTGCTCTGTACAGGTGAGAGATTACTCTGGGACCTACACTGTGAAGCTGATCCCCTGTACAACAGCTCAGAACATGGAATACACAATCCCACCTGTCTGCAGCCCCCGAGAACCAATCACATTTGATCTAGACATCCGGTTCCAGCAGGTTAGCACACACTGAAAAATTCCACAGAGTTCATTCATATCATATTATTTAGTATTTATGAGTTCAAACTATGGCGGCCCTAGTTGTCTTCTAAGCAGCTTTAGAAGGCTAAAATCACTCTTAAAACACCTCACACTGCAGGAAAATCTGTCAACATAATCATGAGAACCATCAGATAATCAGGCTTGACTTTGGTCCCAAATTAGGCTGATTGTCTTGTAGTGTTCACCCCACCAAGGCCATCTTTGTTTGAACCTGTAAATCTTTAAGTGGCATCTTTGTAAAGAAGACTTCTGTCACTCCACATTCTTTCTATATTCATCTTTTTAGGTGAGTGATCCGGTTGCAGTGGAGTTCAGTCTGAACACTCAAATGTTTCTGCTGTCTAAGAGGAACCTGTGGCTCTCAGATGGATCCATGGGCTTCGGTCAAGAGAGTGATGTAGCATTTTCTGAGGGTAAGTGCTGCCTTAATAGGACTTTAATTGGCTCTGCGGTGAATATTTAAGAGACAGTACTGATGTTTGAGGATATCTTCTTTTATAAACAAAAGGTAGAATTTGCTTAACATGAGCTCCCCTGTCTCAAGGTGTTCCCCAAGGTTCGGTCCTTGGTCTTCACTTCCACTGTTAAGCAGATGATATCTAACTTTACATCTGTACCAGCCCAATCACAACAAATACCCTCTCAGCCTTGGCAAATTGCTTAACAGATATAAAACTATTTTTGTTAAACTACAGTAAACCTGACATCTTAATCATCAGCCCCAAGTCCATTAGTAAATACATTTAAATTTCTGCCTTAATATTGACAGTTCTACCCTAACCCCTTCCTCTCACATCTTCAATCTTGGCATCCTTTTTAACAGTAACCTTTCTTTCAAACAACATGTAACCCAGCTTACCAAAAGCGCCTTCTTCCACCTCAAAAACATAGCCGTTTCCATCCATTACTCTTTTCTGCTGCTGAAACTCTAATCCATGCTTTGATCACTTCCAGACTTGACTATTGAAATAGCATCCTCTACGGTACATCTAGATCTAAGACAGGTTTTCTTGCTGACAGTAAAAAAAGATCATGTGGCCCTAAAAAATTTATATTGCTTTACTAGTTAAATAAAGATTTGTCAAGTATGAGTACTTTTTCAATTACTTAGCAAGCTTTGACATTGAAAGTCCTGTTATCATACTAGGGGATACAGTTTACGGCCGTGTGATGGTGGACCCTGTGCAGAATCTGGGAGACTCGTTCTTCTGCAGCATCGAGAAGGTGTTCCTCTGCACCGGTGCTGATGGATACGTACCAAAGTACAACCCCACCAAGTTTGAATTTGGGTGCCTTGCTGACTCTCCTTCATTGCTTTATAGATTCAAAATTCTTGTGAGTACATTTGATCTTTAATGTTTCAATTTTACTATGCAGAGTAGATGGAAATAATAACTTCAGTTTATTTTTTTTTTAATGTTGTTTTCTTTTTCCAACCATTTTTCACGTTAACAGGACAAGGCTCAGCCAGAGACTCAGGCTCGCGTGTTTGGTGATGTTGGATTTAATGCTGTTCTGGCAGTGGATGATCCAGCAGCTATGTCACTCGTCAAACAGCCGGGGTCTGATGGCTTTAGACTGGATTCCACAGCCATGTTCCAGGTATTTTACATAGCATTCTTCCTCAGAAACAGTTTTCTTTTTTATCAATATTAGACGGTTACTTTGCCATCCGTCATATCTAACTTAAAGAAGCTTTAGTGGATGTGCTGACAGCAGTAAAAAACATGTATTGCTTTAAAAATGTATTTGCTACCAAAGTATTATCAAACATTACTGTTTGTCTTTTTGAGTGATTTTTATGTTGTGTTGTATCTAATGAATAAATGGACAAATGAATGAATGAATGAATGAATATTTTATTTATGTGTCGGGTCATTTACATGACCCATCCACCATGGAATTGTTCAGACACATTAACTGACAAAACAGTAAATATTCCGAAATTAGGCCAGCAACACACAGCAGAGTACAATATCAGTAAATGAGTATACACCCCCTCCATATCTACCGCGCTCCAGTAAGTAGAATTAGACAAATAGACATACAATACTATAAACCAACACCCCACAAACAAAACAAAATATATATACAACAGAAATTTAGAAACCACATAACAGTCTGATACATTTATCCATTGGAAGTGACACTTCTTCTCCTTTCCCATGCTTTAAAGAGATAGCCAGACAAAGCAAAGATATTACCAAAAAACTGTTTCATTAAAAACTGTCGTCCATATTAATTAACCAAGACCAGGATCCTGAACTTTCCTAAACAATGTTTCCCGTAGATCATGATACATCGGACAATAGGCTATAAAATAGAGTGAATTTCAATTCCACCTCATTTCGCTCAGAGTATTCACAGAGTCTCTCATCCTTGCCCACCCCTCTATATCTGCCAGTTTCAATGTTTAGTGGTAATATACCACACCTTAGCTGTGCAAACAGGGATTTGTGGCTTTTTGGCAAATTATATTCAACTTATTTTTCAAATGTATAATCCTTCTTAAACAAGCAATGAGTTTTGGCTTCAGCAGGATTTGATTTGCCCATGATTTGGTCCACTTATCAGTTGTATTATCTTGAACAACAATAAGGGTTAGAGTTTTGTAATTTTATTCACAATGACTGTTACAGCTGCTGTTTAAAGTTATTATTAAGTATTGAATGTGAGACTGATGTAACTGGTTAAGTATAGCTCGTAAAATAAGAGCCCATGAATTCAATGCTATCAAACTTAAATGATTATATTTTTTCGAGGTACAGTATTGTTCTTGTTTTAGACTCTTGAAGATCACATGACGAGTTATTAGCTTGTGATGAAACAGTCTAAAATAAATACTGATTCTTCTGTATGACCTAAAAAAGCAAACAGTGCCTCAAAAGCAAATCCTGATTGTTTTTTTTTTTTTTTTTTTTTTTTTTACATGTAAAGTACTGTGCAGAATTTTAAGGCATGTTTGGGCCAAAACTTGAGGCTGAAATAATGCCTGTAATGGTGAGTTAGCCCACCTGGGGGCACCAATGGGCGGAAAGGAATATTCACACAACCCAGGCCGTACTCTTGATGTCCTTGAATATAACAAGGGACATAAGAAAATAATCTGGTAAAAAAAAAAAAAATACAAAAGTCCACACCTTTAGGGCACAGTAATGAGTGCATGTAGGGAGTAATTACTGCCTATGGTACTGTCCAGAAGGGTAGTAGGGCCTGAAAACCACTGTCAGTCTCTGGGCCAATTCCTGGGGTGAAAAGGCCCGGATGAAAGAAATGCTTTTAAGCTTGACCTTGGCTGCTGAGCAACACACACACGTGTCAACACTGACTCTGGCTTCTTAAACAAATGAGTAGGAAATGTGTTGACAGGACCAGGAATTTACAGCGAAACTTCACTGCCAAGTAGTGTTTGGGAACTGCACAGCAGCATGGACACATTAATGCACAAGTATGTGATGCTCCCACAATGGCCGAGCTAGCAGAGCTAGCAAAGACTCTACACAAAACCAAGCTTCAGACAAGGTGATCCACCACATACTGCCTTAACAGCCTTCTTTAAGGGCGCACTTACACTGCTGAAGTACAATTGTTCCCCTCTCCAGTCCCCCTCTGATCTGCAATCACATTGTTCCTGCCTAAGCCTTGTTAACTCATATACAAATGTCTTAATGGCATAAAACAACACATGCATGGGTGTTTTGACCAAAGCTGGGCCTCAGTGTCACCACAGTGGAGAATGTATTGCAACATTACACACTTTCTGACTTATTTTGAGTCATTTTTGTCAGAAACATCATGCTAACACTTCTGTCTATTATGCAAGACGACACATCGGCATCATGTCCACGTGCATACCTTTGCTTTTGCTAATGCTTGAGTACCATGCCATGCTGAAGCCGACCTCTTCCATCCACACTGACAGAGAGGGGTTTCTTTCTTATAAAACATTTATAAATGTAAAGGAGGAGGGTATAAGACAAGAGATATGTCGTCTCCCCTTGTCTGTAAGCACCAAAAAAAGCACAACCTGATAGTTTCTCACAGAAGTTTACACCAGAACTGTTTTTTCTGTTTTGTGCAACATTTTATTCAGTAATAAATTTAAAAAATGGTTTGGAGATGGGTATAAGCTTCTGTTTTTGTTTTGTTTTGTTTTTTCTATCAGGTTGCTGCAGGCCGTGAGTGGTACATTCACACCATTTATACTGTCCGCTCCAAAGAGAATGCAAACAGAGGCATAGGAAAGCGCAGCCTGGAGTACCACTCCTTTGTTTCCACTGGCAACGATCTCGCTCTGACCTCATCGGGCAGAAAAGGTCATCGCTCTAGGAGGTCTGCTGGCGTTGAAGTCCCAGAGGTGGCAGAGGATATCGGAGCAGAAAACAGCAGAGGCACCAACATCATGCACATCACTCTGGACCGTACCAAGCGTCGGGCAGGGGGGTCAAACGAGTTGTTCTCCCGTGGGCTGGAGCCGAGCGAGCTGAATACCGAGGAGGGAGAGGAGGGTGTGGTGACGATGGTGGGAGCACTGGTGGGACTCCTGCTGACTGTCCTCATTGTGGTCACCATCGTGTTGGTGCTGAGGTCCAGACAGAAGGATGGGAAAGATGGCTGGAGGGAGGGTGTACAGGAAGTGGTAAAAGGGTCTGTGAGTACAGAGCCCATGCTGGTGGTGAGGATGCAAGACTGCCACAACAGCTCGGAGGTCTGAGAAATGGATGCCTGTGTGGACAGATGGACAGAGGGATGAGGAGTACGTGGGGCCTTTTGTAAATTTGTTTTTCAATTACTTTCATTACACCAAAAATCTGAGACTGATCATAGGGGTTATTGGGCTAGTGTACGATGTTAGCGGGGGCTTTTTTACATTATGTAAGGTGACAACTGCTACAGCATCACACTCCTTTTCGGTGTCCTTACTTCACATTCCTCTTTGTGCTGCTGGTAGTCCAGTATTTCCTTTTTCTTACATGCTTCCTGGTATTAAAGTGCCTGAAGCACTTACACCCTTCAGGAAGAGTCCCAGTCACAGAGAAATCTCTTATCATGAAGCTAGGTCAGCTCAGAGATGTAGAGCTAGGGGTGTAGCACTCACAGAGGAAACAAGTTAATGCCAATACTCAATCTAAGTGTAGAAAAATTCCCTAAACAAGAACTATCAGTTGTGAACGTGTCCCTATGTCAGTCAAAACTTGACAATTTTTTTACCCAAAAGTTAAGTAGTTGCTGAAACATCATATTTATTCGACTTGCAAAAATAAAGTAAATATCCCGAGAAGCATGTTTGGAGCTCCTTAATGTTCTGTCCCCAAAAGCCCAGTAAGTTGATTGAGGTTTGTCACGGTACCAGATTTTAGACTTAGATTTGATTCCACTTAAAATGCGATATTGATACCTATGTGTACAATCAGCCTATAGGGACCACTCTGAAGAATAACATAAAGTCAAAATTACAAGAAACCAAACTCAGTAATTTTCATATGTGCTGACACCAACAATTCACTTTCTAAGCTAATATCTGGCAATGGCATATCATCCCAATAATATTGTGAATCTCTAATCCTTTTATTAGAAGAAGTTACAGTGATCAAGTATTTGGGAATTTATTGTCTTCATTTTCTAAAAATTCAAACCACTGCGCACTGTCTAAATTGTGAACAAACACTGACAATATTTCAGTGTTGTATCTTTGCCAACATATCTGTGCAGTTTAGACAGTGTGTAGGAGTTTGCCTTCAGTTTCTGGCAGATTCAGTCCCTCTCTTATGCATCTGTCTCATTAAATAGTTTTTGGTATTAATCACTGAATTTAAAGAAAATGTATTGTTTAAAATGTGGTATTATAAATAATAAAGTATCCAACATTTAGATAGTCTTAACGATAATGTCAACAACTTTCCATAAAAGTATTTAAGGAAATAAAGAGTCACCTCTTTGGAGTTGTTAGAAATAATGGGTTAAAAGTGTTAGGTCTTAAGAAAAATTTCCTGTAGGTTGATCTGGACTTTCCTCCTAAAACATTTACTGAAACAATCATATGAAGCCTCCAGAACTTCAAACAATTAATACCACTGCAGATAAGATTTGTGTATCACAATCTGAGTCTTATTTATTGCCCTGGTATGTGCATGTACAAGGAATCTGACTCTGCTTAACTTGGCACAAGCATTAATAAGAGCAAAATATCAAAGTAATTTATGCACACCTACATAAGACAGTAGTCCAATGAAGAGAAGTGCAAAAGATGCTGCAATCATGATCATTAATTTAGGTTACGGTTGATGTAAATGCACATTCTTAAAGTTCATTATTAAAAGGAATATAAAATTGTTTTTGACATCTGGATGACTTTCAAACTCCAAAGTTAACAAACTGACTAGTACATTAAAAGTTTTTGAGCTCATTTTCATGCCAGACCAGTATTTGAATATAATATCACTGATTTTCATTCATTCCACATAAATAGTAGTATTTAGGGAAATATTAGGGATTCAAAGGAAAGAACTACACCAAGGCCAAAGCCTGAGTCTGCGGCCATGATACATTATAGAAAATGTTGCTTTAGGTTTATTATTCTTCTTTTTTAACCTGTAGAGCTACAATTTCTTCCTGAAATATTTGCTTGAACTTTCATTTTTCATTCTTTGTACTGGAGGCGTGAAAAGTGCAAACATGCTGAAATTAAAAGGATAATATGTGAACCAGCTCCTCATATTAGATTTCACTTATCACTTTCTTTTACCATAGTGTGAGGAAGAATGTGTCCGCTGATGTTTGAGCATTTTTGTTGCTGCTGAGATGGTTGTTTTTATCTCTTTTTTTGTATTTTGTGAGCTCATTATTTACCTTATCGTGTATCATGACTGCTTCTGTTGCCACTGTGTTTACTGCTCTTTATCTTTGCAGTGTCGTTCCTCCACTGTGTCTATCTTGTTGTAATATTTATACAATTTATTGATACTTTGGGCATAATTTTTTCATATCTTTTTTAATAACACTGGTTAAAGTTTAAACTCTCAGGAGTTATGGAGCGTGTGTTGTAACACTATTTACTACTGAGGAAAATCTCTGCAGAGACACTTTTTCCACATCTGTGTTACACTGCTAAGTGTGGTGCTGTGAACATGCAAATGCTGTATCCATATCTGATGATTTGACCCTTATCCCTCACACATTATGTTCCTGTGAGCCCTGTTGTCACAAGTGCTGTGTGGGATTTCAGTGTTCTGAGTCATGTTTTTTGAACAAAGGATGCAAACAAAATAGCTGCTTACAAATGTCACCATGATGAATGTTTTTGTTGGAGACATTTTTACATGAATCTGCTGTCTCGTTATTTCCCACTGGTGAAATTTCTTGTTTACATGTGTTGTTAAATCTGTGTCTTACTCTGTGATGGATATACAACATGCTGAGATCAGTGTTCCTTAATATTTGTCTTATTATGGTGTTGTCAGTCATCACTGTACCATTATTTCCAGAGATGATCAGGGCTAGATAATACAGTGAACATGAGCTGAAAACCAGTAAGATGATGGTACGCACATCTAGTAATCTGCTGAAAACCAGGTGTGTTTTTAATTTATTTTATTGATTTAATAAATGGGCCCTGATAGTCTGGAAATAAGACCATATCTGACATTAAATGCACTTTTCTAATCACATCCCTCACATGCCAATCCAAGCTATGCAATGTAATGTATATCCCACAGCCAGTTTACCCCATGCATATGACAATTTTAGCACAAACAATCAAACTTGATATTCAGTTTGTGTCTTTTTATGAATGAGTTTTTATGTATATGTATTTAAAAATAAATATTGTTGCTTAAATATTGTTGTTTTTATCTTAGTCTTTATGGAGTGCTGTAGAGTTGAGTTTGAGTATGAACATCCTTCCTTGGTGATCTGAAAACAAGTGGTAAACCTCCATGCTCGGTATGAGCACACCCCAAAGCCTCCTCAGGATTGATATCTGACAGCTCACACAGCATACACAGGTGGTTTGGATGCATTCGTCCACATTCATTTGGTAGTGTAAACACTTGTGTCCTGAGCAGCATTAAGGGCCAACCCCTCACTGGGAGAAACTGGCTCCCACTGGTGGGATGAAGCAGTCAGTCTTTTCTAATGGGCATGGGAAATTTTGATGTTAAGTACTCTATTGAGATTCACTTTTATTATCAAGTGTAAATGCCTACATCAGTGACCATCAATTGGCAGTCTGGGGACAATATCAGGCCCCCCAAAGACTTAAATTCAGAAAATGAATGTTTTTTTAAGAGAATCTCTTGTCTTTATATACCTATAGCTATTAAATCAACCTGAAGGTCTTCGCTAGTAAATATGATTCATGACAGGCAGATACTCATCAATCAAGTTCTAATAAAATCTATGTTATCTTACTACTTCAGGCTATTGGAGAGTGCAATGTCCTTCCCTGAGATTTAACAAAAATACTTTTTTCCTGTATGTGTTTCTCATCAACCAGGACACAGTATAGCAGTGTCCAACCCAGTGATAGACAACACTGAAACCCTAGAGCTAGAATACTTCAGTTGCTTCCTTAGGGTTTAGTATAGGCAGTAGGGGCTGTCTTCATTGTAAATGCCCAATAATTTAAGTAAATACAAATATTAATAGTATAATATGTTAATATGACCAAAATATCTATTTGATTTAGTTAATTTGATAGTACATCCCTCACATTGTCCATGAAAACAAATTCTGGCCTGTGTACAAATGCAGTTGATGACCTCTGGCTTACACAAAAGGGCTATCACCTTGTTGCCAGATCACCCTGAAAGGATATTAATGCAGTGTAAACAACCTTTGTGTGTGTGTGTGTGTGTGTGTGTGTGTGGGTGGGGGGGTGTGTGCGTATGTGAATGACTTCTAGGACACATTTGTCCTTATTGGTTCCGTAATGTCAACTCTCATGAACCCAGGGACCGATCCCTCAAATAACTTCATCTGCAATATCACAACTAAGAACTGTACAATGCCGACTCCTAAACAGGAGTATACAGGTGCTTATCTACACATTCAGTACATGAGATCCTAACACAAGTGGTCATTAGAGACATATGTGCCCCTTTTGTGCCATGCATCAACAATGATTTCTTTCTAAATTGGACATTTGGACAAAAAGTGATCAACTTTAATGCTTTGTGTGCTAACTCAGTGCACACTGAAAATGGTTTCATATTCAATAGGTCAGCCTGCATGCAGAGAGGTTGTTTGGCATGGTACTAGCATGCATTCAAGACCACTCCATTAACTGACGTTATCACTTGTATTCCATTATTAAACAAAAACACAACTTGATATATGTAGACAAAAGTATTCTGCCGCCTGACCATTACACCAACAGGGACTGTAATGACAATTGTTTCTGTGGGAATTTGTGTCTATTCATTCTGCAGAGCATTTATGAGGTCAGGCACTGATGCTGGACCAGGATAATCTTGCAAAGCAGATGGATACGCCCGTTTCCTTGTTTCTCACTGGCGAACCCATCTTGCAAAGCTCCTGTTTGAACAGTTTGGGTCCAGTTAAAAAGTGACAGGACCAATCAGCAGTACGTTCAGGTGCTGCAGAGTCATGACGTAAGCGAGCAGCAACAAGAGGCCGGTGTAGTTAGGCGGAAGACATTAGCGTGGATGCTACTAAAATGTCAGTTTTATCAGAACTTGACGACATTTCTTTGTTAAAAGAAGAACAAAAAACAGCAGTGAGTTGTTTTCTTTTTAAAAACAACAAAAGTCATGTACCTACATGTCTACAGTCGCCATGGTTCGCGTTATGCAGTTCTATATGGAGTTTATTACTCGGTAGCTGCGCACGCACACCTCGGTAGCAGCGATGACGTCATGTGTTTTGTTGCTCTGATTGGCCTGTAAAGATAAGACAGACAGAATGTTCATCCAATCACCCTCCAAGTTTTTTTTTTCAAAGGCTCTGCCCTTTCCCAAACACTTTATATCAAAGGTTTTCCGGATGGATGTGTGGAACAAATCCATCTGGCATGTCAGGTTAGGACAAGGAGGCCTGGCCTACAATCGCCATTCCAATTCATCCCAAAGGTGCTCGATGGGGTTGAGGTCAGGTCAGGCTCAGTTTTGGCCAGTCAAGTTCTTCCACACTGAACTCATCAAACCATGTCTTTATAGTCCTTGCTTTGTGCACTGGGACACAGTCATGTTAGAAAAGTGCGTCAGGTCTCATATTAAGGAACTGTGACAATAGAAAATGGCCTTTCCCAAACTGTTGCCATAGAGTTTGAAGCATAGCATTGTCCAAAATGTCTTGGTATGCTGAAGCATTAAGATTGTTCTTCACTGGAGATAAGGGGTCTAACCCAAATTCTGAAAAACAGCCTCATGCCATTGTTCCTCCTCCACCAAACTTCACAGGTGGCACAGAGCAGTCAGGCTAGCAGGTAACATTCTCATGGCATCTGCCAAACTCAGACTCACCCATCTGAATGCCAAATGAAGAAGCGTGATTCGTCACTCGATAGAACACATTTCCACTGCTCCACGTTCCAGTGTCGGTGTGCTCAAGCCATCTTATTGCAAAGGTGGCATCCATCACAGTACCAAGCTTGAAGTCACTGAGCTCTTGAGACTGACCGATTTTTTTTATCATAAATGTTTGCAAATGAAGACTGCATGGCTAGATGCATGAGTTTAAACACCTGTGACAACAGTTCTGATTGGAACATATGAAATCAATAATTAACAGGTTTGGCCAAATACTTTTGTCCATATGGTGTATGTCCATCCAGCTTCGTTTGGTTTGATGGTATTAAAGTCAACACAAAAACCTATTGGCACATTGTAAAGCTATGATAAACATATTTTACCACAAAAATATTATTTACTTTTACTTTTGTAATAAATACCTTACTTTTGTAATAAATACCTTTAATTTACCAACTACACCTGGTTTTATGTTACTTCCTTTACCCACAACGAGCTGGTCGTAACATAATTGGGGGCTCGTCCGGGATCCATCCGTTAAAGGATGCCCGGTTATTTGTTAAAGTTATTTGTTACGAGGTAAGATTGTTCAAGTGTTTTGTGTGTGTGTGTGCAGCTAGTTCTTAGTGTTATATTGATTAGTGACTTTCAGGAAGTCTTTAGTGTGAACTCTCTTTGTGTATTTGCTTTGTTGGAGAGTCTTCGTTAAGTAACAGTCTACTTCAGTAAACATTCGATGAACCTGTAGTTTGAGAAAACAAATGTGTAGACCTCTCATTATTTGGGAGCTTGAGGAACGGAGGATTAGTTGTGTCCTGGGTACCCTCACTCATCCACAGAGATGGCAGCCATGATGGAAGAGGGGCATGTACTCCACCCTGGTGATGGTCATCCTGCAGGAGAGACTGACAGCCGTATGCTGACGTGCTGTACGCCTGAAAGATTCTGGTTTTGTAGATGCAGCAAGTGGAGTTTTGCCTGACCTGAACCACCAAGCGGCTGCCAGAAATGCCAGCTCGAGTGAGGAAGCCAGTAACACTGAGAAGACCCTGAACCTGTCTGCTGGAGCCTGGTGGTCCCTGGGTGCTGTGACAAATCCAGTGCATCATCTTGACTCTGTGGGTGCAGGTACAATTCCTCCTTGACTACTTCAGGTCATAATTCATTCGATATTCAACATAACCCCTTGAATTTGTGCCAAACCATTTGGAGACAAATGTAGACTGCTTTTTGTGAGCTAATGGCTATTCGTGTTTTCGTGCTGCTACCTACCCAGTTTAGCAAGTCTGTGTTGAGTGTAATTTTGTTTTCTGTGTATTTTGTAACAAACCATTGGGTTTGTATTTTAAGGGGAGGGGTGTTACGGCCACAGCCGCATCCCCCCCTTTGTGTAACTAATTACTTCTGTGGAGTGTCTGTGCATGTGTGTGTGAGTGGCTTGGGTGCTCTCTAGGCTGATTCCTGACACCTGTGCTGCTGGTGAAGGTGATCGGTGAGCAGCTGCAGCAGAACCAATCAGCCAATGAGAAGCAACACCAATCAGCCCAACCCTCATAAAAGTGTGGACTGCCAGCAGTTGAGGCGCAGCTTCACCTTAGTTTTGAGCTTGCCACTGTGCCTCTTTGTGTTTGATTTGTTTAGTGTTTTGAATTTCTGTTAAGATTCTGTTTGAGGCACTTGTTTGATGCACTGGGCCAGGTTGTAGTTTAGTTAGGCACACACTCACATGTAGGTTTTGTTATTTGTTTAGTCACACTAGGTTTAGGGGTGCTGTTCTGTTGTTGCTAGATTTGGTTAGTTAGTGTAGTTAGTTAGGAGTTCTGTTCAGTTTGTATCACCAGTTAGTTAGTTTTAAAACTCTAGTTAGACACTGTTTTATTTGGTTATTAGTTGAACAGCACTCATTGGTCCTTTCATTTTGCCTCACTTTTGTTAAGCACAGTTTTACTTTTGTAATAAATACCTTTAATTTACCAACTACACCTGGTTTTATGTTACTTCCTTTACCCACAACGAGCTGGTCGTAACAACCTGACTGATCACTATTTCTAATGACAGCAACAAAAATGCATATTTTATTTACTGTTGCCTAATTAAAATATTTTCAGTTTGAATAAAGTTTCCTTATCTTGACACAGAGTTAGGGTTAGGGTTTTTTTTGTTTGTTTGTTTTTGTTTTTTTTTTTTACAATAAATGTATGGGCCCATTGAACCAAACCATTTGGCTTGTATGTCAGGCTTTACAGCTAAACCATTACCTGCACTGGGGTTTTCAGGGGCCAGTACTGTGGGCAGGCCTGTCAGCTTATGTATTGATGGAATTTACTTCTTTAGACTAGTAAATTCTAGGACACATACAACAAAAACAACACATAGGTTGATTTTGCCTGAGGAATTTCCAGATTAGTTGTTTAATTGTTCTATATAAACCCAGCATAACAATAAACATTTTAGAATTACATTTACAGAAAAGTTAGAATTTTTTTTGCTTAAATTTTAGGAGCCTAAGGTAAAATATCTGAAGATGTAAATGCGGGAGATAATTTTTAAAACGTCATTACCCTACTTAAAGTGTTATGAAGCCTTTTCTCATTGCCTGTGTCAGAAACTGGACCTGTGATTAGAGGGGGGTGGGGAGGGGGGATTTGATTGGTTAAGAGAGAGAATGACGCACCACAAATGAGCGCGCACCCCTCCCTCTGCTTCCTTCACTTCCTGCAGTGGCACAGCGGTGTTGGCTTGTAAACATGGCTACTGCTGGAGCAGCTGGAGACGACCTGAGAAAAGAACTCACATGTGCTATTTGTTTGGACTTCTTCAAAGACCCTGTCATTCTGAAATGCGGGCATAATTTTTGCCGGTTTTGTATCTGCATGCACTGGGATGAAAATGGCGGAGACTATGGGTATCAGTGCCCTCAGTGTCGAACGGTAAGTAATAAACGTTATGGATAGTCTTTGCTGTGTTTAATTTCTTCGTGATATATGTCGTGACATTTATGAAAATAACACTGTTAAATTTCTATGAGTAGTTTTAGCGTAGCTGGTTGTTGGTAGGTCCTCGAAAATGGCTTAAACTACGCAGTGCATGTCGTGGTTACCGTTGCTTTGATAGTCGCTGGAAGCTAGCCTAGCTAACGCTTGTCGATTAAGTAAATCAGCCAGCAGTTACAGACTGCTGTGATTGTCGCCTCTCATTAAAGTGATAGAAATGTTTTGTTTATAGAATCAATGTAAATTGAATTGTTATATACTTTGAATCAGCTAAAAGCAGATTCCTGTCTTTGTTGTTTCAGGTGTTCAACAAGAGGACTTTCACTAAAAACTACCTGGTACAGAACCTGGTGTCCAAACTGGATGATTTGGAGTGTCTGGGGTCTCGTCCCACTCCATCTAAGCCAGTTAAAGTAGACGAAAAGTGTGAACAACATGGCGAAGAGCTGAAATTGTACTGCCAGACTGATAAGAGGCCCATCTGTGTTGTTTGCAGGGAATCTAGAGCACATAGGTAGGTTGTCTTCTCACCATGGATGTCACGCTTTGGGTAAAAAAATAAGGACATGATGTAACTGTGCTTTTAGCTCCTGTGTGGTTGCTTAGGAAAGGTTGACTGTGTACCGGCTCTTTAAATAAGGATGCACAAAACAGAGATGCATGGATGCCTTGCAGTGCAATCAGTACAAACGTGATCAATTTAAATTGATGGGGCAAAAGTTGTTTTGCAATAATTGGAACATCAGATATTGGAATGTAGGTTACATCATGCTATTTAATTTTGAGTAAATGTTTAAATGAAAACATGTTTAAAATGTACATATATCTACCGTCTTAGCTGCCCCTCTCTATTTGGAAGAATTGTGTCCTTGACTGAATGCCATAAGAATCTCAGCAGCCAGTTGGCTGTCCGTGATTGGATAAAGAAGGTGCTAAAGATAAAAAAAAAAAAAAAAACAACTAGTCTAAACAATGTTGTCTTCCAGAAGAGGGCATTCAGTTTCCCTGCACATATTTACTTGAACAATCCATGAGCTTTAGTAAATGTCAGGGCTGTTTGAAATTTTGTTAAGGATTAATTCATTGCTAAGCAACAGCACCCATGGGGTGTTTATTCACACCTTTTTAACGTGGATGGAAATAAGAGACACAATGTTAGGAAATGTTTCTTGAAGCACAAAACAAGAGTTTGTTCAAGTGCCCTGTTGGTCTTTTAAAATGTACTCCAGGGAGGTTTGAACTACATTTCCTGCAGGCTATTCTGTCTGGCTTTCCCCAGTGAAGACAGAATGTAAACATTAATTCTTTCTAAATATATATTTATGGGCGTTTATGCCTTCACTGACAAACGAGGACAGTAGAGAGGATCAGAAATGGGGACGAGAGGTGCCACAGGCCTGGCTTGGCCTGGCCCGCCAGCGTGCATGGGGCGCAACCAAACCACCAGGCCAGGGGTGTCACAGCAGGGCCCAGATTTGGAATTTAGGTGGAGCCTGAGAGCCTAACAGGGTCAACATTTAACCATAAACTGTCAACTTCATTTTCAAAAGTGATGAATTATAGAAAAAAAAAAACAGCACTGGTGATGATTCTGAGATTAAAGAAATAAAAAATGAAAAATTTAAAGACTCAAAGTCTGAGATAAAAAGTTAAAATGATTAGTTCAGAAAGTCAAAACATAAAGTTAAAAGTCAAAATAATGTTTTAAAAGGCAAATATAGAAGAAAGTTAAAATCTTGAGTTGTTAAGCACATAATGTTAGATCAAATTCAAAATTGTGAGTTTTAAAGGTCAAAATCACAAGTTTAAGTCATAATTGTGAGATGCAAAATTAAAAATAATAAAAGCAGAAATTAATTTATTATACTACATTTCGTACTTTTTTTATCTAATTATTTTTACTTTTTCTGATTTTTATGGCTTAAGGGTATTTTTAAATCATTAAGGTTAAGTTGACATTTTTATACTGGAGGAAATCTGCAGACCTCATACCATCGGGCCAGTTATAATAAAAATCTGATATTTCATCCTGGGGATAGGTATAACTATAGACCCTAGAGTTTGACACCTCTGTACTAGGCCACCCGCACCCCTGAATATTACTACTTATGTGCAATAAAACACAGCAGGGACCCATAAGAGTTTGGGGTTATTGTGATTAAAAACAATTCTCTGTAACATTTAATGCCTGCTCACCTGCTTTATTATTTCAGACACCATGAGGTAGCACCAGTGCCAGAAGTAGTGAATGACATGAAGGTAAGTGTAAATGTGTGACCTTTCAGTGCTTTAGTTTCACACTGTATAGTCATTCACACAGTTGCCTTAGCCACACATATTATTTAGTTTATGTTGTAATGATACATTGTGTCCTGTGTTTCTCTTAATGTGCATTTTTTTTACAGATGGAGTTGAAACTGAGGCTAATGGAGCTGAACTGGCAAAAGTCTCAATGTATGAAAGTTATTACATCTGATGAACGGACCAGGAGCGAAGTGAGGGTAAGAAACTATCTCGTGTTTATCTGTATTTAGGGGTGGGGGGGTCAAGATTTGTTAATTGCTCGATTGCGGTCTCAATTTTACTACATTTCATTTACATTTAGATTTTTAAGGACAATATCTAAGTTATTGTCCAAAAAATGAAATTGAAAAACTTATTCCCCATACAATATTTTAAATGCACAAATACTGACTTTGAAATTAAACTCTATATTGTTTCTTTTTCCTCTGCAACAACCTGTCGGTCAAAGCATGAAATATTGAAATATTTGCCATTTTTAAGTTGGAACAACCAGGTAAGGGGGGGTCGTCTTGTCTTCTCCCAAATGTTTGAAGCCTCTAACATTTTTATCTCCCTGTATTCACCATGATAAAATGATGATTTTGTTGTCTGTACTTTGTTGTTTTTAAATCTAGTTTAGTGTTCATGTGCGTTTTTACAGTGGTATTTATCTTAAATGTGGACCGATGGAAGAATTCATACAGCTTTAGCTTTATACAAGTAGCCTGTTCTTATGCATATTATGGCAGTTTCTTCAGTTCTGCTTATAGATAAAACAAGTAAAAGTTAAACATAGTCCAGGATGGGATTAATTTCTGTGATACATGGTCATGCAATGAAGAAGTAACCTTGGTTATTGTAATATGGTGCCTTTAATGATAGCGGAGGAAGACAATGGATAGAATTGGAAATAGGGACGAGAGAGTTGGGGAGACACGCGGGAAAGGGCAAGAGGACGGATTTGAACCCGGGCTGCCGACACACATGGGGGTGCACCTCAAAACACCAGTCCATCTCTGCCCCATAGCCTCGATTTTTTTTTTTTTTTTTTTTTAATTCATAAAGGGGTTGGGATATTGTTTATTTACAGACAAGGAGTGATGATGTCGTAGCATAGCATGCCATGCATGTAAATAAATGCCTCGAAATCACTGCCAATGATATTTAAAAATAATGTCAGAGGTCCAAACGTTGTAAACATCACTGCCTCCCTCCATAAAAAAGACTTGGTATATAAAAATTAGTGACATTATACCAACAGGTTAAGCCTCATATAGAGAGGGGTGGAGATGCTAGTTTATAATTTAGTAAGACACTGAAAGCAGAATATTGGCTATAACAGCTGTAGCTCTGCTGGACTCTCTGTGCTATATGGCCATCCAGTCAAGGCATGTGTCTGTGGCCTCTCACCTGTTTGTCTCTAAGGTTGTTGTGCCTTGACCTTGTCAAAAAAATTTGCAGACTTTATGCAAACAGTCCAAATAACTGTACCTTGCATCCTGATGGTTTAGAAAGACCTGACGCAGTTTCCTATAGGTCTATTAGAGTTCTTTTTTAGGATAAAATCTTGAGGTTCATTTTCAGCCTTGATCCCCACTCCGCTGAAGCAGAAGGGGAGGGGATGAGAGAACGTAGATCTTGAAAGTAAAATCAGTTCTCCTGATTCCGCTGCTTTGGCCTTCATGATCTAAGATCATCCTACCACACAGCCCTATCTATATTTATATGTACCAGCAGGAATATATTTATAAGCCAAGCTTAACTCTCAGCTTGATTCTGATCTGTGGAACCGAAACCCTTTGTGTTTGGTTACAATTTCAGTTTGTCTTAAAGTTAATTTAAATGCAAAACTGCAAACCAGCATAGATGGCAATTAGTTGTGATTTCACAGGTAGCACTAATGCAGTTCTTCAGTACTCTCATCATGAAACCAATCTGTTTTTTCCATCTTGCAGTTGAAGAAAAAGAGGCTGAAGGAGAAGATTGAGGCAGATGTGGGCGCCTTGGTCCAGTTCTTGCTGGATGAGAGAGACTCCCTGCTGGAAAGCCTTGATGCCGAGGAAGTGGCCACCATGGCAGTCATAGATGAGAACCTGAAGATTGTGGAGACAGAGACTTCAGCTGTGGACAAAGCGATTGCCAACATCCACAGTCACATCAGTGGAAAAACTAGTTTTGAGGTCAGTGTAAGATACAACACTATATGATACACTTTGTTGTCTCCATAGGGAAATTTTTCTCTGACCTGAAGTAGTACATTCATTCTTATATCTCTAAAGTAGAATCAATAAATAATAAAAACAGAAACAAACACAATCCATATGTAAACAGAAAAGAACATATCAGGTGTCTGATTTACAGAGGTAAATACTCTAATAAATTAAAGCTAGATCCTCACAGTAAGGACGGATTACAGTTTCTGCTGAAGTGCACAAAGGATTAAAAACAGAAAAAATAACAATGCTTCACTGAATAGGTTGCTGTTGAATAAATGATAATACAAATATCTTACTACTATAATTGGAGAGCTGTATGTCTGTCTCGATTTGCCAACCTCTCTGTTGCTCTAAGTGTCATTCATACCTGTCAGAGGACTTCATATATATATATATATATATATATATATATATATATATATATATATATATATTTTTTTTTTTTTTTTTTTTTTTTTTTTCTCCTATAAAATCCCAAATTGCTGGTTTTTGCTTCAGTTCGCTCCCCCTCATGTCCCCGTCCACCAATACAGCTGAGGTACGTCCAACGCGTTTGTGAGGAAATGGTCATGGCGAGAAAAGGCAAGAAATTTTGTTTTCGGGCTGCACGAGTTCACCTGGCTGAGGTATTTCAGGGAGACAAATTCAATGAACTGCAAATTCTGCTGTCGATACCCACAACATGCAGGGAACACGAAATTTGCTGATAATACTGGCACTACACAATTAAAACACAACACTTTGAACAAACACAATGCCAGTCTGAAACGTAAAATGTGCCGTGACCTGTGTAATCAAGTGCAACTCCACAGTAATACAGTGAAAATGAGAGGAAATGTGAATATTTACTTGGCAAGTCGATTTACAGTGTGTGCCCCTAAATTTTATGCTTGCACCCCTAAAATTTTAGGTTAGGGGCCACTGTGCTCCTAGTAAAAAAGGTTAGTCTGGAGCCCTGGTTAGTTATGTCGATAGACAAAGACTTGGGCTAATTGACTGCATCACCTTCACTGGAAGCCTCAAATGTGTTTTGCTGCTCTTCAAAGACTTTCTGGAAAGGGGTATGGGCAAAATGGCTTTTTCAAACAAAAAGGTTCCTAACCCCTGGTTTAAGTGTATATATAGTTAACAACAAGCACCCTCGCAATTTAGCTGCATTTCTCTTAGCCTCCCTTTTCTCTTTTACAACAACTTAGCCTAGCTTAGCCTCGGCATCTCTGTCTGCTTCTGCCTCTTCTGCTCAGTGTGCCACATGTTAAGCTTTTCCCTTTCCTCCTTTACTGATAATGATACGTGTATTAAATGTAGTGTATTTGTTGCTCTGGAGGACAGGGTAACTCTTAAGGAAACACAGCTCCACAGAACTGAACCCAAACCTTTATTCAGCTTTAGCTAGCCAGCCCCCTGTAGCTGGTGAAGGGCAACATAGCATAGTTGCAAGATGTATAACAGGTGCAAGAATGCTGACTAGACATGATCAGAAGTATGAAATATGTAAAGGTGTGGGCAGCTTTACATGAGATAAGATCGTTTAACACAGTTGATTAGTGCAAAATGTGCATATGAGGTGAGGGAGCCTTCTTACAGTATCTGACTTACAGTGAAAATATTCTGATTACAGTAAATAGATTAGATTAGTAATTGGTAAGTTAATAGGTTAATTGGTGCAAATGTGCATATGAGATGAGTGAGATGTTGTCCTGAGACTAGAGAAGTCAGCGGGCATAGTGAGGTGGAATCCTGGGAAGAGCTTGGCAATTAATCAAAAAATAATCAAAACCGACATTTAGAGGCTCTAACCAACATAAACGTGCTGTGTCAATCATTTCAATTTTTTTTTCCCCTTTTAATTCTCTCTCTTATAATGTTCCACCCCCTTAAAAACAAACTACAGGATGTGTAGTCACGTGATTGGTAGCCAGGTGCTGCAAGGCACGTAGCCTGCTGTAAACCTAAGAGAAGAGGTACTGGTCATGTGCTCATTCCCATTCAGTCCACTTAAACTCAAACACAGAGCTGACTGTGCAATGTCAGCAGCAAAGTTATTTTCTACTTTTATACAACAGTATAATAATAATTAATTTTGTTAGCAAGAAATACAAGTTTATGTTCTACTTTTCTTGGAAAATTTGACTTTTTACAAAAAGTCATTCCAGCTGATGTGTGTTTTGTTTTAAATTGTTTCAGTAAATAACAATACATTGTTAATCCGTGCCTGTTCCTTTAAGTTATTTGTTTTAAAATAATACAAGCATTTTCAGAACAGAGCAGGAGGTTGGGGGTGGAATAATCATTCATTAATCGTGATCAAGGTAAAAAGTTCAGTTAATCGTGATTTTGATTTTTAGCCCTAGTCCTGGGGCCAGAGTGGTCTTGAAATCAGAATCAGCTTTATTGGCCAAGTACACTTACGCAACTAGGCATTTGACTCTGGTTAGCTTTCCTCTCAATATACAGGAATTAAACATTGAATACAAAAATATATAAACTTGCAGAGTATTAGAATTAAGATTTAGGTATGTAAAAGCTTTTAATGGTATTATTTTATTTATATATATATATATATATATATATATATATATATATATATATATATATATATATATATATATATATATATATATATATATATATATATATATATCTAAGGCCTTAAGAAGTCTTAACAATTCTGATGGTCTGAGGTCCTAAATTTTAGCAGGCCCTTTGACTTTGTTTTCTGGTCAACCTCTTATGATTTTAATAATCTTCTTCCACAAATTGTTGCATAAATATTCTCCATAGTTCAGGGAATTCAGTGTTGAATGTTCTTCAAGGAGCGCAGACTCTGATTTTATCTGACTCACTGTGATCAAATAAACTCGTGCTGCTGTGAAATACTATTCCAGTTCTGGGCTACCAGGTTGCCCACTAAGAAATAAAATATATTTTTTCCAATATCATTTGATATTTCATAAGCAATAAACTAAATCAGAAAATTCAGACCTGGACCTCTGCGCCAAGAAATCTCATGTCTCTCACTTTTGACCATTTTCTGTGGTCAGGTATTAAAAGGGTCTTAAATAAGATTTTTTTTAAAGTGTGTAGGAACCCTGACCAGTCACCAAAGGAGAAACCTTTGCACAGTGTGACACCACAAGTCCAAAACTCAAGAGTTCTCTGTACACACAAGCAAGGTAAATGTAGTATCTAAAAATCTTCACTCTGCAAGTTGACTTGAAGTTGCATTTTCAGTGACCTAAATGGTGTTTGCATGTTTACAAAAGACAAATGTGTAAGAAAAACCTTGGTTTTCTTAAACACCCACCTACATGTGATCTAGGCCAAAGAAAGATTTTCTTGCCAGTCTTGTACAAACAGATCTCTACAACAATGATTGTCATGACAATGAGGTGTAAAGCACAACTCCAGTTTTTCACTCTACAAAGCCTAGGTAGGTTTTTTTTCACAAAGCATTTTTTCTGTCTGTTCAAAGAGTATCTTCATTTCTTCATATTAAAGATTTATGGCTGGCTGAATCACCGAGCTTTGTTTTAATCAACATTCAAGGGTCTTTTGGATAAAAATGGATGCATAATGTGGTAATTAAAATAAGATGCAACTAAAGTGAATCAAAGTTCTCATTTGATTATGAGATTGATTTGAAATGTGCTCAGTAATAATCAGGGTTTTTTTTGTTTGTTTGTTTTTCCAACAGAGCCTGGCTGAGACGTTTGACGAGTAAGTAGATTAAAGTTGCTGTTTAGTTGCTTAATATAAAAAAAAAAAATACAGTTTTTACTTTTGGAAAATAAGAAACCTACAAAGTGCAATTATGGCACTATTGTAGACTCAAAGGCCTTTGTGCAGGCATTTTTGTAAACCTTTCAAGTATTACTTAAAAATAATTGCAGCCTTTTAGCGATTATGTAATTATAAAGCCTGCAGTTGCATTTGTGATTAGATTAATTGTGCAGCATGACTATATAAAATGACTAAATTTGTTTTGGCTTAACCTTTTTTCTCTTCACTTTTTATCCTCTGCAGACTCCTCCATTGCAAGCCTTTCGCATCTCTTGAACCAGTTAGCATTCAGACTGAATTTACCGACTTCTCAGGGCCCTTTCAGCTCATCATGTGGAAGAAAATGATGCACGTGCTGCACACAAGTGAGTTTAAACACACACCCATGTGCACATTTAAAGCACAAATGACATTGACCATGAGAGTGAAGCTTGCCAATAGTCTGCAGTTTTTTTTTCTGGTGCAAATCTTCAGACTGTTGTACATTAATAGTCATTATGTTTGACCAAAGTTGGCTTATTAGGCTAATCTGTCAGCAGCTTTTTTTTTTCCTTCTGAATCGAAAGCCTGCTGGCTTTGAATGACCAGCCTCAGTCCTCTTTTAGAACTAAGTTTCTTAACCTTCCTGGATCTCCCTGCAGTGCCACAGAACCTCACTTTGGACCCGGACACTGCTCACCCAAACCTGCTCATCTCAGACTTTGACACAAAGGTCGAGGAAGGACGGGTCCGTAACCAGGAGCCAGACTTGCCAGCTCGCTTCAATCGCTTCTGCGGTGTTCTAGCCACAGCCCAGTACGCCAGCGGGCAGCACTACTGGGAGGTGGACGTTAGGGACAAAGGTGTGTGGTACCTGGGAGTCACCACTGAGTGCAGCAACAGAAAAGGCTTTGTTAGCCTCACTCCATCTGCAGGATACTGGAGCCTGTGTCTGCAGGACCGGCTCTACGCCAACGGAGAGGACGGACGTATCCCAGTCGCCGACTACTGGAACTCTCCTCGGGTGGGCGTGTACCTGGACTACGACAACGGGCGTCTTAGTTTCTATGATGCTGTCACAATGAAGAGACTGTACATGTTTGACACATGCTTTGAGGAGCCTGTCTATCCTTTCTTCAGCCCAGGGAAGAATGATCCAGGCAGCAGGGTGCAGATATGTCATTATTACTGAGAGCTGTTTAGTATGGAGATGTTCAGATTAATCTCATAGGTTGAGTAGGTGTTGGCACCCTGAGCCAAATTAAAGTATGTACGCATTTCAGCTGTTACCTGTTGGTCTTGGTGGATGACAAAATGGTCGTGTGGAAGAACTTGTTACTTATAATTTGGTATCTTTTGACCTAGACACACACTGTAGGCTTACACCCCTGGCTGCAGTGGCTGTGGGGGTTTGAGAGGTGCTTTGCTGTTTGCATCACTGTGTCTGCAGGGTTTCTCGTGCTCTCATCAGAGCAAACACAGCTCTTGTTCTGTTACTAACAGTTGTGTCATTCTTCTGTACATTAACTTGTAGTCTTCAGGGGAACGCTGCTGTTACCGTGTTATCACACTGATAGTCTCAGACTGTTCTGTTCCCCTCATTAATTCTGCAGAGCAGTGAGTGAGCATGGATGCTTAACACAGTGAAAATCTGCCTTGTCCTGGGATTTCAGCTCTCAGACAATAGTTTGACTTCCAGGACAAAGAGCATGAAGAGTCATTTTTTTGGACACAAATGTTGGTAGAGAATTTGAATGTTTTAAAATCTTACTTGTCCTTTTTGTTTACTCTTTACATTACTGTTAAAATGGATTTGATAATTCCTCTGTATTGCTTTGATTTACACTCAGATCTTTTTATGAGCAGTGATGGGTCTGTTGTTAAACATGTTTTACCTTCAGGAATTTACAGCTCAAACTTTCAGGTTTCATGGCCAGGATCATGTTGGGACTACATTGTTAACTGTACTATTTTTATTAACTTTGCTTTAGATTATTACTTACTGTTGGTCCTGTTGCTGCAGCTTGTCCTATATATATGAATTTAATTATCCAACATTGTCCAGTGTAATTTTTAATTTACTTGTAATGTGGTTTAATTAGATGTAAGATGCACATTTTTTCATGGGCTTTGATTTCAACTTTTATTTTTTGCTAGTGCAGTTGTGGATAAACAGCTGGGATGTTTTAAATCTTCAGTGACTTTACAGGTGAATTTTTTTTTTTTTTTTAACTTCAGTTTTTAAGGAGCATAAAAAAGATTTAACTCTTAAAATTTGAGATTGGTCATATACTGCCAACCTTAAATAGCTCCTTTTTCATCTTAATTTGACATCCAAGGTGTGATGGGGGAGAAAAACCTGCTTTTACATGTTAGGTCCAAAATGTGATACCTCACTTTACTGCTTTTCATATTTTCTTTGCTTGATTTTATTCATGTACTCAGCTTTAATTGTTTTTCAGCTGTGTCTTGATGTAACAAAAATATGACTGGTAGAGCCAGTTTGTGACCCTTTCACCTGCTCAGTGTTTCTGACTTCAGAGGAGATTAAAAAGAGGGAAAAGAGTGCTTGTGTTGTTGCCCATCTTTTCTTGATACCCAGCCTTACTGTTTTATCGATCATGTAGAAGCTAAATGTGATGGTGTGTGTTTATGTTAAGGCCTTCCTGTATTTCGCTCTAAAAACAAACTTATCAAAAGAACTTGTAACTCTTTGCTGTGACCAGACTTCTCACAGAAAGTGGTTTCTTATCAGGCCTGTTACTCCCTGTTTGCTATGCGGGTCCTAAAATCCTGATTTAACATCCTAATGAGACAGTTTAGAGTCGCTGACTCACTTCTCATACTGCCAGAACATTTAAGGAGGAGGTGAGAAAACAGCTCCCTCCATCTCCTCCTCTTGCTTTGGTAATTATGACTCATTGGTGACTTTTTTCTGCGTGTCTCTTGGCAGAAAAGTCATTTTAAAAAGGGACATCTTAAAGGTGAATTCTCAGTGGTGTAATAAGAATATTACATGAATGAGCTGCACTGAAGGAGACCACTTAGTTTCAATAACAGATCTTTCTGAAAGCAGTTTAAAAGAGTAATACCTGCCCATGTCACATTTTACTGCAATGGGTAAAACAAAACAACTATTGTAACTTGGATAGTTTGCAAATAAAATGCCCAGTTAAGTGTTGCAAAATACCACAGTGTTTAATGAGAAGAGCCTATATTGCTTAAATCACTGCTGAAATAAACTAGTATTTTATGCCTTTATTTAGAGAGAAGGACATGGACAGAGTTTGAAATAGGGATGGGCGAGAGATGGGAAACACGCCACTGGCCTGACTAGCCCTACAGATTTGGATGGAATTATTTGCCTCTCTCTGAAAACTGCATAGTCTTCATACTGTATACTGGGAGATAACCTTCAGTTTTAACTTAATTGTTAAAGTTTTGAGCATTAAAAAGTTAAAGCACACTGTTGCACAATAGTGGTTTATGCTGTGGCTCAACAAAAGGTCAATTTTAAAATGGGGTTAATAAGTTAAATCCTGGTAGTTTTTGTTTTTTTCTGTGAAAAAGTTTTGTTTCTGAGTGCAAAGTAAATTAATGTAAGCATCCAAAATAAAGCTAGGATGTTTGGAAAAGTTGTATTAAAAAAGGTCTTGCTTTGTTTGCACAAAAATGAAATTTTCATAGGGAGCTTATCATTTTGTCCTTATCTGTAGCTGCTAGGCCATTGCCTCCTACAGCAGGTACTTCTTCCTTATTATTCTGATTGGACAAAACAAGAGGAATTCTACAAGAGCTGATATTCAGTACATCATTTCCTCATGTGTAAAACTGCTGAATCAAAAAGTCCTCTTAAGTTCCTGATAAGCTTTAAACACCACTTTAATACAATAAAATTCAGTCAAGTTGTCTTCCTTTTTACCCATTTTCTACAGTGTGTAAATGACCATATTTTCAGTTTACTATTTTATAAACAGCCACAAGGGGGCAGTGATGAGAATTTACAAAAAAGCTTTCTGTTTGATGTTGTGAGGCAGTTAGTTATAATGTTAACAATGTTACAATGCGTGTGGTTGGACAGTTGTGCCAAATGATCAATCAGAAAAAAAGAAAGCAAAATGTATTTAGTTTTACGTTGAATTGTGCTCATGGCTCATCGTCTGCACAGTGAGAGTGGCTGTTCTGTGTCCGAGCAGGTGCATTCAACTCTGCATAACATCACTGGTGTAAACAACCTTATAAATTGTACTTATTTGCCAAAATCAAGTTCCAGAAACGGAAAGTTTCTTGTGAGAAATAATGTCCACCTACACAACTCCACACAAGGCCTATCTTGCTTCAAAGCTGCACGACACTACAATATATACATCATCGACCACTTCATGAGATCTGTCTGCAGAACTGCTCTTTAACCTCCAGAGCTTTTATTTCTAACACAATTTTAGATTCTCTCATTTATTTGGGATAAGTAGGTCCTGAAAAGTTTAAAGGCACAGCCTTGTTTTGGAACTGGAATTAGTTCTTACCAAAAATAATGTCCATAGACAAAGTTCCTATTTCTAAATAAAAAAAAGAGCCCTGGCCTGGGTTTTAGAGCAGATGTTTCATCTGTGTGTCATCCAGATGGTCAGTTGTTGGGGGTCTTCAGTCAGGATGCAATGGCATCAGCATTGAGAGAGGATGGTAATGTTGGAGTCATTTTTCTTTTGTTTTGATGATTGACCACAAGGATTCGTTCAAGCCAAGCATCAACAAAATTTCCTCTAAAAAATCTTAATTTCTTGGAAATTTTCCCTTCAAAAATTTTGGGAAATACTTAAACATATTTTTAAAGTTTCCCATTAAACCACCCCAGAATTTCTTCAAATAATCCACAATCATTAAGTGAAACTTAAACTTAAAGCCAAAACATTTTTATAAAATTTCTCCCAAAATTTTATAGAAATTCCCTTTGAAATTTCAAGCAAATTTCCTTAAATTTCAATGCAAATTCACCCTAGAATTCTTATCACATTCACAAAAATGTCCCAAACATTCCCCCAAATCCCATAAAAATGATGTAATTCCCCTTAAATTTCCATATAAAATTTTTGAAAATTTTAAAGGACATTCCCCAAATCTACCAATCAAACTCTGAGAAATGTACAAATACATTTCCATCAAATTACCTAAAAACTTAGAAACAAATTCCCCCCCAAAGTTCCAGTCAAATTCACCAGAATTAGAAATACATTTCCCAAATTTCCATTAAAATGTCTGAAAATTTCCAAATTCCTCCAACAATCGAAACAAATTTCCCAATTTTCTTTGAAACTAATAACAAAACTAACAAAATAATAATAGTAATAAGCAAACCTTTAATGAAACTCTCAAAAATATGCAAACGTATCCACAAAATTTCCATCACATGTCCTGAACATTTCATATCAAATTCTTTCAGCATTTTAAGAAAATTTTCAAACTTTAGTAGACGTTCTGGACAACTATCCCAAAAATGCTGATAGCAGAAATCATTACTGTTGTAGGAAAGCCAAAATCAAATGAACATTCAGGGAAGTCAATGCAATCCAACCAGCAAGTCTCTTGGAAACAACCAAAGCATTTAGGCATGCAGACCAGATCAGACAATATTTTTTCAACTTTCTATTGTCTAGTTTTTGTTACTCTGTGTGAATGGTAGCCTCATTTCATTGGTCTTTGCTGATAGGAGCTACACCTGTGTGGTCTGCTGCTGTATCTCATCTGCTTCAGGGTTCAACATGTTGCACATTCAGAGATGCTCCTCTGCATACCTCACTTGTAATAAGAGGTTGTTTGACTTTTTGTTTCCATTCTGTCAGCTCAGACCAATCTGTTTATTCTCCTCTGACCTCTGGCATCAGCAAGGCATTTTGGCCCAGAGAACTGCCACTCACTGGATATTTTCTTCTTTTCGGACCATTCTCTGTAAACCCCAGAGACAGCTGTGTGTAAAAATCCCAGTAGATCAGCAGTTTGTGAAATATTCAGATCAGTGCATCAGCATTAGCTGGTCTGATGAGTCCTGAATTTTTGCTGAGATGTTTCTGCACTTTGATTGGAGTCTACCTGTTGTCATTTAAACTGATTGGACATAAGCAGTTGAACAGGTGTACCTAATGAAGTGGTTGGTGAGAATATCCCTCCATCCTTTGCATCTAAATGAATTAATTCAAAGTATTTTCATACAAAGAAAGCATGAGCACATGAGTTCATAGTGTCATTCTTTAATATTTACAATCATACCTTTGCCATGATTACATAAATGCAATAGTTCCATTTTGTTAGACTGGCCTTTTGTAGTACACAGCAGGATACACATGATGACTGATGTTTCGTTTGATTCATATGTGCTTCCTTTATTTCACACAGACATGAGGAGGGGGTCACGTACAGGTGGGATGGAGATAAAAAACATTAACACTGGATGGGGAAGGAAAAAATACATCTGAACAGAGAGTCCATGAACAGTCAACATAGATGGGAGAACAAGAATGAAGTATAGCTAAAGAACAAACTGTTTATTCACAAAGCACGGGTGACGAGCTTTTTGTGTCACTGCATGTTAGCTGGTGTTGTGTCCCTCCAGACGGAAAACCCTCCAAACACTGAACTACCAACAAAATGAATACAAAAAATCCTCATGATAAAGGTGCTCTTCAGCTACTACAAGAATATGATTGTAATATACAGTACACAATCTGATTATGTCCAATGATAACTATACACAGAGGCATATATTACTCTTGCAAACAATAGAACTCTTATAATAATTGTGTTTTGTGCAATGTTCAACTACAACATACGGATTTCTTTCTATTTTTTGGCAGAAGGAAAGAAGTTTTAACTGGATGTGAGCTTTGGGGAAAGAGGCGAGCTTTCAGTGCTACAAGTCACAAGGCCTATGTACAACAATGTTTGGCAAAATGCACCAATTAGAAAAATAATTTGTAGAACAAATTATGTAGAAAATAAAATAAAAAATAAATTAAGTCCTTTGAAAAAATAAAACACAGCAAATAATGCAACCATTGATGTCTTTTCATCGGCTACTACTTGGCATGACCTTCTAATGTAATCGCATATAATCCAGTGTCGACATCCTTGATAAGTAGGCTATATAGTGAAATAACATGGACACAGAATCCATATATACACCTAAATATGTATATTTACAACTACAATAGGTCTTAGATATGATACACAAAAGTGCAGGAACTAGAGGGGGACTGTTTTGGTTTAAAGAACAGAAAGACGAGCAGAGAGGAGCTGGTTGCGATGCCTTCAAAAACCTCATCAATCAATTTACCATTGTGCTTTTAATGCATATAATCTATGTTATCTAAAAATCACAAAGAAAACATCTTTTTCCATGTGCAGGTGTCTTGCTGAAGTGATAAGGTGCAGAATATGATGAAACATTTCTGTAAACGCCACATTCCTGTCTGTGTTTACTGATGAGGAATCAAAGGCAGTAATGACAGGGTCAATCTTTGGGAGCACACTGACATGCAGCAGTGTTCAAGAAACAGCCTGAGCATTGTTCAATCACAAAGCAGGATCTTTACAACAGGGAGGAAGACTACTGCTTCCATGCTGTGCTTTGTTTGCTAGCTCATTAGAGAGTTGCTCATCTGTGTTGCCCCCTAAAACCATAACGTAACGCCAAATTCAGGTTTTCTAGTGGCGAGGTCCAACTTGTGTGATAGAGCCAAACTACCTGGAGAACGATTTCTACTTCATTTTTCTGATGCCGATTTGGTTAAAAATACTCAAGTTTGTAGTTTAATATAGAAAACCATGCATGGATAAATAATATGTAAGAGCAGGCTTTTAATTCCTTCAAATCTTCCTTTTCAACTCTCATTTGACGAGCAAAGTATCTTGACCTTTTTGTCTCTCAGAGGGAGCTCAAAGAGAACCAATCACTAAATCACCACTGAAATATTACTGAACTGAGGTGGTCTAAGTTGGAAAGAAACCTTTCTCACTAAAATTCAACCTTATTCATGTATGGACAAAATGAAAAAGAATGCATTCATGGTCCAGGGTTCACTGTAAACTGTGCAGGCATGTTGCAGCTCTACGTCCACAAGCAATGTGTGATTTGAACCTGTAGAAACAGGAGTGATGTGTCAGCAAATGTCTTTTCTCAGCTTATTGGAGATATCTGTAAACCTTAAAGCAATGGTTGCCAGAGTCGGCAACAGCCACATGTCCGTCTGAAGTGAGAGCGAGGCCCTGGGGGCCATACAGAGGGTCTGCTGAGGTGTTGATGTACGATAAGAAGGAGCCTGTGCTGTCAAACACCTGCAATTAAAAACACAAAGGTAAGAGTTTTAATGCACTTAATTTGCACATGCACATGGAATACCTTCCTTCCCCCCTCCAAAAGAAATCAAGACAGATACACTAATGCAGAGTTGCTTCTTCTACTGCATTCTCTTAAACACTTCTCTGGTGCATTCTCTGTCAAGTTCTTCACTCACGGTGTATCTGCTGGTTTTTTTTGTTTATTTACCATGAAGCAATTGTTAAACTATTTATTCACCTAGGTTCAATCACTTCATTTCAACCCTTTGTTAAGAAGATTTTTTTTAAATCTCAATCCACACTGCCATGGATTTGACATGTTAATACTTCCAAACTGATGTTTGCAGAAACCGACAAGATTCAGACAAGGATCTGCCTAAAACCTACAAAGGTTAACCCTGATAGCTGAAGCAGTTAATTCTAGCACAACTTCATGGAGGATGACTACAGTCTTGTAGAAAATAGAAAGCTGCAGCTACATTTGTAATTCAGAGAACAACATTATTAGACTTAACACTTTTGGGCCCATAGCCTTCATCAGTCATCCACCCTGCTGAAGGCTATGAGGCAAAACGTGCCAGCCACTGTGGGTCTGAGGCTTATGGTGCTAATGTTTTAATTATAACAAAGATGATAGTAGTGTTCTCTTTATAATAAAATATTTTTCTCTTTAGTGTTTCATAACACTCTTCTACATAGATTTAAAAATATGATCGTACTGTCTTTAATTTTACAATCGGTCAGTCTTACCTGTATTCTGCTGTTACCCCAGTCAGCTACGATGATGTTTCCATTAGCATCCACAGCCACACCAGTAGGAGCATTGAACTGTCCGTTTCCTTCACCATGGGAGCCAAACTTGAACAAGAACTCTCCATCTGCACTGTAAACCTTTGTATATGTATAAAATCCTGGTCAGGTTTCTGATTAAGATATTTATGCTGTGTGACAGTGGGAAAATGGTTTGCATGCCTTACCTTTACAGAGTGATTGTGGAAATCTGTTACTATAATCTCATTCTTGTTGTTCACTGCAACAAAGTGCGGACCTGTGCGAGGAGAGAGAGGGAGGTTATTTACTGTTAACAGAACAGAAACTGATTGCTGTAATTTGCTCAGGTCCTTATGCTGTTAGTAGGCATTTTAACAAATGTCATGAGTGGTGCTTCAATATTCAGATACTAATTGAATGATCAGGTGGTTAGCTTTTCTGATTTGTGGGGACTGACTTTGATGCCTTATAGCAGATGTATGACAGAAAAACAACTTTATTTACATTTTTACAATGTTTTTCCATTATCACCCATTAATGAGCTCCTTAGCTCTGATTGTAATAGTCAGTACATTTACATAGAGTTAGAAAAAGTCAAATTATTGTGTTATTGTTAGACTAGAGCTTTTAAATGTGTGTCACATGGTAGTCTAACTGAAATTAGACTTAGTAAAGTGATTCTCTCGAAGTTGGACACCTAGATAAGGTTGGAGATGGATTTACTCCTCCATGTGCACATCTCAGTCAGACCAGACCGGACTAGCAATGTGTTTCAAATAGCATATTAGTTTACTTTACTGTGATTTTCACCACTACTCTCAGCAGGGTAGTGTTGTTCCAGACCTTGCTCTCCTTTAACACCTTTCAGAAGTTTTGTAATGTGGCTGTCATTAGCTATCCAGCTTACTACAGCTAACACTACCTTCCTAAGTTTTACAGATTTTTACAACCTGTCAAGAATTAGGCAAGTTAGACAACAAAAAAAATCATAAGTCATAATTATGAGATAAAAATCAAAATTTTGAGATTAAAAAGTCCTAATTATGAGATACAAAGTAATAATGACTTTTTCCACAAGCAAAAAGCCACACCAAAAGCTTCTCTTGGTAGAGAAGATATTTTTTCATGTCTCATGACTGGCTTTGGCATGAATTTGATCCACCTTCAACCTGTGCCATCATATACTAAGGTAGTGATAGCCTGTAGAGCTCAGGTTATGACTGGAGCTGTGCATGTCTACTACATCATTACGTCTTGTCACTCTGATTGTAACGTGACAGACAGAACAATCATCCAATCACCTTCCAATAATTTGTTGAAAAGTCCTGCCCTTCCCAAACGCTTTGTATGGGAGGTTTTCCAGACGTTAAGCATAAATGCTAATCACACCTGAAGTTCTCTATGTTCACATAAAACCATAAGTGTGATAGGAGAGATAGCGTGCATTGCATTTGTTCCAAAAGTAAAGTGTAGAGTATGCACTAAATGTATAAAGCTGTATGATTTGTCTTTTTTTTGCAACGTTCAACATACAGTCAATGCTTGATTAGCAAGATCAACAAGAAGTATGAGTAAATCCATTCTTCCACTGTATACTGGAACAAGGACATTAGTCCAGTTAAATAACCATAGTTTGACTTTACTCTGCATGTCAACGTACTGACTGACTGTGAGGTACCAAACACAGATCATAAGTAAGTTTCATTACTCTGGAGTCACAGTGGTAAAATCATTCACATTGATCGTTTCATAATCATAAACACAAACTACAAGATGCATGTGACATAATGTTCATTACCTTAAAAGGGAAAGGGTTTTTACAATGTGAATATACTTGTTTCTGTGATGATTATCATACAGTGTGTTCCAACAATTCACCCACAATCGGAGTTTTCAGGAGTCAGACACAGAATCAGGGGTCGGGTTAGACAGGGGAGGGGGCACTGCACTGTGGGATTAAGGTTCCAACAAGGCCACACTTAGTACTTACTGAAAACTGAGCCAGATTTATTATAGTTTGGGCCAAGTTTTTCTGTATCGATAAACAGGAGGAAGAACAGAAAGAAAGAAAAAAAATGATGGTCAGAGATAAAGGATAAGCAAAGAAGAAAAAGAGATGGGTGGTCAGCGCAGGCGCAGTGTGCTGGGTGGGAAGCAAGGGGTCAAGGCATTCGCTGTTGGTATACAGGCTTACATTTTTAAACAGAAAGTAACATGATGTAATGCTTTAAAGTAAACTCAGCAAAAGAATGAAAGCACAGGGATACAATGTTGTTAACAACATGGGTGGAGAAAAAGACACTGATACCAAAACACAGCAGTTTTTTTTTTTTTTTTTTTTGCTGTAATTCTCAAAGGAATACTTGGGGCCATAAATGAATACATTTATTTACAGGGGACCAAGATTTTGACTTGATCCAATATCACAGGAAGACTTGCTGTTCTGCTGTATAGAGACATATAATCTATTGATATTATAGTTACAACTCTCTGAAATCTTCTGTCATGTCTGTCTATTTATTTGACTCTGTGGTCTTTTATAGTATATTTTTGCCGCTTGGTCGTAGTTTTATTTGTCATTTTTCCATTGTGTTTGTCAGTTTGTAGCTTCTTTTATGTCTTTGTCATTCTTTTTGTCTCTTAAACAGTTTTGTATTCCCATTGGAAAGTATCAAAATGGCTGATCTGTATCACCCTACTTTTTGGCACCCTTCTCTTGGGGTACCAGGCGTACCTATCTGACCCCAAAGAGTGGAGCTAGACTTACTGCAGTCTGTTGATTGGACAAAAAACTCCTCCTTACCTCTGTAACAGCAGTAATAATGGACAAACAGAAAATGCTTCATGTTTTATACGTAGCTGAACAGTTTTTCCTCCTCATTTTGTCATCAACATACTTCTATTAGTCATGGTGATCTACTATTTAGCAAATAAACCTTATTGGGTGATAGTTACAATTAAGTGATCAAGATGACAAAGCCATAAAAATATACAAGCCATAGTGGTATGTCATTCTTAAAAAAGTCAGTTCTAAGAGCTGATCCTTTTAAGTACACAACAGGAGCCAACCCCTGATTGAGAGCCAGTTTCCTTTTTTCTAATATTTTTTATTAAACAGACATGAATGGTTAAAATAGTACAATATGAAGAAGTGTTGGGTTTTTCTGTGTCTCTAAGTCAATAATATATCTGTTATTTCATTCTCTTTGTTGCTGCTCTTGTATTACTTTGTTCTTCACTGTAATTTTTTTTTCATTTTTTGGCATCCTATTCCCCATTTCTTTCTCTGTTTTAGGGTTAAGGAAGTAGTAAGAATGCCAAAAGATATAAGTCAAAATCCTGACCTGCAAAACCTAGTGATAAAGCCAACTTGAACTAAGGCTAAAGCTAACATAGGTAACAAAGCTATGTAGCTAATGTAGACAAAAGTTACGCTGTGCTAGTTAAAGCTAAAGCTAACAAAGTTACATTAGCTACGTTAAATGGAGAAATTGCAAGAGCTAGACTAAACCATTCTAGAAGTAGTTATGCAAACGGTGGCTCATTCTAGCTTTGTTAGCCCTAGCTAAACCTAGCCAAATTCTCTTACATAACATTAAGTATGTATCCAGTATCTAGAACTGAAACTGGAAATACATTGTTACAGCAAATTATGTCACTTTTGTTATGACAGGGGCGGTGTCTCACAGTAGTAGTATTCAAGGGGGGATGTCTATGATCTGCAGCCTGCAGAAAGACTCCTCTCCATTTTGCCAAGCTTTTCTGTCTCTTTGTAGTTTTGCTGCCTTTAGTTTTCTGGGGTTATTTACTCTTTTATTACCTTTTCAAGTTTACAAATTTTCCATAAATTACACATAAATTAATTGAAATTCTTCACTTTTCTTTGTCCTCATTGAGTTTATAAAGAGGCTGTCATGCACAAATGTTCTCAAATGCTGCTGTCTGCCACAAGCTAACTTTTAAAACCAACATATACCTGACCCTGTCAGATGGTGGCATATATAAATAGGGCTCCCTGTGAGTGCTTCAAAGATGTCTGTCCTCCTGCTCACCTGCAAACTGTCTATCAGTCGTCCCCCTGCCTCCAAACTTGGTCACCAGCTTCCCATTTGATTGAAAGATGAAGACGCAGCAGGCTTTGTTGTCCACAATGATGATGTGTCCATTCTTATCCACAGCCACACCCTTAGGACCCATGAGCCGGCCTGCACCGATCTTATTCTGTGAGAGATGAAAGGAGAAAGGGCTTTTATTAGAAGGGAAACAAATACACTAAATGTATAAAAACGCTGTTTTAATACAAGTCATAAGGTCTCACCTTGAACTTTCCATCAGAGGAGAAAATGCTGACCCATCGATTGTCATAGTCAGCCACCACAATGTCACCGTTCATGTCCACAGTGACACCTGTTGGTCTCTGCAACTGTCCTGGAGAACGTCCTCTGACACCAAAACGCATCTTAAACTGGCCATCATTGGAGAAAATCTGTAATTGGTTCCAGTAAAGAGCGAGCAAATCAAGAACACAGTAATAGTGCTGTATTTTCCTCTTCTATATGACTACAGAGACATTTATGGATGTCCTTGTTCCTCTGTGTGTGTCTCACTTGTATACACTGATTGTTGCTGTCTGCCACCACCACTCTGCCATTACTCGTGGCTGAGATTCCCTGCAGGTTCGTGAACTCCCCCTTTTCTCTGCCCCGGGTACCTGTCAAACAGTAGATTTAATAACTTATATATGTGCCATTTAACATTCTCACCTTTCACTCATAGTTTGTAAATAGATGTTATGTGCGGCTTCCTACTTAAAGTTTCCTGTGCTGATCATCTTTCAATGCATAGCTTGTTTACAGATAGGTTTTCTACCTCCAAGGTAAAAGCAGGTTTGGGCTCATACCTCTGTAGTTCAAAAATAGAACTTGCAAAGACTTGAAAGGTCTGCTTATGATAGATAATCCCTCACAGACAGATCAGTGAACCCTGGTTTATTTGTGGAAGTTGAACAATCTTTCAATAGAAGCGGCACTGCCGCCATAAAAACCCTTCAAGTCCAGACATTATAAAGTAGAGAAACAAAATTCCACAAAACTTCATTAGACTCCTGTTTGTATTTTTTTAATACTGCCCATCAGGTCAGAACAACTCCATTTTCACTCTGTAAGTTTGTGGTAGGAGTTGGAATCATCTGTCCAGAAAGGAGGATGCCAAGTTAAGAATTGTGTTGGACATGTTTGCAAAAATGCAATGCAACATGTTGTACTGTATAACTTTTTAGTCAATGATTAAAAAACATTTAAAACTAGAAAAGCACTCAGAAAGCGCAGACCTCCGCCATTAGCCATATCTCCCAATAGTAAAGAATCCTTTAAAATATTCCTGGATCCAGACGGTGATCCGGATCACTCCCAAAATCTAATCAGTTCTTCCTTATGCCATTTCTGACATTTCCTGAAAATTTCATCAAAATCCATCCACAACTTTTTGAGTTATGTTGCTAACAATCAAACTAACTAACAAACAAACTAACGAACAAACTAACTAACAAACTAACAAACCCTGCCGATCAAATAACCGCCTTGGTGGAGGACCCAGAAACCCAGAAACTTCCACTTTTCTTGGTAGTGACCATGCAGTTAGTTTTAAATTGCTTTGTGTTCTGCCTTTACTTTAAATGTCTTGCAAAAACTGAACACATAAAATGACATGTGTCATTCTTGACTGTAGACAACCTAAAGGCAACTTAAACATTCATAGAACAAAAAAATCAGTTGCCATTGTTTTCAAAACTTTAAGCAAAGTTTCTGTTAAACGATTCTATTTCCTGTGATTAAATCTAAACGGGACTTTACCTATGCCTTTGCTCCTGTATCCTCTTACCCATTCTGTAGATAAGCTCGTCCTCTATGGGGTTTTCCTTTTTCTTTGTGGTGCTGTACATACTGGAAGGCCGTCGCACAGCTTTCTGCCGTATGTGGCCGCCGGTCCCACTGGGAGACTTTACCCTCCTCTTCACATCATCTGGAGATTGCGGCACATCTGAGGGTTTGACTGCCCGCAGGCGGAAAGGGCTGCCGCGTATCGGCTGGCCATACAGCAACAGAGAGAAGGAGTACTCTCCCTCCGAGCGTAACGTGTAGCCCACTTCATATGTCCCGTTCTTATTGTCTGTTATCTCTGTCTCTGCAGCACGGTTTCCATCTACAGACGTTATCTCTGCTTTTAAAACTGCGTTTCCTGTCCGTACTAAATCCCCATCCTGCAAAAAAAAGAGGTAACTGATTAACGTTTAGAACACAAAAAAGCTAGTGTTAAACATGTTACATGCACAAAGTTGCAGAATCAAAACCAGAACTTCCTCAGACATGATTGATGTTAATACTTAGCTTTAGAATTTGTATCAAAGCAGAAATATGCAAATAAAATGGGTAAAACTCTGAACATATGGTAAATGTCAAATGTGAGGTTAAACTAAAACTCTACTTTATCCTTTGTTGTCACAGTAATAGTGTGGTGCTGTCCAGTGACTGCATGGCGGAGGCCCTCTCCTGTGGCGACAGAGGTGTGTGCGACCGCGGCTGTAGTGAGGAGAACGCCCAGGTTCTGGATAGAGCGCCGCAGACCTTCAGTCTCCACCTGGAGAAGAAGGCACACAAGATCTAGAATATTTTCCACAGCAAGATCAGTTCACTAAAGTTTGATTTTCACTGCTGGTTTCTTTTATTGTATGAACAGTGATGAATGACTGCAAAAAAAATCCTTAAAGCTCAATTAAGCAAGGTGACTGGAAAAAAAGAGACTTGTGAAGAGACTCAAACAACTATGTAGCTAATGCCAGAGTCATCTGAGGACACTGGGCTTTAAAAATGAAGAGTTAAATTGCTGTTGTACTGTGGCTTGACATATTTGGAAATATGTATTACATTACCATAGCAAAACCCTTAAAGAAAGACTTAAAATTAAACACAAGATATGTGTGCCCTGCTGAAGGGATAATGCTCTGTGAGGAAATCCCTAAGCCCAGTTAAGCCTTTAATATTGTCCCCCCACAAGTCAATCATACAGACTGATGGGCAGCATCAGCACTTTACCAGGGCTATCAAGCAGGAGCCCCCCTTCATTGTGTTTCATACAGTCAGTCCCACAACACCTCCAGTGATCTCCAGCGTCCCAGATCTACCTATCCTACTGGCATCTCTACCTTCAAGATAGTTTGAATCAGAACGCACTGCAGTGTTGTTTACCTGACAGTCCAGGTGTGCATTCTGGTGTGGCCTCTCTGGGAAGTCGTGTCTGGCCAGCGCTGTTACTCGTTCGCTCATCTGCTTCTGAACCAGCAGCACCTGCACTTACAGAGAAACATATTTTGTTAAAATGCCTTTCCTCACAACTTGTGCTTCAGTTTGAAAAAAATTCAAAAATACTTAGAAATGAATGTATTTATCTTCAAACTGATGCTCCACTACTGTAAAGTGCTGCAGTTGATCACTGTTGTTATCACAGTAGTAGCACTTTCAAATTAAAACACTGTAAAAGTCTGAATTTCTATGAAACTCACATCTATGAATATCTATGAAAACAATCCTTTCTCACTCTGTATGTGTTTGTTTTATCTGTTAGATCAAGGTAGGGCTTAATGGCCAGGCTTTCACACCAGTTTAATACAGTGTAATAAGGCTTAGTTATCTGCTACCATCAGATTAAAGCTATATTTTATAGATTTTTTGCCGTAAAATATCTTAACATTTGTAATGGGACATGTCTTATTATGTTGGCTGTCATAATAGAGCCACCATGACAAGACAAGACTATTTATTTTTATTTACTTAACCTTTATTTAACCCATTGAGCTACAACATTTCTTTAACAGCAGAGCCCTGGCCAAGACAGCAGCAAAATAAGTTCCACAAATAAGACCAAAAACAGAACATAACAACAAAGATTAACTACATAAGTAGACAAGTCAGCAGCTTCAGTAGAGAAATTTGCACACATTGGTCAAATGTTCTCTAATTCTGACCTCAAAATCTCCTAAACTAATACAATGCTCAAGCTTAAGATGACCCTGTAGCTCAGACCAAGATGATGGAGCAAAAACATTGAAGTTCTTCAACCAAAGAGAGAGTGAGTTCAAGGAATATTTAGGAAAATAAGAGAAAAATGTAATTTGCTTAATAATGTGGAAAGCAGTGTAATGCTGCTGTGATTATTTGGCTCCCTATTGTCTGACCCCCACTGCTCATTGAATATCTCCAAAACAAAAAAACAAAAAAACAACAACAAAAAAAAATCCACAACCCCTATATGTTACTGTAATGTGTAATCGCCTTGTCTCTGATATGGATCAATCGCTGAGACCTTGACTCTTAAATCATCTTTTCATACTGTAATATTTTGTACACAGACATGCATATTCTCCTGCTAAATAAACTAACAGCTGATTTTCATATGTGATGTAACCTGTTTGTAAGCTTGCTTGTACCAGTTTCAACCTGCCAGCCCACCTCTGTAGCACTCCCATGGCTGAGAGCTTGCTCTGTAAAGCTGCAGCTGCTCTGGATGTGTTCCTTCCCCTGCAGGAGAGATGAGAGCTGGGCCTGCAAGACCTGAAATCAGGTGAGTGGAGGATAAGAAAAAGGAAAACATAAGAAGAAGAGAGAAGAACCAAGAAGTGGAAAAAGCAAAATTAAGGCAGAGGGCTGAAGTGTTTTCATCGTAATGTTAGATATGTGGTGGGCAAGTTTGACTACATCTAACAATGAGTGTGCAAAGATGTATGTGTACCCCTGCCACAATACTCTCAATACAGTATTAGTAAAATTACGTGAACATGTAGCTTCACAAACCTTCTGCTTAGCACTGCAGATGTTCTCCAGGTCTGTGATGAGGGCCGTCTTACGCTGATTCAGCGCCCGCTCCAGCTCCTCAAATGTACAGGTGATCTCTGCCACCGCCTCTGTCTTCCTCTCATTCAGCTGCCGAGAGATCTCACTCACCAGCTCGATGGCTGCTGTTAGCTGAGGGAGCCTGAAGGTGACACAATGAAAATCTTCCTTTAGAAATATTGACAATAAGGACACTACAACCTTAAACCCATACAGATCCCAAAATATAATGTAATATTCTGATGCAGATCAAATTACAAAGCTACAGAATCTATTTTTACTCTGAAACTTTCCTCAGTAACAAATGAAAAGCTTCCAAAAGCCTTGATATGAGGTAAATATTCTGACATCTTTCCCATTTATCAAGCCTCAACCTGCTGTGAATAGCATCCAGCTGTGTCTTCAGTGCAGCCTTGTGCTGTTCTACAACGTCCCGCAGAGGAACGGTCACATGCTCCCTGTGCTCGCCCTCTGTGCAGTCTAAACACATGGCCGTCTCACACGACTCGCAGTAGAACTCCATCACCTGCAGGGGGAGACAAACTGAGTGAGAAAAAAAGGCTTTCACTCCTGTGGGCTTTGCAGGAAAGTAGGATTTAGTGCTTTCATCAATAATTCATCAAAACAGAAGAGATGAGGAAAACTAGTGAGGTGATGACATGAATCAGACATCACTCACCTTTCCCTCGTGGTTTGGGCAGCAGAGGGGCTTCCCTGCGACAGCAGCGCTGACTGACTCCAGGACGCTGCAGGCCTCCGGCCGCGAGCACTCTGGGTCTCGTTGGAGGACCTGGTCAAACATTTACATCAACATCAAACATATTTAACTCTGTTATGCTTCCCTTTGTTTCATTGACACAATGAAACAAAATAAAGTCTATAATATGTAATTCATTACAGCAAAGTTGGGTTAAAAAAGGAAGATTTTTGGCCAGATGGCCCCAAATGTATGCTTTTTTTTCAATTTATGTGGCAAAAAAGAAATTTAAGCCTGTGTATAAACATTTTCATGTTGATGAGTATTTCAACTTCACTGAACTGAAAAGTTGTGACAATTTTATGAGAAATAAAAAAATACATAAGAAAAGTGTGGTTAGATAAGTATGCACACCCCCAGGACTAATACTTAATTTAATCACCTTTTGATTAATTACAGCATTCAGTCTTTTTTTGGCTGGAGTCCTTAAGGGGAATTATTGAATTCAGGTGTATCAATCAGACCCTTTGCCACAGATGTATAAAGTCAAAAACCTAGACATGCAGTCTCCATTTGCAAACATCTGTGATACAAAATGGGTTGTTCTGAAGAGCTCAGTGAGTTCAAACATAATACTGCAATAGGGTGTTACCTTCGCAATAGGGCAGTTTGCGAACCACCCACTCACTATTTGGAAACTTTAGTGAAACTTAAGTTTAAAACTAATCCTAAATAGAGCCCAATAAAGGAGAAGGACAGTCCAGAATGATGTCAGTCTACAAAAATGACCTCCCTTTGTTTAACGCCCAGATTAGCTCTTATTAAAAACATCAGCACAAAAACAGACAAAGAGCCTCTACCCCATTTCTTGTCTGCATTTGTATTTAATTAATGTGACTTTGTTTTGAACCACACCATTATTCTTAATACACCTCAAAATTCTTTAGGCAACACGTTTGTGTCAGTTATGAAGTAAAGCAGCAATCAAACCTCCATGAGATTAGTGATGAAGAAGTTGTTCTGTAGAGCACAAACGCCTTTCTCTGGCAGGATGGACGTCTGCCGGCACACTGGGCACGAGAGGGTCAGGGACTCTGGGGGAATGTAGTTCTGGAGGCAACTGGAAGGAAAAGGGAGAACAGGCAGAGAAAGCCAAGAGGTTAAAACATACTTAAAACAACTCTTCAGCACTGCCTTAACAGGTCTCTTCTCACAGCAAATAGAGCAAATGTGTAAACCAGAATCAATACGACAAAACAGCCGCCTCAGGAGAAAGCATGTGCACTTCCTCTATAAATAAGTGAATCCCAGCAAAACGATTAGCCTAACAGAGACCTGAAGAGGCTAACTTTAGGCAGAAATGGTGAGGATGTTTTCCGTTTTTCCTTTGGAGGTAAACTATTTAACATGAAATACCTTAAAGCCAAAACCAAATGCACAGTCAGCAGAGTTCAGCTGAATTATGCAGATTACAGCACACCCCTGGCCTTCTGCCCAGCTGCATGATGTACAGTTGTTTACTTTAGTTTCTCTTAGCACTAAATTGGTTGTTAATGTTGCAAGAAGCCTGAGGTCAGTGTTGAGAATAAGTCTCACTTGTTGAACACGAGGAAGTCTAGCCGCAGACTGCTAACAGCATTCTGTTTAATTTATTTCACCACACAGTCATGAGTTTTTACATCAACTGAGGGCTAAAAAACATATCCTACTGCTCTGTCAACAACACTGTAACAATGTTTAGCTAGATAAAGTACTACTGCTCTGTCAAACATAGTAAGTGGGTGGATAATTACATGGGGAAAAAAGTTTGAAAAGATTGAAAATGCTTAGAAAGCCTTGTATTATTTCCTAAAGCAGTAGAATACACGAATTTACTTTAATGAAAGTATCAAATTGAATTAGCTTAAAAGCTGTTAACATTTTGTACTTCCAAATTCCAGGTGGCAGGAGCATTATAGTAAAAATCTAAAAAGTTGTGAACATTTAACCTCTTCCTAAGTGACAGGCAACTGAAAAGATCACCACATGTCATATTTTTCATCGTACATTATATTTTGATACCTCTAGTCAGAAAAGAGTTAATAAACCACACTTTTTGTTTGAGTTTGTATTATGTGATACTGACAAACGATTATGGTTTGTTGTCAATTAGTTGATAACTTACAGTAAATCATACTTTTCATCCAGCACACAAATTTCTGTCAGAAAGGGGCATTCAACAAAGTTCTTGCTAACTTGACCATTAGGCCTAAATGGAGGATTAGCATTGTGTAATTCCATCAAACAATAATGTTTGCAAAGAAATACAGTTACACTAATATTAGCTGTTGTACAACTCAGTTATTGTTGTGAAAGGATTAATAATAGCCAGCAATTAAACTCCTTGCTCACCTGACCATTAGGATTAGCATAGTGTAGTGTCATCAAAAAGTACTATTTGCTAGGAATTAGTTTTAAGCTAATATGAGCTGTTACTTTGCACATCAGTTACCATTAAAAAAAACTTTGTAATAGTTAGCATTCACTAAACTTCTCACTCACTCAACAATTATCATAGTGTAGAGCCATCAAAAAATAAATATATGCTAGGAATTGGTTGTATGCTAACATCAGCTGTTGTTCAACTCAGTCACCATTAGGAAAGACAGAATAGTAATAACCAGTCATCAAATTTCTTGCCAACTTGACCATAAGTGGGGGATTGGCTTTGTGTAATTCCATCAAACAATAATGTTTGCAAGGAATTACTGACATAGCTGTTGTGGAACTCACTAGAAATTAGAGCTGGCTCAAGTGGTCACAGCAAAGGAGGGAGACAACACCATGGCAAAGTTTTTTAAAGAAGTCTTTATTTTCAAATCAAGCCACATTAAACCAAATTAAGCATTTAAATCAAACAATTCTCTAATTAAACCAAATAAGGCAGAACTAAACCAAATTAGGCCAAATCAAATAATCAAATTAGGCAGTTTACTAATAAACTGAATTAAACCAAACTAAAGAGTCAGAAATGCCAAATTAGACCAAATTAAACTAAATTACTTAGTTACTTCAAATAGGACCAAATTAAATACCTACAGCATGAAGTGTGTAAATCAGTAGAGTCAGTAGTGTGGGATGTGCACAAGTGAAGATAATGTGTGTAAATGTTGTAAAATGCAAACTGAACTAAACCTCAACCTATTCTAACAAAACTAAACCAAACTGTAGTATACCTGTGTGGAGGTCAGGTCAGAGAGAGAGAGAGACTGTGTGACTGCAGGAGCTCAAATAACCTCCTCACTCTAAGCCCAGGTGTGTGACATTACTCTAATCACTGAGCTGCACTCACAGACACAGACACTCAGGCTGACAATACCAAACATCACATGATGTCATGGACATCACAAGATGTAGTAAAAACTTGCACCAAACTTCTTGCTCACTTGATCCGAGCATAGTGTTGTGTCATCAAAAAGTAATATTCACTGGGAATTAGGTGATGCTTAAATAAACAGTTATCTTACTCATCAGAAACCATTAAAAATAGACTCCAAATAGCAAGCATTTACCTAAATTCTTTCTCACCTGACCATTTGCAAAGGATTAGAATGCCATCAAACTATAATGTTTCATAGGAATTTGTTGTATACTAACTTTAGCTGCCTTGTAACTCGGGTGCCATTAGAAATGGCAAAATAGTTGCAAGCATTTGACAAATTCTTGCTATCTCAACCATTAGCAAAATGTGCAGCATCATCATATAGGGATGTTTCCAGGAATTAACTGTTGTGTGCTAACATTAGCTGTTGTCCTACTCCTCTGTTACCATTAGAAAAATACTAGCTAGCATTCAGCAAATACCTTATTCATTTGACCATTAGCAAAGGCTAGCATAGTGAAGTATCACCTAGCACAGATGTAATAGTATTGACCATTGTTGTCTTTCTTTTTCTTTGACAGCAGAAGTAGGCTATGCTCTTTTATAGTCCCTCATATTTTTCTGAATAGTATGTGGCTATATAATCTTGTATGTTAAAATTTACAATAAAACTCAATTCTGATTCTGATTTAAGGACCGATTAGTCACAGGGTTACAAATTATCAACCTTATAAGAATCCCTTCTTTTACTTTTTACAGTCAGCATTACAACAACATGTGATATCAGAGAAAAATGACCGTGATGTACATACTGTGTATGCTCCTTCTTTAACATTTGACCTTCCAAGTAAAATCATGCAATCAAGAGTACAAAAGGCTAAAATCCCCCATCCAAATAAGGGTGACATCATTCATTTGGCATTATTCAAACAGTGGCTTAACCCTCAGCAGAGGCCAAACTCATGATCCTGATCTCTGACCAGTAATCACACAATTAGGATTTTAAAAAGAGCGTGCCAAAAGATGATGGCGTTAAGACAAAAATAGACCAAAACTAAAAGAGATACAACACCATACCAAACAGACCAGGCCCAGCATGGTTGCCCCACCTCAGACCTAAAACCCCCTACAAACTACATCAACCCATTTGGTATTACAACATCTGTCTGGCAACATCATGTACCGCTCCAGACAGAAATCTGTTCACCTCAGCAGGGCTCCAGATCACATGCCATCCAGTTAAACCAGGGGATTAAACTTGCCCTCCGGTGGGCAAATGCCCCCCTACACAGCCTGGAAAAAGGATTTACTGCGCACTGTGCATGGCTATACAAAATTGCTCCATAAATATTTGTCTGATCATAGGTTTAGAAGTAAACCAGTTTAAAGCAAAATCCCAGTTATCCTCTGTACCTAACAACAAGCACTCCCTTTTCTGTCTCCATCCTCCAACCCTCACGACAACTATTTTTCCACAAACCTCCTCTGCACGAGAGGCCACAGTAAGTATGGCCTGAGGGGGTGTCATCTTTCTGAGGAATGGGAGATTGAAACATTGTAAATGTGTCCAGCAAACAATGAGCCTTTTCTCAGAATCTTTAACGGTCCCTGGTGCCGAGGAATGCACTTATCGCAGCAGAGACGAATTATGGGTAAGGATTTCCAGTGGACATGGTTTCTCTGAGGGGACCTGTAAATAAGATTCCTCTGTAATAGAACAGGGGGATAAGTACTGGCGTGGAAATAGCTTTGGTAGAAATTGGGTTTTTCTTGCTTCTTTGCACAGCTAGAAAAAGTTATATGTAGGAGAAAGTACGAGGCTTATGCAGAGATAATTGACTTTAATAGAAAGATGGCTAAATGGGAAAATGTCAGGGTGTTTCACTGGCAACACAGAATTTATTTGTGTATAGGCAGCTGATCAGGCTGTAATTAGAACTTCATTAATCTACCAAGGCAGCAATGTGAATAATGTCCATAACACTGAAAACAGCAACACACTGTAAACCCCCAACTTGGGATATAGTACACCTCATAATTTATGGTTAGAAGACTTCTGTCCTTTAGGGATTACCCACCTGACTCTGGCTCATAAAGCAACACTCAATGTCAGCACAAAAAACTCACACAAGATGTTCAAAATTAGAACTCGTATAAAACATCCATGGTCTATAAAGGTTTTATTTAAAAAAAAAAAAAAAATTTCCACAGTGCAACAGGTGACACGACCATCTCTGATTTTACCAAAACTAATCTCCACCAGAAAAACAGTGTCATAGCCTTTATTTCCTGTATTAGTGTTTACTTTATTCCATAAAAGGGACCGAGATATTTAAGGCAGCTGTATTCATTCTAACTCCTGAAAGAATTAAGAATTATCAAACAAATAACAAAAGTCTGTTTCACTCAGCTGAACTGAAAATCTTTTATCTGACTGCCTCTTTCCTTGGCTCTTCCTTACTAATGAGTGTAAAGAGTTTTTAAAATGTTTTAATCTGCTACAATACTGTTGTTATTTCCTGTGAAGTGAAGCACCTTACTGAGGCTCAGTCGTCTCAATTACATGCTCACATGCTGAGGTTTTGTCACTTAAGATGAGAATATTACAAGATCACGTTTTAAATTAAGGTAGCGTGCTGTGCAGCTTGCATGCACACGAGAGACACACTAGCTTGATTAGGTGAAGCTCAGTAACACAGTTCAGAACACACGGCCGTGCCACACTTTGCGCTCAGCATTGCTCATGGATTCACTGCTGAGCATGCCGGTGGGATGATGACTTTGTGAAAATGGGATGTTGATGGGGTAAATCAGACTTTGGTGATAGAAAATTAAGACTATGGCAAAGCAGTTCAGGAAATTGATCGGACATACTGCTGAGGAAAATAATGAAAATTGTCTCATGCCCTTTTCCTGAATTACATCAATATGAGGGCCAACAAATGATACTTATATCAGTATGCACTGCTCAAGAATCTTGCAATTGTGTTTTCAGTTCAACAAGTGTGCTGTAACACATGAAAGTGTCTTTTAAGGGCTACATATCCTCCCGATGAAGGCTTGATGCTGAAACATGTCAAAGAAAATGAGGGCATTGTTTTAAGAGAGTGCTTTGGAGAATTATCTTATTATTTGTTTTGCTATATGAATCCCTCAACAGTCATAGGGATGTAGAATGTTTTTTAATTAATTTAACTGGGGTGACTTTGGTTTTTTCACATTTTCAAGGGTGTCTTAACAGAAAAAAGGTTGCTCCAGGGATTTCAATGCTTTCTGTTGCAGGGCTTTTTTTTTAACAATGGTTGGAGTCCTTGCTGCAGTGACCCTGCTATTTTAACAGCAACAAAGGCCCCTGTTTTTTGTTGTCCCCACCTTCTGTAACCCATGTTTCCTGTTTCTTTTCAGCTGTACGTAACAAAGTAAAAGCAAGATGGCTGAAACAGCTGGTTAACCTGGCTTTCTCTTATCATTCTCAGGACAGAGTTTAAAGTGAGGCATAAATGAGCAAACAGAAGACAGAACTGAGACAGAGGATGATCCTGAGGTGATTTTTTTTTTTTTAAAGATTTATTTTTTGGGCATTTTTTTGCCTTTATATGATAGGGGAGGACAGTGGATAGAGTCGGAAACAGGGTCAAGGGTGGGGGGGAGGCATGCGGTAAAGGGCCTCCGGCCGGATTCGAACCCCGACTGCCCGCGTACATGGGGAGCGCCTTTAACCACTAGGCCACCTGCTCCCCTTTTTTTTTTTTTTTTGCATATTTAAGCATTTTATCACTTTCATCAATTGTTGAGATTTGCATCATGGTTTAGCATGTTTTGAGTAGTTTTTCCTAATGTGATGTCTCATTTTACAACTGTTTTGTTATTTTTTATACCAATATCTCACTGGCTGCAAAATAAATCTACCATCAGGTACAAATAAAGTAACCTGGACTTGTGCTGAAATCAGCTGTTTGGGCTGTTTAGTGCGCAACATGCTGCTGCTAGCTGTCTTTATATTTCACATGGCTCATTTTCTTTTGTGAACATTTAAACTGAATTTTGATATAAAATAAGCATAAGCCATATAATTGAGATCAGCTGATCTAATGCCAGCCCTCATCAGCTGTTATCCATCACTGTAAGCACAGTATTGGCCAACTGCACTCATGCTGCCATATTTAAACTGCTGTAGCCTGGCTATGCTTTACTGTTCTCTCTGCAAGCTGCTTTTTACAACCCTCCTTCATTCTGCTTCTGACTTAATCAATGCCATTCTGTTGTCATTGATACCTGCTCTGCACTTGGTTTTTGCTGCTTCTCTGCCTGCCTCAGGTTTTCCTTGTAGGCAAAGGAAGGGCAGGAATGTGTGCTGTTTCTACTTAATGTTTTCCTCATGCAGTAGGCTCGTGGAAGGGCAGGGGGATCCCAGAACAGCCATGCTGCGAAATATAAATGACCAACTTTTGAGAAATTTCTAGGGGAAGTTTATAAGGTTAAGTCCTTATGGTATTTATCTAAGAGGCTCTATGCTGTCTCTCTGTTTTAGTTTTTGAGTTCTGGAACTATAAAACACATAGCTTGTATACAATATCTACAATACCTTAATGTTAGCTAATTGTAGTTAAAGTAGGTATAATCAGTAGAGCTTGACAGTTTAAATTAAACTTATTCATGAACATCTGTTCGCACAAACTTAACACCACCTTTCATAAGACGGTGCCCAATTTTGGCCACCCCAGTCTTATAAATCTGTATCCACCCCTGGCTGGATTGGTGTGATCCTGGTGCAGCCAATCACAGCGCACACAGGACCTACAGTAGACCCTGTACCATTATCAAGTCTTTGATCGAAATATCTCGTAATATCTTAGCCAAAATATATACGCTCCTAGTAATGTTTATTACACTGCAGAAGTAAAAGGCAGCCTCTTGCAGAATTATAGATAAATAAAGGCCTGGTATAAAGTGAGTGTAGTTAATCAAGAGTTTTGGCAATAGTAGTCATACTCACCTTTCACAGAAGGTGTGCAGACAGGGAAGGACCTTAGGGTTGCGGTAGTGATCCAGACAGATGCTGCAGACCAGAAACTGCTTGTCTATCTGACGCACCACAGGGCTGGTGTTCCCAGCCTCTCGCTTTGCCATGGCAGAAGACATTTAGAGCCACGGATGATGACAGCAGTTATCCTGCAGGGAGAAAAATATATATACATCAATATGTGCTTATGTTTTGGTTGTAAAAGCCTTTCCAGTAAGTGCCATGTCAGGGCTTTTAATGCTCAATAAACCCTGCACGTGATGTGCCAGGAACCAAAGTGCACAAAGCTGTTTAATTCCTTGATTAATTAAAAATGTCTATTGTTAGGGTGTTATTTCTGGATTATTACTAGGTAAAATCTGCCTGAAATGGAACTGTGTGAAGTAAAAGCATGCAGCAGTCCCGAGTGTACAGTTGCAGATGCAGACACACCAGCAATGCCATGTGCTTGGCTTTTTACTAGATTTGCATCTCATGTGAAGCAGGTAAATAAAGTTTTATAAAAGAAGTGTAACAAAACATAAAGTTCACATTGTGGTTAGAGAGTAGTTTTAAATGAAGACAAGTGAAATGAAGAGACAAATGAATTTCCCTTCGGGGATAAATAAAGTTATTGTATCGTATTGTATTGTAAATTACAAATTGATACTAATGCATTTAAATAACCTTTCCAGGCCACAAAGGTACAAGGAAATAGACTACAATTATAGATTCCTGATACATTCAACTCCTCATACAAACAAAATCACTGCACAACGGCCATCTCTGTCACAACACTGCAAAATGATATTTTGGTGGCAATTAACCATGGCCATATTGTCTCCAAACCAAACCATTAAGATATTGTTTATGGATTTTTTTGCTTCAATTTTTCACTATTTCTCATTTAGGAGGTGGTGTTGCACCCTGACACTAGACCAATTGAGAACAAATCTACCTATACAACTAAAAATTAATATCAAAATGGAACGTTTTTATTTGATTGGACAAAAACTATTGCAAAGTACTGAACTACTGCAAGAAAATGATGTACTAAAAGATAGCACATCCCCAAAAAATGCCACACTTAAAACATTTTTTGAAATGTTTTAAAAGCGAAACATTGCAGAAGCGCCGGAAGGACAGGCATGCATACTGTACATTTGATTTTACTGTTTTTCCAAGACAACATTTTGGTCATTTTCAGCTGATTTGAAAACTAGCTTTTTATCCAAAGGTAGTCAAGCTACAGACAGCAGACCACCCCCACACCCTACAGACCACTATGGCTCTGTCATTAGGAAATACATGCTAAAACTTTCAAAATAAATTGGGATAAGATGTTAAATTAAGGGTTAGGCTAACAAAAATTACAAGTCAAAAACCTGACCTGCAAAACCTGATTGTAAAACATTTGACAGAGCTGAGTAAACAGCACACTGACAGGAAAAAAGTGTGACCTCTAATGCATTCCAATGCACTAAATGCAGTTAAGGTAAGAGCTAACTAAGCTACATTAGCTACGTAAGCAACTTAAGTTACGTTACCTTCTAAGCTATGTAGGTCACAAAGCAACAAAGCTAACAAAGCTAACTCTAAAGCTAACAAAGCTATGTTAGATACATAAGCTACATAGGCAACATAGCTATATCAACATAGCCTCTGGCAATCACAACACAGCGATCCATTTAAATATGACATACTTCTCACTAATCCCTACTTGCTTTAATGCAGATTCACCACACTGCTGCTGCTGGCAAAGTTTAACCTCCACCACCCCAGCCTCCTCCTTTATAGCATAAAGTATGTTGCACCCTCATATTGGTATTCATGCTACTGTGTATTAATTGCTTTTGAAGTAATTTTATTGTATTCAGTACACACTGTCATAAATGTAGCTATCCCTATGGAGTTTTCTAGCTATGTGCTCCCTGGAAAGTCAAAGCATGCTGCTTGACTAACCCAGGGACCTTTTGAAAAGAGCCTGCCAAGTAAAGCCTTATGTCCATTTGCAATCAAATGGTAAAATGTATGACAAGAGTGTTCCTGACTGAACAGTGGTTTTCACACCTTATTTGCCCAAGGCACACCTAAAATTGAGCAAACTTTAAACATGTTAAAGTATATTTAGTTGCTGTATTGTTGCAGTAAGAACATATGGTTGTACAAAATCCCACGGCACACCTCAGCTTGCCTTAAGGCACACCAGTGTGCCTTGCTACACCATTTTAGAACCACTGATTTATATCACAGACACTATGACACATTTTTCTCAGCACAAATTCACCACACACTGTAAACTGCTCCTTGACCCACTTTTAGGTCCCGACCAACTAGTTTAGAACCCCTGATTTCAAAGCTTCAATTGCAGAAACGTGGGATGCAACACTTTTTTTGTTTTTTGTAAAAAAAAGACTTTCCCAATTTTTTCTAAGCTTGTATTTTTTTTATTTGGGATGTGCTAATATCTTTTAAAAGTGAGGCGACTAGAACAAAGGAGTTATTCTTTTAACATGATCTCATCCGTTACAGAAATACAGCATTAAGGTATGGAGGAAATCTGCCTAGCAACACACAACAGAGCATTTCTGTTATGTGGCCCATTTTCACATTCTTTAGAGCACATATGGATTTGAGTAGTATGTTAAAGACGCTGGTTTTGTGTTCTCATTAGCGTGTAAATGAAGTGGAAAGATCAGGTGTCATTGACATTAATTTTCGTACTAAAAGACACAAAAAGCCATGACTACGTGTAACTGTTAGACGCTGCTTGGCCTTATCTGACCTACAGCTTAATCTCTGTACCTTTGATAAACCCTGTGTATGCCATTTTTATCTCTGTGTTGCTAACGTGCTGCAGCCTCATGTTCTCAGTAGGTCAACACATGTTTTATTCATGTATCAGACAGACACTCACTGCTCATGCAAACGCAGGGATGAGAGACAAGCAGCAAACATGCCAGGCTTTGACATAACCAGCACGTATGAGCAGTATACACTCACTGACACACATGCACAAAAACACACTGATAATCATCATCCCTCCACCAGACCCCCCTGCCCCCTCCTCCTGGCTGCACATCTGTCACGGCTGCATCTAATACAGCTCTCAATCCCCTCCGTCTCCTCTCTGCTAAGGCCCTATTGTAAGTTGTTGACGACTACACGAGCACACACACCAAACACACGCAAACACAGCATCACATGACAGTGTCCAGACAGGCAGGGTGCAGGTCACTTCTCAAGCTGTCTACCATAACAAAAGACACGGCTCATTCACTCAAAAAGGCTCATGTAAGTAGCCCATGATTGTCTTCATCTAAAAATGCATTGTTCTATAATCATCTTGTACATGAAACTTGCATTTCAAGTGTATCCAGTTGTCCCTGTTTGATTCAGATAAAAAGGTGCAGGTATTTCTCTCCATAGAAAGTAGAACCAAAGAGGGATCAGCCACAGGATGCACGCTCTACTTCAGCAAAGTTCTCACACTTCTCTGTCATTATCATACTGTACCAGAACACTCTGATACAAATATCTCTTGTAATGACATCTGTCTATATTTAGACACATGTTGTAGTGAGGGAAGCAGCGACAGTCAAACTAAAATAAGACCAGGAGTCTAAGGAGTGCTGGAGGGTGAGGTGGCTGATGTCTGTTTGTTTACCAAATATACTGAAGGACCGAGGCAAGGGTACGGCCCCAAAATACCAAAAATCACATATTTTTTCAAACTTAACTGCATATACAATTAAGTTCTTCATTACCTCATGCAATCTTTATACATTACTTAATTTGATGTATTGTTGCAAATTTTAGCACTTTTTAAAAAGGCCAAAACTGAAAATCAATGCAATAATAAAGAATCACTGAAGTAACTTGGCCAGAACTCATGATGGAAAATTCAGAGTGACATGGAGAGTCGGTGGATCCACATTGCAAAGCTTCAAGCTGGAACATTTGTTCCAAGCAAGAGAATAACCGGACTAATAATCATACAAGGTTTAGTTGTACTACAAGCCTGTAAATAATGGTGGGTGGTGAAGAGATTAGCAGCTATAGCAGTATTCTTGTCAGAACTGAACAACATTTGTTGAATCATTCTGAAATATTTTTTTTCTGCTACTAAGCAGGTATAAGGTATGCAGGGTGATAAGAACTCATCACAGAGCTCAAATTGCCACAACATTGGGCTGGAGAGGTGGGGAGGGTGGCCCAGTCAAACTGGGAAGCCAAGGTCAAGCTCAACTGCATCTCTTTTATCTGGGCCTTTTAACTCCTAGTAACATGCCTGAAGATCGCTAGCAGTTTTCAGGCACCTGGGAACAACCACAGCATGACCAGGGGCTTATGGCAACAAGGTGCTTGTGGCAACCCTACTACCTGCCCGGAAGGTACCCTAGGCTATGCTTACTTGCCACATCCAGACCTACTCCACCCTAGAGGTATGGACTTTAATTTTTAAAAGATTATTTCCCTATGCCCCTTGTAATATGCAAGGACATCCAGAGAATGACCAGGGTTATATCAATCCTCCTTCCCACCTGATGGTGCCATTAGGGGAGCTTAATTGCCATTACAAGTCTTTTGAAGGCTCAATTTTTGGCTCAAACATGCCTAAAAGTTTTGTACAATCGTGTGTTTCCATTCCATGAATATATTAAATGGTCTATCTAATGTATCAGGTTATATAGCTGCTAGAAGTGTCAAAATTATTTCCAGGGTCAGCTGCAAGTATGCAAAACAGCTTAATGGATGGGTGTGGTTAGCCAGGTAAATGGATGTAAATCAAATTAACCAATGCATGATTTCTGAGTCAGTTAGCTAATTTTCTATTTTTTAAAACACAGGCCTGAAATCCTGACCAAATTATCATTTTTTTATTATAAAGACACCTCCAGCCACTAGTAGCCACTGTAGCTTCAGTTAATGCCGCTTCCTCACTACAGAGCTTTACCCACGCCACTATGCCAGACAAAAACACTAAAAGCTTGGCATTTACCATGTCATAGAAACACTGCAGTATGCCAGAACTAAAACTAGTTTCTTTACAACTAATAACTGGAAATAAAGTTGTATGTAGACTGTTGAAGGTTATACTTATTTATAACTACTCAACAGAAGTGAAGAGTAACTACATCAAGCACAACATTAATCTGCAGAGAGGAACAAATGCTGTTGAAGCTAACTGCTAACTTTAGCCACACTGTACAAGGCACAGCAGCCTCACATCATGCACCCACTGACACAGGAAACCTGTCATGAATTTGACTGTTTTCGGAGCATTTTCTCCCCTTATAATAGTCAAGTAAGTACAATTTAAATGTATTTTTAGCAAAAAGGAAAAAGAGGCCTTGGAACTTAATTGAAAGCACATGAAATATATGTAAAGGTTGTCATGCTTGTTATCCCTGTTATCAGCCTGTAGAATTACATATCAGTCTACAACTAGGCTGTAAAATCACTGTAGCGCTGACACATTCAAAGGCAGACTTACAGTCAGATTTGGGCTGTTTATACAGTTGATGTGAAATAAAAAGTTAAAGGGTTTTAATTGTTGGTAAAGTACTTTATTATGTTAACTTTACTCAGTATTGAACACTGTATGTATGAAGTGACACTACCTAATCACTAGTTAGAGGTGAGTAATTTTAAACAAACTATTCAGTATGTAAATCTGTACAGTGTACTCTACATTTAACTAGCATTTTAGTTGATACATAAAAGCTCTGTTAGAAAACATGCAAGCTTTACTATCAGAAACAAACTGCACACATGGTGCAACAGCACAATTAGGTCGTGTATGCATCCATGTAACATTGCTTGTTTTTTTTTAAATCCTGTTAAGTGTAAAAAGTGTCCTATGTAGAGAAATCTCATCCAGATTTCTTTAAACAGTCTAAAATGCCACTTACTGTGAATCTTTACTGTGGAGATTGTAAATAAAAGCTGTTCTAGCAGCAAGCTGTAACTCACTCATGTGACAACTACCCCACAGCAAAGGTTTCAGGCATGAAAAATGACTACATATTCAATCTTGTTTGCAATAGTGTTGCTTTCATATGTCATACGGAAGCAACATTATTGCATGCATGCATGCACATGAGCGGGTGGGTACAAGAGCAATGCATGTTCACAGTCATGTGCGTCGAGCAGACTTGTGTTCTGACCTGGCTTCAGCTTTATTCATGCCCATTTAAAGTCTTAAAGTAGGCCATGATGTTTAGTTAGATGCTTAAAAGTGACCATGACCAGTTTACTGACAGGCTTAAATAAAGTGTTTAAAAAGTTTCTAAAAGTAAGTGAAGACGTGCAGATACAGATTTCAGGCTCTGCGGTTAAAGGCAGCGGGACGGGATAAAGCCGAGCCTGGGCAGGACTGCAGGAAGCTTCAAAAAATGAAGTATGAGAGGACACATCCTGCAGAGAGCTGCCAGCTAATACCATCAAAATGAAATGTGCTATAATTCCTCTGGCCCTTCTATGCGCAGTAATAAAAGCTGTAATGGTGCTGTTGACCTTAGCCTGGCTAAGTCTGCAAAATCTCAGGATTAAAGCTCCTGAATGTGTATCTAATTGTTTGTGTGTGTGTTTAAGTCATGTGTGAAGCGGTTTGTGTGTGACAACAAGCTCACAGGCGTGGAGTTAACACACAATGCATCTATTCAGAGCTGGCTTTACTGAATACAAAAGTAACAGTTTTCTTTGTCTTGTTCAACAGTGAAACCTCTGCTTTCTTCTTCACATGCTGCATCTCTTATGACACGCAAATGGAAATAGAGCAGGAAAAATGTACAAAAGCAGGACAGGAAATTAAACGTCTTCTTCAAAGTTCAACAAGAGGGCAGGTAGTGAAACATGGAGACAGCTAAATGAGGGATACAGTCAGAGTTTGAGCCCTCGTGCACCTGTACATCACCAATTATTTTATGCTGACAGCTTGGAAAAACACACAAACTCCTCTCTGGTAACAGCTGAGCTCATACTGTACGCCCACAAACATATATCTGAGGACAAACAACAGCAGATCAACATAAACACTACCTACTGTCAGAAGAGAGAAGATCAGTCTAGAAGAGTCCATGGCAGCTTTGAGTATTAAAAACCCAGCAACACCCTGGCTCACACGCTCACGTACACACCCCCCTCCTTCAACCTTGCTGCCCACTCTTCCTCTTCCTTTTCCCCTCTCTTGCTTTTTCCCCTTTCCCATGCAGCACACTTACTGGAAAAAGGCAGAGCAGGGATGACAACAGAGGGAGGGGGCTGTAGAAATTTAAAGTCCCGCCTTCTGTCAGTTATGTTTACAAGCATGGCCCTCCTACTGCCACGCTCTGATTGGCTGGGAAAGTTAAACGAGCAGGGATTGCATCATGGGGTAAAAATCTGAGTGGAGAGTATGGAGAGAGAAGCAGAAATAGAAGACAACAAAAAGAAAGCGACAAAAATGATCAACTTAAAAGTTGCATTCAAGATCTGCTGTGAAACTGTGAGGTGTATCTCCCTTTAACGACCGAACGGGTGTCGAACATCCAAACATTAGGATCATCCGGCCTCCAGTTACAGTTATGAAGCGTTATGTCATGATGAAGCCTGCCAAGTACACACACAGAAGAGGGGACGCCAAACAAAACATGCAGTTACATAATTCATGATGTCACCTTTAAAAAAAGAACTTAAAAAGGGACTTTTTCTCCTCAAATGAGCACTACAGTATCAAATCACAATTGTTGAGAGTTAAATTGGGTTATTGTTTTGAATTTCAAGCAACACCCTGTGACTAAATGACTTTAGACCCAATCCTTTAAAGCTACAGTCGGGAACTTTTGGTTTGCATTGGTAACCTCTGTGGGTTAAGCACTATTAACTCTTTGCTGAAGTGAGAGAGGTGTCTTAAGCCCTCTACTGATCTGGGCTTATGGCAAAGTTGCTACAAAGGAGCCTCTCCTCAGTGCATAACACATAGGAGCCTGCTTAGAGTTTGCAAAAAAGCACCTTAAGGACTCTGAGACTTTGAGAAACAAGATTCTCTAGTCTGATGAAACCAAGATTGAACTGGTTGGCCTCAATTCTTAATGTTATGTCTGGAGGAAACCACACACCACTCATCATCTGCCCAATTCCACCCCAACAGTGAAGCATGGTGGTGGCAGCATCATGCTGTGGGGGTGTTTTTCAGCAGCAGAGACTGGGAGACTTGTTGGGGTAGAGCGAAAGCTGAATAGAGCAAAGTACAGAGATATCCTCAATGAAAACCTGCTCTGCACTGTGCCAAATGTTCACCTTCCAACATTACAATGACCATAAGACAGCCAAGACAACACAGAAGTAGCTTAGGGACAACTCTGTGAATGTCCTAGAGTCCATTGATGGTCCCTATCCAACGTGACTGGGCTTAAGAGGATGTGCAAAGAAGCATGGCGGAAAATCCATGTGTGCAAAGCTTGTTATGACATATTCGGAAAGACTAGGGCTGAAACGGTGATTCGATTCAAAAAATTCCTCAAGGCAAATTATCTGCCTCAAGGCTTCGCTTAAATCACTCATGTATAAATATACGCCCATGCTGTAGCCTGGACATTGCGCGCTGTGTGTTGCATGGCATGCTGTGTTTCACACAGACGGCTAGTTATGTGGCACAATGTACTTGTTTTCGCTGTTACTATAAGGTAACATGCATGATACGAGGCATGAAAATCACAAAGGAAGAGAAGTTGATGCAGTGATGTTTACAGGCAGCGTCCTGCGTTTTTACGTATCCACTTGCCGTGGCTTTATGGCAGATATGGCACTATGCCTGCACCAGTAAACCCATGCAGACCTCTGAGTTTACGTGCTGCCTGCATGACTCGCTAGAGTGAGACAGCACTCAGTTTGTGTCTGCAGACTCGAGGGAATTTCAAAAACTTCTCTGATTGACCCGACGGTTTCACAGAAGACAGTCACACTTCACGATTTAAGTCCTGTTTTGGTGCTTTCCTCCTCTCTCTCTCGCTCGCTCTCTCTCTTCCACATACGCACATTATACATTTAATTATACACTATTCAAAATTCAGCACACTGACATCTTGATTAAAGCGTATTTTTCAGAAAGTTAATAATTGAATAATTTGATAAGACTTATATTGATAATTAATTGACACCAATTAAACAGAAACAGTATCGCCACAGACAGTGACTGAGACTAAATAGGTCAAAGTTCATCATCATACAGTCAGGATTCAACAGGTCATAGAAGCAGCTTTATCCCTTTAAATGTGTTCTTCATGTCAGTGGATGGTCTTAAAGGTCAGATTGTTATGGTGGATGAACTCACAAACAAAAATGTGCAAAAATTAAAGCGAACAACCTTTGAAAAATAGACATATTCCTGTAATCTAAAGGTTGGCCTTTCAGACACCATCAGACCACTGTGTGAATGATGGAACTTTATTCTTGCTAGATTGTGAAATATTACAACTATGCATAAAGCAGAGGATGTTAAACTGATTAAGTATCCCTTTACTTTAATGACAACATGGGAAATAAAAATAAATTATTGTAGAGGAAATAAAGTGTTGGCGCCAAACATTTCCTGGGAGAGGATCCCTAAAACACTAAATATGGCATAATCTAATGTGATTATTTCACCTCCTTTCCTTGTAACTTTAAGAAATGTAAACTGTCATCAGAACTTAATTGCACTTTGTAAAATATATTTTCTTTGGAGAACCTGTTAATACCAATTTTTAATAAAGAAGTAGTTAATTTAAGGGACCTAGTTTCTTTCCTCATTTGTCTAGTACTACTTCTCTTGAAAAAGCAAAAGTGACTGATTAAAAAAAGTGCAATATTTCTTATTAGAGTACTCGATTAATTGTCAGAAGAATCAATAGAGTACTCGACTACAAAAAGAATCTATTACTGCAGCCCTACTTCACTGCTGCAAAAGGTGCTCCAACTAAGTACTGAGTAAAGGGTCTGAATACTTTAGCCAATATGATATTTATCATTTTCCTTAAATTTCCCAAAATTCCAAAAATTCTGTTTCCACCTTGAAATTATGGGGAACAGTATTCCTGGCTACCATTACACCATGAAGATAAAAAAAAAAACACTCCAAGCACCTAGAGAAAAGGTTATTGAAAAGTATGTCAGGGGATGGATACAAAAACATATCCAAGGCACTGAACATCCCTCAGAGATCAGTTAATCCATCATCAAGAAATCAAATGAATATGGCACATGTGGCACATCTGCCTACATCAGGCCGTCCTCACAAACTGAGTGACTGTGCAAGGAGAGTTCACCAAAAGGCATGTGGGAGACTCTATGGTCAAGTGGGATGAAAAATGGTGCATTTTGGCCATCAAACAAGACACCGAACGCTGCACATCACCACAAACACACCATCTACCAATGTGAGGCACAGTGGTGACTCGAGGCATACAGCGAAAGCTACACAGAAATTGTATTAAGATGACAAGGTAGATGTCCTGGAGTCAAAGCCCAGACCTCAATCCAATGGAGGATTTGTGGATGGATTTGAAAAAGTCTGCTCACACCTTATCTCCAAGTGACCTGACAGAGCTTGAGCAGTTTTGCAAAAAAGAATGGAGTAAACTGCAAAAGTAGTAGTAGAAGTGTAAAACATCCAAGGTGGTGAATATAGGCACTGTATATATGTGGGAGTGAATCAGTCCCTACTTGGATTATTAAGGCTTGTTAGTCCAACTTTGAGAAATTTAGCCTGGAATGATATCAGAATATGTTGAAATGCATTTTAAAGGAACAGGTTTGACTGAAAATTAGGGCTGTAAATCAATTATGAATAATCTAATAAAAAACTGGCTTTCTTATTGATTAATCATATATTTATTATAAGATGGTCTGTATTACAGGTAGATTTAATGCTTAATTTGGTCATATGTAGCTTTCACATTGTTGTATATAGTGTATTTGTAACTCAATTCATCTGACACCTACCCCACGACATCAGTTTATTCAAAATTCCTCCAAAGTAGTCAGTGTAGCCTTGTTTGCTTTCATAAGTGACACAGAAGCAACAGTATCATTTTCATATTGTCTCATAATAACTGTTAAACTGCAGGACTTAATTTGGAACAAAGAGGTGACAATTCCCTGACACAAGCATCACTCTACCGTTAATCTGTGCAGATTGAGCCTCCATTTCTGACTCTGTTTCCTCCACGCCCACACACACCTTTCCCAAATCCCTCATCCCAAACTCGCGGGACAGATTGCTGTGGTGGGTGTAACAGGAAGTAAAAGATAAGAGGATGAAAAATCACTCACAGAACAACATATTAGTTGCTCCAGCTGATGACTGTGGTTATGAAACATTTCATATTTGATAACCAAAAAAAGTCATGCTTGATTTAGTTTCCAAACTCCCTCAAATGTTGTACATTCAGATAAAACACCCCACTAAGATGTCTTGTTTTCATGCTACACTGTAAGTAATTATAGAGCATGTTATCTGACATGGCTGATATAAAAATACAGTCCTCCAGCGTGGGCTGCCTTTACAAAACCCGCTGTTGTCTTCCCTGCAGAGAGCAACCACAGCATTATTGGTTTACCGCCATGCTCTCTGCTGAAACAACAGTTTTATGAGAATATACGACTCCTGCAGTTATTAAACGAGAGGAAGATGAACCACCAGTGGCATCCATAATGAGCCTCCGAAGACCAGTAGACAGATATAATTTAATGGGAGGACTGTACCTAGGAAAAGACTTAAGATAATGAGAGAATAAAAAGCAAATGAGAACCATATACCGCATATTTCTAGATAAATCAATCAAAATGTTAATTTAAACTGAACCTTTCAGAAAAAGTCAATTGTAGCTCACAGTGCTTTACAAGGGAGAAGGAAATAAAAACTGAAGGTAGAAAGTCTAAACGCCTTACAGTAGAAAAAAAAGAAACTCTGTCTTATCTACAAATAAATGATACAGATTGCTTTCACTGCCCCATTTTTCATGATGAGAAGTATGGGGGGTTGTTTATGTTGTATGCTAATTCATGCCACCTTGATCTACTTTTGTCAAATGCATGTTAAACATATGATTACAAAGATGTTTTAAGGGGATTTCAAGGTTCATGAGGTTAGGCTTCACACACCTGTACACACAGCAGGTTTTCCCCAAGAACCTTAACTTATCAAAAAACATTAAAAACTTACAGATAAATATGGTTTAAATCAAGGGATAACCAACAGGCATCAAGGGCTATCCCAGAGATCTGATTGGTCACTTCAGGAGCCCAAAAATCCAAAACAATGTCAGGCTATTTCATTGTCAGAGGAGGGACTTCACATAAAATCAAATATTTAGGCTTTATAGCAACAGGCCAGTAGTTAATTTCTTTGCATTTTAATATGGAATATTTCCTTTTGACCCAGTTTTTTCAAAGCATTAACAGGGATTTCAATCCGATTTGGGCATTCGGATACCAAATGTTAATCCTTGATGCTGTGTGGTTGCACCTCAATGGATATGGAAAGTAGTTTGATATGTTGGTTGATAGCTCAGACTGCATACAAAGGTTGTCTGAATTACCTTCTTCTGGACTGATCTGGATTGGTTTTGTAGACACAAGAGTACTGGCAGGCATTAAAGCGTGCCCCATTGACTGTTGTGATCTCCAGTAGTCCACCATTAAACCAAATGTATGGCTATATTTATTTATATATGTTCGTCCAGCCTTGGTTGGAGTGATGGGAACTGCAGCTGTTTTTAGAGTCCAGTCTCATCTCAGAAATTAGTGTCTGTCTTTTGGTTCCAGAACGGCTCTTCGTTTGGAACTGTTTTTACCCAATTTTATGTTTGAAATGACAAAAACAGAGAAAAAGAGGAAACCATCTTTCAAATGGGAGCTGGCTCTTGTTGCTCACAAAAGGATGCAACTCTTAAAACCAGTTTGTCTAAATTAAACCGCAGCCCATGTAGATACATAACATAGGTTATGTATCTACATGGCTTACATAGCTGCTTTAAGAGCTTAGCTTTAGCCACATTAGCTATGTTGCTACGCTATCTATAGCTAAGTTATATCTAGCAACGTGAGCTTAAGGCAACGTGAGCTTTAGCAAATGTAGCCAAAGTTAATTTAACTACGTAGACAACTTAGATATGTAGCCAACATACCAGTCTTGTGAGTTTAGCTTTGGTTAAGTTTGCTATATTAGCTACCCGCATCTACAGAGTTCTATAGCTCCTTTATCTTCATCACATACACAGCTGATGGAGCAGCCTGTTTTTATTAAATGTTTGTAATTAAGTTGTGCAGGTCAGGTTTTTAACTTTTGGTATCTTAACTATTACTTTAACCCTTACCTTAACTCTAAATGGAAGTTAAATTCAAATTTATTTTTGAAAGATTTAGGGAGTATTTTTATTTTGAAATACTATATAGTGGATGAACGATTTGTGAGAGGGGCCACTGGAGATGGTTAAAGAGGCATATTTAGCCTCTTAGCTCATGGATAAATTGTGGCCATTCATTTGTGTTGCCAAGGGCCTCAGTACACAACATGACGATATTCCAAACCAGCAAGAGATGCAGAAATGATGTACAGGCTGTTATTTGCATAAAGGGCAGGCAGGTAAGTTGTAACTGAAGACATAGTGTGGACGTACAGAACATTCTAAAGTGCAGTTGTTCAGCATCCAAATGCCCAAAATGAGAGAAATTTTGATAGATTATTTTGGTGGCTTTTGCCTTTATTCAGATAGGACAGCTGAAGAGAGAGAGGAAAAAGGGGTGAGGGAGTTGGGGCACAAACCAAACAGTGCTGAGACCAGGAATTGATCCCACGACCAGTGTACTAAGGACTACAGCCTCTGCACATGGGAGCTTATTCCACCAACTGATCTAAACCAGTGCCTTCCAAAAATTAATTGTTCATACCTTATAGTGCATTGTCTGAATAACTCTATGGTAAGTACTTTAGATTGAACTTACATAATGATGAGGGAAAAATTCAGACCACCCCATCATAACAACGAGGGCCCCGGTTAGAAAGCCTGCATCTGCCCCTGGTTTGTCAACAAAAAGTATTTAAATAGTTTGTTTTCACAGAGATTTTAGTGTTGATAATGGCACACTTCTTTGTTATATGATAAAATCATACACATAGTTATTCACACTTCATTTTAAGCCAAATTTCCAGAAGCCTTTAAGCGTGAGAACGGTAGAGCGCTGCAGTCTTTGACTCCGCATCTTGTGCAATATCTATTGAAAGAAACGGTTTGGCCTCAGGGCCAGTAAGAGGCTGAGAGATTACAATTATGATAGTGATGTTCTGCACAAAATCCACACACACCTCAGGCTGGTGATACTCTTTGTATCCTGTACCTCATGCATGTCCAACAACAAATACTGTGAGGAGAGGATCAGTGAGAGGGAGTAACAAGGGTTAAGGGTGATGCTGCAACACTTAGTACTGCACACCTGATGCCTTGTCAAGTCTTTTTATCTGGATTTTGTGTCTTATGATATCTCCCTATACTTGTACATGTTGAGTGTTCTTTTTTCTATCTAGGAAAAAATTGTAAAAATATAGGAAAGGACATCCACAACACAAAGGTAGAAATACATAAAACAAGTTTTGTTGTGTAATAAGGCCCTATGCTGATATCTAAGGGCAGCCATGATGGCGTCAGAGTGTGACAGCTCTGGGCATGACAGCCCCACTGACATACACACACAGTCAGCTGTTTTAATCTGAGTCATACTATAGACCACCTCCTCTGTAGCTGTTCAAACATGCATCAAGTTCTTAAAAAGATATAAATGCAATAATACACGCACATAGTTCTTATATTGCGTGCACAGAGCTGCCATTGTAACCCTTGTTAGTATGCTCTGCAAGCCTCTATTCTCCTCCACAGTCCGGTCTTAAGCCTGCCTGCACATACATATACTTCTATATATAGAGCTTTCACTTCTCATCCCCTTCACACCACTGGCAGGCACGTGCTCCACGCTGCACACACTGCAAGAGGAAAAAGAACAAGGATCCTCGGATGACCAGCATAGTAATAAGTCAGAGACACACAACAAGGATCCACATGCTCAACATTTCTTCATGACTCCAACACATGAGATGCACATATTACTGAGGCACCTATTTATGTTTATCACAGGATTAGCACACTGAAGAGTGCCATCATGTCCTCAGGGTTATTGTGTCTTTAACTGCTGCATGTACATGTAAAACTACTTGTAATCACCAGTAAGTTGACCTACATAACTTAGACTTAATTACCAATAAGCATTGTGTTTTAATAGTGAAATATTGCCATGCATATGATGTCAAACAGAGACTTCTTGTTAGCAGTAAACACGCCGCTCTGCTGTACAAATCAACGATTGATTGATGGGCTGTGATGACAACACTGACGCTTCCTCTCACATACTCTGGAAGCAACACAGCTGTCTTTATACCACAGCTCGCCTCAGGGAAAGCAGGTGTGTGAGAGGAAATTATGCAACATGTGCACAAATCAACATTTAAATACTTTGCTTTATAAGAAAGAGTTAATCAGTCTTGTTTTTTTACATAAAAATCACACAAGGAAACCCCAACCATCTTGTAACAATGCAAAGACAAAACATAAACTTAGTCTTGTGATGTTACCCAATGGTTTCTGAAGAGATGTTCTTAAGCACAGTGATGGTGGAAATTGTATTTCTACCTAACTCAACCTAGTCAAAGAGTCAGAGCTGAAGTAGACCTTGAGCCTGGCAAACAGCCATTATGTACCCTTCTGTCAGCCCCCCCCTGCCACACACACACATTTGTGCAAATATAAGCATATCCTTTAGCCTTTTAACAACCAACATGGATGGGTAAAGACAAAGAAATGCTTTTGCATAGTCTTGACCTATGAAGAAGTAATCTCTAAAAAAAAAAAACTGTTTCTTCACCATGCTGCGAACATGTTTATTTCTGCTGTCAAAAAGGGCATTATACTACATTGGATCTCAGCATCATTTGGCATCACAGGCCAGTGAGTATTTTTTTTTTTTTTTTTATTTCATCTTGCCCCTCAAACCCCTTTTTTTGTTATGTTGCTCTAAACTAAAGCGCCTATAAAAAAGTAATCAACCCCTGAGACTGAACTTTTGCTCCATTCTTCTTTGCAAAACTGCTCAAGCTCTGTCAGTCACTCCAGAACATTCACCTTGCTGTCTTTAAACCATGTCTGTGTAGCTATGTGTAGTCATTGTCTTGCTGGAAAATAAATCTTCTCCCAAGGAAAGCCATAGTTCTCTTACAGATTATAAAAAGATTGTCCTCCAGGATTTTCCTTTGCAAGCCTTTCAGGGCTGGCTGCTGAGAAGCATCCCCACCGCATGATGCTGCCACCACCATGCTTCACAGTGGGAATGGTGTGTCTGTGGTGATGTGCCGTATTTGTTGTCCTGTCTCATTGTCAAAAAGCACCATTTTGGTCTCATCAGACTAAAGAACTTTCTTCCACTTGACCACTAATTCTCCCACATGTCTTCTGGTGAACTCTAGTCCAGATGTGATATTAATTTTCTTTCCCATCGCAGCTGCTGAAGCTTGTAACTCCATCTGAGTAGTCATAGCTGTCTTGGTGGCCTCTCTTACTAGTCTCCTTTTTGCACAGTAACTCAGTTTGTGAGGACAGCCTGATCTAGGCAGATCTAATCATTACTCTGAGTTTCTTGGAGTGTTCTTTTGTCTTCATGGTGTAATGGTAGCCAAAACTACTGATTAACCAGTGCCTGGACCTTCCAGACACAGGTGTCTTTATACTACAAATACTTGAGACACATTCACGGCACTCAACTGATTCCCATTTCACTAATAGTGAGACTGTTAGCACCAACTGGTTGGGCTTCTGTTGAACTAGGTAAGTCACTTTAAAGGGGCTGAATATTTATGCAGTCAATTAATTAACATTACATATTTTCATTTAATTGACATTACTTGGTAGAAATCTGTTTTCCCTTTAACATTAAAGAGCTTTTTTCTGTCAAAAAGCCAAATTATATTGACCATAATTGATTTATAAAATCAATAAAGGGGTAAAACATCCAAAGGAGTGAATACTTTTTTTTTTTGGCACTGGAAGTGATATTGACTTTTAATTAAAAAATAAGTCAACCTTGAATGAGCTGAGCTGAAGTTTGAAAAAATTATGCAACAGAATTTGGTGACACTTTGCACTATCATGTTTTAAAAACAGTTACACAAGACAAGGTCAACTTTGATGAATGCCTAATCTAAGGGAAGAAAGCACGAGAGTTAAACAGAAAAACAGAAACGGAGTTCTCTTTTTGCAAGTTGCCTTCTAAAGTTTCTGCTTAAACTTAATATGAAAAGTTTTTGATGGGTTCTGAAATAGTCTCAGTTCAATACAGAAACAAAGATAAGTAATTCAGCCTCTCATTGAGATCGGCAGTTTCAATATAGTTCCTCTTTATGCCTGTCATTGGCTCCAATTTCCTGTGAAATGACATGAATCTATTTCGTGCACACAGGCCAGAGACGCCAAAGTTTATATTTTGTCAGGCAAAGTTTTTCAGTTAATAGCATGTTAGCCATGACAAAAAACACCCTCCTATGTTTCTTATGTACAAGAAAAAAGCAGCAAAGTGACAGAAGAACAATAAAGCTACAAGGCAAGTCCGTTAACAGTTAATGAGGATTGCAGGGTCAAGAAGGATCATGAGGCGCTTTCTTCCACCTTGATATTGTACTATATAATAAACACATTGCTAGAAATTGTTGGTGTAACACTTTCTATACTTGTAGACTTTTGGAGGCGGCGGCAGAGAGAGGATTTTTCCACTATTGTAGATATGCCAGCAGATATACAGTACAGATTTAAATATCACTAATAAACTAAGATCTGGCTAAATGAAGCTTAGGAAGACTGTTTGATTTCCATTCATCCCTTCATTTATCAATAATCATTCATTTATGTCTCTCTTTCCCTGCTCCATTCTCCTGCTCTGATAATCTGCTGGTATGAGCATCTACTTACATTTTTTTAAGATTTGCTTTTGGAGCGCTCTACCTTCATCTAAACTGGACAGCTGGAGAGGGACAAGAGACATGGGGAGAGAACGGAGGGAAGAGATGCACAAAACATGCACAGACTGGGAATCGATCCCGTGACAAAGGCCACTCATGGGGGGGGTGTAAAGGAGGGAGCTTTCTGGGGCTCATGGAGGCCAGCAGAATAATGGTCCATTCTAAAGTTAAGCTGTGATGACTAGGTTTTATTTTTAACCTGAATAATAACCACTTATCAAAGCAACAGAAAATTACATGTATTTATTTACACCATAGAACAATATAGCCTTTTTCAAAATGTGAACCTCTTTTTCTTAAAACAGAGTCAGACTTTTAAGATGAGCCAAGATCTGCACATACGCCAGGATGCCTGAAAATTGGGTAGAAGAAAACTGAGACCATTTTTCAAAAGACCAAAATAATTGTGACAAGAGGCAAAAAATGGGTTAAAAGTGGCAAAATTGGTTAAACTTTGGTTAAACAATGCAAAAAAAGGGCAAAAGTGGCAAAAAGTGGCAAATATGGGCAAGGGGGCCAAAAAGTGGCAAAAATGTGCAAAAAGTAGCAAAAACATTACAAAGATAGTCAAAAAAATTAAAAAAAAAAAATGGCCAAAATAAGCAAAATGAGGCAAAAATGGGTATAAAGTGATAAAGAATTGCGTGAAAATTGGCAAAAAGAACAGGCAAAAATGGGCAATAAAGTGGCAATTATGGATACAATGTGGCAGAAAGGAGTTGCAGAAATGGGCAAAAAGTGGCAAAAATGTGCAAAACGTGGCAAAAACAATCTGAAGATGGCTGAAAAATGGAAAAAAAAAATATTAAGAGGGGCCAAAATGAGTAAAATCGGTCATAAAATGAAATAAATGGGTGATAAGTGTCAAAAAGAAGTGTCAAAAAGGGGTGATAAAGGGCAAAAATGGGCAAACAGTTGCAAAAATGACAGAAAATGGTTAAAATGGGCAAAAAGTGGCAGAGATATTTTACAAATGCGCAAAAGTGGCAAAAATGACAAAACTGCTCAAAAAAATTGCAAACATGGGCAAAAATGATATATATGGAAAAAATAGAGAAAAAAAACTTGCAAAAATGACAAAAATCTGTAAAAGTGGCACAACAGGCAGAAAGGGTAGAGAAGGCAAATTAGTTTCAAGTAGAAGGCAAAAAAATGTTCCAAAAACTGGGCAATATGGGGCAATAGAAGTGGCAATAATGGATAGAAAAAGTGGTGAAATGGGTTAAAAAGTAGCACAAATAAATAATTCAAACATCAGAACCCAACGATAGCTTGATACTCTTTTCAGCTCCAGAATGAGGTAACTGTTAGCCAGGAGGCTTGCACCAATTAAACTGATCCAACACACATACATTGACATCATCATTAAGTTACAACTAGTAGGGGCCCATTCTCTTGTGTTTTTAGGGGCCCAGACAATTTTTGGGGCAGGCCTGCCTGACCAGTGTGCTGAGGATTATAGCCTCTGTATACAGGTGCCTGCTCTATCCACTGAGCTAGACTGGTGCCCAGTATCTACTCATGTAAGTTTTAATCTAATCCCATTCCGCCACAACCTCTCTCAACGTGCTGCCATCATATTTTTCTAATCAGTTCTCCTCTCCTCTGCAGTCATTCTGTTGTTTCAGTGCAGATGCTGCAACTCACCTCAACCCAAGCCACCTCCAAGTCATCTCATCAGCGTCTGGGTCAAGCTCAGAAGTCCATTCCTCATCTTATCCTATTTCTTCCACCACCACCACCAGTGTCTAGACTCTATAGGGGGATAACCCACCCTTCTGTTGGCCTCACCTTTCAAATACATAACAACAACATGATTAAGTCTATTCGTCAAAGATATTTCACATTTTCAACCATTTCTAAACTTAAAAAATAAATTTGAAATAGTGTCTTATACAATATAAGGCCCCAAGGTGACACAAATGAACAGTTTAAATACATAGTTCAGTTTTCTGCAGTACATGGATGATGTAAAAATGCAACGTTTTGAAGAAATGGAGAATAAAATGCCCAGCGCTGCTGTGTCACATAATGTTTAATGGGAGCTGCCACTGTTCAAAGCTTTTTTCCCCCTCCAGGCCTCTGTATAGTCACATGACTCAAAGCTATAAACTCTGTACATGCTTGAAATGAGCTGCCAACAAAATGTGCTTTTGTGAGCGCCTGTTATCATCAAACCATTTTATCTCCCCTCACATTCACTCTGTTACAAACAGAACTTCATCAGGAGTCATGTCATGACTAACATCAAGGCAGACATCAGATCAGCAGCTCTCCTCCACTGAGCTCTGAGACACAGATCCATGAGCGGCTCAGATAGAGTGATACAGACCTCTTCACATCTCTGCAGAGCGAATATGCACACTCTCATCCTGTCACCTCTTGCTAGCATGAGAAATTTCAGGAAAAAAGGCAGCCCCTCTTCCTTTTTCCCCTCATCTGGATTATAAACAACAAACAGAGCCTCTTGACAAAGACGTCCATTCTTTATGCTTCATCAGAACATCAAAAGATTTCACAGGGACAGCTATAATCCTTTAAAACAACAGTGTCAGCAGAAGACATAAATCTGCGATTTACAGCTTAAATATTTTGAAGTGAAATACATTCAAAGGGAATATTACATGACGCACAGATTCTTCAGCCTCTCCCAGCAGAGAGAATATTTCAGTGAGAGAGGAGCATGTGCCACGGGGTGAACGAGCTGATCCTGAAATAATTTGTTTCTTTAAATAACTGAGGGAATGACGCCTGGGGCTAAACTTAAATTAACATAAACAGCTCCATGACACATGGCGGATCAGATGAGACCACAATGATGTTCAGGTATCCAAGTAGACCCTCCGTGCTTTTGTGTGTTTATTCATGCAGGTACGTGGGAAGTTTAGATGTTTGTCGTCATCTGGGTGGAAAAAAGGTCAAAATGTGGATTATGTAAGAGGCAAATATCCAGAAAATAAGCACAACAGCAGCAGAATAAAAGCACTTAGCCACAGGCGCTCTGCTCAAATGCCCTCACATTACAGCAACACACCAAATCAAACACGGTGTAGGATGTAGGATTTTTTTTTCATGCAGCATGACCTGCTCATCTTCTACGGATGTAATTACAAACTCTGACACTGATTCATGAATGTGCATTAAAGCCTGAGATGCTAACAGGGTGGAAATTCATTTACTTAAGGAGATTAGAGAGTCCATGATCTGTTCGTCATGCTTATTGGTAAGATGATTTATAATTTGAAAAGCTCTACAAATTAATTAGAAGAACGAGAAGACTGACCTTCAGCACGTTACGGCCAGGTGAAATAGAAACAATCTTGTGTTGACCAGTGGTTCTCAACTGGTCAAGTATCAACTGTCATTCGTAATCAAATATTTTGAACAAAAACGGAGTTTAGACTTGAGATGAAACAAATAATGTGATGGAACAAAGAGAGTGAGATATAGCCTTCTAAATAAAAGCACATCATACCCTATGTGCTACATTTTTTGTTCCACTGAAAATGGACCCACTGAAAATGGCTTTGTGACCCACTTTTGGGTCCTGACCCACCAGTTGGGGATCAAGAGTGTAGATGCTTTTAGTGCAGGAAAAAACCTCAATTTAAAAAAAAAATAATCAGAAAATCAATTCATGTCATGGCCTGGGGTTGTCAAAATGTTTGATTGTTCAAATAGTCAAGACTATTTCATAAATCCATGGCATGGCATATATTTCTCATCCATCTGGACAAGAGCCAATAGTGTTTGGGAACGGCCAAAAGCTTTCAGATAGTGATTGGATGAGCATTCTGTCACTTTTAAGGCCCATCCATTACAGGCCAAGCAGAGCAACAACACATATGACGCAGTGGGCTACATTACAGGCTAGACAGGAAGCTAATGTGCTGTTAATACAGGATTCTTCACTGCTGCTGCTTTAGCTGTGTACATGCTAATCTTTTCACCAACTGCCATTGTTTACTTGCAGTAAAACTAAACCGTTCCTGTAGCTCCCGCCTCTCCTTAAATGATGCTGATTGGTCTGGTCATTCTCTGACCGGGAACAAGCCTATCAGCTTGAAGATTTGCAAGATGAATCTGCTTGATTACAGAGAAGGAATCCAGCTCATCCATCTGCTTTACAAGATTACTTTTTAAGACTACTTCTATTAAAATGATACAATCCACTATTTTCATGAACAATAGCATTATAAGTACAGAAGCCTTTAGCAGACATTCATCAATAGTATATATTGCATGGATATATTTCACATTTACCTGGGAAACACCCATACATTTGGGCTCATCTGTTGCAGACCTCTACAATGGGGCAATCTCCACTGTCGGGTGGGAAATGACGTATATTACCTAAGCTGGAACCAGAATGACATACTAAATGTCTTATATTTTCTGCTCGCTGTCAGAAATTATGGTAAGTGGCTATTTCATTTTATGAATAAAAATCCAAAATGTACCAAAAACTAAGGATACTTAAAGAGGGTTAGGATTACTGTAAGAGGGAGGGGGATCAAATTAAAAATAACACCAAAAACTAAGGAAAAACCCAACAAGGGTTAGTACGTCAAATCCTGCCCCACGGTCAAGGTTGCCCCATTACAGAGGTCTGCAACAAATGAGCCCAAAACACCCAACCATAGAGGTCTGCAGCCAGATGCCTCTAGAGTGTTTGGGAAGTGTAGGACTTTCCAAAAAAAAAAAAAAAAAAAATCCTGGAAGGTGATTGGACGACTCTATATATGTCACATGCATGACGAGTCAATCAGAGCAAGAAGACAGAATGAAGTAGCCAACATGCAAAGCTCCAGTGCTAACCTTAGCTAACACAGGCTAGTACTACCATAGTGTTTTAACAGCCAAGCATGTTGGTGGCTAAAATTCTTGCCAAAGCCTATCAGGAGACATTCAAAATCATCCCTGCTAAGAGAAGCTTTTGCTGTGACTCTTCTCTTGTTTTAATAAAGAAATGTAGTCAAGGTCTGATTAAACTGCTGCTTTTCTACAATTTCATCCAAGCTAATCACTACCATGGTAGCCACTGTATACACCCAAACAAATGCAAAATCATGCTGAAACATGTCGGCTGAAGAGTAAGAACGTCTTTTCTGTCATAGAAAGTGTTCAGTGCTGTTAATTACTCTTTATTTAATAGAGAAATGTGGTTCAGTTCTGATAAAACTGCCACTATACTACGGTACATCCAACCTGAAGGGAGCCATTGCTAACGACTCACAGTACAACTTAACCCCACCAGTAGCTACCACCTCGTTTGGTCAGAACCAATTTTGGTTTGGCACAAACGTTGTGAAATGGAGCTTTTCAAGATGGATTTGTCTGATGACAGTCTGAAAACTCTTTGCAGGGTTAAACTGCTACTTCAGCTACTGATGTCCAACAGGAGAAGCCAAAACCAGATAGCTCCCTCTGTATTGTAAGAATGTTCAATATTAAAATATATTTTTTGTCAAATGGATATGAATCGTCCATATTAAATGCATTTTTGGGGTCTTTTATGTCTTATTTATCCGATAGGACAGTGGATAGATCTGGAAAGAGAGAGAGAGAGTGGGGATTCAAACATAGTCCTCTCTCTCTGAGGACAACAGCCTGTGTACATGGGAAATGGCAACTAGGCTACCAGTTCCACATTTGTGTCAACTTTTAATTGTATTTTGAGATATCATTACATCCATATTACCTAATAGTTGTTTTCTCTAGATGTAAACTTATTCATCTCATTATCTTGAGATAAAAAAAAAAAAAAAACGCTGTTTTTCCTGTATTAATGGTTTTATTTCAGGGCATCTTGAAAATTGAGTAAAATGAGACACATGTCCTCTCAGAGCTCCTGTTAGAACTGCCATATTCTTTTGATCCCATATGAGGATATGACTTGTATTTCTGTTGCAGGTACCCATATTTTCAGACTAGAGTTGTACCATATCTAAGTTTAAAATCCCAGCATCATTATGACCCCACTGTGTCCAAACACATGTGATGCCATCTTCAGCACTGCAGCAGACAAACAGGGAGTCCTGACTCACATGTTTGTCCTGTGTAGTCCTGTGGCAAAGATGATGTAGTGGATGACAAATGCTGGAGGAGTGGTATCGTTTCTGTGCTGTCCACACACAGCGGGCCTCACATAAGCGCAGCTAAAATTATCAGCTCGTCTGATCTGAGCCAAGCCGGGCAGGAATGTGTCACAGGAACCGCCTGAATCAACATATTAACACACGGCTCACACTCCTGCACGCAAGCACACAGGGACACACAGGTGCACACAGCAACTCTGACTGCACAGCATTAGCACAGATGCATGTCAATGGGAAAACAGAGCACAGCAAACACATCAGGATTTTGGCAAACATATACACAAACAGGCTTCAGTTAGAGAGCTCATATATCAAATTTGGCCTTTTTTTTTCTTGGCGGACTTTACTTTGCGTGTTTATATAATGAGGTTTGATTAAAGCTGATTATAAGTGGTTTTAATTTGATCCCAGAAAAGCATTTAGACACAAAGTGCTCTAACACATCATCCTTAATCCACACTTAATTACTCAATTACATGTTTTTTCTCACCTTAATTGCCCTGTGAGGAAGGCTTTCCTTTAGTCTAAAATGCTCATACAATACACTTCATAAATGTGAGGAACATAATGGGGTGTTTGAAGTCATCATGGTCATTTTTTAGGCCAAGTTGAGCATCCTCTAGCTGTAGGCTGATACATAGAGTTTTATTCGAATAACTTGACTAATAATTTTTGAACTAGTGAAGCAGCTTTTACTTTAAAGTAGCGCTGAAACTCTTGGGTTACGTGGTGTTACAGCTTTATGAATACTGATGAAACAAAGGAAATAAATGAGTGCTGCAGGGTCTTTGTAGTAATCACATTCAGGGGTTCCTTGCTTTTGGCATGCTATGCTTGTTTTATCCTGTATTAGGACAAAAATGTCAAAAAAATACAAACTGTCCTTCAGTAACAATCTGGGTGAAAATGGCTTTTTTCTTATATGGAAAAATGCTTAAAAGTAGCTGATGCTGTGTGACCAACTCAGGCCTTCATCAGGACTGTTATTAGCTGTGGCTTACACAACTATGCACATATTTAGTATATGATGCCAATCATAAATTACATAGGTAATGCCATAGGTCAATAGGATTTAATGCCTCAAGGGACGGGTTTATTGTAATGAGAAAGTCATGGTAGTTATTACAGGCCTTTTTGATTCATCAGGGTGTTCACAGGGACTTAAAAAGTATTAAAAATTGATAAACCAATAAAGTGTATATTAAGGTTTTAAAGAGTCTTTAAAATATTAAATGAAAAATAATAATGTCATTTAGTTTGCCCGTTTATGTTCCAGCTTACTGACCTGTCAGTATTCATGCAAAGCTCTACTGCCCCTGTCGCTAACAGGCCAACTGTATGTGACTGAGTGTCATGTTAGTGTATGACAGTAAAATGCAAGTTTCCTGCAAAGTAGTTGGAGAAGTCAGAGCCATGGCTGAGGCCTGTGCTTGTTCACATTTTAGATATTGGAAATAAATAAACTTTTTGGTGAAGCTTGTCCCGAGTCTAAGACTTGCAGAGAGACTGCTGATGTTAGCACCACTGGCATTTGTTGCACAACAGAAGGCAGCAGCTGACTAGTCCAGGATGAAGCCCAGGAGCAATCTGCGATCACAGGAATCCCCATGATGTTTTTTTCTAAAGCTATTTTGCATGGGTTATTAACTCAACTCATTCTTTTGCTTTATTCCACACAAAAATCTGAATTACACTGCATGATGAGGATTCACCAACACTGTTCAGCTGTGTCATCTTATAATCAAAACACATAAATGTGCTGCTAATGCAATCAGTTGGAAATTGAAGATGCAACTAGGTTTTATTATGTATGAAAAGGTCTTTAAAAGTATTAAATTTAACTTCAAGTTGTCTGTAGACACCCTTTTCATTATACAGTTAGGTGCCATTTTTGTATTTAATACTGATGTCACATCTTGATAACATACTCTGTTTTCTGTGTTTGTTGAGATTAGGGATATATGTATTTTAGGCATTATTGAAAACAGCATCCTCATATGATAGAGACAGTATAAGGTCTAAGCTGAAAATTTGCACCTCTCCTGATGGCTAATAATAGCCAGTTCTGCAGGCCCAGCTTCTATCTGGCAGGAACATCAAGTCTTAGTTTGTAAAGAAATCAGTGTGTATGTTTGCAGATGCAGACATGTCTTGTATATGTACAAGGAATAAATACATGATGGCACGTCTGTGCTTCTGCTGTGGGCATTCAGGTCTCCAAAGAACTCTATTTACTGTGTGTGGTGGGGGGAGAGCCATGTGGTGAAAGCTCAGAGACGTTGAGCTGAGAGATGCCGTCATGTCACATTGGATATATTTAGACGGATCCCTAAGGGGGGTTCAGTAATAGCACGAGCCATATTGTGCCATTTCCTGAGCATTCCATACAACATCTGCATCAGAAAAGCATTGATTTATACAGTAAGTTAGCACAATTCCTACATTTAGCCAAGCATTTTCCAACAGGATATTTAATTTCATGTGCTGATTTACTTTTGCCATTCTCTGCCTTCAGTGCTACATATTTCAGAGAGTTTTGCAGGAAATAAGGATTCAGTTATTTATGTTCTGCCAAATAACTTCAGATTTTCTCCTGTCCTTGCAGAACAACATTTCTGACTTCTGCAGTAATGCAGAGATTTGTTTACTGATGCTTCATCATAAACTTTGAACCAAAGGTCTGAGAACTTTGTGCTTTGAAAACCAATGAGCCCCACTGATATACCCTTTGTGTACCAGGCAAAGCTCTTGTTCTGTACAAATACAGCAGAAAGGATTAGTTGCACTCACTGACCTGCTGTAACAAAGCACCATCGATGTTCCTGTGTGCACTGTATTGATAGTAATCCTTTAAGCAGTCATGCATTGGTTCATTACTTCTTCAAGGACGCATACTGTCCCTGGTGTGAGTGTTGATTGTATGTAAAGCAGCATTTACACAAAAAAACAGAATTCTCCTGATTGCACAGAGGTAAAAGAGAGAAATAAGATCACATGAGAGGGAGTAATGCTTGAATATCAGCACAGCTTTGTTACGGCTGAATCACAGTCGCGCTGATATCGGGTGTGTTATTTATTATATACAACAATTCCACTAGCAAGTAGTAGAAGAGTAGAAATACCAGTTAGTTAGTTCCTCACTTCACTGTTGCCTATCCATGCATTTTCATGCAGTTTTCTTCATTGTGCCTATGCCACTCATTTCTATCTGCATGTTTTAATTGACCATTACAACAATGAAATTACAGTGCTTAACAAATTTATTAGACCACCCTAACCCTAACCTAACTAAGGTTTATGCCACAGCTGCCCTCAATTAACAGCATTGGTAATTACCAAAATCATTTTTTATGTTTCTGCAGTGGTTAATACACCAATATGTAGAAGCTCTTTAACCCAAATGATATTTTTAATGCTAAAATATAATCATTATTGTTGTAGTGTCTGCTTGTTTGTGTCCGTATGTTGGCCCTGTAATTGACTGGCAACCAGTCTTGCTCTTATCACAACTGGAATTGGCTGGAATGAACCCTGTGACCCTACAGAGGACAATGGGTATAAATCAGTGGTTCGATTGGTGGGTTGGGACCCAAAATGGTTTGCACAGCTGTTGTCAGTGACTGGAAAAGAAAACTGTGGCAAAAAGACTAGCATGTATGGAAGCCCTAAGTGGACATGCATCCATATATTATATTATTGCATGCATATATTATTATTGTTTTGCTCCATTGGGCTGTGATAACGAGCAAATTTTTTTCTTAAAATATTAACTTTTTAAATCTTATAATATGAAGCCGTAAGCAGTCATACTTTTTAATACTTTTTAAATCCCTGAACATCCTGATGAACCAAAAAGGCCTGTACTAACTACCACGACTTCCTCATTACAATAAACCCGTCACTTAAGGCATTAAATCCTATTGACCTATGGCATTACCTATGTAATTTATGATTGGCATCATACACTAAATGTGTGCATAGGTGTGTAAGCTGCTGCTAATAATAGTCCTGATGAAGGTCTGAGTTGGTCGCACACCATCAGCTACCTTTAAGCAAAAAAGCACCCAGGAACCCCTGAATGTGGTAACTATTAGAATGAAACTTCATAAATCACCCTACAGCCAGAGGACGTTCAACTTGATCATAAAAAAGAACCATGATGACCTCAAACAATGTCTAAAAATGTCTTATCATTAAACTAGATACAAAGGGATCCACATTCCAATGTTATCATAGCAGGATGGTGTTTCAGGGAGGGAATTAGAGAAGAGTACCTGGAATAATCAGTCAGTAAAAAAGTAATTATGGGGCTTTATTAGCCATCACAGTGAAGGGTAATAATAACCAAGGAGACCAGACTCTCACAAAAGGTCCCAGCTGAAGCTGTTACATCTCTCTGTGGACTTCCTTGTCTTCACACTCCACAAAGTTAAAACTGAGATTGAAAAAAAAAAAAAAAAAAAAAAAATCTGAGCAGTTCTTGTTGGTTTTATGCTTGAGTACGAGTTTCACAAAGATTGTTTTCTTTCTGATGGGCTCATATAAAAGTAGCATAAAAATGTACATAGAAGCACATTGATAACATTTCTAGATGGTGCAGAGAGGAGGAATCTGATGCTGTTACCAACGGCAACAGTCACTTTATAGTGAGTCAAGTCTGCAAGAGGGCAAAGGAGTGGAAAGGTATTAATGCACACAGGTTAGAACTGTGTATAAGGTACGTTTTCAGTGTTTGTTTTTAGGTTTTGTGATGTTTGTTTTGGTTTGTCTTTTGATGAGACAGAGAAGTTTTTTTTATTTGTGTACTGGTTGTGTTGTCTGTAATTAGCACCTGGTATGTTAGGCAACACTGTAAGGGCGAACAAGTGACAGGTAAAGAAAAGGAAAAACTATTTCAGTGAAAAATGACTTAAGAAAATAAATGGATCAATAAAAAAAATAAGACGAAAAGAAGAAGAAGAAATCCCCTATAGGGAGCGTGGTGGTCATGTTTAGAAAAATAACAAAACCTAAAAAAAATCTAAGAGGTAAAAAACCATATCCATATCTGTAACAGCAGAACCAAGCTTCATCTGCCTGTTGAAGAGCTGCAGTTTGCAGAGTAACATCCCGCGGATGGACAAGCTCTTGAAACAGTAAAATGAGACACTTTTCTGGACATCATTAACTCATACACAGCATTTGTGAAAGGGCAGAGCCTTTGAAAAAAACTCAGAGGGTGACTGGATGAACGTTCTGTCTGTCAAATCCTAGGTTATTATAGTTAACTAAAACTAACTAAATAACTAAAACTATTCAAAAATCATTTTAGTTAACTAAAACTAAATAAAAACGAAGCTTTACAAAAAAAATGTAAAACTAACAACTGTATAGTGTGCTTACAATACTAACTAAAATTAAAAAAAAAAAATAGAGACAAAAAATCCTTAGTTTTAGTTTTTGACACAACTTAACTGACTGGCACCTCCACCCATGTCTGGGGAGTGTAAAATTTTCTGAATTGATTGGTTAAGACTTCGCATAGTGGTTGTTTTATGTCTGAAGTGGTATTCGAACATCATCTTTGAATAAATAAAGTGATATGTGAAGAGTAGCCTGTTTGAATATGTTTTTTTAAAATGTATGATGCTCACTCAGCCATGACATCTAAAAAAACTAAAACTAACACTAAAACTAATGAAAACTAAACTAAAACAAAGCTTTTTTGAAAAATAAAAACTATCCAAACTAACTAACAAGCAGTAAAAACTAATAAAAACTAAAATTGAACACAGAAAATGAAAACAAAATGAAAATTAAAAACTAATGAAAAGTCAAAAACTATTATAACCCTGGTTACATCTTTACGGGCCAATCAGAGCAACAAAACATGTGACGTAACCGCTACCGAGTTGCGCCCCTACCGAAGGATAAACTCCATAGAGAACTGCATAACGCGAACCATGGTGACTGTAGACATTTTTGAAAAGAAAACAACTCACTGCTGTTCTTTGTCGTTTTTTTTTAACAAAGAAATGTCGTCAAGTTCTGATAAAACTGGTGCTTTAGCAGCATCCATGCTAATCTCTTCCACCATAATTGCACCGACCTCTTGTTGCTGCTGCGCCCGAAAGCACTGCCCCTCGTCACTGATTGGTCCTGTCACTTTCTCACCGGGCCCATACGGTTCAGACGGGAGCTTTGCAAAATGGATTTGCCAGTGAGAAACACGGAAACGGGCGAATCCATCTGCTTTGCAAGGTAAGGACATCATAGTTTCAAATTAGAATTCATTTTCCTAATTAAACACCATTTGCAGAGTCCTTCTCTGAGTCAGTCACAACAAAGTGATTGAAATAACACAAAAAACATATTTGTCTTCAGTGGTGAATACTAAACTATTGGTAGTTCAGAGCTGAAACATCAGTCCTTAGAACAGACTGAAATTTTCAGTCCAGTTCAAACCAAAGGTTTGCGATGAAACTAATCTATTTCAGAGCATGACAGGAGACATTTGCAGCTGTTTACCCTTTGCAGTCGCTGCTCTAATCAGGCTGGCTGATGATGTTATCTGATCAGTTGATCAGATTCCCAACAGATGTTTTTGTGTTTAACACTGCAAGCAGATAAATGGGAAATAAAGATGGAAGTCTCATTCTGAAAAACTATACATGCCAACAAACATTGATAAAATGATGCTGCTAATTTTGGAAATAATTACATTGATATATCTTTTAAATAGAATTTTTACTAGTGAAACTTCAGCCCTCCTCTAACAGCTGTGCACATAAGTAGAACACGCAAAGTTATAGAAGCTAATACATGAGGCATTCATCAACAGTGACTTTCTCTGTTCCTTTCTTCCAAAAAGCTTTGACTGGTGAAGAACCAAGTTGTTGTATACAGAGTCTTTCCCATCTCAGCTGCTGAAGATTGTAACTCCTTCAGAGTAGTCATAGGTGTCTTGGTGTCCTCGCTCACTAGTCTCCTTTTTGCATGGCCACTCAGTTTGTGAGGACAGCCTGATCAAGGCAGATTTACACATGTGCCATATTCCTTCCATTTCTTCATGATGGATTTTACTGAACTCTGCGGGATGTTCAATGCCTTGGATTTTTTTGTGCACATCCCATGACTTATAATTTTCAATAACCTTTTCTCTGAGTTTCTTGGTTTGTTCTTTTGTCTTCATGGTGAAATGGTAGCCAGGAATGCTGTTTGAGCAGTGACTGGACCTTCCAGACACAGATTTCTTTATACTACAATTACCAAAGATAGATTCACTCAGGTGATTCCCATCATAATTGTGAGACTACTAGCACCAATGGGCTGGACCTCTGTTGAATTAAGTCAGCCAGGTTAAAGGGGGTGAATATTTATGGTATAGACACGTGGTATCAAAAAGTAGAAAATTATCAAAAATTGGACATCTGACAAGGTAATTACTGTTGCTTCTTATGTTACAGTGCAACAGAAATAATGGATCATACTGTGTAATTGTGTGTTTTTGTGTACAACAACTGCCATAACAACATAAACCATTTGAATGAGAAAAACAATTCATCTCTGTGTCCCTCTTTGGCTACCTGATTCTGCAAACTGCATCAAACCAGCCGTTGATCAAAGCATAGCGACAGCTCTCTGACGACTAGAACTTCAACGCCTGCACCCAAACATGCTCAGAGGGTTTCAATGACAGCCGATACAAATGGAGCTGAAAATACAGTGGTTCCAGTCCTGACGACAGTTCAGTGATTAATACAGCATGTGATGAGGTTTACATCTCTCCTCGCCTGACATTCAGCTCTTCCTGCAGCTCTGGTGACATTCCTCTCATGCCAGCTGGACATTCCAGCCTCCACTTCCCCCACAGAGCAGCACCCAGAGGTGCCTCTCTGGATCACTAGTTCAATGTTTTAACATCCTGAATTTAGCTTGGCAATGCATTCTTCTCTTCCATGAGCATCCTGACTCAGGGACAGTGTTAAGCTCTGCTTGGACGTTATAAATTCCTTTTTGTGGTAGATTACAGTGTGAGGTTTTTGCAGCATCTCTGCATGAGTTTAGGAAGTTTACTGAGGAACTACAGCCTTGCTTTAAGGCTGATGTCAATGAATCAATGATGCAATCTAAGGAATTCTGAGAGGTTTTCTGGGACTATTCGTAGAAATTGTGCTGCCTATATTATGCATGTATCACCAAAACATCAAAATAATTTCATGTAAAGTGCTAAATATGCTCATTTTGCTCAAAATTAAGCCCCTAGCCCAGTTATTACACCCTCAATGCAAACAATGTGTGACTAAAGGTTTCCAAAAACATGCAGCATCAAGCCACAAATCATTATTTTGAGTGTCAGACAGACTGCAATCACACATCATCATCATGCCATCCAGCACAGCCTATTTCTTCACTCATGTATAATCACGGTCAGGTCAGCCTCACGTACACAGGCAGCAAATATTTACAGGTTATGCTGCAAACCAATCATAGGCCAGCAAATAGCCTGCAGCAGTAGTTTGCATACAAACAACATGGGCTGTATGTGTGAGGGAGGGGAGCCAGGAGAGAGGGTTGGAGCGGGGAGACGTGACAGAAGGACCCTCTGCCAAGGAGGAGAGATGGGAGATAGTGGAGGACGAAAGAACGAGGCGGGGATGGCATGAAAGAGAAGGGAAGAGAGAGAGATGTACTTACAGTGGGATCCTGACAGATGAGAGGAGAGGTACAAGGAAGTTTCAGCGCGCTCTCCTCCTCCACAGGGAGCAATACATGTCCGCCAAACCCGACATCATCAGAGCAAAAAAAAAAAGCACCTCACGCAGAGAGAGAGAGGGAGGCAGGAGCAGGAGCAGGGCGTGTGTGAGATCAGGGTCTGGCATGTATGTGAGGGAAAGCACTGAGGGAGAAATAGAAAGAGGGAAAGAGAAAGGGGGGCTCATAGGAGGCAAGAGATACAGAGCGATTGTACAACCTGAGTGGCTGGTGTGAAAATGGGAGGGGGCTGGATGGACCAATAGTGTGCAAGATGAGCAGAGCGAAGAGGAGATGGCAACAAAGAGACTGAGGTTTTCCTTTTTTTATGATTCCTGTCCTCACTCTCCCTCACCTCTCTTTTTGATTGAATTTGTAAGCATGCAAAACTATCAAGCAGTAAAATATTTGATGCTTATATAAAAAAAACAGTGAGTCTGTGTGATAATCAAAAAAAGAGAACGGGGCTGTCACTCTCTCATATGCGGCCGTGAGTTAGCAGGGAAGCTGAAATGAAGAGCATGAGAGAAAAATGAGCGAATCCTGCTGGGAATGGCAATAATTGATGGCTGGGAATTGACAAATGAGGAGGTTAAAAAGGAGAAAGAGTGGAGAGTAAGGGGAGGAAAGAGTGACAAACAATGATTAATTTAGAGGATGTTGAGAGAAATGGGGATGAAGTTCTTACAAAAGACTACACTGGCTTTTTATAGTATGTGTCTCATTAGAGGGAGGGCAGAAGATTAAAATAAAGATGTTTAAAAAGGGATTTAAAGATAGAAAGAAACTGTGATGCTATCATTTTTCTTATTTTTCTATGTGCGTTAGATGCAGATTTAAAACAACAGTACTCATGCATATGTGTGAAGCGTATGTGTGCATGCGCATGGGGGTGGGGACCAAACCATCTTCCCAGGATTTTGCTGCGGGAGCACCATGTTGCCATGGAGACTGCATCCAGTGCAGCAGAACACGCAGATGGCTGCTCTCTCTCTCTCTCTCTCTCTCTCTCACTCAATCTCTCAGACAGTCCAGTTAGCTATTCATCCCTGATGGGCAAATCATAAAAGCTTAAAAAAAGCATCAGGTAGAGACAAGCTTTTGACTCAGCATGCTGCAATTTCACCCAACAGACTGGGTCGATTCATCACCTGTGTTTTCTAGAGAGTGAATGGGAAGGATTATTTAACAAAACAGTATCATCCAGGGTGTTTTAATAGACTGTGACACATCAAACCTTTTGTTTATTAAAGGAACATTATGTAATTTTTGCCCACAGCGAGCAGCACATACTTCTTTTTTTGGGGATATGTGAAGAGGACATAGTCTGCATCTGAATGTGTGGACAGCATTATAATGTGATAGCCAATGCAGATAAGTTGAAGAAGACATTACATTTTACTGGGGGTCTCTACTTCCTTTTGACAAACTTTCCATTCATTCAGACCCAATTTTCAGATACTTACAAAGCATTGTTAGAAGTAAAGTTGATGTAACAGTGGTAAACATAATCCTTTTCCAACTTTGCGGAACATGTTGCAGGCATCAAATTTAGCATGTAAGCACATATACTATATTGCCAAAAGTATTCGCTCACCTGCCTTGACTCGCATATGAACTTAAGTAATATCCCATCCTTAATCAATAGGGTTTAATATGACGTCACTCCACCATTTGCAGCTACAACAGCTTCAACTCTTATGAATTTCTTCTGAACTCTTCTGAATTTTTGACCATTCTTCCAGAAGCGCATTTGTGAGGTCACACACTGATGTTGGACGAGAAGGCCTGGCTCTCAGTCTCTGCTCTAATTCATCCCAAAGGTGTTCTGTTGGGTTGAGGTCAGGACTCTGTGCAGGCCAGTCAAGTTCATCCACACCAAATTCTCTCATCCATGTCTTTATGGACCTTGCTTTGTGCACTGGTGCACAGTCATGTTGGAACAGGAAGGGGACATCCCCAAACTGTCCCACAAAGTTGGGAGCATGGAATTGTCCAAACTCTCTTGATACGCTGAAGCATTCAGAGTTCCTTTCACTTGAACTAAGGGACCAAGCCCAGCTCCTGAAAAACAAACCCACACCATAATCCCCCCTCCACCAAACTTTAGACTTGGCACAATGCAGTCAGACAGTACCGTTCTCCTGGCAACCGCCAAACCCAGACTCGTCCATCAGATTGCCAGATGGAGAAGCGCGATTTGTCACTCCAGAGAATGCGTCTCCACTGCTCTAGAGTCCAGTGGCGGCGTGCTTTACACCACTGCATCCGATGCTTTGCATTGCACTTGGTGATGTATGGCTTGGATGCAGCTGCTTGGCCATGGAAACCCATTCCATGAAGCTCTCCACGCACTGTTCTTGAGCTAATCTGAAGGCCACTTGAAGTTTGGAGGTCTGTAGCGATTGACTCTGCAGAAAGTTGGCGACCTCTGTGCACTATGCGCCTCAGCATCCGCTGACCCCACGCCGTCATTTTACGTGGCCTACCACTTCGTGGCTGAGTTGCTGTCGTTCCCAGTCGCTTCCACTTTGTTATAATACCACTGACAGTTGACTGTGGAATATTGAGGAGAGAGGAAATTTCAGGACTGGACTTGTTGCACAGGTGGCATCCTATCACAGTACCATGCATGAATTCACTGAGCTCCTGAGAGCGACCCATTCTTTCACAAACGTTTGCAGAAACAGTCTGCATGCCTAGGTGCTTGATTTTATACACCTGTGGCCATGGAAGTGACTGGAACACCTGATTTCAATTATTTGGATGGGGGAGTGAATACTGTTGGCAATATAGTGTAAGAAGATATAAAGTTTATCAGTTTGAACATTAAATGTCTTGTCTTTGTACTGTATTCGATTGAGTATAGATTGAAAAAGACATGCATAACATCATATCCTGTTTTTATTCACATTTCACACAATGTTCCAACTTTTTTGGGATTGAGGTTTGTTTAATCAAATATGTAACTTTCTAGAAGATTGAAGTCAGCAAGCAGTAACCTAAAAATGTTATGGTACAAAAAAAAAGTGCACAGCCATGTGGTAACAAATTTTCTATCCTCCTTTTATCTTTTAAACCCTGATATAAAACCTGTGACGACTAGTCTGTTACTTAATGAATAAAACATTCTCTCCCCAAAAATCTCAGCTAAAAAATCCTTCATTAGCTGTTCCACTCATAAGGGCGCTCTTTCAGTGAACTGGTAGACCATGTATTAGATGGATTTCTAAATGGGGCTAAACCCTTGTGAATGTGGTCTGATGGGTATTAGCAGTGAGAGTAGCCAGAGAATGAGGCGGTTATGGAGCTTTGGCTGTAGAAGCAGTGAAGAGTGTGGGGGGGGGGGGGGTTCATGTCGTCATCTGGATGTATTATACTTCTTATTCCAAACTGCAACAATAACAGTTGTGACTCATTTAAATTGAGGGCTGGATTTACAAGGCTTTTTGTTTCTGCAACACTGTGGTGAAATAAGAGGGTTTTTGTATCATTGCAGTTGGATGAAGTTATTCTATGGCAATGTACTGCAATACAAAATAAACGATTTCATGATAAAGTCATAGTTGAAAACATCAAACCTTGTGGAAGTAAACCATAGTAATCTTTGGTGTATGTTACTGTTAGTCTTGTGCAGAACAGTTCTACAGAAATATCGCAGTACTCCTCTGCATCTCTTGTTTTGAAGTAGCAGTTTTAGTTATTACCCCGCAGTTAAAGGCACTCTTCAGCATTGTACTGCTATTTTGTGGTAAAATCCCAGGTAAAAAGTTATTCTACAGCATCTTCTACCCTTGAAAAGCTGATGGACAGGCCAGATGCCATGTGTGGCACCAGGCAGATCCATCTTGCAAAGCTTCAGTCTGAAATGTTTGTGCCCAGTCTGAGAATCACCTAACCAATCGGCATCATTTGAGGAGGATGAGGTGGTAGCTATGAGTGTGGTTTAGTCATACTGCAAGCTAGTTAACAATGGCAACCAGAGATTAGCTCAGATGTAGCTACCGTGACAGTTTTATCACACTGGACCAGATTTCTTAATAAAAGGATGAGCAAATTATCGTATTGAAAGCTCTTCTCCTATCCAGTTTTAACTCACCAACTGGCTCTAATGGGAAATGAAAGCGGCTGCTTGTTTTGTAGTTTACTTATCGTATGTCTGGTCACTCTGATTGGCCCGTAATGAATGAAACAGAAGAATGTTTGTCCGATCACTTTCCAAGGTATTATCCAGTGGTTCTGCCCTTCCCAAATACAGACTACGGGAGGTTTCCCAGACGGCTGTGAAATATATCCCATGCAATGGATAAATAAAACAGTCTATCTGCCATGTCAGGATAAAATACTCCTATATCAGAATGATCACCCAATCTGCTTGCTTTCCATAAAGTAGCAGTACAGCCTACCTAAAAATTTGTAATAAATTCTGCTAATAAAATTCTTTATATTTTCACAAGAGTTTAAGTAATTTGCTTAGGATGGGGGGGGGGGGGGGTAATTGATTTTTAGGGGGACTTTTATAAAAAAACATTTAAAAGAATATCCCTTGAAATTCTGGGTGGAATTTGCCTGATATTTTCTCACAATTTTTCTTTCTTGGAGTTCTGATTTCTGAAATATTTAGGCAATATTTGAGGATGTTTTTATGTTTTTGGCAATCTCAGATCATTTTAAAAGGAATTTCCAATACCTCCAGAATTTCAGTGTATATTTAGTTCATACCTGGCCTTACTGACTGAACAGCACCCTACAGACTGCCCAAAACACACTCAAAATGTATAAAAGTTAAAAAAAAAAAAAGTAAAATGCATTCCAAAAAAAAAGCTTGTTACCATCTCTTTACACCCATTTCCAAAATGAACCTATAATTATAATATCCTTCACTCTCTTCATGAAAATAAAGCATATTCATGCCATGTGCAGTACAGCTTTTCTAGAGTACAGTATTTCACCCAGGGCTATTACATGCTCATTATCCTGTGCACCCATCTACCCATCTATCATTTTCTATACCTCTTGTCCCATTTGTGGTCTGGGGCTGGGGCCAAACCTGGCTGTCATTGGGTGAAAAGCAGGGCACACCCTGCACTGGCTTTCAGTCAATCACTGGACTGACTTACAGAGACAAACTTCCAGGAACATTCACATGCACATCTATGGACAATTAACCAGTTAACCTAATGAGCACATCATGGACAAGTTGACCAAAATTCATGTATAAGCCAGGAACCTTTCTGCAGTTTAGTGACAGTGCTAACCACTGCACCACCGCAAAGCTCTTACTATGCACAGTAACATGCAATTGCTTTACGTACATTATATTTTCATCATACTTTTGCAACAAGTAAAGAGTAGAGTACATACGAAAAACATGGGGCTGTAACAGTTGTCCATGCTTTCTCCTTTGGCAGACAACCGCTTCAGTCTGGCTAACTTGCTCCTTTTTTGGTGTACAAAATAACTTAAATATATGGAGAAAAGCATAAATACTGACAGAACTTACATCAGTTCACCTTGCTGGCAACAGTGTGACATTTAGCTTGCTAATCAATGTTCCCTGCACTGCTCTAGCTCCCTGATGTTTAAACCCGGCTCATCAGTGCAGACAGAACCCAGCATGCATCCTAATCAGAGTGGCTACAGATGGAGCAGGACGGACAGTTATAAAAACACAGAGTATGGGTATTTAATAGTAACTGATGAAAATAATCTGCTTAATGTTACCATGATGACAACAAAGTCATCACTGTATGTGAGAGAACCAAATCATTCTCAAACAGCTATGGGAGTTTTAGCTGTGTTATGTTTACAATTGCTCTGACTTTATGTAGTGTTGTATAATTTTTGTGCACTTACCCGTCCATGTTTTTTTTCTGATCAGGCCGGTCACCGATGGAGTTCAGCATGTGGGTGTCCAAGATTCTCCAGAAGTTCCTCCTCTTATCTAAGCAGAAAACAGGTAGGATTAGAAGACATGAAAGCATTTCAGCAGCTGATTAAAAGGATGACCAGGAGAACACAAGGACTCTAGAAAATTTGCTACTGAAGTTTTGATGCAGCTACAACTGTAAGTTCTCTGTTTGTAAAGGACTATGAACAAATAGCACATAACATGTGAAAATCTTCTATTAAATGTATAACTTAATCCAGATTTACTGATATATTACATTTCTAACTAAACTTTAGAAGCCTACCTGTTTTAGAGGGTCTTCCTGAATCTGTGCTCAAAAGTTTCAGTGAAAGACGGGAGCATGCATAAGTCAACCTGGTTGAACTGCACCATCTAGTGACTGACTGCGGACATGTAAAAGTTTCAGCAGCCCAAAATTTACCAGTTTACAGAGACATACGCTTTGAATTAAAAGCCCACGTATGTCACCTCACCTTGTCATAGACACGTGCTCTCATGTGACATAGCGAGCAAGACGACGGAAACCGAAGAAAGACGCTTTAACTAACAAATTTAAACAATTAAATAACAGATAATATCCGGTACACTCGCTAACAGAGTTCTGTGTTGCCATATTTCAAATTAATATTTCTAAGAGTTTTCGATAAGCCACACTGGAGGACACACGACACAGAGGTAGTCCCATCAATGACACAGCGATTTGGAATCAACCAAGACCTTCGACGGTGAATACAGGACCTCGTGGCGCAACGGTAGCGCGTCTGACTCCAGATCAGAAGGTTGCGTGTTCAAATCACGTCGGGGTCAGTTATTTCTTCCAGATGGTATTCCTTTACGTGGTCAGCTGACTCCAGTGTCAGGAAACAGAGAAACCATCAATTATCCAAACCAACATTGCCAATGTAAATTTCTGAGCAATAGTCTTGCATACCATAACTCATAGTATCATGCATATTATCCTTATTAGATTAACAGGAGCGTTTTATCTGAATGTTGCATAAAGAAATACACTGGAGTCAGCATTTGAGAAAATTGAAATAATAGATTCATACATACTTTAGGTCAGTGGTAGACTCAGGATCTTTAAGGGGCAGGAGGGAAATGGTAAAAAGGTTTCATCCACTGAGGGGGCACCATGGCCCCTGGAAGGAAACCATGTGGGGGCATTCCATCACCTGTTGTCCACTGAAAGGGCAGCATGAAGGGCAACTCATCATGCATTGTCTATTTAAAAGGCAGTCTTGAGAGCACTTTGTCAATTTTTGTCCACATAATAGTACTGAGTTCACTTCTCAAATTTGTCCACATACTAAAGAGTACTAAACAGGGCACAGTGTCAAGTTTTATCCACTAAGGGGGCACTTAATCATACTGTCTGCCTTTAGGGGCATCAGAGAGGGCGCTTTTATGGCGATTATTTAAACATTAGGGCACCAAGATGGGCCCCAACTGAAGGAGTTCAAGTAGCCACCTCAGGGTTTTGTTCACGATGAAGGGTAGGATGGACTGTGAGATTGACAAGTGGACTGGTGCAGCATCTGCAGTATTGCAGACATTGTGCAAGACCATTTGTAAAGAGGAAACAGAGCTCTTAGTTTACTGGCTGATCTTCATCCCAACTGTCCCATATGGTCACGAGCTCTGGGTATAGACCAAAAGAACGAGACTGCGGATTCATGGGGGTGAAATAAAATTCCTCAGGAGAGTAGTGAGAGTGAGAGTAGGTGAGAAAATAAAAGCTTTTCTGTTTAACTGTCCCATTCAACTGTCTGTCCCAATTATCCCTTATCTCCACCAAGGGTCTCTTACCAAGTTTTAAATGAAGCAGACACTCGGTACCAAAGGTTGAGCTTTTCTTTTTTTTTTTTTTTTTTTTTTTTTTTACAGGTATTCCAGAGCAGAAATGTCAGTTAAAACCAAAGTGATTTAAAACACAGCTCTTAAAAGTGCCTTTAGCTTTCCTTCCCAGCCTAAATCTTATTAGAACACATGTAAACAGTCTAACGCTCAGAGCTGCTGTGCTGGATTAAGTTTAGAGCATGAACAGTTCCTTCTGTGTAATGTTTCATCATGATACTAGCAAGCAGGGATTTTATTTCAGCAAGAAATACCTACTTTAACATGCTACTCTGTACAAGATTGTTTTGCCTCAGTTTTTGATGCTTTAAGCTATAAAATTGAGATATTTTCACAAAATATGCAAAGCTTATGTGTTATTATACATCCAAGAAACATGCTGAATATTCATTTACCTTTTCAGTGCAGCAGTCAGCTCCCAAGTAAGAAATAATCCAGGATTTTTTTTTCTTTTTTTTACAGTTCAGGCTCTTTCATCTTTAAACAGAATTTAGTCTGCTCGTCTGCATTTACTGTCTTCAAGATGTTCTCCTTCTTCCTCCTCTCTGCTTAAATGCTTCTTCACAATACAACTTGCAGCTCTCCCTCCCTCTCTCACTCAGCCTAAGTTTCCCAAACTGTACCGCCCTTCTCCTCTCTCTTCAAGCCCGTTTCTCATCTTTCACTAGCACACAGACATAAACACACATACACACTGAAACTGTGAGCTCACAGCTGATCAGCACGGCCCTGGTGAGCGACGACAGGTCACATTGAGTCCTCAGGAGCTGACTCACATGAGATGCTCCATACCAGTACTCTACTTTCTGTCACAATGGTCTGATTGTGCTCTCCGGCTCTCATTTTACATCAAACAGGGTTGGCGGCTGTTCACTGTGCGCTGTTGACGCAGCGTGCTCCTCCAAGTATGACATTGTTACCTCTGCTGGTGAACAAGGCCTTACTTTGAGATTTTTGTTTGATTTCCATGAAGACAGAGCCTCACACAAAGAGAAAAGCCTTCATTTTCGCTGTCCCAGTGCGGTCAAATTCCTTTTAAAAACAACCATATTCCTCCAAATTCCCTCTTGTGCCCCTTTATTCCAAAATGCCAGGCTTAAATGTCCCCATTGAGTGCCAGCCAGTGGGAGGGATGGATGTGGGAGGACAACAGAACAGTCAGAAAGGAGTCTGTACAGAGCAGTTTGTTGAAGAGAGCATTATTACACTGCAAGAGCTCAAATAAAATGGCTGTAAACAAACCCGGTTTCCTAAGTAACACAGCTGAATGTCTCTTTCTTCTCTTTCTGTCCGAAATCTAAGCTGCTGCTGAGCAGAGACATGAGGGTGGCACAGTGACGGTGCAGGGGCTGGCTTCACCCAACAGCCAAGTGCCCCATTCAAGCGGCCTTATTGTGATGACAGAACTGGAGAGGAATTTGACATTTTAGATGAATATTACTATTGTAACATTTACTTATCAGGCAGTCTGGATTTTTAAAGCTCTTGGTGTATCTTCAAAAAGGATAAAGGCCTAAAAGTGAATCAACTCCCTGAAAATCTGCCTCCTAGACACACTGAAGGAGAGAAGAAATAATAGATGAAGTGAAATGCAAGTAGTGGAAACTGAGCAGCTGTTCCTAAGGCCAGGCTCAGACTACAATGGCCTGTTGCCAGCTCTGTACAAGTTTTGACTTAAGTTATGTTAGTTCACACTAAATCCACGGTTAAAGAAGTGATTACCTCGAATTCTGTCATCATTTTGATGACACCACAAGGACGTACCCTCATCATAACTACTTTTTTTTATGTAAAACTTAAGCAGCTAAACACTGTCTTGTCCAAAATTGGTAGAGCATAACATCTGAACTTACAAGAGTATTATTGTAGAAATGACAATTTCAATCCAAGTGAATATTAAGTGAAAAGCATCAAGCCTCCATGTTGAGCCTGGAGGTTTTATGGAATTCTTGTTGTTTCCTGATAAATTAAAGAAAGTTGCTGGTCTGGTGAAAAGGATAGATACACCTAGAGTAGTGGCATGCAGCAGTTTGTCTGTGTTGCTATGCAAAGGCCAGGTTAAGTCAAGATCAGCAACTAGTCAGGTCAGTGAGCAAAAATAATCATTTGTATTTTCTTCTTTTAAACTCTGAAACTGTTGTGCAAAAACACTATCATGCTCAAAGTCAGGATGTTGTACTGAATATACCTGTAAATACCTCATTACCAGGTGTTTTATGCCTGTAAATCAGTAGCAAAAAAATGGCTGCTATAATTCCTTTGAATTACACTTTGAATGTTTTTTTTGGAAAGGATACAGGAGAAAAAATTCTCCTGAAGGGTAAGCTATATTATTTTTTGAATGCATAACCCGAATACAAGTACAATTAAAAAGGTAATAATCATTTATTGCACAAAAAAGTAAAAAAGATATATATTATGATTTCTGGTTTGAAGTCTGAGCCCATACAGTTCAAAGCAAGTCCCCATTTGCCTTGGTTCCACTGAAGGGTAAAAGAGTACAGTGAAAAAAATAAAAGAGGAATTTCAATCTTTAAAAAGCCTTTCATCTGTCTCTGTAAAAAAAAACTATGCACAAAATCAAGTATAAGATCCTTTAAAGTGCTGCTGGTCCACATCGAAAGGTTTACTTCTACCTCCAATGCGTCTGAAAAAAGATCTGATCCCTGAAGTGCCCTCACGCCCCTCTACATGATTCTCTGACTTCCTGCCGAGCAGTAAACAGTCTCCTTCTTCTGCTTCCTTCACTATTTCTGTCCTCGATCCAGATGAGTGCGACCTTTGAGAAATGCTTCTGTGGAACAGCTCTCCCAGTCGAATGAGCGATGTCGGAGATCTCTTGGCTTCATCCACAGACACCGACCTGAGGATTGGAGCCCGGGATGTCGCTCTCTTACTGGGGCACTCAGGAAGAGACGCAGCACCTCCAGATGGAGAAGTTCCCTGGTTGGAGACCCAGAGGTTGTCCTGGTCATCTCCGCCTAATGATGACGGTCGTCTGGGATGTCTGTTTTGAGAGGTTGGGTTTTCTTTGGGGCAGGTTAAAGGGCTCAGGATAGTCCACGGGGAGCCTGGGTTGTTAGCAAAGAAGTAGTCTCTGACTCTAGGATAAGGGGTTCTTTGAGATGCTTCTGTATTTGTGGCTCTCTCTGACTGTTGAGGAGTTCTAGGAGAAGCTTCTGTATTTGTGGCTCTCTCTGACTGTTGAGGAGTTCTAGGAGAAGCTTCTGTGTTGTTGGCTTTCTCTGACTGTTGAGGGGTTCTTGGGGAAACTTCTGTGTTGTTGGCTCTCTCTGATTGTTGAGGGGTTCTTGGGAGAACTTCTGTGTTGTTGGCTCTCTCTGATTGTTGAGGGGTGCTTGGGGAAGCTTCTGTGTTGGCTGCCCTCTTTGACTGCTGAGGAGTACCTTGAACTCTGTCCCTGTCGAGACTTTTTTGGTAGTGAAGCACCTTCCGAGTTATCTTGCGCATCTTCTCAGCCTCATCTTTGTTTTCCAGCAGTGGCTCCTGCTCTTCCTGCAGTTTAGGTTGCTTATTCTCAGAAAGATCTTGTGCAGACCCCGACAAAGTTTCTGTTTTTTCTACAGGTGGAACAGTCTTGGAGCTGCACAAAGACGGTGATCCTTTGATTGTGGGCAGCGTGTTCTTCCTGCATCTGGACAGTCCCTCTGGAACAGTGGAAAGGAAGTTTTGTAAGACTGACTCTAGGCTGGAGTCATGATTTGGTTCAGGTCTGGAGCAGGACACAGTGGAGCGACGTTTGGCTGCAACACGCACGCTCTCCCTCCTCTTGCGTCTCTCCTCTGCTTGCTCTCGCTCTCGGTTCTCCTACAGCCATGCAAAAAGAGATATCAATTAGACATAACAGAGCAGACTTATGAAACAAAGTAAGAGGAGGCAGATGGAGGTAGTTCCAATTCAAAACATTAAACCATCAAAAGAGTAAAACTTAGAAAAAAGCCATTGAATACAAACCAATATTTTAGTTACCCAATAATGCAATCAATTCCACAGCTATTTTAATATTGTTTTTTCTACCCTCACCTGTACAGCTGCTTCAAATCGTTGGCAAAATGAGTGAAAGATGGAGCAGCACTCCCCCAGTTTAAAGGTAGCCGGGTCTTCACAGTAGTACTCAGCAACATGGTCACTCACGACACTGAGATCCTGTATGAAAGACTCCACATCAGCCAGCTTTGTTTCAGCCCTCTGACAAAAATAGAAAGAATGATGACAAATCAAGCATGGACAAAGTCATCACTAGAGTTTTATGACATTTCTGCACATCAGAGAGATTTAGCACATCTAAGATCAAGAAATAAGGAAAAAATTTACCATGAAAAATGTCTGCATTTGCTGTAAGAGGGCAGGATGTCTGCTGGTGTACAATTTCACTTCCTTGATCTTCTTGACCTCTCTCTCATAGTCTGAGATCACCTCCTCTTTGCAAATTCTGTCATATAAACATTTGCACATTAAGTAAACGTATCAAAGGCAACACTTTGAGCTCCTGTGAAGAGGCTGAAGTTAATACTGGTACCTCCTCATGGCCTAAAAAAAATGAAGTGACTATATTAATGAGCTACACATGGCATGAATGTCCACTTTAACATAAAAAACGTTGACAGTTTGTTGTCTGTTGTCTGTAAGCCTAAATGAATGCATGTGATGTGATTAATGTCCTTATTTTCTGCATGGATTATTTTCCAAATAGCATTGATTGCATGCTTTATTGTAACATCTCCCTGCAGCTAGCGTGACATAAAATAAGTCCACCACTGCTCCTTAACATCTTATTTCCCTAAAAAACCCTGCAGCAAAATAAACAGCTTAGTGGATAACTATAAAGCCATCTGCACCTTGTGTTATTTAACACTTTCCCTATTATCGTTCCCTTTTTCATTTTCAAACAAGTTCCTTTTATCTCTGGTTAAATTCATGTCATGATCTTCAGTCTACCCAAAGTTCCATATCCCTGTGTCAAGCCAAAACCTTGTATCTCCACTCTTCACTATTTAAATTTTTTTCCCATCAATCAGTGCAATTGGGTTTTAACAAATTTAAAAACAACAAAAAGTATCAAAAATGCTGACTATAACAATACAGTTTTAAAATTGACTTGAAAATGCTGTGTTTTTCTTTCATTCCCTTAATAGAGGTGATTTTGAAAATGAAGGTTTTGGCCCGATGCCAGCAACATTTTATTTCAAAATAAAGCAGGTTGATCTTCTAATAGGACATCAATGTCTGTTATTTAAGACAGGAAACAAATTCAAAATGAAACAAAAACAGCTTTAAAGGCAAATCAGTGGATTTTTTCAAATGTAAAAAAAAGAGAGATTAATTGCGATAGGCAACAAAATCATGAGATTAATCGTGATTAAATATCATTAACCATTTGAAAGTTTGAAAGTAAAAATGTCTTACTGTCTTTTGAGGTTAAATCTCTAAATTAACTTTGGTCCTGCTTGAAAGTACCAAGTATTTGGGGAATTTTAGCCATTTAAAAGCCATTTTGATTGCACAATATCACTGATATTTTTTATGACAAAATTCTCCAAAACAACTTGTATTCAAAACATTCAATAACTAGGGCCTAGGGGGATTTTTCAGTCACAGTCCTGGATATGTCAGGGAAAAAAGCAACAAAATAATTTTGATGCATGATAATATTTTGTACAGTCAGCTTTAATATTTACCATCCTCATAAGCCAATGCCCACTTTCATTAATCCCTATGAAAAACATGAACGAACAAAATTTGAAACATATTTGAATTAACAAATATTCAATCAATTTTAAAATTTAAAACCCTGAAAATATTCACACATTTGGTAGTTTTGATCAGGACTGAAGTGGAATACAAGGTTTCAGTCAGAAAAAAATGCATAAACACTTTTTGATATTATTTTTTATTGATATTTTTTTATGTGGATATTTTGGTCCGAAATAACTTAATAGAGCAGTAAATTTGACTGATACCAGAGGGTTAAAGACTATTTCTACAAAGTTATATTTAAAAGTCCTAGACTGGGGTTAGTGGTGCAGAATAAGGTCATTTAAAGAACACTGCATAAACAGCCTATTTTTATATATATATTTTCTACAGCAAAGACTCCAAATATGTGATACATATTAGGGTTAAAAGACTGCAGCAGATTTTTTGTTAAGTACTTTGTCAAAAAGGCTTATTAAATTCAATCCAAACCAAAAGTTCCTCACAGGAGATTTAACAGTGCCTCAAGCCAACACAATTAAACATCAGAATGAAACTGATCAAACCATGGAACACATCAAACCATGTTAAAATAAATTACCAAATAGATTTCAGTGTTCTTATTACCTTGATGCCATGCCAATGTGTTGAAGTTGACTGGGAAATGTCAGCAACTCTGCATCGATATCTTCTGCTTGCTGTAGGTGGAGATAAAGGAGAGGGACAATAGTGGTTAAAGAGAAGAAACAGGAAATAAAGGTAAAAAGGGAGCAGAGAAAAAAGTATCACAGCAGCTTTCTTCTCAAAAGTTCTTCAGAATCATCTATCAGCAGGCCTCCTCCTCACCTTGGCAACGTAGTGCATGAGGTTCATACCCGGCTTGTTGGCCTTGGTGTCTGCCAGCTTGAGCAGAGAGGTCATTCTGAAGCCAATGGCATTGGCACTGTACCCACCCTGAGGGATAAATTATAGTTGTGGTTAATTCAAGAGGGAAAAAAACAGCTAAGGGAAGAGCCTCTGACAGAAAAAGGCCTTAAATGCATTTGTAGTGTAAGTTATAAAACTATAATTCTGAAAGAAAAATACCGACAGCGTTCATGTAATTCCCAGCTTTCAAGACCAGCCGAATAACTGTATGGAGGTCATCACAGTCTAACAGCTCTAAGGAGAAATAAAGTCATGGAGACAAACAACACAGGCAAAAAATACTAATGAAGAACTGTGGGATTTAGAAGAAATTAGGGATACGGTATAAATTTATGTGTTAAATACTACCATTAGCTCCCTTGGTCATGACAGCAACAGAGTTTTTCACCTCCTCCATTAAAGGAAAGAATTCCTCCCTCAGCACCATCGCTTTCAGGCGTTCCTCATAGCTGCAGACAGACCACAGCAACAAATCATTTGTGCACCAGCTGTTGAAGTGTTCTCAGTTTTGTTTGTACCTTTTATTAATATCTAAGAACTGGACAAATACATTTATTTTCTTTTGGATGTGTTGTTTGTGAAGTCTGTGATGCATCTGTGTTAGAAGTAGACAACGGGTAAATACACATTAAATACTCTAGACTCACCCTGGCACTTTGACCAGCTGCACCATGAACTGGTCAGCCTCAGGTAACACAGACAGGTTCCCACTGAATGACATCAGCTGCTTCACCTGTGCATCCACACCAACAACATTTAAGCCATCATCTCTCAGAGGAAAAGGACAGTTTCAGGTACAAAATGGTGGCAAACAGCTTTTCTATAATTAGAGCAAATATATATATTTTGGTGTAGTGTTGTTTCCTTTCTAAGTTAGAGAACACACATCTCAATATCGATCAGTTCAATAGAATATATACCTAAGTCATTCTTATTGAAGGGGTCTTCAACATTCATGTGGCTTATTTAATGCTTCCAAAGAGGAAATGTACGAGAGATGTTACCTCACTGTCTTCTGGCAGCAGTTTACACAACTCCTTCAGTTTCCCTGTTCCAAATCTGAGCCAGTTTCCGTGACAAATATCCTGGACCATCTCTGCCACTGGCCTGCAGAGGGAGACAAAAGACAACGAACACAGCTGTCTCACATCCTGCCATGGACTCTACCTATTATCAGAGTTCAATAACCCAGCAAGTTTAAGTCTACTCATTTTTATCGATATAAATATAGTTAAAATGTGTTCTTTAACAATTAATGGAAAAGATAGCCCAGTGACTATGATATAAATTATGCAGGTGCATCTCAAAACTACTTACTTCAGAAAGTTAAATTTCCATAGATTTTAAATTCATCCCATACAAAATGTGATATTTCAAGAATTTTTTTTCTAATCTCAAAATATTAGAATGTTATGGTAAAGTCAAATTTGCAAATGTTTCCTGAGCCTTTATTCTTCTCTGGTTCAGTCCAGACAACCACAATCATGGGGAAGACTGCTGACTTGACAAATATCCAGAAGTTAATCACTTTCACCCTTCACAAGGGTGTCAAGCAAGAGGAATGAGCTCAGCCTTCATAGGATTGTCATGCAAAGCAGATTAAAGAACTTAGGGACACATCACAAGGAGTGGACTGAGGCTGGAGCCAGTGGATCAGGAGCCCCCACACACAGACAGGTCCAGGAAATGGACTACAAGTGTTGTGTTTGTAATGTAGAGCCACTCCTGAAACACAGACATCACCAGGGTCTCATGTGGGCTTAGGAGAAAAAGAACTGGACTGTTGCTCAGCGGTGATGTCAGGAATAGCTGTGGTGATCTACTTCCTCTGACACGTATGCTCAAACAGACAAAGACAGATAAATATAATTACATCTCTCTGCTGCAGTAGAAGAGCAAACATTTAAACAGCCACTTTGTATAAACCACTGGTACTTTCACCAAGTTAATTTAATGACCATTCAGCAGCATCATCAAGTGCACTTCTATAAATACCACACAGATATTTAAACAATTTGAATATGATGTGAAAGCAGACAACATTGGTGCTGACATATAAAGAGTGATTTGGTATTCAAAGTGAGAGCTGAGTGAGTGTTAGACTGTAGGCGTCAGCATCTTAAGATCCAAACACAGAAACTGAATCAGCTGCTAAAGAGTCAATTCACCACAGTCTCTAAGTTTTGTTGATGATCTAAAAATTCAGGGAACTAGTTAGTTTGATGATTTCATCACCAATATCCAAGTTTTGTCCATGGTAGTTATTATCTTTAACAGTTTATGGAAATCAGATCCAGATAATGGCACTAATCATACTTTTATATGATTCGCGTGATGTTAAACTCGAATAAAATAACCTCAATTACTGCTCAAGCTATGTAAACATTACCCTGACTTCCTTTCTCACTCTGACATATATTCTGTTATTCCACCTGTTTTCCTGGCACTAATGACAAAATAAAACAGCATATACTTAAATAAAATAGGATTTCCCTGGGTTTGAGCACTGTTGGAAACATTGAGAATATTGTATTAATTCACCAAGTGACATGTAAAGGAAACACTACAAACACAGCACAAAAATCCTGACAGACACTGTCAGCAGTGTGAGCATCTAAGCTGAGACCCAAGAGCTCTAAATGGCATCCACTTGAAAAAGTATTAATGAAGGAGTAATTCAACTACACAGAAAACAAGAAGAAGAAAAAATAGTCATAATTCAACAAACCTGCTACATTTATACTCTCTGTTTTAATCACCACCCAGGTGTGAGCTCTTTTCTTTTCATCTTAAGTATAAAGTTAACAAGTCACAGTTGTTTTAATGACTGTACTGGGTGCTTTTAAATTATAGTTTAAGAGGCATTTCCATTTGATTTGAATATGGTCCACTGAGATAAAGAGCAAACTGGTTAGGTAATGATTAGTAAGGTGGAAGTGCCTCATGTGTTGACGTCTGAATTTCTAACTGTGGGTTTGGCCTCTAATAAATGTCCCTCTGTCAGACTGGGGTTGTTTTATCTGCTGCTTTTCAGTGTCCTTGGTTGTATCATACTCATTTCAACTATTTTGACTGTTTCCATTGAGCTTAGGCAATCCTTACCTCTTGAAATGTCTCAGGAAGATCCCAATATTCATACTCTTCTTAGAGTCAAGGATTGTGACCTAAAGAGAGAAAAAATAAAAGGTATTTTAACAATAGGCATTGTACAAGAGGGAAAAAGGGTATCGATTACCTGGGCCCACAATAGGGAGGGGCCCTTGAGAAGTCTGCAAGAAAAAAGTGTTTTTTTTTTATTTTATTTTATTTTTCTTAGTAATTAGTGTCATTATTGAATCAAAAGTGACTAAATTAATTGGTCAACAGACTGAAATATGTATCAGATAGAATAAAATAAAATACTGGAGGGGGCCTGCTCCTCCCTTAAAACTGTCCAAATGGTGTTAAATAATACAAGTAAATGTAATTTAACCATATTAAAAATACTGCTTATAAGTGGGGAAATTATGGTTCAAAATACATTGAAATGCAAAGATATTTCTAAAAATTGCTAGGCTTGCTGATTAAGGGGGGCCATGTGTAATATCCTTCTGCGGGCCCAAAATCCCTAGCTACACCCCTGATTATAACCACTAAAAAAGACTAGGTTTTCTATAGGGATGCACAAATGTGCCGGTTTAACATTGATATTAGCCCTGTAGACAAATACCGGCCATCGGCCAAATTACGTGGCATGAAAACATGTCATTTAGTGAGGTTTGTTTTTTTTGTGTCCAATCAATATATGCTGGCATCTAGTAGCTGCTGAATCAAATGAGAGATATTTTACAGGAGAGAAAATGTGGACAAACTGATCTGTTTTCATGCTCAAATGTGAGAGAATATGTTGACATACAAGGACCGTTACAGCTAACAAAGTAATAAAAAATAATCAGTATCTGCTAAATTTAAATAAATGAAAAATAATACATAAATAAATAATAGGGCTCTTTCTAGTTTTCCCCTTTGTACACATTATTCAGATGAGAGGTCAAGCCAGACTTCACATTGTATTCATTGTAAGAGGAAGCAACAATCAGTTTTTCTTCAGCAATTCCACACTGATTGCACAATTGAGAGGGAACTTTTAGAAAGTAGTTCCTATTTGCTTCTCAGTTACTTCCCTAACTTCTGTATTCTCTGAGTGAAACACACACATAAACAGCCCTGTGAATTCACCTGAGGCTCCTGTGGAAAGAGGTCCAAACCATCACTGTTCTTCAGACCCATAACCCTTGAGTTGCGTATTGAGGCCCGTTTGTCCACATGACTAAACAACTCCTCCATGCTCCTGATATCCAGCACCAGTTCCCTCTGCGCCCCCTTTGTCGTCCACACGTTACGTTTGCCCAGGACACGCTGACTGGGAATGGTGTCCCAGTTCAGCTTTTTCATGGAACGACGCTGGACCCCTCGAGAGCCAAAAGAAGAAGGGGCAAGAAGAGGAGGCGGAGGAGGGGGTGGAGGGGGGAGAGGAGGCGGTGGTGGAGGAGGAGGAGGGGGTACAGTGGTCACACACATGGTGGAAGGCTCAGGAGAAGATGATTGGGAGTGTAAATTTTCCTGGGCATCCGGTGATGAGCGAGATGAGGAGGCTTGAGAAGAGCAGCTGGAATCAGAGGCAGTTTTTAAGATCAGCACTTCCTCCATCTGATCTCTCAGCTCTCTAGATGATTGGAGGAAGCGTCCTTTTGTGGAAGATCTGAGGAGGCATGGAAATATAAATACATTGCAATTGTATTAGCTATTATTGCTCATATTAATAAAACACTTATACTAAAACTTTATATAAATACTTTATAATTACCAGCTATCAAAAAGGGTCACATCTTCCTCATTGCCTGGTTTTCTTTGTCAATAATGCAATAACATGGCTGAAGAAAGAATCATATTTTAAAATTCAACTATTTATTTCAATAAATATCTGCTATAAGAATTTCTGAGATAATAGTCCAGAATGTCCACAAAAGAAATTTGCTTGAAATGTTGGGAGAATTTGCTATGAAGTGTTCAGGGCTTGTCATGGAAATTTCTGGGAAAGTTTGCATATTTTGGGGAGTTTCATTGGAAGTGTTGGAAGATTTTTTTTGCATTTTCTTTGGGAAATTTCTTTGGATTGTTGGAGAATTTTGTTTGAAAATTTTCAGGCATTTAATGGCAATTTTAGAAATGCATTTATAAATTTTGGGAATTTGGAATTTTTTTTGGGGGGGGGATTTGTTTTGAAATTTTTAGGCATTTCATGGAAATTTGGGAAATTTATTTGTACATTTTTGGCAATCTGACTTGGAATTTATGGATGATGTCCTTTTCAAATTTTCAAGAATTTGCAGTGAAAATATCAAGGAATCTGTTTGAATGTTTAGGGAATTTTCTATCATTTTCATGGAATTTCAAGGAATGTATTAGCACACTTTAGGGAATTTGACAAGAAATTATAAGGGGAATTGCCTGAAATTTTGGGGAATGAGCCTGAAATTTTTCAGGGAATTTACATGGAATATGGAGAGAAATTTTTACTAGCATTTGTAGGCAATATGGTTAAGTTTCACTTAACCATTTGGGGAATATTTGAAAAAAGGGGTACATTTAATGGGATACTTGAGAAATATGTCTAAGATTTTCTGCAGAAATTTTAAAAGATGTCTTTAAAATTGGAGGGAATATGTGTGGATTATGGAAAGGAAAATTTCCAAGAAACTCTGAACTTTTAGTGGACATTTTGTCCATTCTTTGCCTGGACAGGTCCTTGTTGTCCATCATCAAAATAACCAGAAAAATGACTCCACCATTCCACTTCTCAGAGACTGATGCCGTTTTTCACTGAATAAAGACCCACAACAACTGAATAACACACAGCTAAAACATCTGATCTAAAACCTCTACAGTGCTGTATTTTCTATAGAAACAGGACCTTCAGGAGATTAGTGGACATCATTTTAGGTAAAACTAATTCTTGTTCAGAGAGAAAGCTGAGCCTTTTGAATTTATTAGATCCTAATTATCCCAAATAAATAAGATTATCTAAAAATACATTAGATGCAAAAGCTCGGGTCTCAGAAGGTTTAAAGTAGCCACCCTTCTTTGCATATGACCGCTGCTTATTTTCGAGAAGGGAAGCTAAATGAACAGGTAAGCCAGCAATAATGAAATGTAATTGTACAGACACAAGCAAACCTTGGTGGAATGCCCACATGCCGAATGCTTAAAAGTTGAATAAATGAACTCCGAAAATCATGTTTAAAATCTGATATTATTTAGTTTTCCCTTAAATTAGATAAAAAGGCCTAAATAGAGAGTTTCTTACTCAAGTTTTGACGTCAGTTTATCACGTAGGTTTCAATAAAGAATCCTTTTTCAAGCTCCCAGGTAGGAACCACGCGAGACAAAAAGTGCGACGTTTTAACTGACCGAAACCTTTAACAAACGCGTCCAAGAGTAATATCATATCACTCACCCTCCTTTGTAAAGGAAGCTGTCAAATGACTCCCCGCTCCGATATTGCCTCGTGCTCCAGCAGCGTGCTAATGCCAGTCTATCTCGCGAACAGCACTCTCACAGGTGCAGCGCGCGCCCAAACCAATCACATTCAAGTCAGTTGCCCGGTGTGGAAACGCCCTAATGGAGGAGCAGAGCAGACACACTGAGCCCAGAGAGGGTCAATGGTCAGCATGCTTCTTATGATAAATGTACAGCATGTAAGATGATGTTTTATGGCTATCATATTATCAACGTGGGCTGTTAATCTGGGTTTTTTAAGTCAGGCAAATCCACAAAAAAGCGCATTGATAAAATTGAAAATAATTATTGGATTTTTTTAGGCTGATCAAATCAATAAACAAAAATACTAGATTATTAAAGACAACATGTAATTACTTTCTGAATACATTTGTCGTTTCCCCTATGGCTCTATAACAGGAGTCCCTAACTGGTGGGTTGAGACCATAAAACGTGTTGGGAAGCTCTTTCCAGTGGGTCAGGAATGTGTGCCAGGGGGGAAAAAAGGAAGTGGCAAAAGGTCTGAGTGCAGAAACCCTAAGTATTGAAACAGCACATTTATACATGTATTTTGTAGTTAAAAAAAAATCAGTATTTGTCTTAAGATTTCATCTCATTTATCTCCTTTTCTATGGATGTATGCATGCATGTTTTTGAGTCCTGTCTCTATGTTCAATCCTGTTATGTTCTCTTAAGGGTCCACTGCAACATGTCATTAATTACATTTGAGTGGTTGGAAAATTTAGGAAAATTTGGGTCATGATTTCTCTTGAGGAGGAGGTGGTGGGTTCTGATGCTGGACCAGTTGAGAACCACTGCTCTATAACCTCTGGATCAGTGATGGTATCCCAAGATGACAAGATAAGTAAGTTGACATCTCAAGAAGAACACCAAAAATATACTCATTATCACTGCAAATTAGACAAAAATAAAATACATGAATGTATGTCCACACAGGGCTTCCATACATCAAAGACTTTTTGCCACAATTTGTTTGCAAGCACACTTTTGCAATGCATTTTGGTGGGCCGCCCCACCAGTTGAGAACCACTGATGGAGATAGTTTCCGGTCTGTCTCCACAGTTCACTGACCTTAAGTACAATACAAATGAGATCAAAGTAATAATGAAAATACAACCAGAGCATTTGAAAATGTGTACTTTTAATTTTGTTCCCTAGAAGGAAGGGGGGTTGGGAGGGGAGTTTTCAGGTCTGAGTGAGGAATGAAGGCATGAGTATCACATCAATCCATGACACGACTTCATTATCATCTTAAATATCATTATGTGCAATCATTCATACAGTACAATAAACCAGCTCAGCCTAGAAAACATTGATTGTACACAAATAAAACATCTCATTTTATAAATCTTGGTTCTCTCTCCTGTCTATGGTAATCAGAGTGGCTTTAAGTGCCACACTTAAATTACACTTTTTTTTAAACTTACTGGAGGTTTCACATCTACAGGACAAAAATAAGAATCCTATTGCCATATGTTTTGGTGTTAGGGAATTTTAAAGGGGCAGATTAGGAAAAGAGGCATCACATTATTGAACGTATTGCTGTATGGTGGTCAAAGGTTCCACAAACTGGCCAATAATTGTGAATTTAGCTCTATGCTGAGCTAAAGCCCACAAAACTGTTAGAGATGTGTTCAGAAAACACAAGCGCAACAAATCATAGAATTAATCTAAGATGCTTTTTTTGTTTCATTGTCTTTCAGAGCGCAGCATTAACAATGAAATGTTACCATTTAGCTTCAGCCAGTCTTAAAATTGAAATTTAAAAAACTTCTCTTGCAAGCCAGGACACATGATTAAGAGTGGAGCATGAATGCATTCACACACATATCTGCATGTTTACCTGGTATCGCTGCCTGCCATGCAAATACAGAGGCGACAAGACGCTGGAGGATGAACTCATTAACTGATGGAGCTCTCCATTCTGTTGGGAGTTCACTTCAGCAGAGTGAAACATTCAGTACTCTGGATTATCTTCATTTCAGTCAGTTGATTTAAATAGTTTTTAGGGTAGTTGTATCAACTACAGCCTGGGTTATCCTGAGGCATATTTCTATGCAAGTGTCTTCTGCAAACTGTGTAAATTATGTACTAAAATTGAGCAGTTTGAATAGACACAAAGAATGAACATAATAAATATAGTGATAACAACTTAACATTACATATGTAGTACCATGCCAGTATTCTGTGGCAACACTTCCCCTTATTGTCAGCTATAAATGATTGTTTACTACCTGTATGTTATGACGCATGTTAAAGATCAAACATTAATGTGTTATTACCGTTATCCCATTCCCAAACTAATAATTTACATGTTGAATTATCAGGATTAGTAATATTAGACAACTACTGTTATCTTCAGTGTGAAGAAAGATTATTGTAGACACGTGTTTTGTTTTAGGAAAAAGAAAGTTATGAACCAGGATGTCATGAAATGTCCTTATTAACTATAAAAAGACAAAGGAGCTAAAGACAGAAACATAGCGTTGTCACTCAGTAATTAAATATTGAATTGATTTGAATCCATTCAAGTTTGCTGGATTTTAACGGACAGACTTATCTTTCTTGTGTAGACAAACTGTCTCCCCAGTCCACAGTGAAACTGTGATTATAAATGAGCTTGCAGCAAAAGGTTAAACGTCTTTCTTCAGTTCATTTCAGGTAAACAGGACAACATAACTTAAGACCAAGCTAGTGTAACTTTGGGAAGCTGTGGCAGTGTCCCTTATGTGGTCATTGCATAAAGAGGCAGAGTTTTCAGGATTTAAAAACTGTGGCATTTCTGCCCACAGCAGTGCACGAAGAACACCAGCACATGCTGCCCAAACAGAGAACTATCCTGTTCAAGTATCATTAACAGTCCAACTAAGAAAAATTTAACTTGTGTTGTATAATTTAACACAAGCAGCACTTGATTTTCAATGTACATTGATTTGTAATATTCTTTTCCAGTGTACCACTCAGTTGTCATGTTTGTGGTATGAAATTTTTTTTCTGATCCTACTTTTCCTCCTGCAGACTGCAACATAAGAAGACTAGTTCATACACGAGGAGGCACACTAAAAGAGTGATAATGCTGAGAAGAGTTCTGATGTAGTTTAAGTACATCTGAGTATGTTTTAACCATTTTCCTCTCCGTCATCCATTGTTGGTTAAAAACAAAGAAAGCATGTTTAGTTGAGGTTTAACTCAGAGCACTGGGAGCACTTGAGGAGCACAGTAATGGCTGTGAACATGACTAAGACAAGCCCACACAGCAAAATAGTGTTGAGATACGAGGAAGGGATGAAAAGTTTCTCTGGGAACAAAGCACAAAGAGGTTAGAGTGACAAAAAGGAAGTTTGGGGAGAGGCACTAAAAGCCCCCAGACTGTTCATGACACTGGCCACTTGGTTTCCTGTTTCATTTAGCCCATTCATCAATAATCAATACCCTGCATTTCACCAGCCCAACTGTCCTTCATCTGTCCAATCATCCAGCTCATCTTCATCTTTATCCACCTTTTTATCTGCATGTCTTTCCCTCTGTAGTGGTCCTCTGTAAGTAAGGGGGTTTCAACAGGTAACAGGTGGAGGTGGTTGAGAAGGAAGCCTGTTGCAGACCCCGCTCACTGCTCCTCTAACCAGGACGGCTTATCGGCCCCTGGAGGTCTCAGCTTTATGTTGAACTGCTTCAGCGTCTGCTCCAGCTGCTGCTGATTGCCAGCAAAGTATGCAGAGATGGCATTATGGAAGAGGAGGAGCTGCTTGTGCATCACCTTTACCTGAGAGAGACACACGAGGAGGTACAGAGAAACACTGTGTGAGACCTGGAGTCTGACTTTTCTTCTGTGATGAGGGTGATGATGCCAGCCCACTAACCTTATTCTCCTCCAAGAATTTGAGCTTAATGGTGACGTCTGATCGGAGGCGTTCATACTTGTCCTTATGTATCTGGTACTGTTGCTGAGCAGCTTCTATGCGAGCCATGGCCACAGCGTCCCTTGGACCCATACTCAGCTCCTCCAGATCTGACCGGTAAGCATCAAACTCCAGTCTATTCATGGAAGGAGAGGGAAACATACAGTTTTTAGTTTCTTGAAAACTAAAAACTGCTCTGTAAGCATGGCTGGGGGTCATCATGGGCACAAAAATTCAGAATAAATCAGCTACTTCATAAAAGCCTACTGTGTCTGTGATTGACTTTGTGTGAGGGACTTCTTTCTGAGCATCATCAGGGATGAAATCTGTAAGTGTTTCATTTTATTTTGTGATTAATGAGTTTTTAACAAATGTATAAAATAAAATAAATATTGCAATTCTTGCAAGAGGTATATTTTAAAATGTAAACAGAATTTTAAAGAATGCTAATTTGGTAATTAGATTTCACTTATATTTTCATTAGATTTACTACTTTATAGTCATTTTTTTTTAAATAATAGTATGATTTTGTCAAAGTAAATGATTATTTGGGTGATTTAACATGACCTTAAATCTTGGTAAAAATGTACATATTCTGTTAGTTTTATGCAAGTACCTACAAAAAGATGTTCCACAGCACGCCCAAAGGCTGTTTATTGTAGGTACTTGACAAGGATATACATCTTCTCCAGACAAACATAAAAACTCAACAATTGTCCTTTTGATAAATGTACAAAAACTTTGTTATTAACAGTTAAAGGTAAAATTTGGCCTTTTCTGGCCAATTGACAGGTGTCAAAAAGGCCACTGTCCATTCCTATGTTAGCAACACTGACTATGCACAGCAGGCCTGAAAAGCTTTCAGCAGAGACTAGTATGCCAAAGTGGTGAGCTTACAGGACCTACAACTCTGACTGCTGGTACTCCAAATGTTTACAGTGGGGTGTTGAATTTCTCAAAGCCAAAATCCTTCCATGCTGTCATTTTCCTATATAGTTTTTTGTAGTTCAACCTGACCAAAGACAAATTTTGCATGATGTCCTCAGTCTCGATTGCATGAATACTCACTGCCTGATTTAGCCATGTGCTTCCCAAATTTGTAAACTGTAGGTGAATACCGGCTAAAGTAAACTCTGCTCACAGTACTCCATCAACAAATGTAGCTTTCACTAGCATATTGTTGACATTTCAGTTTACCTCTGATATTTTCATATTTTTTTCCCAGAAATTTGATAGATTTCCTTTGGAATACCCCTACTGAAACACTGAAAAACTCAATTTTTAATACAACAGGTGCGAAAGCTCGTCAGGTGTAGCAACAGTAACCAAGGAGGCCAGGGGTTGGCTGAGGGTCAACTGTTCTTGAATTTCTTTGAAAATCTATATCAATTCTGAGCACGTTAATAAGAGGTGGGTATTTGTTAACTATTCGTCAGGCTCACCAAACATTTGACTGAATTTTAAATCCACCAAATTGTAAAACATCAACAAGTGTGTGCATAAATGGGAACATATAGTTAGTTGTTATACATAGTAGTTTTGTGATGCAAGTGTGGTGATGAGGGATTTAACTAGTGCATGCAAATCACTTCTGCATGTACAGAATTTATTTTTATTGAATATGGTCTACGTTCAAATATCTGTTTGCACTCAGATCAATGGATTGATATTTCTTGTAATGTTTTATATTTAGTACAGTATACATAATTCATTTAAAGGTGTCACCATGTGAATCATTACAGTACAAGTAAACATATGCTTAGGTTCTGACTAAATCCCTCATTCAATCCCCCTTTTACAAAGGATCCTCCAGTTTCTCTGATAAAAATAATGACACATATACCTTTTGTCCTTACCTTGCATTTTCATACATCTTGATGGTCATCAAAGTGTCCTCCATGGTCTTGTTGACTAATGTGTTGATGCTTGACACAAAGAAGTTAATGGCACCAAGTAGAGTCTCTCCATTCTTACACAGCAACTTCTGAGTCTCTGCATTGTAGCCAAACTCATCCTGTAAAAGCAGAGAGGAATCCTATTCAACAAGATTTTAAGGTTAAGTCAAAGCTACATCACAAGCACAGGAGCAGATTTCTGCTTCTTACCCTTAGCTCTGGAGATTTCTGGCTGAGGTCGGCGAAGGTGTCACCCAGTGCGTGCTGTGTCTGCACCATGTTGTAGAAGTGATTGGTCAGCGCTCTGGCCAATCGCAGCACATTCTCATATTTCCTTTTAGTGTCTCTCAACACTTCAATCTGGGCCTCCAGTTCCAAGTCCACAGTCCGAGAACCCCGACCAAAACGCTCTGAGATCATTTGTTTTGTGCACTGAAACATCGAGGAAAGACACAATTTCATTAAAAAGCAACATTAGCCCCAAAAGGTAGTTTAAGAATTGAGTAACACATATTCAGTATTCATATTACAGGACCTCAGATACCTTGTAAGTGTTAAGACCCCACTTCTTCACTGTTTCCAATTTTTCCACAGCCACACCGCGGGTCGTTTCTTCAGCCATCATGGATGAGCTGCTGCTGCTGTGGTGCATGTTGGAACCTGAGAGAAACAAAATATTACAGTACTCAAAGAAGAGGATTAACTCAAGCACATATTAGATGAAATAATGAATCCTAAAACTCTCAATGTGCATTTACACCGTGCTACATTTAGGAAAAGGGCAAACTATGCATGTTCTTGGACCGGTCTATTATATTCCAACACATCTCCATCACCATAAGCCATTAAATTGCTGGAAAATGAGTAAAGGACCAGGACAGAGTTAAGATGTAAGAAGACAGCAGGAAATGCACAAGTAGAAATACAAAGTAATAGCCTTGGTATTTCAGGCATAAAATGCTTGAAATGATAATATCTGCAGGAGTTTAGAATCACTGCTCAATCTGATTTTGCAGATCCTATTTGAGCACTAACTTCACCCTCCCCAGTACCTTGGTATTCATATGAATCACTTGATATGCGGCAGAGGAAAGAACTGGATGGGGGAGCGCTACTTCGCCTGGCCTTCATTCGCAGGTCTGTGACAGCGGGTGGGTGGGGGGTTTTGGATAAAGGAATGGTTCAGGGTGATAATTAAAACGGCAAGGGTGAGGGGTGGGATATAAATTTGGGTATTTTGAATTTGTGGGATGTTTTTCAGGGTAAGGATTTTTGATAATGGTTGGAAAATGAGAATTCCAACATGATTAATTATAAATGTTGAAAAAACATGCCAAAGAAGGGACGATAAAGTAGGAGGAGGATTGTTGGGAGATGCAGAAGAGAGAGAGGAAAAGCAGGATGTCAAAATGGAGAAGAGGAGGATGAGAAACATGTGGGAGAGAATGGTGAAAACAAAGTGGAGGACAAAGATAAACAAGATGAAAAGATAACATTTATTGAATGACATTCAGTGAACAATGTAGATGAATGCATGATGATGAAGGCAGGGGCAATTTTATTTCAGCTGTACTAAATACTGTGGTACTGAAGGATCAGCCTATCATTAATGATGAAAAATGGTAATGATAAATGATCAAGTTTAGAGATTAAAATTTGACGTAAGTTTTCCCGGTGATAATTGAATTTTCTCATCAATGCTTCAACTGTTCATGTAAATACAATCTGAGAAACATGAAGATGATTTCTTTTATGCTAAAAAGAAGTTCAGAGGTAAGTTTAGTAAATGATTCAGAAAAAATACAGACCCCAACCACAAGAGAAATATGTGAAAGAGGTGCTACAAGACAGAAAAGCCTCAAAATGTCCAAGAAGAGCAGCAATCACAGCCAAGTATCCTGCCAATCTCACCACTGATTAAAAGAGGTAAAAAGGATAAAAGGGACAGAGAAGCTGCACTCCAGCTGTCTATAAAAAGACATAGTCTTAGAAAGCATCTTTCCAAAATGAGAGGCCAATAAGAGAGGATGAATATTCAAACAATCAAATCAACTTTTCTTATGTGTGTTGTAGTTTTGTCACACGCAAGGTTTATCTTACTGATTCTTACTGTAACTTAAAGAGTGGATGTTCAGGGGCGCATTACAAAATGACATCTCATTTTGGAAACAAGCTCTTTTAAACAATAATTAGATCTAAGAATCCACCTAATCCTTTCACTGAGATCCTTTTGTTAAACTCTGCATTGTAGCGTACAGCGGGGCCTGAGAGAGAGAGTGGGACAAAGACGTTAGTATAAGTATTTTATTAGTAGTCAAGAGAAGGTCCTTGTTTCTGTAACCGTGCATACAGCTACACTGCTGCAATCAATGCCTCAAACTAGATGATGATCTCAATCCCTCAGTGGTGAAGATAGGGGATTTCTCATACTGTATGACATTGTTTAAACAGTGCAATGTTCAATTCTGAAGAAGAGCTTAGAGAAGAGCTCTGATAGTGAATTTTCTATTTCCAGTGTTTAAATACAGTAGCACAATGCATGCGAGTATGTGTAAAGACATTTCAAAACAATACAAGAGTCTGTCATGTTTGAGGAGAGCTGAAAACAGGTGAAAAACTTTCTAATGGTCTAAACCCCAAAATTAAGTCACACATAGATCTCAGTGTTGTGATGATTCCAACATGTCTAGTCTGTTAAAACACAAATTTTGAATTTCACTTTACAAGGACTTTGATATTTGTTTGCTTTGGGTTGAGAAACACACACTTAAAAACTATCATTATTCTCTACATTTTCATGATAACAAAGCAAGATGACTCATGATACCACTGGCAATCACAAACCGCAATATTGTACAGTAAAACTGCACATCATTACCTATCGTGCAGCACTGACTGAGACTCAATCAAGAAACTGCATTTCTGTTTAAAAAAAAATGGAACACTTAAGTGCCCATGAATGGGTTTTGAATTCAATTAAGTTCACTGTACTTTCAGCAATGTTTAAACCTTGAACCAATATCACTGAGCAGCACTTAGCCACATTTTTAGGTACGATGGAGGGCTAGGCTGTGTATTAATAAGTGTAAATTGCCCCAACCACAACAAATTATTGGCAGCGCACAATCTTGTGCGAAAATGATAGAAAACCACAGAAATCAAACACCTTGTTGTCCTCTGATTAAACTAAGTGTTAAAGACAACAGAAGAGGTCAAAATGTGACTGTGCATGTATGGCTGTGTAGACAGCAGAAGACAAACTTTCCATTTCCCTTTAGAGGAAAAATGATTTGTAATTTTACCTTTGATTGAGCTGGTGGGAATGATTCCCTCTGCTGTTCCTCCATAACCACCAGACACAATGCTGGTCTCGTTGAGATTTGGACCTGATACCATCACCTGCTGTAAGTCCTGCAAAGTTTAAGAGCAGAAACAATAAAAAAAGAGGAACAGAGGAAGGGATAGAAGGTTTTGGTTAGAGACACGTCGACAGGAGCTTATGACAGTGTTAAATTCAAACAGCGTAGACGTGTATGACACAGTATAGTCACTAGAGGGAGACAAACACTTTTAAGTTAGGGGGGTTAGTGTGTACACTCTCTACAAGCACATCTAACTGGATGGGGGAGCACTACATCTCCAGACCTCTTATCTGGAAACCAACAGGGAAAACTAAACAGCAAACACAGCACTTACAAGCTCTGTAAATAATCAACCTAACTAACGACTTGGACTGAACCTCCTGCCACCTTTGAAGAGCAACAGCTGTGATCGACCTTAAGTCTAACCCAAGACTTCTAATGATCTATGCAGCAGGAAATGCCAGTGCAAACTATTTTTTCCTGCCAAAATAATCACAGACTTAAGTCAAGCTCTGAATCATGGGGGGAGCTGTGTGACAAGACAAACAATCCATCTCGTGTATTTTCCTTAATTTAACTCACCGTTTTCTTCTGTTTGTCTTCCTGCTCATGTATCAGCACATTAAGAAAAAAATGTGAGGGATTTATGGAAAAGGAAAATGTGGCCTGAATAGATTTCTCACTTTGGCAAGCCATATGTGTTCGCACAGTGAATAGGTTTAAATCCAGCCCCTGTCTCTGCTGTGAGAAAGCCTCTTATTTCATTTCTACAAAGAGCAATATCACCCATTGTTAAATGTAAACGGCAGCATGATGTTTAGCTTCCTGAAACTTGGGCTTGAACTCTTCAATAAGAATGTGATAAGGAAACTCAAAGCTATGCAAGGGAGGTAACTACTTCCTTTTGTGTAAGCAAACATACAGAGTATGTTTAACATGTAGAAAAGGAAGCAAGAAGACAACTACTGTGCTTTGTGCTGCTGGAGGTGCAACAAAACCCAAGGAAAGAAAATCTGCATAATTAATAATGTTTCTTTTATAAATATTAATAAATGTTCTGTTTCTAGTCATGGGCAGCTCTCTTTTTCTTTAAAAGCCAAAACAGCAAAATTTCTCATTAAGACTGAGACACGACAACAGGGGCAGTGCCAGTATTTTACATTTACATTTTCGCAGAGGTGTGATATCATGAGTTTTAGCATCACTCTGTTGTCAGATTTTTCATTAATACTATTTGATATGCATGTTTATAATGATTGATATTTAACTTTTTTATTACCAGTGGCACCGAAGCTTTAAAGGAATTACAAAAAATATCCTATATTAGATTATTAGGAACTCATATTTGTTGCCATCAAAACAGACAGCAATATTGTTTCATTTTACTTGAATCATTTCTAAATTCAGAATCAGGTATTGTGATTTTGGCAACCCTATCCTACACAAGTCTGCTCAACTGAGGCTAAAAAGCATAACCGCTATTATTCTGATTAGTTTATTATACATCATCACTTTTGCTGCATATTATGGTTATTATGAGCAATTACAATTATACTGGACAATATTACAACTTTTGACTGAATACATAAATGGTATCATGAGTTTATTTGCTTGAATATCAAGGAAAAGGGGATAACAGTTTTGAAGTGTGTGTTATTTAACTAAAACATGCAAATATTATGTAGCATAAAATAATTTTTAAAAACTGAAATTTTTACAGTACTGCTTTCAAAATCACTTGATATTCCTCAAGTTATTCCTTTTTTGAAAATAAAGGTACCTCCACAAAGTGCAATAGTGGCACTATTAAAAACCCAAAGGCCTTTCTGCAGGTATTGTTGTAAATCTTTTTAGCACAACTTATACAAAAATAACTGCAGCCTTTTTATGGGATTATATAATTGTACAGCCTGACATTGCATTGCGATTAGATTAATTGTGCAGCACTGATGATTACCCTTTGCTTTTAAATCTGAATCTGGATGTGAATTTCAAATAATTCAATAAATTCTTCATATTGCTTTGACGGGCAGCCCCAACCATGTTAACACATTTTTAGGGATGCACATATGCACTGGTTTAACATCACAAATAGCCAATATCTTTACCTGCTGACATACACTGGCCATCAGTAGATAATGTAGATATAAACCGATGTCAGTAGCAGATGTTTATGCTGTGTCATATCAATTTAATGCTGGCATTTAGCACATCTAACAGCTGATTCAGTCAGGGGATTCAGAGGATGTGACCTGCTGAACCAACTCTGATGTTTTCATGGTCAAATATGAGAGAAAATTTTGGCATGTGGGAGTCTTACACCAAAGGAAGTAATGGAAAAAGTATTAACACTAGAGGTAGACCTATTATCATCTCATATTGACGCCCATATTTGGTATGTAGCCCTGGTACTGGCATTTTATCTACCGATAATTGATTGTCATGTCATTCAAAGCTGTGCTTCTTTGGCTCCACTGCAAGGTATGTCTTCTTCTCTGGCTTTGTTTTCACTCTGTACAGTTTCAACACGTATCCTGCATCAACACTGAGGCCTGGGTGGGATTGACACAGGGAGCATACGGCATCACATCCTGTTTCCTGCTGCTACTGTGTTGCTATGAGCTTTTTTTTCTTGTTGACAGAGCTAGTGCGAAACTGTTTATTTTCCTTAGTTTTCAACATGCAGTTTTACTTTTGTCACAATAAATATATGTCTCGGTTGCCATAATAATGCATATCGATTCCAAATATAGCTAGTTGTTCTTATGCACTACTAGCATCGGCCATGGAAAACAATATTAATTGACCCTTAACTGGCGTCAGAACTGGTAATTAGCTACATTTTCACTAACTGCATTCATAACAGCATCAGCCTTGATTTTTACAATCAGGTTTTTTTTTTTTTTTTTTGCATTGTTCCAGGTCTGACTCCTCAAAACCAGTGAGTGAATCCATATAACTGAAGATTTTTTTTTTTTTACCCTAAGGCTACTTTTCTGTTATCGTCTCTGGCTCTCTGGATTTTTAAACCAGCCAAGAATGTGCTGTGGCTCTCTCTGCTCCTCACTTAAATTAAGTGAGAGCGGTTTTGATGAGAGGGGCAGAGCACACACTGTGCTGTAAAGACATGGAGGGTGTACTTCATTAACCACACAAGAACCTGCTGTTCACAGCATGTGGCACAGTAATTGTTTAATCTTGACTGACTTGTTTTTATAATTGTGGAAGCTAAAATCATAACTGAAGCTGAAACTTGATTAGCTGTCAAACATTAATGCATTTGTCCACCAACACCCACTACAATTAAGGAATCACACTCATGTGTTCACCTACAGTTATAACACAGTCTAAATAATGTTAAAATAGGTTAATAGATGGAAACAGGTTAAGAGTGAAGGGTTAGCTTTCTGCTTGTTTGTGTTAAAACTATGTGAAGAAAGCTATTTGAAGGAAATCTCAACAAACATGTTAAGTTTGAGACACTCAGTCTATCTAAAGTTAGTAGGAGCCAAGTTAACACACTTCCCAGTGGTTTGCCATTCAAATAAAATATCTGGCATTTGGTGGTTAAAGTGACAAAGTGATTCTATGCCACATTAAGTCAAACCACTGAGCAGCACTGAACATCAACACACAAACACAAATGCACAAATGGCCTGCTCACCCTGGTGCCTCTGGAGCTCCCTACCTTCTCATCTAAGCTCCACTGCAGTTTTGCAGCCTGCACAGAGATGGAGGAGACGGAATCGACAAACACAGAACAACAACAACAAAAAGAAACAAAAAGGGAAAGGAGACAAAAAGGAAAAAAAATCATGACTAAAATCATGAAGAAGGGTGGAATGATGCAAAAGAACTCCAAGAAAAGATCACTGTAATGTCCACAGACAGCAGGGATGTGGGATGGAGAGCAGTGATGACGGATATCACAGCAGGTCAGGTCAGTGAGCCGGTTTATATTAACTTTCAAGTAGATTATGATTCTGTAATGTGTTACCATAACTCTGCCATGATATCGCCCCATCACTTTCTTCACAACAAACATAATTGAATGTAACATTTTACAAGACATTAGGCATTGAAAGTGATACAAAAATTCAAGAAAATAAATCCACAAGACACCATGTGCTCACAAAAAACACCCACATAAATGCCATAACTGCCCAGGAAGATCATTTTAAGTGTAACATATGTCCTTTAATATACATGTCATTGCTTTTCTTGTTGCTTTTCTTGGTTTAGGGGTGCTCTTAAATTTGCTAATGTGTAAATGCTGACCAAATAGCAACTAAAAAGGACCTGGCCTATGTAACTACATTTCCTCCTTCATTTGTCTATATATATCTTCTGCCTTGTGTTGTGGCATCTGTTCAATGTGGAAGAAAAGTGATGCAGACACTGATCCCTCCCTGGATACTTTGTTGACACAGTGCCTGTTCCCTGAGATAAAGCAAACTACAGCACCTTTAAGTCATCATAAAATAACGTGGTTGTCATATCTCAACAGTGAGGTGTAAGAGGCTTATGAAAAAGTCTACTCTGTTTATGCAGAGATATGGCACCAAGTACAGAAAGCTCAGGCATGAAGGCTGTAGCTAGAAAAGAGAGGCACTGCTTTGAGATGCCCCAGATGACTATTTGACAACACAAACGAGCAGTTTCGTCATTCTTAAAGACCATTTTGGATATAACCAAATTAAAGATAAAGCAATCACCTCTTGGAAACAGTTAACAACAGTGGAAGCATCTTGTAATGCTTCTGAATGACTGAGCTGTCACCAAAAAGCCACTTGCCAGGATGCTGAGGCAGTCAGTCATGTGTCTGTCACTGTCATTCTGCCACTCACCATCCCTGCTCTGACACAAGAGTGAAGCTCGGACATCTTAGACCAGATTTCCGTTTTTTTCTCCACTAGTCACGAGTCATCCCTACATAAGAGACACAGGCTGCTGCAGCTTTAGCTCCAATGCTGCATGGCAGATATCAATCTGATTTCACAGGGCTTTCACCCAAGGACAAAGCACAGCCACTTTCAAATTAATTGCAGAGTTGCTATGACAACTGGTTAATATCCAGCACTAAACAGTGCAGACAAACACTTCTCATTCATGAACACTGAGAAAGCAACAACAAATGACTGTACTCTAGCTTCGCCTTGATAGCTCTGTGTGAAGACAGGGTTTTCTTTTACTACTGTGGAGGAGCTACTCATAGTTTGGTGAGCAAATAACACATTAACTGCCAGGGCTTCTTCCAGGATCTTTAGTCTGTTTGTCAAACAAGGTGTGCCTTTAGATGCAAGAACCTGTTCCGCTTTTCTCACCCTGCAACTCTGCTGTCATTTCACTGTGACTCTGACTAAAAAATACTTCAAGTGATAGAAACTCAGTGTCTCTTATTTTCAAATAAAGGGCAGAAGAGCTTTTACAACAACATTTTCAGAGTCATCTAAACTAAACTAAAAATAAAGGAAGTCTGTGTTTAGTAGATTGTTTCTTTGTTGTAACAATTCTTCACGGCAATAGAATCTTATACTGTTGAAAATCATGTTTGTTTCCCTTTTAAATGGTGCCATATTTGTAAGGAACATACATTTGTGAGATGAGCAGCAGAGCTGAGTATGTGGGTTGTTCCCATGAAAAATTACCAAATCTTTGCCAATGCCAAACAGCTTATTCTGCCATCGACTCTTGTCTGGTGTTGTTTAGAGGACTAGACTATAGAATTTTGAAGAAATGAGACATATTGGTAATTTAACAATGAATAATTTAACAAACAGAAGCTTCAGTAGAATGTGGAAGAACCATACACAGCCAAAATAGCCTGGCACCTCCTGCTAATGCTGGTCACCAGCCTGGTCGCACATTGCTGTGGGATGGCATCCCATTCTTCAACCAGCATATTTCGCCCAAATTCTGGAGGTAGTCTCTGCTCTGTCAAGGCAAGCGTTGTCATCGTGGAGGATCAAGTTCAGTCCAAGACTATGGGACTGCCACAGGTTGCAGAATCTCATCTCACTATCTCGCCTCCAATGATAAGAAGACTCAAAAACAAGAGACAATAGCAACAGACGAAAAGGCTGTTTGGCACTGGCAGAGTATATTGGGCTAATTTTTTCATGGGTGCAACCCACTTTGTCGGCTCTGCCGCACATCCAACAAATGCATGTTCCTTACAAATGTGGCACCATTTAAAAGGGAGCTTAAGGGACTTAAAAGACACCTAACACAAAATTTCTTACTTTTTGTGCTAAGTTTAGTTCAGTATAGGTGATGTTGTTTGAATATTTAGGTTAATCAAATACACATGGGATGTGTCTGAAACCTTAAACCTGAGGCTACAGGAGCATATAATCGGAACAACTGGTTCCCAAGGAGACAGCTGGCCTCCCACACCTGATTTCCCAGGAGTAAACCTCCCCACAGCTGTAACCAAGCAGACACAGGAGGATCTCTGAATGTCTATGGCATGTAATACGCTCTCTAATAATAATTCCACCCTGGCAGAGGAAAATATTCAAATACACCGAGAGAGACATGCATATAGTCTGTGACTGAGGATTTTGCATTGAGCAAAAAAACATATAGGTCAAGGCATTAGTTCCCAACCAGGGGTCCCAACCCCCTAAAGAGGAAGCCACAGACTCCTGCTTGCTCTTGGGTTTTTAAATTATTTTTGCACATTTTACCTAAAATAATGATGAGGTATTGCATAGTTTCTACAAAGGTCTTCAGGTAAGAGCTATTTTGAGGGATTTTATCAATAAAATCAAATGTTGTGTTATGACAGCTACATATTACTTTGTTTGGTGTGACTTAAGGAGGCCTCCAAGAAAAAAAGGGTGAACCACTGCCTCAAGATAAGGTGAGAGAATAAAAATAGGTGGCTGACAGGTGTCTGTGTTCATGACTGAAAACTGTATAAAGACCTTGGGATGCGGCTGATACTAGAGAGCCTGTAAGCAGAGGGTCTGCTGCTTGGACCTAGAAAGTACTGCTTACAGTGTTGTCAGACCACTCGTCCAAACGAGATCACACTACAGTGCACTCCTTCAGGTCAACAGAGAAACAACAGCAGAGAGCGAGTCAGTCAGAGGATTGGTTTTTGAAGAGAGACAGTCAGTGGTGAAGGTCCTTAATCATGGTATTATTGTGTATATAATATATGGATCCAAGACATGTAAAGACATCTGGCCTAAGTGTGAAGGTTTCATGTTCTTTTTGCACTCTTGTGTGAGTAATTTGACTTTCAAAGATAGTAATGCATGACTGACTACATTATCATTCTACTTCACAATGCGAGAAACTAATACCAAAAGATTACTATGTGGGTGGATGATTAAAGATCTGATGAAAGGAATACAAGCTTGAACTGACATGTTAGGTCTGGCACATACTACAAGATATTTGTGTTGATCTTTGGCCTGATTCCCCCTCCCAACCGAAGTCAGAAAAGGCTCAATTACTGGATGGTTCTAAAGATTACCTTGCCAGATGTCACTGTTGTGTGGTGTGTTAAAAGTCATCTTTCCCTCTACAATCTCCTCTGAAAACGATCAGAGCTGCTTCAACTCGAAATGGGCTCTATGCACGGCAGGGGGTGGGGTATTTCCGGTGGAAAATAAGACCTTTTCACAACTTCCGCCCAACAATACGTGCTAAGCCAAAACGGAATCTAAACCCTCCTATACTGCCTTAATTTGTCCGTTTCGTTGGGTTTTTTTGTTTCAATTATTGCTTATGTTTACTCTATTATCATTGCTTGGCATCCAAACATGCTAAAATGATGTTTCAAAAACAGGTTTAAAGCACTTCTGGACATCGTTGCTGCGTGCTGCAATGTACATCTTCAGCTAAATTTCACTCGTCATTGACAGTCAGCTCAGGTAACTCATGCAAACAGCGAGTAAACCGCAATGAATTTGCCATCACACGCCTTTCTCTTCTCCCGACTGGCAGTGTGGGAGCGGTCTAATGCCAAATGCGGAAGCAGTTCATGCATAGAGCCCATTGTAAATATTGAACATGTTCGATACTTTACGATCAGAAATCCTGCAGTGTGGGGAGAACACCAAAGAAAAGCAAGCAGAGCATCAGCCAATCAGGAAGCAAGCCAACCGTAGGAGGAAGTACAACAAATACAGCCACGGTAATTAAAAAAATAAATAAATATTTAGCATCAAGTTTGATGGACATCAGAAATAGAGGACCAACTTGTTAAATATGAGTGTTTATACAGCGTGCTCTGTAAAACACACCACAATTAAAACAACAAGTGAGGGAGCTTGACTAAAATTGGGAACGCAGTGGACGTAGCAGATAGCTTCTGAGTTAGCTTATTTACTCTAAAAATTACATTTTACCACTCAATATTTGAAGTTTTGAGAGTGGAGAGTCTGGTTGTTGGTGAATTAATCTGTTAGTTTGGGTTGGGTATTGTTTGGGTTTTTTCCAATACCAGCGCTAAAATCCATACTTTTTATGCGGTGCCTAAATCAATACTTTTGAGGATAAAAACCGTGTGTCAAAAGTCAGCGGGAGAATAAAAGCTGTCTGAGTGTCATAAATGATTTGCAGAAATATCTTTATAAGAAGCCAGTCACACATGGGATATTAAAGGAAACCAGTGCAACTTTAAACATAAATCACACAAATTCCATAACGTATTTCTTGCCTTTCAAAATCAAGTATTGATATCTGTGTTGTAATTCGGTCCAGTAGGTATCGGATATATTGGTACCAGTACCATGCCGGTTACAGCTTTCGATACTCATCCCTACTGAGTGTGTGCTGTGCTGTCTCATTTACACCACAAACTATAAAAACAAAATGGTTAAATCTGTCATTACATGTTGCTATTTGTGGGGTCTCACATTAAAAGATCAGTTAAATTTGAAAAACCTTTTAGTGTGTGGCAAGTTTTAATGAATAAGTAATTTCTACATAAAAACTAACAAAGAGCTAGCAGCTTAAAGGGGCTACGTGTACTCTTGCTCAGCTGCAAAAATCCCATCATCACAGACTTAATAAAACCAGTCTCGAAGTCAAGGGACAACTATCAAGGGTAAACAGTGGTCTAGCAGTATAATGAGCTTTTCTTTAATAAGAGAAAAACAAACAACCAAACAGTATGTTAACAGAAATCCCAGTAAATGTGTGCACCGTGCTCTGCTGTTGGTGAGAAATTAAATTATCTCTCGTCACCTTTGGGTTCAGAAGTGAAGTTTACATGTCTGTTCTCTTGTGCAATGTCCTGAAATAGGCCGACTACAATGTGGCCTCACATTGTTACACACTTCTGGCTGATACCTGATACAGTATCTCTGACCCACCTGTTCAAGGCTGTCGTCTTCTGGTAATGTTCCTGTGTCTCCGTTACTGTTGATTGGGATTTCCATAGTGGCAGCTTTACTCATAATGCTGTCCGTCATAATGCACTATGTCTGTTCGAAAAAGAGGAGAGAAAAGAGATAAAGTGTGGATAAAACAGAATCTGCTGCATGTAAATAAAGTGAAAAGGGCACGGATAGAAAAACTTTGAGGCCAAAATGCTACTTTGAACTGGTGAGACCAAAGAGCGTAGTCAAAACAACCAAATCATTATGCAGATGGGAATATAATTGCCACGTGAAAGCGAGGAGGTGGTTTTCAAAGGGCAAGGCTATCATCCTGCATAAATACAACAGACCTATGAAAGCCCCACGCACAGGAGCCGGCACTACAATGAGCTGTTGTGCTGAAGTGGCCACTCTGCTCTGGAGCTCAATTACAGACCGTATTGTGGCAGCACTCACTTTTCAAAAAACCCAGACAAGAGAGGAGACAGAAAATGTTTTACATCATCATTGTCTCGTCAGAGTTATAGGTCAGAGTGTCCGTCTGCTGCACATATTCTTTCTTCTTTTACAGTCACAAATACTATGCAGGAAACTTTGTTAAAAAAAAAAGGAATACAAGAGGTAATATTGCTTGTATTTTTGGCATGGATATTACTAATGAATTCACATCCTACTGAATCACTCCCACAAACACAAATTGGCAATTTCTGTGTACCGAATCTTTGTGGAGAAACATGGCCACAGATGGAGTTGAAAAAAAAAGTCCTATTTGAGAACATTTTAGACTCTTGTGGTCTTCATATTGCAAATAAGGAAATCAGTTCACCAGGTAAACATAACACCTGGAAAAATTTCAGCTTACATTGAGAGGGATGTTGAAGCCATTTGCTCCGCATGATTTGGTGCAAAGTTCTGATTATTTTGTGGCACATTGATTTTCTCCACCAGCTACAAAGAGAGGACAGTCAGATTCTACTAAACAGAAGTTAGGCTCAAAAACCAAGTGTTTGCACGTGAAATTAAGTGGCTCTAAAGGGATTAACCAAGAAACTGCTTCCAAAAAGCTTGACTGTGTGTAATTGTGCGATAAATAAAGACATCAACAAATGCCATCCAAGTGCTTTGTTTAAAACACAGCTAGGAGGTTCTGCTTTTTGATTTTAAGCCTTAAAAACCCGGAATATGCTCCTTAAAAGGCCAGCGTTTATCTATCAAATTGCAATGGTAATTCTTGTTCTCATGTCATTCTTGTTTTCGCTCTCGTTGCTACCTTCTAACTTCTTCTGATGATTTTATTTGCATGTTCACTTATTGGTGCCTCTGAAATATTGTACATTAGGGTTCTCCTTCAATGTGTTTTTTGATGACACAAGTAGATAATATTTATTAATAAAGAGTTAAATAATGATAGCAAGGACTCACTATACATTACTGTTGTAGATTATCCTCAAAATATAGTCAATGTATTTGAAGTAAACACAAGATACTTGTGCCCTACAAAAAGGATAAGCATTTAGTGAGGACATCCCTAAATCCAGTTAAGCCCTTGAAATTGGCACCCATAGGTCAACCATGCAGACCGATAGGTAGCAAGAAGCCAGGACTTTGCCAGGGATGTCAACTGGGAGTCCTCCTTTGCTGATGTTAAGCTCAGTTTATATTCTTCTTCTTACTTTTTTTTACCAGCATCAGTGGACAAACAGGATACGTAGTAGGACTTACCAGTCAAAACTCCTCTGCATCCTGTAGCTATTAATGAGTATAAATGTGAATGATGTCAGCAAATATTTGAGTAGGTCACATAAAGAAAATACTGGTGTCCTGCAGAGATTCTGTTCCCTGTGGCTGACAAGAACACGCCAGCTTTATGGTAGTCAGATCCTTTGCTTGTACAGACATCCCAGATGTTGTTTGATGGGCGGTGCCAGTACAGTTTGTTTATTTTTGCTCTGACCTCACCTCACTGAGCTTTTCCATTTTAAATGGATACTTGGCCATGTCTTCATTTCCTGGGTAATGACACGTCTCTGCTAACTTTAACTGAGAGAAGTTAGCTCTTATTGCCTGACAATATTCAACATAATAATACTTCTTAGTACATCTATATGTTTGTCAGTGATTAAAAAGAAAGCTTGAATCCAAACAAACAAACTTAAGCCAAATACACCTCGAAGTAGCACTAGTACCTAAATGAAGTGTACTTTGTCTGTCAGGATCTACTCAGTGTGACATGGAAACAGGCTGGGCTAGTTACTGACAGTTTGAGATGTGAAGTTTCCACAATATATTTGACTATGAAGAAGTTATAGATGCATTTAAATAACGAAATATTCGTCATTATGACTTTTACTCATCCTAGTAATAGCTTTACAATGTTACGTCATTGCGTCATTAGCTATTACAAACAGCTAATGACGCAATTTTGAAGTATCCAGATTGCCAGAACAGGTGCACCTGCACAGGTGCACTTTCAAGCAGGTACTGCTAGATCCAGGCCTCTTGTGGGTTCAGGCTGTCCGACTTAGCAGGAAGTCGAGAGAAAAAAACCAAGTACATAATTGCCATTTGGCAAAAATGAGCATATGTTGACGCAGTTTTTCCAGCATGGAAAGGAATACGCTTTTTTGAAAAGGCCTGCGCCTAGTTTACACAGACATCTGTAAAGAAGAAGCGTATTAATACCATAAACAAAGTGACTCTACTACGAAAAGATAGCTCGTCTTCAGTGTGTGAGATGTAGACTCCTTCACTCAGACACAATGCCACATTGTCGTTCTGAGTCGGTTTGACTTACGGTGTGCTTGGTCCCGTCGTGAAAACAGAGCTGTTCAGGCTGCTAGCGAGAGGGCTAATAACAAGCTAGCGGCAATGCATCCCAGTGCACGCGCGAGTAAGAGGAGACTGGTGCGTCTTTTTGTCCGTCCAAGGGTGAAAACACCAGGAGGAAACAATGCAGAGTTCCTATCTAAAAGTACTTTACTAGCATATCCAGACGCAGTCCTGTTTTAACTGCGTTTTCCTTCTGTCCCTCCGTAAATACTCCTCTATCCTGTTCCTCAATGAAGCCAGAGGAATGTTTTACGGAACTGACGACACCGACGAATTCAGTTTGCAGACGCGCTACGGTTCAAAGATCGTCTATTGATTAAAGATGGATCTCTTGTTTCAAGCGATGGATCTGCTGTAATGTTGCCACAGTAATGTTTAGTTATTAGTCCTTGCTATTGTTAACTCTTGTGAATTATTGTCATTTATCTACTTGTGTCATCAAAAACATATAAGGACCCATTTTGCCACTTCATACATTTTTTTTTGCCAAATTTTAGCCCCTTTTCATAACTTTTTTCACTTCTCATCTGCCACTATTTGATCCCATTTCATCACAGTTATCAGCCATTTCTGCAACTTTTAAAACTTTTTGGACAGTTTTAAATCCTTACAACTACTTTTCCCAGCCCCTTTTTGCCACTCTCCGACTTTATTTACCCTATTTTTTGCCACTGTTAATCCTTTTTCACCACGTTCATCAATTTTTAACTGCATTTCAGTTTGTTGTGCCAATTTGTCACTTTAAACCCATTTAGGACATTTGTAACCTTATTCACTATTTTTTCTGCTGTCTATTGCCACTTTGAATCTATTTTAATAGGCGTTCTGCCTTTTTCCACTTGAACACAATTCTGCTACTTTTAAAAATCCCATTTCACCACCTTTTCTACCCATTTTGTCACTTTTAATCCATTTTAATTCTATTTTAAAGGGTTTAAAGTTCTAAGGACTATATAGTAAAGCATTATACAAACAATATGTGTTGATTTTATAAGTTTGGTTATTATTTAGGTAAAAAAAAAAAAATGGTTATCACAGCTCAACTTTACAATGGACAATGGTTTTGTTGACCTCCATGGGCCCCCAATTTGGCTGGGCCAAAAATCTGGGCATCAAAATCCATGAAGACGTTAACGCGTGTGCACAACTCACACGACTAATAGTATCTGGATCCTGTATGGAGTGAGAGTTCTTACCTTTCCTTTCAAACAATATCTACACATCTCTGAGAAGATCTTGCAGGTGATGTGCAGGTTTTAACAAGGATTTATGGCTGCTGTGAATCTAAAGGTTAGATGTTAAGTCAATTATTCAAACACATTCTGTCCTCCAGTGACCGAAGCTTCAATTTACTGTGATGATTTAATAACAACATAACACACACCCCAACCTCAAATAGTTACTATTTTACTATTTTGAGTGCAGAGCGCCTCTCTGTCCATAAAGGCGAATCCCTGCTCGTAATTTATAAACAGTTATCACCGTCTCTTGCGTGGCACCTTCATTATCCTGCTTGCAAGTGGCCCTAGAAAAAAGTAACTAAATTACTGCCCTCTGGTGGTCCGTAGTATATATTCAATTAAGAAGCTGCTTTTGTGCATTTTTTCATACGTGTATCAATCCAAACTAACAAGGACTTAAAAGATTAAATTAATGCCATATGGATAATCAAGTTGTTACATTATAGAAAATCTGAGAAGTTAGAATTCATCATGCAATTTGTCCATCAATATGCAATATACAAGGTTTCATTTAACTGTTTCAATACAGCAATTTGGCATTTTTAGAGAAAAGGAACATCAGTCAATGCATACTTAACTGACTTCAAAGAAATAACACATATATTTATTCTTGGTAGAGAACAAAGCATTTCAAAGATCAGATATACAGGGTCTACAAAAAGCATTCATCCCCTTGGATTTTATACCTTTTTATTTGATTTTATAATGTAAATAAGTGTTTACATAGATATTTACCCTCTCAAGGGACTGACCTAATTCAACAGAGGTCCACCCATTTGGTGCTAGTAGCCTCACAAGTAGTGAAATGGGAATCACCTGAGTGCAGTGAATGTTTCTCAAGACACCTGTGTCTGGAAGGTCCAGTCGTTGGTTCATCAGTATTCCTGGCTGTCATTCCATCACGAAGATAAAAGAACACTCAAAGCAACTGAGCGAGAAGGTTACTGAAAAGTAGAAACCAGGGGATGGATACAAAAAAATTTCCAAGGCACTGAATATCCCCCAGAGTTTAGTTAAATCAATCATCCAAAAAGGGCTGTTCACATCTAATCCACATGCACCCTGACAGAGCCTGAGCAGTTTTTTTGCAAAGAAGAATGGAGTAAAACGCAGTGTCCAGATGTGCAAGACTGATTGAGACCTATCCACACAGACTAAGTGCTGTGATTACAGCCAAAGGTGCATCTACCACTGTAGATACTGTCTTGAAGGGGGTGAATATCTATGCAATCACATATTTTACATTACAGATTTTTATTTGACATTTAAAATCTGTTTTCACTTTGATATTAAAGGGTTTTCTTTTATTGTCAAAGAAGCCAATTATATTGACCATGATCAATTTAAAAAGTCAATAAAAGGGTAACACATCCATGGGGTTGAATACTTTCTATAGCCACTATATATATTTTTGGTGATAGAATAGTTAAAACCAGAGTAAATAAGTGAAAGAGCCAGATTTAAGCACTTAAAGCTTCTTGCACTCATTTATGGAGTCCTTAGTGAAGCACTGAGAGCTACTGTTTGTTAGAATTGCTGGATGAGATCCTACTCACACTGACGAGACCGAAACAGTTTCTGCAGTCTGTCAGAATGTGATGAAGGAGGAGGGAAGTGAGAGCTGGGAAAGAGTGAACATTTTTATTAATGGACAGACTGGATGCTGAAAGAGTGTCAGAGCCAAAAGAAACTCTCACGGTATTTTTTCAAAGGGTGTGAAATGCTATATGATACTTTTTTTTTTACTAACAGAAGTGTGCATGAATGCAGTACAAATGTTCCAATGTCTGGTTCTTTTTGGTGCCAGTTTTTTCCAGGTGAGCATGGCGTGGTGTTTATGCAATCCTTCTTTTGCATGCTAAATACCTTTAAAACAATTAAAATGATTTACAGCTTGCAGACATGTGGACATTATAGTCTCATGCAACATAATTATCCACAGCTGCTGCTACTGCAGATGTTTGAGTGTACAGTGGTGTCCACTTTGATTATAGCCTGCAGCAGTCATACTCATGACAGCATCAATTTATTCTTATTACGATAATCAGTCACTGTTACTGCAACAAAAGAAGCATATATTTAACAAATTAGAGGACTGGTAACGGTACTTGAAAGCTGGGAGGGGCACTATTGTTTTTAAGTTGTACTTCAGGCCACTTTCAATGACCTACAAAACAGTAGGCAATGCTCAGAAATGGAAGAAAATACCAGTGTTAGAAGACAAATGTGCAGCATGCTATTTAAAAAACAAAAACAAACAAACAAAAGGTGAATGCTTTTATCAATCCAGTGCTGCCTGTGCTCAGTCTTATGACATGCTTTGATTTTGTGCATATGTGGATTAACTGTTATTGCTTCATTATGCAGAAATATTGCACTGATTTAACTTTCATGTGCTGTAAAATCATAGTAAACTACTTTCATTTGTTTTAAACCCCACAATAATTGGCTTTTAATGGAAAACATGAGTGATAACATGCACATATCTGTCGAGTACCACCCTTACTGTTGCATGTGACCACTTATTGTTGTTAGGGAAATTGCAGACTCAGCAGTGTGAGGCATTTCTCTTAACTGTCTTAAAGTCACCAAGAAAGTTTTTGATCCTGCATTAGTCAGTGACCACATTTAGTGTAAGTCTGGCCATAGAACAACTTGTTACTGGAATCAGGGGAGTGTTGTTCCTTACTCAGTTACTGGAGTGCAGACTCACCTGTTGAATCATGGGAAGAGACACGCAAATGTAGGGAAAGTTTTGTGCAGGCGCATTAACCAAATGTGATCGTAAATCAGAATGTTTTCTTCATCAGTGTTAATCCTCAGTGAAAGCCAGTGTTGGTTCTTCCTGTACCTGATACGCCCTCATGATGGCACCATACCCCATCCTTAAAAACAGCTAACGTACCACATCCACAGAGCAGGGATACACAAAGAGCAGACCTTCTATGTAAGCCAGTCCAGACTAATGAAAATCTCATCCTGCCATCCCTAAAGCCACAGCCTTAAATGCTGATAAAACTTTTCACATCTCAGCTCTGTAAGGAAATGATGAGTCCACATGAAGCAGCTTTTATGGTCATTTTCCTGATCATTTTGATGAGTAACAACCTTCGGAGCTGCTGGGAATGATCTGCTGAGTTCACATGTGAGTTTCTCTTCTTACTGTAAACTGAAGACTTAATAAGCGTGCCAATCACTGCCAGGCCATGAGTGAACAACAGTGATAAATGTTTTCAAGAAGACCCTGCCAGTGTTGATTGTCTTCAGCTAGGGGTGGGAATCACCAGTGGCCCCACAATACGATATTATCATGATACTTTGGTCATGATTTGATATTATTGCGATTTTAAGCATTTTGCAATACAGTGAGTATTGTGATACCATATATTGCGATCTATACCATTTTTCAACTGTTTGCTTTTTATTTTCATGTGTCATGTCCATCTCATTCATGCCCTGCTTGCATTCTTAATGTCCTTTCCCTGGTGCTGTGATGTTTGTTGTACTAACTTTCTCCTGCTCTATGACTGTCACTTCACAGACCTCACTGGACAAACAATTGTCCAAACAAATCATTTATTCCATTATCACAGACTTCAGTTTATTTTAGCAATTAATTTGAAAAATCGATACTTGGGGGACGAGACAGAACGATACTATGCTGAATCGATTTTTTTCTCCCACCCCTATCTTCAGCTAGATCGTTAGAAATCCATGCAGAGGCTGATAGCCTGTTTTAAGTGTTTACATCATAAAGAGATGCCCCCCTCTTTCTTAACAGCATTTTTTGGGCTTTCTGCTTTTGTTGAGATAGGACAGCAGAACAGAGATAAGAAAGATTGGAAGAGAGAGTTGGAGAAGACATGCACCAAGTAGAACAGAGACCTGGAAGCAATCCTGGAACAGTGTGTTTAGGACTCAAACCTCTTTATAAGGGTGCTACTACTACTAAACTGCTGACCTCATCTCTTTCATTAACACTCAAAACGTTTACAACTTACAGTTAAGGTTAGGGTTATGCTTGAGGTAAGGGTTAGGATATCAAAAGTTAAAAGTCAAAAACCTGACCTGCATAACCTGATTACAAAGTGTTGAATAAAGCCAAGTAAACAGTCTGCTTACAAGAAAAAAAGATTGTCCTCAGTGAAAACACTCTAACGCAACAAACATGGATGAGGCTAAAGCTCAAAAAGCTATGTTAGCTATGTAGATAACAGCTAATGTAGCAAATGTAGCCAAATCAAAAGTAAACAGAGCTACATTAGCTATGTAGATATTGTAACTACAAAGCTAATGCAGCAAAATATAAAGCAAAATTACAAACAAAGCAAAATTAGCTATGAAGATCTAGCTAAATTCTAATGTAGATAAATATAAAGCTAAAAAAAAGCTACACTTGGTACTTGGGTATAATTTTATATGGATAATGTAGCCAAGTATACAGCTAAGAAAAAATCTTTAGCTACAAAGATATTACCACATAGCTGATGTAGTTTTATCTAAAGCAAACAAAGCTACATTAGCTAGGTAGATAACATAACTGCACAGCTTATGTTGCTAAATATAAAGCTAACAGAGCTACATCAGCTATGTAGATATTGTAACTACATAGCTAATGCCACTTAACCTCGAGCTAACAAAGCTACCTTAGCTATGAAGATTTAGCTACATTCTGATTTAGCTAAATCTAAAGCTAAAACAAGCTACACTAGGTACGTAGGCATCATTTTTACATAATGTAGATAAGTATACAGCTGACAAAACATCTTAAACTACATAGATATAACTGCACAGCTAATGTAGCTTTCTCTAAAGCTACATTAGCTACATAGATAAAAATTACATAGCTAATGAGGCTAAACCTAAAGCTTACAAAGCTTCATCAGCTACATAGATAACACAACCATCTAATGCACCTAAATCTAAAGCTACGAAGATATCATTCTACATAGATAATGTAGGTAAGTCTTGAACTAAAAAACTTTAGCTACATAGATATACCTACATAGCTAATGTAGCTTTATCTAAAGCTAACAAAGCTACATTAGCTACATAGATAACACAACTATCTAATGCACCTAAATCTAAAGCTAGCAAAGCTAAATTAGCTGTGTAAGCTATAAAAGTTATGTAGCTAAATCTAAAGCTGACTAATTGTTTTCGGTAGCACAGCCACATAAGAATAAGGTGACCAGATTTCTGAAATGGGGGACATTTCCATTTCAGCAGACAAAAACCTTTACATCTGGTCATGGGTACTTCAGGTATTTGAGCAACGTTTTGCCTGGGGGGTGTAGCATTTAATACTTTACTATGCTAACAATAAAACAATGTATGTTGCTTTGGACAAAAGTGTCTGCTAAATGACATTATGATAAAAACTAAAATAATATGTAATGAATCAAATAGGTTATTAACATAACTGTAACTTGACTGAAAACTTTCCTCTGCTTCTTCTTATGTCAGTTTAACTTCTGGGGTGTTTCTTCATTCCCCAACATCCTTCTCATCTTTTCTTAACCTCCTTCCCTTCTCTGCTCCTATTGTAATGCTATCACATGATCAAAAATAAAACAACAACGACAGAAACATAGCAATTGTGAACTGGAGATAACCAGAGGATGTAGTATCTACACTTAAATGATTTATTCACAAATTATAGACATGATCAATACTCAGGATTAAAAAGTCATCCTCTGTAAATATTACAGATTACCAGAGGTCTCCAGGTGATAGCCACATTATGAAGGAGTGCTGGTCCAAAGTAATCTGATTTACAACTATTTTAACTGGACTAACTCTTTGCATGCATTTTAAGAGACCCATTTTGGTTGCGCCAATTCAATAATTCAAATTTTCTCACTGCATGTAAACACAAACACAGTCTGTGTTTCATCCCACAGTGGCAGTCAAACACAAGAAAAAAACTCCTGTGATGTAGACAGGCCGTGTATTTTTTTCCCGTACTAAGAGCTACTGACTCACGGGTGTTATAATCTTGAACAGTAACCCAAAAATTTCCCAAAAAATCATTTCATCTGTTCTGCATCAGGGGAAACAAAAACACTGACCTTGGCCCTGAGGTTTGCGGGTCCCTCTGTAGCTGTGAGAGAGCCATTCAGGAATCAGCCTGCATAAATATTACAGGTCATTGCCATTCAAGGTTTTTCTTTTACCTTGAAGGATTTTGTGCTTCTGTTTTTGTAAAGCGTGTGTTTTTAATAGAGCCGTAATATTAGCACAGGAGCCGTCAGAGCACAGTATGTCCTTTCCTTCTATTTTCATTCTCATGTGATTGATTCTTTTGAGTGGTGAAATCCTGAGAACTATCATTTAGTTATTCTTACCTCTACTCCGTGGTCTGTATACCTATATAAATCATATTTGTATTTTTTGGCCCTTCTCAAAATACTTTTCCCTAAACTTCTCATGTTGCGGTCTTATCAACCTTTGACGCCTGAGCATCAGTGAGAATCAAAGCAGAAGGCAGAGTGTTTTTGGTTACCCATCTGTGAGGGCCTACCTGTAAATGGTTTTCTTCAAACTTTGCACAAAAGTCCACTCTAACTCAAAGATGAACTTATTTGATTTTGGAGGTCAAAGGTCAAGCCCACAATGTAACACACAATAAATAATCTGATGCTAAGACTTGACATGGAATCTAATCAAAACCCATTGGCCGAAAACTGGTAAATAATTTCTAGTATTGAACTGACAGGCTCAAGAAAATGGTTCTTATTTGTTAAATGGAAATACATATGATTGTTACTGATATAAGTGCATTTTGAATATGATATTGCTGTAGTTTGTGTTTCCCAGTCATTCATACAGAAGCTTTTGCATGTTGGAGGCATTCAGTGTGTCCATGTGTGCCAGCGATGTTATTAATGCTTCCTGAGTTTATTTTGCTTTGATATCAGCTACCTGTACTTGGCAGAGCTCACCGTAGCTTGTTAAAAACACACAACATGCATTCGCATAATGGGATACACACACACATATTCAAACAGCTGTGGCCAAATGAGCGGGCTGTGATCAGAAGTGTTTGCCTGAGTTGCCAAGTTTGGTGTTTTACAGCTGCATTTGTTCCTGAAATGTGCTGTTTTATGGTGCACTCCAGGTCACGCACTACATCTAAACACTGCCAGAGTCAAAAGCGGATTGCATGTACCCCCTCACCTCAACGCTGCCACACACAGGGGGGAGTAAAAGGTCTGCCCACACACACTAAGCAGGGCATAACCCACATCAAAGCAAGAGCACTAATCCCACCAGGAAACAGGGAATCCATAGACTCAGTCATGAAAGGAGGACGAAAACGCATATGAAAGAAAATAAATACGAGTTATCTCCAAAATATTTACACCAGCTGAAGTTCATAAGGAGTCAATGAGAGTGTGGAGATACTTCCTCAGACTTGTTGTGACATCTCAAGAGGCTTTCAGGATTATTTGTCTTGTGGTCAAACTCTTGGGACAAGTGAGCTCATCTTGGAATATTCAGCAATGAGAAAAATAAGATATTGCAACTAGACTGTATTTTGTATCCAAGGAAAGTCATGTGAAATTACAAATAACCACGATTTAACAAAAGAACATCAAAAAAACTAATAAGAACATAAAAGAAGTGCTATCATTTTAAAGCTTTTATGTACGTTTGTGTGACTCTTACAGAGTTTATCTGCAGAGTTGAAATCCCAAAGTTAAACAGGGCATTTAACCAAAATCCAAAGAAAACCCCTGAATCTTGGGGGTTCCCTTCAGACCAATATTTCAATGCCCTGTTTGGGAACTTCCAGGACCTCCAACATACTGTGTATCCAGAGGAATCCTTTTTCCAATCAAGGAGCTTAAAGGCACCACTTTGATCCCTTTCTCCTCTTTTTTGAAACAGTTCTGAGGAACCCATATTTTTTTCTTTTACTTGAGCCAAAAAGCACTTAAATTAACCTCAGAGCTTTCAGGAGCTTTTAGCTGGTAGAAACGGGGGTTCAGTTCACAGAGGAAGGGCGCTAAATGGCCACCTGGTGGGGCTGTGGGAGAGGGGAAATAAGCTTGAGTCAAACACGCCACAGATGAAACACTGAGTGGTCATTGGCTTTATGAGGAAACCAGTAAAAATGAAAGAGACAACACCTTACCCTAACTAACAGACTGACACTATGGCCTTAAAAATGTAGCATCACTATGGTGTAACTTTCTCTTCTTTGTACCAGAAAACAACGGAGATACAATTAATGAGTTAATGTGAGAGTAACTTACCTCACATATTGACCAAGCTGTGCTCTAAGATCTTTCCACATGCTCACGCTCAGACACTGGTGCTCTTTCCTTTGCCTGTGGTTTCAGTCTGAACTCTTTGATGACTTTATTTTATCCAGCCCATGAGATCCATTACATTAGGGTGACTGTACTCTGCATTGAGTCTAGTCTGGTTTGGTGTGGAGATTTCCATCACACCAGTCAGATGGAAACCTTTGGAACGCTCCTGTGGCAAAAAAATGGAAAGAAAAGACAAAATGACGTCAGTGAACGATGCTTGATTTAGTAAATTTGGTAAGAATGATAATATCCTAGAAATATCTAATAATTCAAGAATATATTTCTGTCTCCAGCTGTCAGAGTTTATTAACTGTTTCCATTCTTTTGATCTTTTTTTTTTTTTTGCTTGGAAAAACCTGTTGCTGTCAAGCATCATTTGCCAGTTTGGGATTGGTGAAGAGAGGATCTTTCTATCAGCATAACTACCTAACTAACCCACTAACCAGCCAAAAAACAAACAAACAAACAAAAAAAAAAAACAACCACAACATTATAAAATACCACCCCCCAGCTACACAAACAGGAAAACTACCTACATATTATCCTATAAAGTCCAGGGTTGAACTAGTCAAATAAACAGTCAGCCAATGAAAAATGTTACGAATCAACTAATTCCATCCATCCAAACAACCAACTCTTCACCCTAAGTCCAAACAAACCAATCTACATACCCACTAACCAATCAGCCAACCACACCACAATAAAAATCATACAATCAACCACACAAAAAACAACCAACTAATAAACATATTCAGAACCTACAACTAACCAACCAACCAAAAAAGAAAGAAAAACCAAACAACCAAACAAATCACAGTCTTATCATTTTACCAACCAATCTACAAATGCACCAACTACATAATGCAACCAAGCTACCAACTAGTTAGCCAGTCATCCAGCCAAAAACTCAACCCTGTAAAAAACACAACACAGCTAACAAACCAGCAGAGGTGGAAAGTAACTAATTACATTTATTCAAGTTACTGTAATTGGGAAGCTTCTTTGTGTACTTTTACTTTCTGAGTACTTTTCAAAATCACTACTTTTACTTTGACTCAAGTACATTTTGATGGAAGTGTTGTAGTTCACTACATTTAAAAAAAAGCAAAAAGTACTGAGTAAAAAAAAAAATCAACACTAAAAGCCAAAACGAGGAGGTTCTAGCCTTCTGCCAACAAGAAAATGTCCAGAAGTTTGACTTTCACAGCACATGATGGCCAGTAGTGAGTAGTGATGTGTCGGTTGCGAATGAGCCAGCGCTATGTGGTGGCTCTGTAGTGTGGACGATGGGAGCCGGCACACTGTTGAGAGTCCCCCCCCCCACCCCCTCCTCCTTCCTGCACAAAAAAAGCACAAAATAAAGGGAGGATATTTCCTCCTCACCGTTCTGCCACAGCCAACATCTTAAAGACACCTCCTCACTGACATAAGCGCTATGGTTGACATCATATGTGTGTGGTAATGCATGTGTTTGTGTGTACGACATTTAACCAATCAGATGTGATAACAGAAAAGCTGGAGGGGAGGGGGATGATGTTGCTCAGAGCTCCATGATCATTCAGTCTCCACTCTCAGCAAGAAAGAGAGGAGAAAATGTAGCTATGTAAATATCAGCAACCAGTAACAATACATTTTTTATGAATAAGGACGTACAAGGTTGTGTAATATCGTTTTTTGTTTTGTTTTGTTTTTTGAAACATTATGTAAAATATAGTCATTATTTGAGTTTTATGGTTTATTTTTTTCCCTATGTTCCATTTAGAGTTTGATTTATTTAGGAAATATTTTAACAAAGCAGTGTTATATATTTTATCATTATTATTAGTTATAATTTAATGGAAATCACAGAAGACTATGCATTTTTGTATTTAATGTAAAAACATAACTCACAGCTTTCAACATATTAAAAAGTTATTTTTAATCAAGTGTTATGTAAAATTTGTGCTATTCTGAGAATAAAAGGATTTAGTCCAACAATTTTCTAAAAAATACATGCAGTTATATCAAATATTGGCAAATATAGGTAGATTAAAGCTGTGAAAAGTGGTTAAAAGATGTAAAAAAGGATAAAGCTAAAAAAACGTTAAGAAAGGCAAAAAAGTCTTCAAATGGTATGCAGTAGTTAAAAAGTGGCAAAAATGGGTTAAGAAATGCAAGATGGTGGAAAACACTTACCTAGTAACAAAGATGGGTTAACAAAGACAAAAAAAGTGGAATAAAGGTGAAAAGCAGATTAAAAAAGTGGCAAATATTGGTTAAGAAAGGCAAAATAGGCTGAATAAGGGTGAAAAGTTGTTATAAAAAGTGGCAAAATGCAACCAACCAACCAGCCAGCCAACCACTTAACCCCTGAACAAATCCCTCTATCAAACAAACTCAGACCAACTAACCAACAAACAAAGTTGTTGCTGTTTTAATGCCAGACATCTCCACAGAGGGCACTGTAATGCTTTAACTCCAACACAAATGAACAACAGAACAGGAACAAAAGGTCTGCAGGAAAAAATAAGTAGCAGGAAAACTCTGAGTCAGTATTGACTTCTTTACAAGTAGTGCAGAGATGAATAGCCATGAGCATGGTAAACACATTGAATCCAATGTTACAGTGAAATATGCACCCAAGGTGCCAAAAATGTGTCTGTTTACAATGTAACAGCATAATATGAGCCTCACTGGAGGATTTTTCTTGAAAGAATAAGGTCCAAATATATGTCAGACAGACCACTGACAGTGTGATTACAGGCACTATTAATAAGCCAGATACAACTGCATAGATATACATTAGAAATGACAGAGAACTGTACTTTCTTCAGACAGATTTGAGCCATATTTCTAACACGTCACTAAGTGGCTCTGTTAAGTGTTAGGCCTCATCCTTGCCCCAGAACACACAACTATTACCCTCTGCTCACCTCTGCACCCCCTGTAGTCTCAACAGCAATGCAGCAGGCCAGATGTGAGGGACCTGGAGGTGCAGAAAGATCCTGTCCAGCCCCCCTCAGAGATTCCCCAACTCCATTTGGCCTACATGTTTCAGAACAGGCTGTCAACTTCAGTGCCAGGCTCCATGTGATGGAGGTCTGGAAGACAGGCTGCTGTCACTGGGCATGCCCAGCTGCAGCACGCAGATATGATTTATAGGGTGTGTACATGCAGGCATGTGTGGGTGCACGTCTATTTTTATTATCTATTTCTATCCCCAGTATTTAGCCCTATTTTTGCAGGATTTTCCTTTTAAAAACATGCTCACTAACATTCCTAGAGTACTTCTTGCTCTAGAGACATATTGGCCTTATCACAATGAAGTATGCAGTAAATATGTAGTTTATATCCTCATGCAAACAGAGGAGACTGATGTTAATACATTCAGAGGCCGCTTACATTGTTTAACATGCAGTAAGAGGAATATTATGTTTATCTACAAGTATTTCCAAAGACTAACATCTATGAAAACTCAAATTCCTAAACTCCTGAACTCCTGATGAGCGCTGAAAATGTAAACTAGTTCCATGGGATTTCATTAATATAGTGTATAACCCTCCTCAGTGTCAGTATAATGGAAATTCCACTGTGATATTGACTTTAATAATGGTATTTTTCCATGTGTGCTGCAGAGCATATCTGTAGGACTTTGTGCAATCAGTCACAGGGCAGAATTGTGTCCATTTCTCTTGGGCTTTCCCTCCCTGGAAAGCGCAGAGAGAAAGATAGATGCTTCCAGTACTTTTAAGCCATTAAGAGGGTGAGCAAACATCCCCTTGCAACCTTTTAAAATGACATGACCATCCCTTCCCTCCTGCAAAAAAAAAGCAAATAGCCTCTCCTGCTATTTCTTTATTTCCTCATCTGCCTCTCTATAAGGTGTACATAGAATAAAAACAGTTGTTGGCTTCTATGTCCAAGCTGCTATTGAAGTGATAGGACAGGAAGTGGATACTCTCACTGTATATCCATCTGTAGAATGAAGGAAGGATGCTGTCTTAATGTTTTAACAGAAAAAAAAATCAATCACCTTTTCCTTGAAGGCCAAAACAAAGCTGAAAATTTGGCAGAACTGGTTCATTAAAGCAGGAACTCCAACTCCTTTTAAAGAGACTCACAAGCTTGTCTGGAAGTGAATCTCTCAACAGAGTTAATTTATAGAGAGCTTATGAAGATTTAGGTAAGCAGGGGGCCATAGCCACCCAAATAGCCCCTTCCTGAGTCTCCCTACAGTGGCCACAAATCCCCATCAAAATGAACTCAACTGTCAAATCTATTAAAATGTGAGGCCAAAAATGGGTCAGTGTAGAATAGCAAATGTTGAATTTCAAGGAAATATAAGGGAACCCTTAAAACAATACATTAAGACCTACCAAATAATAATAATAATAATAATAATTGCACAAAAAGGGAAAAAAAAAAGGCAAAATTGGGTAAAAGTGGCAAATATTGGCAGAAATAAAAGTGGTGAAAAGTGGTTGAAGAGTGGCAAAAATGTGTTAAAAGGTGCAAAAAAGTAGGGATGCACAATATTATCAGCAGTATTTCAGTATCAGTCAATAATAGCTTTAATAGTTAATTATCAGTATAGGCCGATAATAAAATTTACGCCGATCTGTACGGCCGATAATGTGACGTCATAATTAAGCACATGCGATGACGCCGGACGTGCGCCAAACAACAAAGTCAACATGTCAGCTGTGTGGAAGAATTTTGAGGTCTGAGAACGAGACAGCAAAGCAGCTGTTTGCTTCACTTGTAAAGTACATGTGAGGAGGACTCGACAACTCACTTTAACACCAGCAGTTTAATTTTTCATCTAAAAAAACCATCACCCTGATGACTACAAGGACTGTCTTAAGGTAAAGATGACAAAACTTTGTGCCAGGGAAAACTTGTCAACGACCTCTACTTAAGTCATTTGACAAAGCTAAAATATAAAGCAGCGACCAACCAAAGGTAAGGAGCTGAACAGGAAAATCATTGAATTTATAGCTCTTGATAATCAGCCTTTCAGCGTGGTAGAATGAACGGGCTTCTGTGGACTAATGATGCATTTAAAGCCCCACTATGTTATACCTGGCAGGCACTTATAGCCTTACCTGAACTGCCAAACTTTGTTTCCAGTCACGTAGAAAAAAGCTAAACACATTAGCTTCACCACATATGGACATCAAGCATCCGCCCTGTTAGCATGTTGAGCCTCACTGCCTCAGTGGATAGATGAGGGTTTCACTCTTAAAAAGCATGTCCTGCACTCACAGGAGCTCTCTGGTTCTCTCTTTTCGGATATGGAAAGTAGAGAAAAAGAGCGTGCGTGTCGTGTTACATGACAGTGTGCAAAACATGGAAAAAGCCATGGCGCGCACTCTGCAGCTGGCTGTGCATGAAGGTGTCCTGCCTCCAGCATTGGAGGTGCAGAGTGGAGCGTGTGGTGTGCTACTGTGTTGTTACAGAGCTGTTTACGTTGAAATGCCCTTATAACTTGGTTACTTAGTTTGTGTTGTTAAAAGTAGAATCAGCAGAACTGCTCTAGTTGAAGTTTTATTCCTTTTGTTTATCTTGAGTCTCAAAAATTTAAAAGCCAGAATAACTGGAGTGAGCCCACACATGGATCAGGAGAATTTACAAACACCACACAGAAAGGTCCTTTCAAACGGGGAATCAAACCTGGAACCTTCTTGCAAGGAGGCAACACCTTTAACCACTGCACCAAGGAGTTAATTCATAATTAACAAAAAGACATGTAAACAGAAACTCACAGATGGTTGACTTCTCAAAAACCTTAATACAAAGGATTTAAAACAGGTTGCTAGGGTTAAATTTCATGGTGAATGGACTGTGCTTATATGGAGCTTTTGTCTTCCGTCCATCTAAAGCACTTTTACACTACATGTCTCCAGGGAAGGCTGGTATAGATGGGATAACAGGGCCTACTTTTGACCTACTTTTCTTGTATAATAAAGAGGAGGACATTCTTTAAATATCTTACAACAATCATAGTCTTGGAGACCTGGCTCATATTTTCTACTCAATATTGTTTGGCAAAATAGACTGATTCTCAAGCTTAAGTTACTGTGACTGCAATGCTGATTCTGTTATAATGACAACATCCACTATGTGTTTGCATCAGGCTAACAAAAATGATGTGCACATCCTGATCAATCTGTCAGAAATTCTGAAAAATCTGTGTCACCATGTCTGCTTCTGCCTGTGTGTCTGTCCTGATTAAATTTCAGGGTGAACACATTTGTGACCCTCACCACCCTCAGTGCGAAGAGAAAGTGAGTCAGATCTGGCACAGTAAAAGCTGCCGTTATCCTGAAGCGAGTTTTACAGCTCAGACGTGTGTGCTCAGCCCACCTGTTTTCTTTCCAACTTACAGAATTTTACACTTTCTCGGTTTTCCCTCCTCTCATTTTTGTATTCTCTCCAACATCACTGTTCCATGTTTTATCCCTGATGGACTCCTTTAAGGAGCACTGTGCACAAAGGGTCCAGAAAAGCTTCTAGTGGATGCATTTTTGGAGCACTGCAGCTTGGTTCTGACATGTTTGGATTGAAAATGCCACAGGTGACATTGTAAAATGAGAAATTACATTTTGCTGGGAGTTTCAGTTATTCCTTCCAAGAAGGCATAGACTCAAGACCAGCCCTGGGGTTTTATTTGAGAAAGTAGCATGCTGTTTCAAGTAGTGGGTGGATAAATGTAAACCTTGTTTCTTCTGCTTTCTCTTGTTCTCTTTGGCCCAATGTGACTGTCAGAAATGAAATGTAATGATAGATATAAATTCCCAATTTTGAATGGAAGAGGTGGGGTTTATGACCTATACTGCTGCAAGTCAGTAGGGGGAGCGTTAGATATTTTGGCTTCACTCCCAGATGGTGGTTGCACCTTCTATCCTGATATGAAGCCACTGATAAGACCAAACTGATTTATTATGACTTTGGGATGCAAAGTGAGTCTCTTATGAATGTAGCTCTAAGAATATGGTGGATTAAATTTCTCAGAGTCTTTGTGTTGTGTTTTATCCTTGAGCTGCTTTTTACAAAAATGAGAATAACAAAAATGCTCCTTCTTTCTAAAGTATCCTTTCTTCAACTATCTAAAATAGTATGCACACACAGGCACACACTCGGCAGCTGTATTTGAGATTGTAGATCAGGAGACACAGTGTCCTTATATGGTGTAATTTCTCCCTCTGTTCTGCTGGCTGGACTGAACCTCAGCGTGTTTGCAGAGTTTATGAAAACCTGTGAACTTGGATCAGCAGAGGACTTAGCAGGAACAAAGACACTAGAGCAGCTCTTCAAGTGATTTCTTTGTAGTCATTGTGATGACTGTTGTTACGGCCAGGGATTATTCACACCTGATCAAATCTGTACAATGTCTGAATTCCTTTGAGTTTTTTCCCCTCTTTGATTAGAAGACACTTAAAGCTAGGCATATGCTGTTCTCATGGATAAATGTGATGAAACAGTTCAATGAGCTCATAAATAACTGTACAATCCACTATATGAGACACACTTCTGATAACTATTCATCTGAATTTGGCTGCATTCATGCGGCAAAATCAGGGAAAAAAAAGCTCAGAATTAAAAGGATCTGCTAGTAGCTTTGCTTTTACTAGGCCTTACTTTGCAAAGCTCCGGCCTACAGTGTTTGTGAGGAACCGAAAACGGTTTTGGCCAAGTAGTGTCATTTGAGGATGGGTGGGGTTTAGCTGTACTTGAAGCTGGTAACTATAGCTGCCACCAATGCTGTGATTAGCTTGGATGTAGCCACATGTAGCAGCTGTTTAACCAAACCAAGACCATGCTTCTGTATGAAATAAAGAGCAAAAAACAACACTAAAAGCTCTTCTTGATGGAACAGATGTTTTTGTTGTCCTCCCAGTCTGCTTTGGCATGAGTTTGTGATGGTTACGGGTGGGATTTGCTGTGTATATAATAGCTACTGCAGTGGTAGCTATTAGCACGGGTGTAGCTGCAGTCTGGCAGCAGTTAAATTAAAACTGGGTAACATTTTCCTTTAAAACAAGAGTAAAGAGCCACATTACAAGCTTGTCTTGGCAGAGATTATTTTTTTGCACATCCTTTGAATGGCTTTGGCGAGAAACTCTCAGAGTTTCACAGAGAATTCATACATTACGGCAGCACCAGCCTGTAGAGCTCAATTTTCAACCCAAGCTGCACACGCCAGACTACCTAATTTTGTCTTGTTGCTCTGATTGGCCCATACTGAATGTGACAGACAGTTTGTCCAACCAGCTTCTTCCTACCGTTACCACACGTTTTGTATGGAAGGTTTCCTGGATGAATGTTTCACATATCCATGCACCCTTGTCTCAGACTTTGTTTGGCTGTTCACACTGCATTTGAATTCCAGTAGTTTTATTTGTTAGGGACAGATGCAATATATATAGACAACTGAGAACAGTCATCTCATACAAATATAGTGTTAACAGTGGATGCTTATTTGCAACACCCTTCCCTAAAATGTGCTTTCAACAATGTAGCAAAAAAAAAAAAAATCAGATATGAGTCACATATGAGCAAAAGAAGCTGATTTCAGTTGCTATTTTAAAGATCTATTTTGAGGCTTTTTGCGCCTTTATTTAGAGAGGAGGACGGTGGCTGGAGAAACAGGTATAAAAGAGTAGGGGAAGACAAATTATTGTGACATGCAAGTCTTGTCAAATCGTGGTTGTGGGTTATCACCCCTGACATTCAGGTTTGCCCCCAACATTTGATGACGCGTAGTAATGATGCAGTGAGGAATCTGGTTAAATCTGTGTAGTCTGAACCAGCCCCAAGACATGCCAACTATGTCAAGAGTGCTCACAATGTCAAGATACATCCAACCATCGTCTTGAAGGTTTCACTAAACCTTGAATAAACATAATTTGACTGTACTGGCTAGGTCATGTGCCACAAGTAACTACACTGCTTTTACAGTCTTCATGCAGTTTAGAATGAGCTCAAAACTTTCCTCTCCGTCCTCCAAATGACAGCGTGTGGATAAACCATTGAGATGAAACCAAGCAAAACTAGCCATAAAACCAAAGCAATTCCCACATTCTCTAACAAATCCTCATTTTACTGAAGAAAAAAGTCAAAAGAAATAGCTTCAACTTTATTGCAGCTTAAACTCCACTCATTGTGACGTCTGAGAGCCTTTCATTGTGGCTTAAAGTGAAAGCTGCTCATCTTAGCACCGCAGTTGCTGCTGATGTTCCTAAGACATCTGTCCTTCATATTTAAGAAACACATTCAGCTCAGTGTTTATTGTGCCCTGCAGTAACATCCGGCTCATCTGAGAGTATGTACAGTATATCCCACATAAAGCAGAGAAAGATCTTACCAGTGTAGCTCCATGTGTGGAAGCTTAAGGACCAGTTTAATTCCTTTGACTGCTCCAAGCTTGGACAGCTTTGGACTGCCAGCGCTGAGATACAGCAAAGAGGGGTTTTTATATCCTGAATTATAACCAGGATGTACAAAGTAAACTTCAATGTCTTCTTTTCAAAGCCCTCAATGAACTCTTTCTCTCTCCCGCTCAGTCTCAGAAGTGGGTCAAATGGTCAAAAGGGAAAAGATGAATATACATGAATCGTTGTATATAGCTTCGAGTTCCTGCATGAAGGGAAGTTTTTAAATGAGAGACTTTCTTTGATTCAGAGGAACTTTAAACCTCAGAATGTACTGGTAATGAAGTCCAAAGGCCATCTTTTAATTTCTTCTTCTGTGTTTTCTCAAAAAGTGGCTCAGTGTGAGTGGTTGCTCTGTAGAATCAACCTAATTGACCATTTTAATCCTAGTCAATCCCAATGCTTAAATTCTTTGATAACTTTCTGTCCCCTACATTGTCCTGACCTTCAACTGTATATAAAGATGGCTGGAGCTGCCTGTGAGTGAAGTCAAAGTAGCTGGCACCCCACCCCACCTCTTACCGGCTGCCAATCAGGCACCTGATTGTCAGCACCTGGGGATACCAGAAGCTCAAAACAAGAGTCAACAGCAACAGCAGAATAAGCTGTTTGGTATTGGCAAAGAAGATCTGGCATTTTTTTTCATGGGTGCAACCCCCATACTCAGCTCTGCTGCTCATCCTACAAATGCATGTTCCTTACAAATGTAGCACCATTTAAAAGGGAAATAAACAGGCTTTCCAACAGTATAAGATTTTTTGCCAGGTTAAAGATAAAAGGTTAAACCTAGTGCCTGGACTTTGGGGATCTTTGATGTTTCATCAGCACTAAGGTGTGCTTTGGTTTGCACTGGTCGTGGTGTCTGTTCCACAGTTTTATGAGCCAGCTCCCCTCATGTCTTAGCTTCAAATAATGATACCAGTGCAGTAGTAGTGTCTGTTGCATGGGTATTTTGCTTCAGTTCTGTACATTTGAAATAGGCAGAGACATATCATTGGGTTTGGGAAGAGTGATTAAAATTCTATATCCAACTTTTTAAAGGGAATGACTGTGGTGTTTTTATTCTTGGTTAATATTCTGTCATTGTATTTTGTGCAGTTCCTCTGTAGAAGAAGAGCTAGTGCAAGAAGACTAAGATTCTTTCTCTTGTTTTTTTTTTTTGTTTTTTTTTGTGTGTTGAAAAAAATGCTTCCAACAAAAAAGAAATCATGGTACCACAGCATCCTTTCTATCAAACCACTGCATTGCAGAAGCACATCATCCTCCATAAGTTGGTGATTGTGAGTTGGAAACTTGGGGTTTGATACACCATGGAAGAAAGATGCTCTCTTATACAGATTTTCTTAGAGTAGGAGAATGTTGCATGATGCAAAAACAAAACCTGATGCAAGGTTTGCAGTGACTCATTTCCATACATATAAAAAACAGGTTGTTTCAAGCCTTCAGAGTCTCACTTGACAAATAAATCCAAGCATAATAGGCGCACATGTTGCCTAATGGCTCTTTTCTTGCTATAAAGGATGGACAGATTTGTGATCAGCTTGCATTTGTGTTCACACATGAGCATATACGCGCAGGCAGCATTCTCCACACGCTTTACTAAAGCTCTGATTTATTACCTCCTGTCTGTGTGATTGTAAATTTCATTCTTGCCTCTCTTTGCCAAGCTCAGATTTTCTTGTTTGCTTCAAAAAAAAAAAAAAAAAAAAACCTGAAATTGATTTTTGTTTCTCGGTTTATGCAGGATTTAATCTTTTTAGATGAATAAATCACATATGAAGAAGGTGTAAGTGGACACAAAAGGCATGCAAAAGATGGAGGAAAAAATATTTCTTGGACGAGGTTTTGACATAATCTGTCTAAGCGAATATGTTTATTTCACATTCACTCAAACTAACTGCAGAGGCTGCAAATGGATTCAAAGCCAAACAGTGAATTGTTCGATACTCATGTGGAAACGGCTCGGTGCAGGATCTGGAGTTGTGAACGCGCATCTGTTTTAGGTTTGACTGAATGTTCTAGCAGCTTCAAAGATGTCACAGTCATATCTTAGCAACACTAATCTCACAAATTCTTCATAGTCACTCGCTGAAGTGTGGAGGCAGGGTGATAGGAGAAGTCAGGTGTGTAAGGGGAGCACAGAGGCATAATTTCATCTTTTCAGTCATGCTGCATTCTGAACTTTGAGGTGTTTAATGCCTTTTTTGACTTTTTGCACATTTTATACATAAATTACTTCCAAGGGGCATCAGCTTACCACTTAGGTTTGTTTTTCTTGCCCCTCATAGTCAATCATCCTTGAAGCCTTTCTCACCCCGCTTAAGCACTTTGTATTTTGACTTTTTGACCTCTCAACCCATGTCTTGTTCCCTGGAGGCTTTACTGAAATATAAAACACAGACAGCAGACAGAGCCTCCATTTGCATTTCAACCAAGAAAAAGTACCGAAAATGATTTTTTAGGTGCAACTCCTCTTAATTAAGGCCTAACACTAACCTCAGATTGAGGACCCTTTTGAAACTAGCCGTACTTATATATTATCATTTCAGCCCTTGGCTTGTTTTTGGGATCCTAACATGCCTATAAAGTCCCAGGAACCTTGAAGAGAATTGTCCCCCAGTGGAAATTTTTGTTCAGTAGTGGAATTGTTTAAGTCCAATGCACAGAGGTAAGAGCTAAAAGAGTCTCTTGAGTCCATATTGTTGTACAGGAAGTGCATTTTAAACAGTTAAATGTCAAATTTGGGCCCTTTTTTGGCTGTTTTCAATTACCATCACAGATGTCCCATCTGAAGGATCTCCTCCATAAGACTTCATTGGATTGTCTCCAATTTTTTTGTGCTCTTTCTAGACAAGATGAACATCCACATTTGTATGAACTGGGAAAACTTTTTTTCTATATTTTTTAAGTGTGCCAAATACATCATTATTATTTTTTGTGTCACAGCGCCCCCTTCTATCCACTGGAAATGTCCCCTATGATTGCTAATTTTGTCCTCAAAACAACTCCAAACATTCAGTCCCTGCACACCATTCATCCTAGGCTTATGATTTTAGGTCTGTATATGGATCATCATCAGACCTACAGAAATGCCTCTTGGACCCATGCCCAAATCCCAACAGGAAGCCCACCAGCTTCATCTAAATTTCAAAATAAGGCACTTTCGATGGTGCCAAATGACTTCTGTATACATCATTCTGTATTCTACAGTTTCTGGAAAAACAGCATTATCACACTGAAAACTCCCACATGAAAACATTTCATCATGGCGCCCAATACTGCCAACAGGAAGTGGCTCATTCAGGTCATTTGTTTATTCCTCTTACTATGCTGAACCTATCAAGCTCAGATTTGTTTTTAAATGAAGTCCACAATAATCGTCTACAGTCTTGACATGTTTCATTAATGGCCGCCATTGCCTAGCGTGCATGAAGATATCTCGCCAGTTTCACAGGAAGTCGCCATAACTCCCATATGAAACATCTGATTTGCTTCAAATTTTGCATGTATGATCAAGGTCTGCCCCTCAACTGATTCAAAGGTAAATTTTTTTTTTCAAAATTGTTTTGCTGTAGTGCCCCCTACTGGCAAAGGAAGTGGCACACTTGAGCCATATCTTTATTTCTATCACTGAGTTGAACCTATCAAGTTCAGATTTTGGTTTAAAAAATCCCTCAATATTTCTCTAAAATATTGACACGCCTTACTTGCAGTGCTGACCATTTCTGATATCTAGCTAATTTCGCAGAAAGTTGCCATAACCCTTATATAAAATATTTTATTTGCTTCAAATTTCACATGTATGATCAAGTATGTCCCTCTGCATATGCAAAGGTTACTTTCACTGTTTGCAGCCCTAGTTTTTCCCTTCTGCTTTTGTAATAATTTGGTTTGTGAGCCAGACTGACTGTAAGAGAACCCCGTAGAGAGATCTTCTTTCATCACATGGGGCTAACATACAAACAAGTAAATCAATACATAAATAAATTGCTCTCTTCAACCATAAGAGGACCCAAAGGAGACAGAGAGGAAAAGGAAGGAGAAGGTCAAGTGTGCACACCAGAAAAAACAGCACCTTAACTGAAGCTCTGCATACATAAAGTAGTGTTTTCAATGGAGAAATTCTTTTTTATGAATCTAAATAAGCAAAGAGAGGAGGTAAAGAAAGGGATTAGAAATAGGAGCATTATCTCAGAGGAAAAAAAGATTACTTCATGACTTATTCATGCACCCTGTGCTGGTTAGAGTCCCATGGGGAGAATTAGACGAGAGGCAGGCCTGTCGATGTCTCCAGCACCAAGAGGTCACATCAGACCTCTAAGCAAGTAGGCAGAATCTCTCTAAATGCAGTCTGCCCTTTCTAACCCAGTGAACAGATTTACCTCCACATGAATATACAAGAAATGTGTCTTTGGGATATGCATCATCATTTCTTTGTTCAGCAGAAGCCTCTTAAGTGGATTTTAGAAGTAGATTAATGAATTATTTGTCCGGATGAGGAAGGCTTTGTTCAATGCCCAACATCTCCAATCTCCCTCTTTGGTGACTGTTATTCAAAACTAAAACAAACCTCACAACAAAATATGAACAGTGTTTGAATAGACAAACAAAAACATGGACTCCATTGGCTGCAGGCTACAGCACAGGCCCAGGAGTTAACCCAATGATTGCATTGGCTGCAGAGTGTGACAATCCAAACCATACCACGCAGAGAGAGGCGGCACGCTGGAATGACATTAGCAGATGGATGTGATTCACTGTGCAGGAGCTCCCTCGGTTGACTTTGAACACACAAACACTTAAATGTGGATTCAAACGGCTCTTGGTTGAGCTCCAGCAGCACCAGAGCTACAGTTCGTTTTATTATTGGGAACTTAATGGGACTCAGCGTTGTGGTGTTGACTTGGTTTAGCGAGGCAGCTATTCATTATGTTATAGGGCCCTGTGAGGGCAGACTGCACTCAACTATTCTGTTTGTGGAGTTGATTGGAATATTTGATGCTGCTGTGCTACTCTGTGGTTGTGTGTGCTGCTTGGATCTGCACAATGTTTAAAAGAAGCATGTTTTCAATTAATGCTTTCTTAGCCAAAGAGCTGAGTTTTGTATGATGCAACCTCAGACAACAGAAAGGAGAATAATGATTTATCAAATTATTATCTTGGATGGAGGGCCAGTGAATCTGTGCCCTAAAATACTTGGTCTCTTTTACTCGGTGAGTCAGACTTAATAAACACAACAAGGATTCAGATGTTTTTTAGCGTCTGCCTTTAAGCACATCCCTTTTCCTGTAAGTCAGTGTTGAACATCTGAAGAGAAAGCAAGAATCCTGATGTCAAACACACATGGACAAATAGTTACTCTATAAACACATGAAAGTTTGCAATAAATAATAAAGCCTGCAACTTAATATGTGTCTTTCATATGAGCAAGTTACTTCTGATTTCAGACAGAGATACATGATGGGAAAATAAAAGATAACTCACAGACACTCTGTAATTTGACAGTTTTCTCTTTAATTTCCATCTGTGAGGAACATCATGTGTTTAAACCTGTTTTAAATTCTGTTTTCTAAAGTCAAGAATAGTGTCAATTATTGTTTTAGAAAAGGATGCCTTTTAAGGGATGGATGGATGGATGATGGAAGGATGGATGGATGGATGGATGGATGGATGGATGGATGGATGGAAAGATGGATGGATGGATGGATGGATGATGGAAGGATGGATGGATGGATGGATGGATTGATGGATGGATGGATGGATGGATGATGGATGGATGAATGGATGGAAAGATGGATGGATGGATGGATGGATGATGGAAGGATGGATGGATGGATGGATTGACAGATGGATGGATGGATGGATGGCTATTTAGAGGGATATACAGATGGTTGGTTGGATGGATGGATGAGCAGACAGATGGATGGATGGATGGATGGATGGATGGATGGATGGATGGATGGATGGATGGATGGATGGATGGCTATTCAGAGGGATATACAGATGGTTGGTTGGATGGGTGGATGAACAGACAGATGGATGTATGGATGGATGGATGGATGGACAGATGGATGTATGTAGGGATGGATGGATGGATGGATGATGGATGGATGGATGGATGGATGGATGATGGATGGATGGATGATGGATGGAGACAGTTATGATAGATGAATACAGTGATGAATGGATGGATGGATGGATCTACTGATGGATGGTGGATGGATGGATGGATTTACTGATGGATGGATGGATGGATGGATGGATGGATGGATGGATGGATGGATGGATGGATCGACAGTTGGATGGATATACTGATGGATGGATGGATGAATGGATGGCCAGACAAATGAATGGATGTATAGACTGATGGACGGGTGGGAGGATGGATGGATGGATGGATGGATGGTTGGATGGATGGATGGATAGATTGACAGTTGGATGGATATACTGATGGATGGATGGATGGATGGATGGCCAGACAAATGAATGGATGTATAGACTGATGGACGGGTGGGAGGATGGATGGATGGATGGATGGATGGATGGATGGTTGGATGGATGGATGGATAGATTGACAGTTGGATGGATATACTGATGGATGGATGGATGGATGGATGGCCAGACAAATGGATGGATGAATAGACTGATTGATGGATCAAAGGTTGGATGGATGGACTGATGGATGAATGGATGGATTGGTGGAAGGACAGTTTAATCAAAAAGGTTGGACTAATTGGCAAATGGAAATACATTTGCCAAACAATTATCAGAAAAAACACCACTGCTGCCAACCCCCCTGTAGCTGTTGTGTATTGTAGTTATATACATTGATGTGAGCCTATGCTATGAGAGAAAATTAACTTTAAGAATATATATTTAGTTCTGAACTGCTGAAACGCTAAAAGTTTAAACTTATCTTGAATGAACAAATGAAAATACAAAATAAATCAAAATCTTCAGCAGGAAGAACAGAAATGATTATCTGAGATGTACTTTCAGAAACATATAGGTGGAGACATTAAATGGTTCCAAAAAATTAACAATCATTAAAAAAAAGCCCAAGTGTTGCATATAAGGAGGATCAGATCTTGCTCTTACAGGGGACATTTTAACTCAAAACATTGTGGGACAGCTTTATTTATGACCAGTGGGAGAGGGAGGAGGGATAAATACAGTATAGCCCCCTTATTGGAGTCAGCTATCTAAGGCTCACACAAAGACACCATAAAGAGAATCTGTGCTGGGGAGAGGAGATATGGAGAGAAGCCTCGGACGAGAGAGAGAAGGATGGATAGAAAAAGAAGGGCAATAAAAGTGTTCATGAGGGATCTTTATTTAGTTTAGGAGTCAGACTCTAAAGTGAAAGCAGATGGGACTTGAGTCTGGAATAGTTTCCACTTGAAGTCTTGGACTCGTGTTTGCTCCGCTTACTCTGCTTGGTCCAGTTTTCGTCAACCTGCGTTTCTGAGCCTTCAACACAAAGTTTCAAACCACAGATATGAGCGTATACAAAAGTGCTGCCTGTGCATAAAAGAATGTACACATGCACACAGACATTTGAGCACGCCCCTCAATGTGTACAAAGATGTTCGTGGAGAATAATGCTTCAAAATAAAACTGAGGCTTGCTGTGTGAGGTCAGCTGTTAAATGCTGTTGGAGAGACCCTCTGCAGTGACAGGGCGAGCGTGAGAGAAACCCCAAAAGCAAAAACAACAAGACGTCTGGCTCAACAGTGCAGCTAAACAATGCCGAGTCAGGTTCATGAGGGGTCAGCTGACAGCGTTGCTAGATTGGTACACAATAACATCGAGTAACGGCTTACAATGCTGTTTCAGTTTATTTTAGATGACAAGAATGATGTTTGCAACATGCACATGTGTAACAAGACCCTGAGAAGAGAAAATCAAGGAAATAACCAGCCGTTTTATTTATCTTTGTATAAATGCACAATGCAATTTGGCGTCAAGCTGCATAAAACAGCAGGGCCAAATGGGTGAGCTCAGCTCTACCAAAACACAAATATCAGTGATACATCCTCTGTCTGCATCCATGTGAAGAGAGTGTGGGTGTTTCAGAACCTCCCTTCAGTCCTGAGATAACTGTAAAAAGATCTGTATATATGTTTAATAATGTAAGATACCATCAGCACTTGTTTGTTCTCCAAAAACATGAAGCCAAGGCCCTGAGTGATCCTCTCCCTCTGCAGTGAAACACAGAAACAACTCCATGTGCACTGTATAACCACATGCACAGGAAAACACACATACGGAGCAGAAAATGATGAAGCTGTTTTCAACATCTCTGGCTGGACTCTCCAGAGAGTCGCTGTTTTGGTCACCTTTTCCATCACTTACAATTATGCTTGTGCTTAGTTTTATTTTTAGCCAGTGATTAATGGGACAAGGGATTCTATTGTTAGCAGACGCCAGTGCGCCCATTATTCACAGAAAAAAGAGAGCAATAATAAGTAATCCTGCTTCCGTGCTTCTGAATTTGTAACGAACAACTCTACGCCATTCACTAAGTCAGCAGACATAGATCTCATTCAAGCTCCAGACTCCTGGTATACTTCTTTAGCAAGTCTGATCATCTGTAATTCTAAGATTACAATATCCTCAATCTTTTCTATGTTTAAGAGCCAGAATTTGAGGTGCAAATCCACTGACTGTGGACAACATATGGACAACATTTCTCCATCTCTTCTGTTGTGTAAAGGTGAAGCCAAAATACCCCCTGCAAAGACACTGACATTGTGCTAGAGGCATTATTTGGAACCATACCATGTACAGAAGGGATCTGACTGGTGTGACTGCATATCTGGCACCTCGCCTTCAACCAGTGATGGAAATGTAATGTCTTTTCTTATCTGGATGAGAATGTTACATTTGTCAATAAAGCTGTAACAGCTGGTCTTTCTTGCATCAAATAACAAATCAAAACAAACTACTGATATGAATGAGCACGGGTGGCTTTTTCTCACTCGTACTGCTGTTAATTGAGTAAAACATTTAATCAAGTTAATCACATCACTGTGCTGTGATTAATCATGATTAATCACAGCATGTCTTTAGTTTTAGATTTTTAAACGTTCTTATTATCAAGTGTTTATTTTCATTATTTTATCTTTATGTACAACACTTTGAAAGTGCTTTTTACAAAAAATGTATTATCATTATTATTATTATTATCATTATCTATAAATTAACATTTAAAATACTACCATTTACTTGCATTTTTGTTTGAAAAAAATTAGTACAAGTATGGTGTTCAAATGGAGAAATATTAAATAAACCAAATCAGAGTGTCTTAATTCACTGAGCAATAATAATTATAAACTGCAAACAAGCCCAGCAGACAAACACATCAGGCACTAAATAACTTCTGCTGTAAAGTGAATGATCAGGTGTGCTGTTACCCCAAGGTAGCTGAAGTTGCTGACTGATGTCCAGTGAACGCTCGTCAGTGAAATGAATGTAGCTCGGGCCAGCCGCTCCACTTTAGTTGCCTTTTTAGCTGTAAAACAGTTCACAAATTCTTGTGACAGTGGTTCTCGTAGGTGTTCTGTGGTACGGGTCACCCGATGCAACCCAGATGACGTCTTGAAGCCCCTAGTTGCCAACGATGTCGATGGTCTGCAGTCTCTGGCAACCCATTAGCAATCGCAGTAGTTAGCTTAGATGTTTTCGTTTTGGGGACAAATCTGGGTCTGCTGGACTGTGCCGGTGTAACTTGACGTTATGGTTTGATTCCGTGTTGTTGTTAGAGTCTGTGCTAACATTAGCAGCATTAGCTGTCATGGCTTGATCCCATGTTGTTGTTAGCGTCTTTGCTAACATAAGCAATGATGCGTTTTGCCCGGATATGGTACTTCAGACCCGTTGTGCTTCAAAGTAAAGACAGTTCATCATCGCAGTACAAACAACTTTTTGCCCAGACTTCCATTAGGCAGCTTTTTAAGTTGAAATTTGCTGTGAAGTAGAGCTGGGTCTGTCTCCTCACTCATCACTGCTGGCTGCATTTGACCTGCCTTTAACCTTTTCACCCAAGGGATGTAAACATCTGTGCAGGAGGACTACGGGAGGAAGTTGTGGTCAAACTTAGCTTTCTGGATTCATCATGAGCATTAACCTGTTAAAATTACCGGGCCTAGTTTTTAATTAGAATGTATTTTCTATTTGCTATTTCAATGTTTAAAATGTTGCCTGTAACAAATAAGAGATGTGCTTCCACCTGTTTACAGTCACTGCTAGCATAGGCTTGTACCAATTCTGTCATGTAAGAATGTGAATGAATGAGAAGAGTGAATGAGAAGTTCTAAAAATGTTAAATTATTGCTTTCAGCCGCAGTCATCACAAATACCAGCGGACCACCTCTAAGAATACAAAACATGTCAGTGTCAGTTGACTACAACGCTGAGATTGCTTTTGATTCAGATGTTCTCAACCTGCAGATATGTAAAAGAATTCACAGTAAGCAGAAAATTCTTTACAGCAGGGCAAAAAAAAAAAAAAAATACTAAACTGATCCTCTCTCCATGAAACTGACTTCTCACCTCATCCATCTTAGTCCAGCTCTCAATCTCTAGGGTACATTTTCAACCCCCCTCTCTCTCAATCTCTCTCATTCATGGACTGCTGGCCTTGACGTCTTACTGTTCCCTGCGAGTGAAATGCCACACAGCCTGGAATTCAGTCCATCTGAGCTATGTACAATCACACACTGTGTCCTCTACAACCTGCAAGATTCACACAGGCGGAGAGGAGCAGGAGAGAAAGAGCCAAGAGGAAGAGGTGAAACAGCCAGAGCAAAACCTGCCTTCTGTCAGAAAATCTCCCCTGTGGTTCTCCTGAAATGTGAGGGCAGATAGTGTTTTGTATTTACTAGTTTGTCTACAAATAGCAACCACATGTGCTGAGTGACGGTCTTCTGACTATAGCTGAAAAGAGAGCGAACATGACAAGGCTGTCAGAAACTCTGATACTCTGCCAAAAGCTGGGAACAGTTGCAAAAAAAGGAGGGCAACAAAACAAAGCATGCCCTTATGACGCTGAGGCAATGAATTTAAAATGGTGTCTACGGCTTTTTCTTTAGCTATAAAATATTCACATTTCTGTCATGTTAGCAAGCTGGCCCTTTTCATTGTGATTGTATTTAAGTTTTGCAAAGTTTTCCTGACAAACTGATTTCAACTCACAGCAGCTTTTAGGCAGGGCTACCCACAGAATAACAGGGCCCCTAAAAAAAACGGAGAATGGGCCCTCCCTAGTTGTGATTTATTGATTATATTAATGCATGTGTGTTGGATCAGTAGCATTGGTGCTAGTTTCTTGGCTAACAGTTACTTCATTTTGGAGTATATTTGTGCCACTTTTAACCTCTTTTCATCACTGTTTCTGCCCATTTTTGCCACATCTTTTTCCATTTCTAACCCATTTTTGTCTCGTTCAACCTATTTTTTGCCACTTTAACCTATTTTTGCTGCTTTTAAACCACTTTTTACCATTATTCTGCCCATTTTTGCCTTTCTTAACCCAATTATTCAGCTTTTATCCCAAATTTTACCCCTTTAATCCATTTTGCAAACTTCAATCCATGTTAGCCACTCTGTAACCACTTTTCACTGTATTTTTTTTTGTTTGTTTGTTTGTTTTAATTTTTGCCACTTTTAACCAATTTAAGCTCTTGCTGTTTCTTCTACTTTATTCTCTGGCCCGTTAACGTTTGTGCAGATCATGGCTTAGCAATGGAGTCTGACATTACTTTCCAAATGTTTTAGTCAATGTGCCTGTCAACATTGTTAACATTAGCAAAAATAAATAAATAAATAAGGTATTTCTGTTTTCAGAAAATGGGATTGCATTTTGAAAAAGGCTTTATTGTGCAACAGCATTACAAATGTGTGGTGCAAACACAGCAAATGTGCAGAATTGAGCAAGTAATTTGCTAACCTGACACGTCAGATGGATGTGTGAAACACATCCATCTGGGAAAGCTTCAATGGAAACCTTTGGGAAAAGGCAGAGGCTTTGAAAAAAACTTGGAGTGTGATTGGATGAATGTTCTGTCTGTCACATCTTTATGGGCCAATCAGAGCAACAAAACACATGAAATAGCTCGCCATCAAGCTGCCAGTGCACAGCTACTGAGGAGTAACGCGAAACATGGCGACTATAGACATGTAAGTACTCGACTTTTGTCATTTTTGAAAAGAAAACAACAACTCACTGCTGTTCTTTATTCATCTTTTAATGTAGAAATGTCGTATAGTTCTAGTTCTTTATAGTTTTAGTCTAGTTTTAGTCCATAAAAATTCCTTACATTTTAATCTTAACTTTTAGTCAGAGCAATTATTCTCTGGCATAAATCTAGTGCCAAATCATTGTAGTGTGTAGTCTGTATTTGGCACACAGTTTTATAAATGACACCTCTGGTCCCTAACTGATCAACAATATCACTAAACCCCATTTATATGATTCACATAGGGGTTTATTAAAAAAGTGGTCTGAGGGTTTCTTTCTCCCTTATGTTTGACTCACAGGTTTTGTGTCTGATCAGCATTGGCAAGACACTGATCAAATGCTTTGCCAATGCTGATGCTAGCTTTCCCTCTAGTCAGTCATATCCCTATCTGGAAGCAGAGGCCTAACAACACATTTCTTTGGTATTTGCACCTAAGTGTGCTTTGTGCTGAACTGTTGGTTGATGGGGCTTACAGATGTAAGCAGACAACATTTTTGAACAAATGTTAAGCCCGTTTCAGACTGGGAGTGTGACGCGCGCATCTCGACTGCGACGCGTGGATTTTCAGTTTGATTGCATATTAACAAGTCAGGGCTTTCAGACTGCCTGCATGTGTGCCGCGTCTTGCACGGCTGGTACGCCCGGCTCAGGTGCGGAGGGTTGAGAGGTTCGAAGTCTCGCCTATTTTTTTCGCGTACTGTGTGTGGCCGTGGACCATATTAGACAGGAAAATGAGAAATGGAGAGCCATATTTACATCGCTGTGGCAAATATGCACATAGAAAATGTTTACAGTGTGTTTCTTGATAACCCTGAAGAAGGCCACAAGCATAATGTGCCTGTTTTTTTAAAGCTGTTCCCTAAAGAGCAACTATTACTGAAGCTTTATGTCCCCACACTGGTTGAATATGTCACAGGAAAGATAAACACCTATGAATGCTTTTCTGGTTTGTGCTTTTCAAATTAAAGCCTGATTTAGTATTTCTGCAGAGAAACTCCATTCACTTGTACAGAAAGCTTTTGTTTTGAATAGTTCCCGACAAACTTCCTCAATACGCTGAATCAATAAGCTTGTAGGGGGTTTATTCGGGTAAAACTCGTGAAGAAGGACAGGGCTTTGAGAGCAGGAAAATGCGGCTGGCACGTAGCAAACTCGCGCCCTGTGTGAAAGCTGCACCGGCAGGAGTCGGAGCTGACACGCGAAACACACGCAAGCAGCAAAACACGTTCCCAGTCTGAAACGGGTGTTAGCAAGTTTCTCACACTCAGCGCTGTTCAGCCATCAGCCATTTTTTCACAGAAAAATAAAACTGAATTTATGAGAAAGAATAAACACAGGAACATAAATCAGCATGACTAGAACTAGATTGTGTAAATTTACACGATACATGTAAATTGCACTGCATGGTGCCTTCAGCTTGGTGTGATATGGTTTTTCTTAGGAGGCAAAAAGGCAGAATTCGGTTTGCTTACAGAGTAAATTATTTCAGCATGACCTGGGTCCACTTTCCCTGCAGCAAGTCATGTTTATGCTTTAGTGCTCACGGTTCAGCCAATGAAGCACACGTCCAAATCTCTCCCATTTTTCCAGGAAAACTGGTCTGTGCAGCCATATTTCACACAAACCACAGCTGGAGTACAAACCTTGAAGCACTGACTAGAACCACGTTTGAAGAGTGTGAACAATTAAGAATAAGATATGTGAGAGGAGAAACCAATCAGTGTGAAAGATCCTGACACTGCCAGCAACACACTTACAAAAATACATTACATTTTCCCTCTTTCCTGCAGCCAGACACAGCTAGCACTTGTTTTTCTTCAATCAGCATGTGTTTTGGCCTGTGTTTTTCCACACAGGATATAACTCAAGATGACAGTGCACAGTAAGTATGATAGAGAAGGGCTTTGGAAAGGTGCAACACCCTGGTGCATCTAAATCTCTGTAACTATCAAAGACTGAAGAGAGGGGAGGTAAAGGGGGAGTCAGCAGCAGAGGACACAGTAGGGGAGGTGGCAGTGATGGGAATGAACTCTCATACCAGGGTTATGGAGGGAGTCTCGCTTAGTGGACGTGACAGGAAATGTGGGAGCCATGGGGGACATCTCGGAGATATCTACACCGCCTCCATAAATCTTCATCATTCACAGCTCCCTCCGCCTGATATCTCTATTATGTGGTCTGTGGCTGTCATCGGCGACACAGCCAAACCAATTACCGCAGAATTTGACCATTTATTATCAGAGCAAAACAAAAAACAACCTTGTTTAAATGTGACTCATTCGCCACCCACTTTGACTGGGACCATTCAGATCCATTCAGATTTTTTAACCTCTCAAGCATGTAAACGCCTGTGGAATAAGCCTTAAGAAAGACTTGACACTGTCATAAATCAATGTAAGAAATCAGGTTTTTATCAGAAAATGAACATTTTTGGGATTTATAAAAAATGTTTTTCTATTTTATTTATAAGAGTCCTCATCCTCTCATTTCTCTCTTGCTCCTTTCGTGCGAGTAAGAAGTACTGTGGTTACATTACTCATGCAGGCCAAACACATTGTCCTTTTTTCCTTGTTTTTCTCATAGAAAAAGCCTGTAAGAGACACCCTGGGAGACATGTGGAGTCCTGAGACACTGGGTCATAATAAAATGCAGGAGCCAAAGTATCCTGACTCAGCTACTACTACTACTGACAGCAGCAGTGACTCAGACCTTTCAAAGAAACATTTAGGTTCCATTAACAGACAGGATTTATTACAAAATGGGCATCTTGGACCTCTTACACTCCCTGCTGACTTTGTAAAAGGTGGTCTCATATTTCAGTGTATCATCAGTCCTACCTGCAGCATCAAAATAATGACACACTGCAAAAACGTGTTTACGTGCTCGGGTGATATTCACCAGTTCCAGTTCCATGAATCATGACCACACCTACTCGCTCACTAGATGTGGAACAGCTTTCCAATTGGCAAATCCTGTATGCCTGATTGAATTGTCTGAAGTTCTCTTGATGGCGCCAACAGAGCAATCAGGCAATGAAACTGCCACACCAGCAAAATGCTGTGATTTTACTTATCTAAAGCCAAGCCTTGCACATACAGAAACACAGCTGCAACACAAGGTTTATAAAAGCAGTGACACATGTTATGTATGTGTTGAATAGATAATGGGCTGTATTAGATACCTGTGAATAAATGAGTTACCTACAGTAGATGGCAGTGCACATGGCTACCTCTTCTAAAAGACTAAACGGAAGCCAAACCTACCTACCTAGGAGGCAATTGCATTGTGAATTACAGGGTCCCATAGAGGGCAAACTGATAGAAATAAAACAGTAGGATAGGATATGATGCAATGTGATGTGATGTAACTGTATATTTCTTTCAGAACATTACAGTACATTACAACAAGACAAAACAAGTATCAAGATATGACACAATGAGATGCAATATGATACAAAATGATTTAATGTAAATCTTTATTTAATGTTACGGCACAATTTTAAGTGATGTGTCGCTTTTTATATGTCATGTTTCATTTTGTTTCGTTTCGTTACGTGACTTAACACTCAGTGTAACAACACATAAACTAACGTAACAGCATGTAGTATAACAACATGTAACATAACATGTTACAACATGTATCATAACACGTAACGTAACAAAACATATGGTAAAAACACAACATGTATATAAATAACAACATGTAATATAACAACACGTAGCGTCGGATGTTACAACACATAACATAACATGTAATGACAACATATTACAACACGTAACACAACCTGAAACATAAAATAAAGTGTAACATTTTACAAAATATAGCATAATAACATGTAATGTAACAACATGTAACGTAATAAAAGGTAAGGTAAAGAAATAACAGGTAAAGTAATGTTACAACATAACTTAACACCGAAAGTAAAAACATGTCATAAAACAACACGTAGCATAACAACATGTTACAACACATAACATAGTAGCATGTAATTTGACAACATGTTGCAACAAGTAATATAACATGTAATGTAACAACATTTAATGAAACAAAACTTAAAATAATGTAACAACAGGTAACATAATGTAACAACACGTAATGTTACAACACCTAACAAAACAACACGTGACTTAACATGTCAAACAACTACAACTAATGTAACAATAAGTAACATAATGGCACGTTAAGCAACCTGTAAAGTAACTGAACAACAAAAAGTACATAACAACACAAGTAACGTAACAACTAACATAATCACAACATAACACAATGTTATCTAACAAAATGTAATGTTACCAGTCAGAATATTTTGGTTTTGTATTTTATTATGACACACCATCTAAGGACCCCACATGTCTTGTATCATAACGTAATATTACATTAAGAAAAGGTGTGACACATTGCAGTATGATGTGATACAATGTAATGTGATGGAATACAACCCTACAAGAAAAGATGCAATACTGTGAGATGCAGCGCTAAAAGATTCAGTGAGATTCAATAAGATGGTATACAATATTATAGTTGGGTGCAGTTTGATGTGATGAGATCAGATGTGACATGACACTACACTACATGTCATAACATGAGAACATAACATGACATGACAGAACAGACAGCATGAAATAAACCAATATAGTGCAATACAGTGCTAAGTGAAAATATGGGATATGGTGCACTACGGTATAAGTTTAACTGTATATTATAATTCTTATATTTCAACCAATGTTGTAAAGCCCCTTGCCTCTGCAAATATTTGCTACTTGACTGAACAACTTCTGTATTTCCATGTATGCCTCTACCTCAGTCTGATCACTTATTTGGGATTTTGAACACTTCCATTGCTACTGTGGTTTCTGCCTTCCCACAATTTCCTTAATACTAAATAATAGATGGAGGGTTGGATGGGACGATGGAGGGATTAAGAAACTGATATATTACTTTATTACTACTTGAATACTTGAATGGATACTTGAAATTTAAAGAACATTTTTGCACATTTCCACTGCTCTACCACTCTGGTTACTTTGTGTCTCTACAGCTGCCACCTCAGTTTTTCTGCTAAGGAGCTTGTTGCTTCTCTCACTTCTTCTAAGTGTGTCTGTCAAAAATCACAAGACTTAGAGACAATTTACTAAAGTGCACATAATGTGGATATAAGCCATGCTGCTTAGTAATACTTTTCCTTTCCAACTTTATCTAAACAAAGTGTTGAGCAAATTTCTCATGCCTAGACTTCTTAAGCAGCCCGATGTTTAAAGCTGAAGTGACAAGCAGTTGGCTTGTCTCAATGATAAGCCTGATCCACGTCTCTTCTGGGCCAAAAAAGTTTCATACAACTGATCTCCCTCTTATGTTAAATACTCCCTAATTCCCTGTTTCACTTCTCGATCCACTTTGGTTCAACTCATCTGAAGTTACTGTAAGACTTTGAGACAGAAAGATGGAGCTGCTCTTCTTTAATCAGACACAGGAAGTTTGCTGTGAAGTCAATCAGAGTGAGGGAGAGAAAGTTGGGAAGCGCAGTCACATCTCTAAAGTAGGGAAGAAAAAGGTATTAACTGGTTAATAGAACAATATGCTGTTTTTCAACAAGGTACGGGATTTTTTTTTGCACTTAATGCAGAAAAAGGGTCTCAACATGCCTGTTAACAGTTGCATCATAAATCAAGTATGAAGTGTGTGATCAATCTGTTAAATTTACAAAAGCATTTAAATTTTTTTTAATTCTCAGTGAATTAAAATGAATGCCAATGACCAATCACTTAAATCAACATGATTTTGATTCAACAGTGCTCTGTATCTCTAAACTCTAAAACATCCTCTCAGCTCATCAACTTCCTCTCTCTTGCTCTGTGATGTTTCATCTGTTATGTTTCACGCACATCACAATACTTCCTCTACTAGCGATGAACACTGCCACTGAATATAAATCACATCTGCAGAATGGCTGCATATGGATTTAATCCTTATGAGGCTAGTGTGGAGGAAAAAGGGATGAAGAAATCATGAATGAAGTGCAAAAAAACACAAAGAGAGGGAGAAAACATCTGCCCTTGCTGTGGATTTTTAAGGTAAATCTGAATGTGATCATGAGGAAAAAGAACATTTTTTCAGAGTTAAGCTTCATGTGGTTTAATGTGAAGAATCTGTGGCTTACGCTGACTGACCGCAGATCTGAAATTAATAAAAGCATGTATCAGGCTGGAGGTTTCTCTGCTTTCTGCCTATTATGGTCTGGTATCAGAGAGGATTTTTTAGACTTACTGTACTTCTTAAAGCAACAATATGTTGGAATTTAGTTTGGTGCTTTGGTGCCTACTGAATATCTTTGAGTGTAACTGCAGTGTCATAAAACAAGAAAAGTGCTGATGCCTTCCCCTCAAATACAAGGTGCATTTGAGAGGAAGGAACCATGTTGACTGTCAAGGTACAGTAATCCTGCTGGATTTGCATACATATGAGAGCCAGCATCTACAGCCTGTTGAGTACAAACTGTTTCAATGTGGAGTATGTATGTGTATTCAACTGTTGCCATTATGTCAATAGGTCATGGCTATCAGGCTACATTATAGAGAGAACTTTATTACATGGTATTAGATTAATGACAATGTCATGTTTTTCCCATGTCATCTTGTTTCTATTTCCTCTCTGACACTCCATTAACATAGTCTGGGTCAGGTCAGGTATGGGAGCCTATGCTAGATGAGCACTCTGTTGCGTCTGCCTTGCCCCTGTATTGCTCTGGCCTCCTGATGGCATCCACCATGACCACCATCTCTCCAGTTATCCTCCCAGCCTACCCCCTTCACTATGCACAAGGTCTGGTCCAACCCACTAGGTTCTGGGCACCCATTATATGGTGAGCTGGATCAGGCCAGGAAAGCATGCCAGGTGCCAGTAGAAGCACAGCTACTGCTCCTGTATCCAGCAGCCCCCCCACCCCCAGTCACAGATTTGATGGCAGTATCCAAGGTGTCCCCAAACACCTGGATCTTTGTTTTGGCCTTGGAGACATGCATTCCCAGTGTTTCAGTCTTCTCACTCTTCAAGTACAGAGTCCTCCAAGGACAGCTTCATTCTCCACAAGCATCACAGCATCATCAGCAAAGTCCACCAAATGACACTCCACAGTTCGCTGTCCCTGTTACCTGCCCCATTATCCAGTCCATACTGAAGAACATACAAGCTAAGACACACCCATGCTTCACTCCTGAATCAACAGTGAAGAATCAGAGGTGGAACCATCACACTTCACAACACTCTCTGTACCCAGATATTAGCTGGATAAGCACACATGGGATCCTGCAGAGCTACAGAATCCTTCAGAGGGCATCCCTACTCATTAAGTTGAACACCTTCCTGAAGTCAACACAGGCTGCAAGCAACCCTCAACTGAATTCCTAAAAGCACTCAGTTAGGACCAAAAGTGCCAGGGTGTGGCCTACTATAGACCTCTTAGGTGTAAAGCCTGACTGTTCAGGCCACTGGTATTGAAGGAGTGGATCATGGATCCTTTTCAGCAGTATCAGGCCAAGGACCTTCCCCGGCACTGAGAGAAGTATCCCTGTAGTTGTTACACTCACCCACATCACCCTTTCCCTTCCAAATTGAGATGACAATGCCCCTCTTCCAGACAGTAGTGATGATGCCTGTTCTCCATACAGAGCAGATGAGAGCATGCAACCACAGGACAGAGGTTTCACCACCTGCTTTGGGCATCTTAGCCTGGGTCCTGCATGTGTCTGAGATGGGCTGGGAACAGGTATCACCATACCTGAGACAACTCATAAAGGACAAGCCAGTCACTGCAACAACCTTGGTCCTGTACTGCTCTGGCCTCCTGATGGCCATCCTCTAGGCCTGCACCTGGCCCTCACCCCATCTTTCCAGGTATATTCTCAGCTGACACCTACACATGGTCTTGCCAATGATACTCAAAGATACAGTGAAGAGAAGTTGTCACAATGGAGTCTTGTCGGTGGCTTTGGTTGTTAGCCAGTGTCGAGACCTAACAAGAAAAAGGACCAAAAGACTCTGACTTTCATCTGCATGCTCTGGGAATGCCACACTGTCTTGCTCAGCAAACTCATCGCCTCATGCGTGAGTCCAAGTCTGCAGCTGAGCTCTGCCTTGCAGTCAGTGGATCGATGGATTACGCTGCCAAGGCAGGTGAACTGCTCTACAACTTCCACGCTCTCACCATTCACAGACACAGATTTGATGGTAGCATCCAAGTCATCCCCAAATTCCTGGATCTTAGGCTATGTTCACACTGCAGTCAAAAGTGACCTGAATCTGATTTTTTTGCTCACATGTGACTCGTATCTGATTTTTTTCGGACTGTGTGAACAGCACAAGTCACATTGAATCTGACCTTTTCGAATCAGATTTAGGCCATTTTCATATGTGGTTCTCAATCAGATACATATCTGATCTTTTAGAAGTTGACTGCAGTGTGAACAGGCAAACAAAAAAATCAGATCTGAGAAAAGATCAGAATTGAGCGTTAAGGCCTGCAGTGTGAACGTAGCCTTAGTCCAGAGGACATGCATTCACGATGCTTTGGTCTCCTCACACAGCAAATTGAGAAAAAAAAATCCATTGCTGTCCTCTTCCATATCTTAGCCCAAGTCATTTCATCAGAGATAGGCATAGAGGCTTCTTTCCAACTGGGTGCTGGTGTGTGAACTAGTAACGTAAACCATTCACTCCTCTTGCTAAAGTTACATAGTGCTTAGATCAGTGCACTCTGTGTTAATGAAGAGATGTCATACCCCCTGTAGAAAGTGGTTGTTCCAGTAGATCGACTTTTTCAATTTTAAGGTGGAAAAGTTACACGTTGTTTTAATTCCACAGAGACTGTTTAATCATTGTGGGTACATTGTGATGTTTTGTGTAAGGGTTGAACTCAGGTGCGGAGACGGAAGCAGTTTTAACAGTTTTATTGTGAGGATAAGTGCACCAGGGAAGGGGATTCCAAGAGTCCAGGAGGGAGTGAGGGAGTGCTGGAGCTGGCTGTGGTGAATTGAGCAGGAGGCACTGGAAAAAAGGAGGAGAGGCACGTTAGCGACAATGTACACAAAAATGCAAACACTAGAGATCACTGGAATCATCAAAAGCACAAAGAACTTCTCTGAAGGATCACGAGAAGGAGCCCGGAGACGACGTTTACCGTGAGGTAATGTAGACAAGACTCAGGCGCTGTAGAGAGCTGCAGCCAGTCCTAAATAGCAGGTGTGATTAGAGGATTCGCTGCAGGTGTGCCTCTCCACAGCACCAGGGGGGCAGGGTGAACGCCTCAGGAGAAACAGAGTCAAGTTAGCAGCCAGCAACCAGCTCCGGAAACCGGAAGTACCACAAAGTAAAATATTCAATACAAAATAAACACCACAGTACCCCCCTCTCAACGGACGCCTCCTGGCGTCCTGCCAGGCTTGTCCGGTGCGCCTTGTAGAAATCCGAAGAAGGTTGTCGTCTAAAATTAGTTTCCTGGAAATCCAGGAGCGCTCCGGGCCGCACTCTCCCAATCTACCAGAAACTGGTAACCCCGGCCTCGAGGTCTAACGTCCAGGATCTTGGAAACGGTGAAGGCGGGATGGTCATCGATGATCCGGGGGGGAGGAGGGGCGACGGTAGGAGGGCTCAGATCACTGGAGGAGACCGGCTTGAGTAGTGACACATGAAAGGTGGGATGGATCTTCATGGATTCAGGAAGTTTGAGCTGTACTGCCGAGGGGTTGATGATTTTGGTGATCTCAAAAGGTCCAACGTAGCGGGGGGTCAATTTCTTGGATTCTGTCTCGAGGGGTAGATCTCTGGAGGAGAGCCAGACCTTCTGGCCAGGGAGATATTCCGGGGCAGGAGTGCGGTGGGCGTCAGCCAGTCTTTTATTGCGCTCGGCCGTGCGCGAGAGTGCCGCCTTGGCTGTCCGCCACACCTCTCTGACGCGCTGGAGATGGTGCTGCACGGAAGGGACGGAGACCGAGATCTCCTGTTCGGGAAACAGGGGGGGTTGATACCCGAGGCAACACATGAACGGAGACATGCCGGTAGCAGCGCAGGTGAGAGAGTTGTGGGCATATTCAATCCAGGGGAGGTGAGAGCTCCAGGTAGAGGGATGATGGGCAGCAACACAACGTAAGGCCGCCTCCAGACTCTGATTGGCCCTTTCAGTCTGGCCGTTGCTCTGTGGGTGGTACCCCGAGGATAGGCTGACTGTGGCCCCCAGCTCCTTGCAGAACTCTTTCCATACACGTGATACAAACTGGGGTCCGCGGTCCGACACGAGGTCGCTAGGAATTCCATGGATACGGAAGACATGGAGGACCAACAGGTGAGCCGTCTCCAAGGCAGAGGGGAGCTTGGGGAGAGGGACGTAATGGACGCCTTTGGAGAACCGGTCCACTATAGTCAGGATGACTGTGTTTCCCTCAGAAGGTGGGAGACCGGTGACGAAGTCCAAGGCTATGTGCGACCAGGGACGACCAGGAGTGGACAGGGGACGCAGAAGGCCAGCAGGGGGTTGATGAGAGGATTTTCCTCTGGCACAGGTGGAGCAAGCAGCCACGAATTCACGGGTGTCTCTGGTCATGCCCGGCCACCAGAAACTCTGCTGTAGGAACCCGAGGGTCCTCTGGAAACCGGGGTGGCAGGTGAGTTTTGATGCGTGAGCCCAATGGAGCACTGGAGAGCGAGCTGAGTCCGGGACGAAGAGACGGTCTGGGGGTCCAGTTCCGGGGTCCGGTTGGGCTTTCTGGGCGTCTTTGACTGCCTGGATGATGTCCCATGTGGCAGCACCGACGATACAGGAGGGGGGAAGAATCAGGTCCGGCTCAACACTCTCACGAGAAGGGGAGTCCAAACGAGAAAGGGCATCAGGTTTAGTGTTTCTGGAGCCTGGCCTGTAGGAGAGGGTGAAGTGGAAACGACTGAGAAAAAGAGCCCACCGGGCTTGACGGGAGTTGAGTCGGCGCGCCGGGCGCAGATCGCCGAGGTTCTTGTGGTCACTCCACATGATGAAGGGCTGTCGCGTGCCCTCCAGCCAGTGCCTCCATTCTTGTAGTGCCCACACCACAGCCAGCAGCTCTCTTTCCCACGTCGTAATTGCTCTCCGACGGGACAAACGCGAGAGAAGAAGGCACAAGGGTGAAGCTTCTTCGAACGTGGTCTCTTTGCGAAAGAACAGCCCCGGCTCCGGTCTCAGAGGCGTCCACCTCCACCACTAATTGGAGGGAGGAGTCAGCGTGCTTGAGGACGGGAGCTGACGTGAACAGAGTCTTGAGCCTGGTGAATGCCTCAGCAGCCTCAGGTGACCACCGGTAGGGGGAACTAGGGGAGGTGAGCCTAGTGAGGGGAGCAGCCACCCTACTGTAATCTCTAATGAACCTTCTATAAAAGTTTGCGAAGCCTAGAAATCGCTGGAGTTCCTTACGGTTACCTGGGACGGGCCAATCAGTGACTGCTCTGATCTTAGCAGGATCGGGTTGTAATTGGCCCTGGGCAATGATAAAACCTAGAAAACTGACTGATGGGGTGTGAAACTCACATTTCTCGGGTTTGACATAAAGTCTGTTCTCTAGTAGCCTCTGGAGGACTAAACGAACATGTTGCTGGTGTTCCTGGAGTGACCTGGAGAAGATAAGTATATCATCAAGATATACGAACACGATTGAGCATGTCCCTGAGCACATCATTAATGAGAGCCTGAAAAACTGCAGGGGCGTTAGTGAGACCAAAAGGCATGACCTGGTATTCGAAGTGGCCAATAGGGGTCTTAAAGGCTGTTTTCCATTCGTCTCCCTCTTTAACTCTGATGAGGTGATAGGCATTTCTTAAATCTAGCTTGGAGAAGACCTGGGCTGAACAGAGAGGCTCGAAAGAGGGGTCAATGAGGGGAAGTGAGTATTTGTTTTTTACCGTGATGTCATTAAGTCCTCTGAAATCGATACAGGGGCGGAGTGTGGAGTCTTTCTTTTTGACAAAAAAGAAACCAGCTCCTAGAGGAGACGAGGAGGGACGGATGAGACCTGTGGCTAACGAATCATGGATGTAAGTCTCCATGGCCTCCCTCTCCGGGGCGGAGAGGTTGTAAAGGCGACTACTGGGCAGGGACGCGCCAGGGAGCAAATCGATCGCACAGTCATAGGGACGGTGAGGAGGGAGAGAGACGGCTAGGTCCTTGCTGAAGACCGGGGCTAAATCATGGTATTCCTGAGGGACATTGGATAAATCGGGAGGAGTGGGAGTGACGGAAGGACGACTGACCGGTGGATTGGCTGAACGCAAGCAGTGAGAGTGGCAGTGTACGCTCCAATTGGTTATGGTAGTGGTTTTCCAATTGATCTGAGGATTATGTAATTGGAGCCAGGGGAGACCTAAAACAACGGGAGCGTGAGGGGACGGAATAACAAACAGCTGAATTTTTTCACTGTGATTACCCGAGATAATGAGGGTTATGGGGCTGTCCGGTGAGTAACCTTAGCAAGCAACCTGCCGCCTAAGGCCGTGACGTTCTTAGGAGTCGGTAAGGGTTCAAGGGGAGTTGGAGCTGTTGAGCTAACGCCCTGAATAAAGTTGTCGTCAGCCCGGAGTCAACAAGCGCACTAATGGGCACGGAATCGCGCCCCAGAGGACACTAGCGGAACGGCTATGCGCAGGGGAGGGCTAGAGGAGGAAGAGGTCTGGCTCACCCGAGTGCCCTGCTCACGGGTGAGCCCTGTCTTTGGCGTCTGGGGACAAGTAGCGAGAAAGTGACCTGTCTGACCACAGTAGATACACAGTCTAAGGTTAAAGCGTCTTTGGCGCTCACTGGGGGTTAGTCGGGTGCGGCCTAACTGCATGGGTTCATCAACAGGAGTGGGGGAAAAGTCACGGGAAGACCTAGTGTGTTCAGGAGACTGAAGAGCAGACTGACCAGAGGGGGGAGCTACGGACGGGAGCTGGAGGGCCTTTGCTGACTCCTCTCTCTGCGTCTTTCTCTCAAACGGTTGTCAATGCGAATGGCTAGTGAAATTAAACCCTCAAGGGAGTCAGGTTCATCCCGGGAAGCGAGTTCATCCTTAAGCTCACTAGAAAGACTCTTAAGAAAAACCCCTTTGAGCTCGGTCTCCCCCCACCCGCTCTCAGAGGCTACAATACGAAAATCAATGGAGAAATCAGCTACTGATTGGTTACCTTGGTAGAGGGAAAATAAACGCTTTGGCTGCTTCTTGGCCCTGGAGGATGATCAAAACACCGACATCGTTCACTAGAAAATAACGAGTAAGAAGCTAACACTGGGGATGCTCTCTCCCAAACAGAAGGGGCCCAGCGGGAGGCTTTCCCACGTAACATCTTAATTACAAAGCTATCTTGGCCCTGTCCGTGGGTAACTCAGGGGCTGCTGGTCAAACACAAGGGAACATCTTAACAAAAACCCACTAGCGCTACCTATTTCTCCTGAAAAGAAATCAGGGTGAGGTACATGAGGCTCTCTATAGTGGGGGAGGGGAGGAGAAGGTGAGGGATCTACTGAGGGTGGCTGAACACTGACAGGTGGAGGCTCAGGAGTGGGGTGGTGAGGCTGAGTGGCTGAGAGTAACTGCTCGGATATGGTGGAGACCTGGGTGTTGAGAGTCTGAAGAGATTGCATGATACCTTTTAACATGGACTCGTGATGTCCTAGGCGTTGTCCTTGGTGGGTGATGGCTGTTTTGAGGGTGTCCGATTCCGCTGAGTCCATTTCTGGCCTGAGTCTTCTGTGATGTTTTGTGTAAGGGTTGAACTCAGGTGCGGAGACGGAAGCAGTTTTAACAGTTTTATTGTGAGGATAAGTGCACCAGGGAAGGGGATTCCAAGAGTCCAGGAGGGAGTGAGGGAGTGCTGGAGCTGGCTGTGGTGAATTGAGCAGGAGGCACTGGAAAAAAGGAGGAGAGGCACGTTAGCGACAATGTACACAAAAATGCAAACACTAGAGATCACTGGAATCATCAAAAGCACAAAGAACTTCTCTGAAGGATCACGAGAAGGAGCCCGGAGACGACGTTTACCGTGAGGTAATGTAGACAAGACTCAGGCGCTGTAGAGAGCTGCAGCCAGTCCTAAATAGCAGGTGTGATTAGAGGATTCGCTGCAGGTGTGCCTCTCCACAGCACCAGGGGGGCAGGGTGAACGCCTCAGGAGAAACAGAGTCAAGTTAGCAGCCAGCAACCAGCTCCGGAAACCGGAAGTACCACAAAGTAAAATATTCAATACAAAATAAACACCACATACATGTAAGCTTAACAGAAAATGACTGGAAGCCAGAGGTGTTTGTACTGGATAAATCAATTAATTGCCTAAGAATCATAATGGATGTGAGTGCACAGAAGTCAGCGCAAAAAAAGTCATTGTAAGCTGCTGGAAAATAATCATGGCTTATTTTCTTTGAGTGATTTTTTTTTCATAGAGAAGACAAGGAAGATTAGACTAAATGGAAAAGTAATTAAAAAGGAACTCATGGCTCTGGAAAACAGTTACTTCCTGCTGTTGTTTTTCATGCATCAAAAATGAATTCCCTTGCTCTGTGACCGGACATCTCTGCTGATTTGCTTTGCTCTTATTGAATCCATTAAGTTTACATGCGTGAGATTTTGCCCAGGAGTGAGTTGCAGACGAATAATCTGGATGGAATGCAGGTTGTAACCCCCGCGAGTAAAGCTCGCCGTTATTGTTTTTACTTGAAAAATCTGCTGAGGATAATTCCTGACGTTTCCTTAACAGTGAGAGGTCAGCGACTTACAGCTTCTTGCGGAGCTTTGGGACACGCTGCATACATAGTGGAGGTGGAGAAACATCAGGTGTGCATATGATATTCAGGGGGAATAAATGAACAACTGAGATGTTTTAAATGCTGGAATCACTGCAGAATAAAGAACTTTTCCATCTAAGAAAGCTCTTCACTCGCACTCTATTAATCTATCAATCATAAATCAGTGTAATGACTTGTAATGTGAAACATATTTTTCCACTGCATTGGATTTTTCCCTTTTAAAGTCTTACTGTAGAGTGAAAAGAAGTGGTTTTGTTGTCCTGTTGCTGTTCTTCATGGACTCTACTGTTGGTTTAACCTCTACAATCGAGGGGCAAGAGTGTTTTCTTAAGTTTGGTATCTCTGTCAGACCTTTGGCTCACATCTCACACACACAAAAAGAGTGCAAATAAGAGCTGAGGTTGAGAGGAAGACAGAGGTTGGAGTGGTTCAGTGGCAGTGGGATGAAAAGAGGGGATATAGATGAGGAAATTAGGTATTCTGATGTCAAAAAAAGAGGTAAACCAGGATGTAAACCTTATTGTGAACTTAGCCTAAGCTGCTGCTGACACTTTGGCAATCCTCTCTGAATAACACCATGCTGACAGGCTGTCGGAGCAGGACCAGCTCTTCTGCTGCAGTCGTCTACTGTAAAAACACAGGAGCGAACAGAGAGGGAGATGGAGAAAAAAAGAGATACAGAGTCAGGCTTTTGCAGAAAGGGAAAGATAAAATAATTCTGGCTTTCTTCATGCTCCTCTCCAGTATTTGACCCTCTTCTTTGTAACTATTGGCGCTCCTGTAATATATGCAAATGTTAACTCAAATGGCTTCCCACCCTTCAGTGTGTTTGCTGGCCACATCACAACCTGTCAGTGTTGAATGGCCCGTGCAGGCTCAGAGAATGAGATCATGAATAAATGTGTTTCATCTCTCCATTTTTTACAATTAGTGAAGACAGCAGATGGCTGCAACAGAGGCCTGAGATGTCAGGTTTCATTTGTTAAGCTTTTTCTGCTGTTGCTAAGATTATTTCTTTCAATTACCACCATACATCAGGTGGAGAACTAAGAAGATACTGGTAAAGTGAGTAAAGTTTTCTCAGAAACAGCAGAAGTACATGATGATTAAGATGCTACCAATCTGCTAATGTTACAAAAGTCTAATTATCAGCAGACCGTGGACCTGAGAGTGGCTTGAAAGCTAATCATTCATTCAAGTTCATTGCTTTCAGATTACCAAGTAATTTACTTGTCATCTTGTATAAGAGATTGAGTAGAAATTCAGTTTAATTAACTAACCCCTTCACTTGGCTGGTAGAACCATCACTCAGTAGTGGCTAATGTTGGCAGAAAGCTAATGGAAATTTCTGGGAAATCAATAAAAATGAGTCAGATCACTGATTTCATGACTTTTCTCTAGTTCCCTAAATCACACGCACATAAAACTATCAGGGTGTGTGTGTGTGTGTGTGTATATGTGTGGGTGAGTGGGTGGGGGGTTAACATTTTTTGGCTGGGGTGGCCCAACTTATGCACTGACTAATGCAGGGGTTGTATGTCGAAGCAAACAAGCCTTTATTAATCCTTTGTAGTCCACCAATCATATCTTAACTACTAACAATAAAGAGGTTTGTGTTTTAGAACTGGGGTTGTATGACAGTGGGACACCTTGGGACACCCCTAACTTGTATTGTAAAAAATGATGACCCCTCTCAGGACCAACATGAAAAATATATATAACCATCAAAGGTTAGAGTTAACTTTGTCCCAACAAAAGGGGCCCATAACTGGTTGTAAAATGGGGTTCTCTACTGAAAAAGTGAAATATAGCATGCTGTAGAGTTCATAGAAAATGAAAATGTCTAAGGTATAAAGAGGCACTCCTGGAGTCTATTCATTGAAGGTATGATAATGTGTCGTTACATTTAAGCTCTTCTTTAAAATTGCATTGGGCTAACCATGAACATAAAATAACTATACAAAGTCTCTTTGCTTGAAAAGACAATTTATTTCTTCTAAATTCTTGATTTTTTTTTTTACTTCCACTACAAATCTACAGCATAGCATATGCTGTAGGTCTGTGTACCATTTACCCTCATAAAGGGCGTTAGCTGGTTAAGCTACATAGGTAACATAACTCTGTAGGAAACGTAGCTAACTCTGAAGTGAACTAAGCTATGGTAGCTACTTAAGCTACATAGGCAATGTAACATAACTAAAGTAGCTAAAGCTAAAACGAATACAGCTATGTCAGCTATGTTTGATTATGCTCATTTTGCTAAAGCTAGACCCGCTTTAAAAGTAGTTACGCAAACCGTGGCTAGCTTTAGCTTCATTAGTTTTAGCTAAAGCTAACATTAGCTTACAAAGATACGTGAACTGCATAGATAGCAAACTAAGTTGGCTTCATCCAAAGCTAACGAAACTAAAGTGAGCCACCATTTGCATAACTACTTCTAAAACCGGTCTAGACATAATTCAACTGAATTAGACCTCTGTGAAATGTTGCTTAGTCTATAATGTTTGCAATGTGGTTATTTCATGAGTGCCCGTCTTTGTGAATGAATAAAACTGAATAACAAAAAAGAAAAGAAAATCTAAAATGTTGTTTCAGCAAATTTCCTCCCTTCATTGTGTTTCACAGTTGTGGTATGCAAGAAGAGGCGTCCTAGATCAGCGGTCTACAGCCAAACCCGTCTCAAGGCTTCTGTCTGTACTCCGAGTTCATTTCACCCATATTTCCTCTGTTAACTCGATTATTATGGATACAAATCACATGTTGCAATACCGTCATCATTCATGGGGGGCAGTAAGAGCAATGTAGCCAAAAGTTTGGCCAGATCAGCAAAACATAATGAAGAATATGTGGAAAAATGACTGAACATGATTGAGCTGTCTGATGAAATATTGCTGTATCTTGTTGATAGAGTTTAGTTGTTAGAAAAGACAAACAGGAGATGAAGAGGTCCTTGTGTGACAGCGACAGCTAGTGGATTTATTTTTTTAACATTCACCTCAACAAAACAAATGTGTGAAAGTATGAAGGCATCGGCAGTTGTCATATTTAAAATGCACAGATCTATTTTTGTATGTACATTGAACATAAATGAGCCTTTAGTTGACATGGTTATACAAACAAGCAAGGACAGGGAAGTAGTGATAACACAAACAGAAATTGCCCTGCCAACTCTAACATTTTGGTGGAGCCACACAGACACACCAGCAAGGTTCGTAAGAGTTTGGACAGCAACACCATTTTTTTTAAATCAATTTGTTTCTGTTTACCACAACAATGGGTTTAAAATTAAAATTATCAGTATGTGACTGAATGGAGTTCACAAAAAAGGTCATACACCATTCAGGTATTAAATATTTTCTTCAGAGTACATCTATTTCAGGAGCTCAGAAGTATTTGGACAGCTAACTGAGGAGCAGTTACACAGCCAGGTGTGGCCTGTTTCTCTATAACATTTTCTTGTAATGTTCTGACTTTATTGTCCTTACATTATGCTTTCATCTTATAAATCTCAGGTTTTCCTTTCTTTAATGTGACCCCTCACACTCTAGAGTACCACCATAGCTGTAAAGTTTCTGTTGTTAAAAAAAAATACTGGAATGATTTGTATGCTGTTCACATTTCAAATCTTGCCTTAGGTATTTTCAGCCTCTTACAAGCCATCAGGTTGATTGACTGACCGTTTAGTGAAATGTTTGGCCTCTGACCAGAGAATGTGACACCTTAACGCCCTCTCACGGACACATTCAGGTTTTGTGGGAAAATGAGAAATGTTTCTGAGGCACAAAGTATTTCTCAGAAATTCATACTTTGCCTGACTGCACTGAGCTGCTATCCAGGGCACAATTTATTTGTTTAAGATTCAAAAACTTGATTTATGGAGCTATTTTTAAAGTATGTACATACAATGTGCAGTACACACTCAGTAAAAATGCAATTAGAAAGGCTAAAATGGCAGCAAACTCTCAGGGGAATAATTTCCTTCAACTCTTGTAATTTCTCACTAATTAACAATAAAACAGAGTTCAAATACTGGCTCATTGTTTGGCTCTACTACGCAGAATCTGATAGCATTTCTTGTTATTATTTCTTTATCCAAACAAATGCTGTGGTAAACTATGTTCTTGCCTTCTTCCCCTCATCTCCCTGCAGCAGTCTGAAGAGTGAGTGACACTAGTGAGGGAGTCTTGTAATGCAAGGTCAGCACAAATGAGAACCAGGCTCATACTGACTCAGCTGGCTCTTTTCTCCTGTCATTTTTTTCTCAGCTCGACACCACAGAAACAAAGTGAAAACTCTAAAAATAGCACTTCAGTGGCCTTGAGCCAAAGAACTCAAGTGAATGTTTTTCCTCCATGAATCCCGTTGGTCAAGAAAGAAGCACGGTACAGATGGCAGGGTCAAGCAAATCAGCAAGATGGTGTCTGAGTGTACCAAGCACCAACAAAAAAGGTGCTATTTGTGTGTCAATTATATTCTGACTGTTAAAAGTCATAGAATATGTAGGGTGACCGTTTTAGGCCTAGTAACACTGTTCCTCAAAAAACAACACACAATAATATCCTTTATATACCAGTACACAACAGTCTGTGCAAGCATTCAACAAATTCCCAACTTTAAGCCTAAATCAACTAGAAGCAGCCAACATTACACCAGCAAAGCTCAAAGTTAACACAAGATACTAGTGGTCTAATGAAAGAATAAGTGTTCACTGAAGATATCCTTTATCCCAATTATGCCCTATACACAGTTACATAACCTATTACATGGCCCTGAGCGGTCACTGCACTGTCACCTTCAACGGATCCAGGCTTCTAATATGTAAGGTCCACATGACAACTCCGATACTACCCAGTCTACCTCACAGCCACTCAGAGGCCCCCCAACCCAACTTTATAGACTGAGTTGCTAAGTCTGTGTCGCTTGGTCTATCTATTAACAATCATGTTTATAAGCAAGAATATTGTAAATATTGCGCTAAAACATGAAATCTTGAGTTGTAAAAATTAAGTGTAACATTACATCATTGAGCTGCTCACAGGAAAAAAGCTGGTTCTCCATGAGAACAGACTAATGTAGCACACATAGCTTATGTAGCTCTGTTAGCTGCTTAAGCTACATAGATAACAGTGCTTTGTAGCTAACCACGCTAAAGCTAAAGCTCACAAAGCTCATGGATACCTTTACTAACGAAACTACAAAGATAACATTAGCTTTGTAAGCTAAGTAGCTACATTATCTGCATAGCTTATGAAGTGGCGTTTACTAAAGCTCATGTTGCTAAAGCTAACTAAGCTACATTGGCTTACATAGTAGCATTAATGATGTAGTTAGCACAGCTTTGTAAGCTTTAGCTAAAGCTAATGAAGCTAGAGAGCCATTGTTCACAAATAGACTTATAAAACAGGTGTAGATAAATGTTGCTTAGTGTTTTATGTTTGCAGTGCATTTACTTCATGAATGTTACTTCCAAATTTTGTCTATAAATAAAATCTTTTTAAAATTCTTTTTTAAAATCTAAAACTGGAAATAAATTGTACCGGCAAATTACCGTACTTCTATTCTGGCAGAGACAGTTCTCACAGTAAGGATCTACAGGAGCAGACGTCTAAGATGAAAATTCCAAATTCTAAGTTAACATAATTTAGGAAATAAATATCTATTAAACAAATGCTAGCTAAAACTGTATGTCTGACTGTAACCTGTAAGATGCTTTAAGTCCCTTGCTTGCCACTATCAGTATTATGTATCAAGTGGGTAATGCCAGGGATAGCTGTTGTTGAACTTCAGCTAGTGGATCATAAAATATCTTCTTTTCACTTGAAATATGCCAAACTTCCTTCCAGAGTCATACTGTTCATTTAAGTGCTGATCATTATGAGGTTGTGACATATTAGATTTAGAACTATAACAAATCACATGAACGCATCTTAGCTCTCTATCAAGGGCGGGTAAGGGGGGAATGGCTGACATGCAAAGATGGTAACATTGGAAACATTGAAGACCTTTTTCTTCACCAGCAGAGATAACAGTTGACAAACAGCATGGAATTAGATCTTGGCACCCCAGGTACTGCTGAGGGCCTTTGGGTGTCATTGATGTATGTGCTCATGGTAATTTCCTGCAAGGGGGAGAACCAAAGATGGTAATGGGTATTTTGGGGCCCGTTGACCTTGGAGCAGCAGTTGACTTGGCCAACTTTACAAATTCTGCTTGGAGCTCTAGGAATTGGTTTCAAAGGAAGCCTGAAAGAAAAAAGATTCTATGACTAGACTAAAGAAATGAGACATCCTTATCTTATCCGACATGGTGAATGTAACACTGCTCACAGAAATAAAGTTAAAACCAAGATAATGGACATCGCTGGCTGTAAATGCTGTTGACCTGATTGATAGTTGTGATATTGGGAAAGAATGTGAGTGAGGATGAGGGCTGCTTGTAAAATTATATTTGTAATGCACTGTTTGTATTCACGACAGAATAGTTTGGGAATGGTCAGAGCATGTGCAAAGGCATTTATCCTTTTTTTTTTTTAATAAAAGCAGTGAAACAAACTTTTCTCACTGGGCAGTCAGATTTCATTCATGTTTGCATTATTTTTGAGAGAAGTCTGGCTGCAGGCCGTACATCTCTGAGAGTCACTCTCACAGACTGTTCATCTGCCATAATTTGTCGGTACAACATATTTCCAGTTTGAGAGAATTTTTTAAAATTCAACTTTATTTGGAAACAAGTTCTGTCAGTTACATTCATGAAATAACCACACTGCTAACATTACAGACTAAGAAACATTCCATAAATGAAAAAGAGAAAAAGGCCAGAAGTCTAATCCTGGATTAAATTATGTATAGACCCATTTTAGAAATATTTATACCAACAGTGGCTTGTTTTAGCTGCATTAGTTTCAGCTAAAGCTAACATAGCTAAGCTAACTACTTAATTAACATTACTAGATAAGCCAGTGGAGCTAAGTTAGCTTAGCAATATGAGTTTTAGCAAACATAGCTAAGGCTCACGAAGCTTTGTAAATTTGTATCTATGTAGCCAACATAGTTGCTTTGTGATATTAGTTCTAGCTACATTGCTATATTAGCTACAAAGCATTGTTATCTATAGTTTTGTTAGCTTTAGCAATGTGAGCTTAAGCATATGTACCTAAAGCTTACTTAGCTGCATGGATAACATACGTTGCTTGGCAACCTTGTAAGCTTAGCTTTAACTATGTAGCTCTGTTATCTGCATAGCTTATGCAGCTACTGGAGCTATGTAAGCTGTGCTTTCTGCGTTAGAATGTTTTCATTGAGAACAAGTTTTTTGCTGTTAGCAGACTTTTCACTCAGCTTTATTAAGTGTTTTATAATCAGGTTTTGCAAGTCAGGTTTTCAACTTTTGGTACCCTAACTGTACCCTAACTTAACCTAACCCTAAATGAAAAGTTTTATTAGATTTCATTCTAAAAGTTTCATCGTGTAGTTCTATTCTGAGAAGCACAGCATCTCAGACAAATGGTCTGTGTGAGTGGCCTTCAGAGATGAACGGTCTGCGGTATGTTAGAGAGCAGTAATACTGAGAGTTAATGCCCACAACTTTGGCTTTAACAACATCACAGTGAAGGAAGGACTCAAGATTACAACCTATTAGGAAAGCAAATCAGTGCACTTAACACTTTTAACTCAAAATCACTGCAAAGCCCTTTTCATTTAATTTTTACCAAAAAATCTTTTATAACATTTATTAGCATCTGTGGCAATATGATATATGTTGGTCCTTTAAATCAGGCCTGCCCACAGAAATGGCTGGGCCCCTGAAATGCTCAGCAAATGGGCCCTCCCCAGATGCCAATTCATAATGTCAACCCATGCACACTGGATCTGTAGCATTAGCCCTAGCTCCCCTGGTTAACATTCGCCTCCTGGGCCTGGCTCCATTCAGCGTTGGAGCAGATTGAAAAAACATTGTTACAGGTCTTAGCGTGGCTATAAACACTGACGTTACCATCCCAATTCAGTGGGCCTAGTCCAGTATTACAAAAATATGAAGGCTCATACTATTTCAAAAAGACTGGTTTGCATTTGAAACAGGCAACAATAGATAAAATGTGTTGTTTTTTGTTGCTTTAACAGGTCCTAACGGGTATTAAGGTGTAAGGTAACAGGTAACCATTGCTTCAGTTTAGGATGGACCATAGTTTTGCTAATCTCCATGGCTTCCTCCATGATTCAAGGCCCCAGACAACTTTTTAACAGCACCAAACACACATTACATGCAACAGACAGCCCATTTTAACTAATGATCTGGTAAATAGATCTTAATATGATCTTAATGCACTTATTCTAAGATAAACTGTCCTAAACACACCTGTATGATAGCTCGTCCTATTTGGATATTTTAAAAATCTGATTTACTTCTGGGCACTGACCTACATTCAATATCTGTCCCTAAAACATATTGCACAATACTTAAACAGCTGCTTGCACGTTGTGTGTTTTGGTAGCTGTGTATTTATGTTCTTGTACTGATTCCTCATTTAATAACATTGGACCAATCAAAGTCAAAGTCAAAGTGAAAGAGCACCTGGATACTCACTACAGTGTGGTCCAAGTTTAATACGATGTTTACCGGCCTGATTCCCAGAGCGTGCAGCTGCAGATTATCCGGACCCACTGGAAACAAAACATGGTCTTTAGCAGAGTGGGTTTTTCTGGCTCTGCTCTTCCAAAGCAGACATTTATGGAGAATAAGATTTACCAAACTACATTATTTAGTTTCTCTAAAGCCTTCCCTTCTGCTCCAAACTCTTGGACGGACTTTTCTGGTGATTACAATTTCTGAAATTCCAAAAGCTGTCACAGAAATGAAGGTTTTCTTCACATCCTAAGGTTATGCTGAAATCCTCACTTCAACATTGGAACTGCAAACGCTTGAAACATAAACCCATCAAATCTCTTGTAAGCCATTTACAGATAAATAAGTTTTAAATGTGTTCATCAGCCATCTAAACACGATACAATCAAAGATATTTATCTGATCCCATACCACATCCTATCCTATATTTTACCATAGATTTTCCTCAGACATCTCACCTCCTCAGAATGTTCTATTTAGTTAAATAACATTCAAACACATCCAAATAAAGCCTCATATTTTGGATAAATCTCTAATGTTATCTTTTCACGAAACAACTGACAAGTATAGAATTAAAGAAGAAAGAAAGGGACTGTAATAGAAAGGTCCACAGTTCTGTTTTTCTAAAAATCGTGTTCTAAACATACTTAAATGACAGAGGAAAGTTAACAGATAAACAATTATAATAATTTTCTGGTTGACCTGCTCTGTTCTCTGATTGGTCATTAAAAGTATATCACAACACTTTTTTAAGATTTCTGCCGAGTTTAAAGGCTTTGCAGACTGAGTCAGTTATTTTTGACTGAAATTACTGCACAACTGTTTTGCCTTGTAGTAAGTTTTTACATTGTTTTATATCGGATTACAGATCCAAAAAATGCATCCAAAAAAACAGTCTCAGTGTGCAAAGGCCTTTATACTTTTGGGTTAAATCTGCTGTGCTGCAGTGGCATAAACTGTAGTGAGTACTACATATCATATCGCCAGTATCTGGTCCCCTCATGCTTCCTGTTTATTGGCATACAGGAAACATGGCAACCAATGCAGGGAAATATCTAGCACTTGTAAAGTACCAAGATATCAGAGGAACTGAGGGAATGCTTTTCTGATATATTCCATTGTTGGCAAGTAGATTTTATGAATAAATGTAGTTGTCTACAGCAATTTAGGAGGTATGGCTATTAAATAATGAGACTGCACTTATGAGGATAAAACCACGTGGTTCACAGTCATATTGTTATATATTAAAGGTTGGTTATTCATGCACAACTGCTGTAAGTTTCCAATTAGTGACGTCTTTAATGAAAAAGGGGGCCAAGTTGGCTTGGGAGTGCTGCTTCACATATTTGTAAGTATCAAACACAGGTGCTCTTAGGTCTCAAGGAAAAATTCATGAAACCAAACAAGGAGAGGTCAGACTTATTTTGCTTAAGGGGGAAAAAGTCATAACGGGCAAAAGACTAAGGCACACTGTTTTGCAAAAATTAAAACGCCTTTAATAAATAGGCTAAAGTGCCTACATGTTTTAACCTACACGGTCTTCATCAGGGCATTTAAAAACAAGTGACTGTTCACAGATTTTATGAACTGTGGCTGCTGCCTTGCAATCAGAGTCAATTGCTCATCTCAGGTGCAGCGAGAAAAGTGGGTGTGTACTCCTAACTGGTTCTCTCAAACAAGGCAACACTATCAGCAGTAATATAGAAACTTAAACCATCATCATAAAGAAAAGGACAATACAATAATGACAGAGAACATTTAAAATAATGATTTTTCAGCTCCCATTGTTTCACTAAACCTAATCATCTCTAATGAAAACATGCACATGTGTTTGAATTGCACAAAAGATTTAGTGAAGGCAGAGAGGATGTCCAAGATGATGAACATTATGGGTGCCCATGCACATGGTTATCAGTGCCTTGCTATGACTGGAAAAGCAAGGCAGAATAAAGGTAAAGGCCTATCTTGTGACCTGTGTATATTAACTCTTAGAAAAACTCACTAATTTCAAGTCCCTTAAAAGTTCCTGCTATATAAAATGAGACAATAAATGAGATAAATTGTGGAAACTTTAAAACACACACACACACACACCCACACACACACACACACAGCACGCATGCACATGCATCATAATGCGCTGAGGATTTCAGAGTATGTCCTACTACTACCCCAGGGGACAGACTTCTGCTCCAGACAGAATTCTCCCAGATTTTGCAGCACAAAAACCTGCCAACTATGTGCCTGCAGGAGCTGGATCCGGGCCAGAGTCAGCTTGGGAGATTGTTGTGGGCCGTGTGTGTCACTGTGTAGCAGCCTTTAACTATGCATGTGTGTGAGGGTGATAAGTGTGAGCTGTGCGGGGTTAGTGAAGGAGTAAGCTGCAAAGGCAGTCTTGGGACTGCAGGCTGTAAACACAGCTGTGTGTTGAGGTGTATGGGGGCAAGTTTTTCTTTCTTTTCTACAGTCCAGACCGCAGGCTAGTTAAGATTTTGAATTAGCAAGATGACTCCTGTGGTGTGGTGACAGATTAACATATTATAGACACATTAACTTCTGACTTCTATTATGTATTGCGGGATAAATATTCATCTTACAGTAAATTTAAGATCCTTTTAGACCACATTCAACATTGAAGTGCAGTTTGTGTTTCAGATGTCCCATCTATCATCACCTTTCATTTCACTAGAAGTCTTGCATGTCTCTCTGGTACCACAGAAGCTTCCGTTTCTTTCCCTTGCACCTTGTCAAAATCCTGGTCCAGCTCCTTCTCTACATAACAATAACAGAGAAACACTGTACGGCTGTGTGTGATGACCAAATGAGGCAGAAATCCCAGCAGCTACACAAACATGTCTGTTCCACATGGAGGAAACATTTTACAATTATTCAGCTACATCATATGCCTTTATATGAGCTTAAGAAACTGGATAGAAGAAACTCTTTATTATTAATAGTTTGCTACCCAATACTGGTTTTGAAGGTTTTATTTCCTCTTTAAACCCACATTTATACTTTGCTTTCATCTTTCAGCCATGGTTGTCATTTTTTTCTTTTTAAAAATATTAGGCCTTCTGCTTATCCCAACGGAACCAACCCAAATGAATGTAGTATCATAAACAAGTCGAGTATAGATTCTTTGCAGTCATGTGATTCTGATGACAGGCAAATGTCTGCTGGAGGTAAGGAGATAAAGGACAGCCATTAGGAATAAATGGGAACAGGAAAATTAGTCGAGGTTGCCCCATTGTAGAGGCCTGCAACAGATGAGCCCAAAACACCCCACCATAGAGGTTTGCAGCCAGATCCTCTTGTAAATTACTCAGCCTTGCAAATCAGAGCATCTTGGGTTCCCACAAGAAGAGGCAAAGAGTCTAGAGGAGTCTTGTACTGAGCTAACAAGCTAGCCAAGCCCCTTTAACATATTACATTCTCATTTTGTTGCAGACATGGTTTTAATTGAAATGGTGATGTACTATCAACTGAAAAATCCTTGTGGGGTGAGCAACCCAGTAATGATGTGTCTTTCACAAACAGGCCTGTTCTGCGAAACGACTCTTTGGTGTCAGCCTCAGTAGCTAGCTCCCGACTGAGTGCCAGTTTCCTTTCCTTCATCCTTTCCTGTTATTTAATCCACATTCAAAAAGCCTCTTAACAAATGAAGAGCCGTTTAGGAGCCAAACAACCAGCTCTACTGAACAGAGCCAAAAGATCCGAATCTCTTAAGAGAGTTAAATTTCCCACCACAACGAGTGAGGCTGGGTGGACATCAGCTGACGAAACGTGGGAAAGATCAGAGTTCAATGTGCTAAACCTGTACTGAACCAAACTGGACAACTTTGTGGAAACAGACCAGACAAGAGTGCTGTGTGACAATGCTCATCCACAGTTAGGATGGAAGCTTTGTTAATGCTTGCTGCTGTTTTGCCATGAGTTTTTGAAAACTTTTTTGCCTGAGTATTTCACTACTTTCAGGACCCAAGAGTAGCTTAAGAATTAATGTTTATTTTGTGCTTTGAGCATTTGGCAATTGTAAACAGCCCAAAACATGGCCTTTTTTATAGCTTTCTTTGCAGACATCACTTTTTGCCCTCCACCAGAGGTTCTCCACTGCTGCATGATGTCATCTGCAAAGACCATCTACTGTATACTGTATAATTGTAAGAACCCACTTTGTGTGCTGCATTCTGTCTCCACCCATGTTAATATAAGATTAGATAAATAATAGACTGTCCAGAACCGAAGAAGTGCTTTGGAGAGAGCTGGAATGTCTTCAAGAACCTCAATCAAGTCCAGTGTCCAAAGATTTGAATGGTCAATTTGTACATGTTTTATATTGAGAGTGACCAGATGCTCTATGCATGCCCAAGTTTGACTTCCTGTCTGGATTCACCTGCTCTGTTTAGATTTATGTGTGCTTTATCAAAATAAGACTTGCCATGTTTTTCTAGAGAATAATAAAGAGTAGACGGGTTTCTGAAAAATGTGTGGTGTGGATGGTAAGTGATGTACACAGATTGCTTTTGTTCCGGGCTTAATCCAGCAATGCACAGGCTATTGTTTCATTTCAACTTCAGGTTAGTATCTGCCATTATTGAAACTTATATGCTGACCTTATGTGTTAGAGGATTCTTTCTCCAGATGTCCTAATATTTTGTTGGGATTTTACTCAAAGCCATCTATACTTCCTGTAGTAATCATTTTTGAATGGTTGCTAAGGTTGCTTGCAATGCAAACTAACATTCACAGTCAAAGTAACCGGAGTAACTGAATGTTAGTTTAATTAAAGTTCTTCCTTTTACATCTGGGCTTTAATTCTCTGAAAAAAGGGAAAGAAAAGAAGAAGTCAGACTGCAGTTTGTCAAAAGAGATCAGTAGGAATTTATTATTTGCTTTAAATACATGAACAGCTCTTGTTTTTTCCCCATTGCTCCACTGATCAGTCTCTGGCAGCGGTCTCAAACTGAACTCCAAATGGATTTCCTCCAACACTGAAATGTTTCTGAAACATTATAATTATGAATCAAGAAGAATAGGTTGTGCTGAAGTTAGGCTCGTGGCATGTGTAGCTTTTAGTGCCAGCTTTGCAAGAGGCGGTGTGTAGGGTAGGGTTGAAAAAAACAAAAACAAATACAGAGGTAGAGGTAATCTCTTGAAACCAAGAGGACATCCAATCAATACAATTACCTCATAGGATGAAAAGAAAACAGGCTAGAGGGAAAAATACACAAGGGAGAATGACAATCTTAAAGCCATTAGCCTCTTTGCTATGCTGGCAGAGTGCTAAAACTGGATCTGAAAGACGAGTGAAAAGAAAGAAGGTGCATATGATGAGTTAAACACATGGAACCCCAAAAACACCTCATCATGCCGGCAACAACAAGAATGATTGAATCATTGTAATAAAATGCACAGAACAGAACTTAACATGGAAAATAAATACTGCAGTGGTTGCTTGCTCCTTTTACATTCATCAGGGCTCATGCATTCAGGCCTTTGCTTCCCAATGATCTGGCTTATGTGCTACATTTTTCAAAGTTATGCCACTTTCCTGTTAAAATCTCAGCTTATTCATTGCATGCCTTTTTTGTTGTGCTGAAATGAAAAACTTCACAGTACTATGCGTTTAAGCTAATGACTGATTTTGGGAAGCACTTTCTTTAAAGACACAGAGGTGATCAGCAAATTAGGCAGTCCCTGAATAACAAAGGGGAATGTGCTGTTGTGCATGAGGGCACACCATGACAGAGTGCTGGACTGCTGGAGAAGCAGAGCGATCACAGGTTTTCATCCAGTTGCTTTTTTTTTTTTTTTTTTTTTTACATTTGGGATGATCTACAATTCGACAAAAAAAAGAAAAAAAAAATCTTAAGGTACAACACAGCTGGGAGTGAGCTGTGCTTGGTTTCCTGTCCAAATATGGCAGCAAGTCCTCTTTTCATATAAATAATGCTAAAACACAAATCATTCGCTCATTCACATCAGAACTGTCACAAGAGTTTCTAAAAAACCTATGAGACACACACATTACATAGCATAGCCTGCATACAAATATACATATATGCAAATACACAAAAACAAAAACCTCTCCATGAATAATGGCATTTCTGGGTCTGAAATCATAATTTCATATAAAAATATATAAAAATAAAAGTAAAAATCAAAGGAAGTGTCTTTTTAAATGGTGAGAAAACAATAATTTCCATTGCTCTTACACTATGTGATGGCAACTCAATGGGTCAATGTCTTTGCGAAAACAAACACCATCTTTCGGTCCATGGGATTCACACACAAACATCCAGATGCCATTTTAAAAGCAGCTTCTGGATAAGGTTAACACTGACGTGTAAAAATGTCCACAGACGCAAAGAGTAGAACAAGGTCCTTAGCTCTCTGGCCAGCCAGTGAGGTAACAAGAAAACTACACATCTATTTATCTACACACTAAGGGATCTCTGACTGCAGGGCATGGTTAAGTGCACATTCCCATGAAGAGGCGAGTTAAGCTCTTGGCCCTGATCAGTTCATGGAGACCTGCGTCACTGTTGACATGGTCTTGTCAACCCAGGCACGTTTCACTTTTGTGTAATCCTGTAACACTGCTGAGCAACGGAAATACTCAAATATTTTTCCAGTGGAAGGTCAAGTATGTCCTGGACAAAAATGTTTTTTATGAGAACGTCCATTCAACTGTCCTCCACTTGAGTTAATCTAATTCCAAACAACCAAAGCCTTCTTCTGGTTGTCGGTTTTATAGTTCATAAATACTTTTCAAACTTCATATTCTCATCTCATGATCAGGACTCTGGTCCAATGAGGGCTCCCTGGTGCTAATCATGGATGCCGATGGACCTTGGTTGACTCCAAAAGGAGAAACAGCTGGAGATCGAGCTGCTAGAGGGGACAGAGAGGGCGAGAAGCTAGGGGACATTGCTGCTGATGAAATAGATCCCTCGTGACTGATCGGGGACCTGCGCAGTGAGGCTAAGTGGGGGAATGTCCGTCCAATCACTGGGACCTTTGGTGGAACTGACATGGCTCCTGGATGGGCCACTGATGTGATGAGTGGTGGAGGGTCAATTCTAGGTTTGGGATCTATTTTGTGCTTGGTCTGGAAGGGTTGGCGAGGGTTCTGGGTCTGCTGGGCTGTTTCGTCCTTCAGCCTGGCAATCTCTGTGAACACGTTGGCCAAAGGCTGGAACTGAGGACACCAGTTGAGAAGGTAATCCCAGTTGTAGCTTCCACGTAGCTCCTCGTCACTGGCAACAATAGCTGTGAGGGAACCATCCACTGAAGGTTTACCATCCTCAGGGAAGGCATAATCTTTTGGAAGGGAGATGTTAAGGCCACGACCTACACCAAGGTACCCTCCGCCTTCATCCCTGTAGACTGGAAGTTGGCCGGAGAGCAAGGTCCCACTGAGACTACTTCCTAGTTTCTTCCCTTTAAACCAGCTGCTCCCCTCCAAAGCTGCAGGTTCACAGGAGATGTCAGAGAGTTGGTCAGCATCCTGCTGGATTCCAGAGTCTGGTCCTCTGGCTGAGATGTGCTCCTGCATAGATGAGGTGATGGAGGCAACTCGGGGGTATTCATTTATCATCCTGATCTCATCATCTTCTGCTGCCTCAGCTGACCCTCTTCCACTGGAGTGAGAGGGATCCAGAGAGCCCCCTCTAGTGTAAGGACCACCACCAGCCCCTTGATCCCCAGCATAGCCTGGCAAGGCCTGGTGGTAAATCCTGTCCCCTCCTTGTCCAGAGCTGCAATCGTCCAATTTCTGCAGGGCAGTTCCTGAGGCAACAGTTCTGTTTCCTGCATCCTGGCCTTTCTTCCTTCTGCGTGACTTGACAAAGAACACCACTACAGCCATGACTACCAACAAAATAATAAAACCAAGAGACACAGTGATGATGCTGATCAGCAAAATGTTGACATCAGGAGCTAAACCAAAGTTGGTGTTTGTGACATCAATAGAGACTTGGGCTGTAGTAGAGCGAGATGCATCTAGAGGACTATGGGCTTTGACATCCAGGGTCATTAGCCTGGTTTCCCGTTTGGTGCGGCCTGAGCCACTGCTACCACTGCTGCCTGAACTATCCAACTTGAGGAAAATCACCCCAGTGGTTTTGTTGACATCAAAGTACGGAGAACTTGTTGGAAGAGAGTAAAGAACAATACCATCCACTCCTTCATCCTCGTCATTTGCCTGGACTTGGCCAATGCTCTGGCCTTTCTTTGCCCCCTCTGGGACTTCAAAGGAGAAATCTGAGGCTACAAAGAGTGGGTCGTATTCATCCACGCCTGTGACAAACACTTGTACGGTGACAGTGGCTGAATGGTTGCCAGAATCTACTGCCACTGCTACAAAGTTAAAAGAGTTGATCTTTTCAAAGTCAAAGGGTATTTTGCTCCTGATTTCTCCAGAGTTCTGGTCAACAGCAAAGCTGTCTTTTCCTGCCCCTGCCCGCTCCACCATGTAGTACTTCAGCTGGCCAAAAACTCCAGTGTCATGGTCGATTGCATGTAGAACAGTCACAGCTGAGTTGGCGGGTTGGTTTTCTCTAATACTAGCTGTCAGGACCTCCACAGGGAAAAATGGGTGATTGTCATTTATGTCTTTCACCTCAACAATTACTGGAGCTAGTGCAAAGTGGCCTTGTCCATCTGTGGCCTGGATGATGACGATATGTGTTGACTGGTGCTCACGGTCAAGAGCTCGCTGAAGACGCAGAGCTCCAGTCCACTGGTCAATGGTAAATAAGTTCACCTCATCGCCAGAACTGATTGTATACTGGACCTCAGCATTGGGAGTCGAGTCTGGGTCTAGAAAAAGGACAACAGCAGAAAATAATGATATATGAGAGACAAATTGAGATAGTCATTGTGAAACAATCTAGAGTACATTGGCAACAGGTAGGCAAAAGAGAAATTTTAAGCCCACCTGTAGCAGTCAGTCGTATTATCTCAGTCCCTGCAGCAGCTCCCTCACTCATTGACACAGTATATTCTGCTCTGCTGAACACTGGAGGGTTGTCATTCACATCACCAATGGTAATCACTGCTGCAACACTGGAGCTTCTCTGGGGCACACCGCGATCCGACACCACCACAGTGAGGTTGTAGAGCGGCTTGGTTTCAAAGTCAAGCCACTCAGCCAACAGCAGCGTTCCCACTGTCTGAAAGCCCCGCCCCTCCAGGAAGCGCACACTGCTCTCAATCTGGAAGGCATTTCCCTCATTTCCACTGGCAATTGCAAAGTCAAAGCCACAGTTATCTCTGGAAAGGTCACTGTCAAAGGCATCAAAAGTGAGCACTGTTGACCCTGGAATAGTATCTTCTGACACCGTTGCCCTGCAAACAGAGGACCATGAGATATGTAAGGCCAAATATGAAGCTTACATCTCAACCATCTAGAACCAAATGAATGTGGGCTCACCTGTACTCTGAGTGGTGAAATACAGGAGCATTGTCATTAACATCAGAGATTTGAACCTGGATAGTGGTGAGGGAGGAGAGGGAAGGCAATCCTCCATCACAGGCTTCAATGATGATACTAACTGATGGACGCTCAGGGTCAAACTCCGCTCTGTGGTTGATGAACAGTGTTCCTGGATACAGAAAAGGAGAGAAACACTGAGATAAGAAGGATACTTTCATGCTGTTTAATTAAGCAGTCAACGTGGGATGCCTACCATTGTTGGGGTCTATGTAGAAACCTTCCTGGGTTGATGACATCACTCTGTAGGTGATCTTTCCGTTCTCTCCAGAGTCCCTGTCAGTTGCTGTTACAGTGACAACTGCACTTCCTGGCGGTGTGTGCTCAGCCAGAGTTACCTAGGGTGCAGAGATATTAATAAAAACATTTGATCAAAAGAGAAAAATGAAAAACAAGCTAACACTAGATTGCATAGATAATATAAAGAAATTCTCCAACCCATGCTGAGATGATCAACATACAGTTAGCCCACTAAGGGGAAATTGAAAATTTATATTTAAGCTCTTTTTTCCTAAACTTATGTCATGCTGATGTAATTTCCTGAGACAGAGAAGTAAAAAATATGAGATCATCTATGCAGCTATTCCCCAATCAGTTAAAAACAATTACATTTTACAACCCGAACCCGTTCAATGTACATTTTTTTTTTGTAGATAACACACATTTTATGTGTATGCTCAGGTTGCAAATAGCCTTTATTAGACACGCCAAGCGTCTTTCTACCAGGCAGCTGGTGCACACAGCAAGAGCCACCATCTGGTTGTTATATGCCTCTGTGAGGAATACATTTAGTGGACTACGAAAGTACAGGGATGGGAGAAGAAGTACTGGGATGGTTTCTGTGTAAAAGTGGTTCTTAGAAATGTCTAAAGAAGGGAGAGGGGTCTTGCTGCAGACTGTACATTTCTGATGGCTACTCTCACAGAGCATTCATTTGAGACAAGTGTATATCTCAGAAAAGGAGAAACGTAATTTGCATTTTACCCAGTTTTTAAAAATTCAACTAAATCCAAAAACAAAGTCTGGCAGTTACATTCATGAAAAAGCCACATTGCAAACATTACCGACTGAGCATCATTTCATAAATAAAACAGAGAAAAAAGTCAAAGGTCTAATCTGGGATTTAATTATGTGTAAACCTGTTTTAGAAGTAGTTACACGAACAATGGCTCATTAAAGCTTTGTTGGCTGTAGCTAAAGCTACACTAGCTGTGTAATTAAGGTAACTACATAAGCCAATGTAGCTTAGTAAGCTTTAGCCATGTGAGCTTCAGCACATGTAGCTAAAGATAACATAGCTCTGCAGATAACAAATCTAAAAAGCTGCTTTATGGGGCAAAACTTTAGCTACGTAGCTTTGTTAGCTACGAAGCTCTTTTATCTATAGCTAAGTTAGCTCTAGCAACATGAGCTTTGCAAACTAAGCCAAAGCTAACTTGGCTATGTAGAAATCATAGATATATAGATACCTAGCTTATGTAGCTGCTTTGTAAGCTTAGCTTTAGGTACATTAGCTACATAGCTAATAGAACTACAAAAGCTATGATGGCTGAGTAAAAATGTTTTCATGGAGGATAAGCATTTTTTGGGTAAGCAGACTGTTTAGCTTTATTCAATGTTTTTTTTAATTAGGTTTTGCAGGTCAGGATTTTAACTTTTGGTATCCTAACCCTTATTTAAGCCCTTATCCAAAAAAATGTTTAATCCAATTTCATTTTGAAAGCTTTAGCATGTATTTCCATTCTGAGATATAGGAAGTCTCAGATGAACTGTCTGTGAGCATGGCCATCAAAGATGAACAATCTGCAGCCAGACTGTTTTGAAAGAAGAGGATGTACATGAGTCCCAATGACTTCGCGCTAAGATCTTCATAGTCTTATCAGTTAATCCTTGAGAGTGGGGATTCCTCAAAATTTTGGAGAAAACACATCAAAGTATTCTAGGACATTGTGTTTACAAGAAAGGGGTAAATATGAGGTGTCATGGCCAAGAACCTTGAAATTAGACCTCTGAAATTCAAGCCATCCATCCTTGAGTTTGAGTGAACGTTTGTACGTAAACAAACTTTTAAGGTGAAAATGAAATCTTCACTTCGCACATATCTGTACATATTTTTTATAATGATCATCTAGGAAAAAGGTCTTGCCATCTTACCTGATAGAAATCTTGTGTAAAAGCAGGTGCATTGTCATTAATATCCTCCACCAGAATTGTAATGTTAGCCTCAGTTTGGTGCTGACTGTCTGTGGCTCTGACAGTCACGGTGTACCATGTCTTCTCCTCAAAGTCCAGAGGAGCTGTGAGTGAAACACCTCCGCTGTAGCGGTGAATTCCAAATTTTCCCAGCGCTGTTGGATCCAGCTGTAGGGAGTAGGAGAGGGCAGGACTGGAATCGACATCGTTGCCTGTCACAAGAGTGATCTCTGTGCCAATCAGCATATCTGGTGGATGGAGAAAGAGGTTTAAAAGTCCCTTCTGAGAAATACAAAAGGATTGGATGGTGGCAGTTTGAGATTTGCTGTTAATAGCAGGTATATATTCCTATGCATTAAAGGACTTACTCTCTGGGATGCGGACTTCCTTAGGCAGGGGAATTGTTGGACTGTTGTCATTCTGGTCAACGATGATCACTGTTAATGTGGCCGAACCAGCCAGACGTGGGCTTCCTCTGTCAGTTGCTGTAACAACGAGCCTGTGATTGGGCAGACAAAAAAGGTTGTTTCTATGAAACGGTAGCACTGATAAAGCTGCCATCGAGATTTTTTTAAACTATTTTTATATTTTATGAAGATGATTTCAACCTCCTCACCAGCTATTCAAACATGAACTTGCTGATGGATAGAACACATGATGTGCTACTTCTATTTTTTCTTCTATATTGCTATACTAGCTTGTAAAAATGCATTGTGGACTTTATCTGCACAACAGCATGCAAGAGCCAAAGGAAATAATTCATCTTTTCATATATATTCTCAGATTTTGCACATTAAAGGTTTTTGTTGAGGTTTAGTAAACCACAGGTCTGTTCTCACTTTGTCTGGGTAAATATCTCACGGTCCATGATGGCCGCTGTGGTGATGCTTCCTGTCACTGGATCAATCTTGAACAGGCCACTCATGCCCGATGACTGGATGGAGTACGTCACCTGACCATTTTGGCCCTGATCAACATCCTCAGCCAGGACCTGACGAAAGGAAGAAAAGGAAAGGAAAATGAAGGTTTTTGAACCCTATGCTTACCGTATATATGTATTTGTCTCATTTGAGAATACCTGTATGATTGGCATTTCATATCCCTGTGCTTCTTTCATGTAGGCCACGTAATTCTGCAGCTGGAAGCGAGGGAGGTTGTCATTGACGTCCTGCAAAATCAGGTTTATAGCCATGAATGATGTAGAGGACACACTTTCTGCCTTGACTACAAGACGGAGTCTGGGGGTGTCTTCAAAGTCCAGCCCCTTGGAGCTCTGCACCCTGATTTCACCTGAAACACAGATTTGAATGAAAAACAAGATATAAGGGGCTGATTATTAATATTGTAAAGAAAGTAGTTTTCATTTTCAAATACAAGTCTACTAGAAATTTTTTGGATAATATATCAAAAAATATTTTCACAGTGTGTCACCTGTTGTGGAGCTGATGGTAAAGGCCTGCTTTTTGTTCCCACTAAAAAGGCTGTAACTGATACCCTTCCGTGTCCCATCCGGGTGCTGAGCCTGAGCTTGAGCCACAGCTGTGCCTGTATTTTAAAGTACAACAGAGAAAGTATTACTTGCATGCTCCAGAAAAAAAGTTCAAAATGCATATAGGGCAAAATGGTGAGATGATAATTCCTCTCCCTCCTGTGTCACGGTCACACCTTTTGCAGCATTTTCCTGTAGGCTGACATCTCTGGCATTTCTAGAGAAGCGAATTCCACTGTACTCCACTTCCTTCACATAAATCACCACCACTCCCTGGGCAGATTGAGCTGGACTGCCCTGGTCCATGGCCTCTACTATCAGGGTCCTCTGAGCCTGGGTTAAATCTGCCAGTGGCTCCGTGGCCTGTATCTCCCCTGTCAGGGAGTTGATGCTGAAGCCCTTCACTGGCATGGCGAAACGGTAAAACACAGAACCGTTTGCCCCAAAGTCTTTGTCCTCAGCTTTCATGGTGGCTAGAACCCGCTGGGAACGTCTGCTGGACACTTCAATGACAAGTGGATCCTGGATGAAGAAGGGGGTGTTGTCGTTGACATCTAGGATGGTGACTGTCACCTACAATGAAAAGGTCACACGGTTGTCAGATGCCTAATTTGCTGCTAATGTTTGAAATTAGGGTAAGGGTTAGCATTACTTTTGAAGTTTATTTCAGACCCTACAAAACATAACAGATGATTAAAAATTGTAAATAAGTGACTTTTTAAATTTTAATCTTTAATATGTGCTTTACAAAATAAGAAGTCCTAACCTATATGATACATTTCTCTTTTTGAAAAACTGATAAAAATGATCATCTTAAACATTTAACCCTTTACTTACCTGAGCTGAGGAGTTCCTAGGTGCAGCAGGTGAAAGGTCTACAGCAAACACTTGAAAGCTGTATGAAGCCAGTTTTTCCCGGTCCAGAGGAGCGGATGTAGTGATAATTCCAGTGTTCTCATCCACACTGAATGCTCCATGCGCCTCTTTGCTAAGGAAATACAGAACCTTCCCATTCAGGTCTTCATCAGCATCTACAGCTGCCACCTGTAAATGCGAGGCATCAGTAGTTTCAAAAGTCATTTATGTGTTAAAAGGAACTCTGATTTTTCAGTTTTTGTCTTTATATTCACCTCCAGAACTTGTGAGCCCTCTGCAGCATCCTCGGACACTTCCACAGAGTAGCTCCCTTTGCTAAACACAGGGCTGTTGTCATTAACATCCAGCACTTTGACTTCTACAGTCACGGTAGTGCTTAGGGAAGGGCTTCCTCGGTCTGTCGCCACCACCTCCAAGGAGTATTCAGCCTTAGTCTCCCTGTCAAGTCCACGGGAGGTGGAGAGAGCTCCTGTGCTGCTGTCCAGTTGAAAATCTCCATCAGAGTCTCCGGCTGGATGGAAGAAAAGGAAAACAACATGGCATAAAAGGCAAACATCAGTGCCAACTACTTAGGTGAAAGTCTAAAAGTCCGCCATACAGGTAAATTAAATACTTGAAAATTAAAGAGAAAAAAAACAGGTCCAAAGCTGAGAGCCACTAAACGCATGTCTCATCTTCATATGGAGCAAGAGATTGATATCAAAAGCATACATTGCTCAAAATGCAGCATGGATCATTTCCTTACAAGGTATGACTAAATCCATACCTAACCAACTACATTTAATGCATGATGAATGAGTTTGTTGCAATAATCAGTGGCATATACACTATATTCCAACAGTATTAATCTGAAAACATTCAACTGGATCCATTTAAGGTTAAAAACATTAAAAATGACAGAGATTCCCTCTCTCCAAAAATATTTTCAGCATTTTCCAATCTGGCACACTCTGGAGCTGCAATTACATCAACTGCGGTGCATTTTATTCCTTTTCAGTCGTATAATGATGATACTCAGCTAGTTTGACAGTTTGTGATGAGCTTTTTTGTGGTATCTATGTATGTGTGCTATTGGCCAGTTAATTCAGTTTTATACCCTTTTAAAAACTGTGACCACCCAAGGGAGTGCAGATGAAAATCAACAGCAAGCTTCACTGAAATTGCTTACAAATTCACATACAGCGTCTATCAGATGATGGCAGGCATTTATTGCCAGTGGGTTATTAGACTGATCAGATTGCAAGAGTTATTTTAGGTACTATGCATGGTTCCTTAAAAAGATAATGAATAAAATATTCCTACTAATTCTAATAAAATACTTTCTCACCAGTGATCCTGTACTCCAGTTCTCCACCAGGACCTGAGTCCGGGTCTGTGGCCTTGAGAAAACACAGCTCCACAGGGGCCTGATTTTCCGGCACATCCAGTCCGTACCATGACTTTGCAAAAACTGGAGTGTTGTCATTCACATCCTGCACCTCCACACGAACCACAGCTTTGGCAAAGTTAGGAGGCAGCCCTCCATCCCTGGCATACACTAAGAAGAAATGGAAATTGTTGGTAAAAGGAAGTTCTAAAAGCCACTTTGTGGTATTTAACAGTGAATGGATGTATCAGTACCAGTAAGTGTGTAGTGGTTCTGTAGCTCTGCGTCCAGCTCTCTCGTGGTGGTGATGACTCCAGTCACGGGGTTGATGATGAAGCCTTCCTCAGTCACACCTCCATATGTCACTTGGCCGTTGGATCCTGCATTGAAAAAGACAATAAATCAGCCTGACAACTACAATACAAGCAATAAAAGAAACACTCAACATTAAGAGCCCTAAAGCAGAGGCATTTACAAACACAAAGCCGCTAGCAAGTCCTAATGAAAGGCACAGAATTACAAGGCTCTGGATAATTGCAACCACACATTTTCATTAACATGTGGTACAGATTAAAGCAGTTTGGTTACTCAGAACCATTTATGTGTCCATTGTTTAGTTCTCAAGCATTTCTACTTCACTCGTATGCCCCTTGTGAAAGCTGTACTTTTAATTCATTTTTCCTACAGTACATTCTGTAACCTTTCTTACATTTTACAAATTGTCATGATGATGTCCTGCCCCTAAATCAGTACTTCTCATCATTTAATAAAGCTTTTACTAGCCAAAAGAATAAATGTGTCCAGTCTTTTATGGGATCTACAGCAGCTACTTCAATATTTTGTGAAATCTTGTAAAAAAAAATGTGTGCAATACATATTTTCTAAGAGAAAAAAGGCCCATTTACAACCATAAGAAGGTGATTTTCAATGTTAACTGTTTGCTTATTGAAAGTTGTTTAGTCAGGAACACTTGATCTGCAGTTATAAATATTTTTCTTTATAAGCATTAATAATCTTGCACCTATTAGTGTTATTTATATTTGGCAGTGTGACTGTTCTGATATCCCCCTGCCCTTCCACGAGCCTATGTGGACAGCATCAAATAGGAACAGCACACATTCCTGCCTTTCCTGTGCCTGAGGCTGGGAGAGAAGCAGCAATAAACCCAGAGCAGAGCAGGCATCAATGACAACAGAATGACTTTGATTAAGTCATGTGAAGAACAAATGAGGAGCTGGGGTGGAGGAGGGTTGCAAAAAGCATCTTGCAGAGGGAGCAGCAAAAAGTGGAAGGCTAGAGCAGCTTAAATATGGATGCACGAGTGTGATTAGCCAATAGCATGCTTAAAACCGAATCATCTGGAATGAGATTAGCTAATCTCATTCACATGACAGTTTATGACTCTGTGGCCAGCCTGGACCAATGCTATACACTCAGTTTGTTCTATCAATATTGCATTTAAAGTTCACACTTAGACCAACCTTGGTCCCTGTCAGTAGCGGTCACTTTCAGCACCGTGGTTCCTGGTCCTTGGTTTTCCATCACCTGACTCTCGAACTCTGCTCGTTGGAACACTGGAGCTTCATCGTTCACATCAATCACCTGCACACACAGCACCTGGGAAGTGGACAGCTGAGGTATCCCATGATCCTCTGCTACAATGGTCAGGTTAAAGACCTCCTGCTCCTCTCTGTCCAAGGCCTTCAGAATGGAGAGAGAGCCTACAAGAGAAAGAAAAAGTGAACTTAACAAAAAACTCAATTTCTTTAGTTGATCGTTACGCTCATTAAACATGCATGTTGTTGTGCTTGGGTCTGAGAGTGCATTTAGATTAATTTTGTGTACCTGAGAGGCAGAATTTGTGTGCCTAAAGGACCAGTTAAAACAAAACCCTTACAGCTTTGCTTTACAAGACTTTCCACAGTAAATGAGAGACCACAGTTACTTCATCCCTGTTATTCTCTTCTGGCAGTTTGGACACTGACTAAAGGTTTTCTTAAAGGCTGTGACAGCTGCCATGGACACCCCCTCCCCCAAACCCAACCCAACCCAACATTTTTGCTTAATGTAACAATTTTACATAACGGGGAAGGAAAGCTGTTAAAAGTGACCTGACAGGGCACATACTGCCTAGTGGTTAGATCTTGCTTCATGGACATGGAAAGTTTGGGTTTGGGTCCAACCTGTGGCTCCTTTCCCGTATTGACCATTCACCCATTCTCATCCCTGTTTCTGATTCTATCCCCTGTCCTATCTCTAAGAGCCCCAAAATAAATCTTTAAAATAAAAGCATGACCTTTCTGGTTCAGAACTACTTGCAAGGTTTTCTGGGATTGCTTTTAGTGGTGACAGCTTTCCGTAAAACCAGTAAAATTGTTGCCTGGACAATCTTTATTTCTATTTCTCACTGTTAGGCAAGATTCATTTCTGTAAAGAAAACCTAGCTCAGTTCTTACTTTCCCAAATAAATTTGAAATATAAGACCTAAAAGACAGATGCTGATCTCACCATATACCCAGGTATTTGAACTTTTGGACACGTTCAATGCTAACATCATCTAATGTGTTCAGTATCAGTTTGAAGTGAACAAGAGCTTGCTCGAAAAAGATAAAATCAGGTTTTTAGCTGCGAGAGGCTAGACTGTTCATCCTGTTCATCATCTGTATGAAGTTGGATTTTGCAGTTTCCTGTTGCCCCTGCATTGTAATCTGTATGTAGAGTTAAAAAGAAGTGGCCCAAGGATGGAACCCTAGGGTACTCCTTTGCTGACCTCTATAAAGGGGGACTTAACATTATCCCTTACTGTAACAAATGTTTCACTCATAGTAACAAGGGCATGTTTCAGTGTGCTGTCCATCACTTTGTATGACACCTCTCCCCTTGCAGCAGTTTTAGGCATCATAAATAATAATATAGATAATAAAGCCTCATTACACATATCAGTATCCAGCTTAAACAAGAAAGAGTTAATCATACCTCTTCTTGTGAGACTTCAGCCTAAGTAAGCTTTTACATCTACACCCCACACTCGTGACAACCCAACTACAAGAAAGAAGCCAAAATAAAAGTGCCAAAATAAAAAGGCCAGAAGAAAATACGAGTTTGTTTGTGATGTATAAATCAAACCATGCACACAGTGTGCTGACTTTAGTGCGAGGCGAAAGCTCTGATGTTCCTGTGAGGTTTTGGTAGCTTACATGTTTCAGCCAAACACAAACAGATGCAAAACATTTAATATTTCATCTTGTTTCTCTGCAGCAAGTTTAGAGTTTTGGTTACAGCATCGGTTTTATTGGCACAAATTATATATAATTTAATTTATTTTCTATACAAGATCTTAGGATTTCCAGTGACACAATAAACAATACATCATTCTTAATTTCAGGTGGATAAAAACACCATTTTGCACAGCAAATCATGCTTTATCATGTAGTTCAGTGCTGCAGTCATAATGGGGATATTAAAACATATGTTTAGGATCAAGACTATGCCTTCTTCATAAGTAAGCATATGTATTTGAGAATGTCAAACTTTCTCCTGTTTGTTTCAGCTCTCAACACCTTCCCCTTCAGGCCCAATTTCTGTCTTCCTTGCCTGTGAAGATGTGCCATCCTGAGCAAGAAAGCCTGGCTGCAGGCCATTCATCTGAGACGCCACATATCTCAGAACGGACATACACGATAAAACTTTCTAAATGAAACCAGATTTAACTTCCATTTAGGATTGGAGTTAAAGTAATGGTCAGGATACCAAAACTTAGAAGTTAAAAGACCCTGACCTGCAAAACATTATAAAACATTACAAAATATTTTTTAAAGTTGAGTAAACAGTCCACTTACAGGAAAAAGCTTGTCCTCCATGAAAACATTCTTACGCAACAAACATAGCTTACATAGCTCTGTTAGCTGCATAAGCTAAGTAGCTAACAGAGCTAAGGAGCTATGTAGCTAATGGTGCTATGGAGCTAACAGAGCCACAAAGCTAAAGGACCTATAGCTAAGCTCAAAAAGCAGTTATTTAAGCTATGTAATCATCTGTGTTGCAATGTTATTTGCTACATTTGCTTAACTCATGTTGCTAAAGCTAACTTAGCTACACTGGATTATGTAGTAACATTAACTACAGAGGTAGCATAGCTATTTTAGCTTTATAAAGCTAAAGCGAGCCACAGTTCATGTAACCACTTCTAAAACAGGTCTACAAATACTTTAAACCTTTGTTAGACCTTTGGCCTTTTTCCTCAATTTTATTTATGAATGTTGCTTGGTCTGAGATGTTTGCAAAGTGTTTGTTTCATGAACATAACTAAAAGACTTTGTGAAAATAACTGAATTTAAAAACAATATCTAAAACTAGCAATATACTGTACTGGCAAATTACGGCACTTGCTCTCTGAGGTATACGGTGCCTCAGATGCCTGTGAGAGTGTCCATCAGAGATGTACAGTCTGCAGCCAGACCCCTCTCAACCTGAGTCTCAACTTCCAGGTTTCTGACAACTTCATCTAATCAAATCCACTCATTCCTCTGTACTTTGTTTGACACAAATTTGTCCCTTCCTACTTCAAACCCCCACTCAATCCAGTTCATCTCAACTCCAGATGTTGCCTCCTACCACCACCTCTTTTCACCCCACTTTCCCAAACCTTTAGTTTGTTTCAAACAACTACTTTTCATAAGATAAAATGGCATGGTTTTGTAAAGGAAAACCTGTGTAAAAGGTTGGATATTTTTCTCTTTTAACTGTAAGTTTAGTTTCAATGTTAATGAAATCCCCAAACAGCATGCCCTCTCATTCTGACGCTCCTTGTGGAGAAATGGTGGAAGCATTAGCTTTCAAGTGGTTAATAAAAGTAGCAGTAAAGCAGCTGTAATGTGAAATCGCAGAAAGTTCATGTTGGCAGAGCAGACGTATAATTTATAAGCACTAATCAGGCTAATGAAACCTCCCACCGTTAGCCAGGGAGTTTGGTAAATGTCTTCACAATACAATGCTAATCTACTGTTACAGCTATTATTAACAGTGACTGTGACACCACACTGACTGAGAAACAAACCAGAGGAGAAATCAAGCCCTGCTACTACAGCTGACACTTGACAGTAATGAAGTTAAGACTTTCTTCCATCTGGAAGCTGCATTAAATCTCCTGTCTCCTGATTTCTAATCCCTTCCCAGCCAGATCTGAGCATGCCCTATCACAAAGTCTGTCAATGAATAGATTATACATTCACATATATATCTATACATAAAATATCAAAGGCCAAGTCTCGAATCAGTTCCCATGAACAAACCAGTCAAGAATAAGAACGCTGAGGTTCCATTGAAGAGAAATATTGCTCTATAAGGCATTGAAAGATGATCTACTAAAGAGGGTTACGAGTGTTTTAGCAGCACTTCAGAGAATAATTCTGATCTTCTGGAAAGTTCTCTTCATTCAGAGGGCTTTAATGGGTGGGAAACTGATTATATATCAGTCATGAAACCCTAAAGAAAAAGGCCACATTGAAGTCCCGCTGTGTTAAATAATTTAAAGCAGGACTATTAATGCACCAAAAAATGCTGAAATACTGAAAATCAGCTCACCAGTGTTGGGGTTCAGACTAAAGCGACCGGCGCTGTTGCCTGCCTGGATTCTGTACGACACTCTCCCATTTTCTCCTTCATCTTCATCTCGAGCCATCACATACAAAATCACAAATCTGTGAATGGAAATATGTAAGTTAACAGCAAAGATGGCGACCACTTCAACTAGTTTAGAGACATGAAAAGATAAGAAGAGACATGGTATCAAAAGGAACAGTTAGATCACCCACTCACCCTACAGGCTGATCCTCCATGACACTGACAGCAGGCGGAGAGTTGAACACCGGCGCATTGTCATTTTCATCTGTCACAAACACCCGGGCTGTGACCGACCCCCAGTGTCTCTGAGAGGGATCCGCCGCCTGGTCTGTGGCCCGTACCACGAGGAAGAGGGATGGTGTAGACTCACGATCCAGCTTCTGCCCCAGAGTGAGGACTCCACTGGCTGGGTCAAGGGTCAAGAGGTCAGGTGTGTCAGGCCAGTAATGCTCGATGGAGTAAAGGACTTCACTATTGGGTCCACTGCCGTCCTGTGAAAAAGGAAAACACATTAAATATGAATGTGGGTGAAAATTTCGATACAGACAGGAAAAACACTTAAAAGTGTTTTAGTTTTCTTGCAGTTGAGTCTTACTTTTTATTCAGTAGTTCGTCATTATCATGTTACTTAACTGGTGATTTAATCAGATCTTCCTTTTTAAAGAATTTAAAGGTATTGATAGGTAGATTTGCTTGCTAGTTGACTGATGGACACTCAACAGTCACGGAGTGTCAGAAAGAAGAACTTTTATTTCACAAGCACCTTAGCCCTGCTTAATGTAAAATATCCTCCACTGTCTCTCATGGCTTTGTAGTTCACAAATACTGTAACAAAGCTCACTGTGGTAAAATGCCTTACCTCATGTGAACATTTGCTCTAATTAATCTATTTAATGTAACTCAAATACTGTAAGAAGGCTCACTGTGGTAAAATGCCTTACCTCATGTGAACATTTGCTCTAATTAATCTATTTAATGTAACTCAAATACTGTAAGAAGGCTCACTGTTGTAAAATTCCTCACCTTAGTAACAAATTTGCCCTTATCAATCTACCTACTATCACTCATGTACTGTAGGAGAGCTCACTGTGGTAAAATGCCTCACCTCATATGCACATTTGCTCTAATTAATCTATTTAATTTAACTCAACTACTGTAAGAAGGCTCACTGTGGTGAAATGCCTCACCTCATGTACACTTCTGCACTGATTACTTTTTTGGTGTCATATATCTTTATATTATCAATGTAGTTTCTTACGCTTATTTATGAATATAATTTACTAATTTACAAATATTTCAAGTCATTTAAGATTTCATTTGATTGCTGTAAGTTATTATTTTACTTTCTTACCATATGTATGCTTTTTATCATATATGTATTTCTCGAATTAATGTATGAATTTTATTGCTTAATGCACTTATTTTACTCATTTACTTGAATATTTTGATTTATGTGCAGAATTTTTTGCTCAATTCACTTGTTTTACTTATTTGACTGATTATGTATTGATTTAATTGATTAATGTATGGATTTTTTTCTGTCTATGTAACTGACTGATTTACATATTTATTTTATTTTCCTATATATGCATTCTATTGATTTGTTTATTTTTTTCTGGAGTTGTCTCCAGGTAGATATTTGTGTCATATTTTTTTAAATGTAGACATATGGCAAGGTAAAGTAAGTGACAATCTCATCCTTCTCCTTTCAAAACTGTTAAATATGTTTACCCACTGTTAAGGCTTACTTCCACACTGTCTATTTCTTTCATTATTATTATTTTTTGTATACTTTTAATTTAATTAGCATGTATGATATTCAGATGGCAATCAATCGTTCATTAGTTACAGCCTTTTTCCATTGTAAGAACTTACTTTGAACAAAAAAGTAAGTTGATAGGCTTCCTAATAGTTTAATCAGACACTCACCTGATCCAGAGCCTGGAAAGTGTATATGGAAGCCCCTGGCTCTATGTTCTCAGGTATCACTATGGTAACAGGGTCTTCAGTAAACTGAGGGGCATGATCATTGCTGTCCTGCACGTTGATATCCAGCTGCACCAGGTGGCTGCTGGGAAATGCTTGGGAAAAGTCAGACACCTCAATCTGCAGCGTGTACCTTGACCCCTTCTCATAGTCCAGCTCTCGTACGAGGATCACGTCACCCTTTAAACGGTCAACCATGAAAGTCCCATCCCGGTCTGTTCCGCCTACTACCAGGTAGGTCACCTGACCGTCCAATAGAGCAGATTCATGCTGGTCATGTGGTTGGACAGAGCCGATGATCGAGCCTGGTGCTGCTCCTTCCACTGTGTTCAAGGTCATGCGGAGCGTGTTGGGCTTGGGGCTTGACCTGGTGGAGCTGAGAATCTAGAGGAAAAAAACACAGAAAGAGGGTTAAAAGATCATTTTTATCTCAGCTTACGTTGCACTGAATCCTTTAAACTTTCACAGGCCAATCCCTGGAAACAGACCTGACCAAGCATAAAGATAATGCTCAGAGGTATACTGTCCAGTGAGTTTTACAGGATCTGATTTCTTTTGCAGAAAATAAGCTTCAAGGTTCCCACCCAAGCCCATCCCTAAACATAGCCTTGGGCTGCAGTCTGTTTCTCCTTTATTGTTGCTACTAAAATAAGCCTCACAGGCATCCTCACATATATGAAGACATTACAGTATGTGCACTCCTTCCAGCAAATATCTTAACACTGCAGCATTCTGGCCTTGAGATGAGAGCCAGCATTGTTGACCTGTGACCAGATAATGAGGGGTGTAATGGGAGGGGGATGTAAATATTCCAGCAGAGTAAATAAGAGCAACATCCATATGCTCCAGTCTAGTGCCAGCAGGCTTTCACCGCTCTCTGCAACAGCCTCAAGCCATTTTATGGTTACGGGACGGATCAAAGCTTTGAGAAGACAGCAAACAAAAGCAGATTTTAACAAGCTCTTGTTTCATCATCAAAAATCCATTCATGCACCATCCATCGCTTTCTTTACCAAGATCTCAGATGATAAAATGTGTCTTTCTGGCAGAAACAGAAGAGCAAGGACAAACCTGTAAGATGAGGGAAGGAGGAATGTGGATAACTTAGCCTTATGTGCTGACCCAATGTGCAGACATTTGGGGTTATAATTTATAGCAAACCAAATGTCCTGCAGTAAAGGGGTTCTATTTTTAGGAAAAGCTAAAACACAGCACTACAGACAAACTAGAATACTTAGAGAGGCTGCATTACACTTTCTTTTTTGTCTGACATGTTAATGCACAGGATCATAATACACAGCTTTTTTGACATTTATGTAACATTGTCAAAATCAGATAAATCCATTCACCTTCAGACCTGGAACTCATACACACTTTCATTTTCTCCAAAACTAGATTATTGCAGCTTTCTTTACACATACCTTAATCAGCGATCTCTAAACTCTTTATCATCAAAATTCAGCAGTCAGACTATTAGCTAGAACCAGCTCACTGGTTGCATATCACACCCATTTTTGCATCTCTTTATAGGCTTCCAGTGAAATTCAGAATCAACTACAAAACTGTGTTTCTCGCTCATAAAGTACAGTAAAGTAAAAAAATGGCTGCATGACCTCACCACGAGTTACATCTCTGACCTGTATCAACCCTCGCCTGCTCATATCATCTAATCTCAGCCCTCTTTCATCCAATCCTCTAACTTCACAACTAAAGGTGATCATGCTTCTTGTTCTAGCCATAACCCTGAGGAATAAACTCCAACAGTTCATCAGATCAGCAGAGTTTTTGCAAAGTTTAAGGAAAAATTCAAAAACTAGCGTTACAGTATTAGCCTGGCTAATGCTAGCTTTCACAAGCTAATGCTAATCAAACTATTCAGTTACTGTAGTGCTTTAATGCTGGAGCAGTATGTTTGTAAATGTTACACCACCTTTGGCTGAATAACACAAACAGGCCTACATTAGCTGTTTTTTACTCAGATTAAACAGGCATTATAAGTTGCCTAGCTGTCATTTAAGAGTAGGGGTCAACCAGTTATTGGTCTGGCCAATCATTAAGACTGATATGTTTTGCTGATCATCTGTATCTGTGTTGTATTTTACGGATTAGTGCTCAAACTAAAACTAAAATTGTGCTACTTTGGCACCACTCCAAGGTGTGTCTTCCCCTCTGCCTTTATTTTCACTCTCCACAGTCTGCTAATGGGGTGATGTCTGTCAACAGGGCTGATATGGGCTGATATCAGTGTAAAACTAATGCATCCTTTATATCATGGTCTGCAGTCAGACAGTTTTTCCAGCATTAAGTTCATGTAAATTTGTGCAGGATTTCTTGCATTAGAAGTGCCAGACTTGCTGAGTGAGGATGACTGTTGGCATGCTGGATCTCATTTAGTATTCTAATTTATTAAAATGGTGGAAAGTCTTCAAATATGTACAATGTGGAAAAAATACATAAAGTTAAAATGACCTCGAAGTGATGACCTTATAAATTAAAATGATTTCAGTCGCTGGAAGTATTTTAACATCCATATTCAGCAATGTTTGCATTAACCATGATATGATTCCAGAGCCGTGGAGTCATACGCTGGATTACATCCCAGGTGTATGAGTTATTTTGACTATGATGCTTTACCAGAGAGTGTAGCAGGCTGTATTCTATTTTCCTTGTGTTTCCACTATACGCCCCCCCCCCCCCTTTACACACTAATACGACTTGTGGCGTATCCCATGTCTAATTTTACTCACAGCTGTATGAAATGTGATCTCAAAATCATTACCTGGAAATGTTACCTCATGAAAGTGTTTGAAAGTGTCATGGCTCTATGTACAGTAGGTGTATCACTGCTAGCTACTGTGCAGTAACATAGATTCCTGCTCTCCCCTCCCTCTCTCTCTCCCTTTTGCTGTTATTCGACGCAGCTGGCTCTCTTTAGATCTCATCTGGGAGCATTTGATTCCAAGGTGGCTGTTTCCCCTCTGTGTAATCTCAAAGTTGCACAAGCAGGTTGAGGGGAAATCTAAGGCAAACTCTCCTGGTGTAATTAGCATCCTTTTCCTTTCTGAAATCACATCACATAAAATCACAGAGCTTAACCCTCTGCAGTCAAAGTGAACCATAACACTGCTGTTATTCCCACTGTTGCATTCCTGATGCTGCATGCCGATACACAGGACTGACCTGACTACAGAAAGTTCAGGGCAATAACTCAGACCAGACCAGCTCCCTCCTGCAGCTCTGGGTTTCTCACCTTGGGTTTTTGTTACCCTACTAACCTTTGGAGCAGGAAACACACAGTAGATTGAAGAGATGCTTTTGTTTGTTCAGGCACAGGTTCAACCTCTCTCCTTCTCATATTTACCTCCTTTTCCAATTCCTGTGACAGTTATACTGTTGGTTTGTGCACAGTTTGAGGAAATTACTCGGAGCAAGGAATGTAAAAGGACTGAGGTAATGAGTGGATGTGACAGTTCGAGGTTTGGTCAGCACATTAACCTTTGCATCCACTTGGCTGGGGATTTTTTAAATATTTTGGAGTCACAAAAATGGGTTAGAGTTTAAACATGCAACAGGGATGTACCAGGATTTTAGAATATTCCAGTTGTAGTTACCTGTATCCGTAGCTGGCAGGTGGAGCTCAGACCTGGTGTACCGTGGTCAGCAGCAGTCACAGTGAAGGTGTACTCAGATCGCTCGGCCCATCTCAGAGGGGAAGCGGTTCTCAGCTCGCCACTGGTTGGGTTTAAGGAGAAACGCTCTGCTCTAGGTCCTACAAATGATGCAACAAATATGGTTATCAGCTTTAAGTTGAGGTTTTTTGATAAAACATATCTTCAACATAGTATTTCAGTGACAATGGATTAATAACACTCACCTGATAAAGAGTAGTATACAGTCCCATTCTCTCCCTCATCTGGGTCTTTAGCTGTTACTGTACCTACGACGGTCCCAGATGGGAGACCCTCCATCACCTACGATAAAACGTGATTTATGTTAATTTTCAAGACAATATTTATAGCACAATGCCGTTTTAATGAATGATCTATTATTTTGGCGTTTCTCTTTTATTTAGTTCTCTAAAAGTGTTGTTGTTTAAAGGGAAACTGCTCATTCTTTCATTGATTAAGTTCCATAAATAAGGCATACTTAAAAACCCACACATTTTCTTAATAAAACAAGATGCAAGACAGTTGAAAACCTGGGCATGTAGAAGTAAAAATATAGTGTCATATTTAAAAGGCAAATTATAAAAGAAAGTGCTAATGAATCATTAATTGAAAAGTGCAGTAGGTAGTGCAATTTTCCCTTTAGCACTGGCAAGCATATGAATTGATGTCTACACATCAAATAACCCTGTTTTACAACTTTAAAAGTGCAAAGTAATTTCAGTGTGATAACCAAACAACTGGACTGGGATAGCTTGGCAAGTCTGCTCTCAGTCTCCTTTTATTCAGACAACATTAATCAACATCCACTCAAACAAATTACAGGAAGCATTGAGCTTCCTGTAATTTGTTTTTTTGATTTCCTGAAAGTAAAATGAGCAATTCTGACTTAAGTGACGATGACGTGCCCTTTACTATGGATACAAGAGGAAACTGGAATACACAGAGGAATTAATTCATATGAAGACTCAGTGGAGAGAGAAAGGAGAGATACTTTGGTGGAGACAGGTTAGCAGGAGAGATACCAAATAACCTGGTACCATAGGTGTTAGCCCACTAGAGCCACCCTTGTCACAAGTGGGACTTCACAACACTTCTTCAGGACATTTCTGATCGAGGATAGCGGCTCATAGATGCCTGCAGCCTGCATCACTCCCCATCCAGAGTTCCCTGTCTTGAACGCCTGTATTTTATCAACCTCCTTCAACTTTCTGAAGATTAATTGGAGAAACTGACCCTGACTGAAAGAGCTGAATGGAAAATTGTTATTAATGCATGATTCTTCTAATGGCTGATAATTTGACAAGCTACGGGTGGCACCATATGTTTATATGAAAACATTGTGCCAGCTGCTGAAGTGGAAAACTGAGCTGAAATAACAGTTTGAGCTTAGTTTTGTGTTGCTGCCTCTGACGAAGCCCACAGACACAAACAGCTGTTCAGATTAGCTGAGGTGGAAGAGCATGAAGCCAGTAGCCAAACCTTGCATTGCAAAATAGTGCCAAACACAGGGACTTTCTGTGTGAAAACTGAAGTGCATCAAACATTTTCAATATTGTGTACAACTTAGCCATCATTGTTTTTTGGCCCATTTTTAACTTAAACTGGCAGAATTACGCAGATAAACTGTACCCATCTGGCTCGCTAGAGCCTCGCTTCCCCTGTATGAAGGGGCAACGCGCAATAAAATCACTGGAGACTAATGGTACTACTATCATCAAGTACCTCATACAATCCAACTTCAAGACTTACAAATTATCCTTTTCACTAGCTACCATAGCCAGATGAACATGTGGGAGACCTGCAGGAGATACAGAAACAATTGGGTTTTTTCTTTGCTCTCGTCAGGCTGCTGACATTTACGAAATATTCTGGAGGTAATGAACATCCACCTTTTCAACACAGACTTTACCTGGGCTTTACTTCCAGATAGGCTATGAATGGTGAATTTATTTATTTAATTTTGAAGAAAAATGCAATTTAAGATCAATTAATAAACGTATTCTCTCTGATGGCTGGACACATACTCTGCTGTGGAGCATGCATATTACTTTACTCTTGCACGAACCAACTGGTTGTTTAAGGAAATTGCAAGGCATTTTCCTTGCAAATAAAACATTTTGGTGTGCTTGTGAAAGTCACTGTGAGAACATGAATGAGAGCTGACGTAATAATGAGACAATGGAACAATCTGGTCCACTATTAGGACCAGATCAGCTAAACTAGAGGTGTGGAAACACCCTTAAAAACTCTTATTTTCTATCATTCATAGCAGAAATCTTAGAGTGCACCATAAGTGAACTGGGAAAGAACCCTAGACCTTTTGAAATTCTTTGTTGTTTTGCGACTCTCACTCTCTCACGTGATCTATTCATCCTCCCTTCATTCTCACCTGCAGCAGGAGCTCCCTGTCTGGCCTGGCATGAGTGAAACTGGGGGTGTGGTCGTTTTCGTCCAGCACAGTGATGTGAGCTGTGCCAGTGGCGCTGCGAGGAGGCGTCCCACCGTCCTGTATGACAACAACCAGCTGATAACTGGACTGCTGCTCTCTGTCTAGAGCGAGGCGGGTGCTGATCTCACCTTAGGAAAAAGAGAAGGAGGAAAGGCCTTAGCTTGTAATACTTGCAGTAGTTAGGGAGTCATTAGCATGTTAATTTGAACTGACAAACTGCAAATCATAAATTCCTAAAGGGAAATTATGCTGGTATTAGTGCTGTTTATGAAGCAACTATATTTCTTCTAGTGTATACTACTTAAAACAACAAAATGAGTGATGTTATTGCAATGTAAGCCATTGTTTTTTAAATGAATACAAGGCAGATCATGGTGTTAATCTTTACCTGTCTGAGAGTTGATCTGAAAGTGTCTGTCAGCGTGCAGCAGCCTGTAGGTCAGTCGAGAGTTCATTCCAGCATCCCTGTCCGTCGCAGACACCCTGCCAAAGCCCGTCCCCGCCAGCAGATTCTCCCTGACAGCCAGGAATACCCTCTCCTGACTCAGCCTGGGTGAATTGTCATTCTCATCGGTTACCGTCACTCTGACTGTTGCACTGCCAGTTCTCCCCATCCCTCCTGGGCCTGAAGTGGCCAGGACTGTCAGTAGGTACATGTCTTTGACCTCTCTGTCCAAAGAGCTACGAACAAACAGCCAACCACTATCAGGCATGATGCCAAAACCTGCAGCATCACCGTCTGGCCTGAGGCGATAAGAAATAGAGGTGGCAGAAGACGAGGAGGAGCTCCCGCCATTCCCAGAAGCCTCTCTGTTTAGAGCCCGAACCTGAAGGAAACGTGTGTTCAGCGGTGTGTTTTCCCGGAGCTCCACGCGATAAATCAGAGTGTCAAAGTTTGGCCCTTGTGCATCCTGAGCCTGAATGTGGATCACAAGGGTGAAGGTGGAGCTAAGCTGAGGGGCTCCACCATCCTTGGCGACCACCTGAAGGTCATAGCGTGGCACACTTTCGTATGACAGACTACCAATCAGACGCACCTCCCCACTTCCTCGGTCGACCCCAAATGTCCTCTGTCCAATGCTGCCTGCAGCTCCAGCAGAGACGAGGTCGAAGCTAAGCTGACCATTATGACCTGAGTCCTTGTCAGTGGCCTGGATGGTGTAGATAACCGTCCCCATTTTGGTGATCTCAGGTAGAAGGAGGGACTCTGAGGACGAAGGGAGGAAAGTTGGAGCATTGTCGTTGATGTCCGAGATAGTTATTCGTACCCGACTGGTTCCATACGCCGGAGGAGAGCCAGAGCGTGCTTGGATTTCCAGATCAAGACTGGAGCAGGTTTCATGGTCCAATGGGAGGGCAGTGCGAATGGTACCAGAGGCACTGTCCACTGTGAAGTAACCATCTGGGTCCCCGGAGGAGATGGAGTAGAAAATATCCTTAGAACCACCTGCATGAAGGTCACAAAAGAACAGAATAATATTGAGCTCATGAAAAAGGTGCAAGTATATAATAAAATAATAAATAAAAATCATTTGGAGGATCCATACTCACTTTCTGTTTACATGGATGTAGTGTGTTTATGTATCACAGAAGTGTAAGTGAAGAGCTTTTCTTATTCAATTTGCTGAAAGAATCCACCACTGAGAGCTTTGCACCATTAAACAATGGTTCCTTTGTTCACCTCACCACTGAGAAAAATCATTTATGCTCCCGCTTAGACTCAAACAAATTTTCACCTCAGTCAGTAATACTGTCTGGCCAGGGTGAAAATAATCCCTGCTAAAGCCCATGCTGTGTGATGAATGATATTTTTTAATGCTTTTGTTGCTATTTGTCTGGAGTGAGAAGTTAGACGTCATACACTGTGTTGCCTATTAGTGCATTTTTGTGCTGGCACTTATGAATAAGATGAAACCAGGTAAGCCACATAAAACAGGTTCCCCTTGGCAAATCATGTGGAGCACATTTGGAAAACAGAGCAACCATAGTCTAAAAGGACATCAAAAAAAAAAAGAATCGAGGCCTTACCTGTCTTTGTAGAAGCACGTACGACTCCCAACGCCGTCCCTCTCAGAACATCCTCAGATACAGTGAAGAAATACTGTGCCTGCTCAAACACCGGAGACGCCACAGAGCCTCCAACCACGCTGATGTTGACCCGGGCATTGACTGGTGCGGTTAAGCCTCCACCATCCTCGGCTGATATCACCATGGAGATGACTGTGTTGGCTTTACCGTGGAGTGAGCGTGAGAGAGAAATAACACCTGGAAAGGAGGAAACAAATTACTCTCTAACCTTTGTTTTAAATAAATTTAAAAACGAAGACATACAACACAAAGTCCTACCTGTGTCCTTATTGAGAGTGAAGAAAGCAGAGCCCCCTCCAGGTACGGTGCGGTAGGTGACCCTCCCGTTTTCCCCGGCATCTGGGTCTTTAGCCATTACTTTGACGACAGAGGTTCCTGGGGCACTATGGGTACTAAGACTAACTCTGTAGAGGACTGGGTAGAAAGCAGGCCGGTTGTCATTGATGTCCACCACACTGACTTGAACATGGGCTACTGAGCTCAAACCACCCTATAGAGAAGAAAAACAAAGATTGTTGCATCAAGTAAATAGTAGCGAAGGACAAAAGGCCAAATAAGCAGACAATCAATCAAACAAATCTGATACATGTAGACAAAGCAAGGCTTAATTCAAAGAAAAGCTATTTCAGCTCAACCCTCATCCTTCCTCTTTTCCTACACAACAGATCCCCTCAAACAAAACTCAGTTTTCTTCCCATCTCTTTGTGAAAAGCGACAGTCCAGGACTTTCATGTTATAAAGCTGTGACAATAGATTTATGTCACACTGTAAAGAGGATGCAGCTGTACAGGGACACACAAAGATGAGTTCTGTGCTGAAGATTCCCTGAAATATGGAGCCAATCAAGCGTTGTATGCATTTGTCAGAAAGGAGAAGAGTTTGCCCTCATTAAACCGTATCTGCGGGCTGAGTTTTACGAGGCCATTAAAAACAGGGATGTTGAGATAGCAGGAAAAGAGAGACAGCAGCTGGATTAAGGGGGGGCACTGGTGGTGGGCCAGGAGAAGCATCATGGTGGTTTAGTTGGTAAATTAAAGATGTGAATTCTATTTTTACCTGAACTCAGGTGATTAAAGATAATGCTTGCACCCTATTACTACAACACAATAACTCAACTGTATTCCTTTGCAGAGTACACTCACTAGAATAAATGATTTATTGCACCATTAATGCCTATTTAAACGCACTTAATGTGATTAACTGATCATTTAAGTGTGCAAAAAGTCTGCCTAAAAGACACTGCAACAAAGAGTGTAAACATGAGTATGTAAAGCATGTTTAACTTACATGTTATCCTTGAGTATGTGGTTATATAAACTGACTGTTTCAATGATCTGTTTTCTTACTTCATAGCCTCATTTCCCCCCTCTGTGTTGCTCTGATTGCTTTGCCATGCTGCTGCGGTTCCTCTTGATTTTAAGAAGACAAATTCTGAGAGACAGGACACTGTCTTCTTCAAACATGTCCAAAGTGTCTCTTTGAGATTTATTTCAGAGCAGCTGTACACATCTTTGATTTGCCCTCAGCTTGAAGCTTTGATCAGAGGGAGCATTACACCCTCTGCAGGGAATGTGTTTGGTCATGGAGCAGCAGAATGTAGAGCCAGCACTTAGCCTACTGTGACTTTATGATCTTTTAAAGAAGTCTATTTCACTTTCAATTTATTGGTCTTTGGCTGAATAAAAGTTGCTAAAAGTTAGATGCTTTATGGGGGAAAACTTCATTTTCTTGTTTGGATGTAATTAGTTAAATAAGAAGCTATTGCTAGCTGCCAGCTTGCAGCAGGAAATCTGGCTGGACAAAAATTAAGGGAAAAAGGGCAAAACTGTTACATTACATAATTACATTACTATGTAGCTTTTGCCAAACTAATGGTCAGCCAAAATATCCTAACCATCCAAAGTAGACTTTTACTTCTAAAAGTAAATGCTCATTTAGAAGACACAATTTTGAAGAAAAGCAAGGCTTATTCCTTTCTCAGAGAAAAAACTACACTACCCACAATCCTGGTGTCACAGTGACATTTCTGATAGGTGGAGCCTGCTCTTCCGTCTGTCAGCTGCTACCACTGAAGTTAATGGTCGTTTTAAAATCCACAGCTGCCACAAAAGTGCATTGTCACTCTTAAGCTGTGTGGTGATGAAAGCTGGCACCACATGTGTTACCTGCCTTCAGTTCAGCCAATAGAAAAATTGAATTGCAGTAGCCAGGTTTCAACCAATAGAGGGCAGTGGCAATGCACTTTTTTTTTTACATAAAATGCAGACTGTAAATAGTTTCTACTTAAATGCCAAAGTTTTGGCCCTAACTGATCAACAATGCGATTAATAACATACCACCCTATAACCCAGTGGTGCCAATATTCTCAGCCAATCAGAGTGCTTGTTACAGTCCATAATCACTAAATGCCTAAGTGATCTATGAATTACTATCTATTAAGTCACTTTTATTTGTTATGTAGTCCTTGTTGTGTCTTTTCTTTTTTAGGAAACTTGTTCACCCATCTGGTAGAACTTATTGCTATAGCATAAATAAAAAATGTGTTTGCCAAGATATGTTTTTTCCTTTTGTTCTGAAAACCTTAAAATTGACTGAGGTAATTGTGCTATGAGGCTAACGATACACAGATTAACAAATCCCATTCCCAATAAGATTTCTTATTAAATAAGAAGACAGTTTACGGATAATTTGCTGAAAGGTTAGAGAACCATATTGGATTGTTTAAACTGGGGCAGCATGGGTTTTTAGGGGCAATATCAAACCCAATTATTGGTAGTTTTTAGGACTAATGACCAATATTTGCAACTGATATGTATTTACAGTAAAACTGAGCCATTCTTGAGTTTAAGAAAATGTTAGATTTACAACATGTGAAAGGACATAAATATGTCAACAAAAAATAAGTGACTGAATTACTGATATATTACTATACATTATTTAGACACCCTCCCCCTTTAAAGCATATGAGCTTATGAGCCAAAGCTAAAGAGCCATAGAAGATCATTTGCATATGTCAAGTCATACAGCAATCGAACTACAGCAGGGATCACAAGCTCTATCACCACTAGAGACTGGGCAAACCAGGTGGCACGAAAACAAGAAGTAATAAAATGCGTACACTGGCACGGCCAGGCTTCAGAATTGTTGGCTAGTGATGTCTTGCCAATCAGAGAGTTCTGGGTGGGACATTAGGTGAGACAGTAAAGAGAGAAAGCAGTCAGAGTGGTAGTATTGATGGTCAATTAAATTATAATCTGATAGAAAATAACGGCCATATATGGGATATAGATTCCAATAATGGGTCGATCACTTGCTTGAAATACTATATTTCACACAGAGCAAACCTTTTAACTGAAAAACTCGTGATTAAATTGCATAGGCTACTAAGTAATTTGCCATTTTTATCAGATAGACTGCTAGCTAGTATCTTTAAACTTACACCAAAAAAGTACAGTTTGCACAACTGAAAATGTTTTGTCTAACTTCTTAAAAGCATAAAAAAATATTATTTAACAGTCCAGCACTTTCCATTTTTGATGGATTTATAGGGACAAAGTGAAAGCGTTTGGCAGATTGCAGCTACTTTATAAAAACTCACATCTAAGTAAAGAATTTGTCTAATTTCTAATAAAAAATATCTCATTACACTCATATCAGTCATATTTTACTGAAAGGTCCAGATAAAACTCTTATTTAAAGATATAAAAGGCCTGTATTACTAATGAGCATTAATACAGTGATTAAAACTAACCGCCACTGGGGCAAACTGAATTGAATTGAGTGTCTCAAAATCAGATTTATTATCCTAAGCATCTAGTTAATCTCATTCATTCCAGTAAGGAATATTTGTCAGATATTTTCTTTATTTGTAGAAATGCAGGGCACACTTTTTCAGCTTATCAAGAGCTTGTGGCTCACAGTAAAGATAAGATATTTTTGACAAAAATTAAACAAATATACTTACTAAGATGTGTGTTTTTTGCAGTGTGCTTATTGGTATTTTCTGGAGTTATTAGTAACAAAAAATGTCCTTACACCATCCGTTGCGGTGACAGTCAGATCAAACTTGTCCAATCCTTGATCCCGATCCAGAGCTGTGCTGGTGCAGAGCTGTCCAGTCTCCTTGTCTATGGCGAACTGGGATGGCGCCATACTTCCAGATCCAGAGCCTAGAGTGTAGGTTATAGCACCAAAAGATCCACGGTCCTGGTCTGCAGCTGACACCTGAGGGAAAAAGAAATATGCGGTAAGACAATGGATGGTTCGACTGTACCCAACAGCCCATGAGACTCGAGGACTTCAGAAAGCATTCATCAACAAACCCTGCAGGATCCTAACATGTGACAGTAAATGAACATCTGTCATACTTATTATATATAAGCAAAAGGCCGTTCTGTTATTACATTAATGTCCCATAATATAGTCACCTCACAGGCTCGCATCTGTCCAAATATCACACACCATAGCACTACTTGTTATGATTTCCAGAGTACTATAAAAACCTAGCATCTGGGAGAGCTATTCACTTTTATGGATCACACTTACACAGCATGTAAAAAATGGAAAGATCTCCCCTGTGGTGTGTTTGAAACACTGGCAAAGGGACAGGTGGTGTGGTGTAACCATGGATACAGAGGGATGGAAATGACAGGTAACCTTTACTAAAAGAGAGGAGATTTTCAACAGAGGTTGTTGGAAGGATTAGGGGGCTATCAGATGCTTATTAATGAACATTGAAAGGTCAAGTGCTATGATCTGGTTTTCCTAAGGCATTCAGAGAACATATAGAGCGACCTAAACCATCCCTGTTTCTTTTATAAGCTTTAAACTACATACACAGCAGACAGAGGTCTTGACCCAGCCTTCAACCTCATTTGTCCTGTCTAGTTAACATCACTCTGTCAGCACAGACACAAATATGCATTGTATGCTGCAATGAAATACATGAAATCCCTCCCATAATACAACAAAGGTTTCCTCACTAAACACAAGAGGGAAATGTCCTCAGTGCTGCGGGGGTTGTTTCTCTGACTGAAGTTTAACACTGAGACACTACATTGTTTGGTAGTGTTTATGGTGCTCATTAAAAGAGGCAGCCACTCTCAGATCTGGAAGCCTTGAAGGCGAGCCAAGACCCAGGGGGCTTCATGACATCACCCCCTCTCCATCACTATGTTAAAAAAGAGAACAGGAAGACTTCGACGTGGTTGATTTCCTGGAAACTCTGATGGCCTTTTCTACAAAAGGGTGAATATTTTTTATAGGCACTGTCAGAGTAAGAACTTTAAGTTCTATTTGACTTCTGTTTTTCCTAATCTGGCACCAAAATCAAATTCTGTGTGTAAAAATTCTTGACAAGAAATCAATTTCTGATCATGGTTTCAATTTTTAAATACTGGCACTGAACTTCTGCTTGAACTAAACCAGCACACAAGAGCCCCACCATTGACCTTTCCACTGTCACATCATCACAACTTCACCATCACACCTACGTACAAGCTGTAGAGAGACATAACACCACCTTGACTCAAACTGTTGCCCCTATAGGATATTAAAACATGCTTTATTGGAATAACTGCTTCAGGGTTTGTAGTCTTAGCATTTAAACGGCCAGACAGTTGTGGTTTTGGACGGGTCACACTCTACGTCCCCCTTTAGTCCGTGTTTACAGCTGGGGATTTGAGATCATTGGTGGGATTTCCTAGAGAGTACAGTGTTGAGACTAGCACTATCTTTGGGATCTGGGCTCATGTCTGGCTGTGGCTCGTATCTTTCTGTCAGTCTGTGATGGATTAGCCACCTGTGGTGATGAGAACTGGAGGAACGTGTACAAGCTCACACAGACACTAATATATATAATGACCCCATTCTTTTCACTAAATCTAATTAAAGGGGCTTAAACACCCATGACCGCCCACCTGGTTATAGGGTGACTTCATCATCACCTCCATCTTTACCCCCAAAACTCAGTCGATCACATTCAGAGATGAGGGAAAGGGGGGATAAAGCAGAAGTGTTAGGTTTGAGAGCTATAAAATAAAAGATGCAGTGTTTATTCTCTCTCTATCATACCTTGTAGAGAGAAGCAGATATATGGTTCCAAATATGAAATGGCTAAGAAAAATGTACTAAAAATGCTGAGAGACAAAAAGTAGAAATAGAAAGACGACTCTCCTGGGCTGGAGTACATGACAGTACTGTCAAACACCAAAGTTTGAAGAATGTAGTATGAGAAACCCTCCTCAGTCCTACTGTAGAGACAGGAGCCTGAAAGGATCAAATCTGTCATCGGAACATTTCCCTCCTGTCAATCCATCTGACAGCACAGCACCAACTTACATGAAGTACATCCCTCAGAAACATGGTCTGACACTGAACTGATTTTAGGAGTTTTTTGACTTCCTGATGCCAGCAAGACTCAGGTTTAAAAAAAACTCAAAATAATAAATAAAGTTCATTTGTTAAAGTAATGGTAAAGGAAGTCATTCAATTTAAGTGCCAGTTATTCTAGATCAAACTAATTTAAACTGAGTGCCAACACCTGCTGGTGAAAAATGAAGACAATGTAGAGGTATATAAAAACTGTAGTTCCCAAAGTGTCCACTAGAGTATGCCTCCAAAATCAAAGCATCCCCATGAGAGCCCATATTGAAATGTTCATTTTTACTTCAGAAAAAAACATGCACATAACTTGGTACAAACATGGTTTTAGTCTCTGTAGCTCATTTCATTATAAGTCAAAAATTCTTTGGGATATTTTTTTTCATGACTCATCCATGTTGATTATTCTGAGGCTAAGAATTTAGGATAATGGGGCATAATTTGGATGTGGCTGGTTTGACTAAACCATAAACCAATTAACCCCATTCGCAGCAGAAAGTAAACAACATATCAGATGTTGACATTTTACTATTTCATGGAAAATATTAGGTCATTTAGAATTTGAGCAGCAACAAATTTCAAAAAAGTAGGGACAGGGTCATGTCTACCAATGTGGAGCACTCCCTCTTCTTTTACAGCAGTCTGTAAACTAATGGGAAATGAGGGGACCAGTTGTTGGGAGTTTTGAAAGAGGAGTGTTGTCACATGCTTGTCTGATGTTGGATTCTAGCTGCTCAACAGTCCTGGGTCCTCTTTGCTGGATTTTCCGTTTCAGTGTATTCTATTGGTAAAAGGTCTGGACTGTAGGCAGGCCAGTTCAGCACCTGAACTCTTCTAATGTGAAGCCATGCTGTTGTGACGGATGCGGTATGCTGTTAAAATATGAAAGACTCCCCTGAAAGGAACATTTTCTGGATGCAAGCATATGTTGCTCTGTATATGCATTTCAGCATTGATAGTGTCTTTCCAGATGTATAAGCTGCCCACACCATAAGCGCCAAATAAACCCCTTACTATCAGAGATGCAGGCTTTTGAACTGAAAACAAGCTGGATGATCCCTCTCCTCTGCAGTTTACAGAATACAAGGTCCATAGTTTCTTTAAAAAATTTCAAATTCCAATTCATCTGACCACAGAATAGTTTTCCATTTTTCCTTAGTCCATTTTAAACAAGCTTTGGCCCGGAGACGACAGTAGTATTTCTGGATCCTGTTTACATTTGGCTTCTTCTATGTCTGATACAGCTTTAACTTACAGTTTTGGATGACACAGTGAACTGGGTTGATCTCTGGAAGTGTTCCTGAGCCCAGGCAGTGATTTCTAGCACAGGATCATGCCTGTTAATGCAGTGCCACTATCAGCATTTGGCCTTGACCCTTGCACATGGAGATTCCTCCAGGTCCTCTGAATCTTTTGATGATGTTATGTACTGTAGATGGGATATTCAAAGTCTTTGAAATTTTACTTTGAGGCACATTTTTCTGAAATTGCTCAACAATTTTAAGCTGCAGTTTTTTACAGATTGGTGAACCTCTGCCCATCTTTACTTTTTAGAGACTCTGCCTCTCTAAAATGCTCCTTTCATGCCCAGTCATGTCATCAGCCTGTTGCCAATTAAGACAATTAGCTGCAAAATGTTCCTCCAGCTGTTCTTCAATTGTACCACTTACTTTTCCAGCCTTTTGTTGCCATGTCCCTACTTTTTTTTAGATGTGTTGCTGCCACCAAATACAAAATGAGCTTATATTTTTCATGAAACAGTAAATCTTCTCAGTTACAACATATTTATATTCTACTGTTAATAAAATATTTTGGAATTGGAATTAACAAACCCTAATAAACCATGCACGTGAACATGAAAATATCAGAGCAGAACCAACATTTCTGCTGAAAAAAAACCCCAAAACATTGTATATTTTATTTATTTTTCCATATTCTTTTCCGACACTAGTTTTTTAATTGGTAGGTAGTCTTATATAAGAGCCCCTTTCATCAAGCAGAAATTAAGATGATAGACTGTAATTTTAAGGCAGTTGCAGAGGAGAAAAGAAACCTTAGATATTTCATATGTAGGAGGCTATCTGCTTTCTAGAGATCAAACTTTAAATGGAGTTATTTACAATCCATCATCCATTCAGGTCAAAAGGTTGGGATTAAACTGACAACTTAATTCAATATCAAAACTCCTTTCAGAATGCAGCACTAATACCGGCTGAAAAAGTAGCATAGTGTTGTAAGCCAATAAGATAATCTAGGAAACACACATCCTCAACATGTCTTCTTAAATCAAGAGATCTTTTAGGCCAGACGAGGGTGTTTGCCAGAGATGGCTTCCTCCCACACCAGAGTGCTCGTTCTCGTATCCATAACCAGCCAACCAGCCGGTCAGCCTGGCTCTGCTCTCTACAACCATTCTTCATCGTACTCTCCGGAGGCGTCCTGCTGTGATAAACACACAACTACATAGCAACACATACAGAGATGGGAGCACACACCTTTCAACATCTAAATCTCTCCTGTGCTTAAGTATACACTCACATAAGCCTGTCTCAGTGATATTGTAACACTGTATGGAACATCCATATTAACATGTCTTCAAACGTGTGCTGTTGTAGGCAGGGTGGTCTTGTTGCTAGAAAGCCTGTTTTTTAACTTAGAGGTCAAAAGTCTGGTTTCCAGGTTTTTAAAAATGGCCTCAACTTATTCATTTTATGGTGTTACTTCTAAAGAGCTATCGTGAATCATACAGTGTTTTAAAAATGGAGATGCAGCCTTGAAAAACCCTTCAACATTCTATAGTTATGATTATATCAAGAGACCATAATGTTGTTTTTAATGTAGACTTTCAGTTATTTTTTGGCACAGACAACTAATGGCTGCCTGGAAGGTGGTAAATGCCTGGAGCGTGGTTCACTTTAGAAAATGGTCTGCAGTAATGTTTAGTACATGCAATTTGTAGCTGATGGGCTTAAAGTGCAAAAAACATCCATGATGTTCTGTCTGTGGGAGTTCCTGAGGTCAGGATTGCAGCAGTATTTGGAGAATAGATCTGGTTGATGAGCAGGGAAGAATCAATGACATCAGACTTGAGTCAAAAAACTAAGAAGACATTCAAGATCAAAGTCACATAAATTCAAAAGCTGTATTTACTCCAATATGATGAGCCCCATCCAAGAGCAGAAACAAATCTGTCCAAGCAGGTTGTGATTCATCTCCCAGAAGACCCATATGAAATGTAATATTTCACCTCTCTGAAGTAGGAATGGCAATATATAAAGTTCTTAAGATATATTTTCAAAAGATACATGATATCATTTATTGCTATAGTTGATCATGTGTAAAAATAAAGTTTCTTCTGTCTTCAACTGGCCATTGGTGAGTGCAATCTTGAATGTGGGAAGAACCACATACAGCAACATGCTTACCGACAAGATAATCTATTCAAGGGTATTGAAAATTTTAATAACCTTAATATAAATGTTGCAAATGAGTTTATACAATTTATACAGTGCTTAGGAGTCCTGCTATCATTAATAATTAAAAACAAAAACGTACCTATATTGGGTGCTTAGGACATCTGCTTTTGTTGCCATGGTATTGAACAGGTATCAATATCATTTGATTTTTATAATGGATCATATCAAAGTTTTTGATAATAACAATATTATTATGCTTTATAGGAAAAGAAAAACAGACATACAGTCATGTGCATCAGTTTTAGGCTTGTGAGGCACTAAAGATTCATCATGGGGCCTGATGTGCCACAACCCTGGGCTGTAAAGAGGATAGTCAAGCTCGACAGCAAAGGTCAAGTTTAACGGCATCTCTTTTATCCAGACTTTTTTACTCTGAGACTGCCGGCAGCTTTCATGTCCTTGGGACATTCACAGCACAATCAGGGGCTTGTGACAACCCTACTACCTGCCAGGACAGTACCCTAGGCCGTACTACCTTGCCACATCCACCTCTTGCTTCACCCCAAAGGTGTTGATTTTGATTTTTTTGAAACAGATTTTTTTCACATGCCCCTGGTAATATGCAAGGATATCCAGAGCATGAACAGGGTTGTGTCAATCTTCCTTCCTGTCCGATGTTGCCTAAGGTGGCTTATTTGCCACATCTACGCCTCACTTTAGTCTCAAATTTTAGGCCAGAACATGTCTTTAGGTTCTGCACAGTATTGTTGCAGTATTGTCTGAAAGGTTTTTATTACAAACATCTCTGCTGCTGTCACAGCTCGCAGATGGTAGTGGACACCGCAGTTCCACCGCAGTAATGGTGGCCGCTCAAGATGGCGGCGCCCACAAATCAGCCGTAGGATTGGTCTATACATGGTGGCAGGGCTATGGCTTTGAGGGAGGGTTCACTTTAAAAAAATTGTATGAAATATGTTCAAGCCACAGAGTGACACACAAACAAGCCAAAGGAAAAGCTGTATTATCAGTGTGAACTTAGAGCTGGGAACAAAAAACCCAGAGTGAGCTTGACTTCACTCCTTTCTTTGAAAGTTGCTACTCATCAATGTTTTAGCTAGGATATATTTGATGCTGTTTGATTAATTTTTGAATAGTTGTAATTATACCTATAAGATGCCAAAATTGCAATTCATTTACAGGAAAAAATAATGGTTTCTTGCACTACAATAGGACCTTCACAATGTTGGTGTTATCAAATAAAGGTATACAAACCTTTATCTATATATTTTAAGCCACAAACATCAGTTAAACATTTCTGCTCTGCTTTTCTTATGATAAATGAGCAGAAATGCAATCTTTTATAGTTAATAGTCACTTCTGCAGCACATTATCTGACATACCAGCTGTGTAGTTTTCTTTCAATTGGGCGCCGGCCTTCAGAGGATTTATCAGTGGTAAAATCATCAAATCACAAACACACATATAAAAACACTGCTGCACTTTAAGCATCTGCCAACCAGCTGAACTTGTACAACATGAAACATGAATCCCATCCAGCATGCTCTCAGTTCAAGATTTTCATCCAGAATTTAGATTTACCTATCGTTTAGTTCGCCGTCCAGCTTCAATATATCTGTCAAAACACAGCCTCAGCCGTCGTCAGCAGGGCAAGGACTATGTGAAAAACAGTCAGACAGAGCGTGCCGAGGATCCGATTCGGCCAAGACTGAGGCCTGGAGTTTTTTTCTCCACAGAGAGTCATTCTTCCCTGGGTAGGGGAGTGATCATTCACTGGAGCATTGGATAAAGATCCAGATCTCATCATTCATTCGCCTCACCTTCTTCTCAAACCATCTCTCTCTCTTCTGTCTCTACTTTTCTGTTTATCATCTCCAAATCCTGTGCTCCCACTCCCTTCCTCCATCTGCAACTTGATTCTCACCTAAGCCATCTGTCAGGACTGTTTAATTCTTGGAAGTGCTTAAGTTCAATTGGAAGCATCTATATCTGAAAAGTAACAAAATTCATGTTACTTTGCCTTTTCTTCTTTACATCTCTTCCATTCTACTCATAGCTTTCTTCCGTTGTCTCTGTGCATTATCTGCTCTCCTCACTCTCTCCTCTACGTCCAGATGTGGGCACTGGTCCAGGTAGATCCTGCTGTTCTCTGCAGTTTGTCTCTGTAAAACATCAGTTAGTGTCAGAAGGAGTCTTCTGAGCAAGCTTCTCGGACGCAGCTGCAGCTCTGCTGCGGCCCTGGGCTTTTATAGCTTCTCATGAAAGAGAGGGAAAGAGAGATGGAGAGATTTTTTAGGCTTCCTTAGTGAAACCTTTTAAACACAGAGGGAGATATACCTAATCTAGGCTTCCCTTGACTGGTGCCAGGCGTTTATGAAGCAGTCCTTTTCCTCAAGGTCAAACAGATGTGAAGAATGGTGCATAACAATACGAATACTATCCTTAAATGTATGATTTTTCAGCCATTGCATCTGTTGACCATGGGCTCATGAATAAACTCTAGGACTTTATTTTGGTTGTTTGATTACCACTACAGATGTTCTGACACCATTTTTACTTACTGATAGCCCTAACTTGAGTTAGCTGATACCAAGCACCCCTCAACTCGTACCCAAACAGAGACTGTTGTATTGTAACAGAGACTATTGACTGTATTGTATTCAAATACATATGGACTTGGTCCCCCTTTTTGCAGTTTCCGCTCTCCTTGGAGGGCTTTCCACAAGATTTTGGAGGGAGGGGGTTTAGGACTTGGTGTCCATTCATGCTGTAGCGCATTTATGAGGTCAGGCAGTGATGTTTGGCAAGAAGGCCTGGCTTGCTTTGTGTACTAAGGCACAGTCATGTTGGAATAGAAAAGAGCCTTCCCCAAACTGTTGTCACAAAGTTGGAAGCATGGCATTGCCCAAAATGTCTTGGCATGCCGAAGCATTAAGACTGCCCTTCAATGGAGCTGAGAGGCCTAGTCCAAACCTTGAAAACAGCTCCATACCATTATCTCTCCTCCACCAAACTTCACAGTTGGTACAATTCAGTGAGGCAGGTAACAGCATCTGCCAACCACAGACTCACCCATTTGACTGCCAAACAGAAAAGCATCATTCATCCCTCCAAAGAACACATTTCCACTGCTCCACAGTCTAGTGTTGGTGTTCTTTATATAACTCTGGCATTGCTGTTGTTCCCAAATGCTTTCACTTCCTTATAATATCACTTATGGTTGACTTGAATATCCAGCAGGGGTGAAATTTCACAAACTGTCTTATTGAAAAGGTGACATCCATCACAGTACCATACTTGAAGTCAGTGAGCTCTACAGAGTGACCCATTTTGTATGACAGATGTTTGCAAACTGAGACTGCATGGCTAGGTGCTTGATTTCATACACTTGTGGTATTTGTAATGCTTCAGTATCAACACTGGTTTTGGTATTAACATCAGTATCAGTACCTCTTAGCACTGGTACTGGTATGGTCATGGTATTAGTACTGTATTATATCAGTACTGACATTGGCACTGGCATCAGTCTCAACTTTAGGATCAGTATGGTGTTGTAGCTTTATTGGCATTGGTGTCAGTATTAATGTCAGTTTGGGCATCGGTAACTACAGTGGTAGTGATTTCACTGAAGGTAGCAGCATCAGCATCAGTACCATTTCAGTACTGATATCAGCGGCATTACTGCATATGTAATGATATCATTATGAGTATTGGTATCAGTATCAATGACAGAACATATCCAACTCATTTTCATGGATTTAACTATCTTCCAAGGCCTCTGAAATTTACCTGAATCACACAGTTTTCAAACTGTAAATCTAAATAGATATTTTTGAGTCAAATCAAGCTCCAATAAACCTGAACTTTTTATTAAAGTTGCAGCAGTGAGTGCATAAAATTGACCTGGAGCTTGTGAATGGAATGCATCATTGTTGAGTAATCGCAAATGACTTGAAATTATTTACTGAAATAGGACTCTGATTTTACAGGGACGTAACCCTGTTGGAGTGTCACAAAGAGCTACAACATTCATTTAATTTCTCGCTGCTTTCCCACTTACACATTCCTTTGACTCTCCAGTGAGCTGCATTCCTCACATTAGACATTCTCAGATCTCCAAATCAGTTTCTACCTCTGTATTGCCGATGAGTCGAGGCACTGTGGGTACAATTAAGATATATGGTGGAGAAGTAAAAGAAAGGAGGGGAAGGTGGAGGAGGAGGATAGGGAAATAGTTTGGCAGAGGAACAAAAGGCAGGGCTAATGATAACATGAGACCTTGAAATGAGAGCGAAGAGGACCCGGGCTTCATCTCGTTTCTACTTCAATCTCCATTCCTCCCTTGACCTCCCCCTTTCTGTCTTTTTTTTCTAGAGTCTCCCCTCTTTTCTCTCCTCTCCTTTAACTCGCTCTTTCAGCACCCTATTACAGCAAGTGCTCATCGTCTTTCATGTGGAGTTCACGGCTGGAAATGATTAGGAACATCAAACCAGTGAAGGGAAGAGGAGGGGAGGGAGGTGAAGGAGAAGGAGCGGGAGGAGATTGACTTCTATATTTGGAAGAAAGAACGCTAATAATATTAATGAACATAATAAGGGGTGAAGGCCGCTGAAAAGTCTGCGTGCCTTTTTCTGTGTCTCCAGAACCACAAATGTACATGCTTGTACACAAAGCAAACACAGCAATGCATATTTGTAGCTTCCATAGAGTTGCAGCTTTAGCCTGCAGAGTTAAACATACTGACATGTGGTGTGTGTTAAGAAGTTCATCTTCAGGATGCATCTCATGTTAGAGGACACAGGAGCCCTTGTTTAGGTATATTTACAATTTGTTCCATGGTTGAACCATCTCACATTTAGGTGAGGGATTTTTTGTTCCTATTCTACGGAAGCTCTCTGCTGACATGCAAGTAAAATCTTTAAAAACGTGTTTAAAAGTTTAACACATTATTCATTAAGATACCACAAAAACATCTTAATGTCATACTTAAATGTAGATAATTACATATGAATGCATGGTTCCAGAGGTGGACAGAGGGGTAGAGGAGCTCAGTGAGCGATGACATCACCTTTCTGGACTCTGAGGAGTGATAAGAGACGCAGAGGGAGTTGGATGCTAGTGATGCGATCTTGAACAAAGCCCTGCAATTTGGCAGATCTTAACCCCGGGTGTGCAACTGAGCGTGTGCCTTTCTACTGTATGTTTGTGTGGGTTTCTCCCTGCCCTAAACCGTGACAGACAGCTGGTGTGATCAGGGCAAAAATTAACCCTTAAATAATTATAGACATTTAAACCCTGCTTCCCTGTCTGTTCAGCAAACAAGAAAACTACTAGAGATGCTATTGTTACTATATGCTAAAATGAACGCTAATGAGAAGCCAAGGGTCAGAGGTCAAAGTTGAGGTGTGAGTTTGCATGTTCACCACCCATGGAGATGACGCTATGCTCACTGTTTTGGTAATCAGATATGTTTGAGGTAATATGGAGCCCAATTATGAAGACTTTTCAACATCAGCTGAAAGACAGAGTGTTCTGTTTAAGCATGATTAGGGAAATTAACATAGCGCCCTCGTAAATGATCCTTGGTCGGTAATCAAAGTCGCATATTTGTGAGCTTAATGAGGCTCAACGCTGCCACATTGTTCCTGAAACATGCACTAGATCTGCTTAATGTAATAACAACATATCAAAAAACTGAAAAAAGAGGAATACATGTTTTCCCACAGGCTATTATCTTTGCTTTGACAGTGAGGCCTGCGGTGATTATCGCCTTTTGTGCTCCAGGTGTAATTTTGCTCCAGAGATGAAGAGAAAACAGCAATTAAAGCAGAGAGAGAGAGAGAGAGCGTAAAGGCGGACCTCAGACAGGGTCTGCTGTCTCAGACTGTCTGAGCTGTTGGGTTTTTAGGATCTTTAGGAGGATGAATAATGTGAGCGAGTGTGGTTGCAGCGGGGACACCACTTGGGGTAATTTCAGAACTCGCTAAAACCAGCCGTGAGTGTTTAGGGAAGATGCGTCTGTGTTTCTGCTGAGGCATTTCTCTAAAGATGGAAGCAGACATGTGCGTGTGTGGATATAAATTTGGTGCATTTTGGTGGTTTATCCAATACAAACATGACAAAGAGATGGATAGAGTGTGGAATCTGCTAAGCTTTTTCATCCTACACTGGGACACCGCAGGATTTTGTTTTCTCTATGAGTAGTGTGTGGCTCTACGACCACCATAAAGGGTGTATAATTCGGAGTGGGTGCTTTGAGTTTGAGGGTTAACATGTTTTTGACTGTTATTGTTTCTAATTTGTGTCCTTTTTTAAAACCATGTCTGTTTGGTGGAAGAGAGAGGAAGGGAAAAATACAAGAATTACCTCAATTTTCTTCTGTGTTAACATGTCTCAGTTTGTTGGCTTGCAAATTGGAAAATTTTCTCATGAAACCAAATCCTTTATGTGTGCCTGTATGTGGGCAGACACAGCCAACAGTTCTAATTATGAGTATTGATTAGTCCTTATGTTAGAGCAAACGGCACACAGAAGAGAAAATCAATAGGCGTGATTTGAACGATCGATAAGGGAGACAGCTGCAGAAGGAGAGGAGAAATTTTTAGTGGACTTCTCTAAAATATTTTTATAAGATTCTGTCATCAGGAACAGTTTAAAGCCAGGTGGAGACAAATTAGACATACGTTTATCACATTACTGAAATGTTTGGAGAAAATTTTCCGTTGACAGGCCAACATTAAACTCATGTCCTCTCAATAACATGGTTCAAGTTGACACACAAATAGAGATAGACACAATATCTTCTTAACACGCTGCACACACAAAGGTTGGGGGTTTATCCCTGGTGATTGAACAGCTTCGCTCCACTAAACCAAAATAGAGTTTCTAAGCCTCTACAGCCCTCCACCCACTTAGTCATGCTTCCTGAATGTTATCCCCGAGGCCAGAGAGCAGTTTCATCACAGCCTCGTCCATCATTATGTCATCAGTTTGCTTTAATAATTGGGGGATACTTATTAATTAATGGCAGTCTTCAGTCACATTGTGCTGAATTTGGGCTGTCTCAGGTATGAAGAATTCATTGGGGTTTGGTCATAGGCCAATGTGAACAAGAATTCATATATCCAAGTATGTAGCAAGTGCAACTTTTCTTTCTTTTTACATGTTCTACATAAATTTCAATTAACAGTTTGTTTTGATCTGGTTATCTGATTGGACGAGAGACATTCCACTGGTGCTTTTGTGCAGTATAACAACACTGAGGCCTTGTTTGTTAATGTTGTTAATGTTACTACGTAAGTCAATGTAGCTAAGTTAACTTTAGCGGCGTGGGCAATAGCAAACGTAGCTAACATAGCTACATAAGCCGCTTAGCTTGTGTAGCTACATAGTTAATGTAGCCAATGTTAGCATCATAGCTTCACAATTATAGATATCTATGAGCTTTAGCTTTGGCTATTTTAGCTCCATAGCAGAGTATCATCATATAAACATGCATTTATGAGATAACCAAACTGCAAACATTACAGGCTAAGCAACATTTCCTTACTAAAACAGAGGAAAAGGTCAGAGGTAGAGGGTTAAATTATATATAGACACATTCTAGCAATATATTCGTGGGCAAACTTTGCAAGCTTTGGCAATAGCTAGCACAGCTATGCTAGCTACTTAGTTTACATTACTATGTAAGTCAAGGAAGCTAAGTAAGCTTTAGCAGCAAAAGTTTAGCAAACATAGCTAAAGCTAATGTTGCTACATAAATAAAATAGCTATGTAGCTCATGTAGCTAAAGTAAGCTTTGTGGCTTCATTAATACAGCTCCTTAGCTTTAGCTTTAGTAAAAATAGCTACAGCTAACCAAGAAACGTATCTAACATAGCTACATAGCTTATACAGCTAACATCAGCTTTGTGGCTTCATTAGTACATCACATTAGCTTTAGCTTTAGTGGCATTAGCGGCGTAGCTACATTATCTACATAGCTTAAGCAGTTTACAGAGCTATCTAAGCCATGTTTGCTCTGTTGGTGGTTTTTATAAAGGACAGGCGTTTTTCCTTGAAGCAGACTGTTTAGTCTGCTTTATTACACATTTTGTAATAAGGTTTTGCAGGTCAGGTTTTAATCTTTTAACTCCTGGTCTCCAAACCCTAACTTCAACCCTTATCCTAAACTAACTGAAAGTCTAATCTGATTTCTTTTTTAAAGTTTTAGCATATATTTCTGTTCTGACAGATCAGGCATCTTACAGTAACGGTCTGCAAGAGGGGGGCGTCTCAGAGCTTAGGTCTGCAGCCAGAGCCCTCTTGTTTTTTCATGACTTGTTTTGGTGGAACATTGCCATTATGCCAGCATTTTCTCTTGTGTTTGACAGAGAACAGTCAGTTTGTCCAACAGGTTACTTCATCTGCCCATGATTCAGCAGCTCCATGTACCTGATGCCAGCATGAACACAACACAGAAATACTGGCTGCTGATTTCTGTTCATGCTACATAATTGTGTGATTATACTACATAGTTGGCTTTGAGTTCAATCTAACGATGTAATGCACTGTTATGTTTAACTTTTGTCATCGGTGTGGATTATTTTAAGTATTCTGCATGATTTTGTTTTATTTATTTAAAGAATGTATTTTTCAGCTCTATTTTGATGGTGTAACTGGGTGGTAAAATATAAAAACGACTTGGTTTTTGATATTTTCTTGTCTTGTTTGAACAGAGAAGCCAAATATTTCTCACTGAAAACCACAAACTGCCTTGTACCATTCACCACCTTGAGCTCCAACATGACAGATAAAAATGGCTGAGCTCTTCCAAACACAGTGGTAAACTCCAACAATCGTTTGTCACTGCCACAACATTTTAGTGTGTCTTCCTCCTGCTGCAGTGCGCCGGTGAGGGCGCTGTCGTAAGCCACCAGATGGAAGCCTTTAACTCAAAGACTTATTACGTTATTTATCTATTACTATCTGAGCCTGGGGGGCTAAGAATACTATAAATCTAGCCAAAGTTGAGTTAAAGGATTCAACGCTGACATGTTTCCAATTCAAACTAAATCACAGATTTATAAAGTAAATCTTAATGAAACCAAGTCCCCCTCTGAGGAGCAGAGGGCTTTTTTTAATGCAAACAGGCTTCCAGGCTACTTGGAGCCTAATTTTATCCACATAAACATTTATGTTTCAGTGTCATTTAATTTCTCGATATGTAAACCAATACGCAGCAGTGCGGGAGGTTCACGCCAACAAGGCAGAGTGTGTTTATTACTGTGAGTAAGCTGGGCTTTCATAGACACAAAATCAACCAACATTTAAGCCTTTATACAACGAGCCAATACCAGTCTGACAATATTAGTTTAGATTAGGGTCATTAAAGAGTCTTTCAGTGTGTAAAGTGAGTATGTGCGCATGTGATCAAATTAATGTGGGTCTAGAGGACAAAGGTCGGCTGAACTTACAGCTGCTCCTCTCCATCCTCCCCTCTGGAGACAAGTTTATGTGTGTACAGAGCATCACTAATATACACAACCCTTTTTTTATGATTTCAGCTTTCTTCTTTGTGGCTGTTTTTTCCTTCTTTAACTAAATTCCTCGTCCATGTCTGCAGTTTCTCCACACCCCTCCGTTTTTGATTTTTTCAGCCTGAGGTCAGGCAGTTAGCGACCTCAACCTCAGGGAAGTGACAACAGTAAAAGATAGCAGGATCACCCCCTGAGCTTTGGGCTTACACGTAGTGTTGGGTTACTCTGATAGCTGTTGACAGCAGGGAGGCACAGCAGCTCCAAACAAGACGTTTCAACAGTGTTTCTGTGTTTCTATGCACCATTTAAACAATTAAATACAACCTGAAGTTGATAGTGTCTGTTTATCCAAGTATTTGATGTTTATTAAGAATATTAAGTTTATATACCACTCATTTACTCAAGAGCAAAATCCAGGTTGAGATAAATTAGTAACCAAAAACAGGCCTGTGAATGATGGTGGTCATTCTGTGTATTAAATGTAGATTTACTTTAGCTTTCTTTTTTGCCACAAACAAATTAATCAGCCCCTAATGACTTAAATGACTTTTTAAAGATTTCTTTAAAAAAAATACAGGATGCCCAGTTGAAATAGTACAAGATGAGGCCAAAAAGGCTTAGATTCACTTCATACGGGTCTTTGTTCAAGATAACAGAACTCCCTTTTAGCCCAGTTAAAGTTTTTATTAAGGTAAGCCAAGTGAGATTTCCCTGAATAAAGTCAAACAGACTCATACTGTGAGTAGCTAATCTAATCTTAGACTCAAATTAAGCCAGGTCAAAGTTTAAACATATACCGTATATATAGGATTAACTAACTTACTTAAGGATACAGTGTATGTAGGGTTGATACTAGATTCTTTATCTTTGACTTGATTTGATGCTAGAAAGAAATCAACATTAGCATTTACTGTTCTGATCAGAGGCTGAGCAAGATGTGCTAGATATTGGGGGCTAAGCCCAAACAAAGGAAAGTCTAGGAGGGCAGCTTCCCCAGAATTGTTTTTTCTTTTCAGGCAGTTGTCTGCACTATTTTAACACAATTTGAAACAAAAATTTTGAATTAAATGTGAACAAATCTATACAGACTTTAGGCAAAAATAATGCAGTTCAACATAAAAAAGTTCTTAGTGTTTACATCATTTTTTTTCAATGTAACTATGCTAAAAATGTTACTATCATTCTAAAATAATGAAACACCTTGTTGAATTTCAATAATTTTCACTTTTGCTCCCTAAAAAATGTCCTATATTTCTTTTTTAAGTTGCATAGGCTGGAATTTGGTGTAAAAGTCTACAACTCAAACTATGCATTTTCTACATTTATTCACAAAAATGCTGAAAAATGTATTTTTAGAACAATGTAAAAGTAAGAGCGAGTGTGTAAGACCGCAGCAATAAATGACTGTATCATCAGTACATACAGGAAACAATGCATTAGAAGCATTATGAACACCACCATTAATGTAAATGTAAATAACAGTGGTTCCAAGACTGAGCCCTGAGGTGCGTCATTTTAAATTTGCAGATACATAGCAGTAAAGTCTTCAGCCTGTGCACCGCAACCTGTTTAATAACTAATTGTCAAACCAACAATTAATCTGAAAAACCAATAGAGTGGAGTCTATCTTTTAAAATGACAAAGTCAACAGTATCAAAGGCTGACAAGTCAATAAAAAGAGCTGTGCAGCTCAGATATGTATATATAGCATTAAGTTGGCAGACTAGTCAAATTTAAAGAGCCTTCAACATCAACTTTGGTGGTAGGTGTGTCCAATAAGAGTGAATGTAGCTGTATTTACTATCTGGGACAAAAAAAAATCAATATTAGCAAATGTACAGTGCTGAACAAATTTATTAGACCACGTGTCATATTTGTCTCAGAGACCATCCAGCATCATAAAGTGCTTTAATGTGGACTCTTTCATTTTCAGTGAGCTCTCCACATTTTACCATTTTGAACAGGAATGAGGGATTTCATACTGAATTCACCCAAATTTGAGCCGGCTCACTGGGCTTCTCTGAGAAGTCAGAAATTAATCAAGCATAACATTCAACCACTAAAACAAATTTTTCTGTTCAGGAATGCAAGTAAATAACTATAATTTGACGTATTAATCAAGAAATATGAATGTTCTTTACTATTTTTTTCTGGGGTTTTTTTTTTTTTTTGGAAATCAGTAAATTTGAAAATTCATGTGTATGGTCAATGCCTCAGTTTTGTTGCTACTACACAGAGTATGCAGACATCTAAAGGGGACTTTCTCCAACTCTATATCATCTGAACTACAGTCATGTGCCTTAATGTGAACCTGAGTCTGTTTAGGCCTCAGTACTGTGCATTCCTGTACACTTCCTTGACCCTGAGTATTTTCTACAGTCATGTGCATGATAAGGATCCTACAACATGCAGACAGGTTTAACAGTTACTAATATAGGACCTCAGACCGACAACAGAGCCAAGTTGATTGTGCAGTTAGGAGTAACAGGCAGCTATGATAACTGGATTAGCTTCTCATTGACCCACGCCTGAACCACCGCCGGAGTCAGGGATGGGTCAGCCGCTAGGTTCACAGCCGACAGAAATGTATAGGTGTTCTTCTGTCTGTGCTAATGCTAATAAGCATTGAGGTCAAACACAAGATGAAGCTAAACGCATTTAGCAAATTTAATGTTGGGAAGGTTAAACTACCTGCGGCCCATGTAAGACCCTGAAGGTTATGAACTCTAGCTGCTACTCATGATGTGTGCTGACTGTTTATGCACACTTACACTCTTGCACAGCATGCACTCTTTCTGACACATAAACTGCTGAGTCATCGACTTGCAGTCAAAGCAATTACATCTTAATGAATTCCATTGATTTAGTTTATTCTGCTGAAGGTTCAGGAGCCAAACACGCATGCTTGCAGTCTAACTAAGCTTATCCTTATTGACCTACAGCAACAGATCTCCATGTGTAACCGTAGGGGAAGGATATTTGCCACTTTGATTACATATTCATACATAGCCCTAGTGGTGTAAAACTGGCTTATCATGGTTAAATTAATTTCCTGACTCTGCACATGTGAGGTGACTATGAGGAAGAGGTGAGAAAGGCTCTCCTATTCTCACATCACCTGTTAAATCACATCTCAAGTGAGACCAAAGCTTTTTTCCTTTTTTTTTTAATCAGGCTTAGAAGTAGCAGCCAAGTTATCCACGGGATCAACTGTTCTGTCCAAAGCTACTTGAATCATCTATGACTCTCTGTTGTTTTTTTTCCTTTTTTTTGATCCTTTGGGTTTTCATCCGACTTTCATCAGTTTCCTGAGAGAAGATCACAGAAAAATTGTTCCTTTTGTCCGTCACCTTTCTCGCTCTTTTCTCCGTCTCTGATTTGAATACAAAGAAAAGATGGTCCATGTGGACAGCCTGACAGCAGGGAACCAATCAGATTAAAGCGAGCATCGCAGGCCTAATTGAAGGAAAAGCACTCTTTGTAAACCATGGTGTCATCAGCGTAGAGCGTCAATTAAACACACATTCATGTGCATAAAGGCAGCCAGTGCATATGTGTACGCTCTTCTCCCCCTCCTTTCTCTGCACAGAGAGCTCAGCCAACTGGAATTTCCAAGAAAAACAGGTTGGCCAGGCATGATGCAGCCCCAGGGTCAGAGACGCGGCCAACTCCTGCAGCGAGCGAATCAGGCAGGGATGCAGAAAAAAAGGGGAAAGAGAGAGCGTGTGAGAGAGAAAAAAAGAGGAGAGAGGGGGTTAGCACTGCACACCTACAGACGTGTGGAAAGAAGTCTTAAATCAGCTGCATGACCGCACTTCATCAGTCAACTCGCTGGGAAACGACTTCTCAACACAGAGATCTGCTGCACTGAGCAGCACGGTAGCTTTAAACACAAACAGTGCAGACATGAACCGGTCAGACATGGCTGGAGCCACAGATTACTCCATTGTCTCCTATAAAGAGCTATAAAAGCACACCACAGGTATTCAAAGGAATGTTAAATGTTTAGACAGTCTCTTTATCTGAATGTTGGGAAAGTGGAAATCTTAATTGCTTCAGCAGAGGCGAAGAAGAAGTGATAAGCAATAATGAAGATTAATTTGAATCTGAATAGACTCCATATAGAGAGATTTAAGCTTCAAAGAAAAACTAATGAGTCTCGAGTGACTGATTAATTGAGGGCCTTTTTCTATCTCCCTGAGTCCATCTTTTGGCAATCTGTACTATGCTGCTTTTATTTAACATGCTGAATCATTACATTCACATCTCTGACGTCATGACAGCACAGGAAAAACAACTGCACTGATTATCTCAGTGCAGAGAAAGTTTTAGCCGACTTGAGCTCAGTACAGCAGATAGTCATTTATGCTGACACTTTTCACGACATATGGAGACAATGAGAGAAGTTCACTGCAAAAACTCAAATCCAAGCAAGTGAATTTGCCTAAATGCTTAAAAAATTAACACACTTACTTGAAAAGGAGTAAGAGTCAATCAGCTGATTACCAGAATGTGCTGGTTTTCAGACTGTTGGCATTGACCTGTGACCAGATGGTCTTCGGTTATGACCTGATCTCAAACTCACACTAGAGCAGTCTAATGCCATGTGCACAGTGACACAAACACAAATGTGAGCCGCGCGCAAGCCAAGATGTCAGCAGTGTGGACATGAGGTGACCATCAGCAGAGCAGAAAAGCTTTGATACACACTCCTTTTGCTCCTGGGGCGGTTTTGGTGACGTTTTAAAAATAAAATGTTGACCAAAAAATCAGCATTTTAGGATGAAAAAAACTGGATATACATAAAAGTCTGTTTTCTATTAAAGTTTCTGAGAGGGAGAAATTCAGAGTCGGCCAAAATCCACATTGTTAGGTTGGAGCAGGACCTGGTCCCCCACGCCTTTTCCTCCAGTTATTGTGACAACCTCTAACAGTCCAATTAAAACTGACAAAATCAATGAACATTAACAGAAAACTTGATGGAAATTAAATACTATCTAACATAAGGGGGGATAAAGGGGGGATAATCATGATAACCATATTCTTTATCCAACTGGAATTGTAACTCGGGATGCAGGGTATTTAATTTCTGCCAATACTGATATTTAAACAATGTTCAGACCTAAAACTTCAGTCATTAAAATACATAAATTAAAGTCAAGTGTTGACTATATTAACAAATTCCAGTCGTAAAAACAGACTTTAAAGTGTAAGGAATGATGATGAATAAAGAAAAAAGACTTTAGCTGATGTAGGTCTGTTGGTCCAGATTCAAACTCCACCAACTTATCTGTTCAAGTGGCCAGTATTTACAGCTTATTTAGGCAGATTTCCATAGCCAAAATATTAGTTGTAATGATGGTAGAAATGTTCACATCTGTCGATACCAATAACATACCAAAAATATTTTGCATCCCTAATAGTAACACTTATCAAAGCCATAAAAATGAACTTTAGGTGCGCCGGTAGTCGAGTGGTTAAGGCGCATGCCATATACGCAGGCGACCCGGGTTCGAATCCGGCCCGTGGCACTATTTCCTGCATGTCTCTCCCCGCTCTCTCCCCTGTTTCCAACTCTATCCACTGTCCTATCGAATAAAGGCAAAAAGGCCAAAAATAAATCTTAAAAAAAAAAAAAAAAAGAATTTTATTTCTTTATGCTGTTGTACAGTATAGCCTTTTACAAAATGTAGACCCCTCTTCTTAAAACACAATTACCTTTTCTGGTAACATCACCAATGTGGATATGTACACGGACTAAACTATCTGGAAAGTAATCTCAGACTTCATAACTTAGCCATAATGTATTCAATGTTAAGATGCCAGAAAATAAAGTAGAAGGAGACAACATTAAGGTAAAGATGATTGAGTAATTGTAAAAATCTGTTAAAAGTGGCCTAAATTGGTTAGAGGTGGCAAAAAATTGGCAAGAATAGTCATGAAATAGGGTTATACAGTGGCAAAAAATTGGATGAAAGAAGCAAAAGGGGTCAAATATCAGAAATGGGTTACAAGTGGTAAAGATGCTGCAAAAAAGGCCAGACCAAGTCGTGAAAAGGGGTTAAAAAGTGGCAAAAATTAGAGGCATAAATGAGGCATAAATGAGATAAAAAAGGGCAAAAATTCATTTATACAATGCAACAATGGGTGACAATGGATAGAGTAAATTGATAAAAGGGGTTAAAAGGGGAATAAGTATCAAAAATGGGTTAATCAAGACAGAACTGATGCAAAAATGGCCAGATGAAGGTGTGAAAAGGGTTTAAAAATTGGTATAAATGGGCAAAAAAGTAGCAAAAAATGGCAGAAAAAGCAGTGGAAAGAGGTTACAGAGTGACAAAAATGGGAGGAAAGAAGCAAAAAGGGTAAAAAAAAAAAAAGTATCAATCACTTCCAAAATGAAGTAACTCTAAGCCAGGACGCTATCACCCTTGCTACTTAGCCAACATAAATGCATTGACATCATCAATAAATCACATTTGGTAAGGGTTCATTCTCTGGGTTTTTCAGAGTTTTATCAGTCAAGACTAATAACTTCTAGCTTAAACAGCGTCCAGTCACTCAGACTGTTGCCAAGGCAGTCACAGGAATTAAAAGAAAACCTGAATTAAGAGCCCATTTTTTCATGGAACATTCAACTCCTTTTTCTGAAATGAGAAGGGTATGGACTTCTTTGCTCTGCCTCTAGTTGGTTAAAACTTGTTAATTACCTTTGTTGGTTGGCTGAACGGTAAAAGTTAAATCAGCCAATCAGACATAAACAGCTTAAACTTTATGGTTCTCTGCGATATCGGACAAAAGGAACAGAATAGGTGGTGCAACTTCCCTGCAGTTCTTTATCGCATCATAATTTAATATTTACCCATACAACAGGAAGTCAAAAAGCAGAAGCTTTTACAAAAGGCTTATTTTAAACATAAAAGCTGTCTTCGTCACAGGCCTCATTCTTTGCACCTACCGTTCACTACTGTTGGCTTTATATCTCAAAGTAAGATTTTTATCTGGACTTGTTGGGTCAATGTGGTATAAAACAACTTCAATTACATATTTTTGTCAAGTTAGGCACAACACTAGTGAGGCTAGTCCACATCTCAATGGACACAGTCATCTGTTGTGTAAATCATGATACACCTGTCACTGGCATCCTCAAGAGAAGGAAAGGAGGAGGTGTAAATAGAGGTTGAAGCTGCAAGTGTGGAAAGAGTGATTCCACTAATGGGTCTGATTCTGAGAGATGAGGTGGTGATGTCAGCTAAAGTGCCGTATACTGTATATCCTGGGAGGAGTGTAAATTGTCAGGATAAGACGTGCAAGTGAGGAAAGGTGGATAGCATGGGAGGAAGCGAGAGAGCTGAACTAATGTGGTGTTTGGGAGATCTGACACAGAGGGTTTAAGGAGACAAAGAAGAAGGGACAGAGACAGAATAAAGGAGTATTAACTCTTTGCCGGATAGAGAAGATAATTGAACAGAGAGGGAATCCACGGTTTTATTTGAAGAGGTAAAAATGTATTTCTGTGACTTTTCTTTGCAGATGACAGTGGTCTAATTTGGAGTTATTTTCACTTCAGTATGAGGAGAAGACAGGTGATGAAGGTTGTGAGGTTTTATCTGGGTGTTAGCAGGGAGATTAGCTGAAAGTCACGGGGTAAACAGACCTCCAACACAGTAAGCCAAAGGGATTCAAGGTAGGAGGCCAGGACTGAGATGCACTAAGCCACACAGTAATGGGAAATGATGGGGTCCCAGTTATCACATGGCTAGTCACACCGAGGCTGCCTGGGTGAGAGGGGTTAGTTGGACTGGGTTGGCATAGATTATTACCCAGATCAAAGCCACATTTGAGTGGATTTAGCATTCTGAGAGGGAGGGAGGGGAGAGCAGGGGCAGGGTGTTAGATGAAGGGTGGGTGGAGATCTGAAGATACTGTAAACTCCATATCAAAGAGGTTCAATTAGCCTTACATCATCACCTAAACCATGTTTCCAATTGCCTCCAGTCATTATACAACAAAACATGTTTCATTAAAGAGGATCTTGGCCATGTTTTATTCGAATGTCCAATTAGTGGTGGTGGTGAATGTAGTCATCTAAAGGAATCAATGCCTCATTATTTGGTAGATTGAACCAGATCACTGCTGTTAGCAGAGCCTTCCAGATCCAGGGTGTGTTGTGCACAAACAACCACAGACTCTCCTTTTCTTCATCTCTTGTAAGTTTTCATCTTCGATTCACAATTAAAGAAATCTGAGTAAAAACACTAAAAACATTGAAACAGACCCAAAATATCACAGAAACTTTAGGAGGTGGAAAAGAAACCTTTTGCAGTGAAAACTCATTTCAGTAAGGATGACTTTGTCAAGAAAACATGATTTTTGGTCATAAACATTTTTTCTCCATTTGCATTTATTAATTTGCCCTTATTGCCGGGATTAAATTTGCTGGTGTGGCTGTTCTTGGATCCCCCTGCCCTTCAAGCACAAACAGCACATGTTACTCTCTGAGGTTTGGAAAGAAGCAGCAAAAAAAAAAAAAAACAGAGCATAGCGGGCATCAATGACAACAGAATGGAGGGATAAAATCAGACAAAGAATAAAGGAGGAGCTGGGGTGGAGGAGGGTTGCAAAAAGCAGCTTGCAAAGGGAGCAGCAAAGTCTAGCCAGGCTAGAGCAACTTAAATATGGCTGCATGAGTGCCTAGAGCGAATCAGCTGATAAAGGCTTGTTAGCTAATTACAAGTATATGGCAGCACTTGACTCTGTGGCGTTGTCCACACGCAGAACAAAAACAATATATTTCTGTTTCATTTTGAAAACCTTTCCGTAAACACGGGATGATTTCAGGAAATGTCTGCGCAAGCACAGAACCACTGAAACTAACTGAAAACGCTGTAGTATATATGCCAAGACTTTAAGTGGCGCTGCCACAGAAATGACCCAAAAAAAGGGAAGATAACTGAGCGTGCATATAAAGCTTTTGTGCTGTACACCGTTAGAATATCTGGTGTATGCTGTTCCCCATGACCAATTTTTTGTTTGCGATGGTGGTAAAGGTGCACCAGATTTTGCTGTAAAAGCAAATGTGATTGTGCTGAGTAGCTTCTGCAGCACAATCACAGCCCTGTAAGCCGCCATTGTTGTTTTGGTTGGACCCACGCATGTGGCTCAAGTGGGCTATGCTATGTATGACATATTTGTTTCAAAAAAAGATGGTTGGTTGGCTGTCCACACGGAGACAAAACGGTAGGTGTATACAAATTTGTTCACTCTGTGACACGGTTTCAAAAACTAGTGTTTACGGCCTCCCAAAACGCCACTTCCATGTGGATAAAATGTTGATATGACAACAAACTTTTGCATATACTCCTGAATTCATCTCCGTGTGGATGTGGCCTGTGGCCTGCCACAGGCCGCAAATGCTATAGGCACGATTTAGCAAAAACACACCAAAAAAAAACAAAACAAAACACAAAAAACAATGACATTGACCCAGGGCTGTGACTAGAACTTTTCCAAAAGCACACCATTTGTAGAAACAGTTTTTCAAGTTTTTCAGTTGTCTCCATTTCCAGTAATAAGATCCTCCTTTGTATCTAGCTTCCAAGATACATTCTTTGGACCATAAATTGGAGTAGAGGTATACTTGGCCTGTTGATTCCAAATAACTAACAGTAGAAAATGCATAAATTCACATATTGTCTTGCCAAATGTCAAAAAAAATAATTTAAATTTTGTAAACCGTCACGATGAACACTTAGATCAAAATTGCAATTTCAGCTGAAATTGCATGGGGATGCTGAGAGCTGAATTGTGGAAGAACTGCTGAAAACAGCCAAAAGCACAAAAGTAGCCGAAAATAGCATAAAAATAGCATAAAATAGCATAAAATGGCATAAAAGTAGCTGAAAATGGCATTCAATACCTCAAAAAAGGATAAAAACTATCTGAAAGTAGCCTAAAAAAGCTGAAAATAGCTTAGAAATAGCTGAAGGTAGCCTTGAAATAGCTGAAAATAGCATAAAATTATCCAACTTTGGCCTAAAAGTAGCTGAAAATTGCATTCAATGGCTAAAAAGCATTGAAATAGCTGAAAATAGCATGAAAATAGCTATATTTTAAAAATTTTAAAAGTTAGAGATGAGAAAAGTCATAGCAGTCGAATGATGAAGAAACTGAATTTTTTTAAGTTCAAACGGTGTTGATACGACAAAGTATGAAGGAGGAGATAACCGGCGCGGAATAAGAATAATAAACGAAATGGCCGACACAGATTACAGTAATGTGGATGCTCAGCATCCCCACTAATTACAAAGTAGAGGTTAAAAATAGTTGAACAGTAATGTTTAGTAAAAATAAGCTTATTTATGGTAGTTTTTAGAGAAAGGCCCTTTTGGTTTCCTGAAAAAATAAAATGTATCTTTCTTTGACAACAGATGTGTACAGCAGCATGACAAATATGCTCAAACAGAAGTATAAGCATGTATATTGTGTACAAATATCTTTCACTGTGAGCATATATAAAATGGAATAAATTGAAAGCAGTGCTGAGTATGAAGTAATACAAAAGGAACTAATAAAGACATTTGTTGGAATGAAGCTGTGAGAAAATAATTAACTGAAAAGGTAATTTGACTGATCTTTCACAGTAAATAAGTAAATAAGCATAAAAATGCAACTATTGCATGGTACTATCAAAGTAGGTATTGCACAGAAGTGAATAGAAAAATAGTGAGTAGTATTTATTCTCACCAACTAAACCCCAAACACATTAGCCATTTCTCCATTATGCACCTGCTATGACAGATTTGCATCCCACTGCCCCCCCAACCCAACCCAACCCCCACTTTGACGCTCTGCTGCCAAAAAGAGCGTCTGCCCACACTTCCTCTCTGTTTGCTTACCCTTTAATGTATTTACTTGACCTCCAAGAGGCATCCACATAATTTTGTTTTTCTCACCCCCCAAAACCTCCCCCCACCGACCCCCAGTCAGCTCAGATGGCAGCCTCGTACCTTAGCCAGCAAAGCTAACCCCCTCATCACTGGGGTCACATTTAGCTCAGCACAGCACTAACAAAGGAGGATGACGGAGAGACAACTGATACAACTGCAAGAAGAAAAAGAAGTGGGGTAGATAGTAGGGCAAATAACAGAGGGACAGAGGAGAGGGAGCTCCCTCCTGTCTTTAAAGTCTTATTGGCTTTCTCTTTCATTACACACACTGTGTTGACTCGGCACACTACATGCCTCTTGTGGGTTAACTTTACAGCCTGAACCTACACATAAACACAGAACCGTGCTCCTACTCATATGAAACATGCCTAGGGGAGTACAGAGCATACAGATTGGTTCATCACCTACTATATTTTGATACCATCTAAACTGGTGATTTAGCTTTTTCTTTTACTAATTATTGAAATCCCAACATGGATCAGAGGGAAGAAGCATGCAGAGATTCCCCCCATGCCACTAAAGGTAAACATCCCTCTTGTGTTTTTTATGAATGAAGCATGAAGGAGAGAGACTCCAGTAAAGGAAAAGACAGCAGCTTCTTGGACGACAGAAACAAAATGCCCCTGTAAAATTTCTCTCTAAAATACATTGCTCCCCAAAGGGCCAGTCAAAACAAGCCTGTCAAACTTGGTTAGCGAATCGCTGTACATGCACAATGGCTCCTTGTGTGTGGAGGCCAACCAAAATGTTCCCTAGGTTCATTCTTGTTGGTCCATCTCTGCACAGAGACGGTACTGCCCTTTAAAAGCATTAGATTTAACAATTCCTTTTATCACTTCTTCATTTAAGTCCCTTTTACAATCTTTAACACCTCAATTTCACCATCATCATGGCCTCTCTCACCTGTCAGCTTACTCGATTTGATTGACCATTAGTCCCCAGTGGATCCAAGTGTATGTCACATGTTCAATAATCTTAGTGAAGAGTAAAACCTGGAAAGCCAAGAGTAATTGCCTGCTAACTGCACTTGTTTGATTTTCTATGGTTTAGCTCTTCACTAGCTTAGATCAGGGGTTCTCAACTGGTGGGTCAGGACCTAGAAGTGGATCACAGAGCTGTTTTCAGTAGGTCAGGAATGTGTGTGTGTGGTAAAAATGTGTGTAAAATATATCTCTTTTAAAACATGTTTCATTTATTCTGTTACTTTGCTATGTCATATGTTTTGTAGGGTCCAAACTGAACAGAACACTTAACTCCTGAACCCAGCTATAATCAGCTGACTGACAGCTGATTGACTTAATGTCTCCACCACTCTCAACCAATCACAGCTCTTTCTCTCAACAAGGAAGTCCATTTTAAATATGGCATCCTTCTCACCAGTCCGCCAACTCTGATCACACCGAGCTGCTAACAAAGCTTCATGTCCACCAGCTTAGTCTTCTCTCCAGCCCTAAGTTTTACTTGCACCTCTGTAGTCATTCTTATGCTCTAAGATGTGGTTTGCCAAACTAAGTTTTGTGTCTATGACATGCAGTGTCATTAAGGCATCTATCTATACAGGTTTTAGCACTGTGCTCCCAGGAAAGTCAAAGCATGCTGCTTAGCTAACCCAGGGAACATCTTTTGTGCAGACCCAAAACTGTAGCCAGTATCCATTTTTGGTAAATCAGAATTTCTATAACAACAGTGATCCAAACTAAAATTTGATTGGTTGAAAAATTCAAAAATTTGCACAAGACAGTCTGACTGCAGATCTCAGCTCTCAGATGCCCTGTGTTGCAGATCACTACTAAGAGAGACCACATCTGTCAGACAAGAAATAAACAGTAAATTTTTCAGTTAAAATCAATTTAAACTTGGCGCACCAGTAGTCGACTGGTTAAGGCGCGCGAAATATACGCAGGTGACCCAGGTTCAAATCAGGCCTGTGGCACTATTTCCTGCATGTCTCTCCCCACTCTCTTCCCTGTTTCCAACTCTGTCCACTGTCCTATCAAATAAAGGCAAAAAGGCCAAAAATAAATCTTTAAAAAAAAACAAACAAACAATTTAAACTTCTAGTTAGGGTTAAGGTAAGAGTTAGAATACCAAAAGCTAAAAGCTAAGAACCACACCTACAAAACCCAGTTACAAAATGTTTAATAAAGCTGAGCAAACAGTCTGCTTACAGGAGAAAGATCATCCACCATGAAAACACTCTCACAGCTGATGTAGCTAAGGCTAGAGTTAACAGAGCTACACAGATCACTTAGCTACAAAGCTAGTGTAGCCAAAGCTTAAGCTAAACAAGCTACTTTAGCTACACCAGCTTATTCTACGTTTGCTAAAAATGATGTTGTAACATAGCTAACTTCAGCTACAATAGTTTTGTATCTTTGTTTACTTTAACTTTAGCTACATTAGCAACATAGCCACGTTTACTAAAGTGCACACTGCTAGAGCTAAAGCTAGCAAAACTAGACTGGCTTGCATAGTGGCATTAATTATGTCAGCTTAGCTACATTAGCTTAAGCTAAAGCTAATATAACTAAAGCAAGCCACAGTTAGCATAACTACTTCTAAAACAGGGCTATACATAATTTAATTGTGGATTAGACCTCTCACCTTTTTTCTGTTTTATTTATGGAATGTTTCTTAGTCAGTAATGTTTGCACTGTGGTTTTTCATGAATGTAACTGCCAGAGTATGTTCATGAATTAAGCTGTATTTAAAAAAAGAAAGAAAGAAAGAAAGAAAGAAAGCAAATTTCATCCCTTACATTCTATCAGAAGACGCATCTCACAATAGTATACAAGATCTGAGATCTGCAGTCCCGACCCCTCTCAGAATCTGGGTTTTGATATCTCATCAAAAGTATGGTGGTGGTTGAGAACCACTGGTTAGACTGGTTTAGGTTGCAGTATGCCTTTTCTTTGGTATAATATTCTGCTGTTTGCTATCAAGAATAACAACATTTTGAAGTGACCATGTTAAAACTAGTGGGAAACTACATGCTTTAAAAGCTATTCTTATCAATGGAGCTGCTAAATTTGCTAAATTCTAATGTTGTTTCTTGCCATTATGTCTTCATTTGACAGATTTTCCCCATCTCATTCTTGTCTTCTTTTATTGCTACCCTTTGATTACTATATTTCTTTATTGCTCCATGCTATGTAATGTAAAAAGAGTTAAATTACACGTGAATACAGTTTTTAATCATATAAATAAATAAATGAATAGACAAACATTTTGATCTGCATGGTGGGTCAGGCTGTCATCACATAGCCAAAACATTCCTGGCTCAAATCTCAGTCAGACAAAGCCTTTCTGTGTGGAAATTTCATGTTCGCCCCATGCATGTGTGGGTTCTCACTGACTTCCTCTCACAGGCCAAACGGCTGCTCATTAGGGTAATCAGTAACTGATAAAATGGGTCTGTAGTTGCAAGTGTGAGTGTTTCCTCTTTACGTTTGCCCTGTGATTAACTGTTGACCAGTCCAAGGTGTACAACGCCTCTCAACAAATGTCAGCTAGGATCGACTCAAGCCCATCACAACCCCAAACAGAACAAGCAATGGATGGAGGATCATCATTTTTATTAGCTTTTCCCATTTCCAGTTCTGCAGCTATTGTCCACTACATCATAACAAGGGTGTGTCACATTCATTTCTGGATGTTTTTGCTCTAGTCCGCTGTCATTTTGGTTTTGCCCAGGCAAGAAAAACCCAGAAGTATTTCTGGTTATGTAGATTTTATTTCTGTTATGTAGGGGTACTCTGTGTTTCCTCTGCTGTGCATACATTTAGTAGTGGTAACACCACACTGCTGGATGGCCCCTAAAGTTTAAGGATAAACATGCAACAGGATAATCATGAGTGCCATTATTCTCAGAGGAAACATTTGCAGAAGCGCTGTTGCTCTGTAAACTTATATGTGTGCTTTAATTAACCAGATATGTCTGTATGTTTGTAAATGAATGCAGAAAACTGGAAGCAAAAATGGGATTGGGATGTGGTCTGTAAATGCCCCACAAACAAAAATGGACTCCAACTCCTGCTGTTCAAAAACAGAAAACACACTTACAGCAGACAGAAACCACACACACATGTGCTAAAGAATGGATTTTAGTTAGAAACAGATGGAAATTATAATTTTTGTTGGGGATTTTCCACAAATTTGGGCTTCGTAATGAAGTTTTTATTGATGAATTCATGGTGAATATTTCTGTGGCTAAGATTCTTGGTGCCAGAGATTTAAATCCTTTATTTCATATCATATTGGTGTTTTAATTCAATATAATGGATATTGACAGGGTTGTGAAAGAGTTAGATTTACCTTAATGAAGCACACAATCCAACACCGGTGCAGCTGATGCCATTGCTAATATGAACATTTTCCTGTGACATCATCTGGCCCCAGTGGACAAAGGAACGGCCAAATATCCCTTTAAAGCAGGAAAAAGCCCGTTAAGCCTTCATTCCTTTCTCACTCCTATCCCTGCCAGGTCGATTTATCCCGAGTGTTTTTAATCTTTGTTTTTCCTCTTTTGTCCTCTGCTTCCCACTCTCCTCCTCCCTCATTTTCTCCACTCAGTGCCAGCCTCAGCTCCCTTTGTTCCCCACTAGGTGTGGCCGATGATAGGAGGCTAGAGGGCAGTAAACTCAGGCATTACTAGAAACACGGCCACTCTGATTCGCTGCTTTGATACTCTCACTAATCTCCAACGGTCTCTGTGGCAAATACTGGCACAGAGCTACACAAGCTGTGACTGTACACACTGAAAGTGTTCACAGGCCTGCACACACAATGCTGTGAACAAAGGATGAAGATACAAACAGATAACAGACTACGGTTTGTACAGTAGCTGAATCAATATCATCACAGAGACTTTACACAGACTTTACTCCTGGGGAGGACTTACCCATATCAGAACAATTTCTGTACAAAACAATAAAGTGAAATCACATCTTTCCATCAGTATAATGCATATTGACGACTTATATTTAGGCTTACAACAGCAGATCGCCAACTGCAATGCGCCTTTCATTAAAGCACTGGCTCTACTGGAGGATACTGGGTTTCCCTCACTCAGTGTGTTTGGCAGAAGTAAGCAGGGTCAGGTTCAGAAAACAAAGAATGATGAAAAGCTGAGTGGACACACTCAAACACAGACCCAGAGGCAGTTCATTACTGCATTTAAAGTCACTTCTTGTGATTGTGCCTCATACAGAAGTACATTTACACAAAAAGACACAAGCTCATGTAGAAGAGTTTGACTCTGCACCTATAACTCAATACTCTATAACCTATAAAATGCACTACAAAAACAAAAGTATTTGGCCAACTGACCATTACACCAACCTGGACTGTAACAACACTATTCAAATAGGGCCTACATGTATTTTAAAATGGAGTTAGTCTTCTTGTTGCAGCCATTAAAGTAAGTTGTGGCCATTCTTTCTGTAGACTATTATATGAGGTCAGGCACTGACGTTGGATAAGAAAGCCAGGCTGGCAATCTCCGTTCCAATTCATCCCAAAGGTGCTCAGTAAGGTTGAGATCAAGTGTCTGTCTGGGCCAGTCAAGTTCTTCCTCACCAAACTCATCAAACCATGTCTTCATAGTCCTTGCTTTGTGTACTGGGGCTAGTCATGTTAAAATAGAAAAGGGCCTCCCAAAATGGTGCCACAAAGTTGGAAGCATAGCATTGTCCAAAATGTGTTGTTATGCTGAAGTGTTAAGATTGCCCTTCACTGGAAATAAGGGGCCTCGCCCAAACCCTGAAAAACAGCTCCATACCATTATCACTCCTCCACCAAACTTCATAGTTGGCACAGAGCAGTCAGGAAGGTAATGTCCTCCCATTTTTCGCCAACACAGAAGCGTGATTCATCAATCCACGGAACACGTTTCCACTGCTCCACAGTCCAGCGTCGGTGTGCTTTACACCACTGCATGCAATGTTTGGCATTGGACATAGTAATGTGAGGCTTGCATGCAGCTGCTGAGCCATGGAAACCCATTCATGGAGCTCCTGCAGCACAGTTTTAATTTCAGAACTCTTCAGCTATGGAATCAGCAGTGTTGGCGACTTTTACACACCATGCGCCTGAGCAGTCGTTGACCCCGCTCTTTGATTTTGCATGGTCTTCTGCTTCATGGCTGTTGTTCCTAAATGCTTCCACTTTTTAATATCACTAGTTGACTGTGGAAAATCTGTCTGAGAGGACATTTCACAAACTATCTAACTGCAAAGGCAGCATCCATCAAAGGTACCAAACTTTAAGTCACTGAGCTCTTCAGAACGACCCATTTTGTATCACAAATGTTTAGAAATGGAGACCGCACAGCTAGGCACTTGTTTTTACACACTTTTGGCAACAGGTCTGATTGAAACACCTGAATTCAATGATTAACAAGTGTGAACAAATACTTTTGTCCATTTTTTGTACTTTAGTTTTTTATTGTTGTCTCTGCCTAAGCCTGCAAGCCCGAACAACTGAACAGGAGACAGCAGTATGCTGAGACAGAATAGCACTTACCTGAGGCCCACATTGCAAAATAGTGCCAAGTACAGATTGTTCCTGTGTGCACACTGAAATTTCTGGAGGTTAATGCCTCTACTATTGCCAAGTGCCTTATACATCCAATCTAAAAAAACCCCCTGAAATATCCCTTTAAATTTCCCAATCTGTAGTATGAGAAAAAAATAAAATAAATTTTATTACATTCATATTTATTTCCTTTGTTGGACAGTATTTTGATATCAAGTATTTCACTGTGTTCACTTTGCCCCAGTCAGATTTCTGCCTACAGTGAAGCCATTCTACATTTACTTTACAATGCCAAACTCAATGATTACACAAAATAAGGCCAAAACCTGCCAGGATGATTAAAATCACTGAATCATGGCACTGCTATAACATTTTCATTAAATTTTGTCCCAAGGCAAGCTGAGATGTGAGACAGACAAAGTTTGAGGCAGAACAGCCCAACAATAAATCATTCCTGCTCGAGTTTAACATAAAAATCCTCATCATTACCCCTGAGTTCAGGTTCCCTGGCTGTGGAGTGAGTTCTGGATAAAGAGGAGGGCAAGATTAACCTGTCAGCAGTGTGTAAGTAAGGCCTGTCCTCCTCTGATCTGCCTGCTTGATGTCCTGTAGCACAAAGCAAGACTTGGAAGCCTCCATCACACTGCAGCTGATTTAAACAAAGGCTGGGTGTATCAGGTGACTTAGTGAGCAGAGAGATTCAGACCTGTCTGACAAGACTTAAAGCTCCTGTGAGGAACCTTTGAGTTTGGGAGGATGTTGGTGCCTCACGTGGATACAGCTGTAAATCTGATTTTGTCCTGTACATGTCCTGTAGTCTACTAATACTCAAACTCACCACTCACTATGAATCTTCTGGGGGGAAAAGCTTTTATTATGTTTCTTAATGGCTGGATCAGACTAGTTAATATTTTTTGTCCTTTAATGATGGCACAGTGTCAGACTATACAACAAAAAAATCTTGTCCTGTCTTGACCAAAAGAATGGCAACACTACAAATGTCATCATATGTTGTCTTCATGACTGTTTTTGTGACTGTGTGCGGTCAGTAGGGAGGCGTGTCAATGAGTGTCAATTATACAGTGGATACAAGAGATGCACTGTCTGTGATACTATTCTATTCAATATAAATGTGCGGTTTTAAATGTGCACTCAGTCCTTTTTATGGTGGTGTGGTGTTTTGGGTTCTTCTTTGCTCACAACAGCTCATGTAATGTGCTGCAACACCTTCACAGTGTTGGTTTGCTGGTGAAAAGTGGAAAAGAGCTTGTCTCTAATGTCCTTGTATGAAGGACAGGTGGTTAAAAAGTGATGCTCTGTTTCCACCTTCTGTTGGTTGCAGCGGGTGCACAGTATGGGTGTGATAAACAATTGTGGAATCATATATCTATTTATGAGAGGACAATGCCAACTGGCTGTTCTTCAAATCTAGCTTATAGCATTGGTTCAGGCAGGCCACAGAGTCAAGTGCTGCCATAATTGAAATCAGCTGATCTCACGCAAGCCCTCATCAGCCGACGGCCAGCTGATTTGCTCTATTGGCTAATCGCTCCAATGCTGCCTTATTTAAACTGATCTTGCCTGTATGCTCCGCCACTCTCTCTGCAAGCTGCTCTTGCAACCCCCCCCCCAGCTCCTCCTTCGTTCTGCTTCTGACTAAATCAGATTCATTCTGTTGTCATCGATGCCTGCTCTGCTTTGTTTTTTTTACTGCTTCTCTCCCTGCCCAATGCTTCCATTTATGGAATAGTAGGATTTTAAATTTTTAGCCCAAACATGCCTTACAGTTTTGCATAGTACTTTAGCTTGCTTTGCTTTATGTAACTAGACAGAAGATGCTAGAACAATTCTGACATGACAGTCTTGTATAAACATGGTCATGGGGCATCCTGGGAGCACTGCCATTTCCAATATTCATATCCAGGCCAGACATTTGATGATGGGCTGCAACGACACAATCAGGCCAACTTCTGGCTAATTTTATGTAGCCTGATGTGTCCTTCAGAGTGCTGAAACAGTCTACTCTGACATCTACTTTGTGGCAGTGTTTGCAGGCATTTGAAATTGCATTACAGTAATAATGTATAGGTGGCTTTAACTCAATTGTGACACAAGTTAAAAGGAAGAGCATGGATTTGTCATTGATGAAGCTTTTTTATGGAGAAAAAAGGAAGAGAGAGAGGCAAGCAAGGAAGCAGAGTGTGGAGCTTAAAGATTCATGCGCTCTTCCTTGACACACCAGACCACCCGGCCAGAGGCCTTTGATCCACAAAAACATGACGATGGCTGATGGTTCCTGTTGAGCTTGTCTTGGGATGCCTTCCACACAAATACACACACGCACACAAAGGTACCTTATTGCAGTTATCCACAAAATTTACCTCACCTGATCATAGAAAATGGTCAAGCACACAGCATAAATTAGAGGAGTGAAAGCAAAACTAACAGCCACTTGGGAACACTTTGTAGGCATATAAAAGTGCACCATATTGGTTTCTGAGTTCAAAGCTCCTGTGATGTTTCAGTCATCGGGAATCTTTGATATGAAAAATGTGAAAAAGGCTGTTTCTCAAGTGCAGACCACTTTGTGTGTCACCTGCCCCCTTGTAGAGATTTCAGTCATTAAAATCCCTGCATTGCTCATGATCTTGTTTGCTTTGTTTTTATAAGTCATGAGGAGACATCAAGTCTGATTCATAACCAGCTAATCACTTCTTACCGGAACTTTAAGGTACAGTTGGTTTTAATCTTGCATATTAAAATCTAAAGTATCGCTTTTTGACTTTTTAATCCTATAAATCCTAAAACTCTTTGAAGCCAGATGTGCACATCCAAATGTGGAGAAAAGATGGCCATTTTTTCTTTTCATTGAGCTCCAGACCTTAATCATTGAATTCAATGAGGATTTGTCATCGCTACATGCCATTTCAGTGTGATCCATGGGGAAAACTGTTGCAGAAAAAGTGTAACATTTGAATTTAATGGTGAGCTAATTCCATGAAGATGACCAGATTATTTTCCTTGAGCTGCATTAAAAGTGAACCTAAACATAAGTTCATGCTTTCATGCAGTTCAAGGAGGACATGTGATTTATGGTGTATAAAATCGCTAAATCTAATTTATAAAACTAATTAAGCCTTGCCTGTTGTTTCAACTTTCACCCCGCCCTTGATTTCTTGGTGGGTTAGGGGGTGGATTTCCAGCCTCCTGAACCGGACACTGCGGTGTGAGACGGTATTAGAACTGAGACAGGAAATGATGTGATAAAACCAGGAAGTGGCCACTATTGTTAGGACTGAAAACGGAAGTTCTGCTTGGAATGATATGCACAGAAGCTGGACCTCTGTGCAGAAATCACACAAGAGAAGCACATGGTGATATCAGACACAAAACACACACCCATCCACACACGTCCACAAAAGAATGTGACGCTATTAGTGATTTAAACTCTTTAAAAAACTTCCTCCGGAGGTTTATCTTCATAATTTGCAATACCATGCATAGCTGTGAGGTCTGTTCCTGCCTTTAAATATATTTTAATGAGGAAAATTCAGAATGAAAGGACTTAGACTTGTTGAACACTTTTCAAGTCATCTGAATACTCAAAGAAGAATTTAGAACACAGGTTGCACTTACCCATTCATACCACATTTATACACTGATGGCTGAGGATTTTTCCATGAGCCCCGTCTATTTGTATCTAAGAAAATCTAAGCCTCCAGAGACCCTCAGGAAATAAAAAGTGATAGCTTGCTGTCAAAATTAACATCAATTTCAATTGTTTCATAAACAAAACCTGAAGAAAACAGCTCTACTTATGTTTATCATACCAAAAGTCTTTTCATAGACTATTTAGGCAAACTTTTCCATGATATTAGTTAATATATGCAAATTTAATTTTGGCAATCTCAGAGTAGACAAAGCCTCATGCCCCCCCTGAGATCTTTGGGAATTTTTATTACAGTATTTCAGGATTTTTGTTTTAAATGCCATTTCTACCGTGGACTTTATTTGCAAGTAATCTGGCTAGTCATTTTTGTCTTTTGGCATGCTTTTCTGTTTCTTTTTTCTGTCTTTCTTTCAAAGGAACCTGTCCTTCTCAAACTGTTAGCCCTGCCACCACATGAAGAAAGAGCAATGGCTACTAACTCTTTAATGAGCTCTGAGGGGCACAACGGCAATGGTCTGTTTCCTGTAGTAGGAGTTGCTTGTAGCCTGCCTTTGGTTGTCCCCATATGCTAGAGGCATGGCGTTCATCACGTTTGTGCCAAAAGTAAAGCATAGAGGGTGTACATAATGTATGAAGATGTAAAGATGCCTACATTTTTACGGTTGGACGTAAAACCTGTTAGCTGTTGGCTAACTTGTTAGCAAGGTCAACAGGAAGATGGTCCACAGGTATAGGTTGTTTGATGATCCTAAATGTCCATTGGGGGTCAGGAAGTGGGACACAGCCATCAGGAGTGAATGAGAACAGAGGAAAGTTAGTACTTAACAGCTCTAAATGGATCTCTATCATCAATTGGCATCAGAAAATGTCTACATACATTGAAGACAATCCCTAAACTTTACCAGAAAGGGATTCTTAGAACATGTTAACACAAGGTTTGGTCTAAGAGACTGGTGTTTAAGTGCAATATCTACATACAAGACCCCTACTCTAAAATCACATAGTCAGAGACGTGACAATATCGAGAAGTAAAACACTGCTGTAACTCAGCTAACAAGGACATAAATCCTGTCATAAACAGGTGACAATTATGCTTGAAGGTTAAAAAAAATGACTGTATATATTCCCTCCAGTTCAGAATGACAACCCAGCAGTTCTTCAGGTCTGACTCAACAACTGCCATACTCTGCTGACACAGATTTCACACCTCTCCTCCTATGATTCAATTAAACCTTTTTACAGTAACACCCCAGGAGATACTAACACGTACATCTCTTGACTCTGCTCTTTCAAACATCCCTCCTCCTCCTTATTCCTCCTGGTGCACACATAAAACGTTTGGTGACAGGAACATTTCTTCTCTCACTCAAATCTCCATGTTGCATAGCATTGATTTCCACATCTAAGCCGTGCTTTAACTCCTTATCAACGTCCTGAATTTTCTCCCACAGTGGCAGAGACAGGCATGCAGAGATATAAGTGGCATGCAGCATGAATTCTTCAAATGGCTTCAAGGGACTTGATGTTTTGGTGCCATTGAGCATCTTTCTCTTTGGCTCTCCTTCGCTCAAACCAATCTTCCACTTCTTTTCACCACACAAGCCTCATTATGAACAAGGACAAAAGGGATGCTTGTCAACAAGGATATGATTAAACAGGATTTTTTGCAAGCTAGCCCACAGCGACAGACAAACGGTGCACATGTAAAGGCGTATTTGTGTAAGTGAGCTCTTAAAAGGGACAGCCAGACTGCACAAGGCGTCGCAGAAAAAGGTATGAAAACCAATCTGTGCCAGCCATAACCGAAGCTGTGTGAAATAATAATAAAGAAGAAAAGCTTTGCAGACAGACGCAGAGACCAGAAAGGCCTTTCATGGGTTCATAATGGGAGCTGATTCACAGGAGAACACATCTGGATTACTCATAGAGCCTTAATCAAACAGCTGGCTGCTCGTAGAACTGGTTCAGAAGGAGACTACGAGGTTAATTCATGTCAGGGTGAGTGTTTGTGTGAACGCTTTTAAGTGCATCTACGATTACAGTCAGATTAATGAGGATAATTGTGTAAAAATTCATGTTTCAGTTCAGGTGAAAGTCAACCCATAGATTGTAGAGAAGGCCCCCTGATGTGGCTCTTTCCTTGTTGGTTGCTATGGCAACATGAGAGTCACATAAAGAAAGACAGTCACACTCACAAGAGCGATGGGAGAGAACTGGGTCAGATAATGTTGGATTATTTATTTTATTCAGAACTTTATGGTTTTGTTTTTTTTTACCTTAGGTACATGTGTTAGTGGACAGGGGGAACAAAATCTTATTATTTCCTTTTAGTTATAGTTTATACATGTGTTGCAAAGGGAGCGGGGTCTCTGTCTCTGTCTGAGGCTGTGGAAATTACATTTGAACACCAGGGTTGGATATCATTTTTTTCCCATGCTGAGGCTAAATGATACTTTTTAAAATTGCCAGTGCTTAAATGATGCCTAAATCAATACTTTAAAGAGAAAAAGACTGTTTAAAAGTCGTCTCAGTATCATTAATGGTTCAGAAATTCTAAACTGGGCTTCCATTTGACAACTGTGAACCAGAAGTTAACCAAACTGTCTTTACCTTCCCAGTGACATATTCTACTGATGCAGAAAAAAAGCTCCAGAATGTTAAAAACACTGCTTTTTCAGACTGATGTATTTTGACTCATGGCGTTCATCAGGGTCATCAACAAACTCACTGCATTCATGTTCTAACAATTACACATACTGTGCATATCTGCTAAAACAAGGTACATAAGGCTCTTCTAATGTGTGATGAGTGATGCACTGTTCATGGGAAAAGTGGGTGAGCCCTCTATTCTCTAGAATATCTGTGTGTTAGACATGGTGCAATTTAGACAGTATGCAGGACTTTGGTTGCAATTTATTTCATAATTACAAATAAGAAATTGCCCTATATGGTGGCCTGTTATATAATTTTGTCGCTATGATTTCCAAACGGATAATGACATGGTATGATTTTCCTAATTCTGGTACTGTAAAAACCCTCTTGAAGAGGAGACCTCTTCCCACATATAAATGAATCTTTCCTTCCTGATCAGTGCAGCTGATTTATATCCCTTATTCCCACTTGGTTTTCTTTTGCAAGGAAAGTGATATATACTATAGATGATATATACTAAACCGTGGGGTTGCTTGTATCCCTTTATGCAAATTCCCATGGAAATATTTTGATAACAACCACTGCACCTAACTCCCAAGCTTGTTGTGGCTATACTTATCCAGAGAAAAACAAGGCTGTTTTGGGACAGATCTTCCATTTTAGAGACTTCCAAATCAAAGTGCCTCCTTCAGGCTGCCAAAGAAAACTCTCAAAGTGAACACTGCACAGCTTTGATTATATGAGATTACTGTGAATTTCTGGAACAAACATCCATACCTAGGTAGAGATAAACTCTTGTTTTGCTGCCATGAAAACTCTCAGGGTACATGAGGGATGCTGACAGAAAAGAGTTTCTTCACACTCCTCCTATCAGTTCAGACAGTACAGATCCTGCAGGAACCGAGCGGGCCGATTTGTCATCAGGGTTCGAGGGAGCAGGAGAAGTCTTTGAAGAAGGGGCAAATCCAGGTAATGGTTTCCAGAGTGGTTAAGTTCAGGGAGAAGGGGAAGTAATCCTGGTACTTGACTTGCCAAGGTTAAAACTACACAGACAGATGCTACAGCAAGCAGAGACATAGTATAAACATCCAGAGTTCATGCTTTGATGCCTTGGGTCTGGCTTTTTGGGGAGGGTGGTCTTCTCAACTGGCCCCTACATGATCAATAGGCCTGTAAATGTTTTAGCACTGGCAGCTACAAGGGGCATAAAATATTGAAGTGACAGAGTGAAACATAACCTCACAGGGTGAGGGAGGGACTGCATTCAATTAGCACTAGAGAGCCGGTCAGCATTATAAACTGCACTATCAGTCACTCTACACTGGTGTTTGTATGAGGAAAGAGAAAAAGAGGGGAGAGAGATTGTAAATGTCCTGGCGATTTAGCTGGAAACGTGTTTCCTTACTGGTTTACATTTATCCTTAATTTGTAAAGAAGCTCGATTCAAATAAGAGGCTGGACTACATTGCTGTTTCAGTGTCTCATTAATAATACTTGCCTCTGTAAGAGGTAAAACAGTAAGATAATCAATCCTGAAGTGCAGAACTGCACACAGATACAGAGTTTTTGTGTAGTTTGTTTATGCGTAACCCATTACATCCCTTAAACTCTGCCGTCCCATTCAACAACTGATGACATGAGAGATTAAGTTCAAACTCACTCACAAACACTCCACCTACGTCAGGCACCACATGGTTTACACGCATGTATACACACAAACCCAAACACTAACTGCATGCATAACAAGCACACTAAGAAAACTCCCAGTGCAACCAGTTGTGCAGAAACAGAGCCAACCTTGGGTTACGATGGGTGTTGAATGACAGCTGGACATGACGGGAAGATTGGCCTCAACATGAGTCAAACTTTATGACGGGGGTAACATGATCGTCTGTGTTTATGACAAAAGAGGCTTATCCTGACTCAGTTTGAAGTTAAGAAAAGGAAGATGGGAGCATTAAAAATTTACTATTTGGAAAAAAAAGTCTGGTTTATTAGAACTTGGATCATATAGTCTGTTGATTTGATATCATTTGACATTGCTACAAGAAAGTCTGACAAGGTAGGAAACAAAAGGAGTCAAACAGATCTCTCAGGCTCACTAAAGTTGCTTTCCAAAAGAAATAAAAGCCTTTAATAAAAAATATGGAAATCCCACTGAAGCTGTAATCAAGCCAGGTTTAACTTCCACTTAAAAATGAGCAGAGAGGTGACAGGGTTTGCATTACAGTTTATCTGAAACCTACACAAATATGATGTACTGGAGGTTAAGATTAGGGGTAGTGTTGTACTCAAGGCCACATTATCCGAGACCAAGACTTGCCCGAGACCAGACTGCACCAAGACCAAGACAAAACCAACAACACTGTGGAGTACCAGAACACTAATTAGGGGTGCACGATTATGGATTCTCACCAATGTCTGAAATGCTGATATTTGCTACTGATATTTAAATGGAGTTCACATCAAAAACTTCAGTCCTTAAAATGCACAATTAAAGTCTGAGGATGAATAAATTAGCACATTTCAGTCCTTAAAACATAATTTAATAAGAAAAGACTTCAGCTCACATAGATTTGTTGATCCGGCCTAGAACTTGACTGACTTATTCATTCAGCAGATTTTAATATCCAAACTATTGGCTGAAATATGAGCAGAACATTCATAATTGCCAATACGATAACTCCCTTTTAAAGCACTATGTGGTAATATAGAGATCATGCTGACAACAACATGTATCTCTAAAAGCAACTGAATGTATCTAACTTATCTCTATAACCAAGACTGTGGGGCTCAACCAAGGTCTAATTCGCCCCGACAACCTTACATTTTCACAAAGCTGAAATCCCATCGGCCTGCTCAGCAGTCAACCCGTACATACATGTAAGGCGTGCACACAGACTGGCGTGGATGACGCTCTTCCCTTTTTGCTGTTTTTTTTTTTCAACATTTTAGGTGAAACATTTGTTCCTCTCTAGCTTATATCTATGTAAGATTTGTGTATTCATATGGTTTTGCACGCTCCCACCATGTCTCTCTCACACGCACAGCCTACGACCTTAATGTCTATTTTAATAAATATTCTGGTAATACATTTTTTTTTATTTAACCTTTATTTAACCAGATAAAAAAAGAAACTCCTTCACTACTCTCTTTCACAAGGGTGACCTGGTCAAGAGGTCAATATTCTTGTCTTAGGCTGGCCACACACTCCAGAATTTTAAGCTCGATTTGGGGCAAAATTTGCCTCCCCCGACGATAGTGAGGGCGTATCCCGAGAGAAGCCTCGTCGCAAATGACTGTTTGCCTGAATAATCCTCGTGTGTGGTGTCTACACGATTGTTTTACTGCTCGAAATTGCGTCGTAGCCTCCAAAATCCCAAATCGTAAATATCACACGTTTGATTTTAACGATTCTAGGTCATAGTGTCTCTGACGAAGTACCCACAACAACCAATGACAGCACGCAGACAGAGTAGCATCACAGCCGAATCATACGTACTTTCACCGCTCAAAACCATAAACACAACTTAATTCCAGCCAGGAATTTCATCCCGAGTCTTTCCCATGTTTTATGATTTTTGCTTCACCTGTAACGCATGCCAGGGCAGCTTGTTGTGGAGACAGCAAGAAGGTATCGACAGACATCCGTGTTTGTTTGTTTTTTCTAAAGTCACGTGATCACCGAGGTCGTTGGCAGGTTGGCAGGTGTGTGGTCTCCAGTGATCTGATAGTCTGGCTGAGCCGTCTAGTGTGTGCGTTCAGAGGATTAAAAATGAAAATTCTTTTGAAACTGTCCTCATATCTGTGGTCTCACACAGTTTTAAAATCATTTCAGATTTAAAAATCTTGTAGTGTGTGGCTGGCCTTAACTGTATAAACCTCAGCATGCGAGCATGTGATTGAGAAGACTGATCTTCAGTCAGAAGCTGGGTTCCAAAACAGTTCTCGCTAAATAAAAGCGATATTTCTTAAATTTTGACTGAGTACAATTGCGCTTTGAATCCGTTTCCATTGAAGGGCATTTTGGGCATGAGCTGCGCAATTCTCATGAGACTCTGCTGCAAGGAAGCTGGACGTTCAATACCTGTTGCGTGTCGGTATGGTTATGATGACATCTACAGCGGCTGCCTTATGTATTAATAAGGCAGAGCAAGGAAAAGAGGCTGTCAGGTAAAAGATTTTCAGTCCTAGCTGATTCACTGATATTAATTATTTGTTAGGGAGTTCAAGAGAATACAGTCTCTGTAAATGTCTCTGTTCTTGTGATTTGAATAACCCTGAGTTACAAAGACAAGAGGAAAGGAACAGAGTGTTAATAATCAACATTTATTTCTCTCTAGAATGTGAAATTAACATAGACATTAAATTCACAAATCATTTAAATTTAAATATTTTGTTTTCTGTAGGCTAAGAAACAAAATACCAAATAAACTTTGGAATACATGTAAACACTAGTGCTGGGTTTTCTGTTGGATATTAGTCTGAGTTAAAATCAGAGATGGTCATGTGACCTGTTGCAGTTTGAAAGATTTTTTAGAATAACACCAGACAGTGGATGTTTAATATGAGCATAAAAATAAAAATCCATTAAAGACGATGTAAAAAGTTATCTTAATATGCCAAAACCAGATTTTTTAAGAAAAGAAAATCAGTATCATGTAAAATCTTTATCATGAGGTCAGACAAGGAGAAAACTGCAACGGGCAATTTTTTGAGTGGGCAGATGAACTCACCTACTAGACGAACTCTGACCTTTTTTGATGGTCAAATTCTAGAGACAATGTTTTCAAAGTGGGAGTGTAACAGCAGAATTAGTGATGAAAAACATATATATCATTCTGGAGCTTGCTTTATGTTAACCATAAGGCTGATGACAGATGAAAACCAACATTTAGTGCTGAAGGGAGTAAGGATTTCACTGATACCCATGCACATCAACCTCTCCAAAATGAGTTTACCCAGGCACTATAGCAGTGAAACCTAATCAGCACATAAATTACCCTATGATGTTTCAATCCAAGAAAAAACAAACAGGAACTTCAAACATTTCCTGTAAATGGTGTCATTATGTAACAGGAGTTTTCGTCCAAAGCTCCGAGTCGCCCTCACTTTCCCTCTGCGTCTGTAGATTATGTGAGAGAGACGGGGGTCTGACAGATGGCTTAGGGTCCGAACTCACCACCTTGCGTGAGTAGTGGGCCTCAGACCCAGCTCTCACCCCGGTCTATGCCCCGGGCTCCAGGCCTTAACCCAATCAGAGGGATGGATAAAGCAGACACACACATGTGTGTATTTACATACATCTGCTAAAGCTATCCCTAAGGGGAGGAAGGATTGAGAGGATGAGACTGACAGAAAAATAGATGGACATGACGGGCGGAACAAACCGAGACCAAAAGGAACATTTGGATATTAATTCAAAGGCACGAACTCAATCAAGTTTTCTATGATCCCTAAATCAGATAAACTCCTCTGGCCACTCTCTTAGACGATGAATTCAGACCAGTAATTAGACTAATTTCCTCACAGCTGACTCACCCTAGAGGTGGTCAGTATTAAACTGTATGCCAGATGGAGAATACACTGCTACAGAGCTGAGATCATTGTTGATAATTCCCTTTTTCCCACCATTCAATGCACCAACAGTCACAGTGAGTGATAGAACATGTGGGAGAGTTCAGGTCGACTGTGTGTGATTGTTTCCGAGTGTGAAAGCAACAGAGAAAATGGGGCAAAGATTGTTGAAATATTCTGCTGCTTATCACAAATCAAAATTTGACTTAAAAGAAAACCTTTAGCATTAAAAAAATAATTAAAAAATGACTAATTTGAATCATGATAGGAGGCAAATGGATGTATGTAAATCTAAATCACAGTGACACTAGTGAAGCAGCCTTGCTATAATACAATATTACAGTGAACAAAAGCCTGAAGGAGAAGCTGGCTGGGTTTGGAGTCAGAGGGTTGGTGCATTATGTGATTATTTTGGCTGTAATTGATCAGGACATTGGACGGAGGTTGAGAGGGGCACTTGAGTTAAAAAACAGGGAGGGGTGGGTTACATGAGAGTCTGACCTTAACCTCAGAGACCCTGCTGGGAAATGTTATCCAGACCCATGTGTGCACATGGAGCCCCTGAGGTTTACTGCATGTATAAACACGCTCCATACTGTATTGTATATGGTGGTTTCATGCATCTAGCTTGGCACACAGGTACGATAAGATAGACATAGTGAAGGAGAGGAGTAAAGGTAAAATGAAATGACTCAGATATTCAGACAGAGTGTGGACTATTTGAAACCAGCTGACGGTAAATCACAGTAATAGTTCCCTTTGAAAATTCCCATAAGAGAGAACCAGCCTAGGGACGCCGCCGGCCAGCTTAATAGCATAGATTAAATCTCCATAGCTGGACTATAAACGGACGTCTCTCTGTTTCCATAGGTCTGCTACACCCCGAGGATCACATTACTCCTGTCCTGGCTCTGTGGTCTGCTGGCTAACCAAACCTGACTCCCAGCTCTTTTGTTTCGCCTAGGTGGTGGCAAGGCTAAAGCTGTGGCTTCCAAACTGGGGTCTAGACATGTTGAGGGGCACTTAAGGAGCCTTTTAATGGGTCCACAATCAACTAAGGCCTGAAAACACCCTGAAAAAAAACCTGGCACATCAAGGAATTGTTGAATCAAAACATGGTTGCATTAAGAATCAAACTATGATTGGCACCAGCTTACTTCAGGTGGCACCCATTTACAGAGAGGCTACAATCCTCAATGCCTTGGTCACAGGTTTGAACCCCAATCCTGTTGCTGCTTGGTGCACGTCTTCTCCCACTCTCTCACCCCATATTCCAAGTCTCCCTTCAGTGGTCCTATAAAGTGAAGGCAAGAAGCCCCCCCAAAACCTTTTTATTATTTTTTTCCATTTATATAAGCCAGGATTGAAGAAGTTAGGCCACAGAGTACTCTAATGAGCATGTATGTAAGCTGCAATGTTCAAAAGCCTGAGGAGCAGCATATAAACCCACAAGCCACTTTTAATTTGAATTAAAGGGGGCCGTAATGGAAAACTATCTATAAATATTTCTTAAGAGCCACAAATCAAGCCAAAAATGGGAAATTAATACAAAACACAGTTAATAACCTGAAGGAGTCCCGATAAATTAAAGAGGTTACATCCAAAATGCCACCAAGTGGTTGCAAATCAAGTTTAAAACTCTAGATTTTTGATGTTTTGGCCAAAACCACGTTGATTAAATTTGGTTGAAAGAAATGATACTCATCATTTGGCCTTATTCTTACCGAAAACATTGGAAGGAACTTATGTAAAGCCAAAAGTTTCTACATTTCACCATTATAATCTCAGTAATGGGGAAGCAGATGTGACCACATTTGGTCTAAAGATTAGATAAGCATTGTAAGGCAGTTCGTTACTGCATTTCCCCAATACAAAATTGGTTTTAGGGGAACCAGAAGTGACTATATTTGGTTGTTACTAAATTTTAGCCACCACAGCCTATTAATATTAATATTAATATATATCTATATTTTTGCCTCAAATGACCATATCTGATTGAGAGGCTGGATACACAAGGTTATATAGGTCATGATGATAACCATGGTACCTTGAGTTTCTGCATTTTTGCCATAATCAACTTGGTTTTTCAGAACCAAAAGTGGCTATATTTGTTTGGGATGATGGATACATTTGGTTGTATCTCAGGTTGGGGCCTCAAAATTCTGCATTTTCCTCATTATCACCCTGTGTGTTGTCAGAACCAAAAGAGACCATATTTGTTTAAAGTTGGATAAATATTTCTAACTGATTGATAGACATCCCAAAGTGAGTTTCTGAATTTTGACCATTTTCACCTAGTTTTTAAGAGCCGTAAATGGCTATATTTAGTTGAGAGGATGGATAGAAAGTGTCACACTTCTAGCTTACAGCCTTGGCACCTTACATTTCTACATTGTTGGCAGTAGCACCTTGGTTTTTAGAACCAAAAGCGACCATATTTGCTTGAGAGGTTGGGTATCCAATGCAACACCTCTGTTCATGTTGATTGCTTTTGAAGTGAGTCCTTAAACAACAAGAGTTTCTGCATTTTTATTAGTATCACCTTGTGTTTTAGGACCAAAAGTGACCATATTTGTTTAAAGGTACGGTACACATTTCTACAACTTAATCACGATTGATAGCTTTGGGAGACATTTGTCCCAAACCTTGAGTTTCTGCAAGAGGCAGAAATGACCATATTTGGTTGTCAGGTTGGATACACAGTGCAACATCTCTATCCACATTGAAGGCATTGGTAGTAACTCAAACAAATAAGTACCTCACTAAAAAGAAAGCCTTGCCATTTCGTCAAAATATTTCCCAGTAGGCCATTTTCCCAGAATTGACATCATGCTGTTTTGAAGATAGCAACTGAGATTGTTGGTTCATTAGGAAATTATTCAATGAGGTCATTATTAAACCAGATATGGGGTTGTTTTCTCGTGGGGTTTCATACAGTTTGACTTTATTTGAAATCTTAGAGGCTTCAACCAATTCTATTTCTTCATCCATGATTCTATGATACAATCTATTTAGCACCCATCACTGTCTTTTACCCCAGATGAAAGACACATGTTGCACCCTGTCGGTCCTTGTTTACTGTGCAGTACACCTAAAAGCATATCATATCCAACATAACATGCCATAGTCAATACAGGATTTTTTTTCAGGCTACTCCTCTGTGTCATTTAAACATTTCTTTGCATTCTTTCACATCTATTTTCGTCCTGCATGAATATGAATTTGGGTGGAAGTTGCGGCTAAGCCTGGAGGATGGAGCTGTCAGCCATAATTCTGTCACATGTGTCGGTATGTAAATGTCCCTTTGTCTCTCACACCTGAGAGACTTCAGCACATCTGACACAGTCATCCTGTTTTCGCCCAGCTGACCCTAACCCCTGGATTAGCACAGGCACAGGGAGTACCCCACCTCTCTTTCTTCCATGATAGCTTTCCAAAAGTGGGAGTGACTGATGGCTTAACCAGGCCAGTATGTTTATGCCCTTGATCCAGGTCTTAGATAGCCATACCTTTAACGCTACACCCAACAGAAGAATCCAAAGAAGGCTGTCTTGGATTGTGAATTGTGGTGTTTTTTGGTACAAAGTTAAATCACTCTATAAGCCAGCTGTCAGCTCCGAAATAAGTGCTTTTTGTGTACCAGCCAAGGTGACCTTTCAATGAACGTGATTATACAAGGCTTTTTATATGTGAGACCACACTAGTTTGTGCGTCTATGTGTGTCTGAATGTGGGTTTAGAGGTCAACAGAATCAGAGGAGGGGCTCTGGTGCACAGAGAGCGCATACATACAAAAATGGGTGAATGACTGATTTATTAGGTGTGTAATTGCCACAGCTCCCCTCTATCTTGGCTGTAGATCTCTCTTGGATGCTCAGTTTTTGTGTTTGTGTGCTCATGAGTGTGTGTGGGTAATGTGCAACATGGTGGGATTAATGGAACACTCAGCACGCCAACTCCACATGGACCACCGGCAGTACGTTAACCTTGTATACTCAGATATTGAGACAAAAAAAGCATGAAATCAAGCGTATAGTGTGTTTGCCAGTTCACCTGCATGCCTGTCGTTCTAATTTTCATCTCTCTCCCCTCTGCTCCTTCTCTTTTTGACTGAAAGTGGAGTCTTTTTTTATTTGGTTGAATATTTTAGAAACCTCAAAGCAAGATTTTCAACTCAGAACGGATCAGAGTTTTAGCTTTGATCTGTCCTTTTCTCTTTGCACTCACCCCGAAGAGACATGTGCATAATTTTATCTGTTTCCCCGGCGACCCTATGTATCTCATTTAGGATTTCAGCCAAATGCTCTCTGGTGTATATCATGCCTCACTGATGTAAGGCGAAAAAGAGAGGCACACTCTTATACTCTGAGACACCCAGAGAGCCGTGCCAAAAGAGGTCTTATTCATCAAACCCTAACCTTGCAAAAATGTGAACCTGACTGGAGTCCTTTAAATCACTGGGATGAGCTGGCAGGAGGAAGAAGAAGCCAGATTACTTTATTACACGGTGCACTTGGCTGAGCGGTGTTGGAGCCATGACTGAAACCAACCAAAATGAGATGATGTGAAAATGGGTGGTTAGGAAAGTAGAAACGTTTTCTTCCAAAAATAGAGCCTGTTTTGTCGAAAAGTAAATCTAACAAAGATATGGCTTATAATCAATCATTCACTTACTGCACCCCTGAATATTTCTAAAAAATTTGGGGCAGGCTTCCTCTGGTGAATGGGAAACAACAGCGCAGCTTGAGCCTGCCACAAAGTACAAGACAATCATATTAAACCTGTTCAACGTTTACAACCAGAAATCCTGTTGTTTGTTAGGCGGGCAACACCAGCCAAGTAGGCAAGAGCAAGACTATAACATTGAATCGAGCGATAGCTAATCTGAAGGCAAGCTGGCCAAAGGAGGAAGCACATCAAAGACAGCCATGGCAACAATGTCAGAAATGTAAGACCAACCTATTGATTTGTGGCAACAACATGACTGTTTGAACAACATGTCCTATAAAACATACCACAATCAAACTGACAAACTTGACATTGTCAAGACTAAAATCTCTTCTGCAGTAGATGTACAGTACTGTGCAGAAGTTTTAGGCATGTTTGGGCTGATATTTGTGGCTGAAGTAAGGCGTGTAATGGCGAGTATGCCCACCTGAGGGCCCCATCGGGCGGGAAGAAGGATTGACACAACCCAGGTCATGCTCTGGATGTCCTTGTACATTACCAAGGGCATGGGAAAATAATCTGATGAAAACAAAACAAAAACTATAGCTTTAGGGTGGCGTTATGGGTAGATGTGGTGCTTAAACATAGCCTAGGGTACTGTTAGGGCAGGTAGGAGGGTCGCCACAACCCCCTGGTTGTCGTGTGTATGTTCTAAGCACCTGAAACCTGTTGGTGGTTGCTGGGTGTATTATCAGTGTTGCAAAGGCCTGGACAAAAGAAATGCTGTAAAGCTCGACCTTGGCTGCTGAGCGACACACATACATGTCAAATGTGTCGACATCGACTCTGGCCGCCCTTGATTTAACAGGTAGCAAACACATATCAATAGTTAGCTTGTTTACTTACAGTGAATGTAGCAAGGAGTCAGCCACATTTCGCTTGTTAACTAATTAATGGTGGCATGTAGATAACAGCTAACAACATTTAGCTTCTTTTTTCATCAATGGATGTAGCAGATAGCTCTGCAAGCCATGTTTAGCTTGTTTACTTACAATGTCTGTGGCAGGTAGCTAAGCTCTTTTACCTATCAATAGATCTAGAAGGTAGCTAACAGCTAGCAATATTTAGCTTGTTTTCTTACAATGAATGTACTAAGGAGCTAACAGTTTGCAACCTTTAACTCATTTACTCATTAATGGATTTAGCAAGTAGCTACAACCTAGCCACATTTAACTTGTTTATTCATTAATGGATGTAGTGGGTAGCTAACAGCTAGCCACATTTAGCTTGTTTACTCACAATGAATGTAGCAACAAGCTTACACCACATTGATCTCATTTACTTATCAATAGATTCAGCAGGTAGCCAATGGCTAGCCACATTTTGATAGTTTACTTTTACATGGTTATAGCGCTTAGCGATTAGCTTGTTTTCTCACAATGAATGTAGCAAGATGCTAAAAGCTAGCCACATTTAGCTGATTTACTTATTAATGGATGAAGCAGGTAGCTAACAGGTAGCCATGTTTAGCTTTAACGGATGAAGTGAGTTGCTAACAGTGAGCCACATTATGTTTGTTTACTCACAATGGATAAAGCAGGTAGCTAATGGCTAGCCATATTCAGCTTGTTCATTTACAGCTAATGTAGCAGGTAGCTAACAGCTGGCCATATTTAGTTAAATTAGTCATCAATGGATTTAGCATTTAGCCAACTGCTATTTAGCTTGCTGAAAGTAGCATTTGACAAAGTAAGACGTCGAGTTTTGAGAGCAGACACTCTGGTTGTTTACAAATGCAGCCACCCTAAACATTTCAGGAAATTATCCGTTTCGTGTATGTGTGAAAGCACTGCTATCAGTCCAATTTAAGTCAAGGGTTTCTTTAACTCCCTGCAAATTCTAACCATTGACAAACAGCACCTGCTCCAGATATAGTCAAGAGCCCACTTATTGGACCCCAAGCAAAGGTTCAAGCCCTCACTCTTTTGAGTCTAACCCAATAAAAAAACGCTCTGAATTCGGAGCCTTAATTATGTGTCTTCAGGGCCGTGCAGCAGGAGGACATTAATTAAGCTAAATGGTCCCTCCTCTACAAAACATCTTGCAGCATTCATCAAGGAACAAGACACAGAATTTGCTCCAGCGGCGTGAAATATAGTTGTGCATTGTGTGAAGCTGTGGGCAGCGTCGACAGCGCTATGGGGTTCACATCCACTCCACTATGAAAGAGAGAGGCAGCTGGGAGAAAGGCCAGACTAATGCGTAAAATGGAGGATGTGTGATTAGACGTCTGTTGGGTAAATAAATACAGAAGAATAATCACCCAAAAGAGAACAAAAAAAAAAAAAAGGAAAGAAGGCGCCCAATCTATTCCCCGTTTCCATTTTGGAAGCTGGACGCTCCCTCCTCCTGTACCCCCTCCTCCTTCATATTTCACAGACAGCGCTGCGATGGATGGGGCTTTAGTGGCACTCAGGGATTGGAAACACACACATGAACGCACACGCACGCTTGTCCTAACATCGACATGCTTGGGAGCGCCACACGTGGTTAAACACACACAAGCAGAGAGGCTGAGGCAGCCTGTGAGGTGATTGTTACCAGATGAAGAAGGGGAGGAGGAGGGGGGGTCGTCCATCTAGCCTCACTCCGTGACAGACAAAAGATTGCACCAACTTCTCCTCATCCTCTTCTCTTTGTTTGTGCGCGCATGCACATATGTGTGTGTCAGAGAGGGATCTTTCAAGCATGTTTAAGTAGTTTTTTTTTCTAAAGGGGAAAGGGGCTCGTGCCTTTAATTAAATGAATAAAGGCCCCATTTCTCTGTTGGGTTAGCTGGCAGCTGGCGTATGAGTGTCCCATTCAAATAAAGTGACATGTTTCATTTGACAATTAAGAAAACAAAAGACTCCATTTAGAGCCACAGTTAGAGGCTGTGTAAACCGTGTTTATGTGTGAGTGCATGTCAAGATCATGTATTGAACTGAGAGAGACAAAAACAGGAAGTTAAGCTGGACCAAAGCTAAACCATCAGTTCTGATAAGCGAGAAAAGAAAAGACGGTGTGAGTTAGAGCAGGCAGCAAAATAATGGATGTGAATTTACCTTTCTGCTAATTCAAACCACCAGGCTGAAACCTACTGCTGTGCCAGTCGATCTGGCTCATGCAACGAGTATTTATAGTTTTGGAAGGCATCATTACCTCAGTTTACCTCAAAGCAGCAACGGACCACATGGGATTTAAAGGTGATGCAAATAAAAACCGCACATGTTGTTTCTTTTTCAGCTGGAAGAGCATTGTTAACCTCACATTAAGCCATGCATTAGAGCTGGGAAACCAAGCTAAGGGCTTACCCATGTACACAAACACAATCAGACTAAGAACTGTGCATCAGCTTAGACAAACAAATTGCGAGTGTATTTATAAGGAAGTGAAAAAGGATCACATTTGTGGTTCCTTAGAGGTAGATAAAGATCATTTTGGCTAGAAAACCTCACCTCACACACACAAAAAAGCAGCTTTAGAAACTGTTACAAATGCAAGAAATTCTGTTACCAGCTTTAATTTGAAACTTCAATTTTACAATAGGTACTGCATGGACTGCTTATACAAATGGACAGCATGCCTTAGCCTCCTTTGTTGGACAAAGATGACGCCAAAATACCTCATAATGAGCTCATAAAGATCCTTGAGTTGAAACAGTCCACAGTAGAACGAATTCTTTTGTGAATTTGAAACAGACACTCATACTTATGAAAGTTACACAAGCCTTATGTTTGTGTTCATTATATTCCTCTCACCATTTCTTCTGATAATTGAGTACACACCAACATAGTAGAAGTAGACAGTCTGTTTTTTCTGCTTGGAGCTTCATTTAAAATGTTCAGGGCCACATTTAGGGCCCCCTTAAGTTTGTGGCGCCATTGGCAATCACCTACACCTGATGGTAAATTTATATATTTTGCCAAAATTTAAGGAAGTGGGAAACTGCTATAGAACCTTTCTAGCTGAAAAGAAACTACTAAAAAGTGCTGACTTATATGCAAAATGGCCCGATTGTAAGTAGCTACAATGATACATTAAGGTTCAGGAAAACTTGTCAGGCATGTATTTTGATCATACACTTTGACCTATATCCCATTTGTTAAAATGGAGGAGGATGGGTTTATGACTTTCACAGACAGTCAGCAGGGTAAGCTCTAAATCTTTTGGCTTCACTTCCTGCATTTTACAACCTATTCCTTATAAAGTCTATGGTATAAGGAGTCATCCTAATGTAGTTATTGCCTTTTTTTCTGTGTGTGCTTCTCGTGTCCTGGCAGCAGTGTTAATTTTGACAGCTATTTAAATTTAGTCTTAGCCTTTAGATTTAAATGTTTTTAGGTTAAGGTAAATTTTAGTTTTTAACCATAATACTTTGAGAGAGCAAAGCCTTCTGGTCCAAAATCAGGGCCTAACTAATAAATGCTCAAATTCCCACTCTACTCCAAAGTTTTCCAAGAAGAGTGGAGGCTGTGATAGCTGCAAAAAGGCAACCAAGTCCATACTGAAGTGCATGTATTTGAATACAATGTCATTACAGTCCCTGTTGGTGCAATGGTCAGGCAGCCAAGTACTTCTAGTATTTTCTTTAAACCAATTTAATAAACTATATTGTAAAATCTATCTAAATGTAAACCACTCACATTAATGCACAACCAATAATTTAATATATTTCAAACATACTGATAAAATTGCAGACACACCTCATATGCATATTGGAGAATTATCATTGGAGAAATGTAGTCATCTAACATTTTTAGTTATTTTTCAGTCAAAAAAATTAACACCGACTGGCAGTTTCTAGTCAGTTTTTGACAGATCTTTGTAGCTGATTGTGTAACTTCTTTTTCCCTCACATTTTTAAGTCAATCCTTCTGAAGTTGCTTTTATCTTTGACTTTAATTAGCTTTAAAATTTACTTTGATTTCTTGTGCAGCCCCAAAAATCCAAGCTGAGTTCATTTTGGCTCCATAAGGCATAAATTCACATCATGGCTTATCAAAAGATACAGACCCCTACCGTCTCCCCAATAATTCCTTCTGTCTCCCCATCTTTCCCCCCTCCTCATCCCTCTTTCTCTCTCCCTGTGGTCCTGAGAGTCCTGTTACCATGGATACCGCTGCATATTGGCTCCAACCCCTTTGAAACCAGCCTGCTTTCCCCCCACTGAACACACCCAACACACATTCACACAAATGCATGCAAACACATACAATATGTATGAAGTCATGGTGATCATCCTTCACATGGTGAGTGTTCAAATGATGAGTGTGCATGCTTGTCTCTGTGCCCCGTTACAATAACATGACCCCCACTCTTTCTCTGACAGCCATGAAAAATACCTCTGAATGGAAGATTCCTGCCCTACACACATACACAAATTTTCACTCATTCTCATGTGCTCATTTTTAATTTGCAAATTCAGAAAAAGTCCACTCATTGCAGCTGTTTTCATCCAATCAGTCGCCTTTCTGCTGCTCTATTGTGGCATTTTGCGATAAAGTTCTCAGCCTGCATGTGGAAGAAGATATTACCGTGTTAACAAAAGAGTGAATGACAGGGTTTAAAGCGATTAAGGAGGAAATAAAGGAGAAAATTTGTAGCTGTCTTCATTCTCTCACAATGAGGAATGCTGTAGTATGACCTGCATGACTGGGCTGCCCACCACCGTCTGCACCACATTTAATACCCCTCTGCACTGCACCACATCTTTATAAATAAATGTGTGTCAATGTGTGTGAGTGGGAGAACGACATAGCCTGTTTCAAGGACATACTAGGAGAGACAGAGGTGAAGTCACACAAGCACTCACACCTCCACGTACCAGAAAAAGCTGTGATGAATTGGCTTGGCCCCACCTCCTCTGACCTCCTTCTACGTCTTTCATTGTCATGGTAACCAACAGCACCTCCGCCACATCCCGCATTCATGCTTTCACACCACATGCTGCTGCATCCTTCCCATCCTTCCCTCTCCTCTCAGTGTCACATATACAGAGCCTTTAAAAAGCAGTCACCCCATTGGATGTTTTATTGGATTTATAAATCAATCATGTTTGATAGAATTTGGCTTTTGTTAAAAAAGAAAAAAAAACACTTAATGTCAAAGTGAAATTAGATTTCCACAAAGCAATGTCAATTAAATAAAAAAATATAATATAAAATAAGTGACTACATAAATATTCAACTCATTTAAAGTGACAGACCTAACTCACCCAGTCCAGTCAATAATTAGTGAAACGGGGATCCCCTGAGTGCAGTAAATGTGTCTCACTTGATTGTAGTATAAAGGCATCTGGATCGGGAGGGTCCAGTCACTGGTTAATCTGTATGCCTCGATACCATTACACCATGAAGACAAAAGAACAATCCAGGCAACACAGGGAAAAGGTTATTAAAAAGTTTAAGTCAGGGGATGCGTACAAAAAAAATTCAAGGGACTGATCTCCCAGAGTTCAGTTAAATCCATCACCAAGAAACGGAAGAAATATGGCACATGTGTATATCTGCCTAGATCAGGCCGTCCTCACAAACTGAAAAATTGTGCAAGAAGGAGACTAGTGAGAGAGAGGCCACAAGACACCTATGACTACTCTGAAGGAGTTACAAGCTTGGGAAAGACTCTACATGCAAAAAATTTTGCCCAGGCCTTTCCCCAGCCAAAACTTTATGGGGGTGGCAAAGAGAAAGCCGCTGTTGAAGGAACCTCTTATTAAATCTCGACTAGAGTTTGCCAAAAGGCAAGGAGACCCCATGGTCAAGTGGGAGAGCGTTCTTTGCTCTGATGAGACCAAATTGATACTTTTTGGCCATTACAGGAGAAACTATGTTTGGCAGACACCAAACAATGCACATTACCACAGACACACCATACCCACTGCAAAGCATGGTGGTGGCAGCATCATGCGGTGGGGATGCTTCTCAGCAGCCAGCCCTGAAAGGCTTGTAAAAGAGTTTTTGTCAAAAAAGTCTTGTTATAATGACCATGATTGATTTATAAAACCAATAAAAGTGTCAAACATTATAGAGGTGAATACTTTTTTCATATCAACTGTAGGTCTATATTTTTACATTCAAATAGACTTTTAGGCATGACACACTCAGATGTTCATGTGTTATCATTGTATCATAAATGTTTTTTTTTATATAAAGCTTCAGTATTCAATTCATTTTTACAGTAGTATTTTAATGAGTAAAGAAACTTTGAAAAAATCAATAAAGTCCATACATTTATCATATTAATGTTTAAGTATGCATGCCAAAATGAGCTTTTGAATCTCTGTTTAAGCCATCCATCTATGGTCCTCATTAAAAAGGGTATGCCGTATAGCATTTTGGTTATTACAATAGCCTTCTATGTGCAGGAACAAAACAGCCCTGATTTAGGTCAGTCAGGATCATACTGTAGCACTTCATGACTGTCACTTCATGCTTTATTACAACCTATAGTGTAGAGTGTATTTTGTGTTGCATGTTATCCACAGGGTAAGAAGAATCATCTGTTCTTCACTTCCTCTGATCTCAGTTTCTCCATCTGGATGACTTAAAAGAACCATTCTTTAGATAAGAAACAAAGACTTGAGAGGAGAAAAATACCCTGCGATGGATTCACATTAGGCCCTTGTATCCGGCTTTAGAGCGGCAGATCCGGCACTCCAAGATTTCTTGCAATCAAGCAGCTCGTTTATAATCGTCCCCTGAAGCAAAGCACAAAATACTCCCAACAGTCCGCCTGTGGTGTGGGTGTTTACCACAGCGCACGTGTCACAGTCTTTGTGGGGAAGCATGTATAATGGGGCAGGATTAATGAGATGGGCATGTGTATATGTCTGGGTCTGTGTTTGTTGAAGTGATTTTGTGTGTTTGAGGAACACCCCTTGTGAAGGATGGAGGTTTTTTCCAGCTTGCTAAATTAATATAATTCAGAAAGTGGGACTAAAGCCAAGTTAAAAATGTCTGCCACTTGAAGAGATAGTACATAATAACAGGGCGGGGGTCCTCCGGTACCATGACCCCTAATGGGATAAGCGGTATAGAAAATGGATGGATGTGTCCTCCATTAACAATTCAGGCTGACACAAGGAGAAGCAGTTCCATAGTTTGCAGACAGGATATATTGGTTATACGCACCTTTAATTAATCTGATGACGACTGTGCATTATATATCAAACCTTTTGGAATCAGACACCCCAAAGGGACAAAGAAAGTGTATTTTACTGAATTGTATTGTATCAAATGATATTGTATCATACCGCTGGCATCAGAGCAAAATCTTGTATCTCCATATTTGATGACTTTGATTTTTTTACACCAGTCCCTGCTATTGGTCCCCCTTTACGTCTGTCAGTGGGGTTTAACCAAGTTTAAAGCAGTAAAAAATGTCAAAAAAAGATGCAGACTTTCCCCTATAAAGTGGTTATTTTTGAGATATGAGCTTCTGGCCAGACACCACTAGTACGTGTCATTTAACATTGTGTCATGTTTTAGCGCATTAAATCATATCATATTTTATTGCGTCGTACATATCAACTTATTGAATTGTATTTTGTCTATTATTATTTTGTTGTATCACATTTTATTTATTTATGTTTATTTATGTAACCTTTATTTAATCCGGAGAAAACTTCACTGAGATTAAAAATCTCTTTTTCAAGAGTGTGCTGGCTAAGACAGCAGCAGCCAACAGAGCTTCAGACATTGCATTATGCGTCATATTGCATAGTATCAAGTCGCATCGTATCATTTGGCCTTGACTCACAATGTATCATGGCATTGTATCGCATCTATTGCAGCACACTGTATCATATCAAATCACATTACATCATACTGTATCATATAACATTATATCATGCTTTTTCATGTTGTGTTGTTTTGTATAGTATCCATTTATATTGCATGTCTCTGTATCATTTATCTGTACTGCACTGTCTCGTTTCACATGACAACGTGCTTTATCATATCCTGTCATTTTGTATCACATAGTATCCTATCATAGCATTCCCTTACATTGCATCACATTAAATTGTATCATATCAGAACCGTTGTGGACATGTGACATTTTCAAACAATATTTCTTCAGGGCAAAAGTGTCGGTTTTTAGTGGAGCAGATTGAAGGGAAGTGAGAACTACAGTTACCTTCAGCCCCTGTGTACCCATCATGCTCTGCACTCCAATTGCTGGCTTGATCTAACAGCGTAAAAATGGTGGAGGCAATTTGGTTTCCCAGTGTCAAGAATAAAACAAACTTACAAACAAAAACAATATGCAGACGATGTCGGACTGCAGTGACGCACTTGATGGGGAATAGGAGTAACCTAAGGAGCCACTTGGCAAATCATCCCCCCAAAGGTGTGAGGAGCAGAGTCCGTTCGGAACAGATGCTTAACGAAGCGTTCACAATCCCACTTTCTCACAACAGCGCAAGAGCTCAACTGATCACAAGGTGATGACTTGAATATATCGCCAAAGACCAACAGCTATTTTGAGTGGTGGATAGCGAAGGTTTTAGAAGGTTAGTGAACACATAGGAGGCTAATGTACACCTACAACACATTTTTGCAAGTAATGTTATATTTAGAGTGCAACTGTTTAATAGAGGTCTTATTTTATACCACAATAAGTATCGTACCATGGACTAGTTACCAAGGTATTATTAGACCATTACATTTTAATACAATTACACCCCTGTTATGGTAGCATGCCATGTATAATTGTATTGCATCGTATCCCATCATAAATATATCATATCTGTCATTTGCCATCATATTTCAGTGTATGTAATTGTGTTGTGTCATAGCTGTGTGTATGTCTGATTGTTTTTTAATTTTTTTTTTTTTTTTTTTTTTTTTTTTTTGTATAAGATAAGCAGCCATAACTGCCTCACCTTTGTCTTTTGTCAAATGCACAAATGTCACTTGCCTTTTATTTAAGAATGAATCAAAACTTAAATAAACACTGATGTACAAATGAGGTAATTGATGCTTCCATCCTTCAGATGCATGATTCCAGCAACCTCCTTGCTGACCTCCGGTACAAAAACATGGATGATAACCAGTAACATTTTCCCCCTCCCCCCTGGGCGGCAATATATGAGCAGGGCATCCAAATTGATTTTAAAAATGTCTTTTTTCATCTTCCTACCAACCAGCTGCTCCCACTTGCCACAACAATCATGCTCCACTGAGCCATGATGTGAAAACATTAAGCTGCGCTGAGTGACAGCAGCTAGGACACCAGATGCTGACATTTAAAGATCTCTGCTGCAGCTCCCTCCTGTTGTCAGTTTCTTTGATCCCTTTAGTGGGAGCAGTTTAACATCTTGGAAGCTAAGCGAGGGATCCACTTGTCACTAATGTGACGTACATTATCTCCAATCCGGGCAGAGATCTGTTTACAGCGCATGTCTTGTATTCTTTATCATACGTACAGTACATTGTAACTTGAGAGCTTCACTTAGCACCACTTTTACTGCTAAATTCTGAATGACTGACATGTTATTTCAAAAACCAAGAGAATTATTCTAAGTAGTATAAAGAACTTCCTAAACCCTGAACTGCACACCAGGGTGTGTTAGGCCGCAGTAAATCTGATCCAAAACCACAGGGCTGAATTTGGGCCACAAGCACCAGAAATTCTGCTTCTCCTAAATTGACATTAAATCTGACACATCCTTACCATAAAAGTTAAATCACTTGCAACAGCCGGACAGAAGACAGGCCAAAACATATGATTTACATAACCTCGGCCAACACCTTCTACCAGGGCCAAATGCCTGTAAATGTACTCATCGAGAGGTTAAAGCAACACACGGCGACTACTGTTTCATGTCAGAGAGATTCATCCTGGATTCCTTACAACACAAACAGGTTATAAATGATCTGACTGCAAGACATGCTCTCATAACAACAAACTCAGTGGTACAGTAGTCCTCACAAAGGTTTTCACCAAATCCAGGTTAGGAAAACTGAAAGACAGAGTGGCATGTAGGATGAACAATCTTTTTTCCTTAATAATGAGTTGCAGGAAGGGAAAGATAGACCACCCTGAAGCAGCGGAAAGTCGCTCTGAGCTAAGTTTTGATTGACCAAAGTTGTCAAGGATGTTTAAACCAAAGACCTTAGAGAAATAATCAAACCATTATTGATGAACGGAAATCTTGGACACATGTATTTAAAGGTATATTATTAGTCTTTAATGTCAGCGGAGTTTCACAGATATTGCAGTGAGTGTTCACTGAAAAGCATATCATGGTCAGTTGTGCTGAAATGATTGATATATTCAACCTTGGCCTGATAGAAAGGCTGGACTAGACAGCAATAAACACTGTGGTTGAATTTAAATCAGCCAAGCCAAACTGACATGGTTGTCAATTTGACGGGTAAAAGACACTGGGGTCTATCCCCATCTGACGGCTGCTTATTAAATTAACATTCTGTTAGTTTAGCACGGATGGGTTCATTGAGTCCAATGGGCAACAGAATAGAGGAACCAGAAAAACATGTCTGACAATGAGGCTGCTATTGTTGAAGAAAAAAGACAGAAGTTTGGCACAGATTAAATGTTTAATAATCATTTTTCTTTGGTCAATTGATTTTCTGATCTCGTATTTGAATTCTTTTTCTGATTACCTCTTCTTTTGTTGTCATCACGCTTTCATTCACTCCTGTCCCGTCACCCCGCGGCAGCTTGAGATCTGTACAGTTCATCGAAACAAATCACAGCAGTTGCCCAGGCAAACAGTGAAGTTATTTCCACTCCTGTAGTCCTTCCAGCCCCGTCTGAAAGACCACAGCCAGCAACCACAAACACACAGAGGCTAAAGTGGAAATAAGTTCAGTGGTTCTGATGCCTTAAGCCAATGCAAAATGGTTTATGCTGCACTTTGTACTGATGTAGCTACGTTGCAATGCTATTTAAATACAATTATGCATCATGTTTTGCATAATTAGTGTATAGTCCACCTAAACCAAACACTTCCTAAACTGTGTGTGAGTCTTTTCTTATATATTTTTGGGCCATTTTTATTCATAGAACAGTGGAGAGACAGGAAAAACTGAGAGGTAAGTGCGGAAAACATGCTGCAGCTTTTCAGGAATAGACTCAAACCCTTAGACCAGGATACAGGACACACACTCTTGAGGCTGTATCGTCACACAATCAAGTCCCGGAGCTAAACCAGCGTCAACTATTGACAAAGACCAGACAGTTTTGAGACTTAAGCCTTTGTATTGTTTTTGTCTGTTACGATGGTCACCATGTCGGATTAGGGGATCACAGAGCTAGAAATTTGTGCTGTGACTTGACCAACAGACATGATAGGCACAGAGGTATGCAACCAATCACTGTGTCTGATGTAATGACGGGGGAAGGGAGAGGGGTAGGACAACACCTGCGAAGGAGACTGTAAAGAAACACACGGTAACACTTTAGTTTAGGGTGCAATATTACTACAAATTAGTTGTCTATTAGTGTGGTAGTTGCATTCTAACTGCTAACTTATTAGTACTTTATTTTTCAAGACCATAATCTATGGCTAACAGGTCATTAAGAGTTTTCCCTTAATAACCTCCTTATTACTGCAGTAATACTCCATGACAACACTCTATAATGCATTATCCTACGTTGTAAGTATACTTATTTAATGCATTATATAATGAGAATACTCCACACTTACTCATGTGATAAAACTACCCTGTAAGGGCCAAACTAAGCAAAGCATATTAACGTCATAATTAATGTAAAACATCTTCCTATTATGCAGTTTAAATGCAGTAATAAGGAGGTTATTGGGGAAAACTCTTAGTTAACGGTCTATTAGCCATAGATTATGTTCTTGTAAAATAAGGCACAAATAAGCTCTTAATAATGACGAATAAGCTGTTAGTATGCTACTAGTTAGCATGCTAACAAGCAGCTAATACTGGTGAGAACTGTACCCTGAAATTAAGTTTTACCAAATACACTTTATTTAGTGTGCTCTTGTATATTTGTTTGCCTATCCAAACATTATGATGACTGTAAGCTAGCTTCATGTTAACACTAATGATAGTTACTCACTGGGTTGTTTTTGTGCACCTACTATTTCTCCCCAGCATTTCTCTTTTATTCAGTCTGTCATGGTCGTCCCTCTATGACACATTAAATTTAGAGATGTTGCTGCAAGAGCTCAACAACTTTGACTTTGTTTCATGGTCCCATCTCACAGCACCAACTTCACTATTCTTCTTTCACTTTGCCATTTTGTTTGTTTACATCTATGACTGCTGCACATGCAGAGTACTCTGTGCTCTCATTGGTCTATGTCATGGAGCAAATCTTAGAAAGCAGGGCTAAAATCAAACATGCTGGACCTTCTGTCTAAGACATGTTCAGTTTCTTAGATTTGTTCTTCATTTTTATTTTCAGGATTTATTTAGGCTTTTTTTTTTACTTTACCCGAGAGATAGGAAAGTGTATAGATCTGGAAACAGAGATGAGAGATCAGTGAATGACCAACAGCCACAGGCAAGACTGGAACCTGGGCTACCCACACATGGGGCGTGACCTGACCACTGGGCCATCTGCCCCCCTACATGTGTTCACTATGACAAAAGAAACAACAGATTTTCAGGGCCAACGGTTCCCAGAACTCTTTGACTGTCACATCTGGCTATAAACGTGCTGAAAACATAAAGTCTGACCTCAGCTTTTAGCAAGGACAAGACTCATGGAGCAAGTATTAAGATCAAGTCAAGACCATGGCCAAAGCTGGGTGAGACCATGTCAACACTAAAACCAGTAAACAGTTAAAAGAAAACTCCCATACACTGTCCAACTTGCAAAATGAGGGGGTATTTATTCACACTGTTTCAATAAAAGACCTTCATCAGACAACTGTTTGCCTGAGGAAGGTCTATTTCTAAAACGCTACGAATAAATACCCCTTTTTTTGTGAGATAGAGAGTGTGCAGGAGTTTTCTTCAAACTGTTTGCTGGACACCTTGCCTTCTGATGCACCTCTCAATTTCAATCAGATTTACAAAGTAATTTAAATCCAAAGTAATTGTCTCCTGTCAGCTGTCAATATAAAGGTGATACTCCAGTCAAGTTTGCAACACCTGAACTAAGCCATCTCAGATAAGTAACCTCCATGGACAGGTCAGGTCTGTACACTAGCTGAACTGAAGAGATGCATTTGAGCTGGTAGCAAGCTCATTTGGAAGAATTGATTATGGACAAAAAAGGTAGCCATGCATGTGTATCTTTGCCTCTGCAGTACGAGAATTTCAGTATGCAAAAGAAGCAAAGTCCAGTGTAACTTTGTGGACTCAGAGTGAACTCATTCACCTTTTCACAAGTGAGAAAGACAAACATGGTAACTCAGGAATCATTTAAACTGGTGCACATCCTAGCTGCAACTCTAATCAACAGTGGTGGGATGGAGGAGAAGATGATGACAGCAGTGGTTGGGTTGTACAACAGAACAGTCTGCACTTTGTGCAAAGCTGTGTATTGACATTTGACATGTGTACACAAGAAACTGCTTCATTTTTCTGATGTGTTTTGTGGCTGAATTTAAGTGATCTGATCAGGTATCTCCTGGCAGTTTTTCCTTTTTAAGAGCAGCTTTCAGATTTAAAAAAGAAGGTCAGAGACCCCTTTCCTGGTGCACATTCAAACAGAGACCTTCCAAAAGGCTTAAGACCTCACCGAATCTAAAGTGCTACAATCTTAGTATGTAGAGCTTCAATGAACCGACAGAAAACGATCAAAAAAAGAGGGTTAAAAGGGTATATCAGGGGTTTTAGCCGGCAGGTGGGAAGTAGTAATAGATTCTCTTAAAATATTCCACTGTGGGAGAGTGGAAACTTACTTTCACTCTCTCTGCTGTTGCTCTAACCTTTAATAGAAATCTCATGGTGAGAACTATTCTTATAAAAGCCCGAGTCTAAAGAAAAGACAATATGAGGTGCACGCATGACAGAAATGCATCTGGGAGATGTAAAGAAAGTGAGAGACGTGATGTGGACCATATTGAATATAAAACCCTCGGTGTAAGTCGGTGTCTTTACTGTGATCTCATATAGACCAGGCGAGATCAGCGGTGCCGTTTAATACTGCTTCTTTTGGCACCGTGAACGCAACACTAGATCTGGAATACCGATGTTTCCCACTCTTAGCTCCATGATTGAGTTCCTAAGGTGAGAAGGAAGAAGAAGAGGGAGAGTGAGATGATTAAATGGATGATTCATTTGAGAAAACAAATGTCTGTAGTCTGCTCAGGCTTTGACCCCCGAGAGGAAAAATAAATAGTGTGGAGAGAGCTGGGACAGACACAACATCAGAAGAGCAGAGACAGCCTGATAGCAGCTCAGAGACTGTTGTAACACTGACACAAACACACACAAACAAGTGAGTCGTGCATTAAGCCGACGTGAGACTACACATTTTCAGCACGGTTAAAGCCAATTATACAAACATAGGGATTTAGGACCCATTGACCCTGAAGATCAATCATTTTATTCCATGTAGTGTGTCATAGTGAATGAAGATCAAGACCACATCTGGGATGCATCACAACCTCTGTTAAAAAGAGACAAAAGTCACAAATGTAAACAAACCAAATGCCAAGTGAAAGAATGATGAAGATCCTCAAGATGAAACTTGAAACTACTACTACAGCAAATTGAAGAAGTATGTTAACTGTAAGCTCACTTTTTAGTAATGAGTGCATGGATGGTGCATTCTCCACAAACATCTCAGAAAAGATTGGGAGAAATAGGAGGAACCTGAGCTAAATTTCAAGTGTTTGTCATTTTTAGAAACTCGACAGTAATCAGGAAGACTAAAGATAGCTTCTGCAGCAAGAATTAGCACTTCAGCAACCCTGCTGATAGAGCTAGCATATCATTCATCATAACATTTGGATAGACAAACCTCCACCTCCTTCTCCTTCTACTGTCATCACATCAGTCGTGATGACTGGTTGGGCATTACTGTGTAGTCATATATGTCGGTCAAGTCGTGGCATGAATTTATGACACAGTGACGATAGAAAGACAACAAGATTGATCGTGTAGTCTAAACTTAGCATTAGAGTCATGCAAAAAGGAAAAATGATGGAAAAAACATTAATCATCCATATATATTTGAACAATGAAACTCAGATCTCAGAGAGAAATATCTGGTCACACCCAACTGTGACTTCAAATCTAACATCTACAGCTCTATTAAGCCGCAATGACAGAATCTGATACACTGGGAAACCAGCGCTTTCACCGCCCTTCACCCCTAACTTATTGACCACCTGCTGTCCCAAACTGCTGCACCCCTCCCAAAGCAAATACAATCTAAAGAAACACAGGAAGCATACTAATTTACACCAACTTAACTCAGTGTGTCACGAAATTAGATTAGTGTGACCAAATGAACTGTGGAGAGCCCCCGGATCACCTGCCGCTCGCGTGTGCAATTACATGTGTGCATTCAATTACAATGTGTGTCTGTGTGCAAGTGGGTGTGTTCCTTGAAATCCCCTGCAGGAGTGAGGAGGAGGATTAGAGAAAAAGGAGATACAAGTGTGACAAAATGGAGGCCCAGACAGAGAAAGAGGGATGTCTCGGGGATAGATAAGTTTGAAAGGAAACACAATGCAGAGGCAGAACAGGAGAGCTGGAATAGTGAGATAGGAGAGGAGAAGAGACCTGTCCATGTGTGTGTTTTGTAGTTAAGTCTTCATTGTCTATTGATGATCCTGTGCCTGCGACTTTTTTATATTTCTGGTTTTTTTTAGCAGAGCTATTTCTGTTTGTGCTTAAACTGGATGTGTCCTTGAAAATGAGTTTTGCTATTCACAAATTTCTTTTCCACAGTTTAGCCTCAGAATATTCAGGCATTCATCACATTTGATTCAAGAGTGGCCAAAGTGTAGCGTGGTTAGGGCTATTTAAAAAATGCCAAAACAATAAGTTGATTAATTGACTTGTTAAAAAGTAATCTGCAACAATTTTAATAATCACTTGTGTAACCGTTCATCAGCCAAAAATGGCTCCAGCGTGCCATCTTCAACCTCCAGATTTTAAGGACCTGTAGCTTTTAGACTCTTGGTCTGACAAAAAAAGTAATGGAGAGTATCACCTTTACCTTTAAGAAAGTGGATTAAAGGTACAGTATGTAGAATCTTTGCATTTAAATGGATATCTCTGCATTATTATAAGTATTTACATTCAGTTGTCTCATTTTGTACCTCTAGGCATTTCCAGGTTGAGCTGACCAGACACATGGATTATGTCTTGCTTTGAGCTGAGAACTCTGTTCAATAAAAAACTGCACCCCAGTTTGGTAAACTGGCATTTTGGTTCTATGAATAAATTTTGAATGATGAGGGAGAAAAGCCATTAAAAATGCTCTTTCTGGTTTGTGCTGCAAGTGATTCAAGAATGCTTTATGATAAGCTTGCAGCATTAACCAGGAAGATCACTTTAACAGGTTATGTTTTGGATTACAAAACATACACTATATAGACAAAAGTATTTGGTTGCCTGACTATTACTCTAACAGGGGCTGTAATACCATTATATTCAAATACATGTACTTTAACTTGAAGTTGTTCCCTCCTCTGCAGCTATAACAGCCTCCACTTTCTTCAAAGGCTTTCCACAAGGTTTTGGAGTATTTTTGCAGGAATTTGTGCCCGTCCATTCTGTAGAGCATTTTAGGATCAGGCATTGACATTGGACCGGAAGGCCTGGCTTGCAATTTCTATTCCAGTTCATCCCAAAGGTGCTCTATAGGGTTGAGGTCAGGGCTCTCTGAGGGCCAGTCAAGTCCTACCACACAGAACTCATCAAACCATGCCTTTATAGTCTTTGCTTAGTGCACTTGGGCACAGTCATGTTGGAATAGAAAAGTGTCTTCCCCAAACTGCCACCAGAAAGTTGGAAGCATAGCATTGCCCAAAATTTCTTGGTTTGCTGCAGCATTAAGGCTGCCATTCACTGGAGATAAAGAGCTTAGCCTAAACTCTGAAAAACAGCCTGATACCATTATCAATCCTCCACCAAGCTTCACAGTTGGCACAATGCAGTAAGACAGGTTATGTTCTTCTGGCATTCACTAACCCAGTGGAAACGCCAGTGGAAGTTCAGAACTCTTCAGTGATGGAATTAGCATAGCGTTGGTGACTTTTATGCACCATCTTAGCAGTTTTTGACCCAGCTCTATGATTTTAAGCGGTCTTCCACGTTGTGGTTGAGTTGCTGTTGTTCCTAAATGCTTCCACATTCTAATAATATCACTTACAGTTGATTGTGGAATATCCAGCAGGGATGAAATTTCTCAAACCTACTTATCCCAAAGGTGGCAAATAAATAATAGCTGTGGCCAAATGCTTTTGTTGATATACTGTTTGAGTGACATACTACACTGGGAGGTAGATTTAAACTTGGTATGCCAATAAAAGTGCAAGAGCCACAGAGATCACTTTGATGTTACAAAGACTCAGGACTTATACTAGGAGGCAAAAGCGAGAAAATTTTTAAAGCACTCTGCTTCTAAAAAACACAAGCTGTAACTGTGTTCACTCCAACAACAAAATCTGTATTATGAATGCATTTGTTTGACTTAAAGTTTGCTTTTATCATCCTTCTTTTGTTTTAAGCAACAGATTTGAAATGGTCTTTTTGTAAGACATCATCACTGCCAGTTTCATTAAGGAAAAGTATGCATTGTTTTAACAGTAACTTCACAACTTCAAAATAAAAAACTAACACTTTGAATTTATTTCCAGATCATTTTAAAAAAGCTAAAAATGCTAAAAAATAAAATCATTTTGTCAACCCAGTATGTCAATACGTACATCCCGAAATTCTGTTTTTTAAAAACACTGGGAGCTAACCTAAAAAAAAGAATCTGCTGATAAAGAGGTTGCTTTTTGGAAATATAAACTGTCACTTCACTATGATGGAGCATGTTCTGGTCTCCAGAGCTACTGAGCAACAACAACGCCGGACAAATAGAGAAATACTTTCCATGCTTGCTGATCTCATGCTCTGATGGAGATTGATTCCTTCAAAAAAAAAAAGTGGAGGAAAAGAAAAAGTTGGGACCACTGAGGATTCTTTAACCTTAAAGCCCATGAGACATGACGTTAAAACAATGGAAAAACACAATGGAAAGCATGATGCTCAGTAACAGATGAGATGAAGAAAATGGAATAGAAACCCAGTCAGAGGAGAGTGAGAGAAGAAAACCCCTCACTGCCATATGGTACGGAGTATTGGGCTTAATGAGGCGTAAGGCCATCCTCTCCACAGAGGCATTGCCCAGTCAGATCACACATGAATGAACACTGTGATAGGTTTCAAACACAGCATATGCCAACAGCTAGTGATATGGAACCAAACTACTGCTTCTGAGGGAAAAAGAAAAGAAAGGGAATAATTTACCCAACCTGGGCCAGGACCCAGTGCATACCAAAGAGCAGGAATATGCATGGGGGGAAAAAGAACGAGAGTGATAAGGACTTTAAAGCTGACAGCAGAGGAAAAGAGATTGTAAGGATCATTCAAGGACCTGGACTCTTGACTCAAGATTTGCATAAATTTGATATATAGACTAGTTTATGTGTTGGATTTGGTGGTTTTGAGTCATTAGTGGTTTGTTTTACTATCTTAAATCTGAGAGCTCCACTCAAATTCCAACTGTATCGACCATGAGGGAGAGAAAACATGACTCTGGTGGCTACTCTGCTACTAAACAACAGAGGCAGAGTTACTTGTGTATCTGCAGGGCAGATGATGTTAAATAAAGGGAGGTTAGAACATTTTTAATAAGTGCATGAAATAGAAAGTTTTCACATCTTTAGTGGGATCCCACAACATCAGGGGACACTATGGTGATCACCCTGGACCCCCAATGCTACAACGATATAAAATCAGTAGCAGTTTATCGAAATAGTTTGTTGTTAGCTGATGTCCCTGCCTTCATTGAAAATTAATAGCCATCTAAATGCTGTGTTTTTGTTTATTGTGAGCTAAACGTATCAAATCTATCAGCAATGGTGGGCTATGGGTCATTAAAAGCATCATAACAGAGAGATTTGATAGAAAATTGACTTCTGTCTCTGCTCCGGCACAGAGCCAGGCAGCTGCACTCTGGCCATAGTTCAGTGTGAGATCAGGTGGCAGGCTAGTTGTTGGAGTGCTTGTCTATTATCTGAAACCTGAATTTAAAAGGGTTTGCTTTTAGTGTTCATTTTGTATATATTGACAAACATATACTGTATATAATGTTTAACTTTTTCTTTACGTGTTGTTTATATTTGCAGTTGAGTTTTTTTTGTTAGACTTCTGCTCTGTGCTTGCTGTAATGCTGCTGCTCTAAGTGCCTTGAATTGTCCACCTGGGGACAAATAAAGTTTTTTGAATTTTATTGAATTTAACTATTTTTTCACTTGAACAAGGCGCAGCAGGAACAAACATCTTACCCTTGTCTTTAGTCCTGGATGATTAAAAGAAGCAGACTGTGGCTTTGTCTCTCTCAAAGCAGCAACAATTCAGCATCCCCCCCATCTGTTTATTTATTTTATTTAACCCTTATTTAACCAGATAAAGACCAATTGAGATCGAGATCTCTTTTACATGGTTTTGTAGCGTCTTGATGCTACCTATCAGTAAAGTTTCCAACGATAGACACGTTCTATTCCCGCAAAGTCTGTCACAATGAAAGTCTCTGGTGCTAGTCATCATGACAGATTTTCATTTTGAAAAGCAACATCAAGAAATGAAGTGTTTCCAGCAGCAACTTCACAAAGACGTCTGAAAAACTAGAGAGAAACACGACTTCACATAACTCAGAAAATAAGACATAAGGAGTATCTGAAGTTTTCAATTCAGGATGAGAAAATAAAACTGAGACATTTTAGCACTAAACTGTCTGCCTGTCATGAGATAAATATGATTGTTTATGATTGTTGAAGAGAGAGTTGTAACATAGCAGAATAGCAGACAGATGATTCCCCCATCAGGTTGTAGCATTTTTTTTTTTATTTGAGATGATTATCTTTCCCGTGACTGGGTGTGGCTTCAGCATCAACCGGGGCGCCCAAAGCCTCCTAGGGCAGATATTACTGCCTCATTTTTCAGGATTTTTAAGCTTATTTGATAAATTTTGGGATGTTTTTTTATGACTGAAATTTGGACTGGTGGTTCATAACACAGCTGCCTGTCTTATAACAAAACTAACATACGATGTTCGTTTTCACTTTACAGGGACTTTAAATTGAGGAAGTGAGCACAACAAAAAGCCATTACTGGACACAAGACTTTGTTTCAGTTTCATCTTTAGGCTAAATGCTACAGACATGCAACAGAAAGATGCATTTGATGCTGATGGTCTTGTTTTCTTTTTTAGCTCAAGAAGTGGCATTATTATTAATGTCTGTCCCTTTAGTCACCCATTAAAAACTCCACACAGGGGCTTTTATATGGAGTACAGCCATGGTTAAGAGCTTAGGTTAATTTGCAGTTATTTGGTAAAAAAAAACAGTGGTTTGATCTGATCAGAATGACACTTGAAACGTAGGGTGATCACAGGAGGATTCACAAGGGAACAAGTATGTGTCGTATCAAATTTTATACTAATCAATCTACTTTTTGTTGAGGTATTTAAAAAAACGTCAGGATTGTAGTTGCATAAAGAGGGAAAGTGAGGGGCCTCCCTGTAGAGCATTTTTTCCTTCATTCTTTATCTGTGGAAAATCTAATGAAACTCAATCCACCAGTTGTTGAGATACTTTATCCAAAGTGTTGGCCTGACAAACCAGCCTGCTGACAGATCATTGTTACAATGCCCACAGGCAAACTAAAATACTGATTAAAAATGGAGGCTCAAAATGGAAAAATTTGATTTTAACCTTGTGAGACATGTATTTCAGACCTTATAACGACACAAAGGTTAACAACTAAAGCCCACCTCATTATGTCAAAAATTAATGGCATGAGACTGAAACCTAGAGGAGTTTTTCATCCATGGCATCCGAGCCTTCGGTAGCAAACAGGTGATGAGTTCATAGTGAGCGTTGATGGATGTTATGAGAATAGTTTGCATAGCAGACACACCATCCTGATCCCTCGTCACACACATCCTGTCAAAATGGCTGGCAGCTGAGGGATGTGTGACTCAGTCAGACTGAGACAGATATACAGAACCTGCGAAAGAATAAGCGTGTCAGAGCCGAGGCCAGCTGTTAACAGCATGAAGCGATTCACCAATTTTTCGATCTCTCTGGTGTCTGGTTGTGTGTGAACTTCAACATTTGTCATTTGCGCTCACCTGTTTGGTGCAACTGAGGCTTACGTGGTGACAGCGATCGTTCCAACCTGGAGCTTTCTTCTCTTTTTTATTGATCGTAGCAATTTAAACACACTGACAGATTAATTAAAACACACAAGATGAAGTTTCAACAGAGCAGGGCCGTATCAAAGCACAGCTGCCACTGTACGGAGAACAAGGAGGAGGGAAGACATGAAGCGGACAATAAATTTAATCCTCCCCACACAATTTCAAGCTTAATAAAAACACAACTGCAGTGTGTGTTGCTTGTCTGGGCTGGAGGAGAGCGTGCAAACTCCAAGAGGGGCCAGGGTTAGATCAAGCTCTGGTTTCCATGGGTACTAAAATCACCACAACACCAGCTGAGATACTGGTCTGATGATACAGGAATATTTAGCTGAACACCTTCCTGTTTTCATTGAGTCTCCTCATGTCTCTGTTTCTATTGGTTTATCAAATGTGATTAGTCTCAGTGTGTATGTTTTAAACATGATCACTCTTTCCATATAGAGCCATATAGAGTTAATCCACGGGGTCCCAGACTTTTGGAACTCAAACTCAAAGAGGCTGATTGCTCTGACAGGCAGAGGGGCTGTGTTTATTTAAGCGGTTTTGGGGGAAGTTCAGGAGGACTAACTCCACCTGTCAAAAGAAACCTGTCTCCTGCATGTTTTTGCTCTATTTCAGTCACCTTCACACCACATTCACATGTCCTTGTGTGAGTCTTTCCTCCTTTTTTAGTGTTAATACCAGCTATGTCTGTGAAGTATGCAAGACAGTCTATCAAATAAAAAACTCCAGAGTAAAAAAGTCCCATCATAAATCACTACCATCAGGTCAGAATTTCCCTTGAACTGGGATTTGATGTATCAGACTACACACTTAGCACAAAAGTAAGGAAATTTGTGTTTGGTAGATTATTTCTTTGTTGTAAAAATGCTTATTGGCAAAAAATCTTACACTTTTGAAAAGCCTGTTTATTTCCCTTTAAATGGTGCCACATTTGTAAGGAACATGCATTTGTAGGATGAGCAGCAGAGCCAATGCTAAACAGCTTATTCTACTGCTGCTATTGACTCTTTTTTTGAGCTTCCGGGCCCTGCTACGGTGGTCAGTAGGTGTCTGCTCCAAGAATCAGCATGCCACGTTTGACTGATCTGGATAGGACCCACAAGAAAGGGAAACTTCAAGCTGGTGTTCTGCAAAACCAAGTTGCAGCATTGTTTGGAGTGAGCCCTGGTACCATCTCCAAACTGAAGGACCATATAACAAGGTATGTCAAAGACAGGCTGCGAAGGGGGCATCCCAAGAAGACGACACCCCAGGAAGACCATTTCCTCACCCTGTCAGCACTTAGGTACCTTAGGCTGTCTTCTACAGATTTGCAGTCAAGATTTGTAGGACAACATGGCCGCCGGCTCTCTGCTCAGACAATCTGAAACAGACTGCCGCAGCCAATCTCTGGTCTCATAGGGCTACCATGACTGCCCTTCACCTTCAGGCCTGTTTGTGCTGGTGTTTGCAGCATGTGCTGTGGAACCAGACGATGTGGGAAAAACATCATGTTCAGCTATGAGTCCAGATCCTGCCTATGGCAGTTGGATTATAAGGTCAGAGTGTGGAAAAGATGAGGAGAACACTCTGCTGATCACTGCAACAATAAAGTAACATCTTTTGAGGGAGGCAGTGGTGATGGTGTGGGGTGGTATCTCCCTCACTGGCAAATGAGGCTTGTCATTGTCACCTTGTGTTATTTGAGGCAATCTAAATGGAGAAAAATATAGAGATGAGATTCTGCATAGGGATATAAATGCTAGGAGCCATCTGTAGATTGGCAAAATGGTAAGCTTCAGATCACAAAGTACTCCATAGAGATCTGTCTTATGGTTCCTGAGATACTGTAAACAATGCATTCACTACCACATGGGATCACCAGTAATCCAGAGGGGTTTGGAGGGTAAAAGGACAAACCATCTGAATCTTCTTCTTCTCTACTTTAAAACAGTCAACCTCAATATTAGCAAGGATATACAAATCTTTGCCTTTGACTTCTCATAAATGTTCTCCCAAAAAAGCATGCAGTCTTACTGAGTTCTACCAACATGCACTGAAGTACCATTATACAGTTTAGCTGCAGCGCCAGCAAGCAAGTCCCAGGTGAGCACATCTGTGCGTCTGTCAGGATGATTGACTGTTGTTTAACAGGCTTGACCACGAAACCACATGCTGAACATCACAGGGGAGATTCATCACCTGCTGAAAGCAAGTTTCATGGATTCAATTGTGTACACAAGTACACAGATGTCTGACATATAGGTATGCACTTGAAATTACATGCACGCAAAAAAACTTCTGTTTTTCAGTCTTGATGCCAACTATGTAATGTTCCTTTAATGTTTGTTTGGTTCAAATGTAATTTATTATTTGTAATTTGCATTTAGCTTGAACTATTTTTCTTTATTCTCTTGCTTTCTAGCTAGCAGCTCAACCTTTGATGTATTAGTGCTGCTTTTGAGTCTTGGCATGTCACTTTTTGTGAGATCTGCAGTGACTTCCCAGTGGCTAGGCCATGCCAAAATCAAGCATGTCATTGAATTTGAAAGAAACTGGAGGGCACAACCCACACAGGAAGGAAAATGTGGCTAGACTCTTGAAAACCCAAGAAAAACATAGAGACGCTTATATCAAAGCTTTTTAACAAGCTCTTTCTCACATTGCAAATGATTGTAGTTACTTTTTTGTTTTCAAGATTGGCTTCTTTGGTCTTCATTTGAAAGAAGAGCTATAGAGGATTATGGGGAGTGTGCCAAACAGAATCCAGATAGATGGTCAAATCTGCAACAAGTGTGAAAAGGACTGCCCTTACACATGGGGCAGCTGTTTTGACAAATGAGCTGGCATCTTATTTCAGCAACTTATGACTGCAAATACGAGTTTTTCAACAATGCAAAAGCTTGACTTTTATATACCTTCCACTTCATCAAAGGCCACAGTTCAAGCAGTTCCCATGATCGCTACCTTCACAGGATACGAACCTGAATCAAATGGATGTGCACACACACAAAAATGCAAACTCAAATGCACCATAACCTCTCCTGCCTGGGAAATACTTCAAGGAAGCGGAGGTAGAGGAAAGCGGGGAAACCAAGAAATAAATAACTCCTTTGTGTCGCAGCTACATAAACAGTGCAGCACATTACAGATTAGTATAGTAGCTGACCCGATAAGAAACTTCCTACGCACAGTCGCTGCATGTTTGTATGTGTATGAGGAGAAAGCAAAGGGTTACTGCAGAAAAATAAAAAACAGACAAAAAATGACAACAAAAAGAAAAGTTTTGGCAGCAAAGAGAAAGAAGATCCTTTTTACCTTTGTGCTCATGTCGTACTGCTTCAATCACTGCCATTGGTAATTTTTTTCCATTTTAAGATATTAATCATGTGCTAATTTTTCCCTGTTCAATTTCAAACTGAGCCAGCCAGGCTAGTGTAATAATCCCCACAGCCAAGTGATTGTTATCTATTGTAAATATTGGTACAATTCTGAGAACATTCTGCCGTCGTCTCGCCCTGTTGGGAACACGACCAAACCATGGAGCCTGATTTTCATTCCAAATAACATCACACAAAAATGTAAGCTGGGCCTACAGGACCAGCTGACCCTATTCTTCACTTTGTCACTCTCTTGACAGAGTAAATACCTAATGCTCCACAATCTCAGCACTTCACTGGCAAGCAAGTGCATAAAATCGAGAAAAATCTGCAACATTAATAGGCCATGATGTCAAGTCTAACATCATTTCTGTGCGTGTGTCCCATATGAGTGGCCACATATGCCATTGGCCGAAGGAAAAAAGTTCACTCCAGCTACAATTATCCTGCAAATCACAGTCCCTGTGGGGAGACTCTCACCCTGAGAATCTTGGCTCTGTTTGAGCGAGCTTTGAGGAACGTGCCGGAATGAGCAAATCAAGCCTTATTCACTCTCTCCAGCATACTGGAAAAACCACCCGTGATGTCTGGCATGGGATTATGCTTACACCTAGTGCCAGAATAACTGCCGGCTAGGATTAGAGAAACGACAATAGTTGATTACAACAGTTGCAACCACTGGAATCAGGGTCCAGGGGGATTGATTGAGTTGGTTGAGGGTTATGATAATTCAACAGAGCAGCTTAATTAGGAGCAAATTACAAGGTTCAATAATTCATGAACGGACTTGCTGTAGCTGTGACTGGAAAGACAGCTCAGATATAAATCACAGTATTCCTACTTTCATCCATTTTTTCTTAGCATTTTAAAAGGTTAGTATCCGTCTCGTGCTAAACTTGTATATGCAGTATAGATACAATTCCTATAAAAAGTATTCACCCCTGGATGTTTCACCTGTTTATTGTTTTTTTAAGAATCAATCATGGTAAATATGACGTGGCTTTTTGACAAAAAAGCATATAAATGTCAAAGTGAAAACAGATTTCTCCAAAGTAAGGTCAATTAAATAAGAACATGTAATGTAAAATAGCTGACTGCACAAGTATTCACCCCCTTCAAGTCAGTGTTTGGTAGATACTCCTTTGGCTGTAATCAGTCTGTATGGATAGGTCTCAATCAGGCCTGCACATCTGGATACTGCCATTTTACTCCATTCGTCCTTTACAAAACTGCTCAAGCTCTGTCAGGTTGCACAGGGATTAGGCGAGTCCAGCCACAAATTCTCTATTGGCTTGAGGTCCGGCCACCAGAACATCTACCTTGTTGTCTTTACATCATTTCTGTGTAGCTTTAGCTGTATGCTATGGGTCATTGTGTTGCCATAGTTCTCTTGTAGACTAAATAAAATCGTCCTCCAAGATTTTCCTATATTTTGACACATTCTTTTTACCCTTTAACATTTCAAGCCTTTCGGGGCTGGTTGCTGAGAGACATCCCCACAGCATGATGCTGCCACCACCTTGCTTCACAGTGGTGATGATGAGATTGTGGTGATGTGCAGTGTTTGGTGGCTGCCAAACATAAAATCTTGTCTGATGACCAGAAAGGATCAATCTAGCTCCATCAGAGCGATGAACTTTCTCCCACTCAACCATGGAGTCCCCCACATGTCTTCTGGAGAACTCTAGTCCAGATTTAACATGACTTTTCCTTTCTCTTTGCCAATCATAAAGCTTCGCCTGGGCAACAGTTGTTGTATGGAGAGTCCCTCCCATCTCAGCTGCTGAAGTTTTAAACTTCTTCAGCGTTGTCATAGGCGTCTTAGTGGCCTCTCTTACTAGTCTCCTTCTTGCGCAGATTTACACATGTGCCATATTCCTGTCATTTCTTCATGATGGATTTAACTGAACTCAAGAGGATGTTCAATGCCTTGGAATTTTATAGTATCCATCCTCTTACTTATACTTTTCAACAACCTTTTCTCTGAATTGCATGGGGTGTTCTTTAGTCTTCATGATGTAATGGTAGCCAGGAATACTGATTAACTAGTGACTGGACCTTCCAGACACCTGAGTCTTTATACTACAATCACACAATGAAATTATTTTATCTTACATATTTTTGTCTAACTGAAATTATTCTGTAAAACTCTGTTTTAGCTTTGACATTAAAGGTTATTTGTTGACCAGAAAGTCAAATTATATTAACCATTATTTATTTAGAACATCAATAAAAGGGTAAAAAAAAAATCCAGGGGGTGAATACTTCTTATAGGCACTGTAAATTATCTCTGTTTCTTTCAATTTTCCTTGAACTAATCACCCTTTCAAGCTTTCGTTCACTCCTTTGGTACAGAGTGAAAGAGCTTAACGATTATCTCACTTACTGGATTGACTCTAAATATCATGCATTCAATAGTACTCCTTCTGTTCTACTTTATGACAACTTTTAAATGGAAATGGTGAACTTCGTATAAAATACCAACCAGCCATCATTTCCAAGAACATGGCAAATGAAGCCGCAAGAATGTGAATTTATGTATTTATCTATTCCATTTCTGTTGGCATGATAAGAAGTCAAACATATTTTACTAGCACCACTGGCCTTTTAAACTGTAGCAGCAGGCTTTTTTCAAAAGGCTATGAAATAGAAAAGCGTCACGGCAGAGGGGTAAAACCAACCTGTACAAACAGTTGGTCTAAGCGGTTCATGATGCCACATTAAGACCACGCTGGAAGACAAACAACCAGTAAGACTTTTTCATTTCTCAGGAGATGACCTCCTTACACACAAGAGCAGAAGGATTCCAGATAAAAGCGAGACAGCCGTGCCGCCATGAGATAGTGCAGTGATACCCAGGCCTTGCCCTATGCTGATGGTTGCCATGACAACTGTGTGAGGTGAGAGAAAGGACATATCAGCAAGAAGAGTAAATCTCCTTTCAGAGACCTTAGGAATGCAGGTGAACTCTTCCTCCCTGCCTTTCTCTATCTGTTTCATTTCTCTCATACGTTCATTAATCTTTCTTTCCCTCCACATGGACACATCAAATGTCTTTCCTTTGCAGCTATAGCCCACTTTTTATGAATCACATCACAAGGCATCAGTTCCTCCAAGAGTACCTTCCTTTTTGGAAAGAAGAAGGACTTTGAGGCAGCTTTTCACTTCAGACATGACTTTGATTTCCAGACTCATTTATATTAATGTATCTGTCAGGCATTTGCCAGGAGAGTAATCAGGGACGGCTCACAGGGAGGGTGTCAGTGAAAAGAGAGAGTGACGAAAGGGATGGAAGTACAAGAAAGACAGTGAATACTAGGTTTTGGCTACGTAAGTAGGACAATAGTGTTGTGGCCAACACGCTGTAAGATTGAGCACCGTGAGCATTAAAAGCAGCAGTTCTCTTACAAGATAAAGGAATAGTAGAGTAAGGAGGAGTGGGATAAAAGAGAGCAGTGTAGAGGATATTCTTTAGAGCTTCTCTTACCTCTAAGAAGCAGGTCCCAGCTGGGGTGTTCTCCTTGATGGATGCATTGTAGAAGTTGCTGGAAAACACAGGTGTGTTATCATTAACATCCTGAAGAACTATGTCCACCTTGGCTGTGGATGACAGCGGTGGCTTGCCGCTATCCGTCGCAACCACAGTCACACTTGGTGCTGGCTCTGATTCAAAATCCAGAGCCATTGCTGTGGTAATGATCCCAGTTACAGGGTCAATGGAAAACCAATCAGAGTGAGAGTTTTTGCCCTTAAGGAGACTGTATCTGATGTCTCCATTGGGCCCCTGGTCCTTGTCCCTGGCAGTGACCTGGAGAACAAAGGAGCCAGGATACACAACCTCCGGTATGGTTTGTCGGTAGGCCTGCTGGTCGAACAGAGGGGGGTTGTCATTGACATCAGTCACCTGGATGGTGAAAGATGACTCCGCTCTGAGGGGAGGTGTGCCGGAGTCTGTGGCCATAACTCTGAGGTCATACGAATCCCGCTCCTCTCTGTCCAAGACCTGGTCAACATATATCAGGTAGATGATGCTGTCCTTGGTTGTAAGAGCAAACTTCCCATCACCCCCCTCCAGGGATACATTCACATTGGCGTATTCTCCGTAGTCTGGGTCGGTGACGGATATCCGAGCTACGTACTGGCCTGGTTGGGCCCCCTCGGAGATTCTTGGAGAGCCATCCTCGCTGAGAAAGATGATGGTCATAGTGGGTTGGTTGTCATTGTAGTCACGGACATGAATGGTCACAAAAGCATTGGTCACCTGGGGAAATAGTGAATGAAAAATGAAGTGGTGTCAATCATAATTTTTCTGTTATTCTTCAAAAACTGAGAATGTCTCTCTACTTTCAGTAAACCAGCTTAGACTCCCAAGACCCTGCATGTACATATGAGGACATACATTTAAGCTTTCCTACAACATAGTAGCAATTTCTGCAGTGAGAACTTTTGAGATAATGTCCAGAATATCCATTTATTTTTAGGAATTTTCATGGGAACTTTAGGGAATTTGTTTGGATATTTTGGGGGATCTGCTTGGTAACCTATCCAATTTTAATGGGATTTTGATTTGACTTTATAAGGGGAATTCACTTTGAAATTTCTAGATACATGTTAATGGGAAAGTATTTGTAAATTTTGGGAAATCTGATTGGGAAAATCAGGGGTTATGGAAATTGAAGGGAATTCATCTGAATGTTTTAGAGAATTTTGGTGAATGAATCTCTACATTTTTGGGGGAATTATAAAGGATTTTAGGGGGCATTTGCTGGAAATTTTTCAGGAATTTACATGAAATTTCAGAGGAAATTTTTATTGGATTGGATTGTAGGCTTTATGATAAAGTGTCACTGAAAATTTGTGGAATATTTTAAGAAATATTGGGGTATTTTTATATGATACTTTAAAAATATTTTTTAAAAGTATTTCTTTTACAGAAATTTGAGGTCATTTTTTTAATTTTATGGAATTGGTGTGCATTTGATGAAGGAAAATTTCCAATAAATTCAGAACTTTATACGTAAATTTTGTTGGTGCCTGGCCTTTATAAGTGCATTCTAAAAATAACCAGAAAATGACCCCAGTATATCTCTCTTAATGCCTGAGAGAACTCATGACTGACTGAAGATCCCCAACAACTGACCTTAAGGAGACATCATGTTTTGTCTAAACTAATTTTGTTCAAAGACAAAGCTGAGCTTTTGCATTTATCAGCTCCTACTTATCCTAAATAAGTGGGAAAAAACAAAAATGCATCAGGTCTCAGGAGGTTAAAGCAACAAAATGAATGACTATACCTCAGGGTGGCTGGCATTATCTCTTGCCTGGACCACTAGTTCATGGACTCTCTTCAACTCATAATCCAGGGGCCTGTTCAATGTGATGACGCCAGATTTGACATCCATCACAAAATAGCGGTCGGGGTCACTCTGTCGCCGGTTGATCTCATAAAGGACCAGGCCATTATCACCTTCGTCTTCATCTGTTGCAAACACCTGCAGGGAATAGAGTATCAAACTCCATAATTAAAATAAGTTTCGGCATTACAGAAATTAGACATATCTTGACGCCATCCAGACTTGGACTAACCTGTAGAATGCTACTGCCTTGTGGGAGACTTTCAGAGATAATAGAGTGGTATCTGCTCTGATTGAATACTGGAGCATGATCATTGATGTCAGTCACTGTAACCTCCAGGGTCATGGATCCCATCCTTCTTGGTGAGCCACCATCAAAGGCCTCCAGAACCAGGGTGTAGGATGAGCGTTTCTCCCTGTCCAACAGTCCACTGACAACCAGGTCTAGATAAAGCACTTTGTTGGCAGCTCTCTTGGTCTCCAGTTTGAATGCCTGGCCTACATTTCCCTCTCTGATAGTGTAGCCTTGGGTGGTCAGCTGGTCTTTGTCGGCATCTGTTGCAGGCTCCAGGGAAAACCTTGTTCCCACTGCTGTGTGCTCAGGGATCTTCAGAACAGCTTTCTCTTTGGGGAACATCGGCGCATGGTCGTTGATGTCGTTCACAGTGATTGACACCTCAATTGTGGTTCCCGTCATTGTCACTGCAATGAAACTATAGTGGTCCCTCTGCTCGCGGTCCAGACGCCTCGCAGTGGTAATGATTCCCGTGGTTTCATCAATGTTTAGGTCGTTGCCAACGCCTGTACCCTCGTGGTCAGAGATAAAGTAAAGACTTGCGCTTTCGCCAGGTGGTAACCCAGCACTGATGTCCCCAACGATGGTCCCTGCTGGCTGCTCTTCATCCAGCTGGAGTTCAAGTGCTCCAAGGACAGTTGTAGACTGAACAAGAACAAGGACGATGCAGGAATAAAAGACTGGCGACCATCGCCAGAGACTTGAACTCACACAGGGTCCACTGACCCATGCCCTCCGTCCTGACCCTTTACTTGATATCAGCATGGCTGCGCTCTGTTACACCTGAGGAAAGAGAGAAAGAGGGAGAACAATATCAGCCAAGAAGTTCAGACATATTTTTTGATGTTTGAATTGTTTTTTCTGTATTTCAAACATCTTGAAAATTTATTCCTTCTCTTAGTACAAAATGAAAACAATTTTTCATTTCAAATTGAGTATGTAAATCCTTACATGACAACGTTCTATCACCTTTACAATCCAGCACTAATATTTAAGACACTGCCTGATGAATTTCAGCTTTTCTCCCATAAAAGGGCTACACAGAACAGTTTGGAAAGCTCTTCAGCTGGATTAGAAAGATTTGCAAGAGCTTGAAAATGGAAGTTTAAGTCTGTCCAGGATTCACATCAGCTCCAACCAAAAAGAGGACAGAATCATAAACTATATTTATCTGAAGGATAACAAGTTTTACTCACTGAGTGAGAGCATTTAGAAGTGCCCAGAGCAGTAACAAAGTGGAATGCCAAGGGAAAACGCATTACAGACACTAAAATAGGCATCAAGGGCCTTTCTCTAAGTCTGAAGGATTTTTATTTCATGATAGCATATACTTACACGCAAACACACACTCCAAAATACAAGGAATGCATGGGAAAGTAAGTGTATAGCCGTTTAAGACTGTAATCTTGGTCTTTAAGTTTGCCAAACTTTAAATCATGCTCAAATCCATAAAGATAATATCCTCCTCGTGCTAACTCTGAATCAATTTTATAAGTCATAGACTGGATCTAATCATGGACAGATACATAAACTGTCCACTAAGTCACGCATCAGTCCAGGGTCAAAGACTTCCCTATAAATTCTTTACGTTTGCTTATCCTGTCTAGAGAATAGTATCCATAGATATGCCTCATCAGATGGCACATCAACTGCAGGAAAGGAAATCTCTAGGGTTTAAAAGGCTATCTGAAACTTACCTGACACTGTCAAAATTATCCTGCTGCAAGCCCAACATCTGGGACTTGAAGCAAGTTAAACAAACACCAATAATTACTTACAAATGGTATTTGACCCAGGACTGACACACATACTTTTGAAAAACGGCACAATTCTAGAAGAAACTCATAATGGCTCTGGCATATCCAAGCAGTAAAGCTTTTAAAAGATAAATGCATATTTTCCTCTTGATGAGGTCTACAAATATTTACATGAGGTTCAAAATGAGATCAGTTGTTTATGCAAGTATTTATATGGAAATACTGGCAGAGCATGTTACTCAAACATCCTGCAATGAGAAAGATCATCCCACCTGGACATAACTCATTCATCACATTTGGAGAAAAGAGGGAAGCATCTTAATAATCCTCGACAATAATGACAACATTTGACTTTAAACTAAACAGGATAAACAGAATGTGAAACAGTCACTCATCTCAAAGGTTTAGAAGAAACCATGAAAACCATAGATGTGGGATTCAGGCACAGATCCGGTAGCAGACAGACGTTGGCTGTCAGTGAAGGGTGTTGGCCTTTGCTGGCCAGCCATATTCACCCAGACAATCACTCCCAGTGTGCAAATATAATCTGGACAGTTAACTTTAGGAATGTATTCCTCCTCTAGAGAGTAAGCTAACCTGCTGCCTGCTGCAGTTTTGCATGTGTTGAGTTGAGGTATGTGTTGACCCTCACATATGTGAAAAAAAAGGCTATAGACTGACCTTATTCCAGGCCAGTGGAGGCTAACTCTCATGACAAATAGTGTCCTGTTCCAGTGAGGAACTTCAGGGTTTTTTTTAATTTTGGTGGCCTACTGTTGATGTGGATGATCTCATTTATTCAGGGAAAGAAGACATCCAAACCTACCTGGCCCCATGCAAAAAAAAGTTAATTTCCCCTTAACCTAATGACTGGTTGAGCCACCCTTGGTGGCAACAACTGCAAGCGTTTGCAATAACTGGCATGAGTCTTTCACATCACTGTGGATTTATTTTGGCCCACTCTTCTTTCAAGAATTGTTTTCATTCAGCCACATTGGAAGGTTTTTGAGCACAAATGGCCTGTTAAAGGTCATGCCACAGCATCCCAATCTGATCTGAATCTAGACTTTCACTAGACCACTTCGAAACCTTGTTCAAAGCCATTAAGGTGGACTTGCTGGTGTGTTTTGGATCACTGTCCTGCTTGAGTGCACTTGAGCTTTAAGTTAAAAACTGACACCAGAGATTCCCCTTCAGGATTTTCTGATAGAGAGCAGAATTATGGTTCTATCAATAACAGTAAGTGGACCAGGTCTTGAAGCGGCAAAGCGGCCAGATCATCACACCACCACCACCACCATGTTTCACTGTTGGTATGATGTTCTTTTTATGAAATGCTGTTAGTTTTGGTTTTTTTTCCCAAAATACATGAAATCATCATTTAAAAACAGATTTTATATCTTTGTCGAATATTAAAATTTGTTTGATGATCTGAAACATTCAAGAGTGACAAATGTGAAACAATAAGACATCAAGAAGGGGGAAAACACAACATTGCATATCTATTTTCATAAATAAATGTAGCGTAAGTGAACCTTTACAATATTTCTAAGACAAATTTATAACAAAAAAGGTTTTTCTAAGGTCTTGTTAATGTCCCAGTTTGTTCTATTTTTCTGTAGGGGTGAAAGATATTTAAAATAACTTTATAGAAGCAAAAGTTTTCTTTCTGATGGCCTTGTTTGCTTTAGTAGCTCATTCAAAGGCCTTTGTTTTATAATTGACTTAAAAACTGCTCGTAGGAGCTTTAATGGTGACACAGAAATATTTGAGCTTTAAATAATTAAGCTGAACCCATTTCGCTGATTTTTATTCTTTCCCTGTCAAGCCTAAGTTTGAAAAATACTTTCAGTAAAAAAATGTCTTTTCTTTCTGCATAAGTGAGAGACATTATTACTCAGATCAAAAGCATTAGTTCTATTTGTGCCATCAGTTTTGGATTCACAGGGGCTTTGAAAGAGCACTTGGAGTTCACATGATGTATAAGTGTATTTCAAAAACATTATTTTAAGTCTAATAATTCCTCCTTCAATCATCCAACCCAACCAGCCGTCACTCTGACCCTAACCTCCTGTGGTGGTTTACGAGGCCATGGGGGAGGACGGATTAATAAAGTCTATAGCTCCACTGGGACAAGGAGCTGGACACTGATACTGGCCCCTCTGGTACGGTCACTGACCCTTAGATGTGGTCCAGACGGCTGCTCATGACAGTTGCTGCGGTTCTACACAAAAAAAGGGAAACCGAGCACAGCCTCTGTACACGCCCTTACTTTAGTTGTGTTTGTTTCTGAGTCAAAGAAGCTGGGAGTGTTTGTATCCGTGGGACTGTCTGTCTTAAACAAGAGCAGAATGGAAAGAGAAACGTTGAAAGAAGAGGTCTGACAGGGAGAATTAAGGGTGTGATGATGAAAAGAAACCCTACTACCCAAGTTGCTGAGTCAGAGTCTTCAGAGACCCCGCTCTGACGAAATGAACCCACAGTACTGTGCCATAATGCAGCCACTGAGAACACCAGAGAGAACAACAAAAAAAGAACAAAGAAAAGGGATGGAAAAAGGAGATCTAGGACACAATAGAAAAAGTTTTATTCTGAGGAGTGATTACAGTTTGCTTTGGCTTGGTGGCCTCAGGGACCACTGAGCGTTGTAGATGAAACTTGTGATTAAACTAAGTCAGAGAGGGTGTTTGGTAAAGCATGAGCGTGAGTATGTGTGCCTTTCTATGTCCTCTCTTTCCTTCATTACTTCAGCCGAGTGTCACTGAAAGGTTATATTGATGAACAGACCTCACTGCTGCAATCTGTCAATGTCAATGAGCAGTCAGTCCATGACTTCATCTCCCCTTTGACGTGTGCCGTAATACACTTGTGTTTTCTCTGGACAACACAATCCGATGAGGAATGGAGAGCTAAAATAAAGCTCATGCTGAAAGGAAACTGGCTTCAACATAGAGAGGGTCAGTGGAGTAAAAGACATCCACTTTATTCACTCCCTCTAGTGGCTAGAATAGTCTGGTTATTAGGATAAATGCTGGTTCTTGGGTTCCATATGAAGTGAGGCATTTCTACCAAAAAGTGAACAACAGAAAAGGCAAAACATTCAACTTTCAGGGCACTTTTTCAGACTAAGAGAATGTTCAAAAAGACAAAAAACTTTCCCAATGGTCCTTTCAATTGACTTTGATGAAAAGCAGGGTCAATGAAAGGATAAGAAAAGATAACTATGTTGATAAGAGAATCCAGCTACAATAACACTAGGCAAACGTTGCAGTGTGAGTCTGCTGTGTAAAAACTACAATCTAAGATGGACTACAAGTAGCACACCAATTACCTGGTGTATTATCACCATGTTGTTTAATGCAGCCGTGGCTTAAACATGGGCAGTCAGTATATAAATCTTACAACTGAGATTTTCATTTATTATCAGTTAAATTTTGTTGTACAGCCCAGGTCCAGACTATCTTACCCTAAAGGAGAAAATAAAAGAAGCAGTGAAACTCCTTAACCTTAACCTTTACCTCGTCTGTGGATTTCAAAAAAATCTAAAGCAATAAAAAGTGTCAACAATATGCTGACTATGACCATTCAGTGTTAAATTATTCAAAACAAACCTTCATCATTCCTTTAAAAGTGGTGGTTTTGGAGGTAGGTTTTGGACCAATGCCAGTAAAATGCTTGTCTTTTTAGATCAAAGGAAATCTTATAATTTGTTTCTCCTCTTTTCTCACTTTGAAACTCAGCTAGACCTCCGTAAGTTGTATTCTTGTGAGGACACTTTAATTACGGCTCTAGAAACACCATCCCTGAGTGAGTGGGGCCATCTCTCTTTCTTCATGAGGTGGCATGGAGGAACAGCTGGGCAGGGTGGGGTTTTGGCAAAAAAAAAAACAACCCCCCCCCCCCCCCAAAAAAAAAAACACATATATGAAGCATGTTTTAGCCTCAAAGCAACACTTAAGCCAAAGCCAGAGCTGAAAACAACAAACCCAGAAGTTTTGGCGTAATTACACAATATATTTGCATTGATTATATTTCATTTTTTGCTACACTTATATTCAGAATGCTGAATATAGGCTTTAAAAATAAAGCTTACTGTACAAAAACCTGTTTCCACCTGTATGACTTGCTGCATTGGTTTTTCAGCCTGTTACTTTATGCCTGCACAACACGTGTATATGAGCAGTGACATCATCTCTATGCGACCACACTGACAAGGAGGGCAGACCCGGCGGGCTCCGTGCAGTCTCAGCCACATTATTATCTGGCATTGCACCCCCATAATCTGCCTCTGCTGTACGCTAGCCTCAAAGCCTCAAACATTGCGTCCACTCCTAAGTGCTGTTACCATATAACAGACAACCACAGTGTTTTCTATAGGATGGGACCGTTTAGAGTAGTTGAGAATGTGTATGAGGATGTGTCTGACTGTGTTTATGCTGTCAAATCTCAGTTGTGAGGAATAACTTTTCCTTATGCAGTGCCAATTCTTAACAGGCCTCTCTATCTTAATATGCCTCCCTTGTCCGTCCCTCCTCCTTCCCTCTGTCCGTCGCCTCTAATGGATTTAGCAGATCCAGCTGGGCACGCCATAACAACCCCTGGCCAAGCTAAACAGGACCCAAAGTCACGAAGGTTCCTGCTAAAAATTGTCCACTTTTCGATCCAAGCTATGTTTTGTTTGCTTTGATGGACTGCAAAGAACTGCATTCACAAAGTTCCTCCGTGGTTGAGAGGTCTGGCACTGCCTGCAGATAGCTGGCAACTTCTCATTCAGGCCTTCAACTCCTTTTCTGTCACCCAGAACAAACACTGGCCATGATCTGGGATTGAGAGAAAAGTCTGACATGAGAATGAATACAGGGAGAAGGTGTCAAAATTTAATACACAAATTAAAAACAGAAATATGATGGACAAAGAGACTGACACTGGAAACAGCTATGTGCAGAGGTCTGCACCAGTTTCTAGTAAGCTGATTAAAAATAAATTCATATTTTAATAATTCAGGCTCAAAACATCAATTAAATGTTGAGCTGATGCTGTAATGCAGCTGCCAGTTTTTAGCCAGGGCTGTAGCTCAGGTTGAAGTACAACGTCTGCTGGTCTGAAAAAAAGGCCCAGCAGGGGTTGAACTTCCTGAGACAGCTAAGGGAGCTCAACTGCCTCAGGAGCTGTTAAACAATTTCTACACAGTCATCATCCAGTCTGTTCTCTGCTGTTCTATCTCTGTCTGGTTTGCAAACAACCAGGAGAAGCAAAGACTGCAATGGACAATAAGGTCTGTGGAGCCAGTTACTGGGATCAACTTCCCCTCCATCAATGACTTGTACCAGTCCAGGATCAGGAAACAGGAAGGTAACATCGCTGCAGAGTAGACCCCACACATCACAGACACAAACTGTTTACACTCCCCAGTGGTAGGTGTCAAAGGGCAGTGCACCAAAACAACCCAGTCACAAAGTCACTCTGATGACCACTCAACAATCACAGAGTCACTCTGACGACCACTTAACAATCATGGAATAACTCTGACTTCCACTCAACAGTCATGGAGTCACTCTGACGACCAATCAACAGTCATTGAATCACTCTGACAACCAATCAACAGTCATGGAGTCACTCTGATGACCACTCAACAGTCATGGAGTCACTCTGACGACCACTCAACAGTCATGGAGTCACTCTGACATCCACTCAACAGTCATGGAGTCACTCTGACATGCACTCAACAGTCATGGAATCACTCTGATGACCAATCAACAGTCATGGAGTCACTCTGACGACCACTCAACAGTCATGGAGTCACTCTGACGACCACTCAACAGTCATTGAATAACTCTGACGACCACTTAACAGTCATGGAGTCACTCTGATGACCACTCAACAGTCATGGAGTCACGCTGATGACCACTCAACAGTCATGGAATTACTCTGACGACCACTCAACAGTCATGGAGTCACTCTGACGACCACTCAACAGTCATTGAATAACTCTGACGACCACTTAACAGTCATGGAGTCACTCTGATGACCACTCAACAGTCATGGAATTACTCTGACGACCACTCAACAGTCATGGAGTCACTCTGACGACCACTCAACAGTCATGGAGTCACTCTGACAACCATTCAACAGTCATGGAGTCATTCTGACAACCACTCAACAGTAATGGAGTCACTCTGATGATCACTCAACAGTCATGGAGTCACTCTGATGATCACTCACTCTCTTCCTGGATGTTAAGAGGCACAGGTCGTTAATAGTATCCAACAGACACTGCTTGGTTTTGCAATATTTTGATCTAGAACAGAGAGATACATTCATGAAGGTTGTGCCAGGTAAAACTTGCATACAACCATTTGGGAAGAGTAATAGCCTACAGTCACGAGGAAAAGGCTGAGGATAGCACTGCAATTGTTACGGACACTCAGCAAACAACTCTGACATTGTTTCCCTGCTGTTGCCAAGTAAGTTGTGTCCTATTTTGCCGTTTTCCAACTGAATTGAATTAAAATTTGCATTTTCTTTTTTTAAATTAGCTGCTAGGAACATCCCTAAACACAACCTTGTCTTGCATATTCAAAACAAACATGCAAAATAAAACATGCTATCATGTCATGCAGTATGTAGTGCTAAGGTATGCTGTTTCAGGGCCATTTGAGAGTACAACAGTCTTTTTTATGACGTTTCTCTGCAAGTGTACAATTACAGGGTGGCTGCAAAAACATTAAATCTTCAAATGACCGAGAATGAAAGGTTAGGCTAGGTTGTGGTGAAACAGGCTGCAGCCATCTGCAGCAGTAAAAGGGTCTGTGAAAAGATGCAGGGCTGAGAGTCTTGCGGGGGGGGGGTAAGGATGTGGGAATGCTTTTGCATCTCAGTTTTCATGTCGTTTGGGTTGTGTGTGTGCTTAGAGGGGCGACAACTATGACCCCCGTCTCGCCTTGAGTGGCCTTTCCCGGATCTCTGGATATAGACGTCCCGTTTCCAAAACCCCAGCTGTCACCATGAGCACACACATGTTGGGTGTGTGTGTGTATTTAACTCCCTTTTCATTTTTTGTTTCCTTCATTTAAGACTTTATACTTATGTGGATATCAGTTTCATTTTATTTACATAACTGACTCGATTAAAATAGAATTGACCCCAACCCAGTCATTTTAAGTGTGGTAGCATCAGCCCCTCAGACAGCCAGACGACTACTGTCTGGACACACACTAAAATATACATGCACGTGCTGCACCGAACCTCAATCAATATTAATGCGACTATGCCCCTAAGAGAGTTCAGTGTAGCATAATTGGGTTCCCCCCACCCAGGGGAAACCTGCAGCCGTAAAAGCTCTCACAACCTGAACCTATCAGGTTTTGAAGACTTAGATTGTAAGTAGGTAAGTTTGAATTAATTATGACAGGAGAAAATATTCTTGGTCATTCTACTATATCTCAGTACGTTGATCTAATAAATGGTGGCAACCAATCCAACCCATAAATGCTATAACACCATTAAACTGTACCCATAGTGGAGTTCAGTCCCACGTTATCTAAATGCATATTCCTTACAAATGTGGCACCATCTAAAAGTGACATACAGGCTTTATTTTTAACATTTATTGCCAAGGAGAATTATTACAACAAAGAAATAATCTACCAAACACAAATCTCCATTCTTTATGTCAGGGCTGGACAATTAATCGCAAATAAGATTTAATTGCAATATGGCATGCTGCAATTTACAAATCGCAGACTTTGCAATACTTCTTTAATTGAAATGTGTCAAAATGCCAGTTTAATACATTCTTTTTGCAGCGGCAGCAGAGATTTTCTGCACATTTTGCAAACATTCAAGTGTCATTTTTTTCAAATGGTTTACAAAAATTATCCTTTCCGTGTTTTATGTATGTTTTTCTCAATTAAAATGAGTGAGATAGAAACAATAATCCCAATTCAATAAAGTTATTGATGTCAAATTTGCAATATGAGCAACAATAACTGCAATTAGATAGATTTTTTAAAATCGTAGTTCATTCTATCCAATATCCATGAAGCTTAGCATTAGCTCATGCAATTCATACCCCTAGCTGTGATTGGCTGTCCCTCTGCTGCCTCAGTGAGGCAGCAGAGGGAGAGGTGGGGGTGGAGGCAGGGGGCCACGTCATCACAGCTCACAGTAAGAATGTGCCAGCAGTCTTAGACTTAGGTTACAGCCTTAAGTACAAGATTATTTCCTTACTACATTTTTCCAAGACAAGTGCAAAGTAATCAAAACAACAGTTTTATTCCCCGATGAAATAAGTAAAAAGATTTTTGTTTTGTTGTGTTGTTAAGTGAGGCTTCCTTTATTGGTTTGGCTCCATACTTTCATTTGGATGTGAAATGATGCATTAAAAACTAAGATAAAATGTTGGTCTTTGTTAAAATATGTTTGATTTTCAGCCAAAAGAAAACCAGCCAATGTTCTTTTATGTCCATATTGATAGGTTCTATGTTATTTTTGGACATTTTTCAATAAATCAATTCTAACCCTGCAATATCAACTGGTTCTGAGAGCTCTAGAAATTCAAAATTCCTCAGAGTTTTGAGATATGATCTCCACTTTACTAATTCATTTTGTAGCTTTTGGTTGAAGTTATCCGATCAAACTTAATTCACTATTTTACTTTAACAGAAAGTCATGTTTCACTTATGTTTTTGTATTTCCTTTCCAAACATTGTAACTCAACTCCACTGGGATATTAGTTGGGGAAAAACAACTGCAGAAGACTTTGAAACTCTACAGCAGCAGAAGCATTACAATTTCAACCTGGTTTGGTGACTCAGATTTATTTATTTACACACAGATTGGCTGTCAAGCTGGATAGTAACCCACTTGCATCAGGTCCCCGGTGACAAATTGTCCCAGATTTAACTGCCCAGCAGACTAGGAAGAGAAAGAAAAACTGCTTTTAAATACGGGGAAAGTGGGGGACAAGGAATTAGAGATGAGGAGGAAAAGTTTGATGTTGTTTCCCTGAAAATATTACAACAGAAACAGAAAAGAGGAAGTTAAACTAAGTTTGAGTGCTGGCTGAAACACAAAGACGCACAGACTGACACACTGGGATAAACTGTGTCCCCTCTGGACAGTCATTGAAGCAGAAGAACAAGCGAACAGCCAGAAGTGATTCACTAACCTTCAAGGCCAAGCAGCCAAGTGGATGTAGTGAGGTTTGATTCTCTGATGGGATAAAAGGATGAAAAATTGACATGTGAAAAGAAAAGATTTGGCTTTTTTTAAACCAATTTAAAGAGTACAAGGCCAGCAGAATCAGAAATCAAAAGCATAGTGAGATGGTGAAAGTGTAGCAGCAGCTGCCATCCACCATCACTCATCACCCCTCCCTATCACAGCATCTTTAATATCTCACAAGGGCAAATAGATCTGAACCAAACCCACAGCTCTCTGTCAGACATCTTAGTTTAAAACTGACATAAATACACACGAACACAGTTTTCTTATAATACGCTAATACAGCCCAGAGTAGAGAACATCTTAACAATGACTGGATGTAATTACACCTCAGGAAATATTCTTATTAGTGGTGAACGTGGAAGACATTAAAACTTAATGGCTTCGTTTGGCAGCACATTGGACTTTAGACATGCAGTAAAGCCGACAAACACACAGTTATAATCATGTTTAAGTTATATGGGTTTTTATATTCAGTAGGTTGTATGCTTGATGTGAAATTGAATAAGTGTCAGTATATATGTTGATGTTAATTGATGTTATAAATTTAAGTAAATGCAAACCAGTCTGGACTCTCTATGCAAAAAATCCTATTCAATTCTAACAATATGTCTTTGACTTTAATTTGTGCATAAAACCGTTTTGACAACAGACGCACCCAGTGACTACTTTCCAAGGTGATTAATCTAGATTCAACTTGTCTTAATAGTGTGTTTTAAATTAAAGTTAAGGGGAAATAAATCTTTTTAAGTCATTGTCCATATGAGCCGAGTTATTTTTCAGACAGAGAGGAATCACAGCTTATCTATTTTGTATTTATTTTACATTCATTTGACATGGGCACACGTAACATGTCTCTGCATGTAAATGCTGTCAGATATATTGTCAGCGTGTGGCTAAGGTCATCATTGCTAGCAGCACCAGCCTTTAGTCCTTGCATGTTAACGTCCACACCACACTGCATTCAGTATGGCAGCCGCATACAGCTTCATGTCTATTTTCCAGAGATACCATCCACTGTTCCAGCATCTGGGTATCAGGGTGAGCCGAGGAGGAAGGTTATGATAGTTTGGGTTTTACATTAGCTCTTATTTTGTTGTCAATTTTTGTTTCCAAATTCAGAAATTTTAGTTTAATTTGATTTGGTTTTAACCCTGGTTTGTTAGTTTAGTTTAGTTTTCATTTTTGGGAGGAAAAAATAAAAATAAAAGTCATTTTAGTTTAGTTTTGCTACATGTTTTTTTTAATCCTTAAAGGCAGACATCAATACACAGTAAATAAATGGAAAAGTATCTGAAAAGTATCAATTCAGCCTCTTCTGAGTCTGTTTTTTATAAGTATTCAGAACTAAGTACAACATGGGAGAGGTTAAGTGTGCACACAAGATCAGCCAAAAACAGATCACAAATACTGCAGAGGGGGGAAAGTGCATCAAACTACAATAACAATGTAGTTTCCCAGATTAGATAGCACCACTAGGTCCTTGGATGGTCATCTCCTCAAAATCTGACTAAATGGGTTTGGCATATTTATCCCAGTTGGTCCAAAGTTGAGCAAAACATCTTTCGACACGAACAGAAAGTGATCCTCTCCTAGTTTTTATTAGTTTTAATGTTAGTTTTAGTTTCATCATTTCATTAGTTTCAGCAATAAAGTCACAGAATCATGTCTAAATAAACTGCAAATCAATCCCTGAAGAGCAAAATAATCTACTGTTGACATACTGTTCCCGTGTGAACTCGCAGCTCACCCATGATTAACCCTCTTGCACCAAGCTGACCAGAGCTGCATTGTGTTGTGCATCGCTCTAGACACACTTCCAGTGTGCAAGGTCACTCGGCCTTCGGCGCAGCCAGTGTAAGTGGAAATTACAGTTACACTGTTTTTGCTGTAAATTTATTCCATCCTTACATGCCAGACCACAGCCCATAACCCAAAGTTAACCTAATCATAAATCTACATCCTTAAATTCAAATATTTTTTCTGTCTTTATGGGGACTCAGGCTAGAGTCCCTCTGAAACGTGAGTCATCACCAAAAAGACATGAAACCAAGCTCACCCTCAAACACACAGTCATTTCAAAGCATTTGTTAATGAAGGAACAAAGGCCAAGTTCAAAGACAAAACACTCATCTGATAGCCAAAACAGGGTCAGAAAAAAGAAACCAAAGGCCTGTATTGAAACTTAAACACACACTTAGAAGAAAAACTCACAAGAAAAACACACTTTAATCTTTTCTCTTATTCCTCTCAATCAAAGAATCAGCATTATTGTCCTACTGAAAACCTGTCACAAGGTTGTTTCAGGTCATGTAACTGCTTCAGTAAACATTAATCAAAGTAATAAAAAGTGCAGTTCAGTGCCGGCTTACATTTCTTTCTTTCTATTAAGGATAAAAGAGGTCGAGTCTTCCTTAGAGAGTGGATTTAATTTTACTGTCTGGGAAAGCCTTAAATTTTGCTTCTTTGGCTGACTGATCTGGGAAACTATCGACATCAGTAATTACTCATCTCTGGTTTAGAATATGGGACAGTGACTTGGCTTATTAGTTATTAAATTCTCCATCAACTCAGTTAGCTGGCACTCCGACAGCTGCTCTGAGAGAATGCCTTTGTATCGTGTTACTCTGTTATGGTTTTTTGTGGTAAGCCTGGGAATTAAGTCTGTCTGTCTTTGTTTTAATTTGCTCTGGAGAATCTAACAGACATCACTGATCGGCAGTTGATAAAACACTGATGAAATGATGATAAAAGGCAGAGATGTGACAGATGTGTTTGAGGCTCGAAATGAAAAGTTTAGCCAAAGACTTTTCAAAGCACTTTGATTTCATTACAAATTATCAATCAAAGATAACACTTTGAGATTTAACACAGTCATGAAGTCACACAAAACTTTTCTGTAGCCAATCTTTCCTTTCCCATCCTTCTGTCTCAAACCACACATCTACTCTCTGGATCTCTTAACTTGCATAACACGTCGCACTACCTGTGCTGTGCTGCCCTACATGCAGCACACAGCCCGCTGCGAGTGTTTGAAGTTACCAGGAGCTCAGATCATCTCACTTACTTCATTAAAAACACATGAGACACTACACAGGCTCTCTCTCTTCCTCTCCCAGTTTGACTTGCTTGCCTTAGAGCTCAGACACTTCCCATCCATCAAACTCCCAGATGGGCAGAAGTTACCACATTTCATTCATCTTTGCTCTGAGCATTTCTCGCATTTATCTCTTCCTATGACTAATGAAATTAATGTATCACTTCGTTCAGAAACATGCGTGTACATACTGAATACATGCCTGCGCCAGCAGTCCCTTCAGTGGGAAAGAATCCTTCAAAAGTGAAAGGGGGAAATGCTGGTGCATGAGATGCTCAAACAACTTATCAATCAACTGATACGCAGAAAATTGAGAAATATAATAGGCACTGACCACAAAACACTCCTTAAACCTCACAAATGTTCTGTTTATTGACATTCAAACTGTAACATGTTGTTTGTAATCGCAGGATCCTGAATGCCCAGAGGGTTAGGCAGTTGGGGACAGCCATTAAGAATGAATGGAAATGAAGAAAGTAGTACTTTATAACTCTAAATGGAGTCATCATTCATCATCAGAAAATGTCTACATATCTTGAGTACGACCCCCACATTTTACAAAAAAAGGGAATTTTTCCATGGTTTAAAAGATTTACCTGGTGATCACTATCACAATTTACTGAGCTAGAGGCAAGTAAAGCCCCTTGAACATATAAAAAAATCCTCACATTCTTACAAACATGCTTTTAATTAAAATGGTTAGGTATCAACCAAACAGACTTTGTTGGGTGAGTGACCGAGTAAAGATGTACCGTTCAACAACAAACCTGTGCTACTAAACGGCTCTTTAATGTGAGCCACTGTAGCTAGCCCCTGCTTGAGTGCCAGTTTCCTTTCCTCCATCCTTTGTTGCTGTTTAATCCACATTTGAAAAAAATAAACAACGACCACATTAGGACATCAAACACATTGAAAACCAGCTCTACTGAGCTAAACCAAATGACATGGGTCTCTAAAAGTAGACGGATTTCTTTTGTGAATATGAACCATACACAAGCATTGTGGGACATCGCTCACCCAGGCTTTAGACAGAGGCATTTTTAATTCATGCCTGCAGCCATATCTCTCTGAGATTTTAAAGCTTACTGTTCTGACAGCCACTCTCACAGACCATTCATCTGAGACACCATTTATTTCAGAATGGAGGTACCATAATATCCTGGTATATAATTTTACAGTATAATGTTTTTTTTAAATAACTACATGCAATCATTACAGACAAAGAAACATCTCATAAATATAACAGACAAAGGTCAGGGTTTAAAATGGGATTAAATTCTGTCTAGACCTGTTTTAGAAGTCGTAACATGAACAGTGGCTCACTTTAGCTTTGTTAGCTTTTGCTACAACCAACATACCTATGCTAGATATGTAACTAATGCTGCTATATAAGCCAATGTAGCTAAGTTAGCTTTAGCACCTTGAGCACCTGCACCATGTGTTTTATCAAACGTACCTACATAGAGAACATACCTACGTAGACAACATGTGAGTTTAGGATTAGCTACGTTAGCTACATTAGCTACATTAGCTACTTAACTTACACTGTGTTAGAATGTTTTCATGGAGGAAAGCTTTTCTTCCTGTAAGCAGAGTGTTTACTCTGCTTTATTAAAGATTTTGTAATCAGGTTTTACAGGTCAGGTTTTTGACTTTTAACTTTTGGTATCCTACCCATTACCTTAACACTTATCATAACCCCAAACGCAAGTTTAATCCTATTGTATTTTCAAAGTTTTAGTGTGTATTTCTGCTCTGAAATAGACTGCATCTCACGTGAACTGTCTGTGAGAGTGGCTGCCAAAGATGCAGGGTCTACAGCCCGACCCCATTCCAATATTTGAATACCTTTGGGGCACAAAAGTAGCTTAAGCATAAAGGATGTTTATATTTTTGCACTTTGAACACTTGGCATGGTTGTAAACAGCTCAAAACATGGCCTTTTGGGACCATTTCTCTATGCAGAAATCAACACTTGCCCCCCAAAGGGTGTTCTCCACTGCTGCATGGCGTCATCTCCAAATAATCTTACATGGTGGGGGATGCTTTGGAGGTTTGGACTGTTCACTGCTAAGAACTACTTTTTAATACATTGGATTTTTGATTAATGCACTTTCATTTGTTTTGATTAAATAAAAAAACACTGAAGAGGGTCATGGCTTAAAAATGTTCCATCTATGTCATAAGTCTTGCACTCAGAAGATGAATGTCTAAATGGCACAAACACATTGGCAATGTTTTGGTATTAAAATGATGTAGGTATTAAGGAAATTAACTGCAATATTAAATAACTAAAAATGACAAACGTCCCAATATTGGGGATCTGTGTTGCTTAAAACAGATAATACTGTTTGATTTTTATTTCTAAGTTTAAAGTTCTGGCTGCTCTAACTGGTTATTTAAAAATTTATGACACACATGGTTAAGCGATTAGTCAGAAAAACACTAAAGAGATTTATTACTGATTGAATTTGTCATTGGCTGCACCTCCATCAATATTACAGGTACGTCCAGAGGCCAGCTGCTTGCGTGTCTATGTGCAGGTAGAGAAAAAAATTACGTTTCCATCCATGTACTGAAACGAGAAACCCAGACTTCCAATGATCTTGCCGCACTTTGGCACTTGTAAGCCGATGTCACAGGTCCAACCCACGGCAGAGAAACTTGAGACAACACCAGGCTTTAGAGGACTTCCATCTGCAGCTTCCTCCAGGAATATATTAACAAGCCATTTCCAACAGTCATTATCCCCAATCCTGATAATGGGCCAGTTTAAGGAGTGGTTACGTTATGCCGGCCAGTTTGGATCAACATTTGTTGTCAAATTAGAGGACTGTAAGATGTCTTTTTTCAAATTTTGGTCAGTGTTTGTAGTCTTTCCCACTCGTCTGACCTGATCATTATCCTGGCTGGATCCCTACTGCTTGGACAAGGACCATGAATAATGATGATGGCAATTACTTTGGAAGTTGGCCTCAGAACAAACAAAAAATGACTGTGCACCATCTCAAAACTCCAGTAAGTCAATCACTCTGCATCTGACAGGAGACTCCGGTCATTTCCTCTGATTGGCTGAGTCCGTTGTGGAATAATATCTTCTGCAGAGCAGCAGATAGATAAGTCTTTGTACTGTTAGTAGGAAGGTAAGATGTGTATTTCCTCAGGGAAATGACTGCAACATATTGTCAAAAAATAAGCTCCAGTGAAAGCTGGAAGATGACTGAAGAGTTATAACTGCTAAATATCTGGGATTTATTTATTTGAGCAGATTGTATTTTATATAAAATATTACCATAACCACAAATTGCAAAGCACAAAACTCATAATTCAGACATTATCTCCCAAAGGTGTAGAGGAAAGACTGAAAGACCATGGATTAAGATCCAAGGGCAGCCAGCAAAAATAAACTCAATAAATCAGAACTGTATGCTGTCATCTAGGCTCATCTTTATAGAAATTCCACAAATGCATCAATGCACTACCAGCTCAGATATTTGAGGCAACACTTTCTGTGCATGTAAGCACACAAGACTTTAATTTTACAATGCTGTAATTAAATTTCACGACTGTTATCACAGCAAGATGGCAGATTTGGTGATAATAGCTACCATGGCAACCTGGGATCCCTTCAGGGTACAGCTAATGAAATGTGGTGCAATCAGCAGAGGGGATTCCTTATCAATGAGGATCTTATTTTCTGTCTCTACAACTAAAGCTAATAATAACCGCCCAGCCTTCCTGTGGATGGATGATGCAAACAGAGGTGGCTTTCCAGGAAATCAAAGCTACTCCCTCATGCAATACTGCAGCTTAACAGTTCACATGCTGTCTTATAAACTAAACTTACATGAAATCCCCTCAATATTGAGGCTTTCGCATTTGTAACGTCTTAGACGGTGGTCTGGGAGGTAAATAAAAACACCAACGCTAACCCGAGGCATCAGCAGGGAATGAAAGATGGAGGGTAAATATTTCCTCTTGCTACATGTAGAAGCAAGGAGGAAGAAACAATGGTTATTGTCTGACATGTTGTTTTGATGTAAGAGTTAAAAAGGTGCCACTACTAGTTTGATAATTCAACATTTCTAGCACTGGGATTAAGGTTGGGAACGTGTCCTGGTTCAGTCAGTGAGGAAAGATAAAGGAGCTGTGTATGTAGCGTGTGTGTCAGAATCTGTGTGTGTGGATGAAAAGGAGGGGGAGACGGGGTCACTGAGTCACTTTCCGATATTTGTACTCAGACGCTGGACTCAAAACAAAACCCAGGAAAAAACAGTCCTGCAACACAATCAGACAGATTTCGGTTTGAGCTGCAACATTTGGGTGGGAAGATGCTTTCTGTTTGTATTCCTGTTTCTCTCTTGGCAGTGCGCCATCATTGAAGTTGATGAGCTGAAGAAGATTTTATAGTAAAGCCTTCAACAGATTCCTTTGCAATATTTTATACATGGCATCTCTGTAACAATAAGGACATTTGACCCCGTGAGAAAGTGGTTGGAGGATAAAATCATGCACATAATGAAACATGACTGAAAAGACAAATTTGACATCTTTTTGGGTTTTATAGCAGCCACAAGGAGGACAATAGAATAAACAGTACAAGAAGAATTTCAGCATCAATGTGGGTGGCAAATTTGCTATTTGATTACTCTACAAAGTTTAAAGTAAACCTTCAGTATTGTTTGAGATTTGCAGAAGAAAAAAGTCCAAACTTGGACATTCCCTGAAGTAATACCATTAGAATAAACAAAGATATATCCCTACAGGCTGTGTTATATTTCATTTTGAGAAAAGGCTAAATTGGTTAAAGCTCAAGCAAAGATTTTTCTGTGTTTCCCAGCATGAGTCTGATGAGAGATTACAGGACTTAAGAGGTGGAATAAGATAAAGAAAACCCTGATCCATGTGATACAGCTATGATATAATATTTTTTTGCACTGTGACTCACATGAATGGCACGAACAAGGGCAACATGAAGGGAATTCATAGAGCCAAAGCATAAAGGAGTTTTTGTCATGTACATATTTTAGGGATGCGCATGGTCAATCGCTAAAATCGTTAAATTTGTTTATCAAATTAGTCAACTCAGGAATTACGAGTCAGTTAAACAAATTACCCATCATTTTTATAAACACAGGCTTGAAATCCTGGATTATAATGCTCTTTTAAACTGTAATGAACCTCCTGCCACTAGAGGCCGCTGTAGCTTCAGTTAATGGCCGCTGATTTCCTGTCTGGCACTTCAGGGATGCAAACCTTAGTGGTCAGCATGTAGTAGGAAGAGTGGTATGACAGTTCTCTCAAGTAGTAAATGAAAATAAAGTGGTGTGTAGGCTGTCGAGGGTTGAACTCACGTATGACTTCCATCCAAAGTGAAAAGAGGCCACATATCAAAGCATGATATTAATCTGCAAAGAGGAACAAAGGCTGGCGGCACTAGCTTGTTATGTTAGCCTTGCTGTAGAGAGTATATCTGGCTAACGTCACATCCGCTGACACTATGACTTTGTGAGGAATTTAACTGTTTTCTAAGGATTTTTTCTTCTTAAGACTAGTCGGTTAAACAAAACTTAAATGAGCGTTGAGTTGAATAGGAAAATAGATGCTTAGGAACATCCTTAAAATATTTAGTTCAGTTGATTTTGGTTTTACACTGTGATTACTGCAATGGACTTTACGTGACAAACCTACATGATATCAACATCAACTATATGGGTTGTGTGTCTCTATAGTTTACAGTGATCGGTTAGTTAGCTGGCGGGCTCTCACATCGGTATGTTGAATAATGTGAGTAGCTTGTACATAACAAAAAATAATGAAATCGTCATTTCCGCCATTATTTTATGTTGCTTTGGTACTACCAACAGCTCCAACACAAAGAGCAGTACCGAGGACTAAGTCGAGTTCCTTTTATTCGCTTTATTGTTAGATGACTTTATGGTCTTCAACAGGAAAAGAGAAGACAGTCTGTAATCCTGCAAGCCATGGCAACACGGACTCGGAAGAAAGGGTAAGTGTTTTTCATAGAGGATCATGCATTGTCATATACTGCTGCTGCAGTTTCTTTTCTTCAGGTGGCGCTGTTCTCTCATATCCTCACTCTTTCACACCCTCTGAGTTTTATGTGTTTTTTCCAGTTGGCCACTAATAACATCATCAGACCAAACGTCAACAAGATATTTGGTTTCCTCTTCTCCCCACTTCCGCAGCTCATTTTGTGATTTTGGATTTTCTTTTTCTGGTTCTCATGCTGTAATTTTTTGTCATTAATATGAAGGTCCACAACTTTCAAAATAATGTTTTCACACAGGGCAGTCGGTCTGGTCTGGACCAAGACCACCTCTTTTGGTCAGACCAAGGACGGGCTGTTTGGTCTGGACTATGGTCCAGGAGAGGTTTCATACCTGTCTTCAAGGTTTAGATCAATGATGCAGGTGTGAAAACACCTTGAGACAGAATAATGTCAAACAGCAGTGAAAAGTATGGAGCTGACAGTCAGCTGATCGCAATTATCGCTTCCCAGTTCCAACAGCCAATCACAGCTCTTTCTGTCAACACAGTGGTTCATTCCATATAATGCACTTCTCACTATTTCCTTCTTGTATTAATGTTGATGCATCATGCTGCTGCTGCTGCTGCTGGCAAAACTTCACCTCCTCCACCCCAGTCTCCTCCTTTATGGCATAAAATGTGTTGCATCCTCATATTCAGACTCATGCAACTAGGGATTAATTACTTATTAACCAATTTTATTGTATTCAATTTGCAATGTCATAAATGTACCACCTTCTTAGATTTTCTAGCTCTGTACTTCCTGAAAAATGAAAGCATGCTGCTAGACAAACCCAAGCAGCATCTTTTGAGCAGAGCCTTCTCTGCAGATTAAAACTCTGTATCCACTGTGCAGTAAAATGGTTCAATGTGTGACAAGAGTGCTTGTCCTTTGGAGTGGCAGTGAGGTTCTAAAATGAAGCACCAAAATCTGTTATGTAATACGGTATGGCAGGTAACGAATGTGTTGGTACCGGTACTATGTTGGTACCAGATTTCGATACTCATCCCTAATCCAATGATCTCACACTGTGTCCTACTGCTTGAAATGTTTTGTTAGTTACCCTGTGATTCCTATCACTACTAGTGGTTACAGTCAATCACATCCTCAAAAAGGAAAGTAATGGGGCAGTCTTGTGGATGTATGTTCTGAACCAAGCTTTAATGAGAACCATGACCCTTAACCAGCAGAGTCATACCTTGTCCTAACAACACATGACAGAAGTGTCAGCGACAAAATCAGCTTGATGACGCTGATTCCTATAGCAGTATCCTGACAGCATGCAAGCATGGTTTGACATTGAAACAGGGAAAAAATAATGGAAGAGAATGATGAAAAGGCATCAGGAGGGTCTGAAAGGATATTTTCTCGATGTTCTTTTACTTTCCTCACTCAACAGAGCTTGTCAGCTTGTTTCACAAACAGGAGACAGTTGTTCACCAATAGTATCAATCTCCATATCTGATATGCCCTGTCAACATGAAGGAAAAACTATATGTCTCACAGCCATCAAAGCCACACCATTTTCCTGCATTCACCTAGACATCATACTGTCTACAAGGGAAGCCTAAAACTCCCAGGGTGGAGAATTAAATTTTTAACAGATGCGGCGTGGACAGCGAGCATGTGATGCTGTGCGATGTGATATGATGTCTGACACTCGCATGCTGTTAGGACACGGTGTCAGCATTATGCCCATCCTTTAAGCTACACTGAACCATGAAGTGGAAGGTAAACAGCACTGTTTGCTTTGGTGATCAGCTCAACAAAGACCTGACACTGGATTAAATGAATGGAGTGACATCAATTAGCACAGATGTAACTGACACCTCAACTGCCAAAACAAAACCAGCAAGCTCTAAATGCTACAGATCAGGTCTAGACTGAAATTTAAAATGTCTTCTTTTGAGTTAGCTTTGAAAAATCTATATTATAACTTCAACAATCACACCAACAACCCACTAAACTCTCAACACATCTTGATTGACTTTGGGAGTAGGCAGAGTTTCTTACAGCTAAAGCAGCCGATGTCAGTAATTATAAATTGCGTGTACAAACATAAGCCATACATGGGTGCAGCTGCACCAACTGATATCCATATGGTTCCTGTTTGAAAATGTCCTGCTGTACGCCTCATCACTCCGCAAGAAAAACTCTTACTGCCTGTTTGCTGAGCTGGAGCATACAGCACCATGTAAGTGGATAGTGTAATAATGCAAAGATCCATATCCCTCCAAACACCAAAAAACCAGGAGCCGTGGATGCTTGTGGACACCAGATATGACTGGAATAGCTATTGTGGTTTATGCTCCTGGGTGCCCATATTTAACTTTTGAGCATGTAAACATCTACAGGCAGAGCTGGCTATATATACACTTAATGCTAGGAAAAAATGTGCCACAATCTATTTGCTTGACATCAGAACCACCAAAACTCCTCTTGGACCTATTGTTTTTGTAGGATTGCAGATAATATAGTTCACCATCATCTGCTGAGATAGTCCCTCTGCACTCTTTTGGTTCTGTTTTCATAATCAGCCAAAAAAAAAGGGAAAGTTACACTACAATCAGAAGAGCCCTGCTCTCGTCTAATGCCTTGCTTGGAGGCATAATTCAGCGCTTAAAATTTCCTCCACTAGTTTTCCTTAAGCTCAGAAAGTAGTCCACAGCATGCTGGCCCACTTTGAACACATCATGGTGTTTCCTGTAAAGTGGTTAAGTCTTCCCTGCAACACAAAGTGTAATCCCTGTAAAATGGAAATCCTAGGGAGGAAGCCACTGACTAACTCTTATTAAATATTTCCATAAGACATAAAGCCTTGCTGTTACCTAACCCCCTTTTATTTTTAGCTTTTACTTTGAAAGGTGTTCCACTTTTTTAGCTGTCTACTTTGCTGGATTGGCCATAAATGGTAATCAATAATCAATACGAAGCTGCCTGCTGCATCACCATGATACATTGGTAACAGCATTGTGCTCCCTCTCATATAGTCCCCCTACATCCTATAGCCTGAGTATCTTGCAGCTCATGAATGCAAGGTGCAGATGCAGGATGAACCCATTCATAAGGGCTAATTTTTCTACCTTTATCTCTGACTGATCAGATGCATCAGAGAAATAACAGAGCTGTCACTTACATTCATCGGACGTAGCTTTGGATGTGCTCTCTGGTTATCCCCCTCCAACACTGATTAGTATGCAACGGGTTTCCAATTCTCCCCCACAACGACAGACAATCCACAGGGACAAAAAATCTTGAATGGAGCAGTGCTGACCTGCTGGACTGGGCGTCTTTTGTTTTTACATAATATCCACTTAAATGACAGTTGAGCCAATTCCGCCAATTTTTGAATCCGGTAGTCCTCCAGTGAAGGGTCCTTCTTTTTTCGGCGTCCCCTTCCCCGTGTCAGGTGAGCACGTCTGGATCAGCTGGAAGCTCTCCGGTTTCTGTGGAAAAAAGAAGCGGTTTCTTCCCCTGCAGTGCTCTGCTGCTAAACGTTTCAGTCCGCTTTTTTCTCCCTCTCAGCATCCAGTCACTCAGACACGGCGTGAGCGCGTGTATGTGTGTAAGGATACAGCGGCTTGAGGGGACTGTGCACCTCTGACGACTGAAAGCCGACTCCTCCGCCACAAGGCCCAGACCCCCCCCCTCCTCCTACTCCTCTCCTCCTCCCTTCACCGACTTGGGTTGCTAATTTATTCGGGTAGCTAACACAAAAGGGGGGACAGAGGAGGAGAGGCAGGCTGTGGAGTACAGTGAGGACTGAGCAGAGAAAGGGGGAGGCTGGAGAGAGGACTTTGGTGCCCCCCAGCTCCCTTCAGTGGAAGTTTTCTTTGAGACAAAGGAGAGCAGCGAGCATCATCAAAGGAGGAGTTTAGCTCAGCATGCTACCCTAAAAAATGCATGCAAATGAGCCATGACAACGACCTCTTCTTTTCTTCTTTAGAGAGAATGACTTTGTTTTTAAATGATTCAGGGGGACGTACAAGTCACAAACTTTACGAAGAATATGTTTTTATTACTGTTATTTTACATATTATTTAATTATATCTTTCTTAGGAACTATAAAATAATTATCAGATTTCATCTGCACATATGTGTAACACTGAGACTATAGGCTACTCTTACAGTAGGCCTATCTTTCCACTTCTGTTTTGTTTTTTGCTTATTTCCCTACATTACTTTATTTTTTAATACTCTGTGCTTGTGCTTTATTTCTTTTGTTGCAATATTATTTCATTCCTATTTCTTAAGTATACTGTTGTAAGCTGTTCCGTTGTAGAGCATTTTCCCTCCAGGATTAATCGTGTATTTCTGACACATTCATTTCAGGTTTCAAGTTTGCCATGGTCATAGAAATGAAGAAAAAGGCTGGGCCCATAGGCGGAGCAAGGGGGTGGCTTATGAGGCTTAAAGACCCTGTAAAGTGAAAATGAATCTGTGTTTAGGTTTCTTGTATGACAGGTGTTATGAACCCCTAAATCAAATTTCAGTCACATAAAACATCTCTAAGTTTATAAAATTGAGCTTCAGATTAATGAGAAATGAGGCAGTAGAATCTGCTCCAGGATGGTGTGGGTGTGTCTGTTGAATGAGCTGAAGCCACGCCCACTCAGGAGAAATACAATCCTGTCAGGTTTGAAAAAAATGTTACAATCTGAATGTTGACCTTATGTTTAGTCTTCTCTGGCAAAAAGAAGAGACAAAGTCTGGCTTTAAATCTCCTTGTTATGATACTTTAAATGATCCGTAGACCACTGTGGCTGATGGATTTGGCAAATTTACCTCAAAATGAACAAAAAACAACATTTAACTGACTGTACTGAGATGAACTGCTCTGTGATTTTATATCGAGTTAAAGGGGCGGGGTCATTCCCTCCTGTGGGCTCAGGACATCATGAGCCCACATATTGGCCCTGCTCACATGAAACCAAGCCAGGAAAGCGGTGAAAAACTTTCTAAACAGTCTGTTTTTTTACCTTGAAGAGCTTATGCACTCACTGCAGTATGAAAAGTACTTTCAACATTGCTATTAAAAAATAAAACTTTCAGCATTTTTGTGAATAAATCAACATCTGTAACCCTAATTGTTGTTTTTTATGTTTGTTGTTTGTAAATGGATAGTTTCAATTGTAAACTTTTTAAGTTTATGAACTTACTTTTACTAAGCCCTTAAATGTGATTTTAGTCCTTTATCCACCTTGTATAACTTTTGCTTTACTATACATCCACCCATACTGATATTGGCATATGTATATATGATTATTTTTGTAGTACTCTGTCATATTCTCTAGACCATACGCATGCATGTGGTTGAAAATAGGGTAATTTCTTCTGTACATATTGCTTAACTTATAAGTATATCTTTAAGTTTTGCACCAACTTCAATGAGTTGCTCCAGGTGGTCTTGTTCCTGAGTTTGGATCCCAGATACTCTTGTTTGAATATCTGCATATAAAAGATGAGATTATAACCTGCAAGAGAGAGCAGTGGAGTGGGCTGGGCTGCGTTTCAGACACACACACTCACACACATACACACCAGACTGCAGGCATCAGCAAGATGGGAGTCATTCATCACCCCAGGTTTTAGGTCAAGTCTGCCTGCATCACTGAAGCAGAGTGAAGGAGGAGTTCAGGGGGAGGAGGGGGAGATGGTGTGCATCCTGGGAGTCTGCAGGTGGAAACTGTGGACAAGGACAGGAATCAATCCATCCCAAGTGACTTTAGAAGACTGCATACTGTCTGAGTTTGAATATCCATAAATCCTCTATCAGAAAGTGATGATTTTTACCAGTGTTGGTGACTGAAAACAATGGGTTCAAGCTTGTGCAACTATGCAGAAGACCCATTCAACACAACAACTGTGGGGTTTAAACTGAATGCATAAATCAAGGATGTAAAATAAGGATCTTTTCTATATTATGACAGCTGTCAAGTCATATTGCAATGATGGTCATATACTTAAAAAAATAAAATGCAGTCCTGGAGAGAAACAAGCAACACAGTGTAATCGCAAATTTGTCACTTTCTCCAAAATTTAATGAATAAACTTATGAATAAAAAGAAATAAAAGCTGGTGAAAGTGGATGAGGGTGGGGGTGATGTGCAGCCAGGGCAAAGTATGTCCCTGGAGGCAGAGTTTTGGAGATACTGGAGCCCGTCCAATTGTTGCTACCCCAGCCGGGACTTGAATGTAGTAATCTAGATGGGAGATGAGAAGGGCATGGATGAGTCTTATAGCCACAGAGTCTGGGTGTGATGGTCTGAGTCTGGAGATATTTCTGAGGTGGATAAAGGTTGTTGTGGTAAAAGATTTGATGTGGGACTGGAAGGATAGGGCCAGGTTTTGGACATCTAAGTACGAGACTACCATCAACATCAAGCGCGATGACTCCAACCTTCCTGAGCAGTGCTTTAGGGGCCACAACCATGACCTCTGTTTTGTTGCTGTTCAATTTGAGTTAGCTAGTTGACATCAAGATTTGATTTCTTGTTGGCTGTTGACTAGTGAGTGAGGGGTAGAGCTGAACGTATGGTGTGGTGTGTAGGTAAAGCTATTTGTGATTAAGGTTTTTAAATACATTGCCTATAAAAAGTATTCATCCCCACAAATATTTTACCCTTTTATTGGTTTTAAAAATCAGTCATGGTCAATGTTATGTGGCTTTTTTGACAGAAAAAAATGTACAAAAAAAACTTGGTCTGATGAGAACAAAATGGTGCTTTCTGGCCATCAGACAAAACACTGTATTTGGCAGACACCAAACACTGCACATCACCACAAACACACCATCCCTACCGTGAAGCATGGTGGAAGCAGCATCATGCTGTGGTGATGCTTCTTGGCAGCCAGCCCTGGGAAGCTTGTAAAGGTAGAGGGTGAAATAATTGTGTCAAAATACAGGAAAATCCTGGAGGACAACCTTATTCAGTCTGCAAGAGAACTACGGCTTGGGATGATGATTTGTTTTCCAGCAAGACAATGACCTGAAGCATAAAGCAAAAACTACAAAGAAAAGGTTTAAAGATAACAAGGTGAATGATTTGGAGTGGCCAAGTCAAAGCCCAGACATCAATCCAATACAGTATTTGTCGCTGTACTTGAAAAGGACTGATCCCCATGCAACTTGACAGAGCTTGAGTAGTTTTGCTAAGAAGAATGAAGTAAAATTGCAGTGTCCAGAAGTGCAAGCCTGACTGAGACCTATCCACACACTCAGTCAGTGCTGTGATTGCAGCCAAAGCTTCATCTACCAAATACTGACTTGAAGGGAGTGAATATTTATGCAGTAGCTTATTTTACGTTACACATTTTGGTTTAATTGACATTACTTTGTAGAGATCTGCCACGATTGATTTGTAAAATAAATAAAGGGTGAAACATCATCTTTATTGGAGCTGGATGTAACTGTTGATTGTACACAGGTGTTGGTTGGGGATCAAAGAACTGTGCTACACATGACCATGAAAATATGCAATCATTTATTGAGAATGATTTAATAAAAAGTCTTTTCAGAGGACAAAACTCAACAGATTCATTTCAGAGCTGAACACTTGTTTTCCACATCTTACTTCTGCCCTTGTCCTTATCCATTCAGCATTTGTCAGTGTGTATTTCCATGTTTGACACTTTACTGTCTGTTTTTGTGCATGTATGTGTGATTTTATTCAGCTTCAGTCTTGTGTGAGCTAAAGAGTTGCAGTCACACAAGCTTTAACCAATAGCAGATGGGTGGAGAGTGACACTTTTGGTGGGGCTCCCCACGTCGGAGGATGATGGTGTTAGATTTATATCTAACCACAAAAACTCATTAATGTTAAATCTGTCTCTGTGTCCATCAAACACACATGTACACTGATGTACACATAAAACATTTAGATGATTTGTTTGGCTCATGCACATTTCCAGGCTTTTTTAGAATCTCCCTAGATCCACAGCCCAACCACGATAACCCTGGTCCACATTTCAAACCTTCTGCACACTTCTAGGATTTATAGCCTGTCAGGTCTTAGATAAGCCTTGAATTTGCTCCAACTTCATGCATTCATAATATATCTGATTAAACCAGCAGTCGCAGAGCTGTAACTTTAAATGACTTAATCTGACCTTTGAACATTATCTGTTGATAATTCTGATTTTCTTGGACCTGTGGTCACAGTGATACAACATAAATGTAAGTGTGACATGATGGAGAGCTAATGAGTTGCATTGAGGTCAGTTTGAATGCATGGTTTGGAGTTAATGGAGAGGCTTGTCTGTATTGGCTGTATGATTGGACTTGTTGGCTGAGTCTATCTTTCTCTGCTACACAAACAGACACGGTTGACCGCAGGACTGTGACGCCTCTGATGTGAATCAAAGCAACAAATTAGCCAGTTTTGCGTGTTTGCATTTGCAGTGGACTGAAGCTAATTTTCAGATTTCATCACTTTGTGAAAGAGATGGTGAATATTGTAAGAAAACAAGTTTTTGCTCCTGAGCAAAACCTTCTGAAAGCTCCGTCTGAATAACACAATATCCTACTTGTGTATATTCTGGCAGCTACATCCCAAAAAGGGTTTAAAGTGTCCATTTCCACCATGTCCTTTTTCATTCAGCTGTTATCACTTCATCTCTCTGGCCTCAGTCCTCTTCCTGACACACAAATTCATATAAAGAGTGCTGCACAAACGTCTTATTTTTGTCCCTGTCCGTCTCCATCAACCAAACACACCACTATGTGTCCACACAGGTGTCTGCCCAAGCTATCTGATCCACCTTTCCTGTGCGGCAGGATGGGATGAGGTCACGGCTCCTCTTAGTGATTCCGTGCCAAGAGAGGAAAGACTGGTGGCTTAATTTGACCCTCCTTTCCCATGGCCAAAGTATCACTATCTGTACTTCATAAGAGCTTCATTAAAATACTTTCTGCAACACTTGAGCAAAGAAAACTACTGCATAGTCCAATGTTTCTGTGGGAATGTTCAGTAATATTCTCAATCAGAAGACCGAAATGACTACTGACTTGATCGTTATAAACGTTGCTGTCTGGGCAGCCTGATGCAACTAACCAAGGAACATGGTGAAATGTTAATTTGGGTTGAAAAAAGAGTGAAAACAGGCCTAGATTTTCAGGACCTTGTTCAAACCATTATCTCCCAGGAATTTTTTTTTTTCACTTAGACTTTACAAGGGGGATGAATAATAGCATTATAGAAAATATATATTATGAAGTGGTTACTTAAATGTGATCTACACTGAGATATAATTTAAACACTTTTTGGGTTTCAACAATCATAATTATACAGTATGAACTGAGACTTCTTTAAACATTTCCCACAGAATAATACCGCATTCACTGGTACTTCAGCTGTGCAACTCCAATTACAAAGTCAGAATCATCGTCCTTCTTTCACTTTTGAACATGAACAAGGTTTAAATGTCTAGTCGGAGGAGGCCAAAGTCATTTGCATATATCTTTTCACCAGGAAAAAATGCACATTGGCGCTGTTGTCCTCTCTGCCCTAGAGTATCAGCTTTATCCAAATCAACTGGGTGCATCTTGAGGAGGGTGCATTTGAAGTAGTGATGAGAATTTCGTCTCTTTTCATTGATCCAGCTCATTTGGCTCGGCTCAGCAAGAAGAGTCAGCTCTTTGGGCTATCAAACGGCTCTTCATTAAGGTACCTGTTTGCCTTCGTTTGACCTGCTAATTTTAGCAATTTTATAACACATGATTGATATTTCTTCAGGTATTTTACTCCAACTATGCTCAATTTTTAAAAATGATAAAAATATAATGTAATTTTTCAAAATCTACTGTCTCCCAATGAAATCAATGGTGAAAGGGGTACCACATAGAAATTAAAATATAAGGACAGGAACAATTGTTGACCCATACAAGGAATACTTTAGAGACTAGACCATCACATTTGAGACTGGCTAGAGTGGCCTACACAGGCTACTAAGGCTGAGTCCGTCATAGGATACCACTCCTGAAATGAGACACAGCTAACCCTGCAAAAATGAAAGAAATAAATGAGAGCAAACACTGCACTAAGGCATTATGTTCATCAAGCACATGTAAGTTGTGTTTGGATCAGTTTTGCACATGCTGTAGTTGTTTACACTGTCTAGCTCAGGTCACTGCAGGGCTTAGCGCTTTTAAAATTATCAGTCTTATTAAAGAGTGAAATTATTTTCTTGTAATGTCCTCAGTTGAAACAAACCAGCTGAAGTGGGATGGATGAGTAGGGAGGTCAAAAGGCATTGAGATATGAGTAATGCAAAATATAAAGAATGACAGAACCTACTTGCTTAGCAGGTTATTTCCATACTTTAATAATGCTCTAAAATATTTTTAGAAAGCTATTAACTTCATGAAAGTTCAACATCAAGTTTTATACTCACGCTAGTGAAGCATGTAAAAATTTAACAATCCTGGAGAGTTCAAATCTAGGCTGAAATACTGCTCTAGAGCGTCACCTCTTCTCTCACACTGCTAGGATTTTCACTGGACTTTTTTCCCTCTTTTCTTGAGTGCCCTGCTCTTCTACTGGCAATAAACAGAATTGTATTCTTCTTCATCTGTCCCCGTAAGTATTCTTGGGGAGATTATTATAGCTTACTTGTGCTACTCAGAGGCCAGTGTGCCCATTTAACCACACACCGGCCAAATGACTTTGGCTGGGCTTTCAAAGGAGGTGCGTACGTTGTTCATTTCTGCAGATGTCCCTAAAAGGAGCCCAAGAGTTAAGTATAGAGGAATATGATATATATCAAAAGGAAATCTATGGGAAAACTGTTTTTAAAGCCAACAGAAGAGAATAAAAATCTCTGTTTCCAAAATCCCTGTTTCCAGTCCACTGGGTGTTGGCAGCACATTTCCTGTTGGTTATGTGTGGTTTCCTGCTCACTTTTTTAGCCGTTTCAGTGATTTTTACATGTGCATTGTTTTTGTGAATTGTCTGAATGGACGTGTGCGGCTTTAGGACTATTTTAGGGACAGACTCAGGCAAAATGGGCCAAGCAGGAAATGGGTATTGTTATTAGGAGCTCAAAGTGGTAGAGCTTCCCAAGAGCTTCACAGAATAAAATTGCACAATCCCAGCGGATATTACGTCTGAAATAAATGGTTGAAGTAGTGATAACATGTGGCTACTCAGCCCCAGAATACCTGCTTTATGCAGTAAAGTACTTTCCCAAATCCGTGATTAAATCCTCTTCTCACTTTGCGAAGATTTCGACTAATTCTGTGCTTCATATTTCAGTCTTATCTTGAATAACGTCGTCTCCATAATGTTCTCAGAGTTGAAATAAAAGTTAAAACCTGTCTCCGTCAGTCTCAACTGTTATAAGCTGGCCTGCTTCCATTTGGCAGGCTTCACCTGAATGAGGCCTTTGTGCATTAGCTGAACGTTTGCAGGGAGCCTTATCTTTCCTTCAAGCATGAAGGTCATAAGTTTGTTCCTTATCGAGCGGTGATCTCGAGGTAAAGAGTAAAATCAGCAAAGAGGCAGTCCACGTTTGGTACCGCAGGATGTAATGACCCTCACTCTCTCTGATATCACAGAAGGAGATTAAACAGTTCCTCTGACGAGCTTCCAGGTTTTGTATGATGCAGGAAATTTACTTGGCGCAATCCATCTGAGGTTTTCCCAGTTTGCTGAGAACATCATTTCATCCATTCGTCCTATTAACACATCTCACCAGGTGTTATCATGTGAAAGAGGACACCACAGGACGCAGATGTTATTTTTGCAGCAGGAATAGAAATCATTTCTTAGAGGCTGCTTTAGAAATCAACAGCTATCTTTTTAGTGGACTTCCTCTTATGATGACAACTTATATAACACCCTACTTCCCTCCCTTTTCATCACTTTTCTGTCTTTACATTATAGGACATCACATTAACACTTTACCTGAAGACAGCATCCTCTTCAACACTATCGTCACACTCTTTACCACCATATGGGTTTATCTCACCACTCTATCACCTTTCTTTATCCTATCAGACTTTTTATTGTTACAGGGGATGTCAGGGGAGCATTTAACCAATGAAAAAAAAAAAAAAACTACCATGTTTATGTCCAACATTGCAGATGGTTTCAGATGTGGCAGCTCACCTCCTGACTGGTAAGAAAGAGGGACTCCATTAAACTCATGTTCCTCTCCCTCCACTTGCTTCCTGTCAGGATTGATTTTAACATTTATCATTGGCTTTAAAGCTCCTAATGGATCAGCAGCATCCTACCCAGTTAAACTCTCCATCATCATACTCCAGCTCAGCACAAAGGTCTGTCAATCAGCTGCTCCTTGATGTAACTTAAAAAAGGTTTAAAACCAGGGCGATCAGGCCTCTAGTTGCCCCAAATCTGTAGAATTCACCTAAAATCCAAACTGACACCTCCCTTGATCATTTTATATCACTCTTGACACGTCTTTTCTTTGGCCTTCTTTTTAAGATGAGAACGATCCCAACTGTTTTTGACGTTAATTTTATGTGGATTTTTTTTTTTTCTGACAGACTTTACAGTGTTATTTCTATTTTTATGATGCATTCTTGATGTTAATGCTTTTCTTTTTCACTTTGCAAATTACAGAAGATTACATTCATTCATGCTGCACTTGTTTGTGTTGGAGCTATTTGCAACCATCTTTTCCGTTAATGCAAAACGCTTTGTATATGCATTAGTGTGAGACTTTCAAACCACAGTAGTAAAGCACTTTTGTCAACCTCGGTTGTGTTTAACTGTGTAAATAAAGACTTGGCATTAGAGTTTTTCTTGGTTATAGATATAGACTATAAGAATATGGACAACACAACACCTCCCTCAAAGTGAGGCCAAAATATTTAGATCTCTCCCTGGCAGTGACGGACTGGGATCAAAGACAGCCCAGGCATTAGTAACAGACTGACCCTTTGTCAAAACCAAGCTGTTAATATAAATAAATACTGTCAAGAAACTGAATCATCACTAAAACCCCCAAATAATCTTCAGTTAATGACACAAATCAAGCTCTTGAGAAAACAAGTGGTAGTTGCTCATTATCAAATAAAAATCCGGTACAATTGACAGAATGGATGTAGGCTTCACCAGTGGTTCTCAACTGATGTGTCGGGACCCAAAAGTGGGTTGCGAAGCTCTTTCTAGTGGGTCATGAATGTGTGAATGTGTGGGGAAAAAGGGACAAAAACTCTACAGAAGCCCTAAGTGGACATACAGTAATTTCATATATGCATTTTTGTTAGGTTTTCCTGTGATTTAGAGTAAAATTCCACATTTTTTTAAGATTCCTATATATTTATCTCCCCTTTGTTGGGATATAAAGCTGGTTTACCCATGATAACACGGAAATTCTTAGAGAAGTTACCAAACTTCCATGCTATCTTGGGAAAATAGAGTAAAATAAGATGCTTTCTGACACACTTGTTTTGTCCTCTTTCTTTGTTCAACACATTTTTCTATTTAGGGTCCAAATATCAACATTTTTTGGAGTGTTCTTTTGTCCTCATGGTGTAATGGTAGCCAAGAATACTGGTGAACTAACATTCATGAAATAAATGACGATTTTCTTTTTAAATCTGGGTCATGATTTCTCTTAAACATGTGGTGGATCCTGATGCATGACCAGTTGGGAGCCACCGGAGTACACAGTTACACATTTCACAAGTGGCGGGCCGCCCCACCACGGGCTTTTTGGGCTGATCAGACTGGCTAATCATTCCACTAATTTAAACAAACAAATAAACAAACCAAAAAAGGGGGGAGAAAAGCTTTCTTATGAATGATTTTAACCAAAAATGTGGTCACATACATACCCATGTGGGTTCTAAGGGTTAAACATATTGTTAGGGCAAGTCTCAAACATTTTCTGCCTTATCGACATTTTTTTTGAAAAACATTTGTAATAAAGGTGTTTTTTTTTTTATCATGTTATATGTTTCCCTTTTTCTGTTTGTTTTAATTAGTGGAATAATGAGCAATTCTGATTGGCCTAAACAGCCCATCGTTAGGCAACCCCTCTAGCATTTGCCCAAAATCCAGATGGCCAATCCAGATGTATAGGCCATGTTAACAGATGGAACATAGAGCAGACTTTAAAACTAAAATACACAACAGATAAATCTTTCTCAAATCAGATGAAAGGTGATTATTATCATGCTGATTTGTGTTCAAGTCCTCATTTTTGTAGATAGCTTCTAACTGATTTGATGCTACGAATAGGGTTGAATTGTCATGACCGATAGATCTGTTAACAAATGAGGCGCCTGTGTGCACTGGATTTACAGAGTATTAGAGACACAATCAGAGGAAGCATAACAGACAGTAAAATAAGAGTCCAATAAGTGTCCATTTTAGTTAAGTTTTATTTAAAACTGCCATACATTTAAGAAGAAATCTGAATCTGAAACTTTAGCCTATCTTATTTATTAATTTAATAAGGTTTATCTGTTTATTTTTGAAATAGGTTACATTTTCCATTTTTTTTAAGATCTGTCCCAGTCATTTTGAGGTTGAATTTCTTGTCAGTGCAGCAGCTGCAGCCCCCTTTTTCTCTCTCTCTGACCAAAACTTTACTTTAAACCTTGTGTTGTGCTCAATCTGTAGATTTCAACCACGAAACATTACAGATAAAGGGCAAACTTCAACTCACAACCATATAAATCAAGAAAGACTGAGCTGAAAAAATCCCTGCCATCCCTCCATCAGGTTTTGTAGTACTTGATGCAGCAAATATATGAATATATGAAGAGCTCTTGATGACTTTTTTTCTCATACTGCCAGTTTTTGCAATGAAGAGAAAAATAAACACATCAGACTCTGTGTGCCAGTGGAGAATTTTGGCTTCATTTTATATAACAGGAAGAGGTGTAGACTTGTTGTCCATTTTAATGTATAGTTCAATGCTTAAAGCTACTAGTTGTCAAAAATGAAAAAGGTGAAATCTGTAGGAACAAAATGGGACAAAGCAGAAATGTCATTGTTACTCAGACTTCTGTCATTCTGGGTCATTAGTCTTGGTCAAAAGCTGCTGAAATGTCGCCTTACGCCACAATGTGCTTCTAATACAAGCGTCTAGCAAACAGGAAGTAGCCTGAGCTGAGAAGTTCCTGTATGAGCCCATCGACAGGCCAGCTTCTGAACTATGGGCACGGGAGGTTCCTGAATGTGTCCTTATTGTGAGTGTGCGCATTTGTGTGTTTGCCATCTCCTCCACTTCCTTTCCTGCTGCCCCTGGCCCGCTCATGCTAGGCATCGTGGGAAAGAGCCAGTCTCACCTCTGCTCAGCACACTGGCTCACTCAGCACACACATAAAGCAGCAGAGATGGGGACAGATTTAGAGGGTGTTGTGAACCAGATGTGTTGCCGTGTGGAACCGATGTGAAATTGGGCTGTTAATGTGTCAGAGTGATTCCATATTTAGAATGAAGAACAGATTCATATGCCTGTGTCAGTGGGAGATGCATTTTTGCAAACTGTAGCTAATTGTATCTCTCTATGCGAGCTGAGGTAATGTCCTGGACTCGATCAACATCACAATAAGCCTAGCACACGCACCCCCCTTCTTTCTTTACACAATAAAATTTACAGCTTTAAGTGACCAAATATACTCATTTGTTTACGTGCAAATGTGTGGTGTGTGTAATGGGATGTTTGAACCTTGGCTCAGCTTGTAAAGTATGTGTCAGGGACTTCAGAGGAAGAGAGGTTCAAGTGCGTCGGGGGAGATAAGTGGTCCCTCACATTCTTCCTTCTGGATCAGCTACTTCCTGTTTATTGTTGTGCCGAAGTGTTGCCCTAAGGAGATAACAAGGCTGTGACCACTGACCCCAGCGGAACAGAAGCACATCCTACGACGGATGTCATATTGTTCGGTGCCGTGTCACACCTCATAAAATGACCCACATGACCCGCCTTCTATTTACATTTATGCAGTTTGTACGTCACATAGGGTCACAGTGCAGGATTCTGGTCCGGCATTAAGGGCAGACTGGAAATCTATGAACCACATTTATAAAATGAAATTCTGCATTTCTAGCAATGAGACAAACTTTTACAGAGAAATTAGCTCAGGTTATCCAAATTTGTGCAGTTTTGTGGTCCTGGTCTGGGAAATTCTCTCTCTAAATGTTGAACACAAGCTGCAAACAGGGCAGAGGTCTTTATAGTTGTTCAAATTGCAGGAAGATTCCTACTTATCAAGCTTACTTATCTGCAATATGAAAATGTGTTCAAGTATATTTACTGATGGGCTGATTGATTTAATTTGATCATCATTGATGCATAAGCAATATGTCCAACCCAAAGAGGGGTAAGCCATCATTATTAATACAAATAGAACAATGGTAGAAGCTTTGCAAAGGAATGGATGCTATATAGCAAGAATTTCAGGAGCAGGACCACACTTCAACCACGCCTCTTACTGCATTTCTGTAAATTAAAACCTGCCCATCTTCTCCCCTGTCGTTCTTGTGTTCTACAACACTACCTCCCTATCCTCTATTTTTCTCTTCACCCTATCCACAGGGATCTTAAAAGGGTTCAGTCTACAGCAGATTACCTAATCCTAAAACATTGCCAGCAAATGTCTCAAATCATTGGTCAAAAGAATCATCCCAAAATCATTGAGAAATAATTTTCAAATCCCATTCCGTTGATGGTGTGGTCCTTGCTAGTGAAATAAACCATCCTGAAGTTTCTTTCATACTTTTGCTACAAATGAGGGCAACTTATTTACATTGAAAATAAACAGGGGCACAGGTGGCTTGAAGATGTGCCCCATGTATGCAGGCGGCCAGGGTTTAAGTCTGGTCTGTAGCTACCTTTGCTGCATGTTTCACCCCCCACTCTCTCATCCTTGTTTCTAACTTGATCCATGGTCCTACTCTATGAATAAAGGCAAAGTTTAATAACTTTTGAACCATAAAAACCATAAATCATAGGCACTTACTTGTTTTTTTCTGGGGGGGGGGGTTGCCCTGTAGCCCGCAACTGTACTATTCTGATGATGCCAGTCACACCTTCATAGCTCTTAGGGTGCTTTCACATTAGGGACCGTGTCCCATCTGAGTGCACTTGAGCCCAAAGTCTGGGCCCACTTGGGGAGGTGGTCTCGGGTGTGATTCAAGTGGACTCTGGCATCGTTCGGATGAGATGTGAATACAACCCGTGCTCGGATACGGGACAGAGCGTCGTATCAGCTTTATGACATTTTATAAATTAAACTTCTTACAACAGCATGGCAATTTATTCACATTTTTCCTCAATAAAAAGCAGAAATCACAAGAATCCAGTCAATAAATGGTCTGTTGTGATTCACCTTATGGATGAACACAAGTTGGAGTCAGAGAGAGGAGGTGCAAAGTCAATTAAAGTTTCCTATCACCTCAAAAACTGCACAGTACGAGCCCATTTAATCCTCTGAGCTGTAGTAGATGTGCAGATACGAAGAGGGAAGTTGCCGGCATCTTAAAAAGTAATTTGAAATCATCCATGGCTGCAGGATGGACTTTTTGCCGGGTCAAACCAAAAATAATCTTCGCTCAGGTCATGACCCCAGTGGTTGTCATGGTAGCTTCTTCTTCTTTCTCCTCCTTTGCGGGGTTGTAAACCAGCTACCAAACCGCCACCTGCTGTTTCAGACTGAGTAAATACACGAGTGTGCTCGGGCACGGTTCGATGTTGCTAATGTGAAAGCAAGCCAGTGGGGGGAGGGGGACGAATCATGCACGGTTCGAAACAACTGGGCCTAATGTGAAAGCACCTTTATAGAACATTTCATAGTGAGCCTGGAAGTTGGCTGACTTTCAGCGTCCATTCAAAATTAAATCTACAGTAGTAAGTCCAATATTGGATGTAATTTTATCCATTTATAATTAATTTTTCAATCATTCCTACAGTTAGCCAATTAGTCTGTCGGTTGTATCCCAGAATGCATTGTGATTGGGCTGTGACAACCAATGGCAGGCTGTTCCATTGTCACGTCATGCTCTGCTGAACAGCTTATGTGCACAGGCTGAGACTGCAGAAGAGAGCCTGAGTAACTCATAATAGAGAGAAATAGACACAGAGAGGCTGCATTTTGTCCCTCAGAGTCACTGCACTTTAAATAAGACCCAAGTTCCCAAAAGCTCGAGGGCCTTTTTGTAAAAATGTGAATATTTTGAGGAGTTTCTAATTCCAAAGATGGGAGACGGGAGGACAGCTTTGTGCAAAAAAACCTTAGTCATAAATGTTTACTGTGTATCAGTGCACAATAACTATTTCTATTGCCGTATATCAAAATCCAGTATTAAGCACATACAGTAGGCCTTCATTTATCAAAATTGCGTAGAAACCAGCCCAGACTTGGGTGTAGAAATCATCTTAGGACAAGGTCCATGTATGATTTATGAAAATCTCAAATGACATACGAATGTGCAGGTGTTGATAAATGCGGCAGCTGAAAACAATCTTCATTTAGATAACACCTTCCTAGAAATCTACGGCTCAGCCGACCTCGCCACCAGAGTTCATGACATGGAAATACGGAATACAGCAAAGATTTCAGTCTCCATGTCAGAGAGGTAACAGAAAATCATTTGTTGTTTTTCAGCCTAAAAAGTGGTATTAAAGTGAACCAGAAATGCTGCATGGAAGGAAATCCCTGCTGTGGTTAACAGTGTTGTTGGACAACCAGTTTCAGTAGTGCTGCTGCTGCTTTGCAATGAAAGGAGCCCATTGAGGAGGTTCAGGCTTCTGATCAGGCTGCCTCCTGGGCGCCTCCCTTTGGAGGTATTCCAGGTACCCTGGCTGAGTGGAGAACTCCAGGAAGATCCAGCATGTGCTGCAGAGATTAAATATCTTGTCTAGCCTTGGGACACCTCTAGATCCCCCAGATGGATTTGGAAAGTGTTGCTGGGGAGGGGGGAGTCTGGGTAGACTTGCTTTGCCTGTTTCCATCGCGAACCGGCTCAGGACAAGCAGAAGAAGATGGATTGAGGGAACACACTCAAGGTCCAGATAAAAAACACACAACACATAAAAAGACAGCACAGAACATAGTTTTCAAAACAAGCACAGTAAAATTCATAATTCAAATACTGTAGATGAAAACTGTAAAAATAAGTTTGGCCTTAAAAGAGGCATCTGTACCAGTTTCTCCATAGCAGTGATGTGTATCAAATAGTACTGATGCCCATCAGGGTCAAAATGATTTAATTGCCAGAGAAATCAAGTCAGTAAATGCAGCCATAAACGATAATTTGTAAGACAGCTTGGAGAGTTTAACTACTGCAGTTTCAAATATTTCACTTGCACTGCATCATCTGTTTTTTATATATCTTCAAGGCATCATTACTAGCCACTTGTTGCCTCTGCATGCTTTATTTTTTTAGTTCAGCCACAGTACACATGAAAGGATGGGATACAGCACAATATGTGATGTTATGTACAATAAAGTGTGACACAATGTGATATTACACAACAACATATGGTATGAAACAATATAATCAATACACATTATATGAAGTAACATACAGTTTAGCAGCATCTTGATCCAAAAAACCTTAGTCCTAAAACACTGTTATGCCATGCAATATGAAGTTATAATGTATATGATATGATGCAATATGATATATTATACACTTTATTGTGCTCTTGGGGAAATCTGCCACAAACTGCAGTTCTTTGTTCAGCTGCCTCCAAAGTCAAATCAATAGATAAAAACACTAACACCACAACAATGGAAAATCTGGGGAGTGATTTTACAGAGTTGCAAATATTTTACTCAAAAATAGTCAACATTAACTCTTTTTTGGTGTATTTATTACCAGTCATTACCAGAGATTGAGTAAAAACACAGATGAAATTCCTTCTTGAGTAAAAATTTAACTGGACCAACTCAAGTTTTAACTTAGCTGCTATTACTCATAGACAGTCACAGCTGCAGATTGTTAGGTGTCCCAGCTGCAGCTAATCCTTTGCAATCAAGATCTCCTCACTTGGTGTTGAACTTTCAGACACCTGTGTACCACAGCTGCTACTCAAGTAACCTGGCTCCTCTTCAGCCTTTGAATCTAGCGAGTTTTTTGCCTCCTCTAACTTCATTTGGTCCTGTTTTTTTTTTTTTTTAGGTCAGTAGCAGTGTTTCCATTACAGTTTTTGCAAAATAAAAGCGATATTTCTTACAATTCGACTAAGTACAATTGCTCTTTAAACGCATCTCCATTGAAGGGTGTTTAAGGCATGAGCCTCGTAAGTCTCGTAAAATCTCATCTCACAAGACTCCCTTGCAGGGAAGAGTGACGCTCCAAACCTGCTGCGTGTTGGGAACAGATAATAGTTCAGAGGCAAAGTCTGTATGTATGGCAAAGGCCACATATAAGGGTATAAGTATGATGTAAAGAAAAGTCTCATCTCTTTGTCTGTTCACACATGCCGCGCCATGTTGTCTCGGAGGGAAATGGTCACGTGACACCGTACGTTACGTCCTGTGACTTGAAAATGCTGAAAAACTGTTTCAATTGCTTTTTGTTATACATTTCTATATAAAAACGTCTGAAAAACCTCCTCATGAGAGTATAAAAGCTTTTCAGCGATATTTGAGAGGTTTTTCGAAGCATTTCCATTATCAGTTTTTTTATTGCACTATTTAGATTTTGTGCATTTCTAAGGGTAATGGAAACGCAGCTAATATCTCCCCTTGTTCTCTGCTCCTCGGTCCTTGTCATATGTTCAGCTGCATTGTAATGTGCAAAATCTAAATAAAATTTAGATTGCAGTACTCTGCAAGCACAAAGAATTTTACTCCAAATGGACAAGCACCAAATGTTATATTTTCAGTGTAAAATTTTATTCAATTTGAGTAAAATTTACTCTGGTGGATTTACTCTGTGGTGAAAAGAGAAACTGGTAAACAGGGCACATGCCAATAACCTTTCACGGGGCACTCATCGAAATACTTTGAAATTCAAAATCTAAGCCATGGGATATTATAAGTGGGCAAACTTTTGTCACTCCTCTATTTTGATTATAATGGTGACAATCAAGGTCAAAGAAATGGCCATATATGGTTCCCTGCCTGATTATGGTTTAAGAAAAACAGTTTAAAAGAATATTTAAATACAAAATAGTTATTTTATATGCAATTATTTCTGAGGCAGATGATGATACTTCATAGATGAATCAACATGCTGCTTTTCCATAATTCCTGGGACATGGAGCAAAGACAGGTCCCCAAAAGAGATGCAAGACTGCATTTTACAAGTTCTGAAGGAAACAGAAAGTTTGAGCCCCCACTTGGTTTGTCAAATGCTGCGATGTTGACTGATCTTCTGTGATTGGCTAAGCAAAATCATTCTAGGGGGAAGGAAGTCTAACGAAGTGACCATATATGGTTCCTTGCCCCATAAAGAGTTAACATAAAGCCTCCTTTTCAAAATAAAAAACGATTGCAGGTGAAAAATTAAATCTCAAGTTATGTTTAAAGGAACTTTCATGAATGAAAATTCTTTGGCCAGGGGCGGACTTATCCAAACCAAAGTGGTCCTTAAATGCCATTCATATGCTGAAAAACTTAACAGGATCATGATTAACCAAAGCACAAAGATTTTCCTAAAGCAAACTCTGTCACATTTTCAGAAAAGGTCAAGGTATAACTTACATTAGGCCTGAAGGCACTGATAGATTATATCCAAGGTTTTATAAAACGGTGTTCTCAAAACTTTGCCTATCTTCTTGGAATCAGAGAGCAGAAAGAAACTCAAGGCCACTTTGAGCCTGGAAAATAGTCAAGAAAAACTCCAAAGTGGGCTCTGTAACTCTCACAGCTGTCTGTGGCTGGAGCCAGGGCAGAAGCTGGAGAATTTCTCTGCGTCCTTCCTCCTCAAGTGTGATTTATGTTCAGACCCCCGTCTTCTTCCCCCTCCTCACTCCGACTTAGTCTGATTGTTTGTTTTTTTGGAGGAGTTTAGGATTTCTCTTCCAATAAATTACTCATCGCAGAAGAACAATAATCAAGATAAGGTGATGCTAGTTTCCAAACATGGAGCCACACACACTCTCGGCAGGGTCACATTATGTTTACATTGTGGACGGCGGTCTGGGCTTTTAGAGGGATTAGGGCCAGGAGAGGGAACAGCTCCAACAAAGCTCATATTTGTTCATAAGGATGTTTGAGCGAGTTTGGCTGAGTGACCAAAGTATACAAAGACTTGGAGAAGATGAAGTGAAGTTAAGTTGAGGCCACAGGCTAAAAAAAATGAGAACAGGGCAGCTCAGGTTGAGTCATGTGATACCACTGAATGTTTTTTCAAAAGCATTTTTATCTGTTTTGGACTGCTTCATGCAACAGAAAGGACTCCATACTCTCAGCTGCTGCAGCTTTTAACAAAGCTTTCTGAAGCAGAGTATGACACAAGAAAGGTTTTTTTTTTAAACTCTGTCCAACTGTCTGAATAACAAGCTGATTAATTTATTTCTGCCTCTAAAACATCCTTTGTATTTTAGAGTATTCCTGTTTAAGCCTTCAAAGTGTGCTAACCACAAAACAAGGGCTTATTTACTACTTACTTTATCCCGTGAATCTCCACTGATCTAGAGATGTGACCTCCTCATGTGACTGTGTAGTCTGCATCTTCCAAGCTGTCCATCCACTGAATGATTTTTGAATGTCAGAGAGTCAGATAGAGACACAAAGATAAATTTGGACATTTGGCTGTAAACACTGTAAACAAGGTTAAGTCTAGACTCTGTACTGATAAGAGCTGGAGACGGACAGGAGCCACTGATGATGTGTCATTTTTAATGCAACAGTGCCCAGCAGTCACGCTTCTTCCCATGACTTAAGTCATCAATAAAAGTAACAGTGACCACTAAAAACATTTTAGTATAATCAGATAGAATCAAATAGATGTTTAAGATGCAGAGCGTAGGATTTTTGTACTAGAATTTCTAAAATGAATGAAGAAACCTTTTTTTATACAGTATATACAGTACTGTGCAGAAGTTTTAGGCATGTAGAGCACTAACGGTTCTTCACAGGTCCAGATGTTCAACAACCCCAGGCTGAAGAGAGGAGGGGGGCGGTCAGAGTCAGTGTCCACATATTTGACATGTACGTGTGTCACTCAGCAGCCAAGGTCGAGCTTAACAGCATTTCTTTTGTCCAGGCCTTTGCAGTCATGAACTCTGACCTTAACTGAGGTCAGTGAGACCTGCAGGTCTTAGGACATGGTTCTGGGTTCTTTTGGGACCTCCTGGATGAGTCGTTGTTGGACTCTCGGACTAATTTTGGTTGGCCGACCACACCTGGGAAGGTTCACCACTGTTCCCAGTTTTCCCTATTTGTGAATAATGGCTCTGCTGGAGTCCCAAAGCCTTGGAAATGGCTTTGTAACCTTTTCCAGACTGATAGATTTCAGTCACTTTATTTCTCATTTGTTCTTGAATTTCTTTGGATTGTGACATGATGCCTTTCTTTTTTAGCCTACTTCACTTTGTCTGACAGATTCCATTTAAGTGATTTCTTGATTCAGCAAATCTGGCAGTAATCAGGCATGGGTGTGGCCAGTGAAATTGAACTCAGCTTTCCAAGAACTGTGGTCAATCACAGTTAACTCATGCCTTTGCAAGGGGTGGTAATTACTTTTTCCACATAGGGCCAGATGGGTTTGGATTTTTTTCCCTCAATAAATAAAACCACCATCTAGAAACTGCATTTTGTATTTACTTTGGTTGTCTTTGTGAGATATTAAAATTGATCCAAAACATTTAACTGTGATAAATATGCAAAAAAATCAGGATTCAGAAAGGGGCAAATACTTTTTTATGGCACAGTAGGTACTGATGCTGACTAAAGGCCAGATCAGGTCATTCACGATGGCACCATGTCTGACTATGGGACTAAAATCTTGACCCATCTTGGCCAACAGCCTAGCCACACCATAAGTGTGATCCCAATCCCTCATCGTATGCTGACATCATCACTGTCGCCACAACTGTGTGCGAGTTCACAGGTCTTCAAGGGGGCGGGTTAAAGAGAGTCAATCATAGAGGTGCTGTATGTGATCCTAGCGGCATATGAATGCAATAAGCTAATACCAGCCTTCACCATCAGTGTGTAAATGTGGAGTGAATGGGTGGGTGTGACCTGCAGTATAAAAGTGTTTTGAGTAATCAGATGATTAGGCACTATAGTCTGTTTAGTCCGTCTACCGTATAACATTAGTTTAACATTCTGGTATCGTGGCTCTTCTTACAGTCTTGGTTTATATAATGTGGAAAAATTAAAGACTTTCTCCCACCCCCCACAACACAGGACCTACAAGCAAGCTCTGTCTTCCTCTTCAGTGAAAACACATGAAAATGCAAAATCACTGAGTATCCTGCTAGCTCTTAGGGGAACTTTAAAATTAATTCCCTAACATATAACACACTTTAAGAAATACTACGTGTGATGTCATGACTTAAATGCACCAGGCTCGTGTCATGTTTTGACCAGCGAACCCGTCCTCAGAGGCTTTAACTCTCTCCTCCCCCGGCTGCTTGGCAGTCAGCGAGGCCCAAATATTTACAGCGCCTTGTCTGCCATCTAAACACCCCTTTCTACATGACATATTTATTCAATTATGCTTCATTTCACAAAGACAAAAAGAGCACTGCAGGTCCTGGCCAAGTCGTGAGCATTTTCCACCAACAACTGTGCAGCCTCCGTGGCTTTGATTCAAAACAGACACAGAGAAACTTTGGATGCATGTACGACATTTGTTAAATGCTAACTATAAACCATTCTGACCGGTGAGGAAATCATAAACACTAGTTCTGCACGATTTGGGATCCAGGTAGGTGGCTTGGAGCCAGACTGAACTGTGAGGTGTTTCTTAGGAACGGGGACTTTGGTTTTTAAAAAGCACCCTTTATATGTTGCCTGTGATTGCCCACCACAAAGGAGGTATTTTCACATTTACAGCCTTATTTCTCTTTTATTGAACGTTTGATTTTTTTATTGGGCATACCTACACATGTTTATGTGTAATAAGGCCACATAAAGTGTTTGCAAATGTTCCTAACATTTCTTTAAGGATTTGTGTTGCGGAAATTAAATTTTTACAATGGCTATTATTTCTGTGTTATTTCTTTTAAATAATAGCAATTGAGTGGGATGACTATGAATGTCCAAAGAAGCCAAAACTGGCAGCTAATTTTTCACTTCTTCACAGCATGCCTACTTCCATATGAGCTTGGAATATAATACGTGTGGTTACATGGTTCGACGAATGTGGAAAAACTGCTTTTAAAGATCAGTCTGACGTCTTGGCAGCGAGGCCCTTTGATCGAGTCTGTGTTGTAGGACAGGGAAAGTGGATTTAGTTCCACCACTGTGTGTCCAGTAACCGTTTATATCACTGCAGTGGATTTAAATGCTTAGTTTTCTAGAGTAGGAGAGGGTGCAGCATAACATCACACAATGGCTGCTGAGCATTATTAATGGAATCTGCCAGCTGTCATTTTGGCACAAAACACCAAAAAATGGTTAATTTGGTAAATTGCAGTCCTCACAGGCTCCATTGATTTAACACCTCCTTGTCTGTGTGCAAATTTTTATTAACCTTGAAGGTCTAGTAAATAGCCAGCTGTAATTTTCTACTCCCTGGATGTAAACCAGCACAGCAGACCAACAGCATTTCACAGGGTATAACAGTTTGACAGTACCTTAATCTAGAAAATAGCCGGGTTTACATCCACCACTTTTTATGTGCATTTTCAATTTTGCACTTGAAAAACCTGTCTCAAAATGCTGCTAATTTTACACATTTTTTGCAGTCAAAAACATTTAGTGAATACACAATTACATCTATGGACAGGATTCAGTCAGAGAGCAGGAGGGTGTCCAGTTCAGGGACCCAGAAGTTCATCCCTGCTTTTTGCAGATGATGTGGTTCTGTTGACTTCTTCTGCCGGGGATCTCCAGCAGGCACTGTGGTGGTTTGTCATTGAGTTCAAAGCATGCTGAATGAGGGTCGGCACCTCAAAGTTAAAGACTAGGTTGTTCTGCTAGAAGAAGGTGGATTACTTCCTCCAGGTGAGAGAATGAGTCCTTGCCTCAAGTGAAGGAGTTCAAGTACCTCAGGGTCTTGTTCATGAGTGATGGTAGAATGGACCGTGATATTGACAACATAAGTTGAAGGAGTTGAAGGCAAAGCTTTTGCACATACCCTGTCCACGTACACATGAATCATGCTTGAGACTACCTCTTCAAGCAGACTCTGGCACAGTGCCTGAGTATGGTAAGCTTGCTTTTACATGGATCAAATAGAAATGGGAAATAGGCTTTGGGGTCAGGTGCATTTGGATCCATGCTTGGGTTCCTTATGTTTAATCATCCCTAGTCTTTGGACTAAAATTCAATAAGGTGTTGGGTCCCAGTACAGGATGGCTGTAGACCGTAGATCTCAGACGCCCCCTTCTGCACACCCTTAATGTGAGACGCCGTCTCTGTCAGAATGGAAGAGTTGTAATTTGCCGGTACAATGTATTTCCAGTTTTAGCTTTTTTTTAATTGACTTTTATTCATGAGCATAGTCTGGCTGTTACAATAAAAAAAAAAACACGTTACCAACATAACAGACTAAGCAGCATTTCATAAATAAAACAGAAAAAAGGTCAGAGGTCAAACCTTAGGGTAAATTATGTATAGACCTGTTTTAGAAGTAGTTACACTAATGGTGGTTTGCTTTTACTTTAGCTACATTATCAACATTACTACATAAGCCAATGTAGCTAAGTTAGCTTTAGCAATGTGAGCTTTAGCAAACAACTTAGCTATGCAGAGAATGTACCTATGTAGTTCATGTAGTCGCTTTGTAAGCTTTGCTTTAGCTACGTTAGCTGCATAAGCTAGATAATGTAGTCACGAAGATACATAGCTAACAGAGCTACAAGAGCTATTTTTGCTGCGTTAGAGTGTTTTCATGGAGGACAAGCTTTTTCCTGTAAGCACACTGTTTCTTGAGCTATAAATATTTTGTAATCAGGTTTTCAACTTTTCACTTCTGGTATCCTACCCCTAAATGGAAGTTTAATCACATTTTATGTGGAACGTTTTAGCGCATATTTACGTTCTGACAGAGGGGCCATCAGAGGTCTGGCTGCCTCTCTGGCTCGTTGACTCCTAATGTACAAGTAACACTAGTGGATCGAAACATAAACTCATTTTATATGGCTGAATTTCTTAAAATTTGCAATACATTTAGGAATCATTGTAATTAAATGCACAACAAAACCTTGTTTCCACTGTGGCATCGTTAAAAAAACAGGTAAGTTTACAAAAATATATTTATAATCATGTACACATACATTGAATAGTTAGATAAAGTAACTGCAGTAGAGAGACACTCATAAACAGATACTGTGTGGTATGTCGTAATCAGTTGTAGAGCACTGGCAGGATTTTTTTTTTTTTTACTGGATGGAAACCCAACTATTAAGAGACAAAATAGAAATTAGGCTGTGTTAGGTTAAACTGGCTGGTGCAAAATGTAACCACATTTAGCCCAGATATGTTGACAATAACCTGCATGATGCTAATAATGCTAGCACTGGTAATGTTAACTTCATCTTCCAACCAATTTAACATTAGCTGTACAGAATTTAATCCCCTGTTCAGCTGTGTTCAATAATTGTGCTCAGTTTTGACATTTTTTCTTACAGTTACACGTCCACTGTCTGAATTTAAGTTTGTGTTCAACCCACAGTGAAATGAGTCACCAGAGACATCCCCACTCTTCTGTTCTTCTTTGAAACTTCATGAGGCAATCCTCATTCCCCTGTTCCCTGTGTTGGAGCCAGTAATGCAGACAGTGGGCTGCCAGTTACCTTCAAGTATAAGGTTGACATCATCATGACTTCACTTGGCCTGCAGTCTGCTTTTCAAAGTCACTCAAAGTCAGACATATCTGTAAACCTTGATGCTCGTGGGTGCTGACATTCGTTACACAACCCACGTGGTCCCAGCTGGCATGCTTCTCCCTTTTTTAATTTAGTTTTGCTCCTAATGTCTTCCCCTCTCTGTTGCTCCCCTCCTGTCTTAAGTTAATTGTTGAAGTATACCTTGCATGGGCAGTCTGTTAGGTGAAGTGTCTCAGAAGCAGAGCGTGGAGATTTCAGGATATTGGGGTTGTGGCAAAAAGGGCTTACTTGTCTCTTTACCAGGCAACCAACGTTGTAGCACCAAGTTTTCCGTGCATTAGGTAGCTATGCAACTTTCACTCACACAAACACATGCACACCATCATGCCCTTGCCTCAGTGCGCAGGGCTAACATAGGGACATGGTGGCCACTGTGTTTCCCATCACATAGAAAAGCAAGGTGGTGTGTGCTTAACCGCAACCAGAAAATCTGCTGCACCGTTTAGGATACCCACCGGCTGTCCACATCACAGTGACCACCGATTTCTGAGCTCTGTAATCACCCAACACAGGACTATTTTAGTGCAATCTGGCTATGGATTAGGCAGCAAATTGCCAGGGATAGTGAAAGTTTCCATGGAGAGGGTGGAAGTTGCTCATAAGGAATAATAAACAGAGTTAGATTGAGATTAGACATGACGGTATGAGAGCTAAGGCAGCTGAATGAGTGTGTTTCTGTGTGTACCTCTGCTGTCCAAGTGTTAAAGGAGAGGAAAATGGAGGATTTATACGGGACAGACTATTAAAAAGCTGAGCACAGACAATTACTCCTTTCTCACACTTAATCACTTCCATTTGTGCATGTCTAAGTGACGACTTTTTCCTCATCCACTATTAATCAGCTGGCTGTAATGACAAGCTTTCATAGACATAAATGTTTATGCTCTGTCAAGTTCAAACATATGTGTTGCAGAGCCATAAGCTTGTCCCCAGGCCTTCTCAAAAACTGAATTTATTACAGAGTTTGAGGTTAAAACTGTCATGGAAGTCAGCTCAACCCAACACTTAGCTCCTTTAATGACTTGCAATATGAAAATGCTGTCAGAATCCCTCAATCGTGCCATAAAGCATTTATTAAATATGATTCTCATCAGCTGGCAGCCTGCTGAGAGATTGACAGAGAGTTTGGATTAGCTTTATATGCATACAGAGAAATATATAGATAGCACATGGGCAAACTTTTATGGAGTCTAAGTAGTAAACTCTAAAAATATGCTTACACGCAAACAAGAAAACTCAATGATGAATTGAACTGGATACCTCCATATGTATTCACTATCATTCTTTGTCTTACGCCAGTTGCTTCCTACCCACCACAGCCATAAAATACAACTCCACTTACATTTTTAGCACAACAAAAACAATAGAAGCAGACGCACATCTTCTCTTACTTTATGTGTTATGAAATTCTACCACATGATGGATATATTAAGAGGGCTATTTTGCCCTCAAGTTTATACGAAGGCATGTCAGCACTCATTTATAGGACAGACGATCCAGAGTGCTTGGAATCCTACGAGCAGATGATATGAAAATCAAGCCAAAGAGAAGGAATCTGCTCGAAGAAAGTGCCGTAAATTGTTGAAGGAATATCATCAATGTGGGATGAACGGGATGGAAAGTACATTTACACAAACTCTGTGACTGAGTAATGTTTTGGGGTACTTCTACTTGGTTGATTACATTTTGAATCAATACTTTTACTTCTACTCAAGTATGTTTTAACCAGAGTAACTTTACTTTTACTTGAGCACAGTACTTTTGTACTTTTTCCACTTCTGTTGGCTACAGAGAAGCACATAGAGAGAGAATGATTCCATATCAAATTACAAAACAGCTGTTCTGTCATGCCTGTGGATAGAGTATTGTTATGGACCTATTTTAGAAGAAGGTGGCTCACTTTAGCTTTGCTAGCTTGAGTTAAGAGTAACATAGTTATGTTAGTTGCGTAATTAACCTTACTGCATAAGCCAATGTAGCTAAGCTTTACCAACTCGAGCTTAAGCAAATCTTGTTAAAGCTAACTTACCTAGCAGAGGATATAGATTTGTAGCTTACGTAGCTGCTTTAGCTGTTAGCTACATAGATCAGTTAGCTACATTTTTAACTTGATTTATGAGTTTAATTAACACTGTCAATTCTTCTGTATATTTTACTTGATTATAGAGTTATGACTTTACCTGAAAAGCTTGGTTGCAGCTGTATTCTCTTGTTGTTATTTAACATAAGAAAAGTAAATATTTTACTGAACAGCTCTCCAGTAGCTATTAAGAACTCAGCCTCAGTACTTTTTTTAGGATGTTTTGGGGCATTTATGTATTTACTGAGCGATGAGGATGGTGGATAGAGTCAGAAACAGGGATGAAAGAGTCGGGGTGAGACATGTGGGAAAGGAGCCACAGGCTGGACTTGGACCTGGGCTGGCCACGTACATGGGACGCTACTTTATCGCTAGGCCATTTGCACCCCAGAACTCATTCCTTAAACTTTAAATTGAATACTTTTTACTTTTAGTTGAAGAGATTCAAAGACCAGTCCTCTTACTTTTACTTAAGTACATTTTTACTGGAGTAACTGTACTTTTACTTGAGAACTTTATCGACTATGGGGATGAATCATCTCAAAAGCATATGCGTTGAAGTAAAAGAGAAAATAGATCTTTTTTCCCCTCATGTGGCCACTTTATTTAAGCTTCCAGAAAATTCTAAAGAAGAGAAACTGCGTCTTTTCATTAAATCAAATACATTGTTTGTCTTGGAGTGATTTTGAAATAAAAAGTCAGACTTTTGACACATGAAAACACAATACGCTTAATAAAAAATCAGTTTACTCCATCTTACACCTTTCAAATTCAGTGTTCCTGGTTTTGCCCATGTGCTCTTGCCTAAGGTGATTGCTGAGTGTTGCGTTTAGATTTATCACAATTTCCTGCAAATGCCTCCGCCTCTCTAATCACCTCTGTAGCCGGGCGGCAGCACAGTCGCTCACCTGTGCTCCAACTGGTTAATTTCCTGAACATCAGAGAGAGCTGGGGGGCGGGTTTGGACAACAAAGACAGGAAAGAGTCAGAAAAACTGACCTCTTTGATTGTAATGAGGTTATTGTGCTTCGCTAAGCAGTCCTTATGTGTGCATGAAATATGGCTGCCATGTGGGGTGGAAGGTGTCTGAGGAAGCCTAACAGGCCCTCCCATTTGTTCACCATTAGATCAGGCACACATAAACGTCTTTGATGACTTTTCAGGCACCTCGCAGTGTTTCCAGGTGTTCAGTGTGGCCATAAAAGTAAGTCTTGACACTGAACACAAGAGTTCCTTTTTTTTCGAATGCCATAATATCCACTGCATACTATGTTCATGTGTTTTAAGCCTTGAAAGCAACATATTCACTGTGATTTATCAGCCATTTTAGATGTAGCTACTCTGATGATTACAGCCCACTCAAAACAGCGGGGGGCTGAGATTTTAACAAGACCCTTCAAAAAGGTTTGTGGCTCCTCTTGATCTTTTTAAAAAATTTATCCATGTGTCACATCCGTCATTGTTCATATATTCAGCAGTTTTTAACATCAGTTCCAGGTAACGCTAAAAGTCCATCAAACTAAAAGAAGTGTTTGTCAGATCGAAACTGTCCCAAAAAATACAGATATTTGTATTTTCTTTGCATGAAAGTCCACCTATGCTCCTGCATTTTTGTGTCCATGTGAACTATTATATATCACAGTTTTATTTGGATTCAGCTCTACCATTTCCCTGTGTTATGTTAGAGTTGGAATGCCTTATTTGGAGCCAATATAAACCCAGGAGGACACTGTTATCAAGGATTATTCTGAGTTTCTGCTGTGATTATAATCACAGGTGGTTTCTATTATAGTGACAGTATGATCTTCAGAGTGGATTCTTGCCCTCTTTTGCTTGGTCCATGCACCTTAAACCCACCCTGCATAACTCTCCAACTTTACCCTCAGCAAGCTCCTGCTTACTGTTACTCAGTCTGTCCCTTAAGTCCCAGAACCTGCAAGAAAGAAGACACTATATAGATGTTTTCAGATGCAACACACAGCATGTAGATATCCTTGTTGGATGAACAGAGGGACGGATGTTATGAGGGGGGATATGACACTTAAAAGACAATACAGAAACAAGGGAACAAGCACAGAGCCCAACACTGTAATTTTTCTTTTATATCAGTGCAGCATGTACTTTGACATTTTTACTGTACCAAAAAAGATGCAGAGAACAACATACAGTCAATCAGAAATAAGCAGTTTAATTATGTGGACAAGGACCATACCAGTTGCATGTTTGTACTAAGAGTGAGAAACAAAGCCAGTGCAGATGTGCAAAAACTGCAGTCCCTCAAGTGTCCACTTGGGGCTGGCTGCAAAAGCATCAGAGGTCACATGAACACTCCATATTAAGATGCTGTATTTATGGCAGAAATAAACATGTTTACAGACAAGTAAAAAAGAAAAGTCTTTGTTTGAATAGTTGTCGCCTTTATAGGCACACACTTGGTGAGGGAATTTTTTTCTATAACTAATTTACTTTTAGTCTAGACAGTCTGCAGATCTCAGACCTCTTGCAGTCTATGACAGTCAGAAGCCGCTTCTGTCAGAACACAAAAACATGCGAAAACTTTCAAATTAAAATTTTATGAAACTTCCGATTGGGGCTGGGGCTAAGGTAAGGGTTAGGACACCAAAAAGATACAAGTTGAAAGCCTGACCTCCAAAACCTGATTACAAAATAAATAAGGAAAAAAAGCTTGTCCTCCCTTAAGGTATTACTGCAGCTGACTTAGCCAAGGCTAAAGCTAATGAAGCTACATAGAAAATGTCTTTAAAAAAACAGTCTTAAACTAAAAAAAAAACACATTAGCTTACGCTACATTTTTTAAAGCTAATGTTGCTCCATAGCAAACATTAGCTATGGAGCTTCCCAGCTACGCTAGCATTAACTTTAGTAAAAATTTCCCATGTAGTTAACCTAGCTATGTGATCTTTAGCTACGTTTGCTAACGCTCACATTGCTGAAGCTAAAGCTAGCGTAGCTGCATCAGCTTTAGCTAAAGCTAGCAAAGGTAAAGCGAGCTACTGTTTCCATAGTTTGTTCTAAAACAGGTCTATACAAAATTCAATCCAGAATTAGACTCCAGATCTTTTTTACTGTTTCATTTATGAAGTGTTGCTTAGTCTGTAATGCTTACAGTGTTTTAATTTAATGAATGTAACTGCCAGACTTGGTTTGCTGCAGGTATTCAGGTTAATTTCCCTGAAACATGCCTGAAGAGTTGATGATGGTGTTTTAACTTTGTAACTGTTGCAATTTCTGTATACGCACTGAAACTACTTAATTTTTTTTTATTTTTTCCAGTATGTTCTCTTCATACCATGAAAATGTCAATCCACATGTAACATTGATATGTAGGCAAAAATGTCCTCATAGCATTGGCAACCATTTCTGCATGATCCTTTTAGTTTCATGCCTTTCTTCCTGAGAGTTTCCCTACTCTACCATCTGACAAAGATGTTCTCCCACTCTGTTATGCATGTGTGAGTGACTAATTCACAAAGACTGTTTAAAATTTTCTTGAATTTCTTTGGAGTGCATAAGAAAACGTCTCAAGTGCTTTGGTCTGACAAACTGAAGCATGACATTTACCAAGAAGAATCATAGTTCTGCGGCACGATCCCAGAACTGTCAGAACACATACATACAAATCCCCCGGAGCCTCCTCATCTTCACTTCACCTTAAATCTGAGTGAACCCTTCTATGCCTTAGCACATCGTTGGGATATGGTTAAGTTTAAGTGCAAAACCTCCTAAATTAATTCAGGGACACTTAAAAAACATTGATCCAAATTTGTCTTGTCTAGAGCAATAAAAAGTTGTATGCAGAAGAAGTTAGGATTGCATATTGGCAGGCTTATTCTCTGTTTTCGTCTTCAAATAACTTTATTGTTTCCTTATTTTGTGCTGGAACAAGGAAGTCTGGAAAGGCTCATTCTCTCCGGTGCTTGGTCCAGATACAATCACAATACAGACATCAAAACTGTTTGCATGATCATTGGTTCCAATACATGTCTTCATATATATAATATAACAAAATCAGATGCATATGATCAGAGACGGTATAAGGTTTTGTTTTGTAGGCTCCAGCATACTTGAATGAGCGTAGGATTCATTAGAGCAAGCAGGGTTTTTGTGAAGCCAGACAGTCATGGTTTCTTTGTACGGATCAAGGACTCCTTATCTAAAGAAAAGAACCCTCAACATTTGCATCCAAACTGATTCGAGACACATCTGATCCTGTTTAAAACAGTTAGAAGAGCCTCCAGGATATCTGAGATGTAACAGTGATGCCCCTTTTCTCATGTTTGTGTCAGATTTTCTGTAAAACTCCCAAATAATTGTTAAAGCACTGAAGAATACGTGTGATCTGTTCATTTTGTGTTGTTTCCTTCAAACACGCGTGGATCAAAGTGGCGAATGTTGTGGCCCCTGCTGCGCTGCTGTTTACACCGTCCTTGTCCCTGGAGTGACATCAACAGGACATCCTATCCTCAACCACAGCTGACCTCAGTAGACCTCAGGTTACTGCATGTATGTATGCTGTATGTGGGACTGCATGTGGTCTGCTTTCAATTAAACTGCATCAAAGAAAGTGTTAGCTTTTTAAAGAGCTCCAAGGGCAGGTTGTAATTTACGAAATCTGTGTGTAGGATGTGCATTAGGAGCCAGTCTAGCAGTGCATTTGGCACAGGTTGTTTTTAACTTAAAACACAGAGGGCAATAGCAGACCTTGACAAACTACTGTTTAAAACTCTTGCTGTCTGCTAAACTTACTCCATGGAGTATTTCAAAGGTCATGTCCACACATGTAACTTTCTCTATAAACACACTGGACAAGAGTACTTTTGGTTTGGAGCTAAGACTGGTTCTAGCATTTAAAAAAGGCCATAAAAAGTCAAATAGAAACTGTGCTAAAATATGTTAAAAAGACATTTATTTAAAGATGGGAAATTTGGGAGGCAAAATAGAGGATTGATTGAACTCAGAAGCACAATTTAAACAGCATTTTGGACATTATTCCATCTTTGGGTGGCTGTGGTCAGTGGATGGGTTTGTGGATTGTCAGCCTAAAGGTTGGGGGATTAACCTCCTGCTCCTGAGGTCAGATGTCAGTGTAACCTTGGGCAAGACACCCTAAATTGCGCCCATCAGTGGTGTGCCGATGTGAATGTGAAAGAATGTGAACTGAATGGTCCCTTTACATAGCATCTTCCAACATCAGTGTGCTGTGGTGTGACTGGTTGTAAATGGATAAGTGTGACTTGGTCTCAAGTCAGACAACTATAAGCATTACACAAGCTTCAGTCCATTTACCATCTACCATCTTGCTGGATGCCAGTAATGATATCATTCATTCATTTTAGGGGACAATGCAAAGTGATGAGCATGGGCATGTAAATGTACCAGGTTGTAGTCATAGGCTTATTTTCATCCATAATCCCTGGTAGGTTTATGGTATAAATATTAAAGTGTATATCAAGATAATGAAAAATAAGAAATATACATAAAACCAGAGAACACACTAAAATGAAACAACATAAACTACATCAATATACAAGACCCACATACAGAGCATATAAAGAGTAATCACCGTATTCTTCTTTGCAAAACTGCTCGTTTCTATGTAGCTTTCCGCTGTATGCTTCAGGTCATGGTCTTACTGGAAAATAAGTCTTCACCCAAGCTGTAGTTCTCTTGAAAACTGAATAAGATTATCCTTCAGGATTTTCCTATATTTTGCTGCATTCATTTTACCCTCTACTTTTACAAACCTTCCAGGGCCGGCTGTTAACACATCCCAGCAGCATGATGCTTCCACCATCTTGCTTCACATTTGGGATGGTGTGTTTGTGGTGATGTGCAGTGTTTGGTGTCTGCTAAATATCTTGTCCTATGGCCAAAATAAGTTTTCTTTAACAGTGGCTTTCTCTTTGGCACTCTCCCATAAATCTTTGACTGGTGAAGAACCCTGGCAACAGTTGTGGAATGCAGAGTCTCTCCCATCTCAGCTGCCGAAGCTTGTAACTCCTTCAGAGTAGTCATAGGTGTCTTGGTGGCCTCTCCCACCAGTCTCCTTCTTGTAAGATTACTCTGTTTGTAAAGACTGCGTGATCTAGGCAGATTTACACATGTGCCATATTCCTTTCATTTCTTGATGGATTTAAGTGAACTCTGGGGGATGTTTAGGGCCTTGGAATTTTTTTTGTATCCATCCCCTGAATTATACATTTCAGTAACTTTTTTCCCAAATTGCTTGGCGTGTTGTTTTGTCTTCATGGTGTAATGGTAGCCAGGAATACTGATTGACCAGTGGCTGGTCCTTCCAGACACAGGTGTCTTTATACTGCAATCATTAAAGACACATTCACTGCACTGGAGTTAGGTCAGTCACTGTAGAGGAGTTGAATATTAATGCAGTCACTTATTTTACCTTACATATTGTCAAAAATGCCAAATTATATTGGCCATGATTGATTTCTGAAATCAGTAAAAGGGTCAAACATCCAAGGGGATGCAGTGTAAGCTCTTCCTAACTTATCCAGGACAGTAATGTAAAAATAAGACACATTTTCTTTAATTTGGAACAGATCATATCATAAGGAGCTATTGTTTGAAAGTTACTTATACTCCTGACTTACTGCAGACATTTAGCCCTGATTAGCCCTGATGTGAACCCAGTATAAGCTGGTGGTCTCTAAAGTGGAAGGAAGTATTTAAGCAGAGCTGTCAGTGATATTTTGTTCATAAATCTCAAAGAAGAATGGGGTTGGGGTCTCTCAGTAAATCTGGCTCAGAGTCCAGGAGAGACTTGGCACCAAAGATTTCGCCATTTTTTTTTTTCTTTTATTGGTTTTAGGAAGTGGTGGCTATTGTGCAGCACAAGGAATGGAAAAACCAAAAGCATAAATAGCATTGCTTTTCTTCTCTATCCTCTATGGTTTAACTGACCTTTCCTGCCTTTACTGAGAGTTTGAGCAAAATTAAAGGAGCTGATGATTAAAAGGGAAAGACAGTGTTTCACAGAAATATTTCATCTGTAGCATCAAAATCAGCCAGTTATTTAAACTATAACTCTGTTTATGGTTCAACATCAAAGCCATAAATAACAGATATGAGTAGGCCAAGGTGATATAGGATAATCAATAAGGTCAAGTAAGGGTCAACTAGCCCTTTCTGCAACATTGCTAAACATCACAGCCAGCACACTGCAAGCTTTATCACTAAAACTGCATCTGGTAGTGGTGTAATACCAATGCCATTGGATCATTTGGATCTCAAAAGTATACTTCTTTAAAAAGGTAACACATGTAGTCTAAAACTGAAAAGAAGCCAGCTTCTTTTCAAGCAAAATATTTCACTGCAATTGGAGGAAACACCAAAAGATTATTTCAAACTGTGACATTTAGCACAGAGAGCTTTGATATTGGTTTATAGGGAATATTTTAAAGTTTTTGATAAAGGTCTCTTGGCTCTTACTCAGAGGGCTCATTTCCTTTATCAGTGAATGTGATGGAAGAAAAGGATTAAATTGTCCTGCTTAAAGCATCTGGTTTCACCCCTTGTGTGGCTGTTAGCATACAACAACTTGAATCCAGGAACAGTTTTGGCAAGAGTAGTACATCTCCAGGCGCAGGAGGTTAAAAGCTCTCCTAACTCAAAAAGATAGATATTGTCTTTAAATACATCATTAACAGGCCTTGAGAATGTGCACATTTGAATGTTTGCATGAGAGCTGGATGCTTTAGTTTGCCTGTGTTGGACAGATGCATGTGTTTGTGTGTTTTTATGTGTGCCTGTGGTCAAACAGTATACATGAAACTGTTGTGCAGCCGTACTCGGAGCTGGAAGACTGACATAAATTGGCATTTGACCGGTGGTTTTCCTCTCAGTGAAACACCAGCTGTCATCTATTTAGCTTGGCATCATCCAGAAAAAAACTGACCACCAGCTTTATATACATGAAACTGGAGCGCAATAACAGCTCTGATAAACTGGAGACTGATCTTAGAGAAGGCAATAGCAACGTTATGGAGGACTGTAATTGATGCAATAAAGATAAGGGTTTAGATTTACAGCCACGGCAAGAAATGCGATTGTGTTGGGTGGTACAACTGTGCTTTATCTGCAAAGTAGGTAGTCTAAACCAGTGGCTTTCAACTGGTGGATGCAGAGCTGCTTTCATTGGGTTGTGAATGTATGACTGGGAAAAAATGGTGGTAAAAAGGTCATGAAGTACTGAAGTCTTTAGTGGGCATACATCCATAGATAATAATTACACTTTTTTTTTTTTTTTTTTTACCATGATAAGGGGTTAATCTAAGTGTTTTCTTAATATCTTAACTCACGTATCTCCTTTTCTTGCCATAATGAAGCTGCTTTCCCATATTAATGAGGTAATTCCTAAAGATCTCTGGAAAATATTTAAACAATATCATAGGGAAATGGAATGTAAAACTTTAGTTTTGTCCTGTGTCCTTTTTCAGTCATTTGTTTTGCTCCATCATAGATCCAAACGGCATTATTTTTCATTACGTATTTTTATGTAATCTTCAGTACTCTGAGTTATGAAGTCAGAGAAAATGGAACGCATTCAACTTGGGTGTGATGTCATTCCCAGACTTTGGAGTAAATTGAATGTTTTGTGTTGCAGCCTTATAAAGGGAATATTAGCAGTGAGTAAAGGACTAGAAAACACGTGCGACTGCCTTCTTCACTCGTCTGTATTAAGTGAAGAAACAGACCGCAATCTCCCCTCACTGCAGCCCCTAGGCTGAAGCAATCAATCACCGAAAAATCAACTCAAACAAAAAAATATCTAAATGAATTTTTACTCTTCTTTTCTTGCTAACACTAACAAAATAACCTTAAGACAAATACAAGTCCACATAAACAACTGAAAATTCAACAAATTCTGCTGAAAAAGAGTAAAGCTATTACAAATGCAGTACAGAAGAAAGAGACAAATGATTAGTTATGCCTGGCACATTCAGCCTCTGACATTTGCAGGTCAGGTTTTTGACTTTTAACTTATGGTATCCTAACCTTTATCTTAACCATTATCGAGCATAACCTGAAGTCAAATCTGATTTTATTTTGAGAGTTTTAGCATGTATTACTGCCCAAACAGAGGTGGCATCTCATAGTAGAGGTCTAACTAAGGTAGTCTTTTCTACCTGTTGTTGATAACAATGTCTGACACCTATTCCATTGCTATGATTCTGTTGCTTGTGGTCAAATGCTTTTGTAAATCATAAAGAGCCATTCTTGACCAGTCTTTTTCATAGCCACCCAAAAAATCCTTATAGAATCTTTGAAATAAAGGTTTTTCTCCTATTTTATGCATCTGTTATTCTTTTATCCTTTAAACATAAAGGAATATCATTTATGCGATACTCTTGTAAGCAGAACATTTACATGCTTTTAATAAGTTAGTTTAAATTTCTCCTTCTAAAAACATGATCAGGAGCATTAACAGAGCCATGGTTTAATGTTCATTGTGAAATAATTCTGAATCTGGATGCATGCCTTTGGAGTAAACTGTGTTTATAATCATGCACAGCAAACTTCTTTCCTCATAAGGGGATGAAGACTGAGACTAGCTTCAGCAGTAACCTTTCAAAGGTTAGTTTATGATTTTTTTTAACCAAGTAAAATAACTTGAAGGGGGGTTCTGATTAAGTGGCATAGACAGCTTTATTGGTGGTCAGGATTAAGGTTACAGCTTTGCTTGAGAGAGTGGAACAATGAAAATAAATTGACATAATTGGAAATTTGAGAACCAAAGCTTTAACAATGAAAAGAAGTTTCCTTAAATTGCAAATTGATACTGTAATAACATAAAGTGTGATATAAATAGACATGTAACCACAAGGGTTACAGTACAAGACAAAACCATCAGATTACATACAAAGCAGATAATGCAGTTTAGCTTTATAGAAACTGTGCGTGCAAAGATGGCTCGTAATCCAAATCAAGCTTGTTGTTTAGGAGCTGACAGCCAATAAAGCCATCATGTGCACGTCTGGTTGTCTACATGTGCAGCCATGTGTATGGACACACGTGTTCCCTGTATACTTGAAATTCATATGTTCGTGTGTGTATGTGTTTGTGATGTTGCTGGTAACTCACAGGGCTGACATCAATCACGCTCCGACAAGGGACAGATGTTAGCACTGCTCCAGCAGACACAAACACGTCTGAACAGCTGGAAGAAGAAGAGACTTCTTGAGAGGAAGATAAGGACAAAAACAACCCACAGGGAAGCAATCTGTGTCCTGAGACTCGAAGAAGCAAAATGCCTCTGCTTCAAGGCTTCACACACTGCAGGAGGCTTCTGTCTCAGTGCCGTACGACTGGAGATGACAATCAGAACAAAGAAAGGGCTCAAGGACGGTGCGGTAGTTGTACTTCAGCTGTAAGTTTTCACTCTTTGGAGAGGAAGAGAAGAGAGGGGGAGGTAGCCCAAGGGACTCTGAACTGTAAATCCACCATATTATCCTTGTATCCCTTCATCCTGACCCCCAGTATCTACTATTATCTACAACAAACGTGATTGAGACTTCCTCTCCCCTGTTTGGGGTCAGGACACTGGCGTGATAGACAAAATACAAACCTATATCAAATAACTGCCTTTATTAAAACTTGCTGTATCAGCTGTATCATTTGACTCCATTGTTTAATATCAAGGGATTTGCTAATTTAGACAAATGAAAGCAAAACAATAATGTTTAATGGGTCAGTGGTGGGGGATTTCCAGTCAGATTGTTGTCTGTTAAACTTTTGGCATGAAACTGAGCTGTAAAGGTGGATTAAACACTCATGCTAGGAGCTAACATATAGTTAATGTGGGTTTAGGTTAACCCTTGGAGTACCCTCACCACCTTCTCCATGCAGAGTTTGGATTTTTGACAACAGCTACAAAGTTCACCAATGCAAGGGGGACCAAATCTCTAAGAAATCATTCAATCAGCAGTTTGGCTTTCTAGGAAGCTGAAGGCATTGTTGCGAGAGCAAATTTATGGATATTTGGATGTCCACAAGTCTATGATGATGTCAATAGGAGGTATATACTGTATTATGAATATATTCATGCCTTTGTGCATTTCTTATGATCCTGTGTGTACTTCTGTTGAAAACTAAATCATCCCCTGGGGACGATAAATATTGACCAATCCAATAAAAACACAAAAAGTTATAACGGAATTGTGCCCTAAAGATCCGGATTAGTTGAATTGAAAAATAAGGATTTGGTTTTTTTTGTTAGAAAACACTACTTACACATGACCAGGGAAGGATAAGTAAAAAGATTAATCTTCCTGCCTTGTCCACAGGGGGCGCCAAAGTTGATACAGCCTGAAAATTTCTTACTGGAGCTTTAAATCTGAGGGTCATAAACAGAGGAGAGGATCCAGAAAGTCTGATGAACTGAGACACATTGCTGGCTTTAGTGCTTTCATGGGATTTGTTGAAAATAACAAAAACATAGAAAATAGCCATGTTTATCCTTTAATATATTATCATCCATTTTTGATTTTTCCAGGGAGTTCTGAGACCGAGCGTCCTGGACTATTGAATTGTTGGATAACTGTAAGAAAATATCTTGATATAGCCTTTGCTGCTTATTTTACTTTTGTGTGGGAAATTTCCACTGGCAGCCTTCGATCAAAACTTTAGCCCCTAAGCACTGCGGAAACATCGCTAATGCAAAGTGAAATGAAAATGCCTATTAATAAACCAGTGAAATCCTGAGGTAGCCAACAGCAGGCTGTAAAAAAAATGAGCTCATGTGAAGAACAGAGGCATGGGCTGGGTCGCAGAAAACCTGATAAATACAGATGTGACTGTGTGCTCACACATCACTCCACAGTGGGCTGGTTTACTGTTTGCCAGAGGGTTTACTGGCCTTGTGGTTCTTGTAATGTTAGAGTGAAACTGGAGAGCTTCTGGTTTGACCTGAGATACCTCTGTCGGTCAGTTTGAGAGCTTGTGTGTGTGTGTTTAGCAGACGCCACAACCAAATGCAATTAGTGTGAGTCTACTTAAGACACACATGACTGTTAATATACCCAAAGAGACAATAAACAGCCACATGGATAATTGAGACCAAAGGAAAAAGGAAGGCCATCCTAAGCTTTGCAGTTATAAGAACGATAAAGAATATTGTAGGGGAGTCGTGACAAGGATAATGAAGACAATAACTATGTGAGCAACTGAATGTGGCTCGTATATCCCTGTTATTCATGCCTATTCTCCTCCCATTCCTCTCTGATTATCAGGTCCTGACGTCTCATCCAGCAGCCTGATTAGTGTGACGCACTGAAGCAGAACCAGGCAGAACAGAGAGTGGTGTATTGATCGTCACGGTGACCTTTCCTTTGCCACTGCAGATGTGGGGGTTGTCATTCTTTAAGACTCCGACTCAACCAACAGCAGCCGACGTGGCAAAAAACAGGAATGCTGTTCTGCACAAATTACATTCATTGACTTCCAAGCAATGATTTGTAATCACTGTGGTCTCAGTGGGGTGGCAGCATAGCACAACAACCTTGACTCAGTCCTTTTAAGTAGGGGTGGGATAAATCAATATAACTCATCATGTTGATGGAAAATGAAAGCCTGCAGTCATGAAAGAGTACACGGCTTAATGAAGAAACAAAGCTTTAAGGTATAATAAACCAGTGTGGAGCTATCAGGGCCCTCTAGGTCTTTCTTTGCCCCATCACAACCACAGAGCCGATAGGCAAGGCTGCCTCTAAAGGGGGAAAAAGAAAGAGCTTTCTGAGGTCCAGACAAAAGGGTGGCCCATGGAGAGCAGAAAAATCCTGGTCCATTGTAATGCTGTGATAATCATATTTGCTTATTTTAATCCTGAATTTTCACCGCTCTTATTAAAGCAACAAACACTATTTATACTTAGTGATGTCATAATATAAAGCCTTCTTCAAAATGTAACATATCTTTTCTTGAAACAGAGTTACACATTAGTTAATAGTGTCAAAAATGAGTAAAAAAAGTGTCAAAAATGTGTTCAAAGTGGTTAAAATGTTTTTAAAAAGATTAAATGGGTTAACAGAAGCAAAGAAATAGATGGGAAGTAGCAAAATGGGTTATAAGTGACAAAATCAGGCAAAAAATAATTGATGGAGAGGGCTTACAAATTAGTATAATGGCTAAAATGGGCCAAAAATGGACCGAAAATGTGGTGAAAGAGGAATTATAATTGGCAAAAATGGATTAACAGTGCAAAAATGGATCTAAAGTGGCAAAAATAGATTCAAACTTGGAAAATGAATTTTACATGGGCAAAAGAATGGGCAGAAAGGGGTAATACAGGTTAAAAGTAGCATAAACAGGAAGAAAAAGTGGTAGAAAGATTAAAAAAGTGGCAAATGGCTTGGGGGGGAGGGCATAAAGGTGGTGAAAGAGGATTAAAAGTGGCTAAAATTGGTTGACAGGGGCAAAAATGGGCAGAAAAAGTTATGAAATAGAATTTGAAAGAGGTAAAAATGAGTTAGGTTATAACATAGATCATTAGTGGGGAAAAAATTGGCAGTTCTCACGTATCCTCCCTCTTAAGAATATCAATGGACTCTAAGGACTGTGCGTGAGTCATATCCAAGTATTTGGACTTTTGTGTACGTCGTTGGTTATTGTGCTTTTACAACATTTGCTTATATCTTTAGCAGTAGTTCCTTTATTTCTTCACGTCGATTCAGATTTGTGGTTGATATTACTCATAACTACTGACACTTATCAAAGTCAGCCAGCTGCCACTCACAGGCTCCACTTGTTTTTCTTTACCAAATATTTGGAAAAGGCAACAGCTGATGCACTGTAGGTGAGAGTTTTCCTCACTAAAATTAAAAATGTCCATCAAAATACAATGCAACAGTTGTATATGGTGCTGGTCGAACTTAAATTAAGTTACAGTAATAAATCAGATTTCCTTTTTTTTTTTTTTGTTTTGGTGGTGTTTTTTAAATTCATCTATAATTCTCCTGACAATAAATAAGTGACTGTAGTTCCTTGCACCAATAGAGTAACTTTGTTTAAACAGCATTACTTTGTTTGATGTAGATTTCAGATTGGGCCTTAAAGCCCACTTTAATGTCACTTTTGAGAATACTTGGCTTTCTTTCAATTTAGTCTAATGAGATTAATTTTAAATATGTAGGTTGATGCTACCTTCAATATCAAAACAAGTTTGTTATTAATAGAAAGTATTTTACAGCAATTAAAACTCATGTTTGAAAAGCTTTAACATGTAATGTAAAACTAAGAAGTTTTAATAAATTTCTTGTATTCATTGCAGCTCTGACTATTTTTATTTTACAGGTGAAGTGACTTTATAATGTATTTTGATGCATTTGGGAATTACAGTTTGGTCTTTGAACTATGTTCTGGGTTTAATTAAAATTGCCTATTATAGTGGAAAAAGTTTCCATAAAATATTTAATGAAGGTCAACATGTTATTTTTTGAGTGTGGGGCTCTGGCAGCCCAGAGCCCTGATGATAGATACCCATGTCTCCAGATGCTGGAGTAATGGCATTCTTAAAAGAGAGAACTCTCTCTGGGTTTGTTGTTTTCAGCTCTGTGTTCACACTAGCAGGACTGTGCTTCCTTCAGTCTGATTCACAAATGTATGTAATAGTAAAATATAATAATAAGGGGAATAATATGGCAGAGTCTGAAAGAATCTTTATCCCTGCAAACTTGACAAGTCCAGGTATCTTTCCATTTGATGGGAAATTAATCTGGTTGTCAGTTTGTCATATGAGTTGCTTTTTAATGTGGTTAGACTTTAGAGACCAATGAAGAAGTTGAATGAATATCCAAGGATTAAGAAAAAGCTGTGTGAATGTGTCTGAGATAATATGCAAGGGAAAGGAGATACACAGTAGATCTGTAGGGTGGGGGAGGTGGAGGTCTGACTGTAAAACCACTTCTGGAGTCTTAAGCACGGTCGGTTGGATGATTGGCGATGGCAAAGAAGAAAAGAGATGAGGGGTCTGTGGTTGAGGCGCACGCCAACAGCGGCTGTTATAGATCTATATTTGAAACAGATCACAAAAAGCCAGTCAATTCTCTCAAGTGAAGAAGTAGAGAGAAAATAACGAGGATGTGGAGAAGCAAGGCTGTAGGAGCAACAGGGGAATCAACGTTATTGGCAGTGGGGACTGGGAAAAGACATCTGGGGAAGGAGTGTGTAACCGCATAAGGACATGCGATCCAGATGGGACAGAAACAGGTACATTTGGCAAATGTGTTGATCTCAGTGAGATGAAAGCGTTCATCAAAGAGGGAGGACAACCGTGCAATATGATGAAGGGGGGAAATCAAAACAGTGATGTGAAGATTGTTGATTGCCTATGCTGTATGATTATAAGCCTTCAAATAGAAAGAGTATGACAGAAAAGGCAGTAATTACAGGTCAGGGAAGGAGCTCCTGGACTTTTAACACAAATCAACTAAAGCACAGTCTCCACCAACATAAACATACATAGCATGTGGAAAGCAGTGGATGACCGTAGCTTCAGGAAAACAACTCAGATTATCTGCAGTTCACTGACAGGAGTAGAAAACCAGTGCAGTAGTATGATAGTGTGACCCTTTCAGATGGTAAAAGGAGCACCAGGGAAATAAGAACATGAATGACCTCAAAATGCAACTGATCCTCTATGCTAATACCCCTTTCACATATGTACTGTACCCTTAAAATTCCTGAAATCATATGCAGGTACTGACGATTATTTTCACCCCTTTACCCTCGTCAGAGCAAAGGTAAGTAATTGCCTGGGGTCCCATGCTCCAAAGGGCCTAATGTAGCTATTATAGGTGTACATCAAATGCAAAGTGCACTTCTAAAACTACTTTGAATGATTAAAATGTGTAGTTTGAATGCATATAAGGGGCCAATAGTGAATTAAAAGCATCATAATCTAATTTGATTATCTGAAAGAGTCCCTTGCAAGTATATGCAAGTATATACAGCTTGGGAGAAGATTAATTTTCCAGCAAGAAAATGACTGAAGCATACAACGAAAGCTTCACCGAAATGGTTTAAAGACAACAAAACTAATGTTATAGATTTGTCGAGTCAAAGCCCAGACATTAATACAATAGAGAATTTGTGGCTGGATTTGAAAACAGCCGTTCAAACCGGATCCCTGAGCAATCTGAATGTTCCGGCAGTTTTGCAAAGTAAAATTGCAGTGTCCAGATGTGCAAGCCTGTTGAGACCTATCCACACAGACTCAGTGCTGTGAATACAGCCAAAGGTGCATCTACTAAATACAGATTTGAAGGGAGTGAATATTTATGTAGTCACTTATTTTACAAGACATATTTTTATTTGATTGATATGACTTTGTAGAAATTGTTCTCATTATATATATATATATATATATATATATATATATATATGTATATATTAAGTAGGGAAACTGTACATAAAGCAGCTGAATTTATCTCTGCTTATGGAAAATAAACATGGAATTCCCACAAAAGTCATCAGACACTTCTGAGGTATGTAGTCTATCAAGTAGAATGCACTGCTGACACCAAACTGTCACTAAAACTTCTGCTACTTGTCTTCTTCTGAGTTATTCCACCATTCAAAACAATACACCATGACGATGACACCTGAAATGTTAGTAGCGTGTAAATGTTGATGTAACTAGGCTACCTGTTCATACACAATCAAAAATACAGAATGGCTATTCAATGCAAACATAGCTTTTAAATCTAAGACTGTCTGGGATTGCAGGTCAGTTTAATTAAGGTTAAGGGTTAATTTAAGGTCTACTTAATCATACTGCACACTGCAAACTACACAGACTTAACAAGGGCAGTGTTTCAATTATGTTCTACTCCTCTTCAACTATGAAGGTGACTTTGAGCAAAAGTTGCTCAAAAGCTGCTCTAAGAATACTGCTCCTTAAAACTTTAAAACACTGAACTATCCAAATTCAGTGTTGAAAAGCAGAAATATCTTTCATGATCTGTATATCTCTCTGGGGTTGGTGTGTATAAAGAACAAGAAAGGAAATCTGCATATTAAACCCAACCCACATTCATATTAGTTGTCGTTTTGTGTAGTGAAGTCCCAGTGCTAGTGAGGCTGTTTTCACAGTGAAGATTAATATGCATTGAATCCTGGTGTGATCAAAATGATTGAATCACTCCAGACTGGGACATTCAGCTTTAGTCACACAAACCACCTCAAAAAGGTTATAATATTATAGTGAATTATCCCCTCTGGGACGTCGAGATAAAGAGAGGTCTGTTAGCAACTTCCTGGATCAACATCAGACCTAGGAGATGTGATGTGGTGTGGTGCAGATGATCACACTGCTGATTCAGCCAGCTTGGAAACCCGAAACTAGAGACCCCCGCGATCCTCTGCCTTTAAAACTCTACTGTAACCCCCTTTAATCCTTGAAGACACCACAACTGTCTCCCCCCTCTGAACTCCTCTTCACTCCTGGGAAAAGCTGCAAACTATCGTCACTGCTCACCACACCTCCATCTCTAATTTAACCAGAAAACCCACATTTGGTGCCACAAGAGACCCTGCCTCAGATGATCCCAATAATGTGACCTCCAGCACTGAGAGCTTTGTTGAAACTTTCAGTGTTGATGTTAGTGTTCAATCAGGCTGCTGTCACGCTTTCCTTACGGGTGGAAATCAAATAAGTGCACTATTTTGATCATACGTCATTCTGGTTTCCGTGAAAGATGCCAATTCAAACTACAAGGAAAGAAACGGCGCGTGCTCTCGATGGCATGTTTCTGCTTCAAAAATGTTCAAAAGATTGAATTTCTCTGACGTGAAAGAAGGAAGGCCTCATGTTCTCACACTTAACCAGCTTGTACTTCATCTTAGACTGGCTTTTTGTTGTTGATTTTCTTCACCACAAGTGTCTCTTTAAGACCTTTGCATGCAAGTCTCTTCTTTTAACACACTTACAGATAAAGAGGAATCAATATGCAGCCAAGAGACTGCATGTGATTCATCAAGGGTAAGTGTAATCAGATTTTGTGTGGCACATTCAGTGCAGATTCATGTGAGAGAGTAGCATTAAATTGCCGCTGTCTCATTTGTCTTTCATGGTGGCAGACGTTGGTGATATATATGTCTCTCTAACAGTTTGGTGGTACGGTTACTAGACTACAATCTGATGGGATCCATGCCAGGATGTGACGTTCATTTATCATCCATAAGGCACACGCTTTTAGCATGCTAACACACTTTATTTAAAAATAACATTCATCCCAAAGAAAGGCCCATGCTTGGGGAAAAAAAAATGACATTACATAAATGTCTGTATGCTCTTCTCTGTGAAGGACTGAGAATTAAAAAATGGGGTTAGGTTGGGGTTAGGAGATTAGCGTTAGTGTTACATGGCAAAGTGAGATAAAAATCTAGATCTAGCTATCAGACAGTTAAAATAAAACCTGGCTGCACTGGCAGGATAATCAAGTTTGTCATGGTCAAAAATAGAGAAGTCAATAGTCCCTTTGTAGCTAACAAAGAAAAAGAAGTTGCACTACGGAGCAAACTAGTATATGTGATGAACAGCAGAGTATTCATATATGTGACTGATCATTAATGATCCAGTATTAATGATTTTAGCACAGCAAAAAGGATGTGTCTTCAAATCTTCACTGAATGGCAGCATGTGTAGACCATCTTTGAAGGATGATGGTAAAGTATGCCTGCAATACTGAGGTGAGAGTGACACCTGGTGGTCAAAGTAACAATTACAACTTCACTCAACCTCCAGAGACACCTGCTTTTATTTAGAACACATTTTTAGTTTCTCCAACTTATTTTGGACATGATAAGTATAAAACATAAGCCTTGGGTTTTTGAACAGGAAGTAGTTTTCACTGAAAATTATGTCTGCATATGAGAACAACTGGCTTATTTTACTGTACAACACACACACAAAATATATTTAAAAAATGTTTACACATTTTGTGCGTGTTTGTAGGGAGGCATCAGTCAGTAAAAAATGGTGTTAGTTGTCAAGAGACATATGGTGTCATTTTTCTGATGATGATCCACAAGAACTTGTTAAGTCAAGTAATTAACAATATTATATATTATATGTAATATTATATATATCTATATCTGAAGTTGTGGAGGTAACCAAAAATTCCCTTCAAAATATTTAGAGATTTCTCAAACATAACTATCCCCTCAATTCTCCAAAGCTCTTAAAAAAAAAAAAAAAATAGATATATGCGTAAAATTGTCACCAAAAAAACTCTGAAATTTTCAGGCAAATTCCCCCAAATTTTAAAGGTAATTCCAGCCAAAATATGTAACCAAACCCCACAAAATTTACAAATAAATTCTGCAAAAATTAAATGGAAAATTATGCAATGTTTTCAAACAAATTCCCTCAAAAGTCAAACCAATCATCTAAAAATTATATGAAAATTAGGGAACATTGACAGTAAAATGACAAGTAAAATCCCAAACCAAATTTTTCAAGAAAATTTCAGAATATTTAAAAGCAAATTACCCAAACCTTTTTTTTGGAAACTCAAAAAAAAATTCAAAAATTTTAATAGCAGAATTTATTACTTTTTACAGGGAAGCCAAAATATAAAAATGTCCTCATATGTACATGCAGGGTCTCAGGGACCCTTCATTTAAAGGTATATTGACTTTGATGGAACAACATTAGCATCTTTTATATGTATATTGTATAAAGAAACACACTAAATTTTAGAGAAAATTTAAAAAATAGATTCACCTTTAGACTGCAGTTTTTGTGCAATTCATTCTGGGTAGTGGACACCCCTGGATTAAAGGAGTTTGGATCAAGGAAGTTTCAATAAATTGTCCTTTAACACTTTAGAGCTGTTGTTTTTACACTCTAATAAATAAGAGACAAGGTCCTAACACATCTGAAAGAGCACACAACATGTGAAAATAAGCAAAAGTTGTTAAATACTCAGAAATGAAATAAAGATAGTTAGATAGTAAAGCAGGAGACAGCTGATAACAGAAACATTGATTCTACAATAATATACAGCAATGCAGAACAATACTATAGAGCACAGCTGAACAATTGTTAATGATTTTAGAGCAGGGTTAAAACATTGAGAAATATTTGTTAAATCTTACCTAACATTAAAATAGTAATTTTAATTTAATTTTCCCATCATGCTTAAATTACTAAATTATTGTTGGAAATGGTGGGATTGTTTGCATATCTTTGCAGGCTGGATGTCTGATCAGTAAGTAGCCTTCCTGTGAGGATAAAGGTTCCCTGGAAAAACAGCTGATTCTTGAAAAATACAGGTCCAAGCCAATATTTCTAATCACATTCACAGTAGTTTTCGAAAGCAGCCTGACCAATCATTCATTCAAATTTAAAGTGACAGAGCATGTTCAGCTTCTAATAAAAATTTAAAAAGTTATTGCTGATTGGTTGGTTGTTTGAGTCAATGTAAGAAAGAGTCACCAGATATCCCAAACCAAACTTTTTCACTTAAATTCTTTTGTTTTATTTTTTAAGTGCTTGTACAAAGACGTGACAAAAACGACAGAAGAAAAGGACTCATATGTCAAAACCAAGCATGTTGCAAATTTATTCATTCATTTGACTCTGGCAATCTTAAAAAGGAAACAAAAAGTATCTTCCATGAGATAGCAATTTAAAGCGAAACCTTTGTGGTTACAGAACATTTAACTGCATTATTGTGGTCGAGTAAAGGTAAGACAACTTGCAAAAAGAAAGTCACAAAACACTTCATACAGTGTCTATTATGTTTAATTTTTTAGGTGCAACATGACCCCCCTCCTTCATATGAAATACAAACTCAAAAATGTTATTTTGATCCCAGATGTTCCTTATCTATATTCTTTATTAACAAATGCAAGTTAAAGTTTGCATTTAAAATGTTTAATCCTTATCTTAGAATTATGTGTGCTTTTTCCATCATAGGAATCTTGTTTGTGTTCTTCCTTTATTATGATTCCTTAGGTCAGAACAAAATCAGCTCAGAGGGCAGGCCAACTATAAAAATGTTTCTAATAGAGCACTGCTTGGTTCTTTTTAAACCTATTTCCTCACTCGGGGGATAACTTTATTCACTGTTTGTGTAAGGCTAACAAATGTAGCATAAATTCACATACACACTGCGGTACTTGCTTATTTTTGGTGATTTGAAATTTGTAAAAAAATGCATACCCTTAAAATTGTTTGACACATGGAATCTCAATAAAAGCATACAATGTTAGGGTATTGCTTGAAATTACTGCTTAGAAGATGAGCCATTAGGGCTAGTTTAAAGTCTTTCCTGACATGGCATTGAAGACAAAAGAGTACAAAAAAGAACCAGTGTCTGGCAAAACTGACTCCATTTCCACTGCTGAAACTGCAAAACATAGTTGCACACAAAAATGTGTGAAAATACATGAATTCCTTTCAAATTCATTTGTAAATCACAGACAGGCCACTTAAAGGCATAAGGAATTCCCAGCAAATCTCACACACTATTCAGAACAGTTTATTGATTTGATGCACACCTCTGAAATCCATTCATTGATATGCTTTGCATTCTATTTGTCTAATGCAACAACATCCTTTTAAAAATGTACTCCCTTTGTATTTTAATATCAATCAACTTCAAAAGAAAAACATCCTGAGCAACAAGACCAAAGATGAGTCTGCATCTTAAACTTGTGAAAAGAAAACAGAGATACTTTTCGGCAAAGTAACAAAAGCCAAAAGAGGATTTAAAAACCTTATAAAGTGCCGGTGAGGTGTTGGAGGTCTGTGCTGCTTAGCTTAGAAGAGGACTGTGTTCATCGAGAACTTCATTAGGGTTTTCCTCCACTGAGACAGGCTCCTTCTTATCCTCAACGGGGACATCCACTCCTATGAACCCAACCACCCTGAAATGAGGACAAAGTAGTGTCAGAAAAACAGAAAAGCAAGGGACACAGGCACTTGTATTATCTACTTCAAGTACATCAAACACAGCATTGTTTGACTAAAGTGTTTGATGAGAAATAGAATTGATAACTACTCTTTCAAACTTGGAGTTTGTTAAGTGTTATTTCTTGACTTTTTCCTTATTGCTAAAATCTTAAATGGTAAAAAGACTGCAAAAACTCTAATCTAAACAAATTTAAATTAGTGCAACTCAGTGAAAGTTCAAGCAGGAAGATTGTTTCTACTCATTCATTTGTCACCATGTGTTCATATTTCCCCCTTCTTCCATTCCACTCTCCTCCTGCTCTATTGATCAGTTGATTATGGGCATTCACTCTCTTAAGTACTCAGCCAATCAGATTCTGTCACAACCTCATTTGATCATTCATCATGCACCTGTCATATTTTAAATCTGTCATCCTCTCTTTCCCAGTCAGCCTGTTGTTTCAGTGTGAACGCTGCAACCCTCCTCCACCCCAGCCACCTCCATTCAGTTCCATCTGCATCTAGTCCAGATCCTCACACGACTTTTGCTCATCTCATCCTGCATGCCTTTGCTCCTCCTCCAAGCCACCTCACTTGTTCCTGGTCCAGCTTCTCATAAGTCTATTCCTCATCTGATCCTGCATCCCTTATCAATACCAGCATCAGTGTCTAGACTCCATGGAGGTCTAGCAACTCTGCCATAAGCCCAGATCAGTGGAGGGCTGCAGGGATGGTTGTCTTCACTTTTGTTTGCTGATTATATACAGTAATTGTTCACTACTATTGAACAACAATATGTACTTAATGATTTGAATGGGTGGTGTGAAACATGGCATAGCAAGGGACACAAGCCAGTGTCTGACAATGCCGGCTGGGTGTCTGATGATCCACGACCTGAAACACCTTGGTTCATCTCTCAGGATATTTTCTAGTTGTACATGCTGATGTTTCTAGAAACTTTTTTTTTTATATTATATTTTGATTAATTTCATTTATGTCTTTTAGCCTACCTTTCATACTCTTAATGTCATAAATGTTCTATTTTTACTTCTGTAAAGCATTTTGAACTGCTTTGTGTATGACTGGTGCTCTATAAATAAACCTGCCTTGCTTTTGTGTAATTATAATATTAGTGCTTTTCACTCTTGGTAATAAGAGCACCATGGAACAGTGTGGTTGTAAAAGTCAGGTAGTGGAAAATGGCTTCAGTGTGTAGAAGTTGTGTGCATCAGCTGTATTTGACTGACCCTCAACTCATCCCAGCTCAGACCAGTTCTTTGTTTTCATTTCCTGAGCAGTAATATCGTTCTAAGATTCCTTAAAGCAGGGGAAAGATTAGACAAAATCTCAGCGTTAACAGACTTTTGTTTTTCAGTTTTTGTTCTGTCTTGTTTTTGTGCACTCTCTTGGTTCATTTCAGCTTGTTAAATATAGATTTTTCTCATTATTATTGATCCCCTCTGCAAGTGTTCCATTAAAATCTTGTAGGCATCTTTCTTCAGCAATCAGTTTCCACCACAGTTGTTAAATCTAATGTGATAGCAGCCAGACTTTATTGTACTAGTGTACTAATCAAGACTTGCTGCAAAAAGATCATTCTTTTCACCAAAGAAAGGATTTTTATGTGTGCTCAGCTTGTAAAGTGAGATTATTGAACCAGTGGCTTTGTTATCCTTTGACTACTCAGAATAAGCACAGCATGTGACAGAAGTGGATACCCTTTTAAGAGTTTTGGGTGTCACGCTACACCTTACAGGCTGACTCAGCAGCACTGGTTTGACAGTAGTGTGACAATAGCATAGGAACACAGTGTACCTTCTAACCTTTTCTTTACATGTGAATGTCCATGTCGATGTAGAATTACACAGAAAAGGACAAGACAGAAGTACAAGTCAAGCATCTATTCAAAAAGGGGAAGTGTTTAGTAAGGGAAGTTGAATATGGTGAACTTAACAGTGAGGAGCTGGTTTCTGAGAACCAAAATAAGCAAAGCATTTCCCCTTTCTTACAAGCTGGTAAATAGTGACTCAGCAGGATAAATGGGCGGTGGTAATGCAACTCAGTCCACAGAGTAAAGCTGTATACCTGAGTCATATTTACACAGAATAAGATGATCTCTTTTTCCAGATTATTTCCCAGTAGCAAGACAAAGTAACTGCATTAATTTTGGATTCTTTTGGATCCCTCTGGTGGGACATGGTTATTTTAGGGGTTGTTTAAATTGACGTATTCAGGAAAGCTGTGAAAATGCATAGTGGTTCTTCACTGTATAAAACAACAACATGAGATGTGACCTATCTGCAGCTAATTTAAAACTACTAGACAATGATTTTTCTAGTTGACTAAAAACAAAGACTAATAGGAAATACTTATAGTACGCATGTTAATTATGTATACAGAAGCAGTAAAATATGAAAAAGCTATGGTCTGCTAACTTGATGAACTTACCCAATAAAAAATATAGGGATGACGCACAGCCCTGCAGACAATAGGAAGATAAAACCTGGGTACCATGATACCGTAGCAGCATATATACTGTTGAAAACTGCCACTGATACATTGCTGGTTAAACTCTCCAGAAAGGAAACACAGGCAAACAGGGCTCCTGCAAGAAAATACAACAAGGGACAGAATTCAGTGGTGCAAAAATTTAAAAAAAGTTTCTGTGAAAGATCTCTTTTGTTTTTGCTTTAAGGACCACACAATTGGAGTGTTTTATTTTCAAGTGCAAGGGTGAAGCTGCTGGGGCAGCAAACTTCATGGACTCTGACTCTACAAACACAAATACACGGTTCTGTGGCTCCTAAAAAGCTCTAAGAACACTCACCCTGCTCAGACTTTGAGATGATCTTTGACATCATGGAGCGCAGGACAGGGAAAGGAACAACAGCAAGGAGCATTGGCACCCTCACTGTGGAAAACAAGTTACATGGCTGATGTTATATCATACAGTACAGACAACATAATGTAGGCACTGTTATGCAGTCACATCCATTGTACCTGCAAGTATATACCTTCATAAATAAACTGTTTATATTTTATAACTCTATATCTTCACTCTGTAATTAAGAAGCTCATCATTAACATAATTTTGCAGTCATATTATTTTATGATACAATTATCTCATGTAATTCAGAAGATATTGTGGCTATAATAATCTTTAAAACCTTACAAAGTTTTTTGGTAACAATTCTGTCAATCAGTAACTTCAGCAGCCAGCCTGAGGGTTACTGAGTTTCAACATAATCAGATTTTTTCGATGGAAGTCAATGCCCTCGGGAAAGGAACTAGAAATTTAAAAGAAAGTAGACTCTTCCTCTGAAGCAAAATCCAAAGAGGAAACAGGAGTATTTGAGTCACTTTTATTGTCCTGCATAGGGCTAACGTTTCAATACCCACTGCAGCTTCGGCAGAGTCAAAAACAATTGTTATGCCTCTGATAAAGGCACAGTGCATGTGAAAATGTTAGTACTTTGTTTTTTAATACATTTCAAAAAGTGACTCAAGTGCTCCAGTTTCTTCTTCGGATATTGCTTGCAAGAAAGAGGCCATAAAATCATGGTTTATATCTCTAAGTTATTAAGTTTTATTCTGTTCTTGCTTCTTTGCTGATAAAATCTGTATCAACTTGTGATACATATTTTTTAATTTCACATGAAGTTGCTAGGTTCAAAATAAAAATGACCAAATGTCACTTGCTTATCAGCATAGGAAAAGCAGCAACATGAGCTGTTTCCATGTAGACTTGTGGAAGGGCAGGGGATCCCTCAACAGCCACACTGGCAAACATAAATTCCAACATAAGTACCAAGTATACCTGTTAATAAAGAAAGATTTATAGCTGCAAATTGTGTGTTTCTTGACAAAGTGGACCTGACATAAATGAAATGTAATATTTATAAGTAGATCTAACTAAATTAGATCTAATACAAATATTTTAATTAACTCAGAATAAGCCTTTTATTCATACATAGGGAGGGTCTCCTCCATGAATGCCGTCATCTTCAATTTTCGTATTTTGCATGTTTCTATGGTTCCACAGAAGGAACCAAATAACAAATGTACATTCTTTAAATTCCACTTGTTTCCACAGTACCCGCCAGAGAATAGAAAAATCTATTTGTAGACATTGTTGATAAACAACTAATAACATATCTTACTTCACATTTTCAAGTAAAATGGGCAATTTCTTAAATTAATAGTTCCACTAATGGGATGTTAAATCAATGAGCCCGTTAATGGTGATTTCCATAATGTGTTAGCATCAAGCTAACAAACCAAGATGTACATCCTAATCCATCTGAGCCACTGGCAATTATTTAAGTTGTAGAATTTTATCACATTAGTGTCTTTATGTGAAACTAGGCCAAGTAGAGCAAGACAGGGAAAGGAACGACAGCAAGGAGCATTGGCACCCTCACTGTGGAAAACAAGTTACATGGCTGATGTTATATCATACAGTACAGACAACCTAATGTAGGCACTGTTATGCAGTCACATCCATTGTACCTGCAAGAATATACTTTCATAAATAAAGTCTGTTTATATTTTATAACTCTATATCTTCACTCTGTAATTAAGAAGCTCATTATTAACATAATTTTGCGGTCATATTATTTTATGATACAATTATCTCATATAATTCAGAAGATATTGTGGCTATAATAATCTTTAAAACCTTATAAAGTTTTTTGGTAACAATTCTGTCAATCAGTAACTTCAGCAGCCAGCCTGAGGGTTACTGAATAAATCTGTGAGCCTGTTAATAGTGATTTCCATAATGTGTTAGCATCAAGCTAACAAACCAAGATGTACATCCTAGTCCATCTGAGAGTCACTGGTAATTATTCCAGTTGTAGAATTTATCACATTAGTGTCTTTATGTAAAACTAGGCCAAGTAGAGCCTAATCCAGGGTTTCATCTTTCTTTAAATCATAATATAAAGCAGTAAAATGAAGAATTGAGAGGAAGTTTCAGTCCTACAGCATGTCTTTTTTAACACCTGCCACCTTTGTATACTCCAATCATTGTGTAGGGAAATAAACTGGTGCCCTGATTAGACAGTTTTACTTCCCTGTTTTATGAAGAAACGACACTGAAGCGTTCCGTAGAACCCCTTTGGGCTTGGTAAGCATTTACCAAATGCATGAGGATCCTACAGTGATTTTTCTTCAGTAAACAGGAGGTTGAAACTACTGTACATTATAATTTTAAGCAGGACAAATTTGTAAGAGTTTTTCTCACCTAAAAACATGAGTAAAGTGGTCTTGGTGAACCCCAACAGGAGCATGCCTGATACAACGGACAGGACCCCTATCAGGACAATGACCAGCTGTGGAACACCGCAGTATGTGAACGCTGACACTCCTGCGAAACTGGCAAGGAACACGGTGGAGGACAGCGCTGCGCCGTAGCCAATCAGAATCTCAGTCCAGCAAAGTGGCTCATTAAGCTCATAAAGAGTGATCATGGAGATCCCCCCGATATAAGCAAAGGAGAAGCTAGTGAAGATAAGTATCAGCAGGACCAGGACAGTTTTACACCTCCAGCTAGCCCCTGCAAACATCTGGTAGACCCCGTATATCATCTGTTTCAAGGCTGATGGCTGAGGAGACCTATGTACATTGGCAGCATCAACAGGAGGTTTCTTCACAGTCTCTTCCAGGATAAAAAATGCATAAAACAAGACTAAACACTGACATAATGCTGAGGTTACAAAAGGCCAGTTAAAGCCAGCAGCTCTGAGGAAGTAGCCTGTAGATATTGAAGCCAGACCAGTCAACAGGCCGATCATCATGTCCACTCCAGCCATGCGCAGTGTCTTCTGTTGATGATCGTCGCACAGGTCTGCTATGTAGGCGAAACAGCCACCCAGAAACGTGCCCAAACCCCCAAACAGAGAGCTGAGGAGCGAGGAGCCAATGAGCAGGTAAACATTGAGCTCAAAGAAGGACACCGTCAGGAAGGTCAAGGTGTAGAGCAAAGTGCCGATCAAAGGCATGATTATTGTGATCTTGCGTCCTCCGCGGTCGCTGTACGCCACAAGCATGAGGGTGATGACCAAAGAGGGGATGGTGGAGAAGAGCTCAGTGTAGAGGGAGAAGAGAGATGCCTGCTTCTGAACCTCCTTGAAATGCAGAAAGAGAGAAAAATTAAGTTGTTAAAATAGACTATTCAGCTTTAGTAGCAGGCCTTGAAAGATAAAAGTGGCTTTATATGACCTACAAAATCCTTTCTTCAAACTACTACAGTTAAAGACAGAGGCATCTGATTGTCTAATTTAAAGTATTTCATGTTTTGTTTTGTGAATCAGGGCTAGAGGGAACAATGATTTGTATAGTGCTACAGGTGCAAGGTAGACTATTTTCAAACTAAAACAGGCTTTTCCAGATCAGTGTGTTTGTTCTCATTTCCCCTATCAGGCTACACACTTCTTTTAACATGATGTAAGACACACTAAAAGTCCCTTATACTTATACCACAGGAAAAACTTGCTTGGTCCTTTTATAATGTGGTATGCATTTCTGTATGAATTGTAGCTGCACCAGTTTTTCTGTATTTATATGAGTTAAAAACAGTCAACCTTAGTCAGAGTTTTACTTATTTACTTGTATATCATCTTATGGTGCACAGCAGAATCAGTACTATTTACCTGAGCTGTGTCGCAAGAAAACATTTCAAAGGATTATCTGACATTTTTTGCTGACTCACTGAGGGGAAGAGTTCAACATAGATACTGGGATTTTTTTTTTTAAAAATGCAGTTAAGAAAAAAATGCAGTTGAGGAAAAAGACTGCCCTGATGCTTTGCTTTTACAGCCTTTTTTTGGGCAGTTAAACTTCAGACACATGACACATCCACCATTGAGTCAGGGTCACATGCATAACTGTGCATTAAGCAGAAAACATGAAAAGGAGTCAAGGTTTTTCTGTCTTTAAAGTTCTGGAGAAATAGTTATGAAATATGTATTCTGACGAAGCTTGCACAATTTCTAATTCTACACTGGTGGATAGCAGTAAATGCATGTTCTCTACATGCTATGGGTAATGACCTACCTCATGGTAAAGCCCCTCGCTGCTGTTTTTGCTTGTGGCACATCTGGAGGTGTTGTCAGAAATGGGATAGGTGGTGTTTGTCAGCTGCTGCCACAGCCTCCGGTACACATACTGCTGTACAAGAGGATAGATGAGAAAACTAGAGAAAGCGTACAAGGCAATCACCGGCTCGACCAGGAAAAGACCCTTCATTTTTGGGGGCTGTGATGTTCCCTGGAAAGACATGAAGAGCAAATGTTCAGAGATGACAAAAAGTTCAAAGTAAAGGGTCTAAAACACAAGTAAATTAGATATGAAAGTTTTCTAATGCATGACTCTAGTACCCTACCTTGAGCTCTGTCTATATACCTCTTTTAAAAACTACCTCTTCCTTTCTTTTTACTTATATTTTGCACATTTTTGCAAACATATTTCTATTGTCATTGTTATACGTCTTATTCCCATGTTGCCTTGAAGTTGTTTTTGCCTTTGTGCATAAATGGAACATCTATCTGACAGTGTATTGATAGCATACTGACTTTTTACTACTAAATATGTAAAATTAAGTACATTTGAGAGCTCCAGATAGGATTATTTTGATGCAGCAATCAGCGTCAAGTACAGTGTGCAAAGGAAACATATGACATCCAAATTATTGTCCTTAGGGGATTGATCCGAGTCACAAGATGTGGTCTTCGTGGAAGCAAATGTAATATGTCTTTAGCCTTTTTTTTAAATTACGAAATAAAACTAAGAAAGATTTCGTAAAAGTCAGTCGGTTGTAAGTCAAATACCCTGCATTTTGCACTTGTTTGTCCCGTTGCTGAACAATGAGCTGAGCTATGACAATATTTGGATAACACAAATGGAAGGTACCAATAGCTCTACCTTGCTATGTTCTTTTAGTATGTTGGAAAGATAATTAAGTATAAAACCTACCTTGTAAACAGTCTCTCATATCATGTTTATGTTATGTCATCCCTAAACAGGCATACTGTTTCCGAGAGCAGTAAGGGTCGTTAATATACACGAAGTGCAAGGCGTTGTTATGAAACGCTAGAATTCCGCCTCTCACCATACACGATTGGTCGACTATACTCTACGGCTGCGTTCATTTGACGAACCGACTGTCAATCAGGGCTCAAGGCGGACGAGAACATTTTGTGACTTACCGTTTGTGTCACTAACATAACCAACGGGCATTTTGTATTTTAGAGTATTTAAAGAACCAATGACAAGTGTAAGTTTTAAAAAGGCTGTGAAATACTAGTCTAACGTTCTTTTATGTTTAATTTCGTGCATATCTTTTCAACACGCCTACTCAGTGCATTACGGTAACGTGATGTAGGCGTGCTTTGCGTCGGAATGTACCATTTTGGCCAACAAACCGGGAAGGATTTTGTTGTGACAGCGAAGTAACAACCCGGCGGGGGGACACGGTAAGACGAAATCTAAATCCTTTTTCTCTCTAATTAAATTCTCACTTTAAACAAAAAGGTACAGCCAAAATTATATATTTTTACGAATTATTTATGTATTTTGCCGGACTCTTGTGCATTTCCGTTAAGTAAATGCCAGTTTATCATCTCGGACGTACAGGTAGTACCACCATCAAGATACCGTCCGTTAGCAAATCATAGCTATCCCTGTGATTAATTTAGCTAACTCAGCTAACGTTACTAGCTAGCCTTGGGTACGTGGAGGGCAGCAGGCTGATTTCTCTTGAACATTGTGTCTCACTGGGCCTCTTATCTAGCATCTTGCAAAACCTCGCCTTAAATCAAGCTAACATGTAAACGTAAGCGCTAACTTCGCCTGCTGCAGTTGCAACGTAAAGTCGTGACTGTCCGTGTCAGGATGGATGATATTTGAGTCTCCTGGCCTAAGGTTGACGCTTACAGAGCTCTTGTTGCTTATAATCTACAGTCTAGAGTCCAAAACATTGTATTTTTAACATGTGTAAGCCTTAGGTGTATCCGTAATTTGTAATGTTGCTGATTTCGAAATGGCAGTTTTCTCAACAGTATGAATCACGCAGTTTTTTTCATGTTATTACTCAATAATATGGCGGGTTTCCCGAATTAATACGTCAAGTTTATATGATTATAACTTCTTTCTGAAAAATGCTATCTTTTGGTTCAGTCAAATCGTCTGTTATAGAAAACATAGGCATACACTAAGTGGATTGCACAGTCAGTTCAATGAATGTTGCCTCACACTCTCCCATCCTTTGAAGCCAGCAGTGTTCAATGACTAAATTGCAGCATGAGAATCAATTATAGAAATCAGAAATATTCTACAGTAACCACATTTGTTTAACTACATATCCTTAAAACAAAGGGTTAACAGTAAAAGGTCAAACGTCGATTCTCCCTCAGTAATAAACAGAGCATCATAAACTGTCAAATGTTGTGTCTGTCTGGGAATGCCTCTTATCAGATCCGCTGAAATGAATTCTCTTTGCTGTACAGGTCACAACATAAGTTTGCTCATCTTGGCTCAACAATGGCCTTCAGTAAGGGATATCGCATCTACCACAAGCTGGACCCACCCCCCTACAGTGTCATAGTGGAAACGAGGACCAGAGAAGAATGCCTCATGTTTGAGTCAGGGGCTGTTGCTGTGCTATGTAAGGCATCCTCTTGTTTGTTTGCACTGTCATGAGAGACTGTTTTAATTATCTTTTAACTTGAGGATGCTACTAAGGAATACAGCCATAGCAGGCATACAACAGATTTTAATGCTGAATCTGATTGTTTCTAGAGTCCGTTTAATGAGAGATTAAAGGAAGGGTCAAACAAACAAATGTTTACAATGTATTGCTTCTTTCTGCTTGCAGCTGCAGCAGAGAAAGAGGCCATTAAAAACACATACACCAAGATAGTGGATGCATATGGAATCCTAGGTGTCCTCCGCTTAAACTTGGGTAAGCTCCACTCATATCCTCCTTATTTGTTGCCTTTTTATTAAGTTTCCTAGATCCAGTACAGGTTCTGGTGCAACTATGATGACCCTCTGGTCTGTGTTGTCCCATTGCTGCTTACTCATAAGCTGCTTTTTTTCTGTCCTCTACATGACCTTGAAGGCTCATGTTATCACAACAAGGAAAAAGCAGTGTCAAAGATTAAAGCTTAGGGTTGCGGATGTCTGACTGGCTGGGGATTTTCTTTGAGATAATGACACCATTGTTTAATTAACCATTTGCTGTCCAGTCTCTTAAAACACATGTTTTTTGTATAAGCAGTGCTATAAATCTGTCTTAGATGCTTGCATACTCATCTCCGTTTCTTTTCTCCTACTGTTCCTCCTAACCTCTGCAGGAGACTCAATGCTCCACAGTCTGGTGGTTGTGACAGGATGCAGCTCTGTGGGGAAGGTGCAGGACTCAGAGGTTTTCAGAGTCACACAGACAGACTTTATATCACTGAAGAATGATCCAGGAGATGAGGACCGGATTGCTGAGGTACGAAAGGTCCTGAACTCGGGACATTTCTACTTTGCCTGGTCTTCCACTGGAATCAGCATGGATTTGAGTCTGAATGCACGTCGCAGGATCCTAGAAGACACGACAGATAACCGCTTCTTCTGGTAAGAGCATGAAATATGAACTGTTAAAGGTTATAGAGGTAATAGTTGGCACGCTTTGAAATCTCCAAAACTAGTAAAAATTCACTTGGTTCATGTTCTGCAATCTGCAGCTTTCTGATTCTGTAATTATGGGGGCTGTGTGGTTGCAACTGAGGTGTGAAAATTCTCTCTTCACACTGAATTTCTTTGTGTATTCACTCATTTGTCTGTCTTTATTTACCAACAGGAACCAGTCTCTGCATCTGCACCTCAAACACTATGGAGTTAACTGTGACGACTGGCTGTTGAGGCTGATGTGCGGTGGTGTGGAGATCAGAACCATCTATGCCGGACACAAACAGGCCAAAGCCTGCATTTTTTCACGTCTCAGCTCAGAGCGGGCCGGCACACGATTTAATGTCAGAGGAACAAATGATGACGGACAGGTGGCTAACTTTGTGGAGACTGAACAGGTGAGTCAGATGTTTGATAGGTTTAGATAAATGTGTTTCCATATGCTCTGTTGATGGCAACACTGATGTCAGGAGCCAGCCAGCTGGCCACTCAGTCCTCAGTGGGAAGCAGTGACGTATAGAACCTACCACAAAGTATTTCTTTTAAAATTTGACAATGTATATGTCTGTATTGCACCTGCAGTATGACAGTTGTGGTGGTCTACACGTTGTGGAAGAAGATGTGAGGTGTATTTGGAGGTGTCTTGTGTGCAATTACAGCAAGCACTGCCAGTTCCATTGTAAACATTTTGGTCGAGTGAGGTGCACTTTGGATTATCATACACTGCATGTGCTAGATTTGGATTAGCTCATTTAAATATGGGAGAAATGATGCTCAAGTGAACAGTTCAGTGTTTCCAGGTTTCTTTGCAAAGTGGGCTTCTGTGTAAATGCTTACTGGGGGTTGTACTTCTACTTTGCTGCTAGATTTATCCTATTTAACTTGTATCAAAAACACATTTGTCTGTAGAGTGATGGTAGAACCTCTGGGAATTCAGTTTATTTAAACACTGGTTATCCATTGACTGTTCTGAAACAAATCTGGTGCAGCATTCTGAAAAAGTACATTTTTTCTTCAGCCTTTTCCTCTGACACTATAGAATGAAAATGCTAAACAACAATATTTTTGAATGTAGAGATAACAGAAAGTTTAAAGGACAACACAGAAGAAGAGGAAGGGTGATGATGTCATTATAACAGCATTAGACATGACTGCTCAAGCTGCAGTCAGAAGCATTTTTATTTTTTAACAGTTTTTAGTTCCTCATTTACTAAACTTCAGTTTTGTCATTATTTCACTTTTTCACAGAGCCAAACTTATATTTACCAGTGTAACCTTACTTCACTAAGTTTCCTGTTGTGGAATATGACTCATTTGCATTTTCCATTTTCATAGTTCCTTTTTCAAAACACAAACAAAGGCCAAAGGTTAGTCAGAACTAGGGATGCATGATATTGTTGGCAAGACATTGATAGCGTCAACCCATCGGGGTATTTTTCCCAAATAATGCTGGCCAAATCAAATAGTTAGTTATGCATAAAGTTATGACCTTTCAGAGTAAGGTTTGACATCTTGAAATTATAAAACTGATAAAGTTTTAAGGTCTATACGAGTGTCTGTTCAGACTCTCAGTCAAACTGTGCAAACGACCCCTCTTGTTACCTATGTATGCATGTATTTTAATCATGCTAAATGAGTTTATTCTCAACATTTAAAACATTAATACACTGGTGTATGTGAGAAACATAGGCAAGCAAACTCCAACTGATGCACTTTTCAACTTAAAGATATGTGATGACTCAAAAATTAACATCTTTGGCAAAGTCTGAAAGATTTTGAAGAGTAGTAGTTTCAGGGATCTGTGCCTTGTTGGTGAGTTTTGTGTTGATTTTGAGTAAACACAGGATACTTGTGATTATGTTGGATTTTCAGGTCTCTTATCCTTCAAAATTACCATAACATTTGGTGTATTTAACCATAACTGTTGTTGTTGATGATAAATTATGTTTGCCTCTGAATTACAGCATCAGCAGAACACATAACAATGTAGCTTCTCTGTATAGTATGACATATTGCTTAGCCTTTATAATCTGTGCTCCTTTTGTGCTCAGCAAAAGTGGCCACAGACACATGATAGTTTTGTGTGCAACAATACAGTGAAGGCATTTCCCTCTCTCTGCACTACACAATCATTGAAGGATTAACATTTTGTCATTTTCTTGTGGTTTTAATGGTTTCTTGTGTAGAAAAAAAGACTCCATTCTTCTTCTTTTTATCCGATGTTGTTTTGAATGTGTGGTTAGCTTGTGGGTGTATATTTTTTCGCATAAAATGTTTTTAATAACTTTTTCTTTGATTTGGCAATTTATTTTCTTCAATATTTCTTAACCAGAATTTCCTTCTGTCTCATTCAGGTTATTTTCCTGGATGACAGAGTCTCGTCATTCATACAGATTCGTGGGTCCATCCCTTTATTCTGGGAACAGCCAGGAATCCAGGTAATGGAAAGCAAATCTTCTCTATAAAGCTAGCTTTTAACTGTGAATGTGAGGTTTTCATACAACGAACCACATTACATGAAGATCAAGAAACAGCACTCATGTTTGCACAGGAGTCCAGAACATTTTTTAAATGTTGTAGTTTTAGATGAGGCTCAGACACATTAAATGTACACGCTGAAAGTGTTAACACTGCACTCTGTTGAAGTCTGAGAAGAGCTCTTACAAACTAGAAAAATACTTAAAGCTCCTGTTTGGAAATATGGTTTGTGTTTATTTTATACCCATGGACAAAATAGTACTTCCTATACTGATTTTGTCCTACACATATGAAGTTAGGGGTTTTTTACATATAAAAAACCTACTTTTCTCTTCTCAAACATCAAGAACCCTTACTGTAAAAAAATTAATAAAGGCTGTTTAAGCAGAAAGAAGTTAATAACCTGCTTTGGTGGAGGGTTGTGGCATTAAAAACATAGAAATGATCAATATGCTTGCTTAACATCTTGCTTACTTTTGCTGGTCATAAAGATGCATTGATATTAGTTTAAAACCATATTATAACCAGTCAAAAAACTCCTCACAGGAGCTGAAAATACACGTTTCTTTGATTTAGAATCTAGGTCTCTGAAGACATAAATGAGCTGTTAGTCTCCTCACAGTTTTATTTCATATGACTGTTCTAGTTGTAACACATTTTGTCCATGCTGTGTTCAGAAAAAGTCCATTAAGGGTGTTTGGTTGCAACTGAATGAGAATCGGCACCCTAATGGTCTGGATGAGAACCCCCACCTGGTATAACTTTTACTTTTATCAGCTCTTTTTGGTGCTGGCGCTTCCATACTGCAGATAGAGGGTTCTCTGTACACTGTCAGAGACAGGAGGTGAAACCAAGGCAATTCCATTATGGATTATCATCATAGTACCTCTTTCTTTGGAGATTAAAAGCAGAAGGTAGGGTCCCCCATTCGATCACCATAAATAGCATCCTTGGCATTCTACTGCCCCTGTCCTGACATTGCACAGATATCAGATGTGGGGGAGGTTGATGATAGATGCAGTGGTTGGTAAAGGGCATTTTTCTGTTTTCCTCAGCTCCCAGACATCTTTGGTCAGGTGAGAGCCTGGTTTGAAAACATCCCCTAACCACTTCCCTTCAGATAAATCTGCTGATATCCTTCAGACACCTGGATGTGTGTTGATTTATAATCTGGAAGAATACGCTGTTAAATCTCTTGGATGGCCAGTGAAAGCCACGACCTTATTAGTCACCTTTTCAGTGCATAAGGTCTGTGGTTTGGTCAAAACACAGGGCAGTAGGCTCGGGGTTGTTTTCAGACAGAACTGTAGTCCTCTGCTTTTGTAGCATTGTGTCAGCTCCTAGTCCCCTCTACCAAATGTGGCTTTACAGGCTTACTCTGTCCTCCCCATTCTCTCTTATTCATACCCTGAGCAGGACGGATCATTTGAACCAGAAGAAGGGTTATGATATGTTACTTTACATTAGGAAAATGGTTGTCACATTTACTGCATAATACTTGTGGCATAGAATGACAAAACCCTCCTGGAGAAGATGCAAATAGATAGTAGGTTGGCTGCTTTTAGTGTTGTTTATAGACAAAATCTTAGTAAATGTCTTTTCTGCTTGTTTTGTGGAAAGTGCTATTAGTGGAATTAGTCATTAGTTATAAATGATTAAAAATAGCATCACAATAACAACCTCAGATATGATTTTTACTTTAATAGGACACTCAACATCTAAAAAAATCAATCAAACGTTTAGACGTGTTGAATTATCAGAGGAAATGCTTTGCTTAGTAGTTGCCATAGTGTGTTGAAACTTGATTAGTTGCACTCAAAGTGTCGTCTCCTATCTGTTAAAACTAAAATTGTGATGTGGTTTTGCTCTGACGTTTCCATCTGTAACCTGAGTCCTTTCTGATGCCATCTCAGGAAGTTATTAAATATGCATAGCATAGACCTGCACAGCAGGAGACTCAGAGTGTGGACAGAGTGACAAAATGGCAGCAGTATGGAGCAAAATGTCTAGCACTGACTCAGGAGATCCCACTAACTTCTGCAGATCAAATATGGTGTTTATAATGACTGATGAGGATAGAGCTAGACTGAGTTTACACTGCCTGTGGCATTAAAAGAGCAGGCTATGGAGGAAGAGGAGGCTGAGACTGAATGATGATTTGATTAGCTTCTTTGGATTCAGTTGATAACATGCTGCTAGATACAGGAAGAGAGGAGATGTGAAAAAAGAGAGGAGATGTATAAAAATGGAGAATGTTCTTACACAAATTCAGAGGAGTTGGGAAATGAGGAAACAAGTAAAGACCTGCATTAATGAGTGAGGAGATTTACTGCAACAGTGACTGTGCAAACCTCCTGCTCAGCCTGCCAAGGTGTGGTGGTACCTGCCTTTACTTCTCTAGAATTTCCTTTAATTCAGTCAGTAACAGTATGCTCTCAAGACGGAGAAGAGATTAAGAATATTTAGGTAAAACAAGTGAGAAAAGTCAGCTTTCAGGTCCAGTGAAGGTGTTGGAGTTGAGACAGACTACATTGTTTCTCCTCTGCTCAGTGTCATTGTCTCTTTATGAACAAATCTCCCCGTGCTGCCCCTGTGTTGCTGTTATCCTTTCATTCTTTTTGACACTTTAAAGTTCTCGTTTCCACTGTTCAAATATAATCCAAAATCTCTGTCCAAACTTCATTCTTCCCCACCAGGTTTTCTGGTCATCTGCAACATTTGTGTCCGCAGCATACTTTTTAAAGATTTTTTATTTCTTTTTTAAAAGGAAGGACACTGTTACTAGTGCCTTTTTCTTTTCTTTTCTTTTCTTCCTGTCACCTCTCTGCAGGTTGGTTCCCATCGTGTCAAACTCTCCAGAGGATTTGAGGCTAATGCACCAGCATTCGAAAGGTAATTAACTTGTACTGTACAGCGTGTTTGCACAAAGATTTTATTTGCCGATGTACTAGATTCCAACTGCTTTATCCATCCTCAGATCACCACTTATCTGTGGAGTAGAGAGACAGTAATACTACAGTATGTCTCCTGCTGTTACTGGCCCAGTGACAATAGAGAAAAGCTCTCCAGACTATAGAACCAGCGTTGTTAATTTAAGTGTGTCCTCAGAGGACGCTTTATTGTAAGAAACAGGAAGGACACATTAGCCGCCTTTGATTAACTCTTGACCTTAATAACCTGTATCTTACATCTATGGCAGACAGTAAAAACCCTTACTTGACTGTTTGCACATCTTTTGGATTTGAAATTATTGTATGGTTACTTAGATGTGCACAGTATGTTTTATCATAATGAGACAGTAAAAATTCACCACCAAAATTCAGCACATAATGGTTGCAAATGCTATTTATAAAATGAAAAAAGGTAATTAGATGGGTCTTTTGAAATTTGTTTTTATAGGGTAAAAATTATATCATTATAACATTTTTCATGCAAAATGCGGCCCCAAGTGCCTCACTAAAAGAAAAATAGAGTATTAAAGTAAGAATAATAATAGCAGTTGAAAGCAAACAGCACCCACCCATCACTAATGAATGGATTTACATTATATAATAAATAAAAGCAATGGCGCAGCTGTCATTTTCCCTCAAAGTCCAAAAGGAAAGATTTTACAGAATGGAGAGCAAATGGACCACATATGTCAAACCTAAAAAGCCAGATTTTACTTAGTTTTATAGAGAAAAACATCAGAATACAGTGTAATATTGACTTCTTTGTTATCTGTAACCTTTGGCCCGCTCTGTTTTTACTTTTGGTTTCCTTTTATACCTTCCTCTCCCTCTCCAATGTCAAAGCTTCCCACGCCCTTCTGTAAATAATTTACACTTATGTGTACTTAAATGTTAAATGGAACAGGAGAATTACAAGGGATGCACAACATTGGATTTTTGACAATATCTGTTACGCTAATATTTACAAATTAATTTTAGCCGATACCAGTATCTTTACCGATTCTTAAATGTAGTTCAGACCTAAAACTTCAGTCCTTAAATGGCATGATTTAAAGTTTGAGAATGAACAAATTAACAAATTTCTGTATTTAAAATACTCTTTAAAGTTTAAGGAATGAGTATTGATAAAGAAAAACACTTCAGCTGTTGTAGCTCTGTTGGTCTAGCCTAAAACTCCACGATTTTTTTTTTGCTCTTACCTGATGTAGGTACATTTTTACAGCCGAAATATCAGTTGTTTATATTAGTGGAAATGTTCACGTCTACTGACGATGATATTTCATTTTTTAAGTTTATATCCCCCAATACTGATATCGTATCAACAGTATAGTGATTCCCTAAAAATTACTGGAAGAGCTACTCTGCAAAAACAATTCCATTGTACCTCAGTACATATTTATCTTACCATTTTTTACAATGTGCTCAAGTGTACACAAAGCTGAGTGAACAATCTTGCAGTAATGTCATTTGATATTGCTTTTCCTACATAAAGAAAGAATATAAAATAGAAAACAATCAAAACAAACGAAATTACTTTACTAAAACAAACAATGGGATGATATTAAACAGCCTTATTTAACCTATTTAACCTAACGTGAGCCTTCTAAAGTGGAGTCATCTACAATTAAACATGAGGTGGATGGCTATTGCATGATACAATTAAAGTCTGTGTTGACCTTCTCAGAATTATCCTAGCTTAATCGTACACATTCATATTAAGATTACTTTCACTTAATCTGTCATACAGGAGCCTTGATGTACAAATGTGAGCACTAAAAGCTCCTGTGTGGTACAGATTGCCTAGTGTGAGTGCACCCTAAGAAGCTTTCTCCTCATTTTGAGAAACAATCCACATTTCTGCCAATGGTATTTGCTTTTGTATGTCATTTTGAGTTATCAATATTAATTTCATCCTCTTTCATAGCTATCTAAAATTTTATCATAGGGGCTTTAAGGTGTGTGTTTGGGACTGAATACAGGCCCTATAGTGAAGAATAATCAGCCTTGCTTTGTCCTCATCAGCTGTCTGCATCTCAGTTTAACATTACATGTTTCTGAAAAGCTATGCAGCACATGTGTGGTTCTCAAGTAGACATCTTGGACCTCAGAGAATAGCAGTGCTGAGCAAAAAATTAAAACCCTTTTTTTTTTTACTTATTGATATTTTCAACATGCCAAGACAGGCACATCAGATGGCACACCATTTGTATAATTCTAAGAATTAGTCATATTTTCACACCAATTGCTGGCAACGGAATTTGTCTTTTCTCAGTTATCTAACCAGACAAGATCTTACAACTCATTCTGTGTAATTTTCAGTCACTTTTTTCTTTTTTGGCTCGTCTAATTAGTCTGTGTAGAAATTCCTTGGTTGGTACATTGCCTCTTTTATAAACACAGTGTGATGGTTGCTGCTGCTGTTCCATCAATTTAGTTGGTTTAATAACTTAAGAAACTGTCTTAACAAGATCACACAAGGCTTTGTATCTTTTACGTAATGCACTCCCATACTTTTTAGATTCAGCGCTAAAGAAAAATGCCAAGAAATAGAAATGTGTCGCTGCACTGTATGCTGGCCCAGTGGTTGTAGAGACATGATCTGTTTGAGGCATCTTGGGTGTGTTTGCTTAAGGATTTCAAACAAGCACTTAGACTTTAATATGTTAGGTTAACTTCTATTACTTAACTAATTATGTCATTTTCTAATGTTTTCATACTTATTTTGTGTGTTTATGTGTTCTCCAGACACTTCACTGCACTGCGTAGGTTGTATGGTAAACAGGTGATCATCAACCTGCTTGGAAGTAAGGAAGGGGAGCACATGCTCAGCAAAGCATTTCAGGTAAGAGTCTGTGTTGTCTTGTGTAACACAAGCATGTACTTGAAGTCTTTTATATTCTTCTCCTGTGAAACAAACGTTGTCCAAAACACACTGGCAGCAGGAGATGTGAGCCTAAACAGGTGCTTTCTCACTGTCTTTGTAAACTCACACACTTCTGACTGCAGGGAAATCTTTCTGCTTTACATTAAAGAGGAGGTATTGTACTTTTCCGGTTTTTAAAACATAAATATAAAGTCACAATGTTGGGTGTCCATACTCCACATATGCAAATTTTCAAACCACAAGATAAACGTATGCAGCAGTAATCTTGGAATTAGCGTGTAAACTGATAAAAACGGTTCGTTGAAAATCTATGAGATTCTCCCAAGATGAGATTTCGATGGAGCAAACTGATGAGGTCATCGCAATAGGATCTCGTGACTGGTTCCTGCAGGGCTTGACATTAACTTTTTTGCTCACCAGCCACGGTGGCTAGTGGTTCTGCAAACTTACTAGCCACTCAGTATTTCTACTAGCCACAACTTTGGTGTTTGGTAACTCAGAGCTATATGCCAAATTTGATACAAAGGGTATGATATGACACACGTGCTCTACTTTCCCTCACCAATATGATCAATATCAGCTCTCCTTTTAATAAAGCACCTCACCATGTACATACGAAACAGCACACTACTGAGATATGGGTAGTCAAGACTCTTGACTCAAGAGTCAAGACTCTTATTTTTATTTTCTTAATGGATATCAAGTTTATACTAAAATTAAAATACTGTTAATCGGCTGTTTATTAGAAAAAACTTCAGCAGATTACAAGAACATCTCTAATTTTCACTCTGACAAATCTCCACCAGGGAATTAGCCAAAGTGTCCAACTTCTCCTGTCCTCTGCTCTATACTGTATGGAGGAAATGTTTTCATATGTGTGTCTAATACTGATTAGAATATCTTTTTAAATAATACATGACTTACATTTGGTGTGCGAAGCTCACATTTGGAGATCATTAAACAACTGATGAATAACATAAGAAGAGAAAAATTACTGTTTAGTTGAATTCTCTTAGACTCCTAAGTGATCAGTTACAGACTTTAATCCTTCTGCCTCTGTTTCTCACTGCCTCAGTGAACTGATTTAAAGTTTCAGAGTTTCTCTCGTCTTTTATAACCGTTAATTATCAATTTATGGCAAATTTATAATTAACCCTGAATATACAAATGTTTAAGAGTTTCAATAACATTTAAAGTATGCACACCTCTGCAGAGGTTTTTATCATTTAGATCGCCTTCAACAAACAAAGCGACGCCTTCAACAAACAAACCAACGGTCTGGCTCGCACGAGTGACAGAGACACACAGCTGGAGCGCACACACACACATAAACGGCGCTGACGCACATGGACAGAGAGAATCTTTAAAAGCAGAAAGAGAAAGTTCAGGTCTGAGTTTATCCTGCAAATTCTGAAACATTTTCCCTAAACAGTTAGAAGCCTTCAGTCTAACTAACACGTCAGTGTGAGTGTGTGTCCGTATATGTCTGTGAGTGTCTCGTTTGAGTGTGTCATACAGCATCAAAGCCCTCGGTGCTGCGTAAAATACACACGAATGGATGAAGAGACCAGCCACTTTTCAGTTATTTTGGAGGGAAATTTGAGCCTTTATGTGCCGAACAGCCTCTCTGTAACAAGCCTAAATCATAAGGGCTAACAGACAAACACTTTCAGAGTGAAGCATAAGTTGTGACACTGATACATTCAACCCGCCATCGTGGCGAGTCACGCTGCTACCCGCTATGGTCGAAATCCACCCTCATTTGGCTAGTTGGTGAGTGTAAATGTCAAGCCCTGGGTTCGTGGTTCGTCCGTGCTGCCAGCAAAGAAGAACAGACCGCCCCCACAAGGCCACTTAGCCATTTAGCATTTAGTAACACAGTAATTAAACATTTACCAAACAGATACGTCCTGCTCTGTCTTTCGCTGCTGCTAGTTTTCTTCCCCCCCCCTCCAAACTATCAGGGTCAGACTCCGGGTCTAACACGTACAGACGTATATCAAAATTCACCATATTTTACTCAGTCGGACCAGTTCATTCAAAGTTTTCAACTACTAGCATAACAACATTAGCCACATTGGAGGGGGCAGGCACAAAACATTGAGTCCTGCCGCCAGCCAGCCTCCAGAAAATCGGCCAATCCGAGGAAAGCAGGTCCGTGGAGGGAGGGTGCTAAAGAGACAGCAATGAAACGAAGCGTTTCAGACGGAGCTTAAAATAAGGGTTTTTCAGGACGCCAGTGTGAGAAAGATGAGGAGTTTTTTGAGCTGTAAACCATGTGAAGCTACTACGTTGGTGTGGGTAATGTAAAGCCTTAATAACAGGCATAATACCACCACTTTAAAGCTTTTGTAATCTGTTCAAAAAATTGAGTGGCAGTATTTTAAGGTCAGTATTTTCAAGTGATGAAGAGGCAAAGTTGGCTACAACTCTGCCTGCAAACTCAGACGTGACTTGGATTTTCACAGATCACTATCAAATATTTTCAACAATTCCAGCCAGTGGTTTTCAGATGGATGGAAAGACTTGCTGTCTGTCTCAACAGTGACAGAAATTTAAAGGCTCAATATCAGCGCGATTAACATTCAAGCACATGTTAATCGCAGGGTGTTGCAACATTAAAAAGGGTCTGTTGATTCGTCAACTGATAAAACAGGTTAATGTGCTGAGCTTATTCCAGATCGTTTCGGGTTTATATTGCTGAAGAATCAAAAATGTTGCACATACTTTGGTTTATTGCAAACCGTTGTTTTGCACATATAAACTACACAAATTAATACAACTTTTTTGGCTTTCATTTTGAATTAGTGGGATAAGTTCAGCTCCTTCCTGTTATGCTACTTTCAGAGTCACTTGAAGGCATCAGAGCACTCATCAGCAGTGAAAATGGTAAACTTCGACTATCACCAAAATGTGAAGGGAGGCAAGGCAGACAAACTTCACAGTGTCCTTAAACCCTCTCTCAGCAAGTTTATAGAGGAGTGTGGTTTCTTCTACTACTCTGGAGAGTCCGGCATCACAAGGTAAGTATTAATTACAAACATGAATAAATAACATGGAGTGTCTTTTATTCTGTCTGAATATTATATTCTCTCGATTTAGGACTCAGGGTGGGACCATAAGGACAAACTGCCTGGACTGTCTGGACAGAACCAACAGCGTGCAAGCCTTTTTTGCCCTTGAGGTTAGGAGTCTGATATATTATGTGATCATCTAGTGTCCACTATTTTGAAGAGACTATGCTTCAATCTAACCCCTTCTGGTACTTGCTTCACCAGATGCTGCCAAAACAGCTGGAGGAGATGGGTCTGACAGAGAAACCTCAGTTAGTGGCCAGGTTCCAGGAGGTTTTTAGGACCATGTGGTCTGCCAACGGAGACTCTGTCAGCAAAATCTACGCGGGCACTGGCGCCCTGGATGGCAAAGCTAAGGTACACTAACAATAAGAGCATGCATGTTAATTTACAGATTAATCAGTGAGGAAAACTACAATTATTAATACTTGCAAATGACAAAAATGGCAAATTACACTATATTGCCAATTATATTCGCTCACCTGTCTTGCATATGAACTTAAGTGACATCCCATTCTTAATCCATAGTGTTTAATATGGCATCAGTCCACCCTTTGCAGCTGTTAACTCTTCTGGAAAGGCTTTTCACAAAGTTTAGTGTGTTCATGGGAATTTTTGACCATTCTTCCACAAGTGCATTTGTGAGGTCACACACAGATGTTGGACAAGAAGGCCTGGCTCTCAGTCTCTGCTCTAATTCATCCCCAAGGTATTCTATCAGGTTGAGGTCAGGACTCTGTGTAGGCCAGTCAAGTTCATCCACACCAAACTCTCTCATCCATGTCTTTCTGGACCTTGCTTTGTGCACTGGTGCACAGTCATGTTGGAACAGGAAGGGGCCATCCCCAAACTGTCCCACAAAGTTGGGAGCACGGAATTGTCCAAAATCTCTTGATATGCTGAAGCATTGAGAGTTCCTTTCACTGGAACTAAGGGGCCAAGCCCAGCTCCTGAAAAACAAGCCCACACCATAATCCCCCCTCCACCAAACTTTACACTTGGCACAATGCAGTCAGACAAGTACTGTCCTCCTGGCAACCACCAAACCCAGACTCATCCATCAGATTGCCAGATAGAGAAGCGCGATTCATCACCCCAGAGAACGCGTCTCCACTGCCCTAGAGTCCAGTGGCGGTGTGCTTTACACCACTGCATCCGATGCTTTGCATTGCACTTGGTGATGTTTGGCTTGGATGCACCTGCTTGGCCATGGAAACCCACTCCATGAAGCTCTCTATGCACTGAAGGCCACATGAAGTTTGGAGGTCTGTAGCAATTGACTCTGCAGAAAGTTGGTGACCTCTGCGCACTATGCGTATGCACCTCAGCATCCGCCGACCTCGTCTGTCATTTTACGTGGCCTACCACTTTGTGGCTGAGTTGCTGTCGTTCTCAATCGCTTCCACTTTTTTATAATGCAACTGACAGTTGACTGTGGACTGAGGAGAGAGGAAATTTCACGACTGGACTTATTGCACAGGTGGCATCCTATCACAGTACCACGCTGGAATTCACTGAGCTCCTGAGAGTGACCCATTCTTTCACAAATGTTTGTAGAAACAGTCTGTATGCCTAGGTGCTTGATTTTATACACCTGTGGCCATGGAAGTGATCAGAACACCTGATTTAAATTATTTGGATAGGTGAATGAATACTTTTGGCAATATAGTGTATGTCAGTTAATTCACAACAATATGCTAAAACTTGCAATGAGGAGGCAATCCTAAAATTAAAAAAAATCTTTTAGTGTTGTTATTTTTTCTTTCTTTCATTTTTTCAAGAATAAATAGAGGACCTATTTAACCGTCAGACTCTCCAAACAAAATAGTCTTGAACCTAGGCATGGTTGATTAAAACAAACAAACAAACAAAAAAAACAGTAAACTGTTTGCTATAAATTAAGCAATTTTGCAATTTATCCTTATTTTTTGTAAGATGTACTTTAAATTGCAGAATCTTCTACCAGGGTCATCATAAGCTGCTTTCACACTTGCTCAGGATTTCAGAAAAACTACTCAGTTTTTCAGGGTGAGCTGCATTTGTGAACATAAACAGTTATTTTCCTCATTTGGACTTTAAGTTTCTCCTGCTAGCCCCATAGTGGAATCTCAGTGTGGAGTCTGAGTCAGCTGATATGAGAATGCAGCACAATGTAATAAGGAAAAGTCATTTTGAGTAAGCAGGAGGGAGTGGTGACATTTATTTCCTGCAATTAATGCCTGACCATAAAACATAAGCACATGACCGATGCAATCTCTGTGCAAAATTAATCTTCTGCACTATGTTGTCTGTTTTGATATTGTGATTCAGTTGACCTACACAGGGCAATGATAAAAAGTTAAATATATTTTCATTGTAGCATTGTGTAGTTGGCTCTGCCACTTCTGTATCGGTGATTTTACATCATTTTCCCATCAGGGATTGCTTCCTGTTGTGAAACACCTGTGAGAATAACTACATCAGGAAGATTTCAGGGGCAGACCTCCAGGAATTCTCTAGAAATTTTCTTTAGCATATTTGTGAAAACAGCTATTGACATCTTAGATCTGACTGATCTCTTAACATGATCTTTGCAGCCTAACATTTAATGCCACATTAATGTAAACTTAAATTTAAAAAAACACGGAAATGGCTCCCTGGTAACCATTGTACCAAAAATGCCTTTGTCCTTAAATTGTCAGACTAAGTTAAACTGCTCTTTCAACAAAGTTTATTCAGATTTTAGAAGGAAATTTGAATGAGACATGTCTTTATCCAATCTTAATTTCTAGCAACCTTTTTTTTTGTGTGTGTATGCGTGTCGCGCATTTTATGATTAATATCATTGTACACTATATCACTAGAAAAGAGGCATTTAGTGTGCCAGAAATTATCAAATTTGGGTTTTTGTGACCCAAAACATATATCAATTGAGGTATTCATTTTTCTCAGCTCAGGTCTTCATAAAAGGTCTTAAAAAGTCTTAAATTTGATCATTTTAAGTGTGTCGGAAAACTGTTTAAAAAAGCCATGCTGTGTTGTGCATTGTGCAGTGGCAGAGTTGATCCTCTGCGTGTAGAGCTGTGTGCTTCTGTGTCTTAACTCTTATGTGCTGTTTCTTTCTGCTGTCCTCTGGACTTCTCTCCCTGTGTGGTAAGTGAACGACCCAGTTGATGTTGTTTTTGAGCTGTGGGTCTTTCTGGTGCAGTATTGATCAAGTGTCTGTGCGTTAAATGATGATGATGATGATGAGGATGGGTTGGATTTGAGTGCTTGTTAAGAAAATTCCCTTGAGGTATCTCCATGATGCTTTCTGTCTTTACCTGGCAACTTTTGAAATCTCCACAGGGCTCTTTACTGATCTACATAAATACGTTAAAACTCAGGGGAAAAATGCATCTGTCAAAATGATCAGTTCCTTAATGCAGTATACTTTCTAATTGTTGCCTAAATTACTCGGCAACATCTTATGTCTGGAAGAATAACTCTAAATTTTCACACAAAATAAAAATCACAGCATCATTTTGTAAAATGTTGCACCTTGTGAAGAATTTTGATCCTTCCTGGTCTGTTGAAAAAGCTTTTCTTTTTTTTTTTTTTTCTTTTTTTTTTTTAACTTGGAAAAACTCCCTGATTATTTCCCTCTTTTTCTTCTCCTCCATTGCCAGAGTGGAAAAGATGCTCTTTTCCAATGCAAATGAAGTTATTATTAGTGTTCAAGATGGTTTTATGTAATCATTTATGAATCGTGTGTTTCGGTCTGTCTGTCTGTAGGCGGGGAAGCTCAAAGATGGAGCCCGTTCTGTAACAAGGACCATCCAGAACAACTTCTTTGACACCTCTAAGCAGGAGGCTATAGACATCTTGAGGCTGGGCTCCACACTCAACAGTGACCTGGCTGACAAAGCTCGAGCCTTGCTCACCACTTCTAGTCTTTACGGTAATTCCTTTCAACACCACTACAATGAAAAATAGATTAAGTAAACTTATAGTTATCTTGTCCAAGATTTACTAATTAATAATGTCACAAATGCAACCTTTTGGTTTACTTAACATGTTGCAACTTCTTAAGACTACTATTTTCTTGAATTCTTTAAATATTTTGACATGTTTTAACCCATATGTGTTATAACCATGTTTGACAGAAGCTAATCCTTACAATAGCAAGGTCTGTCCTCTGCTCTGTGTCAAGAGGGAGGTGTAATCTCCATGTGTCAGCTCGCTGTCCCACTTAGATTAATGCTGACCTCCTGCTCTGCAGGCATTATCTGTCAAAGCACTGGTTAACCCGCCCTTCTCTCCCTTCTCTCCTTGCTGGTCTTGCTCACAATCTTAGTCACTGAGCCGGTCTTACAATCAGGTATAGTAACTGATAGACTGCCCCCTGTGGATGGACCCTTTCATCACATAGTTGTCCTTTCATTTGTGTTTGCTCGTTATCATTTATAATCAAATGCTGGTAGTGGTTTAACCGCTGCCTGTTGCATGTTATTAGGCTTGTGCAAAACTGAATAAAAGCAAGAGGATGCAGAATTTTGCAATGAAATCTGACATCATTCAGTGTGGAAATTTACAGACAGAAATGAACCATTACCAAGGTTGATTATTTGAATGTTATCTGTATTTTAGCAATAGTTCTGCTTTGTTTCCTTTTTCCTACTTCCCATGTTTGAGAACATTGTTTCCATCTTCCTCTGTTGTATTTGAATGTTTTCCCCTTAGGTTTTTATTAGCCTTTTCCCATTTTGTTCCCCTGTATGCCACCCTTCCTGCAGAAACACTCATATACTCAACAATTTTACAATCTTATCACACCTTTCTCCCCTCTACAGCCTCTCCTAGAGTATTGCTGGGAATGTGCCAGAGCTACCAAAAATACACAAAGCCCAAGCAGATCAGGGTGTGCGTTGGCACCTGGAATGTCAACGGGGGTAAACAGTTTCGCAGCATTGCTTTCCGCAACCAGACACTGAATGACTGGCTGTTGGATGCTCCAAAGAAGGCGGGTCATCCTGAGTTTCAGGGTATGTTAATATACATCCATTCATAAATGTCATCTTAATGTTTATTTGCTGAGAATTAGATGAGAGGATTGGTATCACTCATGTTGTATACATTTAAAACCTGCAGTTTAATTACCTGGTGAAGAAAAGGGGAGAAACCGATTTTTAAACCTGGGAATCACTTTTTTCAAATTCAGTCATGATACCAGTCAAACAACTGTTGGTTTAACTTGTTCCTGTTTTTTTGTTCACAGACAGCAAAGCCAACCCTATAGATATCTTTGCCATTGGCTTTGAGGAAATGGTTGAACTGAATGCCGGAAACATTGTCAGTGCCAGGTATGTGCTCAATATTTCTTCCTTAGATAACTGACCTGGTTCTGTCACACAGATGATGCATGCCTGGGCCAGTGAAGATTTATCTCAGATACTAAATTTTCTCTTGCAATAACTATTGTCAAGATCAACTGTCTGGACCTGATTGAGCTAGACAGATTAGACTTATCCGTGCACAAAATCTTTTTGTTCTATGTCTTTTGAAAGAATCAAGTGGTATCAAAATTTTGCATGCAGGTTGTTTATTCAGGGTATATGCAGGATCTTAAAAAGTATTTGAAGTAGATTAATCAATTTGGCAAAAATCAAGGTCTTTAATGTAGCAGTTTCCATTTTTTACATTTGTTTAATGAGGTTCTAGGCTAGTTCTTCTTTTTTTTACATTTATTTTTAATCACAAGTGAGATTCTGATGGAGCTCCACCAACTTTTACATCAGTCTGCACACTTGTTTGTGTTCTAACCTGTCGAGCTGTCAGTGCATCCTTAAAAGCTTGGCTGTGTCCCTAGCTAGCAAGTTAACTATGTGACTGAATGATGTGTGAATGAAAATTATGAGTAAATGCAAGTTTTCTGATGAATGGTTGGAGGAAAAGGTGTTGGAGCAGAGACTGGGCCCAATACTTCTTAACATTTTACAGGATTTTGCAAATAAAAAGCAGCTTTCCAGTGAAGTTTTTACCTAGTGTTATACTAGCATACAGCCTGTGAATGTTAGCACTTCTAGCATCCAAAAGAAAACTTTATTTGCGTACACCTATTACGAAGATTATATGCATTTAATTGACTTTGTTATCATGTTTTCTTACAGTCTGCACAAAACATGCATAATACCGTATGACCAATGTTGCTGGGTTTTCAAAAAGGTCTTAAAAAAGAGAAATAAAGGATTCAGACACAAAATTATGCACATCATGTCTCTGACCCATATACCCTGTAATTGTCCCTCTGACTCATAATAAGTTTTGATCATTTTCCTTCCTGTTCTTTTTCTCCACCATGACTCATCTTTTTGTTTTGGTCTCAGCACGACGAACCAGAAACTTTGGGCAGCTGAGCTGCAGAAAAACATATCACGGGATCACAAGTATGTGCTGCTTGCTTCAGAGCAGCTGGTGGGCGTGTGTCTGTTTGTATTCATCCGCCCGCAGCACGCACCCTTCATCAGGTATGAAGAGAAAACTTTGTTGTTAAGAAATGATCTACTTGTCAAAGTCATCACAGGCATGATGTTAAATGTTTTCATCCCATTTAATGTCTTCCAGAGATGTTGCTGTAGATACTGTAAAGACTGGGATGGGTGGGGCTACAGGTAACAAAGGAGGTGTCGCTATCCGCATGTTGTTCCACACCACTAGCATCTGCTTCGTCTGCTCCCACTTTGCTGCTGGACAGTCACAGGTCAAGGAGAGAAATGACGATTACAATGAGATCACACGCAGACTCGGCTTCCCCATGGTAACAACTGTAATAAAACTAGAACGTTATGGATGTATTTTGCATAAAAGAAGCACAGCCTCATCTATCCTGTCTGTGCCAGGGTCGTCTGCTGTACTCACATGACTACGTATTCTGGTGTGGAGACTTTAACTATCGGATCAGCCTGCCCAATGAGGAGGTCAAAGAACTTATCAAACAACAGAACTGGGATGCACTGACAGCAGGAGACCAGCTGTTGGATCAGAAGAATGCTGGTTTGGTATGACTTAAATCACACATGCATGTTTACAAAGCTGATAACTTTCACTTCCTCTCCATAGAATAACACTGAACAGTAATATTGTTCTCTGTTTTTTAGCTTGTATTAATGCCAAAATATCTTACAGGTTTTCCGAGGTTTTATTGAGGGGAATTTAGATTTTGCCCCTACCTACAAGTACGACCTCTTCTCTGAGGATTATGACACCAGCGAGAAATGCCGTACACCAGCCTGGACTGACCGCATTCTCTGGAAGAGGAGGAAGTGGAACTTTGACAAAACAGGTATGATGGGGAGCCACAAAACCACTAAAGTAACCTCTTCCCTCAAATTTCTGATCTCTTAAAGTGATTGCTGGGTTTTTTGATGTGTGGTTTTGTGAGATACTTCTCATAAGCGGTGTACAGGGTTGTCTGGTGTCAAGATGATGCTATGAAAATATCCTCAAATGCAGCATATACCTAAATAGATACATTGTTTTGCTTGTAGAACTTAATTAAGTGACTACAGTAGAGGTTTCTTTTGACCCTGTTTGCTGTGGTACACAGCTAAGCTTCCATGTTGGAATCCTGACTGGCTTACCCAAACAAGGATTGTGCTGATTGCTGTTAGCTGTACACATATGACTAATTAATACCTCTTACAGTCACACTTAAAAAAAACTCTTTATAGCTAAAAAAAAAAAAAAAAACTCAGAAGAAAGTATAAGTTTTTTTGTTCTGTCTGCAGGCTTATGTTCTGTACTTAAAATAGTAAGTCTAAATTTGTGAAACAGTAGGACACTTTAGCCTGCTAGCTTTGTTACATATCATATTTATTTTTTGCAGCTGAGGAGATGAATGTAGTAGGAGCAGCTTCCACATCTGGAGAAAAAGAGGACAATCCTGAACACCCTTGGAGTCCTGGGACTCTAAAGTACTATGGCAGGGCTGAGCTTAAGACCTCAGACCACAGGTAAATTACAATATGATACATCAAAATGTGGTGTTAAAGCCAAAACTTCAGAATTTCCCTTAAAAGGCTTGGATGAGACTCTTAGAGATCAGATTTTCAGACAAGCAAAGAAGTCATTACACCCCTTTAGATTCACATATGTGTATACGGTTTTCTGTAATATTCATCATTTGCATACAAAGTCTTTAAAGTTACAAAAATGTAAGAGGTATCTCTTAATTCTTTGTTTTTTTATAGGCCTGTGGTGGCAATAATGGATGTGGACATCCTGGAGGTGGACCCAGAGGCTCGGCACCAGGTATACAAAGATGTCATCGCCTTGCAGGGACCTCCAGACGGCACCATCCTGGTGTCACTCTGCTCCTCTGGCCCTGACGACTACTTTGATGATCCCCTCATTGACGAGCTGCTGGACAAGTTTGCTAATTTTGGAGAGGTCATTCTCATCAGGTGAGACTGGCATTGGAGCACAGACAGACATGAATCCCTCTCAAACTATCTTTTAACAATGTTTTAACAACCATTTTAACAATATTCTGATTTATTCAGGTTTGTTGAAGAGAAGATGTGGGTGACTTTCCTGGAAGGATACTCTGCTCTTGCTGCTCTTTCTCTCAGTGCTTCCACTGTAAGTCATAGCATGTAAATTAACAACAGTGCAAAGCTTGTATTAGTCTGTTACACTTTTGCATCAGTTTTATAACTAAAAACAATGCTCTCCTCTCTCGTGTTACACTGTAGGTGCTTGGTAAGGTGATTGACATCCGTCTGAAGAGTCCAGGTTGGATCAAGAGTCTAGAGGAGGAGATGAGTGTAGAGAGGATCTGTGGAAGCATCCCCACCTCAGCCAGCTCCACCCTGCTGGCTGAGGACACTGACATGGGCGATGACGATTACGATATGGAAGGTGAGGAACAGAACCGTGTAGTTCGAAACATGGAAAATGCTCTTTGTTGATCATTTTTGTCTGACTCAACTGTACAGTTTGCTGTATGGACTTAATCCTGCCCTCTTATCTGCTGAATTAGGTGATGTGGATGAGGAAGTGGAGGAGATTCTTCCTCAGCACCTGCAACCCGGTTTAGGCTCTGGCCCTGGATCTTCCCCCCTCCCCTCCCCCCGCAGCAGTCCCTGTCCCTCCCCCACCCACGGTGAACCTGCAGCTCCAAGCAGGCCCAGTCGTTCTGCACAACCTCCTCGACCTTCAACAGGTAATTACAGCATTTGCAGCACACCTCACACCTTGAGTCAAGTTACCATCCAATCACTTGCTCCAACTCCTGTCTGCCTGCTGAGATGTAAACAGTAATTAAACAGTAATTTTGTTTTGTTTGTAATAAATGAAAGCAGATTTAAGTCCCGCATCACAGAGGAGAGACATGCCAGGTAAAATGAAAAGTGTGATGATTGCACTGATGTTTGGTGGTAGAAAGCTTGTGGTGTGTCTAAGTAAATTATGTATTTCTTGTAGCAAGGTGTTTTATGCTGCTGTGTTACAATGTGTGCAGTGTTGTTGTTTTTTCTATGGTCAAGACTGAATCACAGCTATGCACAGCAGAATAAAATTATCATAACTTGCAGTATTGAGATGATTGACTTTGTAAAAAAACACAAGCTTAGTCTCAGTGACAGCTATTGATTCATGAAGCAGGTTTTGGAAGCCTGTTAGGGGCAGTCGTGTTTTTGTAATCACTGTCTTAGACTCATTTTCAGTCAGCCTAGTACCAGTCAAAGAGCTGGAGCAGAGGCCTAAAACTTCCTGACAGCTATCCAGCCTATTAAGAATAACTCTTCTTTGTCAGATTAAAAATGCTCAAGTAGAAAAAGATTCACCTCCCAAAAAGTAAACATGGCTGTAAACTTGTTCATTTCTGCTGTAAAAACAAGCATTTAAGGCACACCCAAACTAAGTGACTCCTACTATGCTTGGTCCCCTTTGACCCCTAAAAGCCTGATTCTTTGTCTAGAACAGTGATCATCAACTGGCGGCCCAGAGGCCATATCAGGGCCCCCAAAGATCCCCATCCTGTCCCCAAAAGATGATTAAATTCAGGAAATGTGAGGGGGGAAAATGATTATGTTCAGGGTACCTTCTTAGAGTGATCAAATCAACACAGAAAAGACTAGACCGCAACAGTTTTATCAAATATGGCTCTATGTTTGATTAGTTGTTGTTTTTTTTTTGTTTGTTTGTTTGTTTTTTTTTGTTTTTTAAATCCCCCCTGTCAGCTATTATTAGTGAATATGATGCACAATAGTCATGTACTTATCAGTCCAGGTTAAAACTGATGTTTGCTTTGTCACCTTTTCACTCTATAGTCTTAGATAGTTTGATTTTTCTGCCTGAGAATTAAAACAAAAGACCAGTTTCCTCCATTTGTTTTTTACCAATCAGGTAATTGTCAAACCTAGCGATGAACAACATGGCAGTCCTAGAAATATGTAGCTGAAACATTTTGATTGCCCATAGACAATAAGGACTGATCTACTGGCTGAAAAATGACTAATGCATCTGTTAAGACAAAATCTGACCCTTGTACTAATGTAATTGATGACCCCTGGTCAAACAAAGTGCACTTCCTTTCCCCTGGCACAGATAGAAGAGGTGGGCTCTGGCATGGTTTGGTTGCTCATGCATGCACACAACCACAGTTGCTCAGTATACATTGATGTGATGTTTAAAGGGAAGCAAACTGATGCGCATCTTCAAACTTTGGGACGTTAGAGGGAAATTAACAATAATAATGGTAAAAAGGTCTTTATTTGTTTAGTGCTTTTAACAGCAGAGGTTTAAAAGTGCTTTGAAATAAATGATTTTAGTATTGAATTACAGGACAGAATGCCAATTTTTTTAAACCTCCTATTTTATTTATTTGTCACCTACTCTTATTTGAATTTATTGTGTTTTTACCATCTTTTTTTTTCTTGTGTCACTGAAACACCAGAATTTTTTTTCTTGGGGATCAGTAAAGTATTATCGTATCTTTTCTTAGTTTTTGAAAAACATACATAGGAACAAAACATATAAATCCAAACTCCAAAATAACCGGACCAGTAATTAAAGAACCCATTCAAACATACCAAACCAACACATTAACCCAAACATTTTACGAATCCAAAGAATACATTATGAGGACCCAGCAACATATGTAAACTGAGATTCGGAGGACCAAAAGATGTGAGATGTTAGAAAACAATCATAAATTAAAAACAATTTAAAAAGATAAGGCAATGCGAAGAGATAAAACAGTAAAGAGGAGGTTGAAGCTGTAAAACAAGAAAGAAAAGAAAAAAATAGGTAGAAATTAAAATGAGTAGAAACGAGAAAAAGACATGAAAGTGATTAAAATAACTCGAACAAGAGCTAACTGTGCTCAAGCATGCTTGCATTTGGAGCAATGTAACTGCAGAGGACTGGGCAGAGGGAACAGTTATTTTTATAATGAATCTTATAATGCATCTTTATTGCATAAAAGAAACTGGGCTGATGCTTCATGACAAAGGAATTTTCATTAAAGTTAGACTCTTCAAAAGTTCAAAAGGATAAATTCTTTATTGATCCTCTTCTTCCAGGGCCTCCTGTTGACTTCCAGCCCGGTGCTCCCACATCTCAAAGCATGGAGCCAAAACGCCCTCCCCCTCCTCGTCCCAATGCCCCACCAGCCAGACCAGCACCCCCTCAACGCCCGCCACCACCATCAGGTAGAGTATCAACCAACTGTCTTGCAACAAAAAACTGTCTAAAGCACACGTCAGCTAAAGAAAGCCTGCTTGTTTATAAATATCTGCGCTGGACGTGTAATTCTCTAGCATGTTAGAGTAAAAAATAACGAGGCAGATGCTTAACATTTTCACCTTTATCCCACTGCTTTGCCTCATTTCTGAAGGCGGCATGAGCCCCCTGCCAGGTAGAAGGGACTCTGCAGGTAATGTGATCACTGTAGAACTGTGTATGTGCTTACATTGCGCAAGCATTAAAAGCTGTGGCTGCTTTTATTCATTTACTCACAAAGAGAATGACACTACAATAGTGCTGACTCAGTAAGCTGTCATCAGCTCCTATGCTCAGTTCAGTTGAAGCAAATTACAATAATAACAGCAATAATGACACACCAGAGTCAAAGCTTGGGCCACAACATGATTTTCAACTTGCAGCCTGTGTTTGAGAAGAGACTTCTGATTGGAGCAAATGATTTTGGTTGCTGAGGCATGCTTGAGTCTAGGTTTACTGCTCTTAAATTAGCTAAGTGGTTATGAGAAGTTTAAATGTAGTCCTTCCCGTGCATCTTGTTAACATAATACAGGATTTGGGTTTGATATTGTTTTAGAAAATGTACTTTGTCGTGCAATATTTACAACGCCCCCTTTAGTGATATTTGTATTATTTTTAAGTACTGTGAAATTGTTATCCCTACTTAAATTTAAGTAATTAAAAGCCTACCTGCTAAGATTCTTTATTTTTATTCACTTTATAAAGTTCTTAAATGTAAAACACTGTATTCCTTCTTTGATTCAAGACTCTGGGAAATGTCCCAGCCCATTCCTGGGTAGGAGAGGCAGTGAAGGTAAACCATCACTTAGTATTTTAACATCATCAGATGATCCCTGTAGTCTGACATGCAGACATCAATTTAATTGATGCTTCTTTTCTTGACAATGATGTGTCACCATTGGCTAATTCTGCATCATTGTGGGCTATCATAGAGTTGTGTATGTGGGTAGAAGAGATGTGTTTTGTAGCTTGTTGTTGAAAGAAATCTTGCTTATTTTAATAAAATAAGCAGGAGACACAAAAGAGGTAAGATGAAGGTTGTATGAAAAGAGGAAACAAATTCATTCAAACAATTAATTTGCCACAAGAGGCAAATTCAGATGGATTTGTTGACCTTGGTTTAGAAATGAAATGGTCAGTAGGCTAAGTATTATATGTCGACAAGGCATGTATTTTTGAATAAGACTTTTTTTTCGATTGTAAACATTTGTATATAAAAGTCTAGAGCAGTGTTACTCAACCCTGCTCAACCAAAGAGCCAAATTGTTGAAAAATACCTTTGCAAGGACCCCAATCTAAGTGGTGAAATGTGGCAAAAACGGCTTGAAGTAGCAATAAAAATAGGTTAAAGGGGGCAAAAATGGTCCAAAAGTGGCAAAAACTTGGCAATACAATGAGAGAAAAGTGATTAAAATGGGCAAAAAGCAGTCAAGAGTGGCAAAATAGGGCAAAACATAGTAAACAAGTGGTATTTAATGACAAAAGGTAGCTAAATTGCTAATGCAAAAATCATGAAAAGGGGCAAAAATGGGATAAAAGTGGCTAAAAAAAGTTGCAAAAATGGGCAAAAAAGAAGAACAAGTGGTATTTAATGGCAAAAGGTAGCTTTAATGGGTGGAAAGTGCTGAAAAAATGTTGAAAGGGGCAAAAATGAGACTAAGTGGCGAAAATGGAAATAAAGTGGCAAAGAGAAGTGACAAAAATGGTCAAAAAAATGTGAAAAAGGGGTACTTAATGGCAAAAGGTAGCTTTAATGGGCAAAAAGTGGCAAAAAAATTGTCAAAAGGGCAAAATGTGGAAAAAGTGGCTAAAAGAAGTGGCAAAAATGGGCAAAAAAGTAGGGAAAATGTGATTTTTTTATGGCAAAGGTAGCTTAATTGGGTTAAAAGTGGCTCAAAATGGTGAAAAGGGCAAAAATGGGATAAATGTGGCAAAAATGGGACAATTATGTTTGATAGGGGTATGTATTGGCAAGAATCTAGTGATACGATATGTATCGCGTACAGGGCTGCCGATATCGATATTGTGATATTTTTGTGATTAAAAAAATATCGATACTGCATTTTAAAATATTGATACAGTATTGCGGCACGAAATATCGTGATATATCAGTGTACCGATATTTTCTAACACCTCTTATGTTTGACAATTAAAGCCTTCTGTATAAGTCTGGGAAACAAACTGATTAATGTGATTAACATCTGAGGTCAAAGTTTCCCTTGTCTAAGCTTTTCCAGGGGAATAATATTTCAAATTAAGACATAAAAGAGCCACAAATAATCACAAGAGCCACACGCTGAGTATCACTGGTCTAAAGCTAACTCTAGGTCATGTAAGTCTTGAACTGTAAGAGACTGTCTCACTCATGGTGGTGTAAAATAAGAAACAGTTATCTGCATCAACTTTGAGAGCACTGATTAGTAGAGGTGGGACAAAATATGGAGATGGTAGGGATGAATGACAATGGATTTTTTTCAGATTTAAGATATGCCAAATCTATACATTTATGCTAGCCGATACCAATATTGATACTGATATATAAATGTAGTTCAGACCTAAAATTTAAGTCCTTAAAACACATTCTAAAGTTGAAGGAATTAAGAGGAATAAAGCAACAGATGTCATGACATTGATTTGTTTGTTCCGCCTTAAACTTCACAAACTTATTCGTACCCAGGTTGTTGTAGTTAACTAAAACTAACTTAATAACTAAAACTAAAATTCAAAAATCATTTTAGTTAAACTGAAACTAAATAAAAACTAAGCTTTACCAAAAAAACGAAAACTAATTAAAGCTGCATAGTGGGCTTACAAAACTAACTAAAATGAAATAAAAATAGAGACAAAATATCCTTAGTTTTAGTCTTTGACACAGCCATACTGACTGGCACCGACACCCAAGTCTGGGGAGTGTAAAATTGCCTGATCTGATTGGTTAAGACTTCACACAGTGGTAGTTTTATGTCTGGAGTTGTATTTAAACATCATCATTAAGTAAATAAAATAAATGAAGGTTATCTTGTTTTGATATGTTTTTAAAAATGTATGACACTCACTCAGCCCTGACATCTACCTGTAAAAAAACTAAAACTAATGAAAACGAAACTAAAACGAAGCATTTTTGTAAAATAAAAACTAAACTACACCAACAAACCAGCAGTCAAAACTAATAAAAACTGGACTGAAACTGAACACAGAAAGTGAAAACCAAATAAAAATAGAAACTAATGAAAAATCCAAAACTATTATAACCTCGATTCGTACATACAGTCAGTATTTACAGTTGATATATCAGTTGTAAAAATAGAAAGCTATTCAAAATCTGTAGATACGATTATAATCTTTTTCACATCATCTGCCGATACCAACATGCAGACAATATTGTGCATCCCTAGGAAATGGCAAATTAATGTCATTCTGCCTTATTTAGTAGAATTATTAAATTTCTTATGCCAAATAATAATAACACCAATATATTTTTTTTAAATGAATAGATGTAATTTAAAAAAACACATGGTGCTCAAAACAGATTACTAACTGTGGTATGGTGGCACATATGACATTGAAATTATGAGATGAAATGTGATAAGAAGTTAAACCGGATTGCTGTAGTTTAATTCCTTAATCTTTTACTTGCCTTTTTGAAGATGTTAATGTTTTTAACTTTATCAGATATCATTATATATCATTGCATTTTTCTCTTGTAATATACCAGTTTTCACAAAATCCCTGAGTTCTGATTAGGGTTGGGCAATACATGGAAATTTAAATTAAGTCACTGCAATTTTTAAACTCAGAAGGTGCAATACTTTTTTAACCTGATGTGTTTCAAAATACCAGTTAAATATTTTTTATGCTTTACACATGGGAGTTATTTTGAAAGCAGTACTCTAAAACCATCAGGTTGTTTCCTGTTTCTGATACTTCATATTTGTATGTGTTGAGTTGAGAAATACACACTTCAAAACTATCATTATTTCCTGCTTTATTCATAATAACCAAGAATGTAGACTCTTGACACCATGTGTGTATTATATCATAATCTCAATTGCAAATTGCAGTATTGTCCAGTTCAATCACAATCACACATTATAACCAAATTGTTCAGCATTGCTTAAAACAGCCTTAAAGGCAGCATGGTTGCACTAATCCTCTATGATTAGTGGAGAATATTTCACTTCACAGGTAGATTTTCAGTTTCATCTCAGGCTTTACTGCTCTGCTGCATCGTCAACATATGCTCCTCCCAGTGCTTCTTGTAAACTGTAAAGTCATTGGGAACAGCTGTTGCTGTCATAAGTAATGCACTTTTTGTATAATGGTAATGTGGTTTGGTTTCCTTTGTGCTGCAAAGGACCAAAAAGCCCCGCTCTTCCTCGGCCAGATGCTGCAGGTGAGTGCCACAAACACTACGAGCCTCACTTAGCATGGATGAAGATGACAGAATATTATTACACTGTTTTGAAGGGTTCTTTTCCCTGGGAAAGCCCATTCTTAATGGGATTTACCTGGGATCTCTATAGCAGTCGTGACGTGTTTGTGCCTTTGTACAAACTATTCCTTTACCAGTCAGTCAGACAGGGTTTAGTAGCTTAGCCTTTTGGTGACTTGGCCTTTCTCCACCTGGCCTCTTTGTTAGGTGTGTGCGTGTGGTAGCTGTCACAGTACAGTAAGCGTGTGTATGCTGTTGGCAGGCTTGACTTGTGTTTGGTGACTGTACAGTAAACAGAAGCAGACATCTAAGTGTCGTGGGAACATGTGTGCAGACTCTGGGAGGGCTTTAGCCAGAGAATAGTGAAAGGAAAGGTGTGTGCTTACAAGCTGTCGTGTAGGGAGCAGTTGGCTCATAGAACAAGGCCTTCCTCTCCTCCTAACCTCCCGCAGCTCAGGAATGACTGAGTCATCACTGATAATCACTTTAGCCACTGGGAATTTGCCCTGTCATGGGTTGGGTGGGTTTTCACTGCTTTATTTTGTCAGTACATTACATCTGTCCCAGGTAACCTTACTTAAAACAGAAAAGTGTGATGCGTCCATTGCTAATGTGCTTGGTTTCTGTGTTTAAACTCTTTCAGGTCGGGGTCAGGCAGCAGTGGGGGCTCCTGGTCCTGGAGGTGTTTCCAGACCAGTAAGTTTTCAACTGTGTTCATTCATATTTCTTTTTCTGATTCAAACACAGTTTGTTAATTTCTCCCTCTCCTTCTCCTTTTTAATGTAGAATATCCCACCTCGAGCTGGGGTAATCAGCATGCCCCCTCAGTCTCGCCCGCCACCTCCCTCCCACCCTGGAGCACCCAGACCCATCCCAGAGGTGCATCCTGGGGCCCCTCGGCCCATCCCAGACACCCACCCAGGAGCCCCACGACCTATTCCCAGTGCACAGGCTAAACCTCCTGACCTGCCTCCAGGTAAAGAGTTGTTAATTCTGAGACAAGAATACTAGATTATTATCAATAGAGCAGAATAGACTATTATGATGGAATAGATTATTTTTATTTTAAAAGGCACAAAAAAGCACAAGTGTATCAGAATTTGTTTGTTGGCCCTAGATGAGCAAACAAAGCCATTAAAAATGGATCAACAAAAGACAAATATCTACAATATTAAAAAATGATCACAATTTCTAACAATATTAAAGCAGACACTGAAATAGGCCCTTTAAAGTATGTTTGTTCATGTCCTGAATCTTTAAGATTACAAAGGCACAATAAATAATTTTTCTGTGTTTTTTCCTCATTGTTTTGATAAGTGTGGTAGGGTAAATTTTTGTCTTAACTGTACTTTTCCCTGCTTCAGGTCCTCCATCTTCAGGACATCCTCCTACAGAGCCCCCTACAGCAAGACCCCAGATTCCCCCACCCATGCAGCCCCAGCCAGCTGCACCCCCAGCTCAGTCCCAACTCCCTGCACCAATGCAGCCCACACTGCCACAGCAGGGTGCAACTGCCGCTCCCCCTGCTGGGCCTCCACAGGCTCTCTCCTCTCCTAAACCCCCACCACGTTCTCGCTCCTCTCATGCTCTGCCACCTGATGCTGCCAAGTCTGAGACGGCCCCAGCTGCGCAGGTTGGTGCCAACTTTCTATTCATTACATTTTTGGAATTTCAGTATCGAACAAAGAACAATAACATCAATTGAATACACCAAGATGTTTCCTCTTGTATGTTATAGAATATCAATGCTCCTGCTCTGAATAGTATGAGATATGTTGTGCTAAATGATGATAGATATAGGAGGTGAGATGTAACTCCTTCTCTGCTCCTTTGATTCACTTCTGATGAGCTTAGCTGTCTGTGTCATTCTTCCTGCTTTTTGTCTCTCTGATACATTTGTCTCTCTCTCACAAGCCGGAGAAGCCCTCAGGGTGAAAGGTACTTTATATTAAACCACGTTTTTGTCTCATCCTCCATAGCACAACAGTCCTCTGCTCTGATGTTATTACCTCTCATACATCGCACCAAGTAATCCCTCCTCCATTATTTTGTAGTTGATTTGCCGTCCCTTTACCTCTCCTCTTCAGTTATTTAACCTGGATGTTTTAAGTCAGCTAGAAGGTCATATGTTGTTTTTGTGTTAGGCTCAAAAGTTGAGCATTGTTTGTTTTTTCCCCTTGTTGGTCAACATGCCAAACCATCAGTGACATGAACAGAAAAAAATATATATTAATGTGATTGTTGGCCATCAGTCGTCCTTTCATATCTGCTCACTGTGGTTCAGGTGTTGAGAGTGAACATATATGCAATGACTTCATTTTTTGGTTGGACATTTTTGTTTACTTTGCTTTATTTCCTTCATTTGTATCAGATATGGTGATTGTATGATGCACACACCAGCTTCCAGCAGTAGTCAAGATAGTAAATAAAGCACAATACATGTTTAAGATGTAGGAGTCTAGTAGCTTAAAGGTACCCTGTGGAGTTTCTGACCAGTGGATTAGTGTTTATGATCAAGTCCACTTTATTTTGATGCAAATAGAAGTCCATGAAGCAACAAAACATTAACCTTGCAAAGACAATGAATTCACCAGATCAAGGAGGTCCATCTTTTAAAGCATGAAGCAGAAATATTTGTGCCTGCTTTGAGGCCGAACCAACCAATCAGCATCATTTAAGAAGAAAGAGGAGGTAGCTATGAGATGGGTTTAGTTGTTCTGCAAGCTGGTAAACTATTGCGGCTGAGGAAAGGATTAGCTCAGATGTAGCACCTGTTTTATCACAACTAGACTTTTTTTTTTTTATTAAAAAGAGCAAATAATTAAATTGAAAGCGTTCATATCCAAATTAGATATTTTGCTCCGCTCCTGACCAGCTTCAGCATCAGTTTGATTCACCAACTTCCTCCACTTATAGTGAAAATGTTAACAGCTGCCTGTTTTGCTTGTGCTTTGTAGTTTACTCACAAGGGCTGCACATGCTCATTATGTCATTACGTCTTGTTCCTCTGATTGGCCCTTAATCAATGTGACAGACAAACGTTTTTCCAAGAATTTTTGAAAGGTTTTGCCCTTCCCAAACACAGACTACAGGCACTTTCCCAGATGGATGTAAAATATATACCATGCTGTAGATATGTGAAACAATCTCTCCAACAACCAGCTTAAAGAAAATCTGAGAAACAGTAGTCAATCACAGCCAATCAGGAATGTGCTGTATTCCACATTATAGTACTAAGATGACTCATGTCAAAGATTGGACATGTCCAATACAGTTGCATACAATAGAACGCAACAACAATACAATACACAAAACTACTATACCAAAGATGTAATACCATAAGATAGGATACTTGACGGACTCTGAAACCAAGGTAGTCTATACAACAAGACGAGACACAGGTTTAAAAAGGTTAAATAAGTTTTGAACCATAAATCATAGCCACTTACTTTTTGTCTCTTGCAGCCTGCCGTTGTGCCCTTTCAACGCTGCTTCATGCCTTCAAAGCTCTTCTGAAGGCTTTTCTAGTTAGCCTGGAACTTGGTTGACGTTCCAGGGCCTTTAAAGATTAAATCCACACCAGTAATTTTGTTATTGAACATCTTTTTTATGCATTTTGATTCTTTGTGCCACTAGATTTGCCACCAGATTGTTAGTTCACAACCGATGGCAAGCTGTTCCGTTGTTGCATCATGCTTTGCCAAACTGTGCATGTCTGACTGGGTAGATCCTGGAGGAGACAGCCTGAGTAGCTCATGATGGAGAGACAGAGAGGAACTGCTTGTAATCATGACAGAAATAAATCTAATGCAAAGAAGTGCAGGAACTTTTTTGTGAATATATATGGAGATTAAAAGATTTTTTTTCACTTTTTGGTCCCCAAATGATTGAAGAAAAAGTCTTTGTCATTTTTCTTTATGGTGTGTCACACATAAAAATCTTCAAGTTTTGATTTCTGTTTAGTTTCTCTTTTTCTTTCTTTTTTAAAAATAATTCCAGTGACATTACTGCAGCTCACATATTCTCAAAGCTCAGGTCATCCTGAAAAAAGGATGTTTAAAGCTTGACTGTGCACCGCATGGTTGATGTTTTACAATTTTTTTAAGACAATAAATCCAGGTGAGACAAAATGGTTAAAAAATTGCTTAGGAGTCAGAGGGTTAGTGAAAATATCATAATACAGTGATTCTGCAATCACCAGTGCATTACAAGGTGACCATTAACATTAGGATAGCCGATCAACAGAAGAAAATAAAATATCCCTTCAAAAGCTAATGTAATACAAGACTGATGTAAATATGCTTGATTATAGCTAGTTGTCCCAGGTAGATGTGGCCTAAAAGAAATAATAACTTGCAAGCAAGAAAATTGCATATTTCAGTATACATACTTTGAGAGGAGAGGTGCTGTCATGTTGCTGGTTTGATTTCAGACACCCTTTTAAATAACCCCTACGTCTTCTTTTGCAAACAACTTCTGCTCATGTTATCCTTATTAATGTCATTAGTCATATTAAGGAAAATCATGAAGTAGTGATGGTCGGATTAGCAGGGAGTGATGAAGGGAGTTAAAAGTCTGCTCTGGAACTGCTCTGCCTGCCACTGGGGTTAGTAAAGAAATGATGGACAGGAATATTTAACTTTTTTTTAGGAGGCTCCAAAGGGTATCTTTAAACTGTATAACAAAATAACATGGATCATTAGTTGGATAAACAGTAATAAAAGTGCATGGCTGATACTTGGACACATAATTTTTCTTGACATCTAAGTGACAGTTTATTATTTTTTCTCCTTAGACTAATGGACTGAATGGGATCCAAAGAGAAGCACAATGGAAGGCCGACCCCTTTGACACACTTGCACCTGACTTCCTCTCCTCTGCCTCGTCCACGTCCTCTTCCTCCTGGCACAACACCCAGTCCTTGACCAGAGGCTCCTCTCTGCGTGCACCCCCTGCCATTCCTGCCTCTAAGTCATCTTCCAAGTCATCCTCCAACACTCTTCCTTCATCCTTCTCTCTCCAGTCATCTGCTCTGTCTGACCTGCAATTCCTTGATTCATCATCCTCATCCTCTCTCTCCACACCATCACCTTTTGCCTCCTCTCTGCTCCCACCCCCACCGATCCCATCTCGCAGCCGCTCGCAAGAAACGCTCCGTGCCTCCCCATGCGCCTTCCCGACCGACCCGCTTCCTGCCAGACCCAGTAGCACCAACCCATTCACAGGTCCTCTGGTACAGCAGCAGCAGCGGTCGCTCACACCGGATTTTAGTGCACAACGTCCCGCCCCCACTCAAAATCTTCAGAGGACAATGTCTGCCTTTACTCAGCCTCTTATCCCAACACCAGCCCCTACCCCTGCACCCATCTCCCAGCTCCAAAGGACCATGTCCCTGTTCGGGCCAACACCCACTTCAGATCCTATACCTCCCTCTCTGCTGCGCCCCCTCCATCCTGACCCATCTGCTGCACCCGCTTTGCCTCTGGCGCCACCCTCTTCCCTTCCACCTGCCCTCGCTCCTCGTCACCAACTGCCTGCCCCTGCAGGGAAAAAGCAGTGGGTCACTTTTGATGAGGATTTTGATTTCACAATAAAAAACAAAACACCACAGGCCCCAGCTGTCCCCTCCAGGTCTCAGACTCTGCCTCAAGCCCCCTGCTACATGTTCGACTCAGAACCCGACTGGTTAACCTCAGCCACCTCTGTATTCCCAGACCTCCCTCCTCCCATTCCTACCAGGACTGCAACCACTAACCCAAAGCTCCCAGAGGGACCCAATGACGACTGCTTCTTCTCCAGGGAGTCCACAGAAAGATAGGATAACTTAGTGTATAAAGGGCATATCCAGATATGTATAGATCTATGATAAATGTGTATATGTTTGTGTATGTACAAAAGAGACAGTATTTAAGAAGTATAGACCAATCCCATTCTGAGCAGAGGATTAATGTTCAAGCAGTAACATGAGAAGTGTACAATCCTACATGTGTGTTCCAACACAGATGTTTGCTTGTGCCCTGATGTGTCAACTTATTTTGATATCAATCCATCTGATTTATTTGTGGCAGCAAATGTGTCTGTGTCCACAGTATATATACCCAGTCAATGTATAAAAAGTACATGTATACGCACAAAACGTGTGTGCAACCACTTGTGCAATATCAAAACATGTCTGTGTGGCTGTGCAGCTTTCAGTGTTACCTTTGCAATCGCTGGCTGAAGCACTGCAGATCACATCCAACCTTTTGACTGATCTGTAAGTCAGAGCCGGATAGTCTGAGCAGAGAGTTAGCACTCTACGTACTCAGCTGAACACTGCAGGTTTTACTTTTATCTTTGCTTTGACTTGCAAGGATAATGCTCTTTTTTGTCTGAGGGGTGCAAATTTAAGAGTTCTGCACTTGATTTTTATCATGAATGTAATTTGTTTCACGGGCATTCTGTCATTGCTTCACCAGACATCGTCACAGCCAGTCCAACTGTTCACTGCTGCAGGTCTGACACTCTACAATATCAGCTCATCTCCTTAAACCAAGAGGTTTTTGTTCTGTCATTTTATCCGTGAGATTTTACTCTTTGCATCATATATTTTGTAGCTCTATATTAAGACCTATACATAGTGATTATGTATAAAATGTGGGTTTTCAGTATGAACAATTCCTGCTTAACGTGTGTGATTGTATCAGTGGTTTGCAAAAAGTACCTGATATGCACTGAGATGCTTGTTGGTTGTGTTCTTGAGCGTCAAAAGAAGCACCTGCAGACTGAACAGATGAGAGAGGCTTTAACATTTATATTGTTTTCATCCAAAGCATTTAAGCGTTCTTACATTGTAAATTCAGAGAATGTGGCTCCTGGGTGCGTGTGTATTCTCCCAAGTACAACAGGATCAGTGAACAATGAAAGGGCACTTTTTTTTACTTTGTTAATGCAGAAGTCATGCTTTTAATTTCCAGGAACATTCACCCTAAATAATCTATTGTTGATACTGTGGTGAGAAGTAATGTGTTGTGTTTGAGGTGCATATTGTCCGTTGTGGTGTTTGTGTTTGAATGTGAGTGTGTGTACAGAGTTCAGAGTGGACTTATTCCTTATCAAGAAGTCTTTTCTTTTAAATCACACAGTGTATTTGCTTCCAGGTTCCACTATACTCACTCACTTACAACTAATTTTTAATTCTGCTCTCTAGCCTAAAAGAGCTGTGGAGCTGTTGCCCAAGGTTTCTATTCTCAACAGTACCTGAGTTTTTCTCTGTAGCAGTACCATAAGATTAGTCACTACGCTGACTGAATATACAGACTCAACTTTACTTTGTGCTTGAACCAAATGCACCACCAGATACACATTTCCAGTCAAGTGTTTGCTGTTTCTTTCCCGAGCGCACATTCCACACAGTAATGTGATTTTGAGTGTTGGGTGTCAAACTCTTCTTTATTGATCTGATCGATATCCGTTTTCTCCTAAGGGATGGTTAATGAACCCAGCTGATTTCATGAGGTGTGTGTGCATAGGTGATGTGTCAGTATTTCAATTTCAACCATACACTGCTGATGACGAGTTGAACTTGTCAGGGTCAATGTTGACAAGCAATAGTTTTGCTAAAGGATCATTGAGACTACAATCCTTTATTACATGACACATGCAAGATGTCAAATCAGACCGCTTCCCCCAAAAGCTTCAGAAATTATACAAAAAAATCTTTAAGGGATTTGATGGAGGATCTGACCCATGATAACTAATGCTTTTGCGCTTTATTAAACACAGTATAATAGACATATAAAGTAGTTGTCATTCACTGCACTGAAAGCAGAAGCTATCTGTGTAAGCAAGTGTATAAGGTTGCCTCTGCTTACATGTCGATGTCATCTGTCAAATGCATTTATTGTGTTATCCAAATGTGTGCAGTAGATAACTGGTTCCGCATTAACAGTAGGTGACTAGCCAGCGCTTTGTGTCATGTTCAGATTGAGATTTTATAGGAAAACAAATGCTCCTTTTGTGAGGTCAGTGTCCCTTTTTATGGCTATAATCCATAGTAAATAAGAGTCTGTGTTGTTGAACATATTGTACGTATTAAAGAGAAAACATGAAGCTGCGATTCATGTTAATATCCAACGTTCCATATTTTAAGTGCACAGCAGGCTGCACATTTATGTATGAAGCAGTTTATGTTGTATGTATGCAAAAATAAATGTATGTTTACCTCACTGTTGGCTTGTACTCTTTAATTGTATGTTATGGAAAAATCTCCCATGCCTCATATACACTATATTGCCAAAAGTATTCGCTCACCTGTCTTGACTCGCATATGAACTTAATTGATATCCCATTCTTAATCCATAGAGTTTAATATGACGTCGGTCCACCCTTTGCAGCTGTAACAGCTTCAACTCTTCTGGAAAGGCTTTCCACAAGGTTTAGGAGTGTGTTTATGGGAATTTTTGACCATTCTTCAAGTGCATTTGTGAGGTCACACACTGATGTTGGACAAGAAGGTCTGGCTTTCAGTCTCTGCTCTAATTCATCCCAAAGTTGTTCTATCAGGTTGAGGTCAGGACTCTGTGCAGGCCAGTCAAGTTCATCCACACCAAATTTTTAGAGATGTTTTCCCAGAATTATATAGGAGTTATTTGCATTAAGTTGTAGGGGGAATTCCTGAGAATATTTTTTTGGTAAAATTTTCTCCTGGAAAAATATTAGAAACTTGATGGGAATATATTTGGATGTTTGGGGGTATTTGTTTGGGCATTTCTTTAATTTTCCAGTGAAATTTGGTAGAATTGATTTGCAATGTGATCAGAAATTTAGGGTTTGAAATTCAGGAACTTCACAACATTTTTGAGGATATGTTTGTATATATGAAGAGTCTGAGTTGCAGTATTGAGGGAGGAGGGGTGTGTGGAGGAATTCCCCTTGATATTTTCCTGAGGGTGTTGTTTTGAATTTTTCTTAAATTCCATGGAATTATGTAGGAATTTACTTGTCATTTGGTTGTTTGGGGTGGAATTTTCTTGGAAGTGTCAACAATTTTTGACAAGTGTTATATTTCAATCCTTGGGGTCTTTTTAGAACATTTCACAGAAATTAGGGTTTCTTTTCAGTTTTATTTTAATTTTCAGGCATTTTTGCAAAATTTCTTTAATAATGTCTTGGAAATTTTGGAAAATTAGGAGGATTTTTTGGTTTTCAAACTCTGATCATTTAAAATAATTTTTCCAAGACCTCCAAAACTTTACTGGAAATTTAGGTCATACTTGACTTGTAACAGTTCTTGTGGTCTGTATTTAGAAAAAATAAACACCACACGTCTCTTACTGACTGACACCCATTCTCACCAACTAAATGGCCCCATACAAGCTTACTGATGCACAGCCAAAGCATATGGTCAAAAAGCTACACTACAGGAACAGGGCCTTCTGGAAATATGATGTGATTTTTATGATTGCTCCCTCGAATTTATGCCTCATCAGGTCCTATTGATCCAAAATAAGCAGGAGAAACTAAAAATTCACTTCAAACAAAAGCTTGGGTCGAATGAGGATACTGGTAAATGTTTTCTCAGTGGTTCACAAAGAAGGGGTTGAGAGACACTGAAGGGGGGTTGCAGGATGCTTTCCAAAAATACAAGAGAAATTTAAATAATTTTAAGTGGTATATTTTTTCCACTACTGAAATTTGTGCTTAAATGTAAGTGTGTATAAAAACTCCCTAAAATGCAAATTTGTAGATAATGCTTTGTTAACCGCCTCCAGGGATGGTGGGGATGCCCGGGACATGGCGCTATAGTTGTGGGGTCCACAGGCTGAAAATTTTAGGAACTCCTGCTCTTATTCTTTGTCCACACAGGATGGTGAGTTAGAACACTCAATCCTCAGCCCCTTCCTGTACAAGTTATTGTGTTAACCACAATGAACCGTTAGAGGGCAGTAATGTACTAGTGTTTGCCTGTGCATGCTCAAAAGAAGAAGAAGCCGTCCCCTTGTTGTATCTTTATCGTATTTTTAGCTAACCATGTTGGCGGTTGTAAAGAGTATGAAGCCAGTGTGAGCAGTGTATTCACCGTCTAATGTTGTGTCACTTCAGAGGTAAATATCACCGTATTTAGCCATTATGGAGAAACGAATCATGTGCATTTTAAGTGCATTAATTTTAATAATTTGCAATGTCAGTTAGCTTGACAAGCTAGTCTTGAGTGTTCTGGAAGAGTCCACACCATACACACCACTGTTGCTATGGTTACATTGTTGCCCTAAAGACTCCTGACCGTTGCTTTGAAACACGGACTCCCTTTTCTATGTTGAGAGATTATTGTTGGGAAAAAAGCAGCTGTAATTTTTGTTCCATGCTCTCTTTTCGGGGCAAGCAGGTGATAAACTTCTTCAAACATGGTGCAGCTGCATGTGAAGAGAGGAGATGACAGCCAGTTTCTTTTTAACACCACCGTGGACGCTCCTCTGGTGACGGTGATCCAGCAAATAACAGCCATTTACAACGGGAGACTCAAAGTGGACAGAATATGTTCAGGTGGATAAGACATACATTATTTTGAGAAGTGTTGTTAGGCTGCACTCACTCTTGCTGCTTTACTGCTACTTTTAACCTTATGCTGTAGGCCTGTGTCTGTTACTCACATAAGCTATATGCCAACTCATTTTCAAACCCTGATAAACCGGAACAGGAGGATTATATCTTTATTAAGCAGCTATACGTTTTGGTATATGCTAATTTTTTTTTCATCTGCTTTCTTAAACTCTCAGTGTTATACATGTATTTTTGTCTAGTGTATAAAAAGACATGCTCTTAATCAAGTAGCATGCACTCACACTGACCTGTCTGTATGTTAATGGTTCCTCAGAGATCCCTGAGCTCGCAGATCATGGCATTTCTCTCCCACCAAACATGCAGGGGCTTACGGATGAGCAGATAGTGGAACTGAAACTGAAAGATGAATGGGAAGACAAATGTGTGCCCAGTGGAGGGCCAGTATTTAAGAGGGATGAACTTGGGAGAAGGAACGGACATGGTGAGACTAGCTTTGTCATGATACCAGATTTTCAAACTTTGACATGACACTTGTAAAAACCAAACAATATTGACACCTGTTTTCACACCACTGCATCAAAAGGAAAAGTCCTAAGAACACAAAATCTAAAACTTTCTTGTCAAACATTGCAGGTGAACTTCTGTTACACTGTCTAAATTGCACAAAGACATTAGGCATTGTAGTTTCTGTAAAGTTTGGGTACTATGTAATTCCATCAACCATTAAAAATAACATAACATTTTGTTGTAAAATACATGGAATCAGTGAAAGTATGTGGTTCTAAGCTACTTATTTTAACAACAGAATTATCATAAAATCACATGCCTAAAATGATCTTTTATAGACCATCCTCTTCACAATAAGTCTGGCTGAAGTTAAGGTGTTATCAGAGTTAGCTGTATTGGCCAAGTATGCCTACGCAACAAGGAATTCAGCTCTGGTTAGCTTTGCTTTCGGTGTACAAAAATTAAATATTAAATACAAAAAGTAAATAATACTGAAAACATATTAAAGAAAATGTGTACAAGCTATTGTTAGGTGTTTTTTCTAGTATATACAAGTCTGAGTGCACTGATAGTATGGCTGCAAGATGCTCAAAGGGTGTAAGAATGCTGACTAGACATGATCAGAGGTATAAAATATGCAAGATGTGGGGAGATTTACATGAGGTACATAATATAATTAAAGAAAGTTGACATTAATTTGTGCAAATGTGCGTATGAGGTGAGACGTTTTTCCACAGTGAGTTTTGGTTGTTGTATTAAACTGCAAAATTTACCATATCTGAGTTGGCATTTATACATCTGATCAGGATTTCGTTGTGTGCCTTAGAATTTCTACATGATTTAAACACCATTTAACATAGCAAATGTGTCAAGTCGCCAGTGAGTCTAAATTAGATAGCATGCATGTCAATTAAAAATGGGGACTCCTGATAAAGATGTCTTCACTTTGTCCTCCTCCAGCTCCAAATGATAAAATGAAAGAGGTGTTGATGAAGACAGTGGAAGAAGCAAAGGCACTAATATCAAAAGTGAGTCTACGTGTAAACACTAAACAGTTATATTTGTTCACCTAACTGCAATATTTATAATCAAATCTGTATTTTTCTTTAAGAAACAAGTCCAAGCAAACATTTGTGTCACTATGGAGATGGTTAAGGAAGCGCTGGATCAGCTGAGGGGGGCAGTAATGATTGTGTACCCCATGGGGTTGCCTCCCCACGACCCCATCAGGATGGAGTTTGAGGACAAGGAAGATCTTACAGGAACACAGGTAAAAACATGGCTTCAGTTCCTTATTATGGCCAAGAAATTAGTTGTAGTGAACAATAAAGATATACGTATGTTACGGTAGTTATTGTTTGGTACATTTGAAGGTGAAGCTGTCCTCACTTTTTAACTCTACTTTTTTCATTCTCCTTCACTCCTGTGCATGTGCCCTCTCCATCTGTCTTCATACTTCAGGCATCTCTGCAGGTGATCACGGAGGACGAATGCCAGCTCTGGTGGGCTGCCAAAGAGATGCAGAGAGGGAAAAAACTGCAGGACTATATTGGCAAAAATGAAAAGACAAAACTTGTGGTCAAAATCCAGAGGGTGAGAGCCATATCAGCTGTATACTTTTGTGTTGAAGGGTAGCCAATTGAATTGTTTTAAGGTTTTAAAAATAAATGTAAAATATGTTTTCAAAATTTTGTTCCCCTTAGAAAGGACAGGGGGCACCAGCGAGAGAGCCCCTCGTCACTGATGAGCAGCATAAACAGATGATGATGAATTTCTACAGAAGGCAAGAGGAGCTCAAGGTATAGCCAAATTTCAATGCAACAGTTGCATATCCTGAAAATTGTATTACTGCTTGTACTGAATGTAGCTTTTTCTGGTACATTTTTTAGAAACTGGAGGAGGCAGATGATGACAGCTACTTGGATTCAGAGTGGTCAGACAGACAGGCGCTCAAAAAACAGTTTCAAGGCCTCACAAACATCAGATGGGGACCAAGATGAAAAAAACATCCTCTTAGAATTTCTTCCTTTGACTGCTGCTCTGAAGTTGTACTTTACAGTCCAGCATACAACAGAGACAAGAAGCCTTCTCATCATTTTAAAAAAATCTTTACTGCTGGTTTTATTGGTGCTCTTGCAAGGAATATTATATACAGCCAGTGTGTTCATATGCCTTGTTTCTAGACTAAACCTCCACACATTTTTTCTGCACTGAAATATGAAGAAAATCTCTGGACAGATAAATAAGACTAACTAGGTATTTCTGATTTATTCAACTTAAATCTGATTCCTGGGTTCCATCACAGATGTTTTTACTCTTTATTTTAAAAATGTACATCTTAGTTGAAGCCGTGAATGCAAAATTAAATTTAAGTTTGATCTACATTTGTTATACTTTTTGTTGTGCGTTAAAAATAACACAAATATAAAGCATACGGAACGATTTCCAATGCAGCCCTTGTTCACATCATGTTCATACATTTTATATTAATGGCATGTTGACATTCAGTTTAGTCTCAGAGGTAGTGATTCAGTTGGAACACAGTGTTACATCCATTGGAGTGCAGGGACAAGGATGCTACACCTTTCCTCTCTTTGTCTCCAATCAGTGACACGCACACTCCTCTAAAAGTCAGCGCTCAAGCAGCAGGAAGTTTCCACAAAGTCGATGGCCGTTCCAGCTCTGGTCCCAGCAGGGATGAGGAAGCCGTAGAGTTCAGAGTGAGTGTTTCATTCACTTGAGGGTTGAAATGTGAGCACACATTAACAGAGCCAATTCAGTGATTCAGAGAGGTGCGGCTGGTTTCAAGGAACACTTCCTTAACAAACAAAAAAACATCCTGTTTGCAAGGACATGTTGATGCAAAGACAAAATCCACCTTTAGTATGCTTTCTTCATCTATTTTTTTCCAAGAGACAGGTGTCAGTTGTGGGGAGAGAAAGTATCTATTGGCCCATGGTATGAATGACTTCCAATTTTCAATACCAACAATGTAATTTTACAACAGGGAAACCACTTTTTGGGTCCATTTTTGTCAAAGCAGTAAACTATAACATCTAAACAACTTAAAGAAATAACTGTCTCTCAGTAGTTAAAAAATACCACAGGGAATTGGAGATGCCACAGTGTTTCATGGTCCCTTGTGACAAATTTTAGGTGAAATAATGAAAAAAGATCCTTGTTAAATTCTTTGGTTTCTGGTTATTCATAAGATTCATTGATAGAGCTGCTTTGAAACCACTTTATGAGAAATAGGAGGAAATTTTTTATGAAATTTCATTTAAAAAATATCATCTGGTCGTTTCCCTTATAAGCTTATTTCCAAAAGTGTCAGCAACAAAAATAAGTTTTGCAGATATATTACTGTTTACAAAACCTTTTCTAACAAATGAATTAATTTTTTTAGCAGTGATTTTGTTTCACATTTACAGTCTTGCCTGCTAAATCAATCAAGCTGGATTAGTGTCTTATACAGTTACAATCATTTTAAGCCTGTCCTCTTAATCTTGGTACTGATCCAGTTATTTTCTAAACTAGTAAAAAAAAAAATTGAACTGAATCTGCCTGGGCCTGTGGTTCCTTAGGACAACAAATTTAAGGCCACATGCAAGGACAGCCCGCCTCTGAAATTCCTTTTCACACATGACCCTCACAGCCAGTGATTTTACCTGTCTGGTGGGAGAGAGGGGTGTATCAGGAGACAAAGGAGGACGTAAGGAAAATGCTGCAGTCTCATCCATGATTGTAGTTGAAGCAGCAGTCTGATGCTATGATGAAAATTTCTGCCTTTGTATAATGGCCCTGATGAATTCAGAGTATCAACTAAGGAGAGGAGCAGATCATAGTGGTAAACCTGACTTTGATAAAAGGGAATAATTGTGCAGGAAATAGGACATTCCAGACCTCCAGATGAGACGTAATATTTGTTATTATTTAGCTGCTAGTTGTGTTTATCAGCAATGCCGTTCATGTGTGTGTGAGAGAGGGATGGCAAGAATGGCATTTTCCCTGTTTGTAGCTTTTAAGGCATGATAAATTGCCATCTTACTCCTGTCTTATTCTACACTTCCAGTTAGTTTTGGCTGACCGCAGGGGTCAGCCCTACACATGGGTCTGTATGTGACTGCCTGACTAACTTACTATACTTTTAGAACCGTGCAGAGTTACATGAACAGAAGAGTAACAACATCTAAGGGTGGAGCACTGTGGGTACCTTGTTTGGGGGAGTAGGCGGAGCTACTCCTCTCCCCTGTCTGGCATTTCAACAGGCATCCCAGATAGTTGCAGTCAGCCATACACTAGGTTTAAACCTAATCTTGTTTTGCATTGAAAAGAAGGAAGCTGTTTCCATTTTCCATGTAGACCTTGAAGAGCCAAACTTTGATGCTTTTAAATCCAAACTCAACTTATTTTTCCACCTTTTCTTCCAAATAGCAGCTTATTCTTTCAGTAACTTCAGGTTTTGTGCTTGTTGATCCCTTAACTCAATTTGCATCCTGGCGAATCTGTGCTGGGCCCATGGTCTGTTCCTATAAAAAATATTAACCCCCTTGGGTGTTTAACCCTTTTATTGACTTTATAAATCAATCATGGTCAATATAATTTGGCTTTTTACATTTCATAAAAAAAAACTCTTTAATGTCAAGTGAAAACATATTTCTACTTAATAATGTAAACTAAACAAAAATAATTAAATAATGGACTACTTAAATATTCACACCTTCAAGTCAGAAAAAAGGGTAAAATATTCAAGGGGTGAATACTTTTTATAGGCACTGTAATTTACAGCCTTGGTGCTCTTCTACCAATGTATTTCTGTGCCTCAAGAGCTCAGGTATCATCTGTATGACTTTGGAGGTTGCTTGTCTTCTTCATATTCTCCATGTTTACATCATATATAATTATCCAAACTGTTATTTTACTTCCTTTACTTGCCCGTTGAGCCTTGAAGCTCTTCCTGACAGTTCTTACTGTAGACCTTAAAAGGTAGATACTGACATCTTTTACAAAGCCTTTGATGTCAGTTCATGATTCAAATAAAGTTGACATTCAATACAAATGTAATATAATGGCTTCCCCTAAATGACCAATGCAGCCAAGTAAGTTCTGAGCAGTAAACAGTTTTTAACCTACATTTTGAGCTTATTCATTGGTCAGTGTGAGTATATACAACTTCTGAACAATTACAGGAAATACTTTACCACCCATTTTTTAGCTTTAATCCTGGTTGACCCTTTAAAATGTCCAGTACTGCAGTTTCACGTGAAATTACATTCTTCTAAATGCCAAAAAAGTTGATCTTTTGTTAATCCAAAGCTTGGAGCTGCTGTAGAAGACTGAATAATTCCTGAAGGTGGTTAACAGAATTCATAGGTCACGGTGCGATTAACATGAGCTGCCGTTCAAATAAGAATTCATCCATATCTCCTGCATGATCATCTCTCTGCGCTCAATCCTCTCCGCACGTTCAGCCGCTTCGCTCACATACGTCACTTCCTCCCAGTCGTGTATCGCCTTCCTTTCTGTAGCTGAGATTAAAGAGCTTTCTGTCCCGTCTTTATCATCATCGTCCTCATCATCATCCTCATCATCATCGTCCTCATCATCCTCCTGACATCTTGCTGCCTGGTTACCAGACTTGGATGTGAGTCTGTGATCTCTGATTTGGCGCCCTCTGCAGGTCACTCGCACTGACACAGCCAGTAACGTGAGGAGAAGGCCGACACACACACTAGAGGTGAAGAACAGCGCAGCTGTTTCTGGATGCTCTATGGAGGAAATAAAGAGTGAAGAATTAAAAATATGGATTAGGTGTTTATTCCTGGGTGCTTAAATGTGTATTATTTTTACCTTTGATGTAAGCATAGGTGAGAAGAGAGTTACTCATCATAGCTCCTGAGTTTTCAGGCCTTCTTGACCCTTTGGAGGAAGGTTCCTCCAGATCTGCAGGAGGAGCTGTTGAGAAAATTCAAGTAACTGCAAAACTTTAAAGGCAACCAAAATCCTGAAGCTGAAACATATCGAATGACATGATACCTTTCTGTGTGGTGGCAGTAGGAGATGAGGTGGAGCTGAATATGTAAGGGTCTGCCTCCCTTAGTAAAGTCCGTGGCACTATTAGAAGAAAGACAGAGGTCAGTTGCAGGCTAAGAACCTGGCATTCCAGTGCTGTCTAAGGGGTCTCAGGGGTCAAAGTACATAAATGCTCTCTCATGTCAAAACATCAACTATGAAAGTTTTAGTAAATTGGGTTACCCAGCCTACTGAGTTGGCAGACTTCTATCTCAAATTACACTGAAACATTGGAGATGGAAGCACATGATTGGTTATGGTTACAGACTTTTAAAATATTTGACATATTCTGTCGCTATAATGATACATTTGTATTTCTTCAGATGGTTAGAGGTCTGTTAATATATAGAAATCATTGTAGAAAGGAAACTATAACATACATTCTTTTAATTTGAAATGTAAATGACTCAAAGGTTCAAAATGTTCAGGAATAGCCCTGGTAGATCACTTCAGCCAGAAGCCAGGTTATGGCTGTACTCACTGCAATACAATCCTTTGAGCTCTACAGCCGATGCCTTCATTTGCCACTTGCATGGTCAAAGTGTTTACGTGGAGTCCTTTGCACACATGGACTTCAACATTTTTCAGGGTAAGCTGCACGTATGAATGCAAACTGTTGAATTTTTCAACTTTGGCCAAGTCAACACATAGATGGGTATTTCTTATAATTTTTATGACCACACATGCTGCGTTCTTATAAACATTTTCATCCATGTGAAAACAGAAATACATTTCAGTGCAGTAAAGAGCATGCCGTGTCAAATGAAGTCCGTCCTTCATTGTGCGGGCAAAGCAGTTCACTCAGAGACAACAATGATGTCCATGAGATGCAAAATTTCTCACCATTTCTCTATGATAAAAATTTGTTTTTCAAAATTGTCCCCTTAATCAGGTCTTATCCTAAAAGGCAAACGCTGGCAGCAGGATCTGCATCCAAGGAGTTTTGTTTGAAGCTGCAGTAACTTCCATTCAGGCTCCTCTGCATGTCGCAATTATAAAGCTGGCACAAGCATGGCAATGAAATTAAACAGAGGGGAAACTGGCACAGAGTATGATGTTATAAGTCCCCCATTTTCAAAAACACCCAGCCACAAGTTTTAAAGGCCTTTTTTCCTTATATACCCCTGGTAAAATCTGGAACGTACTTTAAGTCATGTCTTGCTTTCTTTCCAGGCATGAATGCATGAAAAAGGCTGAGGTGTCTAACAACATCATTGAAAGCAGGTTTTATTTTATTTTAAGCCACTTTGAAATGAAATAATATGAAAACCTGGTCCATCCAAGGATCATATTAACAACAGTCTGACAGACCCACTGAATCTAGATTAGTCATCAGCATACCACACCCCACATCCAAACCTCTGCTAAACCTTGTCCCACAATAGATGACATTTTCACATTACAAATACTTTTTTCCAATTGTGCTGATAAACGGTGGACAAGGCCAACACTGACTGCTTTGTGTGAAATGGAGCCAATGGTGCCAGTCAGAAGAATTTTATCAACCCCAGCCTGACATCAGATTTCTACACTTTGATATATGAACAATGCCGCTGTATGACCTCACTGGCATCTGTGCCAATCATAGGAAGTGTACCAGGATGTGAAGCTCAACCCACAAATCTGAGCTGTTATTCCCCCACCATTTCCCATGGGGTTGATATGATAAGAACAGCTGATGGCAGAGATCAGCAGATAACACAGTAGGAAACTACAAATGTTCACTGACTGATCTATCACATAATTAATGAAGGCAAACACAAAAACAGGCATGATGTGAGCTACTGTTAATGCCATGTAAACCTGAGGAAGCAGAAAGAGTCGTACCACAAGAATAGACCACGCTGAGATACTTCCTGGTTCCTGGAAAGCAGGGGTCCCGAAAGGTCTGGTTGCTGACAGCAACAGTACACTTCTGTTTGCTGTAGCAGGACCTGGACACCAAGTGTACAGCCTCGTGGTTCAGGCACTCTGTAGGGAAAAGCAAAGAGCCTGTCTTTAATACTCATTCATCTCTGGGACTGAGCTCATACAGCTGTAAAAAAGGAACCAATGATTCAGTGTTTTGCATGAGTTTGGTTGTAATTTAACTACTAAGAAAACAACTTCTCTAGCAACCATCCTTTCCAATCATAGCAACAGTGAACTAACTCAGTTCATCTTCCTTCTAGAGCTGTGGTGTTCAGATGGGAGATACATTGCAATCTTGTACAAGGCCATTTGTAAATGCCCTTTTCAAAGCAGACATAGCATTCATACCAGGAAAAATAACAGGTGTATCCAGTACCATTAATGATGGCTAGAGCAGAGACAAATGGAATGCAGCCATTATTAATGTAATTAGTTACACCTGTGCTTTTGCTGCCTTGGAGATATCAAAACACGATCTGTGGGAAAAGACTGCTGTACATCACTGTTTTTATTTCTCATTTGTTACGTCTACCTTTATCATAGCTAGGCCCACAGAACTGGCTGAGCCCTGAAAAACCCAGAGAATGAGTGCTCCCCCATTGTGATTTTATTGATGATATCAATGTAAGTTAACCTTGCAAAGCAGATGGATACGCCGGTTTCCGTGTTTCTCACTGGCAAATCCATCTTGCAAAGCTACCATCTGAACCGTTTGGGCTCGGTTAGAAAGTGACAGGACCAATCAGTGATGAGGGGCAGTGCTTTCGGGCGGGCGCGGCGGAGTCGTGACGTATGCAAGCAGCAACAAGAGGCCAGTGCAGAAATGGCAGAAGACATTAGCGTGGATGCTGCCAAAGTGTCAGTTTTATCAGGACTTGACGACATTTCTTCGTTAAAAGAAGAACAAAGAACTGCACTGAGTTGTTTTCTTTAAAAAAAAAACGACAAAAGTTGTATACTGACATGTCTACAGATGCCATGGTTCGCGTTATGCAGTTCTCTATGGATTCACTCCTCAGTAGCTGCTACGTCATGCGTTTTGTTGCTCTGATTTGCCCGTAAAGATGCGACAGACAGAACGTTCATCCAATCACCCTCTGAGTTTTTTCAAAGCCTCTGCCCTTTCCCAAACGCTGTGTAGGAGAGGTTTTCCAGATAGATGTGTGAAACAAATCCATCTGGCGTGTCAGGTTAGATGTATGTGTGTTGGATCAGCAGCATGGCTAACAATTCCCTCATTTTGGAGCTGGGTTCTGATGTTAGAATTATTTGTTGGTGCTACTTTTTAACCACTTTTCAACATGTTTTCTGCCCGTTTTCTTACTTCTTTTTACCTCTGTTAACATATTTTTGCAGTTTGCTGCACCTGTTTAGACACTTTTTTGCCACTTACAACCCAGTTCTACCACTGTACCAAACAAATCCATCTGATGTGTCAGGTTAATCTTAATCTTCACCAGTTTCAACCAATTTTTGCCACTTTTCACCTATGTTTTGCAATTTGTTTACTTAATTTGGATCCCCATTAGCTGTACCCTGGAGCATAGCTAGTCTCCCTGTGGTCCAAGCTAAAAACAAGCATATTTACAGGCATATCATATATACATTTAAATTTACAAGAAAGCCCCACAGTCTGTGCAAACCATTACATTTTGGAAAGAGAATTAAAATCATACTTTACAAAAATCCAGAAACTTATAATATCCATATAACTTTACAATAATTTTTGTAAAAAAAAAAAAGTAAATGCAATTATATTCTATTAAAGTTGTCTCAGCTTTTTTGGCTTCATTATTTTCTTATGTGCACATTATGGCTTAGCTTTGAAGTCTGACATTACTTTCCAAATAGTCCTGTTCAGTGTACTAATCCACATTGTTAACATCACCCATAAAAAGGTGATGCTGTTTTTAAGAAAAGGGGTTTACATATGAAAAAGGTTATATTTATACTATAACATGAATACATAAATGAATAAAATATTTTTGTTGCTTTGATAAGAGTATCATTATTCAGGTTAAAATATGTATGTCACTGATTAACTTTACAATGGACCATGATTTTGTTGATTATCTCTTGGCCCCTAATTTTGAAGGGCCCTATAAAGCCCCCCCCCCAACCCCCCACCCACACACACACTTTATGGGCAGCCCTGTTTACAGCTACATTAAACACAATGTTTTTTTAATCATAAACCATTAAATTTTACTCATGGCATTGTCTGCATGAAGAGTTTTCATGCATTAAATGATAAATTGGAAGGGCCCTCTTGGCGATTTTATAGTCATTTGAGTGAATGGTCATTACCCAGCCTTCATAAAAAGTAGAGACTGGTAGTTTTTAAAAAGTGTTTGGATTTCCAATGAATTGTAATTACAATATCTTTGTACCCTGTGATTAAATAAACATTGTGACTTACTCTGACCAAAATTTGGAAAACTAAATTACATGCAAACTACGATTTTTAATCTCCCTTGACATAAGGTTTAATAAACAGGATTTTCAATTCTTTTTCCTGTGTTATGTGCACACACATGCACAAGTATGGGAAACAGGGATTCTTTGATTCCCATGGCATTTTCATTGCTGTGATTCATCCTCACATGCAAATGCACACAGGAACGTGCATTAGCATACACGCATGTGCGTGCAGGAAGAATAGCACTGTTTTCAATGTCAGTGCCAAGTGTGGCAAATTTCTGTGGAAGAACCACACACTGAAAGGTTGTGTGTCATGGCTTAGAGGAAGACAGAGACTTATAGAGGACAGTTTGTCCCATCCATCCATCCATCCATTATCCCCTTATCCTGTTTGGGGTTGCAAGGGCTGGAGCCAATCTCAGCTGCCAGTGGGTGAGCAGCGGGGTACACCCAAGATTGGTTGCCAGTTACAAGGCTGACATGTCGCAGTTTTCTGTTAAAATCAATTAAATTTTAAGAATTGAACTAAAAACTCTTGACAGATTCATCAATTTGTCCAAGGTGCATGGGTGTCTGTGTGAGTTCCCATAGGTTGCTTTAGTTTGAGGGTTCTGTAAATGTCCATGCTCGCTCACTGTCACAAGTTACCTGAACATGCAAATACAGCACAAACATTTTCACAGTTTACAGTGCAGACAGTGTATTAAAACAACCAATAGGGAGTGATTTCACACTACTCCACTGCTCATAATTCTCCAGACAAGGCTCTCGTCCTGTTATATTCTACTCAGTTAAAGCTATTATTCTGAGGTTTCAGAATTAATTTCTAAATCATCAGATTATTGAAAATGTTCATGTTTTCAGCTATTCCCTCCTACTACACAGTCAGTTTCCCCACTGTAGAGGAAAGCATCTGTGAAATTCCACATGATGAAAACACTGTCTATTCCGTTGACTCACCAAACGGGGGTGGTCTGGTCAACTGTGAGGGGCAGGTGTCAGTCTGACCCAGACTTCTCCCATAGACAGCTGCATAGATGATCAGAACCTTGGGGGGCTTACAGCGTAGGACCATGGTCTCTCCATCACACACCACATGTCTTTTGTGTTCAGCTGAATAAAGTGAAAAACAATCAGGATAGAGCTTTAATGCTGATGATGTCAACAGGAAAGTCAGGGATGGGGTTATGGGCCAAAGAGGAGTTTAAAGAGACTGGTTTAACTTCTGTTGAATCAGGTGGCACTGCACTAATTGTGACTTGAACCTGTGTGCTAAAATGCTCTTTACTATGTGCTGCTCACTTTACTAGTGGATTGTTTGTTTATTTCTTTCGTGTATGCTTCTGTGGAGGCAGCTAAATAAGTGCAGCTCTTGAGTCCAGGATAAATTCCCCCTACAGGACAATAAATTGCTTTTATATTGTAAAAGACTATATTGCAATTTAAAGCAGCATTCCATGTTATATTTCAACACCTCATCATATCATATCGTATTGTATGTAAATGCTCACTTGGTTTACACTTGTAGTCCACGTGGAGGTATTTGGTCTTGCCAGGGCAGGGGTCCTTCCCAAACAGCAGGTGGTTGACAGGCAGCTGACAATCTCTGTGACTCTGACACTCTGACAGCAGCTTCTGTACAGGAAACAACAGATAGACTCAGCATTTATCAGCTTACAGCTGAAGAAAAACAAATCAGATGCAAAAAAGATGAAGCACAAACTATGTGGCAAATGCAACAGAGTGGTGAGTTCACTATAGAATAAAAACAAATATAGAGAGAAAATTCCCCCAGTAAATCTCCCAAAATTGCTAAGCATCTACCTTTGCCCAACAGGACTAGTAAGAACAAAATGTGCTGTGTTTCACATTATGAAATGCACCTGTAGAGCAGTAAAAGCAGAGCAGCTGTAGTTGTGGGCTCTGTGTGGAGGGTCTGCTCTGCAAAGCCGTGCCTCTCCGCTCCCATAAAACGCAGACTGGATGGAGATGGTGGAGTGGCGTGGGCAGTGGAGTCGTAGAGGCTGTCCGTCACAGGCCTGAGCAGAGTGGCTGGTGATGATCCTGGACAGGTAGTCTGTTACAAAGGAGGCACTAGTTAGGCTGAAATGCAGAGGGAAACATGCAGTGGTATAAAGGGGCATTTCACAAGATTTTAGTCATGATCTTCAGTTTTTTTCATCATGAAGAGTAAGACTGTCAAAACCAATGTCATATATATTTCCTACAGTCTATGGTTTTCACTTAACCATACTACTATACAACCACTTAGACAAAGCTTTGCCTTGAAGGGCCAAAAAGGTTCTACAGTTACTTAACTTTACAGGGTTTGGGGGAAAAGCAGAGAAAATGTTGTTAAAATGGATTTGAATTTTGAAGCACTAAATTACAACATTTGTTTAATAGGGGTTTAAAAAAATCCCACTGTATCAGTGGGAATCAGCAGGTTTGTTTGGCCTCTTATGAGCTCTTGTCTCGAGTTGCTTTGGAAAACTCCTCCATCAAAGTGCTGACTGCCAGACCTTTTTTCCTGGGTGGTAAACTCTGCCAACTGGCAGCCAGCTTAGCACTGTTTACTTGTGTGTAAATGTGATAAAGTTACACCTAAATAAAAGGCCCATTTTGAGGTGTTTGCAATGTGTGCAATGTTATGCAGATGTGATTGAATTTATTTAAAGGGGATTTGGAGAACCATTTTCTTCATTTTCTTTTTAATTTTTAGGCCCAGTGAATTAAGATATTTGTGCTGGTTCAATGATACTATACACCTCATATCTAAAACTCCACTTTGCTACCCAATATAAGATAAAAAGAGCTTGAGAAAATAACCAAAATGGACTCACTGTCACATGAGTAAAATAAAATACATACATGTACAGTATGTTTCTTTGGGGCCTCTATACTGTATATCATATACTTTTAGCAACATTTCTTTTTTTTAAGATTTATTTTTGGGCTTTTATGCCTCTACTGACAGAGAAGGACAGTGGACAGAATTGGAACCCAGGCTGACTGAGTACATGGGGCGCACCTTAAACCACTAGGCCACTTGCACTCCATTAGCCATATTTTTTTGAGAGGGTCTGGCTTCAGACTGTACATCTCTGATGACCCCTCTTGCAGGCCATTCATGTCAGAACAGGAACACACACTAAAACTTTTGAAATAAAATCAGATTAAACTTCTGTTTCGGGACAGGCTATGGGTTAAGGTAAAGGTTGGCTACCAAGAGTTTAAAGTTAGAAAACTGACCTTCAAAACCTGATAACAAAACATTTAATTTAAAAAAAAAAAAAAAGATATTATAGACAGCGGAATTAATACATTTTTAAAGCAGCACAAGGTAGCCTGGGTTGCAACATAGCAGCACCACTGGAAGTAAAGCCAAGTAAATAGTCTGCTTACAGGAAAAAGTTTGATCTCCATGAAAACATTCTAACTAAGCTAAGGTAGCTTATGTAGCTCTGTTAGCTGCTTAGCTATACAGATACCGAGGTTATATAGCTAACAGAAAAAAAATGAAGCTAACTCACAAAGCAATTAAATAAACTACCTGGCTACATTATATTTTTGCTAAAGCCCACGTTGCTGACGCCCACATTGCTAAAGCCAACATTGCCAAACCTAACTTAGCTACGATGGCTTATGTAATAACATTAGTAATGTAGCTAGCATGCTATGTTGGCATTAGCTTAGGCAAATGAAGCTAAAGTGAGCTACTGTTCATGTAACTACCTTTAAAATGGATCTATACATAATTTAATCCTGGATTAGACCTCTGACCCTTTCTCTGTTATATTTATTAAATGTTGCTTAGTCTGTACTGCTTGTAATGTCTTAATTTAATGAATGTAACTTCCAGATTTTGTTTATGAATTAAGTTGATTTTTTTAATCTAAACTTTGAAATATGCTACTGTCTCTGATAGAGACAGCGACTCACAAGAATGGTCTGTGAGGCCACTGAAATCAGATTTGTGACCCACTTCTGGGTCCCACCCCACCAGTTGAGAACCACTGCATGAGGCAACTCCACTCCCCAAACTATGTCCACATGCTATGTTAAAAGTTGTGCAAAAATAAGGATCTGATGAATTGCTGAAATTTCATGAACATCAGCACACTGAAGAAGCAGACTACACCAACCTTATCAGCTACACCACACACCATATTAACACACGTTTCTCTCCCTCACTGTAGCTATTAATAAACCACTTAAAAGAATGCATGAGAAACAAAATCACTTGGAGGGCTTCTAAGGACAAACTCAGATTCATGCCCTCGTCCTCCCCCAGCCTCATCTACATCTTTATTACCACTTCCATCATCTTACTTGAAAAGTCAGCCAGTCCATTCATGCGTCTGGTCCACAGCAGTAAAGTCAGGTAGAAGAGGCTGTGACTCCAGTCAAGTCCGAGATAAGGACGCGTCCGGTTCATGACTCGCATCTCCCGTCTCTGAGATCATATTAGAGACACTAAAAGTTCACTGGGAGCTGAAGGACTTTAAAATAACCGAGACATCGAGGTTAAATAATTCAAGCTCCGTCTCCTTGAGGTACCGCTTCATCCATGTATCTTCTTTACAGTTCCCCAAAACAGACCCTGTTCATCGCAGTAAGGACCACAGAGGAGGCTGGAAAAAGCAGCTGCGCAACAAGTTGTTCAAAAGTGACACAAGAGCGGATTTAACCCGGCTCAGAGTGACTCTCCGGTCGGACTTTGTTGCAGCTCAGCTCCGTAGATTCATGAATAAACGCATGTGGAAACTGAAAGCGTCTTACAGTAACAGCTGAGTGGGAATTATGGGGTGGGCGTGGCTGATAAAACTATTTTAAAGGGAACAGAGGGGGGCTACACTCAATGGAATGACGCACTGCCAGGTCCATTTATGTTTTTTTACCCATGAAGCACACGTTTACTTTAGGGATTATGGGAAACGGCTTTGCTTTTTCACTACTTGAAGATACCTTGGTTTTGTTTATTTGTGTTTGGGTTGTCTTTTCAAACTCCCTCTGAGGGGTTTTTAGTTGGTAAGATGAAAACTGAAATTAATGGTGCCTCTATATAACCCCCAAAGCATACAAAACCATCAGCATGAAGACAGATTTTTCTGTGGAGTTTAGTCATGACTGTCGCCTAGTGTAGCTGTTAGAGAAGGAGATGAGGCCTTTTTTTTTTTTCAAAATTTGCAAACTTTAAAATAAGGAACTTTGGGTAGACTGGAGATGATGACAGGAACTTAATCATGGAAAAAGGACATTGTAATGGATAGAAAAGGAAAAAAGGGAAAAGTAAACATGTGGTGCAGTTGAGTTTTGACTTCAGCTGTCAGGGTGTATTTGTTTACCAAAGTGAAACTTGGTATTAAGGTGCAGTTGTGTACTAATGTAACATTACTGTGGCTGCAGGGAGATGCTGCCATGGCTTAATCACTGTGTGCTGAAGGGACAATAAAGCACAACCTTGCATAGTACATGATTTTGCCAGACTCCATATATATCATCAGGCAAATCCATCTTGCAAATCTCCTATCTCCCATCTTGCAAATCCACAAGATTTGTGCTGGACCCAAAAACGGTTCGGAACAATCAGCATCATCTTCTGAGTACGAGGCAGTAGCTACAGGAGGGGTGTAGTTAGTTGTACTGCAAGCCAGTAGTAATGGCTACCTCCAGTGTAGCAATAAGCTTGGAAGTAGTGATAGTATAGCGCCAGTTTGATCAGAACTGGACTAGACAGTCTGGCTGCAGACTGTAGGCTACATCGCTGAGACACCATCTCTTTCAGAAAGGAAGTGCTGTAATTTGTACAATTTATTTCCAGTTTGAGATTTTTTAAAGATCAACTTTATTTATAAAAAAGTCTTGCAGACATTACAGACTAATTCATTCATTCATTATAAAACAGAGAAAAAGGTCAGAGTTCTAATCCAGGATTAAATTATGTAAAGATCCATTTTAGAAGGGGTTACACAGTAGTTGGCGTTGCGATCGCTACCTATGCTAGCTACGTAATTAACATTGCTACATAAGCCAGTGTATTTAAGTTAGCTTTAGCTTTAGCAGTGTGGGCTTTAGCAAACAGCTAAAGCTAACATAGCTTACCTAGCTGCTTTGAGAGTTTAGCTTTAGCTGCTCAGCTATGTTGGCTACGTAGTTACATTATCTACATAGTTTATGCAACTAACGGAGATACGTTTGCTGTATTCAAATGTTTTCATAGAGGACAGGCTTTTTCTTGAAAGTAGACTGTCTACTCAGGTGTATTATGCATTTTGTCATTAGGTTTTGTCAGTCAGGTTTTTAACTTAACTTTTGCTAGCCTAACTCATACCTTAACCCTTACTCTAACACTCAGTGGAATTTAATTACATTTTATTTTGAAAAATTTAGCTTGTATTAGCTTGTATTTTGGTTCTGACAGAGTTCTGACTTAGATGTTGGAGACCCCTCTCGAACTGGGCCACATTTCTTTACTAAATAAAGTGCCAGGACTAGCATGAAAGCTTTGTCATGATGGAAAAGATGTTTTGGCTCTTCAACATTCATGAACATGCTCTATAGCCATTAAATTGAAAACACATACATTTGTGGATAATAGGTATATAACATTATTTTATAACATATGTACTTTCAACTGAGTTTGTAATATGTTTAATGTAGTTGGTAGAGGTAATTCATATTTATTGGGAAAAATGTGTGTTGGTCTTAAAAACATACAGGTTAAGTCGGTATATTTTTTTGAAAAAAGAGGATATGAATACTTACCTTGGCCTGAGGGCAAAAATACCATAGAACTGTCAAACATTTTGCTTAACAATGTTGCCAATAAATAAGATATAAGAAAAAAAAGGGAAAAATTTACTGTGTGGGTGTCTATCTGGGTCCAAAGTCAGCTTCATTGGTAAATAAGTGTGTTTTCTTTTTCTAGCCAACAAAGATCAAGTCCCAAGCGAACCATATTTTGATTCTGTTTCTTTTCATAAACTGTCGATGCTCTTACCATGGTGCCTTTGACTGAATCAGGGGGCCTACTGGGTAAACTGCTCCCCAGCCCACATCCATGACCCACTCCATGGTAACCAGTCAATCTACATGTCAGACAGCAGAGCAGACCTACAACAGTCAACTTGACAGAGACTCTGAGGTCTCCACGCTCGGCTCCAGAGTGGGGGAGAAGTGGCAGGAGGGAGGAACCGAGGGGTGATATTTTGCATACAAACTGGACAGCAGGCCCCCTAGTTGTTTCTATTCTCTGTGCTTTAGCTTTAGGCACCTAGGGAGTGGCTCTAAACCCCCTTTCATGTGCTGTTATCCCTCCAAAGCCTGTTGAATTTTGTTGTCAAACATGAAAAAATGTTTTTAAGACAAGATTCAACCATGTAGGTCAAAAAGCAAGAGTTACCCCAAAGAAGGGTACATAAACATGCTTAGATAAAATTACCTTACCTCAACAAATATATGTATTTAAGAAATAAATAGATAAGAAATTTCAGCATAATGTCTACAGTGAACATAGCTGTCATAATAAGACTGTAAAACATTGTGTTGTTTGTTCTTTTTGAATGTTTTAACTCACAGACGCCTCTCTGTGTTTAGGCAGACAGACAGTCTGTGCATTCAGCAGACAAACTTGATAAAAGGGAAATTCTCCCATGACATGTTGTTAGAACTTGCTCAAATTGGGATCACAAGCCCTCAATTTGACTGTACAGTCTTTTAAAGTCAAGACAAAACATCTGATTAGTGTTGATGATGTTATGTAACAAACAGGAAGCAGAGGAGGTCAAATACATAGGTAGGTCCACTCAGGAAAAGAGATGGATTCTCCTTTTCTGAAGGAAAATTTTCTGAAATATTTCAGGGACCTAAAGCTGCAAGTTATTAAAAGCTCTAACTGGTATTTTTATCAGGTTATCAAACAAATAAATATTTATGCTAGTAGCATAAAGATTGACTATTAAACCATTAAGACCTAAAGCTGCAATCATTGGGTAGCTGTCGGCATAGTGATTAATATGGAGATAATCTTTGAATAGAAAAGATTATTCATAGGTCATTCGTTTGACTTTTAAAAGAAAGTAAGGTTAGGATAAAACACACACAACTAAAACACACATGATAGAATTAGCAGTGGTACTGGGTTAACCACTGGGGGGCACCAAAACGGATAAATGAAAAATTCCTCACAGGAGCTTCAAGGCTCTTAGTCCACAGCTGGCACACTTTGCACTGGCAGCACCCACAACCAACGTTTAAGAGTGCTTTTCATCACTTTTTATTGTTGCTAGGTTACAAACATTTGACTAGCTTGGTGTACTTAATATTTTTCTTTGTACAACAAACTTTAACCATGAGAAGAGATGCACTGGCTGTGAAGATAAGGCCCAATACCAATGTTCCAAAAATGTATTTAGCCAACACCGAAGGGTTTTCTCAACCTTTCCTACCACCTAAAAAAAACCCTCATCTCTGAATCAGCAGTTAGGTATACCAGATCAGCACTAAAATGACTGACACAACAGATAGACATTTTGAGTTTCTCCTCTGACATGTTGACAAAACTTGTATCATAAGTCCCTCCCCTTTTTTGATTGGTGAGTAAAGGACAAGTGACATTGACAAGTGTGGCACTGTTCCAGCAGTTTGGAGAGTGCTGTGAGCACATTAAGAAGTGAATAAATAATGCTAAGGGTGTAAAGGATGGTTAGGTTACCAGTGACGGCAGCCACCTGCCCCGCTGCCTTATGGGATTTCTCTGCTAATTAGGCCGTGGCTGGCAAGCCATGGAAGGAAGCTGAGGCTTGCGGATAAAGAGAGGTGGAAGGCCACAGACTCCTTCAGTGGAGGACATATTCAGGTAGCCCAACTCTGATTCCAAGACAACAGAGGACCATTCCAGAAAAGGAGGGATGGCTGCATAGCTGAACTCTAATAAAATGTCTGCATGAGCACTGAAGGAGGCTGCACCGAGGCATCAGGCCATGGAATACCTAGTTTACCTACCTAGCGGGAAGTCAGCATACATCCATGGGCTAGCAGGCTCGGGGTGAACTTTGTAAGCCATGCAGAACAGAAGAGCTCGATGACAGAGCGTGGGGAGAGGGAGCGGGAACATAGAGACAGAAAAAGGGGTCATTTAGCAATACCTACACATGGCTCTGTCCCAGGCAAAAGACACATTTCTCACGTCTGTCTGTAAGATTTACTTTTGAGGGGCTTTTGTGCCTTTTCATAGAGAGGGACAGTGGATAGAGTGAAAAACTGGGGTGAGAGAGAGGGGAATGACATGCAGGAAAGAAGCCACAGGTTGAACTAGAACCAAAGGCACCCACTCACATGGATCCCAATCTAACCATGGGTTCTCCTGCAACTTATTCCATAGATATGTAGTCCAAAAATACTACAAAGTGGGTTTTCCATGGTATTTAACCTTTAAAATGCAACATGCATGCAGCAATAACCTTTATTTGTTAAAAAAAAAAAAAAAAAAAAAAACTTATGTAGATTCTCAAACAAAACACATTTTGCAGATAATGACTTGACACAGTATACACCATGAAGTAGAAATATTTACTTTATTCATTTTCAAATAAACACATAAAATCAGAAGCCCGGAACAAGACGTTTTTCAAAAATCCTCATTTGAAATCCACATTCATCTCAAGTTTGGAATCAATTGCAGCCTGTAACAACAAAGCAATGTGAAATTAAACAGAAAAACTATTTATTTATTTATTCATTCATTTATTTATGTCTTAAAAATATAAAAAAAAACTCACCAATTCTCTTTTTGCCTCCTCTATTTTCACCTGAGCAAGAGATGGGCTCTGAGGTTTAAAGGAACAAAAACATGCCTTTTAGTCATAACTTCAAACATAAAACTGAAGATATTCATTTGGTTTACTGAAGTCAAGTGTACACCATAAACAGGTGATGTGAAAGTGTTTTGGCTGTTGAACTAATACAAAAAACTGCAATCAAACATACTGGGCTTAAGTCCATATAGGGCTCCAGTTTCTTCTGCAAAGGGATTATTTCCTGTTTCAGTGCCGTGACTTCCTACAGAGAGAAAAATGAGACGGCTCATTTCAGATGCTGGAAAGAGAAAGTTTTAGCTTTTCATCTGTGTTGCATGTGTAACAGCTGAAGTTACCTCAGAGAGCTGTACAATAGCCTGGTGTGTGAGCAACTTGTCCATGTTCCTCGATTGAAGTTTAGCCTAGAGGAATGATAAATAGAGGGTGAAACAGCAGAACAAGACCAGAGCTTTGTCCTGGTTTCTGACAATAATACAGAGGGTGTTAACTGTTGGCCCTGTCCACAGCATCGGCTCAGCGCCCTTAACCTAAGGCAGCAACATGATGCCAACATTATACCCAGGTCAAACCACAAGCTGCCTTCCTTTAACTCCTGAGAGGAGCTTTTAACTGGTTAATAAAAACATAATGGGGGAGACAAGACTCTTGAAGCATTCTGGGATTGGTTACAGCAGTTGGTTATGGTTATGTAAACACTGGTTTACTGTTTAGTAAATACATCTCATGGTGTACAGTTTTTGCTGGGAAAATTCGGACATTCAAAAGAACATATCTTTCCTACATATCTGCTCACCCTATACGTTATATCTAGTGAGGCAAATCATTTTATCCATGCTTCTTCAGGCGGCACAGCAAATTCGTATTGGTTCAGATTTTCTACAAGATATATATATTGGGGAAATAAAATTGTGCATTCTTTAATCATCTCAGCTATGTTTTTCAACAGCAGTGTTTGTAACCGTGAGTTAGCACCTTAATGCATGACTCCTCTTACACAATGCTGCTAATAAATGTACCTCTGCTCTCTCCCGTCTGTGTCTGAGCTCTTTAGCCTTTGCTGCAACAAAATCCATGTTGAGAAGCCTCTCCTCTGCTTTAGCACTCTCCACTGCCTGAGATTTCACTGTTTTGTTGATATCCCTGCAGAGGATAAAATACACTTATCACAAACACACCAGTCTAGGCAATAGCTACACCAACATGCCAAATTTAGCCATGTGCTTACTCCTGTAAATTGCCCCGCAGTACCAGAGTAGTACTAAGTCTCTTCCTGAGGGCTTTGAGTTCCTGCTCAAGTTTCCTGTTTGACTTCTCAGCCTCCAGAAGTTCATTGGTTAAGTTATTCACTGCTGGCATAAAGCTAGAAAAGACAGTTTGGTGAGAGAAACATGAGACAAAAGAAAACAGTGACTGATAACTGACAAAAACAGTGCAGCAGTGATGTACCTGCCCAGTGATGTGTCTCTGACTCCAAGCACCATGGCAGTGTCCACTAATGCAGACACGTAGTCAGAAGCGGACTTCGACAGGCCTCCACAGGACAGACCAACACCTTGCAGAAGAACATCTCGGACATGAGCATCTAGATGATAGAGACACACTTTAGTCCTGTGGAAATATAGTTTATATCAGTGGTTCTTAACTGGTGGGTCTGGACCCAAAAAAATGAAATTCTGTAATTATATATAATGTAGTAGCCTGTTTTGCTCTCTCTTTTTCTTTTTTCTTTTATTTTTTGCTGTTTTTCATTATTTCTTAACTACAACATTTCTCATTAATGCAAGTAAAATTGAGAGGTTGGAACTTTCCAGAAATTTGGGTTGGGCTTTCTCAAAAAATCCTGACCAAATTCAACAGAGGCCCAGCTAGTTTATGCTAGTCGTCTCACAATTAGTGAAATGGGGTCACCTGAGTGCAGTGAATGTGTCTCAAGTGATGGTAGTATAAAGACACCTGTGTCTGGAAGGCCAGTCAGTGGTTATTCAGTATTCCTGGCTACTATTACACTATGAGGACAAAAGAACACTCCAAGCAATCCAGAGAGATGGTTACTGAAAAGTAGGGGAGAACAGGGTTGGTTTTCACACTTTTTACTCTAGTGGGAATTTGTCATCATCAAAACATCCATCAGTTGTCATTCCTATTAAGTTAAAGCTTAAGGTGTTGGCTTGAAATGTGTATCCCTCTCCACTTATTGAAACAAAGAAATAATTAACTATCAAAGACAGTGATTTATTGTACAAATATATACATATTTTATTTAATTGACATTACTTTGTGAAAAGTAATGTCATATAGTGAAAACTATATTGATCATGAATGTTTTACCCTGTAATTGATTTTGTAAACCATTCATGATCAATATAGTTTGGCATAAAAGCCAAACTATATTGATCATGAATGGTTTACAAAATCAATTACAGGGTAAAACATCCAAGGGGGTGAATACTTTTATTTAAAAAAGATAGATTATTTCCATATTGTGATTTTAATGCCTGCAACTACTTCCAGGGAGTAGCTGTTAGATTAGTAATATTTCATAGATCATTCTCATTATAGGTAATACATTTGATTTTAGTGCAATGTCGATAACAATGTTAAAACAACTAAAAATAATAATGGACAAAGCTAGACCATTGCAAGCTAGTTGTAATAAACAGCACTCATCCTTTAAATTACATCAACATGCTACTGTTCCTCGGCTGTCTGCTCTGGTATCTAGCCCAAACAGAGTATATCTCTCACCCTCAGCCTGATATTCTGCTGTTTTCTGTTTGAGGTCTTCAATAACGAGAGCCGTATCACTGCACCGGGCTTCACTGGACTGTGCCAGCTGGTACAGTATGTCCACTGTTCTGGTGTTGACCTCAAAGTGTGGCACCGGCTGGTCTCCAAACACTGAGCTGAGCCAGCTGTTTACCTGAGAGGTGACATGAAAAGCATTGTGTAAACAGAAGACAAGAGCAGTCACTGCATTATGTTTAAAACGGTGTCGGAATGATATTCAGTTTTACCTTGGTGATCTTTTCACACATGGCGAATAGAAATGGGATTAAAACTTCAACAATGAGCCACAAAAACGTCCAAGTAATCCAGCAGCATCAAGAAAAGGAAAAGTATAGTGTTGTTTATAAGTTTGGCGCTCTAAGATTAATTCGAACTATTTCCGGGTTAGCAGCTAACGAGAAAACGGAGCAAGTCTTACTCCAAAATTGAATTAACTTTTGTTTATTTTCATTTTTTTTTACAGAAACATAACTGGCAAACAATGTGAAAATAAAAAGCAAGGGAAAATTGGATGCGAAATGTAGATATAAAAGCGCTCTTTGCAGGACAAAAGTACTTCCGGTTCAAATTCACTCAAGGCTTCCAAAGATGTTAAATGGATCAAGACATTGCTCCTTCTTAAACCATAGGTCAGGAATTCTGAAACACTGCCGATAAGAGAGTTAAAAGAATTAATAAAAGCTATTAATCTACTAAAATCAGTCACATGCGAAAACGCTTTCCTCCATTTTAAGGTAATGAAATCATTATCTCTGAGTCATGAAGTAAGTTTTTGAAGATTAAATAAGAAATAATACTGCGCTGTCTTTCTTTATTAGTTCCAGGTGTGTATCGGATGTCACCAATTTAGAAAAAACGTATCAGCTCCTTTTCCCTCTATGCAACCTATGCATAAAACGTCTTGTATAATTCTGAGATAGTGATGTCTTTTTGGTACATTTACTAGGTAATTAGCTCAAAGTTAATAAAAGTTCTGGAGACATGTGAAGTACCTTTAGGCATGTTTGGGCCAAAAATTGACCGTGAAGTAAGGCGTACATGTAGCAAGTCATTGGACAGGAAGGGAATTGACACACCCCAGTTCGTGCTCTGGATGTCCTTTAATATTACAAGAAGCATGGGGAAAAAAAGTCCCCACCTTCAGGAGAGAGTAACGGGTGGATGTGATGAGCAAGCACAGCCTAGGGCAGTGGCTTTCAAACTTTACTTGCAAAAGGCACACCTAAGATTTAGCCAACATCTCGAGGCACACCATGCATTCATGCACAATAGCCTTTTAATGTACTTTGAAGTATCTTTGTGTACACTTCAATAGTGTTCTTTCTTCCCCCTTCAAAAGGGCACAAACTGCCTGATGTTTTCCTACATGTTGGGTAGGAACTGAGGAAAAGTTTACAGTTGGAGCTATTCATTAAAAAATAAAGGAAGAAGAATATAAAAAGCGAGATGTGGGGTTTGAGAATATGTAGTTTTTAATACAATGTTAAAGATTTTTTATACAGCATAAAGTGTATTAACTCTCAAAAGTATTCTAGTTTTTCATTTTGGCTAAGTTTGTTCAATTTAGTCTAAGAGTCAATTTTCCATGTGATCAGGAGAGACATTTTTTTATTATAATCTAAATCTTGAATAAAGAAACACACAAACAAACAAATGAGAATATTGTTCTGCTTTCTTACTTCGTGGTGTTCTTACATACAAAAAACAATAGTGTAATCACAAACACAAAATATTTTTTAGAAATAAAATCCTTCAGGACTAATAAAATGTTAAATGAATTGCGCACACCCATTTTCTCTGACTTCCTAAATTATAACATTAAATTAACCTTAAAGGAAAGACAAAAAAAGCATTTTTTGAGACTACTTTGAGACACGAAAGCGGAAATACACAACAACTCATGTCTTGCCTCGTTTGGGTACTGCTTGGATCTCTACGTCACTGCCAACCGCCCGCGTAACTTTGAAGCAGCTTGTTTTGAGAAAGTCGTAGACATGGCGTCGAGAGAAAACCCGTTAAAACATCGCCAAAAGAATGTAAATGCCACATTTGAAACGTACAGTGTAGACTCAACCGTCGTCGAAGAAAAGTTGTTTGGTCATGTTGAAGAGGAAGAGGACGTTGACGACGGACCTGTAGTTTTCATCTGTGGGAAGTGTAAGCTGCCTATTGGAGATTCAGAGTCCTGGGATGGAAGTGAAGACGGACAAAATCAGATAAGACTGAAAAGTGGGTCTGCTGTTAAACTGTTAGCTTCTCCTGCACCTTTAAAATGTGAAATACATTACTAGAACGATTAGTAACCTCAGTACCTTTGTTCTGTTAAATTTATTACGTATCTGGATATTTTTTTCTGCTAATGTAGTTTGAAATGCACGGTTTACTCATGTATTTCATGCTTATGACATACTTTTGTTGTTTTGGTCTCAGGGGTCACTGATAATGTCATCGTTGGAAAGGAGAATCGCCTGTGTGAAATTAGCAAACGAGCTGCCTGGTATGAAAGCTGTGCACAGTAAAATGTCATGATGATTCTTCAAGCAAAAGTCCAATACGTTCAGTTACTTGGGCATAGAAATACCACAAAAAACTTCTGATGTTTTAATGTAGAATTGCTCTTTATAACCCCACAAATAATGAGATGTCCCATAGGGTATCTTTTGTTTTCAGTCTTTAACAACATCTTCCGTTTTTTTCTTGCTACGTTTGCCAATTTTTTTTTTAAGATGTGTTGTTGGCTTCAAAATTTAAAATTTAAAACGAGCATGCAATTTAACAAAACAACGAAAATTTGCGGTTTCAGCAGTTGAAATGTTTACTTTGTACTATGTTAAATCAAACGTGGGCTTCTGACACACAGTGTCCCAACTTTTAAAAAGGACCCTGCATGTTATGAGTTTAACAGATTGACATCAGTGTCTTTCATTTGTATGTCCTACAAAGAAACACACAAGATTTCTCTCTATGTTTTTTAAACATAAGAAATATATATGTGTATATATGTTGTGTAATGAGAGCACAGTAATACAAAGATAGATTAAAGTGAATAGGATATGTGGGGAAAGGAACAGTACGACCATTTGACATCATTACCCCAAGAGCTTTATACAACGGTGGCAGCCCTCATGTGAATATCTTTTCAAAATTTTCTTAAATGTAAAAATCTTGTTTCTCTGTACAACATACATCTAAAACAGGGGTGTCCAAATTATCTCCTGGGGGCCGAATGCAGTCCATTTTGGATTGGCCTTACAATAAAACAAAATATGGCCCACATTAAACAAATATTTTCACAAGTAAAATGCATTGATTTGACAGTTTTTGACTAAATTAATTAATAATAAATTAATTATTTGGCTCGTCATCCATTTGCTAGCCATTTAAGCATACCCAATCACAAAGCATATTTTAAGCATAGGTTGGTTCTACCAACTTTAATATCCTCAAGGTGAGGTATACAGAGGACCCCCTCAATCCTTATATATTTCTTTATGGGGTGTGGCCCTCAGTGGAAAAAGTTTGGACACCCTGATCCAAGAGACACTAATGTTAATCTGACCAGTTTAAAATCTTTTAATAGGCAGGGGTTTCTATAAGGAAATGGGGTTGAATGAATCTTAATTTACAAGCTGATCATGTTTCATCAAAATTTTTAGGGTATCCAATTCAAATGATATTGCCACCAGGTCACTGAAGTAAAATTAAATTTTTTTTAAATTAAAGTAAATTCAACTCCCTGTACCACCCCAATCACATGCTTCATGTCGCCAGGTTAAACATAATTTGCCAACCCCAGCATCATAAACTACCCAAGCCATAGAAACTATTATGTTGGTAATAAAATGTTCCACTCGTACGAAAAGCACAGTACAGAGTGACTCTTTTTAGGAGCATGATTAAGTAATGTAGGATTCAAGTCCAACATCCTATCCTGTATTAACCTACTGTTAAATACACCAATCAGCTACAATGTTGTGGCCATCTTTGCATATTATACTATCCAGTGCAACAGCTCTACCTTAAATGTTACTTTTATAAAGCATCAACAATTTCCTGTTTTGTCGCCTTAGTCAGAAAGCTGATAATTGTACTTTCTATCAATATAAGGCATAGTTTAGTAAAGGTTCACTTTATGGTTGAGCTGTTGTATTGCATGTTAGATTGCATGAGATTGCACCAGTTGTCATGACGTTATGAGATAACCATAACCACACTTTAATCACAATTTCCCCTCTTACCTAACAGCCTAAGTTGCCTAAAGCTGCCCACATCTTTAATAAAGGGGATTTTTAATGTTGTAAAAAAATCAAATGTAAGTTTTTTTATATGTGCACTTACATATCTTTTAAAATTTTCCTCTGCAGTCTAGTCGTTGATCTGACCTGTCGAGGCTGCCGCTCTGTGCTCGGCATGGTTTATTCCTCCACGCCCAAAAACATGGACCACAAGAGATTCACTTTTTGTCTCAATGTTGCAGACATCGACAGGTGTGTTCACGGCCAGGATTTTTATTGTTTTCGAGAGGAAATGTTAAATAATGGTTGACAGTTATTAAAGCATGCTTTCTGCTAATTAATGATTTTAACCTTTAATATAAAATATGAGTATAAATCAGGAGAGATGTATACCAACATTTCAACATATTGAAAGGCATGCATATGCTCATTCACTAGAGACAGCTCTGTTTTGTCGACATCATCATGGTGTTTTTTTATTGTAACAGAATTTAATCTATTTTATCTTAAAAGATGAAACCATGGACTTACATTAATAAAGTTATATCAAGACATCATCATGACATCTGCTTGAAAATCACAGTAAGAGTTAACTTGAGGTAATATTACTAATTGCAAACAGTAATTTTAGTAAACAGTTTCATGATCACACTTCGGATTATGGCTTTCACAAATGCTAAATGTGCTTTACCTGTGTGATCACGCATTTTCTCCATCTTGAAAGAGTTTAGCAGTGTAATATGATTTTGTCAGGTGACTTGGATGAAGTGAAATCAAGTATTTAAGTACAGGAATGTCACATCTGAGAACCACACAGAGTCATCTAGTCTTGTCGTTATCACAAATATTGCCAGGATAAGATCTGCTCTGACTTTAGAGAAACAATTCGTGCTTTTATCTCTTCACGTTTAGATCACTTTAATATTCTTTTAATCGGCGTAATGCATGATTTAATAAATTGACTCAAAATGAAGCAAAATTCAGCAGCAAGACTTTTAAACAAAGCTAGGATAAGTGTGTGTTACATCTGTTTTAATGATCCTACACTGACTGCCAGTGTCTTTTAGGGTTAATGTTAAGTTTCCTACTCTTAAAGCACGTCATAGTCTAGTCCTAAAATGTAAATATCTGAGGTGCTTTCCTCTTACCAGCCAGTGTGCAACTTGAGATGCTCAGGCAGGAAGCCCCTCTCTGTTCCCATGATCGAGCGTTTGCCGTTTGGATACCCTGGTTTCTGAATGACCTGCCTGAGGATCTCAGATCGGCTAATCGTTTTCTTCTCTTCAATCACTTTTACATACAAATCTTAACTGAAAGGCCTTCTTGTAAATTTTGTCTTATTCATAGTGCCTTTTTTATTTTATAGATTGCTTAATTCAACTAATGCCTTCTGTGTTTGTCTTTGATTATTTAATCTTATTACTGTTGTGGTGTTTCTATTTTAAATATCCAGTTGAAATGTGTTTCATTTTAAACTTTTTTCTTTTAATTCTTTTTTTATTCATTTATTGTGTTTTTATTGTAGGGTTTTGATGTTTTGTAAAGCACTTTGTGACTTTAATTTTGTTAAGAGCTATACAAATAGTCATGATTATTATTGCATTAATAATTAATAAAAATGTATTTGAATGTCACTCTTTCCTGTTTTCTGGGCTTTGAAACCCAATAATTACTCTTAATTTTGTCAACCCTGATTTTTCTTCTTCCATTTAAACAAATTAGCTATAAATATCTTTAAACAATCTTTAAATTAAACTGGCATGATAGCAAAAGGTAAACCATACAGATAGTAAATTTAGTTTAAAATGACAAACAGTACTGATTTTAGAAACAGAAATTCATTGCTATACTGTGGATTATGACTCACAAAAAGCCAAATATTGTCCACCTATGTACTGCTGAAGATTTGTGATTTGTATTGAATTTAATCGGTCTTACTGTGGATGTTAATTTTGTTTGCCTCTTTATTTTACATCCTAATACCCTACTGTGTGTTGTTTTCAGTTATGTGCTGGGCTCTGCGAGCCAGATGTTGGCAGCAGAGGGCCCCAAAGAGCAGCCGGTAACACTGGAGTACAGAGGCACTGTTGAACAACAACTGACAGAGGTAATTTATTGCTGCTGCTTTTCTTTGTCTGCTTTTCCTCATTGAATATTACAGTGAGATTACATTTTTTTTCTTCCTCTAACTGACTTATATTTTTTCAGCTAATAATAATAAACATGACTGTCTTAGCATATAGATAAAGTTTAACTTTTAATTGTAGGAGTAAATAAAATGATACAAAACTACAGAAAATATCAAAACATACCCAGTTGTAGCAGGAGAGAGTGATCTCTGTGTTAAGCTGTCGTGCCAACAGTGCTCTCACATTGCTTTAGAGCTGCTCTCTCTCATTGATTACCAATGCTCAGGTTGTTGTAATGATGACATCAGCTCAGTGCTGGGAAGCCCTCGCTCCTGTGACGGTCAGACGCTTGTATCAGACATTACCTCATCTCCCCATGCCATATTCTGCAAGGTTATTTATTTTTTATTTCAATTTAGCTTTTCATAAAATAAAGATGTGTATTTTTTCAGTTTGTTTTAAAATGTAAAACAGTTTTCTTATGTTGGTTTAATTTGCACTCAAGATTTCCTTTATTTTTCCCCAGATAAAAGTATTATTATTGAAATTAAAGGTTTTTATTGACAATTGGAAAAGTACAGTGATGCTGAAAGTTCCTCTAAATCACCCTTTGTCTGAAAATCCACAAGGTTCACTAATTGGCCAGTAGGTGGTGGTAGTGCGCAGGAGCACCTGCCAGCCCTCCCACACTCTTGCACCAAGGACAATAGCTGTGTTAGGAGCATGTTGAGGAATCTTTGTGAGAGAAAAACATGTTTTGATCATGAAGTGTCTTTGTTGCTGTAGCTGGATAAGCAGGATGGCATTTAGTTTGATTTGGCAGTCATCTCTGATTTCTTTCTGAAGATGATAAATGATGACTCGGCTGGTGTGATGTTAATTATACAGCAATTTATCTTACAGACGTATAGCTCAAAATGAAAAGAAGAAAAACCCAAATACTCACGTGAATTCCTGCACACGTAGCGTTTGTTGTGGTTATTATGAAGGGTAAACATCAGTGTATGTGTTGGCATAGTTTGCGCCATGAGTTCATTTTTCAAATACAGCTCAAAACAATCAAAATTAAAAAAAGAAGAAAAAACCAAATGCTCGCGTGAGCAGCTGCACAGGTAGCGTGCTTTTTGATTATTATGAAGGGTAAATGTCAGTGTATGTCAGGGATCATCAACTCCATTTGCACAAGGGCCATGTTTTTCTTAACAAACACTGTTGGGGCCAGACACTGAAATTAACTACAATAAAATCAATATATTGGTCTGTTTAACATATTCTTGTAAAAATATTATGTCCTTTCACAGAGCCTTTAGCCTTTTGAGATCAGCCCCTTGGTGACTGAAATATTTAACCACATATTTCTGGCCCCCTCATGATGTCCGTTATTGAATTTGATACTAATATGATGTCATAACTGGCAAAAAACGCATAGAAGATACAGATCTTCTGTGTAGGTTCTCAGAAAGGGAAATCGCACTGTCAAAGGGACTTGCGTGGAAAATTAATGTGCAAAACTACCGCGTTAATCAAGATAAGACTGTTAAAAATATGTTTAGCATGCGAACTACAGTCCTCCTCTATCAATAAAGGGATAAAAGTCCAAAAATCTATCTTTAAAAACATCTTAAATTGTCGAATGTTAGTTATCTGCAGAGGGCCGGATGGGAAGTTGTGGGGGGCCTGATGTTGCCCTCAGGCCGCCAGTTGATGATCACTGGTGTGTGTGTTGGCTCAGTACAGTACAGTACAGCTCCCCACCCCCGCCAAAAAAACAACAAAAAAAACTAATACTCACGTGAGCACCTGAACAGGTAGTCTGCTTTTTAAGTTATTATGACGGGTAAATGTCAGTTTATGTGTTGGCACAGTTTGCGCAATGAGTTCATTTTTCCTGTACAGCTCAAAACAACAAAAGAGAAGGAAAACACAATGCATCACACCTTTATTTTTTTTTCTAACTGGGAAACCGTCCAAGTGACAGTTAAAGCAGCCTGATATTATCTTCACTCCTTTGTTTAACGTGTATGACCTGCCAGAAGAACTACATTACTGCATGTACTGACTCTTTAGTTCATGTTAGGACTAAAAACTCACGTTTTTACTGTCATAAAGTTGCTGCACGTGCCGTCAGACAAAGGGTGTGTAAGCACACTGTATAGAAAAACAAGCAGGCTTTTCTACATGCTTTCCTCATATGTAGGTTACCACTTAACTCCACCTCAGCTCTGACATACTTAAGATCTTGTTTTGAAGATTAATCTGACTCTGCACATTGATTGTATTAATGTTAGTGGTGGTCTTATAACCGCCATTCAGCGTTGGTCGTTGGCACATTATAACAAGATTTAAAATCAGTTTTCCTTGATTGTCCGTTGGCATACACTTCAAGGCTTCAGTTTTCATTTGTTTCCACCATTTCTTTTCACTCTGGGCCCGGAGCTGTTTTGCAAGCTTGAGAATTAAATTTTCTTTACAAAAAACAGAGCTTGACAGCAATAATTTCCAGAAACTGACATTGCCAGTCGCTTTAGGAAATTGGCAGCATAAGTTGCCATATTTTGCAAACATTTTTTTTACCATGAGATAAACAAACTGTGAAACTATCCTCAAATAAATACACGTGGAATAGTTTGTGCTATAAGGCCAAGCTAAACCAGTGATTCAGTGGTTTATATTTGCGTGAGAGCTTTTTCTTTATTGTCATATCTTCACAGACTCATGTACTAGTAGTAGTGGTTTATTTTGAATCATACACTAGTGGACAGGCATAAGAAATACATGTACAAAAAACCAAACAAATGAACACTTCTGGATTTGATTTACAAATCCTCAATGGAGTGAGAAAAAGTTCAAGAAGATAAAGACGTCTCGCACACTGCAGGGCTCCAAAGATACAATTGTTTATTACACCAAATTGGTAGTGTCACCACCATCTTATTCACCCCTTACGGGTGACTAAAATGGCAGCGTGAATGGACGCAGCAGCTCAGAGCTCCTCCATTCAGTGTTCTTTTAGTCTCTTTTCGTCAGTTTTTTTCTTTTGTTTCAACCACAGTCTGTCGGGCAAACATCTCCTACAGCCAACAAGACCTCATTTTACCTGGAATACAGAGAGTAGGGACTGTTACAACAGAGTTTCTCCATTCCCACAACATTTCAGCGGACATAGCCAGGACACCAGGCTCTCCATGGTTCGTAATACCAGCGAAGAAGAGGAAACGACGTTGTCGGGACAGAAAGCGGAAAAGGGGCTGCAGAGCCGATGCATGGGAGAGGCCAAGGAAAACACCACACAAACCCCTGCTCCCCAACCTTTTTCTCACCAATGCCAGGTCCATTGTGAACAAAATGGATGAGCTGAGGCTACAGCTGAAAGAGAACAGACTCATCAGGGGCAGCTCAGCTCTGATCATCTTGGAGTCGTGGATTCAGCCAGCAATCCCTGACACTGCTGTGGAGCTAACAGGATGCATCCGGCACCGCCATGACAGAAACCAGGACTCACAGAAACAACGAGGTGGGGGTGTCTACATTTATATTAGCAACAGATGGGCTATTAACACTAATTAAGACTTTAGACAGTCACTGTTCTTTAGACTTAGAATATCTGACATTCAAATGCAGACCTTTTTTCTATGCCGTGAGTTCTCATCGGCTATTCTGATCACGACAGTGTATATAGCTTCCAATGCTAAGGCTAACTCGGCTCTTAGCCTCCTACCTAGTGCCATCAGCACCCAGCTAAATAAATATCCAGAGGCAGTACATGTAATAGTGGGGGATTTCAATCATGTAGACTTAAAAGTAGTGTTTCCCAAGTTCCACCAGCATGTAAACTGTGCTACACGTGGAAAAAACCTACTAGATAAAGCCTACTCCAACATTAAAGAGGGATACAGGGCCATACCATCACCCCGCCTAGGCCAGTCAGACCACATATCCCTGTTCATGTTACCAGCCTACATCCCCCTCAGGAAAAGAGACCCCCTCACCTAAAAACTGTCAAGACATGGCCTGATGTTGCCTCCTCACAGCTACAGGACTGTTTTGAAAATGCAGACCGGAGCATCTTTGAGTCCCAAGACCTGGAAGAGTACACAACATCTGTACTTTCGTACATCCAGTACTGCACAGACACAGTCACCAAGGACAACGCATCCAGGTGTATTCCAACCAAAAACACTGGATGACAGGAGAGGTCAGGACCCTGCTGAGGAACAGGAACATTGCCTTTTGGTCCCATGACATGGAACTGTACAGTGTAGCCAGGGCAGACCTGAAAAGGGGCATCCGACAGGCCAAACAGGACTACAAAACACAAGATTGAGGACCACTTCCAGAGCAACAACTCAAGGCAGGTGTGGCAGGGGGTCCAGAACATCACAAACTACAAACCCAGACCCAATGTTGTGGATGGTGATGCTGCACAGGCAGAGGAGCTGAACTGTTTCTTTGCCCACTTCGAACAGACATCAGAAGCAGCTCCATCTTATCCAACAGCCAACACCAGCCACTCCTTCATGGTGGAGGAACATGACGTGAGGAGTGTACTAATGAAAGTAAATCCCAGGAAAGCAGCAGGACCTGACGGTATCCCTGGCAGGGTACTAAAAGACTGCGCAGACCAGCTCACTGGGGTCTTTCAAAGATATTCAACCTGTCCTTAGCTCAGGCCAATGTCCCATCCTGCCTTAAGTCCTCAACTATTATTCCTGTCCCAAAAAAGACCCCCATCAGCAGCCTAAACGACTTCCAGCCAATTGCTGTCACTCCAGTTATAATGAAGTGCTTCGAGAAACTGATCAGAAGTCACATCATCCAAGGACTTCCACCCACATTTGACCCTCACCAGTTCGCATATAGGGAAAACAGATCAACAGAGGACGCCGTAGCCATAGCCCTCCACAGCACCCTGACCCACTTAGAACAATAAAACAGTTATGCCAGACTTCTTTTCATTGACTTTAGTTTGGCATTTAACACAATCATCCCTAGCAGACTGGTACCGAAACTAAACAACCTTGGCCTCCCACATTCCACCTGCCTCTGGATTAAGGACTTCCTCAGCAACCGACCACAGAGATTCAGAGTAGGGCCCCACCTCTCCACAGCACTCAGCCCCAACACCGACTCCCCACAAGGATGTGTACTGAGTCCCCTGCTTTACACTCTCTACACAAGACTGCACCCCCGCCCACCCAGGTAACTCCATCGTGAAGCACGCAGACGACACGACAGTGGTCGGGCTCATCTCAGGGGGAGATGAATCTGCGAACAAGGATGAGGTAAAAAAAAAAACTGTCGTCATGGTGCAGCATCAACAACCTGGTCCTCAACACAACAAAGACTAAAGAAATAATAGTGGACTTCAGGAGAAACAGATCTGACCCTCAGCCCATACACATCAACGGGGAAGTGTATAGGGGGTCTCGGACTTCAAGTTCCTGCGCCTGCACCTGAATAATGACCTGACCTGAAAAACCAACACCACAGCACTGATGAGAAAGGCACAGCAGCAACTCCACTTCCTGAGGGTCCTGAAGAGCAACGCCCTGGCCGAGGAGCTGCTGGTGTTTTTTTACAGATTCTCCATTGAAAAGTGTACTGGCATACTGCATCCCAGTGTGGTTCTCCAGCTGCACTGCTTGGGAGAAGACAGCTCTCCAGAGGATCATCAACACAGCACAGAAAATCACTGGCTGTGCTCTCCTTTCCTTAGAGGAGCTGTTCAGGTCCTGCTGCCACAGGAAGGCCCTGGGCATCCTGAACGATTCATCCCACCCAGCACATCACCTGTTCCAACTGCTACCCTCAGGAAGACGGTTCAGGACAATAAGGGCCAAAACTACCAGACTGAATAACAGCATATCCTAGAGAAATTTCATTAATATATGATAATTGCACCAAATGGAACTGCGTACAGTTTTGTTGTACCTGTGTACAGTGACAATAAATTATTCTGATTCTTACAAATGTGGCACCATTAAAAGGGAAATAAACAGACTTTACAACGGTATAAGATTTATTGCCAAGAAGCATTGTGACATCCAAGAAATTCCCTACCAAACACAGATTTCCTTACTTTTTGTGCTAAGTTTAGTGAAAAAGACCACAGTTGATTTTGACACAGTTGAGTGACTATAAGGCTATTGAACACGATAAGTGCTACCCAGGAGCTCAAAATGCTTTTTTCTTTCAGAGGGAAATTTTGTAGATTTAACTCCATCCTGAATTTGATCTTCAAGCCAGTTAAGCAAGGCTCTCATAGAAGGAGAATTTGTTTTCAAAGGAATATAGATATGCTAGTTATCTGCAAAACAATGAAAACAAATACTGTGTGTTCTAAATGAATGCCAGGGGCAGCATTAAATAAAACACAGAGAACTGTTAAGAATGGCAACAACTGTTTTTTTTTCCAAGTCTTTTATCAAACAAATAAGATGGTTTCTAATCCTTGACATCAGTTGTGAAGAGTTTCTGTGGCTCCCTGTTAAAATTATCAGGGCCCAACCACCAACAGGTGTGAAAGCCCAATTGAATTTGAAGGAATTGTTCTCTAAAAATGAAAAGCTAATTTGAGGGTTGTCACATGCTAGAAAAAAATCCCCCAAAACTGGTGCAGGTGCTTTGCAAAATGGCTCAGCAGCACCCCTAAAACTGATCCCAAATTCAGGTTTGAGCAAGCATGAAAATCTTGGTCCAGATAACCAAAACAGTCTGTCATTGTCATGGTGAAAAATGAAGAGGAAATGAGTCAAAGATTGCATTTCCATGTTTTTCGCCTTTTCAGAAGTTTTACATTTTAACAAATGTGTCCAAAAAAGCTTCATCTGATTAGAAGAAACGGAAGAGTCAGCACTCAAAAATGTCATTTGATTATGTTTTATTTCTCGGTCAGGCAGTAGACAGGACAACACAGCACGTTTCATAGAGCTGGCTTCTTGTCAAAACGTGCAAGTCTTTGTTGGTGTTTCACGTGAAACTGGGATTGTTTAGTTGGCATCTATTTTGCCATTCTTTATCTGACTGACTTTTGCAATAGGGCAAAGCTGTGATTACAAGTCAAAGTTTGAACAGTCTTTTGGCACCAGTAAACAAATAATTAATCACAGCTGTTAGGGGTTTGTCAATACTAACCAAACTTCACAGGTACAATAACTCTCCCAGCCTAAAAACATTTATAGATTAGATTTTTGTCAGAGCACTCCTGTCTAGTGGAAGTTACTTCTTCTGAGCGGTGATTCTTACATTATTGCAAGGTTTATCTTATCTCTCTAAAGAATGATTTTAAACATCCTAACACCTTTGCCTTACAGTTGCTGAAAGCTCAACAGTCTGCTCCAAACCCTGCTGTTGTGGCAACGCAGTGGCCATTATGAACAGGAAGCTGCTTTTTTTTTTTTTTGGTAAGATTTATTTTGGGCATTTTTGTGCCTTTATTTGATAGAAAAAAGAAGCTACAGTACTGCGTGTAGTGACTCTTTAGTTCATGTTAGGCCTTAAAGCTCACCTTTTTTGCTGTCCTGAAACTGTCAAAGTGACAGTTAAAGCAGCCTGATATTATCTTCACTCCTCTGTTTAACATGTATGACCTACTAGAAGAACTACATTACTGCGTGCACTGACTCTTTACTTCATGTTAGGACTTAAAACTCACGTTTTTACTGTCATAAAGTTGCTGCACGTGCCGTCAGACAAAGGATATATTAGGGCAATGTATAGGAAACCAAGCAAGCTTTTCTTCGTGTTTTCCTCATATGTAGGTTACCACTGGTTTTGAAGGTTAATCTGACTCTGCACATTGCTGGTATTAATGTTAGTGGTGGTCTTATAGCCGCCATTCAGCATTGGTCATTTGCATATTGTAACAAGATTTAAAATCAGTTTTCCTTGATTGTCTGTTGGCATACACTTCAAGCTTCAGCTTTCATTTATTTCCATCAGTTCTTTTCACTCTGGGCCCGGAGCTGTTTTGCAAGTTTGGGAAGTACATTTTCTTTACAAAAAACAGGGCTTGACAGCAATAATATCCAGGTTGACATTGCCAATCGCTTTAGGAAATTGGCAGCCAATCCTTTGCCTTAAGTTGCCATATTTTGCAAACATTTTTTTTACCGTGAGATAAACAAACTGTGAAACTCTATCCTCAAATAAATACACGTAGAATAGTTTGTGCTATAAGACCAAGCTAAACCAGTGATTCAGTGGTTTATATTTGCGTGAGAGCTTTTTCCTCTATCATCATATCGTCACAGACTCATGTACTAGTAGTAGTGGTTTATTTTGAATCATACACTAGTGGACAGGCATAAGAAATACATGTACAAAAAACCAAACAAATGAACACTTCTGGATTTGATTTACAAATCCTCAATGGAGTGGGGAAAAAGTTCAAGAACAGAAAGACGTCTTGCACACATCTTTCTGTTCTTTGCCAGTGTTTTTTTCTGCTCAGCACCTGCCCACCTTGGTTTGGATGTGCGTGTAGACTTTTTTCCAAAAAAGTACAAGAAGAAAATGAGGAAATGCATGTCTATATTGTCCGTAGTGTATTTATTTACTCGACAATATAAATAATTTGCAACCCTATTTCCATTTTTGACAAAAAGAGCCTAATGTCACTTTCAAACTTTGATGCTGAGTCCTTAAAATTCTGTAGTTACTTTTGCAGTGAGTGGAATTAGTGTCACATTTTTCTGGATGAAACTCTCAAAGAGATCAGTATATTTTTGATAGGTACAAATACCTATACCCCTCAGAGTTTAGTTCTCCTCGAGGTTTCTGCCTGTTAAAATGATGTATTTCAGGGTGCAGATGGCCTTGTGGTTAGGTCGCACTCCATTTACACAGGTGGCCCAGTTTCAAGTGGATCCTTTTCTGCATGTCACTACCCCACTCTCTCATCCCTGTTTCCAACTCTATCCACTGTCTTCCTTTGTGATTAAAAGTATAAAAGCCCCAACATTTATCTCTGTTTCCTTTTGCTAAGTGTCTGGATTTAGTTAGGCCTCTGAAAATTATTTTAAAAACTGTTGAAAGTAGTTAAAAGTAACCTTCACGGTTTGTGCCACAAGCCTCTGCAAACAGAGGTGGAAAAAATCCACACCTAATGTACTCAAGCAAAAGTGAGGTTACTCTGGTTAAAATTCACTTAGGTAGAAGTTAAAATACGGATCTATAAATCTACTCAAATATTGATGAAAGGTCTTTAATTTAAAGTTTACTTTAAGTACTGAATACTGAGTAGCTACTGATAAGTTGTACAGTAGAATATGATCCTCCCTTATTGGCAATAACTACAAGAGAATATACAAGTACAGCAGTTTGTTCAGGTAAAGTCACACTCCTAGAATAAAGTAAAATAAACAGCAGAATTGCAAATGTTAATTAAACTCATATATAAACATAACACTTCTAAAGGTGTTAAATATTTTACAATATGACAGAGCATCAGTAACTCTTAAAAATCTGTGGCAAGGCGTGTCTCCTCTAAGTCAGCCTCATAACAGGACAATGCATACTGATGAAGTGTACACACTATAGATCCATTAGGAGCACCTAAAGAAACAGACAACTTCTCTAACTCAGTTGATAATTTCACCCATGGTGCAAATGTGTCTCAGGAAAAAGAAAATACACCAGAAACATGACCAAAAGAACCACAGGGACTACTGACAACATCAAACACAACTAATGCATAATAAAACATATTTCGCACCAGGGACAGGGTCTACAACTGAGGGCAGAGAAAAGTCATGGTCTTCCACAATAAGCATAAAACGTGAATGAGGTACAGCAACAGAACAGCACTTTCCAGTAGCAATTCCCCTTCTCTTATGAAACCTCAGGTATTTACGCCAAGGATTGATATGTTGTGTCCTTCATGGTGCCTCTGTCATAGCAAATGGCACAAAAGACACGTCTCACTGCAACTATAAAATGTATGATTTCTCTGAATTTGAAAACCATTGTTAATATTTGACAGTGAAAGTTTTTGTCATTTTTTAAACTCATGTAGACATCTTTGGTCAAAATTCAACGTATTGTACCTTTCAGTTTTAGGAGATAACTTTTTGGGATTTGATATCTAAGACATAAATTCAAAATGTATCTTTATATCTAAACCTAGCACAGTAAGTAAGGACATTGTGTTTTTTTTCGGAGGGAAATTTTGTAGATTTAACTCCATCCTGAATTTGATCGTAAAGCCAGTTAAGCAAGGCTCTCATAGAAGGAGAATTTGTTTTCAAAGGAATATAGATATGCTAGTCATCTGCAAAACAATGAAAACAAATACTGTGTGTTCTAAATGAATGCCAGGGGCAGCATAAATAAAACACAGAGAACTGTTAAAAATGGCAAAAACAGTTTTTTTTTTCCCAAGTCTTTTATCAAACAAATAAAATGGTTTCTAGTCCTTGACATCAGTTGTGAAGAGTTTCTGTGGTTCCCTGTTAAAATTATCGGGGCCCAACCACCAACAGGTGTTAAAGCCCAATTGAATTTGAAGGAATTGTTTTCTAAAAATGAAAAGCTAAGTTGAGGGCTGTCATGTTCTAGAAAAAAACCCCCAAAACTGGTGCAGGTGCTTTGCAAAATGGCTCAGCAGCACCCCTAAAACTGATCCCAAACTCAGGTTTGAGCAAGCATGAAAATCTTGGTCCAGATAACCAAAACAGTCTGTCATTGTCATGGTGAAAAATGAACAGGAAATGAGTCAAAGATTGCATTTCCATGTTTTTCGCCTTTTCAGAAGTTTTACATTTTAACAAATTTGTCCAAAAAAGCTTCATCTGATTAGAAGAAACCGAAGAGTCAGCACTCAAAAATGTCATTTGATTATATTTTATTTCTAGGTCAGGCAGTAGACAGGACAACACAGCACGTTTATAGAGCTGGCTTCTTGTCAAAACGTGCAAGTCTTTGTTGGTGTTTCACGTGAAACTGGGATTGTTTAGTTGGCTTCTATTTTGCCATTCTTTATCTGACTGACTTTTTGCAATAGGGCAAGGCTGTGATTACAAGTCAAAGTTTGAACAGTCTTTTGGCACTAGTAAACAAATAATTAATCACAGCTGTTAGGGGTTTGTCAATACTAACCAAACTTCACAGGTTCAATAACTCTCCCAGCCTAAAAACATTTATAGATTAGATTTTTGTCAGAGCACTCCTGTCTAGTGGAAGTTACTTCTTCTGAGCGGTGATTCTTACATTATTGCAAGGTTTATCTTATCTCTCTAAAGAATGATTTTAAACATCCTAACACCTTTGCCTTACAGTTGCTGAAAGCTCAACAGTCTGCTCCAAACCCTGCTGTTGTGGCATCGCAGTGGCCATTATGAACAGGAAGCTGCTTTTTTTTTTTTTTTTTTGGTAAGATTTATTTTGGGCATTTTTGTGCCTTTATTTGATAGAAAAAAGAAGCTACAGTACTGCGTGTAGTGACTCTTTAGTTCATGTTAGGCCTCAAAGCTCACCTTTTTTGCTGTCCTGAAACTGTCAAAGTGACAGTTAAAGCAGCCTGATATTATCTTCACTCCTCTGTTTAACATGTATGACCTACTAGAAGAACTACATTACTGCGTGCACTGACTCTTTACTTCATGTTAGGACTTAAAACTCACGTTTTTACTGTCATAAAGTTGCTGCACGTGCCGTCAGACAAGGGGTATATTAGGGCAATGTATAGGAAACCAAGCAAGCTTTTCTTCGTGTTTTCCTCATATGTAGGTTACCACTGGTTTTGAAGGTTAATCTGACTCTGCACATTGCTGGTATTAATGTTAGTGGTGGTCTTATAGCCGCCATTCAGCATTGGTCATTTGCATATTGTAACAAGATTTAAAATCAGTTTTCCTTGATTGTCTGTTGGCATACACTTCAAGCTTCAGCTTTCATTTATTTCCATCAGTTCTTTTCACTCTGGGCCCGGAGCTGTTTTGCAAGCTTGGGAAGTACATTTTCTTTACAAAAAACAGGGCTTGACAGCAATAATATCCAGGTTGACATTGCCAATCGCTTTAGGAAATTGGCAGCCAATCCTTTGCCTTAAGTTGCCATATTTTGCAAACTTTTTTTTTACCGTGAGATAAACAAACTGTGAAACTCTATCCTCAAATAAATACACGTAGAATAGTTTGTGCTATAAGACCAAGCTAAACCAGTGATTCAGTGGTTTATATTTGCGTGAGAGCTTTTTCTTTATTGTCATATCGTCACAGACTCATGTACTAGTAGTAGTGGTTTATTTTGAATCATACACTAGTGGACAGGCATAAGAAATACATGTACAAAAAACCAAACAAATAAACGCTTATGGATTTGATTTACAAATCCTCAATGGAGTGGGGAAAATGTTCAAGAACATAAAGACGTCTGGCACACATCTTTCTGTTCTTTGCCAGTGTTTTTTTCTGCTCAGCACCTGCCCACCTTGGTTTGGATGTGCGTGTAGACTTTTTTCCAAAAAAGTACAAGAAGAAAATGAGGAAATGCATGTCTATATTGTCCGTAGTGTATTTATTTACTCGACAATATAAATAATTTGCAACCCTATTTCCATTTTTGACAAAAAGAGCCTAATGTCACTTTCAAACTTTGATGCTGAGTCCTTAAAATTCTTTAGTTACTTTTGCGGTGAGTGGAAGTAGTGTCACATTTTTCTGGATGAAACTCTCAAAGAGATCAGTATATTTTTGATAGGTACAAATACCTATACCCCTCAGAGTTTAGTTCTCCTCGAGGTTTCTGCCTTTTCAAATGATGTATTTCAGGGTGCAGATGGCCTTGTGGTTAGGTCGCACTCCATTTACACAGGTGGCCCAGTTTCAAGTGGATCCTTTTCTGCATGTCACTACCCCACTCTCTCATCCCTGTTTCCAACTCTATCCACTGTCTTCCTTTGTGATTAAAAGTATAAAAGCCCCAACATTTATCTCTGTTTCCTTTTGCTAAGTGTCTGGATTTAGTTAGGCCTCTGAAAATTATTTTAAAAACTGTTGAAAGCAGTTAAAAGTAACCTTCACGGTTTGTGCCACAAGCCTCTGCAAACAGAGGTGGAAAAAATCCACACCTAATGTACTCAAGCAAAAGTGAGGTTACTCTGGTTAAAATTCACTTAGGTAGAAGTTAAAATACGGATCTATAAATCTACTCAAATATTGATGAAAGGTCTTTAATTTAAAGTTTACTTTAAGTACTGAATACTGAGTAGCTACTGATAAGTTGTACAGTAGAATATGATCCTCCCTTATTGGCAATAACTACAAGAGAATATACAAGTACAGCAGTTTGTTCAGGTAAAGTCACACTCCTAGAATAAAGTAAAATAAACAGCAGAATTGCACATGTTAATTAAACTCATATATAAACATAACACTTCTAAAGGTGTTAAATATTTTACAATATGACAGAGCATCAGTAACTCTTAAAAATCTGTGGCAAGGCGTGTCTCCTCTAAGTCAGCCTCATAACAGGACAATGCATACTGATGAAGTGTACACACTATAGATCCATTAGGAGCACCTAAAGAAACAGACAACTTCTCTAACTCAGTTGATAATTTCACCCATGGTGCAAATGTGTCTCAGGAAAAAGAAAATACACCAGAAACATGACCAAAAGAACCACAGGGACTACTGACAACATCAAAACACAACTAATGCATAATAAAACATATTTCGCACCAGGGACAGGGTCTACAACTGAGGGCAGAGAAAAGTCATGGTCTTCCACAATAAGCATAAAACGTGAATGAGGTACAGCAACAGAACAGCACTTTCCAGTAGCAATTCCCCTTCTCTTATGAAACCTCAGGTATTTACGCCAAGGATTGATATGTTGTGTCCTTCATGGTGCCTCTGTCATAGCAAATGGCACAAAAGACACGTCTCACTGCAACTATAAAATGTATGATTTCTCTGAATTTGAAAACCATTGTTAATATTTGACAGTGAAAGTTTTTGTCATTTTTTAAACTCATGTAGACATCTTTGGTCAAAATTCAACGTATTGTACCTTTCAGTTTTAGGAGATAACTTTTTGGGATTTGATATCTAAGACATAAATTCAAAATGTATCTTTATATCTAAACCTAGCACAGTAAGTAAGGACATTGTGTTTTTTTTCGGAGGGAAATTTTGTAGATTTAACTCCATCCTGAATTTGATCTTAAAGCCAGATAAGCAAGGCTCTCATAGAAGGAGAATTTGTTTTCAAAGGAATATAGATATGCTAGTCATCTGCAAAACAATGAAAACAAATACTGTGTGTTCTAAATGAATGCCAGGGGCAGCATAAATAAAACACAGAGAACTGTTAAAAATGGCAAAAACAGTTTTTTTTTCCCAAGTCTTTTATCAAACAAATAAAATGGTTTCTAGTCCTTGACATCAGTTGTGAAGAGTTTCTGTGGCTCCCTGTTAAAATTATCGGGGCCCAACCACCAACAGGTGTGAAAGCCCAATTGAATTTGAAGGAATTGTTTTCTAAAAATGAAAAGCTAATTTGAGGGCTGTCATGTTCTAGAAAAAAAAAAACCAAAACTGGTGCAGGTGCTTTGCAAAATGGCTCAGCAGCACCCCTAAAACTGATCCCAAACTCAGGTTTGAGCAAGCATGAAAATCTTGGTCCAGATAACCAAAACAGTCTGTCATTGTCATGGTGAAAAATGAACAGGAAATGAGTCAAAGATTTTCATTTTCATGTTTTTCGCCTTTTCAGAAGTTTTACATTTTAACAAATGTGTCCAAAAAAGCTTCATCTGATTAGAAGAAACGGAAGAGTCAGCACTCAAAAATGTCATTTGATTATGTTTTATTTCTAGGTCAGGCAGTAGGCAAGACACAACAGCACGTTTCATAGAGCTGGCTTCTTGTCAAAACGTGCAAGTCTTTGTTGGTGTTTCACGTGAAACTGGGATTGTTTAGTTGGCTTCTATTTTGCCATTCTTTATCTGACTGACTTTTTGCCATAGGGCAAGGCTGTGATCACAAGTCAAAGTTGAACAGTCTTTTGGCACTAGTAAACAAATAATTAATCACAGCTGTAAAGTGCTATGCCAGTTCTCACCAAACTTCATGGGCACAATAACTCCCAGCCTAAAAACATTTACAGATTAGATTTTTGTCAGAGCACTCCTGTCTAGTGGAAGTTACTTCTTCTGAGCTGTGATTTTACATTATTGCAAGGTTTATCTTATCTCTCTAAAGAATGATTTTAAACATCCTAACACCTTTGCCTTACAGTTGCTGAAGGCTCAACAGTCTGCCCCAAACTCTGTTGTTGTGGCAACACAGTGGCCACTATGAACAGCAGGCAGCTTTTTTTTTTTTTTTTTTTTTAAGATTTATTTTGGACATTTTTGTGCCTTTATTCGATAGAGAAGGACAGTGAATGAAGTGAGTGAGTCAGAAACGGGGACGAGAGCTGGCGAGAGACACGTAGTAAAGGGCCTCAGGCTGGATTCGAACCCGGCTGTCCGCCTACATGGGGCGTACCTTAAACCACTAGGCCACCTGCACCCCAGTTAGCTGCTTTTTATTGGCTTGACTGGTAGGATTTTTGCAGATGATGTTATACAGCAGAGTAGAACTCCCCTTAGGTGACAGGAAGTGATTTCTGCATAGAGAAATGTGACCAAAGAGGTCATTGAAAAACAATCCCAGTGAAATGGCAGCAGGCAGGGATTAGATGATAAGGAGAGAAGGTCCGCACACCAAGGAGGTCCCTTATCAGGCTTTTATTAGCAAATACATTTGAGTGAGGTTTTGAGCCCACATGCTCTTCAGTCGGATCCTGCACCTTATCCACTGATGTGCATGTTCCACCTTGGTTTTTCTAAGCAGGCAGGAATTAGAAAACCAATCTAATACCTGGATGAACACTCATGAATTTAGTGTTTTCACAAAGTGGTCTCTTTGGTTAAGTACAGTTTTGCCATGTTTTACCTTATTCAGCTCTGATCTTACTCATGTACCCATTTAAGACATCAAGATCTTTTAGCTCAGCTCAGTAGAGCTGGTTGTTTGACTGCCAAACAGCTCCTCATTTGATACCAGTTTGGCTTTTTTAATGTGGATTAAATAACAAAAAAGGATGGAAAGGAAACTGGCACTCAAATGGCAGCTACCTACCATGGCTCACATTAAAGAGCCATTCAATAGAACAGGCCCATTCCTGAACAACACGTTTTCACTTGGTTGCTCACCCTACAAAGTTTATTCAGATTGATAGTATATCACTATTTCAATGAACAGCATGAAAAGTTTATGGCAAAATTAGAATTTCTTAGTATGTTGTGCTCAGCTAGCCTCTTAGCTCAGTTCGAGATTCTTGTCTCCTTTTCATCCTTTGATCTGGATAGACGATGCTGGATGCTAAGGGGTCTGTAGGACTGAGAAACTTGTGGTATCGATTGCCTCAGTTTTGACCTCTGTTCACTCCTCTAACTCTTGAACAAACAGGCTCAGATGTACATAGAAATGCCTACATTATTGTACATTTCCTTTTGATATGACTGACACGGTTCATTGAGAAGTCTCACTGAAGATTACAAATAATTAACTGACTTGCCATGTAACAGGAAGTTGTTTCAACTCTTAATTTGCATTGTATAATTTGCTTCAAAGTTTACATGTATGACCAAGTCTGCCCTTAAAACCTGTCACATTTCTAAATACTACATATGCCCTAATGGCTGGGAGGAAGAAGTAGAAACTCCAAGCAAGATCAGATCTTTAAATTTTGTGTTTTTGGTATTAGTCCTTGACTCAGCATAACTTCCAAACTTATCCAGCACCTATTGCTTGACAGCCAGTACTACCTATACAATGTACAATGTGGTCATAATTTAATCTAATTACATAATTTAAGTTATTAGACACCTTTTAGAATCCTGTAGCTCTGGATTATGTACATCTGGCACAACTTCACCAACTACCAAGGTGCATGGAGGATGAATAAAGTCTTGAAGGAAACAGAAAGCTTCAGCAACATTTGTAGAGAATAATAATTTGTGCAGCGTGTTTCTACTTGCAGCCCTGGATGTTCCTGATGAAGGCTATAAGCCGAAACACGTCAGTCTAATAGTGTTGTTCTCTGAACTATGAGTGTTGCTTGAGCTTTCTGTTTTATCCCCACCTGTGAGAATCTTAATAGCCTCTTTGTTGCTGTCAAGCAAATGCCAGATTAAGGCCAGGACTGATATCAAAACAGAACATTTAAAGAAGATCTGAGATTTTGCTACTTCCTACCGCTAGGGACCATTAGGGCATGTCGAATTTAGAAATGTAACTGGTCCAGGGCAGACCTTGATCATACATGTAAATTTTGAAGCAAATTATAAGTTGTAAATGAGAGTTGAAACAACTTCCTGTTACATGGCGAGTCAGTGAAATATTGATCTGCAGCAAGACTTTTCTATGAAACATCTTAGTAAAATCAAAAGGAATTGTAAAGTTAGGCATGTCTGTCCAAATCTGAGCTTGTTTTGTTTGACAGCGGCATCTTTCTTCTCAATCCATAGCAAATTATTTTCTGTGGTTAAGTCCATGTTGTCAGTCTACTAGAAGCTCCTTAGTTATTTCAACATAAAGCAGATCTCTTTCAAGACAGGCAGTCAATTGCCATTAGTTTAAGAATCCAAAAATCCAAAATGAAACAAAAACAGTTTTGAATGCAAAGCAGTGAGATTTTGAAATGGGGAGTTTAATAAAAATTAACAGCAATTCTGAGATTGTGATTGTGAATAGTTTGAAGCGCTGTGTATGTGTGCATGCATGACCATATGCATATTTAGAGCTCCTGTCCTGCTGTGCCTCGCTGTCCCGCAAAAAAAAAACACTGTAAATTGACAGACAGGGTTTTTATATAAATGTCTCAAAGCAAATAGATGACAAACTACATTGCTGAATTCATTGAAAATCTTTAATCAAAGGCTGTTAGTGCAGCTTGATATTATAAATCGCATTTCTGATGTCTTCCCTGCGGCAGCAGCAGTTTCAGCCATTATAAAGCATTACACAGCTGTGGATATATCCTGATAGTCTAGTTCCTTTTGTAGGTCATAAGAAGGTGTCAGTATTACTTTCAGTCTTCTTCATAACCAGTAAAAAGCCCTCACAGCAGCTTTGATATTAGGAAAAATTGTTGATGATTTTGTTGTAAGGAGATAAAAAGTATTCAGGTGTGCCTTTACTCATTGCATTAAATGAGGAAAAGGATTTTGTAGGCAAACACACCTATGCCTTTAAAGTAAGGTATCCTATAAAGTTGTTTAAGCTCAAATTGGGGATGGTAACCTGTATGAATATTTTAAATGATACTCAGTCTCGCACTCAAGAGGTCTCTTTGTCTTCAGCTTTACTGGATCTGACGAAGGTGCTTGTCACCCCGCCGCCATCGTTAATGTATTCTGTCTGTCTGTCTGACCGACTGACTGGTAGACACTTGTTTGGGTTTTTTATCTTGTACACTCGCTGACCTGTTCTTCCCCTACCCCTCCCCTCTCCCACTCTCTCTCCCCCACTTCATACCCATCCATCCCTGACCACTGCCCCTCTGGGTTTCGTCATTCCCCCTCTCTTCCCCCCTTCTTCCTCCCCTTTTTCCAATTATCTCTACTCCTCCTTTCTTTCCTCCTCACTGCTTCCTGCTGCTCCCTTCATTTCCCACCTGTCCATTTCCTCCTTCCCTGTTTATGCTCCTTCTTATCCTGCCTTTTACACCCTTACTTTCTGCTTTTTTGTCTGCCACACTGAGCTTGCTGTTCATCTTCACATCCTCACCCTGACCTCTCCTCCCTCTCCCCTAGATGAAAATGCTGGTGTTGTCCATGGCGCAGAGGTTGGAGGAGATCGAAGTCGGCCTTCAGGAGGGATGTGACGAGGCGTGACAGTGATGGACGCCAACCTGTCGGGGTGGGTGCTTTCTCCAGGAGGGCGTAGCATCCTCACCTTCACCTCTACCTTTACCTTAATGTTTCCTCGTCTGGGTTTCATCTCAGACTCATTCCCTCAGTAACAGGTTTTTGTTCAACAACCTGCAGACACTCACACTCGCATAGCTTCCACTCGCCTTTGTCCTGATTACCGATGGTGAAACAAAGAGCGCCTGCACTTGTAATCAATCATGTTGTCAGCTCAGCTCCTGGGGCTCGTGGCACCATCTTCTGCGTTTGTGTGTCTCAGTGCCAAGTGAATGTGTGCTATGAGCTGAATGTTTATTTGTGCAGGAATTCATCAGGCAGGCTGCAAACTCAGCACAATGCTGTATTGATCGGGCCACTCGAGGCCACACACACTCAGACACACACATTTAGCCTCACATTTTTTTCTTTGTTCTCTTCCTGGAGCATGGCGCCTTGTAGGATTGATAAATTTAAGCCTTTCGTTGCCTTGTTGTGACCAGACGTGAGCAGCATTTCAACTGTATGTAATAAAAACCCTTTCAGATTGCACAGTGAGGCACATGTTCGTATCATTATTCAGTTAGCCGGACTGTTATGTCCTTTTGGGAAATATTCAAGGCCCTTTTCAAAAATTTACAGTAGTAAATGTGTTAATTTCTTTTTACAAGGACTTATCAGATTTTTAGGGCTGTCAAAAGATTTTTTAAAAATGTACTGGGATTCTCAGAATTTCTGTAGTTAATTGTGATTAATCCCATCCGTTCTATAGCATTTTGAAATTCCAATATTTTGCATTTTGTGTCATTTTGTATTTTTCTGCTGTCTTAAACTGAGGGAAGCTGACTTCCTGTTTGGATTCAGACTTGCTTTCATGGAGCTCAGCAGTGTGGTTTAAGAAGTAAAGTTCCCATTCAAAGCACTACAGTACCCACGATCCTAGAGTGTCACAGAAATGTCTCTGATTGATGAGGTCATCATAGAAATGTCAGTAACACGTTAGTTTAGTAAGCACATGTTATTTTGTGAGTAATTTCAGAGTATTTATCTGGTAATTTGATAGTAATACATCTAATTATATAATATAATCTCAAGAATAAGGTTGTTTTTACCCAGTAATAACTTGGATGTTAGAAGCAACATAATGGTAACTAGTTGTTGTTTTACCCTTACCCTAACCCTTGTAATAATGTGGCAATTCCCAGGTAATTAGTTGGTATTTTACCGAGTAATTTCTTAGAAATAAGAAGACAGTCTTTCTATATACATACTTTGTAAATTGTTAAGAAATGTTTTCAGAAATTACCTAAAAATGTACATTTACATTTTGAAGGAAAGTATAAAGAAACTATCTAAAAATTACATGGAAACTATGGGGAAAGGACTCACCTTAATTTAAGGGGCTGATATGCAGAAACTACAAAAACAAATCATGAATTACGCAGGAAGTTTTTTTTTTTAAGAAAATGTAAATGAAGACTATCAGAAGTAAACTGAAAGTTACTTTAAAATGAACCAGGAAGAACTCACTTTAATTTAGTGGGCCAAAATAAAGATTACTTTCTACTTACTTTGGAATTATCAAGGAACTAATATAGATAAACTATCATCTTATTTCCAAGGAATTACTTGGTAAATTCCCACTAATAATAGGAAGTTTCCACAATATTATGAGGAGTTATTAATACCTTATTACTAGGCAAATACTTCTTTAATATTACCATATTTCCAAGTTATTACTTGGTAAAATTCCAAGTAATTACTAGGTAATAACTACCTTATTCTTGAGAAATTACTAGATGATTATACTTAATACCATAAATTACATTAGCAGTTAGCAGCGATTAGCACATGCCATTTGTATTGACATCAGAGTGGAGAAGATAAGCCTGCATGAAACAAAACTTGTAGAAGAAGAAGGCTTTAGTGAGCTGATGATGTTTGCCGAGCCAGAGATAAAGCCACCATCATGACTAGCAACAGCTACAAGAGTGGAACACATGTATGAGGAAAGCAGCATGTCATTAAACTGACGGGTACATTAGACTCGTAGATAGATCTTTCCATGAAGTCAGATGTCACTGTTTGCTATTTTCTCTCATAGTGGCATGCTTTGGTCTGTGAAGAAGTGACGGCCATGGCTGAATAAAGTTTGGACTGATTTGTTCATACTATGGAGCTCCATGTTTATGTTTTCATGATATTTACACAGTTAATAGCCCTGGGGTTTGAAGTGCTGATGGACAGAAGAAGATAAATAAAATAACTGACCAGGCCACCCACAGCTACATGTGTGATGTTTTTTCAATATTGATTATGATTTGCACATTCTCATTCATTAAGCTATGGGAGCACATTAGCACTGAGAATACAGAGACAGTCTAGCTGCAGACCGTTAATTTCAGATGGCCACTCTCACAGACCATTCATCTGAGAGGCAAAACTTTTGAAGTAAAATCGGATCAAACTTCTGTTTAGGGTTAAGGTAAGGGTAAGAATACCAAAAGTTAAAAACCTGACCTGCAAAATAAAAAGTTTAATGAAGCAGAGTAAACAGTCTGCTTACAGGAAAAAGCTCTTCCAGGAAAAACATTCAACTGCAGGAAGCATGTATTATGTAGCTCAATTAGGAAGCAACGTAGATAACAGAACTACAGAGCTGAAACTAAACTCACAAAGCAGCTATGTAAGTTCTGTATCAACCTCAGCTTTTGCTATGTTTGCTAAATCTCATGTTTAAGCCAAATTAGCTATTGATAATGGAGCTAATGTAGCAATGGAGCTATATAGCTGACATAGCTAAAGCAAAGCTTACAAAGAAGATATGCAAGCTATGTTATCCATGGAGCTACATTAGCTTTAGATATGCTAAAGCTCACGTTGCTTAAGCTATCTTGGCTACATTGGTTACTGTAGCTAATGTGAGGTACCGTTTGTGCAACTACATCCATACATAATATATTCCCATATTAGATCTTTGATCTTTTTCTGTTTTATTTATGAAATGTTGCTCAGTTTGTAATGTTTGAGATGTGTTTTTCATGAATGATGAATGGTCTGCAGCCAGAACCCTTTTAAAACTACATTCAAATTGCATCCATTGCAATTAACTGCAATAAAAATAAATAGTGCCGTAATTGTGAACCATGATTAATGCAATTAATCTTGCTAGCCCAAAGTTAATTGGTATGGCTTTGTGTCTTCAACCAATATTGTCAGTCATTCCCAAAACTGTCTTTTTAATGTATGAAGTTCTTATCACACTGACTTGTTTTGTGCATCCTTAGTCAATAAAAGCTGGTTTTGTGTGTAATAAAGTGTCAAACTGTTTAAAAATAAGAAGGTAACTAAGCTTCCTACTCTTCTAAGCTTTAACAAATAATGAAACCTTACTGTTTAAGACCATTTTAAACAATCAGGATAAGCTCTTTAAATGTTTCTCTTTCTTGTACTGCTTCACTGAGATTGTTTGGGATCAGAGGCTGATCCTGCTTTCTAATTAGAAGTATTTCATGGATTTAAGAGTCAAAGTTGAGGATCTTTGCTGTTTTTAGGGGTGGGGGTGATTATATATTAAGTGTTTATTTACCAACTGACCTCTAATGTGCCTAGCAACACTTTTTACCAAGGCGGGAAATGAGCTCCTCGCTGTACCACTTGCCCTCCCTCATCCACGAGGTTTCATCAGCCGCACACAGAACAACAACAGTTAGACATGGCCAACCAGCACGCTGTATCCAAGGGCAGGTTGCGATGGCAACTGTGAGCACGTGCTATGCTGAGTGCCTGTTGCCATCTCGTCATCATGTTCACCGCCAGAAGAACAGCCATCCAGCTCGCTGGCCGGCATGCCTGTCAACAGACGTTATACCCCCCGCTCATGCTCAGACACACACGCGGGGGAGGAGTCCTGAATGAACCCCCCTCTCTCCCTAATCTCTGTGTGATGTTTTTCTCTCTGCTAACCCCACCCTTGCCTCTCTTTTTACCCTCCCCCCTCCCTCTGCTGCCGGGAAAAAAATTTCAAAACAACAACAAACAAGCCGCGTGGTTTATGTTGTTTCTGGTGATGCTGTTGTTGTGGGTGGTGTTTTTCTTCAGCCGGTCTTTGCTGTAAGGATGGGGTGCCTGCATGGATCCAGCACAGAGAGAGGATGATGCAACCCGGCTGGTCAGCCTGCTGTCCAGATGTGTGCTGCTGTTCCGCCCTGTAACAGACCCATTCTGGAAAATTAGTCCCTGTTTGTTTTCTTGTTTGTTTGTTTGTCTGCTTATTTGTTTGTTTGTTGTTCAGTTAAGAGTTTAAGAGCTCAAAGGCTGATATCAGTGTTTAGTGGGCGTTGGTGAATGGCCTCTGAACTCATTTAGCTGTTTTATATATAGACCCAGTGTTGCTTGATGCATTGCACTTCTGAGTGCAATTATTGCACCGGTTTCACCCCGTTCACCCCCCGAGTCTCAACCAATCACCATGACCAACGCACAAACACTCACACGCATCACTCAGTACATCCACACACTCGGGGACAAAGGATGAATAATGCAGAGGTAGTGTCTGAGTGAAAGTCGCCTCCCCTCTTTCCCTCCTTTTTCACCTTCCCTAAGCAATAAGGAAGCAATGTTGCCATGGAGGCAATGAAGCCTCGGCGCTATCAGCCAATTACAGCCGTCCCTGTGTGAAACATCGCACCAATGGCAGCCTGATCTGATGCTGCTGTTGCCACAGACACTGAAATGTGATTGGCTGAGCTGAGCTCTTTGATTGAATTTCTGATCTTGTTTTTATAGAGGAAAAAAATAACTGAAGGAGTGCCACCTGTGTGCCAACTTACAAAAATATGTTTGTTTTTTCCATAAAATGAAAAGGATTAGGCTGAAAGGAGAAACTGATTGTTTGAGGAGTTTAACAGACCTAAATAGTGAGCCACTTTTTCCTCTCTTATCAAGTGAATAATTAGAAAAGTGTTTTTTTCCTGGCTTTTAGAACAGTCTGGGGTGTATGTGGGTTTGTAATATTTGTCTAAATATATGAAAAAATGAATTTGATGGAAACATCTTATGAAAATGCTCCTTTTCCCCCTTTTTGTAATTTCTGCCTTCCCATCATTTTTTAGGTTCCCCCCTGACAAAGAGCCACACCCCACCAGTTGCTCTAGCATGTTTATGACCATTTCGAGCTTTAACTCTTAAATCTCCACAACACTCTCTTGGTTGTGCATGCCATATCTCAGCAGCAGATTTTTCAAATTTAATACTGTCATTCATGTTAATTTATTTAAACTTAGGCAGCTTTGTAGAGGAGATAAAACACTCATAGAAACGTATTTTCTGAAGAAAAAAATGTCCAGTTTTAGCTTTTTTAATATATTTTCATCACTTTCATGTCCAAGTTTACAACATTTTCCAAATTTTTTAACACTTGGAAAAAACAACTCATGAATATATGACTATACTTTTTGAATATATTTTTTCAATAAGATAGTAATTTTTAAAAATCTGTGTTGTTTGTGTTCTTTTGGAGGTCTTCTATCTAATACAGTTAGTCTAAAGCACTGTCCACATGGGATTAGTATTACCTGTGGGCCTCTGGTAATTTATGAATAACCATCTGATGTTGGTGTTTGGTGCCATGCTTTTGCATGGAAGTGAGTCTGTAATATACTCAAATTTACAGACATTTCTGTAAGGAAAACATGCAAGTGCCGCATGGCTGCAGGAATGCAAATGCACAGTCAATTCAATTTCTGAAGTTCATACAAAAAATGTGATGTGCACATCATGCTCTACAGATGGTATCTCTTTCATGTGCCCTATACATAATGTTTACCAGAGTTTCCAATAGACAATGTGCGCTTACGTGTTTTTTCCCTTTATTTATATAAGGGCTGTGTATATATAAGGGCTGTCAAGATTATTCGCATTAATTGTAATTAACTATGATCCAAAGCACACTTATTTCTTTAAATCATGATTAATCACACTTACTTTTCGCTTTCAGCAAACATGGTTAAGCCCCCGCAGCATCTCCCTGCAGCCACAGTGATGTAACATACAGTGGTGTGAAAAAGTATTTGCCCCCTTCCTGATTCCTGAGTTTTTTTGCATATTTATCACACTTAAATGTTTCAGATCATCAAACCAATTTTTGTATTTCACAAAGACAACCCAATCCAACCTCTCTGGCCCTGTGTGAAAAAGTAATTGCCCCCCTTGTTAAATCATGAGTTAACTGTGATTAACCACAGTTTTTGGAAAGTTGAATTCAATATCACTGGCCACACCCAGGCCTGATTACTGCCAAATTTGTTGAATCAAAAAATCACTTAAATAGAAACTGTCAGACAAAATGAAGTAGGCTACAAGATCTCAAAAAGAAATGCATCATGCCACGAGCCAAAGAAAGTCAAGAACAAATGAAAAAACAAAGTGATTGGAATCTATCAGTCTGGAAAAGGTTACAAAGCCATTTCCACGGCTTTGGGACTCCAGCAAACCACAGTCAGAACCATTATCCACAAATGGAGAAAACAAGAAACAGTGGTGAACCTCCCCAGGAGTGGTCGGCCAACTAAAATCACTCTGACGGTGCAACCACGACTCATGCAGGAGGTCACAAAAGAACCTAGGACGACATCCGAAGACCTGTAGGCCTCACTGGCTTCAGTTAAGGTCAGAGTTCATGACTTAACCATAAGAAAGACACTGGGCAAAAATGGCACCCATAGGAGAGTTCAAAGGCTAAAACCACTGCTGGCCAAAAAGAGCACAAAGGCTCATCTCACATTTTCAAAGATACATCTTGATGATCCCCAAGACTTTTGGAGAAATATTCTGTGGACTGACGAGACAAAAGTTGAACTTTTTGGAAGGTTTGAGTCCCGTTACATTGGGCGTAAAAATAACAGCATTTGATAAAAAGATCATCATGCCAACAGTCAAACATGGTGGTGTCAGTGTGATGGTCTGGGGCTGCTTTGCTGCTTCAGGACCTGGACCACCTGCTGTGATTGATGGAAGCATGAATTCTGCTGTCTACCAGAAAATCCTGAAGGCCAACGTCTGGACATCAGTTTGTGCCCTCAAGCTCAAGCGCTCTTGGGTTATGCAGCAGGACAATGACCCAAAATACACCTGCAAGTCCACCTCTGAATGGATCAAGAAAAACTAAATGAAGGTTCTGGAGTGGACCAGTCAGGGTCCGGACTTAAATCCAACTGAGATGTTGTGGTGTGATCTTAAACGGCAGTTCATGCAGGAAAACCCTCCAATATGGCTGAGTTAAAGCAATTCTGTGAAGAAGAGTGGGACAACATTCCTCCACAGTGATGAGAAACACTCATCACCAGTTATCGCAAACGCTTGATTTCAGTTATTGCTGCCAAGGGTGACACAACAAGTTATTAGGTTCAGGGGGCAATTACTTTTTCACACAGGGCCAGATAACTTTGGATTTTTCCCCCCTTAAAAAATTAGATAATCATTCAAACATGCATTTTGTATTTACTTGGGTTGTCTTTGTGAAATATAAAAATTGGTTTGATGATCTGAAACATTTAAGTGTGAAAAATATGCAAAAAACTCAGGAATCAGAAAGGGGGCAAATACTTTTTCACACCTCTGTAAGTCCACAACTGCTCCTTAATGTCTTATTTCTCTTTAAAAACTCACAGACAGCTCAGTGGACAAGCCAAACATCCCTTGAACCATGTGTTATCAAACATTTACCTTTTTGTTGTTCACATATTTCCTTTTCAGTACATAAAAAGGTCATTTTTATGTGGTCAAGTTCATGCTAAAATGGTTGTGATTAATTGCAATTACCTACAGAACTCCTGAGATTTATCCATAGACTGTAGAAAGAATTGGACAAACTCTGTGTTAGGTCAGCCGTCTGCTTACAATAGGGAGACAGACTGCTTTTGAAGCCAATCCAAGGTGGCTTCCATATTGAAATCGTTGTCTCAACCGAACTTTGGATCAACCAAATGGTCCGCCCACTAAGCTTAAATTCCTGTCAGCTAGCGAGCTAGCTTCTGCTTGTCGAGCTATCTGTCAGTCAAATGAGACACGACAATCAGTCAGCAGTGGGGTTTTTCCTCAGTATAATCAAAGCGATTGTGGTACAAAAAAATCAAACCCCGTACAGTGAGAGCACATAAGCTAATGAAACACATTTGGTTTTTTGGACCAGGCTGTAAACCAGTTTTTCTAGTGTAAAAAACAGCTTTTTAACAGGTGTTCAGATGGGACTTCCGGTGTTCCTGCAGCCAGCCTCAAGTGGACACTTGCTGTATTGCAATTTTTTGCACTTCCGCATTGGCATCATTTTTCAGGGTCGGAGGTTTCTGCTTGGATTAATCCCAATTTAAAATGTTTATCTTTTAACAGCCCTGCTCTATGTATAAAATGTTAAACATCTTTTAGATCTTTAGCACACTATTTGTTATCAAAATAAACTAGTGAACGATCTCCCCAAGTTCTCCCATAACCCACGGAGGTCACGCAAGTCACCTGTGTGTATCTGCAGCTGATCAGACAAGAGGAAAAAAAAGTCAAGCATCCACTCCCTTAATGTAGGGGTGTCCAAACTATGGCCGGCCCACGGCCCATTTTTGATTGGCTCGCAGCAAATTCAAAACGTTAAATGAAATATGGTCCACTTTTGAACAAGAAGCTTGCGCTTGACTGCTTTGTACGTTTTGGCTTCAGCCCAAGGCAGTACTTCCATGCTAATTCTGTAAACAAACATTTTGACAAGATTTTAGTTTGAGTTTTCTGTAACTAAATGAAGACTACATTGTAAATGGAAACCATTTTGGCAAGTGAAATATCCATGATATTTTGATTTAAAATGCCCCGATGGATTAGGAAGGCTAATTGTTTTAGAGGCAGAGCCAGTAGGAGCCAAGGCTGACCATGGCCCCCTGAAATCTGACTGGCCTCCCTAAAATCCTTGAAATGGTTGGATATTTGCCTTCTTAGCCATTAAGTATCCATTTAAGCATACTCAATCACTCATGTCTTGTCTTAACCATTATAAGATTGGTTTTACCAACTTTACTATCCTCAAGGTGAGGCATATGAAAGTGGCCCCACCATGCTTATATTTTTTAATGGAAAAGTTTGGACACCCCTGGCTCAATGTATGAGAGAGAGAGTTGTCTCTTGTTACTTTTAACAGTTTTTATGTATAAATGTATGGCTAAATAATACTGATACAAGATCAGGCACTTGTATAGAAAAACTGTAGGAGGCAGAGCAGAAACGCTGTGCATGAAGATAGCAGCGGTACCCACACACACATTTGGGCAGCAGAGTTTTAATGAATAAGTTCAGTAAAATAAATCCGTTTTTACACACAAGATGAAATGAACTGAAAGAGAAGCAGTATTTATAACCTTTATTTGTCAAAACTTTACCAAGCTCTTACACTGCCTCTATCATTTTTCAATAAAAAAAAAAGCCACCCTAAATTGTAGAGATCCCAATTCGCATGGGATTAGTATTACCTGCGAACTTGTGTGTGCTGAAATATAAAACGTAATTTGCCCTGGAAGTTTTTTCTTTGCAAATTACAGACATGGTCAATATGCACGGGATTAAAAACACAGACGTCCTGCACAGTTATTACAAATTATCAGTGTCCCCAGGTAAAACTAATCCTGTGTGAATAGGGCATAAGAGCATAATTTCACTCAGCTATGAATGTTTCTTCAATGTGAAACTGTGCTTATAAATCTTTTACTTAAACCCTATTTGCATGGGATTAGTATTACCTGCAGACCTTTGTGTGCACTGAAATATAGTTGGTAATTTGCCCTGGAATTTTTACTCTGAAAATTAAAGACATTGTCAATTTTCGAATGGGATCAAAAACACAGACGTCCTGCACGTTTTTGTTTTTGTTTTTTTCGAATTACCACGGGACCCTAGGTTATACATGAGCAATATCTTCTGAATGGTTTATATTGTAAAAAATGGATTGTTGTGTGGTTAAATATAAAAAAAAAACAAGAGTTTGCAGACTCTTCAGTCAAATAAATGGAAAATTTCTGTAACATTTCTTCCCTATGTCCTTCCATATGTGCTTGGGTCTACTATGCTTATCTACAATCTTCTTCTTCCACCTTAACCCACTAAGACAGTCTGGTGTCTTCTGTGTCATTGTGTCACACAGGCTAGACTTCAGATCAGTCCATGAACCCTTCATCTGAGAGGTCACACTTCCTAAATTAATCTCTGGAATGAGCTGTAAGATGATCTTAGTGTCAATAGCTTTTGGGAAACTTAGCCTGTTCTTTGTTTTACAAACGACACCTCTAGGGCAAAAGCGTAAAACCTCTCCTAAGCCACAGCGTCCTCGTTTCATTAATCACCTTCATCTGTTTCTGTGGTCAAACTGGACCACCGGCCAGTCGCAGACACGTCTAACCCAAATCCCACTAGAGCGCTCAAAGCCTCCTGCTTCATTAGAAACATCTGCTTGTTTAACCCCCCTCCCCTTACATCATTTTGTGTGTTTCTGTGTCTGCCAGGTTGTCTAATCGTCTCTCACTCTGTCCTTTTTCGTCTGAGTGAGATGCTGAGCGAAGCACCACTGGACTGTCAGGTTGTGAACTAAGATCCACATGTCTGTGTGAGTTTGTCCACACATCCCTGAAGTCCGTTACAGTAGCAGCGGCAGCAGCAGCAGGTTAATCGTCTGTTTTTCTCAGACACAAAGACTCGCCCTGTTGCCAGTGACACCCTGGTGTGAGTGTGTGTGCGTATGTGATGAGATGTGGGCTGAAAACAGGATTAGTGTCATCAGGATCTAAGCCTGAACAGATTGACAGGAATAACTCCCTGCTCTACAATAAGTGGTCGATTTGACCTTAAATGATCATAGATTTCAAAAATAAACATGATCTTTGTGTGGGGAAAAAAGGTAACCAAGAGTTGTTGGGAGGCAGCTTGGGATACCCTCACTTAAATTATATGGTGTTGGGAACAACAAAGAAATTCTGTCCCAAATCTCAGAGGAAAAAGCCTTATTTCTCTCTGATAAACCCCCCTTTAAACTTAGTTTATCTGAATTTGTGCCAGTCTGTGTGATTTAAAGATACTTAACAAAGTCAATATATCTATCAGATTATTTTCTTAAAGCACAGGAAATTTTCCATTATCCTCCATTTAATAATTCCTGAAGAAATCTAACATTATATCAGCTTTTGATTATTTCAGACAAAGTAATTCTTAATATTTAAATTCCCTTTAATATAATTGTGGTGACAAAATATTAACCCCTGCTGGGAATGAGGGGCGGATGTTTGTTTATCACAGGCACATCTCTCTGACTTGTCCTGTTTAGGCACAGATTAACATGAATTAATCTGTATGTCTAGGAAAACGATGTTTTGGTTTTTATCTTGTCAGTATGGATTTTTTTTCTTAATCTTCCTCCAGATCACCAATTTCATCTGTTTTCTTCCACATTTAGATCCTTCTATAGAGCAGTCCTCAGATAACGCTAACTTCTGTCATCAACATTTATAATTAGTAAGTATTTGTGCTTTACTCTTGAAACTGTGTAAATAAAGTGAAAACTTCTGTCATAATAATTTTGCAAGGGACCAAGTTGCCTTATCAAAAATTTTTATTTACAGTGCTTGACAAATTTATTAGACCACCTGTCATATTTGTCTCAGAGACCATCCAACATCATGAAGGGCTTTAATGCGGACTCTTTCATTTTCAATGAGCTCTCCACGTTTTACCATTTTGAACAGGAATGAGGAATTTCAAACTGAATTCACCTTTTTATACCCAAATTTGAGCCGGCTCACTGGGCTTCTCTGAGAAGTCAGAAATTAATCAAGCATAACATTCAACCACTAAAACTCATTTTTCTCTTCAGGAATGCAAGTAAATAACTATAATTTGACATATTAATCAAGAAATAATAATGCGCTTTACTATTTTTTCTTTTTTTTGTAAATCAGTAAATTTGAAAATTAATGGATAACAATAATAATATTTTAGCATTAAAAATTTCATTTGGGTTAAAAAGCTTCTACATGTTGGTGTGTTAACCATTGCAGAAACATAAAAAATGGTTTTGGTTATTACCAGTGCTGTTAATTTAGGGCAGCTGTGGCATAAACCTTACTTTGGGTGATGGTCTAAAAAATGTGTTAAGCACTGTTGCCTATATTGAATTCATATTCCTGAAAAGGTGTCGCCTCTGCTCAAACGCTTAATCATCATGGTAATCAATCAAACCTGTATCATGCAAGACTTACTCTGAATTTATGATTAATAACAAACTGCATCTGAGGGCGAGAATTTCCATGTTGCAGACATTGGAAAATTTGAAAAGTACTGTATGAAAGATTCATTTCCTGTTCCAAGGAAAATAGTTACAAAGTCTGTTATGCGTCAGTACTATGTTCCACATCACTGACATCTTGTCATAACAAAGTCTTCACAAGAAGTGACTTCCAGAGAACTCCCTCACTGTCAGGTGTTAATACCTTGAGTGCATACTTTTACAGGGATTACCAGTGTAGCAGTGAACAGTACAGGTTAGGGTTTTTTGTTTTTGCAGTTGAAAAACACAAAGAAAATAGATCTTCATTCATATTTTACACAAACTGCCATTAGAAAAAGAGAGTGTGAGCACTGTCCTAACTGTACAAGTATGTTGTCAACATACTTCTTTAATTTAGACTGTGCCCAATTTATATTTGTTAATTTTTTATGATTTGATATCATTTGATTTTACAATAAAACTAATGTGAAAATTGTGGCTTTTGAGCAGGGCTGGAAAGTAACTAATTCCACTTCTTTACATTACTGTAATTGAGTAGTGTTTTTGGGTACTTTTACTCTTTGAATCGTTTTTAATATTAGTAATTTTACTTTGAATTAAGTGTATTTAGGGAGAGGTATTGTGTGTCATTACATTTTAAAACATATCCATTACTTTGTTTTAAAAAAAAGTTTAAGTGTCAAACAAGGAAGTTCCAGCTTTTTGTGATCAGCTTGAATCTGACCAGTAATTTGGCTTTGACAATTTAAAAGAGCGTTACAGACAGGGATTTCAAGACTGTGTTCATAAAAAATGATAGGTAATTAGTTTAACCGACTGTTAAAGTAGTAGTTTAACCTACTTGAGTTATGCTATTTAGGGTAAGCTTTGTTGTTTATAACTTATACTCAGTTGTTGTTTTGTGGATAATGTTGATATTTATTTTTTAGTAGTAGGTCAAATAAATTTGATTGGAATACATTTAAATTCAAATCATTTTTTAATTTTTCTTTTATTTTTTTATTTTTTATTTTATTTTTTTTGCTTTTTAATAAGATGAGCTGGGTGGTTTACTACAGCCACATGTAACCTCACACATTATACCAACAACAATAATAATTGTTAAAATATATATATATTATAATATGTATCGGAATCAGTATCAGTATCTGCACATATTTATCGGAATCGGATTGCAACTGAAAAAAAGTGGATCGTGCATCCCTAGTAGCTACGTCAGCTAAGCTATGTTCCCTAAAGCTTGTATTGCTAAAGGTAGCTTAACTACACTGGCTTTTGTATGCTAGCTTTAGCTAAAGCTAATGGAGCTAAAGCCAGAAACCACTCATGTAACTACTTCTAAAACAGGTCTAACCATAATTTCAATCCCACATTAGACCTCTGATCTTTTTCTCTGTTTTGTTTATGAAATGCTGCTTAGTCTGTAAGGTTTGTAATTTGGTTATTTCATGAATCCTAACTGCTAGACTTTCTTTCTGAATAAAGTAGAATTGAAAAAAAAAAATCTAAAACTGTGAAATAGGTGTCTTAGATGAACAGTCTGTGAGAATGGCCATCAGAATTGTACAGTCTGCAGCCAGACCCCTTTCAAACAACCTAGATTGAAGCTTTATATACTCTTGTTGTTTTTGCACATATATATTTTACTTTACAACCCTTCCGGGTGTCAAAATTAACTACTCAGTACTTTAAATGCATTACTTTTCTCTTTTACTTGAGTAGATTAAAAGAGCAGTTTTTTTAAATTCTACCTCAGTAAATTTAAATCAAAGTATACTACTTTACTTGATTACAACACTCTTGTTTTTTCCACCTCTGCTTTTCAGTAACTTGAGTTTTGTAACTAAACAGTCTACTTTGTATATAGTAGTAAAATATATATAGTTTGATATATAAAGAAGGAATGGAAGCTTTGACAAAACGACACCTCTTTACTGTTAAATATGTGGAAGACAGGACTGAATCCATCTAAATCTGAAAGCAAACTTTTTAAAACTAAATTGAGCAAATACGCTGGCAACAATATGTATGTGCAATTTAGGCGGTCCACCCACTACAAAATTTTAAAACCAACTTTAGGTCAGAATTGACTGAGTTGAGGATAGTCCCAAATTATTATTGTCCAAGTAATCCTCAACTGTATCGTTGTATCATTATTCTGCTCCCTATTGTGTTGGATTCTCTCCAACCAGGAATTGTAAATCTCAGATATGTTGCACTGCCTCCAACTGAATACCCACAACAACGAATGAGAGTGAGCAGACTGGGTAGGTAGCATTAGCAACTAGATGTTATGCAGTGTTACATGTCACAAACATTATTGCCCCATACCGTCCTCCTGGCCAGGATTTCAATCATAGTCTTTTCCTTGTCTTTTGATTCTTGCTGTAGTAAGCCAAAGATTTCAGTGTCCTCCATGTTCTTTTTTTTCTGAAGTCACGTTTGATCGCCAGTTTCTCTGAGATCTTGTGTGGAGATCTGAACTGTGAAGTAATGACTACAGATGGCAGATGAGTGGTTTCACTGCCTGGCCAAGTCGTCCAAGGTGTGTTTCAGAGGATAATAAACTTTTAAAAAAAAGTTAGAAAATATCTCTTATGTCTGTGGTCTCCCATGTTGTAAAATAATTTTAAATTTGAAGTGTGTGGCCAGCCTTAGACGGATGCAACCATTAAATTTGCCTGCAAATCTTGATGATCAAAAATAAGAAATTTGCCCAGAACTTCTGTTATTTTAATTGTTTTAATATTAAAACTGGTACCAAATATCAGTAGTCTCATATTAAAGTTTAAATTTCTGGTGCCATGACAGCTGTGGTTCAGGTGATACCTGTACATGTCCTGTGGCGCATGCTATCCTTTCTCTCAGCATCATACTTAAGCCAAAGTATTCACGTTTTTCTCCTTGGACCGCCCGGGGAGTCGGACTAACTGTCCGCCTATCTTTGATAAACAAAAGGCTCGGGCTCTAATGCATTTCAGAGCCACTCTTGCCCCTCGGCTTTTATCAGCTTAGCCACGGCGATTTAATCGGACGCCCCTGTTTGTGTTGTCCTGCGTGTTTGTCTCAGAGCTCTGGTGATCCCCCTTCTTTGTCTCGTCAGGCCAGTGTCACCCAAAGAGGTTTATGATGGGGACAGAGGGGCCACAGCTGAGTGGATTAGTGTCTACAGTAGGAGTGTGGGTGTAGAGAGGGGGGTCATGGTATACGTGAGGCCTAAGGATTCTTCAGCTGTTGCAAGGGTGTGTTTTTTCTTTTTTTACCCACCACAGGTGCCTCGTGGGAAATTTTATTGGTATGTGAGACAAGTGGCACATTAAGGCTGTAAAGAAACAAACACTCTCCCTTAGCAGAGATCTTCATAACGTCCTCCTTGAGCAGAGGGCTCCAGGAATGAATTTTACGCCTGTGGCTCTGTTTAAATTTAACATAAATTAACTAGAATGTGAAAGTCTGTGGATTACTGTGGGTTTACTTGAATGATAATACTTAAGTGTTTTAATTCTGTAATTTGTTAGCTAATAAAAGGTTAAAATATACTGGCATGTGTTTAAAAGCATATGATATGAAGATAAACCAGACGTGCATTTGAAAGAGCAGACAGACACATAATGGATTCAGTATAAATATTTAAAATACTTTGTACAGCATAGAAATCTCTTGACACTCAAACAAAACCGTCCATTACAAAATCTTACAAAAGACCCCCCCGAGTCTGTATCAATCTCAGTATCAACCAGAAAAAGGTACAAAGACGTAAAATTTCAAATATTCACAGTACAATTTAGACTCGTGAAACATTGCATGCAACTTTTTCATTTGGACAGGAAAAGATTGAATGGTTTCTTAACAGTGAGAAGCCTGTACCTGTTGGTGCCTGTAGTCAGATAGTTTAATGATGCCATTAAACATGTAAAATATCCGTAGGACAAACATTTGAGAATGCCTTTGTACAGGACGGCATACATGACAGTAACACAGGAGTCGTATTGTTATTTACAAGCACAATTTTCACATCACTCTCTGAGAGCTCTTGGCAAAAACTCGTCATTGCAGTTAACATTTAAGACTATTGCACAAACTACAGCATTAAGACAAAAGGAAGTGAATTATATTCATAGGTGTTGCATGATCCTGGTAGCACTTCTTGCACCTTCTTGCCCTCAGCGATTGGCGAGGTTGATCAGTTTCATAAGGCTTTCGATGCTTTATTTTTAATCTTCATTTTTTTCTTTTTTTTTCAAAACTGACAATAAACAGGCATATCCTCCCTAAGAAAGACTTTTACATTTTCCCCGTGGGTCATAAGTGATGTAACACTTGTGTATAAAAGTTATAGCTGTGAATTTCCTCCAGTATTGAGTGGTGTTTTATGAGAACTCTATAAAAGTGAGAGTATGACTCAATTCTTGGTACCTACGTCTAAGTCAGTGTGTTGATTTCTAACACTCACACTTTGCTACACTGTGGCAAAATCCACACAAGCATATCGCAATGGATTGCTGTTCTACATGAAAGTATGAATAATGCAGTGAGGTAAAAGATGGTAAACACTGATTTACTATAGGTTTTGGTTTTTCAGAATAGTGCAGTGCGCTTCTTCGTCCAGTCAGCATTGAGGATACAGTGCCGGCTGGCTGGAAGTCAGTGAGTTTCTTACAAGTTTTCTACAGAGACAAAAACATTTAAACATGTAGTCAGGGTCAGGGTTTGGGTCTGTTAGCTGGTGTGAATCAGTCTGCGGCTCAATTAGTAACCAGTTACAGCAATATTACATAAGAGTTTCTATTATACAGTGTTTTGTGTGTGCGTGTGAGTTTTTACACATTGTTGGCAAGGCCCATGTTACATGATGTCCCATGTCCACTCTGTATCTAGGACACAGTGAGGGTAAGTAATCGCTCTGGGATCTGTTTCAAATCTCTTTGTCTCATTGTCATCACCTCTTATTACACAATGAGTGCGGTAACACGAGATATTTTATTCTACAACCTCTTTTTGTTTGACTTCTTTTTCCTCCTAAATGCTCAAGTCCATCGTGAAAAGTGGCTCAGTTGCAATAAAGGGACAGTTCACAGTTCTAAAGGCCACTCTGGAAGACCTCTCCAACATTGTTGAAAAGATCCTTGAGTCTTTCTTTCATTTTCTTTTGTTCTGTATCCCTCAGCAGAGGGTCTTGAGTGCACCTGAAGCACAGAGGAGAGTCTGCATGGGGTAAGGAGGCGGCGACACCACCTCTTCAACTACCTGTTCTGGCCGGAAGCTGAACGGCTGCAGTTGGACCTTCTTCTTTAAGATCTGTCCGATTCCCATTGATGGGAACTTGCTACGATGTGTTGGGCTTTCAGGATCACTGCTGCTGCTGTTGTTTGAAGGAGGACTAAAAGCTGAGGTGGGGTTTAGGGGACTAAAGGCAGACTTTGGAGGGCTGAAAGCTGAGCTCCCTGGGGGGCTACCAACAGTGCTGGGGGGGCTACCGCTTGTGTCAGAAGAACCGCACCAGTCCGAGGAGATGCTTTTCTTGGGCTGAGGGTTGACAATGAGGACAGGAGGACTGGGTATCGTAGCCTTCTTTAGGTAAGAGGAGTCAGGCTGGAAGGCAGAGACGTGACGGGGCGGGGAAAGAGTACCGTTAGTTAGCTTGTACCATGGGGAAGCAGGAGTGTCTTCAATTTGCTCGGCCTTGGATAGGGAGCCGAAGGAATGCATGCCAATCGGTGATGGTGCCGGTGGAGCAGGAATGTTGTGCTCTGGGCTTGTGTTGACTTGTGGGAGAGTGGCCAAGCGCCTTCGCTGCTGGGGGGTGTTGGGAAAGAGGGGATGAATCTCCAGGTATTCCATCGAGGAGGAAGCAACGGTACCAGGTGGTGCAAGAGGTGAATTACGATGGCCTCCAGTAATAGCTCTTAACAGACCTGAGGAGGCAAAATGAGGTAAATTAACATTTCTGTAATTCTTCACTTTGAGATCTGTAAAACTTCTGTTTTTTGCTGAACTGGTTCCAAGTACAATTGAATGAAGGATTAAGAACTGCTGCCTCCCTGAACTGTCTTGGCTGAGTGCCTGCCTAAATCTATAGACTCTTTATGTCAAATCAGTGTAAACATACCTCAGGCAGACATAATGACCTTGTAACAAGGAGGTGTTAAACTACGAGAACATTCTGTTCTAATGTTAAGCCCATGTAGACCAACCCTTCCTGACATGCTGGATCTGAAAAGGTAACTGAGGAGAGGGGAAGGAGCTTAGACCTTAGATATACCCCTATGTCTTTGTCTCGTGTCAGCTCTTCTTACAAGAGGTGTGATCTGACACATTTAAGACTTGCTAATCCTTGGCATTGTTTGGAAGACCTGCCTTTAAAAATTTTTTAATACCATACACTTATATCTACTTTTCTTTAGATGTTTAACAGGGTAGTTGAATGGAAAAAAAACTGCCCCACAATTGCTCAGCTTGTCCAAGATGTTGCCCCAAAGGAAGGATGGGTGGATAGACAAACATTGGATGGATGGGAGGAAGGGATGGATGGATGGGTGGATGGATGGATGGATGGATGGGTAACATTTGTGCAAAACACGTTGGTGCCGTGCAAGAACATGCATGTTCAGTCAACCTACCCTGTACAAATAAAGGTAAATAAAACACAGGAAATGAGTGATTTTCAAAAAAAATGCACTGTATTTCATAATGGCACTTCATCATATGACCCCTCACCTGTTCGGTGCTTCTTCTCCTTGCTCGGCCCCTTGCTGACTGCCAAGTAGACGGGCGTCTGTTTGGGGGGAATGGTGAGCTTGTCCACATGTTTCCTCCACTGCGTCTGGAAGTATTCATTCTTCTGCTTTTCACCTTTCTTCTTCTCCTGGAACTGCATCTCCTACATGCACAAAAACAAAGAAAACAGCTCATTATAACAAGCCTCTGCAAAGCTGTTGATGTGTAACCACAATAATAATCTCATATCTCCTGCACTCTTAAAACCCTCCTAGGAATCCAAAATGAATGAAGGTGTTATTAAAAATTGTTTAGAGCTCCAGGCAAACTTCAATTCTTTTACTGTAAAGATAAGCCAGGATGAACTCACCCTGTACTCTTTGGAGAGTCTCTTCATTTTCTTGTTGAGGAGGAAGTAGACAGCCAGAGTATGGCAGGCACGGTTGGTGAGAACGGCACTCAGCACCTCGCTGTGCTTGTAGCCCATCTTTTCCGTCATATGCAGCAACACAGTGTGGTTTATTTCCTCAATGTGGATCCTTCACACAAGAAAGAGAAGTTGTGTGTTATAAAGGGGGTGCTAAAGATAACTGATTTCTGTGCAATACCAACAAATATTTCTAGAGCCTACCTGTTGAGGTACGGTGCTCCCGTGTTCTTGTTGGCAAGCTGCAGCCAAGAGTCGGCCATAACCTGGTGGATATTGGGACGCTTGTTTGGATCTGGCTCTAGAAGCTTCTTCAGTAGACAGATGGCAGCTGAAACAGAGGAGGGAGAATAAATATTCATACGCTGTCGGTGTTGACATTCAAATCCACTAATTGCATGATGAGAAAAGTTTTCTAGAACTCAAACATATAATTTTATGTCTTAAACAGAGATCCCCGTGCACAGCCCAGGTTGTCATTTGCCGGTCGGTAGCAGGTCCAAAGTAAGCAAAGAGAAATCTGCCGCACACACAATTGGCTTTCCAAACAGGTGTACGGTAACTATAAATGTGGCAGACGTGTACACTGTTCTAACACACTCAATAATAAAGCTTTTTGCCATCCTCACTCAGGAAAGAAATATGACATAAAATAATTTATTAACTGTCTCTCCACCCATGTCATCTATACTTTGAAATGTCCTTGTGGTATGATGTATGAAGGCCAAACTAAACGCAATCTCAAATTGAAAACTGCAGAACATAAGGCTGCCATCAGAAATGTTAACATGGATTATGCCATTGCAAGGCATTACAAGGAGAAAAATCACGGGTCAGCCTCAACCCTGAAATTCATTTGTATTGAGAGTAATACCCAAACCTAGAGGTGGCAATTTGATTAACCAACTCTTAAGAAGGGAGGCTTTTTGGATCTATGAACTGAATTTTATTGAACCATATGGCCTCAATGAAGCTCAAGATTTGAGCTGTTTTTTATGATGTAGATACTTATTATTTGTCTTTTCTTCCCTACAGATGATACAAACCCATAGGGAGAGATGTTTCCCTAATCTTCAGTAATTTCCCCACCCTGTTCAGTGAGAGGGACAGCTGCTGCCTTGTAATTTTAATTGTTTATTAAAAAGCTTCTTTCAGCAAGCCAGGTCAAGGAGGTCATTAATCTTGGGAGATAATATGAACTGATATTTTTATAACTTGGCCCAATTATGTCCTGCATTTCTTGTTATGGATTTTCACCTTTAATATTTGTACAGCACATTAATTTTGTTTGTTTCTTTATTCTTGTAATTCTGTTGTATTATATAAGTCATGTTTGTTGTTACGCTGAGCAGTTTGGTTGATTATTAGTCATGTGACCATGTGTATTAAGCGCACCTGTGTATGCCTGTTTGGCTATGCTGGGCGAACCTGAGGAAGCTACAGGCGAAACGCGTTGTTTACTTAAAATAAGGTTTAAGTAAAGTCTATCTCAGTGTGTGGCAGATTATTTCTCTTTATATAATTTTATTGTGTCTGTTTTTAACAACAATTGCGACACCCAACATAAATTACCGCTTGACAACTCGGCTAACTTGCACGCTACTCAGTGTTTTTCGGGATGAACAATTGAAGCAGTTGCAGGAATGTCGCAGTCCTCTTTTTCAGTGCCCACTCCTCTGACCACAAAATTAGCCCTCATCTTCTTTGTCTGCTTTCTTTTGCATGTTGCGTAACACGGATGAGATGACACATTTATGTTATAAGCTCGATTAAGTTACTTACATAACTAGGTTAAGCGTCTGTTGTGACTTGCTCAGAAGAGGATTTTGTGGCATGAGCGTCATCAGTTAAGAAGAAATGTTTTTACACCTGTGCTCTGTTCTTTTACCTCCAGGTGTCATTCCTAGAACAACTGTGTGCTTTACTTAGATCCATGTTGATATGACTAACACATAGTTAGGAGTCTCAGCAAATTTTCTATTTGCCTTCAATGACAACAAAACTCTGTTTTCAAGATTCTTGAGTTAATCTAACTATCATAAAATCTTTTGGCACTGAGCCAGGGTGTTCACTGGAAATGTTATATAAGTTATCATAGCTATTGTGAAGAATTACCCTGGCAGTTTGGTATGTAGACTTGTTTATCAGGTAGACTTGGGGCATGAGTATTTACCTGTGGAAAGGGAGGGAGGTAGAGGGTTCATCTCTTTGTCTACCATTTTCTGGTGCAGGGCTCGGAGACTGAAGGGCTCCACGGTGAACGGGAGAGTCCCAGTCAACATCGCGTACATGTTCACACCACTGAAAAATCAAAATATGAACTTAAGCTCTGGCTCATGAAATAAAAACATTCATATGTGTGGATGTATTACGCCCTGCAAGAAGGAGAATACACTCACATGGACCAGACGTCCACCTTCGGCCCGTACTTCTTCCTCGAGAGGAGCTCTGGAGCGGCATAGGCAGGACTTCCACATTGGGTGCTGAATGGATCTGAGTATCCCAAGATGCCGGCACAGTTACTGAGGCCAAAATCTACATGACAGGAGTGTTGGGGTAAGTGTTGTTTCTAGGTTTATTGCAGCCTGCCTGTTAAATGAGTTGCGTCGTCACAGCTTTACACACACAAACAGAAGCAGATTAGCACTATGGTGAGAGTTTGTAAGGGTTTTAATGCAGTATTTAACTGCTCTTAACCCCTCACCACATGTGGGATGCTTTGCATGTCCAACTCCAGCTGAGAAAATCTTTTTATTTCTACTGTAAAGTAGCTTGAATCAAAGGGATTCTTCTGCTATTAACTGCTTTAATACTGTTCTTGTTTTTGCTTTGGGAAATGCTGAATTTTAAAGTGATTAAAGAATTTACCTATGAGCTTAATGTTGTCTTGCTCATCCAACAGGAGGTTTTCTATCTTCAGATCCCTGCAACAAAGAGAGAAAAGGTAAAATTTCAGTGCTTGTACAGTATCAGTATTTACTCCAGCTATCTTATCTAAGCCTCAATCTTTATACAATGCACAAACAGAAGAGGTCAGGCCCCCCCTCACTGCAAGCTCCAACACGTTTACCCCTCCCAATGTGGGTCACACTGGCTGATTTCAGGCTCTTTTGTGTTCCTCCAGATCCCTGCTTGGTTTCAGAGATCCTGTTATACAGTTATCTACCAGGCCATCTCACCATGATGGAAATTTAGTTCCCAGGCTCCCAGTGACAAAGAACTGGGTATTCCCAGGAAGTGATTTGTGATATTTGATTTAGGGTTACAGCTTATGTATTTTCATTTAATTCATTGCACATATTTCATCACAGCATGTATTGCTATTGTGGAATTGCTCATAAATGTGCAGAAGGCACAGAAATCTTTAAATAATCTTTGCAGCTCAATAGACTGTTGAAATCAAGACAGTGAGCAGTCTAAAATGGCTATTCATGGATTTAAAGTAGTGTTTACAGCAATGACTTGAGCCACGCTTTGGAAAAAGGATTGTGTCTGAATTTACAGCAAGCTTCAACCCACAAAATGTGCAAAAATCTAAGTTGAGAACTTTCCTGTGTGACTGCATGTCTTTATCTGCTTTGTTGTTGTTTTTACCTGTGCACAACGCCAGCCCGGTGCAGATGCTCAACAGCCAGCACCAACTGCCGGATGTATTTCTGAGTCTCCCTCTCATCCAGGCGTTTCTTGTCATAGATTCGGTTCATGAGGTTCCCGCCGGGACACAGCTCCATCACCAGGTAGTAGCTGTTCTCCGTCTCCAGGATGTCCAGAAGTTGTGTGATGTTGGGATGGCGGATCATCTGCTGGATGTGGCCTTCCCTCCGTAGGTTCTTGGTCACATATGAGTCCTTCTTGGCCTTTCGCTTGTCGATCACCTTCACTGCCACCTAAAGAGAATGACAAGAGAAGCTATTTTAAGAGAAGACACTGAATTTGCAGCTGAAATTCATCTTCAGTTCTGAGTATTTCCCATGCACTGCTGTGTCTTAGAGAGAACTTTACAGAGTTGTAGGGTAACAGGTGATGAGTGTCTCAGTTTCCATCAAGGGTGTATAACTCGACACTGACCTCTCCCACACAGCTGCTCCCAGTGTGGGGCAACCCTAGGCTCTATAGGGCCTCGAAGGGGGATGTGTGTGAATGTATGTCGAAAGGGGTTAATGAACCATCGTAAAGTAAAGGGAAAAGCAAATGTTGCCCTTTCAGTTGAGAAGGCGCCAAGGCCAAATGGACTCGTAGTATTCTCCCATTTGCCACATAGTTACTAGCAGCTAAACACACATAAGGAGTGGTGGCAAACACAGGAACAAAGCTAGAGGGGGAATAAGAGGCTGTAGATTCAACAGAGTGTGGAGAACAGATTGCTCATCTGATGTCTGAAGTTTTTTCTTCTTTAAATTAATCATTCCAGCATCTTCTGTCTGCACGTCCTCTGTCCTTGTCAAAATGGAGATAAACCCTGCATGAGCTGCTCATAAAAGCCTCAGAACACGTCCTTTACCTCTGTGACAAACACTTTACAGCTAATTACATTCAATAACGTCCCCATAAATTCTATTTCATCCTTTGCCACGGCTCCTTGTATCCTTGTATCCCAGTCTAGACTGAGTTCAAGAGCATGGCGACCATTCACAGCAAATCATCTCAAGGAGAGTCTGCGGACATGGAAAGGCATGACCGGTGAAGCTAATAACCATATCCATTAATGAAATGGTGAGGGCCACAGTGGTCGCAGGTTTATGTGTTCTTTCTTCTGTCCTTCAGTTTGTCTTTCTTTTTTACTTTCGTCCTTTCATCTCCGATAATTGATTCACCTCTAAAAACCTTTTTTACAGCTGCTAATTAAACCTGGCTGAGTGTTTTGTGTCCTGGTACAGTAATAGACAGCCCCCTGTTTACGCCGGGCGAGGAGGATAAGAAATGGGGTATGTATGGGGGGATGGGGCCACTGTATTTACAGTAGTCTATATGAGAAGAGTGGGGGGTGGGTTGTGGGGGGTATATCGGGGGGGAGGGGTGTGCCCACCCAGCCAGGGGGCTTCTGGGGGGATTCAGTTGTTTATCAGGCATCCCCTCAGACAGAAAAGGGCGGAGGTGGAGGGGGTGAATGGAGGGGAAAGTGGGTTACAGACATCAAAAACACATGCATATGACCCCGGTACCCCCCCATCATGACCATGACAACACCACCTCACCTCTCTTCACTTTCAAGCCCCCTGCCTCTACCACCACTCCCAGCATCCACTCTGACTTTCTAATGATGCTAAAAAAGGATCTCCTGTATTTCCTTTACCCCTGACTACCCTTTTGCTTGAATAAACTCACTGCCCCCTCCCGCACAGTGCCACTCAATGAGATATAGAGAGAGAGTGTGTAAAGAGCGAGAGAGCATGTGATGTGCTTGGATTCTGATTGCCTGTGTTTGCATCATCCTCAACAAAGACAGTTAGGGAAGGGGAGATGAGCACTTTCTTTTCTTTTAAGAATGAGAAGGGGTTCCACAAGGTAAGCTGGTGTAAAATATGCTTTAATATGCTAATTTTTCATCTTAATGGCACATGTAAATCTGCACATAAAGAGAGATACATGTCTGGAAAACGTGCAGGAAGAAGGGGGATCTTGGTTTCCAATAAAAGCAAATACCCTGGTTGCTCCTTGGAAAAAAGCCTGGAGAGACAAAGGCAACCAGTGGCCAATGGAAGCCCATTTTCAAAGCCCTGCGCTGGCAGAATCCTAATGAGGCTGGGAGCCCATTTATCAACGACACGATTTCATATGCAAGTAGCAGCTAAGCTCTCTCATAGGCCGGGCAATTTCCCCCTCTGCCCCTATCACAGGCTTGCGCGCCCAGAGCAGTGAGATCACCTCCCAGCAGCAGCAGCACACAAAGCACAGGTTCAGAAATAGTCCCACAACACATGCTGGAAAAATACAGGAAGCTGTCTTTCTCTATCTGTCTTAGCCACACATGCAGTAGGTAAATATTGTCACTGTGGACCTTGGCTAGAAAACAAGCCCTGCTGCGCGTAAAGTACGGTTCAACAGCTGGTGGTGGCGCATGAGCTCATTAACAAAGCCTTTAAATGCAAACGAGGCTGATCACTTTCTAAGGGAAAGCTGATTATATGTAATGTCATAAAATATCATTAAATGACAATTACATTAAAGAGATTGGGGTTTTCTTATTTCACCTGGAGACAAGAATGTAGGGGCGTCTTAGGCTTGGCACTGGAATGAAATTCAAAGCTGTACCTTGGCGCATGTCTCCATTGTTTTTATATAAATGTGGCACAATCAGGAAAGAAATGGTGATTTTTTGTTGCTAACCTTACATCATAGCTACAGAAAGTTACATTTCAGGAGACAAGAGGCATTAAATCGTTTCCATGGCCCAGCCAGAGCAGCCTACAAGGAATGTGACTTTGCGTCATGGTGTAAACAAACGAAAAAAACAGCAGCGAGAGCTCAGATAATCCATGTGAAAACTAAATTTATAACTGTAACTGTATAAACCGTTGTCTTAGCTTACCTTCTCCCCTGTCATGGCGTGGAGACCCTCTCGAACTTTGGCGAACGATCCTTCTCCAAGCTTCCGCCCGATCAGATAGTTCCCGACCCGTTTTGTGTGGTAAAAGTTCTTGAGGATGTCCGCGGCAGGGCTGCTCAGTGAAGCTGAAGTTATGTTGTCATTCCCGATGTTGTTATTCGGGGTTTTCCCCTCGTATAGCGCGTGGCTGTTGTCCACTACCATGTCGCTGTCTGCAACTGGCATCACAGCTCCCTTGTCAAACGTCCCTCCTTATAAACAAGGGAGGGGGACCTAGGCAATTCGTCCCTTGCCCAGCTTAGAGCCAGGTATTAAATGCTTAAGGTCCGGTAAAGTGCGTTAACTCCGCTCTGCTTGCGTCTCGCCCTTAATAGCAAATTAAGGAAACCGGAGCTCGCGCCACCTGTTCACCCAAAGCATCCAGGGAGCGCACTCAGCAGGTTCCCGAGACAAGTCTTACTGAGTGTATCAGCTTAGACTTAAATGAGACAGAAAAAAACAGCACGCTCAATCATGGGAAGTTTTACCTGACGCAACCTGTCTTAAAAATGTCTAAATACAAAATCACTGTGGCTCAGTCAGAGGTAGGCTGTTACGCAGCGTCCCTTCCTACATGAACGTCTCCTAAATAGTCTGCGTGCAGGCAGCGTGTTTTTCAGTTTGAACTGACTTTACCGGCCATCTGAGTGGGCGTTTCTTACAGTGAGGGAGGGAAAAAAAACATTCACACACACCGCCTTTCGGGGGTTATTCTCAATCCAATCGGAGCAAGCGGGCGGAGCACATGGGAGAACAACGGGGGACAACTCCACCCGGTACCGCTGTTGCGCATGGTGCGCTCACATTGTACACAGACATGAACAAAGAATACATTTACAGCCTGGTGAGGAAAATTGCAACAGTGTCTCTACAAATATTTAAATACAGGGAAAATCTTATAGACTATTGCTGATTCTGGATGTCTATATTATAAGTCATGTTTATCCATGCGTAAAGGATCCAGATGCTCACACCACATGTGCACCACTCAGAACCACGCTCCTTCAATTATACTGACACTCTCTCAGTAGGTGTTCATTTCTTCAGGTACAATAAAGCATCTATGTGTAAAATTTAAGTGTTCATACAAAGCATCACCAATGCCATGTTTTCATTGTCAGGTTGTTGGTGAACTTGGAGTTCTGCCAACAGAGGAAAGTTGCACTTTAGCACCCCAGTGCAGACAAAGAAGCACCCCCTCTCTCTCTCATTCACTGAGGTGTTCAATGGCCTAATTATCACAGTGTTCATCACTCAAAGAAGGACACCTGCAGGGAGGGGCAACAGATGGAGACAAATCTATCTTCCTGTATTTGGCCCTAAGGTCAGGTTATTCTGGTCTGGTATGATTATATATCATATGGTTTAATGGGGATGCATGAAAATCTAATCACCTGTTAATGTAACTGAAAATAGCACAGCCTTGCAATAAAGACTACCTGTGCTACATTTTTAAGTGTCAGAGGGTGTTAACTCATATCTTCAGTGTTTTATGAGACACTATATCTTTATGTTTCTGTGTCAGACTTAATCATTATCCATATACAGGTGTGCACTGTTTGTTCCCTCTTTGTATGGATTCCTAGAAGGGGTGGAAAAATACATCCACACATACAGGCTGGCTCACTGGACCATGCTTTCTAGACACTAAACCAGACACACAGTACCAAACGTGTAAGTACACCGCCACCTACTGGAGCCACTTTGTATTACATGAAAACAGTCAGCCCTGAGTGAGCCTGGACTTCTCTGATGAAATAACAAAATCAAGAGTGCTACCCTGGAGTATGAAATGGTGTTAAATCGTAGACTTTGGGGGGCACACTTAAGGATCTTGTATGGGGTGTTATTCATTTCAAATTACTCAAGTATCAAGTCCTTTTACAGGAGGATGAAATTACTAGCATCCTATCAAAATTTTATACTTAGTATTTTCCAAATGCTGTCAAACAAAGCAAGGATTAAAAAAAAACTTTTCCAAACATCCTAGAACATCTTTCTCTTCATACCTCTGCTAGGCTTGTTCTGTAGTGTGTGGCTCTGTTTGAATTTCATGATGATACTTCGTGCTCCAGCTCTTGGCACTTGATTTCTTTTGTTTTTGCCATGATGCTGTCTCAGTGACTGTTCAAACCCTTACTAATGTTTTTATACTGTGTGTAAATTGGAAGATAACCCTCAGTTTAAATAATTTGTCATCTATTTTTGCCTTGAACTAACTTTAAAGTCTTTTGGAAATGTAGGGCCCCCCTGACATACAGGTCTTTGAATGTAAATGGACTCTGACTCTGGTTATCTCATATATGGTTTCCTAGTACTGTTCCCATATACAATGAAAACAGCATTAATTAAATCGTACAAAATACTTAAGGGGGTGTAATAAGAGACACTACTGTTGCACTCATTAGATACTTCTTTTCAGACAAAATATTTTGTAAAAAACCTAAATTAATGTGAAGTTGCTTTTTGTGTACTTTATTCTTGTGCAAGTATGTCAAAAGCGCTTACAGCTGCTTTAGTGTTTTATGTTTTATTTTTAGTCTTTATTTTTCTAATATGTATTTAAAGACGGTGTTACTTCCACTTTATCTGGTAACTATGACAAAAAGCAGTTCAGTAGTCACTTTTAAGATATAAATACGGTTTCATTCTTTCATAAATGGTACTGTGGTAGGTTACTTCAGGTGTGTGTGTTACCTTACAGATAGTTGAAGACGCCTGAAGAAGCAGCATGCGCATCCCGACCGCACGAAAGGAACAAGGGCCTTGAATGCATTTTTGTCTGCATATTTTCAATACTTAAAGCACTACACCACCTAGCGGAGGAACCCAAGAATGGCAACGCTGAATCCCATCATGCTTTGCCGTGCCCGCCGACCCGAGAACTAGCGATGCTAGGCTAACTGTCGTTAGCAACCGGGAGCGGACATGTTGAACCAACCCTTCCTAGAATAAACATCGCCTTGTGCGGGGATTCGGGAGTTTAGGGGACGGCACGCAGCGCTGGGCAATCATGGACGCAGTAAACGCCTTTAATCACGAGGTAAGCCGCCGTCAGAGCGCCCAGAGACTCTGAAGAGACCGAGTCTGGGGTTGCTGGTCATGGTGATGCACTGAAGCTAGCCCAGCAGGACCGACCAGTGGGCCTAGCTAGCTGGACCTGTCCTTCATACCTGGTTTTGGGCTAGCTGAGTTAGCGTTTGTTCCGTGACTACACCTGCAGCACTCGTAATGTTGCAGCGGAAACAAAAAGATGACGACTATTGCTGGCTAGCTAGCTAGCACAGCGATGGACAGTTAACGTTAGTCACAGTTACCATGCACAAACTTAGCAGCACTCTCCTATTACTGTTAGCTTGTGGGAGCATGCTCTCTCATATTTGTGTTGGTTATAAAGCTGCTGCAACCACACTGCGAGTAAAGTCAGTTTCCTACTGTAGTTCACAGCTTGTAAGCTAATTTGTATACATTGCTGTCAATGATATGCAACCAGTTCTCTTCATAGGATGTCAAGTTTACAATGCAGGAATACAAACCTTAGCATGTACATCTGTGTTATTACCAGTCAGTGAAACGCCAGTTACACTTAATATATGCTACAATAACCGAACAAGCCCAGATAAACATCCTACCAAGACGATACAAGTAAAAAATAAGCATGAATAACGTGTAATGAGTTAAACATTGTGTGAGAAATATACACAGAACAGTAAGTTAGGTCTGCATTCCGTGCTGCTGGCCTTTTCCAGTACAGTGGCTGGGCTTGGTAATACCACAGTGGCAGAAAAATACACCTGTATATGTCACAAGCTAGATATGACAAGTAGGCAGCAGATCATTATTACCCCACAACAATAATGGTGCATTAAATGTGTATTGTTCTGTATGTACTGCAGTGTCTCTCTGGCATAGCACCTGCTAATATTTTTGGTAGGAGGTGTATTGATTTGACTGTCTATGAATACAAACCGGTGGCGACTGTAGCATGCAGAAAACTGCCAAAATACACTTGTGGATTTAAAGGGTGTGAATGATTGCATTATTTGAAGGAATAACATCTCTGCTGCTGCAAAAAAAAAACCCAAAAAGTTTTAAACTGGCATTTTAACACATTTCAGGTTATATACATTAGTGCTGAACAATTTGCAAAAATAATCTAATTGTGATTTTTTTTTCTCAATATTGCGATTGCAATTTAATATGCGATTTTTCAACAAATTCAAGCAGTAAATAATTCCACAAATAAGACCATGTGCAATGAAAACAATTAAATAAGTTTCGAAGGTGTTGCCTCAGCACTGGACTCTCAGAAAGTGCATATAGCCTGTTTTGGCTTTCAATGCACACCCATATTGTAAAAAGGCTTGACATGCAGTTTAGGTCATGCTGCTAATTGTTGAGCTCTCAACTTTTAACTTCAAAAAGTAAGAAGTTTGTAGCTGTCCTCTCAAACTGAGAAGGAGATGTGAAATTTCGTTATACAAAATCAGAGTCCAAGGCCATAAGAAGTCTAATTTTTACCAGTTAGTGGTCTTACATTTTAGAGGTACTTTGAGACATGTCTTTATCCAGTTTTTCTTTACTATGTTTGATGTTAGTCTGTTTTTAGTATTTGCCTGTGTATATACCTCTGTCTCCAACATGCCCCTCACAAATCCAAAATAAATCCATAAGCTTTATGTGATTTTTTTCAAACTGGTGTAGAAGCGTAGCCAATATACCTAGGCCTCTCTCCAGTTGGTGAAATCTGTGCACACTTTTTTCCTTTTCTGTTGTTATAAGTTTAGACTTTTTGATCTTTTTGTTGTAAAATGCCCATCACCTGGTAACAATGCGACTGTGTGTGTGTTAACTATGTAGCCCTAGAAGATTTCATGCATCAATCTGATGAGGTGTTCTTTCTTATGTATTATCTTTATGCTTTGAAGTCTATGTTCCCATAGTTAAATTAATGACCTGTTGGAATATAAATGGGGTCAACAAATCTTAGATCATTTATCAAAAATGTACATGGTTGTCAACAAATTACTACATCATGATGAGCCTTTGGAAACTGTTTTTTTTTTTTTTTACACCCAGACATTATGGTAATCAAGTTTATTTCTGCAAAGTGCTCCATGTAAAGCATCTGTCTGTTATTAAATAAGTAGACAGGAAACTTTTCAAGCACTTTTTCCATCTTTGTGATTTTTTTTTTTTTGTCACTCATCTGCTGTCTCTTTTCTCCCTGTAGTTATTCTCATTGATGGACTCCAAGCCCCCAATCTCTCGGGCGAAGATGATCTCCATCACAAAGTCGGCTATCAAAGCTATGAAAGTAAGAGTAACATCTGCATCTCAGTTTGAGTATCATTCTTTGCGCATCCAGGTAAGATGTTGCTCATTATAAGCATATGTCTAGATATTAACGTGCTCACTTGTCATTCTCTCTCAGCTCTATAAACACGTGGTACAGATAGTAGAAAAGTTCATCAAAAAGGTGAGACAAGCCTGCAGAATTCAGCTATGTTTACCATATTTTTTTCATCCAACATGAAAAACTTCAATCATTTCCCTCTCTGCCTTCTTCAGTGTAAACCTGAATACAAGGTAGCTGGCTTGTATGTTGTGGACTCCATTGTTCGGCAGTCCAGGCATCAGTTTGGATCAGACAAGGACGTGTTTGGCCCAAGGTTCACCAAAAACATTACAGGAACTTTTGAGAACCTCTGCCTTTGCCCAGTAGAAGACAGGGTAAGAATAGCTGGTATCTTAATTGTAGCATAGTCTGTAAAATGAATTAAAAAAAGACCTACTCTGGGTGCCAGTCCGGCTCAGTTGGTAGGTGCTCATATACAGAGGCTACTGTACTTGACATGCTGGTTACAGGTTCGAATGATCCTGATCCTGGCATTGTTTGGTGGATACTCCCCTACCTATATTTCTTGTCTCTCTTCAGCTATCATATCAAATAAAGGCAATATATAATCCTAATAACAGATATGTATGACCTTGTTTAATCTGTTTCGGTCTGACTTTTCTTTGCAGAGTAAGATTGTGCGGGTGTTGAACCTATGGCAAAAGAATGGCGTGTTTAAGATTGAGGTTATTCAGCCTCTCCTGGACATGGCAGCTGGCTCTGGCAGTGCTGCTGCACCCTACACAGGCACTGATGAGCCAGGTAAGTTTTTTGGCTGCAGTATGTTTTTTAAGATGTGATGTGCCTTTAAGTATAAATTTGTTTGTTTATTTCTCTTTAATTTACACAACATAAATGATTTAAAAATTTGTGAGATCCCGAGGATGTTGGCACTTAAATGTGTGCTGTTCACACAAACTAATGCTGTGTCCCCTCCCTCAGGTTCTTCCCCACCACAAGCCAAAGAGCCAGTTACCGCGGTAACAGCAAACTCCACCACGACACCTGCTGCTCAGCTGCAAAACTCTGATGCCTTTGCTGCTGTGGCACAGCTCTTCCAGTCTTCACAGGGTCAGCAGGTGGGTGTGAATGGCGAACCACTCATTGGGTTTTTATTTTTATTGACTGCATATGTAGTAGACCCTCAATGTCTTCTCATTTGTCGCTTTAAGCTTCAACAGATGCTCCAGAACTTTCAGCAGCAACCACTGAAGCCTGACATCAACACTCAGCCTCCTCTCCCTACCGTTCAAACACCAGTCCAAACCATTGCTGGTGGTCCGGGCATGGGTGCCCCTCAGCCTCCTCTGCCCAGCCAGCCTCCTCCGCCCAGTCAACCCATCCCGCAGAAAACAGCCTTTGACAAGGTGGCTACGTGTTTTTCAATGAGCTTATGCAATCTAAACAATGTGTCAGTGGCCAGGCATATATGCTTATTTGAGATAGTTAAAGTTCTAAATTTTGGGGAAATTTTCCTTTCCAAAATCCACACTAATTACCTAAATATTTAAAGAAATTATCTGAAGTTTTAGTGAAAATTCTTAAACATATTTTTCAAGTATTCCATAATAAGAACCCTGAAAAATCCTTTGAATATTCCCCCAAATGTTTTAGTGAAATTTGTCATTAAGCCTAAATATTCCACTAAAAATGCCCAAAATGCGGTGTAAATTCCTAGAAAATTTTAAAGCAAATGACTCAGAATTTCAAAGCAAAAATTCATAAAAAATTCACAAAACTCAACAAATACATTCTTGAGAATTCTAGGAAAATGTCCAAGGAAATCCCCACCCAAACTCCTAACCAAATAACCAAAATATTACAATTAAATGTTTGAGATTTTCATGAAAATACCTAAAAATTACAAAGCGAATTCACCTCAAAATTCAAATCAAATCATCAAACATTTGAAAATTTTTTTTTACTAAATTTGCATGAAAAGGGCTAAAAATATCCAAGCAAATTTCCACAAATCTCCAATCAAATTTCCCCAATTCAAACGAAAATACCTAGAAATTCTAGATTAAACTTCGAATGAAATTTTCTAACATATACAAAAATATCCTCAAAATGTACATGGAAAATATCCCATGAAATTCATGGAAATTTCATAGAAAATTCTCCCTATATTTCAGGCTTATTACTTAAACTTTAACGGACATTCCGGACAATTATCTAAACATTTCTAAAAGCAGACATTGTGTTGTAGGAGAGCCAAAATATAATGTCATCATTTGTACATGCAGAGTCTTAGGAGGTTAATTTCACAGTCATTCTCATTAACTGTGTGTTAAACTCAAAAAGTTCTACCTGGGTGACATTCCGGCAGAGGTAAATGTTGTACATATCAAACTGGGGAAGGGTTGATGCTGGGTGGGTTGTGGGATTTTGCTTGTGGGTGAGTAGGACTACATGGGGACTAAAATGTCTGTTGTCTTTTGAATATCTTCTTGTGTAATGTTGATTGACGAGGAGCCCCAGGTTGCTACCCTGGTATTAACTAATGGGGATCCTTTTAAACAAATAAATAAATGTGCTATTAACAATAATTTCCCTACTCTCCTTCAGAAACTTCTGGACCGCTTTGATTACGATGATGAACCAGAAGTCGGAGAAGAAACGAAAAAGGATGAAAGTTCATCACAGCCCTCCTTGTAAGCCTTTTGATTTATTTCATAGATTACATCAGCTTTGCAATGACACTGAGTGGGAAGCTGATGGTGTTTTTATCATTATAGTATGCAGCAGCCTCCAGCCTTTCTGCAGCACATCGAGCACTTTAAACCGCAGATGATGAACATGTCACAAGACCTCTCACAACAGGTAAAAAAGATAAAACATTAAAATGTTTTAACAGTTTGGAAGATTATTTTCTTTTTGTACCCAATTTACTTTAAGTTTCCCCTCAAAGATACTGAAGTCAATGTTAAAGGGCATCTTTTTTCAAGAGACCCAAAAGCAAATATGAAAACAAATAGATGGGTGCCAATCATTTTTGCAACATCAGTTTTATATAAAATAGAACAGAGTTGCATGTGCTTGTTATTTATTCAGGTTGTCTTTCTCAGGTTCCTCTCCCTCCTAACGGCCAGCTCCAGGCCTATGGTTTACCAGGACAAGGCTTCCCAGTTATGATGCCTCCTATGGGGCATGCTCTACCAGGGCAACCCCTCCCTGGTTCTACTGGGCCCCCAGGCTTCCCAGGGATATTTCCTCCCCACAATGCAGCCCAACAACAACAGCAGGTAGACTTTAATAAGTTCAAGGATAGGTTCATTTGCAGTGCATTAAAAGGGCTATTAATAGAGAAAGGAAATCTTGTTTAGATTTATCTACAGTATCTTCTATCGAATGAATCTCCATATATGATAATTTTCATGAATTATTGAAACTCTGTACCATGTCAGGATTTGTCAGTGGATATGGACCATTCATCTCTGAGAGATGGCCGGCATGGTCAACGGTCAAACTCAGGCTCCAGGTCGGTATTTGAACTTAATTTATTTTGTGTTTTGTAGATGACAATCTCAGTACCTTTTGATGATATGGTGCAGCAATCATGAACTGAAATGTCTTTTTTCCCGTCTTTGTAGGTCTCCAAAGCGGAGGCGGTCGCGATCCAACTCACGCACACGGCGATCCAGACATAGGCGATCCCGCTCACGCTCAAGAGACCGGCGTCACCACTCCCCACGGTCCCGCTCGCTAGAGCGAAGGGAAAGAGAAAAAGAGAGAGAGCGACGGCAGAAAGGCCTCCCACCACCCAAGAGCGAAACACTTAGCAGTGAGTCATAATCTGTTCATGGTCGTATTCATCTAACTGGATGCTTTCCAGTGCAGAAATGATCTGTCTTAAATTGACAAAAATTAGAATTAATAATGCACCCAAGCACTGACTATATTTTGTATTTATACGTTTTGTTTGTGTCCTTGTTTTTCCCACTCTTCAGTTTGCAGTACAACACTGTGGGTTGGCCAGTTGGATAAAAGAACACAACAGCAAGATGTCGCCTGTCTGCTGGAGGAGTTTGGGCAGATAGAATCCATAAATGTAAGTTTGCATATGGAAATAATTTATATTAATCAATAGTCTCTGTTTCCAACTTTTTTTTAATGTTATTTGTCACCCAGGAACATGTAATGATTTGATTGGTGTTTCCATGCATATTATTACAATATAACCCAAAGCCTCTGCTTTGTTGTACGTTTTTGTAATTTTAAGATGATAAAATACTAAATTAAAGAAGGTATGTTGTTAGGTGTTCAATCTAGTAAGTCCTCAGTACCCATGGGCGATGACTTGAGTGGGTCCTGTTAAGATCATGAGTACCTTGTGAACTGAACAATTTCAATAATCATATTACTGAAAATAGTACAGTTCTCATATTTAAGCCAGTCGTGTTAAAACATGATAGGAGTGCTCTGTTCAGAATTGGTGGGGGAGTTCTGGGCTTCTCTCTGAGAAAACTTAATTTAACACTTTCTTTCATGTGTTGTGGTGTATTGTATGCCCTACTTTTGCAGAAATTTTATAAAAGCAGAAGAAACAAAGGAAACTTATTTTTTTATATAATGGCTGCTTGTTACCCGGTCCATGTTTGTCAGATTTTGCATTTTTACACGGTTGTCTATTTTTATAAACAGAGAAGATAAGACCAAATCTTGACAGTGAAATTATAAACTCATATTTGTCTTTCACTGCCTCAGTAACAGCTTTACAACTTTTTAATGTTGTTTTTATCTGTCTTATGTGTTTTAATCTGTGTTACTTTAGCTAGCCTTTTTAAAAACACAGAACTGTGCTGTGCACACTATAGAGAGATGCAAACAGATGGTGAGCATATGGACCAAAGTGTAGATGCAAAATGAAAATGATTTAAAATTTCAATAAGTGATGTTTATAAAATCCTCTGCAGTCTGATATCTCTGTTAACACACAAAAAAATCATTTAGATGAATGCTTCATGGACTAAACATACACTCAAAGACCTGCTTGTAATTTTGTTAAATGAATAGTTGGGGCACTTGGCAAATGCAGCATCTTTGCTCCTGCAGAAATACTTCTTACTTTTGATTACAATGTTGTGCTGCCACCACATCAACATGAAGCCATTAAAGATGACAGAATTACAGAGCACTGTACTTACACTGTACTAAAATAGTTTTCCTCATTTGAACACCAGTCAAGATTTGTTGATGACAGTGGATGATAAAAAACATCTGATCAAGGCTAAACCCTGTTTTGTCTTGTTTCTGTTCACAATGGGTCATTTTGTTTGAAAAAAAGATGAGGTGCATGTGATTTTAATGATTGAAAGACACACCACACATACTTAGCAACATCACCATCTTTGTTGAATTTTGCACCCGTTTCCGGCCCCTGTCGAGGCTGTAAGACTGAGTCTAAATGAGCTTAACAGTGAGCCTGTTCTGTTTTCCTTCACCTGAGTGCTTTTCCTTTCCTCCTGTTCAGATGATCCCTCCACGTGGCTGTGCCTATATTGTCATGATTCACCGGCAGGATGCTTTTAGGGCCCTTCAGAAGCTTAGCAGAGGAACTCACAAAGTCAACCAAAAAACTATTAAGGTGGGCAGGAATCACAATTTGCTGAATTGTAAAGTAAAAATAAAATGAAAAGCTGGTAGATCAGGAAACACATTTGTAATTTAATGGTTGTGTTTTTTTTTCCACCAGATTGCCTGGGCTTTGAACAAAGGCATAAAGCCTGAGTTTAAACAGTACTGGGATGTGGAGCTGGGCGTCACCTACATACCTTGGTCTAAAATCAGCGAATCACAGGTGGAGGAGCTAAAAGAAGGAGGAGTACTGGATGTGGATACGTTGTCGCCAGGTAAAAACTGTGACAGACACCTTAAGAAGTCACACACACACAAATATATAGTGTGTGAGATTGCATCATTCATGTTGGAAGTCCAGTCAGTCACACTGTTGTCAAAAGCAGAAAATGCCTTGTCCATCTAATGATTACTCCAACATTTCATGTTTAATACAGTAGAGCAGTCTAGTTTTTACCTACTTGTCTTCTTCCAGAGTGGATCACAGTGAGGAAGACTCTTGACCTTCCAGAGGAACCAACCCACAACGGCAGGTCAGAGCCACCGCAGCCTGAAGAGACACCAGTCCTACCTGTGACTGCCCCACCGGCTCCTCCTGGGCAGGTAAACAACAGCTGCAAGATGCTTTTGTGTATTAAATGTTTACAATAAGAGATAGACTGATCTCACTTCTTGAAAATGTTGTGAAAACTCCACTTCCTGAATGGTTTTTTATTAAAAGTAGGGGCCTCTTATCCTTGTTAGTTGATGAAGTAGCTGAACTCCTTGGTGTCTTTTTGAAGTATAAGATAACATTTTCTTGTACGCCTCGAATTAATCCTGCTGAATGAATTCTCAGGTCCCTCCAATGCAGCAGCCAGTTGTCAGTGTGGGTCATCTCCAGCCTCCTGTCTTTCCGGGTCCTATAGGCGTGCCTCCGCCTTCCTTCCCCCCTGGGGTTCCACCTCCTCCATTTATCAGACCCGGCTTCAACCCTATGCAGATACCTCCAGGTAGCACCTCCAGCACCCGCCATGAAACCAAATCTCCTGCTTAAGGGTCATGTGTGAAAGAGCAGCTTGGAAAGATCAGGGATGGGCTCTCATGAAATCTTCAGGAATTTATTATTACAACTGATGTTACATCAGTCTCAATGGGGCTTGTGTCAGTCCTGATGAACAGGCATTCATTAGGACTGTATAGCTGTGGATTAAATGGTGGTGCTGTTCACCTTGGGATGTCAGGAAGAACACACAGGATCCCCAGATGAAGTTAACCTTCTTCAACTTTCTTCTCAAAAACAGCCCCAGAGTGCACCAGTTAGGCTTACTGGTGTTGATCCCTCTAATATGTGTGATCTGTGTAAAGAAACCCAAAAGATGCAACATGAATTAACCAGACAACTAGCCAGAAATTTTACTACTGCCATACAACTGATTACTCAGCTGATTCAGTAGCTATAAACCAGGCACAAGGAAAGTATATCAAATATATAATCTACCCTTTAAGATGCAACACAAACCAAATCACTTCTCTCTCTGTTCTGCTGATGCACATCTTTCTGTGCTCCTGAATTCCTAGACTGCGCAGCTCAATCTGCCTCGTAAGCACAGTTGGGTACTTAGCCAGCAGAGGGCACTGCTGCCGCAACTGACATCCTTTACAACAGATCTCTTATTTTTAGGCAGTAGATTTAGTTGATGGATAAACTATCAAAAATACATTTGATCCATACGACTTTAGACTTTTTAGACTTTTAGTTGGTCTGCTTCACTGTTACACAACAGCAAATTTCTCCATCCTGCCTTGTTAGAGTTAAATTTTCCAGTCATCACTAGAGTTCAGTTTAAAGTTCTCATTAATTAAAAGACACCTTAACTCTTTTCTTCTCTTCTTTTCTCTCTTAGGTTTTCTTCCTCCAGGTTCCGTGCCTCTAGGTCCCCCTCTTCCTTCAAAAGGTGGTGAAGACCCCCCTTTGGACCCAGCAGGTCTTGGTAACAGGAAAACTGACGAGGGGATGGAGGTTCCCAACATCTTTAACCAGATGGGACCTATAGGTTTGTCATATATGCTTATTTTTCAATCCATCTTTTCCATTTTAAATGCACAATATGTGAAATTTTGCAGCCAGAGGGGCTCTCAATCCAAACAATAGCACAATATGACGAGTACAGACCAGCTCTGCTTAGCTCCACACATCTCTGCAGTTTACTCATTGTTTAAATTGAGGTCTCTCTGCAATAAAATGGCACATCATAAGGCATATTTACTAAACAGAAAACCAATGTTTTGTTTTTATTCATACATTTCATAGTGAGGGAGAAAAGGATTTAAAGTGTACTTTCGCGTTCACGTTGGAAGCGATCCCAGAATGCGTATATGCTCTGGGATCCAAGGATGAGCATGTGTTCTGGTGTTGCTTCTACCATGAATATGGAAGTGCACCTTCAAGTGCAGTTCTCCTTCATTATGAGAAACTTGTGAAAGTAAACAAAAACTGTTTTCTTTAAGTAAATATTCCCTATGAGGTTCTTTTTTTGTATTGAACTGAGTCTTCAATTCAAAAGAAGCAGTGGGACTGGAGGTGATTGGTGCTGAGCAGTGCTGGTCTTTACTTGCCTCAAATGCCAAGTGTGGGTTTAAGTTTGTGCAATTGGGGAATATAGAAATGTAGAATTTCTCTGTCTTTGAAAACTTTTGGAAATATTTGGGATACTGTAAGATCTCAGTTAAAAAATAAACAGTATGTAAAATGGAAATGTTCACTTTCTAAATTAGTATTAGTATTTCAGTGCAAAAATTCTACATATTGTATCTTTAAAGTGCCTTGAACTTCAGTTGAGCAATGGAACCCCTCTTCTTTTAGACTTTTGTGAGAGTTAAATTAGACATTAAAGTTGTATTTTATTCCTTTTATGGGTAATAAACCAGGTGGACCTATCGGATCTCTCCCAGGTGCTCCTCCCGGAAACATCCAACCCCCCTCTGCTGGTCTACTTGGTGCACGTCCTGGCATAATTCCACTCCAGCGTCCTCCTGTTCTTCCGCCTCCACACATGCAACGTTTTCCTCCACCTCACGGACCAAGACCCCCTCACCCCAACATGCCCCCTATGGCCCCTCAGATGTTGCCCAGAGGACCACACCCTCAAATGATGCACCATGAGCAGCCTCCACCTAAAACAAGCTTTGGGATGCTTCCCCCTCCTAATATTAGGGCTCCTTTCCCACCACATGGGCATGGTCCTCCTCCACAAGGCCCTCCTCCACAAGGTCCTCCTCCTCCTTTTATCAGACCAGGGGTCCCTCGCGGCCTGGAAGGGCCAGAAGAAATGGACAACAGACCTTTCAGAGGAGAAAGGCCTGGATTCAGGGAGAGAGAACCGGAGAGGGACAGAGACAGAGAGTGGGATCGAGACAGGGATAGAGAGAGGGACCGAGGCTTTGGAGGGGGGAGGCGTCCATTTGGTGATGGAGGGAGAGGAGTGGGTGGGGACAGAATGGATGGGAGGGACAGGCTCGGAGGCTGGCAAGAAGACGGAGGGGATCACCGAGGAGGAGGAGGATGGGAGCGGGACAGAGACAGAGACCGGGACAGAGATCGGGACAGAGACCGCAACCGGGACAGAGACAGGCGGGACTGGAGGGAGAGGAGAAGCAGCCTGGACAGCGACAGGGACCGAGAACGAGGGAGAGGTGACAACGGGGAGAGGGAGCGAGGGAGAGGGGAGGGAGGAGAGAGGGGAAGGGCTGAAGGAGGGAGTCGAGAGAGGGGGAGAGGAGCTGAAGGAAAAGAAGGGGACAGGCCGAGGCGGTCAGAGCGGCGGGAACGGACCACACGGTGGGACAGCGATGATCGATTGGCAAAACTGGAAAACATGGACAGATTTAGAACCTCTAACAGCACAGAGCAACCTTGTTTGACTCTTTTAGCTACTGTGGATAAAGAAGCTCCTGAAAAGAAAGCTGAGTCAGAACATTTAGCCCCTCCTTCAGAGGCAACTTCCTCTGCAGAGGAGCAAAAGCCTTCTGAGCCTTCACCTTCAGCTAAAAATGAGCCTACAGAAACAAAAGACGAAGCAGCATCCTAGAGGCTGTTTACACCTTGCATTAACATCCATCCTTGGTGATCTTATAACAAGTTAGTTTTGGTGTTCACTCTTGCATCAACAATGCATTTTCATTGATTTCTTCAGATCAGAATACATTTCCCAGCCATACGTGCAAATAGTCGCATGCTTTTCTAAGAAAGACTGAAGGCTTCATGGCAGGGGGCAGCAGGGTTCCTCCAGTTTTGGTTGTCATCCGTAAGGCTGCCCAGGATGTATTTACACCACCAAACCAGTGTGTTTGAAGATCTCTGAGATCACCTCTGTGCATGGTCTGAGCAGCCAGATCTCAGTCTTGGGCTAACCACTTGCTATCCAATCACACAAGATGAATTTTACTGCAAGGTATAAACAGGGTCATAGATGGGCTCACTTTTCCTTCAGCTAGAGACTGGTGTGAACCACTGAAATATAAAGAAATTTGTTTTTTTACTTTTTAAAACCAGCCAACCATTTATTGACTGTTTACAGGCAGTTAACACCTTTCTTTGAATCATCCTTCTCCCACACATGTTGCATACACATCCATATACTTTGTGTCTTTTAAGACTCATGCTGCAGGCCTGAGCAGAGTGTGTCAGTTGCAAATATTTTTGTTTTGGCTTGCATGTTATTAGATTAGAGCAGCCACACATTAACAACTCAGGTGCTGCTCATGCACTGCCACACCACCCAGAACAACTAAAGACAAGTAGACTAGCCTCAGTTCTCAACAAAAATAAAAAACACTGAAAATGATCCATCAAGGGTCTCATTGACAAAATGAATGCATTTTTTAAATTTGTAGTCAAAGCTGCACCTGTCTTTTTATATTTTTGTCTTCACTGAAAATAGATTGCTTTAATATAGAGAGTTTGGAAACAAATTCAAACATTCAGTTGTAAAGGTTATTAGAAAAAAAAAGAAAAAAGGGTAGAGACAGGCAGCAGCAGCACCGCCTGATGCCATCCTGTGTGGCCATGGAACAATACAAGAGGCAGCCGTCCAGAGAGGCAGCCGTCACGCGCTGGTCAGATGCTTTGTGTATCCCTGGCATAATAGGCTTATAGCCATCAAATTTGGCTTTGCATCTGTGTCCTAAAACACATGACCACTTGGTATTCTACACCTAAAAATTGGCTGTCAACTCCAGTTTTTCTCCTTCCTGCAGGTTCTGAACATAAATGAAGTTCTTGCATGTTAACTTAGCTCTGTCCATTGAGATTTACTTGAGCTTAGCTTTTAAGATTTTTACTTTGTTGTCTTGAAACAGAGAACAAGCAATTCCTTCTTTTACTTCCAACCTCATGGTGTGATAGTGGCACTCCTAGACAAGTTATTTGTTTTGATTTTTATTTTATTTAAAATTGCCAAAATGTCTGTAAAACACTGAATGATTTCTCAGAGAACTTGTTAATAACAAGGCATGATTTGTTTTACTCAAAAATTTTAATTTCACCTTTTGTCTCACATGTGCTCCAAATTGTAGTATCCTAGCCAATCATGGTAACATTTCATTAGTGCAAAGATGGGTCTAAGATGTGAAGATGAGTTTTTAGTATCAAGGGTGTTCTAGCCACTGTTTGTAGTCTAAGTTGTATGTACCGATTACACTTGAACAAGCCTTGGTTGGGTGAAAAAAAGTCCATGGTAAAGAGCCAAAGAGACACTACTCATTGGCCTTACAGCAATTACAGGCCCCCTCCTTTACCATTTTTCACCAGTTTAGCTCCTTTTTAAAATTTCATCTACCTTATATTTTTCAGAGATATTGTGTCTCAACTCCAGCTCTGTTGTCAACACTTGTCCCACATTTTATGTCATAAATAGTGAGAAGTAGTGTCCATATTCTTACAGAATATTGATGCAGTAACAGATTAATCTTTGAAATACACGTATACTGGTCAATACCCAATGTCCTTAAAAACTCCACTCTTGATTCATTTTTTATTCAGCTTTTAACACAGGAACTTCAACACAGAGGATTTTTTTCCCTTTATATGAATATGTCTGGGTAGTTCTAATTTAGTGATAACAGGAATTTGTGATGAAAACAGTATCACTTTAGTCACTACTTCTGTTTGGGGAGTGCTTCACACTCTGATGATACTGTGCTCATATTAATGTCACTAATGCAGTTTTATTTGTATGTTTTTCTCTTTTTGGTGGCAAAAATATTGGACAAAAACAAATAATTTGGAAGCGCAAAATTTGAAACTGGCTTTTATTTCCTGAACAGATTTCATAACCTATGGTTGTTATTTTAGAAAAAGAAATCTCAATATAACATGCATGAAGGAAGGATGCAACTGAAGTGCGTTGTGGTAAAACCTCCTTTAAAAACAATAAAAGATACGTATCTAATTATATAAATGAGGCTGGTAAGTTTGACTAATTTTGACAGATTTTGAAATGCAACACATTTGAAGAACAGCTTAGGACAACAGGACATTTTAATTATTAAGCATTTTTGCGGTAAATGTTGCATCATTTTCTGAATGTGTATATATTTTTTGTCTTTCTTTACAGAAATACAGTAGAACCTTTTCTAGATCTGTCAGCGAAATGCCCAGCTCATGATGATCAATGAATACGGTACACGTAAAAGACTGATAAGTTCAGGTGTCTCTTGAATCACACCAAAAATTAATTTGTGTCCACATGCACATCATTGAAAAACCTTTTAAATTTATTTTAGTGACATGAAAAACGACCCCTTGGCTGATATTGTGAAGTCTTCAATGAACAGATTTTGAACTTGTCCATTTTACTGAAGATGTACTGTATCTGACAATGGTGTTCTACAAGTCCAACTATTTCATTTTTTTTTAAGAACTCATAAACTCAACCATTAAGGCAGCGAGGGCAAATCCCAAGAAATGAAATGAGGAGTGTTGCTTTGGAAATACTGCTGTAAATATGCTTTCAAAGCTGACTATTTGAGAGGTGTAATGGTAGTTGTTGTTTATAATCTGTGATTTGTTTATTGAAAAGAAACACATTGACTTGTAAGGAAACGCAGATGCCCTTTGCTTTAACGGTTTTTTAAAACTCCCTAAGGTTTGAAAGTTGGCAAATGTTTCTATGGTTTGTTAAAAATACAAAAGACATGGACATAATATCTTCAGTATCTCAGCCATAGGAAACTGATTTTAATAAACTATTTTTGTACCAAATCATTCACATTTTTTTTTGCTTTTTGATGTTTAAAGCTCAGTTAAAACAAAGATAAAATAATCCCAAACCTTTCAGAATATGTGGGTTTAGTTCTATACACAGTAGAACCATAGTTTATATAAGAGGTGCAGTTGATAAGCTGATGCCTACTAATTATTCATTTACTATCCGTGTTAACTGTGAAATGTCAGTTTTAATTTACCAAATATGTTCAAGTCTCGACAACAACAGAACAACTACATTTTCTGCCAAAACCATTTTTTCTTGCTCATCCAGTCACAAGTGTCTTATTAGATCTGTGACCATGGGGGTTATTATCAGCATATAGTTTTGTCATGCCCATTAGGCAAAGAACAAGGCTTATAGAGCCGGCTTTTAAAAGCAAGGTTAGAATGTAAAACTATATACAATTGGTTGAACAGAGAACATTATAATAGGTTCATTCTGCATCAGGCATATGGCATAACTACATTTTATTGTCCTAGTATAGCATTATAAAAGGAATATTTGCATGTATTTATGTACAGACATTAAATCGGCTGTAGAACTGTTCATACTTTAAACAACAATGATATTGTTGTAATGAACTGTTTATAATGGCCGGATAATATAGGTATGATGAAATGATAGTCAGAATTGCCAGAAATAAACTTGCACATCTGAATAAAAGCTGCGTATAAAGGTGTTTACTGATGGAGGACTGGCATCATGCCCGAGAGGACCATGGTTTTGTTCTTTGTGTTTTTTTGACCATGGTTTTGTTAATCGACGTCAAAATTGTCAGGTGATGAGCATACAGTACGTCACCCAGCCGAACGAGCTGAACAGGCTACCCTTCCTTGCAATCAACAGCGGCCAATCAGAATGAGTTCTGTTGGTTGCATGTGGCTCTGATTGGTCGTCCGTCGTTGTCACCCGCCCACCAAGCGCGTACATATTTTGGTTGTCTCAGGCTAAAGCTGGGGCTAAGGGAACTTGGACGTCCTCAGAAGCTGCTGCAAAGATGGTGTTGAAAGCCGTGTGCGTGTTGAAAGGAACTGGTGAGACCAGCGGGACCGTTTATTTCCAACAAGAGGTGAGGAAAGCCTCGTGTCTTTCACAGCACCAGAAACGTCAGTAGTTCTGTTAATGAAAGTGCCCGTATGAAATCCTGCAGGGAGCGTTGACGCTCGAAGCTATGCTAGCTCAGTTCTCCATGCTGAACCCAGAGTGAAGTTAGACAGGCGGTTTTCAGGCAGACCTAGCCTTCTGGCTACACATTCTAGCAGGATATGAGGTGTTAAACAAAGAAACCTGATATGCACTCATATTAATGTAGATAAAGTTCACCTGACGGGGTGCCTATTCATTCAAGACTTCCAGCGCTAGCCTGCGTGTTACAAAACATGAATGAACTCAAGCGTTAGATAAGTGCGCACACACTTAACAGCTTGATATCACTTTTAATTAAAACGTGACTGCAAGTGCAAACAGGTTGTGGATATGTATCAATTAAGAGGCCAAACATTAGGTCGTAATTCATTGAAAACCTTTGACCGTTGTGGCTTGTGATTTGTTAATGATTGACAGCGCGTGCAGAGGAAACGCCTGTTGCACAAGTTTCATTGACAGTTTTTTACGTTAGCAGTCGACGTGGTGAGCTTAACTTGCAATATCTGGGGGCACTTCTGTGTTATCTCTTGAAAAATTAAGTAGAAACACCTATGTTGAATGAAAAAATGAAAACCTACTAATTATATTTTTGCTGAGTCACTGCCTGTCTGGTGATGTTGCTTTAACCTCCATGATCTGGCCTCGATGTCTAGAGTGGGGGTGTGTGTGTGTGCAAACAGTGTTATCGATGTTAAGCATGAGCTGCAGTTGACTATCTGAAGGAAATATCTGATTTTTGCTGTTGCTATTCAGCATTTTTGTATACTTTCATAATCAACCAACCCGTGTTTCATAGAGGAAAAAACCTTTGCACATTATGTTGCACCTAACATCTGCTTTGCAAGGTTAAAAGGTGCCAAAATCAGGTGGAAAATATACAACACTGTTGTTCTCAAACTATAGTTACCTCACTTAAAATTTACAAGTAAAATTACTGGTCAGTCAATTTACTCAAGTAAAATTAAAAATGATTTCATTAAAGGTTTACTCAGTGAGCTCTGAGTAGCTACTGAGTTGTACAGTAAATATGATCTTTACTAAATGTGCAGTAACAACAGGAGAATATGGAAATCCAACGTGGTTGTTCAGGTAAATGCACACTTTTAAATAAATTGAAATACAACAGCCGTTTTTGAATGCAATATTGAATGTTTCCCTTACTGTGTGCTACTGTCATGTGTAGTAATAGCCAAACAACTGGCTAGTTTCATGTCAGTGACAAAAAGCTAGAACCTCCTTGTTATGACTTGAAGTGCTTTTTTTACTCCATACTTGAAGCTTTTTAAAATTTAATAAAGTACAAAAATATACTCCAGTATAATGCTAACTAATACTGTAATCAATAATTTTCACCCCTGGCCAAAATCTTTGAAATTATACATCTAATTGAAGAGAAATTGGATGTTTTTTGCTACTGCACCAAGTCATTACAGTTACTTGCCCAAAGTCTGGTTTATGTTTTATTTTCACAAGACAAACAAAAGGGAGAATTTATGTTTTAATGCTTCATGAAGCTGCTCCTTTGCATTGTATTAAATATTCAATCTTTACATAATGCTTAATGGATTTACCATATGTAATTACACGGAGTTCAGTGTGTAAAATAACAAATTATTACTCTGTCTTTTACTGTGTACATGAGATAGATTGCAATCTTCTACACAAGCCAGGAGCCCCAGACTTTGTCAAGAGAGATAATGTGCCGTTTGTACAAAGTCTCTTTATCTAACTTACAAACATTAACGTGTGTATTGTCCAGCACACTGCCTTGTTGAATGGACAGTCAGATAAACATTGTATTGGGAAGGTGCACTGCTCATGCAATTTGCAGGTGAGCTTGGCTTCACCACAGTGTACACATACTTGTATTTAACAGACACTTAGCTCTACTTGCAAGTGTTATAAGACCATATGTGACCCTTATTCCTCCAACCCCCCCCCCAACAATACTCTATTTCATTACCCTGCTAAGGCTCAACTTGACATCTGCTGTCCATTGAAAGTGAACACCAAAACTGCCACCCAGCTTGTTAAGACAAAAAAAAAATTCCCTAAATGTGTTTTTCCCCTGGTTAGTAACAGAAACTAATCAATACTTTAAAAACGGCCATTTTTTATGCATAAAGGGCTGAGTCATTCTGCTTTGAAAAGAAACTAAACCTCGAGGACCCCTATTCAGCTGAAAACCTGTGGGTCTTAAGTAGTATTGTTTATCAGACAGACTCCAGATCTTAACAGTTGAGTGCAAAATATTTAGATTTTACATTTTGTGGGAGAAATATGCATAGTAGCTGCCCCCTTTTTAATTGTACCTTGTATCAAGCCTGTATTTGCCTGTTTATTTTATCTCTATGTAAAGCACTTTATGACTTTGCTGTTCTTGAAAGATGCCATATAAATAAAGTTGTTGTTGTTGTTGTTGTTGTTATTATTATAGTTTTAAATGTAGCTACTGCAATTAAATTTTTCTATTTGCTGATCTGGTGGCGTGTATGATGCCAGCTTTTATAATGGTTAACTTCAGTAGCAGCAGCCAACAGCCAAAGTTCCAAAGTAACAGCAGGCTCCACCAATCAGCTAGTTACTCTTGGATTGTTGGTAGTGTCGTTCTTTTCCTTGAACATGAATTAAAATATGACATTATGGCTAATCATCAAATCTGCAGAAGTAGCATGTGTTGTACAATGTTGTGGCTGATGAGGACAGCACAGAGGAGTGGGCTTGTCTTAGTCCTCTCCTCTTCCAGCCCTGTCTATGATGTTCTTTGCCGAGTTAAATGAAACTTGCATATTGAGTATCTGTTTAAATACAATGAATGATGGAGAGAATTCCCATAAGGACACCTTTTATTACTCATTAAAGAGGCCAGACACGACATCAACACTGTGCATGTTGTGTTGCTTAGCAGCCTAAACATACTGGGCGTTGGTGATACAGGCACTTGAACCAAAATCCTTGTCATTGGATGACTGACTGAGGGCTTATGGAGATCAAGGAGTTTATGCCTTTTGTTGGCCATTTTTCAAAAGGTTTAATCCCACCAGAAGTTTTTTTTTTTACACATTTTTATGGACATCTTGTGGCTTAAAAATCAAATACAAGTCAAATAACTTCCCTCTTAAGTTATCCTTTAATGTCTGGTCACTAATGGAGGTCTGGGTCTAGAAATAATCCCTGTGTTGCTCGCTTAAACTTCAAGTCCTAGCCATCTGGCTTAGACAGATTAGCTTTTGTGTCTTTGTAAATGGTGTTTTCCTGATCTTTATAGAGTGAATCAGAACCTGTGAGGGTGACTGGAGAAATCTCAGGCCTTACTCCTGGTGAGCATGGTTTCCACGTCCATGTTTTTGGAGACAACACCAATGGTGAGCTTCTGATAATAGGAGTTGCTCTGTCACTTAATCAAATATGGCAGATAATGAAAATTAATATTACTGCATGTTCTGTAGTTAGCTTACTTAACAATAAGACTGAACAGAAGTGCTTTTATTATAATGTTTTGTGTCTTCTTTTATCTGTTTTACAGGTTGCATCAGTGCAGGCCCTCACTACAACCCCTTCAACAAGAATCATGCCGGTCCTAATGATGCAGAGAGGTGAGCAGCAAAGAGCACAGGTTAAAAAGGGGAACTTGTGAAAGCAAGGGACAAAAACAACTGTCACTTGGCTTGAATTATAGCAACAGTGCATGTGACTTCTCCTTTCAAACAACTTGCAAGGTCTGTAAAGGGTTTGCTTGTGTCTGGTAAGATATGCTTTCTATCAAACACATTTAGATAAGTAGAGGAAGTAGTACTGATTTTTTTTAACTCTTGGCACACAGGTGGTTTTTACTCTTGATTGAGAAACAGAAGTAGCTCTCTTACACACCTGCATAGAGGTTTTGTTTGGAGACCAAAAAATGTTACACGGGGACAAGCTCCCAGCCATAAAAGTGTAAATATCAACATTTATTTTACATTAAAGTAGATTATATATTGATTTATTGTTAAAGGCCTGGGTTTAGCAGGTCTACATCAGAATTTGTACTCAGTAATTTTCTAACAAAATTATGACCTCAAGTTAATCAAAATTATTGAGTATATGATTTTGGCTGTTTTATTGTATGTGTTTATATGTATATTGAAGTAAAATAAGCCTCATTTACGCAGCCCAGGGGAAGCTGATCTTAGGAGTTTTATTCATCTGATTTGATTTGTTAAATGGTGTGCAAGCATGCAAGATACAATGCATATGTGTTAGTCTGTGTGAAACAACAACAACAACAACAAAGAGTAGCAGCTGGAAAAATATCAGGATAAACAGAAATTGTAAATAGGAAAAAAAATGCTAAATTTTATAATTATAAGGAAATAATTCTTGTTTTAAGAGGCATATAATGGCAGGAAGTGAGATTCTTGACAGAAGTTGACCGTAGAAGATAATATTTATGTAGCTAGAAGTGAAAATCAGGTCTACTGCAGGATGTTTGGGTTTGTTTTTCCTGGGATGCTGTTGAAATAAAAAAAAAAAAACATTTTATTCTGAAATGTTCAGTAAAGGCTTTCAGTCCAGTTTTTTGTATGCAAGTTTATGTTGAAAACATGTTTACATTCTGTGACTCTTTCTGATTAGAGAAACACGTTTTAGTAAGGTCTTAAGTTTTCTAAGTAATGATTTTTTAAATCACCTTTTTTTTGTTTTGTTTTGTTTTTTTGTCTGGGATTTTTTTCATATGATCAGGCACGTTGGGGATCTGGGGAATGTGACAGCCGGAGCAGACAACATTGCCAAGATAGACATCACGGATAAGATAATCACCCTCACTGGCCCAAACTCAATCATTGGCAGAACTATGGTGGTGAGGACAAGTGCAGCCATTTTCCAGTTCACTATTCAACAGTTTAACACTTTTTCCCTCTGGGGGTCTGAAATTAACTTGAATTACTGTTTTAAAATCTTTCTGGTGTGTTTTAGATCCATGAGAAGGAAGACGACCTTGGAAGAGGAGGCAATGAAGAGAGTCTGAAAACTGGAAATGCTGGTGGCCGTCTGGCCTGTGGAGTCATTGGCATCACCCAGTAGCTTGGCGCACTAGAAACCACTTTTCCCAAATGCACTTAAGACCAACATAGCTACTTAATATGACAGTTTGTTGTTTTCAATACTCTGGCTTTTTATTATCTAGTTCAGAGAGTAGATGAGCCATGCTTCATCCTTTGTGTTCTTCATGACAATTGTTTGTATAGGTTTATGTCTGCTAATTAGTTTTGGTCCCAAAGAATTGTTAACGCACAACTAATAAACAGATGTATACAATTTACAGAGATAATCAATAAATTGTCCATTCATCTGAGCCATGCATGATGTTTTTGTCATTTGATAGATTTACAAATTAAACACAACTGACAGAACAGCGACAATGGCTGCATACCATTGTTGTGCTTGGTGAAAGGGCTAGGCTGCTCTTTCGTATTGTGTACAACCACTCAACTGTGGGGCTATTGTTCATGTTGCTATGGTACACCGGTGAGTTACACAATGCGTTACTTAAAAATTATGTTTGCTTTTAGGAAAGATGCTTATTCTTTGGATTCAATAACCCGAGTGGGATTTTTTACTTTCCTGCAACAGTGTACATTTAAGGTCATAAAAAGTCTTATTTTAAATTTTAAGAGGTCTTGAATTTTGGAAGGCACTTTGTCTTTATCCAACCTTAATCTCTAGCTACATTTTTTTGTATCTTTTTGCATTTATGCCTGTAACGTATGCTATGATTAATATCACTGTATGTTATCTTGATAGAAAAAAGGCATCAATTGTGCCAAAAGTAATCAAAATTGGGGTTTTTTTAACCCAAACGTGTTCTATCAATTGACATTTCAGTAACAGTGTATTAAATCAGAGAACCCATCTCTCTTCAGTGTACTGAGAAATCTCACACACCTTTCATTTTTGACTCTTTGCTGCACAAAAAGTGGTATTAATCTTTCTCCGCTCAGGTCTGAAAGTCTTACATTTGATTTTAAAAAGTGTATAGGAGCCCTGATTTCAGTGTCTCTCCCCAATGGCTACACAGTAGTAGTGATGAGATTGGATTGTAATAACATGCAATGGCTAGATCCCAAATTGTATTTCCTAAAGTGCCCCTTGAAAGCCCAGCTTGTTTGTGTTTTTGTGATTGTGGTTGTTTATTTCCACACCAGCTTTTGATTTTGTTACAACAATTTCACAGCAGAATTAGGATCTCCATTTTAGTAAACCTTGTGGTCCTCTTGTAAAGATCCTAAGTGTTAAAATTGTGTTCAAAAACTTCAACCCACATGGTGTATTTTTGGGGGAAGGAAGAAAAAAAACTGCATTTTTCACAAAATACTGATAGGCCTACATAACCAGGGGCAGAGCCAAATGTGCTGATGATGCTGGCCTTAGCCCAATTTGGGAGCGTTTAGACACATGCAGGCAGCAGGTAGTTATATGCATTATATTCACATGATCTTAAATAGAAATGTAGATTAAAATGCTTACAAGTCAACCAATAATGTAGAAAAAAACTTCCAGTTTCAACTAAAACATCTTTTGAAGCCAACATAATTTTTTGATGTCTAATTGTTCCTCATCATTGTGTAGCCATCATGTTGAAACCCATATATTTTCACATCTGCTATCACTTTTTTTGCATTTAAAACTGATTTTGGATTTTTCTACTGTCTTAAACTAAGGGTTTAAGACAGTTGACTTTCTGTTTGGACAGATCTGCTTTTATAGGTAGACTTTAACTTGAACTGAACCATGGAAAAAGGAATTTGTTGTGGACTGAAGGTAATATAAGGACAAAGTTAAAAGGTAAATGGTTGAAAAGATTCAGGTGACTTGGCTTGTCCACTGAGCTAAATGAGTTTTTGTTTTGTTTTGTTTGGGTTTTTTTTTTTTTTAGTGAAATGAGACAGGGAGTAGTAGACTTTACATCATTGTGGCTGCAGGGAGATGCTGCAGTGGCTTAACCTTAACGTACTAAAAGACACAATAAGGCATGTGATCAAATCGGATTTGAAAGACTATGCTCTAATTGTGGAATTAAGTTAATAAAAGTATCGATTGCCCAAATATCATATTACAGAAATGGCTTGATCATAACATAAGGGGCTCTAACCCCGTAAACCACCTCTTGACTCCGCCTGTATGCACCTATTAGAATCCGTTTTACTGCATCATGCTGAAATATTATAAACAACATTATTGACAGGGCTGTGTGACGGCTGTGTGCCCCATGACACAAGAGAACTTTTAGCAGGAGTCACTAACTGAGAGGTTGACCAATATCAACCTTTTGTTACCAAGGTAACAATTGATTATGACACCGGCAACGGTCAAGGCAATGAGGCTAATATCCGGCTGGTAAACAATTTCGACTATCGATAAAGTATTTTATCTGCTAAATTGGCATCCCCTTGAATTGTCTTAAGATGATTTCTTGTTAAAAGAAAAACGTTAACACACCAACTGCGTGGGTCACTAGCTCTGATATAGCCTGGTTTATGTCAGTAACAAAAAATCAAAAAAGTGGTGTTGACCGTTTTGGCTGAACGTTCAATTACACGCCGTTGGTTATTTCTCTGTTATGCCCCCCCCCCCCAACTGTGTCGTAAATTTGAGTATCGAAAAGCAATTTAACAAACCAAATAACTCAAATTACCCCTGGCGACGAGAATTGTCACCCTTTAGTGAGCTAGTCTACGGAAATTGCTAAATGTTTCGATATTGCACCGGTCGTCAGACAAGAGAAGGAAACGGGGAGATTCAAGATATTTTAACGGGTAAAAAATAGTCTGCTGATGAATTAAATACTGTGAAATGCAGGTATAATTGTTTCATACTATCACCACAATATCTCATATAATGCAGCTATCTGGGTCCATGTGTGGTCACTGGAGGGCTTCCATGATGCTGCGCAGTTTCCCTCACAGGCTAGGGCAGGGCGGCAGGGAAAAGGTAAGAAAACCACACAAAACACGGATCTGTTGTATTAAATATCATAGACTATATGACCCTATAGATAATATAGTTTCAGGAAAATTGGCTTGGGGTTTTACTTTACAAACACTCTCTAATCATTAAAGTACAGTCGGCCTATTTTGAAAAAGTTATTAAGTCATTCTCCAACTATATGATGTTCAAAAAGATGAAAGGTTCTAACTGCAACCTTCTCTTATCCCTTTTTGAAACCTTATATCTGATGTGTGTATTGAGCTGTATCATCCTCTAGAGGGCGTTGCTGCTCTTCATTACCTAAACTATAATGGCTACAGGTCTCATGCTCAACTATTCATAGGCTGGATCACAACGTTGTCTCATCATGAGAAGATACGGTCACTTTGAGGTTTGAATATTTTTTAATTCAGATTAGTGGCAAGTCATTTCTTACTGAAAATGCATTTAGTAGAAAGGCTGCATGGGCATTATACTCCTAAACTGGAGGAAATTTCACCCTTTAAATCATTTATTGCTTTGTAAATTTATAAAAACATTAATTTTTATGAAGATCAGGCAGGCCTACTAAAATATAAATAACAGTTTGTGACTGGGCATTTTGGGCTGAAATGAAATCTTGGCTCCTCTCCTCATCCATGATATTAAATTGAACATCTGTGCCCACCGTTGGCCGATACACAATGACTCACACGCACACATAACACACACTCAGTGTACACATTCCTGCCGACAGATAGCCAATGCTTGGATACAGAAATTGCATGCTTTAAAAGCTTTTTCCTTTTCATTGGAATGGCGGATGCTTGCATGTGAAGTGACTTGGCACTCTTTCCCAGGGGAAATGAGATATTGGAGGCCCTTCAATGGAGCTAATACCTCAGAGAGTAATCCAGAAGTAAGCTGCAGAGTTGTGCTGTTTAAAATCATGCACAGGGTGTTTAGCTCTAAAAGGTGCAAGTACACATAGCAAGACATGCATAAATCTGTTAGCATATGAAATGAGCCGTTTTACCTGTGTCCAGCTTAGTGATTTCATTCATTTATAACAAATTACTGCATTAAAAGCCTATTTTAGAGATGCACTGACTGGAAATTAGGACCAATACACAATAGATAAACAATAGCTACTACTGATAATTGTTGATGCCACATTATATGCAATGGCCAATGGTCCAGGATTGGTCTTGGTCAGTACCAGTGTTAACTAATGCATCCATGCAGCACTGATATAATAAGAACAGTTTTTTATGGGTGAGTGTGCTATTGTCTATCCATTCATCCTTCATCTACACCACTTATCCAGTTTTGGGTTGTGGGAGGCTGGAGCCAATCCAAGTGATCAATAGTTGTAGTTCAGTGACAGGGCTTACAAACAGAGACAAACATACATGAATGCACACACACAGTCGCCATTTAAACTAGCAATGAAACTTAGGGTTAGTTCATGCAGGACATGGTAGTTGGACATGATCAGCTGTGATCAGCTGACAGCGAGCTAATCCCATTTAGCACCTCCTGGCTCCCACAGCCAATCACAGGTCTTTCTCTCAACATAGTAGTGTATTTAAATATGATATACTTCTCACTAATCCCTGCTTGAAATAATGCTGATGCACCATGCTGCTGCTAGTGTTGGCAAAGCTTAATGTTCTCCACCCCAGCCACCTCCTTTATAGCATAAAGCTGTTGCATGCTCATTCAGATTCATGCTACTATGGATAAATTGCTTTAAACTAATTTTATTTTATTCAATACAGATTGTCATATATGTATCTATCCATATGGGGGTTTCTAGCCATGTGTTCCCTGGACAGTTAAAGCATGCTGCTTGACTAACCCAGGGAGCATCTTTTGAGCAGAGCCTTCTCTGCCAAGTAAAACTGTATCCATTTTGCAATAAAATGGTTGAATGTTTGACGAGTGGTCCTAGATTAAATCATGTTTTTTGACTGCAGGTGGAAGCCAAAGTACCCAGAGAGAACCTGGAAATTCATGGGAGAAGGTATTCAAACTTCACAGAAAGGCTATATCAGACTGGGATTCAAACCTTCTTGCTATGAGGTGACAGCCACATAGCTAACCACTCGACAGCCGTGCAGCCCCATGTGTTGCTGTGAAATATGCCCTGTGGAAAAAGTACCAGTTTGGTTGGTAAAGGGTTTCCCTTGACAGTATATCAATCTAAAGGTAACAGGATGTATTAGCACGTATACATGGGGGTAACTGCATGTTTTTCAACTATGCTCTGGTTTATGTATGATGCCTTTCAGGCCAAAACCTTACAGGCAGCCCAAAACCACATGTCCAAGTTGAAATATCTGTATTAGCGTAGACAGATGCAACCAGCAGGGTGGAAAGACAGACTGACTGTAAAAGCTGGTATAAATAGCCTGGGAGTGGAGGTGATGAATAATAGAGACTACCAATGCTGCTGACAGTGAAGGAGAGAGGCCATGACAGCAGGCGAGTCCAGAAAAGCTTGGTATAAAAGCAGAGAGCAGAAAGAAATAGAACAGAATGGGAACTATCTTTTCAGCTGTTTGGAAGATCATGTGAAATGTCATATGTCGAGACAACGTTGAACTTTACATAAAATTCCCTTTAAATGATGAAAACATACCAACAAAAATGCAATAATCGGCCTTCACCTTCACATCCAACCCTAGATTGGATAAACACAAAATAGACACAAGCTGTACTTATGTAAGGCTTGGAGCGCAACTGTCACTTCACCTCAACAACAACGCTTTCAGGTGAAAGGTAATGCCCTGGGTGTTTTCTTACTTTTATCAGCCATTGCTCTGGGATTATACATGGCAAAATAGCCTTTGTAGGAGTGAACCAGTTTTACAGGGTTCACGCTTTTTGTTGCTGACCTTACCTGTCTCCAGTTATTCAATCATATGTCCTTTATTAATTGATATCCAACACCAGAATGCTCACAGTTAGCATGGCTGTCCCTCTGGTGTTTCTTAAAAATGACTCAGAGGTACAGCTTCCTCTTTTCAGCCATATTATGTAAGTGGAGAGAAATGAACTCTCCTCGAGTCAGGTGTATGCTATGTACAATTTGTCTGTTTGAAGAGTTGCTTTCTCTTTTTCCCCTCAAACACATCCAGCTCTGCACCCCTCAGCACCGTGACAAGAACCAGTGTGGTCACATTTTAGGAGGTTGCTTCCTGTCGTTGTCCCCGGGGCTGCAGCAGAAGATGTATGACCCAGCATTGAAGAAAACTCCACAGGCTTCCACATGTCAAAGGTACACGTGATTTACGTACTTATTAGAAATGCTACATAATGTTGGTGAAGGCTGTGTATTGTTTAGAATCTGGTAATCCACTATAAATTAAATGATAAATGCATAACAATTTGATAGATGCAGTGTAGTGTGGTGATTTAGGCCCATTTCGTAGGCTTATGTTCTGCACACAAGCATTATGATATTTCTGGATTTGCAGCTGAAAAAAGATGATCACACTATTACATTCAAAGAGGACGTTAAACAAACAAGCATTGCTTTCATCACTTGACAAGCCCGGTGATGTCCTGGCTCTCATTGCCCATCTGTCTGCGTAGTTGGGTCTGGGGCTAGTAATGGTAGGGTAGGCTAGGTACTAGCATTGGCTTTGTCACTCCCTGGACCTTGTATGTCCACAGAACCTGAGTGTGTTTAAGATGGTGATGCTTTGGCCATTCAGGGTCATGTGCTAGGTTATGTAATATATCAGTAGTGCATAGGGGCATAACTGAGATTAGGGGTAGAAAGTTATTACTCACATATTTTAGGTAACAACCCTAAAATAGAATATGTAGTACTTTTACACTTAGGTTAACACATTAGCAGGAATACCACTCAGTCTCTTATGTAATGCCTGCAGTGACTCTGAAGAGCAAACTTAAGAGTTTGATAGAACAACTGATGATGTCTTTGAGAGCACTGCAACTCAGGCTTAGAGTCTGACTGAAGGCAATATACATCACTGCTGACCACAAAAAGTGGATGCAGCCTCTATAGCATTGTTGATTTATTTGCTGATTGTTGTTTAAGCATTGAGTTTGGCATTATGACCTGTTTTTGGAGCTTTAAGTATTATATTTAGAAGAGGGATTGGATATCCAAGAGGTCAAGCTCTTTGATTCTGCTCTGCCGAGATGACTCTCTATAGACAGCTCGTGGCATGAATAAAAAAAGACCACCAAAAGTATTTATTGAAGCTTTTTAGTAAAGATTGGCATTTTATTATGTAAGTGCGTGGGAACTGACTTCCTTCTGGTACTGGCTCCAAAAGCATGTGGCATTCTGAAGAATTGCTTTTTCTGGCACTTTTTGTCAGTGCCATTTCTTTTTTATCCTTCTTCCTTCTTTCTTTCTAAGCTTGCACTTCAGTTGTAGCAGGTTGGGATATTAAGTATTCTGTCAAGATGCATTATTGCATTGGTTCCCAACCTGGGGTCCAGCCACCCCTTGGGGTCGTCAAGGATCTCAGGGGGTCACAGGGCCCTGTCTGCTTTGACATTGTCAAAATTAGATGTGCATATATTAAAAAAATACTCACTGGCGAATCCATCTTGCAAAGCTCCCGTCTGAACTGTTTGGGCCCAGTTAGAAAGTGACAGGACCAATCAGCAACGAGGGGCAGTACTTTCAGGCGCGGCGAAGTCGTAATGTATACAAGCAGCTACAAGAAGCCGGTGCAGTAATGGCAGAAGTCATTAGCGTGGGGGCTGCTAAAGTGCCAGTTTTATCAGAACTTGACAACATTTCTTTGTTAAAAGAAGAACAGAGAACAGCACTGAGTTGTTTTCTATTAAAAAAACAAAATTCGGGTACTGACATGTCTATAGTTGCCATGGTTTGCGTTATGCTGTTCTATATAGAGTTTATTCCTCAGTAGCAGCGTACACGCAACTCGGTAGTGGTGACGATGTCATGTGTTTTGTTGCTCTAATTGACCTGTAAAGATTTGACAGACAGAACGTTCATCCAATCATCCTCCGAGTTTTTTTTCAAAGGTTTGGCCCTTTCCCAAACACTGTCTATCAGTAGTTTTCCAGGTGAATGTGTGAAACAAATCCATCTGGCATGTCAGGTTAAATTGACACTGTTTTATTATAAAACTGTATATTGACAAGAAAGCAAACTTCAAATTTCTGAGTTTAAAAAGTTGTAAATTTTGACTTTATAAAAAAAATCAAGTTTTTAAAGTCATAAATTTTCAACATTTTAAAATCAAAAAGTTAAGTGAAACCAAACTGAAAACAGTGGTTGGATAGCCCTTGTGAACAGAAATGTCTCTTCCAAGTCCCAATGATAATGATAATGTGATGATTCTGGTCTTAAACCACAAGTATTTCCTAAGAGATCAGTTCCAGTAAGATGTATCATTTGATTAGGCTCTCAAGGAAGAAATCAACTTTATCTGGTGGAATTCTGGTAGAATGACATCAGCTATTTTCTACTTAATAATTGCAAAAATTTAACATTTTGGTTCACATAAACTTAAGACTTCAAAGTAAAAAATTGAAGTGTTTTTTTTTTGTAAATTAACCAGTTTCTAAACTTATAAATGTTGGTATTTTTCCCAAAAATTAACAGATTCTCTTTATTTTTATATGTTCTTAGAGTGGGACAAATATGCTGTCATAATAATGGATAGTTTATAAAGATATTTGGCAAGAACAAGTGTCTCCGTTGAGACTCACATTTCCAGCATGAACCTTTAAAACTGTCTCTAGATGTAATTAATTGGCTAACATAGTCCCGAATAAAACATTCTGCTGATCAAGTTACTACATAAGCACAACTTTGATTCTAAAAATCATGACTCTCAAAACAGTTTACAATCCAGTTAGAGGCACACAAAACCCCGTTTTAACAAACACAGGGCCCTTTCTTCACTAAAGTCTGAATGATCCTATTGAGGTATTGATGCTCACACCCCTGCGACCTTCCTCTTTTCTCCAGGTTGAGAGTTCACCTTCCGGCAAATGGTCTATCCCAGACATGGTGGGGATATTTTAGAGACTAGGAGTCATAGGTCAGGGGTGAGATGCCATAAATGGTGCCTATCTTACGAGACATGGTTGGTGGGTAGACAGACTAATTACAAGGCCCCTGTGACCTAACCTCTGCCCCCTAAGCTCTCTGCCATGTGAACATGGGAAAAGAGCCACCACTGCTTAAATTTGTCATGTTATTTCTCATTTACACTGCTTTACTTATACTCTGTTCATGTTGCACATAACATAAGTTGCCCTCCTCAAATCTCAATATGCAACATCATGGCAGGAAATTGGAAATGTTGAGGTGATTTGGTTACGTAAATATGAATGTGAAAAATTTAGTTTTAGCATAGCAATAACCTGTTTTGAGAGGGATGGATAGGACTACATCCTGTGCAGTTTGTGTAGAGATGACTCCAGAGGGATTCAAAGGCCCATTTAAGACATTACCGCCCCGCTCTCATCCATGGTCAAACAGCAGTCTAGGGGTCTGACCTTTAAACTCAGTGACCTGCTTAACCTGCATGACCATAACTCTCACTTTTACTCAAGAGAGTGGATTTTCTCCTTTCTAGGAAGAGCAACTGAAGGATTTTCAAGACTGTTAGTAGAAAACTGTGTGAAAGACACACAGAGGGGATATCTGGCAGTTGAACAGTTTGCAGAATGCTGACCTTGTTGGACATTAAACACAAAAAAAGCTGCAAGTACTCAAAACAAAGCCAGTTCTGTTCTGTATTTTAAGGTCATTTTCATACAAATCTGCCCTTGTTAAAAGCTTTCATGTAAATGCTACAGCCCTGGACTGTGTTAGACAGGATGTATATAAAGTACATCCAAAAGAAAAGTGGTTTGTGAAACGTGTAGTCATTAACCCTTTTAGGTGATTGCAGTTTTTTAAACATACATTTTTGATACTCATTAATTGCATTTAAAAGCTTGTGCTTTGTGCTGTGCAATATCAACCAAATATATGTTGACATAACTGTCTTGTTGGCAAAACACCATATATTTATTTATCTTTTCTTTCTGCACAGCAATAACAAAAGCAAAGTCAGAAATTTATATGGGCCAGCAGGGCGCAGGTGGCCTAGCGGTTTAAGGCGTGCCCCATGTACGTGGATGGCCCAGGTTTAGATCCGGCCTGAGTCCGTTTACCACGTGTCTCTCCCCTGCTCTCGTCCCTGTTTCTGACTCTATCCACTGTCCTCCTATCAAAGAAAGGTACAAAAATGCCCAAAATTAATCTTAAATAAAAGAAAGAAATGTATATGGGCCAGGTGTTACATGGGCACTTTAATTTACAACCAATATAAATCAATACCAAGCCCATTATCAACATATACATGAAAGATTACATAAAAATAAGCTACTGATTTATGTTAAAAAAAAAAATCCTGCATAAATGGAATATTTACATTTGAGTTCCCAATTAGACTAAATATTTTAAATAGATTATCTTGTGGCCAGTAAGAACACCATTTTTAGTGGTTCTCACTGGCAACATATGCTATATCAATATCAACAATATATTCTTATCCTCTGTCTCTTTTCAAAATATACATTCATTGGTTGCACCTTTGGCTGTAATCACAACACTGAGTCTGTGTGGATAGGTCTCAATCAGGCTTTCACATCTGGACACTGTAATTTTACTCCATTCCTCAGCCCAAAACTGCTCAAGCTTGGTCAAGTTTCTTCTCCCAAGCTGCAGTTCTCTCACAGACTGAATATGATTTATTCCCCAGAATTTTCCTATATTTTTCTGCATTCATTTGACCCTCAGCATGATGCTGCCACCACTGTCCTTCACACTGGGGAAGATGTGTTTATTGTGATGTGCAGTATTTGGTGTCTGCCAAACACAGTCTTTTGTGGTGGTCAAAATGCACTATTTTGGTCCCATCAAGACCAAAGAACTTTCTTCCACTTGACCTTGGAGACTTCTACATGCCTTTTGGCAAACACTTGTCAAAATTTAATTTTAGTTTTCTCTTTGCCACTCTCCCATAAAGCGTTGATTGGTGAAGAACCCAGGCAACAGTTGTTGTATGCAGAGTCTCTATCGTCTCAGCTGCTGAAGCTTGTAACTCCTTCAGAGTAGTCATAGGTGTCTTGGTGGCCTCTCTCACTGGTCTCATTCTTGCACGGTCACTCGGTTTGTCAGGACGGCCTGATCTAGGCAGGTTTACACATGTGCCATATTCCTTCTATTTGTTGATGATGGATTTTACTGAACTCTGGGGGATGTTCAGTGCCTTTTGTGTTCTTTTGTCTTCGTGGTGTAATAGTTGCCAGGAATACTGATTAACCATTGACCAGTGTTTTTACACTACAATCACTTGAGACGCATTCACTGCACTAAGGAGATCCTCATTTCACTAATCGTGAGACTACTAGCACCCACTGGCTGGACCTCTGTTGAATTAGTAACTTTGAATGGTGAAAAGCAAAAAACACCCAAGGGGGTGAATAATTTTTACAAACACTTTATTGCCCAGCCCTAGCTTGTTGCACTACTTAAGTAGAATTATATATTTCCTTTTTATAAAGTATAATTGAGTTGCAAATGGAATGTTTTATGTGTGTAAGCTTAAATGCTAATCTTCAGGGTTCTTTATTTATTGTCCAAAGTATTGGAAACCTTTCAAAAAGTGGCACAGTTGGGTCAGTAATTGAGAAGTTAATGTTTGCACACAGGATGCACCATGAAGGTGAGATTAGTGTGTTTTCCAAATTAAATGACAATACTTCCGATACCTGTAGAGACTTTTAACTGAAAAATTCAATTGCAATTGTCATGGAGGCCATGAATAAATGAATCCAAGTCCTTCAGATTCATCCTTGGGATCAGTAACTAAAAGACAATTTGTGCCAATCCATCTCATTATTTCTCAGCATTAAGTGCAATGTTAGGATCAGATGAGATTTAATATGATCTTGAAATTGCCTCCCCTCTCCTCTCCCCCACCTCTTTGTTCCCCTGATTGTGTTCATGCAGTTTTTCCCTGCTGACAAACTCTGGATTCAGTTATGCAAATTGTTCCCTGTTCAAATGTTATCAAAGTAAATATTTAGCAGGGAGTTACAGAAAGAGGAAGTGCTGAACAAGCTGGGGGAGAAGAAACCAGTGTGCCAAACACTGTCAGCTGAAAAAGTAGGAAGGATAATGAGTGAGAAAGGGTGTATCCCAGCTCACAGATACTGTACATACTTTCAGGGGTCACTGAATCTATCACTGAGCACACGAATAGATCGCTCTGTTCTCACACCAATGTTCAGAAAGTATGCTCATATAAATACTTCTGTCTGCAAGGTGTTCTCTTTGTATTGGCATGCCATGCAGAGTTTCTGTTTTTGAAATATTTTCTCTCTTGAGAGCTGATCCTGAGCACCTCAGTGCATGTGCTTGCTAGTATTCAATTTAAGACTCTCATACGTATGTGTGAGATGTACTGTTCAGGTGTGAAGTGTTCTGCGGTTCCCAGCAGAATAAAGACCGCTGCACATCCCCACTCGCCAGGTGTAGAAGAAAGTCTGGGGGAAAAGAGTAAAAGGGGAAAAACAGGAGGAAGAAGGGATGATAAGAGACAAAGAGGGTCAGTGACACTGCTGTTCATCTTACAGAAGATAGAAAGTACACTGTGAATGACCTCACTAGTAGGGGTATTATACTCCTCTCTCAGACTTTCCTCTCTCTCTCATTCTTAAAGCCACTTTTTCTGTTTTTTTCTTCCTCTGCTGCTCTTTTTTCTTCCCCCTTTTCTGTCAATTACAGATAATAGGAAGAGTCTGGGCGCTGACCCCTACACTCTTTGAAATGAAGGAGGAAATTACTCTTCTAAAATGCGCATATTTTGCATAGTTTTTGAAATACCCAGCCTGAAATTATACACTTCACCCCACGTTTTGCTTAATTATTCATCTACTTGTGAGAAGATTTTGAAAAGTAATACACCCAGCGAATCTGAACTGTAAAAAGGGAATGGGGCTACATTTTCTCTCTCCTTTTCTCAGTTTATTGTTTGGTTTTTAAAATTTCAGAAACTCTTGTGCGCCCCAGACCAATGATAATTCACCACTTAATGTGTCCTAATCTCTATCCAAAGACAACAATAAATCACCTTTCTTAAACAAAACAATGGATGCAGCACAATGAATTATCTTCTTACCCATTACAATTGGCAGAATGTGCCCCAACCACCTTTAAAGCATGACCTCTGTGAGTACATTGGTATTGTGTTTGTACTTCCTCCATCATACTGATGATGACCGTAATTTGACCAAGGAGTGCCCGTGTGAAGGCGAAATATGCCCTAACTTGTTTTAAAGTCACCGTATGAATAAGTCAGAGTGTCCTCTGTATTACTGGTCCTAGACGGTAATAAACCTGTTTAAATTAGAGGGGTAATGCCAGGTAAGGTGAGACGTTAACACCTGTGATCACATAGAGGGGAGAGTGAGGACGAATACTCTGACACCAGCAGTTGTTTTCCGTCGGACATTTTGTTGCTATAGTAATCCCGACTGCAGTCAAAGTTAACTAACAGACATTTGAGCCTTTTGCCCAATCTGTGGATAAGCACATGTTCAAAGCATATGGTTTTAATTTTTTGTAAATTGCAGCTGTTTTATGACTGTTTTATGTGATAACAGTAATTCTGTGATGGCAGTTCTGCTATTGCACATGCTGACTAGTACCAGATGTTGAATCAGTCTTACTGAAATATTTTCCATTATTTTTACCTTAATTCTTATAGAGGGTCTGAACTCACTGATAACTTTATTAGATATATGTGATCAACTGCTAATCAATGCAAATATCTGATCATTTAGGCATGTAGACATGGTGAAGATGATAAGCATAAGAATGGGGCAGAAAGTTGATTTAAATGACTTTGAATGTGCTATGGTTGTTGCTGATCTGGCAGGCTTGTGTTTCCTATCAATTACCTAGTATGCAATGTGACATTTTCATAAAGCTGACATCCTGTTGGCCTGCTTGTAAGCCCCTTATTGAGTTACAAGGAAGTGGAGATGAAGCTTTGAAACTTTATAGCTAAAATACGGAACATTCCCTGCACTTGTTTCTCTCTTCCTTATATCCATTCAGGATCTGTGTGTCTGCATGGATTTGCATGCTCTCACGTGGGTGCAGGCTGGATATAGTGGTACAGTAGTATGAGTCGATAAATTTTGCTGTAGTGTTCTCATCTTAAGTGAAGAAACCTCAGCAGATGAGCGTGTGATTTTGAAGAGTTCGCATCAAACAGACATAGCACTTTACAGGAAATAGTATAGTATTATAGCAGCTGTAAACCATGTTAAAAACTCTGTCCACCCACAAATGTCCTAATGGTATGATTCATATTTGTTTAAGAGAATACAAAGAAAAGACAGCTGTTGTGTTTCTCTGTTCCTGTGATTTCATTCATTTCTGAGTTACATGAACAAGAAGGGATAAACAGAGTGTTGATAATGACAAATGAATGCTTTTTAGAATGATAACATGACACAGAAATTAAATTCACAGACCATTTAGATTGATTTTGTTTTTCTTTAAATACCTCTGGCATAAATTATGAAATAAAAGCAAACAAGAATAAAGGAAACAAAGGCTGTGCCACAATTTTGTGATGGAGATAGGTTTAAGTTAAAACCAGAGATAGTCATGTGACCTGCTGTAGTTTGGAATTTTTTTCTAACGAAACGTTGACAGTCAGTGTTTTATGATGAACATAGAAATAAAAATCCATTAAAGAAAAGGTAAAAAGTAAGGAAAGAATATCTGTATCATTAGCAGATCAGACAACTAAAAAAATGGAAATTGGAATCGGCCAATAGAATTACAACCAGTGCACCTCTGATTTGATTACAACTAGAGCACAGAATTGGTTTAAGAGAAAAAAAAGTTTAATAGATCACATGTCATGTGCTTTATAATCATTCATTGATAATGCACTTAATAATCATTTATTGATTATGCACTTTCATATGGACAAAGGAGAGCTAAGATGACAGTGGGGGAATGAATGAATATAGAATGCCTTTTAACAAAAGTTTTCTTTAGTTTTCTATCACAAACCAAGTCTTTTTACTGGAGCAAATTATCATATCAACCACTGATCATTAACTGTGACCTCGTAAATTTCATAATTAGATTTAGGTTAAAACTCTTCATGAAACAAGTCAGTCAAAAACATCAAATGAAGGTCATAACTCAGTCTGATGATCTACCTCAATGCATAAGTGCTATCATTTAAAGAAGAGCGAGTTTATGTTTAATGAGATGAGGAACTGTGTCTGTGTTTGTGTGGGTGGGTGTGTGGTGAATATAATTAAGACATATATTCCCTTCAAATCCTCTAACTGAAAATCAATTCTGTAATCCACTAATTCTCTACCGGATACTGCAGTAATTACAGAGGAAGCTAAAGGAAGCTAATTTGACAAGTGTGCACAATACTGATCATTTCCTTAACTAAACCTTGCAATATAGGCTAATGACAACAGTGGCTTCTTACAATAAAACATCAAAAATCATACTTACTGTTGTCATCACAGTTGACTTACAAGTCCATTAATACAAACATACTTAGTCCAATATTGTTGGGATGTTTTTGGCAACATTACGGCTGATTAAGTAACAGACAGGGCAATGATTATTCAAATTTCTTGTCCATTTAGCTCTTAAATTGAGAGATGAACTATGGTGCCAAACAAAAATTCCATCCTCCTCTTCCTCCTCTTGTCTTGACTGTTTTTGCTTCTAATTATTTAGGCTCGCCAGCTTCCACAGTGAAGCACTGATGTGCTAGCTGGGTCACATGAGTCTATTTGTGACACTGACATGGCAGAACTGCAGAACAATCTCCTGTTTTTTTCATGGCACGGTACATCAAGTCCTTGGTTTTGCTGATGTACACAGAAAGCTGCAGAGAAGGAGGGTGCAGTGGTTTCAGGTGAGGACCCAGTGCACAGTATTTCCTCCTCTGAAGTCTGCAGGATATTACAAAGCAAAAACCACTGGTTTGAAATGAAATATTTCAATGCACAACATTTTTGGCTCATGAATTTTAATCTATACTTACCAAGCAAATTTGTTTGCATGTGTACAGTACTATTGGAGTAATATGATTTACATTTTCAACACTTTTTCTGCAGTTATTGTGACTACTTGTGTTTATAAGCCCTTTATCGAGATATGTAATCACTCTTTCATATACTGTATTGTCTTTTTGTTTCTACACGTGGATGTGTCTTTGTTTGTGTTTTTGTCTCTGCATTTGAGATTGTGTGTATGTGTGAGTCTTGTGCATTCTCTCACAGTGGGTGGTAACTGTTAAACTCTCCAATTTGGTGGGATTACTCCTCCAGTCAGCCCTGTGGGAGCAGCCATCAGCCCATCATCTTTCAGAGGAACACTATACCTTCTGAAGCTTTAATCCCTTCTTCCCTCGCCTCCCCTCCTTTTCCCACACTCACCCTCTTAACCTCATCTCCCGTTTTTCTCCTCCCTCCCTTCCTATTTGCTGGCGCTGTCAACTTTTAGCTGAAGCGGCTAAAACTCTGCGCACGCAGCGGCGGCTCTGCTAAAAGCTGTGATGTTACAGCTCTGTCTGACAAGTTCACCAATATGCTGCTGTTTAGTATTCTTAAGGGAAGAACCTGTCAGGTTTCTGTCATGTAGGTGTTTATTTAACTGGATGAAAAAACAGCTTCAGTGAGAAAGGCATCTTATTTTTTTCTGATGGAGAAAAGATTTGTTTATGGGCTGAGTTTCTTATCTTTAATCATGGATTTTGATTTAAATTAATTGCATCTTTGTGGGACTTACCAAGCAACTGGAGAGATGATGTAGATATGAGATGGCCATGTGTTACAGACACTGAATGATGTACCGAGACAAGCATAACTGGCAGACAAGAAAAGGTCTGATTCTGTCTCTGCTGTTTGACCTGGAAACAAGCCACATACAGTGATTTCTTAAATGAGGAGGAAGTGCATGGGAATACATGTGTGTGTAAGAAGTGGAGCATGAAAGGGTTAGAGAAAATAACATTTCAAATCCATACAGTTGCCAACAGCCATGCCAGTGGCTCTGTGATGCTTTGATTTAAATGTTTACGTCAGTGTGCTAACATGCTCAAGATATTTATTTAACAGGCTGAAGTTAAGTAATGTTAATATTTAATATGATCACGATCTTATTTGAACTTGTCATGTGCTTACTCATGTTAATAGGCTATGTTTGTGATTTGGAGAAAAGTGTCTCAGCAATTTTACTGCAAGCTATTCTGCTGGAATTTGAATGCTTGTTTAGTAGTCAGAGTCCTTATTAAATAGAGCAAAGCTGATGTGCCTCTAATTATGTTTAGTGGTAGCAAAAGTCACATTTACAAAAAGCCATTTGAGAACACTTTCTCACAATATCCACAGATTTCTACAGAGTAATGCCAATTTAATAAGAATATGTAATGTAAAATAAGTGACTACATAAATATTCACCCCCTTCAAAGTGACTGACCTAATGTAACAGAGGTCCAACCAACTGTAGCTAGTAGTTGTGCAATTAGTGAAATGGGGATCACCTGAGTGCAGTGAATGTGTCTCAACTGATAGTAGTATATAAAGAAGATTGTGTCTGGAAGGTCCAGTCAATGGTGATCAGTATTCCTGGCTACCATTACACCATGAAGACAAAATAACACTCCAAGCAACTCCGAGGAAAGGTTTTTAAAAAGTGTAAGTCAGGGGATGGACACAAAAAAAATTCCAAGGCACGGAACATCCCACAGAGTTCAGTTAAATCCATCATCAAGAAATGGAAGGAATATGCCTAGATCAGGCCGTCCTCACAACCTGAGTGACCGTGCCGGACGGAGACTAGTGAGAGAGGCCACCGAGACACCTAAGACTACTCTAAAGCAGAGGTAACTACCAGACTATTTTACTCAAGTTAAAGTGAAGCTACTTTAGTTAAAATGTACTTAAGTAGAAGTAAAAGTACTGCTTTATAGATCTAATCAAGTAAAAGTAAAGATGCTTTGGTTAAAATATACTTAAGTAGAAGTAAAAGTGCTGCTCTATAGATCTACTCAAGTAAAAGTAAAAAGTGAGTCATTTAAAGTTCATAGAGTATTAAGTACTGAGTAGCTATTTGTGATCCCCAAGGGATTTTCAAGGTGAAATAATAAGATCTGTCTTTAATGTGCAATATGAACAAAAGAATATGAATCTCCAACAAGGTTGTTTATTTTAAGATGTTATGCAACCTTAAGTGAAACACAACAGAATGAAATGTGGGATCATTCTCTCACTTTTTGCTGCTGACCATCATGTGTTGTTGAAGTCAAACTTGTAACCAAACTTAGACCTCTTCATTTTGGCTTTTATTATTTATTTTTTACTCAGTACTTTGTGCTTTTTAAAATGTACTTAAGTAAAAGTAAAAGTAAAAGTAGTGATTTTAAAAAGTACTTAAAAAAGGGCAAGTATACAAAAAAGCTACTCAATTACAGTAACTTGAGTAAATGTCATTAGTTACTTTCCACCCCTGCTCTGAAGGAGTTTCAAGCTTCAGCAGCTGAGCTGGGAGAGGCTCTGCATACCTTTGCACAGGTTCTTCACCAGTCAGCTTCATGGGAGAGTGGCAAAGAGAAGCCACTGTTGAAGAAAGCTCATTAAATCTTGAGTAGAGTTTGCCTGGGCATGTCAGATACCATGGTCAAACGGAAGAAAGTTCTTTGGTCTGATAAGACTAAAAATGGTGCTTTTCGGTCATCAGAAATGATGTTATGTTTAGCAGACACCACACTCTGTACATCACCACAAACACACCATCCCCACTGTAAAGCATGGTGTTGGCAGCATCACGCTGTGGGGATGCGTCTTGGCAGCCGGCCCTGGAAAGGTAGAGGGCAAATTGAATGCAACAAAATAGAGGAAAATCCTGGGGGACAATCTTATTCAGTGTGCAAGAGATCTACGGCTTGGGAAAATATTTATTTCCCGGTGGCGAAAGCTACACAGAAATGAATTAAAAACAACTAGGTGAATGTTCTGGAGTTGCGGCGTAAAAGCCCAGACCTCCAACAGATAATTTGTGGCTGGACTTGAAAAGGGCTGTTCACCCCTGATCCCTGTGCAACCTGATAGAGCTTGAGCAGTTTTGCAAAGAAGGATGGAGTAAGATTGTAGTGGCCAGATGTGCAAGTCTGATTAAGACCTATCCACTCAGACTCAGTGCTCTGATTGCAGCCAAAGGTGGCATTGTAAGGGCATTATAAGCCATTAGCTCAAAACCATTGAGAAACTTCTAATGCCCAATTTCTGCTTTAAAGTTTAACAATCAAATAAGCAACATGTATGCTAAACACCTCTACCAAGTACACAACATGAGACTTTTAAAATCTTCACTGATTTAAAAATGTTAGTGAATTCACACATGATGACAAATTTAACATGTTGTTGTCATGGCTGTTTGTTTGTTGTACTTCCTTTCCCAGTCAGGTTGCTTCCTGATTGGCTATCATTCCAAGTGACTATCCATAGAGTGCGTGCTTGGCTGTCCTGGTGTTACCCCACATAACAGGATTTCAAATCGAAGTGTCCCTGATTGTCTTCTGAGCAGATTTGGGAGGATAAAATCACTCTTAACACACCTCACACCACAGGAAAACCTGGCGAGATAATCTTTAGAATCATCCGATAATCAGGCCTTTTCTGACTTTGGCTGGGGGGGGGGCTGCTTTGGCTGCTTTAACCCACTGTCTGCCAGATTTTCAATTATTGATCCTGTGGGAAGTTGACTGATTGAGTGGTTGATTGGAAAGATGTATGGCATTATAACAGCATTTTATGGCATCAAGACAGCAGCTGTCATATAAATATGCTGAATGTAGCTTATATTTGCAAAATGATATTCTAAATCTGGCAATAGAAAAAAACAAAAAGCCCTACTAGGCTCTTAGGATTTGGCGTGTAATGGTCTGCAGTGGTCAGGGTTTGGCTTCATACTTTGGTTTTGTGGTTACAGTTTGGTAAGAGTAAAGTTCAACTGGAAAAAGCAACATGAAGTTCCAGATTTATATTTTTTAGTTTCTCTTAAGAATTTTGAAAATATAGTTGTGCAAGTGACAGTTTGTACCATTTAGTAATATTTAGAAGAGGAAAACAGCACGAACACTTACAGTATACTGTATATAAAAAGCAGCACATGTCCGGATTTGAAAGTATAAAATACATGCAATGTAAAATCTGAAACACAATATAATAGGAGCTTTTAGGAGCAATGTAGGCATTTAAGATTATGGAGCCAGCTGTTGTAAGGGACAGCAGATGCTATGGTTATTCTTGCTCAAATATCTCCTGTTCAGAATAAATATTTATACTGTTATGGACCTAAAAAGAACAGAATGTAGACTAATGTATTTTAGAGCTTGGTATTTTGATAAATGTAAATAGGAAATTTATAGTGGAACTGCAACAATCTCCATCTTGTTATCTGCATTTCCACTAATGAATCTCGGCATTCCTTTATAGCTGCTGACCCGAGACTTGGTCCCTTTTATTACTCATGATATCAGTGCTTAAAGTCCGGCAGTTTTTCCAGGATGCCATGTCAGAATCCATTTTCATCCTTGTCCAAGAAGCTCTCATGAGCACTGGAATCTTTTGATGTGTGTGGCAGCAGCCTTGTAAGCGTTTGAACGTGCTTTATTAGCCAAAGAGCAGCATTCAGTGTGTGCGTTTGTGCATGTGTGTCATTTAGTGTCTCCAGAGAGCCCGGGTTACTGGGCCGTATGAGTAATGAAATGGGCTGTGCAGTTTTTCGCTCATGAGTTTGTGACAAGGTCAGGATGTTGTGCTGTGTTTTCGCAGCCGTCTGAGCGCAGTTACAGCCTCATCTGTCTCTCTCTCTTCCTCCTCCTACAGACAACTTCCTTCCATCCCTTTTCCACAGACTCACACATCTTATTCCTTTGAATCCGTTCAGTCTACCCCTAAAATATTATGGTAAAGCTGAGGTAAGCTTGTATGCTGCATCAAAAGAGAAATACACACTGTTCTGTCTCTTCCCATGTGCCTGTATAATCATCTCTGAATGTATCTCTAATTAATGCTGCTCCCTGTTTACATTGATGGAGATTATGATTGATGAATATGTTACTGTACATTTACGCCACCAATCTGGAGGATGCACACATGTAAGGAGGACAGATTAGTCTTTATATCTGCTTCTCTGTCTGGCTGATTATAACTGATTTTCTGTCATGCTAGTTATTTATGCCAAACAAGCAGAGTGCCAAGTGGTGGCTCTTTCAGCCAATATTCTTGATTCTCTGTATCTTTATGTATATGCTACTCTAAACAGGGCTGTAGGTCTTGATTTGGAGATTTCTCACTTTGCAATTCATTGCCTTTATTCGGTCTGGGCTAAAAGTTTACCCTGCCTTAAAATATTTAAAGACATATTTTGTCTCTTCCTCAGTTCCATGAATTTTTCACTACCTCAAACAAAGGACATTTTAAGAGAAAAGGATTGCATTGTTTCTTTGCAGTAATTAGTCAGAATCCTTGGCTTAAAACAGATACAGAAGCCCTACAGATAAATCTATAGCTCCGTTAATGCCTGCCTATTATTTTTGCCTCTTGAAATACATTTTTGTCTTTTTAATTTTCTTAATCCCACCCTTGTATATTGAACCAAAGCCTTATTCTGATTCTGAAATAAGGTATTGCTGACTATAAGGCTGCTTTACGGCTTTCTCATCTTTCTGTTTATCTCAGCATAAACTGGAAAAAGATTTACTAACACAGTTTTGTAGTGAAAACAGATTTTTACTAAGCAATGTCATTAAACAAAAATATGTAATGTCAAATAAGTAACTGCTTAAATATTCACCACCTTTAAAGTGACTGGCCTAATTTAAGGAGGAATTACAAGCTTCAGCAGCTGAGATCGGAGCGAGTCTGCATACAAGAACTGTTGCCTTGGTTTTTCACCAGTCCAAGCTTTATGGGAGTGACAAAGAGAAAGCCACTGTTGAAGAAAACTCATATTAAATCTTGACATAGAGTTCTCCAAAAGGTATGTGGGAGACTCCATGGTCAAGTGGGAGAAAATTCTTTGGTCTAATGAGACAGAAATTGTGCTTTTTTGCCATAAGACAAGATGCTGTGTTTGGCAGACACCACACTCTGCACATCACCACAAACACACCATCCCCACTGTGAAGCATGGTGTTGGCAGCATCATGCTGTGGGGATGCTTTTCAACAGCTGGCCCAGAAAGGCTTGGAAAGAAAGAGGGAAAAATGAATGCAACAAAATATAGGAAAATCCTGGAGGCCAATCTTATTCAGTCTGCAAGAGAACTTTGGCGTTGGAGAAGATTTATTTTCCAGTAGCGAAATGATATGACAAGGGAAAACTTGCATTATTCAAATAAGTCTCAATGAGAGGAGGAAGCGTTTGCTCCTCTGTTACGTCTGCCCTTAAAAACTCTTTTACCGTTGCCAGAATTAACATTTTCATTAGTCCAATGTTTGCTACTAGCAGGGAAACTAGTGGTTCAAAAATTAAAAGCTAGCATGAAAACTCACTCTGCCTGGATATAGTTTTAAAAAATAACTAATTGTGTTCAAAGTGATATTTATTATATAATATATATATATATATATATATATATATATATATATATATATATATATATATATATATATATATATATAAACACACTATATGTATACTGTATGTATACTGTATGTATATATGTATATTTCTATTCTATTTTGGGATCTTTTCTTGGATCAATTTTGTTTACATTTCAAAGGGCCAGACTTGACTTTTTTGCCACCTTTTCAGTCCTTTCTCTAAGGTTGCTGGCTGTTGAAGTTAAATGAGAGCAGCGTCAGTCTTACCAGTCAAAAGTAATAAAGGTTAAATGTGGTTTATGCAAAAAAAAAAAAAAAAAAAAAAAAAAATCACTTAAATGTGGCTGGTGTTCCTCATAACTCTCCTGTGATGCATCCGTTGGGTTGGGCTAACAACACCTTTAATACCTATAATTCAACCATTACACTATTATCATCTCTGAATAGAATCAAGTGTGTGCTCTTCCTTCTCAGCATAGCATTGCTCACCTTCAACATGAGTTGAAATGTATCTGGCCTAAATAAGTCAAAACACCTTTGTGTTTTCACAACCATAAGGAGAAAGAAATTCCACTTCCTGATGGCGCTCATTGCTCGTGGTTACGGCAATGGAAAGTACATGACATTCTTGGCTGTGGCTAGGATGTGAAACACTGAGGCAATGGTAATGACAACGCTAAAAGAAATGCTGGCAAGAAATTAAAACAAAAATGAAAGAAAAGTTGTTTGTAGTTGTTCGCAGTTTAAATATTTTCTTCTGGCGTGTTTTAGAATTATGAAGTTAACACTGGGTGCATAGTTTTTGATAAAATCAGATCCTTGTTTGATTTACATGAGAAACTGTTTTTTTATTGTTCTTCTGAGTCCTCATGTGCTTGGCTGAAGGTCATACTTTCATGTCTGTAACACAAAATTAAGCCACATCAATGCGGTTAGGTGTTGCATCTTAATAATGACCCAAACAAACAGAACAATATACAATGTTACTGCATATAACCACAGGTACGGAGCTGACATCCACCACATGAATACTAATCAGACTAGCTCTGGGCTAATATTACACTCAGAGTGTGCTATATGACCTTGCTGTCTGATGGTAACAATAAATTCAGCCACTGGCAAACACTTTCCTGACTGCCAGTGAGTTTTTGCAGAGACTTTATGTAATTAGGTATAAAACCACTGTGACATTGCCACAGGTTTGTGGACTACTTTTTAAACCTAAAAGTTTTGCATTGTGGCTGTTGTCTTGTGTTTTTCTGTACCAGGAGTAATCGTATTTTGATGAGATGGTTGACCTGAAGGATAGCAGTAACTTAACAACATGGTTAAAAATTCTTAGACATTAACCTTAATGATTAATTATTTTTTAACCATTTTGTCTCACCTGGACTAACTGGCTTAAAGAGTTTGTAAAACATCAACCCTGTGAAGCACAGTTAAGCTCTATACATATTTTTTTCAGGAATTACTGGACTGGACTGGAATGTGTGTTGTAACGTAGTAATGTCACCTTATTTTAAAATAAGTAATGGGAAAATAAAGACAAAAGAAAAAACTAAATGGAAATTAAAACTCACAGATTTTTATTTGTGACACACATTAAACAATAATAAATTAGACTTTTTGCAAAAACTTGTTCTCCTGTCTCTTGGGGACCAAAAAGTAAAAAAAATAAACATTCTGTGACAAAATAACTTCAAAAAAATTCACATATTAACTAAAAAGGTCTTGAACTTTTTTTGTATTGGCTCTATTTGCACCATTATTCAAAGCAGTTCCTGTCTGCAGTGACACAAAGGGACACGTCACAGGCTCTTTATCTCTCTTTGAGCTAAACAGGCCGTCTCCTCCAGGATCTGCACAGTAAGAATAGTGCAGTTTGACAAAGCATGATGCAACGATAGAACAGCCTGCCATTGGTTGTCGCAGCCCTTACAAAGCATTTTGGGACACAAAACTGTGTAATCGTTAGCTGCTAGCAGCAGAAACAATCAAAAATTGATTAAAATGGATAAAAAGACATTCAATACAGGGTTTACTGGTATGGATTTAATCTTTAAAGACCCCGGGAAGTCACCCAAATTCCAGGCTTGCTAGAAAAGCTTTCGTAATGAATTTGAAGACATATATAGTGTCATTATAACAGCTGAATTGCAAGCTTCAAGAGGGGGGAAAAGTAAGAGGCTATGATGTATGGTTCATAAGTTATGTATCATTTTATAACCTGTGTTACTTCTTGTCGCATATGACAATACTGGTCTCAGTAAATGCTACTTAATGCTAACAAACCAATAAAATAATAGTCTGATTTTACTCACCTGAAGTAGCACAAACTGGAACACATGCCTTGCACAGTATGTTGTAAAAGTAATTTTAAAGCATGCTCACTGTCCAATTCATTAAAAATCTGTTAAACACACTACAATGATGTACTCAAATCTTGGGAGTAGGGATGTGTGCAATTGACGAGCAAAATAGTACATTTTTTTACATCAAATTAGCCAATAAGATTTAGTTAAACTCCTTATCATTTTTTCTAAATGTATAAATTCAGACCTGAAATCCCATTTACATTCTTTTAAAACTGTCATGAAGCCTCCTGCCACTAGTAGCCGCTGTAGCTTCAGTAAATGGCTGTTGCCTTCCTGTCAGAGCTTTCCATCCCTCTTCTCAAGATGTTCACATGCGAAGCTGAACAGTTATCATCTCACAGGAACAGCCCAGTAAGGCAGTATTCTTAACTAGAAAATGGAAATAAAGTTGTGTGTAGATTTTTGAGGGTAACACTGAGGTTAGTCTCTCAGCTGAAATAATGCTAAACCACATTAAAGACATATTTATCTGCAAGGAAGACCAAAGGCTGGAGGAGCTATCTGGTAGCTTTGGCCACACTCTACTCAGCATACCAAAATCACATCATGTACCCACTGACAAAATGCCCCGTCTTTAGACTTGGTAAAACACATTTTAAATGATAGTTTAGCAAAATAGGGAAATAGCTGCCAAGAAATATCACAATTAGGAGTTTAAGTTTAGTCACTGAATTAATGAAAAATCTAGCAGATAGTTAGTAGAATCACCTATATTTCATAGTGACTACTTCTCTCATTAGCTATATTTTTAAGTGTAAAACTGATGAGATATATTAGAATATAACCACTGTATAGGGGGCATGGGAGTTTTTTCTTTTTATTTCTAATGTAAAGTTGTAATGTAGATTTGTAATGGAATTGTGCATTTTGGGTCTGTTTTGGATTTCATGCACTGATGTAACCAGTCTTTGGTTGCTGTTATGAGTTAGAAGTTTTAGCACTTCTTTGTTGGCCTAATTTTTCAGCCCTGGAGGTTGCCTCATGCTTTTTTTGGTCCATCTTCTCTGAGGCTCTATTAGGAGGCATTACACTGTAAGCAGATCACCAGTGAACCAGAATATTCACTGACCTCTTCAAGGCACAAAATGTGCAGTTTTGTGTGCAACATGCCTGACATTTTGATGACAAAAAACAAACATCAAATGCAAAAGACTTTTGTTACAAGTGGCATCTACTTACATACTACAGCTGGAATTCATGAGCACTTGTGTTTTTCTACACAGTGGGGAGTCATAGAAGAGGTTTTGTCCACATATGTTCATGTACAGTCAACTTTTGAAATAATTGACCCTTATGTGAAACCTTAGCTGTCCATCACAGAGATGAATGTGATGCATGCCACCGTGTCTTTGTGTTGATCATGAAGGCATGCAGTCTAACACCTGATGCCAGCCTTTTCTCCACTTTGAGGATGTGTCAGTCACATCTGCCAGTCACATCTGTTGTCACTATTAGTGTGGTTGTGCCTTTCTATATATCTTTCCAATTATTATTTTTTGACTGTAGTCTGCTTGTCTAATACATTTGGGTGCATATGACTGTGTATGTGCTAACATGAGGGTGCAGCATGCTAATGGAAATTGTAATAGCGCTAGACAGGGATTAGCTGATATGACCTGAAGCAGTGGAGGTAGCAACTGGTAGCTACTGTGAATCTAGCAAAGGTAGCAGGCCAGAAGGGGTGTGCTATTGTGGCCTAGCAGCACATACATTATTCATTAGTTCTTCTTGCATGGCTGGTAATAATGATTTGATCAAATCTGGCATGGTAGGTGGTTGGGTGGGGGAAATGGGAATCCTGACTATGACTATGTGCATACCTTTTTTTGTCCTCTTCCAATACTGTATGCTCATGAATTTCAATATGATATATTTAGCAAGAGGTATGACAGGAGGGAGTGATATGGGAAACCAATCTCATTCCTTCATCTTTGAACTGACACTGACTACCACACCCTCACGCACACACTGTGTAGCATTTGATAAGGATTGAAAGGTGGAGTCTATTGTGCTGAAGGCCAGCTCAGGTGTGCAGGAAGGCAGGGGAACAAAACAGGCTTAACTTACAGTGCTGCAAAAAAAAAAACAGTCTGTTTATCGAACAGAAAATGCATCAGTCAATTGCCTTTGTTGTTCTTTTACTCCGCTGTCAGGAGAGCAGACTGCGTGGCTAAGAACAAACAATGAGTGTGTTCACATTACAAAGGCAGTACGCAGAAAGATGAGTGCAAAACTGAGCAGAACAACTAAACAAAAAGAAACCCCCGCTATCCTGATGTTTCCCCAGCACCTCTTCTTAGCTTACATAACATCCTCCACCTGCTGCTGTTATTATTACCTCCTATGTATTCTGCCTGTGCCAACATGCAATCACAGTCATAGCTGTCCTTAAACTATCACCAGTTCCCTCTCGCTTCTTGGATAATTTCATTACAGCCCAATAACACTGTGTTTGGGTAGGAGTGTGGGAACTGGTTGTCTAAGTCATCCTCTTGGATTGGTTATTTCCTGTTTCAGCTGGCTCTGAGCAGGACGGACTGTCTACAGTTCATTTGTTAGATAACACAGAAAGAAATCAGGAGGAGAGAAGGGGAGAGGAAAAATGTGATGACTACACAGGTGCTAGCTGACTGTCAGGCAGACTGTTAAAGACAAGAAGCTCTGCAGCAGTATCATCTGGGTTAGGTGCTAAAATGTCATTAAGTACCTCGGGGTAAAAAGTCATAAATGTGTGTGCTGGAGTTGCACTATTGTGCACTTTTGTCAGTGACTTTCTCCTGGTGACTGTCTTTTCTCTCCCTCATGGAGGCTGTGCCAGGTCCTTTTGTCTGGTGGATCTGTTTCCTTTCCTGCCCTTTGTCCTGACATGTTTGCTTCTATAAATGTTAAATACTCCCAAACCAGTTATTTCAGGAGCTTTACAGCGAGGTAGACGGAGACAATGGGAAGTCATCAGCGTCTTATGTAATCTGCCCTGTTTTTCTCATAAAAACCCTTCTCCTCCAGCCAAACTTTTTGTTAAATCATTTAGTAATCCTGAGAACTCTCATCAATATTTTGTCTGAGATTATAAAGCATGCTGGCTCCAGAGAGAAGAAAAGTGATGGATCAAGGATACCTTCAGATTTCTTTGTCATTTTCCAAAGACTGGCGCTGTTGTAGGCCAAGTTAAGATGTCTTTGCATTTCTTGTCGTTGGATCCAGACATTTATCTACACCGAGGTCAAAATAGTTTGTGATTTTTTTTTAAACTGGTTTGTATTTTCATTTAGTTTTCACTTTTTAGTTCTCAATTTTAGTTTAGCTTTAATTAGTTTTCAATACTAGTTTGCTAGTTTAATTTTGATTTTTTTTAAAAATGCTTTGTATTAGTGTAGTTTTTTATCAGTTTTAGTGTCATTTTTCAGTTTTTCAGTATTATGGACGCTTGTCTGATACAAAAGCTAAAAGGATCAGGAAAAAAAAAACATATCTAAAACATATATTTAGATAATTGTACTCTCTGCTGAAGTTTTATTCCAAATTTGATATTTGAATACAACTCAAAACCTAAAACTGCCCACCAACCAGGCTTGGGTCACTAGGGAAAGTGGGGCCAAGTAAATTCACTTGAATATTAGAGGTTAAAGTTCAAATTCATTATTGGAAATATGTTGGAGAAAGTTTAAATACATGCTTTTTATTCATGTGTGTAGACAGACTTGAAGATACAACATGTACATTTTTTGCACTTGTGTACTATGTTAATTTGAAGAATTTTTTTTTTTTTTTTTGGTTTTACAGTATTTAAAATAAAGTATATCCTAATATTTTCAAAGACAGAGAAATTCTTAGTTTTTATTATTGTAACAGGACATGTTTTTTAATGGAGGCTACCATAGGTTGCAAGTTCAACTCCTCAACCTCACCTCTGCAACAAGAAATCCCCCACACTTGGCACATGGAAGCGACACCAGAGAACATCCTTGGATCCTAGAGCAGTCCTGCATGGGTCCAATTTTGCAAACCTGCACCACAGAGCTCAGAACCAAGACCTGACCCATTTCACAAAATTTTCCCCTTTCAATACCTGGGTCTGCCTGGACCCATGAATAAAAGAGCGCTGCCCAACCCGACCTGTGATTACACACAGTGGACACATACAGCCACTCACTTTTGTTTAAAGTGCTTTATTTTCTTGCAGCTTTGCATTCAGTATCTTAACAAAAAGTGTGGAAGGCTACTGCCATTCTCTGATATTCAGTCCTTTGCATGTTACAGATAAGCAGTGGTAAGTACGCTTTGCTTTCTGTCATGCATTCAAATACACACTCACACATGCTTGCATACATCACTGAATACATGCTTATGTTAAAACAACTGCCAACTTGAATAAAGTATAACCAAAGGTTGTAAAGAAATGAAAAAACTCAAAACTTAGAACAGTGTGCAACATAGGCGCTTTGAGAGTAATTCCCTCAGGCTACTATGGCGCCTCAAAGCTTCAAGGAAATAATTCTTGATAGTATTTGCTTATTTTGATGTAAAAAATGATGCAAATCATTGCCATATAGCCTAAATGTACTAGACATTTTCAGTGCTGCAGGTACCTGACCTAGTGCAGGACTCTACATGCACATTCTGGGACCTCTTCCAGCTTGAAAGCGAAAGTGCACTTTCAAGTGAATTTCTCCCGCATTATGAAAAATTTATGATTGAAAAACAAAACATTGGCTTTCTTTTAAGTAAATATGACTTTGGACACACCATTTTATTGAACAGAGTCCTCAATTCAAACAAGAAGTGAACAGTGGAGATGGGTGGAGCTGGGCAGCGCTGGTCTGTCCTCGTCAGGTCATGTTTTTGTTTTGGTTGAAAGCTCCCTGGTCGCCGAATTTTACATACTTTGTATAGTCCATAAGTCAGAGTCCCAAGATCAAATTTCCCAATAAACAGGCACCTCCAAAATGTAAATCACTGTAGATACATATATCATGAAGGACATGCCCATCACCATGCTTCTATCAAAGACTAAAACTAAGGAATTGTGTCTATTATTTTGCTTTATTGGCTATGCATCAACCACGTAATCCACACAACTTTTACAAGGCCGCTTTAACGCTTGTGCCCTCTTGTATCAACCTCTTGGATGAAATACAATAACATTCAGTGTATTCAAATCTACAGTGTGTATGTGTGTCTGATTGTTCATTGGTACCAAAAATAACAAGTGCAATTCACCAAAAAAATGCTTTTGTTCACGAAGACAATGAGAAAAGTTTCAAAAGTGAAACCATTTGTTACTAAATGAAATGCTCTCATGGATGTAATTATTCTATTTCTACCAGACACAATGATTGCTGAATTCTTCCAGACTTCTCACTGTTTGTATTTACCCGTCACATGCACCTGTTTGCTTTGAATACAAAGCCAAATGGTCTACAAGAATAGGAAGCTGCATACATTTTGACAGAGAGTAAGTACATGAGGAGACTGAGCAGAAAAATGAAATAGAATTTTAGTTTCTGTTGACATTTTAATACTTTTTTGATTAAAACTGGGTCGCTATAAGAATTATTACTGCTGTGGATCGACTACAACTACTGGCAGTAAAGGAGCAGGCTACAAACTTTTCAAACCCACATTTCTTGCCTACAGGTGGTGATTTCTTCATACTCAGAAAAACAGGAGCAAGTACAAACTATAACCTGAGGATTCTTTCCTTTATTTGGAGTCTCCTCTACAAAAATCCTGGTGGGTTTGAGAATAGTAAAGGGAAGATGAGTAGAAGAAATACAAGAGCAGAGCAGCTTAACATGAGCTACAGCTGCTCTCATGGAAGGTGTCCAAGAATGTGATAGATTCTTCTTCTGGTTCCCTACACCTCTCTGTCCACCTTTTTCACCTCGCTATTCACACTCCATCTCTATCCAGTGTGTTAAATCCCTGTTAAATGGTAGGCATTTCAAGAATGCATTTATATCTGTATTGTCAAAGTTTGTATTTTCTTTCCTTTAGAAATTCTCACCTCTGGTAGATAAGTGTATGTATTTATTTGTAGGGGAGCATGTCTGTGTGAGCGCTTGTATCATTTTCTGCTGTTGCATGCCTGTGCTTGACCACTGTATCCATGTGTCTTTGTTGTGCAGAACTTGAGGCCAGAAAGCCAGCAATTAAAAAGAGGACTGGGACATCTAAAGGCTTACAGGCACAGACCCAGCACACACGCTGGCAGTCAATTGGCAAGCCGGGGGAGGTGAAATTGGAGCGAGAGAAAGAAAGAGAGAGGGAGCAGAGATGAGAGAGGAAAGGAGGAGGAGGGCAGGGTGAGAGCATGTGGGAGAGAAGGGGAGAACCAAAACGAGGAGAGAAAAAAGAAAAAAAAAAAAAAGAGGGCGGGCTCAGACTCAGGCAGTGCTCACACACCCTCTCCTCTGCCTTCAGTCTAGTCTGGGTGTGCAAGAGGCAGCATGTGTGAGTATGTGCTGTAATGTGTGTGTGTAGAGCTGAGAGCTGCGCAGGAGTCCGGGAGACGTCTCATTGATGCCAGGATTCCCCTGTTTGCTCCCGGAGAGGACACGTGCTGACGCTGTTTTAACCACCACAGGGAATTAACTGGTGCTTACACTGGAACCACTGGGAGCTTAAGGACAGGTAAGAGATGCCTGACTTATTTATTGATGTTTTGAGAGATTTTAGAGTGGAAGAGACGGAGATGCTTGGAGATGAAACATAACTGGATTTATGTTGCACAGTGAATGAATGGCAGTTTTTGTGAAAATGAAGTGGAGTTACAAGTTCAAGTCCTTGCTTTTTTTGCTGCACAGTATATATGAGAGTTTGTATGAGTATGTGTGTAATTACTGTGTCTATACCTATTTAAAGGATGGCGTGGTTTCTTGCACAAAGACCCCTGTGTGTGACTGTAACTTCTTTCCACTGCCAGTACAGTATACTACTGTTTCTCTTAATGGACTCTGACTCTCTTTCTCTTGTGGATAGACGCTCATTCACTCTTCAAATATATACATGAGTAAAAAAATGCATGAAATGGACCTTTAATAAAGTTGCTCTAATATTTCTGCATGTGCTTGTGTGATGATGAAAGGCCTTTATCAATCATTAATGCCCTCACTGGGAGCACCTTGCCTCCAACAGTGAAAGAGATTTAGAGATAAGAAATACCTTTACAGTGGTCTGGCATGGCAGTAACTGGGATTTCCCGCCATTATACAAACTGTACAGCTCAAAGGGCAAACACAGCAAAGCATGCTACTTCAGTGTGTTTATTTGATTGGGAGATTTAAGTGCAGAGGAGCTGAGATAACTGAAGATAAAGTGAGATATCAAAGTCTTAAGATGTACTTGGAGTGATTACAGCTAGTTAAAAGCCTGTTAAAGTGCCACAGTAGTAGAGAAATGGGAGTACAGTGCAGGTCAGTTGAATTATTTTGTCTTTCTATTGCCATACTCAGACTGATTTGTGTCTGATAAAGATATTTTGGTACTTTCTGCATGTCTGTTTGTTTTCTGTGTTGTGTGAAAATACTGATAGATGACAGGAGAGAGCAGAGACAGGATAGAAAAGACAAAGAGGGAGACCTGTAAAGTCTTGAGGCAACAGCAGTTTTGGCTCTGAGGACTTGGCAGAGAGCGACACTAGCCAACAATAGAGAGACTGAGTGTGAGAGAGGAGATAGGAGTTGTAAGTTAAAACAGACACAAAAAAAGAAGAATTGGCACATGTGCACTTGTACTTTCCGCTGCATACTACAGACGTTTCTACCATCTGCCACTCACGTCTGTGTGCAAGTGGAGGTGTCAGGTCTCAGCTGTGCACAGGGTCGTCTTTAAACAGACAGACAGATGAGGAATTTTCAAAGGGCACCAAGTCTCTGCTGTCCTTACTCCTCCTGCATGTTCAGGTTTTTCTCTACAAGCAAATTAAAGCAAAGATTTTCTGGCTTACTGGTGGGGGTGTAGCCTCACTGTACAATTAAAGTTTGATTCAAATTAGGGGCAATTCGAATTTATGAAATAAATATCTATTGAAATACAAAGTTTTTTAAAGCTGTAATTATATGCTTTTCATGCCTTTTATTTTTAGAGAAGAGAGTGGATAGTGTTGGAAACAGGGATGAGAGAGTGGGGGAGAGACATGCTGGAAAGAAGCCACAGGCCGGACTTAAACCCTGGCAGCCCTAGTATATGGGGTGCAACCTAACCGCTAGGCCATCTACATCCCAATGATACTCTCTTTTTAACCGGCACCACCAGTTATTCAACCAACCAGCTACCTTACAACCTCAAATTAAAAAGGATTTAGGGATGTGCTTTCAGGGACGATTACTCTTCAAAAGTCACTGGCCATTATACAAAAGAAAGTGAGCAAATTTTAGTAATTTATTTTACTTGACAATATAAAATAAAATAGATTGCTTAATTGACCATTTTCAGTGAAATAGATCGTTTCTAAAGTGAAGAGAAGGCGATTAGTTTCATAGCAGCTCTACACTCTGTAACACATATACAACTCATATTAAAAAGCAGATTTAACATCAGAAATAAACATGTTTACAGACTGGTTTTTAAAAAATGGTTTCAATAGTTAATGCTTTTATGGGTACATGCTGTATGGAGGCTAATTTTTAATTTTTAATTTTTAAAGTTTGGGTTTAAATAAGGATATTGATTAATGCAGCAGCAGCTGCTGCATGATAAGCTAGCATGCTGTAGCTGTTGTCCCAATCTTTTTGTTTGCTACTGTTGATATAAATTTAGTTTGAGACGATTCCAAAATGACTGGATGGATTGGACTGAAAAGTCACTCAGGCTTTGTCCAGTATTTTCTACTGCCCACAATTCATTATGACGGTTATTTTAAATTTTGTCTAAACTTTAGTCTTTCTATTATTTTTTAGAAAACCTAATTTTTTGTTAACGAATTAGTTACTCTTCAAATGGAAGGAAGATTATTGCCAATCCCTTTAATAAATACAGAAACTTTCAACCAATGTTATAGATACTGTTTGTTATTAATAATGCACAGGTTTGACATCAGTATTGGCCATTATCAACCCTTTTAACATACTTTGGCCATCTGCAAATAATGTAGGCTTTAACAGATGTTAGTGGCAGATGTTTATATGTTGTGTCAGATCAGTTTAATACTGGCTTTGAGCACACCTAACAGCTGATTCAGAGAACAGATTGATTACTGGACAGAAGATGTGACTGACTGAATTGTGATTTTAAACATCGGTATCGGCCCTGATTTTAACAATCTGTGCATTTCTATTGTTTCTATTATTTTAGAGTAGAGGTAAAAAAAAAACAGTTTTCCATAATTTGACTTCAATCACATAAAAAAGAGTTAAAAAAAAAAAAAGAATCATGATAAAATTGTTGGGGCACAGATGGCCAAGAGGTTGGGTCGTGCCCCAAGTATGCAGGCAGCCTGCGGCCTCTTCCTGTATGTCTCACCCCAATCTCTCATCCTTATTTCTGCCCTCCTCTCCAAAGTAAAAGCACGAAGAGCCCCAAAAAGTATATCTTTTTCATATCAGTCAAGCCTGTTGAATTGAACTGAATAAGATAAAAAAGACTTCAGCTAACGTAGGTCTGATGGTCCAGCCTTAAACTCTACTGACTTATTTGTTCTTACAGCAAATTTTTACAGCTGATATAAGCAGATTTTATAGCCAGGACATTATATATTGCTACAATTATCTGCAGAAATGATTGTCTGCCAGTATATGTTACTGACTTTTGAAGCCATAAACCAGTATCTATTGATATTGATATACCAATAACATTATGCATCATCAAGCCATTTTTCCTTGATTTATGATGAGGATGTCTTTAGAAATACAACACAACACAATATATTTACCACTCACTATGTAATCCAGATTTGATGGTTTCTTTACAAGCCAATAAATCAATATGAGGATTCATAAAAGCTTTATATTGGCAAAGGCTGTATTTGGGTTGAGCTGTTATCTAAGGAGTTTTATATAACTTTGATATCAACTCATTTGGCATTGTAAAGATAAGGAAAAAAGGAGCAAGAAATCAAACCACCTGATGAAGGACTGACCTAATCTATTGACCTAAACTTTCTTTCACCTCTACTGAATACTAAATCGTGGATTTCTGTCCTAACATTGGTATTCTTTTTTGATTGTAGGAATGAAACAGTGTAAGCACTTGTAGGTCAACCATGACACATAATCAGCTTTATCACCTCTGCTCTAACCCTACATAGCAGTGTTTGTTTTGATTTTAAGAACACATTTTATAAACTAGAACCTCTCTCCCTCTCTCTCCCTCTCTCTGTTATCTTTTCTCCGTGTTATCTTTCTTGCTACAATTCACTGCTCCAGTTACCGCCATGAGGAAGTTGAATATTGGCAGGGTGTTTTGAGGAAGTGATCCGTAAAAGGGTTTATGATGGCAGATTAGAAATGGTGTGTGTGTGTGAGTGCCTATATGTGCACACCCTTTTTTAAAAAACTGACAAAGACTTAGCAAAAGCCTGAGGTTGTGATAAAGAAAGGGAAAGCCATTAACTCTTCTACTCTGCTCCACACTGCTCATCTAGTGTGCATTCACTACGTGCATGTTCAGGACACAGATAGGGTGCATCCGCGCAGCCATGTGCTCCATCTGTGTACAGTAAGCTAATATAGTATGTGAGCGTGAAGGGGGGGATGGGGCTGTGCTAAGTGAGCCCCTGTCAGTGTGTGAGGGTTTGTATTGTGTTTGAGTGTACTGACCCAGATTGATACACTGCTCTCATGTGAAGGCAGCTCACCTACAGTGCATACAGGTAGGCAGATCCTCTTTTACACACTTCCAGCCTCACTTTAAACACCCACACGCTCCAGCTCTTGTGTTGTCTCGTAGCACTTACGCACATTCATGAAAACAAGCACTTTAACCTTTACCTTTACTCTAAACAAGCAAGTGCAGGCACACACATATGCACAAAGACTAAACACAAAGGTGGAGACTCTGCCGCCTATATGCTTACCTTATACTAATCCTTTCATGCGAGGCTCATACAGCGCTCCATGCTTCTTATAACACATTATATTGATGGAAAAAATGATAATGATCAACACAAGCAACAACATCACAACTCAAGCTCACTACTTTGACCTTGTGGCACATCAGCAAACGCCTTCTCCTCATGATTACAGACACAGTCCATAAGACGCAGTTTGATGAGCATGTGGCGGGAATGATAAAGGGATGATGCAATTAACATGAAAGGGATGATCCCCACTCTCTCCCTCTCTCACTTTCTCAAAGCTTCATCCCTCGTCCTCAGTGGTCCGTTTATTTCTGCTGTTAAGCAAATATAGGGCTTATGCCGCCCCCTCGTCTGCCCCCCCCATGCAATCAAGCTGTTTAAATGTTTGTGTTTGACCGTGTGCCTGTGGGTTCCCTGCATGTCTGTCTTCTTCTTGTGTTTGTGTCTCTCACTCTCCCAGTCCTCCACTGCTGTCACTTGCAGCCCGGTCGCTGACGGTTGTTGTTGAAGTCTGTTTTGGGAAAACCAAGAAATCTGACAGCTGATGTCGCAGGGACACAGATTTTTTTCTTCTTCTCTTGTTTTACTCTGTGTTTGATTCAGGTGCTTTTTCTGTAGTACATTCATTTTGAGGTAGGGGGGAAGTTTACAGTGTAGATCACTGGTTCTCAACTGGTACAGACTCAAGATTCACCAACAACTCCTCCACTAGAAAATGCGACCCAAACTTTTGATATTTTGCAACTGATCAGATTCATTTAGTGAGAAAAGCACGGTTTGGACCTCAGATAGTACAAAACATAAATCAAAGAGACAACAAAACAAGTATGTTTTAAAAGAGTTTGAACATTTTGATGCAAATTTTGTTTCCAGGCACACCTTCAAAACCCACTTAAAAGATGTAGATGACCGAAAAAGCCAAAGTAATCAAAGTAATCAAGTTTCAAATTTCCTAATGCCACTATACCAGGATTTTAAACTTCAGTATGGCACTGAAAATCTAAGCATATCTATACCTGTTGCGATACCAGAGCAACTAAAATAAAGTCTCAGCCCTCCGATTTAGGGTTATTTCTTGTTTTCAATTGCAGGCTTTTTTCTCAGGAATTTGGATCATTCTTTTTTTATTGATATTTATGCCCTCATTTATACTCCTTATTGATCCAAGTCCTTATAGATACTGCTATTGATACTTTTCTGCTGTTTTTGGAAGAGAAAAAAACATTTTTTTTTTCACCAGAAGTGGTATAAGATGAGAAGACCTTGAGTTAAAAGGTGGCGCAGATGGTTAGGTCGCTTGCTCCATGTATGCAGGCACCCTGGGTTCAAGTCCAGCTGGTAGTTTCTTTCTCACATGTGGTATTAAAAAAACTGAAATAATGATATCTTTATTTCAGACCCAGAAAAAATAACTTTGTCTTAGTGAGACATCCTTCTACAGCTTACAAGGGACAGATATGGATGTTGTTTATTTTAAGGATGCTTCAGTGAAATACTTTGAAGTCCATGGGATTTTGGACACTGCTTATGTGTCTGAGTGTTATTGTTTTTGGACTTGGAACAAACCTTTGAAACTATGAGCAGTTGTGTAACAGACAGTGTCTGGGTGAGTCAGTGTGAGCGTCGTGTCACTCTGACGTGTTTGCTTTACACTATGTGCGTCGGTTCGTAATGTCACCTGCCCGGTTGAGCAGGACTACAGCAGTTGTTATGTGGGGAGTGTGCGTGTAACATCAGGTGAAGAACATTCCCCTTTGTTCCAGATCCCTCAACATCAACCTCCTGTAGAGGAGAAGATGCAGGAGGAGTAGGGGAAGCAGCAGAAGGGGATGCCTCTAATTTGTAGAGGGGTCCAGACGGGGGGAGGGGTGTCTCAGAGCTGACATGAGCAGGCATGTGCCCTCATTCATTTCCTCTTTTGTCTCCTCAGTGTCTGCTGATAAACTGGGAGTTTCTTCCTTCCTTCCTACTCTCCCTCCTTTTCTTTCTCTCTTTCTTCTTGCTTGCTCTTTTTCTCCCTCTTTCTCTCTGCTCTATCACCCCCTTCTTCCTTCCTCTCCCAATGTGTCACCATCGCCATCCCTGTCATGCCTGCCCATTATCTCTGATCAGTGTTGCGTCCCAGCCCACACATCGCTCTGGCTGCCAACTGATGATGTACAAATGTGTGTGAGTGTGTCAGTGTCTGTGCATCTGCATCTTATTATATACAGAGCCTACAAAAATATTTACCCCCTTCAATGTTGTACATTTTATTGATTTTCAATCATTTGATCTGGCTTTTTTACACAAAGTGAAAGAAAGATTTGGACAACATAATGCAAATTAAACAAAAATGTGTCATGTAAAATAAGTAAATGCATAAATATAAACCGCCTTTGACTGACGTATAAATTTTTTCCCCCACTCCTATGTGCCATGTTCTTTCCATTTCTTGATGATGGGTTTAACGGAATTCTGGGGGATGTTCAGAGCCTGTGAAATGTTGTATGTATCCATTCCCTGACTTAAACTTTCCAATAACCTTTTCTCTGAGTTTCTTGGAGTGTTCTTTTGTTTTCATGGTGTAATAGTAGCCAGGAATACTGATTAACCAATGACTGGGCTTTCCAGACACAATTGTCTCTATACTAAAATAACTTGAGACACATTCACTGCACTCAGGTGATCTCTATTTCACTAATTGTGAGAAAACTAGTACCAATTTAACTGGGTTGAATTGGTACTAGTTAAGTATAAGTCAGTAGTTAAGTAAGTCAGGGAATGGATACATACAACATTTCACAGGCTCTGAACATCGCCCAGAATTCTGTTAGATCCATCATCAAGAAATGGAAAGAACATGGCGCATAGGAGTGGGGGAAAAAATGTATACAGCGTAGTATCACAATATATTGTCTGGTGATATATCGAATCGTCTCGTCAACCAAGTATCAATTTTTTTCAGAACTGAACTGAAGCCTATGATAATGGAAAAATAAAATCAATTGTTTGGACAAGTGTTCATCCAATGAGGTCGGCAGAGGTGACGGCCATAGAGTAGGAGAAGATTAGCAAAACAAACATGGCAGCACCAGGGGAGGGACATGACACATGGGGTTTGCAAGAAGTGCCACATGAAAATCAAATACTGCAGAAATACGAACAACATGAGGGCAAGACTATTACTAAATCAGCTAAACAGTTGAAAAAATGGTACAGATCGCAATATATTGCACTAAATGGTATCGCAATACTCACTGTATTGCAAAATGTTTAAAATCGCAATAATATTGAATTGTGACTCGAGTATCATGGTAATATGGTATCGTGGGGCCACAAGTGATTCCCACCCTTAATGGCACATGTGTAAATCTGCCTAGATCAGGCTGTTCTCACAAACAGAGTGACTGTGCAAAAAGGAGACTAGTAAGAGAGGCCATCAAGACACGTATGGCTACTCTAAAGGGGTTACAAGCTTCAGCAGCTGAGCTTGAAGAGACTCTTTATACCAGAACTGTTGCCCAGGTTCTTCATAAGTCAAAACTCTATGGGGGAGTGGCAAAAGAACGCCACTGTTAAAGAAAACTCATATCAAATCTTGACTAGAGTTCACCAAAAGGCACGTGGGGGACTCCACAGTCAAATGGGAGAAAGTTCTTTGGTCTGATGAGAACAAAATGGTGTGTTTTGGCCATCAGGCAAGACACACCATACCACCACAAACACATCATCCCCACTGTGAAGCATGGTGGTTGCAGCATCATGATGTTGGGATGTTTCTTGGCAGCCAGCCCTGGAAGGCTTGTAAAGGTAAAATGAATGCTGCAAAATATAGGAGAATCCTGGAGGACAATCATATTCAGTCAGCAAGAGAACTACGGCTTGGGAGAAGATGTATTTCACAGTAAGACAATGGCCTGAAGCATATGGCAAAAGCTGCTCAGAAATGGTTTAAATAGGTTTTTTTTTGTTAAAAAAAGCCAAATTATGTTGACCATGATTGATTTAAAGAATCATTAAAGGGACAAAACATCCAAGTGGGTGATCATTTTTATAGGCACTGCTGCAATACAGAAGGTAAAGTCTTAAAGATTTTCAATCCTGGCCTCAATTCAAAAGCTCATCAGGGTAAAAAAGATGAAGGAAGATGAATGTACACAGTTTTGTTGACTGAGCATTAACGATGAACGTGTGCAATGCAAACAAGCAGAAAAGTGCCATTCTAAAGAAGTACAACTTAAAAAAATGTTGAAACAGGAGTAAATGTTGAAGCATGGTTTTGTGGAAAGATGAAGCAAGAGTTGAGATGCTACCCGAATAGAAAGCTGCTGTTAGACTTCAAGAGTAAAAGAGTGGAAATACATCCATGTGTGAAGTGCTGAGTAGGGATTTAGGAGAGGAATTACTGAGCGTGTGCAAAGAGTGTCTTCAAAGATTGTCTTTACGCTTTGTTTGCACCAGGGAGATTGGGCCTTCCTGAGATACATGCTTTTTTTTTTTTTTTTTTTTAAATCTCTGCCTGGAAATCTCTTACACTCCCTACTTTATGTGCTATTTTGGACAAGTTTACATCCACATGCCTGTGTGATAAAAGCAGAAGAAACAAGCTATGAGGCCACTGTCTCTCGTTCATTCTCCTCGACCTTTCCTTCAACCTCCACATTACATTACATAAAGAGAAAGCTGACCAGCATTTCAGCGCTCATCACATAGTCACACTTCACGTTTCTGCTCATTGACCTGGAAGCGATACAGTGGGATCGTACAAGGCGGTCTCAAAAGCCTTTGTGTGCATTTCTAAGTGTGTGTGAGTGCAAATACAGTATGTATGTGAAATCATATGAGTGTGAATGTGGATATAGGGGGAGGGTTGACAAAAGTAAGAAATGCAGGCTTTAAGGCAAAGCTGGTTGGATTTTTTCTATCTTTGGATCGAGTTTCTTGGGGGATAAAATCCCCAGTGGTGAGTGCAGTCTAAGGTTTCTATCAGACTGTGTGTTTTTGTTATGTTCCTTTGGTGCGTTTGCCTTTCAACACATGAATGTGTGTGATTATGTGTGGTCAGATCGCCTTTGTCCTCTCCCCTCAGGCCCGCACTCAGATGTCAGTGAGTCGTGTGGAGCTTATACAGGTCACTAATGCGCTCTATTCACTGCAGTCACTCAGAGCCCAAACAATAACCCCCAGCTCCAGTCCACTCCAAGGAAATGGACCCATTAACCTAGATCCAACCCCATCTAAAACGAGACGTCACATCACTGACATGCTGTTGACATCCCTTTCTCAGGAGTTGTGTTTTTTTACTACATGATATCTTGAAAGGTCCACTTAAGGGGAATGATGATGGTGCTGGTGCTGTAATAGATGATTACCAACCTGTAAAAACTCCTAAGGAACTGAATGGGAGTTTATGATGGCATCAAATGTATTTATATAGTCTCACACTTTACACCAAATTGATCCAGAGTGCTTTACAGTGTACACTGTACAGTAAACAGTTCCTACACAAAGAGCAACAGGAAAGACTCGGGTAAACAGGTTTTTCTTTGTTGATTACACCTCAGGTCATATTTTAGAAACACAAGAAGTAATGTGTTTGTGCACCTTGTCTTTATACCCCTGAGGTTTGCAGTCTTGTTTTTCCTCACTTGAATATCTCCATACTAAGCTGTTTATGCTCAAGTTGAAGTCCTTACCTGTGTTTTGATAAATACAGTATTTCCAAAAAAAAGGTTAAAATTCAGATAAGAGATTAAACGGATGATTCAACCCCCTGTGAGTTTTATTTTTGTTTTGTTGTCTTTGACATTTCTGAAATGGTTGTTGAAATTTGCGGAACAATGGAGAAATTCTGTGGGTGTGGGTCTACTTTCATTCTCAGAATCTGTCCCACCTTAATGTGGAAATGAAATGTCATGTGTCTGTGGGTGTGATGGGGCGTACAAATAGAGAAGTAGATTGTAAGAGGAAGGTTGCGTTTCTTAGAAAAAGCATAATAATGGGAATTCAGTAAAAAGAGTATCATACTTGTATTTGCATTTGTCATCACTTAAAAATATAGAGTAAATGTATCATTCTTTAGTCTTTAGACATTGGCTTAGTCTGGTTTTGTGTCTAATTGAAACCTTCTAAACACAGACTAACCCATAACTTCAGCCTAGTCTGTCCACAGTGTTCCAATAGCATCACAGATTTGCTCTGACCAGTGGCATGAGCCTGAGCCAGTTGTGTCCATACCTGAAATAGAGCTCTGTTCATTTCAGCATAGCTCAGAATAGATGGATCACTAGATCCCAAGACGACACGTGAACAAGAAGAAAAACATATAAACAACATATTACTTTGCCCGTTTGATGTAAATTTGTTGCTCATTTCTTACTGTTTTGACATAATGTTGGTGTAAGGATGAGATAATCTATTGGCAGCCTGTAAAAGGGGTTTTATTTTGAAAATGAACAGATGGCCTGTACATGGATGGATGTGTGCTGGAAGCAGGCTCCAATGACAGCGTAAATCCACTGAAGCAGAGCAGAGTGGCACTTCTGGCACATGTTGGAGACAGAACACAATGGGTGCTGTGGAAAAGATTCCCTTGAAAGGGAGTGTTCTTATAGAGAACACTGTGGACACAGTATGTGGAATATGGCTGTAAGAGTTACATTAACAGACATCTTTTGGTATTCTTTATGCGGTTTAACATTATTCTCACCTTATTCTACCACCACTATGAATGTACACCAGACCCAGTCTTAATTTTGTTTGTGGTCTCTGTCCTCTGTTGTCCTTAGAGGCTTCGATGCACTCAGCAAACCTCTGTTTGTCCGTCACATTCTTGCAGAGCATTTCTGACCCCCATCCTTCACTGTGCTACATTGTCTCGTCTTTAAAGGGGTGCTTTGTTTGCTGTTGACTCAGGTGCAAGGATGCATAACACAACTTCCCCTTCCATCCCTCTCTGCCTGCTTCTCTCCTCATTCTGCCACTTGCTTTTCATCTTTTGCCTCCTCGCTCACCTCTGTCAAGTTATGTTTTACCCCAGTGTCTCCTCTCCTTCTGCTCCGTACTAAATCTTTCATTTCCTCTCTCTTCCCTTCTGTATTCTCCTGTTGTTCTTCTTCCCCTCTAACCCATCCTTGTGTAGTCATAACAAAGCCTCTCTTGCTCTCTGGTAATGATTAGAGTGGTGAGAATTTACAGTGCCTCAGCAGAAATCTTAATGAATAAAGTAATAATCTTACTGGTTTGTGCTTTTGTTCTCTGACCTGTGTTAGGCTTTCTATTAAACTATGCTTAAAATATGATCAAGCAAATAGCACATCAAACCGATGCAATATTACAACCTAAATCACATTTTTTTAAATCACATGCATGCCATGCTCCACCCAAGGACAGGACAAAATAGTGCAGTAGTATATATATTTGTTCTAACTTGATTAATAGAATTATGCAAGATTAGTTTGTTATTCTCATTTAAACAACAGTAATCCAGGCAAATGTTCCAAATAATTGACCTTGAAAAAGTAAAATAGCAAAAGCTATCAATTAAGTGGCGAAAAAGTGAAGAGATAAAGCTTAAAAAAGGTCAAACTAACATCCAGAATGTATATATATATGTGTTTGTGTGTGTATGTACAGTACATAAGGAATATCAATCCTGCACTTGACCTGTTTAGGCTCATTTTATGTTCTAATGTGTAAAGTATCTTATCACATCCCGTTGTACAGCACCTGATGTACCATATCATATGGTATTGTATAGTATTTTATGGTATGGTAACGCACAATATCAAAAACTGTGTGGTATCATATATTGTATGATATCTTAATGTATTGTTGCATAACACATAAAGTACCAAACCAAAACATAACTTAACGCAAGATAATGCAATGCAACATAATGTAACACAATGTTACGCAACAAAACACAACATGACCTTATGTAACATGACGTAACACAGTGCGACTTACCGCAACTTGATGTAACGCAACGTGACACAGCGCAATGTGACGTATCACAATGTGACATAGCGCAATATGACATAGCGCAATGTGACATAGCGCAACGTGACATAGCGCATTGTGACGTAGCGCAACATGACGTAGTGCAACATAATGAAGCTGAACGCAACGCAATGGAATGGAACACTAAGGGATGGAACGCGATGTAGACTAACGAAATGTTGACACAACGTGACACAACACAATGCTACATAGTGTAACGCATTGGAATGGAATGTAGCACACCGTAGTGCAGTGCAACACAATGCAATGTAATATAGCGTAACACAATATACCATAATATGGCACAATCGGGAAATGTAACGTAAAGAAAAATAACGTGACAAATGTTTAGTGATGTAACATCATGTGCTATAATGTAACACAACATGTTATGTAACATAATGTGACGTGACGTGACGTAAAATACTGTAACATAAGTGACATAACATAACTAAGGTATAATAGTGTAATGCAATGACTCTTTTTGTTTCATTTTCATGTCATTTGTTCCGTATCATATTTTATTGTATCGTATCGTAACGTATTGTAACATATCATATTGTACCATATCATGTATCATATCGTATCATGTGACGCCCTGCAATTCTCATTGTTACTATTAACACAGTAATAAATATCATTGTGGTGATCATCTCAGGTTGTTTATAAATCATGTATTTAAACCTACAGTAAGATAAGTAGTCATGTTTTCAGTGTTTGAGTATTTGTTATACAAAAGTATCATCGATAAAAAGCTATTTATTGGTAATTTAAGTTATTTGGCAAACTTTTTTTTTTTTTTTTTACTAACAAGTGCATAATGCATTATAAATGCATTATTTTTAGTACAAAATAGTGCACAGCATCAATTTCTCCAGAGCAAAGATCTTTGTTACTGACAATCTGGTGACATATAAACACACTAACAGGGACAATAAACTCTCCAGATAGTGATACTGCAGTCAGATCATTACCGACAACAAACCATCCCTGTTCACATCTGCCCTACTTCGAGCTGACACAACATCTATCTCTATCAACCCCTCAGGACCTATCAGCACCACTCCACCCCTTTACTTCTCATGTCTCCTTCCACCTCAGCACACATCATTCATCTTTCTACCTGTGGCCCGACACTCGATTCCACCAGCTCCCCATAGCTCTAACAGCCTCTCATCCTCCTTTCAACACCATTATACCCTTTTTCAGACTCTCTTGTCCCTCTCATCCCATCCCCCTGTCTCAACCTCCCACCTCAATCAGTCTACCTTTGCCTAAAACCCTCTTATCCCTCTCTTTTTCTGTCTCACTCATCCATCCTGTTATTTCTATGTCCCTTCAGCTGTCACTGAGCGGAATAGCAGGTATTACCTACCAATTTGGCAACATTCACACCTGTCTGTGTTGGTCTGCTGGTGTTGATACGTGTCAGTGTCTCACAAGATGTAGTATGTTTGAACTTTGCCATTTTTTGCCACCAGATGGAAAGATTTTGGGTCATTCTTCTATTCTGACACTATACAAAACAGATTTTCAACAAGTATTTCAATCTGAAGGATAAAGTACATCATCTCTCAATGCTGTAGCAGACACACATTAGAATAGGAGAAAAAGAGAATTACCTGCTGAAACAAAAATGGAGGGGAATCCACTATTTAAGGTGCCATAACATGCCAAATGCTCAGTAGCTCCTCATGAATGTGTGTCCAATCCTGTATTCAGTGATAGTTAGTTAAATATATGCATGTGTGTGCCTCCTTTAGAGTTAAAGTAAGGACTGTTTCAGACAGTAATCGTCAAGAATATGTTTTTACCTTTTAACCATTTTTGGGGCAAGGCGCCATGTATGGCCACATCAGTCGACTTCCTTCATGGCCCCCCCCAAATCATCTGTGATACTGTGGAACAGAATGATTTTTCTCAGCTAATCAGTGGAGATCAGTCAATGTTACCTAAAGTGACATCATACATCCGACCAATCAGTAGTGGCCCAGAGCGCCTCAAACTTCCTGTTTCTTCTACTAAATATGATGAATTGATGAAACGCACACATTTTAAAGGGGAATAAATAATCGTAGGTTTTGTTTGTGTAGAATTTCTAGCAACTACTGAGATTTTAGGGTGAATAATGGAGGAACCATATTTGGACATGCCCTTGTTTAGTGGTGTAAGATGTCTATATTAAGGCGTAGAAATCCATACTAAGGGTATTTTCCAGGAAAACTCCTTTATATGGCCTGAATTTTTCCATGCAATCAGATATTTTTGACTTTATGATCTCAAAATTCCAAGTTTTGGTTCACATTAATAATGCTTTTAAAGTAAATAAATAAATAAATACATGACGTTTTTTTACAGCTCTTTAAACTAAAACATTTTAAGTATTTTCTCAAAAAATAACATCCTTTTTTTGAGTGGCATGCCATCGTAATATTTGACAGTTCATATGTACATCTTTTGGCAAGAAACTCTAAGTAGGCCAATATGTTGGGATTTTTTTCAGTGAAAACAGTTGAAACGGGTCTTGAGGGGTTTAGATTTTCTTAGATACAAATAGGGGTCCCTAAGGAGAAAAGGTTGGGATTTTGATGGGGGATTGATTTTCCAAGTATTTTGAATGAGTGCCCTATAAAGTGTTAAATAGTTGAAGGCGAGAGAAGGAGGCCAATGAAGATCAGCCCTGGTAGAAGATGCTGACTGGCCTGCTGTCTTATTACCCCAAATGTGCTGATATAAAATTGCACCTGCTACTAGTATACTGAAGGTTTTCTTCCACCTGCATGTCTTATATTTCATATCATTGTCAACCAGTCATTTCAAGAAATACAAATACCATGAATGCTTCTCCTCAGTTTTACGTCTTTCTCTAGCCGCTCCTCCCCCAGGCTGCGCCTTGCCCCTCAGGGTTTCTACGGTTACCAGCTGAATGTGGAGCACAGTCAACGTCTCGTCCCACTCCTGCTGGATAATTAAACAACACTTCTTTGGCTGGTGTGCACATATTTGGAGCAGCAAATCACCACATGAATATTCAGTTAATTGGTTTGGATCACGTGGAAGCGATTGTCTGTGCAATCACTATTTCATGAGGAAAACCAGTGTGTGGTGTTAGAGGAATTGCAAAATACAGAGAGATAATTTTGTAACATTTAATGAAAACCAAATGAGAGTTAACCATATGTCATGCAACCTGCTGCACAGCATGACTGTGCTTAAAAAACAAGAGGATTCAAGTGGCATAGTAACCTGCAACAGAAGCCCAACGTGGATTTAATGTCAGCTTACACGCCTTGATCTGCACCTTCATCTCAGAACAAGCAGGAGAATAGAGTACTCTGATCTTTTGCTGTAAAAGCCTCACATTAAAATATACATCTCTGAAGATCATAATAGGAGGTTAAATCTATGGGGTTTCCTGTCTTTGAATATGAACAGGCACTCGCTGAGTTTGCACTCAGCAGCAGCAGTGAAGCATCAGAAGCTACACTCACTCATTGACTCTCTAGAGCCTCTCACTCAATGGAGGAGGACTTGTGGTAGGAGGATTTTCTTTAAAATATGGTAATCCCTGACTGCACCATGCAGCAGAGACAGTCAGCTGAAATCTGAGTTAAGGAGCGTACAGCGTAAGCTCTCAGAAAGACGGAGGAGCGTATTTAATGAAGTTAGTGACACTTGAGGAATAGACTGGAGTAAATTGGACGACTGTGAATTCCAATAGCTCTTATTTTTTCACACAATCCTCTGATGCCACACAGACTTTGACCTACAATCATAAATCCGAAATATGTCTCTTTATGCAGATGATATGCTGCTCTGCACAGCTATCTTTTTTGTCTTGTTTTGAACTGGCATATTTATGATTAATTGAGCTAGGTTGGTCACTCATCTGGCAGTACATTTGCTCTCAGCACACTCTGAAATCTCCACTCTTTCTTCTTCACTTCTCTGTTAGGAGATGACAAATCAAGGAGACTAATGAATAACAATCATCTCATTCCTCCCACTCCCCTTTGTTCTGTCAATTTTTTGTACTTTGCCCTCTGCGGCAACCTCAAAATGAAAGTGCTCTTTAGGAAAGAATTACGATTTGTCTCTCACCAGTTAAAAGAAATTAATGTTTGATTTAAGTAGCAGCCGAGACTCATGCTTGCAGGCGCTCTGTTTGTGTGTTTAAGCCGTGAGAGGAGGGGGGAGACGGCGCGTGTCTTGTCAGATCCCGAAAGGATGAATAAGAAGCTAATCTCCCTCTCCCAGGGAATTCTTCCAGTGATGTTTCAGACAGTCCCATCTCTGAGGGACTGTGGGAGTGCAGTGGAGTGTGCACTCCCATCTCACAATAGGATGTTTTTAAAGCATATCTGACTGTTATCAAGATAAAGTTCCTGCTAGATTGTGAGCACAGCTAGGTGCACACATGCAGACAAGCTCCTGGAAAAGTCCAAAATCTTTATTTGTTTTGACCACTGAGCCTTCCCTGCACCTAGTCCTGATCACATGTTCTTCACGCTGTGTTTGTTATCTTTCAGGGCAGGTTTGCTCAGCGTCAACAAAACAACAGGGAAGCCCCTGTGTACAGTCATGCATGCATACATGCTAGCAGGTGTGTTGTGGAGTTTCTCTGCAGGCGCGTGCAGGTTTGTATGCTAATGGAAACCATGGCAACATTGATAAAACTGTCTCCCACAATCCCATGGTAGTCGACTATTTTGACTTCCCTGGAATGCCCCATCCTGAAATTCCTTTGTTTACCCCCCAGAGTGTTAGCCTCAGCGACTTCATTCTCCACTCAGAGGGAGGGGTACGATAACCATTTCGGGAATGCCGAAGGTGCGGGAAAAGACCTGAGGGGAGGGTGAGTCCAGGGACTGTGTCATATGTTCTGAGGCTTGATGGGGGGTCAGTCAGGGTTCAGCAAGGGCAGAGAAAGGTCAGATGCATCATGCAGCCTGTGAGCTTCTTAGGTTACAGCTCTGTCTAGACTGGTAACTATTGTTTCTTTTTTTGTATCTCTGTGAAGCTTATGTGGGGGAGCTGGTTATGAAACACACACAAATAAAAATCATGCCTTTTAAAGAGCTGCAAAGCATATGAGAAGCAAGTTTCCTTTTCCTTTGAGATTTTTTGGGCCTTTTTATGCCTGTATTTGAGAGATAGGGCAGTGGTTAGAGTTGGAAATGGGAATGAAGAATGGGGGATGACATTTGGGAAAGAAGGCATGGGTCAGACCTAAGTCATGGGCTGCCATCTTTGAGAAACACAGCCTCAGGATGTGGGGCGTGCAAACCAACCTCCAGGCCATCCCAAGATTGACTATTTCCTTTTTCTTTAAGATTTTTGGGGGGCTTTTTATGCCTGTATTTGTGAGACGAGGTAGTAGTTAGAGTTGGAAATGGGGACGAAGAGTGGGGAATGACATTTGGGAAAGAAGGCACAGGTCAGAGCTTAGCCAGGGACTGCCATCTTTGAGATCAATAGCCTCAGGATGTGGGGCATGCAAACCAACCACCGGGCCACCTGCACCCCTAGATTGACTATTTCTATATAGTTTTTGCAAGGTCTGAAACCACTGCCACAGGGTTTAGCTATGAGGCAAGACAATTAACAGTAGCCTGCCTAGCACACATCTCCACAACTGACAATGTAGCATGACAGATGCCAGGTTTTATCTGGTGCCATATCTATGCAGTGCTTGCATCTTGTACACCAAACTCCTGATTTGAAGTTGATTTTTTTTACAGGGCAGGGCAGGGCTGGAGCCATGATGCTTATGATATTAAAACATGGCAACATGCACTATTGCCACTTTTTAAAATAAAGGCTTTTAGTAACAGAGGAGATGGTCTACTCTTTAGGACTTTGCATCCTGTACTCACCAGATTTTTGATACAAAAATCAGATCTTCTTGTGTCTTGATTTGGATTTAAACTAGTGTTGTTCCCTTTTGTATTGTGTTTTTATTACAAGTTGTCAGTCCTTTCCCTTCCCCCATAGTCGAGGACATTTTGAATAACAACTAATAGCTATGCAGAAATAATTTATCAATTCCACTTCAATAATAGAGCACCACTTTCAAACATGATAACAGACATGTCTTCTTTCAAAATTCAACACAAGTTTTGCATTACAAGTATCAATAAAGTTTGTTGTCTATTTGGAATAAAAGACATGTTATAAAAGTGTCAGAAAATGTCATAATTTGTAGTCAGTGTCTGGTTTCAGCAGCCGCCTCAGCATGCGGTCTAGACTTTGACAGGCTTAGAAAAGCAATGAGACAGGTTTTGTTTGACTTCATTCACAGTACAGCGGTGTACAGTAGTGCACATCAGCATCCACGTCACGACTGCTTTGAGTCTGGAGAGCTGAGGCGTACGTGTCATGTAGGGCGGAGCTGTGAGACAGGTGCAGAGATGAAAAGATTGTAGCGGGGGATGGGGGGGGGGGTGTTGTTGGGTGTGTCTGCTCCATGGCTGTTCTGACAGGCCTTTGGTATTTTTCCAGAGTGTGAGAACGTGTGTGAGTTGGAAAACCTGCTCACTTTAGATTCTCCAGGGATTGTGCAGGTGTGTGCGACTGAAAGTATGCATGCCTTTGTACTAAGAGTGTGCCACAGGAAACTACCTGCTCACGTGTGATTGTGATTGACGTAAGAGCCCATAGGTGTAGGGCATCTTCTAACGCAACTGTGCTTATGTGGCGATATGATGACAGGAATTTGACTTCTACAGTGCTGAGTTCTTTTTAACCGTGGAGAGAAGTGGCACATCCAACTTCAATGTGATACTCAGTCCAGTGTCTCTGATTATTGTGTCAACTATAGTCCATGCTTCAAAATAAAACCTAATATTTAATCATATTTGTGAGATAGAGGGGGAGATAGCTTTCAAAGCCATCAAAATGTAATGGAAAGACTTGCAAAAATAAACTTTCAAAATAAAATTGGATTCAACTTCGGTTTAGGGTCAGGGTAAGGGTTAAGGTAAGGGTAACTGTCCAAACTGGCCTGCAAAACCTGATTACGAAACGTTCAATAAAGCCGAGTAAACAGCTTACAGGACAAAAGCTTGTCCTCCATGAAAACATTCTAATGCTCTGTTAACTGCGAAAGCGACGTCGTTTAAGGAGCTATGTAGCTAACAGAGATACAGCTAAGCTCACAAAGCAGCTACATAAGCTATGTTATCTGTGTAGCTAAGTTAGCTTTAGCTACACTTTCTTAAGCTCCTATTGTTCAATCTAACTTAGCTGTAGATAGGGGTGCTAAATGTAGATAAAGCTATGCTCACAAAGCATAACTATGTTATGTTGCCAAAGCTAACTTAACTGTAGATAGGGGTGCGAAATAATTAACGTAAATAAAGATATGCTGACAAAGCATAGCTATGTTATGTTGCTAAAGCTAACTTAACTGTGGATAGGGGTGCTAAATAATTGTGGTAGATAAAGCTCACAAAGCAGCATAGCTATGTTATGCTATGTTATGTTGCTAAAGCTATCTTAGCTATAGATAGGGGCGCTAAATAACTAACGTAAATAAAGCTATGCTCACAAAGCAGCATAGCTATGTTATGTTATGTTGCTAAAGCTAAATTAGCTATAGATGGGGATGGGGTGCTAAATAACTAATGTAGATAAAGCTATGCTCACAAAGCAGCATAGCTAGGTTATGCTATGTTATGTTGCTAAAGCTATCTTAGCTATAGATAGGGGCGCTAAATAACTAACGTAGATAAAGCTATGCTCACAAAGCAGTATAGCTAGGTTATGTTGTGTTATGTTGTTAAAGCTAACATAGCTGTATTGGCTTTTGTAGTAGTCTTAATTTTCTGAGATTTACTGTGTCTCACATGAATGGTCTGTGAGAGTGGCCATCAGAGAAGAACGGTCTGAAGCCAGTCCCTTCTCAAAATGTCACCAATCATGTTTTCCACCAATATTGTGTATATTATTTACTAGTCTAGTATCAGAAAGGTATTGTCAAATGCTGAAGTGTAGGTTTGGAAACTGATACTAGGCAGAATGAAATGTTATCAGAGCATCTCTAGTGTTGTTCAGAAATTCAGTAAACACAAGATGAAAACATTTAGCAGCTCCAAATTTTACTGTACCAACATTGTTCTTTGTCCCTTCTGTGTGTGTGTGTGTGTTTGTCCATGAGTGGGCATGTCTGCATGGTAATGATGCTCTGGCTGCTGTTATGCCGGCCATTGTGTTAATACACTCTCTCAATGTGTTAATATACTGCTAGACTGAGGGAAAGAGAGCGAATAATTATGTTTCCCCTTTTGTCTCGGCTCGCTCAATTAAGCCCAAAGAGAGGCAGCCAGAGCACATGTCTACTTATCCACTTAAAGCTCAGCAACAATAGGACCCCCCAATGTCTCTCTATCTATGTCTCCCTCTTTCACCCATGTATGCTCTAATTCTTCATTTCCTGCTCCAATCACTTTTTTTTAAATATAAAACTTCTATTCATAGCCCCATACCCCAATATTTTTCTGCTCTCCCTTCTGTGTCTATACCCACCTCTGCTCCTCCCTCCTCCCTCTGTATGTGTTTTGCCTCCAGCCTTGCCTCACCTCTCAGCTCTACAGGGGTTTAGCAGAGTTCTCCCCCTCCTCCCCACATTACCCTCCTCCCTCTTCCATGCTTTGCTGCAGGGCACAGGGAGAGGAAAAACGAAGAGACTAAACATTTACGACTGTACACCGCCAGAGGAAAGGCAGCGGTTAGATGTCCCTTGTGTTGTGTTAGAAGGGATTGTTTTGTTTGTTTGGTTTGTGTGTGTTTTTCTTTTTACTTCTGTGAATTCAGACAAGATAGATCTATAGATGGACTGTTAAATGGCAAAAAAGCACATTCACCATTTATAATTAGGTTATAATGCTCTATGTTCCCAGATTGCATGCTTCATGTAACTCTAAATCATTATAGGTAATGATGTTTGCACATATCCATGACATACTGAACTGATGACAAATTTTAAAGTAAGCAGGGCTTTCTCCAAAGCAAACATCCAGTATCTGTGCAGCACTGCGAGTAATTGTATTATTATTAAAATTGTGCATCCCCTCTGTTTGTTTTGGAGAGGGTGGGTGGCCAGCTTGTTGGTTTGGATAAGCCTGGGAAGGATGGGAAATAAGGGGGGGCAATAATGAACAGAAGATGAGGAGGAGGAGAAGAAGTATCAGGGTCAAGTTTAGCTTATGCAACCTCTTCCCACAGCTGGGGGTAATGTCTACTGCAGTAGCTTATGTTTAGATACATGAATGCACATGAAGGCTTTAGGGTGTGGACAGAATTGACCAGTGAAGCAAAGCATTGTTATATTTTCCATGCATCTGCTCAAACTTCATCTTCACTTCCCTCTTTCCTTTCTATTTCTCGTTTTATGAGCTCCTATGTCTTTATTTTCCCAGGCTGCTTCTTTGATGAAAATAATGAAACACTGACAGCAGTATGTGATAATTATCAATAATGAAAGAAGCAGCTGTAGTCAAAGTTAGTGAAAGAAAAAATATTCTCATGCTAGCACTGCAGACCAGATGGAACAATTTCTTTTTTTGTTGTGTTATGAAACCAGATAAATAAGTCAGCAGATGTGAAGGATCGGAACTGACTTTGTGTGAGCTTATTGGTCTGGGCTGAATTTTCTCTTTCTCTCTTTACTTAACCGTGTTTAATAATTGGCCTGGCTGATAATCAATGTACCCCTAATTTATACATTCACCTTGTTGTCTTCAAACCATTTCTGTGAAGCTCTTGCTGTATGCTTCGGGTCATTGTCTTGCTGGAAAATAAATCTTCTCCCAAGTTGCAGTTCTCCTGCAGACTGACTAAGATTGCCCTCCAGGATTTTCCTATATTTTGCTGCATTCCTTTTACCCTCTACCTTTACAAGCCTTCCAGGACCAGATGCCAAGAAGCATCCCCACAGCATGATGCTGCCACCACTGTGATGATATGTGTTTGGTGTCCACAAAACATAGCTTCTTGTCTGATGGTCAAAAAGCCCCATTTTGATCTCATCAGACCAAAGAACTTTCTTCCACTTGACCATGGAGTCTTCAACATGTCTTCAACTACTTCAGAGTAGGCCTTGGCAATATGGCTTAATTATGACTTAAATATCATATCACAGTATTTTTCTGGCCTTTGAGGTTAACGGTATGAATCGCAGTGTTAAATATTAAAAAGAGATCATGCTTTTAGATCCAAATTCAAGTGTTATAAACCCCTTCTCCCCTTAAAACAAGCCTTTGATTGCATACTCAATTAAGGCCTAAGCATAGGAGCACAGAAAAAAATGTTGTTTTTTTAGGTCTCTGTATGTTTAATTCTTTCTAAATGTGCTCCAAGTTTAACTTTTCATCTCTATCCTGCTGAGGTGTGTTAAGCTGCCAATGACTTGAGCACATTTCCTGATGAGGGCGTTCACAATAAAAACACTTCAGAAAAATAACAGCCACAGACTTTTATTGTGAAGTCCGTCACAGCACAATGTAGGCATTTAAACCGTGATGATGGTGTTGCAAAACTCCATTTGGTGGCAGAAATTTTACCGGTGATGGTGTTAATACCGCTTAACCGCCCATCACTACTTCTGAGTAGTCATGGGTGTCTTGGTGGCCTCTCTCTAGTCTCGGCCTGATCTAGGCATATTTACACATGTGCCATATTCCTTCTATTTCTAGATGATGGATTTAACTGAGTGCCAGGGGATGTTCAGTACCTTGGATTTTTCTTTTTATCCATCCCTTGACTTATTCTTTTCAATAACCTTTTCTTTGAGTTGTGTGGGGTGTTATTTTGCCTCCATGGTGTAATGGTTGCCAGGAATACTGATTAACCAGTGACTGGACCATCATTATAGCAGGCAGAGATATGCCTCCCTCTCTTAGCTTGTTAACATGGATTTCTGGACATGGACAAACTTCACAGCTCTATACATTTCTGACACACTTAATGCTTAACTTTTGGTACAAATGAGACGAACCCCTTACCTCTAACTCAGTTGTTCTCAACTGAGGTCTGTTGAGGCATATACATGCAAGATTTAACTAACCTCCAACTGCATAATTAAGGTGTATAAATCTGACTTTGAGAACTTGATTTAGTATGGTTTCAGTCATATAAACTGAGTGTTAGCATAATCAGACTCCTAGCTCGCCTGCTTCAGGCCTCTGTATGACTCAGAAACCTCATCAGCTATTTTTGCTTAGATTCATAAACCACATTTTTATCATGTGAACTAAAATATGTGCAGAACTGCTTCCATGCATGCTCATACTTGCATACCTTCACACTACACATAGCACATTATGGAAATCACAGTCTACTCTAAGCAGCTCAGGGCTGGTATTAAGGAAAATTAGGTCGTGTTGGCAAGGATCATTTAATTGACTCTTAAGCTGTAAATCATTTCTCCATAGCTGCTTTCATCTTCTGTCACTTAACCACCAGTGTGTGCAAGTGTGCCATTGTCTGCAGGGGAACAAGGGGTGTTTTCCCTAAATGTGTCGTGCACGTTTGAACATGCCTGCATGTGTTCAGGTTGGCAGTGACTTTCAGGGTGCTCTTCAAAGGAAATGTGGTTGTTTGTGAGTTTCCCCCTTCCTTAGGTGCAGACATTACCTCTGAGCTTTGTTTCTGATGATATGTGAGCTTGTGATAAGATTAAATATGTTTTTTTGTCTCTCTGCCTAACTCCAGGCTTACTGACCACAATTCCCTTCATTCTCTTTCATCCTGTATTCTGTCTCTTATCCTATAGACTCCCTCTCTAGTGAGCTTCATAGCTTTCCTTTCAACTTACCTTCACGGGCTTCATGTGACGTACCTGGCAGATCCTCTCTCCCTCTTTCTCTCTGCAGTAGTTTCAGAGCGACCTTCCTGTTCTCATCTCCTGTCTCCACCTCTCTGTGCGTTTGACACATCAGGTCACTTTGAAGTTGTGACAGCTCCCCTGTAAGTCTTCTCTCTCTCTCTTCTTGTTCCTCTCAGGGCAAACTGACACCGTCGTTTGAGGATGTGTGGAGGATCATGTGGTCTGTGAATGGTGACACCTCAGTGATGATGAGAAGCTAGTGATGCTGCAGCTTAACTTCAGGTAAACGGATTGTGCACATCAATCTCTCATCTCAGCAAAAATCTCTATTAGTGCCAGATTTTGTATTAAACTGTAAAATCCAACCAGTTAGATCTAATATCTTTGTTTTGGTTGAATCATACTGAAATCAAGTAGGTGGTGAAATAGCTCTTAATACCAGGTTAAATCCTCTGCCTTAACAGATTTTGAAATGTTGGAGCACATTTTTTGGTCTCTCTCTGCATTTTAAGCCCACACTGAGAACCTGATGGTGTGGGTTTGATGATGTGTGACTCACAAAGGATCAACTGATCTGACAGCAGTTGACTCAGCAGCTCCATGTGCTTATATAACAGAGAGCAGGAGATGAAGGAGCTGGCAGAATGCAGTAAAAACTGATTTGTTCGATAATGTCTGGACATATTCATATTTTAAACACCACTGAGGAAGAGAAGTGTTGCAGGCAGAAAGAGATCAAACAAATATAAAAATTAAATTTTAAATGTTAAAAAATAACTAGCATTTTCAAAATACAATGCATTTGAAGCTTTAACTTCACTCTGATTACAACACCAAAAAAGCCTTTAAAAGTCTCTGTAAGCTGTTTGTGCTCTAAATATATTTTAAATGAGCTTTATTGTCCCAGTGCTACTCATTTTTCAGTGAGCTTTTCCAGACAAATTAACAAACCTCAGTTTGAGTTTAATCAGCCAAAACCTGGCAGTGAAGTTTCTACCTCAGCTGTGGATGCCTGATCTCATTTGCTTGACAGCTCAACTGTACAGAGCATTCAAAGAGAATCCTGGATACCTTTGACAAACTGCGGCCGGTTAATGGGAAACCAAATGTTACTCACTCATCCAGCACGCAGATTGACCTGGATTCAAGCAATAAATGTGACACAGTAAACAGGCCAGTGCCACAGAGGGTAAGGTCAAGACTTTGGTAATGGTTTAAAAGCAGAGTGTATGCATCCTAGTAATGGGAAAAATCACTACTTGATGTATGTACTGTAATTAAACAAACCAAAAGTGGATTTAATAAGTTAGTAATAAACAGAATGGCAGTTGTGTTCTACAAAAACTTAGCTTTACTCAAAAAAAATCAAATATTGCCTATTTCAGGTCCTTATTTTGCTACGTACAACACGGCCTTCCCCAGAAAATAGTTTTTCCTATAAACAAGACTAACATATCCAAATATAATTTAAGAGATTAAGAACTTGATACAGACTATGGTGCCATCATTCAGCCCTAGAGATGGAATAATTTGAAAATTTCATGTCAAGCTTATAATAACCAGTTAACAGTATCATAACTGTTGTTACAATGTGTTCAAAAAGTAGTAATACATCATAATGAAATCATTTCACTAAGTTTTATTTTAAAACACACATTAAAATCACAGAGCCCCTTGGCCCTTTTTGTTTGACTAAGGATTAAAATGTGAACGTCCAAAAATATAGGATGTGAAAACCATTTGAAATGTGCATTAACAAAGATTATTTGTGTATAAGGTTTTCAATTTTTTTTATATTTGACATTTTTCAATATTATGTGCTGTAAACCATTGGTTCCCAACCTGGGGTGCAGGATCTCCAGGAGAGACACCAAAGTTCTCCAGGAGAGCATGAGACTTTGTCCGCACTGAGATTATAAATATTAAATTTGCACATATTAACTAAAATCATGATAAAACACACATTAATGTATGCAAAGGTCTCATTGTAAGAAAATATGTGCAAATCTATTTCTCTTCTTTTTTATGATCTTTTGCCTTTATTTGGATAGGAAAGCTGAAGAAAGACAAAAGGGAGAGAAAGTTGTGGGAAGAACCAAACAGCACTGAGACCATTCTAGCGATTGGTTTGAAAAGGCCATAGCCTCTGTATATGGATGTCCGCTCTACAAACTGAGCTAAAGGGGCGCCCGTGAATTTTCTCAGGGTTTTATTAATTAGTCAATTAAAATCAACATTGTTTATGACAGAAATGTATCCTTTTTCTGGCTGGGTCAGCTTTTCTATACAAGTACCCCTACACCCTCCCTTGAGGTCCCCCTACTTGGGTTCCAAGGAAAAAAAGGTTGGGAACCACTGCTTAAAACAGTAGAATATGTGTTATTTTTTACATTTGATAGGAAGTGAAAGTACACTGTTAGACCCAACAAAAAAAGGTTGTTATATAAATGAGTTGTGTTAACTTAAAAAAATCAAAATAAGGAATTAGACACTCTTGCACCATGAGTGAAGTTACCCTCACGGTTAGAGAAGTTTCATAAATTGGGACCAACTTCAATATAGCGAAGACTATGTACTGAACTCTGGAAGAGGATTTTCTGTGTCAAAGTGCATCTTTCAGTCTTTGTTCCTTAAAGTCAGTCAAGTTAGCTTATTTTGGTTGGCATATTTGTTCAAAATTAAAGTATGTGAAAGACTTAAAGGGAAAATGAAAGTGTATGAGATACATGTACATTTTATATATTTTAACTTGAGTTATACTCAAAAACTGTATGAAAACTTCTAGGTAATCAGTTAAGACAAATATTTTGAATATTTTCAACTTGTTTGATTTGACAGTGTTCCAAAGTTAAGCAGAAAAGACAAATAAAAATCTTTAAAAGACTAAAACAAGGAAGAACTGATATAATATTTGGCTGATGGGCACATTTTGTTGTGTGCTTTTGTTGCTAGTTAAAACCATTCTCAATTTGAACAGAGATTTATGTCAATCCTCTTTGCATAAGTGGTGTCAGTCCATTGGCATAAGACTGATGGACTTAATATTTAACACAAAGACAAATGGATGTTTCTCCTCCAGCTTATATGATCTGTGTGCCAGTTCATAAATGCAAATGATAGTAATAAATCATAAAGGCGCTATAGACCACTTAATATTTATTACATAAATAAATCACTATTTTTAGGTACGAAAAATTGTCCAAAGCCTACATAAAATGATATGGGAAACTGTGTTTTTACAATATTCTCTTCCTTTAACAGTTGAATCATGGGAAACGTGGAGAGTCAGAATGGTGATAGCAGTTTCTACGGCGATGTGACGGGACATCTCTCACGTAAACACACGTCCAGGTCACTCCGTCTCTCCAACAAGCAGCAGATCACCCGGCGCCCTCGACACTCTTCCTCAGCGAAACAGGAACACAGAAACTCTGAAGCCTCCACTCGCTCTTCCAGCACCCCGAGCATCCCACAATCCTTAGCTGAGAACGGACTGGAACCTTTCAACGCCACAGATGAGTTTGAAGAGTTCGGCATCAACCCCCACTGGACTCAGCGTGTCGCTATGACAATGAGGCCGGAGTCCTACCAGCATGACGACGATCCTTTGGCCACGCCCACCCCTGAAACATCAGAGGCGGACACAATCGCTCAGGATGGAGGAGAAGACTCAATGGGGGAAGGGGAGGGGGATGTTATGGGAGAGGAGAGGTATCTCCAGAGGATGACCGAGGGTCCACGGGAGGGAGGGAGTTTCAAAAAAAAGAGGTCAAAGTCGGCAGACATGTGGAGGGAGGACAGCCTGGAGTTCTCCCTGTCTGACCTGAGCCAGGAGCATCTGACCAGCACAGAGGAAATGATAGATGGAGGAGAGGATGAGGATGAGGAGCAGTTCTCGCGCCCTCGAGCCAGTGCAGGTAAGGATGGTATATGTTCAGTCAACTTTGTTTTGAAATCAACAGTATGCATGTCCAACAGTAACAACTGTAATGCCTACCTACCGCAGATGCTAATGCCACTCAAAAATATATAATCTAATCATCATGACTTACAGTTTTAGGCTATTTTATGTTGTATGACCTGGCTTTATTTACTTAATAGTCCTAACCACAACTCAAACTGGGGAACAGGGTATGTTAACAAGAGTTGCAGCTCTTTACCCCTTAGTCCTGGGAGCGTCTAAGAATCCCCCAGGAAGAGCTGAAAATTGTTGCTGGGGAGAGGGTTGTCTGGGTGTACTTGCTTGACCTCAACCACCACGACCTGGCCTTGTATAAGCAAAAACAGATGGATGAACTGATGTTTGTTGGCATGTTTTGGCCTGCAAATTCACAAAATTAAACATAGCAACCATACCCGTCTATAGAACTTTGTAGCTTCCTTGCTTATGCTCCCTCCTTAAGGGGCAACACAGATTGAAATCTCTTGTGGCAGAACTTTGAACAACCAAACTTCAGAAATACAGAAGCATCCTTTTATGGAAATTCCTTAAACTGAGAGATGGCTTTTAAAATGTTGACATCAGCATTGGTAAACAACTATAAGATCATATAAGCTATAGTAGTCACTCATATCTCATGGTTGAAAGAAAAAAACCTGTAATAATGAAAGTGTGAACTAACATTTCCCATTATTTCTGAATGAACTGTGATAATAATTGGTGGAAAATTGGGTTTGATTTTATACACTTTGCATGTGATGGGGTGGGGGTAGGTGGGAATAAATTGAAGACACTCCGACAGTTGCCTTGAGAAAATCTGCTGATTGAAGGTTACCTTCTTTCCATCAGATGCAGCAGTTCAGTTGATCACAGGGTTGTTAGCTTAACCGGCACTGTGCTGGAGCAGCTGGATTTCAGAGCAGCAGCAGGCGGTAGCTGGTAACTTAGCTGCAGAAGGTGTAAGTGCTGTCCCAGGAGGCTGGCTAGCTGGGGATAATGGATGGGCTTTCTGCACAGACACACACACTGTTCACTCACACAATCATACAGATTCACAGGAGGAGCCAGACACAAATGGAGAAGGTTAATTTACACGTCAAACGTGGCAAAGCAATCTGACAGTAATTGACAGTAATCAGAATACACTACTCTCATTTCCCTCCCTCGCACACATCTACACACACTGCTCTGCAATGACCACCTGTGTGTGTTTCAGGCTCCGCTGAAAGGGCATCGTCTCTGGACCATCTGTGCAGCCAGCAGAGTCCTGGCCTCAGGGGGCAGAGGAGCCGTTTCGCTAAAAACCGGAGGGAGGCAGAGTGTGATGGAGATGGAGAAGGGGAGGAGGAGTTGATGTCTCCGACTGAGGAGGATGGCGGCGGTTACGGAGCGTTCACACTCCCATGCAGACGCTCGCACTGCCTGTCTGAAGGCTTGGCAGGGCTGGGTATCCCAGCTGCACCGTGTCCTGCTTTCCAAGGACGACGTGCACAAACTACTCAGGTTAGAACACATTAAATATGAATATGTCCTGGATGTTTAAGGAGTTCAAATCATTTCATTGATAAAGATTCTGGAAACATTTCCTGTGCTCTAATTCTCTGCCATTTTGTGTTGGCGTGCTTCCTGTCTGTGTGTCCAAGTGGACGTGTATATTTATGTTGTAGGGACAGGGATTACAAGGAGTCAGATACAAAGTCGCTGTTGGGCTACTTGTCCAACGTTGGCCTGGTTTCTTAATTCCCCCTCCAGAAATGAAAGCATCAAAGCATAACATATTCATGCCCCATTCACTAACCATGCTGCACATTGGCCTTAGAGGAACTAAATACACATGAAGATATCCTGAAATAATGTCGAGGCTTTTTTACAGTCACTCAAAGGTTAAAAAGAAAGCAAAGTTACAAGGAAACAAGCTGACAAGTAATTTAATGGTAAAAAAGACTTAAAGTTCACCTATTTGTAATGTTCATGTCACTGAAAACATAAAGTTTCAAAATAAGAGGAAAGTACCAAACAGGTTTTTCTTTTTAGGACCCCAAGAACCCTTAGATGGTAGAACACCCAGAGTGTTCATTATAAATTCATCTAGCTAGGCTGAGGGGGTTGTTAGGGAGGATATAAATAGACCCACAACACAGCAAAACAAAGAGAAAAAGAACAGAGGGAGTCTCAGTTTGTTGAAAGAAAAGTCTGAAAGCAAGGAGAATATTTCACTCAAAGTTTAAAGCTTATTTTAAACAGAAATGCATTTCATTTCACATGCACATTTCATGCACAAAGCCACCTACATACGACCACACATAAATATAAACCCAGAATCAGGTCATGTCTGTGCATATCTGAAGTGTCACTGCTTTATGCTTGTGTATGTGAAAAGCAAATATCAATGTTTTCTGTTTATTCATTCATAATCTTTAAGGAGGTTTTAAACTCTCTCTTCCTGACAGGATATCTCTGGAGTTTTGGGCGAAGGAAGTGAGTATGGCGACAGTGGCATTGATGGCGTCACCACAGAGATAGACGGGGATGGAGAGCTGGTGTCACGGCGCTGTAAGGCCATGTCGGCTTCTTTCTCTGTGTACTCCGCTACGGAGAGCAGTGTCTTCAACGGGAGTGACAGTGGGAGCAGCAGCGCAGGAGGAGGAGACGTACGAGGCGGCGAAGGAAACAGGGGTGGAGTGTATGAGAATTTCCGCAAGGAGCTTGACAATCAAGCTTGGGTAAAACTTTTCGAATCAGTTAAAGCACAGGTGATACAGTGACATTTCCTGTTTGTCTATTATAATGACATTTTACCTTCTCCTTTTCATTAGACGCATCACAGTCGGGACTGCACAGAAGAGGCTAGCTCTGCCGTGAGTGATGAGCAGAGCAGCGGCACACTGAGCAGTGCATATCCATCGGACACTCTGATTGGCTGTGCTCAGGGAACAGTCAGAAAAGCAGGGGCTCTGGCTGTGAAGAACTTCTTGGTTCATAAGAAGAACAAGAAGGTGGAGCCTGCAACGAAGCGCAAGTGGAAACACTACTGGGTGTCTCTGAAAGGTGCATAGAATACAATACTATTTAGTCTTTTATGACGTATTTTTTATTTTGGTTTATATTTGCAGACAACATATAATGAGACGTGGTGATAGAGGGAATAACGCTACAGGCTTCTTTTCATTCTCAAACTATAGTTGTAACATGGTAGGCATTTTTTAACCAGATCTATCAGCCTCTTGTGAGCTATCATCAAGGCTTCCCCCAAAAGAGGAACATTAGTAACCCCTAAATTCAAGATACTCAAACTATGCAGCAGTCCTCTCATAAAGGGAACTCCTGACCAAACCCAGACTTCCTGCAGACCCTTTAAAAGTCATAAAAACTCTTATTTTTGCAAGTGAAAGGTCTTTAATTAAGATGGCACTTTGACTTAGACATGTCTTCATCAAATTATTGTCCACTTCAAATTTTGTACAGTCCACCTTTGTTTTGAAATGCCTCCCTTGACAAAAAATGTAACTCTACTTCACAATAATTTATTAACAGTACAGAATCAGGCCAGCAAATCTGCTAATATATGTTATGATTAGTATCACTATGTGGTAGAATGACAATATAGAGGAACTAAATGTGCCAAAAATCATCAAATTTGGGTGTTCATGATTAAAAAAATGCTTTGCTCAGTGGTTTTCAAACCAAGATCAAGACATAATCTTTTGGCACACCATAATCATATCCATGCAAAATAGTCTCTTTAACACATGAGACAGTATCTGTAGTTGAAGTACAGTTATAGTAATAACATAGTTGTACTAAGTCTGGGGGAAAACCCACACATTCATCAAGACACCATTTGAGAACCACTGCCCTGTACTATTGAACACAGCATAAATTACATCAAATCAGAAAATTTAGCTCTGGTTCCATTTACTATGATATCTTATGTCCTTTCATTTTTGATTGTTTGCTATGCTAAAAAGTTTGTCTCCAGTGCACACCAGAAGCGCTGCTCCACTCAACCAGGTCTGTTGTCAGCGCCAGCCGCAGCCAACTGGCGTCAGTCCATCTAGAGCAGAAAAATCCAAACAGCAAGGAAAGTGTGAAGCATCCCATCAACTCCAAAGTAAAACAATGCACAGACTACTGATACTAAACCATAACCATAACTGTATCAAAATTACCTCTCATCCTGTGGCACAAGCTACAAATCACCAGTTGGTCAGTGGTTCACAGTGCTACTACACTTCCACTGACAAAGAAAAGTTCATTTCTAGGGTGGAACACCACAGAGTTTTACATGAAACCCCACATTCTTTTTAGAAAGAACAGAAATTTCAACCTTCTTATGCAGTGGTTCCCAACCTTTATTCCTTTAAGTCCCCTCTACTTGTATCTGACAAAATCTTAGCGCCCCCTCAGGACCAACATAAAAAAACTACGATACATTGTGGTCAAAATCAACACCAACTTTAATTCTTTTTTTGTTTCAGTGTTACAGTGGCATTTAGCAGATGCTTTGTCCAAAGTGACACACTTCTAGAACAGGTGTTCCTGTGTTAAGGACCTTGCCCAAGGGCCCACACTGGATACTCACTGTGCACTGATCAGGATTCAAACCCCCAATCTCCTGTAACAAAGTCAGCAATATAAACCAATAAGCTAACCAGCCAAACAAAACACCCCTAAACACAAATGTTCTCATGCACAGACCATTGTATGAATCATTTTGTAGTGTTACATCAGGATTTTAGTTAACATGTACAAATCTAATCTTAACAACCTCCAAGCAGACAGAGAGACCCCCTAAGGGGGTCTTTGACCTCAGGACCCCCTTAGGGGGGCCACCAATGGTTTAAAGCACAAGTTATCAAAAATATGTTAAAGTATGAAACATTTTGAAAACCTAAACAAAGTATCTTTTTTGATACACATTCCAACGATGTTCATGTTCTCACTTTTTGAATGTTAATATAATGTTTATGCAGCTTCACACCCACCCTTAAATCTATGGCGCCCCCCTAAGAAGGTCCTGGAGCCAATGCTGGGGGACAAGGTCCTAATGTACTCATCTCGATAGAAAAAAAATCACAGAATACTATCAAAATGAACAGCAAATCAACTCCAGAAAAATATTCAGTTGTTGACATACTCTTCCTGCATAAACTTGTAGTTCTCCCATGATCTCATGATATCGAGTATCAATCGGCTCAGGGCCACACTGATGGAGTATGTGGAATTTGTGGGTGAGCCTTTCCAGGGCCCAGTCATGGAGGGGCTCATGGTTAGCAAAGACATGATCCATCCTAAGTTGGACTAGGACAGTAATGTCAGCATACTAACCAGGTTTCTTGTGCTTGCACCACAGATCCATGTGCATGCATTGACATTTAATAGCATCTGGGGAGGGCCTAATCATGGAGCCTTTAAGGGCAAAACATTTTGTCTGTAGGCGTGGCTGGCTCTCACACAAGCATAATCACTCTTTGACCTAAAAATACTAATGCAGTTGAAAATATCTCTATCTGGCCTGTGTTTGAAATATCCTATTATGATAATAAGGATAAGTGAAATATGGAAAAACATGTAACTTTAACAAACATCCTCCAGTAATGTCGCTTTGAGATGAACATCTTTTTCTGACCTCAGCCTGTATAATCTCTCAGTCTATCTGTCCTGTTAGTAATCACATCAGTCTCTACACAGTCTGTGCCCTTGGTTGTCACCTCTACTCTCCTCTCTCACCCTCTACTGTGTGTGGTCTTACATTTCCTCCACTCATCCTCATCACAATTTAATTTTCCAGCGGCAACCGCGTCTAATCCAATCTCATCCTTGTGAAATGCACAAGATACAGCATCTGCAGCTGCCTTCTGCCTGCCTCTCGTCCTTATGTCCATTTCATATCATAACAGTTTAATGCTGAAATGCTTTGTTTTGCGAGGTGGTTTCAAAATGATAAAATGGCAAACACAGCAGGAAAAATATAATTTCTTCTTTCTTATCTTGATGTTTCTTTTCTGTATTTTCAAGGCTGCACTCTCTTCTTGTATGACTCGGACTGTCGGTCTGGGATCGACCACAACAGCGTGCCCAAACATGCACTGTGGGTAGAGAATAGCATCGTCCAGGCTGTTCCTGAACACCCAAAGAAAGACTTTGTTTTCTGCCTCAGCAACTCAGTGGGAGATGCATTCCTTTTCCAGGTATGTTTCTTGAAACATCCATGGGACTTTTCAGTGTACCTCAACACAAAATAAAGCCTTTTAAAGTTAAAATTACTGTTGGAGGTAATACAGCCGTCTGCAAACTACAAGGATTCAACAGATCAGCAATAGAGACAGAAATAAGAAGAGTCCTGTCATCCCCGGGGACATTTGTGTGTCTGTGTGTGGCATACAATTCATGACATTTATCCATATGTGGGAGATAAGCCAGTCTTGTGTCTGTGTGTTGTTCTCAGTCTGACATGTTTAAAGGCCACTCTGTCACTCTGTGACAATGATCCACCACACTGTCTATTGTACAAAATTAAAATGTGTCTATTTATATTCATGGCAGCTGTCCACAGCGACATTCAATCAATGAAGGCAAAGATAAATTGTTAAATAATTATGAGGTTATGTTGAGCACCATTATACAGAGGCTGATTATGGGAATCCTTGCTCCATTCCTGTAGCTGTCAATTTATTTAATTCTTTTAATAATAATGTTAGTAATAACTTTATTTGTATAGCACCTTTATAAATGGGTTTACAAAGTGCTTTGACAATAAGCAGAATCACAAATAACACAAAGCATCACAACACAACACAACACAAAACCCCAACATCAGAAGAACCCATGAAAAACTCAGCCAGCATTGTAACCCATGTTATGAAAACCAAAACACAATAAAAACCCAGAAACATTAAGCAAATCAAGAATGAAAATAAAAAATAAAAATACAGAATAGCCTAGATGAATCCAGGCAACACAGGGATCCAGCTACATAAACAGAGACCAAAGGACCAGAGATGTAAGAAGGAGGAGGAGGAGAAGGGATGGAGCAGAATAAAAGTCAGAGCAGTATGAATATATCAAATCATATTGAAATGAGTATTGATTATTAGATCAGACTACGACAATTTAAAGGGCTGTAAAAGATCAAATTTAATCACGATTAATCTCAAAATGTCTGTAGTTAATCACCATTAATATCACCCTTAGTATCACATCTCGAAATTACACTACTCTGCATTTTAAACTGTCTTTTGTCTCATGTTGGATTTTTCTGCTGTCGAGTAAATGACTTCCTGTCTGGATGCAGACCTGTTTTTATAGGTAGATTGACGGTTATGGCATGAGTTTGACCACAGAAAAAGGAACTTGTTTTGGGTTAAAAATGAAATAAACAAACACTATAAAGGCTCAGATGACTTCTGACTTGTCCACTCAGCTGATTAACTGCAATAAAAAAAACTTGCACTAATTGTGGACCTTAATTCATCCTGATTAAATTGATTAATCTTGACAGCCCTTGTAGAAAAGTTAGTCATAGTAAGTTAATAAAATAGTAATAAAATATTGACAATAATCAATTAAAAACAGATATAAAAGCAAAAGGAGGTAAAACAATAAAAGTGGAGAAAGGGGTTAAAAGCTCAACATCAATTGAGAGAAGAAGAGTGAAAATCTGGCAATAAGAATCAAATCAATGCATAAAATACAGAACAGATTAGACATAAAAGCTTCAAGATAGATTAGTACACTTAGGAAAACTAAAGTAGAAAATTTGAAAGAAAGAAAATTGACCAAGAGAGGGAGCAGGCAGTAAAAGACAGAGGCAACATTACATAAAAGCAAGTCTAGAAAAAGTGTTTTTAAGATGTGATTTACTGGAGGATATTGAATCTGCATGCCTTTTCTCCTCTGGCAGGTTGTTCCAAAGTCAAGGGGTCCTGATGGAGAAAGCCCGTCACCTTTAGTTTAGTGTCTCGACATTGGAACAACCAGGAGGTCCCCATCCAACGATCTAAGGCTGCAGGCTGGCTCATAGGGGGCTAAAAGTTCTGTTAAGGAGTTTGGCCCTTAAGTACTTTAAAAGTAATGAGTTAAATCATAAAATCAATTCTAACACTGTCAGGAAGCTAATGTAGGGATGCTAAATGGGGGTGATGTAATTTTTCTTTGCTGTTGTTACCTTCGCATTAAGTTTTTAACAAATTCTTGACAAAGTCCCAATAATTTCTTACTTTTTTATTCCTTTAGACATCAGGCCAGACTGAACTGGAGAATTGGATCACAGCGATCCACTCTGCATGTGCCGCCGCTCTGGCCCGGCAGCATCACAGGGAGGATACAGTGCGACTGCTGCGAACCGAGATCCGCAAGCTGGAGCAGAAGATCGACATGGATGAGAAGATGAAGAAGATGGGAGACATGCAGCTGTCCACTGTCACTGATGGCAAGAAGAGGAAGACTATACTGGAGCAGGTGTGCCAGCATACTTATTAATTTAATTCGTTAATCATCTCAGAAACTCTGATATTCCATTTCATTCCATGAAAGTAGTCAAATAAATCAAAGCTGTTTTATATATTAAAAAAGCAGAGAGAAATCTGTTACAGATGCAAAAAGACTTAAAGAAGGAAAAGCATTTTTAAAGTATTAAAAAGCAAATTAGTCATGTTTTATGTGTATGTGCTGCTGATGTGAACCATGTTTGTGATCACATGTGTTGCACACCCGCACAGTGACTGAAGCTTGCAGTTGAGCTGACTGAATAACACCTCGGGGTCTTTACAGATGCACAACTGCGTACCTTTGAACTGCACTGCATGCTTTCTCACACTGAAGTCTGTACTAAATCATCTTTACTGCATGGCGTCATCTAGACAAATGATCTCAAGAAGCACTTGCAAAGACAGATGGCTTTAAATATTCCGACTGGTGCTCATTATACACACATCTTATTGCAGCGCAATGCAGAATATTCATCACACATGTTGAAACCCATGCGATGCACACATCAGCAAGCAGGTGAACCTGAAATCTCTCGCTAATCCACCCTTATTAGATAGATGCTCTGAAACAAGTCAGAGCTGGAATTTCAAAGCTCTTCTTACATAAGGTTTGTTCACTTTCAGTGAGCCTTTAGCTTTTTCAAATCCTCCACGCATGTCTGGAGCTAAATGTCAAAGCAGAATCATATGTAAACATTGCAAAAGAGTAAAGGAATGTGCCCAAAAAACAAAAGGTCTCCTTGTTTGAGCAGAGTGTGTGGTGTAAAGCTGATGGCTAATGAAAGAAAAAATACTACACAGAACAGCACCATGAGGTAGTTAATCTTAATCATGCAGAACCTTCCTATTTCAGAGAAACACTGAGCTTTGATTGCCTTCTGTGAGTAACATTAACTCAAATTTAGGCATTAAAACTGTGACAAGCCTCAATCTGAGAGGCTGATTGTCTTATTGTGCGACATCTTTAAGATCAGTATCTGCACCCTCTTCAATCTTAAAGTGCTTACATAGATAAACAGACTTGTGCTATCTTTAACTAATGACTAAGAAAGAGCATTTGCTCTCATTTCTCCTGGAACAAGTCAGTATAAGGAGGAACCAGTGAAAATTTGTTCGTCCAGATTGTGTTTCAGTTCAAGTATTTGTGTGTGCGAGTGTGTGTCACAGTGTTCCACCTCCCACGGCCCACCCTGTGCTACATTGCACATAGCACAGCAGGTTGAGGACTGGTGGGGGTTGTGTTGGTGAGTAATACCTCTCCACAGGGGCTTCAGCACTCCCACATCTCACTCCCTCTGAAATGACCAAACACAATCTCATAAACACGGGTCTTATGTATATTTTTAACCCTTTATATGTTATGGGTTTTATCACCCACTGTATTCTTAAAAGATTTAATCATTACTCTTATCTTTTCCCCTCTCAGATCTTCCTTTGGGAGCAGAACTTGGAGAGGTTTCACATGGATCTTTTCCGCTGTCGTTGCTACCTGGCTAGTCTGCAAGGTGGAGAACCCCCCAACCCCAAGCGCCTGCTGGGATTCGCTTCCCGTCCCACCAAGCTGGCCATGGGACGACTGGGCATCTTCTCTGTGTCTTCCTTCCATGCACTGGTACTTACTAAAGCACCCACTCACCACACACATATTTGTTTTTCTCGTTTTAGACTATCATTTCATAACTTTCTGTAATTTTACACCACTCAGTCCACATCCTGCCCCACTTGTTTGTACCTGTTCCACTGCATTGCGTGAGAGGCTCCCACTTCCTGACCCCCAATACCAGCCCAGCTTATAAAATGGGTGTGTTTGTTTGGCAGTGTGAACATCTTGTCACATACTGTACGCCAACTGAAAGAGAGAATTCCTGCCTGCCCGAAAAATATGCATGCTGAAAGGCAATGCATGTAGCCTGAGGATAAAACTTGGGTTACATAAGAAGAAGCAAAAAAGAGAAAGATAAATAATGAACAATCCTTTTCTAGTCTACCACATTAGCAGCTGTGTGAGGCGTTTTTAGAAATCCTGTACAGATGTCCTACATATGCGTGGTAGAAATGTACTGAATTGATGCCATGTGCTTAAATAATCCCAATGTCTGCACCAACACACAAAAAAACAAATGTTGCATCCCAGCATTAGACAGATGAGCCATTTGTAGTTTTCTTTCTATGAAGCCAGAAAAACAGCAATTCATCTTGCATCTGCAACTCAAAACTTGAAAAAAGGAGGTTATTAAAGTTTTCAGAATACGAGTTTTGAACATAAACAATATCCCAACAATATCAGTTCCTGTTTTTAACAACAAAAGATCTCTTTGCCACCCAAAACGGTTTAATAAACTTATTCCGGATTTCCAACCTGCACATGAAAAACTTACTGAAAGCGTACCAGAATTTTACATACTGTTAATGGAAATAAAAGGCAGAATAGATACGTTTTTTAGAGGAATAACTTCCAAAATGACATTTTTCCCCTTAATTAACATTTATAATCTAGAAGAAGTGCATGCACTTTTTAAGGACGTTTTATTGGTGTATAGTGTTTGTGCAGAGGTGTCAAGTGAAGATTTATATTTTGTTTGATGGCTAAACGCTCATCTAAATTGTGTTTAACCGACTAGTCTAAAGAGGAGAAAATGACTAGAGAACTGTCTAATTCATAAAAGTGTCATTGTGTCAGTGGGTTTGATGTGAGCCCGATTTACTGTGTGGAAAATGTTGAACATTAGCAGCTAGCTCTGGCAACCTTTGTTCATCTTTGTAGACTAATTTTGTGGGTACTCATCACTTCAGTTGAGTAGTTAAATGTGAGTATAACCCTCAATAGCCTACATACAACCCTATTTTGTTTTTGTAGTTTAAAAAACATTCAGGGAGCGCGGATGGTCGAGTGGTTTAAGGCGCTACCCATGTACGCGGGCGGCCCAGGTTTGAATCCGGCCTGTGGCCCTTTACCACATGTCTCTCCCCACTCTCTTCCCTGTTTCCGAATCTATCCACTGTCCTTCTTCTATCAAATAAAGGCATGAAAAGGCTCAAAAATAAATCTTAAAAAAAAACCCAAACAAAAACAAACTGGTCTCTAGATAAGTTTACACGTCTTCCCTGACTCTCATTCCCCATATTTCCTGTCTCTCTTCAGCTATCAAATAAAAGCCAAATACCCTAAAAATCATTTTAAAAAATGATAGGGAATTAGTTTGACTGACACAAATATTTTGTGCTGGCTAATTTGATATACGAGTTTAACTATTTAACCGGATAACTGTGTGCATCCCTAGTGTAAGGCTGTCATCAGGTTAGGATACCTTAAGAGACCAGTTGGCACTGCTGTCTCTCTCCTATCTGCCTACAGATTATTTATCTTGTGTGCATCTTCGTGTGATGCCAAAGAGACTTAACAAAATCATAAGGTGAATCAAACTGCTAGCTGGGCAGAGGCTGTGATGGTCCATCATCTGCACCTATCAGACAAAAGTCTGTACCTTTCTGCACGTTTGTGCAAAGGTGTCAGCATGTTTCTATGTTTGACAGAGCAGTGGTTCTCAACTGGTTTAGCCATAGGACCCACTACCGCTTTCTTCATGTGACATTTCGACCCATGTTTTTTAAATTGTCAAACACTGAAATTCATTCAATAAAAAAGTTTGGATTTGGATGAAGCAGCACATGACTGAACAAAGAAACTGGACAGAACACTGGAAGGAAATGCATGTTATTTCATTATGTTTTGTCATAGAAATAATGATGTTATCATGGGAAAATCATCTTTCTCTAAAAATATTTTTATCCAAGATAGCAGGATAAATGATTCAAATCTGAAGAAAGTAACTAGAATTTACTCCTTGAATAGCATAACAGAGCAAAATGAAACTTACTGACGCAAGTCAGCCTTGAACTTCTATGTCCTAGGTATTCTGCCACTGTGTTTTTTTCCATACACCCACTGAAAACAGTTCCATGACCCACTTTAGGGTCCTGGCCTACCATTTGAGGATTACTGCTGTAGAGAGTCACTTCTGGGAAACAATCAGAAACATGTTATCTTTTTTATTCTGTCTATAACTATTTCTCTGTGTCATTATTTTGTTTGTCATTTGCTCTCTCTATCTGATGGCCAGTTGCTGCTCTCTCCACTCGTAGCAACTTTGGGTTGAAAATCAGACTGTATATCTGTTTTATATAACTAGTACTATCAAACGTGAAATTAAAAGATATTCTATCATTTAAAGCATATGGTATCAAAAAGAATTGAAGTGCTTTTGTGTCTGCTATACTTCCTTTTGGTTATTCTTTTTTAACATATTTGAGGCCCCCAAAACTGAATTTATGATTGAACAATTCACTATAAAATGATCTGCAGCTGCAACATCATCGGTGTCTGTCATCCTTTGCCTTAAAGCTGTATTCTTTAGCTTTCATTGATTCTGACAGTATGGTGTAAATTAAGTCAAAATTTCTCTAGCGAAAAGCTTTTCTTGACTGCGCCAGTTTCAAACCAAAGCTCAGGAAACCAGAACACATTTGTTCTCACATCAAAATTGCATATTTTTTATTCTTTCACTGAAGTTTGTCTCCATGTAAGGTTATCTATATTTCAGACACGTGCTGAAATTTAAAGACCAGCTGTTATCCCCCTTCACATTCAGATCATTCTCTTCACAAACTTCCCCGATGTTGACAACTTCTGCCTGTGGCTAAAAGCCAAATCATTAGCTCAGCTCTCTGCACTGTCACCTTGAGCGTTTCAAGAATGTACAGAATGAAAAGTTACCAAAGATGGAATGATATATATGTTGCTATTATACGGCTGTGTGCTCTGCTAAATATCAGCCAGGAAACGTGGAAACATTATTTTTATTGAGCAGTTTCATACAAGCAGTCTATCAGATTGACCAAACACACACATACACAACATCAGAGGTGTTTTTGTGTGATTGGTGGATCGATACGAAGTCTGTTAGTAAGCTGCCATCCCTGAGGCTCTTTCCCACAAACAGGCTTAACACTCTGTGCTCTGCTGACCCCCCCTCCTTCCTTTTACTGCCTACACCCTCACTTCCTTTGTCTTTCTGTGTTTCCTACTTTATCTCCTGTATTCTCTTCTTCTCCCTGTCTCTCTTATACTTGTCTTCTCTGTATCTCAAACCATCTTTATTGTTTTTCAATATTTTTTCTCTCAAGATTTACATCCTTTTCTCTCCTTCTTGATTGCATAATTTAATTAGTCAGACACTGCTTAGATGCTCTGAAGATTTTGTACAGACTTGGATTTGCGTCCATTAAAATGACCTCTCTATTGTTTTATCTCAGCATTTACTACTTTTATCATGAGGACTGTAATTCGCCATGACCAAGTGACATTTATACAGAGTAAAACTATAAATATAAAAACGCCTCTTGCGTGCAGCTCACTTAAGAAGATTCTTGAAGACAGATTGACCTATAATGTTTGACGTGTGTGTCATACAAGCAGTGACGGGTGAGAAGACCAATAAGTACACATACGCAGTACAGTATGTGCTTGTGTGCACATATAGCACATGCATACATACATGTGCATCACATCATGTATCTGTGGACCTGATAGTGAGATGCTCTCATAGCTGAGTGCTCCAATGTGAATTAACCCAGAAATGCCATGAGTGATTTCTCATTCAGTGTGTAGTGGGTCACAGAAGGAGATGAGGAGGAAAGTGTTCATGAGAGTGATTAGTTACTGAGTAGCTGAAAATGTATGTTTCTATGTGTTGGTTTGTTTATATGCCTGAGTGTGAGGAGTGACTCAGAGAACAAGCACAGGCAACAACTGCTGTCAGTTTACTGTAAACGTGTCTTATTTTATACCGTTCATTTCTACCACGTGGTCTGGCTTAGTTTAGGACAGTTTTGGTGCATTAAAGCCTGATTTTGTTTTCATTTCCACAGCAAATGTCCAACCAGCCATGCTCATAGTGAAGGAATGCTGGTTCATTTTAGAGATTCAGATCATTTTGCTCTGCTTAGTCATAACTGCTGGTGTTTGGCTACCTAAACAGCTCTTCCTTTTTTTTTTATAATTTTGGTATTAACAATAATAGAAATGGAATGAAGAAACCTGCTCTCAAACGTGAGCAGGGCCCTGTCCTGCACATAAAAGAATCTGCTTTTAAAATCAACTTGTGTCCAAACAGCAAATCACTACAGCTTGTAACTTGATTTGAGTTGTTATTTCAATCTAAGCAGTACCTGAAAAGGTATATTTGCTTGAATTACTAGCAAGGCCACTCAAAAAAGGGGGATAGAGGGGAGAACTTTCTGGTCCCAGCCAATAGGGGGGCCCATGGAGATCAGCATTGTTAACTGTTTATGTATGGGATATTATATTTAATTCAATTTTTAGCTATTTTTAGCTATTCCAAGCATGAAAACAGAACAGAAGAATTGATTTCAACCTGTATGGGAGATTTTTTTTAAAGGAACCAACCATCAGACTGATGAGGGTGAAAAGCTCAGTTCAAACATGGCACATTTCATGCTTGTCCATTATTATTGCTGTTGCATGGAGAAGTGAAGATTTTTTCCAACCAATCAGCAGACTGCAGTGAGTCTAGTTCTACTCATTGTGGTCAGATAAGTAAGCTAGTACTCCAGGAGAAGGATGCCTAAAATGTTTGATGGTATGAATCAGTTATTTTAGTACCTTTCCCAACTTTTGATAGTGCAAAGACAAAACTGAACCATACCATATCAGACTGAACCACACCACTTGGTGGAAACTCATCTAAAGTAACTTGATATTTCAGTAGTTTACTTTTGATCATTAAAGTCTGTAGATATTTCCATTCAATTTGTGTTTTCTGTCACAGGTGTCAGCCCGTACAGAAAGTAATCTCAGGAAGCGGAACCAAGCCATGCCTCGTACCTTTAGTAAACGCCGAAGCCGGTTCTCCTCACTCTGGGGACTGGACACCACGTCAAAGAGGAAGACCATGGGGCATCCATCAATCAACCAGGTTCCTACGCTCACATTCTAAGACACTGTCTGAAGTATTCCATATGTTTGTATGCAGCTGTAGTAGTTTGCTTTCTGTTGGTTGCAGGTGTTTGTTGATGGGATGGAACCAGCCAGAAAACCACTTGAGCGTATGTTTGAAGACTCATCCAGTGAGAAATCTGTAAGAGCCTGCCATTTTTACAACAAAAAAACAAAGATTCATTGCAAATGAATGGACATAATAGACATATGTCTTCCTTTGACACAGTCATGTCTTCTTTTTTGAATGTTGAACATTATGAGCCAATTCAAACATTATCGTAATCAGTTAAAAAAAAGCCCAGACTCTATCATGAGCTCCTTTTATGTGCTCCTTGACCATACTGTAGCCAAAGCAAAGTCTTTAAGCACAGATAGTCATTATCTTCCAAAGGCTGAACATAGAACCATAGCTCAAGTAGCTGTAGGCATATTCATCATCATTTGCCTTTCTCATAAGCGACCATGAAAATCACTGGCGCATCTGATGAATCTTTGTACTTGTATAATGGGTTATGAGCTTCTTTAGACCCCAAGGCTGAATTTTCCACCTCCTTTAACTAAAGCGAGGTCCTTTGGTGCTCAGCCTCTTCATTTGAGGGGTTATCTTGGGGAAGCACAGAAAAACCCTGCACCCTCTTGCACCACTGAGCATTTCTTTGAGGTCATTCCAAGCTCCTGCTTAAATGTTTTCAGACATCCACTTCCCTCCTAGAAGGGGAAATTTTGAAGACTATAAAATTTTAAAAGCTGCAGAATCTTTTCCTGAATGCTATCAGGTTTATTCGTGTCAAATGAAAAACCTTGGACTACTCCAAAAATTGTTTGCTTTTCTAGCATTTGCAGGACTAGCTTGGATCTTTCTCTCACATCCGACCAGTGTGTCATAAATAATACCTTTGAATTTGGCCTCCACCTATATGCCTTATCAAAGGCTGTTCTCAGATCAGTGTTGACAGATTCCCATTTTCTTCTTTTCATTTGCTCCCAGCAATTCCAGGTCTGTCAGCATCAGGGAGATATCAACTGCAGGGTTACTTCTGTCTCCTAATCCTTCTGAGACAAATATGATTTGATATGTTCACATCATTAGCTTTCTGATGTTTCAACAAATTACACAGACGTTTGCTTCCAAAGGACCAGGCAGTTTCACACCATCTGTGCTCTGATGTCTCTGTGGTATTGACCACAATTTAGAGACAGTTACAAATAACGAATAATATCTTCAAAGAGAAAAATAGATCACAAGAGGATGCCAAAGGACTGTAGGTTTCCGGTAGTGGCTTGTCACAGCTTAGTAAATGATAAATTAATACGAATTGTAAGGGAAAAATGTCCAATTACCCATGGGTTGTGCAAGGACAAGCATGGAGGCTCCATATTTTATGAGAGCTGGTAAAAGGCAGCAGAGACGAGAGGAGGTGGGGAAGAGAGGCCTCCGTCTGAACTCAGAAAATAGAAGAAAACTCTGCAGCACTAACCCACTCTGACTTCGAGGGCCCCCAGTGGCACTATGGGAGATTGATTTCCTTCCACCCACGCCCCCTGCTTCTGCTGGCAGGCTATGGGATGGCATTAAAGAAATGCTACCATGCTTCAGTTGGTTGTAAGACAGAGCTGGAAATGCTGCATCAGTAGCACCAAGCATCTTTTTCAGCAAATTTGTTCCAAGTGTTCACATCTGATGGCTTAAACTCTGTTTGTTCTGAGGAATCCCACTGATGGCAGAGAAAAGTGGGGGGAGAAATTGAGTTTAGGGCTCTGCTTTGGACCCCCGCCCCCCAGCAGAGGCATCCTGGATGGGCCAGGAGGGGTGCCAGATGGTGCTGGGGGAGTTCAGGGAGTTAGGGGAGGTACTGGTTTTAGGCCCCCAGTCTGTTGTCTGTCTGACAAAAATGTGTGTTTTTCTTTTCAGCTTTGTTTTCTTAGTGAAGGGAGTGCAAAAACATGCTTTTACATATACTGTATCCTTCTGTCTCCTTCTCTGTTTGAATTTTATCATATTCAAACAGATAAAAAAACATTGATCTTCATCAGTTTCATTAAAACAGAGACCACCAGGCCAGACTGGTAACAGTCAGCAGATTGTGTGGTGTGAATGAAACATGGGGCGGAGGGACGTGATGGTACAGATAGAAGAAAAGGGGCACCAGAAGGAGAGGCAGCCATTAGTGGGGGGTTGAAAGAATGAACAAGCGTGCGGATGCTGTTACCTGAAAGGAGGAGATAAGGTATCAGTGACAGACAGCGTGAGGTCGAGCTGAAAAGACGAGCGTGACAGGATCAGAGCGGGAGAGGCTGACATGCCTGCCAGATTGTCAGAGGTCAGATTGATGAGCTTAAAGGTTACAGATGATGTTTTGGACAGAACGCACCCACACACTTGAAGCTGCAAAAGCACCGACATACTGTATGTAACAAACACCCACACAGGGAGACAGTTTTATCAGGAGGCTCTCATCAACATAAATGAATTAGATCTCTTAGTAATCAGATCTCCTGGGCCAGCTTCCATCATATTAGTCCAATCAGTCCAAACAAATCTGGTTTCTTTTGTGAGCAAGATGAAAAATAATCCTGAATTAAGCAGATTATTTAAGATATTCTCATTTTGGATAAGAGAATATGGAGCTAAAAGGTTTTTAAGATAACACTGAATTTATTATGAGGTGCCTTCTGTTTTCACTGAACACAAGGGCTGCTCAAAGATGCATCAACCTTCTGTGTGTGTGATGTTTTCAGAAAGAGAGAGATGGTGCAGTGAAAAGTCTTCCTCAACAAAACGTGGACAGCGACATCTGGGTTCCTGATTACCTGACTCCCTCCTGGGTGTGCCTGCCCAACAACCGGCCCGTCCTGGCCATCGTACAGCCTGGCGAGACATCGCTGGAAGTCCTGAGCGCTGTCTGTGAGGTGAGCCAGCATCACAAACATTATACTGCCAGACCCCATTAGTCAGCCACAAGCCCTCTATACAGTAATGTATGAAGGGAATTTTTAACAACATAACACTGTGTTATTTCAGCAATTCAGGGTAGCAGACAACTTATTTCTTGTTATGTTTTTAAAATGGTGTCACGCAGAGAATAAAGAGGTTGAGTTTTGCCCTCAAACCTGTATTAAACATTATTTTTGCCTGTTTTGTGAGACAGAACAGAGCAAAAAGGAAAACACCGTTTTCTAAGCATCCACACTTTCATTTATCAAACACTTTCAGAGGGAGACAAAAGAGATAACGAACTTGCTAAAAGAACAAAAATCAAAACCCTAACAAATCTAAAATTTTAAAATTGAAGAAAAATTTGCATCACAGCCTAAAAATTAGGTAACAATCAGGGTTCCATAGCTGATACAATATGAAGTGAAATGTTAAGTTTAAGTTGCCATGGTTTCCTGTATGTAACCAGGCTAGAAATGTGTCAGTGGTACTGAAAAACAAGCATAAAAATTTCACTGCTACTAGGCTTTAAGCAAAGTATTGTGGATTTGGACACACCAAGGCCGAGTATGTAGAATTCATAATGGCGTGGGCCAATACAGCATAGCTTTACACAGAAATATGCAGGTGCCTCTTAAAAAAATTTCAGTGTCACATAAAAATTCAATTTTCTCTATCATACAATGGAAACCATTTTTTTTAAACTTTTTTTGTTTTAATCTTGATGATTACAGCTCATGAAAATCAAAAATCCACTATCTCAAAATATTTTAATATTGTGGAAAAGTCTAATTTACAAAGGTTTCCCGAGTCTTCATTCTCTCACTCTGGTGTGCTGACTCAACAAATGTGCAGAAGTCAATCATTGTCATCCTCCACAAGGAGGGCAAGTAAGTCTCAGAAGGTCACTGCTGAAGCTCTTCTCAGAGTGCTGTATCAAAGCTTGCTCACAGAAAGCTGACTTGAAGGGAAAAGTGTGGTACAAAAAAAAGGTGCAGAGGAATTGGCACATGCCCTAGTGCCAAGTCCTGCTGGAAAAGTCAAGAGGAAGATGAGAGACACCAGAATTGATAGTACAGACAAGCTGAAGGCTGCTATCAGAGCAACCTGGACTTCATAACACCCTAGTAGTGCCACAGACTGATTGGCTTCATGCCATGTCACATGATGTAGTTTGTGAAAAAGAAGCTCCAACCAAATACTGAGGTCATAAATGAGCATAATTTTCCATAAGGTTAACATTTGTGTGTTATAAATCTTATTTTGGTTTTTTGATATTCTGATATTTTGAGATAGTGGATTTTTGGTGATTGTGAGCTGTAATCATCAAGATTAAAACAAAAGAGTCATCAGATCTTTTACTTTGTATGAGATGAATCTAGAATACTGTATTTGGAAGGTTTAGTTCTTGATTCGATTCACAGGAAGAAAAATATGATTCAAATTTTTGATGCACCTGCTAACCAGACTTTAGTCCAGGGGGTTGTTGAAAGAAAACAACTCAAATGTTCCTCTCAGGTAAGAGAGGAACATTTCATTTAGATTTACATTTCTGAAGATCAGAAAGGTAAGATTATCCATTCACCCAGTTGAAGGTTGCCATCTTTTGTAAACACAGGTGACATGATACCAAAAATTGGAAGCTAACTCCTACATACAGTCTAAATGCACAATTAAACTGCCCGTATTTCAGCATGCATAATCTAGACAGAATCCCCTCCATTTCTCTTTTTCTATTTCTCAGAGACAGTTATGTAACATTGGCATCTTTATGGGACACCAGAAGGAATTTGTACCTCACTTACTCTTTGATACTTTTTAACGTTAAAATTACAGAGATGATATTTTTAAAAACATGTGGATAAAGTATTCAAGATTTTGCAACCCTAGCACCCACACAGAGACATTGAAAATTCATACAGCATGACAGGAAGTTAAAGATGCAAATAATTCATTTTTACAGCTTTCTCAAACATGCTTTTGTTCGGAACAAGTCTGCTAAAACTGCGAGCAGCTCTGTTCAGGGGAAGACCAGAAGTGGTTACATAACAATAATAAAATCTCACACTCTTACAAGCTGTTGACAGCTAAGACAGCCAAACATGTTGAAGTCAACTTTTAAAACCCCGATCTTAGTAACAGGCTGAGATAATAAGATGCAGATTATCAGAGGATGTCTTCTTGAACATGAATCCGAATCTGAAGAAAACTCAGATGTGAGACTGTGTCTTCTCCTTGAAAGGCAGCGGAGTTAACACGGTAGATGTCGCCTGTGCTCTCAGACTGGCTGTCATAAGTCTTTTTAACATAAAAATACACACTGTGTTACTCTGTCTTGCACAGTCTTGTCAAATCTATTTCCACTTCATCTCCTTTTCTCTCTAATTGGTCGCAGTCAGAGGCACTCTGGAATAATGCCTCCCTAATGATATGTATACTTTCTACTTCTGAAATGTTTGACATGCATGTAAAGCTGATCATCAAGTGTGTGGGTGTTCTGTTTCTGTATGCATGCCATAAATGTGCTACAAGGAACTGGAGCGTCTAATTCATGGTCCTCTGTGCAGAACATACATGCAGATATATGTGGATTTTATACATGATTGGATACATGCTGTTTATATGTCCATGTCCTTTTGTCTGGGGATTTCATGAGTTTTATTGTGTGGTAAAGGGAATGGTGTTTTGACAGGTGAGTTTAACACATTACTGTGTGTTACATTAGTAGTAAAGCCTGACTCCAAATTGCAGGAAGATTAAACTATGAGTGCTTAGTGTAAATATGTCTGTCTTGAAAGAGGAGTGAATACACTGGTTATGATCTCCAGTTTTATGATTTTCCCTCTCTTAAGCATATCTTTTCATTCCCATCCTGTTTTGCTGCCTTCAGACCCATAAGATAGACCCCTCTGGCCATTACCTGCGTTTGAAGGTGTGGATGGACAACCAGACGCTCTTTTATGTTCCCAAACTTGAGGAGGAAATCTCGGATATGGTAAGCAATCACGCTGAAACACTGTCTTAATAACCTCTAATAAATCTAAACATTACATGAAAATAAATGAGGCAATTTTAGAGTTTAGATACCCACAAAGTGTGCCCTAAAAGTATCGTGTTTCATATCATGTTTTATGCCAGTGAAGATATGGAGGAAAGTAACTCACTTCAAGTAAAATATGAAGTTTCCTGTTTGTTTTTTTTTAGCATTTTGTTAGATGCTAAACTGCCGTTTCAGCTGAAAAGCAGCATCCCATTTGAATTGTAGGGTCTTCACCTTATTATGAATTAATTTTTCTTTCATTTCGGGCAGATCTGGACGCTGGCTTGTGCATGTTTTATGACTCGGTTGCAGAATTGATTTGCAATGCATACAAAATTCCCAGGATGCAAAAGAAGCTTAATCACATATGCTATAAATTATGCAAAAAAGCATTCAGAGTGTATGATGTGCCCTAAGAACTCTACCCATTTGTGTTTGTACTTGTATTATTCAGAAAACAATCACCCTCATTGAAAAAGACCCTCTCCCTCAAATTATTCAACCAACATAAACCCCAAAACGTTCTCTCTTTGTGACGGCTCTTTGTAGGTGATACACTGAACTCTGCCTCAAAGCAAAGTCATTGTATAACTCGCTCTTTTTCCTCAAGAGGCCTTTTATCTCCCTGCTTTGATCAGTGACTCGTTTCACCCTCTTTCATCCTCCGTCTATGATATGACATTATTATTTCTCCACAGTGAAGCCCATTAAACACAGCGGACTTCTGTTCTGTCTGTTGCTTGATACACACAGCTGTGTGTCTGCTCTCGCCTCACCGAGAGGTCAAACCCTAGTCTGAGCACCCACTCGCTTCTCAGACCTGCCCTGGATCTTGACCCAGCAACCTTCATATGTGATTGTTAAGGACTCTGAATAAAACATGAATCCATCTCTTCTTTATTAAGAGTGATAACATGACCTTGACTTTCTCTTTTCAATATCACTGCTTTCCTTCCATTTTTTGCCAATTAAATAGACTTTCTTGTGTTTGCAGCTCTACAAAGAGATTGAGATTTGCCCCAAAGTGACAAAGGTGATCCGTTTTGACAAAGCTGAGTCCTGCACCCTCGGATACGGTATGCTAGTCTCTGACTATACCTCTCTCTTTTAACTAGATAGACTCAGTTCCATGCAAACTCATAAATTCTGGATCAAATTGATTTCATAATAGACCTCATTGAGTCATGCTCTGTTAACGACTAAAGGGAGGGTCGCACAGTGTGAGCCCATTTTGTCTTAAGTGGATCTAATTGCATGGTAGTTATGCTGCAGCACACTATGTCAAAATGAGATATTGCATAGAGGACTATAAGAGCTGATGACTGAATCTGTCTCTTTATCTTATAATATATGTCTCTAGGTTTTTCTGTGGCAGTAATAGATGAGGACGGGACGCAGCAGCTCCATATAACTGAAGTGAAAGCAGAGGGACTGGCCTCAGCTAAAGGTACACTTTCTTTTTTATTAAAGCTCTTGAGAGAAGGTTTTAGCTGGTTATAAAACAAACTGAAATCAATACTAGTTTCTCTAAAGAATACCACAAAGTAAATGAGATTACAAGCATTAAAATGAACTATTTCTGGATAGTTATTTTAAATGCTTGTAAATGGTGCTGATGGGTAGGTACTAAGACAAAATGAGTTTTACTCTAATATAGCCTTTTGTTGGGTTTTTTTTTTGTTGTTTTTTTTTTTTAACTTTTTTTCTATCAAGCAAAGGCTCAAAATGAGAAATACATTGGACCCTTTAGCTAAAACAGGGTGATATATCTTGTGAGAAACACTTCCTAAGCACTATTTTAGGGTTCCTTCAGATCCTTGAAAAGCCTTGGATAGTCTTAAAGTGCACATTGGAAATTTAAGGCCATAAAAAGCCTTATAAAGTTGGATTTTTGTAGTGAGAGGTCCTAAATTTTAGAATGCACAGTGACTTAGACATGTTTTTATCCAGTCTTTGTTCTCTAGCCAACCTTATACAGATGCAATAATGATTATATCACACAGGTCACTGCTGGTGACCTGTCCTTTATGTATCCTATACACACTGTGTACAAGAGTTACCAACAGACAACATCTGAGTGTGTTTTTATTCTATTTGTTTTAATTTTTTTTTTATAATACGATATGATTTGCTGTACTGTTCCCTTTAGCTGGGTGTACACTACGCAGATTTCTTCTGACTCAACCACGGGTTTTGTGTCGCACAGCTCACCTGGAAGTCGCGCAGAATTTTGTTCGGATTGTGTGTCATTTCTTGAGTCGTGTACAGAGGGACATGAAGACCAAATCACAGCCCGAACAGCTGCTCTTGACTGATCAGATGGATTTCTGGCATGTTTGATATCTTGGTCATAAGACCGCAGACACTCCTGCAGTGAGAGCAGAACCACAAGCAAAATCCTCAACTGTCAGACAGCATCTTAAATCAACTTGTCAACAGCAGGAATGACTTTCTAATGCTAATGTTTTCCCTCTTTCCTAATACTCCAGCTTTCTCCAGCAGACATGCTAGTTAGGTTTATCTGTGGTCCTAAACTGTCCATAGGTGTGAATGTGAATTTGCCTGCTTGTTTATCTCTGTGTATTAGCCCTGTGATCGACTGCTGACCGGTTCAGAGGTGTACCCTGCCTCATGCCTAATGACAGCTGGTGTCAATTCAAGCCCCCTATGACCCTGAATGGAACAAGAGGTATCGATAATGGATGGTCAGATGGATGACACCCCCTCACAGGAGCTTGAACAAAAAACAAAGAGGTTTTCAGATGCATTAGCCTAGAATTGACAATACATCTTAAAAACAAAAGAACAATTTCCCTGTTTGAATATGAGTCAGAAACTTCCAAGGTTATGAAAAAATATGTGACAGCTGAGTACATATTTCTTAAGTTGACATTGCACACCTGTTCCAAGAAGCACCTGAAACCCACATGACTTCTTAACAGTGCATAGTTTTGTGACTGCATTGCATCATCTGCAAAGAAAACAAAGCTAAATCTCTTTTGTTTGAGAGAGAAGCCCAGTGGCTTAGGAAAGAGAAGAGAGGAGATAAGGAGAAAAATAAAATGCATACCATGTCAAAGGAGCACAGGGAGCACTGATGAGGTCTCTATAAATCTATGGATCAACTGTAAAAGGCAATCAGCTTAAAAATAGAGTCCACTGAGGGGTCATACACAGTAAAGATGGGCCCCCAACTTCACTTTGTCTACGTGATTTGAGCCAATATCTATGAAATAGAGAAATAAAAATGGGGAAACATCACAAATCAAAAAAGACTTAATCTAATGTCTTTTTTACTACATTTGATTGTCTCATGAATACCAACTTCAGTCTTAAAATGAAGCATAATGTGAATACCTTATAGCAAAACTACATTATATAGAAGCTATGACATTTCTGTTTTATCCTCCCAGAGAGCACAGGAGAAAAAATGGCATTCCTTTGTCTTCATCCTACCGCTTTATGAAAATCAGAGCATCAGCCTTTCATCGGTCTCTATCTTTAAACAGAGCCAGAGACACATAATGGGTTTGAGAAACACACGGCTGCTCCGTAGATAAAACACTAATGTATAGAAAATAACATGCCCCACTGTCTTGCCCCCGGGTCACACCAAGGTTACTCGAGTGTGAGATTGTGTCCTCGGTGCTCTGGCAATCTAAAAGCTGCTAGCTTAGCAGCCAAAGGATACAGCCACACTGTCTCTTCAAGGAAGAAAAAAAAAGCACCCAGACAACACAATGCATCTTTGTGAACCTATATTTTGCTGAATCAGTGAATTAAGTATGTCATGCAAGACATTTGTTGGTCAATGTGCATGCAGGGATGAGCCCGCGTGTGCGTGTTTTCCTGAGCGTGAGGAGGATGAATGGGGACTGAAAGAGATCACGCTTCCATTTCCGCAGGGTGCACGCAGAAACCAGGCCAGCACTGGACAAGGAGCCCCAAAGGGTCTTTTTCTCCATCTCCTTTCTCTCTCCCTCACTGTAACTCCCCCTCCCCCTGCAGGAGCACACAGACACACATAGTAGAGCACATACACACACCAGTATATGGCCTGAGGGGTTTATCTCTCTCAGTCCAATAAAGACTCTGCTACAGCTGACATTTCACATCCCAGACAAGTAGGTCATAACTTAGGGCTAAATTTGTGCCATGTGTGGCTATATATGTAACTGTATGTGCCTATGCATCGGCCTGCAGCATCATAAAAGCAATATCCTACATTGTCTGCTGTTTCTATTTTAGTCTAGTACATAAAATCAAATGTGACTGTGCTAAAAGGACCAAAACCCTTTGTCTGAGTTCGTTCTGCAGCAAGAGGCAGGTGACTCTGCTGTCAGATGGCTCTAACAGCCGTCACAACCAATCAGGTTTATTGAATGAGCTTGTCTGCTAATTGGTTGGCTGATTGAGTGCTAATTCTCAATTAGCAGAGCCGGGCACAGGTGGTCGAGGGAGGGGCGAGAGAGAAAGCCTCAAACTGAAGCTGCGTTCAAATGAAGGCTGCACATCTATAGTAACACATATAATCTATATTATGATTCACTTTTAACCAGTCCAGTCATGTTAGATCAGTTTTCCCCTCATGCCAACAAGCACAGATGATCTATTTTTAATGTTTAGGACCACATTAGAGTCCCAACATGCCCTCTCAGCCACAAAGACAAGGAGTATAGCCGTAAAGTTTCATCTCTGTAGATCATTTGTCCACGTTAGGTTGAGATGATGGCTCACAGGAAAGCTGCTGTGTTCGATGGCTATCTGTTTTTTCAACTGTCAGATAACATTTCCTCTTTCTGTATGTTTCTTCTAAAAGGTTTAAGTTGCAGTTTTTCAGGCTTAACTTCTTCCTTCCATTTAAAGTTTATGTGTCTGATCCTCTTGCAGGTTTGAAAGCAGGGGATGAGATCCTGTTGTTGAACGGTAAACCTGCATCTGCTCTCCAAATGGAAGACATGAGGGCTGCCTTTGTGAACCAAGCATTGACCTTGAGCGTTAGCACCCTGCCCCAGCTGGACTCACGGTTGCTGTGCACCCTGCCTCCCCGGCGCTCAGATGGAGAACAGGACCCTACCACAGACATCTTTTCCCAGAGCCAAGGTAAAACATCCTGTTACACAAATAAAAACTTGCACAATGAGAAAATTTATGATTATTTGTTTTGTTCTGGTTTTGGTTCATTGTGATGAAGTTTAAAAGAATGATCTGTTCTGAGCTCTCTGTTCAATCACACAATAGGGTGATACTTACATGAAGAGCAGATGTTTAGTTTAATTCAGATCAGATTTTCTTAGATTTTATTGGAGCCCCTCTAAAACTTAAAAAGATACAATAATTTTTTGGGGGGGAAATGATTTGAAATTAAGTCCAAAATTTATGAGCAACCAAGATGAAAGGGGACATGTGCAAAAATAACTTTTTCAGACTTTTCCAACAAAAATATGTGACCCTTGTCTATCAACAATCCCCCCAAGCATTAGAAAAATCCATTCCCTCCCCCCTCTTTTTCTCCACCTTTCAGAAAATGAGTGCTGAAACACGTCGTTCTCGGATTTTCTCCTCATGATGTTATGTGGGGAGTTGGCACCGCCCCAGGTTTGGCTGGCCCTCCCTGCTCAGAAAAAAAGTTCCACCCTCTTTTTCTGATCCTCTGAGATGATCAGGAGAGCCACATCCATTAAGCCACATCCATTTCTGGAGAGGGGCAGAGTCAGGGGCGGAGACAGACAGCTCATTAACATTTAAAGACACAGACACAGACAGCTCGTTCTGAGCAGGGTTGAAACAGAGGGTTTTTTAGACATGCAAAAATCCAATACTAGAGTGTTTTTTCCCCAATACTGGGGTAAAATATGTCCCTTTTAAAACAATGGTGGATTGCCCTAGATTGTGGAAATATCTTTTTGTGTCCAGATGCTAGTGATAATTGATCATTCTGGGCTCAAATCATGTAAAAAAATTTCCTTTGTTGCTCAGTCTCAGTAAAAAGTATAATTTGATGTGGCTCTAAGCTTCAGGACTTGTGCAAGGAAAACCGCTTCATCTGGTATGATTTTCTAGATGCAGCAGACTATTTTCAACTTTATTATCCTTAAAATTCTTAGTTTTGGCTCTCAAAAATGTACAATTTTTAAACTTGAAAAGTTATAGTTTTATCTTGAAAATTTACAACTTCATTAACCTAAATTTTTATTTTTTAAATGGAAAATTTCAGTGTTACAGCGTGTTAGTGTGTGACAACTTCATACTGAAGAAACTCAGTGGCGGGTGTCAGGATTTCTGTTTTAGGGAGGCATCACAGATGACCAAAACAGGAGTTTTTTAAACATTTTCAGCCCATAAGAAGTTTTACAAAGAGAGAGAGTGAACAACACAGACAACAGCCCCAAATATTTCCCGTTGTGCTTGAATACAATGTAAATATACTTCTATGTTGAATTTCAGGAGGAAAACATATCATTATATCATTTAAAGTTACTCCTCCTAAAATGTTGAAATCTGGACAATTAAATGTGAAGTAGAAGACCTCTCTCAGTTTTGCATAGGCAAGATAAAGAAATCTTTAATTTCTCCTTTAACTTTATCTTATGATTATTTTCTATTCCTTGTCTTATTCGTCATTGCACATCTTTATGAATCTCCTATGTGAGAATGTAATGTCGATAGAGCTCTTTTTAAGTAGGTTATTTTGTAATTATGCATGGATGCTGTCTGCTAAGCAACCTGCAGGCAGCCGCCAGCTCTCCTCTGACCTGCTCTCTCTATCCACGCAAGGGCACCATTTGTATTCCTTCTAAATTGGGGCTGTGCAGTGCACAGTCTGACATGCTGGCATTGTTTATACAGGGACTCAGAGCCATATGAATATTAATCTGAATCCTTGAGCAGCATGGAGCTGTCATTGTGTAGGATATGTTGTACTCAAAGGGTCATGCTGGGAGCAAAAACACTCGAGCAGACAGATGGAGGTTATCGATGATATCATACTTAAGAAAAGACAAGTGTTTAACCAAGTGGCCTTCAAAGCAACCATTTTTCTCCAAAACAGCTGGAAAAATGCTTAGTTTTTGTGTGCTGCCCTTTATATTAAGAAACATTAAGGTTTATGGTAAGGATGTAATTTTGTATAAATCATGAACGGAGAAGGAGAGCACCACACTCATGGCGGTCACAAGGCCTACCCAAAGGTGAATTTTCAGGATATGAATGTGCCGTGCATTAATCCAAAGAGATACCTAGATACACTTTTTTTTTCTTCTGACCATTAATGAAAGCAGTGTGATATGTTAACATTGCTTCATACTGTGTCCTTTGTCTGTAGAGGACATCCTGGATGAGGTGTCGGGGTTAACCGTGACTAGCCAAGATGAGAGTTTAGATGAAGGACCTCGTCTGACCCTGCAGAGCCCTGGAGGTCATCTGGAAGACAAAACCTTCATCGGGATTGGACAGAAGGTAGGAAATGGCATGCAAAGACACAACTTAAATATGTATAAAATGAGGCTAAGCATAACTAGTCATTGTACCTGCAACAGAGCAGGGGATTAACAGTGTTTCTACAGAGGATGGAGAATCCCATAGACACTGTGATACACCGTTACAAAGACCAGCAAATGTATCAGTGTTTGTGTGTGACCTGTGGATCTGTGCTGGTGATGAAGCTGCTGGTTAGCTACAGAGTTGTGCTGACGTTTTACAGGCTGCTTATTTGTGACAGAATACGAAAGGAAAAGATCAGTCATCAAACATTTTTCCCCAACACATTTCTGGGAGCGCTTGTATGTTTGCAGTAGTTTAAAATTCATCTGGCAGATCTGACGCTAGAAATGTCTTCATTCATGTCAGTTTTTTTCTTTTTCTTCGCGTGTATAAAGTGATAGTGTGAAAAGCTAGGAGATGTTCACAGGCTTTTTCTCATGAGATATTTGTGACCTTTACACAAAGGCTTCTCTGAGACAGAAAGATCTCCAGAGACATGAGACAGTGTAAATGGCCCAATGTGCATGCATAGCCATTACAATTAGAGAAGCATGTTAGTGGATTTATACAGATATCCAATATGCTATTATTTACAGCGGAGTTTTAACTGACAGCAATACATTAGAGTTCAGATATGAAACTTAAATAACACATTTGAAACTTTTAAGGAATGAGGTTGAACAAAGAAAAAGATTTCAGCTGCTAGGTCTGTTGGTTCTGCCTTAAACTGTACATTCATACATATGGCCAGTATTTACAACAATTATAGGCCAGTGTTTACAGCTGATATATTGGTGCTAAATATTAGAGGTGTAAATGTCACACAATTCCATTCAAATTCAGTATTCAACTCAAACAGACTCCTAATTCACAAAATCTCCCTATTTTTTTATAAAAAGGTTATTGTTTCAGGATGGTGCACACTAAAGAGCTGTTGTAATTCTGATTTGACATAAAAAAAACACAAACAAAAGTGTTCAAAATAATGCTAGGTTTGTAGCATCAAGATTGTGGTCTTACATAAATCTTTTTTTTTTTTTCCCAGCACCTCTAAGACATATCATACCAATATTATTCTATGTACTTTAATATGGAGTTGCCCCCCTTTTGCAGCTATAACAGTCTCCAATTTCCTTAGAAGGCTTTCCACAAGCTTTTGGAGTGTTTCTGTGGGAATTTGTGCCCATTCCTTCTATAGAGCATTTATCAGGTCAGGTGCTGATGTTAGACAAGAAGGCCTGGATCGCAATATCCGTTCCAGTTTAGCCCAAATGTGCTTTATGAGGTAGAGGTATGGGCCAGTCAGGTCAAGTCCTTCCACGCCAAACTCATCAAACCATGTCTTTATAGCCCATGCTTTGTGTACTGGGGCATAGATGTGTTGGAATAGAAAAGGGCCTTCCCCAAACTTTTGGCACAAAGTTGGAAGCTTAGCAGTTTCCAATATGTTTAGGTATGCTGAAGCATTAAGATTGGCCTTCACTGGAGATAAGGGGCCTAGCCCAAACCCTGAAAAACAGCCACATACCATTTTCCCTCTTCCAACAAACTTTACAGTTTACACAATGCAGTCAGGCAGGTAATTTTCTCCCTGCATTTGTCAAACCCAGGCTTGCCCATCTGACTGCTAAACAGTGAATCATGATTCGTCACTCCACAGAACATGTTTCCACTGCTCCACAGTCCAGTGTGGCTTTCATGAAGCTACTCAGCCATGGAAACCCATTTCATGAAGCTCCTGCAGCACAGTTTTTATGCTTACATTAATGCTAGTAGAAGTTTAGAACTCTTCAGCTATAGAATTGGCAGAGTTGGCAATCTTTACTCATCGTTAGCGGTCCTTGACCCCACTCTTTGACTTTACGTGGTATTCCTCTTCATGGCTGAGTTGCTGTTGTTCCTAAATGCTTCCACTTTCTAATAATATCTCTTACAGTCGAATATAGAATATCGAGCAGGGATTAAATTTCTCAAACTGTCTCAATGAACAGATGGCATCCATCAAAGTAGTCACTGAGCTCTTCAGAGCGACCCATTTGTATCACGAATGTTTTCATGGAAACTGCATGGCTAGGTGCTTGATTTTACACACATGTTGCAACAGGTCTGATTGAAACACCTGAGTTCAATAATTGACAGGTGTGGCCAAATACATTTGTCTGTATAGTGCATTTCACTTTAAAGTTGCTTTTTAAGTAAGTAAAAGTCCAACTGGATTAATATTTCATGCTCAGTGTAGCTATTTGAGGCAAAGCTTGCACACGGTGATCTGAATCACGTTAAATCAGCAAATTTAAAGGTCAGTTTTTAAATGAACAGGTGTTTGTGTTCTGTTTTGATGACCACAGAAAGGTGAGTGAAAGCATGAGCTAACAGCATCACTTTCTCATTAAGATTACGTCAGCTCTAATCAGGGTCGGCACTGTGATTGCTGGGACACGCCGTGTGCCAAATGGTCTCTCTTGGATACGGTTGTCGCTTCCATTACCATGGTGATGTGTGACAACCAGTAACCACCGGAAACTTTTTTTTTGTATCGCTCTGCCGATGGCAGAGACGTGAACAAAGGGTGCAGACAGAGAGAAGGCACAGTGCTGTGTTTTCTCCTGGATATGTGTCAGTGAGCTTCAGTCTGGAGGGAGAACTAATGGGTGAGGTCAGAGCTGACTCCAGTCTAGACGCCGTCGTCCAGTTGGGCGGTGGCATTTCTGTGACTCCGATGTGCCATTGTCAGAGGAGAGTAAAGTGTGAGGGGATGAGAGACAGAGCAACTGATAGTGTTTCAAGGATGGATAGATGGAGAGGAAAGAGAGGCCTGCTTAAGTCTCATTTGGTAATCTTCATGTGGGGAAGACATCGGGCATTTCTAAATTTGTTAAACTTTACAAAGCCGTTTGAGTCTCTGGACAGTCCCTCATTAAGGTTTAAAGGACTCCGCTAAATAAAGCTCAGTTTGCAGAAGATATCCTCTCAGATCTGTTCAAATAAACTACAAAGCACAGCCTGCACTCTTTACGTAACACAGTTGCTGAGTCATTTTAATGTCTTGAAGCTCGTTCAATGTCACTAATAGTTGAGCTGTAAAGTAGAAGGTAGTTATGCAGTTTCTTTGGAGGAACAATAACAAATGCCTGCTTTTTGTGTGTAACTTGATGCTCTGGTGCTTAGTCTATTTTCCCTTTGTTGTCTGTTGGAAACAAAAGCTTAGCACAAAAATCATTTGTGTTGTTCATGTTCAGATTTTAGTGTACATGTTGCCAACACCCTCTCAAACAAGCCTGACAGGGAAGGGCACTCATGGCAGGCCTTTGAGACCAGAGATTGGCTTCATGCAGTCTGTTCCGGATTGTCTGGGCAGAGAGAATTCGGCCATATTGTCCTGCAAATCTGTAGAAGACAGCTTATGGTTCCTAAGTGCTGACAGGGTGAGGAAACTGTCTTCTTGGGATGCCCGCTTTGCAGCCTGTCTCTGACATCCCCTGTTCTATGGAACTTGGCCTTAAGCTTGGAGATGGCCTATTGCATGGGCCCTATCCAGATCAGGCACCTGATTGGCAGTACCTGGGGGTAACAGAAGCTCAAAACAAGAGTCAGTAGCAACAGCAGAATAAGATTATCAGCTCTACTGCTCATCCCACAAATGCATGTTCCTTATAAACATGGCATCATTTAAAGGGAAATAAACAGGCTTTCCATCAGTATAAGATGTAGTGCCAACAAGTATTGATACAACAACAAAATAATGTACCAAACAAATGTCCTGACTAATTTTAGAGAGAAAGCCAAACCCAGTTCATCCAAACTCTAAATAGTATAAACAAAGCTTGTCTCTTACCTCTTACTCAGTTTTAGTATGTAATACTTTCCCTGCTTGTCCTTGTTCGCCTCTCTCCTTGTTTTTGCTCATACAGCTGATTTATTATCATATTTAGTCCCCATGATTGAAAGCAACAACATGACCCTGTCCTGTCTTAGACACGAAGGCTCAAGTGTTCTTTCATGTTTCTTGGTCTCCACAAAGGCTGCTCTTTTAAAGCTCTCTCTTTCCTCCTGTCCTTCCCGTTTCCTTTTCATTTCCTGTCCTTCTTTACCCTTTCCACCCTCCTCCCCCTCCTCCCCACTTACCCCCCATTGTTCATTTCCATAAACATGAGGCATCTCTTGGCTCTCCTGCCGGCTGTGAACCCTGACCTCAGCCTCAAGCACTTGGACTCTCCCTCTGTCAACAAAGGCGATTCAAAGTTTTCACAGAATCACATTGAACCCTTAAAATCCTGCCATTTCTCTCTGCTTTCAGATTTTTATGACCACTCTTTAGTTTATTTTCATTATTGTTTTGTTTCTCCCAGCTCTCCTCTTTGGATGGGCTCTGAAGTGCTGTGGATTGCGTCTTGCCTCATTTCTGTTTTGCCCGCAGTCACATGTTGGCAAGACCGAGGGAAAAAACGAGGCAAAGTGGGACATTTTTAATTATCCTCACTTTCTAATTACTCGATTCTCCACAGTGTTTCACATCATTTAGCAGAGATAAATGAGTGTCTGGCTAGCCGCAGGAAACAGGGAGGTTCATTATTGTAGACAAAGCATGGAGCCACCTCCTCACTGTGATAACCAGAGAATAAAACGGCGATTTCCTTTGATAACAGCGATAATAGAGATAACGGCGACTGTCACTGTTCTCCAAGGTGTAGTCTGCCTCTCTGACAAGTCTTGTTTATAATTGACAAACCTCTATCAGTTTGTCTTAGGGGCATATGAAATGGAAAATACATAATTCAGTGCTTAAGGGGAGGGGAGACGGTTTTCATCAAGGTTTGTTTTGATTGAATCTTCATGGTGCAATTCTGGTTAAATGGCTCCCTGCATGCAGTTCTTTTGTTTAATGTAGTAACTGGAAAAAAAACAAAACACATTTTATGTGTCATGTTGCATTTATGGAATACAGGAAAACACTGGCATGAACAACTCTACCTGAGTTTAAATGATACCATCTGCATTTTTAATGGTCAATGAAACAAACAGACGCTTTAATAAAACACTACAACTCTTTGGTCATATTGTGACCCAAAGCTGCTGCGAGGGAAACAGAACAGCAGAGGTCAACTCAAATTCACAAATCAGCAAATAATTCTCTTTTTCAAGACCTTTAAGTCGGTGATACCGTCTAAGTTTTACATAAACAAAGCAAAACTTTGCCAATGGTGCTAGCATCCTTTCCAACAGTTTAGAGCTGACAAGTATCAAACTTTGGGTTCTAATGTTACATATATTTATTCATACTCATTTCTAAACTCCTTTCACCTCTTTGCTGGCCAATATTCCCACTTTATGGACACTTTTAGCCCATTTTTGCCTCTTTTAACTCATTTTTGACTATTTTCACCCTGTTATGCCAAGTCAAATCATCATCTTATGATTCTTTTAACCCCTTTTTGCCACTTCTAATCCATTTTTATCAATTTTAACTTCTAACTCTCTTAAAGCCATTTTCAACCCATCTTCTCCATTTATAACACGTTTTCACCACCTGTTTTCCTCTTTTTACTCAATTTTTTGACACATTTTACCCATTTTTGCGCCCTTTTAACCCCTTTTTACCACTTTTCTGCCCATGAAAGCTACATTTAAACCATATTTGCCACTTAAAACCCCTTTTCAGTAATTTTCCTTGCCATTTTTGCCAATTTATAATCCCTTTTTTGCCATTTTCTAGAAGTTTTTAACAACTTTCACCCTTTTTTCCTATTTGAACCCATTTATGGACACTTTTTAATCTATTTTTAACATGTTTTTGGCCCATATTTGCCCCATTTACTCTCTTTTGCCACTTTCAACCTCTTTTCATGGGTTTTCCTGGCCATTTCTGCTTGTTTTATAACTATTTTTCCCACTTCTTACCAATTTTCATCAATTTCATGCATCTTTAACCCATTTATTGTCACTTTAACAGGTTTTCACCACTTTTTGACTCATTATAACCACAACACTACACTACAGCTCTTTGGTTATATTGTAATAAAGTTGTGGACGGATTTTGATGAAATTTTCAGGAAATGGCAGAAATGGCATAAGGAAGAACTGATTAGATTTTGGGACTGATCCGGATCACTGTCTGGATCCAGGAATTTTTTTTAAGGATTCTGCACTATTGGGAGATAGGGCAAATGGTGGAGGTCTCCGTTGACGAGTCGGAGCGTAACAGAGAAAGACAGCAAATTGTAACGAGGATACTCACAATGCTGGGAGAAATAGAGGAATATACATCCTCTGCCATGACTTCCAGTCGTCCGGTGAGACCATGGGTGCATCTGTTGGCACACAAAGCGAAGCCAATGCTTTGCCTCACCGTGTTTCCATCCCACCGGGGAGGGAGTAATCGGCGAATGCCGTGTTGGGGGGCACATGGGGACGGATCCAGGAATTTTTTGAAGGGTTCTTCACTATTGGGAGATAGGGCTAATGGCGGAGGTCTGCGCTCTCCGGGTGCTTTTCTAGTTGCCACTTTGAACAGATTTTCACCACTTTTTAACTCATTGTCACAACTTTTCACCATTTTAACCAGCCTCCTTCTGCCGTTGTAACCCATTTACCCTAAATTAGTTAATCATTTTTCCCTTAAAGTTGTCTCAATTTCTTCAACTTCATTTCTTGCATCCTGCATTTGTTCACATCGTGGCTTAGCTTTCCAGTCTGACATTATTTTCCAAAAAGCTTAGTTTAATGTCCCCATCCACACTGTTAAGATTACAAAAAAAGTAATTCTGTTTTAAGAAAAAATGTTGTAAATGTTATATTGTGGTTATATTGATTGTTTGTTGCTTTGATGAAAGTCATTATCAAGCTTCAGCTAAGTTAACACAGTGTCACAGCTTCATCATTAATAATGTGGAAAAAGAAGATTTCAGACCCCTTTCCCTCTGAAAGACTAACTTCTATTGCTAAAGACAATTGGAAAGACTTTGTTGAGCTCTGGGAACCTTATATGAATACCGCAGGCTTAGGAAGAAGGAATTGTTAGAGGATAGAGAAGTATATCTTTTATTTCTGCATCATCTGAAATCAATGCCAGCTGGGCGTCAGCCTGTGTTGGCAAACAGCTGTTTTGTTGTATTTTTCTTTGTTATGCTCTAACAGAGACATGCTGAATAGCATAATATGAAAAATACTATGTCAGGACTTGAGCTGTACTATGTCAGTAAATTGTACATTTAAAGATTAATTTTTGGGCTTTATGCCTTTATGTAGATAGGAAAGTGGATAAGTCAGGAAACTGAGGGGACAGAGAGAGTGGCGGATGACTTGTGGAAAAGGAGCGACCAGCTGGACTTGAACCAAAGCCTTTTGCTTTGAGGACAGAATCTTTGGTACATGGTGCAGCTGGACATAACTAGACAATCAGGGCCCCTAGAATGTACATTTAGCTCTAAAACAGTCCTTTTATATATTTTTTCTCCCTCACTCTTTATCTGGCTTTCTCATTCTTTGCTGTTGTTTCACTGTCATCCACAAGGGGGAGCACCTTGTTGACTATGGTGGCCTGCAGAAAGACAATCATGACTGTGAACACGAACAATAGCAGTTTGATTGAACTAGATCAAGAATTACTACCAACACTGGCTGGAATATTTTAATATTAAACCAATTTTGGACTGTAATCTTTTGAATGTATAAAGTTCTGATGTTGCCAATATTTAGCATATTTTAAGCTACAAAACTAGATGTTTTTCTCTTTTTAGTGATGCTTGAAAGTGTTGGGGAAAAGAAAATGCTTTGCTCTTGCCTCTCACTTTAGCCTTGACTGCAGTCTTATAGCAAACAGCCTTAAAGTCTGAATGTTCATGCGTAGAATTGTGAAGACTCATGTCAAAATATAATCATCCTTTCACTCCAGATTAAATGATTAAAGTCTTTCGCTCTCCCTCTCTGTCATGGCGAATATCCCGTCAGTCCTCATTGGGATTTATGGATTTGCATGTTTCTGTGATTCCAGATGAAACTGAACTTTAAGACTCTCCCTCCCTCTCATTCCTCCTTTCTGTAATCACTGAAAATGACAAGTACATGCCTGCTCTCTCTGAGGAAACAATGGGGTCAAACCATGAGCACATACCACCAAAATACATCCATTTCCTGCTACATATGCTTATTTTCTCATGTCAGAATACATTTCACCTAGTGTGTATGTTTGTGTAAAGCTGTGTAATAAGATTCTGTGTGCCGAGTATGATGTGGAAGTGTGTAATCTGTGTTTATCCTGGGTCTTCTGTGCATGCTTTGAGCTGACGAGTGTGGGAACAGGTTTGTGCTTGCCTCCATGCTCCTCCCTCATACTGTACTTGTGTCTGTTTTGCACGGGGGTTTTTAGGTGTAGTAGATGGTGTTAAAGGGTAAAGGTCTGCCTCTGGGATTTCAAAATGCTTCTGTCGGACTGGCCGGAGAGAAAGGTATCCCCTTTGAGGGGCATCTCTGTTTATTTGCTGCTTATATTGTTAGGCTGTTTTTTTTTTTTTGCTTTGAGTTTAAGGATTGCATCAGTTGCTCTGTGTTGCAAAAATATGCTTATCTGACATAATTTTATGCAAACCATCAAAACCAAACTTGAAAATGACACCTTGTAAATATCTTCATAGTTTTGAAGGCAGCATTTGAAAGCAAACCCTCAACAATGAGATGAAAATCCCTTAACCCTCCCTTCATCTTCACTGATCCGTGTACGTTTTTGCCATGTCTCTGCTCTGCTTATCACTCAGAATTAAGGCATGGTCATGTTCTTTTGAATGTTGTGTAATCTTTGTTTCTCAGGAATGACAAGTGCACAGCAGGTGTGGTACAGAAACTGTCGCTGACTGGGCTGAAAACTGGAAACATGAATTTCAGGCTTTATGGATGCCATTGCTATGGTACAATGTGAACTTTAAGTCAGATGTGCATCCGATGTTGTTTGTAGGATTTATGCAACTTTAAGGAGGAGGTATTTTCTGAATCAGGGCATTTTTTTAATGTTTTATTGCACACTGATGTCCAGATTTTTGATCCCAGAATTCCTGATTACTGATGTACAATTGACGGCTTGTGGATTTAAGATAAGCAGGAGATAATATGCCATATTTCCCTTATGTTTAATAAGGCTGTTGTCCATCTCAAGTGTGGTGACATAAGTCTCTGAGAGCCTGTTATGGAAGAGAGAGAGTGAGAAAGCCAGATGCATGTTGTCTTCTCCTGTTGGAGTGTTTTGCTCTCGCCACCCACTACTTCCTCACCTCCTATTCTCTCCTCCCCTTCCCTCATTTCTCCCCTCTCTCATGAGGATGTTATGTTTGATCTGGTTATTTAATGCTGCTGCTCTAAAACACCTGGACTAAAGTGAGACAGGCATCAAGGACAGAGATAGAGAGCAGCAGGAGAAGAGAGATGACGGGGGAGCGTGCGGAGGCAGTCGATGGGATTTGGAGAGAGAGACAGATTGGATAGATGCTGTAGGACACAGTTATATGGGAGCGCTGTTTTTTTTGATGCAGTCTGCCCTGTTCAGTCTGTGTCATGACCTGTTTGTGCAGCTGGGACTGTAAAGATTTACCAGCAGCAGTTTTACTTTTGAACACTTTGGCTGGAAATTTTCAGGATCTGTTCATCCTGCACAGATCTCCAGTAGCATCTTTTGGATGATAGAAACAGTTTCTTCAGAGTGGAACAGAGAAATGGAGACTAAAGAACAGACAGGAAACAGACAACTGACCTGTCGTTGAACCCTGTTGGACCTGCGAGCATGTCGTCGGCTTTCAGGAGGAACAGGAACTCCAAAAACTCCACCGAATCTATTTATGATATGCTACAGCTGGTGAGCATTTGTGTGTGTGGGTTGTGTGATCGATCGTGCTGTGGAAATGATTCTGCAGAGGTCAGTGATCATGTGATGGCAGTGCCAAGGTTAGAGGCAGATCCATTAAATCTGTGCAAGATTTATGTGATCGCACTCAAAAACTCAAGACTTTTTATATGTTAATCAAATAGACGAAACATTGTTGTGTTGTGTTGTGAAACTTGTTGTTGTATTACAAATCCAGCAGTTTCCATAAATGTTATAAAGTGCAGTTGTTAACATTTGGCTGCAACATTGATTGTCTTAACTGTTGATATCCATGTTTAAGTACTATTTCATCTGTAAGTTTAAGGTTCAAAAGGTTGGCAAAATCTCATCCTTTCACTTCTTCATCAGCAGTGGTGAAAAACATATCATTCAGCCATCTCTCCCCAACCTGTCCCTCCATCTCCTGTCATCCATCTCTGTCAATGCTCCATCTGTCTCCAACCCCTCTGACTGCCCAAGGGTGCACCCTCTCATACAAGCGGCCGCATTGTCAATACTCTGCTGCTTTGTGCATAGATATACACTGGCATGAATGTAGTATGCATTATTAATTGCGTGCACATAGATCCTCCATGTTTAGAGAGTTTGTCCCAACAAAATGACAACTATGAGTTGAAATAACACATTTCATTCATGCAGATACTTGCACAGCTCCTCTGCTGCACATTTCATTTTCTTCATATGTTGTTCAGATTTTATTTTGTTGTTATTTTTTGGTGGAGGTGGGGTTTTTTTGTATTTAAGTTCTCTTTTGGTCAGAGTATTTCTGTTTTATGACTTTTTATTTTTTATTTCTTTGTATATTGATTTTGCACTAAAACACAAGGTTAAGTTGGTTGTGTGTTTTATCATACAAATGATTAAAAAAAAACAGATTCTAAATCATTTAAGTCAATCATACTTTTGTATATAAACAGTTGTTGCATTAAAGGTCACACATTATGCCATATACACCTTTTCAGGCTTTTCTAACATATATATGTGCCCCTGGTTTGTCCACAGTCCCCCCAAGAATCAGAAAAATCCATTCTGTCAGAAAATGTGTGCTGAACCGAGCTGTTCTCAGATTTTCTCCTCATGATGTCACATGGGGAGTTAGCACCGCCCCCAGGTTTGGTTGTCCCACCCCGCTTGGAAAAAAGTTCCGCCCTCCTCTCCTGATCCTCTGAGAGGAGGATCAGGAGAGCCATATCTTCCAAACCACATCCATTTCCTGCGAGGGGCGGAGTCAGGCAGCTCATTAAAATTTAAAGCCACAGGCACAGTAACAGCTCCTTCTGAGCAGGGCTGAAACAGAGGGTTTTTTACAGAAATGAACTTCACAGGCATGTTTTGGGACCTCTGAGACCAAAATAAACTTGCCTTAAAAGGGTAAAATATGTGACCTGCAACTGTTATTAGCCAAGGTCCATGATTAGTGCTAGAGATGTGAATCTTTAAATCTCCAATGATATAATTAGATTCGGGTTCTGAGGCACACAATTCAGTTCAGAATTTGTTTTCAGTTCAGAACAATTCCTGATTCCAACTACACTCTCTATCCATAATAAAGAGGGGATTTTTTTCATTTTTTCATTGCACCAGTCTGTTGTGCATAAGGGGCTGTTATTATTATATTTTATTTGTTATTATTTGACATTAAAAAGCTAAATAAAATGTGGTCAAGATAATGCTTTCATAGCATGTTTTGTAGAATTTTAAATCAGCTAACTACAATAATAATACTAAAGAAAGCAATAACATGCTTAACCTGCAAAATAAATATGAGTAAGTCACGTAGGCTTAGACAGGAAACGTTTTTATTTTGTCTAAAACTCGTCAGTAGAAACATGGTCATGAATTTAAAGCCTTTGCTGGTGATGATGCTGTAGGAGAGCAGGTGTTATGTTTCAAAAAGTGACCATGTTAACTGGTGGCCTTAGAGCTGCAAATAATGATATGAATTGTTGCATTGAAGGGAGTGATCATTCTTATGTCATTCTCTTTTTGATTAAGAAAAACATAAAAATTGACAAAAGTAGGATTTATTGTTAACTTTTCTAAAAATGTGTCACATTGTATGATGTGTATGGTGTAACATCTCTACAGGAATAAAGGTTTTAAACTGTTATTTTGACACACATTTTAGTTTAAAAAAGATATTCCAGCTTCTTTGATTTGAAAATTGCAGCAGGCCATGTTGTGATTTTATCTAAACTTCAGTTAATTGCCCAGCCCTAGTCTGTACCGTATTTTGTTCTCAGTGTGTCACTCTTATTGATTAATCCCATGCTTTATTGTCCTTTTCAGTTAAGCCATTGTCACTTTTTCTTGTGGCCACAGAGATGTAAAATCAGTCCATCGCTGCTCCCTAATGTCACATTTCACTTAAAAACCTCAGACAGCTCAGTGGACAAGCCAAAGGTCATCTGTAGCTCGTGTTAGTTTCTAACACAAGCTACAGGAGAGTTTCTTCTCCCTGTTTAAGCACGTCATAATCTTTAATCTACCCAATGTTCCTATTTTCTTTCAAAATAAAAGCAGGTCTGCATCCAAATGGGAAGCCATTTACCCTTAGCTTTAGACAGATGAGAATCCAAAGTTAAACAATTTTAAATGCAAAATAGTGGAACTTCAAGATACATCAAAAGGGGAGATTGACTGTGATTAAATCTGAGATTATATATGTTGATGTTGATATTAATCTCTGTAAATGTGATGACTAGACTAGATAGTGTTTTGATTTTTGATAACAGATTCTTTTTTTTGCTTGCATGATGTGCCTCAGAGCTATTGTGTTGTTTTTTTCTCTACTTAGGACAGGAGTTTATCTTTACCCAAATTTCATTATCAGCACAGGTGTCAAATCATGTGTGTCTGTGTACCTAGCAGCGTTGTCAAACTCGTTTGGAAACCACAATGGAAAATTGTGTTTGTCATCGCCGCAGTCCAACAGGAGACGAACCATGAAATCTGCAAAGACAAGCCGTGTCCCCATCTGACCAGCTGCCTGCAAATCAGATCAGATAACAACTGATAAAACACCTCAACCCATCGCAGACAGATGAGAGATGGATGTGCAATGTACATTTTAACAGTACACCTGAATGCTTTGGTTTCCACCTGATTGAATTTGAAGTGCTGTTACCACCAATCTGAATAATGTCTGAAAAAATAAGATTGTGTTTGTGGCATGTTTTCATGGATACACATTTTGGCCTCTATCCTCCTGTTACAAAGAAGTAACTGCAGTGACTCGCTGTGTTGAGTTATGCTACTCTGCAGGCATGCCATCATACTTTTTTCTTTCTTTTCATCTCCATAAGAAACCAAAAGTCTGGTAATTTTCCTGTCTTTTTAAGTCATTGCTTTTCATTTTCCAAGCTTTACTGTTTTTTAAGCCATTTATTGTTTAGTTTAAGATGATTGCAAAGTTTAGTAGAAGTAGGCGTGCATTATTTGTCCTGCCTGCTTAAGTTACATTAAATGGAGTATCAGTCCCTTACATTAATGCTCTGTGTGTGGGCTGAGCTCATTCATTCTGTTTCTTGTCTTTTTAAACCACCAGTTCTCGCTGAGTGGAGTCAGTGAAAGGGTATAAATGCATAACTCTTTCTCTCCCTCCATCTCTCACTACCTCACAGTCTTTGCTGCAGCCTGCCAGGACTTGACTGGCAAAGGAAAACATGGAAGTGTTTGATCTGAATCCAGGAATAGTGGAATTTCTGATCATAACAAGTCAAATATTGGTTTGCATTTGCAGACATAGAAAGAGATTATTGATTGTTTTGGCATTGTGGAAACCAGCATTGCGGTGTCACTCGGAAAACATTTCAGATTTGCAGTATTACATCCCACCTCTTACTTATGATGACCTATTTGAGCCGCTTCTCTCCATTCTTCTTTTTCTGGTGCCCACTAACTGCTGCACTCTCCTGCAGAGCCCTGGGACTATGAAAGAAACAGTGAAATGTGGAGGCAACCTCCTGATCCTTACTTTTCAATCTTACCTGTGTGGGTTTGATTCTTTACAAAATCATGCTCATTAAAGATGATTCATCTGAGCATTTATGAGAAGTTATTGACCCTCATCCACCAAGCGATTTCAGTTTGAATGAGTCTGTTTAGCCAGAAAGGGAGCTTTTAAACATTAGAGCTGACAGGTCTACTCATGCTTGGTATTTTTGATTCATGTGATGTTGGAGGGTGTTGTTATGGCAGGTTTCCAAAGAATGTACTGTATGTTTAATTGAGTGTACATTTTACCTGTTTGTTGCATGAACCTATAACAACATTACTGGGGGTGGAAAAGGCCTTTTCAGTCTTGTCTTTTTTAGACAGACATGGGTATAAATTTAGTGATGATGAAAAGGCATTTAAGGCCTAACAATTGCAGTTGCCATATTAGAAATGCTCTCCTCACATTACTTTTAAAGGGGAAAAGGTGGGTCTAAGGTGGTTCTTACTGTAAGTCTCCTGGCAAACAGTAACAACACATCTGTCAGTCTACTCAGCTATCCTCCTCATCCTGCAAGCTTTTAACTTTCAGATTTAATAAATCAAAGTGGATGAGTTTTGAAAAAGTTCACCCCAGAATTAACAGAAATGAGCCATTGATACCAAATTAGTTTATTTGTCCTGGGAGTAAACAAGTTTGTCCTGCTGTAAAAATTAGTATTTTAGGGGGCCTTACTGGTTATTTCTGTGGGCCATATGAACAGTTCCTATAAAAACTATTCACCCCCTTGGATTTTTTACCCTTTTATTGAGTTTATAAATCAATCATGGTCAATATAATTTATCTGCAAAAAAATTCACCTCCTTTAAAGTCACTGACCTATTTCAATAGAGGTCCAGCCAATTGGTGCTAGTAGTCTCACAACTAGTGAGATGGGGATCCCTGAGTGCAGCAAATGTGCCTCAAGTGATTATTGTATGAAGACACCTGTGTCTGGAAGGTCTAGTCACTTGTTAATCAGTATTCCTCGTTACCATTACACCATTAGGACAAAAGAACGATGCATGCAACTCAAAAAGGTCTAAAAAAGTATGTCAGTCTGGGTTGTAATAGTTTCCTTGGCTTTTGCAGCCAGCCACAAGTAGACACTTCACTGGTTACACTGGTTTTTGCGCTTCTGCAATCGCAGCAGAGGAAGTTTTTTTTTGGTTTTATTTCTCTTTTGAAGACATGGTGCAGTTTGATAGTGCTCCATTTTTATTTCTTCGTTATCTTAGCTGTACCTCTTAAGAACAAGCGCTTTGAGGAAATATGACAAAAGCAGCAATTATGAAACTGACTGACTTAAAAAGAATGCAATAACTAATTTGTTTTTCTTTGTCTCTTTGTCTGCAGAGCACAGAGCAGGTCACTGCTTTCTGCCGCAGTCTCCATGACATGAATTCCCTGGACTGCCCCATATCATCCTCCTCATCGTCATCTTCATCATCCCTTTCTCCGAGTCCTGTGTCAGCTCTACCACCCACAGTATCAACCGCCACTCAGAGACAGCTCTCCCACGCAGACAAGCTCCGCAAAGTCATCAATGAGCTGGTGGAGACGGAGAAGACTTATGTCAAGGTCAGTGTGAGCTCTTCGTAGGTGCTTTTAAATTGTTTCGGACCCTGCAAGAATCGGTAACTAGTGAGTCATCTATCCATATCTTTATCTGTGGAGCGAAAATGGACACTTTTGCTTAAGAATATACTAAACTCATGTTGTTAGCGGTGAGACAGTTGAGCTGATTCTTAAGTCATCTGAGTTATGTTTATACTTGTGGAAGCGGATTTGTTTTTGTTGTTTGAAACCCTTAGTAATAACTTCACATTAAACAGCTAGACACCCATGCAGGTCCTCACTCATTCCTCATCATTTGATCGGCAGTTGACATTTCATTGTTCCTGTTTTTTTCAGGACTTAAGGTACTTAATAGATTGCTACCTGACACCTTTGCAGAAAGAGAGCTTCCTTACTCAGGATGAGGTACTTTCCACCTGATTTCCATCAAACTATACATAAATTATTGTTGAGATACTAAACATAACAATCATTAGAGTTGGCAGCAGTGTCAGGATAATGCTTTGTGTGTTTTTTACAGCTGGATGTTTTGTTTGGTAATCTCGGAGAGATGGTGGAGTTCCAGGTGGAGTTTCTACGGACCCTAGAAGATGGGATCAAGCTGGTGTCGGATCTGGAGTGTCTGGAAAGAGTGGAGCAGTTTAAGGTGAGGAACTGTTGATCTCTAGAGCCAAACAAAAACAAAAGCTGGTGTTCAAATTTTACTCTAACAAGGTCAAAAACAGTTAAGACTGCTGATTTCCACTGTGAGAACTTGACATGCTTGTTCATTTCCACAGAAAGTGCTCTTCTCTTTGGGCGGGTCATTCCTGTATTACGCTGATCGCTTCAAGATCTACAGCGCCTTCTGTGCTAGCCACACCAAAGTCCCAAAGGTGCTGGCTAAAGGTAAAAACATTACTCTCTCGATTATCATAAGTTTGTTCTGTACCATTTCTGGCAAGAAATAGCTGGAGGCATAGCATACTACAGGAAGTAAGTTGTTCAATGAATGCATGAGATAATAAGGATTTTGTATATTTCTCCCTACAGCGAAGACTGACCCAGATTTCAAAGCTTTCCTGGCCGTGAGAAACCCCCGACAGCAACATTCCTCCACTCTGGAGTCGTACTTGATCAAACCTATTCAGAGGGTCCTGAAGTACCCCCTGCTGCTGAGGGAGCTTTACTCCCTCACTGATCCGGACAGTGAGGAACACTACCACCTGGATGGTAAGCTAGCCTCTTTTTTTATGTAATGTCATTTATACCCTAAACCTATGGTGCTGTCGATAATGTGACTAGTAAACAAGAAAATAACTTTTTCTTCTGATTGCAGTTGCAATGAAGGCAATGAACAAAGTTGCGAGTCACATCAATGAAATGCAGAAACTTCATGAGGAGTACGGAGGCGTTTTTGACCAGCTCATCAATGAACAGACTTCTGTTAAAAAAGAAGTGAGTGTGATGATACACATTTTATAAATCCATCCTGAATCAAATAAAATTTCCAGTCGCCGTATTTTTACTTGGTGTGTTATTATTTCTCTTTCTCTCAGGTGGCCGATCTTTCCATGGGAGACCTTTTGCTCCATTCAACTGTAATGTGGATCAATCCTCCAGCATCTTTGGTTAAAAGCAAAAAAGACCCTGATCTGGCTGCTTTTGGTGAGGAGAAAAGTGGAATTTGGATTACATTACAGCCCAGATAATGAAATTCTGTTTGTAGGATTTTTATGTCAGTATTATCTGTATTCTGTTTAACTCAATTCAGCTCACAAAAGTTTATTAGTCCCAAGGGGGCACAAGGGTAAGGAACTTAAGGAACTTAGAGCAGCAGTGTTAGAAAAAGCAAAGAGCAGAAACAATAGTCAGAAGACAGCACAATGGGCAAAGTCTATCAAAACATCATCATTGAGAATTTATAGAATATATGTGCAAGAATAAAGATTTATTTTTTATATGTATATAGTATACATATAAAGTATGTCTTTGTACAAATTATAAACAGTATGGAAGGATGTTTTAAAAATATAAGGCTCAGAGATTGGCCAATAATGTTGTTAAATTTGTGAACTGAGCAGTACAATTGGGATAAGAATGATCATAGTGTAACTAAGAACAAGATGACAAAAGGAAATAAACAAACTTATAAACAGAAGTATATGAAATGGACCAATACTGAGTAAACATGTGGTTATAGTGCAGTAGGACCCAAATAGGACAGCAATAAATATATATCTGACACTGGGCCAAAACCTTGTATCTCCATTTTTGTGTAATTTTATTTCTTTCATAAATGAGTGCTATTTGTAACCCTTTGCAACTGCCAGAGAGTTCTAACACATTTTAAAGCAATAAAAAGTGTCAAAAAGATGCTGAATATGTCCATACATCGTTAAATCATCTGAAAGATACAACACTTTTTCATTCTCTGAAAAGAAGGGTTTTTGAGATACAAGGTTTCTGCCTGACACCAGCAATTTAAACTGTGAAATGAAATGGACCAACACTGAGTAAACAAAGTTGCTATAATAAAGTGCAACAGGACTAAAATCACACACTATAAAAACTTTCTTGGTCCTTATTGAAAGGTAATTATCTGAACTAGAATTAGAGGTTAGATTCTATGCGCAAGTCCAAGACCGGCTCATTACACTGAGAGTGGGACTGTGGGACTACTCAAAAAAAATGTCTGTTTTTGATGTAATGAGGGAGAAAAGCTGTTAAAAAGTGGAACTGCCAGCCTGCTCCACTCAGTGAGCACTTAGTGAAATGGTGCAGTGAGAGACAAGAAAGGAAAAGAGACTATGGGACACACAACAATGCACAGCTGGAAGAAAAAGAAGAAAAACTTTAATTGATCATCAGTTAACCAGTAAAACCATTTACAAACTGATGCTCTGGAAAAAGCCCAACATGCTCAGTGATGTCTGTGCGTCTGCTCCTCATCCTCACTGCCCTGATTATATATATATAGATAGATTAGATAGCTTAGAAACTATTTTATTTGTGCACTTTGATTTATTATAGTCTCACTCTTAATTTTCAAATCAAAATCTCTCACTCTGAAACTGTGAAATACTTCATAATGTGGCTCTTTGCATTTCTATGCTCAGGATTGGTTGTCACATTACATAACTTTGAAAATCCTGTTACATGTGCAGGATTTTAGCTTTACAGATGATCTGTGAAGTATTCATCCCAGAGCTTTAAAGACTGAAACATTGTGTGATGGTTTCGCTGTATACGAACATGTTTATTTTTCCATAAAAAGCAGGCATAAAGACAAGTTTTTCTAAGCCTCAGAGAAATACTGCATTCTGTATCATATGTAAGAATATCTTGCAGGCATTTTGAACTGCACTCTACTCCACATAATGCTGAAATACTTGGTGTTTTTCCCTGTTGTATGGAAGAAAATTTGATAAAAGCCAAACTAAGTCGAATGTAACACAAGGGATCTTTGTGTTATTTTTTCCTTTTCATATGAAGTGCAGCTCACATAAGTACATGAAGTTCTCTCTCACAGTGAGGTGTCACTGAGTCTTAAAATGTCCCCCCACTCAGACACCTTTGGTTATGAATTTTACATAAACGTGCTATAAGGGCTTTCCCTTGTTAGGCCTCAGAGAGTGGAAGTGGTTTAAATCTGCATGCAATAACGTGACTATGGTCCGTTTTTATCTTGTCGTTTCCTCCACAGCTGTAACTAAAAGCATCCATTGACTCAGTTGGGTTTGAGATGTGTTGCATGCATGTGATGAAGGAATCCAGACCCTCCTAATGGTTTCTTTCATTTTTCCTTTTATTTTTCATTTAGTGTTCAAAACAGCGGTTGTATTTGTGTACAAAGAAAACTCCAAGCACAGGAAAAAGATTGTAAGTACTGTTTTTCTGAATTTCTGTTCAAAGTGAGTGAATGAAAGAAAGTTTATGGCATTGAATGAAATAGAGACTGTCATACACTCCAAACTTTTTCTAGTGCAGCACAGATGAAGGTTGTCTGCTAAACCCTCTCTGTCATTGTGCTCTTGCACTCCCTGCTGTCTTGTAGACGTATTGCAGCAGTAAATCAGTAGATACCGAACTCTCTCTCTCCTCTGTCTCCAGGGTGCATCTCACCGTACGTCTGTGAATGACGACAGGGATCCTTTCCGTTTCCGTCACATGATTGCAACAGACTCTCTTCAAGTCCGCAACCTTGCAAGTAGGTCTATTCTAAGAGTGTCACCCGGTGAATGCAATTTTCAGTCTTGCATCAGTGTTCCTTCAGGTGCCATCAGCACCTTGAAGATGGTTTGGACTCTAGGGTGCCTGTTTGAGGGATTTTTAAGCTAGTGTCTGTTCAATTTCACACCAATGTCGTGTCATTTTATCACATTTTCTGTCCTAACCTTGTTGATAAAAATAACTACAGTGATTTGACAACACATGAAAACATACCAAAGTGGTGGATCAGTTGACATAAATGGTAAATAACAGTGAAATTATCCTCCTTTTGAAGGTTTTCAAAGCTCAAGACTCTGAATCAGAATCACAGTTGGAATAAATGACCCGTATTATTAAATTCTTGCAGAAAAACATTTTTGATTATCCTGCAATTAGTCTGAAATTTTTGACAAGACACAAGAAACGTTTAACCAAAGCTCTTTCTGATGCCATGTGGAGACAATAAATTGTCTTGCCAGGGAAGCATGGACCGCAAAATTTATTGTCAGCCAGCCAGATGTCTGTAATGAAAGTCTGCTCAGTGGAAAAACACTAATGAAAGAAGTTTGGATTATTTCATGTGTTACGGTTTGCTCCCCAAAATTATTCATTTGTCTGAGAATACTGTTTGAACCGTCACCAAATATCTGCTGTTAGCTAGAGTAAGTAAACAAAAACATTCAATTTTTTTAACTTAAATTTTCATTTGAATTTTGGTCATACCTCAACAAGATTTTCAGGTGCAACATATTGTTCTCTGAGAAAGAAATGTATCCTTCCTCTTTATGTCAAGGTCATAGCAAACATCATTTGCATGTGAGACGGTCTGTCATCCAATCCTCAGAGGTGGTTTCTCAGTATGACTCAATAATTTCTGCAGTCGTTTCAAAGCCTCTGGAGTCCACTGAAGGTTTCTCTCCAGCAGACAATAAACGATTACCTTTGCAAACAGAGCAGACGAATGGGTGTTCGCAGGTCTGCATGCTGTTTTCTTCACCTTCTATCCTTGACTTGATGAACCTTAAATCACCCTCTGGCAGCTCGGCTCAAGTGTTATCGTTTATCTGCCTAATGGCCTGTTGTTAAGGGGAAAGGTATTGATGATGGAAATTAACTGGAAGCTTTTTAAATGTGGATCACATCTCTCTTCACTCAGATTCAGAGGGCACGGCTGTGTGTGAGATAGTCCACACAAGATCAGAATCTGAAGGGAGACCAGAGAGAACCTTCCAGTTGTGCTGCAGGTATGAACTTTCCATTTTTAATAGTTCTTCATTTGGGCACAAAAAATGTGGAAAAAGTATACAGCATGGCCCAAAGACCCTTTTCAGTATAATAAAAATCTACCGTGTGTTTTTCTATAATTTTCAGTTCTCCAGACAGTAAGAAGGACTTACTAAAAGCAGTCCACTCCATCCTTCGAGAGAAGCAGCGGCGTCAGCTTCTTAAGACAGAGTCTCTGCCCCCAAACCAGCAGTATGTCCCATTTGGAGGCAAACGTCTGTGTGCTCTTAAAGGGGCACGACCCTCCATGAACAGAGCGGGTATGACTACTTATCCTCTAAATGTACCGTCCTAACAAAAGAACAATGAACCTGCATGCAGTGGCTGTAACTCTACAGACTAACGACTGTGGATACCTACTACTAACATGTAACCAGACTGATCATATCACAAATAGACTTAAAGGTACAGTGTGCAATATTTAGCTCCCTAACATTTAGCTGAACAAACTTGGTAAACAAATTAACAAAATAATTATAAATTAGTGTTAAATCCCCTGAATATACACAATTTTATTTTTTCACTTAGAATAAGCCTTTTGTTCATACATAGGGAGTGTCTCCTCCATGGACTCCCCATCTTTGATTTCTCCATCTTTCATGTTTCTATAGTACCACAGAAAGAACCAAATAAAAGATGCACATTTTTTAATAATACCACTGATTGCCACAGTTACAACAAAAAGTGAGCAATGTGATCTAGAATCTGGCTGTTAGATGTGGTGAATATTCAGTTTTACACACTGCACCTTTAAGCACAGATTTAAATTCCCACAAGATTCACGGAGGACACATTAAGATCCAATTACTCAGGTTAATGACTGTATATAAAGATGGACAGGGCATCTCCATCTCCTCCTGTTGTACGAAAGTGAAGACAAAAAATCCCAGTGACACACGTTGACAAATTAAACTGATTATATAATTTTGGAACCAGAGTAATGAAGCAGACTCTACTGTAGTTTTGACATCTCTTTCTAGCCTCCATAAATAAAGCTATTATTATTGTTAAATGCACAGTATGTAAATCCCCCTTTACTAAGAAAAAGACTACCCTGCATAAGGTGTAGTTAAGTGAACCGTTGTTTTCATTTCATTTCATTGATGAATTTCCAACATAATGATGGAGAAAGTCTGTTTAAAAGTGTCCGTCCCTGTTCAGTCTTCCTCTGGTGTGCCAAAAGCTACTGGCAAAGCATTCTGGGATGGCATGAAGATTTTGCCTGCAGTCCTCAGTGTACATGTCATCCCATTACAGCTGTGAGAATTAAGGATTTCTCAGACTTTGTATGACACAAGCTCAGTCATTTTACTTTAGACTTTTCAGTTTGAAAATTCTACATACTGTTCCTTTAACTTACCAATGAAAGGCCAAAGATCACTTAAGGTCAGATCAGATCAGAACAGATTCCTGTGCCCTTTTTAAAATGGACACTTACAGTTATGGAAAGTTTTTTAAGATTATATTTGGAGCTTTTTGCTTTTATTTAGACAGGATAGTTGAAGAGAGACAGAAAATACGGGGAGAGAGAGTAGGGGGAAGACATGCACCAAACAGGGCCGAGACTGGGAACAGATCTTGCCACTACAGCGCCTGCTCTACCCACTTGGCTAAACTGGCACCCATGGTTATGGAAAGTTTGACTCTTGGCTTTCTGTTTGTTGGGATTTCTCTCACCGTTACTTTTCTAATCTACTTTTCCTGCGCACACGTTTCAGGAGCCTCATTTGTTGTCAGAGCTGTCAATCATGTTTTACCCTCTATTTTCAGAATCAAATAACTGGTTAAAACTAAATGTCTCAGTAAAGTGACCACTCAAACATTGAACAGCTCGATTTGCTTTTTGAAAGCGAAAATCCTTTTTAAGAAAAACGTATTTGATATGTCTTTTAAGATGTTTTTACCCATGTTCCATCTGTTAAGATGACAGTGAAACTTATGACCTACAGTGTACTTAGGCCAGGCACAAGGGGGAGTTCCAAATGTTTGGCCTCAATTTTGCAGGAAACTGTCATGTCCATCTTAAATACAGTCATGCTTGAGCCACATTTGGGCTGTTTGTGAAGCATTTGTCCACCTTTGTTTGGTATAGTGTATGAAAATGTGCCCTCAGCCACTTTAAATTATTATCTACTCTTAATTTTAAATCTTCTTTAACAGTACACACAAAAATAATCTGTTATTTTTATTTGTCATGTCATTGGCATTGTGTGCAAAAAAAGTTTGCGAAGTAAAGGGGAATTCACCCAAAATACTGGATAAAGCATGCTCTATTTAGGTTCAGTAAGGTACAGAATTGGTGGATCATGTAAATGCACGATGTAAATTGGGCCTTTAAATACTAAGGCTTATATTTTTGCATGACACTATCTTTTTTTTTTTTTTTTCTGTTTAGCATCAGCTCCCTCACGAATGCTGGCTCGCAGGAAGCTGGTGAGGAACCGCTTTACTATTGATACTGATCTCGTTTTCCACGGCAATAACAACAACAGCAGCGATTCAGACCCTTCCTCGCAACCACCTCTTTCCCAGCATGCTCATCTTCAGTCCAACAAACCTCATGGTGAGGACACGGACCGATGGGTGGAGGAGCAGTTTGACCTGGCTCGTTACGAAGACCACGGTGAGGTCATTGACTTGGGGCAGGTGAAGGAGACGGACATTTTGAGCGACGATGACGAGTACTGCAAGTCCGTTAGGGCCGCGTCTGCAGAACCTTCGAAGCTGGACGGCAAGATGCAGGGACTGGACTTGAACAGAGGAGTAGAGACTGTAAGTGGCATCATGCAGGGCAGGATGCAGGAGGGTGAAGTTAATCAAATAAAGCACAGTGATGACACAGGCTCTGTGGACTCTTTCACCTCCTGTGGTGTCTCTCTTTCCCACTGTGCAGCCCCGAGTGTGAAGCTCACCCCTCTAAAGCAGTGTGCTGTGGAGGGAGCCACAAACAAAGACCATGACGTCATCTGGGTGAGGCGGGAGGACTTTGCCAGTGGGTGCAACAGTGACGTTTTCTGATTGGGAAAGAGGCGAAGAAAGAAAGCATTGGAGAGATTAAATGCAAGCTTTAAATATGTGGCATTCAGAGGGGAAAAACAGTGTACAAAAAGTATGAAACCTCAGCCTTCTTCCTTGTATTTAAACGCAACCCTCTTGCATCTTCCCTTTTCCTCTGACAATCCTAAAGTTCTTCAATAACGCAAACATGCTCACCTTCATTAGACGAGATTCCTGATCAATAAAGAACATAAAATCCTCACTGTTTTGGACAAGCACCCAGGCATGACGCACACCTGCTGCATTGTATTTTCTGACTGCATGTACACGCCAGTGTGTATAAGTGCGTATAGTACACAACAGCACCAATACAGAGACTCTCGGCAGCTACTGTACTGTGGACACGCTGTCATGAAGTGACGTCCTCACTAAACTGTGACCTTGTGGCCAAAAAATGTCTATTTTTCAACACAGGAATGTGGGTGTTCTATTTTTCCGACTTCGAAACTCGTGTTTGTATTTTCACACTCAAAGGGCTGTGTGTTACTGACTTCTTTTCAGGGGCTCTTTTGGCTTAACGACTGCTGTGTAAAAAAAAGATGGTGAGATCCAACTAGCTTTATTGTGCTTTTGAATTGTTTTAAATTATTATGAGCTGCACATCGGTGTATAGTCAAAGTACGATAGAGTGCCGTTAACCTCTTGTATGAAATGTTTTGATGCTCACTTTTGTCTCCTTGCATATCCTTTTTAAAGAGAGTTTGGACTACAGATAGTTTACCTATTCTTATTTAATTGCCTTTTTTACTGTATTTGTAATGTTTACACCACAATCAGCTGCCCAGTGTTACATCTTTTCATGTGCCAGAAACAGGCTTGTGCACTTCACATGAATGTCCACTCTTTACTTAAGTCAATCAGATATAAAGGCATTGGTATTTTGAACTGATTTGATTAAGGTTATTGATATACAGGACCCTCTTTGCCCCACAGGCCATGCTTCCTTTATGCTCCAGGTCTTTGATAATAGCATAAAACTCCTACAACAATCCTGTTTTACTTGAATTTTCTTTGTTTTGAAAGAACGTATTCAGGAAGAGCCATGTTAGTGACTGTACTGTTACTTCAAGAATCAGTCATGCCGTTAACCTTATTCTCTGGTTCATATATCTTCTCCAGCACCATTTTATACATTTTGTCATGTCCAGCAGCATTGCAAACACAAAGACTTCTCTCTCAGCTATGGCATCAATCCTTAGTGCATTCTCCTCTTCTGCATTTCTTCCTTTATCCACCAGGCTGTGCTGTTTCACTTTGTCATCACAACACCACGCTGATTGCTGAGATCAACACAGTCGTGCGCACCTTAATGGATGTATTGAACATGCACTTAATACCCAACTGTGAGGATGAAATCTGTGAGCTACTCCGGTTAGAGTGTGAGTGGAGTGGAGGGAAACAATACACTTTGGATGTTTTTTTTTACCCTTGTCTTCTTCTGATGCTGAGTTTTTAGATTTTAGCTTACTGGCTGCTGATTGTGGCCCAGTAAGGATGTTCAGACTGTGAGGTACAATCACCTGGCCGCAGAGGCAAATCCTGTGAGAAACCCCTCTGACTGCTCCCCTTTGTACTTTGAAAACTGTGCTCGTAAATAAAACTGTGGAGTATTATCATTTTTATGTTAAAATAAATTTTCTAAATTTAGTTTTGTGTCCATGCAACCATTTATTACTGTCTCTCATCATTAACCACATGGGATCATTATCTATTGTGCAACACTGAGACTCGTAAGAAACTGAATTCCTCCCTTCAAAGATAGATTTCTATACACATCACAACCTCTTCATAGAGGAGGATCACATTCACTTGATCAAATCAAAATGATTTATGCCACATGCTTTTGCAGATTGAATTGCAGTCCTAGAGCACAATGCATGGTCCTGAATTTTAGGAATAATGAAATAACAGGATAAAAAGCAGTGGATGACTGAACAAACATTTCAATAGAAGAAGCCTTTATAGAGAGAAGAGTTCGTAACCCTTTATGGAAAAATAATTAGAAATAAGACCAAATTTGCCTTAAAAGGATACATTTCATATATATATATATATATATATATATATATATATATATATATATATCCTTCATTTATCAGGGAGAACCCACTGCAACCAAGGTCTCTCATCCAGGGGTGCACTGCAGCAATACAATAAAAGACAGAACAAGAAACACACTGTGAAAACAAATACATTTATAAGCATATATTCATAATTGTAACCCATGTCTGGTGGTTAATAAACCACATTTTAAAGCAGTTGCAACCACCTTCCTTTAATAGTTCAGATACAACCTCTTTAAAACACCATATGATACCATAGAGGGCCATGTATGTAGGTTCAGTTCCTAACCTTGGTGTTTTTAAAGTGATCCAGTTCTGAGATCTGGTAGTATGGGATAAGCTATTAATAGACAGGAGAGTAGTCAGGTAAGGAGAGAGTTTACCCATGAGTGCTCTGTAAATAAACAGAATACTGTGCTGTCTAAAACTGGTGATATTGTTGTCTAGAGATTATTTTTCTGTTGCTTGTTGAAAGGCAGGATTTATTCCTGTACAGAAAACAAAGTTGCCGTCTTAGTCACCTCGTTAAATTTGAGATGTGAGACCTAAAAGATAGATCTTGATCTGGCCATATACCCAAATACATAAATTGTTGAACGCATTTAATTTTTACATTATTCAATGTGTACAAGGTGGTATTGAGATGGTCAGTGCTCTGCCTTGACAAAATAATATATTTGGTCTTACTGGGGTTAAGCATTAGTTAAGGATCAATTAGAAACAGCTGGAATACATTGAAATCAGATTGAAACAGTGTGAGGGTGCTGAGCAAAATAATACTGCATCATCCGCGTAAAGATTTACTTTAACATACTTTAATTTCCCTGCAGTGTTATTCATATACAGTTGCAAGAAAAAGTATGTGAACCCTTAGGGATTTCTTGGATTTCTGCATAAATTGGTCATAAAATGTGTTCTGATCTTCATCTAAGTCACAACAATAGACAAATACAGTCTGCTTAAACTAATACTGCACAAAAAATCATATGTTTTCATGTTTTATTGAACAAAACATGTAAACATTCACAGTGCAAGGTGGAAAAAGTATGTGAACCCCTAGGCTAATGACTTCTCCAAGAGCTAATTTGAGCCAGGAGTCAGCCAACCTGGAGTCCAATCAATGTGATGAGATCGGATGTGTTGGTTAAAGTTGCCCTGCCCTATAAAAAACACACCACCAGTTTTGAATTTGCTGTTCTCAAGAAGCTTTGCCTGATGTGAACTATGCCTGGGACAAAAGAGCTCTCAGAAGGCCTACGATCAAGAATTGTTGACTTGCATGAAGCTGGGAAGGGTTAAAAAGGAACTCTAAAAGCCTTGATGTTCATGTGTCCACGGTAAGACAGACTGTCTACAAATGGAGAAAGTTCAGCACTGTTGCTATTCACCCTAGGCATGGTCGTCCTGTAAAGATGACTGCAAGAGCACAGCGCAGGATGCTCCATGAGATGAAGAAGAATCCCTGAGTGTCAACTAAAGACTTACAGAAATCTCTGGCACATGCTAGCATTTGTGTTGACAAATCTACAATGAGTAAAACATTAAACAAGAATGGAGTTCATGGGAGGACACTACTGTCCTAAAAAAACATTGCTGCATGTTGAAGTTTGCAAAAGAGCACCTGGATGTTCCACAGCACTACTAGCAAAATATTCTGTGGACAGATGAAACTAAAATTTAGTTGTTTGGAAGGAACACACAACGCTATGTGTGGAGAAAAAAAGGCACAGCACACCAACATCAAAACCTCATCCCAACTGTGAAATATGGTGGAGGGGCCATGGTTTGGGGCTGCTTTGCTGCCTCAGGGCCTGGACGGATTGCTGTCATTGACGGAAAAATGAATTCCCAAGTTTATCAAGACATTTTGCAGGAAAACAGAGGATGGATGATGCAACAGGACAACGACCCTATCCATCGAATCTATCCACTGTCAAAAATAAAGTCACTAAAAAGTCCAAAAATACATCTAAAAATGAAAGAAGAGATATGAGTGCTGTCGGCAGACTCCTGTAAAGGCAGAATAGTCATTCTGAGATCAGTTAGTTTGCCTCTTGGTGGATGGTGGAGGTCCAGGTTGAATTGTCACATTAGTTCAGATCGTTTAACAGAGTGTACACAGATTGTGATAAACAAAATGTCAATTCTTATACAGTTGAGGACAGCTAGATGCCTGCTCTTAAATGTCACTATACCAAACAACATTTATTAAAAAATAATCAAGATTAAGTTTGTCATAATTTTATCTCCTCCAATGACAAAACTTTTTAAAAAGCCCCCAAAATATTCAGATTTTAACACTCAATGCAGGTAAGAGTCATCATTCATTCTATTTTAATCATTTCAAATATAATGTCAGAGTCCACTATTCAAACACTCTCAGTTTCATTAGTCCTGAGGCATGATGGGAAGGTCTCCAGTGACCCAGTAAGATAAAGACCTCGCCTGTCTGCACTGAGAGATAATCTGGCATCTGTGCTGTAACCTGAAGATTATTCTCCTCTCCTCTCATCAGGACCGGTGGAGAGAACTGCTGCCAATCCATCTGCTCCTTAATCCAGCCCGAACTGAGCCAAACAAGCGTGGGTTCACATGAGTTTTCAGAATAAAAGTCTGCCTCTCAATTGCATTAAAGAGGAAGTGGTTTAGAAATGATGATTAAGAACAAGCAGGGTAATTTTATGCCCTCATAGGTTAACTTAATTCCTGCTGCAAATTGTTTAAGTGACTATTATACAAAATATTATGTTTGAAATAACACAGTTGACAGCTGTAAGTGGAAAAGAGTATGTAATATGACTCTGTAATGGTAGCAAACAAAGAATTAGGGTTGTCAGTGTCACCGTAACAAATTTTTAGACTTTAGTAGAATTCTAGTTAAAAATGTAATTATTATTAAAAGGCAACATGGATTGGTTTTGACGCTAAGGCAGTACAATTACGGCCCCAAGCTTCTAATATTAGGTAATGCCTTGTTTTCAATTTACAAAACATGCTGGCATACTCCTGCACACTGTTTCAATTGCCCAATTCATTGGTAATATACTAATGTACTTCTGCAAAGCTTTGGTATTTTTTGATGCTACTCATTGTTACAATACCTGATTGCGTTGTTTAAAAAAAAATCTATTGAAAAGTAGCAAAGATTTTGCCTTGCTTAGAAAGAATTACGAAGACAATCCTTTAATCTTCATTAGGTTGTTTTTAGATATGCGTCTTTACCAAAGGAAGACAATTTCATGAGCCCCGGGAGACATGGAGCAACTCAGTAATCAAGATTAGCATTTAGAATGAAAAAAAGGGGCCAAGAGTACAAAAAGCACCAATTTAGAGCTTGAAAAATGCCCTGCACTGTTAGACCGAATAGTAAACGGTTTTTAAAAATGAGTTGAGTCATCCTAGAAATCCAAAATAGCAATTTTGGCTCAATTTTTCTGAGCTGAAGGATTACACTTGTTGTTTCAATTAAACAGTACTTGATCACTCTAGTTACTTTTTTTGTCATTGTCCTTGAGAATCATCCCTTAATCTGCACAGTTTTCCTGGAATGTCTTTTGGAAACAGACACTTTTGCACCATGAGTGAAGTTACCCACTCAGTTAGATCAGTTCCCCCATCTGGGGACCAGCATCAGCATACCAAGGTCATTGTACTGAACTCTGTGGAAGAGCAATTCTGGTTCAAGTGCATCTTTGAGTCTTTGTTACTTGTAGTCTATCAAATTAGTTTACTTTGTGAAAGGAATTGCAGTGGATGAGAAACATGTAATTTTATGTTTTGACTTGAGTCATACTCAAAACATGTTTTTCCACCATTTAAAAGCTTCAATCAATTATGATAAATATTTTGAGTCTTTTCAATTTGTTCGGTTTCACAGTGTGAAAGGACTCATTGCTCCTTTATACTGAAGTTTGAGCCCCTCTAAGCCCATTTCTTCATAACAAGCAACATATATAAAGATAGATCAATAAATAAACATATCAATAAAGTAGTGATTACATCTGCTAAAATGGCTTTAAAATAAATAATAAAAGTTGATTTGTGACAGAAGAACTTATATTTCAAATGCAGTGGGACATGTTAGACTAAGGGCTCCCAGCACCTTCAGGACCACTTTATAGCAGTAGCCTCTGACAGGGACCCCCTTCCTGAAACATTTCTTGTATTGTCCTTGTCCACATAATTATCTGAGCAATGCTGACCAAATTTTATTGCAAAACCTAAATGACCCTTATTAAAGCAACACAAATAAACATTTTTGTTCATTGTTGCCTGTAAAAAAATAAAGCACTTCACACCTTCTTAAAGCAGTGGAGTTGCACAAAAGTTTGAGGAAGTGCAGGAAAGTTGTTGACCATAGCTTAATGTAAGAGTTGTTTACTACAACTACCAGTTCTTATTAAACAACACTTGGAAGTCATCAGGGGAGAGCCCCATTTTCTAGTCTTTCTGGGGCTCAGCTGTTTCTGTGGGCAGGTCTGCCTAGGAAATTCAGTCACCAGTTATCCTAACAAGCATGTCTTTGGACTGTGGAGGAAGTTGGGAGGGAACCCACACGTGCAAACTCAACACAGAAAGGCCATGACGGTCTAAGATTTGAACCATGAACCTTCTTGTTGTGAGGTGGCAGCATTAGCCACTGCACCACTGTGCAGCTCATGAATAATCTTCTTACTTATTGTATTCAATGTCTTTCTTTTTAATTTTTTGGATGTTTTTTGCCTTTATTTGGACAGCTGATGAGAGAATAGAAACAAGGAGAGATAGTGAGGAAACATGCATCAGACAGCGCCAGGACTGGAAATCAGTCCTAAGACCAGTGAATCAAGTACTCTAGTCTCTGTGTATTAACCTGTGTGAGCTGAACCTGGACCCTTCCCTGTGCATTTATGGATTCCTAACTCTTTTTATCAATGAGCTGTCTCTCTTATGTTAAAAACCTGTGCTACTCCTACTGGGTTCAAGATCCCCCCTTGAAAAACAGTCAGACAGCTTAGACGTGGAGACGTTCAGTTACTCGAAAGTTCTTAGTCACATTTGTTTATTTTCCTGGAGTTATAGTTATGTGATTTTACACATTGAAGAGAAATGCTTCAAAATGCTTCCTCTTTAAGGTTGCTTTAGGCAAAATAGAGAAGATGCTCATAATGCTCTCTGCCTGGAGCCTCCAAATGACTAAATCCGCCCCCCTGCACGTCTATTTCCTCTCTCTCTCTCTCTCTCTCTCTCTCTCTCTCTCTCTCTCTCTCTCTCTCTCTCTCTCTCTCTCTCTCTCTCTCTCTCTCTCTCTCTCTCTCTCTCTCTCTCTCTCTCTCTCCAGCTGCTGCCGCCCCGGAGGCGAACTGACCGACTAGCGAGTAAAAGTGGAGCGTTGCTGCTGGCTGACTCTTCCTGTCACAGCTTCTTACAGCTGGGAATATCTGACTCTGATTGGAAATCTACAAAAAAGTTAGCTCTTTGCGAGCGTTTCTCATCATGTTTCGTTTCTTAGACGCGATGGAGTGATGAGGAGTGATAAAGGATCGCAGAGGGGATATAAACTTGGGTTTGCGCGCCTGAATGGCACGTCAGGTGTTCCGGCGCGCGGGTAGAGGCTGTTTCTCTCTGTCATGGTGTCACTATCCGCGGTGAGATCGCCTGGAGCACTATGGAGGAAAGAAAGGGACTTTTCTTTTATCTTCTCTTCTCGGCGCAGCTCTGTTTGAGCTCCACACAAGTCCTCAGGATCGGTAAGCGCAACAGCTGTTTACGCACGGTGCTGTGAGTGATTCCCTGCGTGTGTGAGACGGATGGAGGAGTTTAGCTGAAAGATGCAGGGATAAGAGATAAGACGGCATCTTTGAGAAATAGTTTGAAGTCTTTGCATGTGATTAATGTGGTGTTTGCCACCTCAGTCGTTTATTCCTCTATTTGGCATAATCTGGTGGTATTTAGTGCCAGCATTCATAAGATCACTTCTATTTTGACCACCTGCATCAAAAGACAACTTTACTCCTTTCTTGATTGTGTATTTTGGGACACAAATGGTGCCACATGTCAGCTGCTGATGTCAGCTGCCATGCAGTCTGATATTAACTCAGAATCAAATAAAACCAAATGTTTGCAAGATCCAAAATAAGTCACTCTGCACCCATCACTTATTTCATCATCTGGTAACATGGTGTTTATGATTAAACATTCTGTCAAAATGCCTTCCAAAATGTCAGAAAAGTGAAAGTTTTCTGTGATTAATATTATGTCTATGATTAAAATTCAGATTTCAGCATCTTTTCCCATCAGAGGGTCTTGTTTGAAGCTTAGTATTCATGCAGTATCTTTTAAACCACTGAAATATTAATATGATCTCCAGTCGCAACGTAGATAACATGTGTTTATCACTCCACCCAGACCTTCAAATAGCTGAATATAATAGATTATTGATTCCTCCTTTGGCTCTTCCAGTTACAACCGCTGCTAGGCTGTTTTAATTCAGAACAGTCCCCTGACAGCTGATCTTTAGACACTGACACCTCTCCATCACTGAGATGGATGTATAAAGGAAGCTGGTGATGGGGATGTAATCATCTTTGCTTCTCCTGTCATGAGTGGTGTAGTAGAGCGGAGTTTAAAAGAGAGAGGGAACTTCACCAAGACTTGATTAGACTGGAGGAGGTGGCTGGTGAGAACTGTGGGCCGTGTTCATTATCTGAGCATCTCACTTTAAGAATCTAAATCAGGCCGGAGTCGAAGAGTAATATGTCGATCCAATCAGATTAGAGGACAGGAGGACACTGATTGTGTAGGGGAAAAAAGACTGGTTATGCACTTCGTGGCCAATAATTTGAGCTGGAATGACCTGGCTGTGCACCATTTATGCTTACAGATTTGCAAAGAAAATATCCAGGAGTCTGCATTTATAACCAAACAACATTGTCTGTAACACTGTCATTTACTGTTGTTCCATTGAGGCCTCAATCTTTAAGCTTTGTGTGCTGCAGATAATACTTAAAGATTGATAAACAGTGAAGTCCCAGTGCATGCTGCTAGATAAACTACTTGATTGCACAAATTATAAATCAACCAAAGCATTGTTTTCTATTTGTTCTGTTAAACTGAGAACTTAAAATCAGTACTTGTCACAAAACTTAGCTGATATAAATATATCTGTTAAGGTTCCATATCAACTATGCAGTACCTTTCTGGAACATTTGACATGCAGCAACATTACTGTCAATCCAATAAAATGCCATTCAGATAACAAATACGTTCACTTTATTAGGTATACCTGCTCAGCCAATCACATGGTAGCAACCTATGCATTTAGGCATGCAGATATGATCAAGATGATGTTCTGAATTGTGCGTTGGAACTGGGAAGAAAGGTGATTTAAATGAAATTGAATGTGCCATGGTTGTTGGTGCCAGATGGGCTGGTCTGAGTGTTTCACAAATTGAAGCTCTACTGGGATTTTCATACACAACTATCTCTAGGATTTATAGAGAATGTGTAAAAAGACAAAATATCCAGTAAGCAGCAGTTCTCTGTGCTAAAAATGCCTCATTCATGGTAGAGGTCAGAAGAGAATAACCAGACTGGTTCAAACTGGACACATTTAAACTTGAAGCTGAGATAGAGCAACAAAATACCACACTGGGTGCTACCTCTGTCAGCGAAGAACAGGAAATTGAGGCTACAGGCTGACCAAAATTGGACAAAAGAAGATAGGAAAAACGTTGCCTGGGTTGATGTGTCTGAAATTCTGCTGCGACATTCAAAGGTCACAGTTTGGAGTAAACACCATAAAAGCCTGCCAGAACAACAACAACCATGGGGCGTTCAAAGTCACTTAAATTAATTTTTACACTAGTGGTTCTCAAGTGGTGGGTCAGGTCCCAAAAGTAGGTCACAGATGCATTTTCAGTGGGTCACAGATGTGTGCCTGGTTAAAGGAAAGTGTCAAAAAGTCTGTGATATAGTTTTTAAATATATTCCATGCTGTCTTTCTTTTTTCTGTCATATGGCTTATCATGTCTGAGGTTCTCACTGTTTATATTTCATTGCATAAATCTGATAGGATGAAAATATTGACAACTCGGGTCTTTTTCATAAGGTGGGTCCTGAGGCTAGATTAGTTGAAAAAACTGCTCTTTACCATGTCTACATGCCTAAAAGCATTGTTTGCTGCCATGTGAGGAGGGGTTAGCGCTGTTGCCTCACAGCAAGAAGGTTCCTGGTTCACTCAGGACCTTTCTGTGAGGACTTTGCATGTTCTCCTCGTGCATGCGTGGGTTCCCACCGGATACCCCAGCTTCCTTCCATCGCCAAATAGATGGTTATTGTATTAACTGGTCACTCAGTTGGTTGGAGGTATGAGTGTGAGTGTGTCTGGTTGTTTGTCTCTACATGTCAACCCTGCGATTGACTGGCAGTCAGTTCAGGGGGTACCCCGCCTTTGCATGGTGAAAGCTGGGAAAGGCCCCCCTAGGATCCAGAACTGGAAAATGTAATGAATGGATGAAAATATATGTATAGTATATATGCATTCATGAGCAGGTGAAAAGGTGTACCTAATAAAGTGATCAGCAAGTATATATTTAAGATGAATCATCTTTTTATCTTTATGATTATATGTCAGTGTTGGATAGCGTGATGTATTCAATGAGGATATTGTACCTTTTATGAAAACATAGGCCTACCTCTTGCTAGACCTAAGCATGCTTCCCATATGTTACAAATATGGTGGAGCTCTTTATACATAAATATTCCAGTATGGACATTTAAAAAAAGCAGTGTTTGCAGGATCTTAGTCTACATATTGCTGAACAGTCCCACTGCTGCCTGTGTCTTCTGACAGAATAATTTGCCCTTTATAAAAACTCCAATTACAAGCTTTTCTTTCTTTTTTTTTCCCACTGAAAAATCATGAATAAATGAATATGCAAATATCATTCATTTCAGAAGTTTAACTTCTTGACAAAGGCTGTCCTACTTTACTGAAAAGTCAATTCTCTGTGCACGGGGGCTTTGGATTTCCACATTGTACTCTTGTAAGTTGCATGTCAGAGTGATCGCCGTGTTGTCACATTCAGCTGGTGTGTCTTTAACTCAGATTTAGGCAGGCACGGAGAAATGTTCTCCCTTCACATTCATCTACTGAATGTGAAAAGCAAAACAGATTAGAAGTTAGTGATCAAACGTTTGAATCAAGGCTGTCAGGTGGGGGTGCAGGCTGGTAAGCTCTCCCTTCCCAAACCTAACTACATTAGAAGACTATGCCCCCACCTCCTGCTAATTTAGTGAAAAAATAAAGAATTAAGAAAATAAATAAATTAAAGTATTTTTGATTATGCAATTAATTTTGATATAACTGTATGCAGAAAACGAACTGAGTATATTTGTATAAAAAATAAGTAAAAATATTTTTAAAATTTCGTAATGACGTGTCAATGACGCAAGTGACAATGGCCGCTCAGCACCTTCCTTTACTGCTTGTATGTTTTTGATTGGTTCATATTGTTTGGTTTAGTTTAGTTTGCATGTTTCAAGCCTTGATACATGACAGGAGTGAAATAAGAGTTTTACTAAGATGGAATACTAAATACTAAAGAATAGGGACACTTCCTGTTGATGAATTTCCCTTGGAATGGCGGACTTGTCCTTACATTTATCATACAAAACTATTAAGCGAACTTGGAGACTGTTGGTTGGAGGAACATAGAATGCTGATCTCTTCGGTGAGGAAGCTAACGTTTTTAAAGAGGCGTTTGTTGCCAGAGATGGCGGAAAGTGAAGACAATGAAGAGAATGACGAAGAATATGACTGTCCTGACGGGGTTTCATTAACAATGTAAGTAAAAGTTGTGTGCTGAAACTATGCTGGTACGTTTGCCATGATGTTGTTTCGGGCTAACGAAGCTACTGTTAGCAGTTAGCCGCGTGCTAGCTAGCATGGTGGTGTTCCACAGTGACAAGTCACGAATCTGCTTTAGCTTTTGCGCTGACTTCTGCCGTTTCTGCTGACAGCTTAACTTTTTGTTAATTTTTTCCTTTTTTAAAATTATGTTTCATCATTTTGAACAGCTTGGTTTAATTTTATAGTGACACACTTACTCTCCCAAGAACCAAAGCTCTTAACTGTTAGCCGGGAACATACATGACAAGACACATTAATGAAACTTTTGTGCTTTTGTGCCTTAATGGTATTTCATGTTTTTTTACAGCTTACAGTTAGGCTCATTAACTATCAAATAAATATCATCAGTCGTTGTGTTAAGTGAGCTAAGCTTGATAAAGATATGCATAGTCATAGGTGTCAGTTATGCATATCAAAACATGCATGTGCCTGACTTGTGGCGTTGTTTCTATCCTAGCCTAGCATAGCTTCTTCTACTTTATTGCAATATTTTGTCACTTACTAGTCTACATTATGCACAAAAATGTATCAGTGATAAATTATGTTCTTTATTATATTTGTCATTAAATAACTAGTCTGCTTTAATTGAATTAAAAAGGCTGTATATCTAGATAAGATATCAGTGTACGCAGGCCAGCATGTTAGATCCCTTTTTTAAACATGGACAGCTTTTGTTCGTTTCATCTGTCAGCAGCCACAGTCCCAAACGCAGGGGATTTCTGATCTGGAGTTTAGCTCTTGGTCACACATTAATATTCATGACCATTCAAAGCCAATAAGTTCAGGTTTGATGGTTCAGTTGAACAACACAAGAACCAAAATTCACATGAAATTTACACAAAGTGTCTGAACTTCAAAGTCTGGCTCCTTTCTGTTATATCAAGAAGGAAAAGTTAAGTTCAGTTGGAGCTCTAACTTACATTTGTAAACACAATACCTGTTTAATTTTATTCATTAGTTCCTTCCCCTACAACAAATGGCCATTAGGAAAATGAATGAATCACTCTGCAGCCAAATGGCCACAGTTTTAGAAAGTTGGCCCCACTTCTGTCGGAGATGTATGCACAGAGAAACTGTGCAATTGGCTTACTCGCTTGCGTGATCGTTCATCATGCTGGCAGAAACCCAACATTTTTGTTTGTGAGAAAGGAGCTGTAGTTTTTCATGCAATTGCATGGATGATATTGGCACTCATTTGTGTGTATTGATTGTGTTGTCTCATGAGGCTTTTCTTGTGATATGTAGACTGAATTGGGTGGTGAGCTTAACATCAGTTCGTGCATCTTTTTTTAAATCTGATATATGTCACTGATGTCTTTTTGTGAGAACAAAAAACCTGGGAGAGAGTCAACCTAAAAGGAAGCTGAGTAGTTTTTCTTGTTAGCTTGAGCAACTTTTTGACAAGCATAAAAGAAAAAGTGTTCAACAGCAGATTAAAACCTAGGAATTTTTCTTTTTGCTGTCATTTCAGTGGCAATGTTTAAAGGTTCAGTACTTTCTGAATTATAAACTGGTGTAAATATGACAAGATGCAAAAATTGGGACATATTTCCCAGACCTAAAGCACCATATTTTAAAAATCCTGTTCTAAGTTCTGTCTTGTTCATTCTTGCGTATTCATGAGCCCCCTGATTGGCTGTTGATGTATGATAAGAGTCTCAGATCATCATCCTTCCAGTGCCCTCGCTACTGTCATTTCTGTTTGTCTCTGTTTTCTCCTCTCATATGCCCGATTGCATTTTTGCCTCGTTTCCCTTGATTTGTTGTCTGGAAAACAAACGTCTCCCCTGTTTTTCTCACCCAGGGTGCAATGAAATGTCTGTCATTCAGTCTGACACCTGAGACCCCCACTTTTTTTTTTTTTTTAAATCTCCCAGATGCATTTCCTCCTGCCTGCAGCTACACCGCCTCTCCAAAATGTTTTCAAGGAGACACAGATGGCAGTGGTTCCTTTAACTGTCAGCAAAAAGGCAAACTCTCTTACTTGTCCAACTCAGTGCTCTTTTATTGCTGTTCTAAAAATCCACATTTCTTCTATCTCAGGCGCTGAGTGGCCATTTGATGTGTAACTGCCCTCTGCTGAACTGTAGCACTGAATAAAAGATGACTCAACTAAAGTGTGCTTTTTGGTGACCACCATCTGGAGGTCAAACAGAGACAATCATGAGGAACAAAGATTTTTGCCCTTATTTTTCTCCTGACAAACCTCCCTGTTAGAAGAGATGAAGCAGCAATAATTAGCAGGGGTGTGAATCTCTCCTTCCCAAGACGGTTCGATTCACTGACGATTCATTAAAAGAACGATTCGGTCCGATCCGGTTCAATTTGATCCGGTACAAATTGATTATGGAATCAAAATAACTTTTTTGCTTCAACAAAAATTAGAAAAAAAGGAAAACAAGATCATCTCGTAATAGTCTAAGTGTCTTTGAGCTTATTTATCACATAGACTAAATCCCAGGCCTCCTGTGTAAACTTTATGAAATTCTGTTTAAGAAATGAAGTTGTTATCACTCACACCTGCCCAGACGTCTCACTTTGATAGTTTGGAGTTAAATATTAAAAGGATTTTTTACTGGTACATAAATCTTTTTACTTTTTACTGGCTTTATTAATCCTGATTACAGTAAAAACTTTATATCAAATTTTCACAATTACTCTTAATGTGAATATTTTGTCAACATGCCACTTAAACCTTGTTCTCTCTAACTCTCTGTATCTGACTGTTTTTGTTTTCATTCTTGAATTAATTCACTGGAGATCTACTGATCTCCAGCTCAGGGAAATCCTCTGTTTAATGTCATATCAGTGGGCTCAGGCGTATTGATTATGTCTCCAAATCAATCACTCGCAACAACATGTTATGGTTGTAACCCCTGTGAATAAAACGGGCTGTGGTTACGGTGATAACTGGAGATTTCCTGAGTTTTAACTATGAAAAGTGTTTATTCTGGGGTCTGTTTGTGCCATGTTTTAGTAGCATCTTAGCTAAAATTTAGCTCTGCCTTCTCAACAGGGGAGTTTTATGTTCTGCTGTTGTACTAAATCGCTTTTCTCTAAAGTGTATAGATGGGCAGACATTTCAACAGTTATCCCCCTTCATATTAAGTTCACATGACTTAATATCTGAGGTGGAGAACTGTAGCTGTAATATGTTTCGGCGATGACCAGTGAGACACATCCAGCTACCTAGTGAACACCTACGGCTAAAAATTTGCCAGCCAGAGACAAAATTTACCCGTGATGGGCGAGTGGCGAGTGTTAGTTTTGGACCCTGCAGACAGAGCTATCATAACAAGCAGCAGAAGCTCAGTGAACTGATCTTTAATATTAAAACCAGTCCAAAGACTAATTCATGCTACATTTTTTACTGATCCAGGGCTCTGCGGACTGATACGCTCGAACCTTTGACGTTAGGATTGGTTAAACTATCCATATCAGTTTAGCTTCATGCCACTAATAATGCTAATGCTGAATATTAGACCACGTTAACACAACAAGCCTTAAAGGGGACATATTATGCAAAAATCCCTTTTTCAGGCTTTTCTAACAAAACTATGTGCCCTGGCCTGTCCACAATCCCCTCAAATATCAGAAAAATCCATTCCCTTCCACCCTCCCTTTCTCCACCTTTTAGAAAATGTGTGCTGAAACAAGTCGTACTCAGACTTTCCCCTCATGACCTCGTGGGGAGTTAGCACCGCCCCCAGGTTTGGTTGACCCTCCCCACTTGGAAGAAAGTTCCACCCTCGTCTCCAGATCTTCCTCTCAGCTGTCTTGTGAGATGCTGGATAGTTCAGTGGGTTACCCTGCTGACTTTGCACTGAGAGATTGTTGGTTCAAATCCCAGTCAGGTCCTTAACTTTGGATGAAAATGCCACTAACATTGTAACATCAGGAGTGCCACATTCAGGGGCGGAGTCAGATAGCTCACTAACATTCAAAGCCACATACACAGAAACTGCCTGATCTGAGTAGGATTGAAACAGAGGGGTTTTTAGACATGCAAAAATCCTATAGTTGTGTTTTTTCAGCAACAAACCTCACAGGCATGTTTTTGAGGCCTCTGAGACCAATATAAATTTGTCTTAAAAGGGTAAAATATGTGACCTTTAATAGTCAATTCTGAGTTAATGCTCTGATCTGATGTTTTTAAGTACTCAAATTACTTTTTAAGTGTGGTCACAGTTTGATCTGTACATGATAAAGAACGGTTAAGACACTTTAAAAATTTAAACTATTGGCCAGTATCTGTCAGTGCAAACCAGAAAGGCCACTTTTAAAAGCTTTTCTCCCACAGTATGTGAAAAACGTCAATGATGTGAATGTCTTATGTTTTTTAGTAAATACATCATTAGAATGCTGTTTTTATTTAATGGAGTCCTCAATACCAAAGTATTTTCATTTTGATACCCTTAGTTCAGCCTGAAGTTTCGTTGCAGAAGATCTGACCTGTGTCTGATTGGAACAACATGTGAATGCCATCCAAATCTCATTGGGAAAAGATTCCATGTGATTTGTGCTGTTAAAACTGTCATGAAAAATCAAATCTAAGTGACATATGAGAAATGAAACATGATTTGTGTCACTTTGTCTTACAGTGTGAATGTAACCTTGGTTTCATTCTCAGTCAGTTGCATGTAAATGTTGTATTTCTTTGTAGTTGGACAGGCGGAGGATTTTAATGATAGAAAATTGTGAGCCAGCGTCAAAAACCAAAGTCCCCTATTTATTTCACATAAACACGTCTTCCTTCCAGATTGTGTCAGGGTATTAAAATGCCTCTGTAATCTCTATGCAAATTGCAGGTTAGCACATGTTGTTATCTGCAAGTCAAAAATCTTTTGTTGAAAATGAGAAATACAGGGTGTACTGATTGTGCGTGCAAATAAAACACAAAAGTGTGACATGCTTAGTTTGTCTGTAGACTGTGATATTTGCTCTCCAATCTGCATGGCTGTTGCCACATCCATCCTGTGCCAAATAACACAAGTGTTTCACTAAAATCAATATTAATCAGCTAAAAACTTTTAGTTTTTGTTTACTCTCATCCTCTATTTGGCTCTAATGAGGTGCTCTGTGTTTTAAACAGTGCATCTTGAATATGCTCATGTTTTATGCAGATAAAATCTACCTGCAAGCCCATCCGCATGTTAAAAAAGCATTTACGGAGTCCTGGGGTTCCTCTGAAACTTTTAACACTCATTTATGCTGCCTTGTAGGCCAGATGGATTTGTGTTCCTGAGGTAAATTATTCCTCATTATTTCAGAGCTGAATGAATGCTTTTAGTGCTCTGAGGTACATTAATCCATTTGCAAAGAAAAAAAAAAACACCTTGTTAAAAAAAGGGCCAATTTTTTATGAATGCAGCAGTCACAGCTCACAGTAGAGTTCAAGCTCCACAAGAAAGGATGACACATGACTAATGTGAGACATAATTGTTTGTAATTAAACAGTGGAGTGATGGATGGTGTGAAATTCTTCACACATGTACACACAAACATCTTCATCTCCCCAGTGGGTTGTCGACGAGATTGATCAATTCTGCGTGACAGGTTGGCACAAAGCTCCCTTTCGTTCTTCAGCTTTCTGTTTTATGCTTTCCTCACACCGTAGCAGGCGGCTGAATCTCTCACCAGTCTTTTGTACTGAGCCAGATCCACATTTTTATTCTTCCAGTTACAGCCATGGACCTGGTAATCACTGTAATTGCAGCGAGAATGACATTTTTATGTTAATGGCCGAGTGGGTTTTGACTATAATGACTGATTGGCTTTGGTTGTATTTATATTGAATTATGAGTGCCAGGACATCTGAGTGCAAGTGTCTGTGTTTTTGAATGGGTAATGCATACATGTATGATTGTAGAAATGCATGAGGATGTGCAGTTTCATTTAGTATGTATAGAGCTTTACATATGGGGATATATGTGCTGTCTGAATGTGTCAGCCATTAAAAATGATTGCCGGCTGACATCGCCAGACATTACAGCAGGTTTAAAGGGAAAGTACAATCTCCAAGATGTGTGCTCTGACTGGTTGAATCCTACTTATCTTGTTGCACAAGTACATACATTATATGGCACTTGATCAGTAGTAGCTCAGTAGTGTCGCCAAGTCCTGACCATGTCCTTTCCAGTTGTGTTTTCTCCAATCAGTGAGCAATATTTTACCAGCTGAATTAAATGCCCACCTGCTGTGACGAACCCCCCCAAACCATAACCATAGACTTTACTCAACTTTAATCTCTTTCTGTTTTGTGAAACTTGACAAAACTTTTTTTGGGAAAAATGATAATTATACATACTCTGAAATAACTCTCCTCATCACATGGTTTCATAGAAATTAGACCGAAGTAATGATGAAATATCTACATTGCCCACAAAAGCAAACAAAAACATTGGCATAAGGATTGAACATCTTGTGTAGGGCTGCATGACACAGACAAAAAACTATGGTGCGATATCTTTTCTTTTTTCACTATACTGAATATTCCAATATGAAAAAACACAGAATAACTAACCAGAAAATATGAGCATATGAGGTCTACACGGTGGGCTGTTAAAAAATGAACCATATGTGATTTTTTTATCACCATTTTATGAACAAAATGAAGTGGGATGAGAAAATAAATAAATATTTAAAAATGCATAATAGCTTAGGGCTGGGCAATATGGCCTAAAATTGATATCCCGATATATTTTTGCTATATTCTCGCCGCTGATGTGTATGTGCAGAAGAGTTTTCTGGATTGGTGTACGAGAGAGAGTGAGCTCGCTGCTGTGAGAGATGCGTTCAGGAACAATGGGAGAAGCGAAACTCCAGTGAGAAATGCACGCTGACATCTCAAAACTTCCACATAATTTATACTCAAATGTTTGTGATATAGTCATTTTATACATCGTGGGTGGCAAAAGCCGGGATACATCGAATATACTCGATAAATCGCCCAGCCCTATAATAGCGGTCACTAAGTTTCTTATGTTTTACACATTACTTGAGTCTGCAGCGTCCCCCTCGTCATTTAAAAGCAGCTTTTAACCTCTAAATTCATAAATTTGAGTAGTTACTGATTTACTGAAGCTTCACCTACTGGAATCAACTAGGTGTTGAAGCATGGCCGCCTCAATCAAAAGAACCTACAGCTTCCAGGCTTCTGTTTGTTTGATTTCCTGATGAAGGCTCGATGCCAAAACGCATTAAAGCGTGTTTTTAAGGTCTAAACATGACCATGCTGTGAAAATAAAGGCATTTTAATGCTTAAAGAAAGTCCTTTGGAGTTTTCTTGATGTTTGTTATCAACTTTATGAATCCCTTTTCCAAAGACCACCTCAAACAAACTTTGTATTGAGTCCTAGAAGCACTCCTTTCTATGGTTTTTTGAAGTTTTATTTTTATTTCAAGGTTTTATCTTTTAAAGAAAATGAGCAGTAGTATTGTATTCTAATTTAAGTTCAAGATTGAAGATCCAGGGAACAATTTATTCTAACTAACATTTCCAACAAACACATTATCAACCAACTAAAGATATGAGATGTCTGACTGAAGTTTGTAACTTTTCAGGACAGTTGGAAAAATGTCATGGTTTTCCTAGGTTTTCTGTTTCCAAGAGTAACAAGGGAAGATGCCCAAATTATAAAGTTAGTCAGCAAGGGGTTAATTTAGTGGAACAGTTCATGGAAGTAGGGGTGTAACGAGACTATTATCTCACGGGACGAGACGAGACGAGATTTTACACTGTTTTTCTTTTTTTTTTTTTTTTTTTAATTTTGGAAAAGAATTCATGGGTGGATAATATGTCCTTTATACAACTGAAAGTCCTAATTGCAAAGCATTCAGGTCTATTCAGAAATGTTTAAACTAACTACTCTTGTACTGAATAGGCTATCAGTGCTTACACACAGTTTGTCTTGTCTAACTCTCAAACTGTACATTTTAATGCTCTTCAGATCAAACCTTTCATTTTCATAGTCTACTACATCTTTATTTTACTACACAACGAACTCATTGCTACAATAATAACTAGAAAAGCACTCGAAGAGTGCAGACCTCCACCATTAGCCCTGTCTCCCAATAGTGAAGAATCCTTTAAAAAACTCCTGGATCCGTCCCCATGTGCCCCTCACCACAGCATTTTCTGTCTACTCCTTCCCCAGGACATTTCCTGAAAATGTTATCAAAATTCGTCCATAACTTTTTGAGTTATGTTGCTAACTAACTAACTAACTAACTAACCCTGCAGATCACATAACCTCCATGGCGGAGGTAATAACAATAATGAAAGTGTTTAGATTATTTTGAAAGTACTTTAATCACTGTTTACAACAGACTGAAATATAAAGAGCTGCATCAGTAAAATCAAACTATTTCTCATCCTCTTAAAGTACATCCATATTTAAAACACTCAAAAGAAATATTTCTGTCAATAACACGTATGCTGTAATTTAGAGAAATAGATTATTTTGTTGTTTTGTTGTCTTTTTTTCTCTGATAAGAGCTTTGACAGTGTTGGACACAACGTATAGATGAGCGTGTGTGTTAATGTGTGTGCGCTGGTGAGCGAGTGTGTATCTGCTCTGCCTGTGGTCAGACAACAAACAGGGATCGTTTAAGTGGAGCTGTAACTTCAGTTTTTGGAACTAACAATGAACTCTACGGTGCTCAAACAGTTTGTTTTGCTAGGTTTACCATTGAAGTATACAACGGCCCGCTGCGCTACACATGTTGAGCTTCTGATTGATGATTAGCACAGCCAACAGCTGATGGATGTGTGACTGACGGACGGTGAGATGAGAAGGAGACATGACGAAGCAGCGAGTGAATTAAAGTTACAAAGTCACAGATACCAGTACTTTGAGTGAGTCTACGTTCATACATGACCTAAATAAACGCTGTATTCTCCTTGTGGAGACTGCACGGGTTTCCAGCAGCAGCATTTCATCATTTTGGACCGTTGTGATGAACTAATTATGCATTGGCGGATCATGCGTGGCCCCAAGTAGCGCATGTGCAGGAAGGGGGTGGTGGATGGAGTGGTGACCTGGGATCAGCTCCGTTTCTTCATTAGCTGCCAAACCAACAATGTTAGAGGGTCCAGGGCATTTTTGTGATCTTTTATAATTTCCACTTTGGTATTGTTTTCTGTCAGGAGAGCTGATGCTCCTGAAGTCTGCGCAATATTGATCTCACGAGATGGATTTTCACCTCGATGAGAAATCTTGTGGCGTCTTGTTCTCATCACACCCCTACATGGAAGCATTTGTATGTAAGGTTTCTTTAGGTTCTGTCTGTTTTAAGCACACTATGTAATACATCTGTGGCCTGTTGCATCAGCTAATCTGCAGTCCAAGCTGAACCCTGTGTTGAAACTAGTTATGTTCTTACCTCAGTTGTGTCTTTGTTTGGTTTCACCATCTTAAATTGTAGAGCGTATTGTTCAAATTTACTGAGATATTGTTGCAGATTTGATGATTTAACTTCATTCGAATTATCAGTAACAAACATTTTTAAATTCAGTGCTTGTTGTAGTGTTGCCTCTCATGGCAGATTGTCTTTCCACAAAGAGACATCTGAAAATAATTAAAGCATGTTTTTGAAAGGGAAAATACATGTAAAATAGGCCAAAGCATTGAGATTCGATGATAACTGAAGACTAACACCCTTAACCTACATCCAGTGTAATGCCACAACAGTGACATGAGTGGTAAAATCATCAATATGTGATTACTTCATTGCTGCTTGGCAGAAATTATCCCTACTCATGGATAACAAAAGTGAGAGTCCCAAGAAAGTTATAGATTTTCAAGGGTTGTAATCCATCACAGAGAACAACACACCGTCGACACCAAACAGCTGCTAAAACCCTCTGCTCCTCCTCATCGTCCAAGTTAACTTAAAACAAATTATGACAGCCATGTCTTATGGAGGACTCTACACCTACCAGAAGGCATAGGTGTAAGATTTAAGTTATAACTTCAGCCTATCTTGAAACTATCTAAGCTGATGCTACACCTCCAATGTAAGCATAGTAAAAACTTCAGACTCGGCCACATTTAAACTTCTGCAGAGCTAATATGACACATATTTAAATTCAGATCTTGCAAAATAATAGAATGATATTCAACTGCTGTCATGTTTCCTCACCACAAACTCACAAACTTAACCTACTGTATCTCTCAACTGCAGTCTTTGTTCTGATAGACAACTTCATACTTTAAACAAAAGTGTTATGTATTTTAAGGTCAAGTGCAAGCAAAAGAAGATATATTTGCCTTGATTACTGGGAGCAGAAGACAGACTGAACAATTAATTCAAGCAGAACAAATAAGAACAAATCAAGGTATTTGTTTACAAGTAGATTTAATCTGAGCAAACATCTGCAGGATCAGTAATGAACCACTAAGTCTCTGCATCATTCTTTGGGGACTTCGCTGAAAACTGTAACTACAAGTCTAGTAACAAGTTGCCCAATGCTCATCCCCTGTCTGCTCGTGTATGACTTAACTTGTCTTTCAAACCGTCTGTTTTGAACCCCTATGAGAAGCTCTTAGAGCCTTTTTATTTCCCACCCTTTCACACTGCAGGACCAATTATACTTCTTCTATTTCATCTTGCCTTTGAGTCTGCACTTCACATCTTCTACTCCACAGATGACAGGATATTAGTGAGGAGATTTCAGAAGTCTGTCTGAGAAATATTGTTCTCCAAAGCCTGCTGACAGCCGATCCATGCACAGAGACGTGTGTGGCCCTGGGTCCTTGTACTGTAAAAGTGAAAAAAAGTAAAAGAGCTGTTACCACAACTCTGTGACTGTTACTCACACTTTAAATAATAAAGTGTTATGAAAACTTTAAGCCTTTGGGAAAACTTCTGAATGTTTATCTTTCAGCACTCAGTATTCATCTTCATTTGCATGCTGCTGTGACAATTCCAAATTAATTCTCTGCTCGTTAAATATTGAAGCTGGAGGCATTGGAACTACAAATATTAGCTTTTATTGAGGACATAACATATTTATGGCTTTTGTTTATGACTATGAGATGTGGTTTGCATAAAAAGAACTGATCTGCAATGAAATGACCATGATTAATTCAGGCCGCTGGTGTTATTAGATATAGTTTAAGGTCTAAGAACATAAAACTTTTTAACTGGGTAGAAGTGATGCTTTGGTTGTTTTTTAGCTGCACGTTAAACCAAAATAAGCTTTCCATCTTAGATAACTAGACTATGTTATTTTTCAACTGGGGGTATCATATCTTGTTGTCTTTGTTATCTATCTCCTTACTTAGGTGGTATTTTCGAGACCCGGGAGAGCGAGTTAGTGAGTATGGACGAGCTGGCGTTCAAGTTTGCTGTCAATAACATTAACCGCAACAAGACCTTGATGCCCAACACCACTCTGACCTATGACATCCAGAGGATCAACTTGTTTGATGGTTTTGAGGCTTCCAGGAGAGGTAAGCCATGATTATGGTATTGTAATGATGTAACCTTAAATACTTTACTTTCTGATGATAACATGATCACCTGAACTGTGGTAGGATTTTGAGTAGAACTAATACTATCAAACAGCTGTTTGTCGAGGGTTATTTGACCATGTACTCCTCTTATTCCTGTCATTAAATTTTGCCTGTGGCATGTTGAATTAAAAGCATTAGCAGTGCTATGCTTAAAGCTCCTTTCTCAGAGCTTTAAAAGAGTTAATCGATTTGAGTGTTGAAGAGAGCAGGGGAGGATTTTTTTGTAAGAGGACACTATCCTCAAATGAACAGGACAAGATCATCAAAGAGATACAGTTTTGTCAACAGGGCATCTGTCTAAGACAGATATGTTTTTTTAATTCAGACTTTTATTTGCGTTTATGATATGAGAAAAATATAAAAACAACCATAAACAAATCTATAAATATGAACAAAACAGGCTGGAAACACAACAGACATTGATAAGTATTAAACAAGTATTAGATACAATAATATAGAAGCATCATAAATGCATAACCTGTAAAATTACACGTATGTGCATATACAGTCCATTAACATCTTGACAAGATCATGTTCTTCCCTCCAAAATATGATGGCTAAATCTGTCACATTGCACCTTAGAAAAGCCATTTTTCTGGTTTAGTTTTCCCAGCATCTTTCACATCCAACTATTGCCAACATGTCTTCTTTCCACATTTTCAATGTCAGAATTTTTGGCTCCTTTCAGAATCGTGGGATTAACTGAGCACATGTTATCAAACCAGTTATTAAAAATCTAAATGAATATTTGCTTAAAGTGGTGGGGAGACATAATAAGACAGATATATTTTACAATGACATTCAGGAGACCGTTTTGACCAAAGCACATACATCTCAGAGATAGACAAGTGTTCACGGCCTTAAGGACCTTGTCCAAGGGCCCACACTGCCCTGCCAAATGGGGGGGGGGTCACAGAGGTCAGGAAAATCATGGTCCATTGTAAAGTTAACCTGTGATAACCATATTTCATGTATAAGCTGAATAATAACCACTCTAATCAAAGAAACTAAAGGTTCATTTTATTTAATGTATTTATGCTCTTTTACAACATAGTCTTTGTAAGATGTAAATCCTTTTTCTTAAAACAGAATTACCTATTTGGTCATATTTCCAGTGTGAATGGGTACATCGACAACAGCCTTTGGAAAGTAATTTCAGACCTCATAGATAAGCCATGATGTGCACATACATCTGGATGCCAGAAAAAAAGGTAGATCGGACCAAAATAGCTTTAAGGGGAAAAAACTTAAATAGAGAGACAAAAAATGGGAATAAAGTGGCAAAAATAGGTGAAAGTGAGAAAAACTGGCAGAAGAAAGTGGAATAAAAGTGGCAACAAAGTGGCAAAAACTGGTTCAATAAAGCAAAAATGAGATAAAGGTGGCAAACATGGGTTAAGAGAGGCAGAAAAGGGTAACTAATTAGTGAGAATTGGTAAAAAGCAGTTGAAAAGTGGCAAAATGGGATACAAGGGCCAAAAATGGGTTAAGAAGGGCAAAAAAAAGGAAGAGTGGTTAAAAAAAAAGTGACAAACAGGATAGAAATGGCAAAATTGGGTTAAGAAAGGCTATAGGGGTCAAAATGGGTGGAAAATTTCTGAACAGTGGTTAAAAAGTGGCTAAAAATTTGGTTAAAATGGGTAAAGGGGGCAGAAAAGTGGCAAAGTGGGCAAATAGAAAGTAGCAACAAAAGGCAAAAGGAAAAATCATTAAGAGGCCCTATCCACTGTCCTGTCCCTCTCTCATAAAGGCAAAAAAGCCCAAAAATAAATCTTCAAAAGCAGGGCAAAAATTGGTCAAATGTGGCAAACAAGATCAGGTGGGTTAAAAGTGGGTTAAAAGTGGCATGAACAAGTAATTACTACATCAGAACCCAATTTACACACTTTTCAGTTCCAAAATAAAGTAGCTGTTGGTCAGGATGGTAGCACCAATGCTACTGATCTAATACACATGCATTGACATCATCAATAAATCATTACTGAGAAGGGCCCAAAATCCAGGGTTTACCTGTGAGCTCAGGGAAAAGGACTGCACTATGGATAACCCGAGAGCATCACAGCAATATCTCTAATTGATGGAGCCCCTAACCTGACACGCCAGATGGATTTGTTCCACACATCCATCTGAGAAAGCTTCAGTAGGAAACGTTTAAGAAAAGGCAGAGGATCTGAAAAAACTTGGAGTGTGATTGGATGAACGTTCTGTCTATCACATCTCTACGGGCCAATCAGAGCAACAAAACACGTGACGTAGCTGCTATCGAGCTGCGCGTGTGCAGCTAGTGAGGAATAACGCGAAACATGGCGACTGTAGACCTGTAAATACTCAAATTTTGCCGTTTATGAAAAGAAAACAACTCACTGTTGTTCTTTGATCTTCTTTTAACGAAGAAATGTTGTCAAGTTCTGATAAAACTGGCGCTTTAGCAGCATCTACGCTAATCTCTTCCTCCATAACTGCACCAGCTCTTGCTGCTGCTGCTCATTTACATCACGACTCTGCTGCGCCTGAAAGTACTGCCCCTTGTTGCTGATTGGTCCTGTCACTTTCTAACCGGGCCCAAACAGTTCAGATGGGAGCTTAACAAGATGGATTCGCCAGTGAAAAACAAGGAAACGGTCGTATCCATCTGCTTTGCAAGGTTATGGAGCCCCCTGTTGCGAAGGAAATATTTACTGCTCCTGCCTCTTGCTAACTTCTAATGTCCGTTGATCAACGTACTATGCAAAACTCTACACATACTACAATATATTGTAACATTATTATTAACACGACACAGTAACGATCTGTTTGTTTTTAAAGAGGTGTTAAAACTGTCATTTATTGGTCCTCGTTGGAAAGTTATTAATTGCAGTCATCAGCACATGTCACACTGCAGTTCATCTCTCTCTCCTCTAGTTTCTGGGTGCAGTTCGCGTCAGATTCCAAACCCTACCTTTTTCTTACAAAACAGCAACAAAAACCACTCATGCATACCTGGAATCCCTCATCCATGTCTACCCTCCTACTCGCGTGCTAGCTCTGCCAATGAAAGGTACCTGGTACTCCCATGACAACAGGGCCCTAAGCTACTACCCAGACTCTTCTCCTCTGTAGTCCGCTGGTGGTGAAATGAATTACCCAACTCCATTCAATCCACAGAATCCCTTTCCACCTTTAAGAAAAAAAGAACAAAGACCCAGCTCTTTTGGGAACACCTGTGCTCTAAGCTAGACTCTTCTCCTTTGTAGTCCCCAGTGGAACCACACCAAACCACACTAGGTCTGCGTAGTCCTTTTCAACTTCAGGGGGAGTTTAAGACCCAGCTATATGGAAAAAGTTTAATACCACAACTTTTTATCTGGCCATGTCACAATCTTGATTTTGTCTTCTTCACTCTAATTTTTAAGGCTAATTTGTAAGTCACAGATAAAGCAAAACAAAACAAAACTTATTTTCCACATGGGTTTGAAAATGCACAAATATAATATTTTCATAGCAAGTCTATTAATGCTTTTCTTATTATTCTGCAACATCCTGAAGGTCAGTGCTTCAAATATTTCTATGTGTAATTTTACTGAATTCACCATCAGGTAAGGGGAGTCTGGAGATCTTTTCATTAATATTTTAGGCACTTAACATTTCTTACCCAAATTCTGATCTATTATATGGAGACAATTTCTGCTTTTTCCATTGCTTTAGAATTAGGATGTGTGTGTTCTCTTTTGTGTGTTTTTTTTTTATCTATTTTATTGTTCATCAGGCACATTTTAACTCAGTGATAGTAATTTTAAAACATGTTGATATAATCAGAATTAATACAGCAGCAAGTGTTACTTTTGGCAGCTATTTTTAATTTTAGTCTTAGTTTTAGTCTTTAAATAAAATGTATTTAATTTTAGTCACATTCTAGTCATTTCTATCCTTTATAGTTTTAGTCTAGTTTTAGTAGCCAAAACTCAAAAAATTTTAGTACATATGAAGTCCTCACATTTTAGTCTGAACTTTTAGTCTAAGCATTTATTTTATTGCCTACATCTTGTACCAAATCATGGTAGTGTGTTCTCTGCACCCTGCCAAACCTGGGGTCCCTGCTTTCTACGGCTGAGAGGAAGAATAGCTACAGATGCATTGTTTTTTTGACAGATTTACTAACAGTGGAGAAATATTAGGGGTTTTGAATGTCAGACGAAAACTACATTACGTTTTAGTCTAGTTTTAGTCATCTTGACACAAGCTAAACTTAGTCTTTGTCAGTTTTAGTCATCACAGATCTATTTTTGTTAGTTTTGGTCTGTTTTTGTCATGGAAAAAAAGGCTGTCGATGAATAGTTTAGTCATAGTTTTAATCAACAAAATTAACACTGGCAGCAGCTTGATAAAGACAGGCAATCCTCTGTCCACAAATACATTTGCTGGACAAGTTTGTTTTCGGATTAGGAAAAATGACAAAATTAGCAAATTAAAACACACCCTGCAATGAGATTGATTTCTTTATATCTAAATGTAATCTTGATTTTTATTCATAAAGAGTTCGGAAAAACGTTTACTGAAGAGCACAAAGCAGTGACATCACCTGCCTGCTGAACACTAAGAACAGGAGGACAGAGACAGATCTGCAGGAATAAATCACCTTGAGCAGGAAATTAAAGCACTGAACTCAATGATTTCAGTGTCTAAAACCTTATAAGGACTGACTTTGAGCCGTACTTTGCAGACATCACTGTCTCCCTCCGTAAAAACACCCTACGGTGTTATAAAATTTCACTTGTTATGCCATTATCCTTGCAGGTAATCCTCGAGTGGAGGGATGAAGAGGCTTGTTAATAACAACACAAAACACAGAGAGAACAGAATAATATCAACTGCAGTTACTAAAGAGAAACAGGATCAGATATGTAACACTGACCTATGCTGACTGTAGTGTGTCTGATTACTTCCCTGTTTGACTCCCAGTGGACCGTTAGGGAAGCAATCTCTTGAGATTGTCAAAAAGTTTGTAACTTTGTACAAATTGTGCACATAAATGCCTGACGATTTAGAAAACCATAGTAGCAGTTCCATATGGGGCAGTTAAAGCTAGTTTAAAGCAACTTCTAAGGACTAAATATTAAGTTTCACTTTATACTGTGGCCACTGAACCGCTGTCCATCAGGAAGTAGAAGGGGAGGGTTGAAGGAGCATAGAGCTGCAAAGGTAGAGCGAGCGATGTGGCAATTTCTGTAATTTGGCAGATCATCAATACATTCTCTTTCTTCGAGATCGTCCTATCATGCACCTCTAGACCCATCTCTTTGTGATCAGCTCTGCACTTGATAGTTTGGTGCTAAAGTTTCTGATGATGATATAAACATTAGTAATAAAAGCATGCTTCTGTACACCCTGGGAGTTGCCTCACGACTGCAAGGCAGCGCCTGTGTCTGATCAAACTTGAAGAAGTTTGTGGCACTTACTGCTGTTGCTCACACCCGTCTGGATCCTGGCTTGTGTTGTACTTGTACTCTTAGATGAAGGTTGCTTTAGAAAAAAGCATTTGCTAAATATAATTGTATAAATAAAGGGAATTTAAATGGACTATGGGATGTAAGGTACCTTCACTACTGGAAAAAATGTATACGCCATCTTTTACCTTTACATTTACCTTTTCTTGTTTTCCAATTCCATTTTTGCTCTGAAGCGTTTTGTAGATGCAAGTATTAGGGTAGCTGGTTTGATTGGTTCCAGGATTTTGATATGAGGCTTTTGAAATGTCAATAAAAGATCAGAATGAGGAAATTTACTTTCAAAACCAGAGCCACTGAAAAAAATGAAGAGTCATGAGAATTGGTGTTTTTTGTCCATTGTGACTGCTGACCTTGAAGTGTGCAAAGCTTGACTAATGTTTATCATTGGTATTGAGTAGGATTTCAAGAATGTATCACAGGTTTTTATTCTTAATCTAGGGGAGGAAATAAAAGTTTATATTTCCAAAGGATATCTGGCTGTTTGGCTGTAAAATTGGTTCTAAAACTCATAAATCCTCTCGTTCAAGTAGCAATAACCTATACACAGAGTCAATCTTGTGTTGCTCTTTGCCAACAGTGTGTGACCAGCTGGCTCTTGGGGTGGTTGCAGTTTTCGGCCCGTCTCACAGCTCCTCGGTCAGTGCTGTTCAGTCCATCTGCAACGCCCTGGAAGTCCCTCACATACAAACCCGTTGGAAACATCCGTCAGTGGACAACAAAGACACCTTCTTTATCAACCTTTACCCCGAGTACACGGCTATAGCTAGAGCTATCCTGGATGTGGTCACATTTTTCAAATGGAGGAAGCTAACGGTGGTCTATGAAGACAGCACAGGTAGGGTCTTATATCAAGCCACCACTATACAGGGTTACTGCAGATCCTTTAAATGTTTTAGAAAGTCTTAAATTGGACTTTTGAAATTTAAGATCATTAAAAAGTATTAAAAGGTCTTATTTTTGCCAGTGAGAGGTCTTAAATTATAAAAGGCATGATTATGATATATCTTTTTCTAACTTCTGATTTCTAGCTACATTTATTTGATTTTAATAATTCTTTTATAAATTTAAAAATATAAGCTTTATAAAGGAAATATGATTGTCTTTTGTTGTTAATTGATAATTTGCTGGGAAGTAAGTGTTAAATTTGGGTGATGATGACCAAAAATCCCATTTTTCTATACAATTTGACTTCCCAGAAACAGTGCACTAAATGCAAGAGTACCTAGAACGCATTTCAGCTCTGGTCTGGTGTTTCAAGAAATCTCTCATGCCTTTTTTTTTGGCAGAGCAAAAGTGGTATTAATGTACCTCACTTCAGGTCTAAAAAGTCTTAAATTTGAGTTTCACAGGTTTGAATAAACCCCAACTGTAACTTTAATAACTGGTTCATATATACTTGACACTTTAACACTCTGGCAATGAGACAATATAAGATTTTTTACTGGTTAAGTCATCCTTTATTGAGAAAATAGAGCCAAAACATTAATAAGACTGGTGTCAGAATGAGCTTTAGTGGGTCTTTTAAAGATATTTTGTATAAAGAGAGGAAGATTTAGAGCATAATTTATCTCTGCTATGAATGTCTCTTCAGTGCAAAACTGTGCTTCTTTAGCCTATCTTTGATTTAGTCTTGAAAGATCGGGACAACACATTATCAGCCATATCCTTATATTAGAATGGCTAATATCCCACACAATTTCTAATAGCATAAGATTGGCATTTTGTTACGTTAGAGTAATCTCTAAACTGAAATATGTATTTTTATCTTAACAGAAACATACTTTTTGTCAATACCTGCTGTAAAATTGAATTTTGCCTTCAACAACAACATTGCATGACATTTGAGGGAAAGAACTGAGAGGGAGGAGAGGTCAGCTTTGCTGCCTTGTGTTTTCTTGCCCTTACGGTACATTCATATGCCACAGTTATAATTACTCACAGAAAAGCAATTCCACTGTCAGCTGCAGTCACCTTCCTTGCGCTGGGCAGTGAACCCCATCTGTGATGGGGGCACGAGAGTCTAATATCAAGCAGCTGCCAGTTTTCCTGCCCCCTGACTTCACGCTGCATAGAGCCAAACCACAGCGACGCCAACGGCCCCAAATCCAGCGGTGTCCCACATAGAGCCCCTGCCAACAACCCAGACAGTATAAAATGGTGCTGTTGAAATGTCATAGTTTATAGATTTTTTAAGCTTTTTTCTCCATCAGAAATGTCCTTTCCTGAAATGCCACTCAGATGCACACCTGCAAAATTAACCACTGTTGTTTACACACAGATGTAAAAGAGGAGAGTATTTTTGTTGGCTACAGTTAGGGCTTGTTTGCCTTGATGTGCTTTAAAACAAAATTGAAGAATCTGAATAAAGATATTGCTGTGAATACAGATTGCCTCCATCAGTTACAATATACAGGCTCAAATTTCCATGACAGATAGACCCTGAACTTCCTTGGTCTCCTGGAACTAATCCTAAACTTTGAATATTCAGCAGAGGAAGGAAAACAAGAGCATATAAATTGGTAGTTTGATTCACTGTTTCCTTTTGAAGGTCTGATGCGAATGCAGGAGCTGATCAAGGCTCCTGCCAAGTTCAACCTGAAGATCAAGATCCGCCAGCTGACCCCTGGTAACCAGGACGCACGCCCGCTGCTTAAGGAACTAAAGAAAGACAAAGAGTTTTTTATAGTTTTCGACTGCTCCTACCGTATGGCTGCAGAGCTTCTTAAGCAGGTTGGTCCAGGGACTGAGCTCTTCATTTGCTTGTTCCACTAATTTGATTATGCATTTATGCTTCCCTTGGGGCCAACAATTTTAGAGGTTCTTGTCAACATGATTTTTATGTGCTAGGAAATCATATAAAACCTATTAACTCGTTTACTGAGGCCTACTTTGAGATGTAAATGAAACCCATTAAAGAAGAAAAATAGCTGAATTGCCTCTTTAGGATGAAATAGGACTGTCTTTTCAATTTCATAGTTAAAATGGTTTATATCAATTTTCTATTGCATTGGTTTGTAATTATGTTTGGAAAAAGATGATGACAGATGGTAGATGTTTTTTGTTTAAGTAAGACATGGTGAAAAACATACAGGTGCATCTCAAAAATCTGCATTTCATGTAAAATTGCGTTTTTTTCTGCTGTGATTTACTTCAAACAGTTAAACCTTTATAAATTCTAAATTCATCTCATACAAAGTGAAATATTTCAAGACTTTTTGTTTTAAATGTTGATGACTACAGCTTACAACTCGCAAAAATCCACTATCTCAAAATATCAGAACATTTTTGAAAAGTTGAATTTGTCAAGGTTTCCTGAGCCTTAATTCTCTCACTCCAATTCAATACACACAACCACAATCATGGGGAAGACTGCTGACTTGACTCTTGTCCAAACACTCATTGAAACCCTCCACAAGGAGGGTAAGCCACAGAAGATCACTGCTGAAAGGGCAGGCTGTTCTCAGAGGCTGTATCAAAGCATATTCATGGAAAGTTGGAGGAGAAAAATGTGTTCAGAAAAGGCGCACAAACAACAGCGATGAGCTCAACCTTCAGAGGAGCTCAGCCTTTGTCAAACAAAGCAGATTCAAGAACTCAGTGATCAAGAGTCACCACACAGATGTGCCCAGGACATGGGCCACAACTGTGGTGTCCCTACTGTTGAGCCACTCCTGAACCACAGACATCATAAGAAGCATCTTACCTGGGCTATGGAGAAAAAACATCTGGACCGTAGCTCAGTGGTTCAATGTTGTGTTTTCAGATGAAACTAAATTCTGCGTTTCATTTAGAAATCAAGGCACAGAGTCTGGAGGAAGATCGGAGAGGCACAGAATCCAAGATGCATTAAGTCCAGAGTTTAACAAGCCCAGAGTCAATGCTGTCAGCCATCTACCAGAAGGTGTTACAGCCTTTCATGCTTTTATCAGCTGAGAAGCTTTATGGAGATGCTAATTTCCTTCTCCAGCAGGACTTGGCTTCTGCCCACAGTGCTACCAAAGCTACCATGAACTGGTTTGCTGACCACGGTATCACTGTGCTTAATTGCCATTCAATTGGCCTTACCTGAACCCCATAGATAATCCATAGGGAAATGCCAAGAGGAAGTTGAGAGATACCAGATTCAACAATACAGATGAGCTGAAGGATTCTATCAAAGCAACCTGGGCTTCATAACATCCCAGCAGTGCCACAGACTGATTGGCTCCACGCCACATCGCAAAGATAGAGTAATTGTGCAAAAGAAGCTCCTATCAGTTAATGAGAGTATAAATGAGTACGAGGTCAACATTTCTGTATTATTAGTCTTTTTAGGGACTGATGTTTTGTTATATTCTAATATTTTGTGATTAATATTTAGTGCATATTTGATTTTTGTGAGCTGTGAGCAGGAATGATCAAGACTAAAATAAAAAAGTCAAAATATTTCACTTTGTATGAGCTATATGTAGAATATTAACTTTATGAATTAAATCACAGAAAAATATGAACACTACATGATATTCTAATTTTTTTGGATACATCTATACATATGATTAAAGGGATGGAAAACTTAGAATCAAAAAATATTGGCAAAAATAATCCATCTTCAGGCATTGAAGATGGTTTGACAAATGTAAGAGGCCTTTAGCTCACAGGGCTAGTAACAAAATGTTTTGATATTTCTAGCCTTGTGAATTAAATGCCTTTAATTTTTTCAAACCATCTTGATTGCCTATGCCTGGACATACATATAAATTAAAACAAAAAGTAAGGCAATTTGTGTTTGGTACATTATTTCTTTGTTGTAACAATGCTTCTTGGCAATAAATTTTATACCATTGGAAATCCTGTTTATTGCCCTTTTAAATGATGCCACATGATGCTGATTATGTGGGTTGCGCCCATGAAGAATGTGCCAAATCTTCTCTGCCAATGCCAAACAGCTTATTTTGCCATTGACTCTTATTTGGTGTTTGGATGATTGAAGTTTGAAGAAACAAGACATTTTGACAATTTGACAGTTTATTCATTTAACAAACAGGAGCCTCAGTAGTGTGTGGAAGAACCTCACACAGCCACAACAGCCTGGCACCTCCTCCTCATGCTGGTCACCAGCCTGGTTGCACACTGCTGTGGGATGGCATCCCATTCTTCAACCAGCATTTGTCGCAAGTCAGCCAACGTGGTTGTGTTGGTCACTCTGGCACGAACAGCACACCCAAGCTGATCCCACAAGTGTTCAATGGTGTTGAGGTCAGGACTGCCGGCAGGCCATTCTATCCTCTCCACTCCCAAATTCTGGAGGTTGTCTCTGATAAACCCCACTCTGTGGGGGTGAGTGTTGTCATCTTGGAGGATAGAATTCTTGCTGACAGGGTAAAAAAGCAGTATTCTTGGAGTGTTGTCTTCTTGGGATGCCCACTTCGCGGCTTGTCTCTGACATTCCCCGTTATATGGAACTTGGCCTTCAGTTTGGAGATGGTACTAGGGTTCACTCCAAACAATGCCGCAACCTGGTTTTGCGGAACACCAGCTTGAAGTTGCCCAACCGACAGGCCCTATCCAGATCAGTCAAATGTGGCATGCTGATTCTTGAAGCAGACATCTACTGACCACTGTTGCAGGGCCCATGCTCACAGGTGCTGCCAATCAGGCACCTGATTGGCAGCACCTGGGGGTACCAGAAGCTCTAAACAAGAGTCAACAGCAACAGCAAAATAAGCTGTTTGGCATTGGCAGAGAAGATTTGGCACATTTTTCATGGGCGCAATCTAAATACTTAGCTCTGCTGCCCATCCCACAAATGCATGTTCCTTACAAGTGTGGCATCATTTAAAAGGGCAATAAACAGGCTTTCTAATGTTATAAAATTTATTGCCAAGAAGCATTGTTACAACAAAGAAATAATGTACCAAACACAAATTGCCTTACTTTTTGTATTAAGTTAGTTTTCCAAACCCTTAATGAAGTTTTCCCTTCCATGTGCACCAGTAGTTTGAGGGACACCAGAAGTGCTGCAGTTGCATCTCCTTTTCATATTTATGATTAGTTTTGTGTACATCGATTCCAACATGCTGGAAGGACCAGCTCATGAGAAATCCTGTATCTGTTTATGATACTGATACTCCTCATTTATAAACATCTAAATTTTAATTACAAAGGCAAAACTTTATTTTGTTTGAGTCGTGGTCATGTCATTTGTTTCTAAAGTGTGGTGAAATACATTTTTTTTTGTTTTGTGTGTATGGTGGCACCCTCCATCATAAAATAAAATAAACCTAAGCGTATAAATGTATAACATATTCGATGGACCATGCAAAAACAGGAATGACCTGCCAAATTACTTTGTTATTGAAGATGTGATACTGTAGCTGCAGCACTGGAGAACTCATCACATTTAAAATAAGCAGTACGGCCCAGAATTTTCTCCATTATTCTATATCTGCTTTTCAATTTGCAGCTTTCATCTATGGGAATGATGACAGAGTACTACCATTTCTTCTTCACGACTTTGGTGAGTTAGAAAAATGTGTATCTAAAGCTTTTCTCCTGAAGAAAACAGTCAAAGTAAAACTCTTCATCTCCATCTCTCCCCCCCACTTCTCAGGATCTGTTTGCCTTGGACTTGGAGCCATATCGTTACAGCGGGGTCAACATGACCGGCTTCAGACTGCTGAATGTTGATGACCCATATGTGGCCTCTACAATGGACAAGTGGGCAATGGAAAGACTGCAGGGTCCCAAACAAGAGAGCGGCCTGATGGACGGAATCATGACTGTAAGCCCCTGTGCTATTTTTTTCACATTACAGAGCAATAACAACACAAACACCTGCTCCGCTGAAAGCAAATGATGCTTATTTGTATGCTGCATGCATGTTTGAATAACAATTGTAAACTGCAAGCATCTGCTCCCCTGTAAATCTTTGTCAGAGCTATATTTCCACATGGTAAAAATCATATTTTTTCCTCCATTGTTGTATGTATACTACATTCTGTTTACTTGTTTACTCATTTGCCACCACTGTCAATGATATTGCATGTTGATCTTCAAGCCACAATTTCAGCTGTTTATAACTGAAGCTTGGCTGTGTGCCATGTAGTGTTAGAGAATAAAACTCCAAAACATCCTCCTCCGTCTCTCTGAATCACAGACAGATGCAGCCTTGATGTACGACGCCGTGTTCATGGTTGCTGTTGCATCCCAGAGAGCCACTCAGATGACTGTCAGTTCCCTGCAATGTCACCGCCACAAACCCTGGCGCTTCGGACCACGCTTCATGAACCTTTTTAAAGAGGTGAGTGGCACAAATCACACTGAACTAAAACCCCTGTCACACCACCTGTATGACTCAACTTTCTTATTGTTTTTCAGTCAATCACCCTGAATGTTTGATGGGATTTATGAGTGTTTTTTTGTAAAGGGTTCACTGAGCACAACATCCCTCTTGTAATCTCTGTTGCTAAAATGATAACCATCAAATCTGGATAACTTCCCCTGACAAGGGGCCAACTGACAGGCCATGCTTTACTCCTGAGAGTACACAACATAAAACTAGTCTACAGATTTGCCATATGAACTTTGAAGCATGCAGCTCAGCCTGATGGTCAGACTTCATGCCTACAGACAGGAAAGAGGCCTTTGATGCATGTTTTGATCTTTTAAGTCTCAAATCCGGCAGAGCGCCATCGCCTGCCATGGAGAAGGAATATTATCATTCAGTCCCCTTACTCATATTTCCTCTTCATGCCCCCCCTCCCTTCTTTTTTTCTCTCTTTGCCTCTCAGCGTCACTCTCCTTCTCAGCTTTCTGTTTTGTTTGCCCCTGCCCATCCTTTGAAGCATCTGTCCTCCTGTGCCATTCATCACTAGATAAGAGCCTTTTTGATTGCACAAAACCAGTAATGTGTCTCACACAGCACTCAATTAAAAAACATTTCTGACAAGAGAGAGCACAATGTGAGGACACAGCTTTCATTTCAACAGCTGAAATTAAATCCTGCCACTACAACCTTTATGCTCCTGCTATCTCTCATTTGGCTACTGTTCTACAAAGTATTTGCTATTGCTGTGGACCAAATTAGCTGTGCAGTGTTTTAAATATTTGAACACAGATTTGTCATTCTGTTCAAATCATTTCATGGCAGAAAACAAAATGGATGGTAATCTGGACTGGAAATGTTGACATTCTGAAAATCTTGGGCTTTTTTTTGATTACTTGTTAGAAGTCTGGTGTGATTGATAATTTTAGAACTGTTACGTCCAGCCTAGGGAACACTAGACCTAACATAAAAGGTGACCACTCCATTCTCACTTCTAAGATGACCCAGCACAAAAGGAACAGGAAATGAGGTTGCAGTCCATAAAATCAAAATTTAGTTGTTTCTTTTTTTCTTTCAAATGCAACAAAGTTACCTCAGGGAGAGATAGCTAACATGATAATGAAACACTCTTATAAATCAGTTATCTTACCAGCTTTTAAACAAAGAAAAATATACAAATCTAAACTGGCTCCCTAAACAAAAAACAGGAGAAAACTAGAAAAGCACTCAGAGAGCACAGACCTCCGCCATTAGCCCTATCTCCCAACAGTGAAGAATCCTTTAAAAACATTCCTGGATCCAGACAGTAATCCGGATCACTCCCAAAATCTAATTCACCAAGTACTCCTTCCCTAATGGGGTGGAGTCATGGTAAAGCAAAGAATTGGCTTAACTACAGGTGGATTGTCAAGCATTGCCCGCCTAGTCAACAGATGCACTGACAGTCTCACCCATGGTCTCACCGGACGACTGAAAGTCATGGCAGAGGGTGAATAGTCCTCTATTCCTCCCAGCATTGTGAGTATTCTTGCTACAATTCGCTGTCTTTCTCTCTGTTACGCTCCGACTCATCTCCTCGACCAGGCGTGCATCTTTCAAACTCTATAAACTCCAAAACTCTGAATTGAAAGACACCAAAACATTCTGCAAACAAACTAACAAACGAACAAACCTACCTGATCACATAACTTCCTTGGCGGAGGTAACTATCACCCAAGCTATTCTCCCCTACTTACCTGGACTGCTTTTACTTTTTAATTTTTAGTTTTTGCCAAATTATCAAATCACAATTTACAATTCTCATTCACGGTATCACGATAAATGAGCTGCTCTGTGGCGAACGTTGGTAGTAAGGAAGGAGGGTTGGCATCTCCGCTTCTGCAGTCTCCTTTTGAAAGAGCAGCCATCAGCTCCCAGCCAATCGCAAGCCATGATGCAACAGCACTCCTCCAGTCAGCAGCTGGTGTGCGGCTTCAGCTCCCAACCAATCAGGAACCACCACACCTGCAGTGCAGCGTAAAGTGGAGGAGCACAGAAAGAGAGAGGGAGGAGGAAAAAAACACTACACTCCTCTACACTATACAATTAATACGCTAAATAAAAAATACAATAAATATGACAGTCATAACAGAACCAGTTTTTTACTACATGAGATGAAATAAACAGACATAAAAAATAAAATGCTCTCTGTTTTCACCCAAGCTTTGTCTGCAACTGTTTGATGGCATCAGTTTTTAGCATTTCCACCTGGAATGTGATATCTTTAAAACTGTAGGCATATAGCCAGGCACAGCAGAACTAAAAAAAAAAACATTTTTCTTGCCCCAAGCATTCATCTAAGCCTCGAAAATTCTTGAGATTTTCCTCAGCGGCCTTATTTACCAATATCTTCCTGAAGTTTTTCTCACATTTACTCTTTAGAAAGTTTCTAAGAGAAACCTAGAGTCTATTCAGTTCTTTTGTTAAACAGCAGATTGTTTGTGCCTGTGTTCTGAATACCACGTTATCGTAAATTGAATGCTAGTGCATGTTTCCCTGTATAGAAATGCTCCTTTTATGCCCATATAAGGGCATTAAATTGCAGGACTCTGTGCGAACACAGAAGGTACATAGGAGTGTGAAGAGAAGTAGGAAGATGTCAGTAAAGTCCAATTTTAAATAAACAGTCAAAATAATCTGCACTGGGCTTAAAGTATAAGAAATTCCTAGACATTTCCAAAGTGGCTATAGTGCTGCAAGAAATGAAACAGAAAAAGTAACAGTTTAATTATATATTCAACGCTCGTGTTGGATGTTAGATATATGCTACAAACACATAAATCAAATGATATCACCTGCTCGGATAATGCTGTCATCAGAAACAGCTTGTATTGTAATGTAATAAGAAAAGGATGGATGGAAGTGAAAAACTGTTAAATTGGGGGATAATTGTTTTCAAAATGCAAGTGATTTGAATGAAACCTAAAAGCTGACAATGTTCAGTAGTGACATCCTTTAAACACATTCGAATACACATGTGTGAAAGTCAATTTTCATTGTTTTAAATGAGAGTTTAATGAAAAATACTTGTTGACATATTAAGTTTATACTCAAAATGTAAATATTTGGCAGTTATGATGAAATATTACATTATTAAATTTAAAATTGACCATATATAAATCATCCATTTGCATGTTATGTGTAATATAAAATTGTGAAACTGATTATTAAAAAGTACAGTAAACTTTTATCATTTAAAATTTCAGTCATTGTTTTTCTTCATTTTGCATATTATAGTGCTGATATGTGCCAAATTAATTGTTTTATTACTCATATTGGTGAACGTCTGAAACTTCTTAAAAATTGTGTAAGTGGATTTGTTGAGGAAATTTCTTCCGAAGAAGAGTTGGTGAATGAGGCCCAGCGATACCAAGAAACAGAGACAAATACCATTACAACAAAGAAACAAAGGACACCCTGAGTTTGATGATTTGTTTTTGGGCTTTAATGCCTCTACTCAAATTGGCTGCAATAGGACACTTGGTAGAAGGGAAAAATATGCTGGAAAGGGACCACAGGCTGGATTTGAACCCAGGCCATCCACTTCAAGGTTTACAAAGAAAATTAAAGCACCATCTTAGAAATATGTTGTCAATGATTCAACTTGTTTGGGGCACAAAAAAATTAAGGTATATGGTATACAGAAGGTAATAATTGACTGCCAACAGTAGGGATGGGACAAAATTTAAAGCAATACATGACCTTCCTGACTCCTGATTTAAGGAATTTAAAATTCTTAACAGATTTCCCTGCTATTTTAGCTCACATAACTACTTTATGACTCCTCTTGGTGGTGCTTAAGCCATGAATGACTTTAAAGTGAACTGAAAATAATTGTCCAGAGAAAGTGACAGATAAAGTTGAACAGCAGTCAAAAACAAGTAGAGATGCACCGCTAGCGAAAATTAGAGCCAATACCAATATGGATACCATTGTTCAAAATAATATAGACAATTGCTGATACCAATGGTTTTTATAATACTTATTTTGGGTGCCACTGCCAGACTCTTACTATGTCAACATTTTCTCTCATGTTTGATCATAAACACACCTGTCACTTTTTCTGCCCAGTCTTTGAATCTGTGAATCCCTAGAAACAAGTAAAGAGAAGAGGGATGATAACGAAATGCTGATTGTATGTTACAGTTCATAGATAAATTTATCCTGCACTGTACTCTTTCTGGAATATTCTCTTCAGTCACTCAAATACCATGATGTGATATTATGTGATTGTCATTAGGCCATGATTTTTCACTTGATGGTGGTATGCTGTTAAGAGAAGGAAACTTTTGTGGACCATTTGTTTAGTCGATCATTATGTTGCAGCTCAAGGGCTGTGGACTAATACTTTACAACTATCTACATTACTGTGGGCTGAGAGCATTACTGTCATCAAGATTGCAAACATTACATGGCAAAGACTGAGTTTAGAGAAGATCTACACAGCGAAAAGGAAACAACATGTAATGGACTTTGCTTTGCAGCACACAGGAAGAGTTTTGAATTGTATGATATTCTATTATATCACCTTGTATCTTGAGGGACCCTGTGATTCCAACTCATTGACCCTCATTCATCATCTGGTGTAAAAACCAGTGCAGATTTGGATATAGAAATTTTACAAGGTCCAGGTATGATTCATAAGACGTGCTTGTCTGACCTATCAGTGTATGAATGAGTGGGGGTTGAGTGGTTTATGTTATTAAGGAATGTAATACTAGTTATGGTGTCATCCTCCAGGTCAGAGAAGTTATAGAAATTAGATAGTTTGTCAGCCTGAAAAGTGACATTAAATGGGATCAAAAACACCACATCTGGAGGGAAATCCTGCTGCATAACCACAACAGTGATAGTGGCAGAGATAAACTGCCTCTCCTTGCTGTTCATGAGACTTTAGAAGAAACCCTGGAATGACCTTTAACCTTTCAAATGATTACAGTGATGTAATTTCTGTTATTTCTCCTGTACACTTACATTTAAGAAGAGCTAGATGAGGTCCAGTCGCTGTCTTACAGCCTCCAGCTGTGCGTCTGTGCGCAATTATGCACAGGATACAGCAGCGGATTAGATTGATTATTGAAATCTCCAGACCTACTCATTGGTTATGATCCAATGTAAATTGATGTTCTGTGTTTGTAATGGCCAGCTGTTACACGTATACAGTTCAGTAGTTTGGAGTAAAACACTCCTCTTCCTGATAAACCCTTGAGTCAGTCACAGCAGTCTTAAAATATTCCCTATTTCAGAGGCAAAAGTAAGATTATTTTCCTGTCCAAACTGACTTGAAAATGTATGTACAAGCTGAGGACTGGTGTGGGATTTGAGCATATTTTCCACTCTTGTCCAGATTGATGAATTCTAATCTGTGCATGGAAATGAGTGTACTCTCATTTTTCTGCCATACACACATTTTGGAAATGAGGACTATATAGATTTAAGATTTTATCAACAGACACTGAAATACTTTATGTAAAGTGAAGGGGAATGCCTTATAACTAAGCAGAGTTCTGCAGGTCCTTAAAAACCCTTAAATTGGTCTTTTGAAATTAAGGGCCAACCCCATTTCTACCCCTTAACCCTTCCCCTTAGCCTTTCCCCTTATTTTAATGCTCCAAATCGCATCGTATCCTTCCAGACCCCGAATCGTAAATATCAAACACGTTTGACATTTACGATTCTAGGTCATAGTGCCTCTGATGGAGTACCCACAACAACAAAGACAGCGAGCAGACGGGGCAGTGTCACCAGCTGGATCATACGCAATTTCACTGCTCATTACCATAACCACAACTGTAGCTTCATTCCAGCCAGGGTTTTCATCCTGAGTCTTTCCCTTGTTTTAGGAATTTTGCTGCACCTGTAATGCATGCCAGGACAGCTTGCTATGGAGGGACAGCAAGAGAATCGGCAGACATCCGTGTTTGTTTGTTTTTTTTCTGAAGTCACGTGATCACGCAAGGTCGCTGGCAGGTCGGCAGGTGTTTGGTCTCCAGTGATCTGACAGTCTGGCTGACTTGTCTAGTGTGTGCGTGCAGGCGACTAAAGATGAGAAAACGTTTGAAATTGTCCTGATGTCTGTGGTCTCCAATGTTTTTAAAATCGTTGAAAATTTAAAAATCGTGTGGCCGGCCTAAAGGAAGAAGTAAAATGAAAACACATTAATGGCAACAATTGCAAACGGGAAGTATTAAGTTGGATGGACTGTAAAACAGACCACAGACCATCTAACAATGAGGAGAGCCAGACCAAAATGACAACAGTGATGAACTTAGCATGGAGCTAATAGCTAACCGCAGTAGCTTCATCACTCTGAAGTTAAGTTTGTGGTGTGCTTTGCCCTCTCGTTCAACACCACACACTATAGGAACAAAACAGTAAAACCAGTGATTATTTGTCATCATGTGCGGGGACTCTCACATTGAAAAGATTGGTTAAGATTTTAAAAATTTTGTCTATGTGGTTATCAGGCTTCAGGAGGTGTTTCTCAGTAATATAGAATAATAGCATCAGCTGCATTATATAACTGAGTTAATATTTGGAGACTTGTTGTATTTATTATTTGGACTATTGCACAGTTTGTCCCACTGAATAGGAATAATAAATTATCAGTTTATTAATAGTTGTGTTAATTAATTCTTCTGAATGATTAATGAATCATCACATTGTGTAATTTAGTCGTCCCTGCTGTGGGATGCTTGTTGCATTGCTCTTTGGGAGGTTGATGTTCTGCTCTGTTGAAAAGAGGATCTAAAAGCATGCTTTTGGCTAAATAAGGATGACTTTTAATACTTTTATCAGGTTGTTCTTCAACTTGTCGGAGGTTTCAGTACTCTGCAAAACCAAGAAAACTGACCTATGATTTACCAGAGGATATAACAGAAAACATGATTGATATTGAATCGATGATTGAGTGATCTCACTCATAGGTGATAGGTGATTGAATATTGGCTGATTGGAGCATCTCTAATTATAATGACAATTCTGTAAATAGTATCTGTTGGCATTTTTATTTGAGTGGAAGCCAATGATTTGGTTATTCTTACTATAAAGACAGTTAGGAAAATGACTGTGAGTGTGGTTATTAATGCTGTCATGAACATTAACTGTCATGCATAATAAGGACAACCTGTAGATGTCTTTCAGTCTTCACCCGAGTCTTTCAGTTGTCTGTCAACACTGGCTTCTCTTGCTGCCTCAATCCCCTTCACTTGCCCTCCTGGGACTAAGCTTCTGAGCTTCAATGGGGCTCCGCTCATACTCTGAACTCAGACGGCATTCGAGACTTTCTCCCACTTCTCTCCCTCTCTCTGCATCTCTTTTTCTCCGCAGGCACAGTGGGATGGACTGACAGGGCACATTGTTCTTAATAAGACAGATGGCCTGAGGAGAGACTTTGATTTGGACATCATCAGCCTCAAAGAGGATGGCACTGCCAGGGTGAGCACGCAGGCCTGGAACAGCCAATTACACCACTCCCATGCTGCTTCCTCGCCGGCTGATTCATTCCATTAAGGCGTATGTGTGTGTGTGTGTATGTGTTTGAAAGAGAGAGGGCTACTGAATAGATTTTGTTTCCTTCCATCCTCACACACCTTTATTATTTGGCTTAGATGTCCAGCCATGAATATCAATTATGTTGCAACAACTGATTATGTTTTTCACGCTGCTTCATCTCGTCCTCTCCATATTTTCAAAAGGGTGTTGTGGAAGGTGGAAGTCGACTCACAAAAAGGTGGACCAAGGTTTGTGCCAGTGTCTTGTTTGGTCAAAGCCTTTTTTTTCCTTGCCCACCCATCCTTCTTTACCCACTCTGTATGCCACACACCTCCTTCCTCCTTGCCTCGTCAACCTTGTTTCTCTTCACTGATTTTGTGTACAGCAATGCCAATGTATTTGACATTTCAGTTTGTCCTGTGTTTGGGTTCAGGCAGCCTCTGACACTTGTCAAAACTTGTCAGCAGTACCAGAAAAAAATATCACAGCCTAAACCTTTGTTTAAATAGACATAACAGTACTTCCAATTGAGAAATAAGACCTCGGTGGAAATAATGATGTATTTTATTCTACCTCTACCACTACCTAAAATGTGCCTGGCTTTTAGCCTGCCTTCATACTGTCATGGGGATCATACAGGCAAGCAGTATTTAATTGTAGCCCAGAGGGAGTTAGCAGAGGACACGACAGCTTAAATCTGTCATTAAGACTTGCTCCAAGAGAAGAGAGATCTTTTGTTGGATTTCCACAGAGACATGGGCCACCACGCATGTTAAATCCTCACTCCATGCTTTTGTGAGAAAATCATCAAAACAGCCTTGTTATTTTTCTTATCAAATCATTCTTCTTTGCCAAATTAAATGACATGGCGCACCCTTTGTGAAGCAATTATCAAGAATGCATTATCTCGTATTGGCAAAGTGTGAGCAAGTTTTCTCAGAACTGAGTCTCTTAATGTTATTAGATGACCAGCAGGTACCATAACACATCATGAAATACACACAAAAGCTTTATCTATCAAATCCTTTATAGCCAAATAGAATTGTGCCTAAAGTAAGTTGGCCCAATAATGACAGGAGAAACTTGGGTCAGTACAAGCTGGACTTTGACTAAATGGAGGCACCTTTGTTATGTTTGCTAACAGAGATGCACAATATTATCGGCAGTATATCGGTATCGGCTGATTATAGCTTAAAAGCTTAATTATCGGTATCGGCCGATGATAAAATTTGTACGGCCAATAATGTGATGTCATAATTAAGTGCACACGATGATGCCAGACGTGCGCCAACGACAAACTCAACATGTTGGCTGTGTGTGTGAAGTTTGAGGTGTGGGAACAAGATAGCAAAGAAGCTGTTTGCATCACTTGTAAAGTGTAAGTGAAACTTAAGTCTTGTAAACTGTGAGGAGGTGCAGCTTTGAGTTAACTGAAATGCTACCAGAGGTATTAGACAAAGCCTGCATGATATGCAAAAAATGAACGAAGTGCAGTCATATACTGAAGAAAATTTGAAGTGCCATAAAAATCCAAAATCATAGGGTGCATATTAGCTCCAACTTAACACAAAAACAATTGTTTTCAAACTAATCTTTTGTGTAGCAAAGATGGGAAGACTATAAAGTTTTACTTTTATGAGAACTGTCTGACTACAGATGGTACACCTCTTTGATCTCCCCTCTCGCAAAACGTTTCTGTAAGAACAGAAATACACACTAAAGCATTGGAAACTGAATTGTATTATACTATTACTTTTACTGTAGGGGTTAAGGTAAGGATTAGAATATCAAAAGTTAAAAACTTGACCTGCAAAATTTGCAAACCTGCAAAACACAACATTTAATGAAGCAGAGTAAACAGCCTGCTTACAGGAAAAAAAGCTCGTCTTCCACGAAAACATTTTAAAGCAGCAAATGTAGCTAATGTAGCTCTGTTAGCGACATAAGATAAGTTGATAACCAAGCTATGTAGCTAACATAGCTAAAGCAAAGCTCACAAAACAGCTATGTTAGCTTGAGCTTGCTTTAGCTAAAGCTTATGTTGCTAAGCTAATTTAGCTACATTGGCTTATATAGTAGCATTAATTACAAAGCTGGTGTAGCTTTAGCTAAGGCTAGCCTAGCTAAAGCTAGCCACCATTCATGCAACTACTTCTAAAACTGGTTAATACCTAATTTCTTCCCAGACTAGCCCTATGACCTTTTTTCTCTGTTTTCTTTATGACATATTGCTTACTCTTTAATATTTGCAACATGGTTATTCCATGAATGTAACTGCCAGACTCCGTTTACAATTAAAGTTGAATGAAAAAAATATCTAAAACTAGAAATACATTGTACCCCCAAATTACATTGCTTCCATTCTGATAGACGCCGTCTCACATGAATTGTCTGCAAGAGGGGCCATCAGAGACGGTCTGCAGTCAGGCTGTCTTGACATTTATACCAGAAAGAGTATAGACCTGTACTAGATTAGGTCATCAATAAACAAATTAATTGACAGTTACTAGTTTAGTCTTGCTTTAAGGATAGTCATTATTACTGTCCCAGATTGTTTAACTTCGTACTAGTAAAAAAATGACACCTTTTCTACTTTCACAGCAACAAAAATAGAAGTCCTAGACACTATTGTTGGTTTATTCGTTGTTTTTCAAAAATTGCAGATTAATTCCTGCACACTTGTGCAGTTTTGATAGAAAGTATTGTGTTGAAAATAAGACTTTATAATACTTTTATGATTCATTAAATACACTGATTTTATTGGTTAAAACATGTGTTTTAAAAAGTATGTGGTATTGAAAACTTGAGAGAGAGACAGATACCTCTTTAAATACAATCACTGATGAGTGCTATGTTGTCCAATGAAACTCTGTTAATATATCTAACTTAAAGTAAATGTTACATTGTTAAAGTTTCACATTTTATGCAACCTTTTCTTCTTATGTTTGAACCAGAAAACTTTAATAGTGTTTCAATACTAAATGCATAGGCCCCTTTAACTAAAACCTGCCTGTATTTGCACATCATACAGCTGCATCAGGCTATTTAAAGAGGCTGGGCCTTAAATTAGCACTTATTGAAGCTTTATTGTGTTTGTTGATTAATGCAGACTTCTGTATTATGTTAATTGTAAATGTATGTAACCAAACTGATTAACTGCATTGACACGGTGATTATCCTAAACTATGCTTTTATTGCTATCGCTTTTTCAATTGGTCAGACAAAATGCACTGTTATGTTTCTTACTTTATAGGCCACCTGTGTTTATCACCTTGAAAGCAATCTGATGATTGGAAGGACAAATACTGAATTAATTCAGTTCGTCAGAGACATTTTACTGTCAGAAGTTGGCAATGTTTTTCCTCTCTGAATGGCTTAGTTATCAGGCAGGCAGGTATGCAGGCGGACAGCAGCTGTCAACTTTCAGAGGCAGTGATTTATACTGTAGAAGTATTTTCAAATCCATTCAGCAGTTTTAGCCCTCAAAAGCCTCTCCTCAGAGGAAATACCTCAACATGGCAAGCACATCACATAAAACGCTCAACTTCATGGTCATGAAAAATGAATTATCAGTTGGTTGCAGTCATGTTAGTTCTTGGGCACTGGAGTGTTAAATACCATTTGAAGAGGATGGTGGGACTAGACAAAGTTAAAATCTCCTGGGAAATAAAGTATTTTCTCTTTAAGTTGTTGACTTTCTGGAAATGAGGAGGTTTTTTCCTCTTTGCCTTTTTGGCCTTGCTCAGTGTGTCTCCAGCTTTGTTGTTATGGTTTTCCAGTCTGATTTGGTTCTGGAGGGAGATGAGCTTCAATATGCAACGATAATATTTAACTTCCAGCATTTAAGAAGGGATTCCTGTCAGTTTTTCTAGCACACTTTATAGTTGGAAGCTTCTCTGGTATGCATGATAAATTTGCAAGGCTGTACATGGTAAATCCATGACTTAGGGCTTTAAAAAGAGGATGACTGTATACTGTGCGGTTGTCACAGGCTATATTTTAGCTTTGACTTCATTGGCTTAGTCAGATTACTTCATTTTCTAAGCTTCCAAATAACTACTGATGCAGTAGATATTTCATAGAGGAAGATTTATCCCAAAATAACACTGTTATACAACTTGAGCATGTGGACCTGTACAATATGAGAATAAAATACCCTCCACACCCTTCAAAAATATTGTTCCAACTCCGTCCATTTATCTCTGAGATTGAGGACAATACAATTAATTAAACCCAAACCCGGTCGCTGTGTTCCTCATCTGCAGTGTCCAGAGATAAGACAGATTTATGGACTCCTGCACAGAGAGGACCCTTTGCAAAAGTGCCACGTCGGAGATACAGAGTGCTTTTAGCAAGGTTATAAGTGAGCACATTTTCTGTCTGTGTGACTTGGTGAATAAGATAGAACGTAATGAAGAGTGAAGAGCATGTTATCTTTTCCAATAGGTAATCCCACACAGCCCCCTTTTGAAAAATAAGTCTTGAAAAATAACACTGAGGCTTCTGTAGAGCTCTATTTAATAAGAGGTTCTGATGCGTTCACTACCACTCATCCTCTTATGCAGTGAATGACTGAACAGAAACCATTGTTTCTAAATGAAAATACCCACATTTAGCACTTGTTTTGTACTGACCAAAAAGCATAAAGAAGAGGGGCTTGTCTCTTCTCACTCACTTTAATTCTAATCTACAATGTAGCTTGATCGTTTAATGCACTTAGCCGTATCACATCACTGTCATGGGCCCCCCTGACCTTTGCTCAGCTCTTAATGAGTGAGGGGATTTGAAAGGGTCAGAATCCTGCTGCCAGAAGCCTCTTCTAATCTGATAACTGTCTGGATTATACCGCCTGATCTGATGGACCAGACGCTCTTTCACTGTTACTGTGACAGTACTGAAGGCACACACCAAGCTGTCCTCTATTTATACTGTCTGTGGCCATCCTCCATACATCGTAACCATGTCTGGCTCCTCCCTTCTTCATTCATACCGTCTCTGCTGCTGTGATACCCAGTAGTTAACAGTTAGATTCAAGTAGAGCTGCTGATTACATATTTTCATTTCTGTTTACACCTAGGATTGTTAATCTAATACTTCTTTTTTTCTTAAGTGTGTTTCTTTAAATGAAAAAGAACAAAAAACTTTGATCTGGCCCTAACTAAAAAAAAAATTAATTATATAACAATAATTCCTCAAGCCTACTGTAATGCAATGTCATGTAATGTATAAAACTCTTGTTTTAGAAAGGTGTTTTTCTTATTATAAAAGCAATGTATTTTCTAACATTAATCACTTAGAACCTGGAAGTGTTTGGCTAAAAACTATTAAAAAAAAACTAAATATATACATACTGTTTTTGTCTGTTGACCATGTAATTGGTTTATTGCTAACTTTGTAAGCAAGTACATACAGCAATGTAACTGATCCAACATTCATATAAATCAACACTACTGGGGTATGTTTTTTTAAAAATAAGACCATTAAATGATGTTGATTGCACAAAGAAGGATTCATGATATAAGAAAACAAAGCAATGCCTATAAACATCACAAATTATGAAAAATAAATACAAAAACAGACCACATTTTTTTTATTTCAATGTCTATCTGCTGTTCGTTATGATTTGCATGATACCTGTGTCTGAGAAATGTGCCTCCTGAATCTAAAATGAATTTTTTCTCACCACTTAATTGGCACCAATTTATCTGAGGGCAGCAGATAGTTAGCTCGAGCATCATCTGAATGAATTAATAAGGTGTGGGAGCTTGGCCACCATACCCAGGCTTCAATCCAACAGGTAAAATTTACATACTGAAAAACATTGCTTGTTTATCAAGGATAATTTATTATGTACTTCTTTAAATGCAGACTTTTGCGTTGTGCTTGAATTTTCATTGGTACTAGTAAAGTATCTATCTACTGGTATTGCAAATACTCATATTAATAGGGCTGGGTATTTCCCACAGCCTCACAATACAATCCATTTCAAAATACAGAGGCCGTGACATATATTGCGATAGGTGTTGATTTTGGGTAATAAGCATGTTGTAATTAACATGAATTCACTACAGCAGCTTGTCTTTGTGTAGGAGATAACAGAAGGTTCTTACTCTTTCAAACACTTAAATTCAGATCGTCAGAGATCCAAGTAAAATTAAAATAGTCGATTTCTTATCACTTAGCTATAGATAAATAAAAATAGAGTAATACTTTTTAAACTAAAAATGCCTCTCTCTGTTATCTCTCTTGCTGTTTTTATTTATATTTTAGGTAAGAAGGTGAGGCGTCATTCAGTGCTGGTTAGGATGACACAATTTAGCATCGTGAGCATAGCTGTTGTTGCTAACTGCTAATTAGCCTGGTGTCATGTGCCGATGACGATTGGTGTTGCTGCAGTGCTTTACCGTCTTACAGCTTGTGTGACTCAGATCCAACTCCTGACTTTCTAGTGTTTAAAGAAACCTGAAATAACCCAGTATCTTTGCTTTAGCCCGCTGGCTGTGGATAACCACTATAATCAATGATACTGTTGTAAATACCTCTACACTATGCTTGTTTTGGTGTGTGTTTTGTTTGTTTTTGTTTGTAAAATATTCATACGTGTATCGACACGGTGCATGTGACGATATATTGCCACGATATGAGCCTCTAGGTCTATGTCATAGTAACCTCCATTTTACAATTACTGTAAAGTCCAAATTATAGACTGTGCCCCTGTACAAGCTGCTGTCTGTTTTTGGGTCTCTCCCAGAGGGAATAAAAGGATAAAACTGTCTTCAGCAAATTCCACAGCATGTACTTTCAGTGCAGCTGTGTAGCTCTTAATCCCATCTGTTTTTCCATCAAGTGTTTGCCCCTCTACCTAGATATAATGCAGGCATGATGGTCGTGAAGCTGACAGACACAGTCTGTGAGTTACACTGGCCACCTTTGCTGGTCTTTTCAATCAAACCAGCGCTCCACATGGTTTATAAAGTTAGAAGTATAATCCTGTTTCTTACAATGCAGTGTTATGGCCTGAAGGAGAAAAGATAGTTTTCATCACTATGTATCACAGCATATGTGAGCAGTGTAGCAGCTGCTTGCAAAACATAATGAATGTGGTCACAATTTTTGTTGCATCAGCTCTTTTCACGTGCAATGTGTGATGATGGTGGTGACTACTTGTGGTCATGACAGCGCATGTCTCAGCACGTTACACTTGTTTGTTGGTCCCAGCATACTTTAAGATGAAAAATTGGCATTAAACGAGTGTCTTATACACCGGATTTTACGGTAATTGTAACACTCTTGTATAAACATTCAAAAACTGACTTCCTTTTGGAGATAGTTGGATTAAGTGATAAAATATAACTACCAAACTTTATGCCAATTCAAAGCGATGTATTCTCATAATGTAAGCTGCTTTCTTCACATTTCATAAAAAGATGACTTTTTCACAGGCTGCACAATATGTTTAATACTCTGGAGAAATCACTGAACCTCTTGGGAGTCATATTGATTCACTTCAGTATAGCTGTTAACTTTTACCTGACGATTTTAACAAGCTGCTGCTTCATTTTCATATTCACTGTACACAAATTTTGGCACTTTGCCCAGAATCATCAGAGCAGAGCTGAGCAAAGGGAAATGTTGTAGAGCAGTGAATGGGGCAGAAGGCTGAACAAGAGCCAGGAGTGTCAGGTCTTCCGACCTTAACGCTTCTTTTTCATTTTTCTGTTCGATGAATCAGAAAATATGATTAATATGCAGAGTACTGGAGCACTTCAGGTCCTTGTAAAGATTCCAGGACTACATCACAGTCTGTTTGTTTAGTGTTTTAGAGATAGTAAGAACAATCAATCACCTTTTTTCCTTTAACTTAAGAGTTTTATTTTTTAAACACAGCTTCACTCAAAGTTTGAACTAAATGTCTACTAAGTTGAGTGGCAGGTGTCAAACAGCTCTAACAGGATAGCTGGTTCAATAAATCTAACATCCTGTTTGCCTTTTCAGATCGCTGTGTGGAACTCCTACAAGGGAATGAACCTGACGGAGACCAACCGAGACAAGAATAACAATGTGACTGACTCTCTGGCTAACAGGACTCTGATTGTCACTACGATTCTGGTGAGGATGAAGGTTAAACAGAGGACAGCATAAAGAGAAGGAGGAGCACATATGGGATGGGAAGTGGGCCGAAGGGGGACAACACAGGAGAATAGGATGACTTGAAACTGCGTATTTAGGACAGTTCGGATTTTAATGTGCATAATGATACAAAATGTGAAAATTAAAATTAATTAAAATTAATTAAGGTTTCTGAGAACTGATCAAATTGGGAAGGATCATAAGATTACATCTACAGATTTCAGTGTTCTTTAGCTTTGATGGCATACAGAGTCCATAAAGTTAAGAAGAATGTTTTGCTTTCTTTACAGGAAAATCCATATGTAATGTATAAAAAATCAGACAAGGAGCTGTCAGGGAACGATCGCTTCGAAGGCTACTGCCTTGACCTTTTGAAAGAGCTCTCAAACATCTTGGGTTTCACGTATGAAGTCAGACTGGTAGGTGATGGAAAATACGGGGCCCAGAATGACAAAGGAGAGTGGAACGGGATGGTACGGGAGCTGATTGACCACGTGAGTTTAATACTTTTATACTAAAAGTGTAACAGTAAAAAATTTCTAGTGCTTCAAGATGAAGAGATGAGATGACAATGTCTATTTGCTGATTTGTAAATATATTTTTAACTAAAAGCTGCTTAAAAGTTTGGGAGGGCTTTTTATGAACTTTTTTAGCTGAATAGGAGCAGCTCAAGCCAGGGTGCATACTCCATAGTCTGAGTTTTTTCCTGTCAAGCAGACGTCCCGACTGTCTGCTTTGACTACAGGCTACGTCATGTTGGTTTAATTTGATTCTTAATGCCAATGTGTTTTGAGCTTCTAAATTGATTAGCATATGGCTAAAGTGCACCGCGGGCCTACTTGTTAGTCTATTTCTCTGTTCTGAACTCTGACAGTGCAGTGCAGGCAACAGAGCAGAGGAGAGACAGAGATGCTTCCTCCTTCCTGACATGTTTTTTTCAGTCAACTGTTTTATCCCCCATTCACCTCACTTGACAAACCTATATAGAACTCTGTCTGGACACTATATACCATGATGTTAAGGAGCCATTATCACTAACGGTTATTAATGATAATTAAAATCTGAAAGGTATGATAACTGTGGTGGGATTTTATCATGGTAACTGTTTTATCTCTACATGTGACATCACATTTTCTGTCCCACCCTGGCCCGGACAACAGAAGGGGCATGTTATTTCTTGGATATCAGTGATAATACTTTTGTCCGCACATTCCCTGCAGTAATCTATGCAGTGCACATGTAGAGTTAAGAGTGCTTGAAATGTCGATATTAGTTACCCAAACATCATCATATGATGCACAGAACGGTATATTCCATAGCAGCATCTTAACTGGAACAGAAATACTGAATGTGCTAATACTAATATTAGCCAAAGCCTGGAGTTAAGAGTTCTTGCAAAAGAGTTCTTTTGTGCCTCAGCATACAATGAAACTGGAAATACTGTGCTGGAGAAAATGCATTCATGGTGGAGCAGCTGACACCTCAAAGATATCCAAAACTTGAAAAGAGTCCCCAACAAAATGTTCCTTTTTTTGAAAAAACACAAACATTTTAATGAGGAAACTAAAAATTAATTCAAGGTTTAGTAAAACTATTAAGAAACACGGGGAGAACAAAGTAATGTTTAAATTCCACAAGAAGGTGCTTGAAGTGCAGCTTGTGATATAATGTAGTGCTCCCTGCAAATTTCTATTTAATAATCTAAACAAGTCAGAGAAGTTAAAGATAAAGTTTAAAGTCCACCTCCACATGAACTCTTAAAAAATTGGAGTGGATGGGCAGAACAAAAACTATTATCTGAGTCAAATATGGAATTGACAAAAAAAAAAAAAAAAGTCTAGAAGAAAGTTCAAACTGCTAAGAGCCTTTGTCTGGTCCAGTAACCCTGACTGGATGTTTAAATGAAGCTTTTAACACAGTTAAAAGCTAGTTTGTAGTGCATCAATATAAAAGATTTTTACTCCTACAAATTAACAGCTTTAATTTTTTTCTCCCAGGTTTTTAACACTCATTTTTTTCCCAAAGTTAGCTGTTGCTATACAGTTGCCATCCGTGATTTTCTACATTCATTGCTTTGATTTTTGGTGACATACAGTGCTTAACAAATTTATTAGACCACCACCCAAAGTAAGGTTTATGCCACAGCTGCCCTAAATTAACAGCAGAAGCTCTTTAACCCAAATGATATTTTTAATGCTAAACTATAATTATTATTGTTATGCATACATTTTTAAATTTTACTGATTTACAAAAAAACCTGAAAAAATAGTCAAGCAAATTATTATTTCTTGATTGAAATGTCAAATTATAGTTATTTACTTGCATTCATGAACAGAAAAATGAGTTTTAGTGGTTGAATGTTCTGCTTGATTGATTTCTGACTTCTCAGAGAAGCCCAGTGAGCCAGCTCAAATTTGGGTATAAAAAGGTGAATTCAGTTTGAAATTCCTCATTCCTGTTCAAAATGGTAAAACGTGGAGAGCTCACTGAAAATGTAAGAGTCCAAAGCATTTCATGATGCTGGATGGTCTCTGAGACAAATATGACAGGTGGTCTAATAAATTTGTTAAGCACTGTATGTAATAAAGGCTATAACTCCTCTAGACCCTAACCCAGTGCCTGCTTGTCACTTCCTGCTGATGAGTTAATGATATTAGTTAATAATATGACAGGTGGTCTAATACATTTGTTAAGCACTGTATGTTGTTCCATACTTATGATTTACTAGTTTATCCTCTAGCAGAGAAGTACACTAAAGTTTAAAATGCTTAGTACAGAAATCTCTTTCATTTTAATAATAGAAAAGCTCTGAAATTGATTACAGTCTCAAAGAATCCATTTGTAATCTGAGCAGCACTATTCTTTCCTTTTAGTATCTTACTTTGTCATCTTTTTTAAGGTTGCAGACCTTGCTGTGGCTCCCTTGACCATCACCTATGTACGAGAGAAAGTCATCGACTTCTCCAAGCCCTTCATGACGTTAGGAATAAGCATCCTGTACCGAAAACCTAACGGCACAAATCCAGGCGTGTTCTCCTTCCTAAATCCCCTGTCTCCAGACATCTGGATGTATGTGCTGCTAGCCTGCACGGGAGTTAGCTGTGTGCTTTTTGTGATTGCCAGGTAAGAAGGTGGATTGATGCCTGTGATGATGGCATAATGAGGATGGGATGGAAGACGTAAGGGCTGCTGACAGAATGCTGGAGGCCACATAGATGTTGACTGCTTACCAAAAAGAATCAGGCGCCATCTCTGAGCCTTTATAAAACAGAACACAGAGTTATGTTTGATGTATCAAATTTGCATGGCAAGAATAACAATTAGTTTTTCAATGATTAGCATGATTATACCTTAGCAAATTTCTAATTTTGTCCTAAATTGTCAAATCCATGCGTTTCGCTGCCAGATTGGCTTTCCCTGTGGTAGGAAAGTAGCTGGGAGTAATTGTGAGCTTGCTCTTCACTCCCTCTCAGGCAGTGTGCAAAAGCCTTTCCAGCTGTCTGCTGCCAGAAACCAATAACTGAGATGTACTTTTTTGTGAAAACTCAAGTTTAGACTACTAGGAGAAGAATTCAGCTGAAGTGAAGACGCTGTGCAGCCATTGCCTCAAGACCAACTACAGTATGACACCAAGATGAAATCTGCTTCAGAAGATTTTACATGTCCAAGTTTGAAATTTCTTGTACTTGTCTTGCAGGTTTACTCCATACGAGTGGTACAACCCTCATCCATGCAACCCGTCCTCCACTCTCATACAGAACAATTTCACTTTACTCAACAGCTTCTGGTTTGGCATTGGGGCTCTCATGAGACAAGGTATTTATCTAACAGTCAGAGTGGTCATCATCAATATTTCCAATGAATTAAAGCTTTAGAATTTTTGTTTTTTAATCTGAAGAATGATCTGAAGATAATTTTGCACTGCTTTGCCCCCTTTTGTGGACTATACTCAGTCTTGCAACAGTAAAACTAACTATGCCCCCTTTGTGGGCAAGGCAGTGCAAAATGTCGGATTTTGCCCATTTGTTTGTCATAAGGACTTTTTTCATTTTAATTTCCAAATACACATCTTGCATTATTTAACAGTGAAATGTTTCACTTATCTTGAATGTTTGCTGTGGAAATTTTGAAGATAAAAACTTTATTTCCATGACTATAGATTAAAGCATTAAAGTAACTACTGTTAATTAATTAATAAATAAATAAATAAAAAGAGAGAAATAACAAAAAGGAAAGGAAAAAACAGGTAATTGGCCAACATTTGAAATTAACTGTTCATTTTTGCTGCTTGCCGGAAAAAAAGTGTACAAAGGGTGTTACAGAGAGCTCGATTATTCTTTTATGTTTTGTACCACTGTTTGTACCCAAGAGTTCATATTTTAGTTTCTCTACATCCACTAGTTCCCATAACCACACATCAAACCATGGAGCTGCTTCAGATTTCCATAACTTCAAAATGTTTCTCTTGGCAATTACCATGCCATACAACAGCACTGTCCTGCCACTGTGGTCAAGTTTTCTCACAACTGAAGAGTAACCCAGGGTCTGGGATCAGTGTGGTTTTTAAGACACTTGAGTACCACTGAAATACATGAGACCAGAAATCATACATTTTTGAACAAGTCCAGAAGTGGTGAGCTAAAGTGCCCGTGGCCGCTTTACACCTATCACATAGGGGTGAGAGCTCAGGGAAAAATTTGTGCAGTTTAACCTTAGAGTAGTGTAATCTGTGTAATACCTTGAACTGAATTAACTGATGCACCTTTGGCTGTATTCACAGCACTGAGTCTGTGTGGTTAGATCTCAGTCAGGCTTGCACATCTGGACACTGATATTTTACTCTGTTCTTCTTTGCAAAACTGCTCAAGCTCTGTCAGGTTGCACAGGGATGGGCATGAACAGCCCTTTTCATGTCCAGCCATAAATTCTCAGTGGGATTGAGGTCTACTAAATACTGACTTGGGGGGATTAATATTTATACAGTCACTTATTTTACATTACATATTTACATTTGATTGACATTACTTTGTAGACATCTGTTTTCACATTGACATTAAAAAAGATTTTTGTGTTCTCCTTTCTATAAACACAGTTTGCTAAAAAATCAGCAGTTAACTCAGTCGTTAAATAAACTGATACACCTAGAACGTTATGTCTGTGACTGGATGAAAATGTTGTAGAAACCAAATGCAGCGTGCCCTGACTATCAGTCATCTGGCAGGACTGATTTGATGATACTTATGATTATTACCTCCACCAAGGAGGTTATTTGATTGGGTGGGTTTGTTCGTTTGTTCATTTGTTCGTATGTTAGCAATATAACTCAAAAAGTTGTGGATAGATTTTGATGAAATTTTCATGAAATGTCAGAAATGGCATAAGGAAGAACTAATCAGATTTTGGGAGTGATCCAGATCACGTCTGGATCCAGGAATTTTTTTTAAGGATTCTTTACTATTGGGAGATAGGGCTAATGGCGGAGGTCTGCGCTGTTACCACTTTACACCAGGAGATGGCAGACATGAGTAACTTCAATCCCATCAACATTTTGGATGTGTTTCGATTCAAAGTTTTGGAGTTTATAGAGTTTGAAAGACGCACGCCCGGTCGAGGAGATGAGTCGGAGCATAACAGAGAGAAAGACAGTGAACCGTAGCAAGAATACTCACAATGCTGGGAGGAATAGAGGAATATTCACCCTCTGCCATGACTTCCAGTTGTCCGGTGAGACCATGGATGAGACTGTCAGTGCATCTCTTGGCACCGGCAGGCACTGCTTCCACCATGACAGTCCACCCGTAGCGGAGCCAATGCTTTGCCTCACCATGTCTCCACCCCAACGAGGAAGCAGTAATTGGCGAATGTCATGGTGGGGGGCACATGGGGACGGATCCAGGAATTTTTTAAAGGAGACTTCACTATTGGGAGATAGGGCTAATGGCGGAGGTCTGCAATCTCTGAGTGCTTTTCTAGTTGATGATAATATCATGTTAATCTGATTTCAGTTCTAACATTACTCCTCAAGTGTCTCCATACATTACTCATTTGAAAGCAAGGTGAAACAGCACATTAATCTTCAGCCTTTTAGGGGAAAAGTTAATACTTTGTTATGGTTATTTTATTATGGTGGCAATGCTTTCTTTTGTGACAGACACACAACTTGTTTGTTCTTTTGGTTTGCAGGTCTCAGTTAATTTTGTTTTTGCTTCATATGTATTTAATTTTTCTGATTTAAACATAGCAGAGCATGAATAAAACATACTTAAACGTTAATGTAATGGGCAGCATCCTCTCAGTAATTCTTATTTTGCAGTCTTTTCTGCACATACATAGATGTCAGCTCCCAGCCTTTTTTTGTTATTCTGTCCATTTTTCCCATGATTGTTCATATGTTCATGTTTTATTCCATAGATAATGGGTTAGGTTTTCCACATGATATACATACAGTTTATCCACAGTTCCGCTATATTTCTACTATGTCCAACCATTGTGCTGAGCTTGGAGGGATAACTTTTAAACCAATTTCTTGTGATATGAGTGTGTTTTTTTTAACAATTATCTAGTAGATCTCCCCGTTTTGAATTTAGTCACTTGAATTTATATTGTAGCTCTCATTTTAACTTTTTTATGTTTAGCAGCTGTGTAGTTGTCTGCTGCATCTCATTTTCAGCTGAAAAGCTTTGAGAAAATCCTCTGTACCAAACAGCAAATTCTAGCAAGAAGCTCATTAACATGATGGAGTAATAGCAGCTTAAACATCAAATATTTCTCTTAAGACTTGGGTTGAAGAGACTACAATGAGACCTAATGCTGGACTTAAGGCAAGAGTTTGATTTTGTCAGGTAGTCTGAAACATAACTCCAAAATATCAAATGTGGCAGGTTAAATGTGTTACTAATGGCAACCCTTGCAAAGACCACTGTGGAAAGGGCTGAAGGCTGTCTTGCATTCTCCTGTTGTACAGCAGAAAAGTCTGCACCAACACAAAGACTGCTCCAAGCTGTTAAAATCAAAACATCAATACTCGCTTCCTATTCTCAGCAAATGTCTTTTCTGTGAAGCCTGGATCCACTCCCAATGAATCGCAACCAGACTCTGTCATAAGAATTATGTTGCAATTCATGAGGACTTGACCTCTCCTAAGGCTAGAGATTTGAGCAGGATAAGTCCCACATGTCTGATTGGACAAAGAACAAACCTTCTGACAACACCAATCCACTAGAAATGGTGATTCGGATGAGAAATTGTGCAGACAGCAAGCAACATTTGTTAAATTTTGTAGAACAAGGCAATGGCCTTTACATTTTTTTTCTCTGATCTGAAACCAGATTACAGATAAATCTTCTACATCCTTTGTCATGCTGATAAAGCAGTATTCGTATTATATATTCCATCATCTTATCACAGACCAGCTCAGACAGGTTTTATAGCGGGTGTAATGTAAGCGACGGGTGGCATGCACATGTGTATGTGTGGTGTGTGTAACTTAGCTGTTTGGTGTCCTTGATCTTTCTGTGGGACGTGGTGCCTCAGGGTAACCGATCCTTATGTAAACAGCGCTGTGTAGCCTGTCCTGTGCTCTAAGAGTATAGCCTTGTTCTATCCACTGCATTAAAAAAAAGGCATACAAAGTTGGCATTTTAAATGTGATAATTGTATCCCTTAATTCTGTTTATCTTTTGTCATTGCTTTTTCTCTTGGCTCAGATAAGAAAGCATGAAGAAAAGGGCTCATTATTCTTTCACTTTAATGTTTTATTGCTCTTTTCTTCATCTGTTGTTTCCTCATTTCCTTTCTGTACTGTTTTTGTTAGGTTTCTTTCAATACGCAGTATTCAAAAAATCTTTTTTCTGTTTTCTTTTTTTCACAAGGATTTGTTTAGTTTTGCAACACTGCTCTACACAAAAAGTAGTACAGAGGGAGACAGTACACAAGCTGTATGAACAAGTGTACAATTTGTCATTTTTGGCTGAGGTAGAAATCCAATAGAAGCACTGGTGTGACTCCAGCTATGAAGATAACCCCTTTAAAACTGGGTCCTTGACCTTGCCTTTGATAGATATAAATTTTTGTTAGTGTTTTGTGTTGTAGAAGGACACACAAAGTACACAAGAAACAGTAAATGTTGCCATTATTCTTGTAGGATACTGATGTTAGCCTTTGAAGCACTTTTTTAACCTTTCGTCTCCTGTAAACTTCCAGGTTCAGAGCTGATGCCGAAGGCACTGTCCACTCGAATAGTTGGAGGTATCTGGTGGTTCTTTACCTTAATCATCATCTCCTCCTACACTGCCAACTTGGCCGCCTTCCTTACTGTGGAGCGAATGGATGCACCCATCGACTCAGCAGATGACCTGGCCAAGCAGACAAGGATTGAATATGGGGCGGTGAGAGATGGATCCACCATGACCTTCTTCAAGGTGAAACTACTGTGGGGGCTTAATAAGTTGTAACACAACCTTAAAGTCTAAATTATAAAAAGATAACAGTTGACCTTTTTCTAAAGTTGCTATATTTTTGAGCCACCTTTGGTACACATAATGAGAGATCTGATATGAGCAGAGCTGGAGCTGATCTGCATATGTGGTGTGAATTCCAAATTCAAACCTCCTGTGAAGAACTTACAATTTGTGTTGTGTTTGACACCTTGTGTCAACAAAGTAGTGCATTTTATCCCTTTTCTTATTTAAGGGGTTGGCATTAAGTTGGATTTGCCACTGACCCAGAAAACTTCTTCGAAATCAGAAATAACAGTCCTACTCCTGTAGAGCCCTGTATTTTATCCTTTATCCTGTATTTTATCCTTTACATATACAAGAAGTATTTTAAAAAAAAAAAATCTCATCCTAGCTTTTCAACAGCCAAATGTGTCACTCATTATTAATAATCAGTAGGGTAAATGTAAACAAAGGCTGCTCCTGCAGTGTGCTGTAACACCTGCCCCATCAGAGGGGTTTCAAAACTTGAAATAACCGTTAAGAAAAAATCAGTGTTCATACTGATGGTCTTGTTTACTTTCAAGGGTCGTATGGAGACATCTGTATTGATTTAAGTCTGACTGATGGATGGATCTACAAATTCCTATAGTTGATATGATATTTATAGTTCAGACCTTAGACCTTTAATCCTTAAAACGCATTTGACAAGAAAACAAATGTAAGTCTTTAGAGCACACTTTAAAACTGAAGACATGAGGACGAACATGAAGAGACTTTAGCAGACGTAGGTGTATTAGTCCTGTCTTCAAGTCTACAAACTCATTCTTACATGCGCCTGAGATTCACATCCAATAAATTGTTTGCAATTGTCTGGTACCAGTAACTAACTCTTTAACCTTATTTTTTCTAGCCTGTGGCTCCTTTCCTGCATGTCTCGCCCCCAATCTTTCATCCCTGATTCCAACTCGATCTACTTTCCTCCTCTCTCTAAATAAGGGAATAAAAGCCCCAAAATATATCTTAAAAAAAGTATTTTGACCTAAACCAATGTCATGTTGAAGCCATTAAACTCTGTATCATTTTTTAGTCATTTTTTAGCATTAAGACCATGAATTGCTTGCTTATTAATTGTGACTGCAATTTGTATACACTGTAGATTCTCTTGATATGAAAATGTTTCACATGTAATCATATAATCTCAAGTGCAAGATACTTTTTAAAAAAAGTTTAAATATAGGATTAAAGTCAGTTAAAGTGTGCTTTAAACATGTAATTTAGATAATAGATTTAATAAAGTATTAATATACAAGCAAGGCTAAATATGATGTATTTTTCATTTAGATACTCTGATTTCCACGGTGTTAAAAGTTGTCTAATAGTAGTTTACTCCTTTCTGGTCAACCTAGTGGCACTTTTTTTAAGTATGAGTCAATATTACCTTTGTTAACTCCTATTAAATCAGAGTTCCTTCAGCTTCTCTGTTACCACCAGCATTATTTCCAAACATCCTGTGAATAAAGGTAAAAATGTAAAGACTTTGGTAAAGAAAATACTAGCATTAACTTTAATGTTAGCAAACATAAGATGCAGCAATATTTAAATGTTCTTTTGGAAGTGGAGTTAAGAAGATTAATGCTGAGCCCACTTGTGTATGCATTTTGGTGCAGCTGTCATTTAGAGACAGGTAGCATTTTAGTTGTAGTTCTAGAATGTATCATTGCACCGATGTCCCCTGAAAGAGCTGTCACTTCCTTCTCCCCTACTGCTACCCACTCTCCTTGCATCCTGGTGGCTCAGCAGGGGTGATCCATGGAGGGCTTTATCCTCTCAGATTGCAGCCAGTGATTACGGCTGCCTGGATAGGAGGAAGCAGCCTGTGTTGATGGCTTGAACAAATTGAATCAGCTGGAGGAGATTAAGAACACAGCTGTCCCATTTTCTCTGACTGAGCAAGAAGAAACACATACGCGCATGCACAATCAAAGGAAGAGTCACACACATCCAACTTTTGAACTTACATATGTTTATGATATTATATAAAAAGCTACATTTGTGGTGTATGTGCTGTATTTGCTGCCTGTGCTTAAAACTTCCCTCTAACTTTGGCAGAAATCAAAGATCTCCACCTATGAGAAGATGTGGGCCTTCATGAGCAGCAGGAAGAATACGGCTCTTGTTAAGAACAACAGGGAGGGCATCACGAGGGTCCTGACCACGGACTATGCCATGCTGATGGAGTCAACCAGCATTGAATACATCAGCCAGAGAAACTGCAACCTCACTCAAATTGGAGGTCTGATCGACTCAAAGGGCTATGGAGTGGGAACACCTATTGGTAAGTGGAAGACTGTGACAGGGTTTACCACCTTTGCAGTAATAATGGTAGCAATAATTCATAACATGCTTCTCATTACATGTCAACTCAATGTGCTTTTCATTGGAGGCAGAAACATTGAAACCAAAAATAACCTCATCTGCAATCATGAATATGAACTAGGAATCAAATAGCCTAAATAAATAATGCTCCCAACATATAACAGACACACTGCATATCAATCAAACACCAATAGCAGACAGAAAATCAAATAAAAGCTCAGAGACACATGAATAACCAGCCGCACAAGTGATCACAGAAATACAAAGTAACTATTTATATGCTGGAGGGGAATATTGATTTTGACTTTTATTTTAAAAGTCGGGATAGTTCTGCAACTTTATTTTGCTTTGTTTATTTTCATTCTTCAGAAGTTTCAGGACAGAGCTGCTATCTTCAACATGCAGATGTTTCCTTTAAAAAAAACCTAGCCAGCTGTTCAGAGCAAATGTTCAAGTGAGATTTCAGGCCAGTTTGTTGGATTGAAAAACTTAAACTGGAAGCAAGTCAACCTACTGGACCGCAGGCGCTACTGTTGATGTTTACTTAAGCTGTTCTTAACATCTTGTGTCTCTCAAGTCTTTACTCTCATCCTCTCTAGAAGTGTTTTTTTTTAGTTATCTTAAATTACTCTTCTCCTCAGATGTCTGACTCACTCTAGAGACTGTTATTTTTAATTTTTTTATTTTGAAGCTGGGGTATTTTTGCTGTGTGCAGGCGGTCTTCACCTTAAACACCCCCAACACAGACATTAGCTGTGCACATCCAAGTGCAGGATGTACCTGAAAAGGTTTTTCGGCATAATAGTGGAAATAAGCAGTGTGACGTCACCTCCATCCAGGTAATATGTCTCATTGGTAAGATGTGAACACTGGCTATCAGTGTTTTAAACATAGTCATTATATTGTAGCTAAATACACAGGTTTTTCTTTATATTTATTCAGGGCATTAAACATATAAAAAATCTGAATTATTGCAGAAAAAGGGTGCTCACTCATGAATGCAGTTTGCCTGTTGTTTGGGACATATTTAGAATGGTAAAGAAATTAATTTTAGCAAGGAAAGAAAACTTTTTTCCCAGTTTTTCAAAATAATTGCATCATTCTCTAAAATTATGAAATACATTTTTTATTTTTAAAAAATTCACACAAGATAGGTGAAGTCAAATTTACAGATGTTTTTGAAGGAAAACATAAGGGTGTTGCATGGTTACAGCAATAAAAATACAGTGATTTTTTATTTCTGAAATTCATGAAAAAAATGCAATGTTGTGCACATCACGTTCTGCAGCTGTCCTATACATACTGTTAACCAGAGTTTCTAAACTGTTTTCCCCCTCTCTTTATACATATTAACATTTTTTAGATCTGTAGTATGCTGTCCCATGTTTAATTAACTAGCAAAATATCTCCTCTATCTCTCCCATTATGAATCAACGTCGCGTAATTCACCCGTGTATCTGCAGCTAATCAGGCAGAGGAAGAGAGAAAGTTGAGCATCACTCCCATTAATGTAGAAAGGGAGATGTTTAATGTTAAATAGGAACATCTCCTGTTACTTTCAACAGTTTTTATGTAGTTGATGCCGTTGATGTTATTCTCCACTCTAATCAGTTTGGGATCATTATGCATCTACAACAACCCTCCTTGTGCAGATCAGCTGTTGCAGCCTAACCACTGCCTGTTGAGCGACACATTTCAAATCCTAAATTGTGTTAAATGTGAAATGTACAGCCAAATAACGCTGATATAAGATCAGTAGAGTAGAAGCATTGTGTATATGAAGAGAGCATGCACACACATTTGAAAAACATAGTTTAAATAAATAAGTTACATAAAGAAACCTATGTCAGTCTAAACTTTAACAATCTCCTACACAGCCTCTATTGTTTTTTTCGATCAGAAAAAGCTGCACAGACGTAAGAAAAAAAAAAAAAGAAATTACCACCCTAGATTACAAAGATGTTGATTCACACAGGCGTAGAATTACCTGTGGACCTATGTGTTTGCCAAAATATGGTCGTTATTTGCCCTGGAATTTTTTGTCCACATAAGACTACATTTTAAATAGCTGCAACATAGCTGCCAAAATGAACACATTTTTTTAATGAAAAGACCTTCTGCTCTCAGCTGGGTCTTGTGTCTGAACAGCTGTAGTCTTAAGATGCCTGTGCAAAGTTGACAATACCATCAGTGTCCTAAATCCCAAATAAAACTGAATTAAGGAGTAAGGACATTTTTTCTTCCTTGAATAACTTGCAATGAGCTCCTTCAGGGACTTTGAGTCGATCAGTTCCAATCTCGTATATCCAATATAATCCATCCATCCATCCGTTTTCTTCTGTTTATTTGGGGCCGGATCGCAGTGGCTGAAGGCTAAGCAAGTCAGCCTTGACATCACTCCCCAGTGACATTTTTGTGCTCTTCCTGGGGGATTCTGAGACATTCCCAGACCAGATAAGATATATAATCCCTCCAACAAGTCCTGAGTCTACCCCGGGGTCTCCTCCCAGTTGGATGCGCCCAATAGACCTCCACAGGGAGATGACCAGGAGACATCCTAATCAGATGCCTGAACCACCTCAGCTGGCTCCTTTCAAGATAAAAGATATCCAAGATAATTATATTATTAATTCAGAAACACAGTATTTTTTTTTTTAATTTTCTTATGTGAATGCAATATGGTGCTCAGGATAGAAAGGCTATAAATTTTAATGCAATTAGATGAAGCTAATGCTAGTTATGAGCTACCTATCAGATGAACTGCTCCTAAAACAGAAGTAAAAACTGCAAACACAGGTTTTGTGTTAAAGAATAGAAAATAGAGACAGAAAGCTCAGTTGTAGTTGTTATTCTTTAATGCATTGTGTAGTTTACTCATAAAATGAATAAAAAGCATATGATTATTTACGAAAAACAGGGTAGAATTGCTTTAAAAAATGCATCAGGGGCTTGTAAAGTGGCATCTCTTGTGTATGATAATAAAAGGAATATTGCAGTTACTACTTAATTTATATGCAGTCTATATATCTGATAGATAATATTTGTAAAATATGAAATAAGGAAAGTTCAAACCAGCAGAATATAAAACTAGGCAGCAAGATGTAACAAAATATTAGTTAATTTTACAAATATACTAAAAACATGTATCTCTTGATTGCAGGCACAACAAAAACTTCCTTTGAGGTGTGTACTCTACACATAGTATGGAACTTTCTCATATCCTGCAGGCCTATTTAATGAGATTTCTTTAAAGGAGAAGTAACAGAAAAGTTTACCCTGAAGGAAAAAGGTATACAAATGATGTCTCATGAGATTTACTGCAGCTGATCCTACTGTTATCTTAAAACATGCTTTTCAGAATAGACTTATTTATAAGGGAAATACATTGTTACCATGTTTTGAGGTGAGCAACCGCTCCTCTTAGCAGCAGGGGGTGAAGCTGCAAGCTTTCATCACCCCAAAAACAAAGAAATTCCTTTTGAATTTTTAACTAAAGATCTAAGGTAGTTTCTCTCATCCTTGTTATGGTACAAGGATAACATTGCTAATGATCCTCATAAGTTTGAATCCATCAGAGACTCATGTTCACTCACTATAGTAAGCCCTATTGTCAAACTTGTTGATTCAAGAGTTGTCGGCTGCTCTCATCCTGCTGCTGACACTCTGCGGTGTAGTATATAATGACAACTATCACAGAATGGAAGAATATCTGCAGTGGGGATAGAAAATGAGCAGATCCTCAGGAAGTTAAGCTGGCACTGACCCCTCTTGTTGTGGGCAGTGCTGCTGTAGCGCTGCTGCCAGTCGAGGCTGATACTGCGCTGTAGGTGGTTTCGCCCACATTGCTTTTTCTGCAGTCAGTCTGAAACAAATTGCAAGAACATGCAAGCTTGATCCAACATCATACTGCCAGGTCCAGTGAGGACTTTTCCCTGTTAGCTTCCTTCCCTCCTGTTACCTTGTGACTTTTTTTGTTGTTTGATGTCTATGGCAGGATGTTTACCCCAACACAGGTTCAGAATCAGGTTAAAGACATGCTTTTAAAAACCAAGCACAGCTAAGGAGGAACACCTCTTAAGCACCCTGAGGCTGATATCCTCAGGGCAGATGCAGCCGCGTCTTAGCTGTGCTGGGCTGACAGCTGAGTCTATTGGAGGTGGATTGTGGTGGGGAAATTTCTTAGATGAGATGAGTGTGCAGAGGCTTCTTTGTCAAACCTCATAAAAGCATTTTAATTCCTTCATCTCTTTGACTTTACTATGTCTCCTGCAATCACCTGAGCTCAGATATGCTCATAGTCGGTGATAGTTTCACCCCTCTGCCTTCCTGTCTCGTCTTGTTCAGCTGTAGTTTCCTCTCCCTCTTCCTGTAACTGTCTTTCCTGTGAGTAGCCCTCCCTGTCAGATATATGTGTATCTCTTTCATTTTCTTCCTGCAGCCTTTTCCCCTCATATCTAGCATCTGCTGTCCCAATCTGCCACCTTAGAACAGTGTCTTCATTCTTCTGTGACCACTTCCTCACAGCTCTTATGCTGTTCATTCATATAAGGCTTAGTTCTGCATCATAAGACTAAGCCCAGCTAAGGTGGAATGCTTCAATATGAAACATCAGTACATACTGCAGATCAAGTTAATCCTGGCGTGTATACTGTATTAGGTCAGGGTGATTCCGTGTAGTTAGATGGCCTTAAATCAAGCATTTTCCTCAAAGGATCAACAATTTTCTTGGTTCTTAATTCAAAGAAAGATAAGCCAGGAACAGTTGCATCAGGGGTATTGAAGAGACATTTAATGTAGGATTGTTGGTTGAAATAAAAGCTGTCTGAAAAGTGATAAGAGTGAAAAGATATTTTCTTATAGAACCGCAGTGCTACTTGAGATGCATTTAGATAATAGTAAGCATATAGTATGAATGCAAATATGGAGTTTTATATCCTCAAGATAAATGTAAAGCCATGCTTCCTGTCACTGGTGTTAATCCTGTACTTGAGGCAAAAGCTTAAACGTAGTAGAAATTTATGATCTTCAAATATCCTGTAAACAAAGGCGGAAATGGGCTGCTCTGTTTTCTCAACATGGAATTCTGAGGACATCAATATCATGTGATTATTCTTATCCTCTCTTTTTTACACTTTCTCCATCACAGGCTCACCTTACAGGGATAAAGTCACCATTGCCATCCTCCAGCTGCAGGAGGAGGGGAAGCTGCACATGATGAAGGAGAAGTGGTGGAGAGGCAACGGCTGTCCAGAGGAGGACAACAAAGAAGCCAACGCCCTGGGCGTGGAAAACATTGGCGGTATCTTCATCGTCCTGGCCGCTGGTCTCGTCCTGTCTGTGTTCGTGGCCATCGGAGAGTTCATCTACAAGGCACGCAGGAATGCCGACATAGAGGAGGTGAGAGGAGATGCGGAAGTGCTGAGGAAACTTGGATATTTTTAAGCCTAACATTGTGAATCTGGACCCATAAATCGTAGCTGTAAAATCTGCGGGAAATAAGAAAATGTATGCTAATTTATTCCCACACACAGTTCTGTTTTGCTTACTAATAAATAGTTTAATTAAAGTGGTTTAAGATGTTGTTTGCGGTATCAAAACTAATTTAATGAAACATTATTGTGATTATTCGCACTTGGCTTGGTTTGGAATTGAGAGTTCCTTGATGAATTTTCATGGCACAACATCAGTGTCAAACAGTAATTTTAATTCAATTTAAGACCTGGTGAGTTAACAGCTCCAAATGACAGGCAAGCCTGATCATGCCTGATCATCCATGTGTAGCTTTAACTCTCTATATGCCATGCTGAAAGCACCACAGCCTTCATTTTATGTTTGTTTTGCTTTGTATTCCTGTCTTATTTGCTGTGTCCCTCATCATTCTTTGTCATCAGTGTCGCACGTTTTTTTACATGTCCATTTTTGTTTCCCTTGGCTCTTCTTTCTTTTGCATGCTCGCATGGTCAGGCCTTTTGCTTCTTTTATGGGGTTCAGTCCCGTCAGTTCCAGCGGCGAGGCTCCACTTCCTCCTCTGGCACTTCTTTATCCACTGATCTGGAGAGCGGCAGGCTGCTGGGGGATGACACAGACTAGTCGTGGCAGCACTTTTACAGCACATACACATCTAGATGATAGGTTTGTAATTGTAGATGTCCTTGTCTTGCCTCTTTTGTATCCGAACCCCCACCCAGATACCTTCAGTAACTTTTCCTCGTGCTCACAATGTTATCCTGCAGTGTCCCTTTTATATTGTTTTCAGCTGAATTTTCTTCTCAGATGTTTTGCTCTCACCCCAAGGTGCCAATTTCAAAAGATGCTGTTTAATTGGATGTATTTCAGCAGCACATAATCAGGCTGTACTAGAGCAAGAAACTTTTTACAGCGTTAACACTTCTTTATGCAGGCATCACAGCTTCATAAATTAGCAACTTTTTTTTTATCATTTTATCGATGACTGCCTGCAGACAAATACACTCTAATTATTAAAATCACTTCTGGAGAGCTTTCTCCTTCTTATCTTCCAAGTTATTAAATGCAATGTGGGAGTCACCTGCTTATTTTCAGCACAAAAATATTAAAATTCAGGATACTTGCGAAACGTGGCATTACAGTTCAGCGCAGAGTTCTGCAGTGCTGCCCTGCTGTTTCTCTTGCTCGCAGCCTTCCAGCCCACAAGTTTCTGCTTCATTCAATACGTCTGTCTCAGTAGGCACTCAAGTATACTTTAGAAGCTGACTTTGAATGCCTTGTGGGAAATCAAAAGATAGGCAAAGTTATTTGAATATTTCCCTACTCATTAAGCTCGTTAGCAGTCTGGTTTTGGTTGGGTGAAATTTGGATAACGGTGATGGAACAACAAAATACGTCAGGTTAAAATGTCCCCTGACAACACATGCTGAGCCAGAATTAGAGTTGTGGTTTCATAAATACGCACTGGTAGTCAAAGGGAATTTTAACTGTAGTGATGATGGATGGAATCACAGTGGGATGTACTGATTCTCATGGTCTTCACTGATCCCCTGGACTGACCTCTTCTTACTAAGGTATAAAAAGTTATTAAAAATGTTTGCAATAACTATGCATTAATATCACGGTAAAAATGTCCAGACAGCATGCTATTTTGGTTTCTTTACTTAGGTGAATGGGAAAACATTCACAGGTCAACTGGGGATGTAAAGAAATATCAGTGAGAAGGAAACATCACTGTCTCTCCTCTCTGCTCTCTCAGCTGAACTGCTCATTGCTCTGTCTGTGCAGAGACAGACAAACAAGTAGGCCCAAGGAGCACTCTAGTCTAATCAATTTATAAGATAGAAACACATCAGAATAATGGGTCAAATCAAACCATAATGCAGTACATTCAACTGTCAGTTTGAGGGCAAAAAACTCTGACTGTGGGAGTAACATGCTCTCAACAGCTTTAACTGCTCCTCATCTGCTCAGAAAGCTAATGAAAAGCACCCCCAAACTTTGGAGCAAGTCCCGTTAGTTACAAATATCAGTCCAACATTGAAATTTGTGGCGAAAATTGCTAGAATTAGCAATTTCACCAGTTAATTTGGGTCAGCTTTTGTGGTTAGAAAGGTTAATTAGCTTAGCTAACAAGCTGACCCATGGTCATCTCATGACGCATGCAATGACAGTTAAAAAAAAAGATTTAAAATGATCAATCAGAACTTTTTGTAGCTTTCAGCAATAATGACAACACAGTGATAAAACTAATAACTGTGATATTTAAGGTCATAGGAAATTTTAGTTTCAATAAATCTTTAGTGGTACTGTAAATAAAGTGTATAAAGATAGACTGTAAACAATTTTAAAAATAGGGTTAAAGAATTACATGCTTTAAATGGGATGTTTCCAATTTTTGTTCAAACGTGGGTCCTGAAAAGTACACATTTACTGCAAGATGGGTAAAATGGTTCATGTTCAGTTATTAAGAAATTCTTCTTGAAGTTTAGCCTTACTCAGTCTCGCCCTGTTGTACAAAAGTAAAGCCAAAATACCTCCATGATTGGCACTGGAATTTCATACTGTTAAAGAGACAGCACTCCATCTGCTTAAAAGCACACATTTACATAGATTCCTCTGGTCTGTGCAGTCAGCAGTAGAACACGTTTTTGATTTGGTTTGGAGTCGGCACTCAGGGTATTGTCAAGTTCAAATAGTGTATTGTTAGTTTTTGTCATGTTTTCTCTCCCTTTTCCTCCCCTTCTCTGCTAATCTGATTAAGAAAAGCTGTACAGGCTCATTCATACTCTACATATGTAGACGGAGCTTTTTTCCGTGCTCTGGGTGTTTTTCATCTGTATTTCTGCTTGGTCTATCAAAACTTGCAGTTACCAGTCAGATATTGCGGTCATGGGGGGCAATGTTGCCCAATGTAGCTTACAGCTCCAGCCAGAGCAGCAAAACATAGCAAAGAAGTATTTTCTTTTGGAACTTAAACTCTCTGAGGAAATATTGCTGAATATTGTGAGTTGTTACTAACTTCAAACCTGCGTATGCCGATAGCTGACCTGGGCACAGAGACAGACTGTTATAACGGAACAGCTGGTGAAAGGACAAAGCAGTAATGAAGAAGTTTGCATGTAGGCAGGGTTTATGACCTATACAGCCAGTCAGCAGGCATGTATTTTGGCTTCACTCCATGGGGGCTGTCACTTCATCCATCCTATAAAAAGTCTAGTGGTGTATTTCTACTGTGTGGTTCTGGCTTGACCTGGTTCCTCATTAGTATAATCTCTGGCAAGATTCCAAGCAGGCTGAATAAAAACTAAAATGTGAGTAGCAAGGAAGCATTGCCACTTGGAGTGTCACACGTGGGATGTCTGATTCAGGAATCTGTAAACTCCTATTGCATCTATCTGGAAGAAAATCTGGGCTATGTTTTGTCCATCTGATTTGGTCCAAATTTAGCTTAATAATAGTCTTTAAAATATGACCATATTACTGGGGCGTCTTTATAGAGACGTCTTTTCAGTGACCTGAAAATTACATCTTTTCACCTTTCACTTTTCAGTTAAATCTAGATGTTGTTTAGACATAGTGGATAGCATTTGCTGGTAGAAAGAGTCCGCATGTGTTTTCATATACTGCAGGATTCTCTTCATGCAGGTGTTTTCTGATCCTACACTGAGATGAAACATTGTAAATGTGGAGATTTGTTAAGAATAAATACAGTACAAATTTATGCAGATACAGCTGTTTATGTCTCCTGCTCAAGCCAGAGACCCAAGCCATATAAAAGTCACAGTGAGACACAGCCATAGTTGTGTTGAATGCCCTCAACAGTTTCACACCTCACCAAGGTACTATCAAAGTCTGTACTGTAATGGAAAACAAATGACCTGGTACCAAAACCGAGTAAAAGCAGAGTCAAGCTGGTATTACATATAAAAATGCATGGTATTGTTCCTATAAGTAGTTGGTAGGTTTAATATTTTAGCAAACCTCAGATCCATGTGTTGAATCTTCAGTTTTCTCCTCTTTCTCAGTCTTTTAGACCCGAGGTAGATATGAAACAGGTTCTGCTGAGTTTTACCGATATTCGTGGGAAACCCTGCAGGGAGCCGAATTCAATTGAGAAGCCTTAGGCAAAGCCTGAGGATGAAAGAAGGAGACCTTCCAAGGTCTTTGAGTATTAAAACAGACAGATAAAAACGTGATTACTTTGTGGGGTGAATAATAATTTTCTAAATAGATTTTGTTTGCTACCCCCTCTGGAGGAAAAAAATTAAAAAGGGGAATAAATATGACTGAAGATTAATGAAAACGATGTTATGCATTATTCTGCTGAATCCAATAAGATGGTTCTCTCTTTGGTCATTTCAAATAACTACTACATGAAGTGAGAGACCCCTTTATTAGTATGTGGCACAGCAGAGACTGCTCTTCATCTTTTCTCTGTGTAATTGGATTTTTTATGACAACACAATAGTCCTTTAAAACTCGTTATGCAAATGAACATTTTATGTGTTTTGTCAGTGCTGGTGTTTGCCTGGTCAGACTATGTGCTGACTTGGAATCACTGACTGACTGTACAATCATTACCTCCTCATCTAAGTGAAAATTTCAGTCAGTTCTGTACCTGCAGAGAGCAATACCTACATGATGACTTTTCCATTGAAACTATGAATGTGATAATGACTCTCTCTTTTCATGTCCTAAACAACTCTTATATTTTTCTTTCCAGCAATGTGTGTCCTTTAGTGCCATGATGGAAGAGTTGGGCATCTCCCTGCAGTGTTACAAAGGCGTCCGGAGGAGGTCGCGGCCTCACAGTGTAGCAAGGTCAGCTTGTATCCTCTGTCAACCCAAACGCACGCCAAAGCAGGAGGGAGGGAGACGGGAGTCCAGCACGTGAGCCTTGGATCTATGAACTGTGGAAACTTAGATGAGAGACTGACTTTGATCGCTGTCTTTCTTTGGACATTGGATTATACGTATGACACGGTTTCCTCTTCATCCTCTTTGTACTGTATGTGTATGGATAAAACATTAGGCATTATACTGTAGATGTAGTAAACAGAGTCTGCTTTGTATCAACATGACTGATGTTAAGAAAAGTAATGAAAACATGAATGAAAGCTCTTTCATAGCTCTACTGTTCCCTCATGGCTGTAAATCACTGAGCAGCTTGCAGAGTTGAATCTGCACATTTTATAGATGCTCCCGTCTTCTAAATGTGTGACAACTTCACTGACTTTCATAGTAAAAAAGATTTTTGCATTTTTTAAACCTATGTCTGACTTGCTGTTGTTGTTCATGGTTGTCTGGCATGATTCTTTGTGTGCCCACTGGCAGGCAGCAAAGTAGCTTCAGAGAGTATTTCTGAGCCAAACCTGGCCAGAGAAAAGAGATAAGTACCTCTGAGGAAAAGTCAGGAGCACACCTGCTGTTTTATACCCTTCAAGCCCCCGACATCACAGACCCACACAGCCTCACAGCTCTTGTGATCGGGGGAAATATAGCTGTCTGTGCACTGGAGAAAGAAAATGATACAGAGAGGAGGAAAGGACAAAATGAGAAGCAGGTTTTTTTTCTCCTCTTCTGGTACGCATGAAATTCTCAAGGGGTCAAAGACAAAGCACAATTTTCTCCTTCCCTCGGGAGTAAGAGTCTTTCTGTTTGCACTTGTCAGATTTGAAAGCGTGGGGGATGAGCTTCTCTCCCAGTCGTGACAGTGGATCTCAGTGGCTGTGTGCATTTATGAAAGAGTAAAGATTCTCTTTAAGTACTTTACAAGGTTGGTGTGCATTTTAGAATCCTTACCCACCAGCAGATCCTAGGTGCATTAGAATTCATAGTAAAATTTTAAATTAAAACTATAATATTGAATTAAACCTTTATTTTAGAAGAAATAACCCCTGCAAAAGTTTCCTCCTTGTAAAAAAAATTGAGGCATAGGGGCTATAAGATCTTTCACAAAGAGAAATTTAGCCACATTTATATGGATCTTCAATCAGTGTGGATGGTTAATACAGTACACCGAAATAATAACTAACTTCTCTAAAACTCCCAGCAGTGCCCAGAAGAACCAGGATACATTGCAACTTATCAGCTGCAGCTCTGGTCTTGCTTTAGCTAAGTTATTTTTTAGTAAACATTCCAGCACTAGATACATAAAAACAAAAATATAAATATCTGAGTCAGAAAAGTTAGATCTTAATTGCAAATGCTACAGTGGATGTAGCTAACAGCCAGCCACAATCAGCTTGTTTACTCTAAAGTTGCACCTGGCCCCAAGTTTTGAGAGTGACATTGACTGATTGTTTATGAATTAATCTTTTAGTATGCAGTGTGCTGTCATCTCATTGTATATCCCACACTATGAGAACCACACTTTTAAATAAGTTACTATTTTGTCATCATGTGTAGGGTCTTTCACAGTTTCAATATTAGCTATGATTTTCAAAATGTACCAGCCTTCAGACAGGGTCCTTGGTATAATGCTTTCACACCATTTGGATGCAGTTGTGTGAAGCTGAGGCTTCATTCTGTACCCCTTAAATTAATTGGAGCCAATTTAGAGGTGAAGAGATTATGCTTTTTGGAGTGATTTGGGATTCAGGAGTGAGCTGTGGCAAACACAGGTGTAGTGTAAAACATGTGGAACAGCAGATAGACTCAAACACAGAAAGATTTGTAGCTTATACACACTTCAGTTTTGACATCATACTTGATATTGTGCTCCTATTATTCATCATTGCCGTTGGGCATCACATATTACTCTGATATCTTCCAGGTCTACTCTGTACTTGAGTTTTTGATGCTTTGTTATCCGCTTGTACCTTCATTTTGAAGCTAGCTGACATCACACTCAAAGACAGATTCTGTAAATCCAGGCAGAGATTTCATGTAGTCCTTCCTGGCCAAAATCTACCTCACTTTCATTTTAAATGGCAGCAGAGATTCCAGAAAACACAATTATTTTCCCACTAGTTACATTGACTGGATTGATACAGATTCAAATTTGGCAAGCAGGTCCTTGGGGCTAAAATGAATTTTTTTTTTTTTTTTTTTTGAGAATCCAATTTTCCTTTAATTGCCACTCAAACAAACGTTTAATTAAATCATAGAGGTCTGCAGGCTGACAGCGGTGTTTGCAGAATGTGTTCTCAGCTCCTGAAGAGCAATCACCTCTGCAGCATGAATATAAAGAAACTCATATTTGCACTGATGAGGCCTACAAATCCTGGCTTTGTGTTGCAAGAGGAGATTCCCCGTATCGGCTGCTATCTACTCAGAGAAAGGTATTGAGAAATAACATTTCACTAATGCTCTTTGTCTTAGTCACCTTTTGTCCTGACCTTTTTTCCTCTTCCCTCCATCAATTCGTGCACATATATCCCTCGTATAAATCTCTAGTCTCTCTGTGCATCTGTCCCATACTTTGTCATTACATTGGATCTGTTGTGTAAGTTCTTTTGAAATACTTCGTCTTGCTTTCCTCACATTTTGGATATCCTGCCATTAGTCCAATTAAAGTTGACTAAAGGTTGCAAACATTCTGTATGTCATAAATGCACCAGAAATTGTGCCGATGATGTGAACATGACTAAATAATGGTGAAAAACTGGATGTAGGAAGGAAAATAAAGAGGAGGAGGACTGCTAAGGTATCAATTTAAATGCAATTCATAGGACTAGAAATTCTGCCTCTGATGCTTTAGTGTTAAAGAGTTAATGTGATGGCATTTCAAACAGGAAAGAGCAATACACTGACAAACACACTTAATAAATTACAGAAGTCAAAGGTTTTGTTGTGACATTTGTCTCCTCTGTGCATGGCTGACACTGATTGGTGTGCATCCTAAGAGAATTGGACTGAGCTTTTCTTAATCTCTGCATGTAATGAGTTTTCTCTTTTTTTAGTATTCAGATTAATTCTGGGATTGGGCTCAGTCCAATGCAATAGCGCTTGCTTGTCTCTAATCTCCTAACCCCATAATTCTTAATCAAAACCAAAGTCAGTATTTTTTTTTATCATTATCTAATCCGTCATGAGTGAGGCCATGGATTACAACTTTGACCTTGGCATCCTGCTCAGCTGAACACGACCCCGTCCCTCCCCTCCTCCCACTAACCTTAAATGACCTTACCTGAACCTTATTCTTCCATTGGATGTTTTTTTTTGTCTTCACCAGCTTGTCCTTGTTTGTTTCACCTACAGAAACTATCTTTCTGAATGATCCTGAAGCACAGAGACAGCAACCTTGGTGGTGGCAGAGAGGTGAGAGAGAAATGAGGAGAGATAAAGGGATAAAGGCATCTGTCTGTTTGTTCCATCGGTAAGACGGGTTAGAGATTATAATCCATACTTCTTTATCACTGGCACAAATGGTGAGAAAGAGATAGAGAGAAAATGTCTGGAGGAAGTAAGAGGGAGGGTGCACAGAGAAGAGGAAAAAATAAATCCACTCTCAGCATAAAACAAAATAAACAGCACAAAAAGTAAGTAAATTTGTATTTGGTACATTTTTTCTTTGTTGTAACAATGCTTCTTGGCAATAAATCTTATACCTTTGGAAATCCTGTTTATTTCCCTTTTTAATGGGGCCACATTTGTAAGGATCATGCATTTGTGGGATGAGCAGCAGAGCTGAGTATGTGGGTTGCGCCCATGAAAAATTTGCCAAATCTCCTCTGCCAATGCCAAACAACATATTCTGCCATTGACTCTTGTTTGGTGTTTGGTGGATTTGATGTTTGAAGTTTGAAGAAACAAAGCATATTGGCAATTTAACAATTTATTTATTTAACAAACAGGAGCCTCAGTAGCGTGTGGAAGAACCACACACAGCCACAACAGCCTGGCTCCTCCTCGTCATGCTGGTCACCAGCCTGGTTGCACACTGCTGTGGGATAGCATCCCATTCTTCAACCAGCGTTTGTCACAAGTTCGCCAATGTGGTCGTGTTGGTCTCTCTGGAACAAACAGCACACCCAAGCTGATCCCACAAATGCTCAATGGGGTTGAGGTCAGGACTGCTGGCAGGCCATTCCATCCTCTCCACTCCCAAATTCTGGAGGCAGTCTCTGATAAATCCAGCTCTGTGGGGCAAGCGATGTCATCTTGGAGGATAGAGTCCCAGACTATGGAGATATAGGATTGCCACTGGTTGCAGAATCTCATCTCCATATCTCTCTGCATTGAGATTGCCTCCAATGATGACATCCTTTTTCCAGTGATGGAGTTGCCACCCCAAACCATCACCCTGCCTTCACCAAAAGATGTTACTCTATCGGTGCAGCAATCAGCATAGCATTCTCCGCGTCTTCTCCACACTTGACCCTTTGATCCAACTGCTGTAGGCAGAATCTGGACTCACTGTTGGACAGTTGGCATCACATGCCAATCAGGAATCTGATTATTAGCACAAGAGGGTACCAGGATGTCAAATCAAGAGTTAATAGCAACAGCAAATTAAGCTGTTTGGCATTGGCAGAGAAGATTTGCGAGATTTTTCATGGGCGCAACCCTCATACTCAGCTCTGCTGCTCATTGCACAAATGCATGTTCCTTACAAATGTGGCACCATTTAAAAGGCAAATAAACAGGCTTTCCAACAGTATAAGATTTATTGCCAAGAAGCATTGTTACAACAAATAAATAATGTACCAAACAAAAATGTACTTACTTCTTGTGCTAAGTTTACTTTATCACAGAAATTCTTGCAGATTTTCTCCCGCTCAACATATCTTAAATCCGACATTTAAATCCTTCGAACCTGTCAAAGTTGTCTCTCGATCACAACATGAGCCTCTCAGCTGTACACAGCAGTACAGAGGAATCAAACTTACTCTCTGATACCAACAGAAAGAGTGGCAGACATTTGAGTGCGTCCCATCCATCACAATGAGACGAGCAGTCTCTGGGGCTGATAAGGCAGGTCTGTGTCAACAGCCTGTCAATGAAGACAAACGAGGAGGAGGACGACTGCTGGAGGTGTAGAGCATCATTTATCTCTCTCTGTTTGTCTCTGTCGCTCTCTCTACTGGCTTCTAAAAGCCTGCCGCTAAATATTTTAGGGGCAATGCTCTCACCTGCTGGTGCTAAGGTGAAGTGGCCTCAGGGAAATGAAAATGACAGAATATTGCCAAAAATCAGAAAGTCATGAACCTTGTCTTTTGGAGCAGGGCTATCCAATCTGCAATCCGTGGGCCAAATATGGTCCATGGTCTAATTTGAATTGCCTGTCGCAAATTTGAAAATAAAAGAAAATATGGCCTGCATTAAAACACAAAGCTTGTTTGAATGTATTGCACTTATTAATTTTGACACTAGGTGGTGCTGCCTTGTTAGTTCTGTAAACAAACATTTTGACAAGTAGAATAGGTTGGCATGCAATTAGTATCACTAAATTAAGATGAAGACTTAAACATGAACATAATGACCACCAAAATACAAATGATATTTAATTACATACTGCCCCGATGAATGAAGGCAAAAGGATTATGGCTGCACAAATCACACCTGTTTGCTCTGCTTTCTACTCCAAGCACATCATAGCAGTCATCTCAAGCACCAACATGCTTTAATAACGTATCTCTATCCTCTCTGTTGGACAGGGCATAGATCGCAGCCTGACCAGGGGCAAATTCAGTGGTGGCCAGGGCCATCAGGGCCCCCCTGAAAACTTATTGGCCACCCAAAATCCTTCGGTAAACGATATATCCAGTAAACAGGTGCAGGGCAAGGAATTCATCAACTGCAGAAAAAACACAAAAAGGTCTGCACACTGTTTACCTCTTAATAAGTAACTTGACTTTGCAAAAGGCAATGTTATGATCTGCAAGGTCTGAGGAAGGTCTTGTACTTGGAAAAGTTACTTTTTGTAAAATAAAGCAACTCACTGGGAACAGAATGCTAGCCTACCTGCTACCTGCTGTCATCAGGCAAGTCCATATTGAAAAGCTCCAATCTATAATGGAAACGGTTCTGACCAATCAGCGTTGTTCAAGGAGAACGAAGCAGTAGATGGCAGACAGGGTTTAGCTGTGCTGTGACCCATTAGCAATGGCTACCTCCAACGTAGCAGTTAGCTTGGATGTAGCTATAGTATAGCATCAGTTTTATCAGAACTGGACCATATATCTTTATTATAAGAAAAGAAAATAGCCAAACTGAAAGCTTTTAATGGCCAAAAAGATGTTTTTGCTCTTCTGCCTGCCTGTTTCTACATGAGTTTGCAATTGTTGCGGGCAGAGTAGAGCTGTACTGTAAGACTGAGAGCCACACTGAAAGCTTCTCTCAGCAGAGAGGATGTTTTCTATTTATAGGCTTCGGCATGAATTTTCGCCACCAACAAGCTACATTGTACAGACGCTACAGCAGTGCTAGGCTGTTTGCATTGGAGCTGTGCGTGTCTACTACCTTATTTTGTCTCGTCGTCCTGATTGGCCGGTCATGAATGTGACGGACAGAAGGTTTGTCCAGTCACAGAGTGACCTCCTGTCCTTCTTAAATGCTTTTTATGTGAGGTTTTTCAGGTGAATGTGAAATATATCTATGCAATGTGTTATAAAGCTGTCCATCTGGCATGTTGGTTAAGCTGAACAGACCTTTTACCTCATTTTTTAAAAATCCTGATAGCAAAACATGTCTTAACCTGCATTAGATTTGCTTTACTTACTTTAATACACTAAAGTCAAGATATATCAGACTGACTCAGTCATCCCTATATTTTTCAGTATGTGGCCCTCAGTGTAAAAGATTTGCACTATCCAGAAGCAAAAACTCAGCTGGACTGTAAAACTATATTAATTTTAAATTAGTCTTAAATATGTGAGACTATCTTTATATCAGAAGGGGTGTTACACGTTACCAAGGTTCAGGTCCAATTTAAAGACAGCAGCTATGATGAGATATGTCTGCACACATTGGCCACACAATGACACAAAAAAGTTAATCTAATCACAACATTTCGAACAGTCCTCCTCCTCCTGTGACTTTGGGTGTACAGCATGGACAGTGATAAAAAAACAAGTTCTGAAGGTGAAAGATGGTCTGCAGTTATTCTTTTCCTCAGTGCAACTCTGCATCAGCCACATAATAGAGACTCATTGTTAACTCGAAATTACAGGCAAGCATAAGAATAAGGCAATACTGTCAATTAATTTATTGCCAAAAGCAAGAAACTAATTGCCTTGGAAAGACAGATGATTAAAAAAGTATACTGAAAGAAAGTTAGAATCTTAAAAAAAGATCTGAAGATGAGACAAAGGTGTTGAACAAAAGAGTTGTTTCATTTTCAAAGCCTATTTTTCATGGGAGTAGGGGGCACAGCATACATAATGTTCTTTTAGGGGCCCGAGGCTCGCTCTTCCACGCTTTGAAAACCCCATCTTTACTGCAATACATTGAAAAAAAAAAGATAATGAGACTGACATTGGAAAACAGCCACTGAAAAAGACCAAATACATCAACAATTCTGCTAAGGCTGGACGACTTTTCATGGGACAATTCAGAAAACACCTCACAGAAATCATTCAACTAACCATGACTGTGACAGGACAATTTATACAAATATGATTTAAAATTATGATGGCCAACTTATGCTGTGGTTCTGTGGCTCTGTCTTTTGAGACTTATAAAACCGCAGAGGTTGTTTTTTTGTTTTGTTTTGTTTTGTTTTTTTTACAGATTGCTTCAGTCTCTAACTAAACTGCTTGTGGATGCTAAATCCTGTTCCATGGTGGACACACATTTGTTCTAGAGTAGAAGTCATCATTTTTATCAGGTGAGAATTGCTTGTTTTTGAAGTGTTTTTTAATCCAAGATATTTAATTAAAGATAATGTGCTCTAATTTAAAGCAATGTTAGCCAGTAGCCATGTCCAAAAACACGATTAAGTGCTCTCTGGGTTGCCCTCTAAGTAGGCAAATTTTTCAAAAAGTGACCCTTAGGTTGCCCACCAAGTGGACCAAACTTGACAGTGTCCCCTAGAGTGCTCCTTAGTTGACAAAATCTGATAGGTTGCCCTCCAGGGTGCCATCTAAATGTAGACACATAATAAAGTACCCTGACAGAGGAGAAAAGTGCCTTATGAAAGGTACATGTCCGATAGTGGAGAAAATCTAAAGCAAAGCTATCCAGATACTGGCTGAAGTAAAGACCCGCTCTGAGATGAAAAATGAAACAAATAAATTAACCTCAAAACTCACAAGAGGGTGAATATACACACAGTGATCACTTTATTAAGTACACCTGTTCAGCTGCTCATTAACACAAATATCTAATTAGCACATCATACACCAGCAACCTGTGCATTTGGGCATATAGACATGGTCAAGATGATGTGCTAAGGTTTAGAGTGAGCATCGGAATGGAAAGTAAAGGTAAATGGGCCTTGTTTGTACACCAGATGAGCTGGTCTGAGTATTTCACAAACTGCTGATCTACTGGGATTTTCACACACAATCATTGCTAAAGTTTACAGAGAATGTTCCAGAAAGAATAGAAACTAGAAAAGCACTCGGAGAGCACAGACTTCCGCCATTAAAAAATTCCTGGATCCAGACGATGATCCGGATCACTCACAAAATCTAATCAGTTTTTCCTTATGCCGTTTCTGAAATTTCCTGAAAATTTCATCAAAATCCACAACTTTTGAGTTATGTTGCTAACAAACAAACTAACTAACAAATGAACAAACCCATCCGATCACATAACCTCCTTGGCGGAGGTAAATATTCAGTGAGCAGTAGTTCTCTGTGAAAAAGTACTTTGTAGATGGCAAAAGTTAGAGCGCTTCTCGCTCCCCCTCGTGCCCTAATGTTAGGAACAACTCTGCAAGTGTGCAAAATTTGACAAAGGGTTTCATTTGGTGCTCTCTAAGTGTGAAAAAAATTGACAAAGTGCCCTCTAAGGCAACTTGTAAGTATGCCAAATGTGATAAAGAACCCTCTCAGTGGTTAAAACCTGATAGAGCCCCCGAAAGGGCCTAGGGGAGAGTGGGGTGAGTTGTGCCAGTTTTTACTCAAAGTGACTTTAAAGTGAGGCCATGACAGTAATGCCTCCAACTTAAGTATGTACATATATTTCAGGATGTGGTGCATCCCTGGGAACAATAACTTTGGATCTGAAATAAACTGTTTAAGAAATATAGTTTCCAGAAAAAAGTGGTCTCGTGGCAAAACTTGCCCCCGGTGCGGGGTAAGTTGTGCCTTTGGTCAGAATACATGGGGGTAAATTGTGCCAGTGATTATTGAAGATCATTGAAGTAAAACAGAACATTTTAATGTCATAAACTATAATGCTGCATAAAAGCAAGACAAATTCAATACAAAATTACTCATTTAGGGTTTATTTAGGTATAATCACCCTCTTAAACTAATGGCATAAGTCATATTTTCTAGTTTTCGGGAAAACACAAAAAACTTAAATATACAATATTGATATTTGTGAATCATTTCAGGCAAAAAGGCTTTGGCAATAGATTCCTGTTGACATACAGTCTGTCAGTTATGCAACATACATGAATAAAGTGATTTAGGCCAATTTCTGAACATCTCATTGTGACTTAGACCACTCAAAAACTGAATAAACTGCTCTTTAATAACATAGCGTGAACTCAAAACTGAAATCAGTGTTAGCTAAAGTAAATAAATGGCAGGTAAATCAAACACTGATTAGGCATGACCATCTCCTCACTTCTCCAGCTGTTTTTGGCCCTTCTTTGTTGGATACTAGGTGTGTAGGTCTAGGTGTGTGGTTGTGTGGATTTGTTAGGGTAGGTGTGTCGGTGTGTGGGACTGGATGTGAGGGTCTGGGTGAGAGAGTGTGTGGGGTAGGGTCTAAGTCTGGGATTTATGTGTCTGGGTGTGTGGGTCTGCATGTGTGGGTCTGGATTTGCGGGTATTTGGGTCTGGTTGTGTGGGTGTCAGGGTTTGGGTGTGTCTGTGGGTCTGAGTTTGTGGGTGTGCCACTGGCACAACTTAACCCAGGCCCTTTGGCACAAATCCCCCCAGCCCCACTATTTTGAAAAACTAGCATGATCCAGAAGTTTAGAGCTAACATCACGCTAACTGTATAGACTCATTGTGTAGCCTACTAAAGCACTAAAACATGTGTGAAATGTTTTCAAACTTGTCTATAATTGTTCAGACATAACAATCAAAAAACTTGATCATAGAAATTTTACTTTGAAAGGCAAAAAACTGTTTTTTGAGCTAAAATGTGCTTACTTCTCATGCCATGTGTCTGTCTTTTATGCAGGATGATTAAAATGGAAGGCTCCTCCAAAAATATATGGTCACATGACCAATTTCTTCTATGGTTTTCTTGAAACAAGGGGTGGCACTACTTCCCCGCTGGCACAAATCCCCCCACTCTCCCCTATGTCCAGTAAGGTGCCATAAAATTCATTGTCACTGACATACATACATATATCTTTGTGAAATAAATATTAGTTAATAATTCCTCATCTGTCATATTAAAGAGGTGAAGTATAATCAGAATAAAAATGTTAAGCTCAACCAGAATATCTTCACTATTTCATTATAATTGTATGACAACTTTTTTGCACCTAGGACCCTTTAACAAACAGCAGGTGCCTATATTCGTTATTTTCGCCCCTGCCTCTCAAACTTCCTGAGTCCGCCTCTGCTTAATATCTAAACACCACACACTACATAAAATACAGAAAATCTGATGCTCTAAACTGCGTCCTCGGCTAACTAAAATCAGCCTTTCTATTTTTATTGTTTTTAACCAGTGAAACAGAGAGCAGGGCCATAGTGGTTACTCGGGATTCGAATAAAGTTTGATTGAAAAAAAAAATCGTCTGACAATAGTGGTTTTTGCACGTAAAGGCTGCACAATGTAAGCAAAGCCAGGATGCTCTACTTTTTCCTCCGCTGTTTGTTATAGCATGAAAACTTCATTCTAAGTGACTGCCTCATTGCTCAGCTATTGCACAGCCAAACACCATCCCAGCGGTCTGACCGTGTCAGTCAAAGCAGAGCCAGAGCTATGAGCATTTTTGCGGGCTACTGTCATGTCATCTGAGACTTTTAATTGGAGCCCGGCCGCCACGGGGGGACAGCGGACGGCATTCCTCCTCTGCCCGAGTCCCGTTGTGTCGCTCTGCGCCGCGTGTCTGCTGTCCGTGGATAACATGTTTAAACCCACGCAGAGCTGAGCTGAAGGAGAGCCGTTGTGACTGACACCAGTGTAGTGGACGTTTTAACGTTCACGGAAAACTGAGTGCTTAAAACACAGGTGGAGACTGAAGAAGGAAGTGGTCAGCTATTTAAAAGAAAGTTGGGCGATATCTGCTGAAGTTGCACAGAGGAACTTCGACTTTGACAAAAAAAAAAAAAAAACATTGTTGTTTTTGTTAAGAGATTTTTAAAAGTGGCCCGACGGGGTACAAACACGATCCATGCAAAGGACTTAAACTTTTACCTTCTTTTTACCTTTATTTTTGTTTTTTTCTGGGTCGAGTTCGTGTGTTTCAGGTAAGCTAACCTGTTGGTGCTGAAGAGTTTTAGCTACACGGTGCATGTCGAAGACCCATGTGTACCAGTCCCATACTAAGTGGACTAATTATATACTTTTGAATTATTAAAACTTAAAAAATAGATGGGAAAAATCTTTAATCCTTTGGACCACAAAATATAACTTCACAGCCATTTTCAAGAGATTAAACAAAATTGCCTATTTGCTGGAGCAGAAGGTCATGTAGGCACGTTGTGTGAGGCAGAGGGTTTAACAGGGTTAAAGCAGGCAAATGCCCTGATATAAAAAGCCTGTACATTCACTGGAGGGGGGCATGCAAAATCCAGACCTCAGAGTCAGTCTGTCAGAGCTCCCTAATTATTTAATCCAAACACCACTCTAAATGCATGATGAAACTGGCTGCTGTGTGTGTTAATAACACTACATACCTCCATATGTGTGCTTTAACTGCATGGTTTATTTAAGGACCATTTTCAACCGAACATTGCATGTCAAGTTTAGTTTTCTTGGAAAAAGTCGTATAATTTAAGCCAAAAAAAGTTACCACCTTAAAAGTCATGTCAGAGTTGATCTTACAGTACAATAACTTTCAACAGGGTGAATGTCTCCTTTTCCACTCACCTAACTTTAGGACCGTATAACTTTAGCAACAGGCCGTGGTTCTCTCATGAAAAGTGCATTCAGCTTTACAGCACTAGTTCACACCAGCCTACAACTAAATAGCCCATCTTAGTACTGTGTGATACAATGGCTGAGACTAAAAGACAGAAGATGACAACCAAAGGAAAGAGAAGAAGATTGTCACACTGCAACAGACTGAATTCTTTCATATTTTTACTTAATTGTTTGGAATAAACAATACAATTAAGTGCAATTAGATATGCTGTAAGAGTATATTGTAGATAATGAGGATAGCAATAATTCATTTTTTGCTGAAGTTGCTCTTCCATTTTCACAGAAATAATACAAATGTGTAATGTTCCAGTTGCCTCACAGTCATTTAAAACTGATACAGAAAGAAAATAAACATATCTTTGCATTTCAAAGTGGCTTTACAGCTCCTGCAGGGAACTTTTGATGTGGTGATTGTGTTGACTCCTGTGGATAAAGCTGATTTTGATTTTGCTGACCTTGTCTGGGGTTGTTTTGCACTCTGTTAACCCTCTAATGTATCACTGTTAATCTTTGCTGTGGGAAACGTCAATAAGGTTGTTTAGCAGTGAGCCTTTTGTCTTGAATTCCACATACTCCGTCTGTACAGTGCTTTGCATGCGAAGCACACTCCAAAGCAAATTGCTCCCTCAAGATAGGCGCCAGGTCTATTGAAAGTAGAGACCGATACCAAAGTGCATCAATCCATATAGAGCAGACTGACCCAAACAGGACCAAGAACGCTCAAAGCATCCGGTCAATATTAAAATACCTCACAATGCACAGACTCGGGACACGACTTTACCAACAAAGTTGTTTTTAATGGTACACACTACATATCAATATTTTACTTTATTGCAGAGCTGCAGTAACTCTTGAAAATCTATGGTAAGGAGGGTTTTCTCTGGCAAGAACAAGGCAGAGAGTCAACCTCATAGCAAGCTAATGCATAGTAATTAAGAATTCTCACTATGGCTCCTTTAGGAGCACCTAAAGTCTAGGAACTCAGTGGATAACTTCACTCATGGTGCAAATATATCAACAAGAAGCATGAGCAAAAGAACCCCGGCAGGTATCACTGTACAACAGGCAGCAACCAAACACAACTAAAGACATTTAAAACACAACAACAACACTCTGCCATGATGGGGAGCTCCGCCTGCACATCTTCCCAGATTTGTAATCACAGTGGGAGGTTGAAGACCATTTCACTCAGAATGGAGTGAAAATTACACTTTGGGAGTTAAAATCATTTCTGAAATGTTTATCCCTGAGAAATTAACACTCCATTTTTGGCCATCAGTGGGCCAGGAGGTCACCAAGGTAACAACACCATGTACAAAGAAAAGTAAATGCTGGCAGTGGAAAATTCACAAAATTTTATATGGCACCACAGATCATTTTGAGAAAAGATAAACCGTTTAGATTCCTACACTGACCCATGAAAGAAGCAAAAAATTAAACAATAATGTAACAGCAAATCAACTTCAGAAAAGAGTAACCTTTTGTTTACATGCCACTCTCATGTAGGATTCCTTGTTGTCAGATGATCTCCCAATTCCCTGGTACTTGTCTGTAAATTTTCTGACCCCCTCACCTCTTCTCAGGGCTGTGCTCCACTGTGCAGCACTTCAGAAACGCATCCAAAGGGCAAAGGTGTGCAGTCAGCCAAACTGCTGTGTGCACTCAGTGCTGTAGATACAGAATATGTGAAATCTGAGGGTAAGTCACTTTGACAACTACCCCACTGCAGCAGATACAGTCAACCTTGTGAGTGGTGGTCTTATTTATCTTTGGGGTCATAAGGAAACACCAGAGTAGTTTTGAGTCCGTTTCTTAACAAGCTGAAAATGAAAAAAAGAAGTAAGAATCCTTGGATTGCTGCTGATTAAATTTCTCGTCTTGTCTTTGCTATGTCATGTCATTTCTAATGAGACCACTGATTGTGCTAACTGCTCTGTTTTTTTTTGCCTGTGGCTCTTTTAAGGGATAAATGATCACCTCAACAAGAAGAGTGTCTCCTGATAAATCTGAAGTTAGAATCGCCTTCAGCCTCGATGACACATCAGGTAAACACATGCATGTGGAGGCCATCCACACACAGTGGCTCCTCAACTCTCTCAAACTGATCCCAAGTGCCCTCGCTTAGGCGTCTACTTTCTACTGTATTTCCAGTATGTGTGGGACACATGCACGACATTCTTCCACCAAAACAGACTGGGCACAATCTGCCTCAAGCAGTGCCCCCCTCCCTACACACCCTATCACTTTAACTGCGTTCATTCTTCTGCGCTGTAGCTGAGACAGGTGCTCCCTCTATTTCTGTAGGAGAGCATATTAAAAACAAACCTAACATACAAATACAAAGCTTGCAGAGAGTACACTCTTAATGTGCCCAGTATTGTTTAATAACTTGATCTTTAAAACGTGCACAGCACATTGTCACGCCCTTTACAAACATGCCCTCAGAGGTCTACCTATGGTTTGAGGTGCTGTCAGTCAGGATGTTTTAGTGCAGTGGGGCCCAACACTGGGACAGCAGCTGCAGCTATGCAATGGCAGAGTCAGGTTTCCTCTCTAATACTAACACTGTCCCACTGCCTGATTCACTGTTCAGCTTTTAGAACACTGGCCTATATTTATAAGCAGTTAACACTTCCAGTCCTGCTCCACCCAGCTCTGATCCCCCCTTGTCTTTCTCTTAGGAAGTGAGATGAAGGGCTGCAGTGGGAGGGACATGTTTGAATCCTACTCAGATTTAAGCCATGGCATTCTGCTTACCATCTGCACACAACAACACACCTTTAACTTAGCTACTTGTCATATTTTCATTGATATAGTATTTTATATATGTTTCTGGGTAGCTTTTCTCCACCCCAGTTGCTCCATCCGTCTTGCTTCATTTTTTGATGATCATTCAGAATCACAGTGACTGCTTTAGTTGGCAGCATGACAGCATACTTAAGCTTCAGAGCCTCACAGACATACAAACTCTAACCCTCACCTCCAGAATCAGATAGCTCCCCTATGATCATGTTATCGTCTCTTTGAACTCGTGTTTCTCAGCAGGGGGACTGAGACCCATGCTCCGTCCGGGGATCATCCTCTAGGCCCTTCATGACTTCATGCCGGGCATAGTTATCACCCCATGCTGCGTCGATCCTGAGCATGAGAACTGTATTTATTCCACATCATAATTGGCCCCATGGCTGCAGGCTAATACGGCTGCTTTTAGACGGTTGCATCATCCCAGGATTCTCCACATGTGTTCCACAACTCCAGGGGGACATTACTGGCGAGGCAGAGGCTGGTGCAGACAACCTGTCTGTTTCTGTCTGTCTGAATCCCTCTCCGTCCATACATCTGGCCCTGTCTGTGTTTATCTGTCTGCTTGCATAGTTGTTCCTCTTTCAGTCTGACAGCTCATTACTTCTGGGCAGTAAGAGGACATGGCTCATTCATAAGTTTAGCACTGTGTTGCCATGTTGCAGTGTCATATTAGAGGCCCCTATAGTGTTTCATTTTGAGCCATTTTATGAGGCGAAGAAAGGTATTAAAGCAACTGCCTGTAGGACAAGTCACTTGGCGGTACGTCAAGGACACACACAGCGAGCAATATTAATGAAAAAACAAAATACAAACCAAGAAGCTGTCATTTGGAAATCATGCTGTCCTTCAACAGTCACAGTTAAAAGGATAAATTGTTGTTTGTTTACCTCTTATTGAAAGGACTTACCTTAGGACTTCCACACTTTCTCACGGTCATTTCCAAACTTTACAGCTCTCTGCAATGTCACATTTCTTTTAAAGCAGTCCTTGTATTGAGATTTATCATCTCATAATTCCTGAATACAGTTTATTTGTTTACAAAACCAAGGTTTGACAGGAATAAACTTGATCTCAGGAGTTTAGATCATCTCTGGTCCAGTCATCAAACTGAAACTTGAAGGGCTATGATGTAAGATTTGGGGCTATCTAATTGTTAAAGTGCTAAATATCGGTTACATTGGCCCTTAGCAGACAAAAAAAAAACAGGCTTATCTTTCTGAAGATTTTCACAGCTGTCATTAGTCCCGTACAGTCCCTTAAAGAGAGGGTAGGGAGAAATGTAACTGGTTATAATCTGCAACTTCACCACTAGATGCCACTATATCTCTCAGGCTGATCCAGCATGCTTCTGCAAAATACTCTACTTCTTTCGACTACTTTATACATAAGGGGGGGAAACATTAGATTTTGATCTTGTTAACATTCTGACATCCAAAGTTTGGTAACACAAAGATTTTAAACAAAACCCATACATTTATGATATCAAAATATATGCTTACAGCAATGTTCCCCACTTAGTGTATCATGAAGGCCAAATTGCAAAAAAAGTTATTGCAGATGTTATTGCTGTTATATTTACCAGTTTTTTTATAATAGAATAGGTACTAGAGGTAGTATAATAACTGAAAGTTCCCAAATCTTGTATTCAGGCCACACAAGAAGGAATGGAAACAAAATTATTGAAAAAGTGCAGGTGTAGAAGATGGTCCGATGGGCTACCATTTGGGGATCACTGGTTTATAGCTTAACTCTTAGAAGTCCAAAGGCTAGTTTTGCTGTTATTTTATTAGCTACTTTTCTTTTGACAATTTAAACCAGAAAATGTTCATGTTCGCTCATGTTTGGTATAATTTTTTTCAGCACAACCGAACCTTTGTGAAATTATTTTTTTTTTAACCTAGTATTGTTATTTCACTGACTACTTACTACTAGATGTAGGACCTCCAAATAAGACAAAAAAAATTAAAAAAGAAATTAAAAAATTGCCTCTTGAAGAAATGTATATATCAAAATATATGAAGATGTCATTTCAAGAGTCAGGAATTTATAAAATATTGATAATAAATACCAGTGCTAGTGCTGTACAGTATGGTCCCCAATGTGTAAAATAAATTTTTATATCATTTCCAAATTATCATATTTGCTGTTTAACTTGGCCTAAGGATGGAAATTCAATACATTTGACACCAAACTGAATGGGAGCTTGAAAACCACACTTTCCACACAAAGTGATTACAGTGCAAAATGTGGCTTTGTTTACACGTGACAAAAATAGCACATGATGATTTCCCTCACATGATGGTTGTGGTCTCCTGAGGTTTAAAATACTCCATACGGTATGGAAAAATTTGCTTAACCATGATCCTTATACATCCATTAACTATTACTAGACAATATATGCCTATATATACTAGCAAATGTACAAGTACATCATAGTTTCAAAGGTTCCAATTTTCAGTAAAATACAGGAAAAACTTTTGATACTTATATGTTTTTTAATTTTTAATCTGATTAAAAAAATAAGAAAATGACTTTTATTTTACTTTTATTTTTATCCTACTCTTATTTGGACTTAAATATAAACACACTGCATACTCAGGAGAATGATCAGAGTAACACCAAAGCATTAAAATGATATGGTTAGTATATAATGTGCTCTTAAATGCCACACACTGTGATTCACAGTATTTTGCTAATGCCAAAATAATCAGTTCTGACTAAAATATGTGTCCTTTTTCAACAGATGTAAAAGATGTAGAGGATGTCCCTCAGGCTTTCCCTGATCTCGAGCAGCGATTACAGGTATGCCGTTCATGCTGTGGTGCCACATTACATCAAACACACGTCATACTGTCGTCAGAGCAGCACAGGTGGGGACAGACAGAATGTGAAAGACAAGGCAGTGATTCATTCTTTCTACAGATCATGCCTGTTTTTGTTTTTCTCTGTAATACTGCATTTAATAAAGCATTTCTCATATGCTTGTAGATCATTCAAACTTTTATTTACATTCATGTACAGTCACACGGCGCTGATGCAGCAGTGGGAGCACGTTGGGGTTAAGTCTCAAACCTAGGGATACACTGATCATATTACTGCTGAGGAGTTAAGGATCATACAATGACATGGCAAGGAGCCTATCAGCCTGTGGCACTGCTGGGGTGTTATAAAGCCCAGGTTGCCCTGATAGCAGCCTTCAGCATGTTTTGTATTGATGTATTGTTACGTCTGGTGTCTCTCCTCTTTCTCTTGACGGTTCCTCAGAGAATTTCTTTGGAGTTCAGGTCAGACCATGTGGCTGGCCAATCAAGCACAGTAACACCACAGTCAACAAACCAGTTTTCTGGTAGTTTTGGCTTCACTGTGAGCAGGAGCCAAGTCCTGCTGGAAAAAGAAATCAGTATCTCCATAAACTTCTCAGCAGATAGAAGCATGAAGTGTTTTAAAATCTCCTGGTAGATGGCTGACATTGTTGATTTTGGACTTGATAAATCACAGTGGACCAACACCAGCAAATGACATGGCACCCCAAACCATCACTGACAGTGGAAACTGGAAACACAGAGCAACGGTCAAGGTCTTTTTCTCCATAGCCCAGGTGAGACACTTAAAATGTTGTCTGTGGTGCAGGGGTGGCTCGACACTAAGAACCCAGCACTTGCAGGCCATTTTCTGGGCCTGTCTTTTTGTGGTGGCTCTTGATCCACTGGCTCCAGGCTCAGTCCACTCCTTGTGAAGCTCCCCTAAGTTCTTGAATCTGCTTTTTTTGACAATCCCCTAAAGGCTGAGCCCAACTCTGTTGCTTGTGCACTTTTACTTACCACACTTCTCCTTTCCAGTCAACCTTTCATGAATATGCTTTGATACAGCCTCTGAGAACAACCTGTCCTTTCAGCAGTGAACTTCTGTGGCTTATTCTTCTTGTGGAGGGTAATAATTGTCAGTAATTGTCTTTGTGATTGTATTTCATGATACTTTACTTTTTTTAGATTCACCTGTATACCTAAACATGGAAAAAACTAACTTGTTACTGATTGAAAAGAAAAAAAAGGGAACATTAAAAAAGTAAAATGATTGAAAACATTTGACTTGACTAATGATTTTTTTTCTCATCCATTGAACTGCTTGAGTTTTTTAAAATTGAAAAGAGACATTAGGCAGAGTAGTATCCCTTTACACAACAGTGGTTGCAGTCACTCAATCAAAGTGTGTTGAAAGGCACAAAAAAGCATCAGGTTAATGCAATTTAAAAAATGTGTGCAGAACCTAAATAATATGTAAATCATAAAAGAAACTAAGAAGATAAAATAAAATGTGGATAAAAGCTCGACTGAAAGGTAGGACTTGGGTCTGCTTGCTTCCCTCAGGTAAATGGTTCCATTGATGGAGGCTGTAGTAATGAAAAGATGCCTCGCCGTAAGTTTTAGTTCTGACTTTGAGTAAGTAATCAAGTTTTACATGCTGGTACAATAAACTGAATTCCTCTCTTGGGGTCTGTGCTTTTAAAGGTAGAAGATACAGCTGTGCATTAGGATGAGCTGTGGTTTAGTTTATCAACCCTGTAAATCAATGTTTTCACTGTGTGAGCTCACCCTGCTATTACTGTTGTCATTGAATTATCCTTCAACCAGTGCCAAAGCCAGGGTCACAGAAAGTGCATGCTGGTTTAGAGTGTCAAACGAGAACAGTAGTGGCATGCCAATGAATGATAGCATCCATACGCAGCACTAGACGCTAACAGAAGCTATAAGGTTTCTGTTTTGTTCCCTTTGCTCTTAGGTTTTATTTTACTTTTCTTATTCACACAAATCATAAAATCTAGTCCGGTTTGAGGCACCACCATTGCTCTATTGCACTCCCCATGCGAGACCATGCTTTTTGTTGAAAAAAATTTGCCATGACAAAGTCTGTAGTAAAAGGTCAAATTAGGACTCATGTTTCTTTAGCATAGCAATTACATTCCATTACTAATGAATATCATTGAAGTTGTTCTCCAACTTTAAGACATCATGAGTCATGGATTAAAATGTGTGACATTGCTACTACTGGGGGACTATTTAAAAAAAGTCAGCATGCCACTTATGTCAGTAGGATTAATCCCTTTAGCAGCGTAGGAGTAAACATGTCAAAGAAGAGGGAAGAGCTGTAGAAGTATTTTCTAAGTTCATGGTGAAAAAGTGTCACTCTGATTCCGATTTGTAAGTAGAGCTTCTTGAATTATGTAGTCTTGAACTAATACTGTGACTTTCTGATTTCCATGTATCTCTTCACCCTCTTGCAGCCCGTGCCCCCCTGCATGTCTCTGAGGGAGAGCGTTCAGGTGTACAAGGAGCACTGCAGGATGGCCAGAGAGTTTCACCAGGTCAAACATGACATCGCCGTGCTCGAGGAACGCAAGTAAGTCTCTCTACATGCATTTTAAAACAACCAGCAGTTGACTCCTGATCAAAAGTTATGCTCTTTTCTCATCATTATAACTGGGTTTGACAGTGGAAAAACACATTTTAGTCCTATTGTTTATACTGAAATACAGGTATTTAGAACTGCATTTTTTTAACCTTCCCACAATCAAAGGAACACAATTGTTGATTTCTTGCATCAAATACGTGCTTGTTATATGCACATATTTGACGCAACATATATGCATATTCCTTACAAATGTGACACCATTCCAAATGGAAATAAGCACACTTTTTAACAGTGTAAGAGTTATTGCATTATAACAACAAAGAAATAATCTACCAAACACAAATGTCCTTACTTTTTGTACAAAGTTTCATTTTGTTCCTTTAAGACAAATGAGAGCACTGATATAGTTTTCTGAGAAAATCTATTAGCTGTATCATCAACAATATCTAAATTATTTCCAAAAGCAGCAAAAGTAAGCTGAAATGTGAATCACTATTTGTTAAAATACATACTTAGATGAGGATTAATACTGGAGCCACTGCTTTGTCTTATTTGACCAAATGTGATGGCAGATGTCAGGGCCCAAAGTGCAATTGCAGAATTTTGTCTCTGTCCCGCACCAGCGTTAGGTTAGTAGCAAGATATAGTTTTTTTAAATGAAAAACAGGCAATTGAAGAAATTTCCCCTTAAAATAAAAATTAATCAAGATTAATAATTGTGATCTCAGTATTGATCATAATTATCATTTTGGCCTCAATTTTGCAGGCGTGCTTGTAAGTACAGTGCATTAAGAAAGTATTCAGACCCCCTTCACTGTTTTCAATTTTATTATGTTGAAGCCTGATGCTACAGTAAAAAAAATATATTTTTATTCTCATTAATCTACACTCAGGACCCTATCATGACTAAATGAAAAAAGATTTTAAGAAAATGTTGAAAGTTTATTAAGAATAAAAACTAATAGATCACAATGATGCAAATTTTTTGCTGAGATGTTACTACACCTTGACTGGAGTCCATCCGTGATAAATTAAATAGATTGGACATGATTTGGAGAGACACACATCTCTCTATAGAAGGCCTCACAGCTGACAGTGTATATCAGAGCAAAAACCAAGCCATGAGGTCAAAGGAACTTCCTGCAGAGCTCAGAGACAGGATTTTTGCAAGGTACAGATCTGGGGAAGGTGACAAAAAACATTTCTACTCACTGAATGTTCCCAAGAGCACAGTTGCCTCCATAATTCTCAAATGGAAGAAGTCTGGCACAGCAAAAGCTATCAAGAGCTGGTCACACAGCCAAACTGAGCAATCAGGGGAGAAGGATCTCAGTAAGAGAGGTGGCCAATAACCTGCTGGTCACTCTGAGCTCCAGAGATCCTGTGTGGATCTGTTTTTCATGCAATGATTGAGTGTATATAAAGGCAATTTTTTTTTAACTGTAGCATGCGGCTGCAACATAACATAGTTCATAAAATGGAAGGGGATCTGAATGCTTTCTAAATGCACTGTTAGTCCCACTCTGACCAAGTTACTTTCTCGCTTTGGAGTTAGCTTAATTTAGTAAGAAAAAATGTAGAATCTGCCTTTAAGTCAGGGATTTTTAAAATTCTTAAAAAATTTTAAATCACATGTTTTCAAATTATACAATTACCATACTTTTGATAACTGAATCTAACAAAAACCTTACAATCTTTAGTCATATTTTTTACCAAAAGTTTCTGCAAAAAATATTAAGATACATGTTGCCAATGTATTTTTGCAATTTAAAAAGTGTATAGGACTTTGCCTGCATTGTTTAGTAATTCAGAACAAGAAATTACCCAGTATAGAAAGAGGCATCATCGTCTTTGATTTTTGTACCAGGTCTATTGTGACAACAGGGAACGAGTGCACATGTTTTAATCCCACTGGAGTCCCATAGCGTCATGGTGGACCAGTAGTTAGCTCTGATCACTCACAGCTAGAGGTTCCTGATTGAAAACAACGTTAGACAGGGCCCTTCTGTGTGAAGTTTTCTTGTTCTCTCCATGTGTCTCTGACTTTCTTTTTACAATGCAAAGACGATGCACATCAGGTCAAACTGTGATTCTAGACTACCTGTAGGTGTGAGAGTGACAAAGACTGCTTGTTTGTGTCTGTATATCAGCCATTTAATTGACTGGCAAACTGTCCCAATCACACATGGATGGATGGATGGATGGATGGATGGATGGATGGATCCCCCTCCACTATACATGCATGGATTTTGTCCACCAGATGGCACATGTTTATAGCTGACATACATCAATGATCATATGATCTACAAAGAGCAGAGCAGTTTTCTCTGAAATTATATTTAATCACTTGTTGATTCATAATTTTGCAATCAGGTGTATTTTAAAAACTTACACTGACTTTTAAAATAGAAACAAGTTCAAGAACACTTGTTGAGTTTTTTGGCTCATAAACCGTCACTTTCGCTGGGAGTATTTGTATCATCTCAGTGTTGACAAGTGTTATCGAGTGAGACTTGAGCGTAAAACACACACACAGAACCACACAGTGCCAACTGTCCCCTGTGCCCTCAGCAGCTGTGGGTAGTCTTAGCGGAAGGATTTTCAAGGCCTTTGCCATTACCCCCACACCGACACAAACACACACACAGATATGCCCACACACAACTTAGACCGAACGGCAGTGCCTAAATAGAGAGCAGCAGACAAACTGCTGAGATGAGTGTAGCTTAGGGCTGGGCAATATATCAAACTTTTTTTAAAAAGATATATGGATATGTTTTCAAAACAGATAAAGGATTAGTAGTTCATGTTGATTTGAAGAAATTAGTGATGCATAAAATTGTTTTTTTTTTTTTTTTTCCATTATGCTGATATTTCCAAACTCATTTTAGCCGATACCAATACAGTCATACTTTCTTTTTATTGTGAAGAACACCAAATGCGCAAAGAAAGAATGAGTCAAGCAGAGCTGAGAGAGGAACTGTGGAGAAGAGACCTTACCACTGAAAATGTTCAGGGCTCATGATGACTGCCCTTGAGTGTGTCATGCCCTAGGCCAGCAGTCCCTAACCTTTTTTTGGCCCATGGCTTGGTTTCATGAGAGACAACATTTTCATGGACAGGCCATCAATGTGTGGGGGGTAAATACGGCAGAATAAAATCTAAGTACAGAAAAAATACAACTCATCATGATGCTGAATCAGTGGGCACGTGAGAATCACCTGTCACGGTAAACCCCTATTTTAATTAGGACTCCTGGCAAGGCTATCCATAAGGGGGGATAAGGGGGGGCAACCCTAAAAGGGGGCCTATGTAGGTCAGCAAAATCAAGGTTCATTGCAAAGTTAAGCTGTGATAACCATATAATTTTTTTAACCTAAATAATAACCACTCATATCAAAGCAAGAAAATTAGAATTTTATTTACTCATGCTGTAGCTGTTGATAAAGCCTTTTTCAACATATAAACCTCGTTTCTTAAAACAGAATTACCCTGTTACTGGTAATGTTAACAGTGTGGATGGGCACATTGACTAAACCCTTTGGAAAGTGTTGTCAAACTTCATAGCTGAGCCTTTAAGTGCACAAACATCAGGATGCCAGAAAATAGAGTAGAAAATATGAAATAACTGCAAGGGAAAAAATGATTGGAAAAGAATGGCAATATGGGTTAAAGTGGAAGTAGTTGACAGGAAAAAACTGTGAAAAGTGGTTACAGAGAGTAGAAGTAGAAGTGGCAAAAATGGGTTAACCAAGGCAAAAAGGGATAGAAATGAGCAGAAAAATTGCTGAAGTGGTTAGTAATTGGCAAAATTGGGTTAAAGGTGTCAATTATGATGAAAGGGTAGCGAGAATGGGATAGTAGTGACAAAAAAAGTGGAAAAATGGCAGAAACTGGTGAAAAGTGGCTAAAAAGTGACCCTAATAAGTAATTTAAATGCCAGAACCCAATAATAGCTTGACACACTTTTCAACTCCAAAATGAGGGAATTGTTAGCCAGGATGCTAGCACCAGTGCTACTGATCTAACATGCATGCATTGAGATCATCAATAAATCACCAATGATGAGGGCCCAATCAGGGTTTTTCAGGGGCCTAGCCAACTCTGTGGACAGCCCTGCCCTGGGTATCGTTTTTTACATGCAGCTTTCATTGTCTTTGCAGTTGGAGTCTCTATTTCTGTCTTCTCATTGAGCCTTTACCACACTGCAAAAAAGCTCTTCAGTGATGTTTGTTACTCATTTTAGCTAGCTTGTTATGGTGTACCACCGCTGTCAAAAGTCTGTATGCATAACCTTGACACTTTGTATCCGTGTTTGAAAACTTTGTGCGTAAATAAACGTTTTGTACCCCCCAAAAAATGGGTCAGCAAATTATGAGTGTTTTTATGTGAGTATGAATCTAAAAGCTACGACACCAAGCAGTCACGAATATGAATCTGATTTCTTTGCATACGAACTCGAGTCCTTGAGTACGAGGCGAAAAGCATTCAAATGACATCACCGGGGTCACAGGCAGGTGTAAAAGCGGGAGGTCCGTAACGTCACCCACGCCCTGCTGCTTAACGGCGAACACTATATGCAACAAAAAACATTCAATTTTGCCAGGAATAAAATGTATTGCCGCCGTATGTCAAGCTGTAGCATCAGCCCACGAGGTTGCAAGCTAAAGTTTTCTCATATGTAAAACAAGCGGTCAAGTTCTCGGTGTGAAAGGAGGAGGTTCATAACTCACCCACCCCCTGCCACTTAACGGCGAACGCTATTGAATCATAAGATTGAAAAGCCCTAAACAAATGCATTAGCACTATATGCTCACTTACGGGACTAAAACACATTGTAAATTGGCTTCAGTTGTTAATATTACTAAACTAATGTTGTAAAGTCACTGTAAATTAACATTGGTTGTTTATGAAGTATTACTAAAGTAATGTTCTGTAGTACTACACACAAGAATGGGCATATTTATATAGCATACAGCTAAAGCAGAACTTTTACACAGGGCTCAGCTGTCGACATTACTGACCGAAAATGCTTAACATATGGTGGCAATATATTATTTATTCCTGGCAAGACTGAATGTTTTTTGTTGCATATAGTGTTTGGCATTAAGCGGCAGGGGGTGGGTGACGTTACGAACCTCCTGCTTTCACACCAAGGGCTTGACCGCTCGTTTTACATATGAAAAAACTTTAGCTTGCGACCTCGTGGGCTGATGCTACAGCTTGTATGTGTTTAAAACAAATCTATATTATTATGAAATGTTAGCAAAATAATACTTAAAATGTCAATAAAATATCATGTTATTTACTTTACCTATGATGCCGAGTCGGAGCTAGCAGCAGCAGCAGCAGCAGCAGCGTCCCCATTGTCAGCCACCATTGTGCATGTGTGATCGGCGGAATCGGGGCTCGATTAGTCTCCCTATGACCTGCCTGTGACCCCGGTGACGTCATTTGAACGCTTTTTGCCTCGTACCCAAGGACTCGAGTTCGGATGCGTAGAAATCAGATTCATATTCGTGACTGCTTGAAGTCGTAGCTTTTAGATTCATACTCACATAAAAACACTCATAATTTGCTGACTCATATATACAAAACCATTTTTTGGGGGTACAAAGCATTTATTTACACACAAAGTTTTCAAACACGGATACAAAGTGTCAAAGTTATGCATACAGACTTTTGACAGTGATGGTACACCATAGCTTGTTGGCTTAATTCATGCGTATCATGTGACTGAGAAAAGTGTCTTGTGCCAACAGGTCAAAAGGCATAGACAGATGACAGAACGGAAGAGAATCTGGTTGTTTTTTCAAAATAAACTGTCTTTCAGACTCAAATAGTCATTAGAATGGAAATGAAATCTCTTTTATTCTCTCTGTGCCATTCTCTCTGAGTCCCAGTGACTCACGGACTAGATATTTAAGCTAACAAATATTGAGATATGATTGTCCATATCTCCCAGCACTAGTTCAGACATGACTTAGATAAGAATACAACTATTCAGAACGATGGAAACTCTTGGTTCTCTTTTATGCGGTCACTAATGCCAACATCAACTGTTGACGAAGGTCACATAATGTCTGGATTACAGTAAAGGGAAGAGGACAGTAGACATTAACACAACTGGCGCTTTTACTTCCATACTAGAGATACAACATAGCAACATTGTTATGTTGTATGTCAAGGATGTTGTAATCTCACTGACTGCAAAACAAATCTACCTTCTGGTACAAATAAAGTAACATGAACCTGAACCTGAACATAGGGTTTCATTCATTTTTTAGTTTTTATTTTAATAAATGATTTCTATTTTAATGTCTTTTTTTCTTTCTTTCTGATATGTTTTTAGTTTTCATTCTTCTTTTATCTTATCATTAGGCTCTGTTTTTGACATGCATGCTGTGATAGTTTTGTTTGTGACAATCTGTATCTGTTTTTATACCACTGTGTTTGCAAATGTCCAGGTAAAATCTGACCACAAGAAAGGAAGGTTTTTCCACAGACTGATATACTTGTATTTAGATCCATTGGCTTATTTTAGCAGAAGAGGAATTGTGTGATTTGGTCGTACCAAATTTAGTTTTGTTACTGTATATACAGTACATTCAATAAGTATTTACACCCCCTTCCCTTTTTCATTTCATGTTTCAGCCTGATGCTATAGTTGGAAAAAAAATGCTTCTATTCTCATTAATATACACTTAATATCCCATCAAGACAAAGTGAAAACAGAATTTTAAAAATGTTTGCAAATGTATGGAAATTAAAAACTGAAATATCATACTGATAGTATTCAGACCCTTTACAACAACTATTCAATCTTCAAAAATCAACAGGTGGACTCCAATCAAGATGTAGAAACATCTCAGCAATGATCAAGAGAAATGGGAGGAGCCTGAGCTTAATTTCAAGTGTTTTTGCAACAGGTCTGAATACTTGTGTCAATATGATATGAGTACTGAGTGTAGATTAATGAGGATAAGCATGTTTGTTTTTGTTTTTTTAACTGTAGCATCAGGCTGCAACAGCAGAATTGAAAAAAGTGAAGGCGGTCTGATTATTTTCTGAATGCACTGTATGAGGGCGATTAAGGAGTAACAGCTGAGTTTCAGACTTACAGTGAAGTGTTGCAATGATGACAACAGGAACAACACTTTAACACACTACTCAGGGTTTTTCCATAATTTACTCATGTTCCTTTGGTCAGCTTCAGACAAGCTTTGCTCTCATATCATGAGCAGCTATCCAATTAGAACATAATCAAAACAGAGTAAAACCTTTTATTTTAACACCATTGATTATCCACACATACACTGATCTTCCTTCTTTTGCCCACAAAAAGAGACAAGTATTATCTTTAGGGGCATTATTGGCCTTGTAATGACTCTGCATGCCTGTGTACATAGGCCAATGTCCATGAAGTGGGGGGCTGGGGTGAAATCCAAGCTGCAGCTCCTTTCCTGCATGTCAGCCCTCACTCTCTCCCCAATTTCTGACTCTTTCCACTGCCCTGTCCCTCTCATAAAGGCAGGGAAATAGCTCAATTACAGAAGTATTGTACCTAAATGACTTGTCCTCAAACATAATTATCAATAGCTTTGACATTACTTTCCTATACAGGGCTATATAATCGAGAGAGTTCATATATTTGGATTTCTTTAAAGCACAGAGAGTGGAGTCTTTGAGACCCTTTAGCACTATATGTCCTCAAATCTTCACAAAGTATAAAACAGGGATTCTTCTGATCAATAACCAATCTTGATCAATACCACTGACATCAGATAAAGTGTTGAATGTCCAGTTTCTGAATAATTTCAATTTGACTGAATTATCTCTTCTCTTTCATATTCCCTTTGTCACACATACACACACAAACTGTACACACTAACATGAATGTGCACAGTGCTTTAAATGAAACTGTAAAACATTGACAAAATAAAGCAGAGTAAATCATTTACTACGTAAGGATGTGTGTGTTATAAAGATTAGGGGACATATATATATGTAAGTCTGCTTATTAGAAGAGTTTCAAAACCATAATACATGTATCATATTTAATATTTATAAAGTTTTTACTAGATGAATTGTATCATATGAATTAGGTTCTCCAATGAATTCTGTTTTATAGCTATTTAAAATGAGGATAACCGCCACTATAATAAAGCACCAGATCCATCTTCTTTATAAATAGGCCCTTTGTTGCTGCTTTGACATCCTGGAATGTTGAGTAAAGATTTATTTTTCTTCTTCTTCCTCTTCTTCTTCTCTGTTGATGTGGCTGTTATATGACTTGGCACTTCCTTGCTGTAACATAACACCAACATTGTACAATTCAGTGAGTGTGCACGTATGCTCAAGCTAACTTTCAAAGTCCAAACGCTGATCTCGTCCCTGAGTGTGAAATCTCTGTTTGTCAGGTAAAGTCAGGTCATGCTGTCTTTACCAGAAGACGGGAAAAAAAAATAGGATCTGCTTAAATTGGGCATTTTGATCAGAGTAGTATATAAGTTAATCGTAATATAAGCCTTTTTTTTTTTTTTACATCAAACACGTATAACAATCGATTCTAAAGGTTGAAAAAGTACACAACTATTGTCCTCAAGTAAAAGTACAGTTACTCTGGTTAAAATTTACATAAGTAAAGTAAAATTATTGGTCTATAAATCTACTTAAGAAAAAGTAAAAGTGTTGAAGAGTTGTACAGTAAAATGTAAACTTTCCTTATTAGCAAAAACAACAAAAGAAAAGGCCAGATATGAATATCCATAGAGTAGGAAACAGTTTGGATCTCTGTCAAGTCCAAATATTTCCCATTTAGGCAGATATTAGTCCGTTTTTCTCTCATTTTTGCCCGCTTCTCACAGCGCAGACTTATGTGCTTTGAAGCCTGGAGGCGAGCAGCTGATTATTGTGTGTGTAGCTCCACCTTTTTGGTACGGGTAGGTAAGACTGGCATCCCTACGGAAGGGTGCCGAAAAGTGGGATGGTACAGGTCGTTCTTTTGGGACCCTTTCCAACTTTTGCTCTATGGAAACGCAAAAAAATGCGTGCTGTTCGGCACGAACTGAGCCGGACCGCTTGGTGGAAACAACCTATAATTCAGTGAATAACTTCAGACATGGTGCAAATGTGTCTCACATCAAAAACAACAATCCACCTGAAATGTAAGGAAACGAGCCCCAGCAGGGATCACTGTACAACGCATTCAAACAAAACTAAACACATCCAAAACACATCTAAACACTCTGCTCAAGGGCATGACTGGAAACTCAACACACACATCCTCTTGGATTTGAAATTGCAGTGGGCAGAGCTGTGATCAATTGACTCTCTACTGAGTTGAACTAACACTGATGGATCACCGCTGTCAGATAACTCCAACACTGAAATATTTAGCAACGCTCCAGTTTTTGCTGTGTCCTACAGCAGTTTTTGGATGTGATGTGGAGTTATTCTATCTTTGTGTTCTACTGTGTAGTCAACAGAGGTGGAAAAAGTATTGTACAAGTACCTTTTTTTCATTTAAGTCAGAAAATAAAATTTAGAAATAAATAAAAATAAATTTTCTCCCAATATGCCTCACAAATTTCAGGTTGGTTTTAGAGTCTTATATTGTCGAGTTTCTACTCTACTAAGGGTATATAGTATGATGGTATTCTGCTGTTTGTTGACCATGCCATATCTGTACAGCATGTCAAACAGTCTATCTTCCAAAAACACAAGATTCTAATCCTTGTACCTCAGAGTCAGAAAACTCCAAATTAACCCTTGAAACTTCTTTAAATTAACTGATATCAAATTAGTTTAATTAATATAAGCATAATTTTAAACGCTTAAGTCTTAAATTTTGCTCCTCAGTGTAATTTGTTGTTATGTTGTATGTACAAGTAAAAAAAATGACCCCTGAAGCGATTAATGAACTTGCTTGAATATGATTAAATTATGTTCTTATCATATATCGTATGGCTGTCCCCAGGGCTCAACTGGAGGTCCTGTATGAATAGGAACATACATTGCCTCCCATTTGGCCCAGTGCCAAACGATCACCTATGGTGTTGAAAGATGAATTCAGTGCAGAAGTGAAGAAGCTTGCAGTTCCTCGAGTGTCCAATTGAGGCTGACTTCAGAAGCAGCTGAGGTTACATTCACATCCCATGTTAACCCCTTAAAGCCTATTGTGTTATATTTGAGACATACTTTTATGAGACCTCTATCTGATCAACATGACTAATAAATTATTTAAAACCCTTCTGAATACAATCAGATAAATGATCAAAATGCCCTCCAGTGGATTATCAGTTGCCAAAAATGCCTAATGTATCAAATGTGAAAAAAATGGTGAAATTTTATTGCAATTTTTCTTTCTTTGTATTTTGGTAGAATGTTAAATATACATTTTAGCTCCAAAAAAAATCAAATTTTGGGGCAATTGTTTGAGTTATCAAGTTTTAAGGGGTTAAAGTGAGAATAGTAATAATGTTTTAACAGGAACCCACTCATTCCTTTTTTTAAATGGTTCGTCAGTTGAAATTTTTTGAAGTTATGAATAATCAAGGACATGGCTGATACGACATCATGGTGTAGCTGTTGTCAGGAGGCTCAAGGTACACCGTAGCGCCACCTCTTTGTCTGTTTCTGGGTTGATTTAAAGTTAGTCTGATACAGCATTTTCAGACTTTATCTAGTTTTATCTTCCAGTTTTACCTGAAAGTGCCAGCTCACAGAGCAACTTTTGAAATTCAGTTTCATCTGTTATAAGATCTTATTTAAACAATTAATCCAAATGAAATCTTACAGCAGATGAAATTGAATTTCTTTAACTTTACATACTAATTGGTGTTGTTTGGCCATACTTGCCTTGTCACCAGATTGAAAATACACTGAGGCCCTCTTGTCTGCACATTTATAGTTTTATTCAATACTCTTCTCCTTATTTCCTCTAATTTTCTCACTTGCAAATCTATTTCAAAATGAACAAGCTTTTCCAATTAAAGCTCCCAGGCTCTGGAGTAGTATCCTATTTCACACATCACATTGAAACAACTGCATAGTTTCTTTTGCTTTAAGTCATTCTGACTGCCCATAATTTGATTTTGCTCATGATTCTGCTTTCAGTTTATTTCCCTCTATTTTTGACTATTTCTCCTTGATTATTTTTCCCTTTAATTTTCAATTTTCTTCTTAGTGTTAGCACTACTTTATGATAAAATTGCTATATGTATATCAATACTCCTTTAACTGTTAATGACTGTAAACGCTGGAGGTTTGGGTCAAAGGACAGGGTCATTGTGAGTGCAATATCTCAAGAATGCTTTGAGAAATTTTCCTCAAACTTGCACAAATAACCAAAATGATTCAATGGTTAATATAATCAATTTTGGAGGTCAAAGTTCATGGTCATTTGGCCTCATGTTCATCCCGTGCTTGTGAACATAAAATTTCTTCATATTTCACACAAATGTCTTAATTCAGAAAAAAAACAGATTAGATTTTGGAGGTTGTTGATCAAAATTTGAGGTCACTGGGTCTGATATTCATCCTTTATTGTAAAATTTCTACAAACCACACCTGTCACTGTGCTTTAACTGCCATACAATTGTACACCTCACAAAGGCATATGGCAGCCGTGTGGTTGTTCTAAATTCTCTATTTATTTGGGCTTCTCTAGTTCGCTCCATTGTCCCTTGACAGCTGGAGAATCTATCTTTTCATGCATATGACTTTGCATTAACTTTTTAAGCCGTTATGGGTGCTTCTGATCACAAGCATTGTGCATGTTGGCACACCTTGCAGCTTAAGAGAAAACAGAAATAAAACAACTCAGCATGGTAGAGTACAGATTGTAGACAAGTGCTGTAGTAACCAAAATATCTATCTTATATTTCTATGTAGGCGAAAGTTGCTGGCAGAGATGGTAGAGGATGAGAAAGTCACAGCAGAGATTGCCCGTCTCGAGGAGGAGTTTCGGCGTCTAACAGAAGAAAACCGCACCCTGATGTCAGTCCACAACGAGCGAGCCCAGCAGCTGGAGACTCTCTGCCTGACCAGCCCCAGAACAACCCAAGACAACTCCTCATGACCACCGACCTCCGCAGGAACCTGAGACCTCCGTAAACATCCAGCTGGACATTCAGGCCAGGAAACCAACCAGAAATACAGACTCATTCCCCAAAACAACAGTCAGTGAATCAGATAAATCCAAAGAAAGGCTCTGTGTTTATCCTGAGTCATTTTTTTTTAACCACAGACTTGCTGTCATCATCAGTGTGAAGCTGTTAGAGTGATTCTGCCAAGCTAGGACACAAGGCCTTCTTTCTGGGTGCTGTTTTTATAACTTTGCTGGTCAATATTGCAATACCTCACAGTGTATTCATATAATATCTGTGACCAGATCTTCTGAAATCTGTCTCAGGTCTGGTGGAGACTCAGATAAGTTACCTGAGGTTTTAAGAGGGAGCCAAAGGTGGTACGTTGTGGTCCAAATGTTGCAGTTACATCCCTACTTTTTCCTCTTTTTGCCTGTCAAGTTCCTGTCACGCTAAAAGGGAAATGAGTGTTTTAGGCAGTGTCAGTGATCAGGGAATTGAAGCCATGCATGAGGAACAGTGAAAGAAGGGTGACTGTGTGTTTCACAATAAGCCTCTGCTGCAACACAACACTGTCAGAGTTGTACATTTCTTTTGATGTCTCATCCACCTGCAGGAGAGGAAGTATACAGCAAAGTAAACTGTTGCTTATTGTCCTTGTCTATTAATAAAACATATTTTATTTTAACTTCAGTGTCAGTTCCTCGGTTTCATTTCTCCAAGGCAACGCTGTTCTAACACCGCATTGCTTACATGGAAAAAGGAACTAGGTTTTTTTAATTTTCAGAAGGAGATTAGCTCACTCTGGAGTTATGAAACAGCCACCGGAGGCCAGTTTGACTCTGCCTGTCTTCCCCCTTCCTCCTTTAAATCATGTGACTGTGGCAACAGTGCTTTGTTGTGATGACAGCTCAACTTTTATGTACTTCTCTGTCTTTGGCTTTGACAGCAGGCTATTTAATGAGAAAAGGCATCAGTTATGCCTACTCTGACACTTTTAAAAGTGGAATTATCACAAGTCTGTTGTCATTCTATTGGTTGTGTGATAAGGCACTAAAAGGGCGACACATTTTAAAAATGTAAAGTCATATGAGGACAAAAACTCAGTTGTTGCATCAGAGCAGCTGTTAACTTTCTGTACCTCGTACAATAATGCATGCTCTTGCTCCGTCACTCTCTCCTTCACTCTCTCTCTCTGGCACAAACAGAAAAACACATACCAAAGACTGAGCTCACACAAAGATATGCTCATGCCTTGAAAAGTAGGCAGAGAATGAGAAAACATGTACTTCTAATTGCGCCATAAGTCGTTTTTCTTCCTGAAACTGGTAAAATGTGTACATTTCAAACTAAAAATGCTCTAAATCTTTGGTAAGTTGTAGCAACTCCACAGCTATGGACACAGACAATTGATGTTATCCTGTGTAAACTTGGGCTTATACTCCCAAACTCCACCTTAATCTCTGTATTGTGCTTCGGGGTAAATCTATACAAGTATTTTCTGGGAAAGAGCCTGTGAGTTTACCACACGGATCCAAGGGTGGGATTGGTATGGTCGGGAAAAACTGCTTGCTCACTCTATATCAGCAGGAGTGCATGAGTCAGCACTCGCTCTGTTACACCCAGAGTTGTTGCGACACACACACACACACAAACACCCACTCTCACACAGACAGTCTCTCTCCCTCTATTATCTCTCCCTCTCTCGCTCAAACACTCACACACAGGCCATATGACTGAGTCAAGCTCAGTTTTTAGTTTGTAGCCGAGTTGAGATAAGGCTTTCTGGGAAATGCAGCCTGTTGGACAGCATTCCAGTTAGAAATAACCATGTGGGCTCAACAGCTGGGACTTTCTGTAACGCTCTGAGACACTTGGATATAAAAAGTCATCTTTGTAAGGTAGGCATGTTTCTTCTCTTATTCTTATGTACAGAAAGTGTCCTAATAAAGAGGGAACAGTTTACTATGTCTGTTTATTTGTGTGTGTTATTATAGATGTCCCTGATGGCTGTGTCTGCCCCTCGGTCGTCTGTGTTTACGTTTGAGTCTACAGTTCATTCCTCCAATGTGCTGCTGCGTCTGGACGAGCAGCGTCGTCGTGACACGCTGTGTGATGTTACCGTGGTGGTGGAAGGTCAGAGTTTCAGAGCCCACCGCTCAGTGCTCGCTTCCTGCAGCGAGTACTTCACACAGAGGATCTCCTCTCTCACACAGCATGGAGCGGTTGTCAGTTTGCCACAGGAGGTGAGATGTCACCTGTTAATGCTGTACTGATAAAAAGTAGAAACACACAAACCACACAGTGTTGGAACAAATATGTGGAAAAGTGAAGTAAGAGGAGTACGTGAGCTGTATTTCCTCAACCAGTGTCTGATGGGAAGAGACTAGATGTATGATATCCACTGGATTTATAGGATTTTTGCTTTAATATTATCATGATCTTTCACTTGTATACACACAATTTGAAGTAGGGGTTTCATGGTACCAACATTTTAAGATTCGATACAACACTGGTAGAAAAAATATGTGCTTTGATACTACAGCAATGAAATATAATCAAATATAGGAAACCAATAGTGGGTCTTTTATTTTTTCTTTATGGGAAAAAATCACTGAAGAACTCCTGCACATTGTCTAAACCAGTGGTTCCCAAAGTGGGGGTCAGGATCCTTAGGAGGTCATGAGACAGTAGCAGGGGGTTGCGGGATGCTTTCTTTAAAGAAAAATAAATTTAGAATGATTTAAAGAGGCCTATTTGATTGGTTATTGTAAAAAAAAATCCTTAAAATGAGTTCAGTTAAAAAAAAAAAAAAACCTAAGCAAAAAATGAGATTTATGTACAAAAAAAGTCTTAAGATGTTGATCTACATGATTCTTTGTGCAACATTGTATGCTTTAACCACCTCCTGGGACAGTGGGGGTTATCTTTTGGTCACAGGCTGAAAAGTTTGGGAACCCTTTGGTCAAATCTGCTTAGCTATGTTGGCTTTGGGCGACTCTTCTTTTGATTTTTTAAAGATATTTTTGGGGCATTTCATGCCTTCATTTATAGAGGCAGACAGTGGATAGAGTCAAAAACAGGGATGAGAGAGTGGGGGAGAGACATGCGGGAAAGGAGCCACAGTTAGACTTGAAACCCACCTGTGTGTATGGAGCGTGCCTTAACCAGTAGGTCAACTGCGCTCCGTTTCTTGGGATCTTTTTTTTTCTTTTTTTTTAAGATTTATTTTTGGGCCTTTTCATGCCTTTATTTGATAGAGGAAGGACAGTGGATAGACTTGAAAACAGGGAAGAGAGTGGGGAGAGACATGGGGCAAGGGGCCACAAGCCAGATTCAAGCCCGGGCCACCCGCCTACATGGGTAGCGCCTTAAACCACTCGACCATCTGCGCTCCCCATTTCTTGGGATCTTTGATGGAAAAGTTCCTCTTTGAGGCACCTGTCTTACTGAAAAGATGTAGTTTTCTAAAGCCTTGGTGATTTTCAAAAACTACTGGTATGATATTACAGAAATCATAGTGTTTTCATATGCTGTATTGACAAATATCACATTTTTAAAATTTTGATTACCTTGTTCTGAAGGACGCATTGAAAATCTCTGTATTAAAGCTCCTGTCACGTTCTTTTGGGTTTGTTGATTTTGGTGCCCCCTGTAGTGAAAGAGTGATAGTTTATCTCTTTTCTATATGTGTTTAAGTAATTTTTTTCTGACAAAAATCCCATCATTCTTTGTTTAGAAGCAGGGCTGTCACACCATTATTATTAATCTTTTTTTTTTAAATACATGTTAATTACATTTTAGATCTTCAAAAGACATAAAAAGGAACATTTAAAAAAGCGAAAAAACAAACAAGCGGCTCACAAATTCAAATTCATACAAGTGGGAGGCTCAGAATGCACATCATAAACATGAAAGTACATGTTATTATGGAGATGTATGCTTTACATTATCTTTAAGGCAACGGCACACAGTGCTAATAATAACAATACAGAACAAATCCATCGTAGACTGTTTAAGGCACAGCTTTCATATCAAGGACATAAAACGTCTTGTGAGAATTGTGGAAATATTCAAACCAATGTATGACAGAAAGGGTTCCCATTTTCTCAGAAAAACGTCAACTTTACCAGTGAAATAGTCCAGAGGGACATAGTCAAGTATTACCCTCTGCTATTGTATCTTAGATGGATCTTCATCTGTAGCCCAGTTCAAGAGGATACACTTTCTTGCACAGACACTAAACATTTTGTAAAGTTTCCTCTTATATTTGTCAGTGATTAATGAGTTGTTATTTTACATTACACTTCTGTGATTTCAAGTATTTTGCATTCAAATATGTATATATATATATATATATATATATATATATATATATAGTGCTTAACAAATTTATTAGACCACCCTGACCCTAACCAAAGTAAGGTTTATGCCACAGCTGCCCTAAATTAACAGCATTGGTAATTACCAAAATCATTTTTTATGTTTCTGCAATGGTTAATACACCAATATGTAGAAGCTCTTTAACCCAAATGATATATATATATATATTTTTTTTTTTAAATAAAAATTTATTTTTGGCCTTTTTTGGATAGGACAGTGGATAGAGTTAGATACAGGGAAGAAAGCGGGGAGAGACATGCAGGGGATGGTGCCACGGGCCGGATTTGAACCCGGGTCGCCTGCATATATGGCACGTGCCTTAGCCACTCGACTACCGCCGCGCCCCAAATGATATTTTTAATGCTAAAATATAATTATTATTTTATCCATGAATTTTCAAATTTATTGATTTACAAAAAAACCTGAAAAAATAGTAAAGCACATTCATATTTCTTGATTGATATGTCAAATGATAGTTATTTACTTGCATTTCTGAAGAGAAAAATGAGTTTTAGTGGTTGAATGTTATGCTTGATTCATTTCTGACTTCTCAGAGAAGCCCAGTGAGCCGGCTCAGATTTGGGTGACATCAGTTTGAAATTCCTCATTCCTGTTCAAAATGGTAAAATGTCGTGAGCTCACTGAAAATGCAAGAGTCTGCATTAAAGAACTTCATGATGCTGGATGGTCTTTGAGACAAAAATTACAGGTGGTCTAATAAATTTGCACTGTATATATACATATATATATATATTTTATTTTATTTTTTATTTTTTGACTATTTTACTATCTTAAACCAAGGGTTTTTGACTTCCTGAAAATGAGGAACTTTGGGTAGATTGAAGAATATGACATAAACTTTACCACAAAAAGGAACTTGTTATGGATTAAAGAGGAAATAAGAGAAACAGTTAAAAGGTAAATGTTTGACATAAAATGGTTCAGATCATTTTTTACTTGTCGAATGAGCTGTCTGTATTTTTTCATGAAGTGAAATAAAACACTGAGGAGCAGTGGTGGACTTATTTTACATCTCTGTGGCTGTAGGAAGACGTTGCTTAACCAAAGTGACAATCAACCCTCTCCCTGATAGTCTCCTGTGCTTTTGTGGGTCATAGAGAGACACTGGTTTTGGTTTCGGTCTGTTTAATCACCATCTAAAAACTCCTCACAGAAGTTTTAAACATAAAAGTTTTGGGTTTCTAATGGTTTCAAGTACAAAATATATTCCTAAAAACAAAGACTTCGGCAGTTTTTCTACCTGAAGTTGTAAAGTGAAACAAATAAAAGTTAAAAGAAACAAGGTCAAGACATTTCTGGTGTTTTTAGCCTTTGAGATATAGTATGTCAGCAGTTTGAAGGTGGGTGCACATTAAAAAGACTCCTCAATTAGAGGAACTACTGTTATCCTGCTTTTTCCATTGCACTACCACAGAAATCTTGATTTATTTGCCATATATGGACGTTTTTATGCTGGTGGAGTTTTGGAGGATTTCTGAGCTTCATAACCTGGGCTTATAGTATGACTATCTGATAGAAGAGGATAGAATTAGAGACTACTTGCCTTCAAAACAAGTTACAGAATTAAAAATGTAAATTAATGCATTTTTTTCCTTCTTTCCCAGGTGACAGTCGCTGGCTTTGAACCCTTGCTGAAGTTTGCCTACACCTCCAAGCTCCTCTTTAGCAAAGATGACGTGTTAGATGTACGCAACGCAGCCTCCATTCTTGGTTTCAGAGACCTGGACGAGGCGTGTTTTGACTTCCTCCTCCCTAAGTTCTTCTCCAGTTCCCAGGGCTCTGGTCCCTTTCCAAGAAAGACCTGCTGTAAAAAGAAATGTGAGAGTCAATTATCAAAAGACACTGTAGACTGTGACGGTGTTTTGTTGGATGAGAAAGAAGTCAAACCAGTTGCTGAGTCACCGTTTCAGCAGGAAGTGGCTGTGCTGTGTAACAAATCTTTCAACGACCAAAGCCAGAGCACTTTAGGCACTCTAACACCTGTAGCTGAGGGGACGAATTACCTTTTTCACCAAGGTCCAAAGTATCGCAAGTTCCAGCAAGCCTGTGGGAAAGAAGCCTGTTTCCCAGAGAAAAGTGTGAACAATCCGGTCTCGGTTATCAGTAATGGCTGTGACCTCTCCTGCTCTCCATGCTGCAGCAGTAAGACTGAAAGTGAGGCTGAATTTCCTGGAAATTCTTCCTCATATCTTGTCAGACAGAGCCAATGTGGGGCTGATGACTCAAGCAAGTCTGAGATACAAGTCAAGACAACAGAGGCTGATACTGTTAAGAAGGAAAAGGATGAAATGCAGGAAAAATGGAGGGAAAAGGTAAAAGAAATGTGTATGGAGGAAGACATTAGTTTTCCAGACTTTTACAAAGTCACACCAGTCGCCTCAGGGCCAAGTACAAGGTCTTGTGAAGGGCCACCAGGGTTAATATTACACCATTGCCCCTTAAAGACCCTCAGTGACAGGCCTGCAATCAGTGGGTCAGTAGGGCACGAGACGTTAGTCATGGATTTTACAGAGGGTGAAAAAATGAAGGACTTTGGTGCTTTAGTACCCATCCATCAGGAGGAAAAGACAGAGCAGGGAAAGTCAGATGGTGAGATAGAAAGAGGTCAAACAGGCAGCATGGAGACAGCGGCCATGTTCCTGAATAATGCCAGAGAAAGGAGCACAGTGGAGAGGGAGGTGGCTGAGCACCTCGCACAGCGTTTGGGGTCTGACGGCCACTCATCTCAACCAAACTTACATCAAAGCTCCAATAAAAAAGGAAGCACATCTTTGGAGTGGCTCCACCTCAATATCAGCTCCACCACAAGTAGCGGGTGCCCCTTCTTCCAAGATCTGGACCGGGGAAAATGTCTATGGAAGGGGGCAGAGCTGTCTGAGTGCGAGGGGGCATCTCAGTCTGGAGTGTCGTCTTTTAACTCGGGAGAGGACGGAGACTCAGGAACGGAAACAGAGGGAGATAGTGAGGCCTCTGCGAGAGAGAAGGCCAGACAGGTGAGCAAGTTCAGCTCTGTTCTAGGGCTGTCTGATCACGGCAAAACTCATCATCATTATTACTTTGATACTCAGATCAACATTATTAAACCTGATTACAATGAGAACACTTGATAAACAAGCTTTCTTTTGTGATAGTGGTGATGAACTCTTGTTTATAACACTGAAACATTTACCATACATGACAAAGTAAGCTCAATATGGTATACAGCACAGTAATCATTTAATCTCAATCATCCTGCCTTCATGGTTGTCAGAAACTGGATTAATCGCTCAACACCACTTTGTTCTTTACATCTGCCATCCACCTACAGGTGTCAAGTTCATCTTGTACTAGAATTAATCTGCTTAAATAAACATCAGCAAGCTCAGCCTAACTGTAGATTACTTCACTTTGTTTGCGTTAGATAAGAGACTTTGGTACAGGGACAAAAAGGGGATGACAGCATGTGTTTGAGTGTGTGTGTAGTTGATTAGTTCAGAGTCCAGTTCAGCTGAAGTGACAGCTCAGCTTATTGAGTTACCAATGACTACTGGCAACACAAACAACACGTCAGAGGAACTTCTCCCACCGCTGTCCTTTCTGACTACTCCAATAAAGTGAAAGGACGAGCAGTGAATTCTAGATGAGGGGTGTTTCAGAGCAGAAACAGAGTTTATTTAACCAAAATAAAATACTACAGCATTTATTCTGCTTCAGTAAACAGGTGTGTGTAGATTTCCTGTCACACATTGACACCAGCACTTATCCAGTACCTGACCTCTGCTTTTGAACATTAACTCCTCGTATTTGAGGTGTAATCATTAACAGGATGGTGAAAATATAACTATCTTTGTTACATATCCTTTTTGAGTTTGAGGGTAGGCCTACCATCCTTTTCATGTTTGTTTGTTTTTTTCACTTAAGATAGCGCTGATTTTCATGTTTTACAAAAAAATTTCTTTGAATTTTTTCCCCCTTGAAATAGTTCTGTTCTCCTCTTGCTGAAGACATTTTTTTCTGATTGTTTTACATATTAAAACTCTCTTGAGTTTTTAACTGTTTTTTTTTAATGCCTTTTCGTGTCCTATAAAAGCAAACAAGATCATGAGCAAAAAGATTTGGTAACACTTTATTAACTGACAATCACTTAGTCACTTTAGAGTAATTACAAAGTAATTTCATGGTAATAAGTGTAATTCATTTCTCAAGTGTAATTCCTCATTCTCTGGTAGAATCAATGTGCCTTTAATGGACCTTGACACAAGGCCGTCTTCTTTTTTTTTAAATACGGAGAAATTACTTAGGAATTTTCAGGGAAGAACTCACTTTGATTGAGTGGGCTGATATGCAGAAGTTACGTACATGTTACTTGGTAATTATGAAGGAATGTATTACCAGGTATGACCTAAAATTACCTCAAAATTTTGAAGAAAGGCATTAAGCGATTACCTAAAAATTAGATGGGAATTGTGGGGGAAGCAGTCACTTTAATTAGGGGCTGCTATGCAGAAAATACCTAGAATTACGTATGAATTATGAAGGAAGTTTTTAAGAAATTATGAATGAAGACATTTTGAAATTACCTTAAATTTACTCAAAAATGATCCAGGAAGGTCTCTCTTTAGATAAAGAAATTACCAAGGAATTAACAAGGAACTTTTGTAGAAAAAAACTATCATTTTATTTCTAACAAATTACTTGGTAAATACACCTAATTACCAGAGAAATGTGATAGTTAATGCATTATTTCAAGGTAAGTACTTGATAATTACACCTTATTCTTGAGTTGACAGATGATTAAATGTATGAAATTACTATGGAATTACTCTAAAATTATGATGTAATTTTGCCCCACAAAAATAAAGTGTTATCAAATATTTTACCATTTCTATTTATATTAAAGCTCCCATTAAATTTGGCTTTGAATTTTTCACAATAAAGATAGCCATTATTGATGATATGTGACCACTAAAAGAAGCAGGGTGAGATTTTTCAAGATACTATACTACAAGCAAACAGTGAATAGCTTCCGCTTTGTCCACAGGGGGCACCAAAATCGACATGAACTGAGAGTTCCTGACAGAGTTTTTAACACTTTATGAATTAATGGAAGCAGCTCAAATCCTTCTGATAAGCCTGCTACTCTCAGTTAGTCTAATTTCTTTCTTGGGTGCCCACAGATGCAGTTGCCCTTCCCTGTTGACTGGATTATTGATCTGAGCAGAAATGACTTCCAGCAGCTCCTGAAGCAACAGGTGTTCACTCGTGAACAGCTGGAGTTTATCCATGACATGAGACGGCGCAGCAAGAACCGCCTCGCTGCTCAGCGGTGTCGCAAGAGGAAACTAGACTGCATTTATAACCTGCAGTGTGAAATCAACAAGCTGGTAAAACATCATTTAGTAGTTTAATTGGTGCATTTTTACTAATCCACTCTGAAGTTATTTTACTCAGAATTTGTATTCTTCATGTGTGTATCACAGAAAACAGAGAGGGAGAAACTGATCACAGAGAGGAGCCAGCTGAGCCAGCTGAAGTTGAAAACCTGTCACAATGTCTCCGCTTTGTGCCAGAAAGTCTGCAACGAAGCCAACCTGCAGCCAGAGCAGCTCCAGGTGTTAGCCAAATACACAACTCCAGACTGTCCACTGTCCGCTGTGTTCCCTCACATAGACACACTCCTTTTACAGCCTGAGCTGCAGCAGCGACTTCAGGCTTCACTCACAGCCTCCTCTGTGAGCCCTCATCAATACAGAGCATCAGAGGAGGCGTTGTCGAGCTCCAGCAAGGATACAGTCACAGGAGATGGTCAACATTAGGTTTAGAAATGACACTTAAAAGAACATTCAAGGGGCGATACAGCCTGTGGTAATACATCTGATGAGACCAAAGACTCCTACCTTATATGATACAGCATCTCAGGACATCAGCATTGACTGTGGCTGGATAGATGGAAATGATTTACACAATTTTTAATTCAGTCATACCAAAGTTTTAATGTAAAAATGAGACAGTTATGCATTCCAAGGGTCCAAAATCGCTCACTTTACCTTTCCAGACATTGTATCGTTTTAAATGTTCTCCTGTATTGTATGTTTCTAGCTTTGCAAATAGCTTTTTAACATTTTGTTAAAGTCAAAAGTACCTATGGACAAATCAACACAGTCAGAGTAAATAATGAAGAACTAAATTAGCAAAGGACAATCACACCTGCGGTGGTACAATATAAACAATCCTATATGAATAATGTGATTCTCTGCTGAGTAAACTCAGGGTAACTAACTCCTTACACTTGCTATACTTTATGCTTTTATTGTGAAACATTTTGGCACAGTTTGAAACAATAAGGTTCTCAGGTCATGATATCAGATTCAGCACACACATTACCTCTCACTGACAGTGTTGGTTCAAAACAACATTTGGCACAGACAGATCAGACTTGACGCAGCATGCCATGTTTACCTTCTGACTGTCAAATTTAAGGCTGTCATTGTGGCCTCCTGACCACGGTGACACAGCTCTCCTGGGCTGCACACACAACTCTCAGATCTTTATTTCACTCAACAAAACAAACCTCAAAAATTGACCTTAATATGTTCAATGTGTTTTGTAAACCCACAAACATTTATAGTATTTTTTGTACGTGAACAAAGTACAGTTGGAGGAGAAACGCTGCCTCATGGTGTGTAATGAAAACAGCAGAAATCAAAGCAGAGTGTGTTCTTTGTGTTACTCAGCCTGTTTATCCTTCACATCCTTATCTTTATTACAGTCAAGGGTGAAGAGAGCAATGTAGCTATAACTTTATTATAGTTACAGTGTGAGATGATTTATCTTTTATAATTTGAGGCTTGTATTATCAACAGCACACATTATTTTTACTTTTTTATGCATCTGATCTATTTCTCTGTTTTTCTGTTTAGCTTCGTCAATTATCTCCCTAAGAAAAAGCCTTCATTCTGCAATTATCGTACTTCGCAAAACTCTTGAATCCTCAGAATAATTATCTTTTTGATAATCATTATATGTATGAGAAAGCAGCAGGTTTTTTTATTTGAACACAATCTAAAAAGAATAATACCATACTAATATAAAAAGTACTGATTTTTTTCTAGGAATTGTTGTGAGACACTTAGAGAAGCAGTGGTTCTCAAACTTGTGGGCAGCCCCACCCCCACCCACCCACCCCAAACAAAGTATTGACTAAAAGGGACAAGCTTAACTTCATTTAAACACAGCAATAATTATCACATTTTACAGTATCAACATAAATTAAATCTGCTTTAATCAGTTATTTAACAGATCAGTGTTCAATTTTTTTTGTATTTCATATTTAGTCTCAGTCTTTAGATTAAAATAATTTTAGTTCAGTCAAGAAAAGAGTTTGAGTTTGTTAAGAAAAACACTATTTGCCATAATATTTTTTGTCTTTATTAGCAGTCATTAATTTGCTGTCATGGCTGTTATTTATGTTTGGTGGTGTGGTTGTTCTTGGATCCTCCTGCCCCTCCACAAGCCTATGTGGAAAGCAGGAACAGCACATGTTCCTGCTCTTCCTGTGCCTACAAGGAAAGTCTGAGGCAGGGAGGAAAGCAGCAATAAACCCAGAGCAGAGGCATCAGTGACAACAGAATTACAGTAATTAAGGCAGATATAGCATAGAGGAGGAGCTGGGGTGGAGGAGGGTTGCAAAAAGCAACTTGCAGTGGGAGCAGCAAAGCATAGCCAGGCTAGAGTAGTTTAAATAATGCAGCATGAGTGCAATTACCCAATGGTGAAGTGAATCAGCTGGCTGTCAGCTGACAAGGGCTGAGTGTGATCAGCTGATCTCAAATATATAGCAGCGTCTCTGATGCCTGCCTGAAATAGCCCTACCTTACTCCACTTTAAAGGTGCAGTGTGTAAAATCAAGCAACATTAGCAACATCAAACAGTCAGATTGTAGATTGCATTGCTTATTTCTGATAGTTAAAGTGCTAACCAGTGGAATTTTTGAAAACAGGTTTCTGTTATTTGCTTCCATTTGTGGTACTGTAGAAACATGAAGATAAAAAAAAAAAATCCAAGACGGCAGACTCCATGAAGGAGACCATTCCTATGTTTGAATAAAAGGCTTGTTATAAGTTAATAAAAAATGGGAAAATACTGTATATATTCAAGTAATTAAACACTAGATATTCAGATGGGCATATCTTTAAATATGGTTCATTTTTACCAGTTTGTGCCGCGAACTACTAGGCTAAATATTACACACTGCACCTTTAATCGAGGAAAACTCACAAACATTTTGGACCAGTTTTAAAGTCCTTACATTTTAGTCTTTAGTTGCAGTCAATATTTTTAGTCTATTTGGACTCATTTAATCAGCCAAATTGTAAAATTATTAGAAATGATAAACACTTGTATTGATAAAAGTCATAGAATTTGGAAAAGATAAAAAGATCAATAGCCAGTAATGTGGGAAAAGAAACTAATTTGTTTTGTCTTGAGATATTTTCAATTTTGCATCCCACAACTATGACTTAAACTTATAATTTTGATACTTTATCTCATATTTTCACCTTTTAAATTCACTGTTTTCATTTCAAGTCATATTTGACATTTTTAGCTCATTATTTTGAATTTTATCTCACTTTTGAACTCCTAACTTTGACTTTAATCCCATATTTTGAGATTTTTAGACCCTCTAATTAAAATTTCAACTCATATTTTGACCTTTAAAATTCCAAATTTAAAATTTTATCTCATAATTTGAGATAAAACTTTAAATAAAACATGACTGCAACTTTTAATTTCATAAATTTGCCTTTTAAAAACATTATTTTTAAATTTCATTTTGTGTTTTTACCCTATGAACTAATAAGAGTGGCATGTTATCTCAGTTTTTTTGCCTTTTTATTCGGACTTTTTCTCCTCGGGGTCATGCCACACAGCTTGAGAACTACTGTGTCAGAGGAAAGTGTCATCTGAGGTTGTGATGATGTCAAATGATGGTAAATGATAGGAGGTGTATGTATTTCTTTCTACAAAGCCAGATTCTCCTGTAAGATAACGCTGGTGCTTACTGCCCCCTAGTGGCATTGCACGCTAAGTCAAAGTTGTACAGATGTGTTTTTAATGCTTTTCTACTGTTTTTTACTGCACAAATCCTTTTCTATCATTTGACTATGATGTCTGCGTGGATTCCTGTGTTATTTAAGCCAAAATTACACTGAACAAATCAACATTAAAACATTTTTAAAAATATCTCCAAAGCTGTTTGTTATCTTCCTCCACTTATTAGAGAGGTGGTTAGTGCAGTGCAGTGTCATTTAGAAGCCATCAGTAAGGTTAATGAGATGTAAAATCTGTCAGCGTTCAGTGTGAGTGATGAATAGCTGAGCTCACAAGGTCTTCAGAGGACTCATCTCTCAACCTGGACAGATATATTAATGATTTAATACCTCGCTTAGCTTTTCATGTTTCTCTCTCCTGATTCTCAGCAGTCTCTTCAGCTCTCGGTTACTTTTCATTTACTTTCTAACTCCTTTTCTTTACTTTCTCACCCTCCTCTTTCTTTTTCTTTTATTCAAGTAGGCAAAAGCAGCTGTATCACCTCTGTTTCCTTCTCAAACATTACACTCAAGATGATTTTAAACCCAGACTAAGGTGTGTAATTCACCCTCAATGATGCTGCTCAATCTCCCTGATCATATAGAGAGACTTAAGGGGAAGATCAGCTCGCTCTAATAGATTTTGGCTCAGGGGAGTGGGAACAGAGAGTGGCTAAGGTCCAGAGGCTTAGAGATGAGAAATTGGTCCTGATAGAAGAGGTCATTAGCTCTGTGTTCACACGCTGTAATTAAGTTTTAAATCCAGTTATTCTCAAGTGGCTGCACCTCCCTTTAAGGCGCACATGTGTACCCAACAGTGCTTATCTGTAATGTTTTAGTTTAAGAGTTATGACCATCTTGTGACAATTGAGATGTCATTTATCATAAAAGATCTGTTAGTTTTATTCAGAGTAAAAGGGAAGTGAATTAATGAAAAAGAGAACTGTTTTTAAAGTGCTGTGTTCATAGTTTCCCAGCAGGTGGCAGCAGGTGAGCAAGAATTGGCAAAGAAAGCATACTGAACACAGGTAATAGCAATCACGTTGATTTCTTCCATTTAAACCAGATAAACACAGCTGGTCTGCTGATAGTTAACCTGGCTGTTTTTTTATTATCAAACAGAGAGCTACGAGGCATAATCTGTCTCCAAATTTCTCCAAAGCTGCTTAATTTGACCTTTCTGATGCTCCAGTTTACCTGCACTCCCTCCTGCAAAGCTGTTTGTGGCTGCAAAACTTAAATGTTGCCCATCTCGCCTGCCATGATCTTCCTTCACTCCCTTCTTTCTACCCGTTCCTTTGTCTGTCTTTCTCTCAGAGAAAATATGTGGGTGTCTTTTTTTCTGTGGGTGGTTCTCTGGCACAGCCTGAGAATCACAGCAAGCACAATATGTTGGGCTCATAATCCCAGTAATGAAGAGTTCGATTTGTGGCAGCTGCTGCCGTAGGAAGGGTTAACAAGCAAGAGCTTTGGGATTTTTCCCCAAAGAAATTAGAGTTTAATCTTGTTTTACTGATATATACATATATATATATATATATTTTTTTTTTTTTTTTTTTTTTTTTTTAAAGTATGATCAAGGCCACTCATAAGGGGGTATAAAGGGAAGTGCCCAGCCAAAGAGCCCAGCCAAACTGGGAGCCAATGGAGGTCAGCAAAATCACCTAAATTCTTAAATTAAGCTGGGGTAACTATATTTTATCTTAAACCTTATCAAAGCAACAAAAAATAAATGTTAAAGCTGTAGTACAATATATCCTTTTTCAGAATGTACACCCTGTTTTTTCAAAACAGAATTGCTTTTTTATTGTTAAGAATGTGGATGGGCACACTGAACTATGATTAAGAAAGTAATGTCAGGCTTCAGAGCAAAGCCATGATCTGCACAGACATCAGGATGCCAGAAAATAAAGTAGAAGAAACTGAGACATCTTTAATGGAAAAGAATTCAATAATTATAGAAAGACTAAAATAAATGGGTGAAAGTGGCAATGGATGCAGTGATGAATGGATGAATGCAGTGATGAATAGATGGATGAATTGATAGATACAGTAATGCATGGGTGGATGGATGGATGGAGTGATGGATGAAGGATTGATGGATGGATGGATGGATGAATGGATAGATGATGGATGATGGATGAATGGATGGATGGATGAAGGATTGATGGATGGATGGATGAATGGATAGATGATGGATGGATGGATGGATGGATGGATGAAGGATTGATGGATGGATGGATGGATGGATGGATGGATAGATGATGGATGGATGGATGGATAATGGATGAAGGGATTGATGAATGGATGGATGGATGAATAGATGGATGGATGGATGGATGGATGACGGATTGATGAATGGATGGATGATGGATGGATGAATGAAGGATTGATGGATGAAGGATTGATGGATGGATGATGGATGGATGGATGAAGGATGGATGGATGGATGAAGGATTGATGATAGATGGATAAATGGATGGATGGTAGATGGATGGATGCAGTGATAAATAGATGGATGAATAGATAGATACAGTGATGAATAGATGATTGATGGATGGATGGATGGATGGATGCAGCGATGAATAGATGGATGAATGGATGGATACAGAAATGAATGGATGGATGGATGAAGGATTGATGGATGGATGGATGAATGGATGGATGGATGAAGGATTGATGGATAGATGGATGAATGGATAGATACAGTGATGGATGGATGGATGCATGGATGGATGGATGGATGGATGAAGGATTGATGGATAGATGGATGAATGGATAGATGGATGAATGGATAGATACAGTGATGAAAAGATGGATGGATGGATGGATACAGCAATGCATAGATGGATGGATGCTTTAAGAATCCCTAAGGGAAAAAGTTGCAAAAAATAGCTAAAATGGGTGAAAAACATCAACAGTTGGTTAAAAAAAGGAAAAAATAAGTGGCAAAGAAGCGCAAAGGGCCAAACATAGGTTAAAAGTAGCACATATAAATGCCAAAATAACGACCACCATCCATCGGTGACATGTGGGGAAAAACGTGGAAAAGATTGATTAAAGTCCCAAAATGAAGTTGTGAAAAAAGCACAAAGACTTACAAATAAGTGGCAAAACATGGAGGGAAAACTGCAAAACTGGGTTAAAAGCGGCAGAAAACAGCAAAAAAGGGCCAATAAAGATGGGCGAAAATTGGTCAAATGTGGCAAAATAGTAACGTGACACGCTAGATGGATTTGTTTCACACATCTGCTTAACCTTCCATAGACGGTGTTTGGTAAAGGGCAGAGCCTTTGAAAAAAAAACTCGGAGGGGGTACTGGATGAATGTTCTGTGTGTCACATCTTTACAGGCCAATCAGAGCAACAAAACTTGTGATGTCGAAGCCTCAAACCGAAGTGCGCTTTAGCAACATCCACACTAATGTCTTCCGCCATTATTGCACCGGCCTCTTCTTGCTGCTTGCATACGTCACGACTCTCCCGTGCCCAAAAGTACTGCCCCTCATTGCTGATTGGTCCCGTCACTTTCTAACTGGGCCCAAATGGTTCAGATGGGAGCTTTGCAAGATGGATTCACCAGTGAGAAACACAGAAACAGGTGTATCCATCTGCTTTGCAAGGTTAACAAAATGGGGCAAAAGGGGAAAAGAATGGTTAAAAGTTGCAAATAGACAGGACAGTTTTTGCCATGGGTGACAAGTTGGGGGAAAAAATGGCAAAAAACAGTAACAATGGGTTAAAGGGGTCAATAGAAATGGGAAAAAATGGGTGGAGAGTGGGGGAAATAATGGCAAAAAAGGTGAATATGGGATAAAGTGGCGAAATTGGGCAAAAATAGGAAAAGAATGGTTAAAAGTTGCAAAAAGAAATGGCAAAAGTGGCAAAAATAGGCAAAAAAATTAGTGAAGGAGGTTAAAAAGTAAAACCCAAAATGATCATCAGAACCTAATAATAGCTTCACACACTATTCAGCTACAACTTAAGATAACTTTTAGCCAGGACAAATGCTAGCACCAATGCTACTGATCCAACACATGCACTGATATCGATAAATCACAGAAGAGCCTATTCTCTGGATTTTTCCAGGGGCCCAGAAAATTCTGTGGACTGGCTTGAACATGATTGGAATTCATAACAACATGCTCTTTAAAGCATCAATTTTAAGGGCAGTATTGGAGAATGGAGTTTGTTTTTCATTGGTTTTGCTTACTTTTAATGTAATTTTTTTAGTTTGATTAATTTCCAAATTGTCCAAAGTGGTTTTTAAAACCTTTCTGCATCATTTCATGGGTTTCTGGGAGTCATGTCTTTACAAGAGCCAAGAGCAGAGGACTGAATCTTATCCCAGGAGACAGAAATAATCCACTCAGTCATGTGCTTTTAATGAGCACCTGAGAATCCTGAACACACACACATTTTAGAAATATCCCTCACCGGTTGTAGGATTGTTCACTTCACGCCAAAAGTTAATAAACTTCAGTGCACCTTTGAGTCACTCATTAAACAGCTCATTTGTTTTTACTTCTTTGAAATAAATAATGTACAGGTACAAACAGCAAGTCAGCTGAAGATCACTTGTATGTCAAAGAAAGAAAGTAGGGTATTGTGCTGCAAAGAAAAACAGACGTGCATGTGTGATCCTGTGTGACTGTGGGGCATGCAGCCCTTTCTAAAGTTCACATCAGTTTACAAGTCTGCAGGGTGAGACCACAGTGGTGTCACATGATGAGCCAGGCAGACAATGTGAGGAAGTAATCCTGTGTGAAACGCTAACATCTGGGTTCATTAAGCCTTAATGTGCACAGTTTTTCAACTAAAACCAGGAACACACAAGAAAACTTGTTGAAATATGACTGCTGCAGCTGAGATCTGGTGTATAACTGTGCAAATACAACTAGACACAATTTGTTTTACAGACCTGTGTCTGATATATCTATAAGTTTGTGACAAAACCAAAGCTAACAGGTTAAATGTGGCCTCTGGTCCATTTTTAATTGGTCCTGCAGCTATTTTCTAAAAATAAAAACAGCTTCCGGCCTCTATTAGAACACAAAGCTTATGCTTGACTGTACTGTACTTCTGAGTTTTGACACTGGGTGGTGCTGTTCTGTTAGTTCTGTAAACAAACACTTTGATAAGCCAAAGCTGACACATTTCATCACTATATTGAGCAAGTAATATAAGTGATAAACATAATAACTAAAACAATGATACACTATATGGACAAAAGTATTTGGCCACGTGACCATTACACTTACAGGGACTGTAATGACATTGTATTCAAATACATGTACTTTAATATGGAGTTGGTCCCCATTTTGCAGCTTTAAGAGGCACCACATAATGCAGTCAGGCATCCTTTAAACCAAGACTCACCCATCTGACAGTCTAGCAGATAAATTTGATTCATCACTCCACAGAACACGTTTCCACTGCTCCACAGTCCAGTGTCATTGTGTTTTACATCACTTCATCTGATGCTTGGCATTGGACTTGGTGATGTGAGGCTTGCATGCAGCAGCCCAAATCATCAGTGACTGTGGAAACTTCACACTTGACTTCAAGCAATGTGGATTCTGTGCCTCTCCACTCCTCCTCCAGACTCTGGGACCTTGAAGAGTGGAGAGGCACAGAATCCATGTTGCTTGTAGTTCAGTGTGAAGATTCCACAGACAGTGATGATTTGGGCTGCCATGGCATCTGCTGGTGTTTGTCCACTGTGTTTTATGAAGTCCACAGTCAACGCAGCCATCTACCAGGACATTTTAGCCTCCATGCCACACTGCATTGATGCAGTAATTCATGCAAAAGGAAGCCCAACCAAGTATTGAGATCATAGAAATGAACATACTTTTCAGAAGCCTGACATTTCTGTTTAAAACAACCCGTTTTATATTGATCTTATGTAATATTCTATTTTTTGAGACACTGAATTTTGGGTTTTCTTATCTGTAGCCATAATCAACATTTCAAGAAATAAAGGTTTGAAATATTTCACTCTGTGTGTAACAAGTCTATTTAATATATGGGTTTCACTTTCAGAAAAAAAGAGACAAAAAATATTGAACTTTTTCATGTTATATTAATTTTTTGAGATGTACCTGTAGATATCTTTACATTTCATTTTAAGCTATGGTAAAAATAATTCAATTTTATCACATTGTTATTAAAGATAAGATAAACATTTATTAATCCTCAAAGGGTAAATTTGGTAATTACAGCTGCTCAAAGCTGAGGGTAAGTAATCAGCAAATATATAGTAAAAACAAAATGTAAACCATGAATGTTTGTAATACTTGCAATATTTAATTAAGAAATTAACACAAAAAAGAAAACCATAAAGTTCGGGAAAAATGAACCAACAATACTTCAATACAAGATGACAAAAAGTAGTGATAGAATAGTCTCATTTATATTTACAAATGTACACTGTCACTTTTGGAAGGATCCCTCCTCTACAGCCAACCACTGCATAAAAGAGAGCACACGCCATCCTACTATCATAGAATTCCGTGACAGAGTCCTGAAGGACCTCAGTCTCCTCAGCAGGTGCAGAAGTCTTTCCCCTTCTTGTACAGGACACTTGTATTGTCTGACATTTCCACTTTATTGTTGCGGGGAACACCCAGGTATTTTTTTATATGCCTCTACCCTCTTAATGTCCAGTCTCTGGATGTTAATTGGTGCAGTCTGGGTGCCAGCTGACAGATTACAAAACTGATGATAATCTGCCTGTACTCCACTGGAGGAGTCAAAGAACATGACCCACACAGGGCTGCCAGGGTTCTCCAGGTGAACCGTGGATCTGTACAGCAGGTAGATGTCGGCGTTATCCACCCTGATGTCTGGTTGGTAGGCGAGGCGCGGGGGGTGCAGGCTCAAGCTCACCAGGGTGCAGAGGTTGCTTAGGATGATCTCCTCCGTGGAATTCATCAGATGAAAGGTGAGGGCCACAGGTCTGAAGTGGCTCAGCTCCCTGAGGTGCAAAGTCTCCAAGTCAGGATCCTCTCTAGACTTGAGCTCAGGTTAAAGATGACCAGAAGCAGAGTCTGGGCTGATACCATCAGGACCTGTTAAAGAATGTACATTGTAGATTTATTGATCCCATAAAAAGTTCCATTTATTATTTACAGTTTCCCAAACAATGTTCATTGAAATCAATACTTCCATAAAAGATTGAAATTAAGGAAGTTTAAAATGTTAACATTATTAAGCGACTGGTTTCAGAGGTAAAGTCATTGAAATTAACAGTCAGATTCTCAAAATTTGGTTATGATCTTAAAACATGGCAGTATAACCTGAGAACATTTAAAATTTCCCACCAAAAGTGAAACGTCACAGCATTAAGAATACGGTGTATAGGTGGAGGCCTAACAATTAGACTTAAAAAAATCAGAAGTTGATGCTCACCTGCAAGCACCCTTTGCTGTCGAGAGCACGTTAGAGCAGCTTTGGCCTCTGATGGCTTCAGGTATCCAATGGTTAGTCGACGACCCAGGCTGAATCCTGGCTCAGCTTCCATTTAGAGATGAAGGGCATGGGGTCTTCTTATTGGATGAACACTGGGTGAGAGAAGAAGAAAATAGGTTCAGTTGTAGGCAAGGGTTCATATCCTCCTGTAGCCTATGGCCAGAGACAAGTCCAGAGCCACAAAAGGCTGACTTGTAGTTGCACTCTTTCTCCCTGGAAGACCGTCATTATGCTAGCTATAGCTCCATCTATTTTTTGCCTTGTTTCAACCTGTCAGCCAAATTACTTGGAAACATTGGGATGTACAGACAGATGAAAATATTGGGATCCAGTTAAGCATATTATGATAGTTGTAAAATAGCAACAAGTATCAAAAGTATCTAAAAAAGTTGTCCATTTTCCTAATCTTTGGGAACTTTGGACCAGTAGTTTTCGACTGGTCTAACCTCAGGACCTGCCACCTCCAAATGAAAAGATCATGACCAAAAATTTTGAAGAATTTCAGCCACACATATATATTAAATGCTGCAGTTTTGACCTTCAACTGGACAAAAAAAATAAATTGGGCAAAACAAAGATGTTTCAAACGTGCATCATTACAGCATCTGTACATCATGGTCACAACCAAGGTGGGCTTAAGTTAGAAATTATTTAGGTGAAATATGGCATGAGGGTGTCAAGTCCCAACTTCCTCTTACCTTCAGCTGTGGTCTCCAGCACGAAGATGCCTGGCTCAACTTCTCATGTGGACGGAAGAACCAAAGACCATCTCCTTGTAGAGGCCATGATTTTCAACAGCAGCAGTGCATCCCTGAAAATTTTGCCAAAATGCCCAATACTGCAGCAATGGGCATTTTGGCAACTTCTTAAGAACAGCAGAGATATACAAATACACAAAGGACTGAAAATATGACCAGTACAGTACACACATAAACAAGACAAGTTATTAGTATATGCCATGGCTTCTGGGTTTCATTATTAAAGTCTTCATCATCATTTCGTTATCTTCATATTGCTGGGTGACCGTGCAGGAGCAATAGAAACAAGGTCTGATGCCTCACTGGCTGTCACAATTCTCCCTCAGTGTTAGGCTGTTGTTCCTTCAAGAGCACTTTGAACGTTTTCGTTGCTGTTCCATAGTTTCCTTGAAAAACTTAACTGAACTTTGTCATGTTGTTGATCCAAGAGTACTTTGGGCCATTGTTGGTCAAAGTTTGCTTGAAAACACTTTGAGAATATTGTTTTTTGCCGTTGGTCCATTGTTGGTCCGAGATTCCTTGAAATCTCTTTGAGAATATCATTTTGATTGTTTTTTTTGCCGTTGGTCCATTGTTTGTCCAAGATTCCTTGAAAGCACTTTGAGAAAATCATTTTGCTGTTGTGCCATTGTTTCCTTTAAAGTATTTTGCCCACATGATTGATGTAGGAGCTCTATGAATTTTGTCGTTCGGTTGTTGGTTTCCCTTGAAAGTACATTGCTATCTCTTTATATGATTCTTTCTATAATTGTGTTGAACACATTTTATGTTTGTTTTGTAATGGACACATTTTTGTATCAGATGCATTTTTTAATATTGAGAAAGTCTGAATTGTTTTTCTTTTATTACACACATTGAATTAAGTTTGTTTTTTTCTTTCATTTGAAGTCATTGTTTATATTTTTTGGTAATATGAAAGACAGTTTTTTTCACTCATATTGAAAACACTTTGAACTTTGGTTGATAAGTTTGATTCTCTTTTTTTCATTTAGAACATTTTTTTAAAGTTTTTTCCATTTGAATTCAGTGGTTTTGTGACTTTTATTTTGCATTATACTGAACAAACATTGCTTTTTCACTCATCGTGAACAACAGTTTTAAACCCAGTTTAATTAAGGTATTTTCTATGTTGCACTTTTGTTTTTTGGTTTTGCTGGTAATTATTGTGGTTGTTGTAAGTGACCAACCATGCAGCATTGGGGAACTTAATAAATTTGACTCACCTGGTGATGGTGACCTACCTGCTACATGAAAGAAGTCTGACAAAAGAACCCTCTGTAGGGTGGAGGTAGACTCGTAGGTCAAGGAACTCTTTGCAGGTTTGACGTGGACCAAGAGGTCAAGGAAACCTCTGAATGGAGGTTGTGGACCAACAGGTCAAGGAAACCTCTGAAGGGAGGTAGTGGACCAACAGGCCAAGGAACCCTCTGAAGGGTTGAAGTGGACCCACAGGTCAGATGAACCATCCATTTGGACACCAACACAAGGCTGGCCAGTGGGGGCCCTCTGATTGTGGGTCAAAGTAACAATTAATCAGGTTGTGAATTCTTATTCACAGCAAAACACTAGAAAACACTATCATTGGCAGAATGAAATAAAAAGGCCCATTGCCAGCATAAATGCTTGTTTTGTATTAGCATTAGCAGAGTCAAATAAAAGGCTCATTTCCAGCATGAATGCTTGATTTGTATTACCATTAGCAGTGAAATAAAAAGAGCCACTGCCAGCATGAATGCTTGTTTTGTATTTAGTTTAGCAGTGAAATAAAAAAAGAGCCTTTTCCAGCATGAATGCTTGTTTTGTATTACCATTAGCAGTGAATTAAAAAAGAGCCATTGCCAGCATGAATGCTTGTTTTGTATTAGCATTAGCAGTGAAATAAAAAAAGCCATTGTCAGCATGAATGCTCGTTTTGTATGAGCATTAGCAGTGAATTAAAAAAGCGCCATTGCCAGCATGAATGCTTGTTTTGTATTAGCATTAGCAGTGAAATAAAAAAAGAGCCATTGCCAGCATGAATGCTTGTTTTGTATTAGCATTAGCAGAGTAAAATAAAAGGGCCATCTGCAAATAGAGAAAACAGTGACACATTCAACACTAACAGTAAAAAACCCCAACCTCCAATACCTGGTCAGCGGACATCTAAGTGTTCAGTCCTGATGGTCAAGTCCACATCTCAGGGTTAAAGATGACCAGAAGCACCTCGCATTTTGCCCAGTCCTTCAGGAGTCTGGGTTGATACCATCAGGACCTGTTAAGAATGTACATTGTAGATTTATTCATCAGATTTTGCATTGCATTTACTTTTAAGTGTGTGTGTGTGTGTGTGCGTGTGTGTGTGTGGGGGGGGGGCAAGGCCAGAGGAACCCTTTTTAGGGTGAAGGACCCAGAGGCCGGAGGAATCCTCTGAAGGGTGGAGGTGGACCCGGAGGCCAGAGGAAACTGTATGGTTGGAGGACAACCTGAAGGCCAGATGTACCCTCTATAGGGTGGAGGTGGACCCAGAGGCCAGATGAACCCTTCTGAAGGGTGGAGGAGAACCCAGAGGCCGGAGGAACCCTTTTTAGGTCGGAGGTGGACCCAGAGACCAGAGTAACCCTTCTGAAGGGTGGAGGAGAACCCGGAGGCCAGAGGAACCCTCTGAAGGGTGGAGCAGGACCCGGAGGCCAGAGGAACCCTTTGTAGGGTGGAGGAGGACCCGGAGGCCAAAGGAACCCTCTTTAGGGTGGAGCAGGACCCAGAGGCCGGAGGAACCCTTTTTAGAGTGGAGGAGGATCCGGAGGCCAGAGCAAACTTTTTGACAACCTGGAAGCCAAATGTATCCTCTATAGGGTGGAGGAGGACCCGGAGGCCGGAGGAACCTTCTGAAGGGTGTAGGAGGGCCTGGAGGCCAGAGGAACCCTCTTTATGGTGGAGCAGGACTGGGACTCCAAAGAAACCCTTTGTAGGGTGGAGGAGGACCCGGAGGCCAGAGGAACCCTTTTTTAGGGTGGAGGAGGACCCGGAGGCCAGAGAAACCCATTGTAGTGTGTAGAAGGACCCAGAGACCAGTGACTCTTTAAAGGGTGTAGGAGGACCCGGAGGCCGGAGGAACCCTCTTTAGGGTGGAGGTGGACCGTGACTCTGGAGAACCCCTCTGTAGGGTGGAGGAGGACCCGGAGGCCGGAGGAACCCTTTAAAAGGTGTAGGACGACCCGGGGGCCAGAGGAACCGTCCACCTGAACACCAGAACACTGCTAGCCGGCAGGGGCCCTCAGCTGGCGGGTCATAGTGCCAATCGACCAGGATGTGAATCTTAATTCACATCAAACAAATACCTAAATACACCCATCTTTGGATTTTGTCTTTTTTTTTTTTACATAGAATTCAATTTTTCAGTTTTTTTGTTATCCATGCACTTGCATTTTGCACACTTTTTACTGATGCCATCAAAAATATTGTTAAACATATTAAATAAAGTTTTTTATTTAGATGTAAACACGTTTTTTGGCTATTAATAGCATTTTGTGATGTTTGATATGTTGTTTGATTGAAAAGGTTGATTGTTTGAACTGCTTTTTAATTAGTTATTGTAAACACATTTTGTGACATCATTGTTTTGTTTAATTGAACACAGTTTTTCATTTGAATTCAGTGACTTGTGATTTTTCTTTTGTTATAATGAACACATTAGCTTTTTCACCCATATTGACCAACAACCTATTGAACTGTTGTTGTGCTGTTTAATTAAAGCACGTTTGTAATTTTGTTGTTGTTTTGGTGTTGTTGTTTATTATTGTTGTTATAAGTGACCAACCATGCAGCATTTAGGAACCGAATAAACTTGACCCACCTGGTGATGGTGACCTACCTGCTGCAGAATGGTGTAGCTGAAGGCTTCGGAAACCTCTCTGGAGTGAAGGTGGACTTGCCATTCAAGGAAACCTCCTGAGGGTGAAGGTGGACCCGCAGGTCAAGGTACCCTCTCTAGGATGAAAGTGGGACAACAGACCAAGGAACTTCTATAGGGAAGAGCGGACCAACAAGCCAAAGAACGCTCTGAAGGGTGGAAGTAGACCCACAAGTCAAGGAAACCTCTGAAGAGAAGTAGTGGACCAACAGGCCAAGAAACCCTCTGAAGGGTTGAAGTGGACCCACAGGTCAGATGAACCATCCACTTAGACAGCAGCACAAGGCTGGCCAGTGGGGGCCCTCCGATCGTGGATCAAATTAACAATCAGGTTGTGGAATTTAATGCACAGGAAAATACGATTAAACCTTAGCATTAGCAGAGTAAACAAAGGCCCATTTGTAGCATGGATGCTTGTTTTGTATTAGCATTAGCAGTGAAATGAAAAAGGCCCATTTCCAGCTTGAATGCATGTTTTGTATTAGTATTAGCGGTGAAATAAAAAAAGGGCCCATTTCCAGCAGGAATTCTCATTTTGTATTAGCATTAGTGGTGAAATAAAAAAAGGCCCGTTTCCAGCATGAATGCTCATTTTGTATTACCATTAGCAGTGAAATAAAAAAGAGACATTGCCAGCATGAATGCTCATTTTGTATTATCATTAGCAGTGAAATAAAAAAAGAGCCATTGTCAGCATGAATGCTCATTTTGTATTAGCATTAGCAGTGAAATAAAAAAGAGCCATTGCCAGCATGAATGCTTGTTTTGCATTAGCATTAGCAGTGAAATAAAAAAGAGCCATTGCCAGCATGAATGCTTGTTTTGTATTAACATTAGCAGAGTAAAATAAAAGGCCCATCTGCAAATAGAATAAAACTGACAAATTCAACACTGGGGTTTAAAATCACCAACCTCCAATACCTGGTCACTGGATATCTTAGTGTTCAGTGTTGATGGTCAGGGCAGGTGTGGGCAGGGTTCGCTGATAGGAAAACAGTCCCAGGATGATTGCTTGTTTTGTATTAACATTAGCAGTGTAAAATAAAAGGGCAAATTTTCAGCATGAAGGCTTGTTTTGTATTAGCATTAGCAGAGTGAAATAAAAAGGGCCCATGTCCAGCATGAATGCTTGTTTTGTATTAGCATTAGCAGAGTGAAATAAAAAAGCCTGTTTCCATCATATATACTCGTTTTGTATTAGCATTAGCAGAGTGAAATAAAAAGGGCCCATTGCCAGCATGAACGCTTGTTTTGCTATTACCATTAGCAGAGCAAAATAAAAAGGCCCTTTTCCATCATGAAAGCTTGTTTTGTATTACCATTAGCAGAGTGAAATAAAAAGGCCAATGTCCAGCACGAATGCTTGTTTTGTTTTACCATCAACAAGAAGAAAAAAGGGAAAGCTCCAGCTGGGGTCAGGGATGGTTGCCTTGGTTTTACAGATGGAAGTGTGTGAACTTCTGGTTTTAAACGGTGAAGGTTTTTCCAAATTTGCGTTGCAGAAATGACATTTTTGAACATTTATCCCATCTTAGTGTAAAATATAGAACTTTACGGTATACAGTTTTTTGTTTTAGCATTTTTTTTCATTGCAAAATCATTTTTTCATGTTTAAGAAGTGTTTAATCATTTGATTTAGCAGTATTTATTTGTTTTAGCAGTGTTTTACAATTTGTTTTGTTCCTTTTTGCATTCTGTTTTATTGTTTTAATGTACTTTTTAATGTAAAGTATGAACACACTGTTAGAAAGTTTCACTTGTTTTTTTAACATTGCTGTAATGAACACATCTGTTAAATTCATTTACATGGTGTTTCTTTTTTTTAATAGAACAGTTTGTTGATGTATTAAAGCCATTTTTTTTAACCTTTTCAGTGATATGACTGCTCCAGCGTGTTTCATAGCCAATAAATAAATGGGACTTACTTGAAGTAGGGTAAGGACACTGATGAAGACAGGTGGCACATACCTTTGAATCTTGGTGTAGCAGCAGATACCTTCCAAGTGATAAAGTCTCCGTCCATGGTCAAGATGTTGGTGTTGAGAATAACTTTGAAGACTAATGCTTTGACTTTGATGACTGGAGGTCCTGAGAAAAGAATAGAGGTGTCAACAAACCACTAAAATTAATTTTAAAGTTTGGAATAAATACAACACAAAACTAGGCACAATCATGTATTTTGATTTGATCTTGTTATTTCCAGCTCAGCTCCTACAGTAAGTGTAAAATACACTATTTACAAACAAGAGTTACATTCAAACTGATAAGGGCAAATAAATAAATAAATAAATAAATGCACAATTGAAACCTGTTCAAAATGCCATTTTTGACCTCACATCCATTAAAGCATAATGCATGCATTTTATTAGAGCTGGGTATCAATCTGGGCCTTTGCCTTGTAGTTGATCATTTCTACTATTATCCACTAGATGGCGTCATATTGACCATATTTGGCATATTTGGGGAGAAAAACATGCTAAACAGGAAAAAAAATGCATAAAAATCAATGTTGCTGCCACTAATTGACATATCTCAGGCTGTAATTATTGAACACAAAAAGCACTAAATGTTAGAAATTGAAAATAATTCATTTTTCTGTTTTGTTTTTTCATTAAAAAACATGATGGCATCATGACAAATAAATGTCAAAGGTTTTAAATCTATAAAAAAAACTAATGATATTTGATATCAATAATTAGGTTAGTTGTAGGTGAAAAAAAATGCTAGATGAAAGTAGAATAAAATATTGTGTTTTTTCATAGCTACCATATGAAAAGCACTTTTTTTGCACTTTGCAGCTTGAGATGGAGTATGTAAAATTGCAAAATATCAATAAATAATGCATAGAAATCAGTGTTGCTGCAAATCATTGACATATCCAAGTCTGTAACAAATTCAATACACAAAAAATACTTTGCACGTTGTATATTGAAAATTATTTGTTTAAAAAAAAAAAGTTTTCCTCTTTACACCCCCACATGGGTGGCCTTGCATAGAAAAATGACATATGGATTTTGATATTCAGTGATTCATTGCATCAAAAACACATACAAGTGAAGGATTTTATAGACATAAACAATTAGTTGAGCTTATGTTTATCTTTTTATCTCCATTTTCCTTTCAAGTTCCTGTGCATTGTATGGCAATGACCCTCATTTGAAAAAGTATTTTGAAAAGGGTTAAATACATTTGTTTCTTGCAAAAAAAAAAATCTACATTTTTAATCAAATATGATTAAAATTAAACTATATTAAATTGTATGCTCTTGAGTTCTTATGATGTTTAGTATTAGCAAAATTTATCATGGATTCCCTTTTGTTGTTGTTGTTGCTGTTATATGCTGGTGCTTTGTTTTGTTTGTGCCAAGTCAAAGAAATAATGTTTAAAAATGCTATACAAATAAGTTATAAAACAGCTTCTGTAAGTTCACTGTGCCACCACATGTCACGGCTGTTCCTTCGACTAAAATTTAAAAGCTTTGAATCTTTCAAAATAAAGTCCTACATCTATGAGGCTCTAGTCATCACTAAACAACTAAGGACATTTCTATTCAAAGAATTTAAACTGACAGATAAAGGATACAAAAGCTCTGAAGTCTCTTCTGACTGTTGCCTCTGAAATATCAGCCATAAAAGAAAATTACAGCAACACCAAAACCAATTGGAAAATAAAACACTCTTACCTGTAGAGTAGCATGACCCAGACTGACTGAGCAAGTCGGAGCAGCCGTTTTTTATATCCTGTTGCTCCTCCCACCGGAAGTTGTTAATCATAATTTTTTTGTAAAAAACGGATTTTCTCATAATTTAAACGTTATTTAAACTTTTAAACCCCCAACAATTTTACAGCATAATTTACTACATTTTGTCTTTTATTCTAAGTCGACAACAAAGTCATACTTGCCGAGAAAATGCATGAAACATACAAAGGAGTATTTTTTTTCAAACCCGGAAGCTATCATTTCGCGCCTTCCCGCCTATTTACAATGCGGAAATGCCTTACCTCGGGTTTCCCAGATTCACCTGCAGACGGGACATGGCGGGGTGAAAATGCAGCGTACCTGAACGTTGAGATAAACCTGTGTTAAAGTACGAAAATAGAGCATCGAGTTGAGCGACTTTGTTCTTGCGTTCTAAAACGGAGACGAAGGGAAGGATAGCGGCGAATTTTACCGGATGTTTATTAAACAAGTTTGGCGCGTGTCTGTGCGGAGGTGTGGACGTTTCCCTCGCAGCCCGCTGGACGCCACACAGGTGTGCAACAAAGATAGTTTGAGTTTGATAAATAAAATAGTAATTGTGAAGCCGCTTTGACTTCCTTATCTTCACTTCTCTAAGAATGCATTCAGAGTCAGTTAAAGGTAAGTTCTTATTAATCCCAGAGGAATGGAAGGCACCTGGCCTAAATTTCAAGTTTTATTTGCAAAGGGTCTGAATACTTCTGTCATTGTGATGTTTTAGTTTTGATTTTTCATTAATTTAAAAACAAAAACTAAAATCCTGTGTTCACTTTGTCTGTGTGTAGATTAATGAGACTATTTTTTTACTGCAGCACCAGGCAGCAATGTAACAAAATTTGAAAAGTGTAGGGGTTCTGTATACTTTCTGAATGCACTGTATTTTCAGTCACATTCACCTGATAATCCCACATGAACGTACGGATGTAGAACATAAAAAATGAGGCCAGCATTACTTGTTAAAAGTAAAAACCTGCCTATGTGGCAAGCCAATTTTGCTTAAGTTAGATTCAGTAACCCGTTTGCTTGGATTTGAGATTTTGCAGGGAAATCTGATTTAAAGGTACACTAGATACAGTCATGGTCAAAAGTATTGGCACCCCTGGAATTTTTTCAGAAATTACACCATTTCTCCCAGAAATTGTTGCCGTTAAAAAAATGTTTTTGGTATACACGTTTATTTTCTTTATGTGCATTGGAACGAACAACACAAAAAAGCAAAAGAAAAGAAGCCAAAATTGACATAATCTTACACAAAACTTAAAAAAATGGGCCGGACAAAATTGTTGGCAACCTCAACTTAGTATCTGGTTGCAGACCCTTGGGAAAAAATAACAGAAACCAATTGCTTCCTATAACCACCAACAAGCTTCTTACACCTCTCAACTGGAATTTAGGACCACTCTTCTTTTGCAAACTGCTCCAGGTCTCTTAGATTTGAAGAGTGCCTTCTTACAACAGCAATTCTGAGATCTCTCATAGGTGTTCAATGGGATTTAGATCTGGACTCATTGCTGGCCACTTCAGAACTCTCCAGCTTTGTCTACAACCATTTCTTGGTGCTTTTTGATGTTTCAGGTCATTGTCCTGCTGAACACCCATGACCTCTGACGCAGACCCAGCTTTCTGACACTAGGCCCTACATTGTGGCCCAAAATCTTTGGATAGTCTCCAGATTTCATGATTCCTTGCACACAGTCAAGGCACCCAGTGCCAGAGGCAGCAAAACAACCCCAAAACATCCTTGAACCTCCACCACGTTTGACTGTAGGTACTGTGTTCTTTTCTTTGTAGGCCTCATTCCGTTTTCCGTAAACAATAGAATGACGTGCTTTTCCATAAAGCTCTACCTTAGTCTCATCTGTCCACAAAATGTTCTCCCAGAAGGATTGAGGTTTACTCAGGTACATTTTTGCAAACTCCACTCTGGTTATTTTGTGTGTCTTTGTCAGCAGTGGGGTTCTCCTCGGTCTCCTGCCATAGCGCTTCATCTCATTCAGATTATGACGTATGGTCCGAGCTGATACTTTTGCACCCTGATTCTGCAGGACAGCCTGAATTTGTGTGGAAGTTGACTGAGGATGTTAATCCACCATTCCAGCTATCCTACATTTAATTTTTTTGTCAATTTTTCTCTTCTCTCCGCATCCAGGGAGATTAGCCACAGTTCCATGGGTTACAAACTTCTTGATTTTATTACGCACAGTGGACAAAGGAATTTCAAGATCTCTGAAGATGGTCTTGTAACCTTGAGATTGTTCATATTTTTCCACAATTTTGCTTCCTAAGTCCTCAGACAATCTCGGCTCTTTTTTCTCTCCTCCATGCTTGGTGTGACACACACAGGCACACAACACAAAGGTTGAGTCAACTATTATACATTCTAACTGGCTTCAGGTGTGATTTCTATATTGCCAGCACCTGTTACTGCCACAGGTGAGTTTAAATGAGCATCACATGCTTGAGATAAAATGATTTATCCACAGTTTTAAAAGGGTGCCAGTAATTTTGTCTGACCCATTTTTTGAGTTTTGTGTAAAATTATGTAAATGTTGGCATTTTCCTTCAGTCTTTTTTTTTGTGTTGTTCCAATTCACACGAATGAAATAAACAGGTGTATACCCAAAACATTTGTAATTGCAGGAATTTCTGGGAGAAATGGTGTTATTTTCTGGAAAAATTCCAAGGGTGCCAATACTTTTGTCCATGACCGTAGATGTGTTTTCGCACTAAAATGACTCATATATATATATATACTGTATATTTAGTTGAATTCTTAATTACTCTAAATATTTCCGACACTTGTGAAGGAAAATAAGGTGATGTAGTTTTGATATTTTTAAGTTTTTATTTGATATACTGAATGTAAAGTTTATAATGCTTTTAACCGGCTGTAATCTAATAACATGTATCAATAGTGCTGCACATGGGCCCCTGTCACATAAAAAAAAAACAATTACAGAAACATATGAAACAGTTAGAGACATTTCCATGCACTTACGGCTATCAGTGGAAATCAGAACGGACATAATGCGATGATATTTGACCTAGCTTTGGCACATTTTTAAGTAAATATCCGCTTATACCAGGACATAAAACCATATCTGCCCTTAAGTTTCAGAGACTAAAAGAGGACTCCCTGAGAACAAGGGTTAAGATGGCTTTCCTATAAAGACTTACAGATGCACCAAAAAAAGGAAAAAACAGAGTCACATCAATGCAACCAGAGTCAATTTGTTGTGAATTTAACTGCTTATGTGGGTGTGCTGTGGGGCCTGTTCAGGTTTGTGAAATGTGCAGTTTGGCTGAATCAGAGAAGCAGAGGAAGAGGGAGGTAGGTGACATTTAAAAGGAAGACATCCACGCTGAGCGAAGATGAACACTCAGATAAAAGAAGAAACAGTTACATGTAATGAAGGTAAAAGAGTAAAGGTGCAAAGAGGGCATGGAGAATTAAAAACTCGAGCATACATGTTTGTTTGATCACTGTGTGTACATTTATCTCTGTATGGCTGTCAGTAAAGCAAGAAATAGCTTCTCACATGTTTGAGGCTACCCATAAAAAAAGACTTGATCCAGTTACCATGGAAACCGAGGGTTCGACTCTGGCAGGCAAACTCACAAGAAAGTCCGGTTTACATCCAGACAATCAGCGCTCCTTTCCTTCAGATACAGAAAAAAATAACACCCACTCTCCTCCATTACCAAACAAACCACCAAACGTGTGACAAACCTTTCATCACCAAAAACCGGACTTCTCCAGCAGCTGCCCACAGGCTGAGGACGAGTTTTAACCACGCACACTCCAGGCTGTTTGTGTGTCTATACGTGTTAGTTTCATTTCCTTTGCAGCTGCTAGCCCTGCAACAAGTCGTTGCTATTAATAGTGATGCATTGTTACTTAATTTTCCTGCTTTAATAAGGCTAACACTGCTGTGAGGAATACTTCAGCAGACTGACATAACAAACTAACCAGCATTACATAAAAGTGTTTCATAAACATTCACTGTAAATAAATTAATCATAGAAATAAGTAATGCATGTGCAAATTCACATAATGGCACTGAAGCCATCTGTACAGGGTCCACTCAAAGTCATCAACACTGCTTTCATTTGCTCCTGAAAGAGAGCAGCCACAGCAACACTATCAGATGTACGGAAGCCCAAAAAGGACATGCATCCCTACATTTGATTTATTCTGTTTTTGAGAGATTTCATTTGTCTCATAATCACAGGATAACAAGGCTGGTTTCCCATTCATTAAGATCAGAAAAAAGTAAGGCTGGATAAATATCAGACAGTTTTTTTCAAATCTTAACCAATTAACTCAGACACAAGATCTCACAGAAACTTTTTATCAAACGTGACTTCAGAAAATCAAAAAGATCATCATGAAGAAGATCATCCTTAGCTGGCTGTCTTGGTTGACTTTGCAGCAATAAAAAAAAAAAAAATGAAAAGAAATATGGATGAATCCAGGCTGAGATGATGCTTTCCCTGTATTTACGTTGGTGAGCTGCGAAAGTACTTATCTGATTATTCTACCCAGCCTGGCACCCTCAAGGGATATGGAGAGGTATTCCTACAATTTCCAATTCCCAATCAGGTAGACTCTGACTCAATCATATTACGCCACACACATAAAGATAATTTTGACAAATAATTGTGACAAGCCTTTACCCCCCCCCCCCCAAAAAAAAAGTGTGGGCAAATTTGACCCAAAATTGGGCCTGAAATCATCCCAATGTGACACATCATGAGAAAAACAGCATGCTATCTTAAGAAAATGAGACAAATAAGTGGCATTCTTGAGCCAGTGACCAAAATGTACTCACTTTCAGAGGGAAAACGAGTTAAAATGAAAAAATTTACAAATATTTGTACACTTTGGGCTTCTGTACTTCTGTGCCAGAAATAGCAAAGAACAGAATTAACAGTTGAATCAGACTTTTTATTTTAAGTCTGGTATGGTCAGGCCAGACAAACTATTTCAACACTAGAACCGCTGGGGATCTCTACATATCCTGAACAGCCGGCAGGTCAAACTGACCCGTTATTAAAGCGCACTGATCAAGAGCATTTATTTAAATGCAGACAATGAACAGCTTGTTGACCACAAAAAGCGCCCTAGATCACTGACGGATGATGATGTCTCGCAAATAAAATTGTCTTAGGACTGATTGCTCAGTCCTAACACTTCCCAACATCAGATTTTTTTTTCATTTAAAGCACTGAGCATTTCTTTTGCCATTTCACATAATTAATCTCTTTTTTTAGCTTGTGGTATCCATGCTGAAGTTTGATCCATAACTTCTGATTAGGTAGTGCAGCAACAGAGAGTATTCCCATTGCAGCATCTATTGCTGATCTGGTGTGAAATTAAACAGGGAAAATCAATGGTTTCTTATGGGGTAAATTTAACCGGCTTGGTGGTTCTAGGTATAACTGACCATTTATCAAATTTAGATTATGCATACATTTTTATGACATGCGACAGAAAGAACTTTAAGGAAAAGTCAACGACTGACAGACTTTAAAATTTTATCAATATAAAGCCTTCGGTAAATGTGACCCCATGGCCGTTCTAGTGTTAAAAGGACCAAGTAAGCTTACAGTGATAAAAGGAACACCCCCAAAATGATGCTTTGATACATTAAAGCTCCTGTGAGGAGTTTTTAGATGGTTATGAAACAGACAAAATTCAATGATGATACCTCTTTATGACCTACAAAAGAATACATAGCCATAAATAACAAGACTGATCATTTCAACATAGTAATTTCAAAGCTTGTAATCACCTCCATGTGGTAGGTGTCAGAGAAAGAGGCACAACACTGAGTCGGGATGCACAATTGCGTCTGTATTAGCCAACATTTGGGGCTTTTCCATTACAAGGCTCGACTTGGTTTGACCCGACACGGCAGCCCATCACTGCAGGGGATTTGCTTTTTCACCATAACTGTGCTACCCGTTTTAGGGCGCATCTAGAGCTGATGACGTGGTGTTTTGAGCCCATCTTCATCTCATCCACAGTCTGATCTCTACAATGTCAGGTCTGATTGACTTTACATCATTTTAAGCAAAACTCAAACTGTATGCCAACAGCGCCGCATGCCGCTCTTTTCCCATTCTCTTTCTTTCTGCAATCAATGGATGAACAATACTTATGCTTATCAAAAAAGGATGTTCCTGCATAGAAGTTAAATAACAGTCTTCTGATGATTGATTTATGGGTCTCAGGATATTACAGAAAGAACACAATCATATTTTAGGATTGGGCAAAGGGAACGGCATGCTTAACTAGCACCAGTTAACACGTTAAAGACTGTCTTTATCATGGGCTAAATGTGTCGAACATGTACAGCATTTTATTCTTAAAGTCAGGAACTTGTCTATAAGAAGGGGAAAAGGTTTAACTTTTGCTATTAGTGGGTACGGAAAAAGTTGTAATACTGGATGTGCACTTTGTCCTTCTTGATTTCACTTGTCAGTGTGAGAACTCAGGCGGTGCGCAACTATCGGACCACAGCATAAGCACATGAATCTTGAGTTTTGGTCGTTTTCATAAACATTTCAGTTATACAGCAAATGCTGACATTAGACAACCACTGTTAAGGAGTTGCAGCCCCAGCAGAGGCACGTAACACATATCTCCCAGTGGGCTGAAAGCAGAAGGGTGTAAATCAACCCCCACAAATCACACCCTGTGATGTCGCCAGGCTACGCTTGGAGTCGGGGCAGGCTCACTTTGAGCAAAACCATTATCGGCATGGCCTGGCACAGCCAAACCAGTGAATGAAAAGTAAATTAGCATGGCTGGGTCTGGCTTGGCTTAGTGGAAAAAGCCCCAATAGACCTTTTTGACAAAGCAAATAATGTGGGCATGAACTAATGCTATAAGCAGATGTTTATCTGTTATATTGTAACAGTGTAATTCAGTGCACTTAGCACTTCTAACAGCCGATTTAGTGAAAGAATGTATCATGGGGCAGAAAATGTGACCTGTCTGAATTCTGTTGTTGTGGTTAAACATAAGAGAAAAGAACAGCATGTGGGAATGCTGCACCAAAAGAAGTAAAGAAAAAAAATATCTGTATCACTATCAGCCCTGATTTTTACTATCAGTGCATCTCTACAGCAGAGACGATCTTTGTTTATGTTTTCCATGGCAAAGATTTAAATTCAGAGATACACCTGGTTGCACTTTCACTTTTTCCACAGGAGGGCGCTACAGTCAACGTGAAACAAAAAGTTCCTCACAGGAGCTTTAAGTAATGATGTCAAAAACAGTGTTAGGGCTGTCTGATGCTATACTTTGCTGCCATTGGGCCAAAACTTCCAGTCTCCAAAAATCACCATTTTCAGGGATGTAAATTAATCAGTCAATTAATTTTAACACTTTAAACATATTGTCGACACTTCTTAATGTTTAAAACTTGTAAAACTAACTGGCAGATGTAAACCAACAGCACTGAAAAAATAACTAAAATAAAGAAAAATGGAGATAGGAGGTTTTGGCCTGACACCAGCTGCTTGTTTGAAGGCTAAAAACATAAAAGCTCACAGTATTTTAAGTTACAAAAGTCTGTAAAATTGATGTTCAGCATCGAGTCCACCAGAAAATGCAGCAAACTAAAATATTCATCTCCTTTATGGAACAAAGAAGCCAAACTCCTTCCCATGTACACTTCCTTGAAAGTCCTTTTGACATGCCTGTCTGTCTTTGCCCATTGTTGTCCATCTAGGTCTATATTCTCTCCAGAGACTGATTGATTATTTGAGACAGCCAGAGCAGCTGGACTGCTTGTTGTAGTCAAAGTGTGGTGAAATAGTATCTGGTATTACACTTTTCAGGATTTCATTCTCTGTGGCCATGATGTGCTTGACTAGGAAGTTTGCAGCTTCACTGATGTTGAGATTGTCCTAAAAAGACAGAAAATTACAATTAATGATTTCAGAGTAATGTTTTTTTCCCCAATATGTAGGAAAGACTGTGAAACACTCATATGAACAACAACAACAAAAAAAGTTTAAAGTAAACCACATAGACATGGACCTTTAAGACCTTTAAGATTTTACAGGACCACTCTGTAGAGTTTAACTTTATATATTTGGCTGATTGAAGAAAGCAGTACAGATATCTCCAAAGTTATCCAAAAGAAAGCAAGATAAGTTTAAAACTCTCTGTTGTCCACTCTCTGCTAATTGCCATGTTTTATTTGCCCTAAACTCATTTCTTCCTATCAAAACAATTTCAATTTGTAGTTAGTATGAAAGGAAATATACTGATCCACCTGCTATTAATCAAACTTTAATGACCAAACTTTATTTGCATAGCACATTTGAAGCTACAAAATGTAGCACAAAGTGTTCCACATGGACAGAAAATCAATTATAGCCATTACTATTCATGTAAACTAAAGGTTTCAACATAAGACATTAATTAAGGAGGGAATAAGTAAGTTAATAAATCAGTAAATGAGAGATAGAGGTTAAGATGATCAGAAAACAAGTAAAAAAACAAGCTGAAATGTTAGATGAATGATAATTAGAAAAAGAAAGTTCAAGAGACAAAATAGATGCAATCAAAAGTGATTCAAGTGTCTTTAAATATTTTGATCTGATGTGAGCATGACACAGTTACATGTAGATTCGCATGTGAAAATTCATATCTTTGCAATAAAAATCTGTCAAAAGTGCTTCAATTTGTCACAAACTTAGACCTCCATACATGTCCCCAAATATATTAATTTATCAATACATATAAAGTTGTTTTTTTCTTTCTATTAAAGATGCTGTCTTGTAAGCCTTGTTTACGGCTCAGCTTATTGTTTCTGCATGACGCTGAGATTCAGTTATATCTAAATTAAATCAAATCAGTCTTCATTTAGATCATTTAATTGTCACTTTTGTTCTTTTTTATTGTCCAGCTTTATAAGGTATCATGGAAGGTGGGAAAATGACAGCAAAGTATGCATTTCTGAGTATGTTTACGTATGTTTTATGACCAAAAAATTGCTATTTCAAACTTTAAAATGATCAGAGTAGATCAAATTTATTGTGAATCAATGCTTATGTTGCTGAATTGGCTACTTTAAATATGAACTGTAAATAAACCAGATGGCAAACTTTGTATTTATGATGTAAATATTTTTCCAAAAACTTGTTTCTAAGTTCTCATTTAAACACTCACCTTACATATAAATATAAGTAATTGGACACTGACCTGATGAACATCATGATATGCATTTAGGCTCTGGTCAGTGAAAGGATTGAGCTTGGGTTTGTTTGGATGTTTAAAGCAAAAGGTAACCAGTAAGCTAACAGCTTCATGTGAACAGTGCAGTGTGTGCACGCTGCACCTTAATGTGTTTGCCACCACTTCATATGGGTGCTGTAAACACTGTTTTCTAATTGCTTTAAAAGAAAGACGTGTATGTCTGTTTGCACACCAGCCTCTGACACCTCTCACCGAACCTGCACCCTATGACCTCTGACCTTCAGAATGTCGAGTCTCGATGTCACCTGAACATCGGCACACTTCTGCTGCTGTGACATGTTACTGTCAACAGGTCATAAGTGAATGGGGACAACATTTCAACACCTTATCGATCCAAAAGTGCTGATAAAATAAAGAATTTGATAACAGGTTAATTCAAACTGCAATGCATCATTCAGACTCACAGACAGATTCAGATGTCCATCCCTGTAAATGTTCAACACAAAATTGTTTTTTCAAATTTCTATAATATTTTCAATGGCAGCCAAAACCTTGTGTTTCAGACCAAATATTTTTATTTTGGGGAAATATTGGATGAACTCTGTGTTGACTTTTATTCCACAGCACAGAACTAAAAAGAGCATGGCAGTTTGAAATAAATATCTTAATCAGCACTAGTTTGATAAAGCATCAAAATGTCAAGCCAATTAAAAAGAATAGTGTGACTCTATTCAATTTATCAAATAACTTATATTAAAGCAAAATTAACTTTAGGATGTTGTTTGTGAACACAAATATGAAAAAGACAAACTTTTACTTAACACCTTTCTTTCCAACAAGTTGTTCTGTCATGCTCAGAAACTTTATCTCGCTGAGCCACTTTCCATGAGCATATGAAATTCCATTTGGCTCTGTGGGGATGTGTTTCACGGACTGAAGTGACCTGAGTGGGAGAAGATCTCCACTGACTGTATCAGCCACTTTCTGCAGAGGCCTACTTTGCACATTCATTATCAGGTTGATAATTAAGGCATAACTGGAGTACATTAAGGACCTATGCACTTACTCATGTCTTGGCTGACAGTTACATAAGACGATTAAAACCACTTGTGTCTTTTAGTTAAATAAGAGACTACAGCCAGGAGGCTGTTAGCTTAACTTACCAGAAAGACTGGAAGCTAGATGAGCTCTGCTTGAAAATTGAAAGATAGTCAGTCAGGCAGTCTGTCCATCTGAGGCCAAAAAGTTGATTTAGTTTATAGTATATCTGTATTTCAATTAAAGGCCTATTTGTGAAGAAATACAATATTCTATATATCTTACAGGGGCATAGGTAGCCTCTTAGCTCAGTACAAGACTCCTGAAGACTTGTCACCCTTCATCTCTCTAGATGACGTTAGCAGGTCTGCAGGACTGAGTAAATTCTAATAAGGATTACTTTATGCCTGGTAAAGCTGTTCAACTTTAGGAAAAAAGCACTGTTCTGTAAAGTAAGGGGATTGTACTCAGTGTATGTAGGAATTTTCTGATGATAAATGCAGTGCACAGGTGCATTTAGAGCTTTAAAATGCCGACTTTTCTCTATTCTGATTCATTCCTTATGGCTACCCCCCCACTTCCTCCAACATACATTTGGGATCAGGTGATTGCAAACAACCAATTGGAATACACACTTTTTTTAACCAGCAGATGGCGGTATCAAAGTTTGCCTTCTCCTGTTCAATGCCAGTAGCTGAAACATTAGCTCTTCTCCTGGTCACTTAAAGGAAAATTACGCATTGTTTTATTTACTATTGAACTTGAAAAAGAAATTATATATTACTTATGTCAACAGAAGTCAATAAAAGAATATCCTGCATATTTATTTCCAGAGAACAGAAATAAAATAATTTTATTTCAGGAGTTCACTTTAATTTCATATCTCTGTAGAAAATAAACATTAGTTATACTAGTACTAGTACATTAGTATTATTGTGAGCTGAATGTACTGTTACAGGCTTACTATCTAGACAGTTAACTAGTGAGATAGCAAGATAGCTAGTGAGTAAGCGAGATAGCTAATGAGTCAGCCAGACAGCAAATGAGTTCGCATGATAGCTTGTGAGATAGCTAGAGAGTAAGCCAGATAGCAAGTGAGTTTTCTTGATGGCTATTGAGTAAGTGAGATATATCATGAGTTAGCAAGACAGCTAATAAATTAGCCACACAGCAAATGAGAAAATGAGTGTTAGCAAGATAGCATGTGAGTTAGCAAGATAATTAGCTTTAGATTACTAGCCAGCTATATATGCTAAGAAATAAGATAAAGAGAAAGGACATGATTAAATAATGACTAAATAATGATTGAATTCGTCATGTTTTTGCAGAGTCCATTATTTCTCCCAATTACTCCTCATTATGCTAAGCCATGCTACACTTCCCTCAGCTCCTGGAGTATAAGTATCTGGCAAATGGAAAAGTGGGATTAGTTTTCTTATGAAACTCTCAACTTTACATTACTGAAACAATTTCTTTTTCCAGAATCAGCTAACTTTTTGTTCACTACAAAGTCCCCATGACAGTCAGGAATAAATTTCACACCCTATTGTTCACACTTGAACATTGATTACAACTGTATTGTTTTCTCACCTTAGCCGAAGTCTCGAACCAGCCAACAAAGCCGTGGTCTTTGCAGAACTGATCCATTTTGGCGCTGTTGTTGGTCATCTCTCGGCCTTGGTCACATTTGTTAGCTAGCAGCACAGTGGCGATGCTCTGTCCATCAGCTAATGTTAACTTGGAGTCTAGATCTTCTTTCCACTTGACCACAGCCTCGAAGGTAGTGTGTCGTGTCACATCGAATACTATGAAGGCTCCCATGGCTTCTCTGTAGTACACTCTTGTCATGTTTCCAAAGCGTTCTTGACCTGGGTTGAACCACCAAACACACAAAAATACACACTTTAATGGAGGTCATTGTTTTTTTTTAACTGTGGTTCCCAGGCATGAGTATGATGAGAGATTCATTGTTTTCTTGCCTTTTGCAGCAAAACAACTTATGCAGCTGGTATTGCATGCCTGCTATTCCATGAAACAGCACATTCCTGAGGTCTTGATGTCACGTTGCACTTAACGAGATGGTCAATGCAACTGGTTGTTCCTGCTGATAATAGGCCTACTGAAATTAAAACCTGCACTTTGCCCGAACTGCACTGAAATAAACACTGACCCAAGCTTTAACTATGCAAAAAAAAACATATGAAAATATACCCGTATAAAATACCAGTTAGCAGGTATGCATGAAAATAAGTACATTTATGGTTGTGTATTTTTAGGGAATTGTGAATTAGGCCCTTGAGGAGTGTGCTAGAACAGCTGTTGACATGACATTTCTTGAGGGTGTGTGCTTCTGTCTCGTGTATTAGCATCAGCAAGTCCAAAACCTTACATTAATGTGTATATATCCAGCTCTTTGTACATATCACACCCACCAAAATGAAAGGTTGATAAATATTAATGCTCAAAACTTCCCCTTTTCCGACCTTACCAAGGATAAAATACAGTCATCTCCTCCTGGGTAAGAGGAAGTGGAAAGTTTGACAACACATGGATGGAGAACTTCCCCCTTTCAAATCCGAGGGACAATCATGTGCGGTTTTGTGACAGCAGTGTGAGACAGACACAAATGTCATACACGTCACCTGACAAGCTGTCCTTCAAGTAAAGTCCCAGTGCAATTAAAAACCTCTGAACAATATAGTACAGCATGTAAAATTTACTGCTGTCGTGTGGTTTCTCTCTACTTCAAGCAGGTAGGTAAGACGCAATCAGACTGTAATTTAATTTACTAGTCTAAATTAAGCTCTTAAGGGCACGTGCCTGCATGTGTGCATGCTATAATGATGTTTGTTTTTATTTAGATTACAATGACACTCCTGTGACTGGCCTTTAAATGTTGCTCACATGGTTTATATTCACATGATGTGCTACCATACCTTGAATGAATGACTTAAGGACTTCTTGTTGGTCATCCCTTATCAACATTAAGTGTGTGTGAGAGGAAGAGAGACAGACAGAGAGTGTGGGTATCAGATACTAGCTCTCCACAGTGACAGTGCATCTTTTAAGTGTGCATATTTCATAATTCTACAACAGTCATGCCTTGCTGTCAATTTCACAAAGAGGTTGTCTCCTTTGTGAAATGTATTAAGCCTGACAACCAGCCTTGCAGTACCTTATTTAAGGGACATTTGCAGGGTATATACAGAACATATGACATTAAATTAAATATTTTTAATACCTTTTTCACAAGTCTCTTCATACATTTCTTACAGTTTTCAAAAGTGACATAGTCATGTACTTTATCTGTGTTGTGCTGATTATAAGATAAAAACAGAGAAGGAAATGCCAGTAGTATTTCTTGTTGTAGCATGCAAATTAAGCTTTTGGAGCATTTTGAGACCAAACAATGAGAAAAAAAAACAACTTAGTTTGATACCATTAAATAGCTGGCAATGTAAGTTCTTATTTTGTACTCAAGCAGCCTAAAAGTAGTTACGGTAATGGTATAATAGTAGTAGTCACTTTGCTGTTGCAGCTGATAAGCTATATCTCCCTATGGTTGAATAATATCAATTTTAAAATTGTATTTCCATAAGTCTAGATTGGCTGTGAATTCTCCCAGCACACAATAAGGAAATACTGGCAAATCTAACTCCATTAATCACGTGTCTTAAGTATGAATTCATAAAAATAAAAACAGGAAAACTAGCCTGCAATTTTGTGTGAATACTGTATATTTGAATGCTCCAAAATTAAGACCTTACAGACTTGTGTGTAAAACTTTGTCAGACTTTTTGAAAGCCTTAATTATATGTAAATTGATTATCAAATATAAATATTTTTAAAACCCTGCAGAAACCCTGACTAAATAATTCCTGCTGTACATTTCGACACAAAAACATCTAATTTTAAGTGATCTAAGGTGCATTGTGCAAGTTATGAAAATGTTGACAGTTTAATATTCCTAATCTGCAATATTATATGATATAACACAATCTTTTTTATATAACTGACAAAATATATCAAAAAGTAAGGCTTTAAATTAACTAAACTAGAACAAATGCTGCAGAGAATCAAGAGAGCATGGTCTAAATTGCACAAAAATGTTCAATGCCCCAATGTTAAATGTGATTTATGCATGTTGCGGTTGTTTGGCTGCATTTTTCGTAAATAAAGCAAGAAAAAATCAATATGCCTGGGACTTGAATTGTTATGTCACAGCAGGCGTCATTAAGGTTCATTTTCACCAGTATCCACGTTAAAATTCTGATATCGTGACAGCCATACGCACCGCATTAGTAAAGATATTAAGCCCTGGGCTATGAAACCATGCAGCTGATTTACCGTGAGTTTCAGTGTGACTGACAGCACATAAAGATAACGGTACCCAGGACTTAAAAACAACTTCTTCACCTGCAATGTCCCACAGCTGAAGCCGGATAGTCTTTGAGTTCCAGTTGAGCACCTTCAGGGCGAAGTCCACCCCGATGGTAGCTCTGTAGTTGGTGGAGTAGGTCTGATGCACGTACCGCCTGATGATGGAGGTCTTCCCGACCCCCAGGTCTCCGATAACCAGCACCTTGTACAGGTGCTCCCTCCGCGAGTTCTGCATGCCGTTACAGTATGAGGAGTGGTTGGTCATTCTCCACCTTTCCACCAAACTTTCAGCAACTTTGACGCGCAGTGAGTGAGAGCTCAGGCTTCACCCCTCAGTCCTAAACTCGGTATCTCCCTCTTTGTTTAGGACCCGCCCTCCATGGTGTGGACTGCGCTGAGGAACGTGTGACCTAGCTCGCCTCGTCACCCTGAGGAGCTGAGAGCCAAAGTAGTTCCTGTTTAGAGGGCTCTGGTGTCTTTACTGCAATACACTCTCCATATTATGCAACTGTTGTTATGTGTTAACCTTTTGTGTGCTTTGAAACTTCCTGGTCAGCACTTGGCCTTTTTAGACGTGTGCTTTCAAAATGCCCAATTTAATCTCCTCACATTTTGGCTCCATTATCTGACTAAAGAGGCAGAGAGATTCCTCGCATGCAACTTGAAAATAGATCCATGACGCAGTTTAGGAAGCAATGTGAGTTTAAAATGTTAACTGTGTGAATGAATGAAAGGCATATATGAATCCTCACTAGATTCAGCAACACATAGAGTCCAACTTCTGTGACAATAAATCAAAAAAATATTCTCTGCATCACAAATACTGCTGGTTCATAGTGATGCACTGTTTGTGAATGAGCTGGTTCAAAAAGCCAGAATGATGGACCTAGATTCTGCTTGAGAACCTTTTTGGTTCAAAGGATAGGGATGATCTTTTTTCTTGATGGTGTAGCATTAATACTTTACACCAGGGGTGTCATATGGCCCATTAAGTGCAGGTTTCATCTAACTTGCAAGGTCTATTGGGAAGATGGGATTTTTCAGAAAATAATTACAGGAGATCTGCATGAATTAAAAAAAGAGCACAATTGGAGAACAAATATCAAACATTTGTAAATTTAGATTAAGCAGGGTTTTAATTTACCAACTGACTCCACTGATATGATGATGATGATGATGATAACAGCTGCCTGTCATTTCCTGGGGTTGCACATGCCTAGCATATCATATGCTCTGTTGCTCTGATTGGCCTGTAATGAATGCAGTGGAGAGAAAGTTAGACAAGTCACCCTTCAAAGCTTTTTTGAAAGGTTCTGACATTCCCAAACACGGTGCATCGGCTGTTGCCCAGACAGATGTGAAATCTATCCCATGACACAGATATGTGAAACAGCCTATCTGGCATGTACAGTTAGAGCAGCCCTTTTGGTACACTGTAAACCCTGGTAAGTTAAAAGAACTGAAAATAGTTAAAAAATAAATTAATTTCTCAGTGAAAAATATAATTTGTTAAGTAGCAGATACTTCGACATTTTAAGTTATAAAGAAGATCAGGAGAGGAGGGAAGGGCCAACCGAAGCTGAGGGTGGTGCTAACTCCCCACATGACATCATGAGAGGAAAATCTGAACGGCTTGTTTCAGCACACATTTTCTGAAAGGTGGAGGGGGGCCGTGTTCTTTCCACAGGCTGTATTTGTCTAACTGGTTGGGTAACTTTATAACCTGGCATGCCAGATGGATGTGTGAATTACTCATACACAGCATTTGGGAAAGGGCAGAGCCTTGCAAAAAAAAAAAAAAAAAAAAAAAATGGAGGGTGATTGGATGAATGTTCTGTCTGTCACATCTTTACATGCCAATCAAAGCAACAAAACACGTGACGTAGCCGCTACCGAGCTGCGCCCCTACCGAGGAGTAAACTCCATATAGAACTGCATAACGCGAACCATGGCGACTGTAGACATGTCAGTACACAACTTTAGTCATTTTTGAAAAGAAAACAACTCACTGCTGTTCTTTGTTCTTTTAACGAAGAAATGTCAAGTTCTGATAAAACTGGTGCTTTAGCAGCATCCACACTAACGTCTTCCGCCATAATTGTACCGGCCTCTTGTCGCTGCTTGCATATGTCACAACTCCGCAACACCTGAAAGTACTGTCCCATGTCGCTGATTGGTCCTGTCACTTTCTAACCAGGCCAAAACGGTTCATACGGGAGCTTTGCACGATGGATTCGCCAGTGAGAAACACATCTGCTTTGCAAGGTTAGTGACTTTACTCATGTTGCAAAAATGTCTCATGCCCAAATGTTTCATTCTGGGAATGACTGTCAAATGTAAGGGTTGATTGTCAAGTAATTTGAGTGCAATGACAAAAAAGTAGCAACAGAGTGCTGTTTACTTCAGACTAAAAATGTGTTCAATCAACTCAGAAAAATAGAGCTGAAACAGTTATTTTGGATTTTTAAGGTAACACAATTTAATTTCTTATCCTTTCACTGTTTAGTCTTACAGTGGAAGTGAAGTTTTGTTTGTGCCTGTGCCTAGCATCTGTCTGAAATGTACATGTTTAGAGAAAGGGCATGTGTTGGTATGAATGAATCAGATTAGGGAAGTATAATTTCACGGGACCTTTATGGGGGTTTCCCTCTATTACCTCCTTTGTTAAACCATCATTGAAATTTTTTTCCATTGACAAAATACCAACCATAATTACATTTGAAAAGCCAAATAAACCAATTCCCTGATTTTTTTGTTTTGAGAAGCATCACAATGATTATATTAATATGCCTGTTTTTTTTACTGATTGCTTGCAATGAATACACAGACTTTCTGCCTCTTTCCTCTGCAGCACCCGCTGATGAACAGACTGTAGTAGCTGAGATGTTGGAGAAGATATTTTCTGCTGCTTTCAACACATAAATGCAAGCCAAGTCAGAGATGGGTAAAGCTGTGATTAAACATATGTTCCTAAAACACACACGCTGAAGGCACATACATCACCAGGCTTGTATGAGTTTTATTTACATCCATCTAAACTGGTCTGTAAGAGTGAGAGAGAAAATCATGAAAACTCTCCAGGTCCAAAACGGCAACTTCCTAGTTTAGTTGACTCTTGACAATGTTCAACTACAAATCTGTAACACCATTAAGATTATAATGGTGAGTGTTTGCTGAAGGAGTTGCTTCAACTTTATGGTCATTTTGAGGCTGGAGGTTGTTATGCTGCTGTATTTCTATCCGTGTGGGGGCAGATATTACCATCATCAGCTCTCAGGATAAACAATAACTTTGTCCATTAGTGTTCATCTCTGTCCCTCAACTCATCACAGCTAGTGTGCTCAAAACAACACCCACCATCTTCTGAATATTAATTTTCCAGTTCAGTTTTCAGCATAGGAAATTATTTTACACTATTAATGTGGAATACCCTATTAATACTATTATTTGTGAATTGACACGATTTCTTATTTAGAAAAGGTTCATGAGTGACATAAGCTAAGGAAGTGTAAAAATACCCCTGCATGGGGTTGTGAACAGGAAACATGACTCCTTAAAACATGATAGATGTAAAACCTTTAAGTGTGACACAAACTAAATCATAAGACAGGAAAGTATATGATTATTACAAGTCATTTCAGTTCTTTTTTCCACTTACAGTACTAATTCCTTTACAAAAAACCCCTCTACCAATATTTGTATAGTACCATTTAAAACAAATGCAACCGAAAGACTTTTTACAAATAGAGCAGGTCTTGATTATACTCTTAAATTATTTCAAAGGCCCAACATTAAACCATTATAAGTCCAGCACTAACATTTAAGAAAGTTACACTGGCAATGAAAAAACTTTTAAACAGGCAGAAACCTCAAGCAGGACTACAGTCATGTTGAGCAGAAACTGTGCTGGGTATGTGAGGATGTTAACATCTTCTATATGGCTAAATTGGCAGAAGTGATAGTAACAATGTGTGTAGTATTAGCACTTAAAACCATGCATAACAAGGCTGACAATTGAAATACTGACACTGGCAGTTATAATGATGCTTAACAAAAGGTGATTCTAGCAGTTTAAGTTGAGCAGCTCTTAAATTCACTTTTACATTGTAATGATAATAGATGTAAGACTGATAAAGTTGCAGGTCTACAGAAGCAGGTCCTCCAAAGTGTCATGAAGTATCTAATTCTTTAATTGCAAAAAGTACTTCGTCTATTGTGATTAAAGCTCCTGCGAGAAGTTTTAAATTGGTCATGACACACACTGATATTATTACTGATCCCTCTTTATAACCTGAGGCAGCAAACAAGACCACACTGAGCTAGACTGGCTATTCCTATGTAAATAGTTGTAATGCCTGAAACAATAATGGAGACTAGGTGTCAGACAGACTGATAAACAGCAAACTGCAGAAACAGCCTTTTTTTATGACCAGTGATAGCCAGGGCCAGAGGCATTATGTTCTTGGGTTGTCCATCCATCTGGGTCATTCTTGTAAACATATCTAGAGAATGCTTTAAGGGATTTTCTTTCAACTTTGCACAAACGTCCACTCTGACCCAAGGATGAGCTGAAAAGATTTTGAAGGGCAGAGACCAAAAGTCAAAGGGTATTAGTCCCTATTTTCATCCATTACTTGGGAGCACAATATCTCCAGGATGCTTTGAGGCACTGTATTTAAACTTTGACAAGAGTGGACAAGAAATGTCACTCTGACACAAGGATTAATCAAATGGCTTTTGGAGGTCATAGGTCAAAGTCTTTAAGCCTCATTTTCATTCCCTTGCTTGTGAACAAGATTTCTAAGAACATTTTGAAGCATTTTCTTTAAACTCTGCACATATGCCCACTATGACACAAGGATGAGCCGATTTCGTTTACAGGTAAAAGGTCACTGAGAGAAAATCTTGTGCACACAATAACTCAAGAATGGTTTGATCGATTCCTGAAAAATCTAGAGTAAATCTACACTAGAGTTTGAGGAAAGAGTGATTCAACTTCTTAAGTCAAAGGTCACTGTGGCCTTACATATTGAGGTCACAGCAACCTTGTACCTAACTGAAGAGCTATACCTTCTTTATGTATGTGAGCAGATACAGGTGATTTCAGTCTGTCTCTTACTGCTCAAGACCACAGATGATTCCTTTAGTTACTAATTCAGATACTGCTTTTAAGACAACTGATTTAACAGAAGGAACAAATACATATTTAATCAGAATTTAGCCAATTACACTGACATATTTTGTAAACTTATCAGTAGTGCTAAATTTAAGGACCTCAACACTCAATTACACATTTGCTTTGTTCATGTACAGTACGTAAACGTGCTTGGTTTTTGTGCATGGCCTTGTATTGGCAGCTCACTTTTACACACGTCATATTTTGTCATGGTTTCTTCTTGTTCAAAATTTGTTATTTCATAGTGACTCAGGCCAGAGTGAGTGAGGAGGAGGTCTGCATTTGGCCCCTGTTTCCCATCCCTGCCCCGGACTAATGCAAACATGAAGACACATAAAACAGAACACCTGGGAGGCGTGTAACTACAGTCATGTACATAAGTCTTAGGCATGCAGGGTGCTAAAGTTTCATCACAGGCCTGATGTGCCACAACCTGGGGCTAGAGGTAAGTGGCGATAGCAAGAGTCAAGCTCAACACATGCCGACACACCTGTGTTGCTCGGCAGCCAAAGTCAAGCTTAATCATTTCCCTTTTGTCTGGGCCTTGTACACATCTAGTTATACCCCTGGAGACCACTGGTAGTTTTAGGGTCCTTAAAACATCTACAGGGAATCCCTACTACCTTCACAGACAGTACCCTAAGCTGTGCTCACTCACCATATCCACTCTTTACTCCACCCTAAAGGTATGAGCTTTTTTCAACAGATTATTTTCCCATGCCTCTGGTAATATTTAAGGACATCCAGAGCACAACCAGGGATTTGTCAATCCTCATTCACCCCTGATGGTGCCCTCAGGCAGCTTACATGCCACATCTATGCCAAATTTTTTAGCCCAAACACGTTTAAAGTTCTGCACAGTACTGTGCCTGGCAGTAGTTCTGTTTTTTTTTTTTTCTTTTCAAACTTATTTCATGGCAAAGAGTCTCAATGAGAGACAATTAGTGCAGGGACCGATAAAAAAAAAAACTTACACGTGTTCAGGAAAAAAACGGCAGATTAGAGACACTGTTTAGTCCAGTGGGGCTGCAAAAACACAAGCCAAACATTTCTTACATGAACTTTGAGATGTTCTCATAACAGTATAATTTTGATGAATTGCATATGATTGTAAAAATGAAGGTTTTCCATTCAGGATATAGGTAAAACTTTAATGTAGCACAAGTCTAAATACTAATTCTGGCACCCTGAAAGGCAGATGAAGACACAGACCAGGACAAATGTCTTCTGTAAATAGCCACCAAAGTGTTGGCATAAAATGTTGTATATACACCTGATACTGATTTCAGGAGGCACTAACCTGCATGCAAATATGGCAATAGTCCATGATGAATTAAAAAGCCAGTAAAAAATACAGAATAAAACACATTCCTGCCTGTGTAAATGAACAAAGAAAAAAAGACTGTAGAAAGACTGATAAACAAACAGACGCCTCCACATGTACACCATCAGCTGCATCTGCTAGCCTGTGAATCCACACAATTATTAATGTACATAAGCTGAAAGGCCAAAGTGCAGACACAAAAACAATCAAACAGGAAGAAAATATTTAGTGAATATGTCCATGCATACCAAAAATGTAGTGAAATATAAAAACTAATGCCTGAAATGTTTGAGAGAAATGGCTCCCAGTAGGATTTTTAAAGTGAGTCCAATAAAACAGAGCGCAACTTAGAGCAGGGAGATACTGGCACATACAGTACGTATGTAGGTAAAAAGCCAGGCTGGAAGCAAGCATTTTTTGCAATAAATTTAACACAAACCCCGTTTTCCTCTCTCCTTCTAAAACTAATCTTAAAAACACAAAAATACCAATCATATATCATAACATTGCTACTGTATCTATTAATCTTAATAGGCCTGACATATAAGATATTGAAAGATATTTCTTTAAAGAGTGCAAACAAATCTTGACATCATGCAAAGTGGAAACAGGAAGCGGCGCTTGTTTGGCAGGTCAAAGCTGACATTAGAGAGTTTTTTGGTTCAGACACATCCTGAGGTGGAAGATCAGTTTGGTCCACTTCAAAAGACAGCTTATTGTACATTCAATTCAGTCACATCATAAAGATTTAAAGAAGACATCCATAAGGTCTTTGTGGGTTAAACACCTGATTAAGTTGTTTCCATTAAGACAAAGTTTAAGTTCCCTTGAGATGTCCGCTATGGATAGAAGTGATTTTATTTTCTGTAAAAACATTTCAGGTAAGGGCGAGGGAGTCCTCCTCTGCTTCTGCCTCCTGCTTTGAAAAACGCAGCATGTGTACACTTTCTCTACAAAATGCTCGCCTGAAGGGAAAGAAAAGTGAACAGGCAAAGTTACTTGAAGGTTTTTCTTCCTGGACAGACGTCGATACAGAGTGAATACCATCTGCATACATCTTTTTGTCTTAAAACAAATCACAATAAAACAACAAATCATGGAAAAGACTGTAAAAAATGGCACTAAACTTTGCCAAATATTCAGATACCTTACCAAAATCCTAGGAAAACTTGTCATAAATGCTTGGTCAACTACCTTTCCTTTTGACTGATAATATTTTTTTTTAATGGCATGAACTAATCAGAATTTCTCTGGAGCTTGAAAAGTTTACACTCTCCTTAAAATATCAAAAAATGCTCAAAGGATGTTCCAGTCTCAGAGACAAAATATGAAGCAGTGGCTTTAAAGAGAATAAGTTCAACATTTTCCTTTGCAGAATTGGTCCTCTATATTGGAGGCATGTGTAGGTGTATTAGGTCAGAAAAAATGCTTAAATATTCAGATTATCCACACATAGAAAGGCATCCAAGAGTCTGGTGGAGTCTGAAGCTTTCTTGTTTTTATTAATAAATCCAAATGAAGGACAAACAAAGAGAGGAAAAAGCAGAGAGGTGATTTACAGAGAGGATGAGCTCTGGCTGTAGTGTCTCAGCAGCAGTTGGTCATATTCAGCCTCAGAGGCCGGTGACATCGAGTGGGTTGAGCTGCCGTCAGAGCTCAGTGATGAGTCTCTAAATGGTGATGGAGGCGTCAAAGCCACCAGCTCCTCCATATCCTTTGCTCTCTTGCTACTAAGGTGCTCATAAATCTTACCCGCCTGTCTGTTCTCGCAGTAATTGGAGACGGCGGCGACCTCGGCATATGTGGTGACGGTGGAGGGAGCCCCTCTGCCCCTGGATGCAAGATACTGAGGTGGGCAGTTAGTGGCGTCTGTAGGTGAAGGGAGAGCAGTGGTGGAGGTGGTGCTGACGGTGACCCCCCCTGGCAGCATCATGGTGTTCAGCTCGCTGATGTTGGCGGTGAAACGGTTAACCACGCAGCTGATTTGGTCCATGATGGTGGTGCCCTGAGGTTGCCCGCCGATCATACCTAGGCTGCCAATGTCGCCCACGCCGATGACGCTAATGTCCCCACCGTCCGCCATAGCGACGCCCTGGCCGTTGTCCCCACCTCTTCTCCTCACTGCTGCAGGCTGCTCGGACACGTACGTTTCCTCTCCATCCTCTCCTGCCTGGAAGGGGGGCTGAGACGGTTGTGGGTCTTCATACTGCTCATTGACACCTGACTCTGCAGGTGTATCTCCGCCTTTAGAGAAAGGCTTGATGATGGCTGTCTGATTCACCTCAACTGATTCTTTTTTCTTCACGTGGAACGACATCCTCTTCCAAAGGTTGGGTCTGTAGCTGCGCTCATTCTGGGTCCACTGCACTGATTTCCCATTGGAGCTGTAAAACATATAAAATAGATACAATTATTACATTGGTTGAAAACAAGCAGTAGAAAACTGCTTGATCTACTTTTGAAATACTTTCCTGTTGCAACACAGTAACTAGACTATGCTAGTAGGGTCTTAAGAACCCAATGGAAGGGACTGAATCCCCCTGAATATCTAACACCTCCAGTAAATTTGCAATGAAAATATTACTGTCATAAAACTTTATTAATCCTTAAAGAGTAGCTGATCTGGCTATATTCACCCTGTTACTGGGGATTCTCCTGGAGATATGGTTAAAGATGAAACTTCCACCGATTAGCTGAGGTAGAATCTGGTAGGATCTGTTTCCTCCTGTGGTTAACTGTAATGGCTATCTAAATTAACACTCAGGGTCTAAAAGACTGAGATTAATGCTGATGTCTCTATGGGACCTGCAACAGCAAACAAGATCGTCAAAATAACACCCATTATCCATGTAGCCGCCCAAGTATCATTTGTTTTCAGGAGTCACCTAAACTAATAAAAATAAAAAATAAATTATATCTATATATGTGTATATATATATATATATATATATATATATTTTTTTTTTTTTTTCTAACTAATTAATTTTTTCCAGATTTTTTGGGGCATTTTTGCCAACAGAAGAGAAAGGAAAAACAGGGAGAGAGAACAGGAGAAGATATGCACCAAACATGCACTGAGACCGGGAATCGACCCTGTGACCAGTGCACTGATGACTACAGCCTCTGTATAAGGGTTCCTGCTCTACCCACTGAGCTACACCTGCACCCATGACACTTAGCTCCAATTTTTAGTATAATTGCAGTTAAACTCGAGAGAGAATCTCAGTTTTCACTTTGAAAAATCTTGATTCTCCAATAATCTGATTTATTGATAAAACCGATAAATGCCCTAAAAAAAAGAAAAAACAAAGAGAAAGAAATCTGGGGTACAGATGGCCTAGCGGTTAGGTTGCACCCCATGTAAGCTGACGGCCCGGTCTCAGGTGCAGCTTCTTTCCCACATGACTCTCCCCCGCTCTTTTATCCCTGTTTTCAACTCTATCCACTGTCCTCCTCTATGAATAAAGGCATAAAAAGCCAAAAAATATAAAAAATAAGAAAACTGAAACTAAATCTAATCAGATCTTTAAATACACAATGATGTTCTATCAATGCAAACAACAGTTGTCTTTCACCATTGTTGCCTTTTGTAGAATTTAACTGGTGAGTTGGTATTGCTGCAGGGTGGACTATGTGAAAAGAAAAACATAAAATAACTTCAATAGTTTCCAGGCAGTACTTTACTTGAAGATGGTGTCTAAATTAAAGGTCATTATCATTTGCCAAGTGCTGTGCCTCAGATTGATGTTAGCTAAAGCTGAATGCAGCTGATGCCATTGAAAAGGGCAGATGAATCCACAGTCCAATATTTAACCCCAGGGAGAGCTGAAGGCATTATTTCTCATAGTCAATTGGACGTAGCAACCATGACTAGACCAGTATGGTGTGATCAAAACTACCGTTTACATTTAGGAAAATACATTTTTATTAAATACAATTCATTTTTTATTCCAAGTGGTAATACTACATGCAACTGCATGTTGTACTAAAATCTATCTATATGTAGGTACATGTTCTTGCTCACTGAGACCCCCCCCCCTTACTATGAGGTTCTTGTTCTACTTCTTATTGTCAGTGTTTCTGCCATCCCCCTCCCAGCTTCTGCTTTTTGTGTAATTTTCATCTCCCTACTTTTTTCTTTTATCTTTCCTGAAAAGAGAAATCCTTAAAGGCAGCAGGGTCTCCACTGGGAGTACTTAACCCAAATGAGATAGCCTTTTCTCAGCTCATGGAGCAGTTTTTCACAGCGACTCAAGCTGCTGCGGTGGATTCAGCTCATTTATGGTTTAAGGGGTAACAAGGAACATTCTTGGCGATATCTCAGCTGAATTGTTTTTTCCCATTTGTGAGAGCTTGTTGACAAAAAACAATGACTGTAGAGGCAGTAAGGAGATTAATTGAGATTACATATAAATGAGAAAAGTAAGTAGTTTCCATGTATTAAGACTATTTGACCTGCTATTTCCTGGTCTGACTGAAAATTCTCTTTTAGCCAGTTTGAGCTGGACTTGATCATTTTGTCCTCAAGAAAACCTTTACCAAAAGTAACATGGTGAGTGATTTTAATGCAAACTAGTATCGTACTTGTAGTGATATTTATAAACTAGAGAGACAAAAAACATCATGCAATGAGGAACTGTATGAAGTAAAAATGTAAAGTCTGCACAGGGTTTTGACTGGGGCAAAACACCCCTAGTTAGGTCTTTAGACCTTAATTTACTTTAAAACTTCCACATTTTTATTGCAAAGGGCTTCAAAATGCTCTTATATAATTTGATTCATGGCAACCAGGGAAAGGTGTTACAGATAATTAGGCATTTAATTTATTTTTAGCATCATACCCACTCAGTTCTCTATGTACCTGATATCTTCCTGTGCTGATCCACGGCGTCTAAAGAGGTTGGCCATGCTGCTGGAAGATTTGCCAGACTTGGCCGCTTTTTTGGCATCTCCTACGTGCATGCGCACCACTGTGGATGTTGTGAAAGCACTCCGGACGTTTTTCTCAGGTTTGGCAAGCATGATGTATACCTGATTAAGATAACAAGGTAGAGGAAGTAAGAAACAGCATAAAGCTGCAGGGGTCCAAAAATGAAACCAAAAAACTAAGAGAATCCTCAGGGTTAAGAGATTTGATTCACTGTAACTTTACTGGTGTAAAATGTTCATTTCTTACCTTGGGAACAAACATGCAGCAGAGAGCCACAGTGGCACTGAGGCTGACACTAAAGCACATGGTTATGATCTTGTAGTTGGAGCCAAAGTAAATAGGAACAAAGGCCAGCCAGATGATACAAGTGGTGTACATGGTGAAGGCAATATACTTGGCCTCGTTAAAGTTAGCCGGAACATTACGAGTCTGCAGTAGAAAAGTAAAGATAAAACTTTTAAGGCAGTAAAAGTTGAAGTAGAGAAAAAAACCCAGAATATATAGAAAAGTATAACAGGGCGACCTGGGTATTATTCACAACTGTCATGTTGAAGTACCTTGAAGGCATAGAAGGTGCAGCTGAGGATAAGCAGGCCATTATATCCCAGAGGTGCCACCACCCCCAGTGTGGTCAGATTGCAGATCAAGTGTACCTCTCGGATACTTGGGTAGTCATAGATCACCTAAGAGAGGGGAGACAGGCAGAGGTCACTCTATCTGTCAAAGTAAATGCAAATCAGCATCCCCCACATTTGAAAAAAACACATACGCACAAACCTGCGGTGGCTCTATGATGAGAAGTGCCACAATAATCCCAAGCTGCAGCAGTATGAGTAGGAAGGCGATGACCAATTGTGCGCAGGCGGACATAAAGCGCGGTTTCTTGGTGCAGATCTTCTTCTTGCTGCCTGCCAGGATCCGTGCAATTCGGTTGGTCTGGAATCGAAAATAGATCAAATGGTTTTGCAGGCTTCACTTGCATCGACTATGGATAATACAGCTTGCACTGATTCATAAGAATAATCCCCTTTACAGTTCCCAGATCTCAAACAGCAACCTCAGCCCACACTAGAATATCTCCCTGACAACTGGCCATCATCCAAACTCTGGAGGTAGCTTTTTCCACTCTTTTCTTCATGTCAGATGGCCTAAAAAGTCCAAAACATTGATCTGTGGTAGTAGATAAGATGTCTGATCAGGTGTGGTTAAACAAAATAAAAATTAGAAAGATAACATTGAATCACTTCTCCTATGACGGTAAAGCATTCACGCACTTAGAGACCATCCCACATCATCACAAAATATTTAAAATTCTCATCTAACATTTCTTAAAGGCTGACTCCTCTCCTCTGCAAATGCTTTTATATATGCTTTAGTGAATGCTACATGGTCCTCACGTCCATCCTTCACCTTTGCTGTAAAGTGTGTGTGATATAAAAGCAGTGAGGGCTGTTCAACAGCTACTTTCAGGGTGAATTTTGCAGATTTATTCTGCAGACTTCTGAACTTTCCATTTGAATTCATCTTGATCCCAATCATATTTAAGATAAAACTGATGATTTAAACTAAAGCAAAGGAAGTATCCACCTTATTCCAAGTCCCAATGATTCTTTGCGTGAAATATGGGCGCAACCTCCGGTCCCTTCTATCTTAATAGGACTTTGCATTGAATACGAGATGTGAAATGTGATTTTTAGAGCAATTGACATTAAAATATGTAACTTCAATTGCTTCACCTCAGTCGGGACAATATTATTATTTCTCTGCCCTCTACTAGAGTACAAAAGGGACGACATTACCTCGGATAACCTAGACAAGCATATTTAGCTAACTTTATTAACTTCATATCAGTATAGTAATAAACGATCACGTTTTGTTAAATGAGTTTGGACACCACCTTCAGATAACATTTCTAGTTTGTGGGGTTGCTGAAATCCTTATTCCACCAACTAATCCCTCTTAAAATGTGGGAATTATATTAAATAAAATTATCCATGACTGAAGTTGTCAGCTCTTCAGTTTGGTAAATGTCAAGTTTTGAATTAATGATGAATTAATATTGAAAGAATAACATCCCAAATGCATTTAAACAGTGAACAGCAAATTTAAAACACTGTTGTTAAAGACATACGTAACTTTGTCACGTTTTTAGTACCACAACCGAAGCAACAAGTAGTGAGCATTACAGAAAATATTATTTAAACATTCAACTCATTTAATTTTATTGAGTTAACAAAAATGAAGCAGTATTTATTTCATCAAATATTTATTTCAGAACAACCACTGTTGACGCTAAATCACTTTAGTAGTCCCTTGGAAGAATCGTGTTTTGGTATTATTGCTACTGTACGGGAAGTTCCAACCACATTTATAGCAGTAGACCTCCCCAGGAATAATGTAGTATCCACCTTATTTACTTACAGCTTACAAAACAATGTCAACATGTGATTTCAAAAATATATCAGTATTTACAGATTTGTGGTGAATTTCTATTGAACAACTGTCATTCGTAGTTAGCATCTATTGTTAGCTACTGTATTAAATTACATGTAATTATATACTTCCGCCTTAGCACCGGAAGTTTTGCCCATATTCAGATTTACAGTAGCGACCCCAGGAATAAGGTGGATATTTGTGATGAAAAACTATAGAGAATATTACAGTACCTTGGTGACCAAGGCAGAGTAGCTCATGGCAGGTGACAGGCCGATTCCCAAGCGCTGGAGGTAGCAGTGGATTATGTGTGGCTTGGCGATAAGGCTGAAGGTGCACAGGTAGCTCAAACATATTCCAGCCAGGATAATGTAGCAAAGCTCACGACTGGAGGACTTTACCACAGGGGTGTCCCAAAACCTGCACAGAAATCAAATTATATTGGTACGTAATAATTAACAGTAAAAGGAAAGCTTTTGAATCAGAATATACCTCACTCCTACTACAGTAAAAGAAAGGTAGAAACACCTAATATCAGTGTACGGTTTTGAAACAAAAAGTCTTATTTTTACTCTTGTGTCATTTACCCTTCTTAAAAAAAGGACTTCATCATCAAGATTCAAAATAACAGGCATAAATCAGGATCTTATCAAGACCTTAACACAGGGTCATGTATTCATGTAACATTAATGCTGTATCTATCCATCGTGACTTTAGCTGTACCGTGTTTTACTATTACATAGTAATTGTTCTTGTTGATGGTGTTCTAAATGTCCTTATTATCATCACTATTATTCTTTGTCTACAGTTGAATGTAAATGTGTTATATTAAGATGCCAAAGAACATCTGGTAAATGGACTGCTGAAAATAAACCTTTTGGCTAACTAACTGAATTTACATTTGCCTGAATTTTGATTAATGCACACTTTCAAATAAATACTTGAAATGAAATGAACTATAACAGCTGTATGGATTAATTACTTGATAAAGACAGAAGTAACAAAGAGCGTAGACAGGAGGCCCAGACAGGCAAAGACCACAGCAGCAATTGGCTCTGGATCCCCCCAAAGCACATACTGCACCGGGATTGGGTCACAACCTGGGGGGTAAAAAGAGTCACAGCAAAGTTTGAGCTTATAGTTGATCTGCTGAAAGAGCAACAGTGAAGCGCATTGTGTGTTTGCATTAAGCTTGGCGAAGCTTGACTTCAGTCTGAATTTTTGGCCCAAACATGCCTAAAAGTTCTGTCCAGTACTGAAAAAGGAGTTCATCATAACATTGTGATGAACTCATGCTTCTCCTGTGCCTACTCAAAGAATTAAATTTAGTTTTTAAAAGCTTCTGTACTTACTTTCATTCATTAAAATAATGGGGATTGCACTTTGTTTAAACTAGGCTGTCAGCATTAATGAATTTAATGCAATCTTTTATAAGTAAGATCCACAATAAGTGCATTGATTTTTTAAAAAACTGCATTAATCACAAGCTTTATTGCCCTTTTAGCATACTTGGGTTTAGCCACTACAATGTCTCCCTGAAGCCAAAGTGGTGTAAAATAAGTACAGTTACAGTGGACGTCAAAGATCATCTGCACTTTGTTATCAAAATTTTACTGTTCAATCCATAACAAATTCCTTTTGCTGTAGTTAAGCTCCTGGCATTATCTATTTTGTTCTTCTAAATAAATGCAAGTCTGTATCTAAGCAGCAAGTCATTTACTTTTAGCATAAGATGGGAAAAAATCCAAAATGAAACAAAAAAGGGTTTAAATGCAAAATGGTGGCATTTAATAATGTGACACAAAGGGGAGATGATTACAGTTAGCTGCTAAAATTTTGAGATTGATTGCAATTACAAATTTTGAATGGGGAGCAGATGGTCAAGTGGTTAGGTTTTGTCCCATGTACACAAGCGGCCCGGCCATGGTCTCATTTCTCCAATAAAGGCAAAAAGGCCCAAAATAAAATTAAAAAAAAAAAAAAAAAAAAAAAATTCACAGCCCTACTTTAATCACACGGTGCCAAAAATATCAATATATTGACAACATTAGTTTAGATGCAGGAAAAAAAGATGCATATTTTTATGATATGTAATTTCTAAAATATAAATGGTTCTGTGAGGCTAGTTTTTGTAAAGCATTGATGGAATCTGTAAGATAGAAAATTTAGTTAAGTGAGACAAACAGAGTGCCAGTATGATCAACATCGCTGTTGAATACTAATAAACATGCTTCATTTGTTTTTTTTAAGTAAAAAGTGACAGAATTATCATAGGGCACTACAAGTGTTTACAAAAAGGCAGTGAAGTTGTTTGTAAGTGTTTTTAGACAGTGCTTCATCCTGCCAAGGATCTAATATCTCTTGGTTTGTGTAAACGAAATAAGTGTTTTCTTCAGCAGCAAGAAAGTCAAAGCCAGGAGTGGTTTCCAGTTTGTGGAGTGTGCGTGTGTGTTTAAGTAACACGTCAGGGGATTTTGACTGCACAATGAGTGCATGACCCAGATCCTCTGGCTTCTCTGATTTTTCTTTTTTTTCATTAAGGAGTAAGAGGCACAAGAATAAAGAGCGTTTACCAGTGAGGTCCTCTGTGGGCCAGGAGCCGAGGACACACGCTCGACATGTGTACTCATCAAACACAAACTCGTTCTCCTTGCAGGGAGTGCAGGTCCAACAGCAGCTCACCTCTCCTTTACGGATCACCTGGAGACACACACAAAGCAGTGTGAAAGGGCAGACAGGTCTCAAAGCTCCAATGGCACTCTTCTGTAGCTAATCTTACACTCTAACTGCCCTGTAGGCCAGGGAAATGAGGATTTCTTCATCAGGGGATCAAGAAGGAAAAAAGAAAGATGTTTTGAATACATTTGATCCTTAAGCATGGATATTAAAAACATTATACAGAGATGAGAAACAGTGAAGATTAACCTCTTTAAATGAGCTGTTGTGTCTTTTTTTAAGGTAAGCCTGGGTTTTTACTGAGTGCTAGTGTTTAAGACATGAATGTCTGGAGATCTGGACGCTGTAAGGCGCCTTTGACTGTGAATAATTTCTTTTATTTAAGCTTTATTTCCAGGCTGTTTTTCCTTTATTTACATAGGACGGTGGGTAGAGATGGAAACTGGGTGGAGACAATGTTTGAGCCTCAGTCTGGACTTGAACCCAGGCAACCCACTCTGTACATAATTGGCTTATGGCATCTCCACTTGAACAGGGGTTCCCAAACTTTTCAGCCCCAAAATAACAGTGCCAGAAAACAGGGACCTCCATTGTACCTAAGGGTGGTTGAGACATAGTTTAACGTGTTCATGAATAGTCATGTGCAGACCTATGTTTAAGGATTTTTAAAAATTTACTCTGATTTCAGCCTAAATCTCACCAAATGACCATGTGTTTTTTAATATCTAATTTAATGCATATATTTTACAAAAATTTAGCAGAATGTGACAGGCCTTTCACAAAAGCATGCGGAAATGCTCTTCTCTGTTTATTGCAGATCTAGGACCAGAAAAATGGGCCTTAAAACATGTGCATTCGTTTGACATGTTGAAACAAGCTTCCTTGTTACAACAATTCTACAGTGTAAACTGTGTAGGAAGGGTTTAATATTGGAGATTTCTGGGATGATAAAGAGAAGGCAGACAGCAGTGTTTTTCCTTGATTTGGAAGGGATGCAGCAAGTTACAACAGCCCAGATGGGACATGATTAAAGCTTGAACAAAGAGCTTTACTGTGTCCCTGGTCGGGGACTCAAGGATCTGATTGGACCAATTTTTTTTAGATTGCAAACTTGTGGGCCCAAATCAAGCTGGCTGTGTGGGTCTGGCTTCACAGGTTTTTTTTCTACCAAGCTGTGAAATGTTCTCTGGTCTTTAGCAAAGCATGACTGTATGAAACCATGTCTTTTGGTTGGGGATTCTAACAAAATTAGCTGCAAATGTAACAGAACTAAATGTTGCTGAAGTTACAGTGTTGATATTGCAAAGAGGATTGCTTAAGCTCTGCAGAATGCATGTATGCATATCTAAGGGTAGGAGTACATTTAGCTTTCAGGCATTTGTGCGTACCTTTATCTGTGCCTTCTGGCATGGCTCAGAGCAGACTGATGCGATGACTTCACTTTCATTACTCCAGATTTCCTCATCGTTCATTTTTAGGCCACCCTGATCCCAGCTTCCCACATGGATGTAAGCATACTCCTCCTCACCAGTGTGTTTGAAGTTCATGATTTCATACCTGAAGCACATACAGTATCTATTATGAAACATTTATGGTCTATTTAGTTTTCGGTTCTTCTCTCCCAGCATGCTCCATACCTGCCAGGTGAGTCTCCATTCTGGTCAAAGAGGATGGCCTCACCAGACACACCAGTGAAGTTGGTTTTCATCAGGAATTCTAGCAGTGTTCGGCCATCAATGGGCCTCATGGCTTCACACAAACCCTACACCAGGGTAAGAAGCAAACATAGTCAATGCTGTCATACTTAATGAGAGCGCATATGAATGAACTAACTCTTCATTATCACACCTTATATCCTGGACAAAGGGTTAGCTGCATGGCATGCAGGCCGTAAGCCATGGAATAAATGGCATTAATGACGAAACCCATCTTAGTGTCTTGGGCGTACTGATGGCGCAGGGACTCCCTCCCTGTGGAGAACACGTAAATGATAGACAAAAGAAAGTTACTTAGGATTACAGGAAACAGATGTGCATTCATATTTGCAAGTCTTAAGAGAGCATACGTCTATACATTTAATTTTAATCAGTTAATAAGAAGTAAAGTGCAGTTGTGTTTGAGAGATCCTTACTTATGTATCTTGTGTTAGGATACAAAAACAAATTCTCAATAATTTCTAGGGTTCTTGAAAATAACTAGGGCTGAAACGATTCCATGAATTATCTGAGTGATTTAATTAAAAAAATTCCTTGAGGCTTCGCTTAAATCACTTATGTATCCATATACGCCCACACTGTAAGCTTGGACATCGTGCCGTGTGTTGCACGGTGTGCTGTGTTTCGCATGGACAGCTATTTAAGTGGCACAGTGCACTTGTGTTCACTGTTACTATAATGTAACATGCATGATCTGAGGCGTGAAAAGAGAAGATAATGCTGTGAAGTTTACAGGTACTTGTCCTGCGTTTTTACGCATCCACTGCCTGTGCGGAAGTTTACACGCTGCCTGCATGATTCGCTGGTCAGTTTTGTTTTGTAGCAGCCTGATACTACAGTCAAAAAAAAAAAACAAAAAACAAAAAACATTTGTATCCTTTCCATCCATCACTGTATCCCTCCACTGATCTGGTCTTATGTTAGAGTAGCAAGACAGAAGTCTCCGTCTAACCACTCTGCTATGAGCCCAGATCAGTGGAGGGCTCCAGTGATGTCTGTCCTCCTGGAACTTTGTCCCATCTCAGCAAAGAATCTTTGCAGGTCAGTTAGAGTGACCATCAGGTTCTTGGTCTCCTCTCTTACTAAGGCCTTCTCCTATGATTGCTCAGTTTGGCCAAGCGACCAACTCTTGGAAGAATCCTGGTCATACAAAACTTTTTCCAGTTGAGAATCCTGGAGGCCACTGTGCTCTTGGGAACCTTCAGTGCAGCATATTTTTTTCGTAGCCTTCTCGAGATCTGTGCCTTTCAACAAACCTGTCTCTGAGCTCTGGTTTTTGCTGTGATATGCACTGTCAGCTGTGAGGCCTTCTATAGAGAGGTGTGTGCATTATCAAATCATGTCTAATCAATTTAATTAACAACAGATGGACTCCAATCTAGGTGTAGAAACATCTCAGCAAAGACTGACAGAAATTGGAGGTACCTGAGCTAAATTTCAAACGTTTTTGCAAATGGTCAGATTACTTATGTTATATCATTTTTTTTCATTTTTAATTGATTTGGAATATATATATATATATATATATATAATTCTGCTTTCACTTTATCATGATGAGGTGAATTTTTTGACTGTAGAATCAGGCTGCAAAATAACAAAACTGAAATGAGTGAATGGGGTCTGAATACTATCTAAATGCACTTTAAACCTGAACTAATGGAGGAACTTCAATGTTGAAAGTACAGACACCAGAAGATCTTTAATGAGCTGTGTAAACTTGATCCCTGTGATCTTACAGGTGCAGGTGCGGTTGTACTGATTGCTCTCCTGTGGGTGTCCCCTCAGCCGGCACTGGAAGCGATGCTGCCAGAACTCTGGGAACCAGGGGTTCCTCAGGTTGGAGTCAGGCTTCAGGTTCAGGTAATAATCATCAAACCAGGTCACGTACGCTGACTTTAGCTTGATAGTGATTCCTCCTAATGCCTCCTTCTCAAAGCCGTCAGTGACGTCGTACCTGTCTGCCCAGCCGTCACTGCACACGAGAACAGACAAAGGTACAGCACATGATAAGCTAGAGTAACAATGGCTCAAAATAAGCTTCATATGTTTCTGAGCTTGTGTTCTAATTAATTTTTAATGTTTGCTGGCATATAGACTCTGTTTTATCTACAGCTGTTGATTAAATCAGCATTTCAATTAAAGTTAAAGAACATGTACAGGCAAACATCCAAATAACTCATGGCTTTCTTATTCTGACAAAGAAACCACTCAGTAATTACTAGAGTATTGGTAAACTATTGGTCTAAATTGCAATTGACACCAGGGTTTGATGTTTTACACAACTCTGCTGCCATGGAAAGATTTGTTGAATGAGACTTATTGCTTTAAATTCATAAGAAGCATTCTGTAAACATTACATAATATGATAGACGCAAATGATTCAAAAGCATAGCTTTTATAGGTCCATTTCTCTGATACCAGAGAAATGTTTATGTAGAGGTGTAGGTTTGACAAGGTGTAGGCTGAGGCTAATGCTTATTATACATAATCAATATAACATAAACAAAGCAACCCAAGTCCATAAACACACATTATGTAAATTCCATCACCGGAGGACTTCAAATCAAAACAACAAAGGATGTTGAGTGGAGCTCCACACATCTTTGTTGCTCACTTATTGTTTTGACTTAAGGACTATGATCAATAAAAACTAGGTTTATTCACTTAACAGTAAGCCACCATTTTTGCTTCATGGATGAATTTCACACAATAAGGAGAAAACGGAGTTCACTTTCACAAGCTGCACCCGGAGCTGATTAATGCCAGGCCTGTTGAAACAAGAACTCCCTTAAATAGAACCTGTCTGACAAAGTGAAGCAGACTAAAAGATCTCAAAGCAACACATCATGCTGAGATCTGAAGAAATTCAATAACAGATGTAAAAACTCCGGTAAGATTCATTATCCATAAATAGAGAAAACTTGGAACAGTGGTGACCCTTTCCAGGAGTGGCCAGCCCACCAAAATTACTCAAGAGTGCAGCGATGTGTCATCCAGGAGATCACAAAAGAACCCACAACAACATCCGAAAAATGGCATCATGGGAAGGTTCCAAGGTGAAAACCACTGCTGACCAAAAACAACACAAAGGCTCATCTCGCATTTGCCAGAAAACATCTTGATGATCCCCAAGACTTTTGGGAAAATATTCTGTAGACTGATGACACAAAAGTTTAATTTTTTTGAGTCCTGTTACATTTGGTGTCAAACAAATACAGCATTTCATCGAAAGAACACCATACCAACAGTCAAACATGGTGGTGGTAGTGTGATGAAGCTGCTTTGCTGCTTCAGGACCTGGCAACTGCTGCAACTGATGGACTCATGAATTCTGCTCTCTACCAAAAAAATCCTGACATCAAGATCAAGCGCACCTGGGTTATGCAGCAGGCCTTTTTTTTTTTTTTACAAATTTTTTTACCCAGGAGTAGGAACTCACTGAGATTAAAAATCTATTTTTTAAGAATGTCCTGGTTAAGACAGGCAGCAACACAGAGTTACAAAGTTACAGACAAACAACTAGCAGTCATACAAAAAATGTCAATTAACACATTAAAGGACAAGAAATAAGAGAAACAAAGAGTATCAAGACACATCATTCATAACATCTGCAGTCAGATGTCTCTGCCTCCAAGTCAACCAACCTCCTCTTAAAGCATCCAATGAGTCCATCTCACTGAGTTTTAGGTCTTTCTTTAAATCATTCCAGGCAAAAGAAGCAGCAAATTTAACTGCCTTTTTCCCAAGTTCCGTTCTGACCCTTGGGACAGACAGTAAGAAAAGATCCTGTGATCAGAGATTTTAAGTCCTAGAGTTCTTCTCACTGATGCAGGTCAGAAGGTAAGAAAGAAGTAGACCAAGAGTAGGCTTGTACATGAACATATGCCAGTGTTTTAGTCTACATGAAGAAAAGAAGTCCATGTATCATGTAAACTCTGAGACAAAGCATGCATGTACAACACATCACCAGAGTCCAATAATGACATCAAAGTGGCAGGAACCAGTCTCTTTTTAGACTCATAAAAAAGGCGGGATCTAATTCTGAAATAAAAACCCAGTTTCAGTTTTAGCCTTTTTGCTAGCTGCTGACTATAGGGAGTAAAAGAAAAAGATTCATCAATCAAAATACCAAGACATCTGTAACATGGAACAAGTTCGATCTGTGATTCCTGAGAAGTGCAGATCAATGGCAGGCTCAGTGACTCACATTGAGCATTTGACAAAATTATGACTTTTGTTTTGTCAGTGTTTAAAAAGAGCATCAGGATGTAAAAGTTTTGTTGCACAGTATTGGAAGAAAGTTGTAACTGGGAGAAAGTTTGGTCTGGGGTTGGGGATGAGCAGTAAGTCTGCCTCTGAATAGCTCAATAAAACCAAAATGGTTTTGAAGTGGCCTAGTCAAAGTCTGGACTTAAATCCAATTGTGTTGCTGTAGCATGACCTTAAACAAGCTGTTCATGCTTAAAACCCTACGCAGTAGCTGAATTAAAACAATTCTGCAAAGAAGAGTGGGCCAAAATTCCTCCACAGCAATGTGAAAGACTCAATGCCAGTTATCACAAACACTGTGGCACAACCAATTGCTAGGTTTAGAGGGAAATGGCTCAACATCAGCAGGTAAACTATAACTGAAAAGGTTAGGCTAGGATGTGAACTTTTTCTTCTATATATTCTTCAGAGTAACACCCCAGTGTACTTGTAAGGCCTCTAATTAAACCTGGGTCACTATTTTACTCAGTGAAACAGGTTTTTACCAAAAGAGGGCTAATAGTTTGTTTGAAATCTTTGAATAGCACAGCTTTGTGTTTAATACAAGATTAAGGCACAACAGATTAATGTATTATGTAAGTACTTTATCATGTTTGTATTAAGATGAAATGGACCTAGTTCAGGGTAGCGGGTTTTGAAAGCTGTAGGTCTGATGTAAAAAAAGTGTAATCCAGTGCTTATGAGCACACTTTAGAGCACCGATTAAAGGAGACAGGTGGTGCAGAGAGTTACAGCCTGATGAAATATTTATTACAATGACTCAGATGTGCTAACATGAAACCAAGTGGGTGATGGAAATAGTAAGTATTTGCTCACATATCCAAGTTGAAAAATTTTGACTGGACTTTTTTGTCATTAATTTTTATCCATGGTGTCAACATTTATATCCATCCACATAAAGCCTGTAAATAAGGCTGTAGAAAAACAAGAAACACATAGATCTATCTAAGTACTGTAGAGAACTACTACAGTAAAATAAAGCTGTTGTTTGGAAGTTAAATTTCCAGTAGGCTGAATCATTTGTGTTTTATATAATCCCCATTGCTGCACCAAGTCCTGAACAATGTCCATTTCTCCTACTTGTTTTCAGTCTAATCACAAACAATGTGCCAGTTTGTCTATTATTAAGTCCTCCTCTACTGTCTTTAGCCGTTGTTGCTGGGTAGGGGATCCAGCCTACCAGTGAATTTTATGCTCTTCTTTTTTATCCTGCATTTAAACTCTCCTATCAGGAATCATTAAACTCTGTATTTCCACCGTCTATAAAGCTGCATGTAAACTGAGCAGACCAGGCCACATGGTTAAACTTAGCAAAAATAAAAGCTGGAAAGAGACAAAAGGATATGGCAGGGGCCAGCCAAGAGTTTTGAGTTAAACCTTTGAATCTAGTGACATTTAACCAACTGGTTCATCTTCATTGTTGCTCCCTTTGTGGTATAAACTCTGTGTTTGGAATAGGTGAGGTTTATATGCTGTCAGCTATATTAAGACCTATCTGAAGAGCATTTTGAAGTCAACACGGGTTAGGCAGGATGCCTTTCTGTAATGATGAATAAAATGCCCTTTTCAATAAAGTCAGTCTCCTCAGCCTCCACTGATTGACTGTTTCCATGACGATGCCTTCATGATGAGGAATCAAGATCAACCGTCTCCACCTACCACCACCCCACATCCTTGTTATGGATTTTTACCAGCTGTCAACAGTAAGTACTCCTTATACAAACATGTGCTGTTCTGCTTAATACTTTCCAATGTAGGCATGTGGAAGGGCAGGGGGATCCAAAAACAGCCACACCGCCGAACATAAACAAAAACAATAAGTGCTAATTAATAATTGCTAATAAAGCAATATTTGTAGCTATAAATCATGTGTTTCTTGACAGAGTGGTCCTGACTGAACTGTGCTTTAGAACAGGGGTTCTCAAACTTTCCAGCCCATGACCCCCAAAATAAAGGTGCCAGAGACCAGGGACCCCCATTGTACCTGGGTGGTTGAACACAGCCATTAGGGAGCTGTGGTATTTTATATTTAACCTGAATAATAACCACTCTTATCTAAGAAAAAAATTATGTTTTAATTCATTTGTGTAGTAAGTAGCCTTCTTGAAATGTAAATTGTTTTGACAAAAACAGAATTAAATTATGTTAAACAAAGCTAAAAGGGGTTAATAATGGCAAAAGATGGTGGAAAAGGTGGTGAAATTAGATTTTAAAAGTACCAGAAATGGGTTAGAAGTGCCAAATATTAGATAAAAGTGGCAAAAAAAGGCAAAAATGGGTTAAAGTGGCAAAAAAAGGCATAAAAGGGGATTAAAAAGTGGCTGAAATGGTGTTAAAGTGGCAAAAATAGGTGAAAATTTGGTGAAGTGGAATGAAAAATAGATATAAACTGGCAAAAAGGGTTAGGTGAGGCAGAAATAGGCAGAAATAGGTTAACATGGCAAAAATGGGCATGTCAAATTGTGACGTGGCGTAAAAAGTGGTAAAGAGGGGTCAATATTTGCAATAATGGGTCAACAGAGCCAACAATAGTGTGGCAAAAACAGGCAGAAAAAAATGGTGAAAAGGGTTTAAAACTGACAAGAGTTTTAAGTGGCAATAATGTGTTAACATTGGCAAAATTGGTGGAAAAAGTGGTGAAAATAATTTAAAATTTGAAAAAAAAATTGGTGTAAAGTGGCAACAGTGTAATTTGAAAATATACTTTTGTTTAAGGCATCTGGAGACCCCCTCTCAGTGTCCCACGACACCCAATGGGGTCCTGATCCCAGCGTTGAGAATCCCTGCTTTAGTGCAGTGTTTCCCAATCATTTTTCCTTGGAGCTCCCTCTGCATGTACATAAGAAAAACAGAGCTCCCCAGGACCCAAGAGAGAAGAAAAGGTGTCCCACTGCTGCCAAAAAATCAACATCGATTTTAATTGTTTCACTAATAAAACCCTAAAAAGGCCCATGCATGCTTTCTTATCAAAACACCTTTGTCTTAACTACTTTATAACTGCTTTTTCATGGTTTTAGTCAAAATTTGCAAATCTAATTTTTGCAGCTTCAGAGCAGACAAAGTCTCACGCCCCCCCTTAGATCATTGAGCTGATTAATTACATCTCTGAAGGCTCATTTCTCTGAAGTCCACTGAAACACCTTTGTAATGAAGAGGTTATTGATAAACTTGACTATAACAATTTAGAAACAGATTTCTCAGTGCACACAAAGCGTCTCATTACAGAAATATGCTTTTCCTAGGAACTATTTTGTAAATGTTTTTATAATTCTAAAAACATTGATTTCTCTAAAAATGTAAAGCCAATTATATTCCTATTTTGCTTTGTTTAACATAAAGTCAATAGGATGCATCGTCTGCTGTGCACAGCTACAAAAACATACCTTATGCTTGAATAAACATTAAACAGCTGACAAACACCACCAGACTGCAGCGTCTGCAGACACATCTGTTCTGATGTTTATTCAAAAACATTGTGGGCTTTGACTCAATAAGCTATTTCATCAGTGAGCTCTTTGAGAAGGTTTTCTTCCTACATCTATTATTATCTCTCCCTCTGGACGCTCGTCTACAATCAACAACAGAAGGCTGATTACACCTCCACACATGTGCATGCATGTAAACATGCACACCTCCCTGACACAAAGAAAACGCACTCCTCTGGATGTAGCTGACAAAAATAAGTCATTTTTTTTGCAAACTTCGCTAACAGAGCTGCAGTTATACAACAGCAGTGTGGGTGGTTTTTGTGTGATGCCTGGTTCTCTGGGTGAGGTAGGAGATCATTTCATAACTCATCCTTAGAGAAGCAGCCACAGAAATTGTACACTGGCATAAAAAAGGACAGGAATGGATCTGAAAAGCTTGGAGAGCTTTGACTCTGGTTAGTTTGAATCACACTTGAACGAGAGCTTTGAAACCCACACAAAGACCTGGTAGGTCAATATGCTGTTTGCAGCGTGCTGCTGCAACACCTACAAGCCTGAAGACATGCACAAGTGTGTGTGTGCATGCTCTTTCTCTCTCATGCAATAATGATCAACTTCCAGCCAGATCTTTTCTGAGAGCACACTAGAACTCTGGAGTGGCAGGAACTTCAGGCTGGAAATATTTCAGTCTCTACAATGAAACTAAACAAGAAGTGAAGATTTAAAAAAAACAAAAAAATGAAACAGCTGCCAAAAATCAGCCGCTGTGTTTGGTGAGGTGCTTCAACAAGCAAATGGCAGTACCTGCTGGTGGGAAGCCAAATGGGAATCAGGAGGCTTTACTAGCACTAGCAACATAAGTGGGTCAGTATAAGTTTGGTGAAAAAGACTCTTCATACCAAAATTAACTAACAAATAGAAGGGTAACAAAGTAACTTTACAAAGTGTCGCTGAATGTTTGAAAATACATAGCCTATGGTAGCTATTTTTAAGGGTGAGTGAATATGTAAGCCACATGCTTACATTCTTTGAATGACAATGCTAATATGTTTGCCAGATGATGTCTGGTATTTCAAACATGTGAACCAGATATGGTCATCAAATAGGCTGGGTGCACCAGCTTTTTTTTGCATTTTTCATATAGGATGTAAATAAAGTACTGTTGGTTCAGCATGTCAATCAAAGGTTCATTGGCATAGAGCAAAAACTACTCCACAAGAAGGACCAGGGTTTTCCCCACTTTGAGGCTATTTAGTGTGACCTCACTGACCTGTATGTATTTGAGCATGCAACCACTTGCAAACTGACACAAAGTACAAAATACAGTTGAGGCTGGGACCTGAATGTATATGTAAAAAAAACAAAAAACATTGTTTTACTAGGGGTCAGTTTTATGATTATTTATACTGCTACATGCTCTCATGATGCTCCAAAAATTTCAGTGAGCATTGCTCCTTTAAGAAGGCCTGGCAAGGAAGCTAGGCTATACAGCGTAACAGATGGGTACAGTTTCTCCCAAGAATTCAGTGAGTTTTGGTGAAAAATGGACTATAAAACAATGTTGGCCCAAAAGTACACATTATCAAAAAGTCATAGAGTATTTTATTTTATATTCTTAGCCTCTGTGTTTTTGCCACCATCTTGTACTGCAAGAGCCTGTAACCAGTAGCCAAAGCCTGCATTGCAAAATAGTAATGAAAACACAGAGGCTCTCTGGGTAAAGAAATAAAATGCTTCAAAGTTTTCAACAGTGCCTACACTTGAGCAAACATTGTTTTGTGGCCCATCTTTACCAAGAACTTTATAAATTCAATTCAGAGAAACTTAGCCATCTGTTATGCTTTATAACCAAAATTCCGGTCCGGTACAACGTCAAGGCCTTCTTCAAGGAGCAATACTCACTGAAATCACAGGAGGCTAATGCCACTTCTACTGCTAGGTACTGCACAGCCCAACTTCAAAAATACTGAAATATCCCTTTAGGGCACTTGTGATCACAAAAAGGGTAAAATGAAAAGCAATATATGTTTCAAAATAAGAACTTCCTTAGGTGTCTCCATGAGGTCTCAGACAGTGAAAAGTATAGGCCAAGGTGGTTTCTGTGGTGGTGATTAGTCGAAGTCTCATCAGCAAGGGATGACAATGAGTTCAAATGACCTTGATCTTTGACCTCCAACCTCTAACAGTTTTTTCCATGAGGCAGCGTGAGCATGCATGCAAAGTCAGGAGAAAATCACTTTAAGTGTTTTTGAGATATTATGCTCACAAGAATGGCACGGAAAGCATACGTATAGACAGACACTCTACATGAAATGATAATGCCGCTGGCCTTGGCTATTGCCAGCTAGAAGGCATATAAACAACAGTCCACAGCCACATGCTGTCAAACTCAGAATCCCACTGCTAACATGTTTACTATGTTCACAGTCATAATTATGAGTGTTAGCATGCTAAAATTTGAAAATAAGCACACAAAATCAGTCACGCTACAGGAACTTTTAGTAACAAAGTAGTAACAAAAAGTGTTAAACTGGGCCTTGGTAACAGCAAACTAACAAAATATAGCTGAGGCTAGGTATTTATGCTTATGGTATTTTAGCTACATTCTTTCATACAGATTCATTTAATAAACATTTTTATTATGATCCTTATCTCAGTTAAGTGTGATGACAAGCTAACATTTGCAAATTAGCACAATACATATATAGGAGAGGCTGCGACTGGTATTTATCAGCAGATATTTGGAAAGAAATGTAGGCTTTCAGTAGATTTACAGAAAAACTACATCACACATCTTAAACATGAACCAAACATCGTGAAATATCATTATACTTGGATCAAATTACCTGCCTTAGCAGCAGAGCTCCAATCTTTCTAAGTGGTCTAATATAGCTATACTGAGTTATTTTCAGATAAACAAAAACACTGTATGCAAAGTAATCAAAACACCTTCACTTTTACAAATGATAACCACAAAACTTGAATGTAAGTGCCAAATAAAGAGGAGAACTTTCCGACTGATGTGCAGCTTTTCATCTCAAAATGTGTCAACATATGTCTCTTTCCTCTTGGTTCTTTAAATATCTATTTTTACCTGCAAAACATCCTGTTGTTTGGAAAAAAGAGAGAGTGGAAATGTTCTGAACTTCTAAGAAAAGTGAGTGAAATATCATATAAGCATGTACTTTAGAGTATCTTACTCCATGTTCATGTGGAGTAAAGATTTTATCTCTCCATCTATTTTTACACAGCCAAGCTGAGTGCCGACATTGGCCTGTAAAGAGCAGTTCAAAGCCAGCTAAGGCAACACTGGCAATCAAACAGAAAAATCTGCTGCTCCAGTCTCTCCTCTAAAAATGTAACATACAGTAAGCATGTATCCACTTCCCACGTAGTGTTCACAAACCACGGTGTACAAAGGTAAATTACTAAGTGATTAAAAACACAGCATAGCCATAAACACCAGGTATAAGCAGGACAAGATTCTTTGTAAGACATTCAGATTCCCACGCATGCTCATATATAAATGCCATAATGCATCAAGCCACAAAGATGACTAACCTCAAACAAAAAGCTAAGAAAATCATCTGAGCAAATACATTTTTGTTCTAACTATCAAAGCAAAGAGCAGCACAGCTTAATGAAAACCCTGTTGGCACTATGGTATATAGAGCCTGGTGTTTTGCAATATGTAGTTCAAGGTTATTTAATTTTTCCTGCCGTCAGATTTGAGCGACAGCCTACATATGTGGGTCTTAATGAGGAGAGGCATTTATAGAACACCAAGGACGAGAGACAGCTAGAGAGCTAAACCTTAAAATAAGACATGTTATTCTCAGACTAAGAGAGACACGGTGAAAACTGCAGCTTGTCTAACATCCTTTCCAGCAATTTTTAGATTTTTAGTATTTCGATAAAATGCCTCACGCATCTGGTGCTTATTTTCATGTTAACATTCATTTTGTGTTTTTTAAAGATAAGATGTGTTTCTCTGGCAAAGACACTCTTACAAAGAGAAATCCTGCTATTTCAAAATTATATCTGCATGAATAAACCATAAACAGCTGGCTACGCATTTGTAAGCAAAAGAGATGAGGCACTGATTGAGAATGAATGTAAAATTGGTGTAATCTAATCTGAAGATAACAAAAAGTTTGTGTAAATGCTCATTAAAATACCTTGATTTTCCTTCATGAAGTGGATGTATATGATGAGGATGAGAACAGGGATGATGATGACAGGACAACAAACACATCTTGTCTGCTGATGGTGGATATCTGTAGATACTCTGGACTGGAAATTAATGCAAAACACACAAAAACACCTGAAGCACAAGTTTGTTAGTCATTTTTTCAAATAAAAATGCAAAGAACCCATGGGTGAGAATTGCTGTCTTGAATTTCCACTAACACAATCCTTAGCTCACCTGCCAACCAGCAGAAACTCTCCCACGAGGCGCTGTCGTCTCATTGCCATCAGAATACCTCTGACTGTCATTCCCTCGCAGAAGCAGGCCACCACCCTGGCTTTGGGCAGATGAGCTCGTAACTTCTGCAGCAGCTTATCAAAGCTTTGTTCACCCGCGTTGCTGTATATCTTATCAGAGTGGGCAATACAGATCCCCTCCTTTGCTGCCATGTCTTTGAATGCCTCCATACCACTCTCCCCATAATTACCTGCAGAATGGAAAACATAAAGAGAATGGTGAGGCACACAGAACATCTGGGGTTTGTTGCAACATTTTTAAACTCAACTGTCCGGGATTCCTTAAAAGAGCAACTGACATACAAACACACTGGGGTAATGCCAGCTCACACTAGAGAGAATTAGGTAATTCTGTTCCCATTGTGAGAGTTATCAGAGGTCTGACCCCCCTGTTTTCACTAGAAATTAGGTCACCTACTTTCTGCTGCATGGTATGACACTGTTTGAGATGTCCTTTTCATTACTATGTGTGAGTTTTATTCCCACATGTGGCATGTCTACATGAGTGGTAACACAGTTGTGAATTTTTTAAACTGTAATTTTACCTCAAAGCAACTTACTGTTAAAGCTGCTGCTGATGGTTAGGTAGGCAAAAGGAGGCATTAAAATATTCAGCGCTTTTTCAACACTGAGAGTGCTGCAGTAATGAGTCCTAAAATCTGAGATTTGTTAACATTTTAGCACTTGCTGTTCCATTACCTTAAATTTTTGAATGAGCTTTTGGTTAGATGCCCGAAATAAGGTCTGTGGTAAACACAAGCTTAAATGATTTAAATGTATTGTACCATGACACAAAATAAATCTAGGAGTGTCCCACTTATGAATTTTGAAGTATTTTCACATATTACAAAAGTTCTCAAACTACCTAGACTGAAACACAGAGAACGAATCTTTATAGACCTCTGCCTTTTAAACACCCACAAAAAATTACAAATTGTTTAATGAAATGTAGACTTAGAAAAAATACATTTACACTTTAGGGCCCAAAGGTAAAAAGTATTTTACAGCATCTGGGATTTATTTAACAAGTTTCATCCAGAGATAGGCATCTATCTCATATTGGTTGAAACTGGAGACGATTTTTATTTAAGGTCAATCTGATGAAAGCTTTAAATGTGATGAATCATAAAAGTAAGAAACATACTGTACTCCCTTTGGTCTATTTTTTTCAATAAACAGTATTAATAATCCTGTTGTTTCCTTTTTTATTAAGAGCATTTTTCCATTTTTTTTTTGTTTTCATTTACTTCTAACTGCAATTAATTTTATTCAGTTCAGATCATTTAAGGTTGATGAATCGCTACCTCTTGGTGGGTGCATGTAAAACTCAAAAGTTGTCATCATTTTACCACCAATGTTCTCTTTTTGTCCTTTTTTTTTCCTTTTCATTGTTTTTTGTGTTGATGTTGTAATTTCAATCTGAACTAGAATGGCCGTCTGAGGTGGCAGACCCACGTCTAAGCAGTGGCACCGAGGAACTCACGCTCCCATTGATTACTATGGTGTTCAAAATTCGAAGTGCAAGAAAAACCGAATGGGTGCGCGGATCATCACCAAAATCTAATCGATTCTTCCCTGTCACTATCCCAATATTCCCTAAAAGTTTGGTGAAGATCCAACTTACTGTTCTCGAGTTATCTTGTACACTAGAAACAAACAAACAAACAAAAAAAACGAACAAAGATACGGAACCCTTTACATAACCCCCTGCCGATTTCATCGGCGTGGGTAATAATGTGCCACAAAGAAAGCATACTGTTAAAAAATACTCAGACTTTACAATTGTTTGTCACACAAAGAAAAGATTCTTTCAAAGACGAGGTAAGAGCCTGGAATAAAAGATGGAAGCTGTGTGGTGTTGACAAAGTCAGTCGATCGTCGTGTAATTCCTTCACACCCTAACATTAGCTTTTACTTTTGTCATTGTGTTTATGCTTCAAAAGTTATGAAAGTAGTGTTTATTTGTGAAGATCATCCTTTTTTGCACAGAGTTTATTATCAGCAGTTCACTCAGACCACTCTGTCAAGAAACACATGATTTGAGGCTATAAATATTTTTTTTCTTCACAGCTATTAATTAAAACTTATTGATGTTATTTATAATTGGCATTGTGGCTGTTCTGGCAAGCGCGATGCCAACTTCTGGGCTGTTCAACAAAAAATCGTCATCCCTTCAGCTCTCTCTGTGCAACAGCAAATATGAAACCTTTGTATCTCTACTGAGGTCAGATTAAAAAAACACAATGATATAGAAACAGAGCACAGAAAGCCTTTTGCTGTCATTGTATCAAAAATATAAAACATCAAGAGCACTACTCAAGTGTACAAAAAGACAAAAAGGCACTCTTTCATACAGTATAAAGAAGTATTCGAACAGACAACAAGAAAACCATATCTCACAAGATATATGAATAAACTAATTCAATTGAAATTTGTTTCAATCATGTAAAAAAGAAAGCAAAACAGTTACATAGAAAATAAGAATATTACAAAGAATAGAAAGCATGAAGAGATACAAGATTGGTTTGCATATGCCAAAATAGTGTGAAGAAGTACACACTTATTTATTCCTGACCTTTCTCAAGTCATTGTTAATTATCCAGATTCCAAATAAATTCAAAGATAAAGGGCCAGAAAAATGTGCTCTAGTACAAGGAAAATGCTTTGTAGCCGTCAAAAAAGGTAAAAACGATGGGTTTTAAATCTGTCATTGTTATATGCAAATGCAGAACACAGGGTATCTGCACTTGTTAAAGGCTTCAGCACATTAGAGTTCTTGGTCATTTTTCACTAAAATGGGAAATGGATTTGAGCTTCTATAACACTTTTCCAGTCATCTGACTACACATAGAGCTTTTACACCACAGGTCACACCTTCCCATTCACAGCCTTTCACTCCATTCACACACTGATGGCAGAGAATTGGCCATCAGTATTAGCTAATTCCATTCAAATGCATTTACATGCATCCAGTGAAGCTGTGGGAGCAAACTGGGGTTAAGTGTCTTGCCCAAGGACACATCAGCATGTGAGTGCAGGAGCTGGGGATTGAACCCACATTTTTCCCAGTGCAGTACAACTAACTCTGGCGACTGAGCCACAGTCACCCCAACTCAATGCTTTGTCTGATTAGAAGGTTTGCACAGAAGTATCTTTGTTTTATTAGGTAGGTTAGAAAATTAATCAATTCAATTTTATGCATACAATTAGAGACAAACAGACAGAGCAGTCATTATAACATTTCTACAGCTTACTGGAGCAGAGAAGCACTGGTCTGATCATTTCCAACATAAATATTTAAAGGCTTTTCTTGTAGTAAGAGACACATGTTTTAAAGCTACAGCTGCAACTTTGGCATGCCAAAGATCATTTGTAAATGTTTCTCTTTAACACTATTGTATTCTATGGAATTAACAGGAGTATTAACGTTAGAATTTCAATCATATCTTTATAAAGAGGGATTAAACTAAAACATATGGCTAAGTCCCTAAAATATTTAAAGAATGATAGAAATTGAAGGCATTGTTTTGGGTATTGAGGTTAATTTAGACAGCTATGGTGAAATCCTGTGTTTTGCTTCTAAGTAGATTTAGGATTCAGGGATGGAAATTTTTGCAACTGTGGTAATCCATGTGTGGTAATTACATACCTATTATCAGGTCTTTGACCTCAAAGTTGGCGATAAGTCTTAAATTGGCATTTTTAACTCTGATGGAGTCACTCAAAGCAAAACAAACAATAAACACACTGGAATCAATGTTGTAGTCAAATTCTGCTGTGAGTGTTCAGTGTTTTTTTAAAAATTGAAGTTTTACTAGGATAAACTTCTGAATCACAGCCAGGCCCGCCTACAGAAATGACTGGGCCACTAAATGTTCCCGTGAATTGCCCCTCCTTTAATCTGATTATTCATGTAAATGCTTGTGTCCACTATTTCATTAACAAATTCATGTCCAGCTACAGAGAAACAGGCATTGACACATGCACCACCTACTAGTTTACCTTGCAAAGCAGATGGGTTGGCCAGAGTCCATGACTGTCATCAGGCAAATCCATCTTGCACAACTCCAATCTACAATGACTGCGCCTTGTCTAACAACGGACAGGACCAAGCAGTGTCATTTAAAAAGAAAGACGGGGTAGCAACGAGTTAGTTGTACTGGAAGTTGAGAGCAATGGCTGCCACTGGTAAAGCATTTAGCTTGAATGTAGTTGTAGTATTGCATTATCAGAACTGAGCCATATTTCTTTATCAAAACAAGAGCAAAGAGCCACAATGAAAGCTTCTCTTGGCAGAGAAGATGATTTGCACTCCTCCCTACCAGCCTGGGCAAGTGCTTTATCCACCGATAAGCTCCACTGTTCATATACTACTACAGGGCCAGCCTGTTGAGCTGAGGTTACTACTGGAGCTGCGCATGCCTACTAACTCATTTTGTCTTGTCACTTTGAATGTGACAGACAGAACATTCATCCAATCACCTTCCAAGATTTTTTGAAGAGTCCAGCCCTTCCCTAATTCCTTTTATGGGAGGTTTCCCAGATGAATTTGAAATATATCCATGCAATGGATATACAGTAGCCTTTCTGGCAGGTAACCTGCTAGTGCTTTTACTGTGTAAAATTTCCTCATAATAAAGGTCATCAGTGGCAAGTCCATGATTTAGTTGTTATTGGCAATACCTAAAACAAAAGAGAAAATTTGTACCCTTGACAATAACAAGCAATAAAAATGCAATTTTTCAATAGCTGTCTTAGAGCTATATTGACATGATCAAAGTGTCAATACAGATATATTTCATTACTTTCATATACAGTACATATTAATAAATGTGATTCTGATAATGATAAGCTGCTATTAAAATATTACCAGTGTCTGAGCAGTGAACAGAGCTTCGTGACATTGAGATTTCAGAGCCAACAGATGTTTCCTGTGAGGCTTTGCCAAAGATGACAAACATTACAGAGAATTGCTAATCAGAGCTGATTTAAAACATTTTATATTCATGTCATCAATGTAACAGCCTTATTAGTATTGTTACAACTAAAATCTGAGATTTTAAAAAGGAGTGACTCCATTCATTTGAGTGTATTTCTGTATTTTTCTGTAAAAAGACTTCTTTTTGCAGCAGGGAGCTTTTTTACAAAAAATCCACACAGTTTGTGTTCTGGCCGAGTTTACACTAATGCAAGGCCAAATGTCAGGGTGTAACAGTATATTGTGCTTCTCTTTGCTCAGTTAGCCAGAGAACTATGACAACAGTTAATGAAATATTCAGGCTAGCCCATCTGGCACCAAAAACCATGAAATGGTCACCTTTCTTATGCTGCTCAGATATTGGCTTTAATGAGCAGTTGTACAGGTGTACCTAATAAACTGACTGGTATATTAAAGCTACTGATAAACTATATCTTATAAAGATGTAAGTGTTTTAAATGTTGCTCAAATTATGTCTGAGTAGAACAGATAGGGAGAAAGAAAAGGACATATGTAAAGGCAGACACATACATCGTACGTGGTCTTACCCTCTGTGTGTATAGCAGACACGTAGCTCCAGTTGTATCTCTTGACGATGTCCACCATTGCTCTGGCCTGTTGCATATCTGATGGCACCACCCTCATGAAATATTTATAAAGGCTCTGTGGAAATTAATTCACATGTTCACCAGTCGCCCACTTTATGTTTTTCATGTGACAGCCTGTCTGTGAGTTAGACATACATCCACGGCAGCATTAATTATGATACCCACTCCATAAAGCCAAGGTTGTTTAAAGAACAAAAAACAACACTGTTGCCTTGGCAGCTTAAGACAATTTACAGCAGTGGTTCTCAAACTGGGGTCCGGGGACCCCTGGGGGTCCGCGAGCTAAAGCAAATGAATACATTTAGGGACCACAGCGCCATACAACAACCATACTAAACCAATGACTCCCGCATAAGTCAGCTTTGGGCCAATAAAAACTCAGATGTTGATGATGATTGTGTCATATCATGTAAATCTATCAGTCATCATACATCACTCACTTTGCTCAGGACGCATTTGGTGTGCAGGTCCAGCTAGCAACAACTAAATATACAAAGCGCTTCCACTTCATCAAGTGATGCTAGGCCCAAACCAGCTAAACTGATAAAATATGGTGACAGCTCTTGAGTTTGGTTTTATTGAAAACAGTGACAGAAGACCAAAATGTGGTGTGGACCTGTACTTGCAAATGAAAACATGAAGCCCGCCAAGCTAAAGCCTTACCTGGTAACAAAGCATGCAGAGTTAAAGGACGAAACAAAATATTTTTTCCAGACGAAAGGGCAACAAAAATGGCGATTAACATCTGTTTTATCAGCGTGAGGGTTATGTGGGGGCCATTGGAAAATGTTATGCCCTGTAAGGGGTCCCTAGCACCGAAAAGTTTGAGAACCCCTGATTTACAATACACCAGGAATATGCATTAAAAGCACAATTAACATGGAGTAACATGCTCTGCCGTCATTCCTTTTTCTACTAACAGTATTCAGAATCAAATATCTTCACTCTCTCTTTCTAAAATTTCAAAAGCATATTGAACATCAAATTATCACAATAATTTAGAGCCATTATGATCCAATTTCACCCAAAGTTGCTGTTCTTAATGGTGTTTTTTAACCTTTAAATCTCCAAATTATGAAGTCATATTAAGTTTGATTTTAAAGGAAAGAGCTTTTTTGGGTTCATTTAAGAGGGCTTCTTTAAAACATACACCATGAGCACATTTTTATAGTACAGTACCCATAGTACTCCTTTTTTACCTGTACTTAAATAACGGTGTTTCAACAGTATGTTAGTTAGTTTATTTCGTTTTGGGCTTACTTGCCTTAATTAGAGAGACAAAACAGTGAAAAGAGTAAGGGTGAATAATTAGGACTTATATATTAATCATCAGTGGATTCTAATAACATTCAGATCTAGAAAAATATATTTGTCATATATTACAAGGGCAGCATAATATCATTGTCTGATTGTTCAGATTCCTTGCAGCAAACCCTTTGCTTTGGTAGCTACTTTACATTTTTTTGTGTGTACACATACAATACTCAATGATTGGTGCATGTATCTAACACTGAAGAATTTAAAGTAATAAATAAGCCTACGTATCTGTGTTTAGTCATATTGATTTTACTTAAATTTTTCCAGCTAACAGGACATCTCCTTGGAGCAAGTCTGGTCCCAGCCTAATACAAGGTTGACACCCCTGCTCTAGGCCAACTGGCACTGTTACCAAGACCCTGCTACTTATGTAAAATGTGTAGTAAAGAAAGTGATTACTTTGGACCACTCTTGGTTTATACTGTACATTATATAGAATTTAGAATTTCTTTTAACTGTGTTTTACAGGCCGAAAATGTGTTTTTGTCTATTTCACAATAGAAGAATACCAGACAAAAAAACAAAAAAACAAAAAACAATTCATCATGTTGGCTTTCATTCATTAGTGTGAGTAACCTCAGTCATGGCACCACCTACAGGTTTCCAGACTTTAGAGAGTTAGATGCTGGTTTTAGACACTGAATGATGTTAATGATGTTCTTTATTTTCTCTAGTAGTCTCCGCTGTTCTCCTTCATTTGAATTGTTGGCACCAGGATTAGCAGTCTTGTGTGTGGTGACAATTAGGGTCCATGCCATAGCTTAGGGTAGGTAGCATCAGCATCTACCTGGAGCTTGTATGTATGGAGCCTGGATCTGTTTAAGGTGGTGATGTTGTTTGTATTATGATAACCACGTAGAGAAGCTAAGATAAGAACACCCCCATGATGGTATGGTGGGTGGTGTGTGCTAGCATAGAGGGGGTGGCTCTGGGACACCAGAGCTCGTTGTTCAGCCTTCCTGAGGTGCTGTGAAATTAACTTGATGAAATGTCAGTGAAGGGAGCTTCTTTCTTGACAGCCCTGGTGAAGTGCTGGCTTTTTGCTGCCCACTGGTCTATTCTCCAATATTCAGGGCATATGGGTACAGGGACTTCTTGTCTGCAGGCTTATCTTATTGAGGGACATGGAAATAATGTGAGGGTGAACTTCCAAAAGTGCTTTCATTCTGTTATCTGAATGCCCAAAACAGATTATTAATCACTGATAATATATTGTCTGAACAACTCTTATTCTAATGAGTTTTATTTTGGTCAAATTAAGTTTAAATTAAAAAAAGATCTGCTTTTAACTTCAATGCACCAAATACTTGAAACATTCTAAAAAAATCACTAATATAATTTCTGATCCTATCAATTTGAATATAGTAGATTTATATATTCTTTTGAACTAATTATTGTAATAGTTTTAAGTTTTTTTTGCCCTATTGCATCTTTCTATCATGTGTTTATTGTTTTAAATCTATATTTTATTTTTTCTTATTGTTACCCCTGTCATTCTCTGAAAATTTTATTTGTGTTTGCTCTGTTATTATCTACACCTTAGCACCAATAAGGGTTTTCTTTCAGAATGCATCCTAAGGGTTTGAATGTAAACATAATAATGGAATTTTATTTGTAGCTGCATTATTTGAGAAAATATAACAGTTACAAATTAAGTAACTGTGTAAAGTCTGCACTGATTTGTTGTAATGATAAAAGACAGTACTATCAGGTAAAGATATGGAAGTAAAAAGCCTCAGATTGACATAATTTTTGTAAAATATGTTACCTTGTCACTGAGGTCCATGCTTGTGGCTGAGTAAGCAATCTGCGGGATGTTGAAGAGCTGCAGAAGATTCTGCACCTGTATAGCCACAGAGCTGGATCCTGGTCCAATCAGTCCCACAATGGGCTTCTTTCCCTGCATTAGCATGCTCCCTTGCTCTGCAGTGCACTTGCCCTGGTTCTCCTCCTCTTCGTTCGACACCAGTGTGTCCCGAATGAACTCGATGCTCTGCTCCAGTGCCACCGCAGAGTGCCAGCATGAGTCCCTGGTGAGGAGAGGTTAGGTTCTTGTTGTTATGTAGAAAACAGTTGGAGAATAAGTGGATGATAGCTTGGCCATTTGAAGAGCCAATTTTGAAGAACCTCTTAACTCTTTTGGAAGCAGAGAGAAGTATTAATCAAAAGTTTAACTAAAGCTAATTTGAGGTTTGAGCAGTCTGATATCTCCCAAGTGTTCCCAAGTACCCTTTTAATGTCTGCATTTAGCTACTTTTGACAGTGCTTCTTTTATGAACTTATAATTATGATAATAGTAAAAATAATTAATGGTACTCAACCTTGTTCAACCCAAGAGCCACACTGTCTTAAAACACTTTTGTGAGAGCCACAATCCAAAACCAGGGATGTAAAGGTAGATCCAGAGATCAACTGATCCACAGCTGAATGAAACAATGAATTTGTGGATTATTGTGGGGTTAAATGGGATGCAATAGGCTACATATAAATGTCTGTATAGGGTCAGAAGAAATGATGTCACTAATACTGAGCAGATTTTTTTATTTATGTAATTTCCACCTGGCCTAAAGGTTGGTTAAAATATCAGGATGTGCCAAGTTTAAGCAATTAGATGCTTTTGAAAGAGCTAATGAATTATGGTTGGCTTTGTGGGTATTTATATTTCCCATTTGGACATTTACTCTAGTTCTGTGGCTCTGCTGCAATAAAGAGATGCTTTCAATTTATTTCCATTCATTATTAAAGCTTTTAGCTTAAGGGGGAGGGGCCTTAAATTTGTCTTTGCCCTGGGCCTAAATGACTAAAACCGGCCCTGCCTCACATCTGCAGCATTCCTAGACACATTATTCTGCCCTGCCTCACTCTGTTGCTTTTGTTTTATGTTTCTGCTCTTTTTACAATATTTATTATCAGTAGTAAAATACATCGTAGTATAAAAATGTTGGAGAGCATTTGAAGCAAGTGAGTGAAGAAATTTTTTTGAATGAGGGCATAAGAAGCTTCAATTTGAACACAAGACAGCACCCCTTGAATGCACTTACTGAAGAGACTCAATCAGTGGACTTCCTCTATTCTCTTTCTCTTATGCACGTTCCTCTGCCACACGCACCCGTCAGTAAAAATATATGGCTTACAAAGAACAAAAGTTTTCATTTAAATTTAGTAATTAAAGCATGTCTTCTTTGTGTGGGAAATATATGTATTGACTTGCAATGATTCTTTACTGATGGCAGTGTTTACCTTTATAAAAGATTTTTGAAGGATTTTTTTTTCCAAGTAAGCCTTAAAGTCCCTGTAAAGTGAAATCCAAACTTCCTGTCTTAACACTAGATGTGTTGGAATAAGGCTGCTGTAAACATGTGAAAACCCCATCTACATGTGACAGAATTTTTGATTTAGACCATTAGAAAGTGTTCACCTCTTTCCTGACTTGGTTTAATTTGAGCAGGGCAAATATATGAGTCCACGACATCACCAGTCTCGATGCAGTCTTAATGAGGAATTACCCTGCCCTCCTAACGCTACAATGATATAAATTCACTGAGCAGTTCATCTTAGTAGTCTGTTGTTAGCTGATGTTACTGCCGTCATTGAAAGTTAACAGTCAGCTACATGCTATGTTTTTATTCACTGCAAGGAAAATTTCCCAAATCTATCAGCTACGGTGGCCTACAGGTCATTAAAAATATTATAACAGAGATATGTGCCAAAAAATTGTAAATTTTATCCCCAACTTCCCACTTTCTGCTCAAGTACAGAACCAGGCAGCTGTACTCTGATTAGAAGCATTTTGAAAAATGTGAGAGGATTGTATTTCTCCTGAGTGGGCGTGGCTTCAGCTCATTCAACCAACATACCCACACCATCCTAGAGCAGATTTTACTGCCTCATTTTTCATGTCTTTGTAGCTTAATGTTGTAAATTTAGAGATGTTTTTCATGACTAAAATTTGGCCTGGTGGTTCAAACACAGTGGCTTGTCACACTACAAAGCTAAAACAAAGATCTTCGAAATCACTTTACAGGGACTTTAAAAGAGCTACAACTGGTCAACAAAGCAGCTCCGGAGCTGCAGATTGGATATCAGTGAATTAATAATGTTTGGGACCCCCTTGAAAATCAGTACAGGCAAACTTAAAATGGATCACAAACCACTGACAGTGGGAAGAAATGATAGCAGCAACCAAATCTCTGGATATTTTGTACGGCATTTCTAGAGCTGTAGTAGCTTTTGTTTCAGGAAATGTTGCTTGCAAAGCTTTGTCATTGGTTTAAAATCCCAAAATGTTTAAGTCTCGAATGCTGATTAACAGCAGGTTGTTTGTGGACTTCTGCCTCTGTGTGATTTACCTCATTAACTGCACCATTAAAAAACCTGCTAGTCCTCTCTCAGGGCTTAACTTCTCCTGCCAAAGGCCCTATATGAGAGCCATTTTCAGCCTCCCCTTCTTGACTTTGGCTTCACCTTTCAATTAAGCTCTCAACATTTATCAATGACATTTTTTCAAATGCAATTATGCCTACCTTACTTATCCATTGTATTAAATGTAACAAGTATATAAACTGCCATTTTAATACTTTTTAGCAACTAGTGAAGCTGTTGCTTTCTCTAAATGCTGGTAAATGAAAGTATACTACCATTACCGGGTTCATGTATGAGGCTCTCCCTTGTCTAGCTTTTGATAAAAGCTGAATTCATTAAAATGTTCCTCTACTTGTGATGACTGTCTAACTGATGATGACCTTTAACATCTTCTGGCACAAATTCTGCTTTTTTGTGAGTCTGCTTTAAATTTGAATCCTTTCCTATCTGAAATTACTGTATAGAATTCAGAGGAACCTGTATATCCCAACATGTTTGAATATTTCACTAAAAAACTTAAACACACATGCTTCTTAATGTATCATATTTTGCTAGATCACAGGACTATCCCTCAGACTAACAGAGCAGCAAGAACTGTTGCAGGCTAACATTTAAACGCAAAAATGATAAAAGAAGTCATAGTAAAACATGAGATAGTTTGGTGCTTGGTTTCTTACCTTATCTCACAGCCCAAGGTAATATTCGGGAGGATAAGGGGGTCTGCATTGATTCGATCCAGAGTGTGCATCATGGCCTCCACTCTCTGAATCCCATACTGCTCTCGCACTGCACCACACTTTCGCTCATGAACCTTGAATACAGCATGAGTAGATTAATGCCACTCTTATGTATGAAGAAAAAAACTCAGACATGAACACACAACAGCTTACCTTATCAGCAGGTGGCTGGTGGTGGACAGAGAAAAGAGCCCCTATGATGATATCCCCAGGGATATGAGCCAATACCCTTCTCTCATTGTTTTGGGCATTGACCCCCAACTGGTCCCTCAGGCCAAGCCAGCTCAGCAACACATACACTGCCAGCAGCTTTATGTGTAACCCTTGTGGATTTCCCATCCCTGCGTTCATCTGTACACATCCTGCCATCCTCTGTCCTCTTAGATCTCAGGGACGGATGACTGTGTTTGTTTTCGGGTAGCTTGTGTAGTGTCAAGGGTGAAGGCTAAATTCCTAAAAGAAAGGGAAGAATGAGGATAAGGTTTATGTCAAGTAGAAGTGCATATACCGGAATTTCAAACTTCTAACAACAGTGAGACCTGTTTCAATAATGCAGTATCAAAAAGAAGTCCTAGGCACCGAACATCGATACATTTCTTTTTTAAAATGATAAAAATTTTTGCCAAACTTCTGTACACAGTTTTAATAGTTCAACAATATTGGCAGCTTTATGATAATAAAATATTGTCAATGTTCTTGTAACATTTAAATGGATCAAATCCTCTTATGTACACCATTCTTGTGAAACAGATGTTTGTTTTACAAGTGTCAATACTTTTCAGTGTTATTGCTCACTGAAATAACAGAGACTGTGTAGTTTCAAAACATATGGTATCAAAGATTAGGAAAAATATTGTTAACATTGACACATGTAGCAATGTGTGATGGCATTTTGATGCAAAACAATGAACATAGATGTGAAATAAAGAGCAATTAAGCAGGTAGCAATTTACAGTTGTACTACTTTTAAAAAACACTGCAAAAAATCATGAACATCTTTTGAAAAAGGAAATTTACAATGCACTTGGGGAGATTTAGAGGCATTAAGTTTATGTGAGGCACTAATTACAATGAAAGGTAGTGATGAACAGTTGGAAAGCAGGTGTTTCTTTCATATAGATACACTCAAGAATAAATTAGCTATTGTATTTCAGGTCCAGAGTTGGGATATTTGAGGGGAAAGAAAAATATGGTATGGGCATTGGGTATATATTGTATAACAATCCCTTTTACTACTGCCCATGGTACACAAAGTATGGAGGCTGGTTCTTCAATTATGCATCAACAACCTATGTGAGGCTATTTATCTCTACTTAACTGATTTCAAATATATCCAAAGTAACACAAACTTTAACCTACCTCTTACTTGTTTGCAGCCTTGCAGATGCCATCCCTTTAGACACCGTTTCCATCACAGAAGAAGAGGAGGAAGAAAAAGCGCTGCAGGTTTCTGCTCAGGCTCACTCTGACGCCTGGCTACAGCAAACTGCAAATAGCAGCAGATAATATGGCCCGTTATTGGAACATGTTTGACTTACTGACGCACGCGGAGGGGCCCCCTCCTTCCCATTCTCCACCACCTCCTCCTCTTCCTCCTCCTCATCCTCCTCCTACTCCAAACCAGTGGAAAGCATGGAGGATCACCGGTGACTAATTTGGTACAACTATAGAAGACTGCGGTAAAGGTTCCAGAGGGAAAATTAGAGAAATATTAGAACTGAGGGAGGAAAAGATATGGGCGTTAAGGAGCTAGCTTCCCAGCAAACAATTAATGGTGCGGATGTTTTTCTAGCACTCTTCCTCCATTCCTCATCTTTCACCTCTTAAAGTAGGAATGACTGTTAGTAATTATTAAGTCAAAGTTTAATAAGACACATACCAACTTTAAACAGCCCAGTTTGACACCAGTTGACCGCCTTCGCCTGGTGTATCGGGTAAACGAGCGACTGTGTTAACTGGTGGATTCGAACGGTGGTTGTCGTAGTTACTACAACGTAAGAGGAACACAGCTATGATACATAGCCGCCCTAGAGAACGCCTCTTTTTTAGATTTTCATAAAGCCATGACAACCGTTGTGTGACATTATAATAAAAAAAACTAAATAAAATTATATTTGCGAGGACAGTAACGGTTTATTCAGTTTTCAACAGTTGAAACTTCGACAACCACAGACACACTCAGCTGGAAGTCATCAGTTGACACGGTAGCTCTTTTCTTCCTCACACCGGAAGAAACACCGTTAACGTCCAACTTCAAACTGGCCACTTTGAACGCATCATGTTTTGTTTTGTTTGATTCGCTATTTTTTGGTTTTGGTGGACTGTTGACAAAGGTGAGTGACCAAGGTAAGCTAATGTGATAGGTCTTCACACTAATAGCTTAGTGGCCTACGTATTAAGCCAGGTTACTAATTGTTCAGTGTTAAATATGGATGTTTTCTGCTTGGTAAAATGTGTCACAACAACAACAATACTTCTCAGTAGATGTTTGGAAAGTCAAAGCAATTTAATGTAAATCATTGGAGATGTTTTTTTTTCTTTGGTGAACACTTAATTTGGAGCCAAATAGAAGATATAATCCATGTTTTTAGTGAAAAGTGATTTGCCTGTTGCCTTGAGAGACAAGAGGAGGCGTCTACGGTGAATTACTGGAGGGAGAAGGTCTTGGAAATAGTCGTACTGCGCCATCTACTGGTTTTTTATTTGCTATGCTACACAGAGGTTTATTTTCTTGCCTTAGGAATATCACATGCAAACAGTCCCACAATCATGAGACTTAAAGTCAGAAGTCGAAATATGATGCAGTCTCAGGTGTAGACAGTCATATGAGACAGTGATACGGACAGAGCAGGACAAAACTTATTCACAGGGGTCAAGACAAATTGATGCCCTCTGGCCTTTCTAAAAGAGCATTGTATACAAGTATGTACACATCAAACAGTTTTACCCAAGGCAATGGTTGGGCTTAGTATGGTTTCCTTATCAGTTTGTCAATTCATCCTTTGTTTTTAGTTCCGGTGTCAGCTGAAGGCTTGGTGATGGTATGTTTGTGAAATCATATGAGCCTGAGTCAAAAATGTCAGTGTCTGCTAATAGAAAAAAAAAGACAAAGTAAAGACATTTGTCTTTAGTTCAAACCTGACAAAAATTGTTTCTGTTGAATCTCTGACTTTTCTTAATTCATGAATGGAGGACAAATTCAACTGTAATAATGCTCTGTCTTTGGTCCCAGGATTTTCATGGGGGTTTTCATGCCATAATGTCAGGAAAAACTGTGTACTTAAGCCCTGTTAGTGGTTGTGTGTGTCAGTGCGAGTGTGTGTGAAGACAGATCATGAGGTATGCGCCTGTTTTAATCTGTTGATCCTTGGAGGAAAGTAGGCCACATTCCTTGCAAAAAGATCACCATAAAATCAGGAAGACTTAAAAATATGGGTAGAATATTTTTTTGAATATCAGTTGTGTTATTATTTGTTGACTGAAAATGGTAATAATCATATGAAACTGCTATTAGGCGCACATTTGGCGGCAAAGATAACCTTCAAATTCCCTTGTAATGGAATTGCTTTGATGAGCTTCATAATAATAACTTTTTTCTCTATGAAAAGAGCCTGGCTGCAGTTTCGGGTTGTGTGCACTGAGGGTGCACACAACCCGAACCTCCCCCTGAGGTTAAGCAGCATGTGACTAGCTCAACAAAGAGGAGGGGGTGCCCATTAAAAAAGAAAAAAAAAAAACTGAAGAATTTAAGCCAGTGTGACTCATGTACTCTCCGACTTTGTGTGTTTGGTTTGTTTGTCAGGGACAGCTTGTCCTGCTATGATGTGGCCCCTGATTCTTATAAGTTTTATAGTATTTTTTACACCTTCCCATCAACAGTTTCCTCGTCCGTGTGCCAGTCAAGAGTCGCTGCTCTCCAAGGAGTGCTGCCCAGCTTGGGAAGGAGACGGTTCTCCCTGTGGAGTCAGCTCAGGCCGGGGCTCCTGTCAGGATGTGGAGGTGCCAGATGTACCCGATGGGCCACAGTATCCCTTCTCCGGGTTGGATGACAGGGAGAAGTGGCCCTTGGTTTTCTACAACCGGACTTGCCAGTGTGAGGGGAACTTCATGGGTTTCAACTGTGCGGACTGTAAGTTTGGCTACTATGGAGAGAACTGTACTCAGTGGAGGGCGTCTCTGAGAAGGAATGTTTTTCACCTATCCCATGATGAGAAAATCAAACTTGTTTCTTATTTGAACTTGGCAAAGCAGTCAGTCAGCAGGGACTATGTTGTGGCCACAGGAACCTACCAGGAGATGGAGAATGGCTCTAACCCCATGTTTGCTAATGTATCTGTGTATGATGTGTTTGTGTGGTTACATTACTATGTATCTCGAGAGGCTCTGCTAGGTGGGCCTGGAAATGTATGGAGTAATGTGGACTTTGCTCACTGGGCCCCTGCATTCCTCCCGTGGCATCGCCTTTACCTGCTGCTGTGGGAGCATGAGATAAGGAAGCTGACTGGGGATATGACCTTTACGATCCCATACTGGGACTGGAGAGATGCCGAGGCATGTGACGTGTGTACAGATGAACTGATGGGAGCAGGGAGCCCACAGGATCCCACTTTGCTCAGCCCAGGCTCGGTCTTCTCTTCTTGGCAGGTAAACATAAAATAAATACTTTACAGCTTCTCAAGTTTCCAAAACATTTCCTTTCTACCCTTCTGATCTGTTTTTCATCTCTGGCCTACAGTAGGCCTATTATGTAACTGAACTGACTTTCTGGCTGAAAATTGAAATAGGATTTAGTTCTAAAATATTGTCTAAAGCTTAGTTTTTGAGCCCACACATTCAAACAATTGTTCTTAAAAAGATTGTTAACTTTTGTTTGGAATGGAAAAATTAGATTTAAATTGTTCTTACTCTGTCTTCTGGAGGAAACAAGTACAGATGTGACCCTAAAATTGTTTTTAAAATATCTGGTGTTTACACTTGCCTCGATGACTCTATTGGTTGTCAACTCTTAAAGTACTTTTAAACAAATTGACTTATCTGTATGAAGAAAAATTTAGTTAAACCAGACAAAATCTATGTTCTTTTAATCTCCTTCAGATTGTTGACAATAAAAGACATTTAAATTTGACCTGAAAAACACCTGTCAGAACTTTTATGTATCAAACAACTCAAATATTTGAGAAAATGACCAAATCAGTGATTGAATAGTGAAAGTTTTTTCAAACGTAATAAAGATGAGTTAACAAGCCTTCTTTGAAGAACTGTCACTTATTGTCATATCAAACTAGACCAGGGCGATAATCTCCAAATTTGTTGCACACCACAAATGCCTGGCATACATTTCATTGTCTTGATTTGTGTCTCCATTAACAGGTACTGTGCTCCAGAGCAGAAGAGTACAGTCTCAGAGGTGTTTTATGTGATGTCACTGAAGAAGGCCCGTTACGTCGAAGCCCTGGAAACCACAACCGTAACATTGTTCAGCGCTTACCGACTTCAGCAGAAGTGGCATTTACGCTCAGTCTGAGCAACTATGACACTGGAGCCATGGACCGAAGTGCAAACATGAGCTTCAGGAACACTCTGGAGGGTAAGACAAGTGTAATCATGAACACACAGACATACACAGAGTCACACAAACACACACACAAAATGTCCTGCTTCTCACTTGGCTGCTCATACATCTTTGCACTGGTTCTTGTCATTCTCACTGAGAGATAAAGGGGCGATCACAATTGTCAGTATGTCTCATTTTCAGAAAACTCATATTGGTTTAAATAATGCACGTTTATATATTATTTATAGTAGAAAAATGATGAAATGCCTCAAGGCAGAATCAACTTTTGTGTACTTGTTAAGATTAAAAATTGATATGTCCTTGACTTGTTTAAACTGAAACAATTCTCAAGCAAGTGCATTTGTCTCATTTCTAGTCAAAAATATATAATAGTACTTAGGGCAAACAGTATTGGCATTTTAAGGCATTTGAATTAAGTTGTACTTATCCAGATGGTGCATCTCATTTCAAGACTCTCAAGTACATTTTTTTCCAAATTACAAGCTATAAAACCTGACTTCTGTGATTTATATCATTTAGTAAGATGAGTATCTTGATTTGTCAGCTAAATGTGGTTTAAAATAAGCATAATTATAACTCAAAAATAGACAAATAAACATACTTATGTTCAAGATTTTACCAATTTCTGGATTACTGTCAATACAAAGGTTTGACTGATGAATTGGTATGTTGCTGTCATAAAAAATCACTTAAATTACCTTGTAATGTAAATTAGACAGTAATGTTATATTCAATTACATGTGCAAAATACAACACCAAATCCAAGAGCAATTTAACCATTGTTACATTGTTCAAATGAAAACCAACAGTACAATACTACAATAAAATATTGGCTGGTTTGGGTCAGTGGTTAGAGCAGGCGCCCCCATACAGAGGCTATAGCCCTTACACTGGTCAGGGGATCAATTCTTGGTCTCAGCACTGTTTGGTGCACATCCCCCATTTTTCCTGTCTCTCTTCAGCTGTCCTGTCATAATATCAGGGTTCCTGCAGATCCTGAAAAAAGTCTGAAATAGTCTTAAATTGCACGTTTGAAATTTAAGACCACTAAAAGTCTTAACCAAGCCTTACCAGTGAGAGGTCTGAAATTTTCTAGCAAGCCTTGTACGATTTCAATCATCTTCTTTCACAAATTGTTGCATAAATGTTCTCCATATTCCAGGGAATTCGGTGTTGGATGTTCTAAATTTCCTGGGGGTGGACACAAGACCCTTCTCTGATTTTATCTGACTCAGTGTGATTTAATAAACTCTGTACTGTTGTGAAACACTGGTCCAGTTCTCTAACATCTGGGGTACCAGGTTACCCACTTAAAACTGGGACAGGTCCTCCTTGACAAAAAAACATTGCTCTGTTTTTTGATAGTTAAACTATTTAGAGTCAGCTCTGCACACCTGCAAAAATGTGTTATGATAAATATCACCATACAACATATTGATAGAAGAGGCACTGAAAGTGCCAAAAATCAATAAATGTTTATGACAACAAAAAAAAAACCATTTTGTCCTATACCATTTGAAGTTTCATTAACACACTAGGAAATCCCATGTCTTTCCTTTTGAAAAAAGTGTTGTTCATTTTTCTCAGATCTGGTCTTAAGAAAGATCTAAAAAAGTCTTAAATTTGATTGTGTAAAAGTGTGTAGGAACCCTGTAACGTAGCCCCCCCAGAAAAAAAACAATGAAATACAATACCCATATATCAGTAAACAGCCTTTTATTAAAAACAGAAAATTAAACAAAACACATCAGTCATATCACTTTGTATATGCATCCACAGCAGATGGTTTCTGGTTTCGTTCAGATTTCCTGTAAGTGATGTTTAACTAAATAGTGTCTTCACATAAGCAATACAGCAGCAGGATGATAATATCAAAAACAACTGATCTTTCACAGTTTTTTAAAAACTCCATTCAAACTAACTCACTTATGTTGCAAATGATGTGCACAGAGCATACCCAGCATGCACACTGTATAACCTCACCTTCTTTTAACTCTTCCTCCCTAATCCACCCCTGACAGTGCGTCCCTCCACCCACTCCTGTTCTCAAAAAAGCTTCAAATATGAGACACTTCAACAGTAATCCCTTTTAAAAATTCATTGAATTTGACATTTAGTGAAAAAGAAGGCACTCGTAAAAAGAACTATTGTACAGTGCTGTTTTTTTTTTTACTGATGGCCTGCTGTGCATCACAAACATGTCTGCTGAGCCTCATGTTATTTCTGCATATATATATATATTTCTGGGTTGCATTCATATTGAGGTTTGGCTTCAACAGTATTTTAATGTTTTTTCAATCCAGCATTAAGAAAGGTTAGACATTTCAATGCTTAGCATTTTTTTCCTGTCAAAAAGATAAAGCAGACTCTTAAAGCTTTGTAGGCTTTGATTTCCCCAGGTTCCCTGTATCAGAGCCGAGTATATTCGTACACTTTATGCAGAAGAAGGCAGTGCATTTGGGAGATGAAATACCAAAATGCATTATTATCAATGTTTGACTTATTTGTTTATCTAAAGTGTAATACTCATTTATTCATTTAATTTTATTTTGCTATTAAAAGATGTCTTTGATAGTGGCAAAAACTCAGCTGTCACTACCGATTCCCTCATGCTACCCATTTGCCCTTTCTGTTTCTGTCAGGAAATCTGCCCTATAATGCTTAAATGCATCACTATGGTTTTTCAAAGCCTTAATACTAATCACAGCTCCCTTCCATCAATATTTTTATTAATTGAAATTAGACTTGCTACGTGCCCTCCTCAAGTGATTGAGACAGATTTCAAAGAACCAAAGATTGAGCCTACTGTTCAAAATGCAAATCCAATTTATTTATGATAAACAACTGCAGTGAATGCTCAACAATATCTTAAATCTTGATGAAATAAAGCATCTGAAAAAAATTTAATCAGGAGACACGAGTTTAACAATAATTCATTTTACACAATTTAATGAAAGAGAAATATGCAATGTGCGATTAGACTCCGTAACGGTGATGTCATGTACTAGAAAGGGTAGTGAAGCAAACGGCATGAATATGATACACCCTATTGAGTCTAAACACTGGTGGGTGGTGTTGATGAGATATGCAGGATCAGAGGAGTAGGCTTATGAGCAGCTGGACTAGGAACAAACGAGGTGGCTTCAAGGAGGAGACTGAGATATGCAGGATGAGTAGACGACCTGTGAGGATCTGGAATAGATGCTGATGCACTGAATGGAGGTGGCTGAGTTGGAGGAGGGTTGCAGTATCCACACTGAAATGACAGGCTGACTTTGAAAGAGGGAATGAGAGATTTAAAATATGGCTGGTGCATGATGATTGGTCTAAAAAGGTTGTGGCTGAATCTGATTAGCTTAGTACTTTAGAGAATGAATGTCCATAATCAGCTGATCAGCAGAGCGGGAAGAGAAAATAAAAAGAAGGGAGAGATATGAACGAGTGGTGACTAATGAGTCACCAGAAACAGTCTTCCTGCTTGAACTTTAGCTGAGCTCCACTATCACTTATGGAACTGTTAGTCCTTACAGAAATAAACCACAACCATCTTTTACTTAAAACAAGCTCACATATTCTCTGATTTTTAATTTTGTTGCTCAGTGACTGAATACCACAAGCATGAATCTGTCCAAAAAAGATTCCCCACAGTGTTGCATATTCCTCTGTGTGCCTCAGGACAGTGAGAATGTGACATTAGTGGCCAGGAATGTAAGTCTAAGTTCCAGGTGATGCAAGATAAGTATCGATAAGTAGGTGCATTGGTTGCAGCCATGTGGCTAGCTGATTAAATGTTTGCACTGGTGAGCAGTTTAGCAGATATGCCTGGTGGGGTGGCTGCTGAGTGCATATAAAAGTGCAACACTTGCCTTAGTTAAATGTATACAACTTCACATTGTGGAGCTCAAGAAATAATTAAAAAAAAACCACAAGGAATACTAAAATGAGTACTATAGAAATCTGACAGTCCTTAAAAGATGCATGTATCAGAATTATGCTGACATTTAAAAGTCAAGCTAACATTTTTTTTAAGACCTTTCAAAGCCCAAACAAAAAATATTGCTACTGCTGCACCACAAAGCATTTGCACTTTTCAGATTTCATGTGAAATGAATTCCCCAACATCCCAAGCTTGAAGATTTTTCTGCAAGCTACAGCACAGTTGTGGTTTTCCCCTGGTATTCAGTCCTTATATTTTTATCTTGAGGCCAATTTTCCTTAAACTTGGATTTCCCATCTACTTCTTCTTTTCTCTGAATGTGGCAGTAACCGATTCTGTAAGGGCTTGGGTAAGGAACTGGAGAGGCTCCCAATTGGAAAATTTCTTGAAAATTGGTCTGGTGTCAGTTGACTCCCCTAAGAACTACCACAATGCCCTTGAGAAAGCACTGAACCCCCAACAGATGGGGGGGGATCTTTCATATCTACATCACTGCATGTCCATAGGGCCTGTTTGTGCAGAGGCATATATTTCAGCATGTGTAGGATGTTCAATAACGGAAGTTAACAGAGTTAAAAAGACCAGCAAAGACTACACCATTAGCAGGATGCAATTTCATAATCATTTATTAACCTTTAGATCCACAAGTGGGTCAAAAATTAACTGGTGAGGTTTTTTTTTTGCAATATTCCTGTGATTATAAGTTGCTATAAATTAAAATTCCATGTGTTCCTTAGAACACATTTCTGATAATATGTTTTTTTAGATAGTTAAGATTTTTGTAGCTTTTGTTTTACTTTCCAAGCTTACATGGGTGAATTAAAAATGACTTGCAACTATCAAAGACAAATTCAGCGTCAACCTTCAAAACACAATATCCAAAAGTGTCAACCCTAATGAAAATACTTGTGCACTGAAGGGTCAGATGCACTTAAGAGTTATTTTAATGTTTTACCTCTGACAGTATTTGAAATAAATAGATAAATAACATTACAACATTCATGTGTGTATCAATATTCATTGTGTACACAAGTATTCCTCATCATCTATCAACAACTGAAACTGCCATGAGCACCACCATAAGTATAAGAATATATAGAATGTGTGTATAATGTAAAAATATATGAAAATGAGTTCATTTTTTTCATACCTTTCCTAAAATATGACATGATTCCATAAAATAACCTAAAGTTAAAAACTTTTGAGAGTACAAAAAATAATACATTGAAATGTAAAAGGGTCAATGACATATAAGGCCTCATTTATTTGTGGCTGTGCCAGCTAACATTTGCAACTCATTACAAATGAAACAGACAAATGCTCTGACACCTTTTGTTACTTTTATTCTCGTCAGAAAGTGGGCACATATACTTAAAAAATAAAATCAAGTTTTATGTTAAAAATGTACCTTGTTTGTTCCACCTGGAAAGTGTACCTGCTCACCTAGGAAAAACTGTAATTAATTACATTTTTTAAAAACTATGACATACCTCATTTACCTTATTAGAAGTAAAATACTTTTTAGAGCTTTAAATAATATTTAAAAAAGTCAACAAAATCAAGAGTTTTATGGTAAAATAAACTTTTTATGGTAAAATTAATTTTTTATGGTAAAATAAACTTTTAGCAGTCTTATGTTGGTTGTACCATCTGACAGTGAAAAGTGTACCCACCCACCTCTAAACCATTTTTGCTCTGCCATGAGTGTTAGCTGGAGTTAATTGGATGTTTTTTATCACTTCATTTAAAAAAAATACCTGTGATTACATTGCTCCACCATGACTTTTAAGAACTTGCAAATTCCAGGACAAACCTTTTGCAATGATCATACTAACTTTATTTTGATACATTTTAATAAAATTGGTTTATTTCAAAGATTTTAACCATAAAATAATTCCCAAGTATTCTAATTTGAGTGTCTCACAATTAAAATGGAATTTTTAATAGCATGAACAATCCCAGATAGTTGAGTCACCTGACATTTTTATGGTTCAAGATGCCAAAATATGTAATTACTTATATTACTTGCTTGATTGCTCTTACTTGTTTTTTATTTCAGTGTCTTGTAAGCCCGTGAGGGCTGGGCACCTTTTTTTTTTTTTTTTTGGTGTATGGCACGATGAAATAATAATAAATAAAACTAAAACTAAATCTGTATTATTCAGTTATACTGAAAACCTATTCAAACGAAGAAGATTTCGTACAACAAATTGATAAATGCCATGATCTGATAATTTCTTTTTCTTAAAGAAATAATAGATTCAGACACAAAATATACGCATCATGTCACCTACACAAAATCATGTTTTTAAAAAGTTTAGAAGAAACCTTTTTTTTTGTTGAGAATAAGAATTTAAATATAAGGTAGAAGACACCCTACATAGATACATGTCACTTTTTCTAATTTTATTTAAAATGACTCATACAACTAAAGAAGTACATGCTGCAATGCTGATTTAACACTGTTCATCTTTCAGGATTCGGGGATCCTCAGACAGGGTTAGGGAACAGTCCTCGTTTGAACATGCATGCTGCTCTTCATATTTTTATGAATGGATCCATGTCATCAGTGCAGGGCTCAGCAAATGACCCCATATTCCTCCTCCATCATGCATATGTTGACAGGTAAGACACGCACAGCTCACATTATTTTAAGGTTTACCTACACAATTCCCATAATAATTCACCTCTACTTTGTTTGTTTGTCTGACAGCGTTTTTGAGGAGTGGCTCAGGAGGCATAACCCATCTCCATCACAGTACCCAGAGTCCAATGCTCCCATAGGACACAACGCTAGATACCACATGGTGCCCTTCCTGCCGCTCCGCAGAAACAGGGACTACTTTATTTCAACCAAAGAGCTGGGATATGAATATTCAAATCTGCTCAATACTAGTAAGTGGAGCTTGGTTAGTTTTATACTTAAATTACTGACTTTTGTTATAGCTCAAATGCATTTTTCTCTTTCCTGTGCTATCAACAACTCATCAATTGAATCTTTTAATCCTGAAAGACTAAAAGACTTGCCTCTGTCTTTGAAACGCTTCTCCTGCAGTAAAATGTAAGGAGGAGAGGGTTGGATTTGAAATAGGAATGCCAGAGGAGGTGCAGTTTAGGTGTGGTGCTGCTCCTGAAACTTTAATCACTACAATTAATTAATACATTTCTATGACTGCTTCTATCTTTCCCCAGACCAGTGGATAGCAGAAGCAATGCGCCCCTACTTGGATGAACTGAAGAATGTGTGGCCCTGGCTGATATTTGCAGGGCTTATTGGAGGAATCTTAGCGGTGTCCTTTGTTGCTGCTTTCCTCAAAGTAAGACAGCGATACCAAGACTGGCCTGGGCAACAATATGGGAGCAAGAAGACCCCCTTTTCAAGCCTTACTGCATACTTATCTCAAGTTTTCCGGGTCCCAGAGAAAAAGCCCATTATCTTGGACAGCATGCCAGAAAGACAGCCACTTATCCTGGGCAACGTAACAGAGGAAAACAGCACCCGTAACTACCAAACAACTATATGAAGGCACAGACAACCCTGCATAAAGCACATATATATGAATATTAATATCCCGAGCACTGTGAATTATACATTATATTGAATGATTGTTATGACCCTATTATCTTTGTTAATGGCACTGTATTTAAACTGTATTAAAAGTGTAAAGAAACCTGCATGTAGCAACTTTCTAAATGGGTTAAAGAAACATTCCACCCACAACTTGTTACACATCAAAATCAACCAATTAGGTGGTATCAGACATGGTCTGTGCTTTCTATCATTATGACTTTTCACATTTATTTTTATAGGGTTAGTCGATTTAGCTGTGGCGCTTCAAAATCAGGCTCTGCAGTGTTGCATCATCCATGTGTGCAAGAAAATGATATCTTGCATGCACCCAACTGCCAGAATAAGTAACATTAAGTCTTTCATACATTTTTCAGACGACCTGAGGGACTTTTCTTTCATTATCTTTGAGTGGGAGTCGAACGAACCTCACTATTTGGCTACCACCAAATTGATTTGTGCTTATGCTGGGAGACATGCTTATGGACAGAAAAAACAGTGACTATGTCTACATAGATGTCAAGGTCTGAGAGACCTCTCCACACTTCAATTTTCTAAACTTGAAAGTTGTGCAATAGTTTGAAAAACTTTGTGACATTTAAAAAAAGTCACAGCTACTTCCAAAGTTTCTCGAGGCCCGAAACCTTTGCTTGAAAGGTTGCACCTAGTTGAAAAAAAGAGGGGAGTTTACACTTAAAGTTATAATTATGGGATGACTTTGGCTTTCAATGCAACATGAACAAAACTTTGTCTGCACACCATCACAAACACAGCAGCAGCGCAGTTTTAAAAGTTCAACGCAAAGTTTATTTTTGGTAAGATAAATTGCTCCCATATTTTCTCCTTACATCATGGCCTTGTTCAGCCAAATATCATTTATACATTCTAAGCCTTGAGACATGCTGCCTGGCATTGCATTTTACTCCTACAGTACTTGGCTTAAGATACCTTGTGTTCAAATGGCATTCTCAGATATACAGTACATTCTCATGATTAAAACTACTCTTTGTGTTGACAAGAAATTAGATAAATACAACATGGATGCATGTTTGATGCATAACTTGTACAAAATATACATCAGATAAAATGTAGAAAAAAACTGGTATAATTCAAAGATAATTTCTGCAACAAAGGGTAGCGTAGGTATGAAGCTGTAAAACCTAAATTCTAACAGGCTGGAGGGAATCTTATAATTTTGTATGACAGTTTAGTCAGAATAAAATTCATATTTTTACAATAGGAGACACTTTGGAGATCCAAATTTTGCACTCAAACTATGTGAAGCACCTCTGAAATTGGAATATATCAGTGACAACAGCATGTATGCCAGCAGTGCAAAAACTATGAAACTAAAAGGTGGAATAAACCTTGAGTCAAACATTTTTGAAATAGGGGACAGTAACAGCTGTGGGCTACAAGAATGACTTGATATGGATAGTCAATATGAAAGCTTTAATGAGCCTGAGATCAAGCATAGCCACACTGGATTCTGATTTGAATGTAGTTATTTTTTCATATGAATTTCAGTGCAATTCAACTCATCTGACTTGATTTAAAGGTATAGTGTGTAATATTTCGACTAAAAGCATTTTAGTGGGACAACATTGGTGAAATATGGGACATTATATTTAGAAGTAGGCCTGTCTAAATAAGTGTTTGACCAGAATATATGTGTTTTACTCTCATTAATTTAAATAAGCTCTCTTTTACATGGGAAGGGTTCCTTGAAGGACTCACATCATCTTGGATTTCTACAGCACCAAAGAGACCTATGAACAGTTACACATTTGTTTTATTTCAGTGGCTGCCTCAGCTACCACCAGAGGTGATAGAAATCTAGGAATCTAGGATTTGACTGTAAGGTGTCACTAATATTCCCAGTTTTCCCACTGCACCTTTAAGTTGAACTAGGAGTCACTGTTCTTAACGTCATTTGATAATTGAGTGATAAACCTTTTTCGAAAATACTTTTGAGTTGTCAGTTTTCCAACCTTCACAACAAACTATAAAAAGGGCAAAATTTTGAAGAAAAATGTGAACAAAATCAAATGGGATGACTTGAATGAAGGTAAAAGCAGTGTAACTATAAAGAGCATAGGCCAAAGTTCTGTGACAGCAAGAGAGGCGACTCTTTAAAGAGGTTAGGAATGGATTGCACTGCCTTGGATTCAGCTAAATGCCAACTCTATGATTGCATTTGAAGTCCTCATCATTCATCTTCATCTTCACTTTCAGCCTCCTCTTTCTTCTCACTCTCCTTGGGTGGGGGGATGGGGGGAGGGAGGTCCAGTCGAGCCCATGACATGGCCTCTGACTTCTTCATGGCTACCTCAATCTTAGCAGCCATCATGTTCACTGTGCTTTTACTCACATCTATCACCTGCAAGAAGAGGAGGGGGTATGACTAAGAATGGCTTCACAAACAGGTGGTGAAAAGATTGCTTTTAAATCAAATATGCCTGCATTCTTTACATTTGGTCAATTACAGCTTAATTTATATCTAAATATTTTTGGGGTGGCATTAAAACTGGCATATGTAATGAGATTGTTTACAATAGATCGCCCTACTTACTCCCCACAAGCTGATTTGCTGCTGAAATTCCTTCTCTCCTTCAAAAACAATATGGATGTTGAGCTGAGAGACAAAGAGAAAAGTCAGTAAGTTTAAGAAGAACAAAAATCACTTTGGACATGGACAGATATCATCCGACAGACCACTGTCTTCCTCACCGTGGTACTGTTTGCATCCACATAGCTGAGCTCTGGAACAGCGTTTTTGGCGTATATGGAAATGATGACCTGTGCCCCGGTCTGGTGCCAGTCAAACCGACATGGAACTACTTTCTTACCCTGCAAGGTTTAGAAAATAAACAAACTATATGATTTACTTATTCAGTCTACAGTGGACATGTTTGCCTCAAACCACTAGATGGAGTCACAGCTGAGGCTCTCTCATGTGGTCACACATGAATGAGCTCGTGCTGTCAAATGGTCAAACCTACCGCATCTTTTTTCCTCCATAAATGTGTCCCCTTGGTGCAGCCCTCTTGAGAGAGGAAGGTGTTAAAGTCAGAGGTTTTCCTCTTACAGCAGCTCCAGTATTTCATCCTAGAGAGACAGGAAGGAGATACAACTGTTGGATTTTTGTAGCAGTCAATAACTTTTACACAAAGGAGGTAGTAAACAAGAGAACAGGGAGGCTAACAAGAAAACAGTAGTGTTGTCCCTCACAATTCTTTCAGTTTTCTATATTCATTTTCCTTTAATACTCTTAAAATGAAACAGAAACGGAAAGCACAAGCTTGAATTTAAATATCCTTAAAAAGAATAAATGAAGATGAGAAATACTGACCCTTCATGAAAGATAGGACATCCAGGGTGGAAAGAGCAGACATCTGAATCACTTGCAGGTCCATCAAAGCTCTGAAGTTAACAATAAAAGTGAAGGGTGTCATTTTGAGAAAAATATCTAAACATAAAGCTGAATTGCATACATAAGGTGCTTTTGTTCATCACATTCTGTTAAAACTTTCATTTAATATCTACAACTAACAGCTCATCTCATTGTAGTAGTGGAAGAGTGCTGCAGTGGTATCACTGCTTAGGATATAAATGCAAAAGAGGTGAAAGGATATTTTTCTGGGAATTAGTTAAGACAAAAGAAAAGCACAAGTTTTGTCTTCAACAACCTCAACTGTTTAATCACCTAAAGCAAGCAGCCTCAGAGAGGAAATCTTGTGGCTTTAAATAAAATCAGCTCCAGAGTAATTATGTAAACCATCAAGTCCAACTTCAAGCTTTGTCAAATTCCAAGTCTGTACAAACTTAAAAATTACTCTCTAATTGTGCGGTTTCTGCTCACAGGCTGGATTTACTTGGATTTTTTTCTTGCTATGCATTTCTCTCGAAGCAAATATGGGGGAGGATGAGGAAAGCAAGCTGGAGTACAACATCTCACACTTTAATTTCTTAGTCAGGATTAGCATGGATCGTCATTACTTGCTTTGTATTTTTCAATGACCCCCATTTACAGAACCTGATTTGACTCACACATTTAAAGAATATGAAAAGTTTTCCTTCATCATAGATGAGCATAATTTAGAAGCCAAATGAGTTAAAAAATAAAGACAGTTTATAGAAACACATGCACCTACTTTAGTACATCCTCCGTTTTTACAAGATGTTCCGATCTTGATCTCATCACTTTCCTCCTCTAGAAAGACAGAGAAATGAATAGAAAGGGACAGATAATTGACACCGACACTCTGAAGAGCATCTTAAAAAAATGCATCTGCAGTTATGATGAGTTGTCTTGTCAGCTTTGAATCAAAGCCATGATGTGAATGACGGGGGTGAGGGCTAATCCCTTGAGGCTGTCCGTTAACTTCCACTGTCAACATGACCTTCCTGTCCACTTTAACAAGAAGCTGATTGTAGTCCATGTACAGTAGTACAGACCAAAAACACGAAAAATCAAAGTGTAAAGAGGGTGTCAACACTTGAGTCAGATTATGTGCTTACCTTTCTTTTCAGCTGCATTTTCAGACACTTTTAGTTTCTCCAGAGCTTGCTTCAGAGAGGCAGAAACTTTATGCTGCATTCTAACCATTGGCTCATCAGGACTAGAACAGGGAAGACAAGAAGTATTTTATTTCATTTCATAATCTATTTAAAGGGACTTTTTTTGCAATGAAAATTGCCAACATTTGTTTAAATGATTCTAAAGCAAACTAAGTCAAAGACTATTACACAGCTTTGAAGGAGTGCCACTGCCTGAATAATTATGGCCTCACCAGACCTATTGTCTTTTTGAAGTCAAGTGGGAAATGTTCCAGGTCGACGTCTGGAAAAATGCTCAGGACTAAATTGCCTGAATGAACATCTTTGATAGTGAATATCTTTGACTTGATGTTACACAAGAATAATAAGGAGCAGATGTAGTCCATGAAAAAAAGGCAGGGATGAAAAATTTTAAAGTAGTACCTCTAGTTGATTTAAAACTCAGGGGCGAAAGAAAGTCTTTTTGGCCTACTTCCAGCCTAAAAACCATTTTCAAGACAATTTCTTAAAGAAAATGTGATCATAACTTGAAAAAAAGGTTGAAATTAAGTGTTTCTAAAAGACTCTGGTTTTTAAGCATTCTCCCCCACAAACATTAACAGTGAAGGGTATGTTAAATTTAAAGATTAAAGATTTTAACAGAAACTGTAAAAGCCTGCTGTGCAACCTTGGTCTGCTTATCGCCTCCTGAGGCTTTGGTGCTGAGATGATGTACTCGTTAAACTTTGGTTTTTGTTCTTCTATATCTTTCTTTTCTCCTGATGATTTCACATCTGGTTTCACCGGCTCCGGGGGCTTCTCCTTGTTATGAGGACCTTTTGTACAGCCCTGCACACAAGACAAATTTACTGTCAGACCCAAAGAAAATGAGAGCTTTTGCCAATAAGGACACAAAAAAGGTGGCATACAACAAGTAGGAAAACAATAAACAGAAGAAAATGACCCTGCAGGGCTGAAAGCATAGATTGAAAAATTGTAGCAAATACTCACAGCAATGCTGAGAAAGTCTGAGAAGTCAGTAGTTCTTCTCTTGCAGCAGGACCATCCCTGGAGAAAGTCACACAAAAAATAAGTCTGACCAGCCAACAAATCACAAAACTACTTCTTCATTGTCAGGCTTCTTACCTTTAATGCATCGTGAAATACTGGGACTCCAGGATGATAGATGCAGCCATCTGTGAAAATAAATAAAGCCAGATTTTAAATTCACTAAGAAGAAATACATGTAGTGATATCAGAGACAGTGGAAAAAACAACAAACCTTTTTTAAACTGAAAAAATCTCAGAGAATGGGAAAAATAACAGTAGCAAAAGCTATCAAATAAAGTTTTAAAGTGTTTCTGAACTCTTTATAGGAGAGAAATTCAACATGAGCGATTTCCGATGTTTCCTTGCTTCCCCTTTAATGTGTGCAATACTCCGAAAGGATGTGGTCCAACACTGTTTGATGTTGCCTTTGTGTGTTGCCTGTCAAAATGACTTGTGTAGATTGAGGTGCAAGCTAGAAAGTGAAACAGACACTCTGAAAGCATCTAAGAAACTGCTCAGCAGAAGTTGCACTTGTTTGCCTTGAAACTGCCAGTGTAACATCACTTTAAAAAGATTCATATACCCAGAGTTTTCCCTGAAGATAAATTAATGTGACATAAAGAATAAAACTGGCTGAATGACACCATCAATTAAGCATGTTTTTAAAGACTAGCCTGAACTTTGCCCCTACTATGCTATTGCCTAAGATACACCTCTTAGACAGCCCTAAAGGTAATGCTAATGCACTCTTCTGTTATGAAATGACACATCTGATTAAAATGGAAATTAAACTTGACTTTTTGTGCATTGCCAGACTCAATGTTATATTATTTGAAAACAAAGGCAGACATTTCAAACGGAGGGGAAATAAAAGACTCACTGAGGTTTTACCGTGGGGGAACAATACCACTTTGAATGCTCAATTTTGAAAAGATCAGTAGCTCCATACACAACAGTGCCATGAACAAACTTTACAAGTAAGGCAACTTAAGTCTAAGAGGTGAACTATCATGACAATGATCCGTCCTTGTATCACCTCAAATAAGAGAATGGACTTGTTGAGGTAATTGCTTCTGTGAGTATTCAAGCTTTCCTGAGGTAAAAATCTCAATAATTTGGTCTGCTTACTGATCCACTGCATGCAAGTTATCTTTTTTTTTTTTTCAATTGAGCTTAATCAAGAATCAAGAAATAAAAGAATGCACAGTGTAAACATAACCATGAACTTGTTAAGTGAGGCCTACGCTGGCCCTGGGCAATTAATCAACTTTATTCACAATTTAAGCTCATTCAAAAATGAAAACAAGACGACAGTGATTAAAGAATTACCTTGCCATATGCTGTTATGCTCGTTTTGTCCATTGGTTTTGCCATGTGGTAAATGTTTTAGTGTTTGGAGTGATATTTTGGCCATTAAAGTAATTTTAAAGCTGGGTTTTTATTTCAGAAATAAGTCTTGTTTTCTGTTTACTGGTAAGAAAAGTTTCTGCCACTTCCATGACACTGATTGATTTTGGGGATGTTTGATAAATAGCATCTTCTCAATGCCTTAAATCTTTGGATACTGTATACCATGGGGCACTGACTTAATCATAATTGTATTCTGTATGGTGAAGACAGGTGGCCTTCGCTGACCACTTGTAGGCTAAATAATGGACATGATCTTGCTTATAAGGCTATAATCAATATGCTTTCATCATACTGGTGTGATTTTATTATGTGAAAAATGCTGGGAACTACAGTCTTCAAACTGTGACTCAGTCACAAAATTTACTTTTGCTATCTGTTCCCAATGTTGATCTTAAGATTGATAAAGCCAGGAATCTGCTGCACGAGACTTTGTGTTTTGGGGAGCTGGTCTCTTCAAATGTTTCTAAAAGTAGATTAAAATCGTTGGAGGAAGATGCATCAGGTTGTAGATGTTTTGACTAATGACTGTGCTCTGTGACTCAGGATTGGTTGATCTATGTTTTTGTTACTGCTGGTCATGTGTACAACTCGGTTGCTTGTGCTGCTGCCTGTCTTGGACAGGACACTCTTGTAATTGAGTTTCTTGATCTCAGTAAGGATTTCCTGGTAAATAAATAATCATTTTGTTTATCCATTTTAATTGTAAATCATAATTTTACATTTCTATGTGTTTTCAGTTATTTCTACTTATTTATTGCCACTTTCACACTTTCACAGTGTTTAACGTCAATAAATACATGTAATGCAGACATTGTAACACAATGATGTTTTTTTTGCCATAACTGAGATGCTGTTTTTGTTTATTAGAGAGGCTTTTCAATTTTGTTTTGTAGGAGTAGAAAGAAAGTGCGGGTTCAACAAGACTTTCATCAAGCCTTTTAGGTCTACAGGAAGGTAATAGAAAATTTTACAGTGTTTTTGTTATTTTAATTTAGGCTTTTCAAAAGAATTTTGTTAATTGCCTAGTATATTTATAAACACAAGGGAAAATGCTTGGTGTTTTGGTGCAGAAACAATAACAGGTGTAGAACAAAGAAGTTCAACAATATAAACAGCAATGCACCTGCTGTTAAGGAACATAGGTAGAGTAGTCTAATAATACGAAAAGCAATGTTAGCACAATAAATGAATAAAACATACAAAGCAGGAATAGTACAGATGTAAAGGTTGTGGGCAAATGTCTTACAATATAAAGTGCAGTTTATATGTACATGCTAAAGCAGGCAAAAAACAATAGACTATACTAACATTAGACTGTACTTGAACTATTATTCTAAGTCTAAGAAGTTCAACTGTGCCAATGAAGTAGTCCAGGCTGTCCTTCAAGAGTATTCATCCGCTCAAGTCTAACTTCATTCGGGGTCTCAGCTAATTTAGTGATGTAACTGTGTATTTGTGTGTCCCTTTTGTGCTAACATCGATTAAATCTTGTGGCTACCTGTCAACTCATAAGTGACCATTTAAAAAGCTTTACTCGTGATTTCCCGTTATTTATTTTTGCCAGTTGTTGCTGTCAATGTCGAGATGCATTGACTCCAGCTGTTTGTGGAAAGTGAAAAGCGTCCTGAAATGTGTGAGAATGTTCAAAAAAATAGTCCTCATTTTCCTCCAGTTGTAACTATCTTTGACGGACTTACAACGTGCTGGGACAATGGCTCTGTTAAGTCTAACGTTACCCCCTTACCTGCTAATGCTAATAACAGAGCTTAACGTGCTAACAACAACGTGCTCCTTCATCGTAGGCCCACGTGTTGATAACTTCGAGATATATAAGCCATAACAATATTTAGGATTCAAATTATAACTGTGATAAGTTTCTCCTTGTTTGCTATCAGGTTAGCTAACTTACGTGGGCTTACCAGGCCTACTCGCCGTAGAAATTTCCAGAGCATCAAAGGTTAACGTTAGCTTGCTAACAGACACATACGGGACACAGCAGCATGTAAAAACACTCACCTTCTGGGTTATTTTCAGGATCAAATCGCTCTCCACACCCTTTGTTATAACACAGAACAGACATAGCGGCAGATGAAATAAGTTAAATTTCTATCTAACTACTCTAAAGCTTCTGAATGGGGGACACTGATCCACGAGCGTTGCCTTCAAGTACTGTACATCATACTAGTCTCATTTCCGGATGTTGTCGGCTAAACTCGGCAAACCTCGGGGCATGCCCAGCCCGCCACCTCCATCCTGCGAGCGCACAGTGGTCCCACGCAAGCGACAACTGATGCTGACCGCTTTCAAACTTGGCACTGAGCGACATATTCTTAAAACCACATTTATTTCGGACCTGAACCTTCCAGCAAATGACCACCTAACTATTTTCACGTCAGTTTTGCGTTAACTATTTTAGATGGAGCCGAAGTAAGCCCCTGCACTCAGGGCTACAGTAGTCAGGTGCATGAAACTGGGGCAATAGCTATTTAGTTTTATACGAGGATGGCTGCAGCCTAGTAGACAACTGCCTCTCGGGATATGTTCACATGAATTTTCCATTTCGGGCATCACCATCGACTTCTGCGCGGCTGCTTGTGCGTTTTCCCTCCTTCTTTCTTTCTTTTTTCCTAAATTGCTGTTGAGGAAAGGATGGGGACGGATTCGCTTTTACTGGTTACAGCTGTTTCGTCCGAAGGTAGGACACGCCACGATGTGTGAGTGGAGTCTGTGTGATATAGGTTACAGTCTTGCTAATTAATGCCCAGACAGTAGCTCCAGGCTTAAGCTCGAAAACTCGTAGATTTTGCACGGAGGCGAGCTCCACTGGATGTGCATCAGCATGGGAGATGGACCCACTATCTGCCGGGACAGTCTCCCTCTGGGGAATGCTGAATTGAGTTGTTAAATTGTGACAGCCTTTTTGGTGCTGATGTAAATCTATAGAAAAGGTCCTGCAGACAGTGGGCTAAAGGTTGCCTTCATTTTCAGGAGCAGTCCCATTGTAGCCTATTTCGTAAAAATCATTTCACTTTTCCTCGAAGTTTTACGATTATTAAAAGGTGTTGCATGAAATTTATTCTAAAGGCTTGTATTTGAATGCACTGACAATCAAATAATACGTTAGTTTGATTAGGCCAACTCAATGTTCCTTTCCTTTTCTGTCACTTCTCTTATTATACCTGGTTGAAACTTTGGCTGTACCTGATGATAACTTCTTGAAACTGCTTCAGAAAGTGTTTATGTATTAATGACTTAGAAAGTGTAATATTCCCAAGTGCTCACTAATGTTTTGGACTACATAATTTCTTTGTCCTGGTTACTTTGCCTCTTGAGAAGATTTTTCAACCTTGGAGGTCACCAGCTAAAGAATTATGTGTGGATGTTTATAAAGTATGTTTATGATTTTCCCTGCCTCCTTCTGCTCAGAGGAGTTTTAATACACTTGCAGTTTGCATTGATGTTGCATGTTTTAAGGTTTGTCATTCTTTTCTCCTGTCCCTTACAGGCTACAATAATCAGAGTTTAATGCAACCTGTTTGAACTCATCACTGAATATGCTATCATGCCCCTGATAGGGACTCCATAATAATCTTCAGAGCTTTGTCATTTTTCCATGTCGTTTTTTAAGCATGCAGAGCACGCTAATCGAACAACTTACTGACTGAATTCAGATCTGTCTGTCTTTATTCTTCCATTTATAGGGTGACTGGGTGATGGAATAGTGATGAAGCCTGATCGGTGGGGAAATATGTTTCCTCTACCAAGCTTCTCTCTTCTTTTCCATTTTATTTGCTTTTTCCTCCTCCTATGCCTCCCTCTGTGCCAGGCCCAATTTCTGCCAGAACCGAGGGCAGGACAGGGTCTGCTTCTCTTCACCCAGCCGGCCTATAATGCTACCATCTTTGAAAACTCTGCTGCCAGAACATATGCCAGGAGCCTAATCAAAATGGGCATCGTTCTTGGGCCGCCTCGGTCTTTAGACATAAAATACTCCATTGAGTATGGAGACAACGAGGGAATCTTCCAGGCTGAGGCGTATGTCATGGGAGATTTTTGTTTCCTCCGTATACGAACTAACGGGGGCAGCGGGGCCATTTTGAATCGGGAGGTACAGGACAATTATACGCTAACTGTCAAGGCATCCGCCCAGGGAGGCCTAGAGGCGTTAGTGACTGTCTATATCAAGGTCTTGGATACCAATGATCTCAGACCTCTCTTTTCCCCAACCTCTTATTCGTTTGTTGTCCCTGAAAGTGCCCCTCTGGGTGCCAGCATTGGACGTGTAACAGCCACAGATGCTGACTTGGGTTCCAATGGAGAGTTTTACTACTTCTTCAAGAACAGAGTTGAACTCTTTGCTGTACACCCGACCAGTGGGATCATAACGCTGACAGGTACGCCCAGGATCGACAAACAAAACATATTTGAGCTGGAGGTGCAGGTGGTTGACAGAGGAATGAAACTCTATGGGAACAATGGTATCAGCAGTACTGCTAAGCTGGTCCTCACTGTCGGCCGGGTGAATGAATTTTCACCAGTTATCAGTGCAGTTGCTGTCATGCCATCATGGCTGGATAAGGACCCAGTCTATGCCATAGTGACTGTGGAGGACAAAGACGACGGGATGGCAGGGGATATAGAGTGGGTGTCAATCATTGAGGGGGATCCCTTTGAACAGTTTGTAGTAGATCGATCCCCCGTCGGCAGTGAATACAGGGTTAAATCATCAGAAATGGTCAACTGGGATTCATTCCCTTATGGCTGTAATTTAACTTTGCAGGCTAAAGACAGGGGTACGCCTCCTAAGTTTTCTAATACACAAGTTGTTCAGTTGCTAGTCACAAAGCCAGAGCCAGTGTTGGTGAATTTTGAGAAGGATGTTTATGTAGTCAAGCTGAGTGAAATAGCTCCCCCAGGCACTATTGTAGAGGTGTTGAAAATCTCCCCAGCTCCTCTGAGTGTCAATTACAGCTTCAGCAGCCTCTCAGATCCAATGTACTTTGATATAAACCCTTTGACTGGAGTTATTATGACCACGAGGCAGCTGACAAGGATATCACAGGATTTCATGGAGATGGAGGTGGTTGATATTTATAGTCAGAAGAAAGCAAGGGTCCAGATCATTATAGAGGATGCTAATGATAACTCTCCTGTTTTTAACAGGCCTTTCTATGATGTTTCGATCAACGAGAGCTTGCCTGTAGGAACTGTAGTTCTTATAGTGTCTGCAGTGGATGATGACAAGGGTGAGAATGGGTACATAACGCTCACAGTAAATGGAGAACAGTCTCTTCCATTTAGCATAGATCAGGACACAGGGGAGATTAGGATAACAAGAGATCTTGACTTTGAGTCAGCAGAGGATATCTACACGTTTGCAGTACGGGCCTCTGATTGGGGTTCACCCTATAGAAGGGAGAGTGAAGTTAATGTCACGATTCGTCTGATAAACATAAACGACAACCAACCTCTTTTTGAGAGGGTTTCTTGCAGGGGGATGATAAGCCAAGATTTCTCAGTCAGGGAGACCATCGTCACACTGTCAGCTGTAGACGTGGATGAGCTAGGAATGGTGAAGTACAAAATACTTTCAGGGAACGAGTTAGATTATTTTGATTTGAACCCAGACTCAGGGGCCTTGTCATTAAAAAGATCTTTAGCAGCAGATAATTTAAAAAGTGGAGTATTCAACTTGAAAATAGTTGCAACAGATGGAGAGCTGTTCTCTGATCCTACTTATGTGAATGTATCTGTGGTGAGGGGCAGGATGCCATCCAAGGGGTTCAACTGCAGAGAGACTAGGGTAGCCCAGTTACTGGCGGAAAAAATGCTCTTAAAAGTTTCTGCAATGTCCAGGCCAAGAACAGATGAGAGATATACAGGAGTTTTCTCTATGAATAAACAGGCTCCACAGTTTGAGGCTTTGCCCACAAGTATTTTAGTGAGGGAAGACCTTTCTGTTGGTGCCAGTGTGTTTCAGGTGAGAGCCCGAGATGGTGACACTGGTTTCAACGGTCGGGTTCTCTTTTCCATATCTGAGGGTAACAAAGATAACTGCTTCAATATCGACATGGAGAATGGACTGATTACTGTATTTCGTCCACTAGACCGTGAGAGAGTGGATCGTTACTTTCTTAATATCACTATCTACGATCAGGGCGTTCCCCAAATGTCCAGTTGGAGATTACTGACCGTGATCATCGAGGACGCTAATGATAATAACCCCCAGTTCTATGAGGAAAACCCCTCTGCTGTAGTTTTAGAAAGCTCAGCTGTTGGCATGGAAGTCATAACAATAGCTGCATTTGACAGAGACACTGGTCAAAATGGACAGCTCTCCTACGTCATGCTGACCAGCGTCCCTCAGTTTGGCATTGACAGTGAAACAGGAAGTGTATTTGTAGCGAGCCATCTGGACAGAGAAACTGTCCCAATGTTCGTATTGAAGATTGAAGTGAGAGACAAGGCTGAGAGAGGCACTCGAAGGTCATCAGTGGCTACCCTGACTGTAATAGTGGAGGATGTCAATGATTGCGCCCCCACTTTCATCCCTAGCAGCTTTAGTGCTCGGGTGCTGGAAGACCTCCCGCCAGGAGCAGCGATTATGTGGGTGCAGGCTCTAGACCCAGACATAGGCCCCGGGGGACAGGTCCGGTACTCCTTGATGAATGACTTCAACGGCACTTTTGAGGTAGGTGATGTAACTGCCTTTATTGTCGTTACTGTTGAAAATCTTGATCCTCTTTGTATCGACACTTGATGATGAATGAGAGTGTAATGCTTTGTGCAGGTCGATCCTGTGAGTGGAGTGTTGAGGATTAGGAGGGAGCTGGACTTTGAGAAACAACAGTTTTTCAATCTGACAATGCTCGCTGAAGACCGGGGAGTACCCAGCCTCATCAGTCAGACTTTTGTGGAGGTGGAGGTGAGTAAAAAACACTCCTACATATGCACACTCAGATATAAAGTTTTATTTTATCAGGGACAACTCTTTCATCTGTTTAATCTATTAAGAAATTTAAATAATTTCCCCATTCAAAGGTTAAACAACTAAAAAAGTTAATAGTGGTTCATTTCCACTCTATAGACCAGCCCTTAGTAATCAAATGTGACTGTAAACAGTTGCAAGATGTCCTATTTTCCAGAACTTAATTCTTTCTTTCATCTTATTGGTAGGGTATTAGCAATGTTAATAATTAATTGAGCAAAATTAACATCTTAAGAGAGAATAGTGTTGTGAACATTTAAAGCTGCTCGTTACAGAACAGATGTAATGATGAAGCATCAGAGTTTGTGCAATTGTTTTCTGTTCTTACATTCATGCAGTTTGATAATAAAAACATCTGCCCTCACTAGTGCTACATTTTTTGAGATGGAAATGAACGTGAATCATTACATTTCCTCAGGTGGTGGATGTCAATGAGAATTTGTATGCACCCTACTTCTCTGACTTTGCTGTGAGAGGCTCAGTGAAGGAGAACTCTCGTGCAGGCACAAGCGTCCTGACAGTCAGCGCAAAGGACGATGACAAGGGGCGAGACGGCGTGGTGAGGTACTCTATCAGAGGAGGCAGCGGACTGGGGACCTTCACCATCGACGAAGACACAGGTGTGACACAAGATCAATTTTCAAGTCTGTTTATGTAAAGGGAAAATCCACTCCATGCATACATATCAAAACCCCAATGCATCACTAATCTTTAGATAAAATAGATGGAGTCACAGTTTCTTTGCCTTGTACTAATTACTGCACATATTCTAGTTCAACCCAGCATAGGAGGTTGATTTGGCAGACTGTCATCAGGCAAATTCGTCTTATAAAGCTCCAGTACACACTATTTGTACCACAACAAACACGGTTCTGACCACCCAGTGTCATTTCAGTAGGAAAAAGATGGTAGCGACGGGGGAGGTTTAGTTGTATTGAAGCTGATTGCAATGGCTGCCGCTAGTGTGTAGCAATTAGCTCAGATGTAGTGGCAGTTTTATCAGAATTGCACAACATTTCTTTATGGATTAAAGAGCAAAGAGCCAAATGGAAAGCTTGGAATGATGGAAAAGGTATTTTTCATTCTTCTCTTGACCTTTTGGCATGAATTTGTGAGATTTGGCCATTAACCAAGGCAGCAGTTATTTTTAAAGATTTATTTTTGGGCTTATTTGCCTTTATTGCTAGTGGAGGACAGTGGATAGAATCGGAAACAGGGATGAGAGAGCTGGAGAGAGACATGCGGGATAGTGCCACAGGCCAGATTCAAACCCGGGTCGACCTCCTACGTGGGGTGCGACTTAAACCACTAGAGCGACTGCTCCCCAAGGCAGCAGTTTTATCAGAATTAGACAACATTTTTCAATGAAAACAAGACCATAGAACCCCACCAAAATCTCCCAACCTCCTTTAGCATGGGTTTGCAATTGTTGCAGTGAGGATGAGTTCCACTGTATGCCATTGTATACAATAGCTACTACCCCTGAAGGGAATGGAAGTTGAAAAGCAGCAGTTTTATCAGAATTGTGCCACTTTTTAAAATTAAAACAACAGAGCTATACCATAAGGTCTTCTTGGTGGGGAAGATGTTTTCACTCTTCCCCTGACCGTCCTCTGCATAACTTTTATCCACGTCATGTTTCTGCACTACAGCAGAGTTTGCCTATCAAGCTGACATTACTTCTGGAGCTGAGCATGCATACAACCTAATTTTGTCTTGTCACCATGGTTGGACTATTATGAATGTGACAAACATAGTGTTTGTCTAATCACCTTCTGAGAATTAAAAAAAAAAGTCCTACCCTTTCCAAACGTTCTCTATGGAAGCTTTCCCACATGAGAGTGAAATATATCCATGCAATTGATATATAAAACAGTCTATCTGGCATGTCAGGTTAGTTTTGATTTGCCAATTGGTACCTCTTCCCTTCATGGCTTTGCACTGGAAATGTTTCACAGAAAACATCACAGCTTCACATGATTTTTGTTATTGAATATGTATGTGTATATAAGTAAGAGAGAGGAGGAGAGACTGTGATGTACAGACAGAGTTAGAGTTTTGATGGGGCCTCACGTGGGAGCTGTGTACTGGGACATCATTACTGTAATGAGGGCAGCATGGCAGCTACACTGGCTGGGCCTCAGGCCACTCAGTACAACTGATCCAGTGCTGTGCAGATAACATTGATCAAGGCACTCCTGCACAGCTCCACCATCCTTTCCAAGAGAAGTGAATCACAGTGACTTATTCAAAAAGGCCTGACCCAAAATAAAAAGACCGCCGTTGTCTCCAACTGTCCTGCAGTCTCTTACTTGAGCTGCAAACATGTTGCACTCAAACAAGACTCACTCACCCAGAGATAAAATGAATCAAATAGAGAGTACCAAAATAGGGCAGTTCATATAAGTTCATGGTGGCTTTATATAGAATGAAATGCCAACTACACTTGTGCATGTATTTATCTGCCTGCCTTTCTATTTATCTGTCGATCATTATAGAGATTTATACATATATTTCAGTAATGTATACATACATGTAAAATAAATCCATAATTATTGTTAAAAAACTAAATACACAGCTTTGTCCAAATTATGAAATTGTAATTGTAAGTCATACGGTTAAAATTTGCAGGGTGTAAGGCAGATATGTCTTTTGTTTACAAAGCTTTTGATACTTTGCAGATAGTTGCCAATTACATTTGGTCACTTTAAAAGAAATTTCCATTTCACCAAATGTAAAAAAAGAAAAGTTTCTTCAGTATGATACCAGGGACAGCAGGATAAAATCCATGAATTCACTCTATACCCACTGGTGAAAAGGGCTTATATTAGCACTGGTATGTTGTCCATATGACATCTCCCCATTCACATCCAAAGTAAAGTTTGTATTCTTCAGTTCCTCTGGAAGACAGCAGCTTTAAGTGCGGAACTTTGGCCCCCCCGTCCCCCATCCCCACTGAAGCTCATTGCAGTCCCTGTCGCTATCCATGGTGCTGAAGCCTTTAAACCTTATCTCCCCCTGTGTCTCTCTCCATGGTGCTGAAACTCCTTACTCTAAACCCCGTCCCCCATTCACTCATTCTTTCTTCTCTGCACGATGCTGTCCTCCATAGTGAGTAGAGTTTCATAATCAGCCCCTGATGCAGTGAGGTGTTAGCACTGACAGGTCCTGTATTTCAAAGGTGAGATTTAATGGGGTTTTGAAAGGCTTAAGATGGAAATCACTATTTTACTGTTCCAAAGAAAGCAGTCAGTAGTATATCACTTTTCTTCCTGACAGTTTTTACTGATATTAAAGCCAATTAACTGCTTATAGCAACTTCACAAGAGGAAGTGATGATTTGATTAGTGCTGATCAGCATATATCCAAAATGTTTGATTTTCATTTTCTCCACTCATACACACACTAGTTTCAACAGATCTGGTCCAGTTAGAATTATTTTTGATCATTTCTCCTTTTCACTCTTGAATAGGGTTGCAACAGTACCAGAATTTGAACTTTGATAGGATACTAGTAAGAATCAAATGATATTGATGCCTATTTTGATACTACAGCAATAATAATAGACATGGAGGCAACCAATATTTAGTAATGTCTTGCTCTTCTTGTTTACAGGCAAACATCTACTCACTGTCAATTATACAAAAACACTGGCACGAGTTTAGAACTGCACACCATCTAAAGTGCTCAAATACATCGGTACACTTTTGAACACCGTAAAAGTTTGACAATGTAGATCAGGGTTGCTCAACTCTGCTCAACCAAATAGCCAAATGGTTTAAAAAAAAAAAAAAAAATTCTGCAAGTGCCACAATCCACACCAGGTGGTGTGACTAAAAAATCCTCTGTTCATTGTATTCTGCCTGGTAAAATACAAAGTAATCTATATAAAATTATTGAAAAAATATTTTAAAAAGACTTGTCTAATATGTTTAATATTAAAGATAAAGTTAGAAAATCATGAAATTCTGAGATGAGGTACTTTAGATTACGGGTAATTGATGCAGAAATTGGGCATTTAGCTGATTATTGGTATCAACAGTTTATTGTACCAATAATTGGCTTAAATTACTTAAAAAGATGTTCACTTGGCTCCACAGCAAGGTGTGTCTTCTCCTCTGGATTTGTTTCACTCTCTACAGTCTCGTCAACACTAAGGACTGAGTTGCACTGATACTGATGGAGTGTATAGCAGTACTTTCTGTTTCCTGCTGCTACAGTGTTGCTTGTGCTGTTTTTACATGCAGTTTTACTTTTGTCAAATTAAGTACATTTTGTTTGTTGTGACAAATGCATGTAGATATCAAATATTGGTAATCAGTTACATGCACTATTATTATATCGATATTGACCCTTAAAAAAAACAGTATCAGTCAACCCTTACTTCAGATGAGTCAAAAAATAAAATATATATGAAAATAATGCATTTTATCATTGAATATCATAACTGAATACCAGTATTACAGTGGTTCTCAACCTTTTTCACCTGGAGCCCACCCTACTTGTATCTAAGAAAAGCAGAGCCTGTCAGGTTGCTGTAAAAAATCAACATTAGTTTTATTGTTTATTGGCAAAACATCAAGAGAATAGTTTTACATATGTTTACCGTAGCAAAATACGCCTGTAAAAACTATTTGAGTAAAGTTTTGCCATTGTCTTAGTTAATATATGCCAATCTAATCTTTGATACCTCAGGGCAGACAGAGCCTCCTGAACCTCCTGAGATCTTTGCACAAAACAGTGATATTTATCTTGCATGTTCTTTCTTGCACACATCCAGTGAACAGACAAAAAATAAAGGTTGACAATTGAATTTGACAGTTAAAGCCGACAGACAAACCTTGATGTGACTTGCAATGGTTTATTTTGAGGTCAAATATCCCTTTTTCAAAGTTTTCTGAGTGGGTTCTTTTTCGAAGTAAGACTAATAAGAGCCACAAGTCATCAACAAAGAGCCACATGTTGAGTATCACTGATGTAGATCCAGCTCTGTAGGGATTCATTTCTTTTCTATGCACCTATTTTATGAATCAATGTATTTTTTTAAGCTTCAATACTTTTTGATACATTCATCATTTTAACAAGAGACTGCATCACTTTAAAACACATTGTAAAGTATGGAAATATCAAATGCATTGACAAAGTTACTCTTGAAATTAACTTTAAATTCCATGCATCTCTATTTAATCAAAGAGGAAACAAATGAAACATTTATTTATAGCCACAAGCTACTTATATAATTAGAACAGTAATCAGCACATCACCCAAAATCAATTTTCATTAGGAATCTGGGATGTAGAAACCTGTGAAGCTAACAAAGTAATCTGTTGTGATTATTCTAGCAGGGTGTTAATTTAGCATTTAGTTTTATGGAGGTAAACATGTGACAGTGTTCCTCTTTTGGCCTCTTTCTTCACCTTTTGGCACACTGCTCCCCACTGTACATGACTTGCACTAGAGGCCTGTGTTGACCTTTAACTAGGCTAATTAGTATTGACTGCAGTCGAGAGAGGAACTGATGAACAAATTGAGGGAACCTCTCTCGCCCTCTCTCTGCCTGTATCTCCTTATGCAGAGAACTTTGTACACACAATTATGCACCGTTTGCACAGTGTATCTACTGTACTTGTAGATAAAACAGTGTTACAGAACTTCAACAGATCCCTACGGTCTTCAGTGTTAAAGCCTCAGTAAAGGAGCATCACAGGCAGCGCGAACGTTTATTGAGTGCAGATTTTCCAGGGGAAATCAGGGTGCTTGTTAGAGCAGAAAGTGAAGTGAAAGGGGAGTGAATGTGTAGCGAAGAGAGGAAAGGAAGAGGATGCAGGGGAGTTTGGATTACAGAAAGAGGTGTCAAAAGAAAATATAGCTTTCTTCTTCCCAGGTCCTTTAACATTTAATTTTTCTTTAGAAGTTTTTTCCTAAAAGTTCAGCTTTTCTTATTTTTCTCTCTAATATGAATTGTATTGTCTATTGACCAGTGCTTTTTTTTTTCGAACCACAGTTAAAGACACAGTATGCACATCAGGGTAGGCCCATTAAATGCTTCATTTTTATCTTGTTCCTTAGAAGTCAGTTTTGTCAGGCGTGGACAGAGAAGCCCCACACTGTCCTCCCACCATGCATTTAGATGCCATGTTGAGTGGCTCAGCTTTGACTGCTTGTCAATCTGTGGCTCTTAGTGCCAAAGTCAGTATGCGAAGATCGGGTGTGACAGACAGTGAAGAGGAATAAAAGAGACAGATAAAATGAGAAAAGGGTGAAAAATCCACTTTCTAAAGCCATTTAGAGCATACAAATACAATTACATATTTTAAAATGACATTATGATGCATCTTGTTTGAACTGTTACACCCCCAAAGACTGATTTACCTGCTTATAAATGTGCCCTTTTACACCATGAAATGTTAAAGATGACTCACTCCAATATGGATGGAAAATAAAGGGGTTATCTATCAGGACAAAAAAAATACGTGGGGTCTTCTCTGGCTTAAATTCTTACCACTGCTGTACTTTGAACAAAAATTGGTATTCTTGTCATCGGTATGGTTGAAAGCAAGCACTGCAATTTCTCATTGGGTAGCTGTCAGAAGCCACCGCTCTTCTATTAGTGCATTTGTGAGACCCAGGATTTGTCACAGTCAAGATAGAGCAGTCTAGGTTTGGGAAAACACACTTTAAAATGCAATATATGCTGCATTTGTTGGAAATTAAGAGGCTATATTTCTTGATTCTGTTTTGGCCACACAGTGAGCTATTCAGTTTTTTCTTAAGTTGCAGGAAAATGCAGACAGTATTCTCTCATCAGTCTTTGAATTGATTATTGAATATGGTGGCATTTATTCAATAGAGGGACCCTAAAAAGCTGCTCCTCAGGACAGGAGAAATTGAATTGACATGACAGATAGATGTAAACCCAAGTGAACTGCAAACTTCTAAATGAGAAAATATGCCATGACCCTTCAAATTTTTTGTTCCCTCTTTGAAGTGTGTTATTTATGGTGAGAATGGATGCTGTCAAGTTAGATTTATATTGAATCCACTGAATAGTGCCTGTCGGTCTTAAAGTTCAAAGAGCTTTTGAAACAGCCAGATCTGTTTTCCTCGTCTCTCTCTGTCGAGTACTCTGACAGAGATGAGATGTGGTTTGAAAAGGACATGGCCAAGGACGACGGAGCAGGGAGGTGTTTCAGCAAACACTTTTACTATGCATTGTGTGCACCGTGGGCAGCTGCTTAGTCATAATCTGACATGTACACACACTTCCCGTGTGATAAGGTAACACCTTCGCCTGGCAGCTGAGGAAGCTGCAACAAGATTGACTCGAGTACATTTAAGAAAGGCCACACAGTCACACTCCTGGTCACTGATTTGTGTTCTTGGATTGCTGTAACCGCTGCATGTAGGGTGTAAGACGGAGTGGACAGCCAGGCAAACAGCAGACATCTGGGGTAATATAGTGAACTACAGGTCCTGTAAAAAGTTTTAACAGGTTATGAAACATAATAAAAATTTTACTGATGCCTCTTTGTGACCTTCCAAGGTAAACAAGACTATCAGGGACAAGATTTATTCTTTCTGTGCAATTATTTTTAATGCCTGAAATAGCTGCTGAAGGGTAGGTGTCAGAATAAGTGATTTACAGCACACAGCAGAGACAGCCTTTAATGAGTGCTATAGTTGATTGTTATGGAAAGCAGGATGATTATTTTTGTCAAAAATACTATTTATGCATGTTAAAGTAGTGATGTTCCTAGGTGACATTTCAAATCTGGTTTAATGCCAGTATGTCCAGCTGAGTAGCCTAATTTAATTAATACTCTGAAACCAAAATTGAGCACTGTTTATTTAACACAAGATCAGAGGTAACAACTAAACAACAGGCAGTTTCTTTGCAGAGTGTGGCTAACATGTCAGTCTTCCATTCATGTTTACATCCACATTTCTGCACTGAATGTGGCCAATAGTTGCTTTAATTGTGTGTGAGTAACCTGATAGTCTACATTTAACTTAATCCCCATTGTTGAGATCAGCCCTTCCCAATTTAAGTATGCCATGGCCTGGAGCCCACCAAAACCCTCTTACAACCATAATATAAGACTAAGATTCTTTACGTTTACTGTATATTGTATAACAGAAAATTTGAATTCTTAGTTTCCAGAGACAGTAAGAATTGCAAAACTATCCCATACGAAGTACGGTATAGTTGAGAAGCCACCACTGCATATTTTGCTTTTATCAGGCTTTTGCAAAGTCACTTATATTTTCTTTTCTGATACTCGTCTTTTTTTTTCTCCTTACATATATATTTTTGTTTTTTTACACCTTTATTCATAGAGGAGGACAGTAACCTTGCAAAGCAGATGGACTCGCCCGTATCCGTGTTTCTCACTGGCAAGTCCATCTTGCAAAGCTCCCATCTGAACCATTTGGGCCTATGAGAAAGTGACAGGACCAATCAGGAGTAAGAGGCAGTACTCCTGGGTGCAGCAGAGTCGTGAAGCAAGCAGCGAGAACAGGCCGGTGCAATTATAGAGGAAGAGATTAGCGTGGATGCTACTGTAATGATAGCATACTATAGCATTCTTTTCTTTTCAAAAATGATGTCTTTGCCCTACTCCCGGATTCGGCAAGAGTCCAATCGTTCCGTGTTTTGTTGCTCTGATTGGCCTGTAAAGAGGTGACAGAACGTTCATCCAATCACCTTGAGTTTTTTTTTCAAAGGCCCTGCCTTTTCCCAAAAACCATCTATGAGAGGTTTTCCAGATGGATGTGTGAAACACATCCATCTGGCATTTCAGGTTAGGAGGACAGTGGATAGAGTCAGAAACAGGTATGAGAGAGTGGGGAGACATGTGAGAAAGTAGCATCAGGCCAGACTTGAACCCTGGTCACGTGTGTACATGGGGCATGCCTTAAACCACTAGGCCATCTGCTTTTTTTAACATTTTTTATCAGGTCATACTGATCCCAAACAAGTGAGAGGAACAAAAATTGCATTCCAAACAAAAGCTCTGGTTTCAGGAGGTTATAGCTATTCTTATGTATTCTTAGTATAGGGCACAATCAACAGATAAAGCACAGGATACCACTTTGTCCAAAGGAGGCACCAAAACCAAACCAAACCTGAAAGCTGTTCAGAGGAGCACGACATTCATAAAAAATGTGCATTTATTTTAGTTATTTCTCCCGTTATTATTATTATTATTATTATTGTTATTATTATAAATGGTCTTCTCCTAAAAAGAAATATGTTGTGTTTAAGCTCATTGGCCCAAGGATTTCCACCAGAAACATTTTTTTATGATAGACTAGATGATATCTCCCAAAAAGGCATTATAGTGGGAAAAAGAAGGCAGCGAAAAAAGCAAGAGTGGCATTAAGCATGTTTATCCTAAGGGTCTGGAGACTTGGCTGCACTGTCCAAGCTTTCTTTGCCTCTCTGGAGTCACAAACATCAGTGACATTTATTTTGGTCAAATTAAAGGAATCCTTAGTTCACTCTTCTCTTTTTTCTATGTAGCTAGAGGTAAAATATGTGGTTTCAGATTCACTTCTATCTGTCTATCCGTCTTGAGGCTCTCAGTTGTTATTTGGAGCACGTACTGATGTTTACTTACTTTACAGCTTTGTTATTTGTAAAAATGTTGCCATGGTAACGATGTTAAAAGGTAAAACACATATGGGATTTATTTTCATTGACTTGAATTCATGCCGTTCAAACAACACCAAATACTGTTTATGGTGCTGCATCTTAAAATATTTATTCAGGTGTACTAAAACACTTTCAGGTTTTTTAAAGACATGAACTCAACACAGAGGCTGATGCACTCTTCAAATTGAGAGATATCAATCAGTATTTAATCTACAAAAACATGAAAGCAACATGAAGATTTGCACAAACAGGGATGAACAAAAGGTATTACATCTGTGCGCCGGCATATTTTGGGGGTTAATTGTTTGTGCACTCAGGCAAAGATGCCTGCACAGACTTTGCAAGCAGGACTGGTGTTTGTTAGGTCTTATTTTCTCTCTTTCTCGTAGTCAAAATGACAAACTCATGCTGGCTTTTTTAAAGGTGCATTAACCTAGTGTAAACAGCAGGTTTTGTTTGCACTAAACAGATATGCATCTATTGCTTGCGCTGCTCTTTTGAAAAGTTTTGTCTTTTTATTCCTAGCTGACTTTTGTTATTTGTAGTTGGTGGAGATAATGCATATAAACACAAAGTGTGTTTTTGACCCTGATGATAGGTTTCTTTAACCTGACACACCAGATGGATGTGTTTCACACATCCATCTGCTAAGCCTTTGATATACAGCGTTTGGGAAAGGGCAGAGCCTTTAAAAAAACTCGGAGGGTGATTGGATGAATGTTCTGTCTGTCACATCTTTACGGGGCATCAGATCAACAAAACATGACGTCGTCACTGCTACCGAGAAGTAAACTCCATATTGAACTGCATAACGCGAACCATGGCGACTATAGACGTCATACATGACTTTTGTCGTTTTTGAAAAGAAAACAACTCACTGCTGTTCTTTATTCTTCTCTTAATGAGGAAATTTGGTCAAGTTCTGATAAAACTGGCTTTTTGCAGCATCCACGCTAATGTCTTCTGCCATAACGGCACAGGCCTCTTGTTGCTGCTTGCTTACATCATGACTCCGCTGCGCCCGAAAGTACTGCCCCTTGTCACTGATTGGTCCTGTCACTTTCTAACCGGGCCCTTATGTCTCACTTTGTTCATTCATGTCTGAAACTGCTACTCCATCCTGTGGTATACCTCATGGATCTGCTCTGGGTCCTTTTTATTTCCCTGTTTATTCGTGTGTGTTCTTCTATATAATTTCAGAATTCACTTCTATGCTAATGATATGAGGCTGCTTTCATCTAACCACTCTGCCATAAAGCCCAGATCAGTGGGGGGCTGCAGTGATGTTTGTTCTCCTGGAACTTTATCCCATCTCCAGACAGGATCTCTGGATCTCAGTCAGTGACCATTGGGTTCTTGGTCACTTCTCTTACTGAGGCCCTTCCTTCTCGATCAGTCAGTTTGGCCAGCTGACCAGCTCTTGGATGAGTCCTTGTTGTGCCAAACTTCTTTCATTTGAGAATAATGGCGGCAACTCTGCTCTTAGGGAATGTCAGTGCGGCTTTTTTTATTTTGTAGCCTTCCCCAGATCTGTGCCATTCAATAATCATGTCTCTGAGCAATGTAGGCATGTTATGGCTTGGTTTTTGTTTTAATATGCATTGTCTGCTGTGAGGCCCTCTAAGGAGAGTTCTGTGCTTTTCCAAATCATGTCAGATTAATTTAATTTATCACAGATGGATTCTAGTCAAGATGTAGAAACATCTCAAGGCAAATATCAAGAGAAATGGGAGGAACCTGGCTGAAATTCAAATGTTTTTACAAACAGTCTGAATACTTCTTTCAGTGGGATATATATATATATATATATATATTTTTTTTTATTTTTTTTTTTAATTATTATTTATTTATTTTTTCTTTTTTTTTTTTACTGTAGCAACAGACTGCAACCTGGTTGACTTTTATTAGAGGGACTTTCTCTAAGTATGCTTTTTTGTACTTCTTGTAAATATTAACAACATTGATTATTATAATATTAATGATAATAATTTAAAAGCCCTTTTAGACACTGCTTTGTGGAAGCAGCAATATCACATGAACCAAACAGAAACATACTTTAAGTATAAACTGACATTCACGACCTTGCGCCTTTGTGTTGTAGTGCTTTTGGCATTGTCACTTAAGAGATAATATAAATAAACTTGGAGTGTTGTCCAGCGCATGTGTGTCATTTTCCTGTCATATTATGGGTTCTGCATGGAGGACTTAAAAACAAAAAGTTGCCCATGTGACATCCATTGTAAATGTTCTCTTTGTCCCCTGAGAGGTCACCAAAGCTGTCAGCTACTCATCTTCCTTAGGGCCACTAAACCGCCGCCAGTCTGAGTAGCCAAGTGTCTGTGTCTGCGTCTTTGTCGGTGCAGGGCAGTTCAGGGTACGTTTCGCACTAACCGAATTGCAGCGGGAGCAGTTTGGTCAGCTGTGATTAGCTGTAGAGGAGCTGAAACATTGAAGGTGACTACAGCCGAGCCACTAATGCCTGTGAATGTCACTGAAGCCAGGACACAAAGTTTACTCCAAATTTGTGTGTCTTTGCCTCGAGAAAACTTGGTATTCAAAGACGTTCCTTATGAGATCTTTTAGGGATGTATTCTGCTGATGACTCTCATACTGCCTCTTCACACACATACACACTTAGACACCTAATATATATGTATTCTCAAGCCTCGGTAACAACTACATTAATCTCTGTCCTCTGCTTCAACAGGGGTGATTTACACTGCTGGGATCCTGGACTGTGAGACCAAAGACTCCTATTGGCTTACAGTATATGCCACGGACAAAGGGGTCGTACCCCTGTCAGCTTCTGTTGAAGTCTTCATACAGGTACCCACAGCAAATACCCATTGCATACTACCAGGACTTTAGAAGAGGGTTTTTCTTGTAATTTATGCACTAAAAGACGAGCATTAGAGCTTCTGTGAGGTGTTTTGAACTCTGGAATAACAGTTTTCCCTCATGATGATCACAGATATGACACCATCATCAAATAAATGAAATGTGGCATGAAAATATGTAGATATATTTTGCTTGAAACTCACAGAACATTTTATTTACCTATTTTTTTGCTAAATATGTTGGGTATAGTTGTAGATATCAGGGATATTCCACTTTTTCGCCGATCCCTAGACGTTGCTGTATGTTTTAATTATGTGACAGCAATGACGTCATTGTCATGGTCAGTATAGTGTCCATAAATGTTTTCTTATTGTGCCGATTAAAGCATGATATAGTCTGCTATAGGCAACTCACTATAGAGGGAATAGGAAATGGGTTTTGGATTTCAGAAACATAATATGATGTTTGTGATGTCTGCCACAGTAAACTGGCCAAAGACCTGCTAGCTGAGAGTGATGGACTGGGAATCATTATCAGCCAATCACATTATGTTTGAATCACATACTGTATATGTGGAAGTACATGTATGTGACCATTGACTACGGAATCAGATGTCTTTGTCCAATGACATGAATGCTGCATGTAAGGACATTACTGATGATCGATGCAGGGGATGATTCTGTCACACTAGGAGAGTTTTCCCTTTGGTCATTACAAGGGGAACATTCGATCTGGCCGGACCAACAAGATTAACAGGATATCCACAAAGATCAGAACTTATGGTGTCATACAGCCTACTTTTTAAACTAAATTTCCACAGGTTCTGAGCTCTTCAGAATGACCTATTTTGTATCAGAAAATGTTTTAAAATGGAGACTGCATGGTAAGGTACTTGATTTTATACACCAGTGGCAACAGTGATTGAAACACCTGAGTTAAATAATTAACGTGGTCAAATACTTTTGTCTATATTGTGTAGCTGTTGTGTTGAATCAATTTAATGCCTACATTTAGCATACCTAACAGTTAATTCAGAGAAGAGGTTTGTTATTGGTCAGAAGATTTGTGGTCAAACATGAGAGAAAATTTTCTCATTACAGACAGACATACGTATTTGCATCGTCCCTGATTTTCTCTGAAAATTGGCTTGTGGTTGAGGAGTGGGCCTATACATGCTTCTGTCATGCTATTTGCATATTTGCAAACAAACAATTTTCTGTTCCAAGATTAATGGCAATCTAAAGGGATATATCTGTATTTTTGAAGGTGGGTTGTTTAAGGTACCTGGACATAGTAATGACATTAGCTTCCACTGATTTCAGTGGACATTGCCACTTCAAACAGGAAGTGGCTATACAGCGTAGCAGACTGGTACAGTTTCTCCAGGTTATTTAGTGAGTTTAAGGTAAAAATGGGCCAAAACACAATGCTGCCTCACTTGTACGCTACAACGAACATTTTTGAGGCGCCTTATTTTTCACCTAGAAAGTAGGGGTGGGAATCAATGGTGGCCCCATGATATGACATTATCATGATACTTTTGCCACGTTTCTATATTATTTCGATTCAAACATTTTGTGATACACAGAGTATTATGATACTATATATTGTGATATATTGCATATATCTATACCATTTTTTCAACAGTTTAGTGGATTTAGCATTAGCCTTGCCTTCATTTTTATCGTATTACCGCAGTATTTTGTTTTCATGTGGCACTCCTTGCAAACCCTATTTGTCATGTCCATGTTGTTCTTGTTTTGCCTGCATTCCTAATGCCCTTTCCCTGGTGCTGCCATATTGGTTGTACTAACTTTCTCCTGCTGTATGACTGTCACCTCTGCCGAACTCACTGGACAAGGGGCGCAACAGCATCACCAAGTGGACAGAAAAGCAACTGATGCTATTTATCCAGTATGATAGACTTCAGATCATGTTAGCAATTAATTTGAAAAAAATCGATACTTGGCAGAGGATATGCCGTCACGCAAAATATCAGGAAACCATGCTGTATCGAATTTTCACTCACCCCTACCAGAAAGCCTCTGTGTTTGTGCACTATTTGGCTATGTGAGCTTCAGCTACAGGCTTTGTCGTCTTCTGCCTTTTACATATTGGAGCTAGAACTTGTCGTTTCACCTCAGTTTTCCACTTCAACAGCTGACACATTGTTTTCAGAAGGCAGACATATTGTGCCCACTGTAACTTCTCCAATTATCAGACAATAGAGGAATAAAATGACAGCGGTAAACTTACTTGGATGACAAATTTCCTTTCAGTACTTCTAGGTGGGGGTGGTTTGTCAAATTCATCCCTGGAAAGTTAAAAGATTCTGTAAAACACCAGTGGTCAGTAAGGAAGGCAACTCTGGATGGGGAGTGATGCAGGCTGCAAGCATGAGCCACTTGTAGCCTTACAAGTGGCTCATGCTGTCTTACTCATGACAGCAGCAGCTCTCATGGACATTGGCTCACAGTTTCCACACCTACAGTGCTCAACAAATTTATTATACCTCCCTAACCCTAACCAAAATAAGGTTTATGCCACAGCTGCCCTAAATTAACAGCATTGGTAATTACCAGAATCAATTTTTATGTTTCTGCAATGGTTAATACACCAATATGTAGAAGCTCTTTAACCCAAATGATATTTTCTATACTCATCTGCTATGCTGTATAGCCTAGCTTCTTCAAGCGTGTCCTGTTTGATGGGGCAATGCTCACTGAAATCACTTGAGGCTAAGGCCACTACATTCACCAAGTACCTTATGCAACCAGCCTTCAAAGATACAGACATACTCCTTTAAGAAGGGTTCCAGCAAAAATAGCTTATTTGTCTGCATATATCCCTAATTCACTCTTAATTTTGAAAACATGTAAGTGCAGCATAGTTTTCCCACTTTCAGGCAACCTTCTTCAGCTGTGAAAACTCAAAATACAACACCAGAGGCCACAGTATATAGAGAATTACATCATTAAGTTTTTTTAACTGGAAGGCAAGCAGAGGAACCTTAGGAGGGCTTGCATTCATAACAAAATACATAAAATATACATTTCTTAATATTGAAATCTATTCATTTAATATTTTGCTGCATTTCAGATTTGTTGGTTACGGATGGTATGCCTTGTATTTGAAATGTGTTAATATTTATGAACATGTAGAGTAGAAATTGGCCTACCAACAAAGCAACAGACAGGCAGAAAAGGTCACATTTATAAACAATGAAAGGAAAATTTAGAAAAAATGAAAAAGGAGTAGAGAAAAGAAATATCAGTTGTTTACTGATTTTCACCTAGTCAGCTAGACCTACTATATAAATTAGACTGTCTTAGTAAATAATATGTATTACCAGTAATCTATGCCTTACCCTATAAAAACATGTCCAAGTAGGACTATAGGGTTGAAAACAAAGTTTTTCTGTTGGAATTTTATTCACAAAAATGAAACATCTATTTTGAAAATCCCACATTTTTGAAAGGATACTGCATCCAGATCAGCTCCTTAGTCAGCATCTATCAGTTAAACATTCATACATTTTGTATTTTACATTTAACTGCAGGCTTGTTTTCATGCTTTTAGTGTCACGCCCCCCCCCCCCCAAAAAAAAAAACAGTGCGGAGCTAAGCTATCACAGTGTTATTTTCTGAAATAATAATGGTGCTTAGTGATGTGGATAACCGTAGAAATCCTCTGTCTGTAAGAGAGTGATACACACTGGAGGGAATTCTCTGCTTCAGTTTCTGTTGTGTTTGGCAGTAACTAATCCACTGTCTAAATACTGGAGTGCACACATCACTGCTACAACAGTGCTCGCCCTTTGGGGGGAGAGTTCAGCAGTGTATAAAAAAACAAACAGCCTTTTCTGGCTTTAGGATATCCAGGTGTGGGGATGTGATCGGGTGCTTTCCTCTCAGCCTCTTCATCACAGAGAAAAATAGGGAGATTAATCAGGCACAGGTGCTCTTCATACGGCTGAACCGCCGTGGCTCTGCGTGCCTCCCAGCAAACACTCAATCAACTCTCTGTTTGCTATAAATATTCTAGATCTATGCTGTAAGAAGAGAAATTAATCTGCAGTGCATTTTATGTGTGACATATATGACTTTTCAGGTGAATACTTTTGGTGATTTATAACCCAGATTCAGTGTATGCTGCTTTTTATACAGTCTTGATTAAAAATACACTACAATCTGCAGAGTTTCCTTCCAACAACGTTTCAAAATGTAGGCAGATTTTATTAATTTGTCAACTCAAATTTAGACCACATTAACAGTTAAGCTGCATACTTCTTATCCCTCTAATTTGGCCAATTTTTGTTTAGTATTTTGTCCCTCTTTCTCTCTCTATCTTTCTCCTCTATATCACCGTTTTTCTCTCTCAGATAGAAGACGTAAACGACAACGCTCCCCTCACCTCAGATCCAATCTACCACCCGGTGGTCATGGAGAACTCTCCGAAGGATGTGTCAGTCATCCGTATCCAGGCACAGGACCCTGACCTCACCGCCACGCCCAGCCGGCTGAGTTATCGCATCAGTGCTGGCAACCCACAGAATTTCTTTTCTATCAACCCCAAAACAGGTGAGACTCAGACAGACACACAATATAAAAAAACTCATCTATCTTTGGAACTTTCTCAGTGTTATGTTGAGCTTTAGCAGCATACTTTGAGGTACATTCTTGTAAACATCTATGATTTAGCTAATGTCCATATAAATTAAGCTGGAATTTTCCATCACACACCTCTGAGTCTTTGTTCATTTAGTAAAGGCTTTAGTTCCCACACAGCAAATTAACTTTTGGGCCTACATAATTACACATCTTGATGCAATTTACAAACAGTGGATTCAAATACAAGACACAAAACCAAGAAGAGTAAAGAGACAGGTTATTTAATCTAATAAAAAAAACACGGAATCAGAGTGCCATTTTGGCTCAGTGGGTAGACCAGGCGCTCATCAACAGAGGCTTTAATCCAAGAAGCACTGGTAGCAGGATCGATCCCTGGTCTCAGTGCTATTAGGTGCATGTCTTTCCCCTACTCTCTCTCCCCATCCTGTCTCTGTTCAGCTGTCCTACCATAATAAAGGATGAGAAAGAACCGACTGGGGCTGTGTCTGAAACCACATACTTTAACACTATTAATATGTAAGTTACAGAAGGCAATTTTGTTAATGAAAGAAACCCTCTTATATTTACTAAAATAGGCAAAATTTTAACTGTAAGTATGGAATGACAGCAGTTTAGTCATACCAACTTGCTCTACAGATGCTACATCTCTCAGTGGAGCTTGCCAACCAGCGGCATTGTGTATTTCCCTCTTAAATGTTGTCACATTTGTAAGGATCCTACATTTGTGGGATGAGCAGCAGAGCTGAGTATGAGGGCTGCACTCATGCAAATTTGCCAAATCTTCTCTGCCAACACCAAACAGCTTATTCTGCCATTGGCTCTTGTTTGGTGTTGAAGTCTGAAGAAACACAACATATTGGAAATCTAAGAATTTGTTCGTTTAACAAACAGAAGCCTCAGTAACATGTGGAAGAACCACAACAGCCACAACAGCCTGGCACCTCCTCCTCATGCTGGTCACCAGCCTGGTCGCACACTGCTGTGGGATGGCGTCCCATTCTTCAACCAGCATTTGTTGCAAGTCAGCCAATGTGGTTGAGTTGATCACTCCGGCATGAACAACACGCCCAAGCTGATCCCACTGATTCTGCTGGCAGACCATTCCACCTTCTTCACTTCCAAATTCTGGAGGTAGTCTCTGATAAACCCCACTCTGTGGGGGTGAGTGCTGTCATCTTGGAGGGTAGAGTCACAGACTGAGTAGATATGGGCTTGCCACTGGTTGCAGAATCTCATCTCAATATCTCCCTTCACTGAGATTGCCTCCAATGATGACAAGCCTCAATTACCAGTGAGGGAGATGTTGCCCCAAACCATCACAACGCCACTACCAAACAATGTTAGTCTATTTGTGCAGCAATCAGCGTAGTGTCCTCGCGTCTTCTCCACACTTTGACCCTACGATCCAACTGCTGTCGGTAAAATCTGGACTCATCACTGGTAATAACAGTTGCCAATCAGGCCCCTGATTGTCAGAACCTGGGAGTACCAGAAGCTGAAAACAAGAGTCAATGGCAGAAGAAACTGTTTGGCATTGGCAGAAAAGATCTGGCAAATTTTCATGGGTTAATCCATCATACTGAACTCTGCTGCTCATCCCATAAATGCATGTTCCTTAGAAATGTGGCACCATTTAAAAGAGAAATAAACAGGCTTTCCAATGGTAAAAGATTTAATGCCAAGAAGCATTGTTATAATAAAGAAATTATCTTGTTGATACGAAATATTTATCTCTATTCAGCACATCATGGTTTATGACTAGATGACTTAAATGACACTCAGCATACTGTAATTTCTCTGCACTCTTATCCACTCCTGGCTGTAACTCCAGCTTCATGGCATAAGGGTGTCTTAGGGAGAAACTGGCTATATACTGTAGCCAATAGGCTAAGAGCTCATTCTGACACTTTTTATCGGTTTAAAATTTTTAAAACCCACTGACAGACTTAAAGGGTGACCAGTAGCACTGTTTATGAAAAATATTCAAATCATGAAAAATGGAGGGGGTATAGTCATGGCCTGACTGGGTTGATGCGTTCTTAGTGTGACAGTAATATATAGTATGTGGTCAGGAGATAGCACAAATGTGGAAAACTAGGACGGATGAAGACATAATAGGCAGGCTCTTAAAGATAGTGACAAGGGTAAGTAAATTTGAAATAAAAATAGAAATGATAGTAAAGATGTGCAAGAAACAAAAACACAAAACCTCAGTAACTTGACAGATCATGTTACACCTTTGACACTATTGAGCTGCTCAAACAATCTTTCCCCTGTACTGAACAGAAAATTGCTGCCAGTCTTTTTTTATGGGAGATAGCTCTTCAATGTACTTGAGAAAATGAGTGTAGTTAGTTTTTATTAAGCCATTGTGTGGGTGAAGTTGGCAAAAGGTTTCAGGGGGAATATCCCATGATCCGCGATGAGGATTTTTACTTAAGATGTGTTGCCAACCACCTTATAGGCTCTCCAGAGCCTTATGGGATCAGGAAAAAGTCTTAAAAAGAGCCTTTCCTTGTGAAGAGATGTACACATAGCCTGTGGTTATATTTTAAAATGCCATTTGAAAACAAATGTGAAAAATGCTTGCACAAAAGATAAAGTTTACATCCACTTCTGGTCTTGACCCATTTTACCTTCATGTGTTTCTGCCGATGTCGCCTCCTTTTGTGCTGAAACAAAACTTTCTGTATTTGTTCAGTAGTTCTGTATTTGTGTTGTTGGATTGGGCTTTAAAATTGAAATAGGAAATTTTAGTATGAGGGTAAAAGAATAGGGAAAATAGATGGAAAGTACCAAAATCTCTTTGTTGTACCAAGCATTCATCTTACTTGTCAAACATGGGCCTTATACTGCCAACAGTGCAACTGGGATCTGACTTTGGGAGGTTTGAGATTTCTGTGTTTTATGCTCATTAAGATAAGATATGATAATATGAACCTTTATACATCCCACAGTGGGGACATCTTTAGTTTTTACATCAGCCAAGAGCAAAGAGAGACAAAAATGAGCTCAAGAATCACAGATAACCAGAGTTCAGTATCAGTCCCAGAGCTGCAGTTGTTGCACATGCAGTTTGTACATAAAAAAATAATAACTACCAGGAACACAGTCCATATAAAAACAGAATTTGTTTTTGCACATTGTAGTCAGGGGCGTAGCTTGGGTTTTTGGGGCTCCCAGAAAGAAAGTTACACAGGGCACACTTTGGCTTGCCAGCAATGCAACAAAAGGTTTGTAAACCATAATTTCCCAATATTTTTACTAGGGTTAAAAAGTTATTTGTATCATTTCCTTCACATTAGTTTATGTGTTCATTAGCCCATTCCCAAATTATAAAACAATATTTACCATTTTAGTGTTTTAACCCCCTCATTTGGAAAATGTGTACAATACTGCATATGTGTTTCTTCATCTCTCTATTTGATACACATTACAGTTTATTGACCAATTCATTTAGTTGGGTTTGATTCAATAATGACACTAATTATAATAAGTAAAGTAACCCCCACTCCCCTCCACTGCTGGCTGGGTAATCAGTACCCTTCTTCACCCCCAGTGATAGGCCCATGATTTTAGTTTTCCTTTTGTTATTACATGTCTCTATCAGAGGATTTTATGCTAAGGTTTGGCTATTGTAGCCTTGAACCACCAGCCTCAGAGATGCTGAGCAGGCTAAAATGGACTGCTCAGCACACTTGTAACAAATGATCTTTTAAAGTTTGTTGTCTTATTCTCCAAATGATATCACTTGAGGTGGATGTTTGATTTTTAAAGACTTTATACAGCTTTTTCCAGATAAAAAGTCAGTAATGTGACCTAGGAGCAGACTTTGACATGTAAGAATCACTGGATCTCTTAAAATTTGAGTTCCAACTTTGGTTTAAATCTTACACAAGGCCTCCTGATACTAGTCTGAGCTTACACGTTCAAAAATACTTCTATGTTATGTAATTGTTGTGTAACCTTTCAGTTGAGACGATTTGTGTGCATAATTTATTCATACATCTGAAAAGTGTTTACACAACCAGCAACCTTTTCTACTTATATGTGAAATTTATGTGCTTTTAATGTGCAGACTTTCCTTTTTAAATATTCCAGCATTAAATTCTCAGGAGCTTATGAAAAACTGAAACTAAAAAAGATGTTTTACAAGAGCAGCCTGTGAACTGAATATCATATCTCATCTTGATATCTTAACAAATCTTCAAATCTCTGCCTAAAAGCCATGCCTCAGTCTTGATCTTTGACATTTCACTGTGAAGATTCTCGTTCTTCTTCTAGTTATCTGAATTATTGGAAATATGTCCATATTTGAAATGTGAAAGACTTACCACATATGTGCATGAAATATAAATGCTCAAAAAAGAAAAATCAATCCACACGTGTGTCTGTTTTTGCTGCTGAGATTGAAGTCAAGGGAGGTCCCTGTGCATTCTCAGAGCAAGCTTTCCTTGAAGCCTCCATTAAAGAATTATTGAAGAGGTGAAATGTTTTATTCAAATGCTGGGAAAAAAAGTTGTGAAGTCTATTTCTTCTCTGCCCCAGATTAAGTTATGAGTGTTTAAGTAAACAACAAAGGATCTGTATTCTGATTGAAAGAAATGTCAAGGTAGTGATCAAAAACATATGCAACATTCAGCATCTGGGCTTTTTAATCTTATGTCAGAAGGAAGTCCTTCAAGGTGAGTTATTGCAGGTTAACTCTGCAGTTTTTTTCTCTAATTATCCCTTAATGTTCTTTTTGAAATCACAAATATGCAGATGAAAGATGTAAACTGATTCCACACACTCATTAACCTGACTAATTACACACTTACTCTGACTTGTCTTGAATCTTTGCTTGAAAATGCTTGAGAACAAAAAAGAGTCTAAACTCTAAATATTTGACTGAAAATCACTATCTTTGTCTGAATTCAATCACCCAATAAGAGTTTACATCAGTCAGTTTTACTGGGCATATTTTGCCCATAGCTGAATCATCGCCAACCATTGCTAAATAAACCTTTAAGTAAGAAACAGTTTTACCCATGCCTCAGATTTTAATCCCTTTAAGTTAGTGTGAATCCCTTGCTACTGTGATCAAAGGAAATGAGAGTACAACATAATGATTTTAGGCAGTTGCTCTCTACTGGTTTAGTTTTCAGACTAACAACCAACTTCTCATTAGAAGTGAAAATTTGAAACCACTCAAATACATACCTAGCACAAATAGTAAGGACATTTATGTTTGATAGATTAATACTTTGCTGTAACAATGCTTCTTGGCAATACATCTTGTACTGTTGGAAAGCCTTTTTATTTCCCTTTTAAATGGTGCCACATTTCTAAGGAACATGCATGTGTGGGATGAGCAGCGGTCTGATGTGACAGTCCATCCTTGAGACATCATAAAAGCTGGGATGTTGTCATCAGAGCGGGGCAAACTTTTCCTTTGTCTCATAATCACATCTCACACTATCAACTACATTACGTTTCTTTCGCTTTGCCATTTGGTTTGTTCTCATGACAGGACAAATTCAACATTCAAACATGCTAGAGGTCGCCAGGAGGTTGTGATGTCTGTCAGATGTGTTCCCGAATCACTATGGCTGATCAGGTCAGGCTGGGCTCTAATCTTGGTGAAATGTGACCTTGGCTTTAGGGCTTCAAAGCATCAAAGACTATTTGCCTTGTTTTTTAGACACCCATGTACAAACCACTGAAAACAGCTCTGCAAAACTCTTTTGGGTCTCAAACCACCAGCTGGGAGCCACTGATTAAAGGCATTCTTTCACACTAACATGAGTTAAGCTTTGCCATGAAATACAGAGCAGTGTCAAGCTACTTGGAATATCACTTTGGACTTATAAAAAAATACACCATGCTACTTTATGACAACAACAAAAATAAAATAACTGCAGGGAGAGTATATTAGTTTAATAGGTTTTATAATTCTGTATTGCTTATGCTGCAAACAAGATGATTAAAAGTTTATTTTTACAACTGCATTAATAAGTTGACATTTCTACTAAGTTAGGCTATGAGTCATGGTTCATTTGGCGAAAAAGGGCACATTTATGTAAAATTAGACATTTACCACCTCCATGTAGAATGTAATGATCTTGCTTCCTAAGCAAGTGTTGGATCATGAGATTGGCAGTTGCATGAGGCTCTTTTACATGTATCGTTGAACACTGGACTCTTTGGGGTCAGCTCTAATTAAAAACATGAGTAAATAATTCTAATGAGGTCATAACAAGCGCTGTTTAAATATCCATCTATGGGTATGCGTGCCTTTGTGTGTGTTTAAAGGAGGAAAAGCAAGTTAGTGTGTCAGTTTAATCAATTAATGAATTGGTCACAGCAGTGTGTTAGAGAGGCCGGCTCTGTTGCAAAGAGTCGATGACGATGATTCCACCTCATACAGTGTGAAACTCACATGACTGAGTCCACATGTGCCGCTACATGAGCCAGGAAACAGACATAGCAGCTGCATAAGAGCATTTTTGTGTGTCATTGACTGCATTTGTATGTATGTGTGTGTGTATTTGTTTGTGCCACAGGGGAGTGTTTTTAGCCATCTGAGCCCGGCTGTCTGTCTCTGTCAAACAGCCACAGCTTTTTGTTATGTGTTATTCATTAATTTTATACAAGGGGACTCATATTGATGAGCATTTTTCAAACTGTGATCAATGAACTTTTAGTGCAATACTGAAAAAATGGTTTTAAAGTTTTGTGCAAGTTTTTTTCTCAGGCATCAGTGTGGCCTCCACCAGCATATTGAAGCCTAATGAACGGCATATGAAAATCAAAGCTGTTCAAATAGCATTAATTTCTGCAGAGACCAATTCAGCTTCTAATTCTGAGACTTGAATTAGCTAATTAAGCTTTTTTAGCTATTGCGATGATTAAAACATGTAATAATCATTATTAGACATGTAACAATGCCGTCAACTCAAAATACAGTACGTATCATGATTTTCTTTGATTTTTTCATGTTAAAGAAGAAGTGAAATTGAAGCTAAAAATGAATAAACATTATATTATTAGCATAATCACGTTGATCCCAGGGAAAATTAGGTAACGGCAATAATCAGATCAGGCAATTTTTCATGCACTTTCATAATGCACCATCAGAAAAACCCTTGGTTAAACGATATGATTCCTCAATAGCGTGATTTCTTTTCACAAGTGCATGCTGTAAAACAGCCAAACTGCTGCTGTTGTTTTTTTCTTTTCCAATGCAGCCTCTCTCCTTTTTGGCACACTGATGCATTAGGGGATGTGTCAGCCCAACTCATTTGCTGTGCTGCTAACATAGGCATTGCTAGCTCTCAGCATTTATAGTACAGCTTGTGTTGTATGTTTCCTTGCTGTGTTGTAAGCTTGTATTTCCTTCCATCCTGGAGGTGAACAATATTCATATCCTTCAGTCCTTTGAGCATGAATTTGTTTCAGCTTCACCATACTTGCACTGAATGAAACAGATTAGTGAGCAGAAAGCGAGGTGTGTTCATCCGATTTTACATAATCTCATAATGGCATTTATCTGGTAAAGGCTATCGGATTGTGTTATTTATATGACTAACTCCAGACATTTCGAGGTTGGACAGCAAAGAAGCAGATATCTCCAGCAACACTTGTAGTTTAGAGAACCACTTCATTAGACTCTATATTGGTCTAATAATGTGGTTCTCTAAACTAAAAGTGCTGCTAGAGGTCTTTGTTTCCTTTAAGACTTTCTTCATCCTCCTTGCAGCTTTGAAGATGGTGAGGTTCGTCAAGAATTACCTACTTCTTCTGCAAGGTTATTTTAGCAGTGAATAAAACAATGCATGATTTCTCTTAAGAAAAAGTGGCACATCTTACACAATAACCGTTTTTATCTTTATTTTTAAAAACAAAATATTGTAAGACAAGAGAAGTCAAAATCAGATAGTGCTTGCTGGTTAATGGAGAGCATTTCAAAATATTTTGCGACCTTTATATTGTACATTTTTGTATTGATTTAAATTGAATTGTGAGTTATTCTTTCATCTTAAATCTTTTTTTTTTTTTTAATTTACTGATTTATACTGTAGCTAACACTGTGTGGATATAGTATGACTGTTGTCATTATAGGGATCTTTATGTACACTAATGACTAGACTGAAAACAAGCTGAACATCCTGAAACAAAGTAGCTGCAGCAACACTGGATTTCTTCAGAGTTACAAAAATATCCCGGGCCGCCCGTGTACTCATTTGCAATGAGTCAAAGTAATTGAAATTAGATATTTTCTCAAAATTGTTGGTTTAATCTATTAAGTATTGTGTTTGTTTGATTATTGAATTATTTATTGCTTGTTTGTTGGGGATAAGATGAGGAACTAAAACATAATCTTATATCAAATTGTACCTGCAATATTGGGGGACAAAACATAACATAATTAGATACTATTTTCCAAAATGTTCAGCTCTATCATATCGTATCTTTTCATTTCATTTTGTTTTGTTTTGTATCACTCTTTCCAAGTTAATGTGGTGGTAAGGAGTTTGGTTTGCTGTTAGTTGGGTTTTAATGTAGGGTGACGGCGTTTCCCTAATTTTGAGACGGCCCCACTTTAAGAATCCTGTCCCCAGCTTGCCGTCCCCTGAAATGTCCACAGTTTTCCCTGTGAATTTTTAAATTACCTCCCATAAAGTGAAAAAGATGCTGGAGCTATGATTGTGGTTGCACACAGGCTTACAGCTTCTTCCTGTTTCATTAAAGACTGAATAAAACTTCCTCCTGACAGATTTCAAACTGATCTGCTGTCAAAAAAATTAAGAAAATGTTGTCTAGTTTGTCCGTATCCTGGATGCATTTTGGTAACTGTGGTTAAGAGCTAATGCTAAACTCAGGCATTTCCTGTAAGTAGACTAATGTTCCTTCAAAGTAAAAGTCAGTTTGTGTTTTAAATGCTAAGGTTGCAAGTACTGGAAATATTCGATTTTCATAAGAAATACATTAACACAGCGCCAAGGCAGCTCCTTGTGAACGAAGAGAAGAGTTTACAGTTATGTAGTGGAGTTATGTTGATATATTTCATTTCATTCTTTGGTCTTTAATTCCAGTCTTTGTTCCAGTATGTCAACTGCCAGACTGGAAAAATCTTGTCCCCTTACTTTAATGAAAATCCTTCTCTACAGTTAACACTAATGTCTGAATGTCAAAGAACACAGATGATTAGTTGAAAAGAGGATATTATGAGGTACTGAACTGAAGGATTAGTGGCAATTAGCAAATCAAAAGTAACATAACATTACATATATAATCACCTTTCAGGTTTGCTGAAAGGTGATGCTATACATAATGTTGGTTTCATAATGAACGAGGATATATACTTGGCGTCTTGCAGAAAACTTATCTTAGAACAAACAAAAACATCTTTGTTGATCTTCTTTCCACTGAGTCGCCTGTGTGGTCTGTCCAACTTCATCTGAAGGAGACACTTGGCTGTGTTTATCTGAGGTTTAGAGAAGGGAATTAAATACTTGTCATTCTCCAGCCTCTCAGGATACCTCGTACCAGTGTTGCCTTTACCTCATGTACACTGTTTGACTGTTTCCTCGGTTATAACTGCACAGATTCGACAAAAAAAAAAATTCTAATTTCTAATGCTTTTCTTTGGAAGTCATGAGCCAGATCTCGGAGTGCTTTGTCCAGCTGTAAGAAATGTGATTGGATGATTGGTTTCTCTATGTTCAAGTCACAGACTTTGAATGTTATTCCTTAGATATCACAATAATATGACTGACAGAGCAAGTCTATTAATGTCAGTAATGAGAAATGCATGAGTGAGAACTGCTTTTACTCTAAATCACTCCTCATTGTTTACCAAGCCAAAAATGTTTCATGTGTTCGACTTCATTGGAGATGAATAAACAAACCCCAGCCATTGATTTGCTTTCATAAAGCAGCTGTCATCCACACTAAGACCTGCGCTGCTGGCAAATCTCACCCTTCAAGTTTCAGATTGTTTGTCAAAACTTAGTTTCTTTGGTGGTTCAAAGTAATACATTTTTCAGGTTCACTCTGGAAGTGTCAGTGTGATGGGTTTGAGGTTCTGCAACAATTCCCAGACTGTTTTCTAGCAGAACTTTGAATGAGCACAAAGTGTGTAAATGTGCTGTGACAGCTTACAGTGCCATCTGTTTATCAGAGGGTGTGGGGTGCAGCCTTCTTCCTTTGGGGGTAAAACCAGAGCAAGAAGAAGTGTTGACACAAGGTGTTGGGCTGGGTGTTTCTCATTAAGGCATGCATGTTTGCTTGGTGTGAAGTCATAAAAGCTCTCTGTGACATTTTATAGACCACAACTGGATGCCATAGGCTTTGTTTGCCAGTCTATAAACAAACCCGTTGTATGTTAATAATTAATATTGAGGAAGTGTGTGAAGTCTAAGATCTCGAGAGTGTATTTCTATTGTTCTCCAGTTAGAAATGCTTCACAGTTATTCCCTCAGTACTTTGTTTTGTTTGAAGAATAAGGACTTAAATATTTGTAACACTCCACTGGACCATAATGAATATTTGTGTGACTGTGTGTGAAGGTGTGGGTGGAGACTTAATACATCATTTTTCTAGACTTCAATTAAAGCAGGATTGTCCATCCGCAGATTTGCAGCGAGGTGTAGATCATTGATTATTATCTGAGTTGTTACTCGCACTTTGTTCGAGCCCCCCTCACCCAGTCTCTCTCCTGCAGCTTGTGACCGCTGCTCTACATTCACTCCTAATTTGCTTAATTGAAGTTAGCCAGCGTAGCGAGCTCAAGGTGACTCTGTGATATGTGCAAGCACAAGCGTGCATGAGCCCGAGTGTGTGACTGTGTGTGTGTGCACCCTGGTTTTCAGTCTATCCTTGAGCACAAATAGTTTAAGCACTCAAAATAATCTCACCTCACTGAGACGCTTCATTGCACTAAAACAAACACATCATCACAACTCAATCAATCATTCTGCACAACAAACCACACAGAGTTAATATCACAATATATATTTATGTATGTGGTTACTTGTGCATTGACCCAGGTGTGTGTTGAAGTCTTTATTTGGACAAGTATGTTGTAACTCTGCCCAGAGAACTGTTACAATAATGGAACAGTACCAAAGAAAATAAACAGTTTTGCAAGAGAAATTACCTATTTAAAAGCTTTTATTCATGCATTTTTATGTTGTTTATTTGCAGTTACTCCCCTACAAACTCAGTTTAGATTTGGGTTTGCCTGTGCAGACTGCATTTTTATAGTTAGAGGTGTAACCAATGTGAAAACCAGAGAGCTGTCTATGGGTGAAAAACAAGCAGTTGTGACTCTGAGAAAAGATGGAGAATCAATCAGAGCCATTGCACAAACACTGGCCATAGCTAGTACAACCATTTGTAAAGCCCTGAAGAAGAAAGAAACCACTGGTGTACTAACAGATGTTGAACAGGTAGACCAAGGAAAACAATATAGTTGACGACAGAAACATTGTGAGAGCCGTAAAGAAAGAACCTAAAGCAACTGTTAGTGACATCAGCAACAGCCTACAGAGGGCAGGAGTGAAGGTATCACCATCTACTGTTGGCAGGAGACTTAATGAACAAAAGTACAGATTCTACACCAGAAGATCCAAACCACTCATTAGCAAGAAGAACAGGGAGGCCAGGCTGGAATTTGCTGAAAAGTACAGAGACAAGCCTAAAAAATTATGGGACATGGTAGTATTAATAACAGAACACCAAATTTTCATGTGAGCAAAAGATCAGAACAGATAGACTTAAAACAGGTTAATGTGAATAAGACTAAATATTTAGTTGCAGATCCTTTGCTTGCAACAACTGCATCAAGTCTGTGACCCACTGACATCACCAAACTTTTACATTCTTCTTATGTGATGCTTTTCCAGGCTTTTACCGCAGCCTCTTTCAATTGTTGTTGATTTTGGGGAGTTACTCCCTTTAGTCTCCTCTTTATCAGGTTAAATGCATGCTCTATAGTGTTTAAGTCTGAAGAATGACTTGGCCAGTCGAAATTCTTCCACTTCTTGCCCCTGATGAACTCCTGTGTTGTTTTGGCTCATTTTCTTGCTGCATGATGAAATATCTCCCAATCAGTTTGGTTACATCTTTCTTTAAATTGGCAGACAAAATGTTTCTGTGGACTTCTGAGTTCATTTTGCTGCTGCCATCATGTGTTACATCATCAATGAAGATTAATGAGCCCGTCCTAGAAAAAGCCACAGTAGCCCAAGCCATGACCTTTCCTCCACTGTGTTTCACAGATGAGCTTGTATGTTTGGGATTATGAGCAGATACTTTCTGTCTCCAAACTTTTTCCATCACTTTAGTAAAGGTTCATCATTGTATCATCAGTCCATAAAACTTTGTCTCAGAATGTTTGAGGCTTGTCTCTGTACTTTTCAGCAAATCCCAGCCTGGCCTCCCTGTTCTTCTTGCTAATGAGTGGTTTGCATCTTCTGGTGTAGCCTCTGTACTTTTGTTCATGAAGTCTTCTGTGAACAGTAGATGGTGAAACCTTCACTCCTGCCCTCTGGAGGTTGTTGCTGATGTGGCTGACAGCTGTTTTAGTGACTTTTTTCTTACAGCTCTCACAATGTTTCTGTCGTCAACTGCTGCTGTTTTTCTTGGTCTACCCATTTGACGTGTTTTACTGAGTACACCAGTGGTTTCTTTCTTCTTCAGGATGGTCCAAACAGTTGCACTAGCTATGGCCAATGTTTGTGCGATGGCTCTGATTGATTTCCCATCTTTTCTCAGATTCACAACTGTTTGTTTTTCACCCATAGACAGCTCTCTGGTTCATGTCGGGTACACCTCTAGCTATAAATGCCGTCTGCACAGGCAAACCCAAGTCAAAACTGAGTGTAGACATTCAGCACTTTTTATTGCTTGAATAATCAATGTAATGGGACACACCTGGGCAACAAAACACACCTGTCAGTCGCATGTTCCAATACTTTTGCTCACATGAAAAATGGAAAGGTTCAAACAGAAGGTGCTATGTTGATCTCTTGTCTCATATTCATCTTTTGATATCAAAACCAAATTTTTGGAGTCTACAGTTACAGTAAAGGAGCTGGCCTCACTGTTCCAATACTTTTGGAGGGGTGTGTATGTGCTATTCCCTTATTAAATGCTCAGTATTCAAGATTTTGTTTATTTGTAATTTTCCTTATGTATCTGCACATATAAAGAAGATGCAACTTTGTTTCTTCCATCTCAAGGCAGTGAGACAGAAAAACAAAACATAAAAAATATAAATATAAGTAAAAACCCACCTAGAAAAACAACCCGTTCTAAAAACCAAAACAAAATCCCTATTACAAATCAAAATGGTTTTCATAAAAACAGCTTAGGAAGGAACAGCATACATTGTTGACTAGTATAAACACATTCTGATTAATTTTGCTTATATCTGCTGGAAAACTTGACTGAATATTGTATAAGTGTCTGATATCTGCCTGGATCTTCGTATAGATTAATGCCTTTTCTATTTCATTGTTTTCCTGCTAGCCACAATAATGTTTGGGGAACCTTTGATTCGTCTAACCCACAAAGTTTTTACTGCCTAAACCAATTACTGATCGATGACACAAACAGGGCCTGTAATTGTTTAGTGTGTTTGTGTGTGGGGTACCTTTGTAGTCGTACAATGACAGTGAGCTGGAAAGCAAGTGACAAAATAAGAAAACACTGAAATGAAAAGAGGGAACGGGGAGTGTCAGGGAGGAAATGGAGCTGTCGTCGCCTGTGAGCGGCCCGCTCATGATTGTTGAGCCATGGAACCATCGTCTGAATAAACTGGTTCGATCATGGCTTTTATCAATAATATTCACTCGTTTCCCTCCTGTCCTGGTGGCATGCTGGCCAACTGAATGACCCTCAACTATACAGCGCCATATGAATATGTGCCAAATGCTATTGTCCTTGCCAAGGCTGCGGGCTATGTTGTTTGAGTGTGTGTGTGAATGAATACACACATTTGTCCATTCTTAAAGCTCCTGTGAGCAGTTTTTGGCTGCCATTGAAACAGGCAGAAATTAACGCTGTTGGCTCTGTTTGACCTACTAAAGCAAAAAAGATGATCAGCATAAAGACTATCCATTTCTCTAAATTTTTTTTTTTTAACACCTGTAACCACTGCTGCAGGGTAGGTGTCAAATAAGCAGACCAAAGTAGTGGTTCATTTTGTAAGGGGAATTGTTTGCACCCATCCCCATCCAAACAAAATTGTGACTTAATAGGCCACTTATTTCCTTTGTTAGGGGTCAAAAGTCGTATCAGTGCTGCTGTGCAGACACATGCATAAATGGCTGCAGTTATCAGCAGTCTTACTTTTACCAGTGAGAGGTCTTAAATTCCAGAGGCTCTGTGGCTAAGACATGCATCTTCATTTTCTTGCAAAATGTATTTGATTTTAATTGTTCTTTTTGTGTTACTTCATATTATCTTAGCAAACCCACTAAATTATTTTATCATGATAAATATGGCATTGCTGTAAATTGATTGAATAGATGCATTAAATGTGCAAAAAGTCATCAAATTTGGCTGTTTATGACCAAAATGTTATTTGCCTGATAACATCTGACATTTCATAAACAGTGTATTAAATGAGCAAACTTACCTCTGGTCCAGTGTACTGAAAAAATCTTACATGTCTTTCATTTTTGCGGCAGTAAGTGTTATTAATTTCTTAATTCAGGTTCCAAAAGGTCTTAGAAAGTCTTTAATTTTATGTTTTAACTTAACCCTTTACAATAGTTATACTGCATTTGCACTTTGTAGAAGTACCTTTATTTTCAAAAAAGGAAACTATTTTTTTAAATAATATTTTAAAAGCAGTACTGGAAAAACTTAAGTCTTTTTTAATTCTTCCTAATACTTGTATGTTTTGAGTTGAGAAATACACACTTCAAAGTTATTGCTATCCTCTGCATTTTCTACAGTATCCAGGCAAGTGGACTTATGATACCATTTATGTATTGAAATGTCATTATAATCACAAATCTAGAATTCAAAAGAGAAAATGTGCCACATTGACAAGTAGTTTTAAAATGATGATTTCATTCGTTTAGGGGAGAAAAGCCATCCAAGCCTACCTGGCCCATACCCTGTGAAAAAATAATTGCCCTCTAAACTTAACATAAAATAACCAATTATGGCACCCTTGGCAGCAACAACTGCAAGCAAGCGTTAACTGGAAATGAGTATTTTTAATCCATATAGAGTAATTTTGGCCCAACTTTTTTTGCAGAATAGTTTTAATTCAGCAACATTTGAGGGTTTCAAGCAGGAGCAGCCTGTTTAAGTCATGCCACAGCACCTAAATTGGATTGAAGTCCAGACTTTAACCAGAACACTCCAAAACCCTTATTTTTTATTCATTTATTTACTTTTTAAGCCATTCAGTGGTGGACTTGCTGGTGTGTTTCAGGTCATTGTCCTGCTGCAAGTGCTTTCTCCTGCAGCAGCAAAGTAATCCCAGACCATCACACTACTACCACCATGTTTTACCGTTGGCAGGATGTTCTTTTTATAAAATGCTGTGTTAAATTTACACCAGATGTAACAGAACGCACACCTTCCAAAAACAAAAAAAATTGTCCCAAAAGTCTTGGGGATTTAAATTGTATAGTTGTAGTAATAACGCACCGTTGTACAAATCCCCATGGCACACCAAGACTTGCCTCAAGGCACATCAGTGTGCCTTGCCACACCATTTGAGAACCACAGTATTAGCTCATATACTTTAAAACAATATATAACTGAGTCAAGATTCAAATGCATTTGAGGATGGATCTCTGTATTTTCTTTTCTTGAAATGTTTTGCTTCAGTCTACATATTTGTCAAGAGAATAAAGTCACTAGTCAAAAAAAGGTTTCTGGTAGATTTTCAATCCCCAAATCACAGGTAGGTGGACAAATAATAGTCAGTTTTCTACCCTAATACAAGCTATGTGTTTATATTAGAAAACTGCTTTGAAATAACAAAGTGGGCCCAGCATTCATTGCAATTGCAGATTTTTCTGTGCTATCAGTTTTAATAATGTGAAGTCTGGCAGTTACAATGGGTTGTGATGAATTCTTAATGTCATCTTAAGATCACCTTCATTCAACTCCATAAAAACAAGCTGAAATATGTAGAAGCTAGATAAAGAGCTGATGAAAAAAGTGGTCTGGTTTCCATCGTTGTGGTTTCATGGTCACTAGATTCATTCAAAGCTGGTAACCCTCCAACACTGAGCTGTATTTTTTTTAGCTATTTTTGTGGGTATGACTTGGGGACAGAAAAATTGATGGTCTGTATGGTTCAGGGATGTGGTAGTAGAAGTAAGTCTGCAGCCCTGGTTGTATGTGTTCAATCATTCATTGTAAAATCTGCAAATCTTGTTTTTAAGCAATCTAAAGCTTCTCTTTTCTGATTTGTAGGCCTGATAACGACAACGGCGAGAAAACTGGACCGGGAACAACAGGCAGAGCACTTTTTAGAGGTACAGAAAAAAAGCTGAGCAGTTTTTATTGGTTCATAGTGTTATTATTTATCCAGCTCTGCCACTTGCCACAGCCCACTATTAACAGAGACAGGCTGGAGGACAACCCTGGCAGGCCCTCAAGGCTCCATAAACTGTGATGAATGGCTATAGTTTTGGGCCCCAGGTTTAGGATTTTCTAAATGTAATCATTCATCATTGGTTATCTACTCCACTCAGGACGGGAACAGGGAGGAGAGGAGTTGCTCTGCCCGGCGTTTGATAAGCGCAGACACTGGGCATACAGATAGCTCTGTGATTACCATTCCTTTAGCTCCTGCTGCTCTGCATGCAGATGAACCTGATAATCATAGATTCTCAAGCAAACTTCCACTTCCCTGGACTTTTCTTACAACGTATTAAATTAATCCAAATCTACAAACCTTTTGTCTGCTAAGAAGAATGAAATAACCCAAACGTGACCCCCAGTGTTATGGTCCGGCGTTCTGCTTCTGTATTACTTCTTGACTTGTCAAGACTCAATTACTCTTCATGCAGCTTTGTTCTCCGTAAATACTTAATAGGAATGACAACGCACTACAAAAAAAGCAGCAGGAGATGTTGAGGGAGGCTGGCATCTAACAGCATCACATAGTTAACACCTGAAAGGAGTTTAAAATTGGGGGCAGAGAGGTCTTTGTTGCTGCTTCCCTCTGTCATGTCCTTTTCAATAGGAATGCCAGTCCACACATGCCACCCACCTCTCCCCCTGCCAGTCTCTGCTGCCTGTTTGTAATTAATAGTCAAGTGAGCAGTCAGGCTGGCAGCAGTGGTGTCCACCCCGATCTGATCCGATTGATCAGTGATCAGACCTCTGCCTCTGCCCCCAGGGGATCAATAATACAAAGCGATTTCCTGGGAAAGCAGCTCCACGTGGTGCTGAATTCCACATTCACAACCACACGCAGACCAACACTGGTGATGTTAATAAATGCTTGACCCGGCAAACGAAAGCTTAAATACTCATAAAAAATTATTCAACAGACGATTAGGCAGCTATTTTTATCATATATGCTCTAATGGTGTGCATGTTTGGCTTAGGTTACAGTTATTGACGGCCCAGTGACTACCCGCCAGTCCACCGTATGGGTCATAGTTCACATCGAGGATGAGAACGACAACCAGCCCACCTTCCCCGAGGTCACATATCGCATCAGCCTGCCAGAGCGAGATCGCAACAAGCGTGGGGAACCGGTCTATCGTGTCTTCGCCTATGACCGGGACCTCGGTGCAAATGGCAACATCACCTACAGCATCATCGATGGTAATGAGGATGAAAAGTTCAGTATTGACCCCAGGACAGCTATGGTGTCATCAAAGAAGATAGTGACGGCAGGAAGTTCCGACATCCTCACTGTAAGTGTCATTTAACAGGCTTTCAAACCTGTTATTTGGCTTTTTTTTAAGTGTTCTGACTTTTATATAAGTGCTGGCTGGTTTTTAGCTTGGCGACTGAGAGCTTTCCAATGAGATGCTGCTAAGGAGATTACAGCACTCATTAGCAACAAGGCGAACGTGACAATAAATCCATAGTGTGAATTATACACTACAGATGCTCTTACTTTGGATAAGGGCACAGCACTCTTGTATTTCCACTTTGTAGTTGCTGCTTTTCCCATTTCTGTTTCTTATTACAACTTAATTTAGAGATTCTTTGGCTCCATTAGTTCATTTTTCAAGCAGATATTTGTATGTTTTTCATTATTTCCATGGCCAACAGACTTATAAATGCCAAAATGATAGGAGTGGCACAGTTGAAGTTGTTTTCATTCACATCAGGGTGGCCGGGTGCATTTTTGATAACTGCTGCATTTTTATTCCCCCTGTCAGTCCTGGTGTTATCTAAAAAACAAGAGTAAATTGCCATTTGTGTGGCTTCCTTTTCTTCATCCTAACAATGTATTCACTCTTCTCTAGTCCCTCTTACATATGCACTGCAGACACTTGATTTTTCTTATGCATATCATTCTCTGATTAGCTTGTCATACCTGTGTGCCCTTGGAGTCTATCCCTGTGCCTGTGCTCAGCTGAAGTGGTAAAAAGCTCCCATTTGAAGTGTGGAAGCAGCAGACACGGACGACAAACACACCAATTCTCTCCCCCCCTGCAACCATCTTTCTTTATTTCAGGGGTAACGTTGTTCTTGAAGCAAATAATGGTGGGAATAATGTATTTGGCTCACAGGTTCAGCTCTTCAGTGAGCACCACTTATAACACCATTTTTTATAATTACCTCTCATATAGGTTCCTCCAAAGATTTCACTGATTTATTCTGCTTAATGCTTTTCCTATTTGGTGTTAGAGAAGGAGAGCAAGATATTCAGAGTCAGCTAGAGACTGGGCATACCATTAAACTGTAATAGCTAAGATCATTTTTTAGGTTAGTAAAAGTATTATTTATAGATAGGATATTGAGGTGTGGATATAAGCAGATGTAGAGTAGATGATTCAAACCCTCATCCATATATTCTTTTAGATATGTATGAAGTAGAGAGGGCAGAAACCTCTGATTTTCTTGTTTACCTACGCTGGATTCATGTTTGCTAACACCAGATCTGCGTGTAGAAATAAAGTCGATATGCTTCGCTGTTGAAATCCAACAGGGTTTAGACTGATTTATTTATTTTACCCATTTGTTCAAAAACCTTATGTAAGGAATTTTTGTTTGGGTTAATTTTGGTGCCCCCTCTGGACAAAACAACACTTCTTATCTCTTTAATATTCTTTGCATTTCCACGTATAATCCGTGTTTTCTAATTCCAAATCTCACCATGATTTTTTTTAACATTTCAGTGTTTATTTACCCAGGGCTAAGCTATATTGGGAAAACTGAAAATATTTGTTCTTTCTGTAGTTTGTTAAGCATTTTTTGATTAAAAAAAGAAATTAACCAGATAAATGTATGGCCTTTTTATGTTCATTAATTGAATTTAATGCAAATATTATGTTTTTTTTTTTTTGTTTTTATTTGGGGATTTTAAATCATGTTCAGATTTCACACATTGTGCAGTCCTCTGACACAGACTGTAACAAAGGTACACAAACAAAGAAGGGAGTCTGGCTGCAGACCGTTTATCGCTGATGGTCACTCTCACCGAGTGTTAGTCTGAGGGTTAGGATAAGGGTTAAGGCAGTGGCGAGGACACCAAAAATTACAATGAAAGGTCACGTTTTATTCAAAATACACTTTATCAGGCTTTTCTAACAAAAAATTGTGCCCCTGGCCTGTCCATAATCACCTAAAGAATTAGTAAAAATCACCCCCCCCCCCCCCCCTTTCAGAAAATGTGTGCTGAAACAAGCCCTTCTCAGATTTTCCCCTCATGATGTCATGTGGGGAGTTAGCACTGCCCCCAGGTTCGGTTGGCCCTCCTCTCCTGATCCTCCTCTCAGCTGGCAGCTGAGATGAGCTACATCCATTAAGCCACATCCATTTCCTGAGAGGGGTGGGGTCAGGGGCGGAGTCAGAAAGTGCATTAACTATTAAAGCCACAGACACAGAAACAGTTGGTTCTGAGCAGGGCTGAAACAGAGGGGTTTTAGACATGCAAAAATCCTATACTGGTGTGTTTTTCAGGAACAAACTTCACAGGAATGATTTGGGGTCCTCTGAGACCAATGCAAACTTGTCTTTAAGGGGTAAAATATGCGACCTTTAAAGACCTAACCTGCAGAGCCTAATTACAAAACATTTAATAAGGCCAAATTAACAGTCTGCTTACAAAAAAATTCCATCCATGACGAAATTGTAACACAACAAGCGTAGCTTATGTAGCTCCATTCGCTACATATGTTACATAGATAATATAGCTTTGTAGTTAACATAGCTGAAGCTAAGCTCGCAAAGAAGCTACGTAACTCACATGGCTTTTTTGTCTACATAGCTTTGTTAGCTTTAGTTATTCTTGCTAAAGTTCACGTTTCTAAAGATAAATAAGCTACATCGGCTTATGTAGTAATCCTAATTACATAGCTAGCATAGCAATGTCAGCTTTAGCTAAAGCTATTGAAGCTAAAGTGAGCCACTATTCATGTATCTACTTATAAAACGGGTCTATACATAATTTAATCCCAGATAAAACCTCTAACCTTTGTCTCTGTTTTCAATTATGAAATGTTTCTTAATCCGAGTTACATGAATATAACTGCCAGACTTTGTTTGTGAAAAATTGAGTACATTGTACCGGCAAATTATTAGGACTTCTGTTCTGAAAGAGACAGTATCTCAGATAAATGATATGTGAGAGTGGCTGCAGGGGTGTAAGGTCTGCAGCCAGACTGTCTTGAGAGACTCGAGGAGAACGAGGAAAAGAGGAGAGAGAGAACAGGTGCTGGAATTGCTTTTTCCTTATAAACTTTACATTTCACTGTGTTCTGAGAATGTCACCTACCATTCCTAGTAACATCCAAGTTGAGCTGACCTAACCAGACCTATGAGTGCAACTACTGGTTAACAAAAGCACACAGTGTCGATATGGTGGCATTGCCAAACACTGCAGTGCACACCAAATGAAATTGGCATGTCTGTTCTGTTAAAGGACCATACATCAACTAGCACTGGAATCAGGTGCTGCTGATAGGGAAGATACACTTGATTAAATACACTCACATAATTGAGCGTCTGCCTTTACTGTCATACAGGTGTATCTGTGATGGCAGTAGTGTCACCTGCAGCCTAATTGTGTGTGCCTGTTTTTGCGACTTTGCACACAAAGTGCTCAGTGATAAAAGAGAGCCTTTGATGTAGATTAGTCTTGAACACAACAAGGCTAGCAGTTTGGGTTTTCATCCAGAAGTGGAATCATGATATGCTTTAGGTCACATGAATAACATTGCACCTCCTGGGATGTGACAATTGCGTATGTGCACATGGTTGTTAAACAATACAGCATATTAGGGATCATACTGTCTGCCCTCGGGCCACATCAGGCCCCCCACATCTTTTCATACAGCCCCCAGAACATTTTTAGATTCAGAAAAAAGGAAAAATATGCTACAGAATTCTCTGATGGTCTGGCTTGCTACTGTATGTCATACAGAGGTGTCAGTTTTGATTTAAGTTGGCTTTAAAACCAACTTAAAATGTCTTACGGGGATGGCCTAGTGGCTAAAGGTGCTCCCCATGTAGGTTCGAATCCAGCCTGAGGCCCTTTACCGCATGTCTCTCCCCACTCTCTTGTCCCTGTTTCCGACTCTATCCACTGTCCTCCCCTAGCTAATAAAGGCACAAAAATGCCCAAAAATAAATCTTAAAAAAAAAAACTCTTACAAAAACTTCAATGTGTGATTTATTCTTAGTCCTTCTTTTTCTTTTCTTAGATAAAAGCAGAGGATAGTGGTGATCCCCCATTATGGTCAACTGTCAAACTTCACGTGGAGTGGATTCGCAAACCTGTTCCTTCCCCCGTGCCCCTACAGTTCACCCAGAGATACTACAACTTCTCTATTATCGAGACAGCAGCTGTGGCTCAGCCTGTGGGAGTGGTTGCTGTCAGCCAGTCTAGTACGCCTCTTTGGTTCAACATTATTGGTAAGTACTTTCAGTCAACACAGAGGGTATCAAATTTTCAACTTTTGCTTGATACATGTGCTGGAAGACTGACACATCTTGATTTTTTTTCCACTAATACAATATGAAAGTAAAAAAAAATTTGATCTTTGTCATATTTTGTGTACATTAGCTTGCCTGCAAAGTTTGCTTGTATCAAAGTTTAAAAATCTGCTATTATGATAAACCCAGTCAACACTTAAGTGACAGAGATGTGCAATATTTAAGTGTTCAGGGCGTCAGGGTGGCACCTCTTAATCCCAGCTAGAAAAAGATGGTATCCATTTACTTTGAATTGCCATCAAGGGTTTTGAATAAACTGTATTAATACATTATCCTGCATGGTGCAGTTTCACAATGTTGCTTAGGAGAGATGTTGTTTGGCTTTCTGGGTCAGGTTGGTTGCACATGAAGCCCTGGAAGCTGTGTATTTCACACCATGCAATGTAAAAGTTAACATAGTGTTAAATCTCTCAATTCAAGCTTCAGCCTTCCTCAAAGACTTCCACAACAACTTTGCTGTAAGATGGGAGATATTTTAGGATTTCTTATTTCTTTCTAGCACTGCTGTCACTCTCTGCAACCTGCCTGCAGTAAGTATTTCTTGCTGCTAACATTAGGTTGTTAAAATAAAAGAGCTCTGCCATGTGTAGATGAGATTTAATATGCACAGGCAAAACATATGTTGTCTGTATTAAACATCAAATTTTATGTTTTATTCCTGTGAACTTAAAATGGCAAACCAAGAACACTTAAAAGCAAGATTTGCTGCAGCATCTTTAGCTCTGATTGAGACAATGAATCCTCTTAGGAGTGTAATGGTTCTGTGTCTGTCTGGCTTTTTTTTCTAAATTGGAGCTGTCTTGCCCCCTTGATACAAATCTTTGATAGAATAATCAGTGAAGAGCTCATTATTGATTGCTACTTACCAGTTCTGATTGCTGAAGTCTTTGCAGAGACCCTCCCAGCTCCCTTACTTGGATGTTAAAAGAAGAAGAAGCTCTTCTTCTTGTTCACATCAAATGCAGAAATTGCGAATGTGGTTTGTTTTCACTGTTCCACTTTCACTTTTCATATCAGCGGAGAATTTGTGCAGCAAAAGTTCATTAATATTTTACATATTTTTTACGCAAATTAACATCATGCTTATTATTCTCTCCCTGAAACTTTAAGAACTGGATTTTCATATCATCCTTGATTGAATTACATTTACCAAAGTATTCTGGAGAAGTTCAGGAACATTACTTAATAATACATATAAATGTGAAACACGTCAAGTAGTCGACTTTGCAGAGTGCCGGATATGCTGTGGATGATACAGACCTTTTGAAGAATATCCTTGACTTCCTAAATATTAATCACCTCTTCCTCTTTCCCTCTCTCTCTCCCTCTGCTTGGTCAAGGCGGACGGCTTGCCAGAGAAATGTTCTACATCCCCCAGAATGCATGTGGAAGGAACTGCTCACTGGACACAGGTCTGGTCAAAATTAATTTTGCTTAATGTTTTAATCTTTTATATTCTCAAGCTGGAGAGTTTCAGAAAAGTAGCATTCAGTATTAGTAGCTTGTTTGGCCAGAAGCTGCATTGATTGATCTGAAAAGCTTTAAAGGGATTCTCATCTATCTTCCCACAAACAGCAAAAGTTTACCATCTCTGCCCAGGCTAGATGGTTCATAGTTTTAGTTCAACTTTAAGACGTTCCTCTGGAAAGTAAACAGCTCTTCGAACTTGCTGTAGTGTTTCTTTTTCAGAGACCTGAGAAAATCTAACTTGAAATATCAAATATTTTTAAATGATTTTGATTTTTCTGCAATTACAGATAAACCCAAGAATACTTACCGACGTTATCACTGCATCAATCAAATTATTATTATTATGATTATGATTATTATTATTATTATTATTATTATTGTTGTTGTTGTTGTTGTTGTTGTTATTATTATTAATATTATTATTGTTATATTATTATTAATGGAAATGACCTAAACTCAGTTAAAGTGTACTTTCTAGATCAAAGTGCACCTTTCAGTTTTTTCACTATAAGACTGATTTTTCCCACAATGCCTTTAGGCATTAGACACTTTTATACCTTGAGTATGGTTACTGACTCAGGTAGAGAATTCCTGCCTCTGGGGCTCAACCTAAATACATAATGGATGGTCTACTGAACATGATAGAGGAGGACTTCCTGGTTCAGTGTGCACCTTTTAGTTATTGTCACTTAAGTTGGCCTACCTTGAGATGTATAAATGTATAGGATTAAAGAGTGTCATAGAATTAAGGGACAATTGCAGTAGATGAAGAACATGTAGATTTATGAAGAGTACTTAAACATGCTGTTTTGAGATGGATTTAAACAGAATTTTAAAGTGTAGGAAAGTTTCCAGAGTGCAATTTAGCTTAAAAAAGTTATGTCAACTAAACTGAAATCTATGAGTAAAACTGAGCTAATGTAACTTAAAATAAATGAGTACCTGCATATAAACAAATACTGTTTTTTTCAGTGAGCATGGCTGAAAATGTAATCAGTTGTCTCATCAGGGGTTATAAATTTTTTATACTCTGTGAGTCAGTACACCACTCTTGGCCACCCAGTCAAAAAACCCTGCCTCTGTCACCTTTGCTTCATGGGGAAACACAAAGGCATACAACAGTAAGGTGGTTTTGTAGTTTTTTTTTCCAACTGTCATGTCTCTGCTTTTATATCGAGTCTTTTTCTAATAAAATGTGTTTTACAAACAACTCTGGGGCTCAGTCATTGTAAAGCTCTGCAGCACTATTGATGAAAACCTCCACAAGGGAGCTTTAACTATTAGTCATGGCTGTCAATTATAGTCTAATGGCAATCAAGCCTGCTGTTTTGATACAGGTGAGTAAGCAAACTAGGTGAGTAGTATTCAAGGGTAACACTATTGGATATCTGACACAGCAGTGATTAAAACATTCAATTACATACATTTGCAAATCTAAGGCATAAATTATTGACTTCTTCATACAGCTTCTGCTGGTGTACACTGATAGTATTATTTCTTTATGCAGAAGTGCCACCAATTTCACTAGAAATAGGCCCAGAGCATAAGACCCCCCAAGAAGCACCCACCTCAGAGACACAGTGTTTTCTTTTTTAAGAGACTGATTTCTATGAGATTGTCCTGTAATATTGACCAGCCTCTCCTTCAAAAAAGAAAAAACAACAACAACTAAAAAAATGAATCCCTGCGGTGTGCTTTGACTCAACATGCCTCAGTGGTCCTGTGAAAAATGCCCAATCAGTATTCATATGCTGAGCGGAGCTCAAGCACCCAGATATCTCGAGAGAGACGCTGGAATGAGACGAAGGATGGCACAGAATACCTAACACGCATCAATCCTCTCTACCTCACTCTAATCAAACATTAAGCCTCTAAACTGTACACTCACCACCAGCGGAAAACACCCAGCTGCAGGTTTTTTGATCTCTGAGATGGGTTGTGTTTTGGAGTGATAAGACAGATGTTTGTGTGGCTCTTAACAGCTCTTAGGCTGCCAAGTAGGTTGGATGCTACATTGCATTGCATTGCAGTTCATTTTATTTCACAGGCCCTCCAGCTCCAGACGAAGGCACCTGGCCAAAACAATTACACAGTAATAACTTAGAGCACCTGAGTTTAGGACGTGGACTGAATACCAAATGACTGAAACTCCCTGTGATATATAAATCTCTGTGTGTGATCCCAGGGAGCTTTGACATGCAGTTTGACCTTCAAGTCGGGGTAGGGACTCTAGTTGTGGCCAAGCCTTTGGATGCAGAAGTGCAGTCCGTCTACAATATGACCATACAGGTGACAGATGGGACCAACTTTGCCACCGCACAGGTACAAACACTTTTGATTTGTTATGTACTGGCACTGACTCTTACACACTCAATTCCCACATCGAATTAAATTATTGTTACCTCTTCCTAGGGGAGCTGTTTACTTCCAGCTTTCCTCCCTCCCAAGCATGCACTCTGTTTTGCTGAAATTATCTCTTGCTGACTATGTAATTCGCTTTTTGTTGCTCCCCATTTGACATTTTGGGTGCCACTGCTTTCTTGGCTGGCTTACTAGGTCTACTTTGTAATGGAAATCCTTGATAGAGCGGATTAATTGGATTAGTCTTGGCGAATAAAGGGCAAATGTTTGTTTGAATTAAAAAAAGCCTGTATCTTGTTAGAAAAACACTGTCCGGCTTAAAAAAAAAACCCACCACAAACATGGATTTAACTACATGAATTTAAAGTAAATAGTGATATCTTTCCCTTGCAAATAAAAGATCCCAGGTAACTTCACCCTTCAAGTGTGTCTCGAACATTATCATTCAGAAAGCTTTCTCTACACAAGGGCTCTTACCTTTGAGGATAATACACTGTGTATATTTCAATTCTGTCCCTACTTTTGACTTCTTTCTTTTTATCTCTTAGGTGTTCATCCGAATACAAGATAGCAATGACAACCCTCCCATCTTCTCCCAGCCGGCGTATGATGTCAGTGTGTCTGAGGATGTACCAGTTGACATGGAGTTAGTGCGAGTCAGAGCTACAGACATGGACGAGCGTTCTCGTCTGAGTTTCTCCATCTATGGCAGCGTGGATCCAGCCAGCATGAGACTGTTCCGGGTCAATCCGGGAACAGGAGTCGTCTACACTGCAGACAGGCTGGACTATGAGGCCAGAACACAGCACATCCTCACTATAATGGTGAATATGGAGGCACTGGAGTAATGTGTCTTTTTTTTTTTCATTTTAATAGGTGTGTTTTAATCAAGCAGCAGTCTCCATGGTGGAGAGATTAAGTTGATGAGTAAGTGCCAGAAACTGCTGCTCCTTAAGTGGCTGCTTGAGGCTAGCTCCAAAACAAACAAACAAACAAATAAATAGTTTGGTCCTGTGTAAAATACCAAACTGCACTGCAAAATGAAACATATTTAAAGCCTTTTAAACTATTGTTTTGGTATAGTTTGATCTTTATTGTACATTCACGAGAATTTATTAGACAAAAGGTCAGTATTTATAAATAACCCTTTAAAACTATATTATGGCTAAAACCATTATAGTCGCTGGAAAAAAATCCAAAATGCCCCAAAAAGGATATTTCTACACATGCTTTTCCACCTTTAATACAGCAGCCAGTTTATGCACTTCTGCTTCTTTTTTCCTTCATGGACTGTCTCCAACTTCCCCACTACACACAGTTGCTGCAGGGGTCTGTGACTCGTTCCCTGTACTGCCAACATTAGCAGCTCTCAGCATTTGTAATGCTTATATGGCTGTGTCTGACATACTGACATACTGCCTTTGCTGTGGAGCTATGAGACATTGACCCTGTCCTGTTTCCCAAGAAAAGTGTTCAGATGAGCTTTGGATTCTACAATCCCTTAGGTAAGAGGAAGCAAGACCTGATATGTTTAATATGCCAAGATTGCTAAATGAAAGTGTATGACTTTGAGAACAATACAGACGCCCAAGCTTACATCATACCTCACCACCTGGAGCTCCATAACTAAAACAACAGCAAACAACTGATGGCTATTATCTTAATAATCTGCCATCCAATTCTTAATAGACATTCAGAATAAGATACATTATCCATTTCCCCATAAAAATCTGTGTTCCTATTGCTTCATTAATTGAGAAGGGTTTAGTTTTATAATCATTTCCTTTTTTCTAAATATTTTCCTTAGTTACCTGGCTTTAGTTCACAAATTTGATTAGTTTTTTTTGCTATTCAAGCCTAATAAAATTGTATTGTTGTTTACAAATGTAGTCTAAAAGCTGCTTTATATTTAACACATTTTATTATCCTCTACTCTTTGATGTCAATAATAACTTGTGGTTTCTTAGTGCACAGCAAACTGGAGCAGATCCTGAAATAATACCTTCCTTGTAACAAATATGGAATATATTGTGACGTGTGACTCAAGTTGGATTGAAAAACGATTCTGGATTTATTCCTGACCCACAGAGTCATAATCAATTTATCAGAACCAGAGTCAGCTTTATTTGCCAGGGAGTTTAACTCTGGTTAGCTTTACTCTCAATGCTCAGAAATATTAGCTTAAAAATAGATTAAAACTGAAAAAGTTTTGTAAAATACTCAAAGATACACACCCTTATGAACCATGGTGGTCACCTTACTCGAAATGCAATCTACACCTAAGTTTTGATCAATGTATTAACTGGCAAAGAGTTAGAATGAGGGTAGATAAAGAATAGAGCAATAGACAACAAACCCTTTTTTAACCAGACTGTGTTCATGTTTACTTCTATTTAGGACTCTCAAATGATTACGGCTGTAAATCATCATTAATCCCAGAATTTCTGTGGTTAATCACGATTAATATTCCTATTTGGAAATTCCATATTTTTTTTCTAAAGCTGTTTTTGTTTAAAAACATATCCTGTCTTAAACTTATGCTAATGGACTGTCGTTTAGATAAGAAAATGTGGAAATTTGTGTTCTCCCATAAGATTATGATGTGGACTTAACGACAGAAAAGAGAACTTGTAATGGATTGAAAGCAAAGAGGGAACAGTAAAAGATAAATATTTGATGAAAAAAAGTGTGCTTGAAGGGACAAAAACATCTGGTTAATTGCAACTTTGAAAAAAATATGCACTTATTATGGACCTTAATAAATCATGATAAATCAACATCAACCTTTATTCCCAACGCAAAAGACACAAACAAACAGTAACAAAATATGTCAATTCATACTCCATTCATTCATCTTGCACAAACCATCTCACTCATACCACCCGCCATCATGCACAGACACACCTAACATAAGTCCTTGTCCTGTTTTCTCCACTGCAGCTGTGTCTTGAATGTTTTAATCTTTCAGATTTCCTTTAGCTTTTTAAATGTGTGTCAACAGGTCATTAAATTGTTTCAATTTGTTATCTTTAGCCAGATTCTTCTCTTTTGTCAAGTAATATTCCATCAATCCATTTCAAGTTTGTAGAGAAGAAGCCTCTGTTTTTTCCACTGTTTTGAAATTAACTTCTTATAAACCAAGGCGGAGAACAAGACTTGCCATCCCAATGGATAGTGAATTACATCACACTTTAATCTATTTTGTGGCCTAGCACACAAGTGTCTGGATCGTTTTTGATTTTTTTTTTTTTTTTTTTTGTCATATACAGACATATAGATGTGTGGTAATTACAGCAGATGTTGAGAACCTAAAAAATTCCTTCCTTGAAAACGTCTTTCTGTTTTATTTTAGTGTCACATGACATGTACGATACATTTTGAATGAAAAACAACCCAAAACAGCAAGGCCATATTTGTTGTAACTATAACAATCACAGTTGCATTGGTCTGGAAATGATATAGGGCTCTGTGAGTGACCATGTCCTGCACACCCTTGCAGGCCCTTCAGTCTGATAAACAATCTGGTCAAATCTCTCATAATGTTGGTACAAAGCCAGTTGACTTGTTTATTTGCCAGACTGGGCACAGACTATGAAGTGTTCAAGTTCACCCATCCCTCGCTCCTCTTCTGTGCTCTCTCTTTGTCAAAGCCTGGTAGCATGCAATCTCAACAAAGCCAACATGGCAGCAGACAAATACTGAACTCAAGACAAAAGTAGTCAACAAACCAGTGGGCGAAGTCACGGTGGCTATTTCCATTATGCAATTCTGATTAATGCATGTACCAGTGCTCTCTTTCAAGTGCTTCTCTTCTTGGCAGCAGTGCCCAACTTTTTTTATTCAATCTGATTTCTTTCATCAATCACCTGCTTCAATGTTATCCATATTCATCTCTAATTTCACTCTAGGTCAAGGATCAAGAGTTTCCATTTAACCGTGACTTGGCTCGCATCCTGGTGGCAGTGGAGGACTCCAATGACAACATCCCCTACTTCACCAGCACCGTTTATGATGCTGTGGCATATGAGTCTTCTCCTATAGACACTTCTGTACTACAAGTGACAGCCTTGGACAAAGACAACGGCATTAACGGGCAACTCACCTATAGTATCGAAGCAGGTGGGATGCAATCAGATAATAAAGAAGCTTGTATTAATTATGTTGTTTTTCTGCAGTTTTAAACATTTGTTTGAACCGTGAATGGCTTTTTAATGCTTTCTCAGAGGAGAGCTAATTGGGATTGGTATTTGCCAGTAATGATGTCTGTAACCTTTCTGCTTCTTTCAGGTAACAGCGGTGGTGTGTTTGGCATTGATAATGCCACAGGGCTTATCTACATTGCCAGGGACTTAGACGCCAACTCTCTGGGCTTTTACACACTTACCGTGCGTGTCACAGACAGCGGATTTCCTCCGCTAATGGCCACAGCTACAGCCCGCATATCCTTGATCCTCTCTGACTTCTCCAAACCCAAATTTTCTCAGAAGGAGTATCAGGCGGAGGTAAAGAGAGACGTTGATGACTGACAGGATACACAAGAGGCTGCAGTGGCTGAGTGCATTTGTTAACAGTCGCAAAAGTGCTTAAAATGTTGTCACTTCTTTCTACAGATAATGGAGAACAGCACTATAGGAACACATGTGACCACTGTTAGTGCTCTCAGCCGCTCTGCACTCTTTTATGATATCACCAGGGGCAACGAGCAGCACTGCTTCTTCATCAACCATCACACTGGTGTAATCAGTACCCGCAAGCCACTTGACTTTGAGGTTTGTAAAAGCTTGTGTTTAGAGTGTATGAATGTAAATTAAAATTATCTGCTGAAGCATGGCTAGGCATGGTTGTTTGAGAATTAGTCGCTTAATATGTATACTTGAACATGTGCATGTGAAATCACTGAAAGCACTTTAACTCATTGGACTTCTGTGTTCTGGCAGCAAACAACCTCCTACCTTCTTGTGGTGCATGCTCTCAACATGGCTGGAGTGGAGGCCAGCACCACTGTTATCATCCAGGTGGGGGATGTCAATGATTGCCCACCTGTCTTCCTACAAATCAGGTATCAGTCGAAAGAGAAACTATTTCATGCTTCTGTAGTGTTTGCTGAGCCGTGAGGAGTGCTGACAACATGTAATTTTTATGAGTGTTTTTCACTCTTCTCTTTTATAGCAGTTTGTGTTTTTCCTTTAACAGATATTTGGGCACGATCAGCGAGGCCGCTCCGGTGAACAGCGTGGTCACAGGAGAGGATGGTAACCCTCTTGTCATCCAGGCAGCTGATAGGGATCGCAATCACAACGCCCTGCTAGAGTTCCAGATCTTAGATGAGACAGCTCGTATGTTTTTTAGCGTGGACTCTGGGACAGGATCAATCAGGTAGGTGGCATGAAAAATTTTAGACTTAGATTACTTTGAGAATTTATGATGAAAGTGATACATATCAAACCTTGAACAAAAACTGAAATCCCCTCATTTGAACTTTTAATACATTTTAGAACAATTGCCAGTCTGGACTATGAGACCTTTTCTGAGTTTGTCTTCCGGGTTCATGTTCGAGACAGCGGTACCCCTCCAAAGAGTGCTGACAGCCCAGCGGAGGTGTTTATAAAGGTAAACTTAGCACAAAACATAAGGAAATTTGTCCTTGGTAGACTTTTTCTTTGTTGTAACAATTCTTCTTGGCAATAAATCTTATACTGTTGGAAAGTCTGTTTATTAGCCTTTTAAATGGTGCCACATTTGTAAGGAACATGCATTTGTGGGATGAGCAGCAGGGCTGAGTATGTGGGCTGGCCTCATGAAAAAATGTCAAAATCTTCTCTGCCAATGCCAAACAGCTTATTCTGCTGTTGCTGTTGACTCTTGTTTTGAGCTTCTGGTACCCCGTGGTGCTGACAATCAGTGTGGGCTGCAACCTGAACGTGTGGAGAGACGTTACGTCAAGCTATGCTGGTTGCTGTGCAGCATGTCATCATACTGAGGCTCCTGTTTGTTAAATAAATAAATTGATAAATTGCCAATATGTCTTGTTTCTTCAGACTTCAATTATCCAATCCACCAAACAACACCAAACAAGAGTCAAAGGCAGAATAAGCTGTTTGGCATTGGCAGAGAAGATTTGTCAAATTTCTCATGGGCACAACCCACACACTCTGCTCTTGTGCTCATCCCACAAATGCATGATCCTTACAATTGTGGCACAATTTAAAAGGGATATAAACGGTCCAACAGTACAAGATTTATTGCCAAGAAGCATTTTCACAGCAAAGAAATAGTCCACCAAACATAAATTTCCTCACTTTTTATGATGCGTTCATGTATATGTCATACAAGTCAGAATGTAGCACTTTGTAAATGTGAGCTTGCATCTTCAGAGATTTCCCCCCTTGTATTTCCTCTTTTATAGGTGATCAACGTCAATGACTCACCTCCAAAGTTATCACAGGACACCTACGAGACAATTCTCCTCCTGCCAACCTATGTGGGAGTGGAGATCCTTAAAGTTGAGGCTTTTGACCCCGACTTGACCACTGACCTCACTCTGAACCCCGACACGTCCATCACCCCCCAGCTGGTCTACACTCTTGTGGACACCAATATGGAGTACTTCTCTGTGGAGCGCTACACTGGAGTTGTGACTGTTGTTAATGAGAATCTCAGTAAAGACCGGTACCGTTTCAATGTGAAGGTAATGTTTACTGATATATTTCATTTTACATTCAGTGTATTAATTTAGAATTTTTCTGTACTTGAGCTTTTTCTGGTGGTATTTCCTATGACCCAAGAAATCTGTCAGGCTAAATATGCAAACTTGTTGAGCTGTGCATTAGTATTGCATCAGAATGAATCAGTGCGGTTGCAAAAGCAGGAAAGTGTTTGCATTACTCTGCAGTTTTTAGGCCACAGAAACTCTGTAAAGCAGCCCTCCTTTTCTCATTTTGCTTATTTGCTTCATGTAATATTAACACTTTAAATTTAGAACAGCAGGTCATCCATATATGAATGATGATGTAGGATGATGGCACAGCAGTTACAAACCACTTTAACTACTGCTTTTATGCTTCCTTCTAAATCTTGCAAAGTTGATCTTATTCTGCTGGTATTACAGTCTAAATAAGAATAGCGAGTACTGCTTATTAGAAAACAGATCTCTCCACTGGTTTCTACCAATGATTATAGTCTTTCAAGAGAACTTAACATGGCGTTATGGGGCATTGTAATCAAATCATCTTTACTATGTCAAATGTTGAAGAGCTCCATGTGTAGTTGTGACCTCAGATATAAAGAAAAAGAAAACCTAAGAAAACTCTGTTCTTTATAGCGACCTTATTGCCTCATCTTCTGCCCCCTTTGTGGAGAGAAAAATCCTGGGTTAGCACATACAATTTATAAAAAAAAAAAACCCTTTCTGATCAAATATTCCTGTTTAGGACTTCAGTTTAATTAATTAATTAATTATATGTGAAGTGAGAGCACAACTAGGAAGCATACAGAACCCAAGGAAGAGTGAAGTGTACGCAGCAGAAAGATGTCTTCATAGTTTAAATTATTGCTGTTAATTTATTAAAAAACATAATGAAGTTAATTACACAAATATATTGTGATAAAACATGAATAATCATGCATTTTAAATACCATTTACTTTCATTTTGGTTTAAGATTAAAGAAGAATAATGTTTGAATAAAGAAATATTTAACAAAATGGAGTTTTTAACCTTATTTACAGTGCTGTGAAAAAAATATTTGCCCCCTTTATGATTCCTAATTTTTTGCATATATATCACTTAAATGTTTCAGATCATCAAAGCTATTTTAATATCTCAAAAAGACAACCCAAGTAAATACAAAATGCAGTGCATGATGATTTTATTTATTAAGGGGGAAAAAAAATCTAAATTCAATCTGTCTGGCCCTATGTGAAAAAGTAATTGCCCCCTGAACCTAATAACTGGTTGTGCCACCCTGGACACACACTGTAAATAATGTCGTGGTGTTTTTGTTGCAAGAGAGAAGAGCAGTTCATCCACACTCTTAATAAATACTTATTTAAACTAACATTTAGGTCAATTTCTTCTCCACATGCCTATCATGTCTACCGTATTTTGATTTAGCTGCCATATCTCAAGTGGACTTTTACTTTTACATCCATATACAAGGTATACAGTGGAAAAAATGTTGTTTCTCATAGACCAGTTACTGAGAAAAATATTGCATATAACAAAACAATAAATAAACAAAACAAGAAACACCAGACAAAGAAAACTAAAAGAGCCAGAGGAGCCAATGCGTCCATCATCACTGCCATTATTTATATTTATATGCAAACAACACTCCACTTTTTGCTGAGTGCCCAACAATACACTCTTGACCTTCTGCTTCTGTTTGTTTTAAGGTGTGGGATGGTCGTTTCTCCAGCATGGCATCGGTCATAGTGCTCGTACGAGAAGCTATTGACAGCGGCCTTCTCTTCACCTTCCCTGTCTACTCCGCCTCCATCCCAGAGAACGTACCAAATGTCACCCTAGTGACTGTTGTAAACACAGTCGGCCACCGCCTCAACGAGCCGCTCAAGTACACTTTGCTAAATCCTGGTGGGCGTTTCACAATCCGGCCGACCTGCGGAGTGGTGCTCACCACCGGTGTGCCTTTTGACCGAGAGGAGAAGCAGAGTTATGAGTTGGTGGTGGAGGTCAGCAGAGAGGATGAGATACTGAGGGTGGCCAGGGTGACGATACAAGTTCAGGTGGGTGAGGAATCAGTGCATGATGATATTTAGTAAGTAAAGATGATTTTAAGTAGACTCAAATGTTCTGTTATTTACTGTTGGTTTCCTTTTTGTTGTTGTTGGTTTTATTTTCTACACAATATTTATTCATTTTCACTGATTTATTGGTCTTAACAGCGTTACTTACTGATTGTCTTACACATTTTTGTTTAGAGCACTACTTTAAAGTCTTGCTGAGCTCTTAAATTATCCAGCTGCTGTGCAGAATTTGTTTTGAAAATATTTTGTGTTATGTTTAATATATAAGTTTTTGTAATGGAGCAGCTCTCACAAAAATGTTTAAGTTTTAAATATTTTATTCTGTGTGATTCACAGTGGGGTCAATATGGTCTTAAAAAGAGAAGATACTCAAGATAACTGGAGTCAATTCTGCAGAAAAATATATGCTAGGAGGTCTAATCTAATGGGACATTTCCTGTTAAGTGATAGATGATTTTGAACACCACTGATCCAGTTTCCATTTCATTGATTTTTTACACATTTTTGTCTGTTTTTGCTCTTTTCACAATAATTCCATTGGATTTTCTCACATTTTACTATTTTACTACTGTTTTATTCTCTTTAGGTGGAAGATGCAAACGACAATGCTCCAGAGTTTGTGAACCTCCCATACTACGCCATAGTGCAGGTGGAAGCAGAGCCAGGATCAGCAATTTTCACAGCCTCAGCCATTGACCGAGACTCTAGCATGAATGGTGAGGTGACTTACAGTCTGAAGGAGCAGCATAGAAACTTTCAGGTAAGAAATGCATTCACTGTAAAGGTTGGTGTGAAACTGTGATACCTTTTTTCCATGTAAAAGTGAACTGCTTCCTTACATTGGCTAACTGCTGTACCTATATAAACTGTGGTTTTCAATTGCTTTGTCGTCTCCATGTGCCATCATGAAAAAGTTATCATGAAAAAACTACAAATGAAATTACTCAAAACAAGTTTTACCTTTATTTTATTAAAAACATTCAACAAAAGTAAACTGAATTTCCCTTAGAGCGGGGCTGTAAACCTGCCTTTTAAAGTGTTCTGTATACAGTGCCTATAAAAGTATTCACCTCCTTGGATATTTACCCTTTTTTCATTTTTTTAAATCTCCAATGGTCAATATAATTTAGCTTTCCTTAAAACAGATTAAAAACAGATTTCTACAAAGTAATGTCAATTGAAAAAAATATATAAGATAAAATGAGTGACTGCATAAATATTCACCCCCTTTAAGTCAGTATTTAGTAGATGCACCTTTGACTGTAAACACAGCATTTAGTCTGTGTGGATAGGTTTCAAACAGGTTTGCACTGATGGAAACTGCGATCTTACTCCATTCTTTTTTGCAAAACTGCTCAAGCTTGGTCAGGTTGCACAGGAATCAGGAAGGAACAGCCCTTTTCAAGTTGTGCCACAAATTCTCTATTGAATTGAGGTCTGAACTTTATATGTAAAACAGCAGATAACCCCCCCCCCAAAAAAAAAAAAGATAAAAACACACATAAAAACATAAAACGTTTTCTGTGAGTTTCTTTGAGTGTTCTTTTGTCTTCATAGTGTAATGGTAGCCAGGAATGCTGATTAACCAGTGACTGGATCTTCCAGACATGGGTGTCTTTATGCAGAAATCCTTTGAGACACATTCACTGCACTCAGGTGATCTCCATTTCAGTAACTGTGTAACTTTACAGGTGGTGAACATTTATGCAGTCACTTAATTTGTAAATTAAATGTTTTTGTTTAATTGACATTACTTTGTAGAAATCTGTTTTCACTTTGACGTTAAAGAGGTTCTTGTAAATCTTTGTCAAAAAAGCCAAATATATATTGATAATGATTGATTTATAAAATCAATTACAGGGTAAGACATCCAAGGGGATGAATTCTTTTCATAGGCACTGTAGTTTCATGGAGGGAGTTATTAATATGAACACTCAGGGACTGAACAATTTTTATCTATTAAAGAAACAGCCTGAAATTGATTATGATGTCTCTTTGTGGTCTAAAAGCAAAAAGAGACAAGCATGCCTAACTATTTGTTAGGCATGCTTGATAGTGGAATTTTGCCAATATCTGATATGCCGGTATTTACAGATTCATTTTAGCTGGTACAGATATCGATAGAATATTAAAATATGTATTTCAGGCCTGAAACTTTGGTGCTTTGAACACACTTTCATGTAAAAGGATGAACAAAGAAATGCACCTGAATCCTTATAACACACTTTAAAGTTTGAAGAATGAGGATGAACAAAGAAAAGGCCTTAAATGATGAAGATCTGTTGGTCCAGCTTGAGTTGTAAATATTGTGAGAACTTTAGATATCTGCTGATACCAATAACGGGCCGATGATATTGTGCAACCCTTTATGGATTATTTCTGTGTTTCCAAATACTTGTTTTCTCTACTCTTGGATCAATGCAAGATGAGAATCTTATAGCCTGCTTATATGGTTGATTATCTAAAAGTTTACTCTTTGGGCTTTTCATCTTTCTTTTGAGAGGACAGGGCAGTGGATTGTTGGAGAGAGAGAGAGTAGGGAATGACATGCTGAAAAGAAGCCACTAGTCAGAATCAAATTAGCACTCCTGGTTTGGAAAACTAGCTTTCACAGAGGGGTTGCACCCTAGCTGCTTGGCTATCTGTGCCTCATATGGTTGATTATTTAAAGTCAATAGGGCTTTAGGATGATTTTTTATAGTGTGAGGGTAAAAGCGCATCATTTTGGCAGTAGTTTCACATTTTTTCATGTTAATTGGTCCTTTGACTGTGCTTTTCTTCTCCAAACTAGCAAAATCATACATTACATCATCGTAACTTAATGTTAATTCTTTTCTGATCCAGTCGGCCTGATAATGTCCTTTCACTACTTAAATGTAAAATGTTTCAAATATCTTATTGACATGCTGACATTTATTATTCATAGAAATTGAAGCAGAATCATCCTATATTTATTGTCATTATACAGTATTAATAATTGCACATTGCTCAAATATGTGTGTGTACCTAACCTTTTTCTGAGGAGAAGGAGAAAAAGTAAGCTTTGTGCAGCTGATCCAAATGTGGCTCATTCTTGTACTGCATTTCCAACAGTCTATCCTGTATTCAGCAGGGCAAAACAATGAAGGAAGTTCAAGAGAATATTTAGATTTTTAATTTCCAAAATCTATTTTTTTTCACAAATAGGATCAAATGATTTAATCGATTTATTGCCCAAGCCTATGTGACACATAGTGAAATGGTCCAGGCTGGCAGCACCACTTTTAAACAGCTTTTCTCCCTCATTAGCTCATAAATGATATTCTGGTAAACCTTGTAGAGTGCTGACATGATCAGCTGGGGTGGGCAGAGTGGCTCTAGGTAGTTAGATCGTGGGCTGTAGTTACCACAAGCTAAGAGCTCAACTACTGTATCCGTATCTAGTAAGAGTGCAAACTCCACATAGTGAAAGCAGAGGGTACTAAAAGAGCAACACTGCTGCACAGATGTTGCACATTGTGAAATTAGATGAAAGCACCAAAAACTGTAAATAATGCAGTCTAACCTTTGATGGGGGGCACAACAAAATGTGTCTTACACACTAGGACAGCTAAATTCCCATTGTGTGAAATTCTACTTTACATGATCTTATGTTTTTCAAGGGCTGGTTGTTGGTATTGTTTTATGGTAACAAGGAGTCCTTGTATATTCCCTGCAGGTAAATCCAATAACAGGAGAGCTGTCCTTAAAGAGGGCCTTTGAGGTGGACTTATCCAACGCAGAGTACAAGGTGGTCCTCGTGGCTACTGATGGAGGCTTCCCCCCTCTATCCAGCGAGGTGGAGCTGCCTGTCACTGTCGTAAATAAAGCCATGCCCGTGTTTGACAAGCCTTTCTATGGAGTCACTGTTAGAGAAGATGTGGCCATCGCCACCTCTGTTCTGAGCATAAATGCCACCAGCCCCGAAGGCCAGAGCATCATCTTCACCATCGCGGAGGGAGACCCTTCCCTGCAGTTTGACATTGGCTTTGACTCGGGAGTCATCAGTGTGATTTACCCATTAGACTACGAGACCACACAGTATTACCGCTTAACAGTGAGGGCTACGGACACACTGACTGGTGCTAAGTCTGAGGTTGATGTGGACATTGTGGTGCTGGATGTGAATGATAACCCGCCACTGTTTCAAAACACTTCATACTCCTCTGTGGTCGCTGAGAACTCCATGATTGGAACCACTGTGTTACAGGTGTGTGTGTGTAGCTTCTTTATTTTTTAAGTCACTCAGCTGTGTACTCTAACTGAATGATTGTTTACACTTAGGACTCACTTCGGCAGTATTCTGTATGAATATTAGATGGCAAATAATTTATTTATGAGAGGATGATGTGATATTTCCTAGAAAAATTTCCCAGTGGAAGCTCTTGACCTTTAGTGCATAATAGAGCAGAGCTGCTGTTGCATTGTGACGCATGCTTGCAAAAAAACAATTTGAAGACACTATTTAATTCAGCCTTTACTGTTACATATTCTCTTATGGGTTAACCAGTTCTGAAATAGGTTAATGGTGTTAGCTGACTGTTTTATTGAATTCAGCTAAAGTCAGCAGGGAAAACTTAGACCATTTAGGAAGAAATGAACATCTTTATTCCCACTAAAGGGAAATGTCACTGCTAAGCTGCAACAAGGAGCAAAGAAACAACAACAGAAAAAGCAAGACAAGAGCACACAGCTTTAACGATGCACAATGGATCTATTAAAGTGCAGTTACAGACATCAAGTTGTTGCACCTGTAATTTCCTTAAAGGAATACCATGCACCCAAAGCACATAACAGTTAAACATGGTCCTCAAATGACTGAACATCAGTGTCACAAGAATATGTGACATAAATACTTAAACTTCATAGCTATGGCACCTAAATAACTTACATAGCTACGTTAACATCAGCAACACTTGCTAAAGCACATGTTGCTCAAACTAATGTTGCTGCACTGGCTCCGATAGTACCATTAACTACATATCTAGCATAGCTATGTTAGCTTTAGCTAAAGCTAAAAAAGCTAAAGTAAGCTACTCTCTACTTATTACATTGATCATGTAATCTGATGCAAATAATTTCTTCAAAAACATTAACAATTTTTTACATGATTGACATAGATATTGATTACCTAACAGGCTGCACGGTGGTGCAGGGGTTAGTGCTGTTGCCTCACAGCAAAAAGGTTCCTGGTTTGCTTCTGTGTGGCGTTTGCATGTTCGCACGTGTATGCATGAGTTCCTCCCTACACCAAAGACATGCTTAATTGGTGGCTCTTAATTGGCAGCAGGTGAGCATGCCGGGTTGTCTGTCTCTATATGTCAGCCCTGCAATTGACTGGCGACTTGTGTAGGGTGTACCCTGCCTCTTGCCCAATGACAACTTGGATAGGCTCCAGACCCTTGCAGCCCCCCTGTGGGATAAGTGGTATAGAAAATGGATGGATGGATGATTACTTAACACACTGACAGATAAACAAACAAACTTACAAGAAAAAAGATGAACCCAGAAAATAGAAACCCCCTGAGCATTTCTTAGTCTCATCAATGTATGTTTAAACAATTTTGGATTGGCTGTGAGTTATTAAAGTAGTTAGAATACCGTTAACGTATCCTGGCAAAAAATGCACACAAGAAAAAGCTCAAAACTGTTGTTTTCTGAGACATTTACTTTTTTCAGAAAGAATCCCTTGCTTTGTTTCAATCCTGTGACCTTTTAATAGACTTTAACAACACTGTTAAGACTTTTCCTGTCTGTAAGGCTTTTAAACCAGCAGATAAAAGAAAAACTGAAGAGACTGTTAAAAAGAGATTGATAAAAATGGCAGAGGATTATGAGACTGACAGGAAAAGATTTAAGTTTTCAGAGAAGGTGAATGAGTCTCACTGTTCAAGTTATATCATAGATGAACAATGAAAAAACAGAACCGCAAATATTTAACTGATGTAACAGTTTCCTTGCCCTTCTTGTGTTTGTGTGTATGCCCTCAAAGACTAACTTAACACTGAGATTGTTACTTATCAGCATGAAACAGAAGCTTTGGTTAGTGTCATAATAGTAATAGATTTCCCATACTGTCAATGCAGTGTAATCACAAGCATTGAGCTTGAAGCGAATACTGACTTGGGTGTTTGATGTTTTGATGAAGTTTAAGAATCTAATGTGAAATCACTTCGTATCTTAGCAAAAAGACTTTCTGTTTTCATTTGCACCGGGAGTTTGTTGCTGTAGCTAGAAAGGGTGAAGGTACATAAATCAGCCTCATTCATGAATAATGCATGAAGAGGAGCAGAGTTTAATGTTACCATCTTTTCTAGGTGTTCGCCCAGGACCAAGACTCAGAGAAGAACGCCATAGTGAGGTACCAGATCCTGTCTGACATCTACAACAGCACCGACTACTTCCTCATCGACACCAGCAGCGGGCTGGTGTTCACTGCCCGTCTGCTTGACTATGAGCTCACACAGCGCTACAACTTCATTGTCAGAGCAACGGACAGCGGAGACCCGGCCCTCAGCAGCGATGTCAGCGTGACTGTCTTTGTCACCGACATGAACGACAACCCACCCAATTTCAGCCAAATGCTGTACGAGGCCTTTGTGAGTGAGCTGGCTCCCAGAGGACACTTTGTGACTTGTGTTCAGGCGTCGGATGCTGACATCTGTGATGCTCAGAGGCTGAGGTGAGATAAAGATGTTGTAGGAGGTTCTGTGTCTGCTGTTTTTTCTCTCTTGTACTGGTGATGATCAAAGTTTGGTTCCTAGTTGAACTCCTTTTGTGTAAACTTTCTGTTAAAATATGTGTAGAAAAAAACAGGCAACCTCGAATGCAAAGTAAGCTAATTTCTCTGTTTTATTCAGGTGATTTAGGCTCATATGTGTGATATTTGTGCTTGCAGCAGTTTCTGAACAAAGTAACTTCATCAACATGATTTTTTTTTTGCTTCCAGGTACAGTCTCGTCTCTGGAAATGACAGAATGACTTTTATGTTGGAGCCAGATACAGGGGTGCTAAGCTTGTCTAACAAGAGGAGACAAGGCATGAAACTCTCCTATCAGCTCAACGTGTCTGTGTCAGATGGAGTCTTCACCAACACTGCTCAGGTGAGACAACTTCCCGGCGGTCGCAATTTAGTTCTGTCAACTGATTTGCTCTTTTTGAACCTCTGCTGTTTATGCGCTTCAAGCCGACTGACCTCCTTTAGCAACCCCTCGCTTTAGATTTGTTACAGACATTTGAAGCTGTCCAGTACAGGGCGGCAGCTGGTTTCTAATGTGTGGTCATGTCATATCAGATTTATGATGAGGATGAGCTGCCAGCTGGAAAAAAATTGTTCACATCTGTCTCTTAGTGGTAATTACATGAGGGACTATAATATACCCTCATCTCTAGTTCAGACTATGCGTTGAGGCAATAACATGTCATTCAGTTCTTTCCCTTCTTCTTCTGACATGATTCGAACAGTGTTTTTTTTGTCTGCATCAATTGCCATTATGTGACAGCCTTGCTGCTCTTACTGCATACTGATGTGATCATGTTTGACAATTCAGCCAGTGATGATTACTGCGATGGCATCAAGAAAATGTCAGCAGATGTGAGGATGGTGATGATAGGATGAGGATTATAATGATGATGGTGGTGTTCAGGTGATTGTACGTGTCCTGGGAGCTAACCTGTACAGCCCAGTGTTCAGTCAGAGGTTCTACCTGGCGGAAGTGAGGGAAAATTCCCCTCCAGGGACCAGAGTCATTCAGGTAAATGAGCTCTCTCTATCTGTTTCTATCAGACCTGAACTTCATACATGAATGGTGTTGTTGAACCTTTTTTGACTGACATGTTTTTGGTTTTTGTTGTTGTACCTCCAGGTTCGAGCGACAGATGAGGACTCCGGGCTGTTTGGTCAGATCACCTACTCTTTCATCAACGATCTTGGCAAATCTCAGTTCTCCATCGATGCAGATGGAGTGATATCCACTCTCCAGAAGCTAGACAGAGAGAATCCAGTGAACAAGGACATGGTGCTGACAATTATGGCCTTGGATGGTGGAGGTAGTCATTTCAGAGCTGACCAGATTGATCATAAACTTGTCTTTGAGCAAATCAATTGCCGATGGAATACTTTCAACGACCTTTAAAATCTGACAAGCCAAACATTTTGCTGACAGGCTGGTCATTAATAATGTTAAAGCACCATAGAGTTTCCTGTAAGAATATAACTTGTATATTTTTAGTAGGACTGTCAACATTAATGCATTGATAGCATATTTTATTGTCCCTTTCAGCTCACTTTGGTTGAGCCACTACATCTCCCTGCAGGTTTCTGTCACTCATAACCCATCTGTTTAGATTATATTGAAGGTCAGATAAGCAGCATGGCTGATTTGACTGACAGGTTAGCATTGTAGCTGTTTGTCAAGAGGTTTAGATTAACATTTGCCTTATCCTATTAATGCTTTACTCTTGTTTTTGGAAAATTTAAGCTAGATGAAGAACTACGGGAGCAAGATGAACGAGTTTTCGGGGCCAAGATATTTATTCAGTTTGTCTTGACAACTTTCTTGATTAGCTAGTTGGAGTCAGTATTTCAAACATAGTTAGAGCCATCGTTTGGCTTCATAATGCTTTGTCAGAAACCAATGTGTGACAGCAGAGACTTCATTCATTTTTTTTCACATCCATTTTATTTAGGCACAAGCACATCCCTGCTACATTTTCTATAGTTTCTAACAGACTTTGTTAATGTAAGTGCATCAGTGCATTAGGGCAGATTGTGTCTGCATGTAAACAAATTACATGTGATAAATCTGTACATTTATGCTTTGTTGGTCTTCCAGGTCGTGCATCGTTTTGCACGGTGCGAGTGGTTCTTGCTGATGAGAATGACAACGCCCCTCGGTTCAGAGCTGTGGAGTACCGCATGAGCATCAAAGCAAATGTGGCCAAAGGTTCCCTGGTCACACAGATCCAAGCCACTGACCCTGACGCTGGGTCTAATGGGAGGATCACCTACTCCCTCTACAGCGAGGCTCGCCTGTCTCTGGTTGACGTGCTGGAGGTCAGTGTGTTCTGCTCTGTGACTCTGCCTCAGGCTGTTGCACTTTCTTAAAATGTGTTGGCAGGACACAGCAGTATGCTTTGAAGGCTTTATACAGCTGCAAATGTCTGCTTGGTCCCCTCAAGAAAAGATGCAGAGAGCCAACCAAACCTCGACGCATTTATTTAATGAGTGTAAAGCATATTAAAACTCATAATGTATGCTACGGATTCAGTTTTCAATTAAGGGATATTCTCAACTGATCCCCCTTCCCCACATCGCTGGATTAACAGCCATCTGTTAAGTGTAATTATGAATTTTTGCTCATCAAATTGAAATTATTACACATCGAGATTGATGTTACAGTAATTTTTATCTCATCATATTAGAGGCTCAATAAGAAAAAAAAAGAAATTTGGCAGTAAATGAAAGTAAAAGCTGCTGTAAAAATGTTGATTTAACATGATCAAAAACAAAAGAGTAGGTGTTGCATATATATGAGGTGGAAATCATACTAATGAAATTTGCAAAGCTCTATTTTCCAAATACAGCAACTACTTATCTAGGACTTTTGTCTCCTAACTTCATTTAAATGGTATTATTTTGTTGATCACTCAGGTGGAACCAGACAGTGGCTGGATGATGACTAAAAGCACTGTGGACCACCTCCAGGGGACCGTTCTGTCCTTCTTTGTCAAAGCAACAGACAGCGGCTCTCCAGCGAAACACTCGCTGGTGTCCGCCTTCATCCACGTTGTTCCACCAGACGCATTCGTTCCCTCCTTCAGCCAGCCTCAGTACTCCTTTACCATCCCTGAGGACACAGCAGTAGGCACAGCCCTGGGGTCTGTGTACATGGGCCCCGGGCAAAGCGGCTTTTTTAACACCGTCCCCGGCGAGACTGTCGACAGCAACCTGGGAGGGACATTCCTTGTGGAGAGGGATTCTGGTCTGATACGCCTGATAAAACCACTAGACTACGAACAGGCCAGCATCTTCCGCTTCAAAGTGGCCGCCACAACAAGAAGAGACCTGATTGAGTCAGTGTCCACGGTGGATGTGGAGGTCAAGGTTGGTCATATGGTTTGAATTAAATCCTGGTTAAGCTTTGTGATGTTAATTTCATTTAATGTGAGTTACATTTCTATTCACAGCTTGCATAGATTGATGATAAGGAAATTAATCACTTATAAAGGCATTTATTTCCAGAAAGTAAGTGAATAAGTTGCAGATTTAGTAATGACTAACAGGTTTCCATTTTAAAATACAGACTCTAAGAAAAAAGCATGTTTCTGTGCAAATAATATCTTTGAAATTCCAGAAAAATCATGTTTGTTGAAGATAGATAATAACTAGTCCTCTAGCTCAGTTAGTAATTTTGCAGAAACTCAGGAAATCATAAAAGTCAATACAGTTAAAATCACTATTTTCTCTCGTATTGTCTTTTAGACCTCATCGTGCTGGTGTTAAGCTCCACAATAGGCAGTCCTGTGGCGTTTTCAACAGTCCACAAACTGACCAAAACATATTACAACCATACTTGAAAAAAGTCAAATCCAGCAGATATATTGAAAAACATGCAAAAACAAAATAAGAGCCAGTGTAAAGTTTAAAACTGGTTATGTATCAGGCTGAAGTTAATACTGGTACTCACTGAGACCTACAAAAGCAAACAAGACCATCTGCAAAAAGTCTGATTAACTCTATACTTAAGTTATTGCTCCTTACTGATGATGTATCAAATGTGATTATTAACCACATTCTGTACACATTAAAGATTTTCAATAAGTGATACCTTTAATTGTTAAAAGACAGGAGGATATCAGTTATATCTCAGGACAGTCTTGTACATGATAGGACAATATCAGCAAATTGAAAGAAGGTAATATGTTGTAATCTAGGGGCGCAAATTAATGTAAATCAAAAGTTTCCCATATGAGCTTTAAATAAAGATCATCTAAAGACAAAACTATAACTGATGTCAAGACTTGAGTTTGTAACCTGCAGAGCAACAAACCAAAGAACAAACAGTGTTGGGATTAAATGGAGCCACAACTCTGGTTAACTGATGATTTCTTTTTCTTTCAGGTCCTAGATGTGAATGACAACAAGCCTGCGTTTGAGACAAACAACTATGTTGCCACAGTGATGGAGGGCATGCCTGTGGGGACAAGAGTGGTCCAAGTCCGTGCACTTGATCCAGATTGGGGCTCTAATGGACAGGTGTGTGTCAGCCAAGCTCAGCTTTAGGGTTGTCATAATACCAGAGTCTTTAACTTCAGTGTGAATGCAAATAAAATAAATCAAAGATACTGATACCTCTTGAAACACAGTGGCATCAAAATTTCCCCATCAATTGTCAAAGTCAGTGGTTCTCAACTGGTGGGTCAGGACCCAAAAGTGGGTCATGAAGCTCTTTCCAGTAGGTCTTGAATGTATAAGAAAAAGTGTCAAAAAAGCCTATTTAAGAAGTGGACACACTATAAATTCTTTCTTTATTTTTTAAAGTTTTCTTAAGATGACAAGTAGCTTTCAGCATTTGTCTCAAGATTTCTACTTATTTATCTCCTTTTCTTTGGATAACAAAGCTGGTTTTCCCAAAGTAATGAGAAAATTCCTGCAGAAATGTCCGACTTTCCATGCAGGCTCAGGAAATTAGAGTAAAATAAGATGTGTGCACACATCCCCTTCTGTAATCACATGCATATAAATGTAATTGTTTTATTTATTTATCATTTATTTGACATGGACACACAGTAACATTGCTACTGTGACATTTAATCATATGCAGGCCCCAAATGCACTGCTGTGAGTGTTTATAGGAAAGTGCTAATTTTCAGCACCTGTCCATTTTGTCCTGTCTCTTTGTTTTGCTCAACTTAGGGTCCAAACTGCAATGGTTTACTTTAGATACATTAGAGTGACTGGATTTTTTTTTATATATAAACCTGGGTCATGATCTTTCTAAAAGTAGCTAGTGGTGGGTCCTGATGGCTGACAAGTTGAGAACCACTGGTCTAAGTCACCATATAAGGTCATTTATTTGCAATGTTTCAGTAATAGACCTTCATTAGGCAAACAGAAGTTTTAAACGAAAGAACTGTTCCAGAATATCTAGTACCAAAATGTAGCAAATTAATGACATTTTTTATTGCAAGTTTGTATGTGGGAGTTTTTGCACCTGCTGTATGAAATAAATGTGCATTGATGTGCAAAGCCTTTTCTATAATTTAAAATACCATAAGTCTGAGGCAACCCAGTTTGAGAGAATTATTTTTTACTATTTTTACTTTTTTATTTTTTTGCTGACAAAACTTTAAGTAACTGCTGCACATAATGGTAATGTTTAGTTACAAATATGATAATTTGTGCAGATTAAACAGTGTCACCTCCTCTGCTCTCAGGCTATTTGTTAGAGGTATAAAATAGTTTTTGCATATTTTTGATGCACCTAAATGACAGGAATATCAGGAATTGCTGACCTGGGAATTTGAATAGACTATGGGTGCCCTCTCTCTTTTAAACACAGTAGCTTTTGGCTAAAATGAATCAAAAGGTATCAAAGTGTCAACATTTTTGACAACCTGACTCAGTTGTGTACCTTGTTCTTCCTGCATTTTTTCTAGTCCTTTATTTGGCTGCACTTGGTTTGAAAAGATACTGTTTTTTTTCCTTTTTCTTTTTTTTTTTTTTTACTGCAGGTTACATACAGTCTCAAGCCTATGCTCACTTATAACATGGACTTGACTAAAGATACCCGCTCCTTCCCCATCACCGGCCCCATCACTACTGGTTCATTCTTCGCCATCGACAGTAAAACAGGCTGGATCACCACCGTGAATCCGATGGACCATGAGTCCTGCTCCAGCTTCAGCTTTGAAGTAGTGGCCTCTGATCTGGGGGAGTCACGCTCTCTCTCCTCCACAGCTGTGGTGACTGTCACAGTATCAGACGTTAACGACAACCCTCCCAGGTTTGAGAGGGACCTGTACCGAGGTGCTGTGAAGGAGAGCGATCCCCTGGGTGAGGTGGTAGCCGTGCTGAAAACCACGGATCAAGACGGCACTGATCAAAACCGGCTCATCAGTTTTTACATCACCGGTGAGGAGGAGAACAGAGCACCAACATAATGTAGCTGAACAGATTCTGAGCTGCAGTGATTGTCCCTTGTGCAATGCAGTGAGCGTTGCATAACAATTATTCATTAAGCCTAATGGGGGTGCCATTATTAAAGGTCATATTTTAAATGAGTTTGAACTCAAATGTCAAACATGACTTACCTTTTATTTTTCATATTAACTTTTAATTCTTTTATGTCACGATGCATGCATTATACAACAAAACATTTAAAACAAGGAAGAGAAGCCCTTTTTATGCCAATTGTGTTTTAAATTTGAATATATAATGAAGGAAAGAAGGCTGTTTGGTAGCATGTACTAAATTTACTGTAGAATCAGTCACCCTGGGAGCATCTTGACTATCACAGACTAACACGTGACTATGTGTTGTCGCCTCTTTTTTATGGGTGTCATAAAAAATCTTTGAGAGGACTCTCCAGCAGAACTCTCACCTTCACACTCAGCCTAATGCTTTTAATTCATGTAGCAGTGTCTGATAATCACTTACGATGATATATTTTGGCCTCATGTTCTGGCATTTTAAAATACTGATTGGCCTAATGGAAGTGCTGTAATAAAAGGTCAGATTTTTAAACTCTCAAAGGCCAGTGGTGCAACACATCAGCTCGGTTTGCTGTGTTGATAGATGTGTATTGATTGTGCCAAAGGGTACCTTCATCATTTGTGTGTAAGTGTGATGCTTATTCATCCTGTGAATGAATAACAATTCCTGTTTATTCACATGTCTGTTGTAATCCATCTTCACCTCGCTCTCTGCTGCAGTGTCAGGGTTTTAATCCTCTGCCATGTAATTTGCAGGGGGAAACCCGCGGGGCGTGTTCGGCCTGGCCCTCGTTCAGGGAGAGTGGAAGGTTTATGTGAGCGGACTCCTGGATCGTGAGCAGCAGGACTGGTATTTGCTTAACATCACAGCAAGCGATGGCCTGTATGTCGCCCGTACGGCAGTGGAGGTTACCGTCATGGATGCCAATGACAACAGCCCCATCTGCAACCAGGTCAGGGATATGGATGAATGGAAGTAGGTGAAAGAAAAACATACAAAGCAAACTAACAGTGGGGACTGGGAAACAGGGTTATGGACCTCTGACATTTTACAGAGACTTCATTCTGTTTCTCTCCAATCTAAAATCACTGATATGTCACTAATAGGAATTCTTTAAATAAAATAGTCAGTAAACGTATATACATTTTGACATCTAAAAATGGGCTGCGGCCTATATACCGGGGCAACTTTTGTACCAGTATGTACCAGACAATTGAAAATGTATCCCCTTTCATTGTGTACTGCAAGCCTTCACTACTCAGAACATTCTTAAATAGGTCTACATTAAAACACAAACCACACCAGTTGGGGTTGGTGCCACTTTTTAACTGCTTTTCCCCCTCGCAAGGTTATACGTAACTGTACATTTTAAGAAAACAGGGAGTATACTGTTAAGTTAAACTGTTGAGCACTGTTTTGAATGACAACACTACTCATAAGGACAACAAATGACAGGTGGAGAAGGGCAGAGTGAGTCATCAGATATGAGTCTATTTCAAAACAATCACCAGAGGCTGAGAGTGCACCTACTTAATTGTAAAAGTGGGAGCTCTGTTATAGAACTACCACCACAGATTTTTTTTGTTTTGTTTTGTTTTGACCGTGTTTGTTTGTTGGTTGATGTTGTATTGTGTGTTGATGTATATGACCTTATGTGTTAGACCCCAGCCAAGGTATTTGCTAGTGCTAATGGGATCCTAATAAAGGAAAGGAAAGAAAAGGCATAATCTGACCAACAGATTTGAATATATAAGTCCTTAGTCGTAGTTCAGACGCGGGTTCAAACTAAGTTTACCTTTATTGCTGGACAGGTCTTAAAGGCAAATAAAATTGAATTAATAATAACTGAAAATTGAATGGTTGAACTATTTATTGATTCGTTGTGACCTATTTAATAAACCATTATCATGCTGTACTTTTATCATCCAATCACACAATAGGTCATGACCACACACACTGCCATACAAAGTCCAATTACTTCAAAACACCTAAAACCTCCTCCTGAGTAAATAAAGGCTGGTTTAGCAGGATTTGTTCTGTTCAAATATTAATTCTCTGTTGAACAATAAAGTAATCTAATTGGAAATAGCATAAAAAATTGACTTGTTCTATTTTTCGGGGAATTAAACATAATCTGCAAACAAAACTGACTGATTTCTTGTATAATTTAAAATAATAATTTTTGCTGTAGCATCTTTTTAATTGTTCACTGAATTACTCAAGACAGCATTTATCCAAACAACAGAGCAGAATCAGTGATTAAACCAATCAGCTTTAGCTCAGAGTGCTCATGCCCCTCCAGAATCTCCCCAACATAAGTATATATAATGGAGCAAAGGCTGATAAATGACAGGAAATCACTGCAAAAAGCTAAGACAAATGGGCTGTGCAATCTTCCGGGAATATCCCTTTACATTTAGTCCTATTCTGCAGTTCTTCGATTTAAGATAATTACTTGAGAAACTTTCACTTTCCTTCCAAACTCATACTAATTCCTTTTGAAATCAATTCTTCCAGTTTCTCTGTTAGCCTCCTATACTTGTCTTCATAGACTGTTCCAAGCCTTTGTTTCTCACACAGTAGTGCAGCAGCTTCAAGTGGATTAAAAGGCAAAGGACTGCAGATGAAAATATAGCTTGAGGCTTGCTCTGGTAGAATATATCAAATGGTAACATTTATTTTTAATACTGTACTTGGTCCCTATGCTGGAAAAAAAACAATGTGAAAACATTCAGAAGTACAGCATGTTTTACTTGGTAGTAACTTTTAGTGCAGAGGGATCGTAGCATCTGTCAGCTGAGGGGTAACAAGAAAATCTAAAGTATTTCAGCCTCTAAACATGGGAGTTATACACTGCCTGGCTAAAAAAAGGTTGCCACCAAGAAAAGGTCACTCACTCATATATTTCGTTGGGCCGCCTTTAGCTTTGATTACAGCACATATTTGCTGTGGCATTGTTTCGATAAGCTTCTGCAATGTCACAAGATTTATTTCCATCCAGTGTTGCATTAATTTTAATATTGTTGATGGGAGAGTCTGACCACTGTGCAAAGCCTTCTCCAGCACATCCCAAAGATTCTTAATGGGGTTAAGGTCTGGACTCTGTGGTGGCCAATCCATGTGTGAAAATGATGTCTCATGCTCCCTGAACCACTCTTTCACAATTTGAGCCTGATGAATCCTGGCATTGTCATCTTGGAATATGCCCGTGCCATTAGGGAAGAAAAAATCCATTGTTTAAGAAATGAGAAGTTACTCATTGCATCAGCTGGGGTTAAATAACTTGTTGCCAGCTGAAAGATAATCGCCCATGCAGTAATTATCCAATAGGAGGCTCATACCTATTTGCTTAGTTAAATCCAGGTGGCAACTTTTTTTTTGGCCAGGCAGTATAGATGCCTTTTTAAAAGGGGTAATAGCAGTAACTGTAGTAAAATGATATGTACTTGCAGCAGGGATCACCGACTACATTTGCACGAGGGCCAGATTTTTTTCTTGGCAGATATTGTGCGGGCCAGACTGTTGATCAAGCAAATAAGATCTATTGAGATGTTTTGATCTCCTTTGTATGGCACCCTTTTTTTAGGCATTAGCAGTAAATTCAGTCCCTGTCGCCTATACTGCAGCCAGCCACAAGGGGGCGATTGAGATATTTTTGCCACATATTTCTAGGGCTGTAATGCAGTGCATTACTGGATTTGAGTCAAATATGTGTAATTCTGATTGGTGAAAAATATGTGCAGTAAAAAGGTATTTTCTCTTTGATTTCCAGGCAGGCAAATTGATAGGTTGATACTCTAACAGGTAGTTCTCACCAAGAATGGACTGATGAGTGTGTGTTTATCATGTATCTTATTATGGCTGACAGGTGGATTTTTGTGAAATGCAAAAAAAAAAAAATGTTTTTTTATCGATTTTGGGGTTCCTTTAAGGACTTTTAAAAATGAAAAGACACTGTAAATACCATAACATATTTTCCTCACATTTTCTGAATTTAATAATCTTCTGGGGCCCGGATGGGAAGCTATTGGGGGCCTGATCTGGCCCCCAGGCCTCCAGTTGCTGATCACTGACTTACATTATAATTTTAAGCTCACATAGTATAGCAGTAGTTTAAGTCTAGTTTTAGTGGTGTATAGTTATAATGTACAGTTCTTTTTCTAACAATACTGGTGACACTTGGGGACAATAGAAGGAAACTACTTGTAGCGCTTTCAGTGGCATCATTCTGAATTGGAAAGAAAAAAGTAAATAAAATATCATCAAATATTTTCAGAAAGATTAATGATACAATTCTAAAACCACTAAGTGTTAATGAATAGATTAAAGACCAGACAGTCATCTTAAGAAATAAAAAAAATGATACTATGAATAATAAGTTAAGGATTAAATTATGAATTTAAATGTAAAACTGAGTGCCAATAGTGTTATTAAAGTAAGTAGATAAATTATCACTATTAAAATAAATAAAAACAAATAGATGAAGTATTATGTAAGAGTCGGACTGAATAAAAGAGTTTTTAGATTGCTTGCTTCGTATTTTCAGTTGAGGACTCTATTCTCTAAGAAACGTGACGCCATAGGTGTTTTACTAAACAGTAAACCAGTATTAGATGAAATTCATTTATTTAACAAAAAAAGTGGTTTACTGTTTACTAAAGGTACCTATGGAGTGCAGTTTTTTGTTGAACAGATTCATGGTTTTGAATTATTAAGTCTGCAGGAGAAGAGCTGAACAGCATATCTCTATCTCTGTGGTCTCTAATTAACATATTATTCTATGAGTATTTGCATTTCCTTCAATTTTTATGCATTAACAATGAAAACAGAAACTACTGCCAATACTACAGCCAGCCACAAGGAAGCTATTGAGATATTTTAGCTCCATATTTCTGGGGTTTCTGTATCGTCCATCACTGGGTTCGACACTACTATACTGTGTCCTGATTGGTAGGAAATATCAGCAAGAAATAAGTATTTTCTTTTCAGTCTTATGCGAGGAAAACTGTACTCTCCAAGAGCCTAAAGTAGAAATTTGACACAAAAAAACTGCAGATGTAATTAGGACTTCAATGAAAAGTATGTGTTATCATGTTCATATTTACTAATGATGGCTGACACGGGGATTTCTGTAAACACGGGTCAAAAATAAGCCATTCCTGATGCAACTTTTTCATTAATGATCATATATATAGTTGATTAAATCGCTCTAGGGACATAGAGACAACAGATTCCCTAAAAAACTACATTTTTCTGAATTTAATAGTCTTTTGAGGGCTTGATGGGAAGCTCTGGGGGATCAGATATGGCCCCTGGGTCACCAGCTGATAACTGGTCAAGGGGCTGGGGTTCCAGAAGTGCTTGAGTAACAGGATGAGTAGCCAATGATAGAAAATAATCCTGGTCTATCACAAGTAAGTAGCACCAAACATGGCTGACATACAGCAACTTTTAGTAGCAGTTCAAGCTTCCTTCTGTTGCAGTCTTTGAAGTAACACCCAAACTTTCAACTGCGACAACGATCGTCATGTCTGTCATAGTTTCTCTGTCATTGCAGCTGATATGACAAGACAAGGACCTTCAAAATTTAGAATTCGGCTTTGAAAACTGCTGGGAATATTTTTTGGTTATAAGTACAAATCTGAAAATGTATATGACAAAGGAGTAGGAAGGGTTTTTTTTTTTTTTAATGTTGTCATTTCAGTGTGAAACTTCTATAATTTGACCCTTTAAGCTTACTACATATGTCTCCTATAAGAATAAAGTTTGATGTCTATGAGATGAAACTAAAGTACAGCTATGTACTATTTTTTTTGCTGCTATGTGTTCAATGAAAAGTCCATTTCTACTGTTGGTCAATGGCCGGAGTGGGGGCAGGGTCAGAAAAGGACATCATACTTTGTGCTTGTACTATCAGCAGAGCTAATGGATGAAGGCCTAACAGTTCACTGTGTTTTTAGGTGAGCAGGACAAATTTCTTTTTTTCAGCAGTGTGGATTCACTTTGTACTTTCTGTCTGTGTGCCAGGCGGTGTACAGTGCCTCTTTCCCTGAGGACATCCCCATTAACAAGGGCATCCTGACAGTGGGCGCTACAGATGCTGACTCAGGCTCCAGCGCTGAAATCCAATATTCACTCTTTGGGATTGGGGTCGAAGATTTCTACATGGATGCAAACACTGGTACATTCAATTATTTTTCTATAAAGTTTTGTACGATCAAAATATAAATACGCAGCCCAAGCTAAAGGTCTTCTCTGCAGATTCATTCATCCTGCTATTACTTTGTGTTTCAAGGTGAGCTGCGAACGGCCACAGCCATGGACCGAGAAATGACACCCACCTACAAACTCATTGCCCAGGCGACTGATGGAGGAGGGCTGTTCTGCCGCTCTGACATTTCTCTCAAAGTGTTGGATGTGAATGATAATGCACCCACTTTCTCCTCGCCTTATTACCTGGCTAGTGTGTATGAAAACGCTGCCCCCAAGGCTTTGCTTACTCGGCTGCAGGCCAGCGACCCTGATGAAGGTATGCTGTTTTATGTTGTTGGTCTAAAATTCACACCAACATTAGACACTGAATGAAAATTTAACTTACCGTTTGATAAAGCATTCAGAGAGCTTACCTTTTTAAGAGAAATATATATGAATATCATAGGATCATGTAATAAAATGAAGGCTCTTAGAAAAAGAAGAATTTTCTGACATATAGACATTTTTTGTGTTTTCTGCCAAAGTCTCGCTGTTTAATTTTATCCTCTGTTCTCTCAGGTCTGAACCGTACAGTTGTCTATTCTATTATGGATTCAGTCGGTGGATTTTTCTCCATCGATCCAGTGACTGGGATGGTTATTCTGGAGAAATCTTTGGACAGAGAGATTCAAGACTCTTATCGTGTCCGTGTTAAGGCAATGGACCAAGCTGGCCAAAGGGGAGCGCTGTCCTCACAGGTTGGTTGGTTTGTTCTAGTAATTGTTTCCACACTTTAATTTAAAGGAGACATATCATGAAAAAAACACTTTTGAGTATATTTGCGCATAGATTCAGGTGTTCGGAGTATCAAGCAACCCACAAAATTGAAATAAGCCAACCCAGTCCTTAGCTTGTGGTCCTTCTTTAAGAAAGGTTGTTTAGGGCTGGTTTATACCCTTCTGTGGTGCTTGATCTTTATTAAATTATTAATAATTTACTAATAATTATTAGTTATTAACCAAACCGTTGAAAAGATGTTTATTTAAAGCACAGGGGACTGTATTAGAAGATGAAAACAGGCATGGTATATCCCCTTTAAAGTGATATAATTATGGCTTCCTGAGTAATTTATTAGACTAGAAGATTTTTTAGACGAATCAAAGATGGTGTGTGTATTTTAAGCTTTTCTTAATCACAACACTGTTTATAAAGTTTATACTAAATATGATTAATGCCAGATATGTCACTTACACAGCATTGCTTGGTATGTAATCTGTATTTATGTCCATACCCTGGATAAGAAAACCAATGAATAAAAACATGATGTTTACTGAACAGATCAGATAAAGAGCCTAGAAGATTTAATCGGGATAAATCTTCATTGAATTGTGATGAGGATGGTGTAGGATGAAGGGGAAGGTGACAGTTACAGTGAGAAAGAGAAAACATATAACTAAGTGTGAAAATGTTGACTCTCATACCCAGTAGTTTTCTCTCTTGGGGTCTTTTTGAGTGTGCTGGAACAAACCATAAGCAAAACTTGAAACAAGCCCCAGGCAGTAGTGAGGCCAGCAGTGGCCATTTGGGGCTGTTATCAGTTTCAGTTTATGTTTAGAGGTCACTGACCATGGTTCTGAAAGTTAAGATTATTACTTGCAGCAGTTAGACAAGTTGCAGCAGTTATGATACCATAACACTGGTAGTAAAAATGTACTTCCAAACCTTTAGGCAAGATATGAAGTAGAAACATTAAAACACTGGGTAAAAGTGTCAGTAACAGTAAAATGAATGGCATCCAGCTTGCTGTGAGTGAATCTATGATCAAGGGTGCCTGCAAGGTGACTCCATTTGTTTTTGTTCATGTCAGGAAAGCCCCAGTGGGACAAATATGTCGAAGTCTTGCAGACCAGCAGCCCAAACAACATCATTAACTGATTTATATTGACAGGAAAAGAAAGAAATATGTAGAATTATTATTAGGAATCATTAAAAGATGCATGAGAATCAATAAATTAAATAATGTGTAAACTTTTAACTAAAACGTCAGTTAAAAATAGGTCTGTAATTTCTGTTTGAAATATTCTTTCAAATTAAAACATGCAGCGTTCTTGAAATTTAAAGGAGCACACGCAAACATGTTTCCTGACAAGGTGTCAAGGTTAACTGTTTGCCTCTTATACCTCAAAGTTTCATAATAAGCTTTGTGTAAAGCTTTCATCCAGGAAAATTTAATTACTAGAAAGGTAAATGTTTTCCTTAAGACTACATAGAGCAAAAACAGTCCTTTAAAGGGTTGGTAATGCCAAAAATGTGCTACATTTATCAAGCAGCCAAGAATTTCTCCCTTGGGCGTGTTTGGACACAGATTTCAATTGATTTTTGCCTCAGTCCTCTTTCTTGTTAGTAAATCCTTAAGTATCTTTTCTGGCATTACTGTTTGTGGCAGCTGTCCATGGTGCTGAAACGCACAGGGACCAGGCAAGGCAAGGCCGCCTTTTTTTTTAGAGCACCACTCTTGTGTACAGCAATTCAAAGTGCCTAACAGTGTCAAAAAACATAACACTAAGAGCATAAAAAGACATTATCTTAACAAAACAATAAATAAAGGTTGATATCATTTATTAATAACATTTGTCGAGCTTTGTTAAAATAACTCATCAGAATAATTATTTATATGATTAATGATAGAAAAATAATTATTCCACTTGCAAACTAGAATAAAATTTTTGGATCAACTTCAAAATGCTCTAAATAAAATTAATTTTAAAGAAATAAGTAAAAGAAGAGAAGAAGTGATTTTCATGGGAAGGCAGCAGTAAAAAAAAAATGAGTTTTTAGACCTGTTATTAAAAACAACATACAAGGATGGCTAATAAATAATGAGACTAAACCCGCATGGTTCACACTCACACTGAGTGTTTATTATTAAAGGTTGGGTATTCATGCACAACTACTGTAAGTTTCAATAAAGTGACATCTTTCTGAAAATATTTAACAAACTAAACAAATAATTCAAAATGATCGTCGTCTTACTATAGGAATGATAGCAGAAATGGTCTCTTTTGATGAAGAGACAGTTTAGCAAATTTTTCATGAATTTTAAACATGGAAAAAGTGTGTTCCAAAGTTGTCCTAAAACTTCTGACCCCTGATCAAAAGGGAAAGCAAATTTGGAAACTCTTTGACAGTAAGGGTATAGTTCTAGGGTCAATGGTGAATCAACTATTTCAAACAGGTTCTAAAAAAAACTGCGAGAAAAAGTCTAAAGAAAGACCACAATTGTTCTGAGACAACTGTCTGAAGTAGACCCACTGCACTGCTTTGATCAGTGGAAGACCTGAGTGCAGCGCTGTGTTGGTGCAGAGGGGGAGTATATTGAAGGAGAAAGACATTGAAAAATGTTAAAGTTCATTAGAATTGTATTACAGCATTAGTCTAGTTTTTTAATAGCCACACCTTGCATGCCAGGAGCATAAAGGACACATGGATGGGGTTATTTTGCTTACAAACACTTGTGTTCCCCCAGGTTGATTTAACCATTTTGGTGCTGGATGTGAATGACAACGCTCCAGTCTTTCAAAGAAGGGATTACAGCGTTACTGTCCCTGAGGACGTAGCTGTGGGAACAGAGGTGCTGCGAGTGTTGGCGACGAGCGCTGACATTGGACCTAATGCTGACATCACATACAGCTTTCGGTCTGGCAACGAGTTAGGGAAGTTTTCTATAGACGTAAACCAGGGTGAGCAGAAAACTTTGTATTACTGTGTTAGTTTAAGAAACTGATTATATCATTAGAAAACTAATAGTTTTCTTTTTCATGCTTTAGGTTCTATTACTGTGGCTGATGATTTGGACTTTGAAGTGTGTAAGGACTACTACCTCACGGTTGAAGCCTGGGACAATGGGGATCCTCCTCTTAGCACTGCCACTATGGTTACCATTGAACTCATGGATGTCAACGACAATGCCCCAGCCTTCAATCAGGACATTTACAACGTTCTGGTCAGCGAGGATGCGGCTGTAGGGCAGTCCATTACAAGGGTAACATACAGTCTTGTTAAATATATCTGCATATACTCTTTTTCTTTCATTAACTTTCCTTTCAATCTGAACGTGTTTTTTCAAGGTTTTGGCAGAGGACTTGGACAGCCAGGTGAATGGGCGAATCACCTACTCTATTTTGAAGGGTGACCGCAGCAACCACTTCTGGATTGACCCTGTAACAGGGGTGCTCAAAGTCAATAAGCGTCTCGACAGAGAACTAGTAAGGATGCATCTTAAAGTAAAATATCTCATACACAATCAATAGTAATTTTCTGGTTCATGAGCACAGCCTAGACAGAAAATACCCTCTGTGCTCAAGGTCAACACCCAATGAAGTCTCATAATATGCAAACATTACAGTGCTTGCTGTATTGCCTAATAAATACAGATGATATGGCACTTTGTCCCTATGCTACATGCAGGTATCCAGGTACTCTCTTTCAGTGCAGGCATTTGACAGTGGCTCTCCTGCCATGTCCTCCACTGTCACCCTAAACATTGACATCTCTGATGTTAACGACAGCCCCCCAGTCTTCACTCCTCCTAACTCCACAGCCATCATCCAGGTAACTGTGCATTCAAGCTTCTGTTTGCAGATTTTTGTGCTTCCATCACTTCAAGTCCTCTCTCTCCTTTCTCCCAGCTAAACCAAGCAGCTGACGTCACCCTGCTGAAGCTGTCTGTCAGCGACAAAGACTCGCCTAGAAACGGCCCACCCTTTGAGTTTCGTATTGTATCAGGAAATGAGGGGAATTTCTTCTCCCTGGATCAGACTGGAACTCTGAAGTCCAACCGTGCATTTGGCCCCGATTCCCCCAGAGAGTTCACACTTGAAATCCAGGTTTATTTAAACTCTGTTTATTCAAGAAAAGTTGGGTGTTAGGATAGTTTTACACAATCAGCATAAGTAGCTGCTCATTTGTTACTGTTAGCCGCTACATCAGGGTACTAGGGACTAGAATTAGTCTGTGGCCCTATACCTACAAAGATTTCACTAATGGAGAAGCTTTTAGTGGTGCCTCTTTTTATTGCTCTATATCATCAATATGGTTAAACTAGGGTTTAACCATACAAGACATCACTGTACATACCTCAGTTTTGGGGTTAGAAAAAAGTTTGGTACAAGTAAAAAGCAACAAAGTCTTGTAGCCTGTTGCACCAGTTATGTGTAAGTTTTGTCTTAAGTTATGGTGTTAAGTCCACTCTAAATCCCAGGTTAAAACTTGTTAAATTGTATCATTGTTTAGTTGCACCAGGAAGATGTAAGGTTTATCTTAACTTGTAGAGCACAACATCCAAACTAATCAAAATATTGTTGCAGATGTGACATTTTCAATTCATTTGTCAAATAAGTGAAAAGCCTTTTTTTATGGAGTATTTGTTACAATGCTGGATTGTCTCTGAACAAACCAACGGCTGAAAATAACTTTGGCTAAATGCTGTTTTTAGGGGGATTGTAGACAGACCAGGGGCACATATTTTTGCTAAAAAAGCATGAAAGAGTGTATTTTGCATAATATGTGACCTTTAAGTTATAACTTAGGCCTACATTGTTGCTGTTTCAACTGGTGCAACACTAACAAATGTTAGAAGACTGTATACTCCAACAAAAGATAAAACTTGAATTCAAACTAGGCTATGTTTTATCGACTACATAGCCCAATGCATTTTCTAGGTTTTTATCATTTATCTTGAATTAAAGTAGTGTGATTTAGTTTGTTTCATATGGTGTCCTTTGGTGCATTAAACATAAAGAAAGTAAAACACAACGAATTTGTGAAAAATTAAATGTATTGCAGACATAAATAGCATCTGGTTGTTTAAAAATATAAGAGGAATACAATGTAAAACTTCTAAAATTCAGTTTTCACTTTGTCTTTATGGGCTACTGGGAGTAGAATAATGAGAATAAAAGGTTTTTTACTGTAGTGTCAGGCAGCAACATAACAAGATTTAAGAAGTGAATGGGGTCTGAATACTTTCTGAATGCAATGTATAAAGCATGATGAAATGTGTGCTTTGAGGAGCAATATACCTTATTTATGAGTAACTGTTGAGTACAGGTGATTATTTAGCACCTCTTAAAGGTGCATATAATCACTTTAAGTTGATGAAATGTGCTGTGTACCGTGAGATAGCTTCAAGTGGCACTGGAGGTCATCCATCTGTGTTTAGTGCAGTGGACACCTCGAGCTCAATCTCTGCTTATGCACTGCAATAATGGACTGGCTTATGTGTGCACAGGACGGGAACTTTTTAATAAGTTTGGCATGCGATAAATGTTCAAACATCTAATGCCCAGACATTGTTAATAGGTTTGGACACTTTCAAAGCTGTGGTCCTCTACTACTGCATATAAGTACATAGCTTTAGAAATATATGAACTCTAATAATGCTGTTGACCCTCTGCTTTTGCATTCAGAGGCTTTTTGAAAACAGCGGGGTTAATGTGTAGGACGCCCTATTCTTTTTGTCTAGTTCTGGAGACTGTCTTGGATTCATGAGCATGGGTAAAGCACTGTGAGCGGCAGACAAAATTGTGAACTCCATTCTTCCAACACAGCTGGTCATGTAACTCTGCTCTGTCATCTAAATGACTCTTCTGTTCTTAGTTGCATCTCCTTCTTCCTCCTTCATCTACTTTAGTAACGTTTAACCAGAGTAGCTGTACTTTTACTTGAGTACAATACTCTCAAACTTTTCCACCTCATTTGAATACACAGTAGCACAAAACAAGAGAATTAGTCCACATCACTGCAAAGCTGGAGTGTTGATATCTCATGGATAACCATTTCAGAGTTGATTTGAGCTCACAAAGTGTAAATTTAACTCCATTCTGAGTGAAGTCGTCTTTAATGTTGGAGTTACTTGACAGTGTTGATCCAATAGTGTTAGTTCAACTCTGTAGCATCAATTGATCTTAGCTCCTCCCACTGTGATTTCAAATCTGGGGGAATTGTTTTATGTGTGTTTACTTTAGTATTGATGTGGCCTGTAGTTCAGTTATATCTGCCAGGATTCTTCGAGTTAGCACTCCTGCCTGTGACTTTTGGTGTTCCTATATGACGCATAGTGCATATTCTTCATCAGTATGAATTGCCCTCCTATGATGTTGACTCATTGTCTGATTTTCAAGAGTTACTGCAGCTCTGTCATCTTGTAAAAAAATAAAATGTATAAGTGTAGTTTAACTTTATGTAGTGTAGACCAATATAAACACTTAAAGTTTTAAAGTCCCTGTAAAGTGAAATCCAAACGTTGCATCTTAACACACTAATAAGGTTGCTGTAAGGTTGCTGTAAACATGTGAAAACACTGAGGTCTACAGTGCTTAACAAATTTATTAGACCACCTGTCATATTTATCTCAGAGACTATCCAGCATCATGAAATGCTTTAATGCGGACTCTTTCATTTTCAGTGAGCTCTCCAGGTTTTACCATTTCGAACAGGGATGAGGAATTTCAAACTGAATTCACCTTTTTATACCCAAATTTCACTCACTGCGCTTCTCTGAGAAGTCAGAAATGAATCAAGCATAACATTCAAGCACTAAAACTCATTTTTCTGTACAGGAATGCAAGTAAATAACCATAATTTGAAATATTAATCAAGAAATAATAATGTGCTTTACTATTCTTTCAGTTTTTTGTAAATCAGTAAATTTGAAAGAGCTTAAAGAGCTTCTACATATTGGTGTATTAACCATTGCAGAAACATAAAAAAAACGATTTTGGTAATTACCAATGCTTTGGGGCAGCTGTGGCATAAACTTTACTTTGGGTGGTGGTCTAATACATTTGTTAAGCACTGTACGTGTGACTGATTTTTTCAATTTGGACCATTAGGGAGTTGTTCACCTCTTTTCTGCTCAAGTCAGAAGCTTTTTTTTTTTTTTTTTTTTTTTTTGAGAGGTTTGAGTTTTTCATGAGTGGGTAGGGCCCACACCATCCTAGAGCAGATTTGACTGCGCCATATTTCTTTATTCTGAAGCTCACTTTTATAAACTAAAAAATGTTTTTCATGACTGAAACTTGGCCTGGTGGTTCATAACACAGTGGCCTGTCATACAAGAAACCTAAAATACCAAATTTTTTAATCACTTTACAGGGACTTTAAATGTAACTGTTCACGAGTTTAATCAATACTGTCAGTTTGCTGTGTGTTTGACTGTATTATAGAGGTGAGACTTTACCTGAGTAACCTGGTTGGAGATCTGTTCTCTTTCTATCCTTGCCAGTAAGGGAAGACTGATTTTACCGTATAACTCCTCAGGAGCTACTTAGAACTTACTTTAGTCAATTTCAACCAAAGTAAATGTACTTGAACTTAAGTAAGATAGTTTTGTACTTTTTCAACCTGTTTGTCATATGACTGCATACACAGAAAATTTAAGACTAAACAGTGATGATCAGGCATAAATATAATGTTTCACCCTGATGTAAACACAATCTTATTCTGTCACTTTCTTTTAAACATCTCTATGAAATAATCTTTATTCATCTTTCCTGTAACAGCTATACTTTAATACTTCTATCTTCCTATAACTTCTTTTTTTTTAATTTTAGGCAAGTGACTCTGGAAAACCTCGCTTGACCTCCTCTTCCTGGATATTTCTGAGGGTCATTGGTAACAGTCAGTATAAGCCTGTTGTCTCCCCTTTGGAAATCTTTATTGTCATGGTAACAGATACCTTCCCTGGTGGCCCAATTGGTCGGATTTATGCAACCGACCGTGACCCAAATGACGTGCTGTCGTTTACCCAGAAGCCTCAGCCTAAGAGCATGTTTAAGATAAACAGACAGGACGGCAGCATCGTCGCTCTACCAGGCCTGGAACCTGGCAGGTACACACTAAAGCATGCAAACACCCTCTCTGGCACACATACAAAGTCAGAAAAGTGGTTTTAATACTTTCCCCTGTCCTCTTCAGGTACCAGATGAACGCCACTGTGAGTGACGGACGCTTTGCTGTGATAGCTGATGTCTCAGTCCAGGTGGAACAGGTGACAGATGTGCTGCTGCGTAGCGTTCTGAACTTACGCTTCAGCTCCCTGTCCCCAGAGGACCTGTTGGGGCGCTACCTCAACCAAATCAAACTCTTGTTACGGGGGCTAGCTGGCTGGAAATGGTCGCCAGGACAACAGGATCCCCTCCACATACTCAGTGTGCAGCCGGCGGCAGAGGCATCAGGTGTGGACTTGCTGCTGGCCATGGAGAGGCCGGAGACTTCAGGGAGCAGACGCATGGGTGGGTTCTACACCAGGAAAGAGCTGTCTACAAAGCTGGAGGAAGCCGGGGATCGGGGTCAGATTAGAGGCGTCTTAGCTGGAGCGGTGGTGGTGAGCAATATTTGCACTGGGCAACTGGATTGTGGGGAGAAGGTGTGTGAACAGACGCTGGTGATGGAGAGAGGCTCAAGTGTCACCTACAGCACAGAGAGGGTCAGCATGGTGACACCAAGGTTCAGCCGGATAGAGACCTGCACCTGCCCTGGTGAGCACTCACACAATCATGCTTACATATTAAAAAATTGATTGAATGACACATGTAATCTACGTTCAGGTCACTAGAAAGTACTGACATATCAAACAAAGATGCAGACAGCTGGAAACGAGACATGAGTCAAGTATTTTCCTGCTAAGGAAGCTTATTTTACTGGCATTCAGTTTGCTCTATAAACATTTGAGGAAATTACTAAAACAGTACAGAACAACCTGAATTGTTTTGAACTGATTAGGCATTATACGAGGAATGGCTTTTAAATAATGAGAAAGCACTTATGAGGATAAAACCAAATGTTTCACAGTCACACTGAGTGTTATATTTAAAGGTTGGGTTTTCAGGCACAACTGCTGTAAGTTTCAAATAAGTGATTTTGATTGAAGTGCACACGTTTTTGCAAAAGTGTCAGATAATCATTAGCTTAAAAGTTGAGCAAATAGAACCAAACAGCAGCTGAATCTTTTTGTACATTAACTGAGGTGTACAGGGAACATTGCACATCACATGCACGTGTTTGAATGGCACAAAAGATTTTGTGAAGGCCGAGTGGATGTTCTAGGCATTCATACACATCAAAAACTTCTGAAAACATTTACAAAATTGAACAAATCACTCAAAATGATCATCGACTCAATATAACAATTATAGCCGAAATGGTCTCCATTGATAAAGAGGCAGATCGGCAAACTTGCATGAAAATTTGAACATGACCTAAGTGTGTGCCAAAGTTGTCCGAAAACTTCTGACTTCTGATCAAAAGGAAAAATACAAGCATATTTGTGAAATCATTTTGGAACAAATTGAAGAAAACAATTTTTTTTTACCAGTGATTACATGCGATGAAACCTAGATCTTCCAAAATGATCCTGAGACAAAATGGCAGTCAATGCATTGGAAAACACCACTGGATTAAAAAAGCACAACAAAGCAAGTCCAAATTCAAGGCCATGTTGATTGTTTTCTTTAACATTAAGGGTATCATTTTAGAGGAGTGGGTTCCAGAAGGTTCAATGGTGAGTCAACACTATTACAAACAGATTATGGAACAACTGTGAGAAGAAGTCTAAAGAAAAAATGGAAAAATGGTTTCAGTCTTCATCTAGACAACACACCAGCTCACACTGTGCTGTCAGTAAAGCAGTTTCTAACCCAAAAACAAATCACAGTGTTTGATCACCTTCTCTATTCACCTGATCTAACACTGTGTGACTTTTTACTGAGATGAAATCTGAGCTCAAGGGAACACATTTTGAGTCTGTGTCAGAAGTTAAGGAAAGAATAGCAGAGGTTTTGAGACAACTGTCTGAAGAAGACCAATTGCATTGCTTTGATCAGTGGAAGACCTGAATGCAGCAGAGGGGGAGTATATTGAAAGAGAAAGACACTAAAAAATGTTTGTTTAATTAAATTGGATCACTGCATAAGTCTTGTTTTTTAAAAGCTCATGTACTCACTCAGGTCGCCAATGTGTTTATGCACTCTGATATCTCATATTATGTGACGGCATGGGCTCTACCGTCTGTGATTTTTTTCCTCAAATTAGATTATAAATGTATCTGTTGGAGCAAAGGTGGCCTAATGGTTTACGGTGCGCCCCATGTATGCAGTTGGCCCGGGTTTGAATTCGGCCTGTGGAACTGTCCCGCGTGTCTCTCCCCAGCTCTCTCATCCCTGTTTCCGATTCTGTCCACTGTCCTCCGCTATGAATAAAAGCATAAAATGCTTGACACTTTGTCCAAATCAATTGTAAGACAGGACAGTAGCAGAGTGGCAAATGGAAATTGCAAAATACAAAAAGTGCAGATCAACATTTGGACAGCAAGCTTTCTCCGTTAAAGGCTGTAAAATCAGCAATCCATTACCAGCTGTAATAGAATTAATCACAGATCCAAAATCTTTCACATCAAAGGTCAAGTGCTGGCTGAAAGTGAACCAGAGCTGCTGTGTTTTTAAACTTTGTAATTGCTCTGGTTGTACTGTTTATATTACAGTCATGTATTTATGGAATCTGTATGTTCTAAAGCACTGTGCTGTTTCATGTTGCAGAATGTTGTACATGTTAATTAAAGTTGGAGACCTAACTAGAGACAAGAGTTGGAAATAAGCTATAAACTCTCTTTGCAGCACATCAGCTTTGTGCTCTGTAATGAAGCTGTGTTAAACTGCATAGTTCCTATTAAATAGAAAACATTTCAGTTAAATTATTCTGTATTAATCTATGCGTGCCCCTTTACACACAGGGGGGACATGCCCCACTCCTGTGGAGCCCTGTGAGGGTCAGTCCTGTCCAGCAGACATGCAGTGTGTCCGTTCTGGTCCAACAGCGCCATCTGTCTGCCAGTGTAGGACGGAGAAACTAGACGAGTGTGCAGGTATAATATGATCCCTTTTTGTGTTAAAGTTTTGAACACTTCCTTGCATCTGAGTTGAACAACAGTGTTGATCACCATGCTGCAAGATTAGCTAATGTTAGCTGTTCAGCATATTCTGCTTTAATTTTAACTCTGAACTATCTCTTTGTTTCATGACTGTTTAGGCCAGACTTCTCTTAGTTTCTCTGGGAACAGTTACATAAAGTATAGAGTGACAGAGAGTGGTCAGAGCGGAGAGATGAGGCTTGGCCTGAGGATCAGAACACTTCAGAGAAGAGGAGTCATCATGTTCACTCGTGTTAACCCCTGTACCATGCTCAAGGTAGAGACATTGTCATTTCACTTTAGTACATTGTTGTTTAATGCATAATCTGTTCGTGTAAGTGTGTTCTTTTTGATTTGTTTATTTTTAAAAATGCCTTTCTTTCCCATCCACAGATTGAAAGTGGACGACTCTGGTTCCAGCTGGACTGTGACAACACCCTTGGCATTATGGGTATCTCTGGCAGACCAATAAATGATGGTCGCTGGCATGCTGTTGCCTTGGAGCTGACTAGGAACTACACCCTCCTGTCACTCGATGACAGCTATGTGGAGCGCCGCCGAGCAGCTAGAGCCCCTGTAAGACTTTGGCCTCTGGCTCCTGATTCATCCTTCTTCTTTGGCGCCCAAGTGAGGCCACTCAGTGGGCAAATCGAGAAGCCGAGCCCAGGGCCAGGGCGGAACCAGGGAGGGCCGACGCTTGGGGACCGCGGAGCAAGGGGCCAGCCAAGAGCCCAGGACGGCTTCCAGGGCTGCCTGGGCTCGCTGATGCTGAACGGCAACGAGCTGCCACTTCAGAATAAGAGGAGCCGATATGCTGAGATAGCTGGGCTGAACGAGGTCAAGCTAGGCTGCGTGCTTTATCCAGATCCATGTGTCAGTCAGCCGTGCCTCAACGGAGCCATCTGCAGCAGTGTGCCCTCTGGAGGTCTGTTTGGATGACTGTGTGAATGTGTGTGGCTGTTAGTCATCCCGTTGTCTAAATAAATGGCAACAACAACTGCTGATGCATGAACCACATTACTCAGTTTTTAAAGCTTGAGCATCATTTTTAAATCATTTTTACTTATGCATTCAAGAGTGGCCATAACTGTTCTTTACTGCAGAGACAAAGTAAAGAGTCTTGGTCAGACCCTGTAGTTTGTCTTTCATATAAAGGTGACTAGAGTAGCCTTTTTCACTTCAGAAATACTGCCATTATTAGACCAATCCTGTTTTTTAAGAACCCTGAGGCCCTTATTCATGCTTTTGTTTCATTTTGTTTGGATTATTGTACTGTCTCTCTGGCAGGTTTGCCACAGAGGAGTTTTTAAAGTCTGCAGATTTAGAATGCAGCAGCCTGGGCTCTGGCCAGAGCAAGTAAATATGAGCACATAACTCTGGTGCTGGCCTCTCTCTGCATTAGCTTCCTGATCAGGTTAGAGCAGACCTTTGTACTCGGAAGTGTAGTAGAACCTGGAGAGATGGGTATACTCTCAATTTATCCCCTACTTTTGTTAAATGGTCCATCTGGCAAATGATAACTTATCAAGTGTCATAAACAGAAACATGTAAGACCACCTTGTATGTTTTAGTTCACCTAAAACGGACCTTTAGTATTTACATTTTATTACTTAACCTCTGCTAGTTTGGGAATAAGGATAATTTTTTGATCAATAGGTAAAGAAGAGCAGGTTTTTTAATCACCACAGGTACACAGACAACTACATCATTACACATTTTGAGTTAACTCTTCTATACTTCTCAGCAGTGCTAAGGTAAAGCAAGGCACCAGTGTGATCAGATTATTTTTTTGTAACCTTTGCAGTCCTAGGAGAGGGGATATTGAAGTGGGTGCACTCCATATACCTGTGCATACCCTGCACTACACCATTGATCATACTTGTCAGACTTGGTCAACCCTCATGTTCTCCTGAGACCCTGCATGTATGAGAAAATTACATTTTGGCTTCCCTACAATATAGTAATACATTCTGCTGTCATACTTTCAAATAATTTTCAGGAATTTCCAAGGAAATGAAAGTAATTTACTTAGAATGATTGGGGAATTGGCTTTGAAATTATCAAACTTTTGGGGGATATGTTTGTATATTTGTGATAGCTTAATTTTATATTATGGGGGAATTTGAGGAATTAATTTGCATATTTTTAGGAATGCGATTGGAGATTTTAGGGGACATACCCTTTTAAAGTTTCCTAAATTTTCATGGAAATATAAGGGAATTTAAATGTTGGGGGACATAAGCTGTGAAATAGAAGCTCGGGTCTCAGGAGGATATACCTGCTTGTGCTCTGTGCTCCAAAGGAACTGGGCTGAGTCCGTTAAAGATGGTTGGCGAGCAGGTTTCTTCTATTCCTGCACCAGCATTGTAGAATAGTTGACCTGTAGGCATCAGGCTTATGTGTTCAGTCCATGTATTTGAAGCAAAGCTAAAGACCCACTTGTTTACTGATGCATGTGAGTCTTTAGTTGTTTGTTCATTGCGCTGATGTCCTGTCAGAGTTTTGGTATAATTTTAAATGTTTATAAATTTCTAATTGCTCTTACTTGTCAGTTGTTTTTATTTTTAGTATTTAAATTCTTCATTAATTTTAATTTTGTCGACTGAGACTTAAAATGTTTAGCTGCACCATGAGGAAAATGAGACTAAGGCTAGCTAAAGATCAATCTTAGGTGTTGAAAATTGAGAAAAAATGAGGGTTTTTTTTTTTTTGGTCAAAGAGACTAAATCGGGCAAAAATGTTAGTGCTGGACTGTAGGACATGATATATAAGTCATCATTCTCTTTTTAAGTGTTGCTGCTTTCTTTATAATATTGTCAATTAAAGTATGTTTTATTTCACTTTTATAATATGCTGTTGAGTTCAGATAATTTCTCATTTGTAGATATCAATAGAAGTGTGTAGAAGATGAAACTTCCTGTAATTGCTGAAAGGACTTTGAGGTATTACCCAAATATAAGGCAGAGATAGTCAGAATGCCAGCAGCCTTCCAATCATACAAGAACTTTCAAAGTCAGGATTACTGGTAAAAACTGCTGAAAAGGTAACCTGACATGCCAGATGGATTTGTTCACACATTCGCCAGTAGAAAATAAGGAAACGGGCATATCCATCTGCTTTACAAGGTTACTGAAAAGGAGTATTGGCTTAGTCCAGAGTGTTTTTGTTTACAACTCAAAGTTTGTGATACCTATTCTTAATTTTTTGCTGCAGTTTCTAGAAACATACAAAAGGAGGATCAACAAATTATGCATATATTGTTTTTTGATAAAATACTTTTTCATGAGACAAATTTCAAATCTTTCTCCAACAGGCTTCACTTGCAGTTGCAGTGCTGGCTTCACTGGGGGGCGCTGTGAAATTGAAATGACATCCTGCATGCCAAACCCATGCCAGAACGGAGGGGACTGTAAGCCTGTAGGCAGCGCTTTTCTCTGTGGCTGTCCCAGAGGACTCGGTGGACTTATGTAAGATGAAATAGACCACAACACACACTCATACACTCACACACACGCTCGTAAGCCTTAATTACTGATTGTGATGCAGTGTTGATAAATGCTGTGCCCTGTTAACAACGTATGTACACAATAACAGTTAGATAAGCGATGATTCAGGCATATTAACATCTGCCTCTCCGCTTTCACACGCATTAATTCATGAAAGAACCTGTAGGATGCAGAAAACACTTCCACACACATCCAGTTATTAGCCTGCATTAACACCACAGCAGGCAGTGTGTGGTTTTAGTTGTTATTGTGTGAAATAAATGAGTGTTTCTAATTTAATTCGGTATAATTTCTGTTGAAAGCCTATAATCATTCTCCTTGCTTCCTTCTTAATTACAGCTTGGTAATTGCCTTTGAAATAACCTCTGCCTGTGTTGTTGGACTGCAGAGCTGCCACTAGAGGGCAGCTTTTCCTTAGAGAGCAAAGGGTTCAGCTTCTTATGATTCTGATAAAGATGTGCAGTTGGCTTTTGACAAGGATGGATTGAACTAGGTTTTGTTGTTTAAATAGTAAATGAAAAAAACTGATTCAAAGCCAAGCAATAATACAAACAGATTAAAATGATTTCTACAGTAAATGCTTTATTTTTGCCACAAAACTTTTAAATTCTACTTTACTTTAATGAGGATAATTAGCTTGTTTTTCCCTTCTACATAGAATAATTAGTACTATAGCATTACAAATTTATATTGAAGCAATGACACACTAGTAAAAATAGTTAGAAAATTCTATTCCATTTTAAACTGTGTCTTTTAAATCTGATTATAGTGTAATTATGGTAAGCAGTATACACTTCTAAAAGTGTTAATGGCTATTGATCTGCAAACTACACATTTAATGACACATTAAACTTTTGTGGTTTATAACAGAACTTTGTTAGATATGGAACTTCCTGCATGACTCCTTCTCTTGCTTTTTTTTCTTACACTGTGCTAGCTGGTGTGTTGTCAAGTGTTTTGAAATCCCATCAACAAAAAATGATAGAAAACAGAAATAAAGTGTTTTCCATTTCCGTCACAGCAGGGCACCATGTGTACAATGCAGGCTAAGAGCATGTATGTGTCACAAAATTATGTTGGTGATTCATTCCTTCATCTAGAGCGGTTTTGCGCCTGCATGTGTAAGAGTCAGTTCCGGTACGGAGGCACATTTTTTAACACAGGGGCATGTAAATGAAGCTGATAGAGAAATCCGTGAAGATAATCCCTTGATTTAGCAGAAGAAAGGCTCCCTGAAAAGATGATCTCCAAAGTATTTATTTTCCTTCTGTCTTTAAACTCACTATCACCTCTTTCATCTCTTATTCCTCCCTTTCACTTTGATACAATTCATCTCTGCCACTCTCATGCATAGCAATGTATTTTCCTGTGCCTCTGCAGATGTGACGAGGATGTAAATGAGTGCGAGCAGAACGGCTGCAGGAACGGGGGAGAGTGTGTCAACACCTTCGGGTCGTTCTATTGTAACTGCTCCGAGGGCTACGAGGGTCAGAATTGTGATGATGCTACGCCTGGTAATCTGGGAGATGACATGCAGGTAAAGTATGATCAGCACTTGAAAGTGAATTCATGCAGGAGCTAATCTCACAGGATGTACCAAAGTATAATCCAAAAAGTCCTAGTTTTTCAGATTGCTCTTAATAGGACTTGGCATATTCAGTGCAGCTGTTGAGGATTCTGAGTGTGCTCAGGCCTCCCAGGAACGTTTAGTCACCAGTCTGCTGTGTTTGTCTCTGCGTTAGATGAATGAAAGTGTGGTAATTGCTGAGGATGAGACATAATTTTTGAATATTAAAAGTCTTTAAATTATGAATATTCAAAGATATCATGCAGCTGTTATCTTATCTTTAAAAGTATATCTTAAATATATTTTTACTGGCACCTGGTTGCCTCGTAATACTACTATCAAATTTTTGCTGCAGCCCAGCTAAAAGCTGTTAGGTGACAAAACTGTTGCATTACACACTGGAGATGTTAAGTAACTTAATGAAGATCCTCTTGCCTTAGGGTACTTTCCTTAACATTGTTAAGCCAATGATCAATTAAATAACCTTGACATTGTAGGGTAAAATAGATTATTTCTTTGGTTAAAACGAACAGAATCCAGTGCTACATTTTTTAAGCCTGTTAATGGTAATTTTCATTATTTGTTAGCTTCAAGATAACGAACTAAGATTTATCTCCATCTTCATCTTTTCAGCCTGTAGTCATCCTCTGTATTACCTGTTCACTTAGGTGCATTCCTCCTCTCCCACTCTCTGCCACATTAGGGTCTTTTATCATCATTTAATGTTATTAGAAAGCTAATGCAGGTGAATGAGGCTCTGCATGTATTTGCATATGAAGTTAGAAAGTGAGGGGTTGGGGCGCGGTTATTTACATTTTATTTTTAAATAGTTGCTAAGTTTTAGCTTACATTAGAAGTAGTCATACTCTTGACTTTAGGTGCATGCTTTGTATTAAATTTACTGTCAATTGTATACATTGTTGAAAGACTGCTTTTATTCCTACTAAGACAAAAGTTAGATGAAATGTAAACACAAAGGAAAAAGCTTTTGGCTAATTTCATGTTAGCTTTGTCATTTTTGAAGGCATCAGATTCAAGGAGCAAAACTGATCTAGAGCTGCGAGCAGCACTGTAGGGCCCTCACACCCCGGTGTATGTTGGGATGTGTGGCAACCACAGGTGTGATGCCACCGCTGGGTGTATTTACAACCCTGCAGTGTGCTACAGCTCAACAGAGAGATAAGCACTTCGTATATGAGGCAGTACTGTCTGTCAACACCAGGTGGCAGTATGACAAAGCAAGATGCTAACATGTAGTTGTGATTTTGGGGGAACTGATATTTATCATGTGAAATTTAAAAAAGATTGGACATTCTATGTCAGAGGTGTTACTGTTCTCTTACAGTAGGTGGCGCTACAACAAAATGAAAAAATAACATGAATCTGTGTAGGGGCAGACTTTGATCATACATATAAAATATGAATGAAAGTGGATGTTTTATATGAGAGCTATACCAACTTTCTGCCAAATTGGCGAGATATTGGAATGCTTGCCATCGTCAGTGAGGTGTCCTTTAATGAAACGTGTCAGTGTTTGGGACAATTATTAATGGCTTAAATTCACAGTCTGAGCTTGATAGCTTCATTACAGTAAGGGGAAAAAACAAATGACCCAATTGTGTGACTTCTTGTTGCCAGTAGGGGGCTCTTTGATAAGATGTTTGCTTGTGTGATACTGTTATCTTGGCCAAAACTGTAACAAGCACAGAATAATGTTTACAAAGTTAGAACAGGTTATGTATGTTTCAGGGAGGTTTTAGGCATGTTAAGGCTCTTAATTTAGCTATTTATTTGCTGGAAGAATAAGAGAAATAATGATAATTCCTTCAAATTCAGTGGGTCCTTGCTCGAGGTCAGTGCTTTGGGCCCTGATTAAAGTTTGGCTTGACTAGCAGCAGGTAGCAGCACTGGATAACAGACGTTTAGAAAGCAAGAAACCTTATCATTTATTTAAGATTGATATGAGTAAATTACTTGGGGAGGTAGATTGGGATGTTTCCGTCTGGTTTGTAGAGCAGTTGAGGGTCTGGTGTGATATTTATCTAAGATGTTTTAATCATGCTAACAGTTGCAAGGTTATCTCCGAAATATGATGCCCTTTACCAAAATAGAAGTGAATTCTTAACCCGATCTCTTGAGTTTATGTTGCTGTCTCCTACTTTTTATACATATTTTTCTCCTCCTGTCGCCTAGGCGGAGCCGCTGTCTTACATCGGACCAGGAGAGATAATTGGCATTGGCGTCCTTGCCTTTGTCATCATCCTTCTACTGATCCTCTTTATGGCCTTTAGAAAGAAAATCAAATTTAGGAAGGATTCTGACCCGGGCCCAGGGACCATTATGGGTGTGTCAGCTATTTCTACAGAAACCAGCTACATGCTGCACAAAACTGGCGTAGGCGCTGAAGGGATCGAATTTAAAGCAGTGCGGGTGTCAGGGTCACCAGGGGCAACCAGCACTTATGGGGAGGTTGGAGGCTGCACTGGGGGCCCTCCTCAGGTCATGGTGCGCCCAACCACACACTCCCCTTTACCAGGAGGACTCATCAACCAGAGCCTGAGGAGTGGAGATGGCGATAAGACGACCTCCAGTGAGAGCAGTCAGGTATGTAAAGGTGTAAATGGACATTTATTAAAGATAAAAATGGGTCTCCATCTTTTCTGCATCATAAAAATTACCTCACAGTGCAGTGAGACTTTGTTTCAGTTTTAAAGTCATCACTAGAAAATAACTTAATATTGATATTCTCATCCAGTATTGCGCTCATAAAATGAAACAAGATGAAAACTTCAGCAGGTATCAGTTTTATATCTTATCACATCATGACATCAATATTTATTTCAGTACATCTCCAGACTCCTATTTTTGATGACACTGTGTTTCTGTAATTCTATCAGCCATTTTATTGTTTGAAAGAGACACAAGATTAAAGTACCACTTCTACCCGTATTTCATCTTATTCTTCTTTCAAACAGCCATAGGACAATCTGATCCTCTTCACGGACCATTTCCCTCTCTTCAGGGTCGAGCTAGGTTTAGGTGTTATGAAAGATGAGGCAATCAGATATTCCTTACATTAAAACCTTTTCTTTAGAACATGTAGACGAGGCTACATGATACATCTGATGAGCATACTGATTAAATTAATTTAAATATGAAGCCATCATGAGAAATCTTACAACTCTAGTGCACCCTAGTGGTGGTGGTTAAAGATTACTTTGTTAAAGATATCCAACATGGGTAGTCTGAATGAATGGACTTCAAACAATGAATGAATTGCACATTTTCTAGAGGTTAGACAGCATTCCTCTTGTTCATCTCTTCCCTCCCAAAAAGAAACAAAAATATGCTTTTAAGTTTTCCTGAAGAGGTTTAAGCTGGTTATGAATCAATCTGAAAATAATACTGATGACTTCTACTGCCAAAAAAAAAATATATATATATATATATATATATATATATATATGTATATATATATATATGTATATACTGTTTCTCTTTTAGTTACTTGAATTCTTGAAACCACCAAAGATAGGTGACACAGAGGGCAAAAAACAGTACACTGCAGAAGATAATTGTTCGCAGCAGAGATTCTTGATTAATGACACTTATGACTCATAAATACAGCAGGATGGGATTTTTTTTAAAAACACTAATTTCACATGTACAGGTCAACATCTGATGAGACTAAAAATTAGACATACCACTTTGTCCCAAAGGGTTCCAAAATGGAAAATGGACCCACACTAAACTTCTTACAGGGTTTTTTTTTTTTTTTTTTGGTATTGCTCACTCCATTGCAGGGTCAGAGCCAGCAGTGTAAGATAACCAGGGCTTAGCCCAAACTCAGGAGGGTTTGGGGGAATACTCCTCCAAAAAAACATGTTTGCTTTTAAGGCAGTTTTGAGAAGACATTCAAGGCTTAAGCCTTGTTATCCACCGCCTCCCTCCACTTATGCTGCACTAGTGTTTAACTAAAGCACCCAAGTGTATTGTAATAAAAGGGCCTGCCACCTAAAATGTGCTCCTTCAAGTCATTAATTAATTGTTATTTTTTAAGTTCACATGTTAAGTAGATATCTTAAGTCAGATGTAACTGTCTCAAAGTCATTTAGAATCGTGTTGAAGATAACTTATCTCTAGATATTAGTCTGAGGTGTATCAACCCTGGAATTTCATCAAAAGCCTTTACAATATCATGGAAACCTAGGAGAGAGGGAGTAAGACACCCCCTTTCTCCTCCCTACTGTCCCCTATAAGCCACAATATCATTCAGTTTATGCTGCTTTTTAGATTATAAGCTGTAATGTTATAACCGTTCAAAGCAGACTTACCATGAGCTACCGGAGAGTAAAACAATGCTATATAGTCCTGTAGAAATCACAAGTTTGTATGTTATCAACCTTGTTTAAAAAACAAAACAAAAAAAACAAACATGGTTTATTCATGATCGCAGCAAGGCTGCCCTTTAGGGGAGATAAATCGGATAGTTTTCTGGGTCCCAGCCAAAAGGGGCCCATGGAGGTGGGGAAAATCATGGTGCATGGTAATGTTAAACTGCGATTACCATCTTTTATATTTGTCCTGAATAATAACTACTCTTATTAAAAAAACAAAAACTGTATTTATGCTGTTGTAAAATAAAGCTTTTTTCAAAATTTAGATCCCGTGTGGATAGGCACATTGGCTAAAACATTTGAAAAGTAATGTCAGACTTCATTCCTAAGCCGTGATGTGCACAAAGGTCAGGATGGCAGAGAGTAAAGTAAAAGGAACCAAAATAACTTTAAGAGAAAAAAATAATAATTGTGAAAAGTGGCAAAAAATATATATCGTCAAAATGGGTTAAGAGTGGCAAAACCTTGTGAAAAAAGTGATGACAAGTAGTTACAGAGTGGAAAACACACTGGTTCCAAAGAGAAAAAAAATGGAATGAAAGTGGCAAAAATGGGTGGAAATATGGTGAAAAGTGGATAAAAAGTGGCAAGAATGAGTAAACTATGTCAAAAAAAGTGCCAAAAATGGGCAGCTTGAATAGTGAAAATGGGTTATAATGTAGCAAAATAGGTTAAAAGTGGCGAAAATGGGGCAACTGTTAGCCAGGACACTAGTATCAATGCTACTAATCCAACACACATGCATTGATATCGTCAGTAAACACAGACTGGGAAGGTACCATACACTGAGTTTTTCAAGGCCAAGCCAAATCTGTGGGCAGGCCTGATCTCAGTCAACAGCAGTACATTACCAACAATCCTAGAGTGTCACTGTAACAACTCTGATTGGTGGAGCAACGAATTTTGGCAGTCAGCCAGTACCACTAAATCCCTATACATAGGTTTTCATCTGAAAAAGTGTCTGAGGGTTTACTTACACTTTCAAATCACCTAATGACTAGTTCTCTACGTTTCTGATCTTTCTGTAATTTGTTCTGGATAAAGGACTTTAATACCTTTTCTCTCTAGTCCAGTTCTGACCTTTGCAACAGTCAGTAAACACTGGCCCTGAGACCCAAGATTGTAACAGACGTAGAAGAGACTTAGAAGTAATCATTCACTAGAGTTTCAGTTTACATATAGACAATGGACACCAACAACACATGAAAACAGTAATGAATGAATCTTTAAACTACTGATGAATTGTTAGATCATTGTTTTTTTGGCTGACCGCTGAGGTCAGCCCTACACATGGCAATGTCTTTGTCTGAGTAAATAAGTAAGGAAGGAAGGAAGTTACTGTCTGAGTGAGTGATGCTAATTAATAAGCCATAGAATACAGAGTTTGCTTGTACTGAATGCTGGCAGTGATGACTGCCTCCACTGTGGTAACTAGAGCCATACATACAGAGTTGCACTATGGGCATGGTTTACTTGTGCTGAAAGCCCTCTAATGGCTGCCTCCACTGCTCTAAATACCTCAGATATAGCTTTAGCATGGCCTCTGTTTAACCAGAAATGGGCCACGTTTATGTATGACAAAGAATTAAAAACAACCCTATTAGCTTTTCATGTTGGGAAAGATGTTTCACTCTTCTGCTGACCTGCTTTGGCATGACTCTGTGATAGTTGAGGGGAAAAGGTAACTTGTGTACAACTGCTGCTTGGAGCAATTAGCTCTGAATTGGCCACAGTAGCACTTTGTCAAAACTGCACATTTCTTTATTAAAACAAGCAAAGACAGCAACACTAAAAGCTTTCTGTAACAGAAAGGGTGTTTTTGCTCTTCTGTCAACCCGCTTCAGCGTGAGTGTGTGATAGTTAAGGGGGAAAGGGTTGCTTGTTGTGCTTGTATACAATGGCTGCTAGCTGAACGCTAGCTTGGCCTTATCCAGACCTACACATTTCCTCATCACAGTAAGCGCTGAGAGCAACACGGAAATCTTTCTGCAACAGAAAACGATGTTGTCGCTCTTCTGCTGCCCCGCTTTGGCATGATTATATGATAGCTACAGGAAATGGTTTGTTGTTGTATACAGCTAATGACTCTAGCAGGCCTGTCATTAGCTGGGACTGAGCCACAGCGGCACTTTTGTCTGAACCACACATTTACACTGAAATGCATGCTAATATGTTGGTAGTGTAGACATCAGGCTTCTATCTGTTGAGGGAAAAAGTTTCAGAATGCTGGAAAGTTCTGGAAAAACACCAGAACTTTCTCCCCTTAAAGCTCCTCTCTGACCACGGAGGACCAGTGCATCAGCGCTGTGTGTGTGTGGCTCAACCGCTTGAGCCAGGGGTGTGCACTATGTAAAAAAAAAAAAAAAAGGTAAATATTCCCTTAATAGCCAACTATATGTTTATTGGGAACAAATAAATGTTAAAATCTCTGCATTTGAATCGTTAACAGAATGCTACTTAACTGTTTAGCACATCTTTATTTGCAGGGAATATGAGAAATGTGCTGTTTATAGATAATTAACAGATACCAAAAACAATAGGAACACTGAAGTAGAAATTCAGCTTAATTTTATGCACATAAAAACCCTTACACACCTGTCTGAAGAGAATTACAAATGTTTATGAAATCTGCAGCAGTTTTTATTTTATTTAGAATAAGCAATTCATTAACAGTTAATGTTTCATTGTTAGTATAAACTTACTACCATGAAAGACTTATATCTGACAAAAAAAATTTAATCTCCAGTGACTCAGTGTCTGTCTCTATCAGTTAAGTATGACACATGTCTCTGTAGAGTTTCATATGATACAGAGAAGAGCTTTATTAAGAGGAGAGACAGAGAGAGAGGACAGCATGTAGCTATACATTTAAGTAGCCACAATAAGTTTGGCTCACAAAAAATAACAATAATGACAAAATCACTCTGACAGTCAGGCATTTCAACAGGCATCCCATATAGCTGCGGTAAGCCATAAACTAGGTTTTAACCTAGTCTTGTTCTTCTGTCTCTACAGTTCAGCAGCTTCCTCTCAGATTTATCTACGGTCCGAGGTATGGCCAATCGGAGGGGTGTCGCAGTGTGCAGTGTGGCACCAAATCTCCCTTTGGCAACGACCTGCCTCGCAGAGCACAGTCCGGCTCACAAAGTGTCCTGGGATGGCGAGGAGGCCAGGGACGAAGGGCTGGAGAGGGTGAGGGATGAGAGGGAGGACGAGTGGGGGCAACGAGCTTTTCAGTTGGAGAGAACGCAGAGGGGCAGCAGTCCACAGGGTAAGACTGTGATCATGTTCATGCCTGTACACAAAAATCATTTATGCAGTGCCAGTTAGGGATATCTCTAATTTCAAAGTCAATGAAACATAAATTTAAATTCAGACAATAAGTGTAAAGGTAATAAAAGGTAATAAAACTTTCAGAAAGAATCAATAATTGAACAAAATTTAAGTAACACCACTAAATACTGGATCACAACGTCTCATAAAAGGATGTCAGATTGATTGAGGCTAAAGTTAGCACCAGCCTTTGGCTCTATTTGGAGGGTTGATTGAATAGTTAATAATACATCCAAACTACACTGCAATAGGGAATAATATCTTTCAACTGTGTTTGTTTACATCCTGTTGCCTGGAAAGAAAGCACAATGAAAAGAGCTGTAGCCAGGCTACAGCCTTGGCTTGTAGCTTTTACATACTATTTACCAGTGTTGAGGGCCAGCATGTAAAATCAGTTGCAATTTGTTCAACCTTATTAGTAATTTTGGTGCCAACAGGGAAATTTCTTGTTTCTTTCTTGTTAAGTCATCTTTACAGACATTCCTAGTTCCAATCTACACTCTCACATATTATTTTGTTTATTTTATTCAACCTTTATTTAACCAGGAGAAAACCTTACTGAGATTGAAAATCTCTTTTTCAAGAGTGTCCTGGCCAAGACAGCAGCAGTGAACAGAGTCCCAGACAGACCAAAAAAACAAAAAACAACAACAACAAAAAAAAAAAAAACGAAACAACAATCGCCTAAAACAAGGCTGTGGTGGCATGGTGAACTCATGCATGTGCGTAACATTGCATGATATAGCAACTTTTTCTGTGTCCACTTCTTTGTAGATAAACCTGTAGTTTTGAGTTTAATTTCTGTCCCACTGAGGTGTGTGAGGCTGCTACTGACAACATCACAATTCCTAAAGGGGGCATTCGAAATAAAAAACACTGAAGCAAAATATTAGCTATGGACTTTTATTGTGAAGAACTTGCTGAAAACAACATATGTTTCATTGATTTAATTTGTCTTTAGCAGAGGTGCTGGCAAGCTTGTTGTCAGTTATAACACATCTTTTAACAGTTGTCTTAGCTGTTATTATACAGATCCCTGCAGGGCTGAGCTCCTGACAAACCAAGTCAATCTGTTACAGCCCACAACTTGTGCTGAAGCCCCAGACATGCTGACCAAGATGTTCCATTGCTGTATGTCACTATTATTATACACTAGGGCCTGATTAAAATATTGGATAATTCAGATAATCTACATATCTGGGAATCAAATTTTTTACATTTTTTACATTTTTGATTAATTCATGAAAAAATGAATAGCCTGACTGTCTAAAAGCTGATAATTTTTCTGTGTGCTTCCTAGTGAAGTGGTAGTGGGTGTTCACGCTAATTACACTGACACAAACAGGTGATCTTTGGCTTGTTACCTTGCAGCTATTTAGTGTCAGAGCAAAATATGCTCATGGCTGAACTCAGACTGAGCTGTTGTCTGAGTCACTCTGCTACACTAATTGTGGCAATACTTATGCCTTGTGTGTGCAATACAACACATCAGCGTGTTTAAACTGGTGTTGCAAAAACCCACTGAATGGCGGACCTTGACTTAGTCATACCTTTTTCCCCTTTTTTCACAAGACTTTTTATTGAATTTCAAATCTGTGGCTGAAGTGTAGTTATAGAAGGTCATAGGAATGAGACTCGGATGCATAATAGTGTTCCATCCTCTATCATCTTCTCTGATTAATTTAATTTACATTGATCCATGCCTTTTAATGAAACACATCAGGTAAAATGACCCAGGGTGATCAGGAGTTGGTAGGAAAGTATCTTTTCATTTGGTTTATCTTTTCATCCAAGCATTAGTTTCATGGAGCAAAAGATGATAATATGTATTTAAACTTCAAAAAGTGGTTGTCATGTTTTCTTCTATCAGAACAGTTCTCACATCTAATGTGCACTCCTGTTGAACCATCAAGGTGGCCGGCCGTAAATGAAGTCCTGTAATCCGTACATATTTTTGCTAAAAGAAATAATCAATCCAATCAAAGAAGCAAGAAACTCTTAATTATCTGTCTTATTTTCTTTTCTTTTAAGAAATTTGATGTGTTCCATTATGAACAGAAACAAAAAAAGTAGTGAAGGTGAGACATAGTTCATCCTGATATTCACCTGTCCGCAGAGAGCGTGGATACTTCACAGTTAATTTTCTGTCAATAAAATAACCACATTGCATCTCACTGCAAAGGTAGACGTCACATATTTCGATTCTCTGTCCAACCTGTTGTTTGAATAATCAAGCCTGAAGTCAGAACTTCCTGATAATTATTGATTTCTTCCTGTGGGAACAGGGAAGGGGATACTTTATTTACTTCTCCCCTGCTGTGTGATAAGAAACGATTGTGCCCCTTGGGTTTACATCCCAGTCCATTAATTAATGTGCGGACATGGACTAATTTTTAAATTACTGCTTTAAAGACTCCTGTTTAACTGCCACTTTAATTAATCAATTTGAAATACTTAATACCTAAACCACTTGAAATTGATTGATTATTTACACCATAAAGACAACAAACACTTATGAGACAGAATTAATTGCAATGCATTATCACAGGTCAATACATGAAGAAAACATATTGGTTGTCTTTCTGTCCCTTCCTGCTGCTCATGAATAAATAAATAGAATGAATAATGAAATACTCAATAATAAGGTCCCTGGGTGATCATTTTTGGTATGTAGGATGTCAGAGTTTGTTGTATTGTGCATTAAGCTGTTTTTGAAATAAGTTTAGTTTTGAATAAAGAATTGGGATTGAATCATAATGATGGATTTACAGCCTTTCAAACATAAACTTTATAGGAGTGGTTTCCAATAAAAATGCAGATGAAGTAGAGCATTAAAGTAGAACTTCAAAAGTGACAGCTATAAACTTTGCCTGGCTCGAAAAAAAGTTTGAAGTCTTTACGGTTACAACTGTTGTTATAGTAAGTTAATAAAGAATGAGTATTTCAATCAGGAGAGACCTCATACAAGTTAATAGGCATTTATTTTAAGAATTTTGATGAAAGAGAAATGTGCAATGTCTTTGGTGATTAGAAGTCATCGTGATGACTTCATGCACCTGAAGGGGTATTGAGGCTGATGGCAGGAAAAGGAGGCCCCCTATGGAGTCTAGACACTTGTGGTGGTGTTGATGAGGGATGCAGGATCAGATGAGGAGTAGACTTCTGAGAAGCTGGACCAGGACACCAATGAGGTGGCTTGGAGGAGGAGACTGAGATGTGCAGGATGAAAAGAGTAGAAGACCTGTGAGGATCTGGACTGGATGATGATGAGCTGAATGGAGGTGGCTGGGGTGGAGGAGGGTTGCAGCAGTCACACTGTAATGCCCTGCTGACCCTGAAAGAGAGGATGACAGATTTAAGATATGACAGGTGCATGATGATAGGGCAAACAAGGTTGTGGCAGAATATAATTTGGTTAGTACTTAAGAGAGTGAATGCTGATCAACAGAGCAGGAAGAGAGAGTGAAAGGAAGAAGAGAAAGATATGAACTGAGTGACTCTAAGTCGGATTGTGCATCATTTGTCAAGCTGTGCACAGGGGGATATGACGGCTGACCACAACCCAACTATGGGCCGACCAGTTGTTCCCGACTAGTAGGGTGGAATTTATGACATGTTTGATATATTGGTCATATGACTCCAGACACTCCCACAGTGAGAGCAGAACCACGAGCACAGTCCTCAACTTTGGGGTATTCTTTCCTTTTTAAACTGTCAGACGGCATCTTAAATCATCATGACAACAGCAGGAATGTCTTTCTAATGCCCCTACTGCCACTATGATAAAGAAAAAAATGAGCAGGCAGTATTCTTACCTGCAGATCTGCTGCAGATCTGTCAGTGTGAGCTGACCACGACTGTCACAGAGTCAGCTTGAAATTGCACGTGTATGCCTGGCTTTCTTACTTGAACTGAAGTTTTACCCTTTGCAGGTGTTCTGTGGAACCCTAGATAACTCAAAGACCTGTTTATTGCCCTTTGGAATACACAATAAAGTGTACATTTTAAACTGTTGTGGCCTGGTTTAGAATTAAGATGGACTGAGTGTTAGCCTTAGGATTAGAGCAGGGCAGGCATCCCTTAAAAGAGACAGATTTCCCTTCCCAATGAGCAAGGCTGGATGGACATCAGCTCAGGAAACACAGGCAAGATCATGGTTTGATGTGCTATTTGTTTAATGGACCATACACAAGTGTTGTGTGACACGGCTTGTCCAGGCTTTACAGACTTTTTTAAATGTTTAGATTTCTTCTTCTTTTTTTTCCTGTTTGCCTGAGCTTCAAGCTAACAAACTAAGATGTACATCCTGGTGCATATGTGAAAAACTGCCCCCTTCTGCAGAATAATACACCAGCTACAGGGTTTGGGCAATTGATGCACTCATTTTAACTTTAGCACACTGATGATTAGTTAATAATTGAAGATCAAATATTTATATGGACTGCACTGTAAAATAAAAGAACCATGTCTGTATGCTGAATTAAACCAGAAGCTGCTTGTTTCCCTTTCTTATTTATTTTGATTGATCATACTGACTTACTGCCCACATTCCCTCTGGAGCTTTTCACCTGTTCCTAACCCACTGATCCAAAACCACCCAGCCTGGGCTCAGAAAGCTACACTTGATGTCCAGACATCCAGGCCCTCATGGACAGAGCACAGCTTGGTTATAAGACGTGTCGAGCCCCGTCTGTCTGCTTGCTGCAGCCCTGTTTTCAGAGGAAAACACATTTCTTTAAGACAGACAAGGCAGAAAAATATACCTGCTGTGTTCAGTTATGAAATGCAAGCCACCAATCACACACTGACAAATTGTTTATTGCTTTGCCAAACAGGAGAAATATTTTTTTCCCAGTGATGTATTTTCTTACAAAGCAACAGTCAGAAACCACAGTGCTTCAAGATAATGCATTCTCTACAGTGACGTATTTGCACAGTTGTAATGAAAACAGCAGACAAGCACTGGGTTTGATTTGACATTCTTGGATGTTGTGATACAATAATATCATGCTTCAGATAGTACTTAGATTTTATCTGTGCATATTTTTCAGGAAAAAAAAACATGTTTTCCAAAAAGTTCTTTTGCCATTTATAAAGCTCCAACACAACAATGCTATTATTTTTTTTTTTTTTAAAAAGCAAGTTTAAAAAAACAAAGTTTTTAAGGAAGTGTTTCTCAACAGCTGGGTTGGGATCCAAAGTGCATTGCAAAGCAGTTTTCAGTGGGTCATGAATGCATACTTGGAAATGAAAAAAATGCCTGAAATGCAGAAACCCTAAGCAGACACATCTAGGGCTTGCAGGTGACGCCCACTAGCCACTTTGGCAGGTTGAATATATCAGTATCAGAACCTGGGCTTTACTCTCTCTTTAGTGACCACCTAAATGATAAAACCATAGCATATGAACTTGATATCAAAATGTCATGAAACTATTTGTATTTTCAAACACAGTGTCACATTGCAGGGAATATTATTTTCAATACACTGATAAACATCAGATAAAAAACATGGTAAAAACTCTGAGACTTTCATCTATCATTCACCAAGGCAGAGAGAGAATAAAGCAGGAGGAGTCTGTAATAGATGACTTCTTTGTGATTTAAAAAATACTTCAGCTAAAGAGAGTAAAGCAATGATCTCCTCGCTTCTTTGATTTGATTTTACTTCACTTCACTAATGTGAAGATTTTTCTCTGATTTTTATTACAGTAACATTAGACAACAGGGTAAAAAAACAGCTGTTTAAATATTTTCAGAATATGAAGTTAATGTAGCATATTCAACTAATCTGTTCATTTACAAAATAATTTCATTTTAGTGCAAAATGAAGTGTAAATCACAAGTATAACTTGGGTTTTCCTGTCAAATATGGAGCTCTAAAGAAAGAGAACATATTCCAGTCTGTGAATCACTCATTAATAACAGATAACAAGAACATGTAAAACCTGATGTCTCAGGGAATGTCTCTAGCAGTGATGTGTGTTGTATTTCTCAGAGAATGTATTAATGTGTTGTGTTTCTCAGAGCGTGTGTTTTGTCTCATCTCAGATGTGCTGGATATGTGCGTCTTTAATATGTCACTGCACATCTAGTCAAATTGTTTTTTCTCCAGGTTGGATGTGAAAAGATACCTGACAGTAAGCTGTTCTTTACCTTTCAAAGGTTTGCAAATCTAGTTCAAGGACATTTTAGCATGACATATTCAACCTTAATCATATTGCAAGTTATTACAAAAATTATTTACAAAAGTTTGGCTTTTAAAAATTCAGGGTGGATACTAACTTTGGAAACCACAAGGTCACAGTGGCTGGTGAGCAAAAACACTTTGTGGAAAGTCCTGCATCAAAACATTCTATTTTACACCGTTGCTGTGAATACAAGTCAATTTTGGTTGTTTCTCAAGCTCTTGGCTTATTTATCAGTTTAGTCTGGAATAATGAAGCTGGTTTTCCTTTGATAATGTGTTTATTTCTTGGAATCTCTAGAAAACAACCAAATGTACTTTTTTTTCCCTTTTTCACAGGAAACAGAGTTTAACAAAATCTCTGTACTATGAATGCCCCCTCCAGGGTTTTTTTTATTTTTTATTTTTTTTACTGTGTTAGTTTTTTTCGGGGGCCCAGAATTGCTACTACTATTAGGTCTGATGTTGAAATTATTAAATCTTGCCACTTTCTAACCCATTTACACCACTTTCTTCGACCCATCTTCACCTATTGTAACCCGTTTGTGCCAATTTCTGCCACTTCTAATGATTTTTTGGCAAATTTTGACAGTCTTAACCTGTTTTAGACACTTTTTTGACCAGTTTTAACAAATTTTCACCACTTTTTTGCCACTTTTAACTTATTGTTGATACTTAATGCCTCTTTAAACACACTTAAGCCACTTTTTTACCCCTTTTAGCCTGTATTTCCACCACTTATACTTTATTTCCAGGCATCCTGAGGTCTGACATTACTTTCCACATTTCCACATTTTTGTCCTCACCTAAAGAATGGTAAAGTGGTTTTAAGAAAAGGGGTATACATTTTGAGAAAGGCTATACTGTAGTACAGCATTAATAGATCAAATTCATTTTTCTTGCTCTGATCATTTCTCAGTAAGAAGGTGTTGGTAGGTCTCAAGGCTAGACCAGCTGAGAAACACTATTTTTAAGTACTAGAATAAGAGTTATATCTAAGAAGTCATAGCAGACAGCACCAATCAATTATCTAAAATGTTTTTTAGATAATGTTTTAGATAATGTTTTTTTTAAATTAAATACGATTTTTGTCTTTCTGCTGATTATCTGTCCAACCAAGCATAAACTCTAGTTTTGCCACCGCTAACTTTTGATCACATCAGTAAAGCTCTCCAGCTTTTATTTTCAAACAATTTCTATTTTCCAGTAGAGCTGTTGGATAATGCTTAGAGCCCATATGAACATTTTCTGCTCTGCTGGTTATCAATGGCTCTTTCCCAGTGTGATCACTAATGCCAAACCAGGCGTTTTATTGCTGTTAGACTGGAGCACCTGGTCGATTAATGCAGCTAAATGACTTAACCAAACAGTGCTATTCTCAGTCCTTACAACAGTATGCCTTACCTGAAGTCCTATAAACCTACAAGCACCTCTGAAAAGTCACTCAGTAGCAACTGTGACCCACCAAATAACAGCTCAGCTGTTAAAACTGTGTCAGGAATCTCAGTGACTTGTACGCATCTATTTGGAAAAAATGTCCTTTAAGAAATGCAGGTTAGACTTAGCAGAGTCCATAATCTTCTCTAAATGAAATCTCCTCTGGTTCTTTGGTGCAGACAGAATGTGCAATGGACTGGAATAAGTTTCATTTTCTGCCATGTAAGCAGGAGGGCCAAAAGCATATTTTGAAGTTTTTCATTTGATTATTGGCTTTTTTCATTTTGCCAATACACCTGCCATTTTGAGCAGTTTGTGTTTCACATCTGCCTCTAATACATATCACTGGAACATTTACTCCTCCAGCTGGTGCAGTCCGCATCAAATGAGCACACCTGGGAGACACAGTTGTTTTACTGGGGTGTGCTGAAAACTCTGCTCCAAAGTTTGTTTGCCTTCTGGATCAGACCAAAGCTCATTTTAAGTTTGCTGCAGCCTTGTATGCCTTGCAATGTATTTTTCCCCTTATGTGTTTCTGTATTAAGGATTTTTTCTTTTTTTTTTTAGCCTGGAGCATGGCAAGAGTATTTGGACTGAGGTGGCCTACATGGGTCACTGGCTAAAGAGGGGATGGCATGATTTATTTGTGCACACAATCAAATGGATAGCATATATTTACCCTTTCTAATCGTGTCTGCTTTAACTCAAACATTAAGTAGACATTTGCGTACACATTTGGCCTATTCACACAGCCATTTTAAGGTGTGATATTTTCATCCTGTGACATTTTTCCGTCAATGTAAATGTCATGGAGGAGTAATAGGGGGATGAAGTGATCCTCCCTATGTGATGCCTTTGGAGGTAGTAACAGAAGAGTTATGGAGCCAGGCAGTGTATATGTGCTAAAAATGTCCCTATTTCCTCATTCGGCTAAATGCTTATTTAAATTTTGTTTAATGACTAGTTTAAGGAGGAGAAAATCCTTAGAAAACAGTCAGATTCCTCTCAGGGTTAAGCTTAGCTATTGCTGAGCTTCTCATATTTAAATCCAGTGAAGCACTGTTGGAAAGCTCAGACGGGAAGGCAGCAGCCATTAACTAAAGCTACAGCAGCCTCTAGCGGCGGGACGTTCATCAAAGTTTTAAAAAGCATTATAGACCGAGATTTTAAGCCAGTGTTTAGGAAAATTATAGGTAATTAGTTTAACTCGTATATCTCTTGCTGGCTAATTTGATAAACAAATTTAACCATTTAACTGTTTAATGTATGCTCTCTCACGCTTTTGCAATGCAGTAACAAATTAAAAGACAGGAACACCAGAGTATAAATGTCTTAAGACAAAATAACAACGGAGCTTCATTACACTGCTGTAGAAATCCACTGCAGAAAGGGCCAAAATAGAGAGTTCATCATCAAGCAACTCAACAATCCACTAACCTTGTAAAGCAGATGGATACGCCCATTTCTGTATTTCTCACTGGCGAGTCCATCTTGCAAAGCTCCCGTCTGAACTTTTTGGGCCCGGTTAGACAGTGACAGGACCAATCAGGGTTGAGGGGCAGTACTTTTGGGCCCAGCAGAGTCGTGACGTATGCAAGCAGAAAGAAGAGGCCGGTGCAGTAATGGTGGAACACATTAGCATGGATGCTGCTACAGCGCCAGTTTTTTCAGACCTTGCCGACATTTCTTCATTAAAAGAGAACAAAGAACAGCATTGAGTTGTTTTCTTTTCAAAAAAAATGTTGTACTGACATGTCTGCAGTTGCCATGGTTCGCGTTATGAAGTTCTCTATGGAGCGCTCTGTAGCGGCTACATCACGTGTTTTGTTGCTCTGATTTGCCCGTAAAGATGTGACAGAACATTCGTCTAATCACCTTCCAAATGTTTTTAAAGCCTCTGCCCTTTCCCAGATGCTGTCTATGAGAGGTTTTTAATATGGGTGTGTGAAACAAATCCATCTGGTGTGTCAGGTTACAGTCTTTCAGTATCATGTAAAGATCTACTGAAAACAGTCTGTTAGTGTGTACTCCGAGTCTTCTCAAAAATTTTCAAAATATCTTTGTGTAGCTTTTAATTTCTGTATTATGACATTAATCTCATTAATCCCACACATTTTAGATGTTTCTGCTCTATCCTAGCTGTTTAGGTTTCTGTTACCTTCTATCTCTTCCTAACATTTTAAATACTTTTACATTTCTGTTCCTTAGGTCCCTTTTATATAGTTGGGTTCCTGTGTTGCCTGGATTGGTCTAGGTTATTCTCTGTTTTTGTTCTAAATTTTTATTCTGAAATCTTATATATCTGGGTTTTTATGACGTCTTCCTAACGACATGTTTTTTATTTTTTATAATGTTCTGCTTTTTATGATGTTGGGGTTACAATGCTGGCTGAGTTTTTCTGGGGTTCCTCTGTTATGAATAAGCTTTGATGCAACACTCATGAGTGAACTTATGTGGCTTACCCTCTTTGTGAAGGGTGTCAGTGATTGTCTTCTGGACATTTATCAAGTCAGCAGTCTACCCCATGACTGCAGTTGTGCTTGCCGAACCATAGTTAGAGAATGAAGGCTCAGGAAACATTTGGAAACAGGACTTTTTTCTAATATTTTGAGATAGTGTTTTTTATTTTTATTTTTTTGAAGCTGCAGTCATCAAGATTAAAATAGAAAAGTCTTGAAATGATTCACTATGTCTGAGATGAATCTATAATTTATGGAAATGTAACTTTCATGGGAAAAAATGAACTTTCATTCTTCTTATTCTAATATTTTGAGATGCACCTGTGTAAATACTAACCATAGTCAAAAGGAAGCAAACAGACAGGCAAGTGTAATTATAAGTCATTGCTTGTAAATATTGTTTAAAATCTTTACATCTGAATCCATGTATTCATTCAGAAACTCCTCATCAGTACAAGGAATCAATTTTCCTTCAGCTTTAAATCTTAACGTTGCCTCTTTTTGAGTGGAAGATTTTGATGTAGTAGTTATCAGAAAATGCTAAAAAAAAGAGTCTAAAATAAAGGATTTGTTTTTCTGTTTTTGTTAGAGATGTCGCAGCTTGTGGACGAGGTGGCTTGCCTGTCAGACTCTAATTCTGAGGAGCGCTCCATCAGCTCCTACACCTCTGAGTCCTTTGATGACAACGGTAAGACACTGTGCACACCATAATCTTTCTGTTCTTATGTGTTAGTGTAGTTAATTTTAAACAAGTACACATGTAGAGCATCTAAAAGTTCAGTAAATTAATTTTAAAAATTGATGCTAGTTCTTTTGCAATGCATTGTTCCTGTCAAGGGTTGTGTGATGTATCAAAGAGAGCAAAAGTCAGATGTAAATCTGTACATAAACTCAGAAAAAGCTTAAATCGAAGACTCTTGTCTAAAGCCTTTTTCTTGAAATTCTTCAGCGTCACTCTTTCCCAGATAGATCGATACCCCTCACATATATTCTTGGATTGTTTTTGTCTCTTTTTCCAGATAACTCTATACCATTGATCTTAAAGAGGTTGGAAGCCAAACAGCCTAATGATCATGTGTTTGTCCATGTGCGTGGGTGTGTTTTAATTGCTGGGGCTGTGAAGAAAAGACTCCCCTTGTCTATTACACTCCTTTATTCAACACATACTCACACGTACAACCACATGTCCTCTCTGTATTCCAGGTCACACCCACATGAAACCTTACCATTTTCATAAAAGCACTGTTGTTGTTTCTCTTCTTCTTCTCTCTTTCTGTATTCTGCACAGCCTCCATAGTGACGGTCATACGTCTAGTCAATGACACTGTGGATAATATTGAGAGTGAAGGTATGAAATACTATCTCATGTCTCTTTTGTGTCTCTCTTTTCATGCCAGTGTGTTTGTAAAGAGCTGTAGCACTAAGGTATAATGTAATGAATGCAGCCCGCTGCCCTTTCCCTTCAGAATAACACATCCTGCTTAGGTTTCCAATATTTTTTGTCCATCTCTAGCACAGGATCACTGCATGTTTCAATTTCTCCCCTTTAGTTTCTGTGTTGTTTGTCTCAGTCTCTCTCTGACATTCACTTTCTCTCTCCCTTTGTAGTGTCGAACATGGACAAAGAACAGCGGCTGAGCAGCCCTGGTGAGTGAGCTGCAAAAGCAACTGAAAAACATCTTATTAACTTGCCATCCCTCTGGCTTTATTTCCTAAGCTGTGATCCCCAAACCATACCTTTTGTGTTTTTTACATTTTCCTCCCTGAATATTTTATAAAACTCCATACAGCTTAGATTTCTTTTTCACTTTTTTTGTTTGTTTCTGAAACTGAGACTTTTAATGTAAATAGAGGCTCCTACAATCTAGTTTTACATCCTGAACTCCAACTAAGTCTTAATACTGAGTGGTTGTTTTGAATATATCAAAAAGTGATCAAAATACTGAGATGGAGACCTTTCATCCTTGTTGCTTTGGGATGATGCCATTGGATGCCGTTAAAAAATATTACTGTTTTATACTGCACAGCATATATAGTACATTCTGCCACTAGGGGCTCTCAGTCAAAACAACAACAAAACAAGACAAGTAGAGGTGTGCTGTTAGGCTCCGCCCACCTCTGCTGCATACTTCTTGTTTTGGATTGAGGGCTCTTTTCAATCAAAATTACACTTCATAAGGTGCACAGGTTGTTTCCAGGTGTATGGGGAGCAGCTGGGTGTAATTCTGGTTAGTCTTATCTCCTATATCTGACGTAGCTACAACAAACGTCCAGGCTCAACTTACAACATTAAGTGCACCAATTGTAGCATAGACAGGTTGTAGCTACACCCGGTCTTAGCATGTGGGTTCACATGAACGTTCTCCAAGAAAAACAATCCCCTCTCGTTCTAACTTTTTTCAAACTATTTTCAAAAGATTTAAACAACTTTAAAAAAGCAGACTTTCTATATTAACTTACAGGTTTATGGTCAAATCACAAATGATTCTCAGCCTCCCTTGTCTCCATGGGTTTTCATTGATAAATCTCTTAAAGTTCCTGTGAAGTAATACAAAATCTGTATTTGAGGTTTGTTTTATGAAAGGCCACTGTGTTATGAACCACCAGGCCAAACTTCAGTCATGACAAACATCTCTGAGTATTTAAAATCAAGCTTCAAAATCATGTAAAATGAAGCACTGTCTGCTCTAGGATGGTGTGGGTGTGTCAGCTGAATGAGCCACACCAGTGAACAGGAAATACGATCCTCTCAAATTTGACATGAGTACATGAGGGACTAAACTGTTTCTGCTTGGAGAGAAACAAAGCCACTACTCACTAGGGATCAAAACATCCCTTCAGAAGGTAAGATGTTTGTTCCTGCTGCAGCTGGTTCAACTGAAAAAATAATAAGCACTCTAGCAATTAGCCTATCCCCTGACCTTAAGGTGAACTCTGGTAAGAGTGCAGCTGTCTGGCTCTGTGCCAGAGCAGAGAGACAGAAGTTGATGGTTAAATACAGGCTTTGGCTACCTCAGCACCTTCCTGGATTTAAAATAAAATGCTTCAAAAGTTTTCAACGGTGCGTATATTTGAGCAGACATTGTTTTGTAGCTTAACCTTGCAAAGCACATGGATTCGCCTGTTTTTCGTTTTTCTTACTGGCAAATCCATCTTGCAAAGCTCGCACCTGAACCATTTTGGCCCAGTTAGAAAGTGACAGGACCAGGCATGGATGCTGCTAAAGCGCCAGTTTTATCAGAACTTGATGACATTTCTTTAAAGAAGAACAAAGAACAGCATTGAGTTGTTTTCTTTTCAAAAACGACAAAAGTCGTGTACTAACATGTCTACAGTCGCCATGTTTTGCGTTAAGTAGCTATGTATGGAGTTTACTCTAGATAGCAACGCACCTCAGTTAGGGACTACGACGGCACATTTTGTTGCTCTGATTGGCCCGTAAAGATGTGACTGACAGAATGTCCATCCAATCACCCTCCGAGTTTTTTTTTTTTTTTCAAAGGCTCTGTCCTTTCCCAAATGCTGTGTATGAGAGGTTTGTCAGGTTATTTGTAGTCCATTTTTTGACCAAAAACTGGCTAAATTCAGTAGGGAAATTCTATCCATCTGTTTCACTGTATAGCTTAGCTTCCTGGCTAGTACAACCAGTGAGTCCTTCTTAAAGGAGCAATGCTCACTGAAATACTGAAAGCTAATGCCACTACTACTGCTGCGTACCTCATACAACTCAACTTCAAAAAGTGTGAAATATCCCTTTAATGTACTAACTTTCCTCCATTCCCACTGATTCCTAACTGTTCCTAAACATTCTTCACTTACAATTTCATAACTGACTTTCACACATCAACAGGATCATGTGACTGCAAACAACCTGTTTACAGTAAACCACTATTTTGGTTTCATGGATGATTTTCACATAATGAGGGAGAGTCAAAAGTGGCCTTCCTGGTTTGCAGCTTTAAGTTCCTCAGATAAGCTTTAAATCACTTCAAATACATATAAAACTATTACATTAAATGATCAAAAATAGTAGGTACAAACATTCTGTGTATGAGTAATACTGACATTAAATGTTCTGCAGAGTTGGTTGTAGTGTCCCTCCCGCCGCATAGCAAAGCCTTCACTTCAGCCTTGTAGAAGGTCTCAGTGGGTTTTAGTGGCACTTTGAGCCAAGCCTCACATCTTCATGGAAAAGGCAGGGGAGATGGCAGCTTCAAACACTTCCTTTTTTTCTCATAAAATGAAGCACTATCTAAAGACTAAACACTGATCATCCCCTCTCACTGAATGTTAAAACAATTATCAGATCCAGTTGCACCTCTTCGATAAGATTCCTGTGTTGTTTGCTGCCCTGTTTTGAAACTAGCATTAATTGGCTCATGGTTACCAAGTCTGTTAGTTCTCAGTTGCATGTAATTTTCTGGATCCACAAAGCATTTCATTACAAACCCAGAGCAAGACTGCGTTTGTGCCTCAGTCAGTGGCAGCCTGCTGAAGCATAAGCAGCTTTATTCCAGACAGGGAGAATCAAATGATGAATGAAATTGTTGTATGCTAAGTTTGCTCCAAATAAGCCATTGGATTTGGTGAATTTGTGTTCATATCACACATGAGCAAACATACAGTTCTTAATGTGAAAAATAGGAGAAGAAATTTGATTTATTAGGAGGTAAACAGCATTCATGTTTGTTACGTTGTAAATGATATGCAAAATTGTCAGCCTCCACTTGACATATCATTAATGCCTCTTGCACAAGAAACAAATGTTTGTTGTATATGTGTATGATTGTGTGTATTATACGTCGTGAGTTGTGTTTGTGTGTGAATTTGTCTGCTTACATACACAGCTAAATGGCGCCCAGCCAGCCCCCCCTCTCTTGTTGTCGAGTGTGTTTTCTTGCATGCTGTAATTCTCCATGTTGTTCCTCATTCAGTTGTGACTATGAGAAGAGCTTTTCATCATCAAAGGCTTCCTGTCCCATGAGTTTTTTTCTCTCACCTTACTAACAGCCAGTCGACACCTGCAGAGCAAAGATGAGATTTGTGTAGAGTTCATCAAAGAGTACATTGTGGATTGTAAGAACATTTCTTTTTTATTTTCACCCCTTTTAACCTCTCATTTAAAAACATTGGAACAGTATTGATAATTCAGATGCATGGCATGCAGAGAGAACTCACTTTTTCTTTGTGGCTTGTTTCCACTGCAGTCTATTGGAAATGTCTTTCTGCACGTGATACGAATCATAAAGCAGAAGTTGGCATTGCTAATGAAGGGAACTCTACATCCCACATCGAGAATGACCCCTCTGGCTTCCCCTGCTTCATCAATATGATATTTCATTTCACTCACAGCTCATTAACCCTAACCATAAATTTTCCACCCTGCATGCTGTAGTTTGTGGGAAATAGTGGATTAGCAGGGCGGTAACAGCATGAAATCAAATGTTAAAAAGGGGGGATTTTGTTGTCTTATTTTATTTGCACATAAATTAATTCTAAATGAGAGCTGGGAGCAATTAAAGAATGCAAACAAATGGTCCCACTGAGCGAATTGTAAACCCCATAGTGCAACAGTAAGAAACAAAGAAGCTCATAAACCCCCCACTCACACAAATATATAAACACAAGCTCTCTAATGTGCCTTCACACAAACACATTCTCACACACACAACTGAGAAGGAGAATATTTCTTTAAAACTAAAAAGAGATCAAAGACGCTGTGAAGCACAGGAAAGAATGAAAAAATACTAGTTTAAACACAAAAAGCCAATTCTGTTGACTGTCTAAAAGAAGGAGTCTTAGTAAATTGGTGACTATCTAAATAAGGGAAGCACAATGTTTGATTTAACTGAGATGTCCAGAGACACAAAACTGAACTGAGAAACTAACTCCACTCATTTTTACTTTGGAAATGATCAATTATTTATTCAAAGTTGTTTTACAAAGTTGGGGAACCTTACATTGTCTTACACACTGATGATTCCCACTGTCATTCTCATGGAGAAGAATAAATAAGTTATAAATTTAACACTGTTATCAGTTTGGTTTAGTAACTGCAAAGACCAAAGCCCTTGTATCAGATCAGTATGAGAGCTCAAAAAGTTGGATTTGTGCATTACTGATGTTGGTTGGAGCCAGACTCTACTTGGGACTAACAGCTGTTTCAGACAGGGTGCCTGGTTGCTATGTAAGATCTGTGTGACAATTTCGCTTTAATTTTGATGTGCATGTTTACAAGTGAGGGCTTTCAGGCTGCCAGTGTTCGCACCATGTCTCAACAAAATAGACAGTGAAATTACAGAGAGCCATATTTACCTTGTTTCAGCAGATATGTATGTTCACATGAGTTGAAAATGTCACAAGAGAGATAAACAGAGTACATTTTCTCTTCTGGTTGGTACTTTCAAGGTGAAAGCATGGCACTTCTGTGGAGAAGCCCACCTCTATGTACAAAATTATTTTATTCTGACAGTTCGGCACAGTTAGGCTACGCAATAAACCAAATTCTTTGTATGGCACTTTATTAAGGTAAAACTTATGAAGATAAGATGGATATGTGATAGATGGAAGAAAAACATGCATCAGCTATGCACCAGGTATGAAAGCTATGACGGTGCACACTTGAACTGACACACACCACGGCTATCACGCAGATTTGACAGACTTCATACTCTTGCCTAATACACAACCCATTCATAACTGAAAATATTTTTTTAGACAGCATTTTGTGTAAAAGGAGACTGGGTTCAACATCTGGAACATTACACCTGTCACTCAAAAGAAGGTGGTTAGATAGGACTTTATTTTAGTGGGCCCTAATTACCTAGTAATTTTATATTAATAAGTGTAATTATCCAGTAATTTAGCAATAATAAATTGGTTATTTCAAAATAAGGTGGTAATTACATAGTAATAAGTTGGCATTTTACTTAGTAATAACAAAGATATATAAGGAAAGGGGGGTAATTAAGACACTTCCTTGAAATTACATTCAAAATATTTAGGAAGGAGTCAAAATAAACAAACTGCCTGGGAATTATCAAGCCTCTTACACAGAAAATTATCATCTTCTTAATTCTAAGAAATTGCTTTGAAAAATACCACCTTATTATAGAGAACTGCCATTTATACTTTTAATACAGTATTACTATGTAAATACTTCCTTTATATCACCAAAAATGAGTTATTACTTGATAAAATGCCAACTTATTACTAGGTATTTAACCACCTTAGTCTTGTAATTACTGCCTTATTTGTGATAAACCACTGGATACTTACACTTCTTACTATAAAATTACTACATAATGAGGGCCCACTAAAATAAAATGTTATCAGTGGTTATATGCCCATCACATAGGTGCAGGGCAACAAAAACAGCAGCAAGGGGGAAAAAAGCCTGGACATTCATTCAATGTCCCAAAAAGTTTGATAATCAGAACATGTCAGTCAAATGGTTTTCATCTTGAGAGTTGAAGGCTTTCTCTACACTGGTGACATGGACCATATTTTACTGCTGTCACCTCCTTCCACTCTGGAATATAAGGTTGCCATGATACTGCCGTTTTAAATGTGAAATGATCTTGTGATACTGCACCTTTTGCAGGCTGATCCTATTAAATAGATAATCTTATTGCTTGCTCCAACTGTGAAATGCAGAAAGGCTGTTTGTAATCTAACACACACACACATATTCCAGAGAGGGCAACACACTTCCAGTGATTCAGAAGCGTTAGTTTGTCAAGGGAATAAAGCCTGGGGCTACTCGCACAGTATGATAACTTAAATCCCTTTAACTCCCTAAAGTAGGTCATATCTCTTCCTGTTGCTCCAGTTAAACACATTCTTGGTCAATTAAACAATTTTAAACCAAAATAAGATATTCATTCTGTTTTACAGCCTACCGTTGGGAGTCTTCCAGTCAGACTACAAGCTGGTTGTCACCATCACGTTTGCGTCCACAAGAGTCCGGATCAAACTTCAACCTGAGTGACTCTCAGCAGAACATCCGACGAGGTGGCAGCACGCGCTCCCTGCAGCTGGACTACAAAGTGTTGGGCTTCAGCGGGGACCGGGGCCAAGAGCGGGTACGGGAGAAAGAAAAGAAGGCCTTCCAGTGGGAGAGGAATCAGTCGGGCGAGTGGGAGAGGAGACGTTTCCTGGACAAAGAAGAAACGAGAAAGCCCAAAGAGGAAGGTAAGAGAGGGGTGAGCCAGGACCACAGAGACCATCAGCAGTTGCACAGCCACGACAGCTGTGAGGACTCGCCTGTTTATGAGGAATACCAAGAGTCCAGCCACAAACAGGAAGAAGGTGAAGACTCAGAGAGCCTTTATGACACTCTACCCCCAGCCAGAGCAGCCTACGAAGGTTACCCGTCCAGCCCCCCAGGCGTCAACCTGCACCCGGCTCAGCTCCTGCCACCCCTCAGGGCGTGGGACCTACAGGGAGGGGAGTGGAGGGGATCGCAGGAGGGCCACAGGGAGCTGAGCTCCAACACTCTGACAGGCTCAGGGGACGAGCTGGAGAGACTACTGAACCTGGTGTCTCTTAGAGCCAGGAGAGCCACAAGAGTGAGCCGATCATCGACTAGATCTGAACCTACGGACTGGGAGGGATTTCAATAAGCACACAAGACTGTTATAAACCAATAGATTTAATATTTCTTCATTACCAGAGAGAGACAGCAGTCCTCTGGGATTGAACCAGACATTTAAAATGCCACACTGCTTGTCCACCACCTTCAAAATAATTAACGGAAAATATTACCATATATACTTTTATTATCCTGCATTATTATCCGGCTGTAAGAAAACACTAATCCCCCACCAATCCCCCGGCTCATTTATAAGCAGGAGGAATGAGAGGAAATGTGCGATTTCTCCTGACACCTCTACCTGTGCTGCATGAGAGTTAGCAGAGATTGGCTGAGAATCAATGCTTTCACATTTAATATTTATAGAACCACTGGAGCGCAGCATTTATTAACACCAAATATGAAATGAACCGGCCTGTCTTTTGTTTAAGACAATGTATGTACATATGTTATAATGCATTTCATACCTCATTCTGTTGACGCACACAATCATTTTGTTAGCTCAACCATGTAATGCATTTCATATTTTTATCGACAGGCTCAAGGCTGCTTTGAAGAGAACATAAGTCTCAGACATAACCTCAGAGATGCTATTAAGAATAGCATTTGTTTATACTTGGAGTTCTTGTCATTATTTAATTATTTTATGATCATTTATTTGATTATGAAAGCATTTTATTGCAGGTGGCTACATAAAAGCATCAGGAGAATCTGCCTCATATAACTTTAATAGAACACAGCCCTTAGGTTCTGCTCTGTATTTTTATGGTAGTATAACTCATGCAGCCACTTAGGAACATAGGTTTTGATATTCCCCTCTATGGACGTTTTTTACCTTGTATATAAGTCACAAAAGCAGTGCTACAAACAGAATTAAACCCACTTTACCCCCTGGTATTTACATGTGATATGAATTTCAGACTTTATGTGCTAAAAGGCTTAGAGAATTATGTGGAAATGGAGCCGTGAAGTACATAACCACTCACCCGAGACGTGTACACACATGGTCGCCACACTGATAACGCCGTGTAAATTCTGCTGTGTTTCCACTTCACACACAACACAGCAGACTTTATCATCAAACAGCTTTGAAACAGGCCAAACAGATGATGAGTAACTTGGACCATTTATGTTTAATTTTTTGAAAAATAGCATTACAGAAGAGTTATGTCAGACTTATCAAGTATCCTTTTTGTGGTTCATTTATAAAGGACTAAAATACTGACATAACTGCTTACAGTGCAATAAAGAGAAAAACATTCCAGTCTTACTCAAGGACATAAACAGCAAACAATGAACACAGCAAACTGCTATGTACTGCTGAAGGACAGAGGTGATATAAAATGTGTTAATGCAAACAGTATTTGTTTCTTAATGAAGATGTAACACTGAAAAGAAAGGCAGCACTTAAGGAAATTCAAGGACAAAGTGTTCAAATATTCAAAAACCAATAAAGACTTTTTTTTATGGCGTGAGTGGCTTTCTTGTGAAAGTTTCTGTCAGCTTGAACACAAAAGGCAAAGTATGGTTTTATCATAGACTGTATAAAATATGGATGTAGTCTCTGTGATGTCAACCATTGGTTTCTGAAGTGAAATTTTTATAACCCACCATGGAAATGCTGTCTTAAACTAGCCACCATAAAATCCATTGTTCAAGACACTTTTAGTGCCTATTTTTCTCTTAAAGGCAACATATTAATCAAATTACTATATATATTATATGCACCTAGACAAAAATCTGATCAACAGAGTAACCCAACAGCATTGTAAGAAATAAACTGGTCAGTTCAGACCTTTTTTTCTCCTCAGGTATATCCCTAAACTGGCTGTTTTATAAACATGTGAAACATATTCTGAATTTTATGTTGACTTTCAGTCAACCTTTCAGGTAAAGCGTTGAAGCAAGCCTGAAGGCTCCTGGTTAACAGCTGTTTACCAGGAGGTAAACGCATGCATACATTACTCCCTGACTTGATTTAATTAAAAAAGGACTAGTATGTAAAAAAACACACCTCATACAGTGTGTAACAATGAAGAAATTAGCTACTGATGTTATCTATTTCTGCTGTAATAGTGGGTCTTTTAACACGGATTTGTGGAGCTAATATTGTGAGTTCTGTCCACAAGAATATGACATACAAGTATGACACACTACTAAGGCTGCTGTTTGTTGAATGAATAAATGGTTGAATTGCCAATATGTCTTGATTCTTCAGACTTCAACCATCCAATCCACCAAACAGGAGTCAATGGCAGAATAAGCTGTTTGGCAATGGCAGAGAAGAAGCATTGGCAAATTTTCATGGGTGCAAACCACATATTCAGCTCTGCTACTCATCCCACAAATACACGATCCTTACAAATGTGGCACCATTTAAAAATGGAAAATAAGCATGCTTTATTTCCCTTGCTATTGCCATTGTTACAACAACAAAAAAAATCTACCATTGCAAATTTCATTTCTGTGTGTGTTTGTTTTTGTGCTAAGTTTATGCATTGCCTTTATGTGTAGAGGGGGACAGTGGATAGAGTCAAAAGGGGTGAGAGAGTGGGGGAGAGGAATGCAGCAAAAGAGCCACAGGCCAGAATTGAACCAAGGCTGACGCGTACATTGGCACACTATAACCAGTGTGCAACCTGCGCCCCATCTCCTGTGTATTTAATCTGTCTCTTGTGCAAGACCTGTTCGTAAAAAAGAGTAATCCAATGTCAGAATTTATGTTGAAACTTGCAGGTTAGAAGTTACAGAATCAAGCCAACTAAACCAGGTTACTTACTGTAACATTGGGATGTGTTCAAGGACACAAAGTAAAACGACTGCTAGGCAAGGTTAATAAAAAATAAATCTTGATATGTTCAGACGTTACACAGAGAAAATGAAGATAAAGGTTTTAGCAACAAACTTAAGGAGAAATACCATATTTTTCAGCAACATAACACAGAAAAGACTTCTTTTAAAAATGTGTTTCTCTCATCGTCTGAGTGGCCATCATACAAGCCAAATAAATGTTCATTTTCTAACCTCAGCTTAATGTGGACACTTGAGGAACTGCATTTTTTCGCTTTTGTATTGGCCTCCTTTTTCATATAAATTCTTTAACAGTGATTGAAAAACACTATCTGCAGCGTGGTTATGATCACTCTTGTCTGATGCATCTTCCTTCACAGTGTGAGGCTCGCTCATCCATTTACCCTGTTTTGTAAGTCCTATTCAGGCCTACCCTGTAAGTGAGTCTGATACAGGTCAGACTAACCCAGGATAAAAAGAAACACCCACTCAATTAGGCGCTAAAGAAGTATTGGTTCACCTAGCTGACATAATGGGACTGTGAAAAGAAAATCAGATGAATATTGTGAGAAATTCAACACAAAGAAGCAGCTTTCAAAAGGCTGAGATTCAACCTAGAACATCCATATTGTGCATCTGCACAGCTTTTATCTTTGCACTCATATATAACTACTTTATTTCCATCTTTTAGGGTTGAACTATCTCACAAGTACCTTTAAATCTGCCAGATTTCTGTTTATACAGGTGGCTGACACGCTGTGTGGCTGCAAATTGCGAGGACTTGATGAATTTGTTTCCAGTCAAGTGGATTCATACTTCATTGGAAGAAATTTGTATTTGACTTAGGTTTGAAAAAGTAGGCCACCTGGAGTGCTGCAGTAGGTGAGTGATATCCCAACACCAGCTACATGACATGAATAATACCCATGACATAATAAATCCTATCATGTCAGTCTTGTCACACCTCTTATATGTTTCCTTTCTGACTTGGATGTGGCAGATTTGTTTCGCAGAGCTTACGCTGATTGTAGTTTGTGGGTGACGAGAAGGCGTGAAAAAAGCCTCCTGGGTTGTCAAATGCATAAACTGTAAGATCATGCAAACAATACATTTTATTTTGAGATTATCTGAAATGCTTTTTATGATCCTGGCTTAGATTACTCTGGCTGTATATGCTGTCAACAGCTGTGCAGATTTCATCCTAATCTTCTCATTATGCCCTTTTGTTTTCCTCTGGAGCTGATGTCTTTGCTGACTTGAATGGGCGCATCCGGCTTATTGGTTTGATTTCCTTTTGTCCTGTGAGTTTATTTCCATTCTGACCAGGTGCAATGATCACATTTTTACGGTCCTGCATCTTGAAAAAGAATGCATCTGTGATTGAAAAACACATTTGCTGTCTATGCAGAAATTGGTTTTGAGCCTTCATACAGCAGCTATCCGCCTGCATGACAAATGAAAACCCCGTCCCTCAGCCTTGTGTGAGTTTGATTAATAGAACATGCTCCTCTGAACATAATCCAAATTAGAGCCACTTTAATTACTCATTCTTACAAGGCCTGCGACTGATGAGTAACGTGACATTTCCTAATGGCTCTATCTTCATATTTAAAGGTGACCACTCATTAGTTCCTCTTAGGGAGCCGCCGGTCAGCTGTGTGCTTCATGACTACACACTCCTTTTGCTAACAAGGAGACGCACCCAGGAACTTTTTGTAGTTTTGATTATCTAATACCCCACCCCCACCCCCTCTGTGGAGTTGACCCACAAACTTTGTCCTCATTATAATCCAACCTTCCCCATAAAAAGAAAAAAAAAAAAAAAAAAAAAAACACCACAGGGCTGACTGTGTGCCAAAACAACATTCCCATGGCAACAAGACAGACCCCCTGATCATGTTTGTGTTTCATTCTCCCGCTGGCACACAACACTTTTTGGTCAAACTGGGTTTGGTTATGTGTGACTTTGCTGTTGTGCAGATGCATAATGTTTGCCCTGTATGCTGCCTGACATCCCCAACACTTAACAGCTGACACAGAGCTACACTGACAAAAGGTTTTTGACATGAGGACCAGCACTGCACTCATTTATATACAAAGGTCCTGGGCAACACTTTACAATAATAACATAGTAGGTAAATATGAGTAGCCAACTACTAGTTAACCATAACTTAACCAACAGATAAAGTTAGTATTGGTTATAAATGTAGTTTGTTGACTTGTGGTTGACAAATGATTAACTAGAAGTTAGTTATACATTAGTAATTATTTACTAGTAGTTTGTTTATTATTTTTTATCTTTTAATTGTTCAATATTTGTTCATTGTTTGTTAGTCTTAACCAGAAGTTAATTTCTAATTTGTTAATGTTAAGAAGAAGACACTTATTCTTTCCTTAATGATAGCTAGTAGTTAGTTAATCATTTATTAATGGATAACTAGTAGTTACTCATTTGTCAATGGCTAACTAAACTTGGCACAAAAACTAAGGAAATTAGTGTTTGGTTAATTATTTCTTTGTTGTAAAAATACTTGGTAATAAATCTTATACCATTGGAAAGCCTGTTTATTTCTCATTTAAATGGTGCCAAATTTTTAAGGAACATACATTTGTGGGATGAGCAGCAGAGCTGAGTATGTGGGTTGCGCCCATGAAAAGTTTGCTAAATCTTCTCTACCAATGCCAAACAGCTGATTCTGCCATTGACTCTTGTTTGGTGTTTGGTGGATTGGATGACTGAAGTTTGAAGAAACAAGACATATTAGCAATTTAACAATTTATTCATTCAACAAACAGGAGCCTCAGTAGCATGTGGAAAAACCACACATGGTCACAACAGCCTGGCTCCTCATTTTCATGCTCGTCACCAGCCTGGTTGCACACTGCTGTGGGATGGCATCCCATTCTTCAACCAGCTTTTGTCGCAAGTCAGCCAACATGGTTGTGTTGGTCACTCTGGCATGAACAGTACGCCCAAGCTGATCCCACAAGTGTTCAATGGGGTTGAGGTCAGGACTGCTGGCAGGCCATTTCATCCTCTCCACTCCCAAATTCTGGAGGCAGTCTCTGATAAATCCTGCTCTGTGGGGGGCGAGCATTGTCATCTTGGAGGATAGAGTTCGGTCCCAGACTGTGGAGATATGGGATTGCCACTGGTTGCAGAATCTCATCTCGATATCTCTCTGCATTGAGATTGCTTCCAATGATGACAAGCCCCATTTTTTCAGTGAGGGAAATGCCACAGCAGGGGCAGTCTGTTCCGGATCGTCTGGGCAGAGAGCCGTCGGCCATATCGTCCTGCAAACCTTGACTGCAAATCTGTAGAAGACAGCCTACAGTACCTAAGTTATGAGAGGGTAAGGAAACAGTCTTCTTGGGGTGTCGTCTTCTTGGGACTCCCACTTCTGTCTCTGACATCCCCGTTATAAGGAACGTGGCCTTCAGTTTGGAGATGGAACTAGGACTCACTCCAAACAATGCTGCAACCTGGTTTTGCGGAACACAAGCGTAAAGTTGCCTTATTGCACGGGACCTATCCAGATCAGTCAAACGTGGCATGCTGATTCTTGGAGCAGACACCTACTGACCACTGTAGCACCCGGGGTACCAGAAGCTCAAAACAAAAGTCAATAGCAACAGCAAAATAAGCTGTTTGGCATTGGTAGAGAAGATTTGGCAAATTTTTCATGGGTGCAACCCCCATACTCAGCTCTGCTGCTCATCCTACAAATGCATATTCCTTACAAATGTGGCACCATTTAAAAGGGAAATAAACAGACTTTCCAATGGTATAAGATTTATTGCCAAGAAGCATTGTTACAACAAAGAAATAATCAGCCAAACACAAATTTCCTCACTTTTGTGCTAAGTTTAGAAGTTATTGACAATAGTTGACTGGTAGTGAGTAGCTTATTTGTTGATTTCATTGGCTACCAAGTAGTTCTTAATTCATAATGGTTAACTCTTAGTTAGTTACTCATTCCTTGTATTTAACTAGTAGTTACTTACTCATTTCTTAATAACTGACTAGTAGCTAGTTACTCACTCTTTATTGTTAGCTATTAGTAAGTCATTAATTTGCTCATATTTAACTAGTAGTTAGTTACTCATTTGTTTATGTTGACTAGTAGTAAGCTACTCATTTTTTAATGTCTACTAGTAGTAAGTTACTCATTTGTTTATGTCGACTAATAGTAGGTTACTCATTTGTTAATGTCGACTAGTAGTTACTCATTCTTTATTGTTAATTTGAAATCAGTCATTAATTTGTTTATGGTTAACTAGTTTTAGATCACAATTGGAATAGCAATTTAAATGGAAACAGTTTTATCTGGATTGGCTTCATGTTTGATTTATTTAACAGAAACCCGACTTTCAGCCATTATAAGCAAATACATTTTTTGTTAGACACATTGTCCTCAGTTGATTCTTGATGAAATCTGCAGTTTTTGTGCTAACTTACCACTTCATAATCTTTGAGAGTGTAATTTCCCTGGCTGAGAATCAAATAAACAAAACACCTGTTTCTTGCCTGTACTTTCTACCAATCAGGATGCAATAACTATTAGCAATAAACTCAGTGATGGGCATCACAGCAGCCCCAGATATTTGTGGCCAGAATATCTCAGTTGTCCTTTTGTGGCTAGCAGCCAAGGCCACCCATAAGGGGGGATAGAAAGAAAAGCTTTTTGGGGCCCAGCAAATGGGGGCCCACAGAGGTCAGGAAAAATCATGGTCCACTGAAAAGCTTATCTGTAATAACCATATTTAACATTTAATCTAAATAATAACCAGTCTTATCAAAGCAACAATATCAATTTATGCTGTTTTACTGTAAAGTCTTTTTTCAATGTAAACTCCTTTTATTCAAAACAGAACTGTTTTTTTTTTTGGTAATGTTAACAATGTGGATAGGCACACTGATAAAACATTTTTTAGAAAGTTATGTCAGACTTCCTGGCTAAGCAGATGTGCACAAACATCAGGAAAGGTTGACTGAGAAAGTAGTGGAAAGTAGGTATAGAGTGGGAATAATGGGTTAAAAGTAGAAAAATGGGCAGAAAGCCAAAAAAAAAAAAAAATTGGCTGGAGTGCCAAATGAAGTTGTAAAAATTGGCGTGAAGGGGTTAAAGCAATGAAAATAGGTCAAAATTAGCAAGAACTGGTCAAGGGGAAAAAATGTGTTAAAACGTTTAAACAAAAATTTTAACATAAGCAGATAAATGATGAGAAGGGGTCTAAAAGCGGCTTGAAAAAGTAATTTGAACAATAGTTTGACACACTTTTCAGCTCCAGAATGAGGTACAGTCATGGAAGAAAGTATTGGCAACCCTGGAATTTTTCCAGAAAATACACCATTTCTCCCAGAAATTGTTGCAATTTCAAATGTTTTTGGTATACATGTTTGTTTCCTTTATGTGCAATGGAAAAACACAAAAAAAGCAGAAGAAGAGAGCCAAAATTGACATAATTTTACACAAAACTCAAAAAATGGGCTGGACAAAATTACTGGCACCCTTTTAAAACTGTGGGTAAATCATTTTATCTCAACCATTGTGTTGTGTGCCTGTGTGTGTCACACCAAGCATGGAGAAGAGTAAGAAGAGCCCAGAATTGTCTGAGGACTTAAGAAACAAAATTGTGGAAAATATGAACAATCTCAAGGTTACAAGACCATCTCCAGATTATAATCAAGAAGTTTATAACCCATGGAACTGTGGATAATCTTCCTGGATGTGGACGGAAGAGAAAAATTGACAAAGGAATGCAACGTAGGATAGTTGGAATGGTGGATAAACATCCTCAGTCAACTTCCACACAAATTCAGGCTGTCCTGCAGACTCAGGGTGCAAAAGTGTCAGCTTGGACGATACGTTGTCATCTGAATGAGATGAAGCTCTATGGCAGGAGACCCAGGAGAACCCCACTGCTGACAAAGAGACATTAAAAAGCCAGACTGGAGTTTGTACCTGAGTAAGCCTCAATCCTTCTGGGAGAACATTTTGTGGACAGATGAGACTAAGGTAGTTCTACTGTTTACAGAAAACGGAACGAGGCCTACAAAGAAAAGAACACAGTACCTACAGTCAAACATGGTGGAGGTTCAAAGATGTTTTGGGGTTGTTTTGCTGCCTCTGGCACTGGGTGCCTTGACTGTGTGCAAGGAATCATGAAGTCTGGGGACTATCCAAAGATTTTGGGCCACAATGTAGGGCCTAGTGTCAGAAAGCTGGGTCTGCATCAGAGGCCAGAAGGACAATGACCCCAAACACACCTCAAAAAGCACCAAGAAATGGTTGGAGACAAAGCACTGGAGAGTTCTGAAGTGGCCAGCAATGAGTCCCTAAATCTCACTGAACACCTATGGAGAGATCTGAAATAGCTGTTGCAAGAAGGCATCCTTCAAATCTGAGAGACCTGGAGCAGTTTGCAAAAGAAGAGTGGTCCAAAATTCCAGGTGAGAGGTGTAAGAAGCTTGCTGATGGTTATAGGAAGCGATTGGTTTCTGTTATTTTTTCCCAAGGATGTGCAACCAAATACTAAGTTGAGGGTGCCAACAATTTTGTCCAGCCCACTTTTTGAGTTTTGTGTAAAATTATGTCAATTTTAGCTTTTTTCTTTTGCTTTTTTGTGTTGTTCCAATGCACATAAATGAAATAAACACGTGTATACCAAAAACATTTGTAACTGCAACAATTTCTGGGAGAAATGGTGTATTTTCTGGAAAAATTCCAGGGGTGCCAATACTTTCGTCCATGACTGTAACTGTTATCCAGGACGCCAGTACCAATGCTCCTGATCCAACACACATGTATTGATATAAATAAATCACAATTTGGGAGGACCCATTTACTGGGATTTTCAGGGGCCCAGACAATTCTGTGGGCTGTGGGCAAACTCTCCCGTGTCTGGTTTGATCTAAAGGTCATACATAGATGTTAGTATCAGTGCCTGTTTCATAACCAGTAAAAAAAAAACTCCTCACACACATTTGCTTTAAAAGTATTTGCAAACATCTCAGTGCTCTGTCATTAAACTCCTTTCAAGTAGACTGAAAGTATACATTTTAAGACAGCAGCAGCAGTAGCTGTAAATTCAAGATGGCAATCATTCTGTCAAAGGAAGTGTTACACTTTTTGAACAGTGCGTATGTTATTTTGACTGAAACGCTTCATATATCTTTTAGTAAATGCCAGTTTTTGTCAGTGCAATAGATGGAAATAGCTCATAGTCAAAATGTTGGCTGGCTTGTTCCCATTCTCTCCCTGCAGGAACCGTGAACCACAAAAGACACAAACAGGTACAAGGCAGAACTCAAGGGAGATGAATTTCTATTTTCCTCAGCCCAGGAAAGATACTCGCATTGCTTTGTGAAAGGCGCATAAAACTTGACGAAATTTGTCACTGCTGGGAGACGTTCCCAAACCTGATGTTACGGCCTAAAAACAATCGACTTGCTTTGCTTCACTCCTTATGTCTTTTGTTTATTACTCCTGTTTGTTACAGAAAATTAGAATGTATCAATTAGCATAATATGCTGAAGATGTCTCAAGTGATAACAGCCAGAGGTGCAGTTGGCATGCCTGCTTCCTCTAAAACCATTCTGTTTTGTGTTTTTTTTTTTTTTTATTATTATTATTTTGGGTCCTCAGAGGGACATGAAAAGTCATGCATCCTTTCAGGCTAAACCTTACGTAACATTACCTCTACCTTCAGCGGTACGTGCTGCACACACATAATCAACAACAAAAACATTAACAGCAAAGGTGAAAATAGTCTGGCCAAAGGGAGGGGGGAATTTTCACAAGCAAATTATTCCTCCAGATCCTCTGCTCATTAAATTATTCTGACAAGAATTACGCAACATGCCTCAATAACTTATGTACATTTTCTCTTTGGCACACTCTTTTGACAAGCATCCGGCTTGTTTTTGGCTGTCCTAGCGACAGGCACAGGGTCAAATCAAAGGCAAACACCAGGGCGTGTGAGCGAAGAGAGACAGAGGGAGAGAGCAATAAGCAAAGTGACTGTTGTGTTTATTCATCATGCATCAGAGGAAACTAATGAGGACCTGCCAGTCCCTGTAGCTCTGCTGGCTTTCATTGGACCATCTGGCATTTACACCACAGAGTCAACTAAGCCACTTAAAACCTCTTTCTACCCCTACAACCTCAATTTTTTCTTGCCTTCTCAGCCTTTTTCTCAATGACGTTGCTATACATCCGTAGCAGGGATTGTAAAGGATGGATGAGAAGATGTTACATAAGGGAAGGCAGGAGTAAGAGGTAGATCATGTAAGAAAGTCTAGAGATGAGGAGACGTGGGAAAAGAGAAGATTACCATTCCCCAGTTGCTGCTTATTGAGGGGTAGCTGTGTGGGTGATTGTAAATCCATGCTGTTCTCAGTAACACCAGGATTACACACCCAGCAGGACCTAATCTATGTGCTAAACATCTGCCTCTGATGACACACATGCATGCACGCACGCACACATGCATGTACAACCCTCTCATGACCACGGCTGTTACAGATGCAGTCAGTGTCTCAGGCAATTCCATTGCATGTATTATTCACGAATACTTTAATCTTGCAAGTATAATCAGACCCAATATGCCTACACTGCTAAAACAAGGCAACAGGGATATGGGAATTGTGTTGGATGGGGTCACGTCCATGTATGACAATATGAATTCACATCAGAGAGTGGCCCTCAGCAATGTGTGACGGCGTAGCTGGGGTTGTGCACCCTGCCTCCCCCATCACTCCCATCCCCCTGCTGTTGTTATAGATGATTACTGAGGCCGTCCTCTGGCATATGCCTGTATGATGGCGACGTGTGACAGGGTGACTGACTGCTCTGCTGCATCCGTCATGCCATTTATTGGATTTTTCAGTGTGTGATGAAAGTACATACATGTTATTGGATTTTGCCACAACTCCACTGGTATTGAACTGTATTATATAACATTAAAAAAAACAATCATTTATTATACTCACTTGAACACCATATTCTTTCAGTCTCATCGATGCTGTTTGAATGTTTAAATGCTGTGCTTCAGGTTTCAAATTGTCAAATAAACACAATATGACATGATCATTACTTTGGTGCCTCTCAGTTTATCAGTAACCGAGCTAAGATGAATGGGTGAAATTCATCTATCCATCAATTTTCTTCTGTTTATCCAGGGCTGGATCATGGTGGCAGCAGGCTAAGCAAGTCAACCAAGGCATCCCTGTCCCCAGGGATGTTTTTCAACTCCTCCTGGAGGATTCAGAGGTGTTCCCAAACCAGATCAGAAATCTTCTCCCAGTTGGACAAGCCCAGAAGACTTCCACAGAGATTCAACACAGTTATTCTGAAACTAAAACCAGGCCTTGGAGGAGTTACGTTGTTGATCCATTTTTGGCTGAACGCTGGGGTCAGCCGTACATATGGGGGGTGGCTGACTGACTGAGTGGGTGACTATACTTTCAGAGAGTTACGGAGGAAATGGTTAGTTGTGTGTGTGGTTTTATGCAATGGCTACTACTGGAGTGATTAGCATGGACTTAGCCACAGCAGCAGTTTTGCCAGAACTGGACAACCTAGTCTTTTTTTAAGTTTCTATAGAATTTGATTATTAAAAATGACTTCTTGTGGCCCACCTTTAGCACTGCACAGTTAGAAAAATGATGCCAAAGCTGGTCAAGAGACATGCAACAACATCTTCTCTGCCAAGACAAGCTTTCGGTGTGGCTCTATGCTCTGGTTATAAAAAGAAATGTGGTCCAGTTCTGATTGAACTGCTGCTTTCTTACAGCTACATCTAAGCTAATGGCTACTGTGGCAGCAGCCATTGGATACACCGGCAGACCCCACCCGTAACGATCCCAAACATATGCCGACTAGGCAGCAGACTAGGAGAAGAGTGAAAACTAGGGCTGTCAAAATTAAAGAGTTAATGCAGATTAATCCATCATCATGATTAATCTGCTTAAAAATTTTAACGCAATTAAACCATCTACAGCGCAGAATGACTCAAAATCTGTTGAGCATTCTGCCGCACATGTGCAAATGGGCCATTAATCCGGTGGTGACCAACCAACTCATTATGGGAGACGCTAAACAGCACGTTGGCCCTCTTGATGGGAAATGTGAGCACCAAAAAAACCAAGACAGAACCAAAATATGGCCTAGTTGAACTTGTAGTTGAATAGCCCTGGCATATTCCCTTCTTTCCTGAGTCTGTTTGCTTTTGCAAAATAAAACTTGATTAATATAGACTAAAAATTAATGATATTTAATCATGATTAATCTAAATTAACCCACAGCAACCCTGTGATTAATCTGATTAAAAATTTTAATCGTGTGACAGCACTAGTGAAAACATATTTTCTGTCACAGAAAGCTTTCAGTGTTTCTCTTTGCCATTGTTTTAATAAAGACATGTTGGCCAGCTCAGACAAAACTGCCTCTGTGGTTAAGTTCATGCTAATCATTCCACTAGAAACCACTGTTGACTACTCACACAACTAACATTTTCCCCAATAACTATCTCAAAATCATGGCGAAGCAGGTCGCCAGAAGAGCGAACACATCTTTCACATTATGGAAAGCTTTTAGGGTTGTTGAAATTCATTATTTCATACGGAAATGTGGCCCAGTTCTAGAAAAGTTGACGCTATGCTAAAGGTACATCCCATCCCATCGCCATTCTGAGAAACGTGGATCATCCACTTCATATCTACCTCAATGAGCAAAGAAACAACAGTGGTGGACAGCTCCTATGCCTGCTCTGCAGGACAGAAAGATTTAGAAAATCTTTTATACCATCAGCAATTAGACTGTATAATTCTTAAGTAAACAGATGAGACTCCCGGACAATTGAATTTCCCTTTGGGGATAAATGAAGTTCTTGTATTGTAGTCTTGTATTGTAGGTAATCACTGCACTGGAGGCAGCCATTCCAGATGGCTTTGAGCACAACTAAACCACGCCCTTAGAGCAACTCTGTGTGTATGGCTCTGAAAATACAGTCCCTCAGTCAGTCAGTCAGTCAGACACATACAGACCCATTTGTAAGGCTGACCCCAGCAGTCAGTCAAAAAGGGTCAGATGCCATTATTGACTGCCCTGTTGACAAGGATTCTGCTATTTTATTGGTAAGTTTGATTGATGTTTAAGTTAGGAGAAGGCGGAGGCTGTCAAAATGAGGAAGAATCTACTATGACATTGCCAGTGCTGTGTGTCATTATCTGTCAGCATATTTTGGTTTCAACTTTGTACAACAGGAGTAGGTGAGGGCACATTGTTTATCAATATACACTGTCACTGCTTCCGAGGTCATATCTATGCTTGACAGTACTAACAGATATGAAAGGAAATAAATAGAATTCTGCCAACACACTATGAACATGTATGCATCCAAAATATTTAGTATTTAATGCAGAACTATCTAATTTGGGACAGATTAACTTAAACATTCCACTACTACCTTGCTAACATAAATGTTTGATACTGATTTATGATACAAAAGTCAAAAACATCAACTTTTCATTCAACATTTCTACTGGCTATTGCACGTTTGGCACGTTTGCTTGTTAGGCTGGCTAGTTTTAGCATTTTTGCTTACATCAGGGCCATGAGAAAAACCTAACTTCCCAGCTAACAGTTAAGAAATGGCCTTGCTAATGAAGTTAGCAAGTTATGAAGTAACACTTATCCTTTTACAGTATATGGACTCATGTATTATGATTTTAGAAGGTAAGTGTTCAAAAGCCTTGTTTAGCTGTTGTGTACTGATTATTAGTCTGCAATCAAATGTGATTAATTAAAATCATGTCACTATTTCAAAGGAGACTTTCACTATCCAATGTATTTTCAGTGGCTGATAAAAAGAGAAGCTGTAAAATGTTAATAATGCTTCATTTTACCAGTGTTTACAGAGTTTGTACAAATACAACAATGTAGCCAATTAAGATCTTGCTATGTTAAGTGTGACATCAGAGATAAATGGCCTTTGTGTGAATAATTTCTTTGTTTAAAAAGATGTTTTGTCTTTTAACAGACCACACAGAGAAAACGCTGACTCTCACTGGCTCGAGCTCCGGTGCTGATTTTGCAGGGTGGTCAGTGTTCCTCTGATGGCCTTATTCAATGCTTCCCCTTTTGTGCTCCTGTAAAGAAATGCTGCCTAAAACAGAGGTGAGACAAAGACAGATCAGAATGCAGCTGAGTAATTTAGTTAAATCAGGAGACTCCAAGCTCTGCTTGTTATCTGCTCCAGCACTGAGAATTGGTTCGTTGTCACCCTTGAGATTGCTGAGATCTGATTTTGGTGAGAAAAGAGGCGTGCTCTGTTTTGTTCTCTGATCATTGGAGGGGGAGGGAGGTTTATGCATGCCAGCAGAATGAGTGTCTAGAATTGCTGAAGTTGCCACAACTGTACGATTATTATAAGGTGTTTGCTGAGGCGTGTGAGCATGAAATGCCTGTGGTAGTAACCTTTACAGTCCATCTGATGACAAACCTACAAGGCAAATGTAAAGCACTAACTCTGGAAAGAAAATCTTTTTTTTTCTATCTTAGAATGCTTTGCCTGACACTAACATTTGAATTGAAAAGAATTTTTAAAATGGGAAAAGTACAGTTGGAATTAATAGCTGCTGCCTCTATGGGTGTCTTTAGTGCCAGCTTTAATAAAAAAAAAGTGGAAATCTACTGCCAGAAATTCTAAGTAGTTTCCAGTTTGTGCAAATTTTGTTTGCCATTACTTATTTTAGAGCCTTTTCCATTAAACTACATGATGTACGGTTCAAGCCCCTGCCACAATTGTCAGAAAATGACAAACTCAGTGTACAATAGAGGCAATGGCCCATAACAATCACCAATCCAGCAAATGTCCAAAATGTCATACGAGATCCAATCTACATCTCTTAAGAGGAGACATACATCCCTATTCATACAAAAGGCCTTTTATGCAATAAAAAATGTTCATTGCTCTTCATCAATAACACATTTAACATGTTTTCTGTTATTTGCACCCCAAAAAATGTTATGATGAATGAATAATTTGTAAGATGTGTAGGTATGAAGGGCCATACATTGACAGTGCCTTTTCCTGGAGAGGTCCTGTAGTCCTTTTCTAAAGAAGTCGTCAAACAGTCATTGAGAGGTGATTTATCTTGTGTTTTAGAGCATTTCCTGATCAGACAAAGCAAGTGCAGAAGTAGCAGAACTGCCTTTAACTCAAAGCAAATTTCTATTACTATGGTTTTACTGTAGTCCACAGCCGTCCTGGCAGTTATGTGCTGATGCTCTTGGCACAGCAGCACTCAGAGCTAAATGCTTATGTCAGTCATTAGGATTCATTATGTAAGGACTGCCAATCAATTCCTGGCAATCCATCTTGCGGGTTTAAAGACATTTCTTTGAGGGGGAAAAAAAAACTTCAACCTTTTGTTGGCACTACAGTAAAGATTAGAGGATCATAAGGGTCAGGGGGTTTGTCTAAGAGAGCAAAAATCTTCAATAGTTGCTGAGAAACTGAGTCTGACTCAGGGCCAAAAAAAGCTGGATCTGACTAATAAACAGACCAGCTTTGTCACCCACAAACCACAAGAACTCTTATAATTCAAAGAGATATTTTTCTGTTATTCATCCATTCTGAGCTATGTTTGAGGTACTTGTTAAGAGTATGTTTATAAGCAGCAGGAGTTGTGTTCAGTGGCATTTTTAAGGAGGGAGCGGCCCAAGGATACAGACAGGCCTTCCCACAGATCCCTGACAAACCCAGTGAATGGGCCCTCCAGTTGTGATTTATTGATGATATGTTTGTATGCGTGTTGGATCAATAGCATTGTGCTACTCTTGGTGCCACTTTTCATCAATTTTGCACACGTTTTCTCCCCATTTTGCCACTTTTGTCACTGCCAATATTTTACTGCTGTTAACCCAATTTTGCCACTTTATAAATGTTTTGCCATTCTTAAACAATCTTTGCCAATCTTCAGCTGTTTTTTATTCCTATATCACAACCTATTGTTGTGCCTATTGTTGCCTCAGTTAACCTTTTATCAGTGAATGAATGAATGTTTTATTTTGGTTATTTACATGTTGATAAAAAACTCAACTCCCTTTCCCCACTTTTTGTGCCCATTTTTGCCTCTTTTGATTCCATCCATCCATCCATCCATCCATCCATCCATATCCACTTATCTGGAGCCAGGTCGCAGGGGTAACAGGCTAAGCAAGTCAACCCAGATGTCCCTTTCCACAGTGACACTCTCCAAATCCTGCTGGAGGATACTGAGGCCTTCCCAGACCACACAGGATATGTAATCCCTCCAGCAAGTTCTGGGTCTTCCCCGGGTTCTCCTCTCAGCTGGATGTGCCCAAAACACCTCTATGGGGAGGCAGCCTGGAGGCATCCTGATCAGATGCCTGAACTACTTCAACTGGCTCCTTTCGATGCAAGTAGCAGCAGCTCTACTCCTAGCTCCCTCAGAATGTCTGAGCTCCTTACCCTATCTCTAAGGCTGAGCACAGCCACCCTTCGGAGAAAACTCATTTTGGCCGCTTGTATCCACGATCTCATTCTTTTGGTCATTACCCAGAGTTCATGACTATAGGTGAGGGTTGGAAGGTAGATTGACAAGTAAATTAAGAGTTTTGCCTCTTGGCTCAGCTCCCTCTTCACCACAACTGTCCGGCACAATGCCGCAATACTGCTGATGCTGCGCCAATCCGCCTGTCAATCTCACGCTCCCTTTTTACCCTCACTCGTGAACAAGAACCTAAAATACTTCCTCACTTGGGGCAAGGACTCCGCCATTTACCGGCACAGAACCATGGCCTAAGATTTTTTTTTTTTTTTTGATAATATATTTTTTATTGGTTTTTCAACAACAGAACAAAATCACCAGCTCAGACATAACGTAGCACAGATCTATCTCAGTAGAAAGAATGATCAAAAGAATGGCCTCAGATTTTGAGGTGCTGTCTCTCATCCCAACCACTTCACACTCAGCCTCAAACCGTCCCAATGCCTGCTGGAGGTCCCCAGCCGAGGAAGCCAACAGAACCACATCATCTGCATCAAGCAGGGATGGAAATCTTGAGGTCCCCTAACCAGAAACCCTCCTCCCCCCAGCTGCACCTTGAGATACTGTCCATGAAAATCACAATCAGAATCGGAGACAAGGGGCAACCCTGGCGGATGCCAAAACGCACCGGAAAGTGTCCGTCTTTGTGCTGAGGATGCGGACACAACTCTCACTTTGGTCATACAGGGACCTGATGGCTCGTCTCAGCGGCCCCCGGGACCCCATACTCCTGCAGTACCCCCATATGACCTCATGAGGGACACAATCGTAGGCCTTCTCCAAGTCTACAAGCCTCTTTTAACAGCAATTCAAAATTTGTATGCCCATTTTTGCCACTTTTAAATTATTTTTTGTTATTTGTAACCCCTTTTTACAATTTTTTTCTGCCTGTTATGCCACTTCAAACCCATTTTGCCAGTTCCCACCTTTTTTTTAACCTCTATTGACTCATTTTTGAAACTTTTAACCTAGCTGTTTTGTCACTTTTTAATTCTTTTTCTCCACATTTTCTGGCCATTTTTCCCCTTTTACCTATGTTTTTGCCTCTGTTAACCAATGCAAGCCAATTTTTACCCATTTAAGTTCTGCTTTAAGAAGAGGGTTTTAGATTTTGAAGGTTATATTCTATGACATAAACAAATAAAACAGATATTTGTTGTTTGATAAGAGCTGTTAATGTTCAGGTCATTAAAAAAGAACACAGTTTAACTTTGCATTGGGCCATGATTTTTCAGACCTCCATGGGCCCCCAGTTTAGTGGGGCCCCTGAAAGCTCTCCCTTTTATCCCCCTTTTGGGAAGCCTTATGAGCAGATGCTAAGCTACATATTGCTATAAACAGGTTTGTCTGTATCACTTTATCTAGCCAACATTAATTAAAAAATAACTGAAAAAATTGTTGAGATGAATGTATGCTACACAGAGAAAATTCTGTCAGATAGCTGCACTTTTTTAGCACTACTCTGACTGCAGCACATACGTATTCCTGCTCTTGCAGTGCACTGATCAGCTTTTTGAGTCTATATGATTTTTATTATGTAGACTGATAGTTAATGTGACTTTTTAAATAGCACAAATGTTTATCCAGCTGTAGCACAGTACTGGCTATAAATTTTGTAAGTTTTGCACAATTTCCTCCTCAAAAACTTAAAAATAGTGTGTTTTGATCAAGTAACATGTTGTGTGGACCTGAGGCTGTGTAATTAATCAATAATTAATAGCTTTAAAATTACTTTGAAGATAAATTTCCATTTGGCCCTTCTGGTTTCCATCTTGATTTATGAAATTTTGTCTGTAGTCCTGATCAGTGCTACAGGCGGAGGCATAAGATATCTGTTGCTCTAGTGGAGGAGTGCTTCTACTCAGTGGCATCCAGATGGAAAAATAAGCCTTGGAGAATTTTCTCATGCACATTAAAATGATGTTAATTTGGTACAAGGGGCTCTTTCTATGGTGACGTATACCAAAGAAATCTCTTTTTCCACCCCAGTGGCCACTGCAGAATTCTTGACTATGATTGACTGGCATGACTTTGAATCAGTGGTTCTTAACTTTATCAGAGGAATGACGTACACTTTAACCTTTTTTTGGTCAGTGTTGCAGGCTGCTTGTAGCTCCATGGTACATTTTCTCTTGTGAGTTTTTGAAATAGAGTTCTAGTATCTTCAATTTGAAGCTAAAGCCTGATATACACAAAGATTTCTAAAATCTTAACAAACACAGCAACATAAACTTAGCACAAAAAGTAAGGAAATATTTTTAGAGATTATTTCTTTGTTCTAACAGTGCATCTTTACATTAAATCTTACACCATTTGAAAGCCTGTTTATTTCCCTTTTGAATGGTGCCACATTCGTAAGGAACATGCATTTGTGGGATGAGCAGCAGATTGGTGGGTTCTGCCCCTGAAAAAATGTCCAAATCTTCTCTGCCAATGCCAAACAGCTTGTTCTGCTGTTGCTACTGATTCTTGTTCTAAGCTTCTGGTAACCTCAGGTGCTTACAGTCAGGCATCTGATTGGCCAGGAGGCCTGCCATGACTGTCTTTCATCTTCAGGCCCATTTGTATTGGTGTCAGCAACATGTGTACTGGAACCTGGAATGTGGAGGAATATTTGTGATGAGTCCAGATTCTGCCCACGGCAGTTGGATCATAGGGTCAGAGTGTGGAGAAGACATGGAGAATGCTATGCTGACAGAGTAAAGGCCCAAACATACTTGGGCAGAACGTACATGGAATGGACGCCGCGGAGGTCCGCACGGACTCAAAGCAGATGTCTGCAAGGCCCGTGCGTGCAAAGCTCAAATTTTACGACTGCTCCGCGTACTGGTGTCACACAAAACACTGCTCGGCATGCATTTTTCACATTGACCCGCATTAAATGTGACACCGACCTGCATTTCACACTTATTTTTCCATGTCAATACTTATCATGTCCTTCACCAACATGGCATACTCCCCTTCCTCGTCTCTTGTGGCATTTAAGGGCCGTACATACCACCGTCTCTTAATTTAATTGCTTTGCAAAGCCAGCAGGCAGAGCAGCTCCTCTTCCTCATCGTCAGTGTAGGACGCCATGACAGAAAAAATGTAAACAATGTGCAAGGATTGTGGCAAATGTAGGATTTAATGGAAATTTCACAGGAAACTACTACACGGCAGTGTGTTCGACAATGGAAGCTCTGATGACTGCAGACATTCGGCGCGGAGCCCGCTCTGCTCACAGTACCCTTGAGTATCTTTGGGTCTTAACATCATTTGGTGGAGGCCGTGTGATGGTGCTGGGGAGCATCTCTCTCACTGGAAAGATGAGGTTGTCATCAATGGAGACAATCTCAATGCAGAGAGATACTGAGATGAGATTCTGCAACCAGTGGCAATCCCATATCTCCACAGTCTGGGACCGAAGTCTATCCTCCAAGATGACAATGCTTACCACTACAGAGCAGGGTTCATCAGAGACTGCCTCCAGAATTTGGGAGTGGAGAGGATGGAATGGCCTGCTAGCAGTCCTGACCTCAACCTCATTGAACACTTGTGGGATTAGCTTTGGTGTGCTGCTTGTCCAACACAACTATGTTGGCTGACTTGCTACAAATGCTGGTTGAAGAATGGGATGTTGTCCAGCAGTGTGACCAGGCTGGTGACCAACATTAGGAGGAGATGACAGGCTGTTGTGGCTGTGTATGGTTCTTCCAAATGCTACTGAGGCTCTTGTTTGTTAAATGAACAAATTGTTAAATTGCCAATATGTCTTGTTTCTTCAGACCTCAATCATCCAATCCACCACACCAAACAAGAGTCAATGGCAGAATAAGCTGTTTGGCTTTGGCAGATTTTTAAATGGGCGCAGCTCACATCATCAGCTCTGCTGCTCAGCACACAAATGCAAGTTTCTTATGAATGCAGAACCATTTAAAAGGGAAATAAACAGGCCTGTAAGCTTTATTGTCAAACAACACCCAGACAACAACTAGAGTCAACTTTAGAACCATTGCTGACTTTGAGTGGAAGAGGAGAATCTGGTAGAAAATCCCACTAGTTATTTTGTGGTGTGTACCAGGCGTCTGAAACCTCCGTCAAATACTTCAGTGTTAGGTGCTTGATTAGATATGCAGTATAGAGTGAAATCAGACGGGGTGATAAGATGTTATTCATTCATGTATCTGAGCATACATATTCCAGGCCACCCCTGTATATGTCACTGGCACAGTTGGGACACTACAGTCAAGATGGCAAATCTAGTTATTACAGACAAGTACATCATACTACCTTACTTAAAAATAACAAATGAAATTTTACAACAAAAACAACTAGCCTAGGGCACAGATGGCCTAGTGGTGGTTCAAGTCTGGTCTGTGGCTCTTTCACTGCATGTCTTTCCCCACTCTCTCATCCCTGTTTTCCTGTTTCTATTAACTGTCCTATTTCTTAAATAAAGACAGACATCCCAAAATAAATCTAAAAAAAAACCCAACTATCCCTTTAAAGTGATATGGTAACAAAGCTGCACAACATACTCTCCAACAACAGCAGCTCGCACAGTTTTCTTCAGTGCATATAGCACAGTAAGTTTTTAGTATATAGTTCAACAAAGCTATGGTTCACAAATTTCAATCATCACTGCAAGCCAGCATAATTAGAAGATATTAAAGTACTAACAAGCTGCAGTTATGCAGAATGCCCTAAAACCAGCTCCATCCTTCACCTAAAACCCTGTTTGTCATCTCTAAAGTGAGTTGCATAAGAACGGCTATCTTTGTATCTGTGACTACAATAGAAATGTGGTTACTCTTATTACACTGCATCCAAAGACTCTGGCAACAAAGAAGCAAACATTGTTAGAACTGCCAGGCTAGCTTTTTATTGTTTTCTTCACACCCTTTTCTCCATATTTTTGTTTTGGGGGTGCCATCTGGTAGTTTGAACCAAATTTCTCTGCTGAAGAATGAAAGAGCAGGCCAACAAAGATGAATCAATAACAATAAAACCATGCAGTCCCACAGAAAGAACACACACGGAGCAACTGTTATTGGTTCTTGTAAGGGATAGTGTTGATATCCAGTTATTGTTGCCAGTTTGTAGCAGCATCATCCCTTCTTTTATTCCCACAACAATGTGTTTTTCTTCCATAAGTGAGTGCTTTAAGATTACTGAATGCTCTCTCTCAGAGCAGACAAACACAGTAATAGATTCAAAAGTCTGTGGAGCATGTCCACTATATTCAGCAGCATTATCAGGCCTGTGCAGTTTTCAATTAGCAGATTTATGTTGTGTACTCTCAGTGCAATTGGTTTCTAGATGTGTGATATTGTTTTGAATTCATCCTGTGCGTGTCCCAGGAAGCTATTGAGTTTGTATTCAGTGTGTGGACACATGTGTGAGTGCGTTTGTGTGCCTGGCTGAACTCAGAGCCAGAACTGTCTGTCTCCTGGACATCACATCATGCCTGTGGAAGCCATCAACCAGCATCGAGGCTGACACTGGGCGGCTCTAATCTGTCCCTGCCACTGAGCTGGAGGGCATCTGCTGTAGCCGTATACGCAAGCGTGGCAGTGAAGAGTTAAACAGTGGCCTCAAAGTGTCACCACCACAGACAGAAACTGACAGTATCGATGACTTATAAATCCATTGGATCTAATGGAGAGTCCCACTGCACTGCTGCCACCAGTTACTCCAGGTTAAAGATGAATGGGATTAAGCTGCCACCTCCGCTTTTTCCTCACTGCACCATGCACAAAGTGAATCATGGTGCATAGCCCATGACTTCCTGTTGGAGGCATGCACATGCATTGCTGAGGGAAACTGGTTTAATCAATAGTGGATTAAGTCTGAAGTTGAAAGTCTACCATGCGATCAATCAGTCGATCAGTGGATTTGTATTTATACAGCACAAAACAGGAGCCAAACTAAGCACAAAGAAGGATGCCAACTGCTCACAGTGGCAGGGTGGTAGACTTCAGGTGAATGACAAGTTCTCTTGAAGATGAAAGATAAAGTATGGAAGAAGAAAAGCCTCAGGGCTCTCTTTAGGCACTCTCACTAGAGCCAAAGAAATAGTAAAAATACTTCATGAAGCCAGGGAGTTTATCGTAAAAACATAAACAAAAAGGAAAATCGCTGACTGGTTCAAACACACAGGGACTTCTTTGAGTAGAAATGATGAAGTCAACTAATATCATCAGCAGCCTGGAGGCAAAATTACACCAGAATTTAAATGTAAGCATAAATGACATGGGAAATGTGGGATTGAATATAGAGATGAAATTAAAACTTCTGGACACAATGCCCCATGTTTTATAAATCAATAATGGTCAACATAATTTGAACCCCCCCACCCCACCCCCACCCCAAAAAACCTCTTAATGTCAAAGGAAAACAGATTTGTACAATTTAATGTAAACTATAAATATTTTTTTATTTATTTAGATTTATTTATACTTTTACGACACATTAACAGTGCAAGGGCACCCTAGAGGGTAATTTCTCACATTTGTCCACTATGGGGGCACCCAGGGCACTTCTGCGTACCATAGGGGCATCCAAAAGAGCATGCTTGCAGACCACACACTGTAGAAAATATTGGACAAGGCCTGAGTGTCATCAGAGATTTGGTTACCAAAGGGGAGCTTCATTTTTCAACCATGGAGGTTGCTGCCTTGGCCAGAGTCATTGGTGACAGTCATCTGCCTGAAGCAGATCAGATGAAAAAATACATGGAGGAAGAGGCACTGACTCATGGCAATTATAATTCTGATAATACAGGCTTAGAATAACAATGCCAGTGATGATAGTAAGAATATGGGGTTTGTTCTAGCTGCAGATCCCAAATGCTCCCCCCATTGCAGCCCTTTGAATCAAAGGGGTGTAATTTGCCAGTTAAAGTTTTAGAATTTATTCACAACCAAAGTCTGCCAGTTACATTCAAGAAACAACCACACTGCAAACATTACAGACTAAGCAACAACAAATAAAACAGTAAAAGGGTCTGCTTTGATTAAATTGATAGACTTGTTTTAGAGGTAACAGTCTGTGAATAGAGGCTGACATTAGCTTCATTAGCTTTCGCCAAAGCTATAGGTTTACAAGCTATGAAGTTAAGGTTACTGTGTGAGTCAATCTAGCTATGTTAGCTTTAGCTAAAGCTAACAGAGGTAAAGTGAGCCACCATTTGCATAACTACTTCTAAAACAAGTCTGGCTTTAGCAATCGTAGCATGAACTAGGGGTCCTCAAACCCTTCAGCCTGCGACCCCCAAAACTAAGGTGCCAGAGAGTGGGGACTAAATACCTGAAGATGGTTGAAGTATAGTTGAGTACAGCTGTGAATATTTAAGAAAAGTTGTGTGCAGACTTACATTTGGAGGATTTTTTCTATACATTTCTTTGATTTCAGTATAAATCTAACCAAATGACCGTGTTTTATTTTACGTTTAACTAATTTAATGCATGTATATATACATTATTTTTTAAATGGGTAAAATATACAATTTGAAACTATTTAAAAGTATTCTTTGTTTTCTGGAAGGCATTTGACGACCCCCTTTCAAAATCTTGCAACCCTCATGTTGCGACCCCGAACATAGCTAATGTAGCTTTGTTTGCTTTAGCTACGTTAGTTATGTAGCTACGTTGCCTACGTAGCTAACATAACTGTCTGGGCTTTAGCTACATCAGTTGTGTTGCTATGTTATCTATAACATAGCTTTGTTAGCTTTAGATTTAGCTACGTAGCAATGATACCTAAGTGCCTTACGTAGCGAACATGATTTTTTAGCTTCATTAGCTTTAGATTTAGCTATGTTAACTACATAACCTACGTAGATTCTGTAGTTAACACAGCTTTGTTAGCTTTAGCCTTAGCTATGTTAGCTGCATTAGAGTGTTTTCTTAAAGGACAAGCTTCTTTTCTTGTAAGCAGTTCTGCTTTATCAAACATTTGTAATTAAATTTTGCAGGTCAGATTTTTTACTTTTGGTTTGTTGGTAGCCCAACCCTAACCAGAAGTTTAATCTGATTTTATTTTAAACTTTTTAGCATGTATTTCTGTTCTACCAGAGATGGCGTCTCACCATAGTGGTCTGCAAGGGGGGCGACTGTCAGACTGTCTGGAAAATCTGACCAATAGTGTGATCAGCTGATTAACATACTCAACACCATGTCAGCAGATGGCTGTTCAACACCAGTCTGGTTCTACTGAAGGTTTCAGCCTGTTTGTCCTCACCACTCTTACTTTGTGAAATATTGCCAAGTGTTTTTGCTTTTGCTGCATTATTATTGGGTTTTTAAGAGAAGGGGCTATACTTACTTTTTGTAAGGTGTCCTGACAGAACATTTATTCTGAATTGGCCGGTTCATACTGAATGAATGTTTCATGAACAGCCTAATGATGTAACTCCATCTGTTGTCGATTTCGTCAGGTTTCCTTTTTGTAAATTATGTGTGTTAACTCTGGGTTTGATAAGAAAAAAGTGTATGAGACAAAGACCTCCAGCAGATGTTCCCTCGCTCATCTGTGACAAATGCTCCACATCGGTCACAGCGCGCTGATTGGACTTCCCAGGCCGACCCACCGCTGTGTGCGCACTCAGAGCAACTCCGAGCATTGTGCCGAGATCAAAGCCAGATTCTGGGAAGTCATGCTGTGAATGGCCACGGGAAAACGAGGCAAATTTCTATTTGCACGCACTACCCGGCGTGGTGGCATGAGATGGGCAGAGAAAAATTGCAAAGACAGTTAGAACTGAGAGAAAAAAAAAAGAGAAACCCGAATCTGAGGTAAAACACATCCGAAGAAGAAGTGTTGACTGTGAGTGTGCTGATATCTTCACATCCTGCTGCGTGCCTCACTGAGGGCATCTCTCCGATATTAACCAGTGTACACTCTTAACGCGCACAGCCGGTTGCGTCGTAGATCAGCGCATGGCAAAGGGGATCAGGGACGGTTAGGGAAGGCGATTTGTTCATCCGTTTGCTCAGAGAATAGAAAATGAAATCAGATGGGCTCCCGAGGCGGTGCGTTGGTTTGACATTTTAGAGGAAGGACCTCTTTTTCAACGTGGGCGCGTGCAGACGGATGGGATTTAGAGATGTCAACCAGCGAGTCAGGAGCACCAGAGGAGGCTGGATTCCTAAAACATGAATGGTCCATCCTTCTTTCATAAAAATCTGACCAAACGAAAAACAATTCACATTTTTTCGCTAGATCGCAGCTTCTCAGGGGTGTGCGCAGCTTTTGTTGGGACATAGCTGGATGACTTTTGTGCGAAGACAAACAAAGAAGAGCCCATGTAACTTTATATAGGTCACGTGCGATCGCTACAGCATATCCAGTCACTCATATCACCTTTAAAAGAGGACTTGGGACGTGCGCTCTCGTGGAACTCCAGGTGCGCTTCATGTTTCGTCCAGGACACACCGGTACCGGCGGTACCTGTGGGACCTAGAAGGCTTAGCCGGGACTTAATAGCACCGACCGTCGGGGGGGGGCTGTGTGGCCAGTGATGCCGGACACATTCACTCTCATAAAGAACCGGACAGCATCAGAGCCACGGCTGGGGCAGCTGGAGCGCACACTGGCCACGGAGGGGAGCACCCGCCCAGCCTGGGTCATAGGAATCCTGGCCAGCGTGCTGATCTTCACCACGGTAGTGGACGTGCTGGGGAACCTGCTGGTGATCATCTCCGTGTTCAGGAACCGCAAACTGAGGAACTCGGGTAAGATCTGTTATGACAAAGATGATTTTGTGCACAAGTCTGATAGCTAGAGGGCACAAATATGATCTCATACTTTGTATAAAAGTCACACTAGCATGCTAAAATTGAGTTAAATTGCTAATGATATTAGCTCATGCATGAAGAAACTCCAAGGCTGCATCACATGAACTGACCCATAGACCTTTGGGTGCACTTTGCTCCAAAACAGACAGTCACCAATGATTCAAACAATCTTCTGATGTCATATATTGATTTTTAACAAGCTAATGAGTGCAAGCATGTGGGAAAGTGTATTGATATTTCGGTAACTTTTAAAAGAGCTCTGTGTGCATTATTAGGAGACTGTGGGATTGAAGCAGAAGAGTAGGAGTGAATTGAATATGGCTCTGATGCTATATTACTGCATTTTTTGTGTTCCTAAATTGACACCCTGCTGAATCTTGCAAGCTGATGATGTTTTATTTAATTATTTCAAAGTTGTAAACATTTATGGTGTCTCTAGTATCTAGGCTTTTTGTCATCTACATTATAGAGTAGAATTGTGAAGCCTTATTGCCACTGTACAATTCAACAATGATTTCATTGATTCTCCACTCAAAATTGCACAACATTCAGGCATCCAAAGTTGCATACAACTTGCAATCAAGTCCTGGTAACAACAAAGAGACATAATGTGCATTGCAGAATATATACTGTAAGTATATATGTATAAAGAGGCTACTCGCCACTCATGCACAGGCAGAAAAGAAGTTTTTAAGCACACAATTTCTGCTAAAGTGACAGTAAACAAGCTGCAAGATGCCAGCGTTCACCCTCAATCAAGCCACAGATTTTATTCTGGGCTTTACTTGTGGTCATGCTTCTTTTACAGTTGCTTATGGACTGGATTTTCCGTATCTGGCTCTGGTAAAAAGAAAAGGTTGAATTTAAACTCTGTTGTTTGAACCATGCCTCCTTATGACTCGAGATGTCAAACCGGCTTTATCCTCAACTTGACAACATTATCAGACACACCAGCAGCCTTAAATCTTGCTGCATCTCATGGTGACGGAGTTGGCTTGTGCAGCGACTTAGCCTGAACTTTAACATTTCAGAAAGTGTTTTGGATGTATCACTCCTAATCTTCACAACTTTAAACTTCAATAAGCTTATTTTATATTGGTCTGTTAGAACTACTGTGGCAGTCTTTGTGATTCTCTCTTGTGCTCTTTCTCTGTGATGTTAAGAGGTAGTCTGAATCACTGGCTGCACAAGAGCCATTTTATAGTGCTTTTTTTTATAAAGCTGAATGTAGCGGTGTTGATGAATCTATCCTGATGTGAATGTGTGAAATAATCAACGAGGCTTCATGCACCCACGGTGAATCATAATGCAAAATCATAAAGCATGGAGGAACTCTTTACTAACCCTTCGCTGCAGGTAAAAAATGTACTCCTGAAGTCATTCAGCTCACTGTAATGACAGTAAACCTCCTTCCAAGAGTTTTAATGAACTGTTGCATAGTTTTTATGCTATCAGTGAGCCGTCCATTCCCCTCTCTTCTGCATAATCCTCCTTTCGTTTACACAAATTATTTTCACCATGATGGAAGATTCTAAAACTTTCTGTGGAAGAAAAATAGGACCTGTCAAGAGGGATATCTGATAAAAACGCCACACTGTGCTGACCGTCTTCTTTCTGCTTTATCAAGCAACAATTAGAGGAGAAAAACATGCATTTATTTGCATATTTAACAACTGCATTTTTAAGTAAGACAGATGCAAGCATGAGTCTTCTGTCCTAATTAGTCGACACAAAACCCCAAGGATTAACCCAAACAACTATTTTCCTTTCATTTTAGACCACTATGAGACTCTCCTCGCAATCCCGCACATGAGGATGATTTTTTTTTTTCCCTTTTGTGTGAGAATTTTTTCATTTCAGTCAATTGGACTGAGTCATCACTGAAACATCTGAACACAACCCAGTCTAAGGAAGAGAAAGACTCCCACATTCTGCATCATCCTGGATTTTTTTAAAAACTAGAATTGCCTTGAACCGAGGTTATACGTTTACAGAAGCTGTGAAGAACTCGAAAAGTTTAGGAGTAAGAAATTGCATTTGTGAAAACGTAAGCAATACATCAAGGTTTTTTTTTATGTTTGTAGAAAAATCTACCAATGCCATTAAGGTCTTTATTTTGTTTATTTGTATGCATGTGGATGAAGAGCAAATTCATATTACTATCAAACACAAGTCTAACTGGAAAGGCATTATTCTGTTGTAACCAGCAAGACTGTTTACCAGCTATACTTTAATTTTTAGCCCATGAATACTTTAAAAATCTCTACAGAGGGAAGATTTGAAACCCTGGGAACACTCTTCTCAAAAATATGCTGAGTGCTCACAGGCGCAGTGTTTCCAACAACTGTCATAGTTTTCTCCCCTGGAGAATCTCCCAAAAAACACAAAAGAGTATTTAAATCCTCATGTAGGATAGAGTTTGGGTTAGAAATTTGCAAACAGTGTAAATTTGTGTACAGAGTTTTTTTCTGTCAGTTAACCCACAATGTAGACATTATATGACCTGTGGTCCTTAATGTAAACAACAACAATAATATTCTGCAGACACAAGCTACTTGCAAAGCATCCTGGGACAAAGCAGAAGGACATGTGAAATTCATCCATGAAACCAAAACAGAGGCTAACTGTTTGGAAAGTACACTGTACTGTGTGCTGTTTTGCTGAATAGAGTCCTGAGTTGAAGACAATACAGCATAGGAGATCAGTGCTACCACGGTCTGTAGAAAGGTCTCTATGTAGTGTGGATGGATTAAGAGGGGCTGCATGGCTGGGGTGGTTGAGCCTTAGACAATGCCAGCGGTTCCCACAGTAGGGGTCACAAGATACTGAAAAGGTGGTGAAAGTTTTTAAAAGTAGCAAAAATTGGTTTAAAGGGGCAAAAATTGTCAGAAAATTTGGTGAAACAGGATTTCAAAGTGGCAAAAATGAAACGAAGCCAGCGCGTTAGTTCAGTCAGTAATCTTGAAACAGTGATTCATACCTGACATGCATCTAAATCAAATCACATGACTCACATTCTCTGAATTCAGTGGTCTATTTAAGCTGCAAGATTTCCAGTCTCCTCCTCTGCTCTGCATTTGCCTGCTCTGCCCTGGATCAGCACTGTGCTCCTGAATGCAATTCTGAGGAGCTTGACCCAGACACCAATGAGAGGACTTGGAGTTGGCTATGAAGGGATGTAGGATGCACAGAGGAGCTGGACTTTGAGATATAGTGGAGGTGGCTGGGGTGGAGGAGGGTTGAAGCGGTGTCCTTGAAACAACAGACTGATTTTAAAACAAAACAGCAGCAGGATGATTGGATCGAGAGAGGTTGTGACTAAATGAGATAGGCTCAGAATTTAAGTGAGTAGACACCTATACCAGCAGATCACCAGAGCAGGAAAATAGAGCGGGGAAGGGAGAGACATGAATGAGTGATTATTAATGAGGGATGAATGGAACTGAAACAGTCCTCTTGCTTGAACTTATGCTATGCTTCATACATTGAACTTTAACATTCAGAATACTCTCTTTTAAGGCATTGGTGATGCTCTGGCATTGCAAAAATACAGAAAGAAAAGCTGGAACATTTATTATACATCACAAAATCCAGGAGTAAAAATAGTATATGGCATGCAGACCAGTAATGACTTAATCACGACCATCTTCTTTTCAAGATTTTTGGAAGCCAAAATTGAAATTGAAATTGAAAATTGGTTACTTTCCCAGCACTACTCTGGTTCCTGTATTGCTCCAGCTGTTATGTGGATTCATGTGAAAGGAAAAGCACTGATTGGCTGTTTGGCACTTGCATCCTCTACTGTCAATGTGAATGAAAATGGGTGAATGTCACAGCAATGTGAAAGCTTTTTCAGCAGTCAGCTTACTGGAGTCCATCTACCTCTTATTATGACGTATCTTGAGTTCAACCACAGGTCTAAAATTTGTCCACAAAAACAGGATGTAAAACCACTTCATAATAACAAACATGATCTTACAGCTTTATTGATCACTGCCTGCCTAATTCTGTCCCAGGTTATTATGGGTGTTGTAGGCCATCCTTCCGTAGTCTATTTCCAGGTTTCCTATGGCCTACCTCTGAACAGAAACACTTATATATTTGTGTTTTGGCACTCACTTTGCACCTTAAAGCTGATCTCTTTCTCAACTCAAACAGCCCACTCAGCAGTTCACTAACCACGCTGAACCCACTGTCATGAACCTGGAGGGCGGCTACCGCACATCCAAACAGCCCACTCAACAGTTTAGACAGGAAAACACCTGACGTAACAGCCGTATATAAAGAGTCGCAACGAGGGTCAGAGGTGGGATGTCACCCACGAGTTGAAGCTTTGCATAAGTCTCCGCTGTGGTGAGGGGGAGCAAAGTAAACTGACCGCTGAGTGCTGGAAAAACATGATTTCATCAGATTGTAGGCTGCTGAGTGATGACTAACCGTGCTTTATTCGCACCTACCCACATAAGTGATGCATGAACGCTCATACTGTAGTAAATATTATAGTACAGACTCATTATGATTCTGACACCGAGATGGCATCAATACATCTTGTTATTCACGGTGATGAAAACTATGACGCCTGTAGGTCATGTAGCCATCTTGCGCAAGAATTGCAGAAGGATTTCACATTACCTTTTTGCCCTCTCAGTTTTTTTCCCTAGTTTGTCTTCTTAGCGACCTTAATGTTTTATTTAAAGGCCTTTCCTTTCTAACAAATTGTATACCAGTAAGCTTGTGGCACAGACAGGCATGCATTCATTCATGAGCCATTAGAGTCATTTGTCCACTTAAATTTGTCTTTTTAAAGGAAATGAAAAAATGAATCAACTCATACACAAGCAGTCACTGTGCCTGCTTGCAAAAACACATAATGCATATTCATGAGGCTTCAGTGGGTACGGTCCTGTGATATACCACTGAATAAATGTGAGTGAGTGAATGAACAGTGCCGTGTGTAGTAATGTGGGGCAGAGGTCTTTGTCCCTGGAGACTTTTCTTTGAAGCAGCTTAGGTGGTGCAAACCTTCAAAGAGAGTTCTACAGGATCACACATTACACTGAGTCTCCTCACTGAGACTTCATTGACATCATCCCTCCTCCCTCGCTCTCTCCCATTCCCTCTCCAGCTCCTCCACTCTAAAGCTCTCTGCCTCCAAAAAAGTAATGCTTAAAATATTCCTTAGTTAAGAATGAGCCTCTTTACACAGTGCACTTTTTTTGTTACATCCGTCTGCCTCTCTCCGTGGTGCTGAACCTCTGAAAATCAGTTGTCTCATGTGCGTCGCTCTCCGTGGTGCTGAAACAGTCAGCCCTAAGGCATATCTTAATCTGTGTTCTCGTCTGAGCTTGTGAAATGTCAACAGTCACAGCAGGTACAATAAAAAGTTTGCATGGAGCACAGGGCCAGATGAACAGAAGGGTTCTTGGTCCGCCTATTTTATTGAAGTTGCTTCGGAGGCTGACTTGTGTTTGCTTTTGGAAAATAAATATCAATGCTGTTTGGAAAAATGAAGAAAAATCTGTGCCTGATTGACAAATGTTTTGTCATTGTCATCAAGCAGAAGTTTTTGTAGATTGTTTTTTTTTTTTTCTTTTTTTTTTTTGCATGGAGAAAGTAACGCATTGGATTATAAATATTTGGCTGCCAAACCAAAAACAAGGCTTTTCAAAAAATGTATTTTTCAGAGCTGTCAACACTTTATGGGTCAAGGAACCATATATGGTCACCAGGCCCCAGTCCACAAGTTTGGCTGGGTCTTGAAAAACTCAGAGAATGGGCTCTCCCAAGTTGTGATTTAATTATAGTATCAATGAATGTGTTCTGGATAAGTAACAATGGCGCTAGTGTCCTGGCTAACAATTACTTCAGTTTGGATTTGAAAAGTGTGTCAAGTGATAACTTGGTTCTGAAGTCCAAATGATTTATTCATGGCACTTTTTAACCCCTTTTCATCACTGCTTCCACATTTTTTTCTTTTCCATTGTTTACACATTAAACCAACTATTGCCAATTTTTAACCACTTTTCACCATTCTAACCACCCATATTTTTTTGCCACTTTTAGGCTCTTTTAAAACAACTTAAAACCCATTTATGCCACATTCAACCCAATTTTTTGCCAATTTTCTTCAGTTTTTTTCTACTTTTTTACTGCCCTTTTTTCCATTGTAACCCCTTTTAACCTCTTTTTGTCACTTTAAACCAGTGTTTGCCACACATTACCCATTTTTGCCACTTTTTAACTGTTTTTCTTTTACTATTTTTACTGCCCATTTTGCCACTATTGACCTTTTTTTTTTTTTTTACCACTTTAGACTCATGTTTGCCTTATTTGTCTCTATTCTGCAATTTTTTAATTATCTTTCCTTTATATCAATTTCCTCAACTTTATTCTCTGGTATCCTGATGTTTGTACACATCACGGCTTAGCTATGAAGTCTATCATTACTTTCCAAATGATTTAGTTCACTGTGCCCATCCACACTGTAACATTACGAATAAAAAGGTAATTCTGTTTTAAGAAAATGGGTTTACATTGTGAAAATGCTATATTGTACTCAGCATAAATAAATAAAATTCCTTTTTTGTTGCTTTGCTGGAAGTGATTATGATTCAGATTATAAAACATAGTTATCACAGATTAACTTTACAATGGACCATGATTTTCCTCACCTCCAAGGGCCCTTTCATTTAGCTTGGCCCCAGAAACCTTTCCCCTTCATCTCCTCTTATGAGCATCCTTGATGGTCTCTTTGTGCAACTTCCTTTGATGCCTCTCCCCAACCTTCTGTGATACAGTAGAACCAGAATGATTTTTCTCAGCCAACCAGTGGAGGTCGTGGAAGGGACATCAGACCATCCAACCAATCAACAGTGACTGTTTTGGTCCCAAACAAATGGCCCTAACATCCTAACTTAACACCGTAAGTTGATGAAAGCCACACATTATATAGGTAAATAATAGTGCTGAATGTCAGTGCACGTTTTATTTGTGTAGAATTTCTAGCAGTTACTGCAATTTTGGCATGGAAAATTTAGGAACCACATTTGGACATGCAAGAATATATTAAAATTTGAAAAAATAACAACATAAAATGTTCACATAGTATTTGTCTTTTTCTGTACTGTTATAATAATATAAAACAAAATATAAAAGGCACCCCATCTCATGAATATGGCCATCAGTGTAAGCCCCCACAAATGTTAAATATTTGCCCCATTTTCTACGGTTTACATCTAACCTTTCAAACTGCTAATAGGACATCCTTTTAGATGCAGTTCTTGGAATAAGGGAAACCCTCCTTCTTCCACGCCCTCAGAAGAATCTGTCTGCCTATCATGATACTTGTTCGAATCCAACTTTGAACATGTTTGTCACATCGATTTAAAACTGAATCATCACCTAATTCAAGTAGTCTGGGACTAAAAGGGATTTACAGTAAGTCCTTGTCATCTTACTAATATTATTAAGTATTCTGTCCCAAAAATCTTGAACTTTGTCCCAGGACCATAAAATATGCAACAAGTGGCCTTATTCAGATTTGCATTTCCAGCAGTCTTGTGTGTATTTCAACCCAAGCCAAAACAATCAATGCATAATTTTAAACTGAATGAGGTGTACTCTTGCATTCCTAGACACTGTTTTTATATTCTTACAAATCCTATCCCACTCCTCCTCATGCAATGTTAGACACAGGTCTTGATCCCAATACTCTTTTAAGAGCTAGCATAATGGAGTAATACACAGCTGCTTCATGGCCTTTCCTGAAACACTCCACCACTTCATGAATGACCTCTGCTGTTTTTGGAACTGGTGTAGTGGATCTAAAAAAATCCTGATTTGATTTTTTTGAGAATACAATTCCAGAGCTGCTGCTAAGGCAGGACAGTATCCCTTTACATCATTGTGAGTGTTTTCTTGGTGATATTGATGTAAAGTAAGGAAAATAAGAAGCACGTGAAGCTATTCAAAAGATGTGATGGAAACAAGTGAGGGAAGAGGAGGCCAACTCAGAAACATTAACACTGGTAAGAAGTGTTCTGCAGTTGAGGTTGTGAGTCCTGCCAGTGGAAAAGTGCTGTCTATCTACACAGGCCCTTAAACTGCACTTTACAGCCAATCTAGATAGAGGTTCTTTCCCAAATCCCCCAATGTCTGTTGAAAAAGTTTTAAACTTTTGTGGTATTTTGTCCCAAAACTGCTGTGTCAGGGTGCTATGATCCAAGTCCAGCTGAGCTGCTCCTGCTGTGTACTGAATGTATTGTGCCCAGTGTTGTGGTAGAGTATAAACTCCTCCATTAACCTGCGATGTTTAAAACTCCCAAGGTCCTGAAACAGAACCTGGTGAACTCCACAGTTTGAAAAAGGCTCACAGTCTCTCTCTGCGAGGCTCTGTCCATGGTGCTGAAACATTTCATGATGGCTGCTCCACCAGTCTTTATGCCTCCCATTGTTCCTCTGTTGTCTCTGCGGCCATTACTGGGAGCGTTTGGTTTTAGCTGTAGTTTAGATTCCTTATTTTAAATTGATAAGGTATAAAAAAGTGAGTAAAACAGCTCTACGGGAAAGAGAGAGAGAAAGCATGAATAGTTTGATCTGTAATTACATAAAGAAATCTGTTATTTCTGTAACTTTGCAAACATTTGTGCTTTGGTGAAAGAAAAAAAACATCAGAAAAGTTGCGCAGAGGTAAAACTTGAGTAAAGTTCAGCTTCAGCTTTGTAGTTTATTGGACAGTTGGCGAGTCTTCATCTCAACTCTTTGCATCTAACGGGCCTCGCTCTGGCACATTAATCCAGACTGTATCAGAATGAGTAAGTATGGAGGATTTCTGTATTGAGCCCCAAGACTTTTTGACAGACATACAGCTGTTGGCACTGTTGCAAAGAACCTCAGTGAACACAAACAGCACCCTGCTGCTACCCTGTCTGTACTGATCACTGTCTGAAGATGTACAATAGCCCACTGATGTGAGCAGAGGACTACTAATGGCTGTGATGTACAATGGTTTTAAGACAACTCAAACAGACAGCTCTCCACAGTAATTTTGTTATACATTCAAAAGTGATTTGTTTGATGAATGTCAGCTTGAGCTGAGCCTAGCTGCTATAAATCACGCCAGTCTGTAAATTAATCCTGGCTTTTTGTAGTTTTTGGAACATTAAATGACCAGATCCAGCTCTGTTTGCTGAAAAAAGGCCTCTTACAATTGCACGCACTTTTTGTTATAAAGGTTAAAACCATGGGTACATTTAAAATCCTGAATTATGACAGCCCTATTGCTTTATCATACTTTTAAATTGTGGCCTTGCGATTTTGTCTGTGGGGCCATGCACAGAGGCTGTTGTCCATGAATTGTGCAGCCTTTGTTTAAATCAGAGTTTGTGACACCGTGCTGTGTTGAAAATTAAACATCCCTAACTCTGCGAGATGAGATTTATTCCTACAGTGAAAAAAACAAAACTTTCCAAGAGTTTTTAATGGACAACGATGAATCATATAGTCTTCATGAGTGGGCTAATGATATTGTTAAAAAAAATGACTTCTCTTTCCAACTGTTGTCTTCAAGCTGATCTCCAGAATTGTGTTTCTGTGACTCATCGTCTGCCACATTGAAAAATGATAAAAGACCATAAGAAATGTAAAAAATGTGTATCATCTGTGAGGTAGCAAGTTTTCAACACATAAAGGCAGCTTTGAGTCACACACAATGTATAGAGCTCTGTTACCTTGTTGGATGACAGAAAAGGTGCTAACTTCTATTTCTGTGTTTCCTATGCTTTTCTGAAGCATATTATCCTTCACTAAGGTTGTCAAACTTTTGGAAACTTATCAGTTTTTTGTTACCCTGTGTTTTTGGACAACACAGTCTCAGTTATTAAAATTAGGAATAATATCAGGACAAAAAACATTACAAAATAAAACCATTTTTACACATAAGAATGGAATTAATCCATAAAAAATTGCAAGGACACTCCCACACAGTGCTTACATTTAACATTATCAATGGCAGTGCCTCCAGGAATGTAGAGATTTTTCTTTGAATTGTATTGCTTGCAGTAATGTGAATAATCTTGCTGAAATGCAAAGTATTTTTATGTGCAGCATCATGTATCACTTTTAGGTCTCTTTGGGCCAAAAAATGAGGCTGCATTAAGGCGTAGATATGGTGAGTAAGCTACCTGAAGGCACCATCTGGCATGGAGGAAGATTAATGCAACCCAGGTCATGCTCTGGTTGTCTTTACATACTACAAGGGACATGGGAAGATAATCCATTGAAAAAAAAACAAAGTCTACACCTTAAGGGTGGATGTGGTGAGTAAGCCTAGGGTACAGTTTGGATGGGTAGTAGGGTTGCCTTAAACCCCTGATCATGCTGTGGATGCTGGTGGTCTCCAGGCGTATCACCAGATGGGAAGAGCCCCAGACTAAAGAAATGATGTTGAACTTGACCTTGGCTGCAGAGCAACAGACACGTGTGTCGATATGTGTCAAGCTTGATTCTGGCTGTCCCTCTCACAAGCCCCAGGTTGTGAGAAACTTGTGCACATGAATGTATGTGAAATCAAGTTTGAATGCAAAGCATGTAAATGCTGCTTCCAGTGGGCTCTAAATCAAAACAAGGGATGCACAGATGCAATTAACATCAGTATCAGATGATATCAGCCCTGTTAGCAGATGCTGGCCATCAACTTAAAAGGTGGCATGAACATTAACAGTACTCATTGTTGTGTCCAACCAAGTTGATGCTAACACAACACACCTCACTGCTGAATAAAACAGGAGAGTTTATACTGGGCAGAAGAAGTGACCTGTTGGACAAACTCTGATCTGTTTTCATGGTCAAGCAGGAGAGAAAATGTAGGCATATGGGAGTTTCACACCTAAAGAGGTGATGAAAATATTGGCCATTTGTTACTTGTTATGGTAAACATCAGCATTGGCCCACATTTTCACAATCGAAACACCTCTACTGAAAAAAAAGAACATTAGATGACAAGAAGAGACCAAGCTACATAAGCTATCACTCAAAAAGCTAACCAGAAAAGCCACTTTAACAGCTTTTCTCCCTTATGTGAAAGTCATCCATGGACTCATCATGGAGTGCTGTTTTTATTGAACAGAGTCCTCAATCCATAACAAGAAGGGGGCAGCAGCACGTCTGGTCCCTGCTCCACTTGGAAAGGCCCAGTGGGGCCATGTAACAGTTGTGTCTGTCATGGTGGCTCTGTTATGACATTACCAATGATGAGACACATCTTGTTACATTTGTAAAAAATGAAGAATTTTTGGTTTAACAAACTGTTAAAATATTTGGGGTTAAGTAAGAAAACAACTGAGTTAGTTACACATACTGTAAATAACATAGGAGTGGTCACTTTTAACTAATAGACAGTGCATTCAGAAAGCATTCAGACCCCTTCACTTTTTTCATTTTTTTATGTTTCAGCCCCATGATACAATCAGAAAAAACTCATTAATCTACACTTGACAGCACTGTAGACATTTCAGTGCTAAACTTTGACATCTTGTACTTTTAACAAATCATAGGAATTGTCAAGACCATATAAACTATACTGATAAAGGCATGGTTGTATGACATATGATGTACAGTATGGCAGTCTTTATATGAAGCCCTTTCTTACCCTGGTTTGGATGAGTCAGTTTTTCCGAGGCATGTATTTTCAGCACTTTAATACTTTTTCAATACCACACATTTTAAATCCAAAATACTTTCTCTTTTCAATCAATAGTATTGAAAAAAAAAAAAACACTTTGCAAAAGCACATATATTTCAGAAGAAAGCTGCGTAGGAGAGGATTGAATCCAACAGATATTGCAGGAATTGCATTAAACAATTTCTTTTTTGAATTTAGGCAGTGTGTGGGAGGTGCTTAAGGTTTGCTAATTAAAAAAAGAAATCATCCAATATTGAGTTTCTAGGACTAAACTTGGCACAAAAACTAAGGAAATTAGTGTTTGGTTAATTATCTCTTTGTTGTAAAAATGCTTGGTAATAAATCTTATACTGTTGGACAGCCTGTTTATTTCTCATTTAAATGGTGCCACATTTGTAAGGAACATGCATTTGTGGGATGAGCAGCAGAGCTGAGTATGTGGGTTTCACCTATGAAAAATTTGGCGAATCTTCTCTGCCAATGCCAAACAGCTGATTCTGCCAGTGGCTCTTGTTTGTTATTTTTTGGATTGGATGTTTGAAGTCTGAAGAAACAAGACATATTGGCAACTTAAGATTGTATTCATTTAACAAACAGGAGCCTCAGCAGCATGTGGAAGAACCACACACAGCCACAGCAGCCTGGCTCCTCCTCCTCATGATGGTCACCAGCCTTGGACACACCCCGCTGTGCGATAGCATCCCATTTTTCAACCAGCATTTGTCACAAGTCATCCAGTGTGGTTGTGTTGATCACGCTGGCATGAACAGTGCGCCCAAGCTGATCCCACAAATGTTCAATGGTACTCCCAAAGTCTGGAGGCAGTCTCTGATAAATCCCACTCTGTGGGGGCAAGCATTGTTGTCTTGGAGGATAGAGTACCTTCCCAGACTGTGGAGATATGGGATTGCCATTGGTTGCACAATCTCCTTGCCATATCCCTCTGCATTGAAATTGCTTCCAATGATGACAATTCTCATTTTTCCAGTGAGGGAGATGCCGCCCCACACCATCACACTGCCTTCACCAAGAAATGTTACTCTATCTGTGCAGCATAGCTTAGTTCTCCACATCTTCTCCTCACTTTGGCCCTACAGTCCAACTGCCATAGGCAGCATCTGGACTCGTTGCTGGACATTATGTTCCTCCATATGTTCGGGTTCCGGTGCTCATTTTGCAGCAAACAGGCCTGACGGTGAAAGGCAATCATGGCAGACCTCCTGGCAGCTCTATGAGACTGGAGATTGGCTGTGTGCAGTCTGTTCAAGATTGTCTGGGCAGAGAAATGTCGGCCATATCGTCCTGCTAATGTAAAGAAGACAGCCTACTGTTCCTGAGTGCTGACAGGGTGAGGAAACAGTCTTCATAGGGAGTCAAAACAAGAGTCAATAGCAGAATAAACAATTTGGCATTGGTGAAGATTTGGCACATTTTTTCACATGTGAAACCCACATACTCAGCTCTGCTGCTCATCCCACAAATGCATGTTCCTTACAAATGTGGCACCATTAACAAGCAGGCTTTCCAACAGTATAAGATTTGTTGCCAAGAAGCATTGTTACATCAAAGAAACAATCTACCAAATTTCCTTACTTTTTGCTCTAAGTCTATTTGTTGCCAAGTATAAAATCATGTGTCAATATAAATTTATTTTGACCTGAAAGGGAGTTTATAAGTAGATTACATTGACACCCTACTTCAGACATCATCCACAACCCTGATCCATCCTCACATCTCACCTGTTTGGCGTTTATAATATTCATAACATTCTGATCATTCATCTAAAAACATAATTATGCCCTTTGGTTCCACTATGCTGACCCTCGGTATCCTCACATCCTCACCTGTCTCTGGATTCCGCCATAATTTATGCTCCTGGGCAGTTTATGAGATGATTTTAATTCATTAAATCAAAACAGCCAGCTGTACGGGTTGTCAAATTGATCTGATTTTCTTTCATCCTAAGGGGCTTCCTCATGTTTTCATGCAAAAATTCTCTGAACTAGAGCGATAAAAACAGACTTACCATGCACCCACCGACCCCATCGACACTTTTTTTTGTGTTCTTAACAGAGGAGATGGAGAAAAAGAAGCAAGGGAGGATCACAGAGGAGGAGGGATGGAAATAGGGGAGTATTAAGCTGTAGCTGGAGAAGAAAAAAAGGGGGAAGGGATTAGACGAAAGGGCTTGGTTTGGCTCAGTGTAACCTATTTGCTTGATATTAAATCATTTGGAATCATGCATTAAAACTACATTTGACACTTCATTGTGACAAATATTAGCCACTCAGTCTGGTTTCATCATAGAGTATCCAAAGGGGAGCAGAGTTGCCACTGATCTATAATGCATGGGTGGAGAGTGTCTGCAGGGCTTTGGGGGATTTTCTCTATGTGTCGGGGCTTCGCCGTATAAGTCTTTCATCATCTAGGTTTTTATTTGTCTTACTCAGAGAGTATTTAGGCAGAAGTGAAGGTTGGCTATGACTGCTGGGGATGTTTTTCAGTAGTTTTAAGTGCTTTGGGAGTAGAAGTTGTGCCCACAGTCTCTGTCCAGTATCCTTTCTGTGTGAAGCATGACTTTTGTAATTCCCCTTGAACACAGATGGCTGGATAGAGGAAGCAGGAGGAGTTCAGACTGGCTGGATGGAGAGGAAGGAAGGGAGGGAAACATCTCTGACAAGGACATGGAGTATAAAACAGAGAAAGACGACTAAACTTCAGAAAAAACAAGGAAAATGACTAAAATTGTTCACTTTAAAAAGTAACAGTGATTCTGTTTCAAAAGGCAACAATGTAAGAGCTTCCCTCATGTGTCATCACAATCACTCAGTTGTTATCAGAGCTCTAAAGCCGAGATGTGGGAGGAAAACTTTTCACATATCGCACACTCACACGGAAACTGACAGAGCAATTTTCTTAATCTCAATAACCGTGAACTTGATAGATTGACCCATTTAATCTGCAACGCTAGTGATCAGGAATTTCAATTTTATCAAATCCCGCACTGCGCTGCCCGCTCGTCCATGCGTTTGCCTGCTGTATCTACGCATCCGCGATACAAGCTATGTGATTATTTCAAGTGAATTACATAACAGAAGCCTCAGGCAGCAGCGGGTGAAGAGGTGGAAGAAGCAAGGGATTTGATGCAACAGAAGGAGCAGAAAGTGAATGGAAGAGGAAGGGGAAGTGAAATAGTGCGGACGTGAGAAATTAAGGCCAATCTAAGAGGAGATATAGAGAATAAAAGGAGGGAGAGGGGGAGGGAAAATGACTCCACTGTCAGGACAGAGGAACAGAATGTTTGTTCCAGGCAGAGAGAGCAAAGACGCTCTCTAATCTAGACCTGGATGTAGAGACTGGTGATGTATATAAAGGCTTAGAGGCCAAATGTTAAAGTGAAATGTTGATTCTCAGTGTGCCTGGAAAGTTTCTATGTATTTAACTTGTAGAGGGGACTGAGATTATGGTGTGATTAGTCCCTTATATTCTGAAGAAACTTGTTATTTTTGAAGTGAAACCCCCTGTGGACCTGTGATATCATGACTGCTCCAAAGAAGCCATGCTGAAATGCATCACTTAATTTAAAGAAAAGCTTGAATATCCAGAGAAGAGTGTCTCCAGTGATTAAAACGGATGCACTCCAGTGTCGATGAAAGGTCAGATGTCACAGTCTTTCTGACACTGAATACTGTGCTCTAAAGAAAATGCCTTATTAGTTTTCATTCAACTTTTTGGTAAAGCCTGAAGTCATTTAGAGCAGTTTAGACATGAGGATGTAATCAGCATCAGTTCTGATGAGAAACCATGAGGAAATGAGCTATGTGTTTGAAGAGGACACTAAAATCAATCTTCATTGAAAATGAAATAAATCTTATTGACTTTGACTCATCTCAGCTCTAAAACTAGCTCTGCTCAAGGCTCAAGAGTCTTTTAAACTACCTTAAGCCAGGTGTACACTGCAATTTTCATCCAATTAAGCCATGAATTTTGCATCGCATGAATCACTTGGAAGTCACGCCCACTTTCAGTCAGATTGTGTATCGTTTGTCATGCTATGGGATACAATGGCCCAACTAAAGCCCGACTAGGGCCCGACCAGCAGCTCCCCATGGATCAGATTTATTTTTGATATGTTTGATATTTTGGTCGTATTATTTTAGGTGTTAGCAGCACCATGAGCAGAATCCTCAACTTTGAGGTTATTGTTTTTCCATTGTAAACTGTCAGACAGCATCTTAAATCTTCATGACAGGAATGCAGGAATGACTTTCATTTTATAAAGGATTTAAAAAATATATCAATTTGAAACAGTCATGCCCTTAAGGCCAGCTCAGACTACATAAATCAGACAGATTTTGGCCTGACGGCGTTGTTGCAGCTCATTGTCAAACCTCAGGCCCGATTTTGAGCGACGGTAACCAAATTGGTCTTGTAGTGTGACATATTTAATGGCGTGTTCAAGACACCCCGTGACCACAATTCAACAAGACTAGCATGTGAGATTGTTGTTGTATCATTGCTCCTGTTGCTGACCGATGAACATTTACTCTTATCTCTGTATCATCATTTACCAGAGTGACATGGATGTACACCTACAGCAATTTCCTTGACATGCAGGACCGGCTCTAGCCATTTTGGCTCCCTAGGCGAGTTTGTAATAGAATGAAATAAAATATTAGCATAGGATTACTGTTCATTATTGTTTTTATTTTTATTTTTTGCCTGTAGTAGGAATGATTTTTCATGTGTACTGTGAAATGTAAAAACAGGAATTCAGTGGAGATGATATAAGATAACTACAAAGTGTGAAGGATGTCACTGGGCCTATTAAAGCTCAGCCTAAGGAGTGGATCTGGGGATTTGTCTATGAAATGGCACTGAGGCAGGCTTTTTCACTGGCTGGTGGTGAACCAGAGTCATAAAACCATATGTTCTTCTAACAAGAGAACTGTGGCCCGCTGCCAAAGTTACATAACGCCCCAGGCTGGCAACTGGGGCATTCCATGAAAATGGGATCGATGCCACTCTCCGTGTCAAAAATGATAGTACTGTTCGATAAACTTGAAATCTAATGTTCACATATTTTTGCTTTCCATATCTGACAATTTTGCATGTGAATAGGTGTAGAAGCCTGAGCCGATGGAACAATGAAACTTGTAACCCCAAACGTCCTTCAAAGCCCCTGTATGAGCCCCATGTAGACTACCTGGTACCTGTTTGCTGATCAAATCCTGTAGATGTAACTTTATTTAAACAGTCAAACACTGATTGAATATTTGCTGTTGAAATTGCAAAAAAGGGTTGTAACTTACTTTGTCTGACACCTACCGCCAGAGATAAAAAATGATCATATAGAAATAGTCACAATATCATCAATGATGGCCTCATTTGCTGTTGTTGTTCATATAGAAGCATCAATATTAATTTCATTCTGTTTTGTAACCAGTTCAAAACTCCTCACAGGAGCTTTAAGTGTACTGTCTTCAAGTATATTTGGAAAAATTTTGATTCTCAGGTACAGTTCAGACATTTAATTAAGCAGAGTAAGAATACCAATATTTCACTTCTAGCAAAGTCAATATTTCACAACTTACTCAAACACAGCATACAGGAACTACTTCCATCACTAGTGTCATAACAAATCTCCTGTCATGGTTTGGTATAATAAAATGGAATGGCCTACTTTGACATGAATCCATTAATTGACTGTTCAGTTATCTGCAGACATTTGCTGATCTTGTCCTGGTCATGTTTTCTTTTCAATAAAAAAATTCTTCCTTTTACTGGGAATCTTTGATGAGGACACTGTAGAAGAGGCTCTTGCAACAGCAACAATGGACTGGCAACAATCACAGGCCTTTAAGACACCTCTACTGAAATGTGCTTCTCTATGCCGATTGTCTCCTTTATTATTGTAGGTCATCTAGAAACATCGATAAAAATCTTAAGGGTAGATCCACTAAGGTTTTTGTGCCACGCCAATAGCGCCAACTTTAGCATGAGATTTGCACCTGCTAATAACTCCTCTTTTGCAATTAATCCACTAAAGAATTTGCACTAATGAGATGCAGATGCTAAAACGCCCACAACTTAGTGCACTTAGTGCAGTTTTGTGTGAAAAAGAAAAAAGAACAATACAGTTTTCAGGCCAAGAACTCATTCCTGCAGAGGCATGCAGGGCAACGCATGTATGTCAGCACGAGAGGATTATGTGTGACTCAGAGACTGGAAAAAACAAGGAAAACTGTGCTGACAAACACTGGTGCCACTGATGTTGCAATATCACATAAAACACATTGTTATCACAGACTACTATGCTTTAAATCATTCATTGGTCAGTTATAATTGATAGAAGTCATTCTGTATGACGTTACACTTCCTGCTGCGTAAATCAATATTTTATAGAATAGTTAATTTGCACGTTCAGGTACGTTTGGTATTGTTTACCATCAGATTTAACAACAGCTCAAACTGCAACTTCACAACACAAGTTCACAAAGATATGGCCCACACTGGTAAAGACAGCACAGTCAGGAGACATCCATACAGTACAAAGGATCAGGGGGGTTATGGAGACGAGGAGGCGCAGGTCATTATGCACGCCACAGCTGTTTATCTGAGACAGCACCAGTCTGTTTTCAGACATTACTGGGTACTTTACTCTCTTTTACAGCAAAACCAAATCATATCAGGACTAATGTTATTTATATTTGCACCAAATCACTGTGTGCAAAGACAATCCCACCATCATCTAAATGCACTCTCTCCCTTTCAAAGGAATGATCAAATAAAACGCTTAAGTTGTCTTCATTTGTCCAGGAGGTATTTGCATTTTATCAATAAAAAGCTCTGGTAAATGAAGAAAAATAGCAATAGATAAACAGCAACGGCTGACTGAGGAGGAAAGAAGAGAAGCGAGAGGGATAGAAGGGGAGAAAGAAATAGTGCCTGTTTAATATCTGGTTTCATTTGTTGTTAAATTGCAGCCTTTAACTGCCTGTGGCAGTTAGCGCTGGCCTTTGTGGATTAGGTGCTATTTGTAATGAAGCCTATTTGAATATGAGTCGAGCAATTTCACACAGTTTTCCTACTGCTCATTTACATACATGTAAATGGGACAGGGGGCTGTTTGCTCGGCTGAACAGTTCCCATCTATTTTGTGTGCAGTAAGTGTGGATTTCCCATTGACATTTCTCACAACTGGAACATGTAAAAAGCCACGCTTTTCTTTTGTGGATCTGTCCTTTAGTCTGATTCACACACAGCTAAAAAACAAAACTCCCAATAGGAGCTTAAAATGAGTCCAAGCACAACATAGCTGATTCGCTCAGACTCCTGAGTGTGGACTAAAAATCCCATAGAGGTCAAAGTTACATCAGCAGACAGTGTATTTATGGGAAAAAAGACAAAAATCAAAATCAAACAAAGCCACTCTTTCTCTCCTGGAGGGGCTGCATGTCCTTTGGTTTCTGTTCAACTGACTCACAACTCACAATCTGAGCATGTTTGCAGCCCTGGTATGACTTGGCAGCCGGCAGATAGTTCAAGCACCCAAATTCTGTGCGTCCAAAATGCCAAATCCTCCGATCAAACACAGAACGCCCACAGAAACAAAAGCCCTTTATAGGCTGCTGTTGGTGAACCAGATGTTTTTCTGTTAGTCATATGATGATAAAAAGCTGAATATTTAACATTAAAAGAGATATATGTATCCACAGACTTGTCTGCTGGTTTTGTAATCAATACTGTCAATAATCTGGCCCCTTCCTCTGTGTGCAGAGCAGCTTTAATCCAGACTTCCATTTTCCAAGTGTTTACTGTTGTAATGATGAGTTAAGACAGCGTTCTGATTTAATCATCTGCTTTGCTTTACAGTTCACTGTGCACTTCAAAGGTCAATCTCCTCTGATAGTCTTAATGTCTGCCTGCTGCACTCAGTAGAAAAGCCAGAAATCACGTGATCCTGTTCATCCACTGTGTACATTTTAACCCAATCAAACATATTATTCATATCAAACTATAGATCATAAATATACTCACAGCTGTCTTAGGATTTTCTGTTGATTGCCACTGTGACATATCTAAATCTACTCTCTTCACATTTTAGGCTGAATGAATAAAGTTTAAGCTCCTGATTTCCTTTTATGCCTTTTCATTTAAAATGCCACTGAACATCAAACCAGAGCTCGGTGCTGTAAACCTTGCCGATTGTCTGGATTGAGTGTAGCAGTATATTTTAATATATGCCGGTCTGTAGTGTGTTGTTTTTCTCCCTGTGCTCTTCTAACATCTTCAGCAACGTTTTTGAAAATATCTTTAGCCGATATGACTTCAGGGTTCTGCATTAAATTCTATGAGCGGCTATAGCTGGGGGCTTGTTAAAACAACAATTTAAACCTGCCTGAAGCCCAAAGCAGCTGCTGATGCTGCAGAGCTCACCTTTAGCTGTCCAGATGGATCAACAAAACTGCCTCAAGATTGTATTCAAGTGTTCTTTAACAGAGAGAAAGTCAATGTTTTTTCAGATTTAACCAGCTCTGAAAGCAGTTCAAAGCTCATGATGTCTGCCTCACACTGTTAGCTTCATCTTTATTCTTTGTCAGTTGTTCTAGGTCACATCACACATCACATCACCCCCATTTTAGCATCCTTACACTGGCTCCCAATAAGTTTTAGAATTGATTTTAAGATTTTACTTATCACTTTTAAAGCACTAAAAGGCCTGGCTCCAAGCTACTTAACATAACTCTTAACCCCCTATGAGCCGGGCCGCAGCCTTAGATCCTCGGACGGGGGGCCTCCTGGTCGTTCCGAGGTCGAGGCTTAAGACTAATGGGGACAGGGCCTTCTCTGTCAGGGCGCCTCAGCTTTGGAACGACCTGCCCAAGGAGATAAGGCATGCAGAATCAGTGACATCTTTTAAATCACTTCTTAAAACTAATTTTTATAGACTTGCTTTTATGTGATGTCGCTTTCTGTTTCCTCTGTCTTTTACAGTATCTTCCCTCTTCCTGTCAGTGTTCTTTCTTAAATTATCTTCTTCTTCCAGAAATTTTACCTTTTAACTTTGGTGTCTACTCCTCTTTGCTTTGTATTTTATGCCTGGTTTGATCCTAACTGTTACTGTTTATCTTCACTTCTCATATTTGATTTTAGAGCAATCAACCCTCCCTCTGCTCATTTTGCTTCTTTTTCCTGTTGTGTTCACTTTACCTCATTATCATCATTATTAAGATTTTTATTAATTCATGAATGACTTTCTACAGTTCCTAGATTTCTAATTTGTGTTTTACGATCAATAAATCTCTATATATTTTAATTTGTTTTCTTTTATTCTTCTCTGAGTTTTAGTCTTTTCTATCTCTTTCTACATTTTTAGATGCTCTCATGTCTCTGGTCCTTAGGTCTCTTTTATGTTGGGTTTCTGTGTTGCCTGGACTGGTCTAGGTTATTCTGGGTTTTTATTTATTTTTATTTGTTTCTATTTGTCTATCCTTGGTCACTACTTTTATTCTGGAACATGCATACCTAGGTGTTATGGTGTCTTTTTGTTTGACATGTTCCTGGGCTTTGTAATGTGTCAACCGGGATGATTATGATACTGGGGTTAGGTTTTCATGGGATCTTATGTTGTTGGGGTTTTGTCCTTCCTATTATGTTCTTCCCTTATGTTTTGATGCCTTGTCTTAATTGTAATTCTGTCTATTGTCAAAGCACTTTGTAAACCTCTAAACCCCCCCTTTTAAAAGGTGCTATACAAATAAAGTTATTATTATTATTATTAGGTCAGCAGATGTTACAAGAACACATCTGGAAGTTTGTTTTTCCCTTCCCATCATCTTCTTCTGAAGGCTATTCGTCTTTAGGTTTAAATGTTATTTGAGGAAATTGTCTAACATAAGTAGAAGTTATCCATAGTTATCAGAGAGGTGACTAAGTTAAATAGACTTTTGAATCCACCCACCTAGCCCAAATGCATGAAAACACTCAGAAAAGTGCTAAAATTGAACACAAAGCAAAGTGATACATAACTTCTCAGTGATTTTGTTCTCTATAGAGCTCAACACTGCCCTCCTACTTTTTTGATGGCCCTGGTTCTGGAAATGTAATTCACCATTCAAAACACCCAGCGAAATTTCATAAAACTTTTATTACAATTCTTTTAGTGCATAAACCCAACTAGCTACTTGAGTGCTCATTACTATAAAGCATTTGGCAAAAATGACGTTCAAAAACAGAGAAAAAGTCACAGGTACGAGACTGTGTGCATATTTCTTTCTAAGGGGGAAAGAACTACGTATCCCACAAGCCAATGCAATTCACTTTAATTGTTATTAATGGTAGCTTTTTGAGCTTTTAAGCCACATATATGCACATCTTTCCTACACTTATCTTTATTGTAGTGCTCACATTTTTAATGATACTGTTGTAATATATTGTAGTTTACCTGTTTATTGCTTCATATGATGGTGGCATGTATGGATAGAAGCATTGCAGTGTAACTACCTGCTTTCCAATGTGACCACATTCTCATTTTGGGGAAAACAAGCCCTCAGATTGAATGGCTGTAGATTAGAAAACAGCGGTGACAGCTCGATAAAAAGCCATTTTGTTGTGTGTTGTGCCTTTAACAATTAAAAAGTAATGTAAGGCATGTTTTGTTATTCTCAAATGACGAAAGAGTTTCAAAGAAGAGTTCTGTGTCTTTTGCCGGTTTAGGACATAAATGTCCTCCATCATATGTTTATCCCAGTGGCCATTGGATTTTGGCTCCCAGTAACACCTTAACTGTACCATTTTCATATTTCAAACTTTTAATTCCCTAATGACCCAATGTTTCCAACTGACTGCCATTCATTGTTATGAATGATGGCCTGGAAACTTTACTCACAGTTAGTTGAGTCTGATTGAGATCTCTTTTATCATAAGTCCTTCCCCTTCTTGATTTTAATTTTCCAGTGAGGGAGAGGTGACACTGACGAACAGCATGGTCACAAAAACAGCTGATGCCGAGGGAGTTTCTGCTGTGTGCTAAAAGCATTGAACTTCATTGGCTTTGTGTTAAAAATGAGTGCTGATAGCACAAGGGACAGCAGCTTTGAGCAAAGGCCCATAAGGCTGTCAAAATGTTTTGATACTTTATACCAATTGTTCTTACTGGTTGGGCATCAGGATCCACTACCACCACCTCCTTAAGAGAAATGCAGACCCAATTCTGAATGGATTTCCAACCACTCAATTTTATATGACTAGAGCCCTGCGGGTGGCGCTTTTCTTAATCTCGTTCCCGCCTGTTCCTGCTGGATTTCTGATCATTACGGCTGCTACTGCAGCACGTGCCATCCACTCCTGCCCGCAACAGGTGTGACAAGTCCCATTTACATCCTGCACTTATTCTGAGAATCAATGTTAAATATTCACAATAACAGTCAGTGCGGTTAAATAAAGGCAATATTGATATGCTCATTTAAGCACCACCCTCAGCAAAGTCCAGTTGTTTTCTGGCTCAGTCGCTTTCTCTTATGAGCACATGGAAGGCGTTCCACTCAGGTGTGGCATCATAGAAGTCCCTAAATGATGACTTGGTACAACATTTTGGGATTTTATAGAAAATCTGTATATATTTATAATGTTTTATTGCACCAGTTTTGAACCAGTACACCCAAGATGTCTTCTGATAGGTATCAAGGAATCAATCAGAGCAACAGTGTGGCGTGCAAATCAACATGCATTTATTTACTGTATATCCACTTAGAGCTTCTGTACATAGACCTTTTTTTTTTTTTACCAAATGTGTTTTTCTGGCACACATTTTCAATAGAAAGATGCAATCTCTTTTATATTTATGACCAAATGTGTTTATGTAAGCCTTTCAGAGAGGACAGTTTAAGAGATGGAGTAGTAAACTTGAAAGAGAGAATGAAGGTTGACAAGCTGTAAATGAGGCAAGGATTCTGAGCCGCCTTTTCAAAGACTATAACCTCTGTACATGATGCACATAGACAAACTGCTTGGCCATCCAGTGTAATTGAGATAGTATGTAACAGTTTACTTGCTTATATTTTTGTTACTTAAAATGGAAATGACCAGATATTGGGTGCCTAGGACTTTTTTGTTCAGAGTATTTTAACAGTTGTCAATATTTTAGATTTTTATTAGTGTCATATGAAAGTATCAAGTTCAGCCAAAATGATAACCCTATAAATAAATCAAATTGTTGGTCTAAAGTGTTTAAAAAGTCACCTATACAACAATAGAAACCTGCAGTAAAAAAGTTCACCTCATTTCCCAGGTTTTAGAGTCTGCAATGACAAAGCTTCAAATATTAAAGCGTTTTTACTTTGCAGCAACTTCTGCCTGTCTTTAGATTTCCTAACTAAACCAACTATTGCAAATTCCCTGTGAGACAGACTGAGGTGTATCTGCTTAAACCTCGCAGCCTGGCAGGGTTGGCAGCACGTGCCGCCAGACTGAGCAGAGCCGCATTTTTAATGTGAAGGAATAGAGAGGAAAACTGACGAGGGCCAGTGCCGTGCATCCTAAATGTGTGTATGTGTGATTGTGTTGGGAGGGCTCGGCTCGCCTGAGGCAAAGTGTCCACAAAGTGCATTTTGAATGTGAATTGTCCTGAGCTGATTTCATCCCAGCATTCAAACAAAGCTTACCAAAAGACGACTGCTTCCTTGACCACATCATTTGTATCCTCATAGTCATTATAATACTTTACTGTATGTTGTTTACTGTAGATGGTATACACTGTGATTTGCTCTGATTTAACAGAAAAACTTCGGCTGGTTAAAATTAACAGCCTTGAAATAAAGATAAACAGTTGTCCTCTAGCCCATGAAAATCTAACTAATAACTCGCCTCGCTGATTTAACAAACAGAAAGAAGCTCAAAAAACTCTCTGGAGGAAACTTACAGCCAGGAAAACTTAATGAAACTCCCTGCAGTAACATTTCTGTGAATAAACAACAATAGACCCACAACATTCCTTTAATGCCAACCAGGGGATCATATTCTAAATCATGCCAACATTAGTTTTCCATTTTAAAAAGACAGGAAAAAATTTTTTCTGCCCATGAGGCTTTTGGTCAAGTCAGAAAAAGCTTTTATCAAGCCTAATGTGCTGCTTCGTAGATAAGAAAGCCATTAAAACAAAAACAACAAAAATAGCCCAGGTAAATCATAGTGCTGATGCACAACACATTTATCAAACATCAAATGAGCACACTCACTTTCTTCTATTCAAGCAATAAACTGAATACAAAAAAGGAAGACATGACAGCACCCTGGAAGTAAAGCTGAAACATTCGATCGATTGGCCAAAGTAAAGTCATAAATTCCACCTACTCCATGTTAGCAGATGGGACACAAGTCAAATAAAAGAGTCAAAATACATTTTTCTCAAATATGTTTTTCTGTTTAAAGTTACTTCTCATCATGCTGATATCTGGATGTCCATTTTTCTGTAGACTTTAGTTTTAGTCATTTGATGCTGTAAAAAGTAGCAGTGCTCCTAGTTGAAAAGGCATGCTTTCCTAGCCAACTAAATACAGTTAAATGCAAATTATAACAGCATTTAGTTGACTAGTCCAAAGTTAAGAGTACAATCAGGGACCAGTCAAAATTCATCTCTGTTTGATATAAAATCTAAGCATAAAAGGGCGAACGATGTGAGGTTTGTTAACAGAATGTGTCTAACATAAGCAAGACAGTATGGCTGCAGACCACGTCTCTCAGATGCCTGCTCTGCAGACCACTGCTGTCAGACACCGACACTGTCGGGACACATCCAAACTTTATAAATACAGTTAAATTGGATTACACTTCTGGTTAGGGTTAGGGTAAGGGTTAGAACACCAAAAACAGCTGACGTGAACTGCAAACTTAATTCAAGCGTTTCATAAGGCTGACTAAGCAGTCTACTTATGGAAAAAGCTTGTCCTCAATGAAAGCACAGTAATGAAGCTAAAGCTAAAGCTATGTAAGCTATGTAAGCTTCCGCCGCTATGTTAGCTGCATGGCTAGTTAACGTGGAAATGTTTGATTTAGCTATATTTGCTAAGGCTAAAGCTGATGTAGCAACATTAGCTGTGTTAGCTTTGCTATACTGCTAAAGCGAGGCAACGTTCATGATACACCAGAGGGTTGCCTACTTTTTCAGTGCCAAATAGGGGACACCATGGCAGGGTGGAGCCATGCTTTCATGTTGTTTACATCAAATTCTGACCTTTCCATCTGAATGTCGCAGCTGAAATCAAGAATCTTCTTGGCACCCAGTGTGGTCTTCTGCTGCTGTTGCCCATCTGCTTCAAGGTTGACATGATGTGTGTTCAGAGATGGTATTCTGCATACCTTGGTTGTAACAAGGTTATTGAAGTTACTGTTTTCTCTCTATCATCTTCAACCAGTCCCCCCATTCTCCTCTGACCTCTGATATCAACAAGGCATTTTTCGTCCACACAAGTGCTGGCCACTGGATATTTTACATTTTTTTTAGACTATTCTCTGTAAACCCCAGAGATGGTCGTGCGTGAAAATCCCCACAGACTTTATCTCCACATTCTTAATTGAGATAGTGCTAAACCACACTATTCCTGTGAGATGCTGTCAGTCCACTAGTATTTACATTTAGGTTAAAGAGCAATACGGCGGCAAGGCAGTAGCCATCAACTGGAGCTATGGTGGCCACTAGTGGTGGGCCGCTGTGTTACAGTTTAGACTGAGCATTTGACTGGAACTGTGGGCTTGTACCATTAGAAAATATTAAGAGTAAGGTTTACCTATTGTAATTCTAGTGCAGACTTCCAAGGGACCAGACATTTAAGGGTTTAGCAAAAGTTAAACGCCACAATTTACGGCTCACTTGGCAAGGATGCTTCCACAGAGTAGAGGATTTGTGTGACCTTTGACATTTTATTGGTAAAATCAAACTGTTTGGTTCAGAGAAGAGAAGAGACAAACATGTTGTCCATGCTATTAGAAAACCAAGGTACTGAGCTTTTACTTTGATGTATATTTGTGTATTAATGGAGAGTGAGTTTAAAAAGATTCCTATTCTTCTCCTGATTGTTTTTACAGTAGAAGATGAGTGTCAGAAACCTTGGCACTTCAAACTTCAGGTTTGCACGGTTTATTTAGCTAACCACCATTTCAAGCAACATTAAAACCTCAAGAGGTAGAAAAGCTGTTCAATAGGCACTTCCACTCTGGTCTGTGCTGGTCTAGCCTCAGGACCCACCACTACCTCTTGAATGAATAATCATGATCCTGAATATATAATTAACAAAGAGACAGGACAAGAGTATTATATTAGAAATGGACATACCCCGTACCCTGTGTTAAGGTGTAAATTTTGGTTGTTTACTTTATACTTTAAGAAATGAACACTCTGAATTGAGAAAACTCGTTTTGGTTCCCCTAGCAAAAGGGTTGAACAAGCTTAGAGCTTGGGGAAAAAACAACCAAGATATGCTAATTTAATGGAAGACAGTAAAACAGTTTGTTTTTCCAGGCACACCTTTACGACTCACTTAAAACCACTCCAAGACCCACTCTGAGTCTCGACCCACCAGTTGAGAACCACTGGTATATACTAAGCAACCCACATTTTTAGATAAATAAAAGGTACTATAGGTATCAAAGTGTGCCCAGTACACTAGGCTTTGCAGTACTTTCAAATTAAGAGTTTTTGCCATTGAATCACTTACATCTGAGCCTTTTGCCTCTGCTGTTGGTGCTTCTTCCAGCAAACATCAAGCTATTTTAACTCACTGTCTGTTGTTTAATAAAAAAGGACAAAAAGACTTGGGTTCACCCAAACTATACATGACCTCAGTGCATGTTGGGCTGACAGGAGGTGTAATCACACCTGATGGAAAAACAAATTTGTACTCAGAAATTTGGCTCTGAATTGCTTTCACAAACCTGAGCATCATTCTCGTGCTGTGTTGATTCTCCTGTTTTCGCACCTGAGGTCAGGCTGGAGCCAGATTAGAGTTCCTCATATGGTTAGTATAATAGACACAAATTTGTAAAGCGCTGACAAGGTGCTGGAAAAAATGACAAGCTATAAGTGGTGCTTAATGGACTTTGATGCAAAAGCAAAAACTTTAATCAGAGAAATTCAGAGATTATATATTCAAACATGCTTGGTATGGTATGGTATTGGTATCTATAATCCAATATTTATTGGAGCTGCTTTGTTAACATTCAGCGCACTGATTAAAAAACCCTTTAAGATTGTTTAGACCTTGTTTTTGAGTGTAAGTCAGACTGGTGACATGTTTATGATGACTGCACAGTGCTAAGTTATTGCTTATTGTGGCAAAACATATTTTTCAGCTGTTGAAAAAACTGTTTACTAAAAAAAAAAATCCACCCTTTTATTTCTGATTTCTGATTATAATCTCTGTGACATCTTTTATGGGATAAAACAGCTGTTATCATTAGCTGTATTTTTGCAATTAATCACATGACTGTCTTCTAGTTACCATAAAACCATTGAAAATTACCACGTAATCGATGCAGAAAGAAAATCTTAAATGCAGAGTGCTTTGCAGTTTTGTTCTTAGTTGTTTTGTTTTGTTATGCAGTCTTTACTGTTCTGAGTTCTGACTCACTGTTTTTCACTGTCACTCACAGAAGTCTCTTCAAAATGCAGACAGACAAAGTTCAGGGTTTATTTGTTCACAAATGAGCACATTTCATGCTTAAGATTTTTATATATCCATCTGGAGATGAGAGAGAAAAACTTAAACCAAAGAACAACATTTAATTTCAAAAAAGTAATCTTTTTTTCTCATTACCTAATAAGCTTAGAAAGTTTTACTTAAAGTTCCTATGCAAGGAGTCCTTACCTCCCTATAAACTGACTGAAACCAATGCTAATGCCTATAAAGGCAAACCAGATCATCAGCTAAAAGATTTATATTCCCTATATCATCATTAGAAATGTCTGTAAATGCTGGCACAGGGTAGGAGTCAGACAAGATGATTAACATTATGCAGACAAAGTAACCTTGCATTATCTGAAGCTAAGACCCACATTTGACATCCAAATGACATTTTTGTTTAATGCAGTATACTACTTACACAGACTACAAGACCAGCTGTGAATTCAAAGGTACCATTTTTCCACAGGGGGTGCCAAAAATTGACACAAAATGAAAATTCTTAAATGGGGCTTTAAATTCTATACAAAAACTTTGTAATCGTTCTTTTTCATATTGTCCTTTACCAAGAAACACTAATGAAAAAATTCAAAGAAAGATTACCTATAATTGTTTTTTTTTTTCATTTTCATACTGAAACAAGACAAAAACAAAAGAAAAAGAAAAAATGAATTAATCAAACAAACGAACACCCCCCCCAGGAAAGTTAAATTTACGATAATTTTTCAAATGTGTGTGTTGTTTGGACCGTTCTTAAGAACAGAATATTTCAATATCTGACCTGCGGCCACAGAGAAAAAACACACTCTAAAACTATAGTATTGTTTGAATCAACCTCCAAAAACCTAGGGTTTTCTGAAAGACTGCAAAAAATTTTACTCTGGCTGTCAGCATTAATGCATTCATCATTATTCATCATTTCTTTGATGATGGTTGATCACATACTTTATTGTGCTTTTCAGGACACTTTGGTTAAGTAATTAAAGCATCTTGATGCAGCCAGAGTTATACAAAATAAATCCACCATTGCTCCTTAAAGTCCTGTTAAGAGAAATCCTAACTTTGTGTCTTAACACACTGGACATGTTGGAACAAGCTTGCTAAAAATGTGAAAATACAGATCTATGTGTGACTGAATTTTAGATTTAGACCGTTAGAAAGTTGTTCACCTCTTTCCTGGCTTGGTTTAATTTTAGCAGGGCAATAATCTGAGCTCATGACATCACAGGTCTTGATGGGTAATTACCCCGTCCCCCTAATGCTACAATGACATAAAATCAATGAGCAGTTCATCTCAGTACAGTCTGTTGTTAGCTGATGTCACTGCCTTCATTAGAAGTTAACAACCAGCTATATCCTGTTTTTGTTCTCTGTGAGGTAAATTTCCCAAATCTGCCAGCTATGGTGGCCTTTCGGGTAAAACAAAGTATAAGAACAAAGAGATTGTGCCAGAAAACAGTAAATTTAATCCCCAAATTATGTCTCTTTGCTCTGTCAGAGCCAGGCAGCTGTGCTCTGATCAGAAGCATTTTTTTTTTAAATGTAAGAGGATCATATTTCTTGTGAGTGGGCGTGTCTTCAGCTCATTCAACCGACACGTCCACACCATCCTAGAGCAGCTTACTTTGAAACTTTTTGAAGCTTACTTTTATAAAATTACAGATGTTGTTCATTACTGAAACTTGGCCTGGTGGTTCAAAACACAGTGACCTGTCATACAACAAAACTAAAATAAAGTTTTTTTTTATTACTTTACGGGGACTTTAATGTCTCAATTCAGTTTAACAAACTCACAGACAGGTCAGTGGACAGGTCAAAAGTCATCTGCACCTTGTGTTATCAAACATTTACTTTTTTACTGTTCCTTTATTTCCTTTTCAATCCATAACAAGTTCCTTTTACCATGGTTAAATTAATATCCTAATCTTCAGTGTACCTGTTCCTTTTATACTTTAACAATTAAAGCAGGTCTGTATCCAAACATGAAGACAAGTGCCCTTAGTTTAAGACAGATTAAAATTAAACCTAAGCAGTTTTAAATGCAATACCAAGGAATTTGAAATGGGGAAATTAATTGTGATTAACCATGAAAATTCTGAGATTAATACTGATTAACAACTTTAATTTGACAGCCATAATATTCACTAAAATGCAAATTCCTCAGCATCTGTAACAGACCAAGACATCCATCCTATCCATCCATTGTCTGAGCTACTTATGCCATTTGAAGTCACAGGGGGCTGGAGCCTATCCAAGCTGACACTGGGCCAGAGGCAGGGTATACTCAAAGGCCCAACTATGGACAAGAGTTGGAAATTAGCAATTGCTATAAACTCTTTGTGCAGCACATCAGATTCATGCTCTGTTATGAAACTATGTTAAACTGCATCGTCCCTATCAAATAAATAAATACATTTAAATACCCTGACCAAGATATGAAATAAAAATCACCTGGGTCTTCATCAGATTCATAGTTGTTCCCAACATCTGAAATACTGGTGTAGCATGCCTGAAAAGTCTCCCCCTTTAGGTTGTCACCCACTGCCTGTGTCACTGACCCACTTAAAAAATGTATCACATTGCAGTTTGTCCATCACATGTCTTAAAAACAATGAGATCATCCAAAAAGGTGTGGATGTCACAGCAAGCCTTAAAGATCCACACTCTGGATCAAGAATGAAATGAGTATACGAGTTATTTTGGAGGCAAAAGGTCAAGGTCATTAGACCTCATAGTCACCCCTTATTGTAAACACATTAACTAAAGAATGCTCTAAGAGATTTTCTTTAAACTTTGTAATAGTGTTCACTGAATAAAGGAGGAGCTGAATACATTTTGGAGGAACAAGGTCACTGTGACCTTAATCCTTGTGAACTGAATATTTCAAAAATGCATGTAGGGATTTTGCTCAAATCTAGCAAGAATCTTTACTTGGACTCTTGGGTGAAATTAATAGCATCAGTGCATCAATCTAACCCTAATGCAATTAACAAACACAAGTTTTATTATAAACCTTGTACTGAGTCATATAACCACCTGGCAGTAGCTTCAGTTTTACTCTAAAAGCTTTCTGATCTGTCCTCGTAATAATCCAGTTTCCTACAGTATTCTGACATCAACGAATGGCAGCAGAAAGAAAACAGACAGTGTCTATCTGTTCCCCTCTTTCTGGAAAGCACTCCAAAATGTATTTTGTCTGTGTCAAAGAGGCTTTCAGGGAGCCAGAGTCCTCTGCTAATGAAATGCAAGGCAGAGAGGCAGGAGGATTCAGCTGAGGGTGCTGCAGCCCACGGTTGGATAGCAGCTTCTCTGGCTGGTGAGCAGCCTGCCAGGCAAGCAGCAACATCATCACCTTAAGCCAAGATGATGAGGACTGAACTGCTGGGAACCAAACAGGCAGAGCTGACTGGCAGGATTCACACTGCAGTTGCCCAATGTTGCCAGCAAAAGCTACAGTAAATCACTTCGCTGCTGTGAGTTTCACCATGGTCTGGTATTTTTTGACTGATTTTGTTGCTGACACAAGCACAGAGAGGAAGTGCCAACATGTGTGACAACAGGACTGAGACCCTTCTTAACAAACAGAGCGAAGTAAAACATGAGGGAAGGAGGAAGTTTTGGTCCTGCAGGAGGAATTAATAAGGGGTGTGATCATGTGTCTTGTGTCGATGCAGCTTTTTATATCAGTCTGTTGTACTCAATTTTTTTTAAGCACTCACTAGATGGTTCAAGTTGATCTAACTGCTTATACTATAATTATTGGAATGGTATCAATGAGCTTCTAGTGAGAAAAATTGCGCCTTTGATATATTGATAAATTAATTGATAAGTATTTTGTAGTCATATAGCAAATACATTTGAGCTTGTATAGCACTTTTCTCGTCAGCTGACTACGCAAAGCACTTTTACACCACAGGCCACACCTACCCATTCATACCCTTTCACTGCAGTCACTCACACATTCATTTATTGATGGCAGAGGTTGCTATGGTTGCCATCAATATTAGCTAATCCAATTCAGATGCATTCATGCACATTAACATGCACAGAGCATATTGGGGTTAAGTATCTTGCCCCCGGACACATCAACATGTGACTGCAGGAGCTGCAGATAGAACCCAACAACTATACGATTGCAAGATGACCCACTGAGTCACAGTCGTGCCCCACACAGTGCATTCAGAAAGTATTCAGACTCCCCTCACTATTTTTCAGTTTTGTCATGTTGCATCCAGATGCTACAGTTAGAAAAGGCATCTTTTATTCTCACTGGTCTACACCCAGTACCCCATCATGACAAAGCTGGAGGTATGCCACATGCCAGCTTACCTCTAGGCCTCCACATCATCCCTGTCCCCAAAAAACCAAGGACCACAAGACATTATTAACTTCAGACCTTTCACCCTGACCTCGGTGGTGATGAAGTCCTTTGAGCACCTTGTGCTGTCACATCTGAAAACAATTATGGACCCTCTCCTGGATTTCCTGCAGTTCATCAACAGATCTGTAGATGACACAGTCAACCTGGCCCTCTACTTTATCCTCCAGCATCTGGACTCAGCAGGAACCTATGCCAGGATCCTGTATGCGGATTTCAGCTCTGCTTTCAATCTGACAGGAGCCAGCAGGTGACGCTGGGGAAACATGTCTCTGACAGCAGGACCATCAGCACCAGCCCACAGTTTCCACTGTGGACTCTTTCCACTTCCGGGGGACCCTTATTACCCAGGACCTCAAGTGGGAGCTCAACATCAGCTAATTCATCAAAAACAAAACAAAAAACAAACAAACAAACAAAACAAAATAGCAGAGGATGTACCTCCTGAGGCAGCTGAAGAAATTCGACCTGCCAAAGACGATGATGGTGCACTTCTCCACCGCCATCATCGAGTCCATCCTCACCTCCTCCATCACAGTCTGGTATGCTGTAGCCAAGGCGAGGGATGGCAACAGGCTGCAGCGTATCATCTGCTCTGCAGAAAGGTTGATTGGTTGCAACCTTCAATCTCTCCATGACCTGTACGCCTCCAGGACTCTGAGGCGTGCAGGTAAAATTGCGGCCGACCCCTCTCACCCAGGACATGGACTTTTTGAGGCCCTCCACTCTGGCAGGAGGCTGAGGTCCATCAGGATTAAAACCTCCCGCCACAAGAACAGTTTCTTCCCCTCTGCTGTCAGTTTCATGAAGAGTACTCCGGCACTCCCTCCTCCCCTTACAGACTCTCACTGAACCTCAGACTCAGCAGAGAGAAAAATGCATGTTTATACAGACTTATGTGTTACATTAACACTCACTAGACTTTATCTTAACTGTATGTGCCCAACTCATTCGGTAAAACTTACACTATAAGCTATTCATCAGTAAACGTGCACATCTGTTTACAGTTTCTGCCTTTTTGCACCTTCATACACTTGATAATTAGCTCAGGTGCTTTCCATTTCTTTTGTTCTTCACTGAGATGTTTCTAAACCTTTATTAGATTCCACCTGTGCTGAATTAAATTAATGATTTGAAAAGGCCTATGTCGAGGCCTCTCAGCTGGCAATGCAAATCAGAGTAAAAACCAAACCATGAGGTCAAAGGAACTGCCTGCAGACAGGATTGTTGCAAGGCACAGATCTGGGGAAGGCCACAAAAAATGTGTTGCACTGAAGGTTCCCAAGAGCATAGTAGCCACTATAATTCTCCAATGGAGGAATTTTGCCACAACTAGGACTCTTCCCAGAGCTGGCCACCTGGCAAAACTGAGCGAACAGGGGGAGAGGACCTTAGCTAGAGAGGAGACAAAGAACCCGATGGCCACTCTGACTGAGCTCCAGAGATTCAGTGTAGAGATGGAGCAAAGTTCCAGAAAGACTACGATCACTGCAGCCCACCATCTGGGTTATAGAGTGGCTGGACGGAAGCCTCTCCTCAGTGCAAAACACATGAAAGCCCACTTAGAGTTTGAGTAAACCTCCAGATGAAAGCCAAGCGGACTCTTGTGTTTTTGCACTGAAGAGAGGCCTCTGTCTAGCCACTCTGCCATAAAGTCAAGATTGGTGGAGAGCTGCAGAGATCACATTACAGTCCCGGCAGTACCAAACTTCCTCCATTGGAGAATTATGGAGGCCACTTCGCTCTTGGGAACCTTCATTGCAACAGATTTTTTTGTAGCCTTCCCCAGATCTGTGCTTTTCAACAAGCCTGTCTCTGAGCTCTGCAGGTAGTCCCTTTGACCTCATGGTTTGGTTTTTGCTCTGATATGCATTGTCAGCTGTGAGGCCTTCCACAAAGAGGTGTGTGCCTTTCAAAATCATGTCCAATCAATTTTATTTACCACAGGTGGACTCCAGTCAAGGTGTAGACACATCTCAGCAAAGATTTGGAGAAATGGGAGGCACCTGAGCTATTAATGTCACTGTGCACTTAATATCAAAACAGCATCTAATCACTGATCTCACTGAATACTTTGAACACTTTCTGAATGTACTTTGTATTTTGCTATCAAAGTTTTTTAGAATTTTTTTCCACCTTCCACCTCGTGAACACATCTCATAAAACACCCATAAATAGTGTGCTCCAAGATCATTCAGGTTTATAAAACCATGTGTATGGACAATTTCATGCAATGTGCTCTTTATAAATCTCAATCTCCCTGAAAAAGTGTGCAGATAGCTGAGCTTACTGTTCCACCTTTTAAATGCCTACATTCAATTCTGAACAGTCAATTCAAAACTCCTTATGAATAAAATGTAAAAAATAAAAGAGCAGTCAGATCAAAGATTTTGGTTGGTGAATCACAATAACAACTGTTAGGAAGTTGGAGAAAATAAACTTTCTGACATGAACTTCTCTGACATTTTCATTTGTTTGCAGGACCCACACTTATTTCTTCACCCAATGTCAGATCTCTCCTCCACTATAGGTTATTAGTTAAAGTTTGTACGTAAGCTTATATTTATATACTTTTCTTTTTATTCTGGCCAAATCAGAACTGTGACTGACTATGAGAATATATTATGATTGTGTGAGAGCTGTCCAGGCTTAGTTTACACACTTTACTCAGTTATATGATTAATAACATGCAGGGGATGTGCTCAGTGACAGGAAGCCGAAGATTACTCAGTATGGATCAAACACTGCCATGCCTCTATTTACTCTGTGCATCTCACAGACAGTAACATTTAGACCCTTTGAAATAAAAATGAGGCAAAAGTTTTAAACAAGGCCAATAATTGAAAAAAAAATACTGGTGATATGGTCTGCAGTCACACTTTTTGGTATGAATGATGAAGTTAAGGTTTGGCTGCTTTTGCTCAGGACGAATGAAGGTGAGACTTTGATAATGAAATATTAATAAATATGAGTATGTTTTCACAGTGGTGGACGGTGGATGTTTGAGGGGCAGGGGTGAAAATGATAAAAAAAAAGGGCACCTGCTGTGTGCAGTGGGGCCCCATCGTTCTAAAATTTGTCAAACATTTATGGTGAAATAGAAATTCTGGTCAAGATTTCACATTTTAAAAACAGACAAGTATTAACAAACCATTTAACCCTTGATTTAACAAAGATACACATGGCAGTATATTCATGAAAATGGACTTTATACCAAGGGACTCATAGTACTTTACTGCATTATCTCAGCCCTTAGACATGTGTTTATGCCACTGGAAGACAAGACAGACACAAGACACAAAGGGGCACTTAAGAAGGATCTTTACATAGTTTGTATATTTAAAGGGAACCAATGAAGCTTTACCAAATTTGGGCTATTTAGATGGCACTAAGCCATATTTTGTCCACACAGAGGGTACTTAAGAGGGCTCTTTCTCAAGTTTTGCCCAAATAGAAGGCACCTAAGAGGGCGCTTTGTCTAATCTTGCCCACTCAGATTGCACTTAGCCACATTTTTTCCACATAGAGGGTACTAAAGAGGGCACTTTGTCAAGTTTTGTCCATTCAGAGGGCTCTTAAGAGGCAAATTTATAAAAATTTGTCCACTTAGAGGGCACTAAAGGGGGCACACCTTTGCTGTGATTTTTCAGACAACTGCCTTATGATGACATGGATAATGGTTTTAAGTTTTGTACCATGTGAAATCATTTGTTTCAGATGCATTAAAATACCAAGCAGCTTCAATCCACCACCTCACCATTTTGCTAATCTCCTCCTGCCAGCAAGGTGTGCCCATTCAGGTTTAATCTTTATAGCTCGCATACTTTGTGGCACGTGCCAACTTCAGGCCCTGTCCAGTACATATGAAACATTTAGAAATGAGACCCTTGGAGCTGAAACATTTCTAAAGCCCCCTGGCAAACAACTACAATGCTTATTTTGTCAGTTTAGCCATGTCCCTACATGAAAATGTGCATAAAACTCGTAGGCCTAAAATAATAAAAACAGAAGTGGTTTTAAAGAATTCACCTTGTACTGTGTGTGTGTGTTTTTTTTAATCAATAGAGCCATGCACTAGTGAGACCATAACTGTTTAACCAGGCTGTAAACATGATTATTTCTGTTGTAAAATGGGCTCTAATGGGTATTCCTTGGCTTTTGGAGCCAGCCTCAAGTGGACACAAAAGGCAATGCAGTTGGCATGATCAGTATGGTCCCTCTGACCTCTGCCTGCTCTTAAACTCAATGTACTTTATTCAATGCTAGGGTCAACTGGATATTCACAAAGTTAACTCTGGATGTCTCGCTATCTTCATTTCGTTGTGAGGAATTTGCATGGTGCAGTGAAAAATAAAATACACCAGATTAGATCAGCTTTAAGTGTAGTTTTATTGGACTACATGCAGATGGGAAGACTTTATCTCTCTCCCAAGCATCATCAAATATCATGCAATCAATGAATCACCAGCTGCTCATTTAACCTGCCCGCTGAGCCCCATAGACCTGCTTTAATCTCCCACACTTTGATTTTATCTCTCAGCAGTTCTCCATCACTGTGAAACAAGCATACAAGATGTCAGAGAGAACCTGGGATAAACTTGAGCATTTTGACCTGAGCCGTGAATGTCATAAACTGCTTGTTGGATTAACTTCAATTTGGATGCCGAGCACTTGAATCCTCTGGTTCCTTTAGCAATTGCTCTGATCGATAGCACTCTTAAACTTTGCTGCAGCCTTTAACAGCTGGGTTTCTGATTACCAAGAGAATTCTCTCCCCCAACAGAGTCCAGATATAGCCAAACAATAATGGTACAAGAGCAGGTGGCTGCTAAAAGAAAGGCCACTAATGACAGCAGTACTGAGAGCCAGGGTGTCAGGATTTTAGAGGGTTTGCAAACTTGAACTTTGAAAAAATTTCTCCTTTTGTTTTATCCTTTTGTGATATCATGCTCCTGTTTCTTATATTCAAGTGTTGATATTTCTGTACCTGAAATCTCATCCAACACCCCAGTAGTCAAGTCTTTTTACTGGTTGTCCAACTATTTAAAACTGCTTTTCAAAAATTAGTTATGTCTTACTGTGTAAAAACTGTAACTGTAGTTAACTAACATCCCCCAGAGTTCAGTTAACTCCATCATCAAGAAATGGAAGATATATGGCTCATGTATAAATCTGCCTATTTCAGGCTGTCCTCACATACTGAGAGACCATGCAAGAAGGAGACTAGTGAAAGAGGCCACCATGACACCTATGACTACTCTGAAGGTGTTATAGGCTTCAGCAGCTGAGATGGGAGAGACTCTGCATACAAAAACTTTTGCCTTGGTTCTTCTACAGTCAAAGCTTAGAGAGGCAAAGATAAAGCCACTGTTGAAGTAAACTCATGAAATCTGGACTAGAGCTCTCCAAAAGGCATATATGAGACTCAATAGTCAAGCGGGAGAAAGTTCTTTGGCCTGATGAGACCAAAATGGTGCTTTTAGGCAATCAGACAAGACGTTATGTTTGAAGCATGGTGGTGGCAGTATCATGTTGAGGGGATGCTTCTCAGCAGGTGTCCCTGGAAACCTTGTAAAGATAGAGGGTAAAATGAATGCAGGAAAATATAGGAAAATCCTGGACAACAATCTTCTGTCTGCAAAAGAACCGCGACTTTGGAGAAGATTCATTTTTCAGCAAGACCGTGACCTAAAGCAAACAGTGAAAGCTACCAGAAATGGTCTAGAGACAACAAGGTGAAGGTTCTAGAGTGGCCAAGTCAAAGCCCAGACCCTCAATCTGCAGTGTCCAGATGTGCACGTTTGATTGAGACCTATCCACACAGATTCAGTGCTGTGATTGCAGCCAAAGGTGCATCTACTAAATACTGACTTGAGGGGGGTGAATATTTATGCACTTATTTGACATTACTTTTTTTTTTTTTTAAATAACATTACTTTTTTAGAAATCTGTTTTCACTTTGATATTAAAGAGGTTAAATTGTAAACTTTATTTGTCAAAAAAGCCTAATTAAATTGACCATGACTGATTCATAAAATCAATAAAAGGGTAAAACATCCAAGATGGTGAATACATTTTCTAGGCACTGTAGTGTTATTGTTCTGACTGAGAGGGGTGTAAATGAGAAGTTTAGATTATTGCCTCTGGAGTGGCGATAGATTCACTGAGAGCATTATGTTTCCAGGTTATCTGGCTGTCCATATTTTCTCTCTATCCTTCTCCATTCCTGTGAATGTGATATCTCAGGAGCACCTGGAGGGGCTTTCTTCAAACTTTCTTCAACTTTGAAATCACTTCACAGTAAGTTTTGGGTGTAAATGAGGAAAGTTAAGTTTATTGCCTCTGGATTTGCAGAGGCTGTGCCTGGAGCCATTACGTTGTCAGGTTATCTGTCTGTCCGCCTGTCCAATATTGTCAACGTGATATCTCAGGAACGCCTGCAGGGAATTTCTTCAAATTTGGTGCAAACATCCACGTGGACTCAAGGATGGACAGATAAGACTGGGGGTCAGATATCATGGTCACATATTATTGGTGGTTAACACACAGTTTTTCTCTTGTTTGCATAGCTGCCCCATGGAAAGAAATGCTTGAGAGTTGCCTGAATAGGAGCCCTTTAGAGACTCTGGACCAGATTGGGAACTAATGAAATTTGATTGGTCAAAGCTCTCCTTAAGTCTTTATTGCATGTGTTTCATGAGTCTAGACAAACCTTGATTATATCTACAACTTCACTGGTTACTAAAGTCAAACAATTACAGAACATCAGTTCAGTTTTATTCTTCTTTAATGTCTAATTCAGTGTATTTACTGCATGCCAGCTTATTTGGTAATCACCCAGAGATCCCCCTGCCCAAGTTTTGAGCTCCCTGCAGATTTTTTTGTTCCAAAAAGTGTTTGCTGCTTTTGTTGAATCTGTTCTGTTTTTAAGCAAATCATTTGGCTCCCCTCAATGTTACATAAAATTAGGTGTTCTTTTTCTGATCCTGTTTCTCCTAATTTGTATTGTCATGACAGATTGTCAGAAATATTGGCAGTACAAATCTGAGAGATTTTCACATGAGCTCTGGTTCTCAGCACAGTCACAATATGTGACCAAATGCATCTCATGCACTGTGTGATGCTTTCAGGAACACTGAAGGGATTTTATCTTTTCATTCCTTAAACAACATTTTTAATCATTTCAGTCTGAGTAGATATGTATTATGGTATAGAACTGAGTCAAACTTTTATCTGAAGTCTCAACTGACAGTGTCTATGCAGTCCTGAGAACAGCTCTGACAACGACACTTGAAATGGCAAAACATGAAAGGAAGAAAGAGAAATATTGAAACAAACTCTAGTCTAATATTGTGTTTAGCATTGTAAGTAGCATTGTTTCTACTTTAGAACTAGATACCTGAATGTAGCTAGCTTGAGCTTTGGTAGCTTAAATCTAACATAGCTATACTAGCAACGTTGTTAAGGTTACTAAGCTAAGTTAGCTTTAGCAATGTGAGCCTCAGTAAATGTAGCTAAAACTAACTTAACTCATAGAAAACATAGCTACAAAGCTTGCGTAGCTAATGTTGGCTTCATTAGCATAGATATCCATTAACTGTGTGAGCTTTAGCTTTAGCTATGTAGCTCTGTTGTCTACATAAATCACAAAGCTTGCAAAGCTACGTAAGTTACGTTTACCACAATAGAATGTTTTCACTGAGAACAATCTTTTTAACTTAAAGCAGACTGATTATTTGGTTTTATTAAACATTTGGTAATTAGATTTTGCAGGTCAAGTTGCTGACATGTTACTTTTGGTATCCTAACCTTTGCCTTAACCCTTATCCCAACCCAAAAGAAAGTTTAATCCCATTTTATTTTGAAAGTTTTACCATGTATTTTTGTTTTGACAGATGTGGCATCTCACAGTTACATTCTGCAAGATGGGACCTCTGAAAGCTGTGGTCTGCAGCCAGACCCCTCTCAAAATTTGTATAGTTTAAGGCAGTGATTTTTAAATAGTGTGGCAAGTTAGACTGATGTGTCTTGAGTCAAGAGTACATGTAGCATGTTTAAAATAGGCTGTTTTGTATGGATATTGATATGGTGTGCCTTGAGATTTTGGCTTGATCTTAGGTGTGCCTTGGGCAAAATTTTTTGAAAACCTCTGGTCCAAGGAGCAAAGCCATGAAATTTGAAATAAAAATGTATGTCAGGTTCTACAGGTTTCCTTCAGCCAACAGTATTAAAGTTTAAAAGTTTTTATATTGTGTTTATAGGATGTGTTTAAAATTAATTGCATTCCAGTAGTCTCACATTAATGAGAGAAGAAACCAGAAATGTTTCTAATAGCAAACATTTTTTGTTTGGTGGTCCTTTAAAGTCTTTTACTCCAGTCATAATTTATACACATGGAGACAAACATATTTGGACACCTGACCAACAGGGACTGCCATGACTTTGTATTCATATACATGTACTTTAATATGGTGTTGGTCCCCTTTTGTTGTTATGACAGCTTCCACTCTTCTTGGAAGACGTTCCACAAGATTTTTTTAGTGTTTCTGTGGGAATTTTTTTGCCCATTAGTTTTGTAGAGCATTTATGAGGTCAGGCACTGATGTTTGACAAGAAGGCCTGGCTCACAATCTCCATTCCAGTTCATCCCAAAGGTGTTTGATGGGGTTGAGGTCAGGGCTCTGTGCAGACCAGTCAAGTTCTTCCACACAAAACTCTTCAAACCATGTCTTCATTGTTCTTGCTTCATGCACTGGGGCATAATCATGTTGGAATAGAAAAGGGCCTTCCCCAAACTAGTATGCTGAAGCATTATTATTGGCTTTCACTGGAGATAAGGGGCCTAGCCCAAACCCTTAACACAGGCCCGACCCATTATCCCTCCTCCCAGACTCACCCATCTGACTGCCAAACAGAGAAGTGTGATTGGTAACTCCACAGAACATGTTTCTACTAGTCTACAGTCCAGTGTCTACAGTACACCACTCCATCTGATGCCTGGCGTTAGACTTGGTGGTGTGAAGCTTGATTGCGCTGCACAGTTTTTATGGTTACATTAATGCCAGTAGAAGTTCAGAATTCTTCAGATATGGAAACAGCAGAAAATCGGCAACTTTTATGCACTATGCGCCTTAGCATTGATGACCCCGCTGTGATTTCATGACTGTTGCTGTTGTTCCTAAACACCTCCACTTTCTAATAATATCAACTACAGTTGACTGTGGAATATCCAGCATGGATGAAATTTTACAAACTGTCTTAAGGAGGCATCCTTCACAGTCCCATGCTTGAGGTCAGTGTGCTCTTCAGAATGACCAATTCTACAGCAATAATGTTTGCAAATGGAGACTGCATGATCTGGTGCTTGATTTTATACACCTGTGACAACAGATCTGATTGAAACTCCTGAATTCAAACATTTGTAGGTTTGGCAAATACTTTGTCCATTTATTGTATAGTACTGGAGGACTTCCTCGCATTATGATTTATTACTGCTTTATCACTTTGATATTAAAACACCCAGGGCAACGTGAGCCTATCATGAGCATTACAAGTATAATTTACATCACACTTTCTCATAATTGAGCTCAGTATGTGTCATTCACAGACAAGTTCTTTGGACATCTGCCATTCCTGTTAGTTGCTGAGTTCCTTCATGGTGAAAATCAATTCTGTACAGACATATTTGACAAAATATCCCAGAAGATTGTGGTCCAGAACAAATGACTTGTCACTGCCAAATGGCTTCTTTTCCCATCCCACACTTGCAGATAACACTCTTAATAACCAACTGTGTTCAGCTGCGTTTTTGGCACATTATTTTGCACATGTTTGCAGTAGCGTACGGTGCACACACAGAGATGCAATCATTTTTGCATAAAGTGGGTCAGTGTGTTTAGCGTAAGCCAGAATAGCAAAGATCAACATTAACAAAAGCAACACAAAAAAAAAAACAGAGGAGGAATGGCTGGCATAAAAGGCTGTCAGTCAGGCTTTTCTCTCTCTCACTATGACAGCGTAAAGAGCAGGGCATGACCTCTAGCCTCATAAGTTCATACAGCTATTGATAATAGTCTAATATACATAATATTATCTGTGAGCAGGGGCTAAATAGATTCCCTATCTGCATATTTAGACAGCGTCAATAGTGTATTTAGTATGAAAATACACACATACAGATATATTTTTACCACTGTCTCACCAGAAAATTTGTCATCAAAGAAATGCAAAATTAATAGACTTGTTAGATTAAGTTCATATAATCAAAGCCAATAATGTTGTTGCTATAGCTGCTGCACATTGTGAGAAAAGACTGTTTAACAAGCAATGATGCATATTACTTCATTGTCAACATTCATTTCATTCAAGGCTTTAACAGAGTAAGAACCCTGCACTCTTCCACTGACTAGATTTAGTTGTACTCTGTCATTATGGAGATGAGTAAGTCTATTGTGTTCGCTCAAACGAAGGTTATACCCCGTTCAAACCCTTTAATTGGTCCTCAGTTAATTAGTGTTGAGCGAACAGCAGGAGGGCTGTGTTTGTTTTCATAGTGAGTGGGTTGTGTTAGCCCTGAAACTGGATTTGCCAGTGTAATTAAAGTGTGATGAGATGGTCAAACAGATTTTTCTCACAAATAAAAATACAGTTTGAAGGTGAAGAAACTCCAGTAAAAGTGGAAAACAGACACTTCTGTAAAGGATCTTTGACAATGAGGGCAATTCTTTTACTATTCTTGCAGTGTTCAAATTTGTTTGGGTAATTTACTATTATTATGTAAATTAATAAGACTTGTTTATGCTTCCATGCATGCCAGATATTAACAGCTATTTTCATCATGTTACTAGTTTGTGACACTCTTATCAATGACTGTACTGGGCATACTCATAGATGAAGTTATTTATTTAATAGGGCAATGGGTTGTTTTACATACAATGTTTTGCAATACAATATGTATAAACATGGTTTGAGTCATTAACATATGTCTCAGTAGTGTACCATGCAATATGATGCAAAACAAAAGAATATGACACAAAATAGAATGAAACAATATGATAAGACATGATAAAGGATAGTTTAGCTTAAGTCTAGGATAGAATTGAATAGGACATGCCATGATACAATATGATATAAACAATACTAAATAATATGATGTACACAATCTGATAAGACATGAAAGAGACTTCATAGGGCATGATCTAAGACACTATAATACATTACATTAAAATACACATATGATCACATACACTATGATATGTGGCGATACAACATGACACAACACACAGCAATATGATATGATCATAGACTGTAGAAAGAATTGGACAAAGCCTGTGTGATGTCAACCATCTGCTTACAAAAGGCGGACTCAAACTGGTTTTGAAGACAATCCACAGCTCCATATTGGAATTGCCGTCTCAAACGAACTTTGCATCAACCTAACGGCCCACCCACTAAGCACGACTTCCTGTCAGGTGGCTAGCTAGCATTCTGGTTGACAGAAATGTAGCTTCTGCCTGTCAAGCTATCTGTCAATCAAGTGAGATGTGCCAATCAGTCCGCAGTGAGGTGTTTTCTCAATATAATTTAAACCATTGTGGTACAAAAAAATTCACCCCTCGTGCAGTGAGAGCACATAGAGACATTAGCTAATGAGACACATTTGGTTTTTTGAACCAGGCTGTAAACCAGTTTATTTCTAGTGTAAAAAACAGCTTTTCAACAGGTGTTCAGACGGGGACTTCCGGTGTTTCTGCAGCCAGCCTCAAATGGACACTTGCAGTTTTGCCGGTTTTTTGCACTTCTGCATTGGCTTCATTTTTCAGGACCTGAGGTTGCCGCCTAGATATAATACAACATAATACAACATGATACAACATGGCACTACACTAAACAACAAAACAGGACACTATTCTATACATTATGGCACAATATGTTAAAATACAATATGACAAAACGAGACGATACGATAATGCTAGTGATGCACTGGTTTTGGAAATCAGGACTAGTGCCAGTACTGATGTTTAAAACAATATGTGATGCTTTTTATCAGCTGTTGTTGTTCGATTTTTGTGATTGTTAACTTCCTCATCTAGGGCAGTGACCAAAATAAATTTTTATCACTGAACAACAGTATAATTCTAGCCTTTACTCACTTTAGAGGGGACAAATCTAGGGAAAGAAACCCAGAGTAGAACTTGTTAAACTTATTTCACAATGAAAGATAGTAAAATTGCCTGAAATTAATCACGTCTTTCTTCTTTGTCTTTTCTCAAATCAACCTCAACGATATTGTATGAACAACCATGTTTGATCCGATATCTGTTTTAAAAATGTAGTAATATAAAAATTGCTATAATACCCAGCCCTAGCTTACAGTCTGAATCTTAGTTAGAGGACACTTTAGGGCCGCTGGTGTAGCACCGAGCCTTACCTCATAGTCTGCAAGCAAGTAGACAAAGGGGAAAATATTTAAGGTGTTCCACTGTTTGTCTGCTGATTTCAACCACATCAGAGACACCACGTGCTGCAGACTTGGCAGATCTGGACATTCATCTAGAGGGTGCGTGCAGCAAAAACTTGTCAGACCACTGTCTGTCATTGCTTTTGACATAATTTAGCATTTTCTTGCATTGCAGCGTGCACTTCAGATTTGTCTTTTTCCACATTTGTCACAGATCTGCAACTGTCATTGACGCTAGTATGCAGTGGTGCATCACTAGATATTATAATAAGATATAATATAATAGGATTTGATACAGTATGATATTACATGATGAATTATTGCAGGGAAAGGTACATTTGGATAAGATAAGACAGGGTAGGATGGGATAGGATGTGTCAAAATAAGAAAAGATACAGTTTCAATGATTTGAAGTGACAAAAAAGTTGAAATATGTTAGAATAGGGCCAGTAAAATACAACACAATATAATACAATATTTCATAATTACCTATGACAGACATGTTATGATATAATAGGGTATGCTATGATATCATACAATATTATGTTATAATTTGATTTGATACAATGTGAAAGCATATGATGAAGTACAATGATGCAATATGATAATATAAACAGGACAAAGATACTTTACAGTACATTTTAGTTCTTCTCTTTGTGGTATTTATACCAAATTTTACTGCATTAATTTAGCATTCTCCAATGTGAGTAAAAAAAAAAAAACACACACACATGTAGGCATATACCAGCACATACCCTGTAAATAATGTGTGCCATTGCCATCTAAAGAGAGGAAAAAGTTTGCAAGAAGCAGTGAAATAAGGATGTTTTTTTGCATTCTTGCTTTAAAACAGCAGACATTTACTGAAATATTCATCAGCCAGCTCCTACACACTTGAATCCTTTTTTGTCTCTTTGTTTAAGAGTAACTTAACACCAGCCTATATACACTTGTTGACCTCAAAAGGATAAATAGCTGCAGTAATGTAGCCGTGGTGCATACATGATGTTGAGAGGATCAGAGGTGCAGCGTATTGAAACTTTCTGCTGGAGGAGGTCAGTGAATCAGCTTTTGAGCTCACCGTTAATTCACTTTTTAAAGTTTCAAACACTGAATGAGACTGAATTCAGAAAAATAACAGCCCTGGCCATTTGTTTGAGTGCTTGATATGAATGTTTACATTTTCCTAACAAGCTGCCACTTGTGGTTGTGCTAACCGATGCACTTCAGTATGCTCTTCATTCATTTAGAGAAAAAAAGAGCATCAATACAGGAGTGATGCTGTTGCAGAGAGCAGGGTTATCCTGCTTCAATAAAAGTCTTTATCAGCATGAAATCATCCAGAAAGGGGCTCCAGCAGCATGTAGTTCATAAAACTACAAAATTACAGATTCTAGATGTTTCGTCACTTTTTTGGTCATCATTTAGAAAAGAAAGGTTAAAAGATTGCCATGATGATAACTGTCTAAAGTACTAAAACCATCTGATAGCATTTAAAACCTGAGCTCGATGGTTTTGTCTGGAAAAAAAACCTTTAAATCCATAGATATGTTAATCTAACTGAACAAGCTGTTGCAAATATAAGTGTAGTGGTCCTCTGTTGCTGTAAATATGTTAGGTCAGAGGTAAATTTACTGTATTCTCTTTCTTTACAGTCAACTTCACCCGGAGATGCAACTGTTATACCCATACTGAAGGCCAAACCAAACAGACTTCAATTCTTTGGCTAAAACAAATCTCATATTTCATAGCATTTGCACTACCAAAACTCACCTCACTTTGTGGATGCAAGAGAAGAGAAATCGCACTTTCATGCATGGGCGCCACAGGAGGCTCCATAGTGCCCTCATGCAATATTTAAACATTTGAAGAGAGATTCACGAAGGGGTTGCATGGCTTTTGGGTTCACTGAACCTTTGCAAATTATCCAAAAGACACAGTATAATAAAACAGCAAAAACAAATAAAACAAGGAAATGGTTGAATATATTCCTAATTGAACCAATACACTCTAGCTGCAGAGCGCTCATCTGATGGTCCCTCTCACAGACTGTTCATCTTAGATGCGGTCTCTTTCAGGATAAAAATACACACAAAACTTTCGAAATAAAATCGAGTTAAACTTTTGTTTAGTGAAGGGTAAGGTAACGTTAGGGTACCAAAAGTTAAAAACCTGACCTGCAAAAACTAATTGTTATTGAAAAGCTATGCAGATGATAGAGCTACAGAGCTAACGTAGCTATGTCGCCAATCATGTAGTTAATATAGCTTCCCTAGCTCTAATCGCTACGTAGCTAACCTAGCTAAAGCTAAGCTTGAAAGCAGCTACATTATCTATGTTATCTATATAGCTAATTTAGCTGTAGCTGTGTTTTCTAGAGCTAACTTAGCTATAGACAATGGAGCTATGAAGCTAATGTAGCTAAAGCTAAGCTGATGAAGACGCAATGTAAGCTACAAGTTATGTTATCTAACATAGCTATGTTAGCTTTTCCTTTGTTTGCTAAAGCTCACGTTTCTAAAGCTAACTTAGTTACATTGGCTTAAGTGGTTACGTCAGTTATGTAGCTAGCACAGCTTTCTGGGCTTTAGCTAAAGCTAAAGCGAGCCACCATTCCTGTAACTACTCATCTGTGCATAACTCAATCCTGAATTTGACCTCTAACCTTTCATCTCCATTTAATTTTTGGAATGTTTCTTAGTCTGTAATGTTGGCAATGAAGTAAATTCATGAATGAAACTGTCAGACTTTGTTTATGCATAAGGTTTAATTTAATTGTTTTCTTTTTAAGCGGAAATACATCAACCAGCAAAATATGGCACTTCCTGCCTGAGATATACAGTTTCAGATGAACGGTCTGCAAGAGTAGCCATCAGAGATACACAGTCTGCAGCCAGGTTCCTCTCAACTTCACTGCAGAGCAAACAGCATGTGTCTGCCAGTGCTGCTTGCATTTTTTAAGAGCCATGAAGCAAATAAATCTACTGCAAAAGCATCTAACTCACAAAGACAGGCACTAACAGCCACAAGCAGCTGGAGAGAAGCAGCATGTTGAGATGAACTAGTAACTTCTCCACAGAATAAGAAATTCCACCTTGAAAGACTTAATAGTAAGTAATCAGTAAATAAAAGACAGTAAACATTACAAGGGTTAAATAAGTTCAGGCTTGTCTGTGGCCCAAAACTTCATCCACGTCTGTGGAGACAATCTGGGTCCTTACGCAAGGCTAAAAGGCTCATTTCCCTCCCCCTCTTTACTCATCATCTTTATGTGGACAAAGCTGTCATCTTCCAGCATGATGAGCAGGCCTCATGTAGAGTAAAAGTGCAGATGGCTTCTCTACTCATGCAAACCCAAAACAAAACAAGAGCACACTGCAGAGAGCAGGACAGCTATCTGGGTGTATTTGCACCTGAATATCATTTGCACTTTAGGATAAGTGTATTAACCCTTGAGATGGAGCAGATGGCAAATGATGCACAATTTTGGCTGTTGACGTCCACAATTCACATTTGGTAAATCAGGCCCACCCACAACCCACTGAAGTGGGGTTCACCCACAAGCATGAAAACTTATGCCTGTTTGTTGCCACTTGTGGCTTGATAATAATTGTATGTAATGTAGTTCAGTATTGTAGTTCAGTACATATTACAACCCCACCTCTGAGTGTGCAGAGATATAAAGCACCTTTGGGATGATGTTGGAGAAATACTTCTTAAAGCAAAAACATTAAAAAAAAGCAGTCAACATTTTAGCCTTTTATTCTTTTTGATTAAAGTTTCCTCTCACAAGACAAATCCATTACATTACCATTCCCTTTAAAAAACAGTCATCTGCTGTCCATCCAAATGAGCATGAACCTGTTTGATGTATTTTAGCTGAATAAATCTGAGCACTCCATTCCTGGTAAATTAAGTCCTTGAAATTGAAACTTTGCAGTTTTAACAGGATAAACTGCTGCACTTTTCTAATTAAGTTGTCACCTTGGGGAATTTTATACCAATGAAGTTCACACAGATGGCTTTCGCCTCCTCTGAACATCAAACTGAATTCATAGCTGAGTCAGACAAACGTTGTGTCAGGACAAATATGTTGGAATTGGACACTTGGACTACAATGACCCTCCCGCTAACAGAATTGCTCTCTTCTTTTATAAAGAGAATCCAAAATATATTTATTTTTGCTGCACCAGATCTGGCTGAAGTTGCACTTTTAAATGGATACCTGTGGCTATCATGTGGGGCTGCCGGTAGCAAATGTTTCCTAAATCAGCTTTAATGATGAACCATATTTTCTGGAAGTGAAAAAAATAAAAATCAGACACTTAAAAACAGATTTGGATGAACTGCAGGCGGTATTTGTCCTCCCTCCTGCAGAATCTGTAAGCTTATGAGAGTGAAAAGTTTAACTTACTGCACAGCAGCAGCCTGAGGCGACTGCTGCTTCTCAGTTACAGCACAGACTACATTTTTTCAACTCTGTGTAAGGACAGACTCAAACTTTGCTAGTATTTCTTTTCTTCTGTAAAATCCTTTTAATGCAAAGTCAAGAGAGGGACACCGTGAACTCTTCAGGTCATTTCTCCACAGAGTAGTCTGTCTTGGTCGTGCACCTTGCAGCCACTGTTTGCTTTTATCAGCTTTATTTTTTGAGAAACACGTTCAACCTTCTGAGAAAAGAAGAAGGCAGAAAAGAGCGAATGCTATGAACGCATTATTCAAGAGGAAAGATGGGGGGTTTTCGGGTCATATAACTCAAAACTAACACACGTCTGTTGAGAGGTTTGAAGGGCAGCTGAGTGGAAAGACAAAAGAAAGACAAGGCGGTGATGGAAGTGGTGGAAAGTGTTTGCCTTTCTTCTCCCTGTGGGGTCAGCTGAGGCTGACATAAACGACGGCAGGGGTGTGAGAGAGCTGCTGGCATGCAGAGGAGTAGAGCTTGATGTATAATGATGATGACAAGATGGTTTATAGCTTTGTCTGCAAACTATTAGAAAATGTGTGAGTCTTTTATCCGTCTTGTTCTGTCATCAGCTTCTTTCCGCCGCTAACAATCCCATCTTCTGCTGACCTATAACACCCTTTTATTTTTCACCATTTGCCTAATTTTCTATTTCCTGTTGACAGCTTTGTTCATTCATCTCTGCAGGCTGAGTCGTCTTTTTTTGTTCCTCCGTTTAAAAGACTGAAGTAATGACCAGAGGTGACAGCTTCATTATAAAATAAAAGGGGCTGTTAATTGTGCGGATCATGTCTGGTGGGAAGTATATCATTTACCCTCTTTAGATTGCCTCCTCAATTATTATCAAGCCTTTCCGCATGAAACTGCGGCTGTTATCATGCCTGAACACTTATTCTTACTCCACATCAATTCTTGCTGGATTTGGCCCCCATTCCTGTCATCATTCACTAAACATCCTTTTTGCCGCCACCCCCCGCACATTTCCTTTGCTGCAAAACAAATTTAAATGCAAACAAGGCAAATCTGCTTCATGTCTCCGCCCACAGGAAAGACATTAAAAAAGCAGAAGGGAAATCATTGCAATATTCCCCCAAAGGAAATGCTCAGAGGCCTGTTGGGGAGATGCATGAAGTCATTTTTGAGTTCTAATGTGGTTTATTACTATAATCATTCACACAGAAGGTTACTTTTCAGTCAATATTTCATATGCAATCATGCACAGGTGTTACCTAGCAAAGCTGATGGATTGGCCAGGATTTCCATGTCTGTGATCAGGCAGATCCATCTTGCAAAGCTTCAAGCAGAAATGTTTATTCCTGGACAGAGAATTAATGAATGAAACATCCGGCATCATTTGAGGAGAACAAAACAGGAGTTACAGGCGTGGTTTATTTGTACTGCAGGCCTGTAAACAATGGCTTGCATGGATGTAGCTGTAATAACAATAATATAATAATAATATGTGTGTTGTGGTATGAAATATGTATATTTCATATAAACCTCAAATTATTAATAACAAAACAGGCACCAATGCTTATGCATATTGATTATTTAACAACCAATTCAAAAGATGTAATTATGAATTAATGACAAACTTTTCATTAACTACTTTAATTATCAATTATGAATCAATCTTATACTTCAAGTGTGAATTCTCCTTTCAGTGACATTCCCAGATAATAATAACTTTCTGGACAAGTGAACTGAATTTGGCAGATTTATTTTGGATATACAAGATTACAAGAGATAAATCAGGTGACTAAACTGAATATAACAGTAACGTGAAGAAACTAAAAATGAGTAAATGCAATTATGAATATACTAATAGTATAGTTGATGGAGAGTGAGTATGATCAGAAAACGGTGAGAAATTGATTGTACTATGAAATTTGGAAGGGAAATTTAGAAAAATTAGCCCGATTGAATTATATGTGAGTTCTTGTAGGACCTATTAACACACCACCACCTATTAGAGAATTTAGATCAGAGCCACCCTACTTTGATGCAGGGGAGAGGGAGTCTTGGAGCTGTCCCGGTAGAACGCAGAGAGCCTGAGCTTCCGTCAGATGAGCTATGGAACCTCCGTTCGGTAGTATTGGGCTATAGCAGTCTCTCTCGGAAGGTGGGGAGCTCCGCCAAAGATCCTTTTCTCTCGGAGGGTCCAGTGGATGAAGGTCCAAAAGAACAGTGTCCTTAGTTCGCCCCAGTAACTTTTAAAAATAATGATGCCTCTGGCCAGTTGGCACCACTTTAATAAAGTTATCTGGTAGATTCAGGTAGGCGGATTTGACTGAACCGCCGGGTGTGTTGGATTCACGTTTCAAGGAGAAAAAGTCAGAAAAAGAAGTTGTGACAATTTAGAGAAAGCCACAAAAGTCCCAACTAAATAAAAGAAAAATCTGGATCATGTGCAGCTGGTCAAATTCTAGACGGCCAATGCTTAAAAACAGCTATACTTCGAAAAATGCTAAAAGGTTGGAGGCCGACAGAGTGAGAGTCTGAAATACCAGCGGCAGTGAACGAGTCAAAACACACGTGGGGACGTAGGCCCAAGACATAAGATGACAGTAGCACGTGGCAAAAGCGTGCTTGAAGAGATGAAGCAGAAGTAATACTACATATTACTACAGACAGCACAAATACTTATTCTAATTAGGAGGATAGGCAACAGATCTCTCCATTCTGCTCTTTAAGTGACAACAAAGTTGTGAAAATCATACCAAAACAGCCCCTCACATAAAAATGTGTCAAGAGCAAGGTCACAGTTGGTTACATTTCCTTAACGATGTAGAGTGAACTTTGAAAGCTTTAGACCCCATCCACCTGTTTAATTTTCATTTTTTTTCTCTTATCTCTGCCTGATGCTACAGTTGAAAAAAAAATCTCAATTATCTACACTCTACCCCATTATGACAACGTGAAAACAGAATTTAAGAAATGCAATTAATAATAATAAAAAAAGATATATTACATTGACATAAGTAATCTTTTGCAAAAACACTTGAAATTAAGCTCAGGTTCCTCCCAGTTCTCTCAGTCTTTACTGAGATGTTTCTACACCTTGACTGGAGTCCACCTGTGGTACATGAAATTGATTTGACATGACTTGGAAAGGCACACACCTCTCTATAGAGGGTCTCTCAGCTGACAATGCATATCAAAGTACAAACCAAGCCATGAGGCCAAAGGAACTGCCTGCAGAGACAGGGTTGTTACAGATCTGAGGAAGGCTACACTGAAAGTTCCCAAGAGCACAGGGGCCTCTATAATTCGAAGATGAAAAGCGGTCCTACACACAACCAGGACTCTTCCAAGAGGCTGGTTTCCTGGCCAAACTGAGCTATCAGAGGAGAAGGGCTCTAGTAAAAGAGGTGACCAAGAACCTGATAGTCAGTCAGACTGAGCTCCAGAGATTCTGCGTGGAGATGGGACAAAGTTTGAGAAGGACAATCTTCACTGCAGCCCTCCACTGATCTAGGCTTATCGTAGAGTGGCTAGATGGAAACCCCTCCTGAGTGCAAAATGCATGAAAGATCACTTGGAGTTTTCAAAACACTCAGAGTGAAAGCCAGTGTGTCGACTTCACCAGCTGACTTCTTGTTTAGAACTGAAGTCACAGATCATTAAAAATGGCTCCCAGTAAGGTGTATTTACAAAAGAGTCAACTGAAGTTTTTGATTTGATTGATAATTTTACATAATGAGGCAGAAAACTGCAAGTGATACCAGCATGCAATGCAAACATGGAGTTGTCATTTCAAAACAAGGGGGAAAAAAAGCACATATAGGTGGAACTGAGCAGCACTGGTCTCTAGAGAGCCCCCTGGTGGTGGAAAGATTAAAAAACCCAAATTAACTCTGGGCTGTATACGTGAACAAAAATCAGTCTTAAAAATGGCTGCAATCAAATAGGACCCCTGAGGGAATCAAATTTCCCCTCATTCCCATTGGCTTCTGGGAAATGAAGTTGAATGTATGAAGCTACAGTCAATATTGCTCCAAATCCATTACCAGGATTCCCACATGTGAGAGTATAGACTCATCTCCTGTGTGCATAATTATGAAAAATGATGCTCACCGTCCTCATCACTATAATCCATAGCTCAGCAAGCAGATGGTTGGAGAAAATTTGCACAGGTGTGCCAGCAGGCATCCATGTGTGCTCCACCACATGTGAAACACTTGTTTGTTGCTGTGTCAAATGCACGCTGTTTACATTCACAGCAATGGCAGAAGAAGTTAAGTGGGCCAGATACTGCACCCGTTCCCTCTCTAATGCACACACACATACTCAGAATTCTGGGATCTGTGCCAAGGTCTGTGCACGTGTAGCAGCGGCTGTTTATCCAGACTTCATGCATTAACAGCATAGCACTGAGAGAGATGTCATCCACAGCTGTAATTTCTATCACATCAAGGGTTTCTCTTCACATTGCATTTATAATCATAACCATCTGCTTTGTTTTCAGCCTCTTAACAGTCCCGTCGCATGTCTTTAAGACGTGTGATAAGTCACAAAAACCCCCTCTTTTATTTTTTCCTTGCCTTTTAAACAATTGCTCATGAAAATCTCTGCAAAATATCATGTAAATGACTCTCCTACTGATTACTTCCATAAAAAAGTAAACCAATCTCACATAATGAAGTAAATCTGATTAAAAAAAATATTTTAACATCAATAAAAACCATAAGCTTGGCAAAACTACCTGGAATCAGATTTTAGTGTGCAATCATGTCAGAGCAGGAGGCTCGTAACAGCTGCACAGCATGCAGGAGTTTATGTAAGACTTGTTATTGCTCATGCAGTGTGATGGCATGAAGTGCAAGCAGAACAGCGGGTCATTTCAAGGGTCAAACATCTCACAGTAGGGTTCAGAGGCAGGGACCTTTCCTAAAAGGCAACATAGGTCTCCCAGCTGTGTGATAACAGTCCCAAAAAGTTTAAAAATTGGAAGCAATCCCAACACCAACTGTTCAAACTCCTCCCCTCCTCCAGAGCTCTGTGTCAAAAGAAGCAAACACAAAATCAGGTTGTTACTTACATGGAGATTTTAGTCAGTCAAAGAGTGCCGGGAGCACTTGATGGGAAATAAACCTCACTATGACTGTAAATTGCGTTATTTAACTCTAACTGCTCGTGTCATCTGAATCCATTCTGTGTTTATACTGTAAACTTTCCTGGAAAAAAGGGTAACATTTAATTTGAAGTTTTATTCATAAGACTGACATTATTCTGTCATAATCATGATATGACACCTGTCATTAACATGAATAGGGCTTCATGAATGTTGCCATTAAGTGTCATTCACTAAATTAAGACACCTTAACCACAAATGTCAAGTTTTCATGATTATGCCTTCCGAAAAAATGTCAACTTTGCAGTGATTATTTTTATCTGCTGGACTTCCACCTGTGAAACTTGCCAAAGACCAGCAAATGCAGGTTAATTGAACCTTGTTAGGGGGAATAAAGCTGTTGAAAAGGGCCTTCAGCTTGCCAAGTTGCTTAAGTCAATAAATTATCCGTGTAGTTCCTAGAGCACCTCCTCTTTTTGTATTCTTCATACAGGATGGAAATAAAGTAACTTGGTTCAGCACGGTGATTAAAGGTTCGTAGGTATAAAGGAGAAAGCCTTCCACAATAAGGATGTGAGTCTCCCCCTCCTTAGTGTCAGACTTTGGGACAATCTCAGTGCCAAGTATTTTCAGTGCAAAAATTCTAAATAGTGTACCTTAAAAATTTCAGGTAATTTACCATAGCTCAGTCAGGACCACATATGTGGTTATAAATATTTTCTTTATTAGCAGTTATTAATTTGCACTTAATAACGTTATTTCTATTTGGTGGTGTGGCTGTTCTGGGATTCCTCTGCCCTTACAAAAGTCTACATAGAAAGCATCAAGCAGGAACAGCACAAAGAAAGCCTGAGGCAGCGAGAGAAGCGGCCAAAAACCAAGAATACAGCAGGAATCAGTGACAACCGAATGACATTGACTAGTCAGAGACATCATAAAAGAGGAGCTGGGATCAGCTGATCTCAAATAAATGAGAGTGCTTTTACTACATGGCCTGCCTGAACTAATGCTGTATGTTTGATTTTATGATCATATGTAAATTTACTGTATTTCTAAAGACTTATTACATAAAATACTAGTTTTCTTGCACAGATTTTGTCCTTATCATGAAATCAAAGTAATGCATTTAAAATCTGTGAAAACTGAAGATATTTTAAGTGTGACTACAGAGTAATCAATAGATATTTCAATGTATATACAAACACAAAAGTGATTTAATGTTCTATATTTTTTTCACCTCTTGTATCTGTTTGAAACCCAAAACACAACCACATTTTTTTTTGTTTTTGTTTTTTTGGTAATTTTGCAGGCTTCATGGCACTTCAGTACTGTAGTCCTGTCAAAGTAAAATGCAAATTAATATGTAAATTTTTAAAAAAGTATATTTATCAGATTTCTTTCTTCAAACTTTATGGAAAATAGGTTATAGGTTAACATTAAGAAGGCATGCAGGAGGACTTTTAAGTACTCATGAAAGAAGCATTCTCATTTCAAGGAAATATCTGTTTTCTCCAATGCCTGCATTTGGAAATTAACTTTAATTGCATTATAGCTGATTCCCTCTTGTAGATTGCAATCCTAAAAGATCATTCAATTTTCCCTATCAAGTTTAACTGTGCAATTAAAACTTAATAACATAACAGCCGTCATTTAAATTCTCTACTTTTCCTGGCAAGGCCTTGATTATAAAGTGCAGATGTGGAAGCGTGGATTCTAATAAGGCAAATTTAGTAGTAAAAGACCTAAAATAAAAGTAATGACTCTTAACAAGACCCACAAGTCATTTTGTTTTTGATGTTCCTATGAGGGCATATTTATAGGGAAAAGGGAGAAAAACAGTATTTTAAACATGTCTTGTAGCAGAAAGAGGAAAGGACAGCTGCAAACACATGTATGATCTCTGTAATGTTGGAAGTGCAAAGTAAACTAAGTTTGATTTCAGTCTGACACTGTCTCAAACGTCTTCATTAAAAAATGCTGTCCCAGAGAAGCCCACACATATTCAGGCTTTATGTCTTCCTTATATACCCAGTTTATAAGTGAAATGGGAAAGGCTTACCCACACACAGTTTAGCCAACAAAAGACAGTAATCCAGTCCAAAAAGATTATTTCTACTTTGAGGTTCTTGTGCTAAAAGACTTTTATTACCATTTGTTTAGGTGCAGAACACGACCCCCTGTTTCATTGTAAAGTATTTTATATTTCTCTTACTGCTGTGTACATCCCATTCTATTCAAATACTCTGAAAACACTGAACAGTATTGGAGTCTTGTCAGGCTGTCACAGTGCAGATGCCAAATCCTACGCAAATGTACACATTTCTTATCAACACGTTTTTTTTTTTGTTGGTTTCAATGGAGGGATTTTCCTGAAGTAATTCACTAGAACAGACAAGCTGACAGACACACACAAACACACACACACACACACACACACTGTGCCTGTTAACAGCTTTATATGTGACATTCTGAATATTAATACGGCCTTTTTAAATATAATGTGAAGTACGGACTTCCTAAAAAGAGAGTGAAGTCAAACTTTCTTTAGGTATGTTGTTATCAGCTCTGTGTTCACACTGGTGGCTCAGCACTATGTGTCACTCAGAGGCTCAGAAAGGTTCCATTAACTTTTTTTTTTTTTTCTTTTTCTAAGAATCCTTCCCACTCTGAGAAATCACTGTCACCACATGAGGGAAAAGAGACAGCCATACCTAGTCAGGGACGTTTTGTCTTAGGGCTAATAATGAAGGGCAAGTAGGCTTTCCATAACAAAAAATAGACTATCTTCTGTCAAAAAACCCTACTACTTCGGAATCAACTTTCATCTCTGCTGTTTGCAGATGATGTGGTTCTGTTTGCTTCCTCAAATGGGACCTCCAGCAGGCACCAAGGCTAGATATGGTGACAAGCTCGAACATCCAGAGGGATCTCAAAGTAGACTCTGCTCCTAGGATGCCTCCTGGTTGCCCTGTGAAGGTCTTCTAGGCACATCCAAATGGGAGGAGACCCTGCGACCCCCCAGGATGTCCTTGATGGTGGGGGGGGGGGGGACTCGCGTACATGCAAACTCCACTGGAAAGGGAACCAGGAACTTTCTTGCTGTGAGGCACCAGCACTAACCCCTGTGCTGCTGTGTGTCCTACTATCCAGCACAATTAACTATATTCATTTCAACGCAACAAGCTTTATTGGGATGGAAAACATTGGTTTGCATTGCCAAAGCAGTGTACAAATTTCTAATGATAACAGCAAAAAAGCATTACAATCAGTAAATGTAAGAAAAAATGGGTTTAACTTTAACTTATTTATGACGGAAAAAAAGTTGAGATTCTGAATTTATTTATTTTCTTATTTATTTTGGTGTAAGGAGTCATGTTCATAGTAGTGGTGTGGTATTTAAGGCCCTTTTTGGTCACAACAGCTCATATAATGTGCTGCTACATTTCTCCACTGTTGCACATCACTCAGCAGATAAGGAAACATCTGTTCATTGTTCATACTTGTGTTTTTTTTGAGAACTTGTCTCCGATGTCCAGTGCAGCTCTGTTTCTACCTCCTGTTGGCTGCAGCGGGTGCACAGTGTTTCTTCTTTAGAGATCCACCTTTACCTGTGGCGTCCTCTCTTGATGGTGAGGTTGTGCTCACTGTTTGAGTCTGTTATTCATATCAAAAGTGCCATCATGAGAAGACAAAAAAGTAATGAAGTAGTGAGTCAAATTGACTTTTCTTAATTAGAAAGATTGATATTTGGCACCAGTTTATCGAGATATATAGTCTGGGTTGTGTAAGCAGTGGTTTGTATTGGCATTATTTATGTTGCCTGTTGTATATAGATTTGTGATAGCACTTGCTGTTGGCATTGTTTTATGCTTGGATTGATTTTTTTTCTTGGCATTGGTTTGTAGCAGGATTGGTTTGTGTTAAAATTAGTTTCTGTTGGCAAGTGTTCATTTGTCTCTGGGATTGTAGGATGTATCTTGCACTGAGTAAATATGGACCTTTAAGGTACAGAAAAACCAAACCAATAAAAATGGTAGGATATTGACTGATATTGATATATGTAGATGTTGCAAAAAATTAGAGAGAAATGAAAATTATTTTCAACAAAAAATTAGTACATGAAGGGAATATGATGATAATTCCAAAGTTTATGAATTGCATGGTATGTCTTGTTATCAACTTTAAAACTAAATTCTTAATCGATAGCACTTAACAACCCACTGACTTCTATTTTGTATTTGTCCTTGACTCTAAAATAACCATTGTTTTGTCCGTCTTGCTGTGTTTTTGGCCATAAGGCTTCACAGCAGACACTGTTAGTGGTTTGTTTCGTGCGAGCCCACATGAATACATGTCAATGAGCTACAGTTTATAAACAGTGCTCCCTATTGGCTCTAATCAACACAATGACTGTTGATGGTTGCATTTCACTCTCGCTTTTGTCAGTCCCAGAACTCAGCCTTCTAAATTGCTGGCATGCAAGCAAGACACACACAGACCAAGAGAGTCGCTGCCAAGCCATTTACGGGACCAAAAAAAAGGAAGTGATGGAGTAAAAGTTGGCGTAAACTTCATGTTCATTTCCTGACTTTAAACTCAGAAATAGGAAAATAAAAATAACACTTCTGATGTAGCTTTCTTCCTTCTATTTTTTGACAAGAAAGACCGTTTCAAATCCTTCTCATTCACATTCACCTTAAGACAAAGAAGAGGTGAAGCCTTGTGTAACTCATGGGACCATGCAGCTTGCCCAGTGAACCCTTAGGTCTGCATGGCTCTGTTTTTGCACTCTGAACATTAAACTTTCTACATGACTTGAGCAGAAGGATTACACAAGACTTGGCGAGGGTCCCTAATCCCACAGAGAAAGGACTTGAGAACATGACACACAGCAGGCCTCCCTGTGACTGTCCTCACCACCAAGGACTTGACCCCTCCAGTATTTCTGGGTTCATTCTGAGGATTAAGGAAACCAAAAGTAGTCATGTTTGAGGATGAAAATGCTGCACTACAAGTAATATACAAGGATCAATGACCTTAAGGCCTGTTCTCTGCCCTGATTTACATCTAGCTTAACAAAAGGATACATAATACTACAGTACTGTACAGTAACCTAACAAGCCAGGTGGACTGTTTAACACATCCATTGCATGGAATATATTTCATATCTATCTGGGCAACTACCCACAAGGGCAGAACTTTTGAGAAAATTGTCAAAAGATGATTGGACGAACATTCTGTCTGTCACCTCCACTACAGGCCAGTCAGAGTGACAAGACATACAGTGTGATGTGACTGTTCCCTATCAGTAGAGCCCATTGGTGAATCAAACTCGTGCTGAAGATTTGGTCTGAGGAAGGGCAGAAAAAACTGCTGCTGCTAAGAAAAGATTAAAGTGTGGTTCTTTGCTCGTCTTTAAATAAGAAATGTTGTCTAGTGCTTATGAAACTGCCACTTTAGCTACATCCGAGCCAATCCACCTCAGCTGTTTAACAGTTTGCAGTACAACTACACCATTAGTTGTACTGCATCCCGTAATTACCACAAGCTACCACAAACACTTGGTGCAGTTCTGTTGTTTTCAGCTATTTAAAACTGCCACTATAACTACATCCAAGCTAATCACTTCACCACTGGCAGCTATTGTTCACCTGCTTGTATTACAACTAAACTAGCCCATAGCTACTGCTAATGATGCTAATTGGCCCCTCAATTCTCAGACAGGGCACAATCATTTCATTCTGGAGCTTTGCAAGATTGATCAACCAGATGACAGACATGAGACGTGGCCAATCCACTGTGGCCAAAACATATCTTGCAAGTGTTCATGCCAAACCTCAATACAGTTTAGACCAATCAGCCCCATTAGAGGAGAACAAGGCATTGCAGCCACTGGTGTTGCAATTAGCTAGTATAATAGCAGTTTAATCAGAACTGGACCACAGTTTGTCGAAGAGTTTGTGAGAGTTGGGGCAGGTTGTTGTAGTGTGGCTGCTAGTGCCACAGTTAGCTCGGATGTAGCCACAGCGGCAATTTCATCATGTACTTAAACTTGTATAACGCTGTTCTAGTAGTCTGACAACTCAAATCACTATTACACCATAGGTCACACCCATTCACACCCATTCACTCCACATTCATACTGAAGGCTTGTTCCTATGAGTTGGCAATCAGCATTAGGTCTTCCCATTGAAATGCATCCATTATCATTTACACGTCACTGTGTCAGCATAGCTTGACAGGGGATGAATAATAGCCCCAGTTAGGGCACCTCACCCTAGTTCTGCCTTCCCAAGCCTCTTGCTAAACTGGAGTCTGTTGAGGGTGTAACTATGAGTTGTGCCAGGGTAGGTAGACAGGGGTGGTAGATCATCAGACTAGTCCAGCAGAGGTGAAAGCTCCCTGCTGTCAGGGCACGTCAGCTTAGCTCTGCCTCCCCAAGCCTCTTGCTAAGCTTGGGTCTGTTGAAGGTGTAACTATAAGTTGTGCTAGGGTAGGTAGATTGGGGGGGGGGGGGGGGGTTGTGGGACTGATTGGACAAAACACTGCTGAAAGTGGGGTTCCTGCCTGAAAACCCTGGTGAAGCTTTGGCTTCTTGCTGCCCATCTTTTGGCACAGTTGAATTGTGGCACATACTAAGGATTTTAACTGGGTTTTTTTGGACTTCTCTGCTGAGCTCTTATCCTTTCTGTAGAGCACATCAGGTGAATGTGAAATATCCATGCAATGGATATACAAAACAATCTTTCTGGCATGTCAGTATAAGTGATGATATGATGATGTTGCTATTCTTCAACACTTGATTTATTGCAAGACAATAATAAAACGATACATCAAGCTGCCACTTAAAAAGATAAAGTGCAGCATTTGTACACTTATTCTCTGCAGTTTGGTGTCAGCCCTCATTATGTTGTCTCATAACTTCTTTTTGATGTGTCCAGCATAATCAACCTTATCCATATCATAGGTGCCATTATGAGGAGACAAAAAGTAATGATGTAGTGAGTGAAATTGTCTCTTCCTAATTAAAAATATTGATATTTGGCACCATCTGATCAATAATTGTGTCACACAGGTTGGGATGATATATTGCTGCATAGATATTTTGAGCCACCAAAACTCAAAGGACTATTAAGCATCATCTCTCATTCACCCATACATTTGTGAACTAAACACAAAGGCTGGTATACTTAGTAGGGATGTTCCAATGCCTTTTTTTCCCTTCCCAATATGACTCCAATACCAAGGTGTTGGGTATCGGCCGATACCAAGTACTGATCCAATACCAGTGTGAAATTTCTGGACTGACTGTGCTGACTAGCAAATTTAGACATATATTTTACTCAGAACATGGCTCAAAAAATAGAACTGTTAATGTACAGCATCTCTGTGATCCTGACTTTGTTTTCCTGTTATTGAGTTTTACTCCTAGAAATTAAAATAACATTAATACAGGGGGCTGCATAAAAGGCTCTCTGGATCTCTCTATAGATTATGCTCTATTCAGGCAGCATCATGTGATTACGGCTGACAAACCCTTACAAAGGGAAAAACAAGATGGCAGTAAGCATTCAAGCTAGGGGTAATAAATGATCGTTGTTTGGTTAAAATGGACAAAAAAGACGTTCACTGGTTTACTGGTGTGGATTTGATCATTGAAGGCCTGAAAGAGTTCCAAGCTCGCTGAAAATGCTGCCCACGGGATTCAAAAGCATCAATAATGTCAATGGGAAGGCAAAATAGCTAGCTTTAAGAGGAAAAACAAGTAAGAGGCAATGATCTATGGATCAAAAGTTATTTAACTTTTGATAAATTGTGTCACTTCTTGTCGTGCACGACAGCACGGGTCTGTAAAGCATTTTAACGATCACATTCAGAGAAACGCTGTCACACAGCCACCGTTCTTTGCTGCTGCAGTGGGTCCTTAGGTTCTTCTTCAGAGCTCAAAACGGTAGCTCGTGCATTCAGTGCTTTCTAGCAGTGAAGAAGAATTGATTTCTGGTTTATAACGCTAACATTTAGCATAGCTAAACAAAGCATAATAGGAAGCTAAACCAAACTGTATCGTATCAGTGCATAAACTCGTGGACTCAGCGATACCAATACCTGCATTTTAAGCAGGATGTATTTCTGATACTGGTATTGGAATCGAACAACCCTAATACTTAGTGTCAATAATCCAGTTCAAACCTACACATGCACAAATGGTAATTATGACATGTGGACTGAAGAAGCTAAAGATCAAACCACTAATCTTTTAACTGACCACTGAACCACAGCCGCCCCTGAGAGCATGTTTGTAATCCCAATCTTAAGGAAATAGGTATTTGTGGTAGAAAAATTGGACCACAATTTTTGCGGAAATGTCAAGAAATATGAACTCTGTTAGGAGCATGTGGCCCAAAATAAGCATTCACAACCATAATATGATAGCAGAGTTAACACTATCAAAAACTAGCACATAACTAACTAGAAAAGCACATAGAGAGCGCAGACCTCTGCCATTAGCCCTGTCTCCCAATAGTGAAGAATCCTTTCATAAATTCCTGGATCCATCCCCATGTGCCCCCCACCACGACATTCGCAGATTACTCCCTCCCCGGAGGGGTGGAAACATGGTGAGGCAAAGCATTGGCTTTGCTACGGGTGCCAACAGATGCACCCATGGTCTCACTGGACGACTCGAAGTCAGGGCAGAGGGTGAATATTCCTCTATTCCTCCCAGCATTGTGAGTATTCTTGCTACAATTCGCTGTCTTTCTCTCTGTCATGCTCCAACTCGTCTCCTCGACTGGGCATACATCTTTCAAACTCTATAAACTCCAAAACTTTGAATAGAAACACACCCAAAAACTGCTGCTGGGATTGAAGTTACTCATGTCCGCCATCTCCTGGTGTAAAGTGGTAACAGCGGAGACCACTGCCATTAGACCTATCTCCCAATAGTAAAGAATCCTTTACAAAATTCCTGGATCCAGATGGTGGTCCAGATATCTCCCAAAATCTAATCAGTTCTTCCTTATGCCATTTCTGACATTTCCTGAAAATTTCATCAAAATCTGTCCACAACTTTTTCAGTTATGTTGCTAACAAACAAACAGACAAATGAACAAACAAATGAACCCACCCGATCACATAACCTCCTTGGCGGAGGTAAAAAAAAAATGGCAGGGAGAGAGCTTTGGCCTTGGCAGAAGCATATCAGAAAAGCAAGGAGTCAGGTTGTACTGACTATTTTCTACACTTGTCTGGTGGTTGTTTAATGAGCCTCTAAGGATGGAGCATGAATAAACCATCTGATGATGACTTTCCTTGACTACAGGCGACATTTTTGCGATATGTCAGCCAGGTCTTGTAGGAAGGGACCTCTGCTGGGATTAGACTGGGGATCTGCCAGATGAAAAAGGACCTGCATGCCCCTCTGTGTCCACATACTTGTCCCTATACTCAGTCAAAACAAAGCAGCCCTGCCACTCCTGATAAAATGTCTGACTGTAAGAGAGTTTAGGGCTGAGGCAAGGGAACTTTGGTTTGTAATCTGAGGCAACGCTGCCAACAGTTTGGGTTAGACTTTGAAAATTGTATGATCTAGTATTGGCCCATTTAGGAAAAGTATCACTGTTAAAAGTTTATGATAGCTTTCATTCACTTTTTGTTATTGCAAAGATCAAATAAATCAGTGTGCACAAGTTCAGTAGAAATTGAAGCCTTCTGTAAAATGGTTATGCAGTTAGCTACAAAGGTGCTGTAGCAACAAAGACAAAGGTGAGTACTAGTGGGAAACTGTGACATTTTAAAATCTTTTCTGCCCTTTAGAGCATGTAAACCTGAATATAAATGCAGATGTTTAATATGCAAAACATGGACCCTCTTCAAATGCAATGTCATCAAAAGTGGATAAATTCTCCTCCTGCCTGCTATTAGACAGAGATACTTATCCCAACCAAATGAGCACACACAGGCACATTCATTGTTCCAAGATGAAAGATGAGGGGCCAAACCATCAGCGCCACATTAAGGGGTGAATCCACTGATTATAAAACTATGTGATAATGGTGTGTCAGCCTTCATAAAATATGTGCCCCACCAAAAAGAAGTTATTATAAATGTGTTGAAGAGACTGTCTCTTTGTTTCTCTCTCTGCAGGAAATGTGTTCGTGGTGAGTTTGGCGTTTGCTGACCTCGTGGTAGCCTTCTACCCCTACCCTTTGGTTCTCTACGCTCTCTTTCATGATGGATGGGCACTGGGAAACACACAATGCATGGTAAGACCACTTCACTTTCAGTGTATTACCTATGGTGGCCATCAAGGAGAATACTGTATGTGCAAAAGCTAAAAGGATTTCTATGAGAGGAAACTGTGTGCAAATTGAAAAATATAACAACATAGATATCTGTCCTAAGAAACAATAGCTGCATATTCAACACCCACTTTAGGACTGGAGAGTCTACATAATGATGACAGATCATGCAGCGTTTTCCTGTTGCATTTGCTTTACTGTTAATGCATTTATTGCAGCTTTATGCAGCACACGTTTCTCAAGCATCATGAATGTTTTGTTGCTCTCACTTTGGATTTTTCAGGTTTTTGATTTTGCACTCTTACTATATACAGTGCTTATAAAAAGTTTGCACCCCTTGGATGTTTTACACTTTTATTGATTTTATAAATCAATCATGGTCAATATTATTAGGCTTTTTTGACTGACAGAAATACAAAAAAAACCTCTGTAATGTCAAAGCAAAACCATATTTCTACAAAGTTATGTCAATTTAACAAAAATATGTAAGGTAAATTAAGTGACTGCATAAATATTCACCTCCTTTAAAGTGACTGGCCTAATTCAACTGAGGTTCAGTTGGTGCTAGTAGTCTCGCAATTCGTAAAATGGGTATCACCTGAGTGCAGTGAATGTGTCTCAAGTGATTGTAGTATTAAGACACCTGTGTCTGGAAGGTCCAGTCACTGGTTAATCAGTATTCCTGGCTACTATTACACTCAACATCCAAGGGGGTTAATACTTTTTGTATGCATGCAGCCTCACAACCCCTGCAATGGGTGCTGACTTATAGAGCTAAGGATTTTTTTAGAAAGGGGAGTTGCTTTGATTAACAAATTATTTGGTCAGTTTGAAAGTGTCTTTTTCAGTTATATAAGGGTTGATGATGCCAGGGTTTGCATTTATGTTTCCTCTCACTGTTCCTCCTCATACCTGCAAATCCAATGCAAAAGCATGGTAGGAGCCACATTTGTTAACAGAGCTGTCAATCATTGCATTTCATCTATTTTTATTGTATTAAAAATTTTAATAAAAATGAAAATAATAAATAATGAAAATTTGAACATAAATCAGTATGATAAGACGTAACGTTAGATACAGAAATCATGTTCGAGAAAATCTTGTCTGATGAGTAATTCTATTTCAAAGTTTAACTTATGTCCCATCTGTTAACATGGGCGGTGTCAGAAAATGTTTATTTCACACTATTTATACTAAATGTAACATTACATTCTGTACATAGAATGCAATTCAGTGTGTGTGAGAAATCCATGTACGTCTACTAGATTGGCCATAATTTCTGTGTATGAAAGGAGGACACTGGTTGTACATCAATCCACAATGCATTGCAGCTCTCTGCCAATGAATACTGATTTTCAGTTTAATTTTTCAACCAATGATAGTGCTAGTTTTTTGCTAGCTTAAAAACAAAGGGCAGGCTGAAACTGCATAAACACCAAAGTCACAAGATGCGGAGATGACAGACTTTCAGCTATGGAGGAATGGCATACCATTAGCTAAGTATGAAATATGTGGTATATATGTTTTTGTAGTGGTAGTAGTATGTAGGATGCCATTTCAGACAAAGCCATGGAGGGACAGAGCTATATTGCAGCCACTCAGTAGGGTAACACCAAGTGTCTTGACTTCACTTAAAGGGTACTGTAATGTGGTTCTTCTTTCAATACTGCGTATACTCCAGACACATTCAACATCATGACTTAAAACCTGATTTTCTTTCTTTCCTTTTGTCCAGATCAGTGGTTTCCTCATGGGGCTGAGTGTCATCGGCTCCATTTTCAACATCACTGGAATCGCAGTGAACAGATACTGCTACATCTGCCACTCGTTCTCCTACAGTCGGCTGTACAGTTATCGTAACACTCTGCTGTTTGTTGCCTTAATCTGGGTGCTAACAATAGTGGCCATTATCCCCAATTTCTTCGTTGGATCTCTGCGCTATGACCCACGGGTCTACTCCTGTACCTTTGCCCAGAATGTCAGCAGTTCCTACACGGTAGCTGTGGTGGTGGTTCACTTCCTGGTTCCCATTGCAGTGGTTACCTTCTGCTACCTGCGCATCTGGGTGCTTGTGATACAGGTCAGTCTTTTGAGGTTTGTGTGGTTGGTATGTATTTACAGAAACAAAGGAAGGGGTTATGCATGGGACCTTTTGAAGAACACAATAACACTAACCAAGTAAACCCAGAAAACCATTCAGTCATCAGCATACAATAAACAAGTGTTTGAAACTATGATGTGGAAAATAAGGTCAATACGAGATCAATATTCAAGTTTATTTTTCAGTTCTAGAAAATAATTGGTTTTTTAAAGCTGTAATTCTTGAAGCATCTTCTTGCCTTTATGCAGCCTTAAGCTTATGTCACCAGTTCCAAAAATTAAGTGAAGTGAAACAGTGAAATGAAGGTCAAGAAGTAAAAAGTGTTCATGTCTTGACCTTGAAAGAAGTACAAGGATATTCATGGCAGTCATGGTCAATATAATTTGGCTTTTTGACAAAAGAAAAAAAAATCATTAATGTCTAAGGGAAAACGTATTTCTACAAACTACTGCCAGAACTAATGTGCCTGTCCTCTGAGGTCCGAAACCTGGGCGTCATCCTGGTCTCCCCCCTCTCCTTCCAGTCCAACAAAAAATTTGTGACCAATTCCTCTTTCTATCACTACAGGAACATCTCTAGACTCCAACCATCACTTCCAGACCCTGTGGCAGAAACTCTTATTAACGCTTTCATAACCTCCCACTTGACTATTGTAATGGAGTCCTGTCAGGTGTACCCAGCAAAACCCTGGACAGGCTTCAGTATGTCCAAACTCTGCTGCGAGAGTTCTTACCCACACCAGACCCTGGCAGCACATCACACCGACCCTCATCCACCTTCAATGGCTCCCTATCAGGTCCCACATCGACTACAAAATCCTCCTTCTTACTTACAAATCACTCCATGCCCTGGCTCCTCAATACCTCTCTGACTTCCTGCATCATTATACACCATCTGGGAACCCTCAGTCTTCAGACACTGGCCTTCTTTCCATACCCAAAACCAAACTCTGAACCTATGGTGACAGAGCCTTCAGCATTGCAGCCCCCACTCTGTGGAACATTCTGCCTGCAGACATCCGCAGCACTCCATCTTTGGACATTTAAAAAAAAAATCTCAAGCACCACCCGTTCACCACTGCCTACAGTCTTCACTAAACTACCCCTTATACTCGTCTTATCCCTCACATAGTTTGTCTATGTCTTATGTGTTCTTGTAAAGCGTCCTTGGGTTCCTTGAAAGGCACTATATAAATCCAAGATATTATTATTACTGATCGAATATGGTCGAATGGGAATTTTCAGGAAATGTCAGAAATGGCATAAGGAAGAATTGATTAGATTTTGGGAGTGATCCGGACCACCGTCTGGATCCAGGAATTTTGCAAAAGATTCTGTACTATTGGGAGATAGTGGCGGTGGTCTCCGCTGTTACCACTTTACACCAGGAGATGACGGACATGAGTAACATCAATCCCAGCAGCAGTTTTTGGGTGTTTTTCTATTCAAAGTTTTGGAGCTTATAGAGTTTGAAAGACGCACACCCAGTCGAGGAGACGAGTCAGAGCGTAACAGACAGAAAGACAGCAAACTGTAGCGAGAATACTCACAATGCTGGGAGGAATAGAGGAATAGTCACCCTCTACCATGACTTCCAGTCATCCAGTGAGACCATGGGTGAGCCTGTCAGTGCATCTGTTGGCACCGGCAGGCAATGCTTCCACCATGACAGTCCACCCGTAGCGAAGCCAATGCTTTGCCTCACTGTGTTTCCACCCCACCGGTAAGGGAGTAATCGGCGAATACTGTGGTGGGGGGAACATGGGGCGGATCCAAGAATGTTTTTAAAGGATTCTTCACTATTGGGAGATAGGGCTGATAGAGAGGTCTGTGATCTCTGAGTGCTTGTCTAGTTGTAATATAATATCCTTAATAAATAAAAATATACAATACAATACAATACAATACAATACAAGAACTTTATTTATCCCCGAAGAGAAATTTTACTTTAGAATTATACAGTCTAATTGCTAATAATTAATTATTATATTAATTAATTAATTAAATATGTAAGTGACTGCATAAATATTCACTCCTTTTAAGTGAGTATTCAGTAGTGGCATCTTTGGCTGCAATCACAGCACTGAGTCTGTGTGAAAAGGTCTCAAACAGGCTTGCACACCACGGACATTGCAATCTTACTACATTCTTCTTTGCCAAACTACTCGAACCCCAACAGGTTGCACAGTAAAATGGCGTGAACAGCCCTTTTTTAAGTCATGCCATAAATTCTCTTTTTTCACTGAGGTCTGGGATTTGACTCGACCAAAGAACTTTCTCCCATCCAACCATGTAGTCTCCCACATGCCTTTTAGCAAACTCTAGTCCAGATTTAATTTGAGTTTTTTTCAACAATGGCTTTCTCTTTGCCACTCTCCACCTTTTCTCTGAGTTGCTTGGAGTGTTCTTTTGTCTTCATGGTGTAATGGTAGCCAGGAATACTGATTAAATAGTGACTGGACCTTCCAGACACAGGTGTTTTTACACTACAATCACTTGGGACACATTCAGTGCTCTCAGGTGATCCCATCTCACTAATTGTGAGATTACTAACAGCAATTGGCTGGACCTCTGTTGGATTAGGTCAGTCCCTTTTTCCATTACATACTTTTTTTTAACTGACATTACTCTGTTTTCATTTTGACAACAAGAGCTTTTTTTGACAAAAAAGCCAAATTATTTTGACCATGATTGATCTATAAAACCAATAAAAGTGTACAACATCCAAGAGGATGAATGGTTTTTATGGGCACTGTACCTCCACACTCTACCATACATTGTATACTGCATCTTAGGCCTGCGCTATGGTAATTTTTGAGGATGTGCACAGCCAACGCCAGCTCATGACAGCAAGTTTATCTCCGGCCTTAGGCATGGATTCGACTTTAAAGTATTAACCAGGCTGTACCCTCTAATCTTGCTTTGTGATACACCCCCATATCTCATATTTCTTGATTGTAAATGCCAACTGTGGGGACTGTGTTGGCAGTGTGATATTAGTCACCCTGTCTGACACCTACCCTACAGTGTGTACAGGCATATTAAATCACCTTATAGAAATAACTGCTATTTTTTCTGATGGTCTTGTTGTTTGTGTAGGTCACATGAATGCATCAGTACTCATTTCTGTGTTTCATAAGAAGTCTCACAGGAGCTTTAAATACTTGCCATTGAATATTAAACTTTTCTGTATTCAGTGGCAGAAAATAAAGAAAATCCTTGTAGGTTAGATTTTTTAAATTCTCTAATAAGACATAGGTGCAATAGATAAGATTTTATAGATTCAGTGCTTCTGATTTCAGCGGAGAGATCATGTTTGATAGGCAGATATATGGACAGCATCCCTGGAGTGTTTGAATGTGTGGATATCTGTGTGGATGTCACTGTAGGCTATGTGTGGGTTTCTGTTTGTTTGTTCATATGTAGGTGTGTAAAATACAGAGGCAGAGAAAAACATTTGCCTTCCAGCTAATATTACCTTAAAGTTTAACTCCTATGTTGTTTTCTTAATGCCCAGGTGCGACGTAAAGTAAAGACGGATGAGAGCCCTCGCCTCAGACCGAGCGACTTGAGGAATTTCATCACCATGTTTGTTGTCTTTGTGCTGTTTGCCATCTGCTGGGCTCCTCTAAATCTCATCGGCTTGGCGGTGGCTATAGACCCGTCTCGTGTGGCTCCCCTCATCCCTGAGTGGCTTTTTGTGGTCAGCTACTTCATGGCCTACTTCAATAGCTGTCTGAACGCCATCATCTATGGCCTTCTCAACAGGAATTTCAGGAACGAGTACAAACGCATCGTCACCTCTGTGTGGGTGACGCGGCTCTTTGTGACAGAGACTTCTCGAGCTGCCACAGACGGCAGGAGCATGAAGAGCAAGCAATCCCCGCCTCCACCGCTCAACAACAACGAGTCACTGAGAGATCGCATCAACAAAGAATGAAACGCGGACACTTAACTCTGTGAAATGCTTATTCCTGTTTTTATGTGACATTCAGACAAGGGTGCAGCTAAAGAGTAACAAGCAAAAGAGATAAAACTGAAACACATGGCTGGGTTTTCTATTAGTGAGGATGTCTTCACTTCTATAGACCTTTTTAATATCATGGATATAGCTGTTTAAAGTTATGTAATTACTATGAGTTGAAAGTTGATTGTTCTTTGCTAAAGTGCTTTGCTTAAGTGCTTATTAAAGACAAGTTTGCTCTGTGTTGTAAGCATAAACAGAGCCAACATTTTTGAGACTTTGTGTTCTCAGGAGCCATGCATTGCAGTTTTACTTTGCTCTTACTCTATAAACAACCTGAATGGTACATTAATATTTCATTGGGAAAAATAATATCCTTTAATGTCTGCAGCTGTAGCTCACAGACGGATTTCACAACACTGGGTAACCAATGCTAACCACTCTCAAAGCCTCAAATCGTTCAACTAGCCTCAAATGAAAGATATAAGGTGAGTCTGTCTATACTGTAGAAACAATAGGTCTAATGAGATTTGACATGGAGATGGTGGTTCGAATCTATACTGTGTTAACATGGCAGGAGCGTACTTTAAGCTGCCTGGTCTGACACTCTTGCACTGCAAATGTGGACTTAGTAATGAACCCATTATATTTAATCAGGAAATTAAATCACTGAACTTAGTAAAATGAAGTTTTTAAACAATGAGTTTTAGTTTGGTGCATGTGATGTAGCAGGTGGAGGACACCTTCATATCTACTACTGCTGCTGTATCCGTCATTCTGCATACATTATGCTGCTGCAATACACTGTTATATGATATTAATGCCGTACCAGATAACAATTTAGGTTATGTTAGGTGCCATTTAGAGCAAGACACAGATCTCAGATGCCTCCTCTTGAAGACCATTATAATGAGACACCACATCTGTTGGAATGGAAAAGCATGCTGAAATATTCTGAATAAAATTGGATTAAATGTCTGGTTAGAATTAGCGTTGAGATGAAGGTAAGAATACCAAAAGTTAAAAGAAAACCTGACCTGCACAACCTAATAAATGTTTAACAAAACCGAGAAAATGGTCTGCTTACAGGACAATAGCTTGTCCCTCAAGAAAACACTCTAACACAGCTAATGCAGCTAAAGGCAAAGCTAACGAAGCTATGAAGCAACGTAGCTACCAAAGATATGTAGCTAACATAGTTAAATCTTAAGCTTACAAAGTTACCTTAGCCATGTTGATAATGTAGCAATGTAGCTAGTGTAGATATGTAGCTAATGTAGTTCAATATAAAGCTAAGGAATCTAAAGCAGCTACATAGATAACATAGCAACCTAGCTAACACGGACATGTAGCTAACATAGTTACATCTAAAGCTTAGGAAGCTACATTAGCTGTGTAGATAATGTTGCAACAAAGCTAAAACAGATATATAGCTAATGTTGTTAAATCTAAAGAGGAAGCAATCTAACGGAATGTAACAAAGCTACATTAGCTACAAGGATAACATAGCAACGTAGCTAACATAGTTATGTAGCTAATGTAGTTAACTCTAAAGCCAAGAAACTACATTAGCTACTTGAGTAATATAACATCAAAGCTAATTTATGGGGATTGGAATGTGCAAGCCCTCACCAAGCAGCAACCTCCGGTCCTGAAAAATGAAGCCAATGTGGAAGTGCAAAAAAATTGCTATACCGTGAGTGTCCACTTGAGGCTGGCAGCAGGAACACCGGAAGTCCCATCTGGACACATGTTAAACAGCCGGTTTTGACACTAGAAATAAACTGGTTTACGGCCTGGTTTAAAACACCAAACATGTCTCATTAGCTAGTGTCTCATTGTGCTCCCACTGTACGGGGGTGAATTTATTTGTACCACGATTGTTTGGATTATATTTAGGATGAAAGCTGATTGGCACGTCTCATTTTATTGACAGATAGCTCAGCAGGCAGAGGCTCCGTTTTTGTCAACAGAATGCTAGCTAGCAGGCTGACAGGAAGTCGCACTTAGTGGGCGGGCCGTGAGGTTGATCCAAAGTTCGGTTGATCCTTAGCTGGAGCAAACAAAGCTACAGTATTTTTTTCTTATGTAGGAATTTTACTTGGCTAGTTTTTTGGTTAAGTAATTTTAGCTAAAGTTATCTGAGCTAAAGCGAGCCATCTTTGGCATAACTCCTTCTAAAACAGCTCTTTACATAAGTAAATTTAACTAGACATCAGACAGACCATTTTTGGGAAACTCTGCATCTGTCAGAATGGAAATACATGTTAAAACTTTAGAAATAAAATTGGAATCAACTTTGAGTAAGGTTAGAGAAAGAGTAAGAATACCACCTGACCTGCAAAACCTAGTTAAAAAAAAGTTAAACAACTCTTTGTTTCCCTTTATATGTCAGCCCTGCAATCGACTGGGCACAACCGATATAGCAAATGGTTGGATGGAATACAAAGCAAAGAAAACAGTCTGCTGACATGAAAAAAAAACCCTCTTCCTCTATTAAACCATTCTAATGCAAATGAAGCTTATGTAATTATGTTAGTTGCATAAGCTATGTAGACAATGGAGCTACATAGCTAACTTGGCCAAAGCTAACAAAGCACATAGATATCTATTGTAATGAAGCTATAAAGCTAACATTAGCCACGTAAGCTCACCAGCTATGTTAGCTACATAGTTATGTAAGCTTCAGCTACGTAAGCTATATAGCTACGTTTTCCATGTAGCTTATGTAGCTACCTTAGCTATATCTGCTGAAGCTCACGTTGCTAAAATTCATGTTGATAAAGCTACATTAACTACAGAGGCTTACATATTAATGTTAACTACGCAGGTAGCATAGCAATGTTAGCTTTAACTAAAGATAACAAAGATAAAGTGAGCCACTTCTAAAACAGGTTTATAGATAATTTACCCCCAGGTTAGACCTGTGACCCTTTTCTCTGTTTTAGAAATGTTGCTTTGTCTGTAATGTTTTCATTGTTGTTTGCACAGTAATGGTCTGCAAGAGGGGGTGTCAGAGATTTACGGTCTGCAGTGGTCTCAGGTCTCTCTCAAAATATGTGAAATTTCAGAACTGCTTCTAAATTCTCTGAATTGCTCTTAAACACATCTAAACATTAACTGTACTGTACTGGAGTATTTACATTTTCTGCATCTAATTCACACGATACTCATCTGCATGTAAAACAATTATAATACTACATTCTCCCTCTCTTCATCTGCTACACTGAAGTAATGTACTTAATAATAAAACATTAGTGACAGTACTACTAATACTGCAGTGATGCTGGACAGGCCAACTTCATAAAAGAAGAGCACAAATCCATACATTAATGTCAGCAGATTGATAAACTTGAAATGTTATGCAGTTTGAAATGCAGCTCCTGTCCAAAACCAAGACATCCAACATCAGTTACTTCTTAAAATCAGATCTACTTAAAATTAAGACAATCCCTCAGCTTTGCATATGCATATTTAAAACACACGTCTTATTGATTTAATGTAACGGATGCTGCTCTTCAGGCAGCAAAGGAAATAAAGGGTTTGAGGTTTATTTCTCCTCCTCTGTCAGAAAACCAACCAGCCCTTAGAAAAGATGGTTACTGATATAGTGACAGCAGGCAAGGTTCCTCTGCCTCCAGCATCACATGTACCATTTTCTCCTGAATTTCATGGCTTATGTTTCAGTTCAAAGGATATCTTCAAACTGAAGATCTTAATTTACCAGGGATGCATTGATGCTTTCACTGTTGCAAAACAAACAAAATAAGAGCACAATGAGGGAGGCATTAGGAGTTTTATTGTCACTTTACTATATTAAGTTAACAGGCATTCATCACCTCTTAACAGTGTTTTTTTTTTTTTTTTTTTTTTTAAATGAGCTTATCGAGCAGATACAGCTTATATCTGTATTCCCATCTCAGGGTGCCTACAAAACATTATATTATATCATTTAATTGTCTGAAACATTTGCAGTTTATTGGCTGCTGTATAAGGAAGTCTGAAGCAATTCAAAGGGATATTTTGTAAATTAATGTCAGTGTGGTTTTAACTGTGGTATATTGTCATTGGAGGTGTATTCAAAATGTGCATTTTATATGACTTCAGCTCCATAACCCCAACAATTAAAAGTTTTGTAATGGGCAATGCTTAGCCTCCTTTCCATAAAGTCAACTTGATTTGCAAAGTGCAGCTAAAACATCTCTCTTTACTGGTATGTACAGTAGTATTTGTTTCTGCAAAAACATTTGTTTTTCAGACTGTGGAGATAGAAATGACCTTTGAATTCCACGTTTACAACATCCACAAAAGGCAAAACATGATGACCGTGAAATATCAGATTGCTTTGTTTGTTTTTCTGGTATTTAAATTGAATTTTGAGAAATGTGGGTGTTGTAATACAGGGTTAAAAGAGCAGGGCCAATGATCTAGAATAGTCTGGATGCAAAGCTCAGTGGTATTAAAATATTCAGTCCCTCCAGGATTTCACAGAATCTGTCATCACTGCAACGTAAATGTCCTGATTTTGCAGCATTTTAAGAAATAAAAGAGGAAGTTATAATGTTTTAGGCTGTATTTTTAAGGCAAAGCAGAAGCAAATGAATTTGTAGGTAGTTGCAGCTACTTTAAGACTTTGAGTAGCTTTACCAAAAAGATTATTGGAATTACAACAAAATATGCTTTACTGGAGTAAATTTATGAAGATTCAAGGTGTATCTTAGTTGTACCTGGCAAACCTTATTTTCAAGAGATCCTTAAAATGACAAATCTTTACATAAGCAAGCATAGTAACACGACTATATTCCTCAGTAAGGTGTATTTGTAAATCAGTAAACAGCCATTACTGTTTCATGTACACATTTCAAATAATGAGGGAGAAATGCTGTTTTAAAATGGACCATGCAGAAGTTTGGGCCAAGAATTGATGCTGAAATAAGACGTGTGATGGCGAGTAAGCTTACACGAGGGAGCCATCAGGTGCAAAGGAGGTATGGGAACACAACCCATACCCTGCTCTGGATGTCCTTGCATATTGCCAGAGGCAAATTTAATCTGTTGAGAAAATAACAAAGTCCACACCTTAAGAGAGGAGTAACAGGTAGATGTGGAGAGCAAGCACGGGATAGGGTGCTAGACTTTCCAGGTGGGTAGTAGGGTTGCCATAAGCCTTTTCTTTGGTTGAATTCAACCTAAAGTTTATTTCCTTTCAAAATAAAAGTAGGTCTGTATCCTAATATGATGTCATTTACCCTTAGTTTTAAGACAGAACAAAAATTCAAAATGAAACTAAAATAGTGTTAAATACAAAGTAGAATTTCAAATTTTGACAAGAAAGAGATTGAGAAAGATTAATCGCACTTATAAATTATGAATGGCAATTTCAAAACATTTAATCATTTGAAAGCCCTAGTTTAATACATGATCATTTTGTCCTCTCACTAAATCATTGAAAAGTATTGTCAGTAAATAATCAATAAGGAGGACTGATGGGGGTATCAGTGTAGTTGAAAATGAATGATTCCCAATCATAAGTGTCTCTGGTCTTCATCTTTTTAGTGAAGCAGAAGTGGCTGATAACTTACATGCTGATCAACCTGGCAGAACATTTGCAGTGATCGGGCAAAATTTCAAAAGAATTCCAGGTTGATTTGTGTTAATAGTCACAATCGTGACAGAGCAACTTCCTGGAGGGACTGAGTATTTATAGGACTATACTTACTGAAAGTATGTAAGAAAAGCAACTCAGTTTTGGTGCAGAGGAGTGTAGCAATTAGGGGCATGCTAAGTTTGGGTTGAGATAAATGTAGGGAAACCTAGTGCTGATCTAACAACAGATGGCGGACGGTCATTCCAGCCTTAGGGAAACCATGAATGCTGTCCAAGTGAAGCACAGACACAAAAAGGGAGAGCTTAACAACGAAAAAAACTTAAACGTGATGTCTTTAGGTTGTAGGTAAAAACTAATATCAAGACATCTGTGTTTCAGACACACTTAGAGGAAAATACAAGACTATTTCAAACCAAAGAAATGTGCATATTTGAAGGTTTCTGGGTATTCATACACTTTGTCAAGGTGTTTCTGGAATAAATCTTCAAAACAGCTTGGGTCCTTTAAGACTTTTTCATTCAGAAGTACTGCCTTATAGTTAATTCAACAGTGTCAAAATTTGAGTAATATGGCGAGGGCCATGTTTTCTCTTATTAAAGGAACCTGCTTGTTTTCATACTGCTTCTTTTCATGCATTGAGGAAATTCTGGGGAACTTTGGGAAGTTGTTTCTGCAGTGTCAAAGAGAAGTGCACATGCCAGCCTCAGGCAGGAGACCCGGTAGCCAAAACAAAGAACACATATTACCTTTCTCACCTCTGTGTTTGCTTTCTTTGTACCCCATTGGAAACGTATGTAACTATATCCATGTATGTTCCCTCTGCTCACTGTCTGTCTGCACACTTACTTTGGGCCTTTTCTCTATGAAAACAAGTGAGACAGTTAGCTTGTCACCTGAAAGGTTAGAGTCACTGTTTTCAACCAGCACGTGAGCAGAATGCTGTTTCCAGATGTAAGCAGCACAAATTTACAGCTTTGCTGCAGTCTCGCACTTATTTACACTCCCCTCCAAAAGTATTGGAACAGTGAGGCCAGTTTCTTTGGGCAGACATCAAAAGATGAATATGAGAGAAGAGATCAACATTTCAGCTTTTATTTTGAGGTATTTACATCAGGATCTTTTTACACTAAGAAGATAGCTTTCTTTGTAACGGAACACCAAATTTTTAAATAAGCAAAAGTATTAGAGCAGATAGACTTTAAATAGATTAAAGAGAATAAGACTCTGCTTCACCGCAGCCTCTTTTAGTTGTTGTTTGTTTTGGGGGGCTACTCCCTTCTCTCCTCTTAAGCAGCCAAAATGCATGTTCAATAGGGTTTAAGACTGGGAATTGGCAGAATTGACAGTCTACAACCTTTCACTTCTTGCCCCGGATGAACTCCTTTGTTGTTTTAGCAGTGTGTTTAGGGTCATTTTCTTGCTGCATGGTAAAGGATCTCCCAATCAGTTTTACATCATCAATGAAGACTAATGAGCCCATCCCAGAAGAAACCATGCAATACCTCCACTGTGTTGGCCTTTCCATTACTTTGGTAAAGGTTCACCTTTGTCTCATCAGTCCATAAAACTTTGTCCCTGAATTTTTTATGTTCGTCTTTGTACTTTTTGCCATATTCCAGCCTGGCCTTCTTGTTCTTCTTGCTAATGAGTGGTTTGCATCTTCTGTGAACAGTAGATGGTGATACCCTCTCTCCTGTCCTCCGGAGGTCGTTGCTGATGTCATTAACAGTTGTTTTAGGGTCTTTCTTTACAGCTCTCACAATGTTTCTGTCCTCAACTGCTGCGGTTTTTCTTGGACTACCCGTTCAATGTCTGTTACTTGGCAGTGGTTCCCAGCCTTTTTTACCTTAGGCCCCCAATTAATATATAAGACAAACTAAGTTTAAAAAGAAAAAAACAAAAGACATTTTAGACTTTAAAGTTATAAATGTATGTGAACTAAAACATAGAACTTTCGTGATTATAAAGTTAAAAATCACTGGTCCAGATGATGCAAATACTTGGAAATAAAAACTGATTTGTTGATGTCTTATCTCATATTCAGCTTTTGATGTCAAACCCAAATGTTTTCAGTCTACAATACAAATGAAAAAATTCGCCTCACTGTTCCAATACTTTTAGAGGAGAGTGTAGTCTCTAAGTTGAAGAAGAAGAAAAAGAAAAACGTTCTGAATGAAGTAAATACTATCCGTATGTTTTTGTTTTAGGCAGATTTCTTTCTAAATTCTAGCTTTTAGAAGCAGCCAAAGTTACTGAAGCTGTCAAAGTGCTGTTGAAGATTCTTTATCATCAGCATATAAAAGAAATTCTTGACTTTGGAGGAATTCTTTTCTTAGAAAGCAAATTTATCCTTGCATCGAATAACCTCACAAGACTGATGAGTATCTGCAGCAAAGAGCAAGGTTAGTCCCACAGCAGAAGCTGCACGTGTGATTTGTGTGATCATAACTACGACTTCTCATCATTTTAGGCTCGAGTGTCAGACTGACACTGAGCCTAGCTGTTAATTTGAAAACTGGCATATGTATTGTTAGTGTGAACATGCTTTTAACACTAACATTATCGCAATGTTTGTCATTAGAAGACTGAAGGATTCTGTGTGCTTTTAATCCCTCTGAGTGCTGTCTTCAATGAGAAAACACGCCCTTGAAATTCTGCATCATGCTGTTGGAGTGCCTCTTGCAAACCCCCCAGCATCCTCGCTCAGCCTCCAAACTGGGCTGACAAGAGGCATTCCCCACTATTTCTCAGTGTCTGAGCTTTCTTTTCTGCCATGTGATGTCTGTTTTGGAGAAAAAGCAGCATGAGCCAAGCAGCCACTTTGCATTTTAAAGGCATGTATTGGATAGCTACAGTAAACAGGGTTGCTACATTTTAACAGATGCAGAATGTGGCTCACAAAATAACCCCAAATCACAGCATCTTGATTAAGTTACAGTGAACTGCAGTTGATAAAAAGTGCTGTGCTAATTAAGACTCTTGTTCATCAAGGCGGTAGTCTGATTTGAAAAACAACATGGCCTTTTGATCAGCGTTACTGTCTGCTTGGTAGAAACCTGGCAACCCTGCGAGCAGCATTCAGATAGTCTCTGTGGCACAGCTGAGGCATGTCTGCATGGCACAACAGACTATACACTTTTTTCCTCTTGTAGTTTTTCTAGGTTATTCAGGTGGACACACTCACTATACAGTGCCCAGTCTGTTTTATATGCGTGTCATTTAAGGGTTATGAAACAGCATGACAGCATTAGCTCAAAGCTAAAGACAGAAAGGGATGCACCACTGATCAAATTACACATCATGAACCTTCACTGGGATGAAAATGACATGAGTAGCCTTGAGAACATAATTGAACATATTTATAATAAACTGTCATATGAAATGCCATGATGAACCACAGAAAACAAGAGGTTCCTCATGCATCTTCTGCAGTTTTTACAGGAAAGAAACACATTTTAAACTGTGACTGTGGAGATATTAACATTATTAAATGTTTGCAAAGCACAAATCCTTTTGGCCTGATAAATATTTACATGCTGTGGCTCCTTAATTGGCTGCAGCTCATTAGACGAAGGTCACATCTCTGTCTGCTGACAGCAAGGATCCTTTGAATTAAATCACAGGAAGGAAACCAGAAATTTTATTCTTTTTTTTAATTTTCTCTCACCATTTTTCAGTGAACATAAACCAGATTATCTGGGAAATGAAAAATGTCTTTTCAAAGTAAAAAGGAGGTTAGATATAACCAGGAGAAGAAGATACATTTTTGGGCATAAAGACTTCCTAAATCTTGGTAAATGTCTTCTGGTCTGGAGTCTCTGTGAATGTGCATGCTTGTCTAATGTTTTATTTTTCTTTTTTTGGTTTTCAACTGATGTTCATTAACAAAAATTCAGTGCAAGCTGCCATACCCTGAGGATGGTAACATGAGTGACATGAACCAAAGGGAAATCTGTGGAATGTAATGGAATTTGAAATTTCAACCCCTCACACAAAGGCTTAGCTGTGAAGCTGAGTCTGCTCCAAATGAACTGTGTATAAAGAGATTTGCATTCTGTGTACAGTTCTCCTGAAACACGCTGTTATGGAAAATAAAATTGATATATCATGCTTTGTGATATCTCTGCTTGTTAATGCATTTGTGAAACCTTACAGCAGACTTGAAAGGACGAACCTTTTCTGTTCTTCTTTGAAGCATTTGCAGTGCCTATAAAAAGTATTCTCCCCTTGGATGTTTGAACCTTTTATTGATTTTATAAATCAATCATGGTCAATATCATCTGGCTTTTATGACAAAAAAAAAAAAATATTTAATGTTAACGTGAAAACACATTTTTTTTTATAAGTAATTTCAATTAAATGAAAACATGTAATGTAAAATAAGTGAATGTATAAATATTAACCCCCTTCAAGTGGATATTTAGTAGATGCACCTATGGCTGTAATCACAGCACTGAGTCTGTGTGAAGAGGTCTCAATCAGACTTGCACATCTGAATACTGCAATTTTACTCCATTCTTATTCGCAAAACTGCTCATGGTCTGTTGTTTTCTTGCAGACTGCATAAGATAATCTTCTAGGATTTTTCTATATTTTGCTGCATTCATTTTTCCAGGGCCAGCCGCTGAGAAGCATCCCCACTGCATGATGCTGCCACCATGGGTTTCACAGTGGGGATGGTGTGTTTGTCTTGATGTACAGTGTTTGGTGCCTGCCAAACATAGTGTCTTGTCTGATGGCCAAAAGCACCATTTTAAGGCCCATTTATGCTCAACGTTACATACGAATCCAGATACGGATGGAGCCTTCTGCCCGTGCTCCACGCTCATTTGGTCTGTATTTCTGCACGTTTCCATAAAGCTTACGGATACAGGCCGAACGGAGCAGTACCACTGGAAACCATGGGGATACGTAGCTCTAGTGAGACACGAAGAAGAAATAGCAATGGCGGAACTTTTTGAGGAAAAGTTGTGTGAGTTGGTTAGAAACGCTGCCTCCGTTTTTGTCTTTTATGCAAGAGGTACATTATCAATACCTCCTCCACAGTCACCATGTTTGTTTTTCAGTTTGTTGTTGTTGTTGTAAACTTTTGACTCTGGGCTGCCCCCCGGTGGATTTATTGGTTAACATCCATGCCAAAGTAAAGGAGGAACGGATGAGAGCAGTGACGGTAACATTGTTTGAAAAGGGCGTATACATTTACGTACATAATGGGAGTATAAATGGGCATTTAGTCTCATCAGAGCAAGGAACTTTCTTCCACTTGACCATGCAGTCTCCTACATGCCTTTTAGCAAACTCTAGTCAAGACCTATTGAGTTTTCGTCAACTGAAGCTTGTAACTCCTTCAGAGTAGTCATAGGTGTTTTGGTGGTATCTCTCACTAGTATCCTTCTTGTACAATCTTATAAGGATGGCTTTATCCAGGCGGATTTGCAAATGTGCCATATTCCTTCCATCTCTTGATGGATTTAACTGAACTCTGGGGGATGTTCAGTGCCTTGGAATTTTTTTTGGATCCATCCCCTGGCTTTTATTTTTCAATAACCTTTTCTCTGAGTTGCTTGGAGTGTTAGTTTATCTTTATGGTGTAATGGTAGCCAGGAATACTGATTAACCAGTGCCTGGATCTTCCAGACACAGGTGTCTTCATACTAAAATCACTTGAGTCACATTCACTACACTCAGGCGATCCCCATTTCACTAAACATGAGACTACTAACACCACTTGGCTGGACCTCTGTTGGATTGGGTCAGTCACTTTAATACTTTAAAGCCAAGTGTATCATATTTGATACATGATTGTGTGAGACCTCTGTCCAATCAACATGAGCAATCATTTCCTAAAAAACCTTTTTTATATAATCTAATAAATGTTAAAAATGCCATCCAGTTGATTATAAATTGCCAGAAATGCGTAATACATCAAATATGATACAAAAAATATATATGAAATTTTATGGCAATTTTATTTCTTTTGAATTTTGATTTAAACACTTTGTTTCCAAAAAAATCATTTTTTCTGGCTTTTATTTGAGTTACCAGGCTTTACAGGATTAAAGGGGGTGATTTTTTCTGCAATCATTTATTTCAACTTAAATATTTTCATCTAATTGACATTACTTTAAAGAAATTAGTTTTCACTTCGACAATAAAGACTGTTTTTTTGTTATTTCTTTCTAAAAAAAGTCAAATAATATTGACCATGATTGATTTATAAAATCAATAAAAAGGTAAAAAATCCAAGGGGTTGGATATGTTTTCATAGGCACTATATAAAGGGTTGTTAAAAGCTTAGATCAGTGTTTGTAACTCATCTTGCATTGTTGCAGGCATTTGTATTTAAAAAAAAAAAAAAATTCCTGCAGATGAAGCTCTGAATAAGGTTAACTAAGATCTATCTAGCTTTTCCTACATGGCGCACCATTTGAACTCCCTTTTATCTTACACAGGCTGGAGAAACTGGTGTATAGTCAGAATAGAAAGCATTATCCTGTCCTTAGTTTAAGGGTCAAATGATGCTGTAAGTGGGTAAAGCAGCTTGTGAAGTTAGAGTTTGTCAGTATGCTCACATTAGGCATGCCTGCTGCACTTACATCTTTAATTTTCATTTTAAATGTACTCTTGTTTATCCATGAAACTTAAATTAAATTTACTTTTTAATTAAGGCCTCAGCCCTTTCAACTGTAAAAGAAAATCCAATTACAAGCCCATGATAGTGTTTTTAGCAGCCTCTTACATGCTTATGATACTTCAAATTAATTTATAGGTCTTCAATAAACACCACTCTTTTTCTTCCGCTCTATAGTGTGCGTGTTTGAGAGAAATAGAGGAAGGAACTGCCAAAAAGAATTTGCACTGGGTGAAAGTACATGCAAATGCAAAGCAGGACATGGACAAGTGGCTGGAGGAGATCCAGCACTGGAGGCTGAAGATTATGATTAACAAAAGAGGACAGGGTAAAGAGAAATTATTGCTCACACATGATGAGTAATTGCAGCGGGAGGATATCCAGATGGTGGTCTTAATTCAAGTTTGTAATCTAACTCAAAGCAGCCATCACCACTGTTATGAGATGTTAAAAGAAATGGGACTATCAGTCATTAAAAGGGAGTGGACTCATTAAGTTACACAGGGTAAAATATTTTCATTAATTTCATTTCTGATCGATCGCGGGGGAAGACAATTTGGCCTCATATATCAAATTTGTGTCTTGGTATACACAGCAGCCTCCCCGCCCACAGATAAGGTCAGCTGGCATAAAAATGATTAACAAGGAGTTTCAGTGCTAAAATTTTGCTACACTCCTCACCTCTTATTCTTCAATTAAATATCAAACTATTATTACATGTCTGTGAAAATAATGCTCCTTTTCAGTTGTGTAATGGTGAGCCCTTGCCATATGATAGTGGATGTCACAGGTTCAAAACATCAGCAAGTAGTCAATACACTTAAACCTCTAAATAATAATTATTTTTTGAGAAAAGGTCAATATTGTAAACTAATGGTGTCATCTAATTAATCTGAAACACCTGCAAAGGTTTCCTGAGCTGTTAAATGGTCTCTCTGTCTGGTTCAGTCAGCTACATAGCCACGGGGAAGACTGCTGACTTTAAAGATGTCCAGAAGACAGTCATCAACATCCTCCACAAGGGTAGTAAGCCACAAAAGATAACTGCTAAAGAAGCTAACCGTTCACCGAGTGCTGTATCAAAGCACATTAAAGGAAGAAGTGTGGTTGAAAAAGACACTTCATGCTTCCATCTGCTGACAAGCTTTATGGATACGCTGATTTCATTTTCCAGCAGGACTTTGCACTTGCCACATTGCCAAAAGTACCAAAAGCTCATTCAGTGACTATAATATTTCTGTACTTGACTGGCTCGCAAACTTGCCGGACCTGAACCCCATAGAGAATCTCTGAGGTATGGTCAAGGGGAAGATAAGAGATACCAGACCCAAAAATTCAGACGAGCTGGAGGTGGCCATCAAAGCAACATGGGCTTCCATAACGCCTCAGCAGTGCCACAGGCTGATCGCCTGATAAATCAACATACTTTTCAGAAGGTCAAGATTTCTGTATTAAATTTTCTGTGTTCATTTTCATTGGTCTTAAGTAATATTCGGATATTTTGGGTTTTCATTAGCTGAAAGCCATAATCATCAAAAATAAAAAGCATAAAGACTAACTTTTTCCATACTGTGTGTAACTAATCTGTAATCTGCTTCTGTAATCCTTTTGTTTCAGATTATAAAGGAAATCAAAAGATGAAGATATCTATATATTTGGTTGTCAATATGTTAACCATTTACCCTGTCATATTGGGCCATGAAAACAGCATTTAAACACAGTGTTTATGTCAAAATGTTTGTTTACAGACCTAACAGTGCAGCACCATCTAGTGTTGAGAAGTAACTAAGAGCTAAGAAGTACAATACAGTCAAGCAAACTTCATTCTCTAATATGTAAGAAATTTCAATTCATTTTTTAGATTACAGGCTGATTAAAAGTGACCCCTGGCTGTGGATGACCTGCAGGCTGTAGTTGAGACCTCTGAGAAAGTGCATTAATCAATAGAGGTCACTTCAGCAGCTTGGCTATCATTTCAAGTGACACCTACATTGTGGCAGCAGTTTCAGGCACTTACATCGAAAAAGATCTAAATAGTAAAGCTTTATGCTGATGATGGTCTCTTGAAACTGTAGGTCAAAAAGACATTAAAAAAATTCAGCCTGAATATACATAACACTCCTCAGAGAAACTTTTAAGCTTATGTCTCCAAATAGCCAGGCAGTTTACATACCAAGGCTTAGCAGACTGGTTTTGTTTGCCTTTAATAACTATGATTGACATTTGATGTGCAATAGAGGAATTTAATTGCACCTAATGCAAGGATTAACAAAGATTAACCGTACCCTAGATTAACTGTGCTAATCCACATGCTAATTACACCAAGAGGCAATATTATACTTTTTCATTTCTAAGAGATTAGAGGGCACTCTTTTATAAAATTACATGGATTTACCTAAGTATCACACACATTAGATGGTAAACACTAGGTAGATCTATACTAAAAAGTTTTCTTACTTTTAATTAAACAAGCTTTGGAATACGTGAGTCCTGATGCAGCAGCTGTTTAGTTAAACAGATGACAGAGATGCTTCAGTGTACTAAACTTAGAAATCCTGCTGTAAACACATATGACCTTTTAACACAAGACCCCCCACCCCCGTTAAACAGAGATAACGTGTTTAATTTATCTCCCCACAGAGCAGGACTCAGCAGACTTTCACTGAGGAATAGGCCCGTATGAATCATGCTTGTTCTTAGTCATTAATTTCTCAGTCTAATTATGTTATACTCTTACATTTTTTCTATTTTCTCGGCTTTTCTCTGTATTCACTGTTATCATTCACTCCAAATAAAGCCTGGTTGTTTCTGTAAACACTTGGTTGGGTCAGCCATGCTGGATCATAATTCTGGATTGTTTTGGTGTATTGTAAACATACTACTGGGTTGTTTGTGCTGAGTCTTGCAGAAGTTTAGGAGATAATTCCCAACTAAATGGCAGAATGAGTCATTTTAACCTAGCAGCAATTTTTTTCATTTTCTCTCACTGAGGATCATACACAGGCTGGATAGGATCTGATGGTATTACTTAGCTGATGGTTGTTAGCCAACTTTACCAAATTAATTTGAAGTAATAGTAGTAAATGCCCAAACTTCAATATATATTAAGCATTATCTCCTCAAATGTAAACACTACAATATAGTAGTGTAAGTGTGAAAAAAGAGCTACATAAAGTTTGAAAGATTAAAAAGTTATCAATGACAACTAAAAATGACTCAAAATGGATTGCGGGATATGTAGATCCTGCCTCCTTGTAAAGAAATAAGTACATGGTCTTTTACCTTTGTAACCTGGATTTGTCCATTTATGGGTCTCCTTTGGCAAGAACAAAGCAGAAAGTCAACCTCAATGTAATTCATTCCTGTGCACTATGGGTTCTTTAGGAGCATCAAAGGTCACAGGCAGGAACTCCAACTCAATAGATAACTTCACTCATGGTTCAAATGTAACAACAAAACAGCATGAATCACTGTACAACAGGCAACATCCAAACACAACAAAACCCAAATAAATTACATCTAAAAACTTTGCCCATAATGGAGAAATGTGTTTACAAATCAGTAATCAGTTACTTTCCACTTTGGCACTTTTTAAACAGCCTCTCTCCCTCAGAAATTCATCATTGATATGAAAACAGTGGTCTAATGACTAGTACACACATGATCAACTGTTTTCATTCAAAACAGACTCCTCATTTCAAAAGGCACGAGTCAGCAACAGAGGGTGGAGCACAGCAATTCGCCACTATGCATCTTCAACATTTATTTCTGCTGTAAAAATGGGCCTTATTATGGGTCTGTATGTGTCCTTCTTGGGTTTTTCAGCCAGCCTCTTGGCAGTTGAGGAACTGTAGTTTTTTGCCCTTGTGCAAATTGGCCTAATTTCTCAACGGTGGGGGTCACTGCTTATTATGTCATAACTGAGCAGCTGGAGTCCTGTCCTGTTTTGCAGTGAAGAAGGGGTCAGGTTAGAGCTGGGTTATTTTTTAACCCAGCAGTTTCTACATGGATAACACCTTAATAAATCCAAAATAAAACCACGTTTGACATTGACGATGACTAAGGCAGTAGTATTTAAAGGTTTTTTATTCTTAAGCAGCTTGTTCCACATTGGTTTAACTTCTTTGTAGTTACTCCAATGGACAACTCCACATCATCAGTTTTCACTCATGTTGATGGATAGTTAAGCTAAGTGTGGAAAAGACAATCAAGGTTAGAGCAAGATAAGGGAACTTCTGCTCATATCAAAAAGATGTTTTTGAATGAAAAACTGCAAAGTGTCACCCACTGTTCATAGGGAGAGGGTCTCCACCCTTCGCCCCTTTGACTCCAGCCAATCCTGGCAAGAGAAATTAAATCAGGTTTCATACTGGAATACAAAGAGAGAACCTTTTTCTTACCTTTAGTATGGCATAGTTGATGAATCTGAAAAAAAAGGAAACAACCAGTCTCCCCTTGTTTAAACAGAGTGGGCTGCAAAGTTCAAAAGCAGTATAAAGGAGATGACCTTTTCTCCACACAAACAGAGTTACAGTTAACTTTCTTTCTCAAAAACCACTGCTCTTTCAGAAAACTCCATTCAGACAACTTTCTCCTGCTGATTTTGTACACCAAACAGCCACAGTGTGAATATATTTTAAGAGCCAGACTTGAATCACAAGCATAGCAGAAAAAAAACATGTCCAAAACTATTGACTCTGAACTGCCTTATCCGTATTACAGCCTCTGTTCTGCTGCCAACAAGCCCCTCTCCTGCAAATCAGCCGCATCACCGCTCCACTTCAAACACTTCAATTATTGTACTTTGCAGGAGGAAGGAGTGCACTGACTAGCAGCTTCAAGAGTCAGCATCATGCTCTCTGCTGACGACAAAAAAGGAGCGTGAAGACTGACAATAGCTGCTGAGACCCCCACAAAGTTGTCTTACGGTAGTCATGACAACAGACGCTGCAGACACCAGGCCTCCTGTCTCACAAAATCAACAGTCCTAAACAAACGGGGACTGTAAAGCAGACAACCTGCCACACTCAGTTCTATCTCCCTGAGTGTTGAGGGATGAAGAGTACGTTTTGAAATTTCATTTCCTTCTCAGTCGCTTTTATCACGGCTTAAATGCCAAGTTAGCGGTCTGGGCTCCCCTGCAGAGCCATACTTGATACAATGTCACCGCCGGACACTGAGGACTTTGAGAACATTTCTGAGATTTAAGCTGGAAAAAGGCTTCACATTTTGCTTTGTGAAACACTTTAATTTTTCTGTCCTCAACTGATTTTTATGCTGAATAAACCACATTCTTAAAACCCACTGGCTATCTTCTGACGATGACATGTATGTAGGAACTACAGTCAACTTCATAGTTATGAGTCTTCAAAGTTATGTTTTCAGTGCAGCCAGCAGTTTGCATAAAAACACTTCAAACCAAAACCTCCTTTTCTCTGTGTTGCTTTGTTTACTGTCCAATAAGTAAAATGAGAACTCTGTGGAAAAGTCAGATTGACTATTTCTAAGGGAAGAAAGGAAACCTAGTCTTTCTTTGGCTCCTGCACAAAGTCAGTATGTTTACTAGGGGAATAACAATCGATTGATGAATCGATACATTGATTGGTTGATTAATAATCCAATCAGATATATAAAAAGTCAAAACATCATCAGCTTTGAGATTTGCTTTTTTGAAAAAATCCTCCCGCACACCTGTTGACAGTTTTCACCCACAGCACATCCTAAACCAGCTAGCTGCCAACAGTTATTCAGCTGAGATAAAGAGGGTATCCACTCCTCTCTTGTCTTTGATGACATTTGGACATAGACTACTGCGGGGTGGGCCTCTCTCATTATTTTTCCAACTAAGTCTGAGTTTTTCATCCAACTACTAGCACCTCATGAGAGCATTTTTGAATAAAAACCACTCTCTTCAGTATGGCTGAGTAGCCAGAGTTTTGTCTGATACAGGCTCTAAAACCAAACAGAAATATGTTTGATTATTGACTAAAGTAATACACTAACTTTATAGCAGCCGTCATCATCAGTGTATGGCTATGGAGGGAATGGGTAAGCATGACTTGTGGTGTAAAATGCACTTTGAGTAGTCAGACAATTATAAAAGCTCAAACTAAAGTCCATTTACCATTTACTCTGGTGACACTGTGCACTTTTAAGCCGTTTTTTTCTTCAGTGCACACAACTCAGAAAAAAAATCAGTAATATAGAAAGAAACTGGCGAGTCGCTGATCAAAGGCCAAGCGGCCCAAAATCAACTAATCCTGGTCCTAAGCCAGTCTATCAGTATAGCTTTGAAACTGGGACAAGTACAGTGGTCTAATTAAACATCCCATATAAACATAACTCAACTGCTAGATTTGTTGCTCCAGGAAAAATTGTGATAAAAAATGTTTTTTTTTGCCATAATTGCAGATGTCTGTTTATCCTGTGTCATCACAGGTTGGTGTTTGTAGATTCCACTTTTATATCTGTTTAAAGAAATTACACTGGGTTCTGAGCAAGGAAAAAACATTTTCAAGTTTTATTTTATTGACACTTTTACTGCGGCATAAGAAATCCTTAATTTAGCATTCTCAGCTGCAGCACAGGAACAAATTCAAACAAAACTATGGTTGAATAAAAATGTTCTCTACTCAAAATATGTGCTGTGTACTGACAGGCAGCCCAAAACTCTGAAAACAGTCGCCAGCTTGGCCGTTGATTTACTGACATTGTGATGAATAGATATACACACACTTTAACCCTTTATAGGGCACTCGTTGAAATGCCTGGAAAGTCGAAACTAAAACCCTAGAACATTATTGGTGGACATCCCAAGACTTGCTTCTGTCACTCATATATTTTTTTATTATCATGGAGAAAATCAAGACCAATGAAATGCCCATATATAGCACCTTGCCTGTTTATGGTAAAAGAAAGAAATTCCATAAAGTGTATGCAAATCAAAATACATAATGGAAAAATAAACAGGCATAAGTATTAACTTACACATTATAAAGTTATTTAAATACAATATATTTTTTTTATACACATAATTATATTTGAGCAACATTATGAAACCATAAGGAGTTATCAACGTGCTGCTACTTAGTAAAACAGCATGGAGCGTCAAACAGGGACAGTTCAGACCTCACAGAGTCGTCTGAGATGGCTGCAGTATCCTGACAGGTGCAGAAACATCAGAGTTGGTGAGGTTGTCTTTAGATTCTGACCTCTACGGAGGCAAGACATGACTTGGTACTGCTAGTTTTATCTTACAGTTCCAACAGAATGCATATAAAAATCACTAATATTGAATAATAGAGTGCATCTTAGCAGCGATGAGACTCTCTATAAAAATAAAAAATGATATATGCCATTTAAGTGTTATAAAACTGATATAATGTTGAATTTATACCACTTATTCTTTCCTTAAAATTTCATCAGAAAACCTAAACAAAATCACAAGTATTAAATGTCTAAATAAATTTAAGCAGAATTAAGGGTCACAGTGAAAACAAAAACTGATATAAGTACGTGAATAAGTATGATAAAACTCTTAAAAGGTCATGTCCGTATATGGTGCTTTCACTTGGGTTATTGATAGAAACCCTACACCAAAAAAAAAAAAAAAGCACTTTGTAACCGTGTTTTGAAAGTTGCTATATAAATATAATTATTAGCATTATTATTATTTTTAAACTATCTAGGACCACCTTTTACCTTTACAATGTGAGAGTTTCATGGTTAGTTAGAATGTTAGGGCCATTTTTTTGGGACCAAAAAAGAAGTAAAACTGCATTTTGCAAGTTCTGGAGGAAACAGGAAGTTGGATATGTTCTGGGCCAGTGCTGATTGGTCGAATGATGTGATGTCACTGTGAGGCTGACTGATCTCCACTAAGAAGAATCAGGCAGAGACCACGAAGGAAGTCTACCGAAGTGACCATGTATGGTTCCCTGTTCCTTAAAAGGTTATTTCACACTAATTTATTTTACATGTTATTTAACCTGTGTTTGTGGTATTTATGTATTTACTTTATTTTATCCTGGTTTCACTGTTATGTCCTTTTCGTGATCACACAATCACTGTGTTAATTAGCAAAAATAACACCTTAGACAACTATAGCATCAAACTTGTAAGGTTAAAGGTTGTTATTCTACAAATATGTACTCACAATGCTATCTTAGATTAAGTATAAACTATAAGATATAATGGGCCTGATTCTCTCCTTATGCCAAAAGCCAGCAAAGAAACGGTTATTGGATGGTTCTAAATATTATCTTATTATATCATTACTCATAAACGTCCTCTTTTAATTCTTCAAGTGACCACAATGAAAATAAAAACTCCTCAAAATTACCTCTGAAGATATACACAACATATTAACTGTTGAACAGCATATAAAGATGCTTCTCTACTCTAACTCACTGTGTCATTTATAGTCATGAACTTGCGCATTATCAGACATATTTTGTAAAGTCCCATTAAAATGGACAAATAAATAAATTAGAAAATCATAATCTGTATTCATCATTTAACAACCTTTCTTTTATGCTTTTGTGCCTGTGTCTGAGTGGGTTTCCAAAGGTTGCAGTATTTCTCTCCCTCAGCCCTGCTGACCTGCAGCTTAGACGTAATAGGGTTCTAAATTATCTGTTGATTGTTTTTTTGTGTGTGTGTGTATGTTAGACAGGAAATTATTCACACAATGGCAGAGAGGTGTGGTGCACCTTTGTCCAGTCGTGACAGGCTTTGGCCTTGTTTAGTCCTGAATAGACAAAGGAAAAGTGGCTTTAAAAATAGATAAAATACGTAGGTGTTACGTGGGAAAATACAACACTGTCTTCAAATGTTGTACAAGTTTCATATTAAACCTGCTGTGAGGAGTTTTTAGCTGGTTATGAAACAGACTGAAATGAAGATTGATGCCTTCCTGTGACCCACAGAGGAACAAAGGTCATCAGAAACCAGACTGGTAATGTATTTTAGTTATTTTTAATGCTTGAAACCACTGCCACCAGGCAGGTCTCAGATGAGATGAGCTAAACATACAATATGAGCAAGCAACAGCGACAAATCAGCATCATTTCATTGTTTTCCTTTGGAGTGTCCTAGTAGCCCACGAGCTATGCAGAAAAAGCAGCATGATGTGATGTGGCGTTTTTACCCTGACGGCCTGTATATTTCCTTTCTGTCACTCACATAGAAATGCACGAAGAATGAGGGAGAGGGAGAAGGTGCTTGGAGTGCCTAACCAATTTGATTTTCTTCCCCTTTCCTCACTCAGTGAAGCAGAGATGGTGCATTAATATCCGCAGTCTAATACCGTAGGCAACACTCTTCAACTCTATGCTTGTCAATACTTCATCTTTTTTTTCTCCACCTTCATTATAAAAGCACCTGATTTCATACTGTTACAAGGGGAGGCTGAAATTTACAACAAAGTTGTAAATATCGTTATAGTCTGGACAGGGAGCGTCCAATGCTGCACGATGTAAAATAATATTTTACTCTCAAATGTCACAGATTGATGGAGATTGTTCATTTTTGTTGATAATGATAACCTTATTGATACTCCTTATTTATCTGGGCCCTTACCTATACCACTATCAACACTTGTATTGTTTGTTGGCTAGACAAAAGACATTTTAATGGCATTTTGTACTTTACAAAGGTCACCATTCCATCTGTTATGGCTACAGTATATGGACAAAAGTATTTGGACACCTATTAATGATTGAATTCATGTGTATAGAATCAGGCAACTAGCCATGCAGTCTCCATTTGCAAACACGTGTGATACAGAATGAGTCGTTCTGAAGAGCTAAGTGACTCCAAGCATGGTACTGTGATGGATGCCACCTTTGCAATAAGACAGTTTATACAATTTCATCCATGCTGGATATTCCAGTCAACTGTGAGTGATTATTAGCAAATGGAAGCGTTTAGGAACAACAGCAACCCAGCCACAAAGTAGAAGAGCACAGAGCGGGGTCAACAAGTGCTATGGTGAATAAATAACCAACATTGTGGTTTCCACAGCTGAAGACTTCTGAACCTCCACTGACAATAATGTAAGGACAAAAACTGTGTGGTTGGAGCTCTATTCAAAGCATTTACATGGCGAGTCTAAGTTTGCAATCTTAATGCTTCAGCTTACCAAAACATTTCTGACAGCACTGTGCTTTAAACATTTGGCAACAGTTTGGAGAAGGCCTTTTTCTATTCCAACATGACTGCCCCAGTGCACAAAGCAAGGACTGTAAAGACATGGTTTGATGAGTTTAGGGTGGAAGATCTTGACTGACCTGAACAGAGCCCTGACCTCAACTCCATCGAGGACCTTTGGGATGAACTGGAATGGAGATTTCAAGCTAGGCCTCTTCATCCAACATGAGTGATTGACCTGATAAATGCTCCTCAGAATGAATGGGCACGAATCCCCAGGAAAACACTCCAAAATCTTGTGGAAAACCTTCCAAGGAGAGTGGAGGCTCCAGAAAGGGGGTCAACCCCATACTGAAGTACATGTATGCCACAAACTTTGGGAGTCTTTTTCAGCTCTGATCTCAGCAGATGAACAAGAAAAGTGTCCTGTAGCAGCTGAAGCCAGCATTACGATCGTATCCAACTCCCATTGCAGCCAGTCTTTTCTCTTCAAGCTGACAGTTGAAGGTACCACATTTTGGACCATTTTGATGCACAATGCCAATGCGCCTTACGCTTATGTCCCCCAATTAAGGAATTATGTTAATGAAAAGATAAAGTAATGTTACATCACATTTAGGATGCCTGGTTTCATTCTGGACAAGCAGGGCAAAGCTCAACAGTGAGCAATATGATTAACTTTAAAAGAAAGCAGGAGGAGTTTTTGTAGAACACTACTGAGACATGTACGGGAAGATTCAGCCTAAAGAAATGAGACTGTTTTGTCCTTTGTGGAAAACTGCCACACAGTAAAAGTCCTATACAGTAGCTCTAACCCTCTGAGGTCTAAGGATATTTCCATGACTATTTCAGCTTTATGCAAGCTGGAGTTGATTTTTGTCCTAGAGGACTGTGTAGAGAGCTATTTTAGCCCAAATGCTTAATTTTGAAATCCATTTTTTGAAAATTTTTGAATGTAAAAAACACACCTTCACTCATATGGATGAATTGTTTTGGTACTTGAAATAGGTTTGTCAAAGTCTTAGCTTCACAAAAATAGTGGAATATATATACAAAAGAATAGGTAAGTGCAGAAAAAAACATGACTAAAATAAAATTCTGTCAGATCGTTTTTTGAGCATGAATGTTGTCTATCATTCTATTTCATCAAAAATGAAGTTGTGTCATCATCGTCACTGCTTCTCAGTATTTCTTCCAAGGCTTCTGCCATCACCGGACATCAACAGGTCTGGTTCTCTTCTCTTGCTCCTGTCTCTCGCCTTACCTCTCCAGCAAAAACTGTGAAAGTGAGGTGAGAGTGAGAGCAGTGTGAGGTGACGACATGTACCCATTGCTCTCTTATTGGTCCTTTAACATGTGGATAACGCAGGATGGCAAGTGAGGACAGAAGTGAAAGATAAGATTCTTCTGTTCACAAAAGTGTTGGAACTGCATTCCTATGATGTAAAATGACAAAGATATTACTAAAACCAGTGAAAACTCGCCAGTGAGTGCACCGACCTCAGAGGGTTAAAGGTCAAACCTGCCTCACTGTTGAAAAGTCTTTTGTCTGTTGTATTATCTTATTGAAAATGTAATGAAAATTTATACTATAAATTCAGATAAATGTGCCACATTTCCCCCCTAAGTGTATTTCCTCCTGCACTAACTTAGGATTTTAAACATTTAGTAAACTTCATGCTTTGCATCCTTCATGAGATGAAAACTTTTCTTTTTAAGACTCACCTCACACCTGCTCCCTCCTTGAATCATCTTTCCACCCCTAAATCCACCTCTTCCACTCTTCATATGCATTATTCATTCAGAAAAGAAAGTTCTCTCTGCCTTTTACTCTGTTATGATCCATATTTCATATTTTCCATACTTTTTTAACTGTCCACCTTTCTTGTAAGGTCACGGGACATTTTTATATCAATCATCACCTGTCTCTCTGGTTGTGAATGAGCAAATTTTATCATTATGCTGGATGTTTATCAATTAACCAGCTGATAATTAGACTTACCTGGTATCTTGCTGAATAAATGGATATGATTCAATCACACAGACACTTTGGATTGAAAGCCTGACATCATCTCCATTAACTGTGGGTTAGCCTGTCTTAACATCTGGGCTTACTCAATTATTCACTGCTGCATAAACTTTTAGAGGCTGCACATAATTACATTACCTTAATTCATAAATATAAAATGTCAGAACCTAAACACCAGCCTATTAGCATGCTGCTGTATGGTGTACTGATTTGCAAGTATAAGTGAGTAATTTTTCAAAATGTGAAATGCATATAAATGGATCAAACTGAGGAGTCTAAATGAAGTATGGATAGATGCGTTGATACCAGTGAACTCTGCAGAAGCCTTTATATATTATAATTTCAGATAATAAATTTTTATCTTAAAAAGAAAATGCAGTAAGCATACAAATGGATGTTACAGATTTAATTCAAGACCCTTCCCTTTTGCCCTTTGAGTTCTCCTTAGATTAAACGTTAAAGTTTAAAGCAGTTTTTAAAAGTCTGAAGGGCTTTTAGTATTTCCACAAGGTTCTTCAGATCTGATGTCCATGATAATCATGTCATCATGGTTTAAAAAATATATTTTATTGATAGTCTTTTGTACCTGAAATGCATTTGAAGGAGGGTTTACTGTTGGAAAAAGTTCTGAATCAGAATCTTTGTCATGTCCCACACATTCTTCTCTCTCTGTAACAGGATATTCTCACAAATGACATTAAAAAAGAAGGATTTATGAGATTTGACAGGTTGAGCATAGTTCTGTAACTAATGACATTACTGCTGCTGCAGTGCTTAGTTTAATGGTCGATGAATTAATTGACCATGGTCCACTTTTCACAGAAGATATTAAAAGTGAATAAAATGTGATCAAACATGATTTAAGCTCCTGTTAGGAACTTTTGGTTTAGTTTGATTTTGCCCATCTGCCTTATGGACAAAGCTGTACAGTTGTATCTCAACCAGAGCTGGACTGGTAATCTGGCATACAGGGCTTTATCCCAGTGGGCTGAAGCACTTTGGTGCTGGTATAATTTTACATTTCCATTTTAAAAATAATTATTATAATGTTCTCCCACCACGTATCCTCTGATGTCAGGTGAATGCACGTAATTTTATTTGTCCGTGGCATGCACTTCTCAGCTTTGTAGTAGTTTGGGGGGATGATTTGGTAGACCTTCTAAAGGGTTGGAGAAACCATGTAGTTCTGTTAGGTTTGACCAGGGATGAAAGGCTGGTTCACACCAAAAAATGACAGGTCCAAATTTTCTTCCCAGTCCAGCACTAATCTCAACAAATTTGAATATTGTGAAAAATGTCATTTTGGCAACAAAAATGTCAATTAATTCCATATATCTGGGGTAATCACCCACAACATGAAATATGTCAAGACTTTTCCTGTTTTAATCTTTGTGATTGCAGCTTACAGCTCCTGAAAATCAAAAATCCACTATCACAAAATATTTCTATTTTACAAAACACCTTTATAGTACAGAAATGTTGACTGTCTGTAAAATTATGCTCATTTATGCAGTCAGTACCTGGTCAGGGCTCCTTTTTGCACACATAACTGCATCAGTGTGACATGGCATTGAGGCGATCAATCTGTGGCACTGTCCGGGTGTTTTGAAGCCCAGGTTGCTCTGATGGCAGCCTTTACCTCATCTGTATTGTTGTTGAGATTCTCCATACAGTTCAGGTCAGGTCAGTTGGAAGGCCAATCAAGAATAGTAATACCATGGTAGTTCTGGTAGTGTGGCACTGTGGGGAGGTGCCAAGGCCTTCCCAAAGTGCTAAACTGAATTTAAAAAACAGCACTAAAAATCACTGAAACTGAAAATAAAAAGTGAAAAAAGAAATAGAAGAAAAACCAATGAAAAAACAAACTATTGTAATGTTGGTTATCATGTGGTTTGACTGATTTGAGGACAAACATTTATATTACAGAGATGTGTTACTGAATTATTGAATCTCTTCGGTGTTTGAACTCCACAAGGACATAGTGAGATCTATCCCTGTGTGGATTTCAGACACTGGTTATGGTGGTGTAAGTTGATGTCATCTGATAAGATGAACATTGATCAATTATGAAGATCAGGGCTGAAGAGATGATGTCTGAAGCTGTGGTCTGAAGATCATGGAGTTAAGAGGCTGACCTCACTATGGAGAGCGATGAGAGGGGATGTTGGTGTCAACTTGTACACTTGGCAGTGATGGGGAGGTGGAGCGTCAGTAGCAAAACTGATGTGAATGAACTGGTGGAGGAGAAAGCAACGCTGAAAAGGGAATGCAGCAGTATGATAGGCTAACAATGAGGGAGTGGAGCAGAGCTACTGGATAGGTGTGACCAGGTGTGACAGCTGATTGTGACATGATTATGAGAGGGCATGTGTGGGGGAGTACAGGAAATAGTGTGGGGATGAACTATTAAACCAGCATAGACAATATAGTCAGGAAGACTCTCATCAAACATTTGACCATTTTATTGCAAAATGGATATGTAGTTTGACTTGGAGGAGGAGGCTCTGCTCAAAAGATGCTGCCAAGAAACTCCCATATGGCAATGCATACTGAACACAATAGAATAAGTTCAAAAGCGATTAATATATAATGGCATGAATCTCAATATGAGGGTGCAACAAGCTTTGTGCTATAAAGGAGGTGGCTGGGGTGGAGGAGGAGCAGCAGCAGCAACGTGATGCATCAGCATTAATGCAAGCAGGAATTGGTGAGAAGTAGAGCCCTGCGCAGAACTGTTTTCTTCATCCCGCTCCTGCCCGCTCCTGCTGAATTTCTGACCATTACTACCCCCAACGTGTGTGTTACACTCCTGCCCGCACCCGCAATGTGTATGTCCACTCCCGCCTGTGCCCGCAAAACCCTGAGAATTCATGCCCACACAATAATAGAGATGCATTGATTTGTCTTCTTCTGTCCTGCGGGAGAAAACACGTCATTTTATAGGCTATTAATAGAGATTCAGACCGGGTGTTGTTCCAGCGGTAAAGGGGAAACAAAAGCGTCACAGAATACATCAAATACGAAAAACAGTGCCTTGTGCAAAAACAGGCCAAGAAGATCATGTGAGTGCAAACAACCTATTAATCTAAATGATTCCAAAAAGAATCAGCTGCAGAAAAGCACGTACAATCGCCCATCGACGGAGAGCATCTCTCTTCCTCACTCTCTCTCTGAGCGGCAGCTGTCAATCAAATCTGCTGCGTTTCAGCACCAGGGACAGCTCATTTAGCCATCCTCAGCATAAACATTACTGCCTTTTACAACACAAAAAACAGCTTTTTCAGTTGAAATAATTATTTATGAAAGTGTACTTGTCTCGTCGTTTAGTATTCAGTAGTAGATATTAATCTGTTATTCCATCAGAGCTTGTCTGCAGAAACAAAACTTGTCAGACTTGCCTTGTTTTCTTTTTCTGTTGTAAAAACCTTGTTTGAGCTTCTTTCTACATCATTTGTCGACTCCATCATCCTGTCACTCGGCTACATCCAGATCCTGCAGTGTTGTTTTTCAGCCGCCCGTTCCCGCCCGCAGCAAAGTGCAAACCACCCGCTCCCGCGAGATTTGCGTTGCGTCCCACGGGACCCAATCCCAATGCAGCCCTCTAGTGAGAAGTACGTCATATTTAAATACACCGCTGTGTTGAGAGACAGAGCTTTGATTGGCTGTGAGAGCTCAGAGGTGATAATTGGGATCAGCTGGTTGTCAGCTGATTACAGCTGGGCGTTTTACTACCGTGTCCTGCATGAACAAATGCTGAGCTTCATTTTTACCAAAAGTAAAGTGTATATTTGTCCAAAATATGTAGAGCTGTACATTTTGACACTGTTCAACAGTGTCAACAGGAAGAAGGTCCACTAATAACTACCTAAAAGGGGCATATCACCATAGACTATAGCTGAGTACATATTTCCATTAATCAATCAGTTCTTGTCTGGTGTTTGTATACTAGAACAAGGACAGTAGTCCAATTGAATGGCCTGATTGGGTTATAAACACTGTTAAACTGTGCATATAAACCTACTGAGTGTTGGTGATGGTTTTGCTGCTTTCTAGGTCACATGGAGGCATCAGTATTAATTTAAGACTGTTTCATACCAGCCATAAACAGCAAACAGAAGCTTTAAGACCATCTTTGTTTCCTATCCTTGACTCTGTTATACAAAATTATGTTATATTATATTGTATATTTACCACAGTACCTGGAAAAGAAAATAAATTGTCAATTTAAACAAAAAACAGTTGGTGCTTTTCTTGGTGATCTGGGGTTACTTTCTGGGTAACTAATAGCTTTCTCTTAATGAGTTCTGCTGCTTTGACTATTCAAAGTGAAGAGCAATTATGCCATCTTTATTTTTCTCTTCACTGTGCAGGCACACTGAGTGCCAGTGGGATGTGTGTAGATCTATGAGATGATCTTGACGTCTGCATTAGAAAGTACTTATGAAACAGATAATGGATTTCTCTTTGAAATGCATCAAGAGACTCTTGGTGCATATCAATGTCAAACATGACTGATATTCCTGCTGTTAACATTTGAGGGAACTGCTTTCAAATGGCGTACAGTCTCAGGGTAACAAAAGTACAATCCATGGTGCTTCACAGATAAATGTAGTTTGGTAGCAGACCATTTTGAGAATGTTTGAGTCGATGTTCACATGCTGAATGCTCATCGGGTTGATTGGCAAGCAGTCCCAGCTCTCCTGATCCAGATCTGCTCAGAAGAAGCAGCGCAGAAGGTGTCTCAGCTGCCTGAATGGAAGGATTAAAGACGACATCAAACAGTAATCTGTGATCTGTTCATTACAGCTCCTCTGATAAAATGGAAATATGAATGTGAGTTATGCAAGTTGAACAGAGCAAGTCTGAAAACTGTTGATGCAGTGAAATGGTGCAGAGCAGACACGACGCCAATCAATGATTTTCAATAAATCACTTAAATCATTCACTGATCATAAAGTAGACAATCATATTTCCACTAAGGGTGCTGTTACATTGATGATTACATCACATTATGATGATATGACATGGCCTTCAAAGCTATATAACTCCCATTTTCAGAGCATCCTCACTGCTGAAAATGAACCCATTCTGGCAATAACAAATGCTGCCTGTTACTCGCTGCACTCATTGCACTCTAAACTCTCCACAAATTAAGAGTGCGTAATAATCTAATTATAAAATAAATTTCATATTACCCAGTCTTATCCCCAGTGTAACACCTCATAATGCTTTGGAGGTAATCAAAAGTTTAGGCGCTAACAAAGTTAATGATACCTGTCTCCACATGATGCATTGCTTTGTTTTTATTAGATGTATAAAGTCATAATGATCCAATTATCCCTGTCTGAAAATGTACAAAACTCTGGAGTCCTTAAGTTCATATTGCAAGTTTAGAAATGACTGTATCTCTCCAGCACAGACTGCAGATTATACACACAGCAATACACACTGCTGCTAAGAAACTATTCAGTTAACTTTAGCAGTGGGAGCCACATGCTGGTGTGATTATTAGTCATTCTACTCATAAATAACCCTCAGATATGTCACATTTCTCTTTCTAGAATACACAGAGAAATTAGAAAAAAGGTTACTGACTGTGATGTCAGGGCTCAATCAGTTCTTTTGTCCTCAACATTCCATGTGGTGATATTTGTAGAGCTAATTTTTGACAAAGAATATATTTAAAAGCTTTTAATGTCAATATATAATACCTGCAAATAATGACTGAAGTATAAGACAAAGTAGTCCATAGCAATGTTTAATGTGCAACAGAAGCAATTAATGTGCTGATGCTTATGCTGCAAACACCAGTTGCAGAGATCACAGAGATTGTGATGACACTGAATTCAAATACATATGCTTTCATATGGAGTTGGCCGCCCTTTTGCAGCTACAGCTTCCACTCTCCTTGGAAGGCTTTCCACAAGATTTGGGAGTTTTTTTGTGGGAATTTGTGACTATTCGCAATTAGTCACAAATGACGTCAGACGCTGATGTCGAATGAGAAGGCCTGACTTGGAATCTCTGTTCCAGTTCATCCCAAAGGTGCTCGATGGGGTTGAGGTCAGGTCTCTGTGTGGGCCAATCAAGTTCTTCCCAACCAAACTCATCAAACCATGTCTTTATAGTCCTTGCTTTGTGCACTGGGGCACAGTCATGTTGGAATAGAAAAGGAAGTTGCCACGAAGTTGGAAGCATAGCATTCTCCAAAATGTCTTTGTATGCTGAAGCAAGATTAACCCCTTAAAGCCTGTTGTATCATATTTGATACATACTTTCATGATACCTCTATCTAATCAATATTATCATAAATTACTAAAAATACAAACTGATAAATGATAAAAAATGCCCGCAAGTGGATTATGAGTTACCAAAAACACCTAATGTTTCAAATGACATACAAAAAAATATATATGTTAAATTTTATGGAAAAGTACGAAAGACAGACTCTTCTTTTGCTTCCTTATTGAGAAGGAAAGCCATTATCTTTAAACACACAGCCAAAGGTTATTTTTTTCACCAACATCCTCACCTGTATCTTGAATATTTCCCTTGATCTGTTTTACTACAGAGGTCAAGTAGGTACAATCACATGAAAATGTTTAATCCTAACCAGGATTCTCAACTATTTCACCACTAAAGTATTAAAACTCTGGGTGCTGGTGCCCCACCAAACAACAGATTCCCTTTTTCTATTTCCCACTGCCGCCAGAATTACTGAGTCTGACTGATTCAACCCTCATTTAGGGCCTGGTAATGGAGGCTACTATGGTACAAAGTATTATCTGGCCGCAGTAAATCCTAACAGTAAACAAGCCAGTGAAAAAAGCAGCTTTCTTTAAAAAAGAGAAACTATGGGATAAGCAGACAATTAATAGAAATGTCGAAAACCCTGTGGTACAACTTGCTCTCGTTTGTCTTTAAAGCTGCGCATATGTTCATTAACTGATGTTGCCTTTTAATTGGTTTCGAAGGAAACTGTGCTCTTAAGTGTCCTCGTATAACATAGTCTGGGGAAAACAGCAGCATTGTCCTCACTTGACATTTATTTGTATGGCCTAAACACAGTCAGTCTTTCCTCAACAGATTCATCTCACTTACATCCTGTTTCCCTTTGCCTTACTAGGATTACCACTTTCTGTCAAAGTGCAGGCCTATCGTACCCTCTTACTCTCTGGGGAGAGATATGATGTGCTCTGTAGTCTTGCCATGATAATGCATTAAAGAGCATTTCTTCAGGACTTCACAAGCTCATGCTGTTATTTTATTTAACAATCTGAAAACATAAGCAGAAAATAAAAAATAGGTTTTCTAACTGTTTACCAAGGCTGTGATAACATTATCATTATTATGCATTTGCTAAAGGCCAAGTCCATTTATCCTACTTGGGGACAAGAGCCTGAAGTCATAAAACACCGTCAGTGCATCCCCTCAAGAGGGTTTCATATTTTCCTTCCTGTTTATTTTCCCTCTGACTGGCATGATAACATCCTCTCTAACCTGTTCACTAAACAGTGTTGGCATACAACTGTACCATATGCAGTGCTACTGCAAGCAAAACTGTGAGAACTAAATTCACACACACTCTAGCTGTTTAGCTAAAACAAAATATACAGCATTATATAACTAATACAAAAACCCAAGTATACTGTGTGTAAATACATAATATAGACAACCTGAGTATAAAACCAACAGGGACCGTAATGACATTGTATATACATGTACTAATATGGAGTTGGCTACCCTCTGCAGCTATAACAGCTTCCACTCTTCTTGGAAGATTTTACACAAGATTTTAGAGAGTTTCTCAGGGAATTTGTCTCCACTCATTCTGTAGAGTATTTATAAGATCAGGCACTGATGATGGACGAGAAGGCATGGCTTGCAATCTACATTCCAAAGGTGTGTAGTTCAGTTGAGGTTAGGTTCTTCCACACCGAACCCATCAAACCATGTCGTTTTAGTGCTTGCTTTCTGCACTAGGGCACATTCATGTTTGAATAGAGCAGGGTCTCCCCCAAACTGTTGCTACAAATTTTGAAGCATAACATTGTCCAAAATGTGTTATACTGTTGCATTTAAACTACCCTTGCATCTGAATCTTGGCATGGGACTTGGTGTTTTGTGGCTTGCATGCAACTGCTCATCCATGGAAACCCATTCCATGAAGCTCCCACTGCACAGTTTTTGCATTTTCCATTTACATGGAAGTTTGGAACTTTTTCAGCTGTGGAATCAGCAGATCGTTGTAGACTCTGATGCACCGTGCGCCTTAGCATTCGTTGGCCCTGCTCTGGGATTTTACTCGGTCTGTTGCTTGCTGTTGTTTGTAAACGTTACCACTTTCTAATGATAACATTTACAGTTGACAATGGAATATCTAGCAGACAGGGCCAACCTTCACCAGCAACTTTCTAAAACAGAGTCACTGCGTCATCAAAACTTGGCCAGGATAGGGCGGAAGAATGATGCCCCTTAAACATTTACTATTGGAATGAAAACTCTTGCAGTTTCATTAACTTGATAGCTCTGTTCGTGAACTTTTCTCAAACAGAATATGAAACATAAAGCATAATATAGAGCTAAGTGTAAGCTCCATATTTGAAGGTGGAATGCACTGTCATTGATCATGGTCAACTTGGGATCAAACATGTTTAATTCTTTATTAATGAATCCCACCCTCTCAAACTGTTAGCACAGCTGATACATAGAGAACGATGGATACTCCCTGCCAACTAGGGCTGAACAATGTTAAGGTTTTTCAATTGGATTGTGATTTGAACATAAACATTGGTCAAACTGCAGCACATACAATGTTAGATGTTGGTCATGTGTCTTGGAGCATGTCATGACACCTTTTCTGTGTTATAATAGAAACCAAAAACATGATTTTTTAATTTTTCTTTGACTAATTTTCAATAAAAATCTGTCTGATATCCACATCATCAATTAAAGGGTTGAGAGTGATGTGGATGCAGTCTGCGTGTCCCCGTATGTATAAACATTCAGGTTATGTGTGACACTGTTGCCATCACAGATACACTGGCATGATTCTTGAGGCAGACGCTCAATTGGGCCAGACCGATGTTAAGTGAGTGTATTCCTGTTGTCAGCAGCACCTTTCCTCTGTGCTTGTTAATGCTGTGACCACATGCACAGCCTGTTAACGGCATGGATGTGCCCCTAATTGTTTATGTTAAAGCTGTAGCATGTGATAGTGAAAGGCCTCTCAACACCTGAGCTAAGCGGAGGTTACAATTATAGGCTTATCCTGTACACTAAACGTAAGTTTAAACATTTTTAGTAGGGGTGCACTGATCGATTGGCCAAAATTGGTATCGGCGCCGATTTCTTTAATTTTAGGAGATCGGCGATCAGCCGATCCTTGTAAATAAGATCGGTGGATAGGATCGGTTTCATATGCCTCTACCTATTAAAATGTGAAAAATGAAAGACTAAAGGAACTGATATAATTCAGTAGTTTGGACAGCAATGCTTTAAACTGTTCATTTATAGTTGAGAGAACTACCTCATGTGCAGTTAAAACAACAAGTTTGTATTGTTTCACGGGTATTGTTCAATGTTATTCAATAAAATAAGATTAGAACATTGAAGGTGTATGCTGTCAGTTATAAAAAAATCGGTATCGGCCAAAATCGGAATCGGCAGGTCAGGCTTTTAAAAGATTGGTGATCAGCCAGAAAATTGCAATCGGTGCACCCCTAATTTTCAGAAGTGGTTGATTGTTTATTTGTAAAGTTAGAAAAGAAACAAACTGCTCCATGAAGACAGAAAAAGAACATTTTTTCTCTCTCCGCCTTTCCTCCTCCTCCTCCTCCGTGTGTGTCAGAGTCACTGTCAGAGGAATGGGGTGTGATGTAAGTAGGAGGGGAAGTAGGAGGCAAGTCACAATGGTGGTAGTTGTCAACAATGCAAACTTGCTGTCACCCACGCACAGGTAAAACTATACAGTAGCCATTAAAGGTGATATATATTTATCTCACTTTGTACATACATGGTGTTCTACCATTCTTCTGTGTACTGCCTGTCATCTATGGTTGTTGTTTTTCTCTGTTAACATAAATGGAACCTATAGGACTTGAATAGGTACCTCTTCAGCTTTCATTTGTACTTTATGACCATTTATGCTGGTTGAATCATACTATTGAGTGTTTTCCCTCAATGTGTGGATCTATGAACCTTTATATGGCTTTTGCATTCTACTAGTTCCACCCTTGCTGACTGTGTCTTGTATGTATAGATTAAGTAGATGTAGATTATCTAATGTAAGACCTTAGCACTAGTTCTGCCAACAATTATGCAATATCTTGATTATTTGAAAGTGTATTGTCATATATTTTTTATATTTATATATATTTTTTTCTTGTTAAAATATGCTCATGTGATTACCTAAATGTCTGGACATGTTATTGTACATGTGATGATCTTCACCTGTACATAGTATGTGCTTTGCAATTGTCACATTAGTCTGATGAAGAGCATCAGTGCTCAGAACATCTTACTTTGGTGCAATACATGTTTTGAATTTGGGGTTTTTGTGTTTGCTAGAAGCTAAACTAAATATGTTTATCACCTGGAAACAGCAAAACCAAGAATTAAATAAAAACAGAAAAGTCTCAGTCATATGACACTGTAACATTAGAACGTTATAAATCTGCTATTTTCTCTTCCTTTGTTTTTTGTTTCTGATGGGGTTCTGTAGAAGTAAAACTTGTCTTCTTGCTAGTTAGTTAATGCAGTTAAACAACAACTTTCCTTCATGTAAAAAAAAAAAAAAAGGAGAATCATCAACTTCTCCAGGGCTGCCTTTGGCTGAAGTGAGGCCCTAAGCAGACTTTGGTATGAGGCCCCTTACATTGCATACAGAGCGGGAACTTCACAGAGTTTTATCATAAATTCAAGCTAAATATGGTAAGGCATTATGCGCTGTGTGTGGTCTGTGTATTGGGAGGGGTGGGGCCTGAACTTCTCCATAGTGGACAGCAGTAGGAGGCGGTTCTTGCCCACCAGGGGGCGATTCAATGAGTGTGTGCATTATGTCAATGCTATGGATAAAGTATTCCTTGAACAACAAAATTTTATGGATAAAAGAATGTGCAAAGGAAAACATTTGGTTTTGTTGGAAAATTTGCTCTGAAAAGGGTAAAAAATAGGGATTTAATGGTATTAAAATCTCATGGAATGATAATACCACAGTAAAAAGTCACTGGTACAATATTTATTGCAGTATTTTTAAAAATGACAACAACCTGAATACAACAAATGAGACTGAAAAATTGACAGTGGCATTTATTCATGCTGTAGGTGTGCATTGGACTTAAAAATATATACTTACACTATGGCTATAGTGTGTTTTAACCTTCTAAAGCAGGGTTCCCCAATTACTTTTTTCCGAGGGCCAGAATAATTCAAGGACAGAAAGCCAAGGGCCAGACATTGGATTTTTTTTTTTTTTTTTCGGACAGCACTACAATTTCCTGGATGTTCCCAAACACACACACCCACACACACACCCACACACACCAAGTATGGCTTAATAAGCTACTTTAGACAAAGGATTTACTTGCAAGTAATCTAAACAGGTCAGCCATAAATATGCTGTCCCTGTATCAGGTGGCCTGCTGGCAGGTGAGACCTTGCCCGCGGGCCGCCATTTGGGGATGGCTGTTCTCAAGATTTTGTTGTCCACCACGGAAAAAAAGCTGCAAGTGTTGTGCAATGTATTAACTGTGTGATCTTAAAGGACCTTGTGATCTGTTGAGCTCTCACGCAGTTGTGGGGAAGTGGACTGTGAACGCATCCTTGAGTCTTTTGGTCCGGCTGGATTCTGTTCCTTGCATCGTCACAAAACTTTCAGTGGCTCCTTATGTTTATTTTCCCCACCAAGCATGTCACTGCAGTCTGGCTGTTTCTGCATATTGTCTTTTGTTTGTCCGTCACCTTTTCTTTTTTCTTGACACTGGTAAAGCAAAATGCTCCCACACGCCAGATTTAAAAAGTCGCTGGACCTTCCACAATCTTAAAAATTGTAGAATCGACCATTTTCACGCTGTTAGAAAAAGCTAGCAAGTGAAGTGCAAAGGATGAATGGTATGCAAGGGCTGATGGTAACTGTAGTTCTCACTTCCCTTCACTCTGCTTCATAAAAAAAACACTGCACTAAAATGTCACACGTCCACGATGACATTGAGATGCTTCTGTGACTTCAATATTAACAATGCCGTTACGTTTGTTGAGTGCTCTCTCATGGCTCTTGGATCCCTGCCTAGCCAGTAGTCCAAGCTCATGCTTCCTGTCCATCAGTCCTCCACACTTCTCCTACATTGTATTCTCAGCTACTATTGAAGTCACACGGTACCGGTAACTCCTTTTGATAAAATAAACTTTCCTAATGTACATTACCCCTGTTTCTGTGTATTGAACTTGGATCAACTTTTTCAAAATTAGGATGCTCATAAATCACTTTACAATTACCAAATCATTTATCATAACTTTCATTTCCTGCTGATCACTATTTTTCATGTCCTCAGAAAGTACTATCTGATACTTTGTTAAAATTAGTTTAAAAATGGCATGAGGGCACAGTACAGGCAGAGTTGACCCGTTTGTTTGGAGATTTCATTTTTCAGTGTGCAATAGCCTAAGCATAACACAAACTCCATTTAATATGACTCTGAAACCTATTTCATGTATTTTTACAAAAATCTGAGCAGCCCTTATGAAATAATAATGGACTTAGTTTCCAGTATGTAGTGGCAAAGGCAGAGAGGTGTTGGATAACAGGAGACCCAGGTGTAAAGTTTGGCACCTGCCTTTTCATCAATTCAATTGCTGACAAAAGGGTTTTTAGATGGAGGAGAAAAAAAACAAAAGAATGAAATAAAATGAAAAGATTATTTGAGCTGCAGGGAGCCTTTCAGTTGGTTGGCTTTTCTGTGAGCTTGGCTGAAGTAACTTTTTTATTTCTGTAGTCTGGATTGTACCTTTTTAATGGCTGAAAGCCTGATATAATTTAAATGTTATCTTCTTTCCTTCTGCAATCAAACCAACTGTCAAACATTTTACATGTATTAATGGTATTCAGTTAATGATTATATGAAAAATGAGCATTAAAGGACATTGAGAATTTTATTTCAAACTTCATTTCATTAATGTATTGATGAATCTAAATAAGAAGCTGGGGTAGACGTTCTCGCTCTTGACGGACTGGATATTAAAAATGACACCATAATGCCATTACCCGTCATTAAGTTTATGTGTTTTTAATGATAATGAGATACAATTGATGGTTTACACTTAATCAATCTCTTAATAACCAATGAAATCACATTTCTTGTTCAGTTTTCTGTCTGTGTTGTTCCAATTAAACTAAAAACTTTCAAATAAACGTAGCACTTGTCATTGTGTGGCTTCAGCAATAGCTAACATTCATATTTTCAGTTAATTTTAGACTGTAGACTACATCTCTGACGGCCACTCTCATAGACTGTTCTGAGATGCCCTCTCGGTCAGTATGGAAATACATGCTAAAGCTTTCAAAATAAAATCAGATTAAACTAGTAGTGATTGTGGATGAGGCATTGTTACATGGTGTGATCCACCCACTTCCTTCAATCACATGCATACTGACACAAATACATGAAACACTGATGTGCCACCTTGCTCCAGGTCTCGCTGGTCGTACCATGTCTCCTCTTCCTCCATGTCAAACCCCTCCATCCTGCTCGCAAGAAAAACCGAAGCTGGTTAACTACACTTCTTCATCGCAGGTGGTGTGATGGCTAATTCACCAACGCTCACCCGGAAGTGACAGCAGTGACAGCGGCGCAGCCCTCTGGAGCAATTTCTAAAAGGCAAAATCCCAGCGGTGCACCTGCTCCTTGGAGCTATGAAATTAAACAGTACAGCTGATTCGAAGTGACACCTCGGGATTTTTGGTGCTGGTCTCATCAGTCTCTGATGTGCAGCAGGACACTGCAGACAAAGGTTTTAAGCTTGCTGCAAATCAGATTCTGAATGCCACTGCTGATGTGTTCAAGTGTTGCTGGAAACCCTTTAGGTAAGGGTTTGGATACCAAAAGTTAAAAGTCAAAAACCTGACCTAATAAACCCGATTATAAACTGTTTTACAAAGCTGACTAAACAGTCTGCTTACAGGAAAAAAGTGTGAAGCATGAAAACATTCTAACACAGCAAGTGTAGTTACTGTAGCCCTGTTAGCAGTGTAAGCTACTTAGCTAATGTAGCTTAAACTGAGCTAAGAAGCGGCTACGTAATCTACTTTGGTAGGTTAGCTTTTACCACATTAGCTTAAGCTCAAGTTGCTATAGCTAACTTAAGTTAAGGTTAAGGTTTGTTTGGTACAAGTGGGATGTTTAAGGTAGTAGCAAGATCAGCTGTCTCATTACTTAGTTGAGTCCCGATACATGCAAAACAAATAAGCGTCAGTGACAAAATCAGCTTGATTGCACTGATTTTTATTGCAGTATCATGACAGTGTGCCAGAAATACAGATGATGCAGTCTAACATTCCTATTTTCCTCTCCGTTGTAGCTTCGAGGGGGGTGAAGAACAAGGAGAGAATGAGATGGCAAGACATCAGGAGAATCGGAAAAGGGAGATTTCCTTAATTTTCTTTCACTTTTCTCACTCAAAAAGGCTTGTTAGTGGGTGTACAAAGCGGAGACAGACGTATTAATAATATCCGTATCTGTGTACCTAAATGCACAGGGCAGAGAATTACATCTTTATGGATGAAGTGTGGACAATAAGTGTGATGCAACGTGTTGCCTGATGTTTACATGAGCTGGGCATGCAAGTATCATGCAAGTCTATAATGCCATTGGTGATCATTTCAAGACCACAGGACCAAGAAAATATTTAAAATAGTTGACTCAATAAACAGACCCATATTAAAATGATAGAGTAAAAGGCTTCCAGCTCCTGATAGCAGGGGGTCCAGAAGGCTGGATCCAGAATGAAAATAGTGCAGAGCATGTTAATAAACATAAAAAGCACTAAGACTTGTATATGTACCAGGAGGCATGGGCAAAACTGAATACAAGGAGAGAGAGTGGGGAAAAAGAAAACTTTAATTGACGCCAATACCCTCCCGTTGAAACGAACCACTCTTCATCAAGGGAGCTGTTTGATCATTCTTCAGTGGCAGGGCGAAAATGAAAAATATTCACTCTCCTGATTACTTCTGTGCTTCTATACTTTAACACAGTGCAGGGTATGAAACTGGTCCCATTTTTTAAAATTGAGAGTTCACTTATAAAACCAGCAAGGCCTTTTTCATTCCTAAGGTGTCACAGGGTACCCTTCAGCATCTGAAGGCAACAAGATTTAGAAGAAACTTTTACACAAAAATACAAGTCCAACACAGAAACTTCCATTCGTCTGCTCAGGGCAGAGTTTTGGGTTGATGGATGGGCTAAAAGAAAACATGAGACATTTGCCAAGGAGATCTTGGATCAAGTCCCAAAAGAGATAGCCAATATTACAAATTACTTACCCCAGGCAGACCTCCTGTTACAGTGCTGATGGTAGGCGATTGATTGAAAGTAAACCAGAGTCTTGAGACCTAAGACCGTTTCATATATGGCTGGGTCAATGATCTCAGATCCATGGCAGAACTCAATGAGTAGCATCTCTTTTTTGCTTGGCTGAGTATGTTTCTTTTTTCCTTTTAATGTTTGTATTTATCTAGCTGCAATGCAAGCTTCACAACTCTACTGTGAAGGTGTAAATTCCTGGAAATGTTTTTTGTGGGTTTTTTGCAAGATTTCTAAAGTAAATAAATTATTGTAGCCTTACCTTGCATGATGCAGTCCCTGCATACGTAAGTGTTGCCCTCCACACCTGCAGACTTGAGACTAGGTTTTTGGTCCACAATTAGTCCACGACAGTCCTGATTTGACTGATTGGCACAACTGCAATCTGCACAAAATGTTCTAAATTTGATAGTGCTTCTGTGTGTAGAAATAACTTCTTGCCCTGCATATGGAGTTCTGTGGGTGATGCGGGGTCATCTGCAAAACAACCTCATACTTTAACAGCTGAAAGAACAGCTGCAGATCTATGGAAAATACAAGAAATTACATTCACCAAAGACCCAACAGATTCAAATCCAGCCTGATCAAGCATGAATTCAGCTTGTGTACACTCAACTAAGCTAGCCAACACCTGATGAGTTATTGTTCTAATCTACTCCACTGTTTTTTCCCTGTCCATGAATGCATCCAAAGGTTCTTTAGGGCCTGATTACTGACCTAGGGTCAGCAAGGACCCTAAGGTACCGTGTCATATTTCTGTCAGAAGAATCGCTAATTTGGGGCTTTAACATGTTAAAAAACTCACCAAACTTTGCAGGAATTTGTCCCCCAATGAAAATGTTTGTATTTTGGTGGAATCGTGCAAGCCCATCAAACAGGGGCCCTAAACGTGAGATAGGGCAGTGGTTCCCAAAGTGGGGGTCAGGACCACCTGGGGGGTCGTGGGATGCCTTCCAAGAAACAGAGAGTATTTTGAAATGGTTTTAAATTATATTTTGCACATTTCTGTAGAAATATATGCATAAATTGGTTCAATCAAAAATAAAAAGATGGTAATTTCTTAAGATTTATGCTAAAATCAAAGCAATGTTTAAAAAGTCCTGCACATGATGATTTTTGAATGTGTTTTGCTGTGTTCAACTATGCCACAGCTTATCTTAAGAACAGTGGGTGTCACAGTTCAAAGGCAGATAAACCCAAGCGCACGACTCAGAGCAGGTTCAGTCTCTTTAATGCAGGCAAAAATATACAAGGAATAAATTCCAGGCAGGCAAACTAAATCCAAAAGGGGTCAGGGCAAAGGAGTATCCAAATTACGCTCTAAGGTCAGAAAACTGGTGACAAAAGGCAGGCTAAGAGATGCTAGAATGCTAAGGGGGAAACACACAAAGACAATCTGGCAGGGATCTGTGAGAGTGAACTGGCTAAGAGAGCTGGGAGCTAATGAAGCAAGGGGAAACAGGTGTGAGGTAGGGATGAACAGCTGAGGGCAATCTAAATGACAGGAGAGTTAGATCACAGTATAAACACCAAAACAGGATTTGTAAACAGGCAAAATACTTAAATTAGTTCAAACTCTGACAGGGGGTCCCCGGTCTTCATCACCTATATTTTGGGGGTTGTGGGCTGAAAAATTTGGGAACCCCTGAGATAGGGGACTGGGTAAAAGCCATGTGCATGAAAATCGCACACATAGAGTATGTATCATAATTACATGGGGAAAAAAGTCTCTTGGGGCCATCCTCTAAAATGTACAGGAAGCACACTACGAACATGGAAAGGTCGTATTTTGACGTTTTTTTTGGGAATTCAAAAAAATTCATATTGCAGCAAATTAGTCTAAGGGCTTTTTTGTGATTGACTCCAGAATTTGTTAACCAATCACTTATTTTATATTACACATTTTCATTAATTTGTAGAAATCTGTTTTCACCTTGACATTAAAGTTTTTTGTAAAAAAAAAAACAAAACAAAACAAAACAAAAAAAAAAACAAATTTCCTTGGCCATGATTGAATTTTAAAATCAATGAAAGGTTAAAATAATTCAATGGGGTTATTTTTTTTCATAGGCACTCTATCTGAATGATTGCTCTGATGAGGTTGACATGAATGAATGCAACTTATGGGAGTTGAGTTGTTTGGGTGACTATAAAATGCACTGCTGATGAAGACTGTCAAAAGGGCAGCCACATGCAAGCAGATACACACTGGGAGAGGCATTGTTGCCTCTGTTTTGTCTTACTTTGTGTTTTTTAATTTCCATGCATGCTGCTGAAAGTGGAAATTGATGCTTTACTATGGATAATAAATCGTACCTCGTGTTCTGGTTGCACTAATGTGTACAGACTTTATTGTAGTGTTGAGAGTGATACAAGTCCTAATAGAAACAGATGGGTTATGTTACAGTTTGAGTGAGAAACCCTTTGTGAAATCTCCATTTATCATCCAGTGCTTCCACTGCAGAAGACTGAAGATCCATTGTTTCATTTGAATAGTTGGCAGGAAGCTTCTGGTGATCCAAATAGTCTTCTTTTATAGCTTCTCCAGTTCCATCCATCACCCTGACTTCCTTAGCTTTACTTTCTGTCTCTAGGATGAGCATCCTCCTGCTGTGCAATGAATATTGGCATTGGACATAAATCAGTTAAGTGCTAAGTTGCCTGAAGTGTATGGCTGAAATCAGACTCTTCGCTTTGATCCTCTGCCTTGGGTTATATTACTATGGATATTTACATGCACACTATATGATGGTTCTGAACCCTCAATGCACCCTTACTCAAAACTTACTTAGGCACTTGTGAACTGGTAAAATGAAGAGCAACACAGAAGATATCTCCACTAAAGTCCTGTAAAATGACACATGCAGCCAAACGCAGGCCATACTCCAAATGCAGTAGCTTTTTTGACTTCACTGAGATATGATGAAAGATGCTTTTATTACAGTTTAAAGTTGACTTTCTAAAATCAGCAGAAACAACATAGATTTTTGTTATCTTTTAAGACATGACCACTTGATCATGTCATTCTTACCAGGCTGTGATATTTCTTGATTTAGTCAATACAGCAGTGCAGCTACAGTTTCATACAGCCCACACTGGTTTTCAGCAGGGCCCACAACATAACCCAGGGCGATGATTCACATTTGACAGCCCTACACCCGATCTTTACCCAGCAGGCATTGAACCCACTCCTACCCTTTACCTTCCAGATGTCAAGATCACGTGTTGAAGGATGGTGAGGCTCCTCAGCACGTGTCCGGCTGAGCTCTGAGGGTCTCACTTTGTATACTTGAGCAAAAATCCCTCATTGTTGCGCGGCTTTGAGCTTTGCTCAAGCCTGTATATATGTGTTGCATGTAACTTTATCAATAAATTCCATTAAGGTCATGAAAAAAATATAGATTTTCCACTGTTAATGGACAAATAGAATATTTTTACAAGGTATTATCAAAATATGTGCAATGGTATTGTTTAAAATGCTGTAATTGTATGACATATGATTCAAAAAAAGAAATTACAGAGTACATGTTTAGATTTTACTCATAGTTTGATATCTGCTGTTTCATGTTTTACAAAGTTAAGAAATATAAAATATGCCCTTCCTGAATCCAAAATAAATATGAAATTTTTTTGTTCACCTATAAACTGTTAACAGTTGATCTGAGGTTTACTGCTATGTTGAGTTTCATCTGTGCTTTATCATGTAAACAATTTTTCTTACTCATTGTGATTAATTCAGACTTTTGCATTGTGTTTTAATGACAATGAAGATTCATTTGCAGTGAAATGCGGAGGCTTTCTCAGGGGTTTATGTTTGAGTAAAAATAATTTAATGCAGTTCCTTTAGCCTTTAGACTTCAAGAGCTGATACAATGCCACTGCACTGTGCATCATTGTGACATTTAAAAGCAGAATTGTAGTTGGAGTGCCAATGGCAAACACTTATTATTTCCCAGTTTTCTCCCATAGAAACTATTCCACCTCAAACAAAGCATTTATAGTTCCTTTAAATCAGTACAGGACAGTTTTCACAAGTTGACTGGCAGGTTATCATCCTTCACTGAGTTAGTTATTGGCCACAGCAAGGAAAAAAAAACAAAAAAACAAAACGCTACCTTGATGGTAGATAAACATAACAAGGTGCTGTCTTTGTTATCCTCTTTGTGGACAATTTTGATGAGGTGCCCTGTAATGGAAGAAAGTTTGACAAAGTGTCCTTTAAGCAAACAAATTTTATTAAGTGCCCTCTTTGCTAAATAGACAAAATTTGACAAAATGCTCTCTTTTGTGCTCTGAATGTCAAAATCCCTTCGTTGGTGCTGTGTAGGGAGGCAAAGTTACACAAATTGCCCTCTATCATGCTCTGTTAATCAATTAACTTTGACAAAGTGCCCTCTAAGCAGACTAATTTTGTTTAATGCTCACTCTGGTGCATTCTAAATGGACATAAGTTGACAAAATGCCCTCTCTGATACCCTGTAAGTGAACAAAATTTGATAAATGCCCTCTTTAGTGCCCACTGAATAGACAGAAAAAGGATCATCATTACTATTCTTTAACTACGACTGTATTTCAAATTTCTATTTCCAGTGCCCCATCTACACATACAGCAGGGCCCTTCTTTAATATATGGGGCAGGGGCTAAAATTTGAATATATTTTAGCCCCTGCCCCAAAGCATAAAGCTGACTAAACAGTCTGCTTACACAAATAAAACTACAAATGCAGCTAACATAGCAAAGTTAAGACTAAGTGGCATTAGCTATGTAGATAAGCTACGTAGCCAACATAGCCAATGTAGGTAAAGCTTTTGCTCATGAAGCTATGCTAGCCACTTTAGCTTATGCTACATTTCCTAAAGCTAACATAGCTATGTGGCTAATGTTAGATGTGCTAACAAACATAACTATGTTAGCTTTTGCAACATGGCTGATTCTTTATGTTGCAAACATATCAATGTGAGCTCTAGCTATGTATGCCAATGCTCACATTGCTTAAGCTAACATAGCTATGTGGCTAATTTTAGATATGCTAGCAAACATAGCTATGTTAACTTTTGCGAAGTGGCTGATTGCTTATGTAGCAGACATATCAATTTGAGCTGTAGCTATGTTTGCTAATGCTCACATTGCTAGAGCTAAAATAGCTACATTGGCTTATGTAGTAATGTTAGCTACGTAGCTGGCATAGCTTTGTTAGCTTTTGCAAAAGCAAACAAAGCTAAAGTGAGCCACTGTTCATGTATGTTACAATCCCAGATTAGACCTCTGACCTTTACATCTGCTTTATTTATGAAATGTTGCTTAGTCTGCAGGCTGATGTTAGCAATATGTGGTTAGGCAGCGTCTCAGTGGTCTGCAAAATCCCCAAAATTTATACAGTTTATGCTTGAGTCAGGAGCGTTGAACTGCTTCAAAAATTGTTGTTAAAAAGGGCTTGTGGCCTTATTTTTATGTGAAGTGTAACTGATTCACTTCATATTTACATGTAAGACTCAATATTCAAATCACTTCTTTAGGTATAATGTAATAAATTCCCAGGGCATGTGATCGGTTTCTTTTTTAATTATATGCACACATTTTTTTTTGGTTTATTTTCAGATCCTTTCACTTTGAACCAGTTTTGTCAGTAGTGTCTTTCTAAAAACAGTTTCCGCTGAAGTTGAAGAGGCACGGCAGTGCTTTATGCTGTGATTACTGTCTTCTGTGGTAAAACAATCTTTCTGGCAAATTTTTCACCATTGTCTCTGTGGGACACAGAGATAACATGAAAAAGACAAAGAACAGATGACATGTTTAAATGAGGTATCTAAGAAAAACTGTTCATTGTTCAATCGTGAAGTTTAATTGACAGTAAGTAGCTGTAGTGTTTAGAAAGTAAACTACTTCATTTGCTGCAAGTGCCATATTTTAAAATAACTCTTAGACTTAGATTTAGACTTAGACTTTATTGTCATTCAGTATGCAGCATGTGTATACAGAACGAGATTTCGTTTGCATAGGCTTCAGTTTACAGATTCAAGTACAGTGCAAATATATGTGCAAGAAAAACATACTAGTATAGTACTACTAGTAGTATAAAAGGTGCAGAAAGATATAGTAAAGGTGCTAGTGACTGTATAAAATGTGCAAGAACTGCCGGGGGGAATATGACAATATATATAAATATATATAAATATTAAATATGTAAATATTTACAGCAGGAGTTAAAGGTGTGTGGCGGTTTGAACAGTAGCAATAAATAATAACTATACAGCAGAAGTCCTGTGTAAGTCCAGGAGCAGTGAATATGTACAACAGCAGTGAGATTTAAGCAGTTAATGTTTTAAAAGTCTGATGGCTTGGGGGACAAAGGTGTTGTAGAACCTGGTGGTACTGCACCGACTGCTGCCAAACCTTTTTCCAGAGGCCAGCAGGGTAAACAGTCCATGATGAGGGTGTGAGGAGTCACTGCAGATCTTCCTGGCCCAAGACACACAGCGGTTCTGTGCAATGTCCTGGATGGAGGGGAGAGAAGATCCTCTCTGCTGTCCTCACATCCTTCCAGTCAGAGGCACTACAACCTCCACACCACACAGAGATACAGCTTGTCAGGATGCTCTCTATGGTGCTCCTGTAGAATGTGGTGAGGATGGGTGGGGGCAGGTGGGCTCTTCTCATCCTCCGCAGGGAGTACATCCGCTGCTGCGCCCTCTTCACCAGTGATGCAGTGTTCACAGACCAGGTGAGGTCATCTGTGATGTGCACCCCCAGGAACTTTGTGCTGCTGACCACCTCCACAGCCGTGTTGTTGATGAGAAGTGGAGCATGGCTGGGCTGGTTCTTCCTGAAGTCAACAATGATCTCTTTGGTCTTGTCCGCATTCAGGATCAGGCTGTTGTTTCTGCACCAGCCCACCAGCTGCTCCACCTCCTCTCTACAGAGAGGAGGTGAAGCAGCTGGTGGATTACAGCTAGTAATTTTATTCTTCTTTGTGTCTTTTCTACTTTCTACTTTTACTCCGTTACCTTTGAACGTGGCTCTGGTTTGGTAGCTGACTTATTTAACTGGCTAACTGGCTTTAGGGATGTTTTAAATTACTCTACCCTAGACAACAACAGTGGTCAAATATCAGGTAGACAAACTCACTGTTTGCATTCATTTTTCAACCTGATTAAATCTATGCACACTAAATAAAGGGATCCAGCTAAGACACGGGTTGTATCGTTCCCTGGTTGGTAACAGAATAAAAAGCTCAAACCATCAATATTCTCATTAATTTAGGCCCAAGATGACAGTTAAATATTGGACTAGGGGGACCTCCCCAAACTTTAGCCACAAAGATGGAAGCATAGCATTATCCAAAATGTTTTAGTATGCTGAAGCGTTAAGATTGTCCTTCACTGGAGATAAGGGGCATACCCCAAACCCGGAAAAACAGCTCAATACTACTATCCCTCCTCCACCAAACTTCACAGTTGGCACAATGCAGTCAGGAAGGTAACATTCTCCTGGCATCGACCAAACCCAAACTCGCCCATCTGACTGCCAAACAGAGAAGCGTGAGTGTCAGTGTGCTTTACACCACTCCATCTGATGCTTGGCATTGGACTTGGTAATGTGAGGCTTGCATGCAGCTGCTTGGCCATGGGGACTCATTCTATGAAGCTCCTGCAGCACAGTTTTTGTACATTGATACCAGTGGCAGTGGGAAGGTGTGCACCATGCACCTTAGCAGTCTTGACCACGCCCTGTGATATTACGTGGTCTTCTGCTTCATAGCTGAAGAGTTGTTGTTCCTAAATGCTTCTGCTTTTTAATAATATCACTGACTGTAGAACATCCATGAGGGATGAAATTTCATAGTCTTACTGCAAAGATGGCATCCATCACAGTACCACACTTGAAGTCATGGAGCTCTTCAGTACAACCCATTTTGTATCACAAGTGATCAACAGGTGTGGCCAAATACTTTTGTCAACATAGTGTGCGTGCCTTCTTAAATAATAAGAAAGTTCTCTTTGATGGGCCTGATCAGACCAGTCTCTTCTGGTTAAGTGGTTTACACAAATTCTTTTTATTCCTATCATGAAATTTTAAGCCGATAATAATAATTATCTAAACTAAGTAGGCCTTTTAATGCACATTTCTTGTCTTTTAATTAACACACTATATTTGATTGAATCAAGGACTCCTATACTTCTTTCATCACTGGTAGCTAAAGTTAAATGTGTTATAACATCTAGAACAAAAATTGAGAAAGAGGGTTTTGTTTTTGTATATAACATTTACAGATTTATATGTAAGGGTTGATGCCCTTTGAGGTGTCCAATTATCAGGGATTAATGGACTTCGCTGAAGCAACGCGGAGGACGGTTGCCTCCACAAAGTCCATTAATCCCTGATAATTGGACTCCTCAAAGGGAATTAAACCGCTTATACCCTGGTCACTTGCCAACAAACAGAACTAATTTATAATTTCATATGTTTTGTGATCAAAATAGAAAGTTTTACTAAAACAACAATCCCTTTCCCCTAGCAACGCCTGAGGGCTTGACTGATAACTGGAATAGTTATTCCAGTCCCATAACATTCTTAGGGAATGTAAACATAGTTCAGTGCTCCAGTAAATAGGACCGGCCATAGATACGAAGTCACAACGGAACAAAAACACTAGTCCACTAAGTGCATTTACTTAATGGATTTATCAATGAAAAGGCATGAAGACAAGGGAGACGGAGAGTCATCTGTGATCAGACTATAAGCCTGTAAGTTAGCATGAACAGTGATAAAAAGCTTAGTTTTAGCAGGTTAAATAAACAGAATAATATCTCCTTCTGCACTACAAGGTCACAGAGGTGAAACAGAGCTCTCCAAGCCCTGCAGGTGCTGATTCTCACACATCAATATTTATCACATATTATCATGCCAGTGTATCAGAAGAGTTTCCTTCGGCGCTACAACGAAACAATGGCTTCTTTTCTTTTGTTTTACGTTTTTTAAATCTTCTGACAATAGTTTATATAAATTGGAACAAGAGGGAAGTGAGTTTTTTTGCAACACTCACCTCCCAGAGTTAAGGTGAGCCTGGAAACAAGGCGGACGCTGGGTATAGGAGATAAGACTGTCTCACATTACTGGTCTTAAACCTTGAGTCTGTCATTTTATTTATGTCAGTTGAGTGACAGATGATGCCGGTTTGTTGGCTCCTTAGGCTGGCAGTGCTGTACTCCCTACTCAGAAAATATGACTGTGTCAGGTTGCTATGGTTACTCCTACTATCTAACAGCTGCTGTACAGTAATTGGAACAGTGTAATGATTTTTTGACCGGAATTACTTGTGAAGTTTGAACGGTGTCCATACAGCATCTCAAAAAATTAGAGTATCATGAAAAAGTTCCATATTTTTGTCACTCATTTCAGAAAGTAAAACCCATATATTATATAGACTCATAACACATAGAGTGTTTTTATGAATATGCTTGGATACAGCACTCTGTGAACAACCAGCTTCTTTAGCGATGACCTTTTGTGGCTTACCTTCGTTGTGGAGGGTGTCAATGATTGTCTTCTGGACATCTGTCAAGTCTGCAGTCTTCCCCATGATTGTAGAGCCTACTGACCCAGACTGAGAGACCATTAAAAGGCTCAGGAAACCTTTGCAGGTGTTTTGAGTTAATTAGCTGATTAGGGTGTGACACCATGACTTTCCAGTATTGAACTTTTTCACCATATTCTAATTTTCTGAGACACTGAATTTTGGGTTTTCATTATCTGTAAGCCAAAATGATCGACATTTCAAGAAATAAAGGCTTGAAATATTTCACTCTCTGTGTAATGAGTCTATATAATATATGGGTTTCACTTTCTGAAATGAGTGACAAAAAAATATTGAACTTCATGATATTCTAATTTTTTGAGATGTACCTGTATATCAGAAATTAACCAATTGGAATTTCCAGAGCCAATAAAAATCAAGTATTCACCAAGACCATGGTATATATAAGGAATGCTGCACAGAATTGATGGTAATCCCAGATTTGTGAAAGACTTCTGGCTGTGTCATCAGGTCCAATAATAATAACACCTGCACTTTCCCCTCTATGACGAATGAAAACGACTACAGTAAAACCAAAAATAGCCAATTACAAAAATGTGCCTTTAAGTAAATTACTTATCTGAGAGGGCAATTAATTTTACAACCTTAACCCTCGGAGGGAGAGTAATCTTGATTATAGGCTGTAGCACAGTCAGCACTTTAAAACGATATGTAATCAAAGCCAGGATATGTAGCAATAACTGCTCAGGGGGAGTCAAAGCCTGTTGAACTGAATCATTGTCATTTTATGCCAAAAACTTTTGATTATTATGAGACTTTTAAGAGCAAAATGATACTTTACTGGGGTTTGAATCATTACTGTGAAAGATAGATATTATGTTCTGTTAAGATTCAGATTTAATCTAAATACTGTATTAGTGGTTCATAGTGTGAGGGCAGTATTTTCCCTCAATCTGTGGGCAAATATGCACATGTGTGGGTATAAAGTGGTGAGGTCTTCCTGAGGTTTATTTATACAGTTTTTCTGAACTAATTCAAATCCCATAAGCAGCAGAACTTCCCCAGGTCACACTCTATCGGCAGCTCCACCACCTCCAGCTCATATTAACATGTGGCCCATGTGAGATCTTGAAAAAGTCGAATTCCCCTCGAGCCAGAAACTTCAATCCTACAGAAATGCCACAGACACACAAACACACCCTCACGCTCACATATATCAAATATAGCTGAGCTATTTACGCAACCTTTCCAATGTAATGCTGTGATGTGGCAATGCAAGCATTATACATTAATACAGGAAGGGAGCTAAGACAGGAGAATGCTCTTTAACCAGGTTCACAGACAGAATCTGTTAGCTGTTTTTCTGTATGTTAATTTAATCAGAGCTGGAATGGCAAACAACATATCCAAAGCAGCAATTTCCACATGTAAGACTTGAGGCAAACAGACAATTTGCTTAATGCTCCCATCTGACGGTGAATTGCATGGTTTGGATATCAGTGAATGATGTGATTTTCAGAAAACAGAGTCATTTTATAGCCTGTACCATCAAATCATGCACTTTGTGGACATATTATTTGATCTAGGAGGTCATTTATGTGAGCAAAAGAAAAGCTTTAGGAGAAAATCCGACTTTAATAAATCTAAACAAAAGAAAAAAACAATATGTCTCTTTAAAACACAGTTCAGAAAATGATATCCCTTAGGCTATTATTGTATTTTTCCATCATCCAAACATACATCTATATAAATTCCACCGGCAGCCTGTTCAAGATATACTCAGCCTTCAACCAAATGCATGCTGGGAGAGGCTGGTGCCCCCTGTGACCCTGAGCAAGAAAAAAACAGGCACGGAAAATGGACAGATAGAAAAACAGTGCATTTTGGCTAAATTGCAGTCTTCTCGGAAATATCAAATATTTCCCCATAAATATGGGAAAATAGAAAATGTCTGTGTTACACTAACCTTTTATACGCCAAGGCATACAACACAGAAATAAAGTCCTGTCATATTACATCAAAAATGTAAAAACAAAGGTGCTTTAAAGTTCAAAGATAAGATTATACAGTACCTATGAAAGGTGTACACCCCTTGGATGTTTAACCCTTTTACCAATTTTATAAATCTATCAGAGTCAATGGATTTTTGCCTTTCTGAAAAAAAAAAAAAAAACTCAAGTCAGATTTTTTACAAAATATTGAAAATTAAATAAAAATATGTTAGGTTAAATCATGAACTAATATTCACCCCCTCAAGTAAGTACTCAATAGATGAACCTTTAGCTTCAATCACAGCACTGAGTCTGAGTGGATAGGTGTCAATCATGTTTGCACATCTGGACACTGCCATTTCACTCCATTCTTCTTTGCAAAACTGCTCATAGTCTGTAAGGTTGCACAGGGATCAGGTGTGAACAGCCCTTTTCAAGTCCAGCCACAAATTCTCTATTGGACTGAGACCTGGTCTTTGACTCGGCCACTCCAGAACATTCAGCTTGCTGTCTTACTTTCTTTTGTTGTCTCAGGTGATCGCCATTTCACTCATAGTGAGACTACTAGCTACAGCTGACTGGACCTGTGTTGAATTGAGGTTTCCTTGCAATTTCTTTTGTTTTATATTGATCATGATTCATTTATAAAGTCAATAAAAGGCTAACTCATCCAAGAAGATGAATACTTTTTTAGTCATTGTAAAGAATTCTTCACATGTTTATAAACCTTTTGTTGTTTGTTTGTTTTCATCCCATTTATATTTAAATGATTTTGTATGTAGATTTGTTAAAAGTTTCCTTCCTTTATTCAACTGAAGGTAAAAGCATCAACAGGTGATTTATGGAGATTTATTCCATTCAGTAATTAGAGATGGAGGATAAGTAGAGAGGCAGTGTTATTTAGTTACTGAAGGTGTGAATCTCAGGGTGCCTGCGTGGCTGTTTTTATTCTAGAAAATTCATTCCTCAGCTGGTGTAGAAATATATAAACAAAAGATTAATAGGAGTTCTAAGTGTCTTCTAATATCCCCTGTGGAGGCTTAAATTGTGTTTTTGCTTTTTACATCAGTGAAGCCTCACTTCGTCGCCCTTAAGGACAAACAGCAATTTTTCAGGTGCTTTCAGCAGGGCAGCCCGTTTATGTTCGCAAATTGATTTTACTCTGCCGTAAAAAGGGCTTTGATCAGAGAAACTGTCCCCCCGTTGTGATTTTATCTTTTAATAATGCACCACTATGCACACGTGCTTAACAAGAGGAAAGTAATTGCTGTTCTCCATTAGAGGAGATTAATTTAAAGCACAATGTGTCTTTGAAGTATGGGTATATATAGAGAGCACAGTATGTAGACTCCTGAATGTTAATCTACAGATGCCCACTCTGCTGTTTTTCCTAATATTATGGCTGAAGGGACTTCTTCTCAAGCTGACACTGGGAAGTAGCCAAACTAAGTTGACTTGCTCAGCAAATCCAACTAAACAAAGAGAGTCAAAAGTCACTGATCAAGCTTGAACTAGATAGGCCCTAAACCTGAGGAGGTCTAATCATAGTTATAGGCTCATCTTTAGAACTAGTTGTGTTTTCCATGGCACCAGAGAGAAGTGTACCTGCCAGATGAACTATTTTAGGGTAATATCGTATAAAAATATGTTTAATCTTGTGACTTCTAACCTGAAAATGCTTCTGGTTGATAAATGAGAGAGGTCTGGCAGGAGACTGTAGATCTACATTGCCTCCTCTTGCAGACCACTATGAGACGCACCTCTGTCAGAATAGAAGGGGCATTTTTGCCAGTATGACATTTTAAAAGGTTTTTTTTTTAATTAAACCTTAATAATAAATTCAGGCTGTTACATTTATGAAATAATCACATTATAAACATTACAGACACCGCAACATTTCATAAATAAAACAGACAAAAAGTCAGGGTTCTAATTCGGGATTAAGTAACATTTAGACCCATTTTAGAAGTAGCTATGTAAACGGTGGCTTTCTTTAGCTTACTTTAGCTAAAGCTATCATAGCTTCGCCACCTACAACGTTACTGCACATAGATATGAATACAGTTACAACATGAGCCAATGTTGCTGTGTTACCTTTGGTTAAAGGGTTACTTTAACATTTTGGCAAATTCGCCCATTGCCATAATTCCTATAGTCTTAGTAATAGGTTCGTTACCTTCAGTTGTCGGTGCAAGCTATTTTTAGATCACCACTACTTCAGACCTGCTGTGCCAACTCAATGTAAGCAGACAGCATTCCGGCTTTCCCTCATCAGACTCATCAAATACACAATCCAACAACTCCAAAACGCTCTCGTGGACACGTTGTGACCTGCACATTCACCACGCTATGAAATAATAACGTATACTTATGTAACATTACGACACATGAAGCAAATACTCAGAACTATTTCTTGAGTAAACCACTGGGCGGAGTGACACAGTGAAGCAGCCATGTCTGGAGTGTAGTTCCGGCTTTGCGTTTAGCATTAAAACATCTTTGTCTTGTAATGTTCCATGATTATTTCATTATTTTTGCTTTAATGTGATTCCTTTTAATTTAAATGGCTGGCACAGTTGTGAAAAGCACAAAACTTTTGTACTTTGATAGCTGTTCTCAATGCAGAAATCACTTTGTGCTCTCAATCTGAAGGTCTTTGCCATGAGGTGACATCATTTAAACCTGTTTCCTTTAGAAATGAATTAGTGAGTAAATGAGACAAAAGTGTTGAAAAAGTTGCTGAGGTAGGAGTGACATTTAAGAGTGTGGTGGTGTTCCAAAACATTTTTATCCGAGTGCAGCACAAAAAACAGCAAGTATGTTTTTGCTCTGAGGATTCTGAGCACTGAAAACACTGAACTGTATTGGTTTTGTAGAAAAAAAGAAAAGGCACAGAATGTTTTTTTTTTTATGTCTGAATAAAACATAAACAACAGGAGACAATGGCAGTCCATTATTGAAGTGTTGAATGTAAAGTTCCCACTTCACATCAAACCCTGCCTGTAATATACTGATGCATGGCTACGGTTCACACTGCAGACGCTCATCCTCTTAACCACAGCCTTATGTGTCCTACATAGACTCCCTACAATTCAAAGAACTCCTCTTATAGAGAGAATCTAATTAGTTCTGGAGCCGTCCATGACCGACAAATATAAAAGCCACAGGGAGAAAGTCATACACATCATGTATGAACGCATGACATAACCATGCTTACGTAACATACAAACAGACATACAGACAAACTAGGACACAAACAAACATCTTGTAATGGTGTCGCTGTCAGTCTGGTGCGGCTCAAATTCAGTCGTCTTTAAAGAGATCATTCATCTCACTTTGGTTCAATCAAAAGCCAACCATCCTCTGAATTATGCCTCTCTTAAAGACATCTTTTCTGTAAGATGGAGAATCAATTATTGAAAAGCACATTTTCCATTATTTACTGACCTGAATTCAAACAATTGCTTGGTCTTTTTGTCCATCCTAGCTTTAGTGCAGAAATAAATCAACAGTTGTGGGCAGATTTTCTGATTAGCTTTAGGGTATCTGTGGTCTTAAGAGGATGGAGCCTTATGCTACCATCTTAATCATTTTTTCACATATTGTAGATAAAGAAAAGGCTCAGTGAAATGCAGAGTCAGTTGCTACCTCTGACAGTAAACTTGGTAGCTTTAAAGTAATCCAACTGGACTGAAGTGATCAGAGCTGACTGAATCTTGAAATCAGGATGTTGAAAAGGCAATAGGCTCAAGTAATCCAATCCTGGTTTTGATAAAAATAAAACATCCAGTTTGTGTTGTTGAACACTTCTTAGTAGGATTAGGATTACTTTGATCCAAAAAATCAGGATAATCCTGATCACAGCAGAGGGCAGGATACATACTGGTTTACAGGGAGAGGGGAAGATAACTGACAAAGAAGATGAAATAGATGTGAGTCTATAACAACTGAAGGATTTTTATTCACACAAAATGTAACACCAAACTGTATCATTGTTGATTATTACCTCCGTCAAGAAGGTTATGTGATCGGGTGGGTTTGTTCGTTTGTTAGTTTGTTAGCAACATAACTCAAAAGGTCATGTACGGATTTTAATGAAATTTTCAGGAAATATCAGAAATGGCAAAAGGGAAAACTGATTAGATTTTGGGAGTGATCCAGATCACCGTCTGGATCCAGGAATTTTTTAAAGGATTCTGTACTATTGGGAGATAGGGCTAATGGCGGAGGTCTCCAGGTCTACGCTATCACCATGTTACACCAAGAGATGGCGGACATGAGTAACGCCCGGTCGAGGAGACGAGTTGGAGCGTAACAGAGAGCAAGACAGTGAATTGTAGTGATAATACTCACAATGCTGGGAGGAATAGAGGAATATTCACCCTCTGCCATGACTTTCAGTCTTCCAGTGAGACCATGGGTGCTTCTGCTATAACAGTCCACATGTAGCAAAGCCAATGCTTTGCCTCACTGTGTCTCCACCCCACCAGGGAGGGAGTAATCAGCGGATTACATTTTGGGAGTGATCTGTATGACTGTCTGGATCCAGGAATGTTTTTAAAGGATCCTTCACTATTGGGAGATAGGGCTAATGGCGGAGGTCTGCGCTCTCTGAGTGCTTTTCTAGTTGATTGATTAATTCAGTCAGGACCACCTTCTCAAGAAACCTAGATGTTTTGCAGCTACAAATATTTATTTATTAGCACTTATTGCTGTTATGTATGTTTGGTGATGTGGCTGTTCTGGGACCCCCCTGCTCTTCCACCAGCCTATGTTGAAAGCAGGAGCAGCACACATTTCTTCTCTTTCTATGCTGATATGGAGAGAATTAGGCAGGGAGAGAAACAGCAATAAAACCCAGAGCAGAATAGGCATCAATGAATGACAGAATGACATTGATTACGTCAGAAGCAGAATAAAGGAGGAGCTGGGGTGGAGGAGGGATGCAAGAGCAGCTTGCAGAGAGAGTAGCAGAGCACAGCCAGGCAGTTTAAATAAGGCTGCATGAGAGCAATTAGCCAATAGTGTGCTTATAGAAAATCGGCTTGCCATAAGCTGATGAGGGCCTGCATAAGATCAGCTAATCTCAATTGTGGCAATGCTTGACTCTGTGGCCTGACTGAACTAACGCTATACGCTCCAGGATAAGACTGAGTTAAATTACCTCAATCTTGATGGCAACTAAGTGGATTCCCAAATCAGGGTCAGTTTTAACCAGAATTTGCCAAATTTATGAAAAAATCAAGGGTATAGCACTAGTTCAGGCAGGCCACACAATCACGCTATGCTTGATTTGTTCAGAAATTTGGCAAATTCTGGTTGAAACTGACCCTGATTTGGGAATCCAGTTGATTGCTATCAAGATTCTGTTCCAGTTGTTTGTTCTACAATTATACAGACATTTACAGAACAAACAGAGTCAGAGGTTGGGGTGAAATAATCGTTCATTAATCATAATCGAGGTAAAAAGTTCAATTAACCACGATTTTTATTTTTGCCATAATCGTCCAGTCCTAGTCCAGGGTATACCCTGCCTCTCACCCAACGACAGCCGGAATATGCTTCACCCCCGATGGGATAAGCGGTATAGAAGATGGATGGATGGATATACACTTCCCTTGAACAGTGTCATCAGCAAATTCAAAGGAGGGTCATACCACCTATACGCTGATGACACTCACCTCTGTGTGTCTTTTAAAACTTGTTATGTTGAATGACTGTTTGACTGCCATAAAGGATTGGATGAATGATCATTTTTATAGACTAAATGCAGATAAAACTGAGATTCTTATCATTGCCTTGGAGAATATCTCCCACTATGTTGAGAAATGTTTTGGTTCCATGCCATTTTCTTTGAAAGATAATGTTAAAAATCTCGGGGTAATTTTTGATAATGAAATGGTTTTGTTGATCAGCAGGTTAAATCACTGACCCATTCTTTCATCTAAGATACATCTCAAAACTGAAACTACTTCACATCTAAAATTAAGACAATCCTGATGTTTTCTATCAGTGAAATCCCAATCCTAATCCTAAAACTGGAGGTTGACTACTTGATTTCATAAACCTTTTTTCCTTCTTAAAAAAGTCAACTGAACTAGGGTTTTCTTTCATTGAAAATATACTTGGTCACCCCCATAACTTCATACTTCTTGCTGTGATATTCAACAGCGGTAGTCAGATAAGCCATATTTATACAACTGCATTCAATGACATTACAGTTATTCATACTCTCAGTAAATCCTGAATAAATGTCATTCAACACCTTTGCTGCCTTAGGGAGTTTATGCTTTTCTCTCTCCAACGAAAAAGAAATTTGAGGGTGCACGGTCTAGGTGTTAAATGAAATGCAAATTAAGAAACAAGATGCAAATATGTAAGTTTATACATAAGTAAGTAAGTATGCATCCAAATAAGGTATTAAATCTCTGATAACAAAATCAAAAGGAACCGTGTTACTACAGATCCCCTCCCTCCTAACACAAGCCTATAATAGAATACCTAATTCCTTCTGACCACATAAAGATGTTTTCATACATCTGTGTGCTCAGTTCTCAGAGCTTGAAATTTGTAACTGCATCTGTGATTTTAGCGTAGGGTGCATGCAGTAGGCTGGCTAAACGGTTAAATTCATAGATCGAACAAGCCAGCCCAAAAATGTATGAGTTAGATCTGTAAATTATGTTTTTTTTTAAACACAGGCCTGAAATCCCAGTCAAACTCTCTTTAAAGTCTCTTTAAAATTATAAAAAAAATCTTTATTTTAGGTTTGTTGTATGATAGGCCACTGTTTTATAAACCACATGGCTGAATCTCAGCCATGCAAAACATCTCAAAGTTTAAGATAGGATTAAATAAAATAAGACTTTATTGATCCCCAGAGGGGAAATTCTGGCATTGCAGCAACACAACTGGTAGTAAAATTCAATAGAATTGAACAAATAACTAAATTTAACTTAAATAAATAATGAAATTTAATAAGGGACAGAATGAATATACAGTTCACATTCCTTTTCAGGGATAGTAAACAAAGTGACATGTGTTTGTGTTAGTGAAATGGTACACTTGTTGGCAGCAAGCTATTTACAGAAAAGTGTTATGCCATGAACATAAGGTAGTGCAAAGAGGTCAGGTAGAATGGTATGTTACATACATACATACATTATAAGATTAGGCTTCAGAATCATGAAAAATTAGGAAGTAATATCTGCTCTAGGATGGTGTGGGGGTGTCAGTTGAATGAGCTGAAGCCACACCCACTCATGAGAAATACAACCCTCTCAAATTCCAAAAACCCCTCTGATCAGCGCGGCTGCCTGGCTCTGTGCTAGAGCAGAGAGACAAAAGCTGGGGATTCAATTTACTGTTTTCTGGTACATATCTCTCAATTATGACACTTTTAAGACCTGTAGCCCACTGTGGCTGTTAGATTTGGAGAACTGACATCACAATTTACAAAAGCACAGCATGTACAGTATCTGGTTGTTAACCTTCAATGAATAGAGTGACATCAGCTAACATCAGACTGGACTGAGATGAGCTGCTCTGTGATTTTATATCATTATAGCCTTAAAGGGGCAGAGTAATTCCCCATCCAGACTGGTGATGTCATGGGCTCAGATATTTGCCCTTGCTCAAATAAAACCAAGCCAGGAAAGAGGTGAACAACTTTCTAATGGACACAACATTTATATGCCATTTTACCCACTGACACACTTCAGACTAGTTTGTAAAATGCTAATGACCGTATGGCTGAATAGGGAAAAAGATGCCTGGGAACATCCTTGGCTAAAAACTACAGTATTTACAGCTGCTTCTTTGACCATGATCAAAGCTACAGCCTTCTACTTTGAATTATCCTGGACTTAGATCAAGTGTTTTGTGTGTTAAAGGTGTGCTAGTTGTTTCAAGTATAGTAATGGAGATGTTGAATAGTGCTGTACTGAGTTCAAGACAACTGAGTCGATCTATTCCAGCATGTAGACTGTGCCAAAGCCTCAGACAGATGGCCGAATGTTATATCAGCATAAACCAAAGAGAGGAGAGAAGACACCTTAATCTGACTGTTGTGTTGCATGTTAATTACAATGGCACTCAAACAAGAGGAGAGGGAAATGCAATGATGGGGTTCTATATAAGCCGTTGTCTCTATTTACCTGCCACCAAATCTAGGTTGAGCTATCATGGGTGTCAGTATTGCCTAACATGTGTGCTAAAACTAAATTCATGTTTTAACTAATGACAAAACTGTAAACAGTATCACCACTAAACCAATCTGATTGAATGTGTTTGTCATTTTGAGCCACATGCACTGCCTTTAGAAAACATCTGCAAATAAAGCCAACACCACGGACAGAATATGACTCACAAATAAAAAAATAAATAACATAGTGTCAGATTTGTTTTATATTTAGACTGCAGCAAGTTGAGCTCAAAGGGATGAACACAGAAATGTATGCCACACTATACATCAACACTACACTAGCTATGTAAGCTATCTAAAATTATCAAGTTAGATAAGAAAAATCATGATTTTCCAGCATCTGTTGGTGGTTCAGATGTTCCCTTTAACATTCAGTAGTTTTTCTACAGATGAGAGAAAGGTGGATCTTCGTCAGAGTGAACAGCAAGAGAGGGAAGGTCATGCACATAAAAGGGGGAGAACTTAAGTTAATTAAAACTGACAAGTCTTGAAAATGTCATTCTGTGTCTCAGTTTAAAAAAAGCATGTAATTAAGAACCCTGATTAAATTCCAGCCATGTACTAAAGGCTGCGTACGGCATTTAAAACATTTGCCAGTTTTGCTCTGAAATCTAATTAGAATGAATGACTCGTGGATCAAGTCCAACTGAGTCTGCCATGATGCGCTCACAATAATGGAAAAAGAGGAAGAGGAGATTGGAAGGATCAAGTCAAGTGGGAGACTGAAGGGTCTTGGAACAAGGAAAAGGGATGCATGTGTTGGACCATATCAAAGCTCTTGTTTTGCATTTCTGTCTGACATTTGACACACAACTTTCTGCTACATTTTTTTCTGTCATTGTTACACTTATTTCCATTCGACAGTGAGAAATATCTGGAGGTCTTAAATAGTTTTGAACAGCCTTTATTCGATTCTGATGTTCTATGTGACGCACAAAAGTGAAGCAGGCCATTAGTGAGAGGATTGAAAGAGCCTTTGTTTAGATTTTTCTCAGCATATCTTCACAGCGAGATGTGCGTCAGCCAGTTAAGAGAAAGCAGACTGAGAATTTTCTCCAGAGAATACAGCATACGCACATACAGGGCAGGGTGAGCGAAGGCATCAAAGGAGGAGGATTGACTAAAGAACAAGAAAAGTAACATTAATTGGCCTTGCTACAGAGCTGTGTCTTGCTGTTTTCTTAGTATTATTATGAAATATCATTATTAGGAAATGCCCTTGACAGAAAAGTACAATAGAGCAACTGGCAGAGAGAGAAGAAACCCACACTGGTTTCATGAACAATACAAGACAAAATAATTTAAGTTTTACAACCATTATATTACAATAATTAACTGTTGCCGGCAGCAGATTAAAAAAAGATTCTGGCGGTCTTTTCCATTATTATCTCAATTTTGAAAGCAGATGTGACCACATTTGGACAACAGAGTGGGATTTCATTGTTTGTCTGTATCCTAGTTGCTAAGAATGCCATGGCTGTGGCTTTTCAATAACAGGTAGCCTCCCCTACTTTTATCAACCACTCTTAACAGTGTTAACAAGCCATCTAAACAACAACAACAACAAAAAAAAAAAGCTTCAAACCAGCAATTGGAACCATAAAATCATTACAATATGGCCACTGAGGTATGAATCAACAGAAAAGTAGAGTTTATTTTCCCATCTGGTTTTGAACAATCAGTCTGTTTGCAACCAGTGTTGTCTCTTCTTTCAAGAGTCATTTAAAATAAGTTTATGTCACTTTAAGGGGAATTTAAAAGACCAAAACCAATGCTCACTGTACATACCTCCTCCATCCTTCAGCTCTTTCCCCACTCCATCTTTAACACTTTCCCCCCTCCTTCCTTCCTGTTTCAAAACCAAGTGTCTGTGAGATGGACAGCAGCAAAGTAGACAAGTCCAGATATACATCTGAGGATAAGATTCAGTGACAAATTTAAACAGGACATATCTTACCCTTTTAAGACGAGTTTATATTGGTGTCAGAGGTCCCCAAAACATGCCTGTGAAGTCTGTTGCTGAAAAAAAAAAACACTCCAGTGTAGGATTTTTGTATGTCAGCTGGCAGTTGAGAGGAAGATCAGGAGAGAAGGACAGAACTTTCTTCCAAGCAGGGAGGGCCAACCGTACCTGGGCGTGGTGCTAACTCCTCATATGACAGCATGAAGGAAAAATCTGAGAATGGCTTGTTTTAGCACACATTTTCTGCAAAGTGGAGAAAGAGAGGGAGGAGGGAATGGATTTTTCTGGTACTTGAGGGGATTGTAGACAGGCCAGGGGTCTACAAGCCTGAAAAGGGGATTTTTGCATAGTATGTCCCCTTTAAGTTGTATAGATTCGAAATTTAGAGACCAAAGAATTTTACTGGTTTTGAATTTGTCTTAGTCCTCCTTTAGTAGGGGAGAACAGGATTTGTTTGTCACACAGGTTGGTTGTCACATTCACAAAGAATGGCTATAAAGAACCCATAGTGATGACTAACCATCATGGGCCTGTGTTTTATGTTGTATTTTAAAGATGACTGATTGCTTTGTATTTCCTTCATCCAGTTTGGGTCGTTCTGCTCTATGGGGATTGATGCATTTTGTCAGCAACCTCTGCTCAAGCAGAGTGGTGCTTCTGGAACACAGCGAAGACACTATCTGATTCCCGATTTCAACTCTATCCACAGTCCTCCTCCGTAATAAAAAACTTAAAAGCCCCCCACACACAAACACACCTTCAACGCTAATGTCTGATGAGTAAAAGGGTTGATGTGAAGCATGTTTGAGCCTCTAAATGACACATTAACAAGCTGAAAGCCATCTCATCTGTGTAAACACAGCGCTAAGAGCAACAAACCCATAGGAAGTTTGGCCTACTTGGGATATACTTGATTTTGCTCCATTGATATTTGGAATGTAGCATATCAAGTCTTAAATAGAACCATTAGTTCTTTTAGTAAACAGAAGTCTATTCTTCTCTATAACACCCACAGCCTGGTCAGTTCTTTCTCAGCATCAGGCACATCACCAAGGCTCAAAAAACAAACAAACAAAAAAAAACATGTCACCTGTTAAACAAATACCAGAATGAGTGAGATAAGGAGAGACAGGGATCGTGTATGTGTGAGAGTCACTACGGATCCAAAAAGCAGGTGACAGAAAAGCAGGGTAGCTCAGGCTGTGATCAAAGGCCCGCAGTGACACCCAACATCAACCAAAGTCTGCTAATGTACTGGGACTCTAAGTGGATTTACAACAGTGTTAAACGGTTGTCTCCAAACTGCTTATCATTCTGTTCCTAACAAGACAGTTAGGAAGTGTGCAATCGATGAGGGCATTATCATTTTTATAACTCAAGCTAGAGCACTGATTCTCCTCGCTGGATTCAATCTTTGTCTTCCTAATATGCTGACTCCTTATTGTTACAACTAGGATTTAAAGCATGGCAGAAAATGGATGTATGATTTTTCAGCAATCAGAAAGTGCAGACATTCACAGCTTGGGCTCTTACTTTGAAGATGTGAAGCAGTAATTACAAAGTATTGACACGCTGTATAGCTAATAACAGATGTTGTCAGTGGAAGACTAGCGGCAGAAAAAGCAGTGGGCTTGAAGGAGGTGTTCCTCACTCTTCCTGTCTCACAGCTTGTTATGTGTCCTGACTGATTATGTATACATATTGTACTCTCATTTTGTACATAAATTGGTAGATAAGGCTTGGAGGAAACCAGAGATGCTTACAAAAAGGGTGAAACACTTCAGTAATTGATACTAGAAATATTTTAGTAGGAATGTATCTAATGCATCATAACAGGTGTATTCAGGCTGTTTCTGAACCCTTTTTCTTATCCCATGGCTGATCAGTGGAATGACCTTCTGGTATTTCAAACATATTGGTCATACCATTGCATACTCTTGCACAGTGAACAGAGAACTAAATCCGTTTCCCAATGTCAGGGCTTTTGTTTACTGATTATGATCCCATAAAATAGCAGCCTGAATGCACCATGGCACCTGCAGCCATACCTTACTATTGAGTCCTCCTCCTCCTATACAATGGCTGTCCATTAAAATGGACAATGCATCCCCTCACCTTCTCTGTACAACAGGGAAGCCAAAATTGGCCCTGCAACAGGTACTGACATTTGTGCTTTTGATGAACTTTAGACCCAAAATGTGCAGAAGGGAACTAGCTGGTCAATAGACACCAATTGACAGATTGACACCACAACCCTTCTACTAACCAAAGCACTAAATCACCTCACAGATAAAACTTGATGTCTTGTTGTATAAGGAAAAGTGTAAACATTATTCAGATCATTTTTTGAAAAGTCTGTAGTCTATTGTAAATCTCTGCAAACTATGTGTAATACAAACTTACATAAATTAAATTTTGTCTGATTGAATGCAAATTGTGTTGTTTAGCGATGCAACCATTTTTGCACTTGTATTAGGCCTTGTCCACACACAGACAAAAAACGACATATTGCCGTTTCATTCTGAAAAAGTTTTCCGTAAATACGGTATCGATTCAGGAAATGTCCACACAAGCACAGAACCACTGAAAATGACTGAAAACGCTGTAGTTTATATGCCACGGCTGTAAGCGGCACTGTAAAGCTGCCGCAAAAATGCACCAAAAGACAGAAGAAGATTACAGAAAACTGCCACAAACTTTCTCCTAGTTGCTCTTTGGTTGTTCTCTGCGGTGGATTACAGAACATCTGGTGTATGCTGCTCTCGGATTTTGCTGTAAAAGGCATAGTAAGCTCAGTAGCTTCTGCAGCACGAACACAGCCCCGTAATCCGCCATTGTTGTTTTGGTTCTACTGTGCATCTGGTGAAGGTGAGTTACGCTATGTGTGATGTAATCATTTCAAGAAAGATGCGGTTGGCTGTCCACATGGAGACAAAACAGTAAGTGTTTACAGATTTGTTCACTCTGGGACCCGGTTTCAAAAAGTAGCGTTTACGGCCCACCAAAACGCTGTTTCTGTGTGGATCAAACGCTGATACGACAAAAAACTATTGCGTACACTCCTGAATTCGTCACTGTGTGGATGGGGCCTTACTTAAGTATCAGTTTTAAATGTAAATAAGACAGTTTATCTTCATTATTCTATATCTTTGGACAAAAGAGACAAGAACATGGAGTAAAAAAGTAAGTTCCAAAGCTTGTGTTGTATTAGTCACAGTTGTTTCCATAAGGGCATGCCGTATTACGCACAGGCTGTATAAAGATAGGGATCATGTAAAAGCTGTGAATGTTATTGTGTGTTGTTCTGTTATAAGGCAATCAAAGATTATGAGCTGTGATCAAGGCTGTAGAATGATGGCATTGTTGACAAATTCAAAGGTAGACGTATAGACAGCTACATAAGGTCTTTAAAAATGATGCAAAAAAAGGAGTTAAAGGATTTTAATTTTTGTTGGCACAAGAGTAGTCTAACATCTGTTTTTAACACAAGATACTTTTGAGTGGCACTATTCTGCCCTAATTCTGAGGAGTCTGTTGCTCAGTCCATCTCAATATACAGTATATGCCCCTATCATGTCAATGCTCAATTCCAATATAACTTGCAAGTGTGAGCACTCAATTTGTGCTTAGGTTTTTTTGCTTTAGTTCTGCTCTGTAATGATTAACTTAACCTTTTTCCAGTGTCTGCAATAAAGCATGTGTGTTTTTGGTAACAGAAAATGAGATGCGCTGTTACTTTGGAAAGCAGAAACAGACAAGTTAAGGTTGTAATCAGACCCCGAGTACACCAAAAGTGGGGTAAGACTAAGCTAAACTGAGCTGAGCAGCTGCACGTTACAAGCATAGAGGAGTCAGAGAGATGCAGCTGAGAGGAGCAGATCATCAACCTAGCTACACAGTTCATTAAGACGTATTTGGTCTAACGCAGTCAGAGCAATATTTCATTGAAGAAGACAGATACAACGTGCCCTTGTAGAGCAGCAGAACTGAGTGCATTTGGGCCCGCAGTGCAAAAGCAAGCTCCTGTCACAATAAGACTTGTCACATGATGCTTCCAGGGAGCGTAAACCAAAACAAACATCTGCACATCTGCGCATTACAGAGACTCAGCAGAGGCTGGAGGTTAGAAAAGGAGAAGGAGGTTTTCAAAAGATCCATGAGGGCACAGATGATTTTAGGATTACAACTATCTGATTCAATCATATATATATATATATATATATATATATATATATAAACCCCGTTTTTTTTTATTGTTTTTGTAATTAAATGACATGTCAAAAATATGTGCATGTTGTTTCTGGTGGCACAGTTTGCAGCTAAGTCAGCAGGATGCTCGTGGGACTTTTTATTCAAAAACATGCTTTTGGTTGAATGTTGATAAAACAAGCACTTTCCATCACCCACGTAGTTTTATTGTTCTCAACATTAGTCAAGACCACAATCTTTCCCCTAATCTTAACTAAGTGCTTTGAGTGCCAAAGCCATACAAAAAAATTAATCCTCCTCTCATTGCTGCAAGCAGATATTGTACTGAGAGCAGAGACTGTGGAGAAACAAATTAAACATCTTGTCAGTGAGAATTTTGCTGATGCATTCTGGATGAGTATTTATAGACTAAGATTTGTTCGTTAAATATGTTTTCTCTTTTTTTAAGGCAACAATACTTGTATTTTTTGTCACTTATTTCTTTGAAGGAATCAGTACTTCATTACACAACCTGAAACTGCAATATTACTGTAACAAGGTGCCCCCATTTTTACTAACACAATGCATCCACATCAGCCCAATATTGTTATAGTTTTGAATTTCATTACAGTCTTACAGAAGCCTTAGGGCACTGTAGTTCAGTGAAATAAATGACACAAGCTATAACTGATAGGTAGTGTTTTTAAAGGGCTGGTACGCAGTACTGCCACTTCTGAATTTCATGTCCTTGAGATACCGGGAGTTTTTCCACATGTACTGGGGCTTTTCACCAGCATCCAAACAGATGCATTGCCGTGGCACACAATACACTTCCTCCCGTGTGACTAGATGTTTGTTTCTGTATACAAATTCATGTGACCTCACCAGTCATATTGGAGAAAGGCCAGAGTAAAAATAAACACTGGACAGTCAAGTTCTAGACCAGAGGATGTCAGCAGTGGTAGCAGCTCCACTGAGGAGCCTGATGCTCCACCAACACCTGTTCCTGACTGTACTACCACTGAACTAGACGTCAACAATAACATTATTTAATAATAATGGTTTAATTTGTATTTTCTTGTTGTTTTTTGAGGGCTAATACTGTGACCAAATATTAGTAGTGGATGGGACTGATAACTGATGTATACAACACATATTTATTTATTATGACATACAAAATGTATTTAATGTGGCAAAAGCAAAATTGCATGATACAAATAATTTCACTCAAGAGTTGTCTACAGGAGTAACAGCAAAAAGCAACATGGTAGCAGCATGAAATCAAAAAAATGATGCCAGATTCTTACTGTGTCAGTGTCACCCAGGCTTAAAGTCACTGTAAATTGATACAAATCTGTATTTCAGGTTTGTTGTATGACATCCCACTGTGTTATAAAACACCAGGCCAACTTTCATTTTGTTTCAGTCAGGAAAGGAACATACCCCTAGAGCCTCCAGGAGCGGGGGCACAAGATGGCTTGACAATTGACAACACGGCTTAAGACCCAGGAACGGACACGATTACGAGGAAGAACACAGCACATGAGGAAACCACAGCAGCAGCGGGTCACTCACTTTAGGTGTGCACCTGTGGCTGGGCGAAAATGACATCAGCATTGGTGTTGAAGATCCACCAAGGAAAGAGGAAGTGCTTGAGAGAGCAGGGACAAGGGCCTCGCATTGACCAGTACTTCTTGCGAAGTAACCAGTCAAATCAGTCGATTGAAGCACAGCAACGGGACCCAAACCAAAGTTCGTAGAGCATCAGCACCCCTGTCACTGAGGAGAGTAACACAAGCACAGAAATGCCGGTGGAGGAGCCCACCCAACCACAGAGACCTCGTAAGGAGGAAAAGGTCAAAGGGCACAAACCGAGTGTGAAGTGGCCCACAGCTGTTGAAAAGAGAGAATGGGAAGTGGTTAACAACGACCTGACAATACTCCTGGAGCAACAAGCAGGCACGGCAGAGAAAAAGCTTGAAAGGATGGGCGACATTATCTACCAATATGGAAAAGAGCGATCTGTAGTGAAAATAAGTAGAAGTGACAAGGCAACACTACTGCTAGCCAAATCCAGAAGGCAGCAAGAGATTGAAAGACTGGTCAAAGAGAGAAGGCAGCTGAGAAAGCAGTGGAAGAAGGCCTCTGATGCAGAGAGAAAAGGTCTCATGCTACTCCAGGGGGACATCAAATCTCGGCTGGCAACCTTGAGAAGAGCAGAGAACTTGAGGAAACTTCGCAGGAGGAAGGAACACACAAGAACACTATAAAAACCCCTTCAAGTTTGTCAAAGACCTCTTCGCAAAGGAAAAAAGTGGAATCCTGAAAACTCCAAAGCAGGAACTGGAAGAACATCTGGAAAAGGTCCACCAGGACACACAAAGGCACAAACATAGAACTCACTCATCATAGAACTCACAGTACCATGGGAGGACTCGACTGAAGTGGCCTATGAGTGAAAAAACTGCGGTACACAGAACTAGCAGCCAATGCAGAACAACAAGGGTGGAAGACAAAAGTCTATCCAGTCTAAGTGGGATGCAGAGGATTTGTCGCTACTTCCACCATCAGGCTGCTGAAGGACCTGGCAAGCCATGGACAGGCTCTGCGGCAGATCATTAGATCTGTGTCCAAAGCAGCCGAAAGGAGTAGCCAGTGGATACGGCTCAAGCAGAAGGACCCGTGCTGGGCTCCAACACCAGCAAGAGGACCCACTCACTAACACCACCACCCCCTTCCCAACTTGAGAACCCAGGACAGAACCCCCCCACAAACAATATCTGTGCATCTCGTGATTGGGCATGGGACACAAGCTCAGGCTTGATCACCCTGAGGCTGGCCACCTTTGATGAGGGTGTCTAGTGTCTAAAAGGCCGAAACACCCTATGACTCAAAGGTACACTACTGATGATGTGTCCCAAACTGATATCCATCCATATCTGAGATGCACCTCCAATGATGCGCTTAACATCAAGGAACAACCAGGAGGAACCACCAGGAGGACTCCCAATCACTCTTAACATCAATGAAACCATCAGGTAAGTGCATACCGCCTATTGGCACAACAGACAGCTTAACAACCACACCAACTCACGAGAAAAAAGATCTTCTCAGATTAAAAAAAAAAATGCAGTCGGCCTCTTTCTGTGTCAGCAACCAGAGAAACAATCACATTTATGTCATGAAAGACAGACAGTTTCATTTTCTCATCCTGTATTTACCTTTTCAGGTATTCCTTCTATTTCATTTTCTGAGTTGTGTGAAGTTCTGTCTCTCTCCCGTGTATGAGACATCTTTGTTGTTAAGTTGCTGCTGAAAGCACTCCATTTACGGATGATGCTCTTCAAAATAAAAGTCTTCAACGATGATTAGCATTGGAGGCTTTACTGTGACAGACTTGAAAGGAACAGAATGTGTCTATCATTGGATACTTTAATAAACTTTAGCATTGTGACGCTAACATACAGGAGGGATTTAACTGTGTCTTGGAGAGAGACAGCCAAAGTCTGTTTTTTTTTTTTTAATCGACCAGGACTAAGGACCAGTAAAATATGGATTTAAACACACCTTCAGCATGTAAGATGTTTGTTCCTGTTGCATCTGGTTCAAGTGAAAAATAGACAAGCACTCCAGCATTTAGCCTGCCCCTTCACCTTATGGTGAACTCTGATCAGAGCGCAGCTGCCTGGCTCGGCGTCAAAGCAGAGAGACAAGGGTTGGGGATTACATTTACTGTTTTCTAGCACAAATCTCCCTGTTATGACCAGTAGCGCACCGTTGCTGATAGATTTGGCAATTTTTTCTCACAAAGAAACAAAAACACAGCATGTAACTGGCTGTTTACTTTCCATAAAGGCAGTGACATCAGCTAACAACTGTATTGAGATGAACTGCTCTGTGATTTTATATTGTTGTAGTGTAAGAAGGGCGGGGTAATTCCCCTAGATGTGGCGGCTTCTGTATTTGCCCTGCCCAAATTAAACCAAGTAAGGAAAGAGGTGAACATTTTTCTTACGGTCTAAATCCAAAATTCAGTCACACATAGATGCCAGTATTTTCACATTTAAAGTGTAAGTGAACCCCCGGCTCAGAGCTAACTCAGCCCGCCTCCGTAATTCAAAAAATGCACAGAAAGTGAACAGTTTGGTTCTGAGATAAGGGAGAGGAAAAGGATGGGGCTTTCCAGATGAGGCAGGAGCGACAGTGAGAGTTTTTCCCTCTAGAGTCCCCCTGACACAGGCTATAGTGTGGTGGTGTACTGTTGTGGTTCTGAGCATTACCTGTTCGGTCCATTGGCTCCAGCAGCAGCGTTACTAAAGCCGGAGATCTCAGAACTGAGACAGTGCAGGTGCAGGCAGGAAAGGATGGGAGTGGTGTCTGACTGGTAAAGTCAGTTAGAGGCGGTAACGCTCTACCTTTTATATAGTTTGTGACGTAGAAACCTACTGATGGTTGGTTTCTACGTCATGTAAGTATTCAAGGTAGATGTCCGTTTGAGCTAATTAAAAGCCATAAAATCCAGATTTTTATCAGTTTGGTGCAAATTTCAGCTATAACACCAACACTGATGTGTTTTATTATAGCTCAGTCAGATACCTCAGTGTACAGTTGAAAAAAAAATGGTGAAGTGTTCGGTACCTCTTTAAAGCAACTTTATTCCAACATATCTAGTGTGTTACGACACAAATTCTGGATTTCTCTTTGCAGGGACTTTTAAGTGTTGATTGGCTTGTTTGCATGTGACGTCCAGTCAGATTGTGTTTTATACAGGATATTTAGTGAGACTGGGGAGAGTGAAAATTAAGTCAAAGGGGAAGACACGCTTGGCACTGGAAACAAAGTAGCACACTCTTTGATTCACTATTTTGATCAATTACATGTATAATAAAGTGACGATACCGATAATGGGGCAAATGCCAAACATCAGCATCCATAATCAGTCAGGCCAATGATTGGTTGCCCCCTATTTAGAATGCCTTCAATTAATTTTCCCCAAATACACAATGAAAATTGAAGGCAAAACATGTGGTTTGTTTGGGGGTCCTGTGAATCCAATATGTTTTAAAAATTGTTCTTTTTTGTCTTGATCTCCCTATTTTAACACAAATGAAATGGTTTTGGACAGTATCTGCAAAGCTGTAGAGGTCACTGATTTCTACCTCAGTCTCTTGAAATTGCATCACTTACCTTCATCAATTTGAGGATTCAGGTACACCGTTAACGTCCCTTGACTTTGACTCTCATCTTGCTCTGTAATTGATGAGAGAGAAGACAGTGAACCACCAGGGAGAAAGAGCAACCCTGAGACATTTTTTCCTATCTTTTTAATCAAGGCAGGAACTGATTTCTGAGGACAAATCTTAGTCTCTTAGAGGACTTTTTTTTTCTCAGCACACTGTCCTATTGTCTGCATGCTTCGTTGGCAAAGACCCACAGTTTGAACAGAGCAGACAGCCAATCAGCTGGAGTCAGGATGCAAACACAATGCCCAAACTATCTCTCCATATGTGTATAGTGGAGCTGCTGCTGCTGCTGCTCTGCATAACAAGGTAACTAACTGGCAGTTTGCCTGAGTGAGAACAGCGCATGTTGCATAAGGAGCTTGATGTGGGAAGAGGAGTCAGACACACATCCTGCTTTTTATTACCAAGACGTCTAATGTGTAATTGTCTCTGACATCCCATTTGAAGTCTCTGGCATGTTCTTTTTTTGATGGAGAGAGAGCTCCTATCTGGAGTTTTATTTTCTGATGTTGTGTTTGGTTCTTAATACAGGACTTACAATGTGCTGTGGGGTTTGATTGTTAGTGTGCACTGTTACATAAATGCCATAGTGGATACAGAGGGACTAGTAAATTCTATCAGACTATACATTTGACGACTCATTTTTCTTTCTTTAGTATGCATTTTAGCATTTGCATTATTATCTGAGAAGACAGCTCAAGATAAACAAAAAAATGTAAACCTTCAATACTTTATATCTGAGCTTTAATAATAAGCATGTTTATATAAATAAGCCACTTACAAGACCTTATGATATGCTATAAAAAATGATTAAGTCTCTGTAAGTGTAACTTAAAGCCTGATTAATACATTTATAATTGCTCATAAGACACTTAAAGGTACTTGTTATGAGCTTAGTTACACCTCTCATTAACATCATTAAAATTTTTCTTTTTACCATCAATACGACTATATAAGAGTTAACTGTAGAATTAATAAACCCAGTATTTAACACATTAGTATGCACCTATGAGAAAGACAGGTTATGAAAAGTAAAAGATGTTTTTTTAAAATGTAGAAATGATCAAATCCTAATTAATCCAGTTATTATCACTTCTTAGTTTCTTTTGAAAAAAAATACTAGAATTAGGGGCGCGCCAGTAGTCGAGTGGTTAGGGTGCGCACCATGTACGCAGGTGACCAGGGTTCAAATCCAGCCCATGGCACTATTTCCTGCATGTCTCTCCCTGTTTCCAACTCTATCCACTGTCCTCTCTCTAATAAAGGCACAAAAAAGCCCAAAAATAAATATTTAAAAAAATACTAGAATTAAGTTAATGGTTTACATATCCCACAAAAACAAATCTTTAATGTGAAAATTAAAACAGATTTCTGCAAAATAATATCAATTAAATGACAATATATAGGGTAAAATAAGTGACTTCATAAATATTCACCCCCTTTTAAGTGACTGACTTAATTTAACAGAGGGTCAGCAACTTGGTGCTAGTAGGTGTCTCAAGTGATCAGTGTATAAAGATACCAGCATCTGGAAGGTCCAGTCATTGGTTAATCAATACTCCTGGCTACCATTTCACCATGAAGACAAAAAAACACACCAAGCAACTTAGATTACTGTAAAGTATAAGTCAGTGAAGGGATGCAAAAAATTCCAAGGCACTGAACATCCACTGGAGTTCAGTTAAATCCATCATCAAGAAATGGAAGGAATGTGGCGCATGTGTTAATCTGCCTAGATCAGGTCGTTCTCACAAACTGAGTGACTGTGTAAAAACGAGACCAGTGAGAGAGAGGTCACCAAGACACATACAGTGCCATGAAAAAGTATTTGCCCCCTTCCTGATTCCTGAGGTTTTTGCATATTTATCACACTTAAATGTTTCAGATCATCAAACCAATTTTTATATTTCACAAAGACAACCCAAGTAAATACAAAATGCAGTGTCTGAATGATTAATTTTTTTTAAGGGGAGAAGAAATCCAACACTATCTGGCCCTTTGTGAAAAAGTAATTGCCCCTTGAACCTAATAACTGGTCGTGCCACACTTGGCAGCAATAACTAAAATCAAGCATTTGTGATAACTAGTGATGAGTCTTTCACATGGCTGTGGAGGAATTTTGGTCAACTCTTCTTTACAGATTTTTTTTTAACTCAGCCATACTGGATGGTTTTCCAGTATGAACTGCCTGTTTAAGGTCACACCACAGCATCTAAATTGGATTTAAGTCCAGACCCTGACTGGGCCACTCCAAAACCTTAATTATATTTTTTTGAGCCATTCAGAGGTGGACTTGCTTGTATTTTTTGGGTAATTGTCCTACTGCATAACCCAAGAGCGCTTGAGCTTGATGGCATGAACTGACAGCCGGACGTTGGCCTTCAGGATTTTCTGGTAGACAGCAGAATTCATTGCTCCATCAATCACAGGAAGTGGTCCAGGTCCTGAAGCAGCAAAGCAGCCCCAGACCATCACACTGCCACCACCATGTTTGACTGCTGCCATGATTTTGTTTTTATCAAATGCTGTTATTTTTACGCCCGATGTATTGGGCCACAAACCTTCCAAAAAGTAGGCTAGGCATGTGAGAGACTCCATGGTAAAAGTTCTTTGGTTTGATATGAACAAAGTGGTGTTTTTTGCCATCAGACAAGATGCTATGTTTAGCGGACATCCAACTCTGCACATCAACACAAACACACTATCCCCACTGTGAAGTATGATGATGGCAGCATCATGCTGTGGGGGTGCTTCTTGGTAGCCAGCTCAAGAAGGTTTGTGAAATGAAATCGGCAAAATACAGGAAAATCCTGGACAACAATCCTTCAGTCTGCAAGAGAACTACGGTTTGGGAGAAACTTTATTTTCCCCAAGACAATGACCTGATGCATACAGCAAAAGCTACACAGAAATGGTTTAAAGACAACAAAGTGAATGTTCTGGAGTGGCTTAATATTCAGATGTGATGCTAAGGCTCAACCTGTGATCAAAGCAATGGACTCTGGTGTTTCATTCACCGTCTGAATGTTTTTTTTTTAAGACATGTTTTGCCTTATGGGACCCTGCCACATCATACCACAGTGACAGTCTCCAGCTGTGAGGTGCATATGTCAGCAAGCAAGTCAGAGAGATTTTAAAGGAAGCCTGTCCTATTTTTTTCAGGTGTACATATGTGCAAAAAAGGTTTGTTTCTGAAAAATTAGTCCCCTCTTTTCAACATTTTCCACCCTAACTAAACTGCCCTAATTGGTTGTTTTTGCCCATTGATATCTAGTATGCATCCACTGTGGTCTTTGACTTCTTAATGATTAGAAGAGGGCGACCCAAACCATTAAAAAAACAACAATTATCAGAGTTGAGATAAACGAAGCTGTCAGAGTCTGCAATCTGAAAGGCGTAAATCATTTCCGCCTTGCCCACTTCATTTCTGCTCCATGCACAGTAAACAGTAATTGTGTAATGCGTAGGCAAATGTGAAGACTTCTGCCTGGAGCTCATCTGTGATGTGGCATTCATGCAAGAACCTATAGAGAGAAGAAAATCCTCCCTGGTAAACAAAGTAACATGCACACTATGTCATTACTGCTGCATCTCGACCCCGATGGAGGCAGGGTGCTTGGCGGAGCGATACCAGGGCTTATAGAGATGGAGGTGGAGGCGAGCACCTTTCATGTGCCTTTGCCTACTGATGGAGGTGTTTTTGTGAGTCTAGGTAGGCACCTTTAATCAAGCAGGAGAGAGGAACAAAGGCCCCTCCTTGAGAACACTTACGTAGAGATGCAACACGCAGTAATACTAGCATCAAAATATTGCTCGACATCTTTGTAATGGAAGATCAAGAAGTGCACGCTGCAGAGATTCACAGAGGAGGAGGTTGAGGAAAAGGAGGAAATTGGATTAATTCCCGTGAAACTTGTGGATGGATTTGAGGATGACTCACACTGATTTTTGGTGATCCCTGACTTTTAGTGCCACCAGCAGGTTGACATTTGAGGTTCAAAGAGAAATGCCTCAACATCTATTGAAGGGATTGCAATGGATTTGTAAAAGACATCATATCCTCCTCAGGATGAACTGTAATAACTTTGGTGATTCCCTTACATTTCATTCTGACATCATTTTTTGAGGGGTGTTAGCATGTGGTGATTGTCAAGATCCATCAACAATAACTCCAGGAAAGCATCCAAAGAATAAGGATAAAGTCATGTTTAAACTGAATCTAAATGATAGCAACAGGAACTGACTTCATAATCTGATTAACACTGGAGAGAAGTAATGTAACAACACTAAGTATGGATACAAATACTTGAGTACTCGTTTATGAAAGTATTATTATTTACTCAAGTCTGGTTATGTTCTTATTCAAAGTATTTAAACTTTAGCATGTGATTACAAAATTAAGCTTCCATCAGGAAATATAGGTCAGTTCTCATTGTAGTAGATCTTATAAAAAGTCTTTGCACTCACAGTTCTGTTCCCTGAGACAGTGAGAGAGGAAGAGGCAGTCAGGTAAAAGATTTGAAGCTACAGCTAAAAAAAAGACAGTCATTGTAGTTATTTGTTGGATTATTCATACTTCCCTCAGGATTCATGGAGAAAACAGCTGCTAGAAACTTCTCTTATTCTATGATTTAGTTTATTCATGAGTTACATTAACCCTTTATTAGGGCACTCATTGAAATACTTGGAAATTCAAAATTTAAGACATGGAATATCATTGGTGGAAATGCCATTTTTTTTAAACTTTTGTCACACATACACACACAAACCTACACTCACCTGCACACACAAGGAACCATATTTGGTAAGTTATTTAAATACAAAATGTCCATTTTACAAGCAACAATGGTGAGGTTGCTTTTACACTCTGACCTCTATTACAGTCAAGACATGACTGACTTCAGAACATTCGTATAAACTGGTGATACCAACGATTTTATCTACTAATTCCAACACCTATAATAATCACAAATATTAAATAACTACGTTTATTTTAGCAGATATGAGGCCCACAATAAAAAAAGATTTATGTAATTTTAAGAAGACAGTTATACTCTTGTAAAACTGACTAAAATCTCATATATATCAAATATATATCAATATATATATTTACATTTTTCTTTACAATTCCACCATGAAAAGAATACATCACAAATATTAAATGTCTGAATTAATTCATGCAGAAATAAGGCTCACAGTAAAAATAAAAACTGATATAAACCACATAAGTATGATAAAACAGTTAAAAGGTTAAAAACTGACCAAAAAACACACCTGTTTTACTATCTATACCTTGAAAATTTCTGTATATTTGTAAAATTTTCATGTTAAAATTTCAGTAATTGCAAGAATCCTGTGCAAACAAAACCCATCATGACATATAGGACTTCTGCTCACCTTTATGTGAGAGTTTCATCAACTTATCACAGTTAGTTCAAGTTCAAATATCTCTCTAGAATGTAAACTAAACACAAGTTAAATTCACTGAATAATTAGATAAGTTAAAGCATTTTTTTAATGGTAAATGGACTCGAGCTTGTATAGTGCTTTTCTAGTCTTCTGACTACTCAAAGAGTTTTATTCTTTTCTTTATCAGCAGGTCAGAAATTATAACTGACCAATCAAAATGGAATTGGTACATTTCTGGTTTGCTAACATTTAATTATTTAATTAGAACTGAAACTGGGACTAACATTTCAGCTTGAAGCTTTGTAAGATGGGTTTGACTGATGGCAGAAATATGGGAAAGGTTATGAGGAAAGGAACTGTTAATCAGTTTTACTGACTTGTAACTCTGGTGCTGTCTATAAAGGGATCTGACTTTATCTGTTCAGCTGGTGAATCACACCCATCCCTTGTATAACCTGTTGTCTTTTTATTTATTTTTTGCCAGCTGTACAACAAACTGCTCTTACTATACAGGCTACAGCCTTTGCATATGGGGCATAAACCTTGAGCTAAATTGGCACTCATTATCTTTGACAGGGATCTGGCTCCAGACTGTAGCTCTGTGACACCCCCTCTCACAGACTGTTATTTTGAAACACTGCATCTGTCAGAATGGAAATACACTTTAAAAGTTTCAATATATAATCAGATTAACTTTCGGTTACGTTAGCGTAAGGGTCAAGGTAAGAATAAGGATACCAAAAAATTGAAAGTTAAAATAACCTGACCAGCAAAACCTAATTAAAACCATTTCATAAAGCTGAGCAAGTAGTCTGCTTACAGGAAAAACCTTGTCCTACATGAAAACACCAACATAGCTTCATTAGCTTAGCTTCATAGCTTCGTAAACTAGGTAGATAAGAAGGCATTGTAGCTAAAGCTGAAGCTCACAAAGCTCTTGATATTTATACAAACGTAGCTGCAAGGCTAACATTAGCTACATATGCCATGTAGTTTAAGGGGCTAGACTGAAATAGATTGATATAGAAAAAGAATATGAAAATAAAAATTTAGAATAAAAAATTAACATCACATAAAGTATCTATAGATGTGCAAAAGGATCAACTGTACAGACGTTAAGGTAAATTGGTGATTAGGTTACATGCATTTTTTTCTAAAGGAGTGAAGCAAACGCTGTGTAGTTGTAAACAGAGGAGATGAAGTCCGGTGCACCTTAATGTAACACATAAAGTCTGTATAGGCATGTCTGTAGAAGTCTGTAAAGCTAACTTAACTACATTGGCTTACAAAGCTATATAGCTACAGAGATGGTGTAGCTTTGTTAGCTTTAGCTAAAGTTAAGGAAGCTAAAGCCAGCCACCATTTGCAAATCTGCTTCTAAAACAGATCTATCCATAATTTACCCATGGGTTAGACTTCTGGACTTTTTCTAATTTATTAATGAAAAGTTGATTTGTCTTTAATGTTTGCAGTGTGGTTATTTCATGAATGTAACTGCCAGACTTTGTTTATGAATAAAGTTTATTTTTTATCTAAAACTTGAGTTAAGTTGCACTGGCACGTAACAACACTTCTGCTCCGACAGAGACAGCATCTCACAGTTACGGTCTGTGAGAATGGCTGTCTGAGATCTATGGTCTGCAGTTTTACGTTATTATTGCAAAAGAACTGACTAGAAAAAAAATCATGTTCAATCATAATTTGACTTCAATATCAGTTCAACATTTACAAATATCATAATGAAATGAACCTTCATTGTGATACATATTGAATTGTGAGTCGCTTGTTTTGACACATCCCTGCCGAAAGAGCCATCTACACCTCAGCCATGCAAAACTCCCAGCTTTACCGAGTGAGGCACTGTGATTTGATGAATGCATGCAGTGAGCTAGCCGAATTGCATTATATCATTCTCCACCACCTCTCAGCAACATTTAAAAGGACATCTTGGTATTTAACACCAAACTCAATGGAACCTGTAATCAGGACAGCATGCTAACGCTGCCTTTAAATTGCTCACATTAAGTGCTGTTGTAAGGAAAATGCTTTCCTATGAGTTGATCTGTCAGTCAGAGGGAGGTGGGAAGGAGATAATCATTGTCACTAATAGGATAGGAAGGCTGGAGAAGAGAAAGTGAAATTAGCCACAATGATAATGAGTCATGTCTCAATGTGACTCAGATACACCACACGGGCACAGCAGCAACCTTCTGTCATTTCCAAACTGTGCAGACTCGAGTTGGCAACTGTCTGTTCGCTGCTGTAAGTCAGAGTGGGCTGCAGGAATCTCACAGTGCTTAGTCTGCAGTTGGAAGTCAGATTTTTTTTGTGTTTATTATAACTGACCTTCATCACTGGCAGGATATAGAAGTCTAGCACCTATTCAGAGTAGACACTTTCTATTTATTCATATAAAAAAAGAAAAACCATGTAAGACACTACAGCAAGCATAAAGTTAGTATAGGGGGATGTCTTTGAAAGGGTATGGTGTAGGGAATGAAACTTTGACACATTTTAGGGCATTTTGTATGATTTTGAAGATGTGAACAGCTACTTTGTTAAAATGAATTCTTGTTCTACATTAGCTTTCATATGACAAAAACACAGCCTTTGGTCATTATTTGCAGCTTTAACTGATTATTCAGCAACAAGTTAAAGAAATACTAAGATGAGACTTGTTTAGTAGGACCAAAAAAAACTTAATAGGCTACAAAGAAGTTAGAGCTGAGGGATAAGACAGTTTGTTAAAAATTATTCCTGCTGGATAATCCACAGTCAATTATAAGTGATATTATTATAAAGTGGAAGCGTTTAGGAACAACAGCAAGTCAGCCATGAAGCGGAAGACCATGTAATATCTAAGAGCACAATCAACAACTGCTAAGGCACATGGTGCATAAAATTTGCCAATGCTCTGCTGATACCATAGCTGAAGAATTACAAACTTTTCATTAGCTCATTATTCTGGTTGGTCTGTCAAAAAGCCAGACAGCACAATGGGGGAAGGATGCACTGGCAGTAATAGGGGTCCTGGCAATAATAGGGGTCCTGGCAGTAATAGGGGTCCTCCATCCATCCTTACACAAATAATCTGTTTGCCCAAGTTAATGACTTGTTGCCACAAGATTATAATCTCTTTTTTCCACCATCTTGTAGTTTGCTGCAGCTTTCTGTTTGTTATTTTGAAGTATTGTAGGCATTTAGTCAAAGCCACTAGAGCCCCTGAGAGGTCTTGTTTAGGTCACAGATGGCCTAGCAGTGAGGTCACATCCCATGTACAGAGGTAAGTTCTTCAAGTAGATGGCCTGAGTTCAAGTCTGACCTCTGGCTCCTTTCGCATCATTCCCTTTCTCTCCCTCACCCTTATTACTTCAAGGCCTAAAGCCCCAAAATAAATCTGGATGGCTTTCCTGCATATGGCTGTTGTCACAGAAAGGAAAATGGATGACAGAATCTAGGATGCTTCTGATGTCATAAGTCTTGTCCCTTACTGAAGGTTCTGTATTCTTCGCATTTGTTTGGATATTTGGTAAAATGAAACAAATAGAGAGGCTGGGCAAAGGCTGGATGGGCAAATTTAATGTGGCATTAGGAACCAAGATAAGACGTTTATCCCAGAGGAATGCTTTTTATTTTCAAAGAGAATACAGCTCTCTACAGTACACTGACAACAACATGTTGGTTTTTGGATCTTGTTATCTTATGTGTAAGTACAACCACTGCTGTCCTCTCTGCAGTTATTATTGTACATTGCTTCAACACATGCTGGTCCTAATGTGAACTCACACTGATAACCAATTGGGGCCCATCAAGAGACATCAAAAATAAGCAGCACACAGTGGGAGCTGATGTGGTCACATAACTACTGCCTCTATGATTATATTGAATTTGATTAGACTTGAAGGAAAAAGCTGGAGGGGTGTTGTTTACTCGTCTCTGCTCTTAGAAACCTACGGAAAAGAACACAACAAAGCACAGAGGCATGAACTGGACAGTGGGCACTCTTGTTTTTAAGCTATTTCACCATTATTCCAGTCAAATCATGAGCATAAATGCATCCTCCTCTGCTAATTATTAATCACAGTGCAAATTCTCAAGGTCCCTTGACAGGTTGTCAAAATTTTAAACCTTCTCAAATGCCATTATAGATAATAACAGACAAAATGCCTTGGTTAAAACTGTCAGACACCAGCAGTGTGTATGTGCCTCTGTATTACAAAGTTGAAATCTGGCTTGATGAACACAGCTAGGGGCTTTTTCAAAGAACTCGTTAAGGCAAATGTTTCTTGTTTTAGTCCACTTTGTCTATATTTAAAGGGGAAAATATTACTGACTCGTTTCTCATGAGAAACCATGCAGACAAGACACAAGACAGACTGTTCAAAATCCGGCGGGGAAATTGTCAACATTTGTCAAAACCTTTTGACATCTCATTACGATACAAAAGATAGAATGTTGCCAAGGCCCAAAGTTTTCATTTAGTCTGGATCATAAAGTGTATTTTATGATGGATGGAGCAGCAGCCTGTGAGTGAAACCAAATATTTAGAGCTCCCTCCTGACTTAATGCAGCACAGGTCATAAGCTCTATCTCCTCCATGATAACAGTTGGGACAGGGGTCAAGCTATAAAGTTACAATTAGGGCTGTTAGTATTAATGCATTCATCACAATGCGATTAAGGTCCATAATACAGTGCATTCATTTTTTTAAAAAATCACAGTAATCGCAGGCTCTATTTTCTAAAGATGGTGCCTATAAAAAGTATTCATCCCCTTGGTTTTCTACCCTTTTGCTGATTTAAAAAAAATCAAGCATGGTTAATATAATTTGGCTTTTTGACAAAAACTATAAATAAAAGTCTTTCATTTCAAAGTGAAACAGATTTAAATTAAAAAGTAATGTCGATTAAACAAAAATATGCAATGCAAAATACATAATTGCATAAGTATTCACCCCATTTTAAGTGAAAAACCTTATTCAACAGAGGTCAATCAAACTGGTGCTAGTGGTGTCGCTATTAGTGAAGTGGGGATCACCTGAGTTCATTGAATGTGTTTCAAGTGATTGTAGTATAAAGACACCTGTGTCTGGAAGGTCCCGTCACTGGTTAATCAGTATTCAGGGTTACCATTATACAATGAAGACAGAAGAATTCTCCAAGCAACTCAGAGAAAAGTTTACTGAACAGTATGAGTCAGGGGATGGATACAAAAAAAAATCCAAGGCACTGAACATCCCCCAGAGTTCAGTTAAATCCATCATCAAGAAATAAAAGGCAAGTGGATCATGTGTAAATCTGTCAAGAGTGACTGTGCAAGAAGGACCACCAAGACACCTATGACTACTCTGAAGGAATTACAAGCTTCAGCAGCTGAGGTTAGAGAGACTCTGCATGTAACAACAGTTGCCCTGGTTCCTCACCAGTCAAAGCTTTCTGACAGAGCGGCAAAGAGAAAACCACTGAAGAAAACTCATATTAAATCTTGACTAGAGTTTGCCAAAAGGCATGTGGGAGACTCCACTGTCAAGTGGAGGGAAATTCTTTGGTCTGCTGAGACCAAAATGATGCTTTTTGGCCATCGGACAAGACACTCTGTTAGGTGGACATCAAACACTGCATATCACCACAAACACAGGGCGGTGGCAGTGTCATGCTGTGGGGATGCATCTTGGCAGGTGGCCATCTAACCCGCAATTTCCACATAGGATGAGTGCGCCACGCACCGAAGCACCGCGGGTTTGGTCCGACCTATAGGCGAGTGACCTACCCTCTGGAAGCCAGTCTAGAGCGCAGCGCAACAGTGTGCAGACCTGATCAGCAGGAAGAGAACACGGGAGAACTGCGAGTTCAAGCAGGAATAGTATGTCAACAGCGGACTATTTTACCTTTTGAAGTTAATTTACCATCCTTTCCGGTATAAGTCCATGATATTATTGCTTCTGCCATTGAGTGAGTACATAGGAAGTTAAAAGGTTAATGTTTGCTTAAAGGATCTGTGGTTTTTTGCAAAATTCTTTGGCTAAATATCCCCAAAAGTTAACTTTTCCTCATCAATGGCACCGTTGTAGCTCTGTGACCCACTGACCTCTCAGTAATGATGATATTGATTAATGTTGATGATTTATAATCAGGAGTCCATGCATTGTGTTTTATTTTGAAAGTACTGGATGTTCTACGCTTGTGACTTCCATGGTTGGTGCTTTCTGAAAAACAGTGAATTTACGAGGTTTGGCAGTGGCCAGCACTGAAAATAGACCTGCAGCATATCTGAAACAAAGCAGAGCGGAGTGGCGCTCCAGGCACGTGCTGCTGCCAGACTGGAGCGCCGGCTATGGAAATGCTCTGATAGACTAGAGAGGGCACGATGTGCTCCGTAGTACAATTCGCCTGCATTCCGCGGCGTGCAGGCTGTATATGGAAATTGAAGGTAAGGCTTGTAAGGGTAGAGGGTAAAATGATACAGCAAAATAAAGGAAAATCCTGGAGGACAATCTTATTCAACCTGCAAGAGAACTACGGTGAATAAGGTGTATGTTCTGGGGTAGCTGAGTGAAAGCTCAGACCTCAATGCAGACAGAGCTTGAGCAGTTTCGCAAAGAAGAATGGGGTAAAATTGCAGTGTCAGCTTACATTCGCACATTCCGCTCTCTTTAACATTTCAGAAAATTTTCAGGAGTTTCGTTTATGTCTGAAAACAAAGTTTTTTCTGTTAAGCACGTTTTTCAATCCCTTTTGTCTCTTCTTATCATCATCCTTGCATCAATAACAAGCTAAGAACTTTTCTGAAAGCCAATTTAGATTCCATAAAGTAGTAATTCTCTCTAGTCCATTTTAATAGTCTGTTTGGAAAGCTGGCTGTTTAATGCTCTAGATAAAGCTCTGTCGAGTTGAGTTTATGCCTGTAAATGAGAAATGTCTCTCTGTAGATTCAAAACTAGGCAACTCTTTATCATTACACAAACTCATTTGTTTCTCTGTTATTGAAAAAGAGCATATGAGTGGACGTAATGTCCCTCTCATATTTAATTTGTCTTTTTCCCACCTGGCAATATTAAAAAGTAGATGTTTTGTACAGACAACTCAGTCTGAGCACAAACCCAGGTTTAATGATTCAAACTTATTCGGTGTGTGGTAAGACCGTCTCTGGGGAGTAAAGGCATTTTCAAATTTAATCAATGAAGAGAATTCAGCAGAGAGACAGGAACAGACTGCTGAAGGAAGGACAAGGAACAATAGAAGAGTGAGGGGTCGAATATGGGATGAAGCAGTGTACTCCCTAATACAAATGAGCTGACATGTAGCCTGAGGTTCTCATCTGCTGGGTTAATTCTCCTCCAGTGCACCGAATCAAACTCCCAAAGGACTTCTTTTTTATCCTGGAAGCTCTAAAACGTTACATAAAGAAATGTTCCTTTAGCACAAGTGAACACACTCGATTACTTTCAACCCCTCTGCAAGAAATCTGCTAAACCTATTTGTTCTGTCAGAGAGATGAGTGTAAATACACGCGACAGTAAAAAGAGAAGCATGTCGCAACCACCGGAGGGAGCAAAACTGAAACAAAGTCAATTTGGAGAAACAAAAGAATTTAATGCCTTTCACATGGGATGAATGTGACTGGAAGCTGTTGTTTTAGCGGCTTGAAAAGCTCAAAGAAGAACTTTAGATTCAACACAAACAGAGTTCTCACTCGAGAGGAAGGTTCTGGATGCCATTTCTTTTTAATAGAAGAGGGGAAAAGGTGTCCTCAATGTTATGAGAATCTTTCATTCACACTCTTGTAGCTTGTGTTTTTAATCATATCAAATGTATAATTTAGGGGAAAAAGAGCAAGAAGTTTATGTACCTGAATCTGTCACAATTAGGTGTGTACAAGATTATGAGCGTGATACTGACATCTGAAGACATGATCTTATTAGCCGTTCATATCGGCAATATATATTATACAACTGCCTTAAATGTCAGCAAAGTGTACAACTGTGCTATAGGTAGGTATAGGGAGTTGCCAAATGTGCCACATACTCAAAGAAGCCATTTTAAATAAACACCAAAACATAAAAACAGACTGTTTACTTCCCCGCTCCTCCCCCAGAAAGACATTTTAATGAACAAAAACATCCAATACCTTCCTTATTTTTCCTAGTCATAGGGGCCATCCAAATTAAGACCAAGAGGTGGCAACACTAATTAGGAAGAAGAGAGAGCCATTTTTGATTATTCTTTAAACTTTTAAAAATTATTTCCATGGAGGATGAATGAGGTTTTTGTATTAGTGATGTTTTTTTATTGTATCTTCTAATAAAGTGTGTTTTATTAAGAGTTTTTATTGGGAATTGTTTTAGGATGCTATATCTGTATATCTCCCACAGTTTTTTGGTCTCTGTATGACATCTTTTGTTATTTTTCACTTTTTTAATGATCTTTCTCTACAGATAGCGCATTAAAATGACTCCAACATGAACTCTAACTTCATCCAGTGGTTGCTCCTTCCAAAGTGACTGACCTAAATCTAGTGTTACTCAGGTTGTGGTTTGTGGTGGATTGAAATTTTGCAGGACAGGAGGTAAAACCAGTTAATCAGATGACATGTTCATCATATTAATTTGCAAACAGACAGAATGATTCTATGCTCTATCCATCTCTTTACCTGTAGCAGCAGCATCATTGGATTTTCAAACTGACTTTCAAAAATTCATCACTACACTCATTACATCAGTCTTAGAGAGTAATTTATAATTTTTTTTCCATCTCTTCAATTAAATGTTGCGACAAACAGTACTTTCTCTGCGAGCGTACAGAGCCTGAAGCAGAAAGTCTGGCTTTCCACTGAAAGTTCTCAACCCCTTTATAATGTCTGATATCGTTAACTGGAGAGTTAGTCTTTGTTGAGCCAAGAAAGTAGAGGTATGTTAAACTTCATTTGTCTTTTGTGGGATGTAAACCTCAGGATATGGTCAAAAATAAATTTAAATCTGTGCAGTTTTAATCAAATGGTAGAAAAATATTTATTACAAACTCTTGTTTTTAGAAAACTGATATAAAACAATCAAATTCATTCATTAGTTGGATTCAAGAAACACTGTAATTTCATTTTAAATTGGCTTCAGTGTCTTCATACTGTGGAATTCATATAAACCAGTGTTTCCCATTAAGGCCCGCCACAAATAGATTCTGGCGCTACCTGTTCGCCCTCGCTCTGTGAATGTAGCATGTCGTTAAAATGACTATATATCGCGAATATCCAAGTATAAATTATGTGGAAGTTTTGAGCCACCAGCGTGCATTTCTTGCTGGAGTTTCGCTTCTCCCATTTTCCCTGAATGCATCTCTCACAGCAAAGAGCACACTCTCTCTCCTGCGCCTTCACCCATCCAGAAAACTCCTCTGCACATGTGCATCAGCGGCGAGAAGCAAAGGAGAGGAAGGTAAACACAGCAGTGTGGCTAGTTAGCAGGGAGCTAGCTGACTTTAGAGACAGCAAGAAACAGCGTTGGATCTGCAGCGTTGAGCAGTTGTTCAACTTTGAAAAGGAAGAGGTCAAACTCAGGCGGTATTCGTTCAAATACGCTGCAAGATGACTCCGAGATAACAGCGGCAGTAACACAACACGTCACTAAAGACATGAGCCCAGCGTTCTGGGTACAAGCATTTTGCTGAAAACTCCCTGCCAGAGTCGTACATGTCAGCGGGAAGATGGCCCAGCAGTGGATAAATGTGATCCACATCTCCACAACAACGGAGACTTATCTCAGCCTAACAGTTCAAAACTCCAACAGCAAGGAGTTAAAATGTTCCTGCCTCCAGACAAGCTTTCCCCCCATGATCACACAGGATAGTTAATTGAATAAGGTCTAAAGACGCTCTCATCTCATGAACTTGTCAGAAACTAGTCCAGCGTTCATCAGCACAGATAGCGGACTAATATAGCTAATCACAGCTGTGAGCCTGAATGGAGGACTAGACTGCAGGGTTTTCGTCTTCATGCAGAATTGGTGAGTTCTGTGTTGGTTTGGTTTGGTTGGTTTGGTTTAAAGGTGAACTTAATGAAGAAAATAATCATTTTATAATCAGCAATAGTAAACATAACATAGAACACATTTCAGGACTTTCCATACACTGTAAAAGACCGAGTATTTCATGATTTATGTATATTTGATTTATTATTAAAAGATTTAATGAAGTCCTTTTCAAAATAAAACTGCTACATTTGACTGTATATTGATTTTTACTTTCTGCATACACTTTTATTAAAAAACCAATAGAACAGTCTATTTTTATCACCAAAGTCGTGCCATTTGGGGCTGAATTAAATATAGATGCTGAGAGTTCATTTCAAAATATCACGATATATATCGTGTATCAGGATATGGCAAAAATACCCCCCCCCCCCCACCGCAACCCACCACAACAAACAGGTTCCGGTCCTGAGGGAAACACTGTAAACTTAGAAAAAACTTTTTCATTTTCCAAGTGAACCAAAAATCTCTGCATGTCACAGTCTCATGATTTATGACTGCTTGTTTAGAAGGGAGCAGACGGGCCCACTAACATAACGTCCTCCAACAAACCCATTGATGATGTATGATGATGTATAATAATGTGTTCCCCATAATCCCACACTGCTTTCAAGTGTGGTACATGCTGTGTGCCTCCCACCACAAAAATATATCAAAAGTTTGCTGACATTTATTAAGCACCCAACAAACTACACACCGTACTCTGCTGCTTAACTAAAAAATAACTTTTCAACAGTCTTTTAAAGAATTTAAGGCCGCCAACGGATCATTTTGTCTTTTATGGTGTGTTATAACAGATTCAAATTCATGGAAATAAAATTTGGTCATCACAAAGATATCACACAAGAAAAACATCAGGTTCAATAGTTTTGGTGCCACAGAGAAACTAAAAGCTGACTGAAAAAGTGCAGAAGAAATAGTATGCATTCCCACTGGTAAGAAATAGCTCAGTTGTTCCAGTTTAGTTCATTACTGCTGTTTCTGCTCATTGTGTCATTTTTTTTTTTTTAAAGGTGGGTGAGCGAATGAGTAATGAATACATTTTCACATTTCTGTTTTTTGCCATCCCACCTTACACCCCCATACACTATTCACCGTCCTAAACCATTAATTCTGTGGCCCATTGTGTACGGTCCTGACAAGCTATAAAACCCATTTTATCCTCCACAATGGCTCTCTCAATTTGTCTTCCCCCCGCTCCCTCCCTCACGCTCCCACTTCAGACAGCCTCTAAATGACATACTTCCACCAAGTTGTTCACAGGTTTATGTTGCACTGTCATTACTGAACTTGTTACATGAATCCACCCATTTATTTTCAAAGAAACATTTTAAGTTTTTCCACAGATATTGGGGGGTAACAAGGAAAACAGAAAACACATAACAGGGGCAATTGAGGACAGGTAAAAGGGGTGAAAACAATCTTTCGTAGATGTGTCCTATTGGACAGGTCAATGCCTTTTCTCCCAGAGTACGGGCAGTGATAAAAGTCTAGAAATATGGCCGTTTGCCTTGAGTCTGCCGTGCAACATATGCCTGCTTTGGACAAGGACAATTACGTCGGTCTCTCTGTCACTGTCCGATGAAGTTCACATGCACTGGCTCTGCTCAGAAGTGTAAATCAAAACTGTTTTCAGCCACACTGGCTGGCTCCAAGAATGGCTTTTTGTGAGCAAAACACCAAGCCAAATGAAGCCAAGTGAGTTGGTCAGTAATAAATTATCATACAAGCACATGTCGACAATCAGCATAAAATAAGTTAGTCTTGATAACAAGATGGCTCAGTGTTTTTGGGTCGTCTTTCAAAATGATGTGACATTTTCCAGCTTACAAGTTTTCCAACTGATATGAAGAATGACTGAAAAAAAGAATATACATCAAAATGAAGTTGATACAAATATCCATCATTAAGATGGCATTATGTGAAGTGGCTACATGAAGTTAGCACAAAAAGAAAGGGAATTTGTGTTTGATTATTTTTTTTGCTGTAACTATGCTTCTTGACAATAGATATTATTCCATTGGAAAGCCTGTTTATTTCCATTTTAAATGGTGCCACATTTGTAAGGAACATGCATTTATGGGATGAGCACCAGAGCGGAGTACGTGGGTTGCGCCCATGAAAAATGTACCAAATCTTCTCTGCCAACACCAAAGACCTTATTTTGTCATTGCTATTGATTCTTGTTTTGAGTTTCTGGTACCCCTAGGTGCTGATGGTTGCCAGCATCTGTGAGCCTTAGCCCTGCTACAGAGGTCAGCAGATGTCTGCCCCAAGAATCGGCATGACACATTTGACTGATCTGGATAGGGTCCTTGTGATGGGGCAGCTTAAGCTGGTGTTCCACAAAACCATGTTGTGTCATTATTTGGAGTGAGCCCAGGATCATTCCAAACTAGAGGCTTAGTTCCATATAAGCAGGATGTCAGAGACAGGCCAGGAAGTATCCCAAGAAGACGACACCCCAAGAAGTCTGTTTCCTCACCCTGTCAGCACTTATGTACTGTAGGCTGTCTTCTACAGATTTGCAGTCAAGGTTTGCAGGAGGATATGGCCAACAGCTCTATGCTCCAGACAATCCAGAACAGACTACATGCTGTCAGTCTCTGGTCTCAGAGATATGACTGCCCTTCAACTTCAGCCCGTTTACAGAAACACATGCAATGGAATCTGAACATGTGGAGGAATGCTATGTTCAGCGAGTCTAGATTCTGTCCATGGCAGTTGAAGAAGGGTCAAAGTGGGGAGAAAACATGAAGAAAACTATGCTGATTGCTGTGAGAGTAGCATCTTTTGGTGGACGCAGTGTGATGGTGTGGGGTGGCATCTCCTTCAATGGAAAAGCAAGGCTTGTCATCAATGGAGGCAATCTAAATGCAGAGAGATACTGAGATGAGATTCTGAAACCAGTGGCAAGCCCATATCTCCACTGTAATAAAAATTCCATTATAATCTACATTATTATGTGTTTTATTACCATATAAGGAATTGTAGAAGTTATTTCTGATGTTTTTATACTACTGCTTCGTTATGACACCAGCTGTGTGCCTTTGCAGAAGTATGTCATGTCATCTTAACCACATGCTCATCCTGTTAGCACAAACGGTTGACCCCTTCCAGATAATGAACTTTGCTCTTAACTTCTCAGTGTTTGTGTAAAACTGTATGTAGACTTATGTTGTTACTATTAGGTGTGAGATGTGTTTAAAAGAAAATGTGTCTGAATGAAGGAATGCAACCCAGGAGGTACTTTGAAACAGGGAGGCTGCGGATTCAAGGATGTTCAACCTGTTAATCAAAGTGAAGACTTTCTCTTCTCAAACTCCCTAAAAGGGGGGCTGTTTATTCTTCACTAGTATCTGCTCTGCACAGACTATGCTGACTTAAGTATACTCCCACTCATGAAAAAACTGTAGCCATGCATCCTTATATTACTGTGTTCACATGTCTTTTCTCCGATTGGGAGGAAGTTGCATCTTATGATTGTAAACTGCTCAATCCCTTGCAAGTAAAAGTCTTTGAAGATAGCTCATTCTCTTGTCATTTTTTTACACTGGCACCACCGGTCAGAGGTGGATGAAAGGAATTTTTCTGACATCCATAATCTGGGACTGAACTCTATCCTTCAAGATGACAATGCTTGCCCCTACAGAGCGGGGTTAATCAGAGACTACTTCCAGAATTCAGGAGTGGAGCAGATGGAATGGCCTGCCAGCAGTCCTGACCTTAACCCCACTGAACACTTGTGGGATCAGCTTGAATGTGTTGTTCATGCCAGAGTGACCAACACAACCACATCTGACTTGTGACAAATGCTGGTTGAAGAATGGGATGCCATCCCACAGCAGTGTGTGACCAGGCTGGTGACCAGCATGATGAGGAGGTGCCAGGCTGTCGTGGGGAGATAAGGGAGATAAGTTTTATCCCTGCGTCTGCCCCACTGGTGCTCTGATGTCAACATTCACTGTACGACTTAAACACTTATGACACAAGACCAAAACTCGAGATTTAGGTGCTCATACTATGGTATGATAGTTGAGCACAACTGGAGTTCTCACACTGATGAGTGACATCAGGAAGGACCAAGCGCAGATCCAGGATTACAACTTTTTCTGCACCTACTAACAACAAAAGTTTGACCCTTTCCCCTTCTTATAGACATATAAATTCTAGACTTAAAAAACATGCTGGGGATGTTCGAAACATTTAGCCCATGACAGAGTCTGTCTTTAATTCATTAATTGGCACTAGTATAGCATGCGATACTCACGAACTGTCGAGCAGTGCCATGTAATGGAAAAGCCCCATAGGTCAGCTTCAAAACTGGGTCTTGCAGATACAACTTAATAATTGGAGAGAAAAAGACCACGTTTCTTTTTTATTTGTGAAAGGACTGCTATGAAAGACAGGGCAAAAGATGTACAAAAGATAAATTTGGATTTGAGCCTTGCTAGCAAGGATTTACAAGACCTGGAATTTCTGACTCTAAAGCTAAATCTAAAACACTCTCAAAGCAACAGGAAAAAAGTTTGTTGTTATAAACAGTTTCAGGGTATCAATCCCCAGACTCCTGGACTAAAGTTTAAACAAGATCAATCTCTCAGTGTCAGATCCAGACCACACTCATGCCATGATCAATGTCCCAATAAGATGTCTCCAAACAGACAGCATATTTCTTATTTTTGTCTGCAGGTTGGAAGGAGGATGTGGCATCAGTTACAGCCTCTGCTACATTCATCAGTAGATCATTAATACAGTCTCTGAGGGCTCTGACTGGTTTGTAGTCAGACAATCTGTACAACTCACCCACATTTTAATAATATATTCCCTCTAATAATCCAACTCCTTCATAGATTTAACATTGTGCTTAAGGCGAAACCGAGCAGTGAACATGTCTAAATGAGCAGTGCAGAATGTGTGATAGCACTGCTAACACAACACCTTAAGGGTCAACGGCCACACAAACACACACATGCTCGCACGCATATAAATGTCCTCACAGAAAGATGACAATTAGTGTTGTGGCAGTATTTGTTACAAAAAGTGCAATTTGCTGCAGGTCACAGGGGTGTCCCAGAGCCCCAGAGACTTCCAGGGCAGGCTCAACCTCAGCGTGCAACTATTAGCGTGTGCAGGAGGGGCAGGGTGCACTGGCAGGTCAGCACACGTTCTTTCTGTCTCATCACACCAGAGAAGGCAGAAAAGCAGAGCAGACGAAGGCCTGTAATTCACTTTCTCATTATTATTTAATTGTGAATGAGAATAGTTCCTATTTAACTGGAATGTTGGGAAGTCATTACAGGCTAAAATACTCCTTATTGGCCAAATCCTTCACATATGGCTCTCCTCATTTTTCTTGGACAGCTGAATGGAGCAGTCACAGTGATGTTACATTCTGACAGAAATCCTTCAGAATCCCATAGCTCCCGAGGGGAAGTGATGCTGGCCTTTTCAAATGGAGCAATGCAGCAAGGTCCCCTTACACTTTGATAAAACACTGACGGAATACTGATGGAAATCTCTCTTTGGATGGCAGTCACTTTTCAAAGCTTTAATTTGAGTTATAAAGGTCATATACAGAATAAGTAAAAAGTATCAATCATCTAAATGCACTGCGAGGTCTGCAGAGAGTTTATTCATTATAAATGAAGGGGAGAACTCATAATATGTGAAGTGGAGATGAAAGAATAAAAGGTAGAAAAGCCGTTTGGATAACAGGACCTTCACTCTTACATTAGTTGATTTTGTTTTCTTTCTATGACATATCTTATATTTCTCTTAAATCCCTAAAGCACTTTTGTCAAAATATTTGCTGTACCTTTAGAAACAACTTACTCTACACAGTGCCTTGCATAATCATTCAGCTCTGACGGACCTTTTCTACATTTAACAGGGTTATGTTCTGCAATTCAAATACACTTTCTGAGGCTTTTCACTCTAAATATCAACTAAGGGCAGTCCAAAAGTCAGAGATCGTTGGAAACAAGTGGTGGGACAAAATACCATTATATGATTGTCCTGACTCGGGTGATACAATTCGCAAATCTCTGGTGCCAAATATTGACATTATGATTTTAAAAACACTCAACCAGTTTCCTTGGCAATATGACTCCCTGCATCACAACTTCATGACTCCTCATGTTGGGTCTTGTGATAGGAATGAGGATAATGTGAAGAGAAAGAAGAAGCTGGCTCAGAATAATAGAAGACAACAGAATCAGACAGTAAACTCAGTTTAAGAGCGCTCATCAACAGTGCTTATTTTGCTGTATGAAAGTTGACTTCTGCTTTCCTTGGTACCTGGCCTTCATTTTAATAGCTCTGTATGCCTTTTATTTTCTTTTACTTAAGAAAACATCACCAGGAAAACATGAAAACAATACAAAGAAATCTTGTCTTGGCATTAGCAGTAGTTCTTCCCCTGGAAATTACACCCTCGAAAAAGAAGTCTCCCCTGCCATTGTTGTTGACAAAGCTGATATCAGAAGTACTGCCTGGTCTTGATTATGACTGGTGGGTGGAGGAGAAGTAAAATTGACGAGCATGGCAACAAAAACCAAGACAGCCTGGCTGCAGACCACAGCTCTGAGATTACTAGGGGAGAACAGGGTTGGTTGTCACACGGGTTGGTAAGGTCAGGGACAGGAGAATGGAGTGAGGTTAAGCTAATATTCATCACTATCTGATGCTTGTTGTAACTACTGTAATAGTCCACCTTCATGTTGTCTCTTTTTATCCAAACATTTCCATAAACACATTTTCTCAGCTGATGAGACTGACCACAATTAAAATCACCAAGATGTAACTATTAAAAAGACGGCAATTTTCAGCTGAACACCGCTTACTGTTTACTTCATGCAGAATCCTGTCAGTGATCTGCCCTTTCTGCCACTCAGGGACTGGAACTGCACTGACTCCCCCTGCCTGTGACGTCACATGCATAACCTCTATAAGATGCTGCACCTGTCAGAATGGAAATGCATTTTGCCTACAGGAAAAAATATTGTCCTCTATGGAAACACTCTAATGCAGCTAAAGCTAACAAAGCTACATTATCTTATGCTATGTTTTCTGAAGCTAAATTAACTACTTTACTGTATTTAGCTACATTACCTACATAGCTAGCTCCGCTACACTAGCATTAGCTATGTTCGCTAAAGCTCATGTTAATAAAGCTAAAGTAGCTACTACTTACGTAGTAACACTAGCTACATTGGTTACATTAGCTTTGGCTCCTGCTGATAAAGCTAAAGTGAGCCACTATTAATGTAGCTACTTCTAAAATGTGTCTGTACATTATTTAATCCCAGATTAGACTTCTGACCTTTATTCTGTTCTGTTGATGAAATGTTGCCTTGTCTGTGTGGTCTACAGCAGTGTTTCCCAACCTTTTTCCTTGGAGCCCTCCTCCCTACATGTACTTAAGAAAAGCAGAGCCCCCCAGGACCCAGAAGAGAAGATAAAATGACACACTGTCATCAAATATCATAATAGATTTTAATTGTTTCACTGATAAAACCCAAAAAAGGCCTATGCATGCTCTTCTTAGCAAAAAACTTTTGTATAAAATACTTAATAGCTGCTTCATCATGGTTTTAGTCAATATTTGAAAATCCAATTTTGGCAGCCTCAGAGCAGACAAAGCCTCATGCCCCCCCACCCCCAAGATCCTTGGCACCCCTCCAGGGGGTCCCAGACCCCAGGTTGGGAAACAATGGTTTACAAGTTATTTCATGAATGTGACTGCCTGAGTTTATTTCTGAATTAAATTGAATTTAAAAAACTTCTAAAATGGGAAATACGTTGTAACAGAAAATAACATCTTTTCCGTCTTGACAAATGCAGCGTCTCACAGTAGTGGTCTGTAAGAGGGAACATCTGAGATCTGCAGCCAGACCCCTCTCACAAAAACAGCCAACACTGAGGGCATTTTAGCACCCAGGATGCTGAGCACTGAAAACACTGGATTACACTGGTTTTGTATGGATGAGTACTGCCAGTGCAAAAAAATGGTATTACCAAATTTCAGTTAATTAATACATTAATCCAGCTCTTTACCTTTTAAGAGGCATTTTAAGTTACTCTATTTATTGTACAACATTATTTATCACAACATGACTGTCTTGCAATATACAGTATAACAATACATCAACTATTGTTGAATGGCTGTATCATGATTTTATCGTGACCATGGGTCCCTAATTCAGGTCAGGAATGGGATCAACCTAACCTTGCAAAGCAGATGGATACGTCCATTTCCTTGTTTTTAACTGGTGAATCCATCTTATTAAGCTCCCATCTAAACCGTTTGGGCCCAGTTAGAAAGTGACAGGACCAATCAGCGACAAGGGGCAGTACTTTCAGGCACGGCAGAGTCGTGACATAAACAAGCAGCAGCAAGAGGCTGGTGCAATTATGGCAGAAGAGCTTAGCATGGAAGCTGCTAAAGCATAAGTTTTATCAGAACTTGACGACATTTCTTTCTTTAAAGAAGAACAAAGATTGGCAGTGAGTTGTTTTCTTTTCAAAAATGACAAAAGTTGAGTACTTACATGTCTATAGTCGCCACGTTTCGCGTTATTCCTGCGCACGCACAGCTCAATAGCTGCTACGTCCTGTGTTTTGTTGCTCTGATTGGCCTGTAGCGATGTGACAGACAGAACGTTCATCCAATCACACTCCGAGTTTTTTTCAAAGCCTCTGCCTTTTCTCAAACGTTTCCTATTGAAGCTTTCCCAGAAGGATGTGTGAAACAAATCCATCTGGTGTGTCAGGTTAGGATCAACTAGCACAAATCTTATTCTTAAATAATTTCTCAATCCCCTAATTTCCCTCTTCTTTCCCTACCAATAACATACACTTTATGCTGGTGTTATCACGTACAACTCAACAGATTAAGTTCAAGGGTTTTGAATGCCTCGGTGAAGTATGAATATGAACAAAGATGTAGATTTCAAACTGATTCAAACAGATTTTTCAAATTGTTTTTATGATTACTGCTTCACTGGAAGCTTCTGTAGTTATTCAAAACAACATTCAATTGCAAATCCAGTGTAGCGATAAAATGTCTTACCAGAATATTATTACATAGCACTAAAGGAAAGAGTAAACAAATGATCTGATTAGATGTAAAAAAAAAAAAAAATCTCATTTGCCAGAACTCCTCATTATATCTGTAATATTCTTTTTTATCTGTTTACCCACGTGTGGGCACAACAGGCTTTACTGCTCAGTAACATCCCTGCTAACAAGCATAGAGGGCCAGAAAAGGGCTGTAAACTGAGGGCAGGACAGTAACAAGTGATCAAATTTTCGCATTTTTCTCTCTGATCATTTCTGATTTATATAAGCAAGCTAGAAGTCACTGTAATGTGCAGTCTTTCCTCTTATTAGTGGTTCACCTTGGAAAGAAGACATACTGAGGACTCCAAGACTCCAAATCAGTTTGTTTTTTAGATCTAAATTAACCCCGGGTGGTTTATATTTGTTCAACCAGTGCATGTTTTAGGCTAATTAATAAAATCTGGTTAGTTTTGAAGAATATCAATTGATCTTTCAGTCTTGTGTGTTTGCTCCCTGGGTGCTTCTCTTCCGGGATCATTAGTTATGTCATCTAAACCCAAAAGATTCAGTTCCCAGCCTCTTTTTAGAATACAAACGGAATAAAAATGATTAGCACTGCAAAGATGTTGATTGCAAATCAGCTTTGCACCAGAGGTTTACACCGCAAAGCTTCAGTGCTTCACATACGACTCATTCGTGTCTCTGTGGCTTCCTGTTCAGATAGGTTCCCCTTTCTCTGTCTCAGTCTCTGCACCAGTCTTTAACCTCAGTTAACAGTCATCTGCTTCTGCTTTTTGCCTAGTCCCTCAACGGATTCAACCTGATTGATGGTAATGAGTTTGGGGAGCTTAGACATGGCTGGAAGCGCGCTGGGAACGGCCTCCTCTCTGCTGCTCCTTGCCTCTATTATACAAGGTAATCCTGGTACTCATGTGCTGTTGCTCATGTAATAATCCAGCCATGATTGGGTATTCACCATGGGTTTGAAATGTGTATTCTTGACTGCCTCGGTAGAATGCTTTGATTTTATCTGTCTGCATCCCAGTGGACTGTAGCCTGTACTGTCAGCTTCAAGTCTGATCGGTTTTGTCTCCTTACCTTTTCTTGCTTCCAATGCTATCTGATGTGTTTGACAGGGCTCCAGGATGTTGAGGTGTTTCATTATGAAAAGATGGACGCACTAGTGGGCCAAAACGTTATCTTGCCCTGCACTATAAGAAATCCTGAAATCCGGACAACAATCATAGAATGGAAAAAGATGCCGGATGAAAAGCTGGTTGTGCACAGCCCAGCTTATGGATCCAATTATATTTGGCCTAATGTCACAATCCTGACTCAAACTGAGTCATTGGGCTCCTTAAAGCTTTCTAAGGTGACAAAATGGGATAGTGGTGTCTATGTTTGTGACCTTTCAACCTTCCCTAATGGTGCCATCAGGAGAGAGACAACGCTAGTAATCAAAGGTAAGACCAATACAAGTATTAACCAGACATCATCATTTGAGTGGAGATTAGAGTTTTTCATCCCTGATACTGATACCTCCACTTGACTGTTGGCTCTGTGGTACACAAAAATACCAAAACAAAACATTGGTGTAAATATACAGCCTGCTTACTTTTAGCTTGCCTGACTAATATTACACTGTCTACAATCATAATGATGTTATTTCTTTTTATTGGTGATTTCTCTGAAACTTGTTGATCTTGAAGGTAAAATTTGTATTGCTTGGTACACTGACTGGTATGAGGGGCTTTCTAAACCCACAGAAAGGCATCAAACTGAGTCCCTTCACTAGAGCCTCATTCAGCCCCTCATTAACCTATTTCTATAGCCACACCTGCATAACAAATGATACATTAAAGGCTTAAATAAAGGTACTTTAGTTAAAATGTTCCACCTTCAGTAGCTTCGGTATGTAACATTCTAAAAAGATATAATTTCTTTGATTGAAATGATCACCAATATCAAAAATTGCTTAGGCTCTAAAAATATATATATCATTATTAAAAAAAAAACCATTGATTAAGACAGTAAAGCACCCACTGTTGGATGCCTATTTACACCACCATGTAATCTAAACAAGTTTCAATGTCATTTGATTTTCACAAGAATTACATCAACATCTAAAATTCTGGTATTGTGCCTACTTTAATAAGATGATACAGCCATGATGGAAAATTGCTGACATAAGCTAGAAAAACACACCAAGCCTTAAACTTGTTTCATTGGCATGAGTCAGTAGTATTGTGTTATTTTTTATGAAATATGTTCATAAACATAACTGACATGGAGGTTGGCAGACTCCATGTCTGTCATCAGGCAAATTCATCTTCAAAAGTACCAATCCAAAACAGCTGTGCCAAACCGAACTCGAACACCAAGCATGGCCATTTTAGGAGGGCAAGGCGGTAGCTACAGGCATGTTTAGTTACACTAGCCATTTGCAATGGCTGTCTCCAGTGTGGTGATTGGCTACGACATAACATCAGTTTTATCAGAAATGGATCACATATCTATATGAAACACTTATGCCGCCCTGCTTAAGCATAAGTTTGTGATGGTGATGGGGTGGTGGTTATTTGCACTTTGAGTGGTTGTACAGGTGCATCTCAAAAAATTCGAATATCATGAAAAGGTTCAATATTTATGTCACTCTTTTCTGAAAGAGAAAACCTTATATTATATAGAATTTTTACACATAGAGTAAAATATTCCAAGCCTTTATTTCATGAAATGTTGATGATTATGCTTACAGATAAGAAAACCCAAAATTCAGTGTCTCAAAAAATTAGAATATTACATAAGACCAATAAAAAAAGGATGTTTTAAACAGAAATGTCAGGCATCTGAGAGAATGTTCATTTTTATGCACTCAGTACTTGGTTGAGCCTCCTTTTGCATGAATTACTGCTACATTGCGGCGTGGCATGGAGGCGATCAGCCTGTGGCACTGCTCAGGTGTAATGGAAGCCCAGGTTGCTTTGAGAGCGGCCTTCAGGTCATCTGAATCAAACCAAATCATCACTGACTGTGATAACTTCACACTGGACTTAAAGCAACGTGGATTCTGTGCCTCTCCACTCTTCAAGGTCCCAGGTCTGGAGGAGGAGTGGAGAGGCACAGAATCCACTTGGCACCTGCCCACACTGCCAAAGGTACCAAAAGCTGGTTCAATGATCACGGTGTTACTGTGCTTGATTGGCCAGCAAACTGGCCTGACCTGAAACCCACGAAGAATCTCTGGGGTATTGTCGAGAGGAAGATGAGTGACACCAGACCCAACAATTCAGATGACCTGAGGGGCGCTATCAAAGCGACCTGGGCCTCCATTACACCCGAGCAGTGCCACAGGCTGATCATCTCCATGCCACGCCGTATTGATGCAGTAATTCATGCAAAGGGAGGCCCAACCAAGTATTGAGTGCATAGAAATGAACATTCTTTTCAGAAGCCTGACATTTCTGTTTAAAACATCCCTTCATATTGATCTTATGCAATATTCTAATTTTTTGAGACACCGAATTATTGGTTTTCTTATCTGTAAGCAATAATCATCAACATTTCAAGAAATAAAGGCTTGGGATATTTCACTCTATGTTTAACAAGTCTATATAATATAAGGTTTTCTTTTTCAGAAAAGAGTGACAAAAATATTGAACTTTTTCATGATATTCTAATTTTTTAAGATGCACCTGTATACAATGGCTGCTAATTGTGATCAGCTCAGATGTACCCACAGTGGCAGTTTTATCAGAACTGGACAACTTCATTCAATGACAGCGTCAGATGAAGACTCCAACTACTCATCTGACTCTTTTTTTTTTTTTTACAGGTTACAAAATTGACTATATCTGAAAAAACAAGTTATGTACAGACTCCAAATAAATTTCCTGTAGTTCCAAAGGATATTGTGCAATGTTTTTACATTTACAAATTTGGGGGATACAGCTGTGCAATTTCTGTAGTTTGAAATATGTGGAAAAAAGAAAAAATAAAGATTTTCTTTTTTTTTTTTTTTTTTAGGTTTATTGCACTTTTAAGCAATTAATTGTAGCAGTTAAGACAAAAATAAATACATATTATCAAAACCTGGGATATAAGGGTTATATAACTATGTAAAGCAAATTAAAATAGTCCTAACAATTGCACTACAGTATATAGAAATGTTAGAATATGTCCTGGCGGACTAATTCCTAGTGGAATTAAACATTTTTTACTATTACTAGAGTACATTTGTAGACCAGTACTTTCATTTAAAGGTGCAGTTTGTAATATTTAGCCTAGTAGCATCTAGAAAAGCAAACTTGGTAAAAAAAAAATTGTACACAGTATTTATAAATCGTATATTTCTATAAAGTATTAGGTATTAATAAAGCCCTAGAGCTCTATCTATAAATACTGTTTACAAATTCTAACTAGAGTAACTGCACTTTTACTTGAGTACGACAGTTGTGCACTTTTTTCACCTCTGAGGGCTGACAGTGGTTTTTATTAACATTACTAGAACAAGACAAGAATTAAAAACTCTGATTTGAAAGAAGTGAAATCAAATGATATTGCTTCCTGTTTTAATACCACAACAACAAATATAAAAGTCTTCGACATCCAATGCTGGATCATTTCTTATATTTAATTATCAAAAATGACAGGCTAACACCTACACACTGTCTTAATTGTGTAGGAGTTTGCCAAAAACTTTTGATGGATTCATTCCTCTCCCATTTACCTGTCTTATGAAAAATGCACTTTTTAAAAGCTTTGACATTTCTCCATTCTATCTTTGTTAAATTAATGGAGTTTGTATCCTTTATAAAAAATGCTGTTTTGAAAGAATCAAAGAACAGAAATTTAATTATGAAGGTTTTTTTTAATCGTATTGTTTGTTACATAATTTTTACGCAAGAACTGGTTGCATAAGAACACCACACCTCTCACAAGTTATTTACTACTGAGCAAATCTTCATTGTGTTCATTGCAAAGCTACATCTGAGGGCTTTGTTTGCCATGATTTATAAATGTTTGGCCTATTCAGCTGTAAGTAGTACAATAATACAGGCGTAGGAACTAAAGGGGCGTTACAATCTCAATAGAGGCAGGGGATAATTACAAGAGGTGTTTATATCTGTAATCTTTTTCTGGTAGAGGCTACCCAGTGTTCTCATTGTACTGTAAAAGTTTTATACAAGCATCCTCTTGTTGTCAGTTTAAATTGACCGACATTTCCTTTCTATTAGATGTCGAAACAATGTGTGATGCTGATGGGACTATTGAGATCAGTATTGGAGGAAATGTGTCCATTCAATGTGCAGTGCTCCCGAATGCTCAGTACAGTTGGACTAAAGTAAGTCAGCACATTTTTACAACCCCAGCAGATTTTGATTTGTTAACAGAAAGAAAAATTATTGCTTTCCCCTGACATGAGGATAATACAGCATCCTTACAGTACTTCTTGTTTTAACAAACTATATAATCTTGTTTTGCCCTAGAACACAGCAGTGGTGTCAGTGAGTGAATCTCTGGAGCTTTGGAAGGTGACTGAAGCTCACACAGGGGTTTACATCCTGACAGTCAACACAGGAAGCATCAGTGTGCAGAAAGAGTTCATCATCACACTGCTAACTGAAACCACAAGCCCCAGCACAGGTGAGCTTCTCAAATGTTTTTTTAGCTGTTGTTCTTTTTGTGAGCTGTTCCATTTCAGCATTTCCTCAGGGCTGGATTAACAATCGAGTAGAGAGCTCAAGAGACTGGATGACTTAATAAACTGCACTGGACCAAAGAGCTGATAACTTGACTTATCTATTAAACTGCAACTCACTCGATTTTAATTTTTCATTAGCTGAAAGGGAAGAGGCAGATTTGGAGGCTTTTTAGAGTGCACAAGACAAGAAATGTGGATGCTACAGAAGTTTAAGAGTAAAATTATTTGCTGCAAATCAATTCTCCCATGAGATTAAGTTAACACAACACTATCTATTACACATCTGAGCTAAAAAAAAAAAAAAAAAAAAAAAAAAAAAGAGACTTTTTTGATCATAAAACAGCCCAACAAGACAGTTTGGTTGTTTTAGTAGCTGTGGTGGGTGGATGCATACCTGTATGACTCTCAACAGAAAGGTCAAGGATCCAACCCCCAGCTTCTTCAGCCACATGGTGTCCTTTAGTTAAATGCTTGACCCCAATTTAATCCCACTGCTGTGTCAGCGTGAGAATGCTTATAAATCAGATTAATTATAACTGGTGAACACTTTACATAGCAGCCTGCACCATCAGTGTGTAAATGTACAGGTAGAGGGAATAAGTGTGACCCGCTGTGTAAAGAGCGCTTTCTCAGATGACTATATACTAAGTGCTTTTCAGCTAAAGTTCATTTACCATTTTACCATGAAGTTTGCTGTAATGTCCCTAGTGCTTAAGCATGAGAATAATCATTAGACAAACCACAAAAATCTCAATTCTAAGCAGGTGTATTTTAGCGATTTACAATCTTATCAGTATTGGAAGATATTAGCATGAAAAGTAAATTATCAGTATAAGCAGATCAGAAAAATTCCTGCCAATATATACAACTGATATATCAGCTGTGAATATCGGCTGTAGTCTACAAATAAGTTTATGGAGTTTTAGGCAGGACCAACACACCTCTGTCAGCTAAAGTCTTTTTCTTTGTTCATCCTCAGTCTCTAAACTTTAAAGTGTGTTGTAAGGTCTGACGTTTTAGTTCTACACTACATTTACATTAACTTGACACACCAGATAGATTGTTTCATTTATCCATATCACATTCATATGGAAACCTCCCATAGAAAGTGTCTGGTCAGGGAAGGACTTTTTAAAAATATTTTGGAACGTGAATGGATGAACTGTCTATCACATTCATTATGGGCCAACCAGAGAGACAAAACAAAATGAGGTAGTAGGCATACGCAGCCCTGGTAGGAGCTTGAGCTCGGCGGGCAGTAGCAGTCGTAGTTTACCGTCAGTGGAACTTGTTGGTGGATAAAACTCATGCCAGTTGAGAGAAGTGCAAAAACATATTCTCCGGCAAGAAAAGCTTTCACCGCTGCTCTTCGCTCTTTATTCAGTAAATGTGGCTCACTTCTGATAAAACTGTTGCTATACAATAGCTACATTCAAGTTAACCACTACACCAGCAGGTACCATTGTAAATACTGGCAACTAAACCCTGCCTATAACTACCGAAAACTCATGCCAAAGCAGGTTAAGAATGTGATCAGGTTCTAAAAAACTGCTGCTTTTCAAGAGCTACAGCCAAGCTTAACACCAGTATTGGGGGTAACACATTACAAAGTAATCCGTTAGAATACTCAGATTACTTTTTGTTGTAACAAGTAACATAACACATTAATTTTACAATTCAAGTGATCCATTATTAGTTACATTTTTATAAAGTCATCCGTTACTGAAAGGAAAATCCCCAGTTTCCTTTAATCTTCCGTAGCTTCAAAAAGCGAGAAGGACAAACAGAAGCTCCTCTAAGCATCTGCACTGTTTGTCCTTCACATTGGCACATAGTGCTATGCCAGCAGAAGGTAAACATTCTGTGCAAATCGCACCACTAGCTTGTTGAGCCAGTGAGATGACAGAGAGGACAGCATGACACTGTGGAATCATCCCCGTTATGTTGGATTTTTGGATAAAAGGGACAAGAACAGCATCATGGTGAAACACAAGTTTAAAAGCTCTGTTTGCTTTCATTGAATCAGCTGTGCAGCCAGTTCAATCACGCGCTGTTATCACGCACAGCGTTTGAGTTATTCTGTATGACCCTGCTCTGCTTGTTGTTAGACTGTGAGCATGTTAAAGAGCTGTAGAGGTTTTCATGTCTGTCAGTAGTGTTATCATGCAGATTATGGGCTGTAAATTACACTGTACATTGGCATTAGAGTCTGCTTATTTAACTGCAGACATGTGGTCATTATATGTTGTTTTTAGAACCAACGAGTGGAACGAATAGCTAAAGGGCTTTAATATTTTGTCACACAAAGTACTCTAACGTGTTATTTTGCATTAGGTAAAGTAGTGACCTAACAAGTTAGTTTCAAAAGTACCCCTACCCAACACTGGCTATCAGCTTAAATGAAATTGAAAATATATGAATATCTGATACTAGCAAAGTCTCTAGCTTGTTTATTTAATATCCTGTCAAAATTGTCTCTTATCGTGAGATGCTGGTAGCCTTGTGGTAATATCCAAGCACCCCATGTGCAGAGTCTGTTCTCCTCAAAGAGGACGGCCTGGGTTCAGCTTGTGGCTCCTTCCCAACGTCATTTCCCACGCTCTCTCTCTCCTTACCAAGTTCCTGACTCTATCCCATGCCATATCCACTAACAAGGGGAAAAGAAAAAAAATGTTTGAAAAAACAAGATATCGTCAGCTATCCAAGTTACTGGACCTAACACAAGTTGCCACAGTTATATTTAACTGACCAGACATAATAAACATGACAATATATCACACATACACCAAACGCACACCACAACATAAATACCTGATTTAAAAAATGCCATTATTGCTAGTAAAACTTTAGCTAGCCAAAGGATGCTAACGTTAGCTAGCACATTAGCATGCTAGTACATTAGCACGCTAGCACATTTGTGGTACCAAATCATTACATACTCAACAAATATTACTGATGGCAAAACATGTATGATTGTCATCTGTTTATTCTGGTGACACAATAGCCAGGACGTGTATGAGGTGTGTTGAGAGTGAGAAGTGTCCATTGTTCCACACGGACTCAGTTCTGGGAATGTGCCATTAGTATACTGCTTTTTTGCATTATTCTGCTTGTTAATGCATTTTGTGCACCTCTGCACTGAAAACATTATGTAATTGATAGAGTAGTATGTGAGTGGAAACACACCTAGTCACATTTGATCATAGTAACTAGTAACTACTAATTGCCCAGCACAGATTATATGGAAGCAGAAAGTTTCTGCAAGACTTACAGTTCAGAAAACACCTTTATTAGACCTAACTGAAATGCAGTGTTCTAATAAAAGTGTTCTCTGAACTACAAGTCTTGTGAGAGCTTTCTTTTTCCTTCAAGTCTGTATTCATTCTCCATGCACCATGACTGTTGGTGAAGTTGTGCCAGAATTGCCTCTTCTGCATCACTAATTATAATATAGCACGTTCACCTCTAACAAAGTCCAGATAAACATCTAATCTCAGGAAATAAAGGACAGAAAAATCAGGCCTGATCTGTTAGTAGTAAGAAAAAAAAATACCAATGCAGCAAGCAAATTTTACTTGTTGAAAGGCTTGAAATACAATTTATAAACTAATTTACAAAGACTTTCAAAAGTAAACTTTGCTTGCTGTCTTGGCAGATATTTCTACTTAGCTTGAGCAAACCAAGCCATTTTTGTTTTATACTCTGATGTTGGACACATGGGGTGACTGTGACTTGAAAAAAGTGTAACTGGATTTTGTTTATGATTATTATTTTACAAACTAAAAAATGTGAGGAATACACATTCATGAATCTCATTCCTCATAATTCATGCCCCCAACCCCAAAGGACAAAACAGACAATCAAGGCCAGCAAACCACACCCAAAAACACACCAACAAAACTAGTGCATTCAGATCCCACTGTTGTCACCTTGTTTATGTCTGTTGAGAACTACTATGTCTAGCAAGTGGAATAAATATGAAAGCAGGTCTGTAAATCTTGCCTTGCTGGCAGCTGGAAGTGCATAGCTTTAAACTGGAATTTATCCAGCCCCCCAGCAATAGTCCATTGGTGAAATAAACTCTCATACTACCTTGTCAAGGATAATATTTACAACAAGAATAAAAGCAGAAGCTTAGACTTTTTGGAATATATGGCAATCTCATTTAGAGTTTGAGTTTAGAAACTTTTTATACTAATGGAAAATGATTATTCTTGACAAAAAACTAAACAAATGCACTTGCTAGGGTTTGGGTGTTTGCAGTGCATCTTTTCTCATCTTGTATACATGCTTCTTATGAGGATTTCAGTGTGCATAACAGTAAACAAAAAGCCACACAAAGGTCAGAAGACACTTCCTGCCTCTCAACTTGTTTTTCATCCCACAAGAATGTACTCGCTCACTCACACAGCAGTCTCCAAATCATGACGCATACTTAGAGCACAATCTGTTGGACAGACTGGGGTAGTGCAGCTAAAGAGAATGGTTGAAATCACAGCTGAGAATAACTGACACATGCACATCTTTGTTTTGGATCCCAATGCAAAGCAGAATGGTTTACATTTAATAAGCTTGTAAATTAGCAAAGATGGCATATCTCATCTCCCTAAAGTGTACCTTAGAGTATATGTTAACTTACATTATTGGTGGTTCTGTCCGGGTTTATGGATGGGTTTCTGCATTGTAGATAATAAACAGCAGAAATAAAGCAAGGCACAATAGATCAGCTGCACTCATAACTTCAGAATACATTTGCACAATAATGCTGACTTGGCAATTCATGCCAACACCTTTGCTTCAAGGTTGGCTTCCGAAGCTTCACGGTCCAGCTTCTTGAATGAGCTCACTGCTTTCTTTTTCCAACCATTGATTATGCACAGGGTGCTCATAAATGCCAGCCCGGCCAGTATTTTAATGATGTATCACTGGTCGCTGGGTACTGTAAAGTTTTGTTGTGCATTATTCATAATACCTCCTTTTTATTCAGCCTGCCATTGTGAAGCTTGTAAAAGAAAAAAATGAAATTTCAGACAAGTAACAAAAAACAAACACTAAAACTCCGGCTTGGTTCCTTTCACTGAAGACTGTATGTGAATCTGTTAAATTAAACAACGCAAATACAACTTGTATGCATTCAGTTTAAGGATTAGGCAAGCAAGAGCTGCAGGTAGGCCAACTTTGATCAATCTGCTAAGAGTCAGTTTGGCGTCATTTGCAGTACTCATGCTAAAGTAAACTAATCGACTGCTGCTTCAGCATACCATTAGGGTATCGCTAGCTAAGACAGGGAACTGCAGGGTGACTTATGTCAACATAAGATCTAAAACAACATAAGATACGACTTGACGCAATGTGATATATGATATCTGAAAAAGGGAGGTTAAGATTTAACTTTAACTGCCAAAAACTAATTCATTAGAGTATAAAAACTTGTGAAAAATAAAAACGACAACTTACAGTGTGTTATAAAGTCATGACCGGGTAAGGGTGAAAATAAACAGTGTTTTAAAATGGTAAATAAAATAAAAGTACATTAAGTAACAGAGTAAGCTCAGTGAGCCAGCAAAGGCATTGTAGACAGTATTAGAGGTTAAGACACAGACCCAGGCAAACTCCAGGTAGGTACTCTTGTGAGGCCTGGATGTTGACTGATGGCCAGAGGCACTGACTGGACTCCTTTGTGACAAGTTCTCTATAGCGCATCTTTGGGTGTCACTGGCAAGACTGTGTGTCTAACGCGAACATTCTCAGTAGAGCAGATATGGAAATGGTCAGCTGGCTGATACAGTGAACATCAGCTGCACTTTTTATGGCACCTGGTGTGTTTTTCTGGGCCTGATCCAGGTCACTGTATACAGGGTGCCCAGGACCCAGTGGAGTTAGGAGGATACCTGGAGAGATGGGGCGTAGGCCTGGAGGATGGCCAGAGCAGTACAGGACCAAGGTTGACGTGGCGAAGTGCTGAAACCGGCATATGCTCCCATGTAAAACTATAAAGGATCTACACCATGGTCAACCGAATCTAGTGCCACCACCATTTAGCTTCCACCTCCTTTTTTGCACTCTTACCATCCCTCTTCCATAAGTCTTCCTTTCTTTTTTTTTTAAGATTTATTTTTGGGCATTTTTGTGCCTTTATTAGATAGAGGAGAACAGTGGATAGAGTCAGAAACAGGGTCAAGAGTGGGGGAGAGACATGCGGTAAAGGGCCTCAGGCCGGATTCAAACCCGGGCCGCCCGCATACATGGGGAGCGCCTTTAACCACTAGGCCACCTGCTCCCTGATAAGTCTTCCTTTCTAATGTGACCAACAAATTGTAAAAATAGTTTTAGCACAAAAAAAAACACACACACCTGGTGTAAGCTGGACTAGCAGAAAAGTCTGCATGTTTGGCAATGATGGTGTTTATAGTCCCTGACAAATTCTGTAGTCTTAGCCACAGCACACTTAAAAACCTTCAAAGTTTGGGGAAAAAAAGGGGGCGCTGCTCTTGTGGGAAGTCAGCAGGCCAGGTTAATGGCCATTGATAACAGGCAGGTCCTGAGGAGGGCTAATGCTATACCCGATTGTCCAAATCATCCGCTTTACACCAAGTTGGAGCTTTAGTTCTTAGGTCGTTGTTTTGGGGCTCCCATGAGGAAGACAAAAAGACTCTAGGTCTCATTTATCAATCTCTCTGCAATTAATATTCATAATGACAATTAGGCCTTAGGTTGCTCTTGTTCTTCTTGCACTATTATTGCTCATTTGCTCATCTTCACATTGCACTTTACATTACTTGGTAGTAATTTTTTCCATTCCAGTACGAGCTTTGGACTGATTTTTTATTGCTGAGTTTAGTGTGTTGTTCTTTATATTGTGTTATATTTATTATGTCTGACTTAGGCTTTTTAATTGGGTCTTATTTCACTGCTGGTGTTGTCTTTTTGTGTGCTCCCATGAATCTGAAAAGAGGCTTCCAGATGTATTGTATAACAAGAAAAAATGGTTAAAATCTCTTAAGCTTGAGCTTACCACAGGCCTTGTTAAGGGCATCCAACTGAAATATTCATTCAACAAATCCCATAGAGTTTGAGACGAACAAACTGGAAGTAGTAAAATGCAAACCTATTCCTAGGTTTTAGGACTCATTACTGCTCTACTCAATATGGCATAATATTAATAAGAAGTGGCACTACACTTAAAGGAACAATGCAAACTGATATGAACATTATAGAGTCCAGTATAAAAAAGGAATACTGCATTTGATAGATTACTGCTGTAACATTAATATTATGGTTCAGTGATTCCATGATAAATGATCAATTGTTTTTCTTCTTTCAGATCTTGCCACATTGTCACCACACTCAAATGGAACTGAGGCACACCTGATCCAAACAACAAGCAACACCTTAACCACATCATCAACCACTGAGCTCCAAGCCATCAGCACCACTTTACCATGGACCACGAGTAATTTAACAGCCAATAATTCCCATCCCAACAATGTTACAACCCCGTACACAATTGACACACATATCACAGTCACGTCAACCTCAGGCCTATATGACTTTACCAATTCCAGTTATCAGGAGTTAAACCAGACTCACAGTTTAAGCACATCCACTTCAGAGGCCAGAAACCTGTCACCAACATTAAATTATAGCAACATTTCCTTCAGCCCAACACAGGAGACCAGGAATGAATCTAACAGGGGCACGACGGTAGACACTGGACACACTGGTGCAACCCCAACTCAGAGCACTGGAAATGAAACAGTGGTCACTGAGGATGAAGGTAATATTAACCACATATTTCACAGGTTATGAATCCATGAATCCCATAAAAGCAACACCAGATAGGATATATGATAGAATTTTTAAAAAGCTTATGGAGGTAGAGGTTACAGTACAATAATTCCAGTGATGTATTTAGTATTTTGGGTCTTTTCCTTTTCCTCCAGCATCTCTTTGTTTGCCTGACAGTGAGGTTTAAGTGAAGCTTTTAGATTGTTTTGGGCAACTTTATTTGCTCCTAGTATTGCTATTACTGGCTAAGTTTTGTTTTTGGCCCACAAGGTGATGTGAACAGCAGTAGCACTGGAAAAAGCACAATAAAAGCTTTTTAAAAAGGAGAAAATAGATACAGAAAACAGCTACATTTTCAAGACTTAACTACACAGAGCTACACAGCTGAATATGAGCTTAGGTTTTTTCACCTTTAGCATCTTCCCTACATATGGAGGCTGCATGGACTCAATATTCTTGGCCTTGGGTTAAATTGCTTTTCACAGTAAAACTAGTGTTAAAAGGAGTTTTAAATTATAGGTTTGGAGTCTAAGGAGGTAAGTGGAGAGACAAAAAGTTTCACATCTTTATCTGTTTAAATCTGCCAGGTTTTGCAAAAGTTAGCTGATCTATAGCTTGGAAAAACTTTTTTAGCAAATGTTGTTCTCCAAAATGACACTTCCCTCCTCTCTGAATAAACTTAGAAACTGAAGGCGTCCGGAGTCATCTGTTGTCGGTGTTAATAATCGTTCTATTTCTGGTCCTGATCATTGTGGCTGTCTTTCTCTACAGGAGACATATCATAAAGCAGAGGTAAAAAAAAAACCTGTGTTTATCCACTCAGCCATTCTGTCTACCTGCTGGTATTTATTCAGGGTCATGCACCCGGTGATAAGGAAATGCATAAAAAAATCAATGAGTCAGAAAATGCAGAAGAACTATAAAATCTGCATCCTTCCTGGATGCAGCTAACTGCATCTGGCCACCAGTCGATAACTATTCTCTCTCTCTTTCTCTCCATCTCTCTAGGATGGATCTGCCTCCTCCGTTCAAACCCCCTCCTCCTCCTGTCAAGTACACGGCAGCAAGACGTGACATTTACACACAGCCTTACCCCACCTCTAGGTGTAACTCTGTGACTGAACATGCAGATGTGAAACAAAACTATGTTGTCTAATGCCAATGACATAATGATAAAAACAAGGAATGATTGAATGTAGCAATGTGTGATTATAGTGAGAGCTGTCTCTTCTTGAAGTTACATGAATAATTGTAATAAAGTTTGTTGTACTCAGTTGTGGTTGGGCAAACACAGTTGCAGGCAACTGTGCAAATGTGGTCTATGTCTATCTGGAGGAATTCTGTGCTATTGTGTATAAACTGTTTTTTTTCCTTTAATTCTTTTTTTTTTTTTTTTTTTGACAAAATTTGAAAAAAATAAAAAATAAAGAAAATAGTTCAATTTGACTCTTTGAATTAAAAGAACAACAACAACACTCTAGGATTTGGAGGCAAAGGTTCAGGGACCTCAGACCAAATGCCTAATGTTTGGATGTAAAATTTTGTTCAAAATAAATGAGGAAAGGCTCCCAAACTTTAAGAAATACCTTTGTTTAGCCCCTAGTGGAGTATCTGAGCTTCTCAAGTTTGAGGTGAGACATCACACTCTCCACCTACTTCCTGTGCAATGATGATTTGGTAGATTTCTAGTTAATCAAGACTGAATGACATGCTAATAATGACAGAAAGGCTAAGGCACTGCATTGTGCACCAGTAAGTGCAAGCCCTCCAGAGACTACTCCAAACAATGCAATGACTAGGTCTGGATGTATCTCCTTATTACAAACAGTAGAGAACGTTTCAGAGATGGCCAACCAAAATGAAACCAGATGTGGGCAGCTCCAAAAAGAACGGTAAACCATGGCTTCATCCTGATGGCAATGGGAGCAAGTCTTTTCTAATCCTGGGAACATCTTTGCTAGTCTGCTTCTACAAAAATGAAGTCTTTGTATTACCTTTAAGTGTAATAAACTGTATCTTATGCATATTGATGAAGAGTGAATTTTTGAAATGGCAGACTTTCATCTGAAATTTCAGTCCCAAAATCCTTGGCCCACTGTTCCTTAAGGTAAGTCAAAGAAGGAGCTGTCATTTTCTTGAATAAAACTGTATACTTTAGATATCAGACCAGGTTGTTGAGGGTCCAAGACAAGAAAATCATCTATCTGACTCTGTACTGGTGTTGATGGAAAGGGTACAAACAGCTTCTTGACAAAATAACACACCTGGAGATATCTATAAAAATGTGAATGTGGGATGCCATACTGTTGAGTTATTTTTTCAAAAGTGACAAAATTATTGGCTTGGTAAAGATCTCTTACACACCTTAAGCCTTTCCTGAACTACAGCTGAAAGGCAGAGTCCAGGAGAGACGGCGGAAGCAGGCATTACCTGTAATAGGCATTTGAGGCATTACCTTTGTGTTTTTAAAATGGGACCTAAACTGAGACCAAGTTTTCAGTGTACTAATCCCAATGGGATCTGTCAGGTTTTTCTTGCTGATAGGCAGTGGTGCACAGATCACAGACATTAAAGATACTGGGCTACATGAAGCCTGCTCCATCTCTGCCCATACTGGTCCATCACTATGGTGACAATATGCTACCCAGTGAACAATCTTATGAATATTGGAGGACGAATAATAGTGTACAAAATTTGGCAATGCCAAGCCCCCATGTGCCTTCTTTATTTCTAGATATGATTTCCTTATCCTTGGAATATATTTATTCCAGATAAAAGATGTGATACACCTATCAAATTCTTTGAAAAAAAGACTCTGTAATAAAAACAGGTATTGATTGAAAGAAAATCAAAAAGCGTAGCAATATAAACATTTTGGCTGTATTTACTAAAATTGTTACAATAATCTCTTAAAACGGGGGACTCTGCCCAGTGGACTGTTGGTTGAGCCCTGCATGAAACTGAAAGTGTTAAATAACAAAACTGTAGCAGTGTTTGTCATGAAATGGGCTGCTTCCGCGTTCTAAGATGGAAACCAGATTAGCCGGGCCCAGAACGCAACAAAATAATAACGACCAAGAGTCATACTCCATACAACTGGAGAATGCAGAAAACTGCAGCCAAAGTAAACCGCACATCTAAATATATTAAGTGTTTACTTCATGTTTTGTATGTAAATTATTTAGGTACTTTAAGTAGCTTGACATATGCAACTAACCAGCTCACATTCATCCAAAATGTCTTAATGCCAAAACATACCATGACCAGAAACGCTGACCAATGTCAACTGTGTTTACTGTTATTTACATCAAGACAACACCCGACCATCCAAAACCCATAAAAGAGATATTGACAATAACATGCTAGTCAGTAGGTTTTATTTGAGCAGGGCGAATATAGGAGCCCATGACATCACCAGTCTTGGTGGGGAATTACCCCACCCCCCTGAGGCTACAATGTTATAAAATCCTGGAGCAGTTCATCTCAGTAAAGTCTGTTGTTAGTTGATATCACTGCCTTTATTGAAAGTTAACAGCCAGCTACATGCTTTTTTTTGTTCATCGCGAAGACAGTTTCCCAAATCTGGCCCTTCAGGTCATCTAAAATATCTTAATGGAGAGATTAGTGCCAGAAAACAGTCAATTCTGAGACATTAATGCTACCTGGGAAGAGTTTGCTGGGTCACAAGTAGACTTACAGAGATAAATATAAGAAAATAAAATCTAAGTGTCTTTGCAGATGTCTGATTAAAGCCAAGTGAATGGCAGTGGCTCAGTAATTATACTTTGTGAATGTTAAGCTTTATAGCAAAGCATTTGCATTGAAATTCCCAGTTTATGAAACAAAAATAGGGCAAACAAAATGTAAATATTTCAATCTTGTGTTATGGTTGTCTCAAATGGGGCCACAGCATACTGAAGTTTGGGAAAGGCTGGTGTAGATAGTTGTTGGAGACTTATGGTAAACAAGTTTTACCCAGCAAACTTTAAATATGACTTCATTTGTTTTGGAATTTCTCAAAAGAGTTCCTAATTAAATAAAAAAAAAAAAACTTAGAATGCTGCCAAAGTCTCAGCATTTTTCTTCAGTTCTGAATCTCACAATACCGGTTTCTGATGCTAATGATTTCTTCTTTTGATTTACAAGTAGAAAACAGCTTTGAGGAGTGAAGATATATTTTTCAGATATGATGAACTTTTTGTTTTTCATAAATTACTAATGAATCAAACAATATTAGAATGGGGACTCATCTCTAGCAAGAACTGGCAAATCTTTTGGATTGAAAAAGTCTTTTTGAGCATTCACATATGTCTGCATAGAACAAGGCAATAAGAAATGTATGGTGTATTAACTAAAGATTTTTTTCTACCTGAAAGGTACAACTTCCTCTTTGCGGTTAGGTGCTGATAAAGTTTTTTTTTCTTTTTTGTTAGTTTTATTATTATCGACTAATTCATTTTGTATCTTTCATTTCCTGTGTGTTGTTGTGTTTATATCATTTTGGCTCCTTACAAACACAGTTTCAGACTTTCTTTTAGACATACATGTTTTTTTTGTTTTGTTTTGTTTTTTAATTCCACCACCCCCCCTTCACACACACACACCCACACCCACACACACCGACCAAAAAAAAAAAAAAACTCCTGATCAAACACCTCTGAACATGATGTTCTACTTTACCAATGTACTACTGTAGCATGTCATTGTCTTGTCTTGATGTTTTGTGTTTCCTGTTCACTATTCTGTCGCTACTTTCTTGTAATGTTTTTTCACGAATAAAAAACAAAAAACAAAATTTAAAAATAAATTAATAATGAGACAAACAATATTAGAATGGGGACTCATCTCTAGCAAGAACTAGCAAATCTGTCAGATTGAAAAAGTCTTTTTGAGCATTCACATATGTCTGCATAGAACAAGGCAATAAGAAATGTATGGTGTATTAACTAAAGATTTTTTTTCTACCTGAAAGGCACAACTTCCTCTTCGCTGTTAGGTGCTGATAAAGTTTAAATAAACTCTTAAGTTTGTACGAAAGACCACGAATGTCCACATGGACCATAGGGTGTCACTAAAGTTTACCAAGCGGGGCTTTAACCACAGACCACATGGGCTAAATGGCTAACAAATAAATCAACCGCTGTACAACATCAAACACACATAGTAAATTGATTTTTTTCACAAAGCAGCAGTTCATTTCTTCATACTAGTTTGTGAACTTTGATCCATACTGAATGGTTTAAATTAAATGAACTTGTTTGGTTTCTGTATAAAAATGTTTCCACCCACACTGAACAGACAGACACATTCACAAGTACTTTAAACTCTACCAAAGGAATTGAAGACAGCTCAAGTTTTTTTCTAACTATTTTCCAACCACAGAACCAAAACCGCAGAGTACTGTGTGTTTGTGAGACATAGAGTTGCTAGTTATTCATAGGACTGAGGCCTTGTTCACACAGACATTTTCTTTAAATAAATAAATAAAGATCTGTTGTACTGTACTCAAACCAAATCTACATTTATGTTTGTTATCCATAGCCCTGTGGAGACGGAAATGATTTTGAGAACTGGAAAGATTGTCAAGACAAGTATAAAATCAAGATACAGTTTACATTTAGGTCAGGTTTCAGGTTCAAGTTCAACATTTTGCTTGTAAATATGAGATAAGATTATAAAGTTTGTTGATTTAGTCTCGGGTGTTTTATATTTTGAGGGAAATGAGAAAATACTTTCCCTCTTAAGGGAGGTTTTTTTGGTTTCTCTTTATTTATTTATTTATTTATTTATTTTAATTTAAGTACACACCACTAGCAGAGATCCTCCTAAGCTTTTAATGGCAGGAAGGTTATCCACATGCAAAATAGAATAATACATTATAATGAGAGTGTGCCTCAGAATGAGGTTACAATACTTCCTGTTTGTAACTGAAGTGCAGCATGTATTCAAAGTGCTGTGATAAGAAGGCAGAGGTAACCAAAGCAAGGTAAAAATAGACCAGAGTGTAGCACACCTCGCTGACTTTACACCGTGATGCCCAGAGAGTGATCGAGTCAGACACACAGCAACAAGTTTTGGAATATGGGAGGTAAGATCTGTACAACTTTTGTGATTTCACATTCAGCTTTTATTTTCAATCTTGGATGTAATTTTTCCCCATTGTGCTTGTAGACATCTCTCTAAATGTTATTTTGCTCAATAAGGCTTGATCCTATTTGAAAACAGAAAGAAAAGGGAGATGTAATGGCATGTAATTGTGTTTATTGTAGAGCTGTATCCGGACAAAACCTACAAACATGCCATGTGTACCACTTGTCGTTTCTATTGCACCCACTCTTTTTGTAAAGTTAAGGTACACTTTTATGCCACATGGGTAAGAATAAATTTGACACGACTTCTGAGTGAGCATTATTTACATTCAAATGATAGTAAATAAAAATCACAAATCCACCTTCATTCTGTTTTACTACAAAAGGAATTATTTGATGTCATGTATAAGGTACCACATGGTCGATACACACAACTTTAAAACGGATGTTACAGTCTTAAATGTCTGCAGCTCTCTTTTTGGTTTCTTGGATTATTTTAATCTTAAAGGTCAGGACTTAAAGTCCTCAATTTTTTTGAAACATTACATTTTATTGTCATTTGTCACTGGTGATGATGACCAAAGCTTTAGTTTTTCTGCATATTCTTCAGATGCAACAGGGGGGAATTACAAATAGTAAGAATATTGAAGATGTTGAATAAGATTTTTTAATCCAAAATCTAACTTTGAAATAGGTAGGACATTTTTTAAATGTTGGGAGGATAAAAAGTTGTTTTTTCATGTTTGTCTTTTAGACTGCTTCCATGAGCTGGTCGGGTTGGTGCTGCTCTTACTGGCCTTGTTGATCTCTTTATGTCTCAATGTCTTCTTCTGCATTAGACACAGAGCCACGCTGTGCAAAGGTACTTCTATAAATTCAAGTTATTTAAGAATTTCTTTCGTGTGGTCACAACTAGTTCTTCACAATGTCTACTTTTCACATCCAGACAAAGACGAGTGCTGCTACCCAAACATTTATGAGCCAGAAAGGTTTGTTTTTTCTTTAACTGGGGCTTAAACATACATGAATTATTCAGTCAAAAATCTTTTTGAATAATCAAAGTTATTGAATATTTTTTGCTTATTAACAAATGCACCTGTTGTTGTGAAATCTTACATGTGATTGTTGCTCTACATCTTGCAGTTTGTCACATAGTGAAGGGCAATATTTTCATAACATAAACCACCATGAGCAGCAGGAAAATTCCGGCAATCATCAGGAACAACAGGAAAATCCAATCTATGGAAACATCATTAACGACAGACGTGGTGAGCTCAGGCATGCTTTCTTTCACCTTAGAAACACTAAAAGGGGATTTTTGTTCATCTTATAAAGCTACGGCATAAATAAGGTTAAAGAAAGCTTTTTTGGAACGAGGTATATTGCATGTGGCCGCTCTGCAGAATAAAACGTTTCTATATTTACATGGCTTATTTAATCCTCGTTTTAGACAGTAATTTTACGCTAATGCCACATGGCTATATTAAGAAATAATTTAAGTGTGAATAAAAGTAGCGTTCTTTCAAATTATCTGAAAGCCATTTATACAGCTATGGAAATAATTAAGTGGCAATTGCATAAGGCTGTTTATTTCTCTGGTTTTTAAGGGTTTGTGTTAGGATATAATATATATACTTGTTTTATGTACAAACTTTTTTTCACAACCTCCAAATTAAATATTCTCATTCAGGTCTTTTATTAGCGAAAAATGACAACTGGTTAAGGATAACAAAAGATGCCGTATTTTTCAGACCAAAGTTCATCTTTACTTTTAAACAGCAGAATACTGTTTTAACTAAAAAATAGCTAAGAAATCAATATCTGGTGCCATAACCAATGTTTTTAATAACGGATCACATGCATCTTGGCATGCCTGATTTAAATTCATCTGACACTGGAGGAGAATTGCTTCTAAGCCTCTAGACATTAAAGAAAATTTAAGGCCTCTAAATTTTTTTCTTCTATACATTTACATAATGTTCTGATGACTTTATTATCCCCTCTTTTAATCCTTTAAAGTCTAATACCTCAAATAATAGCCAGAAAATTCTCTATTTTTTGGAACTGAGACGTTTATTCAATCTTCTTAAAAAAGAAAAATTGCCACAAAATTTCACTTTTTTTTTTTGTATTACATGAGCTATTTTTGGAAAGTGATAATTCACTCGAGGGCATTTTTTATGGTTTATCAGATTGTAAACAAAAACTTTCCAAGAAATGTTTTGATCATGTTGATTAGATAAAAGTCTTAGAAAACTGTGTATTAAATATGATCCAATGTTTAAAGGGTTAAATCCTTTGTTTTCATGTTCTGGCTGCCTGTGTTGATTTGAATCAATAGGGAAGCATTTACAAATGTATTTTCTTTCTTATTTATTTGATATACACTATGCAATTTAACTATGGATTAAAGATTACATACAGAGGTTTAATCAGGAATAATCTCTTGATATACTTAAAGGGGACATATTTTACCCTTTTAAGACAAGTTTATCTTGGTCTCAGAGGTCCTCAAAACATGCCTGTGAAGTTTGTTGCTGAAAAAAACCACTCCAGTATTGGATTTTTGCATGTCTTAAAACTAGGGATGTGACAAGATCTCGCACGAGATCAAAACGTCACGAGATGTCTTGTCGAGGTGAAAATCCTCCGGCGGGATCAATATTGCCCAGACAAGAGGAGCAGCAGCTCTCCTGACAAGAAAATACCAAACTGGGAGTTATTAAAGTTCACAAAGATGCCCTGGACACTTTAAAATTGGTTTGACAGCTAATGAAGAAACTGAGCTGATCCGTGACCCATTCAGATCACGCTCCATCCCCCGCCCCCTCCTCCGCGTGCACTACTCGGGGCCATACACTGTAAGACAAAATTAGTTGAGCTTTCTTAAAAAAATATGGAAACCAGTTGCCTCAAAAATAACAAGTAAACTACACTTGACTGTTGTGAGTTTAAAAAATGTGTTTGTTTTCAGTGTGCAGTACTTGTTCTACATGAACTATTTAAGTATTCACTACTAGTTTAAACTCAATTAATTTAAGTTCTCAAAACTGAGATTCAAATGTTAATTTAAGTTTACAGGACTTCGGCTAAATCATCTACTTTGAATGTGCAATACTTAATTTTTTTTAGTGCCCTGTAAACACCAATAAGTTCATAGAACTCAAAATATCTGATTACCTTACCCTAGTAACTGATTACCTTAGAACATCAGATAGAACTCTCTGCTATCTTACCCCACCATTTGCAACAGTGGCTGTTGGTGATCCACTGAAAAAGCAGTTGCTATTTCTTTAATGTCAGCGTGCCATCCAACTTTCACTGACAGTCGCTCTCTATAGGCAGGACATCTTTAATTGAGGCAGCAACTTCACTCATGGTTCATTTTACTTATGTATTTTATTTCACCTTTATTTAACCAGGAGAAAACCTCAGTGAGATGAAAAATCTCTTTTTCAAAAGTGTCCTGGCCAAGACAGCTGCAGCAAACAGAGTGCATAAAGGTTTAGTGCCCAAAGACATTCTGGGAAAACTGCAGATTTGCCATAACTCAAATAATATGAGTTATAACAACAAATACTTAAATTGTTTGAGTACTGTTCACTTAAAACTAAAATGAGTTCTGTCAGCTCATAGAAATACAATTGAAATCACTGTTTTGGATTTTTAAGTTAACACAACTTAATTTTACCCCTTTTTTACTTAATTTGTTTAAACCAAGTAAACTAAAGTAAACTGAGTCCTTTAGCTGTTATGGCCAAGAAGTGCAAGTAACTTGTTTATGATAAGTATTTAGAACAGGTTACAAAGAACTGAGTAATTTCAACTCAATGTTTATGAGTAAAATGGATGTTGAGTTTTACAGTGTATATGATCCGCAAATGCCTAATAAGTTAATCATAACCGTTTGAAATGACTAAATGCTGCTGCTGGAAAGCTGTGCAGTCTCCGAAAGTTCGTGTATGCATGCAGACTCGCTCATAGTGTCATTATTTATGACTTTGTAACTTTGATTGCTGTGTCCTGTCTCCTTCTCTTCTAACCTTTTTTCAGTCACACATCTTAACACGAGTTGTGCAATGGGCTGTTGTGTACTGCAGGAGTAAACTTAGCAGAACAAACTGTCTGAGCACCTTAGAGTCCACTGTTAGCTCCATAAGTGAAGTTCTAGCTCCACTTAAAGACTCCTGTTTGTTGTCTGACAGCAGACAGAGCAGAGACACACTCGCTCACCAACACACACACATTAATACACACGCTCATCTGTGCATCGTGTCCAATACTGTCAAAGCTTTTATCAGAGAAAAAGATCACAAAACAATAATTAAAGCTATTTCTCTAAATTACTGTAAAAACAAACAAGCGTGTTATTGACAGAAATATTTCTTTTAAGTGTAAATTCGGATGTCCTCAAAGAGGATAAGAAATAGTTTGATTTTACTGATGCAGCTCTTTATATTTAGGTCTGTTGTAGATAGTTATTAAATTACTTTCAAAATAATCTAAATGCTTTAATTAGTATTATTATTATTGAAGCAATGGGTGCATAGTGTAGTAACATAAAGATATGGTAGAATATTAAAATGAAAGGTTTTATTTGAAGAGCTTTAAAATGTACAGTCTGAGTCAGAGTTAGGCAAGATAAACTGTGTGTAAGCACTGATAGTCTATTCAGTACAAGAGGAGTTAGTTTAAACATTTCTTAATAGACCTGAATGCTTTGCAATTAGGACTTTCAGCCATATGAAGGACATATTTTCCACTCATATTTTTTTTTCCAAAATTAAAAAAAGTGTAAAATCTTGTCTCGTCTTGTGGGCCAAAATCTCGTCTCGTGAGATAAGTGTCTCATCACCCCTCTCAGGAAATGGTTGTGGCACTGATGTTACAATGTTACAGACACTTTTATCCAAAGTTAAAGACCTAATTGGGATTCCAACCATCAATCTCCCAGACAAAAGTCAGCAGAATAACCAGCTGAGCTATCCAGCATCTCAACTGGCAACTGAGAGGAAGATCAGGAGGTGAGGGCGGAACTTTTTTCTGGGTGCTTACTCCCCATGTGACATCATGAGGGTAAAAGCTGAGAACGGCTTGTTTTAGAACATATTTTCTGAAAGGTGGAGGGGGGTGGGGAGATGTCCGGTATTTGAGGGGGTTGTGGACAGGCCAGGGGCACATATTTCTGTTAGAAAAGCCTGAAAAAGTGATTTTTGCATAAGTCCCCTTTAACCATTTTATTGCAAACTGGATATACAGTTTTAATTGGCTGAGAATGCTCTGCTCAGAAGATGTTCACTGAGTTAGTCAAGCAGCATGCTTTGACTTTCCTGGGTGAGCATGGCTAGAATCCCCCAATATGGACAGATACATTTATGACAATGCATACTGAATACAATAAAATTAGGTCAAAAGTAATTAATCCATAGCAGCATGAATCTTAATATGAGGGTGCAACAAGCTTTATGCTATAAAGGAGGAGGCTGGGGTGGAGGAGGTCAAGCTTTGCCAGCAGCAGCATGATGCATCAGCAAAAATGCCAGCAGGGATGGCGCGCCGGTAGTCGAGTGGTTAAGGCGCATGCCATATACGCAGGCGACCCAGGTTCGAATCCGGCCCGTGGCACTATTTCCTGCATGTCTCTCCCCGCTCTCTCCCCTATTTCTGACTTTATCCACTGTCCTATCAAATAAAGGCAAAAAGGCCAAAAATAAATCTAAAAAACAAACAAAAAAAAAAAATGCCAGCAGGGATTAGTGAAAATGACATCATATTTAAGTACACCACTGTGTTGAGAAAAAGAGCTGTGATTGGCTGTGGGAGCTGAAGAGCTATAATTTGAATCACCTGGTTGTCAGCTTATCACAACTGGTCGATGACTACCGTGTTCTGCATGAACTAATGCTAGGCTTCATGTGTTGCTTCCCCTTTAGGTTCTCAAGAGGTCTGCTATGAGATGATGACCATGCAACACACAAGGGATCGTACTCAGGTAAATTTTTGAGTGTGTGTTCACACTGGCAGGTATCAGCTGTACAATATCTCTTTGGAGGTTCCGTATTCTCTTGACTGTTGACTAATTGGAGTTTAGTATTTTTTTTTCCACCAGTTTGCTACATACGAGGTATGGCCATCAAAAAACTACACTAATGCTGTAATACAATTTTATTGAACATAAACATTTTTTCAGTGTCTTCCTCCTTCAATATACTCCCCTTCTGCATCAACACACAGCTGCATTCAGGTCATCCACTGATCAAAGCAGTGCAGTAGGTCTACTTTGGACAGTTTTCTCAGAACCTCTGGCGTTCTTTTCTTAACTTCTGACACCGACTGAAGCATGTTCCTTTGAGCACAGATTCGATCTTAGGAAAAATGAAAAAGTCACACCTAGCTAGATCAGGTGAATAGGGAGGGTGACCCAGCACTGATTTGTTATTAAGCCAGGAACTGCTTTCACAAGATGAAGTATTAAGAATGTCTTGATAAAGAATGAAACCATTTCCACAACTGTGCTCTCTTTCTTAAGATATTTTTCTCGCAGTTTTTCTAGAACCTGTTTGTAAAAGTGTTGATTCACCATTGACCCTCCTGGAATATCTCCTTTAAAACTATACCCTTAATGTCGAAGAAAACAATCAATATGACCCTAATTTGGACTTTCTGTTGTGCTTTCTTCATCCTTGGCAATGATGGTGTTTTCCAAGGCCTAAACTGCCATTTTGTCTAAGGATCATACTGGAAGATCTAGGTTTTGTCACATGGAAAAACTCCTTCTAAAAATATCAGATTTCAATTTTCTCCAAAATGTCTCGACAAATTTTCTTGCATTTTTCTTTTTTTTATCACAAGTCAGAAGTTTTGAAACAACTTTGGCACACACTTTTGTCAATTTAAAGTGAATTAAAGACGTCCCCTATCGGAAACTTACATCAGTTATACGTGAATACCCAGCCTTTAATAAGTAACACTCAGTGTGGCTGTGAACCACATAGTTTTGTCCTCATATGCACAGTCTCATTATTTATAGCCATACCTCATACTTCAAAATGGATGTTGTTTTATCGGCATTTACTGTAGCAGTATGTTTGAGTGAACTTTAGTTTCATTCTCTCGTGTAATGCAAACACCACTATGCTTTCCTGCATCTGTGGAAAAATGCTAACGATCCCACTGAATGATGTTTAAATTTTTTATTTCTATAATCAAGCTTGCAAACGTGATTTTGTCTGGATTGCATTAATAATTAAATCATCAAAACTCTTAAAAAGTTTGCAAAGTGAATATTGCATGCAATTGTAGTTTTGTGAGCTGCTAAAATTTTAAATCATAGCTATGACACAGATACCTGTAATGGATATTGGGTATCATGCCAATACCATGCATAAGTATTCATACTCAAACTTTTGTTATGCTTGGTATTATTCTGATGCTGGTATAATCCAGATATCTTAAAGTTTTGTCCCCACATTTGCACTGTTTCTATATTTACGCTGGTCTGTATTTATACACACATCCTGCCGACCACTTTAGAACAGCGCTGACAGATTTGCTTTCAATACGGAAAGCAGCTAAGCCTAAACCCATTGTGGTCTGAGAAACTGTGAACCAATGAGCACATTTAGGTTGAATATGTTCTAAAAATAAACCAAACATAGAGAAACACAAATCTGCAGCTACATGAAAAACAAGATATCCAAAATTTTGGCCCTTTTTTTTTTTTTTCTAAGAAGCAGACATTGGAAGCTGACCTGAATTATGCTTCACTGGATCTGAAGCTGGCAAAGAAGCACAAGAAGAGGCCTCGGCATAAGCATCAGGCACGCCACAGCCTTCAGGACCAGCTGACAGTCCACCCTGTGAATGCTTTTCTGGAGGTGGAGGCGGACATGGAGGCTCACCTTCCATCCAGAGACACCAGCACCATGGTGTCACACAGCAGCATCTACCTGAACAGTCAGCAAATAGCACAGGAAGCAGAGGAGATGGAGCGAGAGAGGGGAGGTGAAGTATGGGAGGGTATAAGAGGTGAGGAAGATCGGTTGAATACAGTGTGGAAAGGAGGGGGAGAGGGTGAGGAAAGAATGAATTTTAGTAATGGGGATGTTTGTGCAGTACTTTCAGAGGCAGAGCAAAGTTGCACAAATCATCTTGTTAGCACTTTTAACCATGATGATGGCCTAGAAGATTAGCTAGAGGTGAAAAACCTAAAAAGCCACTGAAAACCATTGCTATTATTGTAAAGATTTCATCACCAGTATTTAACAAGCGTTGCACAGTTGAGCAAATTCTGCTTTTAAGCAAAACAACTACCTTTTGATCTCTATGTATTGAGCAATAGAGGAACAAAAATGCACCTTTCTATTTAGATGATGTAATAAACCGAAGATTAAGAGGAAACTTGTGTGTACGTGTGTGACATTTAGAGGTCAAGGGCTGTATGGATGGAAATGTTTGATTTATTACAACAAAAGTGGAAAATTTAAAATCATCACAGGACATGGAAGATCTCAACCTATGACATCTCTTTTACAGATGTAAAGATACAGTAGGTGTCTCGTATAAAAAGTGTTATGAAAAATAAATCCTACATTGTCTCTCCATACTGTAGGAGACAGATGAGCTACTAGAAGCTATTATATTGAATAGATTAACTTATTTTAGCTAGTATTAATCTGCTTTCTTTAGGTGAAGTGAACATCTAGAACAGTAATTCTCAGCCTCAGCCTTTGATGCAAAATAGATATGTTTGGACCTTCCCGAAAATGGCCATCTTTACATCTTATGGCACAGTTTCTGACTGACTAACTAAAAAAGAAAGCAGGAAGAGGTCTTTATTTAACACATGTGAAGGTCAAAGTCAGCCAAGAGATATGAGGTACAGCTTTGTCCACAATATTTCTAAAATAAAAAACCCTCACAAATCCCACAATAAAGAAGAAGTTACAGCCTGCTGCTATAGCTACTGAGCCAACTGAGCTTAGAAGTGAACTCAGCGGTCAGGGGTGTGTGAACACTTACTGTTATCTGACAGTTTTTCAATAGCTGTCCATGGCCTACATCCTGTATGGATTAATCTCTGCCCTCGGGTGCTCAGAGCAAAATGCTGCAGACATGCACAGAAGAAACATAGACACAGAAACAGCAGGACAATCTTAGAAACTCGTTAAACTTCCTTTAAAGGAGAAGTGCAATACAAATTATTGAAAGCACTGTCAATAATCAATACTGCACCAGCCTCAACATTTCACCGGTTATTCACTGTATCTGCTGGTCAGATGAGCTGAATATTTTATTTAATAAAATGTCACTTTTCAAGTTTTCAGGGGTTTTTTTGCAATGGAAAAATGGTGGCAGCTGGCAAAAGTAAACTAATTTCCAGCTGGTTTTTAACTCTTTCCTGCTCTGCATACAGTAATTTTCTCATTCTAACACAAGTCATGCACAGCACTTACAGCAAAAGCATGTTTAAATGCTTCAGTGAGGCTTCGGTTTTATGAATTAGCAGGGGAGGAAAAAGTACAAGACTTATGCAATCAAGTAAAAGTACAGCTAGTATGGTTACAATTCACTTAAATAATAGTAAAAGTACTGGTCAGAGAAGCTACTACTGTCGAACAGTTTGGGAAAATAATCTACTTGCATATTTTTCTAATACTGTTTTTGTAATTTGACAAGCAATCATCTTTAAGTTCCACGTCTTCTGTAATTATAATAAACAGAAGCAAAAAATCATTCTAAACTAACACAAGATAAGATAGATTAAACATAAACTCTTCTTTCCTGTAGGCCAGGACTCCATGTTAGGATTACATGACATGTTGTGTGACTGTGACTGCATTCACAGTGGGAAATGTACTGATTTATTTAATGTAAAGTCTTCTTGTAATCATCAAGAAAACTCGGGCTGAACACTTTGAGAAACTATCTTACTGTGATTATTTTTGCTCACATTGCAGACGCAAGGTGAATTACTGCACTGAAGGGAATGATCATTTTATGTCATTCTCATTTCAAATAAGAGACATATTTACAAAAATAAGAAAAGTAAGATTGCTTTGCAAAATATTCTAGAAAAAAACAATGCTTCAGTGTTTGCCTAATGTGTAGAGCATAACAACTCTGCTGCAAAAGAATTGTACAAAACTGTTTTTTGTGCCACATGACAGGTCAAAGAAATACTGAAAATTCTGGGGTTTGAAGATTGCAGTGGGACATATTGTCATTTAATCTAAATTTGGATTAATTGCCTAGCCTGGGTAGCTACTGTGGGGTTTTACAGTAAAATGTTAAGTTTCCTTATTGGTAATAAAAACATGATACCAGTTTTTTCAGGTAAAGGCACACCTCTATAATTATGTAAAATACAACAGCTGTTTCAGAAAACATTCAGTTACTCTGATTAAAACTAAGTGTTGACCAATACTGGTTTGTCAGGGCCAACATCGATACCAATTATTAGTACTGCATTTGACCGAGGTGCCAAGATTTGAAATCCATATGCATTTTTTGTGTTTTATAGTTTGTCTTTAGTTATTGTTTGATTGTTCTTAAATTGTTTTTAGAAACAATTAAACAATTATTTTAGTGTTTGTACCTATTCATTGTTTTAATTGTTTTATCCTTGCGTTGTTTTGTCTATTATGTACAGCATTTTTTTTTTGGCTGTGGTTGTTTTATAGTGCTTTATAAATAAAGTTGAGTTGAGTTGTTATGAAAAACATAGTTGTGTGACATCAAGCTAGTCAGTGTCATCAATAATGGGCAAGGCTGATAATCGGTCTACCCTAGCAAAACCTACTTAAGAAGAAGTAAAATGACGGATTTTAAAAAGTACTTAAAATGTACACGTACCCCAAAAAACTACTCAACCACAGTAATTTGAGTAAATGTAATCAGTTACTTTCCAACTATGTCAATTAGTCATATGATTTGTCTTCCTATGTCTTTTATTTCACAGATTTCCCATTTCTTATATCCTTGTTCAGCTGCAGAGGTGGTATAGTTTTAACTGTAGATTTCTGGCTAGTGACCTAGTTGATTGCAGAAGGAATATTTTCAGATAAACTTTGGAAAAATGTAAAACATAAAAAGGCATTTAAGAGTGCCGTTTCAATATCCAGTATCAACAGGATGAGGCGAAATAACTGGAGAGGGACCCAACTGCAGTCAAGATGGCCGACATGGGCGTCACTATGCACCCAGTCCATGCCGGAAGTCCCAAGCGGAAGTTTCTTCTCCGTGCTGGACTCAGCTGCAAGTGTTTGTCAGTCTTTTTCGCGCCTAAGCCTAACCCTTGGTGCTGGATCTCAAATATATCACCTTCCCCACTGCCTTACCCTGAACCTAACCACTCGGGTTTTAATGCCTAAGCCTAACCTTAAATGTACGGACTTCTGGTTGATATTTATGGTATGGATTGGATGTATGTCGGCCATCTTGTCTGCATCAAGGTACTACTCTTGAGTAACTGACCCAAACTGAGTTGTTTTTTCTGAAATACCCCCTCAATGGACAGTCTTTGGAAGTTAATTTGAGGGTTATTGCCTGCATGTCTTGACATTAAATAAAGCAGAATAAGACTTTTTTTCTTTAAAGTTGGCTTCTTTTTACAGTTTGAACCAAAGTTGTAGTCTGTCCAAAGCCTCAAGGTTTATTTTAATTAAAGAAATCATACAATGAGTAATAAATTACAGCATCTTGTTCTTTTTAACTGCCTCTGGGAGAAAATGTAAAGGATTTATACATATTCCGAGCAATTGGAAATTACAGGTATGGATGACTCACCTGTGAGGGATCCAGACACTTGGTAAGCTAGCTGTTTCGCTTTTGTGTGTTGCAGCAGCTTTTAACATGAAACTGCCACGTAAATAACCACTTTCTAAATAATTCTTGTCTTACATTTGTTAATGTAAAGAAAACTGATTTTAAACAATAAGTAGCCTCACCTCAGCTTCTCGGAGGGCTCACCACTGAGAAGACAAGCCATGGATGCTAATATTTGCCTATATAATTTATGCTAGGTCAGTGAGCCGTTGGGACATTAAGGTTTATGAGCGAGGCTAATTGTAACATATCATGTTCAAAATGAACATATCAGGAATTAAACACAAAACATTTGTGAATTCAGTCAACACGACTTCAATTAAACAGAGTAAACAACATGTTATTAATGTACCAACTGCAGTCCTCAATCGGAAACGGCTAACATCCTCAATAACCTAAACTTTTTAATGGCGTTAAAAGCTGTCGAACACGGGCTGCTAAAAATGACTACGTAACTGGACACTTAACGTCAAATATAAATGTATATTTATGTATTTCAAGAGTAATAAATAGACGGAAACTACTGCTAAAATTAGTTAAAAAGGAACACATAAACAAATATAATAATACCGTTTTAAAAAGCGGAAACGGAATATTTTTTCCCCTCCAAGTGTTCCGTCTTCCAGAGCATAGACGATCTTCGTCACAAACATGGCAGCGCGCATGTGAATGTCATGCCACTCTAAACTATTACCTGAATCAGCTCATGTGTAGTCTGTAAGTGATTCGTTATAGCTGTCATCTAAGATACATCTTTTGAAATTGTGTGTTTATTCATCTTAAACAGCTGAAGGTCATAAACTGGTGTTATAATCATTAGCCAACCACCGCTGCATGCTAGCTCTGTAGCTAAGAAATCGGCAAATCATAACTGATCAGGATGGATCCAGACCAACAACTGAGGAATGTAAGTCAGTTTGATCTGCAGTGACAGCTACTATGTATATTTGTGAATGCAAAGGTGTTTTTGCTGATACGATTGCGTGTATCTCTTGCAGCTGAAGGATTTCCTTCTGGTTTACAATCGCATGACGGAAATCTGCTTTCAGCGATGCACGAGCAACTTCAACTACAGAAACCTTACCATGGATGAGGTAGGAAAATACTTTGACGACTCATTATATAGAAAATTATCATAAATGACTGTCATCTGTATGAATGTTATTTCGGTGTATAAAGCGTCAATGCACGTAAGACAATAAGAGATGTTTGTTTACAACCTATCTTTACAAGCACAGGCATTAATAATCTGCCATAAAGAGAATCAGGGCATTACATGGGGGCACATCTCATTATGTTATGACCTTGCTTTTACCTCTGAAAATGTTCAGCAAACTCATTGATACTCAACCCATGGCTCTAGAGCTACATGTGGAAAGGGAAGCATTGTCAGTAAAAAGGATTAATTATGAATCAAATTAATAAGCCGCATTGCATGTAGGCTACACAGAGAGCCATAGGGAGCGAGAGAGGGAGAAACTTGTGACTTGTGTTAAAACTGAAGATTCTCATGCCTTTTTAAAAAAGTGCAGCTGATTGCTACTGATTCTGTTGTGTACTTGTACTTTATAAATGTTGTGATGCATCAACACCAACAATCCTCCACGCACACAGATCACCTGGCGTGATAATAGACTCTCAAGGAAAAAATATAAAATCACAGGTAATCTTATCTGGGTGTCTCTTATGAACCGCTGACCCATATCATAAAAGAGCAAAAACACAAATGTCTCAAATGTCATTGCATGTTGTTTGAAAAGCATATCTTTCGTCAAAACTGAGGAGTCCAATACCAAAATATACTAAATCCAAATGATCCTTCTCAATCACTAGCCAAACTCATCCTCTAATCCCTGTTGATTTTCTGTGTCTGTTCAGGAGCGCTGTGTGGACAGCTGTGCAGGAAAGCTTATCCGCAGTAACCACCGCCTGATGAACACATATGTGCAGCTGATGCCTCGGATGGTGCAGCGGCGGATGGAGGAGATGGAGAGCAAAGCTGCAGAAAATGCCAAGGCAGCTGAGGCTGCTGCTTCAGCATCCATTGGACCTCCTGCAACAGAGGCCTCACTGGAATCTCAAACACTGATCACCTCATCTCCACCTCCACAAGCACCTCCACTGACTGATGTCTCACCAGAACCCTTCGGCTCAGTCCTAACGCCAGTGGGATCAGATGTTCCAGCTGGCTTTGACGCCGTCATGCCTGCATCCACAGCAGTAACAGAAGTGAAAATATCAGCTGCTGCACCCCTCACACCTGCCTCTGAAGCTGTAAACCTGTCAGTGCTTAATGAAGCTGGAAATGGACCATCTTACACAGCAGGCTTTTCTCAGCTGCCCGTAGCTGATGCTCAAATTGAGACGGGGAGCTCAGCACCTGCGTTTACGCCCTCTAAATCCACGTCTTCACCAGTTGATGTGCCCGTGTCAACGTTAGCTGCTCCCACAGTATCCACAGAGAGTATCCCTCTGCCAGTCCTAGAGAAAGCACCAGAAGCCCCCCCACCTTCTGGACAGCAATGATGCCCAGTGGGGTTTGTCTTAGGTTGTCAAACTGTGAGCAATATTTCCCTGACTCTCATTTATAAAACCATGATATCTTTGTGAAACTCATTACTGGCTATCTTAAACTTTTCTGTATTCTAAAAGAAAATATTCTGAGTACATTAACAAAATATAGGATAAGATAACTTTTTTATTTGATAAAGTATTCAAACATTTCGTGGCTAAAGTCTCAAAGATGAATATGTTCAGTTTGTATTTGTTTTTATATTTAAAATCCAAACTTTCTTGAGGTTGTTCAGTATTGTTTGACCAAATTAGCAATTTGAAGGCCTTGTGTTTCAATCTGTCACTAATGGACAAAATCACTCTTTTGATGTTCCTTTTTTCAGGTATATTTTTTTACATTCACTGACTGTAAAATTGCTTTTGAATTTGTTTTCAATCCAACAACCTATGTTCTCCCCAACAAAAGTTATTTATATTATATGATAGCTAGCACTGCAATGAGGGCAGAAAAGTAAAAATGCAGTTGTTAAACTGCAATGTTTTGTGAGGTGATGAGAGCTGAAAACAGATGTATGTGAGACTGTGTGTGAAACTGAAGTTTAAAAGGATTTTAGAGATGGCAGTGGTTTTACATGTCAAAGCGTCACAAGAATCTGAACTCTTAGAGGCAGATAGAGCTCAAACACATTACTGATTATAATTTGTAAAGTGGCAAAGTCAATACAGAAATACAGTGTTCCACTATAATAAAAATGTGAATACTCACAACTCCATGTTTTCTGTATTTTTAATTATCTAATACTGTCTTGTGGTACAGGGTCTTCTTCTTACTAAGCAGTTGGTTGGAATGTACCCAAACATGCTCCCATTGGTGTGATAGTGGATCATGTTCATAGCTTTTCTCACATCATCATCACCCCTCTCTCCTCCCATCATTTCCTCTCTTTGCAGTGAAATACATTTACAGCAGCAACACAATGACAAGCAATGTCATATCAGCATTCACAAAATGCTGATCTTGTCCAAACTACAAAATGTTGTAGTTTGGACCAGATGAAACAAAATGTGCCTGAACAAGGAATGGGCAAAACAAACATGTTTAATAAGTGGATCATTAAAGAAGCCTTGGGAGGGCATGCCGTTTAAAAGACATCTTGAAAACTTGCCACATAATCATAAGGAAACTTGAGATAATGAGATAAGTAAGTTAGCAGTTTAAAGAAAAACCAACACATCCATACATTGTAGACCTTTTGCTGCGTGTTTTTTTCCAGGCACACATTCAAACCCACGGAAAACAGCTCCGTTACACATCTTGGGTCCCAACCCACTAGTTCGAAACTATATAGCTCTTTGAGGTGCCCTATGAACGAACAGTGCTATGAAATGAACTTACCTTGCCATGACTGCATGGAAAATTACATTCCGATGGAAGCCCATTTCTGCCTAATAACTGATGCCTTATCAAAATGTAAGATAGTAAGTCATAATTGAGATTTTTAAAAAGGCATAATTTTGACTTTTTATCTCAGAAGTATAAACTATCAAATTTTTGATGTTTGAGCTCAATTTCAATATTTTATCTCATAATTATGATTTCGTTTCTCATAATTATGACTTTTTTTTCTCACATTATATCATAATTATGACTTTTTAATGACTTTCCATCCCATAATTTCAATTTTTATTCTCATATTGTTTTTACTTACAATCTCATATTTTTTTATTTTCTTGTAATTTTGACTTTTTAATGTCTCATAATTTTGACTTTCACATAATTTTGACTTTTTTTTTTAAAAGGGGACATATTATGCAAAAATCACTTTTCAGGTTTTCTTATAAAAAATATGTGCCCCTGGCCTGTCCACTAAGTAGCAGAATCTCCTCCCCCCTTCTCCACCTTCCGGAAAATGTGTGTCGAAACAAGCCATTCTCAGATTTTCCCCTCATTATGTCATGAGGGGAGTTAGCCTCGCCCCCAGGTTCAGTTAGCCCTCCCTGCTTGGAAGAAAGTTCCACCCTCCTCTCCTGATCCTCTGAGAGGAGAATCAGGACAGCCACATCCATTCAGCTCATCCAGCTACATCTATTTCCTGAGAGGGGTGGAGTCAAACAGCTCAGTAACATTAAAAAGCCACAGACACAGAAACAGCTTCTTCTGAGCAGGGCTGAAACTAAGGGGTTTTTTAAGACATGCAAAATCAGCAACAAACTTTACAGGCATGTTTTTTGGGACCCCTGAGACCAATATAAACTTGTCTTAAAGGGGTAAAATATGTCCTCTTTAAGTTATATGTTTTGGGGATTTTTTTATGCTAAAATAGGATAGTGGATAGAGCCTGAAACAGGAATGAGAGTTTTGGGAGGACATATGTGAAAGAGCTGTAAGCCAGTTAAAATTGCGGAAAATGGCTTCCATTTTTTCCCCCACTGTTGATAAATAGATCTGCCCACATCCCTCCTCCTCACCTGACCCGGGCACTCTTGGGTATTTTTGGCTTTGTGTTATGTCTCTCGGTGTAGCACCGTCGCATTTCCTCCAGCAGGGGGCGCCGCCGTACGTGGGTCTGTCCCGGGACTCCGCCAGTAGCAGAGCCCCCTCTAACTTCTTAGCAGTAGCCCACATCAGCTCTGAGGAGCGGGGCGTGGACTCTTAGCAACTCTTCTCTGCCCTTAAATTTGAGGAGACGGCGGACTTTCGGGAAAAAAAAGGAAAAGATAAAGAAAGCGATCGTTTTGAAGCTGGTAAGGCCAATTTGATAGTATTTACATGTGTACTAGTCTTGTTTACGCTGAGATGGGGAAGTTTTGTTTGGATGTCCAACTTCACTTTGACTTTTTAACAATAGATTTCAAAGTGAAACGATGGGCCAACAGCCGATTCCACAGGGGGACATAAAGCCGAGGAGAAATGGACAGCTATTTAGACTCATACATTCATTTAGCTGAATGTTTATATGGGTTTGTGTAGTAGATGTTAACATTGTCTCTAACAGTCTGTAGCCTGTTAAACTAACGGCTTACTGGCTTGAATGGGTATTTAGTAGTGCAGTGATACCAGACAATTCAAAATATAACACCCAGGCTCAGAGTGACAGTTTAGTTTAAAGGAATAGTGTTTTCAATTCTATTATCACGTATTATGCAATAAATGAGATCTGTGTAAGTCCTGTAGAAGATGAGGCAAAACTTCATGTTACTTTTCTTATTTTGAAGGGACTTTTTCTTGTTTTAAGAGGCTTTTTTTTTACACTTTTTTCAGGCTACATGATCCTGATTTTAAAAGAAAGGCTCACCCAAGAGTAACCATGGATGACATCTTCACACAGTGTCGAGAAGGAAACTCTGTAGCTGTCCGCCTGTGGTTGGACAACACAGAGAATGACCTCAACTTGGGGTAAGAGGATCAATCAGCACACCGGTTCACTCAGTATATGTAAAGCTTTGACTGCAGAGGCACCTCTATCATCTCCTGGATTTTTATGTACCTCATAAAGATTATAAACATACCACATTTGAGTCTGCACGTAAGGTGATTCTGCTCTGTGCGCCAGCCTTGCTTGGCACATCAGAGTTGGTCAAATAGTTTCCATATTGTGCGCTCCCTCCCTGCAGCTCCACATGCTGCTGAGCATCACCCAGAGTTAGTAATTCTAGGCCAGTCTGAGCTTTTTTCCCCCCGCAGATTTCCCTCCTTATGATGTCATCCCTAAAAATTGTGTGCGTATAAAAGCAGTGGGTGATTTGTGGTGTCTGAAAGCAGAAAATAACCTTAAGCTCCTCCTGTGAATCAATGAAAAATGATTATAGACAGTCTGCTGAAAGAGAGCCCATACCTCCAAGGATGATCTCATGATCATTTTAAAGCTTTAAAACTAAAAATATTCAGAATTTGATCTTAAAAACAAGTTGTATGTTATTATTTATGTCCTTAAGTTTAATCTCTTTTACATTTTTTTAATTTCTTAGGATATACAGAGCACGTCAGCCCGTTTACATAATTTCCCCGCTAGAAGACCTCACTGCTAAAGACCTTGGTTATCTCATTCTTGGGCCAGGCCATATAAGTGCAGTTTGTTGACGTTGACTTTGGAGGGCTGTAGAGCTGCTAGCCAACCACGCAACAGCCGAGACCATTTCCTCTCTTCAACTCCATACAGGGCCAGAGCAGGCCCTCGCTGACAGAGCTTCCCCCCAGGCAGGGAGCTGCAGTCCCACATAAACATCTGACACACCAGTCATTACACTGGAAGGCCTGTGCTTTGGCTTAGCTGTGTGAACCAGCATTTTATTGCCTTCAGAATGTCCAATAATGTGTAATAAATGTCATATGTTGTGGGAAAACAAGCCAGTTAGTGAGAGCATTTTATTCACAGCGACACAGGAAGACAGAAGGAAAAGAAACAGGGAGAGAAAGGCTGTCATTCCTGAGTTTTTTCCCTCATGTTTCTTTTTATAGCACACAGGGTTGGTCAGACTATGAACTATCTGTCCACAGTGCAGCATCAGAGCTGACAGAGAATGTGACTGACTGCTGTTTCACTTAAGTGTGAGCTAGTACAGCAGCTATTTCCTATTACAGCCCATACAAGCCCTCCTGAGGTTTACTGTTAAACGGCGTGTGCACTTTGTGGTCTTGCACCGACTTGTGAGGAGCCCCCTGCAGCTGTCCTGGGGTCAGCTCATGTAAAGGAGTCACTTGGGTGGCACATAGGTGACAGCTTGACTCCTTGTAGACTGCAGGAGTGCTATATTGGCGGTTTGCCTCTCTGTGTACGTTAGCAAGGCATTCCAGCTTACTGCACAGACATATTTATCACTTGGTATAGGCCCCCAGCAGCATGAGGAAGCATGTGCCCAAGTCTAAATAAAGATTGGTAGGTAGTGGGTGTGGGAACCTGTGAGGAAATACATTCAAGAATATATAAGTTCTTACTTCAGATCATTGTAATCTTTTTTGTTTATGAGCATAGTAGGGCTGAATATTGAGATCATGATTATAGGAATATCACTTTTATGGTACTTTCGCATTTAAATGACCATGGAAAAATGCATGTTCCTAGCAACAAGCAAGGAACATAAACATAAACTCTGCATCTGTTACGGCCTCTTTAAACTAAATGCAGTGCCTATGAAAAGTATGAATGATGCTAATGGCAGCTCTAATCCAACAGACGTCCAGCCAAGTGGTGCTAGTAGTGAAACTGGGATCACCTGAGAGCAGTGAATATATCTCAAGTGATTTTTAGTATAAAGACACCTGGAAGATCTGGAAGATCCAGACACAGGCACCAAACTCTGCACATCACCGCAAACACACCATCCCCACTGTGAAGCACAGTGGTGGCAGCATCATGCTGTGGGGATGCTTCTCCACAGCCGGCCCTGGAAGGCTTGTAAAGGTAGAGGGTAAAATGAATTCAGCAAAATAGAACCAACAAGGTGAATTTTCTGGAGTGGCCAAGTCAAAGCCCAGATTTCAAACCAATAGAGAATGTGTTGCTTTTCACGCCCAATTTCCGTGCAACCTGTCAGAGCTTGTGCAGTTTTGAAAAGAAGACTGGAGTAAAATTGCAGTGTTGCAGTGCAGCATTACATATTTTTATTTAATTGAAATGACTTTGTAGAAATCTATTTTCACTTTGACATTAAATATGGTTTTTTGTAATCATTTTTTGTCAAAAGGGGCTGAATACTTTTTATAGGCTCTGTAAATTAACAAAAAGTGACCAGCAATATATAAAAGATGCCGCAGATAAAATTAATAGTCCAGCTTTTATTGAAAAATAATAATTTAAAAAAATGCAAATGATGAAAAATTTGCTTAAAGAACCAAAAGGTGTAAAATAGAACAAAAGGAGGGAAATGGGGCCTCAGGAAACCCCCAGCTTCCCTTAAAACTGCCCACCAAAACAGAAGAAAAACCATTAAAAGGGGACTGTTGACAACCTACAGCCAAAACAAAAATGACTAAACCTAGCAATTTGGAAACTCATGGAGAAGAAGATAGGACATAAAAGCTGTTTGATAACATAAAGAAACAGGAGGAGAAACAGTGTTTCACTCGGCCCACCTTCTAATCTCCCTGCTCCTCTAAATACTCCTCCTCCACTCCGATTGCTGATTTCACTCAGGAGTGCTGCAGTCAGAGGATGGAGAGAGACTACAAGCCAGGGTGTGAAAGAGCAGGGCCATGGCTGAACATGAGATCAAAGGCTGAACATCTCTGGCCGTTCAGCTCATCTCTGACAATGTCAAAGCACTGCAAGTGTTAGCAGTGCTGGCACAATCAGCCTTCAGTCCTCCTTGCAGGTTGATATTCACATGTCTGTGCTGGTTATGCATTACTCCAGTTCAGCAATTTATCTTAATTTTCTAGGTCAAAATACTGGGAAACAGCATTCTTTCCTTCCCATGCTTGTTTTCATGCATGCAGTTGGGCATGATAGCTTTCTTTCTTTTTGATATAACCCAGAGCTCATGACCATAGGTGAGGGCTGGAATGAAGCACGACCAGTAAATCGAAAGCTTTGCCTTCTGTCTCAGCTCCTTTTTCACCACAACGGTGCAGTACAGTGCCTGCTGATGTTGCACCAATCCACCTGTCAATTTCACAGTCCATTCTACCCTCACTTGTAAACAAGACTGTGAAATACTTGAACTCCTTCACTAGGGGCTAAGACTCACTCCCTACCCAGAGGGAGAAATCCACCATTTTCCGGCAGAGGACCATGGCCTCAGACTTGGAGATGCTTATTCTCATACCAGCCACAAACTTTCCCAGTGCCTGCTGAAGGTTCCCAGCTGAGGAAGCCAACAAAACCACATCATCTGCAAACAGCAGAGATGAAATTCTGAGCTCTCCTTTAAAAAGGGCAGTGCACACTGAAATCTGTGGAGGCTAATTACTTATTGGTAGAGGCCACTACGATTGCCAAGTCTCTGAGGGCTTTAGGCTTTATTTAAGGGGATACTGGAGAAAATTTGGAGGAGAGATTAGGGAATGACATGTGGTAAAGAAGCTGCAGGTCTGACTTGAACCCAAGACTTGAACTGTTACCTCTGTATATCGGATGCAACCAAACCACAAGGCCATCTGGCGCCCCAGCAAAGATCTTAACGTAAGTATTATAGTCAACCATGATTTTTTTTATTGTGGAAAGGTCAAAATCATGATTGTTATAAATTTGTGAGAACTTGTGCAGAGGATTCACAGACTTTTCAGAGTCTATTTTTCTTGTCTCGTTTTGAAATTCTGTTATAGACCGTGGGTTCAATAAATCACAGAAATTCTCAATACTCCTCTTTATCTGGTTTTCTGATTTCCCAACCTACCACTTAACACCCTTCCCAAAGAGATGAGGGGCAACATCCAAATGGGCGTAGAAAGAGTAAGTGATAAAAAATAAAAACTGACAGATGGAGGGGGAAAAAAGGAAACAGGTCTGCTATTTGCCAAAATGTAAAAGCCTGGAGTTATCCTCTTCCTCCCGCTGTTATCTTTTCTAGTTTTAGAGAATAAACGTGACATCTGTAAGCCACTGAGTGACTGAGCTGACTCGATCCAGCAGAGTAGAAAATGGGATTTTGTTCATAAGAATATGAAATTTAAAGCTTCTAACTGCGTGGAGGTGAATAGTACTGAGGGCCGCTGATAAAGTTAATCAGCACACTCCTTCAAACAATTTCAAGGGTTATAAACCAACTTCATCATGTGCTTCAGGATAAAAGGTTTATTTAATGTGTGTCCTCCTTTGCTCTTCTCTGTGTGTCTTGTGTTTCAGTGATGATCACGGCTTCAGCCCCCTCCACTGGGCATGCAGGGAGGGGAGGAGCGGTGTTGTTGACATGCTCATTATGAGAGGCGCTCGTATCAACGTGATGAACCGAGGAGACGACACCCCGCTGCACCTTGCTGCCAGTCATGGACACAGAGACATTGTGGCAAAGGTATCACACCTACATGGTCAATACTATACCTGAAGCATGCTTTATTTTCAATGACAGAGGAGAGAAAAGTTGCTCATTGTTCTCCATTTGTGACCAGCTGATTCAGTGCAAAGCTGACCCCAATACAGTCAACGAGCACGGGAACACACCGCTCCACTATGCCTGCTTCTGGGGGCAAGATGAAGTAGCAGAGGTGAGGCTCAGTACACCCATGCTTATTCACATCCTTCAGTTGGTTGAAAGAGCCCTCTTCTGGGGAGTAACTGACACTGCAGTGTTTTCCCAGTATGTTTGATTTTAACTCAAAACATATGACAAAAATCTGATGTGCATAAAAGTAGTTTAAGCCTCTTTATCTTTAGGACTTGGTGGCGAGTGGTGCCCAGGTGTGTATTTGTAACAGATATGGTCAGACACCTCTGGACAAGGCCAAGCCTCACCTAAGACAGATCCTTGAAGGTCAGATATATTTTCTCTGTGTTTTGAGACACTGATTAGTTGGGGTGGGAATTGATGGCTAACTCACAATACAGTTAATTAAAATGAGATACAATACCATATGAAGAAGTACACTATGATACCATGTGGTGTGGTACGATATGATATGACACCATTCCATACCAAACCTATATAATACCATAATATACCATGACATGACTTAACATCACATGCCATGCCATATCATGTCATGCAATGCAATGCCATTCCTTACCGTATAATAACATGACATATAAAACTTAAATTAACATAATGTAACATGGCCTAACACAAAACATAGCATAACGTAAAAAAAACCCTGACACAACATACCATACCATACCATACCATACCATATCATATCATATCATAACATGACATGACATGACATAGCATACAATAGCATAACATAACATAACAAGACCATACCATACTGTACCATACCATAGAGTACAATACCATAGCATTACATAACATACTGTACAATAGCATAACATAAGATAACATGACCATATCATACCATACTGTACCATAGGGTTAGGGTTAACATAATGTAACATATCCTGTTATGCTTTGTTATATTTTATTTCCAACCCACCGTTTGGAAACCACTGGTCTAATGCACAGCAATAGTGAACTGCTATATCAATAGTTTGCCCTAAAGTCTAACCCCTTTGACAAATATGTCAAATGAATTTGACAGAAAATCATAAATATGTAAAATTTGTATTGTTTCTTTTTTGTTTTTTTTTCATAGAAAAGGCAGAGAAAATGGGTCAGAGTATGACCAAAGTCCCTTACAAAGAAACCTTCTGGAAGGGCACCATGCGAACAAGGCCTCGTGAGTATTTCATCAAAAACAAAACAAAAATAACAGGGGAAAACAGATGATTATCTCAAGTTGAACTTGAGTTTGATTAGTGATGTCTTGACTCTTTAAGGTAATGGTACCCTCAACAAGCAGGCTGGTATTGATTATAAGCAGCTTTCACTCCTTGCCAAGATCAATGAAAACCAGTCAGGAGAGGTCAGTAATACTGCCCATGTGTCCATCAGTATATTTTTTTCCATAGTTTTGACCATTTATTGTTGAACTGTTTGCAGTTGTGGCAGGGTCGGTGGCAGGGAGATGAGATTGTAGTGAAGGTGCTACAAGTTAGAGACTGGACCACAAGGAAGAGCAGAGACTTCAATGAGGAGCACCCCAAACTCAGGTAAGTTACACATCTTTTTGTAGATAGCTGTACAATACAAACAGAATACACAATACATGCAAAAATAGAGATTTAGAGGTCTTATTTTCACATTCAGTTCTCATAAAAGTAAGGATAATACACACTTCTGTTTTCTGAGCCTGTTTGTCTGAGCCATGTACAGTCTGTGAACATTCCTACCAGCTGGTTTACACAGTGCTAATGTGAGGTTGGATGTGATGATTGGTGGTGGTGATTGAGGTCAGTGGTCAGAATGAACTGAGGATTCACTGCAGACTTCTTGTGCAACATAAGAGAGTGGCATTTTTATTGTTAGAGGTCAGGGAAGATGGTTTTGCTTGGTGTTGTATTGAAATTCTTGTTAGAAGCTGGTTTATGTTAAGTGTTCTACCTCGAAAGTATGACAAAAACAAATTCCACAAAGCTCCTAAATATGAAATCAATCTTGAAATTAAATTTGAAAAATGCACACACATTGAAAGACAGAAATTTTTAAAGCCAAAAGTCTGGGTTACATCTGGTTCATCATGCACCTGCAGTCTAAAAAGGCAGTCAGTAAACAAAAGTTGGAATACTTTAGGTTCCCTGTATATTTACAGGCAGCTCACAAGCAGAAGTGATAAGTATTTGCAGAACACAACATAAACAAAAGATTTTTAGCATATTACCTTACCTTATGATGCTGTAACAATCCTAGTAACTGTGGACTCCACACAACCATAATAGGGAATAATAATACAAACAGAGCAGGCTGATGTAAGAATGTAATTGAAAGAACGCAATCAGAAGAACTTGGCAACATGCTTACTAATTGTAAAATTTTAGCACACATAAAGATAGTGAGCATTATTATGCTGGAAAAGCCTGAAAAAGAAGGCACTAGTCTGTTTAATTAGTCCTTAGTTTGACTTCATTCTCCTCTACTGTTTCATGACAATGAACAGACCGACTTAGCGCTCTGATCAGGCCAAATTTTTGGTGTCATGTAAGCTCAAGCAGGTTGGGGATATGATTGTATGCATTTCACAATAATAAAATAAATAAATAACTCTCATCAAAAAGATGGTTATGGGCACTGAGGCAAGACTGAGAAATAGAGTCTTAAAAGGTCAAGTGCAGAAATTATGCATTTTTTTCACTGCAGTTTGGTGTCAGTTTTACCTCTTTCACCACTGTCCTTCACTGCCATGCAGTCTTCTTTTACTTACTGTAAAAAACATATAAAAACACACTAAAACTGTATAAAAGGACATGAGAGAAACAGACCGTTTAGGGCTCATATGCAGCAGCTTTTCTTTGAATATATCTCTGGGACATACCTGTCAAATGTCTACTGGTAGACTGTTCCACGATGTTGGTGCACGGAAAGAAAAAGTCTGCCCTCCTAGTGTCTTTTTAAGGACCTTTGGTACACTCAAAAGCCCAGTCCCCTGAGCCTGCAAGGCACTTATAGGTATATACTGGTTCATAAAATCAGACAAGTATGATGGTGCAATACCACTCATTATTTTAAAAGTTAGAAGCAGGACCTCAAAGTCTGCCTTGAACTGAATAGGAAGCCAATAAAGAGAGGGCAAAACTGGAGTACTGTGCTCATATTCAGTTGCTTTCTATACCATCCGTAGACCTCAAAGACCCTTTTTGGCAAACCTGACAGAAGGGCATTACAATAGTCAAATTTCGAAGAAACAAAGGCATAAATAAGGACCTCAGCATCCAGAAACAATAGAGGTGATCTAATCTTGGTGATATTTCTGAGGTGGAAAAAGGCTACTTATGTTACCTCTTTCATGTAAAAACCAAACTAAAGGATCAGATCAAAAAGCACACCAGGATTCTTAACTCTGTCTTCTCAGTGAAGTACACAGTCACCCAGGGAAAGATATGCTTTGAAGGACTACTGGCATATATAACTGTAAATCATCTGCATAACAGTGAAAAGTAGACTTGGCAATGAGATCTCTCTTACAGGTAAGCCTTAACCACCGGAGCACCTGGTCTGAGATGCCAAGACAATTCTCAAGTCTGTCCAATAAAATACATTGTAACACTGTTTAAAAAAGCAGAACTGAGCTCTAGCAACAATAAAACAGAGGATGCCTCCAAGTCAGCAGCCAACAAAAAAAAAAAAATCATTCATCACCTTTGTAAGCGCTGTGTCTGTGGAGTGATTCACCCTAAAAGCTGATAGAAGTGGCTCGAAAAGATTATTTGATAAGAAATAATTCAAAAGCTGATCCGAGACCACTTTCTCAAAAACTTTGACAGAAAAGAAAGATTTGAGATAGGCTTATAATCAGTTAGAGTCAACATCCAAGCCAGGCTTTTAATCAAAATACTGATATTTGGAACTAGTTATTTAATAACTGTATCAGACAACAACATATTGACATATCAATGTTTTGCCCAACTTCTAGTTAACACATTAGCTTTTTCTCTCTGTTGTCCCCACAGGATCTTTTCTCATCCAAACATTTTGCCTGTTCTCGGAGCATGTCAGTCACCTCCATCACCTCATCCCATCATCATTACACACTACATGCCATATGGATCCCTCTTCAATATACTCCACCAGGGCACGAGTGAGTTATTTAAGTTTATGTACACATATAAAGGAGGATGGATTGATTGAGAATTGTGGGTCATGTGTAGCTGGAGAACATTAAAAAGCTAACCACTTTTATTTTGTCTGAATTGTCATCCTCCCTAGCTCTTGTTGTTGACCAAAGTCAAGCAGTGAAGTTTGCGTTGGACATTGCCAGTGGTATGGCCTTCCTTCATACCTTAGAGCCAATGGTTTCCCGGCTTTACCTCAACAGTAAACACGTCATGGTGAGTCTGTCTCGCCCTTCAGTACTACTCAAATAAGGTAATCCGATGACTCAAGACTTGGCAGACTTTTTAGACGTAACAAGTTGATTTATTTGCAGATTGATGAAGACATGACAGCCAGAATTGGCATGGCAGATGCAAAGTTCTCCTTCCAGTGTCCTGGTCGTAGTTACTCTCCTGCATGGATGGCCCCTGAAGGTATTTATTCCTTTTTCCACCTCTTTGTTCTCCTTTCTGCCTACTCCCCCCTCTTGTAATGACTATATGAGTCAGTCAGTAAGAGACATGCTGTACTGTGTAATCATGTCCCAGCTGAGAGGTAGTCATACAACTCATCTGCTGTGTTGCTGTGCTACAGAAAAAAAACAATTTTTTTCTCATTTCCAGCCCTGCAGAAGAGGCCTGAAGACATCAATAGAAGATCTGCCGACATGTGGAGCTTTGCAGTGTTGCTGTGGGAGCTGGTTACCCGAGAGGTCCCATTTGCAGACCTCTCACATATGGAGATAGGCATGAAGGTAATGGGTGCACTGTTAATGTATCTATAGGGTTATTTTGCATTATTTGTGCACATTTATCTCAAGAAAACATTCCCTGAATATGCAAAAACAATACCCCAAGAACATCCAAAGGCTTTTGCAGGTGTCTTTACAGGACATTTTACTGATATTTTGTATATTGCATCCATTTTCACTGCTTAGGTGGCTCTCGAAGGTCTGCGGCCGACCATTCCTCCAGGGATCTCTCCTCATATCTGTAAACTGATGAGGCTCTGCATGAACGAAGACCCAGCCAAGAGGCCCAAGTTTGACATGATTGTCCCCATCCTGGAGAAAATGCAGGACAAGTGAACGCCTCCACAGCAATACTATGCCTTTTTTTTTATCTTCAAACCACTCTCTTCACTTCAATCATGTACCTGCTAAGCCACTGTAAATAATGTCAGAGACCACTTCAGCTACACAACTCAAACTAGAATTATTTTAATGCTTGTATAATTTAATTTTTAGATATAAATGTTCTTAAGCCTGATATATTATATGTTGCTCTTTTATTATGGCTAAAAATGTTTTATTAAAATATGGGCTTTTTGACTCTGACAGACACAGATCCAAAGACATGTGTATAGAATTAATGCTTTTGTACACATGAGCGAATACCAATGCAATAAATATTTTATATTTATACCACAAAACTTGATTCTTTGGTTTTGAGATTTACATCATTGTATGGACTTAAACAATTTTAAGGATTAAGTCTTCTCTTTTGAGAGTTTTCTATCAAAAGTGGGTGGTTCCTTCAACAGATAGGCTGTTTATTATGGAGGGATCCAATTGTTGATTCATTTCTTTTTCACTAGATGGAGCTGAAAGCTCCAGAAAGTTTAATGTGAGTTAATCCTCTGCTAAAAGTACTTGGTGTAGATTTCTTAAAAGAAAAATAATTATTTAAAGCTCATTTTAGAACATATATCTATGTTTTAATTCTAGAGATCCATGTGGACAGGGCTGAACCTGTTTTCTCTACTCAACTTGCCCTGTAAATGACAAAGCAGTGATTTCCTGTGAAAAAATCCCATCCTTTTTCATCTAACAGTACAACTTATCACATTGTAAATTTCTGCAAAGCAAAATGAAATAAAGGCTATTTCTGCAGCATACTACAACTCAGTCTCACATCTAACCTACAGCAGTGATCACAGACAAAAACTATTTTGACAAGTCAGCGTTGTTGATGGTGTTGCTGATTTTGCAGGTCATACGGAGGCGTCAGCATAATTTCAGTCTGTTTCATAATGACCTAAAAACTCCTTGCAGGAGCTCTAATATCTTTAAAAATTCAGGGCAAAAATTTTGTTGATATCTGCTTAAGAGGTAATTTACAGGCACTTTTAGTCAGTATGTCTTCCATTATGTATAGTATTTAAAATTCAAATATAGTAATTATATTCCTTCCATCCCAACTAAGGTAAATGGGACTTTTTAGATTAAATCCTAGACTATTAAAAAGGTGGTCTCAGCTGTATTTTTGGTCAGTCTATCAAAAGGCAAAAATATGAGGCTCCCCTAATGATGCAAAGCTACGATCAGAACAGATAAGTTGTGAAAAAAGATCCTATCTTGTTTGCCAATAAAGAAATGAGCAATTAGAGTACTGAAGGCCAAGTGGTTAGGTCAGGCTAATGTTTTTCAACTTCAAGATATTTAGAGGTAAATCCTGCAGCCTGCACACATTGCATTCTGCTTGATTAATAATTGTCTGCTGGTTTGACAAGTATTTTCAAACAGATTGCAATGTGTGCCAGCTGAGGCATTTACCTCCAAATATCTTGACATTAAAAACAGAAGACCTCAGAACTCAGTCTTGGGACAGTATCAACAGTATCAATCGTAATGTTTCCACTGCAAATTTTCATTTATATGCAGATGACTTTGTCATTTACTGCTCCATTAGCATTAGGCTCTCTGTTGCTAACAAAAAGCCTTGGATTCTTTACAGGACACTGTGTGAGTTAAAACTGGTTCTGAATCCTGACAAAACTGAACTTATGATGTTTTCAAATACAAAGAAGAGGAGGAGCTCAACCTGCCTTCTATTAGAAGGTCTCAGGGTGATGTGATTGAGTCGGTATCGTCTTACTGAAATAAAGTCAGCTAACTGATTCGTTGACTTTTGAGCTTTATATTGAGCAACTTGTAAAGAAGTTAAAGCTGGGGTTTTATCTCATAACTAAGTTTTGTTTTTATTTTGATGCACAAAAAGACCTGTGTCTGCCACTTTCATGCCTCTTATTGATTAAGGTGATGCTCTGCACATGCATGCATCTTCTCAGTGCCTTAAATCTTCGGATACTGTGTAACGAATCGTAAAGTCCCTGTGAAGTAAAATCCAAAATTTACGTCTTAACACACTAGATATGTTGGAACAAGGTTACTGTAAAAATGTGAAAATGCTAAGATCTTTGACTGAATTTTTGATGTGGACCATTAGAAAGTCGTCCCCCTCTTTCCTGGCTTGGTTTTATTTGAGCAGGACAAGGGGAATTACCTTGCACAACAATTTACAATCAACATGACAATGAGCAGTTCATCTCAGTACAGTCTGTTGTTAGCCGATGTCACTGCCTTCATTGAAAGTTAACAGTCAGTTACATGCTATGTGATTTCTTGATTGTGCCATCAGCCTTGGTGGCCTACAGGTCATTAAAAGCATAATACCAAAAGATTTGTACCAGAAAAAAAGTACAGCTACACTCTGATCAGAAGCATTGTTCAAAATTTGAGACGATCATATTTATAATGAGTGGGTGTGGCTTCAGCTCATTCAGCAAACATGCCCTCACCTTCCTGGAGCGGATTTTACTACCTCATTTTCATGATTTAAAAGCTTAATTTAAAAAACTTAAGAGATGTTTTCCATTACTGAAATTTGTCCCGGTGATTCATAACACAGTGGCCTGTCATACAGCAAACCTAAAATAAAGATTTTTTTTTTCACTTTACAGGGACTTTAAGGCCATAACTTATCAATGTAATCTGTATGATTGAGTTGGGGGCCCTCACTGACCAATCATAGACTAAATCATTGACATATCCCCATTTGTAAGGCTATATTGAATCTGCTTCCATCATGCTTGTGTGATTTTATTCATGTCAAAAGTGCTGGAAGTTACAATGTTTGGTCTGTATCTCAGTCACAAAATGTACTTTTGCAATCTGTTCCCAAAGTCTGTCTTGAAACGAGTATAAGAGGTTTCAGGTACACTGCTCCTGCAGTCTGGAATCTGCTACAGGAGGTCTGTCTTGAGGAGATGGTCTCAAAATCTTTTAGATGAAGGCATTGGAGAAAGATGCATCAGGTTGTAGGTATTTCTGACTGATGACTTTCTGCTCAGGATTTGTTTATTTCTGTAATTTTATTTGCAGTTTTTTTTAATGTCTGTCTTTGTCAATTGTGCTGCCGTCTGTCTTGGTCAGGACACTCGGATTTTTAATCTAAATTAAGTTTTCCTGGTTAAATTAATTTAAACCAAAAAAAATAAATCCATATGGACATGGGTTACTTTAAGCCGTATATGTTTGCTGATTTTGTCCCAAATATGCATTTATTTTAACCAAAAAATGTCATCCTGATCTCTGTACATTCAAATGTGTCACTCTGAGGTTTGTCTGTGGAAAATGCCCACAAATTTCCTCTGTAGCATCCTGTCGATCACATTTCCCCCTGACAGCTGTTAAAGACAAGTGCTTTTATGGGTCATAAAAATGCATCACCGTTATTTTCTGTCTGTTTCTTACCCAACGCGCTTTATATTTAGGCTATCTGTGTATTTTTAGCGTTGCAGGTTATGCTAGAGCATGTAAACAGAATGTAACCTTTATGTATGTCGCAAGATACGGAAGAGTAAACGGTTAAGTGAGTGGAACCCCTTTCTAAAACCGTTTAGGACAATTATCACTAGACTTATCAGCTGTGGTTTGTGTTACAATTTGTTCAGGAGGAAGAAACGCCGGGGCACGTGATTCGTCAGCTGACTTTTCGTGCCTTTCACAAGACCGAGCGGTGAGACTGTCCTATCATAACATGAAGTGAGCTGACCGAGGAGCACACAGAGGATTTCACGACCTCTTTATCGGGATATTTATGGAAGTGGGAGCCGGGCTTTTTTGGATCTTCTGACCTTTCTATGTTCACCACAAAAGAGTCAAAAGACTACGACGGAGGTACAATGGGGTAAGATGAGCTAGTTAGCTACTTTGTTAGCAGGCTGTTATCGGTGTTGTGGATTTACGCGTGACCGTGCTAACTAGTGACTTTGCGCCGAATGCTTGTTGTTGACGTTTGCAGCATTTGAAAACAAGAAGTCTTCGCGTGCGTTCTTTCTGGGTTTTTTCATATAATAATTGCACGAGGACTTAATTCTGACACTGTATTGAAATAATACGCAAGAGGGCATTTGTGAATATTAGAACGTTTGCTGTAACTACGGCTGTCCCAGACGCACACGCTTGAAGGTCGCCAGTTAACACGGTCACTTTTTAAGACGTTACACCAGGGGGGCGGTCTGTCTTCCTCCAGTCTCTTTATTGTCGGTTATGACGCATAACATCTCAAGAAAATGCACAAGCGTTAAACCGACAGGGTTGGGTGCGACTTCCTTGACGCCCCTCACTGTTACTTCTGTTTTTGAACATTTCCCGCAGAGGCTGCAGTCAATCGAGCACACCTGCTGGCAGGGAAACAATGAGGGTCCTCGCGCAACTGTCTTCCTCCGGGCTGGTTACCTGTGCTCTGCTTCTCATGTTAGCGCTGTTTGGGTCTTGTCACCCGGCCAGGACCTCAGAGCATACCAGGCTGGTCTTCATGGAGCAAATGGACCGCCCAGCAGTCGGGTTTAACTGGAAAAATGTCACTTGTCCCTTGTGCAAAGCTCTCTTCACCATCCTTGATATCGCTCTTCTGGTAATGTTTGCTCGATTTTTTTCTTCAGCTTAAACCAAATGTGACGATGACACATGTAAGACACATTTCTGTGGGTACAAGACGAATGGTTTAAGTATTGTACAAGAACAGGAAATGAAACGGCGACGGTAATATATTTTCATTTTATAAAATATTTAAGTCCGTTATGTTTGCACCAGTTAGGCTATATAACCATTGAAGCACATGAAAACCGTCTTTGAAAAAACCCTACTTGAGTGAAAGTCAATTTAAGTGAAGAACGGAGACTCTTAATGTGTGATTCAACATTGTTGTAAGGATTCAAGCTGTATTTACATGGTATTGTATTACTTGCAGGCCTGCCCACAGAATTAAAATGGGACCCCTGACAAACTCAGAGAATGGGCTTCATACTACATCATAAATACATATTTTTTGCTTTGATCAGATTGGTTATTATTAAGGTAAAACATAAAATATGGTAATCACACCTTAACTTTAAGATGGACCATGACTTTGCTGACCTCCATGGGCCCCCCAGTTTGGCCGGGCCAAAAGCTCTCCCCTTTATCCCCACCTTATGATGACATTTGCAGTTGTACTGTGATTGTTTTAGAATAATAAAAATCATTTTGGGAGTTGAGGCCCTTGTTTAGTTCTTGGGAATGTCATCTCCTTATTTCTTTGTGCTTATAGAGAAAAGCATCCTTGATATGTTCTGATCTCATGTTCTGTTTGTGAAGAGTAAATAAAACATTCATACTTTTATGGATGTTGACTAGAAAATTCCAGACATTCCACTGATGTATAACATACATTAAATTTTTGTCCTTAGAGGGGGGCTTAAACAAGATATGGAGCTTAGAGAATGGCTCAAAGAATCAAATAAATGTAAGGATGAAAGACCGTTTCAGAAGTTCAGAGTCAAATAGGCAGAAAGACGAAGTGTTGTATTCATAAAGTTCTAGAAAAGGGACTAAAGAAAGATCCTAGCAATTAAATTTTTAAACACTGCATAAAACATTAAATTATTTACCTAAAAATCAAATACTTTTGATCATAATGTGTAAACTTAAGACTTAAATCAGTCTGGACTTTTGTATAAATACTTTCCTTAAATTTAAATGATTATTTCATACATGGTTGGTCACTGCAAAAATGAAGACAAATATTTCATAAAACTCAACTGAAAACATCCAGAATGTGCTTCACAATGCTGCAACCATGAAAGACTGATACTTAACAACAGTATCAAGGGTTATTTAAACTTGGGTAACTTTGGAGCTAAATGTTTCAAAACTAACTTCTGCTTCTATATGTCTGGAAATTTAAAGCTTTGACACCTTAAAAAAGCTCTATCCTCTCACTTGTTTTCTAATTTCCTCCACTTTTGTAACTTCTTGCAGAGCGATGTCAATGAGGAGCGTGTAGCACGAGCAGTAGGTGAGGCGTGCATCCGCCTCCATCTGGCTGAGGAGCAGGTGTGTCGACAGATAACGGAGCTGTTCAGGGACGACTTCATCCGGGCACTACAGGAATCTCTGCTGTGGCCCTCTGAGGCATGTGCCATTCTGGTGGGCCCCTCCTGTGGGAAATTTGACATCTACGCACCCTGGAACATCAGCCTGCCTAAAGTTCCTAAACCACCCGTTAAACCACCAAGTCCTCCCAAACCTGGTTCTCCAGAGAGCAGAGTGCTGTTTCTGACAGACATCCACTGGGACAAGGTGAGTGTGCGCCAGGGCTGAACTAAAAAGGAATTATCATCATGTACATAAAAACAGGGCTTCTTACACACCAAGCATCAGCCAAACAGCAGATCCAGTCACTGGTTAATCAGTATTCCTGGCTATAATTACACTATGAAGTCAAAACAACACTCCAAGCAACTCAGAGAAAAGTTTGAAGAAAAGTATCAGTCAGGGGATGGATACAAAAAAATTTCCAAGGTACTGAACATCCCACAGAGTTCAGTTACAGTGCTTAACAAATTTATTAGACCACCTGACATATTTGTCTCAAAGACCATCCAGCATCATGAAGGGCTTTAATGCGGACTCTTTCATTTTCAGTGAGCTCTCCACGTTTTACCATTTTGAACAGGAATGAGGAATTTCAAACTGAATCTACGCAAATTTGAGCCAGCTCACTGGGCTTCTCTGAGAAGTCAGAAATTAATCAAGCATAACATTCAACCGCTGAAACTAATTTTTCTGTTAAGGAATGCAAGTAAATAACTATAATTTGACATATTAATCAAGAAATAATAAAGTGCTTTACTATTTTTTCAGGTTTTTTTGTAAATCAGTAAATTTGAAAATTCATGGATAACAATGATAATTATGTTTTAGCATTAAAAATATCATTTGGGTTAAAGAGCGTCTACATATTGGTGTATCAACCATTGCAGAAACATAAAAAATGATTTTGGTAATTACCAATGCTGTTAATTTAGGTCAGCTGTGGCATAAACCTTACTTTGGTTAGGGTGGTCTAATAAATTTGTTAAGCACTGTAAATCCATCATCAAGAAATGGAAAGAATATGGCACATGTGTAAATCTGTCAGGCTGTCCTCACAAACTGAGTGACCGTGCAAGAAGGAGACTAATGAGAGAGACCACCAAGACACCTATGACTAGTCTGAAGGAGTTATAAGCTTCAGCAGCTGAAATGGGAGAGACTCTGCATTCAACAATTGTTGCCCGGGTTCATCACCAGTCAAAGATCTATGGGACAGTGGCAAAGAGAAAACCACTGTTGAGGAAAACTCATTCAGTCTCGTCAAGAGTTCACCGAAAGGCTTGTGGGAGAGTCCATGGTCAAGTGGAAGAAAGTTCTTTAGTCTGATGTGACCAAAATGGTTCTTTTTTGGCCATTGGACAAAACATTATGTTTGGCAGACACCAAACACACCCTCCAAACTGTGACGCTTAGTGTTGGCAACATCATGCTGTGTTGGGGATGCTTCTCTGCAGCCTCCTTGGAAGGCTTGTAAAGGTAGAGGGAAAAATGGACGCTGCAAACTATAGGAAAATCCAGGAGGACAATCTTTTCAGTCTGCAAGAGAACTACAGTTTTGGAGGAGATTTATTTTCCAGAAACAAAATGACACAAAGCAGACTGCAAAAGCTACACAGAAATGGTTTAAAGACTTGTGAATGTTCTAGAGTGGCCGAGTCAATGCCCAGACCTCAATCTAATAGGGAATTTGTGGCTGGTCTTGAAAAGGGCTGTTCACACCTGATCCCTGTGCAGCCTGGCAGAGCTTGAGCAGTTTTGAAAAGAAAAATAGCATTAATATTGCTGTGTAGATCTGCAAAATGGATTGAGACCTATCCACAGACTCAGTGCTGTAACTGCTGCCAAAGGTGCATCTACTAAATACTGACTTGAAGGGGGTGAATATTTTTGAAGTCACTTGTTTTACATTGCGTATTTTTATTTGACATTACTTTGATATTAGAGTTTTTCTTGTATTTTTTTTTTTGTCAAAAAAGTCGAATTATATTGACCATAATTGATTGATAAAATCAATTAGTGAGTAATAGATTCAAGGGGGTGAATACTTTTTAAAGGCACTGTATGTACTTGTGTTTAATGAAGGAGAGCTTTTTGGACCTATTCCCATAAGGCTGGCTACATAGTATTTCTGTAGAAGGCCCTGTAACCAGTGCTGCTACATTTGAGGATCTATGTGTTCTAATATTTGTTTTTTAAGAGCCTTAAAGAAAGTGTGTTTATCAGACTAGTTTCATGTTGATAGGGGACGGTGTAAATTCCAGTACCATAATCTGTACTGTGGTCATAGCCTTCAAAAAACATCATCACAGTTGATGATTTACTCAGAGAATTGTTGCAGTTTTCCAGGAAGCTTGGAATAGCTTACCGGATGAGAGTCGTTTGATTCTTGTAACCTGTTTGTTTTTTTTCTTTCTTTTTAAACTTCACTTCTCCCCTGAACAGGAGTATGAGGTTGGCAGCAGTGCAGACTGTAAGGACCCGCTGTGCTGCCGCAAAGACTCGGGCTCTCCCAGTTGGAGGCGGAGGGAAGCTGGATACTGGGGAACCTACAGTAAGTGCGACCTGCCTCTACGGACGGTGGAGAACCTTCTGGAAAACGCAGCTAAAGCCGGGCCCTGGGACTGGGTGTACTGGACTGGAGACATACCGGCACACAATGTGTGGTCTCAGACACGCAAACAGCAGCTTTCAGAGCTCACAACCATCTCCAGGCTCATCCACAAGTAATTATCCCTCTGTCACAAGTTAACACACTTCTGCTTTCACACCAACTTTTGGAAGTTCATTATAGTGTGCATGTATAGCTCTTACTGCAGCATCCACTTGGCTCAGAGTAGTTTTTAATAGAATAATTTGGTGGTGAAATGTCAGATGTTTTAACCATGTTTCTGCTGATAACAAGCTGCTATTGGAATTTCCGGATACCAGTTTCTTTTAAACTTTAACCTCAAAATTGTTTGGGTTTGATGTGACAACATTGACCAGATAGCATTCACGGTTTCCACTCCATTGTTTGTCTTGCTTTATCAGGAGACTATTATTGACTTGCCTCTTCCTGCTGTCTTCTGTGCAGACATCTTGGACCTAATTTGATGGTTTACCCGGCCATAGGAAACCATGAGAGTACGCCAGTGAACAGTTTTCCACCACCGTTTGTTAGGGGCAACAGATCCAGCTCCTGGCTCTATGATACAATGGTAGAGGAATGGGCACCCTGGTTACCAGAGCAAGCTTTGCAAACTTTGAGGTACTTTACATTCTTGTATTTATTTCCAAGAAGGAACTATGTCTACATCAGTATTTGTTCTTTCAGTTTCACTCAAATCTTTCTGCTGTCAGATAGAAGTGGTCACATTTCAGAGATTGTTGTTCCCCATGTGTGCTGTCTGAACAGCTGATTTGTGTCATGTGAACATGTCCTTTGTTTGATTTAAGGTATGGTGGATTCTACACGGTAGAGATTCAGCCCGGTTTGAGGGTAGTCTCCCTCAACATGAACTTTTGTGCTCGAGAAAACTTCTGGCTTATGGTGAACTCCACAGATCCTGCTAACCAGCTGCAGTGGCTCGTTCATACCCTTCAGGCCAGCGAGGATAAGGGAGAGAAGGTCAGTAGATTGGCAGAAACATAGCTGCAGCAATGTTTGTGACTTCACATCGTAAAGCTGATTTTTAATGAGGCTCACGTCCTACTTAAATCTTACTTTATGCTTCATGTGGATAATGACTATATGACTATATGGCTGTCTTATGACGCTGACCTCTTTTCACTGAGCATGTGAAAGAGAACATGTTTTATTAGTGTAGTAAGCTTGCTTTAAATGGTGTCCTTTTTTGTTTTTTTGTTTTTTAAAGGTGCATATCATTGGTCACATCCCACCTGGACTGTGTCTTGGCAGCTGGAGCTGGAACTACTATCACATAGTTAATAGGTTAGTAGCAAAATTCGATATGTAAATGTAAAGATTCAAAGAGAGGAAACGCTACAGATTGCAGTTTCAGAGCAGTGAAGACGATTGCAGAAGCAGTGAAATATACTGTGTCCTGTTTACAAGCTGCTGTTGCTAAGGGAAGTTCACACTTGGTAGTGGTTTCTTGTTGATGCAGATTGATGCAGTTGAAGACGGCTGAATGAAATGCATACAGACGAAGACGAAATTATTAGCCCCCATGAATATTTCAGTTTTTAAAAGTATTTCCAAAGTGCTGTTAAACAGAGCAAGGACTTTTTACAAAGCTTGTCCATCCATCCTAGTTTTATTTGTGATGCTTACATTATTTTGTCTTTGCACAGAAAAAAAAAAACATACTGGGGTCGAAATCATCAACCCCTTTGAAACAGACCTTTTGTTGAGCCATATCACTAACCAGTGTTTTGCAACGGTGTGCTTTAAGGTTGTACTGCTTAAAGCTTGTGAATCAAGTTGAAACTGAGGGTTTACTTTCAATTTGCACACAGTGAACTCACACTTCATTAAGGGTCACTGGAGAAGGCATCATGGCAACAACAAAAGAAATCAGTTTAAAGTTTAGAAAACAATTGTTGACACTCCCAAAGCAGAAGGATAAAGTTATCACAAGAAGCCTGGCAGAGGTAGGAAGAGGGAGATTTCAAAGACTCTGGAAAGACAACTAGTGAGAGATAATAACTTTGCATTTTATTTTGTATAGCACTTTTGAAAATAAGGGTTGACAAAGTCCTGTACCAAAGAGGCAAACACAAAAACAAAGCAAAAAAACACCCAAGCAAAAAGAACAGATCAGATGGCTCCCAACATCAGCAGAACCCAGTTTAACAACCTAGACAAAAACCTGATCAAGATAGTAAGCCAGCAGCATCATAAGACATCAAGACCCCAGATGTCATAAGATGCCATGCAAACAAAGATATCACAGAAAATCATTTAGAGTGCAGGCATCGTAAGATACAGTGCCGACTAAAGGTGGCCTTACACCTAATGATTTCAAATTCTCAGACAAAATTCCAAAGCCGGAGTAAAATCATGGGAGTCTTGCCAAAGTCGCAGCTCGCTCCCATTCTCTCAGTCATCAGGTGTAAGGTGGTCATAAGGCTCAATTTTAGCAGTTTTAAGCCGGTCTTTTGACATCATTGACATCAGATGTGCCAAGACACTAGTGAATGTCTGATTTTGCCAAGTCAGAAATTGTAGTCTCAAAGAAGACGGTCACTAGATCTCTGCACTGGAATAAACTGAGGTTGCAGACCAAGAAAAATTCCACATCTGCAGAAGAGACACCTCCAAACCAGACTGAAGTGTTCTAAGGACGACCTGGGGGAAAGATTCTGCATGTCCTTTGGTCAGGTGAAACTAAACTAGAGCTCTTTGGCCAAAGAGACATTGCTTATGTTTGGAAAAAGGAGGGAGGTGTAAAACCCAAAGACCACCGTCCCCACGGTGAAACATGGTGGTGGGAGTGTTGTGCTGTGGGGATGTTTCAGTACATTTGGAATAAAGGATATGTGAAGATTTTGAAAGAAAACCTCAAGCAGTCAGCAACAAAACTGGGTCTAGGTTTTCACTTTGTCTTCCAACATGACAACAACCCAAAATGTATGTAGGCCCTGGTGAAGAACTACATCCAGAAGACCAAAGTGAGCATTATTGAGTGGCCTGTACAAAAGCTATTTACAAGACATTTTCAGGTCAAAATGCAAAACTTTTGTAATGTTTTGGTTGTCCATTTAAATGAGAACGGCATTTTGTTGCCTGAAAACGGAACAGTTTGGAAACGGGCTCCAGAGTGAAGAGTGAAGTAAATTCCATTGAGAATCTGTGGGTGTGGGCTGAAGACCAAGGTCCATGCCAGAAGGCCAAGAAATCAGGAGGAGATGATAGATTGGCCAAAAAGGAACAGGCTGGGAGTCCTCAGGAGGCGAGTCTGAGACATAGAGGCTGTTACCCAGCAATATAGGGGTAATAATTTTGGTCCCCGGTAGTTTGTTTATTTTTTTTGTTAATTATTTTGTTTCTGTAACCAAAGTAAAATAATGTTAGGAGCCAAAATAAAACAAGGATGTTTGGAAAAGCTGTGTTAAAAATTCCTTGCCATGTTAAACAGCACTTGGGAAATACTTACGAAGACTGTTTTATTTATTTTTGGTGAAATATCGATATGAAAAATCCAGATTGAGTGTTCTTTTGCTCTTTTGATGACCTGCAGATATGAAGACACTTTCAGCCACTTTAATTTGACTGTCTTGTTGCACGCAAAGCTTCTTTCACTTCCTTTTTCCTGCATGGCCAGTTCATGCATCGTTTTGTGGTTATTTTTGTCAGTTGTGGTTTATGAATAAGCAACTAGTTTTTGTTACACAAATGTCAGTATCTTTTTGTGGTTTAAATTGCAGGCTGTGACCACGTGACTTTTGTTGAACTGCCTGTGTAAGAGATATGTGGTATTTTTTTCTCCCCTAGGTATGAAGGTACAATTTCTGGACAGTTCTTTGGCCATACACACCTGGATGAGTTCCAGATGTTCTATGATGAGGCCACCATGTCCCGCCCACTAAGTGTGGCATTCATAGCTCCCAGTGTCACTACTTACGTCAATCTAAATCCAGGTAAGTTATTAACCTGCTCATCCAACCTTTGAGACCCTCCCCCTCACATTGAGAGCATTTTCCATAATAATTTTTCCTTCTTTCAGGTTACCGTGTTTACTACATGGATGGGAACTACCAGGGCAGCTCTCGGCTTGTGCTCGACCATGAAACGTACATCCTGAACCTCACAGAGGCAAACCACAGTCCAGATGAACAAGGAGGCCCAGAACAGAACCCCAAATGGACCCTGCTGTACCGAGCCACAGAGGCTTACGGTCTGACCACTCTGTTCCCATCCGACTGTGATGGCCTCATGAAGACATTCCTCAAAGATGACAAGGTCTTTCAAAAGTTCTGGTACTTGAGACATAAAGGACACGTGTCTACACCCTGCAAGGAGACGTGCAAAACCACAACACTGTGCTTCCTGCGGAGCGGGCGCTACGATGAACTTGAGCAGTGTGACCTCTTCAATGGTTTTAAGGGACAATTAGTCCGGGCTGCCAGAAAAACTCTTTGTTGACCTGGGAGAAGTTTGGACTGAATGTCAGGGTGAGGACGGAGAAATCTGACCAAAAATGAAATTGAGCCAAAAAAGTTCTGTAGATGATTGGTCTTTAAGGGTAACTGTGTCTGATTTATAACATAAAGTCACTTTATCGAACCTCACATTGAGTCCAAAGAGTTGCCTTTTATCAGTCATGTCTTTACATAAACAGTGTGACTTGCAACCTGCCCAGTTTTTCATCTGCTGTTTTGCAATGCCACTGGTGTAAAGATGGCTTGTTGTTGTTCTCAAGGGTGTTTTGTTTACTTGAAAAGCAAATATGTGCTAGGTGGCTTGTTCAAAACTATGATTTTGTCAATTCTACTGTTTTGGGTGCCTTTTATCAGTAAGAGTAGTGTCACCAATCCAGCAACTATTCTGCAGATCAGCTTTCAGCTAGTTTTGTTTGTTTATTCAGATTCTCCTTGTTCTTAGGGAAGATTAGGATGGGCTTCTTTATATTAGGAGAAGTTTGAATTCAAACTGAAGATCTTGCACAAATTAAAGTGTTAATGTTCTCTGGGATTTGGTGGTTGGACATTTGTATAGTAGGCATTATCTGTAGTTGAGACTTATGGATAGGGTTACCACATACAGTGTCTTGGGTCTTTAATTTTGACTGTCCATTTTATTTTAGTCACTTTGTTAGGCATCTATGTCGATTCACAGCACCATCTGCCTCAGCAAAAAGGTCCTCAGACCTTTAGAAACAGTAACGCTCACCGAGTTTTACTTCTGTCTGCACTTTAATTTATGTCTGTCTGCTCATTGATGCAAAGAAGTTTGTAGAGAACAAGTTTGGTTAGCTCTGCCTGTGACAAGCTCTGGAGGTGTCTCACTGCTCTGTATGGGATACCCGAGGTGTGAAATAAGCATGATGAGAAATGCAACTTGTAAAAATGGGTGACAATGTAACGTGATTGTATAATAATGTGAATAAAAGATTAAATATGGTACTAATATCCGCTCATTTTGTTGATGCTGTTTAGGGAGAGATTAATAATAATAATAATATCTTGAATTTATATAGCGCCTTTCAAGAAACCCAAGGACGCTTTACAGGAACACATAGACATGGACAAACTATGTGAGGGGTAGGATGAGTGTAAGGGGTGGTTTAGTGAAGACTGCAGGCTGTGGTGAACAGGTGGTGCTTGAGACGTTTTTTGAAAATGTCCAGAGATGGAGCGCTATGAATGTCTGCAGGAAGAGTGTTCCAGAGGGTGGGAGCTGCAGCACTGAAGGCTCTGTCTCCATAGGTTCGGAGTTTGGTTTTGGGCATGGAAAGTAGGCCGGTGTCTGAAGATCGAAGGTTGCGGGATGGTGTGTATGGATGGAGGAGATAAGAAAGGTACTGGGGAGCCAGAGCATGGAGAGATTTGTATGTGAGGAGGAGGACTTTGTAGTTGATACGGGACTTGATAGGGAGCCAGTGGAGGTGGATGAGGGTCGGAGTGATGTGTTGCCAGGGTCTAGTGCGGGTGAGAACTCTAGCTGCAGAGTTTTGGACGTACTGAAGCCTGTCCAGGGTTTTGCTGGGAACTCCAGACAGGACTCCATTACAGTAGTCCAGGTGGGAGGTTATGAAAGCATGAATGAGTGTTTCAGCCACAGAATCAGGAAGTGATGGTCGGAGTCTGGAGATGTTCTTGAGATGATAGAAGGCAGATTTGGTGACAGACTTTATGTGGGACTGGAAGGAGAGGGTGGAGTCCAGGATGACGCCCAGGTTTCGGACCTCGGAGGATGGACAGATGGAGGTCCCGTCCACATCGAGCATGAGATCTACCTTCTACAGCAGCGCTTTGGGGGCCACCACCATGAGCTCTGTTTTATTGCTGTTGAGTTTGAGTTGGTTAGAGGTCATCCAGGCTTTGATGTCGTGGAGGCAGTTTACCAGGGAGTGGGGAGGGAGCTGAGTGGATGGTTTGGTGCTGAGATAGAGTTGGGTGTCATCTGCATAAGAGTGAAAGCTGAGACCGTGTTTGTGAATAATCTGTCCAAGGGGAAGCATGTAGATGGTGAAAAGGAGAGGTCCAAGAACAGAGCCTTGAGGCACGCCCTGGTTAACTGGGGCGGGGGATGAGTGAGAGGTGCCGATGTTAACAAACTGTTTTCTTTGTTAGAGATATGAGTGAAACCAGGAGAGAGCTGTACCAGTGATGCCAAGATGGTGAGACAGGCGGTCAAGCAGGACGGTGTGGGATATTGTGTCGAAGGCAGCGGTTAGGTCAAGGAGAATGAGGAGGCTGATGTGTCCAGAATCTGCAGCTGTGAGGAGGTCATTGGTTATTTTGATAAGGGCGGTCTCAGTGCTGTGGTGAGTGCGAAATCCTGATTGAAGAGGTTCATGGAGCTCATGGTTGGACATGTGTTGCTGGAGTTGGGCAGCGACTGCTTTTTCGAGAATTTTGCTGATGAAGGGAAGGTTGGAGATCGGTCGATAGTTGGAGAGGTCCTCCGGGTCTGACCCAGGCTTCTTGATGATGGGGGTTACTGAGGCAGTTTTGAAGGATGAGGGGACAATTCCAGATGATAATGAGGTATTGATGATGTCTACCATGATGGGGCACAGAACAGACAGAGATGCTTTCACCAGTGGTGTGGGCATGGGGTCGAGGGAGCAGGTGGATGCCTTGGCCTTCTTGACCCATTCAGCCACTTGGAGAGTGTCCACGGGTGTGAAGCAGGAAAGACGGCAGTGAGGCGGAGGAGCGGTGTCCTGATGTGAAGTGAAATCCTGAGGTGGAGGTCCAGATGAAAGTTGCTGCTGGATGGAGGCAACTTTATCCTGGAAAAACTGCAGGTGCCTAGTGCAGCGGTCGAAGTTGGCTGGGGAATGAAGGTTGTATTAAGTAGATCTTCTGAAAGTCTTAAGTTATTTTGTGACGTAAATAAATGTATCAAACCAAATTTAAAGGGGTACTATTTAGTTATTTAATGATGGAATATAAACAGTCAATTTGCCTCGTCTTAAGTTATTCACAAAGAGACCCCTTTATGTAGAGAAATAACCCCAATTAGACATGGAACATTTAATAACATACCCACATTGTTTTAGATGCATATTTAAATTCTATTCATGAAAGGTCCTTGTTTCTCCAATTCTGTAAAATAATCAAATTGGTTCCACAGCTGATTAACATGTTTTTTTGATTCTTTTCACTACCAAATCTCTCAAAGCATAGTTGTTGCTAGACATGATATAATTATACAAAAATAGCAAGGATCAAATGGACTATTAACTTTTGAGTGGGGCAAATCACAACTCCAGTGAGGATCCTTCAGTTTGTTGGTTTTAGTGCCCCCCTGTGGCAGCGCAATACATCTTATCTGCTGATTTTCACATGAACAGTGGCTCTAAATACAAATCAATCACACAAACCTATTGAAAAAGAAAAATCTTTTGGAGGAAAAATGAAAAATGGGAAATAATAAAACACCTAGATGCATGAATATGCACATTCTTAGGGAACACCTTTTGATTTTATAACAGCATTCAGTCTATTTGGCTAGAAGTTTGTCAAAGTAAACTTGATACATTTTCCCTCTCCTCCATGCAAAATGGCTCAAAAACTGTCAGATTATGGGGACGTTTCCTGCACACAGCCCCTGTCAGGTCATCCCACAGATTTTTTCTCAACAGGATCTAGGGCTGGGGTCTGGCTGGGCCAGTCAAAAATGTTGATCTTCTTCTGCTGAAGAATGTTTTTTTTTGGAGAGGTTGACATATGCTTTGGGTCATTACTACACTGAAAGGTGAAATTCCTCTTTTTATCACAGGGGTTCCAAACTTTTCAGCCTGTGACCCCAAATATTACAACACCCAATACCAGTGATTTAAGTGTACTATGTTGTGTTACATAAAGTTTTTGCACACATCACTTATAGAAAATCCCCCTCCTATGAAATCCTCCCTCCTTCTCTGACTCTCCTGACTGTCACCTGCCTGGGCGGGACTTCAGAGCCAATAAAGGCAGCCAGCTCAACTGTACGATTCCTCTTCAGAACAATGGAGCATTTGGATGTCTTCATAAGTAAACAGTGTGAATGAATATTTGACATGTAAGTTTCCCTTTGTTTGAATTATCTTCGTCACTTTTAAAATGTTTATAAACATTCCTGTAGTATTGTTTAGCTTGGTCAAACTATATTTAAGGTAAGATTGTTTTATAATGTACCTTTGTTTGCTGCATTAATCATGCATTAAAAATTGGTGTTAAGACCGATCCTGTAATCCTATTTCCTTAACCAGAAAACCAGTCAAACTACTGCCTCTAATAAAACACCATCCTCTTCTGATATGCTCTTTGTTCTTATGGACAAACCATTGAGTTGTTATCATTTTAATCCAGTTAGCCTAAGCAACCAGCTTCCTTCCTACCATCAAATATTTTTCATTGCTTATATTTAAGCACAAATCAATGCAGAAATCAACAAATTTACAAGAAAACACGAAGACTGTAATATTGAACAATTTCATATCACACATCCATATCCAGACTACAGTCTGCATCCCTCTGAAACACGCCTTTAGAAATGTAATGCCCTCCCATTCATTTTTGAGTTAGTGCTCAGTCTCTCAACTTCTTCTGACCTTCTAATATTAAAAGTCCCAGCTGTAACGACTCATTTCATAGTGTACATCCCTGTAAAAGGCCTTTTATTATGGTTCTGAGAAGAACATAGTGACGCCAAAGTCCTCTTTGTACAGGTTCCAGGTCTTGGGTTTGTGTGGGTTGTCGAGCTCTTCTCGTGGTAGATGCAGCCTGTTGAGGATAAATCAGAGCGATCACACACAGCAACAGTAAAATATGTAAATGTTTGAGTCGAGTGCTTTGTGAAATAAATAGAAACATACTTATCATCTTCTATGAAGGAGGTATTGAACCAGAAGTAGAATGGGACATCTTCGTACCCTTTAGGAAGACCCTAAAGAAACATTAAAAGCTTAATTAAATGACAGCTACCTAAACATCATTTAACATAGGAAGTTAAAATTGAAAACTAAAGCACTCACAGCACTTGACTCAAACATGACCTTCACATCGCCTTCAACCACAGGCCCATTCTGCAGGCTAATGACTGCTGCGTTGTTCCCCACATCAGGAAACACCTTAGAGGAAGAAGAAGAAAAAAAAACCAATCATAAAAAAGTGCAAGAGATAAAGTATGTTAATCACCAGTTTAAGAACATATCTGTGTGTGAGTGAGAGTCTTACTGTGCAGTTCTCCTGTTTGGCACACACACACTGAAACACCTGCTCTTTCTTCACTATTATCTTCACCTTCAGATCACTACCGTCACCTTTACCCACACCTGTGTGAGACCAAAAGAAGCAGACGTGAGCATTGGCACGAAGATATAACGTTAGGCATGGCTTGTCTGTTGAGTTTTACCTGCTATGGAGTGGATGCGGATGCTCTTGATCCTGAGACTTTTAGGGGGAGGCAGCTGTCTGCTGAACTTGGTCTTCATGATCTCGTAGTAACCCACATACCGGCTCTGTAGATAAGACACAAAAGATCTAAACCAACTCAACTTACATCCACTGTGTACGGTTTTTAAAAGGGACATATTATGCAAAAATCCCCTTTTCAGGCCTTTCTAATAAAAATACGTGCCCCTGGCCTGTCCAAAGTTTCTTTATTTTATTTTATTTTTTTAATTTGGGATCACACATAATAAACAATGATACAACTGGCAAAATGACTCCTAGCATGATCACTGTTTTAAGTCTTTTTTTTTTTTTTACCTAATTTCCAATCATATCTTGATGATATGATACATGAAACAACAGAGATGATAAAAAACGAAAAATATAAGTAAGAAGAAGAGGGGTAAAAAGAAAAAAACTCCCACAAAAGTTCAATTTATAACATTAGAACATGTCTCTTATCTTATAAAACAGGAAAAAATCTTTTCATACAGGTGTCTGTAAAATAAATATGAGTTTAAACAAAAAATGGCGACATACAGTTTGCTTCATACATTTGTTATGTATGTCAACACACATATGATTAAACAGCTGGTTACAGCCAAGTGATCTGATTGGACAAGAGGTATTCCATGAGTGCTGATATACAGAATAACATCAACTGGGACTTAACTTTCTGAAAACTGCCATCAACAATTGACTGCCTTTGTGTTTAATAATCAACCTGATACACCAGTACCACAAAACAGACTCTTATTTTAATGGTTTCATAATGCATCTTAACTAGACAATGTAATTAACTAGCTCATGTGTGGTAACTATAGACACAGAGATAGTAACAGAGTGCAGTAGAGCATTAAGGTCACTTGACAACAAGGTTCAAGGTTGCCTTTATTATCCCTGTAAAGTGTTTTGTTTTGCAGTCATCAGTAAAAAAAAAAAAGCACTATGTGGACAAAAGTATTTGGCCTCACATGTTAATTAGTGAATTCAGGTGTTTCAATCAGAGTAGGAGACAGTTCTGGGATTTTTCCTGAAATCTATGTCATGTCTTTAGTATCTGACACATTAATGTCAAGGAAGGATTTCCTGCACCGGTCCACGAATTACTGAGCTGTGTTCAAGACCCTCAGTGCTGAGGAGGGACACGATTACAGAATCATCAGCAAACTTCATTATACAGTAAGACGCTTCTCAAAGCGGCTTTGGTCATAGTGGCTTCAGCAACTATTAGTGTACAACAGGAATAAGGCGCAAGGACACACCCTTGTGGTGATCCAGTAGGGGAAGAGAGAACATTTGAAAGGACGAAACTAACTTTCACACACGGTGATCTACAAGTTTTCAAAAAAATACTCAGCCAGCATATTAAAGGATTGATGTTATTAATACTCCTTAGTCAACCAGCTATGTTCACTTTCTGGTGAAGTTGTTGTTTCAGAAAAAAGTGAGCATAACAGATTTTTTGGGACGTTTTTTTTTTTTTTTTACCTGTTTTGAGAGGTAGGACAGTGGATAGAGCAGGGATGAGAGAGACGGGAATGACATGCGGTAAAGAGCCACAGGTTGGACTTTAAGCCGTGCTGCCCACGTACATGGGAAGTAACCTAACCAGTAGATCATCGCGCTCCAGATAACACATTTTGATCACTGTATGTGTATGTTATGCACACTTCAAAAGAGAGCAATACGGATAATAAATCATGCAGGTTATCTGGATCATACTAACCTGCTTTTCTTAGCATCGAAAGAATTAAAATTTATGGATATAATTAACTTCAAAACTGCCCAGATTGTATATAAGGCAAAAAGCGGAGCACTGCCAGAGAGCATAATGAGATTTTTTACATGTAGATTAGGAGGGTATAACTTGTAGGGGGAATTTAAGTTTCGAAAGACTGCAGTCCAAACAACGCAAAAAAGCATGTGCATCTCAGTCTGTGGGGTTACTCTTTGGAACAGCCTGGATGTTAAACTTAAAATGTGTAATAACATAAAGAGCTTCAAATTTTGTTACAAGCAGGTATTAATAGACCAATATAAAGAACATGAATCTAAAAGGTAGTTGGGCAAGTATTACAGAAGACATTAATTGATGTAGGTATGTATGTTTATATGTGTATTTACATGTTTTGAGTGTATATATATTTATTTGCTCAGGTACCAAGATCTCATCATGAAGTAACATGAATTGAAGTGTACACTGTGCAAGTACAGGTTTGTATGTGTATATATATTTATGTAAGTATAGATGCATGTGTGCATCTATATACATTATATGTGTATATATATTGGTGTGCGTGTGTAAAGGTAGGCTATGTGTATATATGTACTGAATATGTTGCATTGTTACAGGTAAGAATATAGGTTACTGCTCAGGTATCAAACTTTTTTTTTTTTTGTAACTTGATAAGGCAATGTAAGGTAGGAGCAGGACTTCATAAGCATTGTGCTTCATTCTGCCCCCTCTCGAACAATGCAGGGTTGTGCACATGTATGTATATATGATGTAGATATGTATATATGTATATGTGTATATGTATATAGATATATATATTTTTGCTATCTTTTTTAATTTATGTGTATGATGATGGACTGGCAAGTTGACACAACGACACCGAGCAACATATTTTCTTTATTTTATTTTAATTTATTTTATTTTATTTTTTTGTTATTGTTTGTATGTTCGAGATAAATAAATCAAATCAAATCAAATCAAATATTAAAATAAAATTTTTCTTTAAACAAATGTGTTTTAATCTTCTTCTGTCAGCTCCCTTCTTGGCATTTAGTTTATTTTTTTCAACATTAGGGGTGGTAGATTATACTCAATGTATTGTGGCATTTGCCATGTGAGATGTAAAAAATGACTACTGAAACCATTGAGAATAATTATGTGGATGTTATAAGCCATCAGCATGCAATTCTCTCATTAGTTTTGCTTCTTCCACTGTCTCCAAACGCCTCTCTCTTACAGCAGAGAGCACACACCCCATCCATCCAGAAAACTTTCCTCCATGCATACATGTTTTGGTTTCAGCAGAGGAGGAAGAAGCATGGGAGAGCTGAATGTAAACAAAGCGCCAAGACAGGTTAGTGATGTTAAAGAGGCAGATGAAGAGAAAAAGCACTGAGTCTGTCATGTGGCAGTGGTTTGGATTTGAAAGGGAAGATGAGGAATAAAACACGGTATTCTGTAAAATATGAAGCACGATTGTGGCAGCAGTAACACAACAAACTGCCAAAGACGTCCCAATAATCAGTGATCAACAGAAATGTCCTTTTTTATTCAAGGAAATGCATTGAAATTGGAAATGCTTGGTTAAATCAATGTTACATGCTGTGTTAACTTTATATTTATGCAACTCTCTTGATACCATATGAATATAGTTCATGTCAAATAACTCTAATGGAATCATGTTTTTTTTGTAGGAAAATTAGGCTTTTTGTGTAAGTGTGTTGTCATTTCTACCATATTATTTTTTAATTACACCACTTGGAGGCGCCAGTCACAGCCTTTTGAAATTCCACACAGAATACCTTTGCAGTGTTGCTTCAAGAGAAGTCCTTAAATTGAAAAAAACCTTTACGAGTTTTGCCCCTGAGTTGTTTATTCTTACCTGAGAAGGAGTCTCCACCCCCTGAAACTTGGAGCTCCGACTCTTGTCTGTCCTCCTTTCCCCGAAATACTCCAGACTGTCCTGAGGGATGGACGGAGAAAAGCTTAAGCCAAAAGCCCTCGTTTAAAATGTTTTGCTCTCCTATTTGCTGTTTCTAACAAATACCTGAAGAGACAAACCTGTGCACTCTCAAACTGGTCACTGTCGATCAACCAGGTGCACACCATTGTACCTGTGCGTCCTGTGGAGTCATTGACACATTAAATATTAACTTTGTGTTGTCATTAAACTAAAAGTCAGAGCCACACATTCTTTACTACTATATGACACAAACCTTGTATCTCTATTTGACTTGAGTAATTCCAAAAATAATAATAATAAAAAAAACAAACAAACAAAACAAAACAAAAAAAAAAACACAAGTGCCTTACCTTTACCTCCTTTACAGTGAATGGCAATGATGTTTTTGGGATCAGCAGACATCCACTCCCTCACATTCGCTGTGTATTTCAGCATGTCCCTTCAACAAAACACACCATGATAAAGACCTAAACCTGTAATGGTGGTTAGCAATAATCCTGCAGTTGTATATGTGCTCATAATACCAGCATTATGGTTGTGTCAAAAAAATAAACCTTAATGCATAAATATCCTTGCTAGGATATAAAATAGCCTCTTTTGTAGCTGTAATCTTAAAACAGTGTGATCACAGGATAAAGACTGAGGTGAAACTACAATGACACAACAGAACAAGTGACTCACTCCAATGAGGGGACGTTGTGGTCGTCGATGAACACTCGCTCGACCCTGTAGTGGAAGAACTGGGGGTCATAGCCTTTCTCACCTGGAAACAAAAGGCAACAGTGATATGGTTTCTATAGCGCATGATGAGAAACACCATGCATGTGACACAGGGAGGTGCTGACTTACTGCACAGGTTGTAAACTTTATAGTGGTCTTCATGTTTAGTGTCTAGGAACCTTGCAACTTCCTGCAAAGACAGAGAAAAATGTGGTAAAACACTTGCACAGGTATGTATAAACTTAGAGATACATTAGGCTACCTTTTTTATCTGACAAAAAGCTATGTATGACTAGATCTGAGGATAAAGATAGACTTAATTTTAAGGGTTACCTTGATTGGATTTCTGTACAATGACTGCTTCCCAGAAGAGGGGAATGACATGGCGATGACACGATCTGCAAATTAAGCAAAGGGTGAACTCTGTCAAATGTCTTTTATAATTCAGATGTATTTTTGACACACATGAATTGTGTTTTGTAAGCAGAAATTACCAGTGACATAGGTGAGGTCAAGGTCAAATCCATCCTTCTGGTAACGCCGTTTGTTCTCAGAAATCTGAGTAAAATAGTAAGAAGTCAATCATTAGGAATTAGTAGGTATCTAGATGCCATTAGTATCTTTATCTAGAACCTTGCTTCTCAACTGGTAGTTCTGGACCCAAAAGTGGGTTGCAAAGATCTTTTTAGTACGTACATTTCTTTGTCCACTCTCATGATTTGTTCCATTTCAGGCCCAAACTGCATATTTTCATGAAAAACATTTTTTAATGGTTGAAAATTTTTCAAATATTTCATTTCATTCAGGGGTACTGTCATCATACATTTAACCATATGATTGCTAAATGGATATTAAGTTTTACTTGGCAGAGAGGGCTCTGCTCAAAAGATGCTCCCTGGGTTAGTCAAGCAGCATGCTTTGATTTTCCAGGGAGTACATTGCCAGAAACTCCCATATGGATAGATTTATGACAATGCATACTGAATATAATAAAATTAGTTCAAAGGCAATTAATTCATAGTAGCATGAATCTGAATGAAGGTGCAACAAGCTTTATGCTATAAAGGAGGGGGCTTGGGTGGAGGAGGTGAAGCTTTGCCAGCAGCTGCATGGTGCATCAGCAATAATGCAAGCAGGACGTCATATTTAAATACACTGCTGTGTTGAGAGAAAGAACAGTGATTGGCTGTGGGAGCTGGGAAGTGATCATTGGGATCAGCTGGCCATCAGCTGATTACAGTTTAGCCTTTAGATTAAATGTCTTTTTAGTTTAGTCACATTTTAGTCATTTCCACCCTTTACAGTTTTAGTCTAGTTTTAGATGATAAAAATGAAAAAAAAAAAAAAAAACATTTTAGTCTAGTTTTAGGCCAAACAAAGTCCTCACATTTTAGTCTTAACATTTAATCCAAGCATTTTTTCTCTTGCCTGAATCAGGTACCAAATCATGGTAGTGGGTTCTATGCACTCTACCAAACCTTGGATCCCTGCCTTCTACAGCTGAGAGGCAGAATAGCTATAGATGCATTGTATTTTGACAGATTTACCTACAGTGGAGAAATATCGTGGATTTCAAATATCCAATGAAAACAAAATTACATACAAGTCTATTTTTGGCTAGTCTTAGTCTAGTCTCTCTCATGGAAAATAGGCTATCGAAGAACATTTCTAGTAAATGTTTTAGTTGACAAGATTAACACTGTGCTCAAGAAGACTCCAGTAAACATGATTTTAGTCTCACCATCCTTCTGGTGACCTTCTCTAGCTCTTTCTTCTGAGCTGCTAGTCGGAAAACCCTCACCAGGATGATTATTCTCAGGAAACGGAGGAATGTCACCACCCTGACAAAGAAAGAATATGTTGTATCATAACGCAAAGTTTCAGAAGCAGGACTACCCTTCAGACCTGACCCTCTCATCCTCTTTTGTTCATGCAATCCATACCCCGCTTCCCACCTTTTTAATCTATACGCTTTTTCTTTCTGTCCGTAAGATCCTTTTGGGGATCGTCGTGTCTGGGAGCTACATTGGATCCCCTTAAAAGCTTACATTAATCAATAAAGGCAAGACATTTAAGATAATCTAATTCAGAATCATCATTCTAGTTCATGGTGGTTTGGTCCTTGCTAGTGAAATTATATTCAAATTTCTTGAAGCATAAAGAATTATGTATGCAACATTTTTATGAGGCTCTATGGAGCTCAACCTACAGGTGCATTTCGATGAATTGGAATATCATCAAAAAGTTGATTTATTTCAGTCAGTCAATTCAAAAAGTGGACCTTGTATATCACATCGATTCACTGCACACAGACTGGTATATTTGAAGTGTTTTCCCTTTTAATGTGATGATCATAGCTAATGGAAACTCAAAATTCAATATCTCAAAAAATTGGAATATCGTGAAAAAGCACAATATTGGAGACTCATGGTGTCACATTCTATCTGCTAATTAGCTCAAAACCCCTACAAAGGTTTCCCCGAGTCTTTTAATGGTCTCTCAGTCTGGATAAGTAGCCGACACAATCATGGGGAAGACTGCTGTGTTGACAGATGTCCAGAAGACAATCATTGACACCCTGCACAAGAAAGGTAAGACAAAAAAGGTTATTACTAAAGAAGCTGGCTGTTTGCGGAGGGCTGTATCCAAGCACATTTATGGAAGGTTGAATGGAAGGAAAAATGTGGTTAAAAAAAAAGTTGCACAAGCAACGGGGACATTCAAAAAGTTGAGAGTCGGTGCTTCAAGAGCCACCACCCACAGACGGATCCAGGACGTGGAAATCAACTTTTTGATGATATTCTAATTTACTTTTTTAAGTTATTGTCTAAATCCTTAAAAAATATAAGCGGTAGAGGCCCTTCAACTCCTGGTCTCCACAGTGTACATTATTGCCTTTCAAATTTTAATTTTATTTTAGGGATTTCTTTTCTGTTTTCCGCTTTTGCATGTCTTTGTTGTTCAAAAGGGATAGCAACCCTCTCAGGACAAAAAGTCCCCATTTAAATCAAATCCAGGGTAATTTTAGATCATATTACCATTACAGCACAAAGTAGCACAGTGTGTAATTAAGCATTTCCAATCTTCAGTATCAATGTCTTCAGTTTTTGTTTTTTTCTCAAAAAAATGTGATGCATTACAGAGCTAACCCATTATTTAAAGATTACGTTTTTGAAGTGGGTCACTCTGGTCATGCAACAGAACATCAGTAAGTGGGTAAAAAATGCGGAACTGCACGAGCACTCCTCAGTGATATTAAATGTCTGTAAGTGCAGCTCAAAGTGGGTACCTGGGAATGAGACTGGCTCCTGACAAGTCAGAGAAGGTGTAGATCATGGTGACCACCAGTGTGATGACCACGACACAGGCATCTACAATATTCATCTTGGAGCTGAAGTAAACTTTAAACCTAAAAAGCAGTGAGACTGTTAGCATCAAGCTGAGAAAACAGTAACAATCATTCATCCTGTAGTATAAGCCTGGATATCAAATGGAACATTACTGTGGTAGAAAGTATTTATTCAGTGACACTACACTTCTCTGAGTCAGCAAGTGTCCCAACGTCCCACCAAATACATGCCATACATTTCCTGCTCAGCTTCCTCTACAGAACTTCCTGTCCAACAGCGAATCACTCTTTATTTCTGCTGACACAGAATTCTGGGAAAGTTTGCATCACTCTTTTTAGCAGTTTTTCCTTCCCATTAAAAAACAGTAGATAATCTACATAGAAAGCATGGTGCCTGCACTATGAGAAAACTATGCAATACAATATAAAGAGCGATAAATACACCACATATAAGAGTGCATACACATGTTTTGAGCCTATGAATACTCATACAGTCTCATAGGTCCTATGTTTGAACATTTTTGACTTGCATATGAACCATGGCATGACAGTTTGAGTCTCAACTTTAAAGCAAAGTTATGCTGTTTTTTATAATATGCTTTTTACATGCGATGTGATTGTATCTTGATGATTGATGAGATTGTGACGCAAGATAGATTTCCAAGACTTCTGGCAATAAAGTGTTATCTTATGTCATTAAAATGGAATCAGCAGTGAACTAACATAAATCAGTTTCACAAAGCACAAAACTGTTAGACAACTTCAACAAAATGCAGTACTGTTGACTTTCTTCGGGATAAAAAATGAATAAATATATTTACGCCTGCTGCTAGTAGCATTTAGACAAATAGCTGAATACTAGCTGCTGCAGTAGGACGGTTATCCTTAGAATCCATTAAAATCAGCCATGGTAAGCGCTGCGAAACTTTGTCGCAATAATTTTTACTTAAAAAGTGAAATCAAATTATAAAACCTGTGTTGCAACTGGCAGGATAAAAGCTAACTTACTTAGCTAAAAAAATGAGGTGACATAAGGTAACATCCTGATGCATTTAAGGTCAGGTCAGCAAATTATTGTGTGTTTATTGTGCTCATTTCATCTGTATTTCTGCATGTTCTCTCAAGGTGTATTATTCATGAGGGCCAAACGTTGCAATTCCACTGGTAATGTGGGGGCAAAGTTAAGCAATGTTGAGAACAGTTCAAGCCAGAGCAGCAAAACACAATGAAGAATACTTTGAAAAAAAGGCAGAGCTTTTCTAACTTTCTGTGAAAATATTGCTGACCACAACAGAACAGCTGAGCGGAGGATGGACAGAGCAGCAACAAAGAAGTTGTGGAGGTTTGTATGAGATAATGGCCTACGCCCACCCCTACATAACAGATGCATGAGTATGTGACAGTGGCAGGTGTTGTGTCTAAAACATATGGATCTATTTTCATACATAAAGAGAGCATTAATGTGCCTTTACAGGACTGTCAAATTAATGTCATTATAAAGTGTTAAAATGTAACCTTAAAATGAAAATGTTGGCTTAGGTGAGCTTTGGTAAATAATGTGTTGTTTTCCAGTCTCATCTGACAAATGAAAGAATGATAGTGGTGACAATAAGGACTCCTTAACTGTACTAACAATCATGCATAGACTTTAAGCGACAGCTATTACCCCTTTTAGGGGGAGAAAGGGACTCTTTTGGACTGTAGCTCTTGAAAAATATTTTGTTTTCATTGTAGCTCCTGGACAAGATGAAGTACCAGTGATTTGGCTAACTTGAGCGACATCTGCAGAGAAATTATGTCAAAGCATTGTCATCATAATCAGACATATATGCAGTAGATAAATGCACTCATGCTTAGTGAAAAAAAGCATAGGTTGTTAACATGGAATTAATCTTTTCTTGTAAAAACTTTATGTTAATTGCAAATGCTCATTTCCCTATAATGATCTTATTTAACTGAGAGTTTTTGGCTCCTAGGTAACAACAAACATTACACCTGACAAGCCTCAAAAAGATTAACAAAATGTCTGCAAGACAGGAAAATGAAATTACTGACCAAGCAGTCCTGAATTTACAACTTCAATTTGTAAAATTTGACTCACCCTTCCACATAAATCCGCAGGAGGACATCCAGAAGGAAAAAGAAGGAGATAGTAAGGGACACAGCCTCTATGGCGTTTCCAACATCTCTGCTCTTTGCAGGCAGGGAAAGATCCACAATGACCAGCACAAAGTCCACTATGATCAGTATTACTCCAAATACACTGCAGGAAGAGACAAAAGAAAAACCTCAAGCACCATCTAACATCACAATGACTGTAAAAAATACACGATGCAGTTATCTCTCCTTGTTACCCTCATTTAAACACTTCAAACACTCACCGAAATCCAAAGGACATAACAAAGGGGGATATCTTCTTACGGATATTGCTGCAAAAAAGGAGAGAATGTTAATGTGTTTTAGCACAAGACTGAGCAGAAGCTTGTTTGTGTTTTTGATGGACCAATTCTCCTTTAAGCATCTGCCTTTTTAAAAAAGTTTGATCTATAAAGCATCAGTGCTTGTTCAAACAATTAATCATTAAAACAATAAAGAATGTGCCATTTGAAAACGGTATTGAATCATCATTTAACATTTTGCCATCCTAAAATACTTACTGATACACTGTGTCTGGAAACTCACTCTCCTCCTTCCCATCATCAATCTCCACCATAGCATCCTCCATCTTTGCAATGTTCCTACAGAAAAACAGACATGGATTTGACAAACAGGAGAAAAATCAGCATTAAACGACGCAGCTCTGTGCAAAAGCATTCAGATATGAGGCAACAAAGGTGCAATCATTAAAAAATAAAGCTAAGATTCACTTTATTCTGTTGACATTAGTAAATGCATATTCCTCACCCATTCACTCCTGCATCTGACCCAGGACTGAAATATACAGAGGACATGATGTTTGTGTCTTCCTCCTCACTTTGTCCTGAACGTGAAGTCTCTGCATTAGAAATTGTACAATGAAAATCAAACTCTTAAATTTTGAAGCAAATGAACAAATGTGAACAAATATTTACAGTCCAGATATGCTTAAAGGACTCTGCACTTTTGCAAAAAGTTTCCAAAGTATTCCAATCAGCATGCAGGAGTTGGTAGCTCTCCTTGGATAAATAAATTACATGGCAAATATTTTTCTCACGAGGTGTTGATGCAAAACCTACAGCCAAGAATGTGGCTGAAGAAAGTCAAGTCAGCACGAATTATTTTAGCTTTTAAATATAAAAACAGCCATCTAAATTTCAAACCAAACCCCCCTCAGTTCCTGGGTATATCCTTGCCAAACATTTTCCCCTCTGTCTTTCCCTCTTCGGTCCATCTGTTGACCAAATTAAGCTCGAAAACGAGCAGTAGTGGCATCGTCGGCTTACCGTTTGGAATGTCATCCGTAAAGTTATACTGGAGTTCGTCTTGTGACTTCTTCTAGTGAGGATAAAGGAAGAAAGCTCAAAGGTTAACCGGGTGTATTTTTTTCTGTCCATCCACTGACTCTTCGGCGTTTTGCAAACGTAGCGGTTTCAGACTTCCTGGACCTCTCTGTAAAAAAAATGATTTTTTTTCCCCCTCTGTAACTCCTCTTCTCTTCTCTCAGCCCACAAACAGACCGAGACTGACCGTAATCCTCCGCTACAGAGCCGTCAGCTATTGTTAGCGTGAAAGTAAGACAACAGTTAGCTGTAGCGTTCTCTCTCGGCTTCCTCTACTCGTTAACATCTGGTTTTAATTTATCACGCATTCCCAAACGCCAGTCCTATCCTCGTTTGTGAAGTTTAACCACGGCTAATGCATTACAAATATTAAAAAAATCACAGTAAAGTCAAGAACACCAGCTTGCTGAGTTACATTGTTGCTAAAAGAGTAACAATGAGGGAGGAAAAGATAACTGTTTAGACAAAACCGTCAAAGGAAATTGCTAAATTATGGAAAAAAAGGTGTCAAACTTTGCACCACTGTTTAAATAGCTTGAACTGTAGCGGCCCATAAACCAATCTGTATTTAAAACGAATAATAATCCATAATTATCCCTTTGTATTAAAGGAAAAAATCACAAATACTGTCGAAATATTACAGGCCATAAAAATACTAATTATAATCTAAAAGCTTTTCTTTGTTGCCACCTACCACCAGTGGGAGCCAGAGGGCAACCTGTTGCTTTGTTTTACCACATCATTTTATCTTCTGACTTTTTGATTTGATAAAGTGAGAAATTTCTGGACATTATTCAAAGACATTTTTCAAAAATCCCTCTTGATTTAAATTTTTTTTTTGCTTATATTTCAAATATTTGGTAATTATAGTGTAGGCCAGTGATTCTCAACAAGAGGGACTTGACCCAAAAGTGGGTCGAGAAAATGTTTGTCAAAAAAAAAAAAAAAAAGAAAGAGAAGAAAAAAAACCCCAGAAGCTAGAAGTACAATACGGAAGTACGGAAGAGTATTAGGGCCACTGAAAAAAAAAATTTTGAGACAATTTTTTTTTTCAATTGTGAGATTAAAGTCAGAATTCTGAGATTAAAGTCAGAATTCTGAGTTTAAAGTCAGACTTCTGATTTTTTTTCTCAGAACTCTGACTTTAATCTCAGAATTCTTACTTTAAACTTAGAATTCTGACTTTTTTCTCATAATTCTGACTTTAATCTTAGAATTCTGACTTTTTTCTCAGAATTGTGACTTTAATCTCAGAAATTGTGACTTTAAACTCAGAATTCTGACTATTTTCTCTGAATTCTGACTTTAATCTCAGAATTCTGACTTTAATCTCAGAATTCTGACTTCTGACTTCTTCTGGCCTAGTACAATCAAACACACTGGACTAAAGTGTTTGACCACACCTGTTAATTATTGAATTTTGGTGTTTCACTTCAGTTGTGCACCTAGCCATGCAGTCTACATTTGTAAACTTTTGTAATACAAAATGGGTCGTTCTGAAGAGCTCAGTGACTTCAAGTGTTGCACTGTGATGGATGCCACCTTTGCACTAAGCTAGTATGTGAAACTTCCTCCCTACTGGATATTCCACAGTCAACAGTAAGTGATATTAGAAATTGCAACTTTGTGGCAACAGTTTGAGGAAGGCCCTTTTCTATTCCAACATGACTGGGCTCCAGTGCTCACAGCAAGGACTATAAAGACATGGTTGATGAGTTTGGTGTTGGAGAACTTTACATTATAGAGAGCCAGTTACATGAACTTTTATTATCTTACCTTCATAAATGTCTGGAGATATATATATATAATTTCTCAGCTGAAACTTGTTTCTCTTTTTTGTGTTCAATTCAGAAGTTCAAGTGAACTCTCTAATACTAAAATTAATTTAATAATTCAGCAATAACAAAACGTCTCAATATTTAAGGGGAATCGACATCTATTCTGGTATTTAAGGACAGGTGTGTTCTCAACTCTATCCATGTGGTCTTTTACAAGTCTGGGATTAGCTTCTTTTTTTGCAGATACTAGAATGCTTGATAGAGGAAGAAAACAAAAAACTGGGTCATGTTCAGTGCTTGGCAGGTTAGACCCAGTCTGGAATGGACCCTCTAATGTGGACCATGCAGAACCAGCCCAGCCCATAAATAATACGGAGAGGAAAATAACAGTGAACGCTGAAGGAGACAAGACGAGGCGTTGGGCAATGAAGGTAGGTTTACAACGCAGAGATTTGTAAAGTTTTAGGATTTTGACTGTGTATTAATTGATGGATGTTTTCAACATTTCAGAATCATTTTAAAGCAAGGGACCTTTCCATAAAAGGCATGTCGGTGTTGCTGTTTTTGGCTTTGGCGTGCCTACACATGGCTTCCTCTACACAGTTATCAGTAGGTGTCATTATTGGTTTTTTTTTCTGATGTTAAAAATTGAAAATGTATTGCTCTAAATGAATAAATCACAGGGAAGGCTGTTGAAGAATTGTGATTAGTAACATCAAGAGAGTCAGCATGAAAAATATAGTCATTACCTGATGATATAGCCTCTCTTCTAACAGTATCAAACCAGGTGTAAAAACAAGTGAAATTTGCTTCCTCATTAAAGGCATTGGACTCATGTGGACCAGAGGTTGTAGCTCTGAAACGCAGCATACGAAAACTGGAGAACAAACTCTTGATTGGGGCTTGGCAGGTAGAGCACTTGCAGAGGCACAAATACTTCGAACCACTTCAGCCTGATGTGCCGGATACTAAAGCTGTGACTGACCATGATGGAAATAACAGCAGCAATGGGACATTAGACAGCTCTGATATGACTCCGGTCCAACAACTTGCACCTGCAGGCAATTTAATTGTCCATGACAAAGGTAGGACATTGTTGAATTTGTACTTGTGTGTTTACAGTTTGGAGTCTACAGACCATGCAAAACATTAAAGAACGCAATAATATTTCTAGATAGTGGTTGTGTGTGTGTGTGTGTATATATATATATATATATATATATTATAGTGGGTGTATTTTAATTTATAGCACTGGAAATAACAGTCAGCAACATTTCCATGGCTGTTTCTATGCTATCTTCTATATTTAGACTGCTCTGAGCTATTTGACAGGCTCAAACCATCAAGCGGTTTCTACCGAATCAGACCCAAACCACACCAGGAGCCTTTTTTGGTTTACTGTGACATGGACGATGGAGGAGGATGGACGGTTTTTCAGAGGCGGCGGCATGGAAAAGTCGACTTTGACAGGTATTAAACAGGGAAATTTTTACTGCTCTTACAGTTTAGGTTAATATCTGCTATTTTTTTGTTTCAGGGATTGGGTGGACTACAAAGAAGGTTTTGGGGACTTCAAACTGTGGAATGATGAGTTTTGGTTGGGGAATGAGCACATTTATTCTCTACTGTCAGAAGGTGAGACAATTTCTTATCTATTTCTACAAGCATGGATTGATTCTTTTTTCTGTTTTCTAATATATTACATGGTTTACATATTTCCCACCTACATTTTAAATAATATATTGTATGTCTTTGTCCTAAAGGCAATAACTTGGTGAAGATTGATCTGATGGACTGGGATGGAAAGAAAAGTCATGCATTTTATGAGAACTTCAGGATCACAGATGAAGCTGTAAGACCATCATTTTAAATGGTAAAATCTTAATCTAAAGAGTTACTTTGATTTCCAACCTTTCCCTACATTTATTTCAGGATAAGTTTCGCCTCCAGTATGAAATGTATAGTGGGAAGGCAGGAGATGCTCTGACTGGTGGTGGGGGGATGGTGGAGCATTGGTCCACTTGTCTCAGTGGCATGCAGTTCAGCACTAAAGATCAGGTAAGTGATCAGTCAAACCTTTTAACGTGCTATTTCAGGGGTTCTCATAAATAAGATTACTGTTAAAGCCTGATAACATTCATGATGGTGGTTGGCAGGACAATGATCGCTATCTTCAGGGCAGCTGTGCACAGGAAAACAAAGCAGGGTGGTGGTTCAACAGGTGAGGATTGCAGTTTTGTCTGTTTTCTTCTTTCTGATTGTTGCCTTGTCGAAAATGTGACCATGAGCAACCCTCGCATCTACAGGTGTCACGCAGCCAACCTAAATGGAAAGTTCTACCGCAAAGGGCAGTACAAGGGCCAGTATGATAACGGTGTGGTGTGGGGGACCTGGAGAGGCCTCTGGTATTCACTCAGGCACACCACAATGAAGGTGCGGCCTCTGGTTTTCCTGGATGCTGGAGGCAGTGGAGCAGGGGAAATTTAAAAACACATGCTTTGAGTTCCTTTGAGAATGAGGGGAAAGAATGTAATGTTTGGATTCTTGGTACTGCAATTTCTCAATTTTGTTTCATGATTTTGATGGCTGGCAAAGTTGTTTCAATTTTCTGGTAAGCATCTCTATCTGTGTATTATGGTACTCAAACAAATAAACAAACTGCATCTAACAGTGAGAGTTGTTCTTGTTACAGCACAGTATTGTATAGTGTAACACATTAAAAATCACCTGCAGTATTTTGCTACTCTTATTGACTGGGATTGTGCATAATAATGCATATTGACATTTAAAAAAGATACACATATATTATAGTAATCATAGAATCCATAAAAACACAAACATCCTGAAAACAATCACGCTCTGAGAAATACAAACTAGTTCAACTATAATGCAAAATCTGAAATAATGTTAAAAAAACAATATAAAACACATTTCTAAACTTAAATATCTGAACAAAAACTGTTAAAAAAACAGAAGACTCCCTGTATTTCTAACAATGAAAGAATATAGCAAAGCAGAGTCACGGATGTCACAGACAGGATTAAAGGTGTGATTGTAATTGCAGTTTTTTATGGGAGTAACACCACAAAGTGAGCATTCTACTCTTCCTCCCTGACACAAGCAGAGGACAGGTCCAAGTCCAACATCCTCTGCTCAGCCTCACTCAGCCTGTAGGGGGAGCTACCACTGCCATAATCACCAGACATTGGCAGAGAGTGGCAGCGTCCTGTCCTCTGCTCAGGGGTCGATACACTAAAAGTGGAGCTGCGTTGTCGCCCCCTTGTGCCTGAACTAGCCTGAGCCTCCTTTAATTTCCGTGCCAGGATGTTCCTCTGGATAGGCGACGGGCCTCGACGGTTCCAGTTCTGCTCGGCCCGCTCAGCACGATCAACACTCAAACTGACAGGACTCACCGCCGGCCCCCCGATCCCTGAGATTCCCTCTCTGCCTGCTGACCCACTACTCCTTTGTCTCTCTGCAGTGCCACTCATGTCTGTTTTAACATGTGCTGAAAGATTATTTGTGTTGGTTCCTGTGTGTTTGACTTCATTGTTATAAGGAGGAGCAGCTGTTTCTATCCAGGGCTTCTTGTTGTCTCTCTGGGATCTGGATTGACAGCCTTCTAAGGCCTCATGCTCTGGAATGGGATGGGAACGGTATGGCTGCCTCTCTCGTCCTCCTCTTGTCCAGCAGCTTCCTTCAGGAAGGGTGCGTGATCCCACCTTAAAAGAAACATGCATGAACATTTAATAATACATAGCCTACACTATAAAATAACAGTAAAGCACCCATATACCAACCTGGGTCATGCTCCTCTCTCTGAACTGCCTGGATTGTGCAGACAATGGTATCTGTGGTTTCATGTCGTTAAAACTGGAAGTCCGGCGGAAATTTGGATTCTTGTGATTTCCCAGTACCGCATCTCCTCCTCTTATTCCGGCTAACCCACTCCTCTCTACCATCTCCACCCAGTCTGCAGTGCGATCCCGCCATTTTGAACTTCCTCCATTTTTATTAGTAGAGGCATTAGGACCCAATACAAGCTCCACTTTAGGACTTAATCTGTCCAGTGTGACCCTGGAGTTCTGCAAGGGCTGTTGAGAAAATGGAGATGCAATACGAAAATTATTGTGGTTGGCATCCTCCTGAAGGCCCAGTGGGAGAGCTACATGAGTGAATCCAGTTGGTGTTGGGATGGGGGAAGCAGTGGGGGAAGCAGACGTCTCAACCAGAGTGTCATGGACTGGGCTTGAAGAGACATGATACAGCTGAGTTGCCTCCTTTAAACCCTTCTTTTTCATTTCTTTCAACTGCTGCTGAGCCAAACGATAACTGAAAAACAACAATATTGTGACTTTAAGTCAGGGAAGTGACAGATTAAGTCTGACAGTACACATCTCAATGCATTTTAAACATTATAAACATACCCAAATATTGGTGGCAACATCTTCTGGCCTGTAGGGGACAGTCTTTCTGGGTCCTGTGGAAGTGGTATCACTAGGGTCTGTGTGACAGGCGAACTGCCAAGCACAGAAGCGTCTTTCTGGGTTACTACCACCCCAACACCTCCCTGTGGACTGTGGCTGTCTGACAGGCTTGGTCTCTGGAGGCTGTGCCCACAAATGGAGGCCTCGTCAGAAAGCTTGCGTCCTCCAGGAGAATGCATGGAGCCTCTACGGACAGAGCTGCACTGAGGGGTCTGGCAAAGTTTTCTCCACACGGTCACCACAACTGTTGCAAGAATCACAGCCAGGCAGAGAGAGATACCAGCCACCACGACCATGTTACCACCCAGGGGTGCAACTCCAACAGGTGCGGTAGGAGCAGATGGGGAAGGAGCAGGCAACGCTGAAGGAATAAAATGGAAGAATATGTAAATACCATAGACTAAATAAAACATGGACGTAGTTTTAGTGACATGAAGAGGTCTAATGAAGCCATGCTATGGAGGTCACCATATTGATAATACACCCCTTTATGGAGCAAGGAATTTCAGTCATATGGTCACTTCAGTTGACAATCATTGGAGATCAGTCAACTTCAGGGAAAGTGACATCATCATCATCCAACCAATCAGGGGGTCTAAAACTCCCAGTTTCCTCAAGAGCTCAGAAATGCAGTTTTATGTCTCTTTTGGTCTCAAATAAATCTTAACTAACCATGAAAAGTTAACCTTACGCATTATAGAGGTGAATAGTAGAGTTGAATGTCATGATAAGTTTTGTTTGTGGGAGATTTCCAGCAATTACAAATATTAAAAATGGAGGAACCATATTTGGGCATATGCCCATTTAGAGATGTAAAATGTTATCTGCATTGACAGATATTGTCAACTCATCTATCAAGCCATACTCAGGGTATTTTCTTGACAAATAACTTATAATGTAAGATAATAGTACGTGATAGTGTAGTTGGATATTGCCACAGGTTTGTAAAAAAAATAAAGAGTGATCCAGTGGTAAGTTTGACAAATTGAATAAGAAAATAGGAGGGATTGTTGGTCAGTTTTATTACCTTAAAACAGTTTTTTATACTTGTATGGTTAATATCAGTTTTTATTTTTACTGTGAGCCTTATTTCTGCTTACATCAATTCAGACATTTAAGATTTATGATGTTTCTTAAGTTTTCAGGTGGAATTATAAAGAAAAATCAGTGAGATAATTACTGAAATATATGTTATTTTAGTCCGTTTCACATAAGTATAACAGTTTTATTTTACTTAAATGGCATAAAACGGTTCTTTTTTTATTGTGGGACTCTTCATTTGTGATTGTTACCAGCATCCTGTTGAAATTATAAGATAAAACTGGTGGTACCACTGTCACTTGTACATTATTCTGAAGTTAGTCATGTCTTGACTCTAAAAGAGGCCAGGATCTGAGGAGAATCTCAACATGTCTTGTAAAATTAATATTTTGTATTTAAATAACTTTTTATATGCAAGTAAATACTCATTAGACTTGCTATGTGTTTATTTTTCATCATTAGCATCTTAATATGCATAAACTTAAAGTATTTTTTTCTTACCATAAACAGGCAAGGAACTAACCTTGCAAAGCAGATGGATACGCCCTTTACTGTGTTTCTCACTGGCGAATCCATCTTGCAAAGCTCCTGTCTGAACCGTTTGGACTTAGTTAGAAAGTGACAGGACCAATCAGCGTCGAGGGGCAGTACTTTCAGATGTAGCGAAGTCATGACATAAGCAAGCAGCAACAAGAGGCCAGTGAAATTATGGCGATGGAGATTAGTGTGGATGCTGCCTGAGCACCAGTTTTATCAGAACTTGACGACATTTCTTCATTAAAAGAAGAACAAAGAAAAGCAGTGCATTGTTTACTTGTCAAAAACGACAAAGGTCGTGTACTGACATGTCTACAGTTGCCATGGTTCACATTATGCAGTTCTTTACAGAGTTTACTCCTTCTGTAGGGGCGCAGGCGCAGCTTGTTATGGTCCATATTTTTACCTTGATTTTTACCATAAAAATTAAGGATATATACTGTATATGTAAAAAAGAAAGTAAAATATCATTGAGATGTCCACCAATAATATTCTAGGGCTTGAATTTTGTGTGCCCAATAAAAAGTTAAGGCTCATAGCAAATATTCTCCCCTGCCAGTCAACAAGGTCACACCTTTAATTATGAACATGTATGCACATCAGTGATCCCACTTCAGCATTGTGGCTTCATTGCTGCTTGGTTATTACATGTAAATGTAAGATGAATGCTCCGCAGTGAGTTTTACTTTTCCTTCATTATCATCTTAAGGGAAAAAACAATTTTAGGTGAGAAGAGACTAACCTGCACAGTCTTCCAGCGAGCACAGAGACTGTTCTTTCACCATGCCAGTGCACTGCATCCCCCCGACACCTGAGGGCAGCAAACACTCACGTACTCGCTCCCTCACCCCCTCACCACAGCTTGCACTGCACAAACTCCATGGTTGCCACGGGCCCCATGACTCTGCAGGAAATCAAGTTACAAATACATTAGTATGTTTATTAGCATAATTCTGTTAAGCTGCTTTCCTGAATTACCTTGATGAATACTTGCCAAAAAGCCTGCAATACTTCTCTACATCAATCAGGAGAGACTATTTTTCATTTGATGCAAAGCTGGAATTAGTGAATAAAGTATACCAGCCTAAGCATTAAAAATCCAGCCCTTCCAAAAGGAGTAGCATCCATTATACCACACAACACTGACCAATTAATGCTTTATTCCCAAAATAGAAAAGTCAGGGCACAGCTGAAGGCAACTTTCTATATTTACTACACATGCTGCACTAGAATTTTGGCTGTTGTATTCAAGTTTCACTACACTGTGACATAGTGGCAATGAGTAAGCATGCACTAATCAAGGACTCTAAAACTAAACAGGATATTCTTCTTAGTTTTAACCCCGTGCTTATCTTACTGATGAATGAAATAGTCTTTCTGGCAACACTTCCTCTCTAATGAAGCTGCTCTGCAATCTTAGCATTATGAGCAGAAATAGAGTGTTTTTTTTTTCTTTTTAGATAAGCGTATAAAGTGTATCCATTAAATCTCACCAGCATGCCTGTGAACCACCACACAGGTCTGAGCAGGACTCGGGGAGCGGCTGAAGTTGAAAACAAAGAGAAAGCAGTACTTGTTCCTTCCTGGGTCAAACACAGAACAGTTAAATTCAGTCTCATTTTCTCCCTGAGTCAGCCAGTTAAAGGCCAACGGAGGGGAAGAGGGCTCCTCAGGTCCAAACCCCATCAGTGCTGTTCCCACTGTTCCCGTCCCAGAGGAAACAGAAACCCCTCTTCCTCCAGCACCTGCGTCCTTATACAGCAATACTTTCCCATGGATGTGTGCACAAGGAGGGGTGATCAGTTTCACCGTCATGGTCCCCTCACAACCACTCCTAAAAGCGTTGCTGTTTTCCACCTGCAGCTTATAGGAGAAGATTCGGGACAGGTACAGAGGTCCAGAGCTCTTCACATCCTGTACTGTGTGAGGTGACCGTAAAGCCACTCGTATAAAGTCTCTGTCTGTGAAAGGGAAGGCGCAGGAGAGCTGAACACTTTGGGAGCGGAGGGGCTTGATTGGGTGCCGTGTGCGGGCTCGTATCTTGTCAATGCTGTTTCTTCCAATCTGGTTGAACTCCATGTAGCTGACTTCTAGAAAGAGAGCAGAATCAATGCCACTGGAGCACGCCTGAAAGTGCTCATTAGTTGATATCCCAACCTGGAAAAACACAGACGAAGAGAAGTCTGAGAATCAGTCTGGGCCCAGTGGTTTGAAAGGAAACTGATTAGATTGTGACTGATAAACTTGATCAATTAAATAAACTATATCAAATTTAAAAAGCGTGGCCCAAAAGCAAAACAAAGAAACAAGCAAAGATTTTGAAATGAAGATCACATAAAGCGGTTTTGTTTTTGACAAGAGTCAAACCTTTGGTGTATGTTGTTTAAAACTTGGATGACCCTCCTAGTAGAGGGGAGGATGTTGGGGGGATTTAAGAAATGTGATGCCAGAAACTTTTGAAATGGTAAACATAACAACTGTATGCAAACCTTTAACATTAATGCACTTTGACTATTTTGAGCATCTGTATACTACATCTACAATTCTAAATAAAGCCCCTCCTCAGTACGAAACACACAAAAGCCCACTTTACTTTCACAGGGAGTTTTTTGCAAACTCCAAGTTGGCTTTCATGTGTTTTGAGGAGGAGAGGAGAGGAGAGGCTTCTGTCTCACCACTCTGCCATAAACCCATATCAGGCTGCAGTGAGGGTTGGAACTCTGTCCCATCTCCGAACAGGATCCCTGGAACTCAGTCAGAGTGATCATGGGGTTTCCTGGTCTTCTCTTTTACTAAGGCCCTTCTCCCTCACTTCCTTAATTTTGCCAGGTGACTAGCTCTTGAAAGAGTCCTGGTTGTGCCAAACTTCTTCCATTAGTGAACTATAGAGGTCACTGTGCTTTTGGGAACCTCCAGAATTTTTTGTAGCCTTCCCCAGAGCTAGGCCTTGCAACAGTGCTGTCTCAGAGTTTCTTTGACCTCATGGCTTCATTTTTGCCCTGATCTGTATTGTATTGTCTTCCATACAGAGGTGTGTGACTTTCCAACTTATGTCCAATCAACTCAGTTTACTCCAATCAAGGTGTAGAAACATCTCAATAAAAATCGAGAGAAATGGAAAGTACTAAGCTACACTTCAAGTGATTTTGCAAATGGTCTGAATACTTAGGTCAATGTGATATTTCAGATTTTTTATTTCTTTATTAATTTGCAACATCTCTAAAATTCTGTTTTCACACTGTCATGATGGGGTACTGAGTGTGTTTTTTTACTACAGCATCAGGCTGCATACTTTTGAATGTGCTGAGTCTGTTTGGCATTTTGGAGTTCCAAGGTATACTGTAACACTCCAAAGATCTGCAGTCTACCCACAGTTCCTTTATCTCTTTTAAAATAAAAGGTTTCTATCCAAACAGTGTCAATACCCCTTCATTGATGAAATTCAAAAAATAAACAAAAACTGTTTAAAATCCACTGAAGTGGAATTCAAAATACAAAAAGGCAGATTAATGAGGATAGAAATTCTGAGATTCATTGAGATAAAAGATTTTAACCACCTGGCAGCAACATTAAAAAGGTTTAATTCTATTAGCTTTATTCTGGAAGTGCCTCATTCATTTCCAGCATGTCTCTGTCTGTTTATCAAATTTCACTGATTTTGTGAGGGTCAGATAAGGTCTGGATTGTGGTGCTTCAAAAACAAGGACAGGTAAAGGAGATAAGTAATCTGAAGAATACAGACAAAATGATCCTCAATATCAAAGATTTTTTTTTTAATATCCACTTAATGTTATTGAACACCTACACTGTGGTCATCATTCTGCAGCAAAGAAACCATCTTTTGTCTCACCTGAAAAGATCCAGAGTGGTTTCCAGCCCTCTCAACAGAGATGTGAAAGGTGGGCCACTGCACCTGCAGTTCTGAACTCCACCACCAGGTAGTGCTCTCCATGCTGCCGTCCTCTGTGCCATTGTCATGAGAAACAGCAGAGATGCTGGTCTGTCTCAGCAGGAAGCGGAAAGTCCCTGCGTACAGGAAGCACGAGCAGTTGAACTCCACCCTAACTGCCGATTGGTAGCTGGGGAGGATCCTGGTCAGGAGGGTGGTGTTGGTTTCTGTGTTGACCAGAGAGAGGCTCCTGCTGCGGATAGTGCTGGTGTTGGATTTTGTGCTGAAGTCCACAAAAACGCTGGCGTTGCTAAGGGCAACATGGAGAGAAGGCCATACATTGAGCCCTGCAAAAGCTACAGATAAGGATGCAAAGGAGAGAGGAAGGGCAAAGGGGAAGAACATTTTACCACAAGTGCAAAATATCTATTACAGGAAACACTGTTATTGAGTTTGAGTTTTTATTTCAGTAAATTTGCTTTTCAAATCCTTTGATGTGAAATGAATAACTAGTTTCTTTATTTTTACACATTTAAGGTAATATTTACTTACTTACTGACAGAATAACGATGCCTTCCCATTATTATCCCCCCAATGAAAATGTCAGTTTTCCCCAAGGAGCTTTTACCACAGCTTTTCCAAACATCCTTGTTTTGTTTTGGATGCTTACATTATGTTACTTTGCACGCAGAAACAAAGTTATTTCAAAAAGAACAAAAACCACCAGGGTCTAAATTATCAGCCCCTTTAAAACTGACCTTTTTGTTGAGCTATAGCACTAACCACTGTTGAGGAATGATGTGCTTTAACATTGCATTGCTCAAAGCTTGTAAAATCAGTTCAAACAGAGGGTTATCTTCCAATTTTCAAACAGTATATGAACTTCAGTAAGGATTTGAGCTGTCAGTTGAGAAAGCAACATGGCAGAAACAAAAGAAAAAGAATTGTTGATGCTCACAAAGCAGGAGAAGAGTACAAAGTTATCACAGTGTCTCCAAGTGTAAAGAACTGGAGTGAGAAGTATAATCAAGAAATTCAAAGAGAGACACACCATACAGAACAAGCCTAGCAGAGGTAGGAAGAGATAGATTTCAAAGACTAGTAAGAAAACTAGTGAGAGATGTATCTAAAGACCCCAGAACAACTGCCAAGACACAAGTGAAGGACTTAGCCAAGTTGGGAATTGTAGTCTCAAAGAAGACCATCACTAGAGCCTGGACTGTGAGGTTGCAGACCAAGAAAAACTCTACAGAAGAGACACCTTTTAAGCCAGACAACCTGGAGAAGGATTATGCATCCTGGAAGTGTGTTCTTAGGTCAGATGAGACCAAACTAGAGCTCTTTGGCCATAGAGACTATGATTATGTTTGGAGAAAGAAGGGCGAGTCATATAACCCCCGTATAGACCCCCCATCTCCACAGTGAAAGTATTATGCTGTAGGGATGCTTAAGTGCGTCTGGAACGGGAAATCTCATAAAGGGGAAATGAATCATGAAGAAAGAAGGATATGTGAAGATTTTGAAAGAAAACCTCAAACATTCAGCAGCAAAACTAGGTCTGGGTCAATGCTTTGTCTTCCAACACGACAACCTAAAAGATACATGGCTCTGCTAAGACACTGTTTCATGACTCTTTGTGACAAGAGGCAACATGAACACAGTTAATCAGCCAAGAATGAAGAAGAAGAGAAGGACAGGGAGTGGTAAAGAGGTAACTGACACCAAATTGCAGTCAATAAAGAAATTAATCCTTCAATTAACATTTTTTAGGGGAATTTTGAGTTCTTTATTGTTATAGGATTGTGCTACAGTATATTGATTGTTGCTGTAAAGCAATATTATTGTAATAATGGACAGTCTATCACATATCATGCTATATTGTGTCATAATTGTTTTGTATCTTATCCTGAGTGACCATGCAATCCCTTACCCTCTGTATAAGTACATGTTAAGTTGTGTAGTTACTTTTTGAAAACAGAGAGTTATAACTGTGTTTCACCCGTCCACATGCCCACAACCTGCACAATCAATCAGGGAGAAATAAAGCATACAACAAGAAAATTCTGACACCTGCATAATGATTCATTTTAATAGGCTTATTGATGTGTTTCTATACCTCAAGGTGAACTTAAGTTCAAATGTAATACACCCACAGCCACAAATGATGGAATTTGCTTAGTACAACAAATCTACCAGCTCAGCTTTCAACAGAGGCATGGATATAAAAAACTGCTTACTTAATAAGCACAGCAGGTCAAACAATTTGTATTTATCTTCTTAAAAATGTGTCTGAGTACATTTGCAAATAACCAGTAGCTAAATTTTGAGCTATTGTGCTTTGTTGTGTGTAAATCTTGTGTCATGGAGTTAGATCCTCACAAAACAAAGAGGATGTGGGAAGAGGAAGAGGCTCTTCAGCCCTATTCCATTCAAATGAGAGGCTAAATGTGTTTCCTTGATCAGATAAATTAAATCCAGTGACCTTTTCACTTCTATTAGAAGTAAAGATGATGGTTACACTCACCATATCCCATGAGCAGGAAGGGCAGCAGTGAGACAGCCTGTGGCATCCCGATGTTTGTGCCTCTGTTTTCTTCTTGACCACATGACCGTCCTCCTCCTCAACCTCTGACCTCTACAAACCAGAGGAAAGTCACAGAGTAGAAAAAACAACAATGCACCCACATGTGAGAAGCCAGCAGGCAACAACCATCAGTGCTTGAAGGCATCATCGGAAAGGAAAATGCACAGAAGAAGGAGTTCACTGACTTCTGAATAACAGGAAGGCTGGAGCATGACGCTGTGACCATGAGTTTTCTGATTTACAGAGGCGTCTTCCTCTTCCTTCCATCTTCACAATGGACACAGAGAGCTGCCCCAGTGCTTGAGCGTAGTTGCTATAGGGGGATTTCGCAAAAAAACATATATTAATGAGGCAGAACCAAACCATTATAGAGGATTTTTCTGTAAGGATTGTTCCATTCTGTCCTACATGCTCAAAAGATTCCTGATATTTTTTGGGTTGGGGCAAATCCAAAAATTAGAAATGTACACCTTATTCATATCGTTAAAATAGCTTATTTTACCTTTTCTGCACAATTTGAAATAAACAGCTAATTGGACAGTCCACCATAGAAGACTCAGAAAGACAAAAATTGCATCATTGCTAAACAATTAGCACTGCTTCGATGTTTTTCTACTATAAATTCTGCTTCTAAAGAATGAATTTGTGCTAATAGCATGTTTAAAGTTAGCCATTATTAAATATTACCACATTTTAACTCATGTTAAGATTTACCTCTTCAAAACTCTACCTCTTCTTTCTTCTTTTTTGGTTTCAAAGTTTAGCATCCAAAATGTTGCATTAAACTCTACCTCTGTGCGGAATGACATTTTTAAAATATGCTAAATCTGGATTTAGCGTCAGTTCTCATATCCTTCATGTTTCCCACAAGCTTAAGTTACCAAATGAAGCCTTTCTACTCACATGTCTCAGGGACTCAGAAAAGCATTATTCCACTTCACTTCTTCGACACAGCAACCGCAATACTGACCCCTTCCATGGGCTCTGAACGCATGTCTTCTGGCTGCTGACCTGGGAATAATCTCAGTGACTGTCAGCGGGACGAGAGACTCTGGAGAGACACGCGGAGGCGCGCGCTTCTGTTTAGAGCGCGTGGAGATTCTCTCCCAGTCACTTTGATGGACTTGTGTTCAGCTCAGCTCACCAGCTTTTAGCCTACTACAAATGTAAAAACATAGCGCCGTGACGTCACTTTCAACGAGCTGGTGGGCTCCTTATTTCCAGATAAAATTACAACATTTAAGATGTAGAAATATCTAATAGAAACTTCACTGAATGAGATTGTTCATGTTTATACGGAAGCCCTGAGAGGACATATGCTTCCATTTCATTCTATTTTTCATTTTGGTTGTTTGATCTTGACTTATTTAGCCTACCACCCTTAATTACAGCTCTCATTTTCCGGTGGTGATAAGTTAACTTCAAAAGTTGTGATGCCAAAAAATTCTAGATAAATAAGCCAAGATCTTACAACAGCTGTATTCACATGGCAAAGCAGAGTTAAACACGTGTAAAAAGTTCTCCGTGCTTTTAATTTTTGGAATTTTATGGATAAAATCCGTATTCTACAGATCAACACCATCCTAGATTGACCAGTAAGTGGGCAATCTGTCCTTGGTCTTCACTTCTCCTAAGAGAAAGTTTTGGTGCCATTCGGAAGCATGTCCTTTCTCATTGTTTTGCTACTATTATCTTTAAATCTATCAGTAATGCAATCTTTCCCCAAAAAAAAGCAACATATGCAATTAATTACAAAGCATACAATTAGTTAGATTACTTTTTTAATTGTCTGACAGCAATACTTCTGCTGAAGTATTTCTGAAGGGCATTGTACTTCATTACATTTTAAAAAGCATCAAGTACTGGCTAACAAATAAAAACCAAAAGTCAAAGGGATGAGGCTCTAGTTTTCTGTCATTGACATGAAAGTGGCCAGTTGTTCAGTGAGAATACATGATGTTCAGTAGTGCATAGAGTCGAAATGATTCCACATTACATCCTGAAACAACTGTTGCTTTCACTTTATTATAAAGATATGACTTACCTGAACAATGTGACTGGAGATCTATATTCTCGTGCTGTTACAAGGAAAGTTCACGTTTTACTGTACAACTCCTCAGTCACTACTAGGAGTTGCACAGATTTGCCAACTAGTCGACTTACTGCTGTGTGATAAATTTGTATGCTTTAAGTCAATGAGTTGCTCATCATGTGATTAGGCATTTAAACATGGAAACAAAGAAGACAACAGGTGAGGCACATTATTGTCCCAGCAGAAAACCAGTAGCAGTGCATCTGGTGTGTGGAAATACTTCATAATATGCATTAAATCGGTATCTGCTTGCTCTTGCTGCCAAAAAATGCCTATCGTTAACACATATTAGGATTTTGCTGGAGTCGGGCCAAACATCTTGTATCTCCAAAAATCACCTAAAGCTAAATTTTTCAAATAATTTAAAACCTAATGGTGATATTCAGCATTTTTGACTCTTTTAATTGCTTTACAATGTTTTTCCACAATAATGAGTAAATTTTGGTAGTTTTCTCAAGATAATCTTTTTATCTCAGGATAATAACATTTGTTTCCACTGACTGAAAACCAGCATTGTTATCCCAAGATGACAACTTAAATCAGTGAGAAGAGATTTTAAGAAACAACTAGTAATTGCTCTTAAAGTAAAACAGAGTAAAATAAAAATATGGATGCTTTTGCACATAGGACTTCCATATACATTGTTGTAAGACTGACAGGCACCCTGAGCATTTTTTTCATAAAGTTGAAACTATTCTTAGAAATTGACTACAAATGAAAGTATTTCTTAAAGACAGACAGTATATCCACACGCAGGTTAATTTCTGCAAACTCAGTTTACAACCTTACAAATGAAAGTGCATGATGAAAATTTGACGCTGTACTTCTGGCAGGTGAAGTGTTGGTATATTACCTCTGTGTAAGGTGAAACACCCAACAGATTGTTATCAGTGTGAATGAGAGACAGCTGGGTCATCAAAAGTTTTCAGCACAGGTGCCTGAGGAAAGTGACTACATGGAGAAGTATGTGAGATTGAACAGATGGATCTATAATTCACTCCTCCTGATGGCAGACACAAATAAATCATGTTTTCATTGAACAGGGGGCATTTAAAGGTTACATTTAAACAAACACTCGTGATCACTGTAGGTCCTAATCAATCCAATAACTGACTTAAAAACATTTTAAACAATGCATTTATGGTTGCAGACTGCAGAGTCATTCATCTCACACATCAGATAGCCTTTTCCCTACCAAAGATGAGATAAAATAAGTCTTTCTCCTGTTATCCTTTCACAATAAAGATGCAAAACATGAGATCTGCACAGATGATACATTCCCATGAGAGGGGTACAACTATAACCAAGATTTTTCAGAAACTACCATCCACTTAAAGTTCAAATTCATGCATGATTTCCTGTTAATTCTGATCTGATTTCCTGAACCAACATGTTTATCTAACATCAACTAGTGAACCACATGGCAGACAAATCTAATCAGCTGCAGAGCACTGCAGACCTTCATTTTCATTGAGAGAAAACAGGAAGCCTCTGTGGAGATGAAACAACCTCTACTGCTCAGATATGCTCACAATGGGAACAAAGAACTTTTTCCAGTCTGTGATAAAATGCCTAAAGGGCCACAGAGAGATTAGAAATAAGAGGTGTCCCAGCAGCAACTGTAGCATTCAAATATGAAGCCTCATAGTGAAAGTTATTCACCTTCATTGTGGTAAAGTTACTTCTCTGACAGCTTCACAGTGCTCATTAACAGAGCTCTTATCTTTCAGTTTGGCTTTAAAACCGTCACGACTGGAATTTCTATAACACAACCTCAGCAGTGAGGGGAGTAATTGCCTGAAGAGTGATGTTTGGCAATCTGCCCCATAGTTTATTTGTTGTGAGTAAGTCTGACAGTGCACACTTTCAGTAGATTTCTTTCTTAAATACATATCCCAAGCAATGGACTCTATTCACAGACAGTTTGAATGAAATGGGTATAAACTGTACTGATGGATAAAACAGAAAATTACAAGTTAAGAATCTTTGCCATGAAAAATGTAAACAAAATAAATCTGTAAACTTTGGATGTTTTCTCCCTTTCTCAGAAGGTAACCCAGCACTACAAGGTTGGTTCTTTAGGACAAAACTAGAACTACTACCTGGCTGTTATATGCCCCACGGGGTATACAGCTGTGGGTTCAGAAAAAGGGCTGTCGTGGTTTATAACCTTGACCTTAAATCAGAATTACTCAACCCTGCCCAACCAAAGAGCCAAATTGTTAAAAAATACCTTTGAAAGAGCCATGATCTAAGTAGTGAAAAGTGGCAAAAATGGGTTAAAGTGGCAATAAAAATTAGTTAAAGTGGGAAAAATGTTCAAAAGTGGCAAGAAGTGGCAAAACATGGGCAAAAAGGGGCAAACTAGGTGTAAAATTGTAAAAACTGGGTAAAAAATGGCAAAAATGGGGAGAAAAATGAGTTATTAGTGGCAAAAATATTAAAAAGCGTTAAAAATGTTGCAAAAAATAAGTTAAAAGTAACTTACATGGGCAAAAAGCAGCAAGAGTGGAAAAACTAGTGAAAAGAAGTGGCATTCAATGACAAAAGGCAGCTTAAATGGGCAAGAAGTGGCAAAAAAGGCAAAAAAAGGGGGAAAAATTTGCAAATAGCAAAAAGCAGGATAAAATGGTTCAAAAAGGACAAAAACAGGACAAAGTGGCAAAAAGGGCTTTAAAAGCAGAAAAAATGATGAAAAGTGGCAAAAATACAAGGAAAAATAAGGGGGGGGGGTGGTTCAAATAATAACAACAGAAATATACAGACAAAAAAATAAATGTTGACAATTATAGCTGCACAAGAGTGTAGTTTGGAATTGATAGCTTCTGAGGTCAAAGTTTCCCTTTTTTAAGGTTTTCTGGGTGATAAAAATTTTAAATGGAGACATTAAAGAGCCACAAATCATCACAAAAGAGCCACATGTGGCTCAAGAGCCACATGTTGTGTATCACTGCCTTAAATGTATTCACTTTATCCTTGAGTCAGAGTTGACGCTAGTGCAAAGTTTAAAGAAAATCCATCAGTGTTGTTTACATATCCTGATCAAAAGTGAGGGATGAAAACAAGGCTCAATAACTCTGGTCTTTGACCTATGACTTTGAATATCTAATCAGCTCATCCTGGAGTTAGAGTGGACATTTCTGCGAGGTTTGAAGTAAATCTCTCAGGTGACGGAAATAAAAAATGTATACACTATTCTATTAAATCAGTTTTTCCAAACTCATTTATTACCAAAAAGACTCTGACAAACAGACTTTTTAAAACACTTCACTGTGTGTACAGTATTTGCATCTTGTTTAATAGATTCTGGAAAAGTATCTTGACTATATTCTCTTAACCCTGCATAGAAAACAGCTCACTTAGGATTGTACTTCTGAACAGAAGACCAACTGTTTCATCCAACTGTTTTATAATTCTGACTAGACTTCAGAGCAACTTTCAGTTCTAAACATACATCAGATTAGCATTATGTCGATATTGGAGTTTTTTTTAAATGCATTAGTCAGCCAAGTGCAGCCAAATGTGACTTTTTTTCTCCCTCATTCTAACAACAGTATACCAGTCAAAACAGGTTTGGGTAGAATCTCAAACCCTCAACAGAGTCATCTCTACACAGGTGGCCCATCTTCTCAGCCAGCAACAACCTGGAGACAAGTAAGACAAAGAAAAGGGGGACACTGTAAAATCATGAAATAGAAACTCATCTGATTAAAGATGAGAAACAAAACTCTCAGTGTTGTCATTGCTGGAATAATGTTGTGCAGTGGGAGATATTTTACCTCTCTTTGGACAGAAGGACAGATAAACCCAAGAGCTTTGCAAACTCCTCAGCTGTCAAAGAGCCTTTCTCTGACACCTGCAGGAGAGGAAGATGATATCAGAGTTGACATGTTCTGAATGTGGCTAATCTCGATGCATATATATGTGCTATGAACTTCTACACAGCATGTTGCTTGATCAGTCTACACCATGTCATGGTCAGTGTATTTGTTACTATAACGCTTACATTGTCCAGTGCTGAGGCGATCATTTCCTCCTCACTGTGAGACTGCAGCTGGACCACCATCACACCGCTGTCAAACACACGCAGCCTACAAAGAGGACAAGACGCATGAAGGACAGGGTGTGTGAGACAGATTGAGACCTGGTCTGCTGATTTATGCTGTAGTGATCCTTTACAACTTTAAAGCTCCTGTTAGGAACTTTAAAAGAACAGGAACTCCAAGCCCTTGCTTGTTTTGTCCTGTAAAAGCCTTTGATAGTGTATTTTATTCTCTTTTTATATTTCAGTGGTCAAACATAACACTCTCTGTAATAGCTGGTACAACATGTCCTTTAAAAGGAACCCTGCATGATCAGACAAGTTCATCTTCTTAGATAGATATTTGTATCTCTCAAATGAATATTGAACTAAAAAACTCACTAAATATCCCAGATAACTTCATTTTGACTAAACTGGAGCTCATAAACTAACCAGGAGGCCGCCATGTTTTTGTCCGCGCTGGTAGTGTGACGTCACAGTGCTGCAGTGTTCCTCGCCGTTGCTATGCAGTAACTGTTTTTCAGACAGTTTCAGACAGCTCTGTCATTCCTCCTAAGTTTTACCTCGATAAAACTCCCTACAAGTGACTGGATTCAGTGTATAATGGAAGTGTGCCGGGAGCATTTCAAAATAAAAGCAGTATGTAAATACAGAGGGAGTTTCTCCAAAGAAATGGTAAAGTGGACTTCTACTTTGAAAAGCACACATCGGAATTGTTTTTGTACTGCGTCTGTCTTTACCTGCTACACTTTGAACCGTGTGGAAACAGAAAGCTTCATAAAGAGTAGAAGTTTGGGGAATAACTTTATTAAACAGATACATTTTAGCTCATGGCCATCATCTGGTTCATCAAGAAATGGATTTCAAACATATTCTACCGAATTATGCATGGATAACAGGCGAGCAAGTGAGTCCCGGTATTAGGCCGCCACTGAAGATTGTTAATGCATAATATATCAAATTGTAGTCACTTGGTATCTGGATGCCAAAAACCCATTGCTGACGCAAAATGTAAACACAGGCTGTTTTTGGAAGCAGGCTATTTATCACTCTGTTGCAGTAATTACAGGCATTAAAAACTAACAGTACAGAGATGCTTAATGCTGTTGCTGATGGTCTTATTTACTTTTGTAGGTCAAAGAGTTTCAGTCTGTTTCATACAGGTCTTTAGGATAGGGAGAAAGCTAAAGTAATGACTAGTTTGGGAACACTAGGACCAGCTTGTGAAGGAAACGAGACTGTGTTCTTTTTGAAAACCCTGGGAAGTGACAGGAAATGACAGCTGCAAAGGGCTGGACAACACTTCCAACAACAGGAAGCCTGGCAGGAAGAGCCTGGTCTGTGTGAAGCAGGCGCCAACCCTGCCCTATATTCTCTTAATAATCACATAGCCTGGTCTACACACAGAAGAATGCATGAGAGTGCACACAGATCGATTCAACAACACAAAAACCAAGCTCACCTCAGTGGGAGTTTTAATGACTCAAACATCTTGCATGCGTTTAACAAATCTTCTGGAGATAAAAGCTAAAAAGAGGGAAAAAAACACAACTGTGACCCTACTAGTCTTAGCATTAAGACATTTTCCCACTATATAACATGAATTTGATTTATATCTTATTTTTTGTTTACATTACCTCCATTCCTCTGGCACGGTTGACGAGACAGTACACCTCAGTGAGAGCCATCATACCTCCTCGCTCCTGAAACAAACAAAACCAAAAACATCAGGAAAGAGATTATGTGTGAGTGAAAGTCGATGATCTAAACCAGTGTATTTCAAATCAGTGGTGCTCAACTGGTCTGGTATTGGGACTACCACTCAAACTGAACAAAAAATGCTGCCATTTGACAAAACAATCGTGTTTAAAAGCGCACCATTATAGAAGCCCTGGGAGGATGTTCATTCACTGTGTTGTTTGTTTTCCAGAGAGCTTGAGAAACTAACACACTTTCATCTAAAAACTAGCTCTGTTTTCCAAAGACATAAAGATAAATAGTTGAGATCATGTGAAAACAACCAAAATGTACTTGTTATCACAGAAGCTGTATAAAATTTTAAAAAATGGATTTATGTCCACTTAGGGCTTTTAGGCACTATAATTTCCAGGCATGCATTTGTGGCCCAATGAAAACAGCTCCACAGCCCGCTTTTAGGCACTGACCCACCAGTTGAGCACCACTCTTTGAGACAGTGAAGATGTACCTGTAACACAAAATTCATCACCTACCTCTAGAGGGGCCTGTAGCATGTCTCCCAGCTGTTTAGCCAGCTGCATGTGGTAATGAGTGCCTGATCCATGTGTTTCTCTGGTAACAGGATTTGCAATACCCATGCTCAGTAAGTAGGACTTAAACCGGATCGTCTATCAAGCAAAGAGTAGTGAAGAGTTAACAACCTGAAAAGCAAGAGTTAGAACTTGTCTTGAGAGCTAGAGTTAATTACTTTCAAGACGTCATATTAGAATAAAGGTCTATATTTTGATGCTTGAACAGTGACTTCAGAGTTCATAAGCTGCTCAGCTCCTTACCTCGTCCTCTGTTATGTCTCCCTGCTTGTCTTTGATCTTGTTTGCTATAGACCTGGACAGCTCCACCATTTCTTTGGCCTGTTTGGTAGAGCAGAGGGACATTGTATCAGACAATCCTATTTGAAAACAGTCTATTAGCCTAACACAGGTTTGATAACTACTGGTGTAATGTTTAAAAACTTTGAACAGACTCATATGTGACCATGTAATCGTAATGCTTCAGCAAGCCAAGACACTTTGGACAATGCTTCCAACTTTGTGGCAACAGTCTGGGGAAGGCCCTTCTCTATCCCAACATGACTGTGCCCCTGGTTTGATGAGTTTAGTGTGGCAGAGCTTGACTGATCCTCACAAAGCCCCGACCTCAACTCTACTGAGCACCTTCGGGATAAACTGGAACAGAGATTGCAAGCCAGGCTTTCTCGTCCACCATCAGTGCATGATTTTATAAATGATCTACAGAATGAATGAGCACAAATTCCCACAATAACACTCTAAAATCTTGTGGAAATCCTTTGAAGAAGAGTGGAGGATGTTATAGCTGCAAAAGGGAGCCAACTCCATACTAAAGCACATGTATTTGAATACAATGTCATTACAGTCCCTGATGGTGTAATAGTCAGACGGCCTAATACTTTTGTCCACATAATGGACAAGCACATTGCAGCCTCAGTAGATCAGGACATCACACATTCACTATAAATCTGCCTCACCTCACTGCCCTCAACCTGAAGATACAGAGGACTTGGGTCCAGGAGGGATCACTTTGAGAAGAGCTTGACCCCTGTGGCTATCTGCCCTCAATACAAGGTCTTGTTGAACAGACCAGATTGTGAGCTTGGATATCATACATTCTAATATGTGATTTGTGTATGTACATCTCTTCATTTGTTTGTTTGTCTGGCTAGAGGCTGTGAAAAAGAAGTTCCTGAGTGGGGTTTAAATAGTTCTGAAGCAAACAAGGCCAGTGGCTAAATACCTACTTGTATAATAATACTAACTGAATCCTTACCTTTACCATCAGCTTACTGAGGTCTTCAAAGGCCTGAGAAGAAAAAAAGGCACCAAATGAGTGAGAGTTCTCAAAATTGTTCATAATTAAACAAACCACAAAACTTCACTGGCTGCAGATGTTACTTAAATATCCCACAGCATCTCTACTTACTCACAGGCTTATGTTAAAACTAAACATTCACCATAAACCCCACTTTTCATACAGCTTCATACTTGTCATTTTAAGTTTACTGATCAAAGTCCAACATTCAGATTATTTTAAGTCAGACAGCTGATTTATGGTCAACTTAATGGTTTGCAGCAGCTGTGGTCATCTTGAATTCAAATGAGCCTTAGTAATTAAAATCAATGTGAGACAAGATTTTAGGCAGAAGTAAAGACATCCAAACATTCATCGAAATTTCCTCACCAAACCACTCTGCATTCTTAGTGTGAGCACAGTTAAATATACGTGACTAGAGAACAAAACCTTAAAGGAGTTTGATAGCCAGACAAACGGAGAGAATCCTTAGCTTTCCCACTAAATCAAGAACAATTCCCACTTTTATTTATTTATTTATTTGCTTCCCAGTACCTCAGAAATGTTTTTGTCTGTTTCTTTCCTTCTCTCCTCTATCTTCCTCTCAATGCCAACAATTCCAACAGCACGTGTCCTTCCTGCCTATAAGACCACAAAGGAAAGAAAAACACACTGAGTGAAACACAAGCAATCACAAAGTTGGTCTCAAGCCTCAAAAGACAAGGAAAGACAAACACTGAGGAGGGAAAAAATGTGGTCAAGAGCTGCTACTTTATATCGTTTAATTTCAGTGAGTGTGATTTCACATTGTCAGAACACTCAAATATACTTTAAATGTACTTTGATAGAATACACAAAAGCTATTTGACTTTGCTGTAAGTCCAAAAGTGCAGCAAGATGCTTTGCCTTAATCTATAAATCAAGGGGAAAAGCAACAACTCAATATAGTGTGAACTTAAACAGCTTCTGAATATGCAATGAAAAAGGATCAGGGTCAAACACTGACAGTTTTTGAATATTAAGCCCCAGAATAAAGTGACAACACTGCCATCCTGTGGGTCATAATAATAACTGATGGATATATCAATTCCATAAACATTGCTCTATCCTCCGTCAAAACAAATTCCACGAATAAACAATAGGAAATAGGAAGGACGGGATTCAAGTCTATGGGAAGGAACATCTGTTATGTCTCTAACCTGTGGACCAGTTCCTGTGGGGACTGGCTGTGAGACTGGTGTCTCCCATCTCTTCTGAGTCATTTCCTCTGTTAGCCTCCTGTGAAACTGCAAGCACACAAGTGATAAAGAATTAATACAACCCTCCCTAAAGACCGCTCATCACAAGGTGAAAAGCTTTAAACATAAAGGTAATTACAGTATAGCAACTTGAAAAACTGTGCCTACCTCTATTTGCCCATGTTCTTTGAAGGACAGCTTGATGAAGGAGTACTTGCTGTGTTGATAAGGACCTGGCTCTTTGTTAGCAGCTGCTTGGTGCAGATGTATAACTATTTTTGCACTGCAGGAATAATAGAGTAGAACAGGACAACAAAGTTAAAGAAGTAATAAGTTAATTTTTCATTGTGATGGTTTACTCTAGACTCCAAAATGTGCTTGGACAAAAATAAAAGTAACTTTCTGGAGCTTTAAACAGCAGATGAAACTCCATACTGTACATGGTTGTCAAAATGTTTTATCATATGATACAAAATGATGCCATGTGATTTAATACAATCTATAAAACACAGAAGTACAGAGCATTCAGAGAGTATACAGATCTCCTTCAGCTTTAAAAAAACGTTGTTAACCTGCAGCCTGATGCAACAGTCAAATAAATGTTTTTTTATTCTCATTAATCTACACTTGGTACCAAGTCATGACCAAGTGAAAAGAGAGTTTAAGATATTTTTGCAAACGTATGCACCCCCCCCCCCAAAATAAATGAATAAATAAATAAAATAGATAGATAAATAAATATCACATTGACATAAGTATTCAGAGCCTTTACAAAAAACACTTTAAATTTAGCTCAGGCACCTCCCATTTCTCTAAACCTTTGCTGAGATGTTTCAACACCTTGACTAGAGCCCACCTGTGGTAGCTATGAGACCATCTATAGAGAGGTGTGTGTCTTTACAAATCATGATCAATTTATTTTACCACAGGTGGACTCCAGTCAAGGTGTTAAAACATCTCAACAACAATCAAGAGAAATGGGAAGAACCTGAGCTAAACTGCAAGTGTTTTTGTAGCGTCTGAATACTTCTGTCAATATGATGTTTTCTTTTATTATCTTTTCATAAATATGCAATAAAATCTAAAACTCAGTTTTCACTTTGTCATGATGGGATACTGGGTATAGATTAATGAATACTTTTTGACTGTAAAATCAGACTGTTACATAGCAAAATTGAAAAAAAATTAAAGAGGGTCTCAATACTTTCTAATTTCACCGTAACTGCTGAGTCAACTACATGATAAGTGAGCAAACTCCATAAGCTGATGAAAGCACCATCTGAAATATTCAAGCCTAAGACAAACTTAGAGGTTTTTGGTCAAAGTAATAATTAATGCATATAAATATCTGTTTTATTCTAACTTTCAAATAATACAAAAATACTAAATCTGGACTCTAGTTAAAGACACAATAAGACAAACCTTTTTCCGATTCCTGCAGCCTGCTCCTCAAAGAAGATGATCTGTGACAAAGGCATGGATATGCAGCATTCCTGCAGATGGAAAGAAAAAATTAAAAAGGCGCTATGAGAGGGAGCATATAATGTAGAAAAATAGAAACACAGACATCAACACCCATGTCAAAAATTCAGTGTAGTGTAGTCTTTAACGTTTTCTTACATGGTTTTTAATGTCTCTCCAGATCAACCGATGAGTACTCAACAAGGCAACTCCAAGATCCAGCTTAGCCTGGTGCAATGACAAAAATACATCTGTTGATGTACACTATGGCAGTTGTTTGTTATAATTGTTCACTTTTCATGGTGTAATCCCACTAAATATCATAACTAAAAAACATATGACTGCTGTATCAAGCTCATATCTCTTACTGAAATTGTAACTAGGTGTGAGTTTTAGTTGTTTTGTAGTTGTCAGGCCACATTCTCAGCCCGAAGAAATAAAAAATGTATACCTTATCATCACCGTCATACAGTCTGACACCTCGTTGTTGGATCACTAAAGTTTCATCGATCTCTAGAAGCCCATTTGACCAAGAAAATCGATCCATTTTTACTTTGAACAATTATTTATTACTTATTCTATTTCGCTACCGAAGCTCATTTTATGTTTTCTTCCTGTACACTGTCTGTAGCAGGCCTTCAACTGCCTGCAGAAAAGTGCATTCATGTATGGAAAGAAAATAAACTAAGATTTATTGAATTGGTTATTAACATTGTTCAAAAATCAAAATGTTAGTCTAAAATATATCTTGAACTAACAGTTACTTTTTATGTTGTAATTCTCGTTTTACACTGTTTATTTTCTGACAGGCACCTGCAGGGCTCTCTACGGTGTTGACGTTCCCAGCGCCAGCTGTCAATGGATGCTAACAAGAGTGCTACGATGCTAGCACGCTAGTTGGTTATATTTGATGAATCAGACATTTAATCGAGTAGTTCGTTGTTTGCGCTAGCACAGGATTAAATCTTATCGTAATGAATCGATGCACGCATTCAGTTTTTCGCATTTCGAGCATATTTTTGCAGAGCCTTGCTCACAAATAGGAACGCTATAGCGTGCTAGCTTGTTGTTAGCTTCGGACAAATCTGGTGCAGAAAGGCAGATTCTTGTTTAGAAGTCATTGTTCGTGAGCGGAATTTTGGATCATGCAGCTTCATCACATATCTGCAGATATTTAAAGTTTTTAACGATGCTTCTGTAGCAGTATGAATTTAATATAAGATACACTGAATCAGTTGAACAGACGTTTTAATGTACTTTTCCTAAATGACCTTATCTTTGTTATTTAAAAAGATTAACTGGTAGTTTGTACCAGTTGTTTAAAATTATAACTTTATTACTGTCATAAAGGTGAAAGTGTTTATCTGTGATCATGGATAAGAAATCATTTGACATTGTTTTGGATGAGATAAGAAAGGTAAGTAGGGTCCAGGAAATATTAAAGTTTCTTCACTGTCTTTATGTTGTAAAATAGTTTCAACCAGAGAAGATTGGTTTTCTATGTATTTTGTTTCAGTGCGTCCTGACCGATCAGCGGATCAAAGCGATTGAACAGGTGCATGGCTATTTTTCCAGTGAACAGGTAAGTGTGCGGCTTCATTGAATGATTACGTCATACTCAGTTTTACTACACCTCATACTCAGGGCCCACGAGAGATAAGGTTCTCTTTGTATTAAAACTGCTGAATAACCATGTTAAAGAAGTACAGGACAAATACAACCCCAATTCCAAAAAAGATGGGTCGCTGTTTAAAATGTAAATAAAAACAGAATGCAGTGATTTGTAAATCTCATAAACGCATATTTTATTCACAATAGAAGACTGACAACATATCAGATGCTGAAACTGAAACATTTTATCATGTTGTGAAAAATATTAGCTAATTTTAGATTTGATGGTAGTAGCAACAGATCTCAAAAAAGTAGTGATGTGGCAACAAAAGGCTGGAAAAGTAAGTGATATCAGTGAAAACTGATGAAGGAACATTTTGCAACAAATTAGGTTACTTGTCTACAGGTCAGTGATATGACTAGGTAAAAAAGGATCATTTTAGTCTCAGAAGTAAAGATGGGCTGGAGTTCAACAGTCTGCAAGAAACGGCAAAAATTGTGGATTAATACAGTAAAATGTTCTTCAGCATAAAGCTGTGAAGGCTTTGAATACGTACCATCTACAGTACATAAAATCAGAAGATTCTGAGGAACTGTAGAAATCTCTGCACTAAAGGGACGAGGCTCAGTATTTGGTGTTTGTGATCTTCAGGCCCTCAGGAGGCACTCCGTCAAAAACAGGCATGAGTCTGTCCTGGAAGTCACTGCATGGGCTCAGGAACACTTCCAGAAGTCATTATCTGTCAGTACAGTTCCCTGTACCATCCACAAATAAGAGCTGTGTAACGCAAAGAAGAAGCCATATGTGAACACGTTCCAACAACAGCACTAAAACTCATTTTAAAAAACACAGAGGTCAAATGGAAAACTGTTCTGTGGTCAGATGAATTGGAATTTGAAATTCAGCTGCATCTCTGATGGTATGGGGTTGCATTAGGGCCTATGGCGTGTGCTACGCATCTGGAAAGACACAATCAATGCTAAAAAGTAAATAGCAGTTTTAGAGCAACATATGTGACCGTCCAGACAGTTTTCACGACATACCACAGCCATCACAGCAGCATGTCTTCATAGTAAAAGAGTCTTGGTGCTGAAAGAGAACATTGGAGCATTATAAAACTAAAAAATCTTTTCTTTTTAATTTTCCCATGACTCTTACATTAATTTCTAAAAGCCTCCTGCAGACAGGTGTTACAAATTCATATTTTGCTATAAACTTTTATAGCAGTGCTTCCAAGACCTTGGCATTGTTAAATATTTACACATCAGTGTTACTGTATACCCATGTCAAATGTATGTTTAATAAGTAAATGAACAATATGTAATAACTTATATTTATCTGTTGTGTACTGAGGAAATACAGACGTATGTATGTGCAATTGTCATTTTAATGCACATGGCAAAAAGAGAAAACTCGCTAAGTGTTGGAAAAGGTTTTTTCAGTAAAGTGCTTGTCAAATGTTTTACCTTTTTTTTATCAAAGAAGTAGATAGTTTTAAAAAAAATTTCACACTTATTTTAAATTTTTTAGGTGATGGAGATCCTGAAGTACTTCTCGTGGGCAGAGCCGCAGATCAAGGCAGTGAAAGCATTGCAGCATGTGAGGAACAGATGTTTTAAATAAATTTCTTAATATGTTTATCTATTTGTATTGAGCTTGAAATAGGCATAAGGGAAGTTTCCTAAACAAAAACACAACATCTGTATTCTGCCTAAGCTTAAAACACTATTTATATGTTGAAATGTCACCTCTCTGGGTTGTTAAGGTTGGCTCAAAGTGTTTGTAAATGTTATGTTTCCTTTAGAAAATGGTTGCAATCCCTACAACCAAAGTTGCAAATATCCTGAACTGCTTCACCTTCTCAAAGGACAGACTGGTTGTGCTGGAACTGATAGCTTTGTGAGTACATTTTCAAAATTTAAGCTCACAAATTGTGTTTCCGTTTTTTTCATGTGTAATATAATATCAGTCATTATTTTTGTCAATATTCAAGGTGACTTTTCTATGTTGTATTTTTGCCCTTATACAGGAATATTTCAGACGCTCAAAACTATCGTCCTGTGGAGGATCTGTTTCGCATACATGTGTCAGAGAAGAAGCGAGCTCGCAGGATACTTGAGCAAGTAAGTTTATCTCTCTCAATTAACCCTCAGGTTTTATTTGCACTCTAGGTAGGTCATGAAGAGTCCCTTTGGTAGATCATAATTCCCAGAGAACAAAACGTTGCCTAGTGTGATCCAAAGAGACCAGCAACTGATGCAAAAAGAAAACAATAAATAGATTAAACAAGGCTTAAGAAATAGCAATGCTAATCTTTGGAAGCCAAATAACTACATTTTTACCGTTCTGTACAACACACACTCATAGCTGCTTAAATATTAATACTTTCTTCCCACACTAGGTGTGTAAAGTTGGCTGCAAGGCACCTGTCGCCATGATATCATCCTGTGGCATGATACCAGGAAATCCATACCCTAAAGGAAGGCCCAGCTTGGTCAGTGGTACCTTTCCGGTAAGTCTGTGCTGGCATTTTTCATAAGCTTTTCTGAAAGTTTCTCTGCCCTGGGTGTAAGATTTATAACCCCCCCCCCCCCAGTAAAAACATGGAATTGGGATTTTATCATGGAGGTCTACATGATTTAGCCATGTTACTCAGGATAAAGGTGGAAAGCACAAAGTTCAGAATCACATTTTAATATTTGTATGTCAAAATAGTCTATCATTTAGAAAGAGTTGAATTGCTTGCAAATTATCATCAAATGAGACGTAAACTGAATATGATCAAAGTAAGTAGCATAAATAAGATAAGAGAAAGAGAAAGTAAGACCTAAAAGATATTTATTTATACTGAATAGATAATTTACTCTACTTCGATTTTTAATCAAAGTAGCAAAAATGCAAGCTTCCCCCTCCAGATTGTCTTTAATAGTTTTTTTGTCATCTTAAGGTCAGTCTGATAAAAGTATTGTTGTGTGTGACCAAAGGGAATCCCTCCAGTGAAGAAAGAAGCTGAGAAGAAAGATGACACCTCTAACAGTCTGGATGGAAAAGGAATTGCCTCTCGGATTATCGGACCGTTCAAACCAGTAAGCACCTGTCCTACACCTGGATGATGTAACAGTGGAAAGTTTCCATAAGAGTCTCATGACTGAGTCACTCATTTTATTGTTTATGTATGACACACATACTAACCTACTTCTCTTATAAAAGATATTGATTTAGCTTTGAAAATTCTGAATATACTCACACAAACATCTTCAGCAGGGGACATCAGAAAAATAATGGCATGATAGATACATGGTTATCAGTTACACACATTATAAGCCACTATTTCTATATAACCTGAAAGGTGGTGGAGGGTGATTGGGTTCTGGTTTTCACTCATGCAAATAAAGACAATTTGAATATATTTACAAATAATTGTTTTCAAATACTGTTTATAGAGACAAAATATGCTTTGTTCTATGCATATGTAACTATACAACCTCATTTGTTTGAAATTCAAGTTTTTTATTCACTTTTCAACAACAGCAACAGTGCAGCATTCTTGACACTAAAATACAGGAGAATTAAAGTATCAATCCCTTCAACATCTACAGGTGCATCTAAAAAACTAGAATATTGTGAAAAAGTGGGAGAGGCCACCGGGGCAATCTTCAGGCACACTCGCTCGAGTCAAGGATTTAAGTAAAAAGCCTTTAATATATAACCCCCAATAATGGTGAGAAATTTCTCACCATTATTGGGGGTTATATATTCCTTCTGAGATTTTCTGTAGCCTGGTACCTTCTAGCTTGTGTGGATTCAGCCTTCAGATCATATAATTCTCTAAATGAACCTCACCTGTGTCAGTGCTTTGTTCACGCCCTGATGAAGACCCTGCATGGTCGAAACCGGTCGGCTTTCCCCGTGATTTTTATTGTTTTATTAGATATGCCCTGATGTATTAAAGACTTTTTACTTAAATCCTTGACTTGAGCGAGTGTGCCTGAAGATTGCCCTGGTGGCCTCTCCCCTGTTTTTTGAATATACTCCTCATTCTTCAAGAGCACCTGGCTTCAATATGGAGTTTTTTTTTTTTTTTTTTTTAATATTGTGAAAAAGTTTTACTGTGATTTAGCTTAAGAAGGGAAACTTGCATATATTCTAGACACTTCTCATGCACAGTGAAATATTTCAAGACATTTTTTGTTTAATCTTGATGATTACGGCTTACAGCCCACAAAAATAAAAAAAAATCCACAATCTCAGAATATTACAATATCATAAAACAAAAGTCCACAAAAGGATTTAAATACAGAAGTGTTGAAGACATGCCGTGGAATGTGTGGGCGGGGTGACACCAAGCAGACCTCCTAGAATGTCCGAAACCTTAATCCATAAAGGATGCACCATGGTGCACTCCCCACTCATACACTGACTTTATTGTTATTTAGATGTGAAGGACTGTATCATACAATATTATAATGTGATGCATATCGAGTCAAGTGTGTCCTCCTATCCCTTACACATTGTAAATAGCTACAGTGTTGTAATTGTAAAGAACTGCAATGGTGATAGGCCTCAAATATGGGAAATTATAAAAACAGACTTTTAAAAGACAACAGAAAGCAAAATGTCAACCCCTTTGGCTTTATTTTATTTTCTCAGTTGTTTTAATCTCTTTACATCACCTTTGAGTTGCATTATATATTGTCAAAATAACTTGCTTATAATCAAAATGTTTTCTTCTCTTTCTACAGTTTCCTTCAACTTACAACCCCCATCGGCCTGTGCCCTACCCCATCCCACCGTGTCGACCACATGCTACCATTGCACCAAGTAAGAAACAGCCCATTTCCACTCTGTTCTCCTGCCCGATACAGTAACCTAACACTGAAAACATCTTAAATCAAAGCTGCTTTGAGTGGTTTTAACGACTTTGAGGCATATTTAATCCAGCTATCTTGCACTGGTTCAGGTATAGGTATTAATGGGGTGTGTTTTGTATCTGTGTGTGATTCTTACATTTGTGTGTTTGTATGAACGTGTGGTGGACATTGTTAATGTTTGCAACTGCTACTCAGGTGCGTACAACAACGCAGGCCTTGTTTCTATGGGAGGGGTTATAACAGCCAACGTGCCCCCTCCCCCCTACAGCTCCACCCACAAAATAGCAGGTATGATTCGAGTGTGTGTGTGGGATGTGTGTGTGAGACAGCAAATAGACTCTTTGAAGCTTGTTGCCTAACTACCTGGCATGCTGCTTACCTGCGCTTCTCAAGCCTAATCAGGTGAAGAATGTGCTTTTTTATTTCTGCTGGAGATGATCAGTTACACTGAGTGACCAGAAAAACAGCAGTGCATTTGATCCTTTAATTTGGAACTGTTTGATAATGTTGATTCATTTTTATGTGTTTTTTTTTTTACAAAATATCGATATTCATTTTTATAGGAGGTAATTAAATTTGTCATTTTTATCACCTTTTCCTCAGAATTTGTTAAGAAAATTGGCAAAAAACGGAAAAAAATCAGTCCAGTAAATAACCACAGAGGGAATTCACCACATTCAGGCAGAAGTCAAAAATTGTGTTTTATTCTTCAAGGCTGTTGTTTTGTTGCAGTGTGGGCAGCTACTTGTGCTTTCTGGTCAGTCAGTGTAGAAATCTGTTTTGGTGAAATATGTGGATGAATCATCAGCTGCCTGGACTGGGAATAACTTTCAACTAATATCATCAATCTTTTTTTTTTTCATCTGGAATCATGCTCTGTGCTGGCATTTAACCCGCATTGCTTGGGAAACCTTTTTTTTTTTTTTTTTTTTTTTTTTAAGCACCCGCTCATCAATTTTCTCTACTGAAATACAGTGCTTTTAAAAAGTATTCACTCCTTGAATGTTTTACCCTTTTATTGATTTTATAAATCAATCATGGTCAATAGAATTTGGCTTTTTTTGACAAAAAAACTCTTTAATGTAGAAGTAAAAACTGATTTATACAAAGTCATGTCAATTTAACAAACATATGTAAGGTAAAATAAGTGACTGCATAAATATTCATCTCCTTTAAAGTGACTGACCTAAATCAACAGACTCCAGCCACCTGGTCTCACAATTAGTGAAATGGTGATGACCTGAGTGCAATGAATGCTTCTCAGATGATTTTGGTATAAAGACACCTGTGTCTGGAAGGTCCAGTCACTGATTAATCAGTATTCCTGGCTACCATTACGACGTGCAAAGAAAAGAACATGCCTAGCAACTAAAGAGAAAGGGTTGTTGAAAAGTATAAGTCGGGGGATAGAAACAAAAAATTGCCAAGGTACTGAACTTCCCCCAAAGTTCAGTTAAATTCATCATCAAGAAATGAAAGGAGTATGGCACATGTGTAAATCTGCCTAGATCAGGCCGTCCTCACAAACTTAGTGACTGTGCAAGAAGGAGACTAGTGAGAGAGGCCACCAAGACACCTATGACTACTCTGAAGGAGTTACAAGCTTCAGCAGCAACAACTGTTGCCCAGGTTCATCACTAGTCAAAGCTTTACGAGAGAGTAGCAAAGAGAAAGCCACTGTTGAAAAAAACTCATATTAAATGTCAACTAGAGTTCACCAGAAGGCATGTGAAAGACTCCATGGTCAACTGAAGGAAAGTTCTTTGGTCTGATGAGACCAAAGTGGTGCTTTTTGGCCATCAGACAAGATTTTATTTTTTATTTTTTGTCAGACACCAAACACTGCATTGCCAAGTATACACCATCCCAACTAGCACGATGGTGGCAGCATCATGCTGTGCAGGCACTTCTCACCAGCTGGCTCTGGAAGGCTTGTAAAGGTAGAAGGTAAATGAATTTGTTAAAATAAAGGAAAATCCTGGAGAATGTTCTTATTCAGTCGGCAGGAGAACTACAGCATGGAAGAAGATGTATTTTCCAGCAACAAAATGACCTGAAGTTTACAGCCAAAGCTACACAGAAATGGTTTAAAGACAACAAGGTGAATGTTCTGAGTCAGAGCCCAGACATCAAACCAGAGGAAAATTTGTGGCCGGACTGAAAAGAGCTGTTCACGCCCAATCCCCATGCTGCCTGACAGAGCTTGAGTTTTGCAAAGAGGAATGAAGTAAATTGCTGTGTCCAAACATTCAAGCCTCATTGAGACCTATCCACACAGACTCAGTGCTGTGATTACAGCCAAAGATTCATCAACTAAATACTGATTTGATGGGAGTGAATATTTTTGCAGGAACTTGTACATTACATATTTTATTTAATTGACATTACATTGTAATCGGTTTTCACTTTGATATAAAATATTTCTTTTTGTCATAAAAGCTACCTTATATTGCGCATGATTGATTTATAAAATCAGTAAAAAGGTAAAACATTCAGGGGGTGCATACTTTCATTAAGCACTGTACATCTTTGGGGAGGTATGTAGCTCTGAAAGAAGTAATAAGACACCACTGAAAGTACTATTTTTCTTTTTGTGCTTTATTGTATTCAGTTTTTCTCCCAACTTCTGAATAAAATATTCGTATTTAGGTTTTTTCCCTAGAAAATGGTATGGATGGTGTGTGACAAATTTTAAGACCAAAAACAAATTTATATTCGTTTTTAAACAACAGAAAACTAGGATATTGATTTAAAAAGAATTCAGAATTAAACGTTTTGTGGAATAACTGTAATGTAGTTTTCAATACATAAAAAAAACTCAAATTGTTTCTTCAAACAGCATTTTTAACATGCAGAGAAGCCATTCCAACTATTGTCTGATAGATTTCAATCCTGGTCCACCTCACTGTTAACCTGATACACCAGGCAGACAGTTGCACATATCCATATATTACATATCCACAAAGATTCACAGTTACTGATATTTGGTAATATGATCTGAAGAGAGAGAAGCTCATGCGCCCTAATTCCTTGAAGTCTAAGCCTATAGTAGCATAACTAGGGGCTAGTCCAGGCCTAAACCAGCCTAAATGATAGGTTTTGTCAGCAAGGAAAGTTTTTAGAGAGTCTATCCCACCCTGACTGGGAGATAATTCCAAAGGAGAGTGGCCAACATCTATTGCCCATACTACTTTCGAAGACTGAGGTTACTACCAGCAGGCCTGCATTTTAGGAGCTTAATGTTCACAGGAATAATACAGCACAGTAAGATCTTTCAGATAAGTTGATGCCTGAATATATTATGAAAGAAATCCTTTTTTTGGAATTTGAGAAGTTGGAAGAAATGTTGAGTACAAAAAATGTCACTTTTTATTCAAAAACAAATGTAAGAATAGTTGAATCCTAGAAAAAAACATCATTTTGCAGTGTGCTTTCTTTCTAAAGTTGTATATTTGAAGAATCAGTAAAAGAAGTTAAGAAGGTTCATGTTGACAGATAATTTAAGGTTATGGACTTTCCCCAAAGGCAAAAGGAAGACACAATCCAAATTTAGAATTGTTGGGATTTTTTATGTGATCAGTTGCACGCTGGAATGCTCTCTGGCTTTCCTCCCTGCTGTTTCTTCACTATCCTCTATTAGATGTGAGAAATGGTGTCTCTACCTGTAAATATCCTTGGTTTTAGCTTATTCTGTTTATTGAAAAAAATGTTTTAAGCAGAAAAACATTTGGTCAGGAAGAGATCAAAAAACTTTTTTCTGTTATCTGAATATATTTTAACAGTAGGTTCAAAGAGAGAAATTCTTATGTAGAAACCACTTTCACCCGTGGTATCATTTCTGCCTGCAGGTTACGCCAAACCAGGCAATCCACAGATCACCACACCTGGAGTCAACAGCGGGCCCCTCCTCATTCCTCATGGATCCACCCCTTCTACACCTGTCCAACCCCAGGCTTCTCCCGCTCAGCCGACTCCCACAACCCCCATCACTCCAGTTTTCCCCGGCATGGTGCCCTCTCATAACCCTAATGCCCCCTCTCCCTCCCCCGCTCCTTCTCCGTCTGTGATCAAGGCAGGGCCACAGACCCCTGGTGGCCATGCTACACCCACACCCTCATCTGTCATCAAAGCCCACACCCCTTCAGGTACTCCGTGTGGAACTCCTGTCCCAGGCAGTGGTGGCTTCACTTCGTCTCCTTTTCATGGTGTTTCCAGACCAGCTACTCCTGCTACCTCTCGCAGCGGGACAGACCCCTTATCGCAGACCAACTCAACTCAGCAGAGGGGTTTTCCCCAGTCCATAGACCACCAGTTAGGATCTGCGCACCCTGGCATACACCCACAAGCAGGTAACCCCTCTGGGTCAGTGATCCGGAGCTACACACCATCTGGACCACAATCTCTCCCTCATGGATCATCCAACCCAGCTATTCCGAGCTGTTCCACCCCAGGCCCCAGTCCCAAACCTTCCCCGGTTCATCCCACACAGGTTCAGGCCGCCATGGCCGCAGCAATGAACAGACATTCAGGGGGAAGTAACAGCGGCAGTAACAGCCCTGTGCCCTCAGCTTTCAAGGGTGCCTCTCGCTCTGGCACGCCATCCGTTAGCTCTCTGGTGGTCCAGGGTTCTGCACAGGCTGCCTTGGCACGTTCCTTTGGTTTGTCACATCCTTCAGGTTCTCCTCAAGCCTCTCTCACCAGTCCTGTTGCCATCCCCAGCCTTCAGGCTCTGTCCTCCAGCCCAGCACCCTCACACTATCCCGGCCTCTCCCCCTTTTCCTCCTTAACATCCACGCTCCCTCCTTCAACCATCTCTGCATCCATGCCAGCAATTCCCCCCACCAGCAGCATCTCTAATCATCCTCCCACCTCCATCTACCCAGGACTGGCCCCCAACGCTGCCCCCAATTCTGCCTCCCCATTTGGTCTAGGCCTCACCTCTGCCCCCTCGATATTCCCAGGCCTCCCACCCGGCCCGAGCCCCGCTGCCTTCCCGGGATTGGGAGTTTCAGGAGGACATGGTGCAGGTAGCCCTGTGCTGTCTTCATTCATGGGACTACCTGGGGCAACTCCGTCTACAGTAGCATCAGTGGCACCGCTGCAGGCTGCCGCCGCCGCAGCTGCTGCTGCTGCTGCTGGAGTTCCATCTTCATCCCCAGTTTTACCAGGATTTGCATCGGCATTCAGCTCTAACTTCCAACCAGGGTAAGATTTTACAGAGTCAAGTTTTCATTTGATAACCTAAATATAGTGAGTACTCTCGTATAGATTTCCTCAAACCGAATTTTTTTTGTCTACAGCAGAAGAAAACAGCAATAATTGAGTTCTAGCATTGGTCTTCTTTGCCAATCTTTGTTGTGCTGTAGTACTAAGTAAGGCAGCTCACACGTGATTTCCACTTTCAAGCAAAATGGCATCATAAATCATCTCCAATAATTTTCCGCTTTGCGTTTTACATGCTAAGTGGAAACACTGCCTCTACAAGGAGCAAAGTCCAGCTCCAAGGAGCTGCTGCTCCTCAGACATGTGTCAGACATAGACTTTGGTCTGAGTTGTCTGATTTCCTTACCAACTCCCAGTACTGTCAGTCATATATTATGCATGCTATCTTTTGAATGAGCAGGTGTTGCAAGAACATGATGCCACACCACTGTTGATATTTTCATGCTCTTAGATTGCTTGTGCTTATAAGTAAGTCACTGTGTTCTAATTTTTACAATGAATGCATGGGACTGTAAACAAAAGTGTAACAAAAAAAAACTACAATTACATCAGATAATTGTTAGTTAATTTGAAATATAAATATATATAGTTTAACATTATACTGAATAATCAAACCACTTGTAGATTTTAAAGAAACACATTTAGGTCTATAGTTATGAAATTGTAGGCACATTATTTATTTACAGGGTCCTTGCAGATCCTTGAAAAGTCTTAAATAGTCTTTACCTGCACATTTGAAATTTAAGGCCAAAAAAGGAGTTAAAAAGTGAGATTTTTAAGAGTGAAAGGTCTCAAATTTTTAAGGCACTGAGACGTCCTTATCCAATTTTGTTTTCTAGCCAACCTTATACGACCTTAGTCATCTTCCTTCACAAGTTGTTGCTCTTATTTTGACAGGTCCTAACTGACAAAAATCATTATTCTGGTTTTAAACAGTCAACTGTTCAGTATCCACGCAGCACAGCCTCAAAAATGTGTTAAATATCACCATAGGACATATTGATAAATGTGCCAGAAATCATCAAATCTAGGCATTTATGACCAAAAAATGTCTTATGCCCTACACAATTCATAAACAGTTCATTCAGCCCTGGTCTGGTGTCCCAAAAAATCTTTCATTTTTGACTGTTTATCGTGCAGAACATAGTATTAAATGTTTTCAGTTCCGGTATTTAAAAGTCTTAAACCTGATTTTTAAAAGCATTTAGGAGCCCTGTATTTAACTGATAAGATAAGAGCTCTAAATTTCTTAAGACTGTCACTGGTTGTCTGGATAGTGATCAGATAATCTCTGGAATAGTAACCCCAACCTATTTGGCATTTCAAGTGTTCAACTTATTTTATAAAAAATAACATACAAGGGGTTAATAAGCACGCTCAATAGGTTCTGCTATATATCAGATACATTGCAGTATAGGACAGAGCCATGCTTGCTGTTTCTGTCCTTTACTCTGAGCAAAGCTAACAAGAGGTCTGCCCAGTGTTGGCTCTCACTTCACACTTCATATGAAATAAAAATGGCAGTGAGAGCCCCATTTATTTTTAACTGCAATTTCATGCTTTAGAATTCCAGTTGAAATCATTAGTCAGATTCTTTATTGTCCCTCAAATTACTGTTGTATCCAGAGCACACATAAGACCGCATACGCAAGGAGAACGATGTTACAAAAAAATATAGAAATAATAAAAACGATAAAAAGAACTAAATATATAGAACAATACACAAAATCAACAGTATGGCCAGATGAGCTCATACCAATATAGAAATTACTACCAATTAAGTTAAAGTGTGATGTAGCTTTGCAAAGAGTGTATAGTAGAATAGAGAAACATACGGACTAATTTTCATTTACTAAATGTGAAAGGTAGAGGTGATAAATGAATGAGTCTTTTAGTCTACCTCACAGAGGCCCTGAAACGCTAGCCTGAGGGTAAGCTCAAACTCATTCTGATATAGGAGATTTGGATCATCCAGTATAGCATTAGCCCTCCTCAGGATCTGCCCATTACAAATGGCTATTAGCCCAGCCTGCCAACTTCCTGAGTCATGGCAGCCAGTTTTTAAGTGCTCCCATTAATCGCTGTGAGAAGTATTTTGTTGTAGACACTTGACAAAGCTGCATTGAAACAATTCCCAGGGGCGAAGTGGTTAGGTTATGGTCCATTTACGATGGCAGCTCGGGTTCAAGTCAGGCCTGTGGCTCTTTCACCACATGTTACTCTCTCATCCCTGTTTTTGGCTCTATTCACTGTCCTATCTCTTTAATAAAGATGCAAACAAAACAAAACAAAAAAAACAGGTAGAAAGTAACTAATTATGTTCAGTCAAATTACTGTATCTGAGTGTTTTTTGTGGGGGTACTTAAGTTCCACTACAAGTGCCACAGCAAAGTGTCATCGTGTGGTGATGCAGTGAGTCAGATTTCCAGGGATATCCCTTTAGAACAGGACTTCCCAAACTTTTCAGGCGACGACACCCAAATTAATGGTGAAAATAACAGTGGATCCCAACTGTCCCTAAGGGTAGTTGCAACATAGTTGATAGTGTTCAACATAGTCGAACACAGCTGTGCAAATTCAATAATAGTCTTGTACAAACTTACAATTTAAGGATTTTTAAACATTACTGTGATTTCAGCATAAATATCACCAAATTAACATGTTTTTATTCTAAATTGAACCAATTGTCTGCACATTTCCACAAAAATGGGTAAAATATACATTCTAAAATCATTTGAAATACTCTGGGGGTTTTTTTTGGGGGGGGGGTTTGGAAGGCATCTCTCGGCCTCCTCTTAGTCTCTTGAGACCCCCCCAGGGGTCCCAACCCCCACTTTGGGAACCACTGCTTTAGAATACCGTTTGTCTTGTGAATTAGAATATCAGTAATTGGCACCAGTAATTTCACTATTGTATCACATGTCTGGATGAGAATTTATTACCTGATGACATTGTGTGTGTTACAGGTTGAGCAGTGGACTCCAGCCTCCAGGGAGCAGCGGCTTCCCCGGCTTGCTGTCCTTCCCTGGAGTACCAGGCTTCTCTCCCTCGGCTTCTCCTGCTGCTGCTGCACTTGGTGGCCTCCACAACCCGAGCATGCAGTCTGCCCTACTGCAGGTAGCTATACAGACATGCACACACAGATAGGCCATGCTCTGATAGTGAAATCATTTGAATGTCAGGTGGATAAAGCCTAATTACTTTCCTTATCTCGTTCCAGGCTCATCCCACGTCTGCCTTGGAGAGTTTTCCCCCTCAGCCCAACACTTTCACCAACTACCCTCCAGGACCAGGAAACCCCTTCCCCCTCCAGCCAGGCCTGCATCCCCAGTTGGGCTGGCAGTAGATACACAATTCTGTTTGAAACACTGACTACACAATCAAACCATCCCTTATTATAAACCCCACCATTCATAAACGCTTTTCCTTCTGGCCTTGAACCAGAATAATTAGAGAGTTTAGTTCTGTTTATGTTACAGCCAGAATAACTTTCTTCCTGAAGGAACACTATCATGCAAACAGATGAAGCAGTGTTAGGGCAAAGGCACATGTCTTAAACTATTCATAGTGAACAGTTGTAAATATCAGTTGTTAGGTTTTACAAGTAGACTGTGAATGGTTTTAATGTTAGCTGGATTTGGCTGTTTTTATGAACATTCATTAGTGAAATATGAACTATAGACATTTTAAATTGTACATGATTTCATGTAATGATGCCTCAGTAGTCTAAGGTAGTATTTAATGTCCCATCTCAGTGAAGACGACATGATACAAATGAAATGCCCTGAACTGAAGATTGAAAAGTTGATCATGAAAGGAAATTTTCAGACCATTTATCTCAGGTCATTAGATATATACAAATGTATGAATGAATGTATTGTGTGATACTAAAAAATAGGGCAGATGTATTGTTTGACACTAAGAAATACAGGTGGGAAACCAGAAGAGTGAAATATTTCATGATTTTTTTTTTTGTTTAAACCTCGATGACTATGGCTCCCAACTTACAAAAAACAAAAACCCACTATCTCAAAATATTAGTATATTGTGGAAAAGTCATAATTTGCAAAGGTTTTCTGAGCCTTCATTCTCTCACTCTGGTTTAGTACACACAACTGCAATCATGGGGAAAACTGCTGACTTGACAAATGTCCAGAAGACAATCATTGACAAACTATACAAGGAGGGTAAGCGACAGAAGGTCACTGCTGAAAGGCCAGGCTGTTCTCAGAGTGCTGAATCGAAGCATGCTCACAGTGAAGCCAAAACTCACAGAAACTGGTTGGCTGGTCATGGTTTTACTGTGTTTGACTGGCCAGCCAACTGCTTCTATCAGAGCAACCTGGGCTTCATAACTCCCCAGCAGTGCCACGGACTGATTGGCTCCAGGCCACGTTGCATAGATGGAGTAATTCATGCAAAAGGAGCTCCAACCAATTACTGAGAGCATAAATGGACGTAACTTTCCAGAAGTTGAACACGTCTGTATCATAAATAATTTTTTGGACTGGTATTTTGTGATGTTTTAATATTTTGAGAATGGATTATTGATTTTTGTGAGCTGTAAGCTGTAATCATCAAGATTAAAACAAAAAAGTCTTGAAATATTTTGCTTTGTATGAGACGACTCTTGAATAAATAGTTTTACTTCTTGAATTGAGTCACAGAAAAAAAAAAAAAAAAAACCTTATGATGATTTTTGAAATGCACCTATGTAGCATATTTGAATCAATGCTCAAAGTGCTGTACAAGCTTCAAACAAAAGAACAAATATGAATCAACAATACAATATCAACACAATAAAAATGCAGCAAATAGGAGCGGAACAGTGAGGCTTAACTTGTATTAAAAGAGGGGAGAGTCTTTAACAAGGATCTGAATCGTTTAGTACATCTGCAGCATTTCTCAGCATCACACAGTACAGTGATTTCTATATTCATATATTCTGTGACCTGGTTTACACACCACATGATTTTTTTAAACTCATGCTTGGAGATTTGAATATTTAGTGTTGTTTTCAGTGAACACACAAGGCTATCAGCAGTTTACATGCTATTTGTTTACAAAAAAGATTTGCAAGATGTCTCCCTGCTAATATTTGTGTCTTATAGTATTGACAATGTACTTTTTCAGAATGTTACATTTGACACATTTATTTTGATTGATCATATTGAGACTCATAATACTGTTTTTTTTCTTGAATAATTCTTTGCAACATTATGAAGTGTTGTTTCATTTCTTGTACTGCACTCCTGAATACGCTCAGAGGGTTACTTTATTTTCTTATTTGTATGTTTTTGTCTGTTATGCCATTTTTTTGTATTTGCACCTGTTTTATTGTTTTGTCAGTAAACTGCTGCTTGCTGTAGCTGCTGTGTTATCTCTGTTATCTATATTTTGTGCGATCCAAAGCTACATAAAACAGTATGTAGAAAAATAACTTAAATTTTCATTTTTTATTTCATTTAACCTTTATTTAAGTCTCGAAAATCATTGAGGTTTCCCTCATTTACAATGATGTCGAGATACAGTCAGAGACAAAAAAAACAAAAAGATGAATAATACTCAGTTAAAACAATCACATAATGACGTGAAATGATTTGAGAGCATTTGATTAAATTGCCCAAGAGAACCTAAACTGCCAATCTTGAGAGTTTTCTGTAAATTGTTCCACATTTTAGGAGCATAAAAGCTAAAAGCAGATTTCCCAAATTCAGAGTAAACCCTCAGGACCTGCAGCATTAAACAGTCAGTAGATCGAGTATTATAATGTCCAGTGGTCCAGTTCAGCATAGATGTTATATATGAAGGTGTACTTCCAATCAGGGATTTATAAATGAAAACATACAAGTGTTTATCACGCCTGTGTGCCAGAAAAGTCCAACCAACTTTTTATACAGAATACAATGATGAGTGTTATAAGGATCCCCAGATATGAATAGAAGAGCAGAGTGATAAACAGAATCTAAAGGTTTGAGTGTGGAAGCAGCAGCGTGTCTATAGCCAATATCACCGTAGTCAAGTACAGACAGAAAAATCGTCTCAACTAAACTTTTCCTACAATTAGGAGGAAAGTTAGTTTTATTTCTATACAGAAACCCAAGTTTCTGACAAAGTTTGCTAATGGGACTTTCAATATGCTGTTTAAATGTGAAAGAAAATATAGCTTAATTATAATAATCAAAGATAAATGATTATATGTTATGATAATGTATCTAGATGATTTTTGGAACATGGTCAGTCTGATAAGTAGGCAGCTTAAGATTTAAAATAAAAGGTTATTAATGTTAAATAGCATTTTTGTTGTTTCAGCCAAGGTGAGGTCAACGTAAAGATGCACAGGCAGATAAAGAATCAACAAGGTTGGCATCTTATTTTGAAAATCACAGCCTTAGAATTGAGGAGAGGATCTATACAGACTGTTATTATTTATTTTGTTTTGTTTTTTTTTTACTTTTTTGTATCTGTTTTACCCAATCCAAAATAAGAGATCCATCTCCAGCCTGCTTACAGTCCACCTCTGCTCTACATAGAGCTTATCACAAGCATTGATAAAGTTGCTCAACTGTAGGCTGAAGCAATCAGTCATGGGTCTGTAAGTCATGAGACCTGCCACACCCACTTATTGTATGTCATTGGAAATAATCCACTTCACATTCATCATTTTTTCCAGACAGAGAAGATTAGATTATGTACAGATTTTAAGCTAATTAGGTTTGACATTTCTTCAGAAGCAGGGTTGGAAACTTTGGTCATAAGCAAATCTTTTTCACACTCTAATATACTTGAATCACACCCGTAATCATATGGTAGCTAATTATTAGGGCTATCATGATTGATCAAGTTAACAGTGATTAATTAAAGCCCAAAATTAGTGTACACATTTTTTATTGCTATTAATCTCGTGCTTTACTGTTTGTTTCAACATACTTTGGTCAATCCCCGTCAGCATCTCCCTACAGCCACATTTATTTAAACTGCACACATGTGCTGACATGTGTCCAGCTTGACTCAGGCCATCCCCCCGCCCCTCTCCAGCCCTGGGCCATAGAACTTCTGTGATGAATCCTTAGCACCCTACGTGCCTTAAACATATGCACATTACTGTATATTTTAGAGTTTCTCTTTAATTTTGCATTATTTACATTAAATCTGTCACTGCACTCTGATATATCAGTGTTACACAAAACTGTTGCTGGATTCTAATTGGCTAAAGTGGTTTTTGTTTTCTTTTTTAACCAAAGGACTAGCATATAAAAAAGAACACAATCTTATATTTAGTGGTAGATAAAATCTAAATATACATGCACTAAAAACATACAGTGATATCAGTTCATTTTTATTTTCCACTCTCCTCCCTCTAACTTTCCAAGACCCTCCTTACACACCCTGCTGACCTTGTCAGGGTTGAGGGAAAACTGGATTGTGCAAAGTACAGAGATATTCTCAATGAAAACTTGTTTTACAGTGCAGAAGACCTCAGACTGAGACGAAGGTTCATCATTTTTTTCATAGAATTTTAAAATCTGCTTTCCCTTTTTCATCGTGGGATGCTGTTCACTAGAATCAAAATTCATACTAGAAAAGCTAACTTCAGAATATGGTAAAATTACTAGTTAATAAGTGTGAAACAACTAGTGACCTCACTTTAGTTTCAGGTCCATATGCTGAGTTACAAAGGTTTAATTATGAGCTATCTGGATATTACTGAAAATAACTGAAAATAAAATTGTAGGAGAAGGTACTAATAAGCTCTTAATAATGATTCATAAGCAGTTAGTATACTACTAATAAGCTTGCTAATAAGCAGCTAAGGCGAGCATTGCACCTTAAACTAAAGTGTTACTGATTATTATCATATAGGACAGGTCTATTCAGTTAGTGGGCGGGAGGCCACATGCGGCCCAGAACCAACCCCCAAGTGGCCCAGCCTGAGGTCATGCCAGAGATGCAGCTGGCAACAACTTTTCACAAGTTCCCACAGTATTTTAGACCATGAATGCAACACTCCTCATAGCCTAGCAACAGTCTACCTACACTGCACTGTGTTGTTTTGAAGCGTGGCTAGCGATGCTGACAGAAGTAGCCCCAAAATGCTGAGTATAAAACATGTCCTTTTCAACTGCAGCTACAAATGTGCAAATTTAGTTTTTATGCACTTTAAGAATAATTAATTTATATAATTAATCTAAAAGGGAGACTGAATAAAAAGTGCATATTTTTCATCAAATTGATCAATGTTGGTTCAAAATTTGACTTTACCAGCAGCTTACTGGGCACTGAACACGTCTGGTGAACATTTCTTGATTTTAAAATTTGGCCCAGTTGAAACTGTAATTAAAGAGCCCTGATGTAGGATATTGCGTTTTTAAGGCTGTTTTGCTATTTTGCATTCTTCTTATGAAAGTCTTAGGCCAAGTGAATGTGGACGGATGTGGGCAACATTATATGCTTTAATGTCAGCATAGTGGGAGCCCCCAGTCTCTGGCACTGTTAGTTTTGTGGTCCCATGCTGAAAGGTCTTGTCTGCTGGTTATGTCTGTGTGCCTCATGTACAGAGGGTGGTGTCCTCTGAGACCAGAGAGGACCATGGGGGCTCAAATCCAGCCTATGCCCCCTTTCCCATATATCAACTCCCCCCAACAAACACACACTTTCCCTAGATTCTGATTATCCACAGAGGCTTAAAAATGCCCCAAAGTAGACATGCCATGTTGGTACATTTTTATGATCAGAATTTAGTTCAGTTATACAAACAAAACTCATTATTTAAGACACTTGGTGTCTGTACTGTTTATTATATTGTTAGATTACCTCATTTACAACTAAAAATGCTGTGTTATTCTTCTATGGCTTACACACTAAACAATCACTGAATGGTGTAAAAAAAAAAAAAAAAGGAAATTTCCACGTACGTGTCCCATAGTGATAATTGTTCTTTGCTGATGATTTACCTGGAGTGTGAACCACACCTCCACCCTCCCTGAGCTCCTTTATATGACAGTGATACAGCTTTAAAAGGCTGGCTGAGTTCCTTCTCATTAGATTCACTTCTCTCTTAACTGACTGTCTGAGAGCACTTCCTCTATTACTTTTACCAGCCCATGGAAATGGAGCACCATATGGAGAGCGGAAAGAGGAGAGGCCAGAGCAAAGAAGATTTAATTTGTAAGAAATACCTTTTTCTACTTCATCTATTCACCTGAGTTCTTAACTTACTAATCTGGTTTCTGTTGAAATAAAAGAAGGCAATGTTGTATTTACTCTCAATTTCAGTCTTAGTTCAACACAGAGGTTGTTTACTCTGAACTGTCAGCTGAGTGTGCAGAGTGTCAGTTGACAGCTGAGTGTTATGTATGCAGGGAATGTTGAAGCTCACCTGTGCAGGTGGAAAGCAGCAGGAGGCAACAGGGCAAGGTAAAACTGAATTGTCATAGCGACAAAGATCACATGGCACTGAGATAAAGGGTCCCAAAAGCATGTGACCGTGAGTGTTTGCCTTCCTTCAGTCGCTGTGTGAAGTCAGGTGAACGAGGCGCTCTCGTGTTACACAGGTGTGTTTGTCCTCTGTGTCACTGGTCATTACTTTGCTGACAGAGTTCATTTTGAGGATCTCTGTTCGTCTTTGTTGAGATGAAAATCAGAAGGACAGGATCATGTGTCATACACAGCTGTGTACACATTTGCATCTTTCAATGAGGAACCTGTTAGTTTTCTCACAGGAAATCAAGATAACACTGAGTGTGAATTTCTTATTGGTATTCTATTTAAATAATAGAATATAGAGATGAACATCAAATTAGGACATATGGGAAAATGTCATTTTTCCAGGCATGTTAAATCTTGCCTCTCCTCCACTCATTGTCTGTTGATCATACTGTCAGTTTCCTTATGAATAAAAACATATATGATAATTATTAATTTTATCAGACTTGTCTCAATAGAGGATACTTATTGCCATGTTTCCTCACAAAATATAAATTCATTAATAATGTGAACATTTTTATCTTATTGACCAGTGACCATTTTAAATGAAAATGTGATCAAACATAATATACAGTATATCATAACAGGGTCGTCAGAGTAGATACGGGGTTAGAGTTAGGGATATGATTGCAATGAAAATAAAACAATGTTGATACCATTTTTGAAAACAATTGCAACAAAAATTTACATTTTGGACAACCAATATGGATTCTTTTTTCATTTTCCATTAACAGGAATTACAGACTAAGAATTGCACACCGTCTTCATTATACAGAAGTATCTGCAACATTTCTATACAGAGACATTACCAGAGTTGTTAGGCATTTATCAGAGGTAGAAGAAGTATGCAACTATTATACTCAAATAAAGTACGGTTACTCTGCTTAAAATGTATTTAAGTAAAATTCCTGATCTTTAAATCTACTCAAGCAAAAGTAAAAGAAAACTCAATTTAACGTTTACTCTACGTACTAAGTAGTTACTGAGGAGTTGTACAGTAAATTATGATGTTACCTTATTGTCAATGACAACAAGAAAATAGATCTGCAACCAGGTTGTTCAGGTAAAGTCACACTTCTATAATAAAGTCAAAGTTAATGCTGTTTTATTTAGTTCTTGTACATATGAAATGCTCGGCTGGGACAAAAGAACCCCCTACGGTCTTATAACAGGAACCCACCGTACATTAAACGTTTGAGAGGTCCTGTCACAAAATACCAGCAAAATCATAAACTCAAAGTCTAAAAGCAGGAAGGTAATAATCACTTTTTCGTACTGTAACACAATGCATTATAAAGATTGCTATACAGTTGAAAGTACTTTTTTAAGATCTCTATTGAAAATAGAAATAGAAGAAAATCTGATCCAGATAACTGGGCCCTGAACCTGATTGAGAACTATCTAAGGCTGGTTCTGTAGAATAGACAAATAAGAAGATCAACAGATCTGATCTAAGAACTAAGAACTAGTTTCAAAAATCCCTTGAAGGATTCAGGAAGCAAATTATAGAGGAACTGAAAAACAAAAGTGCCCTTTTCCAGTATGAGCACTCCAGTCTAAGTAGGTGATGATTCCATCAAATAATTTTTGCAATAGAAAAAATAGGAATAGAGATTACTTTTATACATGGAAGCCCATATTTATCATGGTAAAGAGGGATTTCTGGTTGATTCAAGATTTATGTCATCATCTCGGGATAAATAAGCTAGTGCTCTCCTGATAAAAAGCTAATTTATTAAGAAAATAACTGAAATCAAGTTGATATAATGGAACAACATGGGGGGCAAAAGCATTGTTGTTATATAAGATAATGAGATGAAATGTACTTGTTACAATGCAAAAAAATGAGTAAATAAGATTAATGGTCCTCTTAGGACTTCATTAGTACCCACTTGGTTATAACCCCCTTTTTTCATCCTTTTACCGTGTAAATGCCTGAGAAATATTGTTTTGTTTTTATTACAAATCCTTTAAAATTGTATCTTATTTGGAGATTGGCTCCAAACCTAACTGTTGCCTAATTTCACTCCAAAATTTTTACTTTTATCATTCTGATTAGAAATTCATTATCTGCTGGAAGATATGTTTTATAAATCTGTCTGGTTATTATTTATCTAACTGAGAAAAGGACTACAGCTCTATGAAAGTAAATCAGTGCCCTTTCATTCTTCAATTATAAAGCGATTTTGTCAGTAGCATTTCATTTGTATCCAATGAACTCCTTTTCCCATTTATTTTACAGTGTTTAAAAATTCTGAATTATAAATTAAAGCTTTAGAAAATCTGTAGTCCAAATTCAGATACCAAAATACAAAATATGAAATTCTGTTAGGACCATAGACTTTACACAAACAATGGATGGAGCTTCAGTGTTTCTTCTGTTTTTCATTTGTGACATGACTATAACTGATGTGCACAATAACAGAATTTAATGGCAAAAATCTTCACACAGCTTTCATTAATAAGGCTTTTGGTAAAGGTGCGTTCGCATTACCAATGTAATATAACCATGGTTTGATATTGTTTTGTTACTTTCTTAACAATCGGTTTGTCCTCTGCATGTTTCAGCTGAATTGTAAACCTCCTAAGTGTACAGATGCATTTTATGCCTTATGCCTTTTATGGAAAAGTAAAGATGTTACTGAGAATTCTGGGAGTTGAATTCAGTGACAAAAATTTACCTATGCATGAAAAAACTGCATGAAATTCGGCAACATCTTAATCTAAAAATCACATGGCTCAAACTGACACTGATAGGAGTGTTGTTGCACTGCTCATAAACTCTTAAGCAACAAAAAGTAACCTCTCCCATTAACTGTCACTGATCATGTGAAACAGTGGAAGTGAACTTATCTGGCTCATTCCTGCAGCTTCACAGATTTTGTGTCACAAAATATTTTCCTTGGTTTCACAATGAGAGCGGTCATTTCCTGTGGCTTTAAGTAAAGACAGATAATTCTTCTTTTATGACTTAACACAAAGTCAGTTAAAAACAAAATAAAATAAAGGACATGTAAATTTGAGGCTTTATGCAAATGACATTCAGATATGATCCTGTGATAGTGCTGAAAATTGTGATGCAGACAAGAATAAACCCCCCTGTTGAATATATACTGATATACATTAAAACATCCAGTTGAAAGCCTCTTTGTCTTTAAACTATAAGCTATCACTGTGACCATGTGAGGCGTGACCATGTATGAGGTCTAATGACTTTGTCGTGAAACACACATACACTAAAAAGACTGAAAAACTGTCATTTAATCTGGATACTATGACAGTTTATGACTCCCAGACCTTTACCTTACTTAATGACTCCTTTTATGACCCAGGCAGTAATCTAGGGATACTGTTTCATGAGTAAACACTTTACTGTTTACTGAGTGTGTGAGGGTTTCCCTGCATGTAAACACGCACTGTTATGAGCTATTGTAGTTTACATTCATTAAGTACTAACATTAGCACAAACTTATGTTTGATCAAGCCATGTAAAATGAGAGTGCTCTGATTGCCATTATGTATGTTCTCAGTACAGTTTAGGGCGTTTGATTTTCCACCTCAGAGTTTAGTTAAGCTTTCCTTGCTTGTTCCTGTAGAAGTACAGAGTTACTTAAAACAAACATGCATCTGATAATTCCATTTATAAGTCATACTTGTTCTGATAGTGTGAAAGGTGCACACTCTCAAAAAAGCTACAAGGGATCCAGAGGATTTTAAAACAGTTTATATAATAATACAAGCACTTAACGGGTTCAAATTAACCTCGGCTCCAGTTTTAGATTTATAGCAACAAGAGACTGGTGGTCATAGCTAGAGGTCATGCAGCTACGTAGGTAATGTACCTAGCTGTACATAGCTGCTTTGTGATCTTAGCTTAAGCTATGTTAGCTACTTAGCTCTGTTATCTGTCGCTAAGTTTGCTTTAGCAATTTGAGCTTAAGCAAACACAGCTAAAGCTTACACAGCTAAATGACATAGATATGTAGCTTACGTAGCTGCTTTGTGAGCTTAGCTTAAGCCATGTTAGCTACTTAGCTCTGTTATCTATGGCTAAGTATGCTTTTGTAATGAGGTTTTGCAGGTCAGGTTTTTACTTTTAACTTTAGATATCTTATACTTTACCCTAGCCCTAAATGTAAGTTCAATCGGATTTTATTTCAAAAGTTTTAGGATGTATTTCCATTCTGAGATCTCAGATGAATGGTCTGTGAGAGTAGCCATCAGAAATGAATGGTCTGAAGCCAGACTGTCTCACAGATGGGATATTTTTTGGCAAATTTTGTCTGAATTTGTTATCTGGTTTCTCCTAACGCATGTTGAATATGTATCTACATGTGTAGGGCATTCATAAGTATTGAGACTCCCTTACTTTTCAGTTTTGTTATGTTGAAATCTAATTTTAATGGGGTACTCTGTACCCCATCATTAGAAGTGAAACCAGAGTTTTAGAGATTCTTGCTAATTTGTCAAAAATGCAAAACTAAAGTATCACATTGATTTACCCTTTACTAAATACTTGGTTAAAGGCCACATATTTTACCCCTTAAAGACAAGTTTATATTGGTCTCAGAGGCCCCCAAAACATGCCTGTGAAATCTGTTGCTGAAGAAACACTCCAGTATTGGATTTTTGCATGTCTAAAAACCCTCTGTTTCAGCCATGCTCAGAGCGAGCTGTTTCTGTGTCTGTAGCTTTAAATGTTAATGAGCTGTCTGACTCCACCCCTGGCTACGCTGTTTTCAGGAAATGGATGTGGGTTAATGGATTTGGCTCTACTGATCAGTCTGGGGGTGGTGCTAACTCCATTCAGCTTTCCTTCAACCCTGACCAGTCTCTTCAGTCCCTGCTGCTGCTGAAAAACACCCCCACAGCATGATGCTGCCACTCCCATGCTTCGCTACTAAGGTGTCATGGAGAGATTTTCTGATGCTACTGAGGCCTATCTGTGAAAATCGGAGCTTGATATGTTCAACAAACAAATGGCAATGAGCAAGTTGTGTAGTAGCACCACTTCCAATTTCCAGCAGGGGGAGCTTTGATATGTTTGGATGTAGGTATGTTAAGTCTGAAACTGCCAAAAATGTATAGAGATTAAAGTAATGAAGTAACAAAAAAGGGGCATTATTTTGAAATTTAAATGAAGCGGGTTAACTTCCTGTTGATATTTGGGTGTTGGTCCAGCAGGGTTTTTTTGGTAGATCTTGGTATGATAGATATCCCCACCCAATTTCATGACCTCGGCTTCAACAGGATGCATGGGTTTAAAAAAAACGTCAGGGGCGCTACTTAGCCGTTAAGCCATGCCTACATGTCAAATGTTTGTGTACAACTGTCTTTCCATCAAGGTCATGTATGAATTTTTAGTGACTGTAGGAGAATGTTAACCTGACACCTGAACTGGAAAACCTTCAATACTAAGCGTTTGGGAAAGGGCAGAGCCTTTTAAAAAAACTCAGTGTGATTGAATGAACGTTCTGTCTGTCACATCTTTAGGGGCCAATCAGAGCAACAAAACACATGACGTAGCCGCGACCAAGGTGCGCATGTGCAGCTACTGAGGAATAACGCTAACCAGGACAACCATAGACACGTCACTACACAACTTTCGTCGTTTTTGAAAAGAAAACAACTTACTGCTGTTCTTTGTTCTTCTTTGAACGAATGTATGTCGTCAAGTTATGATAAAACTGGTGCTTTAGCAGCTGCTTGCTTACGTCACGAATCTGTCGCACCTGAAAGTACTGCCCCTTGTCGCTGATTGGTCCTGTCACTTTCTAACCAGGCCCAAACGGTTCAGACGAGACTTTTGCAAGATGGATTCACCAGTGAGAAACAAGGAAACAGACATATCCATCTGTTTTGCATAGTTAGGAGTACATTAAGTCCACGAGAAAAGTACTTCCTGTTTAATGGCGTTAAGTGTATCACCATGGTAACAGGGATAAAGGCAGCTCTTTGTGCTTTTGGTATAGCACAGGCCCACTTCTTGGTCATTTTGGATTATGGTCCTAGAGTTTCATGCACTAAATTTCAAGCTCAAACCCCACGGAGAAATTACTCCCCACAGGGGGTGCTGTGGAGCCAGTTTTTGACATATGCACAGAACCACTAGATTACAAAATTTTTGCTGTGATCTAGTTTTCTGCTAATTTTGTATAGGTTTTTTTTGTATGTTAAGCCTCTAAACTAAGCCGTGAAAATAACGATGATCCTTACAGTTTCAATAGGACCCTGTTCTTAGACCCTGTCTAAGAGGAAGGTTTCCTCCCTGCTGTCTGTTTCAACTGTTTGAAAGCATGCAACCTTTAAACAGTTTCCTCTTTGATTCTGCAGCTGAGCGGACAGGGTCTTTGGGATGTGTTGGTTGGTTCATCGTCATTCTCTCTGGCATCTTTACTTTCGCCCTGTTCCCCTTGACAATCTGGTTCTGTCTCAAGGTGAGTGAAATCAAACAATCAGCACTGTATGTTTAAGATTTAGAACAGTAGCTTCCTTTATTGCAAACAAGGATGTGATTTATTCTTGTGTTGATGTAATTTTATTTGTACCATAGATTGTTCAGGAGTATGAGCGTGCCGTCATCTTCAGACTGGGTCGCATCACAGACAGAAAGGCTAAAGGACCAGGTAGAGACACTAAGAACTCATTTGCTTAAAGCATTTCTTCTTTTGTAACTGGTAAAAAAATAGATTTGATTAAATTTGATTTTTCCTCTCAGGAATTTTCTTTGTTTTGCCATGCACTGACTCCTTTGTCAAAGTGGATCTGCGAACAGTTTCATTCGACATCCCACCACAAGAGGTACTTATGCCATCAAGATCACTCAACTGCATGTAGAAAATCAACTTTGATTCATTGAAAAAATTGTAAATATACTGAACACAAGCAAAAGCTAACATATTCCCTCTCCAGATCTTGACTAAAGATTCAGTCACAGTTTGTGTTGACGGAGTGGTGTACTTCCGGGTCAGTGACCCCATCGCCTCTGTAGCTAATGTGTCCAACGCTGACTTCTCCACCCGTCTGTTGGCTCAAACCACCCTGAGGAATGTGCTGGGAACCAAAAACCTGGCTGAGCTGCTGTCTGACCGTGAGGGCATCGCTCACGGCATGCAGGTACACAATCCAAATCTTTAAACCAGAACGCATTCAACACTGAAAAAATTCAAGAAAACAAGGGTGTTTTCAATTTTTCACTATGGTCAATACAGTGAGCATTTAGTCAAGTCAAGTCAGCTTTAATTATGTAGCATGTTTGAAACAACTAGGGTTGGCCAAAGTGCCTGTCAGTCACTAGGCTGTTCAGTCTTATTCACACTCACACAAAACTTCTGAAAAACCCTGTGAGTTTACCAGAATTATCTTAACTTGTAAACACAAAGAGTTTGTCACTGAATTTAGTCTAAGATTTCCCTGCTAAGATACTCCCTCCCCACCCAAGGCAGCCCATAAGGAGGGATAGAGAGTAAAACTCTCTAGGGCTCAGCCAAATGAGAGACCCATGAGGTCAGCAAAACCATGGTCCATTGTAAAGTTAATCTGTGATAACCATATTTCAAATTTAACAAGAAAAATAAAATGTATCAAAGCAACAAAAATGAATTTTATTTATTTATTTATTCAGAGGTACATTATAACCTTTTGCAAAATATGAACCCCTTTCCTTGAAAGAGAATTGCCTTTTTTGGGGTAATGTTAACAATGTGGGTGAGTAAGTTGACTCAACTATTTGGAAAGTAATGTTAGACTTCATAACTAAGCCATGATGTACACAGATTTAAAGATGCCAGAAAATAAACTAGATGGAAATGAGACGACTTCAAGGTAAAAATGATAAAATGATTGCAAAAAAGTCTAAAAGTGGCCTAAATTGGTAAGACGTGTCAAAAATTAGCAGGAAATTTTACAAAATGTATTGTAGAGTGGCAAAAATAGGTTCAAGGGGGCAACAATGTTGCAAAAATGATAAAGTGGGGAAAATGACACTAAATGTGGCAAAAATTGGTTAAAAGAGGCATAAATTAGATCAAAGTGGCAAAATGGGTTGTTATAATGCGAAAATGGGGCAAAATAAGTGTAAAAAATGTGAAAAGAGGTTAAAAGGAGCAAAGTGTATCAAAAATAGGTTAAAATTGACAAAAATGTTGCAAAAATGGCCAAATAAAGAAGTGAAAATGGGTTACCGAGAGGCAAAATAGGCAGAAAGTGGCAAAAAAAGGGGTTAAAAGTGGAAACACACAGCATATGCATTGATATCATTAATAAATCACAACTGGGCAGTGACCAATAACAGGGTTTTTCAGGTGCCAAGCCAACTCTGTGGGCAGGCCCACCCCACCCCTCCACTGACTGCTAGGCAAACTGCAGGAAAACGTCCTGCTATGAGGGTCAAGCGTTACAAGCCAGTTAGGGAATTTTCTGGGAAGGTTACCCATATATTTCCAGGTTGCATTTATGTCAAGAGTTTAAAATCTTATTTAGACATAGTGGGTTCTTTTGTGTGCCAGATATAAAGCATCTTGGCATGCAGTGCAGGGTCTCCTCCATTTTTATACCCATAGCTCATGTTGTTAGACTCTGTGGTTGTCTAAAAAGTGTCAGGCATAAAGCTGAAAATGACCTTATAGCCTACTTAAAGAGTGGCCTAAAATCACAAGTCTATGGCAAAGTATGATATTTAGAGGAAACATTTGAAAGGTGGGGCCATATCATAAGGTTTGCAGTGTGCCATAATCTTTAAAGGAAAGAGAAATGACAGTGATTGTTTTAATTTATGTTGCAGCTTAAAAACATCAATGGTTAACCTCTTTGTACTCTGTGCCTGGCTTTGCACCCAGACTGTGCACTGTCTAGATAGCAAAATGTAGATGGACACGCCCCTGATCACTCTGTGCTCTGCTCTTTGGACAAGGTACTTTACACCATCAAAATAAGGCCAAGTGTTGCATAAATCACTCTTGGTTTTATAATTGACCAAATGGTTTTCTCTTCATATCTAGGATCTCTTAAACAGCATTATGAAAGATAAGAAGAGCATGCTTATTTTAGAAATGTGTCTCTATCCCGAGATATCATAATGCCTGTAAAATGCAATGCATTGCCTGGTTATCCTTGATTTCTTATTTCCAGTGTTTGATAGAGAATAACAAGCCCATTTGCAGCTTGCAGCCTCTTTGTTATTTTTAAATGTTGCACACAAACTGATACCACACACAAAGTTTTTGTAATTTTTAATTCCTGTCACTGTGAAATTTGTTTGAAAAGTTGAAAAAGTACAAGAGACAGTACAAAACAAGCTAAAGGCAGAATAAAACAAGATCAATCAAATACAAATGATCATTTAGTTAGGCAAAACAGAACAGATAGTACATGTTCCAAACCACTTCAATAAAGGTCTATCTATCTATCTTCCTCTTTCTGCTTTTCATAGACCAGCCTGGATGAAGCCACAGACAACTGGGGCATCAAGGTGGAGCGTGTGGAGATTAAAGATGTAAAGCTGCCTCATCAGCTGCAGAGAGCAATGGCTGCTGAAGCCGAGGCTGCACGAGAGGCCAGAGCCAAGGTCAGGACAGGAAGCACAGACACTATACGGTTAAATATACTGCATGACATTCTGTACAAATACAGGCTTCATGACTTAAAAAAGGGCTCACCTGTCTATCATCATCCATGTGTAGGTTATTGCAGCAGAGGGTGAGATGAACGCATCTCGTGCCCTGAAGGAGGCGTCCCTGGTCATCGCAGAGTCCCCATCCGCCCTGCAGCTTCGCTACCTGCAGACTCTCAACACCATCGCAGCAGAGAAGAACTCCACCATCATCTTCCCCCTGCCCATGGACGTCATGTCTCACTTTATGAAGAAGTGATTCCTCAGTTGGCTTATCCTCTTAAGTCACTGATAAAGACAAACATGTGGGATCTGGATACATTTCTGTAAAATACAAATACAAATAAGGCCAATGTTTTATATAGTGACTGATTTCAGATACTCCTTTACAGTTTATATAACAAAGCTGTCATCAGACAAGACCCTTCAAACAATATGATTTGAATGAAACAAGGGGACATAATGTCTCTGAAAAAAACATGTTTTCGAACTGGTATATTGTTAAACTATTTAATTAATAGTGTCTAATTTATGATACAATATAAGGCTATGTAGATCGGCTGTGGACTTTGATATATTAAAATGTTTAGAATTTCAAGACGTCATGCAGCGTTGTGTCTTGACTGGTGGGATTTCTGTGTCAGCTATATGATTGAGATCAAGATGATTCAAGACAGTACAGTATGGTACACCATAATACGATATGGTTCTGTCTGATATAATACATTATGATATGATACTCTACAAAAAAATACATTATGATATGAATTGATATGATATGAATTGAAACAAAACAATAGGACATGAAACCAAACAACAACAAAAAAATTGAAACAAATATGATACGGTATAAAACAACATGATACAATGTGATTTGATACAATATGCAAGAAAATAAAAAATGTAACTAAACAAACCAAATCAATACAGTAGGGTATGAAACACTATGATACGAAACAAAACATAACAATAGCAGATGATATAAAATGAAACAAAAAGAAGCAAAACAATACCAAACAATACTATATGACAGTGGTTACCAAACTTTATCTGCTGTATTTACAGCAGTGGAGGCAGCAATTAGAAGGCTTTCAGCACAAGTAAACCCTGCCCATAGCACAACTCTGTATGTATGGCTCTAGTGCACACAGTTGAGGCAGCCATCACTGCCAGCATTCATTACAAGCAAACGCAACTCTGTATTGTAAGGCTTATAAATTAGCGTCACTTGCTCGGGTAGTTACTTACTTACTCACTTACTTACTCAGACACAGACATTGCCATGTGTAGGGCTGACCTCAGCAGTCAGCCAAAAAGATGACACCACATATCTTTTCTTGAACATTTTTTTAATACTGTATTCTCCCCAAAAAGTACAAATGAAAGCATCAACATACCATGAGTACGTTACATGTTGAACTATCTCGTTCTTCATTCATCTAGGCCTCCTACGCTACAGTTACACTTTAACCATCACAGATGCAGAGAGGTGAGAGAAGAGAAAGGGAGAGCCAGAAAACAGCAAAGACAGAAAAAACATGCTTCTATTACTTTTTTGGTGCACTAAGACACAACTCATGTTGTAAATGTATTTACATTCAAACGTACAATCAGTGCCAGAACAAACAAATTCAGTAAACTTTGTCTCTGGACCAAATCTGAAAAGTGGTAATTGTAGAGCGTACCGCCACAAAATCTGATTCTAGTGCTGTAAATGACTAGCCATGGAAACGTTTGCTACAACAGCATAAAAATATCGAAATGGACGCTTCAGTCCTGGATGGGTTTAATGAATTACCCATGATTCTTGTGGGGAGGCTAAATCAAGTGCTACATGTTAAATGGCTGCTACATAGAGGTCCTTTTATACTAAACAAAATCACATGAATGACTTGTATAAAAATGCAGTCATTACATTTTTGACATTCAGCGCATAGTGAGACACAGATGTCCACAGGACACATTGAAGGGTCGTTACAATACCAGTTCATCATTTAGAAATCGGTCCATTCAAAGGTGAAATATCAGTTTTACATGAGCTTTTGTAAACAATCATTTTAGTTGCATCATTGTAGACTGTATTTTTTGCACTAATAGTGACATTAAAGAGGGTTAAAGAGTCATTCAGTGACACAGGTGAACCATTTGAAACCACAGTGACTTTCTGACTGGTATATTCTAACAATTGAATGCAAAGACATTCTCAAAATCATCGGTGTAGATATAAGAAAGTGAGAATTGAGATACACCTCTCAAATTCCTTTGCTGCACTTGACATTCGTTTGCTTAAGAGCATTTAACCCTGTCTTTGTGTCATACAAAACATTTTGAAGATCTGTGAAAGAATTTTAAAAACGTTTTCACGACCATCAAAAGTGCTGGCATCACAAATAAGTCTAGTACTGAAAAAAACTGGCAACCCATAATCATCCTCCTTTACATGCTGGTAAAAATAAATTAACAGAAAAAGAGAACAAAGTGACCAGGGGCACTGATTATTAAAACCCTAACCCCCCCTCATGCATCTACTTTAATTTAACAATATCACATACGGCACTACCCCTGCTCCCTATAGCAACATGGCTGCAAATGTCAATAGCCAGCAACAACTTACCCTCTTCTCTTCTTGCTGGCCTCGTTTATATGCAACGGCTCATTTTAAAATGTACTCTGAACAGCTTTAGCTTTGTTTGCTAATGTGCCATAAAACACTGAGATTACACTGTATGTGATGGCATTTTGACTTTTTCAAATTAAAGACTGTATATTAAGGTGGATGGAGTGACAATCACCCGGAAGTGAAGCCAAAATGTGTAGAGCTCCACCTGCTGACTTGCTGTAGTATACCCTGCCTCCTCCATGTTAACAGATTGGACATGGGTCAAACTAGATTGCATGTATGGCTGCTGATTGTTTTTTGGAAACTTTATTGCATGTGCTGCTGCTAGTCTTTGACAAGACAGTCTAGGAAAAGGACGTTTTCGATATCAATCATATTTTTCTTTCCTGTGGATAAATAGAGGTTAAAAAGTTGGATAAACATCTTTTTTTTTGCCAAAATTTAAGATAATATAAAATAGTTCATAGAAAACAGAAACTGTAGAAAAAAGTGATTCATGTAATGTAGACTTAGCTCATGCCAGAGATGTCCTGCATAGCTCATACTGGAGAGAAAGAGAGACAGCAAGCCTGTGATGTGTCCCTCTGTGTCACCGCAGACAGGAACTGCTTTAAATAATGGAACAAAAACAGCCAATGCAAAATAGTTTAAGGACTTTTTTTGGTTAATATGCATATATTTTGAAGACATTTTGTCACAGAATGATAATTTTTTTTTCACTTTTGGTTGTCAAGAGATGGGAGAACAAATTTGGGCAAAATTTTTAGTCAATATTGTTTACCTGGTGTTTATATTCCCATAACTTTTTAAAAATACAAGGATATCACTGCAGCACACATATTTTTAATGCACATATCCTGAAAAATAGGGATGTTTGGAACTTAACTGTGCACCACAGGGTTGATGTTTTACAAGCTTTTAAAGACAATAAGTGCAGGTGAGACAAAATTGTGGAAAAAAAAAAAACCTTAGGCCTTGAAGGGTTAATTCACTAAATAAAAAATAGTTACTATTCTGCTGATTGTTGGACAAGTATTTACTTTTTGAAGTAGTTTTGTTTTGATTAATTATTTGAGGGATAATATGAGTGAATCTAACGTCATGATTGACTAATCTTGCAAAGCTGATGGACTGGTCAGATTCCATGTCTGTGATCAGACGGATCTATCTTGCAAAGCTGCAAGCTGATAAGCTTGTTCCCTGTCAGATCATGGCCAGACCAATCAGTGTCATTTAGGGAATAACAGGTGGTAGCTAGGGGCATGGCTTAGTTGAATTGACTGAAAGCCTGTAAACAATGGCAGCCAGTGAACAGATAAGCATGAATGCAGCAGTTTTATCGAATTTAATATAAGAGCAAAGAACCATACTAAAAGCTTTTTTTGATTACCCAGTTGGCCCAACTGATGGTGAAGAACTGTGTATTGCCATAACAATGGCTATGGCATACGCCTACTACTTGATTTTTTGCTGATATCAGACCTAAATACCCCTCCAAGAACTTTTTGAAAGGTTCTGCCCTTCTTAAACACTATTTATGGGATGAAATTTATCCCATGCCATGGAAATGTGAAACAGTCAATCCAACTAATCCCATCTGCCCCGGTCTTGGCTCTAAATTATGTTGTTGCCGCAATGTGTCAGCACTTGCTGTGGAGGGATTTTGCCATTAATTTTGTACATCTAAAGTCGACACATAGGCAAGTCTTCCATATTAATATACAGTCAATGAAAGCCAGGTGAAGTAGGTGTCAGGACCCTGAGGGTAAGTCAGCAGAGTACAGTACAGGAGGCAGCTATAAGATACTGTATGCTATATAATAGTTATCATTTTAAATACCAAAGCTTCTGCTGTATTTAATAAATGTGTAAAATTATCAGGAAATAATCTTGACAGTGTATAATGTTCTGTAGAGACGCTATAAAAAGTAAATTGAAAGTTTTTCTAGTCTAAATTTAGAAAATAATTCCCTGAACGATATATTCTCACAGGCTGAGAATTCAGTGTAGTTTGTAAAAGTTTGAAAATGACACTCCAGGAATAAAAAAGCGTCATTTGGATAAACAAAGAGGTTATGAAGAGGTTAACACAGGCCTAGAAAGGTAAACAAAGGGGTTAACCTGTATGTTTTCAAACCTACGTAGCTTATAGACCCATGTTATATTATAAATGAGTCCCCTGAACACCACATATGTATTTATGTGTGACTTCTCCCGGGGTACATCACATATTCCACTTGTGTCCCATTGGATGATATTTTCATAGATACAAACACCATTCATGTCCTCCACACCTTAATAAATAGACAGATCACAGCAATAATAAGATTCACATTAAGACTGGAAGACCGTCACATTACATGCTTGCTAAAGTGGCAAAATACATGTAAGAAATAAATTAAGTATAAACATCACATCTGAAAACACAGAGATAAAACAGAGAGTCCTGTGTTGGGTTTCCCCCTTTCCTTTGAGTTCCCTGGTAGCTGTGTGTTTGTGTTATTTCTGTTGACATAGATACACAACAGACTGCACATTCCCGCTGAGGTAAATAGAAAATGGCGGACGTAGTTTTTGCGTAGTTGACCTGAGGGATCCAAAAAGAAGGGCATACTGTAGCTCATATGTTGAGATTGCTGTAGGAAGACCTGGTAAGCTTTTGTTCAGTGAGTTCTCTGTGTTTTTCAGGTAAAATGGCTAAGTGTTCCAGGTATGGAGTTTTCCCCAAACAAATAAAACTATCACTAATTACAAAATGTCAAACACCTCAATGAAGCTTAAAACTTTGATTTACAGACCAATTTCTTATCTAAAGTCTTTGAGATAAAATGTTGTTTTTCTCTGCTGGTGAGATGGCAGGAAAGAGTGTAAGGCGCTTTGTTTAGGGATTTGTTTTTTGTTTCAAAAACTAAATTGACAAGGAAAAACTGATCCAAGTAAGATGCAATATAGCTTATGATATCGATCAAAACATGGCTGTGTTTGAACACTTCACAGTACATCAGTGGCCCTGTTCACACCTGGTATTAACATGCACCCTAAGTAATCTGATCACAAGTGGACAGCTTTAAGTACATACATTAACAAGTCCAGGACTCTACACAGCACATTTAAAGCACTACTGTATGCTGGTGTGTGTATGATGAGAGCACAAGGCACTCTGCATGAAATAAAAGTCAGAAATGTAAACAAATCAAATGGTAAAATGGAAGAAAAAGGATGAAGTTAATGCTGCGGGATGACACTCTGAGACAGAGTAACCATCTGTCGATTTCTGACTGCTACATCCCTCCCTTTATAATGCATTCTTGAGGGATAGCAACAGATGGCAACAGACCAAAGAAAGAGAAATGCTAGCAAAAATTGGCAGCCAACTTGAGCAACTAAGTGAGTTACTGCTGCTAGCACTGGCAACAAACTTGGGTATCATTCATCCTAGCTTTTGAAAAGACGAGCAAATACAGTATAATACTGTTATTATGGTGGGTTTGTTTACAGGCTTCTTTTGGGAGGCCATCTTGCTCAGAATCTCTTTTTTTCTTTCAACAGTGACGATGTGATCGCCGAATATGAAGCAGTAACCAAAGTAACAGAAAAAAATAGTCTGACCTCGGCTTGAGATCTGATCAATCCAAGACAGTCTGGCTGCAGACTGTTCATCTCTGACAGTCACGCTCACAGACTGTTATTTGAGATGCTGTATACCTCAGAACGGAAATACAGGTTAAAAGTACCAAAATTAAATCGGATCCATTCTGGGTTAAGGTAAGGGCTAGGATACCACAGGTTAAAAGTCAAAAACCTGACTTGCAAAAGATGTAAACAGTCTGCACCCATAAAACATTCTAATGCAGCAAGTGTAGCTTATGTAGCAGCGTTGGTTGCATGAGCAACATAGCTAATGTAGCTACAGAACTAGCTATGTTGTTAACATAGCTAAAGCTAAGCTCACAAAGCAGCTATGCAAGCTACTTTATCTCTGTTATCTATAGCTAAGTTAGGTTTAGGTACATTTGCTAAAACTCACTTAGTTATAGATGACATGCTGTGTGGCTATGTAGCCAATGTAGCTTAAGCTAAGATCAAAAAGCAGTTATGTAAGCTACCTAGCTACATTGTTGACATGGATTCTTTTCCTTCAGCTAAATTTGCTAAATCTCATGCTGCTAAAGCTAACTTAGATCCACTGGCTTATGTAGTAATGTTAATTGCATGGGACAGTGCTTCTTTTAGCTTGGTTGTGTCACTCAAAGGCTTAGGCATGTTTTAGATGTCATTTTTCCCCACATGTAATCATCCTTCTATGAGCGTTTTTCCCCATCATGTTACAAGGAAAGACTGCCAGACCTGCCCCAACAGTCTTTTTGTAGAGGCACAATATGCAGTGTTTCGTCTAAAGTGGAACATCTAAAGGACATTTATTTAGAAAGTCACACATTCTTTAGCCCCTGTGACCCCCAATGGGTAAGCAGTATAGAAAATGGATGGATGAATGCATGGACATTCTTTTGTTATTGACTGACGCCCTTCATCTCACTATGTCTGCTGCGAACGTGCATCTCTGTTGTCCTTAAAGACATTGTTTGGAATGATGATCACCTAGGAAATTTGTTTATTCCACTGATGTTAAAAAAGTTTGACAGCAAGGCTCTACCTTCACCATGTAAATGATCAGACATAGGTTGAACAGTGAAACCTAAATACACATCAAGAGAAGTCCTCTCAAAAACATGATGTTCATTTTTCTGTGAAGTATAGCACTAGGGAGTTAAAAAAGGGATGCAATGCCAGTGAGATAAGATCACGTTTTCAATCTAGATGAAAATGAGATACATGTTAATGTCATGTTAATGCCATCCACTTGCAGTCAGATCACCCTTGATATGTGATAATCCCAGGTCTACACGGCCTCAGAGAGAGTGCTACTGTCCATCTGTACACTTTCTATGTTTGTGGGACTCAAGACTACGAATGCAGGAAGGTTTAACTACATGTCAGCACAATCTGTGTCGCTATCATACAGTATGTACAGTCTACATTTCAGGATTTTGTGTCCATACAGGTTGTAATGGCCTTATTTTTTTCCAGATCATACCTTAACTCCATTCACATTCAAAAAAGGGGGAGAAAATAAATCGAAGAGACAGAACAGTGTAAGCTTATCTCTGCAGAGAGTTACAGCGATTGGCTGACACTCTGTGTGTGGGCGTGGCCGGGCCAGGTGAGTAATTCTGATTGCTTGCTGCCCTGTGAGTGGGCGTGGCCGGTCCAGGGGAGAGATTCTGATTAGTAGCGGCAGCAGCTCTGTGGGAAGGGGAGCAGTACTGAGCCTGCTGGGGGCAGCCATAGCAGTGGGTGGGAGAGTCACACCCTGCTACAGGTGAGGAGGCGAAGAATGGGGATGAAGGTACGGGGGAGGTGGAGAAGGAGCGGTGCAGAGGGGAGGAGGAAGGGGACATGAGGGGGCTTGTCTGGAGACGCCACAGGAGCTCTTCATTGTTACGACTGAGACGCTTCTTTTCTGTGCTTTCCTTCTCTACTGACTCCTGGAGGTTGGCATTCTCTTCTGATAGTTGCCTGTGAAAAAAACAGCATAGTAAGCAAACCTTAGCAACCTTTAGCAAGGACCAAGATATGACAGTGTTTATGTCTATCACACATGAATATATCAGAAATGTAACTGCATAGAAACGGAAGAATTGGCTGAAAGTTGTTTAACACCAGCCACTGACTTGATAAAGTATCTGCTAATAATATGTTTGCAATAAATAAAGAGATGGATTACTTTGAAACCAAACCATTAACTTAGATTATTCTGCCTTTAAGTGTGACTGTTTTAAACCATGGTGTAACTGTCTTTTACCCTGAACTTTAAAATACTATATTGTGTATGGCATACATTTTAGGATATCCTAAAGATATCCTCAGAGTAAGGTGTCAGGTGTCATGTGAAAAAGCATCAGGTCTCAGGAAAAAAGGCGTTAGGAAAAAAGGCCATCAGGTCTCAGGAAAAAAGTTGTCAGGCAAAAAGGCTTCAGGAACAAAGGCGTCAGGAAAAGGCATCAGGAAAAAGGCGTCAGAAAAAAAGGGGTCATGTGTCAGGAAAACAGGTGGGTAACACTTTCTATTCCCCCTTTCTATAATGCTTTGTAACTCATTATAAGCATACTTAAAATGAGTTATAATGTGCCTATAATGGAATATAATGCCTTCTAATAGTAGTCATGATGATTTATAATTCGACTGTCTATAACAATCGGTAAACATACTTATGATGAGTTACAGTGTACATATATGTATAAGCATTGATAAATACTCAAAATGCTTTCTATAGCAATATCTGTTATACAGTAATTATAATGTGTTAGTGTACATATAGATATGAGCATACAGAAATATTATTAATTTACTTAGAGCATCTAATGACAACTTACAGTGACTTAAAATGATATTATAATGTATTATACCCTGACATCTTTTTTCTTGAGACCTGATGCCTTTTTTCCTGACGCCTTTATTCCTGATGACTTTTTTCCTCAGACACCTCACGCTGAGACCTGAGGATGTCCTAAAATGTACACCATAATTGTGTTGTTGACCTTTTTTTGTACTCTCAATATCACTGGAAATGAGAGCATGCACTAAATAATTCCTCAAGATTTAAACAAAGGTCGAATGAAAGAATAAAAGATAAAGATAAAGTGCACACATATTTATTGACATCGCAACAAGGCTGGTTTTAAAATTCATGTCTCACCTGGACATTGCTAGGTTCAACTGAATCCGAGCCTTTAGATCTTCATTCTGCTGCTGCAGAACCTGGACTCTCTCCTCAAGAAACACGTTCTTCTGGGCCTGCTCAAAAGTACAACACAACCACAGCGCAATCTTTCATTTACCAGACATATGAACTATCACATGTGTTTTTGTCACTGGTAGTGGTAGAGATACAATAAATTAATAAATTTTTTAAGCACTGTATAGTATAAGATAGCCTATTTGAGCCTACCACTTTCTCCAGGTCAGAGATCTTCTTCTCTTGCTGGTGTATCTGCTGGTTCTTCATCTCCACAACCTCCTTCAAGCTCTTCAGATCTTGCTCAATGTGCTGATATGGAGCCAAAGCATCCTGATAGAGACAGATAGTCACAAATATTAACACATACAAAGAAAAAATACTTGTAGTGAGTCCATTTTTATGGTTACATCATCCTATGTTTAGGAATTTACTTATAGTATTTACCAAAGAGGCACATACATTCATGTTTTATTTTTTTCATGCAGCAGGTTAACTCACAACTATCTGTTCATCTGTGCTTCTCCTCAAAGCCTCCTCGAAGCGTTTGGCTTTGTCCCTCAGACTCTGATTTTGGAACGTGAGCGTGTCTACTTGATCCTGCACAATGCACACAATATCACAAAACTGTACCATGCCTTAGCAAAATCAAAATTTCCCTTAGCGACTTTTTAATGAAATTATACCTGTAGAGAAAGCCTCAGTTTCTCAAAATCCTCCTCCAGAAGCACCTTCTGTTGCTCATGAGCTTTCCGTAAGTCTACACACAGAATCAAAAGCAGGGTAAAAAGACAGTGCTGTTGTTTCTAAAGCACTGGGGTTATATTGTGTTTTTGAATGAGGATTAAAGACATACCTCTCATGGTTCGGGCATGCTCCTCATGCAGTGTTGCCATGGTGATGTTATGCATGTCTCTGAGCTCCTGAATGGCTGCCTGATGGTGGACAGTCATCTCCTCCACCTAGCCCACAAACAACAAAGAGTGATGTCCTTTGATGGCTGATCAGATAATGTTAAAAGGTCCAGTCTCACCAAGGCTTACATAAAACAGACACATCTCCTATGATGCCTTCCTCCCACCTGTTCCTGCTGCTGAGTCCGCAGCTCCTGCATCTCTGAGCAATGCTCGGCCTTCAGGTGTTCCTCCTCTGCTGCGTGACACTTCCTCAGCCCTTCCTCCACGGCAGCCAGCTCGGCCTCCTGCTGCACCTGCAGCTCCTGGAGCTCTCTCTCAAAGGCCACCTCCAGGGCTGTCTTCTCTCGGTGCAGTCTCTCCCAGCGTGCCGAGTTAGATGCTGTGTGTAAAGGAGATTGTATATTGACTTTATGCTTAATTAGAGAGTGCAGAAGAGCTGTCCAATTTAATTTGCTAAATGGAATAAAAAGCATTAAATTTCATAATCAGTTGAATTTGAACACCTTATCTATAAAAATATTAATATTTGACATCAGTGATGTGATAAATATGTCAAACACATTGAAGCATTGCTGGCAACCCTGTCATTAATGATAAAGTTAGCAGCAATAATCAAATGCTGATATTTTTTGTCAAAATGCCTGCTGTGATAAAATCCTCCCTGTGAGCTGTTTTGGAAAATAATTTGCTTAATTTGTTCAGTAAAATGTTGGTTTCCACTCACCCACTTCCTCTCTGATCTTCTGCATTTCAGCGACCATTTTCCTCTGACTTTCTTCTGACGTTTTGTTCTAAAAAATGAAATGAAGCAAACAAAAATTAAACCCCATGTAGCATAAATAAAATTATTTCTGTAAAATGGATATATAACAGCAAAAAACTGCTCAAAAAACACTAAGGATGTCAAGCTACGCTATTAGCTCTGTGAGGTTCATGACGGTGTTTGAACTAAAGTCTAATAATGCAAGCTAACATGCTTACAGTAACAGTGCTAACATGCTGATGTTTAGCAGGTAATGTTAAGTATGTTGTTAGCTAAATGTTCACTCAAACTAAGCAACAAATCATTTTCTAGTTAGCTTAAAGCGGTGCTAGCTAAAACAAGTTTAGAGGCACATGTAAATGTAATTTACAAAAGAGGCCAGCCTATTGGACAGATTTATGCTAACATTGCTAATGGACCACTCTGAAAAGGTTGTTCAATCAGGGATGTTATGGTGTAGGCCTAAATCAAACCAGTTTAGTTTAAGACAGAGGTTTCTAACCTTTTTCCTGAGGGCTCCCCCACCTCCCCTGGTCGTGACTCAGAAAAATTGAGTACACCCCCCCAGATCCACACAGAAAAATCCCATTACTGTCAAAAATCAACACTGGTTTTGACTGTTTCATTGATAAAAGTTAATATGTGCAGCTCTAATTTTGAGAGCGGACAAAGCCTTGCTTGAGGTCTTGGTGCCCACCTTAGGGGGTCCAAGACTTCAGGTTGGGAACCAATGGGCTAAGGGTTGCTGAATTTGGTTTGTAAAAGAGTAGGAATGTTAAGCGAACATCAGCCTACCACTTTTCAATTGGCCCAATCCTTCACTGTTTTCTATTTATAATGAAAGAAAAACTTCTTCCTAACTTGATGGGGGGGTAACATGTAAATGCTGATCAAAATAAAACTGCTTGTCTACTTCTACCACATGCCAGTTGGAAAAGACCTCACGCCCTTTTTTCAGCCAACTCAATTTTCCTGGAAATAACCTGTGAATCACAAAATCCAATGACTCTCAGCAGAAAAGAGGAATAAAATTCCAAGGATAAAAGTCCTGAAATGCTGGTTAATCCCAGTTTAACCTGTATCGAATAAAGTTATTAAGTGCTGCCACCAGAGGGAGCTCTTACACACTCAAACTGGCCCTCACTTATACCATCCCTGCCTGTAATTGCACCTCTCAGACAGTGACCATAAAGAAGTCAGACAGTCCCTAGACTGTGAGCTGTATTACAGCTATGGCACCTTGGAGGCCAAATCACTCCATCAGACAGAGATCTGGATGAAACCAGCTCTGTGACACACTGAACTCTGAAGGAACCTTCCTACAGAGCATCGCTCCTGCTTACCATGCTGCTTTAGACTGTGCTCTAAATCTTAACTTAACTTATGAATACTGCATGTGTTTCAGAGCTAACATGAATGTTAGCATGCGTTTGAATATTCAGAGAAGCTCTGTGCCATCTCTCTACAATGTGTCAGGTTTTAGAAAAAAAACACAGCACTACTACTGCTGCTATGAAAGTGACAATATCTTAGAGGCTTTAGATAACTCTGCTATCTGTTTATCCATTTCTCTAAGGCCTTTGACAACATCAGGGCCGGATTAAGAATGCAGAGGCACCTGGGCACAGTGTCTTTGAGGGCCCCCAAAAACCCCAACCACCTCCGCCACTGATCACACCCATGCAATCAGGTTTTGAATGTTAGGCTGATATTTGTTGGGAACACCTGAAGCTTCTATAGGATTTACACTGATGGGATACAGATCATATGGTCACATAAAAGGATGAGATCTACACTTGCAGATCCTCTGTCATACAGGATTTACCCTGAACAACACCTAGAGCAGGGGCAGAGCCAGATGTGTTAAATATACTGGACTTAGCCTAACTCAGGATGCTCCAGGGACCCACTGACTATCCATGTAAAGCATGCATCCCCTGAATTTTGTATTATTTCTTTTTATATAACCAGCTCTTATATGCACTGTTTTAAAGAACATTTAAAAAAAAAGTTGAACAAAAATGCCAAAATCTTTTCTTACAATCGTTTAAAGATATAAAGATGTTATTTACGCTTCCTAAAGCTGTCAGAAAATTCTGATGTTTATCTCTAAAGCTACATAACATTGGTAGAGCAAGAATTTTGTGTAAAACTTTGCCATAGGAAAGATTCTTTAAAAAAATAAAAAAATAAAGATTAAAAAAGAAAAATGTGTGAAAAGAGATATGTATCTATGAAAATTATTTTTTCTGAAGAATGTATTTAAGATTTTATAAATAAAAAATTCAAAATCTGATTTTTCCTCAGTTTGGCCTAAGGAATGAAATATCCATGTTGTGATCAGCAGGGTCCAGTTATTTATCTCATCTAGGATATTTCTTTTTGCATTTATCATTTAATACATTCAATGATATCATAACATTTTACCAAACTTAAAGATTCAGGGCTTTTGAGAAAACATTAAGGACAGAAGCCCTGAAAACATCCCACTGCTCTGCCTCTGACTTACATATCCTCCACCTCATAGGATTTACAGGTAATAATGACAAAACAGTGCCAAAAACATAGGGTTTTAAACAATATTTCAAAAGCACTTGCAGCAGTTTTTTAGGAGACTTATCCTGTTATCTCAACCAGAAGAACCAAGTCAGAGGGCTACATTGAGGGTGGGTTCACTTCAAATGTTAAATTTTCTTGCACTAAAACTGTTAAAGTTTGTAAACAAGGCTCAGTCTAATCCATTAAATGCACACAGAAGCTTTAATGCTCCTCTGATAGCATTGCAGGTTTCTGCTGAGGCACATTGTGATGCACAGGAAGAGACACAGAGCCATCATACTGTTATTTTAGGGGAAAACACCCTTTTCATAAAAATTGGCCTCTTTTCATAAAGTGTTTAACGAACTGAGTGAAAACAGTCTGTGAGAGCTGACAGGAGAGCGCTGTAGTTTTTGACACACAAACGATTATCAGAAAATTAATTCCATTAATATATGACTTAAAAACACATCATGTGTACATAAAGTCTGTCAATAGAACTCTGTTTATCCATGTCTGCAATGTTACGGCTGAGGAGGATGTTTCCTTTTGTGCTTCATTCAGTGAGAAAACTTTTATCAGAACAGTAAACGATGTTTGTCAAGGGCAGTGCTTAAGTGAACGCCATAATATGATTTATTTGATTGAACAAATTTCGTGCTTTACGTGGATGGTAAGACTGCAGGAGAGATTATGCACGTGTTGTGGGTGCAGATAGGAGGGGATGACCTGTACTGCACAAGCAGGTTTTAATGGTCAGAAATTCAGGAGGAATGGGCAGGTAGGGTGTTAGCTGTTCAACACAGGGCTCTAACTCAATGTCTGGTCTGTTCAGCGCTGTGTGAACGAGGTAAAAGAAAACTTTTTTTTTTTCCTCTCAACGCCTTGCTGGGCCCCCAGTGCGTGTGGGCCCCTGGGCCTGTGCCCTTAATGCCAATTGGCCCACCATGGATGACAGTATCTTATTGGACCGTCTTTAAGGATAAAGTCAGGTGGTTGGCAAACTATCTTACTGGCAGAATCCAGGCTGTACAATTACAAGGTGTAACATCAGAGGTACTTCAAATTCACATCTAACCCACAAGGGGGTACCTCTAGGTTCAGTCTTGGGGCCACTCTTATTTACTGTTTATATAAACTGCCTTAACCAGAATATTCCAGGTGCTCCTTTTTACTTTGAAGCTGATCATACAGTTATCTGCTGCTTTGCATCTACACCTGCACAAGCTTTAAAACTTCACTATGCTTCTGATTTAGTCAAAAACCAGCTTTGTCAGCTGCATCTTGCTTTAAATGCAGATAAAACTAAACTCATGTTCTTCACATCCTCAAAAACAGCTAAAAGAACAACGTCTGAGAAAACTGTTACTAAATGCAGCCAAGAAATTGAGTTGGTATCTTCTTTTAATAGTTAAGGTTTTTACTTGATGAAAACTTGCCAACTATAAAAACAGTCTTATTTCACTTTAAAAGCTCAGACAGTTCAGTGGACAAGTCAGAAGTCATCTGAACCCTCTGCTATCAAACATTTCACATTTTACTGTTCATTCTCTTTTCAATCCAAACCAAATTTCCTTTTCCATGGTTCAGTTCATGTCGTAATGTTAAATCTATTAAAGATAGGATTAAGGCACATCTGTCAGGAACAGGAAGTCAATTACCCTTCATTTAAGGTAGTATAAAAATCTAAAACGACACAAGAACAATTTTAAATGCAAAATAGTGGAATTTTTAAATGCAATAAAGGAGTATGATTAATTGCAATTAGCTATAGAAACTCTGAGATTAATTGCAATTACAATGTGTAATCTTTGAAAACCCCAATTGTTGCTTAATATCACATTTTCACATTTTAATTTTATCTTATATGTTAACGTTTTGTACTGTAATGCCTAATTTTTTCCTCAAATGCATGATGATTAATGTACATTTTTTGTGAGAATCCTTTGTTTTTAACTCCATAGAGCAATTTAATTGCATTTCTATGCATAGTGCTCTATAAATATGCTTGCATGTCCTTGCCTGTGTATTCATGTGTAGTGTTCCTAAAAAAACCATCTCATCCTGCTTCCTTGTAACAGTGAAATAAAGGCTGTTTCTAAAGGGTGCCCTTCCCATCTGACACCTCCTGGTGGCATTTTCAATAACTTTAAAGACATGGCGAATCTTTTTGCTGATGGCATTGTTTGTTTTTGTAGATCATAAAAAGGCATCAGTATTCATTTCACTCTGTTTCATAATGCCTCACATTAACTTTAAAGTGTGGTGTATTTGTTGCAGAATAAATGTTCTACTTTGTATTACCAAAACAGACTACCTTGAGGCAGTAATGCTGAGTAGTGATAATGAAGGCCTCCAAACCCAGGGACGTCTTCTTCAGCTCCTCCTTCAGCGCTCTAAGCTGCCTCTCCTGCAGCTCACAGCGTCCCTGCAGCCTCTGAACCTGAGCGACAAAGAATTGCGGCAAATTGATTATAGAAAATTGCAAAGTGGTGCAGTAGACGCTCCCAACAACTCACCTCCTCCCTCTGCTCTTCTTTCTCCCTCTCCTCAGCCTGCCTTTCTCTCTCCTTTTGTTGAGCCTCCTCTTTTTCTCTCTGTAGGCTCTCCTGCTGCTCCTGCTGCAAGCGTAGAGGGGCGACGCGGCGAGGGGACCCCGGGGGAGCTGATCCTCGCACTGCTGCTGCTGGCCGCTGCCCAGACTGCACTGTAAAGAGGAAAAGCAAACAGATAATTAAATTAAGTAAAAAAAGAACGACTCTAGCTGGGTTTATAGGAAAGATTTGTACAGATGATGCAGGAATATTCAAACACAGTAAATGATAGTTTACATATGGCATTAATAATTAATGTACTCATTCTTTATGCCAACTAGGACACATCCATCTATGATAATGAAATTGATGAGTATTAAATCAGAGGAGATTTGACCTGACCTACTGCTAATGACTGTGTTTACATGATAAATGGTACTAACCTAATTGAATCTTTTCTACAGAGGAAGCCTCGGGTAATTCCCAGCCTGGTGTTCCTCATGATGGACCATCTAATCATGATGAATGTGACCGATATCAAGAAATGATTGAGCCACAGCCTACAATAATGTATAGACACTGTGATACAGTATGCTTGTGTTAGAGAATGTGTGTTGTGCTTGCTTACATGGATTAGGCACATTAAGGTAAAGTCTCGCCCCCTTAATTATGGAAGTAAATTAAAGGCCAGACAAACATAAACATTCCTGCGCCATTTTTCCTCAGGGGGGTACGAGTGTAAGTTGATATACAAGAAAATGGATTAACCTCAGTGTGAGTCACCTTGTCGTTTAGTTTCAACACTAGCCTGTGGAGAAACAGCACTACCGTACATGAATCTCTGCTTAAATGTGCCTCTTTTATTTTTACGAAGACTGACACACGAGGCTCTGTGCGTGGATATCAACGCATGCACGGTAATGAAATCACTGCAGCTCCACATCACCTGCCTTGAACATATCATCCAGGGCTAGTGAGGCATGAGGAGCCGTCTCCATGACAACGTGAGGCTGGGCTTTGGGGTGCAGGGTCCCAGGTAATGAGTGAGAGATGGGTGAGAAGGAGGCGGGGGGAAAAATAAGGGGAATGCTGTGGGCAACGGTTAAACGAGATGAGAGACAAAGAATTCCGAGGGAGAGAGGGGGAAGGAGGTTCCTGAGGGTGCAAATAAAACCTTAAATGAGGAAAAATGAGTCAAATAAACAAGAGAGGATGGAAAAACAGCAGCTGTGCTTTCAAAGCGTCCTATAATCTTGGCTTTATTTCCAAAAATGTGCAAAACTTCAAATGTGAACAGCAATAAATCTTCATCAGTGCCTGCCTCAAAGGCACATTAGGATTCCCCGTCTTGGAAAAAAACTACAAATGGTATGTAAATCATGCCTTCCTCTTCCTCATGCACACCTACTTAGACATCTGTAAGTTCTACCTGAAAGGTTAGAGAGAGTTGAGTGAATACTAAATGAGTTTATGAGGCTGAGTGTGAAGGCAGCATGCTGATGATAGCTTAGAGGTTGATGGAGGAGGAATAATGATGCAACAAGAAACAATATGAAAATTCACAGCAGGAGGTAGAGGCTGGTGTGTTCATGCTTGGGTGTGTTTAGAGTCTCTGTAAGGTGATAAAAAATCTGTATTTTAGTTTGTTGTATGACAGAGCACTGTGTTAAAAACCACCGCCAAATTTCAGTCGTGAAAAACATCTCTAAGTTTATAAAATTAAGCTACAAAATTATGAAATTAGGCAGCAATTTCTCATCTAATATGGTGGGGGTATAAATGAGCCAAAGCCACACCCACTCACGAGAAATATGATCCTCTCAATCTAAATTAGGGACTTATCTGTCTGCTCTACTGGGCCTGTTAGCTCTCTGTGTCATACACCAGAGAAACAATCACATTTATTTCATGATAGAGAAAGATTAGAGCTCAAAAGTGAAGTGAAAAGTGAAGTTATGTCTATCTCTCCCATTTATAAGATGTCTTTGTTTTTAAGTTGCTGCTGAAAAAAATTCAATTTCCTGATGTTCTTCTTCAAAATAAAAGTCTTCAATGATGATTAGCATTGGAGGGTTTTATTGTGACGGACTTTGCAGGAATAGAACATGTCTATCATCAGATACTAAACTTTAGCATTGCCAAGTTAACGGACATGACAGAATAAACTTTTTCTGCTTTGAGAGAGACAAAGCCTTAGTGTGCTTCTTTGAATCATCCAGTACTAAACACAAGTGAAGTATGGAGTAAAACACATCTTCAGCAGGATGTTTGTTCCTGCTGCATCTGGTCAAAGCAAAAAATAGACTAGCACTCAAGCTATTATCCTGCCCCCCTGACCTTACAGAGAACTCTGGTCGGAGCACAGCTGCCTGGCTCTGTGCCAGAGCAGAGAGACAGAAGTTGGGGACTAAATTTACTGTTTTCTGGCACAAATCTCTGTTATATTTTAAAAGACCCGTAGGCCACCATGGCTGGTAGATTTAAAAAAAATTGACCTCATAATGAACAAAAAAGAAGAATGTAGCTGGTGGTTATTTTTCATAGAAGGCAGTGACATCAGCAACAGCAAGCTGTTTTAAGATAAGGGGGGACAAGGTAATTCCTCATCAGGACCGGTGACATCATGGGCTGCTATGTTTTCCCTGCCCAAATAAAACCAAGCCAGGAAAGAAGTGAAAAACTTTCCAATGGTCTAAATCAAAAATTCATTCACATATAGATCTCTGTGTTTTCACACATTTACAGCAACCTTATTCCAACTAGTCTCTCCAACTATATCTGGTGTATTAAGACACTGATTTTGGATTTCACTCTACAGGGACCTTAAAGATGTTTAGGCTGGTTTAAACGTCATTATCATGGCAAATATTATGGCTATCTCCCTAAAGGTAGGTGAAACAAAGGAACAATATCTGTAAAATAGTGCTAAGACTCAGAGACAGAAAAAATATGGTCTTATTTTGCGACTGTGTAGGAGGAGATGGGGTCCAGCAAAAGATGCAGGAAGGAGAGTAGCAGAGCACCTCGGCGAAAATAGAAAAGAAAGCTCAGAGAGGAGAGGTGTAGCCTGAGGAAATGTTTGCCAACTCTGCAAGGAATGACAGGGTGGCCCTCTGCAATCCTGTAAGAAAATAATTTTTGAACTGCAGAGCCGAGAGGGAGAGAAGTCCAGACTGCTTGGATCAAATCCAGAAAGTGGATATTTGAAAAAGGGATGTAAGCTTCTTCTTGGTGTGGGTGGATTAAGGAGAGGTCATAATAATAAGTACTATTTTTGGAGAGGTTTAGGAAGGTGGACTATCTAGCAGGCCCTAAGAGAAGGATTAGGAGGCATTAAGCCAGTGAAATGAAGAGAGAATTAGACCAACTTTGGACTTGTAAAACACAGGTGCAATTCATAAAGGAGCAAAAATGCAGATAAGCCAGCAGGGTCCCTGCACAGGCCTTTTTCAATGACACTTTGACTTGTCATTGTAGGAAAAGTAGTTATCAAAGTTGATGACTCCATTCTAGTTAAGTGTCTGTGCCTAATGCGTTAGCATTTTCATTTCCATAACTCTACAGCTTAAGATAATGTAGAAAACATAAATCATGTCTTATGTGCATGCACAATGCCAAGGTAACATTTTGGGCATTGTGCCTTTATTAGATAGGACAGTGGAGAGAGAGTGGGGGAGGACATGCACCAAATGTGCTGGGACCAGGAAGTGATCCAGTGAGCAGTCCTTGAGGACTAAAGCCTCAGTATATATGGGTGCCTGCACTACCAACTGAATTAATGGATGCCCTCAAGGTCACATTAGACTGACAAAGTCTTAGTTCAAGAACTAACGATAAAAAAACACATTTACCTGATTTTAATAAGCAAGAATATCAAGCAATGCAACAAGTGACCTGAAATGAGATGTACTGACTAATCTCGCCTTGAGCATCCAATTCAAAAACATTCAAAAGCAATCAAAAGTAATTTTGTCCATATTTTCCCCCCTTATATCTTGAAATATGGCATTTATCTGGACTTTTTAAGTAAATGTGGCATACTGGAAGTAAAATGACAAATATATTTTTTAATCTGAAGATAGACGAGGCTTGCCAAGTTTGGAGTTACAGCAGTGAGAGTCCATGTTAACATCTTTTTCATGGATCACATAGAAGGTGAGGAGGCCAACTGACAAACTGCATCAAAGTCATCATTAAAGGCTCTGGAAATCTGCCATTTAAAGCTTGTGTAGGTGTCACTGTGCGGATTGACATTTATCTGACTTGGCTCAAAACAGAAGGGCATGTAAGAGTCAATGTGCTGTAATCATAGTTGGGTCTTTGAAGATTATGTAACAAAAAGTACTTTCTAGATCTGTGTTTTTTTAAGTGTCTTAAGATATCATTTGATATGAACTGAAACGATACAAGCTGACTGATTGTATCGCAAGTTTATATGCTGCAGCAGTGGTACTCAACCTTGCCCGACTCAGGCGCCAAATTAATGGAAAAGTATCTTTGCAAGAGCCAAAATTACACCCATTGTCACACCTGACCTTCCATAGCTTTGTATTTGTGTCTCTGCTCTTTTAAAATACGAGTTAGTAGTTTGTAAAACGTAAGACCAAAGAAAACTTAATGGAAAGACGTAAAAATGGATGTCGATTCTTGCTTCCTCTAGCTTTATTATATTGCTGGTGTCGAGCCAAACCCTGTATCTCCAAAATCACAGCTTTTCAGGGGATGGAAAAAAAATTTGTATTTTTCCAACAACAATTTCACACTGAGAGTCATAGTCAGCATATTTGTGTCACTTTTATTGCTTTAAAATATGTTTAAAAAACTCTGACAGATGCAAAGGGCAGCCAATGTGACTGATTTATGAAACAAGATTAAAATCAGGAAAAATGGTGATACAAGGTTTTGGCCCAACGCCAGCAGTACGTAGCTTACATGCAGTGGCAAGGGCTGGTTATTTTATTTGGGCCAGCTGTTTAACCATTGTCAGTATGTGGTAAACAGACTGATTGATGTGACTTGCACTTAATCATTTTTTTCATTTTGTATATTTTTTTAATCTCTTTTAGACTTAAAAGAGCCACAATTTGTCACAGAAGAGCTGCATGTGGCTCCAGAGCCACAGGTTGAGTACCACTGTGCTACAATAAGTTAAAACTCTTAGAGGAGCTATCAGTGGTTTGGCTGCTGTTTCTGGACAAAGCTGCATTTTGTATCTCCCTGCTGATCTCATCCTGTACCTGCATGAGCAGTGTCCTTGGAATGGGAAAAATCTCATCCTGCTTTCTTTTCATAGTTGACTGTATCACTCACTTAAAGTATTTGCTTAGGAAAATGATAATAATAATAATAAAAAAGGCCATATCGGTGGCACACAAAGAATCTTCTTGTTTGGCATCGACCTCATGCAAGTGGATACATTTCTAAGAGTTTTTTTTTAAAAATGACCTTCAGAGGAAAGAAAAAATCAACAAAAGCCATTTCTTAGGGGCTTACACTTTAATGTGTTTTGTATCTTCATCTCTTATTTATGCTTATTTTTCTATTTACTCCTCTATGTTCTTAACAGTGTCAAGCATTTTGAGTTGCTCTGTGTCTGAATGGTGCTCTATTAATAACAGTACCTTATCAATAATCACTCAATGATAATGCAAACAAGTATAAATCATATGGCTAACCAATTAGGATAATATCCAGAATAAATTTGCTAGCTTACCTATGCTAATTTTTTTTATTCTTTGAAGATACCTAGTTATAATTTAAGAGGATCATTAATTACAAATTATAAACGTCACTGTGAATTTGAGATCCCACTGGCTTGACAATTTATTATCATTTGAGCCTATTTCAATTTAAGTGGTCTACTACTCTGATGTGAAAAGGGTTCATTGTTGATCTTTCCAGTTTCATGTGCATCACACGTAGTAGTTCTTAACTTTAAAGGGGACTTATTATACAAAAATTACTTTTTCAGGCTTTTCTAACAAAAATATGTGCCTCTGGCCTGTCTACAATCCCCTCAAGTACCAGAAAAATCCATTCCCACCCACCCTCTCTTTCTCCACCTTTCAGAAAATGTGTGCTAAAACAAGCCATTCTCAGATTTTCCTCTCATGATGTCATGTGGGGAGTAAGCCCCGCCCCCAAGTTCGGTTGGCCCTCCCAGCTTGGAAGAAAGTCCCCTCCTCTTTTGATCCCCCTCTCAGCTGAGAAGGGGATCAAAAGAGGAAAACCACATCCATTAAGCCACATCCATTTCTTGAGAGGGGCAGAGTCAGGGGTGGAGTCAGACAGCTCATTAACATTTAAAGCCACAGACAAAGAAACAGCTCATTCTGAGCAGGGCTGAAACAGATGGGTTTTAGACATATAAAATCCTACACTGGAGTGTTTTTTTCAGCAACAGACTTCACAGGCATGTTTTGGGGACCTCTGAGACCAATATAAACTTGTCTTAAAAGGGTAAAACATGTCCCCTTTAAACCTGTCACTGGCAAATAGGCGATAAAGAAAGTCCTTTGTTACTCTGTATTTGTGCTCAGTTTTTGAGATTTGTTTTGAAAAGAGAAATGAAGACTCACCGGGGGACTGAGGTTTCGGGGGAACCACAGCCAGCCTCTTTGGAGAAGACGGGAGCGAGCGTGTGATCTCTGAACTCCGCTGAAACTCCTTCCTGCCAACTGTCAATCAACATTAAGACACAGAGACATTTATATAAAAGATGAATGAGTATGTACAGAGGTAGCATGTCAGAAAGCTGCCTCAGATTCACATAACTCTTTGACAAATGACGTCAAAGTTCCCCACAGACACACACAAGCATCAAGCCGACCATCTTCCCCTGTCGACTCCTTGCTCTCTCTCCTTTTCAGTTACTTTGCTGATTTTTCCCCTCTCCAATCTTTTCTCAATCTTTCAGTTACCCTCCTGCTTTCATCTGCTGCTATCTCCCCCCTGCTGTGTGGTATAACTACGTCCCACAGGACTCTGGGTCAAAGAGAAGCACAGCGCACTGGAGGAGATGTGCCCATCACCTCCCTGATCCACGCTCTCTGTGACATTACACACTTTGCACACAACAATGAACTCTGTGGCACAAATGTTCAGGTGTGTGGGAGTAAGAGAAAGACTTGAAACAATAAATAGAGATGCATTAGTTTAAGATAGTTACAGTCGGTTTAAGGGGGAATAAAATAGATAATAGTGAATAAGGAAGTAGGTGCAGGAGGTTAACAGTGACTCTGTTGTGAAGCAGAGAGGATAGAGGGAGAGAGGCCTTGAAAAGAAACTAATTAGACCTGTAATGGGAGAGAAGCCTCTGATCCTGAACAAATCCACCCAAAAACCCTGGAGAGATACTTCAGGCCTGCAGAGACACTGCATGTGTGTGTTTGTCTGCGTGTGTGTTCACAGGGAATGTGTTGGTGTAATCATTTTAAGTCTCAGAGTGACTCATTATACTGCAATGTGAACTTCAAGAACACAAACACACATGTACACACACACCCAAACACTTCTGTGTTACTTCAGCTTGGCAAGAGTCTCTTACTTGTATTTAATGTTGGAATATATAAACTTTAATATAAAGAGAGTCTAATTTAAGCCGACACTTTATCATGTTTTGCCAAATATTGACATTTAATAGATTATTTAATTAGCTTATTTTCTTACACCATTCTTATAGTTTTGGGGGTAACACAGAATTGAGGATTGCAGAAATATCACCAACAAGTACCAAGATACAAATACAGCTTCCAGCTACACCCCAACTTTATTGCTCACAGTCAATAAGCTACACAAGAAAACTCTGCTGAAAAACTGTAACAGCTGTAACATATTTGTATAAAACCAGTATGCCCACAGGAGTTTAGATATAAACAGAGAAACGGCAAATTTAATACTGTGCTGGGGTCATTTATCTACGTAACACAGCACATGGCTTATTTAGGTGGCGGATATTCATGTGATCAGTGTGGATAATGTCAAACAAAGCCTATCTACTGAAAACTCTGCTAAGAAATCAACAGTATGGAGGGATTTTGAATTAGCCATTGCCGCAAGTAATAAAGAAGCCAAAACAAAGGGAACTACAGATAACTGAGCAGCATAAACACCTTCGCACCAGCCAAAGGCCAAGCTGTAGTGGACTTCAATGAGTGGGTAAATCTACCTTCGACCAATTATCTGATGAAGTGGAACTGTATGATGTCAGATCGTTAGGCCTATGGCGACAGCGGCATCTCACTTCCCCTGAGCTGGGAGAGCTTGCTTAGGGCATCAGTGGCAGTGAACATAACTTCATCTGTGGTAAGCGTCATCGGTGAAGGGGGAAGACACTGAACTATCCACAGCGGACACTTCTGTCTTTTTTTTGGCAACAAATAAACCACAAGTGTTTGATTTTACTGTTTCAGCAGAGGTTACAGTTGAGATCATCAGTTCATAAAGACTAATATGGGAAACTCGACTTTCATTTAAACATGTTTTGTTGTTAACGGAACACTGGCTAGTTATTTGTCGGGCAATTCATTGGTGTGTTCAGTTGCTAATGTTATTTGGCTGTTGTAAACTACTGAGTTTTGGTAGCAGGTAATGTGCTAATGAGCTAACTTAGAGCTAATGGTGCAAATGTTCAACATAGTTGACATAATAAAAATACTAATTTAAAATGCACTTAAAGCTACCAAATTAGACCATTATAAAGAATATGAAAATCAAGAGGCTATATTTACTTCGTATAGGCAGTCTATGAATTGCAGTTGTCTGCCCTGACGGGATTTTTTGGCATGTTTACATTGTCATTGAAAGGCTATGGTGAACAAAAGTCCCCCAGGCTGGGACCTTGACTGGGTTTTCTAACATGTGTTCAGTAAAGCTTTTCTGTGACACTGAAAGTACTTGTTCCTGCCCTGGAAATCTGGAAAAAAACTTGAAGCTTTCAAGGCTGAGCAGGACAAAGGACCTGGCCTGTAGATTTATGAGATGAGTGTGCGTATGTCTGACAAAATGTGAGTCTGTTTTGTACTGAGATAAAGCGGTGTCTGTGGAGAACTTGCAGCTTGACAGTGACTCCTCAGGATCCCTCTTCAATAATTTACAGCACATTTAAAACCAGTTCAGGCCTACAGAAACACAGGGGTGAGAGAAATCTTCTCTCAGCCACTACACTGTCTGCATTCAGAGCACACTGGCTGAGCTGGGGGAAAAACCTGTTGGAAACAATGCAACATTGATGTCTACATTGTTCATTTTCACACGCCAGCAGAGGGGGCAGAGCTTTGAGTGTTCACGTATTCAATAAGCCACTATCAATGCCTTTAAGCACGCAATAAGTGTGAGTGGAGTGTGATACTGACTTCCTCCATGTGTGAAATGTTTAAGTTTGTGGAAAAAGCATCACTATGAAGCTTTCTCACTACTGGTCTTATAAACCGTTATAGTTGTGACTTTACAAGTTCATAAAAAAGTTTTAATGCCAGTATTCTATGAAGAATGTGTGAACATTTTGCTTTATTATACTTTAACAAAGCCTGTGAATTTTCTCTGGAAAATAAGAAAAATCCTGTCACCATGGCTGCAAGAACACTGGAATTAATGGCTGAAACTGATACGTGAAAGGCAGCTTCACCCTTGGATATCCCTCACACAGTTCAATAGATTCTGTGATAAGTGAAATGAAGTGACTAAGCGTTGCTTAGTGGCCTCCTGCAGTTACCCAAATGACTTGCAATGATCCCTAAAATCAGGAGCTCCAGCTACAGTCAGCAATATGATATAAGGAGACAGAGGAAAGCTTATAAATAAAAGTTTGTTAGTCTGTGCATGGATTTAAACATCAATACTGTCTCTTTTTCTTCCTGTTTCATATGCAATGGCATGGTTAGTGCCATTTAAATTCTCTCTTATGACTTTGTTCAGCACTACTCCCTCTATTCAGCCAGGCTGGCGTAGAGGAAGGGCTGATTTTCTTTTATCTATTTAAGAATTTGAAAATTAAATTATGAAATTTAAATTAAATTAAAATTAAATTTATAAAGAATATTGTCTCTGCTTTTGATCACTAAATGGTGGTATTTTTTAAAATATATTTTTACATGTTTTATGCCTTTATTTAGAGAGAAGGCCAGTGGATGGAATCGTAAACAGGGATGAGAGAGTGGGGGAGAGACATGCAGGAAAAGAGCCACAGGCCAGACTTAAACCTGGGCAGCCTGCATATTTGGGGTGCAACCAAACTGCATAGGCCATCTGCATCCTAAAACAGTGGTATTTTTCAATGAAAGGAAGGGTAAACTGGTAAGTATATTATCCAGAATTACTGAAAATGCAGTTCTTTCTGACTATCAGCCTACAAAAAGCCATACAGTTCAGCTACATTCTGCTACTTTCTTGATCTATTTTCATAGTTCTGTTCAGATTGTGCAGAAGCTAAAAACAATTCTATTTTAGACCTTTTGACATAGGTCTTAATAACTTTACATTTAGGCTAACTTTGCCTTCCATCATGTGGACTCAGGGAAATTAAAATGCATTATAATGTTCATTTGCTCATATAGACATTTATATCATACTTTAGATATCATTTTACCTGCAGTAATCATTTTGTTGTAAGGAGCAGAGAAATTCAATTATATAACCTTATCTTTAATTTTTGCTTGAATATTTCACTACTTTAGGGGAAATGAGTAGTTTTACAATAAAGTATATTTTTATTTTGGCACTTTGAATTTATGGCCTTCTTGTAGTGTTTTTCTATGCAGAAATCCTAACTTGCCCCCCAGCAGGATCTCTCCGCTGCTGCGTGACATCATCTGCAAAGAACCTTCATGCAAAATCGAGCTGAATTTTTATTATTCCTGTACCTCCTGGGGAGCTTCTTGGCTGGGCGGGCAGATAGCGTCGTGGCAGGGCTGGGGTTGAAGGAGGCTGGAGGCTATTGCTGCGACATGGTGGCCCTCTTTGGTGGTCTATTGTAGGAGGGCCGGTGGTCACTCTGTGGAGGGGAGGCTCCTCGCTCACACTTAGACCTGAAATACACAGAAAAATACTTTTTAGTAATTGTAGTAAATATATTATTCATTGTCTTATTTTCTATATCTTAATGACCATCTCTTTCACCTTTCTTATCACACATTGCTTTTTCTCAGATCTGATGTGTCTTGTTGTGTCTGAATTTAGACTCATTGGACCGAGAAATGGTCTCCAACCTCAGAGTCTTGAGACTGCGACACTCAATCATCCTTTTGTTAGCCAGAAGCGACACACTTATCCTGCACACACACCTGCTTCAGATAAATGTTTACACAGGGAGACTTCAATGATTCCCCATGAGCACACATACACATACAAGAGGAAAACACAATGCACACTCACACAGGAGCACACTATTCATCCCTCATCCTGGCCAATCACGCAGCTATAATCTATCAAATGACTAGTGGATCGTTTACACACTTGCAAGCTCACACTCACACACTGCGTATATCCTGCTCATCTCCTCATCTCCGATCAATAATGACACCACAGATTGCCTGCACTTCCCCGCCTTCTTCATGTGACAAGCTGGGGAATAAACAATTTCATGGAAAGCTTCTGAAACCATGAGATGGTGATTGAGCTGTGCAGCAAGATTTTTTTAGTATATCTGTGCATTTTTTGGAAAGACTGACACAGCGGCTGTGGAAATTTAGACATCAAGAGTTACTTTTGGTCCGCGTTGCCTTATGTTAGAGCCAAGTCCCTGAGGCGCTCAGGATTAGAGTAGTAGGCTTCACAGCGGGGTGCCTCATATATTCAGAGAGGCAGCTTTATCAGTCATTTGGATTTTGTGGGTGACCGAAATTTTCTATCTCCCTTTGCAAACACATAGAAATGCAGAAAACACCCACACACAACACTTGAAAACACACTCTGTGCATTATGTTGGTATTGCTGACAATTGGAAGTGAAAATTCAGTTTTATATTGACGCCATTTATTGCACACAGCTCATAAACAAGTACAATACATGCATGAAAAAGTATCATGTAGCCCAAGATGCAATGATATAATTCTGCAACAGTATGCTTATACTGCAAGGCAATATTATTAAGATAAATTCTGATTAGCTAAAGACTATAAAATGTATCTAGTTTAAGTAGGATTCAAATATTTAATCATAGCAATTTGATATCAGGCTATGTCTTTTGCTGTCCAACATTAGCTTCTCCCTCTTTCACATGTTGTCACCTTCTTCGAACGAGGAAAAATCTCTTTACAGAGCTGCATTTTTACACAATTATCTATTAGACTCCACAAATTTAATAGTTGGATCATGTGAATCAGGATGATGATCCATTGCTGTATCACTGGTTTTTATAGTGTCTTGACCTGTTTGGTACAGTTAAAGTGAACTTAAGTCTGTTTTGGCGGACACCAAACACTGCACATCATCACTGTGAAGCACGGCGGTGGCAGCATCACGTTGTGGGGATGCTTCTCTGCAGCCCTGGAAGGCTCGCAAAGGTGGAGGGTAAAATGAATGCACCAAAATACAGGAAACTCTGAGACCACATTCTTTGTCAGTCTTCAAGAAAACTACGGCTTGGGAGAAGATTTATTTTCTAACAAAACAATCACCTGAAGCATACAGCGAAAGCTACACAGAAATGGTTTAAAGACAACAAGGTGAATGTTCTGGAGTGGCTGAGTCAAAGCCCAGACCTCAGTCCAATAGAGAATTTGTGGCTGGACTTGTAAAGGGCTGTTTATGCCTGATCCCCATGCAATCTGGCAAAGCTTGAGCAGTTTAAAGAAGTATAGAAATGTAAAAGAAATGTAAAACTGCAGTGTCCAGATGTGCAAGCCTGATTGAGACCTATCCACACAGACTCAGCGCTGTGATTGCAGCCAAAGGTGCATCTACTAAATACTGACTTGAGGGGAGTGAATATTTTTGCAGTCATTTATTTTATATGACATATTTTTATTTAATTGACATTACTTTGTAGAAATCTTTAACCACTTTGAAATTGAAAAGGATTTTTTGCTCTTTCTTGTTAAAAAAATCAGAATTGAATTCGATATGAACGATATGACAAATTGAAAACAATGTGACTCACAAAAATAATAATAATAATAATACAAAAAGGTTGCCTTTATTCATGATTCTCTCTGCTGTGTTGCTCATCTAATATATTGTAGGTGATGCATTAAACACTCCCAAAGCTTCCTTCATCACCCAGAGCTCCACCAGCCGTAAATAAGCGAGGCCGTTTACAATATTTCCTCCTCATTAACCAGTCAAGGGCATGGGTCCAGGCCAGATATGATCTTGGACTGAGTGCTGCATTGCTGTAAGTTATCTTTATAATTACTGCTCTCAAAACAACAACACTTCTGTCTTAAATGGGAGAAAATCTTTAGCATTAACCTCAAATGCTTTGTCTGAGTCTTGTTGACATGGATCGAATATGTGGTTGATATCAACAGCAGACTGCTCATTAGTCAAAGGTCTGCTATGTCCATACATTCTCTGAGGAACATGGAGAGAAAGGGATAGGAAGAGTCAGTGACGACAGCGTAAAGCCAGAGATACAGAGCTGAGGAATGCTGTGAATGATAAAAAGGAGATTCAGTGGCTTAGAGAAGGAGAGAGAAAGAGGGATATATTTAATTAACGGTAAGAGCAGGCTGATATGCATCACTGATTGGCAAAATGCCAGCTATGATGGATAGCAGAGTGTGAAGAGGATAGAAGAGGCAAGGCAGACGCCGGCTGTATGAGACGAAGACGAGGCAAACAAAAGGATATGAAAAGAGCAAAGGGGAATAAAAAGATGAAGCCAGAGGTGAGCTCAGGTTATTATGAAGATGGATGAAAATTTATAAGATATTAAAAAGGGACTGTGAGCTGATGGAAAAAGCTTAGAACAAAAGACAGCAGGATTTTCCAGCTCAGTGGGAGGCCGTTTTTTATTGGAGAAGCTTGCAGCTCATATCAAGAGTAATGCCAGTGGAATGAGGCTGACCCTTCAGTCCCATATACAGACTGAAAAGGGCATGGATAAAGTAAAAGATCAGGCCAAGTATCATGCAATACTAGAGTTTTCCCATAGTGTAGGGGTGGGACCAATCATCAGTACTGCTTAATATCATGGGTAAAAAACAGCTAAATTATGATGTAAACCCCGTATCATAGTACATATTGCAATGTGAGTTAAGTGGTATAATACATAACTTCTCCCTTCTTCCATTCTTTCTCTTTTCCTGCTCTGGGGATCAGGTGATTATGGGCATTCACAGTGCAGTATGCATGCTGCAACCCTCCTCCACCCCAGCCACTTTTATTCAATTAATCAGCATCTAGTCCAGATTCTCACAGGTCATCTGCTCCTCTCATCCTGCATACCCCTCCTACTCCAAGCCACCTCATTGGTTCCTGGTCCAGCTTCTCAGAAGTCTACTCCTCATCTGGCCCTGCATCCCTCATCATCACCACCACCAGTGTCTAGACTCCATAGGGGAGTATCTTTTTCCTGCCCTTTGCTTCACTACCCCTTCAAATACATGAAGTCACCATGATGGAGTTTAATCGCCCAAGACTTTGCACTTTACTCTTTTGTTGAATTTAAAAATGAATAGTTTTAAAACTCATATTAAGTCCCTCCTGACTAAAATTCGAGGATCAAAACTCTAGTTACCCTTTTAGCCCTGAGTAAGTTACTATGGTAACTGAGTCTGTGAAGCTACCCTGATTGGGAAAAGGTTTTCTTCAATAAACCTTGAGTTTCTCTCTGTCTCACCCCTCTTGTAGAGCCAGAAACCTGGTTTCCTCTCTGCTTTTGTTCTTTTATTCATCTATTCAGATCGTATCAGGTACTCTATTCAAATTCATTCTTAATAAAAAGCCATGTTGTTTTATATGAATATAAAAAACAGGTTGCACCTTTGTCAAAGAGCATAGATGAAGAGGCTGCTTTAATCCACATAAAGTTACACTGATGTCTAATAATAATAACCAATGCACAAGCGCTGCTAATATAACAAATCTTAGGCTTTGAGATTAAAGTAATAATTCTATGAAATAAAATTAATAATGTCAATTAATGATATTAAAGTCGTAAGTCTGTGCCCCAGGCCTGACAGTAAACCTCTCCCCATGTAAATGACATCTGAAATATTTAACTAATAAGGTAGAATGGGAACAACTTTCTATGAAACAGACTGCCATACCATATTTCTGTTAAGTTTTGGGTGGATGTGCTTTATCATGAAACTTCTCTGTCCCCCAACGACTGAATCTGCTCTTCTTGTTTCTTTTCACTTCTATTAGGCCATCCACACACAGAGCATGTCTCCACCTTCTCACATTCTCTCTTGTGTGTCCCTTTGTTTTGTAAAGTTTTGAAATGTTTCTGTCCTGATCCATAAGTGTATTAAAACAGTCCTATCTTTTTGTATTGCATGTGATGTGTCATGTTCTGCCATGTTGTCTCATGTTGTTCGTCATATTATTTCGAACTTTATCATACCGTATTTTATCATATCCTGTGGTGTTGTAAAGCATGCACCCTTACATATTGTAGTGCATCATGTCATATTGTACCATAATGTGTCATATTGTGAGTTATTCAGTGATTCTGACCCTTAAGTTACTTTGCAAAATTACAACGTCCCTTGCATGAGCAGCAGATTGGATGACGTGTTTCATTTCTCTGTAGCATAAACTGATCTGATCACATCAGCTCCATCAGCACATTCACATTCTGCTAAAGAAACCCTCCTGCTGTCCTAAAGGAATTGATCCTGGTGTAGTCTGTCCAGGTTGATTACAGCACACGCGGCACACACCCAGGTGCACAGCTTGCAGTGCTGACGTGCCAAAGAAATCGCTCTTATTCTTCAAAAACACAAAGCCCCTGGGAAATAAGTGAACACCTTGAATAGTACACTTCATACTTATACACGGAGAGAAGAGAGGCATCTGATATGATCTGAGGTAGATGACTTGGTGGTGAGTTTGATACAGAGGGAAGAGGAAGTTATATCTTCCCTATCTTACTTTATTATTGATATTTAATGAGCATTTCTATGTTTATTTCAGCAGTGGAGGAAGTGGAGCTAATTTAAGTGAAACCTATTTGATATAATATAACCTTCTCCTCAAACACAGCCTCGCATTTGAAAATATACTAAAGAAAGAGTAGGAAAGCTGAAACTAAAAATATACTATACATTGCATAAATGGGACTTTGCAAGAGAGACACTATTAGATGTCATGTTAATCCTGTAAAGATCACATTTGCAAAAAAAGTTGTAGTTTATCCTGTAACTGCAGATGTCAGACAAATTAAATGGGGTTAAAAGTCAGTCAATGTTCCTCTGAAACATTGTGAAGTAAAGGTACAAGCACTGTTAAAGTTCAAACTATGGATATAATGATATACAATCAAAAAAACAGAATTTATTGTGAAAGTCCTGCTATTTATATGTGTATGCTTCTGCTTAAGTGTAATGATGCCACGTGTGACAGATATATAAAACATACTGGAATAATTATAACCAGTCTTACATATTCATTATGTTATTTATACATGTTCATGGAGGCTCTGTAAATTCAAATGTGGGTTAAAGCCAGTACTTATACAATGATGTTTAATTGGACTACGTGCACTTACTGACAGATGTCTTCCTCTTTCTGCATCGTTCAATATTTGAGACAGTGCGTGCAATTAAGCCTGGAGACTGTATTCATCATAGTCTGTCTTGTCTATTAATCGCCGCTTCCTGTCATTTATTCTGAAGTTGTTTTAAAATGTCTGTCACTCCTCATCCATCAGGCTTGGAGTACAATACATGCACACTTTGTTCACTGCAACAATCTCTCCTGTGATCTGTAATGATTTGCATTTCACAGTATTAGCATACACTAACCTATCTGTATGGTGTGCCACTCAAAAATTGGTGTAAAGTATTTTTACATTTATTTCCCCTTTATCCCTTTATTCCCCATTAAATTAGGGATTTAAATCACCTCTTTGTCTGTAGTTGTCTCTCCTATCTACAAGTACAGATACATAGAGCCACACATAGAACTCAATCATTAGAAAATGGAAGCATACAGGAACAACAGCAACTCGGACACAAAACGGAAGACCACATAAGACCACAGACTCATCTCATAGCTGAAGAGTTCTGAACTTCCACTGGCATTAATGGAAGCACAAAAACTGTGAAAGGAGCTTCATGGAATAGGTTTCTGTGGCTTAGCGGCTGCATGCAAGCCTCACATCACAAATCCAATACCAAATGGCGGATAGAGTGGTGTAAAAGTACATCAACATTGGACTGTGGAGCAGTGGAAACAGTGTTCCGTGGAGTGATGAATCAAGCCTTTTTGTTTGGCACTCAGAGTCTGAGTTTGGCAGATGCTAGGAGAAAGTTGCCTGCCTGACTGTGAAGTTTGTTAATGAGGTATAATGGTATGGGCTGTTTTTTCAGGGTTTGGGCTAGGTCCCCTTATAGCCAGGCTTCAGCATACCAAGACATTTTGCACAGTGCTATGCTTCCAACTTTGTGGCAACACTTTGGAGAAGGCCCTTTTCTATTCCAACACAACTGTGCCCCAGTGCACAAAGTAAGGACTATAAAGACCTGGTTTGGTGTGGAAGAACTTGATTGACCTGACCTCAGACCCAGTGAACACCTTTGGGATGAGCTGGAATGGGGACTGGGAGAGAGTCCTTCTTGTCCAAGATCAGTGCCTGACCTCATTAATGCTCTACAGAATGAATGAGCACAGATTCCCACAGAAACACTCTAAAATTTTGTAGAAAGCCTTCCAAGAAAAGTGGATGCTGGTACAGCTGCAAAAGGCTGACCAACTCCATATGTATTTGAATGCAAAGTCATTACAGCCGGACTATTTAAAAGTGATGCCCTCTCTCCATAACAGCCTTTGCAAAATGTGGAGTGAGTGGGTACAAATGGTGACGTTCAATCTGTGGTGTAAAAAAACAATGGAGTAGAAATAACCTATGCAACCAAAGTCCATTTACCATCAAACCAAAACTGTTCAATTTAGATAAACTGTATCAAACAGAGACCTGGCATTAAATAAGATCATATATTTAATAAACAAAACCAAACAAACAGAAAGCTGGCAACCATAAATGCAAATAAAGCAAAGCATAAATATTAGTAAAACTGCATTCCACTCCATCTTCAACAGAAACTAATGAAACCAGGCTTTTAATGTTGCAGAAGGTCTTGACAAACCAGATATTGTGACCTTTAGATTTCCAGTTTTGATCAGTTAAATGCTAATTTGGAAACACATGCCAAAATGCCATGATATTTGGGGTAGAGTTTGAGATCTAATGACATGCAAATCAGTTCCAGTGTACTCTTCCTGGCAACAAAATCTCTGCAAATGCAAAGTAAACAGGAGTGCATCTGCAGTGTGTGGAAGTCAAGGTTAAAGCTGCATACATAAAGCAGACAGTAATGACCCCGCAGAGACAACACCATGGCTGCAGACTGAGAGATAGATTAGATGATAACAGTGGGGCTGACAGCAGCATCCACAGGCTGTCTGTCCACTGTCAGGACCAGAATGTCAGGAAAATAAAGGTTAATGTGTGAAGCACGTAAAATGGTCAGTGAAAGAGCAGCTTCGTTTATCAGAGACCTGAAAAAACAGCATGAGAATGAAATCAGGGTAAATCAAAGATTTAACCCAATAAGACTCATTGTGTAGTCTCAAATGCATGTCTGGAGAAACAGATTTTCTGTGGCTGGAAATGGCGCTGCCCTGAATCTGCTGAGCACAATAGTGAAGTATCCGTAACAATGAAAGGCTCAGAGCGAGAACAAAAGTTTCAAAAGGATTAAGCCAGATCAGGAATGAATGAGAAACGAACAATTAGCAGAACTTCTGGGATTGAATAGGATGGACGCGGAGGGACTTAAGGATGATGCCGACCATCTTTGAACCAGACGGTCAGGGTTCAAACCCCATTAACAGACAGAAACATTGCTGCTGCTGATATGTCCTTGTACAGCTCATTGAGATCAAGTCAAACATACAGTAGGCTGTATGGAAACTCAGCTGTGCTTCACATTTATTTTATGGACACAGTTTAAACTGAATATACTGATCTGAAAACCTTGTAATCGTGCTTTGCCTTTGTCTACTTCCAGCATAGTCTGCACCTGCCTTTAAAAAACACATTTTCACTTAGTCATGATCCTCACAAGTGTTTGAAGGTTACCGTTGATCACAAAAGCTGCTGGCATCACACTGAGCAATAAAAAGACACACCAGTCAGTAAATGCTCAGAGATTAAATAATGATAATAATAATTTCAAATGCTTTAAATGCTTTTGGTCTTTTACAGCTGCAGTCAACTGAGCTAATGAAAACCAGTTAAATACAGTTATGAGGTGCACTTTTAATACCAGTGCCACTAATATAAAAGTACAAAATGCTAAAAGAGGTCTACTGGGGTGCAGATGGCCTAGTGGTTTAAGGCACGCCCAATGTCCTGGTTCAAGTCTGGCCTGTGACACCATTTTCCAATTGTCTCTCCCCCACTTGCACAGATATGCACTGTCATGATTGCAAGGTGTCAGCATCACCTTTTGTTCACCATGCATTCATTTCTACATGACTGAAAATTAGCCTCCAGGGAAACAAAGCAATGCCAACCAGACTGGCAGTTTAAATTTTTTCACAACTTTTCTCCCTACTTGGGTCGTAAAACTGCATTTAAAGAAAAAGGTGGTAAAATATGAAATAAACCTTTTGGATTGACTTGCAATGCAATGATACATTCCTCTCAACCAGCACAGAAGCAAATGCACAGAAGTGTTTAGATGGAGACAGCAGCAATTAACCAAACCTAAATTGAAAATAAATTAGGCTGTAAACCATAATATGGAAAAGTAAATAAGAATACATACTAGAATAGGAGTAAAAGGTAGAGGCTATGGAGATACATGCTGTGGAACAAAAGAAAATTATTTCCAGTGTAGACAGAGACGAGAGCGCTCAGTAGGAGAGAGATGACTGACAGGCACTCTGTCATGCAAATAATTTCAGAAAATTTTAATTATTCAGGCTTTTTTTACAGTATAATGCAGATTGACAGGTTAAGATTACTGAGCCAGTTATAATTCTTGGTAATTTACTTTTACTGACACCAACAAAGACATCTTAGCACCTATGATAACCACTCTCTTTAACCTCTGCATTATAGACGAGTAATTCTATCTGATTTTGAGGCTGATGATTTGACATATCTACTGCTTTTGTCAGCCTGGACCATCAGTTACACTCATAAACAGTGATAAACAGTGAGCTGCATAAAAAACATGTGGAGTTTATCAGTAAATGAAAGGGTCCATTGAGCCCATCCTCACTGTCACAGCTCTGCAGCGTCTGTAAGCCTCTGCCATGTTAGTTTTTCTCTTCTCAGCTGCAGAATGGCAGCCATATCTAATTGGCCCATCTAATTTGCTGCTCCGCAAGCGTGCGTGAGCTTGAGTGCATATATACGTGTGTGTATATCTGCGTGCGCACATGCACCGTAGAAACCATCTGTTCACAGTGAGCTAGCATGAGTCACAGACCAGATCTGAGCCATGGCATCTGGGGTATGGCATCCACTCTCTCCTCCCTGCGCCAATCCCTTATCGCTCCTTTCTTTCCGCTCTTTTTTTTCTTTTACATCCTCCCTTCCTCTCTCCCACTGCTCATTTCCACTCATTCAATTTGCTTTTTATCACTGCTTCTCTCCATCACCCAACCACATCTCAGTTTTCTCATTCTAATATTTGATTTTCACCTTTATTTCATTATCACTCGATGGATTGAGGCGATAATAGTCCAATGACAGAGTTTGTTTAGGAGATTGAGTTCCAATCATGAAGTCGGCGTGGCTCAAAGGCACTGGCTTCATCACCCATCGGCTGAATTCTTCTTCGGCTATGTAATGGAGCCTGCCAATCACAGATGAATTAACAAAGCAGCCCCCTTGGTTTCTTACATACACACATGCTCTCTCTCTCTCTCTCTCTCTTATGCACAGATAACTGAAAAAACCTTTGGGGATGTAAGCGATCGGGCTAAAAGAGGATTGGGTTAATGGCTAATCAATGTCATACAGAGCAACCCAAAGACCCAAAGGTGCATGTGCAAACACACATAAGAGCATGCTTACTGATATGCAAACAGGCAACCAGAATCAATCAAGGCCATGTCATAGCAGCTCAATGTCACCTTGCTTATTTTACTGAAGGGTGTTCAAGCAATGCAGTGCTGCTATTTTTGATCTCAGGATCTTTGATCTGCACCCCTGAAAAATGTCTACAGGATATCTTAAAGGCTATTGGCTTTCAGTCACAGTGAAATAACAGATTCAAAAAGATGGTACAGCAAAAAAGATAATCATGTTTACTTTGTTTGGTATAAACTAGGGCTGTTAAAAATGATAGATCCTAGGATACACGTACTCTATAAGAAAATATTAACTGTTAACTTTATGTTAAATGGAACCATGAAGTAAGCAAGTAAAGAAAGAAAATGCAGTCACAGCAAGCCCCCATCAAAGATGGGTTTAGAAAAAAAGAGGTGGTCAATAGAGTGGTGCAGGAATGAGTCCTAAAACGCGGAAGTAAGTTAGCATTTTAGAACTTCCGGTTCCCTCGTCTGAAAGTCTATGGGAATTTTGAATGCATTTTCGGTTAAATGCCTAAATTAAGGTCTGTGGTGAACACAAGTTCAGGAGAGTTTAACGTTTTATCCTACGACATAAAATACATCTACCCCACCTTTGAACTGTGTATCTTTTCATGTCTTAATAAAGGCGGTTGCTAAAAGATAGCTAACAAGGACTACATACTTCATCATCCAAAGCGCGGCAACTGAGCCGTTAAGTTGTATCCGTGTGTGATAACGTAAATTCAGTCGACCGTGTTGTAGTTCAATATAGCATGACGTTAGCTTTTTACTTTCGCCAGTTAGATTAACGAACCAGATATGATGCATATATTATCAATTTGTGAAGATTATCTTTATGAACAAAACGTGTAAGTTTCATAAACTTTTGGAACTTTTATAAACTTTTGGACACAGAGCTTATTTTCAGCAATAATCCAAAAACCCATTGAAAAATCCCATAGGCTCGACGCCGAGGGAACCCATGCAACGCTAACTTCCGGGTTTGCCTATAAAATTACTTCACGACTGCATCACTCTATTAACAAAGTAAGCACCACATGATTGTGCAGGATGTCAAAACACGCTACTTTTTGAAGACACTGCCCCCTAGCTTTTGGCAGAATATAGGTTTTTTTGAGAAGGAAGCTTATATTTAGTGTAAACGCACCATACATTTTGAGATTCCGTGACAGTTTCACATATCGATTGCATGGATATATTACACATTCGTCTGGGAAACATCCCATACGAAGCATTTTGGAAGGGCAGGAGTTTTTAAAAAAAATTCTCAGAAGATGATTGGACAAACAACCTCACATTATGACAGGACAATCAGAGAGACAAGGCAAATAAGTAAGTAGACATGTACAGCTCTAGTGCTAACCTGAGCTGTACAGGCTAGTGCTGCTGTAGTTTATGAAAAGTGGTGCTTGTTCATGGCAAAAAAATCATGTCAAAACCTATCAGGAGATGTGCAAAAACATCTTATCCGTCAAGGGAAGCTTTAAGTGTAGCTTTTTCTGTTATTATAGTTAAAAAAAAAAAAAAAGTGATCTAGGCTCAATTTAACTGACGCTACATCCGAGCTAACTGCTACACTGGTGGCAGCCATTGCTATCGGCTAAACTCCACCCTTGGCTAAACCTCAAAGCGGATAGTAGAAACTCCTCAAATGACACTGATTGGTCCAAACCATTTGTGGGTCTGGCATACACGTTAAAGATTAGATCAACAAAATCAAGCAGTTTTGGGGTGGCCAGGAGGTCAGTTTTGGTTGTTGCGTGAATCAAAATGGATTGATGTTGTGTTTTTTTACTAGTATTATATCAAAGGTCAAAACTCTGCTATTGTGGCAACCTTATTATAAAAGCATTTCTCAAATATCTACCTCAATCCCAAACGGTGTTGTTAACAGAGCAAAAAGTCATCAGTTTTTATTAGAGCTGTGTTCATATCTGAGAAATAGTCCCTCTGAAAAGCACTGGTATGACTGTGTGTTCAGTAGATTATCCTGGGTAAATGGGACACTGTTTCTGGGAGGAGAATGTGCTGTTAAATTTTTTAAAGATTTTTTTTCCAGTGCAACACAAGCAGGATTCAATTTATAATGGTGTTATTAGAGTGCAGGCAGGAATATAAGATACTGATATTTTAAAAAATGGTTAAAAAAACATGACTTTGAAAAAATACATTTTTATGCATGTAATTTCAGTGAGCTAACCCTGTAACATTGTGATCATGAACCAATGCCTCTTTATAATTGCATAAACCCCAGAGTATTCCTTTGCTCTGCCTCTCATTTCTCCTTTACACAGACACACAACTGCGTACGCACACATCTGCACATCAGCCATTGATCAGAGCAGGTTAGTGAGCTATGACAGTGGGGAGTAGAAACTCCTGGGATACTTCCACTAACCCACTTTACTCAAGCACTGCAATCCTTTCCTCCCCATCGCTCTGCTCCTTAATGATTCCACCGATCCTATCCGTATCACCCACAGCCTGCATAGAGTCTGCTTTACTTGCTGATCAGTGAAGAAAGCAAGTAACTGAGCCGTCTCTCTGTTTCAGGACTTCCAGACCCCCCCAATTTATCTTTGATTGGAAGATGTGTCAGGACTCATCCCTCAAACTGCCTCGTCTTATCTGTGCTTGAGTGGGGTGAGATGGGGCAAAGATCACTGAGCAGTAGAAGTAAATCAGGTATCCTAAATAAGTACCATAAGTACATCCATCAGGTGTGCATAGATGTTCAAATAAATATGGACAAAAAAGACACACAGCCTGGAAAATGCAGACTGTTTCATCAATCTTCTTATTATGGCTAAAGTGCCTATGAAAAGTATTCAACCACTTAGATGTTTTACCCTTTATTGATCTTATGAATTAATCATGGTCAAAATAATTTACCTTTTGGAAAAAAAAAATACATTAAAAACCCTCTTTCTTGTCAAAGGGTTAAAGATTTCTACAAAGTAATGTCAGTCAAATAAAAATATGTCATGTAAAATGAGTAACTGTATAAATACTCATCCCCCTTCAAGTCAGTATTTAGTAGAGGCCCCTTTGGCTGTAATCACAGCACTGAATCTGTGCGGATAGGTCTCAACAAGGCTTGCACATCTGGACACTGCAATTTTACTCCATTCTTTGCAAAACTGCTAAAGCTCTGTCAGGTTGTAGGTGGATCAGGTGTGAACAGCCCTTTACAAGTCCAGCCACAAATTCTCTATTGGATTTGAGGTCTGTGCTTTAACTTGGCCACTCAAGAACATTCACCTTGTTGTTTTTCAACCATTTCTGAGCAGCTGTCGCTGTATGCTTTGGGACGTTGTCTTGCTGGAAAATAAATCTTCTCCCAAGCTGTTGTTCTCTTGTAGACTGACTAAGATTGTCCTCCAGGATTTTTCTGTATTTTACCACATTCATTATACCCACCTTACAACCTTTAAAGCCTTCTACGAGAAGCATCCCCACAGCGTGATGCTGCCATTGCCGTGCTTCATGGTGGGGATGGTGTGTTTATGGTGTTGTGCAGTGTTTGGTGTCCTCCAAACATAGTGTCTTGTCTGATGGCCAAAAAGCACCATGTTGGTCTCTGCTGAAGGTGTCCTGGTGGTCTCACTCAATAGTCTCCTTCTTGCATGGTCACTCTGTGAGTCATTCAATATTGCTTAAATAAAGTTATTTCTGGATAGCCCCTTGAGATTAACCCTCTCGTTTTAGAAGAGATCCAACCATGTGTCATATTCCTTCTATTTCTTGATGATGAATTTAGCTGAACTCAGGTGGAAGTTCAGTGCCTTGGGATTTTTTGTATCCATCCACTGACATACTTTTCAATAACATTTTCTCTGATTTGCTTGTTGTCGTTTTGCTTGTTGCTTGATTGAGTGTTCCTTTGCCTTCATGGTGTACTGATAGCCATGAATACTGATCAACCAGTGACTGGACCTTCCAGACACAGATGTCTTTATACAACAATCACTTGATACATATTCACTGCATTCAGGTGATCTCTATTTCAGCACTACTTGCACCAGTAGGCTGGACCCCGATTAAATTAATGGGGGTGAATATTTATGCAGTCACTATTTTACATTCCATGTTTATTTAATTGACATCACTAAGTGCAAATCTGTTTTCACTTTGACACTGAAGAGGTTTTTTTTGTACATTTTTCAGCCAAATTATATTGACAGTGATTGATTTATAAAATCAAAAAATGGTAATGCATGTAAGTGGGTGAACACTTTTTTATGCACTGTATTGAACTTGTGTTGCTTGTTGCTAATCACACTACTCAATTACAAATTGGTTTATTAAGTCACTTATAAACATTCCCAATGTTCCCTATTCAGCCTCAGGCTGTCTACGGATTTCAAAATGCAATTATTTTTTGGATCAAATTGATCCTATCTGGAATTCAAATCAAGGATAGCAGCTTCACTTGAAAACACAATGTCACACCTAATTTTAAAGCTCATCTTAAATGCCCCGAGGACAAAAAACAACCCAGAATTTAATAGCATCTAGATTGGGTTTGAGGCTGTGACTAAGTTTGAGTATTTGTCCCTATCAAACAGCGTTTTTTTTTCTTCATGCAAGATCTACAAAGACAAGAGTAAGACAGCTTGACTCAGGTCAAGAAAAGACAAACACACACGAAGAAAGTTTTAAAGCTTGGAAGAAAACTTTTATACCTCTAAAAAGTGCAGAGAAAGGTTAGACAAAACAACATCAGACAAAGCTGGACCACTGCTCCCCCATACTGCGAGAGACAGAACGGGATCGTCTGTTAAGCCCACTTTAGTCTGGAAGGTTCAAATAGAGTGGTGGGTTCAAATGCCTCAAAGCCAAAGGTCACAAGCACCACAGCGAGTCAAAAATGAGATGTTCCTGCTCTGCCCGCCTGCCTCTCTCTCTCTTTCAAACACACACCTATATACACACACACTTGGTGAAATGAACATCAAAGGCTTTTAATCTTTAGCCTCACATGTCTGTCATCCCTGCTTCCATTTTGGTCTCACCGTGCAGCTGAGGAGCAGCAGGAACAGAAACATTGTGCTGCAGGCACTACTTTAAAGACTTCTGCTGGCAGGTGTTTCTGTGCTGTGGGAGTGTGTCAGAGTGTGTGTTTACAGGGGTAACTTTTTTCAAGCACTCAGAATCCCTACGGAGGTTTAAAGTTTATAGACAGCAATAAAACGGCACATTAATATTGGCATCTGCTTCAATAAACAATAAGCCAACAAGCAAGAGTTTAAGACAGTGCTTTTTACTAAATATACATACACACACACACACACACACACACACACGCACATATATATATATATATATATGCTACATTCCCTGATCACTATATTAGGTACACCAGCTCAGCTGGTTATTCAAACAAAAATCTAATAAGCCAGTAACATGGCAGCAACTGATGCATTCAGGCATATAGACACAGACAAGATGATCTGCTGAGGTTCCAAATGAGCTTTAAATGGGGAGAAAAAGTGATTTAAGTGACTTGGAATGTTTGAATGTTTTTTGGTGCTGGTCTGAGGATTTCAGCAACTGCTGAGCTGATGGGATTTTTAAACACAACCACCTCCGAGAAAGGTCTTAAAAAGAGAAAACATCGAGTGAGCAGCAGGTTGAATGGGTTAAACTTTGAAGCAGATGGGATACTGCAGCAGAAGACCATCCTCACTCAGCAAAGAACAGGACACTCAGCCTGGTCTGATGAGTCTTGATTACTGCTGTGGCAGTCAAATGATAGGGTCACAATCAGACATAAATGGCATGGGTGGCCAGAGTCAAGCTCGACACAAGTCCACACGCGAGCATCACTCACCAGCCAAGGTAAAGCATTCTTTTGTCTGGGCCTTTTCCCCCCTGGTGTTATGCCCACAGACTGCCAGCGGTTTCTGTGGCTTTGGGATATCTACAGCACGGCCATGGGGCTCATTGCAACGCTACTACCTGCCTGGACAGTATGCTTAGCAGTGCTTACTCACTACATTCAATCCCTAACTCCACCCTAAAGATGAGCACTTTGTTATTTTTTCAACAGAGTTTTTTCATGCCCCTGGTAATATGCAAGGACATCCGGAGCACTACTGGGGTTTTGTCCTCCTTCCCTCCTGATGGTGCCCTCAGGCAAGCTTACTCACTATTACATGACTTACTTCAGCCTTAATTTTTGGCCCTAACATCCCTTTAAGTTATGCACAGTGTTTCACTTGCCAAGTTGTGCTGTGCAAGTTTTGTCCGTAGATTCATTGGCTGTTAAAGACTTGATGTCAGTCTTTTTCACTTCATCTGATAGCATTTCTAAAACATCTGCAGCTAGTATTTCAACCCTGCAAATACTTGAAAAGTCAGATGGATACATTTTTAATAGTAGATGTCACACTAACTTTAATCTAAGCTTCATCTGTCTCTTCATAAACAACATCAAGCATGAATTCTCTTTCTGTTTCAGAGTCTGTGAATGACTGACTCTTCTTTGCCAAGATCTATGACAAATGGATGGAAGCTGCTGTGTCAGTTGGTTTTTTAAAAGTTATGCCTCTGAACATTATATTTGGTAACACTTTATCTGTAAGGGTATGCACAAGACTGACATAACACTGTCATAACCATGATGTGACACTGTCATTCACATGGAGGAGGCTTTATGAACTTTTATGAGTGTTGACATTTGGTGTCATTATGTCAGCTTTAATGCCAAGTTGACATTGTTTGATTTCTTTGCTTTCTTTGCACAGTAAGGTAAGGCTGTAGCATGGTGTCTTAGCCTAGCATTAAAGACTGGAAACAACAGGAGAGAGAGGGGTTTGATCCAGATTTTACTTACTTTTACTTTACTTTTACCAGGAAAGGAAGAAAGCTGCAGGGCAACCAGACAGACTGTGAACACTGAAAACTTGATTTGGGATGTCCAGTGGTGCACTGTGTGTGTATAAGCGGGTATACTCTTAATTCATGGCATTACAGGTGACAACTGACCGAATGAAACTTAACGACAACACTTATAAAGCCTCATTCATGTGAATGACAGGTGTTATGTCAATCTTATGCATGTCCCTTCAAATAAAGTATTACCTTATATTCTTTTTAATCACGTTAATGGCAGTAAAACAATTATTTTGCAGGTCATGCTGCAGGTAATTTGTTGTAATTTTTTGTTAAAATGTGGACAACATCTTTAAAATCTACTAGGTCTACTAGGGCTGAATGTTTTGAACATGACTATATCTGTGAACCTCTGTAGCAATCGTTATAGTGCATGCCCATCTCCTGACAAAGATAGCGTTAAAGTAAGATAGCACATTCATAGGCTACTTTTGTAGATGTTTTTCATGCTAACAGTTATTTTTCGGTATACTGGATCCATGAATGGTGGTCATATTGGAACCACTGGCCCGCAGGCCACCAATTGAATAGCCTTCGGTTTGAATTTAAGTTAAAAAGGAGAAAAAGCCTGTTATTATTTTTAAAAACTAAAGCAGACACCTTCATATGGCATGATCATCATAGAAAAAGTCCCAAATACTCTTAGTTCCATAGAAAAGACAAAGAATTAAGCAAATTTTCAGATTTCTGGCAATCATTGAAGTAAATGTTTCGGATCTTTTGCCCAATTACATTTCTGTTCACAATACCCACAATGCAATTAGAGTAACATCTACATGATAAAGTATCAGCAATCTACATGGATAAAGCAATTAAAAAACTATTTTTAACACCAGAGTAGGCCCAGTGAAACAGGTATGAGAAACTCTCTCAGCACTCTGCCACTTTTCTAAATGAACACAGTCTGCTCTGGAGACCCTCGGGGGAGTCCTCTTTCTCTTTTCAACAGTAGATAAAAAGGTACCTCCCTTACATTACCACACACTTTGTATTCATTTTCCACCAATGGGAGAGAGAGAAGAGAGAGGGATGGATACAGTCCAAGTCTAAAAGAGGGGGGACGAGGGAAAGCAGCGATGACATAACAGGGGGCCTGATGTGCGTGAGAGCGGGGGTGCTTACGTCAACTGTAACTGGGAGAGAAGAAGAACCAGCGTTCTCTATGTAGGTCACATTAAAAACACATGCAGCTACCACAAATTCAGCCAAGTAACAGATCCGTCAGTCAAAAGGCATTGAAATGAAACTGTTATGTCCACCTTCACTTCTCCATGAGTGGGATATTAAAATCTGTCAGTGCTTTACAGTTATATTTCTGCTAATGTTGACTGAATCTGCTGCACAGACCTAGTTTAGAGCCTGTTAAATTACTCAGGAGTCTGGGGGGGGAACATCATGTGCTCTGTTTGTTTTACATACATCCAAGACAAAAAAATTGGTACACGCTGTATAACAGGGATGTGTTTTGTTTTTTCAGAAGTCCCAGCAAACACTTATCCAGTCTTCCTGTCTTTAAAATTTAGCAGCTTTGCATCACCTCTGTTTACTCAGGAATTTAAAACTTGATTCAAGTGCTTAGAAAGTTAAAAAGTTTTCACCTGCAGCTTGCTTGAGTATGAGACTACAGAGTGCAGAATAAATTGTGCACAAGGTGGAGCTCAGGAAGAAAGAGCAAACTGTAACATAATGAATGTGGGAGGGTTCTGTTTATGCAAACTTTATTCATGAGGGGGATTCATAGAAGGAGGCAATAAAGACTGTATGATGATGATGATGATAATAGTGCACTTGTGATGTGGTGATATATTAAGCGTTGGTGAGATTAACAAACACATAGAAGTGCTCTGTATAAGAGGACAGATGGGAGACTCTCCGGAGAAACCACATGAAAAGTGAGAATATAAGCTCACACATGTCAACAGATCTGTGATGTGTGAACTTACGGTGAGCTGTCCTGCAGGGGTCGCTCTGCGTGCTATCGGCCGAGTGAGCGGAGGAGACGGAAGACACGCTGGAGCTCCTGACGAAGCCGAAGGCTGCCAGGCGTCCGGCAGGGAGGCGGCTGGAGCTGAAGCCTGGAGGGCGCAGGCCCGATTGGCTTGTTTTGGGAAGCAGAGACCTGGAGGCGGCAGACGGGGGCTGAGCTGCTGCTGTGGCTGGAGCAGGAGCGTGATGGGTAAAAACCTCATCTGTAAGGACATTTTAAATAAAAGGACTGTGTTAATTCTTTAATGTCCAGCACTGCAGGAGTTGTTTGGGTTAGTGGGACTACTGTAAACTCACTAACCCTCACATAGCTACAAAATGCAGAAAAATCAACATGATGTGATGAATCATTTATCATTCTGTGTTGACTAAGCTCTCAGTGGGCACCAGGAAGTTTTCGGTGTTATGACTCCAACTGCTACAGCAAGCAAATATAATAACAGTACACACAACAAGCTGCGAACAGCTGCTTCGGCTCTGGCCTTGTTTCAGGGTGGGCCGGCAGCCAGCACTTTCTCTGATGTCAACGCTGGTAGGACGTCTGATGTGACACCTATAATTCAGGATGTACACTACATTATAAATCTCCCAATGCAACACACTGTTGGCTTGTTTTTCAGTTTCTAATATGACAAGTAATTCCTCGTTATCATATGCATTAAAGTGATAGGCAGCTTCAGGTCTGTGATCCAGTATTCTGGACTTTAAAGGAGAAAATCAGGTAAAAATGAAAGGTAGAAGAACCAACAGGGAATTAAAAAAGAGAAACATCTTAACAGAGAAAGAAGGCCAGGAATCAAAGTGAGAAAAGGGGGGATAAAAAAGTAATCATAGCCCCATAGTGGCAGCTATTGTTAGTGTGCAAAAGGGAGAAATCCTCCCTCTTGGTAATCTTCGGTTTCCAACAGCAAAACAGAAGAAATGTGCAGGCATGAGCATCCAAAGCTGCACAAACACTCACACAGTGAGCACTGGGCAAAATCCCCAGGACCCAGACCCATCTTGACTACCCCTGCCTACACTAAAAGGTTTAGATCCTGGGCAGAAGGAGAGAATTATCCCCTGCTGGCTGCAGAGATAAGATAGGCAACCCTCCTTTTCACTCTATTTAGCACAGCTGTGTTTCGGTGCATGCTACAGGGTAAGCACTGCACCAGCACGTAAGAACAAAACTCTGAGAAGGAGAACAGAGAAACAAAAGACTCCTGTGTTACTCCCCTCCAGCTACAACACCGCTGTTCACACCTCTTTCCTCAATATCGGCCTGTGTGCCATGTAGTCTGTTTATTTGATTGGAGCTCAGCTCTCTCGAGTGAGAAGGTCAGAAGAACTCAAGATCATTAAAGATAAATGTCCTCATTTCCATCCTGCACTTCCAACCTATTTCCATTTAGCCCGTCAGAGAGAAAGGGAAGAGAAGTGAGCCTGAAAAACATCCACTTTAGCCAGGATATCATGGACCTCTGCTCCCATTAGATGATAACACAGAAAGAATAAACAGAACATGGAATTATTCACATGACTTTGACTGTCCTTCTCTTTTTCTTGTTCACTCTTTCTGTTCTTTTAGCCTTTTCTTCTGTTTCCCTTGCATTCATCACTTCCCTATGGCACCTGGAATGTGAAATCCATTGTAAATGTATGAAAGCAAGTCTGAAAAGAGCCCTGATATCATCACCATTAGGCCATGACCTTGAATCTCAATTTTTCCTGGTTTAAATTTTTTTCATAAATCACTGCTGACGATTAGGGGGTTTTAAAAACTCCAAACCAACAAAAAGTGTAAAAATAATGTCTGTGCCTAAATCCTGTAACTCCATTGGTTCTCAAACTTGTCAGTAAGATCTGTAGCTCCACCCCAAGTTTACTGTGGAATTAAAAGAAAACAAACTGAAGAGATAATGTTGGACTTTGCCTGGGGAAAATAACACTTTCAAATGATGGCAAACTAGCTTCTACTGGTTGTAAACTCCTATCAAAGTACGCTGTACTGTTTTATTTTATTTTTATCTGCTTCTTTCATTCCGTTTTAGATGGAAGCATTTGCATTTATGGTGTAGCTATTTAGCTTATGACAAAATGGGTCTTCGCCTGCTAGATCAGTCCCTGCTTCATAGAAAGTAATGCTAAAGAAATATATGCCATACATGTTAGGAGAACACAGAATCTTCTGTGTAGACGCTGCTAGATACATCCGATCTGGCCATAGCCTGAGGGACAACCAATCAGTCTCTTCCCAACAAACACTGAATTTTATTTATTTTCATTGACAAATAATGTTATCACCAAGTATAACGCTAAAAACATACAAAGAAAGATTGCACATAGTCTTATTGTTTTATCTAATTAATCAGATTTATTTTTCATTATACATTGATTATTTGTGTGTATTATGTGTAAATATTTAATGCTTTTTTTTTTTTTTTTTTACATGGCTCTGGCAGTAACTGATTTGTTCATGCCAATAAAGCAAACTAAAAATGAAAAAGGCTACTTAGACTATTAAGGCTACAGCTTTAAGGGGGTTACAGTCAGGAGTGGATGTGAGTACTCGTGAGCCAAAACCTTGTATCTCCGTTCTTCTTGATTTTTTTTTTTTTTTTTTCATAAATCAGTGCAACTGGTCCCACTTTACAACTGTCAGTGTATTTTAACACATTTTAAAGCTATAAAAGGTGTCAAAAAGATGCTGACTATGACCAGCCAGTGTTAAATTATTTGGAAAGTATTTTTTTCATTCCCTGAAAAGTGGTGATTTTGGAGATGCAAGGTTTTGGTCTGACAAGAGCACTGTATTACATGCTCTGATTATAGAGCTAAATATTTCCCAAGACAGTCTTGCTGCCCTTCAGACTGCCTCTCTCAGACGCCTGCTCTGCCGACCACTGCTGTCAGACACCAGCACTGTCAGGACGAAAACACATGCATAAACTTTCAACGAGATGCTGCATCTCAAGGGGCTTTCCAGTGAATAAATTTCAAATTTCAAAGACAACTTGGATTAAACTACCGGTAAAGGTTAGGGTAAGGATTAGAGCACCAAAAGTTAAACACCTGGCCTCATAATCTATTACAAAATGTTTAGTATAGCCGGCTAAACAGTCTGCTTACAGAGAAAAGCTTTTCCTCTGTGAGAACACACTAATGCAGCTACTCTAGCTAAAGCTAAAGAAGCTGTGTTTGCTACATCTGCTAAAGCTAATGTAGCTAATGTAGCTGTTTTAGCTGACATAGAAATGTCAACCATGCAGCCTGCTTTAGCTATGTAGCTAAAGCTAATGCAGCCAAAGCAAGCCACCATTTGCATAACAGCTTCCCAAACAGGAAATAAATTGCACCTGTAACTATGTCACTTCCACCCTGACTAGGGATAAGTGTCCTAGTACCCCTACATAGTACCGGTACTATCATATCTGATACCTACTGTACCAAATTACAAGACAGATTTTGGTGCTTCTGTTTGACACCTCACCACCCCAGTGTGATCCTTGTACTCAAAAGGACAGGCATGAAATACATTATGTGCAGAAGTCACACCTGTTTCCTTACTAATAAGTTCTACTGGCATCTAATATCTCAGTCATTCAGTAAATAATTTATTTGTTTTAACCAGGACACCTCACTGTGATGCTAAGCTGATATAATGTGATCTGATGCACATACTGACAAGACTAGACTTGTCTTTTATGATAAATGTCACCAAATTTCCAAAACCTTGTAACTCTGTTTTAGCTTGATTTTGGCAAAATATTAATAACTTATTTGCACATACTGGTAACTGCCTGTGTTGACATGGATAATGCAGACTATGACAATGCAATGTTTTCAGGGTTTCTTTGACTTCCTGAAAAGTAGTGATTTTTAAAGATAAAATGTTATGGCCCAACGGCAACTATCTAAAAATGTGAACTTGAAAATGCATCATAAAACGTTAAAAGATGTATTTCTCCAGGGCCTGCACTTTGCCTCCCCTCAGCTATTGAAAATATTAGCATAAAGAAGTTTACTCTGCCCCTGGGTTTAAAACACAATATTCTAAACAACACATGCAAAATAAAAGCAACAAATAAATCCATAGGCTTTCATCCAAAGAACAAGCATTCTGGCTTGAAATTAATTATCACAAAAGTCAATGGGACAGGCGGTTTAGACAGGCACTGTAATGACCAACTGATTTTAATTAATCACAGCCCAAGGTAAGAAGCAACAACCTGCATGGATTTCCTCCATAAAGCGTTAAATTGCAGGTTATTAAATGTGATCCTCGAGTGCATTGCAATCTCTGCAGAACCCCTCAAGCAAAGCAGGTGGGGGTCTAATGCTCCAAAGAAGGCGGGATGAGGGCTTCAATATGCAGAAGTTACTGTAGTTCAACACAAACGTCCTGTTCTGTAGGTGTTTGAACCTCATTATCATGATAACGCAGAGATTCAAACCTACACAGTAATTATGCGAGCAGTTAAGAGTTCTTTGACTGTTCTACAATAGCTGCACAGTATAATTACAGTGATATGTGAGAGCTTTTTACAATTAACAATGATAAAAAAAGAGGGGAAAATAAAGAGGATATTGGCACATCACTAAGCTCTGATTTCCACAGGAGAGGGATAAAAACAACAACAACAAAAAGGACAAATTTAGCTTAATTACAAGGCTTATATACACACAGTGACACACACAGTGCTGAGTAATGCTACATATGTAGTTGAGTCTGAATTTAACTTATGTTTGTGAAGGACAGCATGCAGCAGGGATGATACCAGTAGAAAGATACTGACATAACGTAAACGTTAATTGCTTTGCACTTCAAAGCCTGTAATACCCTGGAGGCCCATGCAGCACAGAGACAACATACATATGTATTAATAGGGATTGCGTTGAGGAAGCCCGGCACATCAGAACAGTATGCTGATCGCCTCTGTACGTGCAGTTTTGGGTTAAAAGTGAGAGGGCAGATCAAATATGCATAGATGTGATAAATTTCATGGCCTTCCAGCTGTGTGCCGGCTGATGAGCAAATTTCATCCTTCAATATTTCTGTGCTGTAATGTAAATCTGACTCTGGCAGTCAGAGATGGTATCTGAATCATCTGAATAATAAATTTGCTGTACGTGGGGAGAAAGTATGAGCAAGCTTTTATTTATTTATTTTGTTTTGTGGATGGCAGCCTTCTGGCACAGAAAAAGTCCCTTCAGAGTTTTTCTTAAAACCCTCCAATCAGGGTGTAGATCTCAGGATATTCATTTTAATGAGCTGCCTTCATCTCATGCCAATTTGAGGGAGAAACAGTCCCATCACAGCGCAGGAGAAGACAGAAAGGTAGCTCTCTAGTGTGTCGAGTTTTTGGGTTGCTGAAATAAAATCTGACACGTACTGTACTTCAAAAGGTTCCATCTGTATCTCCTGTTTTCATGTGAGGGAATATAAACCTGCTCACGAACATAATGTGAGGAAGATGTTTTCATACCTGTGTTATCTTGGCTTTTCTGACTCGGTGCCGGGATGACAGGTTGAATGGGCTGGCTGACGACAAGGGTTGACTTCTGACCTTGAGCAGGCCCTCTGCCCTTGGCTGATCCTGTGGTCGTCCTGTTGACGGCTCCCAGGCCCAGACGCAGACCCCGGCCAGAGCGCAGGAGACTGCCGCTTCCTCCAGCCTGAGCGGCTGTTCGGGCCAGTAGTGCGTCCTCAGCAGTACCTTTTAAACTGGAAGATCTGCCCACCTAGACATTTAAATAAAGACGATTTAAAAGCAAAATTGAAAAATTTGAAAATTTGACTTTTAAATTATAGAGCACCAGAGGATAAATTACTTTATACTTTAGGGCCTGAGACCAAAAAAAAAAACTGTCCTTGATGGGTGACCTCACCCTAAATCTTTGTATTTAGCAAATTAAATGTGGAGTACCACTTAAAAGTGTTGATTACAGCAGGATTTGTCTGCCTTCCTTCAGGAAAACACAGTAATTCTGTCTTTTAGAACTTCCTCTATAAATATATTATGTATCCAGGGACCTTGAGTGATATGAAATAGCCAGAGATGGCATCTGAATCGTCTGAGATGCCAATTGATGTCGACTGACTGTCTGGCTGAAAAGATTTTTGATGAAATCCTGGCTGAGAAGACAGTACAGTTATGTTTATGTCTGAGCGCTTTTAAAAATATTTAACATCCAGTTGGTGACACTACCCAGTGCGTTAGTCAGTGCTGGTGTTCTGTCAGAGACAGTTGACCTGGAATTGTGAATATCCAACATGTTTGAAAATGAGAGGTCAGATAGGCATCAACTCAGTCAGGAGCAGCAAAATATTTATTATGACACCACACACTTGAGGATTATTTGGATCAATAAACTGTTGCGACAAGCCACAAATTGACTCAAACCCCTCTGATTGTTGGAGAGGGAATATAGTGCCTATAAATAGGCATTTAGTGGGACAAACTCAGTAAAAATACATCATAATATTTCATAATATTGTACCTTTAATGTCAATGGCAGTACCTATTAAAGTATTTACTCCTTTTGATGTTTTACCCCTTTATTAATTTTATAAATCAGTCATGGTCAATGGTAAAACAACTCTTTAATGTCAAAGTGAAAACAGATTTTCTACAAAGTGAATTCAAATAAATAAAAATATATAATGTAAGATATATGACTGCATGAAAATTCGCCTCCCTGGAAAAGTGACTGACCTAATTCTAAAGAGGTCCAGCCAACTGGTGCTAGTAGTCTCACGGTAAGTGAGATAGAGATCAACTGAGTGTGTCTCTAGTGACTGTAGTATGAGGACACTTGTGTCTGGAAGGTCCAGCCACTAGTCAATCAGTATCCCTGGCTACCATTACACCATGAAGACAAAAGAACACTCCAAGCAACTCAGAGAAACGGTTATTGAAAAGTTTAAGTAGGGGATGGATACAAAAAAAAATCTTACTGAACATTCCCCAGATTTCAGTCAAATCCATCATCAAGAAATTGAAGCAATATGGCACATGTGTAAATCTGCCCTGATCAGGCCGTCCTCACAAACTGAAAGAATGTGCAAGAAAAAGACTAGTGAGAGAGGCCACCAAGACACCTATGACTACTCAGAAGGAGTTACAAGCTTCAGCAGCTGAGATGGGAGAGACTATGTATACAACAACAGCTGCCAGGGTTCTTCACCAGTCAAAACTTTATGGGACAGTGGCAAAGAGAAAGCCACTGCTGAAGAAAACTCATACTAAATATTGACTAGAGTTCACTAAAAGGCATGTGGGAGACTCCATGACCAAGTGGTCTGATGAGTCCAAAATGGTGCTTTTTTGCTGTCAGACATTGCACTAACAAACAATTCCCACTGTGAACATTAGTGGCAGCATCATGCTGTGGGGATGCTTCAGATGCAACAGTCAGACCTGGAAGGCTTGTCAAGGTAGACCGTTATGTCAGCAAGAGATCTACGGCTTGGGAGAAGATTTAGATTCAACCAAGACAATGACCAGAAGCATACAGCGAAAACTACACAGAAATTGTTTAAAGACAACAAGGTGAATGTGCTGGAGTGGCCGAGTCAAAGACAAGACCTCAATCTAAAAATTAATTTGTGGCTGGACTTGAAAAGGGTTGTTCATGGCCAATCCCCATGCAACCTGACAGAGCTTTAGCAGTTTTGCAAAGAAGAATGGAGTAAAATTGCAGTGTCCAGATGTTCAAGCCTGCGTGAGACTTTTCCATACAGACTCAAGTCAGCATCTACTATATACTGATTTGAATAGGATGAATATTTATGATTATTACATGGTTTTATTTAATTGGCATTACTGTTTAGAAATATTTTTTCACTTTGACATTAAAGAGATTTTTTTGTGTTTTTTTATTCAAAAAGCCGAAATATATTGACTATGTTTGATTTATAAAATCAATTAAAGGGTTAAACATCCAAGGGGGTGATTTTTTTGATAGGCGCTATAGTGTGCAGTCAACCTTGTGATTTCCAATATCAATTTTATTTTACGATTTTCTGCTGATATTTAATCTTATGCTAATACAACAGCAAAGTCTTACTGCTGAGAGGTTTAAACCTTTTTATATTCTACCTGGGTTGGATTCTTTGCAATAGATAGTTATTGGAACTACCAGTTACATGAGTGCTAATCTGATAATGCAATGAGTAAGCATAAAAACAGTCTGATGTATTATCAAACACATCAAATATGACATTATCAGCTCTGTAATAAATTAACATAATCCTATAGGGAGCTGAAAAAAAGAAAAATGAACTACCATCAACATAATTCAAGAGCAATACTCTTCCCTCTTCAGAAAATAATGCACATGTAGTGACATACAGAGCATAGAGAATCATACTGTCCCTGTGGGCTTTGTACTTCAGGATGCATTAACTATTTATTCCCACATGCTGCTGGATGACGCTGTATGAATATGAATGCTGAATGAAGCTGTTTAATCAGAATCAATAAGGGATGATTTTAAAGTGATAATGAGCAGCTCGGATGAGAGTGGGAATAAAATGCAGCAGATCTGTGATCAATTATACATGGCGTACAGTTAAGATGGAAATTATGGGCAGCAGTCGGCAAAACTGATATGCATCGTCAACAAATGTAACAGATTATGTTTGTCTGAGTGCTTGCTGTATATACTGTATATCATTTGGTAATTATCCTCAACTAACGACATGCACCTTCATAAAAACACTGAATGGCTTTCTTTACTGTTCACGTTGATGCACTATGATGTGAGATTGAAGAGGCTGGGGCTGACGAGGTAGCACAGATCTTCTGACAGCATTGTTAGTTTGGTTTCCATTTCCTCCATACCACATGTTAATGAGTCCTTTGCTTTCACACTGAACCTTTAACTGCTGCAAGGTCAGACTAGGATTCGGTTTAGTAGCTCACCAAAGGGGGAAGGAAAGTTTGGTCAAACTGAGGGCCCATAACTGACAAAGGCCTTAAAAAAACTGGAACGTGAATTATTTCTATTATTCAAAAGATTTGCCTTCTCTTTTGCATGGGGCCATAATATCCCTTACTGTACTTGCCATCAGTTTGTGAGTATCTACATAAATGAACAGAAGCATGGCAAAAACCACTTCAAGCACTGGGAATACTAGCACTTTATAGATGTTGTCATTTGGATTCTGTTAAATCTCAGTATTGTGGAAGATCCCTCAAGGATTTTGCACAATTTGAAGTCTCGGTGCAAAGACCATACATTATCTCTCTACACAAATTCTGCTGCTCAGCATGGCAGCTACAAGCTACAGACAAGATTTCTGAGCTAGAAATGTTCCAGTTTCTTTTTTTGGCTCAGGGGTGCCATCTACAAGCGTTTCTGCGGATGTATCTCTACACTGAGGGGTGAGCTGTTAGTTTACTAAATGATTAAAGACAGCCTGTCAGCTCCAGAATTAATGGTTGATCACACTAGCTATTAGTATATTTTACTAATTCAGGTCTGCAATCTCAGTCAAATGCTCAGTCAAATATAACACAATCTCCTGCCACTGGTACCTCAGCTATGGGTTGCACCAGCTGTATGCATGTTTAAACCTATAGCCTAGTTTGAATGCAGGTTCTTACTTACAGATTTTACACTCTAATAACATTTAAAGTGCTGCACCAGCTGAGATCGTTTCAATGTAGGCTTCAGTTATAACAGAAACATAACACTTACCTCCAACTAGGTGTAAAGTCTTCATATACTATGGCTGTCATGGTCAGGAGCTGTATATTTTACCAGCCATTTGTCAGCAGTGTTATCTATGATCAATTACAGTGTTTTTTTCATGAGAGGAGATCATTTCAACCAACCACTTTTAAAATATCTAATTAGCGATTTTACCACTTGATGTCAGTGTTTTTATTTCATACTGGTTCCAAGTTTAGGCTGTAGCCTTTGTTAGTCACCCATGCAAAATAATTTGTAAATTTTTCATACACTTTTGGTGCTGTTTTAGGATTAATGGCGGTTTGCATAAGTTATATCTGGCTGTTAACCCGTTTAGAGACACAAGACACATTATAATAAATTCAATGAAAACCTTATCTACGACAATATTTCAGTTAGTTTGGATGTAAAGATCTACTAGTTAAGATCAACCATACGTTTCTGTGATGCAGCCAAACAAGTTAAGAGTTAAGTGTTGACTTTACAACATAACTTAAGACAGAACTTGGGCATAGCTAGTGCCACAAGCCATAAATATTTGGGTGCCAACGTAAGGAACTGCATTTTTTAAAAGATGGATTAAAAACCATTAAACTACCTGCAGCCATTGAGTAGGGAATAATGTCTGTTATTTGCCTTTAAGCAGCTGTGACTATGTGTTGTGGAATAACTGAGATAAAACAGGAATAATAATGCATATCATTAATTAATTAGAGAAGTCTGCAGACCAGGAAAGCAGCAGATATTTCATTTAAGGACATATGACCATGCTGAATGGGCTAAGCTAAGCTAAATGTTTAGCCCTTCAAATCTTCGTTTATTCGTTACATAACCCATTTTTTAAATCTAATCATCATTACTAACATTTCACTGAAATTTTCAAATGGGCATCTTTGGTCACCAAGAAGGCAATATTAATTTTATTGTCAATGCTGAAGGAAAAAATGGTTACAGATTGTTCGTTATTCTCAATTTAATCCTATTATTACTAATAATTTAAAGATTTTATTATTTAATACAGATTTTTTACAAGCTAATTCATAAAAAATACATAATGAAACACTTGCAGTCAATTAAAATCTATCAAAAAAAGAAAAGAAAGAACTCAATCAAAAACCTTAATCGTGAAATAGAAAAAAATGAAAAAAATTGAGAAAATTAAACAAATAAAATTTAAGTAAAATAAAAAATGTGGAAAGAAAAAAACATAACAATAAATAAAAAAATAAAGTCAAGCAATTAAAATAAAAAGTTATAAAATAGAATTTATAAAGTCAAAAGAAATTTTAAACAGGGTTTAGAATAAAAAAAAGACAAAAAAAATTGACAACATATCAGTAGCGAAAGACTATAAGAGAAATATTTCTGTTTTCATGTTTTCATTGCAGATTTTTTCCTGTTTTCTTAAAGTGTATAATTTATTGGTATTTGAAATAGACTTGGGGAGCTGCACTGAGAGAGGTGGAGGGCTGCATGTGGCCCTTGGGCCGCTAGTTATATCTGACACGACCAAACAATCTTACAGCTCTTTATCGCCTGATAAACCCTAACATTTTATATCAATCTGATGCATCTGACTGAAAAGTACACCAAGCTGATAAATATGACTCATTGTAGTCATACAAGAGAGGGGAGTAGTTGTGCGGAACATCTGACATCTACAGAGATTCCCATAGAAATGAATGGGAATCCTATTTACTTACCTCCGTAAGCATTTGTATGTTGAAACAAGGCATACAGATGTGATCCTCTACTTTGCTGAATGTTTTCTTAACATGAGGCGAATTGGAAAGATGCAGTTTAAATATTTATTGAATCAGATTTAATATCTGAAGAGCAAACCTAAGCTAATCTTCGCACATAAGGTCTACTTAAGTTGTTGTCAGTCTTTGCCTTTTAATTTGGTAGGTGGACTGGAAATACTGAGATGTGTTTTAAAAACAACTATCAGTCAACAAGTCAAGCCTATCTGGAAACAAAGAAAGCATTATTCCAAAATTGGCTGAATTTAAGGATGATAGCTGATGCGATTGGAGAAAGCACAAGCATTAAATCAAAGGTTAAACTAGACATAAACTAAGACTGTACGTATTTCTTACCTCTGATGGTGCCCCGTAGAAATTGTCTGCTTTGCTGCCCAGTTTGGGTGGTGCAGTGTGGCTGTGCGTGTGTCCCGGGGCCCTGATGCTCCTGCTTAGCACTCCTGATGGAAAGATGTTTGTGTGCATCTCTTGGCGATACTTGTCATACAGCAGGTTGGAGGCACTGAGAACGGGGGCTCCTCTGGTGTCTGCGTCAGGCTTGGAGGGATCTTTCGGGGTGTCTTTGAAGGAAGTGGGCATCTGGTTGTGTGTGTATGCTGAGAGCCTGGATGGTAGAGAGGATACCTGATAAGGCCCGTCAGCAGCCTGGGGCTTAAACTGAGGATTCTTACGGACGTAGGTGATGATTTTGGGCCGAACCCCTTTCGGTTTGAGTTTAGGTGATGGGGAGCTGTCTTTGGGGCTTGAGCTCTGCTGGTTGTTTAGAGGCGCTTTGGGGATTCCACTTGTGCTTATGTTGGTTTTGACTGGTGCTCTCATGCAGCTGTTGCCATAGCCCTGAGCTGATGTTGTTACAGCAGGGTTGCATCCTGGGATGTGTCGAACGACTCCAGGGACATTCCTGGAAACGAGGTACATGGAGGGTTGCCTGCGTGGTGAACCCTGGGGTGTCCTGAGCGGGGAGTGGGGAGGGGTAGATGACCTTGAATCAACCCCTGTCCTGTTGGGACTGGAGCAGTTTCTTCTGTATGTAAGCTGAGTCTGGGGTCTCTTGTCTAGAGTGGAGGGATTGGAAGGACTTGAGTTCCGCCATGCAGTTGCAGCTGGCTGTTTCTCTATGGGACGAGCCTCCCTCTGGACTGCTGGATTTGGTTGTCTAGGCTGCGAGACTCCAGATGTATTGTAGAGGGATGAGAAATCTGATGGTTCTCGTAAAGAGGATTTTGTAAACTTTCTGTTCGATCCACTACTGTGTGAATCTTGAGTAGGTTTTTGGACAGAAGACAGTCCTGTTTCGGCCTGTTGATCATCTTGTCTTGCTCTTCCCGTCTCTGTCTGGCACAGAGGTCTGACAAGCTGCTGCCGTCGTGGTGGCATGACCCTCTCCTCAAAACCAGCCCTCCTTCTTTGTCCCAAACCTACATCAGAAGAGGATTCATTTCTTTGCAGACTTTGCTCCTCGTGTCTTCGATCGTGACTGTAGAACTGAGGAATGCGAGGCTTCTCCTGAGGATGCATCGGAGGGGAGGTCTGGTTGGCATCTGCAGGGGCTGCCCTTCTTCTCGTCTGGGCTGAGGTAGTGTTGTTTGTGTTGGGATAAAGGTTGGTCTTCGATATGAGAGAAAGGGCTTCTCCGCTAGTATCTAGCACACTCGACAGACTCCCGCTGAGGGCAACAGCTGACAGACTGGAGACGAAGACATTTGTCTCTGACTTTGACTCCTTCAGACCTCCCTTTCGTCTCTCCCTGTCTCCTGCTCTCCCTGACCTGGTGTCTTGTCTCTCTATTGAGCCTGTCACACAAATGTCTAGCTCTTCAGTGCTGTGACAGGCAACCCTTTTCTGCATCTCTTTGCCCCTCTGTATTCTGCCCTCCACTTTGTTGCTGTCGTTGTCATTTCTCCTCACTCCGATTGAAGCAGAGCTGGCAGTTGAGCTGGAGGATATTGACATGGGTCCCTCATCTTTTCCATCTCTCAAGCTTCCTCCATCATCATCGTCTTCGTCCTGATCCCTATTTTCTAAGAATGCGTGTATCTCCTGACACTCCAAGACCTCAAACTCTCTCAGCTGAGGCTCCATACATTGTTGCTCAGAGCCCCAGATGACCAGTTTGTCCGGGGAGTCAGTCTGAGAAACCAGAGGAGGGATGGAGCTTGTACTGTACGCTGTGTCCTCCATCAGTCCTTCCCCTTCCTGATCACCAGCTGAGGACAATCGATTGGCATTATTATCCCCATCAGGGAACTGAATTTGGGTTTTGTTGCCAATCTTCTCTCCTCTTTCAACATTGACCCTTATGCCCTGGAAGCCAGTTGGGAAGCTCATATCGAATCAATTCTATCAAAAGGCTCAAAGACACCTGCAGGGTTCTGAGGCCATCTATGGACTTATAAATGTTTCCTCTCTCCACGTCTCTCCTCTTCAGGGTCTGTGTTATAATGGTCCTTCAACTGATTATTCCAAGGACGAAATGTCATCTCATAAAATCTTTTTCACTTCAGCTCCCCACTTATGTTACATTAACTGTGAGTTAACAAAGCTGTCTTTGATGGTTCTTCAGGGAGGCAGAGGTCAGTGCAATCTGAAAGAAAAGATAGGAGAGGAGTCAGTAAAAAGGGAGACAAGTATGTCTGAAATAAAGCCCCTTGTCCTTTTGTTTCTGTTGCTCCCATTGAGACACTTTAAGTGTTTCCTATTTAGTCTGATCTAGGTCACAGCAGCTGTGGAGATCAGCTTTGTGTTTATTTGTGACCACTGCCCACGGGTAGCTACTTAAAACTGAACAGAATTGAATTCCAAATGGGATAAAAAGAAACTAGATGTATATCAGGATGTGATAATCTGGTTTAAGACTGTCATTATACCATTTTTTAACTTAGGTACAATACAAGCAAAAATTAGGCAATAGTAGTCTTTACATGGTGTTATCATGGAAAGACTAGACACCCAGTATTGGGTAATAATTTAGATTTCTTATTACCAAAAATGCAGGCCAACTCCTGAACCTTGTCTAAATTGTACAAATACCCCAACCATGCATTGTGCAACTTATACAGCGCTCTCTCTTACACTCACAGTAGTTTTATAGTAAATATAACTGAATATAAAATATATGTTTTTGACGTTTTTTTCTTTACATGTTTTATGCACATGATTATGTAAATTAAGTCTCATATGAACATTTCATGTTGTTCTTTTCTCCAGTTTGTGCTCTCTTGTCTATAAATTCTTGTTTGAATGAAAGCTGACTATTGTTTCCAAAGGGCCCATACTGTTAAAAAAAATACTATTTGAGTAAGAGTACCAAAATAACATGTTAGTGAAAATGTAAATATTCACAAAGGTTTTCCTCATTAAGAAGAATTTGGTACGTGAACACAACCTCACGATCAAAAGAGGACAAAGCTGGATCCCTAAAGAAGAAAGACTGTGCACCCGCTGCAGCCAACAGGAAGTGAAAACAGAGCTGCACTTTACACAAGAAATAACAACTTTCTATATGATGATAGAGTGGTGCAGGAAGGAGTCCTACAACGCAGAAGTGAGTTAGCATTTTAGCACTTCCAGTTCCCTCGTCTGAAAGTCTATGGAATTTTTGAATGAGTTTTTGGTTAAATGCCTGATATAAGGTCTGTGGTGAACACAAGCTCAAGAGAGTTTAACATTTTATCCTACAACATAAAATATATCTGAAACTTACCCCACCTTTGAATTGTGTATCATTTCACATCTAAATAGAGGCAGTTGCTAAAAGACAGCTAACAAGGATGACAGCGTTTGTTGGGAAGACTATACATCATCATCTGAAGGGCAGCGACTGAGCCTACCGTTCAGATGTATCCCCAGGTGATGACGTTAAATTCAGTTATTGTTGTTCAATGTAGCATGATGTTAGCTTTTTACTTTCTGCAGTTAGATTAAAGAAGCAGATATGATGCTTATATTATCAATTTATGAAGATTATCTTATGAACAAAACGAGCAAATTTCATAAACTTTTATTGGACACAGATCTTATTTTCAGCAATACTCCAAAAACCCATTGAAAAATCCCAAAGGCTCGATGCCGAGGGAACCCATGCAACGCTTACTTCTGGGTTTGCCTACAAAATTACTACTATTAGTATTACCATAAATTTGTTTACATTGCTTTGGAAATAAAATTGATGATTTTCATGCCAATGAAACCTGTTGAACTATATCGAACTAGAGAAGGATGTCCAACACATCTGCCAAGATACACCTGAGCAAACAATAATGAGCATGCAGGATGATAAATGGAGGCATTCATAATAATAGGTTATTATAGTTTGTCATGTGATATTGTAACACGTTACAGAAAGTATTAAAGGATTGAACATTTTGACAGTCTTAATCTGTGTTTCTTATCCATGCATTTTGTTCCATGCATCCTAAACAAACATCTATTCTAAAACAAATGCGATCTTTACTTTAATACTAGGGTTAAATGTGATTTGACCAGTGGATAAGTCAACTCAGGGGAAACTAATGCACACATTGTAATCCAAGAGAGTAATACAACATCGATAATTGGAATGTAATTATAAAATTATCATGGATGTTGAGGTCAGGGAGATAGCCGGTACATGTGGAGAGAAGCTGAGGATAGCTGAGGCTACAGTCTGCTTCTGTATAAGTGGAGAAACAACCCCTGGGACATCTGAAGACAGGCGAGAAGGAAGAGATGGAAGGATGTGAAGTGTTTGGTAATGAGGGTTTTTGCTCAAGAGACACTGGAGAAAAGACAGCAGAATGAGGATAAGGGAAAACATCTGCGGTGTAAGACTGTTCAGTGTTGGCGTTACAGGATAAACAGCATAAGTAAACAGCATCTCCATCCATTTAATATTGCTGGGTTAAAATGATCTGACATGGGTCAATCAAACAATGACCTACTAGAACAATTTTATATAGAAAATAAGTGTTTAAACCTGGTGGTAGTGGTATGGGTATTGTATCTAACATTAACCATAGGAAGAAAACCACCAAACAGTGGTCAGTTAACCTCACAGGAACAAAAAATACTACCAATTATGTTTTTACAGTGTTAATAAGCTCATGTGTAGGCATGTTCCCAACATGAAAACTGTAAATTATGTGTGGGTGTTGTAATAAGCAAGGAGTAAAAACAGCAGCTCTGGATTGATAAATCCATACTGTAGGTCTTATCACTACAGGGAGTTAATGCTCTTCTCTCTCTACACGTCTTCTCCAACATGCCATATGGCTGATTGAACCAATGCCACAGTTTGATCACACACAGCAACCCCACATCCTGCCATATTTAAAAGTAGCATCCTGCAGGATGTACAGAAAAACGGAGAAATAATTGTCGTATCCCTCCGACAATTTCAAAGTAACCGGCTGTATTTGGTGTCATGTACAGTCAATAGATGAGCAGATGGCAGGGAGGGCAAACGTCTGGCAGCTTTGTCACATCATGTCAGGGCAGGACAGTTTTATCACAGCAGTATTACAAAAAAACCCCAACAAACCAATAAACAGCAGCATAACGACAAACTGAAGAGAACTAGTGACTATGACAACAAGACATGACTTATGTTTGTGCTCTCAGGGGAAAGATTTCTCTCCCATTTTCAATCCCTTCATAATTATGCAAGAGCTCAAAGACAAATCATAAGCATTAGAAACACAGAGTTCACTTAGTATTATTTACCAGCAAGGAGAACTCCATTTACTTACATGTTTGATATAACAAAGGCTATTTCTTTGATAGTTTTCCTCACAAAACACCTATGGACTGAAGGGCTGTAAAAATTGATGTTAAAGATGCACCTTTAATATCTATTTGTTCATCTAAAAAGCTGGCTACCTCCTATATACATGTGCAACTATTATACCTGTATAAACTGCAGCGACACATATTCCAATGACCCTGGCACACTGCCACCTGACAGGACTGAACATTCTTAGGTTGCACAATACACATTTTTCCAGACCAAATACAAGAAGGAGTAGTAACATTTAGGTTCTCTCTGATACTGAGTACAAATAAAAGTACTTAATAATACATTAAATAAGGATGTTCCCAGGTGTCTATTTCTCTAATCCACTAAATGCCTATATAAGGTGCATTAAACAGACTGGTCTAAAGAGAAGAAAATACTTAGAAAACAGTCAAATTCATCACAGGGCTATTGTGTCAGCAGGTTTGATGTGAGCACAATATACTGAGTAGTGTGTGGCTAAAATTAGCAGCTAGCTCAGCCAGCATTCATTCCTCTTTGTAGATTAGTATGATGGTTACTCATCACTTCACTTTTACATGAATATAACCCAAAATAGCCTACATACAACTTTCTTTCCATTTTCTTGAATTAAAAAAAAAACAAAAGAAAAAAAAAAGGTTTTACCATACTGTTCCTACAACATGCTATCTGCTAAGTGCTGGAGGAAAGCTCTGACAGGAAGGCAGCAGCTGTTGAAGCTACAGCGGTGAGAGGCTTCACTACAACTTTAAAAGTGCTTTACAGTGGGAGTCCAGGACTGTGTTGATAAAAATTAGGGTAATTGGTTTAACTGGCTCATAAATCTAGCACCTGCTAATTAAATGTGCAACATTGTTGGTGTTTATATGCTGGGTTTTGGCTATTACAAAAACAGGTCACGTATTTTATCCCTTAATACAAATTTATATTTGTCTAAGAGGTCCCCAAAACATACCTGATAAGGTTTTTGCTAAAACACAATCCATTATTCAATTTTTGCATGTCTAAAAAAAATCCTCTGTTTCAACCCTTCTAAGAATGAGCCGTTTCTGTGTCTGTAGCTTTAAATGTTAATGAGCTGTCTTGCTCCTCCCCTGACTCCAACCCTCTCAGGGAATGCATGTGGCCAACTGAACCTGGGGGCGGTGCTAACTCCCCACATGACATCATAAGGGGAAAATCTTAGAACGGCTTGTTTCAGCACCAAGCGGCAACCTCCAGTCCTGAAAAATGAAGCCAATGCAGAAGTGCAAAAAAATGCAATGCAACGAGTGTCCACGTGAGGCTGGCTGCAGGAACACCGGAAGTCCCGTCTGGACACCTGTTGAACAGCCAGTTTTACACTAGAAATAAACTGGTTTACAGCCTGGTTCAAAAAACCGAACGTGTCTCATTAGCTAATGTCTTCATGTGCTCTCACTGTACCGAGGGTGAATTTTATTGTACCTCAATTGTTTAGATCAGTGGTTTTTAAAGTGTGAGGCAGGCCTCCCCTGGGGGGGCGCCACAGAGCTTTACGGGGAGGTGCAGAACCATAAACTACAAAAAAGGTGATTTGCTTTGCTAATCTCTGCTGTGCATGGAGCAAAATGGATAAACTTATAGTTACTATCGGAACTATGCTATAGAGCCGTGTTACTCAACCAAAGAGCCAAATTATTGAAAATACCTTTACAAGAGCCACAATCTAAGAGGTAAAAAGAGGCAAAAACAGCTTGAAGTAGCAATAAAAATAGGTTAAAGGTGGCAAAAATGGTCAAAAAGCAGCAAAAAGTGGGTGAAAAGGGGGAGAAAAAGTGGGAAAATGGTCAGAAAGTAGCAGAAATGGGTGAGAAGTGACAAAAAAATGAGTGGAAAGTGACTTAAATAGGCAAAAAGCAGTCAAGAGTGGAAAAAATGGGCAAAAAAGAGAAAACAAGTGGTATTTAATGGCAAAGGGTAGTTTAAATTGACAAAAAGTGGCAAAAATGGGATAAAACTGGCAAAACTTGGGAAAAAGTGGCAAAAAGAGGTCACAAAGATGAGCAAAAAAATTGGAAAAAAGGGATATTTAATGATAAAAGGTAGCTTAAAGGGGCAAAAAGATGAAAAAAGGCAAAAATGGGAAAAAAGTGGAAAAAATGGGGAAAAGAAGCAAAAAGAAGTTGTAAAATGGCCCAAAAAATATGAAAAAGGGTATTTAATGGCATTTTAACTGAATAAAAAGGAAAGGCAGATGCGTTAGCCTCCAGTGATTGATTGATTTCAACCTCTGTGTTTTTAACTATTTTTCATCATGAGCCTCGACTATGAGCTACGTGCTCTTCCACCAGTCCAAAGAGGAACTTCTACAGATGGAGACTCATCAGAAAGGCAGATGGGAGAAAACTTCAATATAAACTTGTGCACAGGAGAGATCCTGACTTACCTGGTGGGGCTGGTGGAAACTGAGCCTATGTCGACGAGAGCTACTATTGTCATGAGTGGGCATTAGTTACAACATTTCTTCAGGACGTTTGTGATTTAGAACAGCAACTTATGGATGCCTGCAGCCTGCATCACTCCCCATCCAGAGTTTTCTGCCTTACAGAACACTGGTGTTTCATGGACTTTCTTCAACTATTTGAAGATAAATTGGAATTTACTTGTGTCATCCAAGTAAGTTTATAGCTATGACAATTCTTTTTAATGGCTGATAATTAGTCAAGCTTTGCTCAACATGTAACCTTGCAAAGCAGATAGATTCCCATCTGAACTGTTTGGGCCCGGTTAGAAAGTGACAGGACTAATGGGGGGGGCAGTACTTTTGGGCGCGGCAGAGTCGTGACGTAAGCAATCAGCGAGAAGAGGCTAGCAAAATTACGGCAGAAGACATTAGCGTAGATGCTGCAAAAGCGTAAGTTTTATCAGAACTTGATGACATTACTTTGTTAAAAGAAGAGAACAGCATTGAGTTGTTTTCAAAAACGACACAAGTCGTGTACTGACATGTCTACAGTTGCCATGATTGGTGTTATGCAGCTCTCTACAGAGTTTAGCTTACTCGTCAGTAGGGGCACACCTCGGTTTGGGGCTACGACGTCATGTGTTTTGCTGCTCTGATAGGCCCAGAAAGATTTGACGGACAGAATGTTCATCCAATCACCCTGCAAGTTTTTTTTCAAAGGCTCTGCCCTTTCCCAAACGCTGTGTATGGAAGGTTTTCCAGATGGCTGTGTAACACATCCATCTGGCGTGTCAAGTTACTCAACATGTTTACTTTATGAAAACATTTTTCCAGCTGTTTAAGTGGTAAACAGCTGAAATAACAAATTTTAGATACGTTTGTTGTTGTTTCCTCTGACAAAGCCAACAGACCGAAACAGCTGTTCAGATACACTGAGGCGGAAGAGAACATAGATGTTAGCTGAAGTTTGCATTGCAAAATAGTACCAAACACAGAGGCTTTCTGGGTGCAAAATAAAATGCTTCCAAAATTTTCAATAGTGTACAATCGAGATAGCATTGTTTTTTGGCCCATTTTAAACTGGCTAAATTGCGCAGAGAATCTGTACCCATTTGCTATGCTGAATGCCTCCTGTTTAAAAAGGCAGTGCTCACTGAAATTACTGGAGGCTAATGGAATAGCTATTGCCAAGTACTTCATACAACCCCACTTAAAATAAACAGAAAAATCCCCTTACTGGGAGACCTGACAAAGCCCGACTTTTACGAATTTGCATCATGATGTTGCTATTTCAGCAATTTTAATTTACCCATATGTTAAGAAAATCACACTACAATTAGTTTCATTTTTGGGCTTATATAACTGAAGTAAGCATGAGTAAAGCTGCTGTATTTTAGGGACAGTCTACTCTGGAGACGAGCCTCATCAGATGAATGGCACTACTCTGGGGCTTAGAGAAATGACAGCCTTTACTCTGCAGTCTTAAATGCCACAGAAAAGGAAGTCTTACCTGGAAGTAATTTAATGCTAATTCTTGGCTTCACCAAAATTATTCACTTCCATCTCGAGAAAGCATTTATCAGATGATGATTGCTGTTGGGATCTGAGACTGCAAAATTATAAATGTAGTTTTACTACTGCACTATTGGCTAGCAGGACTGTGAGGCCACATAGTGAAAATAGATGGTACCAAAGAAGCAATGTGGCACATGGACTTCAAACAAGACATAAATATTTTTTTCTCTCTGGCAGACCTCGAGCAAAAGACTGCATCTTAAAAACACCCCACAAATAACATTTAGGATTTAACAGTAATTTTTCAACCATATTCTAACAGGTAATGCAGCATCTAGTCATCTGTGTAGACAGCGACTGTTGTATTTTTAGACCTAGACAGTAATTATGTGGTCAAACACGCATCTCCAAGCCATCTCACTGAATATTTGAATGGTTTTCAAAGTTCAAACAAAACACCCACCATCTAATTATATGTGCAGCAGGGGAGTGTGTGTTCTCATTAGCAGGTGCCTTCTCTGAGTGTCCTGTGGCAGTAATATCAGTGAACTGAGTGAACTGCTTAGATGGCAGCTCTTGTTGCCTGTGGCCTGACTGATGCAACTCAAATGTGTGCAGAGGTACATTTGGCCCAGCTGCATGGTAGGGGAAGCATTCATGGATTGGATTTGTATTCCTTAAGGTTGTCTAAAAAGAAAAAAAAAAGTGTTTTCCTGAGTAGTCTCTAACAGAAAATGTTTTTGAAGGACAATTGGGCAACTTCCTGAGAATCTGATACTTAAATCTTTATACAGACTAAAATACATTTCTCACCGTGTTATACAATTCTAAGGTAAAGGTCAGATATTGGAGAAAAAATACTATTTTATTTGCTCAAAAACAGAGGAAAGCATTCATTGTGGTAGACAAATACACAAACAACATGTAGAATATTCCAAACACTGCCTTCCCTCTGTGCAGACAGCTAATATTTACCCCTAGCTGGTGTACACAATCAAGTAATTAGCTAATTAGCCAGAGCACATACAGACAGAATTCAAAGAGGCAGAGGATGGAGAGAGGGATGGGGGAGAGTAAGAGACAGAGACTTGCATTAGAGAGTGAGAGAATTCTCTGATAGGACATGGTGGCAGATCGATTACGGCACTGATGTAGCACTGGGGGTTGTGCTGATGACAGCAGTCTTGGGAGGCTGAGCGCTAAGCTTGGTCACAGTGGCTGAACCAGAATAAGCTGCACATCACCTCACAGCGAGGCAGACAAAACTAATCTGGAAGAAAAGCCTAAACATGGTATGACAGAGAACAAAAAGAAACCTGCCTGACAGTGAATTAAAAGGCCAGTTGTGATGATAAAAAGGCATTATAGATTAGGTGTACTATGGTTTGCTTCAGAAGCCACGCATCTGAGGAACGGAACTTGACAGGTTTTCCCAGCTGTCGCACTCCCTTACGCTGATGACACACCGCTAAAAGTGAAAAGAACCACTAGAGTGCATGAAGCGGGGCTGCTACTGGTGAGGGGCTGAATTGAAGTTCCCTATGACTGGACTATGAATTATGCAATCACAAAAGTAACAAATGTAGAAAACATCTTTGATCTCTTTCTTTTTGAGCAGAGAAATTATTGAAAATTGAGGGTGGGCATGCTGGGAGAATTTTTGCTATGCTAGTTTTTTATGCACAGCAGGAATTGGAGCAAATCCACTTTACACAGTTTTATTTCTATCTTACTGCAATGTTGAGTAACATTCCTTTTAAAAATAACTTGTGACTTCACAATGAGACCTTAGATTTTGTTTGGAATGTGTTTTTAGTTTCTCCCACTTATTTGGGATAAGAAGAGCCTGATAAGAGACAGACAGGGGAGTCATTTTGATGATGGACCACAAAGACTTATTAAGGCCAAGCATCAATATTTACAAACATTTTTACAAAATCCACATGAATTCCCAAAATTTAAAGAAATAACCTAAAACACCATTAATAGTTCTAAACATATTTTAAAGAATCCCATAAAAAGTGTTTGAATGTAGAGGTATGACAATCCTTTAAGCCCTTATATCTGATGAATCGAGGCTGAGACAAACCGGGTGTTTTTAGTACTGTTCATTTACTGCTCCCCAAATCCAGTGTGCAATAACACTAGTTTTAATCCAAATATTTCACCATCACAAATGAACATTTCAACAACACCAGCAGTTTCAGTGCTCAAAAACTACGAACCTTCCAGGTGTAACCCAACCTTGCAAAGCAGATGGATACGCCTGTGTCCGTGTTTCTCACTGGCGAATCCATAATGCAAAGCTCCCGTCTGAACAGTTTGGGCCCAGTTAGACAGTGACAGGAACAATCAGCGTCAAGGGGCAGTACTTGGGTGCAGTAGAGTCGTGACATGAGCAAGCAGCAACAAGAGGCTGGTGCAATAATGGCGGAAGAGATTAGCGTGGATGCTGATAAAGCGCCAGTTTTATCAGAACTTGATGACATTTCTTCATTAAAAGTAGAACAAAGAACAGCAGTGAGTTGTTTTGATTTCGAAAATGACAAAAGTCCTGTACTGACATGTCTACAGTCGCTACGGTTTGCGTTATGCTGTTCTCTATGGAGTTTATTCCTTCGGTAGGGGCGCACCTCGGTAGCAGTTACATCACGTGTTTTGTTGCTCTGATTGGCCCATAAAGATGTGACAGACAGTATGTTCATCCAATCACCCTCCGAGATTTTTTCAAAGGCTCTGCCCTTTCCAAAACACTGTCTATGAGAGGTTTACCAAATGGCTGTGTAACACATCCATCTGGCGTGTCAGGTTAGGTGAAACCCTATCTAAGATAAAGACTGGTTCCAATTTATATAAACCAATCCCCACTGGTTCCTAAAAAATGCAAATCTTATAGTAAATTGTTCCAAGTATTTATTGTCCAGATGGCATGCAGTCTTCTGCATGTCTGTGTTTGAATGCACTGACTCTTCAGCCTAGGAGTGGCACATGTGATGTATCCTTACATGTCATGTATCCCTGACCTCTCTTTATTGTGTGAACATCTGAAAGCAAGCTGGGGAAAGTGTAGAGTTTTAGGCACACCTGTTTCAATGGAAACAGGGTCCTGAATTTAACATTTCATTTAAGATAAGATAAGATATAGCCTACTTTATTGTCCCCGAGGGGAAATTTGTCTTGGGCAGTAGTGCAATGTACACAGCCCAAAACATACGCTGACTTGCAAACATCAAGATTTAAGAATATAAGTACAGAGTCTGAAAATACTATATAAAAGGCCTAAGAGCATCAGACATCGTAAGAGTTAATATAATGAATACTAACAACTCCAACTTCCATACTCCAAAAAAGCACCAAATATACACACAATAAAAGGGTATTACACACTACCAGCTAGACTACCTACCACACAGAGTGCTCACATGCAAGCAGGTGCCAGGTAAGTATAGCACTTATCAATACAATTGAATTAAAGAGCTAAAGTGTTACGATACTTGTTGGAACAAAAAAGGAATCAGAGACTGCCAGAATAGCGGATTCCGGATACAATCTTCACTTTTAGTGTGCCAGCTGACAAACACAAAATGCATGCATCTCTGGTAATACACCTGGAGAGTGTATTACTTGGGACATCCATAGTGCTACCAGAGGCTCATTGCAACCATACTACCAGCTGGTACGGCACCCTACTGCACTTACTTGCCTCATCCACCCCTAACTCCTCCCTTAAGGTGTGAACTTTCCAATAAATTATTTTCTCATGCCCCTGGTAATGTTCAAGGACATTCAGATCATGACATGCATTGTGTTGTCTTTTCCATCCAGGCAGCTTACTCACCATATCTACTCCTTACTTAAGCCTCAATTTTTGGCCCAAACATGCCGAAAACTTCTGTGCAGGACTACATGTGTGTGTGAGTATTTTCAAAACTGAAGGCTACGCTTACAGTGCAGGTCTTAATGCTTAGTTCTGATCTTTTGTCAGGTCTGATTTTTTTGTTTGGTTGTTCACACTGCAGTTGAATCCAGATGATCAGATATGTATCTGATTTAGTACCACATATGAAAGTGGCCTCAATGGGATATGGAAAAATCTGATTTGAAGTGACTCGTGCTGTCTACACAATCAGAAAAAAATCAGATATGAGTCACATATGAGCAAAAAAATTAGACTTGGGTCTTTTTTTCCCCAAAACAAGTTACGAGCTATGATGGTGGGAGGTTGGTGAATGCTCTAAAGCAGTGATCATCAACTAGCGGCCCGGGGGCCACATCAGGCCCCCCACATCTTCCCATTTGGCCCCCAGAACATTTTCAAATTCAGAACATGTGCATAGGAAAAATATTGTGGTATTTCAGTTACCTTTTTTCCTTCTTCTTCTTCGAATAAACTCCCTGCAGCTATTAAAACAACTCAAAAAAGAACTGAGATTGAAACAGTGTAATCAGGAATGACTTTATGTCTCATCCATTTTTCAGAACTCCACCTCAGCCATTATTAGAAAATATAATGCATGTTAAGCATGCATATATCAGTCCATTAATGATAGAAACTGTTGTTTTCTATGTCAACTCTTGCGTATAAGCATCAAACCCAGTGATGGAAAACATGACAGCCACAAAAACATTCTGCTAAAATATCTCAATCGTCCCCTTGTGGCTGGCTGCGATATAGGGACTGATGTCCCTTTTAGAGCCTAAAAATGACATAAATCCAAAGAAAATAAAAATATTTCAACAAAATATGCTATTTAGGGCATGCAGATGGCCTAGTGGTCTACAGCGTTACCCATGGACGCAAGCGGCCAGAGTTCGACTCCGGCCTGTGGCCCTTTGCCACATGTCTCCCCCCACTCTCTTCTGTTTCCAGCTCTATCCACTGTCCTCCTCCTATCAAATGATGGCCCAAAAAGCCCTAAAAATAAAATATTTTTAAAAATCCATACATTTTTAGACCAACTTAAGAATTCATTTAGTTTTATTGAGTCTGGCCCCAAAGGTGCCTGTACAGGAAAATGCTGGCCCTTGTACAAACATAGTTGATGACCCCGGCTCTAAAGGCTAAAACTTTTTTTCTTTATTCTTTTTCTTTTTTTAACTAAAGAAAAAATGGTATCAAATGAAGAGCTATTTTGTGCTCAAGGACCAGCTTTTAATACTGAGTACAGTCAAATGATCCAGTTCTCTAAACAAGCTGGATTTCCCACCCCTGCAAGTGAGGCTGGAAGGACTTTGGGTGTGAGAATGCTGTTAAGATTAGGATTTACTGTACCAATCGGTGCCAGTTTTTTGATGATTTTGGTGCCCCCTATGGGAAAATTGATACCTCTTATCTCTTTGCTGATTTGTGATGTGCAATCAAAAATAAAAATCTTGCACTTTATTTGTCAACTTCCTCACTCATCATGATTCACTGCCACTGGAAACATTAACAATCGATGGTATGATGGCAGACAGTTAATCTCTTTGTCTGACACCAGCAGAGGCTACAGGCACTGAAAATAATAAAGAAAAAAATCAATCTTGGCTCTGATGGTCTTATTTGCTTTGGTGGGTCATAAAAAGACATCAGGATTAATTTTGGATTGTTTGATAACCAGCTATTGTGTCCTCACAGGAGCTTTAAACAAACAAGATAAATATACCTTGCCAGGATATTGAGGTAGAATTAAAATATTTAAATCATGCATGGTTTGGACTTTTTGATGGAATTCAAAGCAAACAGGGAGGTCAAGCTAGATATTCTCCCTGAATATATGCATCTTAAGTTGATCTGGGTTTGAATTTGTAATGAAGGACGGCTTTGTTTCAGCCACTAGTTGAGGTAACGACTCAGTTCAAACTCCACTGGGAGAACGGCAGGGGGTGAAAAATTGAACAATCCTGCTTGGGTTGTCATGGTGATGCCATATCCCTGGGAATAGGAGGATACACGTTCTGACCCCTGCGTCTTCCATCACAGAAAAAGGTCATAGAGAAAGAGACGGGCCGTTGCGAAGGTCAGCTTTAAGCGTGTACACTCACAGCTCCTGCGTGCAACAATTTCAACATGTGAATTCATACTGGTAAACAAAGTCACGGATAAGCACACATGCAGCTTCAGGCACGTAAAGTGAAAATATCCAAGTGAAGCCAGTAATTTTTTTTCCACCGGGTGTCTGCTACTCATCTCAGAGCAATCACATCCCAGCGAGTGGGTAGATCGACACATAGCTGGAGTGATGAGCGCATGGGGGAAGGAGAAGACACTATCTCAGCAGTGATCAAATTCAGTGGAGGGCTGCTGTTAGTGGGCTTCTAACCTACCGAGGGCTGCATTTAACCAGAGAGAGATCCTCTCAGAAGGAAAATGATGAGCTGAGAACAAGCCATGATAAGGGACTCTCTGGAAATGAAGGAGAAATAATACATCTAGAGAGGAGAAATGCCTCCTCATCCTCATTTTGATTCTGAAACTGCGTGGGTGAAAGACTGAGACAGACATGCGTTGGGAGAGATGAGACATGCAGATGGATACAGACAAGAGGAGAGTGCTTACAGGAGAGCTCCAGCTTTCCAATTAGGCTGATGGAAGGTAATATACAGTGTTTGAACCCCTATAGGGCGTGCTGTAGAGGCACTATTCTCATGGAAGCCCAGGAGAGCAGAGTGAAGTAATTATTGAAAATCCCTCACCATATATAATGCTAATGAGCGCTAAATTGCTCCCATTGATGAGAGTCGTTACATATATTTCCATTTATGAATTCCTGCTCTGTAGGTAGTCAATCTCCTGGTAGCAGTAAACTGGGAATATAAAAGCAAGTAAGTGGTCTTTTTTTCTCTAAGGGATCATATAGAAATTAAAAGTATAGAGGCAGAGGAGGTGAAGCAAGGGTCATTGTGTTTTTCCTTTTCCTGACTGAAAAACTGAATTTTCAAGGAGTGCACAGACTGTAAAGCCAGAGCGAAACAAATCATACATATGCTGTATGTATTACTCTTTTTTTCTCTCCATTAAATGAGAATATTTGGATTGTTTTCGCAAGATATATTCATCAGGACAAGATATCTGTTTAGGGTTTCTATTATGACATTCCTGTCCTGCCTCTTTGTTCAGTCATGATTGGTAAAAACTAAATAGATATTGAGTTTTCAGAATTTAATATCTCATTCAAGAGGTGGTGGCGGGTCCTGATTCTAAACCAGTAGAAGCCACTGCTCTAACACTCCTTTGTTTATCCCTGTACTAGTTCTGCAGCATTACACAAGCAAATACGGCTTGAGCATGGATCTACCACTCACCTGCTCAGTTACTAGTATTATTAACAGTTCTGTCACTTAGCTGTATCTTAATTCGGCTAATAAATATGCAAGGACATCCAGAGTACGACCAGTGTTGTGTCAATCCTCCTTATTCAATAGTGCATTCAGACATCTTATTTTCTACATCCATGCCTTACTTTAGCCTCAACTTTTCACCCAAACATGCCTATAAGTTCTGCACAGTACTTTATATGAAAATAAAAATAAACTTTAGGGCATAACCAAGGATTTCATCATTTTTCGTTGTCTTATTCTGAGTATTGTTTTGAAAAGATGGCTGTCTGGAATGAACTTGAGAGAAGTTAAGTGATCTAAGTGACTCCAAGAAATTTGCTCTCTCATATATATTTATCCAGGACTCTAAAGGTCTTTACACACTGGGCCTGTTATTTTTTTGTTTTCCGGATCCATAATCTGAAAAAAACCTCAAGTCCATTGCATTTTTAGTTTCTTTCACTGCGAAAATTTGTAGAATGAGTCAAATTGTTTCATACTGTTTAAAGTGAGCTTTCAGGGTGAGAAAGGGAGAAAGAGACAGGGGGGTAAGTCGGATGAGGGTGAGTGAGCAAGAGAGAATAAAAAGCAGCAGGCGCTGAGCTGAATTATCAATCACCATCTAAATGACTTGGACTAAATGACAGGCTGAAATAGAACCTGTTCTGAAAAAGATAATGACGGATGATAATTTTCGCATCAGTGTGCAAACATGATTACAACAACATGAGCTCAGTTTTTTAACTATGGAAAAATTTCAACGAAAAAAACAAATCAATGTCCAAAGGCCTTTACACCTTTGTATACTGTCTGTGTTATATTACCTGCATGTAGTTTTTTTTTGGGGTCAGGCTGACCACACCAGAAGATTTTCAAATCTTAAATGACTTTAAAAACATGGGAGATCACAAACATACGGACGGTTTCAAACAACTTTTTTTTATCCTAAAATCCTTCAAACACAAACCCAAGACCAAAAGGCCAGTCTGCACACCTGCCAGCTGTAGGAACAGTTTCTCAAGAATGCACACACAGTTCTCCCAGAATAATGTGATCAAACAGGACTCCAGAGGTAAAACAAACACAGAGGGCAATCAAAATCCTCAGCTTGGTATACTAGCATGCTTTAAGGTTGCAGTAAAATAAAAAATAAAAAACAAGGAAAAGAATATTGGTTAAATCCTGGCAGAGATAAAGGTATAGTTGTATTAATGTTTGTTAGAGGTAAAACTCTGCAACATCTGGTTTGTGATGCTGCCAGGTCTGTTCGCTCTCATTGACTGGGGTAAGTACTCCATCAGAGGCACTTCAACCTCAAATTGTAAATATCAGACATTCAATATTTACACATAGAGGTCAGGGAGCAAGGAAATAATTATTTTGATATCACACTCTTGAGGATTGCTTAGACAAATAATTGATTTTGACAAGCCTCGACTTGGGACAGGAGGCATCAGGAGAAGCAAACCTGGCCTGAAGACAGGCTTAAAATAGTGAAGTGTGAGGACAGTCGAACTCTTTTTTTTTTTTTTAATTCTTTAACCAGTTTTCACATAAAAACACTATACCAACCTCACAACAGACAATCCTTTAAAGCTGACAAGAAGCAGCAGGACCAGTCCAAAGAGAGCATGTGTCAAAGCTCAAAATATCAGTTTCAGTATCCATTTAGGTTCTTGTTCAGGGGCTTGTTGAAAATGCCAGGAAGGATCCCAGCACTTTATTAAATTCATTTTCAAAACCACTCAACATACCTACATTTTTTTCAAGCTTAAGGCTGATCAATACTATAGTACTGTGCTGAACTATTAGGAATGTGTGGGCCAAAAAATTGAGGCTAAAGTAAGGCAAAGATGTGGAGGACTGACACAACCCCAGTCATGATCTGGATGGCCTTGTATATTACTATAACCTGACATGCCAGTTAGATGTGTGAAACACATCGAACTGGAAAACCGTGGCGACTATAGACATGTCAAAACACAACTTTTGTCATTTTTGAAAAGAAAACAACTCACTGCTGTTCTTTGTTCTTCTTTTAACAAAGAAATGTCATCAAGTTCTGATAAAACTGGCACTTTAGCAGCATCCACGCTAACGTCTTCCACCATAACACCACCGGCCTCTTGTTGCTGCTTGCTTACGTCCCGACTCTGCTGCGCCCAAAAGTACTGCCCCTCAATGCTGATTGGTCCTGTCACTTTCTAACCGGGCCCAAACGGTTCAGAAGGGAGCTTTGCAAGATTGATTCGCCAGTAAGAAACACAGAAGTGGGCTTATCCATCAGCTTTGCAAGGTTAATATTACTAGGGGCATTGGAAAATAATCTGTTGAAAAAATACCCAAGTCCACACCTTTAGGGCAGAGTCAGGGGTGGCTGTGGTAAGCATGGCCTAAAGTACTGTCCAGGCAGGTGGAAAGGTTGCCACATGCCCCTTGTTGTGTTGTGGTTGCTCTAAGGGCCCAAAAACCACCGACATATTTCCAGGTGTGAAAGTGCACAGACAAAAGAGATGACTTCGAGCTTGACCTTGGCTGCTGCGCACATTAGTGTTGACACGCGTCAAGCTTGACTCTGCCCCCAACCCCCCTCTTTAGCCCCATGATGAATCCTTAGCACCATCCATGCCTAAAACGAATACACATGACTGCATGTTACTTGTGTTGCTAATACAGTACAGTACAATAGCATTTGAAGTTCTGAAAGCATAGTCACCTTTTAAAAGTTTGCATATTATTGTGCGATATTTAATGGGGGATTTTTTAATCACAATGGAGGGTCCAGAGATCTTGATGGTTCTGAGTTGCATCATACAATTGTGGGATTTGTCATACTGTGCCTACTAGAGAATGAAAACACAAGACATTCTCAAGGGCTGAACTGACAGTCATACTGTGATTCCGTACATCATATTTGTGTGCTGCACAGCCAGACTGGCTGATTTTGCATGTAAATAAAAGGGAAAACAAACCAAAGGAACTAATGTCTTACATTTCTCTCTCACTGACTCCATAAAGTAAAGCCATGCAGGTAGGAAATCCCACACAATAAAGTGTAAATTCTTTTTCCGTGGCAGGGAGTTGGTTTGCCTTTTACGCACATATATTCAGTCCATCACTACAACATAAAGACTGCACATGCAGCACATTATATCCCACAAAGACACAGACACGCATCGCATTCACACACTCTCAGTGCCTTTGTTGTCGGTCCAGCAGCACATGTGGCTATTACAGCAGCCATTTGTCTTTGGCACTTTGCTTTATTCCTCTCCTCCCCCACCAGAGAGCAGACAGGTTTTATAGCTCCCAGGTCCCAGGTCCCAGGGGAACCCCAACGACACTCACACACATGCATAAATCCCCCAGTGCCATCCTTCTTTCATCCATAGATACGTACTTCTGCACAGAATTCCAGCACACTTTAAAAGAAGCTAAAGAGATGGGGGAACACAACTGGGCAGAGCGTTGAAATGTGCGTAACCATAATTTATGACTCCTGAGTGTTCACACATGACATAATTAGATTTAGTGCAGAACTCGCATTAAATGCAATGTAGCACTTATCCTTTAGATTGAATTCCATTCCTTAAATACGGCACACGCCGTGTTTTTGCATGTAATTAATCTCTAATGACATCATCCTTGCATGTCCTTGCACACATTCTCCAGGCTGGATTGTGTTAGAAATGTGCCTGAGAAGGCGTGAACTTGTGAAACCTTCCACAGACATGTGTGGCTCGTGCATATTTGAAATTAAACCTGCAAGTCCTGCACACAAAAGCAGTCATCCTCATGTTTATTTTGCACAAGTATCCCTCTCTTCTTGTACTTTGTATTCACTCAGCACACATTATCCAGCAGGATAAAGCTTAGTGAGGACATCTATTCAGAAATAAGCTAAGCTTAAGTCATCCTTCTCTTCTCCTCCCATCTCAGCGCTGACAGAAATAGCACTGAAATAAGCTAAACACCATTTTCACAGGAGACACAAAAGACACCCTGTAGACAGAATTTCACAAGTGATGATTCACTAAACAGCGCCTGAGAGTGTGTATGTGTGAACTGAAAACACTGCAAAGCAAAGGGATTACCATCATGGAGGAGCAGAGCAGGGAAACATCCAGAAATAGAATCATCCGGTTTCACTTTTATGTAAAGATGAAAAACAAGAGATGCTCCCGATCAACCATCCTCCCTCACATGACAGCATAATAACAACGCCTGATTCAATTAAGCTTCATTCCTGCAGTTCTTCCCATCTTTTTTCTACACAAATACCCCCCCCCCTTTCTGCACTTTAATAACACGGAGCTAATGAGGGCAGGCCAAAATGATCAATCCTATTTTCATCCTTAAAGACGGCTCATCAGCAGGATACAGCTGCCAAAATAATTCCCCTCTGCCTCTCTCTCCTCTCCCAGCAACACTTAGACTCCTTTTGGTGCCCCAGGGGGAGAGTCTGTCAACATGACAGCGGGGACTGTAACAGGATTTCGGCAGGATCACAGGTCAGAGTGGGTGGTCATACCTAACCGAATAAAGGAGGACAGGAAAATCAAATCAACCGCAATAAAGGCTGATTTATTTCCATTATTGAGGATGATTTGCTACCTGGTGTAAAATCTCTAGGAATCACAATATTGCCAATTATTATGGAAAATGAAAAATGGAGGCTGGAGTTTATGCATCCATCCATCAAGATGTCACATGGTATGGTTTCTCTCTTTGTTAGTCAGTCAGCTGACAGTACACGTAGAAAGGAAGCATAGAATGATCAATATAGAGAGTGAAAGTGTCCTGGGATGTGACTATCAGAGATCCTGATCCTTTAACTGTCAATTATGGGTGTTTGTTTCGTAAAGCCATTTTTGCCTTTAATGACCAGGACAGATATGGAAATATCGGGGAAGGCAGGCACCAAGATCAAGAGTGCAATGAGGACTGTAGCCTCTGTATATTTTACCAATGTGCATATTCATTTGAAAAATGCTAATCAAAGGTAAACTGGGTTTTTGTTTAATTTTTGTAGCATGAATTCACTTTTATCATGTTATGCTGGCCTAAAAGGGGAGGAAAAAGTCTGTTAAAGATGTTAAGACTTCTCACTATGTGGCTTGCATTGTACCAGGTTTATCTACAGTCTATTCAACTGTTCTTAAATGTCAAGATGGATCATGGACAGGCTGAATAAGAACATACCACCGCCTGGACTTTACAGAGTTCATTTAATAACAAGCCAAAATGCCTGAGTCTCCCTCAGGCACTTCTTTGGTAAAATGCTGCCTGACCTACATGGAGGTACGTTCTTGCACTAGCTAAGGTAAAGACGATAACACAACAAAATGTTGCTATAATTTTTAGATGTTCAGCACAGATACTTGGATGATAGTGCCCACCTCTAGTACAAGAAACTCATGATACAATGCATATCACAATAATGGCTTCTGGAAATTTGCTTCATTTGTATTTGGTTTTCCAATTTTTACAGACATAACATTAAAGTAAGCCATGAATATACAGTGATCTGCAGAAGTTTTAGGCATGTAGGGCTTTAAAATGAAAATTAAAAATTTATCATGGGGCACCACATTCCACAACCTGGGGCTGGAGAGGGGGGAGAAGGCAGCCAGAGTCAAGCTTGACGGTTTCACACACGTGTCGCTCAGTAGCCAAGGTCAAGCTCAATGGCGTCTCTTTGTCCAGGCCTTTTTAGATCTGGTAATACGCCTGGAGACTGCCGGCAGTTTTTATGGCCCTTCGGACATCCACAGCACAATCAGGGGCTCATGGGAACCCTAAAACCCACCCAGACAGCTGTGCCTACTCACAACATCCACCCCTTACTCTGCTCTAAAGATGTGGACTGTGTTTTTTTTTTAATAGATTCTTTTCCCATGCCTCTGGTAATATGCAAGGACATCCAAAACACAACCATGATTGTGTTGATCCTTCTCCCTGCCCAATGATGCCCTCAGGCAGCTTACTCACCACATCTACGCCTTACTCCAGCCTCAATCTTTGGCCTAAACATGCCTTAAATCTTTATGAAACCTTTCCTCAAAGTAGTTTTTCATCTATTAAGTTTTTTTTTTTGCCTTTGATTCGATAGGAAAGATGTGGAGAGACAGGAAATATAATAATTGTGTTTCGCACAAGTCTGGCTGCTGAGATCTGGATGATTTGGGGACATAGGAAATAGATTTTAAGGTGATAAGAGATTAAAAAGAATTACAATAGTCAAGATGTGAGAAATGAAATCATCAATAACTCTTTTAAGGTCTGGGTATTTCAAATTTCTGAACAGGTTGCCAAAAATGTTTTGGGGGTGGTGGTGGCCATAATGCCAGACGATTCATTGGGGTAGCTACCGGTCAGAGGAACATAAATGAAATTTAATATGGTAATTATGAATGAGGTGACCAAGAGGAAGCATCTATAAGAAGAATAACAGGGGATCAAGAATGGACCCCTGTGGTACACCACAAGTGAGGGGGGTCAGGGGATGAGGAGCACTGTCCTGTAAAACATTGAAAAAAGATTTACCAGATAAATAAGAAAGAAACCAGTTCAGAGCATCTTTAATGCCAAAAAGAGGAGAGAGTAGGGGAAGTCATCCACCAAGCAGTGCCAAGATCAAGATTCAACAGGACAGTCTTGCTGCAGACCGTTCATTTCTGATGGCCTCTCTCATGGACCGTCCATCTGAGATGCCAAATATCTCAGAATGGAAATACTTGGTAAAACTTTTCAAAGAAACATCAAATGAAACTTCTGTTTAGGGTTAGGCTAGGGGTTAAAGTAAGGGTTATGATAACAACATTTAAAAGCTTGACATGCAAAACCTTATTCAACACCAAATAAAACTTGGTGAACAGTCTTCTTACAGGGAAAAGCTTGTCCTTTATGAAAACATTCCAACACATCAAGCATAGCTTATGTAGACTTATTAGCTGCATAAGCTACATAGCTAACAAAGTTATGTAGCTAAATCTAAGCTAAATGCAGCTAAGTTAGCTAATTATCCATGTTACATATGTAACTAAATAAGCTTTAGCTAAGTTTTCAAGGGCTCATAATGCTAAAGCTAACTTAGCTATAATGGAGCTACATAGCTAATGTGGCAAAAGCTAAGCCAACAAAGCAGCTATTTAAGCTACGTAAACAGGTTATTACAGTAGGTACATTATCTTAAGCCATGTGTGCTAATGCTCATGTTGCTCAAGCTAACTTAACCACATGGGTTTGATTAATAATTTTAAATGCATAGCTACGTGGAAATGTTAGCTTTATTAAAGCTAACAAAGCAAAAGTGTGGCAGCGTTTGTGTAACTAATACATAACATGCATAACTTAATCGTGGATTGGACCTTTTCTCTGTTTTATTTAGGAAGTGTTGCTTAGTCTGTCATTTTGCAGCATTGTTATTTTATGAATGTAACTGTCAGACTTTGTTTATGAATAAAGTTTCATAAAAAAGGCATTTTCTAAAACTGTTTGTACTGGAAAATTACAGAACTTCCTTTCTGAGAGATACTGTGTCTCTGATGAATGAACTGTGAGCGGCCTTTAGAGAAGAATGGATGGCAGCCAGGCCCGTCTCGGATTCAAACCAGTGGTCAGTGCACTAAAGACTATAGCGTCTGTAGTTAAGGTTGCACTACTAACTGAGCTATAATGATTCTCTAAGATAGGATTTTAAAACAAAAGATTGTTGTAAATGTTCATATATATCAAGCCTATTGAAACTGTCTATATGCATGTTTAATTTTATTATGAAATGTCATTACATCCCTGAAAGAGTCACTTTTAGACTAGAACATGAGCTTTCACAAGGCATGTAGGGTAACATTTATGAGTGCCACCTCCACAAACTCAAGCAGTGACTGTTGCTGCAGAGACAAAGAGATTGTTTCCAACTGGGAGCTGAAATGTGGCTCTAAAAAAAAAGTGCCACCACTTAGAAAATGTAGAATCTCCTAATCGAGATATTTTCCGTTTCGTTTTTTTTTTCCAGCATGTCTGGAAATGAGTCCTCGCTAAATCGGACTCCGTCCTGGTTCTGCTGCGCTGTGCAGTCTGTGAGGATGGATTGTGCTCAGAATGGACAAAAGGAAGATAAATGTGCAGGAAATGAAAAGAGAAAATGACAACGCGGATGAGATAAATTGAGAAGGAAAGACAAAGAGGAACTGGTAGGGAGATTAGGATGATTATAAAGAACAGATTGCCTCAGCCTGGAGGAGAAAATGAGGAAGAGGAGAAAGACGTGAGCCGTGTGTTTATTGTCTCGTTGAGGCTCAGTTAAAAACACAGTAACAGAGATCCAGGCTGGAGATAGCATGGAGGAGAGGAGAAAAAGAAAGGTTGTGTGACCACGCTGGATGCTGCTTGCACCGCATTGTTATTTGCAAAGCCCCTCCACCCACCCACTCACCCACCCACCCACCCACCACCCTCACTCCTGTCGCAGAGAGAAATATTAACTCTTGCATTGCTGGTGGGGGGGACTTTGCAAGGGGACAAAGAGGAAAGGAGAGTCCAGCTCAGATGCAGAGCAGAGGCAGACAAAGAATTCTCTGTGGGGCCGTAAGTTGGCACATGCTTACCCAAACACACACAGTCAGACAAAGTGGGCAAGGTGAGAGAGAGAGAGAAAGAGTCCAGACAAAGAGAGGCTGAGCTACCCTGGCTGAGTCACTTGTGTTTATTTTAGGAAAATATGATAATAGAAAGAAATAATTCTGCAGAGAGACAGAGTGGGTGGAGATGAATATTGGGGGGGTTTAGTTTGTATTGCAATGTGTGTGCATGTGTAATGTGCAAGTGGCAAACCCCTGAGGTGTGGGGGAGGGACTACTGGCAGAGGATCAGTAAGAGGTGAGGAAAGAAAGGAGCAGGATGAGGGGTTTTTGGGGTGGTGATGATGTGCAGAAAAAATATGGTAATGAGATGAACCAGCATAAATGAAGGGGTAAGAGTGCAGGACGGGGGCAAAGACCTCCTTAAGGAAAAGCTGTACCCACACTCTGACGGATGCGTTTATTTTTGGGAACTTGGCCGAGGCTGAAAAAGAAAGTCAAGATTGGAGAAGTGTCATAAAAAATGAACGACTCACTGAATGTTTCTGAGGCTTTTACAGCCAAGCACTCACAGTCGTGTCCTCATAAAAACTGCTGCCTTCACTTCCACGGTTGGAGTCCATTCATACAGATGCATTCATTTGCTTAATTTGGCTGCAGCTTGCTGACGGACTTAATTTAAAAGATCAAGCCTAGAAAAATACATAAAAAGTGCAAAATCTGTTTGATTGCTTTTAAACTGACAGCTCCAATTCTCAGATGAATGCACACACATGTCAAGAAGGTCTTTCATGTTGGCTCCCCACAGGATAGGGAAAAGTGCGTGCGTGTTTATATATATATGTGTGTGTGTGTGTGTGTATGTGTCATCAGCGGAGGCGTGCCTCTCTGTTCCCCCTCTCGTGTCCTGCCTGTGACTGCAGGGGAGGAGCTACAACAAGCTCATTGCCACCTTCCAGACAAAGGCAGAGAGCGTGGGTTTGAGCGTGATTGTGGACAGTTTTCATTCACTTAAATTAACTCATGCAAATGTGCACCAGAGCTAAATTAAACCTTGTTAAGCCATTGCAAATTGCAGCTCAGGTGAGTGGCTCATTTACCCATCTCTAAATATGCATGTTAAGTTATATTTATGCAAAATGCTCCCAAAAATTTAAATTTTGTTACATTAAAAGATCTCTGGAACAATTGGCATATTTTGTAAAAAATAAATAGAGATAAAGGAAATATAGAAAAAAAAAAACTAAGAAATTGAGAGGCATACTGGCATATTTTCCTGATCTTTCCTCCTCTTCTCTAGTTTCTCCCTCCTCCTCCTCTTCTCTTCTGTCCTATAAAATGACCTTGAAGGTCGCACCGGTGTGCTACGCTCCTGGGCTTTGTGACAAACTGTCTTACCTGCAGAAACAACACACACATACATACCTCCTGCATCTTAAGACTTGCACGCACACAAAACACACACAAACAAACGCACACACTGTGCAACTACAAGTGGGTTTCCTGGCAGAGATCTGCTGAATTGATCGTTGTTCAGACTTTGCAGAGGTCAGATGTAATGAATCAATCACACATGCATCAGCATCAGGAACAAGCCAAGGCCACGGGCTCTGCTGCCCTGCTTTGATGCCGTGTCAGCCTGCACATCAGCATGACTGCGAGGGATTGGCAAGATTTAGCAAAATGGACTGCAAGATCCATAGTTGTGGGAAGTCTGTGATAGTGGGATCGACTGTGGCGGCAGACAATTCCAATACAAAACAGGCGATTGACACATATTTCAATGCACTTCCCAGTATGTAGTAATCTAGCTCCCATGTGGCTGGGCAGTGCAGCTGTATATGGAGGAAGAAATCTGAGAGGTGATGCACCCTAACAAAGATGTAAAAGCAGCCCCCCTGCACAGTCTCAAGGACAACTTGATCATCAGATGCCGATCAATCAGGACAGGAGACAGCTGAGCGTGAAAGACATGCCCTCAATCTGCTCACCTTTATCCATTCATCCACAACCATTCCTCCTTCCCTCTACACCCACCCGCAGAGGCAACATAAAGGTGAAGCTGAGGACATGGGGAAAGCACATAAAAATAGTCAGTGTCTGATTAAGACTCCTTAAAATCAAAAGGGGAGATCTTTGCAAGGGCAGGAGGTGTGTTTTGCAAGATGGTACATGTGCAATGCAAAAGGTCTCCAAACAGCATTTTCACATTCTTTAGAAAAAGCCCAAACTTAGAAGAAACAAGTCTGATAAGGCACTTAAACACTGTTATGAGGATGCTTTGGCATTCTCAAAAGGAAAAGTGTCTGTAAAAGTCTGGCAATCTAACTTTTGTTTCCATAACTTGATGCAAATAAAAGAATTTGCACACATTTTTGCATTAAATGTGACGATTCTATAACTAATGGCTTAAATATTAATTTTAAAGAAATAAAAAGTGTCTCTGTTGTCACCTTTAAGTGTAGTGGATCATAGCAGGAGTCAGCCCTAAAGCCTGGATAATCTATGTCTCATCATTAGCATCACCCATAGAGACCTGACCTGCTCCATCCATCACACCAACCTGCTCCTCACAGTCTGACCTCACTCCCTCTCTCCAACATACCTCCAGCCTACTGCTCCACTTACAGCGCGAGCCTGTTACATACCGCACTTTTGTTGAGCAGAAACAGGCGCCGAAATGTCGTAAAACCCCTCCAAACTGCACTGCAAAACAACACCGTCACATGCGCGCGAACCGAGCCAGAAGCTAAGACCCCAAACAAGGAGCAGAATACGTGTTGCACTTCTTAAATCCAACCCTTGCCTCGTTAGGAAAAGAAACGTCTTGTCATTAGTGCGTCTTACCTCGAGGTTTCTCTGGTGTTGATTCATTCAACAATAAAGGAGTTGAAGCACGAGCGCGTCTTTTCCCTCCCTCCCTCTCTCTCTGGATGGTAGAAACAGAGTGAGGAGAGAAAGAGGGATGCTGCGGACAGGAGGAGAAGGAGGAGGAGGAGGAGGAGCGGTGCTGATGCTGCAGCCGACACCTGGCAGAGCATCCCTCTATTTAGGCGCGCGAGCTCTGCTTACTCTCAACACTCTGGCGCCCTCTGCTGGCACACACGAGAAATGTGATGAAGCGGCTATCAATGCAAAGAAGCGGGGTTTTTCCATAACAGGAGACTGGATTGTGTTAAGCTTGATCTATTTACAGGAGTGAAGCAAGAAACATTAAAAGACTCAAAGTGGACAAGCAGGTATGAATAACAAATAAATGTAACATCTAAAGTTTAGCTTAAATGTTTGATATGTGCACTTTCAAGTCCAATTTTTGTGTGAAATTTTGTTTGCAGGAAATCATCAATAGTCTGGTATTAGCCCCTAAGTATCCCAAATTTGGTGGTCCCTGATGCCGCCAGCAGATGGAGCCAAAGTAGTGAAATCAATTATTCCACATACTTACAGAAGTGATCTCTTATTTCAGGGGTGTCCAAGCTTTTTCCAATGAGGCTCACAAACATAAATATATAGGGATGGTGGGACAACTTTCATAAACCTCACCTTGAGTATGCTAAAGTTAGTAAAACCATTCAAATGTAGGTTAAGATATGCTTGTGATAAATGGCTGACAAGGCAAATTCTAAGGATTTTGGGGAGTCCAATCAGATCTTTTTTTTTTTTATGATTTATTTTTGGGATTTTTCATGCCTTTATTTGATAGAGGAAAGACAGTGGATAGATTCGGAAACAGGGAAGAGAGTGGGGAGAGACATGCGGTAAAGGGCCACAGGCTGGAATTGAACCCCAGGCCGCCCGTGCACATGGGTAGCACCCCAAACCACTTGACCATCTGCGCTCCCAGGAGGCCAATCAGATTTCAGGGGGCTTTGGGCAGCCTTAGGTTATCAATATCTCTGCCCTGGAATGTTGTTGGTACTGCTTTTTGCTAATCCATCAGGGTGTTATGAATCACTTGTTTTAGTTGCAGGTGAAAGAGGGCTGGCGTCCCTTGCATCTAGAGCCTTGAGGTTTGTGCCCCCACACCCTCAAACCACATCGCATGTAAACACCTACAAATAAAAGCTCCATGTAGGGGGCATATTCCTGACAGATGAGTACTACCCCTACGCACTAGTGCTCTCTGATAACAGCTGTAAGACAAGCTGCACGTCACATGAAGTTGGGTGGGCCGCATTAGGCCCCCTGGCCATAGTTTGGACACACTTGCTCTGTTTCTTTGATAGAAACAGTTACACATCAGCCTTTTAACAGGGACATAGAGGCCTTATGGTGGCCTTTAACGATTATGGGATACCAGCTTTGGTACTAAAGAGACCTCAGGAAAAGAACAATATATCTATCCTATCTCCTATCCCCCTTTCGAAGAATATCACTCAGAACTTCTGGATATACAAAATGTTAAGCAAGCAGTACTTGCCCACCACCACCTCTTACAAGAGTCATAAACCATAGCTCCAAGGCTCACTCCCAATGTAGTCCTTATTCCTACCACTTAAAGGGATATTTCAGTATTTTTAAATTTGGGCGGTATAAGGTACTTGGCAATAGCAGTGGCATAACCTCCAGGGATTTCAGTAATCGGTGCCCCTTTAAGACTCACTAATCGTTCCAGCACTCTGTGCGGGGTCCAGGGAGCTTTCTTGTGAAAATTTTTGGACTATCAAACTATTTGTTGGTTTTCATGCACTCTGAAAAACCTTATGTCCATTCTTTATATTAATTTTTTAAATATGTTTTTATTGTATACCTCACATTTGACGGTCAGCTACTTTCCTGATTCCTCGAGGCCTCTTATGAGGATCTACCTTTGCCTAAAAGACAAAACAAAACACAAGATACCTAAGATAAGTAGAAGTCACCAATTTTCTTGAAGCTTTCAATTTCATGTCATGGCTCTCCCAGAGCTGTTGTTGTCAGTTGTCGTGGTGGTGTCTTTGTTTTCATCAGCTATTTTTTAAGTACGAGCAGAATACTGAGCAGTCTTTATTCTTCTTCTAAACAAGGCTGTGCATTGTGGGTGAAAGATCTATTAAAAGCTTACATCTAAAGGTTTTTACTTTCAATAACAGATTTTGATGCTTTACTGAAATTCACATGAAGTCAACAAGCGTACATAAAAATGAAGTCAGCCTTTTTTTAAATGCTGTTTTGTGCGTAGATGCAGCCTGAGGGAACATAATGCTTGATAAATGAGGAACCTTTGATGATCAGACAGATTTGAATCATACGAATGTTTTGTGCTTTTCAATATTACACATTTGAAGAAAAAATAACATGGACAAAAAGTCTAAGAAACAGATGTTTTCACAGCAAATAAACACATAAGGAAGAAAGTCATTAATACAGCATGAAGATGGATTCCACAGTATAAGGACACATGCTGGCGTAAAGCATCAGTATAGAAAGAAAGAAGCTTTTATCCATCTATTGTTGTATATACATAAATATGGGTCATGGGTAAACAGTGAGATGCAGCATTACATGATTAAGTAATAAGCATTGATTAAACCGCTGAATGGAATCTTAGATATGCAGGAATACCTTTGTTTAACAATTATTTTATGTGGATTTCTTTTCCACATAAAACTTTTTTCAGTTTAAAGGAAGCTTAAGGACATGGATTAGTTTCACCCTGTAACTGTACAAGTCAAAATCATAGCGGCCCAATATCACACCAGGGAAGTATTACTACCAAATTTATGCTTCCTTCATCCATTATTTTTATACAATAATTTTGTATGATAAGGCACTGATAAAAAAAAATTGAAACCAGGGATTTTGCAAACCCTGAGGATTAACAAAATATGTAAACACAATGTACAGTCACAAACAGGGTAACTTAATACAAGCCTTTCCACAATGTACAAATAATTTACTGAGAACTATAAACAATACTTTATTTACACAATCTTGATGAAACATTTTCTGGCTATAAACAGATTTTAGTTATCAGAAAAGGACATATGAATGAACTTAATGATGACTGATCAGATAAAAACTGCAGTAAGCCAAGATGTTGCCTCAAGTGATGTCCCTTGAGTAAACTGAAGATGCCACAAGTAAAAAAGTGAAAAAAAAAAGGCAAGTGGCAGGGTTGAAACGAGGAAGTGATGTGAGTGTCATAAGAAGATGCTCCTTATTTCTGCCTGAGGCTGATGGTTAGAAGCTTGTTCTGGCCAACAACTGAAAACTCCAAATAAAGTGGAAGTAAATAAGTTGCGGATTATATAAGCACCAGGATCGGATAAGAATTAAAAGGACAGAAAACAGAGATTTTCTGAACATTCTTTGTCCATTATGACAGTGTTACAGGCAGGAGTGGAAAGTAATCAATAACATTTACTAGTGTTGCTGTTATTGAAAACGTGTTTGTGTACTTGAACTTAATTTGACTTTTTCTCAAGTATATTTTCAGAGAAGTATTGACTTATTGTACTACATTTCACAAAGCATCTGTTTCTGAGGAAAAATACAACTAACAAGTTGTTTGTCTGACATGATGAAAGTGCAAAAAACACATTCTTATAGAACCACAAAATGTTTTTTTTACAAATTTAATACATATTTAATTGATTAGTGAGGGTAATAACCATAAAAAACATCAATATAGACTCAAAAGAGAGACATCATATGACTGCAGGACCAATAATGTGCAGAACAAACTTTAATTTGAGCAAATTATTATTATTGATCACACACCACAAATAGCTACACAGCCAGCCTCACTGTAAATGTAAACTTACATAATAGTATAAAAACAGAATATGAGGCAAAATAGAGAAGCACATGTAATGGGTCTTGCAGTCATAGGATGTCTCTCTTTTGAGCGAACATTGATGTTTTTTGTGGTGACTCCTCCCACTAGTTTTTAAGATTTGTATTCATATTAGCATAAACCATTTTGAGCTACTATTAGATTGTGTTTTTTAACTTCTCTGTTGTGATTTATGTCTAAAAAATTCTGAGTTGTTGTAACCTTTGTCATGTTGACAAAGTGTCACATGACACCTTACTTGTATTTATGTAAACACCTGTTCTCTATCTATTATATCCTGATGATGACTCGTTGTGAGTCAGCATGCATAGATATCCCTCGTTTATAAAGGATTTTTCATCAAATTAGAGTGCCTCGGAACTGCAGATTTGACTGCCATTTCTACTATGGACTATATTTGCAAACAATCTGGCAGGTCACTCTTTCATTTTTTGCTGTAATTGGACTTTTACTTGAGTGCAATATCCCTCTTTTAATCCATGGCTTAATTGTGCAATGCTTTGTTTTTAAAAAGTATTCTCTTTAAAGGCACCAAGTAAAAAGCAACATCTCTATTTTTTGTGTTTTTTTGATGACAACCAAAAAGTAAAATGTTAAAATGAAGTTAAGCTCTACATATTTTTTGTAAATTCATTTCTAATCCAAAATAACAATATCTGAGGATCTGAATAATAAAAAGACACTAATTAACATCACAAAGGTTGTTATTTAAATTCAGAACAAGGACATTTATCCAAATTGAGCATGGAACAACTTGGCTTTTTTTTGTGAAAAGAAAATCATTATTACAAATTTCAGATGCAAAAGACGCACAGCAGCCAGCACTGTGAAAAAATCATCTAATGTGACACTGACAGTCAGCCATCAGCTGTCAGTGTCTTCCATTAACATACCTCAGGATTCACATCTCAGGTTTAATATATCACCTACAATCATTAGATGTACTAAAATGGTGAGTTATTTTAAGAAAATGACACTGGGAAAAATATCATGAATTAAGCTTGACTTTCCAAATAGTGTGACATCTTAAAATGTTCCCAGTATGCTGGTTAGCTCAAAGATCAACAGGAGGTGTTGGTTGATCATGTAGTTAAAGAAGTTTCTGTGTCATAATTTGCAGTCAAATCCACAGCTTATTATTTTCAAAACTGCTTGTCCAAGCTATCCCTTTTGCAAGTAAAGCATTGGATCTCAGATGGAATTAATGCAGTCCTTCGGACTTAATTAGGGACTCATGGAAGCTGCAAGTTTCAGCTTCCTGTCGGCCCACATGAAGCTGCTGGCCCTACCAGCCTTTTCTGCTTGTGAACAAGGGAAATGACATTAACATAACAAGTGTGTTGTAGCGTGTTATGAAACCACCTACTTGCCAAACTGTTGGAGATCATTTCAACATAGGTTGCACAAGAATTGGAAAGTTAAGCAGAATGAGCGAACCTGTTTTAACCTTTTTTTGTCTGGTTTTCAATATTATGTAGATGTGTGCGTGTTGTTATGGAAGGAAAATGTATTACTGTTGAACCCTGTGGCACCCAGACAAAAGCCATGTGCACACAGTCCTACTGCGAGCAACACAACCCTGACTCTCTCCAGAGATGTAACTGTGACCTATCATGAGGAGAGACAAATATTATTGTCTCCAGAACCTCCCAGAAACTGTGACATGATTCATGTGTTCAACATGAGCCGTCCCACGCCAGTTAGCCAGCGATAAGCAGCTGAAGCTCAAGGCCAAGCAAATAAGGTGAAAAACATTTTAGAAATTACCGATGTAACACGAAGTACATGTCAGTCACAGCGTCAGGAATCCTGTTGTTCTAGCCAGCAGTCAAAGAAGGGAAGTCACAGGATTCTGAATTTTAGGTCAAGGTTATACATCAAAACTTCCTTCAAAGAGGAGTACAGCCAGTGAGGGACTGGAAGTTGTCCTGTCAAAAATAGTCTCACACAGACAGACTGGCGTCAGGGCAGTTTGAAATGTAAGCAGCATGCTCTAAGGCTTCCTACAAATCCACATCGTCCTCTTCTCTGACTTCAATCCCGTAGTGCAGGAAGGCCTCTTTTTCTGCTGCCCCAGCCTCTGAAACACCATCTCCGTCTATCTCTGTTTCTGGAGACGAGTGGGATGTGGAGCCCTCAGCACTGTGATGAAAGCCGTAGCAGAAGTAGATCACTGAACCTAGAGAAGAAGGACAAGACACAACATTGTTGTTACTATTTCATACTTAAGGTGTAGTTCTCTTGAGGCAATCTCATTTCCAACGATATTAGAAGTTCAAAAAACACACAATAAATAAGCACTAATAAAATGCATTTGACAGCTTGAAATATATTTGAAAACCACATTTTAGTTGCAGGAAAATACAATACATCTCTTTTCCTAGTCAAAATGACTGGATTTTCTGTGTCCATGTTCCATCTAACAGCTTATTTCTAAAACCACTTTCTATAGTCTTTTAATACAAAACTCCTGAAAGTTACCTAATGCAAACATGACAACAAAATTCCCAACGTTAATAACTTTTACATTTGTAGGGATTTTAAAAATTGTCAAAGCTTCACTCATGTGTTACATGAACATAAAAACTCAATGTTTTGGTCATTGCCTTATTTTTAACCTTTAATAACTGCCAGTAGGTTCAAGTCAGCTTAAAGGGGACACATTATGCAAAAATCCCTTTTTTAGGCTTTTCTAACAAAACTATGTGTCCCTGGCCTGTCCAAAACCATAAACTTTGTAAACAGTAAACTTTGCCCTAACTAAGCAAGTTAACCTGGCATGTTGTCTGTGTTTCTCCATCATGCCAACTCTGTGAGAGTGCACCACTTGTAGCTGGTCTGATGTATTAGGCTGAAACTATTTCTCTCTAAGGGACCTATATGATTTCTGCAAGTAGTAAATTATCTAACCCTTCAAAGAAATTGATAATATAGTAGTTACCTATAGCCATCCAGATAGAAAATCGTATCCATGTGCCTCTGTCCAGCTGCATCATAAGGTAAACATTAACAAACATGCTAATGACTGGAATGAATGGCAGAAGAGGAACCTAAAGAAAAAAAAGTACACAGAAACAGGAAGTGCAGTTTAAAAACAGATCCAAACCACTGATTTTAAGGTAAAATATTTTACACAGAAGGAGTTTCTGGAATCAGACCTTGAAAGAAAGTTTTGTTTTGCTCTCAGGTTGCCTCCAGATGATAAAAGTGAGAAAGAGACACAGCACGAAGATGACACTGAGGGCTATGATGTTCCATGAAGCACTGCCACCCTGCACCGCCAGGACGCTAAACACCAGGATCAATGTTCCTGAAAAAGTGTATTTATATTTCATACATGCAGCAGTGTCATGTGCAATCTTGATTCAGTAGAAATTATTTCACTTTAAATCACCATGAAGTACAAACACATGAACTCTCACCAATTAATGTATGCATCTTGTATTTCATAACCTACCCATCATGGAGGCACAGATGTTGACACAGAAGCCTGACAGTTCTGATGGCTCATTGTTGTCTGGGAACAGGAGCTTCTGGAAGCTGAACCTCTCCTCCACACCAGGCAGGATGCCCATACTGGGGACACTGATCCCGTCACTCATCTCGCCCTCCTCCTGGGTACTGGCCATCTCATAAACCTGACTGGGCTGCTCTGGTTGGTACCTGAAATGCAAAATGTACCAAGCTATTTTTTTCACAGCGTACTGTTCTTGCATCACATGAAATAGCTGCCAGCTCCAGTGGTAATGCTTGGTATGGTGCAGATAATTTTAAACTAATGCATAATTAATGTATTAATGAGAAATGTGAGTTAAGCTGCAGTAACCTGTAGTCTGCTTTTTAACACTAACATTAAATAGATCAATATTGGTCAAGTAAGTTATAGTCTGAAGGTACTTTCAGCAAAAGTTAGTGAGGTTTAATATTTGCTAATAAAAAAGATAGGCTACACACTTCAGCTGGAAAATGTTAATCACACTGTGTTTCAGCCTCGAGCCAGACCAATTTTAGCATTCCAAAATTACTCCCTCGGTGTGATTTCAATTTCACATACCTGCATTAACTTTCAAAAAGTACTCAACTCTATGTCCAAACACTGACCTGAGTACAAGGACGCAGGCAGCCACCAGTGTGTAGGCCAGCAGTGTCCCTATGGACATCAGGTCCACAAGGTCCTTCAGCTCAAACAGAAACGCCATGATAGCTTTTAAAAGAGAGAAAATTGTTTAAAAGTAAAAGTTTGATCTTCAGAAGTCTTTAGAAGTGTTCTTTTGCCTTTTTTAATGAGCTAATCTTACCTTAAATTACCAAGATAACACTCTAGGCATGTCTTTAAAGGCAATTTAGCATCACCACTGTAACAGCTTGTTAGTAGTTCTTTGAAGCAATTTAGCAGAATTTAGCTCAATTTGACATTTTAGGTTGTTAGCAGTTTTTAAAGCCATTCCAAAGCTCAAATCAACCTTAGAAAGGTGCTCTGGGCCTTAGTATTTTGTTTTTAATAAATATCATGGTGGAAATGAAAACGGAAGTGCCACATCAAAATGTCTGCTACATCATAACCCTTTGCTCCAGAAAGCATAAGCTAGCTAGCTAAAACACAAGATGGACAACATGTTAAATATATCTGCCAAACTTGGAGAGGGGTCTGGCTGCAGACCCAAATGAAAAGGACTTAATTTTCAGGTGCAAATGGACTTTTTTTAATTTAAATGTTATTCATTAACAATGTCTAGAAGTTACATTCATGAAATAACCACATTGTTAACATAGGAGACCAAGCAACATTTCATAAATAAAACAGAAAAATCTGCAGTCTAAACTGGGATTTAATTTCGTATAGACCCATTTTAGTAGTAGTTATACAAACAGAGGCTCGCTTTGGCTTTGTTAGCTTTAGCTAAAACTAACATAGCTTTGCTAGCGGCATGGTTAACATGACTACATAAGCCGATGCAGCAATGTTAGCATTAGCTAAAGCTTAAGATTATAAAGTGAACCACTGTTAGCAACAGCCTCTAAAATGGGTCTAGCTTTAGCAAATGTAATGAAGCTGACATAGCTTTGTTTGCTTAAGCTTTAGCTACTTTAATTATGTAGCTATGTTACCAACATAGCTAACGTAGATTAGATAGCTTTAGCTTTGTTAGTAATGTAGCTGTGCTACCAACATAACTATATAGCCTATGTTTCTTGCGTAGATTCTTTATCTTTTCATTTCGCTAGATTAGCTGCATTACAGTGTTTCATGGAGGACTAGCTCTTTCCCTGGAAGCAGACTGTTCAGCTTGAATAAACATTTTGTAATAAGGTTTTGTAAGTCAAACTTTGACTTACAACTTTTGTTAGCCTAACCTTAACCCTTACTGGAAGTTAAATCCATTTTATTTTGAAAGTTTAAGTGTGTATTTCCATTCTGACAGATTGATGTATTGCTTGCTAACAGCTAAACTAAACCATGGTTTCACAGGTTGTCTGCTGATCAGGTTAGCATTTTCATTGTCAGCCTCTTAGCAGGTTGTGTTGCTTTATTGGAATTTAGCTCTAATCAATAATGTTTAGAGTACAGCCTGTATGAACTGTTAGCATGTAGGCTATGTTATTTTTTTTGTGTCCTGCTTTTGACTTTCTGTCAGCAGTTTGAATTAAAAAGCAAACTAATGAACAAACAAAAAAAGACAATCAAGAGGAGCACAAAAAGACTGGAACCTCAATCTACTGAAACCATTTCCTTATTGAAGCTTGTGCTATTAAAGTGCAATCTATTCAAGCCTCTACTTCCTTTCCCCTCCCTAAGTTTTACACTGCCTTTTTATATTTTTTTATCTTACCAGACATAACCCCGGCGGCCACAGTGGACGTTATGGGGGATTTCCTCTCGCTGACATGGGCCAAGAAGGAGAAGAGCAGGCCATCCCGGGCCATGGCAAAGATGATTCGGGGTAGGGGGAACATGGAACCCAACAGACTTGGGAAGGCGCAGGTATGAAAATATCAGATTGGGAAGACAGTGGTAGATGTAGGGTGGGGAGGGGCAAAAGGATTGAAAGAGGTCAGTAGGGAAGAAAGAGGAAGGATTAGCAAAAGAAGACTAATACAGTTGGCAAGAAAGTTGGGATTTGGGTTGGAGGGTGTAAAATTGAGGACAAAACTGACTGCACTGTAACTCCTGATGCCTGATGAAATACACAAGATATATATTCCTACACCAACATGCAAACTTTCCCTCCTTTTAGGTGCACCACGTGCTGTTACTCTGAAAACCTGTCATTACTTAAGCATGCATTTTAGTTTGGTATTTTTGTTCCATATAAAACACATAGGTAGGTAGGTAGAAAACTTGCTAAATTTTGTGTAAAACAAATGTTAGCTGCTGGTCAGTGTTAGAAGAATTACTCAGTGCAACCTGGACTCCCTACAGACAGACGCCTGGCCACAAAAGACAAGATTTAAACAGTTAGCAATGCTTTTTTTCATGCTGGAGTGCTGATTTCTGGCAGGTTTCTTTAGAACTAAAAAGGGTAGCAAGAGAATTGTAACACACCAAGCCAGGCATAGCCCAGCAGCATGAAAGAGGTCTCAGAGAAATATGGGTGCTGTTTTAAAACATGCGTGTTAGTGTCTCACCTGCCCCTATGCCAGCGGTGAGGGTTGCAGTTATTGGGGTTTTGGTGCGGGAGCTGATCACGGCCATAAACTTGAAAAGAAGCCCATCCTCGGCCATAGCCCAGATCACACGGGGCATAGGGAACATAGCACCCAGCAGGCTACCGGGGGGGAAGACCAGGATATATAGTATCTACACTTACACCCACGAGAATACCATGAAACAAACTTTAACAGAGGCAGCAGCTCAAGGATAGAAGGAAAAGCGCACATTTAAAAATATTAGGGATGTAACCATAGTCTCAACTCACAATATGATGTGTGAACTGTTTTTGCTTCATAATAAGTGACCAGGATAAATGCCACTGCTTCAGCTTTTCATATTGAACAAGAGAAGCTATAAGCAGGTAGCGCCTTCTGCCTGTTTTTAGAATAATGCAATATATTTCTTCAAATCAATTTAAGTTGTCCATAATATAATCCAATTTTATTTTTGTTGAAAGGTATTGTTACATCCCTATAAAACGTGAACTGAAAACCAAGCATGGCATTAGAGTCATAAAGCAACAATTGAAATGTTTATTTTTTGGCATCTGTTCATACTTACCAACCCGAACATATCTACAAGGACTGTAATAATTCACAACCATCTGTGTATATCATGTATTTCAGGACTAATCCAAAGCAGATGGAAAACTATCTTAAAGCGTGCTGGTAATTAAAAATGTAGCTTGCAGTAACCTTTGGTGACACGAGTTAGTCTTACATAATCCCATACTTACACTGATGGGACCATATATTCTTAGCAGTGCTCTTATTTTTAGACGAGGGCTCAAATGCCCTCTGAAGTTAAATTTACACTCAAATAGTCACACACACTCAAACAGAAACCTTCACAAGTGTGTGTCCCAGTGTTTATCACAGAGAGAAAACTGAAGTGAATGAGTGTGTGATTTATCTGAAATGCACGTGTGCCTACTTACCTTGTAGACAGAGCACACAGAGAGCCTACAGCTACAGCATATTTAGCTCCTCCCCAGCCAACGTAGTTAAAGGCCACAGGCAGAGGGCTGTTGCTGTCTAGCAGGTAGTACGGCATCATGAGGGTGAGAGCAGCAGAAACACCAAAGTATGCTACAAAGCAGATGAGCAGTGATGATACGATGCCGATTGGGATGGCTCTCTGGGGGTTCTTGACTTCTTCACCTAAGACAGAGATACAAAAGAGACAGTTAAAAGGATTAAAGAACAGTAAAAATTCATGATATAAGTCATCTTAGTTTTTAAGTTTCAGTCAGAAACAGTTTGCTTAACAGTTTCCATTTGTTCATCAAGGTCCACAGCATGCAGTTTGTTTGCAGCCTTGTCGCTCTTTAAGGACCATTCATTTTAGCCATGTCAGGTTTGCACCTCTACAAGCAACAGTACGGTAGCTTAGCTCTCAGACAGTTGGTAGACAGACCCACGGACCATTAGTTGCTTTGCGAACTGCCTGTCACTTTACTTTAACTGCTGAGTGTTTTCAGTCAAACCAACTCTCCAGAAGATTTATTACTTAACAGGATACTCCCCATTTTCAAATTGAGGATGACTTAACAAGTGTGAAAAGCAGTTATAAGTGCCACTAACCCCTTCTTGCCTGGTCTGTGTCGTTACGTATTTGAGCACATTCTGAGCAGTGAAGAAACCACTTGCAGTACAAAATGAATTTTTAATTGCCTTGTGCGGTATGTAATTGTATGTAATTATGACATGCTGCCCAAAGAGCTTTTATTTTACATTTTAGATAGTAAAATTTCACAATGACTCATAAATTTGGTTGTTAAAATACAGCAGGGTGAAATTTTGGTAAGACAAACTTGACTAACACATGTAGGGCCAGATAAGAAAAGAAGTAAGAGTTACCAATGTGTCCCCAGGGGTTGCTAAAATCAAAATAAGTCCCTCAAAAAGTTTGAACAAACTGATTTATTAACATAAAGAACATATATATCTAAATGGCAAAAAATCATTCTGGAGTTTTTGAGAAGTGAAAATGTCTTTATTTGTTCTTTTGACAATGTAAAGCCTCGGCTTGGCAACAGAGGCAATTAAGGTCACTTTGGGATCAGGAAAACTGCGATAAGCATTTTTTACAATTCTTTGAAAAAGTCTAGATTATAGGATTACTTGATTAATCTTAAAAATAATTGGCAGATTAATCATTATGAAAATAATCCATGGATGCAGCCCTAGCCCAGATAAGAAAAAGTATTTAGGGATATTTAGAATTACACAACTTGAACTTTGACCTGGTGGTTATATGTTTTGTCTTGAAATATCACTTTCACAAGAATGACCCAGATGAATAAATGGAAGCTCGACCCAAAAACATAATGTCTCTGGCCTGGGCTATCCTCAGTGTAGAGGCATAAAAGGAATATAGACTTTCAGTGTAGCCTTGCAAAACTGCTCAAGCTTTGTCAGGTTGATAGGGATTGAGCATGAACAGCTCTTTTAAATCCAGCCAGTATTCTCTACTGGACTGAGGTCGGCCACTCCAGAACATTCACCTTGTTGTCTTTAAACAACTTCTGTGTAGCTTTTGCTGCACATTTTGGGTATTATCTTGCTGGACAGTGAATCTTCTCTCAAGCCTATATTTTGCTGCAGTCATTTTAATCTCTATCTTTACAAGCCTTCCAGAGCCAGCTGCTGAGAATCAGCTCCACAGCATGATGATACTGTGCTTCACAGTGAGGATGGTGTTTTTTGCGGAGATGTGCTTTTTTTGGTATCCTCTACACATAGCATCTTTTCTGATGGCCAGAAAAACCCCATTTTGATCTCATCAGAACAATAAACTTGTTCCATTTGACCATGGAGTCTCCCACATGCCCTTTTGTGAACTCTAGTCAAGTGTTAATGAGTATTCTTAGAAAAGTGGCTTTCCATAATTGCTTCATGTTCTTCTAATTGATTTGCAAATCAACTAGGTTATGCCTAATGTGAAAACTTGAAAACATCTTAATCTACCAAAGAGGGTCTGGCAGAAAAGTAGTTCTGAAACCACTGTTGTACTAAACATCATGACTGATGTGATTTTCTTCAGCACTCAGCCTGTAACCTCATGGCTAAAACCAATTCACATTAGTGAAATATATATTCCATACAGAAATACTCTCTCTCTCATGTGATATTGCTTATGTAATTGTATGTGTTTATGTAAATGAATACTGCATGTTTTTCAGACTGTATATGCAAGGCCTAAACAGAGTGAAAAAAAGAATTCACCCCCTTGGATGCTTTTGTCCTCTAGGATTTTCCTATATAAACCCTCTACCTTTACAAGCCTTCTGGGTCTGCTGCGAGACGCATCCCAACAGCATTATGCTGCCTCAATGGGGCTTCACAGTCGAGATGGTGCGTTTGTGGTGATGTGCAGTGTTTGGTGTCCGCCAAACATAGCATCTTGTCTGATGGCCAAAAAGCACCATTTTGGTCTCATCAGAGTAAAAACTTTTCTTCCATTTGACCATGGAGTCTCCCACATGCCTTTTTGGTAAACTAAAGTAGAGATTCAGTCTGAGTTTTCTTCAACAGTGGCTTTCCCTTTGCCACTCTCCCATATCGCTTTGATTGGTGAAGAACCTGGGCAAAAGTTGTTATATACAGAGTCTGTCCCATCTCAGCAATCCTTCAGAATAGTCATACTTGTCTTGGTGTCTTCTCTCACTAGTGTCCTTCTTGCACAGCCTTGTGAGGACATCCTGAGTTAGGCAGAGTACAGATGTGCCATATTTCTTTCATTTCTTGATGAAGGATTAAACTGAACTCTAGGGGATGGAAATGTTTTTGTATCTATCTCCCGACTTATACTTTTCAATAACCTTTTCTCTGAATTGCTTGAAGCGTTCTTTTGTCTTCATGGTGTAATGGTAACCAGGAATACTAATTAATCCAATGACTGGACCTTCCAGACACAGGTGTCTTTATGCTACAATCACTTGAGACAAATTCACTGCACTCAGGTGATCCCTATTTCACTAAAGGTGAAATAAGGATTGACTGGACCTCTGTTGAATTATGTCAGTCACTTTAGAGGGGGGCTATTTATGTAGTCACTTATTTTACATTACATATTTTTGTTTAAGTCACATTACTTTGTAGAAATCAGTTTTCACGTTCACATTGAAGGATTTTAATGGTCAAAAAAGCCAAATTATACTGACCATGATTGATTAATAAAATCAGTAAAAGGGGGTTATTACTTTTAATAGGCACTGTAGCTGTCCCTTAAATGACCCTGAAAAAAATAGACTAAGAATAGGTCTACGATCTTAGACACTGCAACTGAGGATCAACTTTTTCATCAGTCTTAAATTTTCTTTTTTTTAAGTTTCCTGAGTTCTTACAAAGATTGAAGCAGATTCTGGATTGTAAACACAATCTTTCATGGTCACAGTGGCAGAACTCCAGCAAGCGTAAAAAATGGGCAAACAGATGTACTTGAGCAACTTTTTATGGTCTGTTTTGCAACAAATTGAACAAGGGCCTTATTTTTCCTGTGCACCCACAAGACCTAAAAAACCAAACCATTCAGCTGCAGGTGATTACGCAACACAGCTCCTCAGGAAAACACTCAGGTCTTGTTCTGCAGAGAAATCACATTGCGATGACGGAGTGTGTTCAGTGTCTGGATCTTCTCTTAGCCACTAATCATGATGGGCGACAGCCACTGATTTGCCCACATTGTTGGAGGGTATGGGGTCAAACGCTGAACAGTGGTATGAGTTGTGTGGGTGTATTTGTGCCTGCTCATGTGTGTGTGTAGTGGGGAGGGGATTATGGCTTGGTGCCAGTTTAACTCCAAGTTACCCAGAACACAGAAACACATAAAGACAGATGATATAATGGCTTCAGGGCAGGCTAAGAGTGTGTGTGACGGACATGCCCCTACAAGCCAAACTAAAGCAATCACTCAGGGTTAACTTCCCGCTAGCCAATTAGAACTCAGGAAAAAGAGGGGTGGGAAAAGCCAGGGGGCCATAGAGGAGGCAAAGCTACAGAAACTTTCCTTTTATTGCAGCCAGGAGATCTTGAATCGATTACACAGAACTACATACATGTATACACTCACCCATTCACAGGGGCAGATTTACACAGTGAAGAAAAACTTGGGGGGGACAAGTGAACCTCAAATCGTGGTTTGAACCCCTTACCCGCATTACAGTGCCTGGCATTCAGCCAAGAGAAAAATTAGGCCAAATGCATTAAACTGCCTAGCCTCTCTTATGTAACACTACTGGAAGTTTAAACAAGCCCAGGATTGAAACGCTTCCAGCTGGAGGTTCTGTTACAGCCCCCCTCCCCAAAACTTAAACATATCCACAAGGCAGAAGGAAGGAGACATGAAGTAGGACAAGCGCAGAGGAGAGTGAGTGTTTTCCGGTGCCATTACAACAAACCTGTAGTGGCGATGCAGTCGAATCCAACAAAGGCGTAGAAGCAGGTAGCAGCTCCCGACAGGACGCCTGTGAACCCAAAAGGCATGAAGCCGCCCACTCCTAAACTCTCTTTGGTTGGCAGGATGTCTGTTAGACTAAAAGGCGAAAAGGGAAAATAAATATTTTAGTCACTTTTAAGAGTTGGTTTACCTGAATGTCAGAAGTAGCTCCAAAGTGTGGGTTACTGGTGGTGTTTTCACTCATGCACAAAACTCCAGCTTCACCCACAAGTAAAATCTCCTCATTCAGTCAAGCAGTGATCAACCAGTGTGATCAATGTGTACCTAATGATAGCGCTTCAAGTTACGTTCTGATTCCCTTTATGTTCTTTATCAGTCAAATGTTTATACTGTAAGTATTTTCAACATGTAGTACTAGTAAAGGCAGGTAACTGTCCCACAGTATGTCCAGTGTAGGGGCTTGTTCCTTTGTGGGGCACATTTAAGACCAGTAGTGGTGCACTGAGTCAAAAGGTCCTGGAAATGTGGCAGACAAATGCCTTTCCAAGGCCAATGAAGGACCTATTCTGTGTGTCCTGACTGGCTCAACATTGAGCAAGATCCATTCTGCTAATGTTAATTTATTTTTAAAGATGGTACCCCTTTAAGAACACTAATCTATAGTGTTTGATTCTATTGCTTTGTCTGCTATCTTGGATTGCCACTTTACATCATGTCTTGCCTACTAAGGTCAGACAAGGAAAACCCAATACTCAGTAAATTTACACCCAAAGTTAAGTTGAGCTACTGCTGTAGCACAATGAGAATATTTCACCTGACTAGTACACATATGCCTCCATTTAGTTAGATACCGCTGGAAATTTAGCTAACAGCTGAGTAGTTGTATGTTGAAAAAACTACTGTATGTCGTATTTTCTGTTAAAACAGAAGTAGCATAATTTGCCAGTACAACGTATTTCCAGTTTAAGTTCTTTCTTTAAAAATTTCAACTTTATTCATAAACAAAGTCTGTACATTCATGAAATAACTACATTACAAACATTTAAGACTAAGCAACATTTCATAAACAAAACAATAAAGATCAGAGGCCAGGATTAAATGATGCAAAGACAGGTTTTAGAAGTTGTGATGCAAACAGTGTCTTCCTTTAGTGATGTTGGCTTTAGCTAAAGGTAACGTAGCTACGCTAGCTACATGGTAAACATAACTGCAGAAACCAATGTAGCTATGTCAACTTTAGTGAGCTGTAGAAAATGTTGTTAAAGCTAACATAGCCAAGTTATCTATGTAGGTCACCTAGCTACTTAGCAAATGTAGCTAAAGCTAATGTTGCTACATTAGCTAACAAGGCCATCCTCAACTGTCCGTTAAACAATATTTTACGCACTATTTATTTATGTAGCTAAATTAGCGAAGGCTACATAGATAGCTATTAAGTAGCTATGTTAGCTTAAGCAAACAAAACTTTGTTAGCTTTAGCTACATTAGCTATGTTAGATTGTTTTCATGGACAAGATTATTTCCTGTAAATGGACTCTCTAGGTGCTTTTGTTAGATGTTTTTTAATTAGGTTTTGCAGGTCAGGTTTTTGCCTTTAACTTTTAGTAGCCTAACCTTACCTTTATCCTCAACCTAGAGCTAACCACAAGTTTTATCTAATTTTATTTTGAAAGTTTCAGCTTGTATTTCCATTTCTACAGACGCCATCTCACAGTAATGGTCTGCAAGAAGGAGTGTCTGAGAAATGCAGTCCCTAGCAGCGATTTTATGTTTAATTGCATCTTCAGTGTCCAGTTTTAATTGGACTAACACAATAATTCAACTTATTCTAACAGCATATAATGTACTGATTGAGAAAGCAATAACAGCTGTGATTGGCTTAACCCCCAGTGACCCCAAATTGGATAAGGGGTTAAGATAATGGATGGAAAATGTCTAATTCAGACTGTCATGAAGCTTTCTAAAAAGCTCAGGAGCACATGTGTGCAAACAACTTAAGTATCTAATATCTCCATGTGTGAAAAGATGAGTGTAGAAGTCCATGTTCTTACTTGAGGCTGGAGTTACTGGTATAATTGGCATATAGGATCTCTTCAGGGTCAAGCTGCCAGTTTTTTAAAGTGCCTTTAACCAGGCCAGAGATCACCATGAACAACAAGACCAGGATGTTGATACAGGTAAACACCTTGTTCACCATTGCTGACTCTTTGACTCCAAATGCCAGCAGACCTGAGAAACAAAGACAGCACAGAAAGGAAACAGAAAATGAAAAAGTCTCTTTCAGAAACCTAGGGGGAGATATCAGAATATGAGAGAGAGAGGGAAAAGTTTTCCTACCAGTTAGTGTGATTATAATAAGAACAGCAAACATGTCAGGGTACTCTGCTAAGACACCCGGTGCATTCATGGGCATGTACGCTCTGCAGAACATCTCTATACGCTTCCCAACCAACTCATCAAAGGTAGCACTCCATGCCCTGGCAACACTGGAGGTACCTGAGGTGAAGGAGGAACAGTTAGGTAATTTTAATGTGTCTTTTTACAGCTTTTGGCTCTGTTCCACACAGGAAGCATGGTAGTGGATTATGTTTACCAATGATATATGAGAGGATGAGGTTCCATCCAGTGATGAAGGCCCAGAGTTCTCCCACAGTCACGTAAGAGTAAAGATAAGCCGAGCCTGTCTTGGGAACACGGGCTCCAAACTCAGCATAGCATAGACCTGCTAACACCGAGGCTAAGGCTGCTATCAGGAAAGACAGCACAATAGCTGGACCTGTGGGGAAAGTATTCAGTCATTAGAAACTCTTACATGTTTCTCTGCTTAATACACTTAACAGAAATGGCGACTTGCCTGAATTTTCTCGCGCAACAGCACCGGCCAGCACGTAGACGCCAGCGCCCAGCGTGCTGCCCACGCCCAGGGCCACCAAGTCGAAAGTGTTGAGGCATCGGGACAGACGGGAGTCCTCTGTGTTACAGTTCACCACCTTTACCCTCAGCAACTGCTTCCCAAATCCCAGAAACTTCTGTAGCGCCATGGATGTCAGTCTGGCTTCAGGGAGGGGAGGGGGAGAAGAACGTCTGGGGTTCTGAGGTCACAGGGGAGAGGGGGAGAGGTCACAGACACCCTAACAGGAGGCAAAGAAGAGACAAATGAAGGACTGTGAGTATGTTGGCATGCACAATCAATTCAAGCTAGTGAAAGCTTGATTAATCATGTAATTGGACTGCTATCACTAAAGAGCAATCAATCATTTAATGGAAGTACGTCAGACTCTGCCATGTTGGGTGATGATATGCTCCCTATCAGCTAATTCATGTAAGACCTTCTTCAGGTTGGCATATTACATCAAATACCAACCTTTGACAAACAAAGCAAAGAAAACAGGTGAAAACGTACAACTTCACAGCTCTGTACATTTCCTATGTACGAAAACGTAAAAATATGTGGTTCTCACACTAGCATTCGCCTTATTGATAGCTTCATCTTTTTTCTTTGGTTTTCTTTTACATAATTAAGCTGTTTGATTACTTGCTCAAAGCCCATCACAGGAACTGTAAAGCACATGTAGAACAGGTGCTAGTAGACTCATGATTAGTAAAATGGGAGTCACCTGAGTGCAGACAGAAAGACAAAAGAACAATCCAAGAAATTCAGAGAAAAGGTTATTGAAAAGTATAAGTCAGGGCAGGGGATGGATACTAAAAAAATCCAAGGCATCTAATGTCCCTCAGAGCTCAGTTAAATCTGCCTGGATCAGGCCGTCCTCACAAACTGAGTGACCATGCAAGAAGGAGACTAGGGAGAGAGACCACCAAGACACCTGTAACTACTCTGAAAGAGTTACAATCTTTAGCAAATGGGATGGGACGGACTCTGTACACGACTGTTACCCGGGTTCTTCACCAGTCAAAGCTTTATGGGAGAGTGGCAAAGAGAAAGCCAATCCTCAAATCTTGAGTTTGCAAAAAGGCATGTGGGAGACTCGATAGTCAAGTGAAAGAAAGTTCTTTGGTCTGATGAGACCAAAATGGTTCTTTTTGGAGTCAAATTACATGGACCATTTCTGATTTTTAAAATCAATAAAATGTTAAAACATCCTAAGGGGTGAATAATTTTGATAGGCACTGTAGATTTCTTTGTAGTACAACTTGTGAGATGCTCTATCCATATGTAAAACAGCATTCTGCTTGTGTAGAAGTTGGAGGAGCCACACTGGGAAATACATGAATAACCACCAAATGCAGAGAGGCTCAGAGCTACACATTTAGAGAAGGGGGTTTACTTGTCCTTGACAAACTTGTTGTAAGTGGAGCAGTTTCCTTGGGTGTTACATAACTCATCCAAAATCCACCACTTGTGACTGCTAGCCAAAAAAACGGAGGGCCTATAGGGAACATCCATCTTCTTCATGTCACAGACATATGTTACATAACACAACAACTCACAGGAGAGGAGGCAGGGCCCTCGAACAGACTGTTCAGCACCAACAAAGAAATCATAACTCGTGACACAGAAACACTTTCTTGAAGCATGCCGTGGAGACTCATCACTTTGTTCAGGATACTCCCACACACAGCGGAGGAAACAAAACCTACCAGTGTTAACACATACCTCCGCTGAGGGTCATACAAGAAAAATACACTGCTATTTTCTGTCTTCAGAGTAAACAGATTTGGAAGGAGTCAAAAATAGAGTCCCCAGTGGTGCGTGCTCATAAACAAACACAGAATGGATTGGAGTTTAAAACTCTCTCTACCCTCAGGAGGTCAAACAGAGATGTAAGACTTCTTGTTATTGCTGGGAAGACTCTCTGGGTCAGTAGTCTGTCCATCGTCTTGCACATTCCCCACTGCTGAGCTCACACACAAAGGGGGAGTATTTCATATCTGGAAAGGAAAAAATAGATGGAGAAAGGGAACAGGGAAAAAAGATGGGAGGGAGTACAAACATCACACTGACTGTAGAGGCAGAAGCTGAGTTGTACATCCCATAGGAGAGAAACCTATTTCCACCATGGCATCTCTCCAGAACCCACTGACATGGGAACATAAACCCGGAGGGGTCATGTGGGCAGTGCCACAGTCATTTCACACCTAATGGAAACTTCCACTTAAGGGTAAAGTAAGGTGACGACCTTGTGGAGTCTCTCTTCCTTCGAGAAAACATTCAGGCTCCAGTACAAGTTTCCAACCAGGCCGGAGTCGATGCCAATGTCCAGAGAGAACTGATAAACAAACAAAGATCACACTTGCAGGTGGAGAAACTTCCTGTGCCAAACAGAATTACTATCAGGCTATTACCCAAAGATGAGTCACAAAAACATCCACAGAACTAGAGTTTTCACAGTCACAGCCAGCAACAAGCCATTACAAGTAATACAATATCTTTTATAATAAGTGACCAAGAAGTGTTGGCACTACCAAAGAAACAGTTACTCTCTTTTGCATCACACTGTCAAGCCACATCTCCATTATAGCTGTTGTGTATTGTTGTAGAGGTCATTACTGTTTGCACAAGGTCATAAATCATGAATGGTGCTATATGTCAGCCGTGAAGTGCACAGGATGTTCTTTAGATATGGTACGGAAAGAATTACACATGTACATGCGCTTCATTGGTATGCTATTGTTGTAATGCTGACCAACAGTAACCTACAGTGGTATAACTTGCCTTTAAACAAATCAGTTATTTAAATTATTGCATTTAGTGAAAACTGCGAAAGTCGGTCCTGTAGCTTATTATAGACTGCCAGAAAAATAAATCTGTGAAACTTCTGATATTGTCCAAAATGCTTGTCCAAATATCTCCTGTTTTATTCTTGAAGGTATATAGTCCCTTTAAGATTATTTAAAATATGATGTGGAAAAAAAGCACATTTCTCTAATATATTTACATGTGACATATTCAGTAATCGTCTGCCAATTTTATTTTATGATAAGGGCTGATGCAACTTAAAAGTCTCAACACAAACATGAACTGATGTGCTGCATAGAGAGTTTACTCCAGGTGCTAATTTTACATATACATTTTAAAAAGCACTATATTCATTTACATAAACACATACTGTTATATAAGCAATATCACATGAAAGGGAGTATTTTTGTACTGAATATAATTGCTAATGTGAATTGCTTTTAGGCATGATTACAGGCTGAGTGCTGAAGAAAATCACAGCAATGATGATCATTTTTTCTGCCAGGCCTCCTTTGCCAGATTAAAATATTTTCAGGTTTTCACATTAGGCGTAACATAGTTGGTTTGCAACTAAAGGAAGAAAGCATTTATTTAATATGTCATTGTTGAGAAGCTGTCAGTGACCCTCTTCCTACTTTTGCATCTACTGTGCAGAGTGCAAGTCTGGTACGCTTATAGATGAGGACAAAATTATAAGCCACCCTAATAACAATCCAGTTTTTCCAAAGTGCTGGTAAATAGACCAAGGCATTTGTAACACAGCTTTTCTAAACATTTTGGATACTTTCATTATTTTACCTTGCATACAGATTGAATGATTGCACAAAAAATACCATGGGCCAAAAATATTAGTCCCTCTAGAACTGACCTTTTGGTTGAGCCGTAGCACAAACCACTATTGTGCAATTATGTACTTTGTTATGCCCAAAGCTTGTAAAACCAAGTTCAAACAGAGGGTTATCTTCCAATTTACAAACAGTATAAAGACTTCAGTAAGGGTTTGAGCTGTCACTGGCGAAAGCATCATGGCAAAACCAAAAGAAATCAGTTTAGACTTGAGAAAAAGAATTTTTGATGCTTACAAAGCAGGAGAAGGATATACAAGTTAACACAGTGTTTCCAAGTGTCAAGAACTGGAGTGAGAAGTATCATCAAGAAATTCAAAGAGAGCCACACAGTCCAGAACAAGCCTGGCAGAGGTAGGAGGTGAAAGATTTCAAAGACCCTGAAAAGAAAACTAGTGACAGATGTCTAAAGACCCCAGAAAAACTACCAAGACACTAGTGAAGGACTTAGCCAAGTCAGGAGTTGTAGTCTCAAAGACCATCACTAGAGCACTGCTAAGGAATGGACTGTGAGGCAGTAGACCAAAAAAAATTTCACCCCTGTAGAAGAGACCCCTTCAAGCTAGACTGAAGTATGCCATGGACAACCTGGAGAAAGATTATGCATACTGGTCAGATGAGACCAAACTAGAGCTCTTTGACCATAGAGACATTGCCTATGTTTGGAAAAAGAAGGTAACAGAGCATTACCCAGAGAACACCATCCCCACTGTCCCTACTGTGAAAGACAGTGAAGATAGAAGGATATGTGAAGATTTTGAAAGAAAACCTCAAGCTGTCAGCAGCAAAACTGGGTCTGAGTCGTCACTTCGTCTTCTGACATGACAACGACCCAAAACATACGTGGCTCTTGGTGAAGAACTACCTCCAGAAGACCAAAGTGAACGTCATTGGCTGGCCTGCACTAAGCCCTGACTTGAATCCCTCTTTAAAAATCTGTAGGGTGAACTGAAGACCAAGGTCAACGCCAGAAGACCATCGAACCTTGAGCTTCGGAGATTGGGCAAAGAAGAACAGATTCCTCAGGAGACGTGTCTGAGACTTGCTGAAAAATACATCAAATGACCGTAGGCTGTTATCAAACAGGAGTGGGTGGGGGTGGGGTGGGGGTCACTTTATGAGCTGATAACTATGACTTAGCTGCCACTCAGGAAAGTCTATCCTGCCTAAACAATAACTAAAGATACGGACCTTTACAGAAATTTTTGATGTTTTGCCAACTTGGGTGGTACCAAAATCTGGTCTGGCCCACTGACGATGATGCGTAGTGATAGACTCTGGGAAAAGTCCCAGTGATGTTATAATCAGCACTCCTGGTGTGCCTCTTATCCAATCAGAAGAGTCTTTGAGTACAAAGAAATATTTTAAGTACTTCCAAAAGATGCTAATCATTCATACTTCTGCTGAAAACAAAGTAATAGCACGCTCTTATTCAAATACTTCATTATATTAGTTGCAGAGTTCAGACTGCTAAAGCCATGCTTATATTGTTATTCCAGTTGAATGAGTACGAAGCTGATTATTCCATTCACTACATAACTGTGAAACTGAAAAATAATAGCCAACCATTGAGTAAACATAAAGTGCTTACAGAAATAAATGCACACACATGCATGCTTGCCTAAACAGAAGAAAGGTATGAACCAAATGACCCTGGTCTGACCTGGGATCACAAGTTATGTAACAAATAGTGAGACAAATCTTTTGATAATATGGTTCATCAACCAAATATTAAAACCTTCAATAGAAGTAAACTTGATAATACATACCAGTTGCATGGGTTCGAAAAAGGAAGCCAATGTTAATGTTGCTAAACACAAAGTCAATGCTAGAGATCAATGTCAAAGTGTTGTCAAACCTGTTGCAAATGGCAGAGAAAAGAAATAAACTTGAAGTACTTACTTGAGACACCTGTTGTTCTGAGCATAAACTTTGACAAAAAGGATGCAAGAATTAGGAGACGTATTTCTGAGCTATCTTTCAAACTGCTACGGAAAGAGTAGTGAGTTTGACGGCTGCTGTTCCGAAATAGTATCTGAAGGAATCACATGGCTTGGCTATTCCAAGCAGCACACTCACATGCACACAGAAGCACGATCAAAATATAGCAGGCCGCTGGCTGACTGTGACAGCCTCAGTTAATGTATTTATATAGTATTAAGCCTGGAAGTCATTAAAGTCTTACATAATCTCAGAGATGTAGCTGCATAGACAAAAGAGTCACACTGACCCAGTTTATCCAAAAAGGAGTACATTGAACCCCTGCAAGCTCTGGCATGACATTTTAACTTGTGCATCCTTACTTGATTTCAAAATATAATGCAATTAATGCAATTTTGAGGAAGGGTTTAATTCAATTTAATTCATATTTTTGCAAAAGTAAGGCTTTGTAAAGTGTTATCTATCTTTAGTGCACACATTAAGCTGACACATAAGCCATCCAAAGTCAGTTCGACAACTATTTGGCAGAGAACAGCACAGTTGAGATGTGCTGAAAGATGTAGCAATGCTCCTCTGTGGGAGGGAGTGGATGATCAGGAAAAAGGGGAGTGACCCTTAGAACCAATGAAAGTAGACCCTAAATGTGACACTGTTTGACCCATGGACTGTACAAAACATGCCACTCTACGTCATCTAGCTCGCCCTACAGCTACAATATTCCAAACTATGCAAAAACATGAATAAAGCTGGAAGTTTAGGTGAGAAACAGGATGATGATAAAGCTAGTGACCTCTTGTCATATGATGTAATGTACACTGGTGTTTAATAAATACTTCTTTCCACAGATCCCCTTTGGCAATCAGTGTAGTGCACATTTTGCATGCATAAAGTTAAGAAATTATTAAATGTCAGGATAGGAAATCTAATATTTCAAGTGCACCTACTTGGGTCATCAAAAAAGTTAAAAGGTGTGTCGGTACTGGAGGAAAGTCTGGAAAATTGCAAAGGATACATCTGAACACCATTTAAATTGGGACAAAAAGCCAAAGTCTGTGAACTTTTTTGTGGCTTTTTGTCCCACTTGAATTGGTGTGCAAGTATCTCCTCACTCCAAAAGCATTTTTGTTTAGTCTGATGAGTATTTTATGACAGTTTAATTTAAGATTGTTCCCTATGTACAAAGAAACATTTCTTTCAGTGAGGTCTTCTCAAGATATACTGTTTGTAAAAACACACTAAGAGTGACTCACCTCATCTGACAGGGTCACTGGCATTTGTTTTAATAAAGTCAATTTGATTATGCTTCTCTCTGATACTTTTATGGCTCCAAAATGTACCTTGAACATAATTATTGACCAAGTTGCCAAGGTGCCATCATCTGTACTTGTGCTGTGACTCCATAGTAGTGACATGTCAGCACATGCTCAATAGGATGGTGTTGTTTAGTTGGCTTGTTGTGTGCTTGTGCATAAAATATGTATTAACCAGCAAAAAAGAAATACTTTGCAGCAATAAAAGCAAAGAAAAGGTGTTTCAGTCTACTTATAAAAAAATCTTTCTGCACTGTATGATGTCAGAAAAACACAGTGGGCCACAGAGACAAGTGTGACCGAGCACAGCATGCTGCAACAGAGCTGCACAAAGAGGCCTGGCTTAGCCTGCACCAGTAGACTGTTCAGCGTGTCTTGTTGACAGTTTCCATCTGTTCCCATTCTAAGCTTCATTGTGTACACATGATGCCACCCAGATTTTATCTCTTGGTTTGTGAATGTAAACAGAATGAAGTGTCCCTGTTTGACAGCGACCGTGATGGCATGTTTACAGCTGACCTCGCTGAGTCAGTGACCTTGGCAGTCATGAAGATTTTATCAGTCAGAAAGTCAGTAAGTCACTTTGTTGGCAGTGGATTAAATAATATGCGGTGCCATGAGAAATGAGGAATGTGGTGAAACACTGACTAGGATGTCATGTAAAAAATTAATAGGCTATCTACTTTCATATTCAATTAAACCTTGAAAAAGTCCACACTGACACACTAATTGGCCAAAATGAATTAATACAAAGGTGTGCTACTTTAGTTCTGCTGCAAGGTGTCTTCCTTCTGGTCAACACTGAGGCCTGGATGGCACTGACACAGGGAGTGTCATCACTTCCTGTTTCTTGCTGCTACAGTGTTGCTCTATGCTATTTCTTATATTGACAGAGCTAGTGCTACATTTTTTTAATGTCCTTTTTTTAAACACGCAGCTTAGTTTACTGTTGCCATACTAAGAACATTTTCTTCATCATTACAAATGCATATCAGTTCCAAATATTTGTTATCAATCACATGCACTACTAGTAATTGATAAACAAGGACTGGTTGACCCTTAGTCCAAATAAATAATTGATATGGGTCGCAATTTCTATTCACTAAATCTGGAATTACATATTAATCTGGCAGAATCAAATCCCTGATACTTTCAGACAGGGAACAGCATGTTTAAATCACTGCTGTTGCTGATACTCATTTAGCTCTGTTTGGATATTTGCCCAAGGCAATTGCAAGGACATCAAAGACATTTTTTTCATAACTTAAAACTTTACTTTAGTTGAACTCCGATTTAAAAAAAATAAAAAATCAGTGTCAGTTCAGCTAAGGGTTAATTCCCTTTAAAATAATTACTGCTGCTGGTTGGCCCCAATGGTTAACCATTTTGAGAAATGTATTAATTCTACTTAAGCTAGATTATGGAGGTTTTACCAGGAATCACACCTACGGCAACTCCTCCTTGAATAAGGTAGATAGCACATGTAGGCTGTTTGGTAAAGACAACACAACATAAAAATGTCCACACAAGGCAGATACACATTTTACATTTCTTAGCTTGCATAAATTTGCAGGAATGTCGTTATCTTTCTTCAAATATGTTTCTGTTTCTACATTGATTTAGTTCTATAAGTTTTAAATAATGCATTTATTGCTGTACAAAAAACCTGAATTTATATTGTGTACACAACGTTATCAATTAACTGACACTGCATTCTCTTAAGCAACAATTTAAATAGTTTTAACAAGTGAACACCTTAGAAAATCACAAAATTTACATCACATGTGACTGGTTGCCTCCTCTAACTAAAGCTACACTCTTCAGGGAAAATAAAAGCTGGTATTACTGAGCATATGTGCAGTCAAATGTTCAGCCTGGAGCTGCAGTGAGGAGGAAATTTGAAGCCTTAGCGTGCTAAAAGCCTCCCCCAGAATCTCTGTGAACCTGGAGAGCTTCCATGCACAGCCTTCAGTGCGAATGTATGGGCCACATACCGTACACTACAGCAGTAGTGTCGGCCCACTAGTGACCCACTTTCAGAGCAGCTAAAGTTAGACCGACTGGAACTGGTCTGAACTGTTGCCCCTGGGATCCGAAAGGTCAAGTGTTGTCTCTTCTTAAAATATGGTGGGATTTGAAATGTAAAGATGCAGTATTGATTGCTACAGTTTTAGTTTTCTGTTTTTTCAGTTTCAAACCTGTCAAAGCAGGTTGAGTTATAATCTGCCACTAAGGAGCAATCCATCAAACTCAAACAATGCAAAGGTTTCATAACCCCTATTTGATTTATACTGTTCCTATTCAGTGTGTTTCACTGAAAGCATTACACTTTGATTTGCAGAGAAAGGAAGAAATAACAACTCTCACTTTACTCTAGAAGTCTAGTGTCACTTAAAGCAATACACTAATCAATGCTTTTGCACCACTATCAAACCTACAGTGGTAATTTTCACTATACTAACACAAAATTAGCACTTTAATGACGGTTTGAGCTTTGAAGCATATTGCCATTAAAATAATGAATTCCCAGATTATATAATGAAAAGATCATGTTTTACAATTAAGCAAAGGAATTGCCTGGGGTGTCCTTCTCCAAAGCAAGTTAAAGCAAATAGATAACGTATCTAAGTAGCTTATATAGCTGCTTTGTGAGCTTAGTTCTCTTAGCTACATAGCTCTGTTAGCTACATAGCTCTGATTTCTATCGCTAAGTTAGCTTTAGAAATGTGAGCTTTGGCAAATGTAGCCAAAGCGATCTTAGTTACACAGACAATGTATGTAGCTGCATTGTCAGTTTAGCTTTAGCCCCAGTCCCTACATAGTTCAATTATTTATGTAGCTTTTTTCTAGTAAGCAGACTGTGTATTTGACTTTATTAAACATTTGTACTCAGGTTTTTGACTTTTAACAATTGGTATCTTAACCCCTACCTTTGAGATACGGCGACTTAGATGAATGGCAGTCAGAGATGAACATGCTGCAGCCAGACTGTTTTGAAAATGTTTGCTACTTTTCTAGTTTTGCTTTAAGCTCCTATAAAGACCCTCTGGATTATGTTGATTTTGGTGCCCCAAGTGGGCGAAGTGGTAACTGTTTTCTGATATTGTCCTGTTTGAATTAAATATAGTTGTCATATATAGCTGGGGAAAATATATATAAAAAATAAAAGGCCATTTTCAGTGACATGCACTCAGTCAACTTGTTTGACACCTACCTCACTGAGATGGTTAAGAGGTGTTAAAAACATGGCTATAGAAATGATGAGTCTTGTTACTGATGCCCTTGTTTGCTCCTGTTTGTCAAACAAAAGCCTCTGTATCAATTTCACACAGTTTTATGATGAGCTTAAACAGTAACTAAGTCCTTTTATTTGCAGCTTGTTCTGCATGTGTCTACAACATGGTAACACTTTCTGCTTTCACTCCTGTCAGCTTCCTCATATAATCATCATCGGCCCCATTTAGGCACACCAAACAGCAACTCCTGCCACAATCAGAGCCAAAATTACAGGAACACCCCCCCCCCCCCCCATATTACAGAGTGGTTGATGTGGACAACGATTAAGACAAATCTTAAGTAAACTGTCCAGGAAGGCTGCTGGTGTTAAAGTAGCAAGAAAAAGGAACCAAACAACTCATTGAAATTTAGACTTCTTGTAAAAAGAGGCTCCAGCAGAAATCACTAACTAAGAAGTTAAAATGGGGTCTAAACCGAACGAGCATGTGGTTACAGTAGGCTTTGACCAAAACGTGTCTACGCACCCATTCAACTTTACGCACGGAGTGCGCTCCCACACAGAGCTCTAACTGCTGTGTGCAGCCACAAAGCCACCCAGCCTGGGGTGCAGATAGCTTGTAATTACTCATTAAATAATAGCTTTAATGCATGTGGTCGAACAGCAAATGCCAAGTTAAATGAGGAGTTCTTTACCTTGTATGTCCTGCGGAGGCGCATGAATCAGAGATCCAAAAGAGGGAAATTTCCAAGGAAGGTTAGAAATATGGGAAATCGTTAAAAGTTTAAGGTATGTGAAGGGAGTTCAGAAAACTTACAATGTGCCTCTGCAGGTTGTGAGGGAGAATTTAAGGTTTCGGGTTGCTCTGTTAAATGCGTTCAGTTGGAGGAGGGGAAACAGAAGCCAAGAAGCAGCCCCGCCTCCTCATTAACATAAACACAGATGGAGCAAGTCTCCAGCCTGAGCATACATTAGTAACAAACCAGCACCAAATTTATGATTTTGTCTTCATACCGAGAGCCCTGTCAGTAGTTTTGATGAAGAAGAGAGGAACAGGCTACAAGTCTTTTGGATAACTTTGGAAAGAAAACGCACAGACTAACCTGACTTCTGGATTTCCCTCTTTGATGGTTAAAGTAGACAGATGGGCCATAACATTATGAATGCAGAGTTCAATACTTCTATTATAAAGTCAACTGTAAACTTATTCATTTCCAGTTTTTGTCCATGTTTCAAAAGTATCCCCCTCCTTGGATGTTTGACCCTTTTATTGATTTTACAAATCAATCATGTCAGTATAGTTTGGCTTTTTTGACAAAAACAAAACAAAACCTCTCTAATGTAAAAATGAAAACAGGTTTCTGCAAAGTAATGTCAATCAAATAAAAACATGTTTTATAAAAAAAAAAAAGTGACCGAATAGATATTTACTGTCTTCCAAGTCATTATTTCGGAGATGCACCTTTGGCTGCAATCACAGCAGAGTCTGGATAGGTCTGTCAGGTTTGCCCTTCTGGAAACTGCAGTTTTATGCCACTCTTTGAAAACCAGCTCAAACTCTGTCAGGTTGCAAGGGGGTCACATATGAACAACTGTTTTCAAGTCCAACCAGCAATTGTCTATTGGATTGAGGTCTGGGCTTTGGTGTGGCCACACCTTGTTGTCTTAAAACCATTTCTGTGCAACTTTCGCTGCATGCTTTGGGTCATTGTCTTGCTGGGAAAAAACTCTTCTCCCAACCCTTAGTTCTCTTGCAGACTGAAGACTGTCCTCTAGGATTTTTCTGTTTTGCAGCATTCATGTTATCCTCTGCCTTCAAAAGCCTTCCAGGACCGGCTGCCTAGAAGCATCCCCACAACATGATGCTGCCACCACCAATTTTCACAGTTGGGATGATGTGTTTGTGGTGATGTGCAGTGTTTGTGTCCACCAAACAGTGTCTTGTCTGATGGCCAGAAACATCATTTTGGTCTCATTAGACCAAAGAACTTCCTCTCGCACATGCCTCTCAAACTGTAGTCCAGATTAAATGAGTTTTCTTCAACAGTGGCTTGTTGCCACTCTGTCATAAAACTTTGACTGGCGAAGAGCCCGGGCAACAGTTGTTGTATGCAGAGTCTCTCCCGTCTCAGCTGCTGAAGCCTGAAACGCTGAGTCATAGGTATCTTGCTGGCCTCTCTCAGTAGTCTCTCTCTTCCATGGTCACTCTGTTGTGAGGACTTGCCTGATCCAGGCAGAACCTTTCTGTCAATGTCAACAAGTGTTGAAGCTTCATTTGAGAATTTATTGTAGAACTGTTTTTATCAGACTGCTTCAGATTAGGTGGTCATGATGTTATGGGTGCAGTTGTATGCAAACTATTGTTAAACAAAACTATCTCATCAAGACAGCTATCATTTAAAATACTATTTTATTCACAGGAAAATAAAATACCAAAAACAGGAGTTGTACAAACGTGGACACAAAGCTCTCAACTCTGGTACGATGATCAGGCGAGTCCATGGGCGGCAGAGAAGATATTTCAAATGAAATGGGGATTTAAAGAACGATAACAGTGACATGTACCACGGAGCATTTAGAGACGAGTTGGCTGTCAGTTCTGAGGGAAATTTTGACCAAATACAAAGTTATTTAAGCACACACCAATGAGAAAAAAAATGTGGGAAATAAAAGGTGGTTTCTTCTTCTTCTTCTTTTTTTTTTTTACATAAGAAGGTGGTATGTGTCACTGAGATCAGATATTTTCCAACAGATGTCGATAATCCATGTCAACAGTTGTTTTCTCTTAATAAATTATGCTTTAAAACACTGCAGCATGCAGTAAAACGGAGTGGTATTTTACAGCTGACAATACAAGGCCTCATTTCAGCACCAGTCTTGTGTTGATGAGTGTGTGAACACACCTTTCTATACATTATCCACAATATTTACACCCAGATTTTGTTTCAGCATCTGTGAAGCTTTTTTCAGGAATCCTAATTAGTTATCCTGGGACTTCACATGTGCAATCACTTCGAAAGATAATTAAAAAGCTGCTTTTGCTTTATCCTCCGTTAGGACTTTGCTTCCAAAAGTTGCTTGATGTCTTTGACGCCCTGCTCTGCTGCCACGGCAACGATGTGGTCTAGTGCATTCATGCGACCCAACATCTTCATGAGCTCTTTGATTTGGTCTCTGTGGGCACATACAAGTTATATTAGAAATCAGTTTAGTCCTGTTATTAGCACTCTTACCAATCCTAAAGAAACTGCCTTTATATTTCAGTAGATGGAGCTGTAATATGAATGAAGTTTCTAAATTCTGTTCCAGAGCTACCTAAAGTGTGGGGTACTGGAGTTGGGATGCGAAAAGTCATTCACAATAACTAAAAATCATAGAAATTTAAAACATACAAATCACATCTTAAATGATCATAAAATAGGCTACTTGATTACATGATATTTTAAAGCTCAGAATTAACATTTTTAAAACTAGTGTCTCAGTTCAAGAAGTATTGGAATAAGTGATGACACTCTGCTGCTTACTCCAAATTTGAAGTAGTAAGAGTATTTTCAGACACATTTAAGCTTCTTGGAAAGAGTTTGCTGGACCATAAAGTTTGTTTACAAAAAATGTTAATAATAATTAATAGAGAAGAAAATTTAAGTGTCTTTGCAGATACCTGATCAAAATAAAATAAAATAAAATAAAAATAAATCGTACTTTGTGACTCCACAAACACTTTCTGAGTAATGTTACTGTATCTGTAAGCCAAGCATTTGCACTGAAATTTTCTGTTTATGAAACAAAATCTGATGAATACAAGGTGATTATATAAACCTTGTGTTATGGTTGTGCAAGGGTTCTGATGGTTTCACATGATTTTCAGGTCTCAAATTAGTCCACAGCGTACTGGAGGTTGGATAAGGCTGCTATATTCTATTTACCGAGTGTTGCGTCGATCTATGTCAGATCCACTCAAAGTGCTGCGGTTCAACGAGTTTGCCAGGTGAGTAACGTAGCGACAAAACGGCTCCAGCTGAGGAAACGTCTGCTGGCCCTTAAGCCCAGAGAACCAGTGTGCTGGCAAACACTCCCCCACCTGAAAAAGGAATTAAAACAGAGAAAGATGAGAAATCAGTAGCCCTCTTTCAACCAGTCTATTGAGTCAATTAAAAAAAATCATTATCAGCAAATCACACTGACATGGTCAGAGAGGTTTGTTTTTGAAACACAAATTACTCTATAAATCGTCTGCTTCAGGAGACAAGCAAGTATCTGCTATTCTGATGGTTGAAATAACCCAATCTTTATTTTTAGAAGTTGTAGGCACAGAATGTACGGAAAATACTGCATAACATCTGAACAGTAGTGAAAGGTGTGTAAATACTGCTTGGGATCCGAAATGAGAAGGTTTTCTTTGTCCAGGTATACTCTGTACAGTTAGATAAATGTCATGACAGAATATCAACTTATACTACACAAGGGCATTGTTGAGTGTACACAACCAAAGCTCATGTGCTCACGTTCGCAGGCATGATCTTAGAGCTTGCATTGTATGTATTGACTTGGAACAGCCAGGAAGTTTCCACAGACTGAAGTTGAAGTCAGAGAGGAAGGACATTGAAGTTGTTTTGCTAGTGTGCAGAAGATGTTTGCTATTCTGCTAATAAAGCAGACACATGTGGCAGCACTGATACATGCAGTCTGGTGTACTAAAACCTTCCATAAATACAGATATCTAATAAATCCATGTTGCCATGTTTCTTTTAGATGACGTCTTCAATTGTGCACAAGTGCAATTAGGAAAAGGCTTGAAATGGGAGAATCTGGTCACTGCTGGGCTTTCACTCCAACTATTTGGGAAATGCTGCTTGTGTCGTGATTGGCCCATGTTTCCCTTGTACAATGTGCAATGGTGCCAAAATCAGGACAGAAACAGACTCAGTTCACACCATGTATGCCCAGTCTTAAGACCACTTTTTTTGTGGGAGGCGATTTAAAAGACAGATCTATGCTGATGTCCTGTTTTTAGATAATCTACTAAGTGTGGATTGTGTTTGAATAGGCTCTCATGCAAACAACAGGCTATCACTGTTAAATTGATGGATTAAGGATACAAATGCTTTAACAGGTTGGAGCTGATAAAATGGCCCAATCTGTTTGCCATTTTCAAATCTTAATTAAACATACACACATTCTTAACATCTTTATTTAAGCCAGAGACAGAGTTCAAGAGACAGGAACATAAGTGTTCAATTTAAAACAAAAAAGTTAAGTGTCAAGTTCCACTTGTATGTGCGCCACAGAACAAAGGATTCATATCTCATCTGAGCAAAAGAGGAGCATCAGTTCTTATGATGGAAATAACAGGATACACACTTACCAAAAAGCACAATGATTTGATAACACATCAAATGTAACATCAACCAATCATTTTCTTCGTACACATTAATATGGAAACAGGGACTTTAATCCTATTCATAGAAGTTCATAAACAGCTGCTTTAACATACTGACTCACCTTCAGACACTTGAGAACATTGTCCTCACAGGTATCAGTGGTCTGCAGGGCAGAGAGGATGTATCTGTTCAGAGTGCTGTCCAAAGCAAGATCCCTCAGACAGGAACCGGATAGGATACCATCCCACTGCAGGATGTTACCCAGCAGCTGTTCAGGAAGAAATAACAGATTTAGATCAACTCCTTACTATATGTGATGGGACCTACAGCAGTTACTTGGCATAGTAATTAGTTTCTTCAATCTAAAAATAGTGTTGTCTTTTATAGTTTTACACATACCTTCACACAGGACCAGAACTGTCTCTGGTAAAATAAGTAGGGCCCACTGTTTTTGTTGTCTAACACGCTGAAGAAAAAAAAAGGGTTTTCAGTCAAACACAGTTCTTTAAATAGATTTGATTAAAAAACAGTACACCCTGAAGTGTTTGCTTTAATACAACATACTTCTTTGGATAAAGTGGAAGAAAGACATCTTCATCCAGAGTCCGTCTGGCCCTCAAGACAATCGTTTTCAAAAGCTCCTGGTGGAGAAAGAAACCAAAAAAAAAAGACTGTTTTAGACAAAGGCCAAGCTATACTTGCAGGTAAAAACCTTATTTTTAAGCATGTAGTAATGTGGTGATCAGTACCTGGGTGTATCTGTTGTCTCCATGCAACACTGTGGGGTAACCTTTCATTAGTCTGTGAATGAAGCTCACAAAACTGGCCGTCTGACTGCTTGAAAGCGGGTCCCAAACCTGCTCTGCCAACACTGACACACAACCACAGACGATTTAGAAATTCAACACATTCAGCATAATATGTGCATTTTTGTAATAAATCTTTGCATGCTTGGTGCAGCTGTGCATGTCTCTCTACCTGTCAGTTTGGAGAGGATGACCTTCTCCACAATAGCAGGCAACAGGCTGATATCTGCATCTCCTCTCTGCAAAGTGCTGTGCTCCTCAAAGCCGTAAAACAACAGAGACTCGAACCAAATCATGTACTCAAAATTTGCACAATTTGCCTGAAGAGGAAAAGAAAATTAGCTATAAGAAAACAAGCCTTCTATAACAAAATAGAACATTTTCCCAAAAAAATCACGTGCTTTTCCTACCTCTAGAGGGTTCCATGTGATCAGCTGTAGGCGGACTAATGGATTAAAGAGTTTGGGCAGACAAAGGCCGATATAAGCATCTCTGTAACAGTCTGCATATTCTCTCCTCCAAACTTCAAAATGGGATTTGATGGAGTCTAGAGAATGAAAGTCCTCCACCACGTCCTCAAACACTTTCTTACTTTCTTTGACAATACGATCTGGAGAAGAAGAGAGGCATTAGTGAAGCACAAGCTACAGCATGATGAGCAATTTTTCTTTTTATTTATCATGGTAGTCTTGTCAGCAGTTTCATAGTGTACCTCTCTCCATGTTGAAGCTCGTGATGTCAGTAGAGGTTTCTTCATCATCAGACGATAAGCCTTCTTTATGCTCTGCCCTCTTTCCATTCTGCTCTCTAGCTTGTCGTCGCCGAGTTCTGAAAGCAACAACAAGCACCAAGTCAGACAATTTAAGGATAAAAGAACCAGACTTAGCACAAAAAGTAAGGACATTTTCCTTTAGCAAACAGGAGCCTCAATAGCATGTGGAAGAACCATACACAGCCACAACACCCTCATTCTACAAACACAACAGCATAGAGCTGATTAGCCTGAAAAATGCACTAAAATAAGCCTTCAAATCTTAAACTATGTCTAAGAGTGAAAGAGTCTCATACCGTCGTGCCTCTCTTTCTGCTATCCTCCTCTGGCGACTGTGCTCTTGGTAAGCTGTCCGGTCTCGACCAAATGAATCCAGACTTGGAGCCATGACCGCTTTATCTGAAAGAGACAAGAGCAATGTAAGAACCAGTAATTGGAAGGTAAAGATAACCTATAACCTTATAATCTCAGACAATACAAGAAGTCTCATTTGTAAATCTAAATGATCAAAAATTGATTAGATAGGTAAAAGGCATTGTTAACACACAAGCTAAATTATGAATCTATGAAGCGTTTGTCGATAAATACACAGTATTTGAGAAAATGTTTTTCTTCATTTCCTAGTCACTTACCTGGCTGCAACCTCCCTCATGTTACTGTGAAAGTGACAGCTGATACGTCACTTCCTTACAAGGTGTTTATCTAAATAAGTGACTTATCTTTTGAGCTGAGTTTCAAGCAGCCAGCTCTCAGTCAGACTCAGCCACTTAAGAGCAGCCAATAGTTAGACATTTTCCTGTGTACATGCTCGCTCACTCACTCACTCACTCAGTTGAAATCACACCTTAACAGGGGAATTAACGGGGTTAGAGGGGATCAAAGTAAGAACACAAATCCACTCGCACACACTCGTACAAAGAGCTAACGAGGCTGTTCAAATAAATCATAAAAACCTTCAAGATGGACTGACTTGAAAGGCTTGCAAACTCCGACGATTCATCTTTAATATCATCCTGTCTTCTCTGGACAAGTCGTGAGGCCCGTTGCCTTAGTAACTGGTGCATGGCAGCCTCCAGCTCCAGGACAGCAGGCACCTGAAAGATATGATGCCTTCTGTGACCTCTGACACAAACAAAAGCGGGGCTACGACTCACAGGGTCGTCTCTCTGGAGGAGCAAGAGAAGCGTGACAGACAGAACAATACAGGAACAGAGATATTGCTAGAGCTGGGTGAACACTTGGTTACCATAAAGAAGATCAGGTTTCTTTGCTGAGATTCTTGAATACTAAAAGTCATTTGTCCAGCCAAATAAAGTTTATACATTTAAGTAAATTGTTTCAGTACTTGCAAAGTTAATTCACTGAAATAAGCAAAAATAGCTCAAAGTCTTCCACCCAGCACTTGACAATATAAAGTTCCAGTCTTAGTGTTTATCCACACAAAGTAATACTGACAATGATGGTTAATGTCCCATTTCCGTCTGCGCGTTCTGTGCACTGTGAGTCACCTAACAGAGTTAAAACAAACATTAATGTGGATGCATGATGGAAGCTGGCTGCCCAGTTCTTGGTTTGTTCCAAGTAATCAGTGCTCTGCTGCTGCAGGATCAAGACTGAATTATTCTGATCACACATGCATTTAACAAGTAGAAAAAAATCTACTGAAAACAGTTAATCAGGCTTTGTAAATCATTAATCGCATATATGGATAATATCAGCAAGACGGCATTACAGGTGTATAATCCGGTTTTTAATTGGTTATATATTTAAATGTATGTATATATGATAATTTATAGCCATTATTTTACTGCATCTGATCTGTTACTCTATTTACATTTGACATCCTCCTTATCCTCCCCACAGACATTCACTAGTAGGTCTACCTCTGCTTTCAGTCTGACTAGGGCTCTACCTCTTCACTGGTGTTTCATTTATTCTCAAAGTTTCGCTGTTATTCCTCATGAAGTTTTCAGTTTTCATTACACACAAGCACGCAGGAAGCTTCTTGTTAGTGACGTCATGAAAGTTTGTAAAGAAAGAAGGTTCTTTACAGCGGTATCAGACCTTTTCACCAGATTTTAAAGTAGTGACACAGAAATGAACTTCTTAACTGAGACCTCTGCAAATCAGTAAATGAATTCAGCATTTTTTAACGCAGTATTTTGGCACGTATCTGCATGCAGGAGACTGCGCTTATCTGTGTGTCTCTGTGTGCATGTGTTCTAGAAGAAGCGCTCACAGACAGAGACAGGAGGAGGAGAGATAGAGACTAATGGGGCTTTTCCATTAATTGAGCTGCTTGGCTTTTCTTGATTTGACTCAGCACGGCAGCTCAGCAGTGCAGGTGATTTGCTTTTCCACCACAACCGAGCTATTGGTTTGAGGGCGCATCTAGAACTGATGGCGTGGCAGTTTGAGCCCTCATCAACAGTCATGAATACTGCACTCGCTGAGGTTAATGTGCTAACTCACTACTGGATTAACGTCTATTTATAACACTGACGAAACAAAAACAGGAAAGACAGGAGTTAGAGCTGAATGTTCTTGATTAATCTGATTGTCTTTACATTGTTTTAAAGCAAAAATGAAGCCATCCCGATTTCACTCGTCAGAACCCTGACTGTCTGCAACCAGCGGACTGTAGTATGAGCACATACATCTTGGGTTCGAAGTGTAGGATGCAGTCAGGCCAAACAGAGGCAGGGATAAAATGCATTCCCCCCCTGTGGGATGACAATTTATTATCAGAGGGTGGGATATCAGAATCAGAAGGGGGTAACACCCCCCCCCCCCGCAAATTGCACTCTGCAAACTGCTTTGATATCACCGCACCGCACTTGGAGCTGGTGGGCTGTGCTTCTCAGCGCAGCCAAACTGGTGATGGAAAAGTAAATCAGCACAGCTTCGTTTGGATCAGCGCAGCCAAAAGTCATAGTGCAGAAGCCCCCCATATAGGTTGTCTTATTAATAAATCCTGGATGGTTTGTATCTCTCTGATGTATAAAATAATAATTATAAACAGACCCTGACAAGTATGGCTTGATTTTTAATCTATTTTACTATGCTACACTGGAAAATTAAAACTGTGACATATGACCACAGTGTAATTAATCTGCTTTAAAAAAAAAAAAGGTGTGAATAATTAATCAAAATTAAACACGTTATTTCGACAGCACTAGTTTGAATATTTAGAGAACACAGCTGAAGTGCAGAACAGTAACCTTGAATTATTAAAAAAAAGCTTGCCTAAAAAAAAAAAAATTTTGAGTATGTCAAGATAAGGATCGTAATATCTTTAACAAGAATGAAAAAACCAGAATTATTGAGAAATCTATGTAGTGTTACTTATAGTAACATTTACAGCACTGTTAACTATAAATAGTGACAGTATCCCAGTAAAAAATGTCTTTACCAAAACAATTGGAATAGGATGGCCTTTCGTTTCTCAATACAGGATTGTCAAGAGACTATCTTTTTAAATACCACATGAAGTGGTCAGAGATCTCACAGACACAAAACAGAGAACAGCTATTCAGACAGCACATTGTTTCTCCCTTACCTTTTCACTGAAACACTCAAGCAAGTCTCCAACATACCCTCGCATCTCTTGCAAGAATTTATATTGCTCTGCATTGTCATTGGACGAGCCCTCCAGCTGCTGTATGGCGCTCTCAGAGGCAGCTAGGTCTTCTTCGATCTGTTTGAGGCGCTTGTTGTTCGCGTTGTGGCCTGCATGCATTTGGCTGAGCCTACAGACACATGACATACAGATAGAGACAGTGAGGAGGACTTGGATCAAACAGAGCAGAAAATACAACTACTCAAATTATGATTACTGACGCACACCTCAAAGATCAACCATCTGTATACAGAGATGTAATGAAAACTGAACAAGAGTTATGAGCTCCAAGGGAAACGCGAGTTATCGAGGGACTAACAGGACCCCTTTTAGTCCCCCATTTAGCCTCTCTGGCCCTTTGAGTTTGGGGTAACTCTGTTAGGTCTGCATGGCCACAGCAAACAGATATGGCAGCACCTGAGCTCAAGACTGATATTGCTGCAGCCTTTGACTGAACCTACCTCTCCTGCAGGCGTTTCTTTACCAGATCAATGGATACCGGGGTCAGATCACTAATAGGGACCCCGTAGTGAACAGAGCCATTGTCTGCTTGGCCCGGTTGTTTGCAGGTCTGTGAGACCACAGTGCTGTAGCTGAACGGCATGCTGTAGGAAGCTCCATAGGGCTGGGTTTCATAGCTGTTCTGGTAGTAGACTGTGTTGTCCTCTGGCTGACTACTTTGAACCTGGACATAAAAAAAAAGAAAATTGATATGTCTTCAGTAAAAAAATCAAGCATGTGACAAGCAAAGATGCACTATACTTTATTTTGTAAAACAGATTTACATGACTCATGAAAGTTACCTCCTTGGTTTGGAAAACACAGAATTCAAGAACAAGCTAAAATTTGCTGCTGTAACACGAAAAATTGTGGCTATTCAAGTATTCATCCCTTAACTTTGTTGTCCAATTAATAAATCAACATTTTAAACTTCCTTTCTATCAGCAGTTTAAATATTTTTTCTCCTTCAACTCAAATATAAAAATTATATATTGCACTTAAACCATGAAAAGCTTTGCATGTTTAAATACATTTGAGAATATTTTCATATTCAGCTGTCAGAAATTAGTGCTCCGTCCCCTTTTTTCAAGTGAGAACAGAAAGATGGTGTTGCAGAGCATTTATAATAAATTTACTAAGAATTTTAAACCATGGTGTAATCACCTGATCCCTAGTTCTCTCTCTCTCTGTCACTCACAGCAGCTTTTGGTCAAAAATACAACAGCTTCTGAGCTTTTGCATACAACTGATTGCTAAAGCACTGGAGAGTATATATATATATTTCTAAACCCTGGGGTACTGAAAAGTATCAGACATTGACCACTTAAGTTGTGATAGTTTGGTACAGCTCACCTGGGGTATGCTGATTCCTTTCCTAATCTGCTCCTGCTCCCAGCGGCTCACCTCCTCATCCTGACCTGCATCAAGGGCCTCGTCATCACTGCCCTCAATACCTGCACACGTAAAAGAGGTTGTCACATGTTAGAGAAAAGGCTGGAAAACAGCGGTATCTTGGCATGAAACCAGTCAGAGCACTTCACTCAACAGTACCTATCTCTTCTGCAATCTTTTGTCTCTGGCTTTTGTTCCTGACTCCACTGAAGCGAATCCTCTTCTCTTCCTCGTCATCGCTGGCATCTTCATCTTCTCCTACAAGCCGTTTTTTGGGAGCTTCTGCCTCTACCAGAGGAGCTTCACCACCCAGCTCTCTAGCCATTTGTCTGCGCTTTCTGGCAGCGTGAATAAATGCTGCATCAGGGATCTCACCTAGAGGAGAGAAACAGGACTTAAGCCAAGTACTTATCTAATTGTGTGTTTCTCAGGTTTTGAGAGTTACATCTGATACACTCTGATGAAAGGATGGCTCAGAGGAGCAATAATAATAACAATAAAAACTTAATCCTAAAATTGGCAGCAGAATTCTCAAGAACTTTAATTTGCTATCAACTAAGACTCTGTTTAACTAAAGAGCCATCATAAGATCAAGTGCTTACAAGAAAAATTAAAGTATTAAATTGGTCATGCAGTGACAACACTGAACAAGCATATACATTTAAGTATGTCTGTTTAGTACCTGGTCTCAGGCTGCCAAGGGTAGAAAGAGTATTGAAAGAAGCTGCAGCGCTGTTGTTCTTCGACACTTGGCCTTGTGCCTGGCCACCTTGACTCCTCGCCTCTTCCTCCTGCTCATCATTACTGTCCACCTCCATTTCTTCCTCCCCTTGTTCACTACCTGTTCTGCTGGTGACTTCTTCTTTGATGCAAACTGCAGGCAGGGATGAAACATCTGGGAATACAGACCACAGAAAGGAAGCCAAGGGAACAACAAAGGTAATTAAATCCATTATGCTTTGTTAGATCCACTTAGCATATATTGTGTGAATGCTTATATTATGCAACATTATACAGAGCAGTCTTGCTATGCAAAAAGCAATGATACACAATGACAGTTCAAGACAGGAATGAGCAATTAATCAAAATTTAGATTAAATCGCAATATGCCCTACTGCAATTTTCAAATCCCAGAATGTGCAACATTTCTTTGACCTGAAATCTGTGTCACTATACCAGTTTAAAATATTTTTAGGCAGAGATATTCAGCTCTGCACATTGTGTAAACATTCAAGTCTCCTTTTCTATACAACTCATATCGAATTTGCAATGACTTAAAACAACCACAATTACATAATTTTTCACAATTGTTCAGCATTAGTTTAATCTACCTGCTTGTTTGTTGAGAAAAACATAAAATAAGAAAATAACAATCACATAATAAATATTGGGGAAAACAATCGCAATTAGATCATTTTTAGGGGTGCACAATACAATCAGCCTGATAATATCAGATATTGGCTTAAAATGGCAATTATCAGTATCAGCAGATATCAAAACGTCTACTGATATTTACAACCAAAATTTTGGCAGTCAATCTCAGCATATATTGAATGTAAATTTTGGTCAAATGTACTAATAAGTTTATGAAGATTTTGGCTGGACAAACAGACATGCATTAGTTTAGGTCTTTTTCTTTGTTCATACTCAAACGTTAAAGTATATTCAAAGGATTGAGGTCTTGGCTCTGACCTACATATTAAAATATCATTTTCAATACTGAATTGGCTAAAACAAATTTGTAAATATCGGCACATCGGATATGGCAAAAATCAAGCATCCTAAATTATTTTCTCTACTCATCCAGTCCTTGTTCAATTTAAAGTTTGATTCTGATCAATATTTCAAAACAACACCTGCATGGTTCAACACATATCCTTATTGCTAATGACAGAAAAGAGACATCATGATCACACGGACAAAGCTTTCCCACCTGATCTGATTTCTTGTTTGACATTTCCAGTCTTCTCCAGGTCTTCTTTGTATTCTTTTTTCAGCTGCTTGACTATTTTCTTGCTGTGGTTGGATTTCTTCACTCTAAATACCTCGGATCCCTCTGTTTACAAACACAGACCCATGAATCAACACATGCAAGTGAAAGTGAGCGCTGAGCTGAAGAAAAACACATGCAACATGATTATCATGCACACGTTTATTGTCAAAAGGAGGATTAGAGCTAAAAGAGATTCATAGTTGAGTTCGCTTATAACGATTTTACTGTCACATGCTTGAACAAATGATGCTGGTTTAATGCTTCCAGCCGTTGAGACACGTTGTCTGCAGCTAATCTTAACCGGCTAGCTTACTTAGCACTGGTGACTTGTATACCTTCTTCATCGGCGAAGCTCAGCAAACTGGCCTTTTTGGGTCCAGGTACCGGTACAATAGCAGTTTCTTTTCCTCTCTTTTCTTTCTTCACACCTCTCACAGGAGTAACATTAGACAGGAAACCGTTACTGTTAACGTTCTCCGCGCCTCCCGGTGCTCCGGTAACGCTGTGAGTGGAGGACTCCATAAACGGGATTTCCTCCCCGATAGGCCCGAACAGTGACGGCGCCAGCTGCGGCTGCTTACTCTCCTCCTGTTCGTCTTCGTCAGACTCATTTCTCCTTCGAAAGTTCGCTCTTTTCGCCTTTTTGAACATTATGCTTCTCTGCTAAATGCAACAGTAAATGCTCAAACATAGGAAACCTTAAAATTTTGCTCGAAGCCAAAGGAACTCATCCCCACAATCCCGGTCAGCCATTTTCTGTCAGAGACTGCCTTCTTCGTTTTCCAAGTTAACTGGTGAAGTAATGTATCACCGGTACGCTATCGCCCCCAACTGGCAAACTGGTCGAAATCAGTCTCCCACTTTCAGCATGGAAAAAATAGACTAAAAGCTGCAGCAGCTGCTCATGAAGATGATGTGTTGAAACAGCCATGCTATTTGTATGCTGGTATTTTCTGATTTGTTACTTCAGGATTAGAATGTAATTTTGGCTCGTCAAAGGGCTAATTATAATGCTACATGCCACCAAAGCTTTGGATAGGCTATATCTTAACAATATTAAGTATTGATTTATTTATGATTTATTATATACTATACAGGGGGCAGTGAACTGTGGAGTGTCACTGATCACTGATCTGGACTTTGCTTATGATGCAGGGATCTTTGTGGAGACTGTATGTCCTCTAAACTCACAGAGTGAGTAGGCTATAGAGCTGGGAATGCACATCTCGCGGTCCAAAACAAAGATCCAGGCATCTAGGGATGCCTTAGATGCCGCCATTGAATCTGTGTCTTTGATGGTGAGAGTTTGGAAATTGTAGAGCAGTTCGCCTACCTTGGCAGCGTAATCCACTGCGTGTGAGGCTGAAATCAACCATGGGCTTGGACTCACACATGGGGCGACCAGTTCGCTGAGCAAGACAGTGTGCTGTTCCTGGTACCTGAGCATATGGACAAAAGTCAGAGACTTTTGGGCATGGGCTTGGGGCAGGCCAGGACGATAGCTCTCTGGAGGCCAGAGCAATACAGGACCAAGGTTGATGTTACCAAGTGCTGAACTGGCATATCCTATACCTGAGCTGACCTGATACATACCTTTTTAGAAACTACACTTGTCTTTAATTTTCCTGCTGTCATTCATAGACTGTAGGCAACACATTTTCATCTGAGTCTTCACATGGCTTCGAGCTATTTCAACCATACGTAAAATATGGCCCTTAGAGCAAATGGATGGATGGATGGACAGAGTAGTGTTTCCAAAAACTATTTTTCTGGTGACCCACTTTCTATGAAATACAAGTGATGGTGACCCACCAACTTTGTTTTCTGTACGTTTTTCAAGTCAGCCTTCTGGTTGAGATGATTGCCAGTGGATAACGTTAATTTTGGACTTATGAGTCTAACAGGGGCCACTTCACTGTCACGTAGGCTTTCTTTGAATGCTCGGCTCCTTGGGCCTTCAGTGGCTGTTTGGTCAGAAACATTGACTTTCTTTTTTAATGGCAAAGAATCCATAACTGTGACTTCAGTTCTTTTGCCATCCAGGGTGTGGTAGGGGTGGGAGAGGAGTGGAGAGGGTGGGAGTTATAGGGTGGCATATGACTAGAATGTGCAGACATAAATGTCACATTAAACACAGCAGCAAAAAAAATCTCTCACGGCACATCTGTATGTCCCAACCAAGACTTTGGGAATGAGTGCCTAAGAACATATGAAAATGTTACATATGCCATTTCTCAAGGGTTGGCTATATGAACCAATTACAATAGTTTCCAGTCATGCATTCACATTATGTACCTAAGTGAATTTCTTTTCAACTGCAGAGCCTATGACAGCATGTAGCATGCTCTTTGTTTAATGCCAACTAAGCTGTCTTGACAGAAACCTCAAGAGAAGTGCCAAAGTTGAACTACACTACTACTAGTACTACAACTACTTCAACTATTGGATGCAATGTATGATTAAGACATTCAGATCTTCATCTAACCTTCCATTTATTAATGCTGGTCCTGTTTGTTAACCTGGCACGCCAGATGGATTTGTTTCACACAGCCATCTGGTAAATCACTCATAGACAGTGTTTGGGAAAGGGCAGAGCCTTTGAAAAAAAACTTGGAGGGTGATTGGATGAACACTCTGTCTGTCACATCTTTACAGGCCAATCAGAGCAACAAAACATGTGATGTAGCCGGGCCCCTACCAAAGGAGTAAACTCCATGGAGAACTGCATAATGTGAACCATGGCGACTGTAGACATGTCGGTACACGACTTTTGTCATTTTTGAAAACACCTCAATGCAGTTCTTTGTTCTTCTTTTAACAAAGAAATGTCATCAAGTTCTGATAAAACTGGCTTTTAGTGCAACTACGCTAATGTCTTCCGCCCCTTGTTGCTGCTTGCTTACGTTGTGACTCTTCTGCGCCCGAAAATACTCCCCCCTCAATGGTGATGGTCCTGTCACTTTCTAACCGGGCCCAAATGGTTCAGACAGGAGCTTTGCAAAATGGATTTGCCAGTGAGAAACATGGAAACGGGTGAATCCATCTGCCATGCAAGGTTACCTGTTTGGAGGACTATGAAGGAATTGTCTATTTGGCCAAGATCGTATTACTGTTACAACTGAAATTGCTCTGCAACTGTTGTGACTTTTTTTTTCTTTCATGATGATGAGAATTGACCTTTAAACTCTTGTACCCTTTCTAAGAATATAAAATGTATACTAAGGAGGCTACGTGCTTGTTTTTATGCAACGGCTGTCATCAGAGACTTGGACTGAATGTAAATTATGCCTAGCAGAAGCAAAAGAGAGTGAAACTGATACTTAAACAGAAAGACAGAGTAGAAGATAGACAATTGAGTTGACGGTTGAATGTATGCATGTATGTACAGTGCTTAACGAATTTATTAGACCACCTGTCATAAAAACGAGAAAACATAAATTTTTTAGAAATCTTTCAAAAACTTGTTTAAAACTAAAAGTGTTTTTTTTATTTATTTGGCAAATAAACTGAAACAACTAAATAGTCCTTTTTCACACATAATAACCAAAAAACTTTATATTTTGTACGGCTTCCTTTGGCCTAATAACAGCTTGCATTCTTGCTGGCATTGTTTTTATGTACTTTTCCACAGTCTCTTTTGTTATTGAGTTCCAAATAGTTTCTAGCTGTTCCCTCAGACTTGCTTTAGATGAAGCTTTTGTGCCATCAATCTTTGAATCTACTAAATCCCAAATTTGTTCAATAGGATTCAAATCCGGACTTTGACTTGGCCAGTCCATCAGTTCCAGTACTCCAGATTCCTTTTTCTTGGTCAAATAGTCTCTGCACAGCTTTGAAGTATGCTTGGGGTCATTGTCTTGTTGGTATATGAACCCACGACCAATCAGATTCAGATTCCACAAATGGAACCCCATACCATGATGGAATCTCCACCGTGTTTCACTGTGGGTGAAGTGCATCTGGCATCAAAACGTTCTACAGCTTTTCTGCGGACATAAACATGACAATGCTGACTAAAGAGTTCAAACTTGGACTCGTCCGTCCAGAGTACCTTCTTCCAGTCATCAACAGTCCAGTGTTTGTGCTCCCTGGCAAATCTGAGGCATTTCTGGATGTTTGCAGGCCTCAATAATGGCTTCTTAGCAGCTATTCTTCCCTTTAAGCCTTGTTCCGTCAGTCGTCTGCTTATAGTCATTCTGGAGACTTTCTTAGACTCTGATCTAGAAGCATTCATCTCTGCCTGAAGATCAGCAGTGGTCTTCCTTCTGTCTCTTGTACTTAAAATCTTGAGGTGTCTGACATCCACTTCAGTTAACTTTGGTTTCCTGCCTCTTCCTTGGCGCATTTTGTAAGTACCAGTCTCAGCAATTGACTCCAAAGCATACTTGACAACACTGTTAGAACAATTTATATCTTTGCCTATTTGTCTCAGAGACCATCCAGCATCATGAAGTGCTTGAATGCGGACTCTTTCATTTTCAGTGAGTTCTCAACCTTTTACCATTCTGAACAGGAATGAGGAATTTCAAACTGAATTCACCTTTTTATACCCAAATTTAAGCTGGCTCACTGGGCTTCTCTGAGAAGTCAGAAATGAATCAAGCATAACATTCAACCACTAAAACTATTTTTTTCCGTTCAGGAATGCAAGTAAATAACTATAATTTGACATATTAATCAAGAAATAATAATGTGCTTTACTATTTTTTTTATTTTTTTTTTGTAAATCAGTACATTTGAAAATTTATGGATAACAATAATAATTATATTTTAGCATTAAAAATATCATTTGGTTTAAAGAGCTTCTACATATTGCTGTGTTAACCATTGCAGAAACATAAAAAATGATTTTGGTAATTACCAGTGCTGTTAATTTGGGCAGCTATGGCATAAACCTTACTTGTGGTGGTGGTCTAATAAATTTGTTAAGCACTGTAGATAGATATAATTTTCACACAATGCCATTGATATTCTTTTTTTAATCACACTTCCCCTTTCCTCTCTTTGCCTCCTCATTCTGTCCAACCAGTTCACAGCTTCACTGATAAACAGCCCTGAGAAAATTGAAGATCTAAATACATGGCTTTAATACCGCCCCTGATTGTTGCAACATGTATGATGACTGCTTTGTATGTATGAACGGAATGTTTAACACATTATGGACAGTGTAAGAGCTGAGAGCATATGTCTCTCCTGACTTCTACATTTTCTATAATAAATGCCAGACATGTTAGCTACAGTTAGTGAGGGTCATTACAGAGCCATTACTTGACATGCTGTATAGTACGCAGTGGCAGTGATAATAACTGCTGAAATTAAAGTGTCACAGAGGATGAAGCTGGAGTGATATGTTGTGATTAATTAACATCAAGATGACTCTTTGCCATTAAAATGATAATTGGAGATAAATATCTCCTTGTTCACAGAAGCATTAAAGATTTAAAGTCCCAGAGCACCTTTTATTCTCTTCGTGCACGTTCGTTATTAGAGGGAAAATGTTCTTGTTACAATGTTACAATGATACAATGTCATTTAGCAGACGCTTTTCTTCAAAGCGACGTACATTTGAGAGCAAGAACAACACAAGCAATGATCTAGACAAGAAGAAACAACATCAGTAAGTGCCATCAAGTGCTTCAGGTCCAATTGGACGCAAGTGCTGCCATGTAGAGTTTAAGGCAGAGTACCTAAAATATACGTTGTCTGTGGAGGTTTTTTTTTTGTTTGTTTTTTTGTTTTTTTTGTTTTTTTTTGTTATTAGACAGCAACAATGAATCAAGGAAAATGTGGGATCACTAATCGCCATTCATTAGACTTCACAACAACTATTTACCAAGTACCAAGTGCTGGATCATTCCCAAAGAGCTGGGCAAAGAAATCCCAGAAGTAGAGCAGTACAGTGCGAGCTAACTATAGTTGGGAAACTCATTCAACCACTGGGGGCAGCAGTGGGGAATAGTCTGGCTGAGACTCAATCTACTACTGGGGACAACAGTAGAGAATTGCCTAGCTAAGTGCAAAGTGTTCTCTGAAGAGCTGGGTCTTTAGCCTTCTCTTGAAAGTAGAGAGGGAGTCTGTAGATCGAATGGAGTTGGGTAATTCATTCCACCATTTAGGGACAACAGAGGAGAAGAGTCGAGCTAGTGACTTAGGATGTGCTGGAAGTACCAGGCGCCTTTCGCTGGCTGAGCTTGGTGGGCGAGAAGGGGTGTAGACCTGGATGAGGGACTCCAGGTAAACAGGAGCAGTTTTATCCTACAATGATGAATAAGAAGTGCAAGTAACCTGTCAGCAATCAAATACTATGACTGCACACTTTTTTATGAAGTTACTTCAAAACTAAGAGCAAAGGCTGGAGAATAAATGATAAGCAATTAGAGAGTCAAAAAATATTATAGGCCTACATTGACTCTGAACACATCGTAGCTCCTTCTTATTAGTTTACTTTCCTAAAAGAATATAAACAAATCAATCCCAACAATCTGTAACAAGCTGTAACATTACATGCCCCTTGAAGATTAAAATAACCTCTGAAGGATTTTTAAAAAAATCTTTCAAATAATGTCGGCAAACCTATCAGGACACAGAGGAGGCAAACTACTTGTCCTTAAAGTAAAAAAAACTGAGCCCAAAATTGTTCCCATTATTCTTATGATGCGATTTTTAAAAATATTTTTTATTTTTTAAACTTAGTGTAGTAGAAGTTTAAGCGTAAGAATATGATTGCTAAAAAGGATACATAATGATGTGTAATTTATATAGTTCAGATACAGTGCCTATATAAAGTAATCACCCTCTTGGATGTTTTACCCTTTTATTGATTTTATAAATCAATCATGGTCAATAGAATTTGGCTTTTTGACATAAGATAATAATAATAAAAAATCCTCTTTAATGCTAGTAGTCCCACAATTAGTGAAATGGAGTACACCTGAGTGCAGTGAATGTGTATCAGGTAATTGCAGTAAAAAGGCACCTGTGTCTGGAAGGTCTAGTCATGGGTTAATTAGTATTCCTGGCTACCATTACACCATGACGAGAAGAGAACACTCCAAGCAACTCAGGGAAAAGGTTACTGAAAAGCACAAGTCTGTAACCTTGCAGAGCAGATGGATACGCACGTTTCCTTGTTTTTCACATCTTGCAAAGTTCCCATCTGAACTGTTTGGGCCCGGTTAGAAAGTGACAGGACCAATCAGTGACGAGGGGCAGTACTTTCAGGCGCAGCAGAGTGGTGACGTAAACAAGCAGCAGCAAGAGCTGGTGCAGTTATGGAGGAAGAGATTAGCGTGGATGCTGCTAAAGCGCTAGTTTTATCAGAACTTGACAACATATCTTTGTTAAAAGAAGAACAAAGAACAGCAGTGAGTTGTTTTCTTTCAAAAACGACAAAAGTTGTGTACTTACATGTCTATAGTCGCCATTTTTCGCGTTATTCCTCAGTAGCTTCACACGCGCAGGTTGCTAGCGGCTACATGACATGCTTTGTTGCTCTGATTGGCACGTAGAGATGTGACGGAAAGAACGTTCATCCAATCACACTCCGAGTTTTTTTCAAAGTCTCTGCCTTTTGTCAAACGTATCCTGTTGAAGCTTTCCCAGGTGGATGTGTAAAACAAATCCATCTGGCGTGTCAGGTTAACAAGTCTGAGGATTGATAGAAAAAAATCAAGGCGCTGAACATCCCCCGGCCTTCAGTTAAATCCATCATCAAGAAATGAACGGTAATATGGCCTCGATCAGGCCATCCTCACAATGTGAGTGACCATACAAGAAGAAGACTAGCATGAGAGGCCACCAGGGAGAATGGCTAAGAGAAAGCCATTGTTAAAGAAAACGAATCGAGTCATGACTAGAGTTCTACAAAAGGTACATGACTGTACATCACCACAAACACACCATCCCCACTGTGAAGCACAGTGGTGGCAGCATCATGTTATGGGGATGCTTCTCTGCGGCTGGCCCTGGAAGGCTTGTAGAAATAGAGGGTGAAACAAATGCAGCAAAATATAAATCCCAGAGGACAATCTTATTCAGTCTGAAAGAAGACTACGGCTCGGGAGACTTATTTTTCAGCAAGACAATGACCTGAAGCATACAGCGAAAGCAGCTTAGAAACGGTTTAAGACAACAAGGTGAATGTTCTGGAGTGGCCGAGTAAAAGCCCAGATCTCAATCCAATAGAGAATTTGTGGCTGGACTTGAAAAGGGTTGTTCACATCTGATACACTTGCAACCTGACAGAGTGTGGGCAGTTCTGCAAAGAAGAATGGAGCGTAACTGTAGTGTCCAGATGTGCAAGCCTGGCATCCTGGTATTTGACATTACTTTTACATGGTATAATTTACTCTGCCCATCCATATTCTTAACATGACCTTAAAAGGTTATACTATTTTAAGAAAAGGGGATTACATTTTGAAAAATATATGTCTATATTATACTAAAGCATTAATACATAGAACTAATTTTTTGTTGCTCTGATAAGAGTGATTATTGTTCAGGTTAAAAAATGTATGGTTATCACAGCTTAACTTTACAATGGATCATAATTTTACTGACCTCCATGGGCCCTCATTTGACTGGGCCCCAGAAAACTCTCCTCTATATCCCCCCTTATGGGCAGTCTTGGTATTAAGTAAAAAATTTTATCCTTTAAACTGAGACAAAAGAGAGAAAATCAGAGGTAAGGTAAGCAGGTAGGAGCATGAACTTCCCCCAAAGGCCACTTGGGGGCACTGTAGCCCCTTGTAAGTAAGAAGCAGTTCCTTATTTGTGGCTGTGGTACACTCATAGTTCACTCATGTATAAATGCTAATGAAATACAATGACATTTCCTGATCTGGTGAATGTATCTGCAATAAGCCAACATGAATATAGATGACATCAATACTGCTCCTCAAAGGTTCATGAGACTCATCAAATCATCCCCCTCGTCTCTGAGAGCAGGCTGTTCCTATGTGACCATTTCAGGTGATTATTTGTATAAGAAAAGCAATCAAATTTGTTTGAGATGTACATCATTGTGTGTTTGGTTGTTGTGTGTGCAGCGGAGCATGGTGTAAAGGAGAGTGCAGTAGGTGGGTAATGTGTCTGTGCTTTAAGTAGTGCAGCAGGAGTGATGCCACTTTAAATAGCCCCCGCAGATACAGTAAGTGTGAAAGCAAAGTTATAGGAGCCAAGGTTTCATTTGCTCTGATGGAACCAACATCTGGGTTCAATAACCCGGCTTATTAAATACACAGTGTGTGTGTCAAGAGGTAATGAAGATGGAATGAGAATTTCAAAAGGAGAAGGCGCTGTAATGGAAGGACAAGAGGAGCTACACCTTTAACCTCTGGCTGAGGACCTCCATTAACGCAGGACTATGTTTATTAGTTTTAACCAAATTAATATGTCAGAATTAATCCAAAAGACATCATCTCTTTTATTGCTCACAAGCTTTTGCTTTCATGTTATTAAACTTTATAAGAGGGACTCCTCTCTTAAGAGGAAAAAATCTAATTTAGGAATTAGCTCTGATTAATATTTTGTGTGCTAATGCAAGTGTGGATAACAAAAATCTTACTTTGTTAAAGTAGTTTACGTTTTATGTTTGGTGGTTCAGAACTGGTGGGTCAGGATCCAAAAGTGTGTCCCTGATGTGTAAATGGGAAAACAAACAGTGTGAAAAAATCTATGCTGGGCCTTTGTTTCATTCTACAGTATGTCTTTGTTGTTTTAAGTTTTGTTCTGTCTAAAGACCAAACTGCAACGTTTTTCATCAAATAAATCTGAATTATTGAAAAAGAATTCCACAAATTCGGGTCATGATTTCTCATTGGGGAGGAGGTGGTGAGTCCTAAGGTGATCGGTTGAGGACAACTGTTGTAGACAGCTGAGAGGGGCTTTGAAGCCTATCTGCATCGGTCACTATGTTGAAAATGCTGTCTCAAACTTACTCTAGATCAAACTAGAAACCAACAAAGAGGTGAAGCAAAGTAGGGCCTAAAAACTTAGACATGATCCTGGCAAAAGTCGTCTTTGAACCAGGCTGTAAACACGTTTAATTCTGCTGTGTGTGACTTTCAGCACTTTGCAGCCAGCCTCAAGTGATCACTCAAGAAACTGCAGTTTCTGATACGGGTCTGGCTGCAGATTGTCATCTCTGACAGCCACCCTCACAGAACGTTCATTTGAGACATTGTATATCCCAGAAAGGATTAGCCATAATTTGCAACATATTTCCAGTCTTAGATTTTTTTACACCATATTCATAAACACCGTCTGCCACCACACTGCAAACATTACATAAGCAACGTTTCAAAAATAAAACCAAGAAAAAGTTCAGAGGTCTAATCCAGGATTAAATTATAATAAGACTGGTATTTTAGAAGTAAATACGAAAATGGTGCTTGAGCTTTGTTAGCTTTAGCTAAAGCTGAAATAGCTACGCTAGCTATGTAATTAACATTAATACATAAGCCAACATAGCTAACTCAGCTTTAGCAGCGGGAGCTTTAGCAAACACAGCTAAAGCTAACATAGCTACGTAGATAATGTACATAGCTGCTTTGCGAGTTTAGCTATGTAACTGCATTATCTATAGCTTAGTTAAGCAAACATAGCTCAAGCTAACTTAGCTATGCAGAGAACGTAGATTTGTAGCTTAAGAAGCAAGTTTGTAAGCTTAGCTTCAGCCACAGCAGCTACATAGCTTCATTAGCTATGTAGCTTACACAGCTAATGGAGCTGTATGATCTATGCTTGCTGTGTTAGAATGTTTTCATGGAGGCCAAGCTTTTCCCCGTAAGCAGACTGTTGGCTTGATTAAATATTTTTTGATCAGGTTTTGCAGGTCAGGTTTATAATTTTTTACTTTTTGGTATACTTACCCTTATCCAACCTTAGTGGAAGTTTAATCAGATTTTATTTTGAAAGTTTTAATGTGTATTTCCGTTCTGTGATATACAGCGTCTCAGGTGAACGGTCTGCAGCCACTGTCTTGCAGTCTTTTGCACTTCTATAGATTCATTTTTTGCTCTTCCTCTGGTGAAGAACTACAGTCCGAGTATTTTTTGTTATTAGATTTACGAATCTGAAAAAGAACATAAAACAATGGAAAATGTGCTTATTTGTTTTCATTTGAAATAGAAATACAAAACTGATATGAATTTATTTTTCATGCTTAAAAGGAGATTTGATGATTGATTTTTATTTTCACTTTATAAAAAGGCAAAATTAAAAAGGTCTTCATTAATTTTCAGAAAGAGAATTCAATCATCAACAAAGCATGCACACAAAATAGATGGGGTTATGTTAGATTACAGTCTTGAACAAACCTCTTAGACAACTGTCGGACAAACATGTAATAAGCATGACATATACTGTACATGCATGTATTCTTTTTGAAAAAAAAAAATTAGTTTTTGGATATAAGCTATGGTTTGCCAAAAATCAGAAGACTACATTAAAAGTAACACTCCACAATAGAGGTGGGAATCTTTAGGCAGCCCATGATTTGATTCAATTACAATTCATAGGGCTACAATCCAATTCGTAATCGATTGTTGATGCATTTAGCTGCACTTTGTTTTTTTTTTTACATTTATTTTGTTCTCTCTCATTACATTTGTATTTAGAAAAATAGAGATAAATTAAATGTTCCTTATCCTCTAATGGAAGATGTGTGTAAACTGGAAATTTACAATTGCACTGAACCCAGAGGTAGCAGCATCCTTTCCTTGTAACATTTCTGAAATCCCAGACATAAAAATGTCCTTTTTCACAGATGAACAGCTGGTAATCTAAACCTTGCTATTATGCTCTGTGTGTCAGAGTTCCAACCTTTTGTTCTTGCTATTCCACAGTATTAAATATTTAAATTACTAACGATTATTGACATTTATAAATCTATTCAGAATCTTCCACCTCCACATCACTATGCATCTAAGAATCGATTATTTCTCCCCCCTCTTCTCCACGGTCTGTTTGGCCCTGCCCCACTGGAAACAACATCCAGCAACAACAATGGGGGGAAAAAAGTTTTATCATGTCTGTCTTCTAGTTATTGTCCTCTTTTTTTAGTAATGGAAAATTCAAATGAAACAATTTTCAAACTTGCTGATCTGTTTTTCAACCATGAGATAGAAAGTGGCATTGTATTTTAATTGTGATTTTTCTATTTTCAAACATTTTGAAATCTATTTCAAAACCATGAATCAAATGACTGTTCTACACTTACTTAACTGAAGGCTCTAGCTTGCTTGTAGACTGCACAGTTGAACATCTTCTAATGTGGGTTTCATACTTACAAACAGTTTAACTGGAATGGGAATGATGGTAAGACAACACTGCTTTTTGGTGTCTTTCTGCTAACCCAGCAAGGCCACTAAACGTTTTTAGCTTCAAAAACTTTTAATCTCAATGTGAGAAGATGTCATTCATCAAATATGATTTATACTGCCCTTTTTAAAGGGCAGTTTCAGCATTTTTGGAGTTGAGTTGGCCAACATGGCCCCTTTATGGAGAGCATGTTTGGGGCAAGTAAACTAGGCGTTTCAGTGCTACAGAAAGGTACAGTTTTATTGTTGACTCTGTAAAGCCCCCAGACCCAAACAGCTGATAGTCCACGAAAGTCCCTACATTTTAGTCTTGACTTTTAGTCCAAGCATTTATTGTGTTGCCTAAATCTGGTACCAAAGGGTGCACCCTGCCAAACCTGGAATCCCTGCTTACTACAGCTAAAAGGGAAAAGTGATGCAGATGCATTTCATTTTGAAAAATTTAACCACAGTGGCAAAATATCATGGATTTTGAATGTCTGACAAAAACTTAATTACATTTCAGTCTGGTTTTAGTCATCCTGACGAAAACTAAACTTACTTTTTTCAGTTTTAGTTACTGGAGATCTATTTTTTGCTCATCTTAGTCTAGTCTTTCTCACGGAAAAAGGTAGATGACAAACATTTTTTAGTCACAGTTTTAGTTGGTGAAATTAACACTGCACTAACCTCAGCGTGATTGTGTGGTTAGGACTGACTGTAAAAATTCCCAATTGAGGAATGGCCCTGAGGAAGACTTTGCAACCCCAAGCAGTGTCCACCTCAAGGTGGCTGCAGAAGCACCAGGTCACATACACACTTCATGTTAAAATGCCAATTTCTATGTAAGAAATAAACATGTTTACAGCCTGGTACAGGCAGTGATTATGGTTGGAGTAGTTCTTGTCTTTATGGGAACACTCTGTACAGGAGATGCCTTTTTTTATGACTTGTCTGTTTTGGATTTAAAAAGGACCCAAGTTATCAAGGGGCATAGCTGTCAGCAAACCATGCACGATGTGACTGTTCGTGTGGAAGCTTGACCCACCTGCTCCACCACTTTGTCTGTTTCTAGGCTGACATCATTCAGACTTTGCCCAATATTTTCTGCAGTCTATGCTTCAATATTTTTTTATTAAAAAAACTGAAAATTGGATGCTCATTGTATTATGAGTTAAGTGTATATTCCTTGAAGCTTGCTGCCAGAGACACAAGCCCTTGAACCAAAAAAAGAAAATCTCAATTCTAGCTGTGGAAAATGGAAAAGACACATGCAGCCTAGTAGAATGCACAGTTATTAATAAGAAAAGCCAGTTTTCTTTTTCCCTTATACTGGTGGATAGGTTTAATGTGCGTACTGAATATACCCTCTTGCCGTATATGTGTTATGCATGTGTTTTGGGTCCACGTTGATTACAGTGCAGAGGTGTAGGTGTTAAACACTTCTGTGAATACTGCAGTGACCTCCAAATGCCTCCTTCACGCATTAGAATAAAAATTGACACTTCTCGTTTCACACTTCTCTTTCTAATCCCCCTTCCCTTCCCTTCGGCTGCCAACCCCGCCGCCCCCAGTTTTCAGTTGACTCTCTTCCAATCTTTAAAGTGAGGCAGTTGTTTTTTTTTTCTTGTGTTGAGAGTTTCAGGAGTGCAGATGGAGAAGTGGCAAAGACTTAAAAAAAAAAAAAAAAATGAAGTCATGGAGGGGGAAAGTTGTCTCAAACTACTGCGTCAGCAACATCACCTTCCTCTCCTGCTCCACCTCCTCCTCTCTTATCTATCACTCAAGGTAGCATCAAAGCCCAATCACCGAGAGACTTCGCCATATTACACATCCTGTCCACGTGTAACAACTTTATCAAGACTAGAGGTTTATACACGCAAACAGCTCCTCTGGATTTGCATCTCATACTCTGTCCCTGGTTGGAAAACTTCTCTCCAGCTTTGGCTTTGATAAAAGTAGTGTGAGCACTTCTTAACACAATGGGGTGTAAAATTAACAAGTGCCTTAAGGGTCTTTTCAAGGAGGAACGAAGGGAAATAAAAATATCAAGACAACTGATTGATTTAAACATTATATTACAGGCATTCATTTATATTGCTTGGACTTATTGCCTAAAAAAGCTTGTGAAACGTCAACCCTGTGGTGCACAGTCAAGTTTTAACCTCCTTTTTTAAAGGACAGCTTGGGCACTGAGAATATGTGTGCTGCAGTAATGTCACTTGAATTCTAAAAAAGTTACAGGACTGTAAAGACAAAAGAAAAAAAACTAAGCAGACATAAAACTCAAAGATTTTCATGCGACCCAGACTATTTTGCACAGACCTGTCCTCCCATCTCTTGGGGACCAAATAGTGGAGCGTAATCATTCCCCAATCAAAAAAAAAAAAAAAAAAAAACAACAAATATTCACATACTGTATTAAAAAAAATCTTGTTTTTTTTGCATTAGCTGTTTTTGTGCCATTATTCAGAGAAGTTTCTGTCTGCAGTGTCACAGGGGGCTTCATCACAGGCTGTCTGCCTTTCTTTCTCTCCATTATAAGCATTTCAGTCCCTCTCCACCATAGTCTAAGTCACTGCACGCACAGTTTGACACAGCATGATGCAAAGACAGAACAGTCTGCTTTTGGTTGACAGCCCCTCACAAAGCATTCTGGGAAAACAACATGGCATTTAGCATTAGCCACTAATGGTGGAAATGAATAGAAATGGATAAAAAGTCATGTAATATTTGATTTGTGGATTTAATCTTTAAATACCCTGAACCGTCCTCCAAGTTCCAGGCTCACTAGAAAAGTTTCCGTAAGGAATTCAAAGACATGGATAGCATCATTAGAATGGCACATCGGCTAGCTTCAAGAGGAAAAAAGTAACCCAGGGCTTGCACTGGTTCCGTCTCCAGTCTGTCATAACTACGGTGTTTCCTAACTGTAGGCCCCACCATCTGTCAACACTTACGTTCGTACAGTAAGATGAATATGAATATGTTGTGTGCTTTTTTATTAGTCTATTAATTGTATTTATTTTATAATGTTCTTCAATTTGCTTGATTGAATGAATGAAGCACCTAAAGACAGCACTTTAATTTTGTTGTACTTGTACAATGATAATAAAGATATTCTATTCTTTTCTAATATAATAATTACACCTAGCCGTTTGAGATACTACAGGAGAAACTAAGGAAGAGAAGACCCATTTTTACCTCAAATTTGCTAAATTTGCTATGCTGTATAGACTAGCTTCTCCAAGCATGTTCTGTTTAAATGGGCAGCTGAAATCACTGGGGGCTAAGTACCATAAATAATCCAACTTCAAAAATAGCAAAATACCCCTTTAAATAAAGTTCAGCTTTTTAAAATGTTATTTTGAGTGGGTCAAGGTGTGTACACACTGGCTCTGTGATTTTTGGATGTTTTTTGCGGATCTGTAATCCGACAAAACATCACGCACTCAAACATTAAACCGAGTCTGTTGCATATTTTAAAATTTGCTTTAACTGCTAAAGTTTTACCAGATGGTAAACATTCCATAGATGTTGTTTGGGAAAGGGCAGAGCCTTTGAAAAAAAAAACTCGGACGGTGATTGGATGAACATTCTGTCTGTCACATCTTTATGGGGCCAATCAGATCAACAAAACATGTGATGTCGCACCCACCGAGGTGTCCATAAACTCCATAGACCACTACATAACGCGAACCATGGCAACTGTAGACATTTTTAGTACATGATTTTTGTCGTTTTTGAAAAGAAACAACTCACTGCTGTTCTTTGACCTTCTTTTAACGAAGATATGTCATCAAGTTCTGATAAAACTGGTGCTTAAATGTGCAGCATCTACGCTAATGTCTTCTGCCATAATTTCACTGGCCTCTTGTTGCTGCTTGCTTACGTAATGACTCCGCCATGCCTGAAAGTACTGCCCCTTGATGCTGATTGGCCCTGTCACTTTCTAACCGGTACCAAATGGTTCAGATGGGAGCTTTGCAAGATGGACTCATCAGTGAGAAACACGGAAACTGGCTTATCCACCTGCTTTGCAAGGTTAAAAATTCGTTGAATGTGGCAAATTGTTTCATGTGGCTCTGTCACTACTTTAAAATCACACTGGATCCATCCATCCTGATAGAGATCTTCATAAAGCACTTTCTCATGTGTCATAGCACTGAGCCAAGTTGAAGAGATGGATAACAACTTTTTGATTCAGTCTCTGTTATGACCTGTGGGTAGGCTACAAACGTGTGCCTATCTGTTATATTTCCATGGTTGATATCCACATAAAACATGAGCAAATCACAGTGTTTAAAGTGAAGATTTAGTGCACGCAGAACAGAGAGAGGGGAGGGGGGCAAGCTAGCAAGAAGAAAGCATCAGTCACCCATTTAAATTATTTGGACTGATGCAAAAATTAACATTAAATCAAAACTGTTCAGGAAAAATAATGACGGACGAAAGTTTTGGCATTATTGTACAAACTTGATTTTCTTATCTAACGTGCTAAAAATTGGGATGAAAAAATTGACTCAGTGTGCAAAGGCATTAGCACACCCTGACCTGCACCCTGGGGGAAACAGGAACGTGCTTTGAGTAAGTGCTTCAAGAACAGCACCTGTGACTGAAGCAGATGGAGGCTAAAGTTGACGCAGGGGGTGGAGGAGATGATATGCCTGATTAAAAAGAACAGAGAGGTAAAATTATGATATTTAAACCCACTTTAAAGACTCAAACTTGTAAATAAATGATGCACTCCAGACATGGCTGCGGCTCCTACACCTGCGGCTCACTGCTTAAATATATTCATTTCCTGTCATAGTCAAGCACTCGAGTGCCTGTATAGCTCATAAGTGTGTCTTAAAGATGTGTGCGCAAAGGCACGCCTTTAAGAAGTGAAGAAAGGAGAATTTATTTTCTTCTTAATGATCTTCTCAAACACCCTTGAAAAGGCTCTCATCAGCGGACAGTGTGACGGAGAAAAAAAAAAAAGAAAAAGCGAACGCCCTCCCTGCTTCTCATCTGCTCCCTTACTGTTCTTTCATCCCTGCAATGCTCATAATGGTCCTGAGATTAGTGCTGGATGTGTTAACTAAACTTCTCATTTGAGAGAGGGAAAGGGAGGGCGAGGAGAGACTTGTTTGAGAGAATCACTGTGGGGAAAAAATGAAAAGAGAGAATTTTCAATGCGCATGTTGTAGCAGATGAAAAGAGAGCTGATTCAGAGAGGAATTTTCAAAAACATTTTTAGTATAAACTCAAGTAATAAGTGCATCATTGTACCCAATTGCAAACATTTAGAAACATACCGGGTAGCAGATGTTCCCACTTGAAGGTGGCCAAACAGAGCACTTAAGAAATAAGAAAGTTGTGATGATTGCAGACAATACAGAAATCAAATTTAGCTCATTGTTCTGATTGACAATCTTTTAAGCCTAAAATGTGATTTAACTTCAGCTTAAAGTACACACTCCTCCACTCCACTCTCCATCACCGTCTGCTGATTAATCATTGTATCTGACTGCTCATTAGACCATCTCTTTTAAAACTACTTGACCTCGCATCGACTTTTATCCACTCCTCCACACGTTCCACTTTTCCTTTCAACGATTTCCCTCTTCATTTCCGAGCCGGCGTATGTTTCAGACGCTCCTTCGGGGGGCTTCTCTCCTCTTCCGTCAGCCTGAATACAGATATTTCAGCACCTTGATTTCAGAGTAATTACACGAGGATAAATGACGACTCTCCTTCTCTGTGTTTCAGCCCCCTCTCTTTCTGTCAGCCCATCAGGAAGACGACCGGGGGGCACAGCAATCACTCACTACCACTCTGCAGGAGGGACTCCGAATCTCCCAAAAGTTTAAACGTGAAGACAAAAGTTGCTTTTTTCTCGCCTTGATTTCACAGCAATTACACGAGAATAACTCCCCATGAATGCGACCCCACTTCTTTCCTGTCAAGCTGACAGGATCAGGACCCGCGGCGCAACAATCACTCGTTGGCGCTCTGCAGGAGGGAGTTACAATCTTAACGGTGTTTACCCTTTATCCTTTTTTTAAGGTATTCATTTTTAAACTTTTATGTAAGAAGGTGCTTTGGCTGAGCAAGTGTGCCATTATTCAGCATCACTCTGTGTCACGTTCAAACAGTTCTATAGATTCCCGTCAGGGAGTTGCTGGAGGCAAACACGTTCTGCTGTTTGCCATCCAGACGTTCCTCTGAAACAAGCGGGGATTACTCATATGTACAGCTATAAAGGGACAGCTCATTTACACCTGACCCAGATTTTCTCACCTGCTTCTCAGTTTCAATTTAGAAGTCTGATATTTTTATTAGCCTTCAGGATTCTTTTCATAACAAGGTTGTGAGGTGTCCAAAAACAAGGTTAAAATAGTGAATTTCTTAATGAAATCTGTTGTGTGCCTATGAACAGGCAAAGAATATTAATGTTAGGGCTTCCACTCCAGCCTGGAGAAGGTCATTTAATAAGACAGACAGTGCCTTGTCTTCCTTCTATTGTACAAAGATGAAGCCAAAATACCCCCATGATGGGCACTGACATGTTGCACATTTGGAGCCAGACTCTGCACAGTAGGGATTGGCTGGAAGAGCCTTGAAATTCACATCACACCACTGCTAACAAAAAGGCAGACATAACAACAATAAAGCTTAACTCAGCTTTTTTCTCAACATTAGAAGGGAGGAATTGAGGACCTAATGGATCTTATGGCAAAGATCCTTTAGGTCAGCCTCTAATTATACATTTTCATCTCGAGGTGAGTCTTTATAACTGCCTCTACTCAGACTGGATGCACCCAACTCTTTAACAGTGGTGGTCTGACGTAAGCATTCGGTGTGCGACTGAAACATTCATCCAGACTAAAACTCAAGGTGCTCACACTACGGTCTGATAGTCATGCATGGCCTGAGTTTTCACACTGTTGAGTGAAATCAAGATGGAAAGTGCACAATCAAAACAAAAAATCCTTTTAAAAGTCCCATTTATACACCACATTACACATTATTATGCAAATTGGATTTTAGTGTCATAAACATTCTTTTTTTTGTTTTTCAATTAAACTCATGGATGGTATTGTGTCAGGGCTCTTTGGATCACTGAAATCAATCTCAGACACCTGTGGTTTAGTTTGCAAGGTGAGCCTAATTAAAGGAAAACTACTTAAGAAGGACGATCCACATTATTAAGTAGGCCACAGGTTTCAAGCAATATGGTAAAGTAAAAGGATCTCTGCTTTTGAAAAGCCTCAAATAGTGCAATGCCTTGGACAAGGTATGAAAACATTACATATTTCATGAAAAATTAAGTGTGATCATCATACTGTGAAGAAATTTGTGGCTGATTCAGAGCACAGACAAGTCAGTGCAGATAAAGGCATAATGAGGAAGGTTTCTGCCAGACAAATTTATCAGATAAAGAGAGCAGATGCTAAAATGCCATTACAAAGCAGCAAACAGGTATTTGAAGCTGCTGGTGCCTCTGGAGTCCCACCAACCTCAAGGTGTAGGATCCTCCTGAGGCATGCAGTCATTTATAAATCTACTACTCAGCCACCCCTAACCAATGCTCACAAGCAGAAACGGTTGCAGTGGGCCCAGAAATAGATGAAGACTCATTTTCAAACAGTCTTATTTACTGATGAGTACAGTGCAACCCTGGATGGTCCGGATGGAGGAGTAGTGGATGGTTGGTGGTTGGCCACCATGTACCAACAAGCCTGCGACATCAGAAAGGGGGTGGCGGGGTCATGTGTTGGGCCAGAATCATGAGGAGGGAGCTGGCAGGTCCCTTTAGGGTCCCTGAAGGTGTGAAAATGACCTCAGCAAAGTATATAGAGTTTCTGACTGACCACTTTCTTCCATGGTACAAAAAGAAGAACCGTGCCTTCTGTAGAAAAATGATCTTCATGCACCATCTCATGCTGCAAAGAATACCCCTGTGTCACTGGCTGCTATGGGTATAAAAGGAGAGAAACTCATGGTGTGGCCCCCATCCTCCCCTGACCTCAACCCTACTGAGAACCTTTGGAGCATCCTCAAGCTAAAGATCTATGAGGGCGGGAGGCAGGTCACATCAAAACAGCAGCTCTGGGAGGATATTCTGACATCTTGCAAAGAAATTTCAGCAGAAACTCTCTAAAAACTCACAAGTTCAATGGATGCAAAAATAGTGAAGGTGATATCAAAGAAGGGCTCCTATGTTAACATGGAACTTGGCCTGTTAAGGTGTTTTTGATTGAAATAGCTTTGATTTCAGTAAATATGACCTCCTAATGTTGCAAATTCAACAAATGACCATTTTCAGTTCTTTACAACCTATAAAATCTTTTAAAACTCTGTTGTGCTTAATAATTTGGAACAGTGCATTTTGAATTTTTTATAAAAAAAAAGAACTTGACATTTGGAGGTTTGTTAAATAAAATTTGAACTACACTCCAACAGTTGGTGATTTGAAAGTTATACTGACTATCATTTGCATCGAATATTTAGGAAAATCAGAGGAAAATATTGTTTGCATAATAATTTGGAACACGGTGTATATACTGTTTATTTTAGATTAAAACACCCTTGCTAGCTAGTGGCACACACAGCATCTCAGTCAAATACAACTAGCAGTTTAATAATAAACATCACCACTGGCTATAGTGAATGGATGTCAAGCATTTTTTAGTGATCCAGATCATTTGATTCAGTCCAGTCAGTTCTTTCAGCTCTGAAATAGCTCTTTATCTGCTGAGCTACAACTTTAGCTTCATCAAATCAACCAAATTTAGCAACTCTTTGACCGATGATTTACATTTGTGTAAAAACATATCATAGACTTTTGCCCCCATGATTCACATAAAAGAACCACCTCTTAAAACCAACTCACCTGCAAACAGCCCATCATTACAGCCAGCTGGACAGCTGCAAGTATATCCTGCTTGTTATTTTATTTAAGATGTGGATGGTGCATCAGATAGGCCTTCCTGCAGTAGTCATGGTTAATTCAGATGCAGGAGAAATGTTTAGGAATCTGCTTGTGGCTCTGCTCTCTCTGTCTGAGCGCATGCAGCCAAAGTATCAGACATGTTTTAAAATCATCCATGGCCATCATGTCCTCACAAAAAAACACACAGCAAACTATTTGCATGACTAAAAACATCAGATCAGAGTAGGCTTGAATGTGCACAGTGTAAGCCTGGCTATAGGTAAAATGCTAGCCACAAACTGTGGCATTTTTTGTTTTGTTTTTTGAAAATCAGGATGATAATATATACTGTAGGTATCAGGATAGCATCTAGGTTTGAGAAAATTGTATGTGTGCATTCATTTCAGTTTCAGAATTTGGCACATGACTTATCTGTTAACAAAGCATTTTGGGTTGAACCTATCCTATGGTCAGGCTCTAGGAGGAGCCTGTTTTTGATGGAAGATGTTGCTGTCCATCCTTTATAGAGTCTGCGATCCAACCATTTGACTTGAGCTTCTGTTTGGGGTTCCTGCCATCCCTATGAGGTGCCTTTTAGTTTTCAAGTCCAAAGGCTATGTGAAGTATATCAGTGACCTGATCTGACCCGATCTTATGTTTGATATCAATAATAACTTGAGATTCAGAGCATGTAAAGGACATCCATGAGTGATGTATTTGGCTCGGGGAAGAGGAGGTTAAAAAGAGTCCTTTGAGGGAGCAATGAATTCAGAAAACAAATGCCAGGCTCTTTGTAATGGCTCTTCTCAGGGACACTTCCAAGCCCCACTGGGAATAGAAGCCCACTGCTGCCCCAGCAGAAGGCCTCACACCAGGGCCTTGATTTAATCACTGCCCAGCGAGGGGAGAGGCCAAGCAGGCAACAAAGCTGCCCTCCAGCCTTCCATCCTCCTGCCATCGATGCTCCCCGTAGGTTGACCCAGGAGAGACCATCCCGCGCCCTGCACCCCTCTGCACGGGTCGTTTGAAGATGAGAGGGAGCCGGGTGTGAGGGGAGGCACGGCCGAGAGGAGGAGAGGTAGATGAAACCCCCGGTTGTTCTCTTTGAACTGCTAATCACTGTGTTTAAAGCTGACCTCGCTTCCCGGCTCTCTTTTCTATGTTTGGCTCATTAAAATATGTACGCTTATAAAGAGGCCAGATGGGAGTTCACCACAGACTACAATCCCTACCTCTGTTCCCATCAAACATGCACACCTCATTTTCTCTATCAGAGATGAAACGACGAACAGGTGAGAAATGCATGAGTGACTGGGACTCACATGGGAGATTTTTTAATATACTTCTTTGCTTGCTATTCTGTCCATCCAAAGGACTGACTTTTACGTGTGAAGCTAAAAATAGCTGTGGAGACCATGGCAATGTTGACAGATTTGGGCTTAAAGGGTCATACATTCACATGATAAACAAAAATAAAACAAATCTTAGCTCATGACATCATGAGTGACTAAATTTAAATTGTGATTATTGCGTAATGTTTACATTGATTCTGCAAAAATTAAATATAGTGTACTTCCAAATAACATGTTGCAATGACTTTTAAAGATTTAAGGAAAAGTATCAGTCAGGAGATAGATACAAAATATTTTAAGACACTGAACATGCCCCAGAGTTCAGTTAAATCTGTCATCAAGAAATGGAGGGAATATGGCACATGAGTAAATCTGCCTAATTTAAACCATCCTCACAAACTGAGTGACCACACAAGAATGAGACTAGTGAGAGAGACCACCATGACACCTATGACTACTCTGAGGGAGTTAAAGGCTTCAGCAGCTGAGATGGGAGAGACTGCATACAACAACTGTTGGCCAGGTTCTTCACTGGTCAAAGATTTATGGGAGAGAGGCAACGAGAAAGCCACTGTTGAAGAAAACTCATATCAGATCTAGAATTTACCAAGATGGAGTAGATGGAATATTCCATAGTCAAACTGAAGTAAGATCTTTGGTCTGATGAGACCAAAATTGTGCTTCTTGGCCATCAGACAAGACACTATGTTTGACAAACATTAAACACTGCACATCATAAACACACAATCCCCACTGTGAAGCCGGCATAATGCTGTGGGAGCACTTTTCGGGAGCTGGCCCTGGAAGGGTAAAATGAATACAGCAAAACTTAAGACAATTCTGGAGGGCAGTCTTATTCAGCCAGAACCATGGCTTAAGGAAGATTTCATTTTACAGCAAGACAATAACTCGAAGCATACAGCAAAAGATACTCAGAAATGATTTCAAGACAACAAGGTGAACTTTCTGGAGTGGCCAAGTCAAAGCCCAGACCTCAAACCAATAGAGAAGTTGTAGCTGGATTTGGAAGGGCTGTTCAGGCCTGATCCCCGAGCAACCTCACAGAGCTTAAGCAAGTTTGCAATGAAGAATGGAGTAAAACTGCAGTGTCCAGTTATGCAAACCTGACTGAAACCTATCCACACAGACTCAGTGCTGTGATTGCAGCAAAAGGAGCATCTGCTAAACACTGACTTCACTCTTTTATTTCACTCAGCAGGTTTGAAAGTTTCTGTTCACTGTTCATAGTGGTGAATTCTTGCTGGTGAAAAGCAAAAATGACTTGTCTCTGATGTTCCTGTATAAAGGACAAGTGGTTTGAAAGTGCAGCTTTGTTTCTATTGCCTGTTGGCTGCAGTGGGTGCACAGTGTCTCTCGAATGTGAGGTTGTACTCACTGAGTGTGTACTCACTGAGTGTGTACATAGTCGAAGATTTCCTTGGCCAGGATAGTCACAATGCTCAAGTGTTCTGCAACTGCATATTTGCTATTAAGGGACAAATACTATTCCAGTGTGCTTTGCCTTTTGGTTAATTCTTGCCAATGGGTTCAATGGCTCTCTTATTGTTGTTGAATAACTTGGTTTAAGCTGATTGGTCTTGTGTCTGAGGACAGTCTTTGTGCCAACTGTCTGAGGAGGAGATTTTCAGCATTCCCTCTGAAGATCAGGGCTTTGTTATGGACCATGTAGGGGTCACTTTCTTTTCAAGTATTAAATTTACATGCTCTCTTTTGTATTTTGGTGAGTAAAAGCTATCATCCTCATTCTGCTGTGGTTGCTTGTTTGGTAAATATAAGGAGAATGGGCTCTATGATGGAGTCTAATATTTGTTTGATGCTATACAATCAAACTTTGATGCTCCTCCTTCTGATAGGATAAAATGCCCTTCTTGCTTTGTCTCTCAGGTCGTTCACAGCTTCATTAAAATTGCCTGTTGTCCTTCTGTTAAGGCCAAGGAAAATGTAGTTTTTGGTGTGTGTTTATTTTCAGCTGCACTGAGAAAGAATTTCTTCTGCTAGAGGTGGGATGTGTTCCTTTATTTGAAAAATCATAATTTTGGTTCAGTCAGGAAGATTCACCTCATACATTTTACCATTTTACTGCAAAATGGATATACAGTTTTACTTGATGGAGAAGGCTCTGCTCAAAGATGCTCCCTGGGTTACTCAAGCAGCATGTTTTGACTTTCCAGGGAGCGCATAGCTAGAAACCTCCATAAAGATAGATACATTAATGACACTGCATACTGAATACAATAAAACTTGTTCAAAAGCAATTAACACATGGGGGCATGAATTTCAATATGAGGGTGTAACAAGCTTTATTATAAAGGAGGAGGCTGGGGTGGAGGAGGTTAAGCTTTGCCAGCAGTGTGGTGCATCAAGAATTAATGCGAGCAGGGATTAGTGAGAAGTATGTCATATTTAAATCCACCGCTGTGCTGAGAGGAAGAAATGTGATTGGCTGTTGGAGCTCGGAGGCACTAATTTGGATCAGCTTGCCATCAGCTGATCATGGCTGGGCGTATGACTGCCATGTCCTGCATGAAGTAATGCTGAACTTTATTTTTGGTCACATTCATTGTCAGAGCCCAGGTTTTGGAGAAACTGTGCAGAAGATCCAAGTGCTGTTGTAGTCCCTCTTTAGTTGGAGAGAGGAGCACCACATCATCTGCATATAGGAGGCACTTGACTCCACTGTCAGTATCAACTATAACAAAATAAATAAAAGGTACTTTCATGTAAAATTCTTTAACATTTAATACGATTGAGTAGCAACACTTGGATTTATTTCTTAAGGTCTGATGAAGAAGATACAATATGGAAATTTGCAACACTAAAAAATGAAATGACTTTTACTAGAAGCCTGTAACAACAAGCCTGAGTAGTTCATTTTACCACATGTTCCACCTCTGACAAGGCAAATAGCCAATCATAGTGGAGAATTTTGGGATGGCAAATCATACAGGCAAACTCTGCAATATGTTTCTGCTATTGATCATCAGCGTCCACAAAAGCAATCATTTCCTTACTGTTCCGTTTTCTGGGCTCTAACAACATTATGTTCAGCAAATATCTCTGACATTGCTCCATTCAATGGAACAAACAAGAAACTTGTTTTCCTGCAGTCTGTGGGTATATGTAAAAAGATACATTCTTAGATTTTGTTGCCTCTGTGTTGCATTCTAATTCCAGCTGTAAAGTGCAATTCATGTCTAACACTAGATCCCGATCCTTGAAGATACCAGATCCAAACAGACCTGCAGAGTGCACAGGGAGAAGGAGGGTAGGGCATGGAAGGAGGGCAGTATGAGGCGGAGGAGAGAAGGAGAGTAGGATAGCAGGAGATCAATCAATCATCGCTTCTGTTAGTTTATATTGACTCTGCAGTCCCACTGGGCTTCCACGCTCAATGTGCTTTCAGGCATTTGGCAAGGGTCGATGAAGGAGCGTGCCTGGCTTAACACTCACCTCTACAGCCATACGTGCGTGTGTGTTCCTCTAATATATTAGATGTTTTAACGAAAAGGTTAAAGACCTGTTATCAAAAGAGTTTTGTTTTAGAAATATGTATCAACTTAATGATGCAACCTTGCAGCTAAAGGGTGTCATACAGCAAAGATTCAAGTCTATTAAAAAAGTTCACCTTGTGACCAAGCTGCACCGTGACCCATGGCAGCCTTCCAGAAACACAGGAGAATCAAAGTTGACTTTGACAGTAATTCTGTTCAGCTCATAAATGGATTAAAAAAAATCTTTCTACACCACAAGATACAAATATCTGCTTAACCTACCTGTATCAGCCCAAGTTGATGTAAAAATGGCTTCATGCACTTAAATTCATCATTATATCTCATGTCAACAACATAAAATCATAGACTGTAATATACAGGAGACAGGGCACAAGCTGCCAAGAAGTGAAGTGAAAAGCTTTAAAGCTCCCCTGTTTACTGCCTGAAGTATAGGCCATAAATCCAACGTCCTCCATTGGTTAAAAAAAAAGTTCAAATTTACATATTTTATTTTTGTCAAACTTTGGTTATATTTTAAGTGTAAGCTTTGTTTTGGTCATCATGTGACTGAAATATGCACCTTGACATGCATCAAAAGGTCAAAAAGCACAGATGGATGATATAACAGAAGAGAATCTGGTCATTTTTAAAAACAAAACATCTTTCAGACTCTGAAAGTCAATAAAATGGAAATAAAATAAGTTATTATAAGTTATTTATTCTTTCTATGTTGCCTGGTGCCAAATGACCCATAGACTAGAACCGGTTAATGGCTTGGGGTCTGCTGTGTTAGAGTAATCAGATTACTTTTTTAAAAAGCAAGGAGTAAAAAAACATGTAAATTTTACGATTCAAATAACGTGTTATTAGTTCTGCTATGAGTAGATAAAAAAATCACGTTAATTATGTTCCTTGTAGTTGATTAATCACAATTAATTGCCTATGTTGATCATTTGAGGAAGATTGCTTTACTGGTATGATAACAGAAAAAATAGTCAGAAGGACATGCTTCTAAATGACATCGAAACCTTCTACTAGTTTTTGAGACAGAAAGAGAGGAGACATGTGACAGTTTGTCCACTTATTATTGTGTTATTCTGTAGAAAAGGGATTTAATGCTTAAAATTATAAAAATCAAGAGCATAGAGGATTTTTGCATGTGTTCCAATTGAAGTTAAAAAGCTACTTTAGCTGGTTGTGTGATGGCGTAAGAGTGCAACTAATCTGCATGCATTTTTTAATCCCATTTTTTACCCCTGGGATTTATGAATCAAAATGTATCAAAGATTTTGACAGCAGTAACTATTAGTTACCTTATTCATAACCCTTTAAGTGAAAACCAAAGCCTATTTCATCTTCTTTTGTGGATACAATAAAAGAGAGAAAATAGAGAAGCTCCTTAAAGCTTCTGCACTGTTTCTGTTTCTCTCCTACCTGTTTGCACGTAGCCGCATGCCGCTAGTTTATTGAGCTAGTTTGATGGCAGAGAGGACATTACACTGTGGAATTACCTGTAAATGTTTCAGTTTTGGACAAAAGGGACAAAAACACATCATGCTGAAATGCGAGTTCAAAAGCTTATGTGGAATAGTTTTCATTGAAACAGCTGTACAGCACAATTAGAATAACAGTCTACTGTACACCTCTGCCCATTTTGTTGTCAGTCTATTGCCAAATCAGGAGCATATTAAAGAGCTGTAAAGATTTTTATGTCTATTAGTAACGTTTTCATGCTGTAGAGTCACAGATTATGGGCCAAAAATTAGTGTAGAATGACAGTAGAGTCGACACCTGTGAAAGACATGAGTCAATGACTGTGCATAGTTTAAATAGCTAAATGACAAGTTGACTGAGTAATCTCTAATTAGTAATCTGATGCATTTGTTTATCAGTAGTTAACGCAGTAACATAGCAAGTAACCTTTCTCAGGATGTAACGCAGTAATCTAATGAGTTGTCATTAAAAGTAACACTGTCCAACTCTGCTGACGGCCCTTCTACACAGCTGCCTTCATCATTAGTGTGTGAATGTGGAGTGAGTTTGAATGAGTGTTACCTGTGTTGTAAACATGCTTTGTGTGGTCAGATGACTAGAAAAGTACTTTAGATGTAACATTGTGAGTGACAGCTCTGTTGACAAATTGCCTCCTTACTTGTCATGACCACTGTTTTACAAACTTGCACAAAAATCTATTCTGCTTTTGACTATCAACCGTAAGAATAGGTAAATTTAATGTGAAGCATCATGTCCTCCTGAAGTTCCTTCTGCATGTGGTGTGGGTATGGTAGCACTCATAGGAATATTTTAGCTTAGCTTTTGCACAATGGAAAGTGGGGATGTGTTGCCAATAACATGCGATGCAATAAAATACACACTGAATGTTCCAAACAGCCTAGTCAGTTTATTTGATATCAGGAGATTCAATAAAGAAATAAAGGTAGACCCTTTTTGCTACTGCTCTGATGGACAGATTCTTCTTTCCTGCATGCCTTCTTACTCATGGACTTACTGACAAAAGACTTAAAAATGTGATTTTAAGCAGTGTTATCCTTCATTTAGATCACCTGAATGACTGAACTGAGACTTGATTAACTTAAGCTGCTTTCATGCTGTTCTACCTGATCAAATTTGACATCTTACTTAGCATCTCATCACCAGTGCCCGTGTACGTAATAATTACTCCCCTTTTTTTCAGGAAACTCAAATTAAGGATGTCACTATAAGACACTATATCTCTCATTGATGGATCTATTAAAAGCAGTTTAACTGAATTAAAGTCTGCAAAGCTTAAAGATACCTACAGTTTTTAAACCAATGCAAATCCTGAATGTCTGCAAATTCTGCAGTTGTACAAAAGGACAAATTCCAGGGTAAGGTGCCAACCAGAGGTTCAGTGAAAATAGAAATCTTGTCTAAATCTCCTTAGAAACTTGAGGTGTTCATGTTCTTAAGGTCTTCCTGGCATTTTCTGCCCCTTTCACCAGTCAAGAATAATGGAGTCTATGTTAGATATTTTAAGAAAATGTTTTGACAGCATTTTGGTTGCATATTTAGCTGGCACATTTGTAGAAAATTCCATAGAATAGGGCTTTTGTCAGAGTAATTGGTGGAACAGCTGTTTATGCAACTGAACCTCATATGATATGTAGACTGGCTGTGCTGCTCATATAATCAGCCATCTCTTGCATCATTCTTGGCTGTTTCTTTGAACAATTTAATAATGCCATGTAGAGTTTCAATAACTGTTTTCGGAGATAAAGTCATTTCAGTCAGATTATGTAATGTTGGCTGCTTAAACAAGGACACTGAGTAGATGAGGGACATGAAAGAAATTCACATTTATAAGATAATTTTCAGAGTCTAAGAACATCATTATGATGACTCTGTCTCAGCCAACATTAAAGTGGTTTTTCTATCCACTCTCCTGAAAATTTTGACATATCAGGCAGGTTTTGCTGAGGTGGTGGGTCTCATGAGGGAAGACAGACAGCGATGTTATTCCTTGATGTGATTTCATCCGAGGTGTTTTTGCCATTCTCTTCATTGTGGGTTGATTTTATGGACCTACAACACATTTAGAAAGTATTCAGGCTCCCTTCACTTTTTTCATTGTTGTGATATTGCAGCCTAATGCTACAACTGTTGAAATTTTTCCTCACATGAATCTACACTTAGTGCCCTATAATCACAAAGTCAAAACAAAGTTTTAGAAATGTTTGCAGATTTGTTAAAAAGAAAAAAAAGAAATATCACAATGACATAAGTATCCAGACCCTTTACTCAGCACTTAGTTGAAGCACTTTGGCAGCAGTTACAGCATCAAGTCTTTTTGAATATGACCGAACAAGCTTTGCACATCTGGATTTGGGGATTTTTTTGCCATTCTTCTTTGCAAATTCCTCTCAAGCTCAGTCAGGTTAAATGGGGACCATTGGTGGACAACCATTTTTAGGCTCAAGTCAAGGGTCTGGTGGGGCAACACAAGGACAGTCCCAGAATTGTCTACAAGCCACTCCTGTGCTATCTTGGCTTGGTGCTGAGGGTCAGTGTCATGTTGGAAAGTGAACTTAAGCCCCAATCTGTGGAACAGGTTTTTATTGAGGATATCTCTGTACTTTGCTCAATTCTGCTTTCCTTTATCCCTGGCCAGTCTCCCAGTTCCTGCACTGAAAAACACCCCCACAGCATGATGCTGCCACTAACATGCTTCACTATGGGGATGGTATTGGGTAGATAGATGCATAGCAGTTCCTTCAGATGTAACATTTAGAATGGAGGCCAAAAAGGAAAATCCTTGTCTAATCAGACCAGAAAATCTTGTTTCTCACAGTTTGAGAGTCCCTTAAGTGCTTTTTCGCTCTAAAGGAGAAGCTCCTGTTGATCACTGCCATAAAGCCAAGACTGGTGGAGGGCTGCAGTGATGGTTTTCCTTCTGGGACTTTGTCCCATCTCCATACAGGATCTCTGGAGATCAGTCAGATTAACCATCAGGTTCATGGTCACCTCTCATACATAGGCTCTTCAGCCTGGATTATTTCGTTTGGCAGGGCTACCAGCTCTTGGAAGAGTCCTGGTTGTGCCAAACTTCTTCTTTTTGAGAGTTATGGAAGTCACTGTACTATTGAGAACCTTCGGAGCAGCAGGTTTTTTTTGTTGCCTTGCCTAGATCTGTGACTTGCAACAGTCCTCTCTCTGAGCTAGGCAGTTCTTTTGACCTCATGGCTTGGTTTTTGCTCTGGTCAGCTGTGAGGCCTTCTGTAGAGAGGTGTGTGTGTCTTTCCAAATCATGTCTACTAGATTTGATTTACCACAGGTGGACTCCAATCAGGGTGAAGAACATCTCCAAACAATCCAGAGAAATGGGGAGAACCTGAGCTAAATTTAAAGTGTTACTGTAAAGGGCCTGAACACTTGTGTCAATGTGATATTTCAGTTTTTTATTTTTATTACATTTACAAAAATGTCTAAAATTCTGTTTTTACTTATTATTGTGGGGTATTGAGTGTAGATTATGTGAGAGAAAAAAATGTAATTGACAGCAGAATCATGCTGCAGCATAACAAGGCAGAGAAAAAATAAATGGGGTCAATGCAGTGTATGAGTCTAGAACAGAGTAAGCGAGGTTTATTATAATGTTGTAAAGAGGGGATGGTGCACTAAGCAAGAGAGAAGATGTGGATATACAGCTATAGTTAATTGTTAACTGTATCATACTGGTTTATGATAGAGGTGTGCACAAAAGTGTGTTTTTAGTAGTGGTAGCATTTTGTGTGAGCCTCTATGTAAAATTTGACATTATGTGGAAAGAAGTATAAAACCTTTATTTTTTTAACCCAGCTGGTCATCAATCATCTAAATGATGAGTGGCCCTGAACGTATACTGACAGGCAGCGAGTGATGGATGATTGACACCCCATGATTACCTGAGGTGAGGGGTGTTTCTGGTCCTCAGGGCGAACCTCTCCAGGGATTTTTACCTTGTTTGCTCAGACTAGAAGATTACTTGAGATGAACTGAGAGGAAAAACAAAATTTACACTCAATAAATCAGAGTCAACTGTCAAACATGATCATCCATCTATCACTCTTGACTGGATATATATTTGCAAGCAACAACGACTGCAACAGTTTTTGGCTTTATTTGGTCCCATTATTAACAGTAAATCCTCTGTGAGCGTGTAATAGGTTAAGTCTAAATGCAGAAGACAGAAATACATTCTGAATGAAACGCTGTGTAATTCCTGGATTCTGAAAAGCCAAATCCATCTAAATGGGGTATTAGCAGGGTGCTGTGAAAGGAGGGAGTAGCAAAGGTGTTACCACTTTGACTTCATGTTCTGTACACATCACATAAAACTGACTGCCACTGCAAAATGTTCAAAGTATTTTTTTTCATTTGTTTTGTGAATTAGGCCCCAGCACTGACCTGGAGTGATGACTCTGTTGTATTTGTAGGCGTTATTAGGGCCTGAACATGCCTAAAAAGTCTCCAAATGTTGTACACTCATCAGTCCTTTTTTTATTTTGGTGGTTTCATCTTTGTCTCTTCTTTGTTGTTATTTGGGGGCCCCTCCACACACAGTCTTAGCTACATGCAGGAAAATCAGAACACACATGTATCAAGTCCAGACAAACAAAACACTAATTCACTCTGTGTTAAAAAAAAAAATGCCCATTTTGAATGATTCAGAGAGTCTGTAGCCTTCTAGAGGCTCCATCTGGGTGACTCCAAATTTTTTACACTCACTGTAGACAAGATGAATATGAATATGTTTTAGAGTACTTTACCTTTGTGTTGAATGCAGCATGCAATGTTGAAGATCATACTTTCTTAAATACTATAGGGCAAAAGTCAAAGGCTGTCTTGGCCCCATCAGAATCTGTTGCTTCATTGTAAATTTTCTGTAAAACAGATCCTACAAACCAAAAACACTGTTGGACACATTTTAGAGTTTTAGACGATCAATGTTAAAGTCAGAGAATGACTTCAGTCCACTAAATCAAAAGCCAGCAGTGTGAGAAAATGTTGACAGGAAGTGACACACTTGAGACAGGCAGTGTGGCGGTTTGGTTTTACAGGAGTTAAGTTCATTCTTTGAAATGTGAGGTTTTTTCCACCTTCCAATTTGCTGAGAATCTCTGACACCGTGACCCTTCCTTTTATTAAGAGTCTGAGCTGTGTAAGAGGGGACAATGTTTCTTTGAGCTGGCAGGTCCACTCAATAGACTCAAGGTAATAAAGTGAGTTTGAGAGAGAGGCTGAAAACAAGGAAAGGGCTGGATAGAGTTGAGTTGAGGAGCGGGCAGACAGGCAAAAAAAGAAAAAAAAAAAAAAGAAAAAAAAAGTGAAAAGGCTTTCTATCTGACGGGTTATTGATTGGTTTCCCAAAAGAATCCTGGAAGACTTTTAAAAGAAGAAACAGATGCTTCTCGCTAAAACAACCCTCCTATCCAGGTGTCTCTATCTCTTTTTCTCAACCCCGCACAATTTCTGAAATTTTGATGGCATTTGAGAAACTTTTTAAAAAAGTCAATCAATGGACCAAACAAGAGTAAAAACATCATTATGAGGAAACAGGTTTCCACCAACACATCTCCATTTACACTATCAATGGGCAGTGCAGCAGAAGACGGAGCAGACAGATAAAAACCAATAAGAGACTGTGCAGCAATAAATGAGGTGCTAAATGCTTCACTGGAAAACTTTGAGCCCTAAAAGCTTTTAATGTTTTCATTTAGCACTCCTTTTGACTTAAATTAAGCTCCTTAGTTTGCCCTGAAACAACTAGAAGATGTTAACAACTGGTTAACTTTGTTAGACTGGTCGAAAGTGCACTTTTATGATCCATGATGATTGGAGTCCACCTGTGTTAAATTAAATGGATTGGACATGATTTGGGAAGGTAGACACCTCTCCACAAAAGGCCTCACAGCTGACAGTGCATATCAGAACAGCAGCTTGTTTTTTGTGTGCGTTCACATTAGGTTAAGGGTATCCCAATATTCTTTTGAATCAAGCTCTAGGGCCAAGAGCCAAGGGTTTCACAGACATTGAAACAGAGATTTTTCAGGACCACACTTTAAATCATGGGGTATGATGAATTTCCCACCATGCATCAAGTTCCCTTGCGAAATGGCATAATGGACTATGATGGAGGCGCATCAATGTAAGCATTTTTAGCATTTAGAATTGAGAATAGAAAATAAGATAGCTGTGTTTTCTCACATATTCCATCTTTAGCTACCAGAGATGGGAGTTTGTTGTATTTTCAGAACGTTGACATGTACATGAGGGCTATTAACTGCATAAATACATGGAGAAAATCAACATGGAGATCCGCATTGTGAACGAGATGGTCCAAACTCTATTCAGCCATCCCCGCCAACTCCTCCACAGACTAGTTTGTTATTTGTGGGCTAACCTTCACTGATCACCTGGTATCACCCATTGTGTGTGCACTTTGGTGCGAATTGCTAATGTTTTTGTGTTACATCTTCACTTGTATGTCTCCTAAGTGTTACCGTAGTTGTCATTAAGCAGTTGTTAAATCTGTAATCCGACTCCCTGTGTTAATAAAGCCAGAGCCTGACTGGGGAGGATTCACCCCTGTGTACCATTAATTATTTTTTAACTTTTTTATTATTTCTTACTGAGTATGTTTAGTTGGATGACCCAGGAGAGTTCTAGCATATGTCACACATATGCTGAGCTTTGTTTTCTGTGTGATCTTGGAGTTTTACAATGAAAAGGAACCCTCCAGTAAGGCCAGGAAAACTCAAGCTTGTGTTTTATTGGAGACTTTTGAAATGTTACCAAATAAGTTTTTCTTTTTTCTTGCCTTAGGTAATGAGACATAGATATGCCAATTTATTAATTAATACACTCATCACTCATTAATACACAATACACACAAAGCTGCAAGATAGCAAATGTGTTATTCGCAGCTGTATGATGATGTGTGGTTCACAATGATGAGAGTGATCGCTGTTGACCTTTAGGATTTTGACAGGATCCTGCAGCTTTATTTTCCAAGATAAATAGTGAGGATAGCCAGCCACAAGCTGAGATTTGACCTGTAGAAACAGCTAGATACATGTTTTACTATTTGTAAAGAGAAAGTAAATGACAATCCGGCACCCTGCTGAATCCTAACATGCGTTAAAAGCATACGTTTTTTAAATTATTACTCCCTGTTATGAACCATTATCAACCCAGCAACCTCCTACATAAAGGTCTGCTTGGAGTGAAATTTGCAAAACATACATAAAAGCAGTCCTTATAAAATGGACTGACCCATGCATGTAAATGGACAAACATACACACTGCTGTGAGTCCATTAAAATTCCATTACTACCTTTCCTGCAGCTCCCACTCACTTTTCACAAATCCATTTTCCTCATGACGTATTTCACTTGATCTGCCTTCAATAAGACTGTGAATGTGTGTGTGTGTGTGTATTCACATGTGCATTCCTTTTTTGATGTGTTTGGGAATTAGAAATAGCAAGCAAGAAACATTTTCAATTTCCACTTTTAGAGGGACGAGTAAAATAAAAAAAGTGAATATGAGATGATGCCTGTAAGAAGCCAGTATGATTATTAATAAAATGTGACCCCGCTGAGGGTCCTGGCCATACTTTATGCTCATGGTTACAGCCTTGATCTGAAAATCTTTCATTATTATTGTGAATTTTTGAGGGGATGATATTTACATAAGAGGCAAACAAAAGAGACATGGAAGTAATGAGTTTTCAAAGATGGAAATAAAACTAGGAAGGCAGGAATATGAGCAGGGATACCATTCAATTCTGGTTAGTCTGTTTATGCACATATTAAAAATATGCTTCAATCTCAGAGATCCTCCTCTGACAGCTTCACTAGGGCCTGGCTGTTCAAAAGTAAGCAACAGGATTAAAATTACTGTGCAGGATCAAATCTTGAAATCAGGATGATGAAAAATCCCCAACAAATCAGGTAATCCTAATCCAGATTGACCTTTGATTTGTGTTGTGCGGGACTTCGATGCAAAAGCACCAGATCTTCCTGTTCCTGTTAAACTGGATTATAGGGAAAAATTGTAAGAATTTTTTAGATAAGTCAAATATTCAAAACAGTAAATGCTGGAAAGTTTGGGCTGGTCTCTGATAAATGGTATTGATGATGCTAATTTTTTCTCATGATGTTTTGAGTATGAGAATCCTTAAATGATTGTATGTAGCCTATATGTTCTCATTAGATGTTTTCTGCTTCTTTTTTCTTAATTTAATGAAGAAAATTCTGATTCAGATTCAAGCTTTGCAAGATGGATTTTCCTGATGACAGACTGGAAGCTGGCCAGTTCATCAACTTTGCAGGGTTAATTTTACTATACAATTCAATTATCCTTTTTTGTATGAATATAATATATACATATACTTTATATAGTATTATGTATATACAGTCATGTTCATAAGGGCCCAATGTGCACTGTAAACCCGAACAAGTTGAAAATACTCAAAATATTTGTCGTAACCGATTACGTCAAAGTTTTTGAGTAGTGGAAATAAAATTTTTGAGTTTGACTGAACTTAAAAAATATACTTTCAGTTTACTCAAATTCTTTCTTGATGTTATCTTAATTTTTAAGTTTAAGTAAAATGTTTAAGTTTAACCAACTCAAATTTATTATCTGTTTATTATTACATTCATATATATATATATATATATATTCATATAAAACATATATATTCATGTATATATGTACATTGTATATATTGTTTTTGCTATACCTCACAATGTACCATTTCTTTTAATAATGTTTAAAACAAAAATACACCTCACGTCTTTTTTCAGTTGAAGTTTTTAATTAAGGTTTAAAACAACCTTTTACAAAACATCTGCGACAGTTTTGTTAAAACTAGCCAAAAAAAATCTATTGTTAAGGCTGAACAGTGTTACAGGTATCCAGGAACTGTGTTTTACAGGTAAACAGATCACGTTTATTTTAACAGAACCTAAATGCCCAGTATGTCCAATAATAAAAACAACAAATTAAGTTATTTCCACGGCAGTGATAAAGGCATCGTGTAAACATGGCCTTAGTGAAAACTAACAAAAATTATACTCAGCTGTTACAATAAAATAAATTTAAACAAAAAACATTTTAATTTCTCTGATTATTTATGTACTTAAACACCAGTGAATACATTGTGATGTATATACTTGCTACAAGGTGCAAATTAAGGCCAAAACTACAAATAAGCAACAAATTATGTTAGATATGAAAAAAAGACATTTTGGTGGAATAAAAGCAAACACAGATCCCAATTATTAAAACCCAATCAGTCACAAACAGTGCATCAGTGTTGAGGTAGATAAAGCAGTGGACAACTATGAAATAATTACTTAAAGGTTAACCACTTTTTTATATATCACTTACTGTACACTTGAAGTTACCACTCAACATACTCAACAGCTAACAAGTACATTCAGGATTTTTTTTCTTTTCAGCCACCTTTGAGTTACAGTGCGAAGTTATCAAACTTAACAGGACCAGATACAGGGATGTATCATTTACACACAGGTGCCTTCCACATTTTTGAACTCGTTTTTCAGACTTAGCAGGCATGGTTTGAGTGGTCTGTTATCATCAAGACACAGCAGTATTTTCTGAACAAAGGTAAACATGTGAATGAGTTTCTTCGGATAATCTCAATGCAATGCATAGATTAAACCAAATAAGATGAGAAGTGCATCAGCCAACCTGGGGAGACTTCTCACAATGATGTCATCTTCAATCACAACAGAAATGCTGTCAGGGTTAACCTGGATGGTGCCAGTGGGGTCATCAGCTGCCACGGAGAGGAGAGCAACAGGAGTGTTTTCAATGTCTGGCTCATCTTCCCACTGCAAAAGCACACACAGACACACACATACACAATTCAAAAGATTATAGAGATGATTTAAGAAGACAGATTTTGGGTCCTGCGCTGGAATGTCATGCTCCTCATACAATTAAAAAGATGAGTTAACATTTTTCTGTCTTGACACAACACTTGTATGCAAATACACAAGTTGATAGGTCCCTAGTGGTTATAATGATTTGTTCCCTGTATCCTAGCTCTAAAATCTCTGCTGAATATGACACACTAAGTATTGTTTCACATCAGGGACCCAGGCCCGGATCTAAGAACAATTGGGCCCAAAGTCTGTTTTGTTTTATAAGAATGAACACACACATGCTGCACTCAGGTACTGTGCCTGAGTCCGCTTGAAGAGCTGGTCTCAGGCACGAATTATGTGTACTCAGGCATGGAATACTGGAGATGTTAGTGCATCTGTTTCGACAAATGATATGAGATAGACATATCCTGTCTTCCTCTATATGCCCCTTAAAACTCTTTCTTTACTCGACTACTTTTTGCATTCAACAAGAAGCGCACATTTGTCATAAATTTCTTAAAGCTTGGCCTTGCGAAAGGCAGCGGTGCCTCATAAACAGGAAGAATAGTAGTTCTGTGTAAAAATGAAGGAGTCAGATTTTGTTTGCTTAAAAAAAACAAAAAGACATGTACAATATGTATTGTGGCCATCGGTAGACATTTTTGTAAGTCAGTCAATATTGGGATTGTTTGCTATTGCACTGTTGTAAGGGCAGGCAACTTGACTCTTGTAGAGGGTAGACCCTTCAGAAAACAGTTGGCAGTCCTGTTACTACTGCTGCTGGCAACCATCACCTTTCCCAACAGGTTAGGAACTTCCAACTATGATGTAACAATGCTTATGGATAATAAAGAATATTGATTTTTGCAAAACACCAGTGTGGATTCTCTGACTCGAATTATTTGCTGAGTGAATTTGCTTGTAAATAGCTTTGAAACCTTAGAGAAAAAAATACATTTACAATAGACACGTCCTAATATGAAAGATACATATTAGTTGAACAACAGTGTGCCAATTGCCCAGTAATTCTTCAACTTACCTGCTGGTCATAAATCCTTAGAATTTCCCACAACGCCTCTGCTGTCTTCCCATCTGAGAAACCTTCCGCCTAAACAAGGCAAGCAGTTGTGGCGTGTGTCTGTCAAGTTCACAGTAGAACGTGTTGCGTAGGTTCACATTTGTGATGCAGTGGAACTCAGCAAACACCTGGGGAAATACAAACAAATGTCAACAGATTATAGTTTATAGTTGAAAACAGTTAAACTTAGGAATATTGTGTAGGTTGAATACAAAAAATATGAAATTGATTTCATTATTTCATTTAATAAAACATCATGATCCATGCTTACTTTTATTTTTGTTTGTTTTATAAATAATCTGACTCACCAGCTTAAATGATGGTATCAAGGGAGTCAGGTGATTGTAGGAATGATGACATGGCCTTCAGCAACTCTCTCCATATCCCTTTGTGTGCGAAACATAAATGGAAAAGTTCTATGTTCATTTTACAAATTAGTAGCCATTAAGAAACTGCATCCAATGTACATAATTCTATTTCATTTGACCACCATTTACACTTAGGGTCTTCTTAAAACTGCAACATTACTATTAGTTACCTTATATTTGCTGCAACAAATTATTTGTGACTAATATTTTATTTTCTTAAAATATTTTGTAAAGGCATAAACTCAATTATTGATCACTTTGGAGGGTTCTGATGAGAACATTACATTGAACTTTGTGTGTTTCTGTTTTACAAAGACATCTCTTTATCAAGCAGTTCAGCTCCTCAGACCATAACTACAGTACTGTTTCAATGATAGCTCTCACCAGTGAAAACGTTTTGTCACTGTCACAGTGAAAAGTGACTTTAATGTTATGAGTAAAGATGATCTCTCCTTTATTGGGACAACACAAAGCTGTGGGCTCAGAGTTTATGATTTAACCCTTTCTGACATGTTTCTAATTATTATTTCACAGTGCATCTTACCGAGTTGGAGTTTGGAGCTTGAAGAAAGTCGCTACTTCCCCTCCTCTTAAGCCTGTTGAAAAAGAAGAGCTGTAAAGCATAGCGGACATGAATTCAAATCAACAATGCACACAACAAACAAATGAGACAGTTTTTTTTTTTTTGGTTCTCTATTTCTTTTTTTTTTAATTTACGTTTTATTGACAATCAGCAGTACATGTAACATATGTATATATTTCACTTTAAGTCACATCATATCATCTGAATGTCCATTTTTCTAGATAGAAAAGCAGAACAAAATAAAATAAACAAAAACAAACAAACAGACAAAAAAACAATCTCCTTAATAAGAACCTTAGTACATAGGGAGTGAGACATGATTAATGCTACAGGCACTGTATATTAATTAGAATCAACAGAGATAACATCTAGTCTGCATGGTGTTACATAATTTATCCATTTCTTCCAGCGGGATTTGAACAGGTCCTTATTATAATTCACATCTGCTGTTATTTTCTCCATTCTGTAAATGTCCATTGTGATATCCATCCACATTTTCAGTGTTGGGCACTCCTGTGAGAGCCATTTTTTTGTGATGGCCTTTTTAGCCGCCAATAACATAATATTAAATAGATATTTGTCTCTCTTGGGCCATCCTTCAGGTATGAGTCCAAAGAATAAGGTTTTACTTTCCTGAGGCAGTAGATTTTCTAATATTTCTTCCATTGCCTTATGAATTCCCTTCCAATAAGCTTTAATAACCTGACAATCCCAAAAAACATGATAATGATTTGCATTTGTATTTCCACATTTTCTCCAACAAGTTGGTGAGTTATTTTTATAATGAGATTTTTGATACGGTGTTATGAAATATCTTATGAGGCTTTTCCAACTGAATTCTCTCCAACTCTGTGAACTACTACATTTCCACTGATGTTCCCATATTGTTATCCATTCATCTTCCGTTATGTCTATTCCTCCTTCCTTTTCCCATTTTGTTTTAATATACAGGGTTGAGTGTGTTTTCATACTTGTAAGCCCTTTATATAGACCTGAGATAATACCTTTAATCTTTCTTCGAATTGTATGCCCTTTTAAACAGGTCTAGCAGCTGTTTGCTTGTCTCTGATACACCTTTCAATTTGTCCCCAATAAAATGTCTCACCTGTAAGTAACGATAGAAATCTCTTGCTTCTAATGAGTATTTCTCTTTAATCATTTCAAAACTAAGTAATGAATTTTCCTTTATTATCTTACATAACGTTGTTATTCCTTTTTTTGTCCATTCCTTGAATCTGGTATCCTATTTGTTTGGAGAAAAATGTGTATCTTATGCACACCATTTAAGGATTACTATATCTTCTCCTAAATTGTATTCTGTTGTTACTGTTTTCCAAACTTTAAAAGTCAGCTTAATCCATTGGTTTTCTATATTTTTCAGGTCTTGTAAGTTACTGTCGGCAATATGCGCCTGTATGGGAATTGAAGTCAAACCCTCTTCAATGCTTTTCCATTGGGCATCATATGAAGGATTACACCAGTATATTATGGTCCTTATTTGTGCTGCCCAGTAGTAATCTCTGAGTGACGGAAGACCCCATCCCCCTTTTTCTTTCGCCAATTGTAAAGTTTTAAATCGGATTCGAGGCCTTTTACCTTGCCATATGTATCTGGATAGTATTTTGTCCCATTCGTTAAATTGTTTTTGGCTTATTTCTATTGGCAAAGTTTGAAATAAATATAACAATTTGGGTAGGATGTTCATTTTAATCGATTCTATCCTTGAATTAAAACTTAAGTAAGGGATTAGATTCCATCTCGCTATATCCTCTTTAATTTTCTTTTGTATCAATGAGTAGTTGCGTTCTGATAATTCTATGAGGTCCTTTGATATTATGATTCCCAAATATTTAATATGTTCTGTTTCCCATGTTAAATGGTACTCACTCTTGATTTCTTCTGGTGGGCTGTAATTGTATGTAAGCAATTGTGTTTTACTTATATTAATTTTGTATCCTGATAATTGACCAAAATATTCAAACGATTGCATTAGTTTACGTAGAGAGTTTGTTGGTTGCCCTAGAAAGACCAATATATCATCTGCATAGCAGGCTAGCTTATGCTCTTTCCCCTGAATATTAATGCCATTTATCTCTTTGTTTTGTCTTATGTACTGAGTAAATGGTTCCAAATATAATGCAAATAATAATGGTGAGCACGCACAACCCTGCCTTGTGCCTCTTTCCAGATCAAAACTTTTTGATAACCCACCATTAATTTTAATTCTGGCCGTGGGTTTGTCATATAGTGCCTGTATTGTTTTGATTATTGTTTCGTTCAAGCCAAATTTATGTAGAACTCGGCAGAGAAAGCTCCAATCTACTGAATCGAAAGCTTTTTCCGCATCTATACTAATCACCATCGCTGCTATTCTATTCTTTTGAATGTGATTAATAATTTGTAATGTCCGTCGTATATTATCTTGCGTCTGACGCTCTCGGATAAACCCTGTCTGGTCATTATTTATCAAATTAGGCATGAACCACTCCAATCGTCTAGCCATGATAGAGGTAAAAAGCCTATAATCTGTATTCAGAACTGAAATTGGCCTGTATGATCCACATTCCAATTTATCTTTATTTTCTTTTGGAATAGCAGATATGATTGCTTCTTTCCAACTTGGCGGTATTTGTGCCTTCTTTAAAACCAAGTTTAATGTAGGAGGCATCACTGGTATTAACACATCTTTTAACCCCTTATACCATTCTGCCGAATAGCCATCTGATCCTGGTGATTTATGTGATTTAAGTTTACTTATAGCTATTTTTAACTCTTTTCTGTTATGTCCTTGATCATTATTTTGTTCTGTTCTTCATTTAACACTGGTAATTCCAATGAGTCCAGAAAATTATCTATTTCAGTTATGTTTCCCCCTGTGTTTTTAGTGTACAGGCTCTTATAAAATGTTTCAAAGGCTTCTTGAATTTCGTTTAGTTTACTTTTTGTTATTTTGGTAACTGGATCTTTAATTTTGTGAATTGTGTTCTGTGCTATTTTCTTTTTAAGTTTCCAAGCTAGAACTTTCATTGATTTAGATCCACCTTCATAATATCTTTGTTTAAGAAACATTAGATTCTTCTTTATTTCATAGGTAGCCAAATCATTAATTTCATTTCTTGTTTTTGTGATTTCCCCCAATAACTTCTGTGTTGTTTTCTTTTTATGTTTCTCCTCTAATTCTTTCAATTTTTTTTGAAGTTCTTCTAATTTCTTATTTCTCATCTTTTTCTTGTAAGAACATATTGATATAATTTTCCCTCTGAGGACAGCCTTTAGGGCATCCCATAAAATGGGAGGGGATGTATCATCCTTGTCGTTCTCTTCCAAGTACAAATGAATCTCTCTTTTAACCTGTTCCTTAAAATGAGGATCATTAAGTAGGCCCGAATTTAGTTTCCAGTTTTTCATTTTTGGTTGTAGAGCTAGATCAACGGACAGATATAGAGGTGCGTGGTCACTTAAGTCTATTGTCCCAATTTCACAGGTGTTTATTTTGTCTTTGTCTTTTCCAAATGTAATAAAATAATCTATTCTTGTATATAAGTGGTGGGGTGATGAGTAATGGGTATAGTCCCTTTGTTTGGGGTGCAGACCTCTCCATATATCAACTAAACCCACCTCCTCAAATAATGTTTTAATTTTCTTCACTAGAGACATCCTATTCTGTGCCCTCCCATTAGAGGTATCTAATTGTGGCATTAAATGTATATTTAGGTCCCCCCCACATATTAGAAGGCCTATTGTCTCTGAAACCATCATATCAACAACTTTCTTAAAGAAATGGATGTCACTTCCAGGTGGCGCATATATATTTAACAATGTAATTGGATTCCCCTCAATGTTTCCCCTTACTAATATAAATCGTCCCTCCTTATCACTTATCTCCAATGTTTTTCAATGTGTATTTTGCTTGATAAGAGAATGGCCACTCCTCTCCTTCGTCCATTTTTGTAGGAAGATGAAAAAACATTTGTAAAACCCATCCTTTTCAATTTCTCATGTTCCTTAGAATCCAGGTGGGTTTCCTGTAGATATACTATTTGGGCTTTTTCCTTTCTCATTTTAGCTAGAATTTTGCTGCGTTTTATTGGATTCAGCAGACCATTTACATTATATGAAATAATTTTTACTTCTTCCTTAACCATGTTCTGACTCTCTAAATGTTTTTGGAAAAGTTACACCCTGTGCAGTCCATTCACTCCCTGAACGTACATAAACAAACATTATATAAACATTAGTGCTGTATGGAACAACAGCTACAAACCGAAACCTTAATTGTCCTTGAACACAAAAAAAACAAAACATGTTGACTTCCCACTGTGGGGTCTCCGATATGACCCTGAATAAGCCCCGGTGAAGGGGGGGCTTTGAGGGGGCCTCTCACCTGCTGGTGCTAAAGGGCCTTCCTTTGCCGTCCGGCCTGTGTCCATTCTTTCTGTAGCATAGGCTGACGCCCGACCGTATTCCTTATCTTTATTGCCATATACAGTTTGTATTGTCTGTCTTATAAAAAGCAATCTTAACTATGTGACCTAGATCTTCATGGCCGTTTTTTCCAACAATAAACAGCTAGAAAATGAGGAAAAACTCACCGTAAGTCCCTTTTATATATCAGATTTTCAAGACATACTATTATTCCTTGTCTTGTCGTCTGTATGCTTGGAGTTTGTCCTTGTAGTCCTGGGTCCTATCCTTATTCTTCTGGCTCTTGGTCCTTCTCTCTGTGCGCCACGACAGGCGTCGGATCTGCTCCAAAAGGGTCTCTGGGCGTTTGATGATCTTTACTGGAAATCCTCTCTTTGCCAAGTCACCTGTCGCCTCCTCCGCTGAGTTGTATAATACCATTCCCTCCGGAAAAAAGACTCTCATCTTAGCTGGGAACGGGGTTTGGAACCGGATTTTCTTTTCCTTTAATACCAATTTCACCTCTGCATAGTCCCTCCGCTGTTTCAGAACCTCAGGTGCATAATCATGATCCAGGTTAATCTTGTTTCCCTGATACTCAAATCCGCGTTTCTGCCAGGCTTTTTTTTTAATATTTCTTCTTTCGTTCTGTAGCTGGCCATTTTGGCAACAATGGATCGTGGCGCCGCGTTCGGTGGTGGTTTTGGCACCATAGCGCGGTGCGCTCTCTCAACTCGTAGCTCCGCTGAGTCTGGTAACTCCAGTTTCTGTCTCAACAAATGTTCCACAAAAGCAACCATTGACTGTGCGTCATCTTCCGATCCTTCTTTAATGCCATGAATTCTAATATTGTCTCTCCTGGACCTTCCCTCCAGGTCCGTTAACTTGGCGTCTATTTCAATTTGTAGCTTGACCAACTCCGTCACTGCTTCCTGGTTAGTTCCTATCCGAGTTTCGGCATCCAGGATTCTTTCTTCGGCCTCTTCTACTCTTTTATTTGTTTTCTTTATATCTGCGCGGATGCCCTTGAGCTGTGCATCGTTATCTTTTCTGAATTCCCTCAATTCTTTGAGTATGAGGTCCAGGCTTGCATCGCTAGCTTGTTCACCTTCGTCTGTTAGCATGTCGTTATCCTCGATGGCGCTACTAGCAGGGGAGGTTTGGTCCGCTCCGTCTTCGTCTTGTAACTGAAATTGTGTAGATTTCTTGTTTTTTCCTCTTGGCATCTTAAAGCCCTCTCTCTTATATCTTACTTTAGCAAAAGTTGTTACAGATTCGGGTTGTTATGGGCTGTTTTTGACTCAAACGTCAGGAGCACGTTCACCTATGCTGCCATCCTCTGGTTTGCCAAACCGGAAGTCCGGTTCTCTATTTCTAAGTTCAGTAAAGGTGTATATCAGACATTTTTGTCCTTGTTTTGTATTTTAAACTAATTCAATATACAATACTTACTTTAACATAAAAGAAATTTATGATAAAATGACATTTAGTGCACCCTTATTTCAGTTTGATGGTTAGGGCCAAAGGACACTTTTTTCCAAATGACGTTTCTACACATGCCCCTGTGCACATTAACAAATAAAACTAAAATCTGGCTTAACCAACATCTAAAGTTTATAGCCCTTTGTATATGACAATATTTCGTCCAAGTTATTTGGCTATTTGTCCAAAATCGACAGTTTTGGCAGCCTGAAACCACAAATATGCACAGAGAAAATTGAAGCACAGAACACTATTATTCAAGCAAAACTGTGATAAGAACTGGACTAGGGCTATAGTAATCAATTCTTTTTGTAATCCAGTCCTCTATTTATTCTTCTATTAATCAAGTAGACAAAATTAATCATTTTAACATCCTCTACATTATGCATGAATGTAATCTTTCACATGATAACTAGAGTAAAGCTCCATTGCTTATACAGAGGTATGATGATGTCTGAAACCGGACTTTTACATGATAGGAATATGGTCTACTTTTCAAAGGGTGTTCACTTTTAATTTTTCTAACAACATTTTTGTTAATGAGTTTATCCACCACAAGAATCGGACCTTCTTAAACCAACCACTGACCTGGAGAACACATTTTAAGGGAGAAAGTTGCCTCTGTGAGCGGTTGAATCTTGACTGTATGATGATGAACTTTGACCTATTTAGCCTCGGTCTCAGTAACTGCCTATATCGGTATAGTTTCTATTTAATTGGTTTTAATTCATTATCAATACAAGTCTTATTAGCATCTTGCATATGTAGTGGGCAGGTGGAGGAGGACTAGCTGCTGCGCTGATAAACGACAACGTTGCTGCCGTTTGGAAACAAAGTTACCTCAAAGCACTGACCTGCTGGCGTTACAGCCTCTGTGTGGTGGATCTGAGGTGACCGTATAACTTTAGGAGCTAATATATATCCATAGACTTGACTTAATTTCCGTTTGACGATGACTTTGTTTAGGTCCAGAGACACTGACAGAAACAAATATTAGCATCCGACCATGTAGCAGGTATTACTCCGCCACCGTCCCAGTACACTTGCGCGATACTACACTACGTCCTGTTAGGCACTGTTGCGCCTTTCAGCAGACAAGAGAAGTTTGAGAAAAATGTATACTCACCGCAGAAGAGCGCTTAGTATAAGGAGCAGCCCCAGACTCAAAACAATGCAGCTGGTCGATTAAGTGATAATGGCCTCAGTCACAAGCACGACGACGTGCTAACATCGTCGCTAGCTTGCAAGTTAGGCGCCAAGTACCCCGAACTGATGTTATCCGATTCCACTGCTGTCAAAAACACAAGGACTAAAAATAATCCTCTCTGGGCATCGAGTACAACTCTGATATCGCTGGGTTCTTTTATACAAAACGGTTTAGTATTGTTTGAAAATCCGTGAGTCTCCGCCAAGCACAGCCGTTGAGTCGTCAAAGTGCGCCAGATTAAACCACGCAGTGCCGTCGATAACGTCACCACGCAGCGTTCTACCCTTTACTCTAAAGATATAAGTGAATGACATACATTAACTCAATAGCATTGATCTCATTTAACTTAAAAACTCATTACTCATTCAAAAAACTCAATAGTTTATAGTTTTTTAAACTAAAAAGCTGCTTTTGAGTTACCTGGCCTTAATGACTTTGAGTTAGTAATACTGTTCGGGTTTACAGTGTGCCACAACCTGGGACTGGGGGGGAGTGAAGCTTGACACATGTTGACACACGTGCAGACCGGCCTAGATAATACCCTAAGCCAGGCTTACTCACCACATTCACCTCTTACTCTGCCCTGAAGGTGTGGGTGTAATTGTTTTTTCAACAGATTATTTTCCCATGCTCCAGGCAATGGTACAAGGACACCCAGAGCACGACCAGGGTTGTGTCAATCCTCCCTCCTTCCCTCAGGCAGCTTGAATGCCTTATTTCAGCCTCAGTTTATGGCCAAAATATGCTTAAAAGTTCTGCACAGTACTCTACATATACTGCTTTCTCTTTGGGTTGTTTTTAAATAATGATGTCTAGATTTTTGAAATTTCTGTATGTCTGACTACACCTGCCATCATAGTACTAATCAACCTATTGGTTACGGAAATCTATGTATATATGGCCCTAGCTCCAACTTTAAAAAAAACCCTGTATTTTCAATCATTTACCTTATGCTTTTTGTTGCTCTAGTGATGACATAGTTTCTTTAAATTTTGGACAAATGTTCATTATGATTTGAGGATGAACTGATAAAGCCCTTGGGTCAAAGTGCCTATATGCGCATCATGTATAATTAATTTGATATATCAAGAAAAAATGGACGGATTTACATCAAACTTTGCACAAACTTCCACTATGACTCAAGGATTACTGATTAGATTTTGAAGTTGCAAGGTCAAGGTCACTGGGCCTCATGATCAGCCCTTGCCCACATTCAATACAAATAGCACTAGCACAGAAACCTTACAGCCCTTCCTATTCTTGATCCACAGCTGTTTACCTTGATATAACCACCATTGTGTCACATCATGCCTGCTGAGCTTGCAGTCTCCTGCTGTGAGGAAGAGTAACTCAGGAGCATTTCAGGGACAGACTGTCCTGGTAAACTGTCAAGAGTGCATGTGACTCATGTCTAGGTGTTAGGGCAAGCAGGACGTGACATCACTGTCACTGTGCACAGACAGATGTGAATGCAGGTATGTATGCCATTGTCTTTTTGCTTTGTCAAAGAGAAGTGCCCGCTGTCATGTCCTTACACAGTCTACTCCCTGACACTCTCTTTCAGGTGGAGTCCCTGAGGTGCTGGCAGCATAAAAACCTCCCCAGAAGAAGAGGCTGAAGTGAAGAGCCATATATAAAAGGCTTATCTGTGAATGAGAAATGTGAGGACCAGCAGCTTCTTTCTGAGACTGAGCAGTCTATTGTTTGGCACAAGTCCCAGACCACAGAGGTACTTTCATTCCTGAGACCTCAGACATAACAAGTCCCAGCACTTGTTTATTATTGTGCTACACTACAGTATATGATTAAACTTACATTTTCTGAGTTTTGAGCTGCTGAGTGGGCTGCGCTAAGTCAAACAGGTCAGCCCTCCTTAAACTTGTGATTAATGGTGCAGTTTGTTTTTCTGAGCAACTACCAGCACCAACTGCTAAGTAGAAAAATATTGAATGGAATTATGTAAGGTGTGTGCCTGTATAGAAACTTGCTGGTGGGGTAGTGTAATGTAGTTTTGAGAGTTTAATGCACTTTTTATTGATGCTGAGAGTGGGTGTTTAGTGGCTTGTTTACAGGGCTCCTGCAGGTGTAAAAGACATAAATCAATAATAAAGTATTTGTAAATTCCCAGGTTGAAAATGTGAGGGTTTTATGGGGAAACTGTAATGTGAAGAAACACCGTGTTTGTGCAACAATGAAGTAAAAGTGTGCAATAATCTATGGGGATGATTGTGGAACAGTTTGAATATGACGCCATAGAAATTGTACAAAAAAATCAATTAAAGCAAAGAGGGATGATTATGAGACCTATTTAAATCTTTACCCAGTTAATCTATATATTTATGTAATTCTTTACTATGACACTGGGTGTATAACTGGGCTATTAGTCACAGATGCATTAATCTCAGTAGGGATGGGGCACAGGATGGAGAGAGATGTATGTTTTAATTTTTTAGCTTGATGCTGAGAATTAATGGAAAGTGCCATTAACGGGCTAACAGGAATATCATCACAATATTTTTAACTTTAGACACAATTAGTTTAACTTAAAGGTCACATATGCAAGATACAAGATACAGAAAATGTGTGCTGAAACAAGCCATTCTCAGATCCCCTCATGATGTCATGTAGAGGGTTAGCACCGCCCCCAATTTCGGTTGGCCCACCCCGCTTGGAAGAAAGTTCCACCCTCCTCTCCTGATCCTCCTCTCAAATGGCAGGATCAGGAGAACCATGTCCATTAAGCCACATCCATTTCCTGAGAGGGGTGTAGTCAGGGGTGGAGTCAGACAGCTCATTAACTTCACAGGCATGTTTCTGGGATCTCAGAGACCAATATAAACTTGACTTAAAGGGGTCAAATATGTGACCTTCAAGTAAGGCCGCATGGTGATGCAGTGGTCAGTGCTGTTGCCTCATAACAAGAAAGTTCCCGGTTTGAACCCCGGTTGCATAGGCACTTTCTTCATCCCACAAACCAAAGACTAAGGGGCAAAACAATTAAAGAAAAGCATGCCTTTTTGCACATCTTTTACCTGTGAAAATGGCAAAATCATAAGCACCGGATCCACAGATACACACAAAGGGGACATCTTGTTGACTGCACACAAAATGCACTCAGATTGCTCAGCTGGGCAAACAGCACCCTGTCCCATTAACATGTATGTAAATGAGGAGTAGGAGGGGAATATATAAAAATTAAGTGCAAAATTGCTCCACATATGCAAATCAGCCACATTAGATTTATCTATTTATTTATTTTTATTATACAGATAGCCCCTAACCCACAAAAACTAACGCTTACAGCCACTGGCGATAAAATATTGTGTAATTTAACACCAAATGAAATTAGGTATTAAACTGGCACTATGTCCCTCTCCCTCTCATTTATCCTCTTTCCACCTCAGTCAGTAGTTGCTATGTATCCTAAGATCAACTTTTTTTACGACAAGCAATGTTTTTTTGTAAAACAAAAAAAAAAAAAAAAAAAAAAGAAAAAAGAAAATGGGGAGTTGCAGTATTTGAGGAGTAGTGATGAGTTTGATATTGCTTTTACAGTATGAGATCAAACATCCAAGCACTGTGTCTTAATATTGGACATATTTAAATAAATCAGCTCAATGATTTGACAAAAAGAGTTTTCAGACAGGCTTTCCCCTTTATGGTTGATGTGGAGGAAGTTCATCTTTATGTGATTTAACTTTTACCCATTTAGCTGAGCCATTATGTGTAAATTGTTAATGCTTCCTGGACAAAAGAAACCCCCCAAAAAACAAATGAAAGCAAGGCGCACACAAAATATGTTCTGGACATTGAGATGTTTTGGTTTTCTGCACAAAAGTATTCCAAGATGTTTAATCGTGCTGTCAGAGAAGAAGCAGCATAGGCAGATGTTACTCTTGTATTTTAATTGCGCATACGGATGATGGGGGGGGGGGTTGTCGTTGTCAAACAAGCGGCAACCTCCGGTCCTCAAAAAAATGCAGCCAATACGGAAGTGCAATACCGCGAGTGTTGACTTGATACTGGCTGCAGGAACGCTGGAAGTCCCATACACAACGCACGTTAAACAGCCATTTTTTTACATGAGAAATAAACTGGTTTACAACCGGGTTCAAAAACACAAACATGTCTCATTAGATAATGTCTTCATGTCCTCACACTGTACAGAGGGTGAACTTTTTTGTATCACGATTGTTTTGATAATACAGTATATAGGAAAAACCTTAGTGCACACTGATTGGAGCATCTGGTTTGATTGACAGATAGCTTGACAGGCAGACGCCACCTTTCTATCAACCAGAATGGTAGCTACCTCTGACCCTAATCTCTGTGCTATTTATGAAATGTTGCTTTATCTGTAATGTTTGCAATGCAGTGATTTCCTGGAAGATCTGCAACCAGACTTTTTTATGATTAAAGTTGAACTTAACAAAAATCTAAAAGTAGAAATATGTTGTACTGGAAAATTACAGCACTACAGCAGAGATATATGGTCTGCAGTCAGACTAGTTTGCCTTTTTTAGGTGATAAATAGCCATGAGTGTTATTTTCAGTCACTTTCATAATCAGCTTAAAACTCTCCACCGGAGCTTTAATTTCCCCCTCTGCTTTTGATCATGTACTGTTTGCAATGTACTCAGCATTGCTGTTGTTAATGTTGCCGAGGCTTACTTTTCATATTGTCTTAGTTTGACTACTTTTCATGAATGTGCCTAAAAACATCACCGTCTCCCATTATTGGAAGTTTGGCAGACCAGAATGTGTGACGTGTTTGCACACATATCCCACTCACAAAAACGCCAGACACACATGGATATACACTCATTTATGCGCACAAGGCTCTTCCCAGCTCACAAAAACATGTCCTAACTCAACTTATCTCACAACTCACCCATAATCAGAACTGACACTCTGTACCTCTGCCTCCTCCTCCTCCTCCACCTTACCCACCCACTCCCCTTCTGCACCCACATCCCGAAATACCAGGCTGCTCGACACCAGACTCTTCCTGTAAGCCGCAGGCCAATTAGTGTGGTGTTGCAGCATTGTTATCTGCCTGTCATTGTGGGTTCCTCCTGCCTGCTCTCTGTTTGTGGCAACACAAACTGCTGCTGCTGCCGGGCCACAGGCAGTGTGAAAGAGAGAAGGATGAGGAGGAGAGGAGGGGGGAAAGGGCATGTGATGAGTGGGGTAAAATCATCCTATTAGTCAGGAGGTTACTTTGGAAAATGACTGTTTTTGAAGAATTTTGCCATCATATGCTGGAATCTTGTTACTGTTGTTCCTCTTCTTGGGAAAGGTTACTTCACTGATGAGGGGCTGAAGAAAAGGCCTGAAAATATCATCTTTCTCTGTCTCTCAGCAAGAAGGGTCCTGGTTTAAATCCTAGGATGAACTAGGGCTTTTTGTGTGGAGCTTGAATGTTCCTCTCACAGACCAAAACCTGCTGGTTAGTTCAGGGAACCTAGATTGCCTGCAGGTGCAAGTGTTAGCATAAATGGTTGTTTGCCTCTATAACCCTTTTCACATTTCTTGAAATTATACGAGTAAGGTATATGTGCAAACACAGTGTTTTCACCTTACTTTATGTAGACATCTGCTTCCGACTTTCTTGTAAAATGTCCTCTAGAATTCTGTGAGAGTCAAAGGAGTGGGCTGTTGCATTATAGCTTTTACAAACTAGTGTGATCATTGTATGTGTAATGAGGCTGCTTCATTCTCTTTTCTGTCTTTAAGTGTGTCCGTTTCCATCCATTCTTTTATACTGTGAATTTATACAGCCTGTCATCTTAGATATATAATAAACATTAAACATTAATGTCCTTCTGATGCCATGATCTGCCTCTTGAACATCACTACTCAAGGGGAAATCTCAGACTGTTGAATGGGAGATTATGGGCTGCTGTGATTTTTTCTTACCTTAGAAGTAAAATAGATATCTTGGATTCTATGTTTGTTCTCAGGTGGATCAATCTTGCAAAGCTTTAAGCTGATTCGTTTGTTCCAAGTCGAAGAATGGCATTCAAAGAGTTAATCTGATGACCACTCAACAGTTACGGTCTGTTGAATGCTCATCAGAGTGACTCTGTGACAGTTTATCGGTCTTAGAGTAACTCTGACTTTTGAATGATCATGAGACTGACTCTGTGACTGTTAAACAGCCGTCAGATTAACTCTGTGACTGTGAGCAGTCATCAGATTGACTCCTGAAAATTTTAAGCAATTTCCCCAAAACCTTAAAACAGATTCTCCCTAAAATTTCTTATCAAATTCACAAAAATCTGCAATATATTTCACAAAATTCCATAAAAGTAATGGAAAAATTCCCCAAACATCCTTACAAAGTCCCTGAAATTTACCTTGAATTTTTTGAAAATTCCCCCCATAGTATACAAATGTATTTCTGTGGAAATTTATAATAAATAAATATCTTAAAATTTACCCCCCCCCCAACTCTTAGTTGAAAGGACTCTTGGATTTTACAAAGACTGTGAATCTTGCAGGGTCACTATTTACAAGATGATACTAGATTCTTGTAGCAATTTTTTCCCACCATGCATTTGTTTTCCCATCATGCTCCTCTTGCTGGACGGTCCATATTGGTCGGCAGTCGGGACCCTTGACGTTTCACTGCCGGTGTTCCTTGTTCGTCCATGCCGCTCTGCCGCTTTGTGGTTGTTTTGACCGGCAGGTTTCCTGTTTCCGGTTTTGTCAGAGCTCATCTACTGGTTGTTGATAGTGTTACGTCACTGCGACTTGCGATCATATCAAACACGTTTGATATGATTGCAAGTCCAAGACTAGGAAAAGACTGATATAAAACAGCGCAGGTTACCACCTTAAACTTAACGATAGAGATGACAGGAGCGTGCCGTGACTCCAGTAAGACTCCTAAAATTTACTAAAGACTTTCAGTTTTTAGTCTGTGACTGTGAAAATCTTTTGGTATAAGCCCAGCATTACTGGCCTAACTCAATTGTTCAAAGTTAGGATCCTCATAAAGGTCCAGTTTATCCTGGCTGACCACAGCCATCCTTTATTTTCTGAGTTTAAGCTGTTACCATCCTGTTGCAGATTCAGGTAAAAGGGTTAAAAACTCTTTTGTCCCTGCTGCCATTGGCTTTTCAAATGGTTAGTTGTGTGCCTGGGTTATTTCTTACTATGTGTGTTATTGCTGTATTGCATACTGTCTCTTGTGCTTCTTTTTATCGTGCTGTTTATGCTGTATTTATGATTGGTCTGGATGTATGTCTTGACTGCTGGCTGCAAAAACATACTACCCTTCACAGGGAAAATAAGGTAAACACTGAACCTTGAAAATATGTCCCCAAAAGATCCATGAAAACACTTAAAAATTACAGCAAATTCTCCCAACATTTCAAGTTAACCACTTACTTATTTACAACAGACAATTCTGAATTCTCTAAAAAAAATCCTAATACCAGAAATTATAACTATGTTGTGTGAAAGCCAAAATGTAATGTCCTCATAAGTGCATGTAGGGTCTTAAGAGGTAAAGGAAGTCTCTGTAGTACAATATAATGACAGCTTATTAGATGCTTTGACATTATACTAACCCTTTAATACAATAAGAGCACTCTCCCCAAAGACTGGTTAATGAAAGCATTGAACAAAAGCAAAATGTATTAGTTGAACCTAAAAGTGAGCTGATGTAATAAAGGGGTAGCTTCATTTGCAGTTGAGAAGTTAACTTTTTGATTTATCAGCTGATCATACACTGCTAAAATTTCTCTCATGTTTACAATCATAAATGAAATAAACAGCATGAAAAGGCAATATGCTATTCAGTGTTATTCCCTTTAATTAGAGATGTGGAAGGCGTTTGTCAGCTTTATCAAAGCATGTGTGATGATTCAGTTCTAACAAGTTTGCTTGGACATTATGAATGTTTTGATTACAGTTATCCCTTTAATGCCAATTGCCAACCCACAGAACATCAGACACAGCTATGAGTCAGGTTTCCTGCCTTCATAGATTTAATTTATGCTTGTATCACCTGATTTCTGGGCATCTTTATAATCATTTTCTCTTTATACTTTTCTTTTAGTCTTGCATCATTCTACTGGAAGTCCCAGGACTTTCCAGTGGTGTGAGCAAATTTAATGATCAAGAGACTCCTCTCATCTGCAGCAGGGAATCGCCAGGCCCTCCAGACCTCAGACTCACAGGACTGTCCCATGCAAGGGGTCTCAACCTGTCATGAGATATCTGTCCCGAAGCAGGTGAGATAAATGGAGGAAACTTCAGTGACTCTGAAGAAGCAGTGACACACCAACTCATGTTATTTAACTTCTTTTTATTGTGGATTAAGAAATTAAAAGACAAAGTTCAGGAGAAGGAAAACCAAACTGTTGATGTTCAATCAACCTTGATTTTCTCAACATGCCACTGGAAGGCAGAGACAAGTGTTAGTGCTAGCTGCAATATCAGAATTTGAAGGGTTGGCAAGTGTTTGTGTGCCTTCACCTATTATAGCAGCCCTGTGTTTCCCTGTGCTTATAAACAAAAACAATTAGAAATGTGACAAATTTGATTAATTGCTTTAATCAAATGCACCCTAAGGTACCTTAGATAGGAATGCCATGCCTGAGATAGTTACAAAAGTTAGATTTAAGGGGAAAAAAAACACTCAAGGACAAACATGATTGTTGCAAACTGACTTAACCGTGCTGCAGCCTGACTAAAAATGTATATCCTTACACTGTGCAGAGCCTTTAGGCATGTTTGGGCCAAAATTGAGGCTGAAGGATGGCATAGATGTGGTGAGTAAGTCCCAATCCCTGTCATGTTCTGGATGTCCTTAACCTGACACGCCTGGGAAAGCTTCAATAGGAAACATTTGAGAAAAGGCAAAGGCTTTGGAAAATCCTCAGAGTATGATTGGGTGAAAGTTCTGTCCGTCACATCTCTATGGGCCAATCAGAGCAACAAAGCATGTGACGTATCCTAGCAAGCTGCGTGTGCGCAGCCACTGATGAATAACACGAAACATGGCGACTGATATGTAAGTACTTGTCTTTTGTCGTTTTTGAGAAGAAAACAACTCACTGCTGTTCTTTGTTCTTCTTTTAACGAAGAAATCTCGTCAAGTTCTGATAAAACTGGCGCTTTAGCAGCATCCACGCTAACTGGGCACAAATGGTTCAGGTGGGAGCTTTGCAAGATGGATTTGCCAGTGAAAAACAAGGAAATGGGCGTATCCATCTGCTTTGCAAGGTTAGGATGTCCTTGTATGGGAAAATAACATGATAAAAATGTCCACACCTTTAAGGCAGAGTAACGAGCGGATGTGGGGAGTAGGGTGGCCATATGCACGGCTTTAAGCCTAACAGTCCGTGATTTAAATGCCGGTGCCCGTACGCTTATTTGTCCTCCTTTTGGAGTCACACCTGAATGTAATGCAGGATATTGTTCATTGCTGTAACACTTACAGTCTAACGAAAGATTGGCCGACAAATATGATTGACTGAAAGTGGTGTCAAATGATTATCTGATATATCATTGGTTGAAAATGTAAAGAAGCCCCTTGTGCTAGCTACCTACGTCATGTCGTCATGCTAATAAAATGTTAGAAAAGACAAACCTCATTCAATCCAGAATGGCTGAAAGAACACTAATTTATTGCTAAATGATCCCTCCAACAGATCTGCAAATTAATTTCTTAATCTCACAGATTCTTTTAATCTTGTTCAACATGTGCCAGGGCCGACTCATAAACACAGCCACACTCTGGATCTTTTTTTTTTTTTATTGGATTTTAATGTCATCTCTGTTACCTATGAGAATCCTGTTTTATTGACCATTGCCCCCCCCCAGTCACACACGCAAGTAGCACGAACTCTAGGACTATCTTTACAGAGTCTTATTAATCGTTTGTCAAACAATTAGTGCCATCTTTAGTGGTGAGTCAGTTCACAGAAGTCCTAACACACAAACAATAAAACAGTGGCAAAAGTTTTCCCTTTACGCCATCCGATTCAGCAATAACAAAGAAAAGTCCATTCCAGCTTCTCCCGAGTTGCCCCGCACCCGCACAGCCTCTTCATCCAGCCATATATCCGTCAAACAGCCGCCACACAATGCCCAGCAGCCAGTGCTCACCACGTGGATCCCCACAGCAGACACAGTGCTTCTCAATCACAGCCAACTCAGTGTTTCTCAATCACAGCAGACTCAGTGCTTCCCAATCATGGCACACCTGCACTCAGACACACTACCACCTGAGCCCTGCCCCCCTGTGGCAGTCCTACAGCTGTCCTGTCTTACATAAGTTTTAATGACACTGAGAAAGTGATTCATGCTTTTATATCATCAAGATTAGATTACTGCAACTCACTGTACTTAGGAGTCAGCCAATCCCTTTTCAAACGCCTACAGTATGTCCACAACGCTGCTGCCAGATTTTTAACAGGTACTAAAATATGCGAACACATCTCCCCCGTACTCTCTTCCCTCCACTGGCTCCCTGTCCATTTTAGAATCCATTTTAAAATTTCATTGCTTGTTTTTAATTCATACCATGACTCAGCTCCTTACTATTTATCTGACCTTTTAACCTATTACGCTCCAACATGTTCACTCCGTTCCTCTGACCAGTCTCTCCTGGTCATCCCTCAGACTCTAAGAAAACTCAGAGGTGACGGTTCTTTTTCAGTTGCAGGCCCTCATCTGTGAAATCAACTGCCTCCCCCACATTAGATCCGCCACCTTGCTATGTTCCTTCAAATCACAGCTTGAAACACATCTTTTTTCCTTGGCCTTTGACTCAAATTAGACCGCTCCCTCTTATCCCTTTTCTGTTACCCCAACGTTCCCGGTATTAACGTCTCTTCACTCTTTGTGTTTATTGTCTATTGTTCTTTGCGGTTTTGTGTATATTGTTATTTCTATCTTGCCTCTCTATGTGAAGCACTTTGGTCAGCTCATGCTGTTTTTAAATGTGCTATATAAATAAACTTGATTTGATTTGATTAATCTGCCATTAAAGCTTGACTTTGGCTAGAAAGGGCAGAGTTCCCGCCATTTTCCTTATTTTACTGCGGTATTCTGTCTTCTTGTGAGTAAAACGAACAATCCAAACATGAAAAGAATGAATTCAAATTGAATTTTGGTAACTAAAAACATGCAAAAAAAACATCTATGAGGCTTTTCATTCGCAACATGTTGCCAAAATTCTCACTGAACCATTTTGACAGCATCTTAGAGCAACATGACAGATTTTAATAGAGAGTTATAGTGATATCAGATGTCATATATCAGAACCACTGAACCTCAAAGAAAACAAAAATGCTGTCTGCAAGATATCATGTAAAGCTTGGAGAGATGTTGTTAAGTTGAGATATAAAGATTAAAACATAAGTGAGTTTATAATTAAGACATGAAATAATAATTAGAACCTCCTTCTCAGCTCTGTTCTCCTCGGCACCATGATAAATGTCATGTATATTTCAGTCGTGCTGCTCCGAAGAAATGATAGAAACAATGTAGTCGAGGCCAAGATCAAAACCTACTCCTTGACATCATTAATTTGCAATACTTTATTTGACTTATTTATTTCTGTTTGACTTTCAGGGGATTTTCTCCTTCTGTACAAGTTTTGAATTGTAAGAAAAGAGAAAAGCCAGCCTAACTACTCTATGGAATGTAATTCTGACAAAAAAGGACTTTGAGTCCCATAGCTCTTGCTTGAACTTTGCTTAGTTGAGAGACATTTATGCTGCTTAAATTTCACATCCAGGCATTTTTGCAACATGCACAGAGGGGAGCGAAGAAGAATACAGATGATGATTTGCGGGTGGATCTGATGTAACCATCTGTTGTGGCACTGTGGACGAGGGACTTTGGAGGAAACTTCTTTTCATGTTCAGAGACGGGATGAGGGTTATTAAATTAGAGCTGGGACTTTCTGTTGTTATTGGTGTTATCAAGAGGGCACCACCCACTTTAGATTCTTTCATCTTTTGCGGTTTTATTTTCATGCCAGAATAAAAAACTCCAAGAGACCCTGAGAAGAGTTTGTGCTTTCTCATATCCACCAATAATGATGATCAAACGTATAATCATCAAGAGATCAACATGAAATCCTGATAGTGCAGGAGACATGGGATTGCTGTCGGACGGAAGTTTTTGTGGAGACTAGGCTTGCTTGAGTCTGGGGAGTGCATGGAAGTTAGAAAAAACATTTACATGCAATAACGTGCAATGTTTGGTGTTTTAGCAAATCAAAACTCAGTTAGAATGGGTTTGCACGACTTAGTGTAGAAGATCTGTGCTGGCCTAGTCTCATGAGCTGCACCATGATAGGCACAGATGAGGGAGTTTGGACAGAACACCCTGGAAAGTACAGACAATTCCTTATCATACAAATAATAAGGGGCATAAGAGAGATAAAAAATAATGAAACAATAATCAGTAGAAATAGTTTAATCTAGGTAAAAAAAAAAAAGAAGACAACTCAAACATAAAATAGAAGGATCAAACAAGGGTTTCCTTCTGACAAGATTGGGAATTAAGAGTCAAGTGTTTTCTCAGATTTCAGGTCCCTGTAAACCAGAACTGAAAATGTCCTCGTAAACATGATATAGATATTGGAATCCATTCATTTTTTTTAAACCACTTTCAGGTCATATGTTTCTTCAAGAGGGCTCAGTGACACATGTTGGCCCCTAAGGCATAACCCTACCCCCCTTAGCATTACAAGGATATAAAAGTACTGCATACTTCAGCTTTGTCTGCCTCTTGTTTGCCTGTGACTGGTGGGTAAATAAAAGTAATTTAACAGAGTAATGGTGGATTAAGTGGGCCCAGAGCATCAGGAGTTAAAATCTTTGCCTGCTAAAGTTCAGTTTTAACAGATGTCTTACTTGTGTCAAGTCCAGGATGATTAAGAGACCCGTGTGGTCATGAATGCCAAGAAGTGACATAGGTTATGAAAAGTTAAGTCAGGAACACTCTCGTCATACAGTTTTTATTGCAAAATTGGTACACAGTTTTACTAAGTGGAGAAGGCTCTGCTTCAAAGATGCTCCCTGGGTTAGGCAATCAACATGCTTTAACTTTCCAGGAAGCGCATGGCTAGAAACCCCCATATAGATGGATACATTAATGACAATAAGAACTGATGAATTAGTTCAAAAGCAATTAATACAGTAGCATAAATCTCAATATGAGGGTGCAACAAGCTTTATGCTATAAAGGAAGAGGCTGGGGTGGAGTTTTGCCATCAGCAGTTTCAATTCACTGTGGTGTTGAGAGAAGGAGCTGTGATTGCCTGTGATTGCTGGGATCAGCTGACCATCAACTGATCATGGCTGGCGTATGACTACTGTGTCCTGCATGAACTAATGCTGAGCTTTATTTACGTTACTTTTTAACAGTAAATTGTAGCCCCCAAACAGGACCTTGGCAAGCATTAATAAAAAACCTGACTGGTCAGGGACTGTTGGTCAGTTTAACCGCATAATATACTGCTAAGGTGATTTTACGTGGCTTCAACCTGGACTCAGCTGATTTAGTGGGGGTCACGAGGGGTGCAGAGCTAAAAAGTGTGAGGGAGGTCAGGCCTGAGTCAGGGGTTGAGAATGGCAAGAAATCAAACTCTAGACTTTTAACACAACTGTTGAAACAAGGAAAAGCTGGTTTGCAAAGTAGCACTAAATGTAGGGTGACCAAACGTCCCGTTTTCCCCAGACATGTCCTGTTTTCATGTCCTGTCCTGGCTGTCCGGGCGTTTTTTTTTATAAAGTGATGAAAATGTCCTGGTTTTCCCTGTTTTTCAATGGGCTGCTAAATTGACCGGCATAATAAAACATGTCAAGCAGAGATTGATATTTAATCCATGTATTATGATTGTCAGGTGCGCAACGGAGGAATACGCGCAGGAGAGAGCAGAGGAAGTCAGCTGGTGGTGTGCCCTCATTTTAACAAGTTTCTTCAGTCTCTTCCTGTCCACGCTCTCCCACACTCGTATTTTATGATGATCATTTTGATATGTGTTGTCAGTCATCAGCGATGCTCACACACGCCGATCACATGTTGAGATAATGTAAAATCACATGAAACTTGTCCAGACTGGCTTTTTTACTTGATCTTTAATGTACTGCTGATAATAAATACTGTCAAAGAGCAGAAACAGGAAATCAAAGCTACAGAATGAGGCGATGTGCAACAATTTGTCTAAAAGAGCTGCAGGTGTGAGGCAGGGCCGGTTTTAGTCATTTTGAGGCCCAGGGCAAAGACCACTATGAGGCCCCTCCCCCTTTAGCTAAAAATATCAATAATGAGTGGAAAAAAATAGAAAACATCTCTTTTATGTTAATAAAGCCACAGATCTACAGTAAATGTCCCAATGTGAGATATAAATACCCAAATAACCAACCACCATTCATCCGCTCTCTGAAAAGCATCTCAGAGCTCAAACTAATTTTTTTTAACACCTCATTAAACCAGGGGGAACCTGCATAAATAAAAAAGAATATATGTTCACTATTAGTAACATTTCCTTTCCACTATAGACATTTTTATGTGGCCTATTGCATCCTATTCAACTACATGATAATCCAACGATTCACTGTTTTATTTTATTCAACTATGGATCAGTTGATCTGTGGATCTTCTTACATCCCTGGTTTTGGAATGTGTCTCTCTCTAAAGTATTTTAAGACAATGTGGCTCTTTGGTAGAATAAGGTTGAGTTCCACTGGTATAGACTGTCTTCAGACTGAGAAGTATAAGTGGCAGGCAGAAATAAACTAGTTTTATTTGGAAAGGATGAACAGCCTGAAAGAAGAAAGAGGAGTTATGAAACTACACATTTTTAGATATTATATACCACTTTTTTTTTTTTTTTTTACTAAATGCACTAACGGGTATGTTTTTCAACATCTTTTCCATGTACTCACTCCACATATAGACCTTCAAATACCAACTCATAAACTCAATCAGGCTGTTATTACAAAAAAGAAAGACCTCCTGAAGGCTCAGGAAAGTACAGACTTCTAAGGAGAAGAGAATGAGCCATATTATATCCTGATAAATGCTCTACAGCTAATAATTAATTAAGTATTTTAAGGTGTGGAGAAAAGAATTTGGTGCATGCTATATGCCAAGCATTACCTGCAACCCTTGAGGCTAAGCCCCCCCACCCCCGTCTTTCAATCCTAGGCCCTGATGTTGAGTAACCTCTGAGAAGCCTATCTGAAGGTGTGTCTTTGGTTATAGATAGTATTTGGTAATATAACAATTTTCCATCCATACAGAGGAGGCATACTTTAAATGTATTTAAATTATAAGGTATGTCTGAGTAAACTTCGAGTGTCATTTGAGTTTCTCATTGCTGGGCCGAGTGTCCTGGTTTTCAGTAATCAAAATATGGTCACCCTGACTAAATGATTTCATCCAGACATTAATCAGACCACCTCTTACAGGATGACAATAAATCTACCAGTAGCTAATAACTGTTCATGCCACTAACAGCCAGTCTTTGACCTTAACTCTGTCATTGTAACTCTATATCATAACTAAATGTATTTTCAGTAGAGGTGAAATAAATTTCCATATTTTGACTCAGACTTGTATTATTCTCTTCAGGCTGAGTCACTGACTGCCCTTTTGGCCTGGGCCACAAATCCCCAAACTCATATAGGAGAGGCTTACAAATCCACAAAGGGTACTCTGCCCTCATCAACCATTCTTGTCGTAGCAGGGTGAGCTCTACCATGTAAACAGGCGGCTGAGTGTTGGACTGTAATTCAAATTCAGACCTCAGACTGCTGCTGACAATCTCCGGTGGGACTGCAAGTTACTTTTATTTGTCAGCTTGAATCTTCCACTCCCTCCTCTTCCCTAAGCTGTTTTAACATGCACCACCTCAGAAAATAAATTCCTCCTGACTTCAGCAAAAGTTTCAACTCCTACCACTGGTTTTTATACTCTCCTCTACTATGACTAATAGCTAGAGAAACTTATTTTGCTGAGGTCACCTAAACGGTAGGGTTGGCATGAGGGTTGCTGTTCTCCATCTTGGACCTGGGGCTGTAATAGGGAGATATGCGCTAATGCTAATACATCTGGCAATATTTGAGCTAGGCTGTGTGTGCATCCTGTGTTCAGTGAGCTACTGGTGAAAAATAATGTGTTGGACATTCAGATACTTTTTATTAAAATAACCTTCACCAAATTGAAGCTAATCACCAGAGAAGTGTAGGAAGCTAAGCTACAGTGACAGCAAAAATAGCTTACCACATCAATGCTACTGACACTATTATGTTTTTATTTCATTTTTGTTATGGTGACTAGAAACGTTTACTTTGAGGCAATTACTTTAGACAAAACGTGACATGTAGCTAGTGACCACTTCATACTCGAAGATGGATAATTTAGCAAAGGTTGATTGTGTTAGCTTACTTTGCTATGTTGCTCCTAAACTGAAGAAATATCAAACTATTTTAGGTTGACCAGACACTCCCAGGTTTCTGCCGACAGGATATTTCAGTATTTTTTACATTGGGCTGTATATGATACAAGGCAATAGTAGTGGCATTAGCCTCCAGTGATTTCAGGGAGCGTGTCTCTTCATGCAGGACGTGCTTTGGGAAGCTAGGCTATAGAGCACAACAGATGGGTACAGTTGCTCCTCATAATTTTGCAAGTTTTAGGTAAAGTTTGAAGTCATTTTAGTTTGGTTTTAGTTTGGTTTTTTGGTGTTTCCTCTAATGAAGCCTGCAGACTCAAACAGCTGAGCAGTTACGCTGAGGTGGAAGAGCTCGTAGCCGATAACCAAAGCTTGCATTACAAAATAGTACCGAACACCGAGGCTTTCTGGGTGAAAAACTAAATGCTTTAAAAATATAATTTAGCCTACAAGTGAGCATTGTTTTTTTGCCCATGTTCACCTGAAACTTGCTTAATTATGCCATGCTAATAGAGCAAGACTCTTTTTGCCTATATTTGACACTTTTGACCAAGTTTTGATGCTTTTAGTCCTCGGCTTGTTCTCTCTCCCATCTGTCTGTCTCTCCCTCTCGCTCTTCCTGCTAGAGCGCCCCCTGGAGGCCGGGTGCTTTTTGACGTTTCTGGTTTTGAAACGGATTAGTATCGTTTTGAGTGTGGAATTATTTCTGTATTAGAAGTTCGTTTGTTGTTCATGAATTTGGTTTTGATTCTTGGAGAGCGTTTTGTCAGTTACATTGCCCTTTTGAAGTTCCTTTAGACTTTTGATTGTGTCCCTTTAGTTGAAGCGTTTCTCTCATTGAAGCCGTTTCGTGTCATTTAGAGCGCGTCTGGCTATTGCAGACCGTTTGCCCTTACCGGCCAGTGTAAAAACCTCACATATTCTTCATCTTTTTTGTATTTCCTTATGTGGCGGACCTGCCTCTATTAATATGGTGGCGAAGCACGGAGAAAACAACAAAGATGTTCAGTTCAAGTGCCTTCCTATATTAGAAGATGAGATATGGCGGCGCTTGTCCAGCTTCAAGTATAAAGTTGAGGCCCTTAGCTGCATCCAGGTCCCTCTCACTTTTTGGCCACTTTTAATCCAGTTCTGCTCCTTTTACCAATTTTTCTAATTTTTGCCCCATTTTGCTTTTTTTGGACACCTTTTGCAAAATTTTGTCAATTCTTTTTTGCCATTGCATCCCATTTTTTTGGTCTCTTTTCACATTTATTCAGTTCTTTTCCATTTAAGTTGTCGCAGTGTATTTTCTGGCATGCTGATGTTTGGGGACATTTTGGCCAAGCTATGAAGTTGACATTTCTTTCCCAGTCATTTAGTTCAGTGTGCCCATCCACAATGGTAACTTTGTTTTAAGGGGTTAACATTTTTAAGAAGGCTATATTAACACTGAAACAAATAAAACTCATTTTTTGTTGTTTTGAGTGGTTACTATTCAGGTTAAACATAGAATAATTATAACAGATTAACTTTCCAACAGACCATGAATTGGCTGACCTCCACTGGCTCCAGTTTGCCCCAGAAAGCTCACCCCTTTATCCCCCCTGTGCTATCACTGCTAACATAGTCTCTGCCACAAACTTCCTGCTTTTAAGTCCCAGTGCTTTGAGTTTTTAAATGTTATCTAATTTTATGAGTACTGTTGTCTTGTTTTACAAACAGCTGTTTTGGCACCTTAAATAACCCTCTTGGCAAAAGTAAAGAGAAGAATTCACCGGAACATGTTCTCTCTGTTCCTCCATGCAGCTGGAGTTCAAGCAGAAGGACAAAAATCATTCTAATTTCCTTATCACGCCTGATTTACACCTCTTAATTATCATCCAGTGAGCTCAGTGGGCTATGCGAACAAGCTTTTCTGTCAACCAATTATTAGCCGAGGGGTGCTTGCGCTAGTTTAAATGTCAGTGTCACTTTGCTGTCACTGCTGTGCGCGCTGATATGACCCTCTGCCTCGCCACCTCCACTTATGTCAAGGACCCATCAATAGTCCCACAGGAGGAGGCCTCTCCTGAGTGGATGCAAACAATTGTTGCTGATTGTTATCAGTCCCAACAGAACATGGTTTCTGTTTATAGTCGGCCGCAAGGCTGCCAGGGGAAAGAGCATGGAGGCAAGAAATGTTAGATAGGTGAAAACATAAGTAAGATATTGCAGATGTGAAATTACTGATCTTTTGTGTGTTTTTTCTTGCACATTTGTTGCTCCTGAACCACTTATGAGTCTTTGTTTTTAAATGTTTTTTATTAGATAAGCTTCTTCTTTCTGGGATCTGTTTTGTTACACCTTGATGTGTTTATCAAGAGAGCAGGGCTACTGGGGTGTTGGTGCTGAAATGGTTCCCTTAGCTAATTGTGCCTAATGGCAGAGGAGCTCCAAGTTGTTCAGTCCGGTTTGATTTTGTGCAACAGGAGTCATTTGACTGGCCAAAGCAAAAGCCAAAAAGCAAACAAATAAAAAAACCTTTCCTTCATGGTGTGGGAGAAAGTGGGGGAGCATTCAGCTTTTTTCAAGCGGAGGAGTAAGAGATCCATGAATAGTAGTAAGCCTCATTACTTTGGTAAATGGGTAAATGCCCCATGGCCTGTACCACCTACAGTATGCCAGCTGCAGAGGAAAATTGGTCTCCAGGGAATTAATAGACAGCTGTGTGTGTGCGTGTCAGAGCGAGAGTGAGACAGAGAGAAATAACGATTGGCACAAAAGCAGCTACAGGGACTAAAGTCACATAAACAAACAAATTTATTAACTCGCTAACTACAGAGCAAAAAAGCTCTGCCTGTGTGACTTCTATTTATGGCACTAAAAGCAGCATTTAACCAAAAAAGTTATCTTCTTTAGCTTCAGACTTCTTTGAAAGCCTTCAAACTTTCTGAAGCTCTGTCAGTAACAGTTTCTGGGAAAGCAGAAATGAAGCTCTACTGGTGATTCACTAGGCAAATCTTTTATAGCATTGTTTAACTTTTGAATCTGTAAGATTTCCCTTTAATATTCTGCATAAACATCATTGCTGCTAGATATTTTAAGGCATTACATAACAATTTGGCTGCACTTTTGCACAGTGATGCAATGCAGCTACACAATCCTGGATCAGCAGCCCTTAAACTCTGTCAAAACTCAAAACAGACTTCTACAAAGTAATTTCAATTAAACAAAAAAAATATCTAAGGTAAGATAACTGACTGCATAAATATTTATTCATTCCTTTTAAAGTGACTGACCTAATTCAGCAGAGACTCAGACAGTTGGTGCTAGTAGTCTCACAATTACTGAAGTACAGTGAATGGGTCTCAAGTGATTGTAGTATAAAGACACTTGTGTCTGGAAGGTCCTGTCATTGGTTAATTAGTATTCCTGGCTACCATTAAACCATGAAGACAAAAGAACAACCCAAGCAACTCAGAGAAAAGGTTATTGAAAAGTATAAGTCAGTGGATGGAGACAAAAAATCCAAGGCACTGAACATCCCCTTTAGTTAAATCCATTTTCAAAAAAATGGAACATGTGTGAATCTGCCTAGATCAAGCCACCCTCACAAACTGAGCGACCGTGCAAGAAGGAGTGAGAGAGGCCACCAAGACACCTATGACTACTAGGGGTGTAATGGTACAGAAAAATTTCGGTTCGAGACGTACCTTGGTTGTGTGATTTGGCTGTAATTGCAGCCAAATCTACTAAATACTGACCCAAAAGGGACAAATATTTATGCAGTCACTTATCTATTTATTCATTTATTTATTTTTGGCTTCACTTTGACATTAAACAGTTGTTTTGAAATGTTTTTTTTTTTGTCCATAAAGCCAAATTAGTATATTGACTGTAGTTGAGAGCAGCATAGCAAATAGGGGTTCGACGGGTCAAGATGAAAATTTTGAAAAAAAAATGACCAACAGTCCTGATGGCAATGTCAAAGGTCACAGACTAAATATTTTTGTGCTATGACAACAACATGTACAACTTTCTTGCTAATTAAGCATTAATTATATTTACTATGCTCATCAGAGATAAACAAGAAAGAGTCACTTCACCATTTGGGGTCATGTATTTCTCTGTCAACATGTAAACAAACCTAATAAAGACTAAAATGTTATATTAAGTGTAAAACAATCCTTTTGTTTCCAGATGGCACAGTTAATTAGAAACAATGTGAGGTTGAAGCAACAGGTTCTCAAAGACACAGGTGACATGACAACAATCAGGGCAGCTGTGGTTCGGTGGTAACGTTGGTTTTCTCTCAACTGGAAGTTTGCAATCACTTTTCATCACACCACTCAAGTATGTATTCTATACATGTATTTTCCCACTCTCTCTCTCTATCCCATTAAAATAAAGACATAAAGATTCCTAGAAATGAACTTGAAAACTAAAACAGCATTTGGAGTAGTCCCAAAGTGAGAGGAGTGCTATAAATTTGTCATTTACCATCAAAAATCCTAAATTATATTATCACAAAATCAGTGCCAATGAAGTGTCAATAGGAACCTTAAATATGTTTGGTAGAAGTATCCTCCACAATGTCATGTGACTAAATAAAGAGTGACAAAGGAAGGGAGAGAGTTAGGGACTCTGAGTTGGCAATCAGCTGTGTTCAAGCTGATGAGAAGATGCTCACTTCAGGTTGTTTGAGCACCCTGATGAGCGTAGCTAACGGGCAAGCTAGACTTGCCACTGCATTATTTACTTTTTAGTAAAAACCTAACCTGACACGCCAGATGGATGTGTTTCACACATCTATCTTGGAAACCTCTCATACACAGCATTTAGGAAAGGGCTGAGCCTTTAAAAAAAAATTGGAGGGTGATTGGATGAACATTCTGTCTGTCACATCTTTAGGGGCCAATTAGAGCAACAAAACATGTGATGTAACCGCTACCTAGCTGCTACCTAGCTGTTATTTATGGAGTAATCTCCATAATGAACTACATAACATGGGCCATGGCGACTGTACACATCAGTACATGACTTTTGTGGTTTTTGAAAAGAAAACAACTCAGTGCTGTTCTGTGTTCTTCTTGTAATGAAGAGATGGCGTCAAGTTCTGACAAAACTGGTGCTTTAGCAGCATCCATGCAGATGTCTTCTGTCATAATTGCACCTGCCTCTCGTGGCTGCTTGCTTACGTTATGACTCTGCCGCACCCGAAAGTACTGCCCTTTGTCACTGATTGGTCCTGTCACTTTCTAACCAGGCCCAAACAGTTTAGACGTGTGCTTTGCAAGGTTACACCTCCCTTGTTTTTTCATGTCTTTTGTGCCAGGTCATGACAAACTGGGGGCTCATACGGGGTGTCTTACTGCTACACCTATAAGTCATTCATTTATTCAGTTTCTGAGTAGGTTTGAAAGTGTATGTTTCTGAGCATCCTGATAAGCTTAGATCAAGCTGGAGATCAAGCAGGACTTGCCACTTTATTATTTACATTTTTGTAAAAAACCCCAAAAAAACAAAACAAAACAAAACAAAAAAAAAACTACATCTCTCTTGTTTTTTTCATGTCTTTTGTGCCAGGTCATGACAAACTGGGGGCTCATCCGGGTGTCTTACTGCTACACCTGTAAGTCATTCATTTATTCAGTTTCTGAGTAGGTTTGAAAGTTTATGTTTCTGAGCATCCTGATAAGCTTAGATCAAGCTGGAGATCAAGCACTTTTTAGCCACTTTATTATTTTGATTTTTTAAAATGTTTTTGGAAAAATCCTGAGGAGGGGGAATACCAGGGTCGGGGAATTGCAAAGGGCTGTGTCAGTGGTTGGGGATGGATTTCCTGGCATAGTCAGTCACAGCTTTATCCCTTTAACTAATTCCAAATAGCACTAAATGATACTTTTTCTATTAGAGTCTATAGGTTCTGTCAGTTCATCATTGTTTGATGAGTTAGTACACATTATGGCTGTTAATTGGAGCTGTAGTGGCTACTAGTGGCAAAGCTAATCACACACACCTAGTCCTAGCATTACCCTGGCTTCTTCTTCAACTAGGGCCTTATATCTGTTTCTCTGGGCCAATAGTTTACAAATATATGTTGCACAATCAGCTACTGCAGTGTTGTTGTTTTTTCTTGTTTTTTCTTGTTTTTAAGGTTGCAGCATTTTAAACTCAAAGCTCACAGTGGGAAAAAATAAAGCCAATTTTCCTCCCAGTATTTGCATGTATAAGCTTATGTTTATCTAAACCATTTCATATTTTTAGACTTATCCAAAAATTTAACGTCCCTGCTGAAACAGAGCATGCAAAGTGCTAACGGGCACTGAGTTAAGCTTTTATCATTATAATAGCTTCTACATCTATGACAACATCTCACCAGTCTTTCTGATGGGCCCCTCTGCCTGCAGGCTAAAATCTTATTATGCGCTGTGACAACATCCCATGCGAGAAGAGTAAATCCAATCTCAGTGTGTTGGAACATTGTTAATTGGTCCACTAACAATCTGACACAGTGTAGCATTCATGTTGGATATCATGTTTACAATTGCTGCTTCTGTTTTCATCTTCAGTCCAACGCAGATGACAAGAATTGACTTGGCACGCTTGTCATTTACAAGGTTTCTTCTCTTTTGCGAGCAGGGAGCAGTGCTGCTGTAGAGAGGAGCTCTAGTTTAGATCATAGCTGCCTTTCAAGGTGCATGGTTCTGCCTCCAAGGAAATCTTTTTTTTATATGTTTTATTTGGGCTTTGTATGCTGTATTAAACCCATGTTAAGGTATTGTAGAAAGAGTGCTTGGAAAAATAATTCTTCACCTGCAGTGGTTAAAAGTGTGCAGCTCTGTGTTCAGCTGCTTTTTTGCTTCCCTTTTCTTTCACAACCACCTCTAACTCTCAGCCAGCACTGGAGAGTTCACCTTCAAGGTCAGGTACAGTCAAACTGAACCGATATTTACTGAGAGCAACAAAAGGGGAGAGAGAGAAAGAGATTGATCCAAAGAGACTTTTTTTAAGGAGGGTGGTATTGTGTGTTTTAAGAGACCTCCGTACAGACTACTTTCCCCTCTGAAAAATCCTTTTCACTCCTGTGAGCCAGACGGATCAGACACATAAACACAAAGCAGGACCACCCAAACAGACGCGCTAAGTCTGTGCTTTTGTACGTGATGAAAGGTGGAGGGAGACACACAAAGAAAAGTGCAAATAAATACTTACCCACCGGGGCCTCAGACATAAACAGAGACACACAAACACACATATTTTGCATCACCCATGTAGCTAAGGTGACTAAGATAGTGCATGAGGAATCAAATCCCTTTATGCAACTGAATAGCAGGAGGCATCATCATCAGACAGCTTACATTTGGGTTTAATTCTGTCTCTTTCCAGCCAAAATTTTGTTGCATCCTCTTCCAAGATTTAATTGCAGAAATTTAGCCCTTAAATTCTTCCTTTATTTTGGTCCTGATTCATTTTTTTCATGTCTGGATCTCTGACTGGTTACTTTAAATGGAAAATGGTATGTTTTGCAAGCTATACAGTTTATGTTTTATGAATAAAAATTAAGTGTTCAAATGAGGCAATTATATGATTAATTAGAGACCCACATCTTATTAAGTGAACCATTCCGATGTTTATCTTGATGATATTTGATCATTTCTTGAGCTAATTATTATGATTATGCTTCCAAAAATGCTTATGATCTTCCTGCAAAGCACCACAATCCATTACAAGTACCGCCAATTTACTTAATGGGGATTTTATTATCAGGGTTATTATTTCCTTCAGTGGTGATTACATCTATCAGCACTCAGTTGTGACAAATAAATGATGTATTTATGAACTGAGAAAAATTGCTGACAAAAATGGGTTCTTTATGCAAACAACTTTGAGACTTGAAGCCATAAACATTAAAACAAAGGCAGGAGTAGTTTTAGAGATTTATTAAAAGAGTATGTACATGCATAGTCTCTATTTGTCTCCGAGTGGTTCAAGCAACATTCTTTACATCCTATGCATTGGCTATGGCTGAGAGGCAACCTCGCAAAGCAGACAGATTGGCCAGATTCCAGGTCTGTCATCTTGTGAAGCTTCAAGCTGATACACCTGTTCCTGGTCAAAGAATGAATGGACCAATCAGCATCATTTGGGGAAAAAAAGGTGGATGCTATGTCATGGCTTAAGGCCGGCTCAGATGACATGATTTTTTTGGTCATTCACGATGGCACTGTGTCAGACTATGTGACCAAAATCCCATCTTGGCCTGCAGCCTGGCCACACTACAAGAGTGATCCCAACCACCCACCGTATGCTGATGACATCACTGTCTGCAACTGAGTGCGAGTTCACAGGTTGGGGGGGGGCTCTGTGTGATTGTACCGGACTTTTGCTAGTAAAAAAGGAAAATAAGAGTGAGGGTGTCAAACCAGACAATGATGTAAGAAAAATTCTGACATCCTAGTCTTGCGTAATCGAGGTCATGAGGCGCCTTTAATTGTGTCACACTACAAGACCATTTGTCGTGGCCGACGCTCTAAACTGGGCTGAGTTTTGACGATGAGCTGCGATGTTGCAGTAGGGCTAAAATCTGGCTGGATTAGTGCAGTCTGAGCTGGCCTTCAGCTGAAGCAGCTGCTAGACTGTTAGCATAACAAAATGTTGAAAGGCTCTGTCATTCCCTGTCCCTGTGTGTGGTGCATGAAACACATCCCCTGCAATGGATATGTGAAATGTGTTTGGTGTGTCAGGTGAGTTGATGCTTAAACTTTCAAAATAAAAATTAGGCCCTTGGTTCTGTAAGAGAAGGGTTAAAGTAAGGTTTAGGGTACAAAAAGTTAAACGCTAAAAACCTGGCATGCAAAACCTGATAACAAAACCTTTAATAATAAAACTTTGCAAACAGTCTTCTTACAGGAAAAAAAGCTTATTCTTCATGAAAACAGTCTAACATAGCAAGCAAAGCTATCACAAAGATCACCTGGCTGTGTAGCTAATGCAGCAAAAGCTAGATCACACAAAGCTCATGGATATCTAAATTAAAAAAGCTATGAAGCTAACATTAGCGAAGTAGCTTTATTAGCTACATTAGCTTTAGCTATGATTGCTCACGTTGCTTAAGCTATCTTAGCTATCTACTTACTTACAATAGCTACGTAGCTTACACAGATTTCTTAACTTAAGCTAAAGCTAACATAGCTAAAGTGAGCCACAGTTCACAAATCTACTTAACCCCTAAGTTAGACCTTGACATTTTTCTTTGTTTTTTTATGAAATGTTGCTTACTTTATAATGTGTGCTATGTGATCATCTCCTGAATGTAATTTCCAGCTACATCCAAGCTAAATGCTACACTGGTGGCAACCATTGCTACCTGCTTCCAGTACAACAAACCCTGCCCGTGGTTACCGCCTCGTTCTCCTGAAATGACACTGACTGTTCATGTCTGTTCTCAAACCTGGCACAGTCATTTCAGACTGGAGCTTTGAAAGATATGCTTGATGAAAGATATGGAATCCGGCCAATCCATCTGCTTTGCAAGGATAGCCATAAATTAACCTAATAAGTATGTCTTTGGATTGTGGGAGGAAGCCAGAGTACCTGGAGAGAACCCATGCATGCATAGGCTCAACTGGGAACTGACAAGGAACCTTCTAGCTGTAAGGCATCAGTGCAAACCTCTGTTCAAAAACTGTATTAGTCCGTGGGCCAGACCACAAAATTTCAGATATTGGTACCACTCAAGGTGGCAACGGTTTGTAATCATTTTTGAAAAGGTCCATGTCTGTAATTAATATTTTGGCCTGATAGACTTTTCTGAGTGGTAGCACAGTGATAGTTATCAGCTGATGAAGGAGCCCACCCCCTGTTGAAAATTGCCATTTTGACACTGGCACACATCCTGCTTTAGGCTCATGTTGAGGACATTTGCCAATGTTTTGTGATATTGTGTTTGGTTTCATTTTAGAGGGGACACACTAAGCTTTCATTTAAATCCAATTTTAATTATTTCTGATAAATGATGAGGTAACAGCAGCTCTTCGAACTTTCATTGATACACATTTTTTCACAATGTTCGCCTTTTTTCTATCTTTTAGGTCTGTGACAACGAGGAACATCATGGAGACAAAATTCATCGGGATTCAGGAAATGCATAATACACCCATACTATTTCATTGTGAGCTGAGATTGTGATTGAGATTGTGAGCCATAAACTAGACCAATACCAGGTGGAATTCTCTCAAATATAGGCCTCTAGTCCAGGTAGATGGTGATTGGTATGTGAGACAGCTGAAAGAAATCAATGTCATTTGTACCAATATACTGTGGGTTGGGTAATTTTGTATTTTCAAAACAAAAGATATTTTCCTTGTTTCATAAAAACTGAAAATAACAAAAAATATGATAATAAACAGAGTATTATTGTAATTAAACATAAAGAACACTTCCCTAAGTCCCACAGTGATTCTGTAAGGACACATTACTCTCAGTATTTCTGTTAGAAAGTTTATTTTCTGATTGTTTCTTGTTAGAGGAGTGTGACTGGCTGGTAGCAGTAGCAGTTAAGGGAATCAAAATCAGTTTAAGTGGTCAGGTATGTAAACACAAAAAAGGGATGTGACTCTGGTTTACACTGATCTCAGTGTTCAACATCTGAATAGACAAACGGTTATCAACAAGGACAACATGGATTAATTACTGACTATTTAAGTTGTCAGTAATTACTACATGTACCGTGGAGTTTATTACATAAGTCAGACTTTTAAGAACTAGTTTATCAGCTAAAAGCAATATTTATGCAGCTTCTACCAACATACCAGTATACAATTCTGACGTGCATTTTCATGGCCACGAGTGCAGTTGACTTTCATCCATAATCACTGTGTATTGCACGGGGCTACTGTATGACTCGCAACTTGCTGTAACACATAGAGATGCAGAACAGGTTGGTGGGGGTTGGCAATGTTTTTTTAACACGCATGCATCGGCAATCTAACTGAAACTGAAACTGAAACCTGAATTCATTTATATGGCCATATTAAAAGATCATGGAGCTTCCTAGTGGTGACCTGATATACCATGGTTTATTGTGCAAGCAACTGTTTTGAATCATTTATGTCAAATTTGTGTCAGGAAAGCCTCTGCCTTTCTCATTGTCCCCCCCCCTCCACATTATCAGAATTTGAACCGTCATAACTTAGCTTTGCCTCACTGGCCCACAGCACTGTAAAACCAGGGTGAGGGGATTATACATTGCCCCACACCTGGGATGCTGTCCTAAGAAGCTGTTTGATTACATTATGTTTTCAGGGGAACTTGTAGACATGCAAACTTTTGTCAAACACTCACAAATATTAGGGAAAAACAAGAATATCATGGAGATGGTGTGAACCTGGAAAAGCAATGTGACTTCTCATTACAGACATGTTGTTTGCTCCTACAGACTTTGAAGAAATTAACACTCAGTGCAGGTGTTTTGAGTTTAAATCCCAAACTGATTGATTTGCACCTATACACCTGTCGGGTGTGAGTGTGAATTGAGGTGACGAGAGATCGAGCTGAATCCACAGCTCATGTTGACCTGTTGCAGTGTGATATGATCAGCAGACAGGGAGCAGCTCTGTAATGAGAACAATTAAGGAGCAAGATTTCCCTGAGCTGTAAACTCCACCCAAATCAATAAGTAATGCTCAAGGTAGAACTGCCCCATTTCTTTTATTCTAACACACAATTACTTTTCTTCTGGTTGGTCTTTCTGCTTGTTAATATCTTAATGAGGAAACATGTTTGGACTGACAAAATTCCACACAGCACACTTGAGTCGAACTCAAACAAACTTCTGGCTTTTTGATAGATGAGTTGATCATATTATTGCAATAGTAACTGATAATTCAAATTTGCATTACCTAAAAAAGCTGGGGTTGTTGCTGTGTTCACCACTTGTCAAGCCTTTCGCATTTGCGATGCCAAATGGGAGATATGGATGCCAAAAAAAATTCCCACACATCCAGCTTGTAATTAGCACCAGAAAGCTGACATGCACAGTTTTGTCCCAGTTGGCTGCTCATTCTTATGGCTAAATTGGATATGATGTGAAGGCAGGATTAAAATGATAGTGAAGATGTAAACAGAGGGCATAGATATGTGCCAGGTACCTTCAGTTTTACTCTGTTCACTTCTTAAAGTGATTTTCAGGCGGCTGAAGGATTCTAACAGACAGAAAAATGGTCTTAAAAACAGAACATTTCTCTATCCAAAACTTACTTTAACTTTTGTAAAACCAAAATTGTAGATAAGGAAGAGACAGGCATTGGAAATCTTTGAAAAGTAAGAACAAGATATGACAAAGATAACCCAAGTGAATACAAAATTCAGATTTTAGGTAATCATTTAATGTATTAAGGGGAAGAGCCATCCAAATCTATCTGACCCTATGTGAAAATAATTGCCCCCAAACCTAATAACTGGTTGTGCCATCCTTGGCTGCAACAACTGCATGCAAGCATTTGCAATTACTGCCCATGAGTCTTTCACATCACCGTGGAGGAATTTTGTCCTACTCTTCTTTGCAGAATTGTTAAAGTTCAGCCACACGGGGGGGGGGGGTTGAGCATAAATGGGACCATGGCACTTCAAAGCCTTCATAATTTCCAAAGCCATTCATAGGTGGGCTTGCTGGTGTGTTCAGGATTACTGTCCTGATGCATAACCCAAGAGCACTCGAGATTTAGGTCACAAAAGGATGGCCGGACATTCTCATTCTACCTTCTGGTAGGGAGCAGAATTCATGGTTCTCTTAAATCCAGCAAGTGGTCCAGGTCCTGAAGCAGCAAAGCAACCCACAGGCCTTGGAACTGTCCCATGGATGCCATTTTTGCCCTGTGTCTCTCTCATTGTTGAATCATGAACACTTATCTTAACTGAGTCAGGTGAGGCCTGCAGGTCTGTAGATGTTGTCCTGGGTTCTTTCGTGACCCCTTCTTTTGTGAAATGATTAATGCTAGTCTTTATTTTCATAGGCTACATCATAGAGTATGGTCTAGACCTGCCCTCTTTGCAAAGTGTCTTGGGATAACTTTGGTTATATGGCGCTATACAAATAATGATTGATTGATAGTTCATTGCAAGTAAGACAGTATGCAGGAGTTTGCTTAAAAATCTTATAGACGTGTTGTTCTCAACTGGTCTAGATAAGCACCCACAGTCTTCTCCCTTCAGGCAAATCATGACCCAAATTTCTTTACATTTTCTAATCATAACAGAATGTTTAAGTAACTCTTTAAGCTCTTGGCTAATTTTTAACCATTGTGTCTCGCCTGGATCTATCGTCTTTAAAAGCTTGTGAAACATCAACCCTGTGGTGCTCAGTCAAGTTTGAGAATATGTGTGCTGCAGTAATGTCACTTTCATTTTCAAGATGTTATAGGACTAAAAGACAAAAGAAGGAACTGAAGGAGATTAAAATTCAAGGATTTTTATGAGTGACAAACAGTCAATATTAATGACTACAACTTTTTCTTGTATAAACTTGTTTTTCCATCTTTTGGGGACCAAGAAAAAAGTGAAAAAACATTTTTTCATGACAAAAAAAAAATCTTCAAAATATTGACATATTTACAAAGGAAGACCTTGTGTTTCTCTGCATTTATTTGTGCCATAATCCGAAACAGTTTGTGTCTGCAGTGACACGGAGGGCCACATCACATGCGTTCTGTTTTAGTTCTCTCCATTATGAGCAATTCAGAACGTCTTTTCCAGTTTCAAAGTGCATAGACATGCACAGTTTAGCAAAGCATGATGCACAGCCTGCCATTGGTTGTCACAGCCAGTGTGATATCCATTGTGGGAAGGCAATATGGCTACTACTAATCTAGCGGCAGAAACGATCATAAATGGATTGAAAAATGGATAAAAAGACCTTAATTATCAGATTACTTTGAGTCGATTTAATATTTAAAAGCCCTAGAAAGTCACCCAAGTACCAGGCTACCTAGAAAAGCTTCCATAAGGGCTATAAATAAAAGCAAATCATAGACTTTTTGCCACATATTTTGTTCAGGAATACACCTGCATACCATTGGAAATGGCTTTGCAATCTCTTTTTGAGTCCTGACTCACCAGTTGAGAACCATATTAATGAAATAGAGGTGCACAGTTCTTATCTACCCCGCCTCTGACAAAGGCAAATAGCCACTCATAGTGAAGGATTTTGGGGTGACTTTCGGGGCCTGTTCACACATCATCATAACTTTAAGTCAAGCTTCTGAATTTTCAGCCAGAAGGTTATTAACATTCAGTAACATTTAATGCTAAGATGGTTCAAGTTTACACATTCAATACATCTGATTTTGAAATTCAATAAGTACTTTTAATGGTTCAATAAAGCTATTTAGAAGAAAAATATTTGAAAAATTAATCCAAGTAGGTGGAATGTAGAAATGCTGTCTGTCTCTGCCAACATCTGCAAATGTTGTATTCCAGTGTTTACGCGTATTCAGCTGGCTGATTTATCAGTAGCACCCTTTGTTACGGGGCAATAGACGGTGGCCTCTGCCTCTTTCACTTCTCCCACTCTTCTCTCTGAGGCACACACATATTCACAAACACACTTTACTAGCTAGTTGTCCTTGATGTGTCTCATAAAGACAGGCAGAGGAGGAGGAGGAGGAGGAGGCTGAGATAGTTTCAGGCAGTAAAAGCAGCCTGTGAAATCAAATCGCATGCAAAAAGTCACAACAGATGGCTACTACTGCTACGTCCTAGCGGAGTGTGACACGGGGAGAAGACACACCGAACGTGAGCAGCACTTTCTGCAGCTATACGCCTCCCTGAATGAGGACATGAAAGCTTGTTAAAGACAAGGTTGCATATTGAAAGCTATACTCAACAGCTGCTTACTGTGCTGTAAAGTTGGGAATTAGAATAACATTAAATAACAAGGAAAGGGAAATTCTAGACCCAGTAGGGGGCAGAATTAGTCTGGACAAGGAAGATTAGGGGAGAGAAAGGGCTGATAAACAAAGACAGGCAGAAATGTCTTGTGGTATGCTGCCGTGCATTCATTATTAGAGGATGTATGGGTTCTATAGATGCAGTTTGTGCAGCTTCCATGGTAACCTTTAAGTTTGCTCTAGTACTCAAAAAGCAACTTAAACATCGTATATATCACCTAATGATTTGGCTTTTATATAGGAGACTGCTTTTGCAACTGACTGTATTGCAGTGGATTTTCCCTCTAATTGCCCCTCTGGTAGGTCATGCCATAAAAGAACAGAATAGGCTAAGGATTGAGAGCGCAAATAGGCCTGGAATCACTCTTCTGTAGCTGAATATGCATAGGGTATAACTTGTGTAGCTGATGAAAGCACCTTAATAACCCCTGCTGTTTTCAAGTGTCTTTGCCTTTTAACCCTCTCTTCAGGGCCAGAGAAAGAGAGCAGCTCTTAAATCCTCGGACAAAATACGCATGCAGGGTTTGATTATAAAGCAACACAAAGAGCCCCTCCTTCCCTAACTTCTTTATCTCTTTGTGCAGGCAAACGTGACTGAAAATTATCTCCAGATTTCATTAAATTAAATGCAGGGAATTGTAACAAATATGAGGATTAATATGAAAGTGTTGTTTTTTGATGTTCAGCGTGTTCAAAGGAAGGGTTTGAACATTTGTAATCGCAACTGTGTTTTTGCTGAATGCAGCCTTCTGATTTTGCTGCTTCTTTCATGCAGGCATGTCAATCAAAAACAAAGAGAAAGACTCAAAATCAGAACCAAAAAAATAAAAGTGACAAACAGAGGAATAATTTCAGAACTGGTTTAACTATCCACAGAAGGGAGAAGCTTTGACAAAAATAAAGAGGGAAAAAAGAATATGTAGGCAGGGGTCTAGATTTTAATATGGTAAGTGCTCAGTGCCTATAAGAAGTATTCATCTCATTTGATTTTTTACCCTTTTATTGATTTTATAAATCAATCATGGCCCGTATGGTTTAACCTTTTTTTTTTTTTTTTTTTTTTTTTTTACAAAAACCTCTTTAATGTCAAAGTGAAAACAGACTTCTACAAAGGAATAAAAATATGAAATGAGTGACTACATAGATATTCACTCCCTTCAAGTCAGTATTTAGTATATGCACCTTTGGCTGCAATCACAGCACTGAGTCTGTGTGGACTGGTCTCAATCAGGCTTACACATCTGGACAATTTTACTCCATTCTTCTTTGCAAAACTGCTCAAGCTCTGTTATCTTGCATGATGTTCGGCCCTTTTCAAATCCATCCCCAAATTCTCTGGATTGAGGTCATTTACCTTGTTGTCTGTAAACAATTTCTGTGTAGCTTTCACTTTATGATTCAGGTCATGCAACACTTGCAGCGCAGTTGTTTTTGGCTAACCACTGTAGCTTCACCAGAATCCCCATATTTCCAGAGGCGTATTGTCAGGCAATAACCTGACACGCCAGATGGATTTGTTTCACACACCCATCTGGAAAACCACTCATAGACAGTGTTTGGGAAAAGGCAGAGCCTTTAAAAAAAAAAACAATCGGAGGGTGATTGGATGAATGTTCTGTCTGTCACATCTTTACAGGCCAATCAGAGCAACAAAACACGTGACGTAGCTGCTACTGAGGCTGAGGTGTGCCCATAGACTGTAGAAAACCCACATAATGCAAACCATGGCGACTGTAGACATGTCAGTACACGACTTTTATCGTTTTTGAAAAGAAAACAACTCACTGCTGTTCTTTGTTCTTCTGCCATAATTGCACAGGCCTCTTGTTGCTGCTTGCCTACATCACGACTCCGCTGTGCCCGAAAGTACTGCCCCTCAATGCTGATTGGTCCTGCCGCTTTCTAACCGGGCACAAACTGTTCAGACGAGAGCTTTGCAAGATGGATTTGCCAGTGAGAAACACAAACAGAGCGAATCCATCTGCTTTGCAAGGTTAGTCAGGCGAGGGTTTCCAGACTGAGTTTGGAGTTGGGTTTGGAAGACGTTCAGAAGTGAGAGAAATAGGAGTTGTTTTAGTGGGAAGAAAAATAACTGTTAAGAAAAGGTTGGCTCAAAAGAGAAGAAGAGGATGAAGTAAATGAAGATGAAGACATACTTTATTAATCTCATAAGCGTATTTCAATTTTTTAACTATTGTTGAGACTACTGTTGATTTTATTAACTGAAACTATGCATAAGAATGTGGCATTTTTCCAGTTTAGGTTTTGTCAAGGAGACTAAAATGAGACTAAAATGTTAACGCTGGACTGTTAGACTTTTAACATCCATGATATTACACCACTTTGAACACGGGATATTCAAGTATTTTCATCATTTAAGTCAATTAATGTTTTCATATAGCATTAATATATTCGTGTTTTACATTCATCAAAAGTACTTATTTCAAAATATGCACAAAAAGTATAAGAACCCCTCAAAAACTACTCAGTTACAGTAAATTGAGTAAATATGATTGGTCACTTTCCACCTCTGGTGTTTTACCTGGACACAGGGTTTCTCTTTTCCTTTATGTGGGGCTAACAGAGAGGGAGTTCATGTAAATTAAACATGTATTAAACATGTCAGAGCCTCTGAGTGACACATAAGCAAGCTTTGGCCAATAAGTGTGAACACAGAGCTAAAAACAACAAACCCTATGGGAGTTTCGCAATATGTTTGTGTTGAGTAAATGTGACTTTTACTACATTTACATTCAGAATGCCACATATTAAGCTTTAAAGGTAATGAAAACAGGGTTTTCTAGATTATTGGCTCTGCCAGAAACCTAAGTTCCCTGCCTCCATTCGATTACCTCCTCTCTTCTCATACTTCCACTTCCTCTTAGCTCAGTTATTATTTGCATGGAACAATATCCAGAAGGAAGCAGAGAGGAGAGGATAAAGGCAAAGAAAAGGAATACTTATTCTTTCGTGAACAATACAGTTGTTATTTCCTGTGAAACAACTTTTTCATAGAGACCTTGGCAGAGTATTTTTTTTTTATTTGCTGTAAAGTCTTAAAAGAACGGAGCTATTAAAATGTGTTCGACCTCTTTAGCAGCCACATCTGGTGAGTGCATTCATAGCCTTAAGAGTGACAGTGGGGAGATTGAGACAAGGGAACAGACTGGAAGAGTACACTTACTTTAATGGACTGTTTGAGGTCCTAATTCATATTTTTTGAGTGTTTTGTTGCTGCTCTCAAGGCCCCTCACACAATACCAGTACTGCTCTCTCTTAGTTTTCTTCCCTCGAGTGTTCCTGTCATGTAATCCTGAAGCAACGATAAAGCATGCCAGCCCTGCCATCATGAGGATATACAATAGAGAATACATCTATAGAGTTGGTATTGAAAGGAGGGAGCACCCCCCCCGAGAAAAGAAAGAAAATATGATAACAAGGAAGAGGAGCTTTTACCATTTCACTTTGAAGCTTCTGTCCTTAAGCAAATCTCTTCATTTCCACCATTTACATAAAACCATTTTGGCATCCACCCTGCAGTAGGACAAAAGCATTAACCAATAAAATACTTAAGTATAATCATTTCAAAATGATAGTGGAGACATTTTGCTTACACAGTAGCTTGCAGGCTCCGCCACCTTTCCTAAAGTCTCCTTCTGGTTATTTAAAGAAGACAGCATCATTAGATGTTGTGCAGAGGGCATCATTGAGTTCTGTAAAAGCAACCAAAGCATTTTTAGTGCCTTTTGGGAAGCAGATTTTCAACTTCAAATTTGTGTTGTTTTTCTTTTTTGCAAACTCAGAGGTGCTGAGGCTGTTTTTATGCAGTTTGTGCATTTTGAAGCGATTGGCTCAGGAGGCATTTCGGTTTTAATTGCGGCACCTTATTCGCTGTGAGCCTCAAAAACACATGGACTCTAATGTGTCAACAAACAGATTAACTTGTTTTGATGGAGCTTAATAGTAGCACTAGGATACTCAACATTAAAAGTGCATCACTGTTCTCTGGATTGACTTGAAATGTGTTGATTTAAGCTTCCTCTGAAGTTAGAGGACATGACTTTCACACAGTGATGTTTACTATATTTTTCTTGTTCTAATCTCTGCTAGTGAGTTCAATCTTCTTCAGTGATTCTCCCTGATGAAGGATCACAGCCTGAATGAAGGGGTTGTAGAGCAGCATTTATTGCTTCATCTCTCCTATAATGTATGCATGGTCTAATCACAATTAACACTTGTACACCACTTGGGTGTCTATAGATTCAATCTGTTGTAGTGTTTTAAATATGACACAGCGGGATGAATCTCGAGATTTAATTTAATTAAATAAATGCTCCAAGGCCTGATACACGGCTGCTATTTTTAAATGTTAAAAGTTGAGAACCCAAAAAGGCGAACATGATTAAAAAGAGATTTTAGTCCTGCCTTATGTTTTACATAAACTTTTTTGGTATCATTTTACCTAGCATTTTTTTCCACTAATAAGTGTACTTCTCTAGTAATTTCTCAAGAAATTAGTAACCTTATAACCTTGTAAGTTGTCAACGTATTAATCATCAAGTAATTCCTTGTAATATTGTAGCAACTCTCTGGTAATTAGATGAGGTTTTACCATAATCCTAACCCTCAAAGCCTGATCAAACCCTGCTTAAAAATTATTCAGGAATTTATTTTATTTATTATTTTTAATTTATTGGGAACAAGTAAAGAAATTGCCTGCGACTTATAAAACAACATATTTAGAAAATTGTCTTTTTATATCTCAAAACTTACTTGATAAAATACCACTTAATCACCAGAGAAATTCCATGGTATTATGAGGGTTCAGGTAAGGGTTAGGGGTCAAAGGGTTAAGGTTAAGGTTAAGGTAAAATACCACCTTATTACCAGAGAATTGCCACAGTATTATGAGGGTTAAGGTTAGGATAAAATAGCACTCTATTACCAGATAATTCTTTAGGCTACATGTCCATTGCTGGCTTTTGTTTTTGCACTGGCAGTTTAGTCCATAATGGGAAGTAGCCAAAATGGGCAGGAAAGGTATTGAAAAGTGGTTAAAAAAGTAGCATGAATGTATAACTGCAACATCAAAATCCAGTAATAGTTTGATACACTTCTCATGTACAGAATGAAGTAACAAGTTTGCCAGCATAATAGCATCAATGCTACTGAACCATCACATATGCAATAACATTATCAATAACTGGGGAGGGCCCGTTGGGTTTTACACGGATGACTCTGTGGACAGAGTAACTGGTTGGGTTGTGTGACTTGACATTTGTGTCTGAATTGGTTGTATCATTGAACTTTTGACAAAGAAAATACAGGTGAGTAGAGAAATACTGCTGGACTGTGTTCATGGTGATTAACACTGGTCAGCGTTTTTTTATTCCCTGAAAAGTAGAGATTTTGGAGATAGGAGGTTTTGGTCTCAACGCCAGCAACTTGAGAATTTTGAAACAGACGATTCTGTAACCAAAAGTACATCTTTATTTTTAAAATGATATCCTCTTTCTTTCCAGCTGTCTATCAGTGCAGAACCTGCCATTCTCCTCCTCTACTATTTACAGACCTTGAAAACACACAGGCTTAATAATGCTACAGCAACCATGCTTCCCATCCTGATCATGAAGAAGAAAACGACGGCCATGAGAGTACAGAGAATCAGGAGACTTGACAACTGAGCTTCAAGGTAAAAATGGACATGCATACCAAAGCTCAATCCAAAGAGAGAGAGAGCAAAGCCTGTCTCCTCAGTCTTGCCTCTGCCTGTTGGGATTCAATTAAAGAAACTTAAATGATACTGGGATGACTGCTTCATAGCCAAATGGGCTAAGCTTACCACATCTCCTCTTCTCAATTATATTTCATAACAGTATTAGCTCGTTGCCTTTAAGGGGAGAGCGACAGGCACCAATAAAAACAGAAAACAAAGTGTGCTTGTAAAGGGATGGGGGTGTTGAAAACAAAAGTTGGAGAGGCTGATTCACTCTCTTGTGAAAAACAAAATCACTTGAAGTGAGCATGGGTTGCATCATGAGTAGATGAAGCTAGCTTGAGGCAACTAGGGCTGCCATCATTGCACAAAGACATAGAAAAAGGTAGAATATCAAATGGGACATGTGTACTTGCACATTCACAGCTTTTTCTTGTGTTAGAAACACATCCTATGATGGCACATTGTGGAAAAATCTCCCGGTATTAAACTGTGAAAAGACACCCTCTCAGTCACATTATAAAAATACTGTTACCCCCAACAGAATTAGCTTAACTTACAAGCCTAATCCACTGCCTCAAAGAAAGCAAGACAGAAAAATAAAAGCACTAATCACTTTTATACATCACGATCTGCTGCAGTAAACTGACATTTCTTTTACTGTGGTACCCTGGAGTAAAAAACAGCAAGACTATCTCTCTATTAGTGAAGGGTGAGAGCAGAGAGATGAAGGCATAAAGAGAAGATGGCTTAATAACAACACTGATTCTTGTATTTCTTTGCCCCCCACCCAAATCTCTAAACCTCTTTCCATTCTCCCACTTGTTTTCAAATAAAGTTATCCCACTGCAGAGGTAATAGTTGCAGTTACATTTCATAATTGCACAATATCTGGAGTTGGTATGATTTTGTTTTTCATTAGTATTTGAGTCTATGCTAACAGATGTGATCATATCACTTCTTCTGCAGGAGGTATGAGTTTAATTATGCACTATGCTTTCTTTAATGAGTTCGCAGCAGGGCTGTAAAGGGCCAGGAATAAAATAAAAGGAAGTAAATGTGTGAAGTTGTGTGACGTAAATCATGTGGGAGACAGATATGATGACGGCAATAGTTTGCATTTATTCGTTTTATGTACTGGCAAGCTTTGCTGATGGTACATTCAAAAAGTAGAACTATAAATAGATTCCTCTGCTCTGTTAAAAGGAACCCTACAGGATGAGAAAAATTCTCCAAAAGTATTGGAACAATGAGGCCAGTTCCTTTATTTTTGCTGTAGACAACATTTGGGTTTGACATCAAAAGATGAATATGGGAAAAGAGACCTACCTACCTACCTACCTACCTGTTTGTCTATCTGTCTGCCTGTCTGTCTGTCTGTCTAGACGTCCATCTAGACAGACACACAGACTGACCATTCACCCGTCCATCCATCTCCAAGGCTTTCGGACCCCAGTGAACCACGGTCAGAGCCGTTATCCACAAATGGAGAAAACTGGGAGCAGTGGTGAGCCTTCCCAGGAGTGGTCAGCCAACCAAAATGACTCCAAGAATGCAACAACGACTCATCCAGGAGGTCACAAAAGAACCAGAACCACATCAAAGAACTGCAGGTCTCACTGGCCCCAGTTAAGGTCAGTGTTCATGACTCAACCATAAGAAAGACACTGGACAAAAATGGCATCCATGGGAGAGTTCCAAGGCCAAAACTACCGCTGACAAAAAAGAACACAAAGGCACTTCTCACATTTGCCAAGAAACATCTTGATGATCCCCAAGACTTTCACATTTTGATAAATATAATCATTTAGAAACTGCATTTTGTATTTACTTGGGTTGTCTTTGTGAGATATTATAATTGGTTTGATGACCCAAAACATTTAAGTATCATAAATGTGCAAAAAAAGTCAGGAATCAGAAAGGGGGAAATTACTGTTTCATTGTTTCAAAACAACTGCAGTAGGTTTTCTTTCTTTCCTTTTTTTTTTTTTGCAATTTTAGCCAAAGAGCTCAACCGTGTTGTTCCAGGAGTAAAATTTCCATTTTCCATAGCAGATTTTATTATTTGTCATTTTGTAAAAAATATCCAAGGTAGACTTACCACAAGCTATGGTGTAGAATCACAACACAAAGAACTCTGGCATTCTGGGAGCACTTCTTGATGCAGAAATCATATCCTGCCCCCCATCCAGACTTCTTGTCTGTGATGTGAAATCATCATAAACAACCTGACATTGCTTTTAAATGCAGTTTTTTGTTTAAGAAGTGCTTGTGTTGTTCAAAATTACACAATGCAAAAACTTTTTTATCCCCAAACTTAAGGGCTATAGGCAGTGGTAATCCAGTGGTACCTGTAAAATAATTGAGAAAACCTGGTATGTCAGTCTAAAATGGAACAAATTTGATTGCTCAAAATGGTGACTCCCATGCTAGGGGCATCTCTCTTGAAGAAAAGTGCAATGTTTTGACATTCAGTGTCTCTTTTGTAAAGTCTTTTGAATTTAGGCCTTAATATATTTAATAGTAAAAGAAGCAGTAAATATATTCTTTCTCTTTCTTTATTTAGTACATGCAAAAGTCTTCTTTAAAATTGTATGATTAGCATGGAAAAGTACAAAGATCTTAACATGCAAGGATTTCTAACATCTAAAAAGACATTTAGATCACTGATTATGTTAATGCCCTTTTACACCCTTCTCTTTCCCTCCAAGTTTCTTCTACCCACATAGCTCCTCAGGAGGCCTACTTTGAAAATCCTTGGTCCAAGAGAAAGTTTGGAGTTGGGAGTACACTTGAGACACAAGAACACCTCCTGGGAATGTAGCAAACAGATGTCCCTCTCCACTTTTCTCCTGGAGAGGGGGTAGTGAGGTTTTTTTCCCCTTCCTGCTGGCAGCTGGGACCTATCTGCAGCCATGGAGTTCAGGGACGGACCAGGGTGGGGGGTGTTTGCTCCAAGCCAACTGGCATGGTGATTGACTGGTTTGGGTGATGGCTAATAGGCAGGAAGCCCAAACTCACAGATGGAGCAGATCTTTTCGGAAGTGTTAGTGGGGTGACAGGCATACGGGTGCCCATGGGCTCCTAGAACTCCACATCTTGTTTTGGAAAGATGCTCTACAGAGACTTATGCTCCCTCCGCATCTCCTTAACTTTTGCTCAAGAGGCTTCAGTGACTTCTTAAATCGACCCACAGGAGAAAGTGACTCACCCAGGTAAGTGACTTTGTCCCTGTCCGATGGTGTGTTTCCCCCTGCTGAGGGAGTCTGCTGCACAGCGGGGCTTGTTGAGAATGTAATCAGTGGAAAACCTGACATCGCTGTGTATGGCAGTCAAGGGACTCTCAGGGGGCATCTGTCCCCTGGTGATAGCTTGATATACAGTATCTGTCTGCAAGAACTGTGGCTGTGCAAGGAAACTTTTTGACTGTTCACCTTTTCTGGGGACTCTTTCTTTTCTATTACATGCATTCATTGTACTGTTAGCTTTATTTCAGAGAAGCCCTCAGCTCCATTTTTGAGGAAAAAAACTCTTATTTTAAAACTCCAGTTATCTTAATTCTTTATATTATGTCTCTGATGTTTTGTTAGGCTTGTGTTTTCTGTGTGGTTGAAGGACAGGTACCTTGACAAGGAACTCCAATTAAAATCCTGCATGCCTTGTGCCATTTGAAGCTGTACTCAGCAAAACACAAGAACATTTACAGACAAATACAAAAAGTCTTTATGCAATGTAAATGCATGCGTGCTCTCTTGCAAATTTACATGAAGGACAAATGAAACATTTGAAAATGCACACTGAAACCCCACCGCTATCCACAAGAGGGGATAAAGGAGAAGCTTTCTGGGGCACAGCCAAATGGGGGCCAATGAAGGTCAACAAAATCATGATTTAAACAGAATGACCATGGTTGGTAATGTTAACAATATGGATTGGCACATTAAACTAACTCATTTGGAGAGTAATGTCAGACTTTATAGCAAAGCCATAATGCTCACGAACATCAGAATACCAGAGAATAAAGTAGAAGGAACTGTAATAACTTCTCAAGTGGCAAATATTTGGCTAAAAGTGGAAAAAGTTGGCAGTAGAAAAGGTAAAAAAAAGGAGTTAAAAAGAGATCAAATTAATTAGTTAATTAATTATAACTGGCTAAAATGGGCTAAAGGTGACAAAAATGGAGTGATCAGTGGTGAAATGTGGCTAAAGAGTGGTAAAAATGGCTTAAAAGGCACACAAATGGCATAATCAATGATTTTAAAAAAATGTTAAAGTGGGATAAAAATGGGTTATAAGTGGCAAAAATGAGCAGACCAGTAGTGAAAAGTGGTTAATGAGTGGCAAAATGGCTTAGAAGGCACACAAAGTGCATAATCAGTTATAAAAAATGTTAAAGAGGGATAAAAATGGGTTAAAAGCGGCAAAAATGGGCAGATCAGTGGTGAAAAGAGGTTAAAGAGCGGCAAAATGGGTTAAAATGGCAAAAGTTTCAACAGTCGCAAAGGGTTAAAAGGGGCAAAAAAAGGGATAAGAATTAAAAATGGGTATAAAAAGGAAGAAAATGTCATATATGCGAGGTAAAAAATGGCAAAAAAATGGGTTTGAAGTGGATACAAGTTGACTTAAAGTGGCAAAAATGGGTGATTAAATGGTGAAATGGGTTAAAAGTGTCAAAAATTGGCAGCAAAAATAGTCAAGGGAAGAAGGAGCAGAAATTGGCTAAATGTGGAAAAAATGGGTTTAATGTGGACCCAAATGTGGAAAAATAGGCAGAAACTGTAATGAAAGTGATTAAAAAGAGGCACAAGTACATTATTTGAACATCAGAACCCCATGATAGCTTGACACACTTTGAGCAGCAAAATGAAGAAACTGTTTGCTTGAATGCTAGTACCAATGCGACTGATCCAACACACATGCATTGATAATATCAATAAATCACAGCTGGGTAGAACCCATTCACTGGGGTTTTCAGGGGCCCTGTCAATTCTGTGGGCAGGCTTGTGAAACCCACATGGTGTGAGCAGTCAGAAGTGATTACAGTCTCTCTAAGTGCACTCTAAAAATGGTGCTTTGCGTTGCCACAAAGTCTTTTTAATGTTATTGCTGAGGAAGCCAGTTCTGCCCTCAAGGTGTTTGATTCCCTCTCTCTTTATGCTTGCCTTTAAAACACAATGAAACAAAACAGTTGAACAAAACTGTTGTTTTTAAGGCGGCTCTGTGAAACAACGCAATTAAGGGTAATGCTGTTTTGCACCCGACAACGATAACAACGCCTTAAATCAGCTTGTAACTTTCAGGTGACGAAATCTGTGCTGGCAGCTTCCTTTAAAATTTACAACTTCAAGAAAAGAAAAGCCTGAGATGAAGTGATGAGGGAAGTCTGGAAGCATCTACAAACACGTCAGCTACTGTGTTCTGTGTTCAAACTATGACATACCATAGAAATATACCATACAAACAAAGCTAGTGTTATAGATTGGCATATGGTGTGTTATAGCTCAGGTGTAGCCTATATATAGAAAGTGCACATAAAGAAACACACTTGCACACCGACACATCAATTACTCCTTTCATCTTTGTTCAAGTAACAAAACAAACAAGGCAGAAATGCAGAGGCAAACATACTGTGTGAAAATGTTTGACAGACAGGGCGATACTCTCTTTTTTCTATCAAAGTCTTTTATTTCCAAAGCCCAAGAATGCGACAGGCTCAAGGCTGCAACAGCAAAGCTACAATGGTGGAGATTGATCGAAATAGCTGCTCTAAATTGCATAACGACTGTGAGGTGACGGGGTCATGATCATGGTAGAGACCAAACAGGGCTCTGGGAGCTTATCACTTCAAGTCATATCATCTAAGAGGCAAAATCCATCCACTCATATCACAGCTGTTAGCACTTATGGAGACACGGACAAGAGGCGAAATCAATAGATCATCATATGTGCAAATACATCAACACTTTTTCACTTAGTATTTAAACTTATGGATAGTCATACTTAGAAAAGTCTTGATATCAGAATTTGGAACTTAAATGCAGTAAAAGTGCTATCAAACAATACCGATAACTGTTTGATTACCACAGCCACAAAAGATGACCTCATGAGCACTTAGAAGTGAATTTAGTTATCTTTGATTTCCAGCCTGCCCATTTGAAAGGCTCACTAATTACATTCCAAAACTAGACAGACTTTTCAGGGAGGCAGCAGCACCAATACCACGATCAAGGACAGGTGCCAGTACCAAGCCTAAGTAGCTGTAATTGTTAACATTGCTGAGACTGTCCTCAGTATAATTTTATGGCAAAATGTTAGCCTTTTATTATTTAAGCAGTTGGGGATCTTATAAACAAGGCCGACATTCTTGTTTATTATTTTAAATAGGAGGTGGGAGGAACACCCAGGAAAATAAAACAAAGTTTCAAAATAATTATAAGAACTGTTATGGTATTATCTAGTATTCAAATGTGTGCTTGGTAGTGGGTACCTAAATGTACTTGTATTTGTGCTTGGTCTGGAAAAAGTGACTTCAGTGAGTCGATACTTTTTTTTTCATTAAAAAAAATGCAAAACAAGTAGCATCCCCCCCCTCCCAAATAAACATGATAACCAAAACAACATACACTATATAGACAAAAGTATTCAACCGCCTGACCATTACACCAATGGCCATTGGTGCTAATTGGTTACTTAGGCACTAAATTATTCAGTTACTTTTATAAGCTTCCTACAAAGTGAACTTGTGGCAGGATGGAGCTCTGCATTGTTGCGCTACGCAGAAATAATATTTAAGGTCAGTCTTCACCTGTTTAAGAGCACACTGAACATTGCTTCACATTCTCAGATCCTATATGATAATAGTTGATTGTCATTTCTCAAATTAGCTCTGTGCTGAGAAGAAAAAGAGAGATATGTCACATCCTTTGCACCTGTGTTCTGAAGTTACTGTTTACTTCTGTGAAAACAATGTTTACCTGTCAATCACTTCCAGCCCTGCTGTAAACGTCGCCCTATAACCGCTTTTTTTGAGCTGAAGCATTGTGATAAAGGATAAAATGAAGCGCCTGTAGAGGCATGTGCTCTGCTTGCGCATGCACTCCAACAAATGCTGTATAATGGTATTTATTTATTTATTTTTTAGACACCTGGAGGTAATATCGTATACCCCAGTAAAATCTGGGGAGGGAATGAAGGTATTAAAGAAATGGATACTGCCCAGTCCTAGTCTGTATAGTTATTGCTCTGAGCACTGGCACACAGTCATGTTGGAATAGAAAAGGGCCTTCCTCAAGCTGTTGCCACAAAGCTGGAAGCATAGAAATGTCCAAAATGTCTCGGCATGCTGAGGCATTAAGATTCACTGGAGATGAGGGCCTGTGATTGACCCTGCACTGTGATTTTACATGGTCTTTGGCTTCATGGCTGGGTTGCTGTTGTTCCTAAACGCTTCCACTTTCTAATATTATCACTCATAGTTGACTGTAGAATATTCAGCAGGGATGAAATTTCACGAACTGTCTTATTGCAAAGGTGGCATCATTCACAGTACCACGCTTCAAGTCACTGCGCTCTTCAGAAAGACCCATTTAGTATCACAAATGTTTGCAAATGGAGACTGCATGGCTAGGTGTTTGATTTTATACACCTGTGGGAACGTCTGACTGAAACACCTGAATTGAATAATTAACAGGTTTGGCCAAATACTTTTGTCCATATAGTGTATGTCCTATAAATAATAATTCATAACCCATTACAGTTGTGCACTGTGATTCTGCTCATCCTCTACTGTTTCTAATTTTGTATTGAGGGTATTTTATAGTATCAGTATTGGTGTAATGTTGTAAAGCTCAAAGTCACCGCCCACACTTCTGGACTTCACAAAGCATCAGTATTTACCTACCAGTGAATAAAAAAGATGTTGGTATAGTTTATATGCCGAAGGGCAGAGACAATGCAGAGGGCAGGATGGAGCAATCAGAATTCTGCACTTTGCTATATGTTTGTGTGGAGGTGTCAATATGTTTAGGGGTTGTCTAGCTTTACTGCTGTTAAATAATCAGAGAATAACTTCCTATTTCCCTTGTCTATTTATCAAACTCCTACCTAATTCTGCAGAGTTTGTAAGCTTAAAAATCAATGCAGGAGATTGTGGAATTTCTTCCTGGTTTAAAAAAAGTTAGGTTTTATAATAAGTGCTGTGATGCTTGTTTTCTCTCTTTCTACATCTTCCTCTACTCATTCTTGCCCAGGAGTTTCTCCTAAATAGTTCCTGTGGCATGTTGTTGTCTGTCTCCATCAGGGTCTAAATGCACAGGAATATTATGCAAATCTGGCATCCTGATACAGCCAGGTTTCAGGAAGATATTAATATGTGTTAATATGCATTAATTTCACTAGATACCAAGGATCTAATATTTAGCAAACCATATGTAATTGTCAGATTTCTTTTAGGAGAAACTGTATTTGTAGTCTCAATATTAATTACATTTTTTGTGTTTACACCTTTTGTATTTATATTTGGATGTATTGCAATGGAGGATCTGGATCTGGGGACAGACACATTCATGTTTATCCAAAGCTGTTCTCAATGGAGCAGCTAGACTTGGTTGTCAAAGACATTTCATCTTTCCTCTGGAAGGCTCCAGCTCTCAAGCTGAATGGAGCTGGAGTGAAACGTTTATCAGCCATTACAACACTTGTGATCATGGGGTAAGAGTCTTTGGTAGAGTTTTTAGAGTTGTTGGCTCGTTACCAATCAAAAACATCCAGCACTGCAGCCCCATCCCATATAGTGCCCCTCTAGCTGTAGACTGTAGCTCTCAGATGCCCCCTCTCCCAGACTTTTAATGTTAGATGCTGCATCTGTCAGAATGGACACATGCTAAAACTTTCAGAAAAAAATTTAATTAAACTTTCTGTTTGGTTGGGGCAAGGGTTATGATACCAAAAGTTAAAAGTCAAAAACCTGCCCTGCAAAATCTGATTACAAAATGTCTAATAAAGCAGAGTAAACAGGCTGGTTGCAGGAAAACATGCTTGTCTTCCATAAAAACATGCTAACGTAGCAAATGTAGCTCATGTGGCTCCATTAGCCGCAAAAGCTACATAGATAATGTAGGTAACATAGTTGCAGCTAAAGATTAAAAAGCTCATGGATATTTATACTAACAAAGCTACAAAATCTAACATCTACATACGCTATGTAAGTAATGTAGCTACGTTATCTATGTAGCTTACAAATCTACATATGCTTTAGCTACATTTGCTTAATGTCACATTGCTAAAGATAACTTAGCTGCATTGACTTATGTAGTAACGTTAACTACATACAGTAGCTAGAGTAGCTATGTTGAATGAAGCTTTCAGACTTTGTTCATGAAAAAAACCCTTGGAACTGGAAATACTTCGTACCGGCAAATTACGGCACGCACATTCTGGCGGAGACAGCATTTCAAATTAACGGTCTGTGAGAGGGGGCGACCAAGAGCCACGGTCTGCAGCTAGACTGTCTTGATAATTCCTGGGCCTTTGGAAAGCCGTTCCTCTTGAGCAGTGACTCTTCAGGGGGCAGACCTCATAATCCACATCTCTGCAGAAGGTCCCTACTTCCTGAGGAAGTTCCAGTGGTTGAAAAGCACCTAGAGTCTTTAATCATGGTATTTCACATATCTAAAGCATCAAATTGCTGTTCAAAAGTAAACCTCAGAAATATCAGAGCTTTGGCATAAATCAGTTATTTAAGGAAACCATGTTTAAGAAAATTAATGTGATGTTTATTTTGGTTCAATAGTTTGACCTTTATCTTATCTGTAACACAAAGGAGGTGGACCTGTTAGGAAGCTGCCATCTTAGCCATCTTTTAAAAGGAATGGTATTTCTAATTTGGTACGAAGTGTTTTCTCTTAGTGTTGTATGCATAGTACTCCTGCCAACGGATTTATATTAACCCTCTTGGGTCAAGGGTATAAGGTCAAGTAAGTTCTCTATGTGTCTGGTGGATCTACTTTTCAAGGTGTGTGGTGTTTTTACACTTTGAGCTGAATGAAACCCATATTTAGACAAATCTATATATGTCTCATGACATCAGTTCCTCTTGTTCTGCTGCCTGACATTCCACTGATGAATCAACAAAGCCCAATTAATGACTATTGTGCAATGTAATCCAAATTTCAAAGGGATTTATTTTCACCTGAGCCGCTCTGTGGTTTGAAAACTTAAACAGCTACTTATTAGATATGGCCGTGACAGCCAGAGAAATAAATTCTGTTACTGACAAGCTAAATGAAACAATTACCCTGTTGCACAAAGTCTTTAAAGGTATACTTTCACCTTCTACAGCCTGCTAATTTGGTAAGTGTGAATTTGAATTAATACTGTGTGATAGACGGCTAAAAAGAAAAGAGGAGGTGTCGATGGAGTTAGAGGAAGTAGAGAGAAAGAGTGAATAAGAGATTAAAATGGATTCTGAGTGAACGATGGTGGAATAAAAATAGACAGAATAATAGAAAACAGCCAGAGATAGAAACTGAGAGTGAATTGGTAGACAGCCAAAGATTGGGGGACTAAGATAGAAGGCATGGGAAAATATAGAGAAAGTATGAGACAAATGAGATGGAAAACGATAACGACAGAATGCTATGAGCATATGTGAGAAAACAGAAATAGAGAAAGAAAGAGGAAGGAAACAGAAAGACAACAAAACGCACAAGGCACCCCCGCCCTCCCTGTTGGGTGAAGAGACCAGTGTAAATGAGATCGACTCATTTCCAACACAACCACCCACCCCCATCTGTCTTTGACAAACGCGCCCTTGTATAAACACCAGCACATGGCCACGCGCACCAACACACAAATAGAGGCACCGGCAACAGCAACCAGAGATGAAAGGAATCAATAGATTATAAGCAGACATCTGAAGAGTCCAGTCCACTCCCCAGAGGATCAACCCTAATTGGTTCAGACAAACAGCCAAAGGACAACAACAAAAACAAAGCGGTCCACTAAAGAAACAAATGCAGCAAATAATAAATCAGAACAGGAATAGCAAATTAAATCTACGAGTAAATATCGACGGGCCTTTGAACACATCTCCATTATTCGTGGCCTATTGTTGTGGTCCACTGATTTCACAGTGTTTGCGCCACACATTTGCATATCTAAATGACACCCAGATCTGCATATACGCCAGGCTAGGTGTTGGTATTTGGTGTTTATTTGTTTGCTGTGTTGTAGCTCAATAAACAACTCAGTTGTTTAGCTTTCATATCAGACTAAAGGAAAAGGGGCTGAAAAGAAACTGTGACTCAGAATAATTCAACAATTGATTTGATAATAAAGACTTGATAGCACCCAGAGTTCATGATCTGGATTTCATTATTCTACCATTTTGACTAAGTCCAACCTTTGTTATGCAGATTATTCAAGTTTTCCAAATTTTAGCAGCATAGACTGTGTATTAGGATGGACAGGGCAACAGCTGCCTGGGAGTAAAGCCAAAATACTTAAACGCCATGCTGACTGGCAATGGAATAGGTCATAAACCTGCCTCCTTCATGTTAAAAGATGGTACATGGGTGAAACTATTACATTGAATTACACATCAAATGTATCTCAGCCCTAGATTCTGTAGTGGTTGTTACATTAATATCATGATAATCTTTGACCAAATGCTCTTTTATTTTAAGTAGTTTCAGTTAGTTATCTGATGTGCTAAAGAGTTTTTCAGCAGAACAGTCACAACAGTGAGAGATACAGGGCGATCTTGGCAGAGTACTCCACACATCTGACTCCACTGCCCAGAATATTGACTGCTTTCAAACATTCAAAAATATGTTTAAACACCCTGATTGGGTTAGTTTTATGATTATATACAGGGTTTAATGATTTTTGAAGTTCATTTAAATGATGACCCACTAAAGCACGCATAGCTGCATAGCATTTAGAATTGATTTTAAGATTATCCTGATCATTTTTGACCCAGGTTGTATTTCTGAGATGCCAGCTTCTTATGAGACAACGTGCAACGTTAGATCACTGGGCTGGGGCTTCCTGGTTGACCAGAGTCAAGACTAAAATCTAAAGGAGATCAGGCATTTGCTGTCAGGGTCCCTTGGCTTTTGACCCAAGGTTTATTATAGTTAAAGGGGCTATATGTAACTTTAAGAAAAAGCGACACCACCAGCTATTAGGCAAACTACAACAGTATTATGTTGCTTGTCCACAGCGGTGCAATCCTTGCGCATGAATGAGCCTGCTGATACACATGCAGACCAAGGTGATTTACTGGCACCATGTATACAGAGGAGGTAAGTGAAATAACAAAATAAAACACTAAATGAGCAACGTGACATTAGTGTTGTTTGGATAGCATCTTCGTAAGCAAGCTAACATAATTTAGCATACGTTTATAGAACATAAAACACTACATTGTATTTCACAGTCCGAAGTCATGCCTTACCTTTTCTACAGAAAGACGGCCATCTCTGGATCAGTATTTATCCCAAGCACAGAGCAAAGCTCCCTCCGTTCCTCAAATGCTTCGCCGATATTTACCATCGATTTCCCCCAGCGTCGGTCAAGCTCTCGTTTAGCTTGACGGGCTTAAGCAGATAAAAGTATCTTAATTCTTTTATGCTTACACTGAGTTTATGTGGATGTTGGGGTTGCTTTGGGCCGGTCGTTTACTTGTGGAAGCAGCCTTCGCCACTGCCATTTCTTTCCATTCTACACACCGTAGCCAGGTATAAACAGGGCAAGGGGTGCGCGTACTATGTAGCACCCAATGTCACATCTGTTGAGATTTCGCGGAAAATTCAGCCCGAGAACTTCACAGATAAATTAGTCAACAGGCTTTTATAGGCAAACTAGGAAGAAATAAAGAGCCTCGTTCTTCACATCGGGATAAAGTGCACGCCAATATATATACTCAAAAGTGGGAAGCGTGAAAGCAGAAAAGTTACATATAGCCCCTTTAACTAAAACTAATTCAATCACTAAAAGTAAAATGTGAAAATATAATTTAAGTTAACTGAAACTAAATAAAAACTAACCTTTACCAAAAAGAATAACAGACTAAAATTGTGTAGTGCACTTGCAAAACTAACTAAAGTAAAAATAATTTTAGAGACAAGATATCCTGAGTTTTAGTCTTTGACACAACCATACTGACTGGCACCTACATCCAAGTATGGGGAGGGTAAAATGGCCTGAATTGATTTGTAAAGACATCATACATTAGTAGTTTTATGTCTCAAGTTGTATTAATACATCATCTTTAAATAAACAAAATCATGCATGAAAAGTAGCCTGTTTGAAAATGTTTTTTTTAATGTATGATGTTCACTCAGTCCTGACATTTATCTGACCCCCCCCCAAAAAAAACTAACAATAAAATTAATAAAAACTTAACTAAAATAAGGCATTTTTGCAAAATAAACATTTAGAAAGTGTTTGTTGCTTGTTGTACACCACACACTTTAAAAAGAAAAATGTTAAATAGGTTAATATTTGTTGTCATGTGTGGGATTTCTCACATTCCCAGAGTGGGATGAGATTTTAGAAATCTTTCAATGTGTTCCAGGCTTTAGTTTAATATGTGCTGTGTTCATGTCTTTACAATGACAGTAGACTGAAATGTGCCATCCATCCTAATATACAGGCAATAGTTTCTACTTTACTTGAAGGAATAGCTCAAGGTGTCAAACATTCCTGTCTTAATCTATGCATGGATGCTGGAAAGAGGGAAAAACTCATATCCACATGTTTACATAAATATTTATGCTGTTAGTTCATTGAGTGGAGTCTCCCAGTCAGTTTCACAAACACATCAGACACCACATTTTAATTCACATACTTCATGTAACACTGTGTGTTTGTGTGTGGATATCTGGGGGGGCAAGTATCTAGTCCATCTAATTGATTTAGCCCATCAGATGTGTGTTACCGTAGGCGTGACTGAGGACCTCGTCTAACAGCCCCCTGATCCCTTAAGGCTCAGTCAATCTCTTTAGGTCTCCATGAGCACCAAAATGGCTGAATTAAGGGATGAAAGAGAAAATCAGAGGTTGATAGTGTGTATCAAGGGACAAACTAGGAGGGGTGAGAGGATGAGACACTAATGTGGTTCTCCTGAGCGTCCAACAAGACAGAAAATGCAGGTGGAGACATAAAAAATTCCAGACATCAGCTGTCATAATACATCCATGATCTAAACTGAGTTTTAAAATGTGTTTGCTTGAAAGTTATGGTGTCTTGTTAATAATTTTATGTTGTCATCTTTAGCAAAATATAAACCCATTCAATTAAATTTAACTCAAAAATGACTTGATAAAATCATTAATATTTTTTAGACAAATCCTTTGTCCTTGAATCACATACAGTAAACCAGTTGTAAGTTAGCTTACTTGTCGTTAGGAATACTTAGCCATTGGAAGAGAAGTATATAGAAAACTAGAGAAACAATAAAAAACTAAAACAAAGAGACTAGAAGCAAATTTTTGACAAGACCAGTGCATGTCCATGAAGTCAGTGCTTCATACATTTTCAATGGAGCTGCTCAAAGCTTTTCTTTGATATGACATTACAGATTAGACTCGGTTTTCAGCCTCTTCTCTGCCTTTGTGAGAGCACTGTTTAAATTCACACATGATTTACTGGAATGTCTCAAGTTGAGGGAACAACTCAGAATGAACCTCTCACTTTTCTTGAGTTCTGACAGTGATGGGACTGATTCTCCCTAAGAGATGGTCACTCATACTTATCGGACCTGCTCACTTCTGAAGCCACATCAGCAGTACAACCCAAGACCCCTCTGAAGTAAAAATGTGATCAGCAAGAGGATTATTTGAGATGTAGTTGAGAAAGATTACTTTCTGATGATTGCTGTTGTCATGATTGATACACAGATGCATATTAGTCTAAAACTCCTTAGTTACCTTTTCATTTCCAAGTGGTGTTACTGGGTGGCGAAGACAGACCGATAACCAATCAGAATAACATAACCAGTGACAAAGGCTAGACAAAGAGCACACATGTCTGCTTAAGCAATCAGATAGGACAGGACAGGTTAAGAAAGACTAAGATACAAAATGACACAGTACAATATGACACAACTCAACTACGAAGTGTAGCATTCACAGTCTGAAATACTGTGGGAATTTATGAAAACTTGCCAAACAGGTTGCTCTCTGCATGTTTGGCATGACCACAGTCTGGGCCACTTGGGGGTTGGCTCTGAGCTGCATGTGGCCTCCGGGCACTAATTGAATAGGCCTGGCCTAGATACAATAATAAATCATAAATAAAGACAAGCCTGTCTTTCCAAATTCTAAATTACACAACTTACTTATTGTTTGGGAAATGTTCCCCCTCTCAAGTTCCTCCCTCTTTCTGCATCTCTGCATCTTTCATCCATTTGTGTCCATCTGACTGGAAGCATGAGTGTAACATTGGTTCTTAACAATGGTTAATCTTTTCACCACAACAAAATCAAGAGGGTAATGCAAAGGAAAGGATGGATGATAATGAGAGCAAAAGTGGTGCTGAAAGAGTTAGAATAAAAACTGTTAGGTTTAAGAAGCTGATGCGGGTCATGAAGCCAAATAAAATGTTTTAAAAAATTTTTAAAATTCGAACAAGCTTGCAGCTTGATGGAAACATGCCAGGTGGAGAGGACTCAGGTAAGTGGGCATAAGAGACATAAATCTATATTGATTGTCTGGTGGTCTCTAAACTTTAAATCAGTGGTTCTACTGATTTCAAAGATTACTGACAGATTTGCACCAGCCATCATAAATATAGCAGATCTGCAAAACGTCTTGGTTTGATACCTAGAAACAGTGTCTGTCCCTTCAGATGGGGCATGTAAGATCATATATTGCAGACGTGTTTATTTGGTTGTATATGACAGGGGGGGCTCTGTGCCTTGGTTTCCCCAAACAGTAAGGCAGAATTCATCATAAAAGTAAGACAGTTTATGAAGGTATGGGACTCACAAAATGAACATGGCAAGAGGCATGCCATAAAAACGGTCCAGCATGAGGCAGAGGCTGGGAATAAAAACGCATTTAGTAGCATGCGCAGCAAAGATCCTGTAAGACTGTAATATCTACTGAGGTATTAGCACTAAATATCATCTTTTTATAATTAATGTGAATGTGACTGCAATTAAAATGAATTTTACCCACAAAAATAAGGAAATACTTTAAAAAACATGCCAAGCACGTCAGAACGTTTGAGCACCTTCTCTTCCCGGAGAAGTGGGCAAACTGTGGCATCATTAAGACAAACATGTTTGACTAGAAAATTGGACGAATTCCTGATTGAGATCTTGTTTTCACATAATGATGAAAATATGAGCACAGTTTGCTTCCCACGACTGTTTTCTGTAAATTATTTATTTCAAAGTGTGATGCAGGGTTCTGTCGCTGTTGGAAAGAATTTCCTCTGGAGAGTCAATCTGCCATCACCACTCACCATGGTGCATTCGTTTAAAAGGTTAAAATGTTTAGCAGACCGCCCTGGGTTAGGGATGGGATTCTACAACCAAAGAACTACAATCCCCAGAAATGTAAGGTGCAATCGTTTACAGTGATACGTATAACCGTCTTGGAATATAGAATAAATAAGAACAGTATAATTACAGAGGCTACGCAACTGCAAGAGAAAGATAATAGGCTCAGCTTTCTCAGTCCAAATAGCTCAAGGCTTCTTGATAACCTAACATAATTTTAATAAGAGGGAAATTAATGTAAATACATTGAAAGGTTAGGGCCTTATAGTGCAGATAAGTGTCCTTACACTGTAACATTGCTGACTGACTGCTAAAATAAGAGTGAGGTGTGAGTTCACTGCTGGGGAGGGCTTTTTCTTAAGAATGACACTGAACCTCCACTTGATCCAGCTCCTTCTATCCTCACTCTGAACCCCTGGTATGGATTAAAAATGAGCAGACACTCTCTAACTTGCTGAATATTTTACTTGCTAGAGCTGGTATTAGCTATTCAGAGGGCAGTTGAAGCAAGCGTGTCTCTGTTAAATAATGTTGGGATATTACTTAACAGCTGTTCAGATGGTATTGTTGTGACAGCATAATGGCTGTTTGGATTATGTTCGCTGACAATGGTATTTTAAAGTGAAAGAAACACTATGCTTATGCACCACACTGGATTTATAAAAAGAAGGAACAAGTCACACTCTGGTTAGATTTTATGCAACAAAAGATGAGGGACAGATTGAGGGTTTAGTTAGATGATTAAAATTTCAAACTCTTCTGTATTTAGTTAAACCAAGAAAGACAAGAAGGTTAAGTATGATTTAAGAGGAAAATAATGTGTTAAAAACCAAAGCACATCTTTGGCGAGAAAGCCAACAGTGTACACTATACAGCAAGAGAGATGAAGTTAAAGAAAAGACTTCAGACCTCCTTCACTTTTTAATTTTTCTTATGTTGCAGCCTGATGATACAATCGAAAAAAAAAAATAGCTTCTCATTAATCTACACTCATCGTGACTAAGGGAAAACTGAATCTAAGAAATGTTTGTAAATGTATTGAAAAGAAAAGCTGAAATATCACATTGACATATAGTAAGTACTGAAATTAAATTTAGCTCAGGTTCCTCCCTTTTCTCCAAATCTTTGCTGAGATGTTTCTACACCTTTATTGCAGTCCATCTGTGGTGAAAAAATTGATTGGGCATGATTTGCCCACTTGGAGTTCGCAATAAACTCCATGTGAAAGCCAAGTGGGCTTTCTTGTGTTTTGTACTGTGGAGAGGCTTTCGTCTAGTAACTCTGCCATTAGCCCTGGGCTGCAATGATGGTTGTCTTTCTGGATCTTCTCCACACAGTCTCTGGAGCTCAGTCAGAGTGACCATCAGGTTCTTGGTCATCTCTCTTACCAAGGCTTTTCTCCCCCGATTGCTCAGTTCGGCCGAGTTGGAAGAGTCCTAATTGTGCCAAACTTAAGGAGGCCACTGTGCTCTTGGAAACCTTCGGTGCAACAGATATTTCTTGTAGCCTTCCCCAGATCTGTGCCTTACAACAGTCCTGTCTCTGAACTCTGCACGAAGTTCCTTTGACCTCATAGTTTGGTTTTTGCTCTGATATGCATTGTCAGCTGTGAGGCCTTCTATAGAGATGTTTGTGCCTTTCCAAATCATGACCAATCAATGTAATTCACCACAGGGGGAATCTGATCACATTTCAGCAAAGATTAGGAGAAATAAGAGGAACCTGAGCTAAATTTTAAGTGTTTTGAAAAGGGTCTGAATACTTTTTTCAGTGTTATATTTCAGTTTTTTATTTTTAAGAAGTTAATTATTTACTCATTATTAAAAATGGCTGCAAAACAACTCAATCTATGGGAATAAATAAAATAACCTGAAATTGAACCTGATCAATAAACATGAATTGATTAGGGCTGTCAAAGTTTAAAGATATTAATTTTAATTGTGATTCATGTAGTTAGGCTCCCGTATGAAACGTTTGGGCCTGGTTAGAAAGTGACAGGACCAATCAGCGCCAAGGGGCAATACTTTTAGGCGAGGTGGAGTCATGACGTAAGCAAGCAGCAACAAGAGGCCGGTGCAACTGTGGCAGAAGACATTTGAGTGGATGCTACTAAAGCGTAACCTGACACGTCAGAAGGATGTGTGAAACACATCCTTCTGGGAGAGCTTCAATAGGAAACTTTGAGAAAAGGCAGAGGCTTTGAAAAAAAACAGGAGTGTGATTGGGTGAACGTTCTGTTTGTCACATCTCTACGGGCCAATCAGAGCAACAAAGCAGGTGATGTAGCAGCTATTGAGTTGTGTGTGCGCAGTTACTGTCAAGTTCTGATAAAACTGGCGCTTTAGCATCCACGCTAATCTCTTCCTTCATAACAGTACCAGCTCTTGCTGCTGCTTGTTTATGTCACAACACTGCTGTGCCTGAAAGTACTGCCCCTCATCGCTGATTGGTCCTGTCACTTTCTAACCGGGCCCAAACAATTCAGATGGGAACTTTGCATTATGGATTCGCCAGTGAGAAATACGGAAACGGGCGTATCCATCTGCTTTGCAAGGTTAGCTAAAGCACCAGTTTTATCAGAACTTGACGACATTTCCTCATTAAAAGAAGAACAAAGAACAGCAGTGAGTTTTTTATTTTTCAAAAACAACAAAGTCGTGTACTGACATGTCTATAGTCGCCATGGTTCGCGGCATTTTGCAGTTCTGTATAGAGTCTACTCCTTGGTAGGGGCACAGGCGCGCAGCTCAGTAGCAGCTACGTCACCTGTTTTGTTGCTCTGATTGGCCCATAAAGATGTGACAGACAGAGCTCTTCCAGTCACCCTCCGAGTTTTTTTTCAAAGGCTCTGCCTGCTGTCTATGAATGGTTTGCCAGGTTAGATTTTTTTTTTCTCTTTTTGAGAATTGTAGGATTGAGGAGACACACTACAGGCATCATCTAAAAGTTTTATTAAATATCTACTTATCAAATTTACTTGATAGTTAAAGACTACATTTTCACAAAAAGCTTTGTAACCAATATACTTAAGATTTTTGTAAAGGACAGAACACAGCACACTTTTATTCTGCTCTTTTCTCATCCCCAGATACTTGAACTGGGTGAACATTTGAGTGTTTCCTCCTGTGTGCATGGTTAAACAAATGCTCCAATGCTACATGTGACCTTTGTTTTGATTCACTCCAGACTTGATGTGAAGGTCAGAGAGGCTAATCACTGTGACTAACAGACCATTTCAATGATCCAAAAAATTACTCTGACGCCGTGTGAATATGGGCTTTATAAGCCTTGTCATTACAGCTTTGATATTTGCCATGATTTGTCCGGTCAGGATAACAGTAAACGCAGCCTATATAATGGAAAAGAGGGGTTAGCTATAAAACCACTGATCCTTTTAACCTTTCCAATCTCTCTCAAATGACATTGATCAAAGGAAAAGACCGCGTGCTTATGCATTTGGAAAGAAACAAGTTGAGAGAAATTAATGTAGACAGAGCTATTTACTCATTACCCCTCAGTTGTGAGGCCCTGCAGGCTATTTCATGATATAACTGCCCTTAATACCTCCTTTTTCCTCACTGCTCCAATCCTCCACCTTCACTCGTTTACTCGCTCAGCCGCCCGTCTTCACCCATCTCTCCCTCCGCTCTGCCCTCTGTTCAGACTTTTTCTCAGGGAGACTTTTAAAGAACTCATCTGAAATACTAAGCAGCTGACTTAAAAGAGGAATATATTACATTTACCATGACGTCCCTTAATAGGACGAGTCCTCAAGACATTTTCTGCTTTTATATTATGGCATAGATGAGAATTTTGTCTATTGTGTGAAAACTCATGCACACAGACACACTGCAAAAGTGCAGAAAATGCTTTTTTACAACCTAATACCCTCTTTAAGATGTACAGATGTAGAGACAGCTTGTGAGAGGAACTGACATCTGTCACTTTTCATCCCTATTTTCTTTTTTTTAATTTAGTTTTAAGCTGTTTTTGTTTAGCACTCCTTGTCCGCCCTTGCTCTTGTGCTGCTATGTTTTTGCCTTGTTCCTTTAACGACTTGTGTTTTCAGTTGCTTTCCTGGACCTTGTCTTTCCTTTGTGCGTTTAAGTCCTTGGACTTCTCTTAGCGAGCCTTTTCTATGTTAGAATAAATCTCACAGTGGGCTTTTCTGTGCTTTCCTTCGCTCTGTGTTTAACCCTGACCTCTTCACATAGAACATGTTTTGTTAGTCAGACAAAACAACAAATAGGGTATACATTAAGGGACTGTATCTTCAATTTTTGGTCTAAAACCAGAAGGGATTTGTTTATTGAAGTTTACAGACTACAATGCTTCAAACCTCAGGTTTCTGTCTGATGTAATATGCAGCCACCAGCTGATACCTGGATAATAAATACACACACAGTGAGATGAAACCATCAAAACACCATTGGTAGTTAAGTAACCATGCACAATAAAACATCAATATTTTATGACCTGTTTGTGAAAGTCTGCTGAAAACTTCCATATAAAATGTACTTTAAAACAAAAAAAGCCGAAATTGTCCTCCTGTGGTCCTTAGCTGCATGCATTACTATAAATACAGCCTCCTTTACCAAGACTACAAATGGATTAACAGCATTACTTTTTTCATGTTGATACATTTTCTATTGATCCATAGATTATACAGTAAGGGGCCCAAAATGTGGGGAGTGTTATGCATAAACTGTGACCCACTATACCACTGATACATCTCTGAGGTCTGACACTGATGTCAGACAAGAAGGCCAGGCTCTCAGTTTCCGAAAGGTGTATGATGGGGTTGAGGTCAGGGCCAGTCAAGATCCTCCACACTGAAACTCATCAAACCATGTCTTTATAGTCCTTGCTTTGAGCACTGGGGCACAGTCATGTTGGATAGAAAAGGAGTCCTCCCCAAACTGTTGCCACAAAGTTGGAAGCATAGCATTGTCCAAAATGTCTCAGTGTGCTGAGGCATTAAGATTGGACTTCACTGGAGATAAAGGGCCTAGCCTTACTGCTGAAAAACAACCCCATACCATTATCCCTCCTCCACACAACTTCATACTTGGCACAGAGAAGTCAGACTGGTAATGTTCTCCTGGCATGCTTTCTAATCCTACCAGTTTAAAGCTGACCGTGGAATATCCAGCAGTACAGGACTTGAAGTAACTGAGCTCTTCAGAACGACCCATTTTGTATCACAAATGTTTGTAAATGTAGACTGCATGGCTAGATGCTTCATTTTACAATCATATCCTCGGGCAGAGGGTTTAGATGTGTATTAGCGTGTGTGTTTGCGTGTTGATGTGTAACATTCCTTCACCCTGAGTCAAGTTATCCACTGAGTTAGTCACCTCCTGCATGTATCTGGAGGTGGTCTATAGCAGGGGTCATCAACTAAAATTCCTTAAAGAAGGTCAGGAATATGATTTCATCTAACAAGTTATTCAGGACAGTTCATAAAAAAAACCCAAAACATATTTTCATGAACGGGAGGAAATAATACAATTATATTACAAAAAACAATCTTAATAAAATATCCAAACTAATTATTGTTCCAAGTAAAACCAGCTGTAAGTTCATTTTTTTTATTCAATGTTACAAAACATTTTAATAAAAAAAATCTCTACACATTACAATTAAACAGCTTTGATATGTGCCTTTCTCTGTCTCTCCCGCTTCCAATCGTGTTAAAAGTTTAAATCTGAGCTGAAATCATGAAGGGATTTGTATCACAACTTAAAACCAAAATAACATTGAATATTGTTGGAAAATGGTTGTGTCACTGATCACATCAAGCTCTAATTTCATGTATTTTCTGTCCTCAGATCAGATGTCAGTGTAGTTAGTGATAACATGTGCTTTGATTTGTAGTTATGTTTGATGTTATTGCATTTAATGATCGAGAGCATATTGAACCATACAAGGTTGGTATTAATCTGCATGTGGGAAGAATAAACATATAGCAGCCCATCAGTTTTGCAGCCTTTTAAACTCAGGATGCATTCTAGTTCTGCAACTGCATTATTGCTCCATCCTGGCCATAAGACACCTGACTTTGCTGCAGTCATTTAAAGTGAGGTGGCAATCTTTATTAAGAATGAAAAGTCCTTTGAACCGTGTAAATAATTAAAATTATACACATAAACATATATGTATATGTATATGTATATGTATTCCCTTAAATTTACACCTGAACTGAAAGGTTACACCATAATATTGTGTTAAAAGTACACTTTAATGTGTAAAAAAACAGCACTGTGGGTGTTAAACAATAACACTAAAAGAGAGTTAAAATATTAACACTTTCATAACTGATGAGAATTATTTAAACACTTTATGCTGAGTTTTTTTTTAATTATGCAGGATGCTTTCCAAGTGAATATACAGATCCAGGTTGGGCCAACTTTTTCTATGGGAAATAGGTGGCTCAACTATTTTAGCTGAGTCAAATGAAATATATATTTCTATTGAAAAAATTTCTGCCAACTTGCAACTTACTTTTGGCCCTAATATTCATTTTTACAGTGTGTTCTGTCTGATTGGTCCCACAACACCTGAGGGAAGTTAGACAGTGCAGCTTCAACCTGCACCTACCAGCACCACCACCTTCAACAAACCCAAGCTCTAGAAATGAATGATTTAGGTATTATCTAAGAAAATCAACTCTCAATCAAAGTGTGTCGGCTGATAGCTTGATTAAACTTCTAGAGGGGTTTGTCTGATAGCCTTGATTTCATGTAACATGAAAGCTCTTTTGCTCTGACCCTGCTGGATGGAGATTAGGGTGAAGACATGCAGAGGATTTCAAGTGTTTTTCCGTTTAAATGCCATTCTGCTTATTTGAACTAAAACGAACATCCATTCTCTCACCGTACACTCCCTGACTCTCCAGAGATGGATTTGTGTTTTTCCTCCTATTACTATTATGTACTTTCTGAGGGCTTTTTCAGTTTCAGGATTAACAGCAAATGTGTTTACAGTTAGATTAGCTATCCTGTCACTTTTGCTCTCTGTGATTTAGTGGCTTGGTCTGTGCGTGTGTGTGTGTTTGTAATAGCCTGTTATTGTGTGTGTTTGTTCTTAGGAGTGGGTTAAGGTGATTTAGCGGCAGTGGAGCAGAATGTCGACCAGCCGGGGCAAGCTGAGGATCAGACAATCCTGCGGTGGTGACACATACGATAACCATTTAGTTACTGCCTCATCCCTTGCTATTGCACAGCTTTTCAGAAGAACCACAACAAATTAAACGCTGCTTTAGTTTGAGTCTAGGCTCCTCTTCTCCTGGAAGAGGTGTGAGGGGACATAGCGGAGAGGCCGGCACGATTGAGAGATAATAGCAGTGACCCTGAGTTAATAGGCAATTAGAGAGCTGCCAGCATTACAGTTGAAGGCTATAATTAGGATTCTCTGTCTCACATACATGTGTGTGTTAAACATTTGGCAGTCTGTGTCCATGACACGTACAGGAGGTCAGCTTTAACCTTGTCACATGACCCTGTTTGCTTTCCTTCATCTGTATACTTACACTATTTTCCTCTGTCATAGCAAGAGCACAGAAACAGCATTCAAGTCAAACATCACCTTTCAGAATGGAACAAAAAACCATTCTTTCAGGTTAAATACCACAGTTTTTCTAGTGGTCATAAGAGGCTGTCTGCAAAACAATATAAGACTCAGCTCCTTTTAGGCTCCACATTAAAACAGACAACTTGACAGCAAAACTTAACATCTTTACAGCCTATGGCTTCTTTTACTATTTATGACAGCTGTGTTTGGACTGATTTACTAAGACTGGACTGCAACTGCAAATAGTCCAAAAAATGTGCATCATTTGCTCATGGTGTCAGCTCCTTCTTAAGGTCTAATTTACAAAATATATTTTGCAAATGACATCTAGGCGCATACTCAACCATAAAGTTGTCTTGCTGTATGCAGTTTGCTCTTGTTCTGTGTCTGAATGTAAAAAGACACTACAATCTGCACAGAGCTGCACCCTCATGCTCACAGAGGACAGTTTTCCCAATGAAGATTGCAAGCTAAGAAGGGAGGTAAACTTTTTTTTGAATTTATTTTGATCAAAAACCTTAAAAATGTGATTGAGAATTACCATTTAAAACAATGCTTCAATGCTGAATGGAAGCAACAGGGACAACTTGGGAATAAAGAAACAAAACCCCTGCATCCTCTGCAAGTGACAGTCAGCCCTGGTGTGATTTAAAACACTGATCATATCCTGGTTATAACAAATATATCTGGAAAATAGTAATGTCAAGATGAAATGACAGACTTTTAAAATATTGAATCTTTCTTAAACACATAGAATTGTTTCCCTGATCACTGGAAGGTTTGTGTGTGACATCTTCTGCAATGTAAATATTGTGACGCAGTTCCCACCAACTCAACAGCAACTCATTGGTCTGCTCTGACTGCATATGTCTGATGGCGCATAACAAATGGGGGCTCATCCAGGATATGAACCCTCTCGCACCATTGTCATTTATTCCACTTTAATCAATTTTGCATTATAAATTTTTTTTTTTTACAATTTTGGCGTCTTTTAGCCTATTTTTTTTTACTGTTGACCCACCTTCACCACTTTTTCCTGCCCACTTTGCCACTTAAATCAATTTTTCCACTGTCTGGCTATTGCTACTTCTGCTAACCCACTGTTACTACTACTTGCCACTATTATCCTGTATTCTCCACTTTTTCCTCCCATTGTTGCCACTTTTAACTAATATTTGCTGCTTTTTCTAAACCATTTTCAACACTCTCTGCCCATTTTGCCAATTGTACCTGTTGTTTTGCCTCTTTCTGCCAATTGCTACCTCTGTTGACCCATTGTGGCCACTATTGCCACTTTTCCTCCCTTTTTCTGCCCATTTTTTTAACCACTTTTAACCCATTTTTTTTGCTTTCTACCTTGTTTTCGCCACTTTTTCCAGCCAATTTTTCTACTCTTCTCCCATTTTTGCCAATTTCTGCCTACTGATGCCTCTGTAAACTCACTTTCATCACTGTTTTGCCCTTGTCTTTACTTATTCCACCCATTTTTGTCACTTTTTGTCTTTCGCAGCCTCTGAAAACCCATTGTTGCCACTTGTATCTCATTTTCACCACTTTTCGTGCCCAGTTTTTGCAATTTTAACAGCATTTCACTTTTTCTATAACCCATTTTGCCACTTCCTTCGTATTGCTGCCTCTATTAACCAGTTGTTGCCACATTAGCCTCTTTCCTCACTCTTTCTGTCCATTTTTGCAGTTGTAACTGCATTTCACTTCTTCTCCACCCCATATTCACCACTTTACCCATTTTTGCAGTTTTTAAAGAAAATGGGTTTGCATTTTGAAGAAGGCTATATACTGAGGCATAAATACATTAATTTGATAAGAGTGTTTTTAATTTAGGTAAAATAAAACAAGACAGTGATGATTTTGCTGATGTCTGTGCCCCCCCCCCCATTTGGCTGGGCCCCAGAAAGCTCCCCCCTTCACCCCCCTCATGTGCAGCCTTGATTGTGGGAACCCTGTTTTTGTTACCAGTTGCTGTGCAAAGATCTGGACAATAGGTTATAGGTTAGCTATGCTCTACAGTTGATTTTGACAAATCTGATCTACAGCTATAACATAGAATCTCAGTCCAGTAAGAACTTTATTTTACCATCTAATGAACCAGCCTTGGGTACAGACTGTTCAGCAAAAAGGCAGTCGACTCCATCAGTTATTCAGTTATTGGTTTGATTTTTGAGCAAACTGTGGTATGGAAACCATGGTTTTGTTTTGGGTACAAAACCATTTCCTTTGTCTTTAGCCTCGATGACAAGACATCTGAAATCATACATTATTTATGCCTGAAAATAATCATTAATGGCTGTTTAAGTGAAGTTTTGCATGTGTGCCTGCACGTTTGTGGGTAGCTAACATTTTCTCCTGATCGCAGCATATATCTTTTTTCACCTTGCAGCACTAAGAAAGGGATGAAGAAAAAGAAGGAGATGAGGGAGGGAAAAAAGCATGGAGCCTCCACTTTGAAATCCATCTTTCCAAGGATGGATTCCCTGCCGAGACCCTCAGGCTTTGTCCTTCTTTCAGCCCCCTTTTTGTGTGCACATATGTGTGTTTGTGTGTATGCCAGGTACAGAGTCAGAGGTTTTTAGTCCTGATATCAGCCCCGTGGTGTCAGTCTGGTCCCCTATTGCCCACCCTCCCCTCATTCCCCACCTCCCCCGCACACTGTCAGAGGGCCCCTCAGGACAATCCATGAACCTCTCAGCTCTATGTGTTATAGAGCACTGAGCTCGGAGCTTAGCCTGCGCCAAAAACTGGACAATAAGCCAAAAATAAAAACCACAACTGCCACGTCAGAGTTTGAAGCCTAAATCCACAAGTCCAGCCAGGCCAGAGATAAAAATATCAGCTTTTTCTGTCTCTAAAAATAGCTCTCGCTTTCTCTCTCTCTCTTGCACTGGCACAATCATGTAACTTTGTTTTTTGGCACTTGGACGAACTGATAATGAGGGCGCTTATTTCCCCATTTAGTTCCTCACCTCTTTGGTGCACTTGCCTGCCTTCATATCCTTGACACTTTTAGATGGCTTTATAGCAGCTGCCACTTTAATTGCTGGAAGGATATCTCGAGAATGCAGCAAGCAGGTAGTCGCTTTCTTCAGCCACTCTCATTAAGCAGCATTTTATACACAGCGTCTTAAAATGGAGACTTAACACAGATGTGTGCAATTATGAAAGGCTTAATTTTTCTACTGCTGTGCTTTTTTAAGCTTATCTCTTTCAAAGAGTGCCATGTCAGAGGAGTTTGGTAATTCTAATATCTAGTCTAGTAATAGCTCTGTCTTAAGTTACTAGTCAGAGCCATGAAAGGATTTTCTGTTGGATTTTTTTCATGAATCTTGAAAAAAAAAAACATGCTTTATCAAAAAGTTTCAACCTGCCGGTATGTTTGGATACTGCTTCTCTTGTATATCTCTAAATCATGCAAAAAAAGATACAAAATGATCCTAGCTGTAGTGATTGTAGTATGAAGACTTCTTTGTTGGAAAGATCAAGTCATGGATTTATCAGTATTCCTGGCTAAGTTGAGCCCCCTCAGGACCCAAGAGAGAAGAAAAAGTGTCAAAAATCCATCAAAAATCAATAGAGATTTTAATTGTTTCACTGATAAAACCCTTAAAAGGTCCATGCATGCTTTTCTTACCAAAAGACTTTTGTATAAACAACTTAATAACTGCTTTATCATGGTTTGATCAATATTTGCAAATCTAGTTTTGGCAGCCTCAAAACAGACAAGACCCCCCCGCCTTGACTCGCATATGAACTTAAGTGACATCCCATTCTTAATCCATAGGGTTTAATATGACGTCAGTCCACCCTTTGCAGCTTCAACTCTTCAGGGAAGGCTTTCCATGAGGTTTAGGAGTGTGTTTATGGGAATTTTTGACCATTCTTCCAGAAGCGCATTTGTGAGGTCACACACTGATGTTAGACGAGAACGCCTGGCTCTAAGTCAAGTTCATCCACACCAAACTCTCTCATCCATGTCTTTATGGACCTTGCTTTGTGCACTGGTGCACAGTCATGTTGGAACAGGAAGGGGCCATCCCCAAACTGTTCCCACAAAGTTGGGAGCATGGAATTGTCCAAAATCTCTTGGTATGCTGAGGCATTCAGAGTTCCTTTCACTGGAACTAAGGGGCCAAGCCCAGCTCCTGAAAAACAACTCCACACCATAAGCTCCCCTCCACCAAACTTTACACTTGGCACAATGCAGCCAGACAAGTACCGTTCTACTTGCAACCACCAAATCCAGACTCATCCATCAGATTGCCAGATGGAGAAGCACGATTCTTCACTCCAGAGAACGTATCTCCACTGCTCTGGAGTCCAGTGGCGGCGTGCTTTACACCACTGCACCCTACGCTTTGCATTGCACTTGGTGATGTATGGTTTGGATGCAGCTGCTTGGCCATGGAAACCCATTCCATGAAGCTCTCTACACACTGTTCTTGAGTTAATCTGAAGGCCACATGAAGTTTGGAGGTCTGTAGCGACTGACTCTGCAGAAAGTCGGTGACCTCTGCACACTTTGCGCCTCAGCATCTGCTGATCCCACTCCGTCATTTTATGTGGCCTACCACTTGGTGGCTGAGTTGCTGTTGTTCCCAATCGCTTCCACTTTGTTATAATACCACTGACAGTTGACCGTAGAATATTTGGGAGTGGGGAAATTTCACGACTGGACTTGTTGCATAGGTGGCATCCTATCACAGTACCACGCTGGAATTCACTGAGCTCCTGAGAGCGACCCATTCTCCCACAAATGTTTGTAGAAACAGTCTGTATGCCTAGGTGCTTGATTTTAAACAGCTGTGGCCATGGAAGTGATTGGAACACCTGATTTCAATTATTTAGATGGGCGAGTGAATACTTTTGGCAATATAATGTATGTTCATGTGTTGTATATGGGAGTAAAACTTCATTTGTTGCAGTTATTGTGCTTCCATCTTCATTCATCTTGGTTCTCAATCAGCTATTAGTCTGTTACATCTGACAATCCACAGAGTGTGCTGTTCTCAGCATTCCCTACAATAAACATGACAGGGGATTATAAATATTTAAAATGTTTAATCTTCAAAATGTGAAATAGTTACAGCCACATTGTTCTTCTAAGCAGATTGGATCACTCCGAACAGCCTTGAAACTGTGGGAAAATCTGGTGAGATAATCTCAACAACCACTGAAAAATCAGGACTTTGCCTACTGTTGTCTGAAGATGGGAATCCGGCCCATAATCAGCCCAATTATCTGGTAGTATGTACTCTGCTTTTATCTGAAAATTTCATGTCTACTCACATTTTGTCTTCAGACCATTCTGCCTTAAACCACAGTTTTGAGCATTTTTTATAAAAACACAAACTAGCTTGTCAAACCAAATGAGAAATTACTGACATCACATCAATAATGTGTAAACACAATTTACAGTATTGTTTGTTCAGATTTTTTTTTACTCTGAAGTTGTTTCTCCCCTTTTATTGTGCATCTACAAAGTATTCTGAAAACTCTTTAAAAAATCTTTAAAAAATAATGTGCCCAATCGCATTCAAAGACATGCTACGTGCACACTCGTAACACTAAAGTTATACTGAATCCTGCAAGCAGAGGAGAAGGAGTAAAAGCCTAGATGGTGACTGAACTGGGAAATTACAGACATTTTCTATTCCACCTTACAACTTCATTCATGTTTTTCTTAGCAACTTATTTCCCACTGAGTCCCCTTTACAAGGCCTTACACTGAGCCAATTTGTCCAGTCTAAACATTTGGGAAAAGAGGAGAAAAAATGGCCAGAAAGTTTGAGATGCTTTGAAGTCGTGTAGAATTGGGTAAAGTGAAGATGCCAAACCCTTCTACCTTCAGGATACTTTCTCTTCTTTCCCACTGAGTATTTTGTCTGCTAGTTTGAAGGAAAAGGTGGATGACATCCCAAGCGCTCATTCCAAACCATGACCCTCCTCCACTCTCTCTCAAACTTTTGCATCCTCACTGATTATACTCGTCTCACTGGGGTCTCCGCGAGTGAGGGATTGAAACTTTGCGTCCTCCAGCTCACCTCAGAGGTTTGATTGTACTCGAGTTCAAAACCGTGTCTTTTCCTCAGCTGTGCTGCAATGTTTTATGGCTGCTCCGGCTCTCCCAATGCACTCCTATCTGATCAAGAATCTTCCATCCCCCTGCTTGTACCCACTGGCACCAGGAAATTGTTCACTTTCTATACAATGTGGAACCGAGGTGATTCTTTATTGATCTTACAGGGAACACACAGAGGTCAGAACGCAGCGGGACACAGAGCACAAAGTTGGAAGGGATTTCATGTCTTTGTGAAGGACATGTGAGAAAAATGGAAGCAAGGTTTTAGGCCATGTAATCTCCCTCTTTCTCCCTCAATGTGATTCTGTTCACCTAAATCTCCAGATGTGCTCTACAAGCACTGAAAGATATTTCATATCCTCATGACTTTGGGTTAGTTCTACCATACACACAGTTGTTAGTAATACATTTATAAACAGTTTCCAACAAAGCCTTCAATATGTTGTACTGCCATTAATGATAGGCCATTTTGTTTTATGTGGATCTGCTCAGTCCATCATGGTGCTGATGGTTACAGATAATGGTACTTTATTTTCTCCATTTTAAACAATTTCAACAGGCCAGTCAAGCACTTCTACACCAAATTCATCAAACCATGTCTTGCTTTGTGAACTGGGGCACAGTCATGTTGGAATCCAAAAGAGCCTTCCCCAAACTGTCACAAAGTCGGATGCATAGCATTGTCCAAAATGTCTTGGTATGCTGAAGCATTAAGACAGCCTTTTATTGGAGATAAGGGGCCTAGCCCAAACTGTGAGAAACAGCCCATGACCACTGTCCCTCCTCCATCAAACTTCACAGTTGTTATAATGCAGTCAGGCAGATAACATTCTCCTGGCATCCGCCCAAACCCAAACTCACCCATCTGACTGTCAAACAGAGAGGCGGGATTCGTCACTCCACAGAACATGTTTTCACTGCTCCACAGTGCAGTGTCTGTGTGCTTTACACCACTCTATTCAGCGCTTGAACTGGTGATGTGAAGCTTGTATGCAGCAGCTCAGCCATGGAAACCAATTCCATGAAGCTCCCACAATTTGACTTGGTCTTCTGCTTTGTAATTGAGTAGATGTTGTTCTTAAATGCTTCCACTTTCTAACAATATAATTTACAGTTGACTGTGCAGGGTTAGAAATGGTGGCATCCATCACAGTACTACAATTGAATTCATCGAGCTCTTTAGAACGACCAATTTTTGTATCACAAATGTTTGTAAATAGAGACTGACTGGCTAAGTGCTTGATTTTATACACCTGTGGCCAAATACTTCTTTATCCATTTAGTATATCTACTAAGCACTCACCTGTACTCAAGACCACACTATCTGAGACCAAGACTTGACTGAGACCAGAGCGCACCGAGACCAAGACACGGCCAAGACTTTTAGGGACCGAGTCAAGACCAAGACCATAAAAATCAATTTAAAAAATGACAAGATTAAACAGTTAAAGAGCATTATTATTTTAATTTCAGTTTTCTTTTTAATACATTTGACAGATAATATCAAGGTGTCTGCAACTCTTCAAAGCACAACATTCAAAAATATCAAATCTCAAATTTGTTCAACTAGCTTCTTGTAAAAAGTAAATCCTTGTATGTATTTAAAATCCACTGACAAGTCAGGAGTTGTTTTAAATATCTAAAAATGAGATATTTATCTAGATTTGTCAGGTAAATGAGGCCTATATTAAGTGCTCAGAGGTATTTCTGACTAGAAATATGATAGACTGATGTCTGAGTTTTTGCAGGAGAAGCTATTTGTTGTTTTAGCAAGTGCTTCTCCTTATTATCACGTTAATGAAGTTGAAGACTAGCAGATCAGTGCTGGTCTTGACTGGTCTTGATGGAAAATCCCGAGTCCGAGACCGAGACAAGACCGAGTAAAAAAGCTCTCCAGTCTGAGACATTCAAAATGTGGTCTTGAGACCAGTCTCGAGAACTACAACACTACGCTCACCTATACCTTGATGATTAAGACTTTCTTGCCTTTCACTTCCCCACATAAATTACCCAAAAACCTATTAAATTCATTAAACTGTCTGTACTTTTGAGACTTTCAGCCTGATGAGAACAATTATCCTCTATGGCAGATATAGCTCATATGACCACTCTTTATGAGTTACAAGATTCAGCAGCTGACATGGGAGAGACTGTTGCCTGGGTTCCTCACCAGTCAAACATTAATGGGAGAGTTGCAAAAAGTAAGACACTGTTGAAGAAAAAACTCACATTAAATCTTGACTATAGTTCCTGAGAGGCATTCGGGAAACTCCATGATCAAGTGGAAAAAAAGTGTTTTGGTCTAACGAGACCAAAATGGTGATGTTTGGCCATCAGACAAGAGGCTATGTTTGGCAGACACTGAACATACTGTGAAGCATGGTGATGGCAGCATCATGCTGTTGGGATGCTTCTTGGCAGCTGGCCCTTGAAGGATTGTAAAGCTACTTTAATATGTAACCGACCAATCAGCCAGTTGGGCTGTACATATTTACCTTACATGATTTTTGTCACCAACCTACATTACACTAAATATCTACAAGAATTTCATAGTTTAAGGTAAGAACATCCAGAGTAACAAAATAACTGTTGCACCTTTCTGTTTATGTGCTGTGCATATTTAGTTTTATTTCTATTAGCCCTGTAGAGATTAATTTAAATATTTACTATATAATATGAGCATGCCTAAAACACAGTAATCAATATTTTATCAGTATTCATACATTCATAGTGCCATTCTAAATCTCATTATCATTCTCACCTGCATCTATGTATGCTACATATGGAGAGACCTTTCCTGTCACTCTACAAGCATTTATATGCAGTAAAGCAGAGACACTGTGAGAAAAAGCTCTACTTTCCTCAAACCCTCAATAAACATGAACAACTGCTCACCAGTGTCTTTACTCATACCAAGTAAATGATGGTTAAATTTATGCTGGTGTCAGTCTTTGCTTAAGAAGAGTAGGGAAACATATGCGGCCTTGTCCATTTTTAGTGAAAGATGATTCCCTATTTCAAGCCAGCTGAAGATGAAGAGAAGAGAAAATGGTAAGCTTCTTCTGGAAGAGAGCTGAGAAGGCTATTAAACATTTACTATTCATGACTCAGGCTCAGCGGAGAGGCTGGAGTGTTGAGATCAGGGAGGTTAGCCTCACTAAACCATCATAGGCCTACTTAGCTGAACAACCAGGAGAAAACAAGCACAGAGAGGTCTGGATATAATAATACAAAATCTTCAGTTTGGATTGTTTTCTCTCAGCCCCCACAATAGACTGTGTGCTACACACCTGCAGCAACCCTGCATGACAAGATGGGTGGAAGAAAACACGAAAGTATTAGCAAGCTGGAGGAGAACAAATGTAAAGCAGGGGTGAAGTGAGGCTGGAGAGAGGAGAAAATAAGGCACAAGGGAGGGAGGGAGGTTTGCTGGAGGATTAAAAAAGAGGAGCTTGAGGGTGGAAATGTTAAGGTTAGAATGCAAAAGAGGGGAAACAAAAATAGAGCGACGGTGGAGAGCATTAAGTGTTTTGAAATTCTTGAGCTTAGCAATGATAGGCCAGTACAAGCTAAAGTTAGTTTTTAGTTGAGATGTGGGTTTGCCTGATGATCAACATAGAATCTGGCCAATCTAGCAGCTTTGCAACATCAATATAACCAGGGATTAAACCAGTCAGGGTCTTTCAGCAGCTTTTTGCACATGGGAGGACACAGTAGGGTGCTGTAACAATAGGATGTTAGTGTTGTAATTTTTTCTTCAAGTTGCCCTTGTATTCTCTATTCAGAAAAAGAGCATTGTTTTCACTTTTGAAACTCATCACCGAATTTCAAGGCAGGCCTAACAATAAACTTGAGTGTCGTGTATGGAATTCATGAACATGAGAGCCCTGCTCTGTACATAATAAGGGTGCAGACAGTTTCTTTTCACGTTCTGATGCAAAACAAGAACAAAAAGGAAGACAACTTTTAGGACATGTTTGCATCTAAATATAATTATTGCTGCATGCTTGGCTAAATGGTGCAGATGGCAGGTGAAAATGATGAAGCTATTAGCAGCTTCAACCCATTCTTAGGGAACATGACCTCAGTTTAAATAATAATTGCAATCATCGTAATCAAGAATGATGAAATCAGTACATAAAAAATGCATAAAAGATCTGAAAATTTGCTTTTGTACCTCTAGATTATGCCTCATTAACATCACAATGAATGTTAGGTTTTGCATCATCCTCATTTCCATTGAGGAACAATGCACTCTTAAGAATCCGCTGGTGTCATCATGTTTTTCACTTGTGAAAGACACCGTTTGATCTAATTAGGTGACTCATATCTGTCTGGGCCCACACACTTTTTCCACAGAGAGATACACAAACACTTCGATGGCCTGTGTGTTTCAGAGTAGCTGAAGAGAGAAAGGATAAGCTAAAGTCAGAAAGTTTATGTGTGGAAGTGAGGGGTAGGTGCAGAGTCTCTGGTTAATTTGGCCTGGTGACAAAAATGAAGCTCAGGGGAGACATATTTAACAAGCGAGGAAACAAAGGTGCAACATCTGTCTCCTCTCTGCCACCTGCAAACCCAGGCAATCGTATACAGTACATATGCAGCCAAACATTGGAGAGGCACCAAGAGTGGTTTTGGAGAAGCTCCCAGAGTGTTGGAGTCTGCTGCCTTGTTAACATATTTGGCCTCAGTAGAGAAACAGAACAGCTCTTCTGCTTTGTGTGGTCAACATGGAGGGAGACTATAAGTAATTCAGGCTTTTACAGGAAATCTTGGGCAAAACATCAGACAGTTTGGTGAAAGAATGTTTCATGTTACAGGAATAGAGGCTTTTAGAGGCATTAAAGCATGCAGTGATCTAATCTGCTGCTTTTGCACTCAATTATGTTGGCCTAGAGAGTAATATGAAGACTCAACTACTTCACTCCACAGTAATATCCACTCAGACAATTGGGACTGTGGGTCAGAGAAACAGTTTGCCCTTTAGGGGTTTTTCTTTTCACAAAAGGACAAGCTGAATTAAGATACAAAAGATAGTTTATTTGTAGCATACATGGCCACATAAAAGGGCTTTCAGGCAAGCATGGGTTTGATAATATCTGTTATGATGCCATTTATTCATCAACAGAAATACAAGCTCACAGATCAGACACTGTATCAAACATGGATGTACTCTCAGTGACATCACCCACTGGGTTCTAAAAAGGCATTTTGAAGTCAAACTCACCATATTGGAGATGCTATCTCAGCCTAACCTTTGATCAAACTAAAAACAGTAAAAGAAAAATAGGTTCAACTGAATCAAGTCCTCAACCCCTTTCAAATGCCTACATAACACCCACTAGTCACCCAACTTAATCATGCAAACCTATTTAATTCCTAGGTTTTATTAAATCAAAATGAAAGATTTTTTGTGTGTGCTAGTTAATAATTGAGCAATTGGCACCAAACTTCTTTTTTAACCCGGCTGTAAACATATTTATCAATGTTGTAACAATAGGCATTTTAACAAAGAACCCAAAGGAAATTCTGTAGTGTTTGGAGGCAGCCTCAAGTGGACACTTGGGAAACTGCAGTGTTTTTTTTCAACACTTGGTGCTTATATTATCTTAAAGTAACGAAAATGTTAAATGTAGCACTTCAAATAGTAGCAAAAATTTGCAGACCACTCTTCTCTAACAGCCAGTCTCACAGATGTTTTATCTGACACCCTGTTTATCTCAGAACAGTAATACATGCTAAAACTTAAAAAACCCCAACCTGAGCTGCATAGTTAAATTAGCTTTAGCACTATGTTTGCTAAAGCTCATGTTGCTAAAGCTACCTTAGCTGTAAGTAGTAGTAGGTGCATTGCTAACTTAGCTAAAGCTAAGCTCACAAAGCAGATATATATATATGTGTATATATATATATATATATATATATATATATATATATATATATATATATATATATACAGGTAGGTACGTTCTTTATGTAGCTATCTTAGCTTTAGTCAAGTTTGCTAAGGCTCCAGTATTAAAGCTAATTTAGCTTTACTGGCTTGTAATGTTTTTGATTTTGATTTGTAGCTACCATAGCTATGTTAGCTTTAGCTTAAGCTAATGAAGCTTAAGTGAGCCGCCATTCGTGTAACTACTTCTAAGATAGGTCTATACATAATTTAATCCTGGATTGTAAGCCACAGCGGATTGGCTTCAAAAGCTGTTTGAGTCACACAGGCTTTGTCCAAGTCTTTATAAAGTCTATTGTTAAAACATATATATATATATATATATATATATATATATATATATATAAAAAACACTGTCACAATTTTTGCTAACAGATTTCAATTGGCTGCAGCATAGAATGTCTAATTTTGTAGAAATAACTACCATTGAAAAAAAAGGTTGACTCTGTCTGACTCTGAAGATGAACAATTACTTGAAAATAAAAACTTGGTGAATATTTTTTTTAAGATTTATACTTCCAGTCCTGCAATAGTTCCAGTGACTACTGTGGGCTTGTTTTGTGCTACAGAGTTTCTTGGGTCTGTATATTGCCTTGGTGGCAACAGCACAAAAACCTATCTCATGAAGGTAAGATGTTGCAAAAAGGAAGGCTGTGGCTCCTCTCCTCTGGTGTTGCACCGCACCCCACCTGTCATGACATCGCACCATCCTAGGGGGGCCCATGGCCCACCTTGGGAACCACGGGATTAGTGTGAGTGATCTGCACCGTGCTCAAGCACAGCACATTAGCCTTGGAACGTTACAGGACTTTATCCAGCCTCAGTGTCTCAAAATAAGTCACAAAATGAGTAAAGTTGCTGTCAAGTTGTGTCTGCCTTTATTATGCTACCTCTGAAACTGCACTTGTAAACTTTGTGTGCCATCTTCATATTTATTCATATCACAGCATCACTCCAGTTGGGCCTGGAGCGATGTGAGTGCAGGCCGGCAGGGCACTGGGGAGGGGAACAGTCATGCTTCAGCACAGTATGGGGCAATATACTCTAGTATGAGTGCATCCTCAGTATACTAAATAATATGTGAGCTCTCATGCCTCCTTACTCATTGTACCTGCATGAGTCCCATTCATTTAATCACAACTACAACTAAAGTTATAGGTTATTATTTCCTGGGTAAATGATGAAAACAAAACCTGAAAATTGAGGGTGTCCAATAATTATGGTTGGTTCCATGTGTTAATAAGCAATAAAATGGCAAAACTTAGAATACAGCCCAAATCAGTTATCATTAAATAAAGAATAAAGTTAACATTTTTGCTGTTGCTGAAAGACTTCAGTTGTTTTCCTGTGTGTAAAAATGGCCCCTGTTGAATGAGTTTAATGTGTAACAGCACTCATAACTAATTGACAGAGGCCTTCCTGTTTATATAATGAACAATAATGAGAAAATAGATAAATATATAAATGACGAGCAGAAGGGAAATTCATTAGATTGGTTAAGTCCCATTTGTCTCCATTAGCCTGGCTTTCTAATGCATTAATTAAACCTTATGAGAGGCTATATCTTCTACTTGCTTTACTCACACTCTCAATATTGTGAGCTGCTAATGCGAGTACTGAGTGGGCGCCAGAAGTTTGTGGTCACGTCTGATGCCTTTGAAAATGAGCTCAGTGAATTTTGCCCTAGTTGAAAAAAATTGCTTAAGAAATTTGCAAGCAGCATGGGAATGATTCATCATTTCTTACCCAAGGCTTCCACTACAAAAGAAATGGCATCTTTCTATTCACTGCATGATTTGAAGTGACAGCCACCATGTCCCCTCTGCACGGCTCTCCGAGTCCCCGGCTGACTCCGAGGGGGCTGACTGTCTGATCGCTCGGCCAAAGTGTGGAGGAGAGCGGGCCAGAGGCAGAGCAGGGAGGCACAGATAACAGGCTTATCACCAGGTGAGAAGCGCTGAGACCAAGAGACCCCTTCCCCCCTGAAACACTGAGAAAATTGGCAGCTTATTTGCTGAAATTGTCCACAACATTATTGTACCTGGCGCTCCAGAATGTTTCACACAATCAGATCATGATGTTCAGCATTTCCAACATCTACATGTCCTTGACAATTTATATGGTGTGTCTTGGATTTTAGCAAAGTTGCCTTTGCCACAGTGTTGTGAAAGATCCGCATAAACACTTTTAAATCTTTGTAGAAACTTTTTTTTATGAATTTAGCTGCACCAGAAAACCAAATCACCTCATTTGGCAGTTACAGGGGAGGAGGTTTCATGTGTTTATAAAAGATAAGAATAAATCTCAGACAGTCAGCACATCTGTTTTCCTTATAATCCCCATACTAGAGGTGTCTTGATAACCACCTCTCTTCAGTTAACACCATACAATGCATAAAATATGTGACTTAGCAACCGTGACTTTACCGATTTGTTTGTTGAATGTTTCTTTGTGAATGCCTCCAGATCATCATCCTGGTTGCCACCGTGATGATTTTCTGGATTCAGAGGTGATCAAATTTAGCTTGAGGGTGTTGTCTAGAGAGTTGGCAAACCTTAAATGCTCAGAGGTTGACAGTCTAAGCTCCTGATTTCAGCTTGTGAAAGAGGCAGTGAACCACTGCGTTTCATTGAGGAAAATATTCACAGAATTAGGCATAGCTTTAAGCCCAAATAAGCAACAAATGTTCTGATAATTAACACTGTGCTTGTTTTTTCTTGTTTCATTTCCTCTGGTTTACCTTCACTTTTCAAAAAGAGCATGCCATGTGCTGCAGACCAGTAACCTCCTCTGTTGAGTGTTGGAGCTGGTATGTCTGTAAGTTGAGATATTGTTGTTGAAATAAGAACTGTCATGAAAAATATTGCTCCGTTTGAAGAAAATGTTATTTCAGTTGCATGGCTAGTGAACTGAAACCATATCATCTGTGATGAAAGCAGCATCACTCCAGTTCTTCTTCTTTATCTTGATCTTTGTGAACACTTTCCCAGCACTTTCAAAAGGCAACAACTCCATAATGAAGGTCTGAGATGGGAGCAGGAATTGCACACCTATGGTTTCTGACATTCACAAAGGTCAGCACTTCATCCATCAGCCTCTCTATACACCTGCCCATCAGCCAAGGTGTCCCTTCCTGTAACGTTCAATCCATCTCAATCTCCCAATGCCATACACTCAATTTCTCATCCCACCAACGCTGCAACAGAGCAACAAAATGCATATCGTTACATCTTTTACTTCAGGCTGACAGAAATTGGAACAACTCTGTTGTACAAACCCAAAGAGCTGCAAGTCAAATAATTTTCATGCTTCAATGTTTGGTGAAAACAGTCAAGTTTCTGCTGGTGTGGCTCTCCAAGACTCTTGAAATTTATTTGAAGCTTTCATTAATGACTCGGAAAATGAAGCCACATGCACGCAAGAGTAACAGTATTGTAGCCTGGAAACAAAAGCTCTGCATTAATAAGCAAAACTACAGAGGGACATTTGAGCAACTCAAATGCTGAGTTCTCCTCTAATTGCAATTTCAGTACGATTGGTTCCAGGGGAGGTTGTGTTTATGTTGTTTGGCTCAGGGTTAAAATGTATAACTTAAGGTTCTTACGTCCTTCTTCAATATTTGCCTGTTCAAATGCACTGTTCAGATCCTGCAGAGAATTTTGTACTGAAATGTACTCTCTGTGTCCCCTGATTTTTCCTCTTTTTCAGCTTGTTTGAGGAGTCTTTTCCAGAATTAAGTCCCTGAGTCCAGATGAGAAGGTTGAACTGGGTCCTTTCAATCTAAGCTGGAGGTGTGGGCATGTAATGTTTCAAGCTTTTAGTATTCTTTTTACTCAGAATATAACACCCTCCGTCTGTGTTTCATTATGTCTATATCAATGAAAAAAGTGATTTTCTGTCTTCTCTGTGATTATTACGAATCATACTGGGTTTATAAAGACGTCCAGTTTCAGTGATTTTTTTTTCAATTTTCAGCCCAAATGGACCAACTTATGAAATACTTCACTTGTATTTTAGATTGCATGTGATTCCTAAATGTCTTCATGGTCAGGAATCTTGGTTTCCTTTGTAGCAGGAGGCAGAAAACTGCATCTACCAAACATAAATGTCAGCCCAGAAATACATGGTGCTGAGATGGACTGGGATTTGATTTTTTTCCCCACATTAGAGATAAGTGGATGAGATGGCACCTGTGATAATGACAGTGCTACATGATGATTTGGGACAAGAGTGCATTTTCTTGTGAAGATCAGATAGCAGGGATGTGTACAGTAAAGGTCAACAGGTGTATATGTTTAGATAGAGACGATCACAGACGGTCAAACAGGAAGCAGCTTCCCTGTTAAAACACAATTTAGCATGATACAACAAAGTTAATAATAGTCGTTTAAAGATCAAGATATTTGGGGTGCTCAGCTCATAAGAGACTGTCACATTTATTTTCTTACAAGTGTTTTACTCTTCCGCTAAAGCACTAACAAGAAATACGTTAGTTAGCATGCTATTTTTACCCTACAAACTATTTCAAGAAAGATAAAATATGGAATTCTTTTTTGCTTTTTGCACTTTATCATTATCATCTTTACAAGTGTCTATAAGTGAGATATGGGATTGCTACAAGTAGCAATCCCATATCTCCACAGTCTGAGACTGAACTCTATCCTCCAAAATGACAGCACTCGCCCCAAAAGAGCGGGGTTCATCAGAGACTACCTCCAGAATTAGGAAGTGGAGAGGATGAAAATTGCCTGCCAGCAGTCCTGACCTCAACCCGATTGAACACCTGTTTGGTCAGCTTTGGTGTGCTGTTGGTGCCAGAGTGACCAACACAACCACGTTGGCTGACTTGCGACAAATGCTGGTTGAAGAATGGGATGCCATCCTACAGCAGTGTGTGACCAGGCTGGTGACCAGCATGAGGAGGGGGTGCCAGGCTGTGTATGGTTCTTCGCTCAGATCTGGGGCTCCTGTTTGTTAAACTGCTGATATGTCTTGTCTCTTCAGACTTCAATCTTCCAAGTCCACCAAACACCAAACAAGACTCAATGGCAGAATAGCCTGTTTGGCAAACTCTTCATAGGCGCATCCCACATACTCAGCTCTGCTGCTCATCCCACAAATGCATGTTCCTTACAAATGTGGCTGTATTTGAAAAGATATGGGCTGTGTGACCTCAACAAGACATGGTGCTTTCTAGATTTAAAACCCCTGTACAGCAAAATCAGAAATATATCTCTAAACAAGAGTAAAGTGCTGTTAACATATGAAAAGACAGATATGTGTGACTGTTTTTTTTATCTAGACTGTAAATTTGTTACAACTTTCCAGGCAAGCTTTTTCTTTGGGCCGGGCTTAATGTGGAAAAATATGTTTGACTTGCTATACATAGTGTTGACACTTACTGAGTAAAGTCAATAGATAAGAAAAAGAACTGAGATGTTTGTAAAATTCCTTTCACATACCTGTTTGTATTTTAAGGATGCCAAAATAACATTTTGGGGTGCTTCAACACCCTACAAATCTTATTTGCCAGTTTTTTTTACACTAAACTGTCACTTCAAAAATGGCAGCTATAAGACTTGAAATTGTTTTACAATTTTAAAGTGTAAATTTTCTTATAAAACATCAAACCTATTTTTCAACTTAGAATGACATTTTCAGTTGGTTACTTGTGAGTATATAAAAGCATGGACCACACGACAGGGTTAGGGTTCCAAGAAGTGAAGCCAAAACGTCTGTCGCTGCCCCTTCTGACTGACTATTTCATTGGCAAGTTAAATGTTTACATTGAAGAAAAGGCATGCAACCTAAATAACTGCAACACCAAAGGAGACACCTAAATATACATAATCAAGCAGATAAAGTTTGGTGAAAGTTGGTTCCACCTTACTTGTGGAGCCTTCGCCCACCTTTATTTCTGATGTAATCTAGGACACCGAGGCCCTTGAATCTGGAACATTTCATCCCTTTTCAAATATTCTTCATTTGACAGCAGTGTTAAACAAATCCAGGACCTTAAGCCAAAAGCAGAAGGTGTGATGGACGACTTGGAATGATAAGTTCCTGATATTTTCTCAAAACATTTTAATAATTCACTCTTTTCCCAGCGGCAGGCCGAATAACAGGCCTACAGGCAGTTAAGTCAACTATTGCTGCTACTTTGGATGATGCAACTGGGTGATTAAGCCCTCTGGTGCAATGCTGAACGTCCAGTGAGAGTAACCTGCAGAAGATGACGAAAATAGCTTTTCACACATGCCTGGAGCAACTGAACGGATGCTTTGAAGTATGCAGATTGAAGACCACGAGTTTGTCTATGCACAAATACAGAAGTATGCACATTGGCATCAGATTTATATGGTTGTTTATACATTATCAATGTGGTACTAGGGGTGTTTCACTCTTTCACTCTAAACTTTAACCTTTGACAGGTTCATTGCATACAACTGTAATACATCTCAAACTTTAATACTAAACTGAGAAGGATGATGAGGCAATTTACAACATTCTCTTGCAAACACAATGCATCCCAAATCAGGTTTAAATAGAAAGACTGCACAGATTGTTACCGTCAAGTAAGTTTATAGAAAGATAATATACAGTACTTGGAATTAACAGGTTTTAATTTTTATTTTTTTATAAAGTGCACCCACTATGTTGCTTTGTGCTGCTGCTCATTAGGGATAGGGCATGTTTTTGAACATCCAACATGTCATTATTGTATCTAAAAAAAAGTTTCAAGCTACTTTTATCATTCTGAATAATATATATTTTCCATTACTCTCATTTAAACTGAAATTCCAGATCAACTGTTTCATATATTTATTGGGTATGTTTTACATTCATCCAGGAAACCTCCCATAAAAAGTGTATGGGAAGGGCAGACCCAAGTCTGTTACATTAATGATGGGTCAAAAAATACGTTAGTGGACAGGCACATGTGCTAAATTGACCTGTACAGGCTAGTGTTGCCCAAGTAGTGGAACTGAAAAGCTTTTTAGTGGCTTAAACTTATGCTGAAGCCTACGAGAGAGCTATTGTACACACCGGTTTACGGTACAACTCAACCTCACCTGTGACAACTTCAAACCCGTGCTTAAGCGGGCCGGCAGAAGAGTAAAAATATTTTTTCCATTATGAAAAGCTTTCAGTTCTGTTCTTTGCTCTTTATTTCATCAAGACATGTGGTCCAGTTCTAAAAACTGCTACTATACTGTAGCTACAGCCAAGCTAATACTGGTGACAGCCATTGCTATCAGGTTACATCACAACATAACCAGGGTTGCCAGGTATGTGTGTGACAAAACCAGCTCAATGGCCAATAAAAACCAGCAATAAAACCAAGCCCAATGCTGATATTCAAAATAAGCCAGTAAAACCTCTGCCACACCACATTTATTACTTTTGTGTGTGAGGCATGCTGCTTCTGTTTGTGTGGTGTGTATGTCTATGTGCCAGTGTGGTACAGTGTATCTATGGTTGGGTGCCATGTACCCGCTTCTCTGCTAGTTGATTTAGTTGTATTTGAGTGTAAATATGGAATTTGTTCTGCTATGGATATCAAATACTCATACACAAAACAGCGGACCTGGCAACCCTGAACTTAACTGCACCTGTAGCTAGCACCTCGTTCTCCTTAAATGCCGCTGACTGGTCTGAACAGTTTTCAGTTTGGGACAAATGTGACTGGAACCTGCAGGTGTCTTTTTTTCACTGGCATCTAGTTGTCATGTGATACCATCGCCAGACTGTGGCTGGAGCACATCTGAAAGCTGTTTGCTAGCCGCTACTAAATAACAAAGCAGAATGCAGTATAGGCAGCTTTTGACAAACTAATCTTCTCTGCTCTGGAATTTTACTGGTACACTGACACATGCACTGACCAGTGCTTCAAAGGGCTAACCTCTGTGATTGCCTCAAGTAATGAGTCCTTTAAGAGTTGCCATAGCTGCCGTAAAGCAGCAGTTGTTGCTGTAGTATGACAGCATACTACTGTAGTATGGTAGTATGAAATCCTGCTGGTGTAGGAGTAATTTTACTTCTACTTGAGTAATTATTATTGTTAAGTAACAGTACTTTTACTTGAGTACTGTAACTGTGTACTCTACCCACCACTGCCTATTGTCCTCTTTTTTTGCAGTATCTCCGTCTCTCTGCTAGTGATTCTGCCAACTACCATCCAGCTCACCACCACTTTCACCACTATCAAATAAACTTCTTTAACCTTACTGCCTCATCCAGTGCTCTGCTTCTGGGTCCTTGTCATATGTTCATCACAGTTGTTGCTGAAATGTTAGTACACTATGTCTAGTACTTATATATTGGCAAAAAACACATTTTGTTAAGCCCTTTATAAGTGGAAAGGCAGCAGAATGATCTATTTAGAGGAAAATCTAACTCTGTAATGAGTAAAGTGCTGTAGAGTATTGCAGAGTAAATAACCATCATTTAGAGTGAAATAAAAACACTTTTTAGTAAAAATAACTGGGGCCTAATGTTGTATTTTTCAGAGTAAAATGGTATTCATTTTGAGTAAACTGTTCTCAGGTAAATTTACTGTGATATGTTTTCCTTAACCCCAAGGCCTCGACACGAAAACTATTCCCTTGTCTTTAAACAGGGAATAAGAACGGTCAAAACAAAGGTAAAATAAAGCTCTCATAACGGATGGACAAACAATTGAGCTGCTAAGCCTACACGGCCTTTTGCTGCAAACATACTCAACTTATTTCAGATTTTCTTTGAAACAACAGCTTAAAGCAAAAGAATTTGACTTTCTCTCAGGGATTACAGCTGCTTCCTCAACATCTTGTTCCCACAACCACTGAGGATGATATTCTTTAGCTAAGAGGTAGTAGAAAATAAGAAATTTATATAAATCACCAACCAAAGGGATGTTCCTTCGAGCTTTGGTGCTTGTTTTCTTACAGTTCAACGCAAGCGGCTGTTTTTAGTTGAGGTCTCCTGCTATTTCATGAACTCACCTACAGTATGCTATGAGGTGCAACTACATGAGCCTCTGATTAATTATTAACGTGAACTTTTCACTTTTTTTTAAGTTTACCTGAGTTATGTGGAAGTCAAATCTCTGCTGTGCTGCTTTAATAATAAATGTTATTTTCCAAGCGTTAATGGTTTAGTTGGTGATCTGGTGCATGCGCTAATTTATTACATATCCAATTAAAAAATCTTTCTCATTGTTCCTCCCCTATAATCTGTCCATCATTCTTTGACTTCCTTATCCTCTTCTCATTCAACATTTAACAACACACCCATATAAAGGGAAATGTAAAAGCTGTGGTTGTGAGGCAGAGCACAGTTAGCTAAGTTTACTCACAGAACTCACCAGAACAGCCTCAGGCTCCAGTATTGATACAGCCAGTCATGAATCCTTTGGTGGTTTTTAAAATTTTTTATAAACAAGTTAAGATTTCTGCCTTTCATCCAGCCATAGAAGGAGCTTCTGAGATATAAGAAAATATAAGAGGGGCTAAAAAAGAAACACTGGAGACAAATAAAGGTTGTTACCCTAATGTACAAAATGGCGAATAGACTACGTTTGTAAAAACTTTAAACTTTTAAAGTATCTGCTGGTTTGACATTTTCCCCTACTTACTCCTAAATTAATATCATTATTGTTGTTTTAAAGAGCCTGTAAAGTGAAAATAGATCTGTATTTAGGTTTGTTGTATGACAGGTCACTGTTTTATGAACCAGTAGTTCAAATTTCAGTCAAATAAAACATCTCTGAGTTTATAAAATTAAGCTTAAAACCACAAAAAATGAGGCAGTAGAATCTGCTCCAGGATGGTGTGGGTGTGTCTGTTGAATGAGCTGAAGCCACGCCCACTCAGGAGAAAGGCAATATTCTCAAATTAAAAAAAATGCTACAATCTGAATTGAGGAAAGCACTTATGCCACTAGCCTGCCTCTTGACCTTTTGTTGACCATAGAAAAAGAGACTAAGTCCGTATTTTAGCTCAAATCTCTGTTATGATACTTTCAATGATCCATAGGCCACTCTGGCTGATAGATGACATCAGCCAACAACAGACTGTACTGAGATGAACTGCTCTGTGATTTTATATCGTAGTGTTAGAGGGGCGGGGTCATTCCCTACTGTGGTCTTGTGACATCATGAGCCCACACATTGGGCAGACCCACGTTAAACAAAGCCAGGAAAGAGGTGAAAAATTTTCTAACGGTCTCAATCCAGAATTCAGTCACATGTAGATCTCAGTGTTTTCACATGTTTACAGAAACCATATTCCAACATATCTAGAGTATGAAGACACACATTTTGGATTTTACTTAACAGGATATTTCAATAAATATTGGCAAACAAACCAGAAGTATTTTCTGCAGCTCCTGTATGGAGACCCTAAGGGTAAATGGACAGATAAATAAATAAATAAATATCCCACTAGTATACTAAAAAGATGTTTAAATGTACAATGACACACTAGAAACTATTTCTTGCACAACAGATACGAGAGGGAAAGTTTTTAGTGTGATTAAAAGAGGGTTTTATGGGTGCATGAGATTGTTTAAAGCATTCACAAATATGACGTATGACGTGCACTGCAATTACAAGAATATACTGTGGCTTTCACTTAAAGTCCTTTCGCCATCTCTAGCTGCATTTCCATTACCCTTAGAAATGTGTAAAAATCTAAATAGGGCAATAGGGTCTATTCACGCATCACATCCACACTTGACATTTGGCCGCACACAAACTTCTGGTCAGAAGATTGAATGCAGAAGAGAAGGGCGTATGACGGCAGATTTGTTGCAAGCTGACTGTCTATGATGACTTAAATTTAGCTGAAGATGTGCATTGCGGCACACAGCGATGATGTCGAGCAGTGCTATTAACCCATTTTTGAAACATCATTTTAGCATGTTTGGATGCCATTATGAGAAAGAATAAACATAAACGACAATCGAAACAAACAAACAACCACAAAAACTGATGAATAAATGCAGCACAGGATGGTTTGGATTCCGTTTTGGCTCAACATGTATCGCTGGGCAGAAGTTGTAAAGCGGCCTTATTTTCCACCGGCACATATGCACACCCTGCTGTGCATAGAGCCCATAAAAACTGGTAATGGTGGGGCGCAGGTGGCCTAGTGGTTTAAGGCCCACCCCATGAACACGGTCGGTCCCGGTTCAAATCCAGCCTGTGGCATTTTCCTGCATGTCTCTCCCCAGCTCACTCATCCCTGTTTCTGGTTCTGTCCACGGTCCTTCTCTATCAATAAAAGCAAAAAATACCCCAAAAAATAAATCTTAAAAAAAGAAAAAAGAAAAAAGAAAATGGAAATGGAAACACCTGAATTTCAAAAAAATCTCAAATATCGCTAAAAGTTCTTATGCTCTCATGAGGTGTTTTTCAGACGTTTCGATATAGAAATATACTGCAAAAGTGCAATGGAAACAGTTTTCCTGCTTTTACACATCACAGGACATATGGTGTCCCATGACCAGTTCTGTCTGAGACAACATGGCGTGGTATGTGTGCCAGAAGAGGAAACGAGACTTTTCTTAACATCATACTTGTACCCTTATACATGACTTTTGCCTCTGACCTATAATCTGGCTTTGTCTTTTGTTCAAAATTATCAAGGCAACCGCTGTAGATGTAATCATTACCGTACCAACACGCAACAGATTTTGAGCATCCATCATCCTTGCAGCAGAGTCTCGCGAGATGAGATTTTATGAGGCTAATGCCCAATACTACCTTCAATGGACATTCAAAGCGCAATTGTACTTAGTCGAATTTTAAGAAATATCACTTTTATTTTGCGATAAACTGTGATGGAAACCCAGCTACTGACAGACAGTGATATCAGAGTTTTATGTGGTCACTCAGTACTGTCTGACATACATAAAAATCTCTGTAACAAGCATGGAAAACTTTCTTGTAAGCTTGTAAAACTATTTTACTAAAATGTGCACAAGGGTAAAATTCACCTTGCTGGGTTTCGCTGTTACCTGGTAAAACAGCCTGATAAAATACATTTAAACATGCAGTTCAAAAAGGGGCATCACTGGGCACAACACAGATCTAATATGAATTCCAGGAATTTGTCCCGTCTTTTAAATTAAAACTCCATTTTAATGCTCTTTTATGATCATTGGGCACTAAATTTGCAATCAAAACGAACTATGAAAATATAAAATGTGCACATAAAATATAGTCTACAGCTGCTTTCATTAAACATCTATTCTTGAAATCTGGGAACCATCTATCACCATCTCTTTGTTGAGGTAGTCACGTTAATTAATTTAAAAAAAAAGTTATGTTTTGCACATTAATGCACACTACATCCCATATGCAAAGAAATAGTCATATTCATCTACTGTTACTGTAAAAGGCTAGACCTATGAAAAAAGGTTGCCTACAATCAGATATTTTTAGATACATTAAGATCAGTGGTGTGTGCACTGTTTACCTCTACTGTCTGCTCTTCAATCTCTTGCAATGGTCTGTCAGTCAGTCTGAACAAATAAAAGTATTCCCTGTGATGATGTAAAGGTGCTCTTTTCAGTATTAGCACTTACAATCACAATGATTGAAAGTACCTTATGTTATTGATCAACAGCAACCACACAAGACTACAGCCTCTCAGACGATAGCTAGGAATGTCAAAAGCCAATCATATAGTCATACTGGGATCCAGAGGTGGGACGTGAACGCTGCATTCAAGGGTGCCTTAAAATTCCAAGTTGTCATAGCATCTAACAGCTTGCATACCAAATAGCCCAAGTAATTATTGGTGGGGACAATTTAATGTCGGTTGAATATTGATGGGGTAGTCCCTACCATCCCCTCTAAAAGTCACGTCCTATTCTGGTGTGACAGAAAAAAAAATTGATTCCAATACTGGATTTTTGCCAATGTCCAAAATATCTATATTTACAAAATAATAATTGTCAATACCAATAGCAATACAAATATTAAAATGGAGTTAGTCCTAAAAATTCAGTCCTTAAAACACGTCATTTTAACTTTGAGGATGAACAAATCTAACACATATCAGTCCTTAAAACAGACTCTAGAGTGTAAGAAATGATGATAAATAAAGAAAAAGACTTCAGCTGACATAGGTCTCTCAGGCCAGGCTGAAGCTCCTCTCACTTTTTTGTTCGTATGGCTGAGATTTACAGCTGACACAGGCAGATTTCTATAGTCAAAACGCTTCCTGTGAACACACATGACTTTGAGTACACCAACTTTGTTGTGAGTGCAAGAATGCTTTTCTTGAAGTTTGGGTTAATTTCTGGTGTGCATCAAACTAATTTTTTCTCTGACTCTCCCCTTAACAAGCCCCAGACTTTTCATAAAAAAAGAAATACTAAAAGAGGTCTCAATCATAATCTTAATAACCTTTTTAATAGCATATTATAAACCAGAAATACAAATATCGTTTTAATGTTGACTTGTTGTTATGTCCTAACAGGTGTGTCTCAGTTGTGTCTCAAAAATAGATGCCACCTGGCCAAGAAGAAAAGGCCTTAAACATAACTGTCTACTTTGTGTTCTTGTTAGTGTATGGAGCGTCTCTGAAACCTACTGAGACATTTTTCCCACCTTTTTCTTTTTCACCTCATCCCATTGACACTGCCTTTAATCATCTCTGGTCTTTATCCATGAAACCTTATTTCTTCTGCCGTGAAGCAGCAGATAGTCTGCCTGTCTGGTCACAGGAAGTGTGTGAAAATCAGGAGAGATTTTTGCTCTCATCCTGTCTGGGCACCAAAGTGAGAGAGAGACAAGGGAGGAGAGCTTTTCTGAGTAAATTCAAAACAACAAGGAAATGAGGAGCTGCATGAAATCCAATCACAACTACAGCAGCTGCTGCCTTGTTGTTGCCTATGAATGTCCTTCAACTTTACATGGAATCTTTGTGGAAAAGTAACACTTCCGCTTGGAATGACATAAAAAATAGTTAAAAGGGATAAATAGCAAAGTCATACTTTAAAGTTAATGTTAAAATTATGACAAGAAAGACTGTTTTTGTGATACATTTATTTTGATTTCTTGAAGGCAGCATAATGAAGAACAACGTCACATAATACTGCTGAATAAAGTGTGAATTGTTTGAAACTAAAGACATGCTAACTCACCTGGGCACAGAGACAGACAACAGAAGCAGCAATGATAGACTTGTGTAGGTGGGCACTGATGACAGTTTAATCATTTACAATGTACAATGCCTGGTCAACACTAATTCTCATGGACTATACAGTTTTAGAGGGTAAAAAAAATGGTGAAAGACAGGGAAGCAGAATTTGGCAAACGCTGTGTTTGGATTCACCAAAAATTCCCTTCACTAGGAAAAAACTGAAGGAAGTTGTGGAGGCAGCACGAACATTTAAGAACATGTAGCTTGAGCTACAGATGAGTAAAAATTGATTTACTGCAGTTGATCGCTTCTTTTTTCAGTCAGCTCACCTCCCATCTGGCTATAATTTATCACGCTGCTGTCCACAGAGCACCTGCTCTGCTGTCCTTGGGGTTCCCCCTTCATAATAGGATATCTGATTGTAAATATTGAACATGTTTAATATTTATGATTTTGAAATCAGCGTGGCCCTGACAGTCTTCTGAGCAGATGGGATCAGTCTTGACACACCTCACACCACAGGAAAATCTGGCAAGATCATCTTTGGAGCCCTGACATAAATGGGAACTCGCTTTGTTTAGTCAGAAATTAAGAATTTGGGCCATGGACCTTGTGGTATGTACTGGTTCTGAATAGAGTAGAAGGGACTTTATTTTTTCTCCTGAAGATCACAGCTAAGGGGCTGATACATTTTTAAGAGTGCAGGCATTTTGGAGTTGGGGCTTTAAGACCTAACAGCTCGTTTAACAGACACACCCACATCATCCTGGAGCATATTTTACTGCCTCATTTTTCAGGATTTTGAAGCTTAGTTTTATAAGCTCAGAGATGTTTTATTTGACTGAAATTTGATTTAGGGGTTCATAACACAGTGACCTGTCATACAACAAACCTAAATACAGATTTGTTTTCACTTTACAGGGTCTTTAAGTAACTAAACACCAAAGGTTTTGGTGGCAAGTGGGAGCGAGACATCTGATTATTTTGCCTTTTTGGGGTTTATTTGCAATACATTTGGACATGATTCCATTATTTTACTGCTTCTGCCATGGGTGAGTGCATTATAAAGTTAAAGGTTAATGTTTTTCATGTAAAGTTTGTGGCTTTTTACCATAAAAGTGAAGTGATCAGTGGTGCTGTTGTAGCTCTGAGATTAACTGACATCCTGATGATGTTTTGCACATGCGGCAGGATGAGTTGTAATTTCGACAGTGATAATTTATGATCCAGAGTCTGTGCCCTGTGTTGTAGATGACTGGATACTTGGCACAGACTCTTTTTAAGCTGTTCTGATCAATCTACATGGATTGATGCAGTTTGGCAGCGGCCGGTGCTGAAAAATAGACCTCCATTATATCTCCAACCAAGCGGACCTGAGTTGCACTTTGGGGACGTGCCAGAGCTGGACTGGAGTGTGGGCAGTGGAACTGCTCTAATTGGCTGGAGATGGGGTGATTCGCTCTGCACTACGATTCACTGGCAGATCAAGCCACAGCAGTTGTATGTGGAAATTGAAGGTACATTTTCAGAGTAGCCAATCCTTCAATATCTTACTGTTTTTAATAATACTTACATTTGATTTTTTTTTCAAAATATAGAGATAGTTCAGGCTTATCAAGCTGCTTTTGTTATCTTTTAATTTCACTGGAATTGCAGCAATAGGGAGTGAAGTAATGAGGATATGACACAGTAAAAAAGGATTAATAGCTTAAACTTTTCAAAATGGATCTGCAATCTTTACATTTTACGTCTTTAAGAACAGCGTTTTTTAGTTACTTGGCTACTTTAATTCCTTGAAAAGTAGTCCCTGGCAGAGTTTTGTGTATTTCTGATGTATTCCCAGCTTATGGTGGCTCTTTGTAAAAGTCTGTCTCATCTTTAAAAAGTATTCATGCTTTAAACAGACTGCACTTTGCACAAAACTTTTATCCAAAATAAAACATCATATTCATGCTGATGAAACTTGGCTAAATGTATCCTTCCCCCATGGTACTCTGAGCTCTGAGTGATCGCTAATTAACGGCATCATAAAAATGGACATCTTGTAATTTTCTGAAACTCTCAACATGATAACACAGAGACATGTCCGAGTTAAGCCTCAGGCTGCCAATATGAACTTGTTAAGAGTGTTTGTCTCTGTGGAGCACGGCACTGCACAGGCACTTGAGCGCCATTCTTGATGTTTTTGAGAAATGTGTCACACCCTCAGCTGCTTTAATTACTTAGAAATCCCTTCTAATGTAAAAGACTTCATGTCAAGGGCTAATGCGTAATGTCAGACAGCAATGTGCTTCTCTCTTGGGGCCTTCATATCTTAATTATGTCTTCTTATGTGTTTTTCCTACATTAATGCATGTGTCTCATGTCTTTTATCTTACATTAATGCTTTTTTAACCTTATTTTTCATGCCGAATGCAAACTAATAAACGTTTGGTGTTGCAAGAGTGCAATCTGGACCTCCTGACTTCACTTCTATACTGTTACATTTTCCAGTTGCCATCCAAATTGCAAAATGAAAGCCTTCATGAAACGTGACACAAATCAACATGCAGCATTATCATCATGCTCTTTAGTGTTTTCTGTATCATTCGGTTAAGCCTAAAAAGCCTTAGGTAGACACAGAGAGGTGTCGAGTTACAGTAAAGGACTGCTTGAGCTTGCAGTGGATTAGAGTTGGACAATTTGAGTGAATCTACTGATTTTTACTCCCAGCAGAGAGAAGATCAGGGGAGGACACAGAGGAGATTAAAATAAGTTGGGGAAAGGAGTAAGGGGTGGGAATTAAGCTACTTAGTGTCCCACAGTGTTGTACATTAGCAGTTGAACTCAGTGTCAGGTTAAGGGTTATGTAATCAGGTCTACATGTTTCATTTACAGTAAGGTTTCCTCTGCTCCAAAATGTGTCACCCCCATGCTTGACAACAACTTTTATTTTCCATAAATGGACAACTCTGAATGTTCCTCTAATTTCAAGTAGAGCTAATCACTGAAGATGGCTTTTTCCAATGTGGTGGAAACTTATTTAACAGGACCAATCCAACTCTGAAATCTAAAAGTATTCTCAGGCCAAATCAAACCTCTGATCATTCAACTGTGATAAGCACTTAAAATATAGATTAGATATTTCTCAGTTTAATTTAATTTCATGGACAAATTATATGGGAAAATGTCCCCAGCTATGCAGTAAAGATATACAATCCAAATATGATTTAATCAAAGTTTTTCTTACATTAATTTAAGAACAAATTGATTATGTTTATGGCTGCCAACATTAATACATTAATTATGATGTGATTAAGGTCACTGCAATGTTTTTCTGCAGCTACACTTAAAGTCTCATTTCACTGGTGCTGATTGGAAATAGCCACTCCTCCAGCCTTTAAATCTCCGCTGCTGCAGTCTGCTCTCCCGTTCACTTGCCGCCTCCAAAGAAGCTACCAGCCCTGTGTGACATGAACTTTTGTGACTTTGTCAGTTGTTTAATTTGACTTTTTAGACTTTGAAATTAGATTTGGTAACTTGATGCTGAGTTTGTGTTTGTTAAATTGTCAATTATTGTGGACATTTGTGTTAAACATTAAGCTCTTGGCAGCAGTGAGCAACCTTTTTTGTTGATTTGTTTGTTACTCACATAAAGCCAATTACACTACAGTTTAACCTGCTGGAGTGGGGATGAGAGGGGCCACACATTCTGTTATGTCCAGATTCCCCTAGACCAGGGACATAACAGTTGTCAAATATTCCCTTTTTTCCTTTTCAATTCATAACAAGTTAATTTTTCTGTGGTGAAGTTCATGCCTTAATCATCCTACCTGGAGTTCCGTATTTCCTTTCAAAATAAAAGCTGGTCTGTGTCTAAGCAGGAAGTCCAGGATCTTTGGCTCAATACAGTAGAAAAAAAATAAAAAATAAAAACAAACACATTTTAATGCAAGTAGACTCATTTAAATATGTGACAAAAGATAGATTGAATTTTGTCATAAATCCCCCTTTTGCAAATTGTTTTACTGCCCTTTTTTTATTCCAGTTTTCCTTATTTATGTATGAATGAAATTCATTTATTTTGATAATAGTAAGAGCTATTTAGCTATTTGAATTGAAATTTTGCATTGAAGTGTTACTGTAAGAAATGACTAGTCCTTAGCTTTTGTATATTTTGTTTGAGTAGTTACATTACGTTCAGTATTCCTAACAGTATCCAATGCCAGAGAAATCTTAATTTTTCAGTGGTGATTGGCTTTGGAGGAAGATGAATCAGGATGTAGATGTATTGACTGCTGACATTCTGATCTGTGGCCTGGGGTTGGTTGATCTTTGCTTTGTAGTGTTCTTTTTTTTAATGTTTCATGTATGTATCTCTGTGGATATGCTGCTACTTGTCTTGGCCTGGACACTCTTGTAAATGAGAACAAATGTGTTAGACCACCTGTCATAAAAACAAGAAAACATAAATATTTTAGAAATCTTTCAAAAACGTGTTTAAAGCTAAAAATGTTACTGTTATTTATTTGGCAAATAAACTGAAACAACTAAATAGTCCCTTTTCACACATAATAACCAAAAAACTTCATATTTTGTACAGCCTCCTTTGGCCTAATAACAGCTTGCATTCTTGCTGGCATTGTTTTTATGTACTTTTCCACAGTCTCTTTTGTTATTGAGTTCCAAATAGTTTCTAGCTGTTCCCACAGACTTCCTTTAGATGAAACTTTTGTGCCATCAATCTTTGAATCTACTAAATCCCAAATTTGTACAATAGGATTCAAATCCACACTTTGACTTGGCCAGTCCATCAGTTCCAGTACTCCAGATTCCTTTTTCTCGGTCAAATAGTCTCTGCACAGCTTTGAAGTATGCTTGGGGTCATTGTCTTGTTGGTATATGAATCCTCGACCAATCAGATTCAGTCCAGAAGGGATTCCATGATGCACTAAGATGTCATGGTAGACGTTCTTGTTCATGATACCTTCTATTTTCACTAATTTGCCCACGCCGTATCCACAAATGGAACCCCATACCATAATGGAATCTCCATCATGTTTCACTGTGGGTGCAAAGCGTCTGGCATCAAAACCTTCTCCAGCTTTTCTGCGGACATAAACATTACGATGCTGACCGAAGAGTTCAAACTTGGACTCGTCCATCCAGAGTACCTTCTTCCAGTCATCAACAGTCCAGTGTTTGTGCTCCCTGGCAAATCTGGCCTCAATAATGGCTTCTTAGCAGCTATTCTTCCCTTTAAGCCTTGTTCTGTCAGTCGTCTGCTTATAGTCATTCTGGAGACTTTCTCAGACTCTGATCTAGAAGCATTCATCTCTGCCTGAAGATCAGCAGTGGCCTTCCTTCTCTCTCTAGTACTTCAAATCTTGAGGTGTCTGACATCTGCTTCAGTTAACTTTGGTTTCCTGCCTCTTCCTTGGCGCATTTTTTTAAGTACCAGTCCCAGCAATTGACTCCAAAGCATACTTGACCACACTGTGAGAACACTTTATGCCTCTCCCTATATGTCTCAGAGACCATCCAGCATCATGAAGTGCTTTAATGCTGACTCTTTCATTTTCAGTGAGCTCTCCACATTTTACGATTTTGAACAGGAATCACCTTTTTATACCCAAATTTGAGCTGGCTCACTGGGCTTCTCTGAGAAGTCAGAAATGAATCAAGCATAACATTCAACCACTAAAACTAATTTTTCTCCTCAGGAATCGAGTACATAACTATAATTTGACATATTAATCAAGGAATAATAATGTGCTTTACTATTTTTTCAGTTTTTTTGTAAATCAGTACATTTGAAAATTCATGGATAACAATAATAATTATATTTTAGCATTAAAAATACCATTTGGGTTAAAGGGTTTCTACATATTGGTGTATTAACCATTGCAGAAACATAAAAAATGATTTTGGTAATTACCAGTGCTGTTAATTTAGGGCAGCTGTGGCATATACCTTACTTGTGGTGGTGGTCTAATAAATTTGTTAAGCACTGTATATTAATAAATATTGGTATAAATTCTTCTTAAAATCCATATTTTTCTTTTTAAAGAGTGGCACATACTAAACAATCTTTTTGAAATAAAAAAAGGTTTGAAGTTTGAGCTTTTTTTCTAATCCAGAGACCTGCCAACAGAGCCATTTTTACTGACTATACTAAAAGATAGTTTCAGTCCTTCCTCTGGGTTGTTTTACTGTTCTTGCAGCTGATTATTCAGCTCCTTTTTTTTTTTTTTTTTTTTTGCTTTTTTATTTTTGTTTGTTTTTGTATCTTGGCACACTCTCAATCCATTCTGTCCTGGAAGCTTCTGGGCTTGAGTCCTTAATTTTCTCATCTCTGTTCTTGGTGTAATGAAAACATCTTAACCAGATTTGTTGTTAATGCCCCTCCTCTGAGAGGTCAGTCAGTAATTAATATAATCATTGAGGTGGAGATCAATTTTTGGTTTTAGTAAAAAAAAAAAAAAACAAAACAAAAAAGAGCAGCACTGAAAAAAATGAGTGAAAATTCAAGGAGGTGGGTTTGCCAGCTTGAGATATAGGACTATGAAGTGACCAATAGTGGAAAAACAGAGTCTGAGCGGTAACCTGAGTAGCAGATCAAGGGGAAGGTTGTAGGTTGAGAGTGAGAGACTGACAGGTGAGGAGGTAGATAAGTGAGAGAGCGGGAAGGAGTGCTGGTAGAGGTTAAGCACACAGACTTACACCTGCAGTTAAAGCCTTCACCTTGCCATATTATCCCTGGCCTCACCCCCACCATGCTCACGGATGCCAAGAAATCCGATTTGCCAACTTTGGGAAGCTGTGTGTGACAGCCAATTACTGGGGAGAGGACTCCCAGTGGAGTCACCTCCTCACCTCACAGCCCAAACATCTGCCTGACAGACAGCGAAGAGGGAAGAAAGTAGATAAAAAAAGCAGAAAGAGAGAGAGAAAGGCCAGGGAGGAAGAGTAGCCCAAAAACCCAATGGTCTATCTTCTTTAAAAGTTTATCCAAGTTTGTGTCTGTCAGTTCTCTTAAATTAAATCATAAATCATTCATTTGCAGTTAACTGTGCTGGAAAATGGTGTGGGTGTTATCGTAGGCAGAATTAATTTGCATGCATTTATGTTGAAAGTTGCTTACATCCCATTTCTGATCAAGCAAAATGCGATGTTTTTATCAGAGCTCTCTCATAAACTCTATTGGATGTTTACACATTACTCTGAATGTTTTCCCAGAAATCAATGTATTTACATTTATGATCATGAAGAGGATAACTGCGGGGCATCATTAAACAACATGCAAACCAACACAAACAGCTTGTGTTCATCTTGTTTAAATGCCAGCACTGTTTGGGAAGAGATACTCTGCTGCGACAGTTTTCCTCTGCAGGAACACAATCTGATTGTCACTATTAAGATCATTAATAACACCGTATGAGAGGTTTTATATGCAAGGCTGCCAAATTGACTTCGCTACTGCTGTTAAGAGGGGATCTTTTAGCACAAAGAGCCTCAACCTGGTGGAGATTAGTTTGCAATATAATGGCTCCTGCAGTCTGTGCTTTATGCAACTGAGCAGGCTTCAGTAAATAATTGTTGCTTTTCCCTTAAAGCTGAATGAAAATCCCACCATCTATCCCAGGATTTTAAACATTTTATTACATTTAATGTCAATGTGTGTGTTGTCAGTGGGGATGCACAGATGCATCAGTTTATTGGCGAATATCAAGCCTCATGACGGACATCAGCCATCTGCAAACAATGTGGGCTTTAAAAGATTACAGTAGCAGATGTTTATTTGTTAAATCAAATCAGTTTAATCCTGGCATTTTGCACATCCAACAGTTGATTCAAAGAAGAGATTTATTATGGTGCAAGATGTGATCTGTTTTTGTGGTCATTGGCATTTCTGGAATCTTACACCAAAATGAGCAATGAGAAACACTTCAGTATCAGGCTTTGGCTTAATTGGTATCTTAAACATTGGTATCTTACCTTGCAAAGCCGGGTTATGCCAGACTGTCATCAGTCAAATCCATCTTGCAAAGCTCCAACCACAAAGTTTGTGCCGAAGTGAAAATGGTTCTGACCAATCAGCATCTTTTGACGAAGATGAGGCAGTAGCTACAGGTGGGGTTAAGTTGTACTGTAAGCTGGTAGCAATGGCCGCCACCAGTGTAGCATGACTGTGACAGACAGAATATTCATCCAATCTGAGATTTTTTATTAAGTCCTGCCCTTCCCAAGCGCTTTGTATGCGAGGTTTCCCTGATTAGTGCAAAATAAACCCATGCAATGGATATATGAAACAGTCTAGCTGGTGTAATTAGTATCAACATTTGCTCTGATTTTCTCATAGTCAGTTTGTAAAAAAGTATTCCATGAAAACAGTTCTTATATATAAAAGGTCTTAATAACAAAAATATATTGTTATAGCATGTTCAAACCACATGAAAGTCCACAGACTGTATATTACATGGACATAGTCTCAGCGACATCAGTGATGATGATACCCATTTTCTGCTAATCAGGAAGCAGGCGAGCAGGTGGAGTTAAAGGCCGGCTCAGACGACACGAATTCAGCCAGATTTAAGCCCGACTGCGACGTCCCATCTCGTCGTCAAAACTCGGGCCTGATTTTGAGAGCTGGGAATGACAAACGGTCTTGTAGTGTGACATAATTCACGACGTGTCCAAGACTCCTTACGATTCCTCACAACCAGGATTCTACAAGACTAGCATGTCAGAATTTTTTGTACATCGTCGTCTAGTTTGACCACCTAACCTGACATTAACAACATGAATCCTGACGTCTAACAACAGGAGAACATTTGCTCCTTATCTCTGCGTCATCATTTCCTAGATTTACCACTTTTATCCCCTTTATTCCCTAAAACTAATGTGTAAGTTTTATTTTATTTTATTTACATCATCACATGCATACCTTAAGCTCTATCTGAAGGAGAGCCAGTCCATATTGTCCTCCTCTTGATACATCCACTTATTATCTATAATCCAATTCACAGTTGTTTTCTTATTTTCCTTTCTATGAGCAAAAGACCATTACAACCACACGGAGCGCTTCTGTTGCAGAGTGGTTGACACCCTTTGACCCGCCCCCCGACAACCTGTGATCTCGCACTCAGTCGCGGAGACAGTGGTGGCGTCAGCATACGCTGAGCGGTCTGGACCACTCTTGTATTGTGGCCAGGCTGTCGGCCAAGACGGAACTAGATTTTGGTCGCATAGTCTGACATGATGCCATCATGAACGACCAAAAGAATCGTGTAGTCTGAGCCGGCCTTTAGTTGGCCTCCTCTAGCTTGTCACCTAGTGACCATACTCTACTGTTGAAACAGAAATTAAGTCAATCAGTAAAGGGGTTTGTAGCGTGCCATAATCAATAATGTGTCCAAGATTCCCTGTGACCACAATTCACCAAGATTGGCATTTCAGAATTATCTTGCCCCTTTTATCTAGTTTGACACCCTGACCTGACTTCAACCTACATATCGACCTTTTTATCCATTTTAAACACATATACTGGCAATGAGTGCCGTGTCTGTGTGTGGTAAAAATCCTGAATGTTTGTGGAGTGGCAGTATGAGTGAATGTATGGCAGCATTTTTATATTTTTATATCTGTCAGGGACCAAGCTATTAGGCACAAGGATGAAGGTGTAAAAAGTGGCAAATTGATTCAAATAAGTTTCAGTTATTAACATAAGGAGTCAAATTAACAGTGGAAATAGAAAATAAGTAAAAAACAACAACAACAAAAAAAAAAAAAAACTACAAAAACCGGGCAAAAAAATCAAAATAAGGACAACTAAGCAAACAAAACTAAAGCTTCAACTTAAGAAGACATAACTATCTGACTATAGCTGACACAAGAAGGGGTTATATAGACACATTGGACTAGTCCAACATAAGCACTTTACTGAACACAAATTAAACATGACTTATTTTAACAGAAACCAACCAAGACAGAAATAAAATATTAACAAATACAAGATTAATCTTAAGTTAGAGAAAGTCCAAAACTAAAGAAAGGCTTTCATAAGCAAATCATGAGTCCAAGTTTCCCCTCCTCCAATGCATTGCTGGCAGCCTCCACTTCCTGTGGGCAGGGCTTAAGACACTATCTTGAGCAGTCAGCAGGTCTTTTGCCAGGTGATCTTAATGAACAGAACAAAGAAAAGGTGAAGTATTACCAGAAATTGCACCATTTAGTGTGAGAGAATGTCAACAAAATTGTGTGCACAGCAGCTGATGTGGCTGCCACAATGTTTTAAAATGACCTTGGTACTTCAGAGTACGTGAATTTAGTTGTATAGTTTTGTATAATGACAATAAATAATCTGATCTCACTGAAATGAAGTTTAGCCCTGCTGCACCCAGATGACTGTCTGTTAATGTAATTATTCCCTGTCTTGCAGCCAATCAAGGCTCATTCTCTCTCATTTTAATTTGAAGTCCTTCTCACTGACCTCTGCTTCATTTACAAGCACTGCAACACCAAGCTGCTGCTGGAAAAGCTTCAAATTTGAGGTAATCACCCTACAGGAGATCTGCATTTCCTGGTACATGCATGTTTAAATGTCTGTAGCACTTGGCCAATGTAGCTTAATAATAATGTAATATTTAAGGGGTGTTGTAGAACTATGGGGCCTGGGTACTTTAATTGATCAGGCTAACTGCGCTGACCTGTGAGACAGAAGTTAAAATGACCTGCTTTAAACTTTTAACCCCTTTTTATCTTGGTTATAAATATTAAATAAATGGCGATGATTCTAGTTTAATGAACTGTAAACGTGACAGAAATAATTTAAATTCAAACATCAAATTTATTTTAAAAAAGCTGGACATGAAATAAAACACACATAAAATATACTTCAAAACACTCCACAGTAGGGGTACGCAGATGTTCGAGTGGTTTAAGGCAAGCCCCATAAGTGGGCGGCTCAGGTTCAAATCCAGCCTGTAGCCTTTTGCCCCATGTCTCTCCCCACTCTATCATCCCTGTTCCCCAGTCTATCCACTGTCCTCCTCAATCTAATGAAGGCCCAAAACATAAATCTTAAAAAAAATATAATAAAAAACTACATATAACTTTAAGTTCAGATTTTTTGTAATAGTCCTTTAAACCTAAAATGAAACATTGCAAGCCTGATTGGTTGCTTGTGAGCAGTGTAACCAAAAACAAACAGCCACCTCACTTGCTATACAGCAAGCAAAAGAAAATAAGTGAACCCCAAGCTCAGAGCTAACTCTGCCCACTTCAAGATTAAAAAAATAAAAACAAAGAAAAAGAAAAAGTGAGCCGTTTGGTTGTGAGAGGAGGAAGGGGAAAAGTAACCTGGCACACTAGATGGGTGTGTTTCACACATCCATCTGGAAAACCACTCATAGACAGCGATTAGGAAAGGGCAGTGCCTTTGAAAAACAACTCGGAGGGTGATTGGATGAACGCTCTGTCACATCTTATGGGCCAATCAGAGCAACAAAACACGTGAAAAATCTATTTTTTAAAGCTAATACGTCTTTGTTCTACAGGCAGAATCATACGGAGGGTCAGTCTGATGTTTGAAATCTGATGTGCACATATTTTAGTGCACATTAAGGAAACCATATGATCAACAGCTTACTGGTTCAACACTGAGCTAAAGTTTAAGTTTGAAAATAAGCAAGCTTGATCTTCAGTGCAACATCAGTTTGCCATACTTCCCACTGGTTTCTCCCCCATAACGTTGTCCCTCCGGTCTCTTCTCTCTGCTGCAAACTCACTTTTGTAGCACAGAGCAGAGTCAATAAATGAATTTAAAAAAGTGCAGGAATTGGAGGGTATAGCACAATCTGTTCAGCCACTACGCCTTCCCACCTGCAACACATTATGACAGAAAGATAAGGATGCAGGGAGAGAGGAGGAGATGAACAGGGGAGGAAAAGAAAGTCTTCACATTCCTTCAGCGGGCGAGCAGTGAAATTGAAGGAGGAAATAATACGAGGCGTGTCCAAATGCAATATCACCCTGTTTACCCTGATGTTTAAGCCCCCTTTTCCTGACTTTGGTGCTTCCTGAGAGAAGCAGGGAATAAAAAAAGGGAAGAGAGAGTGATAGGTATTGAGAGGGGAATATGTGTGGAAGCAGGCGGTGGATGGAGAGAAAATGAAAATGAGGTAGAGGGAGATGCAGGGGAAGTGAGAGAGGAGCTGGTAATAGGGATATACACAGTGTAATCTCTGACTCCAGCTATAATATTTAGCTTTGAAATGTGAGGAGAATGTGCACATCACTGTAGTAAATAGTTCTGACATGAACAAACATCCACACATGCATGGTCCAGACATGTAGATTTTTCCTTTTAGGAGACGTGTTTGCACGGCTACAGGCTCCTCTGAAAACGTATGGCACACCTGCACTTGTCCACCACACAATGGACACATAGCTGGAAAATTCTGATCTTAGGAGGAGACTTATCACTCCTCATCTAAATATAAGGCACACATCCAAGCATTCTCTGAAGTAAGAAGGAGAAAAAAAAATCAAATATTCCCCACTCGATACGGGGGAGCACACGCTGCGAGTAAAAGCAGTCTCCAGAGAATCTGTCGTTTGTGTAACCACAACTGCACTTCTTTTTATCCACCACTTCTCCCATTTCTCTCCTGAGTATAATGCACTGGATTGTGTACGTATTCACTTAAGTGCAATAACACACAAGTCCAACTGCTCACATGCACAAAGACAAACATACACGTAGTCTCCTGCTGCATTTGGAAACAGTGAAGTTAGAGAGGCCTGAGGCACCAGAATCGTTGCTTAATAACTCGCCCCGGGGCATCAACCTGGCGGCACAGCTACTAAACACACAAACACACACAGACAAGGTGTCTGACCATCAGTCTGCTACTTGTCTCTTAACAAAAATGATATCTTGATACAAAGCAGGTGGAGATGCACCAACCATAATTTCTATGGTGGATTTGCAACTTTTTCAAGGTCAAACCTGCTCATTATTATTTAGACCAATTTTAAAATTCTTTAATTGAAAAAAACTGATATTTAAGTATTTTTGAAGTTGGGCCATATGAGGTATGTAGCAGTAGAAATGACATTAGCCTCCAGTGATTTCAGTGAGCATTGGTCCTTTAAAAAGGACTCGATGGTTGTACCCTCTAGGACGCTAGGCCAGGGGTTCTCAACCTTTTCAGCCTTCAACCCCCAAAATAGAGGCCAGAGCCTGGAGGCCCCCACTATACCTGAAGGTGGTAGACCAAAGTGATGCACATTCAAGAATAGTCATGTGCAGACAAGGCCATACATGAGGGGGGCAAAAGGGGGAGAGTTTTTTGGGGCCCGGCCATACTGGGGGCCCATGGAGTCATTATAAAGTTATGCTGTGATATCTATACTTTTTTTTCCCTGAATAACGGCTCATTTCAAAGCAACAAAAATTGTTTCATTTGGGCCATATTATATATCTATCATAAAAATGTAAGTCCTTTTTCTTAAGGCCGGCTCAGACTACATGATTTGTTTGGTTGTTCACGATGGCACCATGTCAGACAATGAGACCAAAATCTTGTCCTGTCTTGGCCGACAGTCTGGCCACAATACAAGAGTGATCCTGACTGCTCACCATATGCTGACGTCACCACTGTCTCCGTGACTGAGTGCCAGATCACAGGTTGTCGGGGGGCGGGTCAAAGAGTGTCAATCACTCTGCAACAGAAGCGCTCTGTGTGATTGTAGTGGTTTTTTGCTCAAAAAAAAGGAACATAAGAAACAATTATGGATTAGATTATGGATAATGGAAGTATGGATATATCAGGAGGAGGACAATATGGACTGGCTCTCCTTTAGTTAGAACTTAAGGTATGCATGTGATAATGTGAATAAAATAAAATTCACATAATTTTAGAAAATAAGAGGGGTTATAAAGTTGTAAATCTTGTAAATGATGATGCAAAGATAAGGAACCAACACTGCTGTTGGTAGATGTCAGGATTCATGCCTTTGACGTCAGGTCAGAGTGTCAAACTATACGACAATGTAAGAAAAATTCTGACATGCTAGTCTTGTTGATGGTCGTGGGGAGTCTTGGACGCGTCATTTATTGTGTCACACTACAAGACCGGTTGTCGTCCCTGACACTCAAAATTGGGCGGGGGTTTTGACCATGAGCCTTGACGTTGCAGTAGGGCTAAAATCTGGCCAAATTCATGTAGTCTGAGCCGACCTTTAAACAGAATAAAAACATATTGAAAGTGGTGAAATTTAGATAAAAGTGGTAAAAATGGGTTAAAACGGCAAAAACGGAACGTTAAAAATGGTAAGGGGTCAACAGTGGAAATGATAGTTTAAAAGTGGCAGAATCTGTTAGAAAAGTGGTGAAATTAGATTTAAAAAAATTGCATAAATGGGTTTAAAGAGGCAAAAATAGGTGGAAAATGTGGTGAAATGGGATTGAAAAACTGGGGAAATCTGATCTAAACTGGCAAAAAATGTCTTAGCTGAGGCAGAGAAAAGGCAGATAGTGAAGGAAAAAAAACTGGTGTGAAAACTGATGAATAAGGGTTAAAACTGGCAATAATTGGTCAACAGAGGCAACAATAGGTGGAAAGAGGCAAAAATTTGTTTTGAAGTGGCAGAAACAGGAACAAATGTGGCAAAATTATGTTAAAAGTGGCAAAGAATGATGGAAAAAGTGATGAAAACAGATTTAAATTGATTTAAAGTGGCAAAAATGGGTAAAAAAAGGCAAAATGGGAACAGACTGCACAAAATTGATGAAAAGTGGCAAACAGTGGCAAAATTAGGTGGAAAAAGTGGTTAAAAAGAAGCTCAAATAAACACTTTTAACATTTGAACCCAAAGAATGGGAGGGCCCAGTCTCTGGTTTGTCAGGGGCCCAGCCAAATCCGTTAGCTAACTGTGTGCAGACTTACTTTATACAGTTTTTTTAAAAATATCTTTGACTTCAGCATAAATTTCAGTAAATGGCTGTTTTATTTTACGTTTAATAAATTTAATGCATATTTTCAAAAAAACTGATTTAAAAAATACTATTTAAAATTATTTAAAATATTTGAAGTATTTTTTAAGGCATCTTGTGACCCCCTGTCAGTGTTTTGCAATCCCCAAGGGGGTCCCTACCCCCATGTTGAGAACCAGTGAGGTAGGCTACCCAGCGTAACAGCTGGGTACAGTTTCTCTGTGAAATTTAGAGAGTTTTTGGTCAGAATGGGCCACAAAACAATGTTGGCTCAAACATACACACTATTGAAAATTTTTGGCCCTTTTTCTAAGCCAGAAAGCATCTGTGTTTTTGTCAATATTTTGCAATGCAGGCTTTGGCTAGCAGTAACGTGCTCATGCATACGTCATTACAGGCTCTGTTGGTGTAATGGTCAAGCGGTTAATTACTTTTGTCCATATAGTTCAGTGGTTCTCAACCGGTCCAGCCTCAAGACCCATCAGTCTGACTTACGACAGATCGCGACCCAAGCTTCCAAAAATTTTCAACAACGCATGTTTAGTTAATGTAATATGTGACAGTTTGGAGCATGATTGGACCAAAAACACCTGATATAAAAAGGAAAAGGTAAAACTGACTCATTTTTACCTTCTTTCCCCATCATTATGTGTCAATTTTTGCCAGTTTTCCAGAGAACTTCTAAAATTATATCATTACCAGGGGAAAACTGGCCATCTATCACAAGAAAGGGAGATAATTTAGATGCAATATGGATCAAACATTAAAACAGGGCTTTATGTATTCCAGCAACATGCCAGATTTCCAACGTGCAGTGTTTGGCTGCCGAATTAAAAAGTCTTGATATCATCACCATCACTCTCACTTTTATGAGTTTGTCTGCCAATGATATGAGAGGAGCACAACTCTCCCGCTCTCAAACTACCATTATTAGCCAATCAGAAGTAGAATGGGGCGGGTCATGGAAAAATGCGTGTCAACCGAGTCCTATACTGCATAAATGCACGAGTAGAGAGACGTCACGTCGAAGGAGAGTAGGATGAAGAGTAAATTCATGAATCCTGGGGAAGGTGCCCTCCTAGTTGATGAAGGATTAAAAAAGGGCGCTGGGCGTGGATAGAAGAGATAGGAAAAGACGATAAGCCTTTTGGTAGCTGGTGTAAGAAGTTAAGAGAAGCAGGTGCTTGCTTCTGCACTTTGTGCTCGAGAAAGCTAGTATATTCAACTAGTGGGGAAAAAGTGCTACCACGTCACGAGTCAGACCCCACTCACAGAGCAGCTGTTCACGTTCTCCCACACACAACGCGGTTACCGGGAGCAACAACCACAGCTGATGTACTGACATCAATAACTGACTGTGTGTGTGACTCGAAAATACGTGTGTGCATGTTTATCGCAGAGCACGATCTGTCTTTCAAGCTCGCTCAGCCCCTGGTAATTTTTATGCAAAAATTTATGCAAAAAAGAAAAAAAAATAGCTGAAGACAAAATTGCTCTGACAAAACTTTCAATATCCAATACCCTTATAATATGTCACCTTGTGATTGTAGGTCATCTTGTAACCTGTCAAGGATGAACACAGACACATACTTCAGTCTCTAGAACACATCAAAGTTTAAGTAAATAGGATGAAAACAAAAAAGACTTAAGCTTTTAGTTGGTCCTGCCAAACGTTAAAAAAATGAATGATAAAAGGATTACAGCAGCAAATATCAGCATGAATAGAGCTCATTTGCTCCTCTGTTTGATCTGTCTCAAGGTCTAATTTCCAAATCATACTGCTCTAATCACTTTCAGGCACCAACACTTCTATGAATCTATGAAGATCATTCATTTCCGTATAATATATATATATATATATATATATATATTTTTTTTTTTTTTTTTTTTTTTTGCTTTAACCCCTGGATACATGTTAAAACAGCCTTAATAAATTGAAACATTGAGACATGAAACTGCTCTTTTGTATCTCAAACTGTGACAGGTATTCCCCCCACCTGAAAAAGTTTCAGGCACAGGATTTTTTTCTCACTTTAAGCCTTGTTAAAATTTACCCACTTTCACAGTAAAACAGAGTAAAAGAAAAGGTATCAATGTATGTCCAATAAGGCCTTCTCATTTTTTTTCAAGACACCTAGTTGCAACCCACTAAAAACTGCTCGGCGACCGATCTTTGGGTCCCAACCCACCAGTTGAGAGCCACTGATTTTGTGTACATATGGACAGTATGTATAAAGTCTGCCCTAACAAGGCCCAGATCTGGTGTTGACTGAACTGGTTTTAATGTTAATTTGAACAGAATTATTTTAATTTCAGGATTTGTTTCCATTTACAGTATGTATGGCTCAGCTGTAATCCTGAACATGTTTCCATCTTTCTCATATAAACACATTTCGTCTGGTTATATGCCGAGCACACATTTTCATCACCAAACTCCCTCTTCTGCTCCAAACTTAGTTTGATTTGGCATATTATCAGATAAACATCTGTGTCTCATTAATCAACATTTCCTTTGAAAAACAGCAGCAGATTTCATTTTACCAGTCTTGTTTTTCTGATGTTTTTGTCTGTTTCAGGGTTTATCATTACCAGATGTTTGTAATTTGTGTATTTGCTGCTTGTCAAATCAGCACCATTAAGAAAAAAGAAAACACACAACACTGCAACCCAGATTTTTCAGTTAGGATTCAAACACCCTTTTGTCCAATACAAACATTAGACTGTTGTGTGAAATAGCTCATTCTATTAGAGTATCAAGAAATACCTAGCTTATGAATAAAGGGTCTCCTATACCATAGATTGAATACCAGGTCATGGTTTAACAGTGACTGCAGTTAAACACCAGGGGCCGTCTGAAAATTGATAGCAATGGACTCCGTATCTGTACTTTGCATACTGTTGCTTGCACAATAGTTCATGCAGGTCCAATCTTTGCACATCTATTCTTTGAGTTTGTTCTTTTCTTTTGTTTTTTCATTATCCAAGGCTCTTCACCTTAAGAACAAGTCTTCATAATCCTTTAGATTTCTTTCCCTTGATGAGAAACAAAGAGGAGAAATTCCATAAACCTCTCACGGCTCTCAGGTTTCCTTTTTGGCATTTCTTTTGTTGTCCCTCTTAAAATAAATTGTGTTTCTCTTCACTTCTCTATGTAGAGTCCCTGCTTGTCAACAGCCTCCTTCAACTTATCCGGGTATTTTTTTTAGGAAAGCATGGTATAAGGAAGTTTTTTCTATGAAACTACACAAAGATTTTCTTTCAATTTTTAGTTGTGAATTTACGTGTTTTGCAGTGTTTTGATTCTAGAATCAAAACAATGCAAACAAATGTTTTTATGATGTGAACTTTATAGTTGTTTTGACTAGTGCAGCACTGCTACCTAGCATAGTCTGAAGCCTGTTTTTTAAAGTGCAACACTGTAATATAAAACGAAATTTGCAAGCGTGCATGCCCAAAATGACTTACTGAAGCCCAATGATGCCTAAGTGACACGACAGCATTAGTTTTTTTGAGGAGTTCCTGGTGTGCACAGAACAATCTGGAGAGAGTGGAGATGGTTGTTGATTTTAGGAAGGGGACGCCCCAGCTTCCACTGTGGAGTCTATCTGCCTCCTGAGGATCCTCATCACCTTGTAGCACTTGAACTTGTAGAGATAAGAAATGGGTGATCTGCAGTACTGCTGTCAAAAACTAAAACTCTTCGAAAGACATGTTCTCAACGATGAATAAATATAATTTTACATAGTTCACATATGACAATACCTAAAGTGTCAATGTTATGAAAGATGTTCCAGATTTAGAGGTACATTTAACCCAAATCTGCCACAGCAGAGCAAAAGAGTTTCTGGGATCTATATTATCCATCCATCTGTCCATCCATTATCCATACCCCTTATCCAGTGTGGGGTCGCTGGAGCCTATCCCAGCTGTCACCAGGCAAGAAACAGGGTACACCCTGGACTTGTCGCCAGTCAATCACATATAGCGACAAACAAGCAGACACTCTCATTTATAGGCGATTCAGAGTTGAAGTTTAACATAACAAGCATGTCTTTGGACTGTGGAAGGAGGCTGGAGTATCTGGACAGAGCCACCAATGCACAGGGAGAGCATGCAAACTCCACACAGGAAGGCCTCATCAGACATAGACAAACCAGGAACCTTTTCACTGGTGCCAGCACTAACCACTGCACTAGCCAGTATATTACCATTTACAGGATGTCTAATCGTGGTATATAAAGCAACCCTTTCTAATGTACGGGCTAAAAGTCCAAAGTAATGTATGTAAGTCTGCAGTGGAGCTAGTGTGCCGTAGGGTCTTTAAAGCCAACGCTGGATTCTGTAGATGTAAATCAGAATAAAGCTGCCTTCTGTCTCTACTGTATAATCTGTACTCAAATATAACAGAAGAAATACAGATAGAGAGAGAGGATGGGCCATTTCTCTATTACACAAATTGCCAGAAAATGAGCCATCAGGATGAATTCATCTCCTTAATAAGAGAGACCACCATTCCTATCATTGTCAGAATCCTTCAGTTTAAAATGAGCAGTAAGTGGGTCTCCATCTGCCAGCCTCTTCTGGGCTCAATTCAATGAACTCCATTAAGCCTTGGGGACAGTTCTTGGCTGATCGGGGCAACCAAATTAATCCTTAAAAAAAAAAAAGAACAAACCAAGGAAAATAATACATTCAGAAGTGAATGGAGGAAATATGAGATCAAAATGAACATTTGGATGACCATATGCACCTGTTTAAGAGCATTAACCCTCTGATGCACCTCAAGTAAATACTTTTAGTCTGATCATCACCTGCAGCTGGGATTTTCAGGTTGTGGAATTATTTCTTTTTAGAGAATGTGTTCAGATTTAGATGAGTGTTTTTCTTGTTATTCTGGGAATAATTTACTCCTCAGATTACAGGGCACCTTAGAGTTCATTTGTTAAAAGTTTGTTTTGTGTAATACTGTAACAATAGCAGTGGCCCCATGTGTGGTTGTTACATTTTTTTCTTCCCCACAAAGTGTTTTCAGCAGTCCATATTTACAATCATATCTATTTCATTAAAAGCTTCTATTGACAACAGAATTAGTATCAAGTTGTGACTAATAAACAAGTGTAGCCAGTGCTGAAATGAGCTATACACATGTCAAAGTGTACTGACTTTCAGCACCATGGCCAGCTCCATGTGCATTATTATTATTATTATTATTATTATTGCAGCATATTCTCCAAATTGGAAAATGTCCAGTCTCTAAAGTATCAGATTGTGGATTTGGTTTACCTTTTGAGTCTTTGGCATTGATTATTACTCTGTGTGTGTGGGTGTGGGGGTGTGTGTGTGTGTGTGTGTGTAATTATGCAGTCATGTTAGTTTGTCTCTGGTGAAGTGAAGATTCTTGACTGAAGTTTGGATGCTTGTCTCTCCATCTTGTCAGTTAGGACTCTGAGTTTTCTTTCCCTTTTCTGCTGGGCTCTGTAATTGTTGTGTCTACTGTGATCTTGTTTTCCTTGATTTTTTAAAAAAAGCCCTTTAAAAAATTGTTTTGCCCCTCATACATCACCGACTGCCTTAAGGTTTGTGTCCTAATGCCTGCCTTTATTTTAGATGTACCCAAAGTGTTGCACAAAATATGTGGTGAGGCAGCTTTGGTTTTATGGCCCTTAACAGTGGAACAGCATCTTTCTTGACCTCAGGACAGCAGACTTACCTGCATTTTTAAAAAAGAAACTCAAGAACTATCTTTTAAAGTGATTTTTAATTAAGTTTTTATTATGCTTTCTTTAATTCCATCCTATTATTTGTATTTATGACACTGATTTTTGTGTGCTTTTGTTGTCTTTGTTTTTAACTAATCTAATTATTTATTAGTTGAGGAAATTAACACTATATCCACATATAGCTAGTGCAAATTCTGTGTGTAGGTTAAGCAGGAAGGCGGTCTCATCTCCGTTCATACTTCTATTCAATGATAATTATTCATTCACTTGTCTCTCTTTCCTTGCTCAGTTTTCTGAGATCCAATATTCCTGTTGCTGTCATATTTTAAAATCACCTTCCCTCTGCTCTGCAGTCAGTTGTTTTAGTGTGACAGCTGAAACCTTCCTCCACCCCAGCCACCTCCATTACAGTCCAGCTCCTCTGGGCCATCCTGATTCTCTCCATTGCCACATCCAAACCATCCCATCAGTGTTTGGGTGAAGCTCCTCAGATGTCTGCTTCTTGTTTTTAACGTTCACCTTCACCACCACCAGTAGACTCCATAGGGGGGTATCCTATCCAGTTGTCAACCTCACTTCCCCTTCATCATTGTGATGTATATCCACTAAAAACATTTGACATTTCTAAACATAAAAAAAAAAAAAAATCTTGTTAATTTGCTTTAACTCATTCCTTATTGAACTCAGGATGTTTTTTTGATGGATCTGGCTCATCGTGTGCAATCAGTGAAGTCAAATGCATAACATTTGGGTAATACCAGTTTAATGCTGGAGAGCAGTGTTACCTAAATCCTCATATGGAGAAGAGAGTTCTTAATTTGCATTGGAAGTCAACTGGGAGACTCTGTGACAAAAATCAGTGACATGTAATATGCATATGTAAGACAAGAGGAGGCTCTACTCCCAACCATTTCAATTCACACAATCAAAATAACAAAGACACAAGAAAGCACAATTGTATCAAAATCAGCAATTGCCTAAATTATTATTTAAACATCAATATCATCTCTGATTTTCACATTTGGTTCATTTCTATTTGAAAACACCACAACATTCATGAAATCACACACAGATGCAAACACCCATCCGCTGCAGAGCAGAGTGAGCACAAGCCAAGGGTTTCTTAAGAGGAGAGAGAGAGAGATGAAGATGATGAGGGGCTGCTTGAAAAAATACAAGACTTTCACAGACGATCCCATGATACTTTGAGAAAACCCGAGTCCGTGCTTGCTTTCATTTCACACACAAAGACAGAGACAGTAGACAAAAAGTTGAGCAAACTTTGCTGAAAGCCTAAGGCATAAGACGGGAAAACTACACTGCTGCGGCTCCAGCGACTGAACTTTTCATACGAGGACAGACGAGAAATTAGATTTCTTCTCTATATTTGAGTAGAACTAAATCAAATACCAAATTACTTGTGCAATGCATGTGCTTTGAAGTTATGCAAGTCTTGGAGCAGAGAACTGACTTCATGAGATGCTTGAAGCGCATAAGGATGGAGGATGGAGCACTATTGGGATGATCCAATTTTAATTGTGCAAAACATGAAATCAACACCTTCAGAAGGAGAATATTTGTAAGATAGTGATTATTTTTTTCACAAATTGTATTTTATCTGTGTAATAGACACCAACTTTTACAAATACAAGACTTCAAATTAAAACTAAAGCACTGAAAATGCAGCACAACAAACAGAACTTGCCGATACATGTAAATTAATATTAAGAGGCTAAAACCCACCTGTCTTTGGTAGAATTGAGCCAAAAATTCATCTCCAAAGTTTAACACTGACACCAAAGTGTCCCACTTGTCCTCAAAGTTGATTAAAGTTGTTGTAAAACTCTTGCCAAAAATATTTTCTTTCTCATTTACACCCCCTCCTCATTTCCATGCAACAATCCTTACAGACTTATAGCGGAATTAATTAATCCTCAGTGAAGATGTGCTGACAGGAGCTCAGCCTTCCCTTACACTCTAATTGTTCCAGAGAGACTGAGACTCAAACCGATGCTCATGTTGAAGGCTGCTTGAGTTTGTGTTGGTGGGTTGGTCCCTCTTGACGGCCGTTTGCTCGTCTCATTCTTGCTGTGATCCTTTGTTCCAGTTTGCTGCCAGCTAGTCCTCAGCTTCTGGGCTCATGTAGGAACATTTAGGATGTGTAAATGGAAAGAGGAATGGTTCTCATTATAATGATATTTTATACTTGAACTTAAAGAGAAGTGGCAGCACATGCATCTCAACTGGCTGTCAGGTGTTGTTTTAAAGACAGCTTTAAATTAAGGACACTTAAGCTCCTATTTACTGTTTCTTTGCTTTGGTGGATTTGGGACCATCCATAATCTGATACATTATTTCTAAAAACATTTTTTTAAATGTCTAAAAGCAGAGTTAAAAAAGAGGGAATGCTCTCAATGGTTTTATGAGATTTTATGATATCTACTAATAGAAGCTTCAAACAAGTAAAATCAGTTTCTCAATCTGTAGTGTCAGGTTAGGCGAGTGTAAGGAGCAACTGTTTAAAGCTGCTTCTCTGTCTTTATTTAATGCCACAATGTGCTTCTTTGAATCATAATTGGCTAGAAAGAAATGAGTCAGGATTCGAAACACACACTTAAACATGTTTAAGCCATTATTATAAAGCCCCAGTCTGGTCGACTGAGATGTTCTACAACATGAGCACACCTGTATGCTGCTTGTATTATACACAATAAATTTTGAGATGAAAAAACACATTTTGCTGATTACAATTGGACCAAAAGAGCTAAACTGGGTTGAGATTACTTTGAGAAGCAATTAGTGATGACTGTTCACTGTTTTTACAATCAGGCTAAGAGTATTGTGGTAGCAACACAGTAGCCATTAGCACAGCTACAGGGGCAACAGCACTTTCTGTTGCATTCTAATTGTAGCTGGTTAGTTGCTCCAATCCATAGCCTTTATAAATAATAAAGGGCCAAACTGAGGTCCTCAACAGGCCCATGCATGAGCCACCAGTTGAAATGTCTAAACATCTTAGTCTGATTGTAACTGTAAACAAACAGTATGTCAGTTTTTCCCCCATAAGTATACCTATTTCTTCCCTCTCACGTCAAACTCTCCACTTACTAATGACCTTTTGAAAGTGCATGCACGTCTTTGCAGGAGGAGGAGTGTGGAGCTGTCAGGATGTGAGGCACCATGTTGACGCACAATCCCATAAAAACAAAAGGACTCAGACTTCATTGTTCTTCCTTTCCAGCATTAGCCCCGATCTATTGTGACTGCACGTCTATATGCAGATGCAGCCTAGCTTGTGATGGCTCAGACATCCTCGAAACTATACATACCACTAAAGCCTCGGCACATTTCCAGCTTGAGAACGTTTCATTTAAAATTCATCCATTCTAGCCCGGCACAAGCTCTATATCCTTAACTGAGAAAGCGATGACTGTCAAATCGTGCAGCTGAACCCGACCGTCAGCATTAAATCCATTAGACAGTGCCCCTATTGCTCTGTGCTCTCTTGTTCAGCCGTACCTGGACTCACAAGCTTGTACTGCAGTTACCTCATATATATACGTGCACACACATACACAAATATGAACACGGTCATACACACACAGTGAACATATTCAGGAGTGGCAGTTTTAAAAACCCATTTTCCCCTTGGTTAAGCAAGCAGCAACAACACTTGACTAATGGAAAACCCTGCTTCTAAATGAGGTCGGAGAAATTCTATCTTACACACACTGGTTGTTGTGAATTCTAATAAAGTCGCGTTTTCATCTCCTGTAGGCTGAATTCTTACACTATGTGACTCCCCGCCGACAAGGCAACACCAGCCAGCCACCTCTGACAAGCCTCAGGAGCTGATCTAATAAAGGCCTGCCTCTCTAAGACAAAGAAATCAAGGGGCTGCAGTCCAATTGCAGTTGATGTAAGCTTTAAGTTGAATTATCTGAACTGTAATTTGTATCCTGCAACATCTCAAATTTATTGAGTTCAACCAAACCTGATTATACTTTTGCTGGATATATTCTCACTTTTTAGACAGTCCTCAAAACTCCAGTTGGAGTTTGGCCAATTCATCACATCAGTGTAGAGACAGTTGATCACTGCAGTATGTACACACAACTTTTGTTTCATCCTGACTTTCACTAGGCAGCTTTTTAAATCGAAATTTACCGTGAAGCAGACCTGGGTCTGTCTCCTCACTCATCATTGCTGGCTGCGTTTGACCCGCCTTTAACCTTTTCACCCCAGGAATGTAAACATCCGTGCAGGAGGACTACGGGAGGAAGTTGTGGTCAAATTTAGTCATATGATTAAATTGCGTTTATATTTTTTTTAATGTGTTAGCTTTCCAGATTAATCACAAGCATTAACGTGTTTATATTAACAGGCCTAATCCTATTGTATCATATCATGTCTTACTGTATTTCTTACATGTCGTATCCTGTCATATTGTATCGTATCATATCGTATTGTGTTATGTTGTATCGACTGTGTTGTATCGTACTGTTAGGTATTCTGCTATTTCAACAAGAAACCAGACATCATAGATCATAGAAAACAACAAAATTAATTAAATAACATAATGGCATGCGATTTTATATTTCAGTGTTCCCAAGTGACCATAGCCCCACACAAGCATTGAGTAAATGCACTAGACAAAACGAGTGGATGCAGCATCATTTTCTTCAGAAGACAAAAGTAGGGTGTTTTTTAGAGCCGAGGAGGGGGTTTAAAAAGACACCATGCAGCTCCAGTAGTTTTAGATTAACTACTGACCAGGTCAGAAATTTAGGTATAGTGGCATTGATTCAGATCTACATTTTAAAAACCACATCAAACAATTACAGAGTCAGTTTGTTACCTGAAGAATATTTCAAGGATTAAAGACTAATGTCCGTGTATTAATCTTCAGTTGAGTTATCACTCTAACTGTATCTTTACTGTCTGCCTAAAAAGTCAATCAGAGCTGCCGCTGATTCAGAATGCTGCTGCTTGAGTCCTGACCAGGACAAAGAGGATAGATCATGCCACTCCAGTTCTGAGGTCATTGCACTGCCTTCCTGTCTTTCAGAGAATAGAGTTTAGTATACTTCTGTGAGCTTGTAGAGCACCAAACAGTTTAGGCCTAAAATACATCAGTGAGCTTCTCATACATTACGAACCATCCAGACTGCTCGGGTCATCTCGATAATGATCAGACTGAATAGGACAGGTTGAAAACAAGACTTGAGCATATACAGCAATGCAGCATATGGTTTTTCCAGGGGATATATCCTGCTAATGTCCCTGTTCAAAGAATGTACTTTGGAGCATAGTACCTGAGTACCCTAAGTCCACTCTCTATAACATTTATGTGACAACTATCACCATAAAGCTGGAGATGGGGGAGGATCACAATGTGTATCTTCACCATGCCTGTCACTCCCTGTACCCTTTCTCATAATTGGGCTCTATCCACTCCCACCTGTCACACTGTGGTTCCCTCTGCCACTGGCATTATCATCTTTTCTGCTGTCACTCAGTGTTTGGCCACAGTCTTGTTTCTCTTGTCCCTTAATGTCTGTCTCACTGGTTCTGCAGCATAACATGGCTCAGTGGAAGTAAGAGTCATGTCTTTGTCGAGCTTGTCGGCATCAAACAGCAGCGGTGTTGAACTGACATTGACCCTACTATGGTGTTCCCTTTCAAAGAAAATACTCATTGAAGTTTGCAAATTCTCTTTTTGAACTTTAATGGATTTGATGGTGAAACAGACATATGGAGTGAAAGAAAGCAACAGCAAAAGTAAACCGACAGCTACCAGATTTAGACCAATCTGCTTCAAATTGCAGTATACCATACATGACAGAGTGCTGCAGCGCAGGTTACAGTGAACAGGAGAGATTGTGAAAATGATGTGAGTTGACACAGAGTTGGTGACCAATTTATGGGTCTGTCAAAGTTTTGGCAACCTAAGGACACCACAAAATCAGATGCAATGGACAGCTGACAGCAATTATATTGTATGATTTAAACAGAGTGGCGATGTCACAAAATCACTGAAGGAGATAAGTGCAGGATGACTTGTGACACCTCACCATGTTTAGATATATCTAAAACATGCAAAGGCAAAAGGGATAAATTGCAATATTTTGGTCTAGTTTAATCTGAGATCTTTTGTACCATTTGTATGGGTTTAAAGCATAGCACAAAAAGTAAGGACATTTGTGTTTGGTAGATTATCTCTGGGTTGTAGCAATGTGTCTTTAACTGTTGGAAAGCCTGTTTATGTCCTTTTTAATGATGCTGCTGCATTTGTAAGGAACATGCATTTGTGGGATGAGCAGCAGAGCTGAATATGTGGGTTGAGGTCAGGACTGCTGACAGGCCATTCCATCCTCTCCACTCCCAAGTTCTGGAGGTAGTCTGATGAATCCCGCTCTGTTAGGGTGAGTGTTGTCATCTTGGAGAATAGAGTTCAGTCTCAGACTGTGGAGATATGGATAGTCACTGGTTGCAGAATCTGAACTCGATATCATTCTGCAATGAGGTTGCGTCCAATTATGACAAGCCTCATTTTTCCAGGGAGGGAGATGCTGCCCCACACCATCACACCACCTCTACCAAAAGATGTTACTCTATCAGTGCAGCAATCAGCAGAATCTGGATTCATCACTGAAAATAACATTCCTCCACATGTTCAGGTTCCAGTGCATGGAACACACAGGAACTCTGGGGTTAGAGTGACCATTAGGTTCTTGGTCACCTCCTTTACTAAGGCCCTTTTTCCCCAATTGCTCAGTTTGTCCTTGGAGGAGTCCTGGTTGTGCCAAACCTCCTCCATTTGAGAATTATGGAGGCCACTGTGTGCTTGAGAGCCTTCAGTGCAGCAGATAGGTTTTAGTCTTCCCCAGATCTGTGCCTGATTTCAGTCCTGTCTGAACTCTGCAAGCAGTTCTTTGTTTTTTGCTCTGATATGCATTATCAGCTGTGAGGCTTTCTATAGAGAGATGTTTGCATTTCCAAATCATGTCCAATCAATTTTATTTACCACAGGTGGATTACAAGGTGTGAAAACATCCCAGCAAAGATTGGGAGAAATAGAAGGCACCTGGTTTGGGTGGGCAACAGTTTTCTCTGTCTCCAGCAGCTGAGTTATCAATGCAGGAAATATTTTAATATTAAATAATTCAATTGTTTGGACCTGATTGAGGTTCTTGAAAACAATTCTCTTCTTCTCCAAAAGGCTTCCTCAGTTTTTAAGTGACTGGGAGCCAGAAATAAAGCCTCATATCAGACTCTAATTTGTGCAAGGACGATAGCGGGGCATGCAGGTGAACTGCAGCGCAGCTGTGCAACCCAGGTGAAATCCCTGGTTAGCCCAGTACCACAATCTCTCTGCTTTGGCAGACCGTTTGCGCACTCTTATGAGGACGTGAAGAGCATGTGAAACAGCACCGTGTTGGGCTGTAGGCACCATCTTTAAAAGAATGTCTTTGGTTTGCTCAACTAGCTACGTAGCACTTCTTTTATATGATGAAGAAGACAAGAAATAAAGCAATTGATTAGAATCTAGAAAAATATCGCAAAATGTCCCACTGCAACTTTCAAATTGCAGGAGCTGCAATATTTCTTTGACCTGAAATGTTTCAAAGTCATTTTTCTAGAATAGTATGCAATAAATCCTATTTTTTCCTTTTAAAAATAAGAAAGGCATAACATAATCATTCTCTTAAATACAGCTGTTCATATCAAATTTGCACTGAGTCAAAATAATTACAATTAGATATTTTTTCAAGATTGTTCAGCCCTAGTTTAATCTACTGAATATGGTGTTCCTTATAATATAGGATGAGTTATGACTTGTTTGTTAAAGAGCACATAAGATGAGTAACTTCAGAAATATTGCATATTAAATTGCAATAGTGGAGAAAAAAGTCACAATTACATTATTTTGCTCAATTGCAAAGAGAAATAGAAGGCACCTGGTTTGGATGGGCCCATTGAACTAACTATACAGCACTGCTATCAATGCCAGGACCTGCAACTTTTTTCTGTTCACTGACTGGATCCAGAACCAGGATGCTGTCAGCCAGAAGCCCAGCTGATCAATGTGCACATGGTATTATTAAATGACTTCTGGGGAGAGCCCGTTCACAGTCTTTTAGGGGCCCAGCCCTTTCTGTGGACAGGCCTTTTAGTAATGGACTGTTAAATAACTTCCCTTCTTCACAAACAATAATGAAAGAAACATTTGGTGGTGAAAGCTCCCTCAATACAATTACACTATAATGCTCAAATTCCCCTGAACAATGACTCACATTTGGGGATTTGCTGATCTAAAAGTATCTCTTGTTATTTCAGTAAAGAAAAGGCTTTTTGGGTGAATTTACAAATGTAATGAAGTTAACATCTGTTCATGAAAAAAACTCCTTCACATTCAGTATTGCAGTGCACAGTCTCTACACTACAGTGGATTCAATACAGTGTAAAGCAACTGACATGATTAAGCAGCCAGGCAAGGTAGGGAGAGCTATACAAGGAAGAAGGAAAAAAACCTTCTGACAGTTAACTCATTATCTATGTCGTTATCCTCCAGGAGCCAGCTCCTTCCCCCTCTCTCTTTCTGTCTCTCTATCTGTCAGTGGAAGGATAAAATCCCTCTCTCATGAAGGCTTAACAGAGATTATCCTGCTGTCCCAAGGGAGGTTGGAAAGGGGTGCTGAGATGCCACATTACAGATGTAGCAGAGGTTATAGTAAATGTAATTGGCCTCAGGTTGAGCAGGAGGGGCACAAAAAAAGGAGACGCTTATGAGGTAAAAGAATCCTACCATTTTTCCCCAGGCATCAACTTACCCTCCTTGTCCGGATTCCTTCCTTTTTCTGCCTCTGCTATCACTGTGCGTGCAACTTGCCTACCTTTTTCTTTTTTTCACATTTTTATGCAAAAGGAACAAGTCGACTACAAAAAGAATAGTGATTCACTCATCCAAGGTAGGAAATGCAAATGAAATGCATGTTACCAAGCCTCGAAAATGTGAGAAGCAAAGCTTTCTCAAGAGGCTATGATGCCTGTCTTAAAAATAAAATGTCAAAATAATACTGCAAGTAGCCAACATGTAGGCAGTATTTTTTCAAATCACAGCCACCATAGATGGCATCATTTATGCTGCAGCTTTAATAAGAAACTCATATTTTTGAAAAAGCCAGCTGCCTGGTGCAGGTAACATTAGACAGCTGTTTCAGTTTCATTGGTGACCATGTTAACTAGCGCCTACAGCCGAATGGAGATCTGGGTATCTCTACAGTCTGCAGTCAATTCAGTGGGGATGTTTCTCAAACTTGCGATGTAACAGGATAAACTAAAACACTGAGCTAAACAATATAACAGAAGTATAGGCTAGCTTACTTTTGGTGCAAACTGTTATGCAGCTCGTACAACCAGTCCTTTTAGTCTCCTTTAGCATCGTAATCCTCCTCTCCTTTCATGCCTCCATCCTCATGACCTGAACTCTATTGAACATCTCTGGAGAGACCTGAAAATGGCTGTCCACTGATGGTCCCCATCAACCTGACTGCACTTGAAAGGATTTTAATAGTAGAATGGCAGAAAATCTTCCAATCTAGGTGTGCAAAAGTTATTGTGTTATATTCAAAAAGACACAAGGCTGCAATTGCTGCCAAAGGTGCTTCAAGTAAGGATTGAATAAAGGGTCTGAATACTTATATCAGTGTGATAGTTCAGTTTTTTACTTTTAAATTTGCTAACATTTCTAAAATTCTGTTTTAATTTTGCCATGATGGGGTACCAAGTGTAACCTTGCAAAGCAGATGGATTCACCAGTTTCACACCGTGTTTCTCACTGGCGAATCCACCTTGCAAAGCTCCTGTCTGAACCATTTGGGCCCTGTTAGAAAGTGACAGGTCCAATCAGCATCGGAGGGTAGTACTTTCAGGCGCGGCGGAGTCATGATGCAAGCAAGCAGCGACAAGAGGCCGGTGCAACTGTGGCGGAAGACATTAGCGTGGATGCTGTTTTCTTTTCAAAAACAACAAAAGTCAAGAACTGATATGTCTATAGTCGCCATGGTTCGCGGCGTTATGCAGTTCTGTATGAAGCTATGTCACGTGATACATGTCTGATTGGCCCGTAAAGATGTGACAGAATGTTCATCCAATCCCCCTCCAATTTTTTTTCAAAGGCTCTGCCCTTTCCCAAATGCTGTTTACGAGTGGTTTGCCAGATGGAGACGGATGTGTTTCACACATCTATCTGGAGGGCCAGGTTAGTAACAAGTGTAGATTAATAAGAAAATAAAGAATTAATTGTAGCATCATTGCTGCAACATTGCAAAATTGTTAAAAGTGAAGGGAGTGTGATACTTTCTGACTGTGCTGTATAATCTTTGTGAAGTTTTCTTGACTTTCCCCTTGATGCCAACTGCATCTCTTAAAGACAGGTATGTGAAAGACTCCAAACGTGCCAGTGTTTGTTGTGTACTGTGAGTTTGGTTAGTTTATCCGAGTGTATGTTGTGTCACTCTATAGGATCAATGGTTCATTGTTTATGAGGATTATTGTCATCCTGAATCATAAATGGATGTGTGGAGACACACATTGGATATTTTTTAGTCAAGCTGAACATGCATCAGAAATTTTTCCAACTCACCCCTCAGTGGCTAATTAGGTAAAAATGGATCAATTCAAAATTGGTCTCAATGATACTTCATCTAAATTGTATCCTGCAAGGAGCTACATAGCTGCTTATCTGTTTTAAACTGACAGAAAAGGCCATGAACACATCAGGCTTTCACTTCCTAATCTACTCAGACCTACTGTAGCCACACAGCTGGCTGACAGGAAACACATGACTGTGTTTTATAAGCTTTTAATGAAAATTGAACAAGAGCAACTGACTTCTTTTTTTCATTTCCTTTTCCATTCAATCAGAAGCACTTATGCATGCCCACTGAGACACAGCACAATCTTTAATTGGCTTGTTCCATCTTATTCAAATTCATATTCTAAATATCATTTTGTTGTTTTTTCCCCTTCATCCTATTAAAGTTGTGTGTTGAAACAAACCCCTGAGACAGGACCCCTGAATGGCAATGTACCTTATCAGAAACACAACTGATGAGAGGAATACTAAAGAGGGCCTGTGAGATGAAGCAAGGCTGTGGTAAATATCTACTATCAGTGAGGTAAACTGGATTTAGACCAACCTTTTTAATGTTCACCTTTCTCTTGAACAGCATGGAAGTCAGGTATTTCACAAGGGTCAGTTATGCTACAAATGGTGATGCACAGATTATAAAATCCTGGGCTTAACCTAATACAGATGTTTGAATTATCAGTGTATAAGGGTGGACAATAAAGGAAAAATGTCAAAAATCAGAGTGAATCATAATAAGAGTGATTCGTGCTACTGACCAGAGCAGCCAAAGTTTTTCCCCATGTTTTGTATCATTGCAGGTTGTGTCTATTTAACAGTCTTCTCTGTCTCCAGCAGCTGAGTTATCAATGCAGGAAATATTTTAATATTTAATAATTCAATTGTTTGGACCTGATTGAGGTTCTTGAAGATAATTCTCTTCTTCTTCCTCAGTTTTTAAGTGACTGGGAGCCAGAAATAAAGCCTCATATCAGACTCTAATTTGTGCAAGGACGATAGCGGGGCATGCAGGTGAACTGCAGCGCAGCTGTGCAACCCAGGTGAAATCCCGGGTTAGCCCAGTACCACAATCTCTCTGCTTTGGCAGACCGTCAACAAATTCTTTTTGTTCACAATCAAAGATTGCGCACTCTTATGAGGACGTGAAGAGCATGTGAAACAGCACCGTGTTGGGCTGTAGGCACCATCTTTAAAAGAATGTCTTTGGTTTGCTCAACTAGCTACGTAGCACTTCTTTTATATGATGAAGAAGACAAGAAATAAGTCAATTGATTAGAATCTAGAAAAATATCGCAAAATGTCCCACTGCAACTTTCAAATTGCAGGAGCTGCAATATTTCTTTGACCTGAAATGTTTCAAAATACCAGTTTTATACTTTCTTTTGCAGCAGATGTTCTTATCTACATAAAATGCAATCATTCCAAAGTCATTTTTTCTAGAATAGTATGCAATAAATCCTATTTTTTTCTTAGCAAAAATAAGAAAGACATAACATAATCATCCTCTTCAATACAGCTGTTCATATCAAATTTACACTGAGTCAAAATAATTACAATTAGATATTTTTTCAAGATTGTTCAGCCCTAGTTTAATCTACTGAATATGGTGTTCCTTATAATATAGGATGAGTTATGACTTGTTTGTTAAAGAGCACATAAGATGAGTAACTTCAGACATATTGCATATTAAATTGCAATAGTGGAGAAAAAAGTCACAATTACATTATTTTGCTCAATTGCAAAGCTCTAACCTTGCAGAGCAGATGAATACGCCCGTTTCCATTTTCCTCACTGGTGAATCCATCTTGCAAAGCTCCCATCTGAACCAATTGGGTCTGGTTAGAAAGTGACAGGACCAATCAGCGTCAAGGGGCAGTACTTTCGGGCACATCACAATCGTCATGTAAAGCAGCAACAAGAGGCTGGTGCAAGTATGGTGGAAGAGATTAGTGTGGATGCTGCGAAAGTGCTAATTTTATCAGAACTTTTCTTTTTTTTTACTGGTGATAAAGTGAAAATACATAGACAAAACAGGAACAAGAAAACACAACAAACATACATGCACACAAAGAAACAAACAAAATTAATTGATAAAGAAAACAGAAATAATGATAATAATAATTTAAAAAAGGACATTATTATGGCTTTGGTGTTGGACATACTGTGGTGTGGTAAGGTGTCCTGGCTTATACTATCTAATAATTTTATCAGAACTTGACGACATTTCTTCGTTAAAAGAAGAACAAAGAACAGGACTGAGTTGTTTTCTTTTCAAAAACCACAAAAGTCGTGTACTGACATGTCTATAGTCGCCATGGTTTGCGTTATGCTGATCTCTATGGAGTTTAATCCTCGCTAGCAGTGCACCTCAGTATCGGCGACAACGTCACGTGTTTTGTTGCACTGATTGACCCGTAAAGAGGTGACAGACAGAACGTTCATCCAATTACCATTTGAGTTTTTTTCAAAGGCTCTGCCCTTTCCCAAACACTGTCTATGGAAGGTTTCCCAGATGGATGTGTGAAACAAATCCATCTGGCATGTCAGGTTAGCTAAGCTCTGGAAGACATGGTGAATGAAAAGGACCACCTGTCATATTTAAATACCTTGTTTTTGGACTGAGTGCTTACGCTTTGTGTGAGTTTAAACGCTTTAAATCCATGGAAGCTCTTAAGCAGTTCTGCAGTGGAGAGGTTCATGATCTGCAAAATCACAAGCCAGACAGCACAGATGGAGATGAAGCTGAGGGGATGCTGGTTGTGGTTTGAACAGGACAAAAAACAAAGCATTAAAAAATTGACTTAGTGTGGACAGGCAGTTAATATTTGGATTTATGGCGTTTAAAACTTAAGAAATAAGAATCTTTGATTTCAAGAGATTATAAAAATCTATCTATCTATCTATCTATCTATCTATCTATCTATCTATCTATCTATCTATCTATCTGTTTATATATATATATATATGTATATATATACAGTGCTTAACAAATTTATTAGACCACCACCCAAAGTAAGGTTTATGCCACAGCTGCCCTAAATTAACAGCATTGGTAATTACCAAAATCATTTTTTTTTATGTTTCTGCAATGGTTAATACAGCAATATATTGAAGCTCATAAACCAAAATGATATTTTTAATGCTAAAATTTAGTTATTATTGTTATCCATGAATTTTCAAATTTACTGATTTACAAAAAAAAAAACCCTGAAAAAATAGTAAAGCACATTATTATTTCTTGATTAATATGTCAAATTATAGTTATTTACTTGCATTCCTGAAGAGAAAAATGAGTTTTAGTGGTTGAATGTTATGCTTGATTCATTTCTGACTTCTCAGAGAAGCCCAGTGAGCCGGCTCAAATTTGGGTCTAAAAAGGTGAATTCAGTTTGAAATTCCATTTTCCTGTTCAAAATGGTAAAATGTGGAGAGCTCACTGAAAATGAGAGAGTCCGCATTAAAGCCCTTCATGATGCTGGATGGTCTCTGAGACAAATATGACAGGTGGTCCAATAAATTTAAGCACTGTATATATATATATATATACATATTTATATATTGTATATGGTACTTAAAAAATATGTTTTCTTTATATTGTCACACCGACTGTCAGGCTGAACATCCCTTCAAAACAAAGTCAGCAAAGGCCTGATCCCTCACTGATTCGTAAGATGTTCTTGTCAGATTATCCTGGGGTGAGTTAAGAGTGACTTTTTCCTTCTCTGGCCTTCCAATTAGAGATTGTAAATTTAAACATGTTCAATATATCCTGTTGTGTGTTGTGAGCACCGTGGACGGCTGAGCAGACATGAGCATCAAAAAGAGCAGTAGCCAATCAGGAACCAAGTCAACTGAAAAAGTAAGCAAAACAAAAAGCCATAGCAATGATAAGCATAAAGTATGATGGACAAGCAACTAGTGGAATTGTGGAAACAAACCGATTGTTAGGCAGCGTACTGTTAAAAAAATACCACAGATGGAGTGACAATTAGGTAAGCTGGACTCAAATTGCAACTTAGCCAACAACTAATCACAGTAGCTCCTTAACACTCTAGAGTCACATTTGAGCACGTGAGATTTGAGAGACGAGTACAGGCCAACACTCCAGTAGTCTGAGAACAGAATCTGTTACTGTGCAGTGTTGATCCTCTTGTTCTACGCCACACACTATAATTACAAAACTGAAAAATCAGTGATTTTTTTTGTCGCTATGTGTGGGGTCTCTCACATTGAGAAAATCAGTCAAGATTTTAAAAATCTTCAAGTGTGAGGCAGGCTTAAGCAGATTGTAGTTTATGGCCACCTGTGGAACTTTTTTCTTTTTTTATGCTTGAAATGAGGGGAAAAAAGGAACCCCAGCATCATTTTTTTTCCCAGCCTTACAATGTTTTCTTCTTTGTCACTCTTTTATGCAGCAGTCCTGTCAACTTTTAAGTGGTATTCTGTTGAGCAAAACGTGTACTCTTAACAATCCTTTAGATTGACTACAGACACTGGTTCATGCCTTAATGTTTGTCAGTAAGCAAAATTTTGCAACAAGGATGATATATGTGGATCCTGATCTTAGACCGATATATTGTTGCATCCCTGGCCTGAAAGAGTGATGGTTAACTGTGCAAAACGACTAATTCTGCAGTTATTACAGCAGTGATTATAGAGACAGCTGATGAACAATTAGAAACAACATAAACAGTGAAATATTCTCACATATTTTCAAATTAAACTTGGCATGCATAAAGTGTGAAGTGTTATCTTCAGCCAGCATTTACACTGAATAGATAAACAGCCAAATCTGTAAATGTATAAAAGCTGATCTGGGGCAACATCCCAGAGCCAGTCTTCATTATATTCTGGCTTCATGTGCTGTGTGACACGGACCACAGATGGCTTTAAACATAACAACAAGACTCGCTCATTAACAATGAAACTTAACAAACAAAAATAGCAAATCCAGCCAATTATAAAAGAAATACACGTTTGTTTGCCTGCTCCCATCAGGTTCCTGAAATGATTACACAGTTGAGCCGGGTATATCTGAGGTTTCATAGCATCCTCCAGAGTTATTGTCAGGAACTGCCTCACGCTGCAGCAGCGTCATGCAGAAGATGAATAGAGTAAAAACTGATAATGGATTCAGGAAGTACGTGGAGGCAGAATTTAATGTAAGACTGCTGTGGGGTAGAGGTGGAAAAAGAGTGATCACACTGTTAGGGTGTGACTGCTTCTGCATTCATTCAGTGCCATCCCACTCTGTGGTAGTGTGTCTGCAAGCTGAGAAGAAACAGGCCCAGCGCTGCTCTGGCATTTACCTCCGTACGGCTTTTTCTGCTTGGGATTCTGCTGCGCAGATCTCCTTGTCAGGCACTTCTGGGGTGAGGGGAGCCTTCAAAGCTAATATTCAGCCGTACACTTTAAGTGATTTCACGCAAAAAAAGGGAAGTCATTTAAGATATGATCAAAACATTAACCACACACGCCAGCTTAAAGACGTTTAGAAATCAGTCTAGCCCACAGTCTGGCCTACAAATTGCCTGCTGTGTGGACTCACGATTGACATGTTGCTAAGATACCTTGACAGGGTTGTTAAGGTGAGGGACAGGAGACCAGCGAGCACACATGAATCCTCCCAGAGGCATGAGAAAGATGTTATCAGAGCAGAAATGTCATGCTTTCACTAATGTCTCCATCAATAACTGTAAAGCAGAAGGTGTTACTACAGCTGTGGTTTGATAAGCCAAGAAAAAGGATCAAGCACTTGTCCTCTTCATGCGTTTCATCTCTATTAATTGGTTGTTACTTCTGTCACAGCTGTCAACAAATGAAGATTTAGAGAGGGCTGATGCTGATGGAAAACATTTTTAACAGGGATAAAAGCAGGTGTCAGGAAAGAGAAGAGTGGAATTGTGTGCTAATGTGGAAGAAAAAGACAGCACAATCAAAGGATCTGGTTTAAATGAGCTTAAAGGCATAAATATTTTAGCCTCCTTTATTTTTAACCGGTTTATGTGACTCGCTCTGTGCAGTCTGTGACTAGTTTGACTGAGGAGAACTTTCTTTAAAAGTTAGAAATACATAAATTTCACATTCATGAGGGACCACATTGAAGTTGTGTTGAAGAAAAAGCACAGCATCAGCTCCCTGATGGCAGGTAGGGTAGGCTTGTGCTGACAATGCATGGCTAAAACATACAAACACTCGCAGCATGTCTCCCTCACTATTTTTCCACAGGATGGCTGTAGGTATAGGTGGAGGATGCTGACTCTTAACAAGCAGGAGATATCATGTACTGTATGTTCTCATGTTCCTGCTTTTTCACTTCATATTTCACCTTTTCTTGTTCGCTGTCTCCAGCACAAACACACAATATCTATCCAGGCTATAAGTCAGCCTGCACGGCCCTCGATAGATGAGGGATACACAGGGGTGAGATGTTGCATCATGCATTTGTGGAAGGGATGCAACATACCAACAGTGTCTTTGAAAGCTGTAAGAATGCAACATAAAAATGTATGTGTGTGTGTGTGTCTTTTTTTTAGTAACTTGCATACAAATACAATATTGACTTTCTAAGTTGTTTCCAGGGACCATTAATGTGTAATTTGTGCAAGCAAGCATGCTGAAAACTTGGGTTGGTTTCTGCTGTCTCTGACACATTGTATACAGTTGTGACAGGTCCCTCCCACTTTATGAAACACCTATTGGGCTCCCCTCATTTTGACCTGGTCACAACCTGCTAACTTCTGTTTGGCCACTCTGTGCTATTTTTGAGTGCCTTTGGTCAAATCCAATCACAAACCGATAAAAATCTACACCTTGTTTTTATTGCTACCCTGTGACCCCCTTGGGGGAGAGACTGAGACGGGGTCACAAGATGCCTTAAAAAAATATATATATATTTTCAAAAAATTATTTAAAACTGTATATTAAACCTATTTTTATGAAACCATATACAGTACATAAAATAGTAAATGTAAAATAAAAACTGTGTCATTTAGTAAGATTTATGCTGAAATCAAAGTGATCAAAAAAGCTGTAAAGGTAAGTCTGCTCACAGATTTGGTTTGGCCCCTGATGAACACAGAGAGCGGGCCCCTCCCAGGTGTTATCTATTGATATGTGTGTATGATCAGTAGCATTGGTGCTAGCATCAGTTTCATTATTTTGGAGCTGAAAGTGTGTCAAACTACTGTTGGGTCCTGATGTTGGAAGTAAGTAATTGTGCAAATTTGTAACCAATTTTCCCACCAAATTCTGTCCCTATTATTTGCCACTACATCAATTTTTTTGCACAGTATGGACCCATTTTTGCCTGTAACCCACTTTTGCCACTCTACCCAAATTCTGGCAAACTCTACTACATTTTTTGCCACTTAAAACCCATTTGTGTACATTTTAAACCCCTTTCACCATGTTTCTGCCTGTTTTTGCCACTTCTAAAGCAATTCTTGCCATTTTCTACTTTTTTGCTGCTGTTTGAACCATTAATGCCACTATTATCCCCTTTTTTTAACCACTTTTTACCCCTATTTTTGCTAATTCTAACCACATTTCACATTTTGTTATGCCCATTATTGCCAGTTAAATCTACCTTATCATCCAATTTCACCAAATTTTTCACCCATTTCTGCCAATTGAAATTGGTTTTGGACACTTTTTAATCCCCTTTTACCACTGTTTGTGCCCGTTTTACTTATTTTTGCTTATTTTTGCCACTTTTGTCTACATTTCTCCAAGTTCTAACCCATTTCTGCTACTTTTAAAATCCCATTTCACCACCTTTTCCTCCAATTTCATCCCTTTATAACCAATTTTAATTCTATTTAAAAAAAAAATGGAATTTACACTTCAAGAAGGCTTTTTACTATGACACAAATGAATTTTAAAAAGATATTTGTTGCTTTGATAAGAGTAGTTATTATTTAGATTCGATATAAAATGATTATCATAGCCTAATTGTATAGTGGACTATGATTTTGCTGACATCCATGGGCCCCCAGTTTGGTTGGGTGCCAGAAAGCTTTCCCCTTTATCCCCCTTATGGGCGCCTTGTCTGCACAGGGCTTTTCTTTAGTGTTTATTGGTGTGTTCAACCACCTTCAGGTACAGTGGAGGTCCCTGGTCTCAGGCACCTTTATTGTGGGGGCTGAAAAGTTTGAGAACCCCTGCTCTAGTCCAGTGTTTCCCAAACTTTTTCTAGTATCCCACTTTTTACAAGGCACAAGCTATCATGACCCAACAACTTTGATTACCGTTTGCAATTGCTTATCAAGTCTGATTTCTAAACCGTCCTCGGCTAGTTGGTCGAGCTGATGGCCAGTGCTAGCTTGGATAATGTTAATTCCAGATTCAATCTGGTCCTGACCTGGTGCGTTCTGTTTTATACACCAGGAGGGGCCACTTTACATCCGTCACATAGGCTATGTTCCCATGCTCAGCCCCTTGGGCCATCAGTAGCTGTCTGGTCATAAAAAATTAGATTCTGCTTTCATTAGCCAAGCTTGAATCACTGTGACTTCAGCACTTTTGCCATTGAGTGGCTGGTAGGGCCTTGTTTTCTGTTTTATTTTGGCAGAGAGGGTGATAGTCTTGCTAGTTTAAGGAGTTTTATTGGGTAGATCTTTCCAGTCATGAGCTCCACATGGATGCTGCAGACTTAGTGAGCATGAACCCACCTGTAAGCTGTGATCCACCAACTTCCACTGAGAAGTGGCAGGCATTGAACAAGCTGAAGGCCTGGAAGGCACCAGTTGTATACGGGATTCAGGCTGAGATGCCCAAGGTGGGTGGTGAAACTTCCCTCATGTGGTTGCATGCTCTCATCTGCTCTGTATGGAGAACAGGCATAATCCCTACTGACTGGAGGAGGGGCACTGTTGTTCTAATCTGGAGGGGAAAGGGTGATGAGTGAGAGTGTAACAACTACAGGGGTATAACACTTCTCTTAGTGCCGGGTAACGTCCTTGAACTGACACTGCTGTACAGGTCCGTGATCCACCACTCCAACACCAGTGGCCTTAACAGCCGGGCTTTACCCTTAAGAGCTCTACAGGGGTATAACACTTCTCTTAGCACTTCAGGTTCTCACTGAGCACTTTTGGAAATTCAGTAGAAGGGTGCTTGCAGCCTGTATGGACTTCCAGAAGGAGTTCAATTCTGTGAGCAGAGATGCTCTCTGTGCTCATCCAGCTGATGTCCACCCTATATTCTGGTACAAGGAGTGCTGTAAAGTGTGGTGGCTCCACCTCTGACTTCTTCCCAGTTGATTGTGGGGCGGGGAAGGGATGCGTCTTAGGCCCTACACTCTTCAGTACCTGTATGGACAGGATAATGGGATGGGTTACCATGGCAGCAAACTGTGGAGTGTCATTTGGAGATTTGCTGATGATGCTGGGATCCTTGCAGAAACTGTAGATGTCCTTGTGGGGGCTCTTAACTTAATGAGTGAGGAGGCTGAAATGTTCAGAATGCAAAACAAAGATCCAGACAACTGAGGATGCCTTGGATGTTGCCATCGTAGCTGAATCTGTGAACGGTGAGAGTGTGGAAATTGTAGCACAATTGACCAACTTTGGCAATGTATAATCCATCAATCTGCTGACTGCGAGGCTGAGATAAACCGCAGACTTGGACTTGCACACGAGGTGATGGGCTTGCCGATGTATCTGAGCATGCAGGTGCAAGTATTTCGCTCCTTCGTCCTCCTGGTCTTACTATACTTACTACTCTTCCTATAATCTTGTGAGGCCTAGACCTTGTCTGATGGCTTGGCGGTGGCTAGTGCTAAGATCAGCAGGACGGTGGAGAGATGAGGAGGGAGGCTCAAACAGTAACATCAGTAAACTGCTCAGTATTTACACCAACAATTACCTTCTTCAACCTGTTAAATCCCCAGAATCATAGAGGGGTTCTAAAGAAGAGAAAAAAAGTTTTTCTCACTAAAGTCACCCATTTCATCATCCAAGCTGCTAATGCTACAGTGTTCTATTTTCTATCAGTCATGGTTTATGCAGATAATTCTTCACATACTGGTATCATCGTCACTTACATTATGGTTGTATCCTTAAAAAAGCTGAATGGAGCTTGCCATTGTTGGGCAATGCGAAACGTTTTTGTAAACCCTCATTGATGCTTAGGCTCCCTTTTGAGGTATCCTGAGGTATTGAATTGCTGAAGAAATCGATCCAGAGTGCTTTCACTCCATCACATATAGTAATGTTTGGTGCCATAACTCAATAAACATATCTCAAGGATGATGATACATTGCTGTATTGATGTTGTGTCCCATCCTTAGATAATGCAAAAGCAATGAGACTTAATGGAAGACAAAACCACACTTACACAATATCATCTTATTAACACTGTGCAGCACAAAGCACAAATGATATTAGCTACAAACAACCAGAGCCTCCAGGGTTGAAGAAAAAGTGGCAAACTGCTCGCTACATTTAGTATCCCTGCAAACATCTGCTTTTGCTTGTTCTTTCTCACACCTAGTTGCACTTTTTTGTACAAGCTATGTGTTTTCAATCTGGATTTGCTTTTGCCATGTCTATTTGAGTTAGTTTTGATAAGCGAGATCAACGGAAACAACACTTTTGACAACATGAGCACATCTACCAAAATGTCTCAGAATATGTCCTTTCATGTGAGAGCACGGCACAAAATCTCATTTAGTGGTACAACAGCATAGAGAGATATGATCGTTTAATCTGTATCAAAGCAGTGAAATGAAATCTGGTGATATGTGGGCTGGCCGAAATTACCATCACCTATTAATAATCAGCCATGACATGAAGATATTAGGGCTGTGACAAGACCATTTATGTCAAATCCTTTGTCTAACCCCAATTACAAGCCACATTGTCATTAATTTACTTCAGTTAAACGCCTTCTGAGATGAGAGGAGGTTTTTTTTTCTTTTTAGGAAAAGAAAAGGAACTCACAGCCTGCACCATCTCCTGGCATCATTCCATTTTCAGTCATTTAAGTTTGCTCTAATCACATTTTCCACAGGAATAACACCTGATGTACCACCTTCTTGTCGTTAATAGCTTTAAGGATTACCAGAGGATTCAAATGTTCTGGGTTCACGTTTGATCTCTTCAATAAGAAAAAAAAAAAGACTTTGGGGGTTTAAGTTCCAGGATTGAATGTTGGACTGCATCTAACATTGAATTTAAGGATGGGTATGAGTACTTTATGTGGCTGTCATTGTTCAGGTAATGTTCCCTTACTCACTTACTGCACATATGACGTTTTCAGACAACTGATTTACATTACATACAGTACTGTGTAGAACTTTTAGGTAGTTTAAGGCCAAAATTTGAGGCTGAAGACCCCATGGTCAAGTAGAGGAAAGTTCTTTTGTCTGATGACACCGAAATGTTAACCTGACACGCCAGATAGATTTGTTTCACACATCCATCTGGTAAACCTTCCATAGATGGCGTTTGGGAAAAGGCAGAGCCTTTGACAAACACTCATGGGGGGGTTTGGATGAACGTTCTGTCTGTCACATCTTTACGGGCCAATCAGAGAAACAAAACACATGACATCGTAGCCCCAAACTGAGATGCGGAGCTACCTACTTGAGTAAACTCCATAGAGAGCTGCATAACGCGAACCATGGCAACTTTAGACTTGTCAGTATACAACTTTTGTCGTATTTGAAAAGAAAACAACTCACTGCTGTTCAATGTTTTTCTTTTAGAAATGTTGTCAAGTTCTGATAAAACTTATGCTCCTGGAAAACCTCTGATAGACAGCATTTGGGAAAGGGCTGAGCCTTTAAAAAAAAAAAAAACTCAGAGGGTGATTGGATGAATGTTCTTTACGGGCCAATCAGAGCAACAAAACACGTGATGTTGTAGCTGCTACTGAGGTGCGCGTGCGCAGCTACTAAGGAATAAACTCCATAGAGAACAGCATAACTTGAACCATGGTGACTATAGACATGTCAGTACATGACTTTTGTTGTTTTGTAAAAGAAAACAACTCACTGCTGTTGATTGTTCTTCTTTTAACAAAGAAAAGTTGTCAAGTTCTGATAAAACTGTCACTATACAAGTGTCCGCGCCAATCTCTTCAGCTATAGATGCACCGGCCTCTTGTCGCTGCTTGCTTACGTCATGATTCTGCTGTGCCCAAAAATACTGCCCCTTTGCTTTGCAAGATGGATTTGTCAGTGAGGAACACGGATTCAGGCAAATCCATCTGCTTTGCAAGGTTACAAAATGTTGCTTTTTGGCAATGTTTGGTAGACACCAAACACAGCACATCACCATAAACACACCATCCCCTCTGTGAGGCACAGTGGTGGCAGCATCATGCTGTATGGATGCTTCTCAGCAGCTGTCCCTGGAAAGCTTGCAAGGGTAGAGGGTAAAATGCAACAAAATAGAGGAAAATCCTTGAGGACAATGTTAGTCAGCAAGAGAACTACAGCTTGGGAGAATATTAACAAAACTTGAGGCTAAAGTGAGGCGTAGATTTGATGAATAAGTTGCCTGAGGGGACCATCAGGCAGGAACGAGGATGGACACAACCCCATTAGGGCTCTTGATGACTTTGCATATTACCAGGGACATTGGAAAGTAATCTGTTGAAAAAAACAGTAAAGTCCACATCTTCAGGGCACAGAAAAGGGTGGATGTGGGTAGTAAGCATGGCCAAGGGAACAGTCTGGGGGGTGGGGTAGTAGGATTGCCTCAAGCCACCATTTGTGCTGCTCGGGCTCGACTTTGGCTGTTGAGCGACACACGTGTCAACATGTTCTAACCTTGACTCTCGCTGCATTGATACATTTTAAAATCAGGATAACAGGAGGCAAGCAGCTCAAGTGAATCTTTAACAGGGTGTTACTATTAATTAAACACCTTAAAACTGATACCGGTTCTGTACATCAGAAAACCTGATCTGTATCAAAAGGTGGCATATAAGTGAATTTTCTGGTTGTATTTTGTTAGTTCTACTCATAGAAACAATGAAAACGTGTAAACGAGTATTTGATGAGAATTTAATGTGACTTCAATTGAAAAAAAATGATGCTCAAGGTTTTTATTTCTTGTAGACAACCTCTCATGGCCTACCTGCATTATCCTCGGGACCCACCAGAGGGTTGTGGCCTACACTTTGAAGCACTAAACTAGTTTGTTCCTTTTTATTTCAATCACTTTGCCAAACTTATAGACTGTAAGGAAAGAACAGTGGAATACGCTTGTCAGGCAGCAGTACAGGCCATGAACTCTGCCTCCTTCAAGCTAACAGTAAGGTCAGAGGCCAAACTGCTGAATCAAAAACACATTTTCTCCACCCTATTTTTTCCTTGAAAATATGATGCAAAGGCACACACATTTGTACATGTTTTCTACATATCTGAAGCTTTTTTAAAAAATACTTTTATTTCTATACTTGTTATGGCAATGGTTGTATCCCCCTTAATTTTATATGCAAAAACATCACCCCTATTTCACCAGTACCACAATGATCGAGAGTCTCTATTACAGTGGAAATACAGAGGGATGTTAATGGCTTAATAAGCGTTTTGTTACATGAAAGATCTTGAATATAATGGACATTTTATTCAAATGTAACTATGCCAAACTAAAGCTTTCAGTAGATGTTCTATATGAGCAGAAGCCATCTCTAATGAGCATAGAGAAGTTGCACAACTAGTCAGGAAGCCTGACAGAATAGGTAATGACAAGCCACTGCAAAAATACATATTAATGCGCTTATGGCAATGCTGCTCTTCAAATGATAGAGAAAATGGAAAATTATAGCTAATTCATTTTTTTCCTACAAAAATGCATATTTATTAGACATCAGATCTACGACACATAGAAGCAGCAAAACAATGTGGCACAAAATCTCAGCCAACACCCACCTAACATCACTGCTAATCAAAACAAGAGGCACTTGAGCAGTCAAATGTCATACAATTTCTCCTCATGGACATGCAAATTTATGCAGCTCGGTACTCCAAACCTAATCTAGTCTTAAATGTAAACCTGCAGTGAAAGTACTTGACTGTGTGTTGTTGAATTATGGCATTTAGAGGAAGGATACAAACACAGAACATTGCCGTAAGTCAGTCTGGTTCTGGTATTTCCAGGGTTGTAGTGCTGTAAGGATTTCAACATAAGTGAACTGCTTCCTTGAGTAAAAAGTATTCACCCCCTTGGATGTTTTACCCTTTTTGATTTTATAAATCAATTATAGTCAACATAATTGGTCTTTTTGGCCAAACGAATAAAAAAAAACTAATGTCAAGATGAAACTATATTTCTACAAAGTAATGTCATTTAAATAAAAATATGCAATGTAAAATAAGCGACTGCAAAAATATTCAACCCCTTTAAAGTGCCTGACCTGATCTAAAAGAGGTCCATTCAATTGGTGCTAGAAGTCTGATAATTAGTGAAATGGGGATCACCTGAGTGCGGTGAATGTGTCTGGAGTGATTGTAGTGTAAAGACAATTTTGTCTGGAAGGTCCAGTCACTGGTTAAACAGGATTCCTGGCTACCATTACGCTATGAATGAGTGACTTTAACTCCTCTAAAGGAGTTACAAGCTTCAGCAGGTGAGATAGGAGAGACTCTGCATACAACTGTTGTCCAGGTTCTTCACTGAGCTTTATGGGAGAGTGGCAAAGAGAAAGCCACTGTCAAGGAAAACTCATTAAATCTTGACTAGAGTTTGCTAAAAGGCATGTCGGAGACTCCATCATCAAGTGTGAGAACATTCTTTGGTCTGATGAGACCAAAATGATGCTTTTTGGCCATCAGACAAGACACTCCATAAGCTCCATAGAGATCAGCATAACCCGAACCATGGCGACTGTAGACATGTCAGTACATGATTTTTGTCGTTTTTGAAAAGAAAACAACTCAATGCTGTTCTTTGTTCTTCTTTTAACAAAAAAAGTCTTCAAGTTCTGATTAAACTGGTGCTTTAGTAGCATCCACACTAATGTCTTCCTCTACAGATGCGCTGGCCTCTTGTTGCTGCTTGCCTATGTTAGGACTCCGCTGCGCCTGAAAGTACTACCCCTTGACACTGATTGGTCCTGTCACTTTCTCACCGTGCCCAAACGGTTCAGATGGGAGCTTTGCAAGATGGATTCGCCGGTGAGCAACACGGAAACGAGCGCATCCATCTGCTTTGCAAGGTTAGTGACCTGAAGCATACAGTGAAAGCTGCTCAGAAATGGTTTAAAGACAACAAAGTGAATGTTCTGGAGTGGTCGAGTCAAGCCCAGGCCTTAATCCAATAGATTTGTGACTAGACTTAAAAAGGACTGTTCACATCTCATCCCCTTGCAATCTGACAGAGCTTGAATGGTTTTGCAAGAAAAATGGAGTAAAACTGCAGTGTCCAGATGTGTAAACCAGATTGAGACCTATCCACACAGCTTGTTGTGATTCATCATAATACCTTTTACCTTGTTGATAAAAAATAAAACATGAGAGCTGGAGCTAGCTTACTGAAATTGCACACATGAAACTTCAGTTTAAATAACAAGTGCTATGAGGATTTGCTGGTAATGGGCAAAGAAACAGCTTAAACAATAGAGTGAAACTGTGATTTAACCCCAGATGGCTGAGTTGCATTTACTAAACTGGCTTAAGCCGAAGGGTGAGAGATTGCTGAATATCAATGCGTTCATTTTCTGCATATAGTCCACCTTCTCCATGGATTCTGCAGCTGATGAAAGGCCAGCAGAGTATGTGTGAACGATTCTTAAACAGACCACTTTGAATTACTGTAAAAGGTAAAAGGGGACCATGTTTAGCTTCTTAAGTGCTTCACACTCCATCAGACCCCATCTGGCCCCAGAAAATTGTAAGGACTTAGCTTTCTTCTTTGTCAATGGCTTCCTTAAAGCCTGGCCATGATTTAGTTTAACTGTCACTGCAGATTTAATGGGATATTATTCATGCAGCAGGACAGGCAATAAAAATCACAAGGCTTTGAAAGTGTCTGTCTGGAAAGATGGTGACATGTTTGAAGCAGAAATGAGAGGAAGCAAAAATGATGAATATGAGGGCATGTTAACTTTTCAGCAAGTTATAGGGAAGGATATTGGTTTAAATGAAGTATAAAGTTGACAGGCTTACCTGTTTCATCTGCTGAGCAGACAGCAGCTGCAAGGAGGGACATCAAATCATCTTGAAGTTCTAATTTGTTGTTTTTCTTTGTTTTTTTTGCCTTTCTGCACTGCATCCAACAAAACCTATTCTACCTTTTGCATTCAAACTGATCCATATTGGCCAAAGACAAATGTGCTAAATTAAACCACAAAGCCAGTTCTCCAGCCCCTTTCAGCTGTGCATGCTCTGAATAAGCAACAAAACTTACTGTATTTTCATCTTGGTGACCTTTGGTCTGCCATCCTCTGTCAGGACTGTGATTGGGGGTGTGGCTGCTCCCGTTTTCTCTTTATCTCTGTAGCTCTCAAGACTTGGTGCTTTAATTTATGGTCCTGCAAGACAGACTATGCAGCTATGGTGGAATTGAAAGGCCACAAGTGCCAGCAAAACTGCACAGTTGACATTATCAAGATTTTAAAATTGCACAGCACAGAAACCAATAAACAGTATGCTACCCAAAGCTTGATGACAACACAAGCAATTTGGTTGTTCTTCTACACTTTCTCTCACTGAGAATACACACAATGGGTTTTCATATCATACCACTGGGGTTGTTAAAGAGACGTCAAGATCATCCACAGTCTAGGAGACTGCTGATGAGTGTTTAAAATGTGACTATAATGGTCTGAACACTGCCTGAACTACAAAAATGCCTTATAAAATTGCATGAACTGCTCCTTTGCTGTAACACTACACAAAATTAGCAATGCATAAAGTTGTATTTTTGCAGTATATCATTGCCAAAAGAATGCATTTATTATTTACTGATGTTTGTAACCACACTCAATGCACTTCTGAGAAAATTAATGATTCATAAAGCTCTGCTGCTCAGTATTCATTCAGTGTTACACAACTTCTCGTCTTACGCTGTAGAAAAGGTCAACAGTAAGCTGCTTCAGAGTCAACATCCAACTCTACAGTCTCCTCCAGTCCCTGCTCAGACACTTTGTTTAATGTCTGCATTCACTGGTCAGAATCCTCCCAGTTAACAATGTTAAGACTCTGTTACTGCAGTGGACATGTAAAGTATGGCTGAGCCCTTTTTAATTTGCTCACTCTGGTAGTGAAGGAAACTTAAAAAGATTTATGAACTTTAAATCAAAAGTACATAACAACTACATTACTCCTACCCTATAAAGTACTGGCAGAAAGATTGTAGTTTCAGGCAAACATTACATTGTTTATTCAGAGGTAAAAGGAGCCTAAAATTTCAGCCTGTCTAAATGTGCTGTTAAGGTTTAATATCTTATTGGTAGGGCTGAAACCTTCAAGTCAGTTGGTCTATAGGTTGATTGATGAGCTTTCACCAGATCAAAAATCTCCTTGGTCAGACAGTCAGATGGAGTGAGAACCAGCCAGGGTGCACAGCTGAGTGAATGAGAGACGCAGCAGTAGAGAGGATATAGGAATGCAGGGACAGAGAAGCACACAAAGTGGTACAGAATGTTATTTTTTGATTGTTTCACAGTGGTTGCCCCAAATAATTTAGAAACAACATGTTCAATTCAACACAAAAATGCAAGCTGTTTGTTTTGAAGTGGTGCTGCAAGTGTCCAGTGGTGGACCTCGCAATCTTGGGGCCCATGGCGAAAAACAGGCACTGGGTCCCTCCACTTCAATTGTTCACCCCTTTTTAGATTCTTAGTTACACAAGATAGAGCTGCTTGTAAGATCTTTTCACCAGCCTTCAAACCGCAATTTTGTAAGGATGTCTGGGACTAAATAAAAAAGTAATCAGTTATACAAATACACTCCCTATTGACACCATAAAATTGTAATTTTCAGTTTCTATTAGGCTGACAGTCTAAGTTTGACTTTACTTTAGCAGTCTTCTAATGCTTTCAGTATTTTGTTTTTAACTGTTAAATGTTATTCAGTTTTGTCTGTGATATTTTAGCATAGAAGCTTAATGTAGCTATTACCATATGCCTAATCATATTCAAGTTTAAATTTGATGCAACACAAACCGCAAACCAGAAATGACTGTTGACACATTTGACACAGTTTGTATAGAAAAATCAAGGAGGTTTGAAAAAAGTGTATTTGGCTACTCTTAATGGTCATGTGCCATCAAAATGACATTAAAGCTTTATGAAAGCTGAGCTTGCATGTTTATTTCAGTAAAAATCCTGAAAATCAACTACAAAACACTGTTACATTTTTTTTTTTTATCTTTGGTCATGTTTAACCATCTAAAACCTCTCAAATAGTGGCAACATTACATAGCAAAAACAAGCCACAGTATTATGTGGCTATGCTTGTTTTACTCCTTCAAGTTGAAGTGACACAGACAGGGTTAACCTTCTTGAATACACCACCCCTGTCAGACATGACAAACAGAAAACCCACGACATGAACACACAATATGTCACATTGGAAATAAGCAGTGTTTTTGTTACCTCCGCCAAGGAGGTTATGTAATCTGGTGGATTTGTTAGTTAGTTTGTTTGTTAGCAACATAACTCAAAAAGTCATGGACAGATTTCCATGAAATTTTCAGGAAATGGCAGAAATGGCAGAAGGAAGACCTGATTAGATTTTAGGACTAATCCGGATCACCATCTGGATCCAGGAATTTTTTAAAGGATTCTTTACTATTGGGAGATAGGGCTAATGGCGGAGGTCTGCGCTGGTACCACTTTACACCAGGAGATGGTGGACATGAGTAACTTCAATCCCAGCAGCATTGTTTGGTGTGTTTCTATTCAAAGTTTTGGAGTTTATAGAGTTTGAAAGATGCACGCCCGGTTGAGGAGATGAGACAGAGCGTAACAGAGAGAAAGACAGTGAATTGTAGCGAGAATACTCAAATTGCTGGGAGGATTAGAGGAATATTCACCCTCTGCCATGACTTTCAGTTGTCTGGTGAAACCATGGGTGAGACTGTCAGGCAGGCATGACAGTCCACACGTAGCGAAGCCAATGCTTTGCCTCACCGTGTCTCCACCCCACCGGGGAGGGAGTAATCAGCAAATTAGATTTTGGGAATGATACAGATCACCTTCTGGATCCAGGAATGTTTTTCAAGGATTCTTCACTATTGGGAGATAGGTCTAATGGTGGAGGTCTGCGCTCTCTGATTGCTTTTCTAGGTTTTAATAATGTTTTATCTAGTTGGCGTGTTTTTGGGACTAAATTAAGTTGCTAAATGGTAACAAGGATTAATGGGATTGTACTATACTAAATGAGTTTATGTGTCTATGTATCTGTGAGCTGTTACTGCTGGACTTTGTCAGAACCTTGAGTCTCCTCTTTCTGCTTACTCACTTCATATTTTGCACTTTTAATTAGTATGTTAAGCCCTTAAAATTCCAAACAGCATAAATACCTGCTGGTTCAGGAGAAAGGGTTAATTCTGTCTTGATGGGGACCCTAGTGGTCCGGGCCCCAGGCAATTGCCTATCTTTGCCTCATAATAGAGTCCGCCTCTGCGAGTGCCACTGGAGTGCCACTGGAGTGCCCTTTATCACAGCATAATCCCATGGCCTTTTGATTCACTTGTTGCCAAATATGTGGTATTAAGTCCCTTTATCATCTTATTAAAATGTTCATGTTAGCTTTAGTGACTGTTACTGACAGATAGACCTTGATTTGTCATACTTGCATAGAAAACGGCGAAGACTGGGTGTAGAAATCCCCACAAAGTAATTAACACTTCAAACTCTGGTAATGACCTGACTTTTTCACCACATCAATAAAAGGTCTATCACTCAACCTGAAGAAAAATATAGTTTTGAGGTAACTGAAATTTGTTTGTCTGTTCGTATGTTTGATACTGTACCTTCACTTTATTTTTACAGTACAATATACTTTATTAAGTATTTCATCTTGTACCTTGGATTTTTTGTTGCTTCATTCTTTTAACAACATGTAGACAAGGCCTACACTCGTCCAGTGTTTAAAAGGAAGAAAAACGTGTGGAACAGAACGGCACGGACACCAACCCCTGCCAGTAAAAACGCTCTATTAAACAATGGTATAAGTGGGATTACAACGTGATAAGTCAGCACAACAGCACACTGACTGAGGGAATGCTCCTCTGAAGAATTTCTCTATGTGTTTATCAGAGCATTGGTAAATGAAACCAGTCTCTAAAGGCAGATCTAACAAGCACCTAGAGGCTAAAGCTAGTGGAAAGTGTCCACTAATTAATCCATTGTGGATGGCATTGTTCTCTCATATGGAGAACAAATTCTCAAATGGGTTGCCAAATATACTTTGGCGGTGTTATGTATACCTGATTGACTTGTCTATGATCAGATTTGTTTGATTCATGCCGGGTCCAAATCACACCATAAAAGCTCTTTGCACCTCCCACCCTACTTTGTGCCCAGTTAATGTGCTATAAATGGCTAAAGTGTACTTTACTTGAGGCTCTATACTGTTTAAGCAGGGCTGTGATTACGATTCATGTGGAGCAGAATCTTGAATTAGTCTTTAAACATACTTTATGTGTAGGAAAGACAACCCATAGCTTTTTGTTTGCAGTTGTGTTTTCCTTGTTAATAATTGCAGTCTGCTAGATCATGCCATGTTGATCAATTCCAATTGCAGTCTTTGTTTTTCAACCTGATTGTTTTGTTTTTGATTTTCATCTGTGGTACAAATCAGATTTCATTTTGATAGAGCCCAGTGATTTGTGTTCAGTTTTAGATTAAACTTGTAATTGAACACACGCATGGCTACAAAAATTTGACGGAGAATGTGATCAGCTGCGAAAGTTTGCAAATCATTTACACTGATGAGTTCTTGTTCTTCATAACATGACTGCTGGGGTGCCTTGAAACACAATCTGTCATACTTGCCTTTGCAGTCAATGTTTCTCTACACAAGAGACACACACACATAATACCCAGTTAAGTTTTCTCAGAGAAAAACTTTACTTATCTACGTTTTTGTCATTTGATTGCAATGTGACAACTTTAATCATCATAGATTCTTAGTTTTACCCTGCGGTGAATCCCTCTGTGTTCTGTTTCAGAAGTGACTGAATGAATCTGAGCTGTGACAGAAGTGGGCTGAAGAGTTTATGAAAATATGCAGAAAGCAAAACAAGGAATGGCAAACAGAGCAGTTACACAGGTAAGAGAAAAAATGAGAGCCTAGGGAATATGATATGTATCTTCACATAATTTAAATAGGATGATATATTCCCTGAAATATGTTCAGTAGACAACCACAAAAACCCCATTAAGACAAAATTGTGACTGCAATTGCAAGTCAATTGGTTGTGCAGGCTACAATATGCTACGATGATGCTACTATAATTATCCAGTTTCAGTCTACTACATATCCACTTGTATTTGTAATATTGCCTTTTTACTTCAGATCTGAACAGACAGAAGACAGAAGTGGGGATTGAACTGTGTGAGTCACACATAAGCAGCTGCCTAAAGCCTTCATTATCAACCATGCTGTTGACTCAAGTCTTTAAAAATAAAGCATTAAAGTGCAGCGATATTCTGATCCTGTTCATAAGTTGAGGAAAATTTAGACTTTACAGCATCATTGATGCTGGTATGGCTGATACGCTTGCCCACTATAGCAAGCCTGGCTTTTGCCGTTAGAGTTGGTATGAGTAATAAACTCCTAAAGTTTCAGTTGAGGTGGCTCTACCCTTGAAATTAGAAAAATGTCTTTAGAACGTTATGGGCAGGGCCAGGAGGAAGGGGGTGATACCCCAACTCGCCCGTCATTGCCCTTTTCAATGACAGCATTATTCAGTCTATGCTGCATTTTGAGATTTGATTGCTAGCCTTAATGCCATAAATATTAAGGGTGGACTGACCACAAGCTACCTGAGAGTTAAATGATTATACACGGTCACAAAGAAAAGCAGTCCCCAATCTTTGTCATGGCACAGACCAATTTGATATAGGACAACAATTTCATACACCTGCCATTAATGTTTGAGGGATAAATACACTGAAATAAAATTATGCAAACTTACCATAATGCTGAATCAGTGGCTGCGTGTTAAACACCTGTCTCAAGTAACCTGTAGTTTTAGTAGGACTTCCTGAATTGTCTTTTAAACGCAGTATTCTTTTTCTTGGCATTTGTAGGTTCTACATCTGAGTTTTTACCCCTTTCCAGAGAAGCTCATCAACAGCCTTTGGTTTTTACTCATCTTGGGTAGCTTGTGGGCTTCATTCTTGGGGAATCTTGTGACTGAGACAAGCATCTTGACATGTGTTAAGATGTTAAAAGGCATGGATGGATGACACAACAGAGAAGGGTCTGATCATTTTAGAAATAAACATCTTTCAGACTCTGAGAGTCGATAAAAAGGACCAAATGACCTACGGACCAGTAATGGTCCATGAGCCAGTGGTCGGAGATGACTGATGGAGAAGAAAAAAGAATGTATATTATCTGCTTTTTCTAAAATCTTGGTTAATTCACAACCTCTGGCATCAGCACTACCTTTCCCACTATCCTGTCTCAACAAAGTGTCTGATTACTTAAGCCAGCCCTAACCGCCAAACTCCTGCAGTCTACCGTTACTAGCAAATTTAACAGTGTTTTTTAAAACAAAAGATGTTTTAAATGGGGAAATGATGACATACGGCCATGTAGAAGACTTAAGCTAGAATGTTATCAACCTCACTTTAAGAAAGACATGGTTAATTCACAATCTCTGACAACAGCACTACATTTCCCACAATCCTAGAATGACACAGCGATGTCTCTAATGGGTTATGCCTGCTTTGATGTGGGGATTTAGGCAACAGATATGTCATTTAGCACCGAATCAGCAGGTAGAACGCTTTCATACAAATTCAGAAGACAGTTTCAATCTGTGGAGGGCAGTTCCTGTTCATATTTTGGCAAAAATCTTAGAACTTAAAGACTTTGCTCTTAAATGTCCAGATTTGGACCCTTACTGAACAACAGTTCTACTAAATTTCCATATACATAAGTTTACATCTGGAAAGTGGTGAGAGTTAAATTAGCCTTTAACTTCTAATTAGCCTGGTGTTTTGTCATGTTTAGCTGTAGACTACTCGTGTTGCTGCAGTATTTTACCTGTCTTTTTTTTTATTGTTTGTTTGTTTTTTTTTTGTTTTGTTTTGTTTGGCATGGCTAGCATCAGGGGCTCAAAAGTGCCTGCCCACTTTTTCTGTGGCGCTGGTTCTGGAAATAAACTTTGCTATTCAAATCCCTCATAGACATTGTGACAAATTCCTTTTACAACACTTTTAATGCATGAACCAAGCTCAACAGCTACCACTTGTGCCTATAAAACATTTGATTTGGTGCAAAACGGTGTTAAAGGCAAAGGTACAAGACTGTGTATATTTTTCTTTACATAAAGGAAGGACCTATGTATCCAACAATCCATTGTGACTTTTTGTATCCGTTGTGACAGCATGTACTGTCATGAACAATAGCCAACAGCCTTTGTTAACAGGCATGGTAGACATTTCCATGGTAACCGAAGACCCCACCAATCAGAGAAGTGCTGTGGCACCCAAGGATTATGGATATTGTAGTATTTTTTTGGCAGAGATTGCAAATATATATACTATGTTCTTCTAAAAGGAAGGTTGATATCTTGTAAACTTTTGTCTTCTACAAGAGGATATGAGCCTAACTTTGAAACTTCTGATAGTATGGCTGATATTGAGATCCACTATTGAAAAAAAAAAATGGGATTTGTGCTTCTGGAACCAAACTGTTGAGCCCTATTGCATGACTTCAGTCAAACTCCCAACTTTATTTGGGAGAAACCCATAAATATTTTTGCTTTCATACTTGCTGGCAGAAGACACTTACTCATCTATATTTGTTTGGTTTAACTTGAAGCATGTGTTGATTCATGCAATTTTGCATCTGCTGCTTATTGGCTCTTTTTGGGAACTGCCCCATAGGCTATGTCTATTTCATAACTGTCATCACAGCTTTGCAACCATATGGATTCTCCAACAGCTGTATATATATATATATCGGCAGGAGTTAATATATTGCCGTGCAGATTTTTTTGAGCAATGGCCTATTGCAGGCTTTGTGAATGGTTACTATAGGAACAGTGATGAATAGTGGGGTGCCATGAATAAGGAAAACTGTATGACAGAACCACAGGCTAGTCTATGGCCTGATTATTGAATAAAGTAAACGTGAATGCTGTTTTTTTTTAAATGCATTGGGATAAAAAAGAGTGAATCATTTAAAAATAAGACTAAATGTGATGAATAGAGGCATTTTTTTTTTTATGATTAATCAAAACCAGCAGCACGCCTCAAAAATCCTCTATTTTTACCTTTAAAGTGTTGATAACATGCATACAGACTGCAAAGGAGTGCTACTCATGGGCCTTTTTATCTCCTCTTTAGAAAATAAAGACATGACATATCAAAGCAGTTTTCATATCACTGTTTAAAGGCTGAAAGATGAAGAGTGTGTTTTCTATATATTTGATATTTGACGAGAGAAGGAAATTAAACATAACATGTAGTATAAATCTTGGCACCTTCTAGCTGGTAACTGTCGTAATCAGAGACTATCAGAGACTGTAGATGTCCTTGTGAGGCTCTTAACTTAATGGGTGAGGAGGCTGAAGCTTTGGGAATGCATGTCTCCTGGGTCAAACCAAAGATCCAGGCATTTGTGGATGGCTTGGTTGCTGCCATTGAATCTATGTCTGTCAATGTGAGAGGATGGAGGCTGTAGAGCAGTCCATTAGGACTTCCTGGTCGCACTTGAGAAGAGGATGGCTACTTCAAAGCTCCCAAAGAAAGGGTTACTGAAGTATGTTCAAATAAAAACAGGACAGGGATATTTGGCATACATGATCTTTAAGGTCTCTCGTTTTGATATAGAAATTAGCAATTACTCAAATCGGTTTGTTGTGTATGCAGAATAAATAAACATGTCAATTTTCGCTATTATTTCTATACATACACAATTCTTGTTCCTGTCTAGATCTTTATTGTTGATCACTTGTTGAACACCTTTAGCTTTGCCCTTGGCTCTTGTGGTTGCCTGGTATGGCTTGTAGAAGCCCTGTACTTTCTATTTTCAACCATAAGGCTAGTAAGGTGGGAGAGGTCATGATCAGAGCTGATCCTGTCATTGTCTGTCCCCATAGTTCAACATATGTATTCAACATCCAAATGGCCTATCTCCCCCGACTTGAATCTGCATTCAAGGGGACATGGTCCCTAAATATTTTGTGTTCAACGCAAACGAATCACATGACTGGAATATATGTTTTTGTAGTGAATGTTGCACTAAAATGTACTGCGTTCCAAATTATTATGCAAATATTCCAATGAAACAAACATTTGATTTTTAGTTTATCAATCAAAGTTTTCAATCGTGTTGCTTTTCACAATTCACTGATGACTGCTGCGCTACACTGGATGGTCCAGATGGATGGAGTTCTCGAGGCTGCAACATCAGCAAGGAGGTGGCAGAGTGATGTCCTAGGCTGGAACTATAGGAATAGAGTTGGTAGGCCCCTTTAAGATGCCTGAAGGTGTCAAAATGACTTCAGCAAAGTATGTGTTCCTAACTGCCAATTTCATGCCATGATATAAAAAGAAGAACCATGCATGCTGCAACAAATCCCACTGAGGCATTAGCTGCTATGGGCATAAAGAGAGAGAGAGAGAAAAAAAGCAGCTCTGGCAGGCAATTCTAAGATCCTCAGAGGAAATACAGGCAACAACTATACATGGACTTACAAGTTCAATGGATGAGAGAGCTGTTAAGGTGATATCAAAGAAGGGCTCCTATGTTAAAATGAAACTTGATCTGTAGATACATACTTCTGTTTTCAAACCTTTGGAAACTATTGCGTGTTTTGAAACTTTGTTTTGTATAATAATTTGGAACATTACATTTTAAGTTTTTTGTGAAAAAAATGCAACTGCCATCATTGGTGATTTTGTCAAATAAAATCCAAATGTTGAGGAATAAAAAATCCTATTGACTGGCAAATATATGGACTATTTAGGAAAAAATGAACAAAATAGGTGTATGCATAATAATCTAGAACACAATATAATGGCAACATAACAGTTGCACTATAGAAGAAATTAAAATGTTATGTTTTAGACAAATATAAAGGTTTTAATACATTTTGCATTAAAGTCATGATATTGCAAGTTGTATTTAAATAAGAAACAATGTTACCATAACCAAATACTCTTTCAGAGATTGCTGTTGGGATGCAGAGCGTTTTCACCCTTATTAAAAAAATAAAAAATAAAATTCAGCAAACTTTGAAGGAGAATACAACAGATTATCACATAGGTCACAATTGTGATTGGCCATAAAACACCCTTTTTCATGTACCTTTCCACATTTAAAATAAAAATCATTCTTGATTATTTCAAGGGATTACCAATAACTCATGATTTGAATTATTTTATGTTTTTTCATTTCCTCTCACAAGTACTCCTCCTGTGTTCACATCAATAAATTGATTTTTGTTAATTGATCCTGGACGTCAAAGCATTTTGTTGTGGATTCCTTTACTTTTGTGCATCTGTTCACAAAAGTTTATAACGTTGGAGTTTTGCTGGATGGATGTGCCTTCTGAATTCTAACAGAAAGGAGAACAATATTCCTTATATCATAACTCAGGGACGCTTTGTTCACTGGGGCAGCAGACAGATATCACCTGACAACATTTTTAACAATGTTCTTCAATGATTCACTTTTTATCCACTTGTATTCTACATTCCATTATTATTTTTGGCCAATGCCATACTTATTAGGAAAGGAAGACAGTCGAACACAGAGAATCTGTAAAAATGCAGATAGCCTGATGATTTTTTTCTTCTCCTAAATCCTGCTTATTGCTACAGGCAGCCAAATTATAATTGTTACTGTGATACAAGGCTGCACTAATTAAATTTCATGAAGGTTATTTATGTTGCTAGTATTACAAAAGACAATTAGTATGGCTGTTTTGGCTTTGGTCCTGTGTGTATTTGTTAGTTGGGTTGTGGGGGGGGGGGGGGGGGGGTGTTGTGTTGGATGAAGGAAAGGATGGACATTTTTCTATCATCATACACAATTAAAGGGGCTTATACAATGGGTAGATGAAAGGAGAAATATAAAATAGACAGATAGGCAGATGCTTCCACCTCCTTTTAAACCTGTTTTTATGTTGGTCTCTTCTTTCTCCTGGAAGTGTGGAAGGTGACTGTTATAATCCACCCTCCAGCAGCAGCCATGGAATGATAATGTGTCTGGGTTAAACCTCTGAATAGTTTGATCCTTCATTCAGGACTGTTTTACAAACGCCAGCACACATACACATGCAGTGAATGGGCTGTTAAAGTGGCAGAGGTGAAGGAAAGACGCGATGATAATATTTATATAAAATACAGAGGAGGCTTCAAGGGGAAGGACGGAGCCTTGCCTGACAGTTAGCGTTAAGATAGCTGTTATCATACAGTCTCTGGCCTCTGAAGTCTTGTTCAGGAGGAGTAGAGTGCTCGCTCCTGCGTCTTCGTCTCAATGTGAAGAGCGTCATTGTCACATAATTAGCACTCCAGTTAGGTACAGTCACACACATGCATGATCACACATGCAGACACCTGTGATCACATTTATGTCTTCACATCTTCATGTTCCACACCTGTTCACACGTTTAAGCACAAATGAGAGCAGTCGGGACAGGAGTGAACTGTAACAAGAGACTGAGCCACCATGGTGGTTGAGGCTCCCAGCTGAATATTTAATAACCTCCCTGGCTCACTGACAGTCAATGGCACACCTCAGAGGGGAAATTCTCCTCTACTTTTCATAAAGTGTCCTTTATAGTTCATAGGATGGGAGTACATTTGTGCCTGTGGGTGAGTAAAAGAGGATGGATTCATTTTATATGTATATATTTAGGCATTTACAATTAAATTGGCAGATATAAACGTAAAATTGGTCTGCAGAATTCAATTCCAGCACTTCTTTGATGACGAATTTTATTGACTTACCATCCACAATGGCTGTCTTGTATGATAACGGCATGACAAAACCAGTGAAACACATGGTTGGTTAAGCTTTCCTACTCCATGAGTTAGAATAAAAAAAAAACAAATAGAGTAATATTGCTGCTGCATGCTAATTTCTTGCTCCCAAACCTTGAAATGAAGGCATAATGAGAACAGCGCCGGCCATGGTCTGATCCCGCTTATCTAGTCCGAGTCCCTCATGAATAAATATAAATGTTATGTTGCTGTATGCTAGAGATTGTCTCAGTTATTCTGACTTACCCTAATAATTACTTCTGTGTTCAATTGCAGCATGTAGGTCAGGGGGCAGGGCTGATGGGGGTGTATTTTTTCGGTGGGTGCAGGGATTTTTTTTTTTTTTTTTATTGAAGTGCAACCATATGTTAAAAAAGATGCTTATGTACTACATTTGTGAAAAGCATGTTTCAGATGGAGAAAAGGATGCAAAAAAATGTTAATAAACTCAGAGGAGAATATTTTAGACAGTAAATTAGTCGCAAGACTATTCTTTTCACAAGAAAACCTACAATATATGGACAAAAGTATTCAGATACCTGAAACCAGCAGGGACTGGGATGACATGTATTCAAATAAATGCACTTTAATATGGAGTTGGCCCCCTTTTTGATGCTATAACAGCCTCCTTTCTTCTTGGTAGTATTTTCACAAGATTTTGGAGTGTTTTCATGGGAAGGCCTGGCTTGCAATCTCTATTCCGGTTCATCCCAAAGGTGCTCTTCTTCCACAACAAACTCGTCAAACCATGTCTTTACAGTATAGTCCTTGCTTCGTGCACTCGGGTACTGTCATGCTGGAATAGAAAAGTTGGAAGCATAGCATTGTCCAAAATGTCTTGGTATTCTGAAGCATTGGGATTGTCCTTCCCTGAAAAAAGAGGCTTAGCCCAAAACCAGCCCCATACCTTTACCACCAAACTTCACAGTTGGCACAATGCAGTCAGGCATAAGGATGGAAACTGATACTGTTTCTATTGATATCAATGCCATAATTGATCCTTCTTATAGATTAAATTCCTTATTGATTCCCTTATCGATTCCCTGCAATGAATTTTCTTCATAGAAAAAGTAGACTATATAGGCTTTCACTGTCAACAACTCTAATTTTACTGAGTCTCTTTCTCTCTGATTACTGAACAAGATGCATGCCACATTCAGTGAGAGTCAAGCACACTTCAGTTACTACAAATGTTGCACATCAAGTGTTGGGGAGGAGAACATGCTTAATTAAACAAATTTCTCTTTTTCACTGGAAATGTCTGTTAAAACAAACTGCTCTCTGGATGTTCAATCTCTGATCTTAAAATTAGAATATTGCTCATTTTCATTAAAACATAAAATCTTAAGAATATATAAAACTAGTCTAGGGGTCCTAGATTTCTGGATGTATGAAATAAATTCAAATCTTGTAGAAAATTAACAGCTTGTGTCCAAAAAGATGCATGCCTTGCATTAAAAATCCCAGTTTGACAGACGTTTTACTTCGCCCTGTGTGCGTCATTTTTCAAGAAATGAAGCTACACTTTTCACCACTTTAGTCTGTTTCTCTGGCTGTCCACTAGAAACGGTTGGTAATACAATAATCCTGTACTCTGGGGTCTGAAAAATAGCCGCGGCATTACTTTGATTACCATCACCAAGATGGTGCTGTGTGATAAGCGCACATATGGTTGTACTTGCTTTGGTGAAGCACACAGAAGCACGTGACGTCATCTGTGCGCGCAAGCGTCTTAAGTTACAGTCGAGAAGCGCTCTTGATTTTTATAGTTTTAAACTGTTTTTCATTTATCTAATTTTATTTTTTTACCTGGCCTGGTCTTTTATTGCTTACTGACACTACACTTACATTGACACTCTGCTCGCCCACTGTCCTCCCCCTCCTCTGCCAGCCATAACAACCTGATCCACATTCACCTCCGGTCCTCAGTCCCTTCTGCCCCCCAGTGCACTCCAGTCAACTTTGTTCTTTTAAACATCAGATCCCTTAAAAAAAATCGTTTTTATGCCATGATTTTATTTCTTTTAATGATTTGTATTTTTTAGTTTTAACAGAAACATGGCACACTCAGGGAGATTTTAGCACACTCATTGAGGTAACACCCCCTGGATTTATTCATTTACATCAACCCCAATTATCTGGCAGGGGAGGGGGGGTTGCCGTAATTTATAGAAAAAGATTTTAAATGCTCACCTATTTCCCATCATCCTTTTACATCTTTTGAACACCTTGGTTTTATTGTGCAATCCAAAGTCCCAGTTCTGATTTTAATCATTTATAGACCACCTAAGCAAAACTGTAATTTTATCCAGGAATTCTCTGACTTTTTATCACATTGTATGTCCAAGTATGATAAGGTTTTAATTTTAGGTGATTTTAACATTCATGTCTGCTGTCCTCAGGCTCTTAGTTCTGATTTTATTGACACCCTGGAGTCTTTTAACCTCATGCAGTCTGCTCAAGCCCCTAACCATACAAAAGTCACACCCTTGGTTTGGTTGTTCACCACGGTCTCAGCCCTTTTAACTTTGCAACTAAGGATATCTGTGTGTCAGATCATAAACTGGTTTTATTCAGGGTGGTTTTAGCATTTTTAACTGTTTTCAGCAGCACACCCGTCTCTCATTGTGTTTTTACCCCTACCTCTGCCACTAAGTTTTCTGAGCTTTTTACCGCTGCTTTTTAACTGCTTTTAACCCAAATTTTAATTTTAATACAGAGGAACTGGTCTCCAATTTTAATGATATCTGTAAGTCTACCCTGGATTCTGTTGTGCCATACAAAATGAAAACGTCACTTAAATCACTGCAGCCCTGGTCAGTGGGGCCACCGCGGAGCTAAACAGGGACTGCAGACGAAAAAAAAAAAGAAAATGGAAAAAAAACGGATGACATGTATCTTACCAGATTTGGAAAGATGCTATGAAAAATTACCTAAAAGCAATTAAAGAAGCAAGATCATCCTTTTATTCCAACCTGATTTTATCTAACCACTCCAACCCCAGAGTTTTATTTAAAGTTTTAGATTCTGTCACCAACCCTTCTCCCTGTCCTTTTATTGATGCCTCACATGAGACACATGAGTCATTTTTAACATTTTTTCCAGATAAAATTGACAGCATCAGAAAACAGATTTCACCCCCTGACTTTGTTTTACAACCACACTGATCCTTTTATCATTGTTTTAGCTGTTTTAATCCCATCTCTATGTCAATTTTATCAGATATTTTATCTAAGATGACTGCAACTACGTGCAGCCTTAACACCATACCCACCAAATTTCTCAAAGAAGTTTTAGATACGGTTGGGCCCAGTATTATATCCATTATTAATAGCTCACTTTTAACTGGCCATTAGCTCACTTTTAACCGGCCATTTTCCTTCCGCTTTTAAACACACTGTGGCCCAACCACTTTTAAAGAAACCAAATCTTAACCCTTCTGATCTTAGTAATTTTAGACCAATTTCTAAACTCCCATTTTTATCCAAAGTTTTAGAGAAAGTAGTTGTAACACATATTTTAGATTTTATGAATGATAATGACATCTTTGAGAAATTTCAATCAGGTTTTAGAGCACAACATAGCACAGAGACCGCCCGCCTCAAAGTAACAAATAACCTTCTTTTAGCTGTAGACAGAGGAGAGAGTGTAATTTTAATTCTTTTAGATTTAAGCGCAGCATTTAATACAGTTGATCATGCCATTTTAATTGAATGTCTCCAGACCTGGGTTGGTGTCAGGGATGTGCACTTAGTTGGTTTTATTCCTATCTTTTAAACAGAACCTTCACAGTCACCATGGGTAACCACACATTGTCCACCTATCCTATAATGTGGTGTACCCCAAGGTTCTATTTTAGGCCCACTTTTATTCTCTGTTTATATGCTTCCTTTAGGTTTTATCATTAAATGTCATAACCTGTCTTTCCATTTTTATACTGATGACACACAGATATACCTCCCGCTGAGATCTGGTGATTTTACTAGCCTAGCTTCTGTTTTTAACTGCCATAAAGATATCAAATGTTTGATGGCACAAAGTTTTTTACAATTAAATGACTTAAAATCAGAAGTAATTTTATTGAGCTACCCAAACTCTCAAAGTCCTCAAATCCAAAGTTCCCTCGGTCCACTGTCATCAAACATCACAGCCAGAAACTTAGGTGTAATCTTTGATGCACATCTCATCTTTGAAAAACACATTAAAACAGTCATACAGTCCTGCTTCATCCACATCAGAACAATCGCAAAAATCAAACCCATCCTGCCCCCTGCTGATCTGGAAAAAATCATACACGCCCTCATATTCTCCCGACTGGACTACTGTAACTCCCTTCTCTCTGGCATCACTAAAAAATCCCTTTCCCACCTCCAGCTGGTCCAGAACTCAGCAGCTACGCTTTTAACTGGTTTTAACTAACGGCATCATATGACACCTGTCCTCGCTTCCCTCCACTGGCTTCCTGTCACTTTTAGAATTGATTTTAAGATTTTACTGATCACTTTTAAGGCTCTTAAAGGTTTAGCCCCAGGTTATATCACTGAGATGCTGACCCCTTACAAGCCCTCATGCAGCCTTAGATCCTCGGGCGGGGGGCTTCTGGTCATTCCAAAGTTGAGACTCAAATCTAAAGGAGACAGGGCTTTTGCTGTCAGGGCCCCTCGACTTTGGAACGACCTGCCAGAGGAGATAGGGCTAGGAGATTCAGTAACATCTTTTAAATTACTCCTTAAAACTCACTTTTACAGAATTGCTTTTATGCAAAACTTCCCTTAGCTTATTTTATTATCACTATTTATTCATTTTGTTGCTCTCACTGCTTTTAACCTTGATTTTTCCCTCCATTGCCATCTTAATATCATCTGAAGTTTATTCTCATTTAATTTAATTTTATTTTTTTTATTAATTAATTTATTAATTTTATTTAACTTTCCTTCCTTTCTCTCTCTTTTTACCTGCTATTAATCTTCTTATTTTTTGTTTTATTGCTAATGATGTGATGTCGTCTTCTTATATGTCATCCTCTTGTATGTGTGTTCTTATGTGTGTACATGATTTTACTGTCATATAATATCACTCTGTCTTTCCCTAAATATTTTCATCGTTCAGTATTTTAACTACCTTCATCATCATCTATGTCCTTACTTTTCTTTTTAATTATGCTAGACATCTGTATCTCAGTTTGTTTTGACTTTGTTTGATTGTCAAGACCTTCTCTGTCTAGTTTATTGCTAATTTGTTCTTTGTTTTTTGTGAATCCCCAAGTTCTTGCTTTTGCTATGTCTGTTAAAGCACTTTGCAAACATTCATTTTTAAAGGTGCTATATAAATAAAGTTATTGTTGTTATTGTTATTATTACAACAAATTCCCTAAGAATTGGCTTTTTTTCTATCAGTAGCATCGCTGCCTGTGTAAGAAGATGCTTTAAAAGTGATGAGAGAACTCCTGTGCCAGATTTGCAAAAGACGAACGTGAACTTATATACGGGCGCACAGATACATGCGCGCCATGGCTTGGCAGGGTGCAGGCACAGCTCTGGCTGTATCACTGGTTGTTATGTGATCCAAGACAACTTCTAGGGACCAGGACACATGGCTGTCTCTCTCCTCTGTTGTCTATCCATCTGTGACAGACACAAACCACATCTATATGAGAAGTTAAAGAAACGTATCAAACCTTTTTTTCCGACCAGTTGAGTGGAGAGGCATGAAGTGGGCAGAAATGCATGTTTCAGCATCAATCAAGTACTCCTGAATCCTTCAGGTCTGTGCTGAGGTTTGGTGTTCCTGACTTCATTTGAGCACTAATGCCGTGAAACAGGAAATGGTTGGAAATAACATTTCTTGTCTCCATATCACTGCCCTGTTTTAGCAACAGCACACTGCACTTGCATTCATTTGATCATCCACCATTGCACGCTGTCTCTCTCTCTTTGCTCATGGCATCTTTGGTTTGAAAATCTGAATGTACTGTGTATCTGTTTTTTTTCCTTCCAAACTTTACGACTTTCTATACTATCAAATATCAAAACAACAGATATTGTATCATTCAAAGTATCAAATATTTTGACAGCTCTTTGACAGCACCCCATAGTTTGAGAAGTACGGGGCTTGTGCAATATGGCCTGATGCACAGCGTATGCAATACAGTGCAGTACTTTGCTGTTTCTGCATTCATGATTGTGTAAGCAGTGTTGGATGTTCAAGCTTACAGAAGGTCACCTGAGAACTTAAGGTTGCTGCTACAGGTATCTTGAATGGATAACTAACATTTTAACCACTGTAGCATTAAGATGGCCTTGGTAACATCCCCTGCAGGTTCTCAGCCCACTTCTAGAAGACTACAGATCACTCAGGGAGTTTTCAGGTGTGAATGTCTATGAATGTTCAAAAGGTTGTTTCCAAATAAAAGCATGCGTGATTCACTTCCCAAGTGGCATTCTTGACATTTCATATGAGCTACAGCTGTCTTACCTGTGTAAGTTATACGTACTTAAAGGGACCTAAGGCATGACTGAAAGTTGCTCCATGTGTTCCTGTCTTCTGTAGGGAAACAGAAACACATCTGTGTACATGGAGCTGTATTCACCTGAACTGTGTTTGGAGCAGAGGAATGCTCGTACAAAAGAAGGAAAAAGCTTGTGAGCGAAGCAGAGCAGCGAGTGATTTTGTTCCTCGCTCGATGCTCTGTTTGTTCCCTCTGCTCCCTCGCTCAAAGCTGCTCCAGGCCGCTCTGCTCAATATCGCTCTGCGTTTGACTCAGACTTCACCCCGCTTGACTCACATCGCTCACTGCTCGCTGTCAAAGAAAAGGAAAAGCTGTGTAGTTTTCTCTCTCTCTCTCTCCCTCTCTCTCTCTCTTTTTTTTAACAAACTACATCATGGTTTTCTGTTTGTGGTACAGGAATAGTAGGCCGCTAAGCCTTCTCAGTTTTGTCTGAGAGGGCTCTTGTAAACATTGTCAAGGTCCCATAGGACTATTTTCTCTGATATTGGTACAGTCCTTGCTTTTTTTTTTTTTTTTTTTTTTAACCCAAAACCTAGGTCTGTTAAATAGATAGAGGGCTTGAGTGTGATAGTAAACAGAAGAGAAAAATATGTAAGCCATGGTTAAGTCTTACATGAAAACGTCAGTAGCTATTCAAGCTCAGGCACCAGAGTACCTTTTTACATTCACAGTGCACATATTCATCTAACATGAACATAAAATGGCATTTTTATAAATGGAAAACTAGTTAGAACACAGCAACTGAATTTTGATAAATTGCATATTATGGGTGGAATAAGATTTACTTAATTATGGCAAATTTTCATTGGACCTTTTTAAAAGTGAAACGATTTTGTAGGATCAATAACTGTATCATCATATCTGTTTACCTAAAAAGCAGCCAATGTGAGCTGAGAGCCATTAAGGGAGAGTCTTTTAGGTTATTATTAAAGCTATAAGTCTGTGTCAGTCCCCATCAGTCTCTCTGACTGAACCCAACAATCAATGAAGAAATTGATCCCAGAAGATAACCAGTGGTGAGTTGTAGAAATTCAGATTTGTGCAACTGTGAACAAGTTCATTCCTGTAAAATAGTGATAAACCACTTTTTTTTTCCTTTTTCTGGTCCATTGTTTATCAAATTATTTAACAAATTTAAATTTAGGAAATTTGATAAACTTCAGGTAAACTTGGGATCTCAAAATTGTAAAAATGATTTTCGATCTTTTAGAAAATACAACTTACATGTATATACAGGGATTTTTTTGGTCAAAAATATCAATTATTTGAACAAGTAACCAACCATTTCTTTAAAATAAACTTTCTTGAGGGGAAAACAAATCAATAAGTTGACATGCTTTTAAACATGCCTTTTTGGTGTCACTTTAGTTTTGGGAACAGGACTGAGAAAAATGAAACAATATTTGGCTTTAAAACCTTTTAAATAATACAATAAAGTCACATGTGATTGATCGATGCACCTTTTAAATAGTTACATGTGCATGTTACTAGATTCAGTTTTGGGAAAAGATTTAAAAAGTTTAATTTTGAAGTGTTACAACAAGCAAATGGCACGCATTCGGTGGAATGGCCCTGCATAGCTTGCTACCTACCTTCAGTCCTGCCCACAGATTTGTCTGGGCCCATGAAAACCCAGAAAATAGGCCCTCCCCAGTTGTAATGTACTAGTGATACTAATACATGTGTGTTGGATCATTAGCATTGGTGCTAGCTTCCTGGCTCACAATTCCAGAGCTGAAAAGTGTGTCAATCTGTTGCTGGGTTCTGATGTTAAAATACTATCTTAGTGCCACTTTTTAACCCCTTTTCACCACTGTTTTGCTCACTTATGCCCCTTTTATACTACTTTAAATGGCCATATTTTGCAACATTTTATCCATTTTAAATGTTTCTACAACTTTGCAAAGTTGCACAGATCTTTCTTCAGGTCTCTGTCTAACGCCATAATTCCCAAAAGCTGTTTGCAAACGCTAATTCAATGATTTATATCATCAGGATGCTGTGATATATTTATTCATTAGAGATCTCCCTCTACTCCCTCTCCGAGCATGCATTGTTTTTTTTCACCTTTGTAACTGTAACGTACGACAATGGGCAGTAAAATGAAGAATGACTAACATTTTTTATTGAAGTGCATTAATTGTACAAATGTGTTTCAATGGATCTATCCCACAGGCAAATCCAAGGAAGAACTGGAGCACACGGATCACTTAATGAAGTTTAATCAGGTGCACAGGACTAATGTTTCGATGCACACACTGTCTTCATCAGAGTCAAACACCTTGACAGTTTCTTCCTTGGATTTGCCTGTGAGATAGATCCATTGAAACACCTTTGAACGTTACTGGTCCCTTCTGTGAGCACCAACCTCCAACTGGGGCTGTAGCCCAAGAGACTCTCTTCTGTGCATTAAGTAATTTGGTTGGTGTAATTTGGTTTTCAGTCTGTATGAAATGTATAAAGCCAAAAAATGTTGACACTTTATTACAAAGCTGTGGCTGCCTCTAAGGCAATCCAGTATTCTCCATGGATACAATTTAGCTCCCACAGCCTTAAATGACTCATGTATTAGCATGTGTAGTGCTGCCCATCCGTTATTTTTTGCTGATGGACGGGACAGGAGTGATCAACAGGATAAATTTTCACATTTCACATTTTTTGCTTGCAAAAACAGCTAGAGATTCGATGCTCTGAATACACCATCATCAGCTGACCTAATTTGAGTAGCCAAAGGTCAGTTCACACTGCTGTAGCGATCCCCAGTAACGTTCCAAAATGGACTAGTTGTGTTGCCAGTCTTTGGCGCTTAACAAACGGCTACCTACTGCCACCAAGACAGCTCAGTCAGTCAGAGATTTTCTACGCAGGATCATTTTGTATATCCTCCCTTTGTCACTCATGTACACAGAAATGCACATGAAGCACTCACACAAATTCATAATGGCATCTTGTGCAGAAGAAAAAAAAACCCCTCAGTCCTTGGCCTTTCCTTATCCTCCATCATCTTGTGATTAAGTCACATGTAACAGACCAGCATGTTCAGCGAGAGGCCTGTATTCAGCAATAAACACCATAGCCAGTAAACAATCATTTGGTATCTGTGGGGGTGAGGGTCTATTGATAAGGCCATTTATCTTCTTTCACAACAAAATGATTCATTTGCATAAATTCAAGATAAAATCCTTTTCATTGACAATGATGATTACACTCATTATTGCCACTCAAATAAGCGTGTCATTGAAGTGAATAGGCTCATAATTTATTGTATTTAAGGCTTTTTCTCTCCACTCCTCTATAGTTGATAATTTTGTTGGCACTTTGCTCTTATGAAATCATAGCTTCAATGAATACGCGCGCAGGGATGATTACACATTTGCACGGCCATCGTAGTCATAGTCATTGTGAAATGCTTCCTGCAGCCTTGTGACATGGTTTACACAAAATGTGATTGCTACTACGCCAAATGTTTCGCTCATTAAGGTCAGGAAGGTCAGCTCTGACACAATGAACAAGGTTATAAAAAAGCAGCTGTACAGAATAAATAATTGAATTAAAGAAAGAAACTACATTGACTATTTTATTCTGTATGCAGTTTAAGGAAATTCAAACTGCTCTTTGTCAAGGATTTCATGGTATTACATTTTGCACCATAAATTAAAAGAATGAAGAGCATTTCCATGTTTTTGTATCGTGTGGTGGTTTCAAAGGGTCTTATTGTTGCAGTCTTAGAAAATAATGCAAACTGTTGCAAATCAAAGGGTGGTACAGAATGTGGTCTCATTTAGGGTCGATTTCACTTATTAAGCATCAAAAAGTAAAGTTTTAAGATATGAAAATGTTTGCATTTGCTACTGGTCATCTTGACTTAAATGTCTTAAACTTCACAGCAGAGATGGAGAGTTTTTAAAGATTTTGGGTCATACTATCACTAATATAATTTCTGGGAATTTGTGAGGCGAGAGATTGGTGTCTGTGATTGAAAATATTCATAGTTTAACAATGTTTGCAGTCTAATTTGAATATGCTATGTTGTTCTGGAGTAAGGTGAAATAAGCAAGCAAAAAGCTGTGTTCGCACATTTAATCGAATTAAATGTCTGATCTGAATAAAAATGCTTCATAAAATCTTCAGATTCAGCTCACTCGGAAAGAAATTTCATTCCGATCGAGAGGGGTGGTTTATGCCAATAGTTGTTGGGATTAGCGTCCGTGAAAACACCTGATCTGATCATCTCTCCCTGTTTGGGGTGATTTTTATCTTACTGTGCATGGCGGAGCAAAACGAAACGGTTCTGTTGCCGAGGCAACTTTTCTTAACTTAAAACTTTAAAAGAGCTCAGAGCTGTTGGTCAGATTGTGTGAGGTTCAGACACTAAATACTAGAACAATCCACTATTTTGCATGAGCAGGAGTTAAACAAACGAGCAAGTGTCGGCGGCCTAATTAAAACAAAGGCAAAGAAGAATTTCTGTCCGAGCCGTTGTATTCAGATCAAATATATAATGCATGAACATGCATAACTAAATTTTAGCGAAGTGTATTATAATTTCTGAATAGACTGCAGGGCATTTCTGATCTGTTAATGTCTGTAAATATTTACAGTTCAAATGTAAAGTTCTTTCCTAAAAACTCAGCGAAGGTCTGAGCGATGAAATAGTAACCAAGCTAAAATACCATCACTTGAAATATTTTTAGACAATGTTCGTCTCAACTATCAGACAAACATCTCAAATTTCAAAAAGTTTACAGCCTTGGTTTGGTTCTAATGGTTAGAAATATAAAAGTTAACACAATAAAAGTTCATTAGCTAATCTAGAGTAACATATTTAAAATTGTGTGACCAGGCAATGTATTAACATTGGGTCTATTGTATAACCTATAACCTTTTGGCCTACACCTCATTTAATGTACGAAAAGATTCAGCAGCTGTTTGGTTCAATTTCACCAAAAATACCAAGTTAATGTGATGCTCAACTTCTCAGGTAATTATTTTCCAACAAAAATAAAACATGTGCACTTCAATCAGAAATTTCCAGTAGTTGTGCAGGAAAGGAAAGGAACATACAGGGAAAGTACATATGAGGACTTGTGCAGGTGAGGTAAGGAAACCCGAGAGGGCTTTTAACCTCACCATGTAAAGTGGTCAAGTGGTCAACCTTTGACATATAACACTCAGTGTGACTGTGAACCACGTGTTTTCTTCCTCTTAAGCACAGTCTCAGTATTTACCTTGGCTCAGCACAGTTACCGCTTACCAAAAGAATTCATTTAACTTAATCTAATTGTCTTCAGCCAACTAGTTAATTTTTTTGAGTGAGCTGAGTAGAAGCCTGATCTTTGGAATATTTTTCAAGGAGGAAGTCAGGAAAATTACATGAGAAAGAGGTACGCACTGGTGGGCTTCTGGTGTCTGTTTAACCACTGATACTCATGGAAATGTAAAAGGCCTTTAATTCATAGGGCCGGAAAAATAAAAAAAAAACACAAACTCGTATCGGCTCACACCTTCTTCAGGATGTACACACTGAGACAAATGCCCTATTGACACGGGATTAGTATTACCTAGAGACCTCTGGTAATTTGTAATCTCACTGGACATCTGTGATTTTAATTGAATTGATCACGTCTGTAATTTGCAGTGTAAAGATTTGAGTTCAAATTACTGACCATATTTCATCATACCCAGTGGGCCATGGGTAATTCTAATCCCATACAATTAGGCATCTCTGTAATCCATGGTGGTAATTCTGTTTTTTTATGGCCCGTGCATCTTCAGGGTCTCTGCAGGTTTCAACAAGTCAAATTTAAGACCTTTTAAGACTTTTTAAGACCATAATAAATACAATTTAAGACCCATTTCATATCCATACTGGCAAAAAACTAAAAAAGACATGAAGGAAAATCGGAGGGCCAGAATTACTTGCAAAGTATAAGTAGGGCCCTATGAAATCTGTTTTATTTTGCCAAATTCTGTTTTTTTTTTTCGTTTTAATGTTTTTTGGAATTCCGTTTTTTAACCTTTCCACTAATTTCACCAGAAAAAAAGTGTCTTGTTTATGTAAATGAATCAGATGTTCACTAATTAAATGGAAATAACCTTAAATTTATTGAATAAGGGCAACAGTTGGCCCAGGAGCCGTTGTTTGGATAACTCTGATATAAAATAATTATAACCAGTGTAACAGTCACATATTTCTAACATTGAAGACACATTCACGTGTATAATCACATCCTAACTTATTTTTATAATGCAAATGAAGAAATCCTTCTGTTCTCTCAAACACAGTGATAGTAACTTAATAAGAAGGTCACATTAAAGTTAAATGGTTAATAGTAAACCTGTTACCTAACCTTGTATTTACTCTCACAGTCTGTAACAGTCCATGCAGTTTGATGCTGCACTGTTCTACTCCTGACTGTAACGGTTCTCTCCTCATCTCCCTCACTGTCTGTCTATCAGACTGCTATGTTAATCCAGACACGTGTTGGCTCGTTAAGCAACCAAAGGAAACTACAGTATCTAAGGGATAAATTATTAAGATAACTGTTACTCGAATTTAACATCATTTAGACTATGGCACTTAATAAAATCTCGACTCCCTCTGACTTGATTTTTCAGCCTCCGAAGGGTGAGCGGTGTGCTTCACGTGAGGTGAGGCACACCGCTCAGGTGGTGTGGTGAGGTAAAATAACTCGAAGCACGGATGAGTTTTCTTGAAGGTGCAACATGAAGTCCCTTGGTACTGGCCTGTATGGGGCTACGTGATGTTTGCCGGTGTTTCGTGCAGCCGCTTTGACATGCTGTTATTGTTTAAGAGGGGGCGGAGTGAGTGAGGGACAAGTTGTGCCCCGCTTTAGTGTTCCCCCTGGGACATATTCCTCAAATATACGTTTCCTCTTTCTAAAAAAACACAGCATTTCAGTCAAAATAATTCAATTTCTGCATTAAATTGTAAATTCCGGTTTTACTGGCCAATTCTGCGATTCCGTCCATGATTCCGTATTATACATTAATAATACATTTTTAAGACCTTTAAAAATCATATTTAAGACATTTTATGAGATTTTAAGAGAATTTCAGACATTTTAAGGCCTTATATTCAAATCATTGGGTTTTAGACTTTATAAGACCCCACGGATACCCTGATCTTTTTCTGCTTCTTTTTTCCAATCAAAAACATAAGAGGCTTTGCAGGACATTGCAAAGTTTTGACACATATCTGTTTTAAATAGTGCTTCTCTTTCAGTTAATGTCAGCATAACTGTAAAAAATGGTTTAGTTTTTTATTGCATTAATTGAGGAGAACGAGGTGGTAACTATGGGCAGGGTTTAGCTGTACTCCAAGCTATTTTCAATGGCTGCCTCCACTGCTGTGATAACCTCGGAAGCAGCTCTATTGTAGCGTCAGTTTTAATAGAGCATTGACATGCCTTTTAGTTAGAGCGTTTTAATAGCGTCAGATTTTGGATCCCATTTTTGTATGTAAAAAAAGAGTCAAAACAACACTAAAAGCTTTTTATGATGGGAAAGATGTTTTCACTCTTCTGCCAACCTGCTTTAGCATGAGTTTGTGAGAGCACATGTGCACAAAAGCATTATCTTGTTGCTCTTATTGGCCATCATGAATGTCACAGAATGTTCCACCAATTACCTTTGGAGACCCTTCCGAAATGCTTTCTATGGGAGCTTTCCCAGATGAATGTGAAATATATCCATGCATTGGAGATAGGAAACAGCCCATCTGGCATGTCAGGTTAAGTGTTGCATGCATTGCAGTTTGTAGCCCTATGAATTAAAGGCCTTTTCCATTTTTCAAACCATCTTAAGGGCCTGGACCCGGATTATTTTTGTGAGTGTCCTTTGGTCATCAGTTTTCCACCCCTTTCACAAAAACTACATGTTGTAGATGGTAAAGCTGTTGGTAATGATAGAAAGTAATTACTTGATTAATCACTGGATTGCCTTTTATGCTTTTATTTTCACATCAAACATTTTCATAATTTTAATGCTTTAATTCACATGCATTTTTGATGCTTAATAATTCAATTCACTTAATCATTTAATTTTTGCTCCTTTCACCCTTCATACAAATGAGCCTTTGGCTTGGAGACAGTTGAACATCTCATTTGGAAGAGTCTGTCACTTTCAAATGTCACTAGAAATGCACCTCCCAACTTCAGTAACTTAAATGCGGTCTTCTTGTGCTTTTATCTGGATCAGGAGTGATTTTTGGTCTTAGTTTGGGGCATGTATGAACCCAGCTGCTTCACAGAGGACCAATCTTCCACCTATTGTGTGCTGTTGCCATGGCAACAATAAACTAGCTGTTAATGAAGGGCAGCCATTCTCCATCAATGTGTCAGTTGGATTCAAGATTCACATGTGAATCTCTTCACAGTTGGCTATAATTTTTCAATCCACAGAAAGTGTACTCGGCTGCCTTCAGGGTTTACGCAACGCAACAGGAGAACAGATCAGAAATATTGCACATGGTTGATATTTAGTATTTCAAATATGTGCAGTTACAACAGTACACGCCTGAGCAGATGTGTCACACCCTACCCACCTTAGAGCACAGGAAAATCTGTCCAGAGAGTCATCAGAAATCAGGACTTTTTGTAATTTTGTTGGAGGGGAGAATTGCACCAAAAATCAGGAGCTTTTGTGGTATGATGGTTTGTTCACGTGCCGGATGTGTACAAGCTGCTTGCCCTCAATGCAGATGGCCCTGCTTCAAATCTAAACCATGCCATTTCCTGTTCTTTCTATCCACTGTAAGGACATTAAACGCCCCAAAATATGTTTGTGCGCATCAGTTCTGTCCTTTTAGAGTTTATGTTTCCCACACAAACCTGCACACATATAGACACATCCATAATTTTACAACAGTTTTATGACAAAATCTTCCAGATGATTTGTGCTGAATGTAAAAACTCTCCATTTACTATCCACAGGAAAAAAAACACAAGGCAATTGAATTATCTCACTGTGCATCAACTGTGACTTCTTGCTCTGTAGCAAGATGACAGATATGGACATTTTGGTGTCTGTGCAGGCATGTTGACGGTGTTAGAGTACATGCAGTTTGTTTTAGCACATGTGCATGTGTGCGGGCTGATAGAGGAAGAAACCATTGAGAGTTTCCGTCTGCTTTCCGCCATCACACTGTGAATGTCTGAACCACAATTCCACAGGTCACCTCTTACAGATGGCTCCCCAGCCTACAAGCCCTCCATCTGGGTAAAAGACCACAGTTACTCCCCCTGGTCCCCCAGTGCGGAGGCTTGGATCTGATTGGTGGCCAGATGGTAGACAGAGTGTGCTTTCAGCTATCATATGCATCCATCCATATAGACACACACAAAAACACACAGCAACAATTACATACTACAAGCATGGTGTCCTCAAAATTTGCTGCCCTATGCCTTGGATGGTAGGACCTCATTTTGTCCTTTTTTCACCCTTCCCCCTTCTGTTGTCAACACTCATCTGCTCAGTAGGACTAGCCTCCATCCACACTATAGAAACAGATTTTGTGGATGGTAAGTGATATCCAATCACATTGTTTAATTCTGCTCAAATAAATTAAGTAAACAAGAAAACAGGTGTGTTTTATCTACATTACTAATTATTACAGCACAGCATTCACAAAAAGCCCCCCCCCCCCGGATGTTTTACCCTTTTATTGATTTTATAAATCAATCTTGTCTACTGCCAAGACAGTAGAATTTGACTTTTCTGACAAACACAAAATACCTCTTTAATGTCAAAGTGAAAACAGATTTCTACAAAGTAATGCCAATTACATAAAAATATTTGATGCAACATAAATATTCACCCCTTTAAAAGTGTCTGATCTAATCCAACAGAGGTCCTGCCAACTGGTGCTAGTATTCTCACAATTAGTGAAATGGGGATCACCTGAGTGCAGTGAATGTGTGTCAAGTGATTATAGCATAGAGACACCTGTGTCTTGAAGGTCCAGTCACTGGTTAATCAGTATTCCTGGCTACCACTACACCATGAAGACAAAAGAACACTCCAAGCAACTCAGAGAAAAGGTTACTGAAAAGTATAAGTCAGGGGAAAAAACTGTCTGAGGCACTAAACACCCCCCAAGATCATTTAAATCTGTCATCAAGAAATGCCTAGATGCCATCCTCACAAACTGAGTGACCACAAGAGTTCAGCAGCTCAGCTGGGTGAGACTCTGCATACAACAGCCGCTGCCCGGGTTCTTCACCAGTCAAAGCTTCATGGGAGGGTGGCAAAGAGAAAGCTTCTGTTGAAGAAAACTAATTATACCATGGTCTTGGTGAATACACAGTTCTGATTGGCTCTGGAAGTTCCACTGGTGTCTGTTAACTTCTGAAATATGAACACCTATGCATCTACTAAATACTGACTTGAAGGGGGTGAATATTTATTCAGTCATTTATTGACATTACTTTGTAAAAATCTTTTTTTAATCTTTGACATGAAATTGTTTGTTTTGTTTTTGTCAAACAAAAAAAAAAAAAAAAAAAGCCAAATTATACTGACCATCTTCTATTGGCTGTTTTTACGGTGCAGGTAGTGAGTCTTGTAATCTGCTGTTCAATCTTCTGTCCCCCGCTTCACACAAAAAAGAGCCTGACCAAAAGACTAAGATAGCTGCCAAACTGCCTGTACAAAGTTATTTTACTTTTTGTAATATTTACTTCCCCACAGACACTCTTCCTTTGGTTTTGCTCCAAATTTCTAATACTGAGCTCAGACACACTGCCTCACATCATATTCCATCCTTTAGCCTCTTAATACTGCTGCACGAATGCCAAATATCCTTGAGAGACAAGAGCAACTTATTTTCAATGTGATCCTTATCTTTGAGAGGAAGAATAGAGGGGAATATTGACTTACAAAGAAACGCTATGCATTTAGCTGACATCATCCAAGGACTTTTTTTTCTACTATTCAACAAAAGAATTAGCTGGAAAGACACCTAAATGCAGACTTTCTCTGTAAGATGGTGCTCATCTCTCTAAGATTCAAAATCTATTATAGTGTAACAGAACAGTACAGCACAAACAGGTCAAGCATGGTTGGTTTAGAACCATATGGTAAGTAGACGCTTTGAAGGGATGAGGCTCCGCTTATATCATTAGGGGAAAACTGCAAGGTTGGATAGCTCAGCTTCAAAGAAGAATGCCTCACTTGCCTAGCAAGTAATTAATAATTCACCAGGCAAACAAACAGACATTGATCTCTGAGAGTATACCTTTAAAGCAGAAAACACACCACATTGCCATCAGCAGTGTGTGCATGTACATTGAAACAAATACACACACTTAAAGAGGCACCAGCAACCCAACCAAGGACCGTGTCATAGTAATAATGATTATATTTCCTCTTATCTTTTTACAAATCTGTCAGTTTTAACGCTATCCAGAGACACATGCCTATAGCAAAGTTCCTTTTGCCCTTTTAGACAGACACTACAAAGGTGCTTTCCAATACAAATCAATTGAATGGCTCTCGGGAGAGCTCTGCAAAATTTGAAGTCAGCCTCTCTCAACCAAGCAAAGAGAGGTTTAAAAAACACATTCTGTCAGTACCACAGTGTCACTATTTTTATGCACAGTTCTCCTTAGACTCTGTCTGAATAGCTTTGGAGAGAGAGTAGTGAAAGTGGAATTTTTAGTCATATATTCATTGTGGTTTTTCTTCAGGTTGATTCCATTAAAACTCACAGAGTATCACAGTAAAGTGCTCTTAATACAGGAAATTACATGTTTCCAGAGTTGTATTCCAGTTAAATGTACTGTATCCATACTGATGCTTTTTTCTTAAGTGTCAGTGGTTAGTAGCTGTGTCTTGGGATGTGTTGTTTGTTGATGAGTTGGCTCAAAGAGCTGGCTCTTTTACATTAACTATAAAATCTGGATCCCATTTGAGAGCAGTTGTCTTATTCTTATCATATACATATACATATACATTAGGGCTGTTAAAGTTTATGCATTCATAACGCACTAAGTGAAATTAGTTATGACCCTCGACCCATCCCGTAGTTTGCAAGTTCAGGAAGTGGTGTCATAGTGATGAGGTACAAGTGAGCAGAAATTAATAAAGGACTTTAATATGGCAAGTCCAGCTTTAAGATCATGCCAGATGAGACTTAGGTTAATTGCGCTTATTGTTGACATGAACTGAGTTACCCAGAGTTCATTGAGTCTTAAAAACTCTGTACCTTTTGCTGGCCAAGCACACCGCCAATACCAAGAGCCAAAGGCAGGCCAAGCTGGACTGTTTACAACAGAGACGCTCAGACGACTCTGCAAGCAACAAACTTTCATCAGCAGTTGATAAAAGGCTCTCTTGTCTTCACTTCTCTTGTGATCTCAACAGAGACTTGACTTCTCCCAGTAATCTGCAGTTTTTTTTGGTATCATCCTATTTTGAGCCCTCTGGGGGCTTGGATGTTTCTGCAAGCCTTTTTCTCCCCAATGTGAGGTTGAAATTCTCTGCTTTAAGTGTGAAGGATCCAGGGAATGATCTTTAAGTGATTTCAAACTTAACTGACGATGTACTTTATGTACATGTGTGATGCAGAGATCCATTGTTCAGTGTTAACCTGCTGGACACGACAAAGGAGTTAACTTCTAGAAGCCTAAAGTTGGTTCAACATTGTGGTGTTATTTAATAATGTTACATTAAGGTCAGTATCCTCATCTGTTGTTACTTGTTGGTCTTAAGTTTACCGTGTTACGCTCTCAGCAGATTATTTTTGAGCTTTCAGTATCGTTTATATATTTTCTGTCATTGTTTTGGGTTGTTGCCCCCCCCGCTACATCCTTGGATGTTTATATATATTAATCATGCCATAAAGCTGATTTCATCTGACCAGCTAAATGTTTTGTGGGGACAGTATATTTTGAAAAATAATTAAATGATATTTCATTGATTAAGATTAAGCATAGTTGAAGTAAAATACCATCACAGATTTCAATCATATGTCATGGCATTGCTAAATTTTGCAGGTCAAATGAAGCCAAGGTGTTACCCAAGTGAAGCTGAAAGAGCTGGTTCTTCTTCTACCATGTTTGCTTTGATAACTGGTAAAAGGAGGTGTTGAAAGTCAGATAAGATACTTGGCGGTGGTAGTGAAAAAATAAATATTTCATGTGATCTAGCTAGTAAAGATGAAAATGTACTATCATCTCTTTGCTATTTGGTTGTGTTTCGGACTCTCACATGGGGATGAAGATGTGTGTAGGCTGTGTCAGTTTAAACCAGCACCTTCTGGTTAACTCTTCTTCTGGGAAACAAAATAATATTAACTTAAAGACCTGAATATGCTCATTGCTTTATTGTCGTACGAATAGGTCTGAATTCTTTCTTCAGTTTGTGGTCTGAATCGAAAAATGGCAATCACAAATGTCAGTATTACCCACCAATATAGTTAGCAGTAATTCTCGTAGGTGTTAAAGGGGACATATTACGCGAAAAATCCCTTTTCAGGCTTTTCTGATGGGATGGGAATTTCGGCCCTTTTCAGTGATCCAGATCATTCGGTTTGGCTCAGCAAGAAAAGATGGCTCTTTCGGCTCCCAAACGGCTCTTCATTTTGGTACAAATTATGTTCGTTTGACCTGCCATATTTAGCAATGTCATGACATATGATTGATATTTGTGCTGGTATTTTAGTCCAACTGTCCACTGTGTACATTTTTTGAATTGATGAAAATAACATGCTATTATTTTCTAAAATATACTTCCCCCCTCAGTCATATGAGTTCTGCTCACTGGCTGGGCTGTATGACACACCTGATATAAAACATTGATGTTATACTATCAAGCTTGTGCCCCTGATGTGAGATGTGCCTGTGGAAGTGTATGTAGAAAAGATCATTCCTGCTAATCAATCACATAAACACAAAAATAATAGAAATAATAAAAGTAATAGTTGTAATGATATAAAATGGCTCTCAAACGGGATCCGGCTCTTCTGGCTCACATAAAAGAGCTGGCTCTTTGAACTGGCTCATTCATGAACAACCCATCACTACTCCACTTCTCCATGCTGTTTTTTAAAAAGCCTATTCATGTAAAAGCAGTGAGGGTTGGGGCAACAGATAAATCTCAGGCTCTAGTTTAAGGCAATTTCATTTACATGGATATAGTCAAAAACAACGTTAGATATTTCATCCGTACAGCCACTGGCTCGTTTTCTTCTCTTGTCACTGCCTGCCCCTCTTCGCTCTCCCCCTCCTCTCTTCCTCTGAACAAACTTAAAAACCCACCTCCCACCCCCCACTCACTCACAACAATACCTGGGTGCAGCGGCAACGCAGAAGCAGAGCGAGGTGGGAGCAACATTGTCAAAGTGGAGCTAGTCGGTAAGAAGTTTTGGGTTTAGAGTTTCAAACGAACAGCAACACGATGTATTCTGTAGAGACTCCTGAAAACTGGCTGCAACAAAAGGTTAGAGCACAATGAATCCCCTCCACCATTTACAACAGTGGCACAAAGTTCAGCAAAATACATGTTGGAACCCAGAACTCAAAAGCTCTGTACCAAAACAATCGTCCCTGCAAGTTTCATTAACCAGTGCAGTTCCTTACCAGAAAGATAGAAAGCGGGGTTACATTACCAAGGCTGTGGCCTACTGCACCAACTGGACTGGTTGATGCTACCACCAAAAACAGGGGCAACCTTGTCAAAGCTGTGTAGCTCAACAAGTGGCAGAGGATGCCGTGTTTAGGCCACAGACTTCATCTGGTTATTGATGAGTGTAAATTTGATGCCAGGCCTAATGATAATGTCAACATGTATCAGAAGGAAAAGTGTGATGATGACTTCACTCAAGTTGTCAAACCAAAACCAGTATCTGAGTGTACTAGAACTGCAGATGAAACGACTTTGTCATGTAGTTTAATTACCTTTCATCCCATTGAACTCAGAAGAAATTACATTTTTATTTAAAAGAAAAAACTGAAATATCACATTGACAGATATATTTAAACCCTTTGCAAAAACACCTGACATTCAGCTCAGGTTCCTCCTTTTTCTCTTGATCGTTACTGGGATGTTTCTACACCTTGGTTGGAGTCTACCTGTGGACAATTAAATTGATTGGACATGATTTGGAAGGGTTCGCACCTTTCTGTAAAAGGTTTCTCAGCTGGCAATGCATATCAGCAAAAACCAAGCCATGCAGTTAAAGGAACTGCTTGCATAGCACAGAACTGTTGCAAGGCAAGGGTTTGGGGAAGACTACAGAGAATGTTCTGCTGCACTGAAGGTTCCCAAGACTACAGTGGCCTCCATGATTCTGAAATGGAAGAAGTTTGGCACTACTAGGACTCTTAAAGGAGCTGATCGCCCGACCAAACTGAGCAATCTAGTCAGAAGCGCCTTAGTAAGAGAGGTGACCAAGAACCTGATGGTCACTCTGACTGAGCTCCAGAGATCCTGTGTGGAGATTGGACAAAGTACCAGAAGGACAACCATCACTGCAGCCCTCCACCAATCTGTGCTTTATGGTAGAGTGATGTGGAAGCCTAAGTAAAAGACAGATAATGAAACCAAGATTGATCTGTTTGGTCTCAATTCTAAACATGTCTGCAGGAAGCCAGGCACCGCTCATCACCTGCATAATACGTCCCCAGCAGTGAAGCATGGTGGTGGCAGCATCATGCTGTGGGGAGGCTTTTCAGCAGCAGGGACCAGGAGACTGGTCAGAGTTGAGGGAAAGCTGGATGGAGCAAAGTACAGAGATATACTCAATGAAAACCTGTCCTGCAGGACCTCCTATTGGGCTGAAGGTTCATTTTCCAACATGACAATGACCCTAAGGATACAACCAAGACAACACAGGAGTGGCTTAGGGATAATTCTGAACAACTGTTCAGTAGGTGAAGTCGGACAAATCAGAAGGCTGTGGGTTGATCCCAGAATCCTGCAGTCTTTTCTTTTTAATAAATTAGCTGATTTCACTCTGTCATGATGGGGTACTAAGTGTAGATATTTTATTTTTTTTCTCAGCAGCAGCATCAGGCTGCAACATAACAAAATTGTAAAAAAGTGAAGGGGGTCTATCAAAGAGCGTAGGCAGGGAGTCAAACCTGAAATTTATGCCCTAAGGACATTGCTTTTTTACAGTGGGTGCCTGCTTTACCTGCTACACTGAACCTGCACCCAAATGAAACCCTTTATGACGTGTCCTAACAATGAGACGACTCCTTTCAAAAGAACTACTCTTAAAACCCCAAATAAGTGCCATTGTGTATAGCTTTGTCTGCATGAGATGGAACAATATAGTCACAGACAATGACTATACCACGCATTTACAGAAGGAAGAGAGACCTTCCATAGGGGGAAAAGTGATGGATTGACAGACAGCTGGAGACAGATGTGGAGTGATTGGCGTGGGGAGAGCCTGTGATTGATGGGCATAAAAATGTAACTGATAGCTATGACAGCTTGGTGGTGGTGCTGCTGGAATGTGCATGTGAGGTTGTAGCTAGTCACTTGACAATCCGTCAGAAGTACAGCACAACTGAGTGTTCCTTCAGTTCCCTGCTGACCCGGCACACATCCTTACACACACAGAGACACACAAAGAGAGAGTATGTTCTTAGACATACATTACAAAGTGTGTTTCCTTCTCTCTTTACAAACCCTCAGTCTCTGCCCACTACTCTCAGGCCTGAGCAATTATACAGTGGACCGACTCTTCCTTTGTGTCTAAATATAAGCGGCCGCCTCTCATCAACAATCAATGGCAGCACTTACACCAATTAGGCGAGCATAAGGAATGGACTGGAGCTGCAGGATAGTCCTCTCAAAAACCAGTTCATGTGCCCATTAAGGATTGGCGTCAGCAAGAGCGCTAATAACTGGATTTTTTTCAAGAGTCCTCATTAGAGACTTTCCAAACCATTTCCATCTAGATCAGTTGTTTATTTGCTCTAATCTGACACTTGTGCCCAAAATAGTCCAAAACAAGACTCTCAGTGATCTAAATAGGATTAGCCTGATGCAAATCTGCATTTCCTGAATCACAATTACAAGAATCTGTTCCTATGAGGATTTAAAAGGAGAGGTACCGACTTATTCTGGGTGCACATTTTTTGTCAGAAAGAGAAAACAGAACAACAGAGAGTGAAATTCTCATTCGTGCGAATGTCAGATGTAAGTGTGTGTATGTGTGTCCCGCAGTGCAAGTGTGTGTGTATTTCTGTCAGAATTCTTCTCCATCTCAGTAAACCTCTGTAATTACATCCCAACACAGGGAGGAATTAAACCCAGTTTCATCTATCGGGATGATGAATATGACAGCGCACTGTTATATAGACTTCATATCTGCAGACAAACATACATAAATCTCTGCCCGTGATGGTGCTGCTCTGAAGGCTGTGTAATTAAACATTGTTATATGAGAAAGTGAATTAATCTATAGTCTGTGAATGTGCCATCGGGATACGCTTGATGGCAGGCTGCGTTAGAGAGAGGATGATTTAGCTGACGAGGCTGCTCGTATAAAACCTGGGAGACTCAGTCAACGGTGAGCAGAAATGGAGCATAATTTGCAAGGTTCCTAAATGATGCCACTTTAGTCGTTTTCCAGGGACATGTGTCATTTTGATGAAACAAAGAAAGTCACAAAGAACAAAATGGGATGAGGAAAGTCAGAGAGAACAGAGAAACACAGATATGGTTATGGCTGCGGGTGTGTTCAGAGTGATTTATGATGTGACATATGAGTCTATGGGTGCATGTAATTAATATTACCTGGAAGGTTATTCCCTGTCACAAATCGTAATAGTATTTCAATGTACCTCTGCAGTAATGTGACACTAGTAGGAAGTGATGAGGATTTGGTCTCCGTGGTTTGAGTCTTGGCTTCAGTCCTTGCTCTGATGAGTTTCTGGTTTAACATTGGGCCTAAAGCTTGAAAGTGTATTTAGATGATGATTTGTACATCTCAGACTGTCTAACCATGAAAACATATGGATATTTGAATTTTGTTTAACGCAAACCACCTATAATGAGCCACTCACCAGAGATCCTTGGAGAAAGCCTGTTGTACAGGTGCATCTAGAGCAAATTAGAATACTATGTAAAAGTACTTTTTTTTCCATGATTTGCTTCAAAAAGTTGAACTTTTATGAATTCTAGATTCATCTAATGCAAAGTGAAATACCCCAAGCCTTTTTTGTTTTAATCTTGATGATTGTCTGTGTAGGTTCTCAGTCACCCAGGTCATGGTTATCCAATGCTGATCAAAGGGCAACTGGACTGGTTCCGAATCCTTGAAGACGTTTCGCCTCTTCTCCCTAAGTCTTTTTCTGTTCTGAGAGTGCCAACAACAGCAATGACGTAATTCCTGTAGGGACAGCTCAGGATCAAGGTGGAGAAGGAGTGACAAAGGAGGTAGCCTGGCTAATCAAGTCACAGTTCACAATCACCAAATAATTTGACCCTTTTTTCATTATTGATTTTCCCCTTTTTATGTTTTTTCCCTGTTTTTTTTTTCTTTTTTGGGGGAATATTTTCAAAATTTATTAAACACTATGAACCAGACCTTGGTTCAGTTTGGTCCAGACCAAGACCACCTCTTTTAGTCAGACCATAGTCTGGCAGTTTGGTTCAGACCTTACCTAACAAAGCTCCCGTCTGAACTGTTTGGGCCCGGTTAGAAAGTGACAGGACCAATTAGTGTCGAGGGGCAGTATTTGGGCATGGCGAAGTCGTGACGTATGCAAGCAGCAAGAAGAGGCCAGTGCAATTATGGCAGATGACATTAGCGTGGATGCTGCTAAAGCGCCAGTTATATCAGAACTTGACAGTCGCCATGGCCCACATTATGCAGCTCTCTATGGAGTTTGGTCCTCTGTAGCGGCAAACCTAGGTAACAGCTGTGTCACGTGTTTTGTTGCTCTGATTGGCCTGTAAAGCTTCAAAATAAAATGCCAGATGCAGACTGTTGGTTGCTTATCTTATCATAAACTTGACATTACTTGAAGACAGGAAGTGAATGAAGCGCAGCAGGTCACTCTCTTTATTCCTGTGTGCACTTGTGCTGTTGTGATTCATCTGCCGTTTGCTTATCTGAGCTGCACTGTTCTCCACTTCAGAAATGGAAGGGACCTAGTGGTTACGAGTTTGTGCCATCAGAGGAGCAACACTTTGGTGTAGATGGACACAGACAGAGTTAGTGGAATTTGGGAGTTGCAAAGACTGGTAATTCAGCCCAAGTTTGTTGTAAAGTGTACTGTGAATGTTTGATTCGAACAACGTCACGTTTCATGGTGACTCATGGCACCCCAGCTTGGGCAGGCTGCTCAACCAAACATCGGAATTAAAAAAAAAAAAAAAATCACGACTTTCCTGTAAACAGACAAAGTTTTAGCAAGTTATAATCTCCAAAAAAAAGTTCAATACTAAAATAAAATATTTCTAGCCTATTTTTACGACTGCGGCCCTAACCATACTGTGTGTGTGCATAAGTGGGTGTGAGTGTTTGTGCACTTTCTTTTTTCAGAGGGCTCGAGACCTATGGGAGCCAATTAGAGTGTAATGCTGGAAATGACAAAAGAGACACCGTTTGGTGGAGCCCACCCATCTCTGCCTCACTCCCCCCGGGTTGATAGCCACACAGAGGTTTAATAAGAGCGCTGTCTGGCACTCTCATCTCCTCTCAGACACACAGGAAGCCCAGCGGTCACACAGTTTGGGTTTAGATGAGGTCACTGCCCCTGTGGGCTCAGCTGGAAGAAAGGAGACGGTGAAATAAATGGACAAGAGACTGGAGAGCAGAAGAACCAGTTACTGAGATGAAGCCGGGTGTGTGTGTGTGTATCTCAGAGATATTATATAACAGAATATTGAATGAGATCGCAGATCAAATGTGTCCTATATAACTGGAAGTCAGAGCCATCTCTCCTGGGAAGAAGTGTGATAGAACAAGTTCACCTCTCTACCTTTGCTTGGTGAACTTCTTTCAGTGGTTATTTTGATGACTCAGGAGGATCACCGCTGGCTGAATCACACAAACACATGGACATTGATGTAATTTTAATGTTGTGTGGCTGTGCTGGGATAGTTTGATAAAGCAGGGATGTATAAGGCTGCTTCGGACTAAACCAGGGGCCCAGTTCTATAATTTTAATAGCTGTTATAATATTTTTCAATATGATATGATGACGCAAATGAAAAGTACTTCACATCCTATCTGCGCTTGCATCAATGGACCCTCATTCAAGACTACAGAAAATAATTGGAGTTGGGAGTGTTGTTAACTTAACACCAAAAAATAAAACTTTATCAACAAACTGCACTACAGTAGGTAATTTTATTGAGAGCTTAAGGCACAATGCATGCTCTCTATCAGGCAGAAGGCTTGAATTGTTTTGATACGAATTAACTTCATTTTTCCATTTATGGTGCTTTTAATTTCCTGTGATCATTTTATAAATCTGTTTCACATTTGTTTTCCACTTTTACCATTCAGCCTTAGGTCAAAATTAAAGAGACACTAAACTTTTTCTTTTACCTTCCACTGCTTTATTATAAGAATCTGTATAGTCTATTAATACCATCGTCAGTACCCTTTTAATCAAATCAATATCATGTCTTCATCTCCTCTCAGCTACAGAAAAGTAGTCAAAATATCCCTGATAAGTGCTGACATATGCTGTAGGGTTATTTGGAGCGATAGTTATCACATCCCGCCCTGTCTATAAGGGGTGAAACCAGCAAAATGACAAAAAAGTAAAATTATGTTCAATTTGAATAATCTGAGATTGATTTGATAAAAACTGTTGCTAGTTGATGTAAATAGTGGCACATTGTTTTATGTTTTTTTTTTTAATTCGTCATTTCTCATTAACAGCGCAAACATTTTTATTTATCATTTAAGGAAAGAGTCTGGAAGTCACAAAAAGTGATGATAAAATGATGGTGATGAAAATGTATGTGATTTGAATCATTAACTGAATCATTAAAAATGCATGTAGATTAAAATATTCAGTGATGGAAATGTGGTAAGAAAATAACATAAAAACGTCAGGTTTGAATTTGGCTTGGGCCCATAAATACAGTTGAGATGGGTTGTAATTGGATGGGGTCAAGCAAGTATTTCTGAGCCCACTCTAAGGTCTTGCATGTTGATTTATGAAGCAAAGCAGACCGTTCAGCACAGAACAGCTGAATCATGAAAACACAAGTTCACATGGAAATTAACCAGATATGTCCAAATGTTTTGCCTTCACTTTTAGGGTGTTTTCACACAGCCTGTCTTTTAATTAGGTCTTCATAATGCTACAGAAACATGTCAGCTGCGAACACCCTTTTAGCACCGCGACTTAGTGCCATGTTCTTTGTGATAATTTCACAGCTGCCCTTTTCGTCTCTAGCCACCTTAGTCATGGAGCCACGCCAGCATTCCCCTAAGGTGTCGCTTCAATTCTCTCTTGTATCGTCAACAGCAGTGAGGCCCTCAGTCCTCTGTTCTTCAGCTCGCAGAGTGAAGGTCTCCGGCAGGCGGGACTGTTAGGAAGCATCTAAAGTCTTTCCATCACCCAGTGTGTGGCTGAAGGACCCTGCTGTGTGATTGTGGGCTCCTGCGACTTGTATTTCCCATTTTTTACTTGAAGGTTTTCTCACACACAGCGCACTGGAGACTTCAGTAAGACTCACAGCAAATGTTTTACCACTGTTGTGGTATCTGTCTCACAACTATTTCCAGGAAATATCAGTGTTAAGCAGAAGTGTAAAAACTTTGAAGAAGTAGCAGTCCCAGGTTTCTAATTCTGTTGGCTACACATGCTTCAGAAAGGGCATTTCCCTCTCCATTCCCTGTTGAATCTCATCATTCAGAATAGCAGGGTGTAGTTTGGATATATTGGTCATCCCAGATAACATGATGAACAGCTTTGTTCAGGGCAGAATTGCATAAAACTAAGCACTTACATTCTTATCTGGCATGATTAATACTTCCATCTTTGTTGACCCTTTTTTCCTCCTGCACCACGACAACTTTCACATTTGTGGTCCTCGGAGGAATCGACAAGTTTTGGAGAGAATGCATTGGACCAGTTTTTCTCCGTTTTTTTTGGATTAAGATGGAAAACGAATAGTATACTTGGGGTGGATGACAAGGCACCAGGAGTGTCAGATAGGAACATTTCTTGGTTTTCTTTTGCTTTTTCCTTTACAGAGATCAACAGATTTTTCTCCAGAAGGGAAACAGGGATCTATTGCTAACATCCATATCAGTGTCTTCACGTCGAAAGCTTAAATATCTAAGTGCTACACTCTCCCCGTACACACTGTAGCATAACTAAAGGCCAGAAATATGTATAATATTTTCATTTAACTGGGCGCCAGACAGACAATTAAGTCTATCATTTAAAATCTCAGGGTGGAGAAAAGATATTTAAGGCCTATAGAAAATAATTCTGCTACAAAATGAATGAAGGCCAAAGTCTGTTATGTTCCTTTTGTCTTTCCTTTAACCAAAATTCAGGTCAATTGAACACAATAATCCTTTAAGGACATACATAAATCAGTTCACTCAGGTAATGACCCAAATTGTCCCAACAGTTCAATATAATTCAAATGCCCCACAGCACAAACAAAACAATTTCAGTGTTTCCCAAGGTTCACCAGGCCATAAATCAAATGTCCCTCCCCCAAAAGTTCATGCAAAATCAAATGACAGGTTCCTCAAACGGAAACAGTCCATAAATGAAACGTTCCTCCAGCGCCAACAGTTCATAATTCAAGTGGTTTTCAAGTGGAAACAGTCCATGATTCAAATGCCCCCCCTCCCCCCAAGGTTCAAGCAAAACCAAATAAAATATTCCCCAAGTTCAAACAAAATCAAAACCCAATGTCCACTGGTCAAGGCCTCTTCAGCCAAAACCAAAATGGTGTATGTGTGTGAATGTCAGGGTATCCGGGAAATAAAAGTGAAAGATAGATGTGGGAGAGAAGGTAATGGGTAACTTGTGGTTAGAAGAGTCTTAACATCCAAGACTGGAGGGTAATCCGGCCACAGAAGATTTCAGTGCCACCACAGACACAGGATCTCACATTGCTCCAGGATTTCAGATTCCCACTTTTTGAAGTCTCCAAAGTATAAGCCAATACGTATTTCAACCACTCTGGACTTTCTTTGAGATTTCTTTTCCGGTTTTTAGCAGATAAATCACTTCTTTTCACTAGTTTTTTTGTATTTGCACTCCTTCTGTTCTTTCACCCTTCCTCCAGAAATCCATTGTCTCCCTTCTTCTCCCCTTCAGGTACTCTGGTTTCCTCCCACCACCAAAAACATGCTCACAAGGTTAATTTGTGACTCTAAATTGGCCATAGGTGTGAATGTGAGCGTGCCTGGTTGTCTGTCTCTATATGTCAGCTCTGTGATTGACTGGTGACCAGTCCAGGGTGTACCCCGCCTCTCGCCCAGTGACGGCTGGGATAGGCTCCAGCTGCCCTGCGACCCCGAACAGGAAAGCGGTATAGAAAATGGATGGATGGATGGATGGTTTCCTGTACATGTGCGGAAATTCCAGTAATCAGACATGTTTAAAAACTAGACTTCACTATGAATTCTTTCTGATCTCTGTGTAAGCCCTGCTTGCTAAATTTTCCTTCTACATCCATTAAATTCAAATGTACCGTTGCAGTTTTTATAACTGTTTCAACAGCCCTATTCCTAAAGGTGTTGGTGTAATTTGTCCTTAACTGACCATGATTGTTTGGTGAAAATCCTACAAGATTACACTCTCAGTCTATAAATCAACACAAAAACACACCCATCAGTAAGTCACCATTGCTTTGCTGTGGACATTTCAAGGCGTTTAAGAGCACAGCATGGGCCGGACTAAACAGCAAATTACCCTAATTCCATCCATCTCACCTGCCACGTCTCCCGCCAAACACACTGAACATGATGGCAGCGTTATTGGCTAGCTTTTTGTCCCATACTTCCCAAACTATTTCCATTATCTTAAGGTCAGAGGCTGCCTGTGCCTGCCCGCTGCAGTTTTTATCAATCAAACAAGTCTGAGACAACAGAGAAAAGTGGAGCGGCACAGCAAAGAGCACTTAGCCTGGATAAACAGGCGGCTAGTACCATGGATCACTGCACTGCTAAGCCTGTCACGAAGAGAGGGGCTAGAGGGAGACAGAGAGGGGAGAAACTCCGGACACAGTGTATGCAGTGTGTAGATGTATATGTGTGCGTGAGTGCGAAGTGAGGCTTTGGGGAGAAACACAGGCATGGTCAAAATGTCATCAGCGTGCCAGCTTATAGCAGCTTGAAAGGCTTAGAGTTGTGATATTTATCCTGTGGGCTTTGGCAGGGAGGTGGACTGGGAGAGAAAATATCTGTAATTTCATGGTGTCTTCAGGGGAAATTTGATTTCAGATGGCTGGCAGTCTGATAAATAGGAACTGCTGCCTGCAATCCTTTCCTAAAGGGATAGAAGAAAGGGTACAAGTCACCCTTACGTCTGAGTTGCTGTGAGTTTTCATTTGAGTTGTTGTGGATTTACATTCATAAGATCAAGAAACTCTAATTCTTTTTCTATGTTAAAGCATTTGTCTTTTCCTACAAGTAAAGCTCTGTTTTGATTGACTGGGCTGTTATGGATTACCCCCTGCACTGCAGCAGTTTTCATTTCTGTTGTCCCTTTAGAGCACATGTTCAGAAGTTAAATAAGGTCAAACAATTTTTTATCTCTTTTATGTGACTCTATTTTATCCTGACGCTGTGCCTCCGCTGGCTCCCACAGAATTAAAACCAACACTCTCACAATCTCGTCATGAATCTTTAATGATGAAATCATATCTTATTAATCCAATAAAGAGCTCTAAAATTCAATATGGTGTATAAACAATTAGATACCCCTGCCCATCATTTCTCCCTATTTATATTTAATGCAGCTCTCCACAGAGTTTGTGAAGTGGGGTGAGGAGATAATAAGAGCAAGAGAAGAACAGAAAGCATCAATGGAGATGTAAAAGGAAGACTCAGTTGAAAAGAAAAAAGGAAAGGAAAGGACGTACTATGACTAAGAGCGCTTATACATGCAGAGCATTCGGAAAGTAGTCAGACGCCCTCCCTTTTTCAGTTTTGTCATGTTGCAGCCTGATGCTACAGTCGAAAAAAAACATTTTTATTCCTATTAATCTACACTCAGTTCCCCATCATGACAAAGTGAAAACAGAATTTTAGAAACTTTGCTGATTAATGAAAAATAAAAAAACTGAAATATCACATTGACAAAGTATTCAGGCCCTTTGCAAAAACACCTGAAATTTAGCTCAGGCATCTCCCATTTCTCTGGATTTTTGATTTTTCTACACCTTGAGTTGGGAGGAGAAAAACCCAGAGGGGAGTAAATATAGATGGCAGATTAATGCAGTTAAACACTCAACTGTTCCTCTAGAGCAGTGGTTCCCAAAGTGGGGGTCGGGACCCCCTTGGGGGTCGCGAGACACTGAGTGGGGGTCGCGAGATGCCTTCCGAGAAACAGAGAGCATTTTTAAATGGTTAAAATTGTATATTTTGCACATTTCTGTAGAAATATGTGAGTAAAACTGGTTTAGTTAAAAATGACAAACATGGTAATTTCTTAAGCTTTAAGCTGAAATCAAAGCAATGCTTAGAAAGTCCTGCACATGACGACTTTTGAATGTGCATGACTGTGTTCAACTATGCCACAACCAATCTTAGGAATAGTGGGGGTCCCTGGTCTTCGTCACCTTTATTTTGGGGGTCACGGGCTGAAAAGTTTGGGAACCCCTGCTCAAGAAGACAATACAGTATCAATCTGTGTTTGTGCAGCACCAGTGCGTAACCAAAGCTACCTCAAGATGCTTTACAAAGAGGGCAGGTCTAGACCGTACACTCTGACGTAGCCTGTTATTATAAAGACCAGTACTAATCACTATTAGGACAGCAATAGCAGTACTTGGCCTTGTTACAGTGGTGATAAAAACCTTTAACAGGCAGGATCCTCTGGCACAGTGGTTCTCAACCCTGGGGTCGGGACCCCCTTTGGGGTTGTGAGACACTGAGAGGGGGTCTCCAGACGCCTTAAAAACAAAGAATATTTTTTAAAATTACACTGTTGCTACTTTACACCAGTTCTGTCAATTTTTTTTCACCCCTTTTCATCATTTTATTCCCACCAATTTTAACAATAACAATTTAACATAACTGTTAATACAACAATTTTCCATCCCATTTCACCAATTTCCACCCATTTTGCCAATTTAAAGCCATTTCAGCCACAATTTAACTCCCTTTTACCACCATTTATGCCCAGTTTTACCACTGAAACCCATTTTTTGCTGTTTTTATCTAATTTCTGCCCTTCAACCCATTTCCGCAACTTTCAAAATTCAACTTCACCACCTTTTCGAACATTTCTTTGCCATAATTAACCCTTTTTTTTTTGAATTTTTAAACAATTTTCATTCTTTTTGACTAAAGGGATTTACATTTTTAAGAAGGCTTCTTACTACACACATGAAAAAATAAAGGTATTTGCTTCTTTGATAAGTGTGGTTATTATTCAGGTTAAATAATATGGTTATCACAGCTTAACTTTACAATGGACCATGATTTTGCTGACCTCCATGGGCCCCCAGTTTGACTGGGTGCCAGAAAGCTCTCCTATTTATCCCCCTTTATGGATGGCCTTGTCTGCACATGACTATTCTTTACAACTGTGTTCAACCACCTTGAGGTACAGTGGGGGTCCCAAGTCTCTGGCTCCTTTATTTTGGGGTCGCAGGCTGAAGAGTTTGAGAACCCTTGCTCTAGCAGAGAACTATCCTAGGTTTTATTGGATGGAAAATCGGGGTGCACAGGGCGCAGGGGTTAGAGCTGTCGCCTCACAGCAAGAAGGTTCCTGGTTCGCTTCCCAGCCAGTCTGCATGTTCTCTCCGGGCACTCCGGCTTCCTCCTATCATCAAAGACATGCTTGATAAGTTACAGTAACTGGTGACTCTAAATTGTCCATACATGTGAGTGAGAGCGAGTGAGAGGTTGTCCTGAGTGTTTCCCGCCTCTCGCCCAATGACAGCTGGGATAGGCTCCAGCCCCCCTCAGGTGGCAGGAGGCTGGGGGTGTAGGACATGGCTGGATAGGGAATCATATGCTTAGGAATATCACAATTGGACTGCAGTTAGCAGAGGGCATAATGTGCATTGTTTTAAGGAGAAGGCGAATTTAAAGCTCCACGCAACAGTTAGAAGTAGCTGCAACTGTCCTGCTCTTTTTGCCCTCCAGGCCTCCTTGCAGGTCTCATGGTTGAAATCTATGATCAGTGATGCCTGTTTGACATGAATTAAAGTCCTACATGACAAATACTATTTCATCTCTTTTAATTTCTCCTAACACAACTGTTTTATGGAGTGGTTGTTTAAAAAGATTTTAAGGATTAAAAAAAAAATCAAAGCAGAGACAACTCTTAAAGTTGCATGCTGTAACAAGATATCAATATAATGAAAAATTTAACAATCTTGATTATTCTTAAAGCCTTTTCTTTCCATGTTTTCTCAGTGCACAAGTTTTTTCTACCTGGTAGAAGCTTAATCATGTCTCAACCCTGAACGTATTGTTTCACATCAAAGAGTGATTATAACAGAGATGAACAGTTTGTGAACCACTCTCCATGTCTCCAATTAGATCAGGAATCTTGCAAACTGTGAACGCAGACTTTGGAAGAGATTCAAAAAGGAGCATGACCTTATTTCCACAGAAAGAGGCCGTGGGAGGCAGAGAGGATGGATTTAGCAGCTCTCGAGTACAAACAGCTGACTTGGGTGCCCAATAACAAGTCTATTTTGCTCATCTGCCAGCAGCTCCAAATGCTTCTGAAAGTGCTGCTGATGTTTGTCAAGAGCTGAGCCCAGTGGCTCTCTTTTTGGCAATAAGTGTCTCTCTTGCTCTGTGTGTGTGTGTATGCCAGTGACCAGTGGAGCATTGGAAGGTCTCAAGTGATGCCCTATAGCATTTCACTTAGTGCCAACATCATGTTTGGCATGCTTTAGTAATAAAAGGTCGATAGCTGGTTGTCTGAGGAGTTATTGTTATTGATGTCAGTGGTAGGTGAAGGACTGGAGGGTTAAAACAGATGCGGTTTTACAGTTCAGTCTTTGATCGTGAAAAGCAAATGCCGTGCAGATGTATTTGAAAACCATGGAGATTCCAAAACAGGTATTGATGTTTGAAAATGTCTATTTTTTATCAGTTCCTCTGTCATTTTTCTAAGCAATCCCTTACAAGCTGACCGCTTGGCCAGGTCACCCTTGTAAAAGAGACCTCGATCTCAACAGGTTTTATCTGGTTAAATATAGTTTAAATAAAGCACTACTACAGTGTGAAATAATGAGTCAAAATATGTAAATCCTAACTCTGTATAAGAATACATATATAACTTAGATGAATGTAAAATAGAGCACAAATTGTCAAATTTAAGTATGGAAGTCAAAATGGATCCAAACTTTAGTGTTGCAACGATTTTCGTGGATTGGTCACTATTGTGGTGTTTGACCTGTTAATGTGAAAAGATTCAATCTTTGCATATTGCAAAACAGCTGATTTACAACCCACGGCATGCTGGGATACAGACTGAGAAGAGTGGCAGATATTATCATGAATGAAGGCTGTGCCGGACAGTGATATTCCAGTGTACAGCGACTATTTGGTTTGCAGCTTAGATAACATAGCAACGTAGCTTATGAAGCGGCTTTGTTAGCTTAAAAGTCACATACACTGTTATGCAAATTACACTTTTTCAGGCTTTTCTACTGAAAATATGTGCCCCTGGCCTGTCCACTACCCCCCCCCTTTTCTCCACCTTTCAGAAAATGGGTGCTGTAACAAGCTGTTCTCAGATTTTCCCCTCATGATGTCATGTGGGGAGTTAGCACCGCCCTCAGGATCAGTTGGCCCTCCCCGCTTGGAAGAAAGTTCTGCCCTCCTCTCCTGATCCTTCTGTCAGCTGCCAGCTGGGAGGAGGATCAGGAGAGCCACATCCATTTCCTGAGAGGGGTGGAGTCAGGGGCGGAGTCAGACAGCTCATTAACAGCAACAAACTTCACAGTCATGTTTTGGGACCTCTGAGACCAATATAAACTTGTCTTACAGGGGTAAATTTATGTGACCTTTAACTTTAGCCATATTAGCTACATCAGCTATGTAGCTACATTATCTTCGTAGCTTACGCAGCTAAGGTAAGCTACGTTTGCTGTGTTAGAATGTTTTTATAGTGGACAAGGTTTTTTCCTGTAAACAGTCTGTTTATTCAACTTCATTTTATTATATCATTTTATAACATTTTATAATCAGGTTTTGCAGGTCAGGTTTTCACTTTTAATATCCTAACCATTACCTCAACACTTACCATAACGCTAAACTGCATTTTAATCTGATTTCATTTAGAATTTTTTATCATGCATTTACGCTCTGATACCGACGGCATCTCAAACAAACCATGAGAGTAGCCATGAGAGGTGTACAGTCTGCAGCCAGACCCCTCTCAGTCAGCGAGGGTAAGGCTGCAAGCACAGCTTAAAAAACACCCTCTCTCAGAATGGGCTGCCCCTTTAACAGGACTGATGTCTATGTGGGTGGTAAGGGTGCGTGGTAGGAGGATTTTAGATCGTGAAGAAATAGAATATATCCACGATCTGCTAAAGCAGAGACCATGTAGTCGCTCTATAGATCCATTCTATGTTAATAGGTCTTTGCTCACACAAAGCAGCATCCAAGCTTTATTCGCCGTCAAATCACACCATTTGCTACACTGTTTCACACCCTCTCTAATGACACACAGATAAGCCAGTCATTAGTGGCTGTATGTGGCGCCTGGATTGTTTACTCCCTTTCTCCTTTGATACGTAAAGGCGGGAAAGGACAGTGAGGAGTTAGTCCCAAACAGGAACTCAACCTCGAAAATATGGAACTGGCTCTGATTTTCTCCAGCTAACAAGGCACAAACTACGGTTATTTGCAAAGTTTGCACGGACAAAGTCCGCATGTTGGATGGCCACACAAAACTTTTTTAACCACCTAAAGCAACTGCATCCAAATCAGTATGCTGAAAGCCAAGCGGTAAGGAGATCAGCCACACCACAGCCAGCTGAGGCTAATCAAACAACCATCATGCAGGCATTAGATAGAGAAACTCCAAAAGAGAGGACAAGTGCTGGAAAAAGGTAACTTTTGTAACATTGCAAAGGGTATGATTTCTATCAAAACAGTGGAAAACGAGGGATTCTAAAGACTCGTCAAAGTAATCGATCTGCGGTACGAATTGCTTAACTGCAAATACATTTCCAACACTGCTGTTAGGTCTCAAACTTAAACGTGCACCGTGTTTTTGCAACTACAAGTGATCTGTGGTCCAGTTGCAGTTCAGAATCATATTTAGGTGTAACTATTCGTTTTATTGATAACTGGAAGCTTTGCAGTACAACTCTGAAAACATGGTATTTCCCGGATGGTCACACTGGAGAGCTCATAGCCCAAGGCCTGAAGGACACTCTTGATTGCTGGGGAGGAGCCAATGACTTGCGTGACCCTAGACAGAGGGACTAACATGGTGAGGGCCTTGGAGCTAAACCACTGGCTTCGTCTGCTGTGCTTTGGGCACAGACTTCACCTTGCTTTCGGTAAGTTCACGTAAATTTAAATAATCATAATAAATACTGTAACAATTATAATGAATTCATTCATGTTTCTTTCATCATGGTGGGATCTGGATGTAATGGAGTCCATGAGGAAGGCCCTGGGTCCACCAAGGGACTTCACTGATGCACTCTCAGGTGAGGACTATATGAGTTTGCATGTCAAGCCAGTGCTTCACCCTCAAAGTCAACCTCCTGAGCCTGAATGGTGATGACATACAGCAACAACAATAAAGATAACGATCCTCCACTACCTCACTGGAAAATACCTGGATCCACCACTGATGCTCTACTAGATGTATCGCTTAGTGATCCAAGGTTCACATAGACATGATACAAGCCAAAGCTGTGTCTGAGCTGGAGTCCCTGCTATCAGTGCAAACACAGCAACAGCCTCCAGGAGCATCTCCCTCCACATCACAGGACCCAGAGGGAGAAGAGCAAACGCACCCCAAAAAGTAAGAAAAACATTGGCAACCTTTTTTGAAAACTGCAGGGACTGTAACTGCTGCTGCCACATCTGCCTCCCTGTCGTTAAGATACGCAACAGATGGGGAATGAAGGCCTACCTGTCCACACAAAACGCGACCATGATATGGATCCTCTGAAATTGTGGAGATTCCGTAAGGGGAACTTTCCGATGGGGTCAGCAAACTACCTTGGAATTATCTGTGCATCTCAGCTACTAGTGCTCCATCAGAATGAGATTTCAGCACAGGTGGAAATATAGTAACATGCAAAAGGGCTACTCTCAAACCAGAGAAAGTTGACAGACTACTTTTCCTGGCTAAAAATCTTTGACTTCAGTCTTCGATACCACACCTCCTCATAAGAGGGAGTTGTAAGTTGCAATATGTATAAAAAAACAGTATGTTCAAATTCACCTCCATTTTCAAGTCAGACAAAATTACGGCCATTGTCTATAGAACATGCAGTAATATTTGCATTATAAAGGCTGTTACATTGAGCTGGTGCTAAGGCTACTTTAGATGTAATGGAAGCAGATAGTTTTTACTTATAAAAACTTTTCTGAATCAACAAAGAAATCAACATTTTTAAGATTTGTTTAAAAGCTCTGTCTCATTTAAAGACACAATTATATCACTACTACAGCTGCTTTTATGACCCAGAATACTTGGTTAAATCAAGAGGCAGGAGTTTGATTTAGGGGTTCATAACACAGTGACCTGTCATACAACAAACCTAAATACAGATTACAGATTAAATAACCCGTGAGCTTAGTACGTCCTGGCATTAGCAGCAGTTCTTCACCTGAAAAATGTAGCCTGGAAAAGATGGATCATGTAAGTTTTTCTCTGCCATTGCTTTTGAAAAATGAGGTTTTATAAGTTCTTGATTTCAACTGGTCAGTGAGGGGAAAAGTGTTTTTGACAAGCAGGGCATTGATGCAAAAACTGAACTATGTTTGAACTTAGAGTGTGGCAACAAATAACAGCTGAAATTGGAAGTCGGGTGCTGAAAACACTGGACTAGATTGGTTTCGTACTGAATATGGAGCTGCCAGTGAAAAATCCAGCACAAAAACTAGAGACTTCAACAGTTGAAGTCAGCCTAATTTATGCTCTTAATTTATTTGTATTTGTTTTTCATCTTTGTTTGTTTTTTTGTCCATTGAGTCTAGGCAAGGATTGTTCAGAAATGTGCTTGAGCCCCCGCTCATAAATGCCATTCAGTTAAATATGAACACTTGTGTAAAGGTTACATGTTCAATTACCAACTTCAGTGTAATGAGAGTGGCATCAAACCTGTGACATTTCTTTCTGTCTCTCATGCAAATTATCAACAGAAGCAGAAAATGTCTGGCTGAATTCAGCTACAAAGGCATCCAAAATTCACACATTTGATAAAGATATGTCACAGATTTGATTCTCAACGCAGATTAAACGCTGCTAGACTCTTTGGATGTGACATGAGGCAGAGGGGCTGATGACACACGTGGTAATTTTTCATAACAAGTCAAACGCTTGTAGGGTTTGACAGACATAATGCTATCACCTCTATTATCATAAGCTTCATTCAGTTGTAGTGTATAATTTTCTATGCAGTTATCTCGAGGTAAATCATGCACACAGACAGTGTGAATTGGCAAAAACACACACGCTCACACACACACATAGGCACAAATTAGGAGGCTTTGATGTAAGCCATTTCTGTAATGATCAGGGCTTTGCTCATCTCATTTCCTTGATTGAAGCTGTACAGCACCATAAATAATTCATTCTCATGTATATTGCAGTGTTTCCAAATCATGTTTTTAGATTTTAGTTTGATCAGTCGATTCGGAAACACATGTATACTCGGCCAAGCTGTCTGGCCTCAATATAATACAACACTAGAATGGTTCCTCAGTAAAACAGCTGATTCTGGCTGAAAATCTCCCTAAACTGATCCAAATATCAGACTAGACTGCTGTGTATCTAATACAGTCAAGAAAAGGAAAATATTTTCCTTTTTTTGTTGTGCTGCTTTGTAATCCATTCATTTTTTTAAGAGGGGGTGTCATGCTTTTATGTTCCATATTTTAAGATGTATTATTACAACTCACAGTTTTAAACAAGAGAATCTGGCAGCAGACAGTGAACATGCATAGCACGACTGGACCTTTGAGAGCATTTGCATGCTTGGATGTTAGCAGGCATCCTTCAGCACATGCACATTTATGTCTCAGCTGTTGATCTGTAAATTTTCACAAGCTGTATGAGTTGATAGATTTTTAGAGTTTAACATTATTGAGTGCAATATCTGTGATCAATTTGGATATTTATAACTGAGAAGTAGCTGTTATAACAGATCTGTAAATCATTAGGCTTTACTCCTCTTTCTGCTTTTGTTTCACAAGTTGCTCTCCTTAGCTTTCACACCTCAAATGAACCGCACCAGCATTTGTTTGGATCGGAACCAAGACCCCCATTTTTAAGCAGACTAGAGTTCACTTGTTCTGTTCACACCAGAGTCTGAATGAGCTTTCACACCTTTCCAAACGAACTGGACTATCTAGGAAAACAGACCAGAGCTCTGGCTCTGACGTGAATGCAACCTAGATGCACACACTTTTAAGTGTTTTTTTTTTCTTTTTAATTTCATTTCTCTATTTGTTACATAGGCTGATAGATTTGTGCTGAAATGTGTGTTGTGTTGAAACACTAAGCGCATCCATAATCTGGCACGCCAGATGGATTTTTTTTCACACATCTATCTGGTAAACCACTCATAGACAGCATTTGGGAAAGGGCAGAGCCTTTGAAATAAAACTTGGAGAGTGATTGGATGAACGTTCTGTCTGTCACATCTTTACGTCCCAATCAGAGCAAAAAAACATGACGTAGCCGCTACCAAGGTGCGCCCCTACCATGCAGAAAACTCCATAGAGAACTGCATAACACGACCCATGGGGACTGTAGACATGTCAGTACATGATTTTTGTCATTTTTGTAAAGAAAACAACTCAATGCTGTTTTTTGTTCTTCTTTTAAAGAAGAAATGCCATCAAGTTCTGATAAAACTGGCGCAGCATCCATGCTAATCTCTTCTGCCATAATTGCACCGGCCTCTTGTTGCTGCTTGCTTACGTCACGACTCTGCCGCACCCGAAAGTACGGCCCTTTGTCACTGATTGGTCCTGTCACTTTCTGACCGGGCCAAACGGTTCAAACAGGAGCTTTGCAAGATGGATTCGCCAGTGAAAGACAAACTCAAACTCAGTCATAACAAGTGGTTGGATTCTGAATTTAGGTCTAACCTGAGAGCCCACCAAGGTCAAAATTTAACCATTAACTTTCAACCTTATTTCACCGGACATGAATTACGTAAAAAAAAAAAAAAAGATTTTGAGATTTAAAACAGGTCAAAATTATTAATTTAAAGGCTGAAAACATGAGACAAAAAGTCAAACTAATTAGTTGAAAAGGTCAAAACAGTCAATTAAGTCAAAATAATGTTTTTAAAATGCCAATATATGAGATTAAAGGTAGAAATCAGGGTTTTTAAAGGTCAAAATATGAAATAAAACTGAATATCATGAGTTTAAAAGGTCAGGATATGGGTTTAAATTTTAGATTGTAAGTCTACAATGTCAAAATATGTGATTAAAAGAAAAAGTTGGCAGTTTAAAACGTCAAAATGTGAGATAGAATTCAAAATCAAGTTTGACTTGAATATGGCTTGACTCTTGAAAAAAACTTAAAAAAGTAGCACTGATGAGAAATGGTTAATCAAAACAAACAAAATTCTAGTTTGGGGTTAAAAGGTCACAGTATGTCTTAAGACTTAAAATTGTGAATGTAGAAGGACAAAATATGAGATTAAAAGTCAAAATCATTGATTGAAAAGGACAAGGATATTTCAAATCATCATGGTAAGTTTACATTTTTTTACTGGATGAAATCGGTAGACCTCATACTGGTGGGCCACTTATAATAAGAATAATATATGATCTCAAGCTGGGTATGATTGTACCATGGGCCGGATTTGATGGATGGAACTGAATTATACTGGTAAAAAAAAATTCTGATCACAGATGACGGTGACAACATTTAGAAATATTAAATCATTTTAATATCACTAGCAGCTCAACAGTGTCTCATCTGTCATGAACTACCACATTATACAACCTTTACTGATGTTTTCTTCTTCTTCCTCGACAACAGCACGACAACAAAATTAGCATGAGTCCATCTGCTGCAGGTTGCACTGATGAAAAGTGAAAACAGGAGAATATCAAAGCCTGTTGTCAGAGGTACCCTTCACAAAAAGTTCACTTTTTATGTTTCCACATCAATTAGAGTGAAGGGCATAGGTGTTTCGAGCTTAATGCGCCACTGAGTTTGCTGCAACAAGGTGTGTATGTTTGGACGTCTGGAATGCTGTCAATTAGACAAACAAGATTCACGCTGTGTGTTTTCCTGCAGGGAGGTGGCAGCTTTCTGTTGGGTGTTCCTGTACGCGTGTGCTTCTACATGGCTCTGCTCAAGTGGTAGGGGGCAGAGTGGTCATTCTGTCATCACAGATGGACAGGAAAAACCCCGGGGGGCATCTAAAAAGCCACAGGCAATGTAGTTTGCATACTGTGTCTGCGTGTGTCTGTGTGTGTGTGGCATTTATGTGTTGTTTTCTAGCATTATGTGTGTGGTGTAGCTGACAGAAGCAGTACAACCCCCCTCTCATGCAACAAATGCCATCCCTGTCTGCTCGAGTTGCCCTCCAAATCATCAGATCAGTCACACGTTTACACACAAGCCCACACATGGATTCACAAATGCAATATTGCTGCACAGAGGGTCAGTTTAGCATCATTTGAACCAGTGGCTTATTTCTAATCCTGCATGGTAAACTGTGCTGTCTTCACAGTTTCACTTTAAAGGGTTTTACTTGCATCAACAGTGGGGTTGTCATTTGAATGATGGGAGGAGAAGAATGAGATATCAATGAAATGCAATGTGGACAACATCAGGTAAGAGTCATGAAGGCTGCAAATGCAAAACAGTTTCTTTTTATATAAACTTATTTTTGGAGGTGCAAAAGTCAAAGTAAACCTAATTATTCTGAAACTTATAGTATTTTGCCATCTCTAACTCTGTCAGTCCATTGGCTAATTAAAAGAGAGATGAGTTTTCAAGTTGGCATTCACAGCTTTTAAAGAATCAGTAAAAACTGAACACAGACTGCAATAAAATTTAATTTTGTAGTAATATTTTGGTAAGTATTGGCATATTTTATTTGAGGTGTATCTACACAGCAAATTCACCTGAGTAAATTTTACTCAAATGAATAGAATTTTACTTTAAAAAATTGAACATTTGGTTTCAGTCTGGGACCAAATGTTCTGCTAAAATGTTATTACTCTGCTTGCAGAGTAGTAATTTCAGAGTTGTTTTTACTCTAATAAGTGTTTTTATTTAACTCTGAATGATGATTATGTACTCCACGATGAACAAAATAAAACAACAGGAATTGTACTGAATACAGAGTAATACAGAACATAGTTTACTCATTGTAGAGCTTCTTTGTTGTATTTAGTCAATCCAGAGTCGCTTTTCATTCCTTATAGAAATGTTTACTCATTACGGAACAATTTCTATATAATTTACGTATAAATTAGAATTCGGTGAGGCTTATGTAGAGCTGTATCTTACTTTAAATAGGTTAATCTTCCTCTTTATAAAGAGCTACATTTTCCTCAAGAGATCATTCTGCCTTTCCACCTATAAATGGTGTAACAACAGTAGAGGGTTTTTTTTGCCTATACATATTAGAAATAGTGTTCTAATATTACAGACACAAATGTGATGAACATATGACCCCTGCAGAACATGAGATAAGGTAGTAAGGTTAAATGAGTTTATTTGGCAACAACCATAGTGCAAATGATGGTGAGTGTCCTGGCTGGTGGTTGGCAATAGCACTGGCAGAGAGATGGAGACACTAGAAAAAAAGGGGGACAAATGGAGTTAGACAAGGCAAAAAAACTCACTGAAAAATCGCCAGATTATCAAAGGTTAAAGAGGAGCTGGGTTACCTGAAGCTGTAGCACATCACCAGGTGTGTAGATCTTGATTGCCAAGGATTAGCTGCAGCTGGGACTCCTAATGAGCTGCAGCTGTGACCTTCCATGAGTAATGGCAGCTGAGTTGCAACTTAAATGGGTGTGGTTTTAAGTTTTATCTCAGCAGGATTTACTCTGTATTTTTACCACAACTCTGGTGGTGGCTGGTAATAAATGCACTCAAAAAAAGAGTACATTTTACTATTTTTGGGTAATATATTTTTTGCTCAGGAAAAATTAATTCTCAGATTTTTCTGTTTAAAGCACCATTTGTACATCACCGTTGTGTATTCATATGTGCTTTGAAATTGCACCATAACACTATGATGGAAATAACAAAAATGTACTTGAAACATCTTATTTAAAGGGCATTGGTTACATTGCCTCCTTCAGTCGCGGTTGTGTGAACTGAAAGTGTTGCAGAATGTTGCAGATGAGCTCATTTCAAGCCTTTGCAACTTCCCAATCTTTGGCTTAAAGCAACAATGTGCAGAAATTTGGTTTGGTACTTATCTGCACTGCCATAAAACACGGGGATGTTACACCCACCCCTTTTAGACAACTTGCATATGTCAACCCACAGAGTGGAGATCTTTCAGACGTGACACCAGTGATGATGCTCCAAAACAGCCAAAATTTGACCTTTAACTGCTTGTAGTGCACTTCCTGTTCATTTCAGAAGATGGTCCCAGTAGACTCTTTTTGTCATTTAATCATGATACATATGTTTTCCGATTTTCATGCGTGTAGCTCTTACCACTATCAGACAAAAAACAAATCCACTGGGGGGCTATTTTCTAGAAGGTTTTTGGGACTTTTTCAGCACATTAAGGCCCCCAAAAAAGGTGCAAAGGAGCAAAATAATGTCCAAGAATGCAAAGGGTCCTCGATCCGAGGGTCAATGTTCAGGCCCTAAATATTTCATTTTACCAGTCCTTATTGTGATTGGTTGATGCTAAGCACTCTGATATTTCCTATTCAGAAAGTGTGGGTCTCTTATGTAAATTTTTAGGTTTTTTTTTTTTGTTTTTTTTTTGTTTTTTTAAGTGCCAGCTTCCTGTGCAAAGAAACTCAGTGAAGTGCCTTTAAGGCCTCAGGGAGCATCAACTTTTATCATTTTTGCACATCCACAGGGACAGAACATTTATGTAAGTGACTTTTAAAATACTGCATTACCGTATACGTTCTAATTCAGTTTCAACCTTGGAGTGCTCCAGACCTCTTTAATTCGAATGATGGCTCACCTTGCTAAGAGGCATGCCATTGACATGGAAATTACAGAAGCTGTGAAAAACAAAAAGAAATCTGTTACCTTCACTGAAAGGCTTGGGATTTTAAAAAAAAAGCTTTGCTTCAAAGCTCTATTAATGTGGCTAGAATACCAACATAAGTGAACATAAACATAAAACATAAATGTAAGAAACATGAATTCTAAACTAATTAAACAGATACAAAGAGCTGAAATGAATAGAAGACCCTGAAGTTGTATCTATTAGTTGTGTGTTTCAACAAAAGCGGTTCTAGTAATTGTTACTACGGTAACAAGGGTGACACCATTAATGAGGAGTGTTCTATTCTGATGAGTTTAAAAGAACTTCACTTGAAAAAGATTGACTTAGACTTGAACAATAGCTTTACAACAGATCCCTCTTTTTGCTCATCGGGTTGCAGGCAGGTTGTCCTTAAAAACAAGAGCATGATTTATTCATTCTTTTAACTTGAAACTTAGTTTTTACAGGTAATCATCAGCAAAATATCCAACAAAATAATTTGTTATATCCACTTACATCTAGAGACATCAAGCAGAGAGAGTTAGTACTTTTTAGTTTTAATGAACCTACAAAAATGAAAAAGGTTATACCATAGATAATTCATATTTTAACAATTTAAACAGTGTTTCTGCTGCTGGGCAGACAACCAGCAGGTGGTTCAGGTCAAATAACGCTGGGGGGCTGCTGTTGCCTGCGGCAGCTCCGGTAACCTGGCTTATCTCCATCGTTTTATTTCAAACGTGAAGTATAATCAGTCTAACCACTGCAGAGCAGAAATGACTGTGTGATTCTGGGAGATGACATTTGTTAAATGTAGCAAGTAAAAGCTTTTAAACGAGAGTCTTGGCATTTGCTCATATGAGTGGGACTTAGAGTATGATTGATGCTGATCGCTGTAGTTAAGACTCTGAAAGGGCCAGGGAAGTTTTGTAAGTTGTTATACATTTTGAATAACTGGACGTAACTGTATGAATGTTGTGATAAATTTTGATAACATTGCATATCTTTGTTACATATAGATAAAGGGTAACCTGACAGGCCAGTTGGATTTGTTTCACACATCCATTAGGAAAATCTCCCATAGACAGTGTTTAGGAAAGGGCAGAGCATTTGAAAAAAACTCTGTCACATCTTTATGGGCCAATCAGAACAACAGAACACTTGATGATTAGACTCAAATCCACTTGGGAGAAGGGCAAAAACATTGTTTCTGCAAATAAAAGAACTCAATGCTCTTCTTTTTCCTTCTAATGTCATCAAGTTCTGATAAAACTGACGCTATAGCAGCATCCATGCTAATCTCTTCTGCCAGAAGTACTGCCTCTTACTCCTGATTGGTCCCGTCACTTTCTTAGAGGGCCCAAACGGTTCAGATGGGAGCTTTGCAAGATGGATTCGCTATAGAAACGGGCAAATCCATCTGCTTTGCAAGGTTTGATAAAGGGTCAGGGGGTTAACATGGTCTGATTGACATATCATCAAGCCCTGCCACCATTAATAAACAGCATGCTGTCCAAGTAAACACTAGAGTAGTTTTCGATAGGTTGAGCTACACTTTTTGGCTACACTTAAGAACAGAAAAAAATCAATTGAAAGATGAAGTAATGAGCCATGGTTTAGAAAGCTTAGGTTGACAATAACATAGCAACAATTTGCTTACTGTAAGGTGACACAGCAGTGTTTTTAGCTTGTCCTAAAGGTGTGGATTTTTCAACAGATAATTTTCCTATGACCCTGTTACATCCAGAGTAATACCGGGGTTGTGTCAATCCTCCTTACCATCCAATAGTGCCCTCAGGTGGGCTTACTTGCCACTTCTATACCTTACTTCAGTGTTCATGTTAGGTTGAAGGAACTGGAAAAGGTGATGAACATTATTAAGAAGAGCTGAAACAGTGAGTTTCAGGCAGTTAGATGAATATATAAAGATGTGTGGACACATAAACATTCAGACAGTCATTAAGGATTTCATCATTTCAGATGATAGTAGCCTTTTGGAGCTGTTAGGATTCCTACTGATAAACTCTTTTTGCCTTGTGTGCTCAGTAACAACCCATCATTTCCTCACATTTGTTAATCCTGAATGATAGAGATCGACACACATTCCACTTTATCTCTTTGTCACCAGGCCACTATTATTACCAAATTATTTTAACTACAATTACACACCACTGCAAACCACTTCTGTCACACAAGATAACTATTTGAATGGTGTGTTTTCAATCAAGAAACCTTTCTGTCCCTTTAGTTTTTGGCAACTCAATTTATCACACAGTGCTTTTCAATCTTGCAGGGATAAAGCTTTTGTGTCATGTGAACACAAAATTGTAAGCAAGTTGATAAAGGAGGAACTTTCGTTTTAAACAGGAGGCTATAATATAATACTGTTGAAAGAAAAAGATTTGATTTGATTTTCAAAAGGAAGGCAACGTGGCAATTGCTTAACAAGGGGCTTTAAATCCATCTCCAGCCATACTTATCTCATCTGTAAACACCAAATTCTCTGTAAAAACATGTCCAGCCTGAGGTCTTTCTAATTGACGTGTAAAGTTTGACCATAAGTTGCACTTGTTTATGAAGTTAGAGTTGTCGTGATTTATGCACTGCATAAACACACCCACAAAATGACCTATGAGGGGTAATTATTGATTTTAGATAGGCCCTTCACTTTTTTTCCTGAAAAATCTGATTTATTTTGCTTTTTGTTACTATAAACAGAATGTTACATTTTGTTATATGTGTCGTGAACTTCCCTTTGTGCAGGGTGGAAAAAATATCTAGTCTAAATTCCCCATTTTAGGTGTCATGCAGGTAGTTTTTGCTGTTGTGGTTTAGAAACAGGATCAGTATCATTAGCTAGTTTAGCTAGTATCATATTGAAAGTCAAACCCTGGGCCTTGCTATAGTGGTCAGTAGCTGTCTGCTCCAAGAATTGGAATCCATTGACTGATCTGGACAGGATCCTGAGAAGATGACACCCCAAGGAGACCGTTTCCCCTTCCTGCCAGAACTTAGAAGCCATAGGCTGTCTTCTACAGATTTGCAGTCAAGGTTTGCAGGACGATCTGCCCAGACAATCTGGAACAGACTGCACACAGCCAATCTCTGGTCTCATAGGGCTGCCATGACTGCCCTTTCCCATTATCAGGCCCATTTGCGCTGGTGTCGGAAACATTTGTACTGGAACCTGAACATGTGGAGGAACATTATGTTCAGTGATGAGTCAAGAATCTGCCCATGGCAGCTGGATAGGGTCAAAGTGGGAAGAAGGCATGGAGAATGCTACGCTGATTGCTGCACCAATGAGTAGCATCTCCTGATGGAGGCAGTGTGATGGTGCCTCACTGGAAAAATGAGGCTTTGCATCATTAGAGGCAATCGGAATGCAGAGAGATATTGAGATGAGATTCTGGAATAAGTGGTAATTCCATATCCCCACGGACCAAACTCTGTCCTCCAAGATGACAATGCTCACCCCCACAGAGCAGGGTTAATCAGAGACTATATCCAGAATTTGGGAGTCTAGAGGATGGAATGGCCTTCCAGCAGTCCTGACCTCAACCCAATTAAATACTAGTTGGATCAGCTTAGGTGTGCTGTTCGTGCCAGGGTGACCAACACAACCACACTGGCTAATTTGCGACAGATGCTGGTTGAAGAATAGGATGCCATCCCACAGCAGTGTGTGACCAGGCTGGTGACCAGCATAAGGAGGAGGTGTATGTTTCTTCTACACATGACTGAGGCTCCTGTTTGTTGAATGAATAAACTGTTAAATTGCTAATGTAATATTCAGTCACTCAATCCACCAAACAAGAGTCAATTGCAGAATATACTCAGCTCTGCTGCTCATCCCACAAATGCATGTTCCTTACAAATTTGGCAACATTCAAAAGGGGAATAAACATGCTTTTCAACGGTATAAGATTTATTGCCAAGAAGCATTGTTACTACAAAGAATTAATCAACCAAAAAACTTTCTTACTGTTTGTGCTAGGTTTATATCTTTACTCATGGAATGCCCCCTTAAAGACACAGTCAGATCTAATTTACTGCCATAAGAGAACATGGAAACTTTTTTTGAGGAATTTATTAATATTTTAAACACATGCAGCCTCAGAAATCTTTTTCAAAGTATGAACCTGCATGAGAGGAACAACATACATAAATATGCAACACAAACATCCCCCTGAATCTAAAACAGATGTAACTTACTTGAGGACCTCTATGACAGAGACAGCTGTATGGCATAGTGTGTTCTTGTGATAACACCTTCTTTTATCTCCTTGAGACTGACAGAAGCACACTCCTGCCATCTCTGTTTTATTTTTTTGCTACAGGACCCTGAACTACACAAAAGTCACCGGATCCCTAGAGAGCATTTCTCACAACTTTGCAAACAGGCTCTGTTTTGATGTGTCTGTTTTTTGATGACGCAGTACGTTTCAGTGATCAAGGGCAGTTCAGAAGAGGACAGTAAAGGTGAGCGGGAAAGCACACACACTCACACACATGCACACTCACTTTGAGTTGTTTGCCAGAACACCTGTGCGCTTGAAAAAGAGAGCAACACAAAGCACCTCTCTTTTTTATTCTGCAGCCATGAGGTGACACACCATTGTTTCCCCGCCGTATTCCTCCCCTGTGCATTTTGATTCCTGCCAGAGAAAGGATGGGCTCATTGAAGTGCTGTATGAGAGAGGCCATTAGACACTGAGCTGGTCATCACTCTACTGTGAAAGGCATTCTACTGATCTGCTGTCCTTCATCCAAGTTAACTTTTGCAAAATATGTATGCATTTTGGTGTCGCTGTATTCAATCTATGGTGCCACAGAAGGAGAATATGTTTTCTACAGGATAGTAATGTAGACTTGAGCAGAACATAGCTTTATCAACATTACATCCTTATTATCTTTACATTAATGCCTTTTAATTTCGAATGAAGACAGCATCTTTATATTTGACTATGCTTTGTGCCTTATTCAAGCCATGTGCACTTCGAGGCCCTAGTACAGCACACAAATGGGTCTGCAACATGGACATGACACACAATTGATGGACATCGAAAGTATTAGGGAAGCTCAGCAAAATATAAAGTGTTAGAGGGCCTTATCCCTCTGCACTCAATTTCTCTTTGTACTTACTTTGAGACCGCACTTCTCTTAAACAAAGCCATGTGTGCTTGACCCTGGTGTGACGGTACAAGAGGTAGTCACACTCAGGCCCAGCTTGGCCTAGAATAATGTGAGTGCAGGTCAGCAGGGGACTTTGGAAGGGCAGAAAAAACATAAGCATCCTTATTAGATTTTAAATGTTAAAGTTAGATTATTCAACTTTCTAAAGGAAATATCTTGATTTTAAACCACGTACCGTTCTCTTAATCCAAAACTTAACCTGCTTCCACAGTCCCCCAGTGCATGGCCCTTGCAACTGGGCTGATTTAATGTAAGATTTGCACTTATTTACATTTAAATTGTAATCAGGTTGCTTTTTCTACCCTCTCAAAGTCTCCGTGGGTGGGGGGGTCCAAAAGTAGGTTGAAAACTATCTACCGTCATGCCACTAGTCACATAGTTACCACAGATGAATGTCAAAATCCGGTACCAGTGCCAACACAATTGATGCCTATACTACCAATTAAAGGGGACATATTTTTCTCAGAGGTCCCAAAAACAACTCTCCAGTATTGGATTTTTGCATGTCTAAAAACCTCTCTGTTTCAGCCCTAAGAAGCTGTTTCTTTGTCTGTGGCTTTAAATGTTACTGAGCTGTCTGACTCCACCCCTGACCACGCCTCTCTCAGGAAATGGATGTTGTGTAATGGATGTTGCTCTCCTAATCTTCCTCTCAGCTGCCACATGACATCATGAGGGGAAAATCTGAAAACGGCTTGTTTCAGCACACTTTTTCTGAAAGGTTGACAGGTGGGTGGTGAATAGATTTTTCTGGTACTTGAGGAGATTGTGGACAGGCCAGGGGCACATATTTTTGTTATAAAAGCCTGAAAAAGGGATTTTTGCATAATATGTCCCCTTTAAATCACAGTTTTTTGTGCTTCATTTCAGCAGTAGAGCTGTGAAAAGGAAGGAAATTAATTTTTCAATGCATTCAACGCATGCACAGAATGAGCCTTCCAATATATCCCCAAACCACTCAATCTGCACTTGTCTCAGCTCAAAAGCAGTCAGAGAATAGCAGCTGTCCAAAAAAACAAAGACGATTGATAATTCTGATGAACATGATGCAGGGAGGGTTCTAGGCATAGGCGATATAGGCGGTCGCCTAGGGTGCAGTGCTGATTGTCAACTCCTGCACTCCTCTGACCTCTGAGCCCCACATTTGAAAGTAGCTGAAATGATCCAGCCTCTCTCTCTCTCTCTCTCTCTCTCTCTCTCTCTCTCTCCATTCACCAAATTGTAATCATTTCACAGCCCTAATAGAAAGGTAACACCTTGACTTACATGTTGAACCGACTACTTTATAAGATATTTCTTTGAATCATTTATGATTTAAAGATTGCTTTTGTTCACCCATCACCTTTTAACAGTTTTTTTAGTTGACCGCTGAGGTCAGCCCTACAGATGGCTCTGTCTGTGTCTGACTGACTGAGTCACTCACTGTTGACTGGGACTTTTTTTTGCCCAAACTCGCTCTTCTATCTCTTGGGGACCAAAAAGTGAAATAATAATCCTTCCGTGACAAAAATCTTCAAAATATTTACTAAATATTTACAACTAAAAAGTCCTTGCACTTTTCTGTATTGGCTCTATTTGTGCCATTATTCCAAGCAGTTCCTGACTGCAGTGACACAGAGGTCCACATCACAGGCTCTCTGTCTCTCTATTATGAGCTATTCTGGCCGTCTCTGTGCAGTTTGGGAAAGCATGACGCAACAACAGAACAGCTTGCTATTGGTTGTCACTGCCCATCACAAAGCATTGTGGGATTGAAACAGTGGATAACATTAGCCATAGCAGCAGAAACAATTGACAAAGGGCATGAAATTTGCTAAAAAGACATTCAGTGTTGGAGTCGAAGTTAGAGGTTTTATCATGGAAGTTTTAAAGACACGGGGGAAGATGCCTTAATAAAGTGAAGTGTTTTTAATCCTTGATTCTTTTGAGAGGCTTTGAAAGCAGGTTTTAAAAGTTTGGTTGGGAAAGGATCTTTAGCTCTTGTTCATATCCTGCTTACCACTTTGCTCATGGAGTCTTGGACTATCTTTCTACAGGTTAAAAAAAATATTTTGTGCCAATTATTTTTATGAGAAAATTGCATCTGCTGTGCAAGGACCTTCAGTGTATAAACTAAAATTCATATTTTGTAGGCTTTTAAATGTAATGACCCTAAGACCGCTGAGTCTCCCCCATGGCAGGATGGTTTGACCCACACTGGAACATACCAATCATGTCAATCACTGTATTTACATTTTTCTTTTCTTTTTTTTCTTTTTTTTTCTAAAGGTTTTTAGTTTTCTAGTTCTTTCTAGTTCTTTGTTTTTATTTCCAGATAGTCCCAGAGGACCACTGGAGATAAGCAGTGTTTTGCACACTGATGGTTTTAAATGGTTTTATGTCTGTCCAGACACTGTTTTCATTACTAGTTTGAATACCCACATTTAGTGATGAGAAGATTTACCATGAATTTAGTCATGCATTTTTAAAATTTAAAATGGTTGGGGGTAAAGGCTAATATTTTAAATTTTACAGTGTTTATCAGTTCCAACGTTTGATAAATCAGATGGCTTTGCGCTGTTTAGGGGGTACTTGGCTGAAAAAATATTTCACAGGGGGTACATCACTGATAAAACGTTGACAAGTTGTGTGCATTCTTGAAATCAAAGATTTAATACTTAACCCCCAACCTAAGGTTGAAAAGAGGGGAATCAGAGTTGGAATCTGGATGTGTGCAAGAATAATCATACTGTCCTGGTTTATAAAGAATAAAGATCACTTTCTTTGGCATTCCTCAACTATGCCAACTTTGTTTAGTTTCAGCACTAAAACATGAAAAGTTTAACGGTTTGTTAATCCAGGATTTTTTCTCTTCAGTTTAGACTCAAAGGAAATTGTGTTCATTAGTGTATGAGTGTGTTCTTCATGTGCACATGAGTGAGAGCACATCCATCAGCTTAAACATATTGACCTATCAATGGGGTGTCTGGTTTGTTGTGTTATCCTGCCACTGGTGCCCAGTTCTGAATTAATCACACATGATGAGATGATTAATCTGGTTTATGTCCCTCTATCCAGCCACTGTACCGTCCATCTGTCCTCCTCTCTGTGCTTCAGTGGCTGGCTTACTGCTGGGAGTACAGCTCAGTATTATATCATTAACTGGGCTGTGGGCCTGTTACAACATCAGGGCTTAGAAAAAGTTCAACATTGCTCCTTTAAGCTGTTATATCTCTGACTTTGTAGTGCAGCACATTGTCATTACAGTAAGCTCTGCTGGTATCTTCAACTTGGACATTGAACAACCAGTTTTAAAAATGGCATATGACTTCCTGTAGTGGTCAGACAATGGATTGACCAGCTCTAAGACTGTCATTCTCCACAATCTGGTTTCCCACATGTCTTGGACAACAGTTGACCAGTTATCCAGTCATGGAGAACACATGGAAGATGAGGAAAAAGAAAAAAATTCCCGGAAAATCATGTGCTGTCCTGGAAAATTATTCAATCTCATTGTTGAGTTCCCAAAAACAGAAGACACTGTCATCTGGAAGGACTGAATTATGTTAAGGATCATGTCAAATAGTGACAACAATATTAAGAATAGGCTACACACTGAACACTCTTCAAGTCTAATCACACAGCAGCATATGCAGGCTAGATATCATTATGGCAATGACAAATGTAGCAGATGGAACTTCAAGTAATGTGTAAAGCATTGTGTTTCATGTCCAGAATTATGAGTCACTGCTTGCTGAAGTTTTTAAAAGGTGTTTGGAGCAGGTCAGGTATGAGAGTACACGCAAGTTCAACACTTCACCAAATCAGCCTTGGGCCTGTACTGCTCCAGCCTCCGAATGGCCTTCCAAGGAACATACACCACCTCTCCAGGTATCCTCCCAGCTACCCTTCCAAGATAGACATGGCCACCCCCAAAGCCTGGTCCAAAGTACCCAATATGGAAGAGAGATGGCCAACATACATCCAATCCATACCGGAAGTCTTAACCGAAAGTCCGTACGTCTAAGGTTAGGCTTAGGCATTAAAACCACAGTGGTAGGGAAGGTGATATATTTGCGATCCAGCACCAAGGGTTAGGCTTAGGCGTGAAAAAGACTGACAAACACTGGCAGCTGAGTCCAAGAGAAGAAGAAACTTCCACTTGGGAATTCCGGCATGGATTGGCTGTATAGCAAGTCACATGGTCTTGCCAATGATACCCAAAAATGCACTGAAGGGAAGTCATCACAAACGTGTCTGGTCAGCATCTCTGACCATCAGCCAACATCCAGGCCAATAAATGGCCAAATACTGGTGAATGGTACATCATGCTGAATTCATATTAAGTTTGGCACCTTGTTCAAAAGCATCTTGGCTCAAGCAACATCTCTCTAGTCCAATTTGCAGACTACAACAAGCCAAAGTGAAAATCCTCAAAGTGAAAGGAAAAATAATTATGCTTTATAATGTTTATTATTTGTTCATTTTAGCTTGAAAACAGGCTTTCACAAAGCCCAAAATGCAAAGATTTTCAAACAAAAATGGTTGCTTTTGACCTTTTTTTAAGCACCACAAAGACTAATCGACCTCTGGCTGCAAATGTAGTTGATTGATATTTGACAGTATTTGAAAAAATAACACTTTTGAAACATTTTGGACTGTCTTTCCAATTGCCAGTTGGTATTTTATATCAGTATTATCAACAATAAAATACCGACTGGAATAGAATAAGCTTTGGAGTAGGTATGGAAGCACTAAAATCTGATAGTAGAAATAGTACGCCCCTGTATGTCTGTAAATGATTGCAAAGTAAGTTAGGTTGACCTACATTGTTCTCTTGTAGGTAAAATTCATTAGCTTATCACCATTTATAAGGCTGTACTTAACCTGCTTCTGTCATACTTGTGTAACTTGTGTAAATACATGGTATAGGGATCACTCTAACTATGAAGAACAGCAGGATGGAGTTGGATAACTTTCTCAGCATCAGTTTTTAATGGCAGCCACTTTTCCTCTGCTCCACAACAATTTCCCACTTCCTGGTTGCTCGTCACATGTCATGTAGTTGACAAATCAGAGATCAGAAGGGCTAAACTCTAAGTAAACATGCTGGGAACTCCAGCAGCAGATTCAGCATACCATAGTAACTCTTGTTAGAAACTACAGAAAATATTTTAACATGTAAACCTTGGAATGGCAACTTTGTAACATGCAATATGTAGATAGTTCACTGTGTAGTTGTTAACTTATTATTTCTGGTTTTGTTTAACTTGAACTCAAAACATATATAAGTTCAATTACAGGGATTCACTTCACTGTTAAAGCTTACACTTGTGTAATATCATTCATGGGGACATTGCTAGAACCCACAGTCTTCACTTCATAGTACAGTTACAATACTTTTTCTATCTGTTCCTTTTTTAAATGATTTTAATAGTAAAGTCAAGGGATTGGGGGAAGATGCATCAGGATGTAGATGCAGTGACTTTTCTGTGACTCAGGTTTGGCTGATCTGTGTCTGTATTGGCTGAGGCATTCTTGTAAACGAGATGCTCACACTCAGTGATGCTTTAGATTTTTAAATCAATAAAAAGAAATGAATACTATTATTAAAATAGTGGAATAAAGCGGAAACACTTCTGTGTAATTCTGTCTGGGATGTAGCATTAGCAGCCATGCTAATGAAGCCCGTGTTGTTTGTAGATATCTGGTGCCTGTATTGTCTCTCTCCAAGGTGCTGAAACATTCATATCCAGTCTCTCTGCCTGTTCCTCCATCAGAGTATTAACAGTATAAATATTCAGTGTTTCTCTCTGTCCGTCTCACTCTCTCTCTGGTGCCAAAACAATCAAACCCACTCTGTTTTGGCTCTTACTCCAAGCTACTCAAATATTCTCTACTCCTCTGCGTTTTTTGTGCCACATTTAATACATTTAAATAACCCACCCACAATGACCATAGAAAATATCCCAGACATATTCAGTATACAGCCTGTAGCATCATTGTATCACACAAGACACTATTGCAACATCTACCTTTATTTATTTATTTATGTTTGCACAATAAAAGAATTACAATTGATATTACAGCTTTCACAAAGAAAGTACGTGAGGATTTGTACAGGTGAGGTAAAGAAACCTGAGAGGGCTTTTAATTATACCTCACCATGTAGAGTTTTCATCATCACTTGCCAATGTCTAAGTTTGGCTTGATTAGTTATTTACCATTGTATGCATGGATCATGAGGACCCACGTCTCCACCACAGTTATTTTTGCTGTGGCAGAACCCACTACCTCACTTTCAGAGAGCTTCTCACCAGCATTTATTAAAGTTGACTTCTGCTGTCCTCACTAGTATCAGGAAGTGTTTTTTAAATAGCCCCATACTTTTAATATTTTCCTTTATTCAAGGAAATATCACCAAGCAAACATGAAAACAAGGCAAACAAAGCATGTCCTGGCATTTGAAGCAACTCTCAACATAGAAATTACACCCATAACAGATCATATCAGATCAGTTTTTCCTCTGCCATTCAGGAGGTATCATAAGCCTGGCCCTCCCTTGATTTTGACTGGCCAGTGAAGGAGGAGGGTCATTGAATCGGACTTCTCCATCTGGCAGTCTGATGAACAAGTCTGGGTTTGGCGGTTGCAAGGAGAACGGTACTTGTCTGACTGCATTGTGCCAAGAGTAAAGTTTGGTGGAGGGGGATTATGGTGTGGGGTTGTTTTTCAGGAGCTGGGCTTGGCCCCTTAGTTCCAGTGAAAGGAACTCTGAATGTTTCAGCATACCAAGAGATTTTGGACAATTCCATGCTCCCAACTTTGTGGTACCAGTTTGGGGATGGCCCCTTCCTGTTCCAACATGACTGTGCACCAGTGCACAAAGCAAGGTCCATAAAGACATGGATGAAAGAGTTTGGTGTGGATGAACTTGACTGACCTGCACAGAGTCCTGACCTCAACCTGATAGAACACCTTTGGGATGAATTAGAGCGGAGACTGAGAGCCGTCCAACATCAGTGTGTGACCTCACAAATGTGCTTCTGGAAGAATGGTCAAAAATTCCCATAAACACACTCCTAAACCTTGTGGAAAGCCTTCAGAGAAGAGTTGAAGCTGTTATAGCAGCAAAGGGTGGACCGACGTCATATTAAAACCCATGGATTAAGAATGGGATGTCACATACAGTAAGTTCATATGCGAGTCAAGGCAGGTGAGCAAATATTTTTGGCAATATAATGTACTTGTTGTTTTACATCAAACTGGCTTCAATGTTAAGGTGTTATATGTTACTTAAACAATATTAAAAGCCTCTGTATTTATCATATAGTTCTTAAACATCTGTATATATTTGAACAACTTAAGCATAACTTTTAGTGGCGATTGCACTAAATCTAAGGAGGTTAAGTTTGCAACATTATAAACTAATATTGCAGATATCATGTACATCCTAACTCGATACTGTGATTTAGCTCTGAGAATTTAATTTGTACTTTATAACACTTCCATGAATGTAACTTTATTTTCATTTGCACAGTTTTAACTGACCATTTGATTAGGCTTGATATTTGTGGTTCCCAGTGAATGGTACTGTCACCAATTCTTATCAAACCAATATAACAGTATGGATAGGAACACCAGAAATCTCCTAAATGTACATCCTACAATAAGTAGAATTCAATAAGCTCCACAGTTGCCCTTATAAAACCCTCAGTCCTTCTAGCTCTAAGTCTAACCTATGTGCAGTGCAATATTGGGCCATTCTTCACAGACAGCCAGGTACAATCATGGTTTGAAGTTACAGTCAAAATGATATATTGGACCAAGTACATTGTTTCCCCACCACAATTTTGGTTTCAAGTTTTGCAGTCCTTGCACAAGACTCTGCACTTTTGATTTTGTATTGGATAGAAACTGCTGTAGGAGAATGAAAGCAGGACTTCAGTATTACAGCTGTCATTGCAAAACATATAGAAGGAAGGATGTCTTGAAGTCACAAAATTTGTTCCAGAGAGACCAAAATAGGTAGGTAGGTAGGTAGGTAGGTAGGTAGGTAGGTAGGTTCATTGATAGATCTTGAGCAAAACCAAACTCATGTTGACAGCCATCTGCAGCAGCCAAACTGGGGTTGGAAAACAGTACAGGGGTAGGGTGGTGGGAGAGACAGAGGGGAATGAAGAATGAGGGACAAAATCTCCCTGGAAAGTTTTAATGAAAGAAACACTTGCCATTTCCTTGGCAACCTTGTTTTTGTATTGTACACTATCACCATCAAATTCAATCAGAGAAACAGGGAACCTGCAAGAGGGAAAAAAGACAACAGAGAAAGTGTGTTAGTGCTGCATCTCTCCAGTAAGTTGGTTGAATTAGGTATGCTGTCTCATGTTAAAATCTTAAATTCTTATGCCCTTGTTCTGATGTTGGACCAGAAGGCCTGACTCGCAATCTCTATTCTAGTTCATCCCAAAGATACTCAGTGGAGGGCACTGTGAGGCTCAGTCAAATTCTTCCACACCAAACTCATCAAACCATGTCTTTATAGTCCCTCCTTTGTGCACTGGGGTACAGTCATGTGGATTACGTAAGGGCCTTCCCCAAATGTTGCAAGCATAGCATTGTCCAAAATGTCTTGGTTGCTGAAGCATTAAGATCGGCCTTCGCCGAAGATAAAGGGCTGAAAAACAGCCCCATACCATTATCCCTCATCCACCAAACTTCTTAGTTGGCACAGTGCAGTCAGGCTGGCAACGTTCTCCCGGCATTCGCCAAACCCGGATTCACACGTCTGACTGCCAAACAGAGGAGCGGGATTTGTCACTCCACAGAACACGTTTCCACGGCTCCACAGCCCAGTGTCAGTGTGCTTTACAACACTCCATCTGACATTTGGCATTGGACTTGGTGATGTGAGGTTTGCATGCAGCTGCTCGGCCATGAAAACCCATTCCATGAAATGCCTGCCACACAGCTATTGTGCTTACATTATTGCCAGGGAAGTCCGGAACTCCTGCGACGAAATTGGCAGAGTATAGGCGACTTTTTCAAACCATGCGCCTTTGCAATCTTTGACCCCGCTCTGTGATTTTACATGGTCTTTTGCTTTGTGGCTGAGATGTTACTAAACACTTCCATTTCTTAATGGTATCACTTACAGTTGGCTGTGGAGTACTCAGCAGAGACAAATCTTCAGGAACTGTCTTATTGCAAAGGTGGCATCCATCACAGTACCATGCTGAGCTCTTCAAAACCAAACATCTTAGTTTGAATAAATCATTGTTGCTCCTTCTATTCTTTCATGTCATAAAGGATTCCCTTTTCTACAGCAGTACAAGAGATTATTAAGTACGTTTGTTCTGTATTAATCTTCACTTTTCATGCCTGTAAGTCACAGGTTAATATTCTGGTAAAAACATCTTGTGAGGTCGATCAAAACAATCATCCTGTTTTATAAAGGCTTAAGCCATTGATGATTAATACAGAACTGTATTTTACAACACTGTCAAGATGACTGACTGCTGAACCTGAGACAAAGCAATTAAATGTGTCTGCTATCAGGGGACTGGAACACACTCCTCTAACCTTTTATTATATCGCTTCTGTCAAGAACATACATTAACATGAATGCCTCTGATGTAATTAACTTTTCTATTAGCACACTGGCCTCAGAGGCAGCCAATGCCACATTTTAAAAAGGAGTTGTTCATTCAGAGTGCACTGTTTCAGATGACTCATTAATGATCCAGTCCTAATTAAAATGCAGAAAAGAATTTATTGGCAGGCTGATCTTTCTGAAATTCTCATGCCTTTATCCCTGTGCATCAACCTTGCCATTTTTTTAGGAGAAGAAACTATGTAGCAACTAGTTAAAAGAAAGACAGATAAAATCAGGACACGATGACATTGCTGAAGCTGAATTCTGTCAGTCATCAAGAGTGCAACCCTTCCAAGATACTGAGCTTGAAAATGTGGAGAGTTACACTGACTTTTTCTAAATTCAGCACAAAAATAATGTTACTCCTAATTAAAATCATAAATTAAAGTCAATAATTAAAGGAGAGATGAGCCTATGCGACACTCTGAGGCAGAACATTCTGAAATGATTCTCAATGTTTTAGATCTGTATCATTAATTTTAATTAAGCCTTGGTTTGCTGTGTGTGTAACCCACCAAACTATGAAAACATCCACTTCACAACACTCTACATAAGAAACATGGTTCGGGAAAGAGATGATGGGGTACTTTTCAACTTTTTCTGCAGATATTTGCACAACATAGCTACTTTTAATATGTTTTAATAGTCTTGAAATGACAGAAAAATCTTCAATTATCTTGTTATCATGGAATTTAAAGAGCATACAGCACACATTTGAAAACCATAGTACCCTGGGACCAGTTTTGAAATCCATATCCATTGTAAAAGCAGCTTTGGTCTGACTTCCCTCCTAGCCAGTTTAAAATTTAGCATTTTTTACAAGACATATTGTAAATACTCGGTTAGCTGCAAAAAAATAAAAACGTTAGCACCCTTCCATCTAACCTTAATGTTTAATGGAGCTCAGAAGTTCAAGCAGGAAGACTGTTTCTTATTTATTCAATTAGTCATCACTCATTCATATCTCTCCCTTCTTCTGTTATTTCTCTCTTCCTCCTCTGGTGATCAGCTGACTATGGGTGTTCAGTCTCTTGGGGACAACGCTAATGAGATTCTTCCACTATCTTGTTTGTCCAATCATCATGCACCTGTCATATTTTAGATCTGGGGTCCTATCTTTCACAGTCAGCCTGTCATTTCAGTGTGGAGGCTGTAACTATCCTCCACCACAGCCACCTCCATTTCAGTTCATCAGCATCTGATCCAGATCCTCACAGGTCTTTTACCCTTCTAATCTTGCATACCTCTGTGTCATCCTCCAAGCCCCTCATTGGTGTCCTGGTCCACCTCTGATTTTTCTCTTGAGTAACAGTACAACCAATGTAAAAATACTTAGATACAAGAGTATCTTTGTAACATAACGTAATGTAATGTAACATAACGTGATGTGACGTGACGTGATGTGACATAATGTACCCTGTCATTAACCTGGCACACCAGATGGATGTGTGAAAGCCACTCACAGACAGCGTTTGGGAAAGGGCAGAGCCTTTGAAAAAATCCCAGAGGGTGATTGGATGAACGTTGTCTGTCACATCTTTACGGGCCAATCAGAGCAACAAAACATGTGACGTAGCCAGTAGCGAGCTGCGTGCCTGCGCCCCTACTGAAGGAGTAAACTCCATAGAGAACTGCATAATGCCGTGAATCATGGCGACTGTAGACATGTCAGTACATGACTTTTGTCATTTTTGAAAAGAAAACAACTCACTGCTGTTCTTTGTTCTTCTTTCAATGAAGAAATGTCACCAAGTTCTGATAAAACTGGCGCTTTAGCAGGATCCACGGTAATGTCTTCAGCCATAATTGTGCTGGCCTCTTGTTGCTGCTTGCTTATGTCACAACTCTGCCGCGCCCAAAAGTACTGGCCCTTGATTGGTCCTGTCACTTTCTAACCAGGCCCAAACGGTTCTGACAGGAGCTTTGCAAGATGGATTCGCCAGTGAGAAACACGGAAACAGGCATATCCATCTGCTTTGCAAGGTTAGCGTGACATAACGTAACGTGACATAATGTAACATGACGTAACTTAACATGACGTAACGTAACATGACGTAACGTAACATGACATAACGTAACGTAACGTGACATAACGTAACGTGACATAACGTAACATGACATAACGTAACATGACGTAACGTAACATGACATAACATAACATGACGTAACGTAACATGACATAACGTAACATGACATAACGTAACATGACATAACGTAACATGACATAACGTAACGTAATGTAACATGACATAACGTAACATGACATAACGTAACATGACATAATGTAACATGTCTTAAAGTGTTGTATCATTAACTATCATAACTTAGCCTGTCCTGTTGTATCCATATTGACATATAGTAGCCCCTCTAATGATCATATCATAGCCCATCATGTCATTGTATCAAAGGCTACCATATTGTGGTAGCAAAGCCTTTTTTATGACCCTATCTTATTGTAGCTTGTCATATCATAGCCCATTATTTCATGGTATCGTAGCCCATCCTAGTCCTTTGAATCGTAGCCTGTTGTGGCGTAGTCCATCATATTGTTGTATTGAAGCCTGTCATATCACAACCTGTTGTGTCATATCCTCTTATTGTAGCCTGTCATATCACTGTATCAAAGCCCGTCGTATCATAGACTGTTGTATTGTCGTATTGTTGTACATTGTATCGTAATACATCATATCAATTGTGTGTGATACAGTAAGATATTATAAGATATGACGGGCTATGATGCGATGTGCTTCTATAAATCAACAATGTAGCCCATAGTACTGTCATATCATAGCAGCCTCGTGTGGTTGTATTGTAGCCCATGGTATTGTAGCCTGTCATATCTTAGTATATCTTACTGTATCACACAACTGAACAATAGAACAGTCCCTTTTAGTGTTTTAAATGTTTTTCCTCTCCATATTGCCACTCTTTCTGTCATATCGTAACCTGTCGTTTCATGGCCCATTCTATCATGGTATTATAGTTCATCTTATTGTTGTATCATAGCCTGTCGTATCGTTGTATCCTAGTCCATTGAATCGTAGCCTGTCATATCTCAGCCGGTTGTAGTGTAGTCCATTTTATCATGGTATCGAAGCCTTCTGTGTTGAAGCCTGTCATATCAAAACCTGTAGTATCATAGCCCGTCATGTTGTAGCCTCTCATATTGTTGTATTGAAGCCTGATTTATAGAAGCACATCGTATCATAGCCTGTCATATCTTATAATATCTTATTGTATCACACACAGTTGAACAATAGAACAATCCTTTTAGGTGTTTTACATTTTTTACCTGTCCATACTGCCCCTATTTCACAAAATTTCATTCATCATTGCCAATATACAGATATTGTTCAGTTTTTAAAAAAGGACTTGCTGAACTTGCTGAAGAACAGTATGTAGGCGGTTGCATCATGAGAGGAAAAGACTTAGACCAATATTGCGAACAGTCATAATTAAACAACAGAGTGCTGGAAGACTTTGTTAAAAGTGGTCAAAGGTGTAGTAAGACAAACTCCATGGACATTCTAGGAAGATGGTTTATTTTTTGGGCCAAATGAAGAGGGAACCCAAGGACCTCAAAGTAAAAAATTTGCTTTAGAAAGGTTGAGGAAATGAAGATGTAGATGGAGACACTGATCTCAGAACAACCCACACATGTACAAAGGTGTAAGCTGTCTGTTTTCCTCCAAAAATTCCCACATCTTTGCAGTAGAATCTCTGAGTGCTTTCAGCCAGTTCAAACCTTTTGAGAGGGTTTGATCTATTATTATCTTAAACCATCCAGAAAGATGCCTATTTAGGTAGCAGGTCATCAGACATGACGTCAGCGTCTTTACAGCTCCCCTACACCATAAACAACTTCCACACAACCATTAAACAGGCTGAATTCTTACAGTTTAGTCTAGGGTCAGCTTTAATTGCATCACAGAATGTCAAACGAAAAATCAATATTTTAATATTTCTTCTGCAAGTCCTAAAGGGCATGGATTATTGAATGAATGGATTGATTTCCTGGAAATAACCGCATAACTTCAGTGCAGCTGTGTACAGTATTGTCTTTTCTTTAAAGTAAGGCTGAAAACAGTGCTTCAGAAAGTTTAAACAGGTTTGAATTTATTGTAAATTAAAGGTATGTTTTTTAACCTCTATCTGTGTGACTTACATCAGCACATCTTTTAATGGTTGGGTTTCCTAAAAAGCATGGATTCGTATGTATACAAAAATAATGACTCAGATCCATGCCTTCCATTTTTGCCTTTTTTTTCCAAAATGAGGGTGATTCATTTCTGTGCTAATGAGAAGCTCTGAAGCTTGGCTTCCTTGAATTTTTCCATCAGTAGTTTATTTAAGTGTATTTTTTTTTTATCATAAACAACAGAGTGAAGTTGGCGGTCAGGGTGTCTTGATCGTTAGAAAAATCCCAGAAATGCAACTGATTCCAGTGCCCCAACAGAGTGGAAAGTTCATAATCCACTTCCATTAGCGATGTTAAGTTTTTGTTGTGAGTCCATGGGACCTGTGGGTGGTGACTCAGAGGTTACTGTTGCTACAGACCTGCTGCACTCTCTGTGCTGTTCTTTGCTCTGTATTTAATAAAGAAATGTGGTTCAGTTTTGATCAAACTGTTGCTATACGATAGCTAAATCTGAGCTACCAGCCACTCTAGTGAGAGTCAATGCCACAGTACAACAAACCCCCGCCCGCTGCTACAGCCTCGTCCTCCTCAAACCATGCTGATTGGTCAGCACAGTTTTCACTTTGGCACAAACATTATGGATTGGAGCTTTTCAAGATGAATTTGCCTGAGTCTTGGAGTATGGCCAATCCATCTGCTTTGCCATGTCATTGTTAACATGGCGTGCTTATTCCAGCACATAACCATTTGTTTTTATGTTTTAATGTGGACATAGATGTTTTTGAGAATGTAACGTGTGGACGGGATTGTCTTGTTTTAGAAAGAGAGGGAAAATCTCTGTTTTCAAAAATACCCACCTACTTGTACACAAGGCCTTAGAGTCAACATACGCAGATGTTTTAAATCAGTGATACTCAACGTGTGGCTATTGAGCTACATGTAGCTCTTTTGTGTTGATTTGTGGCTGTTTTATGTCTTAATTTGAAATATTATTCCTCAGAAATTATCCATTACAAATCACATAAATCAGTTTGTTTCTCTACACTTAAACAGTTGCCTTTGATTGTCAACCTTATTTTTTTGTCTGTAGCTATATTTTCATTGCCCTTGCAATTTGTTACCCTTTTTTACATTTTTTTGCCACTTAGAATCCATTTCTGCTGCTTTCAGCCCATTTTTTACCACATCTTTTAGCCACTTTTAGTCTATTTTTGACATTTTTATCCCATTTTAACCATTTTTCATCAATTTGAGCAACTTTTATCATGCTTTTTTTGTAAATTTCCCCCTTTTTGCCACTTTTTGCCAAAAAAAAGCAGCCTTCTGCCATTAGATGCCACTTTCCCCCCATGTTCCCACCTTTTTACAGCTTGTTTGCCCATTTTAATCACTTTGATTCATTTTTACTGTATTTTTACCAATTTTTGACCACAAGTAACTCAGTTGGTGACTTTACACCCATTATTGCCACTTTTCATTCAGTTTTGTTCATTGTATGCCTATTTTGACCCTTTTTCAACTATTTTTTCTACTTTTTTGCTGTTTTTGACCATTTTTGCCACCCTTCTTTAATTTTTATTGCCACTTTAACCCATTTTTTGCCACCATTTAGATGTAGCTCTTGGAAAGGTGTTTTTCATCAGTTTGGCTCTTTGGTTTAGCAGGGTTGAGTAACACTGTTTTAAATAAATACTGCTTTTCTGTATTAGCATTGTTTTTTGAATGCAGGAGGTTGTTGTTATAGGTGCTGATTTTGTTTACTGTTCGGTTCTGGCCTGTGGTTCTTTCACCGTGTGTCAATCCCAACTCTCTCATCCTTGTTACCGGCTCTATTCACCATCCTGTCTCTCTCAAATAAAGGCAAAAAATACCCCAAATAAACATGACCTGAAATCCTGGTGAAATGCTCGTTCAGAGCTATAATGAAGCCTTTGGCCACTAGTGTAGCTTGAGTTCATCAGAGCTTTCCATGGCACTTTGCCAGAAGTAATCACGTTAGCAGTTAGCATGTCAAACGAACAGTGCACTTTGACTTTTTTTAAACTAGAAAATGGAAATAAAGTGTAGGCTGTCCAAAGTTATACTCAGGTATAACTACTCAACCATAATAGAGGCCACATATCAAAGTAAGATAATAATCTGTAAAGAGGAACAAAGCCTGGGGAGCTGGCTGCTAATGTTAGCCACGCTATGCTATCTACACAGCATATCAGGCTCATATCATACCTGCTGACACAATTGCCCTGTGATGATGTCGACTGTTTTCCAAGTATTTTCTCCTCTTTAGACAAGTTGGTTAAATGCAGTTTAAAAGGGTGTTTAGCTGAACAGGACAAAGACATCTGGGAACATCCTTATTTTACTGTAGTTGTGGCCATGCTTCTTTTATAAATGTAATGTAAATATTAAAATCCCTGTAGTGTTGTTATGCGTACACAAATTGCTTTGTCCTTGATGGAACTAGGTTTTTCAGGCCACAAGGGTTTAGAAAATCGTGTGACTCTCAGTGACTGATCAACAACCTTCAAGTCAACCAGGACGTTTTTGTGCATTTGCTCATAACACTTTTCAATGCTCCGTGTGGAATCTAAATCAGGAGATAAACCTGAGTTAATCCAACATTGAATTTAAACTGTTGAAATACTGTTGATGAAGGCTACTTATACAAGCTTTTACTAGTCATCTTTGTACACTGAAGCATGAACAAATTGAATGTTTTGTGTATCTGTGTGAGGATCTATTCATGCTATTTTCCTCATAATAACATGTTGTATGCTGCACACATGAACTCAATCACAAGCCTCTGTCTTACTGCTTCCCACTCAATGGCATCACAAGTCAAGGCTCCCTTTATTTGTATTTCATTCCTCCCTCTAAATAAAATCCATTTCTCTCTCTATTGATACCATCATGTCTTCTACAGTCCAGGCTTGTCTCCATCTATCTTCCTTTGTCAATTTCATCCTCATCACTGCCTTTCTCCTCTTTCTTTTGCTCTTACTCTGTATGGTGTTGGTAATCCTGCCATTGTTGTTACGATCATGTTTGTATTCCCAACATAATTGGATGAAGTGCCGCTGTCTAGACGGGATTGGCACATCAATTGTTAGCCATCAGTCTCCTTTACAGATGACTTTACTGTGCCAGATGACTTTCTGTCTATAAAAAGAAGGGGAAGAAAGGCAAAAAGCTTTGGAGGAAGAGATGAATTATCCAAATTTAAAGCCACTGAAAACATTTCAAAAGGAGTGACAGGTATTCATGTTTGTGCATGCCAGTGTGTCATGTTCTTGTTTGCATTTTATCATGTTTGTCTGCCAACATACAAGAGCTCTCACTCATGCTTACTTCCTTTTTAGGTACAGTAGGTTCTTACCTACTAACCTCATATCCATTCATTTGCTACATGTATGTGTGCTAACTGAAGAAAGCTATAAAGATGGGAAAAGCAAGCAGAAGGGCTGAGCTGAAGATTATTTTAATGTTCAATTAATTGACTGATTAGTTGGTTGGATAATAATTTCAAAAGACTATGAGCAACTGAAAAAATAAAATGTACGGTGTATCTCTCAAAATTGGAATATCACAGTAAATTTTAATTTTTCCATAGTTTCAATTAAAAATAACAGTATCTGAAAATATTAGATTGATAATACAGTAATGTTGACCTTCTGTAAAATATGCTAATTTAAGCTCTCAGTCCTTGGTCAGGGCTCCTTTAGCACAAATTACTACATCAATGCAATGTAGCATGGGGTCGATCAGTCCATGGTACTGCTGGGGTGTAACAAAAACCCAGGTTGCTTTCATAGCAGCCTTCAGTTCATCTGTATTAAAAGTTGAAAATTAACTAATCTAACGAGTTTTAAATACATACATAGTTTCATCATTTTAAGATGCCAATCATTACTCTTTAATGTCATATTATGCATAACCCCCCCAACTATGGATTTTCATATGTTTAACTTTTAAAACCCAAACCACCCAAACTTTCCCATTGACTTCCATTCTTTTGTTGGGATGTTTTTGTTTAGGCAAAGTAACAGGATGAGTTGAAATGCCAAGTTAAATTGTTTTTGACTGATTGTCTGAGGAGAAAATACTTAGAAAATGGTCAAATTCATCATAGGCTCATTGTGTCAGCAGGCATGATGTCAGTCTGATATGCTATGTAGAGTGTGGCTAACATTAGCAGCTAACTCTGCCAGAATTTGTTGTTGTGTGTTGATGACGGCCTCTTTTTACTCTTGTTGAGTAGTTCTCCGTATAACTAGTGACCACCTACATATTATTTCCCTTTTCTAGTTCAAAAACTGCCATACTTCGCTGTCCCTACATGCTAACTAGTGCTTCTCATGCTTATGTCCAGTGCAGTAAAGTTCTGACAGGAAGGCAGCAGCCATTAACTGAAGCAACAGTGACTTCTAGTGGCTGGAGGCTCCATTACAGTTTTAAAAGGGAATCTGACCGTGATTTCAGGCCCAGGCTTATAAAAAATGTCAGGTAACTAGTTTAACTGGCTTTTAAATCTTGCACAAGCTAATTTGGTATATGAATAAAACCATATAGCCAGCAAACTGTGCGCATCCTTACTCTGGACTTGATAAAACACAGTGGACCAACACCTGTAGAATGTGGAAAATTTACTCTTGACTTAAAGCAACTTGCATTTTGTGACTAACCACTCTTCCTCCAAACTCTGGGACCTTGATTTCCAAATGAAATGCAAAGTTAACTTTTAACTGAAAACAAGACTTTTGACCATGAACAGCAGTCATTTTTTCCCTCCTTGACCAAGGTGAGACACCTCTGACACTGTCTCTAGGTCAGATTTGGTTTGATAGGAAAGTAGCACATTTCCTGGATGCATCTGTGTGTCCAGCCTCAGTCCAGTCTGTAAAGCTCCCTAGAGTTCCTGAATCATCTTTGCTCAGCATTCTCAAGGCTGGACACACCCCTGTTACTTTTGTTCCCTTTCCTACCACATGTTTGTCTTCAAGTCAACTTAAGTGCCATGAATTTGATTGTCTAAGATCCCTCCAATAATGTTTTTTCTCATCATGTAATCTTCTTGCTCACTAATGTCATGTCTTTGTCATGGAAAAACAGTTGGTTATGAACATTTCTCATCACTACATTCTAACCATCAGTATTATCAATGAGCATCAGTTAATTCACACAGCACATTTAAACACAGTTTAAGGTGACAAAGCACTACTTGACCACATTTGTGACTCTGCACCACAAGAAGGGATTTAATTCATCATAAGACAAGATGAATTAATGGTGTTGTTTTCAACCCTTTTAATAAAGGTTTTTACTTTTTCATTGTTGTAGCCTAAGACTAGTAGAAAGCACAGATTATTAACCACATTCACATGATCCTAGCTAAGAAAAAAAACACCACAGGTCCTCGAATCACAATGATTCTCTGAAAGAAAATGTCAGGGTCTAAAAGACCCTGCAGCAGCTCCCTGCTTGTAAATGAAAGGCTGGACTATCGTATCAGCCCCTGTTTTTTAACTGATTTTTTTTTAGCCCAGTGTGACTTTTATTTATTTGACAGAAAACCCAGTGATCACAGAGCAGAGCTGGATAAAGAGACTGCCTCATGCTGTAAGCTTGAGGCCAGGCTGAGCCACTGGGTGGTGCACTGCTGAGAACAGGCCCATTAGCTGCTGTCTGAGTGACCAAATGTGAAAGGATCCAGCCATGAAACAATGACGACAGCACTTGATCACACGAGAAGTGAACAGAGCTGGTCAGTCTACATGTTGCTTTTGTCTTCCACTTTCATTTACTGTGACTTTCTCTCATTAAAGTTTCTGTTTATTTCACTAAACATGTGAAAAAATGAATAGAAATCGGTCACTTGGTTGCATTTGTTCTTTATTTTAACATCAAAAGATAAAGATTTCCTCTTTTTTCAGAATTTCTATTTTAACTGATGAGATAGCTAGTTTTTCCAGTTTCAGCTGAAATTCATAAGAGTGCAAAGGCAGCATAACATATAAATGACACTATAAGCAGTGTTGTAGTGTACAACTTTTGTCAATGTTACACTTTAGCACCAGTCTCTCAGACAAACCCCCTCCTTCTTGATCACAACAATTGGGCAGAGAAGGAAAAAAACACGTGGAACATGTCTGATTCTCTAAGTGACACATACTGAAGCATTGCCCTGACAGTGGGATCACAGAGCTGAGAACGACAAACCCAGAGGGAGTTTGACTTCTCCCTGATTACCTGTGCTTCCAAGATTTCCGCTTGATACTGTTCTCACATTATGATGTGTGTGGATAACACATATCACAGCAATCATAAACTAAGAATATCAGCAGCAGGCACGCATGCAAAACTATGGCAAGAAGTGACAAGAAGCCTTAACTAGTGTACTAAGAGGAGGAATGCTCTGTGAACTATGCATTCTTTTTTATCCAGCTTGCTCCCTCTCTCAAAATAAGTATGCACAATGATAACAGATCCAAAAATGCCTGCGATTATACTTGATTGGCCCACTGGAGTTTCGTCAATATGCGTTACACAAAATTGCTTGATGTGACTTGCAATGTGTCATCTTTGCTAAGAATGTTTGCCTTTTACTATACAGACCTTTTGCAAATTACATCCCACCGATGCCTGGACAGCAGAAGAGATGTGTTACTGACCAGATGCCAGTGCAAAATAAATACCTCACCCCATGGTAATCTGTGTAGTGCACATTTTGTACATGAAAAGTTTGGGTATTTTTAAGTGTCAGTATTAAAGGTGTAAAATAAAGCATTTTCCAGTGCAATGTCTAGTCCATATACTGCATAGGCTAATGCAAATGCTAGCAAACACCACACAGTTTAAGACGTGACGCTGTTTCAGGTGACTTTCAACTGATTCAGATGTTGAAAACAGGAGGAGTATGTATAAATGCCTCTCTTTGTCCTGGGGTGAGCTTATTTTAACATTTAACATTATATATAATGAAGTTTTCGGACACATCTGTTTATAATGGAATCGAGGTGTTTTAAAGGGGACATATTTTACCCTTTTAAGACAAGTTTATATTGGTCTCAGAGGTCCCCAAAACATGCCTGTGAAGTTTGTTGCTGAAAAACAGTCCCTGTTGGATTTTTGCATGTCTAAAAAACTCTATTTTAGCCCTGCTCAGAACGAGCTGTTTCTGTGTTTGTGGCTTTAAATGTTACTGAGCTGTCTGACTCTGCCCCTGACTCCGTCCCTCTCGGGAAATGGACGTGGCTTTCCTGATCAGCTGAGAAGAGGATCGGGAGAGGAGGGCGGAACTTGCTTCCAAGTGGGGAGGGCCGCCTGAACCTGGGGGTGGTGCTAACTCCCCATATGACATCATGAGGGGAAAATTTGAGAATGGCTTGTTTTAGCCAAGAATTTTTCTGGTACTTGAGGGAATTGAGGACAGGCCAGGGATAAATATTTCTGTTATAAAGGCCTAAAAAAGTGATTTTTGCATAATATGTCCCCTTTAATCTAACCCATTGCTACATGTGTACAAAATTAAGCACCTAGCCATGCAGTCATTTGCAAACATTTGTGATGCAAAATGGATTGTTCTGAAGAGCTCAGAGACTTCAAGTGTGGTACCGTGATGGATGCAGGGCAGAATCAGTAAAGAGATAACACCTGTCCACACCGAAATTTACACAAACAAAAAGTCCCTCAGAGAAGTCCTAGTAGTTAAGATGCCTTATAGCCAGAGTGAAACATATACACTGGTAAACAGTTCTTCCACAAGTTTGGACATGTAAATAGAAATGACACTTCACTGCTTTCTTCTTTTTAATATGATTTTAAAATTTGTTGTTGCAGCAGACCTGCTCTCCTGAGAGGATCATTAAATTTTCATCTAATCCATTTAAACCTAAAATAAGAGCCAGGTTAAGGAATAGGTGAGACTTGAGGATTTATTGAATGACATTTGAAATGTCATCTTGCGGCACAAGAAGGGCCCTTCATCTTTAGTAATTAGATGAATATTTAACAAGCACATTATCTGTTCCCTGGCAGCCAAAAACAGGCGAAAAAGATGAGCTCACAGTGTTTATCATGGAGACAATGAGCCATTATGGCTATTGTTTCTCACTCACTGGAAAGGTGACACTGCTTCTCTCACTGTCATTTACTCACTATTGATGACACAATGTGGCCATTTTGTTGTCCATTGTAATGGGATACAAACAACAGCAAGAGTGATGCATTTTAAATGCCATCTTCCTCTCTAACCCTGTCTCTCTTCATGTCTCTCCCTTTGACGAGAGGCCCTGCTGATATCTTTGGTTCCTTCCTGCGTGCATCTTAATGCCATAGTAACATAAGGAATGTTTACTGTGAGAACACCTGTGTGAGAGGAATATTTAGTGCATACCGACTTGCAGGTTTATAAGGTTCAACAGGCTAATATGATTGTAATTGGACAGGGCTATCACTGGTATTTAATAAATGTGACCTTTATGAGGCTGATTGTTTATGAGTGTCACAGAGGGGAGGTGTTGATTCCACTCTGTGGGCTAAGAGGCTGTATCTGTTTGCACTGCTGCAAGGATCTACTGAACTATGCTCTATTCAGAGCTTTCACACTACATCACACTCATCGCCGCCTCATTGATTGGCTTTGATGACACAGGGCCATGCAGATTTACTGCGCAAATGAAAATGTTTGATCTGTAATTGCTTGTTAGCTGCACTTTTGTCCAGACATAAATTGAGATAAGTTGTTGTTAAGGTACTTTCCTCGCAAGCTGGTACACAGATAGCAAGGGTGTAGAGGTCATGGTTCCATTTGTACTTTAGTTTAGGGGCATGGTTCATGGCTTGTTCAGTTCATCTGGAAAAAGGGCAATAAAGTGCATCTATTCATTTTCTGTCACTTATCCAGGGCCGAGAAACATTTTCTAGTTCTTCATGGAGGATTCTGCTGCGTTCCCAGTGCAGATGAGATACATAATCCCTCTACCAACTCCTCAGTCTACCCTGGGATCTCCTCCCTGTTGGATGAGACCAACGAGGAAGGCATCCTAATCAGACGCCTGAACCACCTCAACGCAAAATGCATTACCCAGAGCTCACAAGGGGTGGGGTTGAAATAAAGATCGACCAGTTAATCGAAAGCTCTGCTTTCTTGCTCAGCTCCCTCTTCAACACAATGGTCTATTACAATGTCTGCAGCACTGTGGAGCTGCACCAATCTGCCTGTCAATCTCATGGTCAATTCTACCCTAACACATGAACAAGACAGAGATACTTGAATGTCCTCACTTGAAGCAAGGACTCACTCCCTGACCAGAGGGTGCAATTCACCGTTTTCTGGTAGAGAACTTCTGCCTCAGACTTGGAGGTGCTGACCCTCATCCCAACCGCTTTGCACTCAGTAACAAACCACTCCAGTGCCTGCTGGAGGTCACCCTGCAGAAGAAGCCATAATCTTACTTGGATGACAAATTTCTGTTCAGCTCTCTGATTGAGGTCAGTTTCTCAATGTTTCTTCAGAATGTTTAAGAAGGTCAGTAAAACAGTAAGGCAGGGAACTCTGGATGGGGAGTGATGCAGGCTGCAGACGTCTATGAGCTGCTACCTTTGATTAAAAAATGTCTTAAAGAAGTGTTGTAGCTAAGTCCCATTCATGACAGCAGTAGCTCTCATGCATGGGCACACAGTTTTAACACCTATACCAACAGGTAAGTCAGATCTCTCCTCCTAACCAGTCTCTACTAAAGTTTCTCTCCCCTCTGTCTTTCCACTGAGGCTCTATACAAGGTGTTCCTCTGTGGACTCAACAGTATTCACAGAAAATCACTTGAGTTAAAATCACTCAGTTTAGTGATGTTTTAGCTTAGTAACTTGTTTTCTCGACAAAGCCTGGCCCATCTTTACCTTAAACTCGCTAAATTACACAAAGAAACTGTACCCATCTGCTACCCTCTTTAGCCTAGCTTTTCCAAGCTCGCTATGTTTAAAGGGTTAATGTTCACTGAAATCACTGGTGGTTGATGGCACTACTATCACTAAATACCATAACCCACACAAAAAATACAGAAATATCCCTTTAAGTGACAAACACACAGTGCAAAAAGAACCGATAAAATTTAAGATTGCCTTTTAAGGAGATCAATCATCACTTCACTCTGTTATGTGATTATCTATCACTGGAGAGGCTTACTCTAAGACAGGGGTTTCAAACTCGAGGCCTGGGGGCAAAATTCGGTCAGTGGCCGAGTTCTACCCAGCTGGTAAGCTCATATCATATTTTTAGGTCCCACCAGTATGTGGTCTGCAGATTTCCTCCAGTATTAAAATGTGAACTTAACTGTGATGATTTAAAAATGTAATAAAAAAAAAAATTAGATAAAAAGTCAGTAATGTGGAAAAATAAATTTATTTTAACTTTTTATTAGGACTGTAAAAGTTAACACGTTAATATCACGTTAAATCAAATTACATTCAATTTTTTGTAGCACAATTAACACATGCGCGTTCTGTGTGACCCTTGACCTATCCCGTAGTTTGCCAGTTAAGGAAGTGGCGCCGTTGTGATGTGGTACAAGCGAGCTGGGATGGATAAAGGACAGGGACTTCTGAATGGCAGCTTCAGCTTTCAGATCATGTCAGATAAAACTGAAGTTATTTGCTTCTACCGTTGGCATGAACTGAGTTACCAGGAGTTCGTAGAGTCTTTAATAGCCCGTACCACTCGCTGGCTGAGCACACCCCTAATGCAGAGAGCCGCCTCCTTTGCCATGCTGGATTTGTTAACTACGGAGACAACACTGCAAGCAGGGATGGACTCGCGATCTGGCATACCGGGCATTTCCTGGTGTGCCAACGCACTTTTGGGCCAGCATGATTCATTCATTTATTTATATCTGCGATGAACCGACACTACAGCTGCGCTGACCCTTTATGTTGACTTTTGACTGGTCCGATCACTAAGGTTTACCCCCTCTCCCATCTATGATCTAAAGAATGAAAAGATGGTCAAGTCCTCTTACAACACCTTAAAGGTTCTCAACTGAGACTTCTTTTACTTTGTGTGTTCATGAGTTTTGAAAAGCAGTTTCACATGTGTGTTTATTATTATTCCAGTAAATCTACTGGACTGTTGACAGTAATTTCTTACTGTCAGCATTTATTTTACATTTTGGCATTTTTTAGTTTGAAAATAAAAATATAATAAATAATAGCAGACATTTTTTTAAGTAATTACTTGCTTTTTCTCTTGAGCAGGGCAGATGTGTCCACCCTACTCACATCAGCACAGTGAAACACCATTAGATGTGTCTGTGCCTTACTGCTGAGCTCTCAGCAGAGACCTGACTTCTCCCAGTGATCTGTACTGTAACTCTCTAACTGTATTTAGTCTCTCTTTTTTTGTATTATCCTGTTGTGAGTCCTCCTGGTGTAAAGGGATGTTTCTGTGAAACTTTATTTCCCCCATATTAGGTTGAAATTCTCTGCTTTAGTGTGGAGGATCAGGGATGATCTTGAAGTGATTTAAACTTAACTGACCATGTTCTTTATGTCCATGTGTGATGATGAGATCTGTTGTTCTGTGTTAAGCTGCTGAGAACAGAGGAACTTCTGGAAGTCTAAAGTTGGACACTATTGTGGTATTATTCAGTAATGTTACATTAAGGTCAGTATCTCTATCTGTTGTCCTTGTTGGGCTTGAGTTTACCATGTTGTGCTCTCAACAGATTTTTGGAGCATTCAGTATCTTTGAGCTCAGACTAGAGAATTTTCTGGACATTATCTGTTGTTGTTTTGGTTTGTTGACATGAACAAACGTTTGCATAAAGAAAGCATTTTTGTCCATTTGTATTGATAAGGGTACTTAAATCTTGAGAAATAGTCCTGTAAGGTACATTTAGAAAAGACAAAAAAAGTGTGATTTATTTGCGATTAATCTCGAGTTAACTATGAAATTTGTTAGATTAATCGCGATTAAAATTTTTAATCTATTGACAGCCCTACTTTTTATTTCATATTTTGAATTGATCAGTTCAGAATCCTGCCTTTTTTGACCTCATTTTGAGGTCAATTTCAACTTCCACCAAATGTTTCTCATTATTTTGACTCATAAACCTCTTGATTTGGAATTTTATCTCATATTTTGACCTTTAAAACTTATGATTTTGACTTTCAGTCAGTCATATTTGCCTTTTAAAAACATGATTTTGGTATTTATTTTTGGGCTTTTTCGTGCCTTTATTTGACAGAGGAAGGACAGTGGACAGATTCGGAAACAGGGAAGAGAGTAGGGAGAGATATGCAGTGACGGGCCACAGGCCGGATTCGAACCCAGGCCACCCGCGCACATGGGTAGCACCTTCAACCACTGGAGCATCTGCGCTCCCATGATTTTGGTATTTAATTTTGTGCTTCGACCTTTCAAACCTTTCAAGGTTAGACTTTTTATCTCAGATTTTGAGCCTTTAAAGTTACAGTTTTGACGTTTTTAAATCTCAAAATCATTCATCATCAAGCTGAATACATAAATGTTTACCCTCTTAGGCTCTCAGGTTACACCTAAATTCTAAATCCGGCTCCTGCTGTGATGGAATTTGACACCCCTGCTCTTAGACTCAGTTCTGAGTCTAAGATCTCACATCCAGTTATTCTAGAATAACTGGATGTGAGCAGGGGTCAGTCACAACGTTTTTCATACCCCCATGAAGAAAAACTGGCAAAAGGGTACAATCATTTAGCCCAGTGGCAGCTGTATGTGATGGCCATCATCTTTGCTTGTTCACACAAGCATGTGCACAAGCACACTTATAGACAGCAGGAATAGAAACATTCATGCAGATGCCTCTTGTTTGAATACTACATATGACACTGTTAAGAGGCCTGTTTTAGTCATTCACAGGGAATAAAAATGATCCCATTTTGGAAGATATTTATGAGTACATCCATTAAGGTGTATGAGCACTGTCATTTAGTATAATAAGCACAGTAGCTTGTGTATTTTATCAGAACGCATGTTTTAACCCAGGAAAGAGTGGAAACAATATTCAAAGAGGCCAGGAACACCATCTTTTCTAATTAGCTTGATTCTTCTCGGCTTCCCTTCTCCCTGCTTTGTTTTCTTCTGTTTTCCAGTTCACTTCAGCACCCCATAGATCCCATGTCTCCTTCTTTCATGTCTTAAAAGTGTTAAGTAAAGAAAAAAGAAAAATGATAAAAGCTTCCTGCTGTTAATTTCTACACTTATGCATAACCCCAGTCCCTGCCTGAGTCCCAAACCATTGCCCCTGGAATTGGCATTAATTGCTTGAAAGAGGAAAGTAATTATCTCAGGTAATTATTACTCTGGGTAGAGTGAGAAACCAGACAAGCCTTTTCCGGCAGTTCCCTGCGGGGACAAGTAAAGAGAATTCTGCCTTTAACGTGTTATAATTGGAGGGGCTGGGCCCTCAGAGCTATAAGCGCTCATGGCTCAAGAGTTTATAGTGCGCACACTCGCGCCAATGAGGAAACACACACTGAAACACAGACACCATCTACTTCACAGGCATACATTTGTAGATGGACTTATAGGCACTACTACACTCTTTAAAATATATACCCCGGCTCTACTTAACAAAAAAATAGATAAACCATTGCATAAATCTTTTGAAGTACTTTCAACTCCATAATTATTGAGTAAATCCTACATAACCTTATTAACTTACCTAATTATCAGACTAACTCAGTTAGTTTAGTACAACTAACATGATTTGTTCTGACCAGTGGAGTACTACACATGTGGAGCTCTGTTAAAGGGATAATAGTCTGTTAAAAGGAGGAGACTGTCTTAGCCAAGGTGCTTGAATCTTTGGTGAGGAACCAACTTAAAGAGTTTTTATGGACTGCTAATGCAAATGTTTGTTGATATGCTGATGACACTGTCATTTATTATTCCACTCCCACAGCATCAGGCTCTGTCTCTTACAAGAAGCCTGTGATACTGTACAGGACACTCTTTTTGAGTTAAATTGGTTCTGAATCCTGACAAAACCAAACTCATGATGTTTCTAACTCAAAGAAGAAGCCACTGAACCTACCTTCTGTTCCTACATCTCAAGGTGATGTGATTGAGTCTGTCTTCTTATAAATATCTTAGCTTCTTCATTGATGATTCTTTGACTTTTAAGCTTCATATTGAGCGGCCTGTAAAGGAGTTAAAGCCTTGACTGGGCTTGTTTTTCTTTTGCTGCAAAGAAAAGACTTGTTGCAGCCACTCTTCTGCCTTTGATTGATTACAGTGATGTTCTGTACATGCGTGCATCTTCTCAATGCCTTAAATCTTTGGATACTGTGTACCATGGGGCACTGAGGTTTATAACCATTCTTAAGTCCTTAACTCATCATTGTACTCTGTATGATTGAGTCAGCCTGTCTTCTTTGACCACACGTTATTGGCATATCCTTATTTATAAGGCTGTAGTAACCCTGCTTCCAACTACATGTGTGATTTTATTAATGTGAAAATGTTCTGGAAGCTACAGTCTTCACTCTGTGACTCAGTCACAAAATTTACTTTTGCTATCTGTGCCCAAGGTCTGTCTTGAAATGGGTAGAAAGAGTTTCAGGTATGCTGCTCCTGCAGCCTGGAATCTTCTGCAGGAAAATGTATGTCTTGGGCTGCTGGTCTCTTTAAATTGAAAGCATTGGAGGAAGATGTATCAGGTTGAATTTGTTTTGACTGATGACTTTCTGATCTGTGACTCTGGATTGGTTGATCTAGTGTTTTTATGTTTAATGTTTCATGTTCGCAAATCTGTTAATTGTTAAGCTGCCTGTCTTGGCCAGGACACTCTTGTAAATGAGATTCCTAATCTCAATGAGGCTGACGTTCAAAAATGTACCTGCATGACAAATTTAGTTTCAGCTCCTTTGGTTGGTGTCAGTTTCTCCATTTTTTTCTTTGGAAAGTTGACAAAGTTCTGTTAAACATCAGATATCAGCAAGGCAGGGAACTCTGGATGCAAAGTGATGCAGGCTACAGATGTCTGTGAACCACTGTCCTTGATCAGTAATGCCCTGAAGAAGTGCTGTGAAGTTCTAATCATGACACTAGTAGCTCTATGGGCTCGTGGGCATGGGCTCACAGTTCACACTAGTACACCACCAGATAACTTGGGATCTCTTCTGTTCACCTGTTTCTGATAAAATATATCAAAGGTTAAGGAGCCCCTTTGTTTAGTTACTCATTACGTGCATCTCCACTAAGCATATTTTTGACATAACAGACATGCTCAGTTTTCCAACAGTGTTGTAACCATGACAACCAACTGAAAGTCACCAATTAACACCATCACTTATTAAACTATTACACCTACTCTCCTACAGCATTGTCAACATTAAAGGCTTAGATTTATGATCATGTCATTTTTTTTCCTGGCAATTTCATATCAATAGTTTTCTTGCTGAAGCTCAATTTTTTATTAATATTGAAAAATATTTAAATTTAAGCGCAAATTAATGTTATCTTTGTTTTAGGTGTTTCTCTGTGTATTTAATTCTAATCAGTTGATAAAAACGCTACAAAAATGTAGACCATATATGATCTGTAACTCATTTTATTGTGCTTATTAATGTTAAATAATGATTTAAAGCTCCTATGTGTACAGCAAACTGAATTAAAAACTGAAATAATCACGTCTTAACAAGAAACACAGAATATGTTGAGGAACACAAGTTGGTTTAGATTGAAATCCAATTCTGATTTGAATCCTGACCTTCAGAGTTGTGAAAAATTTAAACTTTTACATCTTTAGTGTGCAGGCAGCCTTCACTGCATCCCTGTGGTTGAAAAAAAAGCACAATTTCCCTAAAATCAAAATGTGAAGAATATTCAACCTCTGTGGGAACTATGCACAAGGACAAGTGCAGATTGAAGGAAGACATCTAAAATCACCATCATAGTGCATCACTTTTATAAAACCATTACTTTAATATTGTGTATTTTCTAGAAAGTAAAAATGCTATGTTCTTTTAAATGTCACCAAATCACATTTATGAGGCAGTGTGTAAACCGCTGAAGTCAATCACTGCACCCCATGTTCACACCATGCTCACTGTCAGAAACACTCAAGTAATTCAAGTGAAAGGAAATATTGATTTTAAAAGTAACACTTACCTGCTGGGGCTCGTAGTGTTTGTGCCTCTTGTCGAGCATTTAAGATGTCTAAAGCTTTTATGATAGATTATAGTATGGATAGACAACAAGATCACAGCAGCATCGCTGATTACTCACTAAGGTAAGCACTTAAGATGGGCTCTGTTGAATAGACAGCATTTAAAGACTCTTAAAGTCTCAAAATCTTTAAGCTCTCACCTAGAAAAGAAACTAAAATCAAAAAGGGACAGAATCCTAAAAATATAATCTGTAAATATCAAAGATCCTAAATAACACAAAAATGGAGGGCTGCAGTCTTTACTAAGTCGACATACAATACTCACTGGAGGGGGGAGTTTTGACCAGATTGATAAATGGAGGGTTGCTATAGAGAATGGATTGCAAACCTCCAGCAGCTGCAGAACACAGTGTGCAATAGAGGAGGGATGCTGGATCATATTCTGGCGATGGCAGGAAATTGCTACCTGTGTATCATATGGACTCAGTCTGGCACTGATCATCCTGAAATAGGGGCATTTTATAGGAACAGTATATTTCTCTGCATTAGTTGCTCAGGTGTGAACAATTTCTTACAATTTTGTTTAAATGGAAATAATTTCTGTAAAGTATATTTTTAAAGAAATAGTCATTTCCATTACTTTGCTGGTGCTGGATGTTCTAGATAATTAATATCTTTAACAGTCCAGAGCAATTTTCAGTAGTTCTTAAAACATTTAGAGGTACATGGTGTTTGTATTTGCTCAGCAATAATAAAAAAAAAGCCTTAACCTGACATTTCAGATATACTGCATGGATATATTTCACAGTCATCTTGGAAAGCTCCCATACAAGGACTTCTTTAAAAAATTCTCAGAGGGTGATTGTAAGTGTCTGTAACATTCATGACGGGCCAATCAGAGCAACGAGACAAAATGATGTTGTACACACGTGCTTCTCTTGAGCAGACAGGCTACTGCTACCCTAGTTGTGCATGGTGGAGCTCTTCGTTGAGTAAAATTGATGCTAAGGATGGTTGATAGATGTGCAAAAACATCTTCTCTGCCAAGACAAGCTTTCGGTGTGACTCATAGTTCTTGTTTCAATGGGAAAATGAGGTCCAGTTCTTTGTAAACTGCCGATCTCCTAGCAAGCTAATGGCTATCACAGCAGCAGCCATTGGATACACTGGCAAACCCCACCCATAACAATCGCGAACCCATGCTGAGAGATGAGTGAAAACCTCTTTTCCATCATGAAAAGCTTTCAGTGTGGCTCTTTTCTCTTGTTTTGATAAAGAAATGTTGTCAAGTTCTAACGAAACTGCCGTTGTGGCCGAGCTAATCACTCCACCAGCAGCCAATCACGATCTACTGCAGATGATGGTTGGCAAAAGACGGAAATCATCAGAAATATGTACGGTCCAGTTCTGATACAACTGCCACTGTGTTGTAGCAACATCCGAGCTAATCAAGGTAGCTTTTACAATCATCTAAATGAGTAGCTAAAACTTAACCCCACCTGCAGCTACTGCTTCATTCTCCTCAAATCACGCTGATTGGAAATTGCGTGAGAAACCCGGAAACGGACGTATCCATCTGCTTTGCAAGGTTAACTGTGCACTGTTTTGATTACCTCAACAGCCCCAAGGAGCAGAAAGGTGAGTGCCCTCACAGGATTCAGCATTTCCAATATGGTGGGTACAAGTTTTGAGCTTCATAACTTCTCAGCTGGTGACATCACTGAGACTATGTCCATGTTTCATACAGTCTATAGAGCCGGCATGGATATTTTAAAACCTGAATAAAAGCGACCTAAACACATGCATATTGATCTTCTCTTAAATAACACGCATTTAGAAGAGTATTGTGTTCTCATCTTGAAGTCTCTCCTGATACTGTTTCATCCTAACAGCCCTTTTATTCTCCACACCAATTAAACGTACAAACCTACCATTCAGTTTTCTCCTCTTTTCGTTGGAGGGCGATCACCATGTTGTTTAAGCCATCTTGTCCCATTTAATTCACATATAGAACAACAAAGACGCTGCGTCTTATCCAGGAGCAGCTGTGACTTTTGATTGCTGCTTTGCAGTCATCGTCTTGTACCATCTGTGAGTGAGAATATTTAGTGCTGACTAAATATAACCTGTTTGTCAATTGTCTTATGTAGGATGTGTTGATGCTGAAACTTTTTCAGCTCCGCCAAGCTTGGCTCGATAATGATTGGATAGGATTATTTCACTCGGTAAAGCTTTATTTATTTTTGTCTATCAGTGCTTGTGTTATAAGACACATGGAAATCGACTCCTTTTTTATTTTCCTACTTTGTTCTACCCCTCCAGTTTGTTAGTTGGTGTTCAGACAGGAGATGGAAGAGCAACAGTGTATAGAAAAATTTACATGTATTAAAGCACTGTCTAGAGAAAAGAGAGGCACAAGTTATTCAAGCACATTTTGGACAGTCTCATGCGCTTGTATGAGCGTACTGTGTAAGGGTCTTTTTTCCATGCTCATAAGAAAAATGATTTTTCTCATAAATGTTCTCAAGAACAAATTTAAGAAAAATCTCAGGAAGATTTTGTTGAGTGCGGCCTATCACCTTTAACCTTCATCTTAAACAGGGGGATACATGCCATAATCTAGAGAAACAGAGAGGGACATTTGTAAGACTCATGGCAAGACCCGGCCTCAGGCTAAGGCCCCTGACAAACCATGAGTGGGCCCTCCCTAATTGTGATATATTTATGACATCACTATATGTGTGTTGGCTCAGGAGTATTGGTGCTAGTGTCGTGGCTAACAGCTGATTTTGGAGTGAATCAAGCTATTATGGGGTCTGATGTTAAATTAATTTATTTGTGCCACTTTTTAACCTCTTTAAATACTTTTTTCAGCCCATTTTGCCACTATTATTTGACATGTCATCAGCTTTGCACACTTTATACCTTATTTGCCTTTTTACCAGTTTTGGCCAAATATGAACCCCTTTTTTAATCACTTTATCCCCACCCATTTTTGTTACTTTTTAACCCCTTTTCACAGCTTTTTCTGCTGCTTTTGCCACTTTTGACCCTGTTAACCAAATTTTGCCACTTTTGACTATTTCGTTTTTGCCTCTGTAAATTCTTTTTCCACTTTTAACCAATCTCTGCCAATTTAAACTTTTTGTCTTTTTTACCCACTTAAGGCACTGGTAATTTTATTTTACTACATTTTTGCCCATTTTGCGGCATTTAAGCCATTTTGCAACTTTTTTTTAACCCTTTCCATGACGTTTTCTGACTATGTTACCTTTGTTAACTCATTTACTTCCCACTCTCCATCTTCTGTTGTCTCTATTAACACATTTTGTCTCTCTTAACAAGATTATAACAGTTTTGGATTTTTCATTAGTTTTCACTTTCTGTGTTCAGTTTCAGTTAAGTTTTAACTAGTTTTTACTGCTGGTTTGTTAGTTTAGTTTAGTTCTTATTTTGCAAAAATGCTTTGTTTTAGTTTAGTTTTTATTTGTTTTAGTTTTTTTTTTTTCGTATACATGTCAGGGCTGTGTGAACATCATACATTTCTAACATTTTCCAACAGGTTACTCTTCACTTCTCATTTTATTTATTTATTTAAAGATGATGTTTGAATACAACTCCAGACATTAACCTACCACTGTGTAATGTCTTAACAATCAGGCAGTTTACACTCCCCAGACTTGGGTAAAAGTCCCAGTAAGTGAGGTTGTGTCAAAGACACCATTTTTATTTTTTTTTTAGTTAGTTTTGTAAGCGCACTATACAGTTTTAGTTAGTTTTTGTTTTTTGGTTAAGCTTAGATTTTATTTTGTTTCAGTTAACTAAAGTGATTTTTGAATTTTAGTTTTAGTTATTTAGTTTGTTTTAGTTAACTATAATAACCTTGCTCTTAAGCCCTTTGCACTACACCTCATGCCACTCTAAGTCAATTTTAACTGCATTTCACTCTTTGTTATGTCCATTTCCTCTGTTTTTTTTTCTGCCTATTTTTACAGTTGTAAGCCATTTTATGCAACTTTTCACCTATTTTTTGCTTCTGTTAACCGATTTTTAGCCACTTTAGCCCGTTTTTATTATTTTTTAAGAAACGGGGCATACATTGTGAAGAAGGCTATATACTACAGCATTAATAAGTACATGTTTTTTCGCTTTGATAAGAGTGGTTGTAATAAAATTTTAAAAAATGTTTTAACTTTTAACTTTTAACTTTACAATGAATCATGATTTTGGTGGCCTACATGGGGCCCCCATTTGTCTGGGCCCCAGAAAACTCCCCCCTTTATCCCCCTAATATGTGGCCTTGCTCATAGCTATAAGACTGAAATGAACCAGGCTTCATTCTGGTTTGATAATTATTTCACCCAGCCTTCTTCATTTAATGCACCATTTTTGTGAAGAAGGATCTTTGTTAGGATTTAACAGAAACCTTGGTCAGTTCCTGCTCACTTATTGTAAAGTTTGAATACAAGCAGAAACCTTGAAATGTAGACATTTTTCCCACTACTTGTTCTCTATTCATTTTCATATGTGCTTTGATCCTCCACTATGTCTCAAATTGTACAAAATATTGTCGAGGCATCTGTCAAATGACTCTTCATGGTTGATTTAAAGGCTGTATTGTAATATCTCCTCTTCTCTCTGGATTCCCCTTAAACTCCACCTTCGCTGCTGTGCATCAAATTCCAATCAGGTATCAGCATCTGCTTAGAATTCACTAAACAACTCTTCATATTTACGCGGAGGGAGAAAAAAATTAAAGCTTTCCAGGATATTGCTCATTTTCTCCTTCTGCTGTTTGGGATAAGAGCTATGATTTATTCATTTCTATCCATTTTGGGCTGGGGATGGCATTCAGGGCCAGTTTTCCCTTTTTAATCAATGTTGAGATAAGCAAGAGTTGCATTTTGTAATTTATAACACCACTGCTGCTTGCTTGACTCTATCTGGAGCTCTGAGTGTGTGCATTAGAGAGCATTTAGATGCTGTTGTTTTTTTCTGAGAGGGAAACAAAGACAAATAATCTACACATTTGGACTTTTCTTCGTATCTTTCTATGAATCTCTGCTCTTGTTTACATGAGCATTAGCATGCATGCTCATGTGCATGCCTGTTATTATTATGTGTGTAAAATTTGATGTGTATCAGATACTGGCTTCTGCGCTGAATTAATTCATATCCAGAGCAGTATGTAGATGAGACATTGTGATGCACGCCTGAGGTTGTGAAGTAGATGGTGATTAAACTAATTTAAAAATAGCACCTCACCTGAGCAGGAACCAACACCACACTCCTGCACAGATTGATGTGTATAAATAAACCAACATGGTCTTTCACCTGGTTGGCATTATGTTACTTAACTTCCAACTGTGAATGGAATATTCTTTTCATCATTGACGGATATGGTGACTTATTAAAGTAACCACTCTGCATCTTAGCTAGGAGTTTTATTTTGACATGCCCATTAAATCCTTCAAGCGTGCATCTTAGTGTGTGATGTGCTTTTCACTTGTGCTTCTGGGCTGTTTTTATGCGTTGATCTTAATGACAGATGCTCCGAATTGTCCCCCAGCCTGACTCTGTTGGCCCTGAATGCATTATTATACATGAGATAAAACTAATAAAGAGGAAGAAATGGCATTTATCTGTATCTATCCCACCCTTATTTCCCCATTCTTTATTTATAATGACTTGATGAGAAATGTATCTGCAACAGCACAGGATGCCATGTGTGTTGTGATGGGAGTTATTGTATGTTGAGTGAGTAACTCTTGATTTGATTTACATTGAGATAAACCTGGCCAGTAAAGTATGTTTCTGAAAATTTTCCAGGTCATAAGAAAATATACAGTCATGTGCATCCAACCGTGTATGTTTACAGTTACCAGTGTTTAAAATGCACCCAACACTTAAATGTCTATCAGCAGTAGGTTTGGGAGATATCCAGTTTTTAATACTTTTAAACTTTCCTCAAATGTTCACTTGTTATATGGTATTACTGCCACATGGTTAACAATAACATTACACAATTTTGTTGTTATTTAATACACAATGAAAAAGCCAAATGGTTACAAAATGGAGAGCCAAAATTACGAACCAAATTTTGCCTGCACTGAGGGAACTTGACAATTAAGAAGAAATTTATGAGGGCACTTTGTTATTTCTTGTAAATTTAGGGGGCCTTTAAAAGGCAACTTGTCATTTAAGCTCTATTTTTAGGGCTTTTAAGAGAGCACTTTTTGACTTTCTGACGGTTAAGGGGGCATTTAGGAGGGCACTTTGTCATTTTTTTGTAAATTTAGGGGGTACTTTAGAGGCAATTTATCTTTTTTTCCATTGAAAGGCCCTAAAGAAGAAACTTTACCATCTTTTCTGACAATTAGGATGGCATTTATGGGGGCACTTTGTCATTTTTTTGTCTATTTAGAGGGTACTTTGGAGGCAACTTGTCAAAATTTTACATTTAGAGGGCACTTAAGAGGGCAGTTTGCAACTTTCTGACAATTACGAGGGAACTTAGTAGGGACCTTTGTCATTTTTTAATAATTGAGAAAGCACTTATGAGGCCACTTCGTCAATTTTTGACTATTAAAGGTCACATATTATGCAAAGTATAATTTTTCAGGCTTTCAGGCTTTAATAACAAAAATATTTGCCCCTGGACTGTCCACAATACCCCCAAGAACCAGAAAAATCCATTCCTTTCCCCACTCTCTTTCTCCACCTTTCAGAAAATGTGTGCTGAAACAAGTCGTTCTCAGATTTTCCCTCATGATGTCATGTGGGGAGTTAGCACTGCCCCCAGGTCCTGCTGGTCCTCCCCGCTCAGGAGGACCAAAGCTCAGCCAGCTGAGAGAGGGATCTGGAAAACCACATCCATTAAGCCACATCCATTTCCTGAGAGAGGTGGAGTCAGATAGCTTGTTAACATTTAAAGCCACAGACACAGAAACAGCTCGTTCTGAGCTGGGCTGAAACAGAGGGGTTTTTAGACATGCAAAAATCCAATACCTGAGTGTTTTTTTCAGCAACAAACTTCACACGCATGTTATGGGGGACCTCTGAGACCAATACAAACTTGACTTAAAGGGGTAAAATGTGTCCCCTTTAAGGGGCATTTAAAAGGCAACTTGTCAATTTTCTTCTCTTAAGATTGAATGTAAAAGAGGACTTCATCAAATTCTGTCCACAGATGGAGCCAGTTAAATCCACAGAGAGGGCACCAAAGGGACACTTCATCATTCTTATTTACCATAGAGGAATACAAGATAGCATTTTTGCTGTTTTGTTTTTTTTTTTTTTTTTTTTAAGATTCAGGGCACCGAGGGAGGCACTTGCACCTTCTAGTCCCCTTCTGAGTCCACCAGTGGACAGCACTGTCTGACTTCACCCTTCCCCCTCCATACTTAAAATTGTGGCTTTGCTGCCATTGGTAAAAATGAGACCTAGCATATTTTATGTAGTCGACACAAATATGAAACACTGATCTAACAGCCTTTGGCCCCTACTACAGCCTTTACAGCCTTTTTAATCCTAACTATTAGTTGTAATTAGCTCTATGCTTGTTTTAAAGTTAGGATTCTCCATTGTTAGTCCTCCTTAAAGCCTTTAAAGGGAGCCAAGTGAAAACAGGTCTTCTCTTTTCCAAACAGCAGACCTGGTAATGAAACTGGTAATTAAGCCGGTCCAAACTTCAAATGGATGGTCCTTAAATGATCCTTGTTATACACCAGCAAGAGATGTGTCAAACAAAGTTCACTGAATCCTCATGTGCAGCTGGGTGACTGTGGTTATTTTCTATTTGAGTTGATGGGTATCTGAGCACCTAGCTTAACATAGATGTTAACTCACATTCTAAAGCAGCATGTGTTTTTATTCAGCACCCTGGGACATGCATATGTTCAATAGCCCTTGGGAAATTTCTTTATGTGTCCTCACTAAATCCCAAAGGGAGAATATTGTTCCCTCGACCGCAGCAGCACACAAAATTTTACATATTATGCACAAAAACAAGGGGGATGTCTCTGCAGGTTTCCTCCCTTTATATTTTACATTAGAAGAAACAACAGAAAGGACTTTCCCATCCCAGGAAACATAACATGGAGGATAATTAAACTGATATTCTCTGATCAAACAAAACCAGACTGATGCAACACACACACACACTTACACCGTGAAGCATGCATTTCATTATGAATGCAATGCTGCAGAATGTAATAAGATGTGCTGATGGAAAATAATAAAACTGCAAGGTCAGTGTTTGCTGATGATTATCTACAGTTTGCATATGTCAGTGTGCAGAGTATCGTGGGTGTTTTTGGTGGCTAAGATGGAATAAGACATTTTATCATTATGTTCTGACTTCTTTCTCTCCCTTTAAGAAAAAAAGATCAGTGGTGTTATTTTTCCCTAAAAAAAAAGACTTCTAAATGAGCTTATATTTAAAGCCTTTAACAGATAATTATACAGCTCATCAATACGGATACTTATGGATTGTCTTATCTATACTACTATCTTTAATTTGGTGCAAAAGAATGAAGACATAATTTATAGATATTAGGAGATTAAACATGTTTATTGTGACTTTTATAGCCATAACATTGTAAATATACTGTGGTGACAACTTACCACCAAATCTTGCAAACCCATCCAGCTTATCACACTCACCGCTACACCTACTGAGGAGGCTATTACACAACACTATGGTCCTTAAAATCTCTTGGCTTTGTGATCTAACAAAGTTTAATTCTGTGCCATTATTTCAGTTTGTCGTGAGCAATTGGATATATATATATATATATATATATATATATATATATACTGTATATAAAACAACGAAGGCAAATGAGGCACTGCTATTGGCCACTCGCAGACATGTGACTACCATGGCATTACTCACTACAGTGAAGTCCTAGTGTTAGCATAGACGGCTATGTAAACAAGATAGAATTTTTACTCTCTGGGTGTATTTTGGATTTATAAAAGTAACAACATGTAACATAATGGAATCATCCTGCTTATCATAAATAAGCGAAAGTGAGTCAACTTTCTCACCAACAGTGAAGACCAGAGTGAAAGAGGCCTTTCCCCATACACATGCAGTAATCTTACAAAAGCCTTGATGCCAAGCTTTATTAGCTACCTTGTAAAAAATACTACACAGGGATTTTTTTTTTTTTGTTGCACAAAACAGTTTTTATTTAGCTCCATCATCCAGTCAGTAACAGTTCCCTTTGCCAACCGGGCTGAGACAGAAACATGGTGGCATCAGTGCAAAAGGTGTATAAGCTGTGAAATAAAAACAAGATAAGACACTGCAAGATTGGGGGTCAGAGCCGAAGCTCCTGCAGTCAAAAGTTGATGCGTTCGTGGACAAGACACTTAACCCCAGGTTGCTTCCCCTACTGAGCTTGTGGGAGGTGAATGTGTATGGATGCAGACTGTACTGATCTATATAGCAGCCTTCACAATCAGTGTGTGAATGTGGAGCCAATAGGTGTATAGGGGAAAACGTGACCTGCAAAGTAAAAGTGTTTTTGTTAGTTGGACGACTATAAGCATTATAAAAACTTAAGTCCTCTTACCATTTACCAAATTGGAGCATGAGTTCAGTATTTTCTGCACTGACCAGTCAGGTTCCACTGCCTAAAAATACCATATTGATACTCATCCCAAGTGCCTATGTTGTTCATTTTGGCATCTTTCAGGACAAAGCAGTTCCTCTTTTCATTTCCTGTTTTATCTTGTACAGCACATGTGTGGGTTTGTTTAAAACAAGAAGAAAAAACGGTTTTGTTGCTGATAGTGTTGTTTGCTATTGTGGGTCATAAAGAGACATCAGTGTTTATTTCAGTCTCTTTCATAACCAGCTCAAACCTCCTCACAGGAGCTTTAAACCACTGAGTACTATCTGAATGTGAGTCTTTAGTCGTATGATTCTCCCGAAATTTCTCAACACCCCACAGTTGGGTTTGCTCCATTTTGGATGTGCTAATCACTTTCCCTGTGGATAAGAAATCTTGATTTTTATCAGTAACAGGCAGAGTAAACCCACGTGGGTACCACCAGAGCTATTCAGGAGTGTCTAGTGACTGAGAATGTGTAATTGGGCAGAGACAATCCAGTCTGGGCTGAATTCAATTTGAACACAATGCCCTCTGCTTTGGCATCATTACAAACGTTTCACACTGAATAATGGAGCCGAGTGCAATGCTAATTCAGTATGAGTGTCGGACTAACAATCCTCATCCTAAGAGAAAATTTCCATGTTATCATTAATTATGAAACAAGGGCTCTCAGGTAGGATGAGGGGGTAAAAAGTCTGGGATCTGAGGGACGGGGCCAGATTGCACTCAGACAATTAAAAGCTGGCCCCATATCCTTACAGTGTAAATGAAACTCAGAAGCTTTGATTTCTACGAGCCACAGGTCGTTTTATTTCCAGGAAAACACACAGTCACGTAGGATCCACTCACTGCAGCCTCTAGCTCAGAGAAGCTAAGACTGACAGACTTATACTGTCTATTTTTTCGTCAAAAAATGACCCATATTGGTGGTTAAAAAAAAAGGCATTTGTCATCTCTCACATTTGTAATCTCACAGATGTAACATCCACACTTTTATTAATTACAACCTGGTATCAGCTGTTAATCATTTGTTCAGACAGCTAGTGTAATAGTGAAGAGTCCAGACTGGATCATGAACCAGAAATGATCCAGCCAGCTTAAAACATATAGATTATTTGGGTAGATACTATGTGTCTGTCTGATGAAAAGGCTGATGTTAGACCACTGGACATTGATGGCACACTCATAATCCATTCCTGGAAATATCTGTAGCCTACATTGTTGAAGTGGGTTGCCTGCTTGAACTCAAAGGGTTGAATTCAGTCATTATGACTTAACACTTTGAGCTTTGTCCTGCCATAAACCAAGAAAAACACATGCTTTTGTGGTATTAGGATGAGCGAGGCTTGTTATAGTCTGGATCTTTCACCTTTAATGGTTGGAAGGGGGATGATTTTTAGGTTTAGAAAAGCCTCTCTACATTAAATGCTTTACAGCTTGCATCAGAGACCAGCTGTATGTTTTAAATATGTTAAGTATGTTGAATCATTCTTATATATATATACACACTGTAGAAACAAAAAATATCACCATCTTTGAAAACTGACCCACAGAAAGTCCTGACCTCAACTCCAGTGAGCACCTTTGGGATGAAATTGAGCCAGGCCTTCTTGTCTAACGTCAGTCCCTGACCTCATAAATGTTGTACGGAATGAATGGACTCAAATTCTCAGGAAAACACTCCAAAATCTTGTTGAAAGCCTTGCAGGGAGAGTTGAGGGTGTTATAGCTGCAAAAGAGCCAACTCTACGTATGTAAGTACATGTATTTGAATACAATGTCATTACAGTCTCTGTCGGTGTATTTGTCAGGCAGAAAACGTCTACTGGTTCACTGAGACTCTAACCATGTACAAGTAGAAAAACATAAGAAATTGTCTCTCATAATGTTAGAGTTAATTATTAAAAATACAAAGATAGGGGGGAAAAATTTAAACATGTTTGATGTGGCTGAAAGTGAAGAAAAGGGTTTTATTTTTCAAGGTTCACTGTATTGAAATCTGTCCAATCAGCTGTCAATCAATCAAACTTATTTATTTAGCATTGAATTGTAGTTCAAAGTGCTTTACAAAAGAGTACAAAATGATAGAAATGTAACATGGTTAAAGGATTTATAGACTAATGCACTCCAAAGTTAATTCAAAGAAGTAGTGAACACTGTAACCTTTTTTTCAGCTGTACACTGAAGTATCTGACTGAACTGTGATAAAACACATTAATGCTGGTGTTATATCTGACATTTGCACCAAACTTATAAAAGTCTGCATTTTATGGCTTTAATTAGCTCAAACGGATCTGCTTTGAAAAATCCTAGCTGAAAAGGCGGGCTTATATAAAAGGTAAAATGTTACCGCCTCTAACCAACTTTACCATTCAGAGACCACTCCCATCCTCTCCTGCACCTGCACTGCCTCGGCTCCAAGAGTCACTTACTTACTTACACTTTAATAAAACAATTAAAAAGATGGATGATTAGAAATGAGACAAAATAAAAAGAGAAGGAGATAAAAGGCAAAGCAATAAAAAAGAATTAATCAAATAAGAAACATTAGAATTAGTTTAATATAATAAAAGATTGACAAAAAATTAAAAACCCAAATAATTTAAAGCCTATAAAATTTTAAATAAAAAGAGTGGATGTCTATAACAAGGTAAATAAAAACCTAAAAACCCTTGATTAAAAATGTAAATGTAAATACAATAAGAAATAGACATAAATACTGCAAAATTAACAATATTATTACATCTACCTGTCTGTCTTTTTAAGCATTTTTAAGAGATGAAGAGACGATAAATTCTGAAACAAGGACCACCTTTGCTGCTGATTTTTAATTTCGTCCTCTATTAAATCAAATGTGCACTCCAAATGGTGTCTCCACAGAACAGCAAACCACGATTTTAATTTTGATGAATGAATTTCACATAGAAAAGCTTTTAAAATTGGCCTCTTGATTTGCCTTGCATTCGTAAGCTTCTTGCAAAGGACCGGAACATCACTTTTAACAGCTTTTCTCCATTCATTCATCCAGGAAACATAAAGTGTGGTTTAACATTTGGTCAGTACACACTTATGGAGCAAATTTGTTTTCTTTAAAAAACTCCTCTATTAATAGCTGTATGAGGGGGGCGGATCTGAGCAGTATGTCTGCAGCTTGAAAATGTCTGGTAGGGCCACATTACAATAGGGATCATGTAAACATGCTCTGCACCATGATAAGACACAGACCCTTAGACTTTTAAAATTAGGATGTCTTTGGCTTTGAATACTGTTTGGAATATTTGAGATGATGTAAGTCCCCAACAATAAACAGATGTATAACACAGGAGTAGTCATTTTTAATCAAAGTAGGCATTTCAGCCCAAAAATTCTACATTTTGCACCTTTAAGATTCTCTTGGTTGATATATAGAAAGATCCACTTGTGCCTCAAAGTGTTGGCAAAGTACACATTAAGGCTAATCCTCCTTGATTAACACAGTTTTACTATGAATCCCCACTAATTTTAGGCAAATCAACCGTTCTTGAGAGAGAAAGCTCCATAAACCATACACAATCAAGCTCCAAATTCTGTAGCATCCCCTGTCTCTCTTTCATTCCTTCCAATTCCAACATTTGCATGTCAAGCTTTTTTTGGGGGGAAGGGATTTGCAGCCAACAGGAGGACAGGTTACACAGTTCTTCAAGCTGTTTAAAAACCTCCAGCTCTGAGCCAAATAGGTTTGATACCCTGTGCTCAGGAGCATTGGGTCGTGTATTTACCAATCTCTGCGCTGCTTGTTTTGTTGAATGTGCTGTCAGAATCCACACGCTACGATTGAGCAGAGCCTAATGATCTCCAGCAGTCCCACTTCATTTTGGTTTGAAGTGATACATGTAAATTATTGCAGTGTTTACTTGTTCGAATTTAGTAAACCTCTCTTCTGCTCTCCTATCAATTTACAGTGAGCCAGCTTAGCTCAGGCTACCTCAAGCATGGCCGGGGAAGTAGCACACAATGGAGTCAATTCTGCACAGAGAGACAGCTGGGAATGGCTGCACACACTGGCACACACACACACACACTCGGCACACAGGATATATAAGGCTGTGCTGGTGCTGTAAATTACAAAGTGCAATTCATTCTGCTTCAAAACGCACACGCACGAACACGATCACACACCCATACAGTATCCAAACACTCCATTTTTAAACCTTTAGAGGAACTATATTGGCAAACGTTCATTTTATGGACACATTGGTAATTATCGTGCCTCCAAATTACCTCCTGAGTCTTAATCCTCCCCTTATCATTCAGGTAGATCTAATTAAAATTCTTACCATTACCCTTAAGATGTCTGAAAAACAACCTCTGCAGGTGATTACTTTTTTTTGTTTAATTTGCCTCTTTCATCCAATCAAGTTTATTTAGGTGAGCCACAACTATTTGTGCAAATGATGTGGATGAATTAAACACCTATTGTTTCCTGTATTCCCACTTCTGCTTTAGGATATAGTGGTTTATGAGTGTAGAAATTACAAGTCACAAATTAGTTGTCATTAAGTTACAGATCCTTCTGTGAAAACAGTGTATTGTATTTAAATGAGTCTAATTATCATTCCAGCTCTGTGGTGTCGGGGAAATAAATGTCTGTTTGTTGCTGCCAAGAGCTGAATGAGAGATTCTGGGCTGTATGTTCTTGACTGAAAATCCGTGTCCATGTTTTAGTGCGGTTGGTGACATAATAAAGAGCTCTATTACAACAATATAAGCCAGTCAAGGCTTAATGATCTTATTCAGCATATTTGATCATTCCATTTGTTCAGACTGACTGTTTTCTTTCATTTTATTTATTCTACTGAACCTTTTATTTAACTAAAGACTCACAGCAGCATCATAATTAACAATGTTACTGTCAGGGGTGCCTCCGCATCACTGTGGAGCAATTTTGTCCTGCTTTTCTTTGCGATTTTTTTTTAAATGTAGCCATATTGAAGGGCTTTCCTACATGAACGGCCTGTTTAAAGCCATACCACAGCACCTGAATCAGGTTTAGGTCCAGACTTTGGCTTAACCACTCCAAAACCTTCATTTTGTGTTTCAGTATTTAGTTGTTTTCATCAATAGATATCTTGATAACGGAGCTTTCAGTTGCTAGGCTAAATGTGACAGGTAGTATTGTAATTGAAAAAAGGGTTGGGGCATTGAATGCTGTAAGATCTATGATGTAACTGTTATAGTGCTATCTGTACTAGCATTTGTTTTCTTTTTTCTTCTCTTCGTCCTTGTTATTCAGTTGAAATATGGAGTTATTAATTTATTTTTTATGTATCATAAAGGTCTCTTTTAAGGTTAGATACTGCAGAGAAAGACCCACGGGGAAGGGGAGGGTTTAGGTTTTGGAACTAAGAAGAATAGGTAGTTGCAGGTTTTGAATGTTTTTATCACTGTTGATTGTATTTATGAATTCATGCAATGTTGCTGATACAGGAAGATGTACACCTGCTTTTGTTAAAATGAATGAATTAAGCTACCATAAAAAAGAATGACCTCCACAAAAAAAGTAACCCAAGAGCTGAACATTCTGCTTCAGTATTTTCTTGTAGAGAGCAGAATTCACACTTCCATCAGTCGTCCAGGTCCTGAAGCAGAAGAGCTGCTCCACACCATCACGCTACCACCACCATGTTTGACTGCTAGTATGATGATCTTTTAGTTTTACACCAGATGTAACCTAACTTTTGTCTGGTCAGTCCACAAAATATTTTCCCAAAAGTCGTGGGGATCATCAAGATGTGTTTTTTTTTTTGGCAAATGTGAGATGAGCCTTTGTGTTCATGGATGCCATTGTCCTCCAGTCTCTTTCTTATTGTTAAATCATAAACACAGACCTTAACTGAGTCAAGTAAGGCTTGCAGGTCTCACTTGTTGTTCTGGGTTCTTTTGTGACCTCCTGGAAGAGTTGTCCATGTCCTCTTGGAGTAATTTGGTCGGGCGGATATTCCTGGGAAGGTTCACCACTATTCCAAGTTTTCTCCATTTGTGGATAATGGCTCTCATTGTGGTTTGCTGCAGCAACAAGGGCTACAAAGCCTTTGAAAGAAGGATTTTTCAGGACCACACTTGAAACCTAGGAGTATGATGAATTTCCTACCATGCATTCACTTGCAAAATTGCACAACGGACAACAAAGGAGGAACATAAATGTAAATATTTTGGCATTTATAAATGTATAGAAAATTAAACAGTTATGTTTTCTCATATATTCAATCATTAGCTATTGTGGGAGTTTATTGTATTTTCGGTATATACGTGTGTAAACGGGGGCTATTAACTGTAAATGAGACGATTAACACAGAGATCTATAGTATGAACGAGATGGTCGAAGCTTTATTGGTCAGAAATGAGCTGGGGTAAAAGCGTTAAAGTTTTGGCTTCCTTTTCTTGGAATTAATTACAAAAGGACCTAAAACTTAAACACCTTCTCTCCTTGGAAACTTTTAACAGGATGTTGAAGGACTTGGAGGCAGCCACATTTGTAATGATGTCCTACCTGATTTGGATTTTTTTCACAATTTTAACATAAATCTCACAGATTTGTCTATTTAATTGCATCCATGTTTTGTAATGTACTATTATGATTAAATGTTCCATTGCCTGCCAGTGACTATAGCCTTTAGAATGAATAATAAAGTAACTTTTTTGGTGGCATCGTTTATGTTTTATTTTTATTCAATAAGGACGACCTTGTTAAGTTGAAAAACTCCCTTTTCAGGACCGTCCCGGCCATCGCAGGCAGCAGCAGTCAGGCTCTCCCATCTAGAATTTCCAGAAAACAGGGTGTGGAAGTCACAGGGGGACTGATTGTGTTACCTCGCTGTGGTTCCTCGTAATTTCATTCTGTGTGTCTTTGGTAGCACCTCTAACAGGCTGGGATGGCAGCCAGGTGTGTGAAGTGATGAGCAGCCAGCCAATGCTCCAGTGACTCCTCCTTCCCTTTTTTGTGCCATGCTTTCTTTGTTGACATGTGGACTGTCCAAAAGGCAGTGGAGGTGGAGCCAGACATTTATTGTTTGTATCCTGGTTTAACCTCAGTATTCAGGCATCTAAAGCCATCTTTAAATCTGCGCCGCCATCTTCATACAAAAATGATCAGTTCATGTGACACAGAACTCGTGTAGGACCAGGCATCACTGATAGAACTAGCGTCATCATTTCCGTCTCCTAAATTAAAAGTAAACTACTGCTCATTCAGAGCCCACATTGGGAGTCTCATGCAGACTTTTCCACTGATGGATTGCTTGACCTGTGGGTGGCTCACTGCAAGTGGGCTGGAAGACTCTGTTTATTGCTTCGTTCTGGGCATCGGGGAGCTTCGATTAATGGGTATCAGCATCACCTGTGAGCTGCTGAGTTCCATAAAACCTCAGTCGAACTATAGCTGGGATAATATGCAGATATAGCCTCTGGCGAGAGACATGGAAGCTTCAACAAATTCATTTAAAGCAGGATTTATCAACATTGACATTTTAATGTGATACATACATGCATTTCATCAGAATTTTATAGGGGTTCAGTTGCACATAAGAGTAAAGGAATTAAAAGTGTAGGCAGATTAGCTTATGTTATGCACTTTTAAGACTGACTCACTGTTTATACTAATCTACATTTGATGGTAGACAGAATTGGCCAGTATGTGTCATAAAATTGGCATAATTTTCCACCAGATTCAACTCTTGCCTGCATGATATGTAAGAATGAACACTGGTTTCTTTCAGTAACTGTTCACTGCTGGTGAAAGGCTACAATTAGAAAGAGAGATAGGGGTCTAGTTCTGCTTTATTTATCTTCTGACATACAGAAGGAAGAGTCAGAACTTGTTGGAGTTGTATTGTATGATGTACAGGTGCATCTAAAGAAAAGAGAAGATCATGTAAGCATATTTGTTTTCTTGTGATTTACTTCAGAAATTTACAGCACACAACCACAATCATGGAGAAGACTGCTGACCTGAAAAATGTCAAGAAGACAATCGTTTTCATCCTCTAAGAGGAGGGTAAGCCACTGAAGGTCAGTCACTGCTGAGAAGGTTGGCAGTTCTCAGAGTGCTGTATCAAGCGACAGGGATGAGCTCAGCCTTCAGGGGATTATCAAACAAAGCAGATTCAAGAATTTAGGGGAGCTTCCCATGGAGTGGACTGAGGCTGGAGTCAGTGGATCAAGAGCCACCATGCACAGACGGGTCAGGGAAATGGGCTACAAGTGTGGTGCTCTTAGTGACGAGCAACTGCTGAACCAAAGACAACATTATAAGCTTCTCACCTGGGCTAAGGAGAATAAGGGCTGGACCGTTGTTCAGTGGTCCAAAGTCCTGTTTTTAGATTAGTGATAAGTGATTAAAGTAAAGTAATTAAACATTTTTGTCATTTGAGGATGCTGGGTCATAGGAAATTAATAAAAACTTTTGAAAAAGGGTCAGAAATGAACTGACATAAAGGTCAACTATAACTGTATTTGTGTTTGAAATGTTTTGCTCTGACTTGTTTCAACATAAAAGTAATTCCTGTTCAGAGTAAAAATGGTAGATGTCATATTATGTATTACTAGGGGCTGTAAATGTTATAATTTGATTCTAGAGAAGATCTTAGGGCAGTGCCATGGCACACGGCCATCATGTGACATGAGAGTATCAGGGCATCCAGATAGTGAGTCCTTTTAAGAAAAGTTCTGTTCTTGACAAAAAGGCATAAATACCCTAGAATATCACATTTACACCCAAACCTTTCAAAAGTTACAGGCTGCTGATCATATATCTCATCATATATATGGCTGAAACCAGAAGTTTACATCAACTGTATAAAAAGAAACATAACCTGAAATTTTGAGACTTTTTATTTTCTTCAAAGTCAGGAGTTTATATATTCTAAGATTACTATGCCTTTAAACAATTTGGGAAATCCCAGATGATGATGTCATAGCTTTGGAAGCTTCTGATAGGTTAATTAGCAACATTTGAGTTAATTGGAGTCACACCTCAAAAACACTTCTTTCTTGTGCTACTTCATGGGAAAATCCAAAGAAATCAGCCAAGCTATCAGGAAGAGAATTGTGGGCCTCCTCAAGTCTGGTTCATCTTTGGGTATAATTTCCACATGCCTGAAGGTGCCACATTCATCTGTTCAAACAATTAAACACCAAGTATAAACACACTAAACACTCAGGAAAGAGAAGGGTTGAGATGACCATGCTTTGGTGTGAAAAGTGTGTATCAACTCTAGAACAAAAGCAACAGACCTTATGAAGATGCTGGCTGAAGCTAGTCAGAGAGTGTCATTATCCACAGTGAAACAAGTCCTGTACTGACATGGGCTGAAAGGCCACTCAGGGAGGAAGAAGCCATTACTCCAAAAGCAGCATAATAAAGTCACATTACAGTTTGCAAATGCACACAGGGACAATGACCTAAATTACATTGCATTCCAAATGATTATGCAAATTGGATTTTAGTGTCATAAACATTCAATTTTTGGTTTTTCAATTAAACTCACAACTGATGAGTGCCATGCAACCCTGGATGGTCCAGATGGATGGAGTAGTTGATGGTTGGTGGATGGCCACCGTGTCCCAACAAGGCTGCAAGGTCAGCAAGATGGTGGTGGAGTCATGGGTTTTTTTTGGTCGGAATCTGACTAACCATTTTCTTCCATGGTGCAAAAAGAAGAACTGTGCTTTCCATAGAAAAATTATCTTCATGCATGACAATGCATCATCTCATGCTGCAAAAAGTACCTCTGTCATTGGCTGCTTTCGGCATAAAAGGAGAGAAACTCATGGTGTGGCCCCAATCCTCCCCTGACCTCAACCCTATTGAGAACCTTTGGAGCATCCTCAAGCTAAAGCTCTGAGGGTGGAAGGCAGTTCACATCAAAACAGCAGCTCTGGGAGGATATTTTGACATTTGCAAACAACTTCAAGCAGAAACTCTCCAAAACCTCACATGTTCAATGGATGCAAGAATTTTGAAGGTGATATCAAAGAAGGGCTCCTATGTTAAAATGTAACTTGGCCCGTTATGATGTTTTTGATTAAAATAGCTTTTGATTCCAGTAAATATGACCTCCTAATGCTGTAAATTCAACAAATAACCATTTTCAGTTCTTTACAACCAACAAAATATTTTGGACTCTGTTGTGCAGAATAATTTGGAACAATGAATTTTGAGTTTTTTATTTTTGAAAAAAATCGTTATCATTTGGAGGTATGTTCAATAAAATTTGAATGATGCTCTAATGGTGGATGACTTGAAAATTATACTGACTGTCATTCGCAGCGACTATTTCGGAAAATCAGAGAAAAAATATCATTTGCATAATAATTTGGAATGTGGTGTATTTGGAGACATGTCCTGAGGTCTGATGAAACTAAAATCAACTGTTTGGCAATAATAACAATAGTTACATTTGGAGGAAAAAGGAGGAAGCTTGCAAGCCTGAGAACACAATCCCAACTGTGAAGTACGGGAGTGGCAGCATCATTTCGTGGGGTTGTTTTGTGCAGGAGGGACTGGTGCACTTCACATAAAGATGGCACCAAGAGAAAAAAACATTATGTCGAAATATTGACGGAACTTCTCAAGACATTAGCCGGCAAGTTTGGATGCAAATGGGTCTTCCAAATGGACAATGACCCTAAAAATCCCACCAATTTAGCTACAGAGTGGCTTAAGGACAACAAAGTCATGAGTTATGTGTGGCGATCACAAAGTTCTGATCTCAGTCATTAAGCTAATTTGGTGTCAGAGCTAAAGACGTGTGTGCAAGCAGGCCGGCCTAACTCTGTTACACCTGTTTTGTCAGGAGGGATGGGCCAAAATTCCAGCAAACAATTGTGAGAAGCTTGTTGAAGGATACCCAAAACATTTGAGCCAAGTCATTCAGTCTAAAAACAATGCTACCAAATATAAGGAAATGTATGTTAACTTCTGACTTTGGAGAAGTAATACGAAACTCTCTCTCTCATTTTTCTACCATTTAGCAAATAGAAAAAAATTGTGATAATCCTAACTGACCTAAAACTGTAAAAGTTTTGTCTGTTTTGACGTCAGACAGTGAGAGAAAAAAGGTTGTGTGTCTTTTTTATACAGTGTATGTCAACCTTTGGTTTCAACTGCACACATTGTGTCAAAATAGGAAGCAAATGCAAAACAAATCAACCTTGTATGAAGAAGGGAACATGCTGTTTGTATGTTGTTCTCTTTATACCCATTTGAACTCGTGAACTAATGATCCAGCATCTTTGGGCTGCATTGTGCTGCACAGAAAATCACCCAGTGGGTGAGGGTGTGCACTGTCAGTTGGAGCAAAATAGTGACATTGACGATTTTGCTGCAGACTTTCTGAAAACAAATACCTGCTGAAATGTTGTAACTAACATCATCAACAACAATTAAATTAATGATAATATAACTTTGATCAATGATAATAATCGCTGCTCTTGGAGTAAAGCCAGCAGCAGCAAGCAATCAACAACAACAATCAACAGATGCCTGGTAGACAACTTATTAACATGCATTGATTGGACATGCATCAAAGTTTGCTGTGTCTTTATTTTATGACTTTAAAAGTAGGGTTCATACTTATTAGTTAACAGGAATTGATTGTCGTTCTTTATCATGTTTGTCACTTGTTTTATCAGTGTCATTTTTTAATGCACCTTGTGATTATTGTAAAGAAAGTTTTCATCAAGTTCACATAAGGCTGCCAGTTAAACTTTGAGCCATACCAGTTTATTCCAGCTCTGCCTTCCCTCCATGCCTGTGCAATTTCCATCGTAATAACTGTAAATGTTTATGAGGCACTTTCAGCATATGTGTGTGTCCACCCGTGCGTTTGTGCGTGCTCCCAGATGACCACTAAACTAAACAGAGCCGCAAAAGTCCAAAGATTTACAGCTGAGGCATGGGCTTTCAGAGGACATGAGTCACACAGGAACATTAAATATTGCAGCATCTCCTCCATGTGCGTGCTTCAGTCTTGGTTTGCCTGGATTCTTCTCCCTTCACCCTTAATGGATTTTTTGGCTTCTCCCTAGCATCTTGTCATTAGCCGGTGACCACAGGAGCCACAGTGTTGTTGTGATCTGCTCTGCTCAGCCTGAGATGGGTGGATCTAAGCTGCATCTTGTGGTGAACGGATGAGGAAGACAAAGGAATGGGGGGATAGGGTGATGGATGAGAGAGGCGTGATTTAGTAGGGTTGGGAACAGGTGAGCGCTGAGAGCCAACGAGTGAAATGGGGCGCAGAGGGTAAGAATAGGTGAAGGGAGATAAATGGGTGTCATATAAGAGGATATTGATAATAAACGGCTTAAGATGAAAGTGTGCTAGTGAGGAAAATATGGATAACAAAGTAGGCTGAAGGCATATGAGGAAAGATCAAACCTCCTTCCAAAGGACAACACTGATATATGGATCTACCTTTATATTATTAGACCCTCTTCATCGCCCTCCTTTGTCTCTGTCTCCTCTCCTTTGTCTCAATACTCATTTTAGACTATGTTATCTCCCATCCTTTCTCTCCCCTAGTCCTCTATCTTCCATCAGCCTAACAGTACATTGCAGACCAGTGTATTATGGCCGTTATCTGTGTTACAGTAGCTGCCCGTCCAGAGATAACACTTATCAATTACATCGCGGTTCAATGTGCCATTAAGCACTGAAGCAGACGCTCCCATTCTCTGCACTTTTCAACTGCAGTCCAAAACTCCTGCTCAAACTGCTCCAACACCTTTTTATTCTCTTTGAATCTCATCCCTTTGTTTCTGTCATCCATCCTGGGGTATGGCGGTCTAATCTATTTTTGGATCCAAGGCCCCAGAGCTCCACCATCTACCAAACAGACGCTCCTTTCACTGTGTGGTATCCTGTTACTAGAAACAGATACTTTATGTGATGTTACCAAGTAAAAAAACCCATCCAGCACCTACTTAAAATATGCATGGGTACACAAACATGTATATTTTTAGATGAATCAGACACATTGCTTTTTTTTTCCACTGTCATGGTTGCAGCATTTTACAAGACTTTCATTTTTAAAAAAGCTCAGGGAAAAAAAATCAACTCAAGGGAAAATTTTCCTTTTTTCAGCATCTTCCTCTACAAGTCTCTGGGTAAATAAACATGAAAATTAGAAGCTTCTGAAGTATATGGTTTGATTTTATTTTCATATTATGTGTAGGTGACACCTGTAGTGTTAAATTCACTCATGGAGAAAGGTTGACATCAGCAGGGGTAAGAAGCTAGCAGCCCAGGGGCCAAATGTGACCCCCTCTTCACTCCAGTCAGTTTCAAATACAGTAAGGGAAATGATTCTTTGATCCTCTGCTGAGTTTGCCAACTAACAGATAAATGAAGTCTGTCATTTTACCCTCCTATGACCCAGCATTCTCATATGACGACATTACGTTTTAGGTTCCTCATTCATGGACACTTTAGGTCTTTACAAACTGGGTCCATTATTTTTTGGATGCATTTTTTCTGGTCTGTAATCCAAAAAAATGTCATGCACTCAGACCTTGCACACTGAATCAGTTGTTTTTTATTGCCTTCACTGCAAAAATTCATAGAATGTCAGGAGGAATTGGCTGCAGACCTTGAGCAGGCCTCTACAGTGGGGCGTTTATGGAATGAGATTTGTGTCAAACAATACAACATCTACTACTGCACTGACAAATAAACCTGTTTAATCAATAGTTAGGTTTAATAAAGCATCAATGATTCAGTCAAACTGATGCAGAAATGATAGTCTGCTGGTTTCATTAAATTTCCCAAATGTGAGCTGAACCACATCTTCTGGAGCATCTGGAGTGACTGAGCCATCACTCAAAAACTCGTTGGCCAATAGGGATACGCTCCAGAAAAGCCCGCCCACATGTGACATTTGTGTCAGAACTGAGACCAAAAACTCAAAAAAACGCAAACAAAGGATCAGGCAGCACAAACGCAAAACTGAGAAACGAGAGCAAAAGTCTGATCACTGAGAGAGAAAAACAGGAACTGTAAACAAAAAGATAGATGTTCAAAATTCAAAGACTAGTCATTTGGTTGCTATTTCAAATTTGTTCTCTTGATGTAAACATTGTTTTTGCTTGGATCACATTTTTTTTGTTCTCAAATGCTAATTTTTGTTTGATACTGAAAAAGTTTTGTTTGAATCTTTTTGACAGAAATCTCATCCCATAGATGTTCAGCAGCAGACCTCTCCACTGGAGTGATGATGTATATTACCTGTGCTGAAATTGCAGGACTTGATAGATTTTCAATCTTTTTCTCTTTTTTTTCCATAAAACTGTGCAGTTGTTTAAAATAGCTATTTAGCGTTCTCCACTTCCTAAACACAAAAATGATTTAAAAGCTCGATTCTCAGGAGGTTGATGGTACATGGGATTTCAAAGGTTTATATACATAATAAAACACAGAGTTTGACTCTTGTGTGTCTCAGTGCTCTGTGTCCAGGCAAAAGTCCTGCTTCATTCGTTCAATCTTTTGCCAATGACCATTGATCTAAGTCGACTTTATCGCTCTTCCTGCCCTTTTTTTAGGAAAGTCAGAGCAGGTTTTTTAAAATGTGCCTTGGTTTTACTTGATTTACTTGAAGCCTGCTGCTTCTCTCAAAGACGCTGAAGGGTCCCTTGTATGGGACACTAAATACTGTGACGAAGCATTGAAATTTTCACAATGTTACAGGGGGCAGAAACTGCGTTAAAATTGTTCCGTTAAGTGCTCACATCCCTGTGTCTTGTGGTTTTCTGCTGTTCAAAGGGGCTATTAAGGTAAGGAGCCACACCGTGCCAGTGTCTACAGCTCCTAGTGAGTAGACCCAGCTGCAGAAGAGTAATGACACTCTTTTTTTTTGCAGAGGAGGGGTATATATTCCCAAAACCCTGCCTCAAGCAATACAACTCTCTGAACTCACAGTGGTGATCAAGGAAAGAATAAAATACAGAACTTTGCTTTTGCACACTATAAAGTTTTGCAATGTCTCAGAAAGTCTGTATGGTCTCAACAGTAGCTTGTCCAGTAAACCAAAGTCTATTCATAATTTGCATCAGTTTTAGTTTGCATACACTCATCCCTATTTCATTGTACTACTCTCTGGCTTTTCTGAGTTTCACTTTGGCCAGTTTCCTCACAAAAATGTGCCAACAAGAAAATAAGGGAAGGGCACAGGCCTGAAAGAAAATACTGTCCTTATTAGCTGTTTGAATGAAAGAAAATATCTCTTCTTGATTTACTGGGAAAGAATATAGAGTCTCTGGCTCTCACCCCTAACAAATGCACCAAATGGTTTCAACTTAGCCAACTGTTTGTGCTGGCTAAGTTGAGTACAACTCACACAGTGTCAGATTTTAAAGTGAGCTCTACCACTTCTGTTAAAAATGTCATTTGTTTTTCCAACAATGGAAACTGATTAATGATGGTACTGATGAGTAATAAGACATATCAATACCAGAATAATATAATTACTGGTTTAAACAGCTGGCTCCATATCACATCTATCCTCGCTTTTCTCCACTGGCTTTCTGTCACTTTTAGAATTAATTTTAAGAGTTTACTAATCACTTTTAAGGCTCTTTTGGGTAAAGTCTCAGGTTATGTTACTGAGATGCTGACCCATTATCAGCCTTCATGCAGACTTAGATCCTTGGGTGAGGGGTTACTGGTCGTTCCAAAGTTGAGACTCAAATCTAAAGGAGACAGGGCTTTTGCTATCAGAGCCCTTTGACTTTGGAACGACCTGCCCTTGGAGATAAGGCTTACAGATCTTTTAAATCATTCCTTTACTTATTTTTATGATCTCTCTTTTATTCATTTTGCTGCTCTTACTTCTTTTATCTTTGACTTTTCTTTCGATTACAATCTCAGTATCATCTGTTTTCAGTTTATTACCTGTTCCCTCTCTTTTTATCTGCTATTAATCTTATTATTTTTGTTTTATTGATAATGATGTGAAGTTTTTCTGCCATTCTTCTTTTCAAATTCTCTCAAGCTTTGCAGGTTGGATGGGCAGCCATTTTTAGGTCTAATTTTTAGGGATGTTTGTCAGGGTTCAAGTCAGGGCTCTGGCTGGGCCACTCTAGGACATTCACAGAGTTGTCCTTATGCCACTCATATGTTGTCTTGTCTGTGTGCTTAGGGTCATTGTCATGTTGAAAGGTGAACCTTAAAAACCATGCAGTCTCCCTGTAACCTGACACGCCAGATGGATGTGTTTTTACACATCCATCTGGGAAAGCTTCGATAGGAAACGTTTGAGAAAAGGCAGAGGCTTTGAAAAATCCTTGGAGTATGATTGGGTGAATGTTCTGTCCGTCACATCTCTACAGGCCAATCAGAGCAACAAAGCACGTGACGAAGCCACTAGCATGCTGTGCGTGCCCAGCTACTGAGGACTAACGCGAAACATGGCGACTACAGACATGTAAGTACTTGACTTTTGTCGTTTTTGAAAAGAAAACAACTCACTGCTGTTCTTTGTTCTTCTTTTAACAACGAAATGTCTTCAAGTTCTGATAAAACTGCTTTAGCAGCATCCACGCTAATCTCTTCCTCCATAACTGTTGCAGCTCTTGCTGCTGCTTGTTTACATCACAACTCTGCTGCGCCTGAAAGTACTGCCCCTTGTCGCTGATTGGTCCTGTCACTTTCTAACCGGGCCCAAACGGTTCAGATGGGAGCTTTGCAAGATGGATTCGCCAGTGAGAAACAAGGAAACGGGTGTATCCATCTGCTTTGCAAGGTTAGTTTCCCTGTCTCTGCTGCTGAAAAACAACCCCACAGCATGATGCTGCCACCACAATTCTTCACTGTTGTAGATGGTAATGAGGTGATGGGCAATGCCTCGTTTCCTCCAGACAACGTTTAGAAGTTCAATCTTATTTCCATTAGACTAGAGAATCTTGTTTCTCACAGTTTGAGAGTCCTTCTTTTATTGTGCAAACTCCAAGTGAGCTTTCATGTGTTTAGCACTGAGGAGAAACTTCTGTCTTGCCACTCTGCCAGGGAGATGGCTCTTTGTCCAATCTCCTCACAGGATCTCTGGAGCTCAGCCAGAGTGGCCAGTTCTAGGTCACCTCTCTTACTAAGGCCCTTCTTGACGGCCCTCAGTTTGGCTGGGCAACCAGCTCTTGTAAGAGTCCTGGTTGTGCCAAACTTCTTCCATTTGAGAATTATGGAGGCCACAGGTGGACTCCAGTCTGGGTGTTGAAACAAAAAATTACGCTTTTATATGTTCTTTTTGAATAAAATCAGATTGTATCCAAACAGGAAGTCAATTACTTTGAGTCTAAGGCTGCACAGGGAAAAAGACAGTTTATACTGCAAAATAGTGGAATTTCAAAATGGGGAGAAAAATGTAAAAATTGTTTTCATTTGACAGCCTTGTGAATCCACAACCCTACAATCCCTTTAGGTTGGGGTTGTGGATATACCTTATGTATACCTTACCGTATGTTGTCTAAACGTGTTCCATAACCCCTCTTTCTCCTCCATCTTATTCATGCAACAAATAAAAGTAAGGATTCAAAGAGTACCACGCTTTTGTTTTATGCTAAAGCTTATCATTATTCTTTACCCAGAATTCTGCTAAATCATGTCATATCTGGCCATTACATTGCATCCTCCTAAGATAGTGCCATCACAGCGGTTAAGCACTTCTTTTCTCCCATCTCTTCCTTTTTTTAAAAAAAAATTTGATTAGTTGAAAATAGTCTACCATAGCCTCTGCATCCAAAAAATCACTCCAAGCCAAAAATATAATTAGTTTTGGATAATAGCTGCTGTGGCAGTGGGATCGCAGATGAGCTCTTTACTTAAAGACACACATTCTCTGGTGATTTAGTCGTTCCAAATGCCAAATTCTCCATCTTTCTCACTGTTGATGTTTTTGAAAGTCAATTTCATTCACAGCTGAGGTCCAAAATGTCATCAGTGAGCTGATAGGCATGCTTTTGGATACTATGGTAAAAGAAAATCTTGATCTATGAGATGCAGTTCTCTTTCCTCAAATACTTTAAATATTAAAACAATCTCATCCAACCATGGAGACTCCATCTCTCTCAAACAGGTAACAAGGATGATATACAGGCTTAACAATATGTTGGGAGTCTGTATAATGAGGAGCGCTGTGACCCTAAGGAACTGAGATGTCAAAAGTTCAGCATTTTCTTGGATTTAACACCATTTATATTATTTTTATTCCTACACCCGGCATCAAAAAAATAAAAGAGCCTCGCTGCAGTCGGCACAGTTGGAATCCTACGAGTTCTTTGAAACAGACTTCATTCAAAAGCTCTATGTGAAGAAGTCCCAATGTCATCCCTAGTCTGTTGCAACATGTTGTGATTATCTCCCAAATACTTCCATTTTTAAATGGACCTAAACATTTTGAAATCAAAGAGAAAGCACGTCAGAGCTGATCGTCAAGAGGCTCTCCGACTATTCTGTGATCAAGGCTTCACATTTATGTGAGGAAAGAGCGAAACAGCATGTAGAATAAATGTAGTTTCACAGGGATATTATTAGGAGGAATGCTTCTTTGAAACTGGAGGTATGTGAGAACGTTCAGACATATTTCTTATGGAATAAGATTTACAATTAAAGGGTATTCTTGCTATGATACAAGTCCCTGAATAAGAGTAGACCTAAAGGTACAGGAACTCTAATTTCAAGCTGATTTCTAATGACCTGTGGCTGCTCACAGAGTCATCTCACTAATAACACGACCAAACAGAAGACTAATGACTGCTAATTATGACAAAATGGAATTTTAAACCATAAAAGCAGATGTTTATTTATGCACAAAAACATTTATGATTGACATTTAGAATAATGTTAATAGTTATTTTGATACTGCTTTTAGCAAGGCTGCCAATAAAGGGGAGAGCTTTCTGGGGCCCAGCCAAATGGGTGGCCATGAAGGTCAGGAAAGTCATGGTTCAACGTAAAGTTAATTTGTGGTAACCATATTTTATATTTAAAGTGTAAGTGAAGAGCTAACTCCACCCACCTCCGTAATTCAAAAAATGCCCAGAAAATGAGCAGTTTGGTACTGAGAGGAGGGAGGGGTAAAGGACGGGGTTTTTCCAGTTGAGGTGGGAGTGACAGTGATGTCCCCTTATCAGAGAGAGAGACAGACAGAGTCCCACAGCACGGCTGCCTCATAGTGATCTTTTAAAGGGGACATATTAAGCAAAAATCACTTTTTCAGGCTTTTCTAACACAAATATGTGTCCCTGGCCTGTCCACAATCCCCTCAAGTACCAGAAATATCCATTCCCACTCGCCTTCTCTTTCTCCATCTTACAGAAAATGTGTGCTGAAACAAGCCGTTCTCAGTTTTTACATCTAGTGACCTCACCAGGGGCCACCCGCCCCCAGGTTTGGTTGGCCCTCCTCTACTGATCCTCTCAGCTATTAGCTGAGCTGCTGGATAACTCAGTGGGTTACCCTACTGACTACAGTCTAGGAGATTGATGGTTTGAATCCCAGTCTAAACTTTGGAAAGAAAAGTGTCTGTAATATCACGAGTGCTGCATCCATTTCCTGAGAGGGGTGTGGTCAGGGGCGGAGTCAGACAGCTAATAACCATTTAAAGCCACAGACACTGAAATGGCTCATCCTGATAAGGGCTGAAACAGAGGGTTTTTTAGACAAGCAAAACTCATACTGAAGTGTTTTTTCAGCAACAAACTTCACAGGCATGTTTTGGGGGCCTCTGAAAACAATATAAACTTAACAGAAACCAACGATGGTCGGTTTCTACACCACATAAAGTCCCACCTTTTCAGAAAAGATATTTCAAGGCAGATGTCCGTTTGAGCTTATTAAAAGACGTAAAATCCAGATTTTTATCAGTTTGGTGCAAATTTCAGCTATAACACCAACACCAATGTGTTTGATTATAATTCAGTAAATTAACCTCAGTGTACAGATAAAAAAAAAAAAAGTTAAACTGTTCACTACCTCTTTAACTTTGATAGACAACACTCTTATCAAAGCAACAAAAAGTTTATTTGTTTTTTATGGTACAACATAGCTTTTTTTCAAAATGACAACCCCTTTTCTTTAAAGAGAATGAGCTTGTGTTGGTATATTACAGTGAGGACGGGCATATTGAACTAAACAATTTGTAAAGTAAAGACTTAAAAGCTAAGACATGATGTGCACAAACTTAAGGATGCTAGAGAATAAAGTAGACATAAATTAAATAACCTTAATTTAAAAAATAATAAAATAATAAAATAATTGTAAAAATGATAATTTTTAATAATAATAAAGGTAAAAATGGACCAAACATGGATTAACCCTCTAAATCCTATTGTATCACACATGATACACAATTGTATGAGACATCTATCTAATCAACATGATCACTAAATCACTTGAAAACCCTCTGAATACATTCTGTTAAATGATAAAAATGCCCTCTAGTGGATTATCAGTTGCCAAAAATGACTAGTGTATTAAATATGTTACCAAAAAAATATATGTGAAATTTATGGCAATGTTTTTTTTTTGTTTTTTTGTTTTTTTTTTGTATTTCTGTAGGAGGTTGAATAAACATTTCAGTTACTAAAAATGATAATTTTCTGGCTATTATTTGAGTTATTAGGCTTTAAGGGGTTAAAAGTGGCAAAAATGATGTTAATAAGTAGTGAAATTGATAAAAATGGTTAAAAGTGTGTTTGAAAGGTCATAAAAAGAGATAAAGGTTGCAAATAGGGATTAAGAAAGGCTATAGACACAAAAAAGACAGAAATGGATGAAAAAAATGGTGTAATGCAGTGAAAAGTGGTAAAAATGGGTGGTAACAATGATAAAAATGAGTTAAAAAAGTGTCAACAATAATAAACTGTTAGCCAGGATGTGTACCAATGCTACTGATCCAACACACAAGCATTGTTGAAAATCAATAAATCACAGCTGTGGAGGGCTCTTTTTTCAATGAAGTCTGGCTTAAAGAACTCAATTTCCATGTTGCGATCAGTAAAGCCCTGTTGTTTACTGCTTGTATTTTTTGCATTCATTTATCTTAACATTCATAAACAACATACTTTAAATCAGGGGTTCTCAACAGGTGGGTCAGAACCCAAAGGTGGTTTGTGGAGCAGTTTTCAGTAGGTCTGAAAAAAAAGGTAATTATTTTACCCTGTTTTACTGTAAAATTGGGTAAAGTCGATCAACATTTCTACTAATCGATCTCCTCTTCTTGCAATAAATGGCTACTGTTCCAATGATAATGAAGTAATTTACAAGTTCTCCGGAAAATTAGCTAAAATGTACAGATAATGATGGGGAAAGAGGGTATAAAATGTGTCATTTTTGTCCCTTTTCGTTCTTTCTTTCTTTCTTTTTTATATCAGGTGTTTTGGTCCAATCATGCTCTAAACTGCAACATATTCAATAAACTAAAAATGCGTTGTTGAACATTTGTTGGAAACTTGGGTCCCGATCTGTCATAAGACAGACTGGTGGGTTCTGAGGCCAGACCAGTTAAGAACCACTGCTTTAAACCAACCTTAAAGATTTGGGACTTTTGAAAAAATATTTGGGGCTTAAGCCCCATGAGCCCCCCCCCAACTCCATCTATGGTCATTATCCAATATGCAATTTCATCCAAGATTGCCAAACCACAAAAGTTCTTCTTAAAATGTTCTTGTGTTTTATTTTATTCTTGCATTGCAGTTGTTTCTTTTCATCTAAGCAGTGAATTTGGGGTTTTTGAGTTCAATCTTTTTCCAAAGCTTCTTTTTTTGTGTGTGCACTGCAGCAAAGCTTCCAGATAAAAAGCCCCTGCATCCATTTCATTCTCAAGCTGCGTTAAAGCAGCATCTGGTCTAAACTCACTAAACAAATTTTGCTGTTTTTCGTCTCTGTGCCTGTGTGCGTTTGTGTGTGTGTGTGTGTTAACAGTGCAGTGAGGGCCTGTAAACTCAGTGAGCCTGATGACCAGAAAGTTTGTCTGCACCCAGGAACCCTTCAAGCCCATCATCATCTGGACCTCTGTCATAAACCCCAGCTTTATTGTATATTTGGAGCCAGACATTCTCACTGACACCTTAGTCCTAAAAGAAAGTAATGGAAGAGGTTTGATGTGATAGTAAAGTTGAAGGATCCGGAAAGAAGATTACTTGTACATCAAGGGTTGCAGCCTTAAGGAGGCTGCAGTAATAGTTCATCTTTCCAGTCAGGGAGTTTCTCACACACGATTTTTGAACTTTTTATACACTTCCTGTAAAACAATACACAAATAACTGCAGGATGTGTTTGGGGATTACAGCAACATTAAAGCTAATTCACTGGCACCTTATACTGGCAAACATTATAGGAAATGACAGGATGAATGTCCTTTTTAAACAATAATCTCCACAACTAACCAAGACTCAAAGCACACATGCATGTCTAGCTTGCTGCTTGCCGTTGACACAAAGTGGTGAGGTTAGGAGGAAGTTAGTTTCAGCTCTTGAGCGGGTCATTAAGTCTTGTCTGTGCTTTTTGACCACTGTCACCACACTGAGTAAATTGTCCCAAAGTTTAGAAGTTTTAGGATGTGATAGTGCTGAATGAGCTCCTCATTATCTTATGTTTTGCCTACCTTTTTCTTCACAGTTGCCATTTCCATGTATAACTCTCAGCAAAGATCATAAGGCTAAGAAATGGTTCCCTCTTCAGCAATGCAATGCATGCATATGTGTGCAAAGCATGGAAATTACATAACCAGCGTACTGTATTGAACTAAATTCACTGGCAAACAATTTTGTCATGGATTTGTCTGCAACACGTAGCAATCACTGCATCCATTTCCTGTAGAGAATCTAAATGAGAGTTCTGACTGCAGACCGCAGATCTCAGACGCCCCCTCTCAGAGACCACTACTGTAGGCTGTGGGTCAAAACGGACTGGATGTAATTTGCCATTTTATGGATTTATTTATTTTTATTTCTTTGTACATTTGATAAACAAAATCTGGCAGCTACATCCGTGAAAAACCACATTGCAAATATTACAGACTGAGCAACATTTCTATCATAAACCATAGAAAAGATCAGATGTCTAATCTGGGATTAAACTATATAAAGACCCATTTTAGAAGTAGCAATGTGAACAATTGTTTGCTTTAGCAACGTTAGCTAACCTGGCTTCACTAGCTACATAGTTAATGTTTCTACATGAGCCAATGATGCTATTTTAGCTTTAGTTGAAGCTAACAAAAAAAAAGTACACACTGTTCTCATATCTAAAACTGGCCTGGTTTTAGCAAATGTAGTAAAATCTAGCTAGCATTGTATTGTTTGCTTTAGATTTAGCTATATTAGTGAAATAGCTAACATAGCTAATATAGCTTCATTAGCTTTAGATTAGCTAAGCAGCTAACGTAGCTATATTAGCTACTCTAGATTAATAGCTATGTTACCTACATAGTTTCAATAGCTAATGTAGCTTTGTAAGCTTTAGTCTTAGCTACGTTAGCTATGTTATAATGTTTTATATATTTTTTTCCTGTCAGCCTGTTCACTCAACTTTATTAAGAATTTCACAATTAGATTTCGCAGGTCAGGTTTTTGGTTTTTAACTTCTGCTAGCCAAACCCTTACCTTAACCCTTACCATAACCAGAACTGGAAGTTTAATCCAATTTTGTTTGGAAAGTTTTATTCTTTATCGTTGAACTTGTTCTGGGGGTTATGAGATCTGTCTTTCTGCCTTGATCTAAATTGCAAACTTACATTGGCAATGTTTTATTATAAAAATGTACAAAATATTTTTTGCAAATCAGACTGTTCTGTCTTTTGCCACTGGCTGGATCTGGCCAACGGGGGCTTGAGTTTGACACTCTTGACTGATGGAAGAAATGTCAGGGAACTGGGGTTCCCAATGCACCTCATGTCGACCCATTAGCAAAGGCTGGTCCTCGACGTGGGCAACCCAGGTTCAAAATTTCAAGGCCAAAAATGAAATTTATAAAGCTGGTGTTAACTGTTGAGCTCTGTGGTGACAAAGACTGGCACCACATTTGTCACCTGCCACCACTAGTTGTAGCGTTGCAATATGTTAAAGTTAGGGTCAGGAGGAAGAAAACCTTGTTTTTGAATGAAAATAGAAAAATACCTCAAACCGTCTACTGTTTTTAAAAAAAGACTGTCTGAGTTAAATAAAGGCTCCAGCCTCTCATCATGCTCATCATTGCATCAGAAGGTGGTTTTGCCATCGAGGGTGTTTTGTGTGTTTGTGCAGGAAAAATGCCGTACAAGCAGGGCTTCAAGTGTAGGAGATAAAGACAATGAATTCAACCTTCTGTTAGCATGGAGAACAGGAGGGCAGGAGAGAAAAAGCAGAGGAGGTCGAGCAGCTGCATGTAGGCTTTATATTTGTTTCTGCTCATGAATCTAGAGAGAAACGGAAAGTGCATCTGCAATCACAGATAATGCTGTGATTTTCCTGGACAGCAGTTGTATGCAAAAAAAAAATCAGCTCATGGTCCTGATATGAGTGGGATTGGATACAATGGTAACACCCATGACTGTCAACTTCTGTTAATGGAAAAACACATGCTTGGGTTGATTAAAACATTTGCATCAATATCCATGAGGTCATGTAAAAACATGTCTTGTAAAGCTGTGAGGCTTTGCTTGAATCTCAAATGGCTGGGAGATAATTGAGAAAACAAGCATTGCTTTTGTGATCAGCCGAAGTTTGTCTCACATTGTAGCAACTCTAACACAAAAAGGGGCCCGTAAAGCTACAGCTTGCTGTCTATAAAGATTAATATGTTCATTTCTAAACACACAATAAGTAAATAAAGTCTACGTCAAGCTCTAAGCTATTGAAGATGAAGTCATGAATTTTATTATCACAACATCTTTAAATGATCTAAGAGGAGCCTTAGGCAACTGTTTGCCATGTTTGAACATTAGAAAGCACTGTCATATGGGCCCTGCAGCACCCCAAAATGTTCAAAGCAGTTTCTTTTATATTTTGGCATAAATGCAGCTCAGGAATTTGTACTTCTGTGCATGTTTCTTTGTGTTCTATAGTTCTTCTCAAATGTGCTGCTGGGGATTAAGAGACAAAAGGCTGTTGCACAAACAATGACCTCAGATCCAAACTTTGTAGCAGTGAGATGTGGCATCACTGAGTGGTTGATCTGTCTGACCTGACCAAGGGAAGTCTTTCTTGTTTATGGCTGGAGGGAGATGTGGTGCCAGTAAAAAGAGTTGGACTTGAGTTCACTTGAATGTTAGGAAGACAGGAGACAACAGAGGAAACAGGGAGTGATGTAGTATAGGGTAGTGGTTCTCAACTGGTGGGTCCACACCCAAAAGCTCTTTCTTGTGGGTCACTAATGTGTGCCAGGGAAAAAAATGTGACATAAACTCCGTCAGATGGCCTAAGTGGACACACAGTAATTTCAAACATGAATTTCTACCTATTTATTTCCCTTTTGTTGAGAAATAAAGCTGGTTTACCCAAGGCAATTCTTAGAGAAATTATCAAACTTCCATGCTATCTCAGGAAAATGGAGTAAAATAAGATGTACACATGCAAATCCTACTGATGTGTTTTTCTAACATCTTTGTTCTGTCCTTTCTGTTTGTTCACTAAGTTTTTCTATTTAGGGTCCAAACATCAACACTTTCCGGGGTGTTCTTTTGTCTTCATGGTGTAATGGTAGCCAAGAATACTGATTAACCAGTGACTACTGATTAACCAGAATTCATGAGCTAAATAAAGAACTTTTTGAAAATTTGGGTCATGATATATCTTAAGGAGGAGGTGGTGGGTCCTGATGCCTGACCGGTTGAGAACCTCTGGTATAGAGTATACACAGTTCAACAGAGTATATCCGTCTATTTCTCAGTCTCCACAGAGTATGCCCACTTCTAAATCTTCTTTACAGGGTGGCAAAGGCAACACTAAGCACCCTGCTGTCCTCTTTGCACATCAACGTCCACATGCCTGTGTTCAATGTAGTGACTCATTCTCCAGTTTATGTGCCAGTTTAAGCCTCAGACAGTTTACAACAACTTTATTTCCCTTTTCCTGTTCCAAATACTTACAAATCAAGTCTGAAATAGCATCTTGCTCCAACAAGATATCATCCATTCCATGTCCTTTAGCCAGAGCGAAAGTAGCTGCGCAGATTAGGTACCTATGTAGCATACATAGTGGCTTTGTGAGCTTAGCTTTAGCTGTCTTGCTACAATAGCTACATAGCCTATGTTAGCTATATTACTCTGTCATCTATAGCTAAGGTAGCTCCAGCAACATGAGCTTTGGCACACATGGTTTAAGCTTACTTAGCTACACAGATAACATACTGTAGATAGCTTACGTAGCTGTTGTGTGAAGTTGGGTGGAGCTTGTGGCAACCCCACTACCTACCTGGACAGTCCTCAAGCCCATGCTTGCTCACCACATTCACTGCTTACTTTGCCCTAAAAGTTTGGACTTTATTTTTTAAGCACATTATTTTCCAATGCACCTAGTCCTATGCAAGGACATCCAGAGAACTACAGGGGTTGTGCCAATCCTCCTCCCTACCCAGTGGTGCCAGGCTGGCTTACTCGCCACGTCTACACTTAACTTATTGACACTTTTATTGAAGGGATAGCCCCTTGAGATGAATCATCTACCTCAATGTAATGGTCCAAACATGCCTAAAAGTTAAACCTTATTTTCATTAGTTTTACAGGTTTAAAAATGGACTTCTATAGCAGAATTTATTTTGACAGTAAACTTTAAGCTGTCTCTGAGCACAACATTTGGCCTGCATTGGGGGTAAACTAAATAAAATAAATAAATTCAAATAGACTAGTAACTTTAGTGGTCATCTAGTCATTTCATTGGTTAGTTTGCACATCCCTAATATTTTCCACCATCATTGGATGGTCCATAAAGCCCTCCTGCTTCAAATGTCCTTGCACAAGACAAGAGCTTATGGCTTTAACTCACTAAGCACTGAAACCTTTATGGAGACCTATCAAAGCTGAGAGCAAAGATATTATAATAATGTAGTGGGTCCTTGATGGTTAGAAGAAAGGGATGAGCATGCTCTGATATTGTAAAATGTTCAAGTAGACATCTTCAATCAAACGTGTTTCAGTCATTAGATGTAATAACACCTAAAGATGGCTAGAAGTCATGGTTAAGAGTCCTTAGTCGAGACCCCTCATACACCTGCCTCGAGGCACTCAATCCACACTAATCTACCACACCGTCACCAGCTTCGTACCCATCATCAGTATTACAGATTCAGTCCTGAACACACTTCCTTTAAGCGAACTCAAAAACCAAAGTGAAGTTATTGACCTCAACTTTGTACTTTAAATGTGGACAATCTTAAGTTTCCATTTAGAATGAGTTTTGTGTGAAGGTTAGGAGAAGACTGATAGAGCTGTGAAAGTAAGAAAAAGTGTGATAGTAATAGATGTATTGTGGCCCTTTTTGTAGCCGCCACAGTACCTGATGGCAGCGGATGAGTGAACCATTTGTTCTTGTCTTTAAAGCAACTTTAGACTCTCTGGTCGAACAAACAGATAGTGTTAGAGCCATGGCCAGCATGACAATTTGTTTGGATGACACACAATGACTATTAAAATGTTTTGCTTCTGTGTTCAGTGGAAAAGTAAAGAGGACTGAATACCAAACACTGGCATCAGCTGCCCCGTGTGAATCTAAATAATAATATGAAGATTAATTTTATTTTCCAAAATTCATTGTTTGCAGGGTTTATTTTTGGCTGTTAGAACAAATTTATAACCCAAATTCTTCAGCTGTATCCACGTTTATCTTATTCAGATGATGGTTATTCTGGGATCTGATTAGAATCAGCTCTTCTAAAATCAGATTATTCCATATCAGTTGCAACTTTAACCTTTTCTCCATTTAAGAAAGGGTGTGGGCCACGATTTGAAGGGAAGCTTTAAAGGGAAAATCTAATTCACGTTATGATAAGAATTAGAAAATACATGTTTAGATGCTGACTCTACTTATTTTATCTTCCACTAGGACAAATATTGCGTTATGTTTGCATGTGCCAGTCGTTTTATTATTAGTCTATTATTCCATGATGACTAGGTAGACCTCAGCTTAAGGCATACAAGATGTTTAAGATTGTTAAGACAATACAATATGAATTATATAATAAGTTCTATCAAACAACCTTTTGAGGACAATACAAACATTTACAGAAGTATTTAAATGAGCTTTCGTTTAATCACTCACTAAACTCAATGAAGTAAACAGAACCATTCAGAAATACTGCAATTATATATTTAAAAAAAACATTCATTCATGGTAAATCTGAATCATTTCACAAGATGTTCATGTGAGAGATTCTGACGAGGCATTTAGTCATACAAAGTCCCCCCAAAATCAGCTGAAATAAAAATCACTGTAATTTTTTTCTCAAAAAGTACCGTCATACATGAAATAGACCATGAAAGTCTTCAAAGAAAACAATGAGGTTAAAACTATAAAATATCTGTTATTTATTTTTTTTATTTGTACCTAAGGCGCGTCACTCGTGGGATGTAGGGAAACAAAAAAAAGGCCAGACTCAGGAAGGTGAATTCAAATACTAGAAATGAGACTTATGTTTCTCTGAAAAAAATACTGTGTTTATATGTTGGATTGTCTTTTCTGTTATTAAAATTACTTATAGAGATAAAAGAAGTGAAGAGTTAATAAAGGTCAGAGGTCAGACATTAGGGAGACTTCACATGTGAAACAGCATCAGATAGGATAAAATTCATTTTAAACATATAACTGTTATTATCAGACTTACTGATAGGTCTGCAATAGCCATAATCTCTTGTTATCTAGTTGTTTGAATGTCCATTTATATAAAAAGAATCAATGAAACTAAATAGGGTCTATAAATGTCTTTAATTCACTGAGATTTTGGCCTTAACATCTTTTGAATTTTTTATTAGTAAAAGTTGGGGTTTTTTGGGTCAAAGCTTGTTGATTTTTCTCTTAAAACCCTGTATATATACGTTGTTTGGTCAGGGAAAAGTACTCAGCTTATGTTTTTCACATTTAGTATCATCTTTTCAACTGTCGATTGAGTTGGGCTTCAAAAACATCCCATGCACGAGCAGATATGCTGGTTGTTCAAGCTGGAGTTATCTCTGTCTAGACATAGCTGATTCTTGTTAGTGGAACGAGTTGAGGCGTAAGTGAAAGTTAGCTAATTCAAGTCAGGCCAGTTCAGGAAAACTCAGCCTTCATTAGCTACTTTGATAGAATTCCCCCTTCTCCCTTGAATAAATTGGTTAAGATATATCATCAGAATGATTATCTTCCACATACATTTTGTTCATTTATATCCCACATGGACCCTGTTCACAGCTTGCGTAAACATTCCTCATGGGTGATCGGATCACTGGTGCCTCACCATGCTGGGGGGGCTTGCTTGTGAACTGGACACTGTTTGTTGTTCTGGCTCTTTTTTACAGCTCTTTTCTTGCACAAATTCAGTCTCCTGTCTCTCTGTTGTCACTGAAAATAATCAGTTTTGTACCACATATCACAGAGGTTAACCTACCAGATGTTTACAGTCACATTTTCATGTTTTTCCACACTGCAGCTCCTCTGTTAAGCCCTAAGGTGCTACCTCCAAGAGGGCTCCCACACACACCCTGAGTCATAGATGTTGGTGGAACGTCTGTGAATAATTGTGAAGTGATTCAATGATGAACTGTATATTTGGTGACCTAGGTCTTCTAATTACAACAGACAGTAGATCTTCAGTTATGACTCACACTTGTATAATGGTGCAGAGGCTGGAGTTGATAAAGGGTTAGAAAATTCAATGGACCATCTTTTCATGAATGAATTTTTCAGTTGGTGAAGATAGTAAAAATAACAGTTTGAAATCAGAGGGTTTTTTGGATTAACTGAACTGGTTGATCCTTTTAGAATAGGCCTACTGTATCTTTGTTAACTGACTCAGAAAAATATCTATAGAGGAACGAGAAAGACTTTCATTTTAGCATCCATCCATCCATCCATCCATCTATAAGACTGACATCAGACATTGGTTAACGTGGCAAAAAAGGGCAACAAGTGCCAGAAGGCCAAAAATTGGCCAGAAAGGATGAAAAATGGCAAAAAAAAAAAAAAAAAAAAAAAGGGCAAAAAGTGGCAACAAGTGGCAAAAGAAGTGACAAGGTAGTGGAGAAGTGACAATAGTGGTAGAAAGAAAGTAGCAAAAATAGGTGAAAAGTGGCAAAAAATGGGTTTAAAGTTGCAAAAACACGTGTCAAAACAGAATATGAAGGACTAAACCTTTGTCAAAATTGCCCCAAAAAAAAAAAAAAAAAGAAACAGTAGCACGAATAAGTAATTCCAACATCAAAACACAATAGTAGCTTTACATTCTTTTTTACTCCTAAATGAGGGAAGTGTTAGCCAGGATGCTAGCACCATTGCTACCAATCCAACACGCATGTGTTGACATCATCATTAAATCACAGCTGGGCCTTTTCTCTGGGGTTTTCAGGCAATTCTTTGGGCAGACCTGGTCTTTGTAACCAAGATAAAACAATCTAGAAATATCTTTAATTCTGTCAACATTAACATGTCATAACAGACCTGATCATCAAACTAAAAGAAACTATTTAAGGATCAAGAAGTCAGTAGTCACTTTGTACTCCTATTAAGGAATTCAAAGTGTCTCAGTCATTTGACTATGTCATAACACTTAATACACACTATTGTGTGGAAGAAAATCATATCGGGTGAAGCTGTTTTCCTTGCATAAGTCCTGTAGATGACTGCCTAATCAACGTCTTAATGGGACGGATCGGAAGGGAAATGTTGTGGTTTTAACCCAGAATAATCCCATTATGATTATCATCTGGACTTTCAAGAGACATTTCTGTGAACTGGGTTATCAAATCACTGACTCACTTTGGTTCCTGTAAATCTCTGACTGAATGTCCTAAATTCATGACATTAAAAACGTCAGAGTTTTGAGTTAACAATGTCTAAAGTTGTGACTTTTTAAACTCTTGGATGGCCACTTTGGTCATCCATAAGTTGTGTATTGTATTAGATATATTAGATTTTAAGCCATTGACTGTTTGCTTTGTGCTTTTCATGTACAGTGCAGTGAAAAAATATTTACCCCCTTACTGATTCCTGAGTTTTTTGCATATTCATCACGCTTAAATGTTTCAGATCATCAAACCAATTTTAATGTCTCACAAAGACCCAAGTAACCCAACCCAAGTAAATACAAACTACAGTTTCTAAATGATGATATTTTTTTTTAAGGGGGAAAAATCCAAACCTATCTGACCCTATGTGAACCTAATAACTGGTTGTGCCACCCTTGGCAGCAATAACTGAAATCAAGAGTTTGCAGTAACTAGTGATGAGTCTTTCACGTCACTGTGAAAGAACTTTGGCCCACTCTTCTTCGCAGAAGAAAGCCAGACGTTCTCCTTCAGGATTTTCTGGTAGACAGCAGAATTCATTGTTCCATTAATCACAGGAAGTGGTCCAGGTCCTGAAGCAGCAAAGCAGCCCCAGACCATCACACTTGCCACCACCATGTTGGACTGTTGGCATGATGTTCTTTTAATCAAAAGTTGTTATTTTTACGCCAGATGTAACGGGTCGCACACCTTCCAGAAAGTTCAACTTTTGTTTCCTCAGTCCACCGAATATTTCTCCAAAAGTCTTGGGGATCATCAAAATGTTTCTTGGCAAATGTGAGACAAGCCTTTGTGCTCTTTTTTGTCAGCAGTGGTTTTGGCCTTGGAACTCTCCCATGATGCCATTTTTGCCCAGTGTCTTTCTTATGGTTGAGTCATGACCTCTGACCTTAACTGAGGACAGTGAGGCCTCCAGTTCTTTGGATATCATTCTGGGTTCTTTTGTGATCTCCTGGATGAGCCGTCATTGCTCTCTTGGAGTAATTTTGGTTGGCAGACCAAGATGAAGCACTGTTCCCAGTTTTCTCCATTTGTGGATAATGGCTCTGACTGTGGTTTGCCAGAGTCCAAAAGCCTTGGAAATGGCTTAGTAACCTTTTTCCAGACTGATAGATTTCAATCACTTTTTCTCTCATCTGTTCTTGAATTACTTTGGATCGTGGCATGATGCGTTTCTTTTTGAGCCTACTCCACTTTGTCTGACAGCTTCTATTTAAGTGAATTCTTGATTCAATAAATCTGGCAGTAATCAGGGTGGGTGTGGCCAGTGAAATTGAACTCAGCTTTCCAAGAACTGTGGTTAATCACAGTTAACTCATGATTTAACAAGGGGGGCAATTACTTTTTCACATAGGGCCAGATAGGTTTGGATTTTTTTTCCCCTTAATAAATAAAATCATCATTTAGAAACTGTATTTTGTATTTACTTGGGTTGTTTTTGTGAGATATTAAAATTGGTTTGATGATCCAAAATGACCAAAGTGATGACCAAAGTGTGTTGGTCTATGACTTCAATCCTGTGTTTTAGCTCTTTTGGAGCTGAGTGAGTGCTTCAAAGCTAAGAAATCAAATGGTGCACTTAGCATGAGTTTGATCCTTCTGGAGTAGGTCAGGTGCTGTCTCTCTTCCACTTTCTTTGAGCCTGATCACTGACAATAACAAAATGGTTCTCTGCTGAGTGAGGAGAGGGCTTTTCAAGATTTTTAGGGTCCGTGACACCTTCAGACACCTTCAAATCGCAGGTATCACTCTTATAAAGTGTGATGAGCTTGCTGTCAGTTTTTCCCCCAAAGGAGCCAACTTTGGAACAATACCTGTGATTTAGGCCGGCCATCACTCTCCGTCGCTTTCTTCTGCACGCTGTCTATCCTTCTTTTTTTTTCTACACACACACACCCATACACACAAACACACACACAGAGGAGCTGTGGCCCGTGGGGATATTTTTCTTTTGGCTGGCTGGGGGATCAGAAGGATGTGGAGCTGTGAATGCTTCAGCTCCCCGCTCTCCTCTTGTGTGCGCTCTCGCTCACACTGTGTTGGGAATTAATGACTTCTCTGTGGCCCATCAACAGCAGCGAACACGTGGGGAGAAAACAGAAGAGATGGAGAAAGGGTGGGGGTGGGGGTAACAAGGGGAGTAGAAAATAACAGATAACCATGCAGGACCTTAGCTTGGGCCGTGCGCTTAGAGGAGGGAGTGGATAATACTAAAAAGCGACTGGAGAGCAATAAGAAGGAAGGGAAAAAAGAACAATAAGTTGCTGCTGAGTCAGATCGGTGATATTGTAGGACGAGGTAATTTCATTTTGGTTTCCCAGCAGAGACCTGAGAGAGGAGAGAGAGGTTTAACACATCCTGCCCTTCGCCTCCTCATGTTCATGTTGAGACATATTCCCATTTGATTCATTTGCTTCACGGTTACACATACCTGGAGTGCGTGTCAACACATGCATCTACAGCTTAGCAACCAAAAAGGACGTTTATATTGGGAATAATGGAGCAACAGGAAAAGGAATCAAGGGAGGAGTGGGATAGGGATTTTGTAAACCATTAATAAGAAAACATCTCCAATGTCCTTCACCTTATTATGAGTAATTATATTTTAGGCACAATTAAAATGATTTATTGATATTATCTGAATTTACAGGCAAATAAATACAAATATGAAATCCTTGCTTCACCCACAGCCCCAGTGAAGCCAATAACCCACCCACACTCACTAATGCAACTTCCTGTAAGGCAAAGCAAGTCTATTTATAAAGCACCTTTTAACAGCACAGCAATCCATAAGTGCTTTACATAAGGCATTAAAACATTATGAAAGAAACACAAGGGAGAGTTTAGAGGACAAGAAAACTGTTTAGATAGTTTATAAATGGTTAAATCTGAGGAGTTCAGGGACAAAAGAGATGACATTGTATTAAGGTGGTACAATCCAGGGGATCTTTAAGTCTTAGCAAAAAGATTTATGGGAGATTTTGAGCAAAAAATCCAATTTTCTCTGCTTTAATGCAGTGTAAAACCTCCTTGATCTGCCCTAATGTACAAAGAGAGCATCACTGCTGCAATTGCTGCTAGGGTTATAGGACAGGAAGTTTTTACAGTGCGTGCAACTTTGAAGTTTGCGTCTCCTATTTACTGTATTTTGTCCTGTAGTAGTTCTCCCCCTCCTTCTCTTTATCTTTGCGGCTCAAATTCCCAATTTAATATGGCGAGCTGACGGCACAGTGACTGAAAAAGGTGCTGACAATGTGATGGGTCTCAGCAGGCAGGCCCGAGCACGGAGCTCCCCTGAGTTCTCCTGCCTGCCTCTGCAATTTTGTCTCATTCAGGGCTCCATAGGCCTTCACTAGCCCGCTCACCTCTTCCAATGCTCGATCAACGATAACTGCCCCTGCTGTCTCTTGTTCCAGTAGTTTATAAATGTGCCTTGGCTTCTTTCTTACATCTTTCTGGAGCTAAAAAAGCATCTGTGGATGAGTCAGCACCTCATTAGGAGTGATGCTTTTAAAAGAATGCTGGATGATCTGGAGGCAGACACATCTGTTTGGAGATGTTCTGCCTGGTCTATGAACTTCTATGGATTGTGGTCCAATTTTGAAAAATGAATACATATTTAATTATTTTGTATTTTGTAGAATGCTCATATTTACAGCTGCTTATTGTCTGCATGCAACCATACATACAGTGCCTATAAAAGGAATTACCTACTTGGATGTCTTACCCATATATTGATTTTATAAACCATCATGCGTTTATAAAATCTTGGGAGAAGATCTATTTTCCATTTAGAGAATGACCTGAAGCATACAGCAAAAGCTACACAGAAATGGTTTAAAGATAAAGAGGTGAATGTTCTGGATCAGCCGAGTCAAAGCCCAGACCTCATTCTAATAAAGAATTTGTGGCTGAACTTAAAAAGGGCTGTTCACCCCTGATCCCTGAAAAGAGCTTGAGCAGTCTTGCAAAGAAGAATGGAGTAAAATTGCAGTGTCCAGATGCAAACCAGATTAAAACCTACCCACACAGACTCAGTGCTGTTATTGCAGCCACAGGTGCATCTACTAAATTGACCAATGACACCCAAAACCTATTGCGTTCATCCTTGAGTCAGAGTGCCAAGTTTGGAGACAATCACAGATCTCTTGGAATATTCCTCTCGCATGCCTCTTGCTTTGGCTATTGCTGGTGCAGGGACATACAAATATGAACAGAAGCTCAAACTGTGTGGATTAAACAATGATGTGCACGGGTTCAGAGAAAAATAGTTTGGGGAGTGTTTAAAAATCTTTATGAGAGATTAAAATTTATCCAACTGCGATAAAAATACATATTTCTTTTATTTTAATGTATTTACAAGATGTACATTAACATTTTTATTATATTCCAGTACCACCCGATGGTTTTTTAATGCTGTTTTTGGCCAGGTTTTTAAAATAAGTTAAAGAAAATTAAAAATTGAAATTAAAAAAGGAAAAATTGATAAATATTGGAGATTGGTTTTGGAATTAAAAAATACCTTAAAGCCAGTAAATCTCTGAACATTATTAGTTTCTGCTTTTCTTGTAAAAAGGAGTAAGTATCTGCTGAAAAATCAGCACATAAAAACTTCGGCTGTCAGACAGCATGAGTCACATGAGTGGGAAGGATGATGAAGCTGGGGCTGTTAGGGGTTTAAGGGTTAAGGTTTGCACTGCAGGACAAAATTATTTTTCTATTTTTGGATTATTTTGGGGGCTTTTTGAATTTATTGGATAGGACATCAGGATACAGAGTGGGGAAGACATGCAAACACCAAGACCAGGAGTCAATGCCATGACCAGTGCATTGAGGACGTTAGTTTATGCTCACCTGCTCCATCAGCTGAGCTAAACTGGGGCTCAGCTGTGAGATAGACTTTAAAGTGTTTTGGTATGACTTTTAGAGTATGTCTGGTAGATGTTACCAAGACTCCACTGTTCCTCAGCGCACGGCTCCCTTCCACCCACCCCTCCTTCAGTGCTTTGACTGAGTGCAGCTGTTTGAAGGTAAGATCTTCATTCTCACATTCAGCCCGAAGATGATTTATTTGAAGCATTTTAGGCCAAACAAAATAACTTATTTGGTTTGGAGAGTCTGTTGGTTTTCTTTTAATTGTGCTTTTGCTATGAAACTCTGCCATTGTGCCACTACAAACAGGATGCCTGAGTGAGCAGGACCATCTTTTTTCCACTTCTTGGTGGCAAGGCTTACAGTCACAGAGGAAAGAGTTTACTAGAAAAAACAGGGCAAACATCTGAGCCTCTGAGAGACTCATTCTTCTTTAATCAGACAGAAGCCCCGTCCAGTCAGTGTGAACAGAGCTGAGAACAACAAACCCAGAGGATTCTTTAAAAATGATATATTCAGATCATATATATTTTTGATTAGCAAAAAAACAAAAAACACTTTTCCTGTTTAGCAGTTTTATGTTCTATACCTGCTGTCAAAGTGTTTAAAACGTCTCCTAAACTAAAAAAAAGTCACATCATCTACAAACAGAACAGATACCAGTGATTTTGAAACTTTGCATACATTGTTCATATACGAATTAAATACTTTCGACCCCAATAGTAAGTCCAAGAGGGCCACTTTTGACAGCTTTTCTCCTTCATGATATGGAACTCAACCATCAAACAGAAACAGAGATTTTCTTCTTAGTAAATACCTCAAATGGAGAACAATTTTTCATTGAACAGATTTACATTTCAAAATGAGAAATAAACAGCAGAGGTGGATGGAGCTGGGCACTGCATCTCTACTTGTCATCTTTTCTTATTGTTTTTAGTGAGAACCCCCTGGTGGTAGAATTACAAAGTGAGTGTTTCACATCTCCAACATGATGAAATATTCTGCTGAGGTGAACAGATTCCCCCAGCTGCTCTGTCCTTACTTCAGAACTGACAGCTTCTCACGTCTCATCACAATGATGCTGCTGCTTTTCTTTTTTAAAATGTTTAATGATAATTTCAATATAAACATACTGTAAGATGGTTTAAAGGATTAATGTCAGCAAACAAATTCTCCATAGTAAATCTGCAAAAACAAAAGGATTTAGAAGTTTATTAAACAGTCAAGGCTGATCGGCTTTAGACAAGGACAACCTGCATGTTTGAAAGCATAATGAGAGAAATACAACAGAAATAATAACTAGACCAACAATACATCAAAGGCAGCGGTGGTCTGAAGTATCAAGCAGAGCTTAAAGGACAGGAAAGGGAAAAGGAGTTAGAATATAAAGAACATGCATGTGGGTTGACAATGTTTCCACAGGAATAATATAGTGAACGCATTTAACTACAGTAGGTGTCATCAGGAGACCTCCCTGACCTCTGCTGTAGCTCTATAATAAGAAGGCTTTTCATTGTGTTGCAAGCACATTTCCAGCTTCCGGTGTTGAATTGAAACATCAAAGCTGGTGTGGCTGTTAAAAGAACTGTCACGGACTACAGTTTGCAATATGTAAGGCCTTGATTAAAACAAGCAGAAAACTCCAGGGTGGTCAAATGAAGGCACTGTGGCGGTGCAAAAAACTATAGCTCCTCCAGTGTCCACCTTACCTAGTTTCTGACTCTCTACACTTTCCTATTAGTGGAGGGATCACGATACCAAAGTATCAGTATATCGATACTTACAAAGTGCTCTTTTGGTATCGATTACTCTAACACAGTATCGATACCAAATGAGTACTTTAAATTACGTCTTGCCACCTTCTCTCCCCGGGTGCTTCCCTGTCTCTCTCTCCCAGACTGTGTTGCCTTCACTGCTTGAACGAGTCATGTGACTTTGGAGATCACTCAGACATGTCCTGCCTGCCCAATCATACACACGTAACAAATCTCAGCAGCCCCACTGGCACATATATGAAGTCGCTCATCCTTTTCACTCAATGTTGCTCCAAGTAAATTTAGAAAGAGTAAGAAAATAAAACAAAAAGTACTCAGAGGCCACATGTGAATGCCGCAAAATGTAAGAAGACCAAACTGTTGATACATAAAAAGATAAATATTTCTATAAAAATCATTGATGTGTTGTATTTTTTATATTATCTAACTTACTCCATCTGAATTTAAAAAAAGAAAAGAAACTGGGCATGTCTTTATGTTGTAGATATTTTATTTCTAATTTTATGCTTTATTTTTTTTTAATTTCATCCATTTAATTTTTATCTGCTTGCACACACATTTCAATTTAATAAAAGTTTTTAAATTGAAGTAAATTCAAATTTAAGTTATTGAGTTAAATTTAATGGAAGGACATTTCTGAATGACCTGGATGCATCATTTTATTTGCCTGAAATGTGTTCCTTTAAAAAATTGATAGTCCAATATTTTTTTCTTTCCTCAAAAGTTTCAGCATTGTTATCAGTATCGGTAAAATTACATCAAAAAGTATCTGTATCATATCTACGGAAGAGTATTAGAGCCACTGAAAAAAAAAATTGAGACGAATTTTTTTTTTCATTTGTGAGAAAAAAGTCAGAATTCTGAGATTAAAGTCAGAATTCTGAGTTTAAACTCTGAATTCTGAGAAAAAAGTCAGAATTCTGAGAAAAAAGTCAGAATTCTGAGATAAAAAGTCAGAATTCTGAGATAAAAAGTCAGAATTCTGAGTTTAATCTCAGAATTCTTCTTACAAGTAAAAAAAAAAAATTCGTCTCAAATTTTTTTTTTCAGTGGCCCTAATACTCTTCCGTACATATCGAACTAAGTAAATGTGATATTTCCCATCCCGATGCTCTATCCCTCAAATTAAGGCATACCCCCCCCCAAAATAAATCAGTTAGTAAAAGTATAAATCATAGCAGTGTAAGTGTTGTTACAGGAGATTAGAGATCTACAGGACTATTTAGCTGTTTCTCTGTGTCAGAGAAAGAAGTGCTGATACACTGATATTTTGAGTTAAGTATCCCTCTAAGAAACAACATATGACCTTAAAAAACACGTTTGACTTTGCATGGCCCTGAGTGTAAGTGGAGTAGTTGAACTGTAATAAAATGTTGTCAGAAATCTGAGCAACACTGTGTAGCCACACTTTCGCCCTGAGCTGACTTCTGACTCATCTAAAAAAATGTTGTTTGTCCTCTGGGACAGGGGAAGTTTTGCTTCTTTTTGTGAGATCAACCCACAGAGTTTAACATCTTCTGCTTCTGCTCTCTACCACCCTGAGTTGGATTGATTGCACAATTGACTTGAAGATGCCTTAAGTGGTAGAATTAGCCAGAGTGCTTACTTTGGCTTACTTAGTGAGAATTTATGACTGCAGCACTGATGGCCAATTGTTTAGCTTGGGTAGTCTTAAGATTTATTTATTTTTTTTCTAAAAGAGGTTCCTTTCTCTACCTGTTGAAATGGGCAAAGCTGTGCTTTAGTGTTAACAATGTTTTCAGCTGTTTTTCACATTTGAACTAAGTTTGCTTTCAGGAAGACGAGATAGAAGTCGTTGTAAAATAAATGACAGACTTCTCCAAAGTTTCCACATACTCTGGAGTATGTCTCTTGAGCATGCTGGAAGCGTTATTCAGCTCTGCTCTCTACTGTAAATCTCTTCACTTTATCAAAGGCATAAAGAGGCCACGGTGCCATGGAGGAGAACAAGTCAATTTTTGAGATGGAAAACCACATCCACCTGGAAATTATTTTTTGTATGGATGTATTTTAGATTACAATTTCAAGCAGTCAAAATTAGATTCCTCAAAAGAGTAGTTGGCTCAGCCTTAGAGATAGGGTGGGGAGTTTCACAGCCACTCCAGAACATTCACCTTGTTATCTTCAAACCATTTCTGTGTGGTTTTCACTGTATGCTTCAGGTCATTGCCTTGCTGGAAAATTAATCTTCTCTTGCAGACTGAATGAGATTTTCTTCAGAATTTTCCTATATTTAGCTGAATTCAATTTACCCTTTATCATTACAAGTCTTCCAGGGCTGGCTGCTGAGAAGCATCCCCACAGCATGATGCTGCCACCACCCATGCCTCACAGTGGGGATGTTGTGTTTGTGGTGATGTGCTGGAAAAAAAATGTAAAATCATAGTTTTATGTGGATTTTATTAAATTTGGTATTTTAAAGTCTTTTTGCTAAAAAAATGATCTAAAGGCTCTTTTAACTTTGTGAGGCTAGAACTGTATAAATAAAGTTGTCATACCTTTAACAGGTATAAAAGTCACCAAACAGAAGAAAGGAATGTAAAGATAAACTATTACATTGTACAAAAGCTGCAAAAAAAGTGTTTTTGATCACTCAGCAAGTAGTTTAACAAAATTTTCAGTGTGCTAAATAAAGCTCAAACTTCAGTAGCAGCAGTGAAGTAAAAATCTGCCTTGCAGGAAGTTGATACTTCATGTTGAACTGCTGAGAGGCTGAATTTCACCAAGCGATCACTTGCATGTTATCAAACAGTGTTATTAATGCTGCTTTTGTTGAAGAGGATGAGCTCCAGAGCACAGCAGGGCATAGATCAGCAGTGTGTTCACTCTAATGGGGTAGAAGACACCCACACAGGAAAGCACTGGCATCTTTAAGGGAACGCTCACACTGTCTGTTTTAGTGTTTTCTGGTCTAAAGAGAGGTCCGTTTTGGTGTAGACCTGGCTCCTTTAGCAGTCTGTGTAGGCGGCAGGATTGGTGTGGACCAGTTGGCTTGAGTTCACTGGTATGAACTGAGACTGGTTCCTTTTAAAATCCCCAATGAATGGAGCGAGGTGGGTATATTAAAAATAGTGGCCAGCAGAGACAGGTATTTTGGCATAGTCAGGTGTGCTGCTAGGAAGAATAGCAGTGAGCAAATCTGGCAGCCTTTAGAAGTCTAAATCCTGATTGATCCAGAGATGAATGAGCCGCAATTTTGTCACAACAAATGATCGCTGTCCAACTGATGACAGCATCTTTATTGAGGCTAAAACAAAACAGGATGAAAAGCTAGGTATTAGTGGACATGAACAGTCAATGCCAACTTTTCACATCTTTGTATACAGTAGATTTGCTTTTGGACTTGACTTCACAATAGCCTCAAAGCACTCTTTCTGCTTCAATTTGAATGCCTTGTTAATTTTCCTGCATAGGAATTTGCAGCATTTGTTTTATTTCATATGTACTGCAAGCGCTGATGTCCATCCATGCATCATATGGGCCACTTTAAATTGTTGCACAGTCTGCACATGACTTGTCTGCTTTGTAATTTTTTTTTGTCTCTTTATTTTCATCCTCATCACCAATGTGTCAATAATGGCAAACTTGCCACTTGACCAGAGTGGTACTGTGGCAGATAGAGCAATTCTACCTGCTCAGTAAAGTACAAACCCTGTAAGCTCAATGAATATCTAATAATTTTGTCAATCAATCTGCACGTGCTGTCTCATCTAACTCCTGCCTCCTGTCCAGACTCATTAACCAATGGCAGCCCAGTTCTGACACAAGCTTATTTTGCATACAATACAAGGAAATGCTGGCATATTTGCATGTTTAACAACCCTGATGGATCAAACCCTCCTATTGCAGAAACAAGCAGCACTAGAGCAGATGCTCCCATAAAGCCCATTGTCATGTTCACAGACTGATAGAACATCACTCAAGCTCAAAGAGAAGCCAGACCCATCACCGCATCAAAAGCTAGCCTGCCTATAAAACCACATTCAAGTCCAGAAGAAAGTCTTGAGCTTGCCTAGCATCGCTTCACAGGAAGCACAAAATAAGGTGAAACAAGATACAACTTTGGTTGCCAGCTGTTCATGCAAAGATGTCACGCTTTTTGAGCTAAGTTTGTTTGCCTTTAGCGAGGAACACCTTTGTCCCATTTTTTTAGTTATATTTTGTGGCTTTTTATGACTTTATTCAAGGAGGAGGACAGTGGATACTGTAAGCAGAAAAGGAGCCAAGGACCGGACTTTAACACGGGCCGGCCGCTTACATGGGTGTGACCTAACTGCTTGGCCAGGGCTAGTCAGTTAGTTTGGAAAGAGGGTCACTTTAATGATTCAGAACATCAGGACCTACCTGACTCCTCTGTGAAAAAGTCATTGCTGCCTAAACCTAATACCTGGTTGTCCCACCCTTATTGCAACAGCTGCAAGCAAGCATTTGTGATAACTACCAATGAGTCTTTCATGTCACTGTGGAGGACTTTTAGCCCGCTCTCCTCTGCGGAATTGTTTTAATTCAGCCACATTGGAAGATTTTCCAACATGAACAGCCTGTTTAAGGTCATGCTGCAGCATCTCAGTCAGATTTAAGTCCAGACTTTTACTAAGCCACTCCAACATCTTCATTTTGTATTTTTAAGCCATTCAGAGGTGGACTTGCTGTCTGGCATCACTGTCCGGCTGCATAACTCAAGTGTTCTTGAGCTCAAGGTCATAAACTGATGGTCGGACATTCTCCTTCAAGATATTTTGGTAGAGAGTTCATGGTTCCATCAATTGCAGTCAGTGGTCTAGGCCCCTCTGGTCATGCCATAAGACGTATTAACTGAACAGAAAATGCTGGACACAGCCCCAGAGTGCGTATGCACTCTAGCGTCACTAACAGCACAAACCTGGAAGTGCCTTTTTCAGAGCATTTCTCCCTCATTACAGTGATTTTTTCTATGAAAACCAAACATTGGTTTTCTGTTTAGTAAATATGCCTTATGAGGTGATGTTTTTATTTAGCAGTCCTCAGTTCAAAGCTGGAACTAGTATTGAGAAGGAGGCTGTTGAGGTGAGCGGCACTGTGCTGTGCTAGTCTTAACTCTCTGGAAATGGGGAGTGTTGGGGTTTCCATGTCATAGGAGTGAGTTTTGGCATGAACTCGAAACTGACTGGGGCCACCATGAAAAGAAACTTCCTGTCATAATTTTTAAAATAATTTCTCTGTCTTTGAAAACTTATACTGAAATACTGTAAGACCTCAGGTAACCCTTAGATGACCTACCAATACCTACACTCTTCCCTGAGTGGGGTCAAAAATGACCACAATTAAAATGAATGTGTTTCATGCTGTAAACTTAAGAACTTTCTTTTACTTTGGTTAAAGATGATTAATTTTTATGATATTTTGTTTAACAAAAGAATTATTTCATGTTTGACATGTTCATTTATCACGTTTTTTAACATTTTATCACAAAACAGCTTTGAGAAACATTAAAAACAAAAGGTAAACATCCAAAAATGATCCCAACACAAGAATGATTAGTAACAATAATAAGTCTGCCTTTTACAAAGATTTGGTTTGATACTACATTATTTAATCATTTTCATAACTACAGGAAATGATCAGATGTGATAAAAGTACTTGAGATGTTATAAGGTATTTTAAACTGTTTAACCACCGATGATGCATGTTATTGATTAATAAATCTTTTTTACTGATCAGAACAAGGTCCATAAATGTCATTAATTAGAGGCTGACACTCTAGAACAGAGTTGTCAAACTCAAGGCCTGGTACAGTTATACCTGGCCCAGTGTAAGGTCTGCAGATTTACTCCTGTATAAAAACCTAACTTAGCCTTGATTATTTAAAATATCCTTGTCATGAAATGTAGAAAAGGTAAAAATAATTAGATAAAAAGTCAGGGATGTGGAAAAAAATAAATTGTGTTCAAGGCGTAAATTCATGATTTATCTTTTTATTTCATATATTAACCTTTTAATTTTACAACTTTAAATATTAAGTCATATTTTGACCTTTTCAATTCATGATTTTGAATTTTATCTCAAATTTGGACTTTTTTAACTTATAATTTTAAGTTTTTATGTCACATTTTGAGCTTATAGTGTCTCAATTTTAAATATTAAGTCATATTTTGACCTTTAAAACCTTACTTTTACTTTTAATCCGATATTCTACCTATTAGAATCACGATTTAAAACTTTATCTTACATTTTTAAACTTGTGATTTCAAATTTAATCTAATATTCTGACTATTATAAACCTTGATTTTGATTTTTTAAAATTTCTTTTATATATATATATATTTTTTTTTTTATTAATTGATTTGACAGGGGCCATGCAAAACAACAAAACTGTCAAGCCAGAGTTAGCTATAAAGCTAATTTTCATCTGTGGTCCCTGGGCAGGAGATGTAAAAGAATATACAATACAAATGATAAAAACAACATACTAGCATTTAAAACAATACATACTCAACAACAGTCCATAACTAAAAACAACACATATGAAATTACATTTCATTGTCTCTAAGATTGATGCATTCAGAGAATTAATCAGTGATCACATGAGTGTTTTTTCCTTCCTTAACCTTTAGAAATCATGGTTTTATGGAATTAGATGTGTGGATCGACAGTAAATGTATACCTGACAGTCACAGTTGATAAAAATCAAAGGTTCCTAGGGTTAACCTTTGAAATTCCATACAAAATGCTTGGGGTCATTTTTGACTCCACGTATGGAAAAGTGTGGTACTGATACAAAAAATTGAATTACTTCAAAAATATAACAATTAGATACAAATCCAAATGGCCTCATGTCAAAGACAACCTATTTGAGGAACACATGGAAGATTAAACAATAAAAAAATTAAAAATTACAAAGATATCACAAAAAAACAACCGCTGGGGTCATTTTTGATGCCACTTCTGAATCTAAGGGGTAAAAATATATATAACATAGGAATGGTCACTTTAATAAATTAATATTGATATTTAAGTTCAGAAATTCTACATATTTGATCTTTAAAGGGCCAAAAAATGACTTTGGGGCCAGTTGAATAACCTGGCTTTAGAATCTTTTTGCTTTGCTGGATTCTGCTGTTCACATCATCTTGAAACTTTTCGGTGTGATAATTTGCCTGGCAGTGTCTGCATACATCCATACATCTGTCCCCTTTTCTCCATTCTCATTTCTTGGCACTTGGAAACCAAAATTCTTCCAAACACCAGAGTTAATAATCACTGGAGCATCCAGAAACTCAAAAACGTTGTCCCCCTGTTCTTTCTCACCACTGGTAGCATCCTCTATTTCTACAATGTTAGATCAAGCCAACAAATGGAGCACAAAGAACAATGAATACACGAGGCTGATGGTAACTGTAGGTCCCTCTTCCTTTTGGTCTGCCCCACTAAAAAACTACACTTCAGTCAGAAACTCTCCCATCATACATTTAACCACTTGATTGCAATATGGAGATACAGTTTTACTTGGCAGAGAAGACTCTGCTCTAAAGATGCTCCCTGGGTTAGTCAAGCAGCATGCTTTGGCTCTCCAGGGAGTGCATAGCTAGAATCTGCCATATGGATGGATACATTAATAAAAATGCATACTGAATACAATAAAATTAGTTCAAACACAACTTAGACAAAGTAGCATAAATCTTAACATGAGGGTGCAACAAGCTGTATGCTATAAAGGAGGAGGCTGGGGTGGAGGAGATCAAGCTTTGCCAGCAGCAGCAGTGTGGTGCATCAGCATTAATGCAAGCAGGGATCAATGAGAAGGATGTCATATTTAAATACAATGTTGTGTTAAGAGAAAGAGCTGTCATTGGCCGTGGGAGCTGGAAGGCGAGAATTTGGATCAGCTGACCATCAGCTGATCACGGCAGGGCATGTTATATCTCTACTTACTACTATGTCTTCTAAGACTCAAGTAATTCAGTGATGAAGTCATTATTTTTGACAATTTCTTCACAATCAAAAGTCCCCAATTGTTACGTTGATCAAATCCTTTTAATATGAAATAGCAAAATGTGGTATAAGCTGTTTCCATGAGCAGCATTCCAATTCATGCCAAAAATACACAGTTTGGTGAATTAAAAGGGATACCTCACACCACTTCATTAAAACAGTATCCCTGTAAACACCTGCTGTATTGCAACTGTTGCTTTATGCTGCTGCTGCTAACTGCTATAAGGGTCCAGCTGTGTCATGCATTGAGAGTTAAAAGCACTCTCACCCTGCCTTCACCTTAATGCTTTTTCAGTTGCTGGGTGTTGCTGCTGCTGCCAACCACAGCTAATTACTATTCAGTGGCCATATATTGTCATCTTAAATGCATTGCTCACAGCCTGCACCAATGAGTGTTGCCAGGTTACTCAGTGTAAGTGATCACAGACGAGGCAGAAGCAGAATAAATGAGGTCAGAACAGAAAGCTGGCTCTTTAACTTTGTTGCTAAGAGCAGTTTTCTTGCCTGTATTCTTGAAACAGCAACAGATATATCAGCATTTAATGTTCCCTCATCAACATTGAAGTGTCAGAGTGCATGTTTTCAAATGTTTACTTCTCGGGAGTGCAATGTCAAAAAAGCTCAATTTGCTGGGTCAAAAATGCGAGCTTTGCCTCAGGAAGAAGGCCTATACAGAGAGAGAAATGTGTTTTTAAATTGATCCTAACAAGTCTGGACATTGTTTGATAAAAACTAACTTGTCGAAACGGCAAAAAGTTAGCACAGATGGATAAAGTCAGTCCCTGGGAGAGTTTTTTTTTTAAGAGGGATTCGTAGATGTGAGCACACAGTTCAAGTTAGCAAAGCATCTTTTTTCTGCACACTGATTTTGGCAATAACTGTAATAGTAATGGAGGCTTGTCTGTTTTCTACTACACGGTTGTTTGGACAAAGTATCCTTCATCGAGGGTTGCATCTGAATAAGCATAAGAGAAGGGAGACATCTGGATCAGTAGGAGCCAAGTTTTCTCACTGCCTCTAGCAGTAATAAAAACACTCACATCTGTGTACCTGTGTGAGCTGCAAATTGAATTGCTCTTCACATAGAACTTCCTTTTGGCAGATTATGTGAAGGTGACATTTGGGAGAAAATGGTAATTTTGACACCACTGTATATTTAGCCAAGAATTTAACAGATGTACACCCAGCATTTCCTCCACAAGCTGAAAAAAAACCCAAACTGTGAGATGAAGAAGGACTTGATGAGCAGCCCAGTTAGCCATTTTCTTACACTTACTTCTGTAGCAGTAAGATCAAATGAATAAAACTAGAAAAGTGCTGAAAGCGAGGTTTGGAAAACGCTATCTGCTAATTAGATACATGCACCCTTGGGCTCACAAACTGTGGGAGTATTTCTTTGCAAATATGCATCTATATGTTATCCACTTCATCTTCAGATTTAACAAAGACAGACTGTAAGATCTGCCTTTTTTCACTTTGTATTTTTGATGATGTATTATGGATAAGACATGATAACACAACATAGAATGGAATAATGAAGTGCCAGATTGCTCCAAAATTGCAGCAATGGAAACTTTGAGTTCTGCAACAGAACATCAAATAAGTGAAACATACAATAATAGGTCTCTAACGGCTAAATGCAAAGAAACAGTACTGTACAAACTAGTAACATCAGAGAAACATTCAAGTTAAAAACAGAAAGAAAGGAAGCTAAGAAGAAAATATTCAATGGCCGTTTAACTGAAGTGGTACTGGCTGTAATAATGAGGGGAGTCAATAAAAACACACACAGGTACACACAACTAATATAGAATATATTGTACTTACAAGGCCATCTATAAGGGGGGATTAAAGAGAAAGCGTTCTGGGGCCCAGCCAAATGAGGTTAGCCAAATCATGGTCTTGATCTGTGACAACTGGAAAAGTAACACAAAAGCAACAAAAAAATAATTTTATTTACTAATGCGGCAGTACTTTGTGGTCTTTTATAAAATATTAAACCCTGTTCCTTAAAACAGAATTAAAGAATGTGGATTGGCACATTGAACCAAACCTTGGAAAGTAAGGTCAGACTTCATAGCTAAGCCATGATGTGCACAAATGTAAAGATAAGTCAGTAAAGAAAGTAGAAGGAACTGACACAACTTTGAGGCAAAAATAATTAAATAGCAATTGCAAAAAAATGGGTTAAAAGTGGCAAGGAATGCAAAAATTGGCAGGCAAGGTGGTGAAAAGCAGTTAAAAAGTGGCTACATATGTGAGGCAATAAGTATCAAGAATTGGTTAAAAATGGCAAAAAAAAAAAAAAATGTTGCAAAAATGGCTGGATAAAGCAGTGAAAAGGGGTTAAAGGTTGGCAAAATGGGCAAAAGTGGCAAAAAGTATCAAAAATGGGTCAAAGGGGCAAAAATGTTGCAAAACTGTTTGAATAAAGCAGTGAAAAGGGGTGAAGAGGATTAGAAAAATGGGTTAAAAGTGGGAAAAGAGTGGCATAAATGAGCGAAACAGTGGTGAAAAGGGGGTAAAAAGTGACTTGAATAAATCATTTCAGCATCAGAAACCAAAAAAGGCTTGACACACTTTTCAAACCAAATACAGAGGACATGAACAAGTTACCCTGAACATCATAAGGACTACTACACAGAGCGTATTGCTGACTTGGGACCAAAACCTTATATCTCCATTTTTAATTTTTTTCTGTCAGTTTTTACAAATCTTTAAACCAATAAAAAATGTCAGAAGATGCTGACTATTACCATTCAGTGTTAAAATTAAGTTGAAAAAAAGTATTGAAAAAGTGGGCCAACAGTAGCAACAGCTTTTTACTGAAAAGGTCAAAGTTTTGCCAAGTTTTGAAAAATGATAGTGCTCATGATAATGATTATAGTACAACCTGTAGACAGTGAATCTATGTTATAACACGTCTTATTGTCTGGTATTGAACATTGTAAGTTACACTGCACATGATAATGGAAATGCTATGACAGACAATAACCATAGCCTGGTGTTAAACAGTTATATTGCAGATGATAATGACCATATCAAACCCTGATTTAAAAAAAGCGTTGCACATGATAATAAAATGTCATGCTCCATTTTTTCCAGTTTGCGGGCCATACAGAGTGGACCTTATCCTGTTGCATTCTGTGTTGTTTGTCTAGCTTATCTGTAGCATTTGCGTCAGATTTTTATGTTAAATACAACTAATTTCAATTATTTTCATTTGAACATGAAACAGGGTGTGTCCTTTTTTCAGTGCTACAGGTTCTTTTATGTGAAGAGCTGATAAATTCGCACTTTCTGCCTTTTATTTTCCCCTTCCTCCCTCCTAAATGTCAGTGCCGCCAGATCACTGTGCCGCCGTTCCACCCCTGAACACTCAAACGGAATTGAGGGGAGCCAAGAGGAACCGGAACAATTTGGCCTGATAGCACACCCCCTCTGCTCGGCATCGCTAAGCGACCACCGTGAACTCAATTTCGTGAGCCTTCCCTTACCTACAGGCTAGAACTGGTGAGCGAGAGAGACTGTGCATGCGTTTGTGTGTGCTGAAGGCCGAGCTTTTGCTCTGAATCATCCTGGAATCTGTGCAAGTTCTGCTCTGTTGAGTTACAGTTCCCGCTTGGTCTCTGTGCATGCTCATGTGTGCGTCGCGCTTACATGCGTGTATGCATGCACATGGCATTTGTGCGGTTCAGCGTGAGTGAGAAGTCTTTGGCCCGACTAGTTACCTCAGCTGTGGACAGTCACAGTCATACAGCAAATAATCGACGAATGATGGAGCATGTAACTCTGTGTGAGCTGAAAAATCCAATGTCTATTACTTTATTTTTCTTGATATTTGACATCCAATATTTGTGTTAATCTGTGGATTTAAATATAGAAATCATAAATAGTCTTAATATTACTTCCCTACAGTATTCAAATAGCTGGCATTTCTCTTAAATCATGAATGAGTCTCCATAATTACTCATCCTTGTATTTATTTTCAGTTATGTCCATAGAGTATGCATCAGAATGCCATTTCTTTTCATTTACCTCAAAGACATACAATATTCAAAAATTCAGTATGCCCTCTTTAAGCTCTCTTTATTTTTTCCCGCCACCATCACAGAGTGTGGCTGGAAAATTGAAGCATCAGGAGCCTCTTTTTAGCACTTGATCTTAGCTTTCCTCCCACTGGTTTTGGCATCACTGACGCTTCTTAGCTGAATATGGCAATCAAACACGGAAATGTAACTTAAATGGACTGGCTAATAATTTTTCTCTCGCTGCCAGGGAACAGTTGGTGTATTCAGCTCAGGCTGCTTCCCTCCAGACCAGTGCTGGATCTGATTGAATCACATGTTGTATTGTGTCCAAGCTCGTTGACAGACATACAGGCAGGTTGGAAGATAACACATAAAAAGGACAGACAGAGGCAGAAACAAAAACAAGGATATAGGCCATCAGGACTGAAGCTTGGTCTTGTGGACACATCAGGACTTTCCTCTTTGCTTCTACTGTATCTTTTTTCACAGAGGAAATGTAGTAAAAGTTCTGAACTTGAAGCGGTAGTGAGGCCGACAGCAGGATAGGATACCCCCCATATGGAGTCTAGACACAGGTGGTGGTGATGGATGGAGTGGGATAGACACTGACTAGATGCTTGGGAGTAGCAATGAATGGATGCAGGATGGATGGAGGAGCTTGACTTGGACACCGATGAGATAGCTTGGAGGTGGAGACGGATGGATGCAGGAAGGAGGTGGCTGGGGAGGAGGAGGGTTGCAGCAGTTGCACTAAAACAACAATCTGACTGTAGACGAAAGAGAAGAGATTTCAAAATATGACAGCTGCAGGATGATTGGATTAAGAGAGGTCGTAGCTGAAAGGGATTGGCTTAGGGCTTAAGTGAGTAGACACCCATACCAGCTGATTACTAGAGCAGGAACTGGTGTGGGAAAAGGGACACAGGTGCGGGAGTGATTACTAATGAATGAAAGGATGAATGGAAATGAAACAGTCTAACTGCTTGAATTTATGCTAAGCTTATGCTAAGCCTCATACATACATACAGATATTTACTTTTTTTTTCCATGTTCACAGTCCTGTTCATGGTGGCGTGGTGTTTGAGGTTCTTTTTTGTCACAGTGGTAGTGGTAGCAGTAGTAGCAGCCGTTTTATTTAGTCATAACACAAATTCCAAACATTTAATACAGTTTAGACATTCCTATCATAGTCAATAGTCATGTATTGTGCAGAGACTGAAAAGGCAGAGGCAAACAGCTTATAAAAGTCTATCCTATATTCTAATTAAGTTTCAGAAATGGCTTTACAAACAATTTTTTTTAAAAACCCAAAATTGAATTACATATTTTTAATTTACACCAGCATCATTCCATAGTTTAACTCCAACAGTAGAAGCACGTCTTCTTTTCATATATCTTTTTTTTTTCTCTTTTTATGCAGCAAAAACTTCTCAAATTATAACAGCTTTCCTCAATTGTATGGTTGCATTTTAAAGGTGTATCCCAACAATTCCATACAATAGCATATATGGAACAATTAGTGAGAAATACATGAAATGCAAAATCTTGTAACTTTTAATATTTCTGGATTAATAAGCAATTGCAACTGACTTTGAAAATTTTCTTTAATGTATTCAATATGTTGCTTCCATCAATACAAATACCCTTACACCCCTAATATATATATTTCTATAATTCAATAAAATAAAATTTGCCCTATTGAAAAAAACAATAATCTTACACTGAACAGGGGGACAATAGCTGTCTTATCTAGATTGTCTATCTGTGTTATCTATCAATAACTAAACAATATAAATTTTATTTACATATGTTTTCACCTGCAGTGATCCTGCTTCAATATTTCTTGTTTCCTCTTTTACAGTCCTCAGTTTTTCAGTTAAAAAAAGCAGATTTAGTTTTGGGAAAAAAGCCTCATGCAGGTTCAGGGTTTGTCTCTGAGATGACTTTTGCACACAAGTTATGTTGCACAACCAGCGAGACATAATGTGACATTTCACAGGCAACAAAACATGCAGGAAGAGGATTCTGACCTTTTGAATTTCCTATTTCAAATTGATAACTGCACACACAAACAAACATAACACAAACACACACTCACACACAAATAGACAGGCTTTCAAGCATTTCACTCATAAATTATACACAAGTAACATTAATATGATCAAAGAACACACAAAAAGGTAGCATGTTTAACTTTATAGATTAACTGGATATGAGGATATTTTCAAATATATTTCAATTTATTGATGTTTCCTTTTTAATAACCATGCAACCATTTTGTGGAGTGATTTCAGGGACAGGAGTATGGTGGATTTGAGAAATGAAATTTTAATTCCCTGCTAGATTCTAGCTTGTCACAAGTACTCAAACACCACAGATTGCATAAAAAGTTGATGCTGCTATCATGACGTCAGTCATTAGTTTGTGAATGAGTGTTTTAACCAATCCAGTCTGATAGCACAATAAAAATGAACCAAATAGCCCCGATGTGAATTCAGCTGAAAGACAGGACAGATTCTGCACTTTGGCCAGCGACCTGTTGACCTTCTTATTGAGCAGCTGACCATTTTTGCGAGTGGATAGAGTTGAAGAGAGATGATAGGTTTGTAAATTCACTTTCTTACTAGTAAAGGTTAAAACATCAACTGCATGATGCCTTCTTAAGAGATGTCACTCTTGACTGAATGAAAGACTGAATGTCTTCCACCATAACTGCACCGGCCTCTTGTTGCTGCTCGCTTATGTCACGACTCCGCTGTGCCTGAAAGTACTGCCCCTTGTCACTGATTGGTCCTGTCACTTTCTAACCAGACCCAAAGGTTCAGACGGGAGCTATGCAAGATGGATTCGCCAGTGAGAAACACGGAAACGCGCAAATCCATCTGCTTTGCAAGGTTACTCTCTTTGTAGATAGGGACTCTTTGAGTAGCAACCCAACGTCATCTCTGATCCACACAATAGTTTGTGTGTAAGCCATTTTGAAGGGAATCAAGAAGGACATGTATGTGCACATGCATGAGTTGTGTCATTGCAAAGCCAAACTGCCAACCTGCCAACTACTGGCCTGGCATGTACAGTATACCAGAGTATACCAACAGACTTACTTTTAACTGGCCTAAAAGACAGACAGTCCTGAGGAATTTTGGACATTCAGGACAACCACTAGACATTCACGTCAGATAGCCATTTAAGACCAATAACCTGCATTTAACAACAACATAACAGAGAAAAACACACACTGTGATACAGTTTCATGTCTGGGCTAAAATGGGACTGGGAACACATTTTTATTTCTAAACCTGACCCAAGATCAAGACAGTAGAAACCGGGCTGACAGTAAACCCAAGTCATCGTTACCCTGTTATTATTGCTAGCTTGACATACACGTTACTCATGACAGGGTAATGGAAATGACTGGAGGAACAACAACAGGACCTAGTGTAACATTAGCACTGTTAGCTATAAGTTAGCCCTTTAGCAAATTAGCAGCCACCATAACTTAGCAGTGTAAAACAGCCAAATAACAATCTCCACTGAAAACACTGATAAATAATTAACAAACAAATAATTAACAAGTGCTCAGTTAAGTAAAACTCTGCATTACATGTGAGAATTTTGTCTGAAATTATCAGTTGTCCCAGATCAGTCCTCATAGACTAATGGGGATGAAATCACACCCAAATTGAATGCGTTCCAGTTGCTATGAGTTGATTTCTCTGGGTACGGAAGTTGTTCAGAGTTTCCAAGTGGAATTCAGAGTTCAGGGCGCATTTGTGGTGGTGTATCCATCTAGCAACTCTGAAGTTCTGAGTTCCAAGATTGACTGGAAAACACCATAAATGACGTATGTGGTGCCAACAGTCACCACCCACTTTTCCCACAGCTGTTAAGTTCACTTATAATAGTGTGGTGCAGTGAACACCCAGAAGTTACTCCTCGTTTCTACATTTGATGTCCGCACATCCATAAATTTAAAGACAGTGCCCCCTAGTGTCCAACTGTAGTCACTGGGGAGAGGATGATATCGTCCATTTTTTGCCAATCAACTTGGAATATGTGTTTACTGGAATTACAGAGATAAAACAGCATATCAAGAAAAAATTGCAGAAGTTTGTCAACCAGGAAAACAGCAAGAATTTCATATATGGACATATGAAAAGCCGAACGGGCTAAGCTAAGCTAACTTGTTTAGCCATTCAAATACTTGTTTATGTTAGATAACCCATCTTTCATCAAACCATCCCTTCCAGCTGTTCACTTAAATGTTTGAATATATATGACACTACCAAAATGATCCTACAGTACTTCATATCGACTGATAAATGCTAATGTGTTTCATATCAAAGTTGTTAATCTGACTGCATTTCATATCAAACTCATAAATTAGCCTGTTAGCTAGTTAGCAGCTTGGTGAACTAGCACAATACCTTCCAGCACGCATTCCGGATAAATATATTACAGAGGAGAGGAGTTTCACAGGCAGGTTGGACAACACGGAGATTCCCAAAGGAAAGAATAGACTTATGGTTGACTTACCACTGTTACCATACGAGTGGAAGTGAGAGGTTAGCGTTGCATGGGTTCCCTGGGTTTTTGGATCATTGCTGAAAATAAGATCTATGTCCAATAAAAGTTTTTAAAACTTACAATGTTTTTTTCATTAAGATAATCTTCATAGATTAATATTATAAGCATTGTATTAGGTGCGTAAATACACTATATTGCCAAAAGTATTTGCTCGCCTGCCTTGACTTGCATATGAACTTAAGTGACATCCCATTCTTAATCCATAGGGTTTAATATGATGTCCACCCTTTGCAGCTATAACAGCTTCAACTCTTCTGGGAAGGCTTTCAACAAGGTTTAGGAGTGTTTATGGGAATTTTTGACCATTCTTCCAGAAGCACATTTGTGAGGTCACACACTGATGTTGGACGAGACGGCCTGGCTCTCAGTCTCTGCTCTAATTCATCCCAAAGGTGTTCTAGCGGGGTGAGGTCAAGACTGTGCAGCTCCATCATTTTATGTGGCCTACTACTTCGTGGCTGAGTTGCTGTCATTCCCAATCGCTTCCACTTTGTTATAATACCACTGACAGTTGACTGTGGAATATTTAGGAGCAAGGAAATTTTCCAACTGGACTTGTTGCACAGGTGACATCCTATCACAGCACCACGCTGAAATTCACTGAACTCCTGAGAGCGACCCATTCTTTCACAAATGTTTGTAGAAACAGTCTGCATAACTAGGTGCTTGATTTTATACACCTGTGGCCATGGAAGTGATTGGAACACCTGATTTCAATTATTTGGATGGGTGAGGAAATACTTTTGGCAATATAGTGTGCAATCGATGAATGTCAAGCTATATTGAACTGCGGCCTGGTTGACTAAATTTAACCTCATTGTCTTCCGCAAGGATATGAGTGAGAGGTAGGCTTAGTTGCTATGCTTACCGTGATGATGTATATGGTCTTGAAAAACTGTAGTCCTAGTAAGCTGCCCTTTAGCAACCGCCTTTATTGAGAGGTGGAAAGATATACAACTTTAAAGTGTGGCACTTTTCAGATGTATTTTTATGTTGTAGGGGGAAAAAAAAACGCCAAAAGCTCTTGAGCTTGTGTTCACCACAGAGCTTGTTTCAGGGATTTAACAGAAACTCAGTCAAAAATCTCATAGACACCCAGACAAGGAGCCAGGAGTGCTAAATGCTAGCTCACTTCATGTTTTAGGGCTCATTCCTGCGCTGCTCTATAGCTGAAAATTGCAGATCCACCAATCAGAAGTAACCGTGATACTCTTGGATGATATAATGCTGTTGACTGAGATTGCAGATAAACCATAACATAGGTCCATAACATACATGACCATATATTATAGTTTGACACTGAGGTTGAGAGTGGTATGTCTACCTTGCATGGTTATGCCAGTATGGTTTATAATTACGGGTCAAAGCCAAAATTACAAAATAAGTTGTAACTAAAATAAAATAATCGGCCACCACCATGAGTCAGTTTATTTATACCAACAGTTACATTAGCTTTTCTTCACAGTAAGACCAGAGCACAGCTTGAGATAATACTGAAGACCACACAGGGTGAAGTTTTTATAATACGAGGCTAAAGCATACAGAGCCATCAGTATGTTCTTTTTAAGCCAGCAGCCAAACAGCACACAGCTTTGGAGCCACCAACACTAACTGGTCTGTTCCTGAATATGCCCGGATATGAACTCGACCGAAGTTACCAAGCAACACAAGCAACACGTTCTTTATTTCCTGTGCCAGAGCCTAAAATCTACCACTGATCAGAGAGTGATGCTCACAAAACTTCAGCCCTCCAAGTACAGGCACATACATGTTTTTAGGAGTCCATTTGTGGGAACAAATGTTATCCAGAAGGTGTGCCGGCAGTCTTCTTCGCTTGTGAATGGACATGGAATGCTGCCATCCTCATTAACAAAAGAACAGTCCCCGCCATCTTTGTATTCCGAGTTTGGTGTGGGAGCACTTTTCCAGTGAGTGGTGCTGAAACAATCAGTGTGCCACTCTAATCTGGGCTCTGCTGCTGAGCGTTGGATCTGGTTGTATTTGGCCAACACTCTCCCCTTGTGGTGTGGCATCCTGCTACTGCTCCGGTCTCTGTGGCGTTGCATGGTTGCCAAATTCTGAGGGAAAGGTCATTTGTACTGCAGGCACAGTGGGAGAAAAACACTCAGGTGTCTGCAGCAGAAACCACCCGTGTCATCCTCAAGCTATACATCCATTCAGGACTGTTTCTTTCATCACAGTTTCCCATCTGCACAGGCACATAACTTAGCAATGTGCTTTTCCTTCTCTGTGTGGACTGGATCAATCTAATTTTCCACTTTTGGCATGCAGACATGGTACGTGTGTGTTGACAGACATTCTGCACTGTGGATAACTTCGCTAAAAGCAAGATATCACGCATAATGTGATGAGCTTCGGCAGTCCTCAGAAAGCTCTGATTTCAAATCACTTCCTCATTTCATGCTTATGAGCTGTTCCAGATTACCGTTAACTCATCTACCAGGCGATGACTTTTGCAAAAAAGTGCACAGTCAAAAGCAGGAGACAGGAAAATGAAAAATTGATAGCAGTAGAAGACTGCTCATAAAAAAGAGAGCGCTCCAAATCCACAAAAATCCTGGCAGCAGCACCCACACACTTCCAGATGTCGCACCACAAACTTTTAAACCGTATGTTATTAACAGATGTCAGAATTTAAGAGGGATAATGTGCCAATCAAAACAGATTTTTTCTTCCAAATCTTCACCTAACTGTTGGTATTTGTGATTTAGAATAAGCGGAGCTTCATGATTTATCTGAAAATGTTACAAAATACATAGATTTGCATTTTAAGATCATGGATATAAAGATTTTGAGGTTGCATTGTGCAATGTTGGCAAGATTTCTTCCCATACATTAGCATAAAATTAAGTTTAAGACACTCTTTTAATACCTTTTTTTCTTCATCTACAAAGTTGGCTGCATCCCACACACTAGTGTGACCAATATGCTAATGTTGAGACATGTCACACAACATTAAGTGCAGCTGCCACCCATTCATTGTCGCTATAAAAGGCTGCTTCACGGCTCAATATATGCATCGATACAAACTGTACTTTGTACATTTACATGCAGTTACTTGTCTGTATGTGTTAGCTCAACTAAAACAGAGCTTTTAAGATGCATGTCAACATGTTAATCTAACTGAAATTGTGATAAATCTAAAATATAGTAATATTAAGTTTTTAATTTATCTAATAAAAATGTATTAATTTTCAAGTAATTCTTTGTTATATTGTGGCAGTTCTCTGGTAAGAAGGTGGTCTTTTACTCTCAACATGACCCCCTAATAATACAATTATTCAGGAAGGACTTTGATTTAGTGGGCCAAAATGAAGAAATTGCCTGTTAACTTACATACAACCTATACAGAAAATTATCGTCTTATTTCTAAAAAAGAAAAAAAAAATACCATTGAATTACTGGAAAATTGCCACAATATTATGCGGGTTAGGGCTAGGGTTGGAAGGTCAGCGTTAGGGTAAAATACCACATAATTGCCAGAGAATTGCCACAATATTATGGAGGTTAAGGTTAGAGGGTTAGGGTTAGAATAAAATACCACCTAATTACCAAAGAGTTGCCACATTTTTACAGGGGTTAGGGTTAGAGGGTAAGGGTAGAATACCACCTCATTACCAAAGAATTGCCACAATATCACAAGGGTTAGGGTTAGAGGGTAAGCATAAGGGTAAAATACCATTGCATTACCAGAGGATTGCCATAATATCATAGGGGTTAAGGTTAGAAACCACCTAATTACCAGAGAACTGCTAAACTATTATAAGGGTTAGGGCTAGGGTCGGGGTAAAATACCACCTAATTAACAGAGAATTGCCACAATATTATGAAGGTCAGGGATAGGGGCTAGGCTAAAATATCACTGAATTACCAGATGCCTGATGATGATCTTGTTATGCACTAGTCATAATCAAAGTGACCAAAGATGTGGGCAAGAATGTGCTTATGGGTTTCTTTTTCTTTTATTATTATTTAGGAATCCTGTGCACTTGAAGCTCCAGCTGTTGAATCGGGAAGCAGAGATCCAGTGAGGAGCGCTCCAGGTAAGTGTGTAGTGAGTTGTTTATTGTTATGTGTTTTAGCATTTTTCATTCTCAGCAGGTGAGTATTTAGGTGCACGTATTATTATTCAAGGTTGGGGTTTTCTTGTGTCTCACTTCAGGTTGCTGGTAAGTATATTAAGGGTTAGTTGTGAACTTTTTCCACCTTTTTTTGTTGCATAACCCCTGCTGATATGTGTCACGGGACACCAGTGGGGACACGGCCCCCCTGGCCCCATTCCACTGGGCTTTTGCTTGATCCAGGTAGCGGCTGCATTGGGTTCTGAATCCTAGTCTGTCCCGCATTAGGTGCTTGTGAGTGTACAGAACTAGTCCTCTGCACCACCAGTACCTTTGATTAGGGTTAGAGGGTTAGGGTTAGGATAGAATACCACCTAATTGCCAGAGAATTGCCAAACTAGTATAAGGATAAGGATTAGAGGGATAGGGTAAAATACCACCTTATAAACAATGAATTGCCCCACTATTACAGGGGTTAGGGTCAGAGAGTTAGGGTTAGGGTAAAATTACCAGAAATTTGCCACAATCTTACAAGGAATTTCTTGTACATCCTTACTCAGTGAAAAGTACCTCAATATTACTGAGTTATTACTTGGTAAAATGTTGACTTATTCTTGATAAATTACTTGATAATTACACATAACTTGGTTATAGGGGCCCACTCAAATGAGGTATAACCAAAAATAGTCATTTTTGTCATAGATGGTTGTTTTTGCTTTTGTAGCTCATAGAGGGTCATCAGTTTTAATTCAGTCTGTTTCATAACAGTCTAAAACTCCTCACAGGAACTTATCTTCAATCTTAAGATTGAAAAAACAAACAAGAACCATAAGTAACATCTAAGAATATTTTCTGTATCTCTTTTTGGCTGTCATTTTCTTTTTACTTTCATCATTCTTTCTTTAATTTTTTTAGGCCTTGTTAAGAACTGACATAATAGCTAAAGTAACTGAATGCACACACAAGAATGAGAGAACATTTCACTATAACAGCTGAGGTGATTAATTTTGTGCCCCGCCTTGTTCACCCGAGCCAAAGTGCTCGGCCCTCAGCCTGGCAACATGTGTCAGCCACCATTAGGTGGACCAGTGAACAATCGTCTCAGCCAAGAGCAGGTGGTGCTTCCTTCAAACTCAGAGGAGGCTGTGCATTAGTGGCTGTGTGTGTGTTTATGAGTGAGTGAGTGAGTGAGTGTGTGACAGAGAGAGAGAGAGGCCCGTCTATCTGCCATCTGGAGCGCGGGGGACAATCCCAGGTGAGGCGGAAACTTGAATGTGCTGTTTTCTATCAGTTCACTGACCAGTTTCTCTCCTGGATCCAAACGCTTTTTAGAGAAGAGCCACAGTGGTTCGTCGCCAGGCCTCCAGTGATGGCACACACCAATTTTGAGAGTGTGAAATGAGCCATTACAAGGTGTGCAGCACCCTCCTCACCAAACCCCCACCACCTTTTGAAGTAGACTGACCTAAACTATGATTGGTGGGCAAAAGAAGTCGAGTTTATTTATAGAGTCTTATCTACAATCTTCAGTCATCTCTTACCTGCTTTCATTTCCATTCTTAAGCTCTTTTACAAGTTTTGAAATTTTTCATTGATCTGAGTAGCATCCCAAGAAACCTTAACAATTGATCTTGTTGGTCCTTAATGGAAAGCTCCTTTTTTTTATTCTGTTTTGCTGTGATAAGTAAATTTTGTTTTGTTTTTGAGATCTCCTGCCACATTTTTTTTTCTGCTTACATTAATGCCAGTGGGAGTTCAGAACTCTTCAGCAAAGGAATCAGCATCGTCCTGATGACTTTAACACACCATGCACATTAGCAGGCATTGACACTGCTCTGTGATATTACATGGTTTTCAAGGCTGAGTTGCTGTTGTTCCGCTTCCACACTTCCACTTTCTATAACATCACTTACAGTTGACTGTGGAATATCCAGCAGGAATAAAATTTCTCAAACTGTCTTATTGCAAAAGTAGCATCAATCACAGTACCACACTTGAAGTCACTGAGCTCTTCAGAACGACCCATTTTGTATCACAAATGTTTGCCTGGCTAGGTGTTTGATTTTGCACACCTGTGGGAATGAGTCTGATTGGAACACCTGAATTCAATATATTCCATATATTGCACCTGTAACATTGTTTCGCATTGTTCAGAGTTTCCAAGTTGTGAAAATTGTTGGCCCACTTGCCCACCCTAGAGACTAATTTACAGTCCAACACCATGGAAGGATAACAATAAGACCGAGTGAATATGTTAATGTGGTATTTAAGGTAACCTAAAAAGTAACAAAGATATTTCATTATTTTGGAGTCAGCTACAGGTGCTGTTGTACTGTTACACTGATGGGTCTTTTAGGTCTAGTGTACTTTCAGTCTGCATTTTCTTCATGTTGCCTGATGTGTGATGCACTCTGCTAAGCAGCTCTAACTATGTGATTGACATAGCGGGCTGTTATTAGCATAGGCTCATAACATAAAATAAGCACAACTAATTGTATAAATAATGCATAGGTTGTTTTTGAAACCACAGTGTAATGAAGCTAAATATACACTCTAATGCACAGACGCCATGTCTTTGAATAAGAGACATGACATGAAGACATGCATAGATGAAACTGAGACTTTCTGAATAAAATTATTCCAAAAGCATTTAAAAGGTAAATATAAAAATGCAGTTTTCACCTGTAACAACCTCCCAAACATCCCTTAGATCATAACTGCACTGAGTGGTACATGTCTGATTTTAAAAAAGGCCCCATCATACGCACATTTGAGTTATTTTAGTCAAACTGGTTTTTGCAAAGAATTATGCCTTTTATTGTGTAATTTTTCATAATTGTACAGTGACTTTATTACCAAGAGGTCAAGTGCGTACAGTGTTGTCAATGCCATGGTCAATTTCAAAATGCACTGATTACCCATATGAAAGAAATAAATTAACTATTTTTCAGTGTTTGCATTCACAGATCACTTTGCTGTTCATGTCTCATAATCATTAATGCTGTGAATTCTTGTGCTAATTGCTACATTGGGTCAAGGCCATGGGTTTCATATGGGAGACCCCAATTAAACTGTTGCTACTTTAACTTTAATGTTCATCTTTTTATTTACTTATTTATCTCTTTATTCATTTTAGCTAAAAGCGCCCTCCAAACCAAGGTCTCTTTTCCAAGGCTGCCTTGCACCAGTTCAATAAAAGTCAGAACAAAAGCTAAATCTAAACACAGTTGAAAAAATGACAGGTCATTCTTGTAATTGTATTCCCTGATGAATGAGTCATATTTGAAAACATGTGCAGATACTTTCCTGAAGAGGTCAAGACACCAGCTCTTGAAAAACTCCGTATGATTCCTTAATATCATTTTAGATGATCCAGAGTTGAAACCTGATTCTGTGACTTACAAGAGAGTAGTCAAGTGAGGAAGTGGCTTACCTGTGAGTGTGCTGTAAATAACAAAATGTTATGCTTCCTTTAAGTTGACCTAATGAGGGCAACCAGCGCAGACAGGTCTTACTGGGGGGTAGAAATCTCATGCCTGTGTCAAAGTGAAGAGAGCTGTGGTGTATGGCATCAAAAACATGATTTCAAGTGCTGCTGGGTCCCATGAATCTACATATTGCATCAAGTTTTTCTCTTTCTCTTTAATCTCTCAAACAAAATTTCTCAACTAACAAAAACATCATGTAAGAAAGTGCAATGTGCAGTGTAAGATCAAATATGGCCCACATTTGAAAATGAATCTTTTGCTCGGCTGTATTTTACTTCTTAGTGTCAACACTGGGCGGCTCTGCAAACAAACATTTTGACAAGAAGAACTGGTTGGTAACTTTGGGTACCAGAGGTGCTCTGAGATCCCTAATGGTTGTTTCACAGCAGTTGTGCTATAAAAATTCAGAAACAACATCTTAAATCGACACAAAGATGCAGGATGTTTGCATTGAAGTGTCACTGCTGACTGTCTCTGCTGCCCTCCGTCAGAGCATCAACTCTTGAGGCCTGTTTATTCAGTAAATACTGTTATCATCAGATTTAAATGTTTATGTCGGCGTTAGTGTCTGTTACAGAGAGAAAGAGAGAGGAAAAGAGAAAAGGTGATGTCTCCTGGTCATTAGGTCCCAACTAGCAAACTTTTTTCACTTTGCCTTGGTAAATAAACACCGTAAGCAGTCTGATATGCTCATAAATGACAGCGCAGACTGGAACAAGTGATACTTTAATAGTTATCATTATAAAGTAATACAAGTAATTGAGGATATTTTGCAGGCTGTAAGAGTTATTGCGCTGTTGTCACAGAGATTAAATGGTTAATGGCAGGTGCACACTGATTGTTTCTGAGTCAGCTGTTATTTTAGTGCAACATAATGAAGATAAGAATAATTAATAATGCTTCATAAAGCTTGTTGTGTTCATTTTTAAGATCATTCAGACAACCGGAGGGTGCAATTAGGAACTTTTCATGGATTAAGATGATTTTGAGATTTTTTTTTCCTGCACGACCAATCAATCGTTTGGTGTGTGGGTGTTATTTCTGTTGGCCAAGATTTTCTTTGGTCAAATACAGCCGTAGTGTGGCAGGCAGAAGGGTGATTGACTTTTTTTTGGACACAGACCTGCTTTTGTTTTGAAAGAAACAGGGAACTTTGGGTGAGTAAGGATTTTTAAATTAATTCAAACATAGAAAAGGCACTTGTTGTGGATTGAATAGGAATACAAGGGAACAATAAAAAGGTAAATGTTGCAAGTTACATAGTGCAGATGACCTTCTTTATTCTTTATATTTCTAATTTCTTGCGAAGAGATGAACATTTACCAGGAAAAAACTGTTATATTTTATAGGACTGCCTCTGATTTATGATTTTTCATGGACTATATTTTGTCAGGTTTCCCTGGGTTTACAATTCTAAAATTGGCTTGAGGACCACTCTGAGTGAAGATGGGGACCGCATGTGGCTCCTGGGCCACTAATTTCCCACCCCTAATGAAAACGCAATGAGCTGTTGAATGATTTACTGGACACTAACTTGGCTGCATTGTTTACAGACATTAAAAATTACTGTAAGAAAATCGTCAGTCTTGTTGCATACAGTCCTGCTCACAAATGTAGGCCATAAAAAGGCTTAGCATTAATTTCAGCAAGTTTCATGACTGAAAGAAACTCATGAAGAGCTTTAAAATGAACAAAATGTGTCCATACATACAGATTGTGATAAAGAAAGCATGATTTGGTTGTGTGTTGCAGCGAACAGCGTCTTTGAGAGACATCCAAATAACAGAGGCCAACATTGCATACCTCATCTGTGGATTGAACGTCTCTCCTCCTGTACACTTCAGTCTCGTCGACCCAAGTGAACCTCCTTCTTCTCCCCCTATTTCAGTCCTAACAGCTTTTCGAAAGTACCTGTAGGCTGCTTCCACCCTCTTGTCCCCTGCACCCATACACCGCCATGTCCTCATCTCATCCCAGCTCACCTCTCCACCCCTCTGATTGTCCTCTGCAGGACAATCTTCAAAGCTCTGTCAGTTGTCAACTTTAATACTTCACAGCTCTCTAACCTGGATCGTCACAATCAACAGAGGGGAAAAAGCCATGAAACCTTTAAGTTCATGTGGAGGTACATAGCTCACACCCAGAAGCACGTGTGTATGCTCTTTTCTCTGTTTTGAATTCTGAGCGCATCGACCTGCACACTGCAAAAAATGAGCGTATCGTGTTTTACACTGATGTGGCTGACATTTATGGAGAGTATGGAGGACAAAGCAGACTCCTGGAGGCTGTAGTTTTCATGCTGTATTTCCATGCTCTAAAATCAAGAAATGCAGTCAAATAGATGAATCAGATTCCATGTTTCATTGAGGATGACTCAGCTCCATAAAAGAAAGTACATCTTCAGATACTCTCTGTTCTCTCCTTGCAGCTGTGGGAATTTTGCTTTTAATGAACAAACTCTACTATTTTATAATGGGTATAATTAGTTAGAATATACTTTTATTTGGGATGGGAATTTGCATAATTCTGCTCAGGTTCCCACCTCTCCACATGTTTGATTTTTGTATGAGCAGGGCTATGTGCAAATCTGTTTATGCCAGATATCTACCTTTATCTATCTTTACTCACAGGGCTGCCCATAAAGGGGAATAAAGGGCAGAGCTTTCTGAGGCCCAGCCAGTCAGGAGCCCATGAAGGTGAAGAAAACCATGGTCCATTGTAAAGTTAAGCTGTGATAACCATTTTTTTTTACCTGAACAATAATCACTCTAATCAAAGAAACAGAATTGTTTTTTTTATTCATGCTGTATAACAATAAAGCCTTTTTTTTTTTAATGTAAACTCCTTTTCTTAAAACAGAATTTCCTTTTTTGTTAATATTTACAATGTAAACTGGCATATTGAACTTAACCATTTAGAAGGTGATGTCAGACTTTATAGCTAAAAAATAATGTGCACAAATGTCAGGATGCCAGAGAATTAAGCAGAACCATATTACTAGAAGATAACTTAAAGGGAAAAATGAATAAATAATTGCAAAAAGAGTAAAAAAAATGAGGAAAGTTGGCAAAAATAGCAGGAAAATAGTGGTGAAAATGGTTAACATGTAACAAAAAAACAAAATGTTTTACAAGCAGCAAAAATTATGGGAAAATGGTGAAAAGCGGCTTAAAAGAGGCAACAAAATTTTACTGGGGCAAAAAAGTGGCAAAATGGGCAGCTCAAGTTTGGAAAACAGGTTTAAAAGTAGGAGAAAAATGTTAACAGAGCCAAAAATTGGGCGAATGTGCAAAAAATGGGTAGAACCAGTAATGAAAAAGGGTTAAAAAGTGGCACAAATAAGTAATTTAAACATCAGAACCCATTAATAGCTTGACATACTTTCAGCTCCAAAATGTACTAACTGTAAGCCAGGATGCCAGCACCAAGGTACTGATCCAACACTTATGCCTTGATATTGTCAGTAAATCACAACTGTGGAGGGCCCATTCTCTGGGTTTTTCAGGGGCCCAGCCAACTCTGTTGGCAGGTCTGTTCACACATGCACTCGGGAAAGGTTTCCTCTGTTTTGGACTTTTCTAGTCACAGTTGTGTTCTGGTGCAGGAAATATTCATCATCACCTGCTCCCTGAGGTTCAAACGGCAGGTAATGATGTAAAAAGGAAGGTACATATGAATGCTACATGTAATTACAGAAATTCACACTGTCAACCAGGGCTGGCATACCGTGCGTTTTCCCACTGGGCTGACATACTTGTGGGCTGGTATCATTTAATTTGGGCAGTGGCCCATCGGTTATTTTCTTCATAATGACAGTTGACTGGTCCATTCATGTCTCCTAAAGGTCCGTTTAACCCCCCTCCCCACTCTGCTCCAGCATAGAAAGTGAAAGTGTTCAGAGGTAATGAAACTTAAAGAACAATCAGATGGATATGTAAATAGCTATTAAATCATACAACTGTCACTCAAAATGCTGCAAACGTTATAAAAACTGTGCAGTCTATACAATAGATGGTCTGATGCTGCAGGCAGCTACATGTAGAGGAGAGGGCAGAGCAAGAGATGCAGGTGTGTGACAGGGAGGCGCAGGTACATGGTGATCATGAGAGTGAAGCAGTGACTGAGTGAGCTCTGTAGAGCAGTGGTTCCCAATCTGGGGTCCGGGGACCCCTAGGGGGGTGCCTAAGATTTCAAGGGAGGCACGGGACCCTGTCTGCTCTGATATTATTAAAATCAGATGTTCATTTAAAAAAAAAAAAAAAAAAACATGATTACAAACCTGATGTACAATAGGGGCCAACATAAAAGATCAAAATATAAGGAGAATCTGTAGATTTCTAATCTAAAGGGTCAAAAATTTGTTTTGAAAAAAATCCTAATTTTTGAGATAATAAATTCTTTTATTTTACAACATTTCAGTGTTTCAAAAGTCCAGAATTTACAAGAAAAATAAAAATTTCAGAGTTTAAAATGTCTTAAATTGACCATAGAAACTCAATTTTTTTTAAGTTTTAAAGTTTTTCAAATCCTAATTTTACAACAGTGTGAAGTCAAAAATGTACAAGAAACCAAACTTAAAACAGTGGTCAGATTTTGACTTTTGGGTGTTATAATCTTACTTTTAAAGTCATAAAAATGTATATTTTTTAAACCTGCTTTTTTCTTTTTGAAATTAGTCTTAGTTTTTTCAAGAGTGGTCCTAATGCACTGCAATAATAATGATAGTTTGGACATAGATCTTTAGTCAAGAACGAGTCTATATAGGTCTGTTATGTTGGGATTTTGTCAATGAAAACAATTTCAAATGATGTGTACTTTTCCAAGTGGGTCCGAGGGGGGCTTAGCTTTCTTTGATGCCAGTAGGGGGGGCCTGAGGAAAAAAGGTTGGGAACCACTGCTGTAGAGTACCATAATTAAGGCTAATAAGCACAATTACACTGTTGGGCACCATAGTTCAAGAAGAAAGAACAGTTTGAGATGGTTGAGTCCTGTCATTGCACCATGTAAGTACTCTATCATAAGTCAAAGTTTGAAATTCAGACTTTATCCCAGTTACCTACCAGTAGGCCTGTGCCAGTATTTTCATTAATATTAAGTTTGAGTACTCTTATCATAAATAGTGGAGTAAGAGCTAGAAACCTTCATATGAATGGACACATTAATGATAGTGTGTATTGAAAACAACAACAACAACAAAAAAAAAAGGTTCAAAAGCAATTAATGCACAGTAGCATAAATCTCAATATGAAGGTGCAACAAGCTTTATGCTATAAAGGTGGAGGCTGGGGTGGAGGGAGTAAAGCTTTGCCTGCATCAGCAGCATGGTGCATCAACATTAATGCAAGCAGGGATTAGTGAGAAGCATGTCATATTCAAATGGACTGCTGTGTTGAGAGAAAGAGCTGTGATTGGCTGTGGAAGCTGGACGGTGATATTGGGATCAACTGGCCATCAGCTGATCACAGCTGGGCGAATGATTATTGGGTATACTGCATGAACTAACACTGAGCTTACTTAGCCCTGAAGCTTGTGCATGGTGTAGTTTCTTTTATTTTCCCTGCCTTCACATATTTACTCACCCCAGCTTCATACCAAAGTTTTCCATTAGGACTAGTAGAGAAAATTAGGTAAAGATTTTTTTTTTAACCTAATTGTGCTGAAAGTGTCATCATCAATCTAATGTAATGATACACCTTGTTTAAGTTTAATAATTTTCACTTCTGCTTCCTAAAAATGTCTGTTTATTTATTTAGTCTTACTGCATATGCAGGGTAAAAGTTTGCAACTTGAATTATTCATTGTCAGACAAAGAACATTAAAAGCAACATCTGGGATTACAGATGTTGATTTATTCATAAAAATGCTTAAATAGTATAATTGTAAAATTGTTATGCAGTGAGTGCACAAGGTTTTAATGGTAAAAAAAGATTTTTTAAATTAATTTTGGCTATAAGAATTTTATTTCTATGCAGTGATCAGCAAGGTTGACTTTTTTTTTTAATCTCTTTTTTGCATTTATTAATCATAACATTTATAAGCAACATACTTTAGACTATCCTTAAAGATTCTTGGCTTTTACCATCTGCTTGCTCCGCCTATGGATAAAAGGAGTTTTGCATATGCATGACAACACAACAAAGTTCTTCGGTATAAAGCTACAAAATATTTCAATATTCTCCAAATATGAAAAATAAAAAATAAATACATGCGATAAAGCGCTTTGGCCTTTGTAGAAAGCAGGGAATACTCCCTCTCCAGTAGCGTTTTTCCTAATTTACGTTCTTTCTAAACTTGATCCAAACGCAAGCTGATGGGGATATTTCTTGCAGTGTGTCTCAAACGCTATCCCCCCTCCCCCTTGCCTCTCCCACCGTTTCGCTTAGCCTCGGGTCCTCGTGATTGGTTCACCTTCCGCGTCTGTCAAAGCTAGCGTGGGCGGGACTCAAACAGTCCACTCGTGCTCGCTGCGCTGTGGATTGTGCGCCACAGCAGACCAGGACCGGGGCAGACAGTAGCACTAACAGCAGCGGCAGCATATTGTTTGATACCGGAGGACGACTCTTCCCCACTCCCTGAGCTTTACTGCAGTTGTGTGCAGAGTCCAGGAAACTGCGCGTGCACCTTTGCGCCGGTGCATCTCTGATATTGCCCATCTTCTTTCCGGGAGTGAGATTATATCCGCTTTTTTAAAGCTGCACAGTCGGATCGTGAAGTCGGTTGTGTTAACCCCTTTTCCCCCCTGAGACGCACAGAAGACGCACGCGCTCCTAAGTCCACCTGGATAGCTGAGAAGGCGGTCCGGTCCGGCTCGAGGTCCAGCGGGGAGAGACGGAGAGGAGAAGTTAGCGCGGAAGGAAAGAGGAAGAAAGAAAGAACGGAGACAGGATGAATCTCAAGAGCAATTTGATTTTCACCCTCTACACTATTTACGGGATTCTACTTAAAGGTGAGCCCGGGACGAGTGGTGCGTACGTGCGCGTGTGTTTGTGTGAGGTGCTTTTATGTGTGGTTGTGCACAGGCCAACAGCAGGTTCAGGTCCACGCGGTCCCTGGCTGAAGGATGCGCAGCTCTCTCTCTCTCTCTCTCTCTCTGAGTCTCCTATTCACATGTAGATGCTCGTCTGTGTCTGCGCGTGTGTGTGTACGTGCATTGAATCTACGTGCTCATGCAAACGTGCGCGATGCTAGAGACGAGAGAGCAAGGGCTTGTCCTGAAACACCCGGGACCTCTTGGCTGTGAATATCCTGGAATGAGGGGAAATAATAATTGCATGCTCAGGACTCGACCTGAAGGCACGCGTGGCGTCTCCCCTGCGTGGACATGTCGTTATGTGTCCCGTGCATGAGGAGGGTAGTGAATGAAATCAAAACTGAGCCCGCTAGGAAGACACACCTCAGCTTCAAGTAACCAACCCCGCGGTTGTTTTTGACTCGCAGCACTTGGATGAGTCACGGAGACACTGGCAGCATTTTACGCACCGTGCTGGTTGATACTGCTGATTATAGCAGTAAACAGAACCACAATGACACGATCACTTCATACAAATGTATTCACTCCGTGTTAAGTTTTATGATATATCTCTCTTTGCTCAGGTGTGGTGATGCAAAGTGCACCATCTCCCCAAATGTGCCTGCAAATAGGCTTCTTTTCAATTACCTTTGAGCACTTGGAATAGATACAGGCCTGGCTGGAATAAAGTGCTCATTTTAGCTTCAGATACATCCTCCTCACTAGGGATTTCTTATCTTAAAAAGATCTTCGCAGTGGTCATCTTGTGCTGAGACTCCAGTTTGCAGGAAGGACCTCAGTTTGGATACAGTTGATTATGACTGAATGGAAAAAATCCCTCTGTTATGGATGTACACACAGCAGCAGCAGCAGTGTAGTGTTTAGGCCACAGAGGGCCTGACTGTAAACAGGAGATTAAGGTGACATTGGGGGTCAAGGTCACGGTGAAATGCACATGCCTGTTTATGGGAAGCTCCAGTGATTTACAGTGATACAATGGAGGAGATGGAGAAGAGATAAATAATGAAGTAATTGATTTTACTGTAGAGTTCTTATATGGAAGCATAAAGAAGCTTTGTTTTTCTCTATAATAGCGAGAATGGTTGTTTTTTTGAAGATGTTTTTCGGGGCTTTTTAAGCCTTTATCGATAGTGGAGGACAGTGGATAGAGTCAGAAACAGGGATGAGAGAGACATTCGGGAAAGGTGCCACGAGCTGGACCTGAACCCCGGCCGCCTGCGTACGTTAGGCCATCTGCGCTCTGAGCTGGGTTGTTCTCTTAGCAAATTTGCTCCAGAGTAGTGTGAGCACAACCCAGTGGTATTATTTGCATGAATTCCTCTGAGTGTAATACAATGCAAACTCATGGAAATTACTGAAGTCTTAAAGCTACAGTGAGGACTTTTTAGCTGGTTACAAAGCAGACTCAGATTAAAACTGATGCCTCTTTATGGACTGCAAAACTGAACAAGAACATCAGTGACAAGATTTATCAGTTGGATTACTTGTTTTTAATGCTTGAAAACTGCTGCCACAGGGTAGGTGTTAAGACGATGCTATCCCCTGCTAAAAATAGCCTTTTTTTGTTTGTTTTCTTCTGTTTGAATTTTTATGAGAGATTCTTGTGAATTAATGGCAAGTACTAAAATCTTGAAACTACACTGACAAATTTTAAGCCAGTGACAGCATGCTTAAATTAAAACTGTTGCCTCTTGAATATCAAGGGACAGGATTTATCAGTCAGATCACTCATTTTTAATACCTGAAAACTGCTGCCACAGGGTAGGGTTCAGACGAAGCAATCACCTGCTAAAATAGACTGTTTTGTTTTCCACAGTTAAAATATGTATGGGTGATTCTTGTACACATGATCGTCATAATATAATGAATAAGTGCCAAAACTGATACAAATCAAAAATTCCTCATAGGTGCCTTAATTCATGTGAGAAAATGTGTAAGACAATGTGAACTTGTGGAAATTACTGAAATCTTAAAGCTACAGTGCAGACTTTTTTAGCTTTTAACGAAGCATGCTAACATTAAAGCTGATGCCTCTTTATGAACTGCTAAAGTAAACAAGAACATGATTGACAAGATATATCAGTTTGCTTACTCATTTTTAATGCCTGAAAAACAGCTGCCACAGGGTAGGTGTCCAACCTGCTAAAATAGATTTAGATTTTAAGAATTTTTATCAGTGATACTTGTACATTTGATTGTCAAAATATAACAGAATGATGCCAAAACTGACATAAATCAAAAGTTCCTCACAGGTGCTTTAATTTGTGTGGAAAAATGTAGTAAAATTCAAATTTATGTGGGAATCGTAGGAGGGGGAGCACATCTTCTTGAGTTGTCTCCACTCATGCTGTGTAATGATAGCAGGAGGCTGATGGATTCACTCTGAAACAACTGTCTGCCTAACAGCAGGGCCACATATGCCACACTGAGCTTCAGTGGGCAATATAAAGTCCAATTTATCCCCCTTGAATCATATCAAGATGCATTTCGACATAATGGACTGCAAATTTATTGACACACAAACCTTGACTTAAAGAGCAGTTTTCAGCACAATAATGCTCAACGACAAGCCGGTTGTTTAAGATTCCTTGGGCCATTTATTGTGGTATCTTAGAGATATATGAAGAAGAGACAGAGAGAAGAGTTATTCCTTAATAACCAGCCATGATTAAGGCTATTCTTATCATAATGAATTGCTATGTAATGAGGTGTCTTAGGGTATCTGATATATCCTACAGCAAGCACTGCAGCATTTATTGACGTTCCTGAGCCTGTCTTTTCCTCTCCTAAGGGCGGCACACTCATTACGAGGGTGTGTGTGTTTGCATATATCCCTGCAAATGTGTGACCTGTTTGTAGAGCTTATGTTTGAAGAGGCCTCGGCAAAGACATAACAGCAGAGCACACTTCGGGGCTCATTTGATGTGTGGTTTTCCTCTGCACACACAGAGAGATCAGTCTCTTCCTCTCTCTCCCTCGCCCTGAAGAGGATAATGCTAGGCTGCTTGATTTGAACAGTCATCTATCGGTGCAAGACCTATTATTGTATAGGTTCCACACAGCAGGCAGGTCAGCCTCCTCCTGAATGAAGTCTATCTCGCTGAAGCTGTATCCTCGCACTCTGTAAATGACAGCTGTTTCAGCCCCTCTGGCCTGCCGCCAGCTGGCATCCAAGACACCCAGAGACGCTGCATCTCTGTCACCGACCAGACCATCCCGCGCTGCTATATAGTGTGAATGTTAAGTGTTGTGATGGAAGGTTTGTTGTTTACCAAACAGGCCCGGGTTGTTAACATATTATCCGGTGTGTCTCATGTGCTCGTGCCGGAGCCGGAGAAAACAGCCTGTTATGCAAATGTCCCCTCTTACGTAAGAGCTCGGGGCTGAGCCAAGGAGGGGAGATACAGCAAGAGAAGAAGAAGAGAGAGGGAGATGTTCTAGAAAAGAGGAGTTGATGTAAGAGTAAATGTGGGAGGAGAGGTGTGGAGGAGGAATGTGCAATCTCCTTAGCTAAAGTGTGCGATATGTTGACATGCCTGTTTATCTCCGCTGCTCTCTCTGCGTCCTGTCACTCTCTCCACCCGCCAGTCCGCCTGTTTTGAACTCTGATCTGGCTCGCCTAAATACAGACCCCCGCTGAGGGATGTGTTTATCCCTGCAGTGAGTCTAAGCCCTCTGAAGGCTGACCCTCCATCCCTCTGTACTTCCGTCCATTCCTCCCTTGCTTCATCCTCCCATCCTGGTGTGGAAGCTTTGTAGCACAGCAGCGTGGGAAAGCTTCTGATAACAAGCAGCCTTGTGTGCGTTTGTGTGGATATGTGTGTTAAAGTGTGTGTGGTGTTTGTAGAGACACTGATTACACAGGAGAAAACAAGATGTTCTCTCTCTTCATCGCTCCCTTGCTCTCTCCCTGTATGTGTGAGTGCTTTCATTTACATTACCGTGCTTTGACATGTAGAACATGTGAGGTTCTCTGTACCTTAAGCCAATGCCATGCAAGGAGGATGCACATCATACACACATATCGCGCTCCACTGTGGATTCGTTGCCGCTCTGCCAAGGGATTTCCCATGATCAAAGCCGGTCTTTTGTTAGTCCAGGTGTTAAAAAAGTTTAAACAGAGAGGAGGAGGAGGCTGCAGGGGAACATGGCAGCATTCAGAGCTTACAAGCTCTTTATGGCAGAACAGAAAACTGCTCCAGAGCCACCTGTTTTAGCTCCTCATCCAATCAGTTTACTGCTGCATGTGGTGCCGGTTTTTAGCGGAACATAACAAGTTTAATGCAAATGCTCATATGGTGGGCTCATAAATAAGGATAAATTTAGACAGAGGGAAGCAGAGGGTCAGTCCATGATAAGCCTGGTACACTTGTAATCACAGATGGCAGTGAATCACAGGTGGCAAAAAACTGAACCTAGCAAGGCAACATGGAGAGGTTACAAACTTTTAAGCTTCATGCAAATGCTCACAGCAGCAACTACACTGCAAAAACTCAATTCTAAGCAAGTACGTTGGTCTAATTTCTAGTTAAAATAATCTAATAATTAATTTATCCGCCAAGTCCAGATAGAGATCATATTTCACAAAAATAAGGCTTTAATTGCTTTTGATAAGTAGAAAAAATTCTGCCTATGGGATAATCAAGTTCTCCTTGTTGAAAATAAAGCCAAGGACGATATGATCATTTTGTCTGGCAAACATGGAGACAGAAATTCGTGCTGACTTGACCTATAGACTTACGGTAGTCATGGTGGTCCCTGTACGATGCATCACAAAGGCAGGAATGTAGGTTGTCAGAGCTAAACAAACTTTTCCTATTGGTGGTACCAACAAGTGGAACTTTAGACTGCACCAATAGACCTTTGTTAGCTGAAGCCTTTTTTGTCTTTCGTCATTGCTCCTCAAACTTTAAATCATGTTTGAAGGACTGAAGTTTTAGGTCTGAACTACATTTAAATAACAGTATAATAGTGGTATCAGCAAAAGTCCAATATCTTGCATAAAAACTGAGTTAAAAAATGCATTTTTAGCTAGTAGATGGTAGAACAGGAAGTGGGGCAAGCTGGGTTCCCACGCATCCTGGAAACCTTGGAAAAAAAAGTTGACCAGTTTTCAAGTCATGGAATGTATTGGAAAATTTCAGTGTCTATAAACAGTATTCACCACCTTTTGATGTTTTATCCTTGTATTGATTTTATAAATCAGTCATATCATAGTCAATGTTTTTACAAAAAAATACAAAATTAACCTCTTGAATATCAATTTGACAACAGATTTCTACAAAGCAATGTCAATTAACCAAAAATATTGAGGTTTAATAAGTGACTGCATAGGTCAGTGCTTAGTAGTTGCACCTTTGGCTGTAATCGCAGCACTAAGTCTGTGTGGATATAGGTCTCAATTATGCTTGCACATCTGGACACTCCAGTTTTACTCCATTGTTCTTTGCAAAACTGCTCAAGCTCTGTCTGGTTGCACAGGGATCAGGCGTGAACACCCCCTTTCAAGTTCAGCCGCAAATTCTCTATTGGATTGAGGGTCTGGGCTTTTCCTATACTTTGCTGCATTCATTTTACCCTCTACCTTTACAAGCCTTCCAGGACCGGCTGTCCAAAAGAATCCCCACAGCATGATGCTGCCACCACTGTGGAGATGGTGTGTTTGTGGTGATGTGCAGTGTTTGGTTTTAGCTAAATATAGCGTCTTGTCTGATGGCTAAAAAGCATCATTTTAGTCTCATCCGAATGAGAGAAAGCTTTCTTTCCCTTGACCATGGAGTCTCCCACGTGCCCTTTGACGAACGGTAGTCCAGATTTATTATGCTTTTTTTTTTTTAAACAGTGGCCCTCTGTTTGCCACACTCCCGTAAAGCTTTGACTGGTGAAGAACAGCAGTTGTGTGCAGAGTCTCTCACATTTTAGCTGCTGAAGCTTGTACCTCCTTCAGAGTAGTCATGCGTGTCTTGCTGGCCTCTCTCACTAGTCTCCTTCTTGCATGGTCACTCAGTTTGTGAGGACGGCCTGATCTAGGCAGATTTACACATGTGCCATATTCCTCCCATTTCTCGATGATGGATTTAACTTTTGTATCCGTCCACTTTTGTATCAGTAACCTTTTCTCTGAGTTGCTTGGAGTGTTCTTTTGTCTTTATGGTGTAATGGTAACCAGGAGTACTGATTAACCGGTGACTGGATCTTTAGGAGACAGGTGTTTTTATACTACAGTCACTTGGGGCACTTTCAGATGACCCACATTTCACTAATTAATTATTTTATTGGAAATATTTTTGTTTAATTAACATTACTTTGTAGAAACCTGTTTTACTCTGCCATTAAAAATCGTTTTTGACTAAGTTGTTTTGTCAAAAAAGTATAATTTTATTGACTATGATTGATGTACAAAATCTATGAAAGGGTTAAACATCCAAGGGGGTGAATACCTTTATTATAGGCACTGTATTTAAACACTGGTTTTTGTTTGAAAGCAGAGTTGTTCTTTTATTATAATAGATAAAGAGACTGCATGCCTTTTGAATCAGGTTTTAACTTTGGCTTGGTGATAAGTGAAGGGGCTAGATCTGCATAAACTTGGAGATTATTCCAGGTCTGAGCTGTGTTATATCAAAATGTTCTTTCATTGTTTTTTTGTTCTAACCCTTGGGACAGTCAGTCGGCCAGCTCCTGATGTCCTGAGAGTCCTAACTGGTTCACAGCCACAGTCAGACTACAGGAGCAGTTAAAGGAGAGACTCAGCCTGCCTGCACGTCTGAACACTGACTGTGTCCTCTGAGGATATGGCCTTACTGTTAGATAGCAGTTTCATACATATTTTGTAGGTTTTCAGCACTAGCACGTCCCCTGAGCTTTGACGCAGTCATTCACTTCACTCGGCTGTACAGATCCTGGCAAGAATCTCCTGAAAATAGAATACATAGCAAAGTAATTGGCCATGTGATGGTGGTGACACACTATCATGGGTGGTCGTGGTAATCACCACACATTTCAAGCATCAAAAAAACATTCTAATTATGCTGTCAGGCTTAAATTCCAAGAACATGTCACATTTTATGAGAACACAGTTTAATTCAGATCGGTGTTGCATTATTCTAGCTTAAGTGAGAGGTATTATCTAATAGAATCATATGTTGGTGAGGATATGTGCTAATAGGTTCCTGGTTCCAAGTGCAGAGTCTGAGTCAACCTCGTTTCTAATCCACGGATAAACGCTTTGGTAGAGAATCAATGCAGAATAAATGTAGATTTTTTTATTTTGGCATCCATGCTGTGTTTCATATCCCCTTCTGCGAATGATAATTTTAAAGCCAGCCCAAAGCGAGAAAAAGGAGAGATCAAATGCAGCCTCACATGGAGAACATTGAGAGTCAGAGCCCACAGGTGGATTTGGCTGCTACAACAGTGGCAACAGACAGAGCGTTAGCACCCTAAATAAACCTCCCAGTAGGGGAGATAAGTATGCAAGGGCATCAGCCAGCATATCAGCTGAGGAAGCTTTCATTCAGAGGTAGGATGTAATTATTTTGATACAACATTAAGTCATAGTAAGGAGCAAGAAGATGCATAAAACACATAGAAGCTGGATGATTAGTTAAATGTTCCCCTCGCAGAGTTTGAATGATTGGATAGCTACCGGCCTAACCTGTACTGGCTGTTTGTTCAAGATCTGATAAGGAAAGAAAAAGTACAAAAAGGGGTTCTCACGCATAATGAACAAATTAAATACACACTTATCTAAAGACTCATTTCAGTGTTTTATAGTTGGTGGCACACAATGATCTTATTTTGCTGTTTTAAACAACATTTTCATGAAAAAGTGCTTCATATTGTGGCTTTAAAACTGAGTAATTTGATTGGACAAGGGGTATTCCATCAATGCTGATACTGAGAGCAACAGCAGAGCTACTCTGTCAATATGTATTACGACTAAAACAACCATCCACTGATTTTTGCAATTCCAATTTGACCACATAAATTCACAAATTTCAAAGCAGCTGGTCTACAAAAAAAATATTTTTTACATTTATTTCCAATTGTCAAGTTCCATTCAAGTTATGGAGACCCAAACAAGTGACTTATAAAACAAAAAAATAATGATGTTGTTCTGTGTGAGTGTCTATTAGCTGTAACTGTGTTGGTCTCTCTGCCAGTTGGAAAACCATTGTATAAAAGCACTATCACTCATTTGGTCATGCTATTATCTTTAATATCAGCACAGCAGTGACTATATTTTGAATTTAGCATTTTTAACTTTAACCACAAAGCTAGCCAAGGCAGAACCTAGGGATCCGATGTGTTCAAGGGCCCTTGGACTAGCCAGACGAGTAGTAATTCAAAGTTACTTGAGAGGAAAAAAACAATTGACCTATTTTATCTCATAAAAGATTATCTTTTAAGATTAGAACCTGATAGGTAAAATGCAAGGGACACATTTTGTCTACTAAATCAGCAGCTGGTCTAGTGTGCCTTTGTTCATAAAGCCAGTTTTGTTTTCAAAAGACATCACTACCTCCACAGTAGAAAATGATTAGAGTGAGAATTTTGAAAGCTAAAAGCTGTTGCTAAATGCAGGTGCACTTTAAATGGCTTTTTCACTGTCGCATTGCTGTTTATACTAAAGGCCTCTATGACAAGAATGAAGTGGATGACAGCGTGCTTGTATTATGTACCGCCACATTTCTAGCATGATTACACCCAAAGTTACCTTTTCTTGGTGAGGCATGACCAAGAAAAGGTAGCTTCTCTAACCCTAAACCTAACAGGCAGATACCCAGAGCTGTAACCTTGCCTAACCCTATGTACACACGTGTGTCACATCTAGGGCTGGGAAATTCATTGAAAATGAGATTAAATCACAGTATTACCTGCCACAGTTTTGAAATTGCAGACAGTGCAAAAATTTGTGTCAAAATAGCGGTTTGAACCTTATTTTGCAGTAAAAATGTTATGCATGAAATATCATGCAGTTATTCAATTACCATTTTTTAGAATAGTCTATATAGTCTATTTTTTTGTAGAATATATTCTATATAGTCTATTTCTTTCTTTTATTTAATAGTCCTACCTCCATTTTTGTACTTTGTTCTTATTAAATATGATTTAAAAAATTACATTTTTTAAAATTTTATACAAAAAAAATCTTCCAATGCACCATTTATATCCAACTTGCAATACGAGTCCAAGTCATCATAATCAGATAATTTCAAAGACTTTTTCAGCCCTTGTTTAGGAATAAAAGAGAGTCAAGGAATAATTGCATATCAAACCTCAATCGCAATATTGGAGAAAAAAGATTGCAATTAGATTATTTATTGTTCAGCCCTAGTCACATCCAGTCAGGCCGCTCTGTGCAACCTGTGCTATGACTGATAGCCCCACCCATCCCTCTGCCTAACCCTAACCCTTAATAGGTAACTCGGCTTGCAACCTTCATATCCATGTTAACATTTTGCAGTAACAGTCCATTTTGGGCATTTGAAGACCAAGTTGAATAACCTTTGTGTGTGAATTCACACTTTGTATCACCAATACACCTTCAGTGGCCTGCAGTGTCAGCCCATGCATTATTTCTTTGGCTTACTGTGACTATCCCTGCACATCATGTGGACTGGTAGGCTGAATTACCTATAATCTAAGAGACCTTTTTAACAGCTTTTCTCCCTCATGTTGTCATAAACATGCTTTAAAAGAAAACTGTGATACACACTATTCAGCAAATAGGCCTTGTGAGGTACTGGATGAACTGAAATGACTATTCAGTTCAAGACAACAGTTGTCAAAGGAAGTAGTTTCATTTGCAAATGAGGTGCTTATGCTCTTTTTTTGTGAATGGCAGACAGCAGCAGATCACAGCAGTTGACAGGATTGGTTTTAATGCGTGCCAGAATATTGCTTCTTCACTACCACACCAGTCAGGATGAAGGCATACCGGACTGCTTCTGTATGCAGTCTGAGCTGTAAGGTACCTAATGATCTTCACTATGCATCGAGGTGCATCCATTTCTTGCATTAAGGATTAGCACTGGGTAACCGAATAACAAAAAAGTGTTTTAACCCATGCTAAAGCAAAGGTTTAAACAGGGTATATGACCCAGTTACACTCATGTTTGTTTCAGGTATACAAGAACACCTTTTGTTCTTTTCCTGAAATGTATGATTGTGTTTACACTTTAGCAGTATTTTGTTTGTAGATTTATTTACATTTAGGTTTTCATTTTTACAAGTGTTTGTGGTGGTAATTTAGAAAAAAAAACAACTAGGCTAAAGGATCTTTGCAGCACAAACAAACCAAAAAAATTATTCTCAGAGTTAAATTTAGGATTCATAGGGTTAATTTTGCTGTCATCCTAGCTGCTAAATCGTGATTGGCAGACACATTTCCTGCATGTTTGACTTCTTTTGTTTAATTCAGACTTCAGTGATTAGATATAATCTACCCATACACACTAGCAAATATACCGTACAGGGAAAGACAGACAGTGTTGAGTGCTGGCCTGTGTGTACGCCTGTATGCATATGTGATGTCTGCATTAGCATTGAATTCCAAAGGATTAGCAAGAGGCTAATCTGAAGCTCCAGTCTTTGACAAGCCATGTGTCACTAATCTCAAACACTCTGGAATAAAGAGACACAAACACAATCACCTTTTGGATTAAAACCCTCCATGCAGAGGGTGTTGTAATCTTTTACTCGAGGAAGGAAGAAAAAAATTCAAGAAGAGAAATTAGAGGAAAAACAAGGCAATGGCATTATTTTCTGCCTACATGGCACACTTTTGCAATAAGCAAACAAATACTGTGGGCTGCTTTTGACATGTGCTTCCACTTGAACCTAACATGCTTTCAAGTTCATGTTTCGCCCCCCTCTTAACAACTCTAAGTCAAAGATAATGTTCTTTTTTATGTTATGTGCCCTTTCATCTGACAGCTCCTTTTCATACTATTCCCTCAGGGCCGGCTTCTGGAGACTGGCTAGTCCATGTTACAGTAATCATTTTCTTCTACGGAGATAAAGATATGGACAGCCGTGACTCTGCTGTCTCCCCCAGCTCTCCTGCTCCAACTCTGATATTGTTCGGGGACTCTGCGTCTGTGTTCTTGTCAAAAATGAATTCAGCCAAAGCAAAGTCGGCCCATACTGTGTACAGAAACATTCGCACGCACCCAGCCATATTGTATGTGTACACCCAAAACAATACACACACATTTATGCGCACAAAAACCCAGAGGCATAAAGACACAGCAGTGAGAAAACAGCCGACTGTTTGCTTGTTTTTTCAGAGGCTGCATTTTCAGAACTAAACATCAAATGAAGCTGAAAATAATGGCATTGTTTGACTGTTTTTGACTGCCCACATACACATATTTTTCAGTCAAATCAGTGTTGACGGTAAGAATTATTTATAATAAAAATGCTGAATGAAGTAAAGAAAAGTAGGGAAAAATGGTGTTAGGTAAGAAGACAAAACATTTCTCTACCATCACTGTCCATGCAGCCAAAAGTCTCTTAAAGGGATCGTCAATTCATTTCAAGATTTAAAACAAAAGCCAAAGAAAATCCCACAAATTTGTCCAAATCACTGCAGTAATTCCATAAAGTAATCCCTCAAATGAGCTGCACCCCATCTTTAATGACAGCGCTCATTTCCTCTGGTTGTCTAATAGACATTTTTAATTGAAACTCCTTGTTCATTTCTCATTTGCAATAATATTGTTTTTAATCAGCTTCAAAATGCAGCTGCAGCTAATGATATGGTTCTTTAATATCGTGCAAAACATTGATTCAGTACTTAATTGCTTTACTTGTACTTATACAATAACAATATGGAGTTATGTCATGATACTAATTGAAAAGAAGGATTTCCACAAATACACATTCACGCACTTGTTTTAGCGTTGGGGTCTCAAAGGAAGCCTAGAAGTAGCTAAAGCTAATTGAAATATAATTCCCCTAAGACACATGTTCGTGTTAATTGACTTTCTGTGTGTGTGCACTTGATTGTGTATGTTTTTGTATTTATAATATGCCAGAAGTCACTTTCTAGTCCCATGTCTAATCATGGCTTGAGGGGTTCTCCACATCTTAATTTGTTATTTGAAACCTATTAGAGTTTTTACCGGAGCACCATTTGTACACAGATCTCATGTAATAACTATATGCAGTTAGATCCCACAGTGTTGTCGCAAACTCAAACTGAACCGGTCCGTCCATTGTGGTTGTTCCACCTCCTAAATGAAAGCAGTTTTTTTTACTGCCGTTTCTTTTAGTTTCTATACAGCCTGTGCTGAACAATGAGCCCTTTTTAGTTTCTGTGTGAATTTTCATGTGAAACTAGAGAACATGCATAAAGCCTGTCATTACCTGATAACTGCAGGCAAGTGTTGTATGTAATCAAATTGGGAAAGGTCCTTACAGGTATTCACAGACAAATAACTGCACACACAGGCTATAGCCATTAAAAATATTAAGAGCTTTTTGTTTATATTTAAAAAGTGGTAAAGTGAGTGAGAGTGGGAAATGACATGCACATGAGAAAGGAGCCACAAGTCTGTGAACCTTGAACAGCCTTAGAGTGCACTCACACCAGGCCCAGTTGCCCTGATCATTCGCAATTGTACTGTACCGCAGCCTCAACTCAGAAGCATCCCCACGGCATGATGCTGCCACCACCTTGCTTCAGTGTGGTAGTTATAGTTGTGGTGATTTGCAGTGTTTGGTGTCATCAGACCAAATAACTTTCTTCCGCTTGGCCATGAAGTCTCCCACATGCTTTTTGGCGAACTCCGGTCGAGATAAGACATGAGAATTCTTCAACAGTGGCTTTCTCTTTGCCAGACTCCGCTAAAGCTCTCACTGGTGAACAACCTGGACAACAGTTGGTGTCTGCAGAGTCTCTCCTATCTCAGCTGCTGAAACTTGTAAGTCCTTCAGATAAGTTGTAGATGTCTTGGTGGCCTCTCCCACTAGTCTCTTTCTTGCACGGTCACTTAGCTTGTGAGACCGCCTGATCTGGTTACACATGTGCCATATTCCTTCCATGTCTTGATGATGGATTTAACTGAACTTTGGGGATGTTCAGTGCCTAGGAATTTATTTTTTTTTTATTCATCCACTGACTTGTACTTTTTAATTACCTTTTCTCTGAGTTGCTTGAAGTGTTCTTTTGCCTTCGTGGTGTAATGGTAACCAGGAATACTGATAATCCAGCAACTGGACTGTCCAGGCACAGGTGTCTTTTTTACTACGATCCCCTGAGAGATATTCACTGCAATCTACTAGAGACTACTTGCACCAACTGAATGAACCTCTGATGAATTAGGGCAGTATCTTTAAAGAGGGTGAATATTTATGCAATCACTTGTTTTACATTAAACATTCTTATTTTATTGCCTTTACTTTGAAGAAATCTTGCTTTTTGTATTTCTTTTTGTCAAAAAAAGCCAAATTATTTTGACCATGATTGGTTTATAAAACCAATAAAAGCGTGAATACATTTTATAGGCTCTGTAAGTATAAGCCTACTTATGGCTTTAGAAGTTCAAACTTACAGTTTCTGTACAGTGCTATTATTTTGTCCCACTGGTACAAAAGGGGTACTCAGAATCAGCTAATGATCAAGTCATGGTACAAATCATAAATTACTATCTCTCTGTACTTGTGATGCCATTTCATTCCTCCCACATTTATCTTCCTCCCTCTCTGGTTCTGCTGTCATGCTGCAGTATGTATTGCGTCCAGAGTTGCTGTATCTTTCTACCAGCATGGGTCCCGTCTCTCTGAGCATTTCAAAATCCAACATTGGTTGTAGGTCTGGAGTGTGGCCGCTCCCTGTGCAGAGATTGCTGCAGGCCTGTTGTAGAGAGGAGGGAAGATGGAGTCAAGTGAGACAATTTATAACAGTTAAAAACCAAATGAACTGAGACCCTTGGCTTGGGTGAGCGAGCGGCAGCATACATAATGCGCCTTAGGGATTCCTTCTCCACACTCATTGTGCTGCTGAGTGTGTGTGTGTGTGTGTATGTCCAAGCTAGCGAACACATAGCGAGAAACACACAGCCCCCTCCACCATCTGTCTCTGTTTGCCACATTGCAAATCCATTATATGCTACACAACATTATTCCCCCCATCCTAAGTGGCACACACCCCTGAGCTTTCTCCCACTATCCCACTCAGTGGAACGGTGACAATTTGCTACCACATGCACGTCTTTGTTAAAGATGCTGTGGCATGTTTCCAGCTGGATTTAATAACCATTTTCATGCTCCATTTGCATGTTTTTGTGAGTCCGTGTTTAGCATCGATGCTTTGAGATTTTACAAGCCTGTTTGCTTGTTCCCGCAGCTCCATGTACTCGTGTGATAAGATATTTTCCACTGGCCACTGGACTTTAATAATCCTGTTGCCTCTGAAATATTAATATTTGTGTTTTGGCAGGCTGGTTTAACACATGCACTTGCGCACTGTGTGAAGGTTTGGCTCAGTAGTTTTATGGCAAACTCATCTCCACTTCTAATCAAAAAGCTTCCCCGGCCCTGAACCTCCTGCTGAGGAAACAAAGAAGTTATTATGTTTTTAAATGGTCTCCAATTACGAGTAATTCTGCTGCCTATCTTAAAGCTATTTGCTTTTCTCTCACTTTGCTCCAGTTGGAAGAACACACATTGCAAAAGAAAAGTTAGACATACAGCAGATCCCCTTTTTGGATGGGAGAGTAGTCTTGTCTTTCTTCACACTCCCTCTCTGGCTGTCTTCATCTCTTATCATTAGAAACGGGAAACACAGTTAGCTCAATTCCTCCTTTATCTTCCTCATTAGTGTTTGTCTCACAGTGCACTCAATTACTCAGTCCATCACTCTCCTATACCCACAAGTCAGAAGCTTCCACAGGCTGGAGTGAGTCAAAAGCTTCAAGAATCCACTAAGACTCATTAGCAAGTAGATTGTGGTGCCAAAATTGTGCATTGATGTATTTAACATTAAGCTTTTGTGCACTTAATAAAGCTAGTCAGAGGCTTCCTGCTGTGGCATTAAATAAGTTTAAATGTCAATCTATGGCCCATGTGGGAGGTGAACTTAGAGCTGGATTAGCTTGGATGGAGTGGATTCTAAAGGTAACCTTTGCTGTATGTTCTGTCGCTGACAGCACTCATTACTTCTAAATTGTATGACATTTCAATAATAACAGCTTTTAACACCAAGGAATTTGTCTGCATAATTGTTTAAGAAAATTGTTATTGCTCCCCGTAACGGCTCATGTCATGTCTGACCATTCCACATCCAGGTAGGAGGAGAACAAATTTGTATTTCCAGAAAGAAACCTGTTCAAAATGTGGAACACAAGGTCAGTCAGTGCAATCATAGGTCAAAGGTCAGGGATATGTCAGAGCAATTATTATGCATTACTCTTAAAGCAACTTTTAAGGTGGGTGTCCGGCATATTAGTGCTTCTCAACTGATGAGTTGGGACCAAATGTGATGCTACACCTGGGGGGGGGGGGGGGGGTCCACCATTCTCCTTTGCAAATCCTCTCAATCTCAGCCAGGTTGGATGGGTACAGCCATTTTCAGGTGTCTCCAGGGATGTCCGATAGGGTTCAACTCAGGGCTCTGGCTTAGCCACTCAGACATTCACAGAGTTCTCCCTAATCCACTCATATGTTGTCTTGGCTGTGTGCTTAGGGTCATTGTCTTGTTGGAAGATGATCCTTCGGCCCAGTCTGAAGTCCTGAGCGCCTAGAACAGGGTTTCATCGAGGATATCTCTGTACTTTGCTCCATGCAGCTTTCCCTCAACCCTGACCAGTCTCCCAGTCCCTGCTGCTAAAACACACCCCCACAGCATGATGCTGCCACCGCCATGCTTCACTGTTGGGATGGGATAAGACAGGGGATGAGCAGTACCTGTTCTCCTTCAGACATAGCATTTACATTTGAGGCTATACAGTTCAGTCTTGGTTTTATCAGTGCATAGAATCTTGTTTCTTACAGTCTGGTGTAGTCAAGGTGGAGAGACATCTCAGCAAAGATTAAGAAAAACGGGAGGCACCTGAGCTACATTTCAAGTATTTTTTAAAAGGGCCTGAATACTTAACCCTTTAAAGCCTATCGTATCATATTTGATACATACTTTTATGATATCTATCCAATCAATATGAACAGTGAATTACCTAAACACTTTTAAAATACAGTCTGATAAATTGGATTGGATACATGAGAAAAACGCCCTCGAGTGGATTATCAGTTGCCAAAAATGCCTAATGTATCAAATGTGATACAAAAGAAATATATGTTGCATTTTATGTAATGTTTTCTTTTTTGGAATACATTAGAAGGTTAAATAAACATTTCACTTCCAAAAAATGAGATTTTCTTTCTTGCAATTTTTTTGTGTTTTCATATTTTAAGGGGTTAAGTAAATGTGATTCAGTTTTTTAAATACATTTGTAAAAATATCTAAAATTCTGTTTTCACTTTGTCCTGATGAAAAACTGATTGTAGATTAATAAGATTAAAAATGATTTTTTTTCAACTGTAGCATCAGGCTGAAACATAAGAAAATTAAAAAAGGAAGAGGGGCTGAATACTTTATGAGTAAGATTTCTTTTTCTCAAGATTTTATGTATTTATCTTATAATTGCAGGGTCAGAAAATCGTTTTCCCACCATATAGAGTCTAACTTTCCAGATATCTTTTTTTAATTTGTCTTTGTTTTTAATGTATTATCACTGGAAATCAAGTAAAATAAAAATAAAAAAGGCAACTTCTTTCAAGGCTTCTGTTATGATGTGCTTATTGGACGAGTTTGTTTGGTTCGGTCTCTTTGTATAGACATGATTTATTCCATTTAAGGCTCTAACTGCAATATGTTTCATTGAATACATTTGATTGGTTGAACATTTCTCAGACATTTGGGGTTGTAATTTCTTTAAAAGGAAGTAAAGTTTGGTCTTAAGGCCAGACCAGTTGTGAACCACAGCAGTAGATTTGAAATTCACAGTACATTTGAAGTACTTAAACAGTAAGAAGTCTTGTCTTTGGATTTGCATGTCGGTTGGTTCTCCTACTTTGTTTTCTAATGAGCAAACTCATCCATTTTGCCACTACATACAGCAATAGATGGGAATTATTCTCTACCCACTGGTTGCAGGGCTGACTGTTGGGCAGGGAGGCTTCACGTGAAAAAAATAAACCTGTATGAAAATGTTAAAGCCTCTAAGTGAAACATAAACACACTAAAGGAAGCACTGTCCTGTTAGTGTGAACACAAGGCTGAGATCAACAAACCCAGAGGGAGTTTGAGTCTGCTCTTTCAAAAAGGCATACCTCAATGATATGTTCACTAAGGATATATTTGATATCAGGCTTCTTTAGGTTCAAAATCTCACATATTATATATTAAAACCTAATTATGCAGCATAAATAGGTCACTATGATTATGAGAGTTGTTTTTTTCCCTCCTGCCTCCATACCCATTGCAAATATATGTGCTATGGCTACATTCCCAGACTAGCCTGCCAACATGCTAATAGTGTTGTAGGGCCTATGTGAATCCAGTTCAAACGGACCAGCTAATGCTAATCTCTGCTAATCCTCTAAGAAGCACCCTCAGAGCAACATTATCATGCTACTCTGTCGCTGAGATGGATGGTGGAGGAGGGAGGCGACGGTACAATGCTGAATGGAGATATCAGCATAGCAAATATTAAATCACTACAGCTGACACATACAAATCCTCACACCAGTGGTCACCTTCCAATGCCCGCTCATACAGACACACACACAGAAACACACAAAGCTGCAGACATGAGCTATTACAGGCGAGATAGTCCCAAAATCTCCCGGCACGGTGGTAATAATGAGACAGTGTTAACCACAGTTGCACTGAGCTGGTAAATGGCGTCCCTCTCTCCAGGACTGAGCACTGATCCTAAGCCCTCTTCGTAATGCACTGGTCACCATAATCCTGACCTTATTAAAAGTGAGCCTTTAACCAACATAAAAAGAGTAATATCTTCAACTGTCCTCAGGTCCAGCCTGTCTAAGGGGAGGTGACCTTCACATGACATAATCCTCAAGCCACCTTTTACCCCCATAGGCATTATGATCACAGAGCAGGGGTTGCTTCAGAGGCACATTTTTAGCTTCAGATGAGACTGATTTTTGAGAACACATAATTGAATTATGAGAAAACGATTTTCTAAATGGAGAAGGATCCAGAATTCGCAAAATTGGCTGTATCAGTGATTTTCTATTTGATATTGATTTCAGTGTTGCAACGCAGTGTGATAACAGGACTTAATTTCATTTTGTGCACATGACAGCAATAAAACTGCCTGTGATATGAAATGAAAAAGAAATTTCTGACAGCTACATGCAAGTTTCCACATGACAGCTGTTTTCTTATCTGAAGTCTTTAATAAAAGCTGTTTTTAAGATGTATTTTGCTGACATCAAGGCCGATGCTTGCCTTGATGTCCTGTCTTATGCTGCACAAGGCAGTTATACTTGTCATTTTATATACTATTTATCAATAAAATATAATCCTATCATAATAAACCCTATTTATAGAGAAGCTTAGCTGTGACCCTGGTTACCAAGTACCTCACCACAAGATAAAAGAAATGTAGGTGAAAAAAAAGATCAAAATAAAGCCAAAAAGTCAAGTGCATACAGTGCCTATACAAAGTATTCACCCCCTTTGATGTTTTACCATGTTATTGATTTTATAAATCAGTTATGGCCAACATAATTTAGCTTTTTTGACAAAAATGTATACAAAAACTCAAAGTCAACATGAAGGAGATTCCTACGAATAATGTCAAATAAAAAACTGTAAGGTTAAATAAGTGATTGCATAAATATTCTCCACCTTTAAAGACCTCATTCAACAGAGGTCCAGTCAATTGGCACTAGTAGTCCTCCAGTTAGTGAAATGGGGATCACCTGAGTGCAGTGAACGTGTCTCTAAAAGGTCCAGTCACTGGATAATCAGTGTTCCTGTTACCATTACACCATGAAGACAAAAGAACACTCCAAGCAAACTCAGAGAAAACGTTATTGAAAAGTTTAAGTCAGGGGCTTTATGAGAAAAGTGGCTTAGAGTAAGCCACTGTTGAAGACAAATTATATTAAAGGGGACATATTACACAAAAATGACGTTTTCAGGCTTTTCTAACAAAAATATGTGCCCCTGGTCTGTCCACAATCCCCTCAAATACCAGAAAAATCCATTCCCTTTCACCCTCTCTTTCTCCACCTTTCAGAAAATGTATGCCGAAACAAGCCGTTGTCAGATTTTCCCCACTAACCACCATCCCAAGGTTTGGCTGGCCCACCCCGTGTGGAAGAAAGTTCCACCCTCATCTCCTGATCTTCCTCTCGTCTGCCAGCTGAGATGCTGGATAGCTCAGTGGGTTACCCTGCTGACTTTGATCTGGGAGATTGATGGTTTGAATCCCAGCAAGGTCCTTAACTTTGGATAAAAGTGTCTGTGACATTGTAACATCAGGAGCGCTACATCCATTTCCTAAGAGGGGTGTGGTCAGGGGTGCGGCTCATTCTGAGCAGGGCTGAAACGGAGGGTTTTTAGACATGCAAAATCCTATTGGTAATCAGACAAGGCGCTCTGTCTGGCACACCAAACACTACACACCACCACAAACACACCATCTCAACTGTGAAGCCTGGTGGTAGCAGCATCATGCTGTGGGGGTGCTTCTCGCCAGCTGGCCATGGAAGGCTTGTAAAGGTAGAGGGTGAAATGAATGCAGCAAAATACAGGAAAACCTTGGAGGACAATCTTATTCAGTCTGTAAGAGAACAGCGTGGGAGAAGATTTAATTTCCAGCAAGACAATGACCTAAAGCATACAGTGAAAGGTACACAGAAATGGTTTAAAGTTAAGATGAAAGTACTGCAGTTTCCAGATGTGCAAGCCTGATTCAGACTTATCCACACGGACTCAGTGCTGTGATCTAAGCCAAAGTTGCATCTACTAAATACTTACATGAAGAATGTGAACATTTTTGCAGTCACTTATTTTACCTTACATATTTGCATTTAATTGACACAACTTTGTAGTAATCTGCTTTCACTTTGGCAATAAAGAAGTTTTATTGTTTTTTTGTTTGTCAAAAAAAAAGCGAAATTACGTTTACCATGACTGATTTATAAAATCAATCAAAGGATGAAACACTCAAGCGGGTGACTACTTTTTATAGGCGCTGTACAAAAAAATGTACATACGGACTTGGGCCAAAACATAGAGATCAACGATTAAATTACCTTTGAAAAATACCTACAAAACCTCTTACTGCATGCTTTTTCTCATCATACTTGAGTTCTTTTTATGTAAAAAAGATATCCCTACATATTCAGTGTAAGTCTGCCACTTCCATAGGTAGAAATGTGACATTTAACTTGCACTTTCTGTATTTATATTAGACTAAATACTATAATTGCTGACATTATGGTGGATTACATCTGCACACAGAAAGTGAATAAAGCAAGAGAACTCCAGAGACGGCAGCTAAATGCACTTGTGAAGCATCTAAGTAGACTTTTATTCGCTAATCTGTATTAAATTAGGCCTTTTTTAAAGTATGGAGCTACACCAAAAAGGAATATTGCTTGAACTCCTTGCTGTGCTTTCATCCTGTTCCAGCTTGATTAAAAAATTAGTAGCATAACCCCTGAAGTCTACAGTGGGTACTTGTCATTCAGGGGAGGCCACCTTTGATAGAGGAGATAACAGGAGAGAAAGCAAGAAAGGTACAAGGAATTAAAGAAGGTGGAAGTGAATAAAGGTGTCAGAAAATGAAACGGGTGAAGGTTATGGCTTGTTTTCAGATGTTATAGGTGGGTATATGTTGTGCCTGTGGCTCAGCTGGGATCCTGATTGACATGTAAGCGGCCACTGCTGCTCGAGCTCTCTTAAAGTCCCGCTGTGATAAGATGAAATGAGACAGGGATCAGGGTTATAGTGAAACATTGTGTGTGTGTGTGTCATAAATGGGTAGAGGGTGAAGGGGGATGAAAGAATTAGAGAGATGTGGGGGTAACAGGGCGGACGGATGGGGGGAATTCCTACACCACATCTGCTCCTCTTTTAACTACAGACAGGGATTAGGAGCAGAGGCAGATTAACCTGGAAAGTTTGAGGGGGGAAAATGGGGAAATTTGCACCATATAATGGGGAAATCTGGTGCCAAAAAAGGACAGCAGCCATGCATGAGATGTGCAGGAAATTAGCCTTAGCACAGCATCATTCTAGAAACACCCAAAAAGCGTACACTTAGGCAGAAGCTGTTCATAAAGCTTTAAAGATAAACGGTGTATGATCAGTCATATATTTTTCCTTGTGAAGGATGTAAATTGGCCACATTTATGCTGCTGTTTTCCTCTGACATCAGGCCAAGTGTTGGAGGATCAAATGATGTTATAGTGCTGTTCTGTGTTTAGAGTTAGGCTACTAGCAGTTTGGCAACTGACTAATTTCTTTCTCGATTGATCAGCTACAAAAACAAGACAACATGGAAAATGGAGTGAAACCAGGCTATACATCAGCGTATAGGAGCATTTTTGATACACCATCCCCTACACTCATGAAACAACTAAGCAGTTAGCAAAATCACAGTTAGAAGAAAGCAATAAGCAAATTTTGCAGTTTGGATTTTTTTTTCTTGCTTAAACAAGATCAAGTTCCTTATTAGGAGCTATGATGTACGCCAGAAACATTTTGATATGCGATCAGCTGCAGTCAGGATAGCTAACTCCAGCTACTCACTATTGTTAGCGAAGAGGTGCCAGAGGGCTAATATTACATTTTAGTCGTTTTTGTCTTTTTTTTTTCACTTCAACACAAACACTATGTTCCTGATAAACACTGTGAGCATCAGGAGTTATGTAAACCTAAAAAAAATTTCATAACCTGTTAGCTACACTCTGGAAATAGGCTAGCTAACTTCAGCTACTTACTGTTAATAGCTACTGTTAGCTAGGAAGTGGCAGGAAGCTAATTTTGCAATTTGGTAGTTTTGAAGCTACAACAGCAAAGGTTAAGTTCCTGCTAAATGAACTTATGATGTAACTAATTTTTTTTTAACCAATTAGCCACACTCAGGAAATAGGCTAGCTAACTTCAGCTACTTACTAATAATAGCTACTGTTAGCTAGGAGGTGGCAGGAAGCTAATTTTGCAATTTGGTAGTTTTGAAGCTACAACAGCAAAGGTTAAGTTCCTGCTAAATGAACTAAGATGTAACTGATTTTTTTTTAACCCATTAGCCACACTCAGGAAATAGGCTAGCTAACTTCAGCTACTTACTAATAATAGCTACTGTTAGCTAGGAGGTGGCAGAAAGCTAACTTTACAATTTGGTAGTTTTGAAGCTACAACAGCAAAGGTTAAGTTCCTGCTAAATGAACTTATGATGTAACTAATTTTTTTTAACCAATTAGCCACACTCAGGAAATAGGCTAGCTAACTTCAGCTACTTACTAATAATAGCTACTGTTAGCTAGGAGGTGGCAGGAAGCTAATTTTGCAATTTGGTAGTTTTGAAGCTACAACAGCAAAGGTTAAGTTCCTGCTAAATGAACTAAGATGTAACTGATTTTTTTTTTAACCCATTAGCCACACTCAGGAAATGGGCCAGCTTATTAGATGCTTACTAATAATAGCTACTGTTAGCTAGGAGGTGACAGAAAGCTAATTTTACAATTTGGTAGTTTTGAAGCTACAACAGGAAAGGCTAAGTTCCTACTGAATTAACATATGAGGTAACTAACCTTTTGGTAACCCATTAGCTATAGCCAGAAAACAGCTTGCTTAAGTGCCCCCCCATCCATTTATGCTAGGCTACTTTAAGCTAGGAAGCAGTAAGCCAATTTAGATTTTGTTGTGTTTTAGCCATAATGAAAAAACCTAAAAATACTTGCAAATACTGTATAATATCCGAAGCTACAATTGGATATTTTTGATAACCCATTAGCTACAAAAAAAGAAAAATTTAAAGCTAGCATAAGTAATTTAAGCTAAGGGATATTGAAATAGCTGTTGTTGTTTCTGTCTCATATTTTAATCCCAAATGTAACCAGCTCTTCCCCTGGACTTTCAGTAATTTTTAAGAAGTAAAGCCCTGTATAACACCATTTGACTTTCCCAACCTGGCGTGACCCCGGGTGAAAATGACTGCTGTGTGAATATAATTAATTAATGAAAATAAGATTCACATGGTTTGAGTTCACTTTCCCTTCTCTTTATGCCCCTTTTTTTCACCCACTTTTCTTCATCAGATTTGAATGTTTTATTTCCCATACCCTCGACACCTCACTCTCCAGCGTCACCCGAGGCTTTCATCTTGGCAGGGTGCTTCCTTTATGAGAATCCTCCAATTGGCAGACAAGCGCCCTTGTCAGACACCATTCATTGCACTTGCATAGATATGAAAAGTGTTTTAACAAGCACCGCTGCGTTTAGCAGTGCAGTGGAAACTGCATACCAATAGGCGATGCAGATCCTGTGACCAAATTAAAGACTTGGAGAAGTTTGAAGACTGTTATGTTGATGTCCTTGTCAGAAATGAAAGTTTCACTGCAGCAGTCCCAAGGTGGTGGGGAAAGTTTGCTCCACTTTTGCTGATATCCATGGAGAATTTGGACTTAGAAATGCAGCAGTAAAGTTAACTGAACCAGATACTGTATCATTTTCTGAATTTGATTTGCTTGCATTAAATTTGGTCAAATATATCTCTGCTTAATTTTAGCTGTCACAACAATAACTTCCATCTGGTGTTCAGATACTAAGGCACATCCAGTATAATCAGGCGTATCAATGTTTATGGGGATTTTTTCTCTCCTTTCAAACTTTGTGCATGAAAACTTTTCTTCGGTCCCAAGTAAGTGAACAAGACACCATAGCCATTTTTCTATCAGACTGGATGTTATGTATGGATGGCAACAACAAAAGAGGTACTCTAAAGGAAGAGTGTCATGAGGTCATTTTTAAAGTGTTTACTGGCACTGAATAAACTAGATTAAAGGTGGTTCTGCTGTTGGTGCTAGAACAAGACAGCAAGCCTTCAGAATAAAAAAGGAGAATTAAAAAATATATAATCAAATGTGCAAATTTGTCTGTTAAACATAATTTTTGTCTCATGACAATAGAAATTTTGTAACGGAATCTATTGGACAATCCATATCTACAGTACTGCCACACTTACTTGGAGACTTTGGATGTATGGTGATGCTGAGCAGATGCAAAAATACTTTCTGCAAAGCTTTATCTATGCACCTATGAGCATTAATAGGTCAGCAGTTATCTGTAGATCATCCTGACAATTCCATTAATGAAGAACCACATAGCAAACATTACATATTCAGCAACATTTCATAAACTAAACAGAGAAAAAAAATCAGAAGTGTAACCTAGGATTAAATTATGAATAGACCCATTTTAGAAATAGTTGCATGAACGTTGTCTCGCTTTAGCTTTGTTACCTTTAGCTAAAGCTAGCATAGCTACAATAGCTATGTAATTAGTATTTTTACAGAAACCACTGTAGCAAAGCTAGGCTATAAAGCAACGGGGACATTAGCAAACATAGCTTAAGCTAGTATAGCTACATTATCTGTGTAGCTATGGAGCTGCTTTGTGAGCCTAGCTTTAGCTATGTAGCTGCGTTATTTATGTAGCTTATGCAGCTAATGGAGCTACGTAAGCTATGCTTGCTGCATTAATTTTCATGAAGGACTGTTTACTTGGCTTTATTTAACATTTTGGAATTAGGTTTCACAGGCCCAGTTTACAACTTTTAACTTTTGGTATCCAAACCATTACCCTAATCCTAAACAGAGATATAACACAATTTTATTCAGAAAGTTTTAGCATGTTTTTCCATTCTGCAAGAGATGGTGTCTCAGGTGAACACTATGTGAAAGTGGCCGTTATATATATCTGAAGCTAGACCCCTCTTGTATCAGATATACCAGTGCACAACCCCTGTGACAAAACCTCATAATTTCCAGTGAATTACAACCATTTCTCTCTTAACCCCAAGCATATTTTGTAGAGGCTAACAAAACTGCAACCCTGAGACTTTTTGGTGATGTAGGAGGTAGTTGCAGCTGGTAGTTGTAATATTCTGAATTTTAAACTGTAGTTAGTACTACATACAGTAGCATCCATCCATTTGTCCATCCATCTGTCCATTCGTCCCACGAGTCCTGCTCAGGGTTGTCTGGTATATCATACTCCCCAGTCAATCACTGGGTTGACATATAGGCTACTTTCACACTGCAGGCCTTAATGCACAGTTCTGATCTTTCCTCAGATCTGAGTTTTTTTGTTAAGCTGTTCACACTGCAGTCAACTTCCAAAAGATCAGATATGTATCTGATAGATAACCATATGAAAGTGGCGTAAATCTGATTCAGTAAGGTCAGACTTAATGTGACTTGCACTTTTCAGAGAAAAAATCAGATAAGAGTCACATGTGAGCAAAAAATCTGATTTAGGTCACTTTTAACTGCAGTGTGAACATTACCATAGAGAGGCGACTTTGAGTCACCAATTACAGTGCATCTGGGAAGTATTCACAGCGCTTCACTTTTTCTACATTTTGTTATGTTACAGCCTCATTCCAAAATGGAATAAATTCATTTTTTTCCTCAAAATTGTACACACGATGCCCCATAATGACAACGTGAAAAAAGCTTGTTTTAAGTTTTTGCAGATTTATTGAAAATAAAAAACTAAGACATTACATGTACATAAGTATTCACAGCCTTTGCTCAATACTTTGTTGATGCACCTTTGGCAGCAATTACAGCCTCAAGTCTTTTTGAGTATAATACCAAAAGCTTGGCACACCTATCTTTTAGCAGTTTTGCCCATTCCTCTTTGCAGCACCTCTCAAGCTCCATCAGGTTGGCTGGGGAGCGTCGGTGCACAGCCATTTTCAGATCTCTCTAGAAATGTTCGATCGGATTCAAGTCTGGGATCTGGCTGGGCCACTCAAGGACATTCACAGAGTTGTCCTGAAGCCACTGCTTTGATATCTTGGCTGTGTGCTTAGGGTTGTAGTCCTGCTGAAAGATGAACCGTCGCCCCAGTCTGAGGTCAAAGCGCTCTGGGGCAGGTTTTCATCCAGGATGTCTCTGTACATTGCTGCATTCATCTTTCCCTCAATCCTGACTAGTCTCCCAGTTCCTGAAAAGCATCCCCACAGCATGATGCTGCCACCACCACGCTTCACTGTAGGGATGGTATTGGCCATGTGATGAGCGATGCATGGTTTCCTCCAAACATGACGCCTGACATTCACACCAAAGAGTTCAATCTTTGTCTCATCAGACCAGAGAATTTTCTTTCTCATGGTCTGAGTCCTTCAGGTGCCTTTTGGCAAACTCCAGGAGGACTGCCATGTGCCTTTTGCCAAGGAGTGGCTTCCGTCTGGCCCCTCTACCATACAGGCCTGATTACTGGATTGCTGCAGAGATGGTTGTCCTTCTAGAAGGTTCTCCTCTCTCCACAGAGGACCGCTGGAGCTCTGACAGAGTGATCATTGGGTTCTTGGTCACCTCCCTGACTAAGGCCCTTCTCCCCTGATCTCTCAGTTTAGACAGAGTCCTGGTGGTTCCGAACTTCTTACATTTCTGGATGATGGAGGCCACTGTGCTCATTGGGACCTTCAAAGCAGCAGAATTTTTTCTGTACCCTTCCCCAGATTTGTGCCTCGAGACAATCCTGTCTCGGAGATCTACAGACAATTCCTTTGACTTCATGCTCGGTTTGTGCTCTGACATGTACTGTAACCTGTGGGACCTTATACAGACAGGTGTGTACCTCTCCAAATCATGTCCAATCAACTGAATTTACCACAGGTGGACTCCAATTAAGCTGTAGGAACATCTCAAGGATGATCAGTGGAAACAGGATGCACCTGAGCTCAATTTTGAGCTTCATGGCAAAGGCTGTGAATACTTATGTACATGTGATGTCTTAGTTTTTTATTTTTGATAAATTTGCAAAAATTTAAAGCAAACTTTTTTTCACGTTGTCATTATGGGGTGTTGTGTGTAGAATTTTGAGAAAAAAAAATGTATTCCATTTTGGAACAAGGCTATAACAAAACAAAATGTAGAAAAAGTGAAGCGCTGTGAATACTTTCCGGACGAACTGTGTACGCCTGCCACTGGACTGAAATACCATTGGACTGGCAGGCTCAATTCCAGAAAATGCTAATTGTGGGTTGACTATGCCAGCCATTGGCCTTAATGCTCCTCACAAAATCCCACCTTATTCTATGTTTGATTTATTATTATTAGCACAGTTATATCTACTGTCTAGAACACAAACGTTTTTCATTGGCTACTACAAATAGAACCCATAGTCTTTTTAATAATTTATGAGGTAGTCAACTCTTCTTCTCTGAAAGCCATTTGATTTGGCTGAAATCTCAACCAAAACCGTCTATTCATGCCACAAGTCACATACAGCGTTGCGAGTGGCTGGGATCTATCCCTGTTTTTGGGAGTGTGAGAAAATGATGGTCCAACCCGAGTAGGTCACAGCCAATCACAGGGCTTATATATAGTGACAGCCAGCCATTCTCACTTCCACCTATAGGCAAGTCACCAGTAAACCCAACAAGCTTGTTGAATGTACTTGAAAAGGACACAGGAAAGCATGAAGGATGCAAACTTTGCAAAGAAAGGCACAGGTTTAACAGGAGACGGAATCAGAAGCCGACCACACCCTAGATACATGTACTGTTTGACAAAAGCCTTTGAATATGTAAATAAGTGAAGCAAAAACTGGCACTAGACCAGTATTAGAGGTCTGTCATATCATTATGTTTCTCCAGGCCTTTTTCTGGCTCTCTGCACTAGTCACAATGTATGAAAGAAAATTGCAAAAGTCAGGCTTTAAAGTCTGTTGATCTTCTGCAGTCAGATACATAAGAGAAACTAAACGGCTTTAAAGGCGCTGATGACATCATAACTGAGTGTTCAACAGCCGCCGAACAATGATCTAAGCCACAAGGATAGTGTCTCTGAAAATATATAAAGAGCCTGCTTTATAGACCATGACATATAATTTCCTCTCTTCACAGCGATTCGTACAGTGCTCTGTTTCCATCAGAATGCAGCCAGGCTGTGCTGATGAAACTGTTACACTAGCAGGCTTCGTTCTTTTTTGCTTCATTCTCTCCGTCCTTTGCTCTCTCTCTCTCTCTCTCTCTCTCTCTCTCTCTCTCTGTCTCACTCCAGATGAAGTGAGACTCCAGCTTTTTATCAGTGCTAAAGCAATTCAGCTGCGTAAAGGTTATGTGCATCCAAATGACAGTTAATATGCAACGTCTGTCAGAGGGCTTGGATCATTTCTGACCTAAGCATGTCTTCGTCTCGTCCTGTTTAATGTTAAGTGCATAGCATGGAGAATTCCTCTAATGGAGTAAAGATATTGGTGCTGGTGAAAGACGTGGATATGACTTTCTCCTCCTCTCATGGATCATCATTTGAGGGGTTAATGGATTTGATTTGGAGGAGGGTTCCTGAGAGGCTTTTTAAACATGACCTGGAGCTGTTTCCTATTTTGAGGGCTGTCTATTGTGGAGTGAAAGAGATGCAACATGCAATATGACTGGCTGAAAAGGAGCAGATGAGGTTAAATGTAATTGGCTAAGAATAAGGAGTTGGAACATCAAAAGGCAACTGACATAGTGGAAAATCCATTTATACAGTCTATGTGATTGAACTTTTCCTAACCTCCATTTGTTCCGTAATGAAAATCTATCCATACTTAAAGAATTGCTTAAGCTTGTGTGATGTAAAAAGGAGTTTTACTCAACATCATTTTTCCACAAATTGAATTAAAAAGAAAGAAGACATATTTATCCAATTATGCAATTTTCAAACCCTGTCAGAGCATTTCTTTTTTATTGAAGGCTTACAAAATTTAAATACTTTAATAGTTTTTGATACCAAGTTTTTCTAACTGACACAATATCATTTTAATGAAGGATAGTACTAAAACAAAGCTTAAATAGACTCAAAATTCAAATTCACAGGTTGGTTCAACTGTATGAGGAATATTTGTTCTGTATTTTTCTAAAAACACTGTCTAAAATGCACAAATGCATTGGCATTGCTTCACTAACAGTAGTAGCCAATGCACATGTGTGATTTCAATTTTTGGCCATTGAAAACAAGATATACCCAATAATGTGTGCCAAGGAGTGCTGTTTTTGCCGTGGTATCGAATCAGGAACATATATGGTTTGATTTTTATAGTTTTGTGTCGTGACAACCCATCTGTGGACTTGGACGTTAAATCTCTTAACACCCAGGAGAGGTTACTGGTTGCTAGTGGTGGGTGGTAAATTAGTATCAGTACCATCACTGGTATGCCTCTGAATGGACCATCATCACTGATTTAAGTGCATGTGTTGCGTAGCAGTATTTGGCTACATCTGTTGATTATTGAATTCAGGTGCATCCAACTTTGTGTCAACAGTTTGAGAAGAAACTTTTTCAATTTCGACCTGACTGTGCCCCAGTGAACAAAGCAAGGACTATAGAGACATGGTTTGATTAGTTTGTTGTTGAAGGGCCCACACAGAGCCCTTACCTCAACCCCATCGTGATCTTTTGGGGTGAACTGGAATGAAGACTGTAAGCCAGGCCTTCTTGTCCAACTTAAGTGCCAAACCTCATAAATGCTCAACAGAATGAATGGGCATAGTTATCCACAAAAACACCCAAAAAATCTAAAAGAAAACTTTCCAAGAATAGTGGAGGTCATTAATAGCAGCAAAAGGGGATCAACTCCATATTAAAGTACATGTATTTGAATACAATGTCATTACAGTTCTTGTTGGTGTAATGTCAGATGGCCAAATACTTTTGTCCGTACGGCTCAATTACCAGCCACAGTGGAGGGTAAATAAAGGTAGCTTAACAGAGTGATATGTGAAAGACAACAGCCCATTTTGAGTCCTGTCATCAACATGATTTCTCAGAAATTAGGAACCCAGGTAACTAATTAAACTTCACCTTTCTGTGTCAGTGTAAATAACATGTAGCGCAGTGATCAAATAAAGTGCACGTTCCCTCCTCTCCAACTTTCATGTCTGTAAAAGAAGACACTTAAAGTGAGCATGCTCACTCTGCAGAGCATCTCTGCCAGTGTGCCCGGTGCTTTAACACCATTATAACAGCTCATTATAACAGTTTAAACAACTGTTTAAAGGTGTGTTTAAACTGATGACTCACCTTTTTTATGTCAATGTTGATTTAAACAAGTGGGCAAGGAATGAGGTCAGCAAAGCACCTATTGACATTGTAGCTCCTTACACTTGCCAGTACCTCTGCTAAAGCTGTTGGATCATTAAAAGACATCTTATTTCCCACGTTTTTCACAATAAAACTCCATAGATGTCCATAGCTTTTATTGTGCAGGCCCACACAAAAGAGGAAATGATTACAGTTTAGGAATTTAGAGGAATTTAGGTCATATCATCTAGCTCTACTGGTCACAAATAGGGATTGGGCATGACTTTAGAGTATCTGATAAGTCATTAATTCATATTATTTCAAACTCAAAGGTTTCTTGTGACTTTATCATTCTTGAAACATTTTATGTTGTTTTCACTAGTGCCTGGCTGTAATATGCTTATTGCCAGATAATGGCTGTTGTGCATCTAAAAGCTTTTTCCTAACCATCAGGATGGGAATTGGCACCCGCCACCGGCAAAATGTGGGTATTTTTGATCAGTGTCTGGCGAACTTGCTCAACCTGGAGCAGGTAAACAAAAGTAATGTAACAGATTGATTTTGTAATGGGAAATGATGTGAAGTAAGTCACTTTTATTTGCTTGTTTCTAACAACTTTATGACCACAACCTATCACTAATTGACTGAAGGACCCGCCTCCTCCTCCCTGAGTCAGAGCTGCTTTCAGATGTTTACAGTTCAGTGTATACTGTGGTTTTTGACCACTTGGTGGTGATACCGTAGATTCTTGAATCCACCAGCTATAATGACCCACTGTTGAAAAAGTTCATTTCAACCCTGCTAACTGCCATTACATAACAAAGAAGAAGAAAGCAGTGACATAACTAAAGCTAATAAACTTAACAAACTTAAAGAAACATCTCTTTTACAAACATTGATTCAGTCCTTACCACTCTCATCATAGATTTAACTATTTATTAATGTATTAACGTATTGTCTACCAAAAGTCTGGTGTCATTTTTGATTTTCACCTAAAATTTAAAGATATCTCTCAGTCCCTGTACTTGTAAGGCCACTAAATGGCTAAAAAGTATTCTCCATAGAGGCATGGACACTGCACAGGAGACACAGTGACCCAACTCTTTACAGCTGTGCTAATTTAAATGTTAACAAGGCATGGTCTCAGGTTTTGTGGATTCTTTTCTTCCTCCTGCTGTTAATTAAATCTGCATAATGTTCAAGGAAGTATAAAAATGTTTGAGTTAGACGAATATAATTTTCCTTTATTTTGCACTTAATCCATTTATTAGGTGAGAAACAATGTTGTTAATCTAACACAGCCGCACTCAGTGAGCGATGGAGTGCCTCATTGGACTTTGTGCCATGGATGTCGGACACATTCAACATAATGAGAGCGCATAAAACTTTCACGGCAGACAATGATGTACATATTGAGAGGTACTGAGCTGAGGCAAGGAAACTCCCACTTCTCTATGCTGGTGTCTGTTCTGTTTTTATTCTGTCTCCTGCAGGGGAAACATGACTTGTTTACAGTGTCTGTACCGACAACTTAATGAAATCACATTTCCCATCAGTCAGTGGGCTAATTGAGGCTAGCTCTTCCATTAGCTGTCTGCTCACATCTTCTTTGTAGGCAGCCAGACCGATCAATGCTCTGCCAGAGTTGGATATTTGGGTGCGTGCACACGCACATCCCTTTCACACATCCATTTAAAACCCAGCACAAAATATATGACTTGCAGGTGCAATCATTTTGAATCATTTTCTGAAAAATACTACTCCCAATTCAAACCATCTCTTTTTGGAGCATTATATGCTTTACATGTATTCAAAACAGAGTAGTACTTTCAATGAAACAGACTCAAAAATAGAGGTAATGTGATCATTAATAATAATTTCACAGCTCTGTATTAGTGAAACAGAAAGAGTAGCTCTGCTCTTTCTCCATCTTTTGTGGTATAAGACTGAATCTGGCTGTTCTCACAGTCTTGGCAAATCCTGCCTTCCCAAATCCTTTTCTCAGTAATTCTGTTGTCCTGCCAACGGTGAGTGAAAGAGCAGAAGTGCATTATGGACCAGTCATGCATGAGTAACGAGGGGCCCTGCTGAATTTGTGTGTCTCTACTTTTCTGCCCAATAGAAACCTAGTTATTATGCAGTGGCCCTAAGTGGCCCTCGGCTTCTTAGTTATCGCTCGCACACACTCACACAAGACAAAAACCCCACACTTAAGCATTCATTAGAAACTTGCTTGTGCAGTTCACTGTAATGAATACACTCCTCACCTTCCCCTTCGTGCATTTCCACACATAATCCATCTGTGGCGGTGAGGCACTAACAGTAAAACTGGCTGAGTGTGATTTCATATGGGAACAGGTTGCTGTTTCACTGCGGACAAACTGAGCTGAGCCAAGACAAACCTGACTCTGTTGGTGCAAATCTAAGTGTGACGATTTCCTGCACGCCGCCGAGAGATCATTTTGCTGTTGGACGAGGCGCCACTTCGGATTCAGTGTTGTGAGGATTATGGTGATACATTAGTCCAATCTGTGTTGATCTAGCAAAGCAGGAGATGAACAGCCCGTATGTCAGATTGTCATTTGGATTGGTTTTGGGGTTTTATCACGTCTGCTTTGGTCCAGTGTGTGTTGGCAAAGCTTTCCAAAGCTTCACCGTGTTTGCTTTTCAATACATTACTCATGCCAGTGCAGACAACATGTCATCAGCAGAAACATGCACTGCCAGTGCTAAATTCAGTCATGCAGATATTTATGTCTGAATTAATGTCTGTTGTTAAAGACATTTCCAGATGTCTTCTGCAGGTGTGGAGAATGGTAACCTTTTCTGCAGCTCAGAAATGCAGTGAAAGCTGCAGGGATGTTTCAAACAGGCTCACCCTTTACACACCAGATCTTGTATCAGATCAGAAGTTTAAGAAATGCATCAAACTAGCTGAAGTACATGCATTAAGAGTCTGAACATGACACTATACCCAAGATACTGAATAATTTCCACTTCATTTATTCATTTGATTTTCTGGTAGAATAGCTTAAAAACTTTCACTAGCCTATGGCCTAAATGGGCTACCAGAAAATAAGCCTACTGAGCTCTATAAAAGTTACTTGTTTCCTTTTCTTCTCCAAAACATAAGTCTACCTGGCACACTGATTCTTCATAATCATAATCAATAACTCTCAGTCAGCAATGTCAGATACAGCTAGCGTAGATATTTTGCAAGTCAGAGCTAGCTTAATGCTACCAAACAGTGTTGTCTTGATACATATTTCAAGGCTATTTAATGTTAAGATACATAGCTGTATAGATAAACAGCTGGAAATAAATGGAGGTAGTTTCATGTCAAGAAAGTTTGTGTAACGCTTTTTGGTGGACACAAGATGTCAACAGAGGTGCTTTCTGAGCTAATGCTAATGTTAGCTCTTGTTGTTTTTGAGGGCTTGGCTGTTCTCAGGCTTGGACTTTGTGTAAAGAGCCAGTCCATTTTCCAATGATAGCTCTTATCCATCCAAGGATTTGTAGTTTTGCCTTCAGCCATTAAATTATAATGAGCTAATCTTTTTTTAGCTGAAGTATCAAAGGAGAGAATTCAGAATCTGCTTAGTGTCTGTATCTCTTCATAGCATTTGGATGTGTTTAACTGTAACAACAGATGAAAATCCTCTTTTCTCCTGTTTTTTTAGGCTCCTTTAGCAAACTTTAAACCTGTTTGAAGACACCAAGGAGCAACCCTCAGCGGCAAAAATGAAATCAATGTTAAATGTTCCTAGGCCAGTGCATTCTTGATCTACTCCGGGGTCTCCTCCCAGTTGAATGTACCCAGAAGACTGCCACTGGGAGGCATTTTGGAGGCATCCTAATCAGATGCCTGGCTCCTTTCGAGGCAAAGGAGAAGCAGCTCCTCACCCTCAAAAGCTGGGCATACAATCAGTCAAGCATTCAATCAATCAATCTTTGTTTGTATAATGCCAGTTCATAACCAAAGTTATCTTAACACACTACAAACAGGGTGGGTCAGACACTGACAATTTAACCTAACGCTCTAGCAGTTGTGGTGTAATGCCAGTTTATACTGTACAACTGAATTGCTACGGTGCAGTGGCCGTGCATCACCTGAATGAGATCAGGACAGACTGACAGAAGTCTGTGGCATTTACTTTAAAATGTCTCATACTGATATTGAAGTCGTATCTATTCATATGCTCTCTCTCCATCACTAACACATCACCATCCATGTCAACTAGCCGCATTGTTGATTTTCATTATAATGGGGGTAGGGTATTTGACAGTTATTCCTGCTGTATTCATGGGGATTTAGGATTTTATCTGACAGTTTACAAGGGAAAAAAAATGCCTCAAAGTTTTGGATTCTGCTCTCACCTTGGAAGTGTGTTACCAATCGTGAAGCCATGTATCTTACACAAGGGCGTCAGCCGCATTTTGATTGTGGGGGGGGCATATTTTGGCGGGGGGTCTGGGGGTCCTTCCCCAGAAAAATGTGAAATAAGTAGATGCAATTTCCCGCATTGTGGTGCATTTTATCATGTTTTTAGATTGAAAATTGACTCCCTCTTTCATTGTTTTTCCTTGGAAACAACATGGTCTGCAATTACTGACAACCATACATATACTGAGGCACTGGGCATTAGAAGATTTTGAAAATACTAAACTTCCCAATGAGCTATGTGACATTTTCCTTAACTACCTATCACCTTTCAGCACTCACCTCAGCAACAGAGCTGTCTCCAGTACCCCTGCCTCTGATTCACTCTCAATCTCAACCACCTATATCAGGAGACATGGAGATGCGTTGAGCATTCTTTCATATTGATAATTGAAATAAGCTTAGTGTAGATTGTTCATATGAAGATTTCTGTGATGTAGCTAAGTCATGTTATCATATCAAACACACAGGTGGTATAGCAGCCTAATAATTATGTAGGCTACATTAGAAATGGGCCACCTCCTTAAAACATGACTGAGCAGTTTGACAGTTCAGAAATTGTCAAATGTGTGTTCAGAGCTGGAGTCTCTTTAATGGACCCTGTCAGAGAGAGGAATAACATCATGAGAGAGGAAAAAAAGTGAGTAAAAAAGACCCTAAATATGTTTAGAACAACAAATGAACTTCCTTCTGTCAATTCTTGTTTTTATAATGTCACAATTCCAACCCTCATCCTTTATCTGGGCTTAGGACAGGCAAAAATGACTCGAGGGATACTCTGTCAGTTACTTCAAATTGCATTTTTAATTGTTTTTTTATACTATTTTTCATAAGTCTAGTTTTCTTAACTTTGGTTTAGTTTTGAAATGTATTGTCCATTTAAGAGCCTGCAACAAATCACAGTGAGACATGAACATTTTAACCATTTGATTCATAATGTCTTTTTTTTCTGTGGTTCTAAATGAACCAAAAAGAGACAATAGAAAAACTGTCAAAGCACCTTCACAGCGCAGTTAACATGCAGTCTGGACATAGAGGGGTGAACATCTCCTGCTCTGACTGCAGCTGACAGGGACTGCTGAAGACGGGGCTGCTGGTGAGAGAGCTTTGAGACAGGGAGGGGATCACGGCTGCACCGCTGCTCACTGAGAGAAGCAGCAACAATACGTGCTTTCTCATCAGAGTCTCCTAAAGTCTCCAATAACACCAGAAAAAGTCGCTAGATTTGTCGCTAGTTGCTCTTTCAAAAAAGAGTCGCTAGAGGGGTCTGAAAACTCGCTAAATATAGCGACAAAGTCGCTAGGTTGGCAACACTGCTCCCGCACAAGGTGCCTGATGAGACCTACGCCAGCCTGCTCGGGGTGCTAGCCTGCTAACATTCTTATCAGAAAAGCTGGCTGTGTTTGGAATGGAAGAACAAGATTTAGCTTTTTGGTCTCTCAAGGGAAAACTTGGGCAACTCTAACCTTCCTTTTCTTCGGAAAAAAACCCTCCTTATGTCCATCTCTCGTCTGTAGAGCAGTCAAAGAAAGTATTTCAGCAAAAGCTGGACATTTTTACATTTGCTTTCGCTGTCACTGATCCAACTCTCAGTCTCAATATGCCTGCTTGATGCGGCTGTGTGTGTTGGAAACCAGGAAATAGCGGAGTGGATTTCTATTGATATGTTTATTCCACCTAATGAAAAAAATGGAATGATTGTGAAGCAATGGAAAGAACACTGGAGAAGACCAGTCATGATGGCAAATGCGGGGGGGGGGTGTCCAAATGACATTTTTTTTTTAAGGTGAGGGGGACGTGACCCCCCTGATTATATTGTGGCGATGCCCATGGTCTTACATATGAAATTTCTCACACCCCACCCATCAAACACAGACTTGCATAGTTTCTCATGCTCTGTCAGGTGTTGCAGTCACATGCAGGTCAGATGAAATCAGTGTCGCTCTCATGTATACTCAGTCACACACCTTTAGCCAAGGTCATGTGTTACTCATTCTACATGCTGAGGTGTATTTGCTGATGTTGCTTCCAGCTCAACCTGCACCCTCTCCTGCTGTCGCCTTGTATTCATGGTTAGCTTGGTGCGGGGGTGTTGTGCACATCCATGTGTGTAAGCGCTCAGACATGCTGTCATTTTCCCTCGCTACAGGCACAGTTGTGGTTTGGAGGCTGGCATTGTTTGGCTTTTCTTTCAGTCACATTCTATTTTAGTTGTGCCTCAAATGCAGCATGACTTCTAGCCTACGGCACTGTATAGTGCAGAGTAACAAGAATGCCGACGCACGGGATTTGTGTTATGTCTTTGTTTATGTTTGTTTATTTGTCAGCATCTCCAATCAGTGGAAACCCACTGGTTGACGAGACGAGTAAATACATGATTCAGTTCAGGGAGAAATCTAATGTTTACATCTTCTTCACTCTGATTATGTTTGTGAGACTTTTGAGCTGGTGCATGAGTGTTTGCTGATGCCTCTTGATGAAAGTGCAAGTGAATGGTTAAATAATGACCATTAGTGGCAGAAACAGAAGCTTAGTGGCTCTAGAGTTTGGCATTTTTTTTCACAGCATACGGCCACACCAGAGCCAAAATGGCTGCACAGGGTCAGTTTTGGCCCCTTGACAGGCTGACGAAGCGAGCACTGCATGTCTGTCAGGGGCCAGGCTTATTAAACGATCAGAGAGTACGATCCCCCTGACGCCGCTCTGGCTGAGAGGCTTGACTCCCAGCTGGAGGCGAGCCCAGAGGTTTGTGTTTGTGTGCATGCATGCATGAAAAATGTATGCTAGAGCATGTTTGACTTCATTTACGGTCGCTCGTCTTGCATGGAGACCCTAATACATTGTGATAATTCAGTAGATGAAATGATACAAAGCACCATCATGCACGCGTTCCCATTGTTTGTTAGAGAGACCCAGGCTGAGCAGACACATTAATGTGAGTTGTGCTGGTTCGCATAAAGCCCAGGAGCTTCTTTATTCCTACTGAGCCATTTGTTCAGTAGACATGGCTGTACCATCTTGTTTGCATGCTGGGAGGCTGGCAGAGTAAATGAATTCAGACACTCAAATGCTCCTCTTCTGTCACTGCTGGTCATTATTTGACCATTCGCGGACTGTTTCCCAACAGCAACTATAGAGATCCAAAAGCACAGTGAAACATAAACCCAAATGGTACAGATTGCCAGTTAAATGCAGGATATTCATGCCTTTGTTACACCTATGTAATTTACAGAGGTAGAATGGTAGAGCAACGTCATTTTCCCTCCGTTTTAGAGAGTGTGTTTATATAATGCTGCTGAATTGCAATCTGTAAAGATCACAATTATTAAGCTATACTTTTTCATCAAATCAATGCTGCAGTGACCTACACTGTCATTAGCACCACATACTTGTGTGTAGGTGTGCAAGTGTTGATCTGCAATACTCTACTCAACTAAACACTACCCAGCAGTGCGGTTTCTATGCTTGTTACAATTGTGTACAAAGGGTGTTATGATGGAGCTGATAAATATTGAGCAGCAGATGATTTGCTGCCATTATGGCAAAGAAGAAAGAAGGGAACATTGGAGGAGATGGACTGTATGAATCCGCAGAGACAGAAGCTCAGGACATTTTTTTGTGCATGTTTGACCACAGATAGGCATGGATGAGGAAGTGCACCAAGGAAATTTTCAGATTTCACCAAGTGATTTGTAACTTAAATTGCCAGATAGACTGTTTCACTTTTCCATTGCATGGGATCTGTCTCACATCTAGGAAGCCGCCTATAGTCTGTTTTTGGGACGCTCAACAGGCAGCCGTTATCCTGTCCAGTGTCGAAGTTGAGCCACCATACCTCGAGTCCGAGTCGAGACTTGAGTCCCCAGTGTTCAAATCTGAGTCAAGTCCGAGTCACTGGAGTAAAATCTTAGCTGATGTTCCAATCGAGTTTCCTGTACCTGTGTCCAAGTCCGAGTTGAGTCCCCATTACCCATGTTCGAGTCCCCAGTACCCAAAACTTACAGCAAAATTATTTTAAATTACTAATTATTCCAAGCCATTCAAGCTTTCCCGGTGGGCTATGTTGATTTTGCTAATGAATGACTTTCTTCAACTTTTTATTTTAAATAACTAGAGGAGCTGTTTACTGCAGTTGGGCACGAATAATTCCAAACATCTACAACCCAGTGGTTCAGTAGCCTTAGAGACACTGTCAACTTTGGCAGCCATTCTTAATAAGGATGATCCTAAGTATCTATTTCCTTATTCGGCTAAACGTTCATTTAAATTTTGTTTAACCGACTAGTCTAAAGAGGAGAGAATCCTTAGAAAACAGTCAAATTCCTCACAGGGTCATAGTGCCAGCAGGTGTGACGTATGCCTGATTTACTCTCTACAGCAAGGCTAACATTACAAGCTAGCGCTGCCAGCCTTTCACTCCTCTTTGCAGGTTAATATTGTGCTTTGATATGTGGCCTCTTTTCACTTCGGTTGGAAGTTATACTTGAGTTCAACCCTTGACAGCCTACACACCACTTTATTTCTATTTACTATTTTAAAGAACTGTCATACCGCACTGTTCCTACTACATGCTACCCGCTAAGCTACCGCTGAGCTTCTCATGTTTACATCCGTAAAGTGCCAGACAGCTGCCATTAACTGAAGCTACAGCAGCCTCTAGTGGTGGGATGTTCATTACAGTTTTAGAGAGCATTATAGAATGGGATTTCAAGCCTGTATTTATGAAAATGATAGGTAATTGGTTTAACCAACTCATAAATCTCGCTACCTGTTTTAGTGATTAACCATGCACATCTCTAGTTCTCAGTTTTAGTCTTTAAACAAAAATCTGTTTAATTTTTATCACATTTTAGTCCTGATCACTCTGATAGTTTTTGGGCCCTTTGGACATCCTCAGCCCGACCACTACCCACCCGGACAATACCCTAGGCCATGCTTACTGCCCACTTCCACCCCTTCCTCTACCCTAAAGGTGTGGACTTTGTAAGTTTTTTTTTTTACAGATTATTTTCTCCCTGCTCCTGGTAATATGCAAAGGCATCCAGAACAGTACCAGGGTTGTGTCAATCCTCCCTCCCATCTGATGGTGCCCTCAGCCATGCTTACTCGCCACACCTATGCCTTATTTCAACTTCAAATTTTGACCCAAACATGCCTAAAAGTTCCGCACAGTACTGTGTATGGTTGTTTCCGACTTTAAATAATGTTGATATGAGATAAAATGGCACAATCTCAATAAAATGATTAGGGACTATTCTATCACAGGAAAACAGAATAAAATGAGTGGATCCATGTCAGTATCATGGCTTCTGTTTATAATTTACATCAGTATTACTCCTTTATAAGTGGGTATTATTTTTAAAGTGCATTTATAAAATGCTGAACCTTATTAACAAAAACCTTGATATTATCAAAAGGGAACCAGCAGATACTTCATCTATATTGATCAAGCAAAAACATTGTCACACTTTTAAACATCAAAGAAAGTTTTATTCTTGTTAGAATCTTCACAACAAAGTTGTGAAACACCTTATTCAGCCTCCAGCCTATTTATCAATGTTTCTTAGGCCTCCAGATATGTCACAGTGGACTTTTATAATGTCTTTACTCAATTATGTCTACCCTGCTGGATTTGTTATTGCAAACTTCACTTTCTATGATGTGTCATGTTGTGGATAACCAAAAGAGGCTAGAAGTCAGTAATTTTCCTTTATTTATTCATCAAAACCTCTCCCAACTCCTCTTCTCTCCTCCTTTTTCTGTCTTTGTTTTGCTTTGTTTGCACCCACTCTGAGCCTTTGTGGTTGGAAAGCATGAGTTGCATATGGCAGGCAGACAGACAGCTCCAGATTTCATTAAAAAACCATCCACAACAACACTGCATAATGCCATCTCTGGGCCCATTGTGAGCCTTTGTATCATTGTCTGCATGTTTGTATTCATGTTTCTCTCTCTTTTTCTCTGCATTGATTAAGTTTCTCTAATAATGTGTTTACTTACTTTTTCTAAAGTAAAGCTGCGCTTTAATTATATTCCATCATCTCACATTTTGAGCACATTTTCTTCAACAGCCTGCATCCCAGAGGTCCAGTGGGTTGTCTGGTAGTTGTACAGTTGGTGGGCTCATCCCTGTCAAATTAGCAGTGTCTAAAACATGCACTGATTTCTAAGTTGTGTTTATTTAACATGCAGTGCCTATAAAAAGTATTCATCCTTTGATGATTTACCCTGTTATTGATTTGATAAATCAATCACCCCAGTATAATTTGGTCTTTTTTGACACAAAAATGCATGAAAGCTCTTTAATGTCAAAGTGCTGACTTTAAACATCTCCTGTATAGCTCTTGCTGTATGCTCTGGGTCATTGTCTTGTTGGAAAATATTTCGTCTACCAAGCTGTTGTTCTCTTGCAGTCTAAAAAAGATTGTCCTCTTGGGTTATGCAAATTTTTTTACCATCTACCTTTAGAAGCCTTCCAGGGCTGGCTACTGAGAAGCACCCCCACAACATGATGCTGCCTGAGTTGCTTAGAATGTTCTTTTGTCTTCAAGGTGTAATGGTAGCCAGGAATACTGATTAACCAGTGACTGGACCTTTCAGACACAGATGTCGGTAACTTTAAAGAGAATTAATATTATGCAATCGCTTATTTTACTTACATATTTTATTATATTGACATTTCTTTGTTGAAATCTGTTTTCACTTTGACATTAAAGATTTTTGGAATTTTTTTGTCAGAACAGCCAAATTTTATTGAGCATGATTGATTTATAAACTCAAAAGGGTAAAACATCCAAGGGAGTGAGTATTTACTATAGGCAGTGTTTTTAAAAGGAGGAAATTAGCATTATGTTGAGCAACAATAAGGGGGAAAATACATTTTTTTGGATGTGTAAAACAAGAGAATGCACAAAACTACAAGTACCAAAAGTCATTGAAATTTCCAAATGAGAAGCCTTGTTCCATAAAAGTAAAACCCTATCGAAGTTTGTGTTTATGTGTGTGCCACATTTATCGTGCATGCCCATGCTTTAGAGTGTCATTAATCAAGTGGAGTATTATTGTATTCAGCATCTCGCCCAAGTCTACACATTACCATTTTAATGACATTACCCTCCTATTAATCTGCTTACTGCACAGGCACTGGTGCAACTTATAAAACTATCAAAGAAGTACTTTGATTAAAAAAAGAGAGGAGAGAAAAAAACAAGGCCATAAAGAGAGAGGGAACAGTAATTAAAAAGCCACTCTAATGAAAGAAAACTCATAAACAAGAAATAGGAGTGAAAGAAAGGAAAAAGTGCTCATGCTGCAGTCTGCAGAATTAGACGTGCGACAAATAAATGGATGCTCCATCCAGCACAGAAACCCGGAGTGTGTGGCAAAACAAAGTCATACCCACTGCCTCCAGCCATCCCCTCTATAATTGTAATTTAGTGTGTTCCCAAGAGCCTATTAAGATAACTAAATTAAAGCAGGCATCAAGATCTCACCGACCAGATTTAGGGGCCCAGGAAAGTGTTTCCAAATGTGTCTTAGTGTCTGAAAGTTTAAACTCTGCAATATTTTCTCGGCTCTCTCAAGCATCAGAGGATGAAAGTGAAGCTGAAGTCCCTCATCACGGGATGTTCTCTGATATTTTTCTTTTTCAAATGATGAGCTGATTAACCTTGGTCACGAGGTCTAATGAATCTGTGAAATCCATTTACATGGAGCACAGGAGGATGACTTATGGGCCTCTGCGATGATGAAGGGCAACTAAGGCCAGACCCAAGGCTTCACCTCTTCAATCTAGGCTCCTCACCTCCATTTTCTATGCATAAATAATTGTTTTTTATCTTGAAAATGGAAAAATATCAACCTTAAATTTCACTAGTTGCACATCCTTTTTGATAGTATTTTCCCTCTTTTTAGATTAGACATTAAAATGCATAAGAACAAAGCTTCTGTCCGGCCTGCTACTGAGGCTGTGAGCAGGTGTAACATGAGGGTACTGCTAAAAAGAGCCTCAGGGTAAAGGCTGCTCACCCACTTTCAAACAAAAGCGTTGTGTGAATGTGTCTGTGTATGGAATACAAAGGTTGCTGGCTGGGTGTTTCCCTGTTTGTTCCACACAGCATAAAGAAGACTAAGCCAGCCAAAGCTTTGTTGTTTCTTGGTGACTCAAAAGCATGATTTAAGGTTTGGGGAAAGGGGATGGGGCTCTCAGTTTTACCTATCACAGGTTGGTGTAAGGCTTAGAATAAGACTTAAGAAAATAAGTAGCAATCTGTGTTGATAAACTGCGAACATTATGTGCCATCATATAGATATTGTGGACTTAATAAAAAAAAAATTTAGAGTGAATGCGAAAGAAAAAACTAATTCAGATGACATAAATCTTGTGATACACCAGATTTAGCTACATTGGGTGGTATATATTGTCTTCTTTATGGATGGAAAGCTCATTAAACAAATGATATCAATCGTTCTCTACTGCATTAAGAGCCATTGAAACTGTACAACATTGCTAACAAGTTATTTTCTCTGATCTGGATAAAACAATTAAAATGATCTTGTTAAAACAAAGAACCAGTGTTTTACTCAAAGATGCCATTATACACATGTCAAGATCTCCAAAAAAAAGAAAAACAAAATTGACTTGGGGAATGTTATATGTGTGCCCCTCAAAAATGGAAGATAATCTGTTAATTTTTAATTAAAGAGTGTAAAAAGTCTTAAATATATAAGAAGAATTATTCTCAAGTGTAGTGGGTCCTAGATTTACATGTAAAAAAGCTCAAAATTTACAAGTATAAAAGATGCATATTTATAAGAACCAAAACTTTGAATATTTTGAGTTTAGAATATGAGAGATAATTTTCAAGCTTAGCATAACTGGCCACTATGGCGCAAAGATGACCGGAATCAACCTGAGTTTATTTAAGCTGCACAGAAGTGTGCTGCAACTCAAGGATGAAGGGGTTTGGTTTTTGCTGTCAGTCATTTGGCTTTGTGGTCATATCTTATTTATACACCTACAAGGCATCTGCCTCCATCCATCCATCCATCAATCCATCCATCCATTCATCTTCTTCCGCTTATCCGGGGTCGGCTGCCCAAACCACCTCAACTGGCTCCTTTCGGCGTGAAGGAGCAGCGGTTCTACTTCGAGATCTTTCTGGATGTCCAAGCTCCTCTACCCATCCTTAAGACTGAAACTCATTTTGACTGCTTGTATCCGCAATCTCATTCTTTCAGTCATTACCCAGAGTTCATGACCACAGGTGAGGATTGGGACATGGATCGACCGGTAAATTGAAAGCTTTGCCTTTCAGCACAGCTCCCTCTTCACCACAACGGTACGGTACAGCGTCTGCAAAACTGCTGACGCTTCACCAATCCGCCTGTCAAACTCACGGTCCATTCTACCCTCAGTTATGAACAAGACCTCGAGATACTTGAACTCCTTCACTTGGGGCAAAAACTCACTCCCCAAACGGAGGGGGCAACCCACCGTTTTCCAGCATCTGCCTCCTGACATTGTAATTGACTCCACCAAAATGACTCTAAACACAAAATGTTGTACATCTGATGTAATATTTATGTCATTTGGTTTATCCCAGAGATTTTCATAATTACGTTGATATATAATGATCAAGTAAATCATGTAAATGTTATAGAAAACTACAGTTTTTGTGCGGGTTTGTTGCTGTTCTGCACTTGAAGAGTAGATTAGGAATTCAAACACAGGAAGTACATGGAAATGTAATTTTCAATTGTAAGATTTTTTTTCTAAGGTGTCTCCACACATGCTCCTGATCCAAAAGTATATATTTGTTATTTAGAATTTCTTATAGGAGGGAAATGACATTCATGAAATTTGGCGATTATTGTTGCCAGTCGGCCTGAATGGGTTAATGGCTACCGCGTTGCTGCCGTAAAGCCCTACTACCTGGATGTTGACAACAATGAGCTGATTCTCATAGGAGCAGCAGTGTAGCACTATGTGGATCTTAAACGTTTTTGGGTGTTTCCTTAACCTTAGACAAGAAGATAAAATGCAATGAATATTTGAAATGACTCTCCTGGGGGCATCAGTTGTACGTTTTGTAAAAGTTTTCTTCCTCTGTGCAAACATCAAACTCTGCTACATTCAAAGAATATAAGGCTGAAAACTCTGCCTGAAAAATCTGTGATCTCTTTTTGGCTCTTCACCAGGTTTTTTTTTTTTTAATATAAAACGAAGACCAAAATGTCAAATGGAAAATGTCATCAAGCAAACTTTATGCAAATAAACCTCTAAAGGTGATAAGAACGCCAAACTCCAGACATTATCGTCAGCTCAATCTTACTACCGATAGTCTGCCTGAGTCAAGTCAGGTCAGATCTGCCTCTGTAGACTCGATCAGTGAGGAGAATTTCCCTTTTAAGGAAGACATAATGGAGAGAGAGATTGTGTCAGGTAATGGAAAAGAAAAAGAAAGGATGTGAGAGCAAACAGATAGGGAAAGATTGTAGGAATGCCTGACATTGCCTTAGATAACGTAGGGAGAGAAAATCTCGTAGCATAGAGCGATGTCAGGCGCTTGTGAAAAGTGCCTGGCTGCTGTTTGTGTTGCTGTACATAAACAGATAAACAGATAGAGGCTGTAGGACCTGCTGTTGTAGATTCTGAATGGAAACAGACTGTAAATCATATCTGCAGGTTTCTTCATTGCTTCTTGTCTTTCCAAGTGTTTTTCACACATGCAGAGATGCTGCAACTGGAAGAGGATTCCTCAAAGTCGCTCTCTGGCAGACTCAAATTTCACTGTCCAAAAAGAGGTCTTATTGGCTTATCGTATGCTGAGAAGACCCATTCACGTAATCCTTAAGCAGCTGGAATCCAGAACATCCTCCCCAGTCAGCCATTGTTCTGTCCAGGAAAACGAATAGTGTGTCTACATGTGTGTTTTTTAAATGTTTGACTGGAAGTACGACACATGCTTTGAAATGTGTAGCTTTCATGTATCTGTTTGGAAGAGTCAGTGCTTCAAATCTGTGTTTGAGTGTGTCTAGATGTTACCAGCAATGTCTTTATTTAGATGACAGGAAGAGGAAGAGGAGCTTAACATCATCCTTCTATTGTCAGAATTACCAAAAAGATGGCTGAACCTATTGTTGTCCGTAATCCAACTATTTCCATTTCAAAAGCAGAGCTAAGTAGCCGTGATGGACACAAAAGCAGCCCATTACCACTGCCATTGAGTTCCTTTTAGATCACAAGGCCCTGCTCTCCATGGGACGTCTGTGCCGTCAAGAGCCGAACCTCACGTGCTACACGGGATGAAGTTGTGCACCCTTAATTGGGAGTTTGTGCAGTGCATCAGAACTGAGCGGCATTGTTGCAGTCAGGGTGAAAAGTGTGCACAGTTGTGGTTCTCGGAGCGTGGAACAGGGGGGGTTGGGGGGTCGGTTCCCCTGGCAACCTGACCAGGGTCAGCATGTCACTCTTGTGTTCCTCTGGCTGAGTGTGCCGCCATATGCAAATGAGGCTGGTGCCATGCCTTTTAACATTAGCATTAGCCAGTATTTGCATAATATCAAGTTTTGCTGCTGGGAAAGTGGGGCATGAGCGAAAGAGAGAGAGAGAGAGAGAACGGAGAGGAAGAAAGGCAGAATTTAGGTTTTAAAAGTGCAAAAATCTAACAGCTCATGTGAGGAGTTTCTAGCTGGTTATGAAACGGATCATTGGCGGCAAGATTTAAAAGGACAGAGATAGCACACATAGATGTAATAATGTATGCAAGTTTGCACAAAAGTTGTATATGCAAGCATTTATGCTCAGAGATGATATAATGGTTAAACAGGTTCTAATTTCCAAGCTTTCAGATGACCCTTAAAACTTGCAAAGCTGAATCATTCCCTGACTGATAGTGGTAGACTGTTTGATAGCTTCACATATAGGCTGCCATTTTTGTTCAGTTAACTCTAGGTAGTGATGTCATATGTCTGCATTGTACTTTCTGATAAGGATCTGTATAATCTTTTATGAGTGCAGTTTTAGCTAAGAGGACAATAAGTGGGAATGACTGTAATGAAGATCGAGTTGAATTCTAAAGATATGGGAAGCTGAAAAGTACAGCCATTTGACATCACTACCCAAAGTGCATTGCAGAAAACAGAAGTCTACATAGGAAAACATGTTATGCATTTTCTCCAAAATGTAGGAATCTACTATATTTCAATGTACAACATACATGTAAAAGTTATATATGTTAATGTTAATGTGATGAGGTCAGTATGTCCTCATATGAGGACATCTATTGTATAACACAGTAAAGACATCGTTGTGTTACACAATACAGGCAATTCTACCAAACTGCAAAAACTGAGAAAAAAAAAGTGTTTATTCCCTAATTTTCTTTTAGGCCTGAATATTGCTAACAGTCAAATTACATTTTTACAATTTTCCTAAATCTTGCTTTGTATTTTCACAGTTTCCTAATATTTTTGGTCTTTCACATGTGTCACTACTGAAGCAAAAACTTTTGATAAAAAAGAAATGATCTTAAACAGCTTTTTTAGATATTCTCTAAATCTTATTTTTTATGTGTATGTATGTGTCCATATCTACCCACCCACCCATCCATCCATCCATCCATCCATCCATCTATTTGAACTGGTTTCACAATTAAAGGTCACATATTTTACCCTTTTAAGACAAGTTTAGATTGGTGTCAGAGGTCCCAAAAACATGCCTGTGAAGTTTGTTGCTGAAAAAAACACTGCAGTATTGGATTTTTGTATGTCTAAAACCCCCTCTGTTTCAGCCCTGCTCAGAACGAGCTGTTTCTGTGTCTGTGGCTTTAAATGTCACTGAGCTGTCTGACTCTGCCCCTGGCCACTCACCTCTCAGGAAATGGATGTGGCTGAATGGATGTGGTGGAACTTTCTTCCAAGCCGGGAGGGCCAACCAAACCTGGGGGTGGTGCTAACTCCCCACATGACATCATAAAGGGAAAATCTTAGAACGGCTTGTTTCAGCACACATTTTCTTAAAGGTGGAGGGGGGGTTCTGGTACTTGAGGGGAATGTAGACAGGCAAGGGGCACATTTTTTTGTATTTTTGCTAGAAAAGCTTGAAAAAGTGATTTTTGCATAATATGTCTCCTTTAAGAGTTCATTAGATTTAATCCCTATTTCACTAAAACATCAAAACATCATAATCAGTGCTTCAGAATGTTTTCTTTTTCGAGATATAATGGCATATGGTGTTGGCAACAGTTTTATGGTAAAAATATCTATCAAATAAATGTGTTTTTTCTTGTAACTTTTTGAAACTTATCTAAGGGGTATTTAAAAAAAAACACTTGCCTTGTACACATTCTGTTTTTTTTTCCAAAATCTGCCTAAGCTATATTTCCTTAGTTTTACACCAGTGTCCTCACATCAGTACCTGGTGTTTAGTAATGTTGTAGCTTGTTACTGTTGAAATATCAATCTACAAAAGTTACCAAGTATAAACAAACAGGGTTCAGTTATAACATTTGAACGGTTTTTGGACCGTTAACAGTTTTGTGTTGAAACTAGCTGGGGAGCATTTCGATTAGAAAGGTGGCTATCTTGAATGGACACTGATAATTGTAATGTGATGATGATGATGATGATGATGATGATGCATCCCTAGATGTGAGTGATACATTTGACTGTTCAACAACAGATTTTTGTCCAGAAACCCTGATTTTATATGTATAAGACAGTGTCATCAGATCTTTGTCCAGAGGGGGCGCCAAAATCAATACAGATCAAATCACCCACAGGAGCTTTAAGCAATACAAAGATTCAGTAGTAAAACGTAGCCTTTCTGTTTTCCTGTACTTGTGTTATCAGATCTTTTTTTTTTTTAACAAAAAACATATTTCTTCCTGCTAATGAGGTTGTTAGATGCTAACTACATCCTGATTGATATGATGTGCAAACAATTAGCAAAACTCTTGATGTTTTCAGAGTCAGGAACTCAGCAAATTACTGTTGAAAGAGAAATGCAATCACGCAGTGTTTGTTTCACGTGTGTCTGAGCGTGATATTGCATGTACACACACATTTGATTCCACTCGGCTCTTCCACAAACCAGGCCATTCTCCAGAGATCAAAGAGCCTCCGTGTAACCAGCACGCTCGTGGATCAGGTGTTGAGATTCCAGCGTGCACCTCTTTCTCTCCTTATCTGTAGATTGCACCCTCTCCGTCTCTATGCCTCCATCAATTTTTCTCTGTTTACGTTGCACTCCAGCAGCAGCAGCAGCCTGTTTTTGTCTCTGCTGCTTTGTGGGAATAATGGACATTCAGCTGAAAGTAGGAAAAAAACAATGATGGGAGATACACAAAGTATGTTTGCTGCTATTGCTCACTAGTTCTTCATCTGTGCAGTTATTCTAGAATAAGAGTTGAAAAAACTGAATTGATTACAGCACAATGCCAGGTAAGCTTGCAAGAAAATTCTTTATTTATTTATTTATTCTTTAAAAAGTTCACGTGAAGAATGCTGTAATAAATAAAATAACAAAGAGAGATAACACCTGCTGCAGTATTGACTATGACATCCAATCTGTCTCCATACTGCCTCAACCACACATGTGGATACTGCAACTTGCTGCTTGTCTTAATTTTTGAGGACACACACAACTCAATGCAGGGGATATAGCAGCTATCATACTGAGTTAAAAACAAATACAGTTACAGTGCCACTCAGTGAGAAAGAAGCCATTATTCCAAAAGCAACATAATAAGCCAGATTGCAGTTTGCAAATGCATGAAGGGACAAAGACCTGAATTTCTGGAGACATGTCCTGTGGTCTGATGGAACTAACATTGAACTGTCTGGCCATAATGACCACTGTGACATTTGGAGGAAAAAGGGGGAAGCTTGCAAGCCTGAGAGCACCATCCCAACTGTGAAGTATGGGGGTGGCAGCATCATATTGTGGGAGTGCTTTGCTGCAGGAGGGACTGGTGCACATAACATTATGTAGAAATATTGAAGCAACATTTCAAGACATCAGGAAGTTAAAGCTTGGGTGCAAATGGGTCTTGTCCAATTGGACAATGACCCTAATCATACCATCAAATTAGTCATAAAGTGGCTTAAAGGTCACATATTTTACTGCTTTAAGACAAGTTTACATTGTTCTGAGAGGTCCCAAAAACATGCCTGTGAAATTTGTTGCTGAAAAAGTGCTCTAGTATTGGATTTTTACATGTCTAAAACCCTCTCTGTTTCAGCCCTGCCAAGAACAAGCTGGCTACAAGCTAGCTCCCCACATGACATCATGAGGAGGAAATCTGAGAATGGCTTGTTTCAGCACACATTTTCTGAAAGTTGGAGAAGTTGGATTTTTCTGATTCTTAGGGGGGATTGTAAACAGGCCAGGGGTGCATATTTTTGTTAGAAAAGCCTGAAAAAGTGTATGTTGCATAACATGCGACCTTTAAGGACAGAAAAGACAATGTTTTGGAGTGGGCTTCACGAAGCCCTGATCTCAGCCCTGTCGAAAATTTGTTCTTGCATTCAGCAAAGAAATAATTGTTGTAATCCTAACTGACCTAAAACAGGAAAAGTTTAGTCAGATTCAATTTCAGACAGTGAGAAAAAAAAAAGCAGTTGTGTCTTTTTTCTACTGTGTATGTAAACTTCTGGTTTCCACTGTATATCTCTGACATATGTGTGAGCATAAGTATGTGCTTGTGCATTCCAGCTAACTCTGGGAAGCCTTTTAGGCACAGATAAATGTCGATTTTCCCCGGGGTTCACTCTTACTCCTCTTAGTGTAGTTTTTCACTCTGATTGGATATCGACAGAGGCATCATGCTCTGGGGCATAAGTAGATCATTCACACGTTCAAAGTCACACGAGCACAGACATGCACAGGAAATAGACTGTAAAGATATCTAAAGATCATCAGCACTGTGAAGACAAGGAGGGAAAAGGTTAGCCTGAATGAAAATGTGCTTAAATCCTGAAGAAAATCTGAGTGTATTGCTGTGCCTTTATTTTCCTGCAATTCTCTTGCTCTCCTTCCATCCCTCCTCTCTCTCTCTCCCTTGTACACAATTTCCCAAACTGTAGGAGCTGGTGATTTCAGTGATTGTCCGTATGCAACAGTTATCATTTTTAAGCCTTTTTTGTCGCCCGCTGCTAAAAGCTGCTCCCCTGCATGAGGAACCTGCCACAAGCAGCAACCATCTTTCTCCCTGCACCCCCCCAAACCACACATGCACACTTGTCTAACCACCCACCTCCTACTCCATCGTCGTCCCGCTGCTTCTTCTGCTTCTTCTCAGCCATGCCATCTCGTCTTTCTTCCTCTTTCCTCTCTAGCTCTTTACTATCTTTTTTTATTTTCATGTTGAGCTTGTGCCCGCTGAGAAAGCTTATGCAACATCCCCAAACACACATACACGCTGAATGCACACCCACAGTTAGGAGGATGAGAGGAAGAAGGGATGAGGCTGCTTTTCTTTGCCTTGCACAAACCATAATTGAACCAACATCAGAGCGACCAAACAGAGTTTATTGAGCGGTTGTTCTGTGTGATGCATCTGGCGGTCTGATGTTTACATATTTTTTTATTGTGCTGTGGCGTCACTCGACACCAGGCCAGATATTTGATTAGCTGGAAACAAACGATCAGCTTGAACAGGAACTTGGGTAATTTCTCCTGAGAAAGACTATATGTACTCTGCTTCCATATGGCTTCGTCTATTTTTACATTCTACCTTGACTGTCTGTAACCTCACTGTGAGTCAAAGCTGCTTTTAAAAGTGCTACAAACTTTTATGCTGGAATTAAATTAAAAAACATGCAAGGATGTGATTTAGGTTTATATATAACTTGATGTTAAGTACTTTGGAATCATTCTAGACTCCCGCCTGCGATTTGAAAAACAAGTGAATTATGTTTGCAAAAAAGTTAAATCCAACTTAAACTGTTTTAGGATCATCAGAATGTATCTTTCATTAAACACAGCCAGGCTCTACATGCATGCTGTGATATTTTCACATCTGTCATACTGCTTAACTTCCTGGTCTCAAGCCTCACAAACAACTTAAAAGCCAATTATTTCCATATATAACCAGACAATAAAAATCATGGACAAAAAACCTGTCCAATGGCACCACTGTCTCGCATTAGAGAAACACAATATGCTTAGCTCTGAAGGCTTCATCAACTACTGTAATCTTAAAATGTTTTTTAAATGTCTACATTGTCTGGTTCCATCTATGTTTGGTGAGTTTGTTAGCAGATATCAGGACTCTAATTGAGCGAACACACAGGCTTCAGCCTTCTCTGTCGCAGGAGCAAAACTCTGGAATAATCTACCGACCGAGTTGAAAATGCAACATAACTTTAAAGGTTTTAACAACGATATTAAATCATGGCTGAAGGAGCAACAATACTGTTCACACATATAAAACATAGACATGCTTATCTAAAGGAACCATCTCTAATACAGCTTTTATTTTTTCATTATTATTATTGGACCTGTATTTTACCTGTCTTGGATATTTTAACAATGATGTATTTGCTAGTGTACTGTGTTTTAGGTATCTCTGCTATTTCCTAATTTTTCCCTTTTTTTACAACTCTAATCTTTAAAAGCCTCCCATGGACAGGTGTTGAAAATTAGCACTTAGCTATAAACACTTAAAGCAGTGCATCTGGGACCTGGGTATGATTAAATATCACAGCATCAATGTTACTGTATGTCCATGTCAAATAAATGCTAAATAAATAAATGTATTTTGTGCTGTCTTGAAATTAGCATGCTTCTCTGCAGCACTAAGCCAGGCTTTCATGTGAGTTTTAAATTCAAGTTTTTGTGCTGAAACAGTATGGAGGCCCTGCGATTTAACCACTATTAACTCCTGAGATGAACTTTCAGTTTTAATAAAGTTTCTCCAACAACACTATTAAACCTTAGACCAGTGGTTATCAACAGCAGTCTTGTCTTACAACAGATGGCGACCCAAGTTTCCAAAAAATTTTCAACAATTCATGTTTAGTTAATTGAATATGCTGCAGTTTGAAGTATGATGGGAACAAAACTAACAAATTTTATACCCTTTTTCTCCATCATTATGTGTCAATTTCAGCCAATTTTCCAGAGAACTTGTGAAATTACTTCATTATCATGGGAATAGTATCCATTTATTGTAAGAAGAGGAGATAAATTCGTTGAAATAGTTATCAAACATTTAAATTAACCCAATTTCACAGTAAACATGGTAAAATAAAAGGTATTGATGCATCTCCCAAAAGGACTTCATGACTTTTGCCACCATTTATTTTAGGCATGACCCAGTGAAAACTGCTCCGTGACCCACTTTTGGGTACCGACCCACCAGTCGAAAAGCATTACCTTAGACTATCCTCCAATAAATCTCTTTACAGCATATATTCATTCAAAATTGTCTGACCTTTGGTTAAAATCCCCCAGCTACCTAACAGGGTGCCACCAGTCAAAACAACAATAAACGATGATGTGCAGAGATGTACTGTTTAGCTCCGCCCACCTCTGCCACTTCTTGTTTTAAATGGAGGGATCTGTCTAAATAGAAAAAACAGCTCTCAGTATGGTGTATTTATTAAACCACAGTTTTTTTTTCTTAGATGAAGTTCATATAATGAAGGAGAAAAGCTGTTAAAAGTGGTTTTACTTGCGAAGCATTCTGGCTCACTCAAACCAGGAAGCCACAACTTAATACACGAAAAAAGACGAGGTAAAGCAACAGAATAGCAGCTTCAGTAGAAGCTCCCATTTCCTCATGTAGCAGTCTTTAACCCTCTGAAACCAACATTGTCACATACAACAAGAAGTGACACAGGTTATAAAAAGTAAAATAACTTTTGAAACCTTAAATTTTAGCCTGCCCATAGCCTCTTACTTTTTTGTTACTCTTGAAGCTCCCCACTTTGCTGTTCCAATGACACTATACGTGCCAGGGTATTCAAATTAAACCCATAGCAATTGATTCGACATTGAACATCTCTTTGTCCAATCTTTAATCGATTTTCCATCATTTCTGCCAAATTGTATCCCACAATTCATTGTGACAGGCTTTGAGAACCTAACGCAGGCTGTTCTGTTGTTGTGTCAAACTGCACGTCTTAAAGGTCACTACTATATGCAAAATACACTTTTTCAGGCTTTTCTAGCACAAATATGTGCCCCTGGCCTGTCCACAATCCCCCCGAGAATCAGAAAAACCCATCCAACTGGATTCTTAATGTGTAAAATACACTGTCTTTTAATTCTTGTCTCCTTTTTTTTCCATTTTTGTGCTATTTTTGTGAAAATAAATGCTTGTTTGAAATATTTATCACTGCTTCAGCGATTTAAGAAAAGCTTTCCCTTAATTTGTCTTGTTCTATATTTGGAGGGCTTCTATAATTAGATCAGTAATTGTTTCCAGTAAGCTTGTCTGCCTCAGGCATTATGCTATGTCAGCTTTGGTTTGTCTTTTTTGTGTACTGAATATTTTCTTGGCAGTTTCATTAGAGTTGCAAAGCATACACTGTTTTGGATCAAGGCTTTCAAAATCTGTTAGCTTCACTGATTCATTGAATTTATTTAAAACTACTTTTTTGGATACATAGACATGTAGGTGTGGTCAGGCCTGCCCATAGAAGAGGCTGGGCCCCTGAAAAAACAGTGCAAGGGTCCTTCACAGTTGGGATTTGATGATGTCGGTGTTTGTGTTTTGGATCAGTAGCATCAATGCTAGTGTCCAGGCTAACAGTTACTTCATTTTGAAACTTAAACGTGTTTAAAGCTGTTATTGGGCTCTGACGTCAGAATGATTTATCCACGCCACTTTTTAACCTCTTTTTACTACTACATCTGGTCATTTTTCAACATATTTGCCACCATTGACCCTTTTAGCTCCTTTTAGCCACTTCGAATCAATTTTTGCCACTTTTGTCCATTTTGCCACTCTAACTTCATAACTTTATCTATCCATTTTTGCCACTTTCAACCCCTTCCTGCAACTTTCACCAGTTTTTGCTACTCTTTAGTCCATTTTCACTACTTAAGGTAGCCACTTTTGCTTCTTTTGACCCATTTTTGATACTTTTAACCCATTTTTGACCTTCTTAACTCATATTTGGTTTTTTTGAAAGTTGTAGCGCCTTTCTGCCACTTTTATCCCATTTTTGCAACTTTTTGCCATTTTTGGCCACTCTTTAACCCATTTTCACTACTTTATGAGGCAATTTTGCTACTCGTAGCCCATTTTTGGTTCTTTTAAGCCTGTTTTTCCCCTTTTAACCCATTTCTGCCACTATTTGTCCATTTTTGCCACTCTTAACCCATTTTGCTCGCTTTTTGCCCTTTCCAATTCTTCATCTGGCCATTTTTGCAATAGTTTACTCACTCTTAACACATTTTTTGCCACTCTTTAACCCCTTTTCAGCCCTTGCCCAGGTAATTTCTTTCCACTTACCCATTTTTGCAGCTATTTAATTAGAATTCCCTTGTCTCTGTCCATCTATGAAAGGGTTATTCTGTTTTAAGAAAGAGTAGTTAACATTTTGAAAAAGGCTATATTCTTCTACAGCATAAAAAAAGACAATCTTTTTTGGTTGCTTTGTGAGTATTACTAATCCAGTTAAATATCAAACATGTTTATCACAGATTAACCTTACAATCGGCCGTGATTTTGCTGACCTCCATGGGTCCCCCATTTGGCTGAGCCCCAGATGGCTCTCCCCTTCATTCCCCCTTATAGGCCGCCTTGGTTATGGTCTGTATTGTACTGTTAGCAAAGCACAGGAAGTATCACACAGATCACATTTCTCCACTTCATGGTGAGTTTTGCTGCAGTATCTAGAGCTAAACTTCAAGATCACACAGGCCATCAGCAGCTCAAAGACGACTTTCTGTCAGGATCTCGACTAAAGCTGGGGTATTCATGCAAATGCAGTTCAAAGAACAACTTTGTACTGTACGTGTGTGTCTGTGTGTGTTAGTGTGCACCCTGTACGTGGGTGCATGTGTTACGGAGCATCCTTTAATCCCGTATGGCATGCCACATATTGTGACAGAGGCTGTCCCCACCCTAGAGCTTTGATTTTGTTGGAGAAAAGATAATTATTTCACCTTTCACTTGGAATTCATTATCAGAGCGAGAAAGAGACAGGTAAATGACAGGTAATTGCTTTTCAGAGTCAACACCATTCTTCCTCCAATATACCACAGCAAGCAGAAGAGGAGGGGTGAGGAATAGAAAAGAGAGCGGGTGAGAGAAGCTGCGACAGAGACAGAGTGGGAGGAATGAGAAGGAAGGGCTAATTTCCATAATGAAAAGGTAATAATTTGTGGTGTTAGAGTTAGTTTCAGTCTAGTGTCTGTGGCGTGTCAGCTCCTCGCTCGAGGTCATTGTGCGCTACCGGCCATGCATACTAATTCATTAACAAAACCCCTTGCCCTCATGCGCGGCCTGCCCCTTTCTCGAGAACGTCAGTTTCACCTTCGTTCTTTTCCCTCTCATCTTTCCAATCCCATCAACCCCAACTCCCTTTTCTCCCCTCCACTCCTTTCTCCATTTCTCTTTGAGTTGTGTAAACCAACAAAAGCTTTAGAGTACTTGTCCTATTCTCATACCGCAACAATAAAAGAAGCTGCCTCCTCAACACAACACAATCCCCTCCACCCGGCCACATGAATGATTTAGGAGCATGCACATTGACTATCTGCCACCTGCCTTAGGCTCTGCTTAGACCCACCTAGCGACTGCTGGCCCTGCATGTTAAAACGTTCTGGGTAGGGACTTGCATGTTAACATGGAGTGGGACACCAGGGTGGCTAGCAGAGTGACAAGGCGCTGACACTGTGCACCTTCACTGGTGGTTAAAAGGGCTTAGATTAGATAGCCAGGAAGCTCAGCTTTGAAGTCTTTTTACCTATGGTGTCGCTCCTTTCCAGCCAAATTATAAGGTAGAATACATTTGTTCTGCCTTTTTTTAATAATGAAAAAAATGGGCATGACAGACAAAACAGCCAATGAGACAAGTACAGACATAAAGAATGATGTCATCTGGACAAGTTTATAAGGAGTGAAAGTTTTAGCATGAGTGGAGAAGAGTGAGAAGAATTATAGAGACCTAAGAAAACAAAGACATGAAGACATAACAACACATCTCAGCTATGAATTAAACACACAGAGGCTGAGATTTGGGTGAATATTTTAAATAAGTAAAAATATAGAGGGATATTGCACTACACTAAACTGCACTTCACCATAACGTATACTGCAACTGTATCACATAGTATTGTGTTTAAAATAAAGTAATTTATAGAATCTTATTGCATCACATCACATTGCATGGCATCACATGATGAGTACCATTTATGTATGTTTGGAGAACATGGTGAAATGTGAGAAATCTCATGGCATTAAAAACAATCTCTCCATAGTCTGACACTAAGGAGGAGATTCACATCCTTGTGGAAGGCTTTCTGCTTTACACCTACAAGCCCTTAAATAACATGCTGAACCAACTTTACTTTATTTCCATCTCGTACAAGGAATGCAAAAAGAGGAGGGGCTTTAGAAATGTCTCTGTCCAATGGCTATGCCCATGTTAAAAAACAAGAACATCGAGCATGGCTAGCATCACATTACACCACATTGCACTGCTTCGCATCATTTAGTATTACAGTATACTGTATCTCATTGTACTGTATCTCTTCATATCATATTGTATTTTATCATACTGTATCATATTGTATCTTATCATAACGCATTGTATCATCGTATCGTACTGTATTGTACCGTACTGTACCGTACCGTACCGTACCGTTATCATATTACACATATAGTGTCGTATTGTATCGTAACGTATTGTGTCATATTGTATCGTAATGTGTCGTATCGTATAGTATTATAACATGTCGTACATCGTATCGTACCATTTTGAATTGTATCCTATTGTGTTGTATAGTAGCATATAGCTGTATGACAATGTACTATATCACAATGCTTCATTTTATATTATATTATATCGTGTTGTATCGTATCATAGAGAATTCATTCATATCCTATCTTATCATATCATATACAGCAGTATGATATTGAGTTTTATCTCATTGTAAAGCCTTGCACTTTTTCACACTGCATTGTATGGCATTGTATCACACTGCACCACATCACCCTGCTTCTTATCGTATCATATCGTACTGTATCACATGTTGTTGCTCCACATTGCCCCACTTTGTATTGGTTCATATAATACTGTATTATATCATATGGTATCATACTTTATTGTATTGCTTCATATGGTATCTTATGGTATCACATGGAATGGCATGGTATCATATAATATTGCATCATATTGTATGGTATTGTATCGTGTCTTACTATATTGTACTGCACCATATCTCAATGAACCACTTTGCACTGTATTGTGTCGTGTCGTACTGTGCTATATTGCATCACACCATATTGCGTCTCACCACATCAACCAATCTTGTTTTTCTGGGTGATACCCATGCTGATACTGATTATGAGTACGTTCTGAGACCAGTAACATGCATTACAGTAAAAACAGGCCATTAGTAATCTTAAGTAATTTCAATTGTAGATTGATAAAATGTAATTCTGTCATTAAATAATGCTTGGCTTCTTTATTACTTTTTACTGATGTGTGCGACAGCAATAACTGTTTATCTTTTTTTGAGCTTGCATTTGTATTGCCAGTTGGATAAGTTCTCAGATTTTTAACTTCATTTAAAGTAGCAACAATATTCTAATACAAGTACACAATTGCATTTAAACCAAACAAGAGTAAGATTGCCTTTCAGGATAATACATTATACTTGTTGACTGAAACTGCTGATGCATCAGTGTGTTTTTCACTGTGGGTGGTAAAGGTGGCAATCATTTAGACTGGTCTCGATTGATTCAGATTGATTCAGATTGAGGCTGTGGAGAGTGAAAACAGAGCCTAAGGGGAAGACACTCCTTACAGGAGAGCCAAAGTGCAGAGTTTAGCAGCCTTTGGTCAGTTAAAATGCAGGTGCAGATAATCGTCTGAATAGTGGTTATTGGCCCCGATTATTGGCTCAAATTAGATTGGATGGGATGGTATGAAGGGATGAGGCTCAGGATTGAGGGATGAGGGGTGAAGGGATGATTATGACCAGGAATGGATGGATACGGAAAGGATGACAGACTGTTGTGACTCAAGGTGGTGAAACTGCTTGAGGTTGAATAGGTAAAACAGACGGATGCTTGACTGTTGTGAGCTAGTTATAGCACCCTGGAGGAACCCAGAAAAGTTTCAACTCTGGCTGGGTGTGTGTCTCTTTGTTACTTTTATTAAAGAGCCCTTGGTGGTTCCTGGAAGTTAAAACAAGGGGATATTGGGGAAAGCAGAGCCATTAGATATCTCAAAAACATATTTGTTTTTCTGTTTCTCTTTAGGCCACAGCTACTGCAGGAAATTATGAAAATGTCAAGTGGAAACAAAACATGTATGCCCTAGTTATGGCAGAGATGTTCTTTATTTAAAAAAATGCTTTATGGAAGCCTGGGGATGGCAGCTGCTGTTGCTATGTGACTAATGGAAACATTTTCGAAGTGCACTTCCCTTTTGCCTACTAAAAGTTTGACTGTTCGGCTTCTCCTCCAAGCACTGAGAGCTGTAACAACATGCTAAGCTTTCAGCACTGTTGGGAGCGAGCAGAAGCAGCATATAGTTTTTGTTTTGGTAGTAAACAGTGAGGAGACGTTCCTTTGTACTGGGTCACTCACAGCAACAGAGAATCGGAAACAAAAAAGGGATGTTGCATGGGATAACAGGGCTGGAAGTCTGCTCTGCATTCTGTGCTGTTAAAAGGGAGAAGAAAGCATCAAGTGTTATAGAGCGTGATGATTACAGACATCACGGAGCTGGCCTTGGTTTCCAGGCACAGAAGTGGTACCATTAGTCTCATAGAAATAGATTTTTCATAAAAGTCGCATACTGTACATTTTTGTCTGCAGAAAGAATGAGAAGAGCAAACTTGTAAGGTTTTATTGTTGAAATAATCGAGTGGGAGGATGAAATCTATGGCTTTTTTTGTAGGTATGCTAATGTATAATATACAGTACACTCCTACCTGCATAGATTTTAAGCCTCCTTGTAAATAGGATTTTGTCTTTGTTTTCACACCCAGCCAGTGTGTCTTCATTGTTTGAAGCTCGTGTCTGAGCTCCAGCAGCAAAGAGAGGGTAATTGAAATTCATTGTATGTGTACGGTCACTTTCTCCCCATTAATTTTTGTTTCCAACTCACTTGCTTTTCTAAATAGACTTAATTTTTTTTCAATATAAAAAACATGTGCTCGAAGAATATTAATGTCTAACTCACGGCCAGTTCTAACAGGGTGAATACATCACAGGTTTAGAGTGGGAGTGCTCCTAAAATTTAATTGCTATTTTAATAATCAGGGTGACATTCATATAAAAAAGATTGATGCATTTGCATCAGGCTTGGACATCCTCTGTTACAAGTGTGTATTCAGTAATGCATGCTTCTTTTTTATGCATGCGCTAACCACATAATGATGCAACTTATCATAGTGCAGAAAAAGAGAAATTGCTCTACTATAAATATCATTTGTAGGAAACAAAAGTGGTACCAATTGTACATTTAAAGACTTGGCTATTTGCAGGTAAAATAACTCATTTTGAGGTAAAATAGAGCAGTTTTTAAGGTGGTGCCAGCTGATTTATGCATGTATGTGTTCTCTAGGTGAGATTCTGGTCTTTGCATATCTGTATAACAGGATTAACCCAGCTGGGTTGCATATCTCTTCCCACTATCTCCCACCGGCAATGCAGAGTGTGTCAAGCTGAGGAGGCTGTCAGTGGGTGGGCGACATATTCTCCACAACTAGAGGGGAATTTTATAGAGTCTGGCAACCGCTACAAATAGGACACAGGCAGGCAAGCGGCTCCCCTTCCTCTCCCTATCCAGCTCCCTGTGCCGTCTGGGCTTGTCACTACTAAAAGGGGAACAAAGGCGAGAGCAGCGAAGGGATTTGATTGTTCTTGTTTGGAGGGGAAATGTGTTGCTGGTATGTTGCTGGCATTTTTTTTTTTTTTACAACTTGTTCTGTAACATCTCGAACATGAGTTTATGCTAAAGGTGTGCAGGGATCTGGCTGGCTCATCAAAACGTACACTTGTGGTATGTTTCATTCCCTGTGGATATTCAACTCCTGAATATTCTTTGTTGCTAATGTGAGAAGAGGAAATATACAGCATTAGCGATTGCCTGCTCCATGCTGCTGCAAGCAGACAGCTATGATTGCTAATTCAGGCAGCTGCATCAACACTTTGTCTCTGTCAAATGAATCTGACATGTACAATGGTGTTTGACAACACAGTGAGAGAGCAGCTGACAGGGCCGTAACGTAATGTGATGGACTGCAGTATATCTCATATACATAAGCAGTCAGTGAACAGCAAATGACTGCAGTGAATGGTCAATGAAGTCCATTTTCATTTGGCAGCAGAATCCAAATATTCAGAGGTGTGTTCATTACAGGAAGCATGCTAATGATGGAACATTTAAAGGAATAAAGTGGTAAAGTTTTAGTGTGTTATGCCGCAGAGTCAAATCAATAGAGATGCCTCTATTGGACCCATAGAAGCAAAAGTGACTGCAAAAAAAGTTGTCATTGCCATTAAAGCCCTGATCAGGGTTTTTCTTGCAGCCGATACAGACCTCTACCTCCTACTAGATGAGATTGGCTGATACAGATACCAATACAATCATATTTGTATTTATAGAAGCTGGTTTAGCCGTGGTTGGTTGGTCTGCCTTCTTAGTTTTGTAGCATAAGACCTATTACAGTTGGGAGCTTAAACTGACAAAAGCAGCACAACAGTCATCCTTATCCATTCAGCAACATACTTTTATGTCTTATGTTCAACAGAGCAGAGCAAAAACCTCCTGAGGAGCAATGCAATGAGTATCCTGCAATAAGAACAAGTGAATTACACAAATGGTGATTCATTCATTACATGCGTTCATTTATTTGAAGTCATTAACTCAGTTATTAGCAGTCTGGAAAAAAAATTCTAAAGCCTATTCAACAGGCTGAACAATGCAAATGGTCTAATAAATTAAAGGCAGCACATCTCAAAATATGAACCCAGTTAAGTTATGCAACTCGGGCAATTATTTTAAATGCTGCTAATACACATTTGACCATTGTATAACCATTACAGTTAAGTGTCTCACCGAAACCCAGATTTCCTTTTCTTAAAGTTACATTTGAACACATCATAACCTTGTATTTACCTTTGCCTAAACGTCACTTTACCAACCTGACCTTAAACGCATCATAATGTACATTCATACTGAATCTCAAATCACATAATTCTGTTAGTATACTGTATACCGCATTTTTTCGTTATGAAAGAAGGTTTCGCTGTACTATAAACTGTTTAATATGGTACTATGTAAAGTAGTGCAGAGCACATAATCACATTGGGTTACTGTACTCTCAAATTGCACTGCAGTTTTGCACCAACAAGTGGTGACAACAGTTTAAGGCCTCTGTTTTCATCTTCTAATTCTTTTTTAATTGCCAACACCTCATGGACATTAGGTGATTCTAATCAAAATTGGATGGATATTTTCAGTCACTGTTGAATTGCGAAACATTTTTCACTTCAATAAACCAAACTTGCTCTGCCTTAAATGTCTTATTCTTGCTGCCATTGCTAATAGCACATTGGCTAGCTAAGTTATGCTAGCATTAGCTAGCATGGTAGCAGTACAACATCCACTCACCAATACAGAGAAGGTGCGAAGCGTCCCACATTCCACGTTAAATTCTTAGATGTTATTAAGTGTGTCAGTAGTTGAGTGTACTTCACAGTTTGAACAAACTTGACACACTTATGTGCTCAAAGCTTTTAGTTTTCTGTACAAAAGTAGCCTATGGAATTTGGGTCACACTGCATTTTAACAAGCTAATGTATAATAAACGTTAGATAAAAGGCTTAATCTGCAGTTCCACCAAGCATTTGCAATGCAGATTTCAATTCAAGACCTTGAAGAAACTCTAGCTCACAGCTACAAACTCAGTATGTTCACAACACACAAACACAGTGGCTGGACTTTGATTCAACACTAGTCACACTAATGTTTGTGTAGATGAAGGCACTGTACTGCACATAAATGGACACAGCAAAGTAAATCAACAACACATACGCAAACATCAGGACAACAAATGCAGCTTTCAATAAATACACATGAAACGCTTCCTACAGCTAATTCAGCCCAGACAAAGCCTCTTACTTGTGATCATGGTGTATGATAAGAGTGATATCTAACGAGATCCAGGAGTGAGCAGAGGTCAGTCCATTAATGGGGTCAAACGGGCTTTTATTACCTGTACAACCAACTGCAGTTTCTCCCCAGGTCTTATCCTATTAGAAAAGAGAAGGTGTCTTTTTCACACCTTGGTGTGAAGTGCTGCAGTGGATCCTGTGATGATGAGTCTCTCAGTAGTTATAAATCTTTGTTTGATAAATTCCTACCATCTTACTGCAACTTAGGCTTCAAAACTGCCATGTTGGTTGAGTTTTTGTTTGACATATGGCTGGTCCCAACATTTCCGAAAGGGCATCTCCAATCATTGGGCTTTAAAACTATGTTACAGGAAATAATGAGTGAAGTAGCTGCAATCATGCCCATTTTTTACACAGTCCATTGTTCATTCACAGTACTCTAGCCGTGTTTCATTTTAGTTTTATCAGTGTTGAGCCATTTTCAGCTCATATTTATTCACTTTTTAAAAATAATTCAGCATTTTTCATTTCATTTTACACTCTGCTTCATGTAAATTTGTGGCTGTCTGACTTGTTTGTTGATCTGTATGTTTCCTCTGCATTTAGCTTAAGGCAAATTTCCCTTTGGGAACAATAAAGTATATCTACTTTACACAAAAAGCAGTTGAGGTGTTTTATTGTTTTCTGGCATTTTCAGTCCAAATATGTCAGTGAGGAACAGCTTAATGAAAATAATATTGTGTTGCACATAAACAATGCACTGCATGCTATTAGTTGCAGAAAAATAACAGTGCTCTAAACAAGCACGCCCACAGAAGTGTCCACGTGCACAAACTAGTGCAGAAGCTTCGAGTGCTACTGATTGGGCTCATTAGCACTCATAATCCTGGTCGCTGTCATCAAGTGTAGGACTAATTGTATTGTTTTGTTTTTTTAACTGTCTCTGCTGTTAATAAGGAAGATTCAATGAGACAGGAAACTTTCATAGTGCCTCTTTCACAATGACTTATCAATTAACACGGCCGTGCACTCTCCATCAAAAAAGGGAAAATGGAAGAAAATTTGTGGCACACAGGGGCAAAGCGTTGTTTACTTTGTTTGACTGAAGCAGCAAGCCCTCTTTTTTTGCATAACTCGTTCACTAGAGAGAGGGAGAAAGAGGGAATGACTTCCAATGTTTTCTAGTCGGGCACTGAGGCATGGATAAATATTCTACTTGTAACATTAAGTGGAAGAGACAGAGGTTGTCTGAGTGTACCTCTTCTCCTCTCTGCTTGTTTCTCTCTCTTCCTCAGTCTGGTTCAAGATCCTCTGTAGTTTGCAGAAGTGATGTTCAGAGTCTGCAGGGAAAAAGTTATTTCCTTTTGTTTAGGCAATAACTGTCAGCTCACAAACCAGCAGCACAAAATGAGAATGCATAGCAGAAATACCATAATTGGACTGGATGTCCCTGTTTCTTTTCTTTATTTCCACTTTTTAATGGACATTTAATGCAGTTGGCACATGCTTACCTTTACAATAATATGCTCTTTCTACTGCGGCATACTTCTGTTTGCAGATTTAGTCATTATTAAACCCAGTGTTGTTGTATGAGCCTATTAGCCCTGCACACTCATGCTAGAACATTCAGTCGCAGCAATTCTTGCTCTGCTTGTTGTCAGCCTCCAGTGTTGGTGACAGTTTCATTGCCCATTTCACAAATTCCATGTTGTGAAGCAAACACGCAGGCATTGATAATTCATTTGACAATTCAAAACTTGGTGCATACACCCATGCTGATGTCAGTGTGGTGGCTGGACTGCAACTACAAATGAGAGGCTATGAGCAGTGTGGAAGCGGAGTGAGAGTCGTGTTGGACATGGGGATTTGAAAGCCAGCGTGTTGTCTCCTGTGGTGGAAGTGTTCAAAGCTCAGTGGCTTCAGGCTTTATCTCTCTACAGGGGACTTTGGGGAAAAAAACATGGAAATACACTATTTAATATCCTTGACAAACAGTAATTACACAGTATAACCCCTTCTACTTTGCTATACTCCACTTTTAAAATGTAAATGGCTACATTTTAGCTCCTCAAAAACCCAGTGGTTGCCATCAGTATACTGTGCTAGGTGAAATTTCTTCACAAGAATATTTTTGTATCTGAAAAACCTTGAGAGCTGTGTGCAAAAAAACCATGTTACAATAAAATTAGATGTGGCACTACAATAAGATAAGTTACAATTTGAAACATTTTGATACAATACATAACAATACGGTATATTACGATATGATAAATTACAAGACAATACATTATGATATAATACATAATACAATATATTACCATAGATTGATCAATATGCCAGATAGCAGACTAACTAAACAAATATTTAACTGGAACATGTCCAATAATTACACCCTGGGCAAGAGAAGTAGCAAAAATATTTGATAATGCTGGTCTTTTATATATATATATATATATATATATATATATATATATATATATATATATATATATATATATATATATAAAGCCGCTGTCTATTAAAGAGTGTAAGGTCTAATTTCCAATGAGCAACATTTTGTTAACATTTGATTTGTTTCTGTCTGATATGTACTGTGATGAGTTGCTCTCGTCTTTGCTTGATTGCTCTTATTTGTTTTGTTTTTCAGTGTCTTGTAAGCCTGTGAAGGCTGGTCACCCCTTTTGGTGTATGGCATGATGAAATAATAATAAATAAAACTAAACTAAACTAAACCATACAAAATACAATGCATTGTGATATGATGCATTATGATACAGTACATCACAACACAGTATGTTAAATAAGGATACATTACGATACAATATGATATGATACATAACGACACATTACGATGTGATACATTACAATAAGAAACAGTATGATACGTAACTATACATTATGGTACAGTACATTACAATACGATATAATATATGATGTTACAATATGATACAGTAAGACACATGACACATCACCATACAAAACACTACATTATGATACAATAGGGTCCAATACATTTAAATATGGCACGTTACAATATGATACATTACGACACCAACCATTACCATATGAAATGATGTGATACATTATGATACAATACATTTAGATATAATACAATACATTACACGTTGATATGGTCATTAAGATACATTATGATACCATGCTTTATGATGCAGTACACACAGGACAATATGAAACAATACAGTACGATACATGACAACATATTACGATGCGATACATTACAATACAAAATACTACATTATGGTACAATATGATCCAACACATTTGAATACAATACATTACAATATGATACATTACAGCACCAGACATTACCGTACAAAATGATACGATACATTATGATACAGTGGATTACAATATGATATGATATATTATGGGACAAAACACTGTGTTATGATACAATAGGATACATTACCATGCGAAATTATGCGATACATTATGATATGGTTCTCTTAGAAACAATACATTACAACACAATATATTACAATATGTTAAGATATGTTACAATATATGATACAATACGTTTAGCTATGATACGATACATAACGATACATTATGATGTGATCAATTATGATATGATATATTACAATACCATGCAATACATTATGAAATGATACATTCTGATAAAATACATTTAGATTATTATTTAAAACCATTTCATACCATGTAAATGATACAATTTGATACCTTGAATTTCTTTCTGGATCAATACAGTATCTATCTGATCTAATCTAATCTATGCTATACAGTACAATATGAAACAACACGATACAGTGAGATACGAAACAGTGGGTTGCAACATGATACCATGCAATATGAAAATTTTCCAAATCATGCGATTCTATACCATACAATGCCATACCATACGACATGAAGCAATGCTCTAACATACCATATGAATGCACACCACAATTTCACCATACAGCAATTCTCTAGTAATTAATTTATGGTTCACTGCATCACATAGTGGCATGTTACAATGTCATTTTGCAGATGCTTTGGTCCAGAGCAACATACATCTGGGACAGGTGTTCATGGCAGTAAGGACCTTGCCTAAGGGCCCACAATGAATACTCATTTTGCCCTGACTGAACCCTCAATCTTCTGTGACAAAGTCAGCAATGTAAAGCACTGAGCTATTCAGCCAAGATAATCTAGTACCCGATTTACTGGAGATTAAAAAAATTGCCACCTAAAAGGCAAAATTTAGTGCTGATATATCCTCAAATCACACTTTAACTTTTTTCTTTGCTGTCTTACATCATGCTGCTGTTACATTCTTTGGTTCTGTTGTGCCACAGTCAGTCAAATAACAAGGACATCTGTTTAGAGTGCTCCTTTTTAGGTGAAATAATTTTTGCCAACATAAACTTCATAATTTTCTCACATCCGTTAGGTCAATGACATATAACCATATTATTATTTAGTCCTACCCCTAACCTATTGTAAGAACACCACTGACCCACAGCTGAACTGTGATGCAAGTACTGCTGACCTCTCTCTGTGTGATTGTGATTGTGTTGTGTAATAGTTAAGCCAGTTGGTGGACCGACAGACAGACAGACAGCTGTGCAGGGCAGCAGACTGGCATGCGGCAGGGCACCGTGGGGACAGCAGACACTCTGCCTCCCCTGGGTCAGTGATGAGGGACGGAGGGCACAGCAGGGGGCCAGCTGACACCTGGGTCACTCTAAGAGAGCCTGCACCTCCTCTGCCTTCTTTGTTTCACTTTCTAACATCCACTTTAGACTTGTTATGTGGCGGTTTGATATATTTGATTTATCTTTACAGGCGTACAGCTTTTGCGTGTGTGCTTGTGAATGCAGAATTAGCCACATTTGTCAGTTAGAGGAAAGGTTATGAATACAAGTGCAGGTAAATTTAGAATAAGTTATGTGGGACTATCAGAAGAATTGTTTTTGACAACATCTAAGAAGTAAATGCTGTTATGCAATGTAAACTGAACTCTAGCAGGAAGCAGAAATTTAGGTTGTCTCAAACAAGAAGGGAATAATGTTTGCATCTCAGGTACATTTGTACAAATAATTGATGTAAGCACAAACAAAAAATTGTCTCAGGCAACTGAACTAAGGGGGCAAATCTGCAATATTGTATCTGCAGTTGTGACATGATCCCTTAAAACAGCATCAGTCCAGGGATTATTGAAACTACCCCATCTTTAGCTACGGCCATGTTTCATTTCCTAAAATAGACTCTGGAGTATAAACAGCTCTGTCTGTATTAATAGTGATATCAGCCTAGTTGAACCAGTGAGACGCTGGCGGCGTATCATCACAACAGCACCAACACTATATCAGGTGTGTTTCTACACCCCATGCTACCTCAGGCCTATGCTCTCGTGCTAAGTGTGGATGAAACATTGATGCTCAAGAGGAGGTGCAGCCTTGATTGGAGCAGATGTGACATGTTTGTCGAATGACCTACTTCTGTCCCTATTATGAATTAAAATTGTATGACGAAGACTGGGGCGGCTAATGAATGATACATGGAGAGGGAGGAGGGGCGAAGTGGGTGGAGAGGAAAACAAAGGTTACATGGAAGTAAATGTGTACTTGTTTTCAGTTTGAATGCTGTTTGAATGTTAGCAATTGTTTGAATCACATGGATTTAAACCAGAAGATGACACTAACCTACAGACTGAGCACAAACACAAGCAGGCACAATGACCCACGCGCTGCCTACGAAGCCTCAGCGCTAATGGCCCTTTAATTGGTTGAGTGTTTGCGGGGAGGGAGCTGTAGACAGATGTTCTCTGGGCCTGTTCTCCGTAGGAGGTAAGAGTGGGGCTCTAATGGCCTGTGCATACGAAACCAGGACTCGGACCCTGGGGTGGAGACGCCGCCTGCTGATCTGGCCCCTTCAGCTACTTAGCTCCTGAATTCGTTAGCGTGGGAAGAAAGCTGACTGAAGGAAGATTAATTTCCACACTTTATACCCGACCTTATTGTGCCAACATCAGCAGACTGCTGGTGGTTACACTGCACAAACACCAGCTATGAGTAGGATGCTTTCTTCATAAGTGGAGGGTGACTTCTCCCAAGAAAAGTTTTCTGTGTGTCTCCGCTTTGTCTTCTCCCCCACCCTTCCCTCCATCTCGCTCCATCTTGCTGGCTCCCTCCGGCTCAGTGAGGCACAACTGTGTGTCGTGAGAGATCATATCCTCTTGACCTTGCTCCAGGAGTTCTGATATATTTCATCTCCCATCGATTTTCTATCCTATGCCATTTTTTTATCGCCCTCTCCCTCCCTTTCCATCCCCATCTTTCTTCCTATCCACAAAATCATTTTCATCTCTCATCCCATACAAACATAGCTTCTAACAGAATTTCTATTAGTCCAAGAAAAAAAGAGAAAGGGGATGGGACAAGATCGTATTTTCCATCAGGGTGACGTCTGAGAAAATGTCCGCAAATAAATAGAAAATACAGGTATGCGGGCAAAGTAAGGATGAAAAAAGAGGTAGGAAGGAAAATCGATACACTCGGATGCACAGACATGTGTGCAAACATACAATAAGATATGTGTTTTTGTGGATGGTGCCTGCTAACAAAGCAGCAATAACGCTTCACTTTAAGGTGTCTCTGAACACCTGGGTGTCAGGAAAAAAAGACAAAAAACAACTTCTTTCACCCAGAGACTTTTTAACCTTGATGCCCCTGCTAATGTGTTTTGACTAGCACAGTCTGTCCCATTAGCATCCATGCTGTCAGAGGCCACAGGGGCACCCACCGTATGCTGTACCGGTCAGGGTTCAGGGTTATTGGTACGCCGGCTGAATGGGCATCGTGTTTTCTGTCCATGGTGGTTACCAGGCCTACGACCTGCTAACCTGCTGCATCTGGGTCCCACCCCTATGGAACGGCTCTTTGTGTTTGGTCCGTCTGACCTCAGCCGTCAGTCAAAGTCTTTCAACATCGTGTGCCACATGCCTTGTTAGGAGTGAGCTGTGAGAGTGAATGTAGGATGAAAGATGCCAAAACAAAAGACATCTCATGGAGGAATACCAAGGTCAGCTCAGCTCAGCAGTATCCCCTCCCTTCATCACACACTGACACAGAAAAACACGCTTACTAGCACAGGTACAAATCCAGATTATCAGTTTAAAAACACTAAATATATAGCAAACTACAAAAGTGCACAAATACTGAATTGCTTACAGATTTGACCAGTTGAATGTGTGGAGAATGCAAACTGTATAAAATGGAGGAGATCATTGATGGCTGCTTAAATTGCGTATCTAAGGTTATCCTAGAATTAAGTACCTGTGTCTTTGTAATTTGTTACATTTGTGTATCTGAGTTTAGCTTAAGTTGTACCAGAATGTATCTTACACTGTGTCTGGATCATATATCTAAGTTTGGCTAAAATTATGTAACAGGGTTAATCTAAAATCAAATATTTGCCAGTACACAAAGTTTACATCAGTGTTTTGTTGAAATTGTGTGCCTGCATTTAGCTAAAATTGCACATCTGGTTTGTCTGAAATTTTATATGTGATATAGCTGAAATTGTGTATCTATGCCTAGCGGTATCTCTGCATCTGGGTTCAGCTAAAATTGAATGGTTTAGCTACACTTGTTAAGCTAAAAAATATGTTTAGAGTTAACTTAAATTGTGTGTTTGGGTGTAAGCAAAATTAGGTAAGCTAAAACTGGGTTAAGCTACTGTTGAATGGTTTAGCTAAAATAAGGGTCATTTGAAATTGTGTTTAGAGTTAGCTAAAATGTTGTGTCCTGATTTGGCTAATACTGGGCTAAGCTAGAATTCTGTGTTGAGAATTACCCAAAATTCTGTGTCTTGGTTTAGCCAGAACTGGGTTAAGCTGAAACGGTGTGTATATGTTAGCTGAAAATGTGTATTTGGTTTTGGCTAACATTGACTGGGTCAGCTAAAATTGTGTGTTCACGTTAACAAAATTGTGTGTTTGGGGTTAGCCGAAATTAAGTTTTGCTAAAACTGGGTTGAACTGAAACTGTTTTTTTTTTTTTGTAAGCTAAAAATTTGTACTTGGGTTTGGCTAACAACGATTGGTTCAGCTAAAATTGTGTGTTTAGAATTACCCAATATTATGTGTTTGAGTTTAGCCAGAACTGGTTTAAGCTGAAACGATGAGTTTATGTTAGCTAAAAATGTGTTTTGTTTTTTGCAAAAATCGATTGGCTCAGTTAGAATGGTGTGTTCACGTTAACAAAATTGTGTATTTGGGGTTAACTTAAATAGAGTTTAGCTAAAACTGGGTTAAGATAAAACTGTGTTTATGTTAGCTAAAAATGTGTATTTGGGTTTGGCTAAAATTGATTGGTCCAGCTGAAATTGTGTTCATGTTAAGAAAATTGTATATTTAGGGTTAGCCTAAATTAAGTTTAGCTAAAACTGGGTTGAGCTGAAATTGTGCATTAAGGTTAGTAAAAATGTGTGTTTGGGTTTAGTCTAAGCTTATTTGGGTTTAGCTTAAAATGGAATGGTTAAGCTAAACTTGTGTGTTCATAGTTAGCTTAAATTTTGAGTCTGGTTTTTGCCAAGATTAAGTAGGCTATAGCTAAAACTGCATGTAGCCTAAATTTTACTTTAAGAGTTAGCTAAAATTTTGTGTTTGGGTGTACCCAAAGTTGTGTTTAACTGAAATAATGTGTTTAAGTTAGCTAACACTGTATATTTTGGTTTATGGTTTATGAAGGAAAACTGTAACCTGCAACTTTACACCTGTATGATATCTAAATGTTAGCAGCTAAGTTGTGTATCGTTTACATTACAGCTGCATAGGCCAAAGCTCCGGTGGCCCAAAAGACATGCCTGAGAACAGACACATGATCATTCTGACAAGCAGATTTCATTTAAAGAATCTCTCCACATGTCTGCTGGAGAAAAGAAACTTTCACAATTACTGTCTTAAACTAAAGACATCACTTGATGCCTTTCTTTCATCCCTTTTCCAAAATGTACTCTCCACTGAGTGAGCTGTGCTGAAATGTCAGCCATGGAGCCGTCCGTCCAGAGAGGCCAACCATGAGCACACAGGGAATAGATTGTCATGGCCTGCACTCTACAATCCTCTCCTCTCCACAGGGACAGGTAGACTCAGGTTTTTGCCAGTCAACCATGAAAATACACAGAGGTCAAGCTTTCCCTCATGTCCTCCACTCCCTCTGATGAGATGGACAGGGTGAGCTAAGGCCACGGAGCAGACTGAGAAAAAGGAATCCATATAAAGGAATTTCTATCGCCACGTCAGTACGAAGTACTGAAAAACGTTCATTCATTAACCATTTTGACTACTAAGTACTATCATTAAAAAAATATATATATTATTATGTAAAATTATTATGTAAAAATATCTTTAATCTTGATGTTTTGCTCAAGATTATTGCTTTTAAACTTATTGAAGATTTAAGAGCAAGGGGTAATGAAAGTACAGTGCAAAAGAATGGTGGCGGTTTGAACATTTTTCAAATATAGATAGTTGATTTAACTAAACAGCTACTGAACATACTATATCCCTTATCGGATTTTGATTGTTAAAAAGGTAAATCTATGGATTTTTGGGGGGCTGAATTTCCAGTGTTAATCAAAATAAACTAACCTAAACTAAACTGACTCAAAATGATAAGCTTGTCTGTTAAACAAGTATGGAAATTATTTAGTTTAGTTTGTATTTTCTTTAGTGTGAGATCATGTAGATTTCCTTAAAATCTTGTATTATAAAGAAAGACAATTATATCCAGGAGGCCTCTGTCAGCCTCTGACACATACAGTGTACCTCTTCAACCAGAATGCACTCATCTTTCTGCACAGACTTGTTCTCAGCTACCAAAAACCAAATTCAGAAATGAACTTAGAACTTTGCATTTGCATGCATGTGTGACACTTGAGCAAGAAACCAGCAAAGAATGCAGAAACCGTGTTTATATTTCACTCAGCATACTTTTCTTACCTCTTGTCTCAGGGCTTGTGGGATATTGAGAGATTGTTCCAGAGTTTCAATCTGTTGTCTCTCACCTCAGCTCCCTGTCACTTGGATTTTGCCTGCAGTCAAAACATTTCCACTCCCATATTTTTTGAAGGGGAAAAAAATCTCTCCTTTTCCCTCTATTGTCTGTTTTTATTTAAAGAGGGATTCATGACTGTCTGATTTGGGACCGGCTGAAAGCAGGATGGATCATCAGCACACAGACGGGTTCTTTCACTCACTCAATTTGCACTCAAATGGAAATAGAACCATTTTAAAAACCTGAATTGCATCAAGCAGGGTAAGATCATTAAAAAGCGATGAAATGGAAAAGAAGAAGCCTGAAAAAAAGATGATTAAAAGAGACAGATTGGTATTAAAATATATGTTTCTACCTAATTTGTCGTCATTTCTGCTAGCCCTATGTGTGATCAATAGAAGACCAGAGGAGCTGATGTGATCTGCTGTCTATCGAGCTCCTCATTTTGCTTATCTATTTATCTGTCTCGCTACAAATGCCAATTAGGGGAGTAGGCTGGACGGTGTCAGTGCTGTAACCTTTCTCTTTATAGCGGCCGAGATGGCCATGCAGTGCGTGCATCTGTACTGTCTCTGTCACTGCATCGCTCTCACAATCAGGGAAAGAGAACGGACGACGTGGCTGTTTCTATTTGGATGTTAGTACTTACTTAAATGGCGACTGCTGGAAAATGTGACACTGAGCTGACCTCACCGTCTCCTCCTATTATAGAGCAGAACAAACAAAACAGCAGACCCAAAATGAGAACAATCAGAGGACAACAGCAAAATGCATCATTGTTACAAAACAATGAGGCGATCGTTACATAAGCGCCTGGTTTTAATTTTTGCTCAATGGAAACATAATTGAAATAGATAACAGTCCAATGCTCTATCTCTCTAATAACAAATATATCTGGCAGTGTGTCAGTTCATTTCATTACATAAGCTCTTCTATGTGTGCACATGCACATACCACAGTGTGTTGATGGTGAATTAGGAGAATAATTAGTGCTAATGGCAAAGAAGATGGAGCAAGATATTGCATAACCATGTTGTGCACCAAGCTGCCAAATCAATAGGGAGTCTGTTCTTGTTGCTTACTTTGTGACATCCTCCCAGAAATGTTGACTCACTCGAGTTTTTAATAGGAAAAGGTACACATCTCAGTGCAGGGGGCTTGTGCATGTGTCTGTTTGCCACATGTCTGGTACATGTATGCTATCAATGCAGTTTGACAACAGACAGCATTTACAACAGGAAGTCCATAATATTCCTCTAACTGTGCTATTAAGGGTCTTCTGTTCTCAGCCAGAAAATCTTTAGCCTTAGCTTCAATCCAAATTTAAGCTTGTGTAAACTTTCCTGATACTGGTTCCATTACCAACTGAGCATGGCAGTGTTTGGATCCTCATACAATAATTATGTAATTAATTCAACAAACGAATGGGGAAACATTAACAGGACAGCCAGTCAAAGCTTTAGAACTTCATCTTGGCTTCGTAGCTCTTTGAGCCAAGCTCAGCATTGATCACAGTTCTCTTTTTGGCAGATGGAGTTCAGTTTGGGTTTTTGATCAGTTTTCAAAAGTTATGTGTGAGTCTTGGCAAAGTGGAGTTTGGTTTTGTAATAGTTTGCCTCTAGTTAATGCTACGATTTTGCCTTTAAATAGCATGGCATCCAGGCTTGAGCATTCATAGCTGCCACCTATAGAAAACTGTTATGTATGGAAAACCATTTTCACTTATTTGAGATTGCAATTTAGGGAACAATTATAATAAGTACTTTTTCAATGTCCCCCATGTGAACTCAGCACCTACAGGAATGGGCAGGGTGCAGTGCACACCAAATGGCAGGTGATAGCAGCAGCCTTGGCATGCCAACCCTGGGTAGCACAGACTGACTGTGGGCACGTGGATTGCTACCTCTCAGGCAGGGAAGGAGCCGGAGCTGGTGCAGGAGGTGGAGTGATCAGGATGCCTCCTGGGCACATCCCTTTGTAGGTCTTTGGGGCATGTTTGGTTGGGAGGAGACCTCAGGGAACACCCAGAATGTGCTGAAGGGCTTTATGTCCTGTCTGGTATATGTCCTGTCACCTCCGGATCCCCCAGAAGGAGTTTGGATAGGGATGGTCTGGCTTGACTTGCTTAGCCTGCTACCACTGCTAACACCGTGACCCGTGTCCCGGATAAGTGGAAGAAGATGGATGGGTGGATGGATGCATGGATGGACTTCCTCTGACTCTGAAAAATGACATCTAAATTTATTTCAGTTCATTTCAACTCTATTCAATTGGCTTTAAACATAATCAGCAATGTACAAATTTATAATAATAAAAATTCAAAAATCCAGATTTAACTTTATAATGATGTTTAAAAAACGTTGAAATTCTTTTTTATATTTTTCAATGTGCAGACAGTCCTTTTCACAGTGGTGTGCACTTCAGATATGTACTTTTCTGGTCATTTTGTTTGCTAGTGAAAAGTAGAAAGAACGGATCCCTGATGTCTTTGTATACATGACAGGTGGTTAGAAAATGCAGCTCTGTTATAGTTACATTTCCTCAAATTACTCTAATTTAGCAGTGTTATTAGGAACTTGTACTTTTTGAGTACATTTTGAAAGCATTACTGTTACTTCTCCTGAAGTAAGCATTAACCAAGTTTTAAGCAGCTTTTAGGCTGGAGATCCCAATGAGATCCCATTCCAACACAGCCAGCTGCACCTACAAGCCTTGAGAAACTATCTAACAGAGAAATGAGCTGTTGTAAAGCTCCTGTGAGGATTTTTTTGTTGGTTATGAAGACCATTAGAATAGAGATTGATTTCTTCTGTGTTATCTTTTGAACATGTGAATCTACTGACACAAGGTTGTTTTCAGACAAGGTGACTCGGCGCTCCGCTAAAGCAGATTTTTTTTTTACATTTACAGCAGCAAAGATGTGGGGTGTGTGATGCATTTGATTGTCAAAAGAAGGCAGGATCAGTTCTTTTTCTTGGGCTCCAACATTGAATTAATAAAAATTAATGGATTATTGAAATAACTGTTATAATAATTTTCATAAAACAACCTGACTTTTTAAACATGTACGACATTTGGAAAATTTTTCTTTTGCTTTTGTGAATGCTTATTGAACATGATATCACATAAGCATGTCAGGTGTATTTCTTTGATTCTAACCTCCCCCTATTTTTTCTCCTTGTCTCTTTTCTCCCATAGGTGAGTTCCAGGACCCCTGGGGTTTCGTTTGTCATGGTTGTGAGAAGTTCTGAGTCTGCTGTCACAGTATGCACTCATGCACCATTCACTTTTGCCTCCACTTCTGATCCTCACTTGGTAGATTTATTTTGATTCTCGAGGGCATGTGCACTTAACTTCCATGAGTAATGGCTGATTAAAGTTGTGGGCGCTCCAATAGATAATCATTAGCCATATGCGCTGTGTTACTGGCATTGCTGGAGATTTACGGCGCTGTCCGTGGTGCTGAAAACAAATCTATCGCTGCCAATACATTTGTGTAACAGGTCTATTGTGTGCACGAGAATCTGTGGGAGCATGTGTCAGTGTGTACCCGTCCATCTTCGTAGTGTGAGCGTGTGCGCGTTGGCATGTGTGTGTAGCTCCATTATCTTTGCGTCTGAACAGTTTTCCCGTCCCATGCATCATCCACCCCCGTCTGTCTCCATGTCAGGCCTGATAACAGCTCCTATTGCCCACAGAGATGACTAATCAATAACACACAACCATGGGAACAACAGCTTGCTGTCCGCACACACACACTTGCAAACGCACGCATAGACACACAAGGAGGAAATATTGGCTCACTGTCCGCAAACATTGCATTGACTGCTGTGGGCTGACAAAGAATCTGTTGTTTTCTTATTTGAGGATATCTGGAAGCCTCACACTTCCACAACAGCTCCCAACACTACTGTTACTCCCACGCCTCTGCCTCACCACACCTTTAGATAAAAATCTCAATATAAATAAACACAAATTTTATCATTTTTTGGAACAAAAATAAAGAATATCCAAAGAAACAATTCTGAAATAACTAAAGTCAATTATATCAAGTTCCTGAAATTCATGAAAAATTAACATGGAAGTTCCCCTGGCCAAGCTGAGCAATCAAGGGAGAGGTTCTTACTTGGGAGGTGACCAAGAACCTGATGGTCACTCTGACTGAGCTCCAGATGCTGTGTGGAGACGGGACAAAGTTCCAGAATGACGACCATCACTGCAGTCCTCCACTGATTTGAGCTTTATGGCAGAGTAGCTCGACCAAAGCCTCTCCTCAGTGCAAAACACATACAAGCCCACTTGCCACTGTTTTTGCAAACTCCAAGTGGGATTTCATGTGTTTTGCACTGGGGAGAGGTTTCCACCTCTGCAATAAAGCACAAATTGGTGGAGGGCTGCAGTGATTTACACTTGGATCAGAACTTTTCACAATCTTTTTAAGTCTTCTAGATTTATTCATACTATACAAGGCCTTCTTTTTTGTTACACTACCCTTAAAACAACAACCAGTTTCTCTACAATACAGCACCTTTTCAAAGGCAATTAAAGAGGTCATTAATTTGAACAAAATTATATGTAACAGTACATATGTAAACTTAGCACAAAAAGTAGGAAATTTGTGTTTGGTAGATGATTTCTTCATTGTAACAATGCTTCTTGGCAATAAATCTTATACCATTGGAAAGCCTGTTTATTACCCTTTTAAATGGTGCCACATTTGTAAGGAATATGCATTTGTGGGATGAGCAGTAGAGCTGGCAGAGAAGATTTGGCAAATTTTTCATGGGCGCAACCCACACACTCAGCTCTGCTGCTCATCCCACAAATGTATGTTTCTTATAAATGTGGCACCATTTAAAAGGGTAATAAACAGGTTTTCCAACGGTAAAAGATTTATTGCCAAGAAGAATTGTTACAACAAAAAAATAATCTACCAAACACAAATTTCCTTACTTTTTGTGCCATGTTTATATACCTCTGTGTTGATGTTAATTTATTTTAGCTAACTAGAACAACCTGTAATCCACACCTGCTGACATTTAGGTTTCAAAATGCTAAGAGAAGTGCTTAGACGCCATACTTGTTCCAGCCTATATGTTGAGCCACACAAGTGTAGGTTTTAACCTTGCAAAACAGATGGATTCGCCTGTTTCCGTCTTTCTTACTGGCAAATCCATCTTGCAAAGCTCCCATCTGAACTGTTTGGGCCCAATTAGAAAGTGACAGGACCAATCAGAGTTGTGACGTAAGCAAGCAGCAAGAAGAGGCCGCTAATGTCTTCCTCCAGTGGAGTTCCTCCCCCAGAAAATATTTGAGGTTTAACACTATATTGCCTGTGTTAAGGTCTATTGCATACACTTATTTAACACAAATTGTGTTTCCTTATATTGAAATGGGCCCATTTCATTTTATTATTAGCCTAAATCTTGTTTTTATCTGTTACATAAATTTTTAACTCTAGTCTCACTATTCACAGTCTAATAATGCTGATGCAAAAATGACAGAGAAGTTTTCTACTTTACTTTTGAATATCCAGATTTTTTATAATAGGGGAATGAATATGCAAGTACATTTACACTACATTTTAGCACTGCTGGATATTCAGCGTGGTAGTCTGTGTTGTTCACTCTCTTTCTGCGTAAAACTATTCATATGAGCAGAAAATAGTTTAAGGAAACCCTGAACTTTGTGTGAACCTTACTGTCACTTTCTTCAGTATTTAGTTTTTTTTATGACATGCTAACATGCTGTAACCAAGACAGCAGGGCGCTGAATATCATAAGGACAGTAAAGTACTATGTTGATGCAGATAACTCTGTTATCTCATCTGTCCAATAGCAGAGTTAGGCTCACCCCTTGAATCAGGTCATGGGTTGCCAGGTCACAGGGTCAGATGGGTTGAAATTGTATATAGATGTGCAGTGTGTGGATGTTACGTGACTAACACAAGTTCTGGCAACTATGGTATTCTCAGACAAACACAAAAAAAAAATGTATGAGTTTGTTTAGGAATTTATAGTAGAGCCATGAAAATTATGGTTTCCCTGGGAGTAATGGCAAAACAGAAGGTGGGTGGGAGATGGCCCAAAAGTACTGGTGAAAACCGGGGAGAAACAGGAGTGATGGCAGGTAGGTAAATCACTGGGAGGAACCTGATTAAGCTGTTTATATATCCTGCTCTCCTGCTCCAACCATTCTCCTCTTATTCAGGTTGCTTCTGTTTTCTTGTGAAACTACCACCCTGATTTTTCTCTGTGCATGTACAAAACTTTCTCTGCATACTTGAAGCATATCTCTGCTCTTGGATTTTTTTTAACCAATAGGAAACAGATGCAGGATCAATCAATCTTAAATATTTGCTCTGCCTGTTGCCTTGCTGTTCTCTAGGAGACATTTGCTTTGACCTTGCTAAGACAGTCACGGTTATCACATAGGTACATATGATAAAAAACTGAGAGCCAAAAATCATCAGAAAACATTCACATTAGTTATTAAAATTCTGTAAAATTGAGGAAAAACAGTGAATCTTGCATATATAGTTGAACAGTTTGTCTTCTTTTAAAGCAAAAACATTGGAATTGGAGTCATAGGGCTTGGAAGTCAGCTGAGATGACGTGTGTGTTTGATAGAAAAGATGATTGGTCAGTCCTGCACCTATTTCCCATTGTTCATACTCGAGCCTGACTGATTTATTGGCGGGAAGATTAATCGGGCCAATGATAGCGTTTCACAGATTAATCAACATCGGCCAAAATGTAGCCGATATATTAACTTTTCTTGCTCCGTGGTGATTGTCTCTGCTCCTGTCGCTCTGTTTTGTGTCTCCATGCTGAACTCAGCCTGAGTGCCTGTCCCCTCCCCCTCAGATGCAGAGTGCAGCAGCTCTCCCTCACTCAGTGTTGCCAACTTAGCGACTTTGTCGCTATTTTTAGCGAGTTTTTCAAACCCTCTGGCAACTCTTTTTCAAAAAAGCAACTAGCGACAAATCTAATGACTTTTTCTGGTGTTACTAGAGAGTTTTGGAGACTTTGACATGAAAGCACGTATCGTTGTTGCTCTTCTCACTGAGCAGGGCTGCTGTCGTGGGCCCCTCCCCATCCCTAAGCACTCACAGGCAGCCTCGTCCTTGTGCGGTTTGACTGCAGCAGAGTAGAGGACTAATGCTTGTTTCAGACTGGGAGCGTGTTTTGCTGCTTGTGTGTGCCACGTGTGTCAGTTCCGGTTCCTGCCAGTGCGGCTTTCACACAGGGTGCAAGTTTTCTGCATGTCAGCCGCATCTCCCTGCTCTCAAAGCCCTGTCCTCAAAGCGACTTCATTCTGTGTATAGAGGAAGTTTGTCGGGAACTATTCAAAATAAAAGCATTCTGTACAGGTGAACGGAGTTTCTCTATAGAAATGCTAAACCAGGCTTTTACTTTGAAAAGCACAAACCAGAAAAGCATTCGTACGGTGTTTATCTTTCTTGTGACATATTCTACCAGTGTGGAGACAGAAAGTTTCACTAATAGTAGATCTTTAGAGAACAACTTTATAAAACAGGCGCATTTAAGCTTGTGGCCTTCCTCAGGGTAATCAAGAAACACACTGTAAAGATATTCTATGTGCATATTTGCCACAACGATGTAAATATGGCTCTCCATTTATCGTTTTTCTGTCTAATATGGTCCACAGCCACAGTATAAGACTATTATACAATGTTTTAATGTCGTCTAAGTTGCATCTTTGTGAAATAAACAAAGATAAATGCAACTGTTAATTAACATGTCCACATTTGTGTTCATGTACAGTACATATCCTGTGTATAGCAATGTTCTTATTTTATATATCGGCCAAAATATCGGTTATCAGCCAATATAAATAGATATCAGCCGATGTATCGGATATTGATTTTTTCAGCCCCCAATGTCGGTATCAGCATCCGCCCCAAAAATCCCATATCGTATATCAGTAGGGCTCTAGTTCATACAAAAAATCAAGATTTGAGGGTGCGCTGAGAAAGTTCTGTATGCAATCCTATGACCAGTGCATTAAGGACTGCAACTTCTGTTCATGGGCCAAACCAGTGCCCAACAAATTCAATTTCAAATGGAAAGTTTGAAGGAAAATATGAATCCCAAAATCAATAAGTCATGCTTTCAAAACATTAAAATGCACTCTTGACTTTTGCAACAATAATGACTCCATATTTTACCCTCCCTGGCATGGTGTTCTGCTATAATTATCCTGCATTGTCCTTATTTGTTTAATTATGTGCAAATAAATAAACTAAATTATGCATGCAAATACACACGACTTTGCCAATAAAGCCACAATTAGGCATGCTTTATCAGCCTGACAGTACCTGTTGGTTGTGCTGAGGATGCTTCTCTTTACAGAGAGCCTCTTTCTCCTTGCATCACGCCTACCGTTTGTTCTGCTGCTTTCTTATCTATTCATGTTTCACACTTTAATACTCTCCTTGTACGAGGCCTGTCAACTTCTGTGCGAGCTAAATCAGCGCTTCAGTTGAACGGGACTGCTTACTGATTTCACTTGATTCAATGCCCCTCACCTTCAATCAGTATCTCAGTGTGCCTCAGTGGAATAACACAAGAAAGATGACAATAAATGCATAAAAAAGGCCTCAGAAGATACAGACAAAGCACTTTCCCGTCTCCCTCCCTTTTCTTTTCTGCTCTCTTTTCTTCCACCTCTCACTGAGGTGTAATTCCCATAGACAGGCTGGCCTGTATAAAAGCTTGTCTGCTGTCCTGATTCCCCCCCTGAGGTGCCATTCTGACCCAATAACTCCTCCATTCCTCTCTCATGCTTCATTCACTCCTCTCTCTATCTCTCTCTGCTTCCTTCCCTCCCTCTTATCCTCCTCTCTCACTCTCTGTGTCACTCGCTCGCTCTCCCTCCGGTGGCCAGAATGCTGTAATTGAGTTTTTTATTCAAGTCAATTAAAAGTGCTGGCCTAGCTAGAGACAAAACAAGTCTGCACAGTGGCTTTTTTCCTCCCCAGGCTGCCTCGTTATTTATTCAATGCACTCTTTATATCACTCAGTGGCTAAGAAAGCAAGGGGTGTGTACTTTCATTTCATATGTGTCATTAAACTGTTTTGACATTGTTTACAATGTAATTTATCTTTCTCTATGACGCCTCCCCTTCCCCCCAAAAGAAATCCTATTTAAATGGTAATTCAAACTTCCATTAAGTTGGGGCCTTTTGTGACTGCCGTACAGAAGTTGCTCTTTTACTCCCCCTTCCTGCCTCAGCAGCCATCTGAGGCATGATTGTTTACTCCCAAAAAGCCAAATATTCATCAAACTGAAACTGCGGCTGTGCTGTCTTCAGTTGATAATGCTTTCCCATTCCCATTTAGCGTCATATTCTGTTAGCCGCTGAGGTGATGAGCGATGGAAGTTCGTAGAGATTATCCGATATGATGGAGTGTCATCACTATCTTAGGTCTCCTGATGCATAATAACGTTGTAATCAGAGGGGAAGTTGAATAAGCAGGTCCACTTTGGAGTTTTGGGTCCAAATTCATATGCAGATGTTGCCACAAATTGCGCCACATAAATGTTTTCCTCTTCCTCGTTTATAGGATTGCAATTCAGCTCGTGCAACATGGAGATAGTGGAAGCGAAGGTGATGCTTTTCATATGCAAATGGAAAATTAAACGTGAGATTTTCTGCATTCATTAGCAAAAAGCTGAGAGATTTATGGTGGATGTGAAGCTTACTTCCTTTAAATGCCTTAATCAGCAAACCATTTGGAAGGCAAAACTCTTTAATGAAATTTGTCCTCTTCTCATACACTCGTGAATCCACACACCCACACCCACACCCACACATAGCCAAGGCTGTCCATGGTGGGGGGCGCTAAGGGGAGAGATTTCTGAGGCCCAGTCAAATGATGGGCTTATGGAGGTCAGCAAAATCATGGTCCATTGTAAAGTTGAAAAAATATATGTATACATATTTATGCTTGGTGCAATGTAGCCTTTTTCCAAAATATAAACCCCCTTTTTTTTGCAGAATTACTATTTTTTCCTAATGTTTACAATGTGGATGGGTAAATTGATTAAACCTCTTGTACAGTAATGTCAAACTTCATAGCTAAGCCATGATGTTCACAAACATAAAGATGCCAGAAAATAAAGTAGAAGGAACAGAGACAACTCTAAGGAAATACCACACATGTAATTGCAAAAGAGGGGTTAAAAAGGCAAAAATTACCAGGAAAAGGGGGTAAGAGAGTGGCACTAACAAAACATTATCAAGAAGGAATTCGAAGTTGCAAAAATATTGCAAGTGGTGGAAAGGGGTTAAAGAGTGGCACGAATCGGCAAATGTTGGCAGAATTGGTTGAAATGGCAAGACCTATCAAAAATGGGTTGAAAAAGCAAAAATGGGTTCAAAGGGGTTAAAATGGCTTGATGAAGAAGGGAAAAGGAGTTTAAAATGGGTTATGGGTGGCAAACATGGGTTTAAAGGGTTTACAAAGGGCAAAAGGTATCAAAAAATGGGTTAAAAGTGGAAAAAAGTAGCAAAAATGGCCAGAAAAAAATTGAAAGGGGATAAGATAGTCACAAAAATTGGTAAAAGGGTGCAAAATGTATCAAAAAAGGGTTAAGAGTGGCAAAAACTGCCAGATAAAGTAGTTAAAAGGGGTTAGAAAGTGGCAAAAATTAGAAAAAAATGGCAAAATGGGTTGAAAAGGTTAAAAGTGTCAAAATGGGTCAAGAGTAGCAAAAACGTTGCAAAAATGGGATAACATAGTCATCCTAATTGGTTAAAAGGGGAAAAATGTATCTTAAAAGGGCTAAGAGTGGCAAAGATGGCCAGATAAAGTGGTTAAAAGTTGTAAAAAAAAAAAAAAGTTGCAAAAATTGGCAAAATGGGTTCTAAATTTAAAAATTAACAAAAACAGGTTAAGAGTGGCAACAAAGCAGTAAAAATGGTTGGATAAAGAATTGAAAAGTGGATAAGATAGTCACAAAAATTGATTTAAAGGAGGCAAAAAGTATTAACAAAAGGGTAGAGTGGCAAAAATGTTGCAAAAATTGTTGGATGAAGAATTGAAAACGGATTAGTCATCAAAATTGGTTAAAAGGGGAAAACATACCAATTTGCAAAAAGGGTTTAAAACTTAAAAAGTATCAAAACATGGGTTGAGTGGCAAAAATGTTAAAAGTGTGTGTGTGAAAAGTGGTTAAACAGTGGTAACAATTAATAAAATGGCTAAAATGGGAGAAAAATGACAAAAATGCGTTAAATTGGGAAAAAAAATGGGATAAATGAGTACAACAGTGGTGAAAATGTGGCATGAATAAATATTTTCTGACATCAGAGCCAATAACAGTTTGACACGATTTGAATCTCTAAAATGAAGTAATTGCTAGCCTGAACTGTAGCACCAGTGCTACTGATCCAACATACATGCATTAATATCATTAATAAATCACAACTTTAGGAGGGCCCTTCCACTGTTTGTTTTTCAGGGGCCCAGACAATTCTGCACAATAGATAGTATATTCCTGTCATGGAGAAGTAGGTTGCAGGGTTAAAGCACAGAGCTGATATATTCCTATCTGTTTTCCAGGTCAATTGTCTGTCAGTTTCTTATTCTGGATCTCCTCTGTGCTACATAAGCTCCCCCACTGAGAAACTTAATTCACTCCTCTGTCTTTTTCCAGCCATTTTAGTTTGCAAATTATTCATTATCATTCATTACTGGACTTGTGGTAGCTCATTATATCATGTTGAATTTTGAGAAGATGACCTGTAAAAGCTTGAAGCCTTCTTATTATCAACCAAAGCGAGGGTGCAGAATAGGAGATGCTCTCAGAACTCTTAACGATATGATGAAATACTGAAGACCCCTCGAGGATTCAAGTCCCTGCATTATCATCCTGCAGCCATTGACCTTTTTTTGATGTCGCTCTTTACATCTCTTTCAACACTAACAGACATTCAGTAATATGATGGTGATACTGAATGGTCTGGAGCTGGTGTATCAGGCATGTCAAAGAAAACTAACGTGAAATATGCTGGCTTTGAGTGAGGATTCATCTTGGTCCTTAAAATGAGCTTTTAGGGAAAACAAAATGAAGAAGACAGCTTGTAAGTTATTTGCAGGGGTGTATATGAACTGAGATCTAATTTTAACATTGAAGATTTAATTGCTTTGGTCTACAGAGCCCTATAAAATGTAATGCAAGTTGTTAGATATATCATTTTTAACATTAGTAACACATTATATTCAAAAATGGTTACAAACATAAACTATTACATCATTAATCAATCATTAAAATATTAATGATTAACACTTGTCTATTATAAAAGACCACAACAGAGAGAGGACAGTCTAGACCTGCCCTCTTTGTGAAGTGTCTTGAAATAACTTTGGTTATGAATTGGTGCTATAAAAACAAAGATTGATTGGTTGATGTACCTAACAAAGCTCAAACTAGAGCTAAAGAAGGTCATGGATATCTATACTAATGAAGCTCAATGATACGTTGGCTACATTAGCTATGTAGCTGTGTTATCTACATAGCTGATTGATGTACCGAGCAAAGCTAAAACTAAAGCTGTCGATGCTCATGGATATCTATACTTATTTAGCTCAAAGATATGTTGGCTACGTAGCTATGTTATCTACCTAGCTGATTCATTGATGTACCTAACACAGCTAAAACTAAAGCTGTTAAAGCTCATGGATGTCTATACTAATGAAGCTCAAAAATATGTTTGCTACATAAGCTATGTTATCTACGTGGCTTGAGTGGCTACGTTAGCTTTGGCTACGTTTGCTAATGCTCACATTGCTTAAACTCATATTGCTTAACTTATTTAGCCTGTATAGTTAACTACTTAGCTAGCATAGGTTTGTTAGCTTTAGCTACAGCTAATGATGCTAAAGTGAGCTACTTTTCATGTACCTACTTCAGGTCTATCCATAATTTACCTCCTGATTACACTTCTTACCTTCTCTGTTTCAAAAGTAAAATGTAGGCTTATGATAATCTGTAATGTTATAAATGTAGCTCTTAAACATTGTTTATTATTATTATTATTTTTTTAAGTCTTAAACTTGAAATAAGCTGTACCGGCAACTTACAGCATGTTATTTCTGACAGAGAACTTTAAAACTGATGTTTGCTAGCATTAGCATTGGCTAGCACAGTGGTTCTGTTGCAAATGGGCCAATTCCATTTAAAATGGTAGACTTCGGAGTTCAGAAATGATTTGCAGGCATCTCATACTGACATTTCAATCTTTCTAAACTTTCCATGTAGACAAAAAGACAACATTGAATAAATGTTGATATTTCATCTGAACTGTCAGAATGGTTGATATCAATTTATCAATGATAAACAAACATTGAATCATCATTGCAATGCTGATGGTACCTGATGCTGCTGACTACGACATTGGAACAACATTGATTTATGATTGGCTATTGTGGTTGATTAAGCATCTATTTCTGGTTGACCAGGCGATGACACCAATGTTGATAAATAATTGAAAAATGAATGACGGCGAAACTGCATGTTATTGAAAAGCCATTGATTTATAGTGGGAAACTGCAAGTTGCCCGGGAAATACGATCGAAAATTAGATGATGTATGGTTGACCGGGAGATCATCGCGTGGTGGACTCATCCATTGTGTCCCATTCTGAAGCCATGCACCCAGGTAAGCACACAATCTTTCATCTATTGTTCAAAAATCTGGTATTCTTGCTTGATAATATGCACAGGCCAAGGTTGGTAACAAATCCGTGAACCATTCATTCTTTGGACATTCCGTTTCAAAATAAAATCAAAATAAAAAAAAAAAAAAAAAACTATGTAGTTTTTAGTTTTTTTCTGTTTTAAATCCAAAATGTGAAAAAATAAGAAAGGAACAAAAGCACGGTTATTCTGTTTTAAAATCACATTGATATTTCGATTTGATTTGTGGAAACTGTGCTGTGCGAGGCAAATGAGGAGAAATACAGAGGGTCCGCACCTGTTAGTTAATCCTGTTAGCTAACTATGCTCTAGTACCCTACTGCAAATGAGCAGCGCTACCTCTTGCCCGCACACACATCAAATAATGACGAACAGATAGAAAACTGTTATATAAAGCAGGCGACGCTGCCTTGATAAAAGAAAAATCTCTGTTACTCACCGCTCATCTGTTTATGAAAGGAAGTAAAAATCTCCTTTTGCCCAGCATTGTATGGTCTTGTCTAGACATTCCAGCTAACCACTCTACGTTCAGCCTTTTTTGAGAGTGCAATAGCAAAAACCACAGGCACAGGGAGTGTGATTACAAGTATTTCTTAAGGAAATCTTTTTATTATTATAATATTACCTAACTGTGAAACCATAACCCCTTCACGCCTGATTTTATTTACTATCATATAAAAAAATCAATGTGTTTTTCTTCAAACTGATGCTAAAATAAATGGGGATTGTTAATTTGTCTCTAGCACACAAAATTAATATTAATTTAGGTATGATGCAGATTAGCGACGATAGGAGAGCAAGATTAAATAACAAAATATATTTATTCAGTTAAAAACCTCCTTTTTTTAAAAATTCAATTCGCGTCGACATGGTGACCCCGCGTAGCCTCCGCGTTGCAGAAGTATAACTAAGCTTAACTTTGCACTTTGTATTTTCTATTTAGATGCTCTTGCACTGCAGGGGGGAACCAAAATAGTTACCCGATTCATGTTTGCCCAGGCGTTGCAGAAGTGGTTGTGGTATGCACCAGACAGGGCAGGAGGGATTGGACGCCAGCACCGGGAAATGTGTCACTAAATGCTATTAAATTGTAATAAAAAAGCATTTATATGTGCTTTAAAGTCATCGGGTGTAGTCTTTTCTTGCCTACTCTAAAAGATTTTCATCACTTTTTCACATCCTGGCTGTAGATAAAGCAGGGTTTTTAGGCCTGGATATTCAGCTTATTACAGTTGAAATTGAATTAAAACCACCTTGATTCATAGTTGAGTAGAAATGTCCACTTTGTTTCAATATTCCTGATAATTGAATTACCATTGAAATTCTGTTGTTCTATGTTTAGAATTTCAGTGTTGTTTCAATATTAAAAAATGGTGCAACATAATGTAGAATCAACATCAGATTTCAATGTTGATTCAATGACTTATTGTTGGAAAAATAAATAATGGTGAAATATAGATTCAAGAACTGCTTGCTGTCTGGATTCTGCACTGAAGAGGTTTTTCTTTAGCACTAGCCTCCAGTTAGTAGCATGCCCTGTTTGCCAGCCAAACAGGGGGGAAAAAAACACATGAAACAGCCATGCAACATCAGATGCAAAAAGTATTCACAGTCAATGGGCATGTCCCAGGAGGCCTGGTTTAACATCACTTGTAAAAGGACCATATCCAAGAACTTTTTATGGAAATTAGACTTTTATCCCCCTATTTTTTTCACTTCCATAAAGTATACTATTGTTGTGGAATTCCAAAATTGATTTTGAACAAATTCAATTGCAACTGTACCCAATCAAATTGGACCAAATTCTAGTATATTTAATAGATGTACAATGAACTGGATCTTACTGTATATGCAGTGAGATTTGAATCAGATTGTCTGGCAAAGAAGAGATTCAACCCCTCTATTGTTTCCTAAATCAAATTATTGCGAGCAAAGCTTCTGTGCTATTATGTAAGTATTCAAACTATGAGGGCATTAAGGACTTAGCAATCATTAACTTTCGCTTGTGGGAAAGTAAACAACAATTTCAAATCGACTGCTCCAAGTCCAAACACTAATGGTTGATTTACAGTAGCAAGGCAAAACATTTAGTCATTGATAACCTTGGTTTGTTAATATTTACAGTCGCTATCTTTGTTTGCGTCCTTTGCAAACAGCCTGATTTTTCAGCCTTTCATTATTGACACAGAACTAACATATAAGCAGTAGAAATGCCATGCATAACTGAGTGAAGCTAACTGATGTTGCTTGTGGACTGCAGAGGAGGATCGTCAATCAATACCTGTATCGATACCAGCGTTGTGATTCAGCTGAGGGGGGGTGTCTTTCACTACTTGACGAGATGCTTTTCCTCAGGGTCAAATTGGTGACCTTTCTTTTTATGCATGCTTAATGGTTTGGCATTTTCTTGTTCCCTGCTTGTAAAGATTGAAAACCACTGCATTAGATCATTTGATGCTTGTGTGCAAAGAGATGTTTCTTCACAGCAGGTCAGCCGGTTACATTTAAATCTTTTCTGTCACAATGCCACTGACTGTTTCATTATTTAGTTCAAGTAGCTGGATCCTGTCCATGTGTGGCCTCATGTTCTTATAATTATTATATGTATGATGGAACATAATTGGTTTCTAAATCAAAATGAGCTTTTTGATTGTAAGTGTGACACAGGTTACACCACAAGAGGTTGTTACATTGCATCCTGTGTACTGGTAAATACCACCGCTCTTGTTTTAATTGCTTTGGAAGAGAACACCAGCACAATAACAGAAATGTAAATGGAGGCATTCTTGCATCTGACAAACAGGAACAACAATCATTAGGAAAACTGGAAGGCTGAATAACTTCAGAATATTAGGAATGAACATTTCTGATGAGCTCTCTCAACCTTCCAGACCAATGCCAGCAAAAATAAAAAATAGGAAAAGAAAGGACCATAAATGGTTTCAACATGATTGGTTTGGATGGGCAAATTTTAGAGGCCCACATCAAAAAAGCTGCACAGAGGAATGAATACAAACAATTATTCAGATGAGGATGAAATTATTAGCTGCCCTATGAAAACTTCTGCTTTTCCCAACTGCTGTTAAAAAGAGCAAGTAATTTTTACCACAGCTTTTCCAAACATCCTGGTTTTATTTTGGATCCTTATATTATTTAACTTTGCACACACAAACATTATTATTTCACAAAAGTGAAAAAACTACCAGGGTCAAAATGATTAGCCCCCTTTAGAACTGACCTTTTAGTTGAGCCGTAGCACAAACCACTGTTGGGTAATGATGTGCTTTAGCTTAGTAATGCTCAAAGCTTGTAAAATCAAGTTAAAACTTAAAGGAGTATCTTCCAATTAATGCACAGTATTAAAACTCCAGTCAAAGTTTGAGCTGTCAGTTAAGAAAGCAGCATGGCAAAAATGGAAGAAATCAGTTTAGACTTTAGAAAAAGAATTGTTGACGCTCACAAAGCAGGAGAAGAATACACACTTATCAGGGTTTTAAGTGTCAAGAACTGGAGCCAGAAGTATCATCAAGAAATTCAAAGAGAGCCACATAGTACAGAAGAAAACCTGGCAAAAGGAAGAGCAATATTTCAAAAGCTCTGGAAAAAAAAGTAGTGAGATGTGTGTAGTCTCAAAGAAGACAATCACTAGAGCCCTGCACTGGAATGGACTGCGAGGTTGCAGACTAAGAAAAACTGATTATGCTAACTGGAAGCATGTCCGTTGGTCAGATGGCACAGAGCTGTGGAGTATTATACCATGGAGATGCTTCAGTGCATCTGGATTTGGGAATCTCATTAAGATGGAAGGAATCATGAAGAAAGCAGTCAGCAGCAAAACTGGATCTTGGTCGTCGCTTTGTCTTCCAACATGGCAGTGACCCAAAATGTACGTGGCTCCTGGTGATCTCCAGAACCTTATTGACTAGCCTGCATAAAGCCCTGACTTGAAGAATCTGTGGGGTGAGCTGAAGACCAAGGTTCATGCTAACCTTGCAAGATACGCCCGTTTCCATGTTTCTCACTGGTGAATCCATCTTGCAAAGCTCCTGTCTGAAGTATGGGCCTGGTTAGAAAGTGACAGGACCAAATAGTGTAGCGGGGCAGTACTTTTGTGCGTGGCAGAGTCGTGACATAAGCAAGCAGCAACAAAAGGCTGGTGCAATAATGGCAGAAGACATTAGCATGGATGCTGCTAAAGCACCAGTTTTATCAGAACTTGACAATATTTCTTCGTTAAAAGAAGGACAAAGAAAAGCATTGAGTTGTTTTCTTTTCATGTACTGACATGTCTACAGTCGCTATGGTTCATGTTATGCAGTTCTCTATGGAGTTTACTCCTTCGGGGGCGCAGACGCAGCTTGGTAGCAACTACGTCACGTGTTTTGTTGCTCTGATTGGCCAGTAAAGATGTGACAGACAGAACGTTCATCCAATTACCCTCTGTTTTTTTTTTTTTTTTAAAGGCTCGGCCTTTCCCAAACGCCGCTATGAGTGGTTTACCAGATGGATGTTTGAAACAAATCCATCTGGTGTGCCAGGATAGGTCCATGGCAGAAGACCATCAAATCTGGAGATTGGCCAAAGAAGAACAGGCTAGGATTCCTCAGGAGATGCGTCTGAGACTTACAGCTACAACAAATGGCTGCAGGCTGTTATCCAGAAAAAAGCCATCGTGGCTAGAAGGTTGAGCTCCTTCGCCTCAAAGACGTTCTAGAGACAAATTTCTCATTAAAAAGCTAGTGTGGGTAATGTCAGAGATATGGGAGATAATTCTGCCCTTTCAAAAAGAGAGAGAACAAATGTTTGCTGATTTGTGTATTTGAAATTCATTTCTAAGATTTGAAGTAATGCAGCCTGCTTCTAAGAAACTTGATGTCCTGATTAATGATAAGTTTCCTCAAGGGAGCACAGGTACTGCTCTAAAGGATGGCATTTAAAAGGCCAAGCTTTAAGCCAGCAGCTGTCAAATGCTTGTATTATTGTTTTATCTTTTAAGCTGTTTATCTGCTCTGAATTAACACACAAGTGAAGCTCTATCAGTAGTTGACATTTTCCAGTTCCTACTGTAGCAGCATCACCCTTTAGCTTATCAGATGTTTGACTCATGACCGTTTCCTGAGTGATGACTTTAAGACGGCCAAGTGTGGTTAAAAATCATCCTTTGTGAGTTTTGTACCATAATAGCTGAATTCATCCGTCTGTCTATCCCTCTAGACTATACAAGAGTTCAGTCTTCCTCCTTCACCCACCTTTCTTCTCTCAAATCGCTCTGTTTCCATGGTTACCAGAGACTTTAAGAAGCAGGTAAAAGTTGAATATACACTCTGAGTCTCTTCACTGTTTGGATTCACCAGTTTGGAGTGCCAGGCGTAAAACCCTGGATTGTCTGCTGAAATGATCCTCGGGGTGCACACAGAGCACCCTTTCTAATGTGTTTTGCAGTTCACAACGATAACACAGTTAGGTTTGGTTTTTCTGTCGCTCTCCTTTGCCCTGCTTTTATTCAGCTGGCTTGTTTTGCGGGATAATAAAAAGGTTTCTTTTACAAGCACTGCAGCATTATATCAGATTAGTGTGGCCACGTTGTGTTTACAGGTGATTCACAAGCTGGCAGCGCAACAGCAGCTGCAAACAATAGACACGATTTGCATGAATGGATTGACTAGTATTGTAACCACATCAAAAGGTGTAAAGTCTCTGAGGATCAGTAATTATTAGTATTATCATTGTTTTTATGACAATCTGAAGTATCCCACTGCTGAAGGAAATAAAGAAAGGAAGATCTGACCCAGCTCACTGAGAAATGTTGCAGTGGAAAAATCTGCACGAAAAACTAGCTTACTTTTATTTTATTTCTTCTAATATGTAAATCATATCAAGTTCCATTCTTAAAACACACTTAAAAGGATCTACCTTCTTTGTTCATGCACTTTTTGAGGTATGGATAATATTTCCATGAGATTACCTTAAAAGATTCATTATTATCCGTCACTGAAATACCAGCAAAGCCTGCTAAATACTATCTTTATTCCATCTATTAACACTTTGCCCTTTCTTTCAGTCTATAATGAGTAATAAACCTTTAAGGATGTGGAGACAGTGACAAAGAGAAATAGTGAGAAGTTGTTAATGGTGAGATCAGAATGAAATCAAGTCTTTTTATTACACTTTTTCAAACAGTGCTCCTGTGATGATAATATTGAAAATGACATGATATGTGATACCATGCAATACAATACCATTCCACACTATTCCATATAATGAAACACATGATGAAATACATTATGATACAATATGATACATTGTGGTATGATACATTGTAATATAGTATGGTACACTATATCAGGGGTGTCAAACTCAAGGCCTGGGGGCAAAATCTGGTCCTTGGTACAGTTATCCCCAGACTGCAAGGTCCTATCATATTTTTATTATAACAGGCCCACTGGTATGAGTTCTGCAGATTTACTCCAGTACAAAAATGTAAGCAAAACCTTGTTGATTTAAAATATCCTTGTTAAGTCTTACAAACATGAGAAAGTGAAGAGTAAAAATAATTATATAAAAAAAATCCGGAAAATGAGAAAAGAAAATGATTTGTGTTTTTATTTCAGATTTTCAATTTTGCATTGCAGAATTCCAACTTAAACTTGTTATTTTGACTTATTGCTGTATATTTTGACCTTTAAGATTCATAATTTGGATTTTTTAACTAATAATTTTACCTTTTAGATTCACAGTTTTAAATAATAAGTCATGTTTTGACATTTAAAACTCCTAACCTTGACTTTTAATCCTGTATTTTGAACCATTATCCTGATGTGGCAGGTAGACAAAAAGTTAATTTCCAACCTTGTTATTTATATATGAATATAAATAAATAACAAATTAATAAATAACAAACAAATAGATAGACGGACGGACAGGCAGACAGACAGACAGAATGTTGTGTGGAAGAGTTTAGGAACAACAGCAGCTCAGCCACGAAGCTAAAGCATGGTCAACACCTGCCAGGTCTCCAAACCTCTGCTAATTCCAGTTGAAAAGTTTCTGAACTTCCACTGACGTTAATGTAAGCACAGAACATGCAGAGTTTCATGGAATGGCTTTCCACACCCGAGCAGCTGCATGCAAGTCCAGTGCCAAGTTTTGGAGAACACTACCTGTCTGACTGCATTGTGCCAACTGTGAGGTTTGGTGTAGAGGGGGTTTTTCTGGGTTAAGGCAAGGCCTCTTACCTCCAGTGAAGGGCAAACTCAAGGCTTCAGCATACCAAGAGATTTTGGATGATGCTATGCTTCAAATTTTGTGGGGAAGGCCCTTTTCTATTCCAAGATGAATGTGCCCAAGTGCACAAAGCAAGGACTATAAAGACAGGGGTTGATGAGTTCCGTGTGAGTTGCTCACATAGACCCCTGACCTCAACCCCATCAAGCACCTTTGGGATGAACCGGAACTGAGATTGTGAGCAAGACCTTCACTTCCAAATGCTCTACAGCACAACAAAGTCAGCCAAATAAAGGTTTACAAGAGTCTTGAGGCTTACTGATATTTTTTGTGTAGCTGAAAAAACAACTTCAGATAGAGAGCGTGTGATATTACACAGTGTGATTGACTGCACAATGGTGTGATGACATAGTGGATGTGATTGGCTGTGTCAGAGTTTATGGAAGTGTTTTTTACAGCTGTGTTGGAGATTGTCTGCCGCTTTTTCCTTTTTAAACTTTCCTTCATGCATCACCACTTAAGAGACTGAAGATTAGATCTTGTGTATTTCACAGTTTGACTGGTTGGCAGAGCCATCAACGTCACTAAACTCTGCCATTTCGGTATTGCAGAAATCCCTTCCTGCACCCATCTGCAGTTTTCCTCATCATCTGCAAACAACCTCCAGAGATGCATCAGACCTGCATGCTATGTTTCCTTTTGTTGTACTGAAATGATTATTGCTGTCCAGACCTCTAACAGTTATACCAATTGTTCACACATTTTAGCCACTGAGGCTCCTCAATAGGCTTCTTTCTTCAGCTATGATTAAGTTTGTGTCTGAACTATTAGATTTGAGTTTGATTCACTGGTTTTCAGCCAGAAGCTTCTTGTTATTGGCAAGTATCCTGTGATTTGACAGGACAGCAGTGTGGTATTGGAACAACTCTCCTTCAAGCAGCCTCTGAAATATGATTTGCTACATCACAGAGCAGCAGCCGGTATAATATTTTGACAGATTGCAGGGAGGTTTAAACAACAGTTGCTAATTCCCAAGAGGTGCAAAGGAAACACAACACCTGCAAGCATTGGGCCCCATGCGTTTCATTGTTTCTACTTTGTCTCTCTTTAGTAATACTTTAGTATTTTCTCACCTGTTGAGTCATTTATATGTTGTATTTTACACTATTTACTATGAGTATAGATTACTCTGATAGTGGGCATGGTGTTCTTTCATGCAAGTTTCTCCAATGCTAAGCTTTAAACATTACATTTTTTGTGCTTGCTCGTATGCTGAGTTGTATCCTCAATCTCAAGTCTCATATCTATCTTTTTCCATCTTGGGCTCATTTAAAATGCATGCAAATATTTTTTATTTCATCTCTTTTACAAGGAAGAGTTATTCTTCAATAGCCAAGGTGGATGGACTTACTAAGTCATCTCAATTTAATCCTGTTTATGAGGAAGTTTTAAAACAACAGTGGACTTACGGACTCTCAGTTAATGGCATAAACAACAGGAGAGTCAAGCCCAGACACAAGCAAGGCATTTACAATCAGATTATAAGCAAGGAGAGGCACATCTCAAAATAAATAATTCACTGCAGCATCCATATAAAATCCTCTCATGGCCTTCACAAACACACATTTCCCCTCTTGCAGATCCAAGCACACCGAGTGTTGGCAGAGTACAAGGTTGTGCTGATACAGACCAGATACCTTTGTCAACTCACCTCAGCAGGATGTAATGATATTGATGACAGCGAGTCATCATGCAGGACATGTATCACAGCAGGAAATGTCTGAGGTGAAACATGTCCCCTCTCTGCTCATCAATTCTTTAGCAACCTGCTGTCACCTCTCTCTTCGGGGTACAGCGGTGGATCTCCTACGCTTGCTCTTTTTTGCATCCGCACTATCCATCTCACAGTCATCGCAGTAAGGTGACTCAGAGTCAAAATAAATGAAATAACTCACACATGTGCCTCTGGATGTTATTGGAGAGGCCTTAAGGAACAGAAGACAACAGAGCTTGAAATGAATTTGTGAATGTTTTTATATTTTAGGTAATTAGGTAATAAAGGAGGAACAATTCTGAAGTGTAGTTACAGTATATGGACAAAAGTATTCAGCAACCTGCCCATTACACCAACAGGGACAGTTATGACATTGCATTCAGATGCATGGACTTTAACATGGTGTTGGGTGTCTTTTTGCAGCTATAACAGTATCCACTCCTTTTGAAAGGCTTTCGGTTTTCAGTGGGAATTTGTACACATTCATTCTGTAGAGCATTTCTGAGGTCAGGCACTGATGTTGAGCGAGAAGGCCTGGCATATGGTCTTTGTTCCAATTCACCCCAAAGGTGCTTGATGGGGCTGGGGTCTGGCTATGTGCAGGCCAGTCAGGCTCTTTCACACCAAACTTTAGCAGTGTCTTTATATTCCTTGCTCTGTGCACTGGGGCACAGTCATGTTGGAACAGAAAAGAGCCTTCCCCAAACTGTCGCCACAAAGCAACTGCACATATTGTCCTTCACTGGAGGTAAGGGGCCTAAACCAAACCTGAAAAACTGTGGTATTGTGTTGAAGGCGTCAGGCCTGCACAAAGATTTGGCTGGACCCCTGCCAAACCCAGAGAATGGGCCCCAGTAGTGATTTATTGATGATATCAATGCATGTGTGTTAAATCAGTAGCATTATTGTTAGTGTCCTGGCTAACAGTTACCTCTGAGTCTGATGTTAGAACTGTTTGTTTTTCCACTTTTAAACCCCTTTAAACCACTTTGTCCTGCCCATTTTTGCTACAGTTATTTGCCACTTTTCATCAGTTTTGAATATTTTTGCCCATTTTATCCTCTTTTCAACCATATTTGCCACATTTAACCATTTTTGACATGTTTTAACTCCTTCTCATCACTTTTTTCTATTTATATTATATTTTTGACACTTCAAACATAGTCCTGCCACTTTTAACAACTTTGCTTCTTCTAAAATACCATTTCACCACATTTTCCACCAATTTCTTCCACTTTTTAATCCTTTCCACCACATTTTCTGCCTAGTTTTTCAATTTTCATCCTCTTGCTTCTGTTGATGACTCTTTGGCACAATTTTTGCCAATTTTGACCACATATCACTATTTGTCAAGCCCATTTTACCATCTTAAACCACTTTTTTAACCACTTTTTGTCTGCTTTTGCCACTTTTAACCCATTTCTTCTACTTACAACACCACATTTCACCACCCCTTACAGCCCCATTTTTTCCACCTTTTTTCCAATTTGAATGCTGTTATTCAAAAAGTGTTTACATTAAATATGAAATATGGTCATCACAGCTTAACTTTACATTGGACAATTATTTTGCTGACCTCCCCCCTTTATCCCCTTATGAGTGGCTTTGAATGCAGCCACCACCACTTGCAAAGGCTGCAGTAGCCATAAACTGGCTGCAGTGTCCAGTAATGGGCCTTATCTCCTTGCTCTACTACCAAGATGTAAACAAACACAAAAACAGCAAGCCGTGTCAGGTTAAACTGGCATACAACTTAACTAGAGCAATGCATAACCTTAACCTACAGGGAGGGTCCTAGCACTGCTACTGTAAGCCACACTTGTTACCCATGATTGGGTATTGTGATTCCATATTTATCTTGCTGAGAATGTTTCCTGAGTGATTTCTTTCTGTAGGACTAGCTGAATTTTGTGTCAGTCAACTTGAAATTGCGTAGAAACATCCATTCTTTCAGTAGGGGCCGTGTCAGTGTCTATGTTTGGTCCACTGCAGTTGCAGGCTGAGTTTCAGCAGGTAACAAAGTGAACAAACTTGTGCTTTTGGTAAAGTACTGAGGCCAAAATGAAAGGTCTACGTCACGATCAAGACAAATGCAATATCTGCTGCTCATTTGATTTATTGAATAAAGGCTACAACAGGTGAGCAGTTACACTCCAGAAGAAAATTGTGGACCTACTGTTAAAAAAATGCTTTTATTGATAACAAGCAGTTGAATCCATTATTCCCACTCAAATTAACAAGCTACATGAAGTTAACTTGAGTTGCAAATTGCAAAGTTGAGTGGAATAAACTTCAGTAAATTGCTTGCTAAGAGTTTATGCATTTTTAAGTAGATCCACAGTTTTTTTGTAGTGTAGCTAATTAGCTATGTCGCCTGGATGTTGATGTTGAGAGTGCCTCTTCCTCCTCTGAAGGTTTTTTGGTTGTTTGTTCTACAGACTACGGGATGAGACAAGACATGTGTTCATGTTTGTCAGTAAGTTAAGGGCCAGGCTTTAGCAGGTGAGCTAGTGTGGGCTGTTGAAAGTCTGTTTCTCTTGAGTCTTGTAGCAGGATGCTGTTTGGTTCAGTGTGGCTGTCTGTTCTATCTGATACCTTAAAAAACGTTTTAAAAGCTTGATGCTTTATTTCTTTTTGGTTTGAAGTTAGGTTCTGCTTTGTTGTGCAGCGATGTCTACTGTAGTGTCACAGACAAAAGCTCCCTGGTTTGGCTTCAGTTGGAGGGGGGGCTTTTTTGTGTGAAGCTTGTATGTTCTCCCATTGAAATGAGTGGGTTTCTCTCTGTGTACTCCAGCTTCCTCCCAGCACATCTTGCCTAATGACATCTTGAATCGGCTCCAGCTAGAGCTGAATACGCTGTATAGATAATAGGTGGATAAGTGGTTTAGTATTTATTAGTCTCAGGAGAACAACAGTGTTATGACATGGTGAGTTTGCGTTATATACTCTGCACTGTATAAATTAAACTAAATTAGGATGGCTTATATTTGAGGCTTTAAAACAAACAAATGGGGAAAACAATTTGTTTGTACTATTGACGAGGGTAATGCTTTCTTAGGTTGGATGCTTGCTTCTATCAGGAAGCCTCTGTCTGGGTATAAAGTTTACTCTGTTATATGACATGCAGATGAAGCTGAGTGGAATAAAATAACACTGATGCAGTGTGTACAGTGAATACACAGCATGGACTGTAATGTGAATGTTATCAAGGATGATCCACCTCTGCTTCCTCTTACTTTGATTGGATGTGAGACATCAAGATTTTGAAATTCTTATATTTACAGTAATAATAATAACTTTATTTGTATAGCATTTTTAAAAACGTGCGTTTACAAAGTGCTTTGACATGTGCAGAAGCAAGCAGAAGAACAAGCAACAAACCCAAACTAAAGACAAGAAGACAGAATGTGACATGCAGACAACATCAGCAGAATCCAAACACTTACAGAAACTAAGCAAATATATGGATGAGATAATAATTCATCAACATCAATATACATAAAAACCTAGATGTCATGTGAAGCCATGCAACTAAGACATCACAGACATCAATCAGAGTGCAGACATGAAACTATACTACACAACTAAGACATCATGAACATCATCAGGATGCAGGCAAGACACAGACATCAAGTACCATAAAACGACAGGAACCCAGGCTATGCAGGAACCCAGCTACACAGGCTGAGACCAAGAGGACCAAAATTAAAAACGTGAGAAATTAAAAGAGAAACAAGGAGTAAAAACAAAACAGGAGATAAACGAGAAAAGGCAATAAAAATGTAAATAAGAAGGAAGAAACATATAGTAAAGCAAGGAAAAACAAGCTCTAAAACTGTAAAAGCAGTAAAAGTGAAAAATATTATGACAGAGGTAAACAAAAGGGATGCAATAAAACGAGAAAGACAGTAACGGTTAAAAACAGCCAAGGGGCAAGGAAATCAAATGAGGTTGACAGGGAGTAAAGGTGAGATTAAGATGAAATTAAACTAAAATAGGTAAGAATCTGTGAGAAGATAAAAACCAAATAAGAAGAAGACAACATCACATAAAAGCAAGTCTATAAAAATGAGTTTTAAGAAGTGATTTAGAAGAAGTCAATGATTCTGCATGCCTTATCTCCTCGGGCAGGTCGTTCCAAAGTTGAGGGGCTCTGATGGAGACGGCCCTGTCACCTTTAGATTTGAGTCTCGACTTTGGAACGACCAGGAAGCCCGCGCCCGAGGATCTAAGGCTGCGGGTTGGCTCATAGGGGGTTAAAAGTTCTTGTATATAGATTGGAACCAGACGCTTCAGAGCTTTAGAAGTATTTAATGAGATCTTAAAATCAATTCTAAAACTAACAGGAAGCCAGTGTAAAGATGCTAAAAGGGGGGTGATGTGATGTCGTCTGTTAAAACCAGTGCTTTCTATTTAAGCAAAAGAAAGAAGGTTAAGAAAAGTAGATGTGTACATGTGCATACAAAATCTATGGGTAGGACAAAAATTCCCCTTAGGGCTTGAAAAGGATCCCAACTAATACTATTATTAAAATTCTGTCACATATTTTAAAGAATGAAACCATTGATTATTTCTATATGCTGTAGTCTAGTTCATTTAAATTCTGCTGTGAGCTACAAAAACACCTATCCTCTGGAATCTTGGCTTAAAATAATAAAAAAGGTACAGTATACCAGATCTGGATTCATCATAAAAACAACACCAGTTTGCATGGGGATCAGGCATGCACAGCCCTTTTCAAGTCCAGCCACAAAATCTCTATTGGACTGAGGCCTGAGCTTTGACACAGCCACTCCAGAACATTCAACTTGTTGTCTTTAAACCATTTCTGTGTAGCTTTTACTGTATGCTTTGGGCCATTGTCTTGCTGGAAAATAAATGTGTCTCTCTTTGTCACTAAAGCTTTGGCTGGTGAAGAACCAGGGCAACAATTGTTGTATACAGAGTCTCCCATCCCAGCTGCTGAAGCTTTTAACTCCTTCAGAGTAGTCATAGGTGTCATGGTGGCCTCTCTCACTGGTCCCCTTGCATGGTCACTCAGTTTGTGAGGACGAGCTGATGTCGGCAGAGTCACACATGTGCCATAATCCTTCCATTTTCTTGATGATGGATTTAACTGAACTCTGGGGGATGTTCAGTGTCTTTGAAATTGTTTTGTATCCATCCCTTGACGTGTACTTTTCAATAACATTTTCTCTGAGTTGCTTGGACGTTTTTTGTCTTCATGGTGCAATGGTAGCCAGAAATACTAATTAACCAGTGACTGGACCTTCCAGACACAGGTGTCTGTACACTATAATCTCATTATATTATATTTATACTATAATTTAGACGCATTCACTGCACTCAGGTGATCTCTATTACACTAATTGTGAGGATATTAGCACCACAGGGCTGGAGCTCTATTGAATTTGGTTAGTAATTTCAAAGGGGACGAGTACTTATACAATTACTTATTTTACCTTACATATTTTAATTTAATTGACATTACTTTGTAGAAATCTGTTTGCACTTTGCCATTAAAGAGGGGTTTTTTTTGTAACTTTTTGTCAAGAAAGCCAAATTATATTGACCATGGTTGTTTTTTATAGGCGTGTGCATTAGCATTACAGTGCATTATAGTAGTCCATATGTTTATTATACATGATTTGAAACACCAGAGAAACAAGAGAGAGTAAAATTGGCTGAGTGCCAACAGCTTATAGAGTCATCAGAAAAGCCTGAACAGGTGAGCTGAATCTTCCTAACCACCTGACTCCGCCCACCAGCCTCCTACAGACAGAAGCCCACTTACAGAGGGTCGTCAAACCCTCATACACCAGGAAGAGGTCTGTGTGCAGCTGTAAAGGTTGATTCACTCCCAGAGAAACCAACCTGCTGTTGCTGTGTCGTCTGCTGCGTCTTAGGAAAACAGACCAAAAAGATGGTGTTTTTCTCTAATTTCAGCTGAAAAGTAAATACCGGCTGCACCTGCTATATGTTTTTTTATTGACGGTGCTGCCTCCCCACCTGCTCCTCGGCTTTGCTTACTTCACATGAGGAATGACATCTTAAAAAGGAAAAGACGTGAGTTAAAGTAAAAAATGTGATGGATTTTTTCTAGCTGTGCAGAGATTCAGCATTCAGATCATATTTGAATATGTTGTTTGGCCTCCTGTAGTTCTCTGTGGTAGGAAATGCTGTTCATGTTGTTGGATTACAACCTAATACAACTCACGTATTCTTTTATTTATTCAACCTAATTGTATCATTAGCTGTATTACTATCTGACAGGTTAAAAATTCAGAAACATTCCTCTCTCCCTCACTTGCTCTGTGTGTGTCTGCGCTCCCCCGCTGTGCTGCCGAGAGTCTCGCTGTTCAGCTGAACCTGCTGGTGAATTAGCAGCTCCACAGCCTGGCAGGTGCCTCATTAGAAATATATTAGAGGTGTTATCAGTAACCAAACACTCCCTGTTTAAAAGTCTATAGCTGTGTGTGTATGTGTGAGACAGTGAAAGCACAAGTGTGTTTTTTCCATGTGTGTGAGGGGTTTTAATTGGAGCAGAGTTAATTCAGCGCATCAGAAAGTAAATGCGTTGATTTATTTTTGGTATGAAGAGCCTCTCAGGCAGCTGTGTGCATGTTTGTGTGTTGTTTCTGTGTACTTATGAGATGTGATTTTTTTTAACAAGTGTCCTGAAAGTTTCCTGAGTCACTCAGTGATGCACCATGTTTTTTCATGTGGGTAATAATAGCTCAAATTATTCAGCTGAAGGGAAAAATTGTTCTGGTGTGTTTTGGGTGATATTTCCTGGTTGCTGCAGAGCCTGAAAGTCTGAAAAAAAAGCCTTCAATTTGACTTTTTTTAATTTAAAGACAGTAAAAGTCTTGAAAAGTCTTAATTTTATCTGTGAGACGTCTTACATTTTAGAAGGCACATTACCTAGGAAGTGTCTTGATCCAATCTTCCTTTTTAGCCTAAAACTTTTGATTTAAATCATTCTTTTTATGCACGTTTATTCATGTGACAGTTCACACTGATGGCAGCGGATTCCTATCATCATCTCCCAGCTCCCACAGCCAATCACAGTCTGTTTTTGTCAACACAGCGCTCCATCTAAACATAACATACTTCTCACAAATCCCTGCTTGCATTAATGCTGATGCACCACGCTGCTGCTGCCAGCAAAGCTTCACCTGCTCCACCCCAGCTTCCTCCTTTAAAGCATAAAGCTTGTTGCACCCTCATTTTTAGATTCATGCTACTGTTTTAATTGTTTTTAACTAATTTCATTGTATTTAATATGCATAATCATAAATGTATCCATCCATATGGGGGATTCTAGCTATACCCTCCCTGGAAAGTCAAAGCATGCTGCTTGACTAATCCAGGGAGCATCTTTAAAGCAGAGCCCTCTCTGCAAAGTAAGAGTGCAATGAAATGGTTAAATGTATGATGAGAGTGATACTGACTGAAATAGTTTTATGAAAACATGAGGAAATGTCTTTAACAACACAGACAGGACTCATTGTTGTTGAAGGCTGCCCCATAAAACAGCAGAAAAACATTAGTAGTACAGTACAGTAGCACCTCACAGCACCTTGATATTCAGTAAATTGATATTTAGGCCATAGTCGGTTATATTTTAAAGTATGATCTCTGATGTACTGCCATTAATAAGCAATTAATAAACACAATATATTAATAATCAAACGGCAAAAATACAACAAATCATCCCAAAAGTTATAAAACCAGTCACTGATGCAAGAGAGACTGATGGCACTGGTATGCTACACAGAAAAATCAGCAGCGTTAATTCAACAACTATACATTTAAATTTACAACTTTAAAAGTGTCTATATTGGCCCCAACTACGTATACTTAAAAGTTCACCTCTACAAGTGTTAAAAATGTAAACCCTGACAGAGTTGCATCAACTCTGTTGATAGTTGAAATTTCACACTTGTCAACAGTGGTCTGTGTTGATCTTACAAAACACTGGTGTGTCGTGTACCCAATCCAGTGTTCAATTTTTAACACTTATGAAGAATTGCTCACATAAACACTATAACAAAATCCCCAGTGTTAAATCAACACTGAGAGTGTTAAATCTAACACTAGAAAATTATGTTTTTGTGTACACTCTTTTGAGTGTTAATTCAACACTCAAACAACAAGTGTTGACCCCTTAATGCCTGTTGTCGCATATCTGATACATACGTTTATGATACCTCTATCTCATCAATATGCTCAATAAATTACTCAAAAAAAAAACAAACTTCTGAATACAATCTGATAAATTATAAAAATGCCCATAAGTGGATCAGTTACCAAAAACACCAAAAACAAAATGAATGAAATGAGATACTAAAATATATATTTGTTACATTTTATGAAAATTTGGATTTTTTTAAAATTTCAGTAGAAAGTTAAATGAACATTTCAGTTCCAAAAAATTAGAATTTTCTGGCTATTATTTGTGTTTTCATGCTTGAAGGGGTTAATGTTTTAACCTCTCAAAGTGTTGATTTTTCAAAGTGTACTTTTTTTAATAATTTTTTTTTTTTAAATATTGCGTTATTTCCTGTAAATCTGAGGCATTCTTAATTTCAGTTATTTACACAGTTAGAAGCACTTCACATTCTTGATTACTATAGATTTCCACCTCACATTACACAACTGTGGCAATGCGAGGTCTCTTATTTCAACCATGGAGCAATAAATTGACACGATGATGGATTTTGCCCTGAGTTAATAGCCTGCACTCTCTGTGTTATTGTAGACCTTCCATTACCACAGTCAGGAAGTGACCAACTTAGTTGATAACTTCACTCATGGTGTGGAAGTGTTTAATATCAAAAACAGCTGTACTTCACCAGAATCATGAGCAAAGGAATCCCAGCAGTGATCACTGTACAACAGGCAAAATCTAAACGAAATAAATCTAAATTAATCGCAAATTAGATTAAATCGCAATGTGGCCCTCTGCAATTTTCAAATCGCAGAAGGTGCAATATTTCTTTAACCTGAAATTTAAGCCAAAATACCAGTTTAAAACTGTTTTTAGAAGCAGAGATGATATGTATTGCATTTCATTCAAGTGCCAATTTTTAGAATATTCTACAAAAAAATCCTACTTTCTTCATTTTCATACATTTTTCTTACTGAATATGGCAATGACATAAAAATGATCAGTCCCTTCAATACAAGAATTTATATCCGATTTGCAATACAAATCAAAATCACCATAGATAACTTTTCAAAATGGTTTAGCCCTTGTTTAATCTAATATTGTGTTAGTTATCATTTTAAATGATTTACTGCTTGTGTTTGCTGGTAAATACGTAAGATGAGGAACTTCAGAAATAATTGCATATCAAATCGCAATCGCATTATTGGTCAATAATCACATCTAAACCTATAAAAATACATATTATAATAATTTAACATTGCACAAAGGCATGATGTGGTAGTGGGCTGGACTTAGAGCAATCGTATCTACAAAGTTGGAGTAACATTGAAGACATAAGCGCTATCAAATATCTTCTTGAGTGTTAAAATCAACACTGAAAAGTTTAACACTGAGAATTTAACACTCCAGTTTTAACTGTGCACAGCCAGAGTTTCTCCAATTTTTGAACTTGAAAGTGTTTCAATAAAAAATGTGTATTAAAAGTCATATTTATGAATATCAACAAGCCAATATTCTCATTATGGAGAAATCTTTAGATTCTAGCCTACTATTGAATGTTTGACATTATGTAAGATTAGCTCCAGATAGTCTTTTTGTTCTTATGTGTTATAACAGTAGGGTGTTTTCTCTGATGTACTTTGTGTTTTATATGGAACTATTTAGTTTAAAATGAACATGTGAAAAACTGCAAATTCAAGCTGACTAGACTGTGAGCTTTATCAGGGAAAAACCAATCTTCTATTATTAATCAATGGCCTTGGATTTCTAACTGAATTTCCACCACAAATTGTTTTACAAAGATTCACCAACATGCAGGGAATTCAGGGTTAGAAAATTTCCTGGAGGAGGACCCCGAGATCCCCCCTCTGGTTATCTATTAACCACTTTGATAGAATAAACCTTGTACTGCTGTGAAACACCAGCTGATGTCTAAAAACCTCAAGGTTACCAAAATGTTTGCTGAAGAATTTGAACAGTCCGTTCTGATTTTGGCAGGTCTTTTCTGACTAAAGCGTTGTTTCCTAATTAATAATTAGAATCAGCTCAGCACATTTGCTGAGATTTATGTTATGATATACAGTGCCAGATATGTTCAAATTTGGGTGTTAATTGACCAAAAAACCCATCTTTGTCCATGTGATGTTTCATAAACAATGCCTCAAATCAATGATTCAGACCTGGTCTGGTGTACCAAGAAATATCACACACCTTTCATTTTTGCAATGCAAAAAGTGATGTTTATTTTTCTCAATTCAAGTCTTTAAATGTCTTAAATTTGAGGATTAAAAGCGTTTATCAGTTTTTAAAGTGCTTTACCATTAACTAAAACATTTCGGCATGAATGATAACAGATAGACTTGAGCAGAAGCACTAAGTCCCTGAATTTCTTCCCACCACATGTTGATTTAGCGACCTCAGGATTTCAGATACCAGTGGGCAAAGGGGATAACACAGTGGTTTATTTAAGGATTATCTGCATTGTATTTGTGCAGCTTTTCACAAGCCACAAGAGTCAGAACAACTTCCACATGAGCTCATTTTCCAGCTGGAGCCATGCAGGATATAAGAGTGGTCAGAGAAGAAAATGATGTTTTACAGTTAACCATGTTGAGAACAAAAAAGTTAGAGATGATTCAGCTCTCCTGAGTTCTTCTGGAGAAGAGGAACTGACCACTTCTCCAACTGAAACCATGCAGGGTATATTTAGAATGGTTAGAACAGAAAGAGCTGTTTAAAGTTACTGTAACGCAAAGAAATAAAAATATAAGAGCAGTGATGATTCATCTCAGGAGAAGAAGAACTGTACACCCTAGTCACATCTGTGCTGTTTTGAAAGCCTTTGTCTGAACAGAGTTTCCATTTTTACACAGATAAGATGGTGTTTTTTTTGTTTGTTTGTTTTGTTTTTTTATCCCCAGGAGATGAACAGGCTCTCTGCTAATTTCAGATACAACAATGCCTTCCAGTATGGCAAGAAGTGGATGCTTTATGTTGGCTGGCTCCTAATCAGCAAAAGGAACTGCAGGGTAACCCTTGAACACAAGAACAGTGCATGAAAATGTCACTGATTGAGTGTTAAAGTAGAACTCACAGGGTAACTCATAACACAATATGATACGATACAACATGATACGATACTATACAATGCGATATGATACGATACGATACAATATGAAACCAAACAAAAAAATGCTATATGATATGATATGTTATAAATCACTACGATAAGAAACTATGATATGAATGAAAATGATATATGATACGATATGGAACCATGTGATATAACACGATATGATACGATACAAAACAAAAAGGTACGATATGATATGGGAAACAAAATATATGCTGGGATATACTATGAAACATTATAATAATTTATGCAGATTACATAAGGGCCAGTGTCAGACTGCAGTCATATCTGATCCATTGCTAACAGGAGATCCAGGCTGCTGTTATATGTATAGTTTGGCAGAGTTTGTAACGGTAAACCCTAATCCTTCTTGTTACTCCACAGCTGTGGGCAGCTACGTCCATCCAGCCTGGCTCTGTGTTAGGAAATCAGTCTCCTTTTACAGATCTGGGTCATTTGGCTCAATTCAATAATATGAGCCGGTTGACTAGCTCATTATAAACTCTTCATTTGGTACCAGTTTGTCCTCTGTAAAAATCAACAGAAATAGATGACAGGAAACTGGCTCTCAAACTGGGACCAGTTCCTGTGGTTATATTAAAGAGCAGTTTGAAAGATCAGACTTTTTTGTGATTGACAAATCATCTCATTCATTTACCCTGCAAGGTTTATTTGCTTAAATAGTAAAATCACATTTAAAGAATTTGTGTGGTGTAACAATAAGGAAAAAGCTGTTAAAGTGGTGCAGCTAGCCCCTTAGTTCAGTGCAAAACTCACCAAGACCCTTGTCTCTCTTCATCTGTTAATTATTTTCATATTACAAGACAATCATGCAATACAAAATCATTGTATTTGATTAACTGAGGACTATGAAATGCCCCAAAAATTTATGCCTGGGATCTTGCTCATGCCACCTTCATTCATGTTAAGAGTGCCACCATGAGGAGTCATGATGTGGGGATATTTTGTTCCGTCCCTACTCTTGTTCCACCCTTTTGGATGGTTTAGCTCTAACTCTCAGGGCCTTTTTAGGTCCTCTTCTCTCAGCATGATAGCATTATTACTACTATTAATATGTAACTTCCTGTTTTTCTTGGCACCGCGCGGAGTAATAATAACATATAAATCCCAAAGGTATTTGTTGAGAACTTCCAAATAAAACCCACAGCAGAGGCCAGTCAATAAATTCAGCCCACATGTACAGAAGAGTATAAATATGATCAACATTTAAACATTGTCTTCTCTTTACAGTGTTTGCTTCAGTAAACCCTCAAGTCTGATAGAATATGCTGTTGAAATACAAACAACTTTTTAAGTGCAACTTAAAGCCAAACAAAAAAGAAAGTGAGGGAGAACTTTATGCACATCGATTTTCTTAAGTGTCAAATTGAGGTGTTTCAGAGTGTTTACACTGTATAGTTTGAACAAGGCAGTTTTCTCTGTGTCATTATTAGCAGAACATTTTATGACAAAAATTGATTTGAAAGAAAGAAAAACATTTGCTTTGCTGTCCAATTTCTCTTTTGACTTGAAACAAGGTTTCAGTTATTTTGCTGTGTTTGTGCGTCGGGGTGAAAAAGAATCAGTCTTATGTGTTGAGGAGCAGAGACACACTCAGTGAAGTACAAAGTGTGGAAATTGACAGTGTTTAGTCTTTGGCTGCTGACAGAGTTAATTGGAGAAAAGCCGAGGTTTTGCAGGCTGCTTCCACAGACAGTGAGATCTAAATTAACCAAGACTTTCAGACAAACTGCAACATATTGCTGGGGCAGAAAATGTGTACATGGGGAAACATACACTGTGTCGGTGTTTGCAGACAAAGACGCGCGCATACATACTGGAAAAATGAAAGCTTTCCTGTTGAACTTAAAAGTACCACAAGGCAGAGGGCAAATTTACGGCACAGCTATGCTTTTTTAAGCTATATGTCCTGTAAACGATTGATGGCAGTTGTAAACAAATCATGAACTAAATGTTGCTGACTATACCTTAGATAATGTAAATCAACCAGCAGTTTTTCTTCAAATAGAAAAAAGTCTGTTGGTCTATTTGGAACGTGCTTGGCTAATCACACACATGCTGCCTTTTTAAAGCTGCTCTAGCCTGCTCCCTCTGCTAGCTGCTTTTTGCAACCCTCCTCCACCCCAGCTCCTCCTTTATTTCTCCATCTGCTCTGGGTTTTTCTACTTCTTTCCCTGCTTCAGGCATTCCTTGTATGCACAGGAAGACCAGGAATGTGCACCATGTACCTACCTGCCTATTTAACTACCTATCTACCTACCTATTTACCTACCTACTGACTGACCTACCATCTTTGTTTTCTGACCAACCAATCCATCCATCCATCCATGTTATAAATTTGCCATGAATTTTTCACTTCAAGTCTAAAAATTTGGTTATCCATCTTTAAGTGAACTCTTTGAAATCTTCCCACTGTAACACAAATGTATTAAGTAATATTTCACACATACCTCAGCATATCTTTTGATGCATTACTATTAGCTGCAATGAATCATTAATTGTCCTGCCAAGTGCTGAATTTCACTGGCATGAAAAGGCACTTTGATTTTCAAATAGAAAAAGTGTCTATGAAACATTTGGCATAGTTTTTGTGCTGCTTAGTTACAGCTTTTCACTTCACTTTGGTTAGTTATATTAGGTACAAAACTCAGTCACAGCCAATATAAGACACCCTTGGTTAACTACAGCCATTTGCTGTTTTTGCATAAATTGCTGTTGTGTACACATAGCCCAGGACCTTGTCCATTTGTACAGTAGGTGGGCATTTTTGAAAACTGGTGTTTTCTATACATTTGAGAGGTATCTGGCTGCAGCCCTCTAAGGGGGTGGCGGCCTCAATTGTGGGGCAGGAGATGATGTACTAGCCCTTGTTGGGGTTTTTTCTTTGATTTTATTTTATCCCCCTCCCCTTTACCCTAACCTTTAGAGTCTGGGTGCCTAACCCCCCTTGGGTTGTCCTCAGTTTGTGGTGTTATTTTTGATTTTATCCCTCTCCCCCTTACCCTAACCTTTAGAGTTTGTGTGCCTAACCCTAACCCTGTTTGGGTTTCCCTTAGTTTGTGGTGTGTTGAATTTAAATCTATCGCCCAAAGTCATTTTTTGTTCATAAAATCTTTCTGTTCTGAAAAGTAGCTGGTTACCGTAACCTCTGACAGCAAGCAGAAAATAAATGTTATTAAGTACGTCATTCTGGCTCCGGCTTTGGTAATGTACATCACTTCCTGCCCCATGGTCCAGGTCACCCCACTATAGAGGTCTGCAGCCAGATCCTCTTGATGTGTTTTGTTTTATACATCTGCAACATCAGCTGTTTTGGGCAAGATCTGGTTTGGGTTGGTGGGAAGACTTTGAAAATAGTCGTTGTAGACGAAAATATCTTTGATAGCGTAGCATTTGTGGATGGAATTACAGCAGTTACAGAAAAACATCCCAACCCAGACCCAGTTCACTGAGCACTAACAGTATTCCATGTCACCAAAAGGCCTTAGAAAAAAACTGACTCCTCTTTACATGCTGTGTTGCAGAGTGCCTCATCCTTTGGTTTGTTGCCATCTCTTTAGCACTTTTTGCTTTCACTTTATGTGTAACAGCTTCATGTGGGAGGATAAGGGTGAGAAAAAATCGCTTGGCAGAGCCTGCCAGGAATTTCACAACTTCATTGTCATCTGCTATGATGGATTTTAAGTGAGTCGGTGTTGAAGCAGGCTGACAATACAGGACTGACAGTTCTTTCCTTCACTCACACGTCATCATGAAGTTTTAATACACTTGACTGTTCCTGTTTGTGATATTCCATTAGTATTTTGCTCATCTCTGATTTGGGGTTTTTAGAGCTAAAATAGAAGGGCCCTGATGCCATATTTGCTAATACAATCTAAACTTGTCTTCCACTTGTCTCTCAGATATCCAGGTGTTTCTGAGATTTGAGCAGAAAATAACAAATAGCAGGTGCAAACTCCCAGTGATAATGTTAAAACAACAGTGAGGAAAAGAATTTGGCAGCAGTTTTTCTTTCTTCCTTTCATTTATCACACCCAACTACACACATACACACACCTTTTTCTTCCTCTGCCTCCAGGCTTCAGGCCATAATCATCTAGGGGATTTACAAGCAGTCACAAGGCTGCTCTGAGGTTGTGCTCAGACAAAAACATGACTTCAGATATTTTGGTCTCTCTTGTGCGGACGAGACGGTGAGTGTGTTTGACAGCAGCGATGTACTCGGTTGTCTGAGTTCCCCTGTCCTGTCCAAAAATTCATCGTCAAGACTGCACAAAAACAAGGAGGAGACACACTGTGCTCTGAGGTTGTATAATTAGTGACAGGAATAACATCACAGGGAACACACTCAAGGCAAGTGATTCAGGAGTGTAGAGCCAGCATATTCATAGGTTTTGTTTTTGCATATTATTGTGTATGCAATTTCTCCAGACGGCTTACTTATTGTATCATTTGCCTACCTGAATGGATGAGAATCTCAGATTGGTTCTAAATGAATCATTTTTTATGTTTATGCTCAATATTGAAATCAATTTCAATCGATTTTAATAGATATTAACAATAGAAGTTATATCATCCAAACCACTTCCATAGTTGGTGATGGGTTTGAGCTGGAGCCAGTTGGCTCAGTTTAAGTACCATAAAAGAAGTGGTTTGCTTTTTCATGCTGGAGAGGGCATTAAAACCATGCCATTACACCGCTGTAAACATTAGTATGCATCTCCATTCAGAGATGGCTGATCATGCTGTTTGACAAGTGTTGCTGCTGGTTTTTCAAACCTTCCTTGAGGCTCGAACCATACTGGTCCAACATACACTATAATGCCAAAAGTATTAAGATGTCACCTGTGCAAGAAGTCTAGTCATGAAATTTCCTCACTCCTAAATATTCCACAGTCAACTGTCAGTGGTATTATAACAAAGTGGAAGTGACTGGGAACAACAGCAACTCAGCCAAGAAGTGGTAGGCCACGTAAAATGATGGAGCGGGGTCAGCAGACACTGAGGTGCATAGTGCACAGAGGTTGCCAACTTTCTGCAGAGTCAATCGCTACAGACCTCCAAACTTCATGCTGTCTTCAGATTGTCTCAAGAACAGTGCATAGAGAGCTTCATGGAATGGGTTTCCATGGCCGAGCAGCTGCATCCAAGCCATACATCACCAAGTGCAATGCAAAGCATCGGATGCAGTGGTGTAAAACACGCCGTCACTGGACTCTAGAGCAGTGGAGACGCGTTCTCTGGAGTGACAAATCACGCTTCTCCATCTGGCAATCTAATGGACAAGTCTGGGTTTTGTGGTTGCCGGGAGAACGGTATTTGTCTGACTACATTGTGCCAAGTGTAAAGTTTGGTGGAGGGGGGATTATGGTGTGGGGTTGTTATGCAGGAGCTGGGCTTGGCCCCTTGAAAGGAATTCTGAATGCTTCAGCAAGAGGTTTTGGACAATTCCATGCTCCCAACTTTGTGGAAACAGTTTGGGGATGGCCCCTTCCCTAAATTTCCTAAACACACTGCTAAACCTTGTGGAAAGCCTTCCCTGAAGAGTTGAAGCTGGTATAGCTGCAAAGGGTGGACCGATGTCATATTAAACCTTATGAATTAAGTATGGGATGTCACTTACAGTAAGTTCATATGTGAGTCAAGGCAGGTGAGCGAATACTTTTGGCAATATAGTGTATCTGTGCTGCTGCTTGGCCATCAAATCCATGTCGTTTGCATTGTTGACTTGCCATCTTGTTTCAAGCTTAGTTTTTTACCCCTAATGGTGTTCCTCCGGGTACTTGATACATCCCAATCCCACTCCTAGCAACATGATAAACACACAGCCCCCACATTTAGCATGCACATCCTGACATATCAGCTGATATATCAGCAGTAAATATCAGCAAAAAAAATCATTTCTGCTGGTACCAACATTAAACTTTTTAAACCAATGTCTGCTGATATGGTTATCATGCTAGCAGGAGAATTGGGATTACTTTGTCAGTGCTGGCTCTAAAAATGACCTGACCAAGACATCAGTGCAAAGAGAGAGGGGTATTTTGGCTTCACTTTTGATAGGCAGGACATGAAGTTGTCCATCTTTATATATTTTCAACAAGACAAGACAGGGCGGACAGACAGAAGGACTTAAATACGGCAAATTACCAGAAAAACAACAGAAACTTCTGTCTTAAATCCATTGACCCTTAAACTCATGCATCATGTTGCTCCACCAGCACAGAATATCACTGTTGAGCTGCTCTGCTGCCAGTACAGCATCACATGTGAAAAGCACATGTAGAGAACCATTAGAGCCCTTAAACACACCATCGCCCACGCACACTTGCAGACACTCACTCACTTTCACCCTGTCAGCATTCGCTCCAGATGCGTCCTGACGGGTAAAGCATCCATTAACACATTAGTGTGTCTTAATCCATGTCAGTGCAGCTGCACACCTCAGGATGTTCTCCATACACACACCTTACTCAGCTTTTGGAGCAGCAGGTAGAGCTGAGCTTGTTGCACAGCAGCAGCACCATCAGGCCCAGCAGAGGCCTGGTGTTTGCTCATGATGACGTGAAGTCGATTCACAGAGGCATTAATGTGTTTACTGAGGAAAAGTCACTATTTTCCACCTGCTAAAGATCACTTTGCTCATCGGGGTGAGTTTGACAGTCTAATGTTAGGTTTTATGTCAATGACCCGGGATAATGTGCGAGCTCCTGCCCAGCACAAAAGCTATTCCAAGGTTTCTTAAGGTTCCCTCTTTACACCTCATTAGTTTTGCTATCGTCTGATTGGAGGAGATGAGCCTCTACTTTGCTTTTGACTTCAGTCCAGGGCTCATTACCCCTCTACTTTCGCTCTACGTCCATGCTTACCTTTTGTCCTGCCTCTTTCTCCCTCTTACATAAACCAGGCTCTCAAGAAATGCCAGTAATGGATTTATTAGGCTTGTCAATTATACGCTGCACAATCTGCTCGCTGCAAATACAGTCAAATAAAAAGAAAATATTAAAAAGAGACAGAAAAGAGCCGCCTTCATAATTTGGAGCTGTCAATGACGAGTGACACTGAATCTCTCAACATTTCAGATGAGCCAGGATCTCATCCGCCCACTCGCTCTCTGGCTCACATCATTTGAAACACAAATACAGAAATATACATATAAGCAGCCTTTCTTCCCTAATAAACACTCTCCACCCCCTCTATAATCTCTATCAGTCACTCAGAGGGAAAAATGGATACTCGGTGATCCTCCTTTACTGTACTCTCCATTATGTAAGTATGAAGGCTTTTATTGTTAGATACAAGTGCACATACAGTAATTTATAGATGTTTTTCTGCCTTGAATGCAGTTCAATGCCTTATTTTAAGAGGGAACAGTGCCCCAAACACACACACACACACTAGGATGTGTGCTATCACCTCTCTTGTTTATCCTCTACACTACTAGTATGTGTTGGAGCAGAAAGGAGATAGATTGAATTTGCAGGTGACTCTAGATTTGTCAGTCTGCTGTGGCACAATGAGACCAGCCATGATTGGGGCATCATTGACTCTAAGATGCAGAATCAACATCCCTAAAAATCGAGCATAAAGCATTAGTTCAGGAAGGTCACCAAGTCAAGTGCTGCTAAAACTGAGATACAGTATATTAAACTGCTCTTGCCTGGTTATGCTCTGCTATGCTCCTTCATTCTACTTCTGACTTAATGTCATTCTGTTGTCATTGATGCCTGCTCTGCTCAGGTGTTTTTGCTGCTTCTCTCCCCATCTTAGGCTTTCCTCATTGGGATAGGGAGAACAGGAACATGCACCGTCCCTGCTTAATGCTTTCCAAGTAGATGGCAAGGCTGAGATCAACAGCAGACTTGGACTCATGGATGGGGCAATGGGTTGGCTGAGCAAGACAGTGTGGCATTCCTAGTATGCCGTCTGTGCATTCCTACCCCTGATCCAGCTTTCCTCATACTGGGTGCCCAGGACCTGGTGGCTGGTCCAGACGCCTGGGGCGATGGCGTTCAGCAAAGAGGGGGCAGCTGGGAAGATAGCTGAAGAGATGGGGCATGGGCCTGGAGGATGACCATCAAGAGGCCAGAGCAGTACAGGACCACAGCTGATGGGACATATGCTTCAATACCTGACCTGAACTGACAAATATTGCCTTTCTCAATGATGAAACATTCTGACTTCAAACTCCTTTTTAATGTGTTTCTAGTGATTGATTGATGGTGTACTATTGTATTCCTGTACCTTGTTTTTGCTGATTACTTCTTATCTTTCTTTTCTCAGGGTTACCTTTTCTATTCTTGAGCACTTTTGTCAGATTTTCTATCTTGTCTTTTACTGTGATTTGTTTGGGTTAAAGGAGGCCAACTCACTCACTGTGAAACAAATGTACCAATGGGTACAAATAAAGTAACCTAACCTCATATTGTGCTTGTATTTCAGTTGTGTAATAATGTTTTTCAGATCAATTTTGTATGGAACTGCCTTGAAATTAATGTACTGAATTCTGAACTAACGGTATTCTCTCTTCTGCTTTGTCTTTCTCTGTCTCTCCAGGTGAGTCACTGCCTTGTGCTGAAACCTTCTCCTCTGAGGTGCTCTGGATTTTGTGAGTGATAGAAACCCACATATTCTTCATTTCTGCATTAGTGACAGCTTCAACTTATTCTCTTGCCTCAAACTTATTCATAAAGGCAAAAAAGTGTGAAGTTTATTTTTTCCCCTTTGCTCCTTTAAAAACTTTTTCAAACCAACTCCGTCCAATCCGTGCCAGAGAGTTTAAAGGTCTCGCAATCCTGGCAGGTTTTCTAGCCGAGAGCCGTCACAGATCCATTTTCACTCCAAGTGGGAGAGTCCATTTCACTTCTTTGAAGATGGGTTAACCAGGGGAGATCACCAAGCAATATTTTGACAGTGCACAGTTTGACATCTCGGCCGCAAATAAACCCTTGTAAGCCCTGAGAGGCCCCTCTCGCATTTCTCCTACTGCCAATGTTATCTGCCCAGGAGCAAGAAAAACTTGGAGCATCATTTTCTTCCTCTTTTCTTGTGTTTCCAATAACCTGTTGGCCTGCTCAGGAGTTAAACTTCTGCTCCAGCAGCTGTTGACTTGAAGGTGTAAACCAAAAAACTTGACCATCTAGTTGCCTTAACTTGACTTGCTGTGTAGGTCTTGGAAAAGGTGAAATACATAGGAGAAATTCTGCCTGAGGGCATTTGTTAATTTGTTGTGTCCAAATAACATACATTATATTTAGATTCTGGCTTACCAAAGAAAGATTTGAAAGGCTGCAGCATATTTGCCTTCTTCTTTAGGGACTGCTGCTGTAGGAGCCTCATGATCACTTACTGACGGTAGCACTTGAGCAGCGAACAGTAGGCTTCCTGCAGGCGATGTTTTATGTCTTTTCAACGTGCTCTACTCCCAGACACATCCCTGCAATCTATTTTCTGCCATTAGCTCTTCCTCTTCTTTAGCTCTATTCAGTTTTAGCTGGAGGCGGCACGTAAAAACTCATTAAACTTTGAATCAGGACAATGATGTAATCAGACACAAACTCATAAAAGCACTAATGCAAGAACATTTGTAAAGAGTGCCATCCGCTAACCTCAGCTCACTTTGGCTTATTTAGTGCACTTAATTAGATTTGATTATTTGATCTGTAAGAATTCTCACCGAAACATTTCTCGACCATTTCAATGGTCATTTATTTTAATGCGTTAATTATGAGGAAATGGCATGTTTGGCTTGTTAGTTAGCGGCTGGAACAGGCAAGAATCTCAGCTTAACCTCTAATTTGCAGTCCATTCCTTAGACTTTCTTCAGCAGCAGGTATTCAAATTAGCAATGTACATCTGGCTTGATTTGCATAAACATACTTAATAAATTAGGTGCTAAACCACATAAATTTTCACCTATTAAGTCTTTACAAACAGAAGGAATAATTGCATCCTGGTGTAAATGAAGCAATGTATCTGAGCAGTTTCCTCGCTCAGGGGATCTGTCAGCTCTGCTCTCTCTTGGCATCACTTTTCATTTTTAGGGCATTTTTGCACCAGAGTTCCAAACAGATACATTGCCACTTTTTATTTGGACATCTTTTTCTTTTAATCTGGGTTAAGTACATTCAGATCAAGTTACATCTGCAACAAAAAAACATTCTGCCTTCAGCACCTCTGAAATACCAAACAACTTCCTGTATTCTTTTGCTCTCACAGTACCAGTCCTAGATGAGGTCAGCCTGTTATTTATGATGAAAAATAAATAAATCCTTTGAATGAATACACGTTAATCCCTGCAGAATCACCTTTTATATTGATCTAAATCAATTAACCTTGTGGATATCTGGTACTTTAACACACCTTGAGATATGCACCTGGCAACAATGCTGAAAGATTGAAATATTTCCATTTTAAATTGCCCATGACCTTTCAAGTTGTTTACAGTCTAATTGCACGTTGCCAGGAAGCTTCATCCAAGAGGAAATAGTTCTTTGTCCACAGATTAAATATCTTATTAGCTAATTTAATATAACTAAATCAACAATAACTATGTAACTGAATTAAACATTGACATGAGTAACACTAACTCTCTAAGATGAAAGTTAGAGTTGAAATCTGAGTCTTTTGCCACCAAAAATGATCGAATGTAGATTCACTTTAACATTACCACCCATCTATTATCTACACAGCTTATCCTGTTACAGTGGGCTGGAGCCAATTCCAGCTAAGAGGTGGGTTGATTGCCAGTAATTCATAGGGCTGACATAAAGAGACAAACAAGCAGTCAGCCTCACGCCTACGGGCAATTTAGAGTCAACAATTAACCTAACAAGCATGTCTATGTAGTCTATGGAGTACATGCAAACTCCACACAGAAAGGTCCTCTCTGACCAGAAACTTTCTTGTTGTGAGGCACAGCGCTGACCCCTGTGTCCCTGTGCAGCCCCACATTGCAATCCTGGATTGTAATTTATATATCAGAATGGCATGAAACCAAAGTATCCCCAGGAATAGAGGTGTTCCGATCCTTCCAGTTTTGGAAATATGTCCAATGATGCTTAAAATTCAGGTACTGGTATCAGCGAGTACACAAGTTAATGCACTAATTTGATACAGTGTTGCTCAGCTTTATATTTAGCTTTGTCTAGCCATGCCTTATGTCAGCAAAAAAAACGTAAATCAATTCTTCTTTGCTGGCCAGAAAACACTGCATGCATCATCGTACCTGACAAGAAGTGATACAATTTATTAAAGGTTAAACTTTTGAATTATAAATCACATAAATCAAAGCCTCTTACTTGTTAGTCCTCTTTAAGCTAACCACTGTGCCGTCCAGTTGACACTATCCATGCCTTTGAATCCCTTATGGCAGTGTTTCTAGCAAGTCGCATGCATGTCGATCATTTATTACCACCAGCTTGAATGCTAACTGTCATAACTTTCCTTTTGTGAGGGTCTGTCAACCAACGGCAGGCTGTTCCGTCATCACATCATGCTGCATGAATAGAGCATAATAGAGAGAGAGAGAGAGAGCCTGTGATAGCCCCTGTGTTATTGTAATTTCATTATTTAGAAGTAAAACTCACAGTACTCAGCAAAAAAAACAACTTAAAGGATCACAGAGAGGCTGTGCATTATGATTCTATTTATTGAGCCATGTTCTGAGTCAATTTGCTGTTCTTCCACAGCACAGTCAGTCCAGAAAGTTTACCCTGGTGTCAGATCAGTACTATCAGCCAATGCTCTGGTGTCAAGGAGGGAACAAATTGTATTGGAACATCTCTAGTTCTGTATTGAAATTGCCAGTCTTAAAGATTTGTCTGTGCTTCAGGGGCAAGCCTCAAATCTGTTCAAGACTTACTAGAAAAACAGAAGTTTCAAATCGAGCATGTAAAAAGCCTTTGCTATACACCTAGGTGTGACTTTGGATTCTGCTTTGGAATTTGATCCACAATTAAACTCCATAGTGAGAGGCTGCTTCAGTCATTAACGCTCATCAGCCAAAGTGATGCCATTTTTAACTTTCCCAGACACTGAAAAGGTCATCCACGGTTTTATACCGTCGCCTTTAACGTGGTCAGTCAGTCCTCCCTGTCACAGCTGCAGTATGTGCAGGATGCTGCTGCCAGATTTTAAATGGGTACATGGAAATGGGAACACATTACCTGTATGCTTGCCTTCTACATCCTAATCAATGATGGGACCTACATCCTTACAAATATGTTCTTTAATCCTGTTTGCTTCATCATTCACATCATGTCTTTCTAACCAAAGCTAAACTCTCACGTTTCCTTCTCTGGATTCCTTCTTGCAGTATTTCACTCAGTGCTGTCGCTGATTATAACGTGGTGGTATCAAAACAAATCTGTTCACTTTCTGTTTATTTTCTAGCTTTACAATTGCTGCATTGGGGAATTTGACTCTCAACATCACACTCTTATTATTTTGTTCTGGTCAGGGGGATGAAATAGTGTTTGGCCCTGGCTGTTGTCCGACAAATCTCCAACGCAGCCTGCTGTCCTGTTTATCCGCCAGTAATGACTCCAAGGCTCTCTGAGCACATAATACCTCTTGTTTTTATCTCTTTCCATAGAAGTTGTTCAATTATGGAACAATCTGAAGAATTCAAACATCCTGAAAGCCTGAATATGTATATAATGACCACAGCAGAGAGACACACTCGCTCACCAACAGACACATTAGCATACACACTCATCTGTGCATCGTGTTCAACATTGTCAAAGCTCATATCAAAAAAAAAGACTACACAATGATAAAATAATTTATTTCTGTAAATTACTGTAAAAAAGCAAGTGTGTTATTGACAAAAAAAATTACTTTCGGATGTTTTACTTATGGATGTACTTAAAGAGGATGAGAAATAGTTTGATTGTACTGATGCAGCTCTTTATATTTTCTGTCTGTTGTAAACAGTTTTAAAGTACTTTCATAATCATCTAAATGCTTTTATTATGGCTGTAATTGTAGCCAGAGTGCATACTGTAGTAGTTAAAGATGTGGTAGACTATTAAAATGAACAGTTTGATTTGATGAGCATTAAAAAGTCCAGTTTGTGTCAGAGTTAGACAAGACAAACTGTGTTATCATTGATAGCCTATTCAGTACAAGAAGAATTAGTTTAGACATTTCTGGCTAGACCTGAGTTGCTTTGCCATTATGACTTTCAGTCATATAGGACATATTTCCACTCATGTTTTTTTTTCCAAAATTAAAAAAAGTGTAAAATCTCCCCTCGTCTCATTCTTGTGGGCCCAGATTTTGAGTCAGTCATCTCTTATCCCACTTTAGCAGTCTGTGTTGTTAAAAAAACTGGCTCTAAGCAAGAGACAAAGAAGGGGATCACACATGAAAAATTTAGAGGAAGTTGATTTATTACAAAATACTAACTTAATACTGATATCATCACCTTCTGCTGTCGGTGTGCAAATGCATATGAGAATGGATGAACACGGCATGCAGTGTGAGAGTGCTTTGAGAGGTCAGAAAAGCGCTGTAGAAGCACAAGTCATGTTGCTCTATTGCATCTCAGACTTAATAGCTTTTAGCACACAATAAGCGGTCACAGCACCATGAACAAATCCGTTCCTGGATCAACATACTTCCAAATGAAATGATTTCAAATATAAAACTGAAGTGTTGACTCTAAAGAAAAAGAAAGAAAGGCTCACCTACAATGTCTAAGTGTGAGGTAGTAGTGGTACAAGGGATCAAGGTTGAGCTATGACCTGTATGAAACAACCTCCAACAATATGGAATATGTTAACGGAAGATTGATGGAGAATTTATCAGTTGACAAAAAATCTGCAGTTAAATACAGACACCAAGGAAATCTAGAAATGTGAAGACTTTATGCTCTTCTTTATTACATTGCAAAGTGAGTTTTACCTCCATTTCAGAATCAGAATCCAGATACAGATACAAGGAATGTATACTGGTGAATAGGTTATAGTGCAGTTTTCTAAAGGATATAGCACACACAGTGTGCAGTTGTACACAGAAGAGATAAGTCTAAAATGTGACACACAAGTCTGCTTAAGCATGTATTATTCAGTTCATTTTAAGGTTCACTGGGAGTCTGTGGGGGGAGGGCTGGAGTACTGTTCATGATGCTGACAGCAGAGGGGAAGAAACCGTTCCATGTCCACGGTGAGAGGGTGTGGACCGAGTTTTCCTTGCACGCCTCAGAGTCCTGGAAGCATACAGGAGAGGTGGTGGGTTTCAGCTAATCACTGCAGCCTGTTTCTGCAGACTGTGATGTATGAAGTAAGGATGGACTAGATTTTGGCGGTGTAGCTGTGCATCATTATCGTCTTTGTCAGGTTTAATTTGGCAGGTCAGAGTGCTTCCCATCAGTTTATACTGTTACTAGATTACAAAAGAGGTCCATAACACAATCCCTCATAGTGACCGTGAGGTCTTTTTGAGAGCTCTATTTGCGTAAAACGTGCTTTTATCTTGGAAATATCACCAAGAAAGCATTATAATAATTTGAGGGTATACTGTCCAAGTATTGGCGCTTAAAACAGCATCCATGCAAAGATAGTTTCTCTCTCCCACTGTTGTCAAAGCTGATCAGAAGTCCTACCCTTTCTTGGTTTTTATTGGTAGGTGAAGGAGAAGATAAGATTGCAATGTGGTTTGTGTTCTCAAAGTTCATTTTCTTTATCAACTGAGAGCACTGTGCACACAGCAAGGACATCAGCAAAAGTTAAAGACTTCTTGTCTGAGCGCAGAAAATGCAGAAATATTTGGAACCAGGAGATTTGTGATCCATTGCACCACCATCTGACAGGGTTATTAACATCTTGACAGAGAGATAGTGAAAATGAGCTGTAAAGTCTTTACATACTGGCAATTTAAAACCAGAGTCATACACATGCTCATTATTCCAAGACATTTATACACAAACTGTGCCATGCAACTCTTGTAGCATTTATATTTTCAGCTCTTCTTCCCACCATTCCTCCCTTTTGTGTCCTAAACTTAGTTTTAGAATGGTGCTGAGCTGAACTCAAGCAACCTCCCATCACCCCAGTTTACCCTCCAGTCCTCCATCGGGACATTAACAAGGCACCTTCCAGTATCCTCTTCCTCCTTGTCATAAGCACTCAGGCTCTCTCACAAATTTGGAAAAGTAAGCTTGCACACGCACACATATGCAGACTCATGCACAGACTCTCTCCCAGCTGTCTCTGCTAAAACATTAACCATCCAGACTTTTGATCATGCACAGTCAGCCTGACTACAGAAATAGTAACACATGAACCCTCAGCAGAAGTGAAACTGTGGGTCCCATCTCAGTGGGATTTGATTGGATCACACAACGGGCGAACCCTCCCACCACTAAAAAAGGCAGGGCCACAGTGAACCACATTCATCTGGTCTACATTAGCGCTGTATTACTCATCTGGGATACATGTCTGCCCCTGCAATGGAGACCACCCTTTTTATTTATGGACTACTTTTTTGGCTGATCATAAAAGAACAAAGAAAGGAAGATTGAATGAGGATAATTGCCAGCCATGCAGTCAAATTAAACTTGTCATAAAAGAATATTTCTTATTTCAGGAAACATAGAAATCAGTCTTTTTGAGCTTCTATGATGTGCTATTTACAGCCCACTGTTCTTGCTTAATCGTCATATGATTTGATTTGAATGCTCGAGTAGGCTTGTGTGTATTCATACGTGTATGGGGAAATTTGTAACGCTGTTTGGCCTCTTTCTCCTCAGCTGATAAATTCTGACCAGTGACAGAGCAGCTTTCATGTAGCTCCTCTTGTTGCATTAAAGATCACCTATGGGCTGGGCTGATTTAAACAGGCCAGTGAACAAATACTGTGCCCAAAAGTCAACAAACAACTCAAGAGCAGACCCACACTTCTCTTTGTGTTTTATGAACACAAAATATAATCACACAAACACTCTGAAAAGCTGTCAAATCTCATCAGCCTCTGCGCTAGATCCCCCTTTCTTCCTTTTCTCCTTTTACTGAGGGTTGTGTCACATTTCAGGGGGTGTAAACAACCTCCAAACTGGCCTAGCCTCCGTTCACAGGCCCCCCAGGAGCTGTCACATCCCTTTAGACGCCACATTAGATCAGAAACACAAACAGGCAAACACTTCACAAACCCTGTGCAACCTCAGGTTATTGGAAAGAGCTAAGCCCATGGAGCAGTTGGGAGGCTCTACCAAAAGCAGAGAGAAACGCATCAAATAAAGCCGAATCTGTGACGGGATAGGCAAACACCAGGCGCCAGTTGCACATAAAAAAAATGATCTTGAAGTCACCATTGTAATTTGGCTTTTTGTGTGTCAGAGCTGTTGGAAAAAGCAATAAATCCAAGTCGTCTGCAGTCCAAACTTAAAAGGGACTCAAATTCATTGAGTTTTAATGAAATGTAAATTTAACTTAAGAGTTGAGTAAGCTCATATGTCAATGTGCAAATTAAAGTCAGCTCATTAAGTGTAGTGGTCTACACTGAATCAGCATGTTAATCAGGAGAGATTGTGATACTTTCACGCGTTATATTAACTCACACTGAGCCATTTCATTCCTCTCTGCTCATGCTTCTGCGAGCGTGTACACTCTGATTGAATCCCAGTTATTTTGAGCCCATAGGCAAGAGGCTGACGTTAGCATGTTCTCTAAAAGGTTTACTTGGGAATGGAGGGCTTGCATTTGTGTACAATGGGAGGTGATTCATCACTCTTAGTCACATGACTTGTGCAGAGTCTCAAAGGGCACAAAGAGCTTAGAACAGTAGCACTACCATTGACCACTATGTGGAGCTTCAGAACTGGAAATCTTAGTTTTACATCTCTTCAAAAAAATACAGAAATAAAACTGAGATACTGATTTAACCATATAAAGGGCACTTATTGGAATATGTTGAAATTCAAAATTTAAGCCCTGGAATTTTGTTGGTGGACATTTCATGATTTTTTTACTTATGGATCTTTTTGAAATAGATTTTACATTATCATGGCAAAAATCACAGTAAAAAAGTGACCATATATGGCTTGCTCATTTATGGAGAAAAAAAGAAGTTTTCCATACATGTATGACTACAGAAATGTTTATAATGGAAAATAAACCCATGTAAAGTCAAATAACACTGGTGTAGGGCCAAAACCTTGTATCTCCATTTTTCCAGATTTTAATCTTTTTTCATTTTAGCAGTTATGGGATTCGTAATGAAAAGGAAAATAATTTATTGTCACTTAAGTAGAATAGAACTGTTGTACTGCAACTAAACTGGCATAGAGTTAACTTTATACAACATGCATTTGCTTTATAATTCACAGGAAAACCTAAAAAAAAAAAATCAAAAATTTTGAATGTCTACACAATTCAAGCAGAAATAAGTTTCATAGTGAAAATAAAACTTACATAAACCACATCAGTATAATAAATACTGTTATAATGTTATAAAAATGGCCATAAATCACACCAACATGCCAACATCTTGAACACTATAGAGCATTATATATATATATATATATATATATATATATATAATTTGAGCCGGCTCACTGGATAACAATAATAATTATATTTTAGCATTAAAAATATCATTTGGGTTAAAGAACTTGACCAAAGTGAACTGGTTCCTTAAACGATAAGGGGTTCGAAGTATGTTTTTGTCACTTTGGACCCTTAATAGCACTATTAAAAAAAAAAAAAATGAAGTTCAGGCCACATCTGAGTATATGTTCAGTAGTCGGGGATCCTTCCCCTGACAACGCTGTTGAATGAAAGTGTGCATTTTTGATGTTTGTGACAATAAAGCTACCTTTTAGAGAGTAAATGGCAAGACATTTCTATTAAACTAAGCTGTCACTAGGGTCAGTGTTCTGGGACAGTTATTTTAGTTAAAAGAGAGTCATATTTTGATCAAGTTCATAGAAAATTAGGAGAAGTCTCATGTTGCTGCTGTCTATTGTAACCTATGGAGACGTTAGCATGTCCGATAGCATCATTGCGTTACTTGCTCCCCCTCAGTTTTCTTTGTTAGAAGTACATCCCAGGCCTTATCAGGCAGTGCATCCAGTTGAACAACTTTCCTCCATCTAAAACAAAAGAAAATGACTAAAGTATAGAGCCAGCAACTGGGATTGTCAGTTTTTTCGATACTGCACAGCAGTAGGAAGCCCCCTTGCCTGCCAAGAGTATGTGATCCAGCTATGAATAAGAGAGATAGTCCTAAACAGAAGACATACTGCCCAGAAAACAGAGGGGAGATGAGAAAGTGAGTTCAGTGTATGTGAACGTAGCTCTGTTTCTGTATATCTGAGGTTAACCTCAAGCTAGGTTACACAGAGCCAGCAACAACAGAGTTCAGAAAGCCACAGCACAGTGTTTGCAGCCAACACAAACGTGGACATATCTGCTTTCTTGGAGCATTATAGGGCATGGGATTTGAGTCATGACACGTGGCAGGCCAGCAGAGCAGTTAGAGCAACTGTTCTGTTTCTGAAAGGTCACAGATTTGAGCCACAGCCACACACGAACACACAATGTGGCACCCTGCCCACTCACCAAGCCACACACCTACCTGTTAGAGTTTGATTCAGCTCACCTAAGCTTTACACAGTGGCTTTACAAACTTGTAACCTCAAAGATTTCCAGCTGCACAGCATTTATGTAAAGGTTTTTATAGGGGAAAAAGTGCAGATTTGCTGTAAGTGTTCAAATAATTGGATTTTGCTGGAAGAGTGCACATTGAAACACACGCGAAACTCCTATTGGGCCACCCTACAGGTGCTGAGCATTTCTGATAAACAGACTAGATATGTGGTTATATTCTGTTGCATTCCTACGCTAAGTTTTGGTGTTTTTGACTTTGTATCATTGATATATTTGCAGCACGTCTGCTGTTAATCAATGTTTCAGGTATTTTGCAGCATGTTTCCATGGTTGGGTTGGTTTTATACTTTAAAAGATTTAAATTTACATGGCTTCTGAACTTTTTATTTTCTTAACATAAATCTTCTGGACTTTTAAAGCATGTTTGCATTTATTGGCCACCATGCTTTTGGAATCCTACATTATAGTGTCATCTGCATAGAGAGTAAAGTCTAACTACAGTTCTAGCTCTTTTAGACCATTGAATACCACTACAGTCTTTGTCCCATTACGTAAGCACAGCTAGAGTATCCCAGTAGTCATTAGGGGCTGACTGTTCTTGATTGGGGTTCTTGAATTCAGGTCTTTCAATTAGACCAATTGCCACGAGTGTATGAAGTCAAGCACCTAGCCATGCAGTCTTCATTTGCAAACATTTGTGGTACAAAATGGATCATTCTTGAGAGCTCAGTGACTTCAAGTGTGGTACTGTGATAGATTATTAAAAAGTCAAACAACAGCAACTTAGCCGTGCAGTGGAAGACTATGTAAAATCACGGAACGGGGTCAACGACTGCTAAGGTGCATGCTACGTAAAGTTGCCACCACTCTGCTGATTTCATAGCTGTAGAGTTTTGAGCTTCCACTGACGTTAATGTGAGCTAAAAACCGTGGCTGTGGAGCAGTGAAAATGTGTTCTTTGGAGTGACAGATCACGCTTCTGTTTGTCAGATGTTTGGAGAACAGTGTTAATTTTTACAGCTATTTTTAATTTTAGTCTCAGTCTTAGTCTTTAGATTAAGTGCATTTTAGTTTTAGTCACATTTTAGTCATTTCTACCCTTTAAAGTTTTAGTCACGTTGCGTTGACGAAAACTCAAAAACATTTTAGTCTAGTTTAAGTCCATAAAAATCCCTTACAATTTAGTTTTAACTTTTAGTCCAAGCAATTATTTTCTGGTGTAAATCTACTGCCAAATTGTGGTAGTGTGTTCTAAGCATCCTGCCAAACCTGGGGTCCTTGCTCTCCACAGCTGAGAGGCAGAGGAGATACAGATGCATTGTTTTTTTGTTTTTTTTTTACAGATTTACCCAGTATGTAGAAATATCACAGATTTTGAATGTCTGATGAAAACTAAATTACATTAAGTCTAGTTTTAGCCATCTTGAGGAAAACTAAACTTAGTTTTAGTCCGTTTTAGTCATCAAAGATCTATTTTTGGCTAGTCTTAGTCTAGTCTCTCTCATGGCAAAAAGGCTGTCGACGAATACTTTTATTCATGGTTTTATTTGACGAAATTAACACTGTTGAAGAACGTTACGTGCCTTACCGCATTGTGCCAACTGTAAAGTTTAGTGGAGAAAGGTTATAGTATGGGGTTGTTTCCCAGGGTTTGGGCTGGGCCTCTTATGATGGGGAATTTTGAAGGCTGTCCGTCATTTTGACGGGCTGGAATGATGAAGATGAGCCTGCATTTCAGCGCACACACGCAGACAGATGCATAGGCCTTTTCCATTTTGCACACATGGACTATCAAGGAGGTTATTTAATCTATTAAAAATCTTGTAGCCAGTGGGCTCTCTCACTGACCTCAGCATCGTAGATTGATAAAAGCGTGCCAGTTTCCGTGCTGACAGCGCACAAAGAGGCTGCTGCAGCCTGCAGGTGTTTCAGTACACTGGTCGGCATTCAGAGTGTTGAGGCCTTTGCACAATGAGCCCGTTTCATGTTGTTCAAATCATGTCTGCACACTGATGCTGAAATTGTCGCTTTATTTCCTGTTTTTCGTAACAGGTTCGATTTTATGCGAAATTTCGTATAGTGTCCAAGGTGACCAATGATTCAAAACAGTTCCCGCTGCCTCCACCTCGCTTGCTCACCACTGAAACCTCACTTTAAACACCAGAGTTTGCTCATTTATCATGTGGATATCAGTCATGGAAATATAACAAAGAGATGGGTGAATGATGATTCAGATCAGCGCCTGTTGGTTTATTCTCTCTTGCTCGCTCACCCCCACCCGACCCTCCTCGCGCTCTCTCTCTCTCTCTCTGAAACCTCACTTTAACACCGTAGTTTCCATGTTATCAGTCATATAAATATAACAGATAAAGGCATACGTTTGTAGTCTACTCACAGGTCAGAACAGAGACAGAATTAAAAAAATTGTTCTCCATCTCTCCAACTCGTCTCAGTGCTATGACGCATGAGCGTGTGCTGTATGAAGCTCTCTGTCAGGATGGATCCAGCAGGATTTTAAAGGAGTGACGGACAACAAAGAAATCCAGTGTAACCTCTGGTTTGTCCTTATGTGCAAACAACATGTAATATCAACTACTGGTTGTAATCACACACCCAAGCATCCACTCTTTCATTAAAAACAGACGTCATACCTACGCCATGGACGCGACGCAGAAGCATAAATCAGGCTTTAGGTGTGGAAGAGCTTGACTGGCGTGCACAGCGCTCTGACCTCAAGCCCATAGGCACAAATTCCAACAGAGGCACTCCAAATGTTGTGGAAAGCCTTTTACTATCCCTTACTAAAGCATCATTTTTAATGTTATCTATTCCACTAACAGGTCTGATCTCTAGATGTATTTTTTTAAATATGGTAGCTATGGTGAAGCATTGAGGGTAAAAGATTAGATCTATTCCTTGCAGTGAATTTCAGTGTATCTTAAAAATGAAGCACATGGCAGTGTGGTTTAAGCCTCTGTTTTTATTCTGATGGTTTTTATGAAAAAGAGCAAGCTGCTTCATATTTTTGGATATGAAATATTTGCGATTTATTATCTTTGGATATAAAATCTTCGTGAAATAGGCCAGAGAGGGGTCTGGAGCCTATTTCTCCTCTTGTTTATTTTTCCACAAAGGTCTTCACATGTGTCCCGGATGACTTACTGGAGTTAAAAAATAGAGCCCTGTTTGGTGGATGTTTAAAAAAATGGATTCAGATTGGAGGAGGAGGGAGCTGTGGTTTTGGAGGGTCTCGGCTTTGTTGCAGTTAAGTACAGGCTTGAGAAACACCACAAAACGAGTGCTCGGCCTCTCTGTGAGATCATTACGGAGGCCCACTGGCTCAACAACACATTAATGAGAAACACAAGTGCACTTTTACACACTGGCACAAACAATTTTGTAGATTGTTTTGCTCTTTTCACATGAGTAGACCTTTAAAAAGTCTTTGGGAATGGATTTTATGATAAAAAGAAGAGAATTGGCAGAGCCTTGTTTGGTTTGCAGGAGTAGATCTTGTAACTTCTGGCTTCTCTTGGTGTTTTGATGTGGTTTCACTCTATAATTTCAGTGTCTGCCTCTTCTATGAGCCCTTATTGCTCTGATGTCCTATAAAACTCACACTCAGACTCTCAAAATTTGACTTTAATTACCCTCCTCTGCCACATACTTACCCCCTTCTCATGTGAATTTTCATTCTTAGGATAAATGAGACATCTGTTAAGTGGTCTAAATTTCACCCTAGAAGCTGTGCTGTTTCCCTGTTTCTCTTGTACAGACCTGAGATCAAACACAGCACTGATATGAGTTTGACCTGAAGGGGGCAGAGACTCTCTCGGGAGGATTTACGGTGGCCCGAGTTCGAGCCAATAAACACTCCATTCAAACGGAGCGGTGACACTGAACAGGCTGATGCTTGTGTGAGCGCTTTGGTGTGTGCGCGTCGGGGCTCTTCGCTGCGTGAGCTCCATTTTGCCAGGTCCAAAGTATCCTCTGACAGTTCAAGATCAGAGAAGCCAGAAATTGGCACTTGTGAGCACCGTTTAGCAGGCTTTGATGTAAAGTAATAGCCGAGGTTACGGAAAGTGTTGCGGCTGGAAAGAAATGATCGAAAAGTCAAACAATTGTCCTCGACTATAACAGTTAAAGGGTGTGAGAGCTCCTACATGGGCTTCTCTATTGATTTTTATCTTTGTGCAGTATCATGAATCATCAGGGGGGTTGTGTTACTGTCCTTTGGCCCATCAAAGATCACATCGGCCCGCATGGAGAACGGAGGTTTGGGATTGAGGCGAAAAGGTTGATTGCATTAGTGACTTCTATCAGGATTCATTTGAAGACTGGTTTAGAAACAAAGTGATGCTTTTTGACCTCTGAAGGTGACCTTGACATTTGGATGTCCAAGCAATCTTACCCATTGCAATGTGTATCTGTGTGAGTGTCTGCGCTGGCTACAGCATTAAAATTCTTTTAATAAATTAAAACTAATGCTGTGAAATATTCTGGGAATTAAAATAAACATTTTTCACAAGATAAGACCCTGAAAATATAATGAAAATATCCAGACAGAGGAGGAAGTTTAAGGACACAAAGAAGGGAAGAGCCAGATTCAAAGTAGGACAGGAGTTGAGAAAATATTCACTCATACACGCATAGGGACACACATGAATGCACTATCACGCGCAGATGCAAGCATGCGAACCCCTCGGGGTGCACACAGAACTTTTTTTTTTGCTCTGCACTTAATGTGAAGTAGAGCGTAGGTAGCCATGACAGTAGCGCACATCATCATGGGAGGGGGAATGATGGAGAAAAGATGTGACGCAAAACCTAAACACACCAAGAAGTCCTTTTTTTTTATTTGCCTCAGCTTCAGAGAGAAGTAAACCTTTATTAAAACATTTACAGCAGTAGATAAAAAATGTATTTAGTTAGACATATCACTGTTTTCTGATTGGCTATTGTTGCAGTATTTCAGCCCAGTACCTTTGCACCTTCAGAATATAATCTGATACATCTAGCTTAAAGATGCCATTATTATTTAGCTGAACTATTGTGTTGCATATTAATGATAACAAAGCTGTAGCCTATATGCAGTGCATTTGGAAAGTATTTAGACCCCTTCACTTTTTTCAGTCCTGTTATGTTGCAGTCTGATGCTACAGTTGTTTGAATTCATTTTTCTCTCATTCTACATTCAGTACCCCATATTGACAAAGTCAAAGCAGAATTTTAGAAATTATTGCAAACTTATTTAAAAAAAAATGAAAATTAACATTGATGTAAGTATTAAGACCTTTAGCATTTAGTAGCAGCATCTTTAGCAGCAGCCTTGAGGTATTTTGAATATGATGCAATAAGTCTTGTACACCTGGATTGGGGAATTTTCTGCCAATCTTCATTGCAAATCCTCTCAAATTCAGTCAGGTTGGATGGGTACCATAGGTGGACAGCCATTTTCGGGTCTCTCCAGAGATGTTCCACAGGGTTCAAGTCAGTACACAGGCATGTTTTGAGGACCTCTGAGATCAATATAAACTTGTCTTAAAGAGGTAAAATAAAATATGTGACCTTCAAGGTTGCTGCTATAAGGCAAGACATGCACTAAGCAGAACAGGGATTGGAAATGAATCTGAGGATTATAGCCTTTGTATGTGGGTGGCTACTACAATAGATGAGGTGAAGACCTGTTGTCTAACTTTATATACCATCACCAGGTGAAAGAGCTTTCAAAAGATTACTTTCTGGGGTCAAAACCCACATAACATCCATCTTACAAAGCTATATTTATCCATGTTTGCAACCCTGCTCTGAAAGGTCAACCAGAACAAGACCCAAAGTTCAAATAACCATCTTTCCTCTCCCCCCTTCATAATAAAATATACATCTCACCTTTGCAAAGTCAGCTGCAGTGTGCACTGGCCTTCAACAATTCCCTAACATTCACTTTCTGGGTGTAGACTCTGAGGTGTTAGAGCGAGAGAGCACATTTTCTACACTCTCCTGCTGTTGTAACCTGGGTTTTGAGTGAGACATATTGTGTGAAGGAGAGAGGGAGAAACAGAAAGTCAGGCTTGTCGGGGGAATAGAGACCTAAATGGCAATATACAGTAAAATGTATTTCAGTCTCTGCGTCACTGTCTTCCCCCAGAAGGCATGGGAAGGTGGAGACGAGGTGGATGGCGACCTTCGGCTTTGTCCTTCACAAAACAATGGCTCTAATAATCTGGCTTTCCCCCTGAGGTCGGTGGTAATGAACACACTGTAGCACTGGCACAAGCTCACGTATTTGCACGATAATGCATAGATGGCTCGACGAGACTTCAGACTGTGGAAAAGTAGTGTAACAGACATAAAGTTGGCTGCATTGTTCTCACCTCCTTTTCTCTCCATCCTCTCAGTGCGTGTGATGGATGGGCTGCTCTATCATATGAGTAATACTAATATAGGCCTGTCTGCATGCACTGACTCCAGCCTTTGCAAATTGAATTTGTCAGAGGCCCTTTTTTCACCTCTCTCCCTGTGTGTGTCTAAGGGCGTGTGACTAATCTGGTGAGTTTTTACATCATCTAAAAACATTTTTCGCTGTTCTGCCCCCGTCAGAGCCTGCGGGTTTATGCGATCAGACCTTTTTTGAACAAACCATTCTGTATTCAAATGACCTTGTATCGACCCGGATCATGTCAGCTTTATCTGGAGGAGAAAAGACCGAGCGCTGAGCCCTTTTTTCTTATTCACTCCTCATTCTTTAACTTTGTTGAATCTGCCTCTCCCGTTCTCTTTATTTTTCTCATTTTCAAGCCCCTTCTTTTTTTTCCATCATATCTAGTTCCAAAATCGTCTGTGGTTTTTACTACGCTGCTGCAGAGCACTTACCCCTTCCAAGTAGCAATTTCAAAAAATAGGCCCTTATTCTTTCTCCCTGTTCCCTCCCTTGCCCAATGTGTGTTTGTGTGCCTCCCATACTAAATTAGCCCCCGTCCACTGCTAGGAGGGAGATAAAAGATGGACAAAAACAAGCCTCCTCCCTCTCTATCCCTCCATCTCTTGTCTGTTTTTCTGTCTCTCTCCTGCTGTCTTCCCCACTGAGCTATAATCTGATAGATCATGGAAACACACATTTGTTAATTTTGACTGCTTGTGTATGTTTGTGTGCGTGCAGATTGTAATATCACGTGTGCTTTGGCCAGCATGCGACGTGTGATCACGCATACACCTGGTTGCATTTACACTTTGTTTGTCCCGCTCAGCCGTCAATATGCTGCTGAGGTGAAAGCTGGGTGTGATGGCTGTCCAGCTGGCTGTTGCCTGTCTGCGTGTTTGGATGGTAACACATTAACACTCGGGGAACAACAATGACGTCAAAGGGTTCTCTCTCCTGCCTGCTATTGTGACAGGGGTAGCTAAAAATGGCTGTATCTCACCTGTAAAAAGCTCAATTTTAACAGCCTTTGGCCCCTTTTATGGGTCATTTAAACACACTGTATAGGTGTCTTGTTTCTTAGTATCTACAATATCAGCCTCTCTCAATCACACTGTCTGCTTCTATTTGCCTCTGCTGTAGCAATTACACTCGCTCCCTTACTTCTACTCTCTTTCCTTCACATTCACTTAAAACCCATCAACACATATTTCCCAGTCGTTTTCTCTCTTCGATCTGTTTTCTCACCTCTCCTTCCTTTCCCACCCAATCTGTCGGTGCCTTCTTCTCTCCTCACTTGTCTTTCCATCACTGTACAAGCTACCCCTCATTCTCTTTTTTAGTGTATGATAGGAACCATTAAGGTTTCAGCTGTTTATTATAGAATATGGAGTCATGCTGACACCCTCGGGATGAAGCTATGATGGAAGGAAGATAGAAACTAGAGATTGCTTTATAACATCTTTCTCTGCTGAAACAAATTTAAATATCAAAACTTGAGTACAGGTCAGTACTGAAGAAATCCTTATAAAAGCAATAATATTGTCAGAAAAAAAAACACTCATTGCCATTTTGTTTTCTTGACTCATTACATTACACTGTAGCAGCACACTGTTGTTTTTCAAGGTCTGACGCATGGGCCCCTGTTTCAAAATCTTCATAGTCACCTCTGTTCTCATACCTTATCATTATGGCTATTGATTGGTTATGCCTTTGACACCACAGATTGTATGAAAAATGGATGATGGAAAGTAAGCAATTCAAAATCTCCTTAAAAGTGAAGCCAAAACATTCAACATTTCATAAATATAATTGAGACAAAGGTCAGAGGTCAAACTTGGGTAATTAATTATGTCTAGACCCTTTTAACAGGTAGAGGCTTTGTTAGCTTTTAGCTAAAGCTAACACAGCTATGCTAGCTGCATTGATAACACTACTATGTAAGCCAGTGTAGCTAAGTTAGCTTAAGCAACATGAGCTTTAGCAAATGTAGCTAAAGCTCATGTTGCTATGTAAGGTACATAGATAACAAAGCTGTTTAGCTTATGTAGTTTCGTGTCATCTTTGTATAGATATCCGTGACCTCCGTGAGCTTTAGCTTTCTCCATAATAGTTGCGTAGCTCCTTGATCTACGTAGCTCACACAGCTTTATAAGCTACGTTAGAATGATTTAATGGAAGACCAGCTTTTTCCCTGTAGACTGACTGTATACTTGTTCAGTTCTTTTTACTAAACCTGGACTATTATGCATTTAAGTTTTGTCACTGCATGTAAAAAGGAAAACAAACTAAAATTTAGCAGAGGGGTCTGGCTGCAGACTGTAGATCTCAATTGGTCCCTCTTGCAGACCACTTCTGTGAGAAGTTGCACCTGCCAGGACAAAAGCAATGTAATTTGTGGGTAGAATTTTTATTATTGTTATTTTTTTTTTTTTCAACTTTATTGATAACATGTGACAATTATATTCAGGACAACCATATTGCAAAAATTACAGACTAAGAAACACTTCCTAAATAAAACAGAGAAAAAGGTCAGAAGTGAAATCCGGGATTGAATTATGTATTGACCCATTTGAGAAGTAGTTTAACGGACGATGGCTCACTTAAGCACAAATATTAGGGTTTTTATTTTTGTTTCCTAAATCTGGACTATTATGATTCTAAGTTTTTGTTGGCTAAAAATAGCTATGCTAACTGAGTAGTTAATGTTTATATGTAAACCAATGCAGCTACACTTGCTCTTGCTTTAGCAACCTGAACTCTGGCAAATTTAGCTACATTAGCTACTTTGGTTATGTGGCCTCGTAGGTAGCTTCATTAGCTTTAGTTACATAGCTTATGCAGCAAACATAACTTTGTTAATTTAGGTTCTGTAGCTTCATTAGCTTTAGCTATGTAGCTTGGATAGCTAACATAGCTACATAAGCTGCATTAGTGTTTTCATGAAGAAAAACTTTTTTTCTGTAAATGTTTTGAAATCATGTTTTGCAGGTTAGATCTTTGACTTAAAACTTGTGGCATCCTAACCCTTACCCTAACTGGAAGTTTAACCCATACTTATTTTTAAAGTTTTTTAAAGTTTGCCTGTATTTCAGATGAGGTGTATACAGTAGTGTCAGGGGTGTAGCCAGGGATTTTTGGCCCCCAGAAAGAAAATCACACAGGGCTCCCTTGGCCAGCCAGCCATGCATAAATGATCCGTCATTTGTGAATATCTGTCCATTTTAATGTATTTCTAACTACAATTTCCATACATTGATAACCAATATACTATGGTTAATTTACATGTACGTGTATCATTTCCTTCACATTAGTTTAGTTGTTAATAGGCTATTCCTGAAACATGACAAAATACATACCACTTAAGCTTTCTAACCCCCGCATTCAGAAAATGCTTACCATACTGCATATATATTTTTTCACCACTCTGATACAAATTTCAAATGTTGACCAATTCATTTAGTCTTCTGTGGCCCTGTGTACTCAGTACAACCCCCCCCAGGGTTTGCCCATGGTAGTGGTCTGCAAGAGGGGGTGTCTGAGATCTGTGGTCTGCAATCAGACTGTTTTAGAACTAAGACTTAATCTACATAGCGGTCAAAATAAAGCTCTAGAAAACTGCTTTTCTGCAGGTTGATGTTGTTTTCTTGGTTTGGTTGTGTGTTATACCACTGACTGAAATTACAAGACGTACATTTGCATCCTTTGTCCAAAAGTGTTGAATTAATTTCAGATAAAGCACAAATAAAGCTTTTGTCCCTATAGTGCCAAGACTGGCTAAAGAGAGCCTTTATGATGTTTGTGAGTCTATTAGAAGTTACAGATCAATGATGATGATGATGATCGTTATGAAATGAGTGATTTAAAAAAAGGATTGAAACTGTGGCATTTTGAGTAATTATAATGACGCAGTTTGCTTGTGTTATTGTTCATTTCTGTGAAGCACCAGGCGAAGACTCACTCATCAGAGATAGTAATACTCTTGTGTATGAGTGTTAGATTGTGACTGTGTGTGTGGGTGGGTGGAGTAGCCGTCACTCCTCACACTAAACGCATCTGAGTGTGCATGTTGTAACACATAATTCATGACTTTCAAACACTTGGGTGCTCTTCCATTTGATATTTTCTCTTGCTTCCTTGGTTTTTCTCACACAGTTGAGACGCTTTTTAATGCACATGCACAAAAAATAAGGAAACACATTTGTACAATTTCTATTATGCACTACAGCTGTACTGTACGTCAGGTTACATATCCCGATGAATCAGTATCTGTTTGAGAGAGAGAGCATGCAGGAGGGAGAGAGGGGAAAGAGATCTATCAAAATGACACTTAAATGCTCGTCGAGTCGTGTGCTGCTCAGCCAAAGTGGAGTAGAAGTCCCTGAGCTCATGCCTGGTACTCACACATCTATTTTAATTCTGCTGCTCACTGTCAGTCTTGCCTGACTAACATGTGATCAATATAGGCAGACATCCATGTAATTATGATGGATCGGATTTCTCTGGGCATGAAACCAGTGACGTGGGGGGCTACGGGGGAGGACTGTGACATGCTTAGCCGGGGCTGTTCTCATTAGACATTGTTTCAGTGCAGTCAAACATGTTCTCATACACCTCAACATTAGATCATTAATGCTGGTCAGTGTGGAAAAACACCAGTCTGCTTGCTGTGACCTGAAAGTGACAAGGCCAATCATTACATTCAGGATGATATTTTATCTTCTTCCAGTTGTTTCTTCTTTAGAATCCTGAAGTGTTTTCACTCTCTAAATTTTTTTTATTTAGTCTTTTGTTTGTGAATTTCCAACCTTTTGAAAGAAAGCTTCTTTTTTTCTTAGCTTTGAGAACAAAACCAGGGTTGCTGTCAAGGTAACAAGGCAATCAGCATTCAGAGTCTGCTTTTGACGTTGTCGTTCCCCTTGTCTATCACTTCTAGCACAACCCCTACTGCGTGTATGTGGGTCTTGTGCGCTCCTGCCTTGTTACTAGAAGAGCACTAATTCAATTCAGTACTCTGTTCCATGCATTTCTATAGCTTATTTATGTGTGGAACTGCAGTCTTTATTGAGATAAATATACGCTGCACTACCTGGAAAAGACGCTCCTTGTTCCACTAATGGGTTGAGCAGTTGATGGATGCAGATGGCAGACCTGGATAATGTTGTAACGCTATGGCTACAAAGAGCTATTTTAAATTAGATGGGAGAAGAAGGGTTAGAAAATAAGCAGGTCAAGTGAACATAATGGTAGATTTACATACACTTGTGAGCTCAGAGAATCCGTAAGCCAATCTGATATAATGACAGGACTGAGGTTGATGTTTCGCTTGAAATTGCTGCAGTTTGATGAAAAAATCCCACATACAGTTTATGCTTTACACTGATAATTTCCTACAAAAAGAGAATTTTATAAGCTTTTGTTGCAGCCTTCTGGTACTGGCTTTAAAGTGAAAAAGCTTTTAGAATGTACTAAATTCTAACAATCTCCAGTGTACATACTCATCACTGTACACTGTATAAAGTGGTAGGTTGGTCATCACTTTCTCTACGTAGACAATTTAATTTGCTTATTTTTGTGTATCAGGCTGTGGGAACACTAAGTACCCCATAATGACAGAGTGAAAAAGCATTTTAAGAACATTTGCAAGTTAATTGAGTAAAAACCCTGAAATTTAAAATTGACATAAGTATTTAGAGTGGACCCTTCGCAAAAAGACTGCTGTTGTGGCTAGACAGAAGCCTGCTTGGAGTTTGCAATGAACTCTAAATGGAAGCCAAGTGGGATTTCAGGTGTTTTGCACTGAAGAGAGGCTTCTGTCTAGCCACTCTGCTCCTAGCCCAGGTCAATGGAGGGCTGCAGTGATGGTTGTCCTTCTGGAACTTTGTCCCATCTCTACACAGGATCTCTGGAGCTCAGTCAGAGTGACCATGAGGTTCTTGGTCACCTCTCTTACACATATTTTCCACATAGGATGACTGCGCCCCGCACAGTTCTCCGACTGAAGGCAACTGGAAGCGTGTCTAGAGTGCTGCGCCACGGCACGCAGCCCTGATCAGAGGGCGTAGATCACAGGAGAACTGTGAGTTCATGCAAGAATAGTATGCCAACAGTGGACTTTTTTACCTTTTGGGGTTAATTTATCATCCATTCCGGTATAAGTCCATGATATTGTTGCTTACGCCATTGGGTGAGTACATTAAGAAGTTAAAAGGTTAATATTTGCTTAAAGGATTTGTGGTTTTATGTGAAGTTCTTTGGCTAAATGTCCTTTTCCTTGTCAATGGCGCCAGTGTAGTTCTGTGACCCACTGACCTCTTGGTGACCCTTTGCTCTCCCTGCAGGATGAGATGTAATATAATGATGATTTACGACCGGGGGTCTGTGCATTGTGTTGTATTTTGAAAGAACCGGATATTCTATGCTTTAGACTTCCTGTTTGGAGCTTTCTGATCGACAGGAGTTGATGCAGTTTAGCAGAGGCCTGCGCTGAAAATAGACCTGCAGCATATCTCGAACGAAGCGGGGCGGAGTGGCGCTTCAGGGACGTGCCGCTGCCGGACTGGAGCACCGGCTGTGGAACTGTTCTGATAGACTAGAGAGGGAGCGATGTGCTCCGCAGTACAATTTACCAGCGGTTTGCAGTCACTATATGTGGAAATTGGGGGTAAGGCCCTTCTCCCTCCATTGCTCAGTTTGGCATCTAGCTCTTAGAAGAGTCCTGCTTGTGCCAAACTTCAGTTGGAGAATTATGGAGGCCACTGTGCTCTTGGGAACCTTCAGTGCAGCAGAATTTTGTGACTGGTTGTGTTTTAGAAAGCAGCACTAACAGGAAGCTGAGGCTAGAAGTCATAGAAGCAAACAGAGAAGGTCACTGATCAGCTCTCAAAGCTGCAACATTACAGGAGTTTAGAGGTGGTATTAAGGCTTCAGTTGTAGGCTTCCAGTGAAACAGTTCTGATTGTGGAGAATCTTTTCAAGATAAGATAAAAGCAAAAGACAATGCATATTACACAGTTCTGTGGAAACACTTGCAAAGGCTTTTATTTGATAAGACAGGCTGAAGAGACAGGAAATGCAGGGAGAGAGCATGGGGATGACATGCATCAGGACTGGCAGATGAACCTACGGCCAGTGCAACAAGGATTGTAGCTCATGTACACTGCAGGGATACCTGATCTACCATCTGAGCTAAACCGATGCCCCTGAATTATAGATATTTTGTTAAAATCAATAACTTTTCTGCAACAGAAACCACTACAACAGGGATGATGCAAAAGACAAGAGTAACAATGCTCTATGAGATACAAAATGTTAAGTTTAATAACTTGAATCATGAGGCATTGATATCTATCATGAATCAGTTGTATGGCAATAACAAGGCCTTGTTAAATTGAACCAGAACTGAGTATGTAATCATATTTAGAGCCTAAATGTGCCGTTACGATGAATTCACACACCTCTTCAGGAGCGTGGAAACACATTCTGAGCTATGGGGAATGTTCTGTGGCCACCACAAAGCTTGTCTGTTTTTGTTGTGTGGGGTTTGATGATACAACAAAAAACTGCAACATTTCCTATGCTGACAAGCAAACATCAGTGAATAACTCAAGCAAAGCATTTGCCAATCAACACACAGTAGCGCCAGTAAAAACATGCAGATTATTCCCTCTGTTTGGGTGGACTCCAGCAGGCATTTCTGATGCCGTGTTGGCACTGCGTGCATTTATCCAGTGAATAACAACCAAGTCACACTTGTTTAGTTGAAAAGGAGTGCAAATCAAATCTCATATGTCAGTCACGAGTGCCCGGTGGAAGCAACATTCAGCTTTCAAATCTATTTAGCAGCCTGTGTTAATTTGCACTGCACTGTGTGAACTGTTGTCAGTGTTTGCCCAAAATTACTCTAATTGGCTTGTTGTCTTTCATTATAAAATAATCATGATATTTTTAGACTTTTGTTTTGTCTTACACTGTTCAATTTGTACCTCCAATAATGGTCAGACATGATTCAGATTAATGCCATTTTATCCTCTCTGTAATCTGCGTTAATTGTGGCTGTCTAAGTGATTTTGTACAAATATGTAATTTAGTACATAACTGAATTAATGGGATATTGATAGATGTAAACTAACAAACTTTTCAAATATAGTGAGATCTGTTTCATTTATTGCCAAATTTGAACATACAATGTAGAAATTTTGCAATAGAATTTCAACATTAATTGAAAAATGGCTAATCCCATGTTGGGTACTGCAAATATTTCCAAAAGTTTTTAAAGCCAGATATTTTTTTTATTTCTGTAATCCTTTTCCCTGACACAGTGGCAGCCGTGACAGAGCCAACGTGACAGACATAATATGTTGTCAGGGCTGTAGAAATGTTGGATGTTATGTGTCTGACTGCTACATAAGAAGGCAGGAACTTCTACCAGAAACTGCCGTTCTGTTGCTGTATCTCATTCATGTTTAGTGCTGTTTACTTGTAGTGAACCATGATTATTCCCTGAAATATATTGCATATTCAGTTGCCTAAGCATCCCCTGTAATTCACTACTATGTCCAACTACAGCATTATTGTTTTGACAGAGAGCCCTCTATAGCAGTGTCTCTCAACCATTTTTCCGCACACAACCCCCCCCCGGTATTTTTTAACTGGGCTTTTGTTTCATAAGTAATTATTCTGTATAATTTAGTGTTAAAATGACAAATAACAGGTACATAAAGGTTTTATTTTGCTACAGCATATTGCTTTAATTAACAGATGTGAATTAGGCTGACAAAGCTGAAATGTAGGCTGAAAAGCATACATTTTTTATTAACCATGCATTATTACTACAACTAAACATGAAGACAAGAAGACATGTTAAAGAGGCAATTTTTTGCATGGATTTAAGTGTGGTGCGCCTTGAACAAAGAAAGATTGAAAATCAATGCTCTATAGTATATACAGTGCATTCAGGAAGAATTCAGACCCCATTCACTTTTTTCAATTTTGTTTTGCTGCAACCTGATGCTACAGTGAAAAAAAAATCACTTTTATTCTCTTTAATCTACACTCAGTACCCCATAATGACCAAGTGAGAACAGAATTTTAGCAATTTTTGCAAACTCAATAAAAATAAAAAAAATCTGAATTTCACATTGATTTAAGTATTCAGACCCCCCAGAAGAAGTTTGGCACAACCAGGTCTCTTCCAGGTGCGGGTGACCCAGCTAAACGAAGCTATCTTGGGAGAAGGGTCTTGGTAAGAGAGGCTACCAAGAACCTGATGATCACTCTGACTGAACTCCAGAGATCCTGTGTGGAGATGGGGCAAAGTCCCAGGTGGGCAACCATCTCTGCAGCTTGGTAGCACATTTTACCAGTTATGTCAAAATTAAGAGGTTATAACACTGGATATGTATACACATCATTATCAATTGGCCACCAACCGATGACTTTGGACTTGGTAGAGGGAAGGATAATCCTACATGCCCAGACTGAAGATAAAACTGCAGAACTCCATGTTTTACTGAAACATTAACAGTTTCATAACATGCTACAGGGTATCTCAGAAATTGTTAGAATAATGAATGTGTATTATTCCCAGTAAAAACCCAGAAAAGGTCACTGAAAGTTTCCCTTTAAACTGGGGCGCAGACAGTGTTAGGAAATGTGCTCCATTATTTTCATTTCACTGAACAGGACTGTAGCCAAAATTCAAATTTACCAGTTAGACCGAAGATGAGTTAGTGCTGCTTTTTTTTGATGGCCAGAGTAATTTTCAAAAATGCAGAAAGATAGAAATGAATCCAAAGCTGTGCTTTTAGCATGTCCTTTCTTCAGGTAGATGTGCAATTTAGTTTGGAAAGAAAAAAAGACACATTTAGGCTATTTGTATCCCTCTTATAAGGTAATCCATTTTTTATGAAATAGTCATTCATAGATGGAAACAGTTTTCTGATTATTTCAAAGCAGGGATAATGTGACAGAGATGTAGGAAAACAGATGCACACAAAATGTCCTTTAACATGTTTAACCTGGGTAGAGCAGCAGCATACAGACCAGCAACTGGTGCTGTTTAGCAAATAGTCTTCATCGGTGTCGTTGCTGAAATACGTCTGTTAAAACATACAATCTTCTTTTATGAATGACTCATAGTATTTGGAGAAAAAACATGACATCAGTTCATGTTTTAGCTGTGAGAAAGAGAGAGCAGGGTGGTCCAATTAAACACAGAGGTGACATCAGTCAATTACATCAATCTCATCAGTTTACACCTGTGCATCTGGGTTAGACAATGTAACATCTCCTGTCTGGTAGCTACATGTAACATGTCGTCTACATATGCTATGAACAGTAACGGCAATAGTGACTTACTTAACATAACATGAATAATGTAATTATTTTCCAGTTCCTGCCCAGTGTCACCTCTTGTTTTTGTTGCTCCACCTTAAAGATTTCCCATCACTGTTCTTCTCTGTTACTGTTTCAGAAGAACAGTGGTGATCACAGGAGTTCAGTGGAAACAGCTACATAGGTTATGAAAAGCTGTTGCTTAAAACCACATCCTCATTATGAAGATGGGAGAGCAGGAGGGTAATGCTTCACCCATGCTGCCAGACAGTGAAGGTTCACCTCAGCACCCCACTAAGAGGGTGTTGGGCACGGCTCGAGAGGCTTGCTGTTCCCCTGTCTGCCTCTGTCACAGCCTCCCTATGGGAGTCTGCCATGTGTCAGCAACCTTAATTACTACACCTCATCTCCTCAAAGATTAATGACGCCTCCGTCCTCCCAGTATTTATCATTGGATCTGCTTGTTTACATTCTGCTGTGCCTTTACTGTATATGTGTGCAGAAGGCACAGTGGCAACCTCTGTGTACTTTTTTTCGGAGTATTTGTATTCCCACTTCACATTTTTGACGCGTGTTTCTAAGATGAAGTGAAATGCCTGGAAAATGGAGCATGCTGTTAAACTCATTTGTTTTCTTAATTACCTGCAGCGTGAAAGGCTCCTGTTTGCCTCGGTGTTAAAACTCGGCCTGCTGAGGTTTTGTTTCAGGGCTTTTGTCAGTATGACTTGGTGTTTTATTAATAGTCTTAATATTTCAAACAGCTTTATATGGGAGAACTGTGTCTTTTTAAGACCTTTAGCTCCCCATTGTGTGACATTTTATTTTTGGTTGAGGCTGTATAAAGTTGTTCTGATATCAATATCACTATCAGCCACTGACACACTGTCTGATTGCAACATTGGGAATTGGAAATCAGCCATCCATAATCATGTCAGTGCACCCATCAAATATGATTACCTGTGACCCCCAAAACATCAGTTGTTTCCAGGTAAATTATCAGGTCAGCAGTGGTAGCATTAACAGTGTGGCAACAGCAGAAAATGCAGCATATTTCAAAGCTAAATGTCAAGTATCAGTGTGTTTCCACTGGTATTATACCAGTCAATCAAACTTTATTTGTATAGTTCAAATTCACAACCAAGACACCTTACAAGAGGCCAGGTGTGGACAGTACTCTTTGTTATAGTACTAACAAACCCAACATTGATATACCATGAGCAGGGTTGGAAATGTGCATTAAGATAGAAGTAGAGTGGTATGGGAACATCTGGAAGCCGACTAGCTAGCACAACAATTTGTCCACTAAGTTCACCTACATTTATTGAAATTATCTTTAATAGCTTTTTCTTGTTTGCATGTTGCAATACTGTTACTTTTCTTTGCCACTTGCTAGCTGGCCAACAAGCTCCGCTAAGAGCCACAGTGCATAGTGGGGCAGGTTAGATAGTACTCCAGTTTCATATGAAAAATTTCTGGCTACTCTAGTATACATCCAGGGATTTCTAGCAGAATTGCATGTAATGAATTGGATTGTACTGTATACTTAATGTAACGGGACGGTTATTTTGTGGATCTGACCCGCACGTTTTGCCTGCTACCATCAGATTTTTAAAGGGGATACATTATGCAAAAATCACCTTTTCAGGCTTTTTTAACAAAAATATGTGTCACTGGAGTGACAGCTCGCTCTGAGCAGGGCTGAAACAGAGGGGGTTTTTAGATATACAAAATACTGCTCCAACACTGGAGTGTTTTTTCAGCAACAGACTTCACAGGCATGTTTTGGGGGACCTCTGAGACCAATGTAAACTTGTCTTTAAAGGGCAAAATGTGTGACCTTTAAGTTAGATCCATGTCCCATCTGTTGACATGGAGGTGAGCTTTAAGCCTGATATTGAAAAACATTTTCACCTCTTTTCCTCCTGCATTGTACATCACAATAGGAGAAAATGCAGCTTAGTCCAGTTATTTCAAAATTTGAATCTTATGATTATATTTGAATTACTTTTTTGGTGAAGAATAAGCCAAAAATAATTTGTTTACACTTAAGCTCTCTTTTTTAAGGTCTTTGTGATATGTTTTTTGTGCATCATACAGAAATAAACCTTTCTTTCCCATAATCCACTGCAATGACATTTATGGTATATAGCTTAAGTATCATATGAGTGCTTTAAGGTGGTGTTTGAACATGTAAAATGTACACTTCCTAGGTGATAATGCATTGATTGTTTCCATTTTAATAATTATTCATTCATAAATTCTGGCAATATGATTATAGCCAAATCTCAAATAATGATTAAGATGTATTTTATCGTGCAGTTCACTACTACAGCCAGAAAACAGTGGTTCCAAAGGATTCTGACTTCACTTTTGGGGCACTGTAATGTCGCCCATTTTTATATACAGTCTGTGGTCACTGTCATTATATTTATGTTGCTTTATTTTCTGTTCCTCTGATCCACACACCATGACCCACCAGTCGGATCTTTCTTCTGGTTTAACCTCCAGTAAACTGAAAGACTCTGACCGTGTAATTGTTGGTTTTAATAGGGATCAAGAGTCAGACCTCCTTCAATGAGCTATCTTTGTACACCTTTCTGAACGCGTGGCATGTCAGAGAATCCATTCTGACTCTATCCCCTCTGGGCGCATATTCATTTAAGCCATTGTTCGGGTGTGAATTGCTGAGGAAATTAGCCATGATTATCATGCAAGAGTGCAATTTTATCCTTGAATCCACTTCTCTCTTCAAGGCGCCAAGTGCTCATTTTTCTGAATAATGCCACAAATATAAACAAAATGGGAAAATAGCCAGGCAAGATGCTGCCAGCCAAATCACTGTTATTAATATCAATTTATCCCAACCTCTCGTCTTTCCTGGAGTTTCCGCATAATCAAGTTGTCATCAGTCAGAAATAAAGCGATAGGGAGGAGAGGGGCAGAAAGCATGAGTGAAAATGAGAGATAAACATAGATGAAACCTTGGGAAAAAAGTCGACTTCCAATTCCTTTGCACAGCGTCTGAGAAAGACAGTGCTTGGAGTCTGTCAGAAGGGTATCTGTGGAGAGTGTGTGTTCAGAGAGAACCACTCATTAAAACTGGCTAACAATAAGTTAAAGGATGTGTGCGCAATGATTGCATGCAGATAATCAGACAGACAGTTTAAAAAGAGATTGTAAAAAGCTTAAAATCCAGTTGTGAGAGAACATTTAAATGTCCCCACTGTCAAAGATAGCAGTTGTGCATCGTCCTTTTTAATTATTCTTATTATCGCTGATTATCTAAAGCACTAACTGAGAAGGATCAGTGTGTTAATTGATTGAAGACTCGTTAATTTACATGATAATGTGGCGGGGAAAAAAACAGAACCCCATGTGACAGATGACGGATGATGATAGGCAACTTAATTTCCGGGTAATTAATGCAAGCAGCAGCATTTTTGTGGGATTTTATGGTAAGATTTACTCCTCTTTTTCTTAAGGTTGAACTCCAGATTATACTTTAGTGGATTAATTTGTGCTTAGGCTCACATTTATGTTTTTGTTCAGGCTCCTCTGAACACTTGGCTTGAACAGTAATGACAACCATGTAAGTGTGAACAGTGTTTTAATACTTGTACTGTGTCTGTCATTAGCGCTCTCGCACTTATCATCATAAAGCTTACTGTCATCCAAAGCCTGAAGGTTTATTTTTAAAACTGCAAAATATACAGATTTTCAAACTATCCCGTCAGCGAGAGTCTGCTGCAGCAAAACAGGAAAAAGAGTCATACATGATTTACAACTTATTTTTATGGAACAAATCACTGCAGTTGATTCACAATAAACCAAAAATAACATGAGTAGGTATTCACCATTGAACATATTTCCTCTAAAATGGGTAGTACAGAGGCATCTTAATGCACAGGCTTGCAGGAACTTCAGCCCATGGCTCTTCAGGGGCCTTGTGGGACCGATTCTAGTAGCTGATGATATACACATTAGCTATATGGAGAAATGCAATATAGCCCCACAAGCCAAAGGCAAAAACCATAGACTGCAGCTAACATGGAGTTATTTCTCAGAGGAATATTAAGCAGAAAAACTGAAATTCTGCATATAATAGGATATTTTCTGTTTGTTTGTTTTTTTTTTTTTGCTTTAGCTCTGTGGCATAACCAAGTATATGGCATATCAAGATTATCTTCAAATGAATGCTACTTTTATCATTTTTGAAGCATAGAAACAGATGGCAAAAAAGCTAGTTTGAGGCTACAGTAAAAAGAATATTAATTTATTATGACAAAATAAAAAATAAGACATATAAACAATTTAGTTCTGTCAACAAGCAGGAAAACACAAAGTGATGCCATACACTCTTCGTTTCAGTGACACCCAGACTTCACTGTTTATTGGCTGGCAATCGTTTGACATCTGGCCTTACAGATGGTGTAACGGTAGGGGCATCACTAGGGCTGTGAAATTAATCACAAATTTGATTAAATCGCAATACGGCCTGCTGCAATTTACAAATTGCAGAAGTTGTATTATTTCTTTCACTTGAAATGTGTCAGAATATCAGTTTGATAAATCTTTTTTTTGCAGCAGCAGCAGAGATTTTATGCACTTTATGCAAACATTCAAGTGTCATTTTTATAATGGTTTACAAAAATTCTCCTTTTCATGTTTTATATTTGTTTTTCTTAATCAAAATGAGTGACATAAAAATGCTAATGTCCTTAAACAAACCAAATGACATCACATTTGCAATATGAGTAAAAATAGTAAGCTCATTCTAAATAAAACTGATGAAGCCTAGCGTTACTTCATGAAAGTCATACCCCAGCTGTGATCAGCTGGTAGCCAGCTTCACCTCCTCCATCTCAGCCACCTCCTTTATAGCTTAAATCTTGTTGCACCCCCATATTCAGATACATGCTACTATGGATTAATTGCTTCTGAAATAATTTTATTGTTTTCAATGCACATGGTCTTAATTATGCATTTATTTATTGCTTGAATTTGTCAAAAAATACTTAAGATTGACCTAAGAATAATCGCAATATTGAGGGAAAAGAGGGTGTTTCACGAAGGGGTGAAAAGGCCCTGACAAAAGAAGTGTCATTGAGCTTGACCTTGGCTGCCAAGCAATACACGTGCCAACATGTGTAGAGCTTGACTCTGCCACCTTCCAGGTGGGTTCAGGCACATCTGACCTTGTGATAAACCTGTAGTGGCCTATAAAGAAATCACATGACTGTTTCCTGCAATGGACATGTTAATCAACTAAAACCCCTGCCTCTTAACCTTGCAATACACCCTTATTGTATTGTAAAGGCTTGTGTTTTATTTGTTGTCTTTTTAAGTCCTGTGCACTGGTTTATAATGGCTCCAATATTCTTACAAAATCACACAAGATATTTCCAACTAACCTTGGCTCGGGGAAGGGCTGCGGAGGCAGAGGCAGTGGCAAATAGGAGTATTAATCACAAGTAAAACTCACCAACACTCTCCGTTCCCATCACCCCCCTCTCTCCCACACACACACACAAATCCACAGCCACTTATTTAACAGAAGACTTCGGCCACATACATGGAACTCCCTGCCAGACAGAACCAATCATTCTCGGCGAGGCAATGAGATCCCTGATGAGCTGCATCAATAGTAATCATGGAATTTGCCATGACGCTGATGGATTTTTATGCCTTTTTGCTCCCATTACAGGCCAGTGTGATAGCTCAGCTGAACCTATATTTACCTATGGCAAAGTCATAAATAGTTGCATTAGTATTTTTTATATATTGATTTGCCATAAAGTCATAGCTTTCTCCATACATCTTGGAAAATAGCGGAAATATTTTTTTTCCATTATACACTGCACTTTATTAGACATTGTGTGATTTTGTGAGTTTGTTTTTGGCATTGTAGATCTTACTTTTTAGTTGGAAACTACTCCAATATTAATAAGATAAATGTAGCTACTGTTAATGTGTAGGCCAACTTTAAATTCTATCATAGCAGCAGTTTGACTCTTGCTCTTTACAGTGGTTTTGTTTTCCATTTATTTAGTTGTTTTCCTAAGCATGTGTCAAACTAAGTTGTAGTGTGTTTGTACTTTGTAAACTTATTAATTTCCCTTTGGCAACAAAAGGAGAGTTAAATTCATTTGAACTGAGTGGGCTGTTTCACAGTCAACAGGCCCTTTCTTTGCTTTGACGCCTTTTTGGCCAAAAAAAAAAGTCAACAACCCTCCTACAGTGCTTAAGTTGGACTGAATTACAGTAATGTTGTAGCAGCTTGCCTGAGGCAAACCATCTTTTTAAAGAGCGCTTTGATTTGTCATTTATATAGGTTACTGTAAAACAAACTTCCCTATAAGATGAATGCTGAGTTCCAGCCTGTCATCGGGCCAAAAAGAAGCCATTTGCCTGAACATCTTACCCTCCTAAAATACAACCCAGCAGTTAGTTTTATTTCTTACTGTCACCGTGAAATAAGATTTTTTTTTTCCTGACTTGATTACCTCACTCCATTGAATTCCAATGAAACCTTACCAGCCATCCTATTAAGTTGTAAAAGAAGAAAGGTCATTTTTTTTCTTTTGAAGCATGACAGTCTTTATCTGAATAAAAAAACCCTCCAATTTAATTTTACAAACCTTTAACACAAAAGCAAAAAGGAAAATGCGACTGATAAAGTCCTTGGCAACTTTAGCTGAGACATAAATGCATCAGTGTTACACAGCAAATGAATGTTTTTCAACGTGCCTCTCTTTATCATTCTTGAATTACTTGGCTCTATATTAATGAAAGATTTTTACAGGAATTAGTGAAGAGATAATTAAGATAGTTGGAGGCGAGGGGGAATGTGCAGGAAGGCTTTAACCAGGTTGCTGCAGAGTGCAGAGGATGTCTGAAGGTTAAGCTACACTGTAGGGTAAACAAACACAACCTGCAGCACTAAAAGGTCCGTGCCAGTGTTGTTGTGTGCGTGTGGTATCAAGGGTATTGTAACCTTTGTTATCGCAGCGTGCGAATAAGAGCATTAGAGAGCAAACATTACCCTAATTGGTCATTTGGTTGTTTTTTTTTCTAGGTTATGTGCACAGATTAGATAGAATCTGCTGCAAAGCACTCAGGGACCACACAGCTCATCCTGTGCTCAGTGAGAGTGTATGTGTCTGCACATATGGAGCTTATATTTCTGTCAACACATATGGTTATTAATAGTCCTTATTTTAGACTGTGGAACCCCCCGCATAGTTAATGAGAACAACCAGTCAGTGACATTTCTTTCTCTGATCTGAGCACAGGCTACATTTATATACCTGCTACTGATGGACTAAGCATCTCCAGTTGCACACAAGTGAAGCCAAAGTCACATCTTAGCCTAAATGGCAGGGGTTGGCTCTATGCCATGATGTGCCTGGGCCTGCCCTGAGGCTATAAAGGGCCAAGCATACCTCTCAATGTCATTCAAGCTTGTTCAGCCCGCTGCTGATACCTTGTTCACCACTTTCTACCCTTTGGATTGTGATTTTTGTCTGAACTGCGTCAGCACGGACCGTCTAGCCTTTGTCTGAGCAATGAAAATTCATGTACAGATCCCTAAAGTTGGTCTACAGTTGGTCAGAGTTAGCCATTAAAGTAGCCACTCTGCCAGTTAGCTTTGCATACCACGTAGCTATGAGCTGCTATGGTATGCAGGACTCTAAGTGCTCTCAGTGTGGGAGGGGCATGGCTTTCTTGGTGATCATATCAGTAAAATAAAGTGTTCTACAATCTACAAGTGCTGCTGTTAACTTGCAATTTCTTAATTCAACAGAGGTCCAGGGAATTGTTGCTAGTAGACTCACATTTAGGGAAAAATGGATCACCTAAGTGCAGTCAATGTGTCTCAAGTGATTGTAGTATAAAGATGCCTTGTGTCTGGAAGGTCCACTCACTGGTTTATCAGTACCTCTGGATACACTATGAAGACAAAAGAACACTCCAAGCAGCTCATTGAAATGGTTATTGAAAAGTATAAGTCAAGGGATAGATACAAAAGAAATTCCAAGACTCTGAACATCCCCCAGAGATCAGTAAGAAATAAAAGGAATGTAGCACGTGTAAATCTGCCCACATCAGGCCAGCCTCACAATCTGAGTGACCATGCAAGAAGGAGACTAATGAGAGAGGCCACCAAGACGCCTATGACTACTCTGAAGGAGTTAAAAGCTTCAGCAGCTGAGATGGGAGAGACTCTGACTACAGCTGTTCCTGGATTCTTCACCGGTCAAAGCTTTATAAGCCACTGTTGAAGAAAACTCATTAAATCTAGAATTCACCAGAAGGCATGGAGCCGACTCCATGTTCAAGTAGAATAGAATTCTTTAGTCTGATGAGACCAAAATGGTGCTTTCTGGCAATCAGACAAGACACTATGTTTGGTGGGCACCAAACACTGCACATCACCACGTACACACCATCCCCACTGTGAAGAACAGGGGTGGCAGCATCATGCTGTGGCAGCTGGCCCTGGTAGGCTTGTGGAAGTAGAGGGTAAAATGAATGCAGCACACTTGATCCTCCTGAAAACTGACAGAACTTGAGCAGTTTTATAAAGATGAATGGAGTAAAATTTTATTTTCCAGATGTGCAAGCCTGACTGAGACCTATCCACACAGACTCAGTTCTGTGATTGAAGCCAAAGGTGCATCCACTAAATACTGACTTGAAGGGGGAAATTTATTCAGTCACCTATTTTGCATAACATATTTTTATTCTATTGACATTCATTTGTAGAAAAGCAAGCGAGTCCGAGGCGGAGCTTGAGAACTACACTACAGCCAGTCCAAATGTTTTGGCTTCACTTTTAAGGAGCTTTGATGTTGTCCACCTTTTTATAGCCTATGGTATATACAACCTGCACCACACCCGGCCTCCACACACAAGCACACATCCACCCAGATTACCTCTGTGGAGTAATTAGTAGTAAACATGAGGTAATCATTACGAGTGGACATATTTTTAGACTCTAATTAAATGCCGGTCCTGCAGAGAGAGCACAGCATGTCAGTCTCCACTCAATAAGTCAGATACGTGACTGTAGTGCTCTAATTTTTATGCTCCTGTTTCTCTGCCTTACCTTTGTTTAATCTTGCCAAGAATATATATAAACCTTTAGATATAAATATTTCTGAAGTTTGGGGAAACTTTTGTCCACTGGGAGTCAAATTTCAACCAAAAAGTGTTAGTTCTCCTGCCTTAAGATATGGATCCTTCCTTTGGTGCAGGCATATCTTGAATAAGGAAGGTAGTCTTTTTTTGTCTGACTGCAGACAGATAAAGGAGGAACAGCAAAAATATGAAAGTGAAATACAGTGAGACAGACATGAGAAATTGACAGACCAAAAAAAAAAAGCTTAAAAAAATAAGAGTCTGAGTTTAGAGCGAGAGGGAGAAGCAAGTTTATCAGGCAGGTTGTTATAGACTGTCGTGCTGTTGTTTCCAAGGGAACAGTGATGGCGGTGTGTGGAGGTTGCAGTAACCCCTGAATTCTCTGGCATTACTTTTGGATATGGGCTGAAATTGGCTGGGATCTAACAGGATAACATCTAATCTCTTCAATTAGATCCACCATTGGGGCTTCCCACCATGTGTCATTGTGTCCATACACTTCCATGCTTGTGTTTGTTCGTGTACTAGGTGTGTGATTGCAACAATCTGTTCTCACATAATGTGAGAAAAAGAACACTTTTACCAGAGGCATAGGCTGTCTATCAAAGCAATACATAGCATCAACTATTTGCAATGCATTTCCGAGGGCTACACCAGCAGGGGATTCTTTTTTTTTTTTTTTTTCATGTGTGGAAAATGTGCTCTTTACATGAATGGTCCTCACTCTCAATCCAACATGTAAGCTTTTAATGTCCTTTTCTCACACTGCTCAACACCCATCTAAGTGCATACTCCATACTCTTTACATTAGCATACATAACGTTTAATTATCTATGCACAGCACTCCTCAAAGGGCTTCACTTCAACCAATATTCAGTCGTATTCTCTTCTAGAGGATATATCCTCTTTCCCGTCTTTCCTTCAGGCACAAAGAGTGTTTTTGTCATCTCTCATATGGCATCATTCCCCCTCTCTCAGTCTCTCTCATTCTATTGCACTCTTTGCTCTATGCAATTTTCTTGCAAGCAAACTCTTCTTAAACACTCTTATGTAAATTCTCCAGCATGAGATATTCTCCAGATACCCACGGGTCCACTGACATCCATCACTAATTTACACTTAATAGTAAATCTCCACATTCATTTCATGAATGATTTTCTCATAATTAGGGAGAAAAGCTATTAAAAGTGGCTTTCCTGGCTGAAGTTGCACGGAATAAACACAACTTTGACCTTTGTCTGAGAAGAATACACACTTCATCTTTCTGCTTGTCAAACTTTTTATGATGTGCTTTGACTGACATTATGAAACTTGAGAGAATGACAGTTTAGCACCGTGACATTAAAGTTTGTGAGGAACTGATTAGATTGGGATCAGCTTTCTAATTCTGAAATGCCTTTGAGACAAGAGTTCAATACTTAACGTATCCTTATCAGGTTTGTTACCAATAAAACTTAGAGGATAGGAAGATGGAGTAAAATGAGACATTTAGACGCGTGACCTTCTACAGAGCCATGATACTTACTGTTAACTACATGTACATGGATGCATCACGGCTACCATGCATCCCCTGCATTATTGTCAGCCGTGCAAATCATCACAGTTAACGTGATACAGATGCATGTGAGGTAGAGGTGCAGTCGAGGCTTGACAGTCAACACAACAGCAGGGGCAGCAATGTCTGAAAGTTTTAAAGTCAAACTGATCAATCAAATCCACATTCTCAACATCTTTAAGTGTTATTCCCACTGAGCTGAGACACACATGTCTGTCAAACCAGTTTGAGATTCGGTATTCTCATAGGCATAAGTTGGTGGAGTTTTAGACCTTCATCAGCTGAGGCTTCATCCTGAGACTTTAAACTGTGTGGACTAAAGTTTTAGGCCAGAAGTAAAAAATACAATTAATTTGAAAATATTGGCATATCAGATGCCAGCAAAAATCCAAAAATGTGCATCTTAGCTTTATCTTTATGTTTTTGCATTGTCTCGGTCCTGAAGAGTTCTTGGCTTTTTCTCTGAAAATAAAGGTAAATTATTTTAGCCGAGAAGTGCTTGTTGTGTTTGGTATGCCAAGGCTTTACCTGCAAAAGAAATTAGCCTGCACCTCAGCTGCATAATTGCTGGCTGTCCTGGGATAGTGCTTGCCCCAAATTGAAGTGTCTCCCAGCAGGTATTGTGTTTATCTGGGAACAACATTGCCTTTCACAGAGCGTCTTCCCCTGTCCTCTTCTTTTCAGAGGCATTTAGAGGTATGTTCTGCTACGCTGGTTAGTGTGTGATGTCAGGAAGGCTTTTATCCCACTACGAATGGGTTCATGACCTACTGTCACAGCCTTTTGCTAAGCTGATTCCATGGGAGGGGGTGTAAACTTCTTGCTAGCCACTTTAAGTGAATCAGTGCCAGGAAGTTGCAAGTGCTTTTGTGCTTTGTTTTTATTTTTACGGTACCTTTTTGAGCACAAGATCAGTTGCGATGTCATACTTCTGTGAAAGACAGCCCCTTTAGTAACACCACCCATCATAAGGTGTTGTAGGCAGTCACCTTGAGAGCAAATAGTCGTACTGGGGGCTCATGAAGGTCAGCAAAATCATGGTCTGTCATAAGTCAAGCTGTGATAACCAAATTTAATTTTAAACTGAATAATAACCACTCTTATCAAAGCAACAACAAATACAATCTATTTATAGTTGGTTATAATATAGACTTTTTAAAAATATAAACCTTTTTTTTCTTAAAACTAAATTACTTTGTATTGGTTATGTTGACATGTTGATAGGCACACTGAACTAAACCAAGTAATGTTAGACCTTGCAGTTAGGCCATAAGGTGCACAGATGTCAGGATGCCAGAAAATAAAGTAGAAGAATTGAGACAGTTTTAATGGAAAATAATTGTGAAAGGAGACAAAAGTAGGCCAAAAGCAGAATAAAGCTTCAAAAATGTGTTTAGAGTGGCAAGAACTGGCAAAAAAGTAGCAAAATTTTTTTTAAAATTGGTAAATTAGGGCAAAAGCCTGCAAAAAAATATAAATTAAGTGGCAAAATACAGTAAAGAGTGGCAGAAATGGGCCACAAGTGGCAAAAAAATGGTAAAAAAAAAAAAAAAAAGAAAAAAAAAGAAAAAAGAAATGGCAAAAATGGTTTATTTATTGACATCATTAATAAATCACACCTGAGGAGGGCCCACTCTAGGTCTTTTAAAGGCCAAGCCAATTTTTTGGGCAGGCTCATACAGTAATGTCTGATAATCTCTAGTATAGCCTGACATACATACACATGATAAATAAATAAGTCTAGAATAAATGACATAGATCATCATAGTAGTCGTCTCTTTTCTTTGTGAAGGACATCGCCTACTCTTAAAGAATGAGTGGCACAGATTACTGAAGCAGTCATATCTTTTCTTTGCGAAGGACATCACCCCAAGGAAAGGACAAAAGATGTGTTTACGACCAATATAAACATGAGGGTCCCATACATCAATTCATATTTTCTGTGGTAAGCGCTTTTATTTGGAGACATAGTGTCATTTTAAGAGCTATCTGAGGCTTGTTATCAGCGCTGAAACACCCATGAGCAGATGCATTTGTGAATAATACTCTCAACTCGTTAGATGTCCTTCCCTTTGTCTCTGATGTTGCTCTATTCATTATTTTCCCACCAAGCCGAGTCCATATGAATTCATTTCAAAGAAAACATGTCGTTTCATATGTTTTATATTCATTCCTGCCTCTGTATGATATGTGAGTGGATTGATTTACTTTTGTGGGAGATCTGCACTCAGTGGTTGTTTTTGCCACATGAGACAGGTCTAACATCAAACAGAAATACTCTCTGTGAGGAACCACTTCTATTTAAGTGTTGTACACTTAAATCTGCAAGAAATCCTATTGAGGGATCTTCCTTTAACCTGCAGGGAGCTGGGAGTGTTTTAACAGCTTCATTCTGGACCAAAACTAAAGTGTTAAATCAAGCCGAGTACTCCAATAACTTTTCGTTTTCAAACATTATCCATTTTTAATGAACTAAAGAGACTTGGCAGCATGCCTCTTTAATAATGCAAGCCTTTGTCTTTTATTACCTAATTTTTAAACTTATTTTAGGGAGAATACTTCCCAAGAAATGTTGTTATACAAATGTCTAAAGCTATCAAAGAAAAAGACTGAAGTTTCCTCTATTTTGATGTCAAATCTGACACGTAACTTTAACATGTCAATTAATGAGCTGATGGGATTTTTATTTAGGAAACCTCAAATTGGAATGATGAGAGGGAAAAGGGAATTAAATCAGCCAGACACTGAGAGAAATTTGTCGGCAGCTGTCAGGGATGGTTAAATGCAGACGCAGTTATTAAAAAAAAAAAAAAAACAGCACATGGAGGAAAATCCAAGATAATTAGCAAACTGAAGTCCCTCGTTGGAGAGATTTATATGAAAAAATAAATGACCAGCATTACAAAATGACAGACTAAGCTGTCTGTATTACAGACTCAGGCAGTTTATCTGTTGAAGCAGCCATTAGTCGCTGGAGTGAGCCAGATCGACTGATGTTATGGAGAAGATAATCTTACTTCTGATGTATGCCATGAGCGTATGGCACTTGTGTGTATTTGTAATCCAGCACTGAATAAACTACATAATCTGAAAATGCCTAATTTGAGAGCTGTCACTCACTTCATCTAAGCTCTGCTGCCACAAACTAACTTCATAACCAAACTGTGTCACAGAGGATTTATGTCATAAATGTAACATAATACAGTCACCTTCAGGACTAGCGAAGTGACAAAAACGTCATGGTTTATACTCTCAGAGCCTCAACGCTTCTCCCCTCTTTGGAATTGTCCCTCTTTCCTGTAAAGCGGTGCGACCTTTAAGTGTGGGCTAATCTCAGTTTGCCTGTCTGCCAGCTGGGCCTTAATCCACTGACTCTCTTTATTCTCTATTCAATCTCTTTATTCAACACTTAGAAACCCAGACTAATCTTTATCCAACAAATGTTACACACCGGGCCCACTCTCTTACTCTCGCTCTCTTTCCTCTCTGAAGACTCAGGCAAACGTTTACCTCTTTGTTCCTCTTTGAAACTGATCTTTTTACAGTAATTTCTTCACATTTTGTAGCCTAATAATCAAGAGTAGCCTCTTGTTACAGCATCGGCAGAACAAAGATAGTTATGGATTAAGCTTGTGTGAGATACCATGCAAACTTTGGAGAAAATGTTGGTTATATATAGAGAGAATTTTTAAACAGTACTAGGGATGAAAGTGTGTGAGGGCAGAGTCCTTGAATGAAGGTCTTCTATCTAATGCTTGCAAACTCTAGTTGTTATAAAGATAAGAGAAAAGCACCAGCTTTGTTCAATGGCATGATAACAGAGAACGGTTTTGGATCAATGTGATTGATCACTCTGATGCTCACACATTCAGAGAGTTATTCAATGATGCTTTGGCAGTATTGTTCGTTTGTGTGTGTGAAAAACTAGCAGCAACCTCCTGGGTTGAAAAATGAAACCAATATGGAAGTGCAAAAAACTGCAGTTCCTTGAGTATCCACTTGGGTCTGGCAGCAGAAGCCCTGATCACACCGTATCTTTACAGTAGGGACAGACATGTTTACCGCCTGGTGCAAAGGCTGGTTTTGGAACTAGAGAGCTCCTGTATTAGTGTGTGCTGTACAAGTGATGATTTTCTTTTATAACCCAAATGTTCTTATCAGAATCAGGCGAAGAAAACCAGTGAGGGGCAAGTGACTGGAAAAAAAAAAGAAGTTACACTATAATATGAAATGATCTTAGCTATTTTCCCCCTTCCTGTTTTCTTATTTTTCTGCATATTTGTCAAATATTAATTTTTCAGATCAATAAAAAAAATCTGATCATTAGACAAGGATAACCATTTAAATAATGATTTATTTTAATAACAGAAAAAAAAGCCATCCAAACCTACCTGGACCAATGTGAAAACATAATTATCCCTAAACCTAAAACCTGCTTGTGCCACCCTTGGCAGCAACAACTGCAAACACATGTTTACAGTAACTTGCTATGAGTCTTTCACATCACTGTGGAGGAATTTTGGTCCATTCTTCCTTGCAGAATTGTTTTACTTCAGTCACACTGGAGGGTTTTCAAGCATGAACGGCCTGTTTCAGGTCATGCCACAGCATCTTAGTCAGATTTAAGCCTGGGCTTTGAATAGGCCACTTAAAAAACCTTCATTCAGAGATGGACTTGCTGGTGTGTTTCAGGTCGTTGTCCTGCAGTGCAACCCAAGTTTGTTTGAGCTTTATGTCACGATCTGACGGCCGGACATTCTTCTTCAGGATATTCTAGATAGAGAGCAGAATTCATGGTTCCATCAACTGCAACAAGTCATCCAGGTCTAGAAGCAGCAATGCAGCACCAGATCATTCCACTACCACCACCATGTTTGACTGCTGGTGTGATGTTCCTTTAAAAAATGCTGTGTTAGTTTTTTATGAAAGAGCATTCCAGAAAGTTTAACTTTTGTCTCTTCAGTCCAGAGGATATTTTCCCAATAGTCTTTGGGATCATCACAATGTATTTGACAAATGTGAGACAAGTCTTTGTGTTGTTTTTGGTCAGCAGTGGTTTTGGCCTTGGTACTCTCACTTATTGCTGAATCATGAAAACTGACATTAACTGAGTCAAGTGAGGCTTGCAGGTCTTTAGATGTTGTTTTGGGTTCTTTTGTGACCTCCTGGATTTGTCGTCAGTGCTCTCTTGGAGTAATTTTGGTAGGCTGGACACTCCTGAGAAGGTTCATCACTGTTCTAAGTTTTCCCCTTTTGTGGGTAATGGCTCTACCTGTGGTTCGCTGGAGTCCCAAAGCTTGAGAAATATATTTGTGGCACTTTCTAGACTGATATGTAGATGTTGGTGACTTTGTTTCTCATCAGTTCTTGGATTCCTTTGGATTGCAGCATGATGTGTTGTTTTTTCCGATCTTTCAGGCTACTTCACTTTGCCAGACAGGTTCTAATTAAGTGGTGGCAGTAATCAGGTCTGGTGGTGTTGAACTCAGCTTTCCAAAAAAAATGTGGTTAACACACAGTTAATTTATGATTTAACAAGGTTGGGCAATTTCTTTTTCACACAGGGCCTAATAAGTTTGGGTATGTACAACTCAAGGCTATGTAAGGAGGTTCCCATCTTGATAACTAGAACTTTCTTAAGTGGTTAACTTCTTGAGAGTTAAAAAAAAAAAATACACACACACCTTTGAAATAAGATCTTACATTATACCTAGAGGGTAAAATTCCTGTCTTATTTTTTATTATGATGAGAAATTGTGATCCTAGCCTTGTTGGTGGTGCCTTCTAGTCCTCTGTTACTACTGTTGGCATGACTGTGTCTGTGAGTGTGTGGAGAGCAGGTGGGTGAGCAGAGTCCTCTGTGGGTGTCAGGCTGTGAAACAGCTGTCTGAGACGACTCTGACGAAGATGGATGAGATGGCTGCACAAGGAACTGTCCACTAGCTGGGGTACATCCTGCCCTAGAGCAAGAAAAAACAAACACACAGACACAAACGCATGCATGCATACAGCCATTATGGCCCTGTCTTCTGCTCCTCTCTTAATAACAGGCACCAACCTGCAGAGCATCACAGCAGGTAGCTCTGCAGCTGCACTGTCGCTGCAGTGCTGAACTGGCAGCTAGAAAGAATGGCTGCTCTGAGATTAGCTTAATCTGAAAATCCTAATGCCATGCTTGTCTGCGCCAGCTGACACAGGACCAGACTCTCGTTGACATAAACACAGTGTTTACCCAAGCACACACATACACATGCTGAGCCAGCCGCCCAGCATATGCTGTATTTCCTGACAGATAACATACTTATTGGATTTCCTTACTTTCTCAACTACGGTGTCACCAACCGGTCATCACTCAGACAGCTTGCTACATTTTACTCACAGACATGCATGCAGATCTCACAGATCCACCAACAGCATAGCTAATTCATGAGGATGTTTGTTATTTTGTTTCAGAAAATGCAGTTATGAGGAGTGAAAGAATGAGGACTAGTAGGCATAGCTTATCTGTCTCCACCGTTTCAGCTTCAGGGTTATTTTGTTTTATTTCATTTTACATTTTTTCAGCAGGGGTGTTTGAATGTTGCACGACAGGTAGACATATGAAAGGAGGCAGCAAATAGAGACAGAGAGAGCTAAAGTGAGACTGAGGCCAGGAGGGCTCAAACATACACAGGCACGCACAGTTTTTCTTAGCGACACTCCCTCACGCACGCACAAGCACACACAGAAAGTGAGAGGAGCTGTCGCTTGTCACTGCCAGTCACTTAGTCACAGAGGCGTAGACGGCCACCTTGTACGGGGTGTGTTTATATACAGAGAGGAAAGCCAAGGACAGAGCAGTATGGCACGGGTGGAAGAGGCAGGGAGGCAGTGGGTTAGAGGGCACAACATGTGGCAGCAACAACAAAAATACCCTCGGAGAAAAAACACTCTGGCCTAGATGTTCTAGGAACATTTTCCTGCTCTAAGAAGGAAAAGGGTGATCAGCTTCTTGAAATCAGTGCTTTAACCTTATTCTTTTTTACTTTACACCCTGTTTCTCTGGCTTCCCAATACTTTATGATGCAAGAGTGATCTGATATGTAGGGATTCAGTGATGGATCAGTTGTAGGAGTGAAAATCAGATGATAATTATGCTTTTAGCATACATCAACCTATCAATAAATGATAAATCATGTCCTGATGTCAATATCTGATTATCTGTTGTTGCATCTATTGAACGCTGTAAAGATGGTGTAATACAGAGGAGGTTTTTATCAGGCAGAGATGTCTGTTGGGCTTACTTGCTTGTTTTTAATTGTCAAACATCATAAAAAATGTGATATATCTAAATCTCATGGCTTATATGAGAAACACAAAAAGAGATCCAAAGAAGCGGCAAAATTCAGTATTGTACTCAGCAGTCGGCTAAATAGTTTTAAATAGTGTAGGTCAGTATCGACATCAATATTAATAACAGTATCTATATCAGTATCAGTAACACAGTTTATGTATGAGATATTATAAGTATCTATGTCAGTATTTCTATTAATACCATTATCATTATCTATATAAGTATCACTATTGATAACAGTATCAGTATCAGTACTATTATCAGTTTCTATATCCACATCAGTACCAATTTTTGTATCTATCTCCACACTATAATAAGTGATTTTATCAGTATCTATTTACTATCACCTCTTTATCAGTACTGTTATCAATGATACTGTAGTATCTTTACTATTACCTTTTTATCAGTACTATTATCAGTATGTATATTAATACTATTATCAGGAACTATTTAACACAATTATCAGTTGCTATAACAGCACCATTTTAGTCTATATATATATATATAAGTACAGAGATCTAAATCAGTCCTATTATTAGTATCAGTACCTTTATCAGTAATATCAGTGCTTTTATCAGAATCTATATGATTATCAATGTCAGTACTAATATCAGTATCTACATCAGTACTGTTATCAGTGAATTTGTTTGTATCTGTTGACTATTATGACTATATCAGTACTATCAGTATCTATTTTAATAATATCAGTATCCATATCAGTATTTTTATAAGTGTCCATATCAGCATCCATATCTGTGCTATTTACATTATCAGTACCAATATTAGTTTAGATATCAGTACCAATATCAGTATCTAAATTAGTTTTAATTTCAGGGATTTTATCTTTTTACTATAGTTATGTTTCCAGTATTATTTTCATTACCTATCTTAAAACTATTATCAGTATCTATATCAGTATCAATTTCAGTACCTATATTAAAACTATTATCAGTATCCATATATGTATTAGTACCAATATCAGTTTCTGTATCTGTAAAGAATATCATTGTCTATACTTATATATCAGTATCTCTATGAGTGTCAGTGATAACATCAGCATCATTAATTCTACTGGTATCACTATCAGTACTTTTAGCAGTATCTAAATATACCACTAAAAATATCAGCACCAGTATTATTATCTACAGTATATATCAGTACTATTATCAGTAGTTTAACTATCCTTCCATCGCTGTATCAGCATTATTATTATTATTTATTTGAGTACAATAATCAGTATCTATCTTTTATCTATATTTTTAAAAATCAGTACTATTATCATATTTATATAAGTATTAGTACTTATATCAGTAAATGTAACAGTATCAATATCAGTATAATTATCAGTTTATATATCAATATCTATATCAGTCCAGTGTCAGTAGATTTATCATTATCAGTTTTTTTTTTTATCAGTGTCTATGTATTAAAATCACTGTATCAGTATTATAATCAGTATCTATTTTAATATTATTAGTAGTATCTTTATCAGTGTTATTATCAGTGATTTTATCAGTATTTATTCACTATTATCACTTTATCAGTACTAAAACAAGTATCTTAATTGGTACCAACATCAGTATCTATAGGTGCATCAGTTTATTTTTTCATATCGGTATAGATATCAGTATCTGTATCAGTTTCAGTATCTGGAGCAGTACATTTATGAGTTTTAGTATCAATATTACTATATTTATTAATACCAATTTGAATATCCATATTATTATCAGTAGATATTGGTAGCATTTTAATTGTCCACAGTATATCAGTATTTATAGTTGTACTATTATTAGTTTCTATTCCAGTATGAATTTAAGTATCTACATAACTAATAAATAATCTACAATAAAGCAGTTTCTTTATCAGTATCGGCATCTTTATCAGTATTAGTATCTATTGTAATAGTTTATTTTAGTAGCTGTGCCACTATAGATACCTATATCAGTACTAATAATTATCTTAATCAGTACCAATATCAGTAACTATAGGTGTACAAATATAATTTCCTTTTTTTCTTTATATATCATTATTATAATTTTATATCAGTGTTTATATGAGTATCAATGAAGGTACAGTTATTAGTATCTATGTCACTGTCTTCATCAGTAGCATTCTAAATATCTATTGTATTTGTGTACAGTACCTATATCTGTACTATTATTAGTATCTATTTTAGCACAAAATCTGTAACTATATTAATAGATGTTTATTTATCAAGAGCATCATCAGTATTATCTAAATTAAATTAGAATCTGTATCAATATCAGTATTTATAAGTATCAGTATCTATAGAATAGGCCTTTAATGGCTATATTAATATCTGAATCAATATCAGCACTTAAATTAGCAGATCATGATCATTATCCATATCAATACAAATATCAATATCTATATTAGTACTATTATTTCTATTTATATCAGTATTATTGGTATTTTTTAAGTACCAGTGTCTATATCAGTAACATGATATAATGTTCTTTTTTTGTATCTATGTCAGTAGCAATGTTGAACCTACCAATATACCTTTATCAATAACATTTACATTATCAGTCTCAGCCCTGATTTTTAGTTTTGTTGCATCTTCCACAATCACAATTTAATTTCTGAACACCTCTTTACTGCTGTGATGGAAAAGTCAAATCTTTCACAACTGGTTTTAATTCAAACCAACAGTTTTTCAGTTGAAGTCATCACTTCTTGATGACACGTCACCAAGACAACCTGTTTTGTTTGTATCATGCTGCTGGTAAATAAACAACAGACACGGACTTGATCTGTTTGCCAGGGAGACCTTGAATTGTTGCCAAAGAATTATTGCTTGGGTGTTTTCTGGTGGATGTGAGGCTGTTCTGGTTGGGTGCTGCTCTGATTCATGTGAGTTTCTATGGTGATTAGAGCTGTCAGAGAATAGAAAAGTATTGTTATGAGGCCAAATTATAAGTTTATGCAAAGTAAAAACTTTATGGTGAACTTGAACTTCCTCTACTGACAATAACAGAGCTATATCCTCTCTGAGATATAATATCCTTTTATATGTATACATGCTGCTTCATAGGATATCAGATTGAGACGACCATTAAGCTTCCATTAGGGTTCATTACTGTAGATAATAACAATACTCACCACTGCTTTCTATATAATGAGCTCAATCATTCTCATTTGATTGATACGTTCCATGCACATCTTTATTACTTTGGAAATCTGGTCCATATTTAAAGTCCCATTCAATGTACTAATGTAAAATTATGCCAAGTTCACCATCATTTTATAATCACCCCTTACAGGCATGCACTCCACTTCTGATACACTGGCTGAAGGTAGAGATGGTGATGATGGTGTTGTGGGGGGGTTGGGACCACTTTGTCAAGAAATGCACATGATTTGCAGTTATACATTTTTCTCTTTATTAGCTGTAACTGATTAGCTCTAATGGCTATTGTATATATTTGGTGGTGGGGCTTCTCTGGGATGCCCCCCTCCCCCACCCATCCACATGCCTATGTGGAAAGCATCAGTCAAGAACAGCACACATTCCTGCTCTTCCTGTGCCTACAAGGAAAGCCTGAAGCAGGGAGAGAAAAAAAAAAAAACAGAGCAGAGAAGGCATCAATGACAACCAAATGACATTGATTAAGTCAGATATAGGATGAAGCAGGAGCTGGGGTGGAGGACGGTTGCAAATAGCAGCTTGCAGACAGAGTATTGCCAGGCTAGAGCTGTTTGAATATGGCACTATGAGTGTGTGCTTAGAGTGATCAGCTGGCTTTCAGCTGATGATGTCTCGCGTGAGATCAGCTGATATTGATTATATGGAAGTGCTCGACGCAGTGGCCAGCTTGAACTAACACTATACCCTTGTTTTTTGGTTCATGAACATTTACAACTTTGATAGTTGAATGTTTTTTTCTTGTACATTTATGACTTTTTAAACTTGAAATTTTTCTTGTGTAAAATGTTATTTATATTTTTTAGAGTGGCCCTAATGTGCCACTGTAACAATAGATTGTTTTTGGCGATTTTGTCAATGAAAACAATTAAAATTGATGTTTGGGGTTTTTTTTCAAGTAGGTCCAAATGTGGTCTTAGCCTTTATTTGAGATACAAGTTGGGGGGCCTAAGGAAAAAAAGTTGGAATCCAATGGTACATATAAAGGTCTGTTGGTACAGTATCTAAAATGAACTGTTTCTTCAACCAACTGTACTACTCAGTTAGACAAACTTCAAGTTGTAGCAAATAATATAAGGAAAAAGGGTTGAGAAATGCTGGTGAAAATTACCAGAATACATACTGCTGTTAAACCCATTTAGATCTAAGGCTGCCTTAAATAAAAGCCTCTAAAACCAAAGGGTTTTCTGAAAATCTACAGGAATTTTCTTTGTTATTATTATTACTATTATCTTTTTTTCTTGACCTTGTTAGCAATTAGATACTTGCAGTAAAAAAAATCTAACCATATCAAAACCATCAACATCTTCCTCCTCTTTACAACATGTCTCTTGTTATGTTTGGGTGGGTCCCCATTCACATTATAAGCCTGGTTGTCATTAAAGTTCATTGCTGTTCTAAGATAATGCTGTAGTCTGCCTGTTTATCCCATTTTCCTTCTGTGTGTGTAGTTCAGCGAATCATGTTGCTGTATGTTGGCTGCAGGTCTTCAAAACAATAAGGCCATCCAAAACATGCTTACATCACATCAGGTCTTATTGTATGTAGTTTCCAGTCTAAATGGGTTAAGTTTAGTAGATTCTTTATTGTATTTTTGTTGATATGAGGTATAACTAGCCAGACTCTTGCCCCATATGGTCGATCTGCTCAATATATGCCGTCTATTGTAAAACAGACTTTCTTGTTTCGTATGCAACAACTACCCACTCTAAATGTGCTTTCTGACTTTGTTTTCTAAGTGTGCTTCTTTTTGTATTTCTTGAGTCATGACAAAACAACTTTTGTTAAAATCTATTGAAGCTGCCATATTGTTTTTGTGTCTGTGTTGTGCTGTTGTTAGATCTCGACGCTTGTGAACCTGTTAGCGCCCTCGTATTGTTGTTGCCATCCTCCTCCTCTCTTGCATTCACCAGCTGATGTGAGGCAAGGCCGCCTTGTAGTGCCTGCTGTCTATTTACTTCCATTCAGGGGGATTCACTTGAGAGGCCACAGCTCAAATAAATTCACTCAACAGCCACTGCTCAGGAGGGACCTCTCTCTCTCTCCTTCGCCTGCTTGCTCGTTCTCTCTCTCCGCCTCTACCTCCCTCTGACTCCTTTTCTTTCGCTGCATCCCTTCTTTCTTCTCATTTCTTGTTCTTGCCCTGTCTGTTCTGACTTTACGCCATTGTGTCCATGGCTTTGCAGCTTTTTTGCTGTCCTCCTTCAAACTGATGAAGCAACGCTTTGGCTTAACAGCAGAGCAATCACAGAGCACCATGGGAAATGGTGCTGCTGTGGGACTTAGAACAGGTTCTGTTGCAGGTGTTGCTTAAAACATTTTCATTTATCGCAGACTGGTTGAGCCGTGTGATGGTATCTATGCACAGCTGTGGAGATGTGAGGTTTGCGTGTGTTACCTCCTGCAAAATCGATGTTTTTTTCTCCTTTTAAAGCATTTGACCATTGATAATTCAGCACATTTTCAAAAGCAGGATGCATTCCTCAAGTATTTTTTTTTCTCCAAAAGGCCCAAGAGTGCAAAAGCAAACACAGCCATACTGAAAGTGCACAAGTGTACACACATGTGCACCCACATCCAGACACCTGATCTTGTGTTTCTCCTTTCCAGAAGGAGCATGAATAAAACAGGAGAGCAGAGACTTAGCGAGCAGCACTGAGATACAGAGGGGGGTGTGCTGGCAGATCTCTCTGCAGCAGCGGCTGTGTGTTCGTGCCACAATCCCCGTGTCTGGACTTACAGGATTACAGTAGCTTGGACGCCGCCTGCGCTGAGAATACACACCCTTTCTGCTAACCTGTCTGTGCAAACACACAAAAAGTGCTGGCAGCCATGTGCACACACACCTGCTACACCACAAACTGTCCAAGTTCCACAAGCTCTCCCACAGTGCCAAAACAGTGAAACTAGTTTAAAAGAAATAATGTGCAATGTATGGAAGTCCGGAGAGAAGCCACAACCATACATTTAATTGTATTCTATTATTATGAATGGATCTGGCTATCCTATCTATATTTCAGCTTATTTTTGCCATTATAATGAGGTTATGGTCTCAAGAAAATGACTGAAAATAACTTATGGCAGAAAAAAACAGCTAATGAGGTCATAAGTAGAATTCTCAAGATAAAAATATTTAATGTACTTGTTGTGATATGGAAACAAAATGGTAAAAAAAAAGGATTTTGACTCATGAGGGCTTCTGTAGAGATGTTTACTTGTAAGGTTATTTTTCAAAATGACAAAAAGACACTGGGATGCTGTCATTGAACTAATTTTAGCCTTACACCTTCTATATCTCAAAAGATTCCAAACATAATTTTTCAGATTCAAATTATAAGAAATTTGTGAGGCCTTATGGTTAAGTCATGCCCTGTATACCCAGGTGGCCTGGGTTCAAGTCCAACCTGTGGCTCCTTTTCCCACTCTCTCATCCCTGTGTCTGACTCTTCTATCCTCCTCTGTCAATAAAGGCTTCAGAAAGCCCCAAAATATATATTTAAAAAATAAATTGAGAATTTTTCATGAGCTTGATACACTTCCATGATCTCGGCTGTTTGTTGTGTTTGTTGTAAGGTAGATATAAAACTCAATCCAAGCTATTTTAAGACAGTCTCCTCTCATCTTCTTTCATGTGTCCTCCCCCCAGGTTATATTATGGCTGCCTTGTTAGATAGCTATAGTATACCCTGGCTCTCATTGGGGATTTTGACCCTTGAGAGCCACAATGAATATGCTCCAGCTAGCTAGTCAGCTAAAGCACACTCAAAGAGGACTGGGAGATCAAGGGTCAAAATCCCCAATGAGTATTTGCTTCTAAGATGCATTACATAGGTGCCATGTTGAAGTAGTGGTTTCATGGCTGACAATGACTGTAAGTCTATAACGCAGGTGGTCTAACCACTATCTCACTGTATAATGTATTGATAAGATAATTCCCACTGTGAAGCACAGCAGTGGCAGCATCATGCTGTGGGGATGCTTCTCAGCAGCCGGCCCTGGAGGGCTTGTAAAGGTAGAGGGTAAAATGAATGTGGCAAAATATAGAAAATCCTGGAGGACAATGTTGCACATTCTGCAAAAGAACTATGGCTTTGGAGAAGATTTATTTTCTAGTGCCACAGTGACCCAGAGCATACTGCAAAAGCTGCACAGAAAGTGGCCGAGTCAAAACCCAGACCTCAGTCCAGTAGACAATTTGTAGCTGAACTTGACAAGGGCTGTTCACGCCCAATCCCTGTGCAACCTGACAGAGCTTGAGCAGTTTTGTAAAGAAGAATTGAGTAAAATGTCAGTGTCTAGATAAGTAAGACTGATTGAGACCTTTCCAGACAGACTCAGTGCTGTGGTTGCAGCCAAAGGTGCATCTACTAATCACTGCTGACTTGAAGGTGGTGAATTTGCAGTTACTTTTTTTACATTTTACATCCGGTCTATAGACGAAACAGTAGACATTTTATGATTTTTTTCGATGGCGGATCACTTTGAAATAGAGGGAAGTTTCAATCTGTCTGTGGTGGAGCAAGAGGAAGCTCTTGTTTTCAAAATTATGCTGTTCTTTGACATTTCCAAGGACAGCACAAGCCAGGGACAGATCTCTTAAGGTGGGGACTGTCCCTGGAAATCTGGGGCATCTGGTCGCCTTATCTCAGAAGGACTCTAGATGCAGACGAGTCACTTGCAGGAAGTGACTTAGCAAGATCTCCCATAGTAAAACTTTTGAGTTGCTGACATATTGTGTGTCAATGTAAGTGGGTAGCTTGTATAAGTCTTTTTAAAAATTATCATGTCCTCGAGTGTTTGAAGGCTTAATTTGTAATGCTTTTTTTCTAAATCAAGTTGCCACATTACCCTCAAATAATACTTTCTGTTTCATTTCTTATATTTTTTAGAATATTCTTTATGCCTATAGGAAAGATGTCAGATGTTCCTGTAAATAGCAGCAGATGATCTATCTGCAGATACATCTTAAAACTCAAATCTCTGCCATTCCATCTTGAAAATATTGACATCAGTATTAGACTGAAACCCTGTTTGTGTGTGCCTGTGTGCGAGTGTGTCTCCCTCCTCGCTCTCTTAGCCGCTCTCCAAATCAATACCTCTAAATCTCCAGGGTTTCTTTGGCCTGCGAGTGAAGCAGTTATGAATTCTGAAGACTCAGCTGACTGAACCTTTGACCCTGAAAATCGCCCACAGAATGTGAATGAAGGCGGTCACTGTGTTACTTCGGTCTGCGTAAACAAATGGAGTGCGGAACGTAAAAAAGAAATAAAGCCTTTCAGTGTCTTTAATATTTGATCTTTTTGAAAGTTCTCAATTTTAGGACTGACATCGAGTATTTGAGAGTTGAGTGGAAGCTATTCTGAGGGCTGATGACTGAAAGGAGAGATACAAATACATTGATTTTATAAGGTTTTTTAAATGGATTTTTAGAGGTAATTCTTGGTGTATGTCAAAAAGGAACCTGAATTATTCATGTTTTTTCTGCACACATGAACATGCTGCCAAAAATAAGATTTAGAAGCCTTAAAAGTACATGTACTATTAAGAGGGTGCATTTCCCTTATTGAATCCTGTACCCAGCTCTGTCTAGACTGTTCACTCTCTTGTGCCTATATCCTCTGTTTGTGTGTGTACGCCCTGCTTCTTGTGTGTAAGCATATTTGTCTTTGCTCACAAGTGTGTGCGTGCAGCTTGGCTCTCTAGTTTGCCAGATAAGAGGAGCAGTGGGAAGCCTATGAAAGCTTAATGTGCAGCTTCATATTTAAAAGGAAGTGCATTAGGGGCTCTGTGGCCCCATCAGTCCTCTCACAGCACTGCTCTCCTCCTGCCTGCAGCCCTGCTCAAATCCCTCTCAGAACCAGCGACCCTGGCTCACTCCACCTCTGTCGCAGCCGTGGAATGCAGTCACGAATGAATGAGTGCGCATTTAGTTGGAAATTTCCTCTCAATGGCTTGGTTCAAGTTAGCAAATGCAGCACAAGTGAGCCAATCTGCTGCTGACGGTGAACAGAGGAGCTGGCAGGCAGTCATGCTTTTTTTTTTTTTTTTTTTCTTCTGTTTTGTGTTTGATTTGGTGTAACCTCAGGAACGGGCTGAAAGATAGCAATCACACAAGCTCATCATATTGCAATGCATTAGTGTCATGCTTGATTTGAATGGATATTTTAAACACATTTAAACGCCAACTACTGAATTAAAAGATGAATAGAGCGATTTGTTTAAGTTGACTCAATGCAGAATGGCAGCTGCTGTGGCCATGAGTGCCATTTATCGTCAGTCATTCATGCTGCAATGATGAAGCTATATGAAAGTTTTCAAAAAAATGTCACCCAAGGGTTTGGAGGTCGCCATTTTGGAAATTCCCACCACACCTAACTCCTGTTTAATCAAGGGCCAAGTGGAGTTCAAACAGGCTGAATGGTGGCTCACCAATAAAGCTCATGACCTCGTGTTAGTGTGGGGATTATGTTTTTTTTAACTTGTCAATCAGCAATCACAAAGAAGTCCAAGAGAAGGACTGGACTCAACATTACATCCAGCCTGTCTGACTTCTTTGTGCTCTAGTGCAGGCAGCTTATATAGCTACTGTGAAACATACAGTAGAGACGTCATGAGTTCTCCCCACAGAGTTCAAACTGTGCAAGGAATTTACTGTAAATAGGATACAGCACTAAGGTTCAGGAACTGGTCTGTTGAAAGGTCAAGTCTATGGTCAGCATGTCAATGACTTGGCTCCAGCTTATTTCTAAGTTTGGCTGCAGGCCAGATCAGTTACATGCTTGTTGACCTAGATATGCAGAGAACGTGCTGATTTACCCAGCTGACATAGTTACTACATGTATAGTGCCTATAAAAAGTATTCAACCTCTTGTTCTATTCTTTTACTGATAATTTATAATCAATTATAACTTGGGTTTTTTTGGCAAAAAAATGAAAACTTCTTTATAAGAAACAGGAGTGTATATATTTTAGTGTTAGACATTTCATAGTTGTTTTAATTCTCTAAGTGTAATTTTAAATCATTCTGTGTTTAAAGGCCTTTGGTACTGAAGTTATTTGACAGCACTGATCCAGTCGGAGTTGAGGCCGGCTCAGATAACACAATCTTTTTGGTCGTTCACGAGGGCTACATGTCAGACTATGCAACAAAAATCTTGTCCAGCCTTGGCTGACAACCTGGCCACACTGCAAGAGAGATCCAGACCGCTTACTGTATGCTGACGTCACCACTGTCTCCACGACTGGGTGCGAGTTCAAAGGTTGTCGGGGGGGTGGTCAAAGCGTGTCAACCATTCTACAGCAGAAGCGCTCTATGTGATTGTAGTGATCTTTTGCTAGTAAAAAAGGAAAATAAGAAACAATTATGGATTGGATTATGGATAATAAGTATGGATGTATCAGGAGGTGGACAGTATGGACTGGCTCTCCTTCAGATAGAACTTAAGGTATGATGTGATAATGTAAATAAAATAAATAAAACGTACACATTAGTTCTCTGAGAGGAGAAAAAGGGGAATCTTGTAAATGCTGATGCTAAGACAACGAGCAATTGTTCTCCTGTTGGTAGACATCAGGATTCACATAGTTGACGTCAGGTCAGGGTGTCAAACTAAACAACACTAGCTGGGTTTCCATCACAGTTTTTCACAAATAAAAGTGATATTTCTTAAATTTTGATTAAGTACAATTGCGCTTTGAATGCGTTTCCATTGAAGGAAGTTTTGGGCGTAGGCCTTGCAGTTCTCATAAAATCTCATCTCGCGTGAACCCGCTGCAGGAAAGCTTGACACTCAAAACCTGTTGCGTGTTGGTACGGTTTTGGTGACATCTACGGCGGTTGCCTTGATAATTTTGAACTAAAGACGAAGGCAACAGATGATGGTTCAGCGGTAAAGCCACGTATAAGGGTAGAAGTATGATGTTAAGAAAAGTCTCGTCTCTTCTTCTGTCTATATGTACCGCGCCATGTTGTCTCGGAGTGACTGGTCATGTGACACCGTGTGTCATGTCCCGTGATTTGTAAATGCAGAAAAAGTGTCTCCATTGTACTTTTGCGATAAATTTCTATATCGAAACACCTGAAAAACCTCCTCATGAAAGCGCAAAAACTTTATAGTGATTTTTTTAGGGTTTTTTTTTTCAAAATTCAGGTGTTTCCATTACCAGTTTTTTATTGCGCTATTTCATTTTTGCGCATTTCCAAGTGTAATGGAAACCCAGCTAATGTAAGAAAAACTTATAGTCTTATTGAATAGTGGTCGTTGGGCATCCTGGATGCATAGTTATTTATGTCACTCCGCAAGACCCTTTGTCCCAATGCTCTAAATCGGGCCCGAGTTTTGATGATGAGCTGTCAGTGGTCGGGTTTAAATCTGGCTGAATTCATTTAGTCTGAGCCATCCTTTAGTGCAACTATGTGGAGAGTTAATTAATGTAATGTAAGCTCCGCCCACTGTCATTTCAAATCTGGGGGTATGTGTGGGCAGAGTTTTCCCATCATGCCCTTGGGCATAGTGTTGGTGTTGGTGCTGTCAAAAGATCAAAATTTTAAATCACGAGTAATCTAAGGATTTCTATTGTTGATAAAGATTAATCGTACCCTTTTTGTTCCATGCTAAAATTCTACTATTCTGCATTTAAATCAGTGTTTGTATCATTTTGGATTTCATAGATAAATTGAAAATTTTAACATGAACTCAGCACAAATAAAGGGACTTGTGTACTTGAAAGGGGAATATGTAAACAGTAAAAAGTAAACTGAAATAAGACATAGAGAATCAGAGTTGAACTTGTACATCACTGTGGCTGCATGAAGACATTGCAGCAGTTTAACCAAAGTATGTCGAAGGCAAAAAAAAAAGATATGCAATTATTTGCAATAAAAAATATTGATGTACTAATTGTGGATAATATTGTTCACAATTTATGCAATCTTGACAGCCCTAGTTATATGCATTTATGATGTGTTTAGATGTTGCCTGTTGAACAGTGACAGTGGGATTCCTTGGCTCATGTTTGTAGTACATTGTTGTTGTTTTATGTTAGACACATTTGCACCATGAGTGAAGTGATCCACTAAGTTAATCCTGCCTGTGGAAACAAGTGATTAAACGGGACTGATAACACACAGTTCCCCATCTTAGGAGAGTGCCAATATGGGATATAGTTTCTCTATGTCTAAGAGGATGTTGGATATGAGGTGTCAAACTAAGTGAAAAGGACCTGAATGTGTAATCAGACTGCTCAAAGTGTTTTTACGGCGTAGGTCACACCTACCCATTCCCACCCTTTCACTCCACTCACACACTGATGACAAAGGGAAAATTGGCCATAAGTGTGAATTAATCCCATTCAAATGCAATTTTCTACATGTTTACACACCACTGATGACACAGTGGGAGCAAACTGGGGTCAAGTGTCTTTCTTAAGGAAGCATCAGCATGTAGCTGCAAGAGTTGGGGATCGAACCCACAACCTTCAGATTGTGGGATGACCAAGTCTACCTGCTGGGCCACAGTTGGCTTATTTTTTAAAAACTATTTTTGAGTCAATAATTAATCAGTCAAAGTCAATGTTATACTTCAACTCAACACCAAATGTGAAAGGAAATAGCATAGTTTTAAGTTAGAAGTACACTTCAATTTGTCAAAAAGCAACACTAGTATTGAAAAATAACACTATGAGAGAGCTGAACTTGGGAAAGTGTTACCTTTCACACCATGGGCATTGAATTCACACTGGTGATTTTGCTGTGTGTAAACTGTCTGCATTCAAAAGTCATGTTTTGGTTTTTCTCTCAAAAAAAAAGTACTGTATACATAACATAACATGAGAAAGTGCTTACATTTGCTCCAACTGGATATTTTTACGCTAATGCTTAATGTGGCCACAATTTAAACTGCGTCCTATTTGAGTGTGTTTTTACAGTGTGGTAGCATTTATGGCATGAGTCAGTATAACTTTCCTGTTCTACAGGATGAAAAATAGCCACGTGTCATGTTGTGATCCATTTTCCCTGTTGGTCTGCTGTTCTTTTGGGTATTGTTGTTGTTTTGATAAAAGCCCAGTCAGGGTAACAGCAGGAACCCAAAGCCTGTTTGATGTGACTGTGTTCCCTGTTGTTAGCCTCTTTTTGTACACTCTCTGTCCGTCCGCCTGGTGGTGTGAGAGCCGGATTACTCTCAGTGTTTGTTCCAGTGGATAGTGCAGGCGAGAAAGGTTGCACTCGTTTGTGTTTGTAGGTTTCCTGTAAAGCCTGGTGTCAGGTTTATCTTGTTGTTTTCCAGCTACTGCAGAGTTCAGAAAAGGTCAGTTTGTTGTTCCACCTCTCCTCTATTTTTGATGTGATATGAAGGCTTGCTGAGACCATACGTGATACGATGAAATAACCTCTTGGCAAACAATAAATGGAGTAAAACTGTCCATTTGGTTCAGTATTGAGAGAAGAGTACCAACTTTGTACATTTGTGTCAGTGAAAAGGGGGGGAAAAGGCCTAAATGCACAGTGCAGGATAGAAGTTTGAGTGCCTCAGGTCAGGACTCACACCTGCAGATCCACAAATACAAGTCTGAGCATCACTTTTAAACAAAATTTCAAGGCAACTGCTTTGATTAAACTCAAGCAACTATGAGGGGGAAAGCAGGAGGAGCTTTTGTATTCTTGTTTGCATTATCATCATCATTATCTTTAACATTAACTACCTGAAGGATATGACACAAATGACAGTTCCCAGGAAAATCAGGCCTTTGTGCCTGTGTATACACCCTCTTCTTTAATTTCCTCAATTTTTTTTGTTTTCATCAGTAATTTTCAGTCATTTTTTTTCTTGAGATCTTGCCTTATTTATTGGCATTATGATGAGATAACAATGCTTATTTTCTGATAATAGTTTTTTTCTTGAGATCTTGAGAAACAAATTAAATTCAGTCATTATCACTGGACAATCAGGATTGTTATCCTGAAATATTGATAGAATTAAGACGAGATCCACGTAAATCTACCAGCTGCCGAGACGCATCCCCACATCATGATGCTGCCACCATCATGCACAACAGGGATGGTGTGTTTGTGTTGATGTGCAGTGTTTGGTGTCAACCGTAGCGGCTTGTCTGACAGCCAAGAAGCACCATATTGGGGACATCAGACCAAAGAACTTTATTCCACTTGACCGTGGAGTCTCCCACATGCCTTTTTCTGAATTTTCCCTGTACCACTCTCCCATACTGCATTAACTGGTGAAGAACCCGGGCATCAGTTGCTGTTTGCAGAGTCTTTCCCATCTCTGCTGCTGATGCTTGTAACTCCTTCAGAGTAGTCATCAGTGTCTTGGTGGTCTCTCTCACTAGTCTCTTTCTTGCATGGTCACTCAGTTTGTGAGGACGGTCTGATCTAAGCAGATTTACACATGGCATATTCCTTCTATTTCTTGATAATGTATTTTACTGAACCTCGGGGGATGTTTAGTACCTTGGAATATTTTATATCCATCCCCTGACTTAAACTTTTAAATAATCTTTTCTCTAAGTTGCGTCAAGTGTTCTTTTGTCTTTGTGGTGTAATAGTAGCCATGAATACTGATTAACCAGTGAGTGGACCTTCCAGAGACAGGTGTCTTTATACCAAAATAATTTTAGACACATTCACTCGGGTGATCCACATTTCACGAAATGTGAGACTACTAGCACCAGTCAGCTGGAATTCTGTTGAATTAGGTCAGTCACTTTAAGGGGGATGAGTATTTATGCAGTCACTAATTCTACATTACACATTTTTGTTTTATTGACATTACTTTGTAGAAATCTGTTGTCACTTTGACATAAAAGAGGTGTTCTTTTTTTCTTTTTCAGTAAAAAGCCAAATTATATTGACCACAATTGATTTAGAACATCAATAAAAGGGTAAATCATAAAAGGAGGTGAATACTTTTTGACTGTTATAGGACAAGCATCAGTGTAACATACCCCTCTGAGATCGGTCAGCTGTCTCATCTTGTGTTCTGTTACCATGTGCAATGTTCGCACTTGAAACAGCACAAACTCCTTGCAGAGATTTGTGCTTTGCCTTCTAATGTTGTGTTTATTGGAGGAACACAACAGAGAAAAAGCTTTACTGAAGAGAACGCCAGTGGGAAAACATACCAACAAAATCCAGCAGAGAAGAATCAAGAAGCTGCTTTGATTTGTGGAGTAAAACTGAAAAGAGTGTCAGTAAAGCCTACATTAATGTTGAAGCGTGTGTTTTCTCTTTCTTCAGTGGGGGATGAACAGTTCGTAAATAACATGGGCAGATCTGTCATGTTTTACTGGATTGTGCTGGATATAACAATGCAGATCAAAATCCTCTTTTTTTTTTTTTTTTTTTTTTTACTTTGATTTATTTTGTCCACTTCAGCTGGCTAGTATGCTCTTCTTTGGCTGAGGCCCTGTAGTGTGAATGTTGAAGTCTAGGCAACTGAAAAACACTGGTGACTGTCTTAAAAATCCTTGTGTACTGTATATTTAAAGTCAGGCCTACAGAAAGAAAGAATAAAAATAGAATCAATAGAGAGAAAAAATATAGAGGAATCATGATAGCTTTGTTAATAGAAAATTCAGAAAATTCAGTATAGATTCAGTTTTTCAGATCAATTATGAAGATTAAGCGCAGTGGGCTGGTCTTTTGACATCGTCATTAGTGGATGAATTGTTTGATTATATTAATCAGAGTACTGTACATCATTTCTTATTTTTATTTTTGTTTCAACACCAAATATAGTGTTACTGAATTAAAAAAAGAAAAATATTCCTCTCAACATTGGATCTTTGTCTAAGAAACCCAAAAAAAGTGCATAGATACACTCCAAAAAAATAACATTGCAAGATTGAATTTACTTTACTTTACTGAACTAAAGATATTTCAACCTTTATTCATAGCAAAGAAATAAAATCAACTTGATTTACTGAGTTAGGAGTGAATTCAAATGAAATTGAAACATTGTATCAAATGAAATTGGGTTCCATATGTTTGGCCAATAGGTGGCAGCATGTTTCCTTTATAGTCAGCAGGTAAAACCAAAGAAGAAGAGTGTTTCACCCTCTTCTTTTTTGCAAAATTGCTCAAGATCTGTCAGATTGCTATATTTTGCTATATTCATTTTACCCTTTACCTTAACAAGCTGCCAAGAAGCATCCCCACAGATGATGCTGCCACCACTGTGCTTTACAGTGGGGCTGGTGTGTTATTTACTGGTTTAAGATAGAATGACTTCTGCCATTGAAATACATAAAGCTTACAATAGTGGCCTGATTATTCTTTGAAGTGCATCATTCATCATCCTAAATAAGTTGTTTAGCTTTGGATTTGTTTGGGAAATCAAGGTATGCTGTTGCTGACTACAGCGGATGGTGGATGTACCGGTGTTGGCTTTATAAACAAAAATAAACCATCTAAAAGTGAATTCTGACATTGATTGGGAGTCAGATATAAAATGGGAATATTGAGTTGTCCTGCCAGAACTAGTCAGCACTTTTGCAGCAGAGTTTTAGATCCTTTATAGACATTTTTTTGGTCTTTCAGCAGAAAAGGATGCACAAAACATTTACCCAGCTGCTTTTCTTTTCTTATACTGGCTAGTCTTGTAATGATTAAGAGGATAAAGGGCTGCCAAAGCACACAGATTTGTTGTCAAGACATGGTTTCAGTTGGTGTTAATATTGGCATTGTTAATCATGTGTTAACATTGGACATTGCTCATCTTAAGCGTTAGGGAAAAGATGATGGTACCATACATACATCTCTACTATACATAAATATACAGCAGTTCATATCTGTTAATTTGATCTTTAATGGTTTCCTTTTGCCTCTTACATTTCTCTCCATCTCTGCCCTTTTCCATTTCCCATCATATCTCACGTCCCATCTAAAATGTATTATTTTGTTGTTAATACCACTATTGATATTATTATTTGTCTCATTGTGATTAAGACCAAGACTCTGGACTTCTCTCTCTCTCTCCACAATCTTCACTTCTCTCGTCCTGCATCATAGTCTCCCAATTACTCAGCCTCAGTGTGGTTCAGTGTTGAACAAAGGCTAATTTGAGGCATGTCACTAGCTAATTTGTGACATGTGGGTAGCTCTTTGAAATGATATCACACATAGGCTGTTGGTTGTCACGAATGAATCAAGCTGGGAGGAAACAGCTCTCCTCTATGATCTCATTAGCAGCCTTTGTTCCACTTCACTTGGAGTTGCACGGTGGAGCCGGACTCCCTGTTTATCAGCTCTATGAAGGAGGAGAGGATGCTAAGGTACTGATTACTCTCTGGGATTCTATTTGACATTGATATGTATCCTTGATCTATACATTTCCTTGTGTGGTCAAAACCTTTTTTTGTTACAAGCGTGAAGAAAATACAACTGCATCTTAGCATTTGGAAATTTGTAGATGACAGAAAAATGTGACTGATTACCATAAATGTCGATCACAATATGCACCCTGATATTGCTCATTTCAACTGCTGACATGGATACATGCACCTGATTCATATCCATGCATACTCATAATAGTAATGTATTTATACTTTAGGATATACCATCTGTTCATATTCACATTCACCTTTTGCACATTCTCTCTATTGTTCTTTGTACTTTCTTGCTGAATTTTTCATTATTATTCCTTTTTCCTTTTATATGTTGTGTTAGATTGTAACTGGCAGATTCTGCACATTGCATGCTTATCTCTGAATACTCATATTTTATATCAGTCCTAATCAGCTGTTGACAGCCTTACTATTAATTAACCTCCTAAAGCCCTATATGTAAATATGAGGAAATTACAAGTAGGCATTCCTAAAACATAATTATCAACTCTTAATTGTCTAAAATGTACTTTGATGTTTAAGTATTGTGCTTGTTAGGTTTGGAGAAGTTGCTCTGAATTTTCAGGAACTTTCATAAATATTTTAGGGAATTTATTTGGATCTTTAGGAGAATTTTCTGGGATTTCCATGTATTTTCAAGGGAGTTTTGGGGATATGTTGTCTATTTTGGAGAGTTTCACTGGAATTTTTGGGAAAATTTTATTTGAAATTTATCTGCATTTTCATAGAAATTTGGGAATTTTGTTCGCATGTTTGAGGGACTTTGCTTTGAAATTCTAAGGTATTATAATGGTTATTTCGGAAATTTATTTGTAAATGTTTGAGAATTTGACTAGAATTTTTTTGGGAGATGCACTTTTGAAAATTTGGGTATCATCATGAAAATTTAGGAAAGTTATAAGTATTTTTATAATTGACAGTGAATTTTGATGGGTATCCTTTGAAATTTTCAGGAATTTTAATGGGCAATTTGATTTGAAGTTTCAAGGTATTTTCTCAGAAATCGATGACATTTTTACAAATGTTTGGGAATTTGATTAAGCATTTCTTTTCAGTAACTAGCTTTTTCATTTTTATACATTTTAGTGAAATTTTTGGTAATTTTTTTTTAATGTTTTGGAATTTGATAAGCATTTTTTCAGGAATTAGCTTTATAGTTTTTATGTATTTAAGTGAACATTTTGGTCATTTATTTGTAAATGTTTGGGAAATCAAAATTTGAATATGTATTTTTTTAATTTGGTTCAGAATTTCAGGGGGTGGGGAGTATCCTTTGAATTTTTCAGGCATTTTAAATGGAAATTTTGGAAATTTATATGGAAATGTTTGGTAATTTGATTTGAACTTTTTGGAGGAATTTGTTTTCAAATGTTTAAGTATTTTTGAGAATTTTGAAATGTATGTGCTTTTCAATTTGATTGTGATTTTCAGTGGATATCCTTTGAAGTTCTTTAAAGAATTTCCATGAAAGTTTCAGGGAATCTTTTTGGATATTTTGGGTCATTTGTTTAAGATATTTTCATTGTTATTTTGGAAAATGTATTCGTAAATGTGTGGGAATCCTGGGACCTTTTTCGGGCAGGGTTGTGGTCCTCTGTCTTTGTTCAAGAATTTCATGGATATATTTGGGGAATTTCTTTGGATGCTGGGGGGATTTTCTGTCATTTTCATGAAATTTTGGGAATGCATTTGAAATTTAAGAGAATTTGCTTGACAATGTTCAAAAATTTAGGGGAATTTTTTTATCAGAAAGCTTAGGCCTTATGATCAAGTTTCCCAGCTCACGTCTCAGGAGGATAGAGCAATAAAGACATGTTTGTTTCATCAAGCTTCTATTTTCAGTCATGTTTTGTTCCATCTAAGGTCTAAGAGGAAACATTTTTCATAAACCAAACTAGAATACCTGAGAATATTGACATTGTATTTTAGTAATAATACATTTTTAAGCTCCTATTTCATCACACAGTGTGAAATTTAAGTTGCAGCAATTTGCTTCTGATGTGAACTCAATGTATTTACAGTATCTGCTTATAATACTGGAACAATTTTCTTTGTTTAGCAGCAAAGATCTATTTCACTGCATGGAAAGCTCTATTTTCCAAGGTAACTACAGGGGCTTAGAATATCTATGGCACTAACAAAGATGGAGGTGTGATTTTCTTTACAAAATGTTTTAGCTCTGATTGTAAAAGTCATGCAGTAAGATGCATAAAAGCAGGCAGATATATAAAGAGAGCAATCCTTGTGTTTGCTATTGTTATGGAAAGCAAAAATAAATAAATAGTAAAATAACGCAAATAGGCGTGATTTAAACACATAATGATATTTAAAGCCCTTTAGAGATGGAAAAAACCACATATCTACTATACCAATGCTTAATAGAAAAGGTGGGAAATGAAATAAATTCTTTTAAGGCTAGCTAAGAAGTTAAAAGAATGCAGAAAAAATTGCTTTAATCTGGAGAACAAAATTGATCAGCAATGTACCTAATTTCCAGTCTGCTCCTGTTTCTGCTCTGCTCCTACTCTAACGATTCCCGTTCTGTAATTTGCAAAATTCCCAAATTCATGATGGGTTTGTGAATTAAAACAATGAACAGTGCTACTACTTCTCACTGCTGCTCTAATACAGGCTGTCTTATCAACAGGTGGGTATTTTACTCTTCAAACTTGACTCACTGTATTCATTCCCCGCTCCCACTAGGACTTTCATATCAAAACAAAGAGCAAACATGCTCATTCTGAATAACACGAGTTGAACTCTTGATGATTAAATCACTTTAATGCCTCTCAAACAAATGTGAAAACTGTGATGGCTCCATCTGGAGCGCTATGCTCTTTGCAAACTTTTCTAATCAGCGCCTGAGCGATGTAGCTGCTTTGTAATTTTTGCCCACATATTATGGTTAGCGTCTGTGGCTTCTAAATGTCTTTAGCCAAACGAGACAGGTTTTGTTCTTCCCCCTCGCTCCGCTCAATAGGCTCTGTAATTAGCTTGAGTGTGTCTGGGCAGGAGTGGAGCACAGAGCCTTTGATACCCAGACGTGACCATGAAAAGTATTTTCTGCTTTTGCTCTTAACACTTAATGATGTCATCTCCCTGCATGGGCCAGGGGTCCTAGCACAACTCTATCTGAGGGGCATTGCCCTGATCATACAGTAATATAGATTTGTTTTTTCATGATTCTCTGGAGCTGCTTGTAACTGAAGAGAGAAAAAAGGTCTTCTGAGGTATACAAAACAAGACTGTAAGAACTTTTGTTTTGTTCATATCCTTTTCTCACTGTTGTATAAAACAGAAAAAAAACAGTGTAATTTTTTCAATTGCATTTTTAATGAAAATATTAATAAAAGTTGCTATGAACTGTAAAAAATGTTAAAATATTTCCTGCCAAAGAAGTGTAATGAGATTATTTTTGAAATATTTATTTATGGTTAACAACAATCACAAAAAGCCAAGTTCAAACTACAACAATGCACATACCCTTAATGCAGGAATGGGGGATGTAATGAATTCTTGTACTGTAGGCTGGACTTTGTAAAAATAATACTGCAGAGATCAAAATTTGTGTTGTTTTCACTTTGGTGCTCTTTTAAATAATAGCGTAGTAAATACAGTGAATGAGGGCAAATATTCATGACTTCCCCGCAGCAATGTCATAAACTGAGTGAACTCTGCGTAGGTCAAGTTTTCTCTTTCAATAAAAAAACTGACTGGAGAGCTTGTTTGGTTATGCATTTATTCACTGAAAGGAGAATAAGTGGGAAAGTTTGAATGTGAGATAAATGAGAATTACATGATGGCAGAAAGAAATGAAAATATATGCCAGTGTTAACTCAAGAAGTCATAATGTCTTCAGGTTATCTGTGTGGGAATAAATATAATGAATAAACTATCTTTTATTTTAATCCATGTTCACAGGAATCAGTAAGAAATACAGATTTCTCTCAAAAAACAGTCAAATAGTTTGGATGTTCTGGGGTCAGATCTTTCCCTTGGTGGGGAGTGTATCTCTCTGCAGCATTACAGTAGCGCTAATGCTTTAGTGGATATCGTATTCATAGTGTATATCATACATTTGCACTCATTATGCAGCTGAACACATCGAGGCTTCTATTCTTTATTTCATCTTTATTTCAACTAGTCCAGTTCTGGTAAAACTGCCTCTATACTAAAGCTATATCCAAGCTAATCGCTAGCGGTCGCCATTGCAAAAGGCTTTCAGGACAACTAATTCCCATATCTACCGCCCTCTTCTCTTTAACAACACTGATTGGTTTGAACCATCAACATTTTGGATTAGAGCTTTCAAGATGGACTTACCTGATGACAAAGATGGAATCTGGCAAATCCATTTTCTTTGCAAGGTTATAAAATTGGCTTGAAACTTGCTTGAAATGGTGATATGGTTTGGGAACCAGGTGAAGTGAGGCACATGAGTGACATGATGTGACTGTGGAATAGTCAGAAAGTAGACTGACTAAACAAATCTTTAACTGGGACATGCCTAATGATTATACCTGCGCTTGAGAACTAGCAAAAACATTTGACAAGGCAGGTAGCTTCTGGAACACCTGGCTACCTGCTAAATGACATTGTAACATTGATATTAATGCTGCTAGGACAGAGTTTGCTAGGTCCTAATGTACACATTGGAATAGAAAATGTGTAATCAAGTCACTTTGATCGAAACACAGAGGCTCATGAATTGTACAAACCCTTCCTGCACAGCAAAAACTAGAGTGTTGAATCCTCAGTGTTAACCATTTTAGAGTTTATTTCAATTTTAACTCCATTCTGAGTTAAATAACCTTCAGTGTTGGAGTAACTTGACAGTGTTAATGCATTCAGATTCAGTCCAACTCTGTAGGGAGTCAGTTGATCTAAGCTTTGCCCAATGACATTTCAAATCTGGGAGCAGAGTTTTCCCATCATGCCCTTGGGGGGCAAAGTGTTAAGGTGTTTTTAGATGTTATCTGTTAAACAGTGATCACTGCTGGAATTCCTTTCTTCGTGTTTTTGGTGGGTGATTGTTGTTTTTAATGTTAGACCCTTCTGCACCATGAGTGAAGTTACACACTGAGTTAGTAACTTCCTGCCTGCGGTAAAGAAGGGTCTACAGCAGGGATCATCAATTACATTTGGACAAGGGACAGCTTTTTCCTATACAGACACTTTGGGGCCAGTCTCTTAAAAAACTAAAGATTTTTTGTAATGGTCTCATAAACATCATTTTGTTTTAATATTTTAGTTTTGTTTCATATGTACACTGCTTAACAAATTTATTAGACCACCCTAACCTTAACCAAAGTAAGGTTTATGCCACAGCTGCCCTAAATTAACAGCATTGGTAATTACCAAAATCATTTTTTATGTTTCTGCAATGGTTAATACACCAATATGTAGAAGCACTTTAACCCAAATGATATTTTAATGCTAAAATATGATTATTATTGTTATCCATGAATTTGCAAATTTACTGATTTACAAAAAAAACTGAAAAAATAGTAAAGCACATTAATATTTCTTGATTAATATGTCAAATTATAGTTATTTACTTTCATTCCTGAAGAGAAAAATGAGTTTTAGTGGTTGAATGTTATGCTTGATTCATTTCTCACGTCTCAGAGAAGCCCAGTGAGCTGGCTCAAATTTGGGTGAATTCAGTCTGAAATTCCTTATTCCTGTTCAAAATGGTAAAATGTGGAGAGCTCACTGAAAATGAAAGAGTCCGCATTAAAGCACTTCATGATGCTGGATGGTCTTTGAGACAAATATGACAGGTGGTCTAATACATTTGTTAAGCACTGTATGTAATTGTTAGACTCCTGGTCCTACCTATCACAGCCAGCCACAAGGGGGCGATTGAGATATTTTAGCTGCATTTTCCTTAAGCCAAACATTGACGTAGAAAGTGACAGTTTTATCAGGAATGGACTGATAAATTTCTGCATGAATCATATTTGCTAGTAACAGCTGACAGGTGGTTTTCACAGAAAAACTGATGAAACATAAAGTCATTCCTGATGAAACAGTTTCAATCTCAATTGTTTTTGGAATTGTTTTTAATAGCTGTTAGGAGGTTTTTGTTTTTGTTTGAAGATACCACAACATATCTTTTCCTCTGTACATGTTCTGAAATTAGTGATGCTCTGAGGGCTGCATAGGAGGATGTAGGGGGCCTGATGGGCCACCAGTTGATGATCACTGATCTACAGAAAAGGGTGATGAGCTGATTCTCATCAGAGGATGTTTACCAGCTCTGCAATAGTCTCTTTGCTTAATCCTTACCAGAAAACAATCTGACATTTTTTTACAGGTGTCTAACACAAACTAGCCATCTATATATTATTTATGAAAAGTGCATCACAATGAATCAATGAACAATATTGTAAAAAACTTTAAAATGTACACCAGGACTGAAAGGAAATAACTGTTTGGTTAAAATGTATGTTTTTAGATTTATTTCAGTTTTTTAAGTAATTGGTATTTATACCTTACAGTGTTGATATGAGGATTACACTCTTAAAGCTTAAAATGATCCACTAAAAGACTACATTTTTATCACTACAAAGAAGTGTTGAGCTAAAGTTACACTGTCAGTGTAAGAAGAGTTCGTTTTTTACTCTTCATGGTACCAACTCTCCAAAAAGTGTCAAACACAGCACTCTTTGGTGTGGACCCTGTGTGAGAGTCAGTATTAGGGCTGCACAGATTTTGCAGTGTGAGTGATGGTAAAGTATTTACAAGCCATCATTTGCGCTGAATTTTCCTGTATATAAAAAGATATATATGATAAATAAAACGTAAATATTTGAGTCTCATGTTATGGTTGGGTCTTAAATTTAGAGTATAACCATTTTTGCATGCACCATACACCACTGCCTCTACCTTCTGTCATTCCTCTCTAACCCTTGAGTGGGTTACAGCTGGTTTTAACTTCTCCATCCTTACAGTTAAGCATTGAATGCGTTTTTTTATGCCTTTATTTGTAGGTTGAAAATGACTGATCATTGCCTCTTGCATTGTTTTGCTAAACTTTGTTTCTGTATCCGTCTCTGCCCGATGCAAATCGGTGTCTTTCTCATGGCCTCTGGAGCTGGTGTTCATTGTACTGCTGTAACCATAGTAACAAACATGGTGATTTCACAGATTAGGGTAAAGTCAGCTCCGTTGTCAGAAAGTGTTCATTTACTGTAAATGCTGCCAATTACTGAAACTGACTGGCCCTAAAAAGCCTCGGCGTATGATTCTCAGCTCTCAGAGAGTGTTGAATAACCTGTTTAAAGCCAAACTGGGTTTTGTTTTACAGATTTGGGAGGATAACTATGAGGAAATTTTGCTCAAACAGTCTGGATTTTCATGTTCCATCCACATATGTGACTCAAAGCCGTTCCTGCTCAGCTGATTGTGATTCGGTTGGCCTTGAACTCAGTGTATGAATGCTATGACTCACACACACATACTATAGCACCCCCGGTATCCCAGCAGTAGTCGTTTCCTCCTTTGGATCTCCCGGCGGTAACCCCGTGACCGCCGCTCTCCAGCTACTGTATTGTGCGCTGCCTCTCTGTTGTGAGTGAGTCACTGCAGGTGTCCCAGGCAAGGTAAATAAAACATCCTCCCACCAGTGGTGAAATATTGAACAGACAAGGCACTGAGATATGCTTGTCTTGTCTGAGGTACGGGGGGATAGAAAGGCCAGAGGGGGCAGAGGATGCAGAAAATGGAGAGGAAAAAGCACTATGGTTAGGGTGAAACAGAGTGAAGACACGGGTGAAAGCACATCGCCACGGAGAATCCAGATGGAAGAAATGGCACTAAAAGACGAGAATGATGGGAAGGAAATGGAGACTGATAATGGACTGCAGGCAGACCTGCTCCATCTTTCTCTTTCTTTCCCTCTCCTTGCCTTCTGTTCCTACATAAACTCTGCACAGGAAAAACAGAGGTGAATGCAGGTCACAGTGACTTTACGGCTGGAGAGGTTTTGGCCTGTTGGTCCTTTTTTGTTCCTTCATTAAGCTCTTGCTGAGTCACTTTGCAGAAGCTGCACACAGCCTCACACTATCTCAACACCCATCATCACATCAACACTACCAGCCGCCTGCTGAGAGGCTGCAGCAGCAGTAAACCACAGTACTGCTCTTTCTCTCTTCCACATATGCACGAGGAACGTGTTACAGGCTGATTTGCATGCTGTGAACACTGGGAGATTCAAGCTGCTTATCACATATGTCATGACTATAATACATGCTTGTTTGAGTTGAAGGTAAACAGTTTTGTCAGATAACTTAATTCAGAAAAATCCTGTCTTTTGGATTGGATCTGGAATTTAGAATATACAGATGACATACTGACATACCTTGAATGAAGGACTTTAATGTGTAGGGGTGAGCAGGGCACAAGCTAACATGGAGTAAAATGTAACATGGACCATTTTTGAGAGCAATGTGTGCATGGTCACATGGATTAAAGTTCTCCATCGCCACGACGGTTTTTGCGCAGCTGCAGCATCACCTCAGCTCTGCAAACATGCTGCCCAAAAGGGGCTGACACAGACTGCATGACACTTAAGACTGGAGGAGAATATAATTTTTCTAATTTGATATTATTTCTTTTTTTGAAGATGAAGAATTTAACCACCGTGCGCAGCTGCACAGACTCTCATAGAGTCCAGACATCCATATTTACACTCAAAAGAAATATCTCTGTCAATAACACGTTTGTTTTTACACTAATTTAGAGAAATAGATTATTTTATAGTTTTGTGGTCTTTTTTTCTGATATAAGCTTTGACAATGTTTTACATGACACACAGATGAGGGTGTGTGTTAATGTGTGTGCCTTTGTGAGAGAGTGTGTGTCTCTGCTCTGCCTGTCAGACAACAAACAGGGATCGTTTAACTGGAGCAAAAACACTTTCTGGAGCTAACAGTGGACTCTATGGCACTCAAACACTTAAACGGAGTTTGTTTTGCTAAGTTTACTCCTGCAGTAAACAACGGCCCATCGTGCTGCACGTTAAGCTTCTGATTGATGATACGCACAGCAAACAGCTGAGGGATGTGTGACTGACGAGAGGAGACGAGACGAGAAGGAGACATGACGACTGAATCAAAGTCACAAATAGCGGCGTGTCTGCACACATACACGAACTCACGGAGGATGTATTTCAAGCAGAAGCATTTAATAATTTCACACAGTTATGATGAACTTATTATGCATATGCGGATCATGTACGGCCCCGAGAGGGAGGGGCGGGGGATGGAGCGATGACTGAATAGGTCACGGATCAGCTCTGTTTCTTCATTAGCTGTCAAACCAACAATTTTAAAGTGTCCAGGGCATCTTTGTGATCTTTTATAACTTCCAGTTTGGTATTGTTTTCTGTCAGGAGAGCTGCTGCTCCTGATGTCTGGGCAATATTGATATCGCGAGATGATTTTCACCTCGACGAGACGTCTCGTGACATTTTGATCTCATGAGGTCTCGTGGCACGAGATCTCACCACACCCCTGAATATACGTGTGTGTGTGCGTGTGTGTGTGTGCGTGAACATCCAAGAAATCCTGTCTAGCCCTCGGCTTTCTGTCCTTGAAAAATTTTGGCTCCCAGGAAAAACTAATTGGGGAACCCTGCTGTAGCTCTTTCAGAAAGATCCCAGAAACGGTGGGTGTCACTTGAGGCATTTGGTTTCACAGCATTTGATATGGCTGTTCAAAGTAAAAAAAATAACTTGTACTGAAAAGTTATGGAGATTGTTGAATATTTGTATGACTACATTATATCTGAGTCTTGCAGAAAGTGTTTTATTAAATAGATTGAAAACATTGAGATTACATGAAAGCAAACTAACAGAAAAACTGTTCAAAATCGCCTCTTCCTTTAAAATGCTGTTGGTCTTGAGAATCTTAATAGTGTAGGTGAAAGTCTTTTTACAACTCGAATGCTTTGTTAGAGAACAGTATACAGTGTAAATGCCCTTGGGCTAAGGGCATGTACACAGTATACTCCTTTTTACTTGAAAACCTTTGGGAAGTGACTGATAGGCAGAAAATTAAGGCTTTTACATGTGTGGCATGCTGGGTTAATGGTTGGCTAATATGATTTGGTGTCGAAAAAAAATAAAGTCAAAAGATTTTTTTTTTTTTGTTTTGTTTGTTTTAATCCCTGTGGTCATCTAAGCACATCACCAGGGTATCACTCGTGCTGAAGCCCAGACCACACTATCCAAGACCAAGACATGCCAAGACCAGAGTGCATTGAGACCAAGAAAAGACCAAGACTTTTGGGGGTCGAAGCCGAGTCCAAGACAAGACTAAACCATAAAAATCCCAGATCTTGACTAAAGCTGGACTGGCTTAAAGAGTGTGCAAGGCAGGGGCGCCTCTGATTAAGTGCATTAAACGTTGTCGGCTCAGACAGTGAGCTTGAACAACTGGCCAGAGTTTAAGGATGCTGTAAGTTCAGCTTGTTGTTCATCTCAGTTTGTCCAAATGGATATCTCAACATCCAGATCGACAAATCAGTGATGAAAGAGGAGTTTTTGACTTAAACTAGCATTCAAAGAATTAAATTATTTTAAAAAAAGGAATTAATATTGGATATTTATAATCAGGTCTGATCTTTATTTAAAAATGACTCCAAAATAAGTTGGAGATGAACACTAATTGTATTATTGTGATTGTTATTTATGTGTGCTGACATTTTTGGTCACAAACACCCTCAGTGTAGTATTTTCTTTTATACCATCTCAGGGTTAACACTGGTTGCATGCAAGTCCCTGACAGGGTGATATCTAGCCAAAAATTCAATTGCCAGTCTTCATATTCAAGTGCTATCTCAACCAAACTTACTGTGAATTAGAGGAAAAATGGTTCACACTGCGTTCCAACTTATTATGCAAATGATATTTTTCTCTAATTTTCCTAAATAGTTGATACAAATGACAGTCAGTATAATTTTGAAGTCATCAATTGTTAGAGCATAACTTAAATTTATTGAACAATCCTCCTGATGATATTCTCTTTTCAGAAATAAAAAAAACACCTCAAAATTCACTGTTCCAAATTATTCTGCATAACAGAGCTTCTAAACATCAGATGTTGTAAAGAACTGAAAATGGTCATTAGTTGAATTTGCAGCATTAGGAGGTCATATTTACAGGAATCAAAAGCTATTTGATTTAAAAAACATCTTAACAGGCCAATTTCCATGTTAACATAGGAGCTCTTCTTTGATATCACCTTCACAATTCTTGCATCCACTGAACTTGTGAGTTTTTTGCTATGGAAAGCACGGCTTCTTTTTGTACCATGGAAGAAAGTGGTCTGTCAGACACTCTATACACTTTTACGAGGTCAATTTCACACCTTCAGGGACCCTAAAGGGGCCTAACAGCTCTCTCCCCATGATTCTGGCCCAACACATGACTCCACCACCCCCTCACTGATGTCACAGCCTTGTTGGGACATGGTGGCCATCCACCAACCATCCACTGCTCCATCCATCTGGACCATCCAGGGTTACACAGCACTCATCAGTAAACAAGACTGTTTGAAAATCAGTCTTCATGTATTTCTGGGCCCACTGCAACCATTTCTGCTTATGAGCATTGGTTAGGAGGGGGTGGAATAGTAGGTTAAAGCACAACTGCAAGCCTCTAAAGGATCCTACACCTTGAGTTTGGTGGGACTCCAGAGGCACCAGCAGCTTTAAATATCTGTTTGCTGCTTTGTAATAGCATTTTAGCATCTGCTCTCTGAATCAGATGAATTTGTCTGGCAGAAACCTTCCTCATTATACCTTTTTCTGCACAAACCTGTCTGTGCTCTGAATCAGCCTTATTTTTTCTTCACAGTACAATGATCACGCTTCAGTTTTTGTGAAATATCTAAATTTTCCCTACCTTGTCCAAAGCATTGCACTATTTGATGCTTTTCACTGGCAGAGAGATCCTTTTCTTTCCTATATTGCTTGAAACCCGTAACCTGCTAATGTGAAACGTCCTTCTTAAGGAGTTTTCCTTTAATTGGGCTCACCTGGCAAACTAGATCCAAAGAGCCCTGGGACACCATACCATCCATGAGTTTCACTGAAAAACAAAAAATTGAATGTTTACGACACTAAAATCCAATTTGGGAAATAATTTGGAACACTGTGTAGACAATGAGTCAGGCTTTAAGCCCTTTGGCAAAGAGCCACAACACACCCACCTGGACCAACTCAACCAACCTGTAATTGATGGGTGGGTTAACAAAAACACCTGCCTATGGTTTTTAAAGAAACAAGCCTCAGAGACTAAAACTGTGTTGATTTCTACTTTAATGTGGGCATTTTAATATGGGCTCTGATGGGGATTCCTTGACTTTGGCATCGAGCCTCAAGTGAACACTTGAGGAACTGCAGTTATTTGAAGTTCTACATTGGCAGAGGAGGTTGCAGTTGGTTAAAAAGAAGTAGATAAAAGCTGGAAATGATGAGAGTTACAAAGGAAAGGACAGGCTTCTTCTCTCCCGTTCTTTTGCAATTTTTTTTTCCCACGCACTTTCAAGCCAACAGCTGTCTGGTCTAGTCTGGTCATGTCAGTTGTCTTGTCACACAATGATGTTGAGGCTGCAATGTGTAGTGGCCAGCACTTTGAGCTAATCCCATTCATGGACATTCAAGCAGCAATTTCTGTGGTTGAAAAATGAAGCCAATGTGGAAGTTCCAAAAACGTAAGTTTCTCAAATGTTCATTTGAGGCTGGCTGCAGAGGGCATGGTCTCTCCATTATCTCCATTAAATCCTGGGAATAGATAGTTTTTACAGTAGGAATAAACATGTTTTCCACCAGTTACAGAGCCAGACAAGCTAGCTGGGCATGTTTCAGTAACCATATTTATTGTATTCATTCAGTCATTCACTGGATGCATTTCATCTGTTTGCATAGAGGCTGAAAGCTGATGTTATCTTCCTCTGTTTGCCTTCATGCAAAATTGATAGAAACTTAGGTGGAGGCATCTCTGTGCTTCATAAAGCCTCTTTAGAAACTGGAAGGTTAAATCTCTGAGACTACATTCATGTTTTTACAGCCTAGTTTTCCTCATTGGTGGATGAATGTTTGAATGTTTCCTCGCTGTAATGAGTACAGTCTGTCTACAGCCTTTAACTGCTATTCAAAATATGCAAAACTGTCTGAAATATTGCATCATAGATTTGCATTGTGAAGCCACACCAACAGCAGCAAGCCTAAAAAAGAAAACATACCTGCTCTATGCGCAGCAACACAAACAAAAGTCAAAAGATGTTATTTACTTTCTGAAAAGAGAGAAAATGTGATGTGCTTGGATCCCATGCTGGGCCTAAATATGTAATTTTGCCAACCTCTTCCTGTATAGCACGACAGCACCACAGACACTAATTACTACTTTTCAGCTATGAATCACAAAGGAAACTAGCACCTATAACAAACCTTAAATCAAACGCCTCCATTATTTTGATTGGCATTTGTATGGCGTAAATGGGTATGGTAAAACATTTCCTCTCTTCGTGTTTGAGACACTTTTAAGTTGTCAGTCAGGATTCAGTGCAGAAACAATGGGTCAGAAAGGGGAAAAAAGAAGCAGTAAATTGGTCTGTGTGTGTGCATGTGTGTTTCCTGTGTGAAGGGGCACGTCAGTTCAGCTCTATCTTCAGGAGAAAGTGCACCTGAAGGCTGTGTACCTGCTGAGATAAACACTGATCAGACAGTGGGAAAATGGACACCAAGGTATAGCTGCTTCCAGTTCACAGACAGGATTGTGTGTGCTCCTAGGTGCTCTCTCCTTACAGATTCCTCTTCACTGAACAAAGTGAAAGAAGCAGGCCAGCACAAGTGTCAAACACAGAAACTTTTACTGGCTGGCATTGTTACAGCTCTGGTTGGTTCCTATTTATTGACCTTGAAGTCAGAGATTTAACCATCATTTGGTTTGTAATCACCTAGAATGGAGTATCATGTCAGCATTGAGTTTCGAAACTCTACATCGGACAGCATTTTCTTTTTGTCAGCATAAAACATTTTAAATTTCAACTATTTCATATATTGTTTTCATTAATCAAATTGACTTTGCTCTGTTACATTTTTATTGATTTTTTTTATTTAGCTGAAGGTTCGATTTATAAGATGCACTTTTAATATCATCTGTCCCCCACCTAAATGGGAGATTGCATTCCAAAAACTGGTGCAACCGATGTACCAGTATATAATGTTGGAAGGGCCATTTTCACTGTACTATATGTTATCTAAAGTTCTGTCATAGATGTGATTGCAAAGCATTTGCCCCATTCATGACCTGTAGGTGACCTGATGGGGCTGAAATAGAAACCTGCCAGAGAGGGTCCAGCTGCAGACCAACTGTATTCATAGACAAAATCTGGCAGTTACATTGACGAAATAACTAAGTCGTAAACACCACATGCTAAGTAACATTTCATAAAGGAAATAGAAAAAGGCTCAAGGCTCTAACCTGGGATTAAATTATGTATAGCTAAAGACCTTTAGCTTTGTTACCTTTAGCTAAAGCTAATGTTGCTACTCTAGCTACAAAGTTTATATTACTGCATAAGCCAATGTTAGATTTAGCTTTAGCAATGTGAGCTTTAGTAAGCATAGCTAAAGCTATTTAGCTACATTACCTAAATAGGTGTCTTAACTACATGGCATAAGCTAATGTATGTTATACAGCTTCATTAGCTATGCTAGCTATATAATCTCATTAGTTACATACTTAGCTTTGTTAGCTTTAGACTTTGCTACATTAGCTGCATTGTACTTCCAGCATTTTTATGTTCTAATAATAAGGCAATTAAACACAAAACAAATGTCCACTTCCAAAAACATCCAAAAGAACATAATATATGGATATTTTCCCAACTTATTTGGGGTCACATCTTTAAAAAAAAAACTTTGGCCCTGATCAAATCTACCAAAAATATAAACATTTTCAGGATTTATCTCTTTAAAAGGCAGTTTGATTACATGATGATTTTTACTACAAACCACATAAATCAGCTGTTTTCTTTATAACAAATAATGATTGGTGAATGTAAACACTGCCAAACATTCAACACTTTGACTTCATGCCATTCCTGTTTGCTGTTTACAGTCATTACCTAACACATAGCAAGCTAAATGAATAAATACATGTTGAACCATTTCCTGAGAGAATCTTCATGCTTAACAGTTGACTGTAACTGTTACACACATTCTGTACTTTACTTTTGCCCTATTTGACTGCTTTTCTCACCAATTTGATATTGAATAATAAACAGATTAGTCCACTAATAACAACCAGTCTAGCCTTGGTTGCAAATAGACCAAAATTATGTACTGCCCAACTTAAGCCCTGCTTTTAAATGATTAGCTAAATGAGAAATAGTAGTCCAAAAAACAAACATAAAATAACATTAAGGGTTTTTCTCTACTACAAATATGTAAATGTTATGGCACAAAATGATACATTGTTGGATGTCTGGATCTCAGGGAGGGCTTTATAAGTGGCTCATATCTGAAAAAGTTCAGGAACACCTACAATACAGGTAACTAGCATGATCAGACACTCCACTTAGATTAAAAAAAATAATAGAAAAAGAAAGATGGTTCAAGAGCTACTCAACAGTACACAAAGTGCATGTTGTGCACTTTGATAAAATGGAAATCATCATGCAGGAAGATGGTTAAAAACCTTATTTTCCCCCCTGGGAGAAACCCTCAAACATGGGAGACAAAAGAACCAAACAGTTAGAATAGTGGAAAATTGAACAGTACAGTGCATATGCTTAGATTGATTTACCAATATTGAGTTAAAGTTTAACAGAAATAGACCAAAATGAGGGATGAAATCAGAAGATGAGGAGAACAAGTCTTGAGCCGCATTCGAACATTTTCACAGAAGGAAATCAATAATGAGAAATCTTCTTAAAGTAAAACAATGTGACTTGATGGCCTGTTAAATTGATTTTTGCAGTTTTTCTCAAACAGCCCAATAACAAAGTATAACACGGTCAGGGCTCACTGAGCCTGCAGCCTGTGGCGAAAACTGCTGCGGTGGACTTTTCTTCTCCTGCTTTGATTTAGTGCTGGATTTTGCGGGATGATGAGCAGCACATAAAACGATGAAAAGTCTTCTAATAAATGTGCCCAGAGCACCAGCCATTACATGTATACATATATTACTCTTACAGAGTATTCCATGAATGACTTTGAAAGTTCCAGTGTGCAGTCTTTTAGGCCAGTAATTACATGAACTCTTAATGTGATTAGATGGCTGCTGTGTAGCAGCTACTACTGTCAGCAGCGGCTGTAATTGGAGGTAATGATGCTAGATTTGATGCTGCCAGACAGAAGGACATGAATCAGAGGATTAATGGACTCTTTTAAGCCACTACCCATTAGGAGTAGTTAACAGAGGTGAATCAAGGGATCCAGCCACGGGGGCTGCACAAAAGGAAATCACTGTCAAAGTTTAAACCCATTCTGTCATCTTTAAGATCTTTCAAACTGCACTGTGTATTTGTCAGTTTGAGTGGTGCCAAGCTGTCTGCTCCACACAGACTTTCTTTTGAGAAAACTGGGATAAATTATGCACCATTTGACTTAGCACATTCTAAATGTAGAACAACAAATCTTCAATTTAATTGATTCTCTTTAGCTGTGCTTAGATTTTTGGCAGATTTCTGCCCAGAAAGTCGCTGCAAGTATGAATAAGAAATCCAGCAGGCAGGCCATCTGTAACGACGCACTCCAAGTCCAAAAATGAAGAAGTGCTAATGAAAATCTTCGTTGCTGCACATTTTGATTACCCATGGAGCAGCCCGCACAATGACCGAGCAGTTTATCCAGACATAATAAATCAGTAATCATCATTAAAAAACATTCACCTATGAGTTCACTTATCTAACTTTATGAGGAAATTGGAAATGACATGCACGTATTAATTCATTTCTATGTGCTTCTCATCACTTAACTGTTAAATTTTGAATCAAGAACACAGCTCTCCTGCAACTTTAACCTTTCATCAGCCTGTTTGACAAACCAAGGTCACTACCTTTAAATAATTCAATGTCAGAATCAGGTTCAGTGCCAAGGTGTTAACAAATACAAGGAATTGGAGCCAGTATTTTAGCAGTAGAGGAAAAATCAGTGGCAGGTGACTTCAATTAAACATTAAGATATCAAGAGAAATAGAGGTATGAAGATGCTATAGAGCAATAAATGTTTTCTTAGTATCCTAAGCACAATAGCCCCAATAAATTATCACTGTATTTAAACACTTGCTTAAGGCCCTCTTTTTTGCGTTGGCTTTTCAAACCAAGTTTCACATTTTGACTTTTTCATTTTTCATATATATATACTTTTTAAGACTATATAGCATGTTAGGGTTGTTTCTAAACATGCTGCAATGTTAGACTTTGATTTGACTCATGATGTTATTCTGATCTAGTTTCAAGCTGATAAAAGGATCATTAATGTATGGGCATTTTCAGGCATTTTGATCGAAATTTGGGAAATGTATTTGTAATTTTCGGAAATTCAATTTGATTTGTTCAATTTTTTTATTTTGAGTATTTTGCTTCAAGGTTTTTAGGTATTTTCATAGAGATTTTAGGGTAATAATTTTGATATTTTGGTTAAATTTCCTTGGCAATTTTAAAGTATTTTTAAAATATTTACCTTGAAGATTTTTTGAAGATTTTTCTTGAATATCTATCTACCTGATTTTTTTTTTTTTTTTTGGGGGGGGGGGGGGGTCTGTTTAATAGACTTTCTTTGGACAGTTTCAGGCATTTTAACTGAAATTAGGAAAAAGTATTTGTATTTTTTCAGAATTCCTTTTTTTTTTTTTTTTTGAGGAATTTGCTTCAACATTTTTAGGTATTAATTTGGATATTTTGGGGAAATTTCTTGAGAATTTTTAAATTAATTTAAAGGTTTTTTTTCCTTAAATGTTTTTCAAATGTTTTTTTCTCTGAGTATACCTTATGTTTTTGGGAAAACCTGTTTGGATGTCCGGGGGTATTGGTTTGGAAATTTTCGGGATTCTTGGACATTTTGGGAAACGTTTTTGTAGGTTTGAGGGATTGGTAATATTTGTGGAATTTGATTGGACATTTTTGGGGTGAGGTGCCCTTTGAATCTTTAAAAAAAATTTGTGGAAATTTCAGAGAATTTGTTTTTGATGTTTGGGGGAATTTTCTGTCATTTTCATGAAATCTCTGTGAGTGCTTTCTTTTTTTTTTTTTTAATTGGCTGAGTGAATTTGCTTTGAAATTTCTGGGGACTTTTCATTATGTATTTTCAGGAATTTACATTGAATCTTTGGAAATTATCATTTGAATGTTTAGGCATTATGAAAAAGTTTCACTAAAACATTTGGGGAATATTTGAAGAAATGTGATGTAACTTTTATGAGATACTTTAAAAATATGTTAGACAATCTTTAGAGATCTTTGGGTGGGGGGTTGTTGAAAATAGATTTTGTGAAATGTTTCAACTTTTAGTGTTAATTTTGTTTTTCAGTGTGGTCTGTAATATGAATAGCCTCAAACATACCTCTCTGGATGACTGACACCATTTCTTACTGACTACACCCCCAACAACTGACAAAATGGCCAATACATAGCCAAACATCTGCTCTAAAAGTGATGAAGTGCTATATTTCCTGCAGAAATGGGACCTTCAGGAACATGCAACTCCAGAGTGAACATGCAGGCTCTTATGTTATGGTTGTTTACACTGTTAGTTATTATTTCTAGACATGGAAATTTGGCTCAGAATTAAAAAGAAAGGCAAGAAATTAATTCAAAAGCCTATTACAAATCAGGCTGTTAAGAAGACAAAGAGTATTTATGCCTAATATTTCCACTGTAACACTTGCGTAGCTCTGAGTCATTCATGAACTTTTTCCTTTGAAAGCATGAATATAACTTTCTGACCCAGCTCACTAAACTCTGACTCAGTCCAACCTTATGTCCTGCTGGCATCGGCTTCTTACGAGTTGTGTATGATTGTGATTCACTGCTTGAAGTGACTCAGTGATTCAGATCAATAAAAAGCAGTTTATTAGAGTTTCTCTTCCCTGCCCATAGCTGTTTGGTCATTTCCAAGCTGACCTTACAGCTGGGGAAGTGTGCAGGAAAATAACTTTCTAATATTAACAATGTTTTTACTTTCTCACCTGGACAACAACAGAAGTTGAGGAGCGATGAGCCTCAGACAGTGTTTGCCTGTGGATGAAAGCACAGCCTGTTTATTACCGGTCATAAGTTCTACCTGTAGTTTAGACATCGGCTAAATTACTGGAGCAGCAATCTGAACAACCAAACAACAAAGAAAAACAGAGAAATTGTTTGCTTCCTGAGCACCCACAGATGTTTGCACACACAAACTCACACCATAACGCATCTGTTGGTTATTTTCTATTTGCTTTTTAAGTGACTAACAGCTGTCCCCCAGTTGATTTCTAATTAGAAACTATTGATTACACTCAATACCAAACTTACACTTCAGGCCGGAGAAACGAACACAACAGATGTTTCCAAACAACAATATGAGATTTATTATTTAATGAAGCCCATATTTTCATTTAGTTTTAGCATCCCATTATGAAACACAACACTTTCCAATATTAACAGGCTGCAGGCGCTGCCACTTTTCAGGACCAATATTCCACTCTTAAACAAACAGGTTTTGCAACTTAATAGAGCAAATTAACTTTTAATTGTCTGGTTTTGAATTGCTGGCTTTAACACATGACACACCAAATCTGCTATATAATGCAAAAGGATTCAAATCAACAGCCAGTGTTGCAGTTATATGGACATATGGGGAGAAAATGACTATCTTAAATAATTATTTCTGTATTATTTTTTTCATGGGACACAAAATACCATTTGCTTGTAGGACTGAGGAAAACAAAGTAGGAGTGACTGTGGTAGTTGGTCTCATCTTTCAACCTGAAGGTCGGGGGTTCAATCCTCAGGTCATGTTGAAAAGTCCTAGGACAAGATGGTGAATTCTGAATTTCCTCCTTTGCTGTGTCAGTGGCACATGATCGTGTGTATAAATGGGATTACTCATGGATGTCTTACATAGCAGCACATTAGTGTGAATTTGGACTGAACTGTTTGAATGTGACCTGTGGTTAAAAGCACTTTCAGTGGTCTGGAGACAAGAAAATTGCCTCTTGTCCAATTCAGCTAAATGCCTGTTAAAACTGTCTAACCAACTAGTCTAAAGAGGCAGAAAATACTTCTAAAACAGTCAAATACATCACAGGGTCATCGGAACAGTGGTTATGATGTGAGACTCATGTACTATGCAGAGCTAGGCTAAAATTAGCCGCTAGCTCTGCCAGCCTTAGTTCCTATTTGTAGATTAACATACTTAGATATGATGCCTGTTTTCATTTTATATGTTATATGTGAGTTTAACCCTCAACAGCCTACATAAAACTTTATCTCCATTTTCTAGTAAAAAAAAACAGTCATAATGGGCTGTTCCTATACGGCATGTTAACCGCTACGGCATGCTAACTGCTAAGCCTCTTTTGTTTACATCCAGCGAAGTGCCAAGGAAAGCTCTGACAGGAATGCAGCAGCTGCTAACTGAAGCTACAGTGACGACTAGTGGCGGGAGGCTTCATTACAGTTTTAAGAGTATTTGACTGAGATTTCAGTCACAGGTGGGTGGGTACACTTTCCATGTCAGGTGGTACAACCAATGCAAAACTGATAAAAAATTATTTTAACTCTAAAACTCTAGTTTATTTTAAATAACATGTCCCCTTTCTAACAAGAGCCTGAGAAACAATATGTGCCTGTTTATTTGAAATTAGTTGCAAATGTGAGGTTTCGCAACCAGTCTTTCAGGTGGTGCAACTGCAAAAAGTGCCACTAAGTAAAATAGATAATTTTATTTAAAGTTCCAAGAATATTTAATTTATTTATAATAAGGTAAATGAGATATCACATATTTTAAAAATAACTGATTAATTACAATTTTGCTTAGGTTAGTGAGTACACTTTCCATGTCAGGTGGTACAACCAACATAACAGCATCATTTCAACGCTAACCCTTCCTTTAACAGTCCCCTAATTAGTAGGTATTTACCTGGTAAATATATGGTATTTATAGTGTGTTATTGGGTTACTACTTATGGTAATAAATAAGAAAGTACAGGGAAACAGCTCAAAAACCAGATTTAACTAGTAAATATATTGGAAATGATTTAGTGTTACGGTATTTACCACTGGAAATACATTAGTATGTACAGAAAAACTACAGCTGAAATTGTAGGCATCTATATAGCAGGGTTTCTGCAAGACTTTTTTGTCCCCCGTTGAAATGACCAGCAGTCCTCAAGAATTCCAGCCATTTAGAACAACTACTGGACATTTACTTTAACATAATTTTGTTGAATTAACAGCAGCAAAATGCATAAATCTGAAATTCTGTGATACATATAAATACAAGTCTCTGCTAAACGTCACTGAGGACACATTTTTATTTCCAAACCTGACCCAAAACCGAGACAGTAGAAACCAAACCAACAGTAAACCTGAGTAATTATCACCCTGTAATTACAGATTGGTAGGCACATACACATGCTTAGACCCTGACTGCACAAAAACTCTTATTTTTCTTTATGTAAAAGTGGTTTAAAGTATCAAAATGAAAGCTGCAAGCTTTTCTTAACACACACAGTCAGTTACAAAATATAGGCCCACTTTAAACTCACAAACAACAATTAGCTTCATATTAGCACCATTAGCCTGTTCGCACATTAGCTGCTCCCATAACTTAGCAGCGTACAACAGCCAAATACCATACAATACAATAACTTTATTTATCTCCAAAAGGCAATCCATTTGTCTGGAGTCTCATCTGTTTGAGGTAGAATGATATAGTCTTATCGCTGATGGTATGAAAGATCTTCTATATCTTTCCGTCCTGCAACAAAGCGAGAGGAGCCGTCCACCACTGTTGTTTTTTTTTTGGTCATTTAGGGTGATATGAAGTGGATGATCCATGTTCCCCAGAATGGCCTCCACCTTCTTCATTGTGCATCTCTCTACCACATCCTCCAACGAATACAATAATATAGATATATATATATAAATAATAACAGTATATAAAATCAATGCAATAAATAGAATCCTCCACCAACAACAACGAAGCATCCAAACATAACTCCCCAGTGATCTGTTAACTAGATACCGCGTTAAAACTCTACATTTAACATGAAAAATGAGTCTTACCATCAGTTGTCCAATATCAGTCCTCATGATGATATTTGTAACCTCTGCTAAAGCTGGAAATCCAACCATCCTGGTTTATTTGGACTAGTCCTGAAAAGACAAAAGCTCCACAGCAGATAGTTCGGTCCAGTCCTTCTCTCAATGATGACTTATCCAAGACTACTTCTGCTAATTAGCCAGGGCAACCCGAGCATTAACAACCAGCTACGGGGAAGAGAGAAAGAGCCCTCGCTATCAGCTCCAAGCTGCCCATGCCGTTCTGCACGATGTGATCCTGTGTTGCCTACAATCCAGCTTTATCTGAGGATTGGTCATAGGTAGATTTATCAAAGTCCACTACAATTCTGCTTGGCGTAGGCCTTACTCTCTCTCTGCAGCTGCATCAGTGTTTCAGCCGCTCAGCTATACAGTTCCCTTTGTTTCAGCCTCTTCAGTACTTGCAGCGATGACTACCTCAAAATCCTTCTACATAGCCAGCCCTATTAATGTTTTAGGTCTGCCTTTATCTACGTAAATCTTACAGTGGGCCTTGAATTGTTTGCAGTTTTTGATTGAACTTCTTCTCACTCATTACTCTTGGTGAACTGAGCCAAGCAAACTCTGATTTTCCAAAGATCATCTGCTTGGGATTTAACAAAGACCCAATGGAGGGAAATTGAATTATTTGTGGAAAATTGTCAGCTAATTCTGTATTTGATGCTCTTTGTGTACATTTTACACAGCATCCAGACATTTTTGAAAAAGGATTGTAAAAAGTATTTTATCTATGCAACAATTAACATCAAAATGGAGCATTAGGCTGCATGTTATCATCATTTGGCTTTAACTTTAAAGTCATGCTGCATCTGTGAGTGTTTCAGCCATGTCCCTGCCCCAGAGGTCTACCCTGTTAAGGGTCCACAATGAGGGCTGTTTTTTATTTTTTCTTTAAGCGATGTAGATGAACAGAGAGACAGACTTGTTGAAGAGAATACTCGCTAGCTGAATTCCAATCTAAAGTTTGTGCAGTGCCCCTAATAGCTTCTGTTGTGTTGGAGGTAATGTCCGGCTGTCTGCCTGTGTCAATAGTCAATAGGTCTTCTTTCCTGTCAGCTGCCTGTGACAGCCTATGTTTTGACTGCTTAACCTGCCGCCTGCATATGCTTTAGGTTCTCTCAAACATATGACCTTAAACCAGAGAGGTTCTAGTGAGCACTTCTGGTCCAAAAGCCAATAAAGAACATTGTGATTCCACCCTGAAATCGTCTGTAAATGCTCCTATAAGAAAAAGGAAATGACATTACCTGTTTAGACAGACTATTTTTCACCAGAGGAAATAGAGTGGAAGGGTGGTGATGGCAGTCTTCTAGAGAAATCAGCACAGATAGAGTCACTTGGTGTTTTTGTTGTTGTTAACATTGTGTATACATGAAGATTTGTTTGTTAGTTGGCTTCACCTGCAGTAAAACTGCCTGAAAAACCATCTTTTCAGGAAACTCATTTGTTTCCTTTTCTTCTTTAATTATACTAGCACAATCATTCACTCTTTTCAATAATTGTGTGTGTGTTTCTGTGCATGCAGCGTGCCCGCGGGTGTGTTTGTGACATCACACACAGCAACCCCTCGCTAAACCCTCTTATCCGTCCTCTGGAGGCACAGCTTAGTGTAAACAAAGGGAGAGTGAGTGAAGAAAAGGGAGAGGCGGAGTGGATTATCTCCCCTCTCCTCTTGAATCCGGGGGAGATCAGCGAGTCATTTACACAACATCATTCATTTAAGATGTAATATTCCCCCAAAAACTAATGGACTTAAACACAGCAGCTGCTGGCAGCTTATTACACACTCCAGTTGGTTAAAAGGACCAATCAAGGCTTGGGGTGGCACTTCCAGGAGAGGGATAAAATACTGATACAGCAATATATTATCCTCCTGACAGGTGTACAATAATCAGCTAAATGCTGCAAATTTCAACTGTTTCATGATAAAAACTAACCTTGCAAAGCAGATGGATACGCCCGTTTCCTTGTTTTTCACTGGCGATTCCATCTTGCAAAGCTCCCATCTGAACCGTTTGGGCCCGGTTAGAAAGTGACAGGACCAATCAGCGATGAGGGGCAGTACTTTCAGGCGCAGCAGAGTCGTGACGTAAACAAGCAGCAGCAAGAGGCCGGTGCAATAATGGAGGACAAGATTAGCGTGAATGCTGCTAAAGCGCCAGTTTTATCTTGATAGCAGCTACGTCACATATTTTGTTGCTCTCATTGGCCCGTAGAGATGTGATAGAACGTTCATCCAATCACACTCTGAGTTTTTTTCAAATCCTCTGCCATTTCTCAAACGTTTTTCTATTGAAGTATGGTATGGATGTGTGAAACACATCCATCTGGCGTGTCAGGTTAGATAAAAACCTGGTGCTGTAAGATAACATCCCTGACAGTTTCACTGATCGGTCACCACATCCTGACATGCTGGTTCTTATTAAAAGTATTAGAGTACCTTGAATGGAAGTTGATTGGCCAAAGAAAAAGTTGATGGCAAGATAATGGAGAACAAGAACACAGTGGAGGCAGAGAAGGTAAAACTTTAACCAAATTCTGTGAATAAATCCATTAATCTTGAACTCTTTCTTCTAAGGAAGAATTTATATTCATCAGAAATTCAGATACAGTGATGTTTCGTTATATGAGTGTTTTGCAGTGAATCAGTCCCTCAGATCTCTGAAAATGTTATTGCCAGGCAACACCATATCCTTTCTTATTGTATCATAACCTATCCAATCTACCATATTGTATCTATTGTATCTAATCTTATTGCGTTACATCATATCTAATCTATTGTATATTATTGTATCTAATCTATCATTTCTTATCTACTTGGTCCTATCTTATTGTACTGCATCGTATTGTATCTATTGTGTCACATCTAATGTATCATATCTATCATATCCTATCTTATTGTATACATCGTATTTAATCTCTTGTAACAAATCTTATTGTATCTACTGTATCCTATCATATCCTATCTTATTGTATCATATTCTGTATATCGTGTCATATCTAGTATACCCTATCTATCGTCTCCTATCTTATTCTACTTTACCATATCTCTACTATTGTATCATCATTTTGTATCCTATCTAATCATACTGTATTGTTTCTATCCCATCTATCGTATCTTCTCTTTTGTATCATATCTTTCTAACCTGTATTATTGTGCTTTATTGCATCATATCTATTGTATCATATCTTTGTTTCCTATGTTATTGTACCATCTCATATCTTATATATCATATCAGCTCAGTTGTATCCTGTCTTATCGTGTCATACCTGTCTTATATCTATAATATCACATCTATTGTTTCCTATCTTATCATATCTATTGTATCGTATCTTATCTATCATGTCCTATCTTTTCATATCATGTGTTATCCTATCATGTCATACTTCTTATCATATCTATTATATCTACAGTATCATATCATATCATGTATCATATTGTATATCTTGACGTGTTGTATCTTTTATCATACGGTACTGTGTCATACAATATCATATCATATCATATATATATATATATATGTAATATCCTATACATCATTTCCTAACATAACATATTAGATCATAATGTTTGGTATTATATCAGAACATATTATTTGGTATTGCATGTTATGATATAACATGGTATTATATTTTTTGTATCATATTTTATGGCTTTTCTTGCCATTGCTTTGTATCATATCCCACTGTAGTACATTTCTCTGAATCACATGGTATCATATCAAATTAGATCAGATTGTATCATACTACTTATTATCATATAGTATTGTCACTTAGCATACATATGGCATCACCTTGCATCATCTCATACTGTATCAATTATCATACTGTTTGGTTTGGTGGTGCATCATAACATAAGTTACAATGTTATTTCCAGCCCTTCTCTTATAAATCTATGTTATTCTTAGAATATTGTATGGACAATAATCCATGCTAATTTCCTTTCTTTTCTTCTTGTTTCTTTCATATCCTCATCCACCTGGCCCGACCATCACCTGGCTGCAGGTAAGCTCACAATTTCATTCACTGTGAAAAAGCCCTCTGTTATCTGTACCTGGTTCCCCTCCCCTTGAACGACCCTCATTTGTCCCCCACTTGATCAAAGCATATTTTCTTCCTGACAGGTAATGCTGTTAATGATACAGTCAGTCCTCAGAAGTGAAAATTGAGGGCAATATTATATTCTTCTTTGGCTCAATATCAAAGAAATTGGGTTTTTGAAGGAGACGTTAAATTTCACTTTTAATCCCAAGTTTTGTGACACTTTTATGTAAATATCTGTCCTATCTTTCCCTACCTTAATGTACTCTGTGACTGGATTTGTCTTTTTTTCCCCTGTACTCAGATAAGTAGTTTAGGGTCCCACTGGTTGCAGAGTTCATGTGTGTTTAGTTTTCTAAAGTGCTTTTTAGTTCCCAATAAGAGATAAGAGAAACCATTGTCATGACTAATTCCTCATTTCCTATGAGCTGTGTTGTTTTGGGAACATGATGCCATCTAATGCATCCTCCAGAGCCAAGCTGCATTCTACTAAATGTCATAATATTGACACTGAACAGTCATCAAATCTTATTTTAGGAGCTGAATAATGAGCTGCCACATGTCTGTGTTGCCTGTTGAACTTGCAAAGCTTTATAGTAAATCACATTAGGACTACTTGACTCTTCCCCAGAGCACTGTGTTTGTATTAACAGAGAGTGTCTCTTTCGTATCCAAATTTAAATAACAAACAGGAAAACTCACTGATGAATTTGAAAGGTGAAATGAAGAAATGAGATGAGATGGAACTGTTAATTTTTATCTGATGAACTTGAATCCCTCGAAATGGTTTTCTACAACAGTGAATCCCTTGAGGTGCGCCTTGTTTTTGAGGAACAAATCCCCAAAGAAACTAAGAAAACATAACTTATACAATATTTTAATTAAATATGCCAGCATTTTGTGTTATCTGTAACAAATATAAGAATAAGACAATATTCCTTTAACCCATGAGTACTGAAAATAAATAAACTGCTCAGTATATCTCTCCTCGATTTAAGAAGTGCTAGGAGGTTGCACCCACAGGCGTGAAAATGAGGAAGGAAACTAAATACTGTTAAAGACGCACAGCATTTAGAAACAGTACACCTCCAAGCAATATGTGTTATTCTTTAAGCTGTGCAAGTTTTATAGAAAAAGGAAAAGCACACAGTAGTAGTAGCAATCCAAGTATCAGTTTAAAGCTGCTGTAAGGAACTTTTGGTTTTTCTGGATTTTGATGCCCCCTATGGACAAAGCACTTCCTGTTTTCTATCTCTTCATAATGGCCTACAGGTCTATTTTAAACAATTTTTCCCTCCTTCTTTCTTTCATACTAAAACTATCCAGGCAGTCATTTTGACTCTCACAAGTCCATCTGTGTTTGGTAAATTATTTCTTTGTTGTAACAATGCTTCTTGGCAGTCAGTCATAGAGTGTCACATTTGTAAGGAACATGCATTTGTCGGATGAGCAGCAGAGCTGAGTATACGGGGTTCACTCGTGAAAAATTTGCCAAATCTTCTCTGCAAATGCCAAACAGCTTATTCTACCATTGACTGGTTTGGTGTTTGGTGGATTGGATGATTGAAGTCTTAACAAACAAGACATATTGGAAACAGTTTAACAATGTATTTATTTAACAAACAGAAGCCTCTGTAGATTGTGTGTGTTTCAGATTGCTTGGACCATATCGTCCTGCAACCTTGACTGCAAATCTGTAGAAGACAGCCTACAGTTCGAGTATACACTGTGCGATTTTCTCACAGTGCGAGCAGAAACGCGAGCAGAATAAAACTTTGTTGGATTGTTTTCCTTTGTAAACTGTCAGACAGCGTTCTAAATTATCATGACAACAGCTATTCCAGCTGTTTCTGATGCCCCCACCCCCACTATGATAAAGGAAATATACAAGAAGGAAATATTCCTATCTGTGGACCTGCAGCTGACGCAGATGGTGATACTGTTTGTGTGTATGGGATAGAGAGAGGTAGTGGGGGAGAGAGAGAGAGAAGGCAGGAGAGATAGAGGGGGTAGAGACAGAAGGAATATGACTGGAAACTCATCACCCTCAGTGTGTGAGACTTTTTAAAAAGGAAATTCCACGGATTTCTGTGACAGTCCATCCCGACTTCACTCATACAGTGTGAGCACACACACTTTCGACCCACAACCATCGCACACAACTGCGCGATTGTGGTGTGTCGTCAGCAGTTTGGATGCACAGTATGAGCTGACATTCTGCCATGACTTTCGTATGGTCGGCTTGAAATCACACAGTGTATACCCAGCTTAAGTGCTGGCATAAGGAAACAGTCTTTTTGGGGTGCCGTCTTCTTGGGACGCCCACTTTGCAGCCTTTCTCTGACATCCCCTGTTTTAAGGAACTTGGCCCTCATTTGGAGATGGTACTAGGGCTCACTACAAATAATGCCACAACTTGTTTTTGCGGAACACCAGCTGAGGTTTTCCTATCTCACAGGTCCTATCCAGATCGGTCAAATGTGGCATGTTTATTCTTGGAGCAGACACCTACTGACAAATGTAGCAGGGCCCATGCCCACAGGTTGTTAGCATCTGGGGGTACCAGAAGCTGAAAACAAGAGTAAACAGCCAAAGCAGAATAAGTTATTTGGCAATGGCAGAAAAGTATTGGTAAATTTTTCATGGGCACAGCCCACATACTCAGCTCTGCTGCTCATCCCACAAATGCATGTTCCTCAACAATGTGGCACCATTTAAAAGGAAAATAAACAGGTGTTCCAATGGTGTAAGATTCATTGCTAAGAAACATTGTTACAACAATGGAATAATCTATCAAACACACATTTCCTTTCTTTTTGTCCTATGTTTACTTACAGTATGTTTAACACACATAGTAGTTCTGAGTATCACTGCTTTAAATGGGTACATGCTGATTGTATCCATTTTGGATATATAATTTTGTTCATTTTGTCCTGCTTTTGCAGCTGCTGTTGCTCAGCAACAATCAAGTATTTTCTGGCAGTTGCAACACTAAAACCTGGTTGTAGCTCTGAGCATTAAACCAAGGAGGAAGTTGTCCCTCAAAATAACCCAAAAACATCAGTCTACTATATTTCTGATGTGTGATGTGTGAGGGCCACATTGATTGGTGTTGCAGTTTTGCAGTGTCAGTGTTTAGTACCTATACAGATTTTGGTGTACTAAATTATAATTTAGAGATATTTGTCACCAGTTTTTGCCTCCAATACCAGTGAAAAATCAGTTTGTTTACAAGTTGATAATAAAAACCATCTGATTCGATCTCACATCAGCAAATCCCTTGGTTATCAAATGCATAGCAGCACCCTCTAGAATATAAACTTTGTGTTTAATCGATTACTTTCTCTCTGCTGTGCTTCTCTCTTTTTACAGATTCAACACAGGAGGTCTAAATCTGTACACAATGGTTTTGATTTTCATCATGTTCAGTGTTCTGGTTTCCATTTGTAGTACAAATAGCAGTAGGTTTTGGTGTAAGCAGGTAAAAGACAGCATGTGGAAAACATTGAACAGGCAGAACCTTGTCTGCACTTTAAACATAAAAACACTCTGATGCAGCTTACGTTGCTAATGCTAAAGCTAAGGTTATGTAACTAACATAGCTAAAGCCAAAGGTAATGAAGTTACGTTAGCTGCATTACCCATGTATCTGTTTGGTTTGCAGTGTGTTATTTTTAATTTTATCCCCCTCCCCCATGCTCTAACCTTTAGGGTTCAGGTACCTAACCTTAACCCTCTTTGGGGTTTCCTTAGTTTGCAGGGACAAGAATTTATCCCCCTCAGCAAATTGTCAATTTTTATTCATAAAATTCTGCTGTGGTGAAAAAGCCACTTACCGTTACCTCTGACTGCGAGCCAAAAATATACGCCATTCAGTAGGCTACGTCATTCTGGTTCCAGCTTGGGTCATGTACGCCACTTCCTGCCCCACAGTCGAGGTCGCCTCATTTTAGAGGCCTACAACAGATGAACCCAAAACACCCCACCACAGAGGTCTGCAGCCAGATCCTCTTGGCTAATGTAGATACATTGGCTTATGTGTAACATTAACCATTTAGCTAGTGATGCTATATTAGCTTAAGGTGAAGCTAATGTAGCTAAAGTGAGCCACCGTTTGTGTAACTACTTCTAAAATAGGTCTTTACATAATGGAATCCCAGATAACAGTGGACCTTTTTTCTGTTTTTTATTTAGGCTGTAGGCTATAATGTATCTCAGTCTGTAATGTTAGCAGTGTGTTTATTTAATGAAGGTAACTGCCAGACTGAAAAAGAAAAGAAACTAAAACATTGTGCCATCAAATTATGTCTCTTCCATTCTGACACATGCGGCATCTCATATAGTGGTCTGCCACAGGGGGCATCTAAGATCTGTTGTTTACAGCCACACCCCTCTCAAAATAATGGAACTGACCTCTGTTCAAAAAGGAATCATTGTAAATTTCTTCTCTTCTTGAGGACAGACCTGATAAAGTTTAACTTCTTGCTTCTAACAACTCTGTTTCATGCTTATTTGGCAACGTATTTCCTTTATTGTGAGGAAATCACATTGGAATCGTTTCATTTTCAGGCTCACGCCTCTGTCTGCCTCTTGACTGCTGTCATTTTGTCATGGACAAAAAAGTAACTGCATTTAAGTCCTGCCTGGAAGTCATTTAACACTAACCACTGGCTTTTTTCTGGCTGGAGTTACTGAGAAATTCACATCATTTTCCAGAGGCATTTATCAGATGATGATTGTCATTAGTAGTCAAAATTGCAGCCATGCTAATAGCCAATATAACAGCACTTCCAGCCTGATGCTTTATTAATGTGTAAGCAGTCAGAATGACAGATTTAGATTTAAAAAATAGTTTCTGCAGTATGCTGTTGACCCTTCTATCTAACACCTCTCCTCTATATGCATTTTCCTGGCATTAAAATGTTCATGCAGTGATAGTCGGTGTTGTTGATGATTGCCTATTTTGTCTCTGTAGGTCAAAAAAGGTATAAGTCATGAAATCAATGTGTTTCATAACCGACGAAAAACTCCTCATAAGAGCTTTAACAGCTGAATCTTAATAGAGGTTTTCCTGCAGACAGCGCCTTGGTTAGTTAAGAGTAAAAGGTTAGCAGAAAGCTTTCAGGGGTCAGCCCACTGATGGTGGCTGCAGTAAATATCTATAATGGCTGATAATAAACAGAGAACATATAAGGTCCCTGCTACTGTCAGCAGAAACCCCGGTGCTCCATCACTCTAACTGCACCCCAAATGGACAATGTCTGCCACTGTCTCTAAGCACCCAGGGCAAGAACAGCCACCAGCCCTTTATCTCTTTAACTACCCCAAGCGTGGAGAAATACACCTTTTGGTCGCTCGTAAGATCTTACCAGCCAGCACAATAAAATCCAGCCACTGAAAAAGTCCAATATTAGTCCTGTGTTGCCAGTTTAACTGGCGTGCTTTAGTGTTGGATGGGACCAGAGTTTAAAGAGGTGTGCTGTAAATTTTTGTTCTGCTCTTGAGCTGTTATCCACCTGCACTTATCCCCCCAGCACAAGCCTCAGTTCAGATCATAAAAAGTGCAGAAGAATGCAGACTTTAACCTCTGTTTTATTTATAAGAGTATGCTCCTATTGTTTTGATATGCAAATGAAGTCAGTATAAATAATGTGAATGACACAGAAATACTCTAAATGTTATAGTTGAGGCCCTATAGTTTCATTATTCACATTGACCCTGGATAAGAACAGCTAGGGTTCACTCTAAGAGATTGTTCAGTGCTGTGTTTATCTAAGTGCACACTCACATGCAGAGCACACACACAGTAACAGAGAACAATTTGTCCGGTTGTAGAGAATAGGTCCACAGTCGGTTATGTTTCTATCCACTGTCCTCTCATATAAAGTTTGCACCACACCAAGTTAGAACTGGTGCAGACATGGCCAAATGGTAATGTTCTTTCTGCTCAACTTTTCTGGGTCCCAGTGTCCCATGGAGGATAATGACCAGACCATCTACAGTAGCAGCCAGCTTATATAGAATCCAACTTAGAGATTGTGAAACTTTGCAAGCTACGTGTAGGAATATTTTGCCACCCATCTAGCACCTGTATCTCTAACAGCTATTGGAAATAATGCTATTGAGAAAATCCTATGGAAAGAAAGACAAAGAAACAGTGAAGTTAGGGTTAGTTTAAGTGCTCGAGTCAAACTTTATACTTGCATTTTAAATATACATAGTTTGCGTTGAAATCCAAAGTGAGAACATGCCACAAAAAGATACTGTCCATGAACAAGTGTTCTTCTTCCTCTATGTTATACTTTTCAAGGACAAACACCAACATAAATTTCACCATTCTCCATATCCAGTGACCACAGTAATGTGAACAAGAATCAAATAGTCTTGTTGATAATGGTGGTATAACTACAGAAAATCAAGAAACATTAAAATGTGAGGACTAGCATCATGCTAGGTACTGTATGTGGTAACTGACAGTTGTGTGAATCTGTTCATTCATGACTTTGCTGAACAAGCAAACCAATGAAAAGCCAGCAATGAGGTCCTCCTGGATAAATACATTTTAAATACACAAACCAATGAAACTGTAGACAAAGACAGGGCATCTGTGAAGCTTTGAATAATAGCCAAGGCTTTTATAACTTTACCAGACCGTGCCTTTATTGGGGAAAGATGTGTTTAAAAGCCGTGACAATGATTATTGTCAAGTGGCATCCACAGCAAAGATGGGAAATACTTTAAAATTGTAACTTCATGATCTAAAAACTCTTTTTAGTTTACTTTAGTTTTTAATGTTGACACTAAAGGCATAGGGGCCTCTTATTAAGACCAGCCTTTATAGTCAAAATATATAGCAACACCAGGCTAATATGGGCCTTAAAATGAATTGGGCCTCTATTTGAAGATTTATGGTAGTTTAATCAATGAGAAGCAAAAATAAATGGCACAAAAGTTGCTCTATGTATCTAAAATGTTTTTTGTTGTTGGATTAACAAGGAAGGGTGCAACAAGGCATCCAGTGACATACTGTGATGATTTTGGTTGCAATGTAGAAAATGGCGCAAAAATAAAAATGGAAGCATTGGGGTTATAATAACAGTGATGAACATTTCATATTGCCTATATCAGAATCCACAGAATCCATCAGTAGTTCAGTCTAACACAACAACATGGCAACAGACAGATGTTTGTTTGGTGTTCCAGCTTTCTCGACATTGCCTATTGCACTTGTAAGAGAATAGCATACTGGATGTATAGAATGGTTAGCTCACAGTAGACGCTGTTTAATTCAGCCTCTAAACAATCAGCTGCCAGTCCCTCATTACCCATCAGCCCATTTGCCAGCTGCCTCATCATTACCCATCTCCCCTGGCGGCCCCTGTCACTCAAAATGCCTGGAAAGAAGCAGGAAAGTAAATTAATGTGTTGTACGCAAGCATGTCCGACTGTCAGCCTTAATGTGTGTGTGTTTGTTCAGGTGTGTGTCTGAGTGAGAAAAAGAGGACAGGTATGTGAGGAGTTATGGTGTCTGGATGAATGGCATGTATTCAGTATCATAGTTGAAGGATCCTGTCCTTGAGCCACTTTCTGAGTGAACACAGTAGACTCTGACCGATGCAAAGTGCTGAAGTGTTCACACAAGGACAGCGACATATTCAAGCACACTCTGTGTTACACTTATTTTCTTGTAGGCAGCAGTGCTGTAAAATAAGGGTGAAGTGGAATTGGATTTTTATGTGTTAAACATTTTCTTGACTCTTACTAGACCAAAACCAGTCATGGAATCTGACCAAGGCAATGATAGGTTCCCCGTATACTGCTTTTACGACTGACTTTGCAGCTGTGCATGAACTTAGATCGTCGGTTTGGCCAGTCAAGGTGTGTAAATCCTGGCTTTAACAGAAGCATTGTGTGTGACGCCAGCAGTCTTGTGTTCTGCAAACAGTAAAACAGCAAAGACACAATTGTGGACTTATCCCTGTGTGTCATGGTGACAAATGTAGTGATGTTAAGAAAATTAGCCCAGTTAGCCTAACTGGAGGATTCTGAGGCATTCCCAGGCCAGATGAGATCTATATAATCCATCCAGCGAGTCTTAGGTCTACCTGGGGTCTAACCCCTGTTTTACACACCTGGAAGACCAAGCATGGGGGGCAACCAAGAGGCATCCTTATTGGACGCCTGAACCACCTCAACTAGCTCCTTACAAGATAAAGGAGCAGCAACTTGGACGTCCTTTGAGATGCTTACTGTATCTCTAAGGCTGAGCTCAGCTACCCTCTGGAGCAATCTCATGTTGACAGCTTGAATCTCATAATTATAGGTGAAGGTTGGAATGAAGATCAACTGGTCAATTGACAGTTTTGCCCTCCAGGTCAGCTCCTTCTTTGCAACATTTGTATGGTACAATGTCTGCAATACTGCCGATGCTGCACCAATCCACCTGTCAATCTCATGGTCCATTCTACCCTCATTGTGAACAAGCCCACAAAATACTTGAACTCCTTCACTTGGGGCAAGGACTAACTCCCCACCCGCAATCTACCGTTTCCCAGCAGATAATCACGAGTATGCTAGTCTGTCTTACAAGATCTTTAGAGGGGCAAAAGAGACAAATATTTGGAAGGGAAATGGATGATGTCACTCTGGTTAATGATGATATAAAGATAGGGAGCAAATCCTGTTGGTAGGCATCAGGCTTTTGTTGTCCAGTCAGACAAGACAATTTAATATCAATTCAAGACGTCATGTTGCAGCAGTAGTGCTGTTTCATTGGTGAACAAGTCAGCTCCATCTTACTCTTTCATGTGAACAGTAGAGCCTGGCTCTGATTTGAGAGATTATTTCCATTTTCTTTTGTTTTAAAGGCATGGAAAAGCCAAAAAAGTAACAAATGAAGAACTGTTTCAGAGCTGAAAAAAATGAGTTCTTGTTACTGAGCTGAGCCAACTGACCTGGATCTCTAAAAAGAGCCAGAACTCCCATCACAATGAGTGAGGATGGATTGACGTTAGAAATGCAGTGAAGATCAAAGTTTACTGTACCAAACCATGCCAGACTGTTCTGAACCAAACCAGACCGCCTAGTAACTGACCTACAAACGCAAATGAGACCGTCAGGGGAAGATTAATTATGTCTGTATAGTTATGTTATGTTTGTCCCCCCCTGCTGTGTTGTGCTCGACAAAATCAGCCTTTAAAAAATCCTTCCACATCAAATAACCGTCAGGAGTTAGAAATGGCACATTAAAAATGAAGAATGATGATCAGGAATCCCTATTAATTTTCCTCATGAGGTTCCTTACAGGAGCTTTATTTAGCAGCCAGTCTTGCTGTGTTTCTGAGGTCTCTCTGCTATGTGTTACTCCAGTTTTGGAACTGTGTTAGCTGTGTCTGTCCAGTAGCTGCTGCTCTCCCTATGGTTCTGCATTATTTAAATTGGCAGAATCTTAAATTCCACCCAACAAGAGAGATTTGGCTCATACTTTGTATGTATTTTGGCTTTGTTTTGTTTGTTCAAGATTTCAACCAAATGCACGGTAATCCCGTAGTATCAGTGTGCATCATGACGCTCTGCTGTAGTGCCGTCTAGTACACACTGTGTAGGGTTTTATCCGAAGAATCAGACTTCACACTTCAATGTCAACAGTCAGATAAAGAAAGAAGCCTGCATATTTTTGTGGTGTGACAACTTTACAGAATAATAATAAGATTTAAAGTTACAATATGTAGACTTTTGCACTGCAGTGTTTACAAAATGGTTTTCAAATGCAGAAGAATTTTTAATTTTAATGGGACATTGATGCATTGGCCCCCATGACAGAGCAGAGCAGACATAATATGTTAATCTTTTGTTGTGGAAATGTTGGATTTGAGGTGAAAGACTGTAGCAAAAGGAAGTGTGAACTTCTACCTTAAGCTTCTGTTCTATTTAGTGTCATTCATGTTTTGTGCTGCTTAGTTGTTAGTGACAATGTTTACTCTCTGCGTTAGCAGCACATTATCTCCCCCCCTAACAGTGAAGCCCCACTGAATCCAATGGGCCACTCAGCTCTGTAGAATTTCACATCATAAACAGACAAAAAAATGCTTTCCCCCTTTGTGACTTTGTGAACTACTGCAAAGCATTCCTATAAGGGATCCCTCATAGCACATGTGTCAAACTCAAGGCTCAAGGGCCAAATATGGCAGTTTTACCCAGCCTGCAAGATCATACTTGAATTAGAACTGGCCTGCTGCTGTGAGGTTTGCAGATTTCCTCTAGTATAAAAATGTTAATTTAACCTTGAAGATAAAAAGAGCCTTGTTAAGTTATGAAAATCTGAAAAAGTAGAGAGTAGAAATAATTAGATAAAAAGTCAGGAATGAGGGAAAGAAATTAATTTGTGTTTTCATTTAATATTTTTATTTTGCATCCCAAGAATATGACTGAAACTTTGGATTTTGACTTTTTATTTCATATTTTGATCTTTTTCTCATATTGTGGCCTTTTAGATTCACAATTTTCAATTTTTAATCAAATCTTGACCTTTTAAAATCCTAACTTTGACTTTTAACCCCTTGTTATCACTTTGAAACTCCTGATCGAGAATTTTATCCCATATTTTGACCTTTTAGGGGCACAATTTTGAATTTTATCTTCTATTTTGACTTTTAAAACTCTTGATTTAGCATTTTATCTCATATGTTGACCTTTAAACTGATGATTTTAACTCCCTGTCTCATATTTTTGCCTTTTAAAAACCTTATTTTGACTTTTAATTTCGTATTTTGACCTTTAGGACTTATAAAGTTGACTTTTAACTCAAATTTATTGATGCTGTGTCATTTAATCATTTTGACTTTTTAAAAATTTTTTTTTTTGGAAATCTTAAAATCATTTATCATCACTGTTTAATTTCTCCCAAACTTAGTTATCGGTGAAAACACAGCTGGCAGTTTTCAGTTAAATCTTGACCCTGTTAGGCCCTCAGGTTAAATCTAAATTCAGATTTTGGCCACTGCTGTGATTGAGGTTGACACCCCTGCCTTATAGCGGTACACATCAAAATTGACAGTGTCAATTAAACTCATATTTAACACTGTAAAACTATCTGTATTGGTCCACACTATACACTTTTGTAAGTGTTACATATTTTACATTATGACAGAGCTGTAGTAACTCTTGAAACTCTTCAGCAAGGTTCTCCTCTGGCAAGATCGAAGCAGAGCGTCAACCTCATAGCAAGGCAGAGCATGCCTATACACTAGCCTATAGAAACACCTTTAGTCTCAGATGAGAACTTTCACTCAGTTGGCAACTTCACTCATGGTGCAAATGTGTCTCACAACAGAAATAACGACACCACCATGACTCAAAGAACCCTGGCAGTGATCTCTGTACAGCAGGCAACATCCAGACAAAACTGAATACATGTAAAACACAAATCAAAACTCTGCACTTTGGGATATGAAGTAGATTCATCCTCTCTCTATGTGCTACTGTGTAGCCAACAGAGGTGGAAAAAGTACAAGAGTATTGTACTCAAGTAAAAGTACAGCTACCCTGGTTAAAATTTACATAAGTAGAAGTAAAGGTACTTATTTCTAAATGTACTCAAAAAAGTATAAATACCCAAAAACACTTTTCAGTTAGGAGTAAACGTAATTAGTTACTTTCCAGCTCTGGTATTATGACATTTTCACTATTACAGAGGGTTGTATTGTAAATAAGTAAAAGCATTTCAAATGCAAGTAAAAAAGTTTTCTTACCAAAAAAAGCAAGGGAAATAATTTTTGTTTTTCAGTCATTTTTATAAAGAAGCAGAAAAAAGGAAAAGCACAACAAGAGTCCAGCACATTTACTCCACAGTTAATTCCTAACCAGATGTTTTTGCCAATTGGCTCTGTCTGTAAGTAGCCGGTGTACCGATTTGAAATTCAGTGGGAGGTGTAACTTGAATTTCTCAGGTCTAATGTGTCAGGGCCAGCATGGAGAGCGCGTGTGTGGGCAGCGGAGTGTTTACATCGTCTGAAAATGTCAGAACGGATGATGATACTGAAGTAGAAGCAAATGAACAGATGATGAGAAGTGTAGGGGGTGAGAGAAGGAAAGGAGGGGGAGAGAGAGAGAGAAAGTTTTCTCAGTGCCAGATGGAAGAGCAGTTGGCACCCTTCTCATTACTGTGGGGATGGATTTTCTTCTATAGCACCGACATGCACACATACACTCACACACACATGCAGAGCTACCTCCTGTCACTCCACACCACCTGTCCAGCACCTGGTCATCAAAGCACGACCAAGGAGGGCTCTCATCCTGAGTGGAGAGAGAAAGAATGAAACAAATAAAGGAAGAAGAAAAAGAGAGCACAATCGATATGCTTTCAGCGATGCTGACGCCTGATTCTTCCCTTCATTAATCACCAGTTTACCTGAATCATCTGTCTATCATCTCCTGCCTTATTACATCTTCTTATTACTGTCTGATGTCTGTGTATGAGCGTGTGTGTCTTAGCCTGTGGGCAGACATGTGTATCCGTGTCACGCCCTCACCATCAAGGCAAGCAAAGGGGCCTGTCGTGTCTGCGATGAATTAAATGTGACACAGATGGGTGGAGCAGCCTCCCCCTTTGATCCAAGCCGGGCAACAGAAGGACGGACCCTGACCAACACATGTCAGACAAAACTGTTGGGCATCACCAAAGACAGCTTTATGGTCCCTATTGGATGTTGGCCAGGGGGTGGAATCAGGAAGAGAATCTCCTGCGTTAATAAAGGAACCAATCCTGGCGTGCAAAAGCTGCAGTTTCTTGAGTGTCCACTAGAGGGCGGTTCCCAAAACGAACTGATCCCCATATTAAAATGACTGTTTTGACAATCACCTGGTGTAAAAACACGTTAAAACTCTAGATCTAATTTGCATATTGGTAAAAACTATACAGGGCTCAAAGTTATCTGCTCTGATAAAATCAAGCATTAAAGCTATGAGTTACTTGGCTAAATAAGGGGCATGGCTGATCTACCATTGTGTTTGTTTGCCAAGAAGCTTGGTTAGCTTAATCCTGTTTCTAAGCTTGAACTTTCAACTTAGTCATTCATCCGTGCCAGCCATAGCTGAGGCCTGGAAGCATTATGCTGTTGGGTGACTGGTTCATCTCTATTTGTTTTTCCACTGTGGCCAATCTTTTGAACATGATCAAAAACGCTTTGTCAAGTTTTCTTCAAACTTTGTACAAATTTTGGGGGAATTGATTGGATTTGGAGGTCATGGGTCAAAAGTCAAGGTTTACTGACCTTGTTTATACCAGGCTATTCTTGTGAACACAGTATCTTTAGAACACTTCAAGGGATTTTCTTTAAACTTTGCACGAATGTTAGTTTTGACTCAAGGTTAAACTGATTTTAATTTGAAGGTCATACAGTGCATTCAGAAAGTATTCAGACCCCGTTCACATTCCCTTTTCATTTTGTTATGTTGCAGCCTGATGCTGCAGTCAGAAAAAAATATCATTAATCTTAGAACCCCATCATGACACAGTGAAAACATAATTGGGGAATTTTTTGCAAATGTATTAAAACGAAAAAAACTGAAATATCACCTCCATTAATTATGATCCTTTGCATAAACACTTGAAATTTAGGTCAGGTTTCTCCCATTATCTTGATTGTTTCTGAGATGTTTCTACACCTTGATTGGAGTCCACCTGGGGTTAATCAAATTGATTGTGCTTGATTTGGAAAGGCACACACCTCTCTATAGATGGCCTCACAGCTGACAATGCAGAGCATGAGGTCAAAAGAACTGCCTGCAAAGCTCAGAGACAGGATTGCTGAAAGGCACAGATCTGGAAAGGATGCAAACAATGTATGCTGCACTGAAGGTTCCCAAGAGCACAGTGGCATCCATGATTCTCTAGTGGAAGAAGTTTGGCACAACCAGGACTCTTCCAAGAGCTGGTCATCCAGCAAAACTTAGCGATCGGAGGAGATGGGCCTTAGAGAGGTGACCAAGAACCTAACTAGGTGATATACATGCAGGGGAGTGTCAAGAAACTCCCTATGAAAATATATTATATTGGGCCCTGGGCTAGTCCTGTTTAATTCTATAACCACATCTCCATTCCAAAAATCACCTCTGAAATAATACACTACTATACTTCATGTTACATTCTGAGATTTGGAAATAAATAATCAAAATGGAGAGTTGTCATACATTCACTATTGGACAGGTGTCCTTTAAGAGTCACTTTATTAGATTTTGTCTACCAAGAAAGCAGCAAACAGGGCATTTTATTATTTTCTGTACATTGAAAGATAACCTGGGGGCTCTCTTTCATGTTTTTCCATGAGATTGCCCCCCTGAATGGCACTTTGCTACACTTTGTCCCTTGTAATGTTACCATAGAGGGCACTTTGTCACGTTTTGTCCATCAGGGAACCCCTAAGAGGCCATTTCTTCTTGTGTATTGTCTATAGTGGCACCCAAGAGGGAACTTTTTATGCATGTTTTTTTAAACATTAAGGCACCAGGGGGGCCCCTACTGACCCCTATCTGAGTTCACCACTACCAACGGGTGATGTCCATGTTTATACAGTCCATGGGGAGAATCCATAGGCACTTGGATTGAAATGGCAGTACTGATAGAAATCAGCTTAAATGAATGGATTTAAAGTGCCTTAAATTCCATGCTGTGATAAAAGCACTCTAAGCTTTGAATAAATCATCTCTGCCAGCGAGAGCTCGTGTCGCTCAGCCTGTCAGGATGGATCTCCTCTGCAGCTGTAGCTGGAAGGTGACAGTCTGAGTCAGAGTCGAACACCGCACTCCGATCAGAATGCACTCGGCCTCATTGTCTGCCAGATCTGTCACTCAAGCAAGGGCAGACAGCAGCATTACATGGCTTAGCCTTAACAATTATCTGATGTACAACAACAGAGTAAACTTGACTTTTATATGCTTGAACACTGTAGCACAATTTTTTTTCTTTTAAGTAGTAAAGAACTTGTTAGGTGCTTGAAAAGTCTGTGTTTCAGTTTGAGACAGCATAGTTTATTTTAACTTGATATTTTCTGTGGTCAGACGTTTTGCAGTGTCAGCACCACTATGTCACGTTGTTCTTATTTAAGACATCAAGGGAATGAGGCTTAGAATATCATCATTATTCAGGAAGTCCATGTGGGGGAATGGCCAGTGATTTATTTGTAGCTCAGAATTATGTGGTTTCTTTTTGCATGCCCCCCCCCCCCCAAAAAAAAATGAAATCGCTAAATAACTCTAAATTTTGATTGTTAACTATTTCTCCATGACTGAAGTTAACCAGGTTTGACTAAACAACCCTAAAACAAAATCTTACCCTCTTCTAGAGTCAACAAAGATGTACTGAATCTACCCAGGCTAAATCATGTGTACAAGTAAAATCTCCTCTCTTTAAAATCACCTTTTGGTCGATATGATTCATGTCTGACTAAAGTGTTTTAAACACCTGTTCTTAATGACAAATGAATTATCTTCTCCTGTCATTTGACTGAAAGATTTTTTGACTGTAACAAGACAGATCCACTCAGAGAAGACATTAACAAGCCAAACTGACATGCTTAATGTTGGCTGCACATGTTAGAAACTTTAGCCTATCTGTATTTTGGGAATCATTTCTTTGCTGGATGCAGAAAAGTACTCAGATACTCAATGATAGGTCCAGCCATGCGCAAAAGAACCAGTAAACTAGCACTCCTGAGAAGTGTTAATGCTGCAGTAGAAACCAGAAATCACTTGACATCAGTGAGACATTTTGTACATGCAGTCCAGTATATTTCTCAATCTATAACACTCTGTATTTTAAAGAATAAGAACTTTAAAGCTGTCTCCTATCCCTAAGGCATGGTTCCAGTCCACATTGATGTTGCAGACCAGTCCTAATGAACATCAAATTTAAGATAAGAAAATATGTCACTTTGAGCTCAGTTGATTTCCATGTCAAGCTGCTGCAGAGTATCAGTATCAGTATGTATTAAAAAGTTGAGTTTCCAATTTTATAAAGATGCAGTTAATTCTGATCAACCACCACAATTTAGCAATTAATCCAGATTGAAACAGTTTGACCATTTGACATCCTACATTCTAAGAGTAGACTAAATCAACAGTTATCTGAGGTTCTCATATAAAAATAATTGACAGTTTGTGTTCTACACAGGGTTGGAAATAAGCACCCACCACCATGTGGCCCCCGGGCCTCCAGTTGATGATCACTGTTTTAGAGCATAGCTCTAATTCTCCTAATATCAGTCTGTACACTTTTAGGATAAGTTAATCATTTTGGTTCTTGTTCAAGGTTTAGCATGCTACGCAGACAACACACAGATATACCTGCCCCTGAGACCTGAGGACCCTAGAAGACTAGCTGCTGTAAAAGACAGCCTGTTTGATATTACCTGTTGGATGGCCCAGAACTTTCTACAACTAAACAACTGCAAATCTAAAATAATTATGTTCAATTTACAAAATTCCCCAAACAGTCAATAACCGCCTTGGTTCATATTCATCAAATATCAAATCAACAGCCAGAAATCTCTTAGTTCAGTTTGATTCTAACCTGCAGCACTTCTCAATAAAATCACCCAGTCATGCTTCTGTCACTTACGCAGTATCTCCAAATTGAAACCCATCCTCTCCCAGTCAGACATGGAAATAGTCATCCACGCCCTCATTTTCTCCCATCTAGATTACTGCAACTCACTTCTCTCTGGTATTACCCAAAAATCTCTTTCCCGCCTCCAACTTGTCCAGAATGCAGCAGCTAGGCTTCTAACAGGTTTTAACAGACGACATCACATCCCCCCTATTTTAGTGTCTTTACATTGGCTTCCAGTTAATTTTAGTATTGATTTTAAAATTTTACTCATTACTTTTGAAGCACTAAAGGGTCTGGCACCAGTGTATGTTACAGAACTTTTAACCCCTTATGAGCCAGCCTGTACCCTGAGATCCTCGGGTGGGGGCCTCCTGGTTGTTCCAAAGTCGAGATTTGTAAGTAAAGGAGACAGGGCCTTCTCCATCAGGGCCCCTCGATTTTGGAATGACCTCCCCGAGGAAATAAGGCATGCAGAAACAGTCACTGCTTTTAAATCACTTCTTAAAAATCTTTTTTATAGACTTGCTTTTATGTGATGTCGTCTTCTTACTCATTCCTATTCCTTCAATCATCATTTTACATTTATCTCCACTTTTATTATTACTGCTACTTTTGCTGTTTTACTGTTATTATTATTGTTTCTATTAATTCTTTACTACTTCTGTTTTTTAGCTTGTTTTAATACCTTTTACTGTTCTTATTCGTGTTTTAATATCTCTTACTCTTCTTACTGTTTTGATTTTCTATATCCATGATCTTGAGTTTTTAATTTAGGTTGTTCTTACTGGTTTTAGTTTTTACCCTCTTGATGCTTGTATCATTTTAGCATTTTCCCTCCTCAGACTTATTCTTTTACATTTATTCTTCCTTTACAATTTTACTTCTCTTAATGTTTTAGTTCTTATTGCTTCTCTTTTACTTGCCTTGTAAAACTTCAGTCTCGTTGGTCTCAGGTTCTGTGGTTGGGTTCCTGCGTTGGCCGGGTACTCGTGGGTTCTTATGATGTCTTTGTTTTAATGACGTCTCAGGTTGTCTCAGCTCAGGTGATGTCATTTGAAACATATCAAAGCTCTTATGACTTCCATGGATTTTTATTTCTAATAGTGTCTCAGTAATATCGTTGTTTGGGCTGAACGTATAGTTTGGGTTTTGATCATGTGTAGGTTCTCTCCCCTTGAGTGTTCTTTTGTCATTGTTGTTTTGTTGTCTTTGTCTTGCTGCTTTGTTTTTCTGCATGTCAAAGCACTTTGTAAAACCTTGTTTTTAAGGTGCTATGTAAATAAAGTTATTATTATCATTATTATTATTAAAATCAATCCAAGTGCCACAGTGGCATGTAGGCAAAAAGCTGAATTTCTAACCCTGGCTCTACAGTACACACCGATAACATTTTTCAGCTTTTTCCCATTTTTTCATGAAGTGGATGTAAAAAAAGAAATGCATTAGCTAAAAAATACATTCAGCATTGTGTTCTGGATTTGTCATAATTCAGTACAAATAATATGAAGAGCTAACAATAGCATACAATTGACAAAAGTGCTTCAGATTCTTTTATAATGTGGTGCATTAAACTGCACAGGTATTCATTACATTGTGTCCAGCTTCTTTACACAGAAGTGCGAGCAGTGGGGGGTTATGGGTGAAAACCCTTCAGGGGGTTCTTAGCTAAAGGTCAGCTGAGGTGATATTTCACTAAGTAGCACACATTAATGTAAGGAAGCTTTTTGTCATGGGGCCCTGAATGTGTCACATGCTGTTATATTCATTCTGAATGTATATTGATAAGTGCAGCCCTGTTATGAACTAATTAATACTTGCATGTATTAAACTAAATATTATTAAAGCTTCAGACAAATAGGAGAAAGCCTGCCTTTGTAATCTAAATCAGTCTGTTTTGATTGTAAAGTAATACACATTTCTCAAAAAGCATGTTTCCTACAGGCTATTTATAATGCTCAGAGCTTGAAATATAATAGTAACCCTGAGATATAACACCACAGCTTATTCTAAATTGGGTGGAGGGTGAAGGAAAATCATTCTGCTCCTACCCTAATGTCTTTGGATATAATAGCCTATTAGATTCCTGCTTTATAGCACTACTACTGCAGTACTTACACCAAACTGTCTCCAACCAGCAGAGGTTACTCAGGCTTGGAAACCTAATGAGAACAATGACCTTGTGTTCCATTTGGATGGGTGAATAGTCTGTCTATCTCTTCACCCACCCTCCGCCACCAACCCTTTCCTCTGCGGACATCCATCTTTAAGATTCTGCTCCTGTCTTCGTCCTTTTCCCCCCTTCTCTTTTTATTCTCCCTCCCAATGTTTAGTCATCCTTTCCACCTTCTTTCTCTCTCTCTTTGTCTCTCTCTCCTCTCGGTGTATTCCATCGGGCTCTGCGCAGGCATCCTAAATACAATTACAGTCCACAGTTGAATGGAGAGGAAGGGTCCTGGGGGATCGCTACAAACAGGAAATGGTCAGGAGGGTTGGACTGAGGAGGGAACGGCAAATCCCTAATTCAATTGGCTGAACCTTGGCAACAAGCCCCCGGCGACTCTTACTGTGGAATCAGTGGAATCAAACAATGCGGCTCAAACCACAAGAGGGATTTTCATCCACACCGGCAAACACAGAAATACACACACTCACACACACAAATTGACACGAATGCATCTCATTTTCTCTTGCCTAGCATTAGGCTCCTCTTCGTATCCTCCCAAAGCTCTTCTTTTATAGGCCGCACACTACTTTATATTAGTGCTAGCCTGCATTAATGAGCCAACTTAACATTCTCACTGAGTCCCTGTGTCTTTACGTGTTCTATGAAGTTAAGATAACAGGATAGATGATCAATATCTGCTCAAAGTATCAGCGATCACGACCTCTAACCTACAGCTTATGGGTTACAATTGATTACTCAGTAGCCGTGTTACACTTGTGAACATGCAGCACACACACACTAACATACATTAAGGTAGAAGTGTGTGTAGAAGAAGAATAGGAAAATCAATGTGCACTGACAACAAATCTTTTAATCTGCGCTGTGGGTGTCCATCGGCAACCCAGAGAAAAGGCCAGTCAGCATGTGTATAAGCATTAAAAATGAATGTCTGGTGGCATGAATAAAGACTGGGCCGCCAGAAAATCGGTTGCGTCACATTATAAATAATTTCCAAACGACTCAGAAAGTAGAAGCAGACAGTTTTCCCTCTATATTTATCTCTCTGCTTATTTCTGGGGGGAATGTAGTTTTAAAAGAAGATGGGGGGTCTGAGAGAAGAACTGCCAATGCTGCAAATCTGACTGTGCTAACACATGCCGATATTATGCAATAACAAACCCAACCTTTCAAATGCATGGGGATGTTGCTTTAAGCCTGGCTTACACACAGAATGAAATCTCACATAGTGAAAACTCAAATCTAAGCCAGTGCATTTGTCTTATTTCTAGTCAAAACATCTAATTACGCTTTTTATAAACTGCATAGCAAGGTAGAAACAAACAATTAAGGCCTTCTTTGCTTTAAGTAAAGAAACCCTGCCATTAGGGAAAGCAAATTTAACTTGAGTGTCTTGTAATGAGATGCAGTATCTGAATTAGTAAAACCATTTTAACTAAAGACATTCAACAAGTAAAACTTTCTTGCCCGTTTGGTTTGTTTGTTAGAAACTAGAAATAAACTTATCTGAACCCGTCAGGTACAATCTGGCTTAAAATACTTGGAATTTGATATTTTTGATTGGACATTATTACAGTACACTTGCCAATATTTGAGTATTTGCAGGGTAATTGATGTTGGGATTGTGACAAACCCTACATTTGACAAAAAACAAAGATAGATTTGACAGTCTATGATATCATTAACCATTTAGAGGCAAGGAAGCATATATGGTCACCTCAATGGCCCTGAACGTCTCAAACTGCCTGTTTCCTCCAGATTGAAAAAAAAAAAAAAAAACAGTATTAGCTATGTCTCTTTTTGGTCCCAAACGGCCCTAAATCCATAACTGACCATGGCACGCTGGTGAAACTTACACATTGTAAAGGTGAATAGTAGTGCTAAATGTCATGATAGGTTTTGTTTGGGTAGGATTTCCAGCAATGACTGCAATCTTATTGTAAGAAATGGAGGCACCATATTTGAGCATTTTTCCTTTTAGGGGTGTTAAGTGTTGTCTATAAAAGACATGCACAGCTCATCTAGCAAGTCAGCCTAAGATTATTTTCTTGACAATACTCATTATATATAGGACAATATTACTCTATGGTGTATTTGGATGTTACCATAGGTTTGTATAAAATGAAAGATTTATCTAATGTTACATTTTACTAATTTCTAAAAATTTTTAAGGTATGAATAAAAAATTGATGGGATTTTTGGTCAGTTTTAACCCTGTAACAGTTTTATTATACTTATGTGAACTAGGGGTGTCAACGCCTAAGGTTTTTCATAGTCGAATCTGATTCGTCAGATTTTGCCTATAGTTGACTAATAGTCGAACTGCGTTTCTGGTAGACTTTTTTGTCCCCGGACCGGCAGTCCTCAAGAATTGCATAATAATTGAATAATGAGTTTTACCATCAGTTGCTACTATCAGTCCTCATGATGACCTCACTTAGATTAAAATTCTGCTTAGATTAGAGGATTAGGGGTTAAGGCATTGTAACACCTAATTACCAGAGAACTGCCAAAACATTACAAGTAATTCCTTGATCATAAATACATTATTACTAGGTAAATACGACCTTATTCTTGAGAAATGACTAGATAACTACCAATTATTACAATGAAAAAAGGGCCATTAAAATAAAATGTAGTCAAACTACTTGTAAATTTATAACTACTTAAATAGTTTATTATTACTTTATAACTACTTAAATAGTTTCAAAGCAGATGTAGCTCTGCTTCAAATAGGTACAGAACAGAAGGCAATTATTTTGGATACAAAAGCAGGTTAAGCTCCTGCTTTCTCTTGACAGACTTTCTCCACAAATGAAGTTAGGACATTTAAAGTATAGATGCTGCCCTGGGATCTGTCCTTTAGTCTTAAAAAGGTTCATAAAAATAACCGAGAAATGTTTTTTTATGTATTTCAATTCCCTGCTCTCCATCTCTCTGTGCCTCTTCTCCCTCCCTTCCCTCCCCTCGCTCTCCCTAAAGCCTCCATTCTCAGCAGTGGTTGCCTCTGTTGCTCTAATGCCTGTGTGAATAGTAGTATTAGGCCCCCATCCCTGCACTGATAATTTGAACAAAGTGGGGGATCGATGCAAAGGGCACACACACCCACACACACAACAATATAAACAAACACATTTCCACACAATCGCACTCTGGAGCATTCCCATACACACAGAGGACGGGAGCAGTCGAATCAATACGACTCACAGGCAGGATTTTCCTCTGCATTTACAATGCATACTCAAGATGTCCCTGCACAAAACATGTGGTGCAACAGGTGCAAAGAGACTGTTAGTTCCGCTGGTTTGACTAAAATGAATTTAAACATGTACCGATGGCAATGGTGTTATTGAGACTTTTTTAAATGGGTACTTATCTGGGGCACTGACTTATGCAGGAAAGTATATGCATTCACTCATTTACACTCTGAATAGTATTTTCACCATTTTGTGTGCCAAGTATTTTACTGAAACTAAAAACCATTTAAATAAAACCACTAAAATTAAAGTCTTATCAATCTTCGGCCACCATTGTATTTTCTATTGCTGTCAAGTGATTGAATAAGATTTATCTAATTAATTAATCTTGATTATATCAATAATATGAGTAGAATTTAAATATAGTTAAATTCCAGGTCAACATCATGTGTTTATTTGGTACTCATTTGGCTTTTTAAATGTGGATTATTTGACAAAAAGGGATGGAGGAAAGGAAACTGGCACTCAAACGGGAGCTCACTTACTGTGGCTCACATTAAAGAGCCTTTTCATAGCACAGGGCACATATTGACTCAGTCTCTTACCCCACAAGGTTTCTTCGGTGGATTGTACATCACCGTTTCAATTTAAAGAATGTTTGTGCCAACATTTTTTTACATATTAAATGAGGTCAGCTAGCCTCTTAGCTCATCAGAAGATCTCCCTTCATCTAGCTATTAAGATGGACTCTAACTTTAAAAACTGTTGGGAACTATTGGCAGTCATAAACTCAAGAAAAATATATAAAATCAGATGTTTTTTTTGCACCTTAAAGTATAGTTTAGCCTTTTAGGAGCAGGAGCTGGAGGCCAGTGATGCATGTGCACAATATAACTGCGATCATGAAAATTCAAGTGTTGAGTTGAATAACCTAGAGGAAGCTTCATTTCATGTACATGATGGAAGCTTTCGGGGATATTTACCCTCAAATGCATGAAAATGGCTCTGTCATGGTGTTGATAGAAGAAATCAACAGAGGCTGACTATAATAAACTGATATAAAACAATGAATAAAGTATTGTATATTCAGTAAAAAGAATATATGATTATTTACGCTGGTATTTTCTCTCATATACTCATGAAATGCTGATTGCTGGGGAGTGTGTGGATGTTGTTATTTGATCATATGATGAAACTGTAGCTAGGTAAAATATCAGATCTATCAGGACTGAGAGGGTTAACAGAACAGACAACCTTTTTGGACTTCCTGTGCAGTGACCAATAAGGCGATTTAGGACTTCTAGCTCTGTGCACTGTATTGTTGTCTCACATGCATGATGAGAAGCAAGAATAGAGTTGGAGTTAAGAGATGATGTGCATGAGCAAAATTTTGCAGATGCTTATTTAACCCTTTATATGGCACTCATTAAAATACCTGAGAATTCAAAATTCAAGCTGTAGAATATTACTGGTGGACATCCCATTAATTTCTTACGTTTGTCTTTATTTTAGTTTTTTTTTTTTTCATTATTATGGTGAAAATCAAGTTCAAGGAAGTGACCAAATATGCGTTAAAAATATAATGGAAAGCTGCGTAGCTATGAATGAAAGTTGAGGTGAGGTTTTTTTTTTGCTGTAATGAGTCTGATGCCTTTTTGCTGCCAACAAATAATACAACTCAGAATAGAAACCTTCATTGAAACACCTTTGAGATCCAAAGTTGTATGACCTGTTTACAGAGTCTATTTTTACTATGAGCAATCATGGTTAAAGTGATCACACAGATGAGAATAGGTGTCATTGATTTAGAAAAACATCAGCCCTCAGCCTATCTATGTATTACTATGACTAGTGTTTTCACATGTACATTTAACATGCATGTGTGAGTGTGTGGTTGCTTTCCTTAAAAAGGAATGCTTTGCCTTTTACCGAGTATCTCCCAGGGGAGTAACAAGCAGCCAGCTGAGACTAACAGGCGGCTCTAAGTGAAAGAGTGCTGATGTAGGAGCTTACTACATCCCATTAAAACAGGAAATAGATTTGATCACAGCCTCCAGTCGTCCTTCTTTCAGGACAACAGCTTTAAACGCCGGAGCAGAAAGCCAGTATCTGTCTCTTCTCCGGAAGACTTTTTGTTTCAGATTTTTGTCTGAGATTTGATGACGTCTGTGTGGTAGGAGGAATGTGGAAACACGAGGTCTCAGCGATTGTACAGCTGTGATGAAAAATGCAGCTCAGTGATGTTTTCTTCTTAATGGATGCTCCAAAATTAGATGTTTTATTTCCTTTATGAAAAATGTGTTTTGAGTCACTCTGTTGGGACTTTAAAGAGTGTGATGACCTGAAAATTCATTTCTGATTTTATAAAAGGAATGTGAGGTATTCTAACAGTAAAAGGAGATGTGTGGTTGTGTTTGTGCATCTGTGTTTAATCTGCAGGTTTTAGAGAGCACAACACAGACATTTTTTTTTACGTCCTGCAAAACATAATTAAAAAAATGTTTAATACCTTGCTGCAGGTTTCAGTTTTCAGCTCTTCATAACTGATCTGTCCTTATGAGGAAGGAAGATTGAGCATGTTTGAAAGGCAGACACTGATATTCACTCTGTGTAATTGATTTTTTTGAAGTTATATTCTTAGAGGGGCAATATCATCTTATCACTTTATGCTATAATCAAATTCTCAACTGCAGGCAGAGTGTAACTGAATTCAATCACAGATTGCTATGAGCATTTAGGTTCTTCTTATATTACCTATATTTAATTAGCATTGTTTGAAATGTAATGATTTAATGACAGCTGGATCAGCAGTTAGCAGTGATTTCGATGTTTCACTTGGGAAGGATTTTCATGAGTTATATTGTTTTAATCAGAGTGACCTGTCCTGTGTGAAATATGGACATAGGTCTCAGTGATGCCTGCATTGGTTTGTGTGTTTTGAAGCTCATCGATGGTGCTCACCATTTTTAAAATGCTTGCTCACACTACCTTTAGGTCAAACAGTTAAGGAGATGGCACCAAGGTGGCTTTCAGCCTCTGAGCAAACAGAGATAGCATGCCAGCATAGCCCACCTCTAATTCTGTATAACTATAAAGGCCTTTGCACACTGAGGGTCAGATCCACAGTATTAAACTGCACCACACTAATAGCACTTGGATGGGCACACATTTAGCATCTGCTGTTTGCATCATATCCACCCTGACACATTGGGTAGGCTTATTAAAGCTGGAGACCCACTTTTTAATATATATATATATATATATATATATATATTATACTTTTGTATATGAGTTCTAAATTGTTTGCTTGGCATGGTATGTTTTGATACATTTTCATATGTTTTTAGATTTTTTAAGCATTCCTACTATCAATCGTTTTTAATTTTTTTTCTAAATCTATGTACAGCACTTTGTCTAAAAGCACTTTATGAATAAGCTTAATATTATTATTATTATTTATTATTATTATTATTATTATTATTATTATTATTATTATTATTGTGTGTGCTGGATCAATAGCATTGGTGCTAGCATCCTGACTAACAGTTTTAACCCATTTTGAAGCTAAAAAGTTTGTCAGACTGTTGGGTTTTGAAATTGAATTCCTCTTATTTTTATTTAAAACAATTTCATAATTTTTTCAGCCCATTTTGTAAAATCTTGTTGCCACTTTTAACCCATTTTTCTGCTTTTCACCTTTTTTTGACACCTTTGTGACACTAACCAAATTTTGCCACTTTCCATCCATTTTTTGCCCTTTCTAACCATTTTGACCCTTTTTGACACTTTTCACTCATTTGTGCTGCTTTTTGACATTTTTACCACTTCCATCCACTTTTTACAACTTGCCCATTTTTGCAACTTCTTTTTTGCCACTTGTCACCCTTTTCTTGTCTTTTTTTCTACTTTGTCACTTTGTTGACACATTTCAACAATGTCAGCCATTTTCTACATTTTTAACCATGATTGACCCATTTTTGCAACTCTATGCCCAGCTTTGCAATTTTAATAAATGTTTGCCTCTTTGCCCATTTTGCCACTCTTTTTGCCCATTATAACCCATTTATGCAACATCTTTGCCACTTTTTTGCAGCTTTTAACTCATTTTGCATCCTTTTTGCCATTTCTTGCCAATTTTTCCCTCCTTTCAGAATTATTCAATCCTTTTTCACAGTTTCTTTAACTTCAATATCTGGCATCCTGACGTTTTTTACATTATGGCCACGCTATGAAGTCTGACATCACTTTCTTAATCATTCTTTTTAGTGTGCCCATCCACATTGTTAACATTACCAATTTAAAGGTAATTCTGTTTTAAGGAAATGGTTTTACATTTTGAAAAAGTCTATATTGTACTACAGAATAAATACATAAAGTTGTTTTTGTTGTTGTTTCGATAAAAGTGGTCATTATTCAGGTTAAAAATAAAATACAATTATCACAGCTTAACTTTACAGTGGATCTTTGTGGATCGTTGTCTGGGATTTTAGTGAAATTTATACAATTTTGGTGAAGCTGTTCAAGTTAGCATGGAGGGGCGTGGCTCAGGAATATGGGAACTCCCTACTTCCTTGAGGCATCATGGGACTACTCTGAAAGAACACCTGTGATGAAAGGTTCCCAGTTGATAACCCATGCAGAGTTTAGGCTGTCATTACCCATCAGCCCATGTAGCTGGGTTAGGGAGGCCTGTGGGGGGGCTATATGGTTTGGGTAGGTAGCATCAGCACAGTCACCTAGAGCTTACGTAAGCTGAGCCTGTCGAGGACTGTACTACTGTGGCTTATGCCTTTTGATTGGATGACTGCGAATAGAGTCAGAAACTGGAGAGACAGAGAGTGGGAAGTAACAAGCAGGAAAGGAGCCACAGGCCGGACTTGAGCCAAGAACATCAGTCTCATGGGGTGTACGTGTTTATGTGTTTATTTCAAATGAAAGAGGAAGCTAAAGAGATGGCATGAGAGCTCATTAGGGTTTTGTATACATTCATAAGCGCACCTGTGCTTGTCAGATCCATCACTGATAACAGAAACAGACTTCCATTATGAAGAGCTGTAAATTGAATTTTCCTCCTCTTAGCACACAATTACACGTTAGTGTATATCATCACATGCATCACAAGATGTCACAGTTAATTTGCATTATCCACCTGTCCGCACTTTCACACACCTGTGTGTTCTCATGCATGCTATGTAAATGAAAATAAGATATTAACACGTTTCCTATGACATCAACCAAGGATTAAGTCTTCTGCACCCTTTAACTGTAAAGAAGGGCTGCAGACTGAAGATTTTATTCAAATGAATAAAGAAACTTTACTTTCCTCTTTTATGTTATTTGATGGTTTTTCTCAAGGATTTCTGCTGCCTTAAAAGGTTTCTAAGTCATTAAATGGGCTGGAGAGGCCGATTACTCTACTTCAGCAGGAAAAATAAACATTATTATCTGATAATGTCAGGGTAAACCGAAAAGCCTAAAGGTTCAGAGAGATGGAGAAAAGCCTGCAAAGAGAAATCACTGTTATTGACATGAAATAATGGGAACTAAAAATAGGAAGCTTAAAAAAGAACAGCGTAAAAGGCAAATGAAAAAAACAGAGGACTGGCTTTTTTGTTACATCAAATTCAGTGTTTTTGAGGTTTAATACGTACATTTTAGATGTATTTTATACTACCTAATAGTCTACAGACAAATTCTACACTTCAATGAATAAAAACCCCTATAAGCAACTTTACGTTTGTGTTGAGATTGGTGACCTCCTAGACAAAGTTGAGCCTCTATTATCTTCGCTGATTTTCTCCCTAACACGTAAAAAAAATGTCCTCATCCTGATTTCTTTCAGTTAGAAGGTATTGAAAATCTTTGACATTTCAATCAGGAGAGACTTATGAGTTAACAAAATTAATATCGCAAGTCTGAAAATGTTTGGAAATGTGAAATGTCTTTGGGAGATAGACTCCATCATGATGTCTTTATGTACTTGAAGGGGTAGTCAGGCTGACAGCAGAATAGGATACCCCCATATGGAGTCTAGACTCTGGTGGTGGTGGTGATGGAGGGAGTAGGTTAAGACGAGGAGTGGACTTGCCCTTGACACTGATTAGATGGCTTGAACGTAGCAACAAAGGGATGCAGTATGGCATGTAGGAGCTGCATCTGGACACCGATGAGATGTGACGGGGGCTTTTTACCAGAGCAGGAAAACAGCGTGGGGAAAGGGAGACACATGACTGAGTGATTATTAATGAATGAAAGGATGAATAGAAATTTATCAGTGCCCCTGCTTGAACCTATGCTAAGCTTTATTTAAAATGTGAAAAGAGGATTTTTCAGCAGTAACCACTGGCTAACACTTGGCCTGCTACAATGATATTAGCTGTTAAAAATAACTACTTGGAAAAAGGCTTCAGTGTTGTAAAAGAAGACTTCCAGTCACTTTTTTTTTTTTTACCTGTAAAGCCCGAGCCTCTTTTATTAGGCTACTGCTTGAAATTTCCAATTCATCTTTAAATGAGTATAACTCTGTAACGACAAGGTCTTTTTAAAAAATCAAGGTACAGTAATGAAGAGGGCACTTGTGAAATTTATTCAGAAGTGTAAATATATGTATAAATGTTATTAGATCAGAGAAAATCAAGTTTGCAAATGAAAAAAATCATTTTCGCTTTTTTTTTTTTTTTTTTAGCATATATATCTCATAGAAGTAATGCAGTTGAAGTCCAAAAAATCTCCAGTAGGCCAAAGCACCAAATTTTGATATTGCCTCTTTCACCTTTCATGCCACTAGAGGGTTATCAGGACAAAATAAGAAATTTTAGTAAAAAAATATCCAAGCAAAATCCCCTCTTTTTGGGCCAATTTGGCACTATCTCTGCCATTTGATAAATCTCAGGTATCAAACTGTTTTTTTACTCATATGCCATTATCGGTGGTCACTACATCATGGAATTCTTTTTTCCCCCTCAAATCACCCAGAGCTTTGTATAGGTACCTTTCAAAGGAAGTCTTACAAAGGAACTAAAGTTTGACACCAAGAGGAGCAGATTTATTTTCAATGGCACAAAAAACAACACAAAATAAAGTGCAGAAAACTAAAGGAAACTGTTGAAACAAATGGCAACTGCACAAACATGACTAGAATTTTCAATAGAGGCTGGGCTTTCAAATGAGACCATGTTTGTGCCTGTAGTACCAGGCACCATCCCACAGGGGGCGGAAGTGTCTGACTAAGTAGCACTACGGCCACTTTGGTATGTGGTCTTTGATTTGAGTCCTTTTGAGCTGGATGTGGTGTAGGTAAAAATGGTTTATTTTGACTTGTAGCAGAGCTTCTTCTGTTTAATTTGATGTGTAGCATGACTATGTTTGTGCAAAAATAGAGTGCACAGAGCAAGTTTGTTTGGATCAAGGCGAGCAGGACCAAATTTGGTCCCGCTATCAAGTGACAGATAAATGTTTCCACAACTTACCAGGCATGGGAAGCATCGAACAGGAACACCACAGAATCCTGCCTTTCCTGTGCCTACAAGGAAAGGCTGGGGCAGGGAGAGAGGCAGCAAAAACGAAGTAGGAGGTAGAATAATGGAGGAGCTGGGGTGGAGGAGGGTTGTTGAAAGCAGCTTGCAGGGGGATCAGTAAAGCATAGACAGGCTTTGGATAGAGTATGATTTGCCAATAGCGTGCCTAGTGTGCATCAGCAAGGGCTTTCGTTAGATCAGCTGATCTAAATTATATGGCAGTGCTTGACTCCATAGCCTGCCTGAACTAACACTATATCCTTGATTACTGTAATGTAAGAGGATAAATTGTGAAGATATGGTTGTGGTGAAATAATTGGAAATTTTGGCTTGATCTAAGGTGTGCCTGGGGCAACAAAGATTGAAAACCACTGATGAACAGCCCAACCTTAAAGTTGTCCCTAGCATGTAAATAAGTATATATGACAGAAAATGAGCCAAAACTTTTTGTCTTCATTGAAAATAGTTTGGCATTGTGATAAGTCTGAGTTTCAAAACTGCACAAGAACACTAAATTCTGTATTTTAAGTTCAAATGGCCCCAGAAAAAAAGCTTTTAAATGATGTAAAAATGTTTCAGTCTTGAAAATCGTAAATTTTTGGCAAATGATTGTGACTGCAGTACAACAGATCCCAGGAGATGGTGGCTAAAGTGCACATTTGAATTCCTCTTCAAGTGGAATGTGCAACATGCAAAGTGAAATCACAGCAATTTATATGAAAGGCAAATTTTCTTATCACATGGGCCTACAGCAATTGCAGAAGGTCTCTTCAAACATGAATTTGCTGACATTAAATGGTCTCTTAGGAGACTTTAAAAACGACTGTATTAGGATGATATGAAAACAGGGAGAAAGTTTTCCAAAGTGACGGCTGAAATATGAGGAGACAGAGAAATAGAATATTGGACAGCCTGATTCTAGTGGGGACAGAGAAACATATTTCTTGGAGACATTCATTTTATTTTACGATGAAAGACAGGGATTGCCTCCAAGGCATTGTTGGAACTGAAGACATTACTTCAAGAGCCCAGAATGAAGGTAGCTGCAATATTGGATGAATGAAAAATAACAAAAGCCAGGCAGTCAGTGTCCCTTTAGTGAGAGTGTGACAGCACAGTCTACAGGATTTGTGGAAGTTTGTGCTTTAGAGTCACTGTTATATCATCACTGAGTGGACTGTTTGTGCCCGTGGAAAAAGTGCAGCTCAGTCCCCTGAAAGTTTAACTTGGGATGAAAGTCAGATATGTCTTAAAGATGTCTGTTGGTGAGCCAAAACATCAGCCTAGTTGTCAGAAAATTGAGGATTTAGGGGTGTTGCATAAGCAAGTTGGGAAAGTTTTTAAAGAGAAATAATGGAGTTTGAACTTCTTGGTGGTTTTTCATTTTGGGGTTGTCAAATTCCTTTCCTTTCTGTTTTATTTAATTACAAACTATCATCTGTACACTTGAACCGATTGGTATCAGACCATCAGACCTACCAACCAAGTCCATCAGACCTTATTTAATTGGAAAGCTTAAAGTGTTTTATGGTGAGGAAAGCAAATTTTACAGGTCTACTGTGTAATTACTGTAATTTCAACCTTTCCACCACATCAATGAAGTCTCCAAAATAAGGAGCTGTAAGATAAGATAGTGATTTCCAGAGGTCATCTTTTCCACAGCCTCTGATGTTCCTGCCAGCTTGGCCACAACACCCCAGTTTATTTGTCTTTAGGTAATTGAAAGCTTCCAGAGATTTCTAGATACCAAGGAACCCCCAGCCCACACTTTGTCTCCTTTCTCTTTGAACTATCAACAAATATACAGAAAGCTCCCATGGAAGAAAATGTTAACCCCAAAATGTATTTGGGACTCATGACTGGGCCCATCACTATTCAAAAAGGATATTTAATGAATTTTTATGAAGTCATCATTCAGCACGGGGTTATTGATTTGAGTCTGTTCATTTCCACACGTAATTAACTGGCTCAAAACCTGAGGGGAGGAATTCACTATGGATTGGAATAGCTAATATTTTGAGTAATTACTCACCGTTTACTTTCTTTATCTCAGGTGTGTAAAAACCGCACCTGAGAGGCTAATTGCAGTCTGTGTTCCATTTTTATTGGCCCAGTGCAACTTTTAAAATAAAATGAATTATGGCTGCTTGTGTTCACTCTTTTGTACTTCTTAAGTGTGACACTAGGTTGCTAGGCTGCTTTGATGATTCTGTAAACACTTTGAAAGCAAATTAGTTGCTTTTTATTCCAACTAAAGGCCCATTTATACTCCCTTTACGTACAAAAATGTATACGTCCTTTTCAAACGATGTTACGGTCACTGCTCACATACTTCCATGCGTCCTTTACGTTGGCATGGATCTTTTCCAATACATCCACCGGGGAGGCAGCACAGAGTCAAAAGTTTTTGACAACAACGAACTCAAAAGAAAACATGGCGACTGTGGAGGAGGTATTGGTAATGTACCTCTTGCATAAAAGACAAAAACGGAGGCAGTGTTTCTAAACAACTCGCACAACTTTTCCTCAAAAAGTTCTGCCATTGTTATTTCTTCTTCGTTTCTCACAAGAGCTACGTATCGGGTAGTGACAGCAACATTGCCCCAACGGTTTCCTGTGGTACTGCTTCGTTTGGCCCGTATCTGTAAGCTTTATGGAAACGTGCAGAAATACGGTTGAAATGAACGTGGAGCACGGACAGAAGGCTCCGTCCGTATCCGGATGCGTATTTAACATCGAGCATAAATGGGCCTTTAAATGAGTTGACAACATAAATGGTAAACATCTTGACTACAGAAATGTTTTTTTTTTAATTATTATTATTTAACCTTTATTTAACCAGGCTAGTCCCACTGAGATCAAAGATCTTTTTCAAGGGAGACCTCGCCAAGAATGGTATTCCAGGGGTAGAAAGTTATGTAAAAAATTTACTCAGATTACTGTAATTGAGCAGTTTTTGTTGGTACTTTGAATTATGAAATCAGTACTTATTCTAAAGTAAGTTTTATCCAGAGTAACTGTACTTTTACTTGAGTGAAATAATCATGTACTTTTCTCTGTTGAGTACAAGAGAGCACATACTGAAATAATAATATCCATTACATTCCAAAACATCAAAAACTGGAGTGTTGATATCTCAGAGTTAAACATGTTGGTGTTGATTTTAACTCCCAGGGTGTCATTTTAACTCTGTTCTGAGTGAGATGGTCTTCATTGTTGGACAGTGTTGATCCACCAGTGTTAGTTTATCTCTGTTAGTTGATCTAAGCCCCGCCCACTCCCATTTCAAATCTGGTTAATGTGTTGGCAGATATTTCCATCAAGTCCTTTGGCAGAGTGTTTAGATGTGTTTCATGTGTGTATTGTTTTGTTGTACAGTGATTATGTTCTGGTGGATTGTTGCTGTTTTTGATGTGAGACACATTTGCACCATAAGTGAAGTTATCCACTGAGTTAGAGTTGTACACATATGGTGTATACTTCATAAACATGTATTGCTATGAGGTTGACTCTCTGATTTGTTCTTACCAGAGACCCACCTTACCACAGAATATTAAGAGTAATTGCAGCTCTGTCGTATTGTAAATATTTAGTCTGTCAAAAGTGTTGTTTACTTATATGTAATGTGGACCAATAAAGACACTTTGAAAGTGTTAGATCTAACTCTGGTTGGAGAGCTATTCTCTTGTTTTTCTTGCCAAGAAAATGATCGTACAACTCCTCAGTAACTACTCAGTACTTAAAGAAAATAAAATAGTTTACCTTTACTTGAGTAGATTTATAAACCAGTAACCAGTAAGCCCTGATAATTAGAGGTAAAAGGACTGAGGCAGCAAAAAGCAGCCAAAACTGCATTCATTTGTTTATCATCTTCAAACACCAATACAGCTTGATGTTCTTTGCTCTCGCATTTTTGTCTGCTGAACAGATCATCGCTCTCATCTTAACCAGAGTCAGATCCAGTCACTGGTCAGGGAGATTTTATTGCCACCACCAACTTTGAACAATGGTTGGGTGTTTAGCCACTATTGAAGAGCTTTGCTATAAGCTTTTATCTTAGATCATAGTGTTTTCATATGGTTAAACTGCATTGCACTGGTTTTACTAGCTGTAATACATGAAAGATGTGATATATCAAAATAGCTCAGTCATCCATGTATTTTTTTGGTTTGGCCCTCAGTGAAAAAATGCTTGGACTCTATCTGTTCAGATGCAAATGCACCTAAAAGTTGATCTGTGTCTGCTTTTGTTTAGGACTGAATGTGGAGAGAAGCCTTCTGCATGTTTACTCTGTGCAGAGCTGCACTCACATGCATAAATCTCAGTTTTGCCCAAATAAATGACAAGTTAGGAGGGAGGGAGGGGAAATTTTATGTAGTTTCTTGTGGCCAAAATTTGGATGGGTTTAGATGTTTTAAACAATTTTCCTCCCTGAATTTGGCAAAAGCAGACCACTTGAAGAAGAAAACAACAGCCTCATCTTTGTCAAGTGTTTTAAACCCTCAGGCTGATTTCATCCCTGCATGGCTGTATTTTTAAAAGTAATGTAATGGCAATATTTACACACTTAATATGTAGATCATTCATTCATAAGACAGAGAGGATTTCTCCATCCATCCGTTATCCTTAATCTGTGTCAATTCTTCTGTTTGGGTCAAAGGGGGCTGAAGCTGATCCCATAGGTGGTGTACACCCTCAACAAACATGCAGCCATGCTCACACTCACACCTACGGGCAATTTAGACTCACCAATTAACCAAGCATGCATGGCTTTGGACTGTTGGAAGCTGGAGAACCTGGATAGAACCCATGCATGCAGTTAGAACATGAAAACATCACACAGAAAGGCTGCAAGTTTTGAACCAGGAACCACCTTGCTGTGAGGACATAGTGCACCAGCATGCAGAGGAATCATTTTCCTTAGTAGTGAAAAGTTTTGGCATGACAACCCTTACTAAGACAGTGATACACTAATGATGTAAAACCAGCAGTACAGCCACCACCACCTCTCACACTGTAATTTCTTTGCTCTATCTGCTTGTGGCTGATAGGGTCAATAATTATGAGTTGGATAGCTTTTGCAAAAGTGCTGCTTTGCAAAGAAAGAGGCCAATTTCAACTCAAATGATGGCACAATGGCCCGTTAAATACACTCAAACAGCACAGGCACAAGGCATGTAAGCCTATATTTAACCAATTGTGTGTTTTTTGTGAATTAGCAAGGTCTTTCTGACCCACTCACACAGGTTTAGCTGACGCAAAGTCATGCAATCCTTTGGTGACTCAGGCCCTTTTTTCCGTATATCAGCACATATTTCATGTAAGATGCCCTGGTTTATTAGAACGATGCACTATTTGTCTTTTTAATAATGCAACTAAATTTGTGTATGTTGTGTTTTCCACGTAGGGTGTTAATCTTCAGAGGGAAATTGTTCTGAAGTTTAACTTTTACAGCACTTTGCAGACAGCCGTGCAGTTAGACGGTCCCACACCCAACCTGAATGTGTCCCTTGATGTGCCTTAAAGATATCCGCTCTGCTCCCATAAGTGCTGATTTGCCAGAGCTGACAGGTGTGATTGAACCAACAATGGATAGTTGCATCATAGGATGAAAACACATTCATTCATTAAATCTCTCTGGATCACTCCTCTTGAGCTTTATATATGCAGTGGCCTTTTCCCTGAGTTACCAGCTGACAATCAGTGGTTAGCACCTATCTATGAGAGCATGGCTATGTGTCAGCTAGCTGACATTTGAATGGCCTCTTCACTCACTGTGTGCTGTTCAGGTGTCAACACCTTTGTCTGGCCCTGACAGCTAGTCAGCTCTGATGGATATGACATTGCAGCTCCTTGACATTATTGCTCCCATTGAGAGGTCCATAGAAGTCCACACCTACAGGATACAGGAAGTGTGTATCTGTGCTTCAAAATACACACATACACTGACACACATGAAGTGAGTATAAAGGCATGAAGCCAAATGGTGTAATCTCTCAATGATCCATCAAGTGTTTGAGCAGCCATTGTGTCCTGACCATTAACTGAGCGAGAAGAGCATCTTTGAGATGGTAATGTTTCTGCTCTCATTTAGCACATAGCCAGGACGAAATGCCAACTGCTAATCAGCCATGTGTGTAACTGAGAGAGGGGTTGAAGGGGGGTATTAAGACTGTTCAGAAACAATCTCCCTTATTATTTGTGTGGATAACCTTTCATATCCCTGCACTGACCTCTTACTGGGTTAATGTTAGGAATCAGCTGAAATTCAGAGTGGGCCTCTTCATTATGCACAAAACAACATCAGCCATTAGAGCAGAATCAGGAGAGTATTTCTCACCCAAAGGTGCAACTACAAAGGAAGTTGGTATGAATTATAGGTGTTTGAATTGTCTCCAACAGTTAACATAATACTTGTCTTTTCTAAACCCGTACCCCCCCCACACACACACACACTCACACACCTACTTTATTTATATGCTTATATCTTTTTCATTTGTTTTACTCTAACAAGCACAGTGTATGTTAATAAAAGGGCCAGTTATACAATAAGAAAAGAACTGCATCAAGTGAAAAGACAAGTACACAAAATTTACCGAAAAAGACATGCAGATCTACATTTTTATAGTCTGATCTGCATACAAAGGAGGGAGGGGGCAGTAGCCATCTAAGAGTGAAGCAAAATTAGTAGGGTCAAGTTATTGAAGTAATATACACATCAATAAAACTGTTCTCAATTGCAGATTCTCTCATGATGGTAGCTTTTTAATGCTCAGTTAAGTTCAAGTTCTCCAGGTCCTCGTTTCTCATAAGTTTTAACCCTCTGAGGCCAGCGTTGTCATATACAACAAGGAGTGATACAATTTATTAAAACTTAGCCTCCTACTTTTCCTTCCTCTTTGAAGCCAGCTGTTTTGCAATTCCAATGACGCTATCCATGCCTCCAGAGCCCGTACAGTAGCTTTTCTAGTCAGCCTGGAACTTAGGTGACCTTTCAGGGTCTTTACAGATTAAATCCACACCAGTAAATTCTATACTGAACATAATTTATCAACTTTTAAAGGTGCAGTGTGCAATATTTAGCCTAGTAGCATTTAGTAAAACAAACAAACTTGGTTAAATGAAACATGATGTCTATAGGTAGGTCTATCCTAATTAATGTTTATCCACCTGAATTTTTTTTTTTTTTTTTTTTTTTTTTTTTTTAATATTAACTCAGAATAAGCAATCTATTCATACATGGGTAGGGTCCCCTCCACGGATGCTGCCATCTTGAATTTTTGCATTTTGCATGTTTCTATGGTGCCACAGAAGCGACCAAATAACAGATACACCTTTTCTTTTTAATTCCACTGCTTGCCACAGTTTTCACTAGAGAAACATGCAAAATGCATAAATTCAAGATGGCGGCATCCGTGTAGGGGACCCTCCCCATGTATGAATAGATTGCTTATTCTGAGTTAATATTAAAAGAAAAAAAAAATGTATAATAATAATAATTTCAGGTAGATAAACACTAATTAGGATAGACCTACCTATAGACATCATGTTTCATTTAACCAAGTTTGTTTGTTTTACTAAATGCTACTAGGCTAAATATCACACACTGCACCTTTAAATCCTTTTTTGATTGTTTCTGCTGTTAGCAACTAATGCTAAACACCTCTTTGTGTCCCACAATACCTTGTGACAGGCTGTTGAAAGTGCATTTCTGGTTGCCATGTTTATCTCAGTTTGTAGTGTAGGTGTCCATATACAGAGCCTGCAGTCCTCCATGCACTTGTCGCAGGATTGATTCCCGGTCTCTGCCCTGTTTGGTGCATGTCCCCTACCCTCTCTCTCCAGCTGTCCTGTCAAATAAAGGCAAAAAGCCCTCAAAACAATCTTAAAATGGGGCATTTTTTAGTTTGCACCGTGAGTACTCCCAGAATGCTTTACTCTTGGAGTAGCGAGCAGCAAGAACCAGGAAGGCCACTTTTAACAGCTTTTCTCCTTCATTATGTAAAATTCATTGATTAATTTTTTCTAAACACACCATAGTGAGTGCTGTTTTCTCTTGAACAGAGTCCTCTGCATAGTTTTCCAAGACTACTTTGGAGCATTAGACCACTTTTGCACCCTGTCTGAAGTTTCCAACTCAGTTAGACAAGCCCTGCCTGTGGAGACCAACTTCAACACAGCCAGGATGATGAACTGAACTCTGTGGACGAAAGGGCACCTTGTAGGTTGTTTTATTTGTAGTTAAAAAAAATGGGCTTACTTAGGTTGGTATGATTTTGAAAATTTAAATATGTGAAAAATTGCTTTGGATGAGAAACCTGTTAATTATAGATTTCAACTTAGGTCATCAAAAAAAATGTGTTTTCACTTCTCTAACTTTTACGTAATCATTTACAAGAAATATCCTGAGTATTTTCAACTTTTTTGGTTCTACTGTAAAGAAACTGTAAGACTAAATAACCACAGAGGATAATGTTATGTTAAAACTATGTTAAAGTCTCAGTCCACTAAACCACTGAAAATGAAAAGGAAAGTAGCATACTGAGAAAATTTGCAGAATCCAAATTAAATGTGGCTAAACTGAAACACTGGGAGCAATTTTATGTCTTTTAATTACCTTATTGTATCACTTAAATTACACTGAGAACTGAATTTACAGAAGTACACACATATTTTTGGATTAAAGAATGTGTAATAAAGTACAAAACTCAACTCTTTTATTGTATTGCAGCAGCTGTTTAGTGTGGGAGGTTTCCACCACTACCATACTGTATAATAAGGTAGTTTACTGCTAAATTCTTCTTATACGTACTTCTAAATCATGATGATGTTGACAACACTGGACCTCTTTGTTCTCAGCCAGAAGATTATCCAGAGCATGCCTCTGACACTGAAAGCGGCACCTGTTCTGGATACCTTTAGGGACCAGGGGGAATCATAGGAAAACTGCAAGTCAACCACGGCCAACATGTGCATGCCCACACAAATATGCAGCAAGATGCACTGGGATGTTTGCACGCATTTTGTGCTGCACTGTGATGTTGGGGGCGGACATTTAACAGATGGTGCTTGATACCTCCCAGGATAGTAATGTTCAATTATCTGTGTCCAATTTACACCTTTGTAATGGGCGAGAAAAGACAGGGAGAGATAGAGATAGCGAGATGGATTAAATGAAAGCTGTGACAGGCAGGAAACACAGCAGGGGGGGGTGTGACAGTGACAGGAGTATGACATGTTTCTGATATAATAGGGAGCTGGATTCTGTGCATTTTTCCTCCAAAGGCTTAATCACTGTGAAGCACCGCTGTGTCCACTTCCTCCCCCCTTTCTCCCCTCTTCCTCCCTGTACTTAAGCTGCTCCCATGGGCTCGCTCCTGTGGATAGCTCTAATAGGAGCATGTTGAGGTCAACTTTAATTTAATGTGGGGGGGAGGAAAGCAAACAAGTCCCCATTTTATTTATTTATTTAGTTCAATTGTAACACTTGGAAGGAATTAGTTCCAGTTCAATTTGCTCAAAATGACCCAGATGAGTTCAAATTTGTCTTTGGTAATTGAACACAGTTTTTCCTTTGTTCTTCTGTAAATATAAGCTGAGGCATGAAATGGATTTTATTCATGTGGCTTTGCCTCCCTGCTGTTGGTGAAGGGTAATGGTTGACCCAGTAGTTGTGTATATATGTATCTGTTTTCTGTGTATAGTTGGCTTGAAAATACATCTGGTTATTAGTTTATTTCAGGGACTTTGCTATATTTATATCCAAGATGTTTCTGCACTCAAACATTTTATGTTTTCATTGGTAGGGTTTTGAGTGTCTGTCCAAGAAATTTTATTTCTTTAGTGAGGTTGTTTTTATAGCCGCTTGTTTTTTTTAGGTCCATATATATACATTTGTTCTTTTCTATTACATTACTGCTGGCTTGGAGAACATTCTGCCTTTCTGTAAATGCTTCAAACACAGTTTGTCAATTATAAAGAATCTCTTGAATCTTAAAACTGGCAGTGATAAGAAAAGACTTTAACTTTAAGGTCCTGTGAGGCTTTTTTGCTTCAATGAAACAAGACTTAATGAAAAGCAATGTCTTTTTTATGATCTTTAAAAGCAAACAAGGCCATCAGTGCAAAGACAGAAGTTCTATTTAAAGAGTAACTAAAATTTTAGACTTTTTTTCCCTTTGTATGGAGATTTAGTGGTACTGTTGATCACTTAGGGTCCAAATGTTGACATTTGAACACAAACTCTTTAAAATGTTCATTTTGTCTTAAAATGTGCACTTGAAACACACACAGCTGAATTATTCAAGTGATATATGCTGGCTGATCTGGTGCAGTTAACTTCACTAGGAGACACAGACAGACAAATTTCAAGGCTCTACCAATCAGAGACGTCGCTGTCACACTCTAGGATTGTGCATGATGTAATTGTGTTGTCTGAGATTGCCAATAAACCTTTCTTTTCACAAGTTTGATACATGACATGAGTTCTAACATGACTGTAAGATTCACAAGTAGCATCAGAATGCAGAAGCCTCATGGTTTCTGGGAGTCTTAACCAATCAGAGATGTCATTGTGACACTCAGAGATCGTAGGTAATGTAGTGCTGCTGACTGAGACTGCGTGACTGCATGGTTATGACATTAGGGCTAATAATCACATCTTAAAAGCTTAGAAGCAGCATGGAGTGAATGATGTCGTGGCTGATGAGGACAGATTTCAAACAAAGTGGTTATCATCACCTTTTTCCAGGTGGGCAGAGGACATAAAGAAAAGAAAAGTCCCTCAGAGGAGCTTTAAAACAGCGTTGAAATACAGTTTATATTAAAACTCCATCAGTTGAAAAAGTTACCTATTGTCTATGAGCTGTGAAGTATGTAGGAATATGTTGTACCTTACCAAAGAAGTTCAACTTCCTGTGCATCTAAGCTACTCTCTCAGGCCAAACAAGTATATCTTACAAAGAAATCCCATGTATAAATATGATGTAACTTATGCAACAATGATAAAATAACCATAATAGACCTTTAAATCACTGAAAGAAACTTTTATTTAGGAGGTTTTGGAATAATGAAAAAATAGTGGTCATCAGTGATTAAATTTAATCTTTCTTCTCTTTGAAGAACAAAAACACAAATATTCATAAAGGCTGCGTTAACTGACAGGTTGTTTCTACTTTCCAGCTAGATTTAAGATTTAAATTTAGTCAAGCTGCTGTCTTCTGGGAGTTTAATGAGTCACCCTTAGGAAAGGAAGAGTATGCAGAATTTTAAGATCAGCACAGTGGTTTAAACAAATTATTATCTTGTCTTTTCTAGGTCTTCATTATTATGTATTCATATGTAGACATTACAGCTGTTAAACCAATGACACACAGGTTTTACTCTTAGTGGAAGTTCAAAACTCATCAGCTATGGAATCAGCAGAGTGTTAGGGACTTTAACGCATCATTCATCATAGCAGTCGTTGATCCAGCTCTTTGTTTTTTACACGGTCTCCAGCTTCATGGCGGAGTTTCTGTTGTTCCTAAATGCTTCCACTTTCTAACAGTATCACTGTTGGGGTTGACTGTGGAATATCCAGCAGGGATCAAATCACACAAATTGTCTTATTGCAAAAGTGGCATCCATCACAGCCCATGCTTGAATAATGATAATATGCAATCCAATAAAGCTATTTATATGTATAACTTGTACCCATGTCTCTTATATATTTGTGTATGCGTGTGTGTGTGTGTGTATAGGTGTATGTATAAATATCTCCACCATATCCAACATATACATAACAGCTGTAAATACTATTTATATATTTTTTTTAATTTGTAAGTTCTCTTTATTATTCTATGCATCTAATTGCGTGCTTTGTTTACACCACTCTTGCTGCTGTAAATTTAGAATTTCCCCTTGTGGGACTAATAAAAGGAATAATTATCTTATCTTGAAATCGTGGGGCTCCTCAGAATGACCCATTTTGTATCACAAATGTTTGCAGATGGAGGCTGCATGGCTAGGTGCGTGATTTTAAACACTAGTAACAGTTAGGTCATCTAAAGGCTCCATCATAGAGTCTTCATAGGTTTGGTTGCAGACTTTTTGTATATATGCATAATAATGGCTGCTCTAAGTACCATTTAGCATCAGGCCAATTTGAAGCAAGAATACTTCATAATAAAGGCCAGTGATGGTACCTTTGTTTAAAAAAAAAAAAAAAAAAAAAAAAAAAAAAAGGAAAGTGAGCTGTTTTGTCAATCTAAAATCAGGAGAGTTTTGTACCGCACTACTCCACCTACTTATGGAGAACACAGACTCCACTTAGGAATAAAAAAATAGCAAATAAATGCATTTACTGCAGAATTAGGCATTTATATAAGACCACAAAAGTCTGAAGTGTGTTCAGCTTTTGTTGAGAGGTCATACAGAGAGGGAAGGCTGCAAAAGAAAATAGCTGAGATTGTTTGTAGCTATTTGTATGTAGTGGATAAAGTAAGCTGCAGGAGACCTGCAGCAGACGATCTTTGCAGGAGGCCTGGTTGACCTGGTTAGCCTGAGCTGCTTTAACTCCCATGGGACACCTGTGCGTTGCATTCACAGCTCACCTCCCTACAGCAGGAAGCTTCATTAGAAACTCTGCTGCTCTCCCCCCCCCCGTCTCTCATGTGTGTGTTTCTGTATTTGTGTATTTTGGTTATGTCTTTTATTTATGTGAGTCCACATTACGCACACAGACTTGCTTTGACTTTTTTTGTTGTTGTTGTTGTTGGCAAACACTGTATGAATAATGCAGGCTATTGAAGTAGAATGGATACAGTCCACACACAAACACTCAGGTTAGACATTTTTTTCTAGGTCTGCTTCCCTCCCTCTTTTTTGTTTCCTCCTCTTCTCTCGTGTCTCTCATCTTCTCCGTTGGTCCACCCAGGGATCGAGCAGCACGTGGTGAACTGATGATTGTTTTTCTGGAAAAGAAAGGAGGAAAAAGCTCTCAAGAAACCATTAAAGTAAAGAGCCATGGGTGTAGGGATGAAAAAGATGAGAAGGTGGGACAAAAGACAGAAAGCCATAGTCATGGATATAAAAGGTGGATGAATCCACATGTATCTGAAGCCCTTTCCCTCTCTCTTTATCCCACAGTGAGCTGCTGCCCACTGAGACAGGCTGGGGTCTTGATACCCTGGAGATTGGCTATTACAATCATTACAAAAGCCCTTTTACTCTGCAGTGCTTCCTCCACATACATGCATAAAGAAATGCCATGTAAATGCGCAGCTCTGCTCTGACAGTCTTCACACACACATGCACAAACATGCAAGATTCATCAGGGGTGCACCGCCTCACAGGCCCAAAGCTTTCAATCCCTCCTCTCAGAAGTCTATTCTCCTCTCAGTCTGCTCTAAAGTCACACAAACACAATGCACCCCAAATAGAATAGGATATAAAGGTGATGATTTGAAAATACCAGGTAACAGCCTGGCGATGACTGCAGCAGTAACAATCACAGGGAGCTCCACGCCGTTTGATGCCAAACGGTCCCTGGAGGGGGGCGGCTCACCGGTCAGCTCCCTACAGAGACCCTGGTGAACACTTTGCCAATTTACCATCATTCGGAGCCCTTTGTAATGCAACACAGCACAAACATGCCTTTGTTCGCTGACCTTTGAATAATTCAGCGCGAGCAAAATGCTATGACACATTTTTGATCAAAGTCTCACTATCAAGGGGAGGAGGCATTTTTTTCCGTGTTTCCTCTCCAGCGAGGATAAAAAGCTCCCCTCCTCGACACGATCTCCGACTAACAGCGAGGATAACGCGTCAGAAATAGAAAATCCCCTCTGAAATATAAGACAATCCATATGTTTGAATTAAATCAGGCACCCTGGCTGAAAAAAGCATTACCGTCCTATTGCTGCTTATCCTAGGGATTTGACCTCTGCACAGGGTGAGGAAATGTCTTATCTGGAAGTTTTCCTTGGAATTGTGCTCTCCCTTCACAAAGTGATGAATGGCAGAAGATTACAGGTTGGTGACCGGGCGTACACATCCACTTCAAAGCTTTGTCTGCAGGAGGCCATTTGTTACCCCAGAGGCATCTATCACAATATAGCTTCACCTTTTAAACTATTCATTTGGAGAAGCTGTGGAAACAAAAAGCATCCGCTGAGTTATAGGCTGTACCTGCACTGTCCATCATCCCACAGCAGTACCTGTGTGACACTGTGCAGTGTGTATTTGGGTGTGTCCATCATCCAACTGCAATTCCTGCTTGACTTTTCTTGTTGGGGAGATTCATGATTTCGATATCCTTCGGGTGTTTTGTGGAAATTGAAATGTGCTTCACAAGCCCTGGGGATTTCTTTTAAAAACAGGCTTTAAATGGCAAAATTTTATAGCAGCTGTGCGTGTGCTCGTATTTGCTTTCAGCAGTCAAAGGGCAGTTTTTATGAGATGGCCATAATCAAACCTACACTTGTTTTTTATCTCCTCTCCTCTTGTTTGACCCTCTCCCTCCCCCCCTCCTCTCTCTCTTTCTCCTTACACCATCCTCTGCACGATGATGAATAATAATCCTGCATACTATATTACCCACAGTAACACGATAAGAGAGGATTGAAGATTCCAGTGATTGGGGCGCTGCCATAGTTACAGTCCGGAGGGTGTCTGAGATGTGTTTGATGCTCCTGTCTTGTCAGTTTTTAAAACCAGAACACACTCATCAAGAATTCATCAAGTGCCAGATGGAAAGGAGTCAAATAATAAGCTGAGAAGTTTGGACTCTTATGCAAAAATAAACAGAATTTTGAATGGTCCCCTGGGTTATATTTCATGTTGATTCTACTTTTTATTTATTCTGTGTGGGAAGAGTTTGGTTGTTTATCAGGCTTTTGCTTGTAACAGAAACAAACCCATAGATGTGTTTCTGGGGACCAGGGTTAGCCTAATCTTAGACTGTTGCAGTCAATGTAAGGCCCACCTTCAAGGTAATCGGCAAAGGACTACCAAAGGAATGCATCTGGGTCAGCTTCTATTTACATAGTACAGTGTCTTTGTAAAGTATTCCTCCCTTGGATGATTAACCATTTTATTGATTTTATAAATCACTCATAGGCAATATAATTTAGCTTTTTGACTGAAAAATTACAAAAAAAACACTTGTAACATATGTGACTGCATAAAGTCAGTATGCACCTTTGGATGCAATCACAGCATTGAGTCTGTGTGGATAGGTCTCAATCAGGCTTGCACATCTGGACACTGCAGTTTTATTGCTGTATAAAACTCCTCAAGCTCTGTCAGGTTGCACAGGACGGGCGTAAACAGCCCTTTCCAAGACCAGCTACAAATTATCTTGAGGTCTGGCCTGGACTCAGCCACTCCAGAACATTCCCCTTATTGTCTTGAGCCATTTTTCTTTAGCTTTTGCTGTATGCTTTGGGTTGTTGTCTTACTGGGAAATACAAATTCCACCATGCTGTGGTTGTCATGCAGACTGAATAAGATTGTGCTCCAGGATTTCTCTATATAATTTTATTCTCTACCTTTACAAGCCTTCCAGGGGATACTGAGAAGCATTCCCACAGCATGATGCTGCTACCACTGGGCTTTAGGTGTGTTTGTGGTTTACTCCACCAAACATAGTGTCTTCTCTGCATTTTGGTCTCATCAGACCACTGGACCACTGAGACTCCCAGATGTCTTTTTGTGAACTGTACTTGAGATTTATTATGAGTTTTCTTCAACAGGACACTCTCCCATAAAGCTTTAGCTGCTAAAGAACCCAGGCAACAGTTGTTGTATGTAGAGTCTCCCATCTCAGCTGCTGAAGCTTGTAACTACTTCTGAGTAGTCATAGGTTTCTTGGTGGTCTCTGTCACTAGTCTCCTTCTTGCACGGTCACTCAGTTTGTGAGGCATGTGCCATATTCTATTTCTTGATGATGAATTTAACTGAAATCTGGGGATGCTCAGTGCCTTAGAAATTTTTTTTTGTATCCTTCCCCTGACTTCTACTTTTCAATAACCCTTTTTTTTCTGAGTTGCTTGGAGTGTTCTTTTGCCTTTCTGGTTTAATGGTAGCCAAGAACACTGGTTTACCACCACACTAAATGTTAATCATGCCGATTGTTGGGTTGAATCCCTCCTCCAAAGTCAGCTAAGGCCCAATTATCAAATAGTTTATAAGATTATCTTGCCATATTATCCTGTGCTGTGTTGAGGCAGATGTCTTGTTATTATACAGAATGTATGTTTATATCTGATCTTATGAAAGGCTAAATCCCACATCATACAGACAGATGCTGTGCTTGTAGTCCACATAAAAATGATTTAGCTTCAATCAGGTTTCGGAGTAGCTACACATAAAATAAGCACAAATCACAGCTCCCTCACAAGGAAATTTCAAAGTCACAGCTATAATGATGACTGGTTATTGACTGGCATCGCACGTATTATATTACAGCTTTTGGTTCTGGCTGTTCTTCAAAGCCTTCAGGTTGAAAAGACAGGTGCATATTTTTGGGTTAAATATTTTGTAACACTAATTTTTTGCCTTCTGCGCTGTCATATCTTTGACGTTTAATACCTCAGAGCTGTGCTCCATGCAGATAAAATCTGATATTTCCAAGTTCACCATTTGTCTAGCAGAGTCCCTGTTAATTAACATGATATATGAAACTATACTCTAACCACAGGGATAAGATCAGTACAGGATTCTGTGCTCTACAAACTGCAGTGTTGTCTCTGATGAGCTCTGCTGTGTGTGTGGGAGAGCGTGATAAATGGCAGTGTGGGTGTGCACTCTGTGAATAAAACCTGGGAGGTATGCATATGGTAGAGGTGCATGTATTTATGCATAGTGTGTCCATGTGAGCATGTAAATGTCCAGGAATATGTATCGCTGAAGTGGTGAGTGTGCACATGTTGTGTATGCTTTGACCTTTCTTACAGAACAGCTGTGCAGCGTGTGACAGAGGAGATGCAAACCAAAATGTCTTGACATTAAAAGTAGCATCTGCTGTCAGTGGGCCCTCATACACACATACAAACACTTGTTAACATGCACTTTTTGAGGACAGTTTCAAACTTGTAATATTCCTGTGAAGAGCTTTATTGTAGAGTTTCTTTTAGAACCTTGTGGACTAAATGGTACCTCTTTGATCTGATCCTCTCCTATACATATGAGTCTATGAATCTCCCCTTACTTTAATTCAATAGTCAAATGCATCACTCGCTGTGAACCTTATTGTAAAATGTAAATAAAATGTGCTTTTGCGGCTTCAAACTGGTGGTCTTATTTGCTTTAGGTCAGAGGTCAGTTTTAATTTTAGCTTGTTTCATAGCCAGTCATGTAAAAGCAAGTCTATAAAAATAAGTTTAAAGGAGTTATTTAAACAGTATTACTAAATCTGCCAGTGTTATCTCCTTGGGTAGGTTGTTCCAAAGTCAAGGAGTCCTGACAGCAAATGCACAATCTCCTTTAGATTTTATTCTCTACTTTGGAATGACCAGGAATCTCCGCTTGAGGATCTGTGTGCTCGCTCATTAGGGATCAGTGATCAGTAAAATCTTGGGCACAGAGCCATTTTCATCGGGTTGCTAATACATGCCGAGGGAGATATATGACAAAAAGTCTATGAGGGGCTTTTTTTAGATGCAGAATAAAGGAGAAGCTGGGGTGGAGGAGGGTTGCAAGAAGTGGCTTACTTAAGCAGAGAAGGCATCAGTGACAACAGAACGGCATTGATTACATCAGGTGCAGAATAAAGGAGGAGCTCGGGGTACATAAAGTGGCCTGCAGAGGTAGTAGCAGGCTAGAGTTGGTTAAGAAGGGCTGCATTTGTGCAGTTAGCCAATCACATGAGATCAGCTGATCTTAGTTTGATGGCAGCACTTGACTCCATTGCCTGCCTGAGCTAATGCTATATGCTCAATTGTTAAAATGGCCATTTTTATGTAACTGCCATGCAGTTAAATTTACCCCATAGAAAAGCATTAATTTTCCCTCTGTTTTATTTCATTCACTGTTATAGATAAACAATAGATGTTGCCATGGAAACACTTTCTCTCTTTTGCTTCACTGCCTTTGCTTCAGAAGTCATAGATCGACTTTCAACATGGATACCACAGGCAAACAGACATATATTATTGAGAAATGTTAATACATTCGCTCAGTGCTTTCAGTGAAGAAGAATCTGGTGATTGGAAAGTTTCAGAACTAAGCGATCAGTCCTAAGAGGATTTTGGATGTGATGGATCATCATTCAACAGTGATCCTGTTCTCTCTGTGTGGTTAATCGGCTGTTCAGTGTCTGCGGCTAAACATTTTCTCCTGATGATTGCTCTATGAAAAAACCAGTGGACTCAAAAAATGGGTAAAGTTACAGTTGCTGCAGTGGTATTATAGTTTCCAGCCCGGGATCCCCAAATATCAGTGCCAGTCACGTGGGACCCCCTATTATCCTGATGTTAAAGCATCTTATGATGCACTCAGCTGGCTGGCTTAAGAACAACACAAAGGGCTTAACAGCCTTGAAACTTATTGTTTATACAATAATCAATTGTAAGAAATGCTAGAAGCAGAAAAGACTGTTTGAAACCATCATAGATTTTTCTTCTCTTTTTGAAAAGTGACTCATGATCCCCCTGTGTGAAAAATTTATGAATGTTTATTTCCAGTCCTGTCTGATTTAGAGACACTGAAGTGTTAAAACATCAAGACCAGCCATATGCCTGGAGCAGAGAGCAAATATCTTCCTGCCTCCATAATGTATCTCCTTTGTGCTTACATAAGAAACGATTGGATGGAGAAACAATCTTTATTCGAGCATAGGATATAAACAGATGATGTTGATTTGTAGCCTGAAAGAAAACATAAGGAAGCAAAGAAAAAACATAACGTGACGAGTGAAGAGTTACTGCATGTGTGACTGGCCTCGTCTCCCATCTCTCCTCTTGTATAACATAGCATATGGTGTTGCACTGACTTGGATATAACTCTGTTACAGTCAGAGGGAGTCCTTTATTGCTGGAGGGCACAACGCAAGCAGCAGTGAGGAAATTTTTCACGACTTTTAGTTATTTATGTCTGACTTGTATTTTTTTTTCCTTTTTTTATATGACATGCTTGTGTTTAAATTTATCAAAATTATCAGCTAAATAAGGACAATCACTTCACTTGTTATCATAATTTCCTCCTCTCTTCACTTAAAGTTCCTGTAAGAAATTTTGATTGAAACTTGTGTCTCTTATCTCTTATTTTAATTTTACCTTGTACATTTATTATTTTTAACAGTTATAATTATCAATCATTACAGACTTTTCTGTGAGTGTAGTTTAAAATAAAGCTGTTTGGCAGTGTGCTGTTCATCACTACCCCCCGCAGTGGTTCAGGCATTAAAAATAACTATAAAGAAACACTCGGGGTTGTCAATTATGGTCTTCTTTGCTTTTGTTGGTCATGAAGAGGCATCAGTATCAATATCAGTCTGTTTCATAACCAGCTAAAAATGACTCATAGGAGCTTTAATTTTGCATCAAGTAGGGCAGGATAAAAGCCAGAAAAAACTTGTAATTGATTTTTTTTTTTTTTTTTTTTTTGCTCTGTCAGCCTCACTGCACTCAATTTAAACCAATATAACAATAAGGCCAAAAGTATTAGCAGTGTTCCTGTTTATTGCTGATAATCAGCAACAAACTGGGGATCTATGTGTCATTAGCTTTACACAGTGCCTCCAAAGGAGGTCTAACTTGTCCACAAAATATGGCTTTTAAAAATGTCATACCACATATACTCAAATATCATTTAACTTTTCTCAAATATTCCTTAATCCCATATCTTCAAGATTTCATTAAACATGCTGATGCTTTGGAGCTATTTCAAAGTAAAGCAGCCTCTCAGAGTCTCTATTATGTAACACTTTAAGTGCAGAGATGTTAGAAAGCTGACATGTTGTAATTTTTATGTCTCTGCGCCGGCAAAAGCCAGGGCTGGAGATGTTATGTTTTTGGGGTTGTCCATCGGGTTGTCTGCCCCGGCCAGTCTTGTGAGCAACAAAGACTTTGTCTGCGTCTCACTCTCCATAAAAAGTGACTGAAGTCTGGCTTTAGTCTTTCCCTTGAGTCTTAGTCCCTCCCACCAGAGACACATGGAGAGACTGGAGGAATTGAAGCGTGGGACCGAAGACTGAGGACCAAAAGCTCATGGGACGTCTTTCCCTCTGCAGCATTACGTGAAGCGGCATCAGTTTGTGATGACGATTTCAGCTGATTGTCAGTCAGCTGTCAGGAGGCTCAAACAGCTGACTGTGTCTGAGTAAATATGTTATTCTAATCAAATATCCACATTAACAGTATTTGGTCTCAGTGTGTGATCACAAACACCTGAACATGAAAAGAAACCTGCAAACTATTAAAACAACACACAGACTCTTTCCACAATCCCATGCTTTGTAATACTAAAAGTAAATCATTACATGGCACTTCTGATTTTCAACCTAAAATACGTTTAATTTTTGATGGTGAATCTTAAAAATACAGATACTAAACTCTGTAGTGATATTGATTTTATTACATTCATGCTTAATATGCCACTCTGAATACTGATTTCAAACACTTTTTGAATTTCACCTCATCATGAATTAACTCTTTCTAAACTGTTGATCTGTTTAGTGTCTTTTGTGTCTGTCTATCGTCTGTTTTAAGCTGTTTTTCCTCCATTATAAATCTGTGCTGATGTAGTGACGTTTCACTGAGGTTCACTGTGCTGCAGCGTCCAATCACTGAGTGATAGTTAGTAAAAGGGCCTGTCTTTCAGTAAAAAGAGTTCAGGGTAGCATGATATCATGTGTCTCTGCCCATCGCTCCTCAGATCTCAGTCCTCAGTCCTTGGTCTGGTCTTGGACTGATCAGATAAATGACTTGGGATGAGGTTTTTGAGGGATTTGCTTCAAACCTTGAGCAGATGATGGTCTTGCTGATGATCTGGTTACATTCTAGAGATTAAAGTTGAAGACTTTTGGGTCTCATGTTTATCCCACTTTGCCAGCAAATATACTTTAAGAGATTTTCTTTGAATTGCATAAATTTCCAGTCTAACTCAAGAATGACTTCATACGATGTCATACATCTCAGGTCAACATCATTGGGTCTCATGTTCATCACTTGCCTGGTAACAAGATATCTTAAGAACAATTCAAGGGATTTTCTTTAAACTTTCAAAAATATCTGCTCTCACTAAAGGATGCACTAATTATATTTTAGAGATGCTTGTCAGCAAAATTTAAAGGGATTTCTATCCAATTTTGCACTAATGTCGACACTTAAAGGGTGAGCAGATTAAATTTTGGAGGTCATGCATTTTAAGTCAAGGTATGTGAGCTGAGTTTATCCCTTGCTTTTAAACACAGTATCTCAAGAATGCTTTAGGGGTTTTTCTTCAAAAATTGCACACAATTCCACTCAGACTTCAGGCTTAGGTGTTTTAAGGTGATTATGTCAAATGGCATGACCACTGAGCCTCATGTTCATCCATTCTTGTGAATGCGACGTCTCAAAAGTGCTTTGAGGATTTCAAACATAGCATACATGTCTGCTCAGAGCCAAGGGTGAAGTGATTGATTCTAGACGTCAAAAGTCTTTGGTCTAATGTTGACCCTTGCATATAAGGTTTCTACCAATCATACTGACAGGTATCCAGCCACTCTCTTCTCCATCTGGGTAAGTTTCAGCTGGCCTCTTCCTGTTAATCTGCACGATTCTTTGTTGCCATCTTTTTTTTTTCTTTTTTTTTTTTTTTTTTATACATGTCAGGGCTGAGTAAACATCATACATTTTTAAAAACATACTCAAACAGGCTACTCTTTACTTTTCATTTTATTTATTTAAAGATGATGTTTGAATACAACTCCAGACATATTCTACCACTATGTTAAGTCTTAACCAATAAATTCAGGCCATTTTACACTCCCCAGGCTTTGGTGTGTGCAAGGATAAGAAACTAAGGATACTTTGTTTCTGCCTTTATTTTATTTTAGTTAGTTTTGTAAGCACACTATACAGTTTGAGTTAGTTTTTGTTTTTTTGTAAAATCTCAGTATTTTTTTAGTTTCAGTTTACTAAAATGATTTTTTTTCAAATTTTATTTGCAGTTATTTAGTTAGTTTTATTTAATTACCTTGGTGCCACTGTCATAAAACCACCCCTCGGTTTTCTTCTTGGCCCACTTCTGTTCTTTCACTGTCATGCAAATATATAACTAGTACCAGAGTTGTAGTTTTATGAGTACTGATGTAGCATAGCAGTTCCAGCAAAAGCTGATAACTGTGTCTTTAACAGAGAGCCAAAAAGAGGCTCAGGGGGTCCAGATTGCCTCGTGTCAGTCACACATGCTGTGCGATGGTGACTCATCAGATTTAGTTATTTTAAGCATAAAACAGAAAAAGATTGAAGGTGTTAGTACTGAAACTGTCTACACTAATTCATCTTTTGGAGGATTTTTGTCTGTTGTTTGTGCCTCTATGAGTGCATTTGTGTGTTTTTTGGACCGTGCAGCTCTGCCATGGACAGGGTATGAATGTGTAATTGAGTTAAGGATGGGAAATCAAATATGCTAGATTAAATGACACAACAAACAGATGTGTGTCTGTGTGTAATGAGAAAAAAACAAGGATGAGGTAGACAGATCTAATAAAGCAGGCAGTATGGTGGCAATAAGCTGAGTTAGGTAAGCTTGATTTCATCTATTAACACTGTTTACATCTCTTTTATTACCTTTAGATGAATTAGAAGCATAAAGAAAAAGGCTTTGTGAAATTTGATAAGATTTGAATACATTTGCTGCTAAATCAAACAGGATTTGATTGTATTTGTTTGCCTCACAATGTAGATTTTCCTCTATTTCTATGCTCTTGTGCATTCGATGGATTGATGGCTCCATGTACGGCCAAGTCGTAAGGTGACAGAGAGTGTGTAAAGGTTTTACAGCAATCTGCTCACCGGTCGCGTGTTGGTTGGATTCCAAGGGCCTGGAGTACATCAAACATACGGCAAAACAGCTGCTGCCGTAGCAAAGATAAGCTAAACTCTCCATCATGCTATGTGACAGCAGAGAGAGCCGTGCTACACACATCCATCTCCATAGGCTTTTCACTAGATGTCAGGCTCTGAATAAATCTGGCACTGTGAAAAAGGTAGCCCAAGGCAGGGGGGGGATACAGAGGAGAAATATGCAGTAAGGGAAGGGTTAATAAGGATATAGAGTGAATAAAAAAGGCAGATGAGACACCTGAATGAGCATAACTTGAAGGGAGGAGAAGAAGGAAAGGGGAAAAAGAGGAAACAGGAAGGATGTTGCAATTGTACACATGTCCTCCCAGGAGACGTACAGCCTGAGGGAATACCATGATCACTGCTATGTGTGTCTGTGTGTATGTTTGTGTCACAGTAGGTGGTGTCTGTATGAACTATCACACAGTTTATTTATGACGGCTCCCCACTGACAGTCACAGAGACAGAGAACAAGCTGCTTACAAGTCTGAGCTCCTCACTTCCACCACCATTCACTCACTCACTTCTCATTCTAAGACATAAACCGTGTTTACATACATACGCCTTACACTAATAGCCTCAAGCTATAGGCTGAGGTAATAAAGTGATGATTTATGTTTGTCTTACAACAGCTTCTCTTCCCAAAATAAAAAAAATATATGTTATTTTTCATGTAAGGTGTGCTATGGTTTAATACTTTCACTTATCTATTTTTAGCTACACAGACTAATCTTCATTTGGTTGACTCTGTGTTTCCTTCTGCAAATGTCACTGAGCTTTCACTTTCTAAAAGACTGGTTTAAAAGTCACTTTACAATTTAAGATTCATCTGACATCACTCCTTAAACTCCTAAAAAAAACACTAAATGGAATTTCAGTAAGAAAACTCACATTTGTAGTGGTTTAAAATGCACATTGCAGCAGCAGAACATTGTTTTTTTTTTGCCGCCTCGGCTCTTTCAGGTTAAATTGGCCACCAGTCGAGAGGATATTTGTGATCTGTTACGCCTTGTCTCCAATGAGTAACGCAGTGTGGAAGCAGCATGGGATGGTATGGTCATTCTGCCACTGAGTCGTCATTGCCAAGGCTCTATAGGTCAGTGATGGCCAAATGCGGCCCATGGACCATTTTTGATTGGCCTACAGCAAATTCCAAAAATAAGATTAAGTATGGCCCACTTTAAAATATGAAGACTGTGCTTCGCTGTATTGTGCTTCTGAGTTTCGGCATTAGGCAGTGCTATTGTGCAAATTTTGTAAACAAACATTTTGACAAGAAGATTTGTTTTACTAAATTGAGGCAACACTGTATATAGTAAATATACTGTCAACCAAAATTAATAGGGATATGTTGATTTTTTTGAGTTCATCTTCTTCAGACTCAGCATTTAATTTGATGGAACATTTATGTGAATCATGGATATCCTTGGATTAATAAGTTGAAAATTTAAAGAGCGGCATATCCAACTAGAAAAGCACTCGGAGAGCGCAGACCTCCGCCATTAGCCCTATCTCCCAATAGTACAGAATCCTTTAAAAAAATCCTGGATCCAGACGATGATTCAATCTAATCAGTTCTTCCTTATGCCATTTCTGACATTTCCTGAAAATTTCATCAAAATCCGTCCAGAACTTTTTGAGTTATGTTGCTAACAAACAAACTAACTGACAAACCCTGCCAATCACATAACCTTCTTGGCGGAGGGAATTAAAAAAAAACAAAGATAAAAAAAACAAAGATAAACTTGTCTTTGTTTGATTCAGAACAGAGCTACATAATTTAATTTTTTTGGATCCATCTCGGTTTGTTGAAATTGTCTCTAAACTAGTGGCGAGATGTCAACCAGTATTTAAGAAATATATAATAATCATCTTTTTGTACACAGACATGACGATGAGATCACAGGTTACTTTTAGGGGAATGGGGTACATTGTCATGCCTGAATATGTATTTAGGTCCATTGTGCCTTTTGATTTTGTAATACCATGAAATCATACAATTAACACAAAAAAGAAAAAAAAACAACATAAAAACAAAACAGAGATAGCTTCAGGGTTGTATTGCCCAGTTCACCCAATACACACTGTAGCCACATCTGTGTAGCTTTTGCTCTGTACTTCAGGTCATTGTCAAGATGGTAGAAAAATCTTCTCCTAACTTCTAGTTCTTTTGCAGATTGAATAAGTGTGTCCTCCAGGATTTTCCTATATTTCACTGCATTCATATTACCCATTTACCTTATGAGCCTTCCAGGACTTGTTGACAAGAAGCATCCCCACAGCATGATGCTACCACCACCGTGTTTCACAGTTGGGATGGTGGGTGATCTTATGTTTGGTGTCTTGTCTGAAAGGTAAAAAGTCATACAAAAGAACATTAAGTGTCTCCAAATGCCTTATGGTGAACTCTTGTCAAGATTAAAAGATTTTTCTTCAACCGTGGCCTTCTCTTTGCCACTCTCCTGTAAAGCTTTGGCTGGTGAAGAACCCAGGCAACAGTTTTTGTGTAAAGAGCAGGGATGTCACAATTACCCATTTTCACAATTAATCGCAGTATTAAACTTTACAAATATTTAATCATAACATTTCCTAAATACTGTCAATTTCCAGAAAATATTATGCCGTGAACCATATTGGTACATCAGCGCAACTCGCCCGGAACGAAAACAAAATTACAAGGTCCTGTAGCCTTTATATATGTTTTCTCTGAGAGAAGTACATAGTTAATATGTAGCATTTACTGATTGTTTACACGGCAGATGTGATTTTTGTTTAATTCTAAATGGGATTATCATTTTTCTTGTACTTTTTGGTTACTTTACATTGTTGATATATTATTTTGTTATGAGAGCATCCAAAATGGAAATAAATTGAATTCAAGACCTTTAAGGAGTGTATATTTGATTTTACTTATTCATGGTAATGTGAAATTAATTAATGCAAAAATAATCATTATAATAGTAAAATCGTAATTATTTCTCTGACAATAATCGTACCAAGAAAATCTGTAATCGTGACATCCCTAGTATAAAGTCTCTCCCATCTCAGCTGCTGAAGCTTGTAACTCCTTAAGAGTAGTCATAGGTGTGTTGGTGGCCTCTCTCACTAGCCTCTTTCTTGCACAGTCACTCAGTTTGTGAGGATGACCTGATCTAGGCAGATTTACACATGTGCCATATTCCTTCCAATTCTTGATGATGGATTAAACTGAACTCTGGGGGATGTTCAGTGCCTTCGAAATTTTTTGTGTCCATCCCCTGACTTATACCTTTTAATAACCTTTTCTCTGAGCTGCTTGGAGTGTTCATGGTGTAACGGTAGCCAGGAATACTGATTAACCAGTGACTGGACCTTCTTTTTACTACAATCACAGTTTATGACATTACTGTCAGTTGTAAAATTAATTTGCTTGCTAAGATAAAATTGCAGAGATATTGCAATCCTTTCAAGACTAAATGTGTTATTCTTATTTATAACTGTGAGTTATAACACTTCAAAGTGAACTCTGTTCTAGATGTGGCACAATGGAGATAAAGAGGTATCAGATGAGAATGTGTGAGGACAAGATAACCATCTGTATAGGAAAATAGACAAATCTGATCCCATTCAGGCTTCACTTTCTTTGGTTTCTATGCTGTATTCAGTCCAATCAGGAGTATTAAGAGCATGGGAGAGGTGGCCATTGTGTCATCGATTGGGAATACTCTGCTCATGGCGTGGTAAACTGGGGGAATGAGAGAGTGGTATGAAAAGTGTTTTATTCAATTTCTGCTTGCCAGGACTTAGCAAACTGTTGTGTTGGTTGCCTAGTAACTGTAATACAGAGATACAAGAGCTGAGAGAGGGTATAGTGAAAACGTCTCCCACCATTTTTCTCTCTTCTCTCTCCCCTATATGCATCCAGCTGTTCAAATATATCCTATGCTTCTTCACCATCCTTTAATTGTATTTTTTGTTCCATCACGAGTACTGGCCGAGAGAGATCACAGAGCCACAGATGTGACAGGAAACTCGTACCTTGACAGGCAGGGATGAAAGGCGGGAAATCGAGTGAGGTCAGTCTCTGCTGAGGGAATCTTTCACAAAGCCATCAGTCTCACGTAGGAAGAAGTGTCGGTGGAGACGTGACACTCGCTGCCCTGTTCCTCTGTCGGCCTGTCTCCCTCTTGACCGCTGACACGGCAGCACAGTGTGAAGTTTTCACCTGCTGCATGTGTGATGGAGAGGGATGGTGAAGCTGTGTGCACAGGAGGATAATGCTCTACTGTGTTTGCTTTTAAGTCCTCCATTATTCGTCTTGGTGGAAATTAGATCAGAAATTTACAAAAGATTCTTATCACTTTCTCTTATTTATTGTCTTACGCTCACACTGTATTTATCTCACACCCTTTATGCAAGGTGTGAATAGTTCTTACAAGACATAATCATCTCTATCAGCCGCAGAAAATTGGCTATTAGGATTTGAAATGTAAACCAAACAAATCTGTATGCGAGAGTCTGAAGTTGGGTTGGACTAATCAGCAGCTGGCTTTCATCTCTCGCAGCGCTTGCGATGGATTTATTTTCAGATTTTATATTCCTTGTGTACAGGGATGGGAGAGATGTATTAATCTGTAATCGAAAAGAAAGCACAATAATCTTTATAGCCCGCCAACGTGACACCTGTGGTTGTATTCTTTCTTCTTTCCTTCTCGTTCTTTTTTCAGGTGCTGTCTCTAAGAGCTGTTCGGGTTTTCAGGCTCACTGGAGGCGTTCCAATAGATCCATCAATTTGGCAAAGCAGTGTGTGTGAAGCATAAGAGTCATTCCCCGGGGATACAGACACATACGTGCTAATAGACAATATATGTTGTTTATTCGGCTCTGTGCTGATTGTTACCGGCAGGATGTCTCAGAGGTGATGCTCTTGTTGTTGAGTGTCTCCCTTTCTTCATACCTGGCTACATGCTGTATAGATTTAACCAAACGGTGCACTGAACCTTCATGTTGCATAGTGTATTCTCTGACAGACGATAGTCTTGTCTGCACTCCTCCCCACTGATTACAGTGCTGTCAGTCACAAGCTAATATGATTCCTGCATGCATTCATGCATGCATTCATGACAGCAGTCTGTCCTCGACATATGCACAAAAACAGACAACACAAAAAAGCTACAATACACAAATCAATTCAAAGGAATGAAAATGTTTATGAAATCTGATATGGACACTATATGGACGAAAGTATTTTGCCACCTGACCATTACACCAAGGACTGTAATGACGCTTCATTTAAATACATGTACTTTTATATCTCAGCCAGCATGTTCATGTGGGCCCCATATGGGTTATATGAGAGCTACAGTATGGGCCCCATGTGGGTTTGTCTCCACCTCAGCCCCTATGGGTCCCATATAGGCCCAATCTGCAGATCCTTGTGATTGCCCATTTTTACTACAAGTAGGATCTATCATGGATCTCTAGATAGGGCCTCCATGGGACTTATATGGGCTGATCCACACTTGCATCTCACATGGGCAATCACAGGTGGAGCCACCATGGAACCCAGACAAACCCACATTGGACCCATACTGTAGCCCACAAAAGCCCATGTGGGGCATGCTGGCTGTGATGGAGTTGCCCCATCTTTACAGCTTTAACAGCCTCCACTCTTCTTGGAAGACTTTCCACAAGATTTTGGAGTGTTTTGTGGAAGTTTTTGTCCATTCATATTTTACAACATTTACAAGTTCAGGTACTGATGTTGGATGAGAAGGCCTGGCTCGTAATCTCCATTCCAATTCATCCCAAAGGTGCATGATGGGGCTGAAGTTCGGGCTCTGTGCCATCAAACCATGTCTTTATAGTCCTTGCTCTCTGCACTGGGGCACAGTCATGTTGGAATAGAGGGCCTTCCTCAAACTGTTGCCACAAATTTAAGTAAATCAGTAATAGCTATGTCAAATTAATATTTTCTGACCTTATTTACATGTAATTTATTTTAAAGTCATACAGAGAAGAAATTGTTTCCTGATCTCTGAAAAGTTTGTACATCATAAAAACTGCAGTGCACTTCCATCAGCTCTCACAGACAGTAGGCTAATTTATGCTGTGCTGTTACTGTCCTCGTCATTATACTGTATGCCTTATACAATAAGGCCAATTTACAAAGAAAGTTTTTTTTTCCTAAATAACTGCATATGAGCTCAGCGTCTCCGTGCACTGGTGCTTATTTACGGTGACAGGCCAACAACATAATAAGGAGAGCATTGAAGCTGTGCCTTTTGGCTTATTTACAATGTTCTAGTGCACACACTTTTTTGTGGAGCTTAACAATGGCAGGTGGGTTATGTGATGGTGGCTATGCAAAGGCAGACCCATATTCAAACATGTTTACACAGCGCCAGCGACTATAGCTTACAAATAATGACTCAGTGCAAGATTATGGGATTTTATAGAAAATCTGCACAAATATGACTTCTTCATGGTTCCTGTTCAAACCCCTGCACCCAAGATGTTCTCTGAGAGGAAGCAAGAGCAATGGTGTGGAATACAAATCAACACAGACAGACAGACACACCACAGATTATAGCAGCAAGATCACTGGTAAAATGAAATGCCAATACAGATGATAGACCAAATACCAAGTAGCAGCCTAAATAATCGGCTTGGCCGATATTCTGTCAGCCCCTTATTATATCATCCTCTGACACCCATAGTGCTCCACTCACAGTTTTGGAAGAGACACACTCCAAAACTGTTCTGAGTAAGACTGTTGAAAGTTGGTCCATACAGGGTCAATAACCTTCTCTGGTAAATGTTACCTTTTATAATTTGGCTAAAGGATGGCACTGACATAGTATTTAGACCACAAGAGGCTGTACAAAAAGGAGGAAAAGGGGTACATGTCACCTTTAAGAGCCATTTCACACTGTAGCTTTCCTTATGATGCTCTAGATAATGAGGTTTACTCTGAACACTTTTCAATGCAGAGGCTGATCATTAATCTATCATAATTAAGCATTTTGCAACAGAATTATACAGTCAAACATGATAAATCTCCCATTTTGTTGTGTTTAGAAACTCAATTATTCTGTATGTAAAATAGTTTGTGTTTTATTATCGGATTTTGTCTTCAACTGGGTAAATGACTTCATGTTTGGACACAGACCTGCTTTTATTTTGATAGAAAATAAGGAACTTCTGGTACACTGAAGAGCATGACATGAAGTTAACATGGAAAAAAGACTGAGGACGGATTGAGATGGAATAGCTTAAACATGAAATGTTTGATAACACAAGCAGATGCAGATTACTATGACTTGTTCAAGTGAAATGAGACGTTACGGATCAGTGCTGGACATATTCAAATCTCTGTAGTGACAGGGAGACATTGACATGGATAAGACATTGACCCTTATCCAAAGTGTGCTGAAAGCGAAGTGAAGCATGTGATTAATACGAGCTTTGTGATTAATGTATCAATGCTGACAGCCCAAGAGGAAACCACCTGTCTTTGACAAAAAGTGGAAAAAAGGAAAGTGGAAGATAAAACAAAGAGGCAAGTAGACAGGAACAGAGATGGACAAACAAAGTGAAGGAGATGGAAGGAGACAGATAGACAAAGGGAGAGGAAAAAGACGGTGAGGCAGACGGGCAGATGAGAAGGGAGACAGACAAGTGGATGAACAAATGGAAAAGGGAAGGAGACATTCAGGAAGGCATACAAGGAAATAGGTGGCGATAGCAGGTTTATGATTGCATTACGGTTAATAATGGTAAATATATGGCTACTTCTGGCAATAAAACTGAAATATTTGATCAAGAAAACAGAATAATTGCTGCAGCTACATCCTGCTCAACAACATGGTTTGTACAGTATGCCCATGTCCTTATGGGTCTTGCTGGCTCATTAGAAAGCAACAAGCCTCCTCACAGTATCCAGATGATGTGACGTGGCTAATTAAAAGGTGCCACACTGTAAGGTCTCAATCTGCTGATGAGCCAAAGCAGGACATTCTCTTTCAGGCCCCAACGAGCTCCGCCAGGTTTCAGCTCTCATGATTGACGTGGAAGATAAAGACAGTGCTGTTTCTGCTCTGACGCAGATTCAGGCATACGTTTCTCCTCCTATAGTTATCTAATCTGTTGCTCTGTCTTTTGTCTTTGTTCCTTTTTCTCTTTCTTTTGTTTTTCTCTGGCTTCTTCCTCTCTCGCTGTCCATCCCACCCCCCCCCTTCTTGTCTACTTGTGGAAACCAGTGATGGCGTCAAAAGGCAAAGCTCGAGGTGAGTCGTGGCTGCCGTGCCTGTAGCTACAGCCTGACAAACGCTAACATCTGAAACTAGATTTGCTTTTTTATTTTAAGGAAAGAAAACTGATTTTTCAGTTTACTTTGCTTTTATTCTCTTAGTTTTGCTTTGTTGTGCTTTGCTTGATTCTAGATAGTCATCTTTGTTGTGCAGTAGTTTTTTTTAGGTTTTGTCATTCGGCAATTTCAAATGTCATCCCGCCTTTCAGATGTGTTTTTTTGTTTGTTTTTATAGATTTTTTTAGCAAACACATTATGCTTTGTTTACTCGTCACCACTGACATTATGGTTTGCCTGCATTCAGAATGTCTTTTTGCTATAGAATGAGGGCTCTGCTGCATCATAAAGCTCACCTTAGTGCCACATTTTTCATATTTGCTGGTGAATTATTCCAGTTCATAAACACTGAAGAGGACGGACCGAGGTCATAAGATTAATAATGAAGCATTTAATTGTGCGATATTGCCCTTTACTACTGCCAGACTCTGCAAAGGTGGCAGTAAATTACAATGATAGAAATCTTCTCCATCGTTCCCTGTGTCTGCAGGATGGCAGTGAGGACAGATTTTAGATCAGCGTTTGAAAGAAGAGGGAGAGTGCTTACACGAGAGGAGATAACCTGATTTCATTCAGTGATGTGTGCATTGCTCAAAAGTAAAATCTTGTCAACAATGACTATAATCTCATTCTGTTAAGCATCTTTTTATGGCAAAAGCACAGGCTTTGTATGTCTAGTAGGAATCTGTGAAGATGTGATAAGTCCAAAGAAAAAGAAAAGGTGGACATCAGCGCAAAGACAAATTTTATTTTGGACACATTGAACTTTTGTTGTTGAAAGGCCCTTTTTTCTGTTATTGTTGAACTTTATATAATAGTTAATGATGTTCTTTTCTCAAAAATTTTGGGCCTTTTCATGCCTTATTAGATAGCGGAGGACAGTGGATAGACTTGGAAACAGGGATGAGAGAGGGGAGAGACATGCGACAAAGGGCCACAGGCCGGACTCGGAACCGGGCCACCTGCGTTCATGGTGCGCGCTTTAAACCAGTCGACCATCTGTGCACCCCTTCTCAATCCTTCTATGAGGCATTTTCAAATGGATAAAAAAAGGCTGATCAGTTGCAAGTATGATCTCTGCTAAAGAAGCTGCTCTCATGTCAAAATGTTTGTTTGCAATGCAATTTCTCTGCCTTTTATGAAGCCCATTTTTTGATCCCATCACGATGCCTGATTGCTTGTGTTGGAGCTGACAAATATTTGGGCAGCTAATTGATTTTGTAGATAAGAACAGAGAGGAGACATGAGAGGAGATGGCCTGTATGAAGACAGAATCAGCTGAAGTAGAGGATTGGGGTTTTTCACACTTGTTTGGCCACTGAGAGACATTAAGAGGGTGTTTGCAAGTAGATTTGACAGAGTAGTAGTTTTCTATGTGTGTATGTGTGTATGTTTTAGGCATGTAGGATGCTAAGGATCCATTATGTGCCACAACCTTTGGCTGGAGAGGGTGGGGCAGAATCAAGCTCGACACATCAGTACACGTGTGTTACTTACCAAGATCAGGCTTGACAGTATCTCTTTTATCCAGGCCATTTCAGCCCCTCTAAAATGCTAAGCAACCAGCAGCAGTTTTCGAACCCTTGGGACATCCACGGCACAATCAGGAGCTTGTAGCAACCCTACTGTGCATACTAGCCACATCAACCCCTCAAGGTTCATATATGATTCATATACGTTTGTAGCGCATGAGGATATGGACTGTCCTATCTGTCTGCACTTTTTATTCATTTCATCCGCTTTTTGCTCGTTCTCTTGAAGCTTACGAATACGAACCATATGTTTGAATACCAGCACCAATCATGGGGGCAGTGTTGAGGAACACAACACCGTTTTCCAACCGTTTATCCACAGTAGCAAAACACAATTAAGAAGAAACATTTGAAGAAAATATGGAACCTCATCAAGTTTTCTGAGTAAATATATTCAAATATTTAGTGAGTTGTTAGAAAGTACAAACATATCAATGATGTTAGCTCACCTGGGCACAAAGACGGACAGCTACAAGAGCACAGGTGAGCAGAGGACAAGCCATTCTTTCTACACTCTATGGGAGGGATGGAGCAGCATCAAAGAGACTCCATGAGAGATGGCAACCTCAAGTGGATTAGCGTTACAATATACACTCTTGAAAGTATGAGGGCAATGACATTAAGTTTAAAATGCACAGATCTTCTTTCATGCATGCATGCATAAATGAGCCCTACTCTACGTTACTTCTGCCCGGTGTTGCATTCAGGCGTGCTTAGTTGGGATCACTTCCCTTATTTCAGCCTCAATTTTCGGCCCAAACATGCTTTAAAGGTCTGCACAGTACTGTATCTCGAAACCACTAGAGCTAACTTAGACAGTGGCTGTCACCCAGTGCAACCCAGTGGACCAATCCCAGGGCCTGCAGTTCACATTGTTGTGATGTGTTGTTACTCCTTTTGGAAGTGCAGGTTCAGCTAAGCATGAAGGCCTTCAAGTAGGTTTAGGGCTGTGCGGCTCTACAGCATAGATTCTAGAGATGCATTGTCAATATCCAATACCCATGATGATGTTTTTTTTTTATTATTATTTCTTCAAGCCACATCGTCTGCCCAATCATGAACCTCTCCTCTAAATCAGCATTTAGGTAGTACCATCTTTTTGAATAAATAAAATAGATAAATAAATAAATAAAATAAAATACAGTAAAAAAATACAGGATAAACAGAAACTTCAAGGTAAATGTGCAAAACTGTTTGAGCACTACTTCAGTATACCACATAGGTGTTCTTCTGCCTTGAGCACTCAGTCATTTGGGGCCGCAAGCTTCAAAAGAGACCTCAAATACATCTAAACTAAAATAATGAGGGACTTCCATCATGACCAAGGCGAGTGTTTACTGTAGATACATAAGGATACTTGAATGGACCAGAATAAACAGAAGAAAAATGTCTGCAAATTGACATTCAGCAGGTCTGAATGTGAGGGGGTAAACTTTCATGGAAAGTGGAGAACAGGAGAAATCCCAGATACCTGGTGGTGCAGGACTTGGTAATAACAGTAGGCTTACTTCAGGACCTTTGTGGCTCAGAGGATACCAACAGCTCACAGACCCCCTGCAGTCTGCAGCACTCGCCATGCAGAGCTTCCTGCTGTACTGAATGCTGATGTTTTTGAACTCCTTCAAAGTTTCACAAATTAGATCAAAAACTACAAGAGCTGAATGGAAGTTTGTCTTTTAAGTAAGTTCTGCCTTTTTCTGCAAAGTTACTACAAGCTTGTTTTTCCTTAAAGTATCAATATTACACAGAGCAACTGTGCCTGTCTGCTACAATGTGTAGTCTAGCTACTTCGACTGTGCACTTGTCGCTTCAGTATGGGACTGACAGACATCTCCTGTGCTTAAAATAACCACTATCTTACTATTTATCAGCAAGTGGATGGAGTTAGAGTTGGTCCCCTTTTGCACAACAGCTTCCACTCTTCTTGTAAGGCTCTCCACATGATTCCAGAGTGTTTCTGCCAGAATTTGTGACCATTCATTCTGTAGAGCATTTATGAGGTCTTCAGTGATGTTGGACAAGAAGGCCTGGCTCACGATCTCCATTACAGCTCATCCCAAAGATGCTCCAAGGATTTGAGGTCAGGTCTCTGTTTAGGCCAGTCAAGTTTTTCCACACTGAACTCATCAAACCATGTCTTTATAGTCCTTGCTTTGTGCACTGGGGCACAGTCATGTTAGAATAGAAAAGGACCTTCCCCAGACTGTTGCCACAAAGTGGAAGCATAGTATTGTCCAAAATGTCTTGGTATGCTGAAGTCATTAAGGTTGGCATTCATTAGAAATAAGGGGCCTAATCCAAACCTTGAAAAACATCCTCCTACCATTATCACTCCTCCACATAACTTTACAGGTGGCACAGTGCAGTAAGGCAGGCAATTTTCTCCAAGCATCCACTGAACACAGTCCTTTAAATTGTGACCAGTCAGTCCACAGAACACATTTCTACAGCTCCACAGTCCAGTGTCTTGTCCTCTGCACCACTCCATCTAGCACTTGGAACTTGACTTTGAGGTGTGAGGCTTGCATGCAGCTATACTGGCCACAGAAACCCCTTCCATGAAGCCTCTGCAACATAGTTATTGTGCTTACATTAATGCCAGTGGAAGCCAAGAACTCTCCTGCCATGGAATCAGCAGAGCGTTGGCAACTTTTACACACCATGAACTTTAGCAGTCGTTGATCCCACTTAGTGATTTTATGTGGTCTTCCACTTTGTGGCTGAGTTGCTGTCATTCCTAAACGCTTCCACTGTCTAATAAAATATCACCCACAGCTGACTATCCTATTGCAAAGGTTGCATCCATCACAGTACCACACTCAAAGTCACTGAGCTCTTTCTATTTTGTATCACAAATGCTTAAGAATGGAGACTGCATGGTTGAGTATTTCTGCAGTATGAGAAAAAGGCTGCAATGTGCCCGCACACATTCTCTACCTTGAGATCCTTGGTAAATTAAATCAATTTAATAGCTGCTTTACAAATCAAAGCATGGACCAACATCAAAATATAAAGTATGCACCTCTGGTTCAAATACAGCTTGATTGAGAGTAGTCACTAACAAAGTTTGTGCAAAGGCCTTGTTACATTAAATGGCTCTTTCAGAAAAAAGGACCTATCTAGTCAACAGATAAAGTGAATGAAAATGCTCTTCTCAGTTATTTTCTGTTTTGACTGAATCTATAGATTTATGCACAAGCTCACTTTGTGAAGCTTTTTAAAGATGATGAACCTCCCTCTCTTCCATTTTTCTCATTCAAGAGCACTTTCAATGTGGTGCATTCCTTTTAAGGGCTCTGTATTTAAAGAAGTGGCTCTTTCTAAGGTGTTTCTGCACTAAAGCCTTCCTGGCTGATAATGCAATGCTCTGCTCTGATAAAACTGTTGTTCATTATACAGTACACCAAGCATTAGTGGATTTTAAGTGCTTGAAGCAAAATTTGTCATTATTAAAAAGAAAATGCCTGTTTTAGAGTGATTGATTTCAAAAACCTTGTTGGCCTCCTTCCCCTCAGCAGCACCGGCAGCATCAACATCAAGTCCCTTCTCTCTACTCTTCATGACGTTTTTCCTGAATACATAATTAATGTAAAGCACCATCCATCCAGTCACATGTGTTTGACTGTCAGATCTCCACTCATCCACTCTTGACCCTCTCCTCTCTTTAAAGGCAGCCACCACCTGGCTATCATCCTTTTTTATCTCCCTGTGATTCTATAGAAACTCCATGGTAGTCTTAATGGTGCAGAGGATGTGTATATCGGAGTCAAACGCATGTCTCCTTTCCCACCTCTTGCCATTATAATGAGGCGATTGGAAGGAAAACATAACAAGGCAGATAAGATTCATGCTGATCAGTGGGCAGATAAAGGCTCAGCTCACCTCAAAGCACCGACCAACCAGCGTGTACATGCATGAAAGAGAGACAGACGTAGGTGACTGAGTGGCTGTTTAAGGGCTCTCTGTGCATACATTTGTTTGGGGGAACGGCAGCTAAGATGAATCATGATGTCTCTACAGATTTGTATTTTTAGTATTGGATAGTTTTATTGTCATTTACATGTTATTTCTATATAAAGTCATGTGGAATGCAAATGAGCAAGAGGGGTTGCTCTCTCTGCTCTCAAGTTGTCAATATTAGCTTTGCTAAAAAAACTGGTAAAACACTTGGTTGATGTTTTATTCAAAGATATTCTGGTAAGACCACATGTGTAGGCATATTCTGTTGGGATTTTATCAATGGAAAATTTAAAAATCAATGTTAAATTGCTAAAGCTATGTATCCCTTTTTAAATGTGGATTCTGTGGATGCTCAGTTTTTATTACGGTAGGTACAAGTAGAGGCAGCCAAAGGAAAAGGGCTGGGACCCACTGAACTACATGGATAAGAAAGTGGAAAATTCATATATAGTTTTACTTTGCAGAGAATGCTCTGGTCAAAAGATGCTCCCTGGAACAGTCAAGCAGCATGCTTGACATTTTTAGGGCATTGGTTCCCAACCTGGGGTCCGGGACCCTCCGGGGGGGATGCCAAAGGTCTTAGGGGGGTGAGAGGGTTTGTCTGCTTTGAGGCTGCCAAAATTAGACTTGCAAATATTGACTAAAAACCATGATGAAACAGTTATTAAGTAGTTTATACAAAGGTATTTTGATAGGTAAAGCATGCATAGGCCTTTTATAGAGTGTTATCAGGGAAACAGTTGCAATCTATATTGATTTTTGATGGCAGTGTTTCACTTTTTCTTCTCTCTTGGGTCCTGGGGTGGCTCCACTTATAGATACAGTGCTTAACAAATTTATTAGACCACCACCCAAAGTAAGGTTTATGCCTTAGCTGCCCTAAATTAACAGCATTGGTAATTACCAAAATAATTTTTTATGTTTCTGCAGTGGTTAATACACCATTATATAGAAGCTCTTTCACCCAAATGATAGTTTTAATGCTAAAATTTAATTATAATTGTTATCCATGAATTTTCAAATTTACTGATTTACAAAAAACTGAAAAAATAGTAAAGCACATTATTATTTCTTGATGAATATTCAAATTATAGTTATTTACTTGCATTCCTGAGCAAAAAAACTAATTTTAGTGCTTGAATGTTATGCTTGATTCATTTCTGACTTTTTAGAGAAGCCCAGTGAGCCAGCTCAAACTTGGGTCTAAAAAAAGTGAATTCAGTTTGAAATTCCTCATTCCTGTTCAAAATGGTAAAACGTGGAGAACTCACTGAAAATGAAAGAGTCCACACTTCACACTAAAGCACTTCATCAAAATATTTATGTTTTCTCGTTTTTATGACAGGTGGTCTAATAAATTCGTTAAGCACTGTACATATAGGGGGAAACACTGTTCTAGGGAGTGCATGGCTAGAAAACCCCATGGATGGATACATTCATCACAATGCTGGATACACATAACCTGACACGCCAGATGGATTTGTTTCACACGTTCATCTGGGAAAGCCTCAATAGAAAACATTTGAGAAAAGGCAGAGGCTTTGAAAAAAACTCGGATGAGTGGATGAATGTTCTGTCTGTCACATCTCTACAGGCCAATCAGAGCAACAAAACACGTTACGTAGCCGCTATCAAGCTGTGCGTGCACAGCTACTGAGGAATAACATGGCAACTATAGACATGTAATAATTGACTTTTGTCATTTTTGAAAAGAAAACAACTCACTGCTGTTCTTTGTTCTTCTTTTAATGAAGAAATGTCGTCAAGTTCTGATAAAACTGGTGCTTTAGCAGCATCCACGCTAATCTCTTCCTCCGTAACTGCACCAGCTCTTGCTGCTGCTTGTTTACGTCACGACTGTGCTGCATCTGAAAGTACTGCCCCTCGTTGCTGATTGGTCCTGTCACTTTCTAACTGGGCCCAAACGGTTCAGATCGGAGCTTTGCAAGATGGATTCACCAGTGAAAAACAAGGAGCGTATCCATCTGCTTTGCAAGGTTAGGATACGAGAAAATTAGTTCAAATGCAATAAATCCATAGTAGCATAAATCCAAATGAGGTAGCATCAAGCTTTATGTCATAAAGGAGGCTGGGGTGGAGGAGGTTAATCTTCGCTAGCAGCAGCAGCGTGGTGCATCAGCATTAATGTAAGCAGGGATTAATGAGAAGTACGGCATATTTAAATGGACCGCTGTGTTCAGAGAAAGAGCTGTGATTGGCTGTGGGGGCTGTGAGGCAATAAGTTGGATCAGCTCGTCGTCAGCTGGGCATGATAAGATAAGATATAAGATAAGATATTCCTTTATTAGTCCCACAAGGTAAATAAAAATTTTTTCCTGTCCTTCATGAACTAAGACTAAGCTTCGTTTTTGAATTGGCACTATACAAACAAAGATTAATTGATTGATTGTTTTGTTTTTGTTTTTTGAGGCCAAGCATTTATTGAAATACAATTCCCATAATGCATCTGGTTATGTAAACAAGAAGTACAAGGTTCCCTTGTATTTGCTAAATCAATATGGTTAGGGTTCCCATGATGCTTCAGGGAATGTAAATAAAAAGTACAAGATTTCTATGTATCTGTTGCGCTAGCTTTCAAAAGTTAAAGTGAATATTTTTGTTTGGTCGAATGTATTGCCTGTTTTTTTAAACTAAGGTTCCCATAATGCTCCAGGGAACATAAACATGAAGAATGAGTTTACTTTCTATGAAATAGAAATGGATTTTGTCTGTTATTGTTTTTAGTATTGCTTAATTTCAGGATGAGCATTTCCTAACTACAGTACCCATCGTGCTTGGGGGAAAGTAACCAGGTATAATACTGCTGTTTATTCCTTGAGCTAACGTTAAAAAGTTGGTGCGTTTGGGTCTGAATGGGATTCAAGCCATTCTCAAGATATAAAATTCAAACAGGGTTTTTAGGCAAGTTGAAGTGTTCAAAACACTTCAACTCCGAGGATTTACTCGTGAAAGGAAAAGACAGAGATGTCTCGATTCCTTAAATGATGTACGAAAATACACACATGCTGGATCGGCCCAATCTGAGCAAAAGCTTTAAGATGAGATCTTCAGTGTCAGCCCTGCCACTGTGGGACTCTGACTGGATGTTTTTGTGATAGAGCATTGACGACGAGTCAGGCTGACACTGGAGCCAAATGTTAAGAGATGTTTTTTTTCTATTTAGCTACTGAATGTTGCAGATGCTCCCCTTGGTGAGAGGCATCTCCAAAGATCACTCTCAAATGAACAGTATGTCACCACATATTATACTACCACACTATAGCATGCTGGTTTGGGGAGTTTGGGAGCTTTTTTTTTGGATTGGTTTAATTCCTCGCATGGACACCACCTTCCCTTGGATCATCCTGCCCTTCTCACCCTGTGTGAAAGCTTTAGAAATGAACTGCTGATAAAAGGAATGGAATAAAAAGAAGGAATTAAGCACATTTCTGCAGGAGAAAAAGTGAGAATTTAAATAGCAACAACTTTGAATTCCCTGACCTTGTGCTTTTATGACATTTAATTTACAAAACCTACTAAGCCAGCTAGCGTGACTGACTTCTAATATTGCTTTGCTATTGCTTGGCCTTATATTTAAAGAGGGAATAGAGTGGAATATTGTGGGGCTTGATACATAGCCAAAGCTTTGCCTTCTGTGTCCTTGTAGAGCTGAAACTGGAACATATGACACTTTGATTCTGCTCATTTTAAGAAAGGACCAGCTGAAAATGACATTTAGTGTGCATTGCTCATTTTCAGGCAGCACACTACCCTCATTCGACACCTGCTAGAGAAACACCAGCTTATTTTACATGCAAAAATCAGGCAGTAACATTTAAATGTCCTCTCAGAAAATGCATGAGAAAAAGTCATTTCTTTGATTGTTCACAGGCACTTTTTGTTGGATATTGTTCTGCTTTCTGAAGCTGTTTTCTCTGACCCTTCTTCCTTGCTTATACTTATCTGCCAAAATATGTTCTTCTGTTCATACAAAACTCGCCTCTGCTGCTTTCAGCTCCTTCTTCTCGCTCCCCGCCAGCTGGAAGAACGAGATGTATGATGTATTTATGAAGGCTAGGTTTACCTCGAACATAAAAAACCATGAGCTGTCTGCCCTTGGCTCAGAAAGGAAAGTGAGATGGCTGAACATTGTGGACTGAGCGTGTCTGATCTCGAGCGGCTTACACGCAGACAAAGGGCAGAGGTTTATATCCTTGCCCTTTGGATTGATGTGACTGCATCAAGGGCAGGAATACTGCAAATGATATCACTGTCTGGGTCCCCAATTTGTTGATAGTGTGTGGGCCTTTAGAAACCATGTTATATAGGAGTTGCTTCTTCGTTACACAAAAGTTCAGCTACATCAGAGGAACTTTTTCCTCAGCTTCAAAGCAGAGAGAGAAACTGCTCTGTGCTCTATGTTTGTGTCTTGTAGCATTTTGTACATGAAAGACGGTGCTATCAGAGGAGAAACTCTTCCTAAATGTTTTTTTTTTTCACTACATTGACAAGGTTCACACCTCGAGATCCTGCAACAAACAAAACAAAGCTTCAGATTTTCCCTCTGTGGTCTCATGATTCGTCCTCCCCCTGTCACTCCACGCCAACACCTTGCAGGAGGAGGTGATGGTGCGTTGATCCGACTCCAGGGGTCAAGTTGGACGTCAAGTTTGTGATGGCAACAGCTGCCCAGTCTAATTACTGCATGTAAATGACAACAGCACTGCCACAGCCAGCCTCTCTGGTGCTGGGTAATTAATTTCATATCTGCAGATCAGAATGTCTGTCCTGAGGTGCTTGTACACCAGAGCTGAATACAAAGGTAGCTCCACCCTCTGCAGGGGTTGTATTCAATTTGCTCACAGCGGGAATCTTATCACTGTCAAAAGAGAAGTTTAGATTGGACATGTGCACAAACACACTTACACTTGCACACACACATGAATTAACATGGAGTTCACTCAGATAAACAGAACAAAGCAGGAACAAAGGAAGCTCCATCAATGCACTATTGGTGCTATAATAATGTGAATCATACAAATAATTCTGACTCAAAGAGTTCAGCATTTAAAAGGTCAGTAAAATAATTGTTACACTGGCAAACACTACTAACACCTCTGCCAACAGGGTATCAATAAATGGAACATAGCCTACTTCATATGCAAATGTACAAAGTGTAAATATAACCAATGCATATAAAAGTATTCACACCCCTGGATGTTTTACCTTGTTACTGATTTTATAAATCAATTATGGTCAAAATAATCTGTCTTTTTTTGACAAAAATTAAACAAAAACCCTCTTTAATGTCAAGTAATGTCAATTAAACAGTCAACATTGACTAGATGCACTTTTGGTTGCAATCACAGCACTGAGTCTGCGTGGATAGGTCTCAGTCAGGCTTGCACGTCCAGACACTGTAATTTTACACCATTCTTCTTTGTGAAACAGCTCATGGTCTGTCAGGTTCCACAGGGATCAGAGCATTAATGGCCCTTTTCAGGACCAGCCACAAATTCTCCATTGGATTGGCGTCTGGGCTTTGACTCAGCTGCTCTAGGACATTTACCCTGTCGTCTAGCTTTGGTTACAAGCCTTCCAGGACCAGCTGCTGAGAAGCATCCCAGCAGCACGATGCTGCTACCACCATGCTTGACTTCTTATCTGGTGGCCAGAAAGCACCCTTTTAGTCTCATCAGACCAAAGAATTATTTTCCACTTGACCATGGACTCCTCCACAGGCCTTTTTGTCTAGATTCAATGAGTTTTCTTCAACTGTGGCTTTCTCTTTGCCACTCTCTCATAAAGCATAGACTAGTGAAGAACCAAGGCAACAGTTATTGAATGCAGAGTCTCTCCCATCTCAACTGCTGAAGATTGTAACTCCTTCAGAGTAGTCATAACAATGTCTAGGTGGCCTCTCTCACTAGTCTTCTTCCTGCACAAAGATTTACACATGTGCCATATTCCTTCCATTTCTCGATGGTGATTTTAACTGACCATGGGACATTCAGTGCCTTGGAAATTGTTTGTGTACATAACCTCTTCTCTGGGTTGCTTGGGGTGTTCTTTTGTCCTCATGGTGTAATGGTGACCAGGACCTGCCAGACATTGGCTATAGACACTATAAAGGTGAATGGTAGCAAGATGCAATATTTATTAGAGAAATGTTACCTTTATGGAAAAAGGAAATATTTCAGTGTCAGAAATACTTTAAAATTTAGGGTGCAAATTTCAGATGTCTTTGTCACACACGGCATTGCAATATAACAGGAAGGCATTTTTGTGAAAAGAGTCACATAAGGACAAAGACTCCCACGACAAGGTGCAGGCACACATGTGACATGCTAGCTTCTGTTCCAGGAAATACATAACATTTTGTGATCCATATTATATGCTCAAATTGGTTTTTACCCAGAAACAGAAAATCACCCCTGCCTTGAAATAACAATGCATCTCTATTTTTTCATTTGTAGTTTCAACCTTGTGCATGTGCTTTAAAGCGTTTTTTTTTTTTTTTTTTTTTTTTTTTTTGCTCAAGGATGCTCTGTCAGGATTCGTGTCAGCTTGATGAGAAGTGATTGAGATGATCGAACCCTTGACCTTGTGCATTCTCTCCCTGCTGCCTGACACTCACTGAGAATCATTCACTGTAAGGAGCTTGTGTCTCCAGCTGCGGATCCACCTGTGTAACCTCACAGACACTAACTGGTCATGGCAAAGCTGTCACTTCCTCAGTAATCTTCTGCATCTCTTCGTGAGCTTCTGAGTGTGCTGTGTATTTACTGTCAGTGTCTCTGAATATACTTCACAGTGCTCTCCAACGCTGCCAGTACTAGAGGCCTACTCTTAAACTTACAAGCAATAAGAATACTCTCTAGAATATTCAAATGATGCTTCAGGCACACGCTAACGCGGCAAGCCCCCAGAAAATATTGTGTCCACACCCGGTACTTTTACAGAACATTGCTTAATAGCTAGGCATGCTTTGTATTTCCCCTTTTGAAGGAAATATCACCAAGAAACATGAAAACAATGAAAATAAATCTCTGCAAGTACTGAATGCAATGGCTTTGTATTAAAAATGAGCACTGCCCCATTAAAGCACCAGCTGTGGACACATGCCCTACAATTAACACCACAAAACTAGCTTAATTTTGAGGAAGCTACATGCTAAGATTTATTTACATTTGCATTACAACCAGTTTATTTCTGCTTTCCACCTCTGTTTGATTCATAAGGTTTTTTTCTAAATCTTGAGTTTATCTTGTTAAAGGTCAGTGTACCAACTGAATTATGAGGCAGCTACTCTGGTTAATTTAAGGTACAGTAGGTTCCTAAACAAACAGATGGGTTAGCCATGCTTTGCAAGCTACTGCAAGCAAACCCTAGGCTACTTTTAATGAAATCAAAGGCTAAACCAAAAATGTTTCTAACTTATCTACAGCAATACCACCAAACCAGCTAATTGTTTTTAGCTGTTCTCTGATGTGTTTAGCTGTATTTGACATTATAGTCACTATTGTTTGGTTATATATAGGTTATTGCCTTGCAGTTAGACAGAAATAGGACAAATTATCTCTTTACAGGTCAACTTTATTTTTCTTTAATGGGTTAGCAGTTTTAAGCTAGCCATATGAAGTGAGCTAAGCTACCAGTTAGCCTTCTATGCGTTAAATGACACCTTGCTACACTGAAACTACCCATAAACGTAGCAAGCTAACTTACAGTCCCACCACAAAACTAATAATTTATGATCACCATGGTTCACCTTACTTTTATTAATCTCTTAAAAATTGAACCTCATAGGTTTAACTTTCTTTTGTCTTGATATCTTTCCCCCACTCTAAGGAAATGTAGCGGGAAAGGGTGAATTTTAGCTTGTGTGGTGACTTTACTGAGTGATCACTTATGAAGTTAGGTAGACCAATCTTAAGCGTGTTTCATTCAAAGAAAAAAGTTAGAGAAACTACAACTATCTTAGAGAAATTCAATTAAAAGGAAATAGTATGCTAATGCTCACAGTTGTAGTGCTGCTATTAGCGCTGTTGCTTAAAGGCACAGTGTGTAAAATTGGGACTATCAACATCTAACAGTCAGTTCTGGAGTGTGATGCTCATTTCTCTAGTGATAACTGTGGGAACCAGTGAAGTTTAAAAATCAATACATGCTTAACTGTTATTTGGTTCCTTCTATGGTGCCATAGAAACAGGCAAAATGCAAAAATCCAAGATGGCAGCGTCCTTGAAGGGGACCCTCCCTATGTATGAATAAAAGGCTTATTCTGAGTTAATTTAAAACATAAATTTAAAAAATGTGTTATCAGATGTCAACACTAATTTAGATCAATCTACTTATAAATGTTATCTTTCATTTTAACCAAGCTTGTTTTGCTAAATGCTAATAGGCTAAATATTACACACTGCACCTTTAAAGCACTGCAGTCAAGCACAGGAGGTGAGCCTAGCTTATTTATAAGCCAGTTTGAAGTCTTTTTGGCAGCACACTTTTAAGAACAGACCTCACCTCAAGAGAAAAGTATCCAAGTTACTTAAAAAATATTTCAAAATAAGTGCTAACTGCTTTTAGTGCCTCTGGCATAACAGAGTCTAGCTCATTTATAAGACTCAATCCGCATACTTCTGTACCAAATACTGAACATTTTGAGTGCATAAGTTCGCAAGGTGTAGTCACACTGAGAACACACACTCTAATGCAGTACTAGCTTACTCAAACCCATCCTAGAACTGAGTATGGAAAAATGGACACGTTGCACTCCCAATGAATGCCATCCTGGTGATGTAATGGATAATGTAGTATTAGCAAGGTAGCGTGCTAGCAGATATTAGCATCTGCTTGCTAGCTAACATGTTACTAGCAATGGCAGCAGATTTCAATCAAGACAAAACATTAAAGGCAAAAAATGTTCATTTTATAAAATAAAAGTTGCATGAATGTGACAGTGAGTGAAAATAGCCATCAAATTTCAAATATAATCGCCTAACATCCGTTTAGAGCTTGCTTCTGAAAAAGGTAGAAGAAAAAACGGGTGGATAAATAGTCGTCACTTCCTGTCAGTACAAAATGGCAGTGCGCAGTTTGGGGACTATATTAACCCAGACAGCAAGCAGTTATCGAAACTCTATTGAACCAATGTTATTTTTTCAACATTAAGTCGTTGAATCAACATTGAAATATGATGTTGATTCTATATCATGTTGCACCATTTTTTAATATTGAAACAACATTGAAATTCTGAACATAGAACAACAGAATTTCAATGGTATTTCAATTATCGGGAATATTGAAACAATGTTGCCAAGACAGCAAGCAGTTATTGAAACTCTATTGAACCAACGTTATTTTTTCAACATTAAGTCATTGAATCAACATTGAAATATGATGTTGATTCTACATCATGTTGCACCATTTTTTAATATTGAAACAACATTGAAATTCTGAACATAGAACAACAGAATTTCAATGGTATTTCAATTATCAGGAATATTGAAACAACGTGGACATTTCTACTCAACTATAAATCAAGGTGTTTTCAATTCAATTGCAACTGTAATAAGCTGAATATCCAGGCCTAAAAACCCTGCTTTATCTAAAGCCATGGTGTGAAAAAGTGATGAAAACCTTTTAGGGTTGGCAAAAAAAATGACCACACCTGATGACTTTAAAGTACATATAAACAAATTTTTATTAGAATATAACAGCATTTGATAACACATTTACATTTACATTTACATTTAATAACACATTTACATTTAATAACACATTTACATTTACATCTAATAACACATTTACCAGTGCAGGCGTCCAGCTCCCCCTGCCCTGTCCGGTGCATAGCGGAGCCACTTCTGAACTGCCTGGGAAAACATGAATTGGGTCACCATCGCAGGCCCTCCCTGCAGTACAAGAGCATCTAAATAGAAAATACAAACAAAGTGCAAAGTTATGCTTAGTTTATACTTCCGTGAATCAAATTTTTTTTTAAAAAAGGAGGGGGCAGGAGCAGGAAACCTAGAGTGAAAATGTGACTTGTTGCAGGAAAAAAGGGACATTTTGTGCATTTTTCCCTTTTTGCTGCTAAAATTGTAGAAAATAAGAGGTCAGTACAAGTGCTTTGGTTGTAAAAATAATATATATATATATATATATATATATATATATATATATATATATATATATATATAACACAACAAACTAATTAGATTACACTATTTACAACTGATTTTACATCTGCATGCAATCTACAGTCCGTGTGTATTGTGCCAGTCATTGTAACAGTCCTTTTAGGCCACAAAACACAGTGGGATGTACATGGCGCATTTACGTCATGTAATCTAATCCATGCCCCTACATGTGATACGTCGTAGGAAAGGTCAGTCTATTGGCTAAACGACTAGTCAGTCAAAAAGGAGCTGGTTCACATTGGCTGAAAGTTTGGAGGGCAGGAGTCCGGGCTGGTCTTTTCTGAACTGCGGTCGCTGGTTGGACATTAGAGCCTGTGGTTTGGATATACAAATTCCGATTGGCTCAAATGAGGTGTCAATCAAACGGTCAGACCCCAGCGGCCATTTTGAGGAGAGATGTAAACAATCGGGGGGAGGAATATGCAGATATAACGAAAAAGGAGGAGGAAATTTACAGAGTGGATGTCTTTTTGTAAATGCAACTATACTTAGTCATGATTTATGGCCTTTTCTTATGAGTTTTGGACAAGATGCTGAGTGTCATTGGATTTATGGATATCTTAGGAAGATTTTGAGACTATTTTTGTGGGAATATTCTGATGCAGTGGAACAGGACAGGGCTTCAAAGGTGAGTAATTCCATTTATTTTACTCCGTCTTTTTTGCTGCAGGTCTGACGGACTGTGTTTGCTGTTATGGTTGTATCTGAGATTGGGTTATATGGCTGAAAACATGAGATTCTTAGCCTTCAAACAGAGGATCACACTTGTGATATGCTACTGCTGTCACTGCTTCTCTGTAAAGATGGTGTTATGCAAATTATGTCGTCAACGGCCCGAATACGGGCCGGTGGATGTTAACTGTAGAAACACTGGTCATTACGCTGTGCCAGCGGTTTTTGCTACTGCATTCAAAAAGGCAGAACGTAGAGTGGTTAGCTGGAACGTCTAGACAAGACCGTACAATGCTGGGCAAAAGGAGATTTTTACTTTCCAAAAACAGATGAGCGGTGAGTAACGGAGATTTTTCTTTTTCTCAAGGCAGCGCCGCCTGCTTGTTATAACTGTTGTTATCTGTTCATCATTATTTGATGTGTGTGAATGCGAGAGTTAGCGCTGCTCATTTGCAATAGGCTACTAGAGCAGGGTTAGCTAACCGGCACGGACCCTCTACAAACTACACAGATTTTTTTGGTTGGTTTCAGATTTTATTTTGAAACGGAACGTCCAAAGAATAAAGGATTCACGGATGTGTTACCACCTTGGCCTTTGCATATCATCAAGCAAGAATACCAGATTTTTGAACAATAGATAACAGATTGTGTGCTTACCTGGGTGCTTCGCTTGAGGATGAGAGATAAATGGATGAGTCCGCCTCAAGATGATCTCCCGGTCAACCATACATCATCTAATTTTCGATCATATTTCCCGGGCAACTTGCAGTTTCCCGGTCAACTATAAATCGATGGCTTTTCAATAACATGCAGTTTCGCTGTCAATCATTTTTCAACTATTTATCAACATTAGTGTCATCGCCAGGTCAACCAGAAATAGATGCTTAATCAACCACAATAGCCGATCAGGTACCATCAACAATTCAATGATGATTCAATGTTTATTTATCATTGAGAAATCGATATCAACCATTCTGACAGTTCAGATGAAATATCAACATTTATTCAATGTCGTCTTGCTGTCTGGGAACCCACTGTGTTTAAGTGAACTGCATTTAAGGGTTCTGTATTATAACTAACAGAAGTATGCAATTTGAGGAAAAACTGTCAGTAAAAGCTCAGAAATGTATCATTACATTTCAGTCTATTTGAATAATGTACATGATGCCGGTATACTGTAATCAACTTTTGTCTTATTTTACCAAGTAAAGCACAATATTTCTTGTAATGTTGATTATTCCCAACGTTATTGACTTTAAGGATCAGCTACTGTTAGTTTCTTTAAAACTCATACCTGTCTATAACAGAAAGTGATGCCAGTTCTCCATGAGTGATGAGAAATGATTGCACTGAGATCAAGACAGCTTTGACTGTAATGAACGATAATGTAATCCCCAGTCTGTATTTATGAGGACAGCTCAACTGGCTTAAAAGGTGAATCAGCTAATCAGCAGTTTGGACTGCCACTATCCGTTTTTGTAATCTTGTATTCTCTGCCATACATCACAGCTCTTCAGCTCAGTAGAGCTCCAGTCCTGGTGTAAAGGTCAGTAGCTCCAGGCTGTCCGTCTGTCTGCCTGCATCTCCCTCTTTTTCTCCGCTCCTTGAATGCCTAAATAAGAAAGGTTAGTAGACTCAGCTGCTCTTTCTTGAAAGGTCATGTTGGAGAGCAGACACAGAGCATCCAGGATGGTCTTATCTGTATTATTTGTGTGGTAGTTAGCTCTGGCAACAGGTACTGTATGTCTGAAGGCGCCTTATGAATATCTCTACTGTCCACACTGGCTTTTATTTAGATATTTTCAAGTAATAGCTACATGAGAAATATTGGATTCAGCAAATTATGTTTGCAGGCAAAGGTCCCAGTAATTGTGGGGAAGCTTTGCAACCAGCGTTGATTATTAGCTGGTGTATTCACTGTTGGAGGGAGGCTGTTGAGTGGTCCCATTAAAACTTAAGATTCAGCTCATCTAGGGAGACAGCTGTGCAGAGTGGAGAGTGTGAGAATGAGCTCTGGTTTAGTGTCTCTAGAGGAAATAATGATTTGCTATTTGTTTAGAGGCAGCTGTAAACCACATCGCACCACCCCAAATGAATCAATTCTCTATAGTATAAGCCGTCTACGGTGACATATATATTATCCAATTCAGGGTAAATCAAGCACAGCTAATTTCATTATGTCATTACATCTTAATGGCATGCAGATGAGGGTGTTGTTGACCTGGCTTGGCCTTGGGTTGTCAGTCAAAGAAGAGGGCAATTAAGTGACCTGGCTCTCCATGAGATATAGAGCACAACTGAGCAAGAAAAGGAGGTAGGATCAAGATAAATTCAAAAGAACAGGGAACACAGAGAGAATATGAAAATGAGACAAAGAAAGTGGAAATGCCACCCTTGAGGGATCAACCCGAGGAGAAAATAAGACGGAACGAGAGAGAGAGAGGAATTGAGTAGGTTGGATGTGAACAGGAAAAGATGGAGCCAGAAAGTAGGAGTTGAAGTGAGGGAAGGATCCTAAATATAGACATGGAAATCAGAAGAGAGCAGCTGCCTCCTTCCCTCAAGAGATACATTAAAATCAGGTCTGGGTGGCCAGAGGGGAGAACAGGAGAACCTACTCCACCGGCCAATTAGGCGCACAGAGCTCTGCACTGTTCTAATAGAACCATCATTGTGGCCCCTTCGGCCCTCTTGGTCCCTCCGGACGTGTAGCAGCAGAAACTGACGCAGGGCTCAGGCTGAGGGATTCCCGTACTGTTGTAACTCTGTGTAGGCGCTAATACCGCTGGAGAGAAGAAGAAGAGAGACAGATCAAAAACTTTGATAGTTCTATTGCTTTGCTTCTGTACTAATAAGTACACTTTAAAACAAATGGATGCAAAATCCCAGGTGTGCAGAGTGGTGCAATAGACTGAGTGATGATCTGATTTCTCTCAGTTTCTTTTAACTTTATTGTACACATTCTGATTCCTAATTTGTGGGGAAAAATCTGGTCATCATCCGACATGGCACTTGATTTGTAAAGCAAAACTTCTATGATTATAAACGGATGAATTTTGAGTGTTTTTTTTTTTTTTGTTTGTTTTGGGTTTGTGAATAAATGACAAAGGCTTGTCATTTGTTTGGTTGTTTCATAAACAGTTTTATACTCAGAAAGAAATTGTCTTAATTAATTTGGGGAGAAAAAATCTTCATGGAGATTTTTTCTTTTTACATACATGTGATTAGTAACTTACAGCCGTTTTACTTAGTGTGGTCTATTTATTTATTTATTCATCTACTTTTACCAAGCCAGTTGACAAGTTTGCTTGTTTTCTGAGAGGAACATTTAGCTCCTGTTTCAAGCTGAGAAAAGGAAGGGAAGAGTGTCAATCTAAAACAAAAACAGCACCTCCAAACAAGCAAAAAATGTTTGTTTGTCTAAAGCTGCAACTAAGATTACATTGCTTGTTAGTGCCTCACTGTGTAGGCTACAGTTTTGGAATAGATAAGAGGAACAGACTTCAAAATGGGACATTTTTTTTCACAATTTATAATAGCTTTGGAGGAAAGAAATGCTAGTGTATTATAGGTCTGCCAAACAATAAACAGATAGCTCAGTGTGTTACCCCACTGACTTTGTTCTGGGAAATTGATGGTTCATATCCCAGCCAGTGCAAAATCAATATGCAGTTTGGTCCCTTGGGCGAGGTCCTTCACTCCTGGAACTCCTGTCTACCTTTCAGATGTATGTCCCTTTGCATGAAAGCATCTGCTAAATGACATTGTAACATTTTTGGTCATAATTATTCTCAGAATTTTAGTAGTTGATTGCAAAAAAATACATTATTTTCATCAGACATTAAAATTCCACTATTTTGCATTCTTAGCTGTTTTTGTGTTATTTTGGATTTTTCTACCATCTTAAACAAAATGTAATGACTTTCTGTTTGGATACAGACCTGCTTTCGTGGTAGATCAAAGACTTTTACATGAACTTAACCATGGAAAAATGAATTTGTTATGGATGGAATAGGAAATAAGGGAAAAGTAAAAAATTAAAAAGTATATGTTTGATAACACAGATGAGATGACATCTGACTTGTCCACTGAGCTGTCTGTGAGTTGTTGGTTTTTTTTTTTGTTGTTGTTGTTTTTTTTTTTTTTTTTTTTTTTTAATGAGACATTAAGGAGCAGTGTCGGACTTATTTTACATCACTGTAGCTGCAGGAAAACAACACAGTGGCCTAACCAAAGTATGCTGAAAGACACAATAAAGCATGAGATCAACAGCAATTAAAACAATTATTGTACTTAATTAATTGTGATTAGTGCAATTAATCTTTACAGCCCAGTGTATGAGTATCAAAATAATTGCGTATGGTATCATTTCATGTGATTTTTTTATCACATCATAATGTATCGCATTGGATTACAATGTATAATTTCTTATCATTCTGTATTGTATTGTATCATCTTGTGTCATGTTGTATAGTATCATGTTATATATCGTATTGTGTTGTAAATTGTCATGTTGTATCATGTCTCTTAATGTATCATTTTACATCATATCATGTCATATCATATTGTATTTATCGTATCGTGTTGTATTGTGTCCTGTTGTATTGTGTCCTGTTGTATTGTGTCCTGTTGTATTGTGTCCTGTTGTATTGTGTCATATAGGGATGCACGATATTGGATTTTTTGCCAGTATCCGATATGCCAATATTTACAGATTTATTTTAGCCAATACAGATACCAATATTTCAATGTGCTTTTCAGCAAAGAAAAGTTCATTCCTTTTTGACACTCTTTAATGAGACAAAATTTAGTTCTTAAAAAACTTTAAAGTTTAAAGATTACTACTATTACTTTAAAGTTTAAAGATAGAGGATAAATAAATGTATTATGATATGTATTAGTATCAGTACTATAAAAATAAAATTTATGTTATAACTACATATTGGTAACAGCATTGGTATCTCTATTATTATCAACCACTATCACAGTATCGCTATCATTATCAGTAGCTGTATCAGTATTGGTGTTAGTAACTGTATCAGTGTCAGTATTGGTATCTGTGTTGCATCAGTAGATTGGTATCAGTATACTATAGTTATCTTAATCATTTCTTTTGTCTGTATTTGTATCTGTATGTACATCAGTGTTCTGTGTGGCACCCATTCATTCATCTTAAACTGTGCTGAACCATGAATATCATATACTTTTGGTGTGCTTTAGCTGTTTAACTGCTTATTTTTATTTTTTATTTTTTTCAGTGGAACTCAAACAGGATTGCTTAGTGTTATCATGTAACACCAGGACTGGTAAAACATTTAAGAAGTACCCACACTTCCCCAGGGCCATGTTTAGCACTTTGTCCATGACACATTCAGTGTTTCCCCATTTGTCTAAGGCAGATCATTTAGAGAACAAACCAGCAGATTATATTTTCAGGGATGAGTTTAGAACTGACAACAAGTGAGCATTTCCCCAGAGTGTGTCACATCTACTGCAGTAATGAACTGAAATTATACACTCATATCGTCACTCTGTGTGGAACCCCACTCATCAAAATCATCATCACCACCATTTCATCCCTGCAGTCAACCGTCAACTTCTGTTTGCGGCCAGCATAAAAGAAGTCAAATGTTTAACAGGGTGGTTGCATGTCACCTGACTGTGTGAGCGAGAAAAATGTAAGTGATTTAAAGAGGGAAAGTAATAATGCAAAAGAGGGTGGGCACAGGAGGACAGTAAATCGTTGACAGATCATGCCTCATGCAAAACTTTCATGAATAAAACATATTCAAGCCTCCCGTAGCTGGGATCCATTTTTCCTCTGTTTGCCTCCTCTTTCCTTCTCTATCTCTTGCACGCATGATTAACCTCAGGAGGCCTTAATCAACACTGGAAATGACCCATGCTCCTTGACTTACCTCTCCTTCCCCTCCTTCACCTCATCCTCTCTCCTCTCAACACGTCCTTCACCGTGCCACCGTGAGTGATGGGGTTTGCCTCACCTGCTCACCCTGCAGACAAGCTGCCGTTTGAGCGTTTGTTTATCTTACCTGTGCAGTCATTAATGGTGTTTGGGGGAGGAAAAAGCACGAAATTGCCTACTGAATTTGATCAAATGCATTAGCATGAAGGTGTCAAACAAAATCAAGCATAATTCATAGACTTCTGAATATTTCTCTGTTTATATTTTTTTCCCTTGGTTTATGATCCCTTCCTGAGGGGGGATGCTGGTTTAAGACGGGAGGGTTAGCTGGGGATGAATAATCTTTCTTACCTAAGCCTTTATTCACAGAGTCTTTAAAACCTGTCCTCTGGGGATGGGGACAGCGATAGATTTATGGTTATTATTTACTTGCTTACAGCCTCCCTTTCACATAGACACTAAAGCAAGCACATGCACACAGATAGAGAAGTCTGAGCTGTCCAGGGTCCTGAAAACTGGCAGGCAGATACTGAAGACCTGTCCATGGTGCTGAAAACCAGCTCTGCTGGGCACTTCAAAATTATATAACTGTGTTATTTCTCCTCCTCTCTGCGGATGCAGGCATGACACACACATACATCTTCACATGCATGAGTCCATTGGGGATGTGTTTTAATTGGTCTTCTTCAGTGTAGCTGAGGTTTACTGTGGGCGAAATGCCCCCTGTGCTGTATTTGTTGGGGTCCAATTTAGCATGCAGTAATGACTGCAAATCCTTCCAGGACATTTGCTTTATAATTAAGATGTTACATTTTGTATAAGTCTGATTGTATTTCTGTCCTCTAGTGTGGCAAAAAGATAATTTTGCTCCTTTGAAGTGTGGTCAATTTTCTCTTCATAACCAGCTGCAGATTAAAAAGCATTTTAATAGCCATCCTTAATAGTTTTAGTTTTAAATGATCCTTTTTGCTGGATTTTAAATTCATCAAGTGGCTTCATTTAACGATCAAAAAGTGCCATCTGTTTCCCTCGCATTTTCTGCATTGTTTCCTTGCTGCCACCCTCATCTCCTCTAACGTTTCCCCCTGTGTGTCACGTTGCAGGCATCAGCGGTCAGTACCCCCTGGTCCAGAATATGACGGTGACAGAGGGCGGGACGGCGAACCTGACCTGCCGTGTGGAGTACAATGACAACACCTCCCTCCAGTGGTCAAACCCAGCACAGCAGACCCTGTTTTTTGGGGACAAGAAAGGTAAGACAGACAGAGAGCAGAAGCCACACAGCAGATGCCGTCGCACAAAGTATTCCCTGTTTTTAGGTTTGAGGCGGGTGAAGAAATGCACAAAAAAAAAAAAAAAAAAAATACAGAGACAGGAGGGGTTTGAGATTTATTTTCTAAATTGGGAGAGCAACCTGAAAGCTCCCTCCTTACTCCTGTGGGTTTGTCACTTGAATAAGCGGCTGTCTTTGTTGTGTCGGAGCATCTGTCCCACTTTTCATGTGTGTGTGTTTTTACAGCAGGTGCGTTCGCAGCACACAGAGAAATGCACAAACTTTAAGGCTTTAATTCTAGGATGGAAAGTATGTGGTTAGTACTATTTTATAATATGTGTCAAACCTGTAAAAACATCAAACATGGCAGACCCTCTGCAAAGTGAGCTCCTTGTAGAGGTGGAAAGATATTTGTCTTTTGACTTTTTGCCCAATTCAGAACGATTACAGTATTTAATCTTTCTTTTATTTATTTTTTGGGTTAGAGCCCCATATTAGCTTAGAGTCAGAATCAATTTTTTTCAGTTGTCTGTTTTTAAGTCTGAAAATGTCTCAAAATGATTTTTCATTATTTTTCTGAGGAGCAGGCTATATTCTTATTTAAAGCTGTTGTGAGGAATATTTGTTTTTGCTGATTTTGGTCACCCCCTGCCAGAGGCTTCTGGCTGCAGACCTCTATGGTGGGGCATTTTTGGCCCATCTGCTGCAGACCTCTACAATGGTATGATCTCCACCATGGGGCAGAAGGTGACATATTTACCCTTGCTGGCTGGGATTTTCCTTAGTTTGTGGTGTGTTATTTTTAATTTAGGTTCATATTGTAACCTCCTAACAAAGAATTGCACAATTTCAGTTCAACATTAAGTCTGTTCCATAACTTCACTCCCAAAACTGAAACACATCTGTATGTAATATTTTATCTCACTTTGCAAGTTTCAAACATAAGTAATCCCCTTAAATCATAATTTGACAAAATAAAAATTAAAAAAAGGCCAAAATTTCTCATGTTTTTAAAAATACAATATCCAGAAATGTTATGAATGGTTCTTTGAAAAAACTCCTCTGTAGATTTACAGTATCTAACTGTATCTACTATGCTGATAGATTATTTCTGCAGTTTGATTAGTGGATCTAAATTCGTTTTATATTAATTTCCCCAAATTTCAACCAGGTTGACATATGAGGCTTCTCAAAAGAACAGTACAGTATATAAATGCAGTTCTTATTCAGTAAATCCCTTTCTTTGTAAAAAGACTTCATTTCCATTTTACAAGTTCTACATAAGGCTCCCAAAAACAATGTATCATCTGTCATCACTCCAAAAACTTAGTTTCATAAACATTTTCAATTTCAATATTATTTAAATCCAGTATTATGTCAGTCAGACCTTTTCTACCAAACAATATAAATGTTGTTTTTCTTTCATTCAGTGATAGCTTATTCAAAGCAAGCCATTAATTTAACTTGATCAGTTCTATATCCTCTGTTTTAAAGAGTTCCTTGATGCTTCCTTTAGAACAAAATAAAGATGTGTCAGCAGCAAACAGTACAAATTTTAATGTATCAGTTACTGTTCAAATGTCAGTCAAATAAAGTATCAATAACAGTATTGAACCCTGAAAAAACCCACAGGTTTATGTGTTAAGATATGAGTCAGTACCATTAATTTTCATATGATGGAACCTATCATCTAAATAATTTCTCAACCAAAGTTTGCTACACCTCCTATGCCACGCTGTTTACATTCCTGCAGAAGTCAAAACAAACACAAGATGATGCACTTTCACTTTAATGGAATATTTATTATTTTGGGTTATTTTAAGTCCTTTTTTAAATGTAGGTCTTTTAAAGCACGTTATCATGACTTGGTTTTAATCAGCAATGTTTTTATAACATTTAAATGTTAGTTTTTATTATATTTTGTCTGAGTATGTCTTGAATTTAGCTCCTATACAACAAATTTACCTTTTTGGGTACCAGTAAAGAACTTTGAACTTTGACATAAAGAGTGACAGTTGTATCAGATTCTTTGCATAAGTTAATAAACACACCAGCTGTATGCGGCTTATTGTCTAGAGCCATTGCTATACTTTCTACATATTCAGTCACTGCCAGAGATGTTGAGCAATAACTCCTAGACCTGTAGTGATGCTCATTCAGGAAATCACATCTCCTTACAAATCACTTTTGAACCAATTTAGTTAATTGAGGCAGTAAAGAAATTGTTCTATTAATGAAATGTAAGATTTAGGTCCCTGTTTTCTTTATCAGTCAATATATTATACACTGAGAATCATTAATCAAGAACATGATGAAGGTAGCCTTTGCAGCATGCTGCAGTGACACAACATGATAAACAGCGATATAGAAATATTCATCTTTCATTCTCATGGTCCTGTTTGCTTTGGTTGCTCAAAGCAAAGAATCCCTTACACATACTGGATGTTATTATCCGTAGAGTGGACATACATTTACAAAAATGTTTGATATTCAGCTTTAATGTCTTCTAAATTATCATCAGAAAAAAACCTTACACACTTGCTTTGAAAGTCGAGCCCTCCACCTCCTGCTGTGCAAATAACCTTCATGCATGGTAATGCTGTGGTACTTGCCTAGTATTGCCTACAGCACATACAGAGCAGTATGGATTAAACTTCAGCTGTTAGAACACAAATCTGATCATATAAGCCGTAGGGAGTACAGCATTAAAGCAAACTAATTTGTGCTTTGATTAAAGAACAACTTTCATAGTAATTGGCCATAGACTTGACTTTGTTCTGTACTAAATCAGCTGTTTATTGGTGGTATTTTTGAGAGGTAACAGCTGAAATGGAGAAAACTAGGGTTAAGAGGCAGAAAGTCACATTTTTGAGAAAGTACAGCAAAATAAAAGATTGAATATGACAAATTATTCTTTGTTTACTGTTTTCAGTTTGCTCATTTTTTGGACATGTTCAATGCCAATAACAAAATATATATAATAATCTCCCCAGTGTTAACCCACAAGAACCCAGACCCATTTCTCCATAAATGAAAGCTGTTGGGAGCATAAGCCTGACTCAGTAGACCATTTAAATGAATAATATGAATGAATGAATATTTTATTTACACGTCTGGTCATTTACATGACCAATCCCACATTTGGTTATTCAGACACATTATCTAAAAACAATAAATGATCAATAAATAATCGGGGATCCACCCAGCACCAAAAAGCACAATACAACAAATGAGCTCAATCCACCTCCAAACTTAAAACTCTCCAGCAGGTTAGCTCCAAATAAGCATTCCTATGAACAGTCTGAAAAGTTTATCTGTTAAAAGTAACATTTCTTTTGCTTTCTCACGCTCTTAGGGACATTCCAACAAATCAGAGATTGATCAGAAACGTGTTAGTAAAGTGACATCGTCGATATAAATTGAATCAAGTCTGTGATTTTTGATTATTTCATCAATGTTTACCATAAATCATAATACATCAGGCAGTTTGAAACAGAATTAATTTAATTTTCCACTTAATTTAGGTCAAAATTTTCACAGATTCTTTCATACTCCCAGTTTCAATGTTTAACATTAATATACCACAACCTAAAAGTCAGACGTCATAATTAAAAGTGCATATATTTTTTTTCATATCGTGATTAGAAACATAATGTTGGATGGTGTATTAGGGCCACCCTACAACATATGAAAATAAAGAGATGTTTATTTTAGAGAAAAGCCTGATTTTTTTAGATGATAAAGTTTTTTATTAACAAATAAATAAACTCAGCATTTGTAAGTTTTAAAAGTCGAAATTTATAAGGAAAAAAAATCTAATTTTCCAGCTTTAAAATGTTAGAAATATTGATATGAACTCTAAACATTTCAAGTTTTGTAGTCATTTATTAATGTCATTTAAAAGTGGAACTGAAAGCAATGGTTTGATAACGCCAGTTTACAGAAATGTCTTGATGATATAATGATAATGTGATGATTCTGGGCTTAAATCACAAGAACAGCATTTCCTAACTGATCAGTCCTAGATTGAAAGATTATTTTATCAGGGTCTTAACTGCACAGCTTGCGCAAGGAAGAACAGTTTCATTGAGCTAATGATACCTCCACGCAATCGACTAGGTTCAATCTCAAAAGTTCTACATTTTGGTCCTTGTAAATTTCTGATTTTTAAAGCCAAGGATTTCAAGTTTTTTCTCATAAATCTAAAACCACCATTTTAGAGTGTAGCAAGTCAGAATACTTTTAAAAATAAAATAATAACCAGTAATATAAGTTAAAGTATAGAGACTTTTTGATACAGGACTTCAGCAATCATTAAACTCATGCCTCTCGCCCTGAAAGAAACTACCCTGAGACTTATGTGATCTGCAGAAAAGACTCTCTATAATAAAGAGTTTACAAGCTGGAGACCTGCACGAACCCGCAGTGAAATTCCTCTCATAAAACGGATGCAAACCTCTGTTATCTTTGCACACATTCACAGACGCAGTAATGCACACACATAAAGACGGCCACAACAATTACAAGCACACAAATTGTGGGTGCGGCATAAGGACACCAAGTTTTAATGGCTAATAAGTACTAAGCGTTTATTCCTGACCTTTCGCACCCTCTTCAGTGAAGTCCCCATAAAGAGGATTCATGGGTGTTATTTTGTTGGTTCTCGCCTGCTGAAATGATTGCACCCTGTGCGTCTCTCGGCTGTATTAGCTGAGTGTAATAGAGGATGAATCACACCCTCTTGTAAGTGTCTGGATTAAGCACATATGGGATTTACACAAGGCTTCTTCCAAACACAGCGGGTGTTTGTGAATGTGTGGGTATGTCTGTGTTTGCATTTATTTTTGCATGCAGTGAGTGAAGGTGCGCCCATCCAAAGTGTTTCAATTTGCACATCATTCCAATTTTCACTTACCTTCCCCTTTTTCCAGGAAGAGAGACGGTAAAAAGCTGCATTCAACATCAAATTCAGCAGCTGATGTTCTCTGCAGGTTATTCCATATCACACCAGGGGTCGGACTTGGGGGTCTATTTCATGGCATTTTCACTGCAGCGCGCTGAGATTGGAAATGAAAAAGCAGCGAAGGACTCTTTTATTATCAGAAAAAAAGCAAAGGGATACTACTGAGGCCGTGGCACTGCAGTACTGCTGTTTTGGTAGATTTGTGCATGCACACGTGCTCTGGGAGTTGTCTTGCTGAATGCGGCAGATTCAGATGCACATGCAGATGGGAGCGCTGAGATGGTGAGTGTTTCCAAAGTGCCACCGGCAGTGTGAGAAAGGAGACATGTCTCAGCTGCAAACGCCTTTGAGCACAGTAGGTTTCAGATTAATTTTCCTTGCTGCCTATTGGGAGGAAGAAGGCGGGGATTAGGGCAAACACAGTTTCTGCTGAAATACACACCCAGAACTCACAAACTTTTTCTGTTCTTTAGAATCAGTTGGAGAAAAAAATATGTATACTTCTAATGTCTTGTTGCAAACACTGAATAAATTACATTTTCTTTTTAAAAAGGATTATACATACATCTTTTGCATGTTGCTGGTTGAACTGGTAGCTGCTTTACAAAAAAATAATAATAATAATGATAAAAAAATTATTGTTTGATTCAAGTCATTTTATTTTACATGATTCTTCCAGAGGTGGAAGAACTGACATTGGAGCCATATTTAGGAATAATTTCTCTGCTGATTGAGAACAATTTGTCACTTACTTGCTGACTGTCTCCTATTAATTCTATTCAAAGCATTTCTGCACAACATTTTGATTTTTTTGCATCTCCTTAGGACAAGTGCTACTTCCTGTTTTTTTTTTTACCAGATCTTAAAGTTTTTATTAATTCTTTTTTTTTAAATTACACCCTGAGCACCAACCTTGGTGTGAGGACCCTATTGAAATTGAAGGAATTGTTATTCCTATTCATCTTTTTCTGGCAAATAAATCACTAATTTGGGGGCCTTAACATGCCCCAAAACTCACCGAATCGTAACAAAACCTCACCAATTTCACAGGAAGTTGGCATAACTCTTAAATGAAACATCTGATTTGCTTCAAATCTCACATGTAATTAAGGTCTGCCCCTCTACACTTTCAAACTGTAATTTTATGGTTTTGCTGGCAACAGGAAGTGACACAACTGGGCAATTTTATTATTCCTATTACTGAGTTGAACCAGTGAAGCTCAGATTTTTTAACAGAAGTCCACAACACTGACATGTCCTATTAAAGGACACCTTAATGGCAATGGGAAGCATTTCAATATCTCACCAGTTTCACAGGAAGTTGGTCTATTTTTGATACAATGCATCTGATTTGCTTCAAATTTTACATGTATGAATGAGTTCTGCCTCTCTACACATTTAAATGTTAATTTCATGGTTTTGTTGTAGCGCCACCTACTGTAAGACACCAGTAGCATCTCATACATAATGTGTTCTATCTTCTTAAAATTTTTCATGATGTATGTCCATCAAGCGCTAATAACTTCTACAAATCAGCATGTTCGTCATACTGCCACCCACTGTTGAGGGGCGTCATATACAAAGTAGACTATGCTCATTATTTTCAATTTCATAACACTCTTGTCACACATTGTCTCAGCCGTGCAGAAGCTCACGGCACATTTTTGCTAACACCCAACTATTCTTGCATTACAGTAATTGCAACACCCACCTCGACATGCACCAGACATAATTTGTCTGATCATCTTTAATTGGGACACTTTGCATTGTCATGCCCTGGTCCAGTATTTTATGCAATATGTCGTTCTTTTTTTTAAAATAAGTTTCTTTAGGCGCGCCGGTAGTCGAGTGGTTAAGGCGCACGCCATATACACAGGTGACCCAGGTTCGAATCCGGCCTGTGGCACTATTTCCTGCATGTCTCTCCCCACTCTCCCTCCTGTTTCCGACTCTATCCACTGTCCTATCTAATAAAGGCAAAAAAGGCCAAAAATAAATCTTTAAAAAAAAAAAAAAAGTTTCTTTATGACATTCAGTACATTAAGAGTGCCATGTTTGTTATGTACAGAGAAAAATGGTCTGTTGATATATGGTGTAAACCATAACTATGAACATATTGTCTTATAAAGAATAGTTATAATGTGGAGTCCTATGTTAATGTAACAAGAAGACAAAGATCATTATGTGCACAGTCACACTCAAGAACCTAACCTCTAGTTTTTGAGACCGTCAGGTTTAATGGCACTCCAGATGAGGACAGAGCGTTCATGTGACCTTGGGGAGACTGAGAACAAGATTATTTTTCTGTTTAACTGCCAGATTTCAGATTATTTCAGTAGCAAAATTGTCTTTGATTAATGATGACTTTTTTGGTTGGATGATTTGAAAAACTTGATATTTGCTTCAGAAAAGAACATTTTTTATAGCCGATTTTACCTGTAAAGCCTGGGAGAAAAGGCAGAATGTTTTGTTTATCACTGAGCGGGGAAAAGATCATGCAACTTTGTAATGCTTGTAATGAATTGATTATTTGGAACACTGCACTGGTAGTTCTGGTGTCTTCTAAACCCTTTTTTGCAATTCTTTGTGCATGACTGATAAATAAATCAACAAGCGTAAACATTTAGCCAGCAGCATCCCAATTTATTTGTTTATTCTTTTTCAGTTCCACATTTTAAAAAGCTACAACCACAGTTATTTTGACAAATAATGGTATCAAAAAGTGCCAAAGCTTTTTAAAAACAACTGTTTTATGTAGTCAGACAGTGCAGAATAGACAATTTTTTAGAGTTTGTTTGCAATTGTTGAACCAAAAAGAAAATATTACCCAATATCAGGTGCCTAGGAGGTGGACAACCCTGAAGAAGGCAATATGCATTTTTTGCTCTCAATAAAGTCACAGTGAAGTCATTTTCAGTGGATTTTCCTTTCCAATTGGTTGTACAACTTAGCGGTACCTGGGTACCTGGACTGTGCATGGGGGCTCCTGTTGAACAGATATTGTCATCATTTAAATTATACAAATCAAACTTTCATATTGCTGTATCATGACAGCCCCAATGTAAGTAATATCTATAATGGACTGGCCAGACTCCATGTCTGTCATCAGATAAATTCATCTTGCAAAGCTTCAATCTACAACGTTTTTGCCAAACAGAAAATGGTTCAGACCAATCAGCATCATTCAGGGGGAATGAGGCGGTAGCTACAGGTGGGGTTAAGCTGTACTCTGAGCCAGTGACACCAGACACCTACCCCCTGGAAGCAGTTACAGGCATGCAATGATAGTTTATTGGAAAAGTCAGTCTTGTCGATGATGGTCTCATTGCTTCTGTCTAGGTCATGAAGAGGTATCAGTGTTAATAATGAAGTGTTCCATAACTACCTCAAAACTCCTCACAGGAGGTTAAAGATGAAAAAGGGTTAGGGTTGAAAATGCTCTTTAATAATTAAACTTAAAAAACAGACTTGTAATGATCTACTAGTATATTAAGGTGCCTAAATCTGTAACGTCTGCCATCCAATTCAACAGATTGTTTCTGCACATCCTTACTCATCTTTGTATAGCATCTCAAAGAGAGTTTCACTTCCATCTTCTTTTAAAGGCAGTCACAGAGCATTAGCATAAACATATTGGTTTCTCAGAGACAAATGACACTGACTCCATTAAAGTTCTCTGAGTGGTGCCGCTTCTTTGGCTGTTGTTGTTTAATGTCGGTGCTGAGGCTCACCTTGAAGATGTTTAGTCGGATGAAACTCTTCTTGTCTTCTGTCCTCTCAAAGGCGCTCGGATGGCTGTGAAGTGAAGAGTTGTTTGAATTTCGAATAAGTCATTGTCTCCCGGATGTAGCCAATTTTGCCCTTTCCATCACTTTCACTGAGGGAGTTAAGCTGTGATTCGACAGCGAGAGAGAGATGAGCGCTGGGCAAGAGGGATTCTCTCTTTTATACAATTCAAAAGAGCCTAATATCGTCTTACAAATTGCTCTTTTGGTTTCATGTAATTTAAGACTTGATAATAATGTTATTTCCTGAATGGAGAAATTTTGCAATGAGGCATAATGGCAATTCCTTCATTATTCCCAGTACTAGAAAGAACCTACAGTATGTGTAATTAGTTTCCTGGTAAGATTTTCAGGCCTATTAAGAGGAATCATCATCTGTGAGCACTGGCTAAAGTATGACATTTGGATCATTTATTCAACATGGTTACTCCAATACACCAACCTCTTTTCATCATTTTTCCCTTCCAACTCCCACATCTGTATTTTATAGTCAAGATTTGATCCCTCTTGTCTTTATTAAATAATCCATCCACCCCTGCCTTAAGTCTGCCAGGCCTGCATTTACCTGTACTTTAAACCACCCTAATCACAGCACACCTTTGGTAGACCTGAATACATTAAAGCTTTATAAGGAAAAAGCAGATGTATGGAAACAAAAGATGCTGTACATGTTCGTGTCAGCTGGGATTCAATTAGTGGTTTGACATCAGCTTTTTAAAGCATTTCTCAGGGCTCGACAGACAACAAAGAAAACAAACGAAGATTCTGTTTGATTCTTAGACCTGAGTTACTTCTCTCTTAGGGGTTATATCTCAAGAAGCCAGGTTTATTCTGAAAAGTTTTGATTCTAAACACTCAAATTGGTTTTGATTTCATTTATGCTTCAAAATATGTTTTGTACTCTGCAACTCTTTTTTTTTTCGCTTATAAAATCTCTCTTGCTATTTTACAGATTTTGCATGAATATCTTCCACCCACTAGTCAACTAGCCAATTAGTTTACCAGAAAAAAACAGTTATTTCACAACTTATTTCATAAGTTGTTTCCCCAACAACAAGCTGATACACTGACGACACTGCTTTCTGTATGTTTAATTTAAACATTTGACCACAGCATGGCCCAAAATCAATAAATAAAGGAAGCAGCTTCTCAAAATTATGCTTTCTCTAATCAAATAATTTGTAAGACAGTTAAAAGTTTCAAAATACACTAAATAAATGTACATGTAAATGTACTTTATTTATACAGGCCTTTATAACATATATATGTAAAGACAGATATATTTGGCTACACCTGTTCATTAAGGAGGGATAATGATATGGGGCTGTTTTTCAGTCTTATCTCCAGTGAAGGCCAATCTTAGTGCTTCAGCATACCGAGAGATTTTGGACGGTGCTATGCTTCCATTGTTGTGGCAACAGTTTGGAAAAGGCCCTTTTTAGTTCCAACATGGCTGTACCTCAATGCACAAAGCAAGGACGACATGGTTTGATGAGTTCAGTGTGGAAGAACTTGACTGGCCTGCATAGAGCCCTGATCTCAACCCCATTGAGCACCTTTGGGTTGAACTGGAACAGGGATTGTGAGCCAGGCCTTTTCATCCAACATCAGTGCCTGACTTCATAAATACTCATAAGTGTGCCAGTGTAATGTAATCTATTTCAGAAGGTAAAGTGAAGAATGGTATGAGCCTTTTTCACTGAACTGTTGGACTGTGTATTGTCATTCCAGAATGTGCACAAAAGTTGGGATGTAAAGTCCAAAACACACAGGTGCCACAGGAAGACAGCAATGTCCTAAAATGCCGTGGTGCAGTGCATCCAAGGGCGTCTGGCTGCCGCCGATGTTGGTTTGTTCATAGAATATAATGGGGGCAATTATTTTGACATGGGTTGGATGCTGCTGGTGTGTTTTTGGGCTTTAGAAAAGAGAAGAGGGACCTAGATAGGGAGATTTGATCCCAATAAAAACCAGTTAACAAACTCTAACAGCTGATATGAGCTAGGCAAGGCCGGTAAATGTTAGCCAGAGGTGGGTGCTAGTGCTACTGATCCTGCATGCAACAGCAAATCAAGTCTCGGGAGGACCACTACTGGGTTTTCAGGGGCGTAACCATTTCTGCGTTTGTACTGGACAGAGGTTTGGACCCTGACAATATTAGTTGCCGTACTGAAAATGCAGAACTTGCAACCTGAACAATACCCCAACCAGATCAAACAAACCTCATAGCCATACCCCATTATCCATAGCATTGATTTATTTCAAATGGTTGAGCATCATAAGCTGTAAAGACCTCGTTGCATTTCTGAATCAGACCTAAAAACTGGGACTCTGATGTTTTCTGAACCAGCCACTAGTGGACACTCAAGGAACTGCAGTGTTTTGCACTTTTGCATTGACTTCATATTTTCCAAACCTATAGCTGCCCCTTGGATTGAACTTGTGCACAATTTTAGTTATTCAAATGAAACCTTGAAAGACTTTAAAAATGTTGGAAGATAAATAACACCATTGGGCCATAATGGTTTTTCATGTTGTTATTGGTGAATAGCTAAAAGCAATCAAAACAGCAGATTTCTGCAGTGGAAGCAATAACATGTTGATGTTGTCTGCTAAGTTGCCGGTGTGCATAGTGTACCTGTGAACATCCTGCCTGTGCTGTACCATCTGCACATTGATTGAATGTGTTTAAACATTAAGATTAGTGTTCTGGGGGAACAGCTGAGGGCCAACTGCTCATTTTTAGGGCCTCTGAGCTGCTGAATATGAATCTATTTGGGTCCTCAGATGTCAAATATTCAGCTGTCGGAATCAATTTGCTGGCTGTGTGTGTGTGCGTGCATGTGTGTGCAAGAGAGAGAGTGTGTATTTGTAAGTGCACAAATACGTGTGCATGAGGAATGTCGAGCATTTCAGCTCCACAGTATACAACTATGAAAGCTTTGATGCATTCAGAGTATCTGTGCCTGAGCAATTTAGGGGATAGGCATTTTAAAGTTTTCCAAAGTAAATAACAGAATAAGAAATGCCTGACAGACTTTTTATTTAACAGATAGCAGAACTTTCTCTCCAAACTTAATCTGAAGAAAAAAGTTAAACTTTTCAGACAGCTGTCTTTTTTTGTATTTCCTGGAAGAGTGCCTCTATGAAACATCCTTTCATATCAGTCTGAGATTGCTACGGTGTTCCCTCTGATAGAAAAAACTTGACTGTAAATCTCCAAAGATCCCTAACAAGTCCCCTCTCTCTGAGACAAGGACCATAAAACATGAAGGGAAGAAAAAGAGGAAAAGGAGGCGGGGAAGTAGGCCTTGGTGGGATAAAGGAGAGGAATTAAGGAGGCATTTTATGAGCGCTTTTAGATGCAGTTATCACCTTTGAAAGACGCCAGCTAACTTTTCTTTGACCTTGAGGATCTGTCTTTTTTTTCTGTATTTGCACTTTTAGGATTTTTCTTTAACACTAGAGAGATCATGGCAGACATTTTGTCTTTTTCACATTTGCAATATGTATGAATATGTTGAATTAAAAGTCGCAATGCTCTTGGCCCCTGACTTTTCAAAAAAGCAAAGAAAATTTGATCAAGTCTACCTAGACCAGGGATGTCCATACTATCACCCAGGTACATGTCTGATTGGCTTTGATGTAGCAAGTTTCTTTTGCTGTGTTGTTGTAGCGTTGCCCCCCTTCTTTTCATTACCGATTTACTTTCTCTTGGTCATATCCTCAGTAATCCTCAATTTTCACTTCTATGCAGATGACACCCAGCTATACCTATTCACTAAATCTAACTCAACCGCCCCTCCTCCCACTGTTAATGTTTACAGGAAATCAAACCCTGGTTTTCACACAACTGTCCTAAACTCAACAGTGACAAAACTGAAGTTCTACTAATAAGCACAAAATCCACCCTAGCCAAATCAGTTTTTCCCTCACAATTTATCATTCCTCAGTTTCTCCGGGCTTTCTTAGATTTGATGTGCTATTTTTGTAGCTTGACATTTCCACCGTTTTAGGTAGACACAGTAGGCAGTGCATTATGTGGCTGTTGTTCCTCGTCATTTGAAAGGCAACGAGTCTTGATGTTGGGCCAGGGATGAACATGCTCCTCTGAAGGAGACGCAGGTATTATACAGCTTCAGCCATTATCTCCAACTGTTAATAGTTAAGGGGGAGGGGTCACTCCTCTGTTTACTCTGTGATGCTGAGCATTTTACCTCAAGCTACTGTGAGAGCTCTGCTGAGTGTAAAAAATACTTAATGAAAATAAATAATAGACAAGTAAAAGTAGCGACCGGTGCATGCCCAATGTAACGGAGTAGAAGTATAGTATTTTAATCACAAATGTGACGGAGTAGAAGTATAGTATTTTAATCACAAATGTAACGGAGTAGAAGTATAGTATTTTAATCACAAATGTAATGGAGTAGAAGTATAGTATGTTAATCACAAATGTAATGGAGTAGAGGTATATTATTTTAATCACAAATGTGACTGAGTAGAAGTATAGTATTTTAATCACAAATGTAATGGAGTAGAAGTATAGTATTTTAATCACAAATGTAATGGAGTAGAAGTATAGTATGTTAATCACAAATGTAACGGAGTAGAAGTATAGTATTTTAATCACAAATGTAATGGAGTAGAAGTATAGTATGTTAATCACAAATGTAACGGAGTAGAAGTATAGTATTTAAATCAAAAATGTAACAGAGTAGAAGTATAGTATTTTAATCACAAATGTAATGGAGTAGAAGTATAGTATGTTAATCACAAATGTAACGGAGTAGAAGTATAGTATTTTAATCACAAATGTAATGGAGTAGAAGTATAGTATGTTAATCACAAATGTAACGGAGTAGAAGTATAGTATTTTAATCACAAATGTAATGGAGTAGAAGTATAGTATGTTAATCACAAATGTAACGGAGTAGAAGTATAGTATTTTAATCACAAATGTAATGGAGTAGAAGTATAGTATGTTAATCACAAATGTAATGGAGTAGAAGTATAGTATTTAAATCAAAAATGTAACGGAGTAGAAGTATAGTATTTTAATCACAAATGTAACAGAGTAGAAGTATAGTATTTAATCACAAATGTAATGGAGTAGAAGTATAGTATTTTAATCACAAATGTAACGGAGTAGAAGTATAGTATTTAAATCACAAATGTAACGGAGTAGAAGTATAGTATTTTAATCACAAATGTAACTGAGTAGAAGTATAGTATGTTAATCACAAATGTAACTGAGTAGAAGTATAGTATTTTAATCACAAATGTAATGGAGTAGAAGTATATTATTTTAATCACAAATGTAACGCAGTAGAAGTATAGTATTTTAATCATAAATGTAACGGAGTAGAAGTATAGTATTTTAATCACAAATGTAACTGAGTAGAAGTATAGTATTTTAATCACAAATGTAATGGAGTAGAAGTATATTATTTTAATCACAAATGTAACGGAGTAGAAGTATAGTATTTTAATCACAAATGTAACGGAGTAGAAGTATAGTATTTTAGTCACAAATGTAATGGAGTAGAAGTATAGTATTTTAATCACAAATGTAACGGAGTAGAAGTATAGTATTTTAATCACAAATGTAACTGAGTAGAAGTATAGTATTTTAATCACAAATGTAACGGAGTAGAAGTATAGTATTTTAATCACAAATGTAACGGAGTAGAAGTATAGTATTTTAATCACAAATGTAATGGAGTAGAAGTATAGTATGTTAATCACAAATGTAACGGAGTAGAAGTATAGTATTTTAATCACAAATGTAACGGAGTAGAAGTATAGTATTTTAATCACAAATGTAACGGAGTAGAAGTATAGTATTTTAATCACAAATGTAACTGAGTAGAAGTATAGTATTTTAATCACAAATGTAATGGAGTAGAAGTATAGTATGTTAATCACAAATGTAATGGAGTAGAAGTATAGTATTTAAATCAAAAATGTAACGGAGTAGAAGTATAGTATTTTAATCACAAATGTAACGGAGTAGAAGTATAGTATTTTAATCACAAATGTAACGGAGTAGAAGTATAGTATTTTAATCACAAATGTAACTGAGTAGAAGTATAGTATTTTAATCACAAATGTAATGGAGTAGAAGTATAGTATGTTAATCACAAATGTAATGGAGTAGAAGTATAGTATGTTAATCACAAATGTAACGGAGTAGAAGTATAGTATTTAAATCAAAAATGTAACGGAGTAGAAGTATAGTATTTAAATCAAAAATGTAACGGAGTGGAAGTATAGTATTTAAATCAAAAATGTAACTGAGTAGAAGTATAGTATTTTAATCACAAATGTAACGGAGTAGAAGTATAGTATTTTAATCACAAATGTTACGGAGTAGAAGTATAGTATTTTAATCACAAATGTAACGGAGTAGAAGTGTAATATTTTATTCACAAATGTAACGGAGTAGAAGTATAGTATTTTAATCACAAATGTAATGGAGTAGAAGTATAGTAATTTAATCACAAATGTAACGGAGTAGGAGTAAAAAGTACTCTGCTCAAAAACTACCCTCAGAAGTAGGATTTTTCAAAAAAACTACTCAAGGACATGTAATGGAGTAAATGTAAGGCATTACTCCCCACCTCTGGACACTGTAAAAAATCCAACTTCATTGATGCTGATTGAACCAATGTTGAATCGTTGCACTTTTGATACCCTACTTAGTTAATACAAGACATTATATTGAGTTTCTAGGTTACAAAAAAATATAAACCAAGTGAACATTGAGCCCCCAACATTTGCTGGGGGCTCAACTTACCTAGTTGGTGCAACTACTTTAGTTGATCCAACTGAATTATGTATTTCTATTAGAAAAATCTTCTGCCGAACTGAGCTAGAGTAATCTGATAGCTGGAGGGACCCGGTTTGATTTGGGGCTGAATTTGCAACATTGATGTAGAAAGAGATGAAACACTTGTTATTCCACGTGTTTTCATGTGGATCAGGGTTCACTTGTTTGGTCTTTGAACAGAGTTTAAATGAGCTTTCAGAAAACTCCAAACGAACCGAGGTTCATTTAAGTGGACCAAACAGCTCTGCTGTCAAAGCAATAACCTAAAATGCATTATCATTTTATTATAAATGTACCCGGTTGAAGCTTTGATGTAGTGTGCAGTGTTTTCACATGTTTACAGCAACCATATTCCAACATATCTAGTGTGTTAAGACACAAATTTTGGATTTCACTTGACAGGGTCTTTAATGATAGTTGGATGTTATCAGTTAACCATAAGAGGGAATCAAAATTGAATTTTTCACCATCAAATCAAATTCAAACAGTTGCTGCTGTCTTGTTCAGAGACTGTTAGATGAATTATCTGTAGCAAATACTGGCATTTTATATGGAATAATTATAGTTTGTTGTATGTGATGACAATCTTGAAAAATGTCTAAATGACCTTGTTAAAATGTCAATTTTTAGATAATACCATTTTTAAAGGTATCCCAACACAATAAATGTACTTCTGTGTTAGGAGTCTGTAATCTATCAGTCAAAATGACCTCTTTCTGGTAGGTTTGGATTCTGGCATTTCTTCTTTTGCTTTTCATTGTACTCACATCTGCAGGGAGGGACAATAATTAAAGGCAGATATCTGTTTTTAAATGCATGTTTTGCCTCCAGATCAGAAGGAGCGATGTTAGGCAAAAGTCAGCTTTGTATCTCCTACTGTGCCGCTGCAAAAAGTTTCTAGACTACATTGTCTAATGAAGCAATAGATCTGGTTATTACTGCCATTATTAGCAGAGCCACTTATCATACGAGAGGTGTGGAGAGAAATACCCGAGGCAAATGGGAATAATTAGCTTTCACTTAGTGGCAGCCTTTTTCTTTCCCTAGGAGAGGAGACACTGAAGAATTGTGTTTGAGGGTTTTTTTTTTCTTTCACATTATTATAAAACAAGAAATATTAAGATTTAGCTCTTCAAACTCGGTCCACTTTCCTTCAAAAGCTTTCAAAGTCGTTTTGAAGGATACCCTAGAAAAACATGAAACTCCTTATAGACCCTGGCACCTGTTCTTCTCTTCCAAGCTGGAGGGGGGGAAAAGTCTATGCAAAATACAATACAGAGCTGTCTCCTCGCTGACCTGCTTCTCACAAGGACTTAATGAAGTAGGGCCGGCGGAGGTGTCCCACTGAACTGGGCATGGCAGCTCCAAACTGATGAAAGGAAATCGTTTCTGTCAGGGAAAAAAATCTCCACAGCCCAATTACTGTATGGAGTGTGGCACATTTTACATTTTAAAAGGCCACCGTTGCCTCCGATAGGTAGAGCAGGTAATGGAGGTTGAGGGATGGCTTAGATACAGAATATACATTAAGCTATTCAGTAAACATTGCATTCTGTTGCTCCTCTCTATCTGCCTCTGACACACACAGAGACGCAGACAAACTGGAGTCTCCTGATGGGTTGTTGACAAGAAAAAGAGAACAGTCACATCCAGACACGGGCAGCTGAATGTATATTCTGAAATTTGCACTTTTCTCATTATAAAACTGTGTCACCTGAATGAGCAAACACCTGCCAAGGCTCTATACTCATACATGCCGTCTCCAGGTAGATGAAGGGACAGGGGGGAGGAGGAGGAAATGAAGGGGTAGAGGCTGACGGAGGAGAGTAAAGGGCAAGAGGAGGAATAGAAAAAGGAAATAAAGGGGTGAATTGATAGGTGCAAACATGATAAGCTTAGATAGAGTGAATTTAGAGTCATGGCTGTTTGTTTATGCCTAAACTCTGTGTGCCTTTACAAAAAACACATTGTAAATGTGTGAATGTAATTACCTCTCGTATATGCAAACATGTACACTAGCTACAGCATGTTTACCCACCGACTGCTTTAATAAAGAGACACTGTGGAGCTGTGGAAGAAAAAGCAGGTACATATGAAGCTAATTCAGATCAAGCGTTGAAAGAAAGCTGATGGATAAATTGTAAAAAAGCTGCAGTACCTTGAGTGTCCACATGAGGCAGGGTCCAAAAGTCTAGGAACCCTATAAGGTCCCATGTTAAAATGGAATTTTTATAGCAGAAATAAACATGTTTATAGAGCAAACAGCTATCCTTAGTACTTCCTGTCTTTGAGGTCCACTTAACAAATGCACATATACTATATACAGTTTATAGCAACAATGGCTCAATCCTGATACAGTCATTTACCCTGCCTCTTGCTACTACCCCTATGTATTGTGCTTTTCTTCTATATTTTTTAAAGTTAAGAAAAATTTTATATACAGAATAAACTGTATGCAAAACAAATTATATCAAACAAGTTAAAAAAAAAAAAATAATAATAATAGAGAACAAGAATGTGTAGGTGTGTGAAGTTTTGTATGCTAGCAATGTAGCCTGTATCCTGACTTCCCCATGGTCTGCCTTTATAGCTTTTATTTTTGCATAAGTGTAACTTTATAAAATACTTAATTAAGATCAAGTAGCCATTGAGTATAAGCTTTGCCTTTCGACCACATTTAGACCAACACCTTTTGTACTCTGACTTCTCATTTCTGACTCTATAAGTTATCTTCAGCTGTTGGTGATTGGTGCTGCTGCAGTGTTTTACCTTCTTTACTGCACAGCTTGCATGACTCATGCCTGTCTTTCTGGTAATTCATAAAACCTGTCTGTTTGCTTTTAGTCTTGCTGGCAGTAGACACTATGATCCACATTGCTGACATATGTGTCACCTGTAACTTGTTATGTTGTGAGTACTGCGGCGTGTGTGGCATCATGCAGCTCCATGACTGCTGCCATCTGCTGGCCTTTTTTGTTAATTGCTTCATGGGGGGTGTATATTTTTGAACAGCTGTCACAGGTGCATGTGGCAATATATCACCATATTGATTTTTAGAACAGGCCCAGTCTGTTTACATGAAAGCAATCAACAACTACTGATGATGTATCAGGGACTTGAGAGGTCAACTCATTTTGTAAGGGAAGATTTTACCGCTACCCCCTGTACCTGTTGTGAGGGGCAAGACGGGGCTTAAAACAGACAGGTAGTGGTCAAAATTTGAAATTTAAAGAAACATGAAAAAGATTTGTGAGGCAGTAGTGTTTTAAAATTCTGAGAAAACAAACGTCAGACTTCTGGTTGAGTGGTAAGAATCTTTATGAAGAATTTATTCATAGAATTTGTAAGAAAAAGTTGGATCACAAAAAAAAAGTAAAAAAATTCAATGGCCTTCATCATCGTCCTTAGAAATGGGACTGAGCCTGTATCATATAGCCACAGTTAGTAAAGTAGTAAAAGGCCATTTTTTCTAAATCAAATTCATCGACTGGAGAGTTGAATTTTAATTTGTTAAAATTTGCTTCTGAGGCCCAATGTTACCCATGCGGTCGTTCTTGATTGTGCCACTTGTCTGAGCCAGACACCCCAGAAGAATCTCTCAGTTTTTCCCAGTCCTGTTCGTCATGACAAATGGTGTTGGTGAACTTCTTTTAAAAAGAAATGAGTCAAGCCAAAATGCTGAGAAAGCAGAACTTCTGGGTCTGAATCAATCCTAATTCAAAAGAATAAAGAGAGATGATGAGAGTGTCCTTTAGCCAACTGAAAAATCAATCTGGTCTCGTAGATAACACAAAAGTGAAAGACACAATGTACTATTGAACAAGGTGAAAGTAAACATGCTGCTGCCGTATGTTAAACCTTGGACGCCACACAACAGCACAATAAAAGACTAGACAGCTTTAAAAAATAAATAAATAAATACATGAATAAAAAAGCTCCAATATGAGACCTCTTGTGTTACCTGATTCAAAGGGAATCAAAAAGTGTTAGCTGCAAGTTTTAAAACATTTTTTGCAATGAAAAGAGGTCTGGCTTTACTTATTAGATTAAAAAAATCTGCAAGTTAAGACCTCTACGCTTTGTTTGTAGTTTTTCTTTCACTTATTTGGCTCACCTGTGTGTGATAAAAACGGAGACAAAAGAAAGTGTGGGTACGAAGAGGCTGCTGTTATTCCTGTAGTTTGGATTCTTAGTCTGACACAAAAAGGAGGAGAAGATGCCATCTATTGAAGATAGTGTTGTCCATGCTGTAAAGGTTTGTGCTCTTTGGTGTCTGCTATGGTTTAAAATTTCACTTAGAATTAGATTTAAGTTTATTAAATGTTTGTTGCATTAGTATGTGCCTTCATCCAATGGTCCATACAAGAAATATATCAAAAAAATAGGTAAATGATACAGTACATAGATCAAAATAGACACATTTACAACAATTGATATAGAAATAATGGAATATAGCGTTTCATTTTATGAAGACATTTTTGCCTATTTTCTGGAGATCTTGACTTATCATGCTATCACAGGATAACAACACTGGTTCTCTGTCAGTATTAGGCAGTAATTAGGGTTTTCATTATGAAGATCCAGGCACAGACCTTGCAAGGACTCTGTTGAAACTGAAGGAACTCTTGTTTTTATTATTATTCCAGAAAATGGATTGCTAAATTGGAGGCCTTAACATGATTCAAAACTCACCGAATTTCACAGATGCTTCAATCCTTGTAAAAAAATGTGTATTGTAGTGCTTTGGTGCTTGTCCAAAGCATGGCCCCACAGGGGCCTGAAATGTCCTTTTATCAGGGCCCTTAAACATAGTTTCAGCTACATGCACATCTGTATTATTTTGAGATGTACACAAAACCTGTATACTGCCTTTTATAAATATGTACAGGATCATGAGATCAGGAAGGGTAAAGGTCAAATTTGCCATTTTCCCAACATTTTACAGGTTGCTTATTTCATCAAACTAGTCTGAGAAATTTCATCTTTTGGACTCCAGAATGTGTTTTCTTATTCCTGACAAGTTGAAGGTCTAAAGTTAAAAGCTTGAGTTGTCACCATAGAGTTGGGCAGCAATCTGGCCCCAATGTTTGAATCATGGCAAGCAATTTCATATCTCACCAGTTTCACAGGAAGTTGGTTTAGCTCTCACATGAAACATCTGATTTGCTTCAAATCTCACATACATGATCAAGGTCTGCCCCTCTGCACATTCAAACAATAGTTTCCCGTTTTTGCTTTAGCGCCACCTATTGTAAGATGCCAGTAACACCCCTAAAATAAAATGTCTTCTTTGAATTTTATGTAGCCTTCCCACCGCTCTATAAAAGATGTGAAATACTACCCTACTAGAACGATGGGGAGGTTGGGTTCGGTTTTGGTTAAAGGTAGCTACCCGAAGGTTTACCTGTTGCAGCTTAAAGCACTCATATACAACCCACATGAAATAAACTTTAAACCCACAATGTGTTCTTGATTCATTATACTAAAATAAACTGACCCCAGACAATGTTTTTATAGCAGAAAAAAATAATAAAGTTTACTTAAAGACTTTGCAAAGTACAAAATATGACACTGTTAAGATTTGTAAACAGCAGAAAATACTTCCTGATAGTTTCTGTAACCTGAATCTCTTCTTTTAAGTGTCTGTATCGTTATAAGTACTCTTTTAAGCCACTTTTAGATCAGAATGAACACTAATAAAACAAAACACCTCTCTTAACTACCCTCAAGAAATATATCAAAACACTTTAACTCTCACAGGTTAAATCCTAACTGTCCCTAACTTTTAATAACCACTTAAATGAATTACTATATTCTCTTACATATATGGGCCCCACACACACACATTCATTCACACTTAAAGAAAAAAACATTGCAGGCCTGTGATGCTCGGATGCGTTGCAGCCGATTGGACTCCTCCGTTTTCCATAACAGAAGAAAAACGTCACATACCCTCAACTCCAGGATTCTCCTCCTTGTGCAGCAGAAGTTCAAAGAAACCAACTCGCTGATAGCGGGAACGATCCTCTCCTCGTGGCAGAAGAGCGGCAGGTAACACGCAGCAGAGTTGATGCAGTCTCCTCCTCTCAGGCAGAAACACGCAGGTAAGCTCACCGCTGCAGCTGATGCAGTCCTCTCGTCACGGAGCAGGTCTCCGGCCCCGTGGGAAACTTACAGTTCACAGAAGCAGTCCTGATGGAAACAACACACAGAAACAGCGTGCAACTCCATCGGAAAGTCCTCTACATCCCTCCTGGTTAGCAGCTCTGTTGGCAGACCTCAAGCTCGGTTCTAGTTAAAGTCTCTTAAGCACACACACAAACTACAGCCTCACTAACTTCAGATTAGATGAGGAATGCGCGTTAGCATCTTCTTCATAAAGGTGCTTCAAGTTTCTCAAGCACAAAATAAAGCTACAAAACATGCTAACACAGCTAACAAAGAACATGTGCCCGCTTCTCTCTCGTCTCCTCCCTCCCTCTCACTCATCACAGCTAGACTTGAACTGACCATCTCTACTGACCAACCATAAAACGAAACAAAATTACGTGTCCACTCTCGCAACACTTTTTGTTACTTTACATCTTTTCACAAAAATACTTAAAATACATTTGTTTTATATTTTTTTCTCTTTTTACTTTCTGTTAATGACTTTTATTCACTTTTCCTTTCTTTTCTCTCCTTTTTTTCCTGTGGTATTTCTGTTATTTAGACATCCCATTAATTTAAACATAACATGCATGTAAACATTAAATCTTTTAACCCCTTATTTACCACGGGGCTACATTTACATCATAAAAAATATCAGTCTTGGCTCAATCAGTTCTACATATACAATGCAATATACCAATGCTTAAATGACAGACCTGAGAGGATCTACATGATCTTACCACTGTGCTGCAGCACACTGAAGGGGTAGCTAACATTGGGGTGCTAGACCTACACACCCACAGTTGTAACACACCCCAAAATGCTCTGTGGTGTGAGGGCCCTTCAGTATAAGTGTAGTTATTACTTTTAGGTGTCAAGAAATCAACTACTATCATAGGCCCCATTATTTTCTTGATTTTCTTGATATGACAGCATTAAAAGGACAGGGTGTTGAGAAACCAACCAAAAAAGACTAAATTTTTCAAGAAAATACTGTATAATACAATGTCGGGGTGCGTGTCCTCGAGGGCTTCCATAGCAATAGGCGTATCAGTTCATAAATTAAATGTAACACTGAGGGAAGCCTTGGTTTCTTTCTCTGTTTCTTTACATCTGTAGAGGTGCAGAATTAGGCTAAATGGGTAGAAATGAAGGTTGTACGTTAAGTAGTTATTATGGGATAACAATTTACCTCTCTTTGATGTCGTCTGCGATGCCATCCTGCATGAATACATTCAGGGCTGTTGGCACTAATGGTCTCTAATGGAGGGTAAGCAGCTGCAGCAAAGGATGCATTCCTCTCCTCTGCTGCCTCTGTCAATATTCATCCTTTTCACTGGTTACAGAATGAGACACAGGCATTAAAAAGTGTGGAAAAGACAAAAGACTTAGTGTCTTAAAAATATGCCGGATTGACTCCATATGGGGTGCAGTGTGAGGTTGTTTTTCACACCTTTATTTTAGAGTATTAAAGGCTTTAAGGTTACTCAACATCAAGCAGCTCAAAGTTCTATATTTGCTAAATCTATTAAATGTGTTGATTGAAAAATACCTCTCCTCGTTTAAAATAATCATATTTATTTGAATTTATATGTCCAACTTAAATTAAATCAGACAAATAAGATATAAAAAAAAACTTGATATTTCCAGCAGTGATATCATGATTTCATGGCTTTCTACAATACCTTTCATGTTTCTAAATCCAGCCCTCCAGGGGGATCAGGATGATCCTGCTTTCTGGCATCCAGACCCAAACTCTCCTGATCCCCGCCTGTAACCACTGGAAAAAAAATGCAGACTAACACTTTTAGTGTGATTGGATTACAAGATTATAATCTAAATGATCACTAGATACAATAAATCCAGAGTATGGAAAGGCCACATTATGGCTGTGTCATGCAGGTTATGACTGAGAGGTCCTTTGTTGGATGATTTTTGGGCTTTGTTTGGAGCTGAAGATTGACATGTGGAGAGAGGAAGTATGGGATGACATGCTGAAAATAACACAAAGATCAGGAGTTGAAAAGTGAGCAATACCAGTGGCACATCACATACTGATGCCTCTTTATGAGCTACAGAAGCAAACAAGATAATCATCAACAAGACTGTTTTTAATCAGGATTTTTAATGTCTGCAACCACTGCCAGGGGGTCGGTGTTATACAGTGATTATCAACATGCTGCAGAAACAGGCTTTTGTTATAACATTCTGATTAAAACACTTTTTACAAATGCATTGGTAAAAGTAAGAAAAGTAAATAAGAGCTATCACTTTCCACAGGGGGTGCCAAAATGGAGACAAATCACAGGAGCTTTAAATAACATCCTTCAAAGCCCGATCCCACCTGAACCTAAGCACATTTTCTCCAAGCCCATAACAATTATGGGCCAGAGCATAAATCCAATTCTTTAATATGGAAAATAAAGTGTTAAACTCCAATTCTAAGCTGTTTGAATGTCAAAGATGTGGATATCTTAAAGACAGCAACATGGAATGTGCAAACATGCAAAGCTTCTTGGAGAGCATAGGTCAGATGGCTACAGTTTGGACTGCTCTTCACTCCATTGCTAAACTAAGTTTGCATAGGAACAGATGATGAGATGAAGAATCTGCTTCTTTCTCTCCTCCTTTGCATTATTGTACACTGTTCCCGCTGACTGTGTGCTTGCAGAGTGTATCAAGTTAGCAGCGCCACTTTTTAACAGCTTTTCCCCATCAATTTGTCAAATAATGAGTTTAAAGAAAACAGTTATGTAATGTCTTGTAAATAAACCAATTGGGGTGTCTTTTTAAAAAGTCTTTTTAATTCAAGAAACATGATCAGCAGTACTAGTTATAGTTTGTGCTGTCCTAAAGTAATTACAAAAAATGTCAAAACCTCAAATATCAAGGGTAAATGTAAATGTATTTATGCAGCTACGTATATTTGACATGGCTTCCCTGGCCCCTCTCCAGCCCAACGCTGCCAAAGACGGGGGGCAGAGATCCTGGTCTAAACCTGGGTTCTGGGCTACTGGCCATGCCGGGCTGGTCTCAGGCTAACCTCTACTTCAGCTAAGTCATGCTACAGTTTGCCTTCTCATTACAAATCCAGTGCTAAACCATGCTCAAATTCTCCAAAAAGTCTTCATATTATAAGAACTCTTTAAAGCAGTGGTTCCCAAACAGGGGAGGACATCAGGAGTTGCCTTCCAAAATTCAAAGAAAATTTCAAAATAATTTCAATTAGTACATTTTATATATTACCGTGAAAATAAATACAGGACACAAGCTAATGAAAAACAACAGATTTGAAAGCTTTTGAAACTATTAGTATTGGTTAAATAAAAGGCAGTGCTCTTTAATGAAGGGCATGAACAAATCAAGAAGAAATATCAAGACACCAAGGCATTTTTCAGAGAAAAATAAAAACCTTGATTAAACCGGCCTGTGTGAACGAAAACTGAAATGTAAGTTTGCATATGACAGTAATGAATTAGAGCCTTGGTTCTCAGCTGGTGGGATGAAACCCAAAAGTGGGTGGTAAAGTCATTTTCAATGGGTTGCAGATGTGTTTCTGGAATAGAATATGTGGCAAAAAGTCTATTGTGTGCTTTTATTGTGAAAGACTGTCTCTGTCTCTTTGTTTTGCTACATCTTCGGTTCCATCTCAACTTTTTTTTTGACTAAAAACACCTAGTTATGATTGGAACATTTCAGAAATTTGGGTTGCAGTTGGTTTAAAGGGAGGTGATGGTGGATCCTGACGCTAGGATAGCTGGAAGCAGCTGATTCAGAGGACTGCTGCTTTTTAAAGACAGACATCTGTCTGTTGATAACAGAGATTGCTTGTATTCTGCTTTGAGCATTTCTTAAAAATCTATTCAACAAAGCTTCATTAGCATGGAAAACATCAGTTTGCATTGCCAAAGCAGCAGCAGTCATCTCGCTGGTGCCGGTCACAACAGCTCACACAATGTGGTGCATTATTTACAACTCTCGCACTTCACCCAGCAGATATGGGATCTTCTGTTTGTTGTTCAAAGTGGTGAATTCTTTTTGTTTGGTGGTGAAAAGTGGATATAACTTGACTCTAATGTCATTGTGCAAGGACAGGTGGTTAGAAAGCTCTGTTTCCACCTTCTGTTGGCTGTAGTGGGTGCGCAGTCCTTTTTAGGAATTCAGATTTGTCTGAGGTGTCCTCTCTCTGTGATGACATTGTGTTCACTGAGTCTCTTCATAGTCAAGCATTTTCCTTCCTAAATATTCTGCAACTGCATTTGTCCCTTAATAGGGACAAATAGCGTTCCAGTTTGTGTTGTTTTTTGGTCGATTCTTGCCATATACTACTATATAAAATAATATTGTGTCTTTTAGGATGTTGTTTTTTCTATTGTTTGTTGGGCAAGAACTTGTAATTAGTGTGCAACATTGTAATAAACATTTCATTCTTAACCATCTCCAGGAACAGCAGAGGTCCCCTGTCTTTGGCACAGTTACTTTAGGGGTCATGGGCTGAAAAAGTTTAGGAAGCAGTGTTTTAAAGAACAGAGTTAAGTTGCATTGCCAGTGGGGAAAAAAAAGCTTGCAACAGTGAATATTTATCCAACATTTGCCTTCTCCTACTTCCTTGCCCAAAGCAAATATGAAGTCACCAGTAAGAAGAAGCCTTTTAAACTTGCATTTACAGGTTATTGGAGCTGCCTGAGTCGACAGAATGGGGTCTGCGGAAGTAGAAATAAGAAGAAGAAGCTGTGAGACTGAGAAAGAAAGAAAGACGGGGAGATATGCAGAGGCAAATAGAAGCGATTCTGTGCCTCCAATCAGTGCAAATAATCTACTCTTTGTCTGGGCTTATTCTTTGATGAGACACTGTGTACACATACACACTGCATGAACTATCTCTGCAGGACAGGTCCAACCATTAACTGAACTGGCAGTGCGTGAATCTAATTCGGTGGTCTTGCATCGCACATAGAAACAGAAACAGGAATGCTCTGTGACTACAGCAAAGTCTAAAGATATGTCATGTGCTCATATCAACGTGTCACGCCTGCTCAGGCTCCGTACACAGCATGTGGAGATAACTGGTGTTTGGAGGGATGGAGAAGGTACAGAACAAATGCAGTAATAAATGAGAGAGAGCAGCTGTCGTTTAGCCAAACTGATTACAACCACGCTGCACATGACTATAGGTGTTTAGTCTGAAAGATATCTGTCCCTCATGCAGCACACGCAGTGACATGAGATAATGGGAGAACTCGCTGATATTTCTGTATGTTTCTCAGTTATGTGATCATTACAGCAATGCACAGAATGTGTGAAAATAATGCAGCTTATGTGCCTAACACCTCCTTTCACAGTCACCTCAAGGTCCGGACACTCAGCAGTCACTGACAAATTAAAGCAGTTAGTGGGTAAAAACACAGCTGATACTGAAGCAGTTGGAAGGATGTCAATTCATCAAATTGGATGAAAACATGTTACATTTGTGTTGATGTTAAAGGTGTTACAACAGTGATTATGCTTAAACCTGAAAATGGGATGAAGTAAAATCCTGGAAGTGGTAGATTCCTGTTACCAACAACTGCAGATTAATAAATGCATACAGATAACTCATGAACTGAAAAGCAAGGTTGTGACAATTTGGGATATTTCAGCAGTTTTGTATTTAATTAATCACATCATATTTATTTAAATATGATGGCTTCACTCAGAAACGCAGTGGCTGAACTTTAAATAAACGTCAGTAGGGGAAGGCAATGTACTAGACACAAATGTGAACACAGCAAAGCAGACAATTAGACAACAAATGCAGCTTTCATTGAATGCACATGAAATGTTTCCTACAGCCAGTTCTGCCTAGATCAAAGTCATTTACTTGGAATTGCGGAACAGAGGTCAGTGCATTAATTCACGGTTCCAGCAAGTCTTGTGAAAGGACAACTGGTCTGTTGCTTGGGGGGGGGGGGTCACACTGGCTTTTATTACCTGTGGACCCCCATCAGAGTTGCCTCAGATCCCTTCCTATCAGAGAGGAGAATGTGTCCTGCTGCAAGAGCTCCTGGGAGAATGAGGCCTTCTCATAAGTTTCCCTGTAAAACTACTCCGACTCAAGCTTCAGAACAGCCACGTAGGCCGGGTCTTTGTTCATGAAATCCACCCCATGACTGATCACCAACAACAGAATGAAAAACAACACAAATAATGAATAGTCAACACATAGTCATAGTCAGCACCTTTTGACTGTTTTTATTGATTTAAATTTTGTAAAAATCCACTGACAGATGTCAACAGTGACCAATAGCACTGATTTATTAAAAAAAATAAGTAAATAATGAAAAATGGTAGGGATAGGGATCCAAACCTGGGTCCATAAGAACCCGGTTCTGTGTTTTTGAAATATCTGAAAATCAATAATGTTCTAGCTTATCAACACTCCTATCGAGTCTCACAGGCTCTATGACGTAACGTTATTTTAAGATATAACTGGTGTAAAAATCACATCTGTTCTTGCAAGGGGAACATAAACTAAAAGCACATCAGTATTGTGCATCACATTAAACCAGAGCGTGGTACCTTCAACTGTCAGCTTGAAGAAAAAGACTCCATGCAATCAGATCCGCCTGCGCTGGGAGTAACGTGCACTCATCTGCTTCAGGGCAGCCTTCTTCTTCAGCTGCTCAGATAAATGCTGAGAAGTTCTCCAAAACTTTGTAGCAAGTCCTGTTTGTTAAAAATATTAATCCAGTGTAGAAATCTTTGATGGAATCGGCAAAATTAGCGTTAATTAGCAAACTTAACGAGCTGAAAGACGGAAAATATGATGTGTTCAGGTAGCCTAAGTAAATTGTATTCTATATTCTGTATTCTATATGTTATGATATGTTCAAATGTCACATAAAAATGGGAACATTTCATTTTTGACGAGAAATGTTAATAAATACAGTTGTGCATATGAAGAATGTGTTTATATTTGAGAGATGTAAAACAGATGTGATAGACTGATTCATAGCTTTCTAAGTCAAGCACTACTCATCTAAGACCACTTGTACTTTTAATATTGCCCTTATTTTGTCTTAACACCAAACTATAGAAAGTATAGATAGTGGTATCGATAAGGACTTGGATCAATAAGGAGAATTGATAAGAGTATCAATTTCAGTAAAAATTAACGATCCCCATCCCAAATGGAGATACAAGGTTTTGGCCCAATGACAGCGATATGTCTTGAAGTGATATTGTGGTCTAGTTGACTTAAATAGATCCTTTAACATTCTTTTTACTCGCTTTTAGCATAAATGGAGATCGGTCTTACGTTCCTCTTTATTAGAGCTGCCCCTGCATGTTACCCCCAACATTGCTTAGGACCCATCACTACCACTGTAATGACAGATCATGATCCAAAAGTCTGAAAAGTTTACACCACTTAAATTTCTGTAATGGAAATATTATAGACTGGACCCTAGATCGAACAAATATGATTGAAAGAAGAGAGAGCATAAAAACTAGTATTTAAAGTGTTTACAAAAGCAATGAGAGGACATGCATGCATACACATTATTTCACTGTTTTTTCTGTGAAAATGTATTAACTGGTGTCATTCTTGGTGTTTCTTTTTTAACTCATTTGGATATAGAAACAGAGTGAAGTATGGATGTATGCCCACTTATTGTATATCATGGACTCTGCCTATCCACCAAACACTACTGGGTACCAACCCATCTGTTTAGGGACGCTGCTTTCTGAGGGGAATTGGGAAAACACATAAAAAACATAGTTTTACAATTTAAACATTTGGAAAAACATGTAACAGATTTGTACTATTTATCAAAAGGTGTTTCATCAATAAAGAATATGAATTTACTATGCTTTAAACTGCCAGTTAAATGAATCTTTAAGTATTTTTGCCCTTTTTAGTTGTAACAAAATGTTCAAAAACAAAACTTATTCACTAATTGTCTGTTTCTATAATTTATTGCCTTAGAGCAATATGTTTACTATTTCAGTATCACAGAAGCTTATTTTTATCCATGGAGGTTATACTACATATGCTTTTTTGCCTACTAGTATTATAAAGTGTTGCATTAGCTGTTGGGAAAATGGCAGGCTAGGATATAAAACAAAGGAAAATGTCTTGTGGATGCTGAAGCAGTGTTTGAGGAGGACAGATACCTCAGGTATCGTTTCTTACTGTTCAGCCAGCCACTCTTTAAAGTGCTCTACAAACAGACTGTCTAATGGCCTTCACTCTTCAGATCTCTGCAGAGAGGTTACAAAAGCAGGGAGCTTTATTTTTATATCTATGATTTCTCACAAATAAGGTAAGAGTATTCTTTCATGTGGCCTCACATGAAAGAAAATATAAACACCTGCACACCTATAATCATGCTTTTTTTTTTTACTGTCCAAGCGCAGAGACACACAACGACCACACACAGACTGCACTTTGAACAAAAGTGTGCTCCCAGACACTTTGATGGAGAGTGAAAGCAAAGTATTCTTGGCTGCTCATATTAAATAAGGCTTGTAGAAAGTAGTTGTACTTACAAAAGGAAGAGTTGAACAAAATTGCTGAGCAGCCAAGGCCACCCAGAAAGAATGAATTAAATATTTGCACAATAACAATCTGCAAGGTCTTCTTGTAATGTACGAAAAGTATTTTGTGCTCCTTTGTTTTCTATTTCACTACATTCCCCTTGGGCATGACGGGCGTGAATTCAGACAATCCCAAGGTCCTTACTCTGAGCTCTTAGTGCGTGCCTGCACTGTATCACAGATATGAAGTGTAGTCCACTTTAAAGACAATGAAGGATCTTTCAACAAGCCATGCAATTTCAGCAGATCCATTTAAAACCTCACATCTTGCCAAATTCTCATTAGGCCCCTCTTTCAAAGCCTCTTATTGCTGTATTGATTTCCATTTCAGTTATGTCTTTTGGAAGATTACATTTTCATATAAGTAAAATGTCTACAAGGTTTTCACAGGAGAAGTCTGGGAGAGTGTGGTTACTGACCAGACGCACTAATGGATTCACTCAGCACAAAGTTAAGTTTGAGCGACAAACTTTGGCACAGTTTTCCTTTTTATCATTCTAATTCAATCATACAAACATCATTTACCCTGCACCTACTAGTCTGGCTACCAGTGCTGATATCTGGAGTTTCCCATTTTAAATTACTCAAATTGTACTCATATATTTTTTTGAATATGCCATAAGTTGATTTTTTTTATTTCTCATTATCGTGCTCTTTGTCGTGCTTGGCTCAGTCTGAATACACCCCTTGCCCTGCCACTAAGCTCCACCCCTTCAGAGTCTCTTTTAGGAGTAGGAGCTAACGTTAACGTAATTCTCATGGAAAGGTAAATGGTCAGCTTAAGTCTTGCAAGATTAGAGAAGCTGAGCAAGAGCGTGTAAGACAAGCGATGATAACAAACAGCAGAGCCTCAGAAAACTAATTGTATAACATTAGAGTCGGTGCCAGGCCTGTCCATAGACTTGGCTGGGCCCCTAAAAAACACACAGAGTGGGCCCTCCCCAGTTGTGATTTATTGATGCTATCAGTGCATGTGTGTTGGCTCAGTAGCCCTAGTGCTGTGTCCTTGCTAACAGTTACTTCATTTTGGACCCATTATTTTCTGTTTTTTTTCTCTTATAACCCTTTTTTTCACCTTTAGCCCTTCTTTGCCACTTCCAGCCCATTTTTGCCACTTTAACCCTCTGAGGTCTAAGGATATTTCCTAAATTATTACATCATTTTTTTACTCACCTTTTAAAGGTACTTGCCAATAAATATGAAAGTGATTTGTTTCAAACTTTTCAGGACATTTTTAGCTTTATGCATACTGAGGCCCATTTTTGTCCTAGAGCAAAGTTTCCCAACTACTTTTCCTTGGAGCCCCCCTATATGTACCTAAAAGCAGTGCCCCCACCCCCACGACCCAAGAGAAAAGAAAAAGTGACACACTGCTGCCAAAAATCAACATATTTTTAATTTTTTTTTTTTTTACTGATAAACCACAAAAAAAAGTCCTGTGTTTATGTTTCTTATCAAAAGACCTTTGTATAAACTACCTAATAACTGTTTATCATGTTTTTAGTCAATATTTGCAAATCTAATTTTGGCAGACTCAGACTAGACAAAGCCCACCCACCAAGATATTTGGTGCCCCTCCCTGGGGGCCCCAGACCCCAGATTGGGAACCAGTGTCCTAGAAGACTGTATAAAGAGCTATTTCTGCCAAAGTGCTAAATTTGAAATCAGATTTTTGAAAACGTCTAAATCTCTTGTGAAAACACACCTTCACTCATGTAGACAAATTGTTTTGGGGCTTGGAACAGGTTTACCAGAATCTTACCTTCACAAAAGTAGTGGAATATATGAACGAAATAATCAAACGTTTCACCATCATCCATGATCAACAGGTCTAATTCTCTCCTCTCACTCCTGTCTCTCGCCTTACCTCTCCTGTAAAAACTGTGATAGGGAGGGTCTTATGGATTCCAGAGTTTCAATTGGTTGGCAAAAGAAGGATTTGACCAATTATGTATGCGCAAGTTGACAGACAAAGGATTCATCCAATGCACAGTGAGAGGTGCCGACATGTCCCAGTTGCTCTCTTACTGGCACTTCATGGAAGTGTTTGAACCACATTTTTAAGATGTAAAAGGACAGAGATATTAATAAAAACAAAGCGAATAAACCCCCCCAGTGGGCACCAAGCTCAGACAGTTAAATCCAATTTGCCACTATTTTTTGCAATTTCTTCCAATTTTTGTTTCTTTAACCAATTTTGACACTTTTATCCCATTTTTACTTCTCATAACACATTTTTGCCACTCTTTAACCCCTTTTCACCACTTTTTTGTACCATTTCTTGCCAATTGTTGAATGTAATTCAATTATTGCAATTATTGAATTACTTTTCCCCTCAAGTCATCTCAGTTTTCTACTTTATTTTCTGGCATCCTTATGTCTGTGCACGTCAGCTGTGAAGTCTGTCAATACTTTTTAAGGTTTAATAAGTTTGCTTTAAGGAAAGGAGATTTCATTTAGAAAAATGCATTATTTTACAGCAGCATGGATAGATCAAATTCATTTTTTTGCTTTGATAAGAGAGGTCATCATTAAGGTTAAAAAATAAAATATGGTTATCACAGATAAACTTTACAATGGATCATGATTTTCTTGACCTCCATGGGCCCCCAGAAATCCCTCCTTTTATCCCCCTCTATGGGTGGTCCTGGTTGGTGCATTGACTAATAGGTGTTAGATTTAAGACCTGACAGCAGGTTCATAGTGATCAAATCTGCATAACAGCAGCTGTGGAAAAAGTGTCACTTTTTTATGCCCCTTCCATTCTAGGTGTAAATTTGTGGATGCACTTGAGTGCAGGTGTGCGTATCTTCAGGTTGGGTTATGGATTTAGATTTTTTCTTGTTCTGCATGCTATTTTCTAAAGTATGTCATTAAAAATCTCTCTCTTTGCAAAACAGCTTCTTTCTTTCTTGTGCGAGTTTTTGACTATCAGTGCAAAGTGTTACCAAAAAGCATGAAAATTATGGCTTTCAAAGTTAATTAAAAGTTAAGGTCAGTACATTTTTAACTAAATGAATGGGGAGGACGGGTGAAAGGGTAAAGATATTATTTTTACACTGTATCAAGTGTTATATTTGTGCTACTGATCATATGTGATGTTTGTATGTTTTAACTCTCTTTCTCTCTCTGTCTCTCTGTGCAGCTTTAAGGGACAACAGGATCGAGCTGGTGCGTGCATCGTGGTCGGAGCTGACCATCAGTATCAGTGATGTCACACTGTCTGATGAAGGCATGTACACATGTTCCCTCTTCACCATGCCAGTCAGAACAGCCAAAGCCTACCTGACTGTCCTGGGTAAGTGCACTGTGTTCATCCTAAATGTAAGGAATGTTATTTACTCTTATGGTCTTTCCTCAACCAGGATGACTAGATTAAACATCCTGGTTGGGACACTGGTGGCCTAGCAGTCAATGTGTACAGAGAGAGTAAGGCCCAGCTTCAAATCCGTGTCCTCTTTACCTCTCATTATTGTCCTAGCTCTCAAAAAATTAAGGTATTAAAGTCCAAAATAAATCTTAAACAAGTGATGATATGATATGATACTTTGATTTGCTGAATGTAAATAAACTGTGTATTCAATTTTGTGTCTGAAATTATTCAAAAATATTGAACTCACACCTCTTTACAAAAGTGCAACCTCGGGGAAGGTACGACTTTGAATGCTTTTAATTCGAAAAAGCCCTCAAACTTCAAACATTGCAGCTTATTAGCTTTTTTCCTTTAAAGACAGATAAAAATATACAAATTGACTCCGTTACAAATAGCCCTTAGCTTAGGCCTACATCTGCACACAATAAAAACATCCTGTCGTGCCCTCTGGTAATGTTTGTGTTGTGATCACCACCCCACAAAAACATCATCCTCATTTCCTGCCACTAGGCTTATTATCCCGCCAATTAGCTTTTGCTAATGTTAATAGATGTGCTGGTGCACTCCAGGACCATTAACTGGCTTTCTGCTTTAACAAGCATTCAGTGAATTAGAGACATTAAAAGCTATTGCTCAATAAGGATACGTAGAAAATTATTTTGCAATATTGAACAATAGTTAATGGAGCTTGCCAGGAAACAGAGAGGGAGATTTAATAAACATGCAGCATGGTCGGGGAACGGCCTGTTTATCTGCCACTGTTTCAGGACACTGTGGGCTGGGAAGGAGAAAGAGACTGGAAACAAAAATAAAAAATAAAATCATACACTGGTAAATAAACAAGGCTTACACTGAAAACATCTCAAAATATTTCTGTGAAAAACAAACTGGTCAGCTCATTTATTAAGACTAACAAAATCATTCAAACATTAGTATTTTTACTGGAAGGCAGTGTAAAGGGCTAAAGTGTAAGTTCTGGGTTGAGAAAATAGTGAAACAGACATAAACATGGCTAGTGCTGATGTTTGTGTCCTCAGTGTGAGTGCAGAGTTGGTTTTGTGCTGCCGGTATGCTAACTTGTCAAGGATGACATCTCATTACAGTTTGGCGTATGCTGAGTTCACCTTAATGTTGCCAAGATCCTGCAGAGTACTGCAGTTAATGCTTACAGATATAATGTTACTCTATAGATTTGCCCAGTCACCTCTTACGACAGTTAAATAAATATTTATTTAGGCTAATGTAATTCATCTTTAAACATCATTAAGAATTGTAAGCTATGTTAGCGACCTTATATGTTAACAGCATTGGTTTCAGCTAATTTTCAATGACAATGCCGAAGACGACAATGGCGAGGATGACATGGCACTTTTAAAGTTCACATAGGTATACGCTAATTTTAACGTTAAAGTGTGTTAGCACCTTAATGTTTGTTATGCACTGTACAACACAGCTTACAGGACTGATGTTAGTTTTCTACATTCACTTCTCAAAACAGTTAAAGGAATATTGATCTTATCAACAGGGCTTATATAATATGATAGAATCAGTGTAAAGTAACTTCCTGTTCTCCAGTGTGGTCGCGCTCCTGTTTGGGTGAAAACAAGCTCTGTGTTTGAACGATTTCAAAGCTAAAGTCAGTCTGCTAGCTTGCCAGCAGATGACATGGCTTTCTAAAGGTCTCACGTATGAGAAGTTTAACATTTAGGGTGTGAACAACTCTCTTTATGTTATACAGCTAAAAAATAAACAAACAGATGTGTATTATAATCATTAAAAGTGCTTCAAAATTTGGCAAGGCTCATACGCTACATTACTGATTGTTTTGAGAGGTATACACTGCAGTGATATTTAAGCTAAGTGCTAATGTCTGTATGCTAGCTTGCCAAAGACGACATGGCAAAAAGGTGCTCATATGCGAGGTTTAACATTTAGGGTGTGAGCAACTTATTTGCAGATCAACGCCGTAGGATAATTCTTTCCACATTCACTTCTCAGAAACTGTTAAAGGAACAGATATTAGCTAAGTGCTAATCGTAAGTCTGCTAGCTTGCCAAAGGTGACATGGCATTTTTCACAGTTTTTATTTATCCTGTAGTAAGTGTGCTGGCCTTGTAATATGTGCTTTTTAGTGCTGTAGGATTATGCTAAAGGAATGATGTTTCCTACATTCAATTCTCAAAACAGCTTAAGGGATAGATTTAAATAATCAGTAATGTATCAGAAAAATCAACAACACTATTATGCTACACTACTAATTTTACTGGGATATTTGTAGTACAGTGTTGGTTTAAGCTAGGTGCTAATGTCACTTTACTAGCTTGCCAAGGATTATGGTATTTTAAAAGGTTTCATTAGTGCTGTTGAACTTATAGTGTGTAAACACTTCAACACCTCTCACTCCTGTGCGCCTTCTGTCTTTGCAAACGCTCATTATATGTCCTTATATGGGCATAAAAAGGGAGATTCTCCATGCTGATTAGGAGCTGACGAGCACCTGGTATTATGAACATAGGTGGGAACAATTCAGCAGTTTAAGAACATGTCATGAATCCCATATAGGTTTTTCTTAGATTTTTTTATTTTATTTTTGGGCTTTTTATGCCTTTATTGACAGAGGAGGAACGTGGACAAAATCTGAAACAGGGACGAGAGAGCTGGGCAGAGACATGCAGGAGAGTGCCAGAGGCCGTGTTCAAGTCTGGGCCGACTGCACACATGGAGCCGCACCTTAAACCGCTAGTCCATCTGCCCCTCCCTTCTTAGAAATTTAAGACAAACCTTAGCATGATATTGTTGAATAAGTAAATAAGTAAAGGATATTGAATTCTCTGTCTCTTAGATACGATTCAATCTGAGCAAAACATAGATATTTTACTCCAAACCTCAGTCCCCCCATAGTGGATATCCTAGTGGTGCTAAGTTAACAGAAAAGGAGGATTTTTGTCCACAAAGGGTCAGGAATATCTGAATACTGCGGCCAAATCCTTCTGTCTGGAAAACAGTGACCAGCTGTCATTTTGGATGATATAATGTTGCCATCCCCAGGTTAATGGGAGTATTCGAAGCCATATAAAAAATGCACAGTGCCATTATTCCGAAGAGCTCACTTTGATTTCTCCTGAAATGACTTATTATAAAAAGGACTCAAATACACATTTATTAAATGTGTGTATAAACAGAAAGCAGTGTGATCACAATGACCGAAGGAATTATCTGTGAAATCCATTATTCTTTTTTCCCACCTCGCATCAGAAAAATCAAGCTCTCATTTCTTTTTCATGTCTTCAAAACGCTGTTGGTTACGCTTAAACAGTCATGCATAGTGCATACACACACACACACCAGTACACCGGCACAGACGAATCCATGACGCACAGCCGAGTGGTGAAACACACCAACAATCCTCTGCGCTCACACACAAATGGAGAGAAAGATTAAAGCTCTGCAGCCTCCAGCCACCCAAGGGGAACGTGACTGTATAAGATGAACATTGTATTTGATCTGCTCTCGTTCAGTCTGGAAGAAAAACCATCTAACACCTCTCTGAGTCAACCCACACTTAGTCATTCACACACCGTCACACCCGCACTAGCCTACTTAGATGAAGTGTCACTTGCTCTTTACTAGCTTGGAAAACATGGATTTAATCAGAAAATCATTTAAAATCACAAGCTGTAATATCTATTGTCAGGATCGTGTTTGCAGTTTATTCCCTCAAAAAGAAAGAACAAACATGAAGACCTTTAAGCCTGGTAATAACCCTTGTAGGATATGTTGAGACGGACAAGGCCAGAGTCCATCAATTACATTGACTGACAGACCTTTCAGTCACTCAGCCTTAGGCAGACTTAGTGCCCATCGACATCAGAAGGCCAGAGTCCACACATTTAATACACTCATTATAGGAAGGCCTCATGACATGTGACGTCATGTCCGCTTGAGACGCCAAGAACGCTGAGGACGCCAACTTTAAAAGAATATGAGATAAACGCCAGATTTAGGAAATTGACCACTCTTGAGGAATTAATTACTGGATCTTGATCGGTCATTTAGGATTGTCAGCTTAAATGAGCATCTCTGGGCTCTGATGTCTCCTCGATATCAAAGAGAAAACTCTAAACAGGAGCCGCCTATTGTTCCACCTGTTGAGCCCTCACCTGCAAGACACAAAATGGATCAGAGTGAACTTGCTACATTAATCCGCCCAATCATACAAGAGGAAATAAATAAAGCAGTGGAGAAACTGCAGCCTCAGCTCGATTTGTTAAAAATTGAATTCAAGGAGTGCAAAGAAAAGATGATGGATGTTGAGCAGGCACTGTTGAAGACGTAGGACAAGGCAGAGAAGCTGGAAAAACCCTGCAATGCACTATAAAAGGAAAATAAAGAACTGAAAGAAAAAACTGAAAAGTTGGAAAACTACAGTTGAAGATTTAATATACGGGTCTTTGACCTTGACAAAGATGCTGAAAGGGGAAATCCGACACAGTTCATATCATCTTGCCTAAAGGAGGTATTTAAAGGAAAAACCTTCCCTGTCCACCCAAGTTTGGAGTGGTCCACAGAGTGGGGCCAGCAACAAAATCTGGTTCCAGGCCCATGATTGTCCGACTGCAGAGATAATAGGTCAGAGAGGCGATTTTGGATATAGCAAAGAAAGAAAAGGTGCTGAAATACAAGGAGATGAAAATAAAAACCTTTCCCGTCTTGACCACAGTTTAAGGATTTAAGGATGAAGTCATGTCAAGCGGGAATTAAAAATGGTCTGATCCATCCTGTCACGCTGATTTTAACTTTTAAAGGGGTGACAAAATACTTTCAGGACAATGAAACAGCAGATAAGTGCTTCAATCAAGCTATCAAACCATCACTGCCGGCTGGCTGTGACGAAGATGAGTGAGAACTAAGGTGAGAGTTAAAAACAGAGCTGATTCATGAAGAAGGTGATGGATGAGGGGTCCATGCACATGAACACAATTTACAATATGGATATAAATGAAAAAGGAGAAGCTTGGCTTAAATTACTTTTTTATTTGAATTATGCTTTCACTGAATGCAATGCCTGAATTGAAATGAAGGGAAATAATGCCTCAGTATGTGATTAGTTAGAGGGCTAGAGAGTAAATAGGTAGTTGACAAGAATTCTGATTTAATAAAGTATTACTGAACTATCCTTTGATCTCTACACTTTCTTTGAAGAAATGGTCTAAACTAAGCCCTAGTGAGAATTTATTTAAGAACACTTATTAACCGGAGTAGACTATGATTATAATCAAGAATATTATTGTTCACTCTTGCGTACTTTTCTCCTCTATAAATAGACTACAGGACATTACATGTTGAGTAGCTGTGCAAAAATGTTGGTGAAATGAACTGAAGGTCTGACAGAGTTCAGCTTATTTGGGATTCACTACTATTGGGCAATACACTGAGTTATGTGTAAATTTCTGTTTGTCTGTCTATGTGTGGGTATCTGTTTAAGTTTAGTTATTAAGTGTGATTTATGTAGCTCTGAAATTTAATATATAAAAATGAAATAAAACCACAATTTAGGTTTATCAAATGTCACACAAACTGCCTAAGAAGGGTCTTAGAATAGCCCACATATATATATGCAGCATCAGAAGCAAAGTAACAGAAGTTGAGCTTATGCTATCTTCAAATAATTTGCGTATACTCTGAGTATCTGAGACTCATTTAGACTCATTTAGAACGTTTAAGGATACATCTTTGATGATAAATGGGTACAGCATTTACAGAAAGGACAGGAATGCTCATGGAGGAGATGTAACATGTTACATACAAAATCATATTCCCCTTAAAATCATGCAGGAATTAATGTCACCAGATATTGAGGTTCTCTGGCTTGAAGTTTGTTTAAAACATCATAAACCCATACTAGTAGGGTGCTGTTATAGACCCCCCAGTGCCAATGTAGGGTACCTGGATAAGATTTGTGATATGCTGGAAAAAACTTATCTTACAAACTATGAAGTCTATTTTATGGGTGATATGAATATCGACTGGAATTCCTCCAATTGTCCAATGAAAATGAAGCTTGCAAATTTATGTGCATCATGTGGATTATCAGAAATAATAAACAAGCCTACTAGAATATGCCTAAATAGTAATGGTAAATGGTAGCGACTTGTATTGATCACATTTATATAAACATGCCTGAGGTCTGTTCTAAGGCTCCGTCTATGCCTGTAGGATGTAGGGACCACAATGTAATAGCAGTTGTCAGAAAGACAAAGGTGCCTAAGCAGGGTTCAAAGGTTGTCAGGAAAAGGTCGTTAAAAATATTTGACCAGATGGATTATGCTAATGATATTACACTTGCTGACTGGTCAAATGTAATTTCCCAAAGTGATCCTGAGATGGCATTCTATGCTTTCAATGAAACCTTAATGGAGATGATAGATCGTCATGCACCTTTAAAGAAATTCACAGTCAAAAATGTCTAATTTATTTCTTATTTATTACTGAAAAAATTAAAGCACTACAAGTTTGCTCCTGCTGCTATGGGTTAAAAGTTATTTAAGTGATAGGAAGCAAATGGTGTACTTTAATGGAAGTGAGTCTGCGCGTAAAGAGGTGAAACACGGAGTGCCTCAAGGAAGCTGCCTTGGGCCACTTCTATATTCAGTTTTTACCACTAACTTACCTTTGTATTAAAAAATGCTTTGATTGCAATGTATGCTGATGATTCCACTATTTATCTGGCTGAATCATCAACTGAGGGTATTTTCATCATTTATTTGATTATTATAAACTTTGAGTAAAAAGTGAAAAGGTAATCAAAGGTAGCAAAATGACAGCAATCCTTGTTTGTCCACCAATATTATGTGTTAGGGGTCCTCAGTATTTGCCAATAGTGAAGTGTACCTGGCAGAGATCAGGCAAATTAAGCTAAAGAAAACATATATTTCTATAGTTTCTACATCTTACCTATAAAAAGTCTTCACCCCCTTGTATGTTTTACCCTTTTATTGGTTTCATAAATCAATCATGGTCAATGTAATTTGGCTTTTTTGGCAAAAACAACAAAACAACTGAAAACTCTTTAATGTCAAAGTGAAAACAGATTTTTACAAAGCAAAACAAGGCCGGAACAGTTCTTTTCAATTCCAGCCACAAATTCTCTAATGGACTGAGGCTTTGACTCGGCCTCTCCAGAACATTCACCTTGTTTTCTTTAAACTTCTGTGTAGCTTTCGCTCTATGCTTCAGGACTTTGTCATGCTGGAAAATAAATTTTCCCAAGCTGTAGTTCTCTTGCAAACTAAAAAAGATCCTTCTCCAGGATTTTCCTATATTTTGACGCATCAATTTTACCTTCTACTTTTAAGCCCTCCAGGGCTGGCTACTGAGAAACATCTCCACAGCATGATGCTGCCACCACTGTGCTTTACAGTGGGGATGGTGTGTTTATGCTGATGTGCAGTGTCTGGTGTCCGCCCAACATAGCGTCCCGTGTAATGGTCAAAATGCACCATTTTGGTCTCATTAGACCAAAGAACTTTCTTCCGCTTGACCAGAGAGTCACTCAAATGCCTTTTAATGTGAGTTTTCTTTGACAGTTGCTTTCCCTTTGCCATCCTCCCATAAAGCTTTGACTGATGAGAAACCTGGACAACAGTTGTTGTTTGCAGAGTCTCTCCAATCTCAGCTGCTGAGGCTTGTAACTCCTTCAGAGTAGTCATAAGTGTCTTGGTGGCCTCTCTCACTATTCTTTTTCCCACACAGTCAAGCAGTTTGTGAGGATGGCCTGACCTAGGCAGATTTACACATGTGCCATTTTCCTTCCATTTCTTGGATTTTTTTTTATATCCATCCCTGACTTATATTTTTCAATAACCTTTTCTCTTGGCTTTGCCATGTTTCCAATTGCTTAGAGTGTTCTTTTGTCTTCATGGTGTAATGGTAGCCAGGAATATTGTTTTTCAAAAAGGCCAAATTATAATGACCATAGTTAATATATAAAACTATAAAAAAGGTAAAACTTCCACGGGGGTGAATACTTTTTGTAGGCACTGTAAAAATGTACAGTTGGCCTGGCGTTAAGAGAGAGACAACAAGAGAGATTCTGATGTGTTCTGGAGCAGGAGACTGCTCATGCCTACACCTCTATAAGTCCTCTTCCTCTCTAATCTCCCTGCAGGACGGCGAGCTGGTGGAGAATTTCAATGAGGCATGATAATATTATTGTTGCACAACAGCATACTGCTGTGAGTGAATTGGTTCCCATCCCTGTGATTTTATTATTGTGTCTTTCAGGTGTGCCAGAGAAGCCAGAAATTGACGGCCTGACAAAGCCCGCCATTGAGGGAGACCACATCACTCTGACCTGCATCACTCAGGGCAGCAAGCCCGCTGCTGACCTGCGCTGGTTCAGGAACGAGAAAGAGATCAAAGGTATGTATAGTATGTTTACTAAGCCGACATCTTCATCCCTGCACAGACTGTAAAACATGAGTAATGTGGTTATGTCATACAGACAGTATGGGTTAGTCTGTGTTGAGTCTAAGGTGTCTAAAATAGGTATTGTGTCATTAGAATACTTTTTCAACATCAGTTCATGGCACCTTATATTTTTAAGCTTTACACTGTAAAACTCACATACAAATAACTGTGTTTGTCTAGTTTCTGGTCACAGATATATCATTATACTAAATATGAGCCACACTGTCTGTTTAAAAATGTCTTCTTTAAGCAGTCAAAATATAATGAGGAAAAAGGCTACATTTGAATTTATTTATTTAAAAAATAGCTGACTGCAGGAAGCTTATTCCTCCTGCTAAGAGTTTCATATTGAGATGCACTTATTTAGATGTAAAATGCCATCAGTTTGCCTCACTACACCATTTGGGAACACTGCCAAATCCCGGGTACTTTCTTGGGATGAACCACAATTATTCTCACCTAAAATGTGTAACTACATGACCCTCCTACTCCAGACTCTTGTGTTATTGTGGCCCCACTAGACATTTACAAGCGGAGTAGAGGCACATTGCACCCACCTTCCTACTTACTTTTTGTTTTAAATTAAGGATGATGTTTAATTAAAAAAAAAAGTCTGAACGAAGGTGTATTTACTTTACAGCAAACCACTGTTTTTGTTTCATAGATGAATTTCTCACACTAATGGAGACAAGCTGTTAAAGGTATCCAGAATGTCTTCTAAGCAGCTTGCAGTACAAGCCAGAAAGGCCACATTGAACGGCTTTTCCCCCTCATGAAGTAAAACTCATCCCTGAAACAAAAATGGTGGTCCATACACACAATGCATCAGTTTTTATTGAACAAAATCATCAGTATAGGATTCACATAGCCGTAAACAGTAAGGCACACAACTGTTTGTTTGGCGAGTCATGCCTATATCAGCTGTCTTATAAGTAATTGTTTGTCATGATGCAAATGCTGACTTTTAAATCCTTTAGAAGAGCAGGAAAGTCCACTCTCTGTCGACATGAAACTGCTGCCTTGAACACCTTAACTGTATTTTTGTTCAGAACAAGTTGTCTCTAATAGAGCAGATTCAGCATACGTCCTCTGGCCTGAGCCCGGTACATTAACCTCCCTTTTTATCAGAGGGGCTGTTCTACATCACACTGACTGGACTACACACCTCATTTTCCAACCTGCTCCTGCTCTGTTCTACTTGATGAACCATCCGTTTTGTAATTGTTTGAACAGGAGAGAGCTGGAGAGAGAAAGGGAGAGAGGATGTGAGAATATTGAAGAAAAGAAATTGAGGGAGACAAAATGAGGAAATGAGTTTTTGAGACAGGGAGACGCAGATGTGGTTCTGTATCAGATAAAATGTAGAAACCAGTGGGACTGACTGTCACACATCAATAACACAGTTGCAGAACTTTATTGATGATTTCGTGTTATTTCACAGCAGATTAAAGGCAGATGACAAAATACAAATCAGCCTTTCTACTATTATCAGTGAACACAAATACATACAAAAAGATACAACAGCACTGAAAATCACAGGTTTTGAAATGCCAATCCTAAGACATGTTCCTGAGAAAATGTAAAATAACCCAACAGCACTGAGAATATTAAGAGGGCAGTTGTTGCACATCCTAAACGTTCAATTAATATTGTAAAATTTCAAATAAAAGGGACATTTTGAATGCAGAACACACAAAAGCGTCACACTGCTCATTTTCCTCCCCATATAAAGGATTAATAAACTGCAAAAATAATTTCTGCCAAAGCATGCACGATTTTTGCTTATTAACCTTGCATATTAATGCTTTTCATTTCTGCTGTCAGTGTTGTTTTTATCCCAGGCCGCTCTGTTATCATACAGAGCAGTAACAAGGTCCAACGTCTGTGTATGGTTATTCTGTTTCTTGAATTAATGTCAAATATGATTTATATTTTTCATATTCAGTTTTTATATTACTCCTACAATAGGTATTTCCATTATAATTAAAATACTTCAACAATCGACTGGTTCTGGCTCTGAACCAATAAAATGATAGCAAAAGCAGCAGCCATTTTTTAAAGCACTTTTATTAAAAGGTAAACTCAGTGTGCTTTATATTGAGAGTAAAAACAGGAACACAAGAATGAACAATTGTTACTACGGTCATAAGAGATAACAGAAATCAAATTGATAAAACAGGCGCCCAATGTAAAACTGATACAACAAAGCAATCACAAAGAAATAAAAGAAAAAGAAAGTGCACATAGAACCAATAACAAAAGTGATAACATTGGACAGACACAGAGGAACTATTTGTCTCATCTGGAGAATAAATACTTTTGAGTTTGGCTTATAAAGAACAGACAGCTCTACCAATGCTGCTTTCATTCTGAATACAACTAGAAGACCTCTACCTGACTACCTGAGGGGCGGGACCTTGTGGTAGACAGTGAGCAGGTAGACATGTACACAAGAGCTGAACTACTGAATGGTTAATGGACTAACAGAAGGATTTTGTAATTAATTTTGTATTGTATGTGGAGCTAATGGAGGGTTTTGAGGACAGGTAGGATACAGGCCTACTGTGTGCAAATTTGACTGCCTATGTTAGACCCAGGGCTGCATGTTGACATATTCATTAGAGTGGTTGCATCTTAAATTACCAGTCAGAAAAGAACTCTCTGTGTGGAGTTAGCATGTTCTCTCCATGCATGCACTGGCCCACTTTGGGTACTCTGGCTGCCTCCCATATTCCAAAGATATGCTTGGTTGGCTGATTGGTGATGCTAAATTGCCCGTAGGTGAGAGTGTGACTGCTTGTTTTTCATAAAATTCAGACCCCCTTCACTATTCAGTGTCATTATGGTGCAGCCTGATATACAGTTGAATTCTTATTCTCATTTATTTACAGTCAGAGCCCCATCATGACAAAGTGAAAACTGAATTTTATATATATATATTTTATTTTATTTTATTTTATTTTTTTTTAATAGAAATTTTTAAAACCCTGAAATATCAGATCGGCATTCATATTCAGACCCTTTGCAAAAAAACAATTATTTAGCTCAGGTTTCTCCCATGTTTCTGGATTGCTGAGATGTTTCTACACCTTGACTGGAGTCCACCTGTGGCAGATTAAACTTAGATCTGATTTGGAAAGCCACACACCTCTCTACAGCTGACAATGAATATCAGAGCAGAAATCAAGCCATGAGTTCAAAGGACCAGCCTGTAGAGCTCAGAGACAGGATTGTTTTAAGGCACAGGGCTGGGAAAGGCTACAAAAAAAATCTGCACAACCAGTTTGGGACAACCAAGACTCTTCCAAGAGCTGGTCGCCCAGCCAAACTGAGTACTCAGAGAAGGATCTTTGTAAGAGACTTGACCAGACTGAGCCCCAGAGATCCTGTGTGGAGATGGGACAGAGTTCAAAAAGACAACCATCACTGCAGCCCTCCACTGATCTGGGCTTTATGGCAGAGTGACTTGGCAGAAGCCTCTCCTCAGTGCAAAACACATGAAATCCCACTTGGAGTCTGCAAAACCTCCATGTGTAAGCCAAGCAAGCTAACATGTGTTATGCACTGAACAGAGGTTTTCATTGAGCCACATTTTAGTCGTATTTCTTGACTACATGTGGTGTCCACTAAGATAGTGGTTAGCATTCCTAATATAATGCTTTTTGCACTCATTCCACCTTACTGGACAAATATAAATGGAATACTTGTGGAATACTGTGTTGAATGCTATCCTAGACCTCCTAGAAGAGGCCTTGCAAGTGACACAAAAACATTTTGAGCTCCCCCTACTAACAGATAGTTGGTCACCGTACACATAGCCGCTCTATCCCAAGGCTCTGTGCTTAGTTAGAGCAGAATACGAAGTAGACCAGGATTTAAATGACATTGTTTTCTGTCTCAAATGACTCATTAATTCACTACTGTGGCTGGTAGGTTGAGCAGATTCACTCAGCTGTTTATCTGCCAACACTGACAGGCATACAAATATCCCTTTTGTCCCAGTTGTGTCCCAGGAAAGATTTCTGTTCATCCCAAGCACATTTTGTGTAGTCTTCAGGATGATGAGATGTCCTTAGTCTTGAGCCCTGTTTTTAGGGTTAATAATAATTTGTGTTTAGTAAAATTATGTTGTTCATATATTACATCCCATATTTACTGGGAGAGGTATTAAAATTGAACTTTTCAGTACCTTCTACTCTACTGTTCACTAAATTTTCACTTGTTCCCTCCTGCTGAAACCATTTATAGGTACATGAACCTTACACAAAGAGAATATTCTCTAATTAGCACGGGGATTTTTTTATGTTGGACTTTTTGTGTCTCTACAGGTGATTATTTCTGTTCCCAATGGCCCACTATAAAGAAAAGTGCTCCTGGGACATAATGTTCTTTCTGTTCAATAAAGGAATTCAGCAGTTAGTCAGAAAAATACCCAGTGGTTTAATGTGTAGGTAGCCTCAAGAGAGTATGCTTGCTCCCAGAGGTTAAACCCTGTAATTCTCTCTTCAACATTGCACCTGACTATCTTTAATTGACCCTTTTATATAGTCTCATATGAACATGGGGTTTTGTTTTTCAAGGCTGGCATTCTGCACCTAGAAACGGCATCAAAGGTGTGATTATTTCCTCTATTCTTCATGATTGAAGCTAATATCATGAAGGCATTTTTGTATATGATGATGGATGTGGAAAATGAAAATGAAGCACTTTGTGGTTGAGTTTCTTTAACCTTCTGAGACCCGAGCTTTTGTTTGGAATGTTTTTTCAATTTCTACCACTTTTCTAGGATTAGTAGGGCCAGATTTGTTTAAAAGTTCAGCCTTGTCTTTGAACACAAATTAGTTCTTACCAGAGAAAGATGTCCACAAATCTCCTAAAGGCCCTGCTTCTGCAGAAAATTCAGCATGGGATTGGTTTATGAGCAAATGTTTTGGCTGTGTGTTGTCCAGTTGGTCAGATGTTGAGGGTCCTCTGTCAGTAAGAAATGATGTCAGCCATATACAGTGCTTAACAAATTTATTAGACCACCACCCAAAGTAAGGTTTATGCCACAGCTGCCCTAAATTAACAGCATTGGTAATTACCAAAATCATTTTTTATGTTTCTGCAATGGTTAATATACCAATATGTAGAAGCTCAGTAACCCAAATGATATTTTTAATGCTAAAATATAATTATTATTGTTATCCATGAATTTTGATAATTTACGGATTAAAAAAAAACCTGAAAAAATAGTAAAACACATTAATATTTCTTGATTAATATGTCAAATTATAGTTATTTACTTGCATTCCTGAAAAGAAAAATGAGTTTTAGTGCTTGAATGTTATGCTTGATTCATTTCTGACTTCTCAGAGAAGCCCAGTGAGCCGCCTCCAATTTGGATATAAAAAGGTTAATTCAGTTTGAAATTCCTCATTCCTGTTCAAAATGGTAAAACATGGAGAGCTCACTGAAAATGAAAGAGACCGCATTAAAGCACTTTATCAAAATATTAATGTTTTCTCCTTTTTATGACAGGTGGTCTAATAAATTTGTTGAGCACTGTATAGTCATTTACCTAACTATTTTGATGCTAAACTATAAGCAAAAAACCAGTAAAGGTTCTGAATTTCTTGGAGATTTTGTTTTACAAAATCCATACAAATTCCCTTAAATTTCAAAAATGTTCCTAAAAATGTATGTGAAATTCTTGGAAATATTTTTAAAGCATCCAGTTAAAGTATCCCATAATTTCTTCAAATATTCCCAAATGTGTTGGTGAATATTTAATATAATGCCTAAACATTCAGATAAAAATTTTCCCCCAAAATTCCATGTCAATTCCTGAAAATGTTTCAAGCAAATTAACCCTAAAGTTTCTTATCAGATTCCCCAAAATTTACAAATACATTCCCTATAATCAGGCCTGCCAGAGAATTGGCTGGGTCCCTGAAAAACCCAGTGAATGGGCCCTGTTGGCTCAGTAGCATTGGTGCTAGTGTCCTGACTAATAGTTATTTCATTTTGGAGCTGAAGAGAGTGAAAAACTATCGTGTAATAATTTATTTGAGCCACTTTTAACCCCTTTTCAGCACTTGTTAACTACATTTTTGTCGCCTTATTAACTGTTTTTCACTATTTCCACCCAATTTATGCCCCTTTTTACAATTATGTTTCCTATTTTTGTTATTTTTAGCCCATTTTTGCATCTCATAATCCATTTTTGACACTCTTTAACCCCTTTCCACCACTTTTAGCCAACTGTTTGCAATTATTGAATTGTTTTCACCCTAAAGTAATGTCAGTGTCTCAGTGTCTCAGTTTGTGCACATCACAGCTTAGCTATGAAGTCTCACATTACTTTCCAAGGTTTAGTCAGTGTGTCCATCCATATTGTTAACATTACAAAAAGGTAACTCTTTTTTTTAAGGAAGGGCCTTTACATAGAAAAATGCAATATTCTACAACAGCATAGATAAACAAAATTCATCATATGATTTCATTACATAAAATAAGCTTATCACAGATTAACTGAACCATTATTTTGCTGACCTCCATGGGCCCCCTGTTTGGCTAGGCCCCAGAAAGCTCCCCCCTTTATCCCCACTTAAGTGTGGCCTTGCCCATAATTCCATAAAAATGTCAGGCAATTTCTCAAAACAAATTTTGAGAAATTTCCATGGAAATTCTTGGAAATATTAAGGAGCTTACCCATCCCAATTGAGATCAAATTCTTTGAAATTATAATTACTTTTTCCAAATTTCCATGAAAATTCTTGAAGATTTCCAAACAAATTCCCCCAAACATTCAAACCAACCTCAAAAATTTCCATGAAAATGCCCCCCAAAAAAATCAAGGCATATTTCTCCCAAAACTTCCAATAAAAGTTTTTTTAAATATTCAAACTTATCCCAAAAATTTTCATGAAAATACTTTAAAATGTTTGAGTAAATTCCCCAAAATGTCTAAACAAATTTCCTAAAATTTCCATGACAAAAAGACCAGAATTTTCAAAGCAAATTATCCTAGTATTTCAAGCAAATTAATAAAACTTCAGTGGGCATTGTGGACAAATATCTAAATGTCAAATAGCAGAAATTATTACTGTGTTGTAGGAAAGCTGAAATGTGCTGTCCTTATACGTACATTTAAGGTCTTAGGAGATTAAAGAAAGCTGGTTGGTGAAATCCTACAACACAAAGCAGATACTTTGGATTTTAAATGTCAGATTAAGGTTCTTGGGATATCTGCTTTTCTGGACTTGTGAAGATTTTTGCAACAGTTGATGTTAAGGCCCTCTCTGATTTTGCTGGAAAAAATCCATGTTTGTCTGCTGTTCCACGTTTGCAACCTGAGCCAAAGCTCAGACAGCTCAGATTGCTATCTGGCAGCAGGGTTTCCCAAGGTCTAAGATAAGCAAGCAGAGAAGTCCAAATCAATGCTGGTTTTCCTCACAGTTTTAAAGCAGATATCACTGGAACTTTGCATTTAACTAACTTTATTGTGCACATGATATTGAATCTATGTGTCATCAGGTTTATTCACATTTCTAAAGACCATCTATTATGCAAAAACCCAGTGTGAAGACACATTTGAATTTTTACACCAATAAAGGTCTCGTCTAATCAAACAAAATCAGGTAACTTTTTACATTTCTCTGTTATTTATATCTGCTGAAAGGCCAGTGAGTTTCAAAGGTGAATCTAACATTGCTTTCTTGGCCAACACCTGTCTTTCTTGACGAGTAGGTGTCTGTATTTAATTATCACTTCGTGCAATTCAGAACATGTTTAGCTGAGAAAAAGCCCATTTTTGAGATCATGATTGACACTTTTGCATTTGCACATTTATTCTTCCAACCAACACGTTTTTACCACTAATTGCTGGGCTCTCTTGTGGTAATAAAAAAGGTGTGGATTTCTAACTGGGCGCAGTAAGTTTGAAGTGTTTAATATGACACTTAGTCAGTGTTTATTTGTCAGTAGTTGAATATGGGAAAGAAAGAAGAAGAAAGAAACTCCATGGTGCTACATCGCTCAGTTGAAGCTGGTTTAAAAAGCCAAGGAATCTACATTAGAGACATTCTCAAATGCCGTTTTTGCTGGAAAACAAAAATGTCAACAGTCTGGTTTATTACAAAAGAGTTAGGACAATTAATTTGCAAATCCTTTGCAACCTATATTAAACTGAATATACAAGACAAGATTTTTAATGTTCAAACGGATTTACTTTGCCTGCAACACCTTCCAAAAACTCTGGGTTGGGTAGGAGCCTTTTGCCTTTTCTTCTAACAACACTCTGTAACCATCTGGGGACTGATTGTTGAAGTACTGAAAGTGGAATTTTCTCCCAGTATTGCTTGATATGTAAGCATCAGAGATAATAAAAGCTGAGCTATTTTTAACCATTTAGTCTCGCCTTGACTTGTTGTCTTAAAAATCTTGTAAAACATCAATCCTGCGGTGCACAATCAAGCTCCAAACATCTGATTTTTTTTGCAGGGCAACCAGGGCTTTAAAAATACATGTGCTGTAGTAATGTCACTTTCATTTTTATAAAGTTATGGGACCATAAAGACAAAAGAAAATGCTATTGGTTGTCACAGCCTGTCACAAAGCATTGTGGGATACAAAATAGTGGTTAGCATTAGCCGCTAGTGTCAGAATTGGGTTACAGTATGGATATAAAATGTTCAGTACCAGATTCACTGGTGTGGATTCATTCTTAAACCCATTAAAGCCTGAAAACACAAATTATAGCCAGAAAATTCTAATTTTATGGGACTGAAATGATTTTTTAACTTTCTACTGAAATCCATAAAATCCAAATTTCCATAAAATTTAACATTTATATTTTTTGTATCTCATTTGTTTTTGGTAACTGATAATCAACTTGAGGGCATTTTTACCCACGCCAATGAAATCAGCAGGGGGTTATGTAAATGGTTCCGTATCTTTGTTTATTCATTTCTTTGTTTGTTTGTATGTGTACAAGGTAACTCGAGAACAGAAAGTCAGATCTTCACCAAACTTTCAGGGAATATTGGGATAGTGACAGGGAAGAATCAATTAGATTTTGGTGATGATTCGCACACCTGTTCGGTTTTTCTTGTCCTTTGAATTTTGAACACCATAGTTATCAATGGGAGCATGAGTTCCTTGTTGGTGCTGCTTAGGCGTGGGTCTGCTGCCTCAGACGGCCATTCTAGTTTTCATTTATCAGATTGTATTCGGAAGTTTTTTTAGTCATTTATTGATCATATTGAGTAGATAGAGGTATCATAAAAGTATGTATTAAATATGATACAACAGGCTTTAAGGGGTTAAAGACCCTGGAAAGTTCCAGGCTTGCAAGAAAAGCTGCCACAAAGCCAGTCTCAGAGGGTCAAGATGAATGCTCGCTCTCCACAGCACTGTGACTCACAAGCTTGTCTAAATACCCATATGAAGGTCTCTGCAGGAGAGCATAGAGTTTTTGTTTTTTTTCCCAAGTTGTTAAAGAGCCACAGAATCATCTTCACTGCTTTCTTTTTTGCAGTTCAGGAGCATTTGTAGCCCTGTACCAGGAAGTGTCACGTTCATTGAAGAAGACTTGTTCTGCAGAGTTTGAGCGCATAACATTTCATTGGATGACAGATCTTAAGAACTCATTTGAAAATATCGGACCTTTAGAGTAACCCCTTGTTTCGTATACGTATACAAAGGTCAGTCAGCCGGACGTCCATTCACTCCTATGGGAATGTCCGTCTGACTTCTCTGCGAAACTCCTGCATAATATTTTCATCTGGAATGAGCCACAAGTACGTTTAAAAAGTTTAACTTTTGCAGTAGAATTTGGAGAGATCGTGTGGCGCCATGTTGGCTGACCAAGCTGCTAACTAGATCACGGACTAAGACAAGTCACATTCCTCAGCTTGACAGGAAATGCAGCCAGATGAACAACTTAGACAGGAAATATATCAGGATTTATCAGCTGATATAAAGTGCTGTTAGATCATTTTGGTTGACAGTATTATCCTATTCATAATTGGTTGATTTACTGATTGACTGTTTTGACAGCCTATTTTTGGGCTCTTCAGAAACCAGTGAATGACACCACTGAGAGTATGTCCATGTTTTATACACTCCTTCAATGCTTTCTCTCCACCCTCTCAATAAATAAACATGAACACAAAGAGCGACACATGTTTATACTAATGTATTCATGTGAGTGTAGGTGTGCGCGAGGGCACTTGAAGTGTTCATCATGGTGACAGGATCAGGGTGTGTTCAATGTGAAAAGCCATCTGATTGTGGGCAACCATGCTGGGAATAAATGACAATTGTGACATATTGGTGTGGGATCTGGGGGAATAGAGAAGATTATATTACCGGCAGAGCCACTGGAGCAGTCCATCACCCGTTCGCATGCAGCTAACGGACACCCTATGCTAAGTGTGTGCGAGAAAAACAGACAGATGGAGGAGACAGCCCGCGTATGAGGACATAAGCTTTGTGTGAGTGGCGCAGAATCCAATATTCGTATTTCTCAGTCTCTTTGTCCCTTCGATCCCTTCAGTCCCCACCCAGTAATGATATATTTCTATCTCAGTTACACACCATAACCCAGAGAGACCTCTGCCAATATCACCACATGTAGCACTTGTTTACACACCACTGAACCAGAGGGAGCTGTGCAGACCGAGCAAAGGCAGAGATGAAATGAATATTTATTTCGAATAAGGGCGGGGATGTTCGCTATCGGGCTGGTATTATCATACTCTCTGACCTAAACGGTGGAGGTTATTACTTCATCATGTTATGCGATAACTCTATTCCAAGGGGGCTTAAGGAGGAAAAAAACAGAGATTTGAAATTCGCTGGCAGTCGCAGCCCTAGTCTGTTGTCAAACTTGTTAGTCAAGGACAAGGAACTATTACTGCAGATCTTCCTGGCACTATTTTAAGCAGGCCGCTGTCTGCTTACTTTTTCAGCGTGCTATCACTCAAGTCTGGCCATTCCAAGAGCGAGTGAACAAGCATTTGAAAAAGTGTCATCTATTTCTTCATTTATGGGTAATTGTCCTTGACGACTGAGTGAGAACAGAATAAGGCGGTCGTCATTATTTCGAGGTTTTTCTCTGGAAAGCGCTACAGAGGAAAGTGAATAGGCAGAGGCTCCTGGAGCTGATTTCCAAGATGTTGAAGTGGATGAGACTCTGACTGACATTGTGAAAGTAGAATAAGAATTTATTTCAGGAATTTAAAGTTTTCTCACTGTGAGAAAGTACATTTTTAGCCCTGTTAGACAGCCTTCAATGCTACTTTAAAAGTCTGCGTTTGAACTACATTTATATGATCAAGCTCCCAGGGGTGCTCTGGATCAATGGCCATTAAAATGTAATTTGAAGATGGCTCCTGCAAGTCACATTGCCATGAATAAAAGATGCCTAAGTTACACTCACAAAATGCATATAAGCCCTCTCTATTCTGTTTGTGCAGCAGAGGAAACACTCCCATTCATGCGCTTTTATTTCATACCAGCTGATTCCTCAAATGAGATGAAAATCTGTTACATTTTTTTATTGATTAACATCAAGTCCCTTGGCAAAATCAGGCAAAGCTTTGTAAGATAGGATAAACTAGCAAAAATTGATTATTAAAAAATAGTCATGACAGGTGATGATAGTAAAGTTATGTTTTTTGCCTACAAAAATGTTAACTTCAGGGGCCAGTTAAGCTTATCCTAGTTTTATATATATATAAAAGATACATGAAGCAAAATTGCCAACTAGTTAATGCCTTCAATTCAAAGGAAGAGATCATTTTTGTTTTTAATTTTGTGCTGGATTATTGATCATTGTGTTATCACTGATTCAAAACCGGCAGCAAAAGAGACAAGTCATATTTCTTTAGAAGTTTAATATGATTTAATTCATGAGATTTCAAGAATTATTTCTAAATAATCATGATAATCAAGGAACTGAGATTGTTTCTCTGGCTATCACAGCATTTAAATCTCTTTTCATTACATCCTTAGTATGTACACATGTTCTTCAATTTGGCAGTTTGTAATTGAGATGTAATCCAATCAGAGATGGGGCCTGGAGGTGCAATCATCCCCTCTGATGGCTTATTCTTAAGAATATAAGCCGCTTGCTTGGCTCAGTGGGTGGAGCAGGTGTCCATGTGCAGAGGCGACAGTGCATTACAAATGATAACGTGCCCTCCCAGTGAGCAATACGTGAGATTTTATCTGTCAGTATGTGAATTTCACCCATGAAAACGAAACGTGGGTCCGCTGCACAGTCCCTTCACCTGAAGCTCAGTCCTCAATGAAATGACACCTAAATTAAGAAAAGATTATAAAAAAAAACAGAGGTGGACGGAGCATGCCCAATCAGGTCAACACGTGAGAAAGTGCCCTCCAGGGTTCCTTCTGTGTGCGCTGGTGCCCTTTTATTTACTCTCCTCCCTACCCAGCAAACATCCTTGATGGACTTCCAGGACTTGAACCCTCCTGTCTTATACAACTAAGATAAGAAATTTATCCTTCAAATAACTTAAAACATCTTGTTTTAAGATCAGACTCAAGCATTACTTGTGTCGACACACGTAATCCTCGGCAGCCAAGGTCAAGCTCAACAGCATTTCTCTTGTTTGGGTCTTTGCCTCCCTGTTGGTATGCCCAGAGACTGCCAGTGGTTTTCAGACCTGTGGGACATCTACAGCACAACTAGGGGCTTGTGGTAACCTTTCTACCTTCCCAGACAGTACCCTATGCTTTGCTGATAGCGAGATCCAACCCTTACTCCACCCTAAAAATGTGGCACAGCATGACCTTCATTCTGTCAATCCTCTGTCCCGCCATATGGTACCTTCAGGCTTGCTTGCTCGCCATTATGCAACTTACTTTAGCCTCAATTTTTGGCCCAAACCTCCCTAAACAGTACTGTATGATTTAGTATTAAGTGGAATTAATATGTAGTATACAGTTTCAGACACAACCATCAGAGAGAGGAGCCTTAAAGAGACAGTACATGATATTGCCTCGGGTCAGACGGAAGCTAAATTGAGGGTTTCACAGACACCAATTACCTTGCTACTTTACAGGGTTGAAAGGGAGAAATTATGAAATATTAAAGGTGATTTTTTTTTTATATTTCATCCACCACCTCAACTATTTTCTTCAAACTTGTTTCACCTTGATTTAGTAAGTCTAAGTCGAGATGAACCTCACTTGGCCCCTGTTTCTGGCATCATAAGAGTTTTTGATCAGGTTAACAGACTCAGACTTGTGGCCAAAGTAGAGGAGATCAGGTTGCTGCACCCACTGTCTACAGCCATTAACAGCAACACTGTAGAGGTGGAGCAGCTGTCCGGTTTCAAATGCCAAAGCCAGAGCTCTTCTTTTGAGGGCAGGTTAAAAAAAAAAATCACATCTTCATGAACTCACAGTAGACACCTCTAGGTCGTGAAAGCTGTGGGAGTTTTGTGTCAGGGAGGACATTTATGCGTTGTCTGCCAGGCACGGATAGAAAGTCTCTGAACATTTAACAATGCTCCTTGGTTGTGCAGTGGTGAAAGAGGTCAGACAAGGAAGTGGGTGCTCACAGGCTGCCAACAGGTCCAGCTTGTTCCCTGGACTCTGAACAGAAGCAAGAATAAGTGAGAGGGTGGTTGAGGAGACAATATATCATGTCTACACCTTAGCAGGGTCACAGTCAGCTGTGTGTAGTGCTACAGTGCAATGCCATATCGCTTATTGAACAGGAAACTGAATGAACAAAATAATTGGTGGATATTTATCCACCAATAAAAAAGCACTTGACAGCAGTAGCACAAAAACTTATATTAGTAGGCAGAAATCTACAACAGGCTAAATAGTAGTGGCTAATGAAGTGCCTGAAAACCATATTTTGGTGGAAGTTCTGATATCACACCAGAAAATCACATCTGTGGAAGTGAAAGTCAGATTTTTTATACTGTTTCAGTAAAAGGCTATCTGTATCTGATATTTCTGTGACAGTGAGTAGCCTTAAGCAAACTTCTTACTTTTAATCCATACATTTTAGCCACTTGTTTTTTTCCCTCTGGAAGCCCTCTGTTTTGCTTTTCTAATGATGCTATCTACGTCTTCGTAGCCCTTATGGAAGCTCTTCTAGGAGCCTGGAACTTGGGTGGCTTTCCAGAGTGTAAAGATTAAATCCACACCAGTAGCTCCGATACTGAACGTCTGTTTATCAATTCTATAATCCATTTTTCAATTGTTCCCTCCACTAGCGGCCAATGCTATCCACCATATTGTCTGTTTTGTATCACATGAATGGCTGAATACAGTGCAGTGCAGGAGTGTTTTGGGATCAACAGAACAGATTTTAGATCTTGATACTGGTAATCATGGCAATCAGTGTAATTTTAAAACATGCATATCCAGTGGCGCTGCTCTGTTGTGACCTGGACTTGTGTACTGCCGCTGCTGATTTCTGCTTTTAAGTGGATCAGTGTGCTTATTGTTCTAATTTACTGGCATTATTATTGTGATGTCAGCTGAATGTGTGCAGCACTTAAAGTCCAAGACAAATTTGGTCCTTTCTGTGGTACCATAGAAGTGCAAAATGCAGAAATTGAAGACAGCGGAGTTCATGAAGGGTTCCCTCTCTATGTATTAGGGGAGTAAAGGTGTGTGTATTGCATTTGAAAAGGCACCACTCAAACAAGAACGTCACTGTAACGAGGAGGAACAACAAAAAGTCTCATCAGCCGGTTATGAATTTCCCATGGCTTAAGATCTTTTAATTATAACAATGGTGCTCTGGGTTTGTGAATCTAATTAATTCTAAACGCGGGACTTTCAACTGTCAGCCTCAGAGGGGCAGAGGGGACTCCATCATGTCTGCAGCTGCGTCAGGTAAAGTTATCCTTAGATTTTACACGGCTCTAACCTCTTTAACCGCCAAGATGGGCTGTGAAAAGTTCTGCCAAACTGTGTAGTAGGTCCCATTGGTTAAAAAAGTTATCCAGTGCTGAAGTCTGTGTTAAAATCATCAGGATAGACGTTAATTGGCATACTTAACAAGATAACTTACAGTTGTATGATGATGTGTTCAAGGTAGCTGGGAAGTTTTAATGTTTAAAGAATGGGTATAAATATGTCAATTAAACAATTAAAATAACCTAGTAATTAGAAAATGTATGTATTCATTAACAATTTTATTAATTGAAGACCTTTACACGGGAGGATGCAACATTATTAATAATTTAGATGTAATTTATTCAGACTATCTCCTAAACCGTGATGTAAAAACTGATGTATGTACTGAACCGAAATATTTCCGTTACACCCCTACTGTGTATGAATCAAAGACTGGTGCTAAGTATATAGAAGTAATATGATTTTATATAATAAGGTGATTAAACACTGCTTTAGAAAGCCCTGCTTATAAATATAATGTTTAATTTTCACCAAGTTTGTTCAGCTAAATGCTACTAGGCTAAATTTTACACACTGCACCTTTAATGAACTGGGGAAGAGGGGGAGAGTTTTTGGACCCCCTTAGCTGGCAGGAGGCTGATAACTTTATATCGCTGGCACCAGACCAAAACCTTGTATCTACATTTTTATTTATTTATTTGGAAAAATCGGTGCTATTGGTAACCCTTTACAACCATAGGTGTGTTTTTAAGAATTCTAAAGCAATAGAAAGTGTCAAAAAGATGTTTTCTATGATCTTTCAGTGTTAGATTATTTGAAAAAATACAGTGGGATTTTTGTTCCTTGAAAAGTGATGATTATGGAGATATGAGGTTTTGTCCTGATGTCAGCAATATGTGAGTGGAAAGCCCTGACTAAGATCAAACATACTGGTATAAATGATCCAGGTCTATGCACTCAGGGTGGTTTAAAATAAAGAAGAACTTTGAATTCATATAGGGCTGGAGACATTTCACGTGTAGGGACATTTTTCAGCTGTCCTGGACGGGACCAGCACACTCCACATTGAAACATTTTGGACACTGATAATGATGGCGAACAAGTCATTCTCCTATGACGAGTATGAGAGCAGGAACATTATCCTCGAATATATTTGAATATTTTTTATTGGTGCATTGTTAATGTTTCTAGCCCTATGAATTACAGGCCTTTTATATTTTTCAAACCACCCTGAGTGCCTTGACCTGGATCATTTATACTAATACTTTCTGGTCTTTTGAAGTAATCTCTCCATGAACACTCATGGTTAAAGGGCACCATGAGCACTCCTGTTGTCCCTTTTTTCCTCCACCCAGGGATGCTGAATGTAGAGGCACATTGACAGCCTCATCACAAGAGTACAATTGAGAAAGAACCAAAAGACTCTCCAAACCAAAGAATAAATAGACAGCGGCTGAGTCTTTTGGGCTGCGTATCTGAATAAAGAGTTGTGAGAATGCCTGAATGGAAGAGACAGAGGAAGGGTGGCCAAAGAGATTTTTTTCTAATAGACTGGCAACCTCAGTTTTACACTTCTACACCTTCAGATTTCTCCTGTTTTCAGTCTAAGTGAGGATGATTCCCAGGGGAAATCGACTTGCATAACAGTGCCAGTTTTCTTTAAAAATAAAAGTGTGTGGAGTAAAAGTGGAAGTTATCAAGAATAGAAAACACTGTAATGGAGTACTGCTGCTTCATTACATTGCACAGCCATCTGCCACTATCTGATAGCATATGGGACATATTCTGCTTTCGTCACTCTCACCCACAGAGGAGTTTCCATTGTTCCTGCCCGGACATATTGTTTAAAACCTCAGATGGGACACAGTTCAGGTTATGTTGAGTCAGCCCTCAGACCCACGCTGCCAGGATTAATCAGCTCTCATGATTCTTCCTCCACCCAAACACTACTCCCTTGTCTTTCTCCTCCATCCCTTCATCCCCCTTTCTTCCCTTGTCCCTTTTTCCAGTGAAATGGTATAAAAGGGTCAGACTCTTACATGTTTACGCCTGTCATTCCCATTTCTAATCCTTCGAGGCTAGCTGTTGGCTCAGTCATGCAGTGCTCCAAGCATCCGCCCACAGTACAATGTACAGCAGCTACAGCCAAGCACTACCTATTTAGAGGGAGAGATGCTGCAGGTGGAGACACGTTTTCATTACAAAATAAACACCACTTCTTAGCATGAATCACCTAATTCATGACGAATGTGTCCTTACAATTTGAAGCTTCCACAACTGTCAGTTTATAGTTGTTTGGGCATTTTTAAAAGCTCATTCTAATGAGGACATTCAAAAAACCCAAACAATGTTGGTGGGAATAATTCATGCCTTTATTAGCACAAAGTGTAGGGGAGTTACCTCCAATTTCCGCTTAGATTGGCTGCACTGTGATCCACTATAAAGCACACTGTGGAGCAAATCGCTCCCTCTCTAGAGGGAGCTCTGGTCTTGCCCCAGTGCATCCCAGAAGCGCCACTCCACTCCACTTGATTGGAGATATGCGCCATGTGGATTTTCACCACAGATGCTGCCAAACCGTGTCAATCCATGTATAGCAAATCACTCCATACAGCTTGAAAGCTTCTTAAGTATCCTTCCGTCCATCCATCTATTCATCTTCTTCAGCTTAAATCACAGTGGCAACGAGCTAGACATATCTCTCCCCAGCAACATTTTTTAGCTCCTCCTTGGGGTTTCTGAGGCCTTCCCAGGCAAAATGAGATATATAACCAGTGAGTCCTGGGCCTACCCTGGGGTCTCCCAGTTTGACATGCCAGGAAGACCTCCACAGGGAGGTGTCCAACAGGTGAGGGTTGGAGCGAAGATTGAGAGCTTTGCCTTCCAGCTCACCATCCTCTTTACCACAGCAGTGCTGTAAATCTCATGGTTTATTCTACACTGAACAAGACAATGATCTGTTCAACTTTAAAAAACAACACAATGCACAGATTCCTGATCATAAATCATCACTACTGCAAATCCTTTGCAGCAAACATAAACCTCTTAACTACATAATGTACTCACCCCTGGTGAAAGCAACACAATCATTGATTTATGTTGAAAAGAACGGCAAATCATCCCCGAAAAGGTGAAACCATCTGCTGTTGACATACTATCCTCATGCCTTGTTATCTCAAGCAGCTGTGAGGGGCGCAGAGCTGCGCAGCGCTGAAGACATGCTTCCAGTGTGTGAGGTTGCTCACATTCAGTCAAAAAAACATGCAAGTTGGAGCTCAGTGCAGCCGAAATTGGAGGTCAGTTTGAGACAGCATTACCAACATGGCAACAGGTTGCAGATTGGCATCAAAAGCTGGCGTCCATGTTCGTCCTGTTCTTTCTGCAGTCTTCAAACTTCATTTCTCACAAAAAATGGAGTTCCAGGAAAAAAACTTCTCATGGTAAAACCTTTCTTATCACACATAAAAAATAGAGTTCCAGGAAAGATTACACTGCTAAAACTTTCATTCCTGCGGTCTTGAGTCAAAAACAGGAGAGAAAAATATATGAGATAAGACTGAAAATATACACGACCACATCTTTTTTCTCTCAGGGCTTCTGTAATTTATCTGTGATTGGAAGTAGAAAAATCTGGGCAAGAAAGCTAAGAGAAAAAATGAGGGAGCAAACATGGGTTTGCTGCTGTAACAGACCTGTGGTTCTCTTCTTTAGTTGAAATGAAAATAAGTTAAAGAGAATCAAAGCTAGTTTGTGTTGTCTTTATTTAAAAATAGAGGAATTCAGATTCTAAACTTGTGTAGCTATAATTGTGGTGTAGCCTGGCCTGAAGATTCAAAAATATTTAAGATTAAACTAATAAAAGATCCAGTGTGGGGTTTTTAGTCGGTCGTGAAAAAGACTAAAATGAAAACAGATGTCTCTAAACAGCCTACAAAAGCAAACCAGAATGTCAGTGAATAAATTATTTATTTAATTAATGTGTTTTTAATGCTTAAAATCACTGCAATGGGGTAGGTGTCAGACAGCATGCACAATCACAGACTTTGTTTACATTTCCACAGCAAATACTTGCCATGAATGATCCAGCAGACTGCCAGTGGACAACAGGAAGAGATTTTTACTGGGAACAGAGAGATAGGAGGTCCCACTTTGTACACATGAATTAAAAGATCAATGCAAAATTACAGGAACTTTCATTTTTTTTATTATATATTTGATAAAATTAACTTTGCAGCACCACATTGATGACATGAGTCACCAACATCCCAAATAAGGACCTAACATTTTTCAATCTCAGCTCAAAATCATGCACCTTAAAGCCTCCTGAATTTGCCAGTCACTGCTTGAAATCCCTCAGTAGCAGATGTATGTGACCTAACCTTCCCCCTCATTTCGATCAGATCCAAAAATAAAGCAGCATTTGTGTGCAATGAGCCCGGCTTGATGAGTATTTTGATTGACAAGCCAGAGTTCAATGGCGGCTCGATGTCAGCTGCTCCTTTCAGCTGCACTTAAAATGTGATAGGATATTTATAGACCAATTAAACTTTCTCTCACCCACACACACACACACACACACACATACACACACACACCATCGCTGCAGAAGCCATCAAAGTGAATGCAGATTGACGCACTTCAACAAGGAGGTATAACTCTCAGTTAAACGCCTGTTATTATATTCTAGTAGAAAACTTTAGACAAAGTGGTGAAGTTAATGAAGTCAAACTTTAGCGCAGTGTGCAAGTTTCTGCTGTGCTTTTATCCTGAATCACACAGAGCCAATCAGAACCCATTGAAGCTAAAGGAGTGCGGATGCATGAACCGATTTCATCAGTTTACCTTGTTTCAACATAGAGCACAGTTACAATTAAGAAACTTCTGTAAGAATTAGAGACTAATTAGGATTGGAAATCTCATAGGGTTTATTTTTAAGAGCTCACATCAAAAAGATTTTAAAAACATTGAGTTAGCTACTAAAGCTCATTCCTGAGTGCCCTTCACAATGATTGAGATATTTTAATTTGATGTTCAACACTGCACACACAATTAGGAGTTTAAATTCAGTGGCCTGATATGACTAAATGATCCAGGTTTCACAACAAATCTGAACCTAATTTAACCTAATCTCTGTTTGTTGAATGATATTTAGGTACACATAGCACTACATTTCACCTCAAACTTAAAGCAACCAAAACTAAAAAGGTTATAATTTTTATCAGCTTGTTGTTAAATTCTGCTGAAAATGTTCAAAAAGTACAGATACAGTGATTTAGAAAGTATCCAGACTCCTTCACTTTTTTCAATTTTATGTTTTAAGGTAAGGCAAGTTTATTTGTTCAGCACATTTCAGCAACAAGGCAATTCAAAGTGCTTCACACAGGACATTAAAATACAATGACAAAGGGAAAAAGGAACACAATGGAAATATTTTAAAAGAAAAATGTAAGATTTTATGTTGTGGCTTTATGCAACAATAACAAAAACATATTTTTATTCTCATTGATCTAAACTGAGTACCCCATAATAACAAAGCAGAAACAGAATTTTTGAATATGTATTAAAAGTAAAAACTGAAACATCAAATTGACAGAAGTATTCAGAACCCTTTGCAAAAAAAAGAAATTTAGCTCAGGCTCCTCTCATTTCTCTCGGTCTTTGTTTCTATTCCTTGATTGAAGTCTGTCTGTGCAAAATTAAAATGATTGGACACGATTTGATCCGTCTAGCCACTCTGCCATAAAGCCCTGATCAGTGGAGGGCTGCAGTGATGTTTGTCTTTCTGCAACTTTGTTCCACCTCCACACAGGATCTCTGGAGCTCAGTCAGAGTGACCATCAGGTTCTTTGTCACTTCTCTTATTAAGACCATCCTCCTCTGATTTTCAGTTTGGCCTGACAGCCAGCTTTAGGAAAGGTCCTGGTTGTGTCGAACTTCTTGGGAACCTTTGGTACAACAGACATTTTTTTTGCAGCCATCCCCAGATCCATGCCTTGCAACAATCCTGTCTCTGAGCTCTGCAGGCAGTACCTTTGACCTCATGGTTTGGTTTTTACTCTGATATGCACTGTCAGCTGTGAGGCCTTCTATAGACAGCATTTCCAAATAATGTCCAACCAATGAATTTACTGCTGGTGGACTCAAATCACGGTGTACAAACATCTCAGCAAAGATCCAGAGGAATAGGAGGAACCAGAGCGAAATTTTAAGTGTTGTTGAAAAGGGTCTGAATAGTTATAGTATGACTACTTTCTTGAATGCACTGTACATCACTTTGAAATAATGTGACTAACGGACCAGGCTTATTCAAATGAATTTATTTCATAAGAAAACCAAAAAAGTAATTGACAAAAAAATATGGAAACATTTTTTGCTTTTCAATTTTTGTAATTGAAATTTTAAAGTAGGAAAACGGCTTTTTTTCTATTTATTTGTTTGTTTATATATTTATTCATTTTTTATAAAAGAAAACAAGAAAACAGCTATTTTTTTCAAATTCAAAAATTATTATTTTTTTTTTAAATGTTATTGTTTTGTTTTTGTTTTATTAATTTTTTTGAGGGGGGTACAGAAAAACATTCTAAACTAGGAAAGCACTCAGAGAGCGCAGACCTCAGCCATTAGCCCTATCTCCCAATAGTGAAAAATCCTTTCAAAAATTCCTGGATCTGTCCCCATGTGCCCCCCACCACGGCATTCACCAATTACTCCCTCCCTGGTGGGGTGGAAACACGGTGAGGCAAAGCATTGGCTTTGCTATGGGTGGACTGTCAAACTCTAGAAACTCCAAAACTTTGAATAGAAACACACCCAAAATGCTGCTGGGATTGAAGTTACTCATGTCCGCCATCTCCTGGTGTAAAGTGGGAACAGCGCAGACCTCTGCCATTAGCCCTATCTCCCTATCTCCCAGACTGTGATCCGAATTACTCCCAAAAATCTAATCAGTTCTTCCTTATGACATTTCTGACATTTCCTGAAAATTTCACCAAAATCCGTCCACAGCTTTTTGAGTTATGTTGCTAACGAATGAACAAACAAACTAACAAACGAACAAACGAACAAACCCACCCGATCACATAACCTCCTTGGCGGAGGTAACAACTAGAGCTTTTCCTTAAAGTCACCCCATCTGAACTGACTGCCTTTCAGTTACAAGTTCATAACTCTGAGTGCTGAAGGTCCCTGAGCTTCAGAGCATCAGAGAATTTAGTTGTCTAAGATTAAATGGAACAGCAAACCATTAGGAGATCTATTTTTGTTGCTGTGGTATCAAAACAGATATTTATATCATTGGAATTTGTATCATGTTAAAATCTGAAACTCTGTTATAGTGATAACCCTATATTAAACATAAAGAATCCAGAAATAAGAACAAAATCAAGGCAATACATTGAAAAACTGTCTAAAACAAAAGCCCACAAACAGCTCATTCCTTAAATATGAAGAATAAAGCTAATGATTGGACTGATTTCATTTTTTAGTGTTATTGTTACTCATTAACTCAATAACTCAGTGTAGAAACAGAGAGGAAACAGGCAAAAAAGAGAGGGTTCATGCAGAAGGAGAGAGCTAAGTCAGAAGCAGTGACAAAGACGCAGGCAGAGTCAGTCTATGAGGACGTGGAAAAACTAATAAAAACAAGAGGGGAACATTTGCAACTCCTAAAGCACGCCATGGTATTAGATATCCAGTATCCTCTCTCTCTCTCCAGCCCTCTGCTACTTTCCCCTTCTCTTTGTCTCCTGCAGTTTCTTTCTTTCTTTCTTTCTTGTGAAGAAAAACCCAGCCATTTTCACTCCCTCTCCTGTAGTCAGGATGGATGTTGCTAACGCTGCAGACCTGTCAGTCATTCATCTCTAGGGGAGGCGGGCTCATTGCAGCGGTTTGTGGGGAAGTGACTGAGTGAAATGGTTGATTGGCAGGATGGAGAGGGAGAGGAGACAGTGGGGTGGAATATACTTGGAAAGTGGAGCAGATGAGCGCAGAGGAGAGAAGGATATGGAGCGTAAACAGTCTCTTTAGGAGGAACAAACAAAGGCGGCCAGCATGAGAGAGAGAGAGAGAGAGAGAGAGAGTGCATTTGCTGATGTTTTCTTCAATTTGCCGTGTGAGAAAAGAAAAAGAGACATGATTGCACAAAGCAGGGCAGCACCTGAATGCATAGATAAGCCTGGCAAGTTTAAGACAGTAAAACAGCATTTTCTCTCTCTCTTTGATAAAATCAAATTAAAGTAGGGATGATTACACAGTAAGATCTGAAACACTGGCTCCTATGTAAGCAGACAGAAAAACCCCAGAAGACTTGTTGAACATGTGTGACTGAAAAGAAGAAAGAAGCATGCCTGCAGCTGAAAACACCTACGAGCAATTACATTCCGACATGGCAAGAAGGTGCAAGCAACTCTAACTCATTTTTTTCGTCTCAAATGTTATTATGAGGTCTGGAATTGTGCATTTTCCTTTTCATAATGTAGTTCTAAATTTAGCAGAACTTTTATGACTAATGTGTAGGCCAAGGTTCCTTCAGAAGTTGGCAGATATCAGATTTAGTCAGTTTCCTGAACATATGCACAGTATTTGATTTTTTTTTTTTTTTTTTTTATCAATTTGTGCAAGATTACAAAAATGAGCACAGCCGTTTCATTCTTGTTTCCTTCAATGTTATGATTAACTGGCTGGTAAAGAGGCATGGGTGGGGTTGACAAGCTGTCCCTGGCCATGCAAAGAGTATCAGTTCTCTCATTTTGCTTGAAGCAGCTCAGAGTGAAGCCACAAGTCCAGATTAAGGACTGATCTAGGGGCGAAGGAAGTCAGTGTAGAGGGTCTACTTATCTTTTGAGTTAGAATCAGCAGTGCATCAATGCATTTTTTTTCCCAGCATGGATGATAACACCTTGTATTGAGTATAATCTAAACCAGTGGTACTCAACCTTATTTTACCAAAGAGCCACATTGTCTAAAAAAATACTTTAGCGAGAGCCACAATACAAACTGGGAGTGTAAGGTAGATAATAGATCAGATAATCTGTAGTTGAAATGGTATTAAACTGGGAATTGGTGGATAATTATGAGGTTAAATGGGATAAAAGTGTCTGTATAATGTCAGATGAAGAAATATGTCACTGATTTTTATTTTGATTTTTAATTTTATTTATCACAGACATCAGGCTAAAACTTTGTATCTCAATTTTTTATGATTTTAATTTGGTTTTATAAATCAGTGCTATTGGTCACCTTTTACATCTGCCAGTGGTTTTAACCAATTTTAGATCAATAAAATATGTCAAAAGATACTTTTTTTCATTCTGTGGCTTTATTAACATAAAAGAGATACTTTCTCATTTTTTTCCACTCATTATTAATCCTTAAGTTAAAGGGGGGAGGGGCCTCATATTGGTTTTTGCCCTGGGCCTCTAAATGACTAAAACCAGCCCTGCCTCACACCTGCAGCTCTCCAGACACATCGTTTCACCCTGCCTCATTTTGGAGCTTTGGTTTTATATTTCTGCTCTTTTGACAGTATTTATGATCATTAGTGCATTAAAGATCAAATAAAACGCCCACGTTTGGACAACTTTCACTAGATATGACATTATCGCCATGTGTGATCCGAGATCCGTGTGTGTAATGCTCGTTGATGATGACACGCATTTGCATAATTGCCATAAGATCTGGGTGTGAGAGAGCATCGGCAGGAAGTGGACGGAGAAAAAGTTAAAACGAGGAAATGGGAAGCTTCAGATTAAACACGACAGCCAGCCTCAGTGAATGAGCTTACTAAAGAGACGCACCACCGGCGGACTTCTTCTGCTCTCTTATATCACTGATCTAAACCAATGTGCCCATCAGGTTCCATGGCTGTGTCTCAATTCAGGGGTAGAATCCTTCAAAACACCTAGTTTACATAGTTTTCATAGGCTGTATATTATTCATGAACAGCCCTTTTCAAGATCAGCCACAAATTCTATTTCTGGAGCCTGCTGCTGAGAAGCATCCCCACAGCATGATGCTGCCACCACCATGCTTCTCAGTGGGGATGGTCTGTTTGTGGTGACCTGCGGGGTTTGGTGTCTGCAAAACATAGCTTCTTGTCTGGTTACCAAAAAGCACCATTTTGGTCGCATCAAGCCAAAGAACTTTCTTCCAGTAGACCATGGAGTGTCCCCAATGCTTTTTGGTGGACTCTTGTACAGATTTAACATTATTTTTCTTCAAAAGTGGCTTTTTCTTTGCCATTCTTTTATTAAGCTTTGACTGGTGAAAAACCTGAGCAACAGGAGTCTTGGTTGGTCAGGTGGTTGGTTGGTTGTCTTGCTAGTCTCCTTCTTGCATAGTCACTCAGTTTGTGAGCATAGACTGATCCAGGTAGATTTTAGCATGTGCCATATCCCTTTTATTTCTTGATGATGGATTTATCTGAACTCTGGGGGATTTTCAGTGCCTTGGACATTTTTTTTTATCCATCCCCTTACTTATGCTTTCGATAACCTTTATCTCAGTTGCTTGGAGTGTCCTTTTATCTTCAAGGTGTAATGGTAGCCAGGAGCACTTACTAACTTAATTGACTGGACCTTCCAGACACAGGTATCTTTATACCACATTGACTTTAGATACATTCAATGCACTCAGGTGATCCGTGAGACATCTAGCATCAGTTGGCTGCACCTCTGTTGAATTAGGTCACTTTAAAGTGGATGAATATTTGTGCAGTCACTTATTTCACAGTACATATCTTATTTTAGTTAACATTAATTTGTAGAAATCTGTTTTCACTTTGATAGTAAAGATGTTTTTTGTTGAAAAAGCCATATTAGATTGACCATGATTGATTCATAACATCCACAGGTGTGAATACTTTGGGTGGCTCATGGGTGTTAATTTGATGCACTAACTGACTTGCTTGCCGATAGCCAGTATCCTATTTTAGGAGACTAATAATGATACTTTTATAGATTTTTTTTAAAGCGAGTTAGATGGGTATATTTATCCTCTAAGCATCAATGCTTTCAGGATTAATGACTTTCCACAAGCCCATAAGTATCAGGAAACTTGGCGAAAGGTTTTTGTCCTGAGTTCTGGCCATGAAACTTTAATCTAACAACCTTGGCTTGAATCACTGGGGAAGTTAATGACCCAAAGAGTGTAATGATTTGATCAAGGAACAAGCCAGGTTTCAGGACATCATGTCGACAATTTGCAGAAGCTGGGTTGTCCAATGCGTTGGCACTGATCGGGATGTTGATGTGAAAAGAGAGGTGGATCAGCTGTTTTTCTTGGTAATACAAGGCAGGTGTTACGGGCAGATCTCTGAGAACAGGTTGTACAGATGGAGGGAACTGTGCGTAATCATACTTCGCAACAAGGCTGATTGAAGCGGTTGCCAATCGTTGGTTTTTGTCCCAATGAGGTTGGAAACAGCCGTCTGGTAGAGGGAAGAGAGAGTGAAATGCATCAATATGAGAAAAGATGATTTGGAAGATGAGGCCAGGAGTAGTTATAAAAGGTCTGTAGTGTAAATATACACATTGTATTCAAAGAATACGGATGGATTGTGCAGCTAGGTGTTTTTTTTTTTACTCCATGCCAGAACTGGATGTGTTCTGTTGAAGTGCCAAATTATTTTCCAAAGAAAATGTGTGATGTGGGCTACATGATTTGGCTTATTTGATCACTTTTTTGTTCAACTCTTTTTAAGTCAGGAGTTTTGCAAGAGTGATAGTATGCAGAACACCCCTAGGACTATAATAAAGAAATAACTAGCTTTAAGATACAGTGAAACTTTCATTATAACCTTTGCCTTTGCAGAGTCTGGCTGTAGCTGTAAAGCAGGGCTTACCTGAAATGTTGAACACAGGGACATCACGTTGGTGTGTGGCCATCCCGCCTTACAAGATAAATGTGCCGCATCAGTGACAGTTTGCAACTCTCTCCAAAGGTGCCAAAGAGGTGAACGCAAGTGGGAAGACATTCACGGTACGGAGCTCTCTGCAGCTGCACGTGGACAGAAATGATGATGGAGTGGCCTACACCTGCAAAGTGGACCATGTGGCTCTCGCACAGACACCACAGCAGGCCACTGAAGTGCTGGAGGTCCACTGTGAGTGTCCACACAAAGAAATGTACACACTCACACAAATGCACATGGATTCCACACGTGGAGGAAGTCACTAAATCAGCTTTTGAACAGAAGCTGTAGAATCTTCTTAGCTGGCATACATCTTAATGTAACTCAAATGTTCTTATGCTCCCCTCATATCCAATCGTATATTCTTGTTATAATTACACTTTAAGTATATCTTAAGAAAACATAATGACACTCTGTGATGCATGGCTCTCTGAATAGATGGCCTATTTGGCTGTTAAGTTCTGTCAATTAGTCAAACTCTTTGATTTGATATTGAAAGTAAAAACAGTGAATAAAGTAAAGACTTTGGATTTTCTTGTAATTTGACGTCTAGATGTTTCCTTATCCCAAAAGCATGTTACACTAAATATTTGAGTCAAATATGCAATCTTGACCTTGCCTTTCCTTTGGTACCATGATAAAGGACAAATTCAGTAGAATGAACCAGTCATGCCTCATGCCTTTTTGCACATTGATTCCCAATGCTGATGTAAGATCTTCATGCTTTCATGGGCTACTACCCATGTAAGCATGTTCACTTTGAACTACCTTGTATCTTTTCATCTGTCATAGATGCTCCTCGTGTGGAGATCATCCGGTCGACGCCCGTCGCTCAGGAGGGTCAGTACCTAAAGCTGGAGTGTGTCTCCAAAGGAAACCCTTCGTAAGTCTCTCTTATTCTCCATCAGTTTACTTTTATTTAGACGAGCATATACCAAAAACCTTCTTTTCTCTTTCTGTCCTCCCAGGCCGGATCCTGTGAAATGGACTAAGGACGGAGCTGAACTTCCCGACTTAGACAGGGTGATTGTAGAGGGAAGGGAGCTCACCTTTATGTCACTCAACAAGACGGACAATGGCACCTATCGCTGCGAAGCTGGCAACCACCTAGGGACCAGCAGCGCTGAATACGTACTCTATGTCTACGGTATGTTCAGAGGACAGGCTGATCTGTGGGTAATTTTGTCTCTTGTGATCATGGATGAAAGTAAGAGAACAAAGAGAAAACTTCAGCAGCTATTTGTGGGTGCCACTGACAGGTGAAGGTAGGGGCATGTACAGAAATATTTTCCTGGGGCGATGCAACTCTCAAACAAAGAAGGCATCCCCCAAAAATGACAGTATAAAGTACCAAGCACAGACTGTACACTAAGATGGACTGAGACACTGCTGCCTGGTGGTGAAGCCGAAAGATTTAGAGCTCCCCCTGCTGACTGGCTGCAGTAAAAATCACGCCTCCTACATGTTAACAAATGAGACATGGATTGAAATATAAATTAAAGTAAATGTCCATTTTTTTTGTCTAAACTCAATTATGTTGCAAGGGTTAGTTGACAGCATGATGGTTTATGCTAAAGTATTTATCTCTCTAAGTAGTTTTGCTTTGGTTAGTTATTTTAATCAATCAATCAATCAATCTTTATTTGTATAGCACTTTTCATACAAAACTATGTAGCACAAATTGCTTTACACACAAACAGAATAAGAAAGAAAGAAAGAATACCCGACTCTACCCCACCCCATCCCTCCCACCCCATCCCTGTCCCCTCATCCCCACTCCACAATCCAAACACAATATTGGCAAGTAATAAAGTACATTGACTAGTCAGACGACTAGAAAAGAGCTATACAAGCTCAAATCATGCACACAGAGGAAACACCATCTTAAAAATTTAAAATGAGGAAACACTGGAGGTTAGGTTAAAATGTAAAAACAAAGTAACATAAAATGAAATTTAAGAAATAATAAATTAAAATGAAATGAAAACAGAACAAAAAGATACTGAAATAAGAGTAAAAGCACTAAAATAGCTCAATAAAATTGTATACAATAAGTCTAATACACATAAAGAGAATGGTAGATTATGATAAGAGGATAAAATACTAAAAGAGACTAAGAGACGACATTAAATCTAGAGAGAGATAAATGCTAAAACACAAACAGAATTAAGTTAATGATATAAAATTTAGTTAAAAGCCAGACTAAAAAGGTTGGTCTTGAGTTTGAGTTTGCATAAGAGTTTGATTATAAGACAGCTCTGTTGACAAAATGAAGCCTCTTGCAGCATTTTCAAGTGGATTATTAGTGATTAGTAGAAAAGAAAAGTGAGATGGAATGCAACAAAAAACAAACTTTGCAGGTATTAAACTTCCAAGAGATTTGGCATCGATTGAGCTATTGCTAAGTCCCTCCTCCTAAGGACATTTAGAAATAATCAACATGCTACCCAAGTTAACATTGGCATATGAGTGGATTTTATTCAGCCTTTTGCCTCAGTTAACACTGATGTCTGGTTGTCAAAGATCAAAGCCACCAAGTGAAAAAGACAATCTTATTGGCTACTGCGCTAAGCTGAAGTTGGAAATAGCATTAGCAGTGATTACTGTTTTGTTATTGGAGTAAATAATGATAAGTTAGTAAAGTTTTCTGCAAGGTGATGTTATCCCGTACGTTATTTAAAAAATCTCTTGCAGTATCATTACTAGTCTCCTGTAAAAGGATTCTGGCTATGGGCATATAAGCTAGTTAGTGCATCAAACACATACCAGTGAGCTGCAGGAATTTCAATAAAACCACAGAAAGCTCAAAATTTTTGATGCTTTTTCGAACGTTCTATGTGCCAGATGTCTGGGTGCAGCTGCAAGACATGTGATTGGCTCAGACAATCAAAGTGTAAGATTATGGGTTAGCACCTTGGGTGGCCAAACTTAATGGGGGGGGGTGCATTGCCACCCCAAGCTCCACCTTGGACACAGCCCTTGATAAAAGACCTGTGAAAGGCTGCAACAGCATGCTTTTGACTCAAACAATGCTGCAGATACATAAAGCAGAGTATTAATCTTCCTCCTTTAGCTCAGACAAGGATTATAGTAGCTCCTGATCTGCATAGTACATCAATGCTGAGAGTGATTAGTGGTAGCGTCTATCACTGAGAGAGTAGGGGCCTCAGGTGACACAAATGCCACCAACGCCTTTCTTTAAATAAACCTGCTTCCCAGATCCTACACACACAAGAACACACACTGCAGAGCAGAAATGTAAGGGAGGCAGAATTTAGTGCTGCGTTGTCAGGAATATCACCAGGAAGGATAAGTAATTCCTTGCAACGCCAGAGGAGGTGGGGGATAAAAGGACTCACTGTGCGGGAAAACAGATAGTCCCTCCAATACCATTTGTCTTCTGGCATTAAGTAATAATGCTTTAAAAAACGAGCAGAGACACATCTCTTTCCCATCTGTTTTAGAAGCTAACTTAATGTGTACTGAGGGATGAAAAGGAAGATCGTTTTTTGGCAGGAGAGACCAAACAACTGACAAAAGAGACTTTCCCTAAGTGGATCAATATAATATATCAGTTTTCTCCTTTTTTTAAGAGCAGAATTAATCTGATGAAAAAATTAGAGAATAAACCGCTCAGGTGCCGTGGCTACAGTTTGGCAAAGGTGGAGTAATTTCTGGTACGTTCTTGACCGTCCTTGACGGGTATACAGGAATAACCAGATGTGGAACTGATGAAGGATGCAACCAAGGTTACTATCAATACTTCATGAAGTGCTTTCTGCTGGCTGAAGTCAAGGCCAACCTGGGAAAATCTCTGGAGTGAAGGACATGGAGAAATTTAAATGCAACAAATGCTACGTAGGATGATACATTTCATATTAGGGGAGGGAAATGCATTCTGCCATGGAGTACATTCAATTCTTGATGAAATACTTTCCTTGTTGTACCTTTGTTTGAATCAAGACACTCCAGAGTAAAGGTGTAATTTCCCTATTACTGCAACAAGAGTCCTTATGAGAATAAAACACAGCTGAAACCCGATATCATACACACTGACAGACTTACTAAGACTTCTAAACATGTATTTTCTTAATGGCTGTGTGCAGACATTTTTCATAATCTGAAAACAAAAAACCTGTTAGATGGATGGTTTGTGTGCTAGTCATATTTGCTTTTTAAATAAAAGCACTTTTATCATTAATCTACAACAATTGATTCTCAAAAAGATTGTGGCTTTAGTCTCATCATTTCACAAGTGTTTACAAGGACTCTTGTGTGCTTTGTAGATCGGTGTATCAAAACAAGACTGTAAATGTCATATAAATACAATTTCATCTTCCAAATAGAAGGCAGCCCATTAAATGGCTTACAGCGTGTGCTCGAGTGAAATTAAAATGAGTCGAATAAAAGTAAGGACATATTAAAACATAAAACAAGTGTTGGGTAACTTGACAGCCTCTCCTTGTTATTTATTTTCTAATTTGACTTTATATCCATCTAAACAGATTTAACTATGATAATGTCAATGTGAAGGTAAAAGGGGTTTCTAAAACATAAAGATATTAAAGATACTCATGTTTCTATGAGTGAGAGAAGCAGGGTTTTTGTTGAAAAAGGAAAGAAAAGCATGTCTTAAATGTATACAAGACAAAATCAGCCAAGAGACAAGAGAGCTTTGTCTATAGGGGGCGCTAATATCAACATAACTTAAGTCCTAACAGGAGCTTTAAAGGGAGCATATAATGTTAAAAAAAAATGAATTTTTTAATTCTTCAAGCCCTAAAATATGTTTAAAACATTGTATCTCACCTGGATTTATTGTTTTTAAAAGCTTGTAAAACCTCAACCCTCTGATAAACAGTCAGGTTTTAAATAGACTTTTTTTCACGATAACCAGGGTTTTAACAATGTGTTCTGCAGTAATGTCACTTGAATTTAAAACAAGTTATGGGACTATAAAGACTAAAAGACAAAACTAAATGGCAAATAAAACTACAAAATAATGTTAAAGTGAAAATTAAGATACAGATTTTTATGTGTGAAACACAGTAAACAATAATAACCAAGAATTTTTTTGCACAAACTTGTTCTCCCAGCTCTGTGGGACCATAAATGAAAAAAATATTTGTGACAAAAGCTTTCCAAAATAATGACATTTAACACCAAGTCCTTTTGTTTTTCTTGTATTGGCTGCATTTGTACCATTATTCAAAGTAGTTCCTGTCTGCAGTGACTCAGGCCTTGACACACGGAAACAAAAAAGATATATTTATTTCGTCTTGAAAAAGTGTTTTGTATGATGTTACAATGTCATTAAGCAGATGTTTTTATCCAAAGCGACGTACATTTGTAAACACGGAATCATATCAGAAAATGTCCATGTAGGCGAGCGCAGATGGTCAAGTGGTTTAAGGCGCTACCCATGTACGCGGGCGGCCCGGGTTCAAATTCGGCCGGTGGCCCTTCACCACATGTCTCTCCCCACTCTCTTCCCTGTTTCCGAGTCTATCCACTGTCCTTACTCTATCAAATAAAGGCATGAAAAAGGCCCAAAAATAAATAAAAAAAAAAACAAAACAAAAAAGAAAAAAAGAAAATGTCCACGTAAGCACGGAACCACTAAACCACTGAAAACGTTGTAGTATATATGCCAAGCCTGTATGTGGCGCTGTAATGCTGCCATGGAAATGCACTAACAGAGAGAAGAGGATTACAGAAAACTGCCAAAACTTTCTCCTGGTTGCCCATGTGGTTGTTTTCCACGGTTGATCTAAGAATGCTTTTCCCCATGACCATTTGTTGTTCACGTTTGTGATAAAGGAGCGTCAGATTTTGCTGTAAAAGCCATAATAAGCTCGGTAGCTTCATCAGCATGAACACAACCCTGTCATCCTCCATTGTTGTTATGGCTTGACCTGCGCATGCAGCTTAAGTGGGCAATGCTATGTATGACGTAATCGTTTTGAGTAAGATGTGGTTGGCTGTCCACATGGAGATGAAATGGTAAGCGTTTACAGATTTGTTCACTCTGAGACCCGGTTTCAAAAAGTAAAGTTTTGGGCTTCCCAAAACGCTGTTTCCATGTGGATGGAACGCAGATACGACAAAAAAAAAAAAATTTGCGTTTCCCCCTGAATTCATCTCTGTGTGGACGAGGCCTCAGAGGGCCACATCATAGCCTCCTCTCTCTCGCCCTTTTTCTCCTCTATGAGCTATTCAGGCCGTCTCCATCATGATCTAAGTGTTAAGGCATGCACAGTTTGACACAACTGATGCGATGACAGAACAGCCTGTCATTGGTTGACACCATTCTGGGGAAACAATATGGCATTAAGCATGATAAAAAATGTTTGAAAATGGATTTAAAAAATTGACACAAAGACATTAAATATATGAGTTACTGGTGTGGGTTTAATCTTTAAAGATCCTAAAGAGTCACCCAAGTTCCAGGTTTCCTAGAAAAGCTTCCAAAGGCATGGATAGCATCAATGGAACAGCGCAACGGCTAGCTTTAAGAGAGAATAAAGTAGGAGCCAAGATTTATGCTTTGAAAGTTATGTAACTTTAAATAACCTGCCACTACTTCTCATATACAACAGTGTTGGGCTGAGTATCTGAAGTATTTTCCAACCCATGAAATGTGAAATCAGCCAACCAGCCCTTAATGTGTACCGCCATTGTCTGAAAACAACCTCTGATGGTCCAATCTGAGTCTGCAGTTCCATGTGACTTCACAATGAGTCCTTGTAATAACAACTGCCCTTCAGCTGGTATCTGCACCCATAGATCTTCACCCACAGTCATGGAAGAACACAGCTATTGTATATTAGTGTTGCCACACCGCTTGGAGAGGGGTGGGGTCAGACAGAACTAATTAGCATTTAAAGAGACACACACCATAAGCAAGAGCTCTGAGAAAGACTGGTTTATACAGTGTCAAATACTCCTCTGCTCCTTGATCTATAATACATTTTGACCAAAGACTGGCACAGATGTTTCATTTAGACTGCAGGGGACTGTGCTGAAAGGGGGAAAGAGGGTATGATGTGTCACCTTTAAGTAAAGGTAATTTTGGCACTGCTGCCATATTGTATTAAAAATAACAAAACAGGAATGATCTAAAGAGTATCATATTTTCACAACAGATATTTTCTAAGATATCCAATCCTATGTAAGCTGTAAGAGTTCCAGTTCACTTGCAGAACGCACTGCCCAGCTATGTCTCTGATATGTCTGCATGCCAGTTAAATAAGAACAGTCAAAAGAGCATACATAAGATTACAGAATAGGATCACAATTAGTTTAACCATCTCCTACTTCAGACTATTTAAGCCTTTTTTGTTAAGTCTTTCATAAATAAAGTTAGTAGTTTCCATTTTATCTAACTGCCCCCACTGCTACTGTCCATGTGCACCTGAAAGTTCCTTCAAATGCCACCTGAGTGTAACTATAAGAATAACCAATGATCTAAATGACAGTGATGTTATTAAACTGACAAATTCTTCACCACAAAATGGCAACTGGGGTATGGGAGGGTCAAAGAACCCAATCCAGATTCATTACTTGTTCTTTTGAAATGGCACCCAGTCTGTTCCCACCCTTCATTAGTGATTAGCACACCTTTTACCTTTTTACAATTGCGGCTATAATTCTCAGAAAATACCTTTTTAATGGCTCTCCTCCAACGACGAGACATTTTCCCTCTTCTCTTTTTTTCACAGAGACACGTACTTAGCTGCTTAGTTATTCACGCTGAGGCTGGAAATGTCACCGAGACACACAGGACGACTGGCCCTGAGAAGATGTACCACAGCCAATTAAAAGCCTCTCGTTCACAAAAAAAAAAAAAAAAATGCACAGAATGACTGAACATTAAAGCCAAGGTGGTAGTGTAACCTCATTAACTTTGTCAAACATGTTTTATTCTCATTTTGCCCGTCTTTAACACGTGGCAGTCAGAAACACTGCCTTTGATGAAGCACGTTAACGTTTTCTTGCAGTGCGTTAAGTTAAAACACACCTTGCAAACATAAGTAATTGGCACGGATCATTCGTTCACTTCTTTCCTTTATTGTAAATCATACTTTTGCTATGCTGAGAGGTTCCTAGTGCAAGAAGTCTTTGCAGACATCAGCCAGTATTAGATGAAGATGAATCTTCTCTGACTACAGAATTAGATCTTACATTCAGAGACAGAGCATCTTAAATCAAATTGATAAGGGAAATATAGAGCAGTGAGACGTCTGTAATGTAAAAGATTGAACTCGAAACAGTTTTCTCCTAACAGTCTAGGGAAATATTTGAAAATTAAACTCTGAACTTCATGTAGGACATAGCAAGAGAGAATGGTCCGGCTGCAGACCTAGATGTCATACCCGCCTCTTGCAGACCACTACTGTGAGACGCCATGTCTATTAGAACAAAAGGGACGTAATTTGCCGCTACAACGTTTTGGAGGTTTTTTTAAATTCAACTCTATTGCAAACATTACAGACCATTCCATAAGTAAAAAAGAAAAAGGTCAGAGGTTTAAGAGGTAGTTATGCAAGTTATGCTATAGCTTACTTAGCTCAGCTAAAACTAACATAGCTTCACTAGCTACATAGTAAGGGTTACCACATAAGCCAATGTAGCTACATCAGCTTTAGGTGAAACTAACAAAGTTAAATCAAGCCACTGTTTTTATAACTACTTCTAAAACAGGTCTGTCTTTATAAACCATAGCATAATCTTGCATAACTAATGTAGCATGTTTGATTTAGCTTCATCAACTTTAGTTATGTAGCTATGTTAGCTCTAGATTTAGCTACATAACCTATGTAGCTTACGTGGCTAACTAAGCTTTGTATAGCTTTGTTAGATTTAGCTTTGTCGGCTATGTAGCTATCATAGTGTCATTAACTTTAGCCTTAGCTACATTAACTGCATTAGAGTGTTATCAAGGAGGACAAGCTTTTTCTCTGTAAGCAGACTTTTAACTGGGCTTTATTTAACATTTTCTGATCAGGTTTTGCAGGTCAGGTTTTTGACTTTTAACTTTTGGTATCCTTGTCTTTACCTCAACTTTTACCCTTTTTCTGATTTTATTTTGAAAGTTTTAGTGTTCTGACAGATGCAGCATCTCAGCATAGTGGTCAGCAAGGGGGGTGTCTGAGATTTGCGGTGTAAAGCCAGACTGTCTTGAAGGCTACTCTCAGACAGTCAACATCTACCCCTGTTCTTTCCTTAACAAATATACAAAAGTGGAAATGCCATTTAAGATTCATGAATTCATTGAATCATTTACTTTACAATGTCAGAACCCCATGTTTAAAAGCAGACAACACATCTGTTTGTCATTGATTGTTTATTATCTACATTATTTTTTTCAATTCATTTTTATTAGGTTTTCCATTGAAGAGATAGGACAGTGGAAAGAGCCAGAAACAGGGATGAAAGAGTTGGGAATGACATGAGGTTAAGAGGCTGAAAAATGCCTTCTCAAGTTGTATTCCTTGCACCAATATGCAAAATGAGAAAATATGGTGTAAACAAGGACAGCAGCAACATTGTGAGGTAACAAACAAATTGGGAAATAAATGTTGCTAATGATCATACAAATATAAGGAACATTATTTATTTATTTATTTGTTGATTTATTTATTTATTTTTAATTTGTGTGGATCATCTTTAAGCATGCACTTGAAGGGCCACTAATAGTTACACCTTGGTCCAAAGGCCTCCATTGAATAGCCTGGGAGTAGCAGTTAGGTCGTGCCCCATGAACGTGGGGGTCAAGTTCGGCCTGTGGCTCCTTTCCCATATGTCTCTCTCCTACTCTCTGATTCTATCCACTGTCCTCTATGAATAAAGTCATAAAAAATATATCTTGAACAAAATCATTTCAGATTTGAGAATTGGCTAATGTGGCAGCCTTAGTGAATAACAAACCAAGCTATGCTTTTATTGTGAAATGCCGCCTAACCTATGTGAAGCTACATACATCTAGAGCACCACTAGTGTGGAGACTGTGGTCAATAAAAACGAGTTTCTATTATCTGTAGATTTTCAGAAATAGATGTGTAATTTTTAAAGCCATCATGGCCTCTATTTGTTGTTTTTGATGTTGATATATCCAGAGCTAACAGAATTAACTGCTCTTGATGTCTTTGTTAACAGATTAACAGTTAGGAAGGTCTAATTTTGATTATCCGTGCCCACCTCTGCTTATCTACTCCCTCATGTCTACTGAATCTGTGTAAAAGCCCTGTGACCCACAAAAAGGTTTATTAATGCATATTATGTAGTGCATTAACAGTGATTCTTAACTGCACCGTAGACCATTAACAAGTTTGTGTTAATGCTTTAAAATGTGCCCCTTTATTCTTTTACCATCAGTTTATTATGTTTTGACCTGTTTTTGTGTTGATTTTAAGTGTCTAACCTCCCCAATGTGAATTCATTTTTGTTATTGTTGTTGTGCTGTTTTTGTGTATATGTGTCTGTGTGTCTGTCCCTTCCACCAGACGCCCCCACAACCCCGCCTCCATCCACCACTCCCCCCCTACATCCCATCCCTCCAGATCCTACCGCTCTATTAGGCACCCACGCCTCAGACCCCACAGTCACTGGCAAAGGAGGTACAGTACCAACCCACGCATCTCCACAGCTCCCTCAGCATGCTACTGTGTATTCCCCCTGTCCTATTACTTCTCTCTCAGCTATTTCACTGGCTCAGGCTTCCTGTCTTGTGTAGTCACATACTGAGACACTTAAAACTGGAATAATATGTCAAGACAAATGTTCTTCCTGGGATGAAATTATTTCCTTTCCTCTTCTTCTCTTCTGTCCTCTTTCAAGACTATAAACAAAGTGATTTTCCGTCATTGGATCGTGGCGTTGCACGCCCATGATGATGATCATTCAGATTCCCGGAGTTTCTAAGACAATCTAGGTCATTTCATTCACAACCAGTCTTGCTGTTCAAATACTCCGTCCACTGTCCCCTTGGCATTTCAAAGACTTCAGTACTTCTGTGCCTTGAAACCTCAAAGAAGCAAATGTCATGTCCAACTGAAAATGTCTAGCCACTGGAGAGTTACCGTCATGACTCCTAATGCCGTGTCAAATCTCAGAGAATTCGAACTTGAAAGCTCCTTTTTAGAGGGTTAACACTGCTTTTTGGTGTTCTAAGAGGATCTTTTTCTACTGCTGATATAATCCTTCATAGCATTATGATATAAAATATGAATAATGGGGTGTCATATATCGGATGGATAAAAAAAAAGCATCAGGGAAGTCTAAAATGTTTAGATTTTCACAAGTTTCTGCAGAGGCTGACAGCATGAGAAGAGCTAAATCCGTAGATTCCGGTTTAAAATCAATTATTAACTATGTTCTCGTGAAAACCCACCACAGATGTCATTTTGTCAAGAAACTGTCTCCCCAATAATTATGGTAAATCTTAGAGAGCTTGACATGCTTTACTTGCTCCATCTTTAGTCAAGTTAAAGACATTTATTAGGTTCTACCTCAAGGTTACTGGTGCCTGCCATGGCAGTGACCCAAGAACTCACTGCTGGTCCCTAGAAAGATATTCTCAACAGGGCAGAGGTACTGCTGACTTTAATGAGGGTATACTGGGTGATAAAAAGAATGATCCAAGGAAACAGTCAACCCTGCCAGCACAGTGGAGGCAGTAGACTTGAGTGAAAATGGAGCTTTACCCTTAATCTATGTCTGAGGTGATTGTGGTAGGAAAGAGGAGGATGGGTGAGTTTTACACTGAGATTGTAAATCCTGGATACTCTTCACCTGTCTTGATGTGCATTGTTCAATGTCATACTGAGGTGCACCAGACGGCAACCTCCGGTGTTGAAATATGAAGCAAAATGCAGCTCCTTAAGAGTCTGCTTGAGGTAGACTCCAAACGCTTTAACACCCATATCAATTCCCCTTTTTACAGCAGAAATACATTCATCCACAGCCTGGTTCAATAAATGAATTTGGTCTAACATGATTTCTTATTTATTGTGCATGCATTAGAACGATATATTTTTAATAACTCAGTTGCTGAGGCTAAAAGTTAAGCACACATTTATGTAATTAGGGTCAGGGTGAGTTGTTTGATATGTGAGTGGATAGTAGTTGTTCACAAGGAGGCAAGTTCACCCATAAGGGGGATAAAGGGGAGAGCTTTCTGGGGCCTGGCCAAAATGGGGGCCCATGGAGGTCAGCAACATTATGAACCAATTTAAAGTTAAGCTGTGATAAGAGTTTTACTGCTTTAGTACAAGATAGCCTTTTCCAAAATGTAAGCCCCTTTTTTAAAAACAGAATTTCCTTTTTACGGGTCATGTTAACAATATGGATGACCACAATGAACTAAATTATTGAGAAAGTAATGTTAGACGTCATAGCTAAGCCATGATGTGCAGCAACATTAGGATACCCGAAAATAAAGTAGAGGAAACCTATTTAACTGTAATGGAAAAGAAATAAAATAATTGTAAACAGAGTCAATAGGCGAAAAACAGCAAAAACAGGTTAAAACTGGCAAAAAGAAGTGGCAAAAATGGGTAAGAAAGTGGCAAAAATTGGCTAAACACATCAAAAATGGGTTGAAAGTGGGAAAAAAGTGGCAAAAATTGGTAAAAAGTGGCACTACGGTAGCAATACAAGTGAATAGCAGCAAAAAATTGACTTAAAGTGGCAAAGTTGGGCAAAAGTCTTCAAAAGTGGGTTAAAAGTATTGAAATGTGGGATAAGAGTGCTAAAAGGAATTTGAAAAAATGGGCAAAAAGTGGGACAAGAGTGTCATAAAAGGGTAAATTCCACCTAAGATGTGTTTAGTGGTTAAAAATGGAGGGGGACGGGGTTAAACAGTTGCACAAATGGGTGTTTATTCCCAAAATGGGTAAAAAAATAATAATAAAGCAGTAAAACAGTAAAAATGGATGTAACTTGGCAAGAAAAAGGGTTAGAAGTGTCAAAAGGTTCAAAGTGATGAAAGAAATAAAAGGCTGAAAATATGTGGAAAGGGGTTTAAAAAGTAACACAAACAAAAACTGGAACATCAGAACCATAAAGTAGCTTCACTCAATCCAGCTCTAAGATGAGGGAACTGCTAGTCAGGACAAATGTTAGCACCAATGCTACTGATCCAGCTCACATCATTAATAAATCAGAGGGCCAATTCTTTGGGTTTTTCAGGGGCACAGCCAATTCTGTGGTCAGGCCTGCCAGGAGCCGAAAGACCTGACTTGGCTCCTCTTGTTTACCTGTTGCTCGTTGACCAAGTGTTAGTTTAAGACAGCATTTCCAATATGGTGACTGCCATTGTTGGGCTTCAAAAATACACTTCACAAACTGGTGACATCATGGTGACTACTTCCATGTTTCATACACTCTATGGCATGCAACCTTTGACTAAAATGTTTAGAATTGCAGTTCCCATGTTAATGGTTACTTCATTTATAAGGGTAAATATTTCTCCCTTTGAAACTTTCGCTAGTGTTCTGAACAAAAGACTTGACAAGACTGCAGATTTTTCAGGAGCAGTGGTTAACAGTCTGTTATTCTCACTGTGCCAGATATTTTTGCAACGATACTGGTTCCTGGGAGTTAGTACATCCAGTCATGCATGGACATATCAGTGTTTTAGTTAGACGTACAGTCATGTTAGTCTTGTTCAGTCTTGCTGGGTGGTTCGATGGGTGCTTGGGCAGTTATTTTGAGTAATCAAGTCTTGTATAGCTGGACTTGGTGTAATTCATGGCATCCATACCATGGCATCCATACTATTCTAAGCATGCAGTCAATGAGAAATTTCTAAAGCCAAAAACCAAAGCATTTACGGCAAGCCTGTAAAGAGGATCATAAACTGGTGCGATACTAGATAAATAGTGCTCAGTTTGGACTGTTTCTTGTTGACTGAACACAATAATTATTCAGGTTTACTAGATTTGCAATCATTCACTTAGGGGAATCACTTTCCTGCTTTTAGTTTGCTAATCCGGCTTCCTCAAACTATCCCCAGTAGTCATTTTCAGTTCCTCAAATGGCTGATTTGATCGCCGTCTGTGGAGTGTTTGGTTGCATCAAAAGAAGTCGGTGGAGTTTGTGCATGAGTCTTAGAAGACTCCTTTCTATGACAAGTGTTCCAGGGGGTCCCGTTGAGCTGGCTCCATATTTAAAGAAACCTGCTGAGTTGGTTTAGGCATCTGACCAAGATACCTACTGATAGCCTCTCTATGGAGCCTCTTAGGCACATCAAAGTGGGAGGAGACCTTTTGGAAGATCTAAAACATGTCAGAGTGGTGGCCTGTGAGAGTGAGAGTGATCCTTTAGGAGGACATGAGCTGGGAAAAGGATGTTTTGCCTTAGCTGTGACCCAGATAAGCAGAAGTAAGTACATGCATTTGATATCACCTGGATAGGGTGCCTAGCTAACTCATGATGTGAATTATTGTGCCTAACCTTCATGGCTAAATTAGCCAGGATAAGACCAGTAGCTGAATGGGAAGCAGTAAAAAAGCTCAGTTTTCATGCCCACTCTGAAAGCCTTAAAAACATTTTCAAACTTAAACCACATCGAAAGGTTCAGTCGAAAAAAGAGTTAAGTTTAAATGACTGCTGTTTGGTTGAGTTGCAGTTTCTCTTTCCTTGCTGCATGCTGACTCTTAAGTAGTTTTGCTGATATAGCTCCATGTCTACAACAGTAAAGAGATATGTCAGTCAAAGTTTTTGAGTGGCAAGTCAATTTAAACCTATTGTGCTGTGATAGGCTGTATATGCAAAATAGTTTTCTCATTCATATATCATCGTTATCGGGGTTTCTTAAAGTTGGAACATCTTTTCGAAGCAGACAATTTCTTAAATTTATTTGAGTCACATTTAAAACTGTCGCTTCACTCCAAACTATGATTTAATATGAAAGACTCGAGCACTGCTCTTTTGTCTTTTGTCCAGTTTTCTTCGGCTTCATTTCCTTTTTTTGTGAGCATTCACTCAGTATACAGAGCTTACCTTCTTCCTTGTCTCTGTTTTTTTCTTCCTCTTCAGTCCTCTCAGCATTGTGGTGCTTCACAATCCCATCCATTCAGAATAATTTCCTCTCATCACATCTACTTTCTCAAAATTACCATCTTTTAAGTCCTTCAGGAGTCTTGACTCCCATTTTACCTTTCCTCTGCTGCCGTCAAAGCTTTTGTTTCAATTTCCCGTCAGCCACTCGTTCTCCTCTCCCCTCACATCTCTCTGAAGACCCTGTTAGATAACAGGCTTCCACTGGTTGTTGGATATTTCTCATCAGCATGTCTCAATTCTTCTCTGATGTCTGTTTGTGCAGTACCGAGACACAGGAGGAGTAAGGCCTCTCGGCGTATCTTCATGGAATCTAAATATCAGACTCCTTCACTCCGTCCCCAGTCACAGGGTAGTACACTATCTGCTTTTATGTATCTTCTTGACTTATTACCAGCTCTTTCCACAAGCTGGGAATAGAACAAACAGCTCTGGAGCTGAACCAGCCCCATGATTTTTGTCTTTTTCATAAAGTTGTCTTCCTGTACACAGGGAATGCACATTCAAGGCTCTGCCTGGAAACAGATATGCAAAAAACAAAGTTGTCAAACAATAGTCTTAATAAGCTAAAGGCAGCATGTTTTAATTTATCTGTAGGAAAATACACATTCTTACTTTTCTTCACCATCTGAGATATGCAGCTTGACCATGCTGTATCAAGAACTCCTGTCTGAATACATTAGTGATATTAAGATAATCAAGAAATCACAATAAATACTTTTTTATTTGTCCAACATCAGTGCACCAAACCCTTTAGCGATAGTGTAATTCATCTGTTTTATATTAATTGGGAGTGCACAGGGTTAGCAGTCAGGGCCTTCCTGTGCTGAATTTGTGTGTTCTCCCTATGCATGTGTGAGCTTAGTAAGGGGACCTTTTTTGTCTCTAGATGTCAGCCCTCTGATTGGAGGGAATACCGCTGGCCCTTCCAACTCTGAACAGGATAAGCAGTGAAGATAACAGATAGTTGGATGATATAAATGGTTTTTAAGTTTATTCTTGAACATGATAAATACACTATGACACGATTGTTATGCTGTGATATAATATATGATATAATACAATGTGGTACAGTATAAATTGATTCAGTCAGTCAATACACTGTCAGTACAGCATAATACAATATGTTACGTTACAACGCGACACAATACAATTTGACAGCAGAGTATACAGTACAATATAATGTCGTGCAGTAGGATAAGATGCAATGCGATGCAATGCGATACAATAGGATGCAATACAACAGTAAGATGTGTTTCAAATCAATTCAATTCGATACGATACGATATGATACAACATGGTACAACTGGTATGAATTATATGATATCATATAATGCAGTACAATACGATATATGATGCGATACGATATGATGTAATATAACAGTAAGATATGATGCAATTTGATTCAATTTGATTAGATTCGATACAATATGACACAATATGGTAAAACTGATATGAATTATATGGTATGATATAATGCAATACTATACAATGCGGTACGATACGGTACAGTATGATATGATGTGTTACGATATGATGCAATACAATAGTAAGATGTGGTGCAATTCGATTCAGTTAGATTCAATATCATAAAATATGATACAATATGGTACAATTCGTATGAATTATTTGATACAATATAATGTAATACAGTACGATAAGATATGGTGCGATACGATACGGTGTGGTACAATACGATATGATACGATACGATATTATACAATACGATACGATATGATAAGATGCGATGCTATACAATAAGATATGATAGATGCGACACGATATGATGTCATACAACAGTAACATGTGTTGCAATTCGATAGGACACAATATGATACAATATGGTACAATTGGTATAAATTATATGATATGATAAAATGCAATAAAATATGATATGATATGATATGATGCAATAGGATATAATGCAATACAACAGTAATATATGATGCAGTTCTATTCAATCTGATTAGATTCGATATGATATGATACAATAAAATATGGTATAATTGATATGAGTTATATGATATAATATAATGCAATACGATATGATACTGGTGGTATGATACGGTACGGTGCGGTGTGTTACGATCAGTATGATATGATGTGATATGATAAAATGAAAAATTATGAAATCAGACCATTTAATACGATCTGTTCAACATTGTATGATATGATATGACAGGACCTGACACAACCCAAAAGGATACAATAGGATATGATACAATTCAATAAGATGCAGTGCACTGCTATATGATACAGTTGGTGTCAGTGATGATGTGATATGATATGATATACAATTAAATACAATGCAGTGCATTGCTTAAGCCACTATGCGATGATCAGTTTAATACGGTTTGATACAATACAATTTGGTATGATATGAAATGATTCAATCTGTCATTTTAATACTATCAGTTCAACAGGATACAATATGATATGATATGGCACAACACCACACAACCCAACAGGATACATTACAATACAACATAATATAATATGATGCAATATAATGTCATGCCCTGGGGTGCCATGCCATGACATGTGATGTGGTGTGATACAATAAGATATGGTACAATAAGATATGGTACAATATAATACTTTATGATACGATATGTTGCAGTGCAATACAATGCAGTAAAATATGATGTGACACAAACAGAACAACATGGTGTGATGGGTACAATACAATATGATATTGCATGATGGGATACATTAGGTCAATCATTGCTAATTACAAAGCAATTGTTAACAATCATTTGTAAATAATTTTAATACACGAAACAAAAGAAGATGTCTATTCCAACCTTCACAGTCAGATGTATGATACAATTTGATATGACATGATATGATAATATCATACCATACCTGCCATGTATTAAAAATGACACAAGTGCAACATGAGGTAAAAAAGAATGTTTAAAACAATACACAATAACTTGCACTCTAACATGATTTCTCAAACATCTTTTTTGAGCTGAGGTACCTGATGCTATGGGTATGGTATTTTTGTGCATTTCTCTTGTTTTCACTTGTGGCAGAAATAGACTTTAATCCAACAGCAAGATATCATCTCTCTTAATCTAGCAGTGAGTAAATAACCCACACAGCTGAAAACAGCTGCATCCATATACATACAAATAAGATGTTCTTCTCTCTTATTTATGTTGCCTTTTGCTGACACTGTGGTAAAAAGTATTAGCAGTCAATACAATAACGTCCCTTTTAATGGAAGCATTTAGTCACGGCAGGGATATAATGGACCAAATATTTCATAATGTAGACTCAGCAAATATTTAAAGAAATGTAGATTTAACCGTAATCCATGCCTTTAATTCTAACAGTTGTTGACCTTTAGAGTGTGGTTAGAGCAATGGTATGCAAATTAAAAAATCCCTTGTTTTTAATTCATATTTTGGAATGATAGGACTGATGCATAACTGCAGTCTGTGATTCACTTTATTAATGAAGGGCTGGCAGGTATGCACAACACCCACACTGCTTGAATAGCCCAGCCAGCCTTAATGGCTATAATAACTCTTTCACTAAGTATCAGAGGTCTATGCAATGTCATCAGATCCCCCTTCTCCCAAACACACACATGTGAACCCCCCTCTAAACCACCACCACTGAGTTCTCTCAGATTTGCCAAATGCTTTTTCATGGCTTGTAAATTAGCTTTGACCTTGCGAAGCTGAAAGGTTGAGTTCCGCACACAGGTTCTTTGCCGTTTAAAATATTTACCATTCTCATAATCAGCATTCGTGTGGCCAACCCAGGCCCCTAGTCTGATAGTGCCGCAGAAAACGGGCCCACTGCCGAGAGAACAGTAATTATTCATGCCTCCAGTCTCAGCTTGTGGAGAAGACAGAAAACCTAAAATAATACCCATCTCGCTCCCTGCAGGATAAAATTTCTCTTTACTTTTGTCCACGTGGTGTTTTCAAAAGATGAGCAGAAGCTAAATGTGAAGAAAAATGCACCAATATCATCTAGACTTTTAATCACAACTGAGAAGATAATGCTTAATAGCCTTTAAAGTGGGCTGTGTGCTGCCTGAGGTTTTAACTGTCAGCAGGGACTAGCAGTGGTTGCTATGGTAATCCATACCATCATGGTTTTTATGAGTAGGACTCTAAAGCAAAACAGAGAGGGGTCCTTTCTCTCCTCTTGAAGTTGATGGCAGTGACGGCACACCCGAGGAGAATTCAGGAGCAGAGGGAAAGGGATTGGTCAGGGTTTAAAGTTTGGGATTAGTTTGAGCTTTCCCTCTTTTCAACTGAGTTCTGGCCAAAAAAGCTGAGACATTTGAACAAATCTCACAATTTGGCATCTTATGAATTCACAATACTCTACTGTAAGGCCACCCATTTTTTTGGCATCTGAAAATCATATTCTGATTAATGAAATCAAAATTTAATTCTTTATTTATCCTGTCAAGATATTTCAGCATGTGTAGGAGTTGAATATATATATATATATATATATATATATATATATATATGTATATACAGTGCTTAACAAATTTATTAGATCACCTGTCATATTTGTCTCAGAGAGCATCCAGCATTATGAAGTGCTTTAGTGCGGAATCTATCATTTTCAGTGAGCTCTCCACATTTTACCATTTTGAACAGAAATGAAGGATTTCAAACTGAATTCACCAAAATTTGAGCTCACTGGGCTTCTCTGAGAAGTCAGAAATGAATCAAGTATAACATTCAAGCACTAAAACCAATTTTTCTGTTCAGGAATGCAAGTAAATAACTATAATTTGACATATTAATCAAGAAAAAAAATAAAAATAAATCTTAAAAACAATTAAAACTAAAAAAAAAATATCATTTGGGTGAAAGAGCTTCTACAAATTGGTGTATCAACCATTGCAGAAACATTAAAAAAATGATTTTTGTAATTACCAATGCTGTTAATTTAGGGCAGCTGTGGCATAAACCTTACTTTGGTTAGGGTTAGGGTGGTCTAATAAATTTGTTGAGCACTGTATATGCCACTGCATTAAAATAATTTAAAGATATCCATCAGTAAAGTACAAACATGGCTAAAGGCTATCTACATGTTATATGATGTCCTCATCATCATGCTTTTTGTATGGCTTTTTTTTATATATGTCATGCCAAAAGTACGTGCAGGCTGTGAATTAAGACTGCAAGCAGCAGTGACGGGCCCTCACAGCAGGTGCACGTCAAGTTGTGTCACTACAGGTGTGTGGAAATAGTTGGGTGTTGACCTTTTCCCTCTATTTTTTTACTTCCTTTACATATCTTTAAAGACATTAATTTAGTTTTTTTGTTTGTTACGACGAGATTCATATGTGAGCTGATTTTCATTCATGCAGCTCAAAGTTTCCTGAGGGGCCCCTAAAAAGGATGGTTTTTGCTCCTGTGGGGCCCTTTCTCATGCAGGTACACAAAACTATCAAAATGATTGATTTTTCTGCAGTTTGGTGAGTTTTTTAGCATTGTAAGGCCCCAAATTATCATTGGTTTTGAGAAGAAAATGATAAGAATGCCTACGGATACAATAGGGTCCTCACCCCGAGTTTTGTGAGCTTTATGATTGTTGCCATTTTTTAATTTTATTTTATTTATTTGAAAAGGGACAGTGTACATTAATCAACATTTAAACAAATGTAAATATGGTGGCCATTGTTTAGAAGGGGGTATTAATATTCCAGATACTTGCATTTGGGCCTTGGGCCAGTGCAGAGAGAATTTTGCCACTAAATTTGAGAGGTCGCTCTTCCCATTGGCTACACAAGTGCACTATAGCTTTTAATTGTCATATGTACCTCTTTGAAATGGAAATACTCTGATGATAATAGGCTTTTTGCTACTGAAGATGAGCTAAAGTGGATATCAAGACTAAACAGATTACTCAAACACCTTAATTATATGCGCTTCAAATGTAGGTAGGCTTTTAAAATTTCAGTGTCTCCTTTTTAAGCCACTGTTACAAATTCATGGAATTAGACCGTCAGGTTGCAGCTCACAGGAAATGGTATGTCTTTAACCCCACATTCACCTATTTGAGCTGTTTTAGAGTGAGGACAAACCTTTTGTGAAAACTCAATAAGGAAGGGGATAATTTTCATTCCTCGGAGGGACTCGTTGCTGCTTTATTTCATTGCTATCGATCTTGTTTTAAATGGAGGGCACAGGTTAGGCCGTAGAAAAGACATATTTTCTTGGGGGCAAGTGTCCAGGGCAGCTGATTGGTTGCTGTGTTTAAAGTGGAGAGGCTAAGTTTGGATTGTAGCTTCCCTGCGGGGGGAAGGGTAACGGTTAAATATTGAACAGAACCAACCATCTTCTCTCAATTTCCTCCTTCCACTCTCAAGCATAAAGCCGAGGAGCACGGGAGGAATTAAAACATAATGCAAAGGTCTTTCCACTTATTGCGAGGCAATTATTATTGATGACCTGTCACATTAGCTCGCTTTGGCAAAGAATTATTGCAACAATTTGAAATAAAGTGTACAACAGAAAAAAGAAAAATCATTAGATCCTGGGGCTAGTGTTATGAATTATGTGTAATAGCCTTTCTATTCATTAAATCTCAATGGCAGGGGACACTTTCAGAAATCTTGAGAGGCGCTCACACATCCACACACACTGAAGTCTAATTTCATTTGTTGACACTGACTTTTCTTTGGTCCTTTTATTCATTTTTCTCAGCTTGCCTCCCTCGGGGGGGGCTTGTTGGGCTTGTTATAGCAACTTGCTTCCATGGAGATCATTCATTTCTGTGTGGGCTTTTGTTTCTGCTGCTCTCGCTCTACTTTGCTCTCATAATGTATCTTTTCCAATGAACCATTGCAGTTTATGAAAGCAAAGCAGCATAGATGCTGAAATTACTGCAGGTTTGACATAAATACATGCAAGTTTGTATTGTGTTCAATTGCTGTTTTGTAGACTTTATGGATCTTGCAGAGCATTGAGCTGCTTTTGATACATTTGATTGATTGACTTCCTTTGCTTATAACCTCATGCTGTTTATACCGCTGACCACTTTTCCCTTTCATCCTGAGAAGAGAGAAAGAGCTTGTTGAATATGCACGATGGTGTCCAAGTCCACGTGTGGGCTTTATTGAATGATTAGCAGAAGTAATTTGTTTTCAGAACCTCGTTAATCTGCTCTGACCCAGCAAGCAATAATGTGCAAGGACATCCACAAGCGCATACACACGTTTGGCAGTGACTTCTCCACTTTCCTGTCTTTCTAACTCTTTCACATGCATGGGTGCATGCATCTGAAAGCGTGCACAAACGTGTCTGCAGGTCCTCTGCTGCAGCCTCCAGGGACTCTTTCATCTTGGCAGAAGGTTGAGCATTAGATGCAGATTGGTGAATTTTCAGTCTAAGCCAAAAAAAGTTAGACATAATTGAGTCATTGAATGAATAAAGACTACAGGCACTTTTCACCACTTTCCTCTTCATTACTAACTTTGCTCTGTTTGCCTTCCATCCCCCTTTTTTGTCTCTAACTTCTACTGCAGCGGAGTAATGCATGTATATTTCATATTTAAGGATTATATTTGCAGGGTTTTATAAGCAAAGTGAACATTTATTTATTTATTTTCTTTCCTATTTTCTACCACAGGTTGTTCCAGGCCATATCTTGACTCTACTTTAAAAATGTATGTCAGAACCCTGCAAGGGCTTCCGATTTTCCTTTTAACACAAACTAATATTATCTATTTCTTCACTTACTTTCCTGCACTCAAAGAGACCATGACCCACAGCACAGACACAAGGACACTGCAGCTCTGTAAGCCAATGCTTAAGCCAGCTGCAGCCGTATTGATCCAAGCAACTGAAACCATTGCATCACAGAGCTATATCTAAGATAGAGAGAGGAGAAAGTCTAATCCAGGAGAATAAAAAAAGATGCCTGTGAGGGATGAATTTTAATATTTACAAATCTAATACCAAGGGGAACAAGAGGAAAGGCAATGTATGTAAATCTATGGTATGGAAAGGCTGTTTGAGGTGCATGCTGGTATCACTGATTCAAGGAGGCTGCAAATGATCAGTTTAGAAAATGGTTTTAAAATTAGTGCAATGAACAAAGGATAAAGAGTAAGCTACCAGCTTAAGAAGAATTCTGCAATTAGCAGTTTAAATAAGGCATTTTGTCTGACTGTTATCTGAGTAAACAAGTTGTAGCACTGCCTGCAAGAAGGAGGATCTAAAGCAACTGTTCTGCTCTAACTTCTGATCTTTTAGCAGTAAGGGAAGGCAATGCAGCATTATTCATAACGCCATTCATACATAGACTAGAAGGACTTATTTAACATCACTGTGGATGCAGCGAGTTGTGATGTGGCTCAACCAAAGTTTGATAAAAAGGCATGCAATGAAACACGATTAAAAAATAGTGCAGTTATTGTAGATAGCAACTTATCACAATTATTGTTATTTATATATATATATATATATATATATATATATATATATATATGCTGTTACTCTACTGAAAGAATTAATCAAGTTAATCACATCACTACTTTGTGATTAATCATGATTGATCTCAGGATTTTTTATAGTTTAAGAATATTTTTATGTTTTTAGATTTCCAAAGGTTGTTACTGTTGTGTTTTATTTTTATTCTTTTAATTCTATGTACAGCACATTGAAAGTGATTTATGAAAGAAATATTATTTATCATATCATACATTCAAAATACTACCATTTACTTGCATTTTTGTTTGTGATAAAAGAAGTACAAGTACGGTGTTTAAATAAAGAAATATCAAACAATATTTTTAAACTTTAACATCTCAACTTAATTGTAATGGTTTGTAAATCAGAGTGTCATTACTCACTGAGCAATATTTTTAAACTGCAAAGGAGCACAGCAGACAAACACATTAGGCAAAAAAAACTTCTGCTGTAAAGTGAAAAGGTAGTCATGGTTGCTGACTGATCATCTCCCATCAATATAATAAATGTAGCTTGTGCCAGCTGCTCCACTTTTGTTGCTTTATATATATATATTTCTTAATATATATATCATATGATCATTAAGAATAAATAGCGATTAAACCAAAGCAATAAAGAAGCTACACTTTACACTGTCCTGTACAAGGCACTATATATCATTTATATTCTCCCACTCTATATTTCAACATGCTAAACACACAAAGGCCAGGGATTCACTGGCATGAACTAAGATGACCCTGGAGACATTCACCACTGAGAGATATCGTCAGTAGGCCACACAAGCAGTTAAAGCTTTAATTCATGCCTCAAAAGTATCTGTGTATCAAAAGTATCAGCCAGTGGGGCTGGCACCTTCATATCCATTCAGATCCAAGATAATCAAGATTAATACAGTTAAACAATGGAATAATGATTGCTTAAAAATGTGTTTTATGTCATTATTTACTTTTTTAGGTCCTGTAAATCTAAGACATAAGTGTTTATTATGATGAAATAACAGTCACAACAATTTTTGCTATTCGCTTTTTTTGACTTGGGATATCCTTGCTAATATGCCTCTATCTTTAAGCTTTATCAGACACGTGGTGAGGCAGCTCTCAGAAATGCAAGTTAAAATTATTAGAGAGCAACTCCTTTATTTCTTGTGAAACCTCAAATCTTTGTTTTTTCCCTCATTTTTAACTAATCTAACCACCCAGTTCAGCCTCTTTGGTGTACTCAGACTGCTCAGGCACTCCAGTTCGCCTCCTCTCTTGGATTTTTAATAGATTTCTTTTTTGCATTTTTATGCTGGGGTGATGAAACTAGAGTTCAGCACTTAATTTATGATTTTGCAGGAGTTACAGTCAGATCGAGCTGCTTTAAAATGGAGGTGATGACCTGATTGAAGCAGAGGGCAGACTTTTCTTGTAGGCTCATCATCTGCCTTCTGCACAGTGCTTGATAGAGTATTTGAGCTTTCATTTAAACTCATGCAGTTAGTTTTTAAATGTTTTCTACCATTTTAGATCCAATGAAGGACTAAAGATGGTTTTGTATCGTCACGTTTAGCCTTCAAGTGTTCTGAAACTTACACAATGCATGAGCTTTTAGGCTATTCTGCCTCACATTTATTCCAGAAATGTAATTTAGTGGGTTTGGTCATTTAATGTGACCTGATAAAATTATCATGAATCACACTGCTTCATTTTCAGCCTCAGCACTGGCTAAGAAGTCCCACTTCTATGTCCTTTAGCCCATATGGGACCGGCTCCAGTGAAACAGATCAGATGAGGAGTTAGTTTAAGAGCAACACTTTAGCTTCAGTCCAGCCAAGAAAAGGCTGACAGAAACCCTGAACCCCTTTAATTTATTAAACAAGCCCAACTCACGAGGCCAGGCGACAAGGAGAGTGTTATAAATATTAAAAGAGGAGTTTGCTCTGCCATGCTCTCATATTAAATCACACAAAGAAGAATGTATGTGCCCTTATTAAAAGATAATGTGTTTTGGCCCCATAAAAATGTATTACCCTCCTCTCTAGATCCCTCTCCTCCTTGTCGTCTTTACCCTTTCGTCTCGCTCCAACTGAAATTTCTACTTTTTCCTGTCCATCAATCTCTATGTTTTCATTTCCTTTCTCTGTGTTTCTTCTGACGCCCCTGCTGTATTTTTCTCCCTCTGTGAGCAGCGGTGAACTAGAACAGAATACAAAAGAACACAGAAGATGAACCATGTTTTTAAAGTGCTCCTATGAAAAGTATTCACAGGCTGTAAGTGACTTTACAAGTGGGAGGAAGCCTCTTCTGAATGTCTAATCTTGGTTATCAAAACCTCACCCGCTGTTTTCAACATGACTTAAATGACTACTTCTCTGATTTAGTATTGCAATCTGAACACACAATGGCTCATGATGGAGGTTTTTGTAAATAAGATCTAAAGAGATACAGATGAACCAAAGATGTCTTTCATAATCTCCACATTCATGATCCTTGTCAAAATCAGGTGCTTTTATAAACCTCAATGCATATCAGTCTCCAAGAAGACTTCAGTGATTTGGGTATTATGCTAGTAACAGCTAAAGTAGCCTCAAGTTAGCTTGCAGCATACCCAAACATTTCACTGAAGGGACCTCCCTTGAGCTTTTAAGACTTTGTGGCTCTTTTTGAAGATACAAAATACTTCCATGAACTTTCTAAAAAACACTCCTCAAAAGTAAAAATCCATCCAGTTACCTGCTACCTTGCTTCTTTAGAAGGATGTCAGTTGTTAGCATAGGTTTAGAGAAGCTACTGGAATTAACTGTCTGATTTGTCAGACTTGTACCTCTCAGAGATGCTTTAAATTGTTCATTTGCATTTTTTTTAATATGCAACACCCTTGAACAGTAAAAACAGTCAACTGTGTTACTGTGAAATTGTTTGGCTAACTTATTCAGTAGTATGTCTTTTGTTAGTGAGTTTGGGTGATTGGATGAACGTTCTGTCTGTTGCATCTTTACTGGCCAATCAGAGCAACAAAATGCATGATGTAGCCGCTATTGAGCTGTGTCCCTACTGAGGACTAAACTCCACAGAGAGCTGCATAACGCGAACCATGGCAAATGACATATCAGTACACGACTTTTGTCATTTTTGAAAAGAAAACAACTCAATGCTGATCTTTGTTCTTTTAATGAAAACATGTTTGTCAAGTTCTGATAAAACTAGCGCTTTAGCAGCATCCACGCGAATGTCTCTCGCCATAACTGCACCGGCCTCTTGTTGCTGCTTGCTTACGTCAAGACTCTGCCACGCCAGAAAGTACTGCCCGTCGTCAGTGATTGGTCTGTCACTTTTTTAACCAGGCCCAAACGGTTCAGACGGGAGCTTTGCAAGATGGATTCGCCAGTGAAACACAAAAAAGGGGGCATCCATGTGCTATGCAAGGTTAGGTCTTCATAACAACATTTTTAAATGGCTCTGTCCATCATGTTTCCTGTTTTTGAGGTCTGTATTTTTTTTTTTTTTTTTTTGGAGCTCGATGCAGGTCTGATTTTGGATCTGGCAACTGCCAAACCATGTCAATCCACATAGAGCAGATAGATCCAAACAGCCTGTCCATTTCTGATTCCTTGTCGCGAAATGCTACCACAGTGCTTACACTACCCCTGAGATACTACTAAGATTTCAAAAGGAATATTAAAATATGCTCCCCAGAATATTACTATGCCAGTGAGGTGAGTAGTGGTGTGATGTGCTACCCCTTGAGGTCTTGAATTAGATTTAATTAATAGAGTTCTGAAGACTTGGCTCCAAGATATTCTAACCTTACTCTTGTTAAACACTTAGCCCTGTGATAAAAACAACAAGAAGATACTGTTAAGAGTTCTGCCTTTCTGTGCATGTGGAACACACTCAAAGCAGCAGATTTTGATAGGTAACAAATCGATAAAACACTGGAAAAATGTGCAGTATCCAGTCAAATTCAAATTACAACAAAATGCGTCGGCTCCTGATGGTAAATCACCCATATTTAAACATTACATCTCACCCTGGAGCAGAGGCAAAAGGTCATCAATAGGTCAACGGGTCCCAGAGCTAAGACGGCCCCATTGACAAGGAAAAGTTAACTTTAAGGTAAAAATCCACCGAGTTTTACATGAAACCACACATCCTTTGTAGCAAACATTTACCTTTTAAGTTTATAACGTACTCACCCATGGTGGAAGCAATAAAACCATGGAATCATGTTGAAATTTATGGTAAATCAACCCTAAAAAGGCAATATAATCTGCTGCTGACATTCTATTACTGCTTGAACTCGCAAGCTGATTGAGGCTGTGCTGCGTTGCTTAGCACTATAGTGTAATGTTTGAGGTCACTCACCTTCAGTTGAAGTAATGCAGAGTGGGGCACCGTGGAAATTACAGGTTACAGTCCATGATGAGACATTGTTCCATTTGCTGGTGTGGTTCAAATGAACATGGCTGACAAGCGGTCAACTCAACATTCTTTGTCGCTCGAGTTGACATGATAATGAGAGAGATAACAAAGCACCAGGAGTATCTGTTTTTCTGTAAGTTAAATTTCCTGTTGAATTTTAAATCTATAGCTAAAAATGCAATGGTAAAATAAGGAAGCATTAAAAAGCAATGAAAAATCCTTACATTACTCAGAGTCTATATTCCAAGAAGACTGCTAAAGACTTGCTACTTTTTGAAAACTGCCATGTGCACTGATACTTCTGATAAAGCATCGGGACTTTGACATCTACAGCTAAGGCAGCACATCTAAATGTTCTTTCATGTGCTGACTTCACCTGAGTCGATTCAGCAGACTGTGTTTCTGTCACTGAAGGTGAATGATTTAGTATGGCTTTTTGTAACCCACTTTTCAGGGGAAAAACAGTCATTTCTTTTGGATTGTTTAGCATCTATCTTCAGGAGTGGGTCTGTCAGACCAGAATTGCAGATATAATCTTATGATGTTGTGGTATAGCTAAAAAAATGGTCATAGAAAATTCGAATGTTTGAAAAAATAATGAACAGTAAAATCAAAAGGAGTTAAAAGTGTATCATCCTACAGTTGGCAAATTTTGGCAAGAAATGTGGTCACAATTTTCATCAAACCTGCCCTCAGGTCTATTTCAAAGCAGCTTTTCATTTTCCCTCTGAAGTCTGATTGTCCATGGAGCATCCATTTCTGGGGAAGTGATGCAGTAGCAGCAAAATTAGAAGACATGTTTTGAAAGTGTCAAGAGGTTTGACTCGCAGCCGGTCCTCTTTGACATGACACCAGCATATTGCACAGCCAAAGCATGTCATACTCTGTGGACAGACGTGGGACTACGGTCATGGCTTGTTTGTGTCAGCGCTGGGCTGTAGCAGCCGGACTGAAGCGCTGTTGTAGCAGGACAGAGAGTGTGTATGATGGTTAAAAATAAAAAAATGAAACGCACTCCCCCTCCTGACAGATAGAGGTGAAGAGACACAGCCATGTGTGTAACTAAACGCCCGAGTCTTCGCCCTGCTGGGCCATGCCGAGGGAACATTCCTCTACTCTCTGCTCCACTGACCAAGCAGAACTGCAGCACAGTGAAACCACACTCAAACGTCTCTGTGTATGAGCGCGTGTGTCTCTATGAGTGTGTGTCTGTCCACCGGGAGGCAGTGGAGTGTGACGGTCCGGTCACTCAGACCATGGAGAGTTATGGAGCGAGAGCAGACCAGCTGTTCAATTTGGCCACATGGGCGGACACAGCAAGAAAAGGAGAATACAGAAGAGAGGCAGAGTCGATATACGATGTGTGCTGTATGTCTAAACCTGCTTTCTAAGCTTGCAAAGTCAAAGCTCTGACTATATTATATTTGACTCATCAAGAGGCTTCCTTAGACTGACAATCAGAGATGTTTCTATATACGGTAGATTTACACCACTTTATGAATAAATGGACAACATGACAGATCCCTTAAGTGGATTCAAAATGTCCTGATTGCCCTGTGGTGACTGGCTGATTCTTACACTCTGAGATGTGTTGGTAATCTTGCACCTCTAGTTCCATTGTGGCAAAGTCTGTTAGAATTTTGAATGTGTTTTCATTTAGATGACAGCTGGTTGACTTAAAAGATTTTAATGGGGGTTTTTCTCAGACATGAAATATGTATTTTTTTTTATTTCTTCTTTACATGACTGAAATAAACCTCTGCAGTTTGATGCAAGAATCTTGTGTTTATTTAATATGTTGTAGTTCCATGGTTGTTAGTGCCAAAGCACTAAGAGATGTGAGGACCTGTTACTGCCTAGATTGTCCATTTTCAGTTTTCTCTTGTATTGGATGGTCTTTGAGGGCCTTTACATGTTAAAAAAAAATCTGAAATTTTGCAGGTACATTGGGTCTTGCAAAAAAAGTGATATTTTTGGGTGTCCAGTATGCCTATAACAGACTGCCACAGTACCCCCTTAAAGGTTTTCATCGGTTAAGCTTCCTCCTTTAACTTTGTGGTAGATTTCTCCTGTTCCAGAGGTCACATCTTTCACAACTCCTCCTAGGGTGTTTGTCTATTCTTTTTGTACTTTGGCATACTGCTAGATGAGACCATGATAATGAAAATCTATCAAAAACATTTTCATTAGTCAAAGGGTGCGGCCAGGGCAAGCCCTTAAATCTGCACATTTTATCAAAAACAGGAAGTTGTTTGTAACTCAGCTGTGCATTGGCTAATCAAACTCAAACCTCCTGTGTTAATGGAGGGTCATTGCCAGCACACATTCATGTGCTTATATTTTTTATATAAAGTAGCGCCTCCTAGTGGTGACAGTAAAAGCCAAGGTTTATGACACAATCTGCTGTTTAAAGTCCTTTAGAGATATTGAGTGAATTCATCAATCTTTGAATAGCTTCAGTTCATAACCAAGGTTGTCTCAAGACACTTTACAAAGAGGGCAGGTTTAGATCGTACTATGTTGTTGCCTAAAAGACACCAGTGTTAATCATTAATATTATATTAAAACTATACCCTATCAAATAAAGACCAGCGTTAATCACCATGAGCACAGCACTAGCAGTATTTACATAAACCTTTCCTTTAACGGGCAGGGCTGTCGACCAGACCGAGCTCATGTTGAACAGCTCTCAGCCGAGGCCGCTCTGAGGTTGGAAACGGCGAGAAGGAGGGGTAGGGGTGTGTCAGGGAGGTAGGAAGAAGTTGATTCAAGTCTGTGAAAAAGACATCTGTGATTTTTTGAGGATGTAGCGACTGCAGGGATTCAAAGAAGTTCAGATTTCGGGTTGTCAGATTTTGGTGTCTAGCCATTAGACAGGGATGTTTTTGCTACTCAAAGAAACAAGTTCTAGACTGCCTCAAACTGTACTTTTTAAATTACAGTTCTCTTCTGAACAATTATTATTGCTAACGTTTTTTTCCATTTAAAAGGTCACCTATCATCAAGACCGAGTAGTAACTGCATAGTAAGCTTCAGCTGCTTCTTCCATTTCATGTTGGGTATAACAGACATGAGATGACACTAAATGTTGATATTTCTGTGTTGAATATACATCTCTGAAGCAGCCCACCCTCTAAGAATAATAAATGAATAAATGCAGGTGATCTTTTTAGTGTCTGAATGTGGTGTCGTTATTTATAGAAGAATATTAAATATGAAGATAAGCTGCAGTGGGCAAAGATAATGATCCCGCAGATATGTGCTAATTTGACATAAAGAATCAAATGTAAAGGTTTAATGCTAGACACATTCACACTTACATACAGCGTTGTATATGGCACTTGGGGGAGGGTAGTGAAATGAGTGCTAATTTCTCAGGTGTCAATGGCTGATATGAATAATGCAGGCTATTCGTTTCCTATATATCCCTGCTTTTTCATCTTTTTCCTTCCTATTGGACTTGGCTTGTGTCACGTCCTCACTCTTACCTTGAATAGCCTTTCAGCCAGACTTTATGGGAAAAAGAAAGAAATAGGGGTGAATAAAGGATATAAGCTATTGTTGAAGTCAGGGGAAACCTTTGATGGGTCTTTGCATGAAGCGTGAACAGCCTCATTATGCAGATTCCTCACTCTTTCATGACTCCACTATCACTCTGACTGCTTTTTCCAACAGAGAGGAAACCTGTGGCAACTCTGTGACACTCAATTCATTTTCCCTGACAACAATCCTTCCTCTCTGAGAAACAGAAAGAGATCGATCTGCTCTTTTTATTTTCCATACGATGATTTATTTACGGTGTGCAGCTCTTCTTCTGCCGTCCTGTTTTGCATGTCGGAGACTCCTGCAGCACCATAGGGGTGAACCTGAATTATTTGCTCCTTTTTCTCCCTTTCATTCTCTTTCTACCACATTTTGCAGGCCCAATGTGTGTCTGCTGTTTGTGTCAGTGTGATGTCCTTTTCTCTTTCTCTCCATTTTGTTATTCTCTGAGTGTGAGGCAGCTCTGCCGCAGCAAGTGAGAAGAGGGAGGAATGACAGCAGCTCATTAGAGCGGGAACGAGCTGGAAATAATCTGTTTTTTTCTTCCTTGCTCTTTTTTGTGTTTCCGGTCTTTTTGTGGCCTCTCTGCCCTCGCTCCCTCACCCCACCAAACGGCGCCTTCATCTGTTTTCTTTGTCCCTCCCTCTCTCTTTCTCTCTTTCTCTCTTTCTCTCTCTCTCTCTCTCTCTCTCTCTCTCTCTCTCTCTCTCTCTCTCTCTGCAGATCCAAATGCTGTTGGGCAGCACGGCACTGACCATGCCTTGATCGGAGGAGTGGTGGCTGTAGTGGTCTTTGTCACTTTGTGTTTAATCATCGTCTTGGGAAGATACCTGGCCAGGCATAAAGGTAAAACCACAGTGGACCACACCTGAGTCTTTCAAGGCTTTTGGAACCAGTGGAGCATGGCGTACTTGTACTGTTAGACCTCAGAGCCCCTGCACTATTCCCAAGTTACAAAAGTAAAACATACCTGCAGTGGACAATAAAAACGAGGGCCCAAGACCTACTCACAGCATGTGTTTAAGGTGCTCAAGAGGTTATTACTTTCTATTAACATTTTTTTTCCATATCAATAATTGATTCAGGGAGTGCTGACATATAATTTAAATTAAAGCCTTTGCACAGTTGCATTTTGACTCCTAATTGCACTCTTTTTTCAAAACGCATACTATTCTGAATATTAAGTGTGATTACCTCTAGGAAATAAAAATCCCATCTTTGACACTTATTAACATCCTTAAAATCATGGATATGGAAACTGTTAACATACAGATGCATTTCAAAAAATTCGAATATCATGAAAAAGTCCATATTTTCCTTTTATTTAATTCAAGAAGTGAAACTTCCCTATTTTTAAAATATATCTCATACAAAGTGAAATATTTTAAGACATTTTTGTTTTAATGTTGATGAGTGTGGCTTAGAGTTAATAAAAATCTAAAATCCATAAACACAAAATATTAGAATATTGTGAAAACGTTCAATCTGCAAAGGTTTCCTTATGCTAAATTCTCTGTAGATCAGTACACACAACCACAATCATGAGGAAAACTGCTGACTTGACAGTTGTCCAAGACAGTTGCTGACACCCTTCACAAGGAGGGTCAGCCATAGAAGCTCACTGCTGAAATGGCAGGCTGTAGAGTGCTCAAAGCATATAAATGGAAAGTTGACTGTAAGAGGAAGGTGTGGCAAGAAAAGGGGCCCAAGCGACAAGGATAAGCTCAGAGGATTGTCAGACAAAGCAGACTAAAGAACTCAGGGGAACTTCAGCAGACAGAGGCTGGAATCAGTTGGTCAGGACTGATTACTGAGTGCATAAATGAGCAGAAGGTCATTTTTCTGTGTCATAAATCTTTTTTTGGACTGATGTTTTGTAATATTTTGAGAGGGTGGATTTTTGTGAGATTTGAGCCGTGAGCATCAACATTAAAACCCTTTATTTAGATGTATTTTAAATAATTGGAAGTTTCACTTCTGGAAATAGATCATGAAAAAGGAACTTTTTCATAATATTCTAATTTTCTGAGAAGCAATGATGCCAATTTGCATGGAAAGGGTCGTATTTTTTCCCTAAATAACTGCATAATGGCTCAGCGCCTCTGCCGCCGGGGTGCGTGTTTGCATTGATTTGCCTAGAGCACAATAAAAGGAGCATAAAAGCTGTGCCTTCTGACTTACATACAAAATTTTAGAGTGTGTGCTTTATTCAACTTTAAAAAGCTTCACACTGTTTGGCTGCATGGAGACAGACACACAATCAAACACGTTTACGCAGCATCGCCAACTACAACTGGCAAAAAACAGCTATTAACCGAGATTTCTAACACCAGTGTGTGACACATCTCCTGTGTTGCCTTGAGTATTTTGTGTTCTAGTGTGTTTTTGAAAGTGAAAGCCGTCTCCTTTTTGGCACAGTGGCGTAGCGTATGTGTTATACAGGGGAAGTGGCGTAATAGGGGATGGGGACAGGGAAGGAGGCAAACTAAAGCGAAAGGCACAACAGTTTTGGATTTTAAAGAAAATCTGTACATATTTATGGTTCTTTTATGGCACCAGGTTCGAACCAGTAAACCCAATAAGTGTTCTGAGACATATCAAGGACAACTGGAGCAACGGTGGGGTGTGCATATCGACACAGACAGACACACTGACCAACATTCACGCCCTCAATAAGATGTTAAAAAAAATTAGAGAAAATTGACTTGTAATTCTGGTGCTGTTGATAAACTTCATTTATTCAGCTTATTGGGCATCCCTAGTCTTTACAGGAATGCAACATTTCAAAGCAGAAACTTCCAGAAGCTGTGTCAAACCAAAGCTTATTTACTGTATATAGTACATTTAAAACAACCACAGCTGACTAGATGGTTGTTCAGGTTTGAAATAAAGTATAGTTTAAGATAGATATAAGTAAAAAGAACTCTAAAAAATCTATGATCTATCACTGCAAAAACTCAATAAATAAGAGTGATATTTATACATACCAGTTTTTCAACTATAAAAGAAATCTAGGCAAAAATTACATTTGTTTATCACATTAAACCGCCTATCAAGTGTGTTCGTCCTCGTACTTGATTGTGCAGCTGCAAATTGATGGCATTTCCTGTCTTTGGCATGCCTCTGTGGAACTACAATAATACATCTATCCAGGAACACATTTCATTCCAAACCTTTATTTGTTCTTGGAAGGACACTGAGGTTTTCCACATATCCACTGCTGCCAATATACTCACGGAGAGAAAAGGAGAGAGAGTTAGAGAAAAAAAAATCACACCTGGGGTTCAATGTTAATTGTCAATTTATGACACATTGCCGAGTTAGACTTCAGGGTTGCACTGCATTATTTGGAAGTACAGCTCTAAGTCTCGTCTGCCACAGTTGAGAACAACAAATCTGTTTGTCGATACAGAGAGTTACACACCTACTCTGTGCCGTATTTACATACCCGGCACCATCCTCGCTCCTCATCACTCTGTTTATGAATTATGTAGCATTACTGATGTTGTCTTCTGATGTGTTTTTCCGCCTCAGGCAGTGAACACCATGCAGGGCTGCTCTGTATTTGTTTTCCTTGATGTAAGTTTTTTCTTCTTTTTTTTTTCCTCAGGAACTTACTTGACAAACGAGGCCAAAGGAGCGGACGATGCCCCTGACGCCGACACAGCCATCATCAACGCCGAGGGCAACCACGCACACGCAGAGGAAAAGAAAGAATACTTCATTTAGACTGCAGGGGGTGCTGTGCAGCTCAGCTCTCTCCTCCCCTTTATTTCAATCTGTATCTCTTTTCTCTCTCTCTGTCGCCCCTGTTTTATCTCTGCACCTCTCAACACTGCCCCCGCTGGTCAACGAGGAATCTGCAGGCAGTCCACACAGACAGAGAGGTTCCCTAAGTGTTTTCTGTAATTGCCTTTTTTTTTGTTGCTCATTTCTTTCTGTTACGTTTTTATTTCTTGGCAGCCGCGGTGTTTTCGGGCAGCTTGAACTTTTCCCCCTTCTTCATATTTTTTTCTCCATTTTCGACATGAATGCTTGGAAGTCTGTATATCCACCACGTCTGCTTCTTACATGGCCCCCCCCCCCCCCCCCCAACACCCGAATCAACCGAATTTGTTCACACACGACCACAGACACATATCATATTTCACGTCAACACGGTGCCTAAAAACACAGACGCCATTGAACTCCTGTCAATGCCTTCATGTATCGTCTGTCGGTTGCAATGTAAATGCTTCTTCTTCTTCGATGGTTAACTGCGCCATCATCTCATCGCTTAGCTCACAGCTTTTAATTCCTTCTTTTTTTTATTTGAATGAAAATCTTTGCTGTTTTACGCCTTATACATGTCTATCACACTGAAAACGGTACTTTTAGATGATCCACCTCCCTCCAGACCCCGCCCCCTCTAAATAGACTTGTAATTATTGACCCTTGTAAGATAAGAAGAAGGTTTTGTGTAACACTGTAGCAAGGTTTGTCAGATAAGTGTATAATATGATTTCTTTTTCCTTTTAGGGTAGAGGTTATTAAGGGTTGTGCGGTATTGTTTAGAGCAGAGACACACACAGATGCTTAGATCCATCAAATACACCCAGTCAAGTATATAAAAAACCATATGCTAAACCTGCTGTCAACATGTACTTTTGTCTGTATATTCCTGCACTGTCCAGGCCGCAGTTTAGCGAAACACCACTATCTTCGGCTAACAGTAGGTTGTGATTCACGTAAAGGGTTCAGATGTACAGAAAGAGTTGATCTCCTCGCTCTGAAAATTGTACAAATTGTATCAAAACAAGTTTAGCTTTTCACTTTGTAATATTTTGTTTATGCTTATGTCACTATGGGATCATTTTAAGGCATAGACTCCACAAAATGTACCATTAGGAGTTCAAAAAGGTACACAGTTACAATATGTATTGTAAGGGGCCTCAAAGTGGACAAAAAAGTTAAGAAAACAATCTTGTGTGCATAAAAAGCTGTCATGTGAACACAAGAATTATTCTTGTGCTAACAGTAAAATTGGACATGGTCACAAAAATATCTTTAAAGTTTTATCATGACCACATAGAACTCTAATGAGCAGTGCTGTGGATAACCTGTTACAAAGTAATCCATTAGTGTATTCAGACTATTTTTTTGTTGTAATAAGGAACACAACCTGTGTTTTTTTTAATCTTTTCTTTTTTGCAGTTTAAGCAGTCCATAAACAAGAGGGGTCTGGTTGTAGAACCTTGATCCGACCAGACTATTACTGTGAGACACCACATCTGACAGAACAAAAATACACGCTAAAACTTTCACAATAAAATTGGATTAAACTTTCAGTTAGGCTAGGGTAAGGGTTGAGATACAGGCAAGGATGCTGAAAGTTAAAAATTAAAAACCAGACCTGCTAAACTTTGGTACAAAATGTTAAATAAAGCAGACTAAACAGTCTGCTTATGGGAAGCTTGTCCTCCATTAAATCAGTCTAATGTAGGATAAGCTACATAGATAACAAAGCTACGTAGCCAACGTAGCCAAAGCTAAAAGTCACAAATCTCATTGATATACTAATGAAGCTACAAAGCTAATGTTATCTATGTAACTTATGTAGCTAAGTCACCTTTAGCTACGTTTTATAAAGCTCATGTTGATAATGCTAACTTAGCTACACTGACTTATGTAGTAATGTTAACTACGTAGCCAGCATACCTCGTAAATAGGTGTATACATAATCCAGGTTAGACCGCTGGAATTTATCTCTCTCTTATCTATGTCTGTACTGTTTGCAGTGTAGTTATTTTATGAATATTACTGCCAGACTTTGTTAATTAGTAAAGTGGAAGTCCTTAAAAAACCTTAAGCTGCAAATTATGGCACTTCTGTTCTGACAGAGATGGCATCTCATCAAAACAGTCTTGGATTTACAGTCTGCGCTTTTTTTTATGAAAGTGTTCGTTTACTGAAAAAAATATTTTTCCCTTTTGTTGCAACAAGAAAAACAAGAAATTCTCCAAAGTGTCTGCACTGTTTCTGTTTCTCTTCTACTCATTAGCACATAGCTGTGTCAATGGAAGGCAAGCACAGCTACATCGAACACATGTACCTTACAGATTAAACTAGTGAGATAGCACAGGGGTGGTATTACACTGTTTAATTATCCCTATTATAAATGCAAAGCCTAAATTCAAAAGCCTGTGTTGTTGGTTTCAATGAGGCCTGCAGCCTGAGATGCAAAGGCTGTCACATCTATAGTTAGGCTTTAAAAGCCCAAAACACATCAGCGCCATACAGCCACCCAAATGATCACCCCAATATTTTCTGTCAATAAACCCAAACTTATGGCTGCCAGATGCGCCTGGATGCGCCGCAGCACATTACACCATTGCTCTATTCCTTTGACAGCTGGCTGCAGCTGGTGGAGTGTTTTCCACAGAGAACAGCTTTTTGTCCATCTCGGCTGCTGTAGTAGCAGCTCTGTTTAAGAAAAAAGAAACTAAGACCCATCTTTTGTTTGTGGTGTAGAATAAGTGTAATACTTTAGAGATTATGGGTAGTAATTTAGACTGTAGAATGAGTCAGCTCTTTCAAAGGCATGCCAGGGCTAGAGATATACCTGTTATTGAACATGTGTTTACGTCAGGCTGCATCATTAGCGTTCTTGTGAATATACTTGCCTAGACATGACAGTTGTTACTGGAAAACACTACTAGAGGGCACAAGAGCTCAGATCATAAACAACTATCTGATATGTGAGATGTAAACTACAAACATGGACACTCTTTAGGAGGTTACTATAATCTTTAATCTGAGATCAGATCTAATATAAAAACATCACTGTGCTTTTACTTTTGTGATAGGCAATGCAGTAACTTAAAACCCAACACGGCTCATAAACACGTAGAATTTTCTCATGGATTAGTTTCTAATGCTCACCAGAAATGTTTTCTTAACTTTATCACTTCATGTCCCTTTGTGGGCTCTGTTGTTTTTGAAATTTGATATTTAATTAATTTCTTTCAACAATGTTTGTTCGATTGAAACCTCTTGTACATATGAGGTCCAGACATCTATCTACAGTGGTTTGTGCGCTAATTTCTGTTCATTTCCTGGCTAACTCTTGAGCCTCCAGTTCAAAAAAGGATCACTTTGACCCAAATACCCCTTTTTGTCAGTATCTCTAAATTCCTCTTTAACCAGTTTCTTTCAGTTTATGTGAATGGTTAATAACACCAACATGTGGTTTAGTCCCACTGCAAAAACTGCATAACTGCCCTTGTTTTCTCCATTTTCCACTTTCCATGACCTGGAGCTTCATTTCCATTTCTCTGGGTCTTAGAGCAAAAAATAAAATAGAAAACAGAGTGCAAGTTCTGGGTCATAGATCTGCAGGAGCCTTTTTTCCCGTAAAAAATGAAAAAGTGAAGACAAAAGAGAAGCACAAACATGTTTGAATGAGTAACTGTGTTCCTTTGCCAACAACCAGATCGCCTTGAGAACGGTTCTTCTATTCAAACTGGTACTGGAAAGATGACAAGGCTGTCTCTGATTCAACTCTAAGTGAAAAAAATACAGTAAATCTTTTTGAAAATGTAAGCTAAAACATGTTTTTATATAAAAATGTTTCTAATATTTTTGGTTTAAATGGTTCTAAGCTCCCTGCTGTATTTTGTGTCTGCTAAAATGTGGTTGATTGTGAAAATTTGCTGTTAAATTCTGGATTCCTTCAAATTTGTATATTAGCCACTTTTATCTATTTAGGTTTTTTTAATCTTTTTTTTTTCATTGAATCATTCTTATTAGGAAAATTTTCAAGAAATGTATTTTGTTTGGGCACAAGGCATGTATATAATGTGTGACAACTAAACTTTGGTAATACACATTAGCATGTTTTTGTTTGGTTCTTTTTCATGTTTAATTTATTGGAATTGAATAATCTGAAGAAAGAACCACAATGAAAGTTATGTGGATTATTTTGGAGGAAAAGTTGTGTTTGTGGTGTGCTGTTTGGTGCTGCAGATCAGAAGGATTTGGCGTTATACAAAATTTAGCTGGAAAAAAAAACCCCATGAAGAATCTGTTGTACCAAATCCTTTAAGTACAAGCTGGAATTTAAATGCATTTAATCAAGTATTACCTTCATGTTTGAGGCAATGAAAGATTCACACACTAAGAAACACAAAATAATTCTGCATAAACAAGTTTTTCCTTCTTTATCCCAACTGTGCGTCATTCAACATTTTGCAGGAACGTGTGATTTTGTCTCCAGTGAAAGAGCGATAAACACTGTGGCCTCGGGGACTAAAGACTTAAAGGCAAGGCACTAATCTGCTAAGAGGAAGCAAATTATTACCAAGGGCAATAAAATAGTGGGCCCAGCTGTCTCTAATTCGATGGCCAATTTATGACATTATGCAAATAAGGTCAGCAGATAAGGTCTTTCTCTGCGCCATAACTCAATGACTGCTGGACAGAGTTTGAGAATTATTAGATCAATCACTTCAGTTTGGACCTGTCAGCTCTTATGATGACTTTAGGTTGTATATAACATTTGAAAAGGATAGTATGGAAGCCCTGAGGTCCCAAATGGAGCATTTTTATCTTGTGTGGGCAAGTTATTTTCCTGTAAACACAGGAAAATTCATGGGGACAAGTTAATTTGGAGGAACAAGGCATTGTCTTGTGTATGCAAGAAAATCATGTGGTGGGTTAAAGGTATTATCTCTTGCACACAAAAAAATCATTTTGAAGGAACACGTTTTTATCATGGGTGCATATTATAGTTACCATGTGGAAATACATTATTATCATATGCCAATGATAAAAATATGTTGTGGGAACAAGTTGCTTTATCTTGTGGATACAGTTTAACAGGAACAAGTTATTACAAGTTACTTTATCTTGTTGCAACAAGATAAAGTCTAATGGCCATTGTATAAAGATTAAGGCAGTCAGCATTGATGTCTTAATGTAAAATAAATTCACCACTGCTCCAGTTCTCTTTTTTAAAGCTAGAAACTCCCATATGGAGAGATACATTTATGGCATCATATATTGAGTACAATAAAATGAGTTCAAAAGTAATTAATCCTGAATCTGAATGAGGGTGTAACAAGTCTGATGCTATAAAGGAGGAGGCTGGGGTGGAGGAGGGTCAGCTTTACCAGCAGCGTAGTGCATCAGCATAAATGCAAGCAGGGATAAACGAGAAGTTCATCATTAAATACATCGCTGTGTTGAAAGAAAGAGCTGTGATCGACTGATTGACACATCCAAGACAACATTAAGATGCCTCTGTCCCCACAATAAAGTGATATTGACAACACTGTTAGATCTCTAGTTAACAAGTCATGATCTTGTACATGTAACATGTATATGACATGGAACAAGTTACTGACTTGCAGAGGTGTGGACTCGAGTCACATGGCTTGGACTCAAGTTACAATTAGATGACTAACGACTCGACGATATCGTAAAGATCCTGAAACTTGACTTGGGGCTTTAACACCATTAACTTGTGACCTAACTTGAGCCTTATGACTTGAAAATTCTTGCGATTAAAAACTATCAAAGCTAACATTTGTTGCAAAGTAATGCTTTAGATAATGTTTATTATGAGTTACTGTGCATGCTTTCTAGTTAGAGACTTGAATAAAACAGCGTAAGGAAAGGTAACATTACCTCATTTGGTGAACAGCTGATGACTTGTTTGGGACTTGAAATTCAAAGTTTGATACTTGCCTGTCTTTGCCTGGGACTTGTCCTCGACACCAAAGCCTTGAGACTTGTGATTTGCAAAACAAAGACTTTGTCTCACCCCTGTTAACTTAAGCACAGAAGATAATGACAGTGCGTACATTATCCTGTCTGCACAGGTTATAATCTCATATTAAACACCATAACTTTTTCCAACAAAAGAATAACTTGTGCCCACAACATACTTTGTGAACAAATTATAATCACTTGTTACTATAAGAAAATAACTTGCCCATGTATATGATAAAATCTTTGCCTTTTTGGAAATCGAGGGGCTCTGTAGGATAGACATTTGCTTTGAAATACAGAAGCATTGCCACAGTTTCCATATTGGACCATTTTAATGCACTTGAGTCATTGTTATCAGCACTGTTACAGGTTCTCCCATCATCACAGACCCTCAGTAGATCCAGACTAAAGAGTTCTAGCCTGGCTTTTATCAACTGTCTCTTATCACATGAGTGTATAGATGCAAATTTCACTATGATGTAATGTCTTTTTACTTTTTTATCTAGTTCTTTTCATTGTGTCTTAAGTCAATGAAGATGTCTATATTATTTTTGCTTTGTTTGTATCCATCTGAGAAATAAGCAAGTGGTCTAATCATATTGTTGATTCTGAAGTCAGACAAGCAGGCTGTTTTTATGTTTTGTATTAAATGAACACTCATGAATGACCAGGTTGTTGATAAGATGGAGTTCCCGTTAGAAATGAAACAGGTGCCATTTACTGAATTATGCACTCTGATTAATTTGATGGATATTTCCTTAGCAAATGGTGAAATGTGTTTTTGTTTTTCTTTCTTAAAACCACGTGTAAATATCTGTTTTGACATAACAGTAATGAGCTAATTTGCTGCAAATGGCTTTGTATGATAGTTAGACCAAACCTGAATTGTTTTTAATTTGTTTCTTTAACAGCCTGACTCATACCATCATGCACTATTTTACGATGATAGCCTGTAGCTCTGTGACAGCTTGGGGTCAGTTAATAGTATCCTTTTTTAATGGTTGAAACTAAGCTTTAAACTTGTTGCCTCTTTGCTCATCAATATATCCCATTTTGGTTAACATGTGTGGCATTATGGGCCTCTGATTTCACAATGGTTGCAAAACAGTGTTAGCACGAACATAGTCATAGTGACCTTTTGTATCGTTAAAGTCTGTTTTCATAAGTCTGATGTCTTTCCTGTTAAAACCCATTTTGAATGTTGGAGTGGGGCAGCTTTGGTTTTTACAAAAAAAACATTATATAATGCATTAACAGGGATTTATATCTGTTTTGGGCATTCAGATACCAAGTAGCCTAATTATGCACTTAAAGCAGTTGGATATTCAGTAGCTGAGAGTGCATATGGAGGCGGTCTAGGAGGTTTCATCCGGATTGGTTTGGTTTTGTAGACGCAATGCATACTGGCATGCATTGCATCTTCTGTGGTGTTGGGCCAGTAAACAAGAAGTAGAGCTTTAAATATGTCCGTCCAGCCTCAATCGAAATGATGCGAATTGCATCTCTTTCAACAGATCTGGATTAAGAGCCAGTCTTCAGGTGACCCATGGCTCTTTATTTGGTACCATTTTGCCTTTTTATGTCTTAAAAACAACATAATCTTTTTTTTTGTTTTTTGTTTTTTTTAAAGGAAACTGGCTCTCAAACAATGCATCCTAGCATGCATTGCATCCACTGTGGTATTGCGCCAGTAAACAAGAAGTAGAGCTTTATTTATGTGCAACCAGCCTCAGTCACAGTGATGATAACTGAGTCTTCTATTTTATTACATCTGGATTAAGAGTCAGTCTTTTGGTGACCAAAGGGCTCTTTCTTTGGTTCCATTTTGTCTTTTTATTTCTTAAAAACAACCAAAAAATCATTTTTTAAAAAAAGAAGCAGTCTCAGAGCAGTAGCCATCTTTTGTCGCTTACTGAAGGAATGAACTAAATTGTACATAACCGTGTCTTTTTAAACATGTTTAAGACAGCATTAAGGTGAAAAGCTGTTAATGAGACACTGCTAACCGCTTAGCTTGTGGCTTAATCACCTCCATTTATTCTTATCACCAGCTGCCTGTGCACACAGTATGTAGGGCTATCAAACCACAGTAAGAGAGGAATGTTTGCATGAAAACTCTGGCAAAGTATGGATGCAGCACTGCATCTGAAGAGACTTCTCCCTAGTTGATTCTGGGTTGTGTCTTAGCCCCTACACTCTTCAGCACCTGTATGGACTGGAGGGGCAGATTAGAAGGGCAGCCAACTATGGAGTGTCATTTGGTGATGTCTAGATCACTGATCCGGACGTTGCTGTGGTCCTTGCTGAGACTGTAGATGTCCTTGTCAGGGCTCTTAACTTGCTGAGCAAAGAAGCTTAAGTGTTGGAAATGCACGTCTCCTGCGCCAAAACCAAATTATTAGCATTTGAGGATGCTTTGGATGCTGCCACTGAATCTGTGTCTGTGACTCATGAGAGTGTGGAAGTTGTAGAGCAGATCATCTACCTTGGCAGTGTAATCCATCGATCCACTGACTTGTACTTGCGCCTGGGCAGTGGGTTCGCTGAGCAAGACATTCCAGCTGGGATGATACCTGGAGAGATGGGGCATGGGCCTGGCACATGCCTTGAGGATGGCCATCAAGAGGCCAGAGAAGCACAGGACCAAGGCTGATGCAGTAAAGTGCCAAACTGACATATGCTCCCATACCTGACCTGACCTGACTTGGTATCTGAATGCCCAAAACACATGGCTAATGAAAAAAATAAATAGGATAAAAGATAAAATAGGACTTTGTGAATGAGTTCAAATGAGTGTTGGCACCACTGACTGTATACAAAGACAGATGGCACATCTCCACCTCCTCTAAATGGACAAAATTGAAACCAAAATGTGACAGAAGCTAGCACATTCCACTAGTGATGCCATCAGAGGTATTGACATCCCACCCCTTCTGCTAACTCAAACACATATTAAACTTACTCAAGATCCCTCTGGTTGGCACAGTCCACAGCAGAGGAGCTTTGTGTGTCAGTTTGAATTACACACTTGTCGTTATGGAGATTTCAGAGACTCTTTCATAAGTGTTTGTTATGTCTTCTCTACTCTGCTAATCCACTGCTGCAGGGGCAACATTTGTCCACAAGGCTGTCAATTATGGCATTTTAAACCTTTTTATAGCATAAAATTACAAATGGCTGTCACTGGGCCAAAACTTTGTACCTCCAAAATCACCACTTTTCAGGGAATGAAAAACAAATACTGTTTTTTTGCAATTAACTTAACACTGAATGGTCAAAGTCAGCATCTTTTTGACACTTTTTATTGCTTTAAAATATTTAAAAACCACTTACAGATGTAAAGCGTGATCAATAGCACTGGTTTATAAAAAACAAAAAAATGGAGATACGAGGTTGTGGCCTAATGACAGTGAAATCAAAGCTACATTTGTGAACAATTAAACACATGGACATGATGACACCATGCTTTAGTGAAATTTATTTGGCATGTATTTTGACTTTAAAGTTGGACTCATGTACCATCTGCTTACATGGAGGAGGCGGAGCTTACACTCCAGCCAGTCTATTGGCAGAGCTCCAGTTGTTTTGGAGCTCCGCCCCTTCTAGGTGGCTGGATGCCATCTATCTTTGTGTACAGTCTGTGCCAGAGCGACAAGTTAAGTTGCCTTTATTAAATCTTTCAAAAGTGACAGCACAATTAGTTTAATTTGAAAATTCTAATTAAAAAGGCCTATTATAGCTTTTACCAGTGCTCCATGTCTGCTTTTTTAAAGGTTTCCAAATTCCACCTGCTGATCCTTCATTATTTATTCATCCTGTAATGTTGCAAAGTTTGCCACAAAGAAACCCAGATATTTGGCCTTGAACTCATCCCTAAAGTCTCAGTTTTCAGGAAATTAGAGGCCCATATCAACTAAAAATATCAACTCTTTTTTAACAGTGATTGTTTACATTTTTGACTAGTTTAACTGGTTTGTGTTCTCCACAGCAGTGATGATAGCATGACATGGCCCGGTCCAGTCCCATCTGGCCTCTTCTGACCCCCCGTATATGTCTCTGCTGTACAGTTTGGCTTCAGTGCACCTCTTCGTTCCTCTGCAATATTGACACTAGAATCAATCAGTCCAACCTCCATACTGTTAAAAACGATGACGGCCACATGTGACACACTCTCATGTAGAGCTGCTTTTTTCTTTCTTTAAATCTTTTGTTTTGCATCTCAGGAATATGTTTCATTTAGAGATTTGTGTGTGTGTTTTTTTTTTTCTTCTGTCTGTCTTAAAACGGGGACTTGTGAGCACTTCTCACTCTGCTTTGTCCCTGAATGCTGACACCATGTATTTTGTTGAGTTTAAGATGATCACAATGTTAATAAAAACTATTCAGTGATTCTTCAGTAATTCTGTCATCTTGCTGTCTTTGAGTGATTGGATTTTTTTCAGCATGTAGTTTAATACACTAGCCAAAAAATCTTTTCATCATTAAGGTCTCTACTATGACTACCTGAACTTGAGCTGAATTGGATGAACTTTAGAGGATGAATTAATCCTTGAACGAGCCCTGGAAGTGGACAAAAATAACTCAATTTTGTCTAATTTATTAGCAAAGGACAGGTTTTCTGTTAAAGTATTGCCCCAAGAGGCTTTTTATAGATCATGTCAAGCCAAATCAACCCACCAAATTTCATTATTTTAGGACATAGTTACAGGAGGGGGGGTTTATCTTTGAAAAATGATAAGGGGGACTATTGACACAGTCTGGATTGTGCAGGTCCTGATGCATCTGTAAAATTTCATGATGTTCTGAGCATGCTGATGCTCTCAAAGGTCTAATGAAAGACAGAGAAGGTAATAATCTTCCTTCAGAATCTGGCTTGACATTACAGTCAGGTCTTTACAACCACTTGGTGCTCAGGCCCTGATAATTCAGCTGTAAGAACCTAGTGACATGTGAAGAGGGAGCAGAAGTGCAGCAGTGTTCAGGTAACTTTTAAAGATATGCAAAGAGTTTTAAAGGTTCTGTTTATTCTATTGTAACTGATGCACAGCATGTTCTTCTCTAAACCTTTTTAATAATACTGCATATTAATGTGTGAAGTGGAGTCTCAAAATTTCAGTGTAGCACAAAGTGAGTAATGAAGGTATAAAACAGCTTTTTGCATAATGGAAGTGTGGTTATAGTAACAGTACAGGGTTGATTTGGACTGTGATTCTTTGGCCTGAAGTGATATCCTTACATGGGGTCCACAGATCCTTGCAGTGGCCCAGGAGGACAGAACCCATGTTTGAGAAAAACAGTATTGATATGTTTATTCTTAAACCCTTCTCCTGTGAAGGAGGCAGGGCTTTTGATTTTTACTGCAGCTGGACAGTAGGTGGAGTTCATAATAGTTTGGGTTCACTTTTGGGTTGCAGTTGTATCATCCATCTTTGTACACAGACTATGGAGACACATTTTGGTCTGAGACAGTATAGGTGTAGACTGTTCCTGACGACAACTCTCACAGACCGCCCATTTGAGACACCATTTATCTCAGAACGGAAACACGCTAGAACTTGAGGAGTCCATTGGATTAAACTTCTGGTTAGGGTTAGGGTACTAAGAGTTAAGTTAGAGATCTAACCTGAAAAACCTGGTTTCAAAAAGTTCGATATGACAGAGTCTGCTGACAGGAAAAAACTCATCCTCTACATAAAAACTTTCTAACACAGCCAACGTAATTTACACAGCTCTGTTAGCTGCCTAAGCTATGTAGATAAAGTAGCTACATGAGCTTAAGCTAATGAAGCTTAAGCTAAGCTCACAAAGTTGTTACGTAAGCAACTTCTAGTTCGTTTTAGCCACGTTTGCTAAAGCTTACATTGCCTATGTTAAATTAGCTTCATAGAAGTGAGCTACTTAGCTAAAGCTAAGCTCACAAAACAGCTATGTAAGCTATATAGATACATTATGTAGCTACAGAAGCTATAGCTATTTTTGCTTAAGCTCACATTGCTAGAGCCAACTTACTCTAGCAACATTGGCTATATAGTAAGTTTAATTACACAGCTAGTGTAGCTATTCAAGCTTTTGCTAAAGCTAAAGAAGCTAAAGCAAGCATTTTATTTATGTTGCTTAGACTGTAATGCTTGTGGTTACTTCCTGAATGTATGTGCCAGAATTTATTTAAGAATAAAATTGAATTGACAAAACAAATTCAAACTGGAAACTGTCGTACCAATGAATTACAGCACTTCTTTTCTGAGATATACAATGTTGCAGATGTCCTGTGAGAGTGGCTGTCAGAGATGAAGGATTTGCAGCCAAACCCCTCTGCTTTGGTCAACCTTTAGATGGAAGGATCACTCACTAGAAAATATATCCACAGCAAAGGTCAGTATTTATGATGTAGACATAATAGTTCATGTAATTGGGTTAAACAAGGAGGAATTCATCAAGCTGTACTTAGTGCTTGATTCCATATATAGCACCGTAACCGGGATGTTTTCCTCCAATTGTCTGTGGGGTTTCTTAAATAAAATTTTGAGTTTTTTTCTTGTCTAAATTTTAAACTGTCAAATAAACAGTTGCTTAAACATCTGTGAAAGCCTGATTCCATTTTGTTTTATCTTCAATGTCTTCTTGGGGCCTGTCAACTGTCTGAGCTGAGAGATAAGTACTGATGATTCAATACTAATACTGCTGCTTAGGGAACAGATGAACGTGTTCTTAGAAGAACCCACACTCGATGAAAACAACTAGTAAACACATGCACGGACACATGTTCATGAATTTTTATTACCGAGGATAGCTGGTGTTGAGTTTTGGCTCCCTTATTTTCATGCTGTGGTGCCGTTTGTTTTGGCATGTGGAGTCTTTCAGCTGTCAGAGCTGGATTTTTTAGGTGGGCTGAAGGTTTAAAAAATCTCCCAAGAGCATGGCTTGAAAATATGGTTTGGTTGGGTAAAACATAAATATAAAAAAATTTGGATTCGAAGGTTTATGTGTAGTGCAGAGGGCCACACGGCCGCTCCTCCTCCTCATGCTTTGTCCCTCGCCCCCTGCAGCACAAAGTGGAGGCAGTGTTTTCAGGGTTTTCCCCTTTATGATGTCTGTAATTATGCATGTGGGCCTCTATTTTCTGATTCAGAAATGTCCTGGAGTAATGTTTTAACAAACTCCCACTCATGGCAGCAGCAGCTCTGTGTGTTTGTGGGCATGGGCTCGCAGTTTCCACACCATCCCCACCAGGTAACATGGGATCTCTCCTGCCCACCAGTTTCCTCTCAGATTTCTCCCCTCTTTCTTTTGGCCTGCCGAGCCTCCGCCTGTAGAAGTTTTTCATTTGTGTACTCTGGGTCATAAATTCCTTCATATCTGTAAATGGCATGTCATTTGAGTTGAAATTCCAAACTTTAGTTTGGTTTTAAGATGTATCTTTCAAAGGCTACAGGCCCAAACAGCTGATCAACACTTAGGCTGAAGAACACATAGCCTATTTACTGCACCATAGTGCCAAAAACAGACTCTCTGGGGGAAAATAAAACACTTCAAAATGTATGACATAAGTATTCAGACCCTTTACTAAGTACTTAGTTAAAGCATCTTTGACAGCAACTGCAGCCTCAGTTCTTTTTGAATATAACACGACAAGCTTTGCACACCTGAATCGGGGGATTTTTGCCATTCTTCTTTGCAAATCCTCTCAAGTTCAGTCAGGTTGGATGGGGACCATCATTGCACAGCCATTTCAGGTCTCTCCAGAGATGTTCAATAGGGTTTGAGTCAAGGCTCTGGCTGGGCCAATCTAGGACAGTCACAGAATTGCCCTTAAGCCACTCTTGTGCTGTCTTGGCTGTGTGCTTGGGTCGTTGTCATGTTGGAAGGTGAACCCCGGCCAGGTCTGATGTCCTGAGTGCTGCTGAATAGGTCGGCATTGAGGATATCGCTGTACTTTAATCCATTCAGCTTTCTGTCAACCCTGACCAGGTGACCATTCCCCGCTGCTAAGAAATGCCCCAACATAGTGCTGCCACCACCATGCTTTACTATTGGGATGGTATTGGGGAGGTGATGAGTGGTGCCTGGCTTCCTTCAGACATAACATTTAGATCTGAGGCCGAACATCAGACCAGAAAATCTTCCTTGGGGTGCATTTTTTGCAAACCCCAAGCGGGCTTTCAAGTGTTTTGCACTGAAGAGAAGCTTCCATCCATAGCCACTCTGCCATAAGCCCAGATCAGTGGAGGGCTGCAGTGATGGTTGTCTGTCTGGAACTTTGTCTCATCCTCACACTGTGACTGGTTCCCAGTCAGAGTGACCATCAGGCTCTTGGTTACCTCTCTTATAAAGGCCCTTCTCAGTTTGCCTCTTGGAAGAGCATAGTTGTGCCAAACCTCTTTTACTTGAGACATCTGTGCCTTGCAACAACCCTGTCTCTGAGCTCTGCAGGCAGTTCCTTTGACCCTGTGCTCTTATATACATTGTCAGCTGTGAGGCCTTCTATAGACGGATGTGTGCCTTTCCAAATCATGTCCAACCAACCAGGTGGACTCCAATGTGTTGTTGCAAAAATACCTTTAAGCGTATATAAAGTTTGGGTTAATACATGCTAATATGATAAAGTTTCTATAAGTTCTCTTACAGCTTCAGGCTTTTCAAATCTTTCTAAATAAATCCCTCAAACGGATACTCTAAGCATACATCAGGTTATAGTCCATTAAGCCCATAAGATCTGTATGTTTCCACTTGTTAAAGCCTTAAGTACTTCAGATTTAGGGTATTGGCTCAGGATATGGAGGTGGTAAAGTGAAAAATCCTCTAAATCATCATTTCTGCCTCAGCAGCATCAGGAGAGGGAAGACGGTGCACGAATGTACAGAAAGATGCATGAAGAGGGATAAGAAGAGTCTGAAAAGGGGGTAGAGTCAGAGAAAGTGCGAATGTGACTAAGCCTGACGGACAGGCTGGAGAGGTATCGGCCTGTTTCAGTGAGTCAGAGGATGATGACTGAGGGGGAGAGTTAAGTAATGGCAATAAAATGTCATGTTGGAGTGAAGAAAGCAGCTGCAATAAGCCCACCTGTCAGGAGTAAATGCTGCCTGTGCAGGGTTATGTTTCTGCAGCTCAGGTCTAATGCTTTAGCAAAAGTGAGGGGTCCGTGAAAACTCAATTATCACTCAATCAAGTGGAGTAGGTCAAGAAAACCCAGTAAGAAATTGCTTCTGATGTCCAGCATTGTTAGAAATTGATATTTTCTCCCATCTATCTTTAATTTCAAGCAGGCCAAAATGAGTCTAAAGGGTTTATTACCTAAAGAAAATGAAGCTTAAATTGTTTTAAATTTGCCTTAAGCTGATTTTGTTAATAAAAAAAGATCCATATTTTGTTAGAAGTGTTGAAAAAACCAAGACAGATGGGAGAGACAGGTGTGGTGACAGGCAACAATGGTTTTTGAAGCCATGTAAAGGATGAAAAGCGTGCAACATAGCCCACTGAGCTGTCACAGAACCCAAGCCAACACTTTTTAAACGCCTCAATCCAACAGCCTGTCAACATCACGCTTCATGGCCAATCGCATCCTAAATGTAATGTTAAAGTGAGTTTTACTGACGTATTACCCACAGAAGGAGTTTTTTCACATCAGAAACAGCAACGATTAAGAATATCAGGCTCATTATTTAAGCCTATAGAGTTGGAGATTTTCAGCTTAAAGTTATTTTCTTGCTCATGGTTATTTCACTCTCTACAATAAATAATTAATTTGTCAATACATTCCTGGGTGAAAAGAGGACAAAGCTGTTTCACTGAAAGCTTACGTCTCTAGGCGTATTATTCTGTTTTCTTCTAGGGAAAGAAGAAAACTGATGATTTGTTTTTTTATTCTCAACACTCATGAATGACCTCCACTTTGTCTGCGTACAAATTGATTTGCTGACAAGACGAGTTTCACTGACGTTCTCAAAGCCCCATGGCAAATAAGGATACAGACGTGTTGTATTAAATTGAGGCAAAATATACTACCTTTAACTCTGCAATTTGTGCTGCCTTGTTTTAGATTTGCTGCTTTGTCACCACCACTGAAATGACAAGGGAATAAAGCAGCGTGGAAGCAAAAGCAGGGAATATTGATTGATGCATTCATTTAGGTTTGTCAGTGCAAGACTGTTGCAGAATGAAGAACAGTCCACCTTTTGGCCATGCAGCAAGTTAAAGTGTGTGAATTTGGCTTTATATAGGGGGGAAAGGCATTTTAATCTCAAGTTTAGAATCTAAGTATCTACAAAAATCTGAGAGAAAATTAATGGGCAGAAGTAATCAAACTTCAACTCAGCTAGTCATGCTATTTTAACATTTTAAAGCTGTAGATGTGGTCAGTCACATGCATTTATATTGACATTTCCCTGGTTTTGACCATTACTGTTTATATGAAACATGATAATTGAGGTTTTCAACTTAGGATCAGAGGACATTCAGATCATCAGAGAAATAGAGATGCAAATTTCCAAAAATTTTCAGCCACTCAAAAATATTTATTGGACATACATGCATACATTTCACCGTACCCCATAATAACATGCACATTTTGGTTGTTTTCTAGAGATCTTGAAAAATATACACATTATCATAAGAAAATCTGCTGTCTTATCCTAAGATATTGAGCTAGATGAGTTGATATCCCAAGAAAACAACCAGAGTTTACTCAGTAATACAGCAAAATGGAGATGAATGAATAAATGAATGAATAAATAAATAAATAAATGTCGGTTTGGTGCTTCGGTACTAGAGCAGTGGTTCTCAACCTTCGGGTCGGGACCCGCATGGGAGCTGAAAGACACTGAAAGGGGGTCCCCAGATTCCCTAAAAAACTAAGAATATTTTTTAAATGACACTGTTGCCACCAATTTTAACACATTTTTGCCATTTAACAACTACTTCAGTCAATTTTAAACCCTTTCTGCCACATTTTTCTGCCTGTTTTTGTCACTTCTAAACAAATTCTTGCCACTTAAGCCTGTTGCCTCTTTTGACCCATTATTGCCACTATTAACCCCTTTATACCACTTTTTAAACACGGTATTTCCCATTTTACCCATATTTCACTGATATGCCATATTTAACCAATTTCTGCCAATATCCGCCTATTTTCTCTTTCTAAGTTAACACTTTTTTCCCAGTTTATATCAATTTTTCAATTCAATTTCATTTTTTTTCACCAAATTTCCACCCATTTTTGCCAATTTAAAGCCATTTCAGGCACTTTTTTAACTCCCTTTTACCTCTATTTATGCCCATTTTTTCCATTTTAACCCATTTTTGCCATTGATTTTTTTTTTTTTTGCCATTTCTATGTAATAGTTGACACTTCTAACACATTTCTGCTGCTTTTAAAATCCAATTTCAACCCTTTTTCCACCTTGTTTGCCATTATTAACCCATTTTAGCAACTTTAACCAATCCTAATTCTTTTTTTTTTTTTCAACAAAAGGGATTTACATTTTTTACTCATTGAGTGCCATTGATGTATATATACGTCAAAGTGTTTTTTCGGCAGCTGGCGCAAGGGGGCGCTCTCATGTAATTTTTGGGCTTCTGGGATACGTAGTCTGAACATGGAAGAGACAGTAGATCATAGCCACTGAAATCAGAGAGAAGTGGAGATGCCAGGATGGAGGTAATCTAAGCCAGTCTAAGTTCTGAAAAAATCAGTATCGGCACAAAATGCCCCCAAAATCTGAGGGAGTCAAGTGGCCAGTTTCGCCAGCAGACGCTGGAAGAAACTTTAAACTTTTGCGTGAGAACTCGGTTACTCACTGAAACCGACAGCCAATCAAGGGATCAGCGTGTTCATTGATCTGCCTCAGCCGGCAAAGAGGCTAAAGAATGCTGCAAGGTCTCCCCCATGCATTGGAGAGAAAAGTCATCCGCTGGCCAGTTTGATGCATACAGGGACGACACTGCAGAGACGAACTTTTCCGACCCAGACTCTGAGGAATGGCTGTTGAGTGAGCGGAGCGGATCTTGTTCTCCGTCCCAGAGCGATGGAGGTAAGTTAACGTTAGGAACCCACTGATCGCTCATGCGCTCCTGTGATTTCAGATTTAAAAAAAAAAATAAATAAATAAATCCCAAAAATATATCAAAAAAATTCCCAAAATTTTCTATGACAAGTCCTGGAAATCACAGCAAATTCTCCCAGCATTCCAAGCAAAGTATGTTGAACTTCAATCAACATTCTGGACAATTATCTCAAAATTCTTATAGCAGAAATGATTACTAGATTGTTGGAAAGCCAGAATGTAATGCATTCATAAGTACATGCAGGGTGTTCAGAGGTTAGGGAAAAATAAGTTAATTTCTCTAGTCTTAAAGCTGATATTTAACAAAAAAAACTACAAAGTATGGCTCATTGAATCAGTGAACAGAAATTGACCATACTTGGACACTGTTCCCTGTTTACACGACAACGTTTTCAGGTGAAAACGCAAAAGTTTTGTAGCGTTTTGGCTGTCCGTTTACACGAGAACGCCGTTTTGGTGCCTGAAAACAGAACAATTTGGAAACGGGCTCCAGGGTGGAAGTTTTTCAAAATGCCCCCGTCTCCGTCTCTGTGTCAACAGGGAAAACAACAATTTCTGAAAACGCACATGCACACTACGGCTGCAATCAGCTGCCAAGCACGAGTGTCGCAGCACTCTGAACCCAGCCGTGGCAGCTAGAGCCGAGCAATTTTGGAAATGATTACTTTTACCTTTTGTATTGATCATCATGATAATCACCGTCATCATCATCAAAGTTAGGCAGAGAAATTTCTCGGCTCATATTAACATATAAATGCTTTGCTAGATAAGTCTTGTTATAATGTAGATATCCGCTGAGAATAATTAATTCCCCACAGACAAATTCAGCTCCTACAGCCTTTAACTTCTTGTGGATTTTCTTTTAAAGTGTGGTGCTGCACATGAGCACAGCTGGAGCCTTTTTTCAGTATGATATTTCTATTTTCCTATATATCTGCTTCTTGGAAATGATTTAGACTTGATCTTTTTTTCTTTAAGTTTTCATAACTAACTTCAGCCTGTAGACTCCCCTGTCTCCTCCTCCACTGGCTACATATCAATGCTCAGCTGATGGAGGAGACAGGATTAAAGCTTCCATGTTAAGGTTAAAAAAGATAGTTAATCACTTCCAAGAAGCAGATAGAATTGAAAAAGGGAAGTAGAAATATTGTTCTGAAAAGGCTATCATTCTTTTGCTGCTCTAAAAGCAGGAAGTGCTGCACTTCTAGAGAAAATCCACGGGAAATCAAAGGCTTTAGGAGAAAAATGTGTCCCTGGAAAATCAAACAGTCTTAACAGGATTTTGTTATAATAAGACTGGTCTTGCAATGCATTTTTGTGTTTATATGTGCTGTAAAATTTTGCTGCTGCACTACGATGGTGATGAGGAGGAGGATCTAGTGATGAATTACTCTCATGCACCCGTGTATGATAAAAATTTTACATATTATCAAAAACACATGAAAAACACTGTCCTTGTTGTAGAGACAGTTTTATTGTGCAGTAAATCACTTTACTACGGCGTTTTTCTGTTTCCTGCGTTCTCATGTAGATGGAGATTGTTTTCAAAACTTTGCCGTGTAGACGTTGAACTTTTTGGAACGACCCAATTCAATCTCCAGCCTAATTTAATCCTACATTAAAACAAATCTGTAATGCCAGACTAATATAACCTAATTTTATTTACATAAGATCTTATTTTATGTCATCAAGAAGTGAACTTGTGGTCTTGATCACTTAAGTTTAAACAGAACATCATTTATAAATATTGTGGCATATTTAACTCCAGCTCTCATTAAATGGTAGAAATTCTTCTCAAAACGGTGAAAATGACTTAATAACTGAACATTCAATCCTAATCTGGACACAGGCTGTGCTGTAACAAGTGAGTCGTCATGTTTGATCTTGGCGCAGCTCATCCATGATTACGCGCGGAGATGGCCCTGCTCCTGATGCATGCAGGGATGTCAGAGGGATTCAGAGAGTGGGCATGAAGAAGAACTACTCTAGGGGCTCATGTGCTTTAAAGTCAAGTTTTTACTCAGCAGGTGAGGGTTTGTATCTCTACAAGCAGTAATAGCACCGAAAGGCGATGAATCTCCACAAGATCCTCGTCTCTGTCTCCGTCTCTCCCTGCCTCCCCATCTCTCTCTCTCTCGTCTCCTCGCTGGACTCTGTGCACTGATCCCAGGCCAAGTAAAATAAGGGTCAGATCAGGCATTGTTGATGACAGGTTGCTGTTTTAAATCCATAAACAGTCATGTTAAATGTATATTTATAATGAATATCACAGTCTTGTAAATTCATCATCAGTGGGTCCTAAAAACATTAAAATCTGTAAAAATTTTCATATGTTACAAGGACACCATATTTTTGCCTGACCTGTTCAGATTACCTGCAGGTAAATTCTCTTTCTAAAGTAGCTAATTAACCCTTTTGTGCGCAAACATGCAGCACTCATTAAATGGTACCTGCATCTAATATTGGATCATTTCTCTTTATAAACATTACAGCAGCCTTTACATCAGCTTTTGTTGTATTGATGTTGCTAAAAAAATTCCTCAGCCAACAGAAAAATGAGTTTGACACTCCTGTTTTCCTACAGTTCAGTATGATTCAATGAAAAAATACTGAAAATAGAGCCCATTGTATTTTTCTCTTAATAACATAATAAAAACCCATGTAAAACAGCTGATTTGATGCAGAAATACAAATTAACTGCATTAAGTTCTTAATGGAACCTTGAGCCAGATACAATTATTAAGATATTGTACCTGAAAACATGAAACCCTAAGAATAGGAGAGTACACGAACTTTAGAAAATGATGAAGAAAAGCCACAAGTTTGTGCATTAAAATCATTTAAGTACAGAGAGTCTTTCTTCTCATATCTCGTAAGAGGAGACGTCAGATTTATGTTTGTTTTTTTATTCTCTGTCTAAGGTGAATGCAGTTTGTCCAGCTTGATGTAACCAAGTATTCACTAATACTTAACCTAACAGATGTTGGTTATAATGAAGATTATCTTACACTGAATGGAGTTAAATGTGTTTTTAGTGGCGGACTGCACACTGTGCTGCTTCTGTTAAATCACATTCATATGGCGGTCATCAAAGAAATTGAGGTGAGTGATATTAGGGGGGACCTCACATTGATCTTTGCCTGGGGCCTCCAAGTCACTAAAATCGCCCCTGGTAGTAGGTAGCTGCACTGTGGATAATGGAGTAGTTAGAGGATCATTGTTGGCGTTTTAAAGATTATGATTACACACATATTACAAGAATGGACTCTTTCTTTCCTTTTTAAAGAGGATTTGCAAACCATATGTGCTTATTAACACCTACAATAGCATACCCAAGTTTGCTAGGATACAGAACTGTGCCACTAATGTGAAATCAGGCTAACAGGGAAGGAGGGTAGTTGCTCTGGGCACAGTACAATGCAATCAAATGCCCCTAAATAGCAGAATAGCTGATGCATGACTTTGTCTTTGATTGCAAAATTTCCCTGATGAATACCTGAGCACAACAACTCTAAATTAAAGCAGAAGATTTTAGCAGTGTGAGTCTTTATGAAGAAAAGTTAAGATTTTGTTTTTAACTTTACAACCCTAAAGTTAAAGAAAAAGTTATAACTCATAAAAAATCAGGAAATGAGTTGAATTTTTACTGTCAGAGAACTGAAATTAAAAAAACAAACTTCAGTTTCTTTTGTAATGTAAAAGCATTAATGCTTACTGTACCCTCGATAGAGAAGTTTATCATCTTGTGTAACTTCTGGAGGGAAAGACAAAGAAGTGGAGTGCAATTAGACAGAGAGACACAGATGGATGTGTAGGGGGAATGAGAGAGCTGATACAGTATGTCTCTGTTTTTGAAGGCTGCAGCACAAAGGCCTGTTTAAGATGAATGGTGCCCCCTCTGCACTCTCACAGGCACACACATGCACACTAGTTAAGTGTCACTCCCTGTGAATGTTCCACGGTGCCGAGCCTCACACCTGCCCAGTGCTGTCAGTTTGCCAGCTGTGAGAGCCGGAGCTGTCTCGAAGGTATCATCCGCTCCATATGCAAATACCCTCCTCTTCTTCTTCTTCTCCTTTATGTTCCACATCTCTGGTTGCTTCCTTTCAGGCCTTCAGTCGGAGCCACTTCGTTCCTCCTCTTATCAAGCCCAGCTTCCTCTTAATCGCTTTCCTCCTCCGTTTCACCTGCCCTCGACATCGCCCCCTTGACTCATCTTCCTCTTTCTTCTTCATCCCTCCTCCTCTGCGGCATCCTGTGTAGCTGGATCTCAGTTTACTCTGGCGGATGACTCACTTTTGGAGGGATCGGGCGAGGACAGCAGAGACGTTAGTAGCCTTTGATGTCTGGTAATTGTGCTGACCTCTTAGCCACACGCACAGACACACACCTGTGTATAACCTGTTTGCTGCGCTTGAAGATGCCATCAGAGAGAAATTGAGCAGAGAAAGAGGCTTTGATGTCGACAAACTTTTACTTTGAAGGAATTGTCCCCACATGAGCCCAGGAACACAGAGGGATCCTCAAGCAGCACCTCTTTGACTTTTCTAAAGTTCAGGCCAAAGACCAGAGGTGATCTGACAGGCGACCTCTTGTTAAGACTTTCAGCTGACATGGTCACTCTCATTTTAGGAGGGAAGTGATGCTCCTTTGATCAGAATCATAACATACCAAGAGAAACAGCTGTCTTTAGTTGTTAACTCTAATTTGTGGAAGCAGGTGGGATGTCATTCCCCTACAAAGTTTTGGATGCAAGCCTAGGTGTGTGAAAAATACATTTGTTGTGTACTTTTTGGGTCCACATTAGGCCTGAATAGCATAAGAAAATATGCAATGTGCATTTACATTGTTCAGTGGTGCAATAATTAGAGGCTAGGCTACACATCATAGCAGATAGGGCCATTTACATTTTGTAATTTTGCAAATATAAAAAAAATAAAAGCTAAAAACAACACTGGTGTAGTGAGAACATTCACAGTGCTTTACTTTACTGCCAGGAAGCCCCTTTGTTTTGGTGCATTTTACATGTGTTCTTCTGCATGCTAATCAGCTGTTCGAGCCCGTTGTCCTCAAAAGAGACAACAGATAAAAACAAACTAAGTGAAAATGAGCAGTTTCCAGTACACACGTTTCATTGTGGATCCATGAGGAAACTTTCCAAGATTGAAGAGGGAAAATGTCTGCAGACAGAGACTCAACAGGTCTAAACAAGAGCGGGAAAACTTCATGGAAACTGGAAGACAGCAGAAATCCAAGTTACCTGGTGGTGCAGGTGTGCACACCGAGAGCCCAAGAGGGTTTGGTAATAACAGTAGGCTTACTTCAGGACCTTTCTGGATCAGAGGATCCCAGCAGCTCTCATACCCCTGCAGTCTGCAGCACTGGCCATGAAGAGCTCCCTGCTGTACTGAATGCTGATGTTTTTAGAAATCTTGCAAAGTTTCACACAAATTAAATCAAAACCGCAAGAGCTGAATTGAAGTTTGTCTTGAGAGTGAATTTTCAGCTCATGCTTTATTTCATCACATGGTCACAATCCATGGTCCTAAAGTTACAACCAATGATATGTTTGATTCATGAAAACTCCTCGTGTCTGTTGTTGAGGAGGAAGATTAAAGAAAAGTGTCAGCTTGATCATTTTTAAATATTTGTTGCTTAAATTTATCTCAAACTGGAGTGTAATGTAATAGATAATCTCAGAATTCCCAATATAAATGTCTGTTTTCTTGGCAAAATAGTTAGGTTGTTACTCTATAGATCCAAACAGCTGATTTTTGCGACACCAGTGAAAGAACATGTAGGCTATGTGGCAAGCCAGAGTGGTGATAAATCATGGAGGCTTACTAGCAAAACAGTTATGCGCTGTGATTTTTCTTCAATACGGTTAACATTTACCGCAATGTTGTTGTTTAGCTTGGTTTTCCTTAAACTTAGCAAAATTCTGTTATGCAGATGCACCTGTCTACTAAAATGTATAACCCAGATATGTGCCTGCACTCCTGCATGATTCTCAATAGGCAGCTGAGATGGCTGACACATCCTGTGGTTAGTGCACTTACTATTGACAAGAACCTCCTACTGCCCTGCTTCAAAAATATAGAACCATCATTTTAATGTCTATTAGCACAGGGAGAAGTATGAAGCAAGTAAAGTGATAGTAAAGTACACACACACACACTACAGCATTAATAAAATTCAATAACGAATACACATAGACATTTCAAACCACACTCCATGCATTCAACATTCAACATTCCAGTTACAAAATATCATTCAGTTTACCACTATAAAACAGCATCCTTATGACTACATTACTAAATCCACTCTAAAAACACTGACAAATTTACACAACATTGAGTTTTCACCATTCCTGTATTTACTGTATGTAAATAAGTAGGCCCCTTAATACACACTGCAAAGGTTTTCAGCACATAGGTGTCCTACAGGTTGGACTGTAGTTGAAGAGATGTAGGAAAAAATATTCTGCAAACTCATATTTCTCAAATTTTTCCTTCGTAGGTCTGACAGACAAGTAATCCGTTGATTTGATCCAGGACAGTCACAACCATACCTGAAAAGGAGGTGGGTTTGATACACTGACTACTCACATTACATACAAAGAGGTGAGTGTTTTCTAAATCATGAAACCTCAAACGTAGATCCGACTACCTGAAATAGAAGGGACTCTGTGGCGTCAACCTTTGCCCCGTACTTCTCTGACCCCCTGATGGCCATCCTCCCAGCCTACACCAGGCCCATGCCCTATCTCTTCAGTGGTCCTCCCAGCTGCCTCCTCCATGAGGGGTCGGAGTCTGGACCAGCCCAGCTGGATCAGGCCTGGGAAAGTATGCCAAGTGCCAGTAAAAGCGTAGCTGTCATTCCTGTATCAGGCAGCTGACCCTTCTCATCTTCACTGTCCTGAGCACGTCAGGCCTGCCAACAACACCCAAAGATGTCAGATGCTGTCACAAAGGAGTCCAGTCAGCACCTCTGGCCATCATCAGTCAATGTCCAGGAGTACAAGAGTAAAGTAAGACTGAGAGGACCAAGGACTAGAAGACTCAGACTGCATGCTTAGAGACTGAGAAAGCCAGTGAACCCATTGGCCCATGGGTGAGTCCAAATCTGCGGCTGATCTTGGCCTCGGAGTCAGCGGATGGATGGATTACGCTGCTACAGCTGAACTGCTCCACAACTTCCACACTCTCACCATTCACAGACACAGATTCGATGGCAGCGTCCAAGCCATCCCCAAAACTTTGGATCTTTGTTTTGGCCCAGGCGACATACATTCCCAACATTTCAGCTGACTCACTCAGCAAGTTAAAGAGCTCCCACAAGGACATCTCCAGTCTCCACAAGGATCCCAGCATCATCTGCAAAGTCCAGATCAGTGATCTGGACATCACCAAATCACACTCCACAGATCCCTGCCCCTTGGACCCGTCCCATTATCCAGGTACTGAAGAGCATAGTGGCTAAGAAGTCAGGGGTGGAGCCACCACACTTCACAGCCCTCATTTATAATAAAAATATGATATGATCTGGCGGGCCAGGTACAACTGTACCACAGGCTGGATTTGGCCCCCTGGCCTTGAGTTTGACACCCCTGCTTTACATCGTCTATATGGTCTGAGTATCAAATGAAGGCAAAAGATTTATAAAAGTCTTTGAAAATATATCTTTGTAAAATTACAAGATATTTAACCAAGCTAATTAATTTAGCAGATGAAAAATGAAATATTATCCTGTCATATGAGTATTTAATCATTATTATCTGCACAGCTTTTGGTGCTTTGGCTCTGAGTACAAAGTTGACAAAATGTGGGCAGAAGTTTAAACTTCTCATTTCATGTGGGAGAACACATCCATTAAAGCTGACAGTGGGGACATGAAACTAATAGCAACTGTGCTGTTTCACATCTAAAGTAATAAGAGCACAGAGCCAAAAGATCGCTGTGTGTCTGTCCCAGTGCGTCTGAGGCTCATTTCATGTGCAACACAAGTGTGGTACAAGTATATCATGGTGCAACATGAGCTTCACGGAGGATTGCAAAGCATTAGTCGGCCTTTGGCATGGATGCTGCCGTGGTCGCGATCCTGTTAATTTATATCTGCTGCACAACTAATGGAGGATATAAAAGGCCTGAGGTTTGTCCATTCCAGACGCTGGCTTTTAGGGCACAGCTCCAAATGATGAGAAAGCTCAGTGTTAAATTAGAGTTTGGTGCCAGTTAGGACTCGTGTGTGTGCTGGGGCAGTCTGAATGGTAGCGCCTCGTTAAAAAGCTGAAGCAGTTTTGATGGTTTATTAGAGCAGATAACACTACTCTTTGTATGTTTGTTTCTATTTCATGTTCACATGTGCGGTACGTTCAGAACCGCGCAGAAGTTCCTGTCAGAGCCCACAGCTTGTGTTGTATAGTTGCTAAAACAAAACTCCTTTATTCCTGCCTCTCTTTTGTTCTCCTCAATAAGAGACAGACAAACATGAGTCATTCTCACTGAACCACGTATGCTATATTTAAATTTAGTATACTTATGCTGAACAGTGACACAAATAGACTCATTATCAAGAGGTAAGACTGTATTTTTGTGGCTGGATATAAATTATGTTGAATTTATATTTACAAGTTTTCATCTTCAAAGTTTCATTGTTAAACCGGAGTTAGGGGTTGAACTTTCATGTTTGGCTCTGTCCCAGACTAATGGATATATCTTTATTGTTACAAAAACTACAAAAGGCAGTTCAGCAGCCCAATGTCAGTGACAGCTCAGATAAAGCACAGAAACTTTGAACACCATATAGATATTAAAAACACTACATGAAAGAGCAGTAGTTTAGGGCACAATCATTTCAAAACACTAAAAAGTGAGCCAAAATAGTAGGGGTGTCAACAACTAAGGTTTTTAATAGTCGAATCTGATTCATCAGATTTTGCCTTTAGTTGACTAACAGTCGAACAGCATTTCTGCTGTCAAAATTACCGGCAGTCCTCAAGAATTCTGGCCATTTAGAACAACTACCAGACATTTGCTTTAACATTGTTTGCTGCATTAACAGCAGCAAAACACATAAATCTCTCTCTAATTTTTTTTTTTTGTGTAAGTGGTTTAAAGTATCCAAATGAAAGCTGCACTTTTCCTTACACATGCAGTCAGTTACACAATATATGCCCATATTAAACTCAAAAACAACAACAGTTAGCTTCACATCAGCACCGTTAGCCTGTTGGCACATTGGCCGCTACTATAAATTAGCAGCTTACAACAGCCAAATACCATCCTCCAGCAACAACAACGAAGCATCCAAACACATAACAAAAGTGCTCTCTTAACTGGAACTCTACATTTCAAATGAAGAATGAGTCTTACCGTCAGTTGCTAATACCATTCAGTCCTCATGATGACAACTGAAACCTCTGCTAAAGCTGGAAATCCAACCATCCTGGTTTATTTGGACTAGTCCCAAAAAGACAAAAGCAGATAGTATGGTCCAGTCCTCCTCTCATCAACGGCTTATCCAAGACTACTTCTGCTAGTTAGCCAGCTTAGGCCTCTCTCTCTCTCTGCTGCTGCATCAGTGTTTCAGCCGCTCAGCCATAGATCCCTTTGTTTCAACCTCTTCATTACTTGCAGCGATGACACAAAATCCCTCCATACTGCTGATGATATTAAGCCTTTTGTTAACCAGGAAAACCTCACTTAGATTAAAATTCTGCCTTTGGAGAAAGTTCTGGTCAAACTTTCCCACTTTCCCTGCATAGTCCCCGGCTACTGAGCTTGCGCAGAGAGATAGGCTTGCTTTGACGTCATTGTGCATACATAATTAGCCATGTGCTTGCCGTCTGAGGTGATAAACAACCCCAGCACCGCAGGACAGTGGGTGGAGTCTGATTCGACTATGAGGCTCATAGTCGAATCAGACTCTTCCGAAGCGAATCGTCGAATCGCTGACTATTCCAGGTCACCCCTACAAAATAGTAGAAATCTCTTTTCTCAGTAGTACATAGGATCACATGGATAATAAAGGGCGGCTGTATGGCCTTTTCACCTACATTTTGCCCACCTCTCTCTCTCGAATCACAATTTTACCTCTTTTGTAACAAGATAAGGTTTTTGCTTTAACTCATCCCCTTTCCCCAGTGAGCTGGGTTGTAATATAGAGATGAAAACAGAGAAACGGTTACCAGCATTAATGATAACCGTGATAATCTTCCCCCACGGCTATCATACTGTTTATATTTTAATCATAAAAACCTATAGTCATAACTGTGCTTTAAAGTCACGGTATATAATGTCTAGACAGCATGCTACGTAGGTTTGTTAACTTAAGTGAAAGGGGAAAAATGTCCCCAGGTCAACCAAAGATGTAAAGCAAAACATGCTACGCATCTCTGACTTCAAATGATGTTTCATTGCCAGTTCCAGGGCTATTTTGGCTTCACTTTTAAGCAACACTGAGGGATGGAGATCTGTTGTTAGTTTATGTTTAAAGTCAGTGATATGGATCCAACCACAGAAGTGATATACACATGTGCATTTTTAGTAAACTTTTGATTCTAACTTTAAAACTCTGCAGAAGTATTAAGATGTTTAGTCAGGGGTAGTTATTTGAAAGTTACTATACAGAGAGACCAGAACACATTGAATTATCACAATTAATTTCTCTCACGCTGAGACCTCGCAGGCAGACACCACCCAGCTGTGAGAATAAAAAAGTTGTATCTCTATCAGAGGTCGGGGCCAAAGGGTCAAGATGAACCAGATGTTTTTCACTGAGCTCTGACTCAACTCGCACACGCCAGAGGTAATGATCTATGTCGAGAGAAATGTAGGACTGAACACCAAGGTACTGCACAGGGGTCAGGGTCACCTTTAAACAGATGTTATGGCAGAGGCCGCCACACGTGCATCGGGACATGGGTCAGTATTGAGCAGATGCTGCAGACCAGCAGGGATTAATGTGTCACATCCTCTTTGAGCTGACTAAATGCTGCCATCTTTGTCAGGAGACCCCCTGCCTGTGAGACAGATAGCAGGGGTCCAGCTTTCATGCCGTTGCCATAGTGTTGCTAGGAAATCATTGCTAATGTTTTATATTTTGAGAGAACCACACGAGACCATGAAAAAGCCATCTTGAAAGTTTTGCTATTTTTTTATATTTTGCTTCTGCAGACCCCATGAGAAAAACCACTTTAACCCACAAACCTCGGGATCAAATCAGTTTGCTCTTTGTGCAGTAGCAAAATCATGCACATAAAATGCATTTCTCTGTTATTTAGAGGCCGTTGCACTTTCTAGGAGATAATATTTTTAAATGTCTGCTCATGCAGCCTTGAATTAAATGCATTTTCACGCTATATGTTAAAATGTAGAATCACTGTAATCTGGGAGAAATTGGACCATTGGTATTAATTTAAATTGATGCAATGAGTATCTTGTGAAAACAGCCCAGCAGTGCGCCACTTCAGTGATACACAGCTAATTTAACACAGCATTACATTCCCCCCATTAAATGTACCACTTAACATATTTATTAATATAAATGATCAGTTAAAGGGTTGACTGTGGATGCTGGCAGCTGATATCCAGACAACCTTATCATTAATTCCTGTTTAAAAATATGGTTGTGCTTTGAATAAAGTTAAGAAACAGTAATTAACAGTTTACCAAAAAAAGTGACACCATAATGATCACCTATTTAACTGCCATGATAACATAATGGTCTTTTCCTGTAGAGTTAATCAGCACGTCATGTTTGGAAACATGGAGACGCACTCATTGATAATCTACAAACATCTCCACATTTTGACTTTTCATCCATAACTTAAAACCCGTGCGGCTCTGACCTTATAAAGGCCTTTTCACTAATGTGGTTTCCTCCCTCTATAGGAGGATGTGCCTTGAATTCCTGCTGATATTTACAAGTAAATCAGTAATTCCCTCACAGAATCATGGGGCAGATGTGATGGTGTCCTTATCTCCTTGTGAATACCAAATATTGAATAAACCATAGGATCTGCGTCTCCAGAGACTGAGGTAGTAAATTAATTAGCAGTTTTGTAAAACTGCACAGACGAGACGTTTCTGTCACAGCTGTGTTTATGAAGGCTGTTTCATCACAGCAGAAAATTATCAATGTATCATGTTTGCAAAACTTTTAACACAACACAAAGTAAAATACGTACTTTTTTTATTTACACATAGCAAGACCAACAATACACATAAAACTGAATAAGAGTATAAAAGAATATTTTCTTAAATTCCATATGAGCTTGAAGAGGAGCATTCTCTAAAAGTAATGTATACAAAAGAAACAATGTGTGTGTGTGTGTGTGTGTTTTTTTTTTTTTTTTTCCTTTTTTTACAAAATTGTGTTTTTACAAATATGCTGTAGGTTGGTTGCAATAACAATATTTGTTAGGGGTCAGGTGGTGGCAGACAGCTATTATGAATGAATAGTGTCTGGGAGCAAGCAGTAAGACATGAGACACAGGATTACTTTTAAAGAAAATGTGGGCTTTTATCAAACCAACTCATGAGAATAAAGCCTATAAAAGAGGCCAACTTAGTATAATGTTAAGTAAACAGGCCAAAATTAAGGTGTGAACTGAAATAAACAGACCTAACACAATGAAACAAAGGGAGTGAATTATAGGTTTGGCCAAACTAAAGGAATCACAAGAGGGGTAGACAAAATGGACGCTAAACTAAACTAAATACAAAGCAAAACCAACTAAACTCAAATCCCCCATGACATCATGGCTCTTGGTCTGCTCCAACGAGGTGGCTTCAGCATAAAAGTCCTCCCTGCCCTCGGCCACGCCTTTTGCCTGAACCAGGAAGTTCCCTCCCCCACCATCCAGGTAACTCAAAAGAAAGAAACAAGGATTAGAACAAAAGAAACATGTGTAATCTTACATTGCACAAACTGTGCGCACTAATTTCAAACAGTCAAATGAACAAATCAAACAAATCCTTGTGTGGTTTGCTGCAAAATAGCTAAATGTTTGTGAGGAACTTAGGAGGTTAATGTGTTGGTTTGCGTTATATTACCCTTGTGTGGCTTCAGCCATCACAAATAGGAGCAGAGGAAAATAAGGTACATTACAGCTCTAGATGGATTTCTACACTGCAATCATCAGAAAATGTCTTCATACATTGAAAATGATTCCTACACTTTACAAAAAAGTGATTTTTACCTCAGTTTGACTGATTTTCCTGGCGTGGTGGAAATAAGTGTCACAAACACGCAGTCCTGCAGACCTTCTAGTGCAGTGGTGTCCAAACTATGGCCCGAGGGCCAAATGTGGCCCTGCGGCCCATTTTTGATTGGCCCCCCAAAAATTCTTTAAATTAAATGAAATATGGCCCTCAATAGAGAATGAAGCTTGTGCTACACAGTTATTCTTATTAGTTTCATCACAAGGCAGTGTTACCATGCTAATACTGTAAACAAACATTTTGACAACAATGATTTATTGCTGTTTTTTTTTTTTTCAGGAAAAAAATTGAGACAACAATATGAATAGTAAAAATATTGGCAACCAAAATAATAAAAATACCTTGATTTATAACGCCCTAATGGATTACAGCAGCAAATGGCAGTACCAATGATGTTCCAGGGGCAGAGCCAATGGTAGTCAGAGCTGACTAGGGCCCCCTAAAATCTGATTGGCCTCCCCAAATACCTTAAAACAACTGGCTATTTGGCTTGTCAGCCATCAACTAGCCAAAGATCTCAGGATGGGCGCATAAACCTTGATGACCAGGATGAATAAACCTTGTGGGGTGTGTGACCCAGTAAAGATATGCCATTCATAATCGAGCCTGCGCAAAGAAGCGACTATTTAATGTCAGCCACGGTAGCTAGCTCCTGTTTGAGTGCCAGTTTCCTTTCCTCCATCCTTTTTGAACTGTATGGAAGCCAAACAACCAGCTCTGCTGAGCAGAGCCAAATGATCTGGATCTCTAAAAAGAGACAGATTTCCCATCACAATGAGCGAGACTGGAGCTTAGTGAGACACATTAGCTGAGGAAACATGGGAGGCCAGAGTTAAATGTGCTAAAGCATGACACAACTGGATTGAACCAAACCAGACCACGTAGAAATGGACCACATATGAGTGGCTCACCCAGTCTTCAGATAGAAGCTTATTTTTTATATTCCTGCCGACTGCTGTTTCTGTGACTTTTTAAAAACTGTTACTCCTTTTGAGACACAAAAGTAGTATAAGTATTAAGAATGTTTATACTTTCACACTCTGAATTTTTTGCACAGTCATAAACAGCTCAAAATGTGGCCTTTTTGTTAAGGTTGTCCTATGTAGACATCAACACTTGCATCCCAAAGGCTGTTCTCCGCTGCTGTGACATCACATAAAAAAAGAACCTATTCAAGGCAAAGAAAACGAAATGGATTGAACAGTGTGTGGTACCAAGGTGTCTCTAAATACCTGCAGTAGTATTTTATAGCCACAATATGTATTATTATTTTTATGTATTTTTATTAATCTAAAAATCACTACTTCTATGTCATGTACGGTGCATTCAGACCCCCTTTACTTTCTTCAATTTTGTTATACAGGCTGATGCTACAGTCTTTTAAATTAATTGTTGTTCTCAGTTAGCTACACTTAGTACCCTGTGTTTAAAAAGTAAAACTGAATTTATTTTTTAAATTTTTTTTCAAATAAATTAAAATGAAAAAAAATCTGACAAACATTGACATTCAGACCCCTTGCAAAAAACACTTGAAATTTAGCATAGGTTCCTCCTGTTTCTCACAATCTTGGCTGAGATGTTTTCACACCTTAATTGGAGTCCATCTGTGATATATTAAATTCGATTGAACGTGATTTGGAAAGGCACACACCTCTCTATAGAAGGCCTCACAGCTGCAATGTTAATTTTTGTCCTTACATTTTAGTCTTTGATTTTAGTCCAGGCATTTATTGTCTTGCCTGAATCTAGAACCAAGTCATGCTACTAAGTTCTATGCACCCTGTAAAACTTGGGGTCCCTGCTTTCTACAGCTGAGAGGCAGAATCGATACAGATGAAAAACAACAAAAGTCGTGTACTGACATGTCTACAGTGGCCTTGTTTCGCGTTATGCAGTTCTCCATGGAGTTTACTCCTCAGTAGCGGCTACATCACGTGTTTTGTTGCTCTGATTGACCTGTAAAGATGTGAAAGACAGAACGTTCATCCAATCTCCCTTTTATTCAAAGCCCCTGCCTTTCCCAAATGCTGTCTATGAGCAGTTTACCTCCATCTGGCGTGTCAGGTTAGGTTCCTCCCTTTTCTCTTTATATTTTGCTGAGATGTTTCTACACTGTGATTAGAGTCTGCCTGTGGTAAATTAATTGGTTGTACAAGCTTTTGAAATGCACACACCTCTCTATAGAAGGCCTCACAGTTGACAATGCATATCAGAGCAAAAACCAAACCATGAGGTCAAAGGTACTGCCTGCAGACCTCAGAGACAGGATTGTTGCCAAGCATGGATGTGGGGGTCGCTGCAAAATAAATTCAGTTTCACCAAAGGTTCCCAAGAAGGTTGGCACAACGAGGACTTCTCCTAGAGCGAGTCATCAGGCCAAACTGAAAATCAGAGGAGAATGGTGTTAGTAATAGAGGTGACCAAGAACCTGATGGTCACTCTGACTGAGCTCCAGAGATCCTGTGTGGAGATGGGACAAAGGTTCAGAAAATCTAACAATCATTGCAGCCCTCCACACCATTCTGAGCTTTATGGTAGAGTGGCTAGATGGAAGCCTCACACTATAAAAGCAAAAACTATCATTTTGAGATTGGACTCAGTTGCTATGTCTGCTATTTCTGTGTATTTTTTTTCACCTTACATGGAAAATGCTAGCCTGATTCGCCAGATGGATTAGTTTCACACATCCATCTGGTAAACCTCTCATACACAGTGTCTGGGAAAGGGCAGAGCCTTTGAAAAAAACTCGGATGGTGATTGGATGAATGTTCTGTCTGTCACATCTTTACGGGCCAATCAGAGCAACAAAACACATGACGTAGCCGCTACCAAGGAGTAAACTCCAAAGAGAGCTGCATAACGCGAACCATGGCCACTGTAGACATGTCAGCACACGGCTTTTGTCATTTTTGAAAAGCAAACAACTCACTGCTGTTCTTTGTTCTTCTCTAAATGAAGAAATGTCGTCAAACTGGCGCTTTAGCAGCATCCACGCTAATGTCTTCCGTCATAACTGCACCGGCCTCTTGTTGCTGCTTGCTTATGTCATGACTCCGCCGTGCCAGAAAGTACTGTCCCTCATCACTGATTGGTCCTGTCACTTTCTAACCAGATTGGAGCTTTGCAAGATGCTGGATTCGCCAGTGAGAAACATGGAAACGGGAGTGTCCATCTGCTTTGCAAGGTTAGGAAAATGGTGGTTGATTATAGAAATTTCAGATTTTTTAAGAGCTTTCACTCAAAACGGATCACTTCTTATCATGAGGCAATCATGATGGATGTCCTAATTTTGCCTGTCCTTCCAAACTAAACTTTCTGGTCAGGGCAGAAGTAGTTTAAATTTCATGTTCTCTTCATAGTCTTGCAGCGTGCATCTCAACATTTCTGTCTGTGGGAACAATCGCAAATGAAGAATTTCATCATTATTGGCTTCTTGCTTTTTTCCCAGTGGTACAAAATAAATCCCTTTACGCTCAAAAGTTCACAGTGTTCACAGTTTGAATTAAACTCATGTTAACGTTTTTTAATTCATTATAAGACAGGACGGGAATCCAATTATGTCAGTTTAGTTGTTTCATTTATAATTATAAAACCACAAATTCATTTGTTCTCACTCCGTTCAGTTTCCATGTGTGCTGTTTTTCTTTCCTACCAATTCACAGCTCTGAGACACACACAGTACCTATGATATGATTTAGCTCAGCAGTGTCCTGTTTATTAAAAAATGGGCAAACTGCTGAGCTAGACACCTCCCTACTGTTTCTGAATAATAAGTATTAACTCTGTGCATCTCCTCAGTGGAAACGCTGCAGTGGAGACGTAGTTGCTGCCGCTCTCTGTGTGTCTGTGTGGGTGCACAGTGTGTCGTGCTGCGTACCCGCACAGAGTTCATGTGACTTCTTACAAACAAATGTGACTGAGTTATGGCCTTATTTGGATTAACCGGAAGGCTTTGTTATATAGCAGGAGCTTTATTAATTCATGAAACTATCATACTGTCACTCTTTCTCCTGGAGGTCATTAATAAGTCTGTCATAGAAGAGAAGTGAATTCCATGTGGAAAAATATGCTCTTTGCATCCTCTTTATCATTTATCTCAGCTGTGTATTTGTAAAGCATGATACATCAATTCACATTAGACCTCCAGTCTCACCAAGAAATTCTTTGTTACTGCTACATGTTGATCCACATAAATGCTGCATATTTATATACATGTATACCAACAGGTATCGAAACACAGAAGATTTTAGCAAAAGAGATACCTAGGCAGGTCGATATGTTCTATACTAGTATAGGCTGTAATTTGTAGTGAAAGATTATGAATGTTATATATTAAAGCTCTCAGAAGAAGGTTTTGGCTGGTTATGAATTGGACTTAATTTATTATTGATGCCTCTTCATATCAGCTACAAGAGTGGAACAGATGTCTGAGGAAAGAGGAGCATGTTGTTGAAGTGACTGGTTTGTTGGACTGGTAGATTTCTCCATGGGCTCATATGTAACTGTTAGCTATGTTATCTCAGAGCAGCATGTTTTGCCTGTAGAGGAGTTGACAGCTATGGCTGAATACTGTCTCCTTTGTACTATGGAGCTCCCTGATGATGTTTTTTGTTAATTATAGTGATGCACGATAAGTATTTTTTTGAATCGATATGATAACCGATAATTTCCTACTTCTAATGGCCAATAACCAATAAGAACTGATACATTTTTTTTCAGTTGTTGATTTTAAAAATGAAGTTTATTCAATGTGTTTATGCACAGAAGAAGGGGTTAATATGTATTGGGCAAAGATATTTATAACTACTTCTAACTGACATCACTCATGATTACACCAAAAAAAAAAAAAAAAAAAGAACTATTCTGACTCCATAACTTTTTTGTTAAACAAACCAAAAAAAGTACAACATACAAAAACAATTGACATAGGTTTTCCCCTTTTCCCTTGAAATGAATTGAAGTATCTTGGCAAGATGTCAAATCTGACATTTCAATAAACTAAACAAGAATTCAGCTGACTTATGTCAAATCAGACATAAAACCAAATGATAGAAGGCTGTCATGCTTAACTAATGGAGGTGTTTGGGGGTCTGCATAAGTCAGAAATAAAGAGAGCTGATGTTTAACATAAAGATTAAAAATGTGCACTGACATCAGTCATCTCAGAAATAGGTTAAAATGAAATGTACACTGAGGTCTGTGGCTAAACCTCTGCTAATGTGGATCAGACTAAATGAAACCAAATCAAACAGAGCAGGCAGGGATACGTCCATGAAAGTAGCGGTGGATTAGGAGACTGTCAGACTGATTTTGTCAAACTTTCTGCAGTTTCTGCAATGCCTGCTAAACCAGCACTCTGCCTGGTATTAGTCTTTGGCTTGGACCTAATGCCCGCGGCTAAGGCTAGCTGCCACTGACACTTCATTTTAACGAAGTTAGGATGCTGACTTTAAAGGGACATATAAGATCCTTTGTGTTAAAACTCGGACTTTTTCAAGTCTTCGGGATCTTTGCGGGGTAAATTTTATGAACACTGTCAGGTTGTCCTCCCCATAAATACTGAATAACTTCACCATGTTGTTAGCCCCCTTGGCACTGAGACCCTTCCTCTTCTTCTCTGATGCTTAACAGTGGGTCACGTACGACGGCGCTACCTACTGTTTTGAAATGTGTAGCCTTGCGAGAAAGAAAACAAACGCCTTTATTATCGATGGATTTTACTGGTTGATATTTTATTATCGGGATAATAAAAATATGTAAAATATATGCAATATTGGCCGATAATTTATCGGTACCAATAATTATGGCGCATCCCTAGGTAATTATGATTTTTGAATTCTCAGTTACTAGTTCACTAAGTGGTGGGAATACTCATGTACCAAAAATACAGAAAACTTCCATCCCTAATACAGACACTAACAGAGGCTTCTATCTGTATTTTTTAGGGTTGTCCTGACCAGCATTTTTAGCCTTGATACTGATCCAGTTTTTTTATTGAGTATCAATAAATCTACCAATTCTGAGCCCTGATACTATACTCATATTAGCCTAGATTAGAGTTTCAGTTATTTATCAATCATTTTTTGTTTACAAAAATAATTTTAACTACTAGACACCTCAAGCTTTCCAGTACAGCTAACAATGTTGTAACTTCAAATCAAATCCTATTTCACCATTCTACTCAGAATGATGAAATAGCTCTGTTTCACTCTAGTAATTAGTCAAAAATCGAGCGTATAGCGTTAGTTCAGGAAGGCCACAGAGTCAAGCGCTGCTTTGTAAACAAGATTAGCTGAGCTATGCTGTTTTTTACAACCCTCCTCCACCCCAGCTCCTTCTTTATGCTACATATGACTTAATCAATGTCATTCTGCACTGTTCCTGTTTGACGTTTTCCACATGGGCTTGTGGAAAGTCAGTGAGATCCCAGAAGAGCCACAACACCAAATATGGAGCTGGAGCTGCTACATAACTTTTTCCTTCTGCACTTTTATTTCTTTACCCACTGTTACCTGTAAAACAAAGTAATGCTTCTTTTTTAAGGAAACCAGCATCTCCATCACCTTTTCTGTGATCTTTTGTCTTAAAGCTCTCTCCAGGGTGTTTATCTCTATGCTTAAAGTCCAGAGTTTGTTGCTTCACTGTCGCGGCCTTCTCCTCTGTTACTATAGTAAAGTCATCACATTCAGTGGCATGTTTAGTTCAGAGACGTCAGCTTAAATTGGTAGAATTAAATGCAGCCCTGCTGCTACCGCCTCAGTAGCTCTCAAACTTTGAAGTATTTCTATGCTGACATTTAAGCCAAACATTTTTTCTGACACTTTCTGTCACTTGTGCTGCTCTGTTGTCTTACCCAGGTGTTCAGTTAAAAAGTACTTATATTGGCTCCAATCTGATACACACAATTGGGATGGGACACCCCTCATTTTGTGGAAGCGTATGGATATTGTCCAAAAATTGCAAAACCAAGTTAAGCCAACAGTTAAAGCCAGGCCAGCAAAACACAGCAAAAAGATAACTTTGGAAAACTACAAAAATTTTGAAGAAAGGATTGTGCAAGTTTCAGAGGGACTATGAACATATATGTGATGTCAATACAGTACAGGGGCAAAAGGACAGACAGCTACAACTGAACAGCTGCAGAGAGTGGACAGGAACTTACCGTCAGTTACATGGCAGCAGGAAAAGGGAAGGTTCCTGCCTACCAGTGGATGCATTTTTATACCCAGTGTAAAGGATGCTTGGGAGTACATGAGTAGTAACAGGTTTATCATTTAAAACTACTGTATCTATTTTCATATGTAAAGAAAGCAAAAATTGGGCTATAGACCGAATCAGCAGTTAGATAAATGGGCTTGCTTTATTCACAGGAATCAAAACGATTAAAAACCTAAAGTTGAGTGTTAAACTGTACAATTCTCACCTTTATTTTCTTGGGAATTGAACGTTTTAAGGCACATCTGTTTGGCTTTTGAGTAAAGTTGCATCACATTAGACCATGTTAATGTATTATTTACTGTATAAAACTGATGTTGCCTGGAAAAATGTGTGCAAGCATTCATTTTTAAAGAATATGGCCTCAAGAGAAATGCATTTTAAACCTGTTTTTCTGCTCGGCATTTTGTCTAAATGAAAGTGGCACATTTCTCCTCCTTTCAGTCTTTAAAAGAAGGTGTTTATGTCCTTTATGCTCTCTCTGGCACTGATTTTACTTCACAGCAATAAGACATGCCAGACAGCGTTTTAAAATAACCCTCTTTAAGGACTAAATAGATGCTCGTGCAAAATATAGAGAGCAAAGGCAAGATTGAATAAGTGCAGGAGAGACATAGAGATCGAGATGAATGAACAGGGTGAAGGACTACAAAATTTCTTTCCCTGATAGGTTGTCAAAATCACTTTTTGCTAATGTCCCTCTTAACCCTGAATATGTCACTGCATGCTCACACACTTCCTTAAACACATACACAGGCACAGCCATTTTTTCTCTTTAGCCATCTGGTCCGAGCTTTTACCGCCAGTTTAGTGGGAGAGCAAGCAAAGACAGAGACACAGCGAGGGAGAGCAAGGTGAAAATGTGGATGAGTGATTTTGACTGAGCAGAGACAAAGAAGAAGCTTTGTGACCTTCTGGCCATCTTGTTATTAACATCAGAACACCTTATGAAGTTTTTCTATTGATCCCTGAAGGGAACTCTGCCAAACATTTTGTTCTGTGGTTCTGTGCCACAGAACATGGACTATCACAGTGGATGAGATTCTTGGTTTGAAAAAGAAGACATATCTGAAACCTGGATTCTTTAAGGAGGGACTCCATAGATTGCAAATGGACTTTAATTGTATGAAACCTAAAGAGCATCCTCTACAGCAGACAAGCGAAGTCCATAACTGCAAGTTGTCTAGAAGCTGCTTCTTCTAGATGATATAGTAGATGCACCTTTGGCTGCAATCACAGTACTGAGTCTGTGTGCATAAGTCTCAAACAGGCTTGCACATCTTGCCACAACAATTTTACTCCATTCTTCTTTGCAAAACTGCTCAAGCTCTCTCAGGTTGCAGGAGGATTGGTTGTGAACAGCCCTGTTTAAGTCCAGCCACAAATTCTTTATTGGATTGAGGTCTTTGCTCTGATTCAGCCACTCCAGAACATTCACCTCGTTGTCACTGTCTTGCAGGAAAGTAAATCTTCTCTAAACTGTAGTTGTCGTGCAGACTGAGTTTTCTATATTTTGCCACAATAATTTTACCCACTACCTTTACAAGCCTTCCAGGGCTAGCTGCAGAGAAGCATCCCTGAAGCATGATGCTGCCACCACCGTGCTTCACATAGGGGATGGTGTGTTTGTGGTGATTTGCAGTGTTTGGTGTCCACCATTTTGGTCTTCTTAGACCACTTGACCATGGAGTCTTCCACATGCCTTTGTGCTAACTCTGGTCAAGATTTAACTTGAGTTTTCTTCAACAGGGCTACTCTCCCATAAAGCACTGGTGAAGAACCTGACATCAGCTGTTGTATGCAAAGCCTCTCCCACCTCAGCTGCTGAAGCTTGTTTCTCCTTCAGAATAGTCATAGGTGTCTTGGTGGCCTCTCTCACTAGTGTCCTTGCATGGTCATTTAGTGTGTGAGGACAGGCTGATTCAGGCAGATTCAGACATGTCATATTCCCTCCATTTTTGAGATGGATTTTACTGAACTCCAGGGGAGGTTCAATTCCTTAGATTTTTTTTTTTAAGTATCCATCTCACGACCTATACTTTTTAATAACCTCTTCCCTGAGTTACTTGGAGTGTTCTTTTGTCTTCATGGTGTAATGGTGTCCAGGAACACTGATTAACAGTGACTGGACATTCCAGACACAGGTGTCTTTTTACTACAGTCACTTGAGACACATTTATAGCACTAAGTTGATCCCCATTTCACTAATTTGCTGGACTTCTCTTGAATTAGGTCAGTTACTTTAAAGAGGGAGAATATTGATGCATTCACGTCTTTGTGTAGAAATCAGTTTTAATTTTGGCATTTAAGAGGTTTTTTTGCAAAAAAACAAATTGTATTGACCATGATTGGTTTATAAAATAATAAAAGGGTAAAACATCTAAGGAGATGAATACATTTTAAAGGTAGTGTATATCAAGCAGCAGCCTCTGAATATATTGTGTCCAATATGGGTGTCTCAGAAAGCCAAGTAATCACTCAAGGTTTAATATTAAATGACCAGTTCTTACAGCAGAAATAAACATTTGTACAGCATGGTTAAAATTAATTTGGTATCAATAGCTTGTGTGGTTACTGGTACATACTGTACGCACAGTGAATTTTTCATTATTTGTTTTAATATATTGTGTCGAAGTGTCACTATTGTTCAGGCCTAATAAGGAGCATGACTAATCTGGCTGATAGGCGAGTATATTGTAGCTTTTTGTGATGAGCATTAGGCCCACTTCAGCTCCAAATCTTTGCCTGTCTTGACTGAAAGTTTGGTAAAGTCAGTATTTCCAATATGGCAGCAGTCATCAGTGGGCTTTGAGACTACCTCTAAATAAAACAATGGCTGACTTTACTGAGATGGCATCCATGTTTAAACAGTTCACGCTATAAACATGGCTTGAGCCAGCAGTAGCTTCCCTTCGACTTTCCCTCATCAAACTCATCAAATACACATTCACCACGCTATGAAATAATAACATATAATGTATAATATATAATGTAACTTTACAATACAAGAAGCAAATACTTGGAACTATTTCCATGATTATTTCATAACATGGTGAATGTGCAAGTCACAACTTGTCCACAAGAGCGTTTTGGAGTTGTTGGATTGTGTATTTGATGAGTTTGATGAGGGAAAGCCGGGATACCATAAGAATCCATTGCGTTGGCAGAGCAGCTTCTAACTCTGCACTGCCGGTCTAAAAATAGCTTGCACCGATAACTGACGGTAACAAACCAATTAGTAAGACTATAGGGATTATGGCAATGGGCGAATTTGGCAAAATGTTTAAGTACCCCTTTAAAGACTATAAAGCAAAAACGCCTAAAGTCTTTGTCCAAACAATAATAAGATGTTTCTGCACCAAACAAATGCAAAGTCTCCTGAGCTCAAGTCTCATTTGAATTAAAAATCCAATAATTTTCCCTGATCTTTGGTTGCTTGTACACGAGGATGGTAGAATTTTCTTACCAGCTAGCCTCATATTTATCTTACACAAATTAGTGTGTTTTCCATCATCCCGTATAACTGAGAACAGAAGAGGAAGGAAATTACCCATATTTATAAACTGTAACTCTAACTTGATCGCTTTAACCTCTTATGATTATAAAGGTTTGGTTGGCCTGAGTTAGAGAGGCTGGGTTTAGTTTCATCTCCAAGATGAAAGTATTATACCCTGGGGCTCCTCGGCCTGTGTGGGGCTGTTCATTTTTGTAAGTGCAGCTATAATGGTCAGACTAATATCTATGTCAGCCTAACTAAAGATTAGACAAAGAATGAAATGGTGCGTTTTGAATTGGTGTCAAAGAATTATCGATTACTTGGCTGTGTACCATTCAAGAAACACACCCAAATGAGCAGCTTTATCACAAGGCCATTCAGGAGGTGTCCAATTTCCCCTCACTAGTCATTGATAAGCCTTCTCTTTGCCTGTCACTCAGGACTTAGACTGATTCCCTCTCAGCCCAGGAGCCCAATTTAGTCACCACAAGAATCTATCACATGGTGATGCTATCTGCAAGTAACCCAATCTCTCCCCTACCCTTTCATCTGTCTTCCCTTCTGCGTCTCTCTCCCCTCCCATCCATGGTTCTGTTCTCTACCTGCCCCTCCTCTTTATTCCAGTTGTACCTTTCACTGTTTTCCTGTCTTTCACCTTCTGCTATCTCTCTGGAGGACCTCACAAACTAATCAAGAGTGGGGAGAACCTGACTTTGCATATAGATCATATCCCCCACTGACAAGGGATAGAGAAGAAAAATGTCTACATCGCTTACATATGAAGCCTTTCAGTGATGTGATGGATGAGTTGCATTTAGCTTCAGCAAACTTTTGAGACATTTCGCTGATATGACTTGATTAATGGCAGAGTCAAGACGGCCACTACAAGAGGGAATCTATCGGGGAGGGAAATTCTCTTCAGAAGATTTCAGATAAAAATACTGAAAGGCTGCTTCTGTCAATCAGTAGCCTCATATATGAGGGGTCTGAGAGGGCCGACAGACAAAGAATATTAAGGAGATTCATGCGTGATGCACTGAACAATAACACTGCTCACAGTGCAGCACCTAAAAAGTGTCATATATTTTAGTGATAAAAATCAAAGTGTCATCAGCATAAAGAGAGACAAACTAGGTAGTATCTTATAGTGTGATTGGCTGGTCACTCTCAGACACATACTACTTCAGTAATAGGCCCCAGAGATAAAGAAAAATAGAAGAGGAGATTAAAAAAGCTCAAAGGGAAGAGCCTAGAGACTCTGGACTTAGGCAAGCATGCATCACCTGTCAGCACCAAACCGCAGACAGGATATTAAAAACCTTAATTATGAAAATTAGATTTTATTTAAGCCTGCATGTTGTGGAGCAAAGCCCTTAATTAATCCATATCTAATGGTCAAATGTCTTCTGAGCATCAAGGGAGAGAATATCTCCAGGGTTTTGTGACCTGGGAGCGCATCTTTTAAATGAAGCAGATGTTAAACATAATCAGAGTTGCATCTTAATTTTAATGAATCCTGCAGGGTCATAATAAGTGCCATTAAATACCACACGGCACCCCGTAGTCAGAAAACTATCGCAGTAGCTGGCTGGGATTATTATGCAACAATATGGAGTGCATAAAATGAATGAGCACAGAGGAGGAGGGGGGGTTTGAGGGGAGTGATACCAGCTTTATTTTCACTCCCAAGGGACATACTCTAACTAGGAATCCATACATTCTGATGGTCCTGAGTTCATGTTAGTGTCTGTGTAACCAGTGTACCCTCTTAATGTGTAACTGAGAATTCTTTACTCCTGTACTCTATAGAGCTACTCAGATAAACCACCATAAAGTCCAGTGTATCAGACGCCAGTTTATAGTGCTGAGACTTATCAGCACTCCAGCCACCACCATCACGCATCACATGACCTCATGTGGCCTTCATTATAGGAAAGCAGGGTAGTATATTTTAGTTGATAACTGATATGCTGATATTTACAAATTCATGATTTTACACAAGTAATACACACTTTACCCAGTGTTAACCTACCTCTGTACACATGCACATAGCCTTTGCCATTTACTAACAACTTTGCAACAGCGTCAGAGCACATTTTATGAAACGTGCACTGGTATAGAAACAGTTTTTCTCCCATAAAAGTTCATAATCATACATAAAAAAAATTGTGTAATTGTGTGAGGTTGATAAACCTTGTGGAGGGCTGATTTTGGATTGGAAATATTCTTAAAATAAAGCCAGTAAGTAACCAGCAGAGTTTGGCACAATAACTCCGGGCTGCAAGTCTACAATTATAATCTTTGGCCGACAACTTTCACATACAGCGACTGTGCCATGATCCGCCAGTGAATCGTACTGTGGAGCAAATCGCCCCCCTCTGGCCTATCAGAGCAGTTCCACTGCTGCCAAACCGTGTCAATTCCCGTCGATCAGAAAGCTCCAAACAGGACGTCACAAGTGTAGAATATCCGGTTTTTTTTCAAAATACAACACAATGCACGGACTCCTGATTGTAAATCATCACTTTATCAACTAGGGATGCACGATATTATCCACAATATATCAGTATCAGCCGATAATAACATTTTTATGCAGATTTGTACGGCCGATAATGTGACATCATAATTAAGCGCACGCGATGACGCCAGACTTGCACCAACAACAAACCCAACATGTCTGTTTGGGATAAGTTTGGTGTGGGAACAAGACAGCAAAGTAGCTGTTTGTATCGCTTGTAAAGTACATGTGGTGCGAGGAGGACTTGACAACACGCTTTTAACACCACCAGTTTAATACCGCATCTTAAAAAACATCTCCCTGATGACTACAATGAAAGTCCTTAAGCTAAAGAATGACAAAAATTAGTGCCAGGGAAAACTCGTCAATACCATCTACTTAAGTCTTTCATCAAAGCTAAAAAATACAGCAGCGACCGTCCAAAAGTAAGGAGCTAAACAGGAAAATCATTTAATTTATAGCTCTTGATAATCAGCCTTTCAGCGTGGTAGAATAAACAGGCTTCCATGGGCTAATGATGCATTGAAGCCCTGCTCCAGTGGGCAAGGTCGTGCATAGTCATCATATGTAGAATTGAGGGTGAGAGTGCATCATCTCTGTTGCATGCCAGCTTGCTGCTTTGTGAATTTAGTAGCAACATTAGTAGCATTACTGTTTTACATAAAAGGGCTGTACTTTTTTAAAATGCATGTACAGAAGTTCACAGTGTGAAATCTTTTATAAAAGCACTTTATAACAGCTGAGTGTAAGTCTAGTTCTGGCAGCAATGACATTTGTGCAGAGAGAAAAAAAGAGTGCAAAACAACTCTGTGTCCTGAGTCAAGGTTGGCAATGGAAGACGGCGGTGGCGAAGGAGACAAACATCATTAAAGTTACACTCAGCTCAGCTCTGCGCATTTAGTGTCTCATTAAAGGTGTGGTTTGACATCAGGTTTGGCGTGTTACTACATTTATGTTCATGTTCTCGAGAAAGCTGCTGCATCAACACATTTTTTGTTTGTTTGTAAAAGTCTAGCGCTGAAGTTCATACCGCCGTCAGCACAAACACACCGTGTCCCATGGCTGCTTTCACATTCAAAGCCTAAACTATTCCTGACAACTGAACATTTAAACAGCATACTGCTTTCTGTTTTTGTCTTCTCTCCTCTCACACATACTGAGCAGGTTTTGTCACTCAGGAGGTCTTTACATTGACTTGCATGAAATGCCAAACCATGAGTATTATTAAAGTGGCATTCTCTGGTTTTAAAAATGAAGCCAATGAGGAGAAAGAACAAAAAGCTTCATTTAATAAGTGTCCACTTTAAAAAAAATCTCACAGGCAGCACAGTGATAAGTCAAGTCATCTGCACCTTGTGTTATCAGTCATTTCACCTTTTCCTTTTTTCATACTTCCTCTTCAATCCAAAACAAGTTCCTATATTTGGGGTTCAGTTCATCATAATCAACCGGATGTGCAATTTTAACCATGTGATTTGAAGCACGTCACTTCTGTGTTGTTTAATGCAATCCAAACCCATGAGTTTTGTCGCTATTAAGACTAATCATCAATAAATGTTAGTTTGATATCACCATCAGAGCTGAGCACCATGCATGCAGTCTGTCTTCTGCCTCATGTTAATATAATAGGGCTACAGGTGACACTGTAGCTATCACAGATACACAGACATGACACTCGAGGCAGATGCTCAATAATGCCAGGCAAATCTCAGATAAGTATTTCCCTCTGCTAGCAGTCTCTTCCTTGTCCTTATTTATATACAGTACAATCTGATCACCACACGGACGAGCCAATCGTTAACTTCAAATGTCTAGATGTGCACTTAAGTGGAGCTTACAGACGATGTAGACTAAATGTAACTTTATTAGAAATGGTGGATGAGGTTTAAGTAACACAACAGCAGCAGGTTTAGAAACTCAGAAATCTTGTATCTCCTGTCAGCTCTAAATAGAAATGCTCAGTGAATTATCTCAACTTGCACTCACTGCTCTCCTCCAATAATAATTACGCTTTAGATGAGATCTCATGCTATGATCAGCCTCTCTCTAACAGGTTTACAATGAGCATACAATGTCCTGGGAAATTAAGTGGAAGAGGCCTACAAGCAGAAGGAAGTGGGGTCCTCTGAGCCTGCAGCCAACCTGACAGGGGTATGCTGAGGTAGACTGCAGAGACTTCTCAAGCAAAAGTGAGTATTTCTGGCACAACCTCACCTACTTCCAATAAAGTCTTGAAGGGAACAGAACTTTATCAGACCAATACAACTAATGAAGTTTTTCTCTAAACTTTAAGTAGTGCTGGAGCTTTCTGTATCCTTTGAGTCTTCTAGCAGACAGAGCCAAAATACTAGGCTTTCCACCAAGCAACCAAAGAGCTCTAGAGAGGGTAGTTAATGGCTTTAGATAAAGAAAATCCTCACCTGGACTCCCAGGTGAGAGGACGGTGTCTAGACAGTGATCTAGGGATGCTAGGATTTACTGCTGAAATATTAGGACTAGTGCCCTCTCTTGTTAAATGTTTTTGCTATTGAAGTTACTGAAACATTGATCACTCTGTTATTTCTTGTCCTCATATGTACTTAAAAACATGGAACTATTGATCTTGTGTTTTAGTGTATTTGTACAGCGGGTAAAGGGCTCTGAAAGATACCTGTAAGCTTCATTCAAAAGAAGTTTTGTTCTTACACACTCAAGACTGTGATTGACCTTAAACCTCTGCACTGCATACAAATTTAATCTTTCTTTTTCTTATGTTTATTTAAAAATCCCTTTATTCCTATTTCAGTGGAGATGGACTGCCCCCTAATGCTTGACATTTTCCAAATTAACTTTCAGCTCTATCTTTTAGAAAACAGGGTACTATTATAATGTTTTCACAGAGTAAGAATAGTTAGATATAAGAAATAAAAGATAAACCAAGAATATTGACATGTTGTCTCTAGCAGTACTCATCCATGAGAAAAGGCTCTTGCATGTCTCTTAAAGTAGTTGAAGTCATTGTATACATCAACACACGTCTATCACACCTGTCCTTGACAAAGTCGTCTGTTGCCCTGCCTTTGCCAAACATCCTCCATCCTCTCGCCTTCCTTTCCTTCCTCTAGACAGATCTTTATCTTCATGGGAATAAAGTCATCTTAGCATGTCATGTTTTTTAATATTCCCCTGGAGCCCCCTATAAATATTTATTAAAGATGTGCCATTAAGATGGGCCAAAAAGGACCCAGTGCTGGACTGTAAGCAAACACCTTCTGTTTGACTTCTGTAATACACTGCTAGTTTTGAATCCAGAAAGAAGGCCCTGTAAGAGAGCAGACATGCTTCAGCATTATAAAGCAGAGGGACATTTACACACCTGTGAAGTTTTATGTGTGATTTAAAACTGAAGATATGTGAGGAGACAAAACAATGGGCGATTACGATATAAGACATGGTGGTGGAGGAAAGAAGTAGGAAAGCTGTTTGGATAGTAAAGACTGATATTTGAAGAGTAAACAGGATACAAATCTGTACTTATATACTATGGTCTGAGAAAATACTTTATTCTGATGGGCTGCAGGTGTGTTGTTATAAGAATCTAGAGCAGATGACACACTTTAAACACCTATTTACCATTAAAAAAGTTGGAAGCCTTCTGTATGAATGTGAGGATATAAGTGCTGACGCTAACATGCCGTCATTACTTTAACCCCTTAATGCCTGTTGTCGCATATTTGATACCAACTTTTATGATACCTCTATCTAATCAATATGCTCAATAAATTACTCAAAAAAACTTCTGAATACAATCTGACAAATGATTAAAATTGCCCTCAAGTGGATTATCAGTTACCAAAAACAACTAATGAATGAAATGAGATACTAAAAATATATCTGTTAAATGTTATGGAAATATGGATTTTTTTAAAATTTCGGTAGAAAGTTAAATGAACATTTCAATTCAATTCAATTACAATTTTCTGGCTATTACTTATGTTTACAGGCTTTAAGGGGTTAAGTGAACAGCTGCCACAGTCACACTGCATGAGACCTAACAAGATCGCCCCATCCATTCATTTTGTACTGCAAGCGACATGGACCACACCAGCAGGGGTTTGACGCCACTTTTTAACAGCTTTTCTCCCTGGGTTTAAAAAAATGGAGCGTGTACCTTAACTAAATAGACCTTGTGGATCGATAGTTTCACTGATAACACTCCTCAGTTACAGACGAGATACGACAAGTCAAAGAGGACAGTGAAATATGAGCTTGCCTCGCAACAATCTCTGCAGACTAAGAGCTCAGCTACCGTATTATAGCTAGTAGATGAGCAAGCTTCATACAGGGAAAACAGGTGATACTGAAGGAGCGACATAGCTGCACAGAAACATGTTGCAGACTTTGCTGAATGAAATGGAATTCAAGCAGGAGGACAGTTTAAGCTTTTTGGGGGGGAAATTTGTGGCTTATATTTTTAATACACAATAAACTACATTTTTTACAGTGTGCAGATACATTCATCGTGACGAGCGTCAAAGTTTTAACATGGATAAAGACCTGATTGCTTTTTTCTCGGTGAGGTTTATAACGCTGAAAATGATTTGGCATTGTTACTGTGGCCGTTAACAGAAATTGCTTGAAGGACAGTCAGTTTTAAAGCAGTTCAATGAGATCATTCTTAAAGTCATTGTGTTTTTAAGAGGCTACATAAACTTCACCTTCCTTCATCTCTCCTTCTCATAACTCCTCCCTTCCTCCTCTCACTCACCTTTCTCTCAGGTCACAGCAGCCCTCTGGTCGCTCCACCTCTCCATTTGGCGTCTGTTCGTTCTGTCCTGCTTCCTTCTTCCTCTGAGGCCCTGCCTGGCCCACTTTGGTTTAGCTGCTGAAGTGTGCACCTGTGCTCTTTCGTCTGTGTGTTTTAAGTGTCTGTATTGTTTCAGCTTAAGGACATTTTTGCTCTGATTAGCTTATGACAAAAGTATGTTTACTTTAGGAAATAACGATTTTAAAAGGAACCTTATGGACATGTTAAATCTTCTTGGAGGAAAGTTAAAAAGTAAAAGTTGGATGATGGAGTACTAGGCATGAGCTCTTCTGTAGTCCTCTCATTAATAAATATATTCTCACTCTGAGCAGGGAATGTATGAAAATGCTAATGAGTCAGTGAAACTAGATTTAAAGCTAAATGTAAATCAAAAGGCATAAACACTACTTTAAATCAATAGAGATCATAAGGCCAAAGAATCTTATATGTTTCGGTTCAAGTTAGCAAGAGTGCAGAGGTGCATGCAAATGAGCGCTACAACACATCCTATCTCTGCAACTTCAACTTGTTAAACTGTTTGTTTATGGAGTACAAGTTTTCAACAGGCATTTAGGTGAAATAGCATGGAGTTTAGCAAACTGTTCTGCTTGAAATCTGGCATCAGATCAATGAATGGATAAAATCAAAGTTACCTTAATTTGTAGTGTCATGAAGTGATTACCCAAACAACATCAACCATTTAAAGTCAGTCAGTTTGGGGGGAATAATGATGGCACTTATTTGCTGTCAACACAGCAAATAAGTTGTCAGCTGTCAACAAACTACGGTGGCTGGTAAGGGCAAACAGTCTGCAAAAGCCAGAAATGAAACAAAACAGCTTTAATAAGAGAAACGCTTCAACTTTAGAGACGCAATCAAAAGTCCAAACAAACTATAAATACGATGCAACTGACAAAACACTTTCCAAGAATCAAAAACAAATTCATGGATGACAAACGCGCTCCTAATACAGAAACGATTCCCCATTAAAATTCAGTCCATTGTTAAGTTATGACTAGCCCACAAGATCAGATATTTTTATTTTAGCTGTTCCACCAGTGTGAGGTCTGCAGGTAAAGGTTTAAAATATCCCTGTTAGGTCATAAAAATTTATAAAGATTTAAAATAGATTTAAAAAATCAGAAATATGAGAAAAGAAAAGTATCCATGTCTTCATTTCATATTTTCTATTTTAAACCTCAAAGTTATGACCTGAAGTTCTGATTTTGACTTTTTATCTCAAATTACCTTTGACCTGTTAGATTTACAATTCAAGTTTTAAAGTCATATTTTGCCCTGTTAGACTCACAATAGAGTCTAAACTTTTAACATTCACATTTTTTTAATTTTTATCTCATATTTTCAGCTTTTAAACTCAAGATTTGGAATTTCATCTCATATTTTGCCCTTTTGAACTCATGATTTTGAATTTTAACTGATATGTTGAGCTTTCAAAATCATGATTTTAATATGCTCATATATTTGCCTTTGAAAAATATATTGACTATGAATTTCGTGGTTTGACCTTTTGAACTTATAAGATTGACAGATTTTGTGGTTTTAAACCAATCATTATGAATTTTCTAAATCTCAAAAACAGTAATCATCAGGGCTAATTTTCACTCCACAATCCATTACTGGTGAAATGTGTTTGAGAGGTAATGATTAAAATGTTGACCTGTTAGGCTCCCTGGTTAGACCTGCTGTAACTGAGTTTGAGACTCCTGCTTTAAAAATATGAATTCTTTTACCCTTGATAACTGTGGATCATTAACTATAACAGAGGTAACACATATTCTGTCAGACTCAAATCTCTATTTGGGTTTTATTTTTATTTCATTAGATTTGACCCAAAAAAAATCTGGCATTTCATTAATTTCCATCTGCTCTTAGTTTTCAACCCTTCTTTTAACCCTTGAAATTACTTTAAAGCATCTTCCTTGATATTAAACCAGTGGACTTTCTGGGCACTCTTTGAAAACAGCAGGGCTCATTCCTCCACAGGGGCCCTGGAGTCAGCCCCACTGACTCAAAGCTCACCATCACCTGCTGTGCTTTTAATGTGTTTTACAATTAGCTAACCTAGTAGCTAATGCCTATGTTTGGCCAACACACTATGCAATTCTGACATTTTGACTTTACATTTAAATAAAGACTCAAAAGAGGAAAAATTAAGGAAAAATTATTGAATGTAGAATTTTGATGCTGGTCAAAGTTAGCATTTAAGCTTAAATATATATTTTTTCCATTGCTTATATTTAGGCCAGCCAGTGCAATGAAATGCATTCAGCCTCATCACCCTCTCATGCCATAAAACCAGTATCAAACAACAAAAGATGCCTCTGCCTCAAAAAAATTAGGCAGAGGTTCCATATTTCATCCATAGGAAGTTAAACACATCAAAACGTCATTTTGCTAAGCATGCTTTTATGTTCACATATATGGTATAAGCAAGAGGGACATTCAAAGGTGAGGTTAGTTTTGATTGATGAAGACTCACTTTAAACCCGTGTATTTAAAAAAGCCAACAGGGAAAGCTCAAAGAAAAGAAGATTCTGTCTCTGACTGGAAATACTGTGGCTTATGGGACTTTCTTTTCAGGTTTTGGTGTAAATTTGCTATCTCAGGACTAATAATATCATGTGTCGCTCATGAGACAGTAGTCTTCTTTTGTCTCCTCTCTCTAGCCGTTATAGATGACTTTGAGGTAGTTTTATTGTTCATCCCAAACTTGTTTTAATCTTTCAGCTGGATGAATACTAATGACAAGTCTGCACTAAAGTCTTAGACGTGTTTTATAGCCCTCCCCCTGCCTGTAAAAGACGCTGAGGAGAAAAATGATTACCCCATCTGTCTGAGGGACATGCAAATCTGAAAAAGGTCGAGGCAAGGTCTCAGGTGGCGGTGGGTTAAAAATATTGTGTGATAATGAAATGAAGGAAATTGGCTGCAGCATGTCTGTGAAAACATCTGAAGTTAATTGTGTTAGAAAAGCATGGAGCAGGATCAAAGGAGCGACAGAGATTAGTCATACTTTAGTCTTTACATTGAAAGCAAACTTTATGCTGTAGACTGTGTGTTAACACTGCCATGGGGGAAATAACATTGTACCAGTGAAGCGTATATGCTCACACACTTATATTAAAACACTGGGACTGAGTAAGCATATATTTTGTTATTAAATGTTGTCACTTATGAAACCTTTACTGTTGGCTTTGCTCAATATTCTCCTTTACATTTAGAGTTTTCTCCAGTTATATATAGACCAGTTATGTTCCCAGACACAATTTACAGCAAAATATACAATACCTATAAAAATACTGACCCCCCATGTCTGGTTTTGTAAATCAACCATGGTCAGTATAATTAGGCTTAAAAAAAAACTCAGTAATGTCAAAGTGAAAACAGATTCTACAAAGTAATGTCATTTCAAAAATGTACTTAAAAAAGTGACTGCATAAATATTCCCCCCCTTCAAATCAGTATTTAGTAGATGCACCTTTGACTTAAACTGACATGCCAGGTGGATTTGTTTCACACATCCATCTGGAAAACCTTCGATATACCATTTGGAAAAGGGCAGAGCCTTTTCGGTGATTGGATGAACGTTTTGTCAGTCACATCTCATCACACGTCGTCAAGTTCTGATTAAACTGGCCCTTTTTGCAGCATCCATATCTTCCTCCATAACGGCATCAGCCTCTTGTTGCTGCTTGCATACGTCACGACTCCACCGTGATACAAATATCTATCAAATATCTATCCAACAAGATGAACTTGTCTGATCATGCAGGGTTCCTTTTAAAAAAACAACTAAAACTGGAAATACACTGTAGTGGCAAATTCCATCCATTCCTTCCTAACAGAGCTAGCATGTCACAGTCACAGTTTGCTAAAGGGGGCGTCCAAGAACCACGATCTGCAGCCAGACTGTATTGTAATGAATGAACATTATAACAGACCCAAGAGTGAAGCCAAAACATTTAGAGCTCCCTCTAGTGGTCAAGTGGTCAAACTTTAAAAGCAAAATGCCGGGGCTGTTTAACTTGGTAATGTTGCACTGAAATATCTGACTCAGAAACAAAAAGCATGCACCCTTTTCATATGCTTTCAGTGATCACAGCACAGTAACTGTTTAATATTTTATACATATAACTTCAGGTAAGAATAATTAACAGGACCCACCCAAATCAGCAGGTTGGGACTAGAAATACTTTAGAGAGCATTAGACACTGCTGTTAGAGATGTTCCAATACCATTTTTTCCTTCGTATTACTGATTCTGATACCAAGGTGTTGGGTATCGACTGATACCAAGTACTGACCCGATACCAGTGTGAACTTCCTGGACTGACTGTACAGACTAGCAGATTTTTTTAGACCTATATTTGACTCAGATCATGGCTCAACAAACGGAATAATAATGTACTGCATCTCTGTGACCCTAAAGTTGTTTTTCTGCTGATTATTGAGTTTTACTGCCGAATATTAAAACAATAATACGGGGGGCTGCATCACAGGCTCTCTCTATCTCACTCCATTATGCTCTATTTGGGCAGCATGTTGTGATTACAGAAGAACCTGCCATTGGCTGATAGACCCTTATGCAGAATAAACAATATGACAGTTGGCATTCAAGCTAGCGGTAATAAATGATCATAATTGGATTAAAATGGATAAAAAGACGTTCAGTATTGGGTTTACTGGTGTGGATTTAATCATTCAAGTCCTGAAAAGTCACGAGTTCCAGGCTCACTGAAAATACTGCCCCAAGGGATTCAAAGGCATCAATAGCGTATATAAAATGGAAGTCAAAACATCGAGCTTAAGAGGAAAAACAAGTAAGAGGCAAAAATTTATTGCTTAAAATGTATCTAACTATTGCTGAACTGTGCCACTTCTTGTCATGTACGACAGCACCGGTCTTGAACGCATTGTAACAATAATATACGCAGAGAAAAAATGTCACGCAGCCATCTTGCTGCTGCAGTGGGTCCTTTGGTTCTTCTTCACTGTGCTAAAAACAGTAGCCCATGCATGCAGTGTTTTCCAGCAGTGAAGAAGCATTGATTTCTGGTTTATAGTGCTAACATTAAGCATGACTAAACAAAGCAAAATATGAAGTTAAATGGTGTTGGATCAGTGTAACACTCATGTACTCACTGATATCTGCACTCTAAGCAGTATCGGACCTATTTCTGTTCTGCTATCTGAATCGGAAACAACTCTAATTGCTGTCTCTCTCCTCCGCTCTCCGTCCACCTGCAGCAGACACTAACATTAATCTGTGCATTTTACTAAGATGACGAGGAGACTTCAAACATATTTGCTGTGTATGTGCTGAGAAAACAGGCAGCAGTGTGTGACAGAAACCTGAGCAGTGACACTTGCAGTGCCAATTCAATACAAACAAAATCTTTCACCTAAAGATGTAGGGTGAGATGAAGAGTAGACTTGATGAAGTATAAAGATAATCCAAAACACAGTTGAATGTATTTTTAATCCAACATAATATGAGGTTCTGCTCCTTCATAATATAAAAGCAGACCGCAGAAATAAGACTCCTGTAATGAACTGAAAACATGAACCTCAAAAACAAAATCAGTTATATCTTTAATCAGCCCACATAATCATTTTAGCATTGACCTTTAAAACCCACAGAAATGATCTTTGAGGCGAAGCAAAGGAAGGTTAATGGTTATAGAAAATGCTGTTCAAGTATGAGTGGGCCAGAAGGAAGTTTTCCACATAAAGTAACGGCAATGAAAACATTTCATGATGTCAGAAACCGCTAACAAACAAGTTTGAATGATTAGACAAGTCATGTCTGAGTGTCTGCAATCATCCCTCACTGCCTGTACAATATATTGGAACGTCAGTGCATACCTTTGTTGAAGAGACTGTATGGTTTTGATAAATGGCAGCAGAATAATCCCTCTGAGTATTTCATCCAGTGGAAGTACATATTGATCCAGCCATTGTCTGTTAAATCTGCAGCTGCTTTCAGTCACATTTTAGAACTATACTTTAGATTTGATGCATGTTTAGTGCACACATTCAAGTGGATATTTTATTCTTAAATATTATTGTGTATTTTGCAAAGTATAGGTAAGGGCTAATTCATTTACACTGGCTATTCAACTTAAAGGTAACAGTCCTATCAGGATTGTTGTCTGCTGTCACGTCTGCTAGATCGGCATTTCCATCTGTTTGTGATGTCAAATGAAAGCAAGATTTTTTTTAAACTTTTTTTAGATGAATGGGAAGTTAATCTTGGTCTATCAACAGTTACATTTCAACAGATCTTCTCAGATGTTTTGCACCAGCAGTCCTGGGGTCAAAATTGTGACAGTCAATCCTGATGGCATTGTGTGATCGGTATGCTGATAGGACATAGTCTGTTTTGGAGTCATGTCAGAAATATTCTGGCCTTCCATCGTCTTTATGCACATCATGTGACTGATATCATGACACAGAAAAAGTCACTGTGCTAAAATACAAACATTGGGTTAGTATGAAATGCAGTGTTAAAAAAAAACTAAAAGTAATATTTTAATTTCTACTTACTTATCCACCATTTATTCATATCTATATAGAATGGATCTCATCTGATGTCATCTTTTACAGCTTTCATTAGTATATTTCTTCATTTTGTGCTACTTTACTGTAATTATATGTGGCAGGTTTTTTCCTTGATTGGAGCACTTAAAAATTCTCAATGCTCTTAATTTCTATAATTTTATGGATAAATCAATATTCCACAGATTAACACCATCATAGATTGACTGGTAAGTGGCCAATCGGCCCATGGTCTTCTCTTCTCCTGTTTCACAAGCTCGTAGAAAGTTTTAAAGCCACTCAGAGGTATGTCCAGGCAAATTATCAACATATGCAAGTAAATGCAATTAATTAATTACAAAGCCTTTCATTAATTCCATTATTTTTTTACTTGACTGCACTTATTTGCACATATAATGGAATTTCTGTAAAATGTTGGCCTGATTTTTTTAAATGTCTAGTTTATTATCCATCCATCATGCTTTTGCTTTGTCTGTCAAAGCACTTTGTAAACAACTGTATACAAGTTATAAAATAAAGGTATTATTATTATTCCAGAATGCCTACCCACTTAAAGGTACATAATATTCAACCCAAACTCAGACTGAATTATGACCAATTTAAGGAGAAGAAACCAGCCAGTCTAAAAGGAAAAATGTAAATAAAAGAAAAAAGAAATACTGAAAAAGCCTTTATTATATCATGATTGTTATCATTATATCATTGCCAGCCTTAATACTGCCAGACCTGTTAAATCAAGAAATCCTTTAAGTAGAACCTGTCTGATAGAGTTAGGCTAAAAGATCTCAAAAAGCAACACAGCACACCATGTTCCATAGAAATTCAAGAGCAGATGAGAAACAAAGTAATTGATATTTATGAATCTGGAATGGATTACAGAGCTATTTCAAGGGCTTTATTACTCCAGCAACCACAGTCATAGCTATTATCAACAAATGGGGAAGACTTGGAACAGTGGTGAACCTTCCCAGGAGTGGCTGGTCTACCAACAAAGACTCCAAGAGGGCATCATCGACTCATAAGAGAACTCAGAACAACATCTAAAGACCTGCAGTACTCAGTTGACTGAAGGTCAGTGTTCATGATTCAACAATAAGAAACAGCTGGGCAAAACTGGCGTCCATGGGAAAGTTTCAAGGCTAAAACCACTGCAGAACAAAAAGAACAGAAAGGCTCATTGCATATTTACAAAAAAACATCTTTATGATCCACAAGACTCTTTGGAAAATATTCTTTAGACTGACAAGACCAAAGTTCAACTTTTTGGAAGGTTAAGTTCCAGTTATATCTGGTGTAAAACTAAGCATTTCATCAAAAGAACATCATGCCAGCAGTCAAACATGGTGGTGGCAGTGTGATGGTCTGGGTTTGCTTTGCTGCTTCAGGACCTGGACGACTTGCTCTAATTAATGAAACCATGAGTTCTACTGTCTACCAAAAGATCCTGAAGCAGAAGGTCCATAATCTCAAGCCCAAGTGCACATGGGTGCACATGTTCCTCTGAATGGCTGAGAAAAAAAAATAGTTTTGGGGTGGCCTAGTCAAAATCAAGCTTGAGACCCCCCAATTTGGTAGAATTAAAACAATTCTGCAAAGAAGAGGGGGCCAAAATTCCTTCATAGTGGTGTAAAAGACTCCTTGCCAGTTATCACAAATGCTTACTTGCAGCTGTTGCCGCCAAGGGTGGCACAACCAGTTGTTAGGTTTAGGAGACAACTACTTTTCACATAGGGCAGGGTTTGAATTGCTTTTTTGTCTTAATAATTGACATCACCATTTCAAAAATGCGTTGCGTATTTATTCAGGTTATCTTTGTCTAATATTAATAGTTGTTTGATGATCTGAAACAGTCAAGTGTGACAAATATGCCAAAAAAAAAAAAAATTAGGAAAAAGCAAACACTTTTCACAGGTCTGTGTATCATTCAGCCATAACCCAAACCCTATTTGATTATAAATAAGGACTGCTGCATTTCCCTCTTCAGTTTCTCTCCCAATAGTTCGGATAGGGAGGCAATAATGACGGTCCTGCCTTTTATTGCCTCCCTGAGTGTGTGCTGACTGGACGGGACAGAGTGCTGAAAAAGAGAACATTTAGGACTGTTTCATTGAAGCACTTCATCAACTGATAACACAGTAAAAGATTTGCAAAGAGTTAGTTAATTACTCTATTTCTTACCTAGATCAATAGAATTCACATAAACACTGAAAGACTGTTTTCCTCTTGTTTATGGAAATGTTTGACAGTGGCGTATGCACACGTGTACATTTGAGTGAAGGAGTGAGGAGTGTTGTTCTGTCAGTGTTCATGCATTCATGCATGTGTGCAGAGTTTCAGTGCATGCTCACATGTGAATTTGATTATGTACATCTTGTGTCTTCTGCAAAGAATCAACAATAACAGTATAACCCAAGGGAGCCTATTAAAGAGAAGGTCTCTCCAGTGTGTGTGTTTAAAAATAGGAGCCATGTGTTAGTGTGATGGGTGAGCTTCTCCAGCTTTCTCAGGGAGACTCAATTTAAATGAGATTTTTTTTCACTTCCCTCACCTGCAGAAAAAAGATATGCGCCTAAAGTATGATGCATGTCTTTGTGTGGGTATGTGTGTGAAAAATATCTAGTAAGGCACTGGACTTAGTTTTCTGTGCACAAATAACTACCAGTCCTCTCAAATGTGCATCACAAATGTTAAAAAAAAATCTCCTTTTTATCCATCTTGGTCATTTAACTCTCATCCTTTTGGATATATTTCCTGCAAAAGCTGCATTAAGTACATTAGGTGTTCTTCATGCTATGAAAAAGCTCAGGCTGAATTCTTATATTGACAAGAAGCTTTCTCAAAAGGAGTTTAAAAAAAAAGAAATAAATGATAGAAAAGGAACAACAGTAGAATCTAAATACAGGTACATTCATTGACTTCTCAACACATCATGTCGCATGTTTCTCAGGCTGTTCCATGATCCTTTAAGTGAGTGTGTTGCTATCACAGTGGGACAGCTGTGCCGTCATGTCGCTGAAGCATGCTACCACGGTGACACTGTGTTAATTTGACTGTCAGCGTGTTCATTATAAAACGAGAAAGAACCGAGCAGAGAGAGAGAGACACATGTTCTGTTCCACTGAAATCCAAACCAGATGTATGGTGTTAGAGCAAATGTAGTGTGTAGGAGTGTGTCTATGTAGGCTTGTGTGTGTGTTTTCAATTTCGATTCACATTTATTGCCCACATTCACATGCATGATCAAATATAGTAACTGTCCAGCAAAATCTTACATATGAGATATAAACTAAATAAAGTGTAGACGAGAATGTACCCCCAAGAATACAGTAATTATTATTAATAAAAACTCAGAGCTGTAAGCATTAATGCATTGATGGCAACTAATACTGGTGCATTCAAGTGTTGTTAAATTGTGATTAATAGCATGTTTTCTTAGTCCCTTTAAGGACACTTTGGTTAAGCCACTACAGCCACAGTGATGTTAAATAGTAGAACAAAAATACAAATGTTGGAAGACTTGTTTTAAGTGCAAAATAGTAGAATTACAAACTGCATTAATGACAATTATATGTAGAATTCTGGTGGAAAGAGCAGAAAGAGTACAAGACTATTGTACTCAGGCACAGGTACAGACACCTTGGTAAAGACTGACTTAAGTACAAGTAAAATTATTGACCAATAAATCTACTCAAGTAAAGTAAAAAGTATTTTATTTAAAGAACTGAGTGGCTATTTGGGAGTTGTACAGTAAAAATCTGATCTTTCTTTATTGGTAATAACAGCATGAGAATATAAATCTCCCATCAGGTTGTTCAGGTAAAATCACACCTTTATAATAAAGTGAAATGTAACAGCTGTTTCTGGGTGTGATGTGGAATCAGTCTCTTACTATGTGCTACTGGCTGTCATGTGTTAAAGCCAAACCACTGGCCAGTTTCATCTCACTGACGGTAAAAGAATCTCCTACTTTACTTTTTTTTTAAACCTATTACTAGATAACCTGGCACGCCAGATGGATGTGGTAAACCACTCATACACAGCATTTGGGAAAGGGCAGAGGCTTTGAAAAAAAAAAAAAACTCGGAGGGTGATTGGATGAACGTTCTGTCTGTCACATCTTTACGAGCCAATCAGAGCAACAAAACAAATGACGTAGCCGCTACAGAGCTGCGCCCCTACTGAAGGAGTAAACTCCATAGAGAACTGCATAACAGGAATCACGGCGACTGTAGACATGTCAGTACACGACTTTTGTTGGTTTTGAAAAGAAAACAACTCACTGCTGTTCTTTATTCTTCTTTAAATGAAGAAATGTCGTATGTCAAAACTGCACCGGCCTCTTGTCGCTGGTTGCTTATGTCACGACTCCGCCACATCCGAAAGTACTGCCCTTTGACACCAGTTGGTCCTGTCACTTTCTAACTGGGCCCAAACAGTTCAGACAGGAGCTTTGCAAGATGGATTCGCCAGTATGAAACACGGACACGGGCAAATCCATCTGCTTTGCAAGGTTAAAGTTGCGAGTTCAATCGCACAAACTGATCATGGAAATCCACTGCACTGCTCAGCTCTGAATATTTGCTACTACCACCAAGGTCTGCACCCGTGGCTCAACTCTGCCCTCCTCCACTGCCCCTTCAATACTTTTCCTTGTTTTGAGGACTCAGTTCTATAAAAACTGCACATGATATAGCGTATCTACGAAACAGAAAACCAACGTTCTGTTTTCTTTCATAGATGTCCCATAATGATTGCCGAAATAGGCACTGGAAGTGCCCAGAAAGCACATGTGTGTTGGGAGCACAGAGAATGACCTGAGCGCTTCATTATGAGGAATTTTTGAATGAAATCAAAATGGCATTTTACTGTGAACGCACATTTTGATGTGCAGTTTTAAAATGAATGTGGCATTCAGGACAAACGGAGTAGGTCAATTGCAGGACACAGCTTGTTTTAAAGCCCAGGACAGGTGAGGCTCTGCTAATCGAACATTAATGTTGCAGACAGCAAACTTGTAGAGGAATGAAATTTATATCCAAATTTGAGCCGGCTCACTGGGCTTCTCTGAGAAGTCAGAAATAAATCAAGCATAACATTCAACCACTAAAACTCATTTTTCTGTTCAGGAATGCAAGTAAATAATTATAATTTGACATATTAGTCAAGAAATAATAATGTGCTTTACTATTTTTCCATTTTTTTGTAAATCAGTAAATTTGAAAATTCATGGATAACAATAATTATATTTTAGTGGTGCATAAACATAAAAAATGATTTCGGTAATTACCAATTTAGGGCAGCTGTGGCATAAACCTTACTTTGGGTGGTGGTCTAATAAATTTGTTAAGCACTGTATACCATTTTGAATCTCTCTCTCTCTCTCTCTCTCTCTCTCTCTCTCTCTCTCTCTCTCTCTCTTTATATATATATATATAAATATATATATATACATACATATTGCTAAAAAAAAAAGCCCGGCCCACAGAACGTCTCATTGGCGCAAATCCGGCCCTCGAGCCTGAATGAGTTTGACTCCCCTTCTCTGAAGCTATCCTGCTTTTCACCAAAGGAGCACACATTCCTCTGCAGCGATGTAATCTTTGTTTATAAAAAAGCATTATCAAAAAAAGGATTAAGCTTTATAATAGATTGGCTTACAAATATCTCCATCCTCTGTAAGTTTTATCCCTATAATCTGCTTTCTTATTTATGCAGCTGGTGCTGCGGGCTGCATTACACTCTTCATTTAAAGATATCAACCAGTGGGACTCCACTTTGCAGCTCACACTCTTGAGCTTCAAATGGCATAACTAACTCTGTAATCTGATCACTGGACAGTGTTGTAATGCGGTCCACAGCACGAGCCCCGGGAAACTGCCGGGCATACAAGCAATTAATTAAGTTAATTGCATGGTTAACTTAATTGATTACCTTGTTATTTAGCTAGCCTTGATATGGCTTCATTGCACAGTGAGATAATGTAGACATAATGTGAGTATTAGCCCAGTGGCAGCACTGGTTTCAGGTATCTCTCTCTTTTCTCGCCCTCTCAGTGAAACAGCAAAGTGTCCTATTTGTGCAGTGAGTGAGTAATTGATGTCAAATTATCACTCTGTTATAATCAGCTTAATTAGGTTTATTTATTAGCCATTAGCTGAATACATCCAGTCCAACAAAAAGATGATAAGCAGGGCAGGAGCGTGCATGAGGGCTGCTGAGTCGTCTTTGCATGGCACTAATTTTCAAAGATAAAGAAAAACACAAGACAGGAATGAATTATGTTTGAGATCAGCCCATAATGACGTCCTTTTGTATGGAATATGAAATCACAGCAGAGTCCTAATTTATCTGAGCTGAAGTGTTTTAAAGATAGAGACAGAAGCGTGAGCGTGCCTCCGTCATTGTGAAGGCTGGTAGAGCCAGAGGCGTTTTTCGGTGGCCTCAGATTTGGCCTCTGACAACTGTCATATCAACACTGCTAAAGGGAAGGGCGGCCATCTTTTCTTTCTTCCTTCCTTTCCTCCGCTCTTTGTCCCTGACTCCGTGCTCCAGTTCTCCATTATCTCCTCGCCTCTCCTCTTCGTCTTTTCTGTCTGACTCATCCTAATCTCCCCGTCTCCCCTCCTGCCCACTCATCTCCATTCTTTTCTCCAACTCTTCCTCCCCTCCTCTCTCTCCTCTCCATCTGCCGTGTTTGTGAGGGATGAGTCTTCCTCCTGGCCTGAGTATATTAGCTCCTGACAGCTCCGACCTTGTTAGAACCAAAGTGAGACGTCCACTTTTACAGCTGTGAGAAGCTGCAAGGGCAATTTTGCTGTTTTTTTTTTTTTTACCTTAGTTTTACCCTTGAAGACAGATGTACATAAACACATCATCATCAGGGGATGATCATTAAGACGGGAGCTGCCAGCTCTAAAACTTCTCCCTTCACAACTCCATGGGTGTCTATTTTTAACCGAAGGACTGCAGCTCAGTTGTTGGAAATCTTTCCAAACTTTTCTTTCTTTCTTTTAGTAAAAGACTTTTTCTTAATGCCCCGTAATGGTTGGTGACTAGGTTGCACCACCCACCTCACAGGCACACCTTGATTTTTACGCTTCTTATGAAAACCAATTAGCATATTCCCTCATGCTCCATGGCACCATTAAATGAGCTCATTAAATGCCTTTGGATTACAAATCAAAGTAATTGCCAATTAAGATTAACCTAATTGTATAAAAGTGAAAGGATCTGATTCTAGCTCACACAGCTTGTGTCCCTGCAACAGATTCAAATGACAATAATAGCTTGTTTTGATATATCCACCACAGTAAATACTGCAACTTTAATAGCGAGCAACAGGTAGGTCAGGATGTAGAAATGTAAATTTATGTGCTCTTTGAACTTTCAAATGGAGTTATTCTTAACAATTTTCCCTATGAATCCAGACAATAGCTTCTCAGTTGTGGAATTAAAAACCTGCCAAGTGGAATTTTCTCATAAAGCAGCTCTCTAAAAGCACAACTCCTTACATGTTTGACATCTAACAAAGGGAAAAGCCTCTTTTCTTTGTCATGTATGTTTTCTTAGGCTGTACAGAGATTGCAGCTTTAAAAAATGTGCAGTAGCTTTCAAGAAAACCCAAAGGCTACTTTCCCAATATCATCATCCTGGTACGCCTTTGCACATTGGGACTGCAGTGGGACAGACTGTAGGATCGGCTACCCTGAGCCCCAGTAGAGGAAGAGGCCCCAAGGATGCAAAATACTGGATTTTTTCCAATATTGGATTTACTGATATATATTTAAGAATTCCTTTGAGCCAGTACCAGTACTGATAAAAAAAATGTTCAGACCTACATCATCAATTCTCACAAACTTTAACTTATTTGTTTGTATGGCCAATATTTACAACAGATAAAGGCAAATTTTTATCGTCAAAATATCAGTTGTAAATGTCATATCTGCTGATGCAATAACGTCTGCAGATACCACTATCATGCTAATAATTTCTTTCTAATTTTTTGGCTCTATGCCTTTAGAGGAGAGTGGATAGACAACAGGGATGAAAGGGTTGGAGAGGGGTATGCAGGACGGAAGCCACAGGCTGTCACCAGCTGTCCCCAGCAGCGGTAACCTGCATGGTTGAAAATTAAACCAATGCAAAAAATAAAAATAAAAAATCAATGCAAAAGCTGCAGTTCCTTGAGATTGGCTGCAGAAGCAGCAGCTGGTCATATACCTTGCTGGAAGTTGAGACCAACTTGACACTGGACCAGCTCTGTTTCAGTTCGGCCTGGGTATAACTATTATGTCTAGGATGGAGCAGGCGTGAGTTTTAAAAATGTCAGATTTATTATTTTTGAAGCAATCACAACACACTTGTGCTCTACAGAAAGGATAAGAGCCAAGCAAAAAGTCTCTAAACACAGCTAAAACCTTACTATTTGCCTCCAATGCTTGCTCTCATTGCCCACCATGCCAGACATATTCTCTTTTTTTACCTACCCTACAACATGGACAAACAATATTGCCACCTTCACCATCCATCAAATGTATTATGAACTGAAAGCTCACAGCAGCGGTCAGAAGTCGGACAGAAACATGGAGCTATGCAGGTGCTGATCACTGACAGTGTGCTCCAATAATATATTGAAAAACTTGAGTTTGTTGTTACCTTGTTTGGTAATTTGATTTAAAATACTCCTAAATTCAAGGCAGCAGGGCACGGCAGGAGTGACGGGGGTTTTGAAACACCATGAGACACACTAATGTGTATCAGACAACACCATGCCGGGCTAATAAGAGTTTCTTTGGCTCTACAAGGGAATTATCATTTCCTTCCTTTTAGTTTGTCTTATCCAAATGTTCTGTCGATAGTTTGATTGAAAATAGAGCAGGAGTAAAGTGTGATACCTGACAGAAAGTCAAAATCACAAGTTTAAAAGGTAAAACTGTGACTTAGAATTTGAAATTGTGAATCTAAAGGTTAAAAATGATATGGAAAAAATCAAAACATTAAAAAAAAGTCAAAGTCAGAATTGTGAGATGCCAAATTGAAAATATGAAATGACAACATTATTACTTTTCTCACCTTCCTGAATTTTTTAAATCCAATCATTTTTATTCTTTACATTTTCAGATTTTTAGAATTTAACAAAGATATTTTAAATCATCAAGGTGAATTTTACACGTTTATACTGGGGGTAATCTACAGACCTTGTACCAGTGCGCCAGTTATAGAAATATCTCATGATCTTGCACAACAGAAACAGCTGTACCACGGGCCAGGATTTGGCTCCCGGGCATTGAATAGACACCCCTGTTCTATAGACCCATTACACACAGACTGATATATTTGAAGTGTTTATTCCTTTTTATTTTGACCATTATGGCTGACAGCAAATGAAAAACCCCAATTCAGTATCTCAGAAAGTAGAATATTATGAAAAAAGTTCATGGTGTCAGAAACGAATCAGCTAATTAACTCAAAACACCTGCAAAGGTTTCCTGAGCCTTTATATGGTCTCTCAGTCTGGATCAGTAGCCTACACAATCATGGGGAAGACTGCAGACTTGACAGATGCCCAGAAGACCATCTATAGCTGGGTTTCCATTACCCTTAGGAATGTGCAAAATCGAAATAGCACAATAAAAAACTGGTTATGGAAACACCTGAATTTCGAAAAACCTCTCAAATATCGCAAAAAAGTTTTTACACTCTCTTGATAAGGTTTTTCAGGTGTTTCAATATAGAAATATATCGCAAATGTGTAATGGAAACACTTTTTCCGCATTTACATGTCACGGGACGTGATGTACGGGGTCACATGACCAGTCACTCCGAGACAACATGGCGCGGTATGTGTGGACAGAAGAAGAGACGAGACTTTTCTTATCAGACTTCAACCCTTATTCGTGGCTTTTGCCTATGCCCAAAACTCCCTTTAATGGAAACGTATTCAAAGCGAAATTGTACTTAATCGAAATTTAAGAAATATCGCTTTTATTTTGCGAAAAACTGTGATGGAAACCCAGCTACTGCCACCCTGAACAAAGAGGGTAAGACACAGAGGGTCACTGCTAAAGAAGCTGGCTGTTCACAGAGTGCTGTATCCAAGCACATTAATGGAAAGTTGAATGGAAGTAAAAATGTGGTTAAAAAGGAGCACAAGTACAGGGATAACTGCAGCCTTGAGAGGATTGTGAAACGAAGCCCTTTCAAGAATTTGGAAGAGCTTCACAAGGAGTGGAAGGCCAGTCTAGTCTGGTCCTTCTCATGGAAAAATGGTAGATGACTCATAATTTTAATCATTATTTTAGTCGATAAAATGGAAACTGGTTCATAACCAGTATTAAGACTTCACAAGGATGGGAGGTCTAGAAGTAGCTCTTATTATTTTTAAAGATAGGCCAAACTTTAATCCATCATGAGCTCGGCACAAAGCAATATTTCACAAAGTTTCAGTGGAAAGAAAAAAACTTCCCTTTACCAGGCAGAAACCTCAAGCAGAACCAGACTTATGTGGAGGAGCCATCTGTTGGAGGGAAATGCAACAACAATGAATAACATCCATTCATGGCAGTCCTGCCCATGAATCCAGCTTTAACTTGCTTCCTGGGATATGAAATGTCATTAATGATCGTAACAAAATGTGAAGAATTAGCAGTAACCGGATGGATCCTTCGCCAGGGAAAGCAGATGACAGTTATAGTCATGAGAAGGAGCCTTGATAGCATGACCTCATTGAGCATTATTGGCCTCAAATATGCACTCTGGATGCAGCACCTAAATCAGGACGAACTAATGTTAAAAACCTAATGAATCATAGATATCTGTGAAATGACTAAATCCACTATCTTTGTGAAAGGCAGAAACTTGGGAATATTTTTAATCAGCAGTAAGGTCGGAAATAGTAATGAGAACCACAAATCTGATTCATAACATTTAAATTCAGTGATGGACTGAAAGATCGGCAGTTCCCCCCGAAGCACTGCTAAAATGTTAGCTGTCACACACCATTTTCTGATTAAATACAAACCAGACAGAAATGGATTTAATTACAGCTACTAATTCTGGTGAATGAGTGCATTGTTTTCATGTTCTCAGTGAGCTCTCTATGGTGTATGCTAAATGTCTCTTTACTTTACAGTATGATATATCTGAACGGCCTCAGGGTCGGCAGTGGAAACACAAACCTCTCACAAACAGTGTGTCCATTTAAATAGAACAGTAAATCACAACTGGCCATGGGGTATAGAAGTCCATTTTTGTAGCCGCTATCATAAATTTACCCAGCATTTGTACAATATATGGACATGCCTGGGGGTTTCTCTAAATTTAGGGAATGGTGCGTTATGGAGGTCTGTATAATGAGAACTGGAGGTACCTAATTGCTACCTCTGCACTGTGAGTTTTACAGAATGCACAGTATATCCAGCTCTGCTTCTTTACTTTCTACAATAGCTCAGCAGAATGAACTCAGAGAGAGCTATCATAGGAACTGAGCACTTACTGTGCCAATTTTCTCCCCCTTTTTTTAAACTCCTGCGCAGGAGTTACACACACATAACCTAAAATATTCAAGAAGTACCACTCATGTGTTTGTCCTAGTTGCATTTAAAAAGGATTTGGTCATGCTTAAATTCATTTTTACGCTTCCCGTGTGCTGTTATTTCCATGTCGTCTCGGGCTCTGCTTTGGGGTTGGCTGACTGAAGCGATACACGCTGAAGGGTTTTCTTGTAGGGCAAAAAGAACACGGCCAGTGTTATTTGTAGGCAGACTTGTGCTGCTGGTGCTTGACGGAGAACTAAGGCAGAGCTGCAGAATACTTAAGTAGTCCTTTGCTATGCATTGCCCCTTGGGCTGATAAGTTTCATCAGTGGGAAGTAGTTAGGTCAATTGGGCTTAAAATGCACTTTTTAAAGTGTTTGACTGGGATGCCAAGGTTGAGGATGGATCCAGCCTGCATGCACATATGCTGATGAAATGTTTCATGATTAGACATAGCAACATTTTATTTTATTGCTAAATCATATATAAATACCAACAGCTTTTGTACAACCTCTTTTCTCTAAAAGTTGGGACAGCTTACAAAACTTAAATAAAAACAGAAATATGATATTTTTAGGCAAAAATCATGGTATGATTTTTAAAAAATAGCACAAAGACACATCAGATGCTGGAATTTTATAGTTTTTTGGAGTCATTTCAAATTTGATACAAGCAACACATTTCTAAAAAGTTGGGACAGGGTCATGCTGTTCAACAGTTTGGGACCTCTTGTGTCATTTCCAATATTTCATAATAATAATTCCAAATATTTTCAGTTGCTGATCATTAAGGAGTGCAGCCAGGTCAGTCAAATAACACCTGGACTCTTTTTACTGCAGAGCCATGCTGTTGTAACACGTGCACTATGGTTTGGCATTGTTTTGCTGAAACAAGCGAAGCTTTTCTTAAAAAAACATGCATTCAGTTTTGCAGCACAAAACTTGATTTTGTTCGGAGAATTATTCTTGAATTGTTGTTGCACTACTTTTTACAACAGCACTGCGTTTTACAGTTCAATAATCCTTTGCTTTCCTTCCTTCAGGAAGACTGAGCCTCCATGGGACACTCATAATTTAGACCTATCAATCAGTAACAATAATCTTTGCTGCAAAGTAATATTAAACAAGTATTCAAAGACAAGTTGTTTTAAAGATGAGGCTGAGAGGGGTAGGAGGAGCTTGATACTGAGTTTAGAGACAGCCCACAGGTGCAGGTGATCAGGGGATGATGATTGTATGGAGGTCAAACAGTGCCACAAAGGAACTGATGCCATGGGAGTGCCCTAAAGAAATCCAAACAGAATTGGTTCTATACAGAACACTTTCTGAACATTACAATACCACCATAAATACACCACATTCCAAATTATTATGCAAATTGGATTTAAGTGTCATAAACCTTCAAATTTTTGTTTTTTTAATGAAACTCATAGATGATATTGTGTCTCAGAGCTCATTGGATCACTGAAATTAATCTCCTGACACCTGTTATAATTAGTTTGCCAGGTGAGCCCAATCAAAGGAAAAATACTTAAGACGGACATTCCACATTATTAAGTAGGCCACAGGTTTCAAGCAATATAGGAAAGAAAAGAATCTCTCTGCTGCCAAAAAGTGTCAAATAGTGCAATACCTTGCCAATTAGATATTTCATGAAAACTTAAGTGTGATCATCATACTGTGAAGAAATCTGTGGCTGATTCAGAGCACAGACAGGTCTGTGCAGAGAAAGGCATAATGAGCCAGACAAATTTATCGGATTAAGATAGCAGATGCTAAAATGCCATTACAAAGCAGCAAACAGGTATTTGAAGCTGCTGGTGCCCCTGGAGTCCTACCAACCTCAAGGTGTAAGATCCTCCAAAGGCTTGCAGTGGTGTATAAACCTACAATTCAGCCACCCCTATCCAATACTTACAAGCAGAAACGGTTGCAGTGGGCCCAGAAATACATGAAGACTCATTTTCAAACAGTCTTGTTTACTGATGAGTGCTGTGCAACCCTGGATGGTCCAGATGGAGGGGTAGTGGATGGTTGGTGGATGGCCACCATGTACCAACAAGGCTGTGACGTCAGAAAGGAGGTGGCAAAGTCATGTTCTGGGCCGGAATCATGGGGAGAGAGCTGGTAGGCCCTTTTAGGGTTCCTTGAATGTGTGAAAACTGACCTCGGCCAAGCATATACAGTTTCTGACTGATCATTTTCTTGGTACAAAAAGAAGAACTGTGCCCTCTGTAGCAAAATTATCTTCATGCATGACAATGCACCATCTCATGCTGCAAAGAATACCTCTGTGTCATTGGCTGCCTTAGGCATAAAAGGAGGGAAACTCACGGTGTGACCCCCATCCTCCCCTGACCTCAACCCTATTGAGAACCTTTGAAGCATCCTCAAGCTAAAGATCTATGAGGGTGGGAGGCAGGTCACATCAAAACAGCAGCTCTGGGAGGATATTCTGGCATCTTGCAAAGAAATTCATGCAAAAACTCTCCAAAAACTCACAAGTTCAATGGATGCAAGAATAGTGAAGGTGATATCAAAGAAGAGGTACTTTGTTAACATGTAACTTGGCAAGATGTTTTTGATTTAAATAGCATTTGATTTCAGTAAATATGACTTCCTAATGCTGCAAATTCAACAAATGACCATTTTCAGTCCTTTACAACCTATAAGATGTTTTAAAACTCTGTTGTGCACAATAATGTGAAACAGTGCATTTTTAGTTTTATTTTTTTGAAAATAATTGTTATCATTAAGAAGTTTGAATTATGCTCTAACGGCTGATGACTGGAAGAATATTCTGCCATTTGCATTAATACTTAGCAAAATAAGAGAAAAATGTAATTTGCATAATAATTTGGAACGCAGTGTATATACATTGTCTTAATGTTTTTAAAATCACCACATTCTGTTTTCATTTACAATTTACACAATGTCCCAACTTTTTTGGAAAAAGGGGGTAAAAGATAAAATAATACACTAGTATTTCTTTTTCTGTTACCCCAAACTGTCTAGCAAATTCATGCACTTGTGTTTTTTTATTTCCAGCTTCTCAAAATATAAAGTTTTCTTTAAATCTAGTTGCTTTGCTTCTTCCTCACAGTCTTTTAAAAAGAGCACACTCAGCCACCTGCTCCTCGGTGTCCTCCATCGCTGCTATAATATGGCAGCGGTAATAGAAAACCATAAAAGGCCTGTGCCTGATGACAGAGTAATAACAGTAGATTTAAACTGTGGCAGAGCAGACAGCCTCTCCCAGCCATTAATGACCAGTACAAATGCATGTCCTGTAAGTTAAGGTTAATAATCATTGTTTATTACATTCATTATTTTAAAATAACAAATGTTCATGAATGGGTTATTGTAAGTTGAGTGCAACTGAGGAAATCAAAGAGATAGATGTGACGTTCTCTACTTTTGTTTGGTACAAATGAACATGAGAAATTCCTGTGGTTACATTCAAGCGATTCTGCTCTGATTTGTTTCAGTTATGGGGACATGTTAGAGAGGCAGAGAGAGGGAGATGGAAGGAAGCCGGGGAGACTATAGCTACACAGAAGCAAATAAAACATCCATGTGATAATCAGTTCAGCAGGGCTAATATTAGCAGAGTCCTACTGATTCAGCACATGCACAAAGCGCACACAAAATTACATTAAACTATTTCCAGAGCCAAGCAGCTGCCTGTAGTGCTGAGGAGTTTAGGACCAGCCTCCTACAATCAGATAGGAATGCTAATAGGTTCACATTTAGGACAGAAAAATGAGAGCTATCCTGGCAGGGCTAATTAAGAGGTAACCAATCACATGTGAGGGCTGGAGCAGTTAGTGATCTGACTGGTCGTGGACAATTAGCTGCTAATTAGCCTGTCTAGCACATCAGTTGAATTTTCAGTAGGTCAGCGGTGGATGGCTTATTGATCGGCAATATCTCAAACACTTGTAGGGTCATAATCATCACCAGGTTTATAAACACAGCAAAGATGTCTGTCTAGAGTGCTGAAAGACACTTAAATACCTTAATACTGATGTTGATAACAAGCTCCCATTTGGTGAAAATAGACATGTAGCTGAAAATGAAGAAAGCAGACACTGCTCTTCATCTAGGCAGATTTACACTCGTGCTAAATTCCTTCCATTTCTTGATGATGGATTTAATTGAACACAAGGGGATGTTCAATAACTTGGATTTTTATCTATCCATCCCATAACTTATACTTCTCAATAACCTTTTTTCTGTGTTGCTTAGTGTTCCTGTTGTCTTCACAGTGTAATAGTAGCCAGGAATACTGATTAACCAGTTACTGGACTGTTGAATGAGGTCAGTCACTTTAAAGGGGGTGAATATTTATTTTATATTACATAATTTCATTTATTTGTCATTACTTAGTACAAGTTTGTTTTCAGTTTGACATTAAAGGGTTTATTTTGTATTTCTTTGGTTGAAATAAAAAAAAAACAAATTTTATTGACCATGATTGATAGGGTTAGGGTTATAAAATATAAAAGGGTTAAACATCTAAGGCGGTGAATACTGTTTATAGACACTGTATGCGTGTGTTTTAAACTTATAATAGGTTTAACTAATTCTGAAGAAAATCACATAACTAAAAACTGGTTATTAATATTGTCCTTGATGCGTACCCGTAGGCAGGGCTTGACATTTACACCCGCCAACTAGTCAAATGCGGGTGGATTTCGGCCATGGTGGGTAGCAGCGTGAGTCTAACTAGCCACGATGGCGGGTTGATCTAGGCTTGTTACAGAGAGACTGTTCGGCACATAAAAGCTCAAATTTCCCTTCAAAATAACTGAAGTGACTGGTCTCTTCATTCATACGCTTTTACGCAGCACCAAGGGCTTTGATGCTGTATGATACACATAAACATGACACCCACACACACATATACTGATACACACTCGCACTGAGGTGTTCGTAATGTAGACTGAAGGCTTCTATCTGTTTAGGGAAAATGTTTCAGAATGTTGGAGGATAAAGTCATACCTGAACTTTCTCCTTCTGCTTTAAAGCGCCTTTCTATCCATCGGGGATCAGCACGTCGGCACTGTTTATGTGTGTATGCTCCAGCTGTGTGTCTGTCACTCGTACGAGCCAGGGTGTGCAGTGTTTGATTAATACTCCATCTACATTCTGTTTGTTGAGGGCGATCTAAATGATAAAACCTCTGAACATTAGCGCATACTTTAAAAGTTATAGAAACCATTTAAACGTTTGTATATTCAGGGTATAATTATAGATTTGCCTTGTATCAATAATTAACGGATATAAAAGACGAGAAAAACTCTTTAAAACTTTAAATCAGTTCACTGAGGCAGTGAGAAAATCAGGGGCAGAAGGATTAAAGTCTGTAACTGATCACTTTGGAGTCCAAGAGAATTCAACTAAATGGTGATTTGTTTTGCTTCTTATACATCAGACAGTCCAGTTGTTTAATGTTCTCCAGATGTGAGCTTTGACTCTTAATGACTGTCTCTAACAGTGAAGTATGACACATATCTCTGTAGTGTGCTATGTACAGGGAGAAGTGCTTCATTAAGAGGAGAGCTGATATTGATCGTATTGATCACGTGAGCATGTGTGTCATATCATACCCTTTGTACATAACTCATATAGCTCATAGTTTCAAACACCAAAATTGAGGCTAGTGGAAATACCAAGTGGCTAGTAAGTTTGCAGAACCACTAGCCACCGTGGCTGGTGAGCAAAAAAGTTAATGCCGTAGAAGCTTGGGATGCTAAAAAGCTCACTTCTCTAGATTGAGATACTAAGAGTGATGCAAGCAGAAAAATGCATAGAGCTTTGAATGTTGTGTTGCTGATTTTCAAAATAAAGCTGATTCTGATCGTCAGAGCATGAACTTGTAGATTCAGGATTCTGTGTGAGGGTAGTGGGTAGGTTAAAAAATTACCTTCTGTTGTATTCACAGAGAACAATGTCATCAATTGTATTTAGCTATTTGACACTCTTTGAAAGCTAATTGGAATAAGAATTCAAAGGACTCACATCAGAATTTTATGATTTAAATATCGAAATTGGTCAGTAAATAATATAGAATAAAATGTTTGTATTTTCTTAACATTAATTCAACTTGATTGTATATACAGTAGTCCAATACGAGAAACTGTGAACTGATATGTCAGTGGCTGTGGTTGAGTTCACAGGTGACTCTCTAGGTTGGTGGTCATGGGATGGGGCCCACTCTAACACTCTGAAGTTGGCAGCTGCCAGTGAGAGGTTGCAAAGAAATGGAGTTAGTTAAAACATGGGCCGTCAGCATGAATTGCAATTGATTAAGGTCCATCATTGGAGCATTGAATACTTTTAATCACAATTAGTTGTGGCATTTCCCTGCAGCCACGGAGATTTAGAGCAAGGGTTAAAGGGAACTTATTGTGCCGCCCCCCCAATGTAAACTTGTCTTAAAAGGGTAAAATATGTGACCTTTAAACTTTTCAATCACTAAATTATCTTATACTTTTCCCATTTACTGAACTCAGTTTCATGGGACTGGTTTGTATTACTGACTTGAGTAAATGTAGCATTTCATTTCTTAAGAATATGCAGAAATCTGGCAGTAAACAATAAGCATGGGTTTATTTATGTCCATCCAGCCTTGCTCATAGTGATGAGAACGTCTCCTCTGTTATTTGCATAAAAGATAGGCGAGTGAATTCCACATTGAGGTCATCACTGAAGATACATTGAAACAACTGCACATACTAAGAGCAGTTGTTGTCTGAATGCCCAACATGGATGTGTAATACCACATAAACACAACAGCTATGTTTAATTGTTTTGCTGAACAGGGAATTTCCCCTGAGGGGAAGGTTATATTGATGGTTAACTTAATAAACTTATATCACATTTTTCATATTAATCATCTGTTTCCTGGTGCTTTAAGGACAATTAGTGTTTTTTTGTTTGTTTGTTTTGTTTTTTTGTTTTTTTTTTGATGACTAGCATCCATCCCTAGAAAATTATTTGTGCCCTCAAATTCAGTAGTTTAACAACATTTAACCCAGGTCTCCATCTGTCATATCAGATAGGTTCCAGCACTGTGAGTGTATTTATTCATCTAATTCATTAGAGTAATTAAAGATGGCACATTAATAATCCCTGTGAGATCTCTCATTTATTCAATTTTTAAATTACCCATTAATTAAAAGTTACTTGTCTGATCTGCAACACAAGCCAGAAAATCCAACAATTAAAGTTTGATTTTTTTTAAGTCTCTTAAAATAGATCAGATCCCTTTGTTTTTTTGTTTTTTTTTTGGTCAGATTTACTCAAGTCTTGTATCCCTCCAGGTCATGTTTCAGGCTTATGCTGCCATCTTCTGGTGAATAGAGGCCTTTGTTTTGAAAAGAAAGGGGACTTTACTGTAGTTCATAACATTTGCACTACTGCTTAATCAAGCAGATAATGAGCAATAAGATCCTGGGCTGTCCGTGTGAGTGTTTGTGTGTCAAAACGTGTGAGGGATGGGATTTCAAGATAAATATTTATGCCTGACAAACAGATCAATGGCTATTAAAAAGGTCAAGGGCAGATGATGATGGATGCTGGCTGTATGTATTGATCAATTCTGACCGCAGTAATGAATTACAAATGCACACACATACACACGACAGAGCAAATGATAGGGATTAATTCATTGATCATGCTTAATCTGTCATAATTAATTCCATAGGAACAAGTGTGATGAGAGCGGGCCTTCATTAAATAGATAAATTATTCAACACGAGGAGGAGGTGGACCCGAGATAAATGAGCGTGGGAGACTGGTGCCAGCAGTCACTGAGGCTAATTACAGTCTTTTCTTGGAAACTAGCGCAGGTTAACTTACAGTAGAAGTGTTATGGAGATACCTTAGAAGTGTAATTTGATGCTCAGGTTAACATGACAGTTCATAGAGGTACTCAGACGTCATTATTAGACGAATGTGAATAAAGTTTGGGATTGAAGATCTTAAATGTCACACTTGTTGACCTATACTTTGCAGCTTTTCATTTTAAGTAGAGCAGGAGCTGAATCAAATCTTTAACTGGACATTTAGTCCTAACTCCCCCACAGCTGTTTGCACATTTCTTCAGTTCAGAAAGTCATCATTAGGTCTGCTTAAAATTCAGTGCTTATGTGGTATTGCTGCTGTTTGATGCTCATTTATACATTACATTGCATTTTCTGGCTTTATTGGTCTGTTTTTAACGCTGAATTGAATGTTTATGTAGTTATTATGTTTAGGTTTGTTTTTATATAAACTGAATTAATAGCATTGTAGTTCCATTTAAATCTCCTTTACATCCATATGTTTTCTCCATAGTTATATTATGCTTAATTTTTTAAGTAACAATGTAAAAAAAATGGAAGTCAAACTACCCATGGTTTGTTGTTCTCAGCTTATCTTTTACTCAGAGGCTTGTATTTTTTGTTTTTATCCCTCTCCAGCTGTAAGCCCTGCCAACAGGGAGGTGGAACAGGCAACCCCAGACTCTCAGAGAGGGCATATGTAGATAACAAGTGAGACCAATGGGCTTTCTTCTCCCTCAGCCCCAGTAAATCAAGGCGTGCTTCAAGGCTCTGTCCTTGGAGTGCTTCTTTTTTACATTACATGCCCTCTCTTTGTCACAATATCCACAAATACGGTCTCAGCTTCCATTGCTGGTGACACAGCAAATCTTTCCAATGATTCGCAAAGCATTTAAGAAGGGTCTGGCTGCAGACTGTTCATCTGAGATGCCGTCTATTTCATAAGGGAAATACGCGCTAAAACCTTCTAAATAAAATCGGTTAAACTTCCATTCTGGGTTAGGGTAAAGGTTAAGGTAATTGTTAGGATGCCAGAAGTTTTAAGCTAAAAACTTGACCTGCAAGACTTGATAGGATACTTAATAAAGCCATTGGACAGTCCGCTTACAGGACAAAAGCTAATCCTCCATGAAAACATTCGTACGTAGTAAACATAGCTTACTGGGCTCCTTTAGCCACATAAGCTACATAGATAGCATAGCTAGGTAGCTAAGAAAGCTACAAAGCTAATGTAGCTACAGCTAAGCTTACAAAGCAGCTACATAAGCTCCATAGCTATGTTAGTTTGAGCTGCATTTGCTAAAGCTCCCGTTGCTAAAGCTAACTTAGCTCTGTTTGTTTAGCTACTTCTAAAACGGGTCTATACATGATTTAGGTGTCAGATAAAACACTTTCTGGCATTGCTGAAGAAGTAGGCATTTTACATTTTCCACAGCTGACACTGTCAGTGAGTAATACATTTTACAGTTAAAGAAGCCTGCACACGTACTGGCCGTATCAACAAAAAGATAAAGAACATGCTTGGTACACAGGTGGGCGACAAATTCAACACAAACCTGAAGTTCCTTGTGGGAACTTTAAAAAACATAGTCCAGTGAACTCCAGTGATGTACAGTAGATCATTTTTTGTCAGTAGTGACCATTAAAGTCCCAATATTAGGTGCTTAGGATCTGTATTTTTACCTCCGCGAAGGAGGTTATGTGATCGGTTGGGTTTGTTTGTTGTTTTTTGAAGAGTTCTTCACTATTGGGAGATAGGGCCAATGGCTGGGGTCTGCGCTCTCTCAGAGTGCTTTTCTAGTTTGTTTCTGTGGCATGGATGCAGGTATTATAATTGACTTTTTACCAATATCAATTCAAGGTTAAAAACTCTGGTATTATGACAGCCCAGGTCATTAAAATACGAAAGAGACTAGATTCTGTGAGGATATTTAATTGATCGTGAAAATAACAACACACCAGGAGCTATGCTGAATATTTAAAGAGAAAATGTCTATGTATTCACAGTTGAAATATGCATGAGTATACGTCCCTGCATGTATTGTTCTGTACTATACAGCTAAGCCATTAGGAGTAAGTAAACTCTGCTTTGTTCTCTACTTACTCTGTTTAGTTAAAAAGCCTGTACAGCTGCCAGCTCAGCCTTTAGTGTTTTAACAAAACCCTTTACTAACCAGATATGAAAGACTTTTGAGGGAAATAAACAGATCTATTAAGCTTTGACATTTCTCTCTGAAGCCCATCACATTCAGATAAGCACTCAGTCCTTTTATTTGAGGAGGAAATGAATTTATTAGGATCAGGAAAACAATCAAAAACTTTTTTTTTTAAATATCAGTTGTGTGGAGAGTGGCTTAAACTTTTCTGTGTTTATGCTTTGTTTGCTTCATCTTCTAAGTAGGGAATCAATGACACTCATAAACACTGATTTAGAAGCTTTTATTTTCTTTCCAGCATCATTTACAGCATTATGCAGGCACCAGGGGAAGTTACAAATCAAAAATGTATTTGTGAGCAAACGCATTTTAACATTAAAAACCTAAATAAGTTTCCTTTTCTGTTTTGCAAAGGTGATTTCACCCTCTATACTGGTACAAGGCAAGCCATCAATCAGATACAGCCTTTTTACACTCCTAAATATTAGGAAATATAAGTGAAACTTGTCTTTGGAATTCAATAATGTCATCATCTGTTTTTATATGTCTAAAAATTAACTCTGCAGTACAGGTGCAAAGTCTATGACTTGCACAACTGGCACTTAGTCTTTGATCTTCAAGCATTTTTTAAAGATAAAAATGAGGCATTTAAGAATTAGGATACAAACTATAATTACAGAGACACATCAGAATGAAGGTTCTGATGCTGCATATTTACAGTGCACTAAAGCACTGGATTAAAGAAATTGCTAGCTTTCAAATCATATTTCTAAATATGGACATCTTTGCAGTGCCTTCCATGTCATTGAGCGATAACTGACATAAACACAACTGCCATAAGGTCCTTTTCATTAGAGTTCTTCTGTGAGCTTGTGCATGCATTTGCCGCAGCTTCACTGCAGTCTGTTAGAAGAAGGTTTCTCTGCACAGTGGACAGGTCGACTTGTTGCTGGAGGTGAACCACTTGTACTGGGGAAAAAAAAGAGAGAAGTAATTTAAGACAGGACAACAATTATAGATTGAAAATGTGTTTTCTTTGATGTTATCTATCTTTGTTTTAAATGGTAAAAGGATATTTTTAAATCACTTCCTTTAAACTAATTTTTATATACTTGCTTTTATGTGAAACTACTCTTATTGACTTTTTTTGTTCTACTTTTATCTTGCCCTATTTCTTACCCTTGTAATTTCATTTTTGCATTTATTTTCTGACACATTTTCTTGCATTTGTCGGTTTTAGCTTTTTATTGTTTCTACCTGCTATAATTGTTTTTTTATTGTGTAGCTTTATATTTTTTACACCCTTTTATTCAAAGCTTTTTATTGCTTTTGTATCCTTTTATTTCCTTTATATACTTCTGTAGCTTTTTATAGCTTTTACCTCCTTTAATTGCGTTTATTTATTTTGTCGCTTTATACACTTCTATACTATTTTGTTACTTTTATTTATCTTTGACTCTATAATGATTTTATCGTATTTCACTGCATGTATCTCTTTTGATGCTCCTTATTTCTGCTACCTTCTTTTGCTGTATTTATCTTTCTTTCGTTTCTGTTGCTTCTGCCACCTTTTCTTGCATTATCTATGTTTTAGCTTTTTATTGTTTCTACCCTGCTTTTATATCTTTCATATATTTTTTGCACATATCTCCCTCTGTTGTCTTTATCGCTTACACTGTTTCTATGTGATGTATTTCTCTTACCATATTACTTTTTGTTTTGTTTTTTACTCTTTTAACCATTTTTTCCTTTCAATTTGGGTCTGTGTTTTAGGAGTCCTTTTTGGGGGGTCCATTTGTCTTTGGTTCATGTGTTTTTGGGTTGTTAAGTTCTTCTGGTTATTTCATCTTTCCCTTTATTTGGAGGCCCTTTGTAAACTCTTGCTTGAAAAGGTGTTATTTAAATGAATTTTTTTTCTATTTTCATTATTTAAATCATTGTACTTCTACAAAATTAGCAACAACAGAAAACATATCAAAACCAGAAAAATTTGGTCCCAGTTGAAGGAAAATCCTCAATAAACATCTTTATAACAAATCCAGAAAAAAAGATGACAGTGCTGTTGTTCTCTTCATGTAATATGATTGATCAAACATGAGAGAATGTTTAAATTTGCATTAGTGTGAAATGTTAAATCAGCATTTGCCAAACAGTCCTTGAAGTCATCCCAATGACTGGATGTGATTTGATCCTTACACATAAAACTCACCAGACAAGCTGAGTGGAATTTCTTTTTGCAGGTGCGGCACGCTTTTTTGGGCAGAGAGTAGTTGGAGCCGTGGATAACAGAGAAGCAGATCATACAATCCTCTATTCCCTCGAAGCGCTTATCCACGTTATTCTTCCACAGAGCCAGACCCTCCATTATAGTGCCGTTCTAAAGCACACATAAAACACATATTTACATTTCCCTGATTTCATCGCACTATTCTCTTGTGGGTGCAGGTGGGAATATACTGAAGTGTTAGTCCAGGCCTACACACACTTTTGAATCCATCCACTATGTGTGTGTTCATTCCTACCTGATGTGTGAGGTAAGTGCTCAGCTGCAACATCCAGTTCCTCCACTGCTGAACGGCAACGCCAACACGCCGCCCACTCTCAACAGTGATGGAGCCCAGAGGGTGGTTCTGTGGCAGCTGAATCACCAACTCGATGAAGATATCGTCCACAGAGTAGGTAGCAATTACCTCCCGCGCTGCTGAGCGGGCTTTCACCTAGGGCAAGATGATAAGTAAATAAGCTGTTTGTTTTTCAATTTACTGAACAGAGCTCTGCTTTACAACCTATCGTCTTTATATTGTTTACATTATGTCTACAGCATCTGTTTATTGTTAACCTAAAGGATTGGTTCAATTGCCTCTCAGACATCACTGAAGGAAGAAAATGATCCTATACAGGTACATCTCAAAAATTTGAATATCATGAAAAAGTTCAACATTTTTTGTCACTCATTTCAGAGAGTGAAACCCATATATTATATAGACTAATTACATATAGAGTGAAATATTTCAAGCCTTTATTTCTTGAAATGTTGATGATTATGGCTTACAGATAAGGAAAACCCAAAATTCAATGTCTCAGAAAATCTGAATATTACGTAAGATCAATAAAAAAAAAGTTATTTGAAAAAGAAATGTCAGGCTTCTGAAAAGTATGTTCATTTCTATGCACTCAATACTTGGTTGGGCCTCCTTTTGCATGAATTACTGCATCAGTGCAGCGTGGCATGGAGGCGATCAGCCTGTGGCACTGCTCAGGTATAATGGAAGCCCAGGCTGCTTTGATAGCAACCTTCAGGTCAGCTGCATTGTTGGGTCTGGTGTCTCTCATCTTCCTCTTGACAATAGGACAGGTCAGGCCAGTTTGCTGGCCAATCAAGCACAGTAACACCATGGTCACTGAATCAGCTTTTGGTAGCTTTGGCAGTCTGGGCTGGTGCCAAATGAAATCAGCATTTGTCAGCACTTGTCAGAAGAAGGAAGCATGAAGTGCTCTAAAATGTCCTGGTAGATGGCTGTGTTGACTGTGGACTTGAGAAAACACAGTGGACCAACACCAGCAGATGCCATGGCAGCCCAAATCATCACTGACTGTGGAAACTTCACACTGGGCTTCAAGCAACGTGGATTCTGTGCTTCTCCTCTCTTCCTCCAGACTCTGGGACCTTGATTTCCAAATGATATGCAAAATGTACTTTCATCTGAAAAGAGGACTTTGGACCACTGAGCAACAGTCCAGTTCTTTCTCTCCACAGCCCAAGTAAGACGCTTCTGACATTGTCTCTGGTTCAGGAGTGGCTTGACACGAGGAATGCTACATTTGTAGCCCATGTCTAGGATTCGTCTGTGCGTAGTGGCTCTTGATGCGCTGACTCCAGCCTCAGCCCACTCCTTGTGAAGCTCCCCCAAATTCTTGAATGGATTTTGCTTGACAATCCTCTCAAGGCTGCAGTTATCCCTTATGCTGGTGCACCTTTTCCTACCACACTTTTTCCTTCCACTCACCTTTCTATGAATATGCTTGGATACAGCACTCTGTGAACAACCAGCTTCTTTAGCAATGACCTTTTGTGGCTTATCCTCTTTGTGGAGGGTGTCAATGACTGTCTTCTGGACATCTGTCAAGTCTGCAGTCTTCCCCATGATTGTGTAGACTACTGACCCAGACTGAGAGACCATTTAAAGGCTCAGGAAACCTTTGTAGGTATTTTGAGTTAATTAGCTGATTAGGGTGTGACACCATGACTTTCCAATATTGAATTTTTTTTTACAATAGTCTAATTTTCTGAGACACTGAATTTTGGGTTTTCATTATCTGTAAGCCGTAAGAAATAAAGGCTTGAATTACTTCACTGTATGTGTAATGAGTCTATATAATATATGGGTTTCACTTTCTGAAATGAGTGACAAAAAATATTAAACTTTTTCATGATATTCTAATTTTTTTAGATGTACCTGTATGTGGGGGATAAGGACTTGGTATCTTCTATTACATGTTTAAGAGCTTAGTTTGTTTAAAAGACGTAACATTTTTACTTATACAAACATAGAAAAGGATGTTTCGCCAACTTACTGTCATATTTTCAAACATCTGAGTGCTGCCGTGGACAGATGAAATCTCCTGCCCTGATAGAACTGGACTGACATATTTAGTTGTGAACTTCTCCACAGCAGCGCTCACTCTCTTCTCCTGGCTGTTCCACCACAGGCGCACCATGGCGGGCAGGTCCTGCACCGTGCTGTAGTACACGCTGCAGGCCAGGTGTGGGAGCTCCCACTCAACGCTCTTGCTCTCTGCTGGCAGGAAACAGGGAAAGAAAAATCAAAGCTATTTTACATTTAAAAAACGCAAAGAAGAGGGAAAAAGTGTGCATGCTACTCACGGTCTACGGTGAGAGACAGGCTCTCTGTAAAGAAGGTTCTTGACTCTTTGGTCTCTGCACCCTGGCCCGGGTAGTTGGGGTTCTCAGGCATCAATTTGAAGAGGTGGAGGAGGAGCTTGTTAAGGGAGCAGCTCCTCTTGAGATACTGGGCATAATGGGCACGCAGCTGGAGATAAACAAGAAGTAAAGTCAATAGTTTGTTAACAGAGAAACCACACTGTTCTCTCCCTGGAGCTCATAAACCAGTTTGTTTTGACCTGTCCTGCTTAACCCTGGCAGGTTGTATCATCGTCTCTTGAAGACATGAAGAAGACTGATGAGAACAGAAGTTTATTTGTGAAAAAAAAGAAAGCAAGAGGATAATGCTGTAAAGTTGTACAAAGAAAAATAAGGACGAGGCATGATTGGAGGTGACTCTAACACCAATTTTCAGTGAATTAATACACTGATCCTACTTTTTACCTTTTATGGCCATTTTATATTCTCAAATAGGATTGTTTTGCAATATATTATTACAGACTCGCTTTGTTGTGATGTTGTTGTTGTAACATATTACTATCTGTTCCTGATCACACCACATATAAACCACATCTCTGCCGTAATACAAGTATCTAAACATGTTAACTCACTCTTCAGCAAGAAAATATACCAAGTCAATTAAAAAACAAATTTATTTTTTGGGTCTAATTTCCCATCACTTCTTTTTTTCTCAAGTTCATCCCTGCAAACCTTGTTCTTTGTATTCTGGCAACTGTTTTGTAATGCCTTTTTTGTTTAGCTTTTTTTAGTGTTTATCTACAAGGTCACTCTGCTGTAAAGGAAACTAAAACAAATAAAAATGGTAAGAACTTTATTATCATGACTTACATGAGAGGGCGAGGATTTGAAAAAAGTGAGGAGAAGCTTCCAGGCCAGTAAGTATCCGAGGATGCAGGAATACTCAACACTGAGCGGCTGAACCACTGCAAACTCTCCCACTTGAACCCCAGCCAGGATGTTATCACACAGCTCCTCACAGGTCGACAGGATGGCCATCAGAGACGCCGGAGGAGAGCTGAGCAGAGTAATTTACATAAAACTGTCAGAGTGATTTTGAAAATAAGCCATAAAACATTATTTATACTGTAAAAAAAACCTTACATATAAAGTGTAGCCTATACTTTAATATATGTGTAATGGAAGAGTAATTTGATCTCTCTCTTTGACTTACAGACACGGCTCATCTCTGTCATCATCAGACTTGTTAGTGTCGCCTTCTCCATCACACTCAGGCAGCTGAGGCATCACCCTGTATTGACGATAAGGAAATAGTTTATTTTCTCAAGGTTTTAATTTAAAACTTCCAAGCTCAAGGGTCTCAGAACAGCCATGGCACTGAATTTATTACAGACTCAAAGGAGAACTTTGTGTCCTTACTTTTCTAACAGGTGGTACACAGTGATCTGCAGAGGCCTGGCTTTAAACAGCAGAAGAGGACAGAAGGTGTTGAGGAGTGTCTGAAGTGGCTCTGGCAGGTTTGTCTTCTGATCTGCTATGAACTTTGGTGGCAGTGAGTTCTGCACTAACTGCTGCACAGGTACAAATGTCAGAGTTTTACCAGCTGACTGCAGCACAGCCAAAGGAAACACAGGGTCGTCTGGTTCACTGAAAGTATCTGTATGATGACATGAAGCATAAAGATTAAACAGTGGCGTCTTTGCTTGCAAATTAATCTAAACATTTTGGAAAATAGACACGCTTAAGTAAAATATTCATTTACATGATAGACAATAGGGTTGAATGATTTGGGAAAGTTATCTAATTGCGATTTTTTTCCCCAGTATTGCAACTGCGGTTTGATATGCGATCATTTCTTGAGTTCCTTATATCATGTTTTTTTTCCAACAAACACAAGAAATAAATCACCTTATATCATATCCAACACAATATTGGATAAAACTAGAGCTGAACAATTTTGAAAAATATCTAACTGTGATGATTTTGACTCGTATTGCAAATTGGATAGGAATTAATGTATTGAAGGGAGTTATAATTTTAATGTCATTCTAATACTCAAAAAGAAAAACGTACAAAAAAGTAGGATTTTTTCAGGCTATTAAAAAAAATGCCTGTAAATGATTGCATGATTTGTAATGCGTAACATCTCTGCTGCAAGAAAAAAAATTCAACGGCTATTTGACAAATATTTCAGGTTAAAGGAATATAGCACCTTCTGCGACTTGAAAATTGCAGCAGGCCATATTGCTATTTAATCTAATTTTCGATTAATTGCCCAGCCCTAATTGACAAATGACAAAACAGGAAACTGTAGAGAGCACAGCATCACACCTGCATCCATATGCCAATTATTGGTTAGTTTCACCAAATTTGATTGAGTATAGCTTTCATCACAGGCAGCAAAAAATAAGCAGGGTCTAAAGATCAAATTGAGGTTAGATTGTTTTCCTCTTTGTGTCTTATTTTTAGATATAATCTCTTTATTTGAGCATTTAACATCACAATGGATCATTCAAGGGTGGCTAAACTTTTCAGGTATAAATCAGAAAAAAACTGTCTAAAGACACACTACACGAAAAGTTCAGGTAAGCTGAGGTCCAGGTAAATTTTGAACTTGACTTTTCAGTCTAAATGTGACTGTTTCATAACCTCTTAAAAGTATAATCCACACACGTACCTGTGATACTGATAGGCAGAGGTAGCAGCAGGTTGTAGATTCCTTCTACAAAGAAATCTCTCCATTCACCAGCCAGTTCAGCCGGCAGCTGCTCCAGAACCTCTGGTGGTGATGATGTGAAGAAGTGGTTCAGCGTCACTATCAGTGCAGCGTTCTCACACACAAACAGCTGCACCCATGGGTTCCAGAGACTGCTCACATTTTCACTTGAAGCCTATAAAAAGAGAAGAAACACAGTCAGAGGTTGTAAGGGACATTAGATGGAAGTCATAAATAGCGCACAACAGATGCTGAAAATGAATAGAAACTGCTGACCTAGTCCACTGTACTGGAAACTGAATCCTAGAGGTACTACTCTACCTGACCCTGACTTTAAAACCACAGAGCAGCATGATATGTATGAACCATGTCTCACCTCCAACCAGGCTAACATAGCGCAGAGCAAGAAGTCCCAATGGCTGCCCCCGAGGACTGTAGGACAATGAGACACCAGCCAGGACAGGAAACGCATCATCTCCACTGTGAGGTTTAACTGCTCTGCAGTCACTTTAGACAGATCACTGAAAAACAAGCATGCGACAAATGCATAAATACCAACCACATAAATTCAAACTGTCGTCATGTCTTTATTATAAGGAACATTTTAGATTAAGAGCACACTGCAGTTAATAATTTTGCAGCACTAAAAAATTCTCATAAATCTAATTTAACTTCTAAAGTAATATGCATCCTTTTAACTCTCGTGTTGTTTGTGTGCTAAATATGACCACCCCTTAATGTTTTTTTGTGATTTTGTTTTACATCTAAAATCTTACTCTTTTGCTTGTCTAATTTTGTGTTCTATACACAACATGGATCTAAGTAATGGTCAGAAAAAATGGGGGAGGACTAGTGGTTGTAGTACTCTACTTTCTGTACAATTCAGCTACTTTTTAATGCTAAACAAAAGTATGATATAAATATGTTTTTCAACAAAAAAAAAAAATCATGTTCAACCATGTTGGAATAATTCAGCAATCCATGGCTGAAATGTACAACGAAGATAGAACACCATGACAAAAAAATTACATTTAAATTTGAGCTTAGCTTCTTTCCTTAAGGAGCCAAGTGAAAGGCAAGTCATTTTTGACCATTTGGACAAACAGAGTTTGCAGAATGTTAAAACTACACAAGGGTTAAATGCTATATAGATATTCTATGAACAGCATTGGTTCCCAACCTGGGGTCCTGGATGGAGTTGGAAAGGTGGACTGATTTCTGAATTTACTCAAAAAATTACAAGTACACAAAAATCTAGATTTACATATACTTACTTAAATTATGACTGAACACAAATTAAAAAAATTTACTATAGTCAGCTGGAAAAATGTGGTAAGACCCATTTTCTTTAAATCTTATCAAACATATATATTAAAAATATATGTCGATTTTTTTAATAAAAATATTTTTTTTTCTTTTGTGTAAGTCATGGGGGGGGGTTCTGCTTTTATTAGATACAAGTATGGGGGCCCCAAGAAAAAAAGGTTAGGAACCACTAACATCGAGTGACAGTAGAGAGACAGTTGGAAAGATTTTTTTCGTTTTTCCAAGCACAGAATTAAAGAGTAAAATTAAAAAAATGAAAAAGGTAAAGGAAGTGAGATATACATGTATGGCCTAATGAATACACCAGTACTCTGAAGAGCATGTCAAAGTTTTTTACTTTACCTGCCAAAGAGGAACCAGTCCTCCTTGCTGTTCCTCCATTCCATCAGAGTGGCGAGGATCGCCAGCACAACCTCCTCCTCTACATGCGAGTTAGCGTTCAGGCAGCACATCAGCACTGCTACACACCCATATACATCTGAGACACACACAGCCCAAATAAATATCAATATAGTCCAAGACCAATGGTTACATATATGGCAACGTGTATGTGTATTCCTACTAACCATCGTTCTCCTGCCAGTTGATTATTCCAGCTGTAGCCAGGGCGAGGAGAGCCTCCCTGTCTTCCTTGGTCATGGTGGGGCAGAGCACCTGGAGAGTGCTCAGTTTGCTCTGAGACGCTGGGAACAAACTGAACAAATGCAAGCAAGTTTAAAGCGATAATACAGTCTGAACAGGGGTAACAAATTAAAAGCATTTAAACAACTTCACAAAGAAACTACAAACCTGTTGGCACTGCCATAAAGCTTCCTCAAGGTGGAACTGTGATCCGCTTCCAAGCTGTTGGTGTGGATGTAGTTTTCTAGGGTCAAAGACCAAAGACCGCCATCCTCCACAGACCTACAAGGTGAGAATACAAAGCAGTGTTAGAATACAGAACATACTGCATACAGTGTATACAACAGGCACTGTTTCAAACAAGTGACTCTGTAAAACAACATCAGTGCTTACCGTTTACTATTTTTGTCTTGTTCATTAAATCCCATTTTGGTGTTCAAAATATCTGGCTAACCATGAAAAGAGCTGTGTTAAATGAATTTTTCTAACCAAGTATGGTATTTGTAGTTTTTTGGGTAACTGGCAAAATTTAATAAAAATCAAAATATGCACTGGTTTAGCTCAGTTGTTAGACCAGACACCCATAAACAGAGGCTCTCTCTCCTTATATTTTTTGTCTCTCTTCAGCCTTCCTATCCAAATTAAAGCAAAAAAGCCTTTAAATACCCACAATACTTTTCTCCAGCTGAAGTAATGTTCTTAAAAGCAAATACTAACATAAGGGTCCCCTTTCTGACAAGGAGTTCAGTATTAGTGACCTAGCCCTGTATATGCATGCACAGAAAATTGCAATAAGTTGGAAGACAAGAAAGATGCTGGTATTTATTTGAAAGACCAAAAATCATTTATTTTTTTATAAGTAAATAAATGTTACTTGCCTTAAGTAAAGAGTCTCCAGGAGCTCCTTTGTTGGAACCAGGCTGTGCAGCCCCTCTGACAGCCCCCAGTCAGTCAGCATGTTGTGGTAAGAGGACACTAAGGCAGGGCTGTACTCTACCTCCTTACACCACTGCAGTGCATACAATAGCTCAGAAACTATCAAAGAAAAATTAAACAAATCAGGAAGCTTTATACATTGACATAAACAAAAGCAGTGAAAAGCCACAGAAACCTGTCCTGTGTGTGAGTTTGGGTGTGGTTACCTGCGTATTTAAGGTTTGGCAGATGTAAAGAGCGTTCTGCCTCTTTTTGGTCTCCAGGCATAAACGCCACTGTCCGAGCGACTCTCCCCAGCAGAGCACACACACACAGGTGGGCTGGTAGCTTGGTTGGTAACTTAGACTTCCACATATCCATGGAGAGTTTCTCCAGAACTCCTCTGTACCGACCAGACAGTAAGGGAGTCTTCATCCACTTGAGAAAAAATTGGGGAGGAACTATTGATTAGTCTGTGTTTTCTGAAGATAATTTTAACAACCAGAATCCTTGCCCAACATGTGACTTAAGTTATTTGCCTTAAGTATAAGTGATTTAATTGCTGTCTCACTTGAGGAGGTAATGCTCGTCTCATTCTTGTCCATTCTGTGTGGCTTGGCATCAGTGCAGTAAAGAACTGGGCAACAAGGGGAGAGTCTTGATTGCAGACAGAGATCATCGTCTCCACTAAGCTCTGTACAGCTTGGACCAGAACCTGGAAACTAAATTATCACAGCAAGACTTGTTAGGTAGAAGCAAAACATAACCTTGAGACTGGTTATAAGATATAATTGCGTAAAATGAGCCTGTCTGAGCAAACAAAGGGACAAATTTGGACAAGGATTAGAAAAGAAATCACTGTTTTGTCGGGGAAACGTTCACAGTTGTTACCTTTTGATGCTTGAAACAATGAGTAGTTGTCCTGTCACCCAAATGGCTGCACTCTGCAGGAAACCGCCTTCTTTGAACTCATAATCAGGTTGTTGGGTCAGTGACTGGACCCCAGCTACACACACTTTCCTCAGCTTGCCTAAAAGTGAATCTTCCATTGCAAAATAAAGAAGGAGTTCTTTTAAAGCAGGTCATATACAAGTATATGGGTGCATGCACTCTGAAAGCAAACAAAGAAGAAATAAACTTAATATTTGTGAAAGTACCTACCAGACAAGTGAGAGTGGGTTTGATCTTTGGCTGTGAATTGAAAGACTGTGAATAGGAGTTCCTCTGCAGAGCTTAGCAGAAGACAGTCTTGTACAGAGGAGAAGAAGGTGGCGGCCACGTCACAGATGAAGGAGATGAGCGGCTCCATGTTGCCTGCATCCGACAGACTCTTGGCCTCAGACAGAGTGGCGTGGAGCTTCTCTAAAATCTGCTCCATGTACACCTCACCTATGAGTGCTTCTGTGCAAATAAAACAGATCAAAAAGTTTTAGATAAAGTGTGGCAGCTGATAGGAAAATCCACAAATGCTGTGCAGCAAGGTAACCAGGAAAAGATGCATTTCTAGACATCAAGAAAAAGCAAAGCTGCTGACAGAAAAAAGTCTGGAGTGTGTGTGCGTTTACCATTGTTGTGGTGTTGAGAAAGCACAAGGCTGATAAGCGTCCAACTGTGGCTGCTTGTACCAAAGGAAGAACTCGAAGAGCTGCTTCCCACCTTGCAGAGCTCCTCAGTCAATCCCAGGAGGCGCTCACCCAGAACTGAACCTTTCAGCCAATCTCTGCAGCTCTTAAGAGTCTCCGGGTCTACACATGCCTGAGAGGACAAATAGCAGAGTAGTTCAGAGGTTTGTATTAGTGGGAGTCAAAATCTCACATAAAGTCTCCTGCACATACCCTCTGTATAATTTGGAGGATTATTCTCCACTGTAAATCCATCTGGAAAGAAATATAAAAGCCAGAATGTCAGCAAAGAAACTTCAGAATTGGATCTACAATATGAGAGGAAGCATCACTGAACATTAAAGATGCATCTCATGGTACCATAGTGATGTGGTTGAGGATGCGTGTGGTCTCCTGGGAGCTGCAGCAGTACAGGGAGCTGAAGACCATCTCCACCAGGTGCTCGGTGTCTGTGCGTCCCTGCTCAGCCAGCCACACCACCACCTGCTCCAACAGGAACTGCATTGCCGGGTTTTTAATGTTACCTTCTTCATGCTGAGCGACGTCCTTTATTTTATCAAGTTCAACCAATGTCTGTGTGAGAGAGGAATGTTAGCTGTATCAAAGAGCTGCAGGGGAATTAAAAACTTGTTGATAGATACAAAAGACTACACCAGGTTTTCTGCACGTTCAAGTTCATTTCATAATAGCTTCCAACACTTCACATTACTGCTCTAAATTTTACAAGTATACCAAAAGTTTTTAGAAAAAAACTTTTTCATTAAAATTGGAATTATTTTTCCTAGGCTTTGCGGTTACAAAGACTAATTAAACTCAGAGGAGGCCTTACAAAAGATCAAAGAATGACTGGAAGGGAAATTGTTCAAAGTGTACCACAAGATTTAACAAAAAAAATCTGCCCTTTCAGTTCTTCGTACTTTCACAGATTTAGCCCTTACAGAGAGAAATAATACTCAAAGGATGCCTCACAAAGATGAAAAAAACAACTGGGAGTCAAATACACATCACAAAATATGACTTACACTGAAGACTCTGGGCGTATGGAAAGAGCGCAGAAGAAGGGAGAGGAAGACAAGATGTTTTTCAGACTTTTTCTCATTGACATGCACCAGGCAGAGCTGTGCCAGCTGGCACACCACATCCTCAAAATGCTGAGTCTGTGGGGAGCAGACCCTCTCATTCACGGACTCAGACTCTGTCTGCACAGGCCTCTCCACAGCATCCCCGTCCACTCCAGTTTTCTCCTCATCGGGCTTAGAGAAACAGATCTTGACAGATTTCTTCTTCTGGACGTGCTTTCTTTTTACTCTGTCAGGGTGACGCATCACCTGGAGATTTAAGAGGAGGGGAGAAGAGATTTATTGAGGCAGTAGCTTTCTGTGTTACTTAAGTCACGTTTAAAGACAAGAATAGTTCTGGCAGCCATATTGAGTTGTTTCTGTCAACATGGAGATTTCAGTGGGAATGTTTCTGAAGTTTCAGAAGAAACTCACCTGCAGTAAGGTAGCAACCCCTTCTAAAGCCTGTGGATCTGCGTCCTCATTGTCCACATAGCGCACAAACATCAAACCGAGCTCCTCCCAGAAGTCTACCAGGAGCTCTTTAAAGACTTCCTTGCCTTCATTTGTTTCACCTTCCCCTTGTAAACCAGCCCTCTTCTCCCAGGATACGAGCATCTCCGTGACCAGAAGGAAAAGGGGACCGTTCTGTAGGGACGGGTTACTGAGAGCCTTCTCTAGCAGTGGGAGTAGCTTAAAGGAAGAGCAAAAAATGTAAGAAATTAGTAAACTGCAGAAAGTTTTAACATTATGGGTTAAAGTCTACTATGAGATCCCACCTGCTGTGAAACAAGCATGGTCCGTATTTTTTTCTGCTCATCCTCTTCTTCTATATTGTTCATGATGCAATACCTCAAGCACTCGACAAGAGAAGTCACTATTACTGCACTCTCTGAGGGGCTTGTTAAGGCACGCTCACTGGACAGACTGAGGCAAAAAAACAGAAACAACAATGATTATATAGCAATACAGAATAATGATGCATGCCAATAACAATGATGTATCACTGCACACAGCTATGACTGAAAATATGGTGAAGTTGTGCCAAAATGTCAGCTGATCTCTCAGCGTTCCTTGAAGGTACAATATGTAGATTTTTCACGCTGAAATGTCTACGCTTATTAAAAGAGGCTATGTTTATGCATATATTTTTTCTGTGAGTACTTTGGTTATTTCAAATATTTCAAACTAGCTTTAAAGCCAGAGAAATTCTTAATTTTTATTTCTGTATTGGATGTGTCCTGTCAAATTTAAAACACAGAATGTTACATGGCAAACCACACACTGTGATAAAACGATAACCGTGCCGATTGTCAGACTGAATCCCTCCTTCTGACCAAAGTCAGCAAAGGCCTAGTTATCAATGGTTCTTAAGATCGTCTTGCTGGATTACCCTGTGGTGTTTCATATGATACGAGTGAATTTTCCCTGTCTGACCTGATCGGAGGCCGTCTACCCCAAGAATGTAAATATTAAACCCGTTCAATATTTCCAACCAAAAATCCTGTTGTGTGTGGTGAGCACTGAGGACAGCCAAGCAGATGTGAGCAGTGAATGGAGGAATAGCCAATCAGGAAGCAAGGTGACAGAGGGAGGAAGAAGTAAAATGAAAACCCAGCCTTGGTAACGATAGTAAATGGGATGCATAAGGTTAGATGGACATCCGAAATCAAGGAACAATTTGCTGCTTTGTGGCAATAAAACAATATGTACTGTAAAACACAGCCCAGACAAACTGACAAGGAGGGAGCTGGACTAAAATTGCAAGTACGATGGACTTAGCATGTAGCTAACAGCTAACCACAGAAGCATCATTACTCTAAAGTCATGTTTGTGAGTGGAGATGAGGCAGAGACTCAAGTAGTTGATTAACAGAATCTGCTAGTGTGTGGTGTGCTTAGGGTGATCCTCTCCTTTTACAACCCACACTACATGAAAAACACAGTAAAATCTGTGATTATTTGTCACCATGTGTGGGGTCTCAAAAAAAAATCGGTTAAGATTTTTCAAATGTTCATGTATGTGGCAGGCTTAAGACTGATACATAAGGGGAAAAAACTTGTACTGGAAGCTGCTGTAATGCTGCTGCTGAATTCCTCATCATGATGAAGACATGTTTAAAAAAGGCCTTCCTGGTTTATGCTTTGAGCGAAGTGAACTCTTTGTGAAGTGTACAGCATTAACCAGGCACTTTTAACAGCTTTTCTCCCTCATGATGTGAACATCATCTATGAAACCAAATATTGGTTTACTTTATGTAAATACATCATATTGATTGCAGCTCTTATTGAACAGAGTCCTCAATGCTGAGCAAAAAAATAAGGTGGGGAGGTGGCCAGAGCTGAGCAGCACACCTCTACTCTTCATCTTCTTTGTTGTTTTGATTGAGAACCCCCTTGCAGCCGAATTGGCCTACCATGTGTTCATATATACAGTAATCTTGCTGCATGTTATTTTTCAAGCAATAGAATGCCTGACCTCATATGCACATTGCACTTATTAACTTCTTCAACATCTCAAAGCACCTGACCTACCTACATCCTTACAAATTTTATACTCCTGATCATGTCCAGTCAGCGCTCTTGCACCCTTTGCAAATCTTGCAACCATACTATCAAAGCACACTGACTTGTATATACTAGAAATAATACCTACAAGAGTTTGTACATATGTAAGCCTTAATTTCTTAAACTTTTTCAGTTTATTTTTTATGTTTTGAATATAATGTTTAATTCCTGTACACTGAGAGCAAAGCCAACCAGAGTCAAATCCTTGTTGCATAAGCATACTTGGCCAATAAAGCTCATTTCAGAATTGTCTAAAACATTAAAACTAGTTATGATCACGGTAAACAATACCGTTCCCTTCAAATCCAAATATCATACAAACAAATTACCTCTTAGTCAACTGTACTATACAGGAAAAAAGAAAAAAGAAAGAAGAGAATAAAAGTACCCTTGCATGAATGAAGTGAAGAAAGTTGTGTAGAAGTCCAACGTTGGATCAGTGACCTCTTTGGGAAGCTTACTCAGGAGCGGCATCAGGTTTGGGTGCAGGGCTTTAGCCATGCCTTTGCCTCCCTCTTTTAGTTGACTCCATAGTTTTGGTAAGAATCCCTTCTTGGCATTGGCATGTGACCAGCAGTCCTGAAACAGTGAGAGGATGATTTAAGAATAGATACCACTCTACAAGTAAGAAACCAAAACAAAAAACCAAAGTTAAAAATATATTTTTATTAGGAGATATGTGTCATCACAACTGCAGTGGTGGTAAACCGGTATATATTTTCAAAGAAATAACACATATGATCAACATCCTGCAGATACAGCACAAAACAATCCACACAAACTGAAATAAATATTTAGGGCACAACTCTTTTCCCCACAACTGTGATTTCTACTTTATGTACTGTGTAATGGCAATGATACAGCAACTCCACAGTAAAATACCAGACAAATTTATAACTGTTGTAAAAACATTACAAGAGTGTTTTATTCTTCTTACTGTACTCCAACATGAAGCCAGCATATTGTTTGGATCAGGAAAATCAGGATTATTTCAATTTAAGTCATCCCAGAACAACACAAACTAAAGTGGTTATCCATATAAAAACAAGAACTTAATTACCTGATCTTATCCATTTGCACCATCTTGTACACATTGTTATAAGATTTGAACTTTGCCTAAGTGGGTTAGACTACTTTGAAACAAGCATGACTCATATTTGAAATAGTCTTTTGCCAGTAGACATGTGGTTCCCTTACGTCATTCCTCACGCTTTCTCTCCCCAATTTCTGATTCTATCCACTCTCCTTTCACATCAGAGTAAAGACATAAAGAGCCCAGAAACAAATATTTTATAAAAAAGGAAAAAACATTGTCCTTTTAATGCAGACTTACCGGGATGGTGGAAACAACGTGAAGGACAGCTTCCCACACAGGAGGTACCACTACTGGATCTGTGTCATCGATGCTGAGGAGAACAGCAGGGCAGAGTCGTGCTGCTTCAGCCTGGACCAATCCTGGAGTGAACTCACACAGAGCGCACACCATCTCAAAAAAGGCCCCTCTCACCTGAGGGACAACAAACAGGTGTAATGAGGGGGAAAAGTCTTTTTTATAATGAGGTAGAATTATGTAGTTAACCAAGTAACTAGTAAACCCAACCACAATGCATGGGTGCCTTTTATTAACTCAATGACATGACAGATAGACACTCGGGGCTATTGGAGTTTAAATGAATATGACTGCTCTTCAGTTTCCTTCATCTAAGGTTTGATAATGAATATATGCAATTTAAGTACAAGCAAAAATCAGTAAGAGCCATCCTGTGTAGCTGCTGGACTAGTTTATGAAAGACACATCTAAACGTCTCTTAAAAGTATAGCAGCATCCCAGTACCTGAGCTGTCTTATGTTTGCTGTACTTCCAGAACTTCCCAGAGTTGACAAGATTTGCCAGTCTTTGCTCCAGGGCTGTCCTGTCACTCTGGAGCAGCAGGGAGAGCAGTCTTTTAACTCCCAGCAGAGAACTGGTCAGCATGCGTACATATTTTGCTGCTCTCTCCTCTTCGGTCAAACTTCTGAAAAACAGAGGGGGGACCAAAGTCTGAGCAAAGTCTCTTACAGAGCATGTCAGAGACAATAGAAACTAGACACATCTCATCTGTTTACTCACTGTGGGTCACTAAGAGTGTCTGCTGTTTCCTTTAACAAAATATCTTGAAGAACCTGCAACACAAAGGTAGAATTTTTTAGATACTTTTTAGCCCATGAATAAACACATGCAGTGCACTCTCCACTACTACTCACATTAAGGATTTCATCTTTGCAGAAGCTGAGCGCCTCTGGTTGTTTGGCAGGTGAAAAGGCAGCCTGGAAGGCCTGGCAGGCAGCAGAGGCTGCAGGTGTGTAAGGGTCACACTGGGACAGAATCCAGTGGCCCATCAAGCTCTTCAGGAAGGGGGCCAAACTGCGTCGAACTTTCAGCACCAGCTGCTCGAAAGCCTGCTGGGTGGCCTCCCTGATCCTGCGATCATGGTCCTGATAAGACATTGACAGAGACAAATGTAGATACAGGGAACACTGGCATACTCTTAAATGTCATCTTCAATCTAATTGTGGTTCCAGGCCTCCAATATTGTCTCCAATATTGCTTTAGATTATTTACCAATTGCTTGGTCAAAATGGGATACTTGATTTGCTTAATAGAGGTGTCATCATAATGCTAGATTTTTTTTACTATGATATGATACTAGTAAAAATTTAACAATACTGATAATTGCTTCATTACCACTGCAACAAAGAAGAGGTACTAAGTACAACAAATTGGGCAATTTGTTATCTTTAATAAACAGAAATTGCAGGAAAACTGCAAACTCTGTGCTGGACATTGCTTACAATAATTGGTGGATTCATTCATTACCCTTTATTTAAAGCCTGGGTACTTTTTGCTACTATCAATAATCAGAATAACAAAGAGGAATACTCTTACTTTTTTTAAGTAGGAATACCAGGAAAGTATTTAAGCAGCACTATTTAAGTCAAGTTTCTATATTGCTATTTAAATAATGTGAAATGAAATGTGTTCATTGTTTGGACATTAAACCACATACGTCATCTAGGAATTAAGGGCAAGACATTTAAGGTTAAACAGAGGTTCAAATGTTGTGTAGAAGAAACACTTAAGTTGGCGGATGTGGTGTAAAAACAGATCTGTATTGGTTGATCTAACACTTCTTATAAAAGACAGCTAATTCACTCAGTATGGATAGTACACATGGTGCAAATAGTGGCATAATAGACCTACTGGTATACACAACAGATGAAGAAGAATATGAAGACATTTGACTCAACCATGCCCATGATGTCCCATAAATGTATTGTGAATGATCATCTCACCACTGCTATCTTGCAGTAAATCCTAGGCCAGTATGGCAGAACCCCTTTAACCTCTTCAGCATCCCGTTCCTGACACATGGACCCAAAATCCTGAACAGCCTGAGAGGAGAATACAATAATAAGCATTCAGAGGCAGTAATACATAATAACTCTTTAAAGCTCTTGTAAGCATTGTAAATTGGTTATAAACAGACGAAGATTAATGTCAGCAGCTCTCTTAAAGAACAAATGAGCTCATTAGTAGAGAGATTTACTCTTATTACTAAAAGATGAAATGAAAGATCGAAACTTCTACTACAATGTGGCAGGTGACAGATAAAGTGATCAACAGTATGCTGCAGACACAGCATTTTTAACATATTACAGAGCAAATATTCAGCATTTGAGTGATACAGCTGACAAAATGAAGCAAACACAGAATGAAGCTTTAGTCCAGAGTGCACAAAAAAAAAACAGCATCCACAAATAACAACATGTAATGCTTTGTCCACAGGAGGAGCCAAAAACGCCACTAAACCAAATGGAAGTTTGAAGTAGTTAGGTTTATTTGTGTAGTGTTTACTCCTTATGGAACACCTTAAAGTTTTGAAAGTTGGACTCACTTTCAGTCGGGTGACAACATCCCTCTTAGAAAGTTTCCTTAGCACCAGTCGGAAGTCAGCATCTACCAGGTTGTCTATCTCCTCTGCCCCGTGAACAGCAGGGACATAACTCAGCTCGGAGGTAAGCGCCGTGTCGAAGCCGACAAAGCCAGGGATGACACCACCTTCCCGGGTAAGAACCTCCGCAGCTCGACCGCTACTGGACGGCTGGTGGCAACAGAGAAACGTGTGGTTTAAGTGAGCTTAAACAAAGGTACCAACATTAGCCATACGGAAACGTTGCGGTTATGAAACAATTGGAATACAACAGTCACATGTAGCGTTAGCTTCAAGGTTTACATTAGCTCGTGCTCGGGCTTGTTCTGGGCAGTATTATGTTATCATGGGACGTTAACTCAAACTTTTGTTTACTCACCCGAACATTTCCTTTTGTTCGTTGTTTATTCTTCCCCCCCATGAATACACATTTACAGTTCCAGCTTCTGTGCTATGTTGCCACTTGTGTCGGTAGTTGACAATTATGCAGTGGCAAAGCTACTGACAGCCGCAATGTGAGGGAGCCTGTCACTTCCGGTCTCTTCCAGAACCTTTCGAAATAAAATGTCTTCAATACAAAAAAAAAAAAGGGACTTTTTAGTAATATTATTAAGAGGTGAATAAGTTGGTAGAAAACAATACGGGCTGTACCCCGCTATCGTGATTTTTTACGTTATCCCTTATTAAGGTGTTTGCCCCTAATTTTGTTTTTTTTGCCATTGAGCTTAATTTTTGTATTTTTATATTTAATTTTATTTAATACATATTTAAAGCATGTAAATTGTGACAATTTTTCTTGTATTAATGGTTCCAATTATAAATACTGTAAATAACAATGATAATAACGATAAGAAGAAATCCTTGTATCAAATGACAAATTACCCAATTTAAAATCTTAGTTAAGTATTTTATAATTACTTATAGCATTTTTAATTTTAAATCCTTTTCATTTTATTTGTTGTTGTTGATAGCTTTTTTATGTCTATGGCTGTATGTGTGGATGTACTTGTATCTCATTTTTTGTAGATTTTTGTATGATTTACCTGTAATCAACAGATCTTAAACTTACTGAAATAACAGCATCATGAAGATTTGAGAAAAGTAAAAATGTAAGCTCTGTCAGGTCTCTCAAAGAAAAGAAAACACCATCCAGAAACTTGCTGTGAATTGAGGTCTGATTTAACATTTCTGACACATTTGAGGATGTGTTCATTAGTATTTAACATAATTCTAGGTATATTTTGATACATATATTTTTAATTATTTTATCTAACAGGATAGATGCACTTTTACTGTGAAGAGGAAATAACAAAAAAGTTTGGTTAAAGATTTCTACTTGACAAGGATATGCTTAGCTACTTCCTGTATGGATTTCTTCTTCTCACTTACTTAGCTACTGTGCTGTAAAAGCCTTAGTGACATCACTGCCTCCCATTGACAAATTACAGACACTGCAATCTGGTAAACAAAGAGGAAGAAAAGGCAAGAAGACCAAAAACATGCAAAAAAAGAGTATTAAAATTTCACGCTTTTGTTTTTGTTGGTGTTCTAGTGTTTATAGAGGAAGGGTTTGGTCAGCAAATTCATTTGGAATCAAACCGCTGGAATTATTTGTAAATTAACAAGATTAGAGCCAGGGAATTTAGTTTTAACTGTCATTTCTTACTATGGTCTTTTATTGTAAATTACTTGGACAGTAATTTACTTGTTTCCATTCTGACCTCCTTCTCCTAATCCTTGACGAGCACATGATCTTTGCCTACAGTGCCTATAAAAGTATTCACCCCCTTGGATGTTTTATCTTTTTTATGATTTTATTAACCAATCGTGGTCAGTATAGTTTGGCTTTCTTGCAGAAAAAATACAATACCTCCTTAATGTCAAAGTGAAAACAGATTTCCTCATTTAATGTCATTGCAATAAAATATTTAATGCAAAATTAGTGACTGCATAAATTAGTCAAAAAGTCAAGTTACACTGACCATGATTGAATTATAAAATTAATAAAAGGTGAAACACTCAAGGTGGTAAATACTTTTTCTAGGCACTGTATAACTTGACTACGTGCAGCACTCATCTAAACCTATTTACATATTATTTTAAACTCTATCAACTCGACTAATTTCACAATTTAAGTGAACCCAAACATTCTGCTATACTCTTGTTAATTTGTTTGTGTTCATGGTGACTACAGACCAACTACTTGGAAGAGTGAACATTCTGTTGTATGTTAAAATATAATTTTATCCTGAGAAACAATAAGCTTCTTTGAAGTCATTCTGATATAATGAGAGTGATCGATGAGGAACAACACTGTCAGTTGTCAAGTATCCAGACATCCTGGCAGAGCCAGAGTGATAAACACAGTAAAAAGTCCAAGTGATGTTTGTTTTGTTATCACTCATGGAATGCTTCTTGTCCATCAGATTGCTTGGGTGAAACTAGCTGAAAGGGGAAAATCTTATGGGCTGAATTTACAGAATTTTGAAATGGTAATTGATTTGGATACAGATCTACAATGACACATTTCACCCACAGACCACCACAGTGATCAGTCTCTATCACATCCCAGATACAATAGTGAATTTAAAGGTCACATATTATGCAAAATACACTTTTAGTGCAGGCGTTTCTAGCAAAAATATGTGTCCCACTGGGAGTTAACCCCGCCCCCAGGTTCGTTTGCCCCTCCCTGCTTGATAGAAAGTTCCACCCTCCTCACTTGATCCTCCACTCAGCTGGCAGCAGGGAGGAGGATCAGGAGGGCCACATCCAGTTCCTGAGAGGGCGGAGTCAGACAGCTCATTAACATTTAAAGTTACAGACACAGAAACAGAGGGTTTTTCAGACATGAAAAATCCAATACTGGAATGTTTTTCTCAGCAACAAACTTCACAGGCATGTTTTGGGGACCTCTGAGACCAATATAAACTTGTCTTAAAGGGGTAAAATATGTGACCTTTAAAAAAAATTAAAAAGTGTAATGAACCTGACTTGAAAAATATCATTTTGACACAGAATGACTTATTCAGTGTTGGAGACTTACTAAGGAATGCATGGACGCAGCTACCCTACTTGTAACTTTTCCAAATGTGAGCAACCTCAAACTCAGGAGTTATTAGTGTTTCAAGTTTTGCAAGTAAAATGTGTACAATGGTTTACTTGAAATTTTATTTAACAGCTGCAACACACAATATTTGACTACAACTTGCAATACATTGTATCTTTCCCTGCAGCTATTTCTCATCCTGAGGCCTTGAGATAAGGCATGTTTCTCCCTGTTTTTCATTCCATAATCAGGAAAGGCCATGATAACTAGAACAGAAAACAGCCATCGGGTTAATCATTAATCTCTTTGTTATTCACTTCTGTCCTGGATGAAGAATGAATCCATGAGAATGGATGAGGTCAAAGTTGGCAAAGAAAACACTCATCATGCATGTAAAATCAAAAATATTTTAATAAACACCATTTTACATAAATCAGAACATTTGTATAGCTGTGTCATAATCCTGTGAGAAATGAATACTTAATATTTAAGTTGTTTAAACATATATTTCTTTCTTAAAGTGTATTTTGCACTGTACCTGTCTACAATCATGGCTTCTGATCTGGGGTCTGTTGTGTCTAAAGCTAGGTTGAGTTACAGGATTAAAAAGAAGGTAAACAAATGCAGAGCATTTCACATCTGGAATGAAGTTGTCATTTATAGCGCGCCTCATTAACGATGTCATTTGTGTTGAGAATTGAAGAACAAAATGATCCCTGCTCCTTCAGAAAGATTTCAAACGTCCTTTCTCAGATTTTTTAATCTCTCAGCAACAACCATCAGGATGAAAAAAAGAACTCAGTAAACTGTGTGCCTTAACTACCAGAAACTGAGTCCTTGTCGCCTTGTTGAAAGCTCTTTGTAAAATCATAAAATCAGTCAATGAGGGTTCACCTTGAAACTAGAAAGTATATATAAACCCAAACAGCCAACAGTGTTTTATGAGCTCAAGTGACCCAACACAGCCTTGACTGACCTGTGTTTGGTGTTTTTTCCAGTTTAAGTGGAAATTAGTGCTGTCATTCTATACCAAAACTTCTAGAGAGCAAAGTGAAAACAATGGATCTGGCTGACTTTTAGTGTAAAATGATAAATTGTGGCTTACACTTACACTGGCCTTCACTTTAAAGACCATTTGCTAATTATTTAATCAAATGGATTAGCAAAACGAGTCTGCCTAACATTGACTTTTGAGTAACTTATCATGTGCATCACATTACAAAGTCTCTGCTCTTTAATACAACACAACATCAAGCAACTTTGTGTGACATTTAAACATTTTGTCATGGTTTTCCATTTTTCTCAGTCCCATTAAGCTCCAGTGAGCAATGTTAGGTTCATGTCAATTTTGGTGCCCCCAGTGGAAAAAACACTACCTATTTTCTCTTTCTTGATTTTTGGTAAATAAAAAAAAAAAAAAAAAAAAATTCTGCGGGATGCAAGAATGTATTCAGACCCCTACACCTGACAGCAGTTTCAGAAATTACAAAAAAATCAGTATGTTTACATGCACAGTTAAGTCAAGCCACAGTTATTGATCAGTAACCTTGCGAAGCACAAATATTTGCCAGTCTACCTCTGTCATCAGGCAAATCCATCTTGAAAAACTCAAGTCTAAATGTTTGTGTCAAACCAAACACAGTTCTGACCAATCACTGTTGTTTGACGAGACCGAGGCAATAGCTACGGGCTGGGTTTAGTTATAAGCTGAGCCCTTAGCAATGGCTGTCGCTAGAGTAGCAGTTAGCTCAGATGTGACTATATTATAGCGACAGTTTTATCAGTTTGTGATCGTTCCCAGTGGGGTTGAATTTAATTAGTTTAATTAGACCTTGAACAAAATTTTTCTTCCTTGTGCATACTTTGAGCTCTACTTCTGAAAAAAATCAATGTATGCTATGCCTCGAGCTCACAGTGAAACCCACAGGCAGACAGCAACACAGTTTCTTCTATGGTGAGCCTAGCTTCTATGGTTAGCATTGCTGACTTCTAGATCAAGATCATGTGGAAACTGTGGAGAATGCACAGAAAATCTGACCCATTTTGGTTTGACTGATGGGTATAGATGAAATAATAAATGGATCTTCATCTGCGTGATCTAGCTGTTTTACCAACTTCGAGAAACTCAATTAAGTACAATTTTAATCTGTCTAAAATGTTTACCTTCACACTAAAATAGGGTTCCTACTGTACCTAAGGGTAGTTGAGGTATAGTTAAACACAGCAGTCTATTTTCAAAAATAGTCAAGTAGGCCCAAACACACCGGTGCCGGACCAGTAAGTCCCATCATTTGACACGCTTTAATTGCCATCCCTAAAACATGCCGACAGTTATGTTTTGGGCAGTACACTTTAAACTTTACTTTGATTTCAGCATAAATCTTATCAAATGACCCTGTTTGTAATTTTAAATTCAACTAATTTTATGCATTTTTGTTTTCTTTAAACAAAAAATGGGGGGTCCTGACCTCCACTTTGGAAACCACAATTTTAAAAGGCAATATTTAGTCAGACTAACACAGTGATACATTTTTTAATTGCATGTAAACATACTGAGGGATGAAATTGTCAGTGTTTATTCTGATGGTCTTGTTTGCCTTCAAAGAGGCATCATTATTACTTTGTTTTATTTTTCGTTAGTTTTTTTTTTTGCATTTACCAGCTAAAAACTCCTTTGAGGGACTCTAAGTAACTACAGAAGTCCCCCTCAGTGGTAATGGTTTATTTGTGTAGTCTAAAAAATCATGGATGAACCATGAACAAAAAGCAGGGTTAAAAAAGCCCAACTGTTCTTAAAAATATGAGTCTTCTCTCATATCTTTTCACAACAGACAGCATCTAAATTAGTTCCCACAGACTAAAGGCCTTTGCACACTGACTCCATTTATTTCGTCCTTATTTTCCGCACGTTAAAAAAGAAAATTGAGATCATGTTGTTATAATCATGTTTGCACACTGACGCCGAAATTTTCGTCATTTCTTTTTTCAAACAGGTTCGATTTAAAGCGAAATTTCATATTAGTCCAAGTCATTTAAATGGGTGATTGATGATTCAAAATAGTGTCCACTGCTTCCTCCTCGCTTGCTCAGCCCCGCCCAACCCCTCCTCTCGCTCCCCCTATCTCTCACACCAAACCTCACTTTAAACACCAAAGTTTTCTTATTAATTATGTGGATATCAACCATGGAAATAAAACAGATAGGCGGGTGATTGATAATTCAGATCAGCGCCTGATGCTTTAATCTCTCTTTCTCACTCGACCCCGCCCAACCCCTCCTTCTCTCTCCCTTTCTCTCCCTCTCTTGCAACAAAACCTCATTGCAAACACCGTAGTTTGCCGGTGTATTATGTGGATATCAGATATGGAAATATAACAGATAAAGGCAGAGGTTTGTAGCCTACTCATGGGTCATAACAGAGGCTGAATTAAAAGTAACTCTTCATCTCTTGAAGAGTAAATGAAATGAAACAATTTCCCACATTCTACGAATTTTCGCCGTACAGGCAAATAAAAACGCATCGGACCCAGTGTGCAAGGTCCAAGTGTGTTGACGCATCCGAAAATAACGGACCCAGTGTGTTAAGACCTTAATACATAAGAGAAGATTTAATAAGGCTTCATAACCATCAGTCCCACACATTGTTTACATTCTGAAATGATGAGGAAGAAGTAAACTCAAACCTGTTCTCCAGTCAAAGTATAAATCAGGTGTACCTTCACTAATGTGTATTTTTCCTGGGAGCAACCATCCAAAAGACAAACTGAATTCAGTCCAAATAACCCACGGATGCAAAATAGACAAAGGGAATATTGGTGAATCCAGAGATAAATAGATTTTCATTTCCAATTAACCAAGCTGGGTTTATTTAATATTTTATATGACAAAAAGGTTATTTAAGTTAGTACTACTGTCCTTCCCATTTAGGTGAAGATAAACGTCACTTGGCCAACTGCAATCTGTTAACTTGGCTTCATATTAAAACACTGATTAGATGACTTTCTCATTATTATTGTCTAAGTACTCTACGTTTTCATTGGGACGTAAAAATCACTTCCAATTTGTTAATTTAAAAATTGGCATCCATAATATCTTTGTCAGTAAATGGGCCTATGAATCCCAGGACATTTGATGCTCACCGTAAAACTCCCTGCTTTGACAGATCTTGGACCATTACATCCCCCATATCAATGTCCCACCTCATATATCAATATTATTTCTGAACTGTTACAACATCCTTAAAAAAAAAAAAAAAAAAAGAGTTAAATTACTCCAAAAAAACAGCCAAACTGTTTTCTTGTTGAGGTATCCCTAAAGCGTCTGCGAGAGCCTGATCCCAAATCACCCAAGAATGAAGTCTGTTCCTGGTGGAAGCACTGTGGTAAAACGAGGGTCCAGTTTGGGCACAAAGCCTTTAAAATCCCTGGAGGCCTGAGTCCCGAACACATCGAGCAACTGCCGGTGCATCAGAGCAAACCTAGGAAAGGAGATAAAAGATGATCAGTTTTATTGTGACGAGTCATCAGAGCACTGTTACATGGACAGACGTTGATGAAACTCGAATACATGAAACTAATGAAATTGTCAATATCAAACAGCTACAGAGTTTGCCAAAAAAGTCAGAGGATCCCTGCAACTGTCATCCAGCATTATCTATTGGATAACATGAAGTAAAACTTTAAATATCCTTTAGACTCTGTTTATATCTTACATTAACATCCATGCAGGGTAATCCAATATCAAGCTGACTGCACTTATGGACGTGTGTTTACACTTTGCATTGATTATCTAACTACAACGGGAACTCACTTGCCTAATTGTTATGCAACTAGCAGTCCATACATAACCTCTGTGGCTCTCAGGTTTACCATGGCTTAATTACATCCATCCAGCCTCCGTGTAACCTAAAACGCCAGATGGATTTCTTTCACACATCCATCTGATAAACCTTCCATAGATGGTGTTTGGGAAAGGGCAGAGCCTTTGAAAAAACCTCGGAGGGTGATTGGATGAACGTTCGGTCTGTCACATCTTAACGAGCCAATCAGAGTAACAAAACACGTGGCGTCATCGCCAATCCCGAGGTGCGCGGCTACTGAGGATTAAACTACACAGAGAATTTCATAACCCAAACCAAGGCAACTGTAAACATGTCAGTACATGACCTTTGACGTCTTAGAAAAGAAAACAACTCACTGCTGTTCTTTGTTCTTCTTTTAAAAAAGAAATGTCATCAAGTTCTGATAAAACTGACGCTTTAGCAGCATCCACGTGAATCTCTTCCGCCATAACTGCACTGGCCTCTTGTCGCTGTTTGCTTTCATCACAACTCTGCTGCGCCCGAAAGTACTGCCCCTCAACACTGATTGGTCCTGTCACTTTCTAACTGGGCCCGAACTGTTCAGATGGGAGCTTTGCTAGATGGATTTGCCAGTGAAAACATGGAAATGGGCGTATCCATCTGCTTTGCAAGGTTAGCCTCCCTGGTCACTTGTCTTTAACTGAAAAGTAAATTCAACCTAATTAGTACGGTGGCCAGTAAGGGCAAACAGTTTTTAAAAGCCAGACGCACTCTAAATGAAACAAAACGACTTCAATAAGGGAAACACTATAACTTTAGAGACGCAATGAAAAGTCCAAATGAACTTCAAAAGGGGAAATGTGATGCAACTGACAAAACGCTTTCCAAGAATCAAAAACTAATTCATGATCGACAAACGCACTTCTAATACAGAAACAATTCCACACTCAAAATGATCCTAATCCAAACCACGCTTCAAAACCAGAAACGTCAAAAAGTGCCTGGCCTCCAGGGGGCTCTCTAGCAGGTCCTCTCACAATTAGTGAAATGGGGATCACCTGAGTGCAGCGAATGTGTCTCAAGTGATTGTAGTATAAAGACACGACACCTGTCTCTAAAAGGTCCACTCACTGTTAATCAGTATTCCAGGCAACCGTCATACTATGAAGACAAAAGAAAAACTCAACTCCAAACAACTTGCTGAAAAGTATAAGTCAGTAGATGGATACAAAAAAAATCCAAGTCACTGAACATCCCCTGGAGATGAGCGATCAAAGGCTGGGAAAGGTAGAGAGTGAACTGAATGCAGTAATACATAGGAAAATCCTGGAGGACAATCTTATTCAGTCTGCAAGAGAGCTACAACTTGGGAGAAGAGTTTTTTTCCAGCAAAACAATGACCCAAAGTATACAGCAAAAGTTACACAGAAATGTTTTAAAGACGACAAGGTGAATGTTCTGGAGTGGTCGAGTCCAGACCTCAATCCAAAAGAGAATTTGGGGCTGCCCTGGACTCCAAAAGGGCTGTTGTAAAGAAGAATTGAGTAAAACTGTAGTGTCCAGATGTGAAAGCCTGATAAAGACCGATCCAAACTAACTCAGTGATGTGATTACAGCCAAAGATGGATCTACTAAATACTGACTCGAAGGAGGTGAATATCTATGCAGTCACTTAATTAATCTTACACATTTTTATTCAACTTTGTAGAACTCTGTTTTCACTTTGATATTAAACATTCTTTGCAAAAAAGAACAGGGTGAATACTTTTAAAGGTACTGTTTTTGTACAATTTTGCCCGTGTTCTCTCTCTCTGTTAAAAATATAACAAAATATGTAGGGTTTATTTTTCCAAAGTTTCAGTACCATACAAATTATTTTTCAAAAAAACCTTCATCCATACAACATAAACTTGGAATTTACCATATATAGAGAATCAGAAACCTAACTTTTTTTGTAGTTGATTCAAATATTAAAAAAAATCGAACACTGTTTTCCAACAGAGAGTTTCCTACCTGCCCTTCGTCAACCGTAGCAGGAATTTCCAGTATGTGGGCCTGAGGTTCTGTACTTCCATCACAGCCTGTGGAACAGTCATGAGTCAGACATTATACCATGACTCCATAAAATATGGCAAAAATGTGTGAAACACATTTATGAGGGTGGATATGATTGTATCTGTTTGTGTTACATACTGCTTGAAAACAGATGGCAGTGGAGATGGCGTACAGGACTGTGTCTGCCTGGGGAAAGTAAGGGAACCGTCCAGCCTCGATGCCCTTGAAATACATCGTCTGCAAACAGACAGACAGATAAAAATGTGCTGTTATTCCTTGAATCTTCGCTACATGTAAGCTTTAAAAAAGTAAGACATGTCAAAACACACAAAACATTTTTCTGTTATTTTTATGATAAAAATGCTGCATTGTTGCAGTGAACTCTTTCTCAGATATTTTACATGCAAGTCTTGGTTATTTGAGAGTATGATTTCCACAGTTTATTCTTTGTTTGATCATTTGAACTTATGTCTTGTTTCTTGATAAGACATTGTTTTACCTCTACCAGCTTAGTGAAGAGATACATAGTTATCGTCGTGCTTTTGTAGAAGAACATTGAAGTGCCAGCGAGGAAGCCTTAAAAGATGGAGAGAGAACAAATAGTCATTCATCAAACTGAGTTAACCAGCTGTGACATAACAACATCATGAGCGGATATCAGTGTTCAGGATCTCTGTAGATAGTTCACACAACAATCCCATCTTACCAGCAATCAGTGCGTTGAGCTCATCATCAATGTTACGCACCCAGCGCAGCAAGCAGCTCATTCCCTAAGCGAAGTCAAACGGAGGAAACCTTAAAAACATACTCGCATGCCTCAAATATCACATTTCCTCAAATATTTCCAACAGGCTGCAAAGCAAGGAAAAAACTAGTAATTATTGTAGTTTAAATGGTGCATTTCTTGTCACAGCAGCCACCATGACAGGAAAGAAGTATAAATTGCACCTGGATACTTTCATGTTTTCTGCTGCCTACTGGTGATGAACCATGATTATTGCCATCAGCTGTCCAGCTTCATCCTCTCAACCTGACTCTCTGACCAATGCAGTGTGGCCCCACTAGACATTTCCAGGTTGCTGCTCAGCTCCACCCACCCCCACTGCCTACTTGTTGACTCCAAAGGGTGTGTTTACTAAGCAGCAACTACAGTTTTTGTTTCAGGGTTGAATTTTACTAAATAAGGGAGAAAATCTGTCAATAGTTATCGTCTTGGTTTGCATTCCCAAAGCATTCTAGGTTCACCCAGAAAGGTTACTTTTAACAGCTTTTCTTCTTTATGATGTGAAATTCATCCACAAAACAACAATGGTGGTTGACTGTTTAGTAAATACACCTTATGAAGCTTAGCTTAAGTTCAAGTGAAAGACTGCTTCATTTCCATTTATCCTTTCATTCATTAATAATCACTCATTCACATGTCTCCTACTCAGTTTTCTGCTCTGGTAATCAGCTGGTATGGGTGTCTACTCACTTAAGCTCTGAGTCAATCCCTTTAATCCAATTATCCCGCAGCTGTTGTATTTTAAAACCCGTTCTCCCTCCTCCTCAGTCAGTTCTTTCAGTGCGACCGCCGCAACCCTCCTCCACCCCAGCCACCTCCACTGCATCCCATTGGTGTCCAGGCTCAGCTCTTTCATGCCATCCTACATCCCTTCATCTCCACCTTCAAGCCATCTCATTGGTGTCCAGATCAAGCTCCTCCATGCATACTGCATCCCTTCATCTCCACCTTCAAGCCATCTCATTGGTGTCCAGGTCAAGCTCCTCCATGCATACTTCATCCCTTCATTCCAACTCCAAAGTCACATAAGTGTCTGGGTCAAGTTCCTCGGAAATCTGCACCTCAGATGTCTCTTACTCATATGCTACTCCTTCCATCACCCCCCACTAGTGTCTAGACTCCATAGGTGGGTCACTCTTCTCTTCATCTTTTGTTACTCTTTTGATTGCGAGCAGTTTTCGATCAGTGGCAAAATTAACATATTGTGTGTTTCAAAGACAAAGTAATAATGCTGTCTAAAAAGGGTATATACAGAAAATCTGACATGAAATTTAATACTTTTTAAGACCTTTTTCCAAGACCCTTTTCATATATTTTTAGACTACTGCATCTTCAGTAAATATATAAACTTAAAACAAAAAGTAATGCAATTTGTGTTTGGTACATTATTTCTTTGTTGTAATTAGCAAAATGTAAAAAAAAAAATCACTAAAGAAGACAGCAGGCAAAAAAAATAAATGTACTGCTGATTTATTCTAACAATCTGGCATATTATTTGGAAATATTTTCCCCTCCAAAATACCAGACAGAAGCAACGCAGATAAAAGGAAATATGACAGCTAGAAAAACTGAAAACCACAGAGATTTTGTGGAAAGTAACAGAGTAAAATGTACCTTGTAGATGCTGACAAAAGATCCTAGAAAGGCCCCGAGCTGGAAGTTTTCTTTGTTGTAGAAGAGTGAGGGGAGCCGTGAGGGTTTAGAGAACATCTGCCTGAACGCTGAGGGAACTTTAAGACAACACTGAATCAGGTAGCCAACACTGAACATCCTGACAAAACTCTGGAGAATGAAAACAATAAATATGTTGTTATTGTCTTATTTATCTTCTAATAATTCATAAAGGCATCATGACAAAGGCTTCTTACTTTGATACAGTAGGCAATGCAGTTTTCCTGGTAGTGTTTACAACATCTGTGTCTTGGACCCTTTTTGCATCTAGGTTATCACAAGAATAAAAAAGAAAAGTCAATACTGAACACTCTTTCAAAGTTCATCAGTGTCTGTTATAATGTGTTCATATTCTCACATTGATTCTAGCAGTTCTCTGGTGTAAGCTAACAGAGTTTTCCTTCTGGAGCTGAATCTCTCTGCTACCACTTGGGAGTCCTCACTCTGTACTGTACCCGCTCTCTCCAGAGGCCTTGTGCAGATGTGTTCTGCTGTGACAGGGTGACTTGGAAGCTCTTCTTTGCCAATGATGAACCTGTGACAGATCATGCACATGACTCCAGTTATCACAACCAAAACACTGTCAACACTGGTGGTGACAGTGACGACATGGAAAACTTACTTTAGTGCAGAAAATGCAAAGCCTTTGAGACCATCTTGACTCCTGCAGTGGAAAACACAACATTAAACTCAAGCTTAGGCTGTTTTTATATATTTGAAGACAGCTCTTTATAATATAATGGCCACTGTTTAACTTTTCAGTGTTTGAATATGTTTTATGTACTTCTCTGACCTGAAGAAGAACATATAAAGTGATGCAGTTATGCAGAACAACAGCACCTATAAGGGGCAGAGAGAGCATTAGAACAAGATGTCAAACTGCAACTTTGAACCATGTAGCTGTTTTCACTGGTAAGATATGTGGTGGAATACCATTAGGAGTTATTTGCAGGTTTTCTTCACAAGAAAGAAACCATCAGATTTCTATGCTATGTTCAAGAAATGGTTAAATCGTGTCAAGAAGATAAAAATAAGGTTGTTGCTATAACTGACATGATGGGGGAGCTCTTTCATTTGCATCCATAGTTATAATGATCTTCAAGAAGTTAACACCTCTGCACCAGTTGTGAGTAACTATACACTCATATGACACAAGGATCTGAAGCTGGTTTCACATATGAACTGTAAATTTCAAGACAATTTCAGGCAGTTAAATTCAGACATGACTAAACAACAGCTGATTAAACCATAACAAGGTGTCCCCTATAAAAGAAAGCTTAACCATCCTTGGATTAATGGGTGTTATAGGATTAAGCTCATTTGATTTCTAGTTGTGTTAAGCCTTCCTCCCATCTTACCTCTCCATGTTTGATGGGTGTGACGATACCTCGTGTCACTGCCATGCGGAACAAAGTCTCAATGGCCTGAAAAACGTTGCACAATGCCATCAAAACTGTGTGGCAAAAGCAGATTTATTTGTTGGTGTATAACTAAAGTTGTAAGCTTTAAATGAGCTGAGAAGTTCTTACAAGATTTGTCATGTATATCGTCAGCAGCCCTCTCCTGGTATGGGAAAGGGACAGAAACAGAAATAGTGCATTTTTTAAAAAAATAAGAAGAATTACATTTTGAAAGGCCAAGTCTGAAATTTGAGACATATTTACTGGGTCACAAACTGAATGTTAAACTTTTAAAAGCAGTATTAAAAGACTAAAGACAGAGAGCCTAGTAAATATTTAGAAAATAAGTAGGAATCTAACCTGCTCTTGCGCTCCAGGAGAATTGCAATATAAGATGCTGGCAGAGCCGATCCAAACCCAGCCGACCAGGAGTAAAATCCTCCCAACAGTCTCCTAAAGATAGAAATAAACAGTGTTATTTGACAGTTCTTTTTTTTATTTAAAAAAGAAGATCAGTAGAGTTGTTCTGATTTTAATCCATTTCCTTTTCCTACTCGAAAATTGTGACCATACCAACTGATACAACTAGTCATGTGTTACTTTTTCAGCTTCAATAAATCCTGCTCACAAAGACAACTGGTATGATATTCATAAACATGGTTATAAATCATAAACACATAAAACAGAAGATATTTTGTATAAACTTTGAAAATGTCTTGTGAGGGACCAGAGGCTCCACGTATTTTTAAGACCTCCAGGATACAAACAAACAAAAATCTTGATCTTATTCTCAACTATATGATACTTTTGTTAATCCTAGTTTGAACTACGCTGCTGGTGTATGGGGATTTCAGATTCTAAACAAAACGGAAGTGTTTGTTGTTTACTGAGTATTTATGAATTCACTCCTATCTTGGCTGCTGAAGGTGCATGAGTTAGATTCCTGGCTTGATAAATAGGAAATGTGACATATTTAGACTGTGGAATTATTTTATTCAATAAGAACAATTTCATGTGGAGTAGAGTGCAGAATTCTACATGGGCTGCAGGGCTTTGTTTTTGTTGAAGCTCAGTTACAATATATCTATAGAAATAATTTACCATGCAGTGGGAACACTTGTAGAAAAAAAGCTACTATCAAGATTGGAAGAGAAATAGTTAAATGATGTCCTGGTAAAACCAAAATAGCAAATATATGTTCAAATCAGCTCTAATCAGTAATTACAAAGCAGCAGTAACTAAAACTGCTAATCCCTCATCTAGGTCTACACTCCCTCTCACCCACTAGGCTCGGCCAGCAAATGGCACCTCCATCACTATAGGGCCCTAAGTCACTAACTCCACTCTTCTCCTCTGTTGTCCCTCAATGGTGAAAATGAATTACCCAACTTGATTCAATCCGCAGAGTCCCTTTCTACTTTCAAGAGATTGCTAAAGACCCAGCTCTTTAGAGAACACTATGCACTTAGCTAGACTTTTTTCTGTTGTCCCCAGTGGTAAGGGTAGGGTTAGTCTCCCAAATACTGTTGGCTAGCACTGTCCTGCTCTACTTCAGGGGGTTTTGTGTCCAGCTCTTTGTGAGTGACCCAGCACTTAGTACTTTAAAAACAAAAAAAATCTACACACAAGTGCATTGCCTTTTGCACTTGCAGCATCTGTGTCTGACTAGACTTGCAGCACTTCTTGGCACTTATTAATGTTGTTTCGTCCTGTCTAGATGCCTGCTTGTGTTGTACTTACTCTCAGATGTACATTACTTTGGACGAAAGTGTCTGCTTAATGACTGTTACATTGTAACATATTTAAGCAAACTTGGTAAGAGGTCAGAGATTTTTGGTTGCTCAGATAAGGACAAGAATTCTTCCACTGGCTCTTGAAGATTTAAACACACCAGAGGAGCAGAGACTATGTGAATTTTGAAGTCGAGAATGAATCTCTTTTATATTGTCCTTTCTGTGATGAGTTAAGATCACTTCTGATGAATGAAATGATTACTAATAATTGGAGCAATGATGATAGGATGCAATGTTTAAAAGCTGGACTCTTCTGAAGCAAAAAGCCTGGAAGAAACTTAATGATGGTTAATTTCATTAGTAGTATTCTACCAGGTCTCTACTTTTGGTTTCTGGCCTTTTTTCATTAATAACAGTGTCTTGCAAGCCTCTTTGGACTGGATATTTGCTTATGCATGATGCAATGACATCAATGATATCAATCTTCATTCGATTAACATTTACACCCATCTATATTTACTGTGCTTCTGAACCCTTTGTCTATAGAGTTGTTGTGGTGCAAATATAACTTAAAGGAAATTCTCTTTTGGTATGCAAGATCTGGGGCATCAGTAGTCTAGTGGTCATGTCCGCACATAACCAAAGCAAAACGCAACCAGACATCTGTCGTGCATCAAGTTAAGCTGTGCGGCCAAATTAGGAAGTTCAGATTTTTTCTTTTCTACAGTTGCTGCCACAGGGAACTTGTTTGGGTCAGCAAATTAGATGTGTTTTAGATAACCTGTCAAATGACAATGATAAATAATGCACAATGGAAACCAGTTACACATGCATGTGTTTATGATGATCAGTACACAACTGTTTTCATATGTGCCATGATATCAGAAAAGTCAGCAGTCTGCTGATTTCCAAATATATGTTTGAGTGAGATTGGTTGTACCTACTAACCTGAGAATACAGAAGAAAACAATGTAGAGACCTCCATTGGCGGTGAGGAAAGAGGTGGACCACAGGATCTCAGGGAGAAGCCTTTTTAAATAGTAATCCTTCTTTCTTCTCCTTAGAACAGCTGCTATCTGTACAGAAACAAATGAACACAGTCCAGAGGGCAGTCAAGTATTTGACATGTATTTGGTTGTCAAATCATTGCTACGTTTGTGTTGCAAATAGCATTTAACCATCCCTTTGGAGCTGATGGTTATTTGAACAATGTTAAAGTAAGGGGGACAAGGAAAATTACAAAGACGTGATAAATAACTGGTCAAACGGGTTAAAGTTTGCATAACTGGACTTATCAGATATGTTAAGTGGTTGTTAGTTAGCTCTTGTTACAGTTATTTTACTATCGATGTGCTTTGCTGTGTTTCTAAATGGCAACATCACACACGCAATGCTTCTCTTACTACGAACTTGAACTTAGACCCCTCGTATAAACTATCCAGCTAATCTTTAACTTTTCAACGTTTTTCCACAACTAGCTGTTAGTTAGCCCTACCTGGTTAGCTAGCTAACTTTAGCTTCGGAGTCTACAAGTGCAAAATACAGCCGGTCAAAACGGGCAAACTTACCAAATAGAGAGGGGCATATATTTTAAAGGACACCTCGAGAGCCCCCTTGGTTACATCCACAGCAGACCGCACGCAAGAAGGGTTCCAGGTGTGTCCTATCTCGTAGCAGTTGTGCGGTATCTTACTGAACGCAGCCATGTCTCTGCTCCACTGACAACCAACAGCAGGAGGCAGACGGGTACGCGCTGCCGTGCGCGTTCACTGTGAGGACAGCGCGTTCACGCATGGCAGTTGTGAACATACACACCGCTTGTAATAGTTTGATGAAAAGTAATTCGCTGTTTGTGTCCAGGGCAAGGTCCTGGATTTTGCACAAGTTGTTTTCCCTTTTAGTTTACATTTCAGTTTAGTTTTAATGAGCTTTTCAACTGGTTTCTTTGGTTGATTTAGTTTTTATAAACTCCCCAGGCTATGGTGTACATGTCAGTTAGTATAGTCGGGTCAAAGACTAAAACTAAGGGTATTTTGTCCCTAATTTTATTTTATTTTGTTAGTTTTTTATTTAATGAGGTTTTAGTTAGTTTTTTTTTTTTTTTTTTTTGTAAATTTTAATATTCTTTTAGTTTCCGTTCACTACAATGGTTTTTACAGTTCAGTTTTATAGTTTTAGTCAGCCATAATAATCTTGATCCAATGTTTATAATGATGTCCTCATACACTCAAGAATGTAACTGTCATTTGTCTGAAATAAGCTTTTTCACAGGCCTATTGTAATTTACTTCATCATAAGTAAGATAAATATAATGAGCTATTAGTCAATTCTAAAGTACAAACAACTCAAGCAAAACAAAAACACTGTACTATGAAAAATTATATAATATAGAAATGCAAAATATAGCACTTTCTGTAATCATCATCACATAGCTTCTGAGTCCAATTTGAGATCAGCGAGGCTGTTTTATTTCATTTCTCAACAGCTGTGCTGACAAAATCTCAAGAGATTAAATTGTTTAACAGTGTTGAAATGAGGTTTATGGATAGAATTTATCCGCTTTGGGCATCTGTAAATACAAAAGTTTTGGCCTTTAAGGTCATTTTTCTTCTCCTGCAGGCCTGTTAGTCCTCTCAAACACGGATCTTCCATTTTTCTATAAAGAAACAAATAGAAAAAAAAAGGCCATCACTGGGACAAAGCAGCCATAGGCTATAGAAAACAGTACCTGAATGAACAGATGAAAGAATTATGTTAAATGCAGACATTACAGGTTCAATTCTCTACATTATCACTTTGGATAAAGCTTCAACCAAATACACAAATCTGCCTAATTCCTCAACTAAATGCCTTAATCAGATTAGTCTTAATCTGACACAGGATTTTAACCGCACTGTTAAAACTTTGCAAGGCCTTGTTGGTACACAAGTTGAGGCATGTATAGGTGACCAAAGTGACTCTGTGAGTACTGGGAAGAAAATACTCTTATGTCACAGTAAAAAAACAACTCAAGGCATAGGTGATCTGTAAATCTTTATGTAGTACTCAGGTCAAATAATGGCATATAGGTCCATGACAGAATAGTCACACAGACTACTGAACCATTTTTGTTGCCTTGCTGATATAAGTAACACGTTACCCTGAAGACCCAGTGCTCATGCTGCTTTAAAAGCAGCACTGGGGCAGAGAATACTCTGAAAATGTAGATTTATGAGACATAGAAAGATGAACACACCCAACTATGTACAAGCAGAACTGAGTGTTGTTTGTTTGCCATCAGGGTCTTTTCCACCTGTCTAAGGTCACACCCATTGGTTCACCTAAATTAATCTCTGCTGTTGTAATGCTCAGAGTTGGTCAGCAGGTGTCAGCATAACCCACTGGTAAAATATGTCACAACAGTGCTGTGTTGGGTAAATGTGGAATGTGTTGGCTTGGAAAACTTCCGCTTTATGAAGAACAGGGTTTCCAGTATTGCTGCAACAGGGGAAATTCCTGAAATACATGACGCCATATTTTAATTGATTTCATATTATTCGACAGTTTAGGAAGGGAAGGTCATAGGCTAACAGCTTCCACATATAAATTATTATTATTACCTGACAAAGTAGTGTATTTCTGGTTTTAAATATTTTCACAAAGCTTTATTTATAGATCATTCATATTGAAAACCTTTATGGACTACAATTAAGAGCCGTGTGTCTCTTGTTTCAGATTAAACAGCTACATTTTTACCAAACAGGATCAACTTGAGACATTTCTACAGAAGCCCTAAGAGGACAATTGTATACTTTTTTTATTTTGTTTTACATGATATCAAGTAAATGTCAGTTGCTTCTTTGAGAAATCAACTCATTATCAGAGACAATAAGAGCTGATGACCTGTGATTATGTGATAAATATGAAGGTAAATTTGGAGAAACCAACAGAAATATACTCCTTATTACACTGCACACACTTTAAAGTCAATTCAAACACTTTTTTTAGACCCAAACAAAGAAAGCTTATACACTGTAGAGCATTTTTGCCTTTTAGATTTCAAACAGAGCTCAACAGCTTTAATGCACACAATGAAAATTTGTATGCAAAAATGCTACTTTAAATGCTGCCATTAACACTTTGAATTGTCAAGTTAATAAGCAACCCCCCCCCCCCCCCCCCCCAAAAAAATGGTTGAAAAATCATTAAATTCTAACCAGAAAGTAATTTTTTGTTTAAATATTCAGACATTTCTCGGTCAAGTGCCATCTAAACTTTACAACTTCTTAGTGGTTAGAAAGAATTTAAGACTTTTTATTGTCTTGGGCGATGTCAGGCAGCTCAATAAAACTGACCATTAAGACACTGAAAACAAAAAATAAAAAATGTTTTGTTTCTATTTTGTTTTCCAAAAAGGAAGCAACAAATGAAAAACTGTTTTTCAGTCACAGGTGATGTCAAATGTGTACTTTTTATACCTTAAATTTACTGCTATTATTTCATATCTAAAACTTAAATTTCTACATTTAAATTATTTTTTTTACACCATGGCACTTTCTAGGATGATTTAGTAGAACAGGACAGTTTATTTCCCTGTCAACTGATTTTTAATATTTTGAATGAGAAAACCAAAATCAAGAAACAGCCTTTTTCTGGACAACTATTAAAAAATAGGAAATTTCAATATTTATATATTAAATTGAGAATTAGAAAAACTGAAATAAAAAAAATTATTTTCCAAAAAAAAAAGTAAAGAATAAAACAGAGTGTTTTTCATCTTAATTTTATTACGGTAGAATAAATGACTGTCACTGTTGGAATTCTTTTTTTCACAACACCTGCACCATATATCACAAATGGGAAATAAAAGAATGTTACAGCCCCAGTGTTTCTTTCTTTGATCCTTCTTTTATATCTAAACATTAAAATGGTTGGATAAAAAACACACTTTTTTATTCAGAAACAAAAACAGAAAAATGGAAAATAAATAAAATAAAATCAATTAAATTTAAAAATGGAAAGCAGAAAATAAAAATATGACAAATAAAACCAGTTCTTTTTTCATTTTCAGTTTTTTGATTCTCAATTTGATTAAAAATTCCAGAAAGGACTGAGGGTACATTTTTATGTTTTGATGTCCTAAATTTAAACAGTTAGTCAGAAAAAGGTTGTTTCTTGATTTTGGTTGTGTCAAAATAAAACTCAGTTGACCGGAAACTAAGCTAAGTACTTCCGTTGACACTTTAACACAGAGGGTTCTGTACAAATTATTCCAGAAGGTGCTTTGGTGTTAATAAACGTCATTAAATATAGAAATTCAAGTTTAAGACATGTAATAACAACAACAGTTCAGTGTTTAAAAAGAATAGGCTACGTTTTATTTCGTCTGTTGCTAAAAAAAAAAAAAAAAGTCCATAAATAGAGTCACAAAATCATTATAGCCGCAAAACCTGCTGACACGCAAACCAGCTGACTAATAACATGCTGACTCATCACTTCCTGAAAATTGGCAGATAGGAATAATTGAGACGACCCCCTGGCGCTTGAGTGTGCATTTTTAGCATTATTAGATCAGTACCTTTAATTTCCCTAGAGCCATTTCCAATAACATCTTATCATAAACACAAGGAGGGCCCTGAGCGGTTATTATCCGTGATAGCACCGGGGGAGGCGGTCACTGCTCCGCTACTCTGAGTCTGAATAGACCAACTGTTTTCCTCCGCACAGTTTCATAAGTGCGCGCGCCGCTGACACACGCGCCTGTTTGCATGAAGAGTCCACGGAGGTTCCCACTTGTCGCTCCTGAACTGAAAAAACCCCACTCTGAAGTGAACTCTCCGCGAGCTGTGAGCAGAGGAGCGAGTGTGTGAACATGGCTCGGACTTTGGGGCTGTTTGTGAGCTGTTTGTTGTTTCTTCTCTCCTCCGGCGCGGAGGGGAAGCGCAGCAGGGAGAGAGTCTACTATGTGGGGATCATTGAGGACGAGTGGGATTATGCACCCAGTGGAAAAAACCTGCTGAACGGGGAGAACGTCGAAGATGATGAGTGAGTTGTGACACCTTTGATAATCATGTCTTTATAGGGTTTGTTGGGATAACTATGCTAAGTAAATGGAAGCACGCGGACTAAACCTGAAAGTTTCCCCTCAAGCAGGACCACGGTGGGTCATGTAGTCAGGGTGTGACAGTGTCTAGACCTCTGTGGGTACTGTTGTCTTTGGACTTTCACGGCTGTCTGGCATCAGATCCACAGGAAAGATGACAGTATGACTTAAAGTGAATGACTGTCTTCCTTTTTGAGATTAGAGGCTTCCTTTGCCAGTGTGTTACACTGACCAAAGACAGCTGCCTCTATAGAAACAGAGGAGTCAACCCAGGGCAATACTGTGATTTTACACCAATGTTTAGTAGCATAAGAATAAACTGAGTGATGTAAAAGAGAACAATGGACATGTCCAGGCCAGAAAGCATATCCTTCCAAAATTGTGACCCGGTGTTATGGCCCACTGTTTTCATCTGTGAGGCACAGCTGGACTTTCAAAGCATTGTTAACCAAAACAAAGACTGTGGCTGTCTTTGCAAACATGGTGTCTTTGATGGGCTTAAGATAACATTATCTACTAAAATGAATTAATTAAAACCTTTATTTGTTTTGTATGGATATCAAGGTATCCCTCATTTCCAGTGCAAAGAATCCCTAACAGATTCAGTCTGATAAGTGTTCAAGTAGTGACAAGTAAAGAAGGATTGCAAAGCGATTATAAAAATGAATGTGAAGATACAATACAGTCAGTACATTTGTCATAAAGCCCACAGCCCACCATCACCGTCATGATCATAGGATGTTAGGTTTCCTCTTATGGTGTGTGCTGTGATTGGGCCACAGTTCATCTCTTCTCTTCTCGGACAGCTGAGTAACTTTAAAATGCAACACAACTTCTGCATCCTTACGTAATGTTGAAATCCCCTGACCTAACTTGACCTTGACCTAAACTCAGCAAAAAATGGATAAACATTCAAACAATATTCATTTTACTTAAGACCAGACAATTAAGCAAGCACTGAACATTTATCTTCTCTAGAGATCATAACATATTTCAGTTTGATGCCCAGAATGGTCGCTCAGCAATCAGGCCTCATTGAAATATAGACATTAGTAAATTGATACCAAAACAATGACTGTTTTAGAGTAGTGTTATGGAGATGTATGACATTTTAATAAAATACATAAAGTTGTTTTTCTCACACTCTTTTTTACTCATCAGTGAGTAAAATCAGGTGTAGTCTCTTATGCACACTGTAAAAAATGTCATTTTAAAGTTAAAGTAAAAAATTTTGGAACAACTTGAAAACGACTTCAAGCTGGAACAAACATTTGAATTATGGTCATTCAACTCAAGTGAACACGTTTAAAGAAGGTAATGGGAGTCGCAACTCGTTAACTTCAGTTAAATAAACTTCTTTCAATTGCTTGTTACAACGTAAAGCGATTTTTGGAAGTTTTTCCTCCATTCTCTCTTTTTTTTTTTTTTTTTTTACATTGCAAACTTTAGACCAGTGGTTCCCAACCTGTGGTCTGGGCACCCCTGGGGGAGGCGCCAAGGAACTCTTGGGATGTGCGGGACCCTGTCTTCACATATGCTTTTTAAATCATGATTAGAAACATAATTTATGATGGCATATCTTTAACAACAAAAAGATTTTAAAAGAAAAAGAATCTGTTCATCTCAAAGCCAAAAAGTCAAAATTTGGGGGGTGCAAAAAAACCTCAAAAATTTAAAGTTTATAAAACCGTAAAATTACAGTGTAATGTCAAAATTTCACAAGAAACTGAAAGAAAAACAGTGGTAGGATTCTTAACTTTTGAACTTAATAATCTCAAAGATTTAAAGTTTTGATTCATGAACATTTGCAACATTTAAAGTCAAAAGTGTATTTATTTTTTACTTGTAAAGTAACAACTGTTTTAAATTGAGTTTTTATTGAAAATTAACAGCACCTCTTTGTTATTTTTTTCCAGTTGCCCTAATACACCATCGTAACGGGCAGTTTATACCTAGATCTTTTGTCATTAACAAGTGTGTGTCGGCCTGTTATGTTGGGATTTTGTCAAAGAAAGCAATTAAAACGGATGTGCACTTTATCCAAGTGGGTCCTGGGGGCTTGACTTTTCTTAGATATGAATAGGGGAGGCCGAAGAAAACAAAGTTGGGAACCACTGCTCTACTGTAAGGTTATTCTGTACATCAGTTAATCTTTGTTTGTATAGAACCAATCAATACACAAAGTTATCTCAAGAAACTTTACAAAGAGGGCAGGTCTAGACCATACTCCCTGTTATGGTCTATTATAATAGACCAGCATTAATCATTAATATTATAATAACAAATATACACTATTATAATAAAGGCCAGCGATAATTTATTAATAAAAATAGCAGTGAAGAAGTATTGCTCTTGGATTCAGTGAATCTGTCTGTATGTCCGGCTCATACACGGGGCAAACATCACAGCATACTTGATTATGTGGTGTTTGAGTTCATTCATTAAGAAACAAATAGCATACAGATGTCTTTATTTACACACACGTTAACCTTTATTTTAGTGATATATCCTATCACACAACAACAGCAGAGATGGATTGCGCTGTGACAGATGTCTGTGCTATCCCCAACGCGCCTGATCGGTTTTCTAACAGCAAGAAAACTCATCTTAACCTATACTTAAACTTTGTAGCTTTTTTTTCTTACCTTGGCTAGATGCACTTGAGTAAAAATGAGACTTTGAACTATAACCATAGTTGGTATAACTATTTGAATAATTCTTGTGTAGTAACGTTGCTTCAGTCCTGTTTCAAGGGATCACTGACACAGATCTAGCATAATGACGCTAATCTCGTCAATCAGGCTTTTGAAAAAGCCCTTTTTTCCCGTCTTCCAGTAGAGCTGTCAGTGAGGCCCATTTGTGCATTTACCAAAAAACTCCCTGTCCATCTTTTTGCTTGGGTATACAGTGTAGTACAACTGTGTAAACAACAGCTCCAGTAACAGGCCCACAGAAACCTGTAATAACAATAATTACAAGTCTAATTGTTAGAGAGGTGCAATTTTTTCAGCTATGTACATCTATAATTAAAGTCAAATAATCTGACAGAGGGACCCGAGCCTTTTGATGAACCTTACAAAGTGAGCAACAGTGATGCCACCTTCTTTTCTATGCGCTACTTTCTATATCAGCATTGATTCTTCTGTGATTTGATTATTGATTTATTATATACAGCTTTATGGCCGGTGACAACCAAACAGTGTGTGTCTTGCCTAAAAAGTCAAATGAACTCTTGTCTTTATTATGTCTCTGCACCTTTAAGTTAGACTTAGCAAATCAACTATTTGTATTTGTCACCCTTTTTTTCCTTCTTCTGACTCATTTTTTTCATCCTGCCTTTTATTTTTGCAACATAAATTTCCCATTCAGTTTACAAAATTGTAGTTCTTTGTGTTAAAAGCTACATGTGCACCCAGACAGGGAGGAAACTTCATATCATTATGCAATCCTGCCTTGTATAATGTGACAGTACCCTGACCTTGACCTGAAGAAATGTCCAACAAAAACAGGATTAACAGCTGTCTCTTCCTCTCCCACCTCCACACTCCTCTCCCTCTGTGTTTCAGGCATGCGTCTGTATTCCTGGAAAGAGGACCTCAGCGTATCGGCCGGGTGTACAAGAAGGCCATGTTCCGACAGTACACCGATGCTACCTACAGTCACCTGGCTCCTCGGCCAGCCTCGCTGGGCTTCCTGGGGCCTGTCCTGCGAGCTGAGGTTGACGACGTCATTGTGGTCCACCTGAAGAACTTTGCAAGCAGGAACTACTCTATGCATCCCCATGGAGTTTTCTATGAGAAGAATGCAGAGGGTAAATATAAGCTATATCATGCAGGAGGGAGTTCTGTTGTTCTTAGTACTGTCACTGCTGGGATTCAGTTGAGACATCAGGCCTCTAACCTCTAAAAGCAGATGGGTTTGCCAGACTCAAGTCTGTCATCAGGGAAATCCACTGTGCAGAGCTCCAGTCTAAAAAGTTTTCGCCGATCTGCGCGGATTTCGCAGACCTGAAAACGGTTCAGACCAGTCAGTTTCATTTGAGGAAAACTAGGCGGTAGTTACCAGCAGGGTTTAGTTGAACTGGAAGCTGATAGCAATGGCTGCCACCAGTGGAGCGGTTAGCTCGAATGTAGCTATAGTGTAGCGGCAGTTTCATCAGAACTGGACCACATTTCTTAATGAAGAAAAGAGCAAAGAACAGCACTGCTTGGGCATGTTGTATTATAAGCTAAAGGCATGTATTGGGAGTTTTCTCAGATTCAGGATATAAGCAAAGAGAGCCCAAGTCAGAGATGTCTTTATCATACGTTTATTTGAAAGTTATTCTTGCAAGAAAAGAAGTCTCACAACAACAATGTCAAAAGACAGCTGAAGGGAGAGTTCTGCTAGGCGCGGGGTGAAGTTGCTTTTTATAGATAACAACAAAGATAAAAACTGTATAATTCAATAAAGAGTGATCATTGGATAAAAAAATATCTGCTGAGTACAAACATGGTATTTCATAGGTTGACTGACTGACATCTGCATGTGTGTCCTCAGTGATTACACAAATAGATCAAGATACTTTCAAAGGTTGTTTTTTCTTGTCTGAGATCTCACACCCTAGAAGTTCTGTGTCTGCAGAACATCATGTTTACAACAAATGACCATGACTAGAAATACATTTTCCACTACAGGCGTCTGGCTGAAGACCTCAAAGGATGGGCATTTTGGGCTCATCTGTTGTAGACCTATACAATGGGACAACCCCAACCATGGGGCAGGAAGTAATGTACTAACCCTTGTTGGGTTTTTCCTTAGTTCCTGGTGTGCTGTTATTCATTTTACCCCCCTCTTTACCCCTACCATATCCTTTAGGGTTCGGGTGCCTAACCCTAACCCTTTTTGGGGTTTTCTTAGTTTGTGGTGTGTTAAATTTAAATTTATCTGTATAATAAGCAATATCATACAAGAAGGAGTGATGTTGTCCTGAGTAACAGCACTGCAGTGGTTTGGCTGAAGATAACTATAGTACTGCTACATCCATTCAACATCTAGTCCTCAAGTATGATCATGCTTTTATACAATGGTTCTATGATTAATACACTAAAGAAAAGATTTAAAAAACAATAGATTATATTATGAAGCTCCACCAGTTCAACAAGTTCTACATCTCTATTGAAACGGACCTGTTGCCAAGCAGCCAAGGAATCTCCAGGATTGGCCTGCATTTACCAGACAAAGGTTCTTTGTTTTATGTAAATGTATTGGTTGGTTTTGACTCTCTTCAGAATACCTGGCATAGGTGGAGTGATACATTGGGAAAAGTTTCATTAGTGTTGCCTTACTCAGCAATTATCAAATGCTTTTTGTCCAATCAGAATACACGACTCAAGTCAGCTGTTGTGTTAGGGCAGTGATACTCAACCCTGCTCAACTAAAGAGAGAAATTGTTGAAAAAAAACTTTGCAAGAGCCATGATCCAGAGCTGGGGTCGTGAATCCAATATATATATATATATATATATTTATATATTTAAATGTATATATAATCATCACAAAAATCCACTTCAAATTATTGTAATACAACAAAAGTACAAAGTCAGGTTGTGTCCCTTTTTCTCAATAATCAGTGATACTTATTTTGCATGGTCTTTCTTGCACACACATCTAATGGAAATATACAGACAAAAAAAGAAGGATAGCAAATTTGACATTTACTGTATGAGTGAGGGAAACAACTTGATTGATGGGACGTGCAATGGATCCCTTCTTTGGTCAAAATATCCTTTTTCAAGGTTTTGTGGGGGGATTATTGTTCCAAGTTCAGGAGTAATGAATCAAACAGCCAGCCTTCTTGTCCAGATCTAGTGCATCCATGACTTTTGTGTCCTTGAAAAACTAATTTTCCATCTTATCAAGATATTCTTGGACTCAAAGTTTCGCCATTCCTCAGAAAATAAGGACACGCTGACCTAGAGCTGTAACAATACCAGAATTTTAAACTGAGATATGATACTGGTGAAATACAAATTACTTCTTTAACATTAATCTAAAAGCACCAGATATTGGTAATTTTTTTTTTCAATCAACACAAGTTTCTACATTTTACAAATATGTTAGTGTTTCATTACCAAAATCTTTGGCCTATCTAGATGGTGCTGTCTATTTCTGTCATAGAAGAAGTTTTTACAACCTTAGTTTGGCCACACAGATCTAATCTAGCATAGTGAGACAGTGTATTGATATTCAGAAAGCTTATTCAGCCAACATGATGGTGTTTTTTACTCCGTCTTTTCCGCACAAACACTGTGGCTTTGTCTGCTGCTTTATGAAAGTACGGTCCCTTGATATTTTGTCTCCTTTGCTTCGGTGCCAGACCGTCCCAGATACAGACTAATAAAGTCCATTTATGCAGGTGTACAAAGCAGAGAAGTAAAACTGCACATTTTCAACCCCTTTGTCAGACATCCCCTCTGAGTACTGGGAACTTTGCAGTTCTTTGTTACACAACAAGCCCCCTTCCCCTCTTATCCCCGAAAGCATCCTGCCTCAGGTTTCCGAGTGACTTACGGGAACTGAAACTGAAACTAAATTCTCTTCTGCTGAAGTAATTCCTCTTAAAATAGATGATGTATGTCTGTCTTTGGGTCAAACAAAATACGTAAAGGCATTTGAATGGTTGTTAATAAACAGCACTGCACAGGAAGGGAGGGAGAGAGGAAGTGGTGCCAACACATCAAGAAAAAAAAAGGTCAAATCAGACAATTTTTCTGTCATGTGGTAAGAGCAAGCTAGTGCAGAGGTCAGAGAATTATATTGAGGTCATTTAAGTGTTTATAGATCATACACAGTTGCACACGTGGAGGCTGACAGCTCAACAGAGATAAGAGCTATACTGAAAAAGGCTATGACCTAGATCAGTGAAACCTCCGTGTGAGAATGGGCTTATTAAAATGTGTGGAGGTGGTGTGCTTCATGTCACAACTTTATAAAACAAGTTTTGATCAATTTATACAAGAAAGGTCACAGAACTTGAAAATAAAGGGGGAACGGGGGGGGGGTTACTTCCATGAAGTAACATTAAGCTTTGATTGAGTTCAAAGTTATATTTATGATGTTTAGAAGTCAAACAGGTGCATCTTAAAACATTGGAAAATTGAGAAAAAGTTCATTTATTTCTGTGATTTAATTCATGAAGTGAAACTTCACTACATCCTAGATACGTCTCACACATATTAAAATGGCTTGCAGCTCATAAAAAAAAATCCACTATCTTAAGATGTTAGAAGATTGTGTAAAAGTCCAATTTGCAAAGGTTTCCTGATCCTCAGTTCTCTCACTTTGGGTCAGTACACACAACTGCAACCATACTGATTTGACTATTGTCTACAAGAAGGGTAAGCCACAGAAGGTCACTACTGATATGAGGCAGGCTGTTCTCAGAGGCTGTATCAAAGCAGATTCATGCAAAGTTGACTGGAAGGGAAAAGTGTGGTTAAAAAAAAGGTGCAAAGCAATAGGGATGGGCTCAGCCTTCAGAGGACTGTAGCACAAACTGCAGATTCAAGAACTTTGGGGAGCTTCACAAAGAGTGGACTGAGCCCAACAGCTCTTTAAACTGCAATGGGGATCACAGCATGAATGTCTTGTATTCGTCTTCCAGGGGCTCTCTATCCAGATGGGACATCAAACATGTTGAAGAAGGACGACTCTGTTCCACCAGGAGGCAGCTACACCTACCGCTGGGAGGTTAGACCAGAATTTGCCCCCACAGATGATGATGCCAACTGCCTGACCTGGGTCTACCACTCTCATGTGGACGCGCCCATGGACATCGCCTCAGGGCTTATCGGAGCTCTGCTCACCTGCAAGAAAGGTATGTAGATAACCTGTTATGTATGATTTGTATTCCGACTCAAGATTTATTCCCTATAGTTTAAGAGGAGACTCTGCTATTTTTACCTCAAAGATACACAGGAAAGGTTATTTTGTGAAAACTGTTGCCTTACCGCCACTATTACCAAATCATGGATAAATTTTGGTCCGGTTTCAGGATGACTCCTACAGCAGCAAGTCTTAATTTCAGAGTCTGTAATAACCTTCTCGCTTACAATTCTTTTAAGTCTTCTGGCCTGGTTATACTGGACCATGGAATGGTTTTGAATTTTTAACAGGTCTTCCTTATTTCATCTGCCTGCTGCAAAAAAAGAAAAGGAAAAGTGTTCATTTAGATCATTTTTTGCGGTTTATTTTTTAAAAGCCATGAATCGCCTGCCCCCCTAAAGCAGACCTCCTGAGCTCTCACACAACCTCCAGGCCTCAGGGATCATCTGATGTGGGCCTCCTGGCATTCCCTTCTCCAGTCTTAAACTTAAAGATGTTTTGGAGTCCAAGCCCCACTTCTGTGGATCAGTCCTCTTTCCTATATAGGTCATCACCGTTTTATATGCCAGTATTTTGTCTTTCTAGGCTTCATGCATGTTGTAATTGTGTTTTCTCCCCTCTCTCTACCTGTTATTATGTTCTATCTGCTAAATGCTATTAGGTGAAGTGTTACACACTGACAACACCTTTAAACTCTCAGTCATCACACAGCTAAACTGATGAAAAAGACCACAATAAATGTTCAACTCTCTAAAATATAATGATGAGTTCAGCGGTGCATATTGCATCATAGTGTGACAAATTTTGATACATTATATCATGTCTAATTTTGTAGTATTGTTATATCATATACTAATTGTATCATATCGTATCATATGGTAACATGTCGTGTTGTATCATATGCATTGTGTTGTTTCATGTTGTGTTTTATTGTATCATATTTTACCATGTTGTGTCATTTCATATCATATTGTATTGTATCATATGAAATCATACTGTCTTATGATGTCATATTGTTTCGCGTCATATTCTTATATTATATCACGTTGTATCGTATCAGCTGACATCATCAGCTGTTTTTGATGACAATAGGCAGACTCAAACAGCCTTGGAAGCGGCAGCTTCCATATTGAAATCGCGGTCTCAACCGAACTTTGGATCGGCAGGCAAGAGCCCACCCACTAAACTCGACTTCCTGTCAGCTAGCTAGCTTACATTCTGGTTGACAGATAGGTAGCGTCAGCCTGCTGAGCTGTCAATCAAATGAGACGCACCAATCAGTGCACAGTGAGGTTTTTCCTAAAAATAATCGAAACGATTGTGGTACAAAAAAATGTACCCCACATACAGTGTGAGGGCATGAAGACATTAGCTGATGAGATGCATTTGTTTTTTTGTTTTTTTTTTTTTACCAGGCTGTAAACCAGTTTATTTCTAGTGTAAAAAACGTCCTTTTAACATGTGCTGTGTGCAGAGCTTCTGGTGTTCCTGCAGCCAGCCTCAGGTGGACACTTGCGGTATTGCAATTTTTGGCACTGCCGCGTTGCCTTAATTTTTCTGGACCAGTTGTCGCTTGATCTTATCGTGTTGAATCCTATTGTGTTGTATCATATTGTATGAAATCTAATCATATTGTATCATATTGTATTGTATCGTTTTGCATGGTATCTTATTGTATTGTATTGTATTCTTCTAAACCTTGCATGAAATATTGTTTCATATCTTGCGTAACCTGGCATTTGGCTAATTTTGATAGTGATCTTAGTTTGAGTGTCTGCCCTTGGATAGCTGGTGTATTACTTCATATAGACTGTGCTGCTATGTTGCATTAGAAAAACAAATCTCTCTTTTATCAGCCAGGCACAGGAAATGGAGTTTGATATTATTCACATTCCATCTTTTACCCCCTGGTAGAAGTATCAGGGTCCTACAGAGCTGAACAACTTAAAACATTTGTTTAGCATGTGTCTGTTAAGATTCTCCACCATAGTCAATGAAGTTTGATGAAACTGGGGATGTTAAAAACATCAACATGTTGCTATTGGGGGGTTTGTTTATGTTTGTGCAAATTGCATGGTTGTATTAATGCAGTCCTGTACCAAAGGATTTGGAGGGTTTTAAAGAATCCCTCTTACAGTGAAAGGTCAAACATTAAAATCTTTTTAAATCTTAAATAAATGTTCCCCCCTTTTAAATAACCATAGACTATAATTCTTAAACTAATCCTACATAATAAAACTGAAGCCCTAATCTTGTTAATCTTCTATAAGAATATGTTAAGAGCTTGTGTGTGGGAAGCCATGTATACAGTGCAGCTGCACGTAATTTTAAGTTCAACATATTGTTTAAAAATTAGGTGAGAAGCTACAAACAAGTCCACTTTTTTGGGGGAAAAGACCCCCCCCCCCCACCACCACCACCCCCCTCCCTTCTGCTAGGCTGGCTACAGACCTGTGTTCAGGTTTTTCTATGCTGAAAGCTTGATTATTAGCCTGTGCAGAAGCTCATGAAAAATACCATAACATAATTTCCAAAGGGAACAAGAAAATCTAGTTTTCACAAAAGCCAAGCTTTAAGTACTTCATTACAACAAGTGGAACTGCAACAACAAGTGCATGAGAAAAACAGTATGAGAGAATAATAAAGATTCATGCCAAATTTGAACCAATCCTCATTTAAATGTGATCAACACTAATTCAGGCATATGTTTAAATTTAAGACAGACTGTTCTTTTATTAGTGCTTGTCCACATGAATATTTATCCCTTTAACCTCCTTTCTGTATGTTTGTCCATGTTTTGCCTTTCTTTCTGGATGCAGGGATCTTAAAGGAGACTAACGATCAGTCAAAACCAGGTACTGCTGTGGATTCAGCCAGAAATGATGTGGACCAGGATGTCTTCCTGATGTTCTCTGTGGTGGATGAAAACCTGAGTTGGTATCTGGAGGAAAACATTCTTCAGAAGTGCAGCAACCCAAGTGGACTGGATCAAGAAGACCCAGACTTTAAGGAGTCAAACCTGATGCATGGTGAGGGTTAAGTCTGCCGATATACAACCTCAGAACCCATCAGTATAATAATAGGCTCTCAGTAGGCCAGTGTATATATGTATATGCACAATATAAACACTACATGGATAAAAGTATTCCAGACCATTACACTAACAGGGATGCTAATGCCATTGAGATCAAGTACATGTAGTTTAATGTGGACTTGGTCCCCCTTTTGCAGCTTTGACAGCCTCCACTCTTCTTGGAAGGCTTACCGTAAGATTTTGGAGTGTTTCTGGGGAATTTGTGCCCATTCATTCTGTAGAGCATTTATGAGGTCAGGCATTTATGTTGGACAAAAAGGCCTGACTCGAAATCTCCATTTCAGCTCATCCCAAAACAAAAACTGTTCATAGAGAGAACAGAGATCATAGATAGTGTGACTGCAAACATGTCAGGTCAAAAGGTTCACAAGGATATGATGTATTGTAACTTTAACAGGGGGTGAAGCCTTCTCAAACCCTGATGAAGGGAGTAACAACTGTCAGATAACTTAAACAGTATGTCAAAGGAGTCCTTAATGCTAACATATCCTCTGTGTTCTTTCCTCTAACCTCTGTCTGCATTGTCCTCTGTGTGACAGCTATAAACGGCTACTTGTTTGGTAACCTGCCTGGGATCGAGCTGTGCCAGCACCGTGCAGTGGCCTGGCATTTGTTTGGCATGGGGAACGAGGTGGACATTCATTCTGCCTTCTTCCATGGGAACACTCTCCTGGACCGCGGCCACCGCACTGACGTCCTCAGCTTGTTCCCCGCCACGTTCGCCACGGCCAAGATGGTCCCGAAAGCTGAGGGAAAATGGCTGCTGGCGTGCCAGGTTAATGACCACCTGCAGGGTAGGGCACCTGACCTTTACTGGTTGTACAGAGTTTCTGACAAGGAGGAATGCATTTTTTGTGAGGTGTACCCTTTATTCTGTCAAGGAGTGATGTTTGAAGGGCTTGTTTGGCTCTCAACATGTCAGGTCTTGTATTTTGTAGTGGTTCAAAGTCCAGTTAGCATAGATAGTTACATAACTAATGTTAACACTTTCTTTCAAATTAGTATATGTAAATGCATACTCAAAAACTTGTTTCTCAATGAATATGAAGGAGATATCTTAACTATTATAAATCAATATTTGGTGGTTATTTTTAGGTTGCTTGTCCTTTCTTTCTCAGGGAGTTGACTCTTGTACTTGAAGGAAAGATACAGCAGTAAAAGTGCTGACTAACCCTTGAATATTTATTATTTTATTGACCGTTAAATCTGACCTTTTAGACTTCACACCCTGTTTTTTAACAAACAGGATGTCATTAAACTTTGCTTATGTCATTTAAGGTCTGTGTGTATTTTCTCCTTTCCAGCTGGGATGCAGGCCTTTTATGAAGTGAAGTCATGCGACAGTGAGGCCAACTCCACACAGACGGGTGGTGGTGTTGTGAGGGATTACTACCTGGCAGCAGAGAAAGTTCTGTGGAACTACGCCCCCTCAGGGAAAGATCTGATCAATGATGTATCACTTACTGAGAAAGACAGGTGGGCGGACACTTCGTCAGATATTACATGACAAACTACTGCCTCCATCAGGTGTAACTGTGAGGATGGCTGCAACATCCAGCTGGTGTTGAAAAATGGTGTCATGGAATGGATTGGAAATACCTTAATGCTCAAATTTAGCCAATAAGACATTTTTATTTCTGTATATAATTGTTGCCTTACAAGTATTAATCATGACTTCAAAGCACCTTTGAGGAGGTTTAAGCTGATTATGAAACTGAAGCCTCTTTATGGCCTAAAAAATGACAAGACTATCCAAAATTTATAATTTCTATGAAGTTGAAAATAATGTTTTGGAAGCTGAAAGCAAGAAGAATGACATCACGCTGCTCTGACAGATTACATCACACTACAGATTCACAATGAGCAATACATTTGACTGTTGAAATTAGAGGTTGACAGACATTGATTACTCAAGACCAATACTGATAGCAATTGTTCGTAGTCCATGTGACCAATAACTGATATAAGGAACTAAAGATGTTCCCATACAATTTTTTTTCCTGATACCGATTCTGGTAACAGAGCGTTCAGTATTGGCTGATACCGAGTGCGGACTGTGCTGTGGAAAACTGGCACATTATTTTAGCCCTACAGTGGACCGAGAACATGGCTCAACAAATAGAATGGTAATTTACAGCCTCTCTGTGACTCACCCAAAGAGTAGAAGGTTTTTAAAAAAAAATCATAACAGCTGTTTCAGTTTTTGAGTAGACAGTACTCAATCACTCTAAGTATTTTTTGTCAAAGTATTCAAATTATTTCACAATCCTCCCTTAATCTGCAGATTTTTTGTCAGAGTCCCTTTGGCACCATGAGTGAAGTTACTGACTCAGTTAGAGAAGCCCCGCCTGTGGGTCTAACTTAGGCTTTTAAGGAAGATGTACTGAACTCTGAGGAAGTGCACTTTCTTGATTTAATGCACCTTTCAGTCTTTCAAAAAAAAAAAAAAACGAACAGTTGAAGGTTGTTGAAAACATCTGAAAAGCTTTTTCAGCTCTATTTTTCTTAATAGATAGCAAAAAAAAGTTTTAAGTAAACAGTACTCAATCATTTTAAGTTTTTTTGACAATCATCCTTTTATCTGCAGAGTTTTCCCATAATGCCTTAGGCATCAGACACTTTTGCACCATTAGTGAAGTTACTTACTCAATTAGAGAAGTCCCACCTGTGGGGAGCTACCATGATACAGCATGGGTGGTAGACTGAACATGACAGAGGAGGACTTCCTGTTTCAGTGTGCACCTTTCAGTTATTGTCACTTACAGTCACTTAAGTTGAGCTATCTTGAGTGGCTTAAATGCACAAGAATAAAGTATGTGGTAGAAATAAAATTGCAGAGGACGAAGAAATTGTAGCTTTAAGGGAAATACTTTAACATGTTGTTCTGAGTGTAATTTAAAAATAATTATAAAGTGTGGGAAAGCTTCCACAATGTAGTTTAACTTAAAAGTAAAGTTAGCCTAACATAAATGTAAGACTAAAATTGACTTGATATGACTAAATTAAGAGGTAAGGTACCTGCTACTAAACACATACCATTTTTTCAGCTACTTCAATTTTCACGTTATCTGTTGCCTCTAATGTTTGAATTTTATTATCTTTTATTAACTTATCATTATAGCAGATTACTCAAAAAAGGCATTTCCACTATTTTAAAACTTTGATGTAATCAGCTTCAACAAAAACTTTAAGTGTTTTCAACTTGTTTAGTTTTACAGTGTGGTGTGATGATGGAACAGCCTACCATTGGTTGACAGCCTCTCACAAAACATTCTGGGAAAACAATATGGCCGTTAGCGCTTGAGCTAGTGGCAACAAAGAATTGATAAAAAATGTGGATTAACTTTTTCTGCTGAGTCTATCAAACATTAAAACAAAGATTGTTTTTCATTGCTGATTAACCCCCAAAAAGCAGATTTATATCATTTTTAAGCTGTGCCATGTCTTGCATAACAGTGAGTGGTTTGTGCTTCGGCAAGGGCGATGTGATTCTCATCACCTGGACAAATTAAATACCAAAATCAAATTTAACTCCAGCCCACTTTTTTCCCTTTTGATGACATATAACATCCAAATACAAAACTAAAAAAAATGACCTAGTTTTACATGTTGAGATCCTGAGTAGCTGTACCATCACATGCCTTTTAAGGTTTAAAAAAAACTCTGAATGAAGTTTTCTGTGTTTGTGTGGGCAGACCTCTGGACACAGCTGTTTACATAGCAGCACCTCGTTCCTGTGGTGAGCTAGTAGAGTAGACGTGTGGATAGTGATGCTGTGACTCAGTTGTTATTGTGTCTTTGTTTTTGTTGCCTGGCCTGACAGAGTGAAGCTGAACAGACTGAGCGGCTATTTGCTGTGTTTACTTTTCTGTAGTAAGAAATGACACTGGACTGTTTGAGCTAGGTCACAGACTGTTGTCCTTCTCTACCTACAGTGTCTTGTTCCTCATATTTTTACCTTTTCTTTCAGTGCATCAGAGGTATTTTTCAGCAAAGAAGGTGGAAGGATCGGAGGTGTGTACCACAAAGTGATTTACAAGGAATACACAGACAACACCTTTACCACAACAAAAACCCAGGATTTACACCTGGGAATCTTAGGTATGAAAAATGAATCTCACACTCCCTCTTTTTGTGTCTGACTGAGTTCTTAGATTTCCCCTTGTGTCTGGTCACAATGGTCTCTTGTGTTTATCTAGGTCCTGTTCTGAGGGCCGAGGAGGGAGACACTCTCAGAGTGACATTCATGAATTCAGCTGATAGGAACTTCAGCATCCAGCCTCACGGCCTGCACTATGACAAACGCTTCCAGGGGAGCAGCTATGAGGACGGTGAGGAGGCAGAGACAGATGCCAAAGAACCAAAAGCGTACATATAAAAGGACCAGCTTCAGTGATGGGAGATTCAACAAAACCCATTATTTATTTATTTATTTACTTTTAAGTCAGCTAAACATGTCAGAAAAGAATGTGTTATAATTTTCCGTTTCTAAACAGTAAAAAGTTGCAATGAGATTAATCTCAGGATTTCTGTAGTTAATTGCAATTAATTTCACTCTTTATATTGGATTCTAAAATTCCACTATTTTGCATTTTAAACTGTTCTTTTGTTTTTTTCTGCTGTCTTAAGCAAAGAGAAGTTGACTTCCTGTTTAGATACAGACTTGCTTTTACAGTTAGATTGAAGTTTATGATATGACATCAGTGGAAAAAAGGAATTTGTTATGGATTGAAAAGAAAATAAGAGAATGGTAGCGTAATAAGTGTTTGGTAATACGAGATGTAGATGACTTTAAACGTGCCCACTGAGCTGTCTGTGAGTTTTCAAACTAAAATGAGTAATTAAGGAAACCATATCTGATGATCAGATGACTGATAGCTTGAAGGAAGTGATTTTTTTTTGTTGTTGTGTTTTTATGTGCTGTTTTGTAGGTGTGAATAAACCAGGCTCCCACGTAGTTCCAGGGCAGAACTTCACTTACATCTGGCAGGTGTTGGAGGGTCCATCTTCATCTGATTCTCCCTGTATCCCCTACCTGTACTACTCTGCCACTTATCCTGCCGAAGACACCAACTCAGGGTTAGTGGGACCTCTGCTCGTGTGTAAGAAAGGAACTCTAGGGGAGAACGGCACCCAGGTACTGCTTCTTTGTCCGTCCACACACATCCACACCAACAAAATATACACAGACATACACACATAAATACTACCGTACAAGGGAAAGCAGAGAGTTCTTGCATTTTTTGGAAGATCTGACCACTAGATAGCCCTTTTCCCAGGCACAGAATTCTCGGAAATTTCTTTAAATGTTCAGAGTGAGATGCAAGTGTAAATACAAAGCATACTTTTGTAAAAACTGCAAAGATCAGGAAGAACTGCAGGAGATTTTAAGCGAGCAGGCTGGTGATGCCATTATATCATGCAACTGGTTTGCTACAAGTTTGATCTTAATGCAGTCAGGGGCCTTTTTCCCCCTATGCTTGCCAGTATGTTATTTTGCTTTCTTTCCCTGATACCTAAGGTTGTGCGTGAAGGGTTTGAAGGGGAAAGCTTTCTGAGCTACGTTCACATGAGGGGCGGGGGCTAACCTTGCAAAGCAGATGGATTTGCCAGACTTCATGTCTGTCATCAGGTAAATCCATCTTGACCTTGGTAGCTATGGGCGGGGTTTAGGTATAACAGCCGTTTGCAGTTGCTGCCTCCAGTGTGGTGGTTAGCTCAGGTGTAGCTATGGAATAGCAGCAGTGACAGTGACAGTGTTTCTGCAGGAAAGCGGTTATTCAATCGGAACTTGCATTTCTTTTATGAGAACAAGAGCAAAGACAGAACATTCCTCCAATCACCTTCCAAGAATTTTTTTAAAAGTTTACTTTCCCAAACGTTTTCTGTTGGAGCTTTCCCGGATGAATGTGAAATACAGCTATGCAGTAGATATGAAACAGTGTAGCATGTCAGGTTAGAGGGGGCGTGAAGGTCTGTAAAACATGGTCAGTGATCTACTAAACACATCAACCATCTCTTATATTAATAAGATAATGTGTGTGGATACAATATCAGCTCCACTCAAGTTGCTAACGGCAGATGTGATCTGAAACTTATAATTTTTTTTGCCACTCTGATTTCTTCACAGAAAGACGTTGATAAAGAATTCTTCCTCCTCTTTTCTGTCATGGATGAAAACTCCAGCTGGTATTTAGAGGAGAATATCAAGACTTTTCATGGAAACCCAGATCACCCGGACTTTGAAGAGAGCAATTTGATGCATGGTAATCAGTCTGTCATTTCTTAATTTTTCTTGTTGGATTAATAAATTATTACACTGCTCCTATCAGAGCCTTTATTTGTTGAACATTTTGTTATTTATTTAAAGTCTGTCCCTTTCTTTGCAGCTGTAAATGGCCGGATGTACGGGAACCTTCCTGGCCTAGAGATGTGTGCCGGGGACAGAGTCCAGTGGTACACGTTTGGCCTGGGCACTGAGGTGGACATCCACGGGGTTTATTTCGAAGGCAACACCTTCAAGAAGCAGAGCACCACACGGGACACCGTCAGCCTGTTCCCTCACACCACTGCAGCCGTCTCCATGCAGCCAAACATCCCCGGTCAGTTTCACTCACACAGAAAGGCATCCATGATCAAGGTTCACTCTTTAACAGTGTCCTCCGATGACCTCTCCAAACAAGCGCTACTCCCAGCATGAAATAACAGGAAACATCCATAAGGGCATGACAAACAGGAAATGTCTAAACTATCTGCAGCATTCATCTTGTTTATTCTTCAGAGATTAATTTGAGCAGTATTAAAGGGCATTTCCACAATAAATCACATTAGAGGTGATTTTTTTTTTTGTGGAAGGTTTGAAGTTGTTAAAACATAATTGTGATCTGTGATGATGTAGGTTTAGCTTTAGATGTAAAATAACCTTTTACATTATCAGTAATGAAGTTATCTTAGCCAAATGAGTCAAAAGACAAATGTTTTATTGCATAGCAGAAGGTGTGACTGATACAGCACTTGTCTTTGTTTAAGAGGAATTTTCCTTTTAAAATTGGCAGCCAAAACTTCAATACAAACACAGTTTGAAGTATACATGCGTCACTAAGCTATTGTATGGTTATTCATACACTACAAAAGTTAAACACAGGCTAATAAGGTCAACAGAATCATAGTAGAACAGAGGTGAGGAGTTTAGGTGCTTAGAGAAATCTGAAACAATCCCCCTCACATATTTAATTCCATGTAGAAGTTGTGTCTGGTATGTTTTTTTACGTATCTTTCATGGACTAAAGGATTTTTTTATTGCTTTCTCATTGAGATATTTGGGTTGAAGTACAATGTTTTTCTTTAAATTAGAAAAATAACCGATAATATCATTTCAAGCATGTGGTATCAAAAAAAACCATATCAAAGGCCTTTGCATGGTCAGTTTTTTCATAGGCATTTTTAGCATGTTAAAAAGAAAAACAATCTCATGTTGTTCTTATCATGTTGGCACACTGGTGCTGAAACTTTATTTCGTCATGTTTTCAGAACAGGTTTGATTTTTTTTTTTTTTATATCAATCCAAGTGATTTCAACAAGTGACTTATAAGAGCAGCGCCTATTGCTCCCTTCTCTCTTTCTCTCCCTGGCACTATGACTTCACTTTAAACACTGTAGTTTGCCCATGTATTATGTGGATATCAACCATGAGACTGAATCAAAAGTTCCTCTTCAACTTGGTACAGTTCTCTTGCGTACGAGCTGGTGTTATATGAAGATCTCTGTCAGGATGGATGAATCCAGTGTGATTTTAAGGAGTGATAAAGCCACAGGCTCATCTTTCCTGCTATTTTCATCTCAGTACAAAACAATTTGCCACATTCTATGAATTTTTACAGTTAATAAAAATAAACTGCAACAGATTCAGGGTGCAAGGTTGAGAGTGTGACAGGGTTTTTTTTGGGGGGGGGGGGGTTGGATCATGGATTTGAAAAAAACACATCTGAATATAAACAGGCTGAGGGTGCAAAATCTCCTTAGTGTAGTTTCGAAGTAAGGAGGCGTATAAGAGCCACTCCGAAAATAATTATAAAGAGAATCTGATCATTTTCAAGAAAAACTCAGATTTGAGATTTCAAAGTCTCCAATTTATGCAAATAGGAAACCGATTTTTTAAATTTGTTTAGCCATTAATTTGTGAGAAAAAGGACATTTTGGAGTTCAAACAGACAGATTGATATGAATCATACTTTGCTCGGACTGACTAATAAGTAAATATTTGTGATGTTAGCCCAGAATATGACTTTTTTTAAAGATATATTTTTGGGCTTTTTATGCCTTCATTTAGAGAGGAGAAAAGTGGATGGAGTCGGAAACAGAGATGAGAGTTCTTTATTTTTTAGAGTTGCCCTAATATGCAGTCATTAAACAGTCATTGTGTGGTGCTGTACCATGGAACCAGACTGCAATTAAAAATAATGTCTGTTTACAACTTAAAGTAGCAAATAAGATCATCAGCATTAAGATAAATTATTCCAATTATTATAATTATAGATGTCTGAAACCACCCTAGCAGGACAGTTGTTAAAGTGATTAACTGCACACAACAGCCAAAAGATTCTTCATGACTGATATATTTCACTGTTGAATGAAAAAACAGCATTATTTTGTATTAAAAAAGAAAAATATGACATACACATGTGTAGGACCAATGGCAAATGAAATGAGAGGCATCACTTTATCAAAAGGGGGTTAAAAATCAACACAGAAACAAAAAGTTTCCTAAAGGAGCTTTAAATTCTTTTGTTTTAATGTCAAAGTCAAAGCTTAAGTCGAGAGAAACCCGCCAAGACTACAAGTGTGATGCTGAAACCACCAAACATCACATGTGTGTCTGTTTCAGAACCTTAATCTTCTCCTTAATCTTATCAGGTTTGTTTGAAGTGAGCTGCAGAGTAACAGACCACTTCTCAGCCGGCATGAGGCAGCTGTACAGAGTAGACCAGTGCCCTCAGCGCCAGGTAAAGACCACGCACACACAGCCAACCAGGACAGTCCACTATTTCATCAGCGCTGAAGAGATTGAGTGGGACTACTCCCCTGAGCGACACTGGGAGCTGGAGAAACACCACACCACATCAGAGGACAGGTGGGTGACGAACATAATTACAGGATGATGTGTTTCACCGATGCAGCCAGAGCGTGTGATTAGTGGGAAAAGTTATTACTGTTTGTTTATGGAAGCAAATTGCTACATGTCTCCCAGCCCAGGCAGTATATTTGTGGAGAAAGGGAAAAACAGAATTGGCTCACGCTATAAAAAGGTGATGTACAAAGAATACACCGATGACACCTTCAGAGTGCAGAAGAAACGGCAGCTGAGCCAGCAGCACCTGGGGATTATTGGTAAGACTGGAAGCACTCTCTGCTGTTTTTACACCAGGATAAGAATGACTATTCATGTGTTTTTTTGTTTTCTCTGTAGGCCCCATAATTAAAGCAGAGGTAGGAGAGCAGATCAGGATTACATTTAGGAACAAAGCGAGCCGGCCGTACTCAATCAGTGCACATGGAGTTAAAGCAAGTGGTGAACACATTCCTGTTGATCCAGGTGAGAACTAAATATGTTCCTCACGCAAGAAGATGCTTTCTTTTCAGCAGTGTTTTGATTTAAATTGGTTTAATAATCTCTTTTCTTCAGGCTACATGATCGAGTTGACGTGGGATGTTCCTGAAAGCTCTGGTCCAGGAGTCTCTGATCCAAACTGCATCTCTTACGCCTACTACTCCAACGTTAACTTTATCAGGGTACATCATCAAAATCACAACCATGACTTTTCTTTGTGCAAGATGTTTCAAAATGAAACTGAAAGCTGTTCTCAGCAGAAAAAATTGCTTTTGCTCTTCTCCCACCTTGGCATGAGTTTGTTCCATTAGCTCACTTCAGTAATTTATTTATTAATTTAGATTTATTTAACCAGGAAAACCTCATTAAGATCAATAATCTTATTTGTAAGAGTGCCCTGGCCAAGATGGTTAACAGCACAATCACACTTACACACATAGAAAATAAAAACTAATACAAAACACAAATTAGTCAAATCCAGATCACAGAGCAGCAAGTCATTAGTCAAAACATCTACAGCCTGCTGGTCTTCCTCTAACACCTTCAGCGTACTTTAAAGAAGATTTAAAGGGACCAGCTCACCCAGGCACAGATTTTCCTAGTAGATTCCAGGCTGCAGGAGCAGCATACCTGAAACTGCTTTTACCTTTTCAAGGCAGTCTTTGGACACAGATAGCAAAAGTAAGTCTTGTGACTGAGTCACTGTAGCTTCCGGTACTTACGGTATGTGAGAAAAGTCCACCAAGTATGATGAAACATGGTTAAGTATAGCCTTATAAATAAGGACATGCCAATGATTTTATCTGCATGAGCCTCGATAATACAGAGTACAATGATTAGTTAAGGACTTAGGGTTGATAATGAACCTCAGTGCTCTGTGGTAAACAGTATCCAAAGATACAAGGAAATTAAGAAGATGCATGCGTATTTCAATCAGGGGAGACCAGTGACTGATTTAAAGATAACATTTTATTTTACATGTCGGATATTGAATAATATTTATTAACAAAGATGTGATATTGAATTATTGTCAGAGTCTCTTTGGTGCTTGAAGTCCACAAGGATATAGCGTGATTGAAGGGTGTCTGCCCTGAGCAGCGGAAAGATCTATCCCCCCGTGGAGTCCAGACACTGGTGGTGGTGATGGCTGAAGAAGTCATCTTAGTCCATATGAACGTTGATGGACTTGTAGACTTGGCGATGATGGGGAGGTGGAGGGTCGCTCAGAACCACGCCATGAATGAACTGATGGAGGAGAAAGCCATATTTTAAAGGGGCAGCAATGATTTGATAGGCTTACAATGAGGAAGTGGAGCAGTGCTATTGGATAGGTGTTACCAGGTGATGTGAACAGCTGATTATGATGTGACAGAGAGCAGAAGGAGGGAGTGCATGAAATAGTGCAGGCATGAACCACTAAACCCGCATGGAGAATATGGTCTTCCTGACTGAACTTATGTTAAGCTTCATATACTGTAGATGACGCATGCATATTTGCATATAGTCCTATAAACCATAATGGTTACTGTGGTAAGTGCACTCAGGTTCTTCTTCTTCTTCTTTTGAATTTCCAGCAAACTAGACGTACACTCATGGGCAGCACATGCCCGCTTTCTATCAAATGTTTTGGTGCTCTGATTGGTCCTCAATGAGTGAGACAGACAGGAGGTTCATCCAGTCACCCTCCAAGATTTTTTATTAAGGTTGCGTTCTCCCAAAACACAGACTATGGGCATTTATTTTTTGTCTTTTTATATATTTATTAAATCATTTTTTATTATAGGGCAAGGTACCCAACCGCTCCTCCTAGGAACCCCTTCTTCTGGTATCAAAGACTAGCTGAACCCCATCCAGACTCAAAAAACAAAATAATTCACATCAGTTTGTGTAATGGAAAAGTTACTCCAGTGCTTCTTTGGTGGAATGGGAATTTTTTGGAAAAAATCTTCTGTGGTTTGCCCAGATGTTTACAAGCTGCTTGTTTAACTATACAAAACTTGCGCAATCACATAAACCACCCATCCAGTCCTTTCTGAGTTCCTTCACCCTCTACCAATGCACTAAAAAGGCCCTGAATCATACAGTGTCAACTTTTGGCCATGTAGCTCAGAGCCAGATAAAGATGTATGTTAAAAGCGATAAATAAAATCTTTAAATTAGTTCTATATCCATCAGGGAGCCAAAGAAAGAGGCTGTGACTGAGCCAGCAGTCAGGAGGAGCACATAATTCACTGTTGCATGTAAAGGATTGTATAAACTTGCATGTTTAGGCCTGTGAAGGAGTCTTAAAATGTTGTTTACGTGCAGGATCTATACAGCGGTCTTCTGGGGCCTCTGGTGGTCTGCAGGCCCGGCACTCTACAGCGTGGTGTGGGGTCTGACAGGCAGAGGACTGACGTGGAGAAAGAGTTTGCTCTGCTCTTTATGGTGCATGATGAAAACCAGTCCTGGTACTTGGAGGACAACATCAGGACGTACCTTGGGGTTGACCCCGGGACCTTCGAGCCTGACGAAGACTTCGAGGAGAGTAACCTGATGCACGGTGAGAGATTAGGAGTAAGGTTTACAGTTAAACTGTCTTGTACCAGATTGAATTTTAGCTGGAGTTTAGGATTTTTGTGAGAAAAAGTGCGATCATACCAGCAGTAGAAGCATCTGGATGGGATTAAAAATGATGAAAGGAAACATTAGAATTATTTTTATTAGGTTTATGCACACATGCAAGGAGTTTTAACTGGTTTTACAAAGCTTTAATGCACAGAAATAGTAATATACATATCAGCTTATTGTATATAAAGACCAAATAGCACGTCTCCTCCTCATTTTATTCCATAAAAGCGACGCCAAAATAACTCCTGTACCCCCAGCACATGTTTAGACAAAGTGCTGGTCATTTAGAGAGTTTTGCATAATATGCTGTTGTGGTTCTTATGTTTTTGATGGATAAACAAAACCAGGTCCATATATTCCAGATTCTTTTTTCAGTTTGAGGCAGACAGTTATTATTATAGATACTTTGAAGACTGAAACCATGTTTGAGAAACACTTTATTTTGTCATGTATTTTAATTGTTAAGCTTGATCCATGTCCCATCTGTTACAATTGATGAGGAGAAGCTTGCAACCTTTACTGCAACCAGCCAATAGGGGGAGCGCCAACTGGTGTGACTTGAAAGGTTAATGCCATTTTTCAAGTTTAGCTTTCTTTTTATGCAGTAACAGCTTGACCCATCTTTACTCTACTCTTTCTTTTTTTTTTCTTTTCTTTTTTTTTTTCCATGCCTGGTACTTTTTTTTATATCACCTATGGCAAAGTTTCAAGTTAGCTGATACTATAAAGAGTGTCACTATTGAGAATTTTATCACTAGGAGCATCACGAGTGGGATGTCCACAAGGGAATCAGGCAAAAACCTTGTGTCTCCATTTTTCATGTTTTTTTTTTTTTTTTTTGGAAATCAGTGCTGTTGGTCACGCTTTACATCTGTCAGTAGGTTTAACAAATTTAAATAGTGTCAAAACAGATGCTGACTATGACCTTTTAGTGTTAAATTATTGTATACACTATATTGCCAAAAGTATTGGCTCACCTGCCTTGACTTGCATATAAACTGAACTGATATATGGCTTGGATGCAGCTGCTCAGCCATGGAAACCCATTTCCATGAAGCTCTCTACGCACTGTTCTTGAGGTATTCTGAAGGCCACATGAAGTTTGGAGGTCTGTAGCGATTGACTCTGCAGAAAGTTGGCGACTTCTGCGCACTATGCGCCTCAGCATCCGCTGACCCCACTCTGTTATTTTACGTGTCCTACCACTTCGTGGCTGAGTTGCTGTTGTCCCCAGTCGCTTCCACTTTGTTATAATACTACTGACAGTTGACTGTGGAATATTTAGGAGCGAGGAAATTTCACGACAGGATTGTTGCACAGGTGGCATCCTATCACAGTACCATGCTGGAATCCACTGAGCTCCTGAGAGTGACCCATTCTTTCACAAATGTTTATAGAAACAGTCTGCATGCCTAGGTGCTTGACTTTATATACCCGTGGCCATGGAAGTGATTGGAACACCTGATGTCAATTATTTGGATGGGTGAGTGAATACTTTTGGCAATATAGTGTATATTATATATGTTTTGGGGTATTTCTCATTTCCTGTGAAGTGCTGAATTGCAGATAGGAGGTTTTTGCCTGTCACAAGTGGTATCTCATTTGTCAATACATTTCCATGCATGAATGTCTCTTCTGCAGGAATCAACGGGAGGTTGTACGGTAACCTGCAAGGACTGGTCATGACTCAGGGCGAGAAGGTTGACTGGTATCTGCTTGGCATGGGCAACGAGGTGGACATGCACACTGTTCATTTCCATGCTGAGACTTTTACCTACAAGGTATGCAATTTAAACCATATCACAATGAGTTCCTGTTTTTTAAGCAGTACCAGGGGAGTTTTTCTTAGGTTTTATCAGATGGTGCTGCATCCTCCAGAGAATTTTCCTTCCCTCTATATCCACAGGATGTACAGTAGAATTGTTGTTTTTGGACTGCATCAAATATGGTGACCTTGGCATGAAAACCTCTCACACAGGAAGTTTCTCCTCACAGGTCTTTAACAAGAGTTTATTTCCCTGTCTTTGTTCCCCTCTGATGTACTTGTTGTGCTCTGTATGCGTTCGTGTGGGTGTAAGACGGACCTCATGCACCGTGCAGATGTCTTCGACCTCTTCCCCGGGACTTTCCAGACCGTGGAGATGGTGGCGGGGAACCCAGGAACGTGGTTGCTCCACTGTCATGTGACCGACCACATCCACGCAGGCATGGAGACCACTTTCACCATCAAAGGTATGTGTGAGTGCTGGAGTATGTTAATGTGTTAATGACAAGTACATTCATTAATTCATTAATTGAAATATGACTTCTCTAATATATTCTTTTTATTTGTTGTTCAATTACAGAAAAATCCACAGGTAGGTCCTCTTTGAATGATCCCTGATCTGTGTTATAATTAGGATTCTCACACATGTACACAGACATACTATGTAGACATTTTGCAGACATGCCACTATTATGGCATCATTCACTACAGTGGAGGACAGAAGTGCCATTGTTGTCATTAGGTTACTGTGCATCTTATGCCCTATTCGCACTGGACTATTATTACTTTGGGACCTCTAGTAATTTGTAATAATAGAGCAGGACGTCAGTGTTTTTTTTGTGCATACTTGCCACACTTAAATGTTTCAAATCATCAAACACGTTTTAATATTAGGCAAAGATAACTCAAGTAAATATGAAATGCAGTTTATAAATTAGGATTTCATTTATTAAGGGGAAAAAAGCCATCCAGACCTACCTGACCCTATGTGGAAAGTAATTGCCCCTCCTTATTAAATCATGGATTAACTGTGATTAACCACATTGTTGAGTTCAATTTCAGTAGACCAGATTACTGCCACACCTGTTGAATCCCAAAAAATCCTTTAAGTGAAGTAGGCTTGGAGATCTCACAACACATCATGCTGCAATCAAAAGAAAATCAACAACGGATGAGAAATAAAGTCATCTATCAGTCTGGAAGGGGTTGCAAACACAATTGCTTTGGGATCCTAGCGAACCACGGTGAGAGCCATTATCCACAAATGGGGAAAACTTGTGACAGTGGTGAACCTTCCCAATTACTCAAAGAGTGCAAAATTAACACTGGACTTCAGCCTTAAATACGATTGAGATGCTGTGGCATGACCTTAAATGGGCCGCTTATCTTTAAAACCCTCCAGTGTGGCTGATTTAAAACAACTCTTCAAAGAAGAGTGGGCCAAAATTCCTCCACAGCAATGTGATGGACTCATTTCCAATTATCACAAAGACAAAAATGGAACTTGTTTCTTAAACGCAGCAGCATAAGTCAACAAACTGAATCCATAATCAATAGGTCAAACATGAAGAAGCTTTATTGATCATCTCACATGGCCTGGTCATGGTCACAGTAAACCTTTCACTGCTCTGTCTGGTTCAACACAGGTCTGAAGTTGGACAGTGGTTATCAGGATAGCTGCGTTTGCTGTTGGGTCATTAATGAGGAATGTGTTGTGGAAAGTTATCTTTACTTGGTCAGTTTGTATTGAAGATGGAACAAAATATCATTTGGGTCAGGCTGTTCTTAGGAGCTGCAACACTTGAAAGTTGCTGCACAGTCGATACATCCTTCACGATGTAAACACTGACAAAGTTTTACCCAAATTCCATAGAAAATTTAGTTCTAGGCAAAGATGTAACCCCAGTGCTCCAGACTGATAAAGCAAAGGCACAAACAAGGCTGTGACACAGGTTGTTAAATCACCATGTAAGATATGTCACGCTCATGTCCACCCTTTTATTTCTGATGCTCTTTTCCCTCCAGGTGCAGCAGCAGGAACTGAGGGCTGCATAAAGACTGTGCTGCTCTCCCTGGCTCTCTGTCTTCTGGCCGTAGCTGGACTGCACTAAAGAAGGGACTCTGACACTGAGCTAAACCAGTGGTTATCAATGCACTTCAGATATCCAGGGATAAAATCACTGCTGCTTGGAGGTTGTTTTTGTATATATCATGCAAAGTTGAGGCAAGACAAAGTATAAACAAAATTACAATCTTATGTAAAGTTCAGAGTTGTTTTATTTTATTAGAAAGTAAATCATTTTATATTTGTGACTTGTTTCTGAGTTGCCTTATTGGCATGTTGCACTGTTTAATATTTTTCACTGCTTTTGCAAAAAACAGCTTTACCAAATATTTGATCACAGCAATGAATGTGCAATAAAGACATTTATTCCACATTTGAATGGTTAAAGTGATGTCATATTTCTCAACTGCAGTCTCAAGAATCACCACAAGGGGGCGTTAAGTCAATTTGATAAACAAGCAGCACATAAAACAGTCCACAGGTTAACTTGCTTTGTCAAATCAATCACACTTTATCAAACTTCCTACTGGATCTGGATGCTTTTGTGTAAATGTGGGGAAAATTATTGGTTATTTTTTGGAACTTAATTAGATTTTTGGGAGTAAATTTGCTTCAAGATTTTCAAACATTTCATGGAAATTTAAGGGAATTTGGATGTTTGGGGGAATTTTACTTCATTTACATTAAATGAATTTATAAATTCGGGGTAATCTGATTAGACATATTAAGAGGGATTTGCTTTAAAAATTGGGAGAACTCCCATGAAAATTTTCTGGAATTTACATGGAAGTGTTTGAGAAATGCTTATTTGAATATTTATGGTTATGATGACGTTTGAATGAAAATTTTGGAGAAAGTGAGGAAATTTAGTTACTTTTTGAGATACTTTGAAAATATGTTTAAGACTTTTGCTAAAATTTGGGGTAATTTCTTTGACATTTTAGGGAATATGGATTTTGGAAAGGAAAATGTCAGAAATGTAGAACTTTCAGTGACTGACCCCATGTCTTACTGACTGAAGACCCCCAACAACTGACCAACTGGTCAACACAACCAAATCACACGCTTTAAAACCTCTCATGTGTTTTATTTTTTATCAGAAACCAGACCCTCAGGAGATTTGTGGACATCATATTTCGTCAAAACTAATTTTTTGTTCAAAGACAAGGCTAAGATTTAAAACTCGTCAGGTCCTACTGATCTGAAATCAGTGGAAGAAATTAAAAATACATTCAAAACAAAAGCAGAAGTTCCATTTTTTTGTAGCCCCTGACCCCATTTTTAATTATCAGTTGCCTGCATGAATATATTGTTTGACTGCTTTTGTATGAGGTTAATTTTGAATGGATTTGAGCAGAAACAGCATAAAAACGCAAAAATGTGATAAATGATAATGTAAACATCATATTTTCAGGTAGATTTTAGTAGCCTGTTTTGAGAGTCTTACTATGGTAGAGTATGTTGAGGTCGCTGATCTGATCAATGTTTTGATAAGAAAATGTGAAGGGAATAAAACACAATCAAGTATATGAAGTAGCCTAGTGTTTGGAGAATGGAAATCCTCTTCCTGATAGCCCCACAATCACTAACCAGTGATTGATTGGTGAAATGCCCCATCAAGAAGTCTGGGCTATAAACAGACAGATTAGGAGATGCCTTCGTTTTAATGTCAAATGCCGTTGTTTTTAGCCTTTTATCCATTGTATTGATCACAGTAACAGCCCAAATTACCACATCATTGTTTATGTAGATGGTATCACTGTTGGTCACTCAGTGATCGATTAGCATAATGATCACAGTTTCTGAGTAGTGATGGGAGTGGGTAAACTGTAACCGGAAAAAGTCCCTGGTTTCGAATAATGACTAAAGTCTTACTTTACAATATTTTAATAACACGTAAAGAAAACGGATTAGCAGGCTTTTAAAATGAGAGTAGCTACATGTTGAATTGTTAGCTTGAGGCGCGGGGGGGGGGGGTTACCGTTACACCAAATGTGTCATCATGTGCAATATCTTGTAGGGTAATTGCAAAAGTCATGGCGAACGGTCGTCGAATTTTTGGTTGACACAGGTTTAAGTCTTATCTTAACGTCCAATATGCTACTTCAAGCCATTTTTCAAAGTCATTCATTCATTGGGCACGTAGTTATATTTTTAACGTCAAATCTTTAAAAAATGCGGTAAGGATTTCAAATGTGACCGTGTTAACTGACGACTTTCAGTTGAATGCGTTTGGCAGCAAAACCGTTGCATACACTCGGTATATGTCGTAACGAGCACTTTTTGTTCTTATTAAATATATAACAAATGAGTGCGTTATTAAATAATGATTAAATAAGGGATGAGCTCTCATAAAGTCACGTTCTGTTTGCATTATTTTAGTAACTACGTCAACCAGTGACGCAATGATGCATGTCTCCAGTAAACACGGTTACTCATTAAATCGTTACACCGGTCATCGCACAGACGTCCTGATAAAAAGCCTGTTTGCCTTTTTTTCTGTTAATATATGTCATCGCGAATTTAAGATCACGCGAATGAATAGTCGAGTCACTCGGGTTTACGGCTGGTATTTAAGGTATATATCAAATTTTGGCTTTGTTAGAAATTAGCCAACTTTGCCAGCAAAAAACACAACAAGGCAGACAACACAAGCTTACTGATCGGTAAACAGCTAATTTAGGCAATAGTTGAAACAATTCCGGCTTCACTGTGCCTTCTGCTGGTAGACTATTGATTTAGACAATAACACATCCTTATCTGCACAAGTCAATCATGTTTTCCAACGAGACTATATAGACTGGTTAATTCCATTCTGCCAGGTCATTTGACCGTGTTCTGACCCCCCATACCACAATCAGTTTTTATAAAACCTGAATTTATTTTATCAAAATCAAAATGTATTTATTTAAATTGAATCTACAAAGTGCAGGTTGCAAAATGTCAAAGGAGCTAGCTTTATTTAAATTATTGCCCTGGGTGCTGAGATGCAGTGGTCATACTGTTATCAGTCGATAGGGGGCGCCTTGCGAGGACAGAGTATATATACCTGGCTGCTTTCACACAACTTCTCACTGATCTGATCCAGAGGACAACAAGGATTGAAGCTGGATGGTGCTGCTGACAATCTGGGAAGGTGAGGATTATTACCATTAGACTCAACTGAATTTAATTCTAGTTCACTTCAAGACTGTTAAAGGAGAATCTGTTTCCTTTTCTATCAATTAGGACCACATTGATGCAAAATCTAGACTGCTCACTTGTTTGTTTCCATGGGATGTCCATGTAACTCTGCAACAACTTTTAATGAACAAACAGATTGTGTGTGGGTGTATGTGCAGTGTTGTGTTCGTGTGTATATGTCTGTTAGAGAGAGTGAGGCTGACTGCGTGAGCAGATTTGTTTATTGTTTGTCTGGCATCTCCTTTTTTGTTTTGGATGCAGCACAGTAATTGCAGAGGAAAGTCTCGGTTGGATGAGTCTGAGAGGGCTTGAGAGGGGGGGTGGGAGGGAGGCCTATTTTGTCTCTCCTGAGTCCAGTTTGGACCAGTTAGCCATTTTCAGTGAACAGCAGAACCTCTGTGACGGATGCTTCTTGGTTATTAGTGCCTGTAATGTGATGTAAGATCTTTGTCCCAGGCAGCAGAGTGATGTAATGATCTTTGCACCAGCAGGACTGTTAATAATTCTCCATCTGTTGCTTCTATTAGTTATTTAGCTCCCATTTGTGTCTAATAAAAGTGGGATTTGGGGGTTTGGTGCAACCACAGCATGTGTGAAAACCAGAGGTATCATATTTAGTGTAATTTATCTTTTACTCAGTTCAAAGTTAAATGTTTTATCTTGTGATCGTCCTGCTGTTACATCACTGATAGCCTAACTGTAAAACCTCCCCTTCCTCTCTCACCCTTGTCTCCACAGATAAGTGACCAGTGATTGTTCATCCTGAGCGTCAGTCAGGGAGCCTCTCTCTGCTTCCAGCTTGCTCTGTTCCCTTCTCTCTGGTTTCTCTCCACTTTATTTCTCTCCTTCCACCATGGCTCCAACCCTGGCCACAGCATTTGCCCGGCGCTGGTGGATGGCAGTGACTGCCATCATTGAGAATCTGCTCTTCTCAGCCGTGCTTCTGGGATGGGGATCACTCCTTATCATGCTGAAGTCAGAGGGCTTCTACTCATACCTCTGCAACGAGGAAGGTGGGTCACAACCTGTTTTCTGTGCACATAATAAGATAATTGCAAGTTAAGTCACATTCATCATCTGACACAATTAACACAACCACTTAAAATCACTGCATCGCATATAAAAAGTTTTCAGGATGTTTTTCCTTTTGTCCTGCAAAGTTTGATTAAAATTATGTAATATCAGTGCCCTTCTGTCTCTTCCATAGTCCAGGAAGAATAAATGTTCAGGGTTTATTAGAGGCTTTTATGGACTTGGGAGATAAAACCAGCACAGTTAGGTTGGTAATGAGGTTCAAAGTTGAAGAGTCAAAATGCTCCAGTTTTACTCTCAACAGGGCAGCAGACTGATCAAAAATAGAAGAAACAATCTGAAGAAACATCAACCTCTTTCAACAGTTTGACTAAAGTAGAATAACCTCACACAGTAAGCTGTGTCAGTTCACACAGAAGAGAGCAAGCATAGGGGACGGGTGAGGAATCAGGCCAGGTCATACTTTGGACCTCAGCTGACACTGCCTTTACTGTAGAGGCCCCACTTATCAAAGGGCACTAAGCTGGAGGCCTGAAACAGTAGCTGTCTGCAAGGAAGCTTTACAGTGCTGCCCAGTTGATTGCTATATTATAATTAGATCATGTGTTTATCATCATATAAGCTCTTGTAATAACTAAACTGAAAAAGTCTGGATTCACCTTGATAAATAATAATAAACAGTACTACTCACTCAGCATGTGTCCTTCTACATATTGGATGAAGTCCTGGGCATTCTTTCATGCCTTTTGAAGCAGTCAGATAAATTGGGGCCAATCTAGTGGGACAATATGATTTATTATCAGTTTAAGAAATAAAGGGTTGAAATCTTCACACAATTTAGATATACACAGAACATGTAAATAATTGAAGTTTTATCACACTTCCTTTCATTTTTGCACCGTAGTATTTTATCTTATCTTGTAGGTAAGAGTTTACACAGTAAACAATCTTATGCATCTTGTCCTGTAGGACAACGGTTTTCACACTCTATTTGCCCACCTTAAATCAAGCCAAAATCTTAAGACACACCATATTCATATACGCAACACACAGCCTCTTTTACACATGTTAAAGTATCTTTAGTAGCTGTATAGTTTTAGTCATTTGCCACTAATTTTTGCATGACTCTAGCTTTGTAAGCCTGAGTGGGGATACTGTCCAGCAGATGGCAAATATGATTGGTCACCCTGTAATTCTAAACTATGATTGGTTACATGCCTCATAAATGGCAAAATCAGTAATTGCAGCAGGCCGCCATCTTTGTTTGCATTTCAATGTGGTGCTTTCTTATTTTTTTTTAGCCACACATCCTGCTATAGGCCATTAAGAAACACAGAAATAAGATATTACCACTTGGGTTGTGTTACTTAAAATAACTGGTGGTAAAAACTGCAGACAAAACTGCAGATAAAACCTTTTAAAGTCCTAGAATGACTATGACAGTTTTGTTTTATTACATGTTCCTCACCCCTCATTTTGACAATTCAGCAGTGCAAAGTTTGCACATTGCTCTACTTTTCTTGATTTATGTTAAAATATCCCTTACCTATGTACATGGCTCCTTCAACCATCTCCTGAAATAATAAGCTAACATCATGCTGTAATATGAATTGGGTACAGTATCTGTAATCTTTTATGAGCAACAGCACGAGTACAGAGGCTTGGTATCTACACAGACACCAGATAAAGATATCTATATGAGTGTAGCCCTGAGGTGTGTTTAAGTACATGTTCAAGAATATAACACCTGTAAAAACTGTAGGCTGCCCAAATATAAGTAAGGTTACTGCCTAGTATGGGCCATCCCATTCAAAAAGCCTGGTTTGCTTTGCTATGATGTTAAGGTGCATTTTTCTCATTTGCATCACAGGAAGCCCATCTAACCCTTTTTTCTTTGAAACTTAAAATAACATACAATAACAATTAACTGAAATAAATACAAATTCTGAAAAACATGGTATATACAGAGAAAATTAATCTTAGAGTCAGCTGCATTTTGTCTTCAGTATCCCTAATGCTAGGGGTTAACACCAATCACAGAATCAACAAAAGAAGATCCACCGCTGTTTGTGACATCTTGTAGCACACCCACACCCCGTCTTATCTTGGCCTGGTGACATAAGAGGGACAGCATCAGCTCAGCTCTTTTCACACATGTGACAGAAGGTCAGAGACGTCCAGCACAGTTTATTACTGTAATATTGAAGTGTAAAGTCCACAGATAAAGGACACACTGATAGTAAAGTGATGAACAGACTGATGGTTGAAAAATGGAAGATGAAAACGATAATGTCGATGCTTTGAAGGTTAAGGTTTGTGCACATGCAGCAGAGATATCAGCCAGATGGTTTAAAGATCGTTTATTTGTAGTTCAACGGGTCCAAGTCACCATAGAAGAGGAGTCACACAGGCTGAGTGATGGCTCACAATGGGTTGGACTCTTGAGGTTAAAAATTGAGTTCACTTATACATGATAGGGACCAGATGATTGTCGGAGTAAGCTTATTATTCAACAATGCTTATATTTTATTTCATATACAATATAATTTGTATCATAGAAAATGAAATTTAACACTTGGCGCTTAGGTTGCTCCCCATGTATGCAAGTCCACCCTGAAGCTCTGTCACTATGTCATTTCCAGTTCTCGCATGGATCCCTTATTAATTTGATGATGCATCCCTGCAATTGGCTTGTCATGATACCAGATTTATAAAGATTCAAAGTAAAATTTTAATTATAGTATTAATATCTGTTTTGATGAAGCTGGATCAAAAATACAATTTCTTAGTACACAATTTAAGTGTTGTTTTTTTGTCTTTACCAAATACTTAAGTCAAACTGAACACATCACATCAGGTAGTGCCTTCTCTTTTGCTCATGGCAGCTTTTTTTCATGACTTGGGAGTTGATTTTTTCTTGCCAACAATCAATAAAATAACAGATTATTTCATTGTTACACTCATTGCCTGAAAGCACCTTAAAAATTTGGGAAACTAAGCCTGCATTGTACAAATAGTTCAACCACATCTTCCAAATGTCAATGTGCATCATGTGCACGTGCAGATACAAACCACCCTGCTGCTCCCTGAGGCTTTGCCCCCGGAGTGTGTGATCTAGTTTCCTGTGAAAGACTTTGGCACTTTGTTCTGAAGGGCGTCATTGTGTTTCACACAGGGATGCTATAGACATACTTTCCTCCCGTGATTATAAAGACATCGGGAGACTGAAACCACAGAAGTGTCAGGCAGCAAAATCCAAAACACTTTGCGGACAAACTGTGCATGAGCAAAAAAAGGCCATAAAATGCTGCTGCCAATTAACTCCAGTGGTTCAAAACGTTTCCCATGGGAAAGATCCATCACTATCAAAACTGTAAACATTCCTTACTTTCACTCAATTTTGAATGACTGTGGTCTCATGGCTTTCCCTTGGGTCCTAGGACTCCAGCTTTGGAGCCAAAGATACAGCCTGTCAATTCTGCTTGTATTTTTAAATTTTCTCTCTTTTTACTCATTATAGTATGAAATTAAAGTCAGGTTCATATTATTGTGTTATATTCTTGGCAGTTATATGTCTTAACAATCCAAAATGCGTGTGTTGGTTCACTTCATTGTTTTACTTGCTTTATTTCTTATCTATTCCCATTTCTCTCTGTATATACTTTATTGTAAGCCAGTACTGTATTTATAATGCACTTCACCTGTTCATCATGTATCTTCTGTCTGCTTATTTTTCTTTATTTCTTCATGCTCATGTAGACTTTATGCCTCTCCAAGGTTAAATAAAGTACCACTGTCTTCTTTGCATGGTAGGCAGAAATGCATTTGTCTGCCCCTGCCTCTTATATGGTGATACCAGTTTGTACAATTTTTCATACAGCCCACCCTGCACGTGTTGACTGCACAAGTAGCCACTATGTGTTGATGTATCAGGATCCTGTGAATAAGCAGAACTGCCATCTTGATATTTCATCAGTATGACAAGAAACCACAGCTCTTTGAATGCTAAACCACTTGCAAGACAGATGCTTGGACTCATTCTTCTTCACAAACATGTGGTTATTTACACTGATGGACCTGACAAATCCATCAGTCGGACTACTTTTCTATCCAAATGTCTAACTCTTTGTTTTCCATTTCCCTTCTTTTTGATCCCAGGTAACAGCACCAGCTTCAATCTGTCCCAGCCCCTTGAACCCCAGGAATCTGAATACACCGAGTTCTACGAGAGTGAGGGCGGTGTGGTTGGTCTTGGAGATGGTGTGGAGATGAGGCCACTGGTCCCCATGGACCTGCCCCTGACAATGAATGGCTGGCTGATCTGCAAAGAGCAGGATGAGATGCTGAACCTGGCGTTCACTGTGGGCTCCTTCCTGCTCTCTGCCATCACGCTGCCTCTGGGGATCGTCATGGACAAATATGGGCCTCGCAAGCTGCGACTCCTGGGAAGGTAGGCAAAGGAAGAGAGAAATTAACTTTACAAGAAAGACATCTTACAAACCTTTAGGAAGCAGAAATGGCATTACTTTGTTTCTTGTGATTGTTGACATCTTTATCTCCTTTCAGCACTTGTTTTGGATTGTCCTGTCTACTCATTGCTTATGGAGCCTACCAGCCTAATGGTGAGCTACTCATCTTTTCCACCTTTTGCAATGTTCAATAGTTGTTTGCATATTTTCTTGGCTTACATGTTGTGTCATTTTCAGAACTTTCCGTCCTAATTTTCATCGCCCTGACTTTTAACGGCTTTGGGGGCATGTGCATGACCTTCACCTCTCTCACGGTAAGTGTTTGTTTCTCAGAGCTCTTTGTTTGTCCAGATTCATAGTTTCTTTCATCATAGGTCTTTGTTTCTGTTGCTGCTCTCCTATATTAGTTTTCTGGCCCCTTGCCTGCTCACCCTCCCCTCTTGTCTGGTACTTTGTTTTGGAGTTTATTTGGGGGGCTTCTCACTCAGCTCTCTGTTTTTGCAGACAACTGACCTCAGTTTTTGGATAGAGGGAGGAGGGGGGGATTGATTGGCATAAGGAGAGAAACAAAACCATTTATATCACGTTTACTTGCATGAATAAATGTGCTTTAGCAGGATTATTGTTGCACCTTTCTTCTGGCCTTTGAGCTGTTTAGTGCCTAAACATTTCACACAAACAAGAGCATAGACAGGAGAAGACCATGGCCACCAAAGACATTCAACTGGCCAACCCAGTGGCCACCTAAAAATTTTAAATTTAATATTGGCCAAGTAGTTTGTTATTGTACTTTCTGTTATTAATAGCCATAATCCATCAGTGTGTGATAAATCAAGATATCTTTCTGATTTTGGTTACAGCAATGCTTTAGATTAGTCACATAAAACTAGGGCTGAACAATTTGCAAAAATAATCTAATTGTGATTTTTTTCCCTGATATTGCAATTTAATATGTGATTATTATTAGATCACTCAACTTATGCACTTTTCAACAAATTCAAGCAATAAATCAATATTATAACCTACATTCAGTCAGGAACACTCATCATGCATTTAACCATTTCATTGCAAAATGGATGTAGCCTACATTTTTACTTGGCAGAGGAGGCTCTGCTCTAAAGATGCTACCTGAGTTACTCAAGCAGCATGCTTTGACTTTCTGGGGAGCACATGGCTAGAAACCCCCATATTGATTGGTTAAAAAAATGACAATAAGTATTGAAAAAATGAAATTATTTCAGAAGCAATTATTCCATAGTAGCATGAATCTGAATATGAAGATGCAACAAGCCTTAAGCTATAAAGGAGGCAGCTGGGGTGGAGGAGGTTAAGCTTGTAAAGCTGCTGCAAAAAATGAATTTATTAAACTGCTATTTTGACCATTCAAGATTAAAAAATATTGCAACTTCTGTGATTTGAAAATTGCAGCTGGCCATATTGCAATTTAATCTAATTTGTGATTAATTCCCCAGGCCTACATAAAACTAAATGAAATACCTCTTGTCAAAATGTTGCTTTAAAAAATTAGTATGGTAGCACCACTCAGTTCTAAAACTAAGTAAAACAAGCACAGTCTTCACATTCTAATATGGAACATGCTACATTTTATTTTTAGAATTTGCTAGGAGCTAATTAAAATGAACCGAAGCCCACATTTGGCCCTTATAGATGGACACCCCTGCTTTAAGTGCATTGCATGTGTGCCTTTATAAGTCCTTCAAATTGTGAATACTGACATCTTCTTTTTAGGTCTTTAAAACTGAAGCTAAGATATATATTATCAGGCATGTAGCCTATGGGTTAGTTTGAAAACTGCAGTTCCCCAAGTGTCCACTTGAGGCTGATTCTAAAACCAAAGAAGTGCCCAATAGGGCCCAAATAAAGTATCCTTGTTTACAGCAGAATTTAACGTGCTTCCAACCTGGTTTGAGGAATAAATACGGTACCAACAGCTGATTTTTTTTATTGGCTAAAACTGCACTGCAGATTAACTTTTACAACACACACATTACAATTTCATGAAACAGACTTCCCTTGGATCCTTGAAAAGTCTTAGAAAGTCTTAATTGTAAGAAGTCTTACATTTTAGATCGCACTTTTGTCTCTGTCAAGTCATTGTTTTGTGGCCGCCTGTACACGATTTAAATCATTGTTTTTATGTATATGTTTGTTCTCAAGCCTACCAAACTGCCTACTTAAGGTGTATACAGACCCCCTCTTATTTTGACAGATCCCCCTGACATAAAGTGTAAATCTCCTTTTTAATAATGAAAATGTTTTATATCAGCTCAGCACATCTGACAGTGTGTCATGAAAAATAACACCATACAATGTAGAGCAGAGGCGTTAGGTTGGCCAGAAATCATTAAATTTTGGCATTTATGACCAAAGATCTCTTTGCCCTTTACCATCTAAGATTTTATAAAGAGTGCATTAAAACTCTACTCTGGTCTGGTGCTTTCATTTTTGACTGTTTGCTGCGTAAAAAGCGGTATTAATTTTCTCATTTCAGGTCTTAAAAAGTCTTAAATGTAGTTGTTAAAATGTGTAGGTCAGTTGATAAGTTTGTATAGCATTTCCAGTAAAACACTTCAAAAAAGCATTTTCACAAACAAATCGGAAACTTTTCTGAGACTAATGCCATGTTTTATACATGCCATGATTTTTCTGCAAAGACCTAGTTTTTATTTGTAGTAGTATTGAAGGAATTACTGATAAACTTTGTGGTCTGCCCATTGAAGAAAGTAAAAACAGGTACACTGACGCAGAAAAACAACTGAAGTTTTATGAGATTTCCCAGAGATCATAGGGTCAGCCCCTCACCATCACTCTTATTTTCCTGCTGCTCTTCATCCTCTTGTTGCCTTTTCTCCCCACCAGCTCAGCCTGCAGTCCAGGGCTGTACCATGGTGATGCTGTTCACTAGAAAGAGGCTCTAAACCAATAAATCACCCAATTAAACTCCCTTTTCTATACCAACATAGACATTTATTGTGAGGTATGCTAAATCTTATGTTGAATTTACTGCTTTTCTGGTACACCACCTTTAATACCATGTCCCTCACAACCATATACACTATACTAAAAGCCTCAGCGTTGGGTTAATCATTACACTCTATGCAGCTCCTTCACTCCTTAATTACAACCCCACCTCAGACCTACAGGCGTTTATTCTCAGCTGAGGCCTGTTGGGTAATACCTCAGCGGCCGCTGTTGGCTCTGTGCCCTTGTCGACTGTCGGGTCACCTTGTTATTTCATGTTGGTCCGACAGCTACTATTTCATCCTTTGTTTTTTCCAGGAGATAGTCGAAAAATTTTACTTCCTGCTGTAACTTGGCTACTTCATTATGCATTCTTTCTCAATTTAAACACACAAACATGTAGCCTACCTCTTCCCCAGCTTCCACAGTCTTACATAATTGAGTTTGCTTGTTGTTGCTCAGCCCCTTGAAAGCAGAACAGCCTTTGAACGCCTTTGTGTTTTGGATATTTTGCCACCCAGTGTCTTTTTTTCTCTCAGTTCTCTGTTCTTTGTCCCAAAACGGGAGTAAAGAGGGAGAAAAAAAAACTTGACCTCACCTCCGTCACCTCCAGCTGTAGTGAACTCGTCAGTGCTGAGTTCATGTCCTACGTCGGACAGCTGCATGTGGTGTCACTTTGTGTCCGTTAAACTTCCTTGATGTTCTTTCTGTCACACTGTTCCTGCCTGCTAATTGGTTCCTACAGTCCACTTTAACCTCGATGTCAGTCCTCAGAGTGTCCCCAATCTGTCCTGGGCCTCAGGCACAGAGCAGCTGAGTTCACCAGGAACTCGGCTACAGATGGCCTAACCTTTTACATAGAAACAAGTTTGCTTAAATGCTTTAATAGGTAAAATATCTCTTTTTCCCTCCAGCTTCCTACCATGTTCGGAAACCTTCGTTCGACCTTCATTGCCCTGATGATCGGCTCATATGCCTCCTCTGCTGTCACCTTCCCTGGTGTTAAGGTAACACAAGCTGAAACAACCAGTCATATCCACTTAAACTTTGTAGCCCATTTTATACATGCAACAGACTCTAGGATGTTTCCTGAAATATTAATAAAACATCTAGAAATTTTCAGAGTGAGAAGCATGTCGCTTACATCAGGCCAAAACCTCATATCTCCAAAATCATCACTTTTTTTGGTGATTAAAAAAAAAAATCCTTTTTGAATAATTCAACACTGAATGGTAATACTCAGCATCTTTTTGACACTTTTATTGGCTTAAAATTTGTTAAAAATTGATGTGTGAGCACAGCAAGGAATAATATTCGGGAAACTCATCATGTACAAGTGGAAATGTTTTTGTAAACCAGTGGTTCTGAACTGGTCTAGCCTCAAGATTATGAAAGAACCTTTATTTATAAACCCCTTTTAAAAGACAAAGTTACTTTACAAGGAAACAATAAAGCATCAAACTTAAATGCAGAAAATAGGCAGTCATAAGATCATAAGCAAAATGAAGATTAAAGAGAGTCAAAGGTATTGAGACCTAAAAATCATCCATAAGTGTACACACTAGAATTACACACAGACATTAAAATCATGTTAAAAAAATGAATTAAAATCAGGATAGGCTCTTAGATTTAGAAGAGATTTAACAGAGATTACTGACCCAGCTGATCTGATTTCCTGGAGCAGATTGTTCCACAATTTTGGACCCCTCACTATTAATGACTTCTCCCCTTTTATTTTTGGGAACAACCAGAAGACCTTTGCCTGAGGATCTCAATGTATGTGTCAGCTCATATGGTACTGGAAGGTCAGAGATGTAGCTAGGAGCAAGGCTATTCAGAGTTTTAAAACTGTTCACTAAAATCTTAAAATCAATTCTAAAACATACTAGGAGTGAGTGTTAGTACACTTAAACAGGAGTGATGTGGACATAATTCCTAGTTCTAACTGAGTTCTGTAACATTTGAAGTCAATCTATTGATTAAAAATCAACACATGGCAGTTATATTTTTGTTGTTATGAGCTGCAATCCAATAAAAATTGCTTCGGTCTTGTTTGAATTCAACTATAAAAAAAGTTGAGGCATCCATCTCTTATTCTGAGATAAACAGTTGTTTACAGAAACCAGCATGCCAGGGTCTGTGAATGTCATGAACAGCTACAACTTCATATTATTAGCATAAAATTGATAGAAAAAAATGTGTTCATAGGATGTGACATAAGGGGAGCATGGATAAAGAAATGAAACTGGTCCTAAGATTGACCCCTGACGCACACCGTCTGACCAACACAACAGAAACACAAAACTTTCTATTAGACAGGTAGGATCTGGAAGGATTTTAAGACCCATCAACACCTCAAAAATTAGCAGTGCTGTCCCAAATTTCCAACAACTTAAATTTGTTGATGAAAATGCTGCTGTTTGGACTTAAGATTGAACTAAACATGCATGAATTCTATTTTTTTGCTAAATTCCATGTGATAAATTCCAAATATTGGTTGTGTTCTAAAGATTCCCAAGAAAAAACATCTTCATCATCTAGTGGTTTCATGAAAATAAGTCAGGGTTGTGATAAACAACCAGAATTTATTTGTTTTTATGGCAAAATGAAGTAAAAGAAACTATATGGATTTGTGTCCTCCTAGGGCTTTCTTACATTATGCCACACTTATTTTTCTCTGCAAAATTTGCGACTCACCAGCTGAGAAACACCGTTCTTTTCTCCTAAATTGTGTGCCAAACTCCTGGATTATACCTAAACTTCTGTAATTATTGAATGAAGGTAATCTTCACAGTTCAGTATACAAACAAAGAGACTGCCTCGGTCTTTAACTATACAGTTGTACCTGATGAAGATCAGTTAAAATGAAACCTTGTTTTCAGTAAATATCAGCAACAAGACCGGGTGCGGGATCTTTCTTGCGTTTTTGTAAGCCATATCCTCTGATTTACCGTCACACATTTAGGAGTGCAGAAATCTTTTCAAGATATTTGTTCTTCTGTTGAAAACCTTAATCCAGAAGCATTTGAATCAATTCAGCTAACATATTTAAAAGATTTGACAAGCTCTTTTTGCCCATGTGTGTGTTTGCTTTAGCTCCTGTTTTGTATTTACCTGCCATATGTTTTTTCTGTATCCACAGGTGATCTATGACTTAGGCATACCTTTCATCACTATCCTGGTTGTGTGGGCTGCCTGTGCAGGCCTCGTGTTTCTGAACTGCTTCTTCAACTGGCCGCTGGAACCGTTCCCAGGACCCGAGGACATGGACTACACGTGAGTACCACAGATACTTGCACACAGATAAAATCCGACATGTGAAAGTGAACGATAACTCTCTGGAATGTAGTATCAGCAGTGTCCTGTTTGTTCCAAAGTATAGGGTTTGGTTATTATCATCGCTTATGTAATACATGAAAAAAATGTGCCGAGTAATGTTGCCAGGTTAAAGTCTATCTGCTGAGTGTTGCACTTGTAAATGAAAGTCACCCCTGTGGTAAATACCTTTGAATTAAATCACTTTTGATCTGCTTGTTTTGCTAAAAAAACCTCACAAGTTGACTGTGCAAGTCTTGTAAAATCAGGATGGCTTCTCTTTCTGTAGATCATTTTTTCATACTCCGTGGCATCCTTCTTTAGTTATCACTCTCCCTGATCTCCATTTCACTTCCTCCATTAAATCAGTTTCTCCTTCTCTGGTTTTCTCAGTGTGAAGATCAAGTTCAGCTGGTTGGGCTTTGACCATAAAATCACAGGGAAGCAGTTTTACCGCCAAGTGACCACAGTTGGCCAGCGTCTTAGTGTGGGCAACAGCCTGAAGCAGAAGGAGCTGGCTACCAAGGAAGGACACAAGCTCTGCCTGTCCACCATGGACCTGGAGATGGACTGCAAGCCTCAAAACGAGAGTAAGAAGTACAACCATGCACTCTCAGTCTTAAAGTGATGTTTTATTTTCGTACACATAATCAAATCTGTTTTACCTCTGCAGCCCCGTCGTTCTTTAAAACCATCACCACACCGGTCTTCCTGCTCAGTCTTGTCACCATGTCCATCACTCAGCTTCGTCTATTATTCTACATGGGAGCGATGAACAGCGTCCTGGAGGCACTCACTGATGGAGACCTTAACACCGGTATGTCTTACAGCCTACCTTTTATCCAACTGTGTTCTTATGTTTGAATGTATTCTGCTTGAATCACTGTCTTATAAATACACTGTTCTGTTACCTTGATCTATCATTTGAAAGCAGCTGAACTTACTTGGTTTTAATTTGACTTTCAGTGGAGAAAATGGAAGTTGGTAAGACCTAGTCGTAGTTAGTTGTAGTCCTAGATTGAACACTTTAAAGCTTACAACACTATCTGGTCTTGTGTAGTTTTCCTTCCTTGCTTAGTGTTGTTATTTCATTATTTGACCTTGTTGTCAATAACTAGCAAATACCCTTTGTTGCTCATTAACTAACTCTGGCCCTAGAGCTCGCTCTCACAGGAACTTCACATAATTCACTTTTCATTTATCCTTTCTCCCCAGGTCATTAATCTCCTCATAATGGAGTCAAATCGACTCATACAGAGCTAGTTTCTTATCCATTCTTGTTTGAGTGAATATAGATCTGCCGCCTGTAGGACTAATAATAACCTGTACCATCATAGTCATTAACTATGTAGAAAAAAGACCTTAAATCTCCATCTTATCTTTTTAACCTACCCTCTAACCCTGCTCTGATATCATTTAATATTTTATTTTGTTTATGACACCTTTTGATAACCCTCTCTTTACTCATTCTAATCCCTCTCTCAGTGGGTCTGTACTCCTCCATCTTTGGCGTGCTGCAGCTGCTCTGCCTGATGACCACCCCCGTGATCGGTCAGATCATGGACTGGAAGCTGAAGGACTGCGATGACGGAGAGGAGAAGGAGCCCTGTGGCAAGTGAGTCAAGCTTGAGTTCTCCTTTATACTTCACAAGCCACTGTTCATTCAGGGGCCCAGACATTACCGTAAAGTAGATTTTTTTAAGTGCAATACCAAGAAATAAATCTGATGTCACTGCCTAAACATTCAATCTCTTCTTTCTGACGACTAGGGGGGAACCAAAGAAAAAGCGCAGAGACAAAAAGACTCAGAAGGTGACCAATGCCCTGCGAGCCTTCCTACTCACAAACATCCTCTTAGTTGGATTTGGGATCACCTGCTTGGTGCCAAATCTCCCCCTGCAGGTGAGTGGTCCACTTCTACACAATAGCCTAGTGTGACCCAGGAACATAACAACTTATAAGCAAATTCACCTTCTGGGAAAAACATGTATAGGCTACTAAGGTTTTTGTGAATCCAGTTTTAAATCTAGTTTACTTTGGCATTAGTACTTTGGCAGGAAATCAAGCTCTTTATATAAACTTTATATTTTCAGTCTTATTTTTTTTTGTTCAAACATATGCTTATGTAACAGCTAATAGTGATGCAGCTATGCTAACTTGGGCTAGCGTTCAAGCTAGCTTAACATAGCATAAAGTTTAACAGTGAAAACAATCAAGATGCAGTGGCTAAGTTACTTTGAACATAGCCAGTACAAAAAGACATAACATGTTAAAGAAACATGCTCCAAATGGCTTTAAACAAGCATATTCTTTTATAAATGAAGACATGAGACCAGAAGAATTTTGTTACTTTTAAACAAAGTCATTCTTGCTGTTTTGACACTTCTAGCTTTCATTTAATAGGCAAAATACAGTATATGCTAATTTTAATGACTTCAGTGCAAACAAAGCCCCACCAGCCAATCTTTGATATACAGTGCATTCAGAAAGTATTCAGACCCTCTTCACTTTTCAGTTTGGTTATATTTCAGCCTGGTGCCTGATATTTACTGAGATGTTTCTACACCTTTATCTAAGTCCACCTGTGTTAAATTTAATTGATTGGACATAATTTGGAAAGGCAAACACCCCTCTATAGAAGGCTTCACAGCTGACAATGGCTGTGTCCAAAATCACTCCCATATCCTTCACTATATAGTGAATTTTGTAGTGGTGTCCGAATTCTGAGTGAGCATTGTTATTCACTATATAGTGCACTCACTCTTTCCCATAATGCATTATGAAAAGTAGTGAACAACCAATGGTCACTAGCCCAACAATATTAACCATCATGCCTCACGGAGCTGTTGCTGCTCTCAAACATAACAGACGAACAAGAGGAGCACAGGTACACAAATAAAAATGTTTTTAAAGCTTTTTTTGTTTGCTGGTTTTAACCAAAGTATTGAATCTGTAAGAAAATGTTAAGGATTCAAAACAGAGTAACTTTTCCCCCAATGAGGATTACAAGACATGTGACCATCATCTTAATGCAAAAATCAGTGATAATACACACAAAAATGTGTACTATTTTACCACTAGAGACTACACTTTTTTATCTATAAGTATTTTTATTTTTTTGTTTTTTTAGTATCAGTTTTCAGTGAAATTCTATCATTAATTTCCTCAGCTGTTGTCATGGAAATCTACAAGCCGTTGTTGCTAAACGTTTTAATTGTGAGATGGCGATGACGTCATTTCCCGCAGCCGGAATAGTGCCTGAAATCATGTTTTTGTTTTGCAGTTGAGTCCACTATTTGCTGCTCACTATAGAGTGGATAGGGAGTAGGGATTGATTGTGTGGTTTCAGACACAGCCACTGCGTATCAGCGCAAAAACACAAACCATGAGGTCAAAGGAACTGCTTGCAGAGCTCAGAGACAGGATTGTTGCAAGGCACAGATCCAGGGAAGGTTACAACAAATTTGCACAGAGACCTCGATAAAGTTCGGCACAACTAGGACTTGCCTTGCAACAGTCCTGTCTCAGAGCTCTGCAGGCAGTTCCTTTGACCTCATGGTTTGGTTTTTGCTCTGATATGCATTGTCAGCTGTGAGGCCTTCTGTTGAGAGGTGTGTGCCTTTGCAAATCAGGTCTAAAAGAATTAATTTACCATAGGGAGACTCCAATCAAGGTGTAGAAACATCCCAGTAAAGATCCAGAGGAATGGGAGGAATCTGAGCTAAATTTCAAGTGTTTTTCACAAATGTTCTGAATACTTGAATCAATGGGATATATTTTATCTCTAATTTATTTGCCACATTCTTTAAAATTCTGTTTCCACTTTGTCATGATGGGGTCCTGAGTATAGATTAATGACAATAATGTTGGGTTTTTTTTTTTTGACTGTAGCCTGCAACAGATCAAAAGCCTCAGCCTAGCTTGATGCGAACTGTATCTTCTCATTTAACAAAGAGCCTGGTCCCATACTTCTTAGTCAGTTTGAATGATTCAGCCAAATTAATATTGATATTGATCCCTTCTGTTTTCATCCGTCCTCAGATCGTGTCTTTTGTTCTCCATACTGTGGTGAGAGGATTCATCCACTCTGCTGTTGGCGGCCTGTATGCTGCTGTGTAAGTCTCACTTTGCATTTTTTGACACCCACAAACACTCATTGTCTTCTTCATTCTACATTTAAATCTGAACTTTTCACTTTTGTCCCTCCAGGTATCCATCTTCACAGTTCGGCAGCCTCACAGGCATGCAGTCTTTAGTCAGTGCTGTGTTTGCTCTCCTGCAGCAGCCCCTGTTCCTGGCCATGATGGGACCCCTGCAGGGAGACCCTTTCTGGGTATGAATACAAACAAATAAACACGTAAAAATTAAAACACAATTATGCATTTGACCCTCAGGCAGGTCTAATTATGGTGTGTGTCGTCCCCCCCCCAGGTCAATATTGGTCTCCTGGCTCTCAGCATGCTGGGCTTCCTGCTGCCTCTCTACCTGGTCTGGTACAGACGGACCCTCACTAAGCAGCAGGAGGAAAAGGAGAACGACGCTAAGATCTACATCAAAATCAATGGCACCGACATCCCTGAGGCTTACGTGTAGACGACTCTGACTGCAGAGAAATATGAAAAAAGGATGAAGAAGCATTTTACTGGGAAATATTCAGTAAAATATGTTGAAAAGGCCTCTTGCAATTTTCAAAATTTCACATCTAACATATTGATTGATGTTATAGCGTGCACACAAACAGACTGCTACATCCATATCCAAAAATCCCGTCAAGATGAACTGATGCTGCAGAAACAGGTCTATCAAGGAGGAAAATGAAATGTGGAAGAAAAAAAGAGAACAAGAGAGAGGAAAGACTGTGAAAGGAAGGAGGCATCAGTCCTCCGCATTCCCCCAAATCCTCTGACTTCTCTTTTTATTCCCATGCATGAGTGCAGCTCCTTCAGAATAAGACTGCTGAAAAATCTCTGAAAGGGTCTGAAAAAGGATAAAGAGAGCCCTTTTTATGCACCACATCACAGGCAACTTCACTATCATCAGTGAGTGAGCCATTATTATGACTTTCCTTTTTGTATGGTATATTGTCCTTAAATCATCCTGAGTGTAAACCCCATCACATGGTGCTACCTAGAAATCCACCAGCTGTATATTTTAATAGATGGTGTTCAGTGAGTGTGGACTAAATGGCATTAATTAGTGACAAAGAGGAGAGAAGAGCCTTACTGCTGATGTTTCTCGGCTAAGTATTATTAATTACTGAGCTGGGTTTTTTTTTCTGCAACACTGACATTGTACTACAGTAAAAACTACTGTTGTTTTGGATTTACTGTAGTATTTGATGAATGTGGACTTGGAAGCCTTCTTAATTTTTTCCATTTGGCAAAATATTCTTACATGTTTAACATATTTATATTATTTCTTCTTTTTTTATACTTAACATTTACCAAGAGTACCGTTTGAGTATAACTTTTGATAAAATGCAAGATATTTTTCGTTTTATTCAGTCCCTCAACTGCGCAAAAGACCACCTTTTGGTTTTTTTGTCATTTAGACATGCTTAATTTTTATCAAATATCGATCATTGTGGCCTAAATGATTTTTTTTTTAATTTAGTGATCTTCTGTTTTAGCACTTTGATCTGTTAACTTTTTTCATTTCACAAACATCACCCATCAGCTTCTCAGCACTTCTCTCCTGTTGTCTCTACATAGAAAGTCCCACTACATGTATTTATTTTTGTTTTACACTCACACTTTTAAGATAAATGTCTTTATGTTTTTTTGTAAATTATGCTGTGCTGCCAACTACATGTGTCTGATCTTACACTGTGTTGTTGGCATTCAGCTTTTTCTTGATGTAGAGATGTGTTGTTTTTAAAGCATTCCTGTTTGTATTGTGGATGATCTTAATAAAGACGGCTTGATCCTTTTCAGTGAATGCAATATTTCCACAAGCTACGTTACATTCTGTCTGTGTTTAGCCAAGGTCAGATTACATCATCTATTATGATGGTCAGTATGCCAGATTAGGAGATCACAGAGCCATACATTTGTGCCACGACTTGACCAAGACATGGCAGACTAAACAGAAGTACACAATCAGTTATAACGTCCGATGTGATGATAAGAAATGAAGTACTGTAAATAAACATACTGTATTTATTTTACTATATAAGTTCGTCTATCCAAACATGAATAATGATGCATTAGCTTGATGCTAATGGTAAAAACAGTGACTCTTTGGTTACTATTTCTCCAATATTTCTCCTTTTTGGTCCATTTTGGTCATCCTTATATGCCACATAGAGGCAGGGATGTTGTGAGCAAGAGTGTGATAAAGTGCCATCAACACTGAGCTGCTGTTTCTGGTTTGTTAAAAACAAATGGTACCATCTAATAATGGTAGGGTTCACTCAAAAAAAAATCTTTGTCTCTTGATTAAAAGATGTAGCTGCTTTGTATTAAAAGCTGAACAAAAATCAACACAAAAGATGTGCATAAGAAGCAGGATCTTCTAATTGCTTATAAATTAAAATGTGCCAAAGTTATGATGGCATCATCTGTTCCTCTGATTTTCCTGTATGCAAACAGAAAAGGATCTAGAGCTGAGCAGATTTCACCAGATTTATCAGGATTTTCTCTAAACAATTCATTAAATAAGCACTACTGGCTAAAGTCATAATTCTCTTTGCAGCTATTGGAATAGGAATAATAATAGAGGGAACAGAATGTGTGTCCAGAGATATTTTGTAGATGAGGCACAATGCCTCTGCAAATTCTTCACTGCAGGGTTTTGATGAATGGCCAGAGATGTTGTCTGGTCTTGATGCCTTATCAGGGCAAAAATAAAAAATAAATGAATAAATAAATAACTCCACATCACGGTCAGCAGTCACCTTTCTCCTGTGAGAGGTCACTAGTTTCAAAACAGCTGTAAGAACTAACTCATTTGCTCTGTCTCCCTCAATCAACACATGACCACTGCTCTTAGCAGGGAACATGTTTGTCATACTTTTTATTGAGCATCACAGTTGAGTTTTCTTCTGTCTCATCTCACAGCTTCATCACTCTTTCTTCATCTTTCCATTTGATTTGTTTACATCTGTGACTGCTGTGGTGCAGGGTGCTCTGCAGTCTAATTCGTCAATGTCACCGACTGTTGGACAGACTGTCAGCTGTGGTGGTAGCGCCCTCTGCTGGCAGAGTTCACTACTGCCATGAGAGGTAGTTGGTCTGTGCTGTCTGGAGTTTTAAGAGTTCAGCAGAGCACAGGACTGACTGAAGCCACAAGATGTGAGATTTGTGTGTTACATGAATAACATGTGAGAATTTAATATGTTTGGATTTATTGTTAACTTTACTGCATTTTGATGTTGTTTTATACTGTATGTTTAATCAAGCTAGTGAGCACGTGGTCTTAATGTTAGCTTAGACCAGGGCTATTCAAGTCCAAATATAACTGGGCCAAATTTTAAAATCAAGAAATGTAGCCAGGCCAGACACGTTCAGGGCCCAGTAAGCAGCTGTTAATGTCAAATTTCAAACCAATACAGATCAATTTGATGAAAAATATTCACGTTTTTATTCATAGACTCCCTCTGAAATATGGCAACATGAAAAAAGCACATGAAAAAGTGCACAAAGACACAACAATAGAGCTGAATTAGAATATAACTTGAGTTAGTAGAAATGTTTTTTTCACTTGAATAAAAATAAAATAAATAGCATGAAAAAATGAAATGAAATTCTGTAAATAATAATTTTGGTCACATCTTACCCATATTTTAAAGTGCATAAAAACTAAATCTGTACACCTGTAGCTACAGTTGAAAAGGATGTTTTATACAAGGGGCTACTAGTGTCAGCAACGCTAGCAACGGAGTGTTGCATTCACAGTCTGAAATACAATGGGAATTTATGAAAACTTGCGACACTTGTTGCCCTCTGCATCTCTGGCATGACCACAGTCTGGGCTACTTGGGGGATGGTTCTGGGCCGCATGTGGCCCCCGGGCCACTAATTGAATAGGCCTAGGCTTAAACTCTATATTCTGCCAGCTGTTGAGTTTGTATTATGTGATTCTTGCACATGCTTATCTGTAGTGACTGGGTTTGTTTTGTAAGTTGTTTGTTGTATCTTATATGGTTTATTGCCACTGAGTCCATTGAAAACCAGTTGTTGGAATCATTGAATAAGAAATTAAAGAGTAAGGTAGTATTTTTTGTAGTTCATCTGGTTTACAGGTTAGAGTCTCTACCTGTTACTCAAATATGTAGTTAGGGTTTAAATGCACCCATAAAGTGTGTTATATGGTGCAACAGTCTCCAGTGACAATCCATTGCTATCCCTGTAATATAAAGTTAACATTCTCCATTGTGACACAATGAGTTTTAAAATCTGATTTTCAGTTATTTTTGTTTGATATGATAATCATATTACTAATAATAATAAAAAAGGACAATTTTCCATTTAATTAAGTTATGGGTTGTTTTGCATTATACCAGCAGAGGTCAGTATTAAAAGCATGTTCTGGAGGGGAAACTTCTTGCATGAGAAAACACAGTTAAGATGAGGTATTTTATGATAACCAGGGGCGGTTTTAGTCATTTGGAAGCTCTGTGAAAAGCCCAACAAGGACCCTTAATTACAGGACATGTAATCTGAAAGAAAATTCATACTCATGACCTCAGATGGGCATTATAACTCAAATACACCACACCTAAATATTCCAACATGACTCATGACCATGTGTAACTTATAAAAACATAAAAATACACACTGAATATTGATGCAATATCCTCTCTTCCGTCACAACTCATATTTTTTTGCCATTTTACCACAGTGTGATCCTCCAGTTTACGTAGGCAGGCATCTACCTAACTATAATTGGCCTGATATGAGAATTGGGGGAGTTTTTAAAGGGCTCGTACTTTGCAGCTGGGACCAGATGTCCTCCCCAGGTCCTTTTTAGATAATTCAAATTAATTTTGATGCTATCTATTTACTTTCTGCCTTTTATTTGAATTGAAAATACACCTCTTTATCACTGAAAATCATATCAGACGTGGACATGCATGCTTATCAACCATATCTTGAGGCCCAGTGGAGCAAAAGGCCCTGGACAATTGTCTATGCATCGTAGTAAAAATCTCACTGATAGTTACAACCTGAAGTTGATTTGCAATTTCCAAAATAAAATGACAAAGTGCTGAAGATTCAGTGGTTCACTTCTTGTGTTTTGTGTGGTTATGTGTGACGTATAACTCACTGCTGTTAAAACAGTCCTTAGCTGCTCCAGCTGTTTTTCTTCCATGTCCTTCATGAAGCTCCTGCAGCACTGAGCTCACAGTCATACTATATTTTCCCTCCAGATACCATCATTACACTCTCACTGCATGTTCACTTTTATCAGGTGTTTCATACTGCACTCTGCTCAGCTACTGTACCTGATACTTGACTCCAACAGGTTATCACTCGACACCTCAGCCCCTCTTGACACCCGAGAGCAGATCTGAGAGCAGCACCACCGGAATCAGGGACAGGCCTTCATCTCCTGCTCCTGTGATGGAGAGCCCACTGTTTGTTTGCTGTCTAACTCCTGTGGTGAGTTCAGGGACACAGTTCAAAGAAGCAGCATGATACCACTGCACCAAAAAGTCACTGCAAAGCAAGAAGAAGGCAATCCACAACATCAGCAGTCTGACTGATGCTTTTGAATCAGGCATTAGAGGGCCATTTATCTCTTTGATATGTGGCTGAGCATGATTTTCCCTTTTGTTTGTTGTTGTTCCTTTTTTTTCGCAGATTGGCAAACCGCTGCCTATCTTTACTTCTGAGAGACTGCCTCTCTAAAATGTTCCTTTTATACCCAGCCATGTTACTGACCTGTTGCCATTTAACCCAATCAGCTGCAAAATGCTCCTCAAGCTGTTTTTTTTTTGTTTGTTTGTTTTTTTTAATCAGTGAAGCTTACTTTTACAGCCTTTTGTTGCTGTGTCACGACTTTCTGACATGTGTTGGAACGTCAAATTCAAAATGAGCTCATACTTTTCATGAAATGGTAAAATGTCTCGGTTTCAATATCAGATATGTTGTTTGTGTGGATAAACTGTAGATAAAACATGGGTTTATAAGATTTTCAAATCATTGTGTTTTGTTTTTATTCACAATTTACACAGCGCCCCAACTTTTTTGGAATTGGGGTTTTAGTTCTTTCAGAAATGGCAAGAAAAAATGGTGTCATTATCAATATTATAGCACAAAATGTTTTCTTTTATTGCATGCATAAAATAAATGAGTAATATCTACAAGATAGATAGATAGATAGATAGATAGATAGATAGACAGACAGACAGACAGAACGATAGACCGATAGATAGATCGATCGATCGATCGATCGATCGATAGATAGATAGATAGATAGATAGATAGATAGATAGATAGATAGATGCAGAGGTCCTACAGATGAGGACACAGAGGAATTATAAGCGGATGTTGGCAGACGGATACAGATGTGCTATAAATACAGCAGCAGTGTGTTGTTACATAATTTTAGACTCACACACACACTCACATACACACACACACTCTCACATCCCGCGATCCCCGGGACGTGGGACGGGATTAAGGACCGGTGATGCCTTGTCATAGCGTCACGCGCCACCACCGTCCTATAGCGCTCTAAGGTGGACCATAGCGTGGTCGGGAGACCTCCACAGAGTCCAGAGGAGACAATCAGACCAGCCAAGAATTCCCGTTGCCCCTATGATTATATTACATGATCGGTAAGATGAATCCATCGTCAGAAAACGATCATCTGAAAGCCGCTGCTCTGCTGTTAAAAAAAACAATCGTCAGTGCTGCTCTGCAGGGATGTGATGGACATGTAATGGTTCTGACTTTCTGGAGGCAGATAATCACATTAGATTTGAGGACTTGGTTTAAAGGGCTTAGGGAACTGACGCACCGCGCGTCTGTGCCAGCGGTGGTGGTCCCCGTGTCATGCCCATATATACTGTGCTGGTGAATAACCGAGCTCTTACGTCACTGTGACAGTGATGACGCAGAGAGTGTAGCACACTCTGAAGAAAAACGGTCCAGAGAAGTACCTTTGGCTCCATTCATTCATGTATAAGGATACTAATACATTTAATATTACCCATTTCTAATAATAGTTTCCCTATTAAAAGGCATATTCATAGTTTTTCTGCTTTAGTATTAGCCTGTGGATGTAGTCTATTAATGTAGGATCAGTCTTACACCTAAATTCAGCCTTTTGGTTTACATCATTGATAATACTTGTTGTTATTCATTATTCTATCTGCCATTTTTACCCCTTATTTTCACATGGTTACTCAGGTGAGGTTAGAGAAATTTAATTCATTCCTATCCCCATGATATCCTGTGAAACTCCCCTCTATCGGTAATATTTTAAACTGAAATGTCCCTTAATTGGATGGTTAAAAAAATGGAACTTTTGCAGTGAATTTAGGAGATAGCACATGAAGGTGTGCTAATCTAACAAACAAGTGGCTAACCAGCTAACAGGCTATGACGAGCTATAAGCATAATATGAAATACAGTCAGATATGATCACGTTGATATTAATAGGATGATTTATCAGTCAATATATGTCTATCAATAAGTTTAACAAATTTGAATGAAAGTTGCAAAATTAAATTAAAAAACAAGTGAGACAATATGTAAACATGGCTAAAGGAGTTAGTTTAGCTTAGCTAGTTTGGCTATTGAGTCTTTTTTGTCAGATATTTCCCAGGTAACATCGGAAAATCTACTGCTTCACTTACTGCTTGACATGCAGTTCTGTCTTGGTAATTCTCTGACACATATTCCAATCTACAGGATGGTGAGAAACATATCAAATATCCTCTCCACTATGGCTACAGGTAGTTTCTATCAGCTGTCTATCCATCCATAAGGAAGTGCACTTTGTTGCGTTGGGCACTAGGAGGCATCATCCATAGCCGACACAAGTAGAAACGAGTGACCTGTTGTTTGTAAAACTAGTAAAAATAGAAAATATTTACTTTTAGCAAGTGACCCTTAAATTAATAGCTAGTAGAATATAGGCCAGTGGTTTCAACCTTTTTTGTACCCCCGTCTTAAAACAGTCAGGCTCCCCCCAGGACCAACAGAGAAACATAAAAACAATGTTCCTTTTGTTCTTGAAACATATTTGTATAAACTATCAAGTATGAGTCTAATAATGATTTTAAGAGTATACAAATCTAAGTTTGACCACCACAGGGCAGATAGAGCCACACGTCCCCTTTTAAACGAGGAAGGCTTGAAAACATAGATATAGGCTATACACAGGGACATGGGTGTAGCACAGGGGGGAAAAGGGTACTGATTACCCGGGCCCACAGTAGGGAGGGGCCCTTAGAAAGTCTACAATGAAAAGTGTGTTTTTATTTATTTTTTCTTTGTAATTAGTATCATTATTAAATCAGACTGAAATTTGTATCAAATAAAATAAAATAAAATACTGAGGGGGCTTCTCCCTTAAAAATGGTATAGTCCAGCACTTTGAAATAATGTAAATAAATTTGATTTAACCATAGTAAAAATATTTCTCATAAATGAAGAAAATCTGGTTCAAATATACATTAAAATGCATAGATATGTGTAAAAATCTCATTTGTTGCTTAGCTAGCTGGTTAAGGGAGGGCCTGTGTAATATTCTTTCTTGGGATCCAAAATCCCTAGCTACGCCTCTGCACTGGGATGTAGCAATACGCCCAACTCCATTGTCGGTTCATATGTTTTCATCCATTTTTGTTATGACTTTTAACTTTTTTTTTTTTTTTAAATTATAATGGGATTATGGTCAGTTTCTGAAAATGTAAAAATGCAAAGTATCAATTTTCCTTGTTGTCCTTACATATTCAGGTAATCTACATAGTAATTCCCTGAAGTTATTATTAACCTTGCAAAGCAGATGAACTGGCCAGACGCCACATCTGTCATCAGGCAGATCCAACTTTAAAAGCTCCAATCTACGTTTGCGCTGAACCGAAAACGGTTCTAGTCAATCAGCTTTGTTTGAGGCGAACGAAGCGGTAGCTATGGGCGGGGTTTTGGTGTACTGTGATCTGATTGTAATGGCTGCCGTCAGTGTAGCCATTTACTTGGATGTAGCTACATTATAGCAGCAGTTTCATCAGAGCTGGACCACACTTCTTCAGTAAAACAAGAGCATAGAGGCACACTTAAAGCTTTTCATGATGGAAAAATTTTTTTTTGCTGCTCTCCAAACTGCTCTGGCATGATAAACTGTGCCATTCAAATACTGGGACAGGGCTAGCCTGTGTAGCTGAGGTTAGCACTGGAGATGGGCATGTCTACAAGCTCATTTAGTCTTGTTGCTCTCGCACATCATGAATGTGACAGAAAGTTTGTCCAATCACCTTCCGAGAACTTATGAAAAGTCCTGCCCTTCCCATACAACTTCTATGGGAGGGTTCCCAGATGAATGTAAAATATATCCCTGTAAGGGATTTGAAACAGATTATTTTGTGTCAGCTTTAAAGTTACTTATGAAAAAGAAAAAAATGCTGCTGATTTCAAACCATTTCGATGTTGAAATAATTTCTCATATCAAACAGCAGAAGCAAAACAGCAATCAGTAGCTTCCCCTAGTTATAAACAGAGTATCACAATAAATAGCTGATTTTCATCTCTCTCTTCCTTAAAAACCCTGTAAAGTGAAAAATAAATCTATATTTATATTTGTTGTATGGCAGGCCCCTGTGTTATGAACCCTTAGGTCAAATTTTAGTCAAATAAAACATCTCTAAGTCTATAAAATTAAGCTTCAAAATCATGAAAAATGAGGCAATAAAATCTGCTCTAAGATGCTGTGGGCGTGTCTGTTGAATGAGCTGAAGCCACGCCCACTCAGGAGACATACTATCCTCTCAGATTTAAAAAATGTTACAATCTGAATGGAGAAAAGCTCTCACGCTATTAACCTGCCCCTTGACTAATGCTGACCTTATGATCAGAGCACAGCTGCCTGGCTCTGTGCCTGATCCATAGACCACTGTTGCTGATAGATTTGGCACATCTACCTCACAATGATAAAAAAAACAAACAAACAAACAAACAGCATTCAACTGATTTTATATCATAATGTTAGGGGGATGGGGTCAGTCCCCACATATTTGCCCCACCCAAATTAAACCCAGCCAGGAAAGAGGTGGAAAAACTTTTTTATGGTCTAAATCCAAAATTCAGTCACATGTAGATCTCAGTGTTTTCACATGTTTACAGCAACCATATCGAAACAACCTAGTGTGTTAAGACACAATTTTGGATTTCACTTTGCAGGGTCTTTAAGAACCTACATAGACAACATATAAATTCAGCTTTAACCTATTAGCCTCTTAATTCTTATGCGCATCCAAAAGTGTGCAATGTTTTTGTGATTGCATTTTTATGCTTGAGTTCCCTTTAGCCCTTTCTACAATCAGACATGTCTGAACTAGTCCAGTCTATTCTGGACCTACCACCACCTGGCAGCACTCCTGGGTGGACCCCTGATTGAACCCTCCTTTTTCCGGGTGTGCTCCGCTCTGCACAGGCCTCGGTACTCGCGCGCAGCAGCAACGCCGCGCCGCGGCCCCGATCAGGAAGTGAATGTGAAGAAAATAAGCGACTGTGGAGGTAGGATGACATAGAGGGGGAGAGGTGGGAGAGAAACGAGCGGAGAAAGAAGAAGAAGAGACTACAGGAGGGAGGAATCGACCCTGTGTTTTGGACCTTTATATTCAGCTGCTTCTGCTTCCTCTCTCGGATTCACTGACTGCACCGCCAAAAATGCTCATAAAGGAATTGTAAGTAGCTGTCTGTGTGTGGCTGTGATGGTGTGTGCGCGTTTTGTCCGTCTGGTTTGAAGCGCTGACATTGTGGCCAGTCTCGCCCTGGAGTGGAATTACATGAGAGCTGGCAGGGTTATTCCGACGTCCCTCTACCGTGTCTGCTTGGATACATGTCTGTCACCATTTTCCCTGCTTACCACGCTCCATCACCCTAAAACATCCACCCAATAAAGCGAGAGAGAAATAAAAAACGCGGCGGGTGTAGTTGCATCAGCTGCCGGTGCAGGCATGGCTGTGCCCTTCACATTTTTTGCATCACAATTTTTTTAAGTGATGCTCTCGTTTGAGGTGAAAATATCACAATTTGAGCGTCGGTGCTGAAATGACGGATGATCAGGAGGAGTGGTGTTGCTGAGGAAAAGATGTAAGCCTCGCCGAGCCGTGCCGTGCCAGCGTCCATCCCTATAAGCCGCTGTGGCCATGTTATTGATGCGCGGTGAAGGTGAAACGCCTGATGGGAGCATTCCGGCATTTACCTCTGCTGTAGAGGAATGGAGATAGGCAGGTGTGGGTTTAGGGGGGATGCTCGAGGGGATGCAGGGTGGGAGTGGGCAGGCAGGTAGGGGAGGTGGTTGCAAATCTTTGGGGGGGTGGAAGGGGGGGTTAGAAAAAAAAGGCAAATGGCGAGAGTTTTGACGCACCAGTCAGACATTTGTGAGGATGTGACAGCTGGGAGGAAGGGGCAGGATGGCATGGGATGAAGGATCGTGCGTGGAAAGAGAAATATTCAGTGTTTCTTAACACGTTGCTTTTTCAGGCCTCAGTGTGCTGTGAAGAGAGGTGACTGAGGCCTGCTCACTATCAGCTGGTGGCTAGAAGAAGGCCGATGGATTGCATATGGGTATTGGCCTTCAAATGCAAAAATTAGACATAATGCACGGTTTTCCACCTCTACCGGGCTGCTGGTTCATTCATTACTGGTGTGACACCATTTCAGCTCTTTTGGCCTTCAGGTGCTGTGATCCACATAAAAGTCTCTTTCTTCACATAATTTTTGATCCCTTTCTCCAAGAATATTTGAAATTAATCCCAATCAGACATTCTATAGCTGAGGCTATTATTAAAACTAAAGGGCAAGGTCAGAGCTAAGCTACTGTAAATAGGCACAAATTTCCCCTACTCCTAGCTTTGTCTGAAAAAACACAAATCAATATTGATAAGGCTTAAATGGCCACACATTTACCATCATTCTCTGGTTGTCCTCATTTCTCCCTCGCATGTATTTAATCAATTAATGGGCCAGCAGCACCAAAAGCTGCAGGATGAGAGTGATGGCATGGCTAAAGATCTGAAGTGATTAGGGAGAGTCTGGGTCTCAGCAGTCTGCCTGCAAATTAATTAAATCGGTCACGATTAAATGCTGAATGCACTTATACACACTGTCAACACACGAGACACACCACCAGGCCTACACACACCGAGATACCATCACAGGGGTCAAAAGACAGTGAATTGATCCATGTCCAGCTCTAGTACTGACTCTGCACTGTTCACCTGAGCCACTGACCTAAATCACTCCTGGTCCACTTTTTCTCCAAGTTTTGGCAGCTTTTGTTGGAGGAGACACCTGATAGCGTATTGTGATTTTTTTTAAAAAGAGAAGAAGTTATTGATAAACTGAATTGCACCGCACCGTAGTTGATTGTGCTGAATTGCACCGCAACATAGTTTATTGTACTGAATTGCTCTGCACCATGGCATGTTGTACTGAATTGCACCGCACCATAGTTGAATGTACTGTAATGTATCACACCATAGTATATTGTACTGTATTACACCATTGTTTATTGAACTGTATTGTAGAACAGAGGAAGCGTCACAGAGAAAAGAAGGAGAAAATGAGATGACAGAAAAGCTGTGCATTACAGAGAACAGAAGAGGGGTGTTTGTTTTCTGAAGAAGAGAAAGACACCCGATCCTCCTGTTAAGACCTTCAGAGCAAGAATGTTTTCAAGGAGAGAGAGAGAGAAAGAACATTAAGGCGACATTTAACTGACCTCCTTCAAAGTGTTTAACTTTTACTCAGTCTCATATTGAAATAGCTACAAACTGTATCCAAAGGTCAAACATACATAGTATGTTTAATCAATATGTTTTTATCACTATTTTATCATCACAGACAGTTCTCACTGTCTCTGCCTTCCTTGCAGCATCTGGTCCCCCATCCAATGTCTGGCCGGGACTCAGAGCCAGATTACAGTCAGTGGCGAGTGGGAAGCAGTTGGGATTATCTGAGTTTAGGCATACATCACACAGTTACAAAACAGTCAGCCAGGCTGCATACTGTACAAGGGGACTGTGGTTGTGCAGAGTGCACAAGTTTCATTAGAAGGAGTTCAGTGTCAGTCTCCAGCTATTTTTATACATATAAACACAATAAAAAAGGAGGGAAATAGTGTGCTTGTGTGTATAAAATCTGTCTTTTTCACATCTTGAATCATCACTTGTTCTTCTCACCATCAGTATTCAGATTGTGACTAAATTAGTTGTTCTACAGTCCCAAGCTGCAGCGTGGTGTTGTTTTTGTGCCTTGCTGACACTTACATTACATAACATTACATTACATCCTAGATATAATAAGAATTGGATCAGCATTATTTACTGAAACCCTAACCAGGCACCAACACATTAACCTACTTTTATGCAATTATTACAGAGAATACGTGTAGAAAGAAAAGTCAGTAGTTAACAAAAGAGGCTGACAATGATCAGTAAGGCTTGTTTCCATATGCATCACTGTATTCACTGCTCTGATCAATAATTAATTTAACTAATTCTTTACATTTTCAAATTAAAAGATGGTACATAGTTTTACACTTTATTTCAGTGTCAATGGGCCCGCTGCCATTCAGCCATTGTGCACAGAGACAAATTAGTTCTTGGCTCATTCTTTGAGAGTCCTGGCATGGCATGTCATCATTTTGTCGCTGTTGTGCGTCTTACTGTATGTGTCCATTTGTTATCAGGCTCCAGTTGCCAACAGCCAACACTGAGCGACACAGAAAAACCTTTTACACTAACAAAATACGCCCAAGTACAAAGCAACAGGAACTTGTGAACCCCAAAATGCTGAATTATCTTATTGTTCAGCTTCATTTAGCAAAAAGAAACAGACTCTGGGTATAAGCCAGCTTCCATTGTGCAGTTAAAGTCCACTTCAACCACTGTAAGAAAAAGTTATACCCTACCAGGAGGTGCTGATGTTCCTGTAAAATATCTACCTTTCTTTGGAAAAAAAACATAAACCTTGAAACAGCCACAGCATGATAAGGCAGATACATTTACAGAGCCGTGCAGAATTTTTAGGCATGTTTGGGCTTACAATTGAGGTTGAAGTTAGTCTTAACTGGCACGTAAGGCGCCTGAGGGAGCCATTGCGGTAAGGAGGATTGACACAACCATGGCCAGGCTCTGGATGTCCTTGCATATTACCAGGGGCATCATAAAATAATCTGTTGAAAAAAACACCTTTGGGGTAGAGTGAGGGGTGGATGTGGCGAGTAATCATGGTTTAGGAAACCATCTGGGCAGGTAGTGGGGTTGCCACAAGCCCCTGGTCATGGTGTGGATGCCCCAAGGGCCTGGAAACAGCCTGCGTTCTACAGGCATATTACCAGGAATGAAAAGGTCTGGACAAAAGAAATGCTGTAGAGCTTGACCTTGGCTACTGAGCGACACAAGTGTGTCGACATGTTTGTCAACATGTGGCCCCCTAAAGAACTCTTAGTGCCCTACATGCATAAAAACCATGACTGTATGTAATGAGGAGAAGCCTGGTTGGCCTGGTTGAAAGACACATTTACATTTGAGAACTCATCTCTTTATTGGTTTACACTCTCAGGGGAAAAATTCTCATGTAACCCATCTGTGTGTATTAAGCCAAAGAATTCTTTGTACATTTGCACAATTGGGGCGTGGCTTTTTTGACTTACAGGTGGATTCTTGTAGCTACCAAGAGACTGATGACTAGCCTTAACTCCACGTCCATGCCTGTTTCTACATGGATTGAAAGTTTTAGCGTTTCCAATATGGCTCAGATTCACCAATAGGTGACATAACTTACTACCTATTAAATACACTTTATCACGATACTGCATACTATGTACCAACTGTTTGTTTTACAATGGCAGGATACTGAATTAGGGGTAACATAGCCTTATGAAGCGTGTATTTCCTGTCTACACTAGCTTTGAGTAAGTAAACACCTAACTAGCACGACCACCAGGCTGTACATATCAGCATGTGTGCTTTACTAATACAACTACATTGTAATTTAAATGTTAATAGACAACATGAAAACTTATTACAACACATTGTATTTATACACTGCTTGGCCACGAGGCTTTGTTGTTTGTCTGAAACAACAAAGCCTGAGACTTGGACTGGTTTCATGAAAGACAACATTTTCATGGACATCAATGTGTGGGGGATAAATACTCTGAAATAAAATTATCCAAACAGAATAAAAAGAAAGTGCAGAGAAATATAAAAACCACTTTACTACTGAATCAGTTGGCACGTGAGAATCACCCATCACAATAAACCTGTATTTAACTTGGACCTGTGGTAATACCTTTTAAATTAGGGTTAGGCAATTAATAAAAAATTAGATTAATTCGCAATGTGGCCTGCTGCAAATTACAGAAGTTGCAACATAACTTTAACTTAGATGTATCAAAATAGCAGTTTAATACATCCATTTTTTGAAGCAGCAGAAATTTTATGCACATCATGCAATAATTCAAATGTCATTTTTTATGGTTTACAAGAATCCTCCTTTTTGTGTTTTATGTATTTTTTTTAGTCAAAATGAGTGACATAAAAATTACAATAACATTGAATAAAGCAATGGGTATCAAATTTGCAATATGAGCAGAAATGACTAGTTCTTTCTATCTAATATTGATGAAGCTCGCCATTAGTTCATACCCCCAGCTGCAGTCAGCTTCTAGCCAGCTTCACCTCTCCCACCCCAGCTGCCTCGTTTATAGCTTAAAGCTTGTTGCATTTGTCGAGAAATGCATAAGTTGAGGAACCTAATAAGAATCTCATATTAAATCTCAATATTGGGAAAAAATCAGAATTAGATTATTTTTGCAAATCGTTGCAAAAGAAGCTCTTCAATGATGTTTGTTTTTTACTCATTTTAGCTAGCTTGTGGGCTTAATTTTTGGGTATTGTGTGACCGACAGAAGTGTTTGACATGTGTCAAGAGGTCAAAAGGACCAGACAGATGATATAACGGATGAGAATCTGGTGAATCTGAGAATCTTTCAGATTTTGATAGTCAATTAAAATGGAAATACAGCAAGTTAATTATTGTTTCTCTGCAGCGTAGAAGCTAACCACCCACAGACTGGTACCATTCTATGGCCCAGTGGTTGGGGACCACTGGTTTAGTGTGGCCAGTGTGCTGCTGTGTCATACTTGATGAATCTGGCCAATCTAGTTTACATTTGTAAACTACAAAATTGTACCCTATGATTTGGAAACGTACTAAATACAGAATATGACACCCTATATTATTTGAATATTATGGTATAATGCAGTAGCTTATTTCAAACACAGCCTGAGACGACATCCATTTTTCATAAAGTGGTCCCTTTGCAGTTGCATTGGAAAAGAAAATTAAAGCTGTATGACCTTTAGAACAAACATGGAACATTTACACAGTGCTACAAAGAAACAATAGCTTCTTATTACCTCAATAGTTAATGAATAGGTGATGATCCTGACCCTGATCTGCAGCTTCTCTGAGATCTATGATGATAAAGGTAGCCTGATCAAAGTCACAGTGTTTACAAGTTGTACGCTCTTACAGCTGAAAGCTGTTATGAACCTGTTAAAGTGCCTCAAGGCCAAGTTTTTGCTTTCAATCTTGCTGTTGTCCTGCTTCAGTGAAGCATATTCCCATCTTCTCCTCAGAACAAGAAAGAACAGATTATCAGTTCTCCCCTGATGAATCAGTGCCACGGTGTCAACGTGAAATATTTCAATTTCACACTTAAATAGCCATCCTGCTTCCTTTGTTGATCACTTTGGAATCTGTCATCATGTAATTCTAAAGGATCGTGTGTCATGCAGGACAATATAAAAGTTATTAGCATTGCAAAAAAAGCACCCAGGCAGACATCTCCTTTCACTGTGAGACATTTTGTCACACAAGAGCATCACTTCTGGGTGACTCATTAGGGTAGAAGTCAGGGCCGTAACAGTTTGTCATGTAAGTGCTCTTATAGCTCATACAGATCCTCATCACAAATCTCTGCCGGCTGAATCCAGCTCAGCTCCTCTGTCCTCTGAGACCTCTGGATGCATATTTGTTGTCATTTTGTCGGTGTATCAAGTCGACTTTTAATGATTCCTGTTAGTGCAAAATTCCTGGATTTCTTCGGGCTTATCCAGAGGAAGGTTGAGATCAGCACAGTAAAGCTTGACTGTCATAACATGAACAGCTTCAGTAACAGTTTGAGGGATTTTAGCTCAAACAGAATCAATCACTTTGTTGTAAACTTCTTTAGTTGGTTACATCTGTGGGCAAATAGTAGTCAATTTATCACAAAACTTCAACAGTGATCATACTACAGAGTAAGTTTAGAGGATTTGATTTTTAGCTGAAGAAAAAAAACATGTCAATCAAATTGGATCCAGGTGTCCTTAATTTGATTTAACTGATATGATTACTGATACATCAAAGTGTATAATAATGCTCAGACCCAAGACTTTAGTCCTATGGACTACATACATCTCCTCAAATAACTGCTATTGAGCAGTTATTTGGGCACTTGTACTTTTTTTGAGTGCATTTTGAAATCAGTATTTTTACTTCTACTTCAGCAAGTTTTAACCAGACTAACTACTTTTACTTGAGTACTATACTCTTGTACTTTTTCCACCTTTGTTGACTACACAGTAGCATAAAATGAGAGAATGATTCCACATCACATCCCAAAAACAGCAGAAACTAGAGTGTTGATATCTCAGGGTAAACATTTCAGAGTTGATTTTTAACTCCCAAAATGTGATTTTAACTCCATCCTGAGTGAAATGGTCTTCAGTGTTGGGAGATACTTGACAGTTTTGTTCCACCAGTGTCAGTCCATCTCACTAAGGAAGTTTAGTTGTGTTTGAATACTGCTTGTTGTACAGTGATCCCTGCTGGGGTTCTTTTGCTCATGTTTCTGGTGGATCATTTTTGTTGACACTAGGGCTGGGCAATTTATCGAAAATTAGATTAAATCACAATATGGCCTGCTGCAATTTTCAAAAGATGCAATATTCTTTTAACCTGAAATTTGTGTCAAATACCAGTTTAAAACCTTTTTGCAGCAGCAGCAGCAGCAGAGGTGTTATGCATTACAGATCATGCAATCATCCACAGGGATTTTTGTAGAATACTCTAAAAATCCTACTTTTTTGTATGTTTTTCTTATTAAGTATAAGAAGGACAGAAATTATAGCTCCTTCCAATATATCAATTCCTATCCAATTTGCAAGACGAGTCAAAATCATCATAATTAGATATTTTTCAAAATTGTTCAGCTCTAGTTTTATCTAATGTTGTGTTGATTATAATATAGAAAGATTTATTGCTTGTGTTTGTTGGGAAAAAAAAAACAATACAAGGAACTTAAGAAATAATCACATATCCAATCCCAATTGCAATACTGGGGAAAAAAATCAAAATTAGATTATTTTCCCAAATCTTTTAGCCCTAGCTGACACTACAAGTGAAGTTATCCACTGAATTAGAGTTCCTGCCTAGCACTGGCATTTATTATAAACATGCATTCATTCCATGGCACCGTCTCAGAATTTGATTAAATCAATACCCTGGTTTTACCATTTTACTGCCCATTCCTACTACATGTCATATAGGCATGCATGATATTATCAGTCTGATATCAGTATCGGTAAATATAAAAATTTCTGCCGATATTTACATCTGGTACTTTGCCTGTGTATTTCAGCATGTATCAGTAAATTTTGTACAACGTACACTTACAATTATTTCAGTTTTAGGCTGAACTAACGGACCTATGTCAATTGAGGTCTTTTTCTTTATTTATCCTCATTCTTTAAACTTTAAAGTGTATTGAAGGACTAAAGTTTGTTTTGTTGGTCATCCTCAAACCTTAAAGTGTGTCCAAAAGGACTGAAATTTCTTGTCCAAAAAGCATACATAATTATCGATATTGGTATCAGCTAAAATGAATCTGTAAATATCGGATATCGGCAAAAATCCTACATTGTGCATCCCTAATGTCATACTATAAACAAAGGGGGTTTGAAATCCACAGGGCAAATATGGACAGTTTTAATGGATGTGGTGTAGACAGCGAGCATCTGGAGCTGTGTGATGTAAACTGATGTCTGACACTCACATGCTAATAGGATATGTTTATCCATGATGACATACTGGATGGATCCTTATTTGTTACCCTTATTGGCCACATTTAAAGAAGCTTTTAAAATGGGACAGACAGTGTTGCTACCCCATGACAATCTGTCAGCTTTAGCATTCCGGTGACAAACCCAAGAATGTAAAAATGATTTAGGTTTACTAAACTAATGCTTTGTGAACTTATTGTGCTAACTTTGGAGTAATTTCTGTCTTTTTTCCTTCTCTTCCAGTCGTGTGATTCTTCCTATCTCTGTGGAAGAGGTAAGTTTCATTTCAGCATATTTGTTTGCGTATTTGTTTGCTTTAGTGTGTTTGTAAGGCCCATTTCTTGTCATCTTCTTTCTGGATCTCTGTCCCCTGTTGTACCTTTTATCATTAAGCTCTTCTTTCTGGGTCAGAATTTTTCATGTGGTTATTTTCAAAGTGTTTTATAATTTTTTCCAATTTTTTTCATCTTGTGTGAAGAAAAAGTGCAGCATTGATCACCTTGTGTGGTGAAGTCCTCTTGAAGATTGAGGATGGTTTAAATCAGATAAAGCGATGAATGAACACAGTCAGCAGTCTGTCACTGTCCTCGCCCTCCTATCTCTCTGTGTCCGCTGCTCTCCACATTTCCTCTGCAGTTTTCTCCTGCTTCTATTCAGGCCTGCATCCTAAATGAGTCACCTGAAACTACCTCCATGACTACCTCTGAATGGAACCTGCCCTTTACAAAGTCTTTTATATTAAAAATGTTACTAGCCTCTATTTTTCCTTTTTTATTTTTAGACTAGTTTAAGGGTAAGGAACACAGTGCAACTTGCACAGTCACTGTACTAAGGAGCTGGGTTGTGTTTTTCTTTGTGTGTGCAGCTAACAGTAGCTTTTAGTGTCCCTTGCAGTTTTAAGAATAACTAAATCCAGAGTTTCAGCTGAGGTGCAAACAGATTCAAGGACAGGGACAGGGGACAGGGACAGAGGAGGGAGGTATAACACATTGCCAATCACTCTTTTACACTGTCCCTATCAGCCGCAACACCATGCAGTCTGTGCAGCTTCTTAGGTTTGATTGTTAGCTGTAAAGTCAAAGCCACCCAAGGTGGACTTACCAAGACCTACCTAAGTGTGAAACGATATATGCTCATGCAGAAGACACAAGCTTTTATGTTATCAACTTTGTTCTTAGAAAAAATGGTCTATTCATGATCTCTGATGAAAGAACTGCACCACCCAAAATCCTAGAGAATCGCAGCAGCATCTTTGATTGGTAGATCCCATCGCTTCCTGCAGATTGCACTGTTGGCTGCTACTATTAAAGTTGACGGTTAAGGAAAACTTTGGCAGTCACTTTTGAACTCTGTGAAGCTGGCACCTGCCTCCAGATCAACCAATAGAAAAAGTCTGTTGCAGTAGCCAGGTTTCAACCTGTAGATGGCACTATTTGTGCATATTTCCAACATAAAATGTAGAATTTAAATACTTTCAAACCAAGATTTGGACCCTTTAAGCAACAATAGAACATATTCACATGATCTCATCCCAAAAAAGTTGGTGCAGGTTTTAGTGACTCTTTAATACACCAGTTCAACCCAAAATAAACTTTTGGTCTCTTAGGTCAAAATACTGATCTGTGATACCATTCATCCACTGTACTGGTGTATGTTCTGGTTGTAGAGTACTTCAGCAGCAGTAGCAATTAACTGGAGCTACAACTTAGGCAGCGAGCTGCAGAGACACAACATTTTACCAGGAGTGTTGGCCTACATTAAATAAAATTAAAATCTAAATGAACTAATTATCTAAATGCCAGCTGTTTAGGGTGTTAACATTAATGCTGTTTTTACTCTTATTTACCAGAGGTTCATGGAAATAAGTAACCTTACAAAGAAGATGGATTTGTCAGACTGTCATCTGGCAAAACAATTTCTTCATTAAATAAAGAGCCACACTGAAAACCTTTCCTGACAGAAAAGATGTTTTCGTTCTTATGCTGACCTGCTTGGGCTTGAGTTTGCAATCATTACGGGTGGGGTTGTGTTGTACTATAAGTAAGTTCATGCACTGGCTACTGCCACATTGCATATTGAAGCTGTAAATAAAAAAATCATCATGTCTATGTCGTGAGCGCTCCATTTATGAGCGAGTACTAGGATAAGGTGCCATTTATAGCAGTAATCAGCCTCTCATGACATAGCATGTGCCAGAAGAGTCATATTGGTGTAGTGGCAGCAGCAGTGTCACCTGTAGTCTGACATAAGGTGGAAATGGTTCTCAGTTCTCTGACTGCTGATGGTGATTTCAGACAGACTTAAATGCACTTATTTACAGATTTTGGCTAAAATCCAAAAGCACAGAAATAGCAGCTTGACATGCACCAGGTCACCTAACTATCACACATCCTCGTGATGTGATTATTGCGCATGCCCACATTGCCACCACAGTAGAAATACGATACACCGTTCAGCCATGGTTTTAAGCTTTGCACTGGCTCCATTTCCGTTAACGTGAAAATCCCTTATCATAAGCTGATTCACTAACATTTGATGGTAATTTTCACCTATTTGTCATTTGACTTTTATTTTAACATTGTTCCAAAGACAAAGGAATTGACTTTTTGTCTTAAATGCCTTACGCTTGCTTTTAATGTGCCTGCATTGCTAGAAGCACATTAGCTAGCTAGTGGATGTTGACATAGGGTCAAGTGTCACTGCATGCTTAACTCCTGGATAGTTTTGAGTGATCAAGAAGTACCCTTCATTTTAGTACTCTTCTCAGTGTGAACACCTTGTGTACCTATGCACTCAAAATATTGAGTATTTAGTACGGAAGCAGGTGGTTAAGAACACCAGATGTTTAATAGTTAATTAAACACACACATCCTTAAATAAAACATTTTGGTTTGCTTGTTAAATAAGTAGCAGCCATTTCTGTAAAGCTTGAAAAGTCTCTCTTCGTTCTGTCTTCATTAAGCCGGAGATTAACTTTAAAAATATCTTCTGTTTACTCCTCCCTTACTTGTACTGTAGCTCAGAACCAACACACGGCAGACAAAGAAATAGCTTTCTTCCCTTCGAATTTCCTCTGGCTGATGGAGGCTTTAGATCTGCACATGTTGCTCTCATTAACAGTGCATAAGTGCGTATGTGTATCTGCCTCACATCTCCATATAATGAGGCAGGTTTCCTCTAAAGCCTCTGTGTGACAGTGTACATGCTTTGTCACGATTCTATGCAGGAATCATACTCAAAAAAAGGATTCTAGTGATTGTCCCAGTCACGTGATTGACTGAGACTGAATACAGATGAGGAGCGTCCCTTGTTTCTGTAGCACATGTGCCCTCTTGGTGAGTCATATCCCTCCAGAGCTTTACTTCTTCTGCACCCTGACTGTCTGCAGTAGTCCTGTTCAAAGAGTCCTGTTCTTTTAAAAAGCACAATACAACCACTAAAAAATACTGAAATTCATCTCTTTGTAAAAAGACAGCTTTTTTTCACGTTGTGCAATGCTCTAACTCTAAATAATTATCATTGAATTGCCTGCCTCTTGCTCAGATTTTACTCCAAACCTTCTCTACTATTTCATTTTTGTGAAAGAAAAAGGTTGTGAACATGGCTAAACTCACCCTGAAAGGCAAGGTTGAATTATATTTGTGCAGTATTTTTACCCAGGAGGCTTTGCTGTTCCTACATCCATTTATCTAGTGGGCAACTGACTTGAGGGAGCCGTCTCTTTAAACCTGTTTGGCACAGGTTGTCGAGGCTTTGTCTCTTTGCCTTTCATCACTGATGCTGTAGAGAAGTGTTAACATTTTAAAAGCACACCAAAGGTCCAAAGGTCATGGCTCAAAGAGAAATCTCTGGAAAGTGACTCATCTGTTCTTTATGTTCACTTTCTGAACATTCAGAAGTTGTTAAAAGAAGTGGTGCAGTAGTGTTATTTGAGTCTGTATGTAAGGGGAGTAGCTTCTTTTCAAAAAAGGATCTGTTTTGTCATCAAGTCATGCTGAAAATGTGTCAAAAATTTAGCCTCGTGTCTCTCTGTACCATCACATGCACTGTTAAGTCGAGCAACAGTTTTAGTTTTATTAGACCATTTATTTGGAATACAGTCATGTCAAATACACATATTGACTGAAGATTTTCCAAGTTCACTACAGTAGAAGATAACATGCCCTCTCTCCACTAGTTACTATTGGTCCTTTCTCTGGCTGACCTACTGAGTTTCATACTAAAAAACTGACTAACAATTTAGCAATATGTTTAAATCTTTCAAGAAACGTGTGGTTAGTCTCACAGTTGACTGCTGTCTCACACAAGTCTCACAGTTGGTGAAATGGTGATCAGCTGAGTGCAGTGAATGTGTCTCAAGTGATTGTAGACACCTAAGTCTGGAATGTCCATTCACTGCTTAATCAGTATTCCAGCCTACCATTACACCATTAAGTCAAAAGAACACTCCAAGCAACTCAGAGAAAAGGTTATTGAAATGTATAGTCAAAATTTCCAAGGCACTGAACATCCCCAAGAGTTCAGTTAAAGCCATCATCAAGAAATGGAAGGAATATGGCACATGTGTAGATCTGCCTAGATCAGGCCATCCTTATAAATTGAGTGACCGATAAGGTGAATAGTGAGAGAGGCCACCAAGACACCTATGACTACTCTGAAGGCGTTAGGAGCTTCAGCAGCTGAGGTGGGAGAGACTCTGCATTAGGGCTGGGCAATTAATCGAAAATTCGATTAAATCGCAATATGGCCTGCTGCAATTTTCAAATCGCAGAAGGTGCAATATTTCTTTGACCTGAAATTTGAGTCAAAATACCAGTTTTAAATGTTTTTTTAATTTTTTTGCAGCAGAGATGTTATGCATGGCATATCATGCAATCATTCAGGTGCCATTTTTAGAATAGTCTACAAAAATCCTATCTTCTTTATTTTGTACTTTTTTCTTATTAAATATAAGAATGACAAAAACCCGTCAATGCAACAATTCATATCCAATTTGCAATACGAGTAAAAATCATCAGAATTAGATATTCTTAAACAATTGTTCAGTCTTTGTTTAGGAGTAAAAGAAAGTTAAGGAATAATGGCATATCAAATTGCAATTACAATATTGGGGGAAGAAAATCGCATTTAGATTATTTTCCAAAATCGTTCAGCCCTGCTCTGCATACAACAACTGCTGCCTGGGTTCTTCACCAGTCAAAGCTTTACGGGAGACTGGCAAAGAGAAAGGCACTGTTTAATGAGAAAACTCATTAAATCTTGACTACAGTTCCCCTAAAGGCATGTAGGAGACTCCATGGTCAAGTGGAAGAAAGCTCTTTGGTCTGATGAGACTAAAATGGTGCTTTTTGGCCATCAGACAAAACGCTATGTTTGGCAGACACCAAACACTGCACATCAGAACAAGCACATGTTTCTCAGCAGTCAGCCCTGTAAGGCATGTAAAGGTCAAGGGTAAAATAAAGTATAGGCCAGTCTTATTTAGTCTGCAAGTTACAGCTTGGGAGAAGATTTATTTCCAGCAAGACAATGGTCAGAAGCATGCAGTGAACGCTACACAGAAATGAGTTAAAGACAACTAGGGGAATGTTCTGGAGTGGCCGAGACCTCAATCCAATAGAGAATTTGTGGCTGGACTTGAAAAGGGCTTTTCATGCCTGATCTAGGTAGCTTTACAAATCAACATATACCACAATACATATTGTAGCCTCTGTATTGTGGCACAAATGGTATCATGAGGTTGTAGAAAATACCCAGCCCTATTTTTAATACCTAGCCCTGCATCAACATACATTACTAACATACATCTATAAACTTGCACTATCTCTTTGGTAATCATTATTTCAGAGGGATAATTTGTCGAACACTCTTTGTAATTCCTCTCATTACCTGAAAGCATGGAGCATGTAAGTGATGATTTAACTCAGCTTGGAAGCTCATCTTCTCTGGAGCTTTACCTAAGGTGCGTTGGTTAATTGTGATGTACGGAGAATGCAATGATTATTAGTTCCACTTTGATGATACCAGAGAGGTGGAGAACTGCAAAACAAACAGAGGCAGTTGAGTTAGAGTCATGTTGACAATAGTGTATGAGTTTTGGGGAATTATTAACAAAGGCTTATCAGTTATTTGCTGATTAAAAGCTTGAAAATCTGCGCTGAATCATTTACTTTCTATTAATTGATGTAAGAGAAAATCTCATGATCTAAACAGGAGAAAGTCAAGTCTGAAATGTGGTGACTATTATTTTACATTTATTTAAAGGTAAATCTGCAGTTATGTGTATAGCTGGCAGATATATTGTTAATATTATAGTGTGGACGTACCAGTTTAGTGGATGTGAAGTAATTCCTTCTGAGATAAATGAATATTGGATGGTCTTACTAAGTAATGCCAGATCACCTCTAGCTTTTTTCTCTTGAGTTTTTACTATTTGTTGATTGTATGCATTTTTTTACGTTTCTTGTTACCCTTATATTCTTTTGTTTCAATTTGAATTAATGGTTTTACTTTTTTTTTTATTAAAAAAATGAGAAAAAGTAGCCGCGATGTCATACCTATGAAATTAATAGAATAATTTAAATGGCACCATCTTGCTCCATCTCTGTGATGTCATAAGTGTGTCTGGTCCAGCTTTGTGTGGAGTTTATACAGTGGATTAGGAGTGATTAAAGAAAGAAAGGAGCCATTGTTCCTGTGTTTTTATTCGCTCACATGCTGCAAACTCAGGATTAGGAGGATGAGGAAGGAGAGGAAGGAAGGAAGGATGAAAGGAGGTGATAGTGTGTGGTTTGTGGAAGAGGAAATACAGTCAGTGGGAAAAAAATAGATGACAGTACAGGAAAACAAACGAGTGAATGGAGGAGATTAAGTGGATTCAGGAAAAGGATCAGAAGAAAAAGTAATCCACAACTTAAGATTGAAATGGATGCGCTGATGAAATACACATGGAAAACTGCATATGTGAATGTGGAAGCTCACTGGTTCACAGGATAATACGCTGAACACATGCTTTGTACTAAATACCATCTTGTTTCTTCTTATTTTTTTCCAGTACCAGGTGGGCCAGCTGTACTCCGTGGCTGAGGCCAGTAAGAATGAAACGGGCGGAGGAGAAGGAGTGGAGGTGCTAAAAAACGAGCCCTATGAGAAAGATGGAGAAAAGGGACAGTACACACACAAAATTTACCATTTGCAGAGGTAAGCATTTATTTCCATACCAACAGAGGCTCATAGAAAGTTCACTTAGGAAGACGACTTCATTAATTTCTCCCTTGTGGCTGCATCCCCTGGCTGCCGTCCATTCATATATTTGTCTACCACAGTGTATTATGTCACCACTCTAAAGCCCAGTGTAAGCGAGAAAACACTTTGATAGCTGTGGATCAACATGTATAGAGCACCCACCTGGAGGGAGCAATCCAACGTTTTCCGACAGAACCTTGGCCTCAGACTTGAAGGCGCTGACCCCACAACTTTGCACTCAGCACATGTCGAAGGTCCCTGACTGACAAAGCCAACAGAACCCAGTCATCTGCAAAAAGCAGAGATGAAATTCCCAGCTGTGCCTCCAGATCCTGTCCATTAAAATGTTAACACATCGTATAATGAGAAAGGAACATTAAACTTGTCTGTGTCTATTGTCACATGTAACCCATAATGCATTGGAAACCATCTAAAGGAATCCACGAACAAGTTAATTTAAGGGTTGGCATATCAAATTGCAGCATCCCTTCAGCAATTTAAACCAGTGGTAGGAGGTTTTTGCTGAGCATATTGGCCATCTTAGTTTACTACTGCTGTCTTCAGCCTAGCTAAGGCAATAACCTTTGGGCTCTGCTACCATAGAGAGCTTGCTTTCCTTACATAAACTAGATTAAGCAAAGCCAAATGATTTGAATACCAATGGTGCCTGTTTTCTTTTCCTCTTTCCCTTCTCTGACAGTAAAGTGCCATCTTTTGTCAGAATGTTGGCTCCAGCTTCAGCTCTCAACATCCACGAGAAGGCCTGGAACGCATACCCATACTGTCGCACAGGTAGAGCATGCTTGCATTCATTCATACACAAAGACAGACACACATTGATCCACAAACACAGGATCACACAAAACACTGTCCATCAAACTTAATTTGGAAACTGGCTATAGGCAGTGATAAATGTTTGCATGAAAATTTTTGATAAGTACAGCAGATGCATCTGCCTTAAAAAAGTGCAACTCTATCATCAGGTAGAGGTGATTGTCTAGCGCCCCTCACACTCGTGGGATCCCATTGTGAGTCTTTAACATTATGATAAAGCCCCAGATATAAGGCAAATACCAGACTGTCCACCTCCCCAGGAGACACTAGGTAGGTGTTCTTCACAATAAAAGAAATGGTCTGTAGATTTTTTTTCAGCCATACCCGTGTTTAGACTCAAAGGATGCAGTTTCACAGTCTCAAAATACCATTTTCTGGAAAGTATTTTGGAGGCAGAATCCTACCAGGTGTAGATCATTATTTGTTTATGTGCCAAATGGGGGCCAGCAGAAAAGGTTCAGCACCCACTGCTAAACCACTATAATGTAGCTGATGCCTCTATCCCTGACCAGTTTAAACCCCCACCTACCAAGTAAGAGTACGTTAAGTGGTGGAAATGCAAGCAAGATCAGGGTTAACCGTACCAAAGCGTTGCTCTCTGGATACCTGTCTGTGTGTTCGTCTCTCTCTCCTTCTCTCACTGAGTCTTTGAGTCTCTGTCACCTTGAAGGAGCTGCTGAATAATTAACTGCTCGCCCATGAGAAGGGCCATGCAATCTCTCAAGTCGTTCAGGCTGAGATCATGCACACACCACCAGCTGTCAGGCAGCCATCTTTCATACAGACACATGACGATATAAAGCACTGTCTGAATTTTACACACAGTACTTGCAAACACATACTGCTGGAACATTTCCCCTTCGCCTCTGAATGTTTGCTACCAGCTTTGGGAAATCTTGTGTTTTTCATCTTGATTTTTCTGTCTTTTCTGTTTGCTGCTGCGCCTTCCTTCATCTGGCTCAACAGTTATCACTGTAAGTATTTTTTCTCTCTTCTATGTTTTCCTGCATGTTTTTGAAAAAGGACAAGGCAAACCTGGATGTCCATAGAGGGAGCAAATGAACCTGAAAGCTGAGAAAGAAATTTGATCTGGTTCATTGACACAGCAGCAGCAGCAGCATGGATACTCTGTTTGTGGATGTGTTCAAACAGGACACCAAGCCCTGTCTATTGTACTGTGTTGGTTCTGAACTTGCTTACATATTATCTTGTAGGCTAATCATTTTTGCTTTATTCAATATTGTTTCTCTTTTCTCTGCAGAACGAGTATATGAAAGATAACTTCCTGATCAAGATTGAGACATGGCACAAACCTGACATGGGACACCTTGAAAATGTGATTATTAAAGACTGAAAAGATCTGAGGCGATGTATTTGAGTGTTTGAGCATCAGTTGAGCACTGCATGAAAACAATGCATGCGATTAAAAAAGCCCACATCACACCTAGTGTGCTTTATCTGAAATCCTATCTCACACCTTCTTTTGTTGTTTTATTCCATTCTTAAAGCTGGTAGTGGCATACTGTGAAAATGTCCTTTTGTTTCTGCCTGTTTAGTTGTCTTCAAGTCCAAAAAAATCCTTAATTAATTCTTGTGCATGACAGAGGGAAATAATCCCCTTTTAATCTACTAGTTTAAATGCTTCTGGACAATAATTCCATTTTATAATTAAACTTTATCTGATCCTTGAAAACTATGAACTTATAAAACATAAAAAGACTCAAAAATATTTACCAGAAAAATGTTTCAAGCATTTCTATGTTATGTTTATTGTTTTTGTTATTTATTCATGAACTTTGAAAACATATTATCTATGTTGGCCTTCTGAGACTTGTGCCTATTTATACATTTATATTCATAGATTAAGTCTTTTTATCAGCACATGTGCATAACCGAAGTTATCTCAAGACACTTTACAAAGAGGGCATGTCTAGACTGCAATATGATAATAATAATAATAATAATAATAATAATAATAATAACAATAATGATATTAACAATAATGATATTGGTTATAATAATAATAATGATGGTTATAATAATAGGAATAAGAAAAATGGTTACACTAGTAATAATATTAATGATAATAATAGAATAGAGTCATTATTATGATAACTATTATGACAATAATGATGATGATCCTAATAATAATAATGATTAAGTTATAATAATAATGATGGCAATAATAAAAAAATATTATAATTATAACGATAAAAATGATTATAATAATGATTATGATAATAAAAATAATAAGAGAAATAATTATTATAATAATAATGATGATGTTATAATAATAATAGTGATGATTATAAAGAATAAGAATACAATGATAATGTATTAATTATGATTATAAACATGATTTAAATGAAAATGATAATAATATTAAAAAAATTAATAATGATTATAAATATAATATTTATACTATTAATAACAAAAACAATAATAAAAATATGAAATGGTTATAATGATACTAATCAGAAAAGGGAAGGTAATAATAATGATAATAATAATAATTTTTAAAAAATATTATTATTAATGAATAATGATGATATGACAGCTAATAATTATTAGATAATAATAAATAAGTTAGAATAATTTTATTGATAAAATAATTTTAAAATGGCTATGATAATATTTATAATAAAAAAACAACAACAATAATAGTAATGATGAATATGATAACAATTATGATGATTATAGTAATATAGTAGTTGTAGTAGCGGGATCCTTGCCTGTATCAACCTGTACTCTGTGCTGTTTCAGGTACACGCTTTGGATGCAGAAACCTGGAAGAAGGTGGATGTAGTCTATATCGATATTGCAGACAGAAGCCAAGTGGAGCCAAAGGTACAAAAAGTGTGGCTCAAGATTTATAATAAAATGCTTTCAGCAATAGATTTCTTACTCTGTTTTTTTTTCTCCTGCAGGATTACAAGCCAGAGGAGGATCCCTGCAGGTTTAAATCAGCGAAGACGGGACGAGGTCCTCTTGGACCAGACTGGAAGGTACAGGGTCTGTTGTTAACATCACAGCTGGTTCAGATCATTGACTATTTGCAAAGATAGACCACAGAATCCCTCCTACACACGAAATGAGGGCAAAAGAACCTCCTATCACATTGTTACTGACATACTGAGCTTGTGGTATAATTTGGTGCCAGAGATGCACCGTGCACTGCTGCAGTTTTTTGTCTGGCCCTAAACCAAAAACAGATATTTTACTTAATGATAAAATGGCAAAGATCCCTCATGATGGTGCCATCAACAGAAGGACAGATTGCTGTGTCTGTTTGAAGCAGATGTTGATGATTATGGACAGCTCTGTGGCTCTTTTGTTCCCCTGGACAACCGTCTGTACAACACCTCTCTGCCATGGCAGGGGAGCAGCAGCACACAGTGACCAATTCCTGGATTAAAAGCATTTCAGTCGCACAATTGAATGGCTGTTTCAGGAGGCAGCTTTTTGTCATGTTTTTTTGACACTTAAATACTTAAATCCCTCCTAATGTGAACACAGGCACCTTAAATGCAAGCTGTTACAGATTTGTGTCAAAGTTGCATCCCCTCCATTAAAACATTGCTTTAGCTTTGTACTCATCTAATTTCTTATTCTAGTTTTTGGGGTTTAAATTGTCTATGCAGGGTATAAACAATTAGTACTTTTCCATGGTACGATTTATTGCAATAACAGCAGTGCTGCCTGTAAAAAATCTGTGTATGTATCAGCCCCACCCCTTCAGTGTGAGCAGTGCTCAGAGAAGAGCCTCCAGTGTTAAAGAGATATTAGAAAAACAATTTAATTTATACTGTTGTGAAACACTTGTCCAGTTTTCTAACACCACGCCTACCAAGTTGCCCTCAATTTGTGATGGAAACAACTAACTTAAAGTAACAATCCATTTAAAAGATACATTTATTTGATGATTTTGTAGTTTGATCCATGTCCCATCTGTTAATATAGAACAGGCAGGGCTGATGACCTATGCTGCAGTCAGTATAGTGAGGGAACTTGAAGTGTTCAAGGCATCCATCTTTGAATGCAGTCTAAGGTGTAGACCAGCCAAATGCAGGTATTTTTGAACGATATCAGGTGAATTTGCTCAACTTACCAGCAACTGTAAGTTAGGTCAATAAAAGCAGCCTAATCTTTAAAAAAACGATTTTGTTAAATAGCATAAATGAAGCCTTTTTTCATCTTATTCCTACTGACAAAGCTGAGCAGATCTACAAACTCACCGACCCAAATAACCTGCCTCCTCCTCCATGTGCCAGGGCTGTAACTACTCCATCAGCTAAAAGAGTATATGAAACAATGTTTTGCTAATCCAACGTTGAACAAAGCATTAATTTAGGCTTGAGACTGCAGAAAATGTGCAAAAATTATAGTATTCTAGCAAGTCAAAAACTTGGAAAATCCATCTGAATTTACAATGCCCCTTTAGGAAGCACAGCAAACATTTTCATGGTCAAGTATAGAACAAATTGATAGAAAAATGTGGTTTAAAATGAGCAACTGTTTGGATTATGTGTGTAATAACTCTGTCTTATTAAATATCCTATAAATTGAATATAATAAGCCTTGATTTTTATGCCTTATTAAATGATGCTGCTTGTTAAAGTAGAGTTGCTGGTAAAATGGTTTGTTGCCAGCAGATATTGGATTCCACCAGCAACAGTGGCACATTGATCCATCCATCCATTTTCTATAGTGCTTATCCCGTTATAGAGACAGACAACCAGGCACGCACATTCACACCTACAGCCAATTTAGAGTCACCAGTTAACCTAAGGAGTGGTGGGAGGAAGCTGGAGTACCTGGAGAGAACGGGGAGAACATGCAAAGTCCTCACAGAAAGGCCCTGACAAGGATCAAACCAGGGACCCTCTTTCTGTGTATCGTTTATTTTCAATAAAAAACAACAATGTCTAGCATTTTTAGTGCTGAACATCCTGAGCATTTACATACAAGCCCTTTCTTAGCTACAATGATGTTAAAACATGAAGAAAATAGCTCCAACAGGAAAAAGATTTTGTCATGATGTAAGTATTTTGTAGCTTCTAAAACTAAACTGATGTCATGCCTTGTGTCCGAAGTCACACAAGCTCAGCAACCTTGGTGAAGTGGCACCCTGAACTTAGCCATGTTTAAATGGGAGAGTTTTATGCCAGCTAATAAAGAAGGATGTGGAAAAACTTATCCTAGTCTGTGAACAATTAGATTTGTACAAATTTTGAAAAGCTTTGTTGTCTTCAGTCTGTCAGTATTTATGAAGGGGCTTAGTGGGTTGCCCATCTTTTACGGTTAATAACTCCTAGAACATTTTGTGCCTCTGTCTTTGCACTTGCAGAAGGATCTTCAAAACAAGAAAGACTGCCCACACATGTGTGCCTACAAACTGGTCACCGTTAAATTCAAGTGGTGGGGTCTGCAGAATAAAGTGGAGAACTTCATTCAAAAGGTTAGTTAATCATCTGGACTGCAGTGGCAGTGTCACTGCACGATCATTATGAAATCTGTGCATCCTTTGTGTAAAGACAACTTCTCTGGAAGGATTTCTGACCAATAAAAAGTTGATATGACATTGTAAATGCTCTTTTAAATGACTGCTGTGCTGATGTGTTTCATATTCTGTGGAGGTAAAGTGTCTCTCATGTTAGAAGCTTTTTAATTATAATGAACGTGAGGGTGGGAAATTAGCACTCACTATAAAGACATGCTCTGTTTTAAGGCTGCACCAGCCTCTAGTGGCTAAAAAAGGTATTACACAACAGAATTAAACATGAATACACTGAAGTTGCAGTTTCTATTCCTAAGAAAAATTCTTAATGTTTTATTGTTAATTCACAGCAAGAGAAGCGTTTGTTCACCAACTTCCACCGTCAGCTGTTCTGCTGGATCGACAAGTGGATTGAGTTGAACATGGACGACATTCGTCGAATGGAGGAGGAGACACGCAGGGAGCTAGACGAGGTGAGCACTAAAACTAAGACCAGAGCAAGGCTGAATAAAGAAACGTTATGTCTTCTTTTTTTCTGGAGTCTGTTACTGCATTAGTATAAATAATTGACCTCAGACCACAGGATGTATTGATAAAGTTGATTTTGAATAGGGTTATATAATAAGTAGGTAAATTCTAACTGGACATTCTTGTTTTTGTTTCTGTTTTCCTTGTGAGTGCTAGATGAGAGTAAAGGATCCAGTTAAAGGGATGGTGGCTCTAGAGGACTGAGGTTGTGTTGGACTGTGAATGCTGCTGCTCATCAGGTAAAAATAATAGAAATATGCTGTTGTATATTAAGTTTAACATTTGTTTTACTTTGTCTTCTTTGTGTCTATCTAAATTTACCTTTATATTTTTTATCATTTAGTTCAAGTATTTAAATGAATACAAAAGATTTGTCCCCAGTGTTTTTTTTTTTGCTTGCCTAAAGTATTCTTTTTACATAATATGAAAAGCAGAGAAAATTAAAAAAATAGAAGCTTGAACCAGAGATTTTGATATTTTACTAGGGATGACGACCCTGAGTCGCTTGGTGGATTGGTTATGTTTTGGTCAGACGGTCATAGATCGAGGGATGCATAGCAGCGGGCGATCAAGGAGGGAGAGAGAGAGAGAGTACTGTTGCAAATGTGTCTGACAGAGAAAAATAAGATGTTATTTCCTGATCATTTTGTATCGATCACACTCTGTAGCAGTGGTTCACAGCTGGTGGATCAGGACCCAAAAGTGGGTTCTTTCTAGAGGGTCTGGATGCGTGCCAGGGGAAAACATGGCAAAAGTCTATGTATGGAAGCTCGAAGTAGACATGTAGTAAATTCATACATGTATTTGTTTTCCTATGACGACAAGTGAATTTCAGTATTTGCCTAATGATTTTCACTTGTTTATCTCCTTTTCTCTGATCCAATACCAGTGTGAACTTTCTGGACTGACTGTGCAGAGTAGCAAATTATTTTAGACCTCTATTTGACTCAGATCATGGCTCAACAAACGGAATCATAATGTACAGCATCTCTGTGACCCTAAAGTTGTTTTACTGCTGATTATTGAGTTTTACAGCTAATTATTAAAATGAAAATAATACAAGGGGCTGCACCACAGGCTCTCTATATCTCTCTATATATTATGCTATATCTGGGCAGCATGACGTGATTATAGAACAGCCTGCAAGGGCTGACAGACCCAAACAAAGACTACACAATATGTTGGTTAGCACTCGCGTTAGCATTCGAGCTAGCGGTAATAAACAATCATAATTCGTTCAAATAGACAGAAAAGTTGTTCAGTGCCATGTTTAAGGGTTTGGATCTAATAATTAAAGTCTCTAAGAGTCATGAGAGCTCCAGGCTCGCTGAAAATGCTGCCACAAAGAATCAAAGGCATCAAACAGCATCAATGGGAAGGCACAATGGCTAGCTTCAAGAGGAAGAACAAGTGAGAAGCAACGATTTATGATTCAAAAGTTATTTAACTTTTGATAAGCTGTGTCACTTTTTGCCGTGTACAACAGCGCTGGTCTGGAAGGCATTTTAGTGATCACATTCAGAGAAAACTGTCATGCAGCCATCATTTTTTGCTGCTGCAGTAGGTCCTTTGGTTCTTCTTTGCTGCTCTAAAATGGTAGCCCATGCATGACGTGCTTTCCGGCAGCGAAGAAGAATTGATTTTCAGTTTATAGCGCTAACAATCAAAATGAAAAGCTAGACCAAATGGTATCGGATTCGTGGATAAACTCGCGTACTCTCCGATACCAATGCCTTCATTTTCATTTTAAGCAGTATCAGACTGGTACTGTATCGAAACAACCCTAATGTCTTTCTTTTATGATGTGCTTTTTAAACAGGTGTGTTTTGTTCTGTTTGTTTGTTCAATATATTTTCTATTTAGGATCCAAACTTAAACATCTATCATTAAAGAATCTGTAAAGTTAATCCAGAATTTATGTCGTAGTTTTTCAGTCAATTAAATGCAGTTTTTTTGTTCATTGTGAAGTAAGTTTGCCAAATATATCAGCCACAGTTGCCTGTGGATCATTTAAAGCAACATAACAGAGAGATTTGAGCCAGAAAACGGACTTTGTCTCTGCCCTGGCACAGAGCCAGGTAGCTGCAACGGTTGCCATAAGGTCAGTGAGTGGTTAAACACTTCTTCAAAATTGGGTTGGAAACACACTGACAAGTCAACATACAACGACAGGAAGGTGCAAGGTTTAGTTTGTAGTAGTCTGAAGTGGTACTACCCCTATCAGGAGGACGTCATCTGCATGGAAAAACATGTTTTTTGTCTGGCTTTTTGCCGTTGAAATCTGCATACAAGAATTTACCATTCCTCCAGCATTCTAGCAAAGCCACTAGCCAGATTACCAAAACAATGGCTAAAAGAAACTAACATCAGATATTGGATCAATTCTCTTTTTCATCCTGTGTCTTCTCTCTATCTCTTCCAGACCAGAATACCCAGACACCAGCGGATTCACCTCCTCCTCCTCCTCCTCCTCCTATTCCAACTGACACAACATCTGACCGGCCGGTCCAAGAAGCCCCACCAACCCTCGCCTCCACCCCCGATTCCTGGTACAGTCTGGTTTTCAGGGATCTGGACCCAGTAAACTCCATCATTTACCTCCTCCCTTGCGTCCCATCCATCTCTATTTGTTTCTCTCCATCTGGTGTCCCCATCTTATTAACTGCTCTGAGGCCTCCAGTAGCAACATTATAGATCCTGTCAGTCAGTCCTCTCTCTCTCTCTCAGCCTCGTTCTAAACTACAGAGAATAGTGTCATTTATCTCTGCAATTTAGGATTTATTTCTATTTAAGATATCCCAATGGTGTGTATATATAAAGTATACCGTATATCGGGGAGCTGAAAGTTGTATTGAAATATACAGTATATATATATATATATATATATAAATATAAATATATATAAACAGGGTTTTTAAAATGATTTTGTCTGTAAGTTTGTCTGTGTAATTTTTCCAGAACAAGCTGTATCTGCTCAGTGTTGAGTTTGATCCTGTATGTTTTTTTTCTGATTTATCATTGTACCGCCTTCTCTCCATTTGTGTCATGCTTCGATGCAGTGTTTCCTTTTATTGTTGTGGTCCACAAAACATTGCTGCAAGGTCAGGATTGTGCAAGCATTACCTGCTGTACTCCTGACCTATCAGATTAGTTTTCCCCCAGTAGCTTCCTTAATATGTTGAGGCATTTGATGGTTTTTCTGCTGCTTTATGAGTTTGTGTGCGCACGCCTCTGTTTATGTGTGTGGGTGTGTTTATGTGCGTGTGTGTTTCTGTAGCATTGTAAGATTATCAAAGGTTTATTGTTATTTTTTTTTTTTTTTTAAGATTTTCTTTTACCTGATCATTTCTAGCTCTCTGATTTCACCCGGCTGTTCCAACAGACTGCAGTAGTTGAATTTAAACATACAGAACGCACACACAAATGCACATAAAAAAATGAGCCAGTTCTTTTTGTCTGACAGCCCCGACTTCCATCTGTAAATCCCCCTCATGGGTACACATCTCCTTCTGCTTGCTGTAGATAGTTTAACGGTTCTTTCAAAGTAAAACGTCATTGGTTCTTGCCTGTCACCCTTCCCATCACCTCCAGTGGATAAATGGTCTTATCCAGCGATAGCAATAACTACCATGACACGTTGGTCTCTCCTGTATCATTGCCAGTCTATCTTACTCTGCGTCTGTTCCTATCCTGAAAACAGTTTTTGCAGTGCAGAGCCCATGCTCGAAGTCAAAAATGGTGAAGATTACTTGTTAAATATTGGTTTTCTCTTTGGATGAGCTGGGATCTGAAGCTGGTAATTTGTGATTGTGTATTTTTTCAGTACATGCATGAGTGTGCATAAGTGATGTGCTGTAGCGTGTTTATGAAGAGATCATGATGCTGGCTGGGTAAAGAGGAGAGGAAGTCATGGATAACTTGTTGATTTGTGTTTGGCCTCCTTTATCCTCGGTTACTTTTGTCATCTTCCTTTTATCCACATCCATCAAATAAGTGGAAACTTTAAAGAGCAAGCAACAGATCACATCATGAAACTTGATAAAAATCATAAATATTATATACTTAATATATTCACCATGTTCTAAGAACTGCCACAACAATGTTTCTAACTTTCTATTGCACTTAAAGCACTTAAAGTACAGGGATTTAAAATGATATAACATCCACATCTAGATAAATGTGTAGAAGATAATAAACCTGTTGCACTTACGGCTTAAGAACAACTGATGTTGTGCATATTTATTCTGATTTTTTAAATTTGCACTTACACTGCTAAAATAGCCCTTTATTTCATTTGTCCACAGGGGGCACCAAAATCAACTAACAGAAAGTTCCTCACAGGAGCTTTAATAAGAATTAAAGAGCTCAACAGTGCCAACCCACTTCTTTGCAGCACTGGTTCTGGGAGTGAAATTCACCATTCAAATCCCCCATAGACATTTCGCACAATCGTTACTATATGCTTAAACCAAGCTAACCAGCTGCCTGAGTACTCATGACTATAAGATATTTGATTCTACACTAAAACAGTGTTCAAAAATGGAGGAAAGGCAAAGGGAAAAGACTGTGTACACATTACTTTACAAGAAGGATGGAACTACATGTCCCACAATCCACTGCAATTCATTGTATTTGTTGGTAATGATGGCTTCTCAAGCCTTTAAACCATGTATATACCTTTTTCTGCATTTGTCTTTGTTTTAGAGATTCTATTTTAAATTATAATGTTGCAGTTTAAGCATTTATCGCTTCTTATTGCGGAAGCATGTATTATCGTCATCAACAGTCGACAGCCTTTGTTTGTGGGCTCGGTAGACATTTCCATGATAATCAAGAACACCACCAATCGCTCAAGGATTGTGGGTATTGTAGTACTTTAGGCTGAGATCTCGAATAAACTATGTATTTTCTTGAAACAAGGTCAAAATCTTGGAAACTTTTGTCTTCTACTGGAGCATATACCTTTGTTTCACACTCAGGTAGTTTATGGTAAGTCTAGCCCGGATAAATCAGATGCTATGGCTAATAGTCAAATCCACTGTGGAGAAAATGAGTGGGATTATCACCTCCAGAGCCACACTGTTAAGCTGTATGATAATGTTGTTGCATTGATTTTTAAGCAGTGTAGTTCAAACATTGTATTAGTCCCCTCTTAGAAGATTAAAATAAAGTGCATACAAAATATGGGCAATTTAGACTTACCTGGGATATAACAGAAGCAATAAATTATGAAACAAGTTATTATTTCATCATTATTTAGTCATTAGCTGACTGTAACATAGGCAACTCAAAGAGAGCCACTAATGCAGTCATTGATATGGTGGCCCTGCAGGTCAACTGGAAAGACATTTGTTGAAACACAAAAAAAAAGTTAGTGGAGCAGAGGAACACATTGTGAAATGTAAAAACATTTAATGGAACACTAAATACTTACGGAAAAGCAAAAATATTTCTTGAAATACAAAAACCCTTTAAAATATAGGGAACATTTTGAAACACACAAAAAAATGTTTCACAAAACAAAATGTCACAAAAACATTTTTGAAACACAAAAATCTATCATGTAATCCAAAAATAATTTAGGAAATACCAAAACATTTAATGAAAGCTAAAAAATATTTCTTGAAAAACACAAACATTTTGTGACTGAGAGGAACATTTTTTGTAAAGGTATTAAAAGTATTTTGCAAAACCCCCAAAATTCTGTAAATTACACAAACGTTTCATGAAATATACCAAAACGTTAATAAATAAATAAATCGTTAGATAAATAGATTGTTTTTAAATTGTGGAACATGTTTTTTACTTACATCTCTCAAAATGTTCACCTGCTGCATGAAATGTTTTTCTTTTTCCAAATATATTTTTACACTAAGTGAAATGTTTTTGTAGTTGATCGTCAGGGCCACTGTACTTGGCCTGTTACGCTTTGATTAATCAAATATCACTTTTTTGTCATCATTTTCAATGCTCTTATTTTTTTTGTCTATTTTTGTTGTTCACGGATCTAATACAAAGTGCAGAGATCTGATTTGTTAAGTCCTAAATGAAATAAATCCTCTTTGAGAGGTCCTGTAACCTTCTGTAAGATTACTTCTGTGTAATATTTTGGTAGTTTTTCTTATGTTTGTTTTGTATTTCAACTATCTGTCTTTCTTAAAGCTACTGTGAGGAGTGTTTAGTTGGTGATGAAACAGACTGAAATTAATATGGATGCCTCTTTATGACCTACAAAAGCAAAAGAGACCACCAGGTAGAGGACTGACTGTTTCATAGAGTTATTTTTAATGCCTGTAAACACTGCCACAGGGTAGGCTACAGATGAGGCAATTAAATTAATAGCATGCTACAGAAATAGTCTTTGTTATCATTTTGAACAAAGATTCAGTGAGTGGCACATTTTAGAAAAAAAATAACGAAGGCACAGATTTATCTACGTGGTCACCAAGACTGGCACGAACCAAAAGTTCCTCACAGGAGCTTTAAGCCCAAGCACAGCTGTCAATAAATAATGTATTGGCAATAAGGATATGCTGCTGTAAACAGCCCATTTAGAATTGCTCAGGGCATTATTGGCATTAAGGGGTATAATTTGAACTCCACTTAAAATTTTGAAAACACACTTTCTATCCATGTCATGGTTTACCCTCAGATAAGTCATACAGCCATCACTGGGAGCCACTTTCTGTTGCCTCCTCTTTAAAGAAAGCACCGGCCCAACACTTCCACCTCTCCCTGTGTCCATCAAGCATCTCACTCACTGTCTGTGATGGGGCTACCAACTGAGTCATGGAGATCTGTGGATGTACTGTATGTATTGACTCTGTAAATAGTAAATAAATTTAATGTAGATGAACACATATATATAGATCAGACTGTCCTGCCAAACCTACAGCACACCTTTCTTGACACTCAGTCGTCCTATTCCATCGCTAAATATTCAGCGTTCCACAGAAGTCGCTCTCACAGAGGTATTATTATTATAAGGAACAATAGAGTTGAAGTTTAGTTCCGGTAAGACATTTTGGGAAAAAACTCATCTGTAGACATGTTAGTAGTTGGAGGAAAAATAATTAAAAGTAACGCAAAAACCCTATTCACTATCTCCTCTCCTACTCACACTCCTCCCTCACAGGGACCATGTCTCATTGGCAGGACAGTGCATAAATATATATTTTTGTTCTGAGTGTTGTTGTACCTCTGTTGTCAGTCTCTGAACTACACTCTCACTGAAAAGGAACATATATATAATGGCAGCTTTGGTCATTGATCCACAAAATTAGCTGATGGTGTCAGCCATAAGTGGAGCTTTGGTGCAAGTCAGATTTTTCCCTTGTGTGGTTACTGGGGGAAGTTACTGTACATTTAAGAGCAGCTTCAGCCAGGCAGTCTACAGGATGGTTGAGTTTAAAGCTAAAGACCATGTTCAAAGAGTGGCCATTTCCTTTGACACTGTGCTCAGAGTGGGAAGCTCAAATGCTGTAATGTAGCTACTTCCCAGGAAACTTAATTATAATTTGTGAATCTGACCACTAACAATCTGCAGCTTACTCACTGATCAGTGAGTAACAGACAGTGCAAACCTACATATTAATAGTAGCAATATTGACACTTGAATAACAGCTGACAGTAGCATTCAGCCATTTCTAAGCTAACATTACTATCAGCTAGCTAACCATGACACTATCATGCAGTCATGTTTGCCTAGAAAGTGGTTGAAAGCTTTGCTATTGTTGCTATTAGCTATATCAATCAATCATTCACAAGCTAAAACTATCTATGAATTATATTAACATCTGAGGGATAGCATAACAGCCACCTAGCTAACACTACCACTACCAGGAAATTGTGCATTTTCTATAAAGCTGTGTAAGACTATCAAGCAGTAATGTTTGCTTTGAAGTGTTAGAAAACTCACTTTAGCTTTGCAAGCTAACTGCAAGATAACACTGCCTAGGAATTAGAGGAGCTAACGCTTAGATTGGAACCCTTTTCCAGGCCATAGCTGGGTCCCAATTCAGGGTTAGCATCCTGTGAACCCTACCTAGACTGCTCCAGCCAAACTGAAACTAAACCATCTGTGTCCCTAGCTAGTTTAGTGCCCCAAGCTGTCCTTAAGCTTAACTTTTCATTTTCAAGTGTCATTCCTGTCACCTAACAACCTCAACAGCTGCACATCAACTAGCTAGCATAACTAACATCAGCTAGTATTTCAAGTTTAAAGGTCCCTTTTGCTTTTTAAACATATCTAATGGTAGCTACTCAGCTGAGTTAAAACCAGTTAGAGAAATTTGTGATTGTGGAATAAGGAATAAATATTATGCAATCAGTTTTGATACCTGTTGGGTCATAGAGGAAGTACTAGTTGTATCCTATAGCTGGGTAAAGAAGGAGTCTCAAAATGGGACAGCCTTTGACAAAATCAGTCTTCAAATGCACCCTTCAAAAAGGCAGTCCCTTTAACTGAAACAAAGATTGATTCTCATGTCATTATCAAATGCTGATGCTAGTTAGGACATGTGAGCTGGGTGTTGGCTGTGGCTGATTTAAAAAAAAAAAATGTTTTTAATTTGGGCCTGATGTCACTCCGGATTCACACTGCTTTTCTTGTATGTTGCTTATGAGCTTGGTAGCAGTGAAATCATAACAGTCTGTCAGATACTGATGCAACCTGCTACCTAAAGTCCATCAGAATGACGTTAAAGGTGGATTTTGACTTCAGAGCTTGAGTATTATGTCACTGTAAAATTGCCACTGTGTGAATATTGTCAAAATGTGAAAAAAAAAATGTTACGACAATTCTAAGTGTGTTTGAAAACCGACAGAAGGTCCATTTTAAGAGCCTGCAGATACCATACAAACTTGTGAGAGAACATGGTGTAACAGAGACAATCTCATAGATATCTGTTGTTAGATTCCTCGATTTCTAATCAGAATATAAAAACCAAATGATTCCAACACCCAAAACTGTTTTTAAATCGTTCAAGCTCTCTCTCTCTCTCTCTCTCTCTCTCTTTCTGTCTTTCTCTTTCTCTCTCTCTCTCACTCCTGTTAACTTGTCTCCTGTTTTTCTTTCTTTTATTGTAAATTTGTGCCTTTTTGTCATCTTATCTTCCAATAACACTACTGTACATTGGAGACATAAAGAAATGAATTAAAAGAAGCAAAGCAACTGTACATACCCTTTGATGAGTGTTTTCTTCATTATTTTGTATTCAATGTATGAGGACAAGAACAGCGATTTTCTCATTTAATCAGCATTTTTAGCTTTTAAGACATGAAATGGGATTTCATAAGTGCACCTGACTTGTAACAAATCAAATGTTTCAAACATCCTTCAATCATGAAATCTCTAAATATAACATAAAATATAAATATAACATAAAATCAGTCCTAAACCTACTCAGAAGTGTTGACCTGAGTAGCTGTTACTGCAGTGGAAAGTATGAAAGAGTACAGATATATCACACGAAGAAAGATATGGGTGCAATTATCGGGAAGGTGCATGTTGCTCCTCGTAGAGCTCAAGGGGAACAGAGGAGACATGCATGAGCTGTTTCTCAGTTGATTTTTATCTCTCATGTCTTACACTGCCTAGAAAAAGTATTCACTGCTTGGATGTTTTACTCTTTCACTGATTTTATAACTCAGTCATGGTGAATATAATTTGGCTTTTTGACACAAAAATTTAACAAAAAAAACTTAATGTCAAAGTGAAAACTGATTCCTACACAGTAATATCAGTTAAATTAATTCAATATGTAATGTAAAATATGTGAAAGCTTAAATATTAACCACCTCTAAGTCAGTATTTAGCAAATGCAACATTAGCTGCAATCTAACACTGAGTCTGTGTGGCTAGGTCTCAATCAGGCTTGCACATCTGGACACCAAACCATAGTTCTCTTGCAGACTGAATAAGATTATCCTCCAGGATTTCCTGTATTTTGCCTTATTATTTTTACCCTCTACCTTTACAAGCCTTCCAGGGCTGGCTGCCAAGAAGTATCCCAACAGCATGATGCTGCCACCACCGTCCTTCAGGGTGGGGATGGTGTGTTTTGGTGATGTGCAGTGTTTGATGTCTGTCGATGGCCAAAAAGCACCATATTAGTCTCATCAGACCAAAGAACATTCTCCCACGTGACTTTGAAGTCTCCCACATGCCTTTTTGCGAACTCTAGTCAAGATTTTATGAGTTTTCTTCAACAGTGGCTTTCTCTTTACCACTCTTCCATAAAACTTTGACCAGTGAAGAACCCAGGCAACAGAGTTCTCCCATCTCAGCTGCTGAAGCTTGTAACGCCTTCAGAGTAGTCATAGGTGTCCTGGTGGCCTCTCTCACTAGACTCCTTCTGGCACGGTAACACAGTTTGTGAGGACAGCCTGATCTAGGCAGATTTACACATCATATTCCTTCCATCTCTTGCTGTTGTATTTAACTGAACTCTGGGGGACTTTCAGTGCCTTGGAATTTTTTTGTATCCATCCCCTGACTTATACTTTTCAATAACCTTTTCTCTGAGTTGCTTGGAGTGGGGTTTTTTTGTCTTCATGGTGTAGTGGTGGCCAGGAATACCAGGAATTAACCAGTAACTGGACTTTCCACACACAGGTGTCTTTATACTGCCATCACTTAAGACACATTCACTGCACTCAGGTGATCCCCATTTCTACTAGCACCAATTTGCTGGACCTCTGTTGAATTAGGACAGTCACTTTAAATGGGGTGAATATTTATGCAATCACTTATTTTACCTTTCATATGTTTATTTAATTGACATTACTTTGTAGAAATTAAAGCGGGTTTTTTGTAAAACATTTGTGTTTAAAAAAAGTAAAATTGTATTGTTGATTTATAAATCAATAAAAGGGTAAAACATCCAACCTTTTATCAGCATTTAAGCACTTTTATCCTCCCTGTAAGCTCCTCCAGGAGTCGCCTCCTCCAGGTGCATTAAAGGAATTGGAAGATCCTTCATGACAGAGGGAGAACAACCTCCAGGTCAGTCAAGGAGCGAGGACACATTGATGTGCAAAGTTTAGAAATGAAAGCCCACTATTTCTACACAACCAGGCAAATGGAACAACTACAGGCTAATTCTTTTTTTTAAATGAACTAAAGAGTTAGATGAAAAGATGATTTGAATCTATAATCAGTGTAGGTGGTTAAAAAGCAATACAGCAGGTCAGTAAGTTAGCTCTCATGAGTATTTATCTGTGAGGGTTCTCAGCTATCCAGGGCTTGCTGATTCAAAGACAGAAGGCAGCTGGACTCTGTTAAAGATTTTGAAGCCAGTTTGTCTCATAAAGTTGAGACACTTTTCAAAATAAAAGGTGGTAAGCTTCTTTTTGATTAAACTTTAAATAATTTGATGTCGGTTGTGTGTTAAACATTGTGTTTGAGAAAGTCATAGTGGCAGAGAACTCAGTGTTTGATAGATTTGATCAAAGAAAAGTATCATAAAGTTGAGAAAATCTAAAAAAGTCTAGCTAAAGAGTCAGGCAAGTTGACAAAAAAGTGATTTTGGAGCTGTAAACTACAGTAGTAATTGTGACTAATGCGAGCAAAACGTAACAGTTATTTGGTCTGCTATTTTAACATTCTAAATCCAGATAAATCCAGATTTAGTATGTTACCACATGCCATATATTAAATCACACTTTACCATAAAGCCCTATAAAGTGACCGATTTAAATAGCCTAACTTTATGCACAATCCCTCATAAAGGCAGTGCCCAGAGTCATTGCCTTTTCAATGAAACCATAGGTTTTCAGTGTAGTTTAATTAAGATAGCACACATTGAAGCCTGAACACATTCCACAAGTTAAGAAAGTAAAGGATTATTTATGACCATACAAAGAAGGCTTTAGTGCAACAAATGCCATGCGTCATGGTGACATTCAATAAACAGACATGACCATTCATGAATAAGATAATACTCACTCACTGGGTTATTAACCAACCTGGGATAATAGCTTGATCCGATGTTACGCTTTAAGTCCAGAGCAGGTTGTGTGTGGGACTTTGTCTTCAGAAGGGAAACAGCTGAGACCCAAAACAGTCAAACAACGGGACTCAACGCAGGAAAGCAGATCCAGTCTCTGGATTCCCCTTTGGAGAGCTTCGTCATCTGTGCACAGGGGGTCTGCAGCTTCTCCCAGACACCGCAAGAGAGACAGGTTGACAAAGGTACTGTACTTGATAGATGAGATGCGATATGTTTTTAGGTGCCAGTCACAAAAAATAGGCATGTTGATTTTTTAACAGTAATAACTTTGACTGGAGCACCTTTTTGATTTGAAAAATGTCCCTCTTCATAACATGACAAAATTATCTCTTATAAATTTAAGAATATAGATGCTGAAACACTTGTTGTAGATACTGTTTCACTGTACATTGCCAAAGTGTTATGGAAGGGCTCAGAGTAAAAGCAATAGTCATGACATTTTTCTGTGATTTAAAGAAAAGTGTGCTTCTTCATGTCTGTCTCAGTGTAGCGCTCCCAAAGTCCACAGAAAAATATAAAAGTTATGCATAAGGAGTCGATCATGATAACAGCAGCTAGGTCCATGCATAGTCTTTAAAACTTTAAGAACAGTAGTTTATGAAATTGTTTTGCAGGGAACTATAGGAGTGCTTTAATATGTCCAGTCATATTTAATTTGTCTGTAAATCTTTCCCAGTGCAGATGCCAGTGTGGTCTTAAGAAATTAAATCCAGTCTCCTAATTAGTCTGGGTATTTGTTGGGGGTACTTACCTAACTTTCTGGTGATTAAAATTTTGTCAAAAACAAGCTTAGTCACTACTTGTAGGTTTGGGAATGTCAAACAGATCAGCTTTAATATCGAGGCTGCAAAGTGCAGGCAAAAGACAGTTATGGTAAAAGTTGAAACAAAGACAATTTCTGAGTAAACTCTGTGCCAGATTATCGCACGTAAGGCAAGAATGAAATGTTTCTAATTGAAACACTGTATTAAGCTTTTCAGCTTCCATTAGATGTGAAAAGTGTTTGTTTGCATGTCTTCCCACATGTCCCATCTCTATTTAGCTGTCTTATCCAAATAAAGGCAAAAATGTCCAAAAATTAATCTTAAAAAAATAATTTTTCAAGTTTATTAAGTCATAGTTTACAACATATGAAGTTTTAAATTTAGGAGTTATAAAACTCAAAACACTAGTTGGTTCAGATTCATCTGCTGAATGCTGTCAGTGTGTTGTTTTCTTTTTGAATAGCCCCAGTTTACAGCAAATGGCTCTTCAAAGGGAGTATGCTAATAGTAATATGATGATTCTGGGCTCAAATCATTAATATCTTACTCAGTCTCAGTAAAAAGAATAATTGATTACCTCTCAATTTAGTCGCCTACTTGTACAAAGAAAACGGATTCATCTGGCCTGATTTTCTACCGTACAACGGGCTATTTTTTAGTTCATCTCTCAAAAATTCTGCCTTTGGGCTAATACATTTTTGACATTCCTAAACTTGACTTCACGGTGTTTAAATTTAACATAAATAACAGAAATTTCCAACTTAATAGCATCAAAAATTCGGATTGTGGTTTCCTTTAAATTTGTGACATTTTAATAACAAAAATACTGTTTTGTTCTTTAAACTTAACATCTTTTTTTAATCTTTCAGTTACCCTAATGCACCCTTATGGAAAAGGGTTAGAGACACGGGTGAGGGAAAAAATATTGCTGTGCGCCTTAAGAATAAGGTTGAAAACAATGAGAATAAAGTCGAAATACAATGTGGAGAAAAAAAATCAGAACTTCGAGAAAAAAGTCCCAACATTTTTAGACTATAACAATCAGGCAATCTTGACAATCTCTACAAAATATCTTGTATCTTGAGCATGTGAAACTATTCTTCTCTGGATCTGATTACAGAGTTCTCACCTGGTTGGCTGTGAAACTCTTTCCTGTGGGTTTCAAACGTGTTCCAGGAAAAAAATGAGACAAAAAGTCTGTGTAAGCCCTAAGTTGACAAGCAGTAAATTTGTACGTGTATTTTTCAGGTTTCCCTGTAATGATGGGCAAATTTCAGTATTTGTGTCAAGATTTCAACTGATTTATCACATTTCCTCTGAAACAAAACAGAGCTGGTTTTCTCAGGATAATGAGAAAAGTCCTTGAATAATTAATTACCTAATATTTAATGCTGTCTCAGGAAGATGGAGAAGACGTATACATGCATGACTTTCTGTAATGATATGCTTTTTAAACATGATTGCTTTATCCTTTCTCTTTGTACAATCATGTTTTGTTCCATCTCAGGTCCAAACTGCAATGTTTTACAATAAATAAATTCAAGTTGAAGTTGATGCCCAACCAGTTGAGAACCACTGTTTTAGCTCATAAACACAGTATCATTGATCTGATTCAAGCTGTTTGTTACAGTCTAAAAAAGTTTTACTTTATTCTCAGAACTTTAACTTTATCCTCGACATTTCTGCTTTTTTCTTGAAGTGCACAGCATTATTTTTTCCTTCACCCCTGTCCCTAATCCTTTTCCTCACACCATCGTACCTTCCTAGCATCAGCAACTAGCATACTAAGTTAGTAGCTAGCTAGCGGGCTAGCAAGTAAAAATAACACAAAATTTTGGACATTTGACAAGTTTTTCGCATTCAGGTGTAGTCTACAACAAAACAGAAGTACAATGTGAGGGTGTGAAGAAAGGGTTTAATTTCTGAGGACTAATATTTTGTCAAAAATGTAATTGTTAATTTTAGGTCAAACTTTCAGACATTAGCATATGGGCTACTATCAGGGCTACCATGTTTTCGGTTCAAAGCAGTCAGAGTCAGGGTTGAAGCTTATTCTGTAGGCTATAAAATATGTAATAAATGACAAAATATAATATAAGAAGATGAAATTTATGCACAGAAACTCCTAGATAATTGTTTGTGCTTCTTCAAAGCTTCTTTAATTTAAAAAATGTTGTTTTCAAGCCTAAATTGCCAGCTTCAGTATTCAGCGCTTAAAATTCTTGTTTCCAGTGTCAATTTAAACCAAGAAGACAAAAACATTTTATTAATCCCTGTTGGTGCTTGCTAAGCACCAGTTTTTAGCACCTGGAGCCAGTGCTTTGTTGGTGGAAACAGAAAGAACTGGTGCTAACCCAGGCACTAGCCTGGAACCAGCACTAGCACCAGCTCGATCAAAAAGGGACCTGAGGGGAAATTATGTATTTTACACCACAAAAACATTTGCTGAAAAGAACTCAAATTACAGACATATCACAATGTTACTAAATTTTACATTTTCTTGACATAAGCTGGTTACTGGACAATAGTAGTGTTCAAATGCCTCCAAAATCACTCACCTGCTTTGAGAGCCAGTCTTCAAAATGCCAGCTGTTAGCTTGTTTATTCTTTGTACACTGTAGATGTAACTGCTATAGCTATAACTGAAAGGCTGTCAAAAATGCAACTAGTCCATTACCTTGAGATTAAAATTCACAAATAGCTCCAGGACATTGTTTCTGTTTTCACCTGCGACTCACAGGACACTGTGGCTTTAACACGGATAAAGCTAGCAGTGATTACACATGATTACAAAGCCATTTCAGAAATGACTTTCACAGGCGCCCGTGTCAGGTCTGTTATATTCAGATAGTTCTCCAGATTAGAGCTATTTATTTTGTGTTTCTTCCATATTTACACTCTGTGTGTGTGTATTTGTGTTTGTGTGCAGCCACAGGAGAGACAATGAGCACTGTGAGAGTCAGAAGTGTTGGGAAGGACAAGTGCAGGTAAGATAAAAATCATTTAACACAGCTCTTCTTCCTCTGCCTTTCCTCAAACGGTCTTTTAAGGGTAAAAATGAGGAGGAACAGTAATTTAAGCGAAAGCATGGGCTTTGGGCTGACAAAGAGACTTAAAGTGTCCAGGAATAAGGTATAGCCCTCGTGTGAGGTGTCCGGATTGCCTAACCTTCATAAGTAGCTTTGGGGCTGCTGGTTCAGACTTTCCATGGCTCTGTGATAAAACTTAAATAGTCTCTCATTCATCATTTCTCACTGGACCGGTGTTATCCACTTAACACTTCTGCTCGCAAAGAATGTGCTCTAAGTCTCTGCATGTGACTCTGTTACATGAAGTGGCAGGGAGAAAAGAGGCGCTCCAGATTAGCATTTTTTATTGTGTAAAGGGCAATCTGTTCTGGTTGATTCTATCCTCCTACGTCTTATATCCAAGTTTCTCCTTATATAGCAGTGATCCCCACCTCTTTGAAGGTTAAAAGCTTTAGACTCTGGTCATGATGACTTATTGTTTGAACTTCAAACTCTGACTCAATACCTACATCCACATAAAAAGATTAAAAATATAAAATATAGTACAGAAGATGTCATATTTTACAATGAATAAGGGAAAAATGTCAATTTATATAACCTCCCTATGCTTTTGGATTTGAACTTAATTAAGAATTATGTAATGGGCTCTAACATTAATGGGTACTGGGGCACCTGAATGTTGAATGTACATGATAAAATATGCTCAATATTTCAGATGAAAACTGATTTTATTTTTTATGGGATGATTTTATTTGCTAAGAATTTTGTTTTGTTTTTCCATAACTTGTATTTAAAATGGCAAAGATTAATGAGCCTGCTTTAATTTTTTTTTGTTACATGCCTTGACATTAAAATTTGGCCTTCATCTTGAAACTTCTGAAATGGACATAGGGTACTTGGCAATGTTGGTGCCATTAGCCGCCAGTGATTTCAGTGGGCGTTGCAGCCTCAAACAGGACGTGCCTGAGGAAGCTAGGCTATATAGCACCATGGTAACAGATCCTCTGGATAATTTAGCAAGTTTTAGATTAAAAAATGGCCAAAAACAATGTTTGCTTTACTGTATGCTGTATCAAATGTTTTAGAAGCATTTTATCTTTCACCTATAAAGCCTCTGTGTTTGGCACTATTTTGCATTGTGGGCTTCGGCTAATGGCTATGTGCTCTTCCGCCATAACGTTTTCAGTAGGTAAACAACAAATCGTGCCAATAGCTTGGCTAGTTATTAGCTATAAGGGAATAACACGACAGCCATAAACTTACCTGGATGAAAAATTTCCATTCAGCTCTTCTGGCTGGGTCAGTTTCTCCTGTTTATTTTCAGAAAGTTGAAGAAGATCCGTTAAACACAGTGAGGCAGGGAACTCTGTATGGGGAGTGATGCAGGCTTCAGGCTTCTGTTGCCATTATCTTTGGTCAGAAATGCCCTGAAGAGCTGTTGTGGAGTCCCAATCATGGCAACAGTAGCTTTTGTGGAAATGGGCTCACAGTTTCCACTTCCACACCATCAGGCAAGCTAATCAGTCTCCATTTAAGTTTCTTTCGCTCTCTTTCTTTCCCCCTAGTCTCCATCTGTAGAAGTTCCTCTGTTTACTATGGCTCAGGAAAGTCTCCCCTCAAATCCACAGTAAACATCTTTGTAACTCAAGTCAAAATCTCTCACTTAAGTGTTGTTTAGCTTAGTTACTTGAAGCACACATACTCAAACAGCTGTTCAGATAGCTGAGGCAGAAAAGCACGTAGCCAAAAGCAGAAGCTTGCATTGCAGGATCACAGGCACAGAGGCTTTCTGCGTAAAAGATGTTTGATACAGTGTACAATTGAGCCAACATTGTTTCTGGCCAATTTTTACCTAAAATTACATGGGTTAGCTGTACCTATCTGAGGTAGGAGACGGAGACGGAGATGTCAGCAGATGAGTTCTCTGGCTCAAACAGGGGGGAAACAAGGGCTGAATTTCCCAAAGAATTAAATTACTACAATATTTGTGACTGTAAAAAGGTAAGCACACAAAACGATATGGCTGACCTCTTCAACATGAGGCTACAGACCATGAATCAGTCAGAAACAATCAATGAAGCAGATTCAGACAAGGCAATGAAGGCCCACAACTGTTATAAAAAAGGAAACTCTCCCTAACCCTACCTATAGAGGGCAGTGCTCTCACCGTTGAGTTGGCCGACACACATTTCCTCTCTAATGTGAATGTTTACTTTTTATGTTGCTTTTTACTGCTCTCATTTTCAAGTACTGATTTTCTTATTTATTTAACTTTATCAGTTTTGATTTGCTTGGTTTTATCTCTTTTAATTGTTATATCTTACATCTCTGGTCCCCCCTGGTCTCAGCTCATGTTTATGCTGTTGGGCGCTTGTGTCGCCTCAGTTTCTAATAGTTACCATTAATGATGGGCTGCCTGTGTTTTATGCTGTTCTTATGATAGTGTATTAGGTTGAATATGTTGATTGTGCTGTGCCATTTTGGCTTGTTGGTGTTGTTTAGTTTCTTTTGTGTGGCTCTTCGTGACTTATTTTGATGTTTCATTTTTTGCTTGTGTGTCGAAGCACTTTTAACTTGTGTTTTTAAGGTGCTATATAAACAAAGTTTTTATTATCACTATCCTTATGTGTACACATATAGTACTGTGCTGAACTTTTCGGCATGTCTGGGACAAAAATTTAGAAAATTGAGGCTTAAGTAAGGCACCATCTGGAAGGAAAGAGGATTGACACAATCCTGGTTGTGCTCTGGATGTCCTTGCACACATTCAGCCTGTTGAAAAAAAAAATCAAAGTCCACACATTTAGGGCAGAATAAGGGTTGGATTTCAAGACTATGCACAGCCTAGGGTATTGTGCATGCAGGTAGTAGGGTTACCACAAGTCCCTGGTTGTGCTGTGGACGGTATCCAGGTGTATCGCCAGGGTTAAAAAGGGCCGGACAAAAGAAATGCCATTGAGCTTGACCTTGGCATGTGACACTGACGTGTCAAGCTTGACTCTGGCTGCCCCCCCCTCTTCAAGCCCTGTGTGGCAAAATCAGGCCCCCTGATAAATCTTTAGCACTCTACATGCCTATAACATATGTACATGACTGTATATGAGTCTTAATAACAGCTTTTTTCAAAGATTATGTTATGCTAATGTTGCAAAGAAGATGGATTCGCCTGTTTCCGTGTTTCTTACTAGCAAAGCCATCGTGCAAAGCTCCCATCTGAACCGTTTGGGCCAGTTAGAAAGTGACAGGACCAGTCAGCAATGACGGGCAGTACTTTCGAGCAAGGCAGAGTCATGACGTATGTAGGCAGCGAGAAGAGGCCGGTGCAGTTATGGTGGAAGACATTAACATGGATGCTGCTAAAGCGTAAGTTTTTATCAGAACTTGGCGACATTTCTTCGTTAAAAGAAAAACAGAGAACAGCATTGAGCGGTTTTCTTTTCAAAAAAAACAAAAGTCATATACTGACATGCCTAAAGTCGCCATGGTTCGCGTTACGCAGCTCTCTATGGAGTTAGACTCTCGGTAGCAGTGCACCTCGGTTTAGGACTACGACGTCACATGTTTTGCTGCTCTGATTCATCCAATCACCCTCCCAGTTTTTTTTTCAAAGGCTCTGCCCTTTCCCAAACACTGTATATAAGAGGTTTGCCAGATGAATGTGTGAAACACATCCATCTGGCTTGTCAGGTTAATGTTTTGGGCTTTCTGCCATCAAGCTGAAGGAAACATACATCTATTAATGGATGAAGCCAGCATGTACAGCTATAAATCCGGAAGTGAACTTTTCATTGGGAAAATATCTCACTACCTAATGGTTACGAAACGTTTAAACCATTGAAGTATTTGGCAAAGCTGCTGATTGCTTCACATATTATGCTCCCTACAAATCTGTTATGTAATGTCTCTACTTTTAATTGCTCCGTAATACTTGTTAATTAGAATTATTTTAGCTTTTGTTCCTTGCATTAAGTGCCAACAGCAGCTGTGTTGATGCTCATGGAAACCCCTCCTCCTGGATTGTCAAAAATAACCTTTCACCTATATGAGAAGAGGCTGGATTGAGGCCAAAAGAAGCTAATGCTATTGTGTGCTGTTGTCCCCTTATAGTGCATGACTGTTACTGCAGGCATACATGCATTGTGCTCAGCTGATAGAGTGTATTTAGTAAACCTCTTAGGGATCTGAAGGGTTACCCAAGTCTTGCAACAATCCTCACAATGATGGAGGATCAGCCTCCAGCCCTCCTCTCGTTTACTCTCTGAGACTACGTACACGTTCACATGCCCGTCTCCTGCCTGCGATTATAATCCAAATCTGACTCAATCATGCCCACATTCCTGAGTCGGCCCCGCTGCTTTGTGAGCTGACGCTCTGTTGCTGCATGACCACACAGGGCCGTGACACAGAAAGGACTGCAGCAGACCAGCGCAGACCCCCAGCTTTCTGTTTTTGATCCAATTTGAAGGACCTGAATCAGAGGCTGCCTGAAGCACATGCAGAGAGATTTGTCTACCCAGGAGTCCGTTCATGTTACTTCAAAAGGCCTCACATGGCTGCAACCAAAGACATTTAAGGATAAAACCATCCAAAGGCATTTCCTTCACTGGATTTTATTTGTTTTTCTTCTGACATTGAGGAAGCTCAGGTAACACATTTCAAGATCCAAACATGGACGACCTCAGTGACAGTCTACGCCAGCGTTCAGACAGCATGAGCAGCTCCACGTCTCAGAGCTCCAGGTCCAAGATGCTCCTCCGGCAGCGCCTGTCTCAGCTGCTCACCTGCATAGAGGACATGAGCTCTGACGACGAGGCCAATGAGGAGGTTTCCCGCACGCTGGATGAAGCCTTTCAGCTGTGTGGGCGCTACCTTCCCTCAGATGCATTCAGGTCGACATGCGCACATGCTCACCACATAAAAGTTTGCACGGATACTTGTAGGAATGGTTTGGGGTCTCTTTGGCATTATAAAGAGCTTTTGTTAAATATTTTGAATCTTGTTCTACTAAACCAAAATGTAAAGACAGAAAATTGCCAAAATCTGACACCATCTGCAGCTGTAGTTTCTCAGGGCCATGTCTGTTTTCTCATTGTTTTCTGGTCTGAATTTTTATATTAGCTGATGTTTAAAGAGTACTAGAATCATCTGTGCTTCTCTTAGTTGCTCTCAATAGGTGCCATTAACATAGTATTAAATGTATTGTGATGGATTTTTTTGTCTAAATTATACATATAAGAATGTCAGTACAGGTTATACAATACTGGATAATTCAAGTAAACTTAAAATTGTGCTAAGAAGTTTGTTTTACACCGTGTCTTCTGTATCACAGCTAAAAGTAATTGAGTAGTTTTTTGGGGTACTTGTACTTTTTAATACATTTTGAAATCAGTACTTTTACTTCAACCAGAGTAACTGTGCTTTTATTTGAGTACAAGTACTGGAGTATTTGTGTATTTTTTCCACCTTTGTTGAATTTACAGTAGCACATAGAGAGAGACGGAATTGTTGAATTCTCAGTGTAAAAAACATCTCAGAGTTGATTTTAGCTCCCAAAGTGTAATTTTACCTCCATTCTGAGTGAAAAGGTCTTCAGTATTGGAGTTATTTGACAATGTTGAACCACCAGTGTTAGTTCAACTCTGATCTAGGCTCTTCCCACTACTATTTCAAATCTGGTGTGTGTGTGTTGGCAGAGTTTCCCATCATGCCCTTGGGTAGCATGTTGTGATGTGCTTACAGTTACTCTTGCTTGAGTTCTTTTTGTCATGTTTCTAGTAGATTGTTGTTTTTCATGTGAAACACATTTGCACCATGGGTGAAGTTATCCACTGAGTTAGAGCTCCCTCCTGTGACTTTGGGTGTTCTTTAAGCACACAAAGTGCATATTCTGCAGTATTTATGGCCTCTCTATGACGTTGACTCACTGTTCTTTTAAGATTTTTGTTAAGACTTGTGTGGTGTGGTGTAACTATAAGAAGTGTGGCTCAGTAAAGACTCTTCTAAAGAGTCACATTTATCTCTATATGAGTTTAATTAACACAGTCAATATTGCTGTGTATTTGACTTTATAATAGAAGTGTTACTTTACCAGAACAATCTGATTGGAGATCTATTCTATTGTTGTTCTTGCCAATAAAGAAAGATCATATTTTACTGTACAACTCCTCGGTAGCTACTCAGTACTCAGTACTTAAAGTAAACACTAAATTATATACTTTTACTTTAACTTGAGTAGATTTATAGACAAGTACTTTTACTTTTACTAAAGGCAGTTTTAACAAAGTTAAATGTAGTAGATTTGTATCTGCTTGGGTTTACTTGTGTCTGCTCAATCTTTTTTGCAACTTGATGTTATTGTAGAAGAAGTTTCTCCCTTCAGGCTTTAACCAAATAAGTAATGATAATTTTACATGGATAAAATCCTCACAGTAATGCTTATACTCTTGCGATTGATCACAGGAATAGAGGCAATGTAACTTAGATATCTAATTTTGTTTTTATTTGATAACTTTGTTTAATTATGGTAATGTTGTAACCCTCGTCCAGGCTGCACATGGTGACCTGGAACGTTGCCACAGCCGAGCCCCCTGAAGACGTCACCTCTTTGCTGCAACTAGATGTCCAGCCCCCTGCAGACCTCTATGTGATCGGGTAAATATCAGATCTTTCCAAGAGTCTGACCAAATAATAAATGTGTATAATTCAATTTTTGGGGAAGACATTTAGAAAGAAAAATACCTAAAATTATTTGTGTCCTAATGTATGCTATAAATTCCTTTGTGTTGGTGTATGACAGCCTGCAGGAGGTGAATGCCGCCCCAATAAGGTTCATCTCTGACCTGCTGGTGGAGGACTCCTGGAGTCATGTTTTCATGGACACTTTGGCACCTAGAGGTTTCGTTAAGGTAGGAGAGGAAAGCAGGAGAAAAAGTAAATAAATAAAGGATACATGTTGAATTTGTCTTTTAGAGGAACCCCTCATAGAGATAATATTTGGATCGAGCATGCTGAAACAAGCTCATAAAGTTTTACCTAACCATTTGGCCTTCTTTGAGACATACTCATCTATTTTATTCAAGCTGTATAGCTGTATATTTACATATTCTCAGTATATGTGTTTCTGCCTCTTAACAAGTTAACAAGATGATGAGAAGAACCATCCTTTATAAGATTACATAAAAGATCATGAATAAAATCTGTCTTGCAGGTGTCATCAGTGAGGATGCAGGGTTTGCTGCTGATCATTTTTGCCAAACAGGTACATCTCCCCTTCATCAGAAACATCCAGACAACCTACACTCGCACCGGCATCTTTGGCTACTGGGTGAGGAACGGCAACAACAGACAAGGCAACACTATTAAACTCTGCACACTAGGAATCCCATTGACATCAGATGCTGCAGGGTTTCAACACAATATGAAAGGCTCATTGTGTTTGAGAAGTGGAGTGTATGAGAGCTTTGACAGAGTGAAATCTCTGACAAAGAACAGTGAAAGTGCTGAGGTACACTGGGGCAAACACTCACAACATAAATGTTTGGATTTATAATAAGGTTTAAAAAAACAGTATCTATATATGAAAAGCCATGTAAACAATCCTTCTTTGTTTCAAAAGTGGTTATTAAACTACAGCATGCTTTTTACATTTTTGTAAAAAAGAAAAATTAATATGCAATATAATAATTTCAATTTTTTAAAGAATAAGGAAGACATTTTGCACAACTTCATATGTAGTATAACGGATCAGCAATCATAATTTTAAAAAAAAATCATTTGTCAAATGTCACCGATTCCTTTTTGCATTTTACCATCATAACACTCAGCAGGAATATATTTCGGGGATTCGGGGCTTTTGAAATTATATCAGGAGCTTAAGCCTCGTAAGGCCCTGTCCACACGGAGACAAATTCAGGAGTATACGCAAAAGTTTTTTGTCGTATTCGCATTTCATCCACATGGAAGCAGCGTTTTGGGTGACTGTAAACGATACTTTTTGAAAATGGGTCCCAGTGTGCACAAATCCGTAAATGACTACCGTTTCGTCTCCGTGTGGACAGCCAACCGTATCTTGCTTGAAACTATTACGTCAAACATAGTGTAGCTATCTTAAGACGCCTGCGCGGGTCCGGCCAAAACAACAATGGCGGATTACAGGGTTGTGTTCATGCTGCAGATGCTACTGAGCTTGTTATGACTTTTACAGCAAATCTGATGCTCCTTTACCACCACTGTGAAACGCATACACCATATGTTCTTAAATCCAACATGGAGATCAGCCAGAAGGCCAACTAGAAGAAAGTTTGTGTCAGTTTTCAGTATCTTTTTCTCTCTTTTGGTTTATTTCCTGGCAGCAATACAGCGCTATGTACAGGCTTGGCATATGCACTACGGCGTTTTCAGTCGTTTTCAGGAGTTCCGTGCTTTTGCGGACATTTCTTGAGACGATCCCGTCTTTACGGAAAACTTTTTCAAAATGAAACTGGAATATATCATTTTCGTCTCCGTGTGGACGGGCCTAAGTCACCCCTTTGCTCCACCAATGAACTAAGCTTAAAGGGGACATATTATACAGAAATCACTTTATCAGGCTTTCTAACAAAAAATATGTGCCCCTGGCCTGTCTACAATCCCCTCAAGTACCAGAAAAATCCATTCCCTCACCCCTCTCTTTCTCCACCTTTCAGAAAATGTGTGCTGAAACAAGCCGTTCTCAGGTTTTCCCCTCATGAGGTCATGTGGGGAGTTAGCCCCGCCCCCAGGTTTGGTTGGCCGTCCCCGCTTGGAAGATCTGATCTTAGGATCAGGAGAGCCACATCCATTAAGCCACATCCATTTCCAGAGAGGGGCAGAGTCAGGGATGGAGTCAGATAGCTCAGTAACATTTAAAGCCACAGACAGACACACACACACTCCCTCTTAGCAGGGCTGAAACAGAGAGGCATGTTTTGGGGACCTCTGAGACCAATATGAACATGTCTGAAAAGGGAAAAACACGTCCCCTTAAAAAAAAAAAAAAAACTCTTTGTGTCTTTAGACGTACGCATTTTTTTTACCAAAAGCTGCCATAAATAATGTGGAAGTCCTGCCTAAGCTCCATTATAAAATACTGTGGCAGTTAAATTGTGCACTTAAGACAGTTAGCAGGAATGTCCTTGCCATTTTTGCTAAGTAAAATCCAGACATTTTCTGGCATTGACCCCTCAGGACTTTGAATTTTTGTTCATAAGACATTGATGTCTGATTTTTGGTAGAATCCTATCAAAGTCAAAAATTCTGCTTTCATGACTGCACTGCTTTACATTATTATTCCCTCTCTCCTCTGTCTCCATCAGGGTAACAAAGGAGGAGTATCTGTGCGTTTCTCCTTCTACGGTCACATGGTGTGTTTCCTCAACTGCCACCTTGCTGCTCACATGAACTACGCTCTGCAGCGTGTCGATGAATTTGAGTACATTCTGGAAACACAAGAGTTTGACATCTTGGACACGCCATACGTCCGAGACCACAAGTCAGTAGCCCGCACAGGCGGTGCACTCTCAATACACACATGGTGTAAATTGCTTCTGGTTATTGTAAAGTAGCTAAAATGAGGCTCTCATACAGGGTGGCATTCTGTTTTGGGGACCTGAACTTCCGAATTGCAGACCATGGCTTACACTTCCTCCGCTCGTCCATCAACAGTGGACGTCTTCATCTGCTTTGGGAAAAAGACCAGGTGATTTTCTTTAATAAATACATATTCACACACATAAGAAATAACGATTACTGATACATGTCTTTGTTCTGCAGCTCCTCATGATGAAGAAGAAGGAACCTTTCCTTCAAGAGTTTGAGGAGGGGCCGTTAAACTTCAAACCCAGCTACAAGTTTGACCGTAACTCAGATACCTATGACACCAGGTAACATGTATGACCAACAAATGTGTTTCACTTACAAAAACTTCATGTATCTCAGATATCCTCTGTGCTTTTATTTCCATTTGAAATGTGCTCAGCGCTCCGAAGACTTGGTTGCGTTTTAAGTAAGAGACTTGTTTTTTGTCTGTGTTGCATGCCCCACATTCCCTCAGTTCTTTGTCACTGCACCATCTGTCCCTTTCCCTGCAGTGTTTACCAGCACGTCTTTAGCTCACACCCAGACAGAAAACAAACAGAAACCAAAGGAAGTAAACCCTGATTGTAGCTGAAGTTGGGAGCAGCTCTTTTTTGCAAGTTATATCAGTTCTTAAACTAGCACACTGTGTGTCTCTCTCAGCAAGAGCACTGTGGCTCTGCCCCTAACCATGTACAGACCCAGGCCCCTGCAGCGCTGCAGCACCACCCTCTTCTTCCTCCTCACCTCCCTCACCTGGGGGCTGCTCTCTGTGTGGTTGGGGGCCTGGTACAGGGAGCTAGACCCAAAAAGGTGGGTGTCTCCATAGATACACCCAGTAGGAATAAGTTAAGTTCCCCTTTATATAAATATTCACCTTGATGGTTATCTTTGTATGACCTTTAATTATTAAAAATGGAGACACAGCTTTGATGAAAAACTCCAAGGGGTTTACAGAACACATGAAGTTGAATTTCAGACATGATCTGCAAATTCATTACACCTTAGCAAACCCTCTCCTACACCCAGACTCCCACTGGGTCATTAATGTTTCACCTGTCACAGTAAATGTGCTCATATAAAGCTTAAATACCATTTCCAGTGGTATTGCCACCCCACTATTCCTCCACAGCATGCTACACTGAAGTATTAGCTCTGCGCTGCATGTGTGTGCAACTCATAGACTGTATATTAAGATGGACAACCAACAGCCTTCTGGGAGTGAAGCCTAAACATTTGGAGCACAGTAATCTGTAAGCAGTGCGCCCATGTTCATGATGTCAGTTTGGTTTTCAAAGACGTCAACACTCTCACAGCAGCAAAATGCCAGAAAGAAAGTTTTAGCAGCTTGCAAGTACATTTTAAATGTCTTTTTCCCTCTAGCATTAATGTAATACTAAAGGTTGTCATCATAAATTTGTAATGTACGCAAGAGTGCCCAAAAATATGCTGCCATTTTATATAACTAGTATGATTTATGCTAGTTATATTAAAGAATAACCCAGGGGCCCTTAACCACTTTAACCAGCCCCTGAATACACATCACAGAAGTTTTTTTCTACCTTGATTTCTGTTGTTGCATAATTCAAGCTACATATGTAGAGAATACTTTAGAAAATTATTATTTCAGAAATAATATATGAAAATATATCAATGCAATATGAAACAGATATACATGCATGGGATTTTAGCAGTATTTTGTATGACTATCATGGAGATCAGACTGGCAGAAATTAGACAAGTTGGGTTTTTTGTGTAGAACTCGTACTAGTTTTGTTGTTATCATGCTAATTTATGTCAAAATGTTCATCTCTCTGTGTATTTTATAGTTATTTGATGTGTTGAAGAGAAAATGTAACATAGTGACTGACAGCTCTGCTAATGAATGCAGTGCTCTGCAGCATCCTCAACCAGATTAGCAGAGCAGAGGAGAAAAAGCGAGAGAAAGCAAGCAGATCAAAAACATACAAATCAATCATTGAACTTTTTATAACCTCAAGTGTTGACTCTGACCAGGGCAGAAGGTTGTAGCATCAGTTCCACAGTTCCAGCTCCCTTTTTTACATGTCTTTGTTCCAAATGGCATCACCATGGAATTAGGTATTTTGGCTTCACTTTTGTACAACAGAAGGAGATGGATGTATTCTGTCCATGTTAATATATCATCAATAGTGTGACTTGCTCTGTTTTCAGTAGTTTGGAAACAAAGAGTTGTAGATAAGTTTGACATGGAGTTGTAACCACTCAGGTAAGCATTGGTGGAAATTGTGGAATGATCTTTTACTGCTTCACTCAGTGGTAAGAAGAGGAAACCTGCCTGGACAGATCGGATCCTGTGGCGCATCAAGCCCAAAACTCCTCTATCAGAGGACAGTGAGGAGGGTGAGAAGGCGTCAACTTCTGCCGATGATGAAGTTGATGAGTATCCACTCCTCGTCACACAGGACAAATACACCAGTGACATGAGCTACGGGGTCAGTGACCACAAGCCTGTCATTGCAACCTTCAGCCTGGAGGTGAGAGCAGACCCACTGATAAAACCATGCAACCCTGCTGCTCTTCTCAACTAGTTTTTCCTGATCTTCTTCTTGTTTTCTGCAGCTGAGGAAGCACTTTGACACTCCACTGGTGCACATTTCTCCTCTGGGTGTTTGGAGCGCTGATCAGGATGCCCTACTTACCTACACTGTCCAAGAAGAGTTCGAGTCCTCCACATGGGACTGGATCGGCCTCTACAAGGTAACAGCAGTGAAATAGAAGAGACAATAATTATTATAACACCAGATCAATCTGAAGAGATTAAATTGTTCTCCTACAGGTGGGATTCAAGAGTGCATCTGATTACGAAACCTTTGTTTGGGTCAGAGAGGAAGACTGGGCTGAGATAAATGAAGTCATACAGGTAATGTGCAAAAGAGGCATGCATATCATTATTGCACAAAGGATGCCTGTTTAATATAAGTTTATAAATATGTGTGCTTTGCAGATATCAGTGGATAAGAACGAGATCCCTCTGCTTGGTGGACAGTACGTATTGGGCTATTTCAGTACAAACATGCAGAGCATCATTGGCCTCAGTGCAAACTTTCAGGTAAGATTATAACCAAAATAAAATGTGTCAGTTTCTTGATATCATTTTCAATAAAATTATCTTGCTGTCAAAGTCCTAAAAAACTAATTTTTGGCACATGAATATTTTAGGTATTGCTAGTGGGAGAATTAGAGGGTTTTACTAACACTGGCATCGTGATGCTAGATAGGATGAAAAACACTGTACCTTACTTTTTATTTTGGACATAACAGTCCATATCATCATAAAACTTCAACTATATAATAAGAAAACAAAGAAAACATTGACACTGATAAAACCATTATCAAGGAATACAATCACTCTATTTTACTCATCCTGTGTTGAAAAAGGAAAAATTATCTACAGTGTTTCCAGAAGTAAGAGGAAAACTTTGTATGATGATCTTTCCAAGTATTACTTGGAAAGTTGGAGCATTGGATAAGTACAATAATTCACTCCCTGGGATGTTTTATCCTTTCATTGATTTTATAAAACAATCCTGGTCAATATAATTTGGCTTTTTTGGAAGAAAATCTTTGATATCAAAGTGAAAACAGATTCTTACAAAGTTATGTCAATTAGACAAAACATGCAGTCACTTACTGTGCATTATATATTTATTTCCTTGGTAGAAATCTGTTTTCACTTTGACATTAAATAGGTTTTTGTTTTGTAAGTTATTTTTTGGAAAAAAAAATATATTGATCATGACTGATTAATAAAATCAATGAAAAGGTAAAATATTCAAGGGATAAATACTTTTATAGGCACTGTATGATTTAAAATGCATAATAAATTGCATTAAACTTCCTGAAAAGAGTAGTTATGCCACAGCTGTTTAATTGAATCACAAAATATAGTAAAGATACTGATTTAGGTTGTCATGTATTTTTTGTAGAAAGAAGTGATTCTGTTGGATGTTTGGTAAAAGGATCTCATTTTGTTTCTACCTTGCAGATCCTGGAGTCAAAGCGGGCCGTCATGGAAGGCCTCGTTCCCGAGAACATGAACGGGCTCGACAAGTAAAGACCAAATCAGCGCTGTGCCACATCTTATTCATTAACACATCAACCTATTCTTCTCCCCTGATAATTAAAAGAATTTATTTTTCATAAATGCCCCACATCATCTCCATCATCTACCCAGAGAAAAGTCCTAAAATGTTCTTCCATTATATAGACTGGTGCCTTCTACTTGTTATTCCTACTTTTTAGGGGTTCACATTCGGTTGAACTCACTCTTGCTGGAAAAGTTTTTCTACTGGAAAACTTTATTGCTGTAATGAGTCCCAGCCGGCATATCCACAGGCCTTTTCTGCCTGTTAGAGCAGAAAATACACGAGAAAAAAGTTTTTAAAAGTATTGGACATGCAGGTCATAGTGGGTCTTTATAAAGTTGTAATTGGAGATAGATTTAAACGTTTTGTTTTTTTCTACAGTGCAGAGGGTTGTACAATATAAAGCTCAGAAAATGTTATGCTGATGCGGGCCATCTGGAGTGACTAGTCAGTAAGATACACCTTTTCTAAAGCTGGTCATGGATTATTTTTAACTGGCATGGGAGAAAGATTTAGAATATAATGTGGATAATGATGTAGGCTTTAGCCATTTATTATGTTAACGTATTCTTCTTGTGTATGTGATTATATAAACCAATGTGTACCATGAAAGCTTCTGAAATAGGGGGCAGAATCATAGTAAGATTATTTTTGTAATGAAGATGGATTTAAAGTTTTAAAGACTTTGATTATTATTTATCTATGTTGTTCTACACCTCTAGTTGTAGCTTTTCACATCAATCTATCAAAAGATGCCTTTCTATTCAAAAACAAAAGTGTTGGTTGTTGTCAAAGAAAACAAACGTATCAGATTTCTGTGTCCTGTGGTTATGCATGTTGAAGTGCAATTGTGTGTATTTGTTGACTGATTGATATGTTGATTGATAGAGAGGACAACGTCAAAGCAGCAGAAATACCTGATGTGTAGTGGCATTATGTTTCATTTTTTTAGAATGAAATAAATGAGGTAGATGATTCTTATGTTTTGTTTTCTCATTCCTTTTCTCTCCTTTGTGATGAAAATGTCAGAGATATAATTAAAACAGAAAATTGCACCTGACTGTGAAAGATTACTGACATATTACTGAAAGGTTTATCCATTAGTTATTATAACATATTTTTATCACCATATGTCTGGCTTATCAGTCATGTAAGAAAGAGATCAAAGGTAAATGATAATACAGTACTGTGACATTGAAACATTTGTATATAATATTGTTGTATGACATAATTTTACTAAGGACTTCTCTGGCATCACTGAACTATAACATGTCTCACTGTTAGTGTATGATGATCAATCTTCATACTTTTACGTACTTGGACAATTTACACCATGCTTAAATGTATTTTCCAAAACTATGAGGAGTTTCAACTGCTTAAATGGAAAATAAATATATCAGTGACAGAGGCGGGCTTTACCATTGGGTAAATGTAAGCAATTTCCTTGGGACCTGACCACTGGGGCCCCCCTGAACACATGACTAAATTAAAGGCCTTGTAAAGTGAAATCCAAAATTAGTCTTAACACACTAGATATGTTGGAATATGGTTGCTGTAAGCATGTGAAAATACTGAGAGCTACATGTGACTGAATTTTGTTGGTATCATAACAGAGATTTGAGTCAGAAAACGGACTTTGTCTCCTCTCAGGCACTGAGCCAGGTAGCTGTGCTCTGATCATAAGGTCAATTTAAGGTCAAGGGGCAGGCTAATGGCATAAGTACTTTCCTCCATTCAGATTGTAGCATTTTTTAAATCCGGGAGGATTTCTCCTGAGTGGGCGTGGCTTCACCTCATTCAAGAGACAAGCCCACACCATCCTAAAGCAGATTTTAATGCCTCATTTTTCATGATTTTAAAGCTTAATTAACTTAAGGATGTTTAATTCAACTGCAGTTGTTGACCTTAGGTTTTTAACACAGTGACCTGTCATAAAACAAACCTAAATACAGATTTATTTTCACTTTACAGGATCTTTAACTTTGTCTCCTGCACCAGCCTGTATTTTGTCCATTTAAGATTTAAGGCGTTACAAAAATTAATTTAAAGCATAAAACATAAAGTAAACTTGGTCATATTATAGTGGCATTAAAGCTTGACATATTAAAAACGTAAACATCTGTGTGATCATTCTTAGTTTTTCATTAAAATACCACCAAAAACAAGTTATTTTGTGTAACTGTTATTTTAACATTTTTTTTTACAATACATACTATATCAAATTATTAATAAAATAATATATTTGGAGTTTTTAGAGGTTATGGTTGGAAACATGAACATGAAATAAACATGCATTTTTAGTGCAACATATTTTTGTTGTCATTTGGTTACCAGATGTCCATGTAGAGTCTCTGAAATTAACATGTTTAAATCTGCCTGGACATTTCTGCAAAAAAACATTGCTATACAAGCTTTTTAGTTTTTGTATCAAGTTACAAGCATAGACATCATATACGTTTATACGTATATGATGTCTATGATTACAAGTAGGACTAGATTTAATGGAAAATAACTCAAAAGGAAAGAGAACAATGGATGTGGAGGGCCCCATGTCTGTACTGGCCTCAGGCTCCAAAATTGCGTTTAAATTTTCGATGTCAACTCATGACAGATATCTTTAAAAATTAGGAAGGGTACGAAATGATTTAAAGGGCATATCAAACATCCATCTTGACGCTTTATTTACTTTCCCATAATTCATTGCGCGAGAGCGCTCGGTGGCATGACAACTCAGTTGAGTTTCTCCCCTCTATAGGCTCTTTGGTTGTACACACGTGGGGAGTTGAGCACATCGATACCTCGCTAAAGGTAAGGATTTTGGAACAGTTGTGCGTTCACCCGCAAATAAAATTCAAGGGAAAGTGAATCAAAACAGATATATGAGCAGACGACCGTTATACATTGACTGTTAAAGGTTGTTAGACGTCTAAAACACCGGCTAAAAACATGCTAGCAGGGCTAGCTCTAAGTTTTAGCATCATGTAGCACAGTTGACAGTGTGATGCTAAAGCAAACCGCTTCACGACTGAAAGTTAAGAGTCTGAAAGCTCATATAATCACACTGTAAACGGGGTTTATAATGTGTTCTCCTTTGACCAATTCTCTCAGTTAACGTTAGTGATAGATATTTTCTAACATTATTGTACTCCCCCAGAGATATAATGACTGACAGCATCTTATTTCCAGCTACATTCAGGTTATTGAAAGGATTCTTACTGTACGTTATCTTACAGTATTGTCATTGTTTCCTTCAGTTTATCACCTGTTAATCCCGACATACAACAATCAGCGAGGGGCAAGATGTGTCCATACTGTTAATGGTTTGAACAGGTGCAGGAAAAGAAAATAGCATGCCAACAAGCAGACAGAAACAGTAATATCCAGGGCTTCTTTTTTCCACAAGCCACAGTTTTCTTGTTAGAAATAATGTTTTAAATGATTGAGACTGACTATGGCATTTTAACATTTACTTGAACTAGATCTGCAATCTATTGAAATGAAAACTGTATTCTCAGTTTTAAAATATACTGTTTCATTTACCATGGAGAAAACACAAACTGGCTAACAAAATCTCACATTTTGCACCCTGCTAACAGCCAAGCACAGTCAGATTGAAGCACAGGATGTGTTAACCATAACTTCAATGTGCAGATACAAAGTGAACATCCTCTAAATGTGTGACCCTTGAAAACAACATTCCACTTATTACATATTTATATAGATTAAAAATATTGTAGTCATTTTTTTTAATGATTGGTTCTTTAACATTTATCTTGCGTCATGCATATGATGTGTTGTGTTAGAATAATTAAAGATTTGTTGATGTTCAGGGACTGAACCAGTCTGAGGATGTCGGGTGAGGATGTGGAGCGGCTGTTGATCCAGTTTCAGGATGAGGAGGGGGAGGTCCTGGGTTCACCTTTCGATGTTCCTTTGGACATCACCCCAGACAAACTACAGCTTGTGTGCAATGCACTCCTACAGAAGGTAACAAGCTGCCACTAACCAGAGGCTACCTCACTGAAATAAGAAGAACATAAATGTATGCCAGTCTCCTCACTCTAAACTGTGACCAATCTGACACCATGACTAGTCCAAAATCCTTCACCAAATTCACTCAAAACTTCAGATGCACCATTGTCAGCTTTACCATATTTTTATTTCCACATGTCCAGAGTTTTGATTTATCTTTTGAGAGCTACTTTTGCTTTGCTAAGCATACCACCTAACTCAGAAGAACCACCTGTTTCCATCTTAAAAGAAAAAGTCTGAATTCCCTGGGAATAGATCCCAAGTTAAGTTTCGCTTGTTGTTCTGCTGTAGGAAGAGCCAGTTCCACTTGCATTCTTTGTTCGTGGAGAGGCTGAGGTGGTGTCCAGTCTGGGGTTGTGTGTGAAGGCTCTCGGGGCTGAAACAGAGCAGGTTCTGCCTGTGGTTTACCAGCCTCAAGCTGTGTTCAGGGTCCGAGCTGTAGCCCGATGTACGAGCACACTACAGGGACACACGGAGGCTGTCATCTCAACTGCCTTCAGCCCCACTGGGAAGTAAGTAAATCAGAAAATGAATGCCCCCTTGTCTTCACTTTCTTGTTCTGCTTTTCAGTTCTCTGTTTCATCTAAGAGCCTCGCTGAGAAGGTGAGAAAGGCTTTAAACTAAATTGTCCTTGTGTGTTGCAGATACCTAGCCAGTGGTTCAGGTGATACCACAGTGCGTTTTTGGGACTTGACAACTGAGACGCCTCACCACACAGCCAGAGGTACAACGTCATGTCTGCTGTTCATTTGAATCTGCAGTGGAGCCACATGAACACATCTAATCAATGGATTTAGACACTGCTGAGCTGAATTCTGCTTTATTTCAGGACACACACATTGGGTACTCAGTATTGCCTGGTCACCTGATGGAAAGAAATTGGCTTCGGGATGCAAGAATAGTCAGGTTTGCTTCTAGTTCACATTCATTGTTCTGATGAATCCTGTGGTAATGTTGTTTGTAATTTTAATGGTGTTGTTCCTATAGATCTGTCTGTGGGATCCAGTGACAGGCACACAGATGGGAAAGACTTTGACAGGACACACCAAGTGGATTACTTGGCTCTGCTGGGAGCCTCTCCATCTGTGAGTGCTTTTTTCTCATTTCATGTTTTTGCAATTTTTCCTGTCCAAACTTTGAAAACCCATCTTTTTCACTGAAAATTACAGGTGTTAATAATAGCCAGAATGATGGCTGAAAGTTTCCTAGCTGCCTCATTTTTTTGTCTCTTGGTTGTTTGACTTACTGTATACTTGAACGTTCCTGCACCATGATTGATGTCATTATTTATCCCAGTACACTCCATAATGCCAGTCCTTGCTTTGTACAAAAAAGGTCCTTTAATTGATTAAGCCAAGGCAAGTTGGGAGGCACATATGGTTAAGCAAAAAAATAAAAAGGATTAAAAGGGTTTAGAGGTCAAAGCAAAAATTGTTAGGTTAAATTGCACCTCATTCTTGAGTTAATAAAAAGCATTACTGTGACAAAATGAGGGAGAAAAGCTGTTCAGATCATGATAAAAGGCGGGGCCTTATGTGTTTTGTCCATTATACCGTCATAGTATGTGGAGTGACGATTCTTTTGACCTATCAACAGGTTGCAGAGAGTCTAGCGCCACTCTTTAGGGATGCAATAGATATAAGGGGGGTAACGTTTTACAGAGGTCATGGTTAGATCCATACATCAGTTTCAGGGTCACAGTTCAGTGCAACTTTGGTTTATCGATTAAAAAAAAAAGTCAAAGTCCAAGATTTATAATTCTAGATGTTCCTCACTTATTACTTTTTCTTTTACTAACATTAGTGCAGCTAAAACATGTTTTACATGTTCAAAATATGCATTTGAATCAATCACAGTATTTTCTTCTATTTAGTGCCATTAAGAACTGTCTTTGGTACTGCCTGTGTCATATTAAACATGAAGTAAAAAGAGGAAAACAAAATAAATATGCAAAATGAAAGCTAGGCTTTCTATTGTTTTGGGAAAACTGCATTAAAGCTTGTTGAAAAAAGAGGATGGGATGTTACAAAAGAGCCAGAGAAAAGCGCCTAAAAGCAAGCTTGTAGTCACTGGTCTCTACTATTAACAGTCTGTGTATAGTCTTTAACATGTATTAGCAGCAGTAATACCTTCAGCCCTCTCTGCTTTTACATCCAGGGGCTTTTTAAAAACAGTGCAGTGATGAGGAGAGGGCAGGAGCCAACTTTTCTTCTTTGTCTGTTTTGGTATGCTGGCTACTTCCTTTTCTTCATTGTTGGTTTAATAGCAGTCTCTAAACACTAGTCAGCATTACTGCCACCTAGATTGACCAGTAAATATTGTCGCATTTCTTTTCTTGTCTCTTTTCTAATGATTTGGACGCATTTGTCGTGTGACTACTCACACCGAACTGTGACCCCCTACCGTGACAGTCCGGGACGAATACAAAAACCATTATAGCTCCAATAGGTACGCTTGGTACCTCAACATAAGTATGTCAGAAGAATAGGGAAGTACCTACTTTTGACAGTGAAAATGCACATAATTGTGTACCATACTAACAAACTGAACTAGACTGCTGAGTGGATATGCAGCTCTTCGGCAATTTACTCTTTTTGGAATGTTATGTAGAAAGAAAATTCTGAGGATTTGGAATATGCAGATTAAACATGATGCTTTTCATTGGTTCTTATGTTAGAGTATTTAGCAGAAAGTGTCCAGTTAAGCTCAGACCTAAAAACAGCACTTGTGGACAAGGAAGTGCAGCAGTAGATGCAGCATACGATTAATGTGGCATTGCAACAATATCTCATTTTGACTCAAGAGATTGCAGTGCTTTAAAAAAAGACAAAATGTTCAGTCCTTTGTTAATTTGCTTGTAAAATTCACATTACAGTGGCTTGACAACAATTTTCCATACCTAGACCAAATTAAGGAGAACTGCCTGAGTGTATTTTTGATGATTTCTGCATTGTTGTGAGTTTGTCATTTAAGATTGAGGAGCTATATACAGGACTTGGGTTCTGCCTCTGTTTTTGTTGTTTTTTTTGTTTGTTTGTTTGTTTTTGTTTTGTTTTTTTGCATGTAGTATCTGATACGTCCCCTGCAGATGACAAGAGAGGAAGACAGTTCTGTTGGTTCCCTCCTGTTATTGAAAATTGATGAGACTGTATTGTGTTCCAAAAGCTGTTGAAATAGAAAACAGCCAAGATCTGACATCTTGATCGCTCACGAGATTTTATGTTGGGGAATTAACATCATCCTACCCTAATTTACTGACTCTTTGATCTGCCTCCCTTTCAGAAACCCAGAGTGTCGGTACTTAGCCAGTAGCTCTAAGGACGCCTCAGTACGAATTTGGGATACAGTGTTGGGACGCTGTGAGAAGATCCTGACTGGTCACACTCAGTCAGTCACATGTGTGAAGTGGGGAGGAGACGGACTTCTGTACACTTCTTCACAGGACAGGACGGTCAAAGTGTGGAGGGCAAAAGATGTATGCGTGTTTTATTGCTACAATCAGAATGATTTGAATGAAGAGATAATTGGTAGTAATTTTTTATTTCTGTATTTTTGATTAAAGGGCGTCCAGTGCCGGACTCTGCAGGGTCACGCCCACTGGGTGAACACCCTGGCTCTCAGCACAGACTACGTCCTGCGAACTGGAGCTTTTGAACCTGCAACTGCCACCATCAACCCCCAGGACCTCACTGGAACATGTAAGGAGAACAAAACGTTTGGATTCTGAACTGAACATTACAGACTTGACAGTCGAGAGGTTTTCCTGCTAAGATTTATTTTTCGAAAAGACATCTTCCTTCAATCAATCAATCAATCATACTTTATTTATAAAGCGCTTTTCATACATAACATGTAACTCAAAGTGCTTTACATAAACAAAATAAAAACATTCCCTCAAACCCACCCACCCACCCACCCCCACCTTTTGTTTAACATAGACCATTAAAGTCATTCCTTCACACCCACACACCCGCAACCACCCTATCCCATTATCAACCACCCCACAGACAACCAACCAACCAACAACCTTAACCAAGTCTTTTTTCCCATAGTGGAGGAGCTAAAGGAGAGAGCTTTGCAGCGGTATAATAAAGTCAGGGTAAGTTCTTTTTCTGGCCTCTGTTAAAGTGTTCCAGTCTGTTTGAATCTGTTGTGTCAATAAAGTTCCTTCTGTTCTCGTGTTGCAGGGTCAGGCTCCAGAGCGCCTTGTTTCCGGCTCTGATGACTTCACATTGTTTCTGTGGAATCCTGCAGAAGACAAGAAGCCTCTTGCCAGGATGACTGGCCACAGTGCTTTGGTCAATGAGGTGCTGTTCTCCCCAGACACCAGGCTCCTTGCCTCTGCCTCCTTTGACAAGTCTATTAAAATCTGGGATGGACGCACAGGAAAGTAAGAAAAACGCAGAACATGAAAGCGCATTTTATCTGGTCGATTAAACCAGCCGATGTGTAATACTGCTGTTGTCCACATGGTGGTGCCATAAGCTTAAGATTTGTGTATGTCTCTGCTTGTTGCCTTTGACCCAAAGGTACCTGATGTCTCTGCGTGGACATGTGGGGTCTGTGTACCAGGTGGCATGGTCTGCAGACAGCAGGCTGCTGGTGAGCGGCAGCAGTGACAGCACACTTAAAGTCTGGGACGTAAAGACTGGGAAGCTGAACATGGACCTGCCAGGCCATGCTGATGAGGTGAGATATAATATTTGAATTTTTGTATTTCCCAAGTCACCCCAAGTGCATAAAACACATGAACAAATCAACTACTATGGACCTTCCAGACCATGGCAATGAAGTGAGGGAAAGAAAATAAGATCTTCCACTAGTGTCAATTTTTTTGTGAAGTTGTGAAACTTAAATATGTGAAATTGACCGACATTTACTGCATTGGTGAGGTCAGTTTTGCAGAGATCATGAGACAGGCTGAATCTGATGAGAGCAGGAGAGAGAGAGGTTGGCCCACAGTAAACAAATTAAGAGAAACTATACAGCTGTTCATCTCCTTTACTTTACGCTGCACTCTGTCTTCTGTGAATACACAATGCGTGCCCACAATTGGTGCGTGCACTGCGGGTTTATCTGCCTTTACATATTATGACATAACATCATGACACACCTGCGACCTGCAGCGGTGCACCGTTAGTGTGCCCTGTTAGTTACACGATAAGGTGACCTATGAAAAAACACTTAAATTTGCCTGGTTACACAAAGAGTCTGAGGCCTCACTCAGGTCTTAGTGCACGATAAAGTCCATCACACCATTAAATCAGGACAGTCACATGATCAGCACCATGGACAGCACCATAACAGTAACAGTTTAGAGGGCATTATTCTACTCTCTTAATTCCGTCTACCAAGTATAGAGCTGAAGTAGGAAAACAATTTACAAGAATATTACATGATATGACAGACCACACAAACCCACATCCACAATTTGCATGCATTAAGAGAAAGCATGTTCAAGAGGGCTAGTGTCAGCGATTTTAATGCATTAGTCATGATGAAATACAATGATTTACTTTTTTATATGTGATTATGAATGCAGGCTGAAAGAAAAGCCAAAATATGAAACAAATATACTACTGACTTGATAACGTGTTTCTTGCTTGTTTTGAAATTCATTATGTTCATTTAATGTTTTATTAATGTTTTGCTAGTCCTTCACACTGAAAATTAAGTATATTTATACCGTCACTATTTAGCTGTTGAGGCCAGACTCACTTTAGGAGGTGATGAGGGATGGATTGATTTCAGTTATGATGATAAGGAAGAGGAAAACAGAGCAGAAACTAGCAAAGGAGCACTGATGGGTACAAGTACAATGTACTTGCTATAGGCAATCATAGTATCACTAGAATTTAATATAAGATTAAGTCATGTATATCTGGCAGCCTTTACTCATCGGAGGTCGGTTGTTTCTGTCCCCTATTATTTGCTTTGATTTGATGATGAGCTGAGTCGATTGGGTCTGGGTGCCACTCTTGAGTATTTTTCTTTTACAGTCCTTCATCATTTGAGAATGAAAAAGTAGCATAAATTATTGTAAGTAAAGTAACTTTCATTTTTTATAATTAAAAAAAAATGGAAATGTACTTTGTCCTTTTTGATTCATCTCTTTTAACAACATCAGTATGTCACTAAAATTAAAATATGGTGACATCTTCATGGCATGTGTGTCACAGAAGTCAGCCACGCTCTGGATTACGTTTAAATTTTTTGTATGTCTTGTTTCTTCTGAAGTGCAGAGAAACACCAAAGCAAATGAAATATGATAATTTTGTAATCTATACATAATAACGTATATGTGAATATTCTCAGCTACAGAGAGTCTGTAGGGCTGAAATAGTGCTAGAAAACAACAGTTTTCAAAGTCCACTTGTCTGTCATTATCATAGATGTGGCCAGATTTGAGATAAAATGCACATTTTTCTTTTTTAATCGTTTACCAATCACACCTTTGCTTGTGTTTGTAGGTGTTTGCTGTGGATTGGAGTCCTGATGGACAAAGAGTAGCCAGTGGCGGAAAAGACAAATGTCTCAGGATGTGAGTCCACTAAATACGAACCATCTTTATTTAATTATGTTTCATTCCTAATATTTCTTCATGCGTAACCCTTTGGCTTTTTGCTTTATTTCCAGATGGAGAAGGTAACCAGGCCTCTGTTCCTCACTCTAATTTTGGCTGTGGATTTAAAGTATTCTACTGCTGAGCGGCCTGACAGCTGGAGCAAAGGTGGCTAGACTGAACCTAATCCCAAGATGGCTTTAATACTCAGTGGTGCGAAGATACTCCAATCTGTTCAGGATGCAAATGAACTCTCCAGGTTTGAAATCATGGAAATATTAGCAGTGTAAGACAGGCAAGGTTTTTAAATAAACCTTGAGATCAAAGCCAGTTGGAGATGCACTGTAATGAGTACAGTGTTTGCAGCCCTGACAAAAGTGTATCTAAATACATTTTTGAACACATCAGACCCTTCTTTTTATTTTTTAACACAGATCTATATTGATGATCTATGATCTATGATGGTGATCTATATTCAGACACAATATGCAGTTACATTAGATCAGGAATATTTAGGCTATTGTGTCTAATTCTGCAGAGATCATACTTTCTAAAGAAATCCAAGCACCTGCACAGGATTGAACCTGCACATGAGGATGTTTTCCTCAGCAGCATGCATGCCCTGTGCTTCACCAAAAGCCTTAACTAGATGAATGGCAGACCGTGCCTGACGTGCACTTGTGGGGGAACAGGTGGGAGCACTAATACCTTTCCTCTGTGATGTCAGTGTCAACCACGCTCGCCCTGCTCCTTCAGCCCTTAATCTCCTCTGTCCTGCGATCAGCAAAAGCCTCAGCCTGCTGGTTTTTCCAGCCACTGCGGTGAAGCCAAATGCCAGCAGCTCTGAACTCTATGGGCCACATCCTGTTACGGACAAAAACAGGTCCACCTTTCCATTTAGAAGACCAGTTTGTTTCTAAAGTGTAACTAAATTTGTGAATATTTACTATGAATAAATGTTTTCAATCCAAACATCTACTAATAGAGTCAGAAACCTTTGTTTATCCAGTTTGCATGTTTGACCATATGAAATTTCTTTCCCTATTGATTTTAGGAAAATTAAACCTATGAAGCCACCATATTGGATGTAATCTTGATCTTTGATCATTTTTCTCAAATCTTGCCAGCTGTCTTCTCTATTTGCATTCAATACAACCCAATTTAACTTAAATGATAGATATTAAATCTAGAGTGAAGCATGGCCATTAGGAATAAATATATCTTTACTCTATTAAATTGATTAAATGTGAGTATGCCATCAATACGAGGGAATGATGAAAGGAAGCCTCTTACAGATAACCTTGCAAAGCAGATGGATACGCACGTTTCCTTGTTTTTCACTGGCGTGCAAAGCTCCCATCTGAACCGTTTAGGCCTGGTTAGAAAGTGACAGGACCAATCAGCAACGAGGGGCAGTACTTTCAGGCACAGCAGAGTTGTGATGTAAACAAGCAGCAGCAAGAGCTGGTGCAATTATGGAGGAAGAGATTAGCGTGGATGCTGCTAAAGCGCCAGTTTTATCAGGACTTGACAACATTTCTTTGTTTAAAGAAGAACAAAGAACAGCAGTGTGTTTTCTTTTCAGAAATGACAAAAGTCGAGTACTTACATGTCTATAGTCGCTGTGTTTCACATTATTCCTCAGTAGCCGTGCAGGCGCAGCTTGATAGCGGCTACGTCACGTGTTTTATTGCTCTGATTGGCCCTTAGAGGTGATAGAACGTTCACCTAAACAAACCCCAAGTTTTTTTCAAGGCCTCTGCCTTGAGATGTTTCCTATTGACACTTTCCCAGATGGATGTGTGAAACAAATCCATCTGGCGTGTCAGGTTATCTTACAGACATAAGAGGTGCAAATTCAGTGAGCCAGTATGATTGGTAATAATTATGTATGTGCTTGTCCACATATTTATAGTTTTGTCAAATATCCCGTGAAGTGAATAACATTTTAAATAACATATGCTTATAAAGCACTTGAACTAGCAAAGTTATAAGGGCCTAAATCAAATGGCAAACAGAATCTCTTTCATTACAGAGACAATCTTTAAACATCGAAAACAAAAAACATAAGTAATGATTTCTGAGAAACATGGATACTAACAATATAACCGACTTCTAGTATTAGTACAACTAAAACATGCCTCTTTCTCTGAAATTAAGCTGATTGGTCCAGAAATTCTCTGACTGGGAACAAGCATTTCAACTTGCAGCTTTGCAGATGGATCCACCTGATGACAGACATGGTATCTGGCCGGTGCATCTGCTTTGCAGGACAACCATTGCCAGTTGTGTAATCAAGGCAGTGTGCAGGAGATTTGTGGCAATTTAAAATGAGAAATTGAACATTGGGTGCCTAATAATACTATTCCTGTGGCCATGCTATGTTAGATTTTAACTTAAGTCCTACTGAAGTTATGAAACTGGGTATCATGACAAAAGTACCTTGTTTTGAAAGGGTTTTTCTGTGAATACATGAACCTTTACCCTACTTAAGAATCATCTGAATAATGCCAAAAATCATTATATTTATGTCTTGACACACATTTTGACAATCACACAATGTAGACATTTTATCCACAAGTTTATTGAAAGCATGTTCTATCTAAACATGTTTCCATATCCGATCAACTCATACTTTGGAGCATTGATTTTATAAATGAAGGTTTCTCATAAACCAACAGTTTTCTTCCACACACACAAATCCTTCAATCTGCTTAACAAAACCTTTGATAGTATCACTGATCATAACGGCTCTGATATGCAGTATGATGAGATACACACTGTTATGACGGTGTCTGAAAAGCAGCAAAGTATTAACAGTAATACAGCAAAAATGTGTTTTACTTTATGAAAAAAAAACAGAAGAGACAAACAATACTCTAAAGCTCTTGGTTTAAAACAGTAATAAAGATTTGCTCTTATATCAGGGATATTACATTGGGAGTTCTACTGCAGTAGTTTGGCAAAGAGGAGTAAAAGGCTTCTGTGCAAGGCTGTACGGTGCCACTATATTAAACTCATGCCTTGCCTTATAGTATCTCTTATTCTGTGGAGCCTCTGACACATTTGCTTCCAGTGTAATATCCTTCATGTAAACACTATAGCAGACAAGAAGTGCAATCAAAGATGGCTACATAAGGTGTTAGCATACACAGACGTGTGAGACAGGTTAGCTTGAGGTAAACAAATAAAGTGACTGAAGGAGAGTGTGTTGGATGGACGAATAAAAGAGCACAAGAAAAACACTTAAGTTGTATGGCTTAACAGTCAGACAAGTCCATGTTATCTGCAGTAGAGGTGCAGTCACTTAGCCAGAAGTATTCCCAAATAAAGCTTTCACAGAGAACTCCAACACATATAGCTTTGGAAAAAAAAATGAGACCACTGCAAAAATATTTTTTCTCTAAGCTCTTGCATAAATTCAGTGGGTAAACCAGCTGTGGCATCAGCTGGTCACATCAGTCCATTTGTGAAGTATGAGTCAGCATCATCTTCTATAAAAGCGTCATCCACTTGGGCTCTGATAGTCCGCAGCCATCACCAACATCTGAACTCCACAGGCTGGGATTATCGATTGCAAAATCTCCCCGTAGAGACTATTAAATTTCTGTAGAAATCTTCTCTTTTTAAATGATGTGTTGTATCCAATTAACCTGTTAATAGCATTGCGTTTATGTAAAACATTTTTTAATGTTTACAAGATTTAGAGCGTAAGGATGGGAGTTTGATCCCAGCTCCAGCAGCCGGACACATGCACCTTAATTTAAATAAAAGGGATTAGTCAATACTGGTATACACTTATTAACACATAGGGTTGGGTGTTATTCTGTTTTTTACGATACTGGTGCTAAATTGGTACTTTCTAAGCGATGTTGGTGCTTAAATGGTGCCTTAATCAGTATTTATTTTGAGAAATTGAAAGTGTTGGCAATGGGTGAGTGAAAGTTGTCTTGGTATCGTACATGATTCAGATAAATTGAACTGTATAGTATTAAAATGAATCACTTATAATTAGTACATTACTAGTTGAATACTTCCTTAATATTTCAAACTTATAACTTGGTAAAATGCCAAGTTATTACAAGGTAATTACCACCCTATTCTCAAGAAAACAAAATAGATAATTACACATATTACGATAAAATACTAGGTAATTAGGGCCCAGTAAAATGAAGCAATACCAATATTGGTAACCATGTATTGATTTCTGAACTCTAAATTTAAACCCTAGTATTCAGGGTTGAAAAATGTGGCAGCTTTGTGTTATCTTGACCAGTTGTCATTCCTTACAAATTAAAAACCTGGATGAAAATATTTCATTTGGGAGTTTGGAGAAATGTCTAAAATAAATGTTTATTTTATGTAAACACAAACTTATAACTAGAAGAATCAGATGAAAATACTTTTGCAGGGGTCTCTTGGGTTTTTCCAAAGCTGTTTATAACAACCAGCTATAGTCATGTTACCATATTAATCATTAGCTCACTAGTTTCATTTAAAAAAACCTCTCCTAATTGTAGGCTGCATGTAAAGACCAAGCTGTTATTATTTCCTAAAATGTGCGCAACTTTGCAACTCAACCACTACTATGAATCAGGTATAACTTGAGGTACAGACTCGAGACTAGTTTTAGTAGCCTTTAAAAGTCACTGCAACAGCGTGCAACAAGACAGCTGCTACGTCAAGATACAAGGAACAAAATGCAGCCTCACTTTGTTGCCAGCAGCAGCCATGAAATTCACAATGCACGCAATCTAAAGCTCATGAACAAGACACGGCAAGAGCGAGCAAACACTGAGTATTCTAGTGTTATGAGGCCACAAGCACAGTCATGTAAGCTTTAATTAATACTGCGGTGAGTTTGTTCAGAAGTGTCTCTGTTCTATGTATCATGTCAAGTACTCCAAGATTCAAAAGACACATTTATGGTTTGATTCTTAGTGTTCAATCTACAACACGAACGGCAACAACAGTCATAAAAAGCTACAAGACCATATAAACATAATATCCCTTTTAAACCTGCTTTAAAACACTCTTCCTCATCTAAACTTTGGTGATTAATGTGTTGTTCTCGAAATACTTGTGTTTTCTGGTCAAATGACTAAAGATAGTCTACAAGTTTGGTCAGACGCACAGAATAACACATCATTTGGAACTTCATTTGCCTTTTTCCACACAGAACCACTCCTCCTGAATCCAAATCCTGATCTGAAAACTGTTTCCAGAATCTCCCTGCCTTTTTCTGTCACAGCGTAGGTCCTTCAAATCATTGGTTTTAGATTCAAAGTTGAAAAGACGACACATCGTCTGCTCGGGGTGATGCAGAGAGCCAGTATGAAGTAGAGTAGAGGTGTTCAGTTGTGCGTAGCATGAGGCACTGGTCTGTGCTTCTCTCTGGACCTCTGTCCTCCCGTCTGTGGGGTCTACTGAGTTTTCCACACATTGTTCAGAAGTTTGACCACCTCCTCATAGATGACGAAGACTATGGCCACATCTAAACACACCCGGCCGAGCCTGGGAACTGTTCCTTTGTAGAACCTGCAGGACAGAGAAAGTGGTTTACCCACTGTAGTTCAACTTAACAGCTCTCAGTATGCACCAGGAGCAGAATCAGGGACACTCACGCCATAGGTCCTTCCTGCTTCAAGATCTGGAACGCACAGTCCACTGTGTTTTTGTAGCGATGGGCCTCCAAACCCTACAAAAAATGGAGAGGCTTAGATTTTTTATGAACTGAGGGCTGTATTAACCTGACATGCCAGATGGATTCGTTTCACACATCCATCTGGGAAAGCTTCAACAGGAAACATTTGAGAAAAGGCAGAGACTTTGAAGAAAACTCAGAGTGTGATTGGGTGAATGTTCTGTCTGTCACATTTCTACAGGCTAATCAGAGCAACAAAACATGTGACGTAGCCGTTATCAAGCTGCGCATGCGCAGCTACGTGAAACATGGCGACTATAGACATGTAAGTACTCGACTTTTGTCATTTTTGAAGAGAAAACAGCTCACTGCTGTTCTTTGTTCTTCTTTAAACAAAGAAATGTTGTCAAGTTCTGATAAAACTAACGCTTTAGCAGCATCCACGCTTATCTCTTCCTCCATAACTGCACCAGCTCTTGCTGCTGCTTGTTTATGTCACGACTCTGCTGCACCTGAAAGTACTGCCCCTCGTTGCTGATTGGTCCTGTCACTTTCTAACCGGGAATAAACGGTTCAAATGGGAGCTTTGCAAGATGGATTCACCAGTAAAAAAACACGAAAACGTGCGTATCCATCTGCTTTGCAAGGTTAGGGCTGTATCACAAAGTAAGATTAGTGGGCAAGTCTGGTCCGCTGAGTCCAAAGTAAAGGGTTCAATGTTGCAAAGCTGGCCCTCTTTTACAAGGCTAGATTACCATGTTAAATAACTATAAACACAACCTGGCCAGTTGTGAGCCAATTTTTGATCATTATTACTAAGGAATGCTCTTTGAGGGCAGGGATCTTTAAGGAATATATTTACAAAAACTTTGTATCATAATGTTGAGTTTGTAATTTACTCCGCCAAGAAGGTTATGTGATCGACAGGGTTTGTTAGTTTGTTTGTTTGCAACATAACTCAAAAAGTTATGGATGGATTTTAATGACATTTTCAGGAAATGTCAGAAATGGCATAAGGAAGAACTGATTAGATTTTGGGACTGATCTGGATCCATGCCTGGATCCATGTCTGGATCCAGGAATTTTTCAAAGGATCTTTACTATTGGGAGATAGGGCTAATGGCGGAGGTCTGTGCTCTCTGATCACTTTTCTAGTTCCAAATATGTTGTGTAATGATCATGTAATGGTGAGTGCTCAGCTTCTTAAAAACTTGTTTAGTTTGGCCATATTCTAGAAAAAAAGGACAATACAAAAAGGCAAGTTTTGCAACAAAGTAAAGAAAATATAATAGTCTTGAGGTACAAAGACTTCTATGCTGTATCTGCTTATTGTCATGGCATAAAGGCTGCACCACCTATTTATAGTTCGGGATTATGCAGCTGAAATGAGAGGTGTATCACTGTCAAAGTTAAAAGTTATACTGTGTGTAGTTTTCATATTACACTGACAGTTTGTGGCATGGCAAAATCAACTAATCAAGCACAAACATTTTCTACGGTGTGTCCTCTTCACTCATTTTAACCACAATAACTTTTCTGTATTAATCGTCACTTTTTAATATTTTAATCAGACACAATCAAACAGCTGCTGATTGTGTGGAAGAAGCGTCTAAATATGAGTTCACTTTGCCTAAATAAAAAAGCCTGAGTTAATAAAGCGAGTTCATAACTAGCTGCATAATAACAGAAATATCTTACTCGAGCTTTGGGGCTTTGTTGCCTGCTAACTCAAAGATAGCCTTGGCATGTTGTGCTTGTGGAACACTGCATAGGACAATATTAAATCCTGACATGAAATTTTATGGCATGACTTTTGAATGGGTCAAACCACTCAAGTTTGGACTCAAAATTGAAAAAAAAAAAAAAACATGACTGAACAGAAATGGGACAAAACAAACATGTTTATAAAGCACATAAATACAGAAAGACATACTTGCTATTGATTTGAATTGTGCTTTAAGTCTGGCACAATACCGTTATATCCCTACATGATGCTTCCTACCTGCATCCTGGTTTTCACCACATCCAAAGGTGTATTTCCAAAGACACTAGCAGCTCCTGCAGTCGCTCCAAACATCGCCGTGACAATCGGGTGCATTTCTTTTCTGGGGTCGTCACCTTCAGAAACCAAACTAAAAGTTAATGATTTGGGAATGCTAAAAAAATAAGTTAAATGTGTCAATAAATTGAACAAATAAGGAATAAGTCTGGATTTTGCGTCACAGTTGGATTTTCTCACCTTTGTACCAATTACGTAGCAAGTTCATCACATAGAATCGGATGGCCTGATTTGTTCCTTGTTTTAGCACAGTTGCTGTCAGACCTTGATACGTCCCCCTCACTCCTAAAAGATTAAAAACGAATTCATGATAGAGCACTAACAGATAAAGCCATAGCCCTGCCTATCAAGTAGAGTCATCTTGCTCTTACCCTGTTCTCTAATAATCTCACTGACTCCATGGAAGAATCCTCTGTAACGAGGTCGGAGGGAACACTGGTCATGGATCATCTTCACCTGGAGGACAAAGAGTAACTATTTCATCAGTGCATTCAAGGCATAAAAGAAGAGAATAAATGTTTCAGAGCAACAGCAGACCTTCAGAGTCTCCATTGGGCAGACGATCACGATTGCTTCTGCGATACCGGCTCCTAGACCACACAGGAGGCTCCGTGTGTTGTCCAGCCGACCTGTCGCATCTCGCATCGGGTTACTGAGCATCTCAAACGTACCAAACCTGGAAGAAAGAGAAAAGATATGGTTAGGAAAAACTATGTAGAAACCCTTACCTCTGTTTGAAGATTTTCCATAAAAATGTAGACTCTGTGCTCAGGGTTTGGGTTTTCAGCATGGGAAGTGTTCTGGTTTCTGTTTGTAGTATACAGTATAAGGCTGTTTGATTATGGCTAAATCATAATTATAATTATTTTAAGACTGAGATCAGGATGACTCAGATAAGGGATGGGACCGATCCGATATCGGTATCGGGTCCGATATGGACGTAATTAATAGATCGGATATCTGACTGATGAAGCCGATCCAAGTGACTGATCCAAATCCATCCTACAGTTTGCAGTAGACCATGAACGCACCGCAGTCTAACACGAGACACATAACTGAGCGAGTATTAGTTAGGCTGTTCTTAGCAGTATAATTACCTAGTAGATTAAACGTAAATCTATATTTAGAATAGTCAAAACTAGTCTAAAGATGAGAGAACACAAAGAAGAGTGGGTGTGACGTTAGCCTGATAGTACTCTCTACAGCAGTGGTTCTCAACCGGTCCAGCCTCAGGACCCACCAGTCTCTTTTACAACAAATCGCGACCCAAGTTTCCAAAAAATGCTCAATAATGCCTGTTTAATTTCTTGAATGTGTTGCAGACTGGAGCATGATTAGACCAAAATACATGATATGTAAAAAGGAAAGGGACAAAACTGACAAGTTTTATACCCTCTTTCCCATCAATATGGGTAAATGTCCATCTGGCTGCAGCCCTCGAGCAAACCTCTACGCTGGGACGTTCGGCTGGAGACCTCTATGGTGGGGCGAAACCTCTACGCTTGGGGCGTGACGTATATTACCCACGATGAAATTTCAGCTCTAACCACTTGCCGACAGGCTGACCCTAAATCTAACCAGTCGGATTTTAATGCCTGAATCTAACCAGTCGGATTTGTCTGCATCTCGCCCCAGCGTACGGGGCTTTCAAGTCCAGCCACAAATTCTCTATTGGATTGAGGTCTAGGCTTTGACTCTGCCACTCTAGAACTTTCACCTTGTTGTCTTTAGACCATTTCTGTGCAGCTTTTGCTGCACACTTCGAGTCATTATCTTACTGGAAAATAAATCTTCTCCCAAGCCGTAGTTCTATTGCAGACTGAAGAAGATTGTCCCCCAGGATTTTCCTTTATTTTGTTGCATTCATTTTAACATTTTCCTTCTTTACAAGCCTTCCAGGGCTGGCACCTGAGAAGCATCCCCACAGCATGATGCTGCCACCACCATGCTTCACAGGTGAGATGGTGTGTTTGGAGTCTGCCAAGCTTAGTGTCTTATCTGATTGCCAAAAGCACCATTTTGGTCTCATCAGACTAAAGAACTTTCTCCCACATGCCTTTTGGTGAACTCTAGTCCAGATATTATGAGTTTTTTCAACATTGGCTTTATCTTTGCCACTCTCCCATAAAGCTTTGACTGGTGAAGAACCTGGCCAACAGCTGTTGTACGCAGATCCACTCTTATGGTCACTCAGTTTGTGAGGACGGCCTGATCTGGGCAGATTTTCACATGGGCCATATTCCCTACATTTCGGGACGATGGATTCAACTGAACTCTGGGGGAAGTTCAGTGCCTTGGAATTTTAACATCCATCCCTTGATCATACATTTCAATATCCTTTGCTCTGAAGTGCTTAAAGTGTTCTTTCGTCTTCATGATGTAATGGTAGCCAGGACCACTGATTAACCAGTGACTGGACCTTCCAGACACAGGTGTCTTTCAAGTTACATTCACTGCACTTGGGTGATCCTCATTTCACTAATTGTGAGACTACAAGCACCAATTGGCTTGACTTCTGTTGAATTAAGTCAGTCACTGTAAAAGGGGGTTATTATTTATGCAATCCCTTATTTTTATCAATATTTTTTAAAATAAAGGACCAAACAGTTGGCACAGGAGGAGAAAAAGAGGCAGAAATACATAGCCAGAGAAGGTAAATGTTAAGCTATACTATGCTGTAGTTAATTACAAGAAAACGACTTTACAGCTTCAGTGTTGATTGGCTATTACTAATGTGATGTCCAGTCAGATAAATAATGTTGTAGTGACGTGAGTTATGACTGGAGAATGAAAACAGAACCAGTGAGGAATGCAACTCACTGCAGAGCCAAAGTAGGATGTTTTCTAATTAATTCATTTTATCTGCAATCAGCATTATATAAATCTGATACAATCAGCTACTGATATCGGCCCTGATAATTAGTCAACCCCTAATGCGAGTACACCTGCAGTCACAGCTGTATTAAGCAGTCATGAGTTAGTAGGATTTGGTGTATGCAGGCAAAGCAGTCCCTGTGGACAGCAAAAACAGATGCCAAAAAAATATTATGACTGGTGATGGCATACACAGATAAACCAATCAAAAAACATTATGAACAATCAGTCGCAACCATGTAACTGTAGCTGCCTAGATACCAAAAAGTGCTGTGTCACTGCTTCCCCATCAGTAAACTGTTTAATTTCAAGGTTAAACCCCTGCCCATCTGTGGTGCTGCAACACAAAGGATGCAGGAGCCTCATATGTTGTAGCTCAGTGCTGATTAGAGTCGAAAATGTGCATTTTTACACGTGTGAGAGTAAAAGCTACAGTATTTTGTGTATGCATCATCACCTCACTGCAGACTTGGGTATCGATCCGTAAAGCAGGGAGCTGAGGCCTCGATACAACCCTCTGAGCCCATGATCCTGCACAGTCAACTTCACACAGTCACCTGCACACAAACACAGAGCATCAGGGAGTGACCTCAGCAGATGACTTGGCACATAAACCTGCAGTCACTCATACATGTCCCAGTGACCTACCGATCCCTCTGTACCGCGGTGGGTTGGCTCGTTCATCTAGCTGCAGCTGGGTCTTAACATACTCTGTGGGGAAGGTGATACAGATCTCAATCCCTCCTGCGATACCACCTGAAGGAGAGAGGAGAGGAGAGAAACAGCTGATAATTCTTGAATGTTCTGGGAGCTGGAGTCAGGCTGCTTACGAGGAATAAAAGATGAGATGGATTGAGTGCAGAAGGGTGCTGATGCTTGATCAATATTTGGTGTTTAATGAAATTCTGAGTGATGTGATTACACAGCAGTGCCTGTACTGAGCTGGAATGCAAATCTAAGGGCTAGTGAATATATCTGTAACTCTTTAATATGGTGCAGTAACCTGTCTGCATCTTTTACATTATTTACCACACATTTAGGTTGATAAAAATGTATAAAATACGAGTGATAATGAGAAAGGAAGAAAAGAAACATGCAACTACATCATGCACTGCTGTAGCATCACTGCTGGCTCAGTGACCCAGTTCTGCATGGGTAGCCTTCATGGACGACAGATTGAGATTAAGCTGTGCTGTGCAAAAAGCAATAGGAGACTACGAAGGAAGAGAATCTGCGTTGCTTAACACACCTGCTAGGATAGCCTTTCCAGGATGCGTGATTTTCCTCCCTCCGACCGCAGCCGCCGCCAGGTTCCTCCTCGCCGCGTACGACCGCTGGTGGGTCGGCAGAGAGCCGAGCCCCGCGGCGGCGGCGGCAGCGGCTAGACTCCGGGATGAAGGCTGCTGTTGGATCGGGGTAGAGCTCGGTGATCCTCTCCTCACCCCGGAGCTCTCACATGGCCCTTCACACACCGAAAACGGCTTCAACAAAGAGGACATTTTCTCTGGTAGAGAAATCCCTCAGTGTTTAGGTGATGATCTCAGGCAGACAATGTCACACAACAACAACACAGAGAAGAGGCAGGGCCAGTGTGGTGGCGAAGGGAGCATCAATATTCAAATAGCAGTCAGGTGATGGAGCAGGCGATTGGCCGACCGCACCGCCTAATAACATTACTCACGTCACGTGACCAGGCATGATTATTTTAGACCAATAGCAGGGAGGAGAATGTTTTGTAGATGTGCAAAGGCTAATTTCTGTCTGTCAGCTTCTATAATCCACAGCAGTTACCAGCCATATTAAAGCTTCTGTGAGTTTTTAACTGGCTTTAAGACCGACTGGAATTAATATTAAAGTATTTATGAGTCATTGAGGCAAATGAGAACATATAAAGACTGGTTATTTCTTTATTATAATTCTCATTTTTGTAACTGTTGTCATGGGGTTGGTTTCAGATAAGATGAGAGATTCCAGGCAGGATTTATCTTAATGTTTTCCACTGCAAATATCAAGTGAGTGGCGCAGTTTACCATAAAGAGAGAGCAGGGTGGGATTCACATGTATCTTCTTTTATTTCTATCTACGAGGGTTGTAATGGTTCACAGAGGTCCCTGTTCAGTTTTTACCTCGGTCACAGTTTGGTACAGGTTCAGTTAATCGTGAAAAAAGCAAGATAAATTCCCATAGTGTGTCCCAAAGTATATTCCTCTGCAAGAATATTTACTGCAGTATACTTCAATGCAGTACACACTCATCTTGACCGGGAGAGCTGTCTCAAACTGCAGTGAGATTAACCGATTGGTGGTTTAACTTCCTCTTCTTTTCTTCTTTGCTGCATTTCAAACAGATGTTAGGCAATTATTATCACAAATTTACAGCAATTTCCCCCCCACTATTACATTCATTTATTTTGTATATTATATTAATTTCATACACACAGAGAAAATTAACTTTTTAAATGCCTTATTCTTTATTAAAATGTTCTGCCGTTGCTAATAGCGTGTCAGCTAGCGAGGGGATGCTAATGTTAGCTTGCACACAAGCATGCTAACAGTACCAGATCCAGTTTGTGACCAATATGGTGTTCATTTAAGATGTTAATACAATCAGAATAGTAAGTATTTATTTCAGAAGTATGTGATTTGGATTACTCTGCTGCAGACCGTTCCTCTCTAATGGTTAATCTAAAAGGCTGTTCATCAAAGATGCAGTATATCTCAGAAAGGAAGTGTTGTAATTTGCTAGCACAACATATTTTCCACTTTTTTCATAAACAAAGTCTGATAGTTACATTTACAAAATAACCACATTGCAAACATTACCCGACTAAGCAACATTTCATAAAATAGAGAAAAGAAGTAGTTACACATAGTTGCTCAAAAAGCAAATATAGTTTAACATTACTATACAAGCCAATGTAGCTAAATTAATTTAACAATGTCAGCATTAGCAAATGTAGCTAAAGCTAACTTAGCAAATGTAGCTAAAGCTAACAGCTATGTACATAACAGATACATGGCCTACATGGCTGCTGTGTGATCTTAGCTTTAGTTACGTTCGCTATGTAGTGCTTTTATCCATAGCTAAATTAGCAACATAAGCAACATTAGCTCAAGCTACTTGGCTACATAGATGACGTAGATGTGCAGCTGACATAGCTGCTTTGTGAGCTACTCTCTAGCCACATTAACTATATAGCTCTGTTAGCTGCCTAAACTATGTAGATAATGTTGATGGCAAGCTTGGCTTGCGTGACAGTGTTTTCATGGAGGATGAGTTATTTTCCTGTTAGCAGACTGTTTACTCAGAGTTATAAAAGTTTTGAAATCAGGGTATGTAGGTCAGGCTATTGCCATTTTAACTTTTGGTATCCTAACCATTACCTTAACCCTAAATCTAACCCTAAACAGAAGTTTACTCCGATTTTATTTTGATAGTTTTAGCTTGTGTTCCCATTATGAAAAGCTTCTCAGATAATGGTGGTCTGCAGCTGGAGGAGCCATACTTAAGCAAACCACAAGTTCTTTCAGTGCTTTCAGATTTCAGTTTGTTTAGTAGTTTTTGAAGGATGTACCATTTTATATCTTATAGATAGTTAGAAGGATGGAAAGACAGACAGACAGATATGGCAACAAGTTGCATCTGAATTACATGTGTTGCACTTGAATTAACCGTACATTTAATACACAATACTTTAATACAGAGGTATGAATCATGTGCAAGTATGCAGTGATAGGAGATTTAAGTATCATAACACAGGGGTAAGCACTTATATGTCTACTCTCAGATTCATAGGATACTGTAATGATTATCTGTATTTAACAGATGAAACCAAACCATAAGAGTCATTTTCTGGACCTGGGCAGTCATGTGCCACACAATCATGACTTTGGTATACCACTGTTGCCGCCTAATCCTTGTTTCCCAAAATAGTTCTCTGCCATGCCAGAGCAGACACACATATACACACCGCCTCCCCCAATCACCATTTCACAATGAAACTAGGTCAGTGTTCCCGCCCACAGCCACCACCCCCAACCCCGTCTGAGAACAACACAGACAGACACATGGGGAGTCAGTGACAGTGTCAAAATGAAAGTGATCACATTTATTTGTGTAGGATATTGATTTGTAAGAGCAAAGGTATTTGATGCTTCAGTTTTTTTATTTTGTTGTGGTCCTGAAGCACCCTTGTATCATACAAAGGGGTGGATAATGACAATAATAATAAATTATTAGAAAACAGAGGTTGCACCTGAGCTCAGTTTTGAGTGATATGGAGAAGGCTGTGAATACTTGTGTACGTGTGATTTTTTTAAATTATTATTTTTAACATATTTGCAAAAAAAAATCCAAACAAACCTTTTCCAATTTTTCACCATGGGGCATTGTGTGTAGAATTTTGAGGAAAAAAATTAATTGGAATAAGGCTGTTACATAACAAAATGTGGAGGAATTGAAGGGCTGTAAATACTTTCCAGATGCACTGTAGCCATCAGCATGAATACATTATCTCAGACTCTGAGCTGCTCCAGACACCCACACAAGTTGACCAGTTCCACCAGCTTTTCAGCCAGTGAATCATTGCAGTTACGCAGGTCAAGAGTCAAAAACTATAGACAAGAAAGAAAATGTTTCCCACACCACACTCTTTTTGACTGAATCTTCTAATAGAATCTTACTTTAGTCTATAAAAATTGAAAATACAGACTAAGACTTTAAAAAATAGAACTGGTTAGAGCTACAACAAATAGGTGCAAAATGTTGTACATGAATCCAGAGTCCATAATACCCAACATGAATTTTGCTTACTGTACATAGATAACCATCTGAGTTTGTCCTAATAGACTTAATCCTTATTCACACTTGGGCAAAACTCCTGAAAATGTTCTGAATTAACCTTAGCTGGCTGCATGTGTGAATGCAAACAGCTGAATTGTGAATTTTCCCTGCTAGCCCCCTAATATTTTCCCTCCCTCTTCCCCTCCATTGGCTGACAGGCAAACTTCAGTGGAAACATATTCTGTGAAGTGACGAATCACGCTGCTCTGTTTGGCAGTCAGATGGGTGTGTCTGGGTTTAGCGGATGCTGGGAGAACATTACCTCCCTGACTGTGTTGTACCAACTGTAAAGTTTGGTGGAGGAAGGATAATGGTATGTGGCTGTTTCTCAGAGTGTGGACTAGGCCCCTTATCTTCAATGAAGGCTGATCTTAATGCTTCAGCATACCAAGACATTTGAGACAATGCTGTGCTTCCAACTTTGTTGTCCATATAGTGTATATTCTGGGGGGCCTGATGAGATATGCCACCAGTTGATGATTACTGGTATACTTAGATTGACAAAGCAATGTCCTTTTGGAGTGGAGTCAAAACATTTAGAGCCCCCCCTGCTGTCTAAGTGCTGTATAGGTCCTAAACCCTACCTACTCCATGATCACAGATGGGGATGTCTTAAACTATAAAATAATATTAATCTATTTTTTTTACATTACCCAGACTCTTCTGTGATGGTTGTTATCATATTGAATTATGTCTTAGATTTTGATGCAAAAAAACAAAAGGAATGCCATGATCGGCAACTCTGTTAAAATCATGCCTCCTCAGAGCGTTCTCACCCACATTAGATAGATTAGTTGAAATAACTAACATTTTAGGTCATTTCTTAAAATGAAAAGAACAGAAGAATCGGGTTCAAGCTAAATGCTAAGATCCACTGTATATGCATAGACGCTTACAATACTTTAGCAGATTAACATTAAGTCACAATAAATAATAAATATTGCACTGACAAAAATCCATATCTTCCCTCATCCCTCTTAGAGATAACTTTATAGAGAACTACATCAAATGTTTCAGCTTCAAATCTCAGTCAGCCATACTCAATAATCCGAGAGTGCAGTTGAACAGTCTCTCTGCCCTCTCTTATGCTGTTTGCTTGGCACCCTGACCTGCAGACTGAATCTGTACTGAGGCAGCAGGTCACCAAGGAGAGGTTTGGCCATCCAGTCTTGGTCAGTGGAGTAGAAAGCTGTCATGATGAATTCTGTCAGGGGAATTTCAGGAGGCAGAATCCTCACAAGCCAGTTAGTGTTGATGACTTGGTCCACTTTGAACCTGACCTTAAGCTCCGGGTAGGCTCAAACTAAATTTGTCCATGAGCCGCCAAACACCAGCTTAAAAGAGATGAAGCAGACAGAGAAATTAACAAAGAAGACCTGAAGGGCATTTCACTTTCACTTGATGAGTCACCAACGCTGTCATGGTTTAGTACTGTAAAGCTGTCAATTGTTTTAGGTTATGAGCTGTATCAACATATAAAATCTGACAAATCTTTACTATTTCCTCAATTCAAGATTGATCAACAACTTAAAATACAATGCAGGTTACATTCTAAAGGGACAATGGGCTATATATTTGATACAATACTGGAACCACACAAAAGAAGTTATGCAAAACAAAATTCTAAAAAAGCTGGAACGATGTGGAAAATGTGCATAAAAACAATAAAGGGATTTGCAAATCCTTTCAACCCATATTCAACTGAGTACAGTACAAAGACAATATATTTCATTTTCTAACTGACCAACGTTATATTGTTTTGCAAATAGCCAAACATCCTGAATTTCCCAAAAAAGTTGGGACAGGGCCAAGAAAGGACTGGGAAAGTTTTAGAATGTTGAAAAAATCATTCCACTGTTAAGTAGGTTAATTGGTAAAAGGTGATAGTGCCATGATTGGCTATATAAGGAGTACTTCTGAAAGGCTCAGCTACAATTAAAAAAAAAGAGGTAAGGTTCTCCACTATGTGAAAGACTGCATGGGCAAAAAGTCCAACATTTTATGAACAACGATACTCAACTTACAGTTTCAAGAAGTACAGTATGGAGATTCCACAAGTGAGAGTCCATAATATCATCAAAAGATGCCTGCTATCAAGGCAGAGTACAGAAGTCAGCATCTGTGATGATCTGGGGTGTGTTAGTGTCCATGGCATGGGTAACTTGCACATCTCTGAAAATGACCATTAATGTCTTTTTAGGACATCCCTGTTTCTTTCAGCAAGGCAATGCCAAGTCACATCCTCTACGAGTTACAACAGCATGACTTCACAGTAAAAGAGCCAGGGGATTGGTCTGCAAACAGTCCAGACGTGTTACCCATTTAAAATGTGGCGCAAATTACAGCAGTAGAAACCCCATACTTTGAAGCAACATGGAGCAACAATTAGTGTCATCACTCCCACTTACACCTGTGAAGTTAGCAGAAAACATTATGTAATACAGTGGTAAGCATGCTCCTGTCCCAATGTCTTTGAATAGGCATCAAATTTAGAATGTGTATGTATCTCCAAAGCAATGATAAATTTGCTCAGGTCAAACAATAAATATCTTTTCTTTGTGTTCTATTTTTATTCAGATTTTGTGTCCCAACTTTTTTGAAATTAGGGTTTATACATCTTTGGCAAAATCAACATAAATTTTAATGTTGATTATGATAAAATCCCCAAAGTCCTATGCATCATGACTGCCCACCTGGCAGCACGGCGAATAATTGTTTATTTCTTGCCTACCTCTTATGGTAGCTCATCCTTTACTACATCAACTGCAGTACAGTGGGAGTCTTTTCAAAGGGTTTCTATCTATGCTTAGGTGATGCCTTTTTCCTTGCTATCTGTATTGAAGATCTCTTAGCAGGTCAGCTGACAGGCAGCAGTAACTCAGGCTGATGTCAGTGAGGCCTTGCAGATGTACAACCTTAACAAGAGCATACCAGCTCCTGCACTTAGAGGAGGTTATTGAATCACAGGCTAAATGCTCTTGTCTGCTTTTTGCACTTTTACTGTGAAATGACGCTCAACCTACATGAAGTTACAGAGCACCACTTGAGTTAGGCCAGTGGTGATATGTCAAACACATTTCTGTTTGGATACAGACTCATGTAGTTGTGTAATTTTCTGTTAGTCAGTGGTTCCTTTTTTGTCTGTGGAGCCTCCCCTTCATCTGTCTAAGAAACCCCCCTAAAGACCTTTCAGTCACTATTCAGTCACTATTACCACCAATTTTAAATGTTTTCAATGATAAATTCCCAACAAAATAGGCCTACACACTTATTCATTCTCTATAAGAAACATTTGTAACAACAGTCAGCTCTTATAATGATGTTATTTAGTATATGAAAATCTAATTTTGAGCAAATGAAGCCACGCGAACCCCTGAGATCTTTGGTGCCTCTCCTAAGAGGGGCTAGACCCCAGGTTGAGAACCAATATTCCAGTTAAAATTTCACCAACTAAAACTTTGACTGCATTTGTTAGTCAACTACCTTTTCCATGATTAAGATAGCAAAAATGAGGGATGCATGATACTATCTGCATGATAAGTATCAGCAGATATGAAAATTTCTTCAGATATTTACAACTGATATTTTGGCTATAAAAATCTGCCTGTATCAGCTGTAAATATTGGCCATATAAACATATAAGTTAGTGGAGTTTTAGGCTGGACCGCAGTGTTGCAGACGTTCTCTATTCATCATTAGTCATACAAAATATTTGTAAATATCAGCAATCTTATATCCTACATGCCTACTAAAAACAGATCTTCAGTTATAACACCAAAGAACTGAGTGAAACGTTGATCAAGACTAGATCAATGAGATCGAGACTAAAACAGGACAAAATCCATATTTTCCACCATGCGTAATAAGGTATGTCAAAATTCTCATCAGTAGACTTTGAATCAATAAAAGTATTAATAGTACATAAATATGAGTGTTTTACATTTATATTAATTTTTTAAAAGATGTCTTAAACATGTAGTTCAAAGAAAATAAATGCCTTGACTAAAAGTAAGGACTACAACTTTTTATTGACTGAAACTGGGCTAAAATGTTTTTGTCTGTCTGCATCCCTAATGTTCAGAATGAAAAGGATAAGTCAGACAAATGCGTTGATATTGTACACATGCAGTTTATTTGAATGAACACATTAAACATCACAGACACACATTTAAAGAAAGGTTGAACATGGCTCGTGTAAACAGACTAACGTCTAACAGAAACAGATATTGCACCTACTTTTTAAACTGTATTGTATTTCCTGAGAGCTTTAGCAGAGAGAGGACAGCATTATTCTTACAAACGTGCATGCAGCATTGTTCTCCATTGGTTATTTCTTTGCGTTCCTCAGTCCCTCAAACAGCAGACACTTGGCCTGAGCAGAGACAGAGAGAACAGTAACAGGGCCTTTAGTAAACAAAGTGACATATGCAGCGGTATGTTCATTGGGGCTTAAGTGTCTCTATTTATGTCTGTGTGTGTTTACAGGCCTGTGTGCCAACCTCATGCCAGCGCAGAGTGTCAGCGGGCAGCCCCAGATGACAGTGAGGGCAGGTGTGGGTCTGAGCTGGCGCCTCCTGGTTTCTCTGGCCCCAGCACGGCCCCTCGCTGCCCCACAGAGGGCGACACGGGGAGTGGGAGGACCAGGCTACACCAAAGTGAGGTCGAGGGTCTGTCTGGTAGGTCACTTTCTGGCCACAAGAGGGGGATGTTGACAAAGGATCTGAGTCTTCCTGCAGCACAGAAGAGAAGAGTTGTATTCAGCAAGGAGGCCGTAGTGGTGACAAATCAAGAAGCTGTTCAACAAATGCTGAATTTATAAACAATGCTGATTTGACGTGGACTTACTGACCTCATGTTCTGTTACTTATTGTTCCAAATTTAAGGCTTACATTTCTTTTAAATCTTAATTAGTTAACAGTTTAATGCGCAGCAGAGCAGGGTTTAGTTGACTTCTGTACTGATTTAAAAGCCATGACACAATATTGTGATCATAAAAATGCCTGTGATGGAAGATACAGGAAAGAGAAATTAGATCTAGGTTACAAAATATCCACAACATGATTGATTTAGTCTATTTGATGTGTGTTTTTACACCTAAAGAAAAATAATGACATTTCATAAAACAACTGGAAATAAAAACTGATAAAAAAAGTTAATAAGCTTTTATAAGTTTTACTTCACTCAATCTCACTTGACTCACTGTACAACCCAAAAGTGCTGGGAAAAGTTCAGCATCAAAGCCTTCTGTACAAACAAGGTGAGTTTCACCACAGAAATGTTAAACCAGGCTTTTATTTTGAAAAGCAGAAATATATTTGTACCTTAATAATCTTATAATCTTCCCTGTGACATATTCCACTAATGTGGAGATAGAAAGTGCCATTAACAGTTCAAGTTTAGAGAACAACTTTATTAGACAGGCATGTTTCAGCTTGAGGCCTTCATCGGGGACATACAAAACGATCTGAATATGGATCTCTAGCGTTTTCCTGACTACTTTGAAAAAATAGGCACGTATCTGGCTATGTAGCACTACGGCCACTTTGAAATAAAAATGTGGTAAATAATATCTACAAATATATGTTTCATAACTCCCCTCTTTTTTCTTTCAGGCTGCCCATGCTTCCCAAAACAAATTAGTGTTTCTGCCATCACACTGATAGTTCCTTATGTGTCTGTAGATAGCCTATACACTGAACAGAAAGTAATATAACGGGGTTTTATTAACTGTAATCATTGTGGGGCTTAGGAGCATTTTAGGGTGGCCTCAGGCTCCCTTAAAAAGGTCTAATGATGTCTATGTGTAAATGTTTGGGAAACTATGCTTGACATAAAAGCAACGAAGCTCAGTGTTAGTAGTCATACGCCCAGCTGTGATCAGCTGATGGCCAGCTGATCAGTTATCACCTAATGTATTTAAATATGACATACTTCTCACTAATCCCTGTTTGCATTAATGCTGATACACCACACTGCTGCTGCCGCCAACAAAGCTTAACCTCCTCCACCTCAGCCTCCTACTTTGTAGCATAAAGCTTGTTGCACTATCATATTCAGATTCATGCTACTATGGAATAATTGATTTAAAAGTAATTCTATTTTATTCAATATGAATTGTCATAGATGTATCTATCCATATGGGGGTTTCTAACCATGCACTCACTGGGAAGTCAAAGCATGCTGCTTGACTAACCCAAGGAGCAGACCCTTCTCTGCTAAGTTAATCCATTTTCTAATAAAATGGTAAAATATGTGACAACAGTATTCCTGACTGAAAAAAAATTATTAGAACAGTATGACCTTTTCCCCCATATTATTTTTCTTAAATTGCAAGTAAAAGGGTTTAGTAGTACAACTATCATAGTGTTTAAAGTGGATGCTAATTTGCAACACTGTCCCTGGAAGGGACAAAGATTAGATAATAAAATAAGCATTAATGAATAAAGATACGTTTTGTACCAGAGATTATGTTAAATTTTGTTATTCTGGGCATGTTTTTGCAAAATTACAACATTAAAGGGGGCATATTTTACCCTTTAAAGACAAATTTAGATTGGTCTCAGAGGTCCTCAAAACATGCCTGTGAAGATTGTTGCTGAAAAGAGGTATTGGATCTTTGCAAGTCTGAACAGCCGTTCTCAACAAGCTGTCTGACTCCAGCTCTGACCACACCCTTCTCAAGAAATGGATGTGGCACTCCTGATGTTACAATGTTACAAACACTTTTATCTAAAGTTAAGGACCTAGGTCGGAGTTGAACTATCAGTCTCCCAGGCCAAAGTCAGCAGTGTAACCCACTGAGCTATCCAGGATCTCAGCTGGCAGCTGAGGGGAGGATCAGGACACAAGGGCAGAACTTTCTTTCAAGCAGGGAGGGCCAACCAAACCTAGGAGCGTTGCTAACTCCCCACATGACATCATGAGTGTAAAATCTGAGAACGGCTTGTTTCAGCACACATCTTCTGAAAGTTGGAGAAAGAGAGGGGAGGAGGGAATGGATTTTTCCGGTATTCGAGGGGGTTGTGGACAGGCCAGGGGCACATATTTTTGTTAGAAAAGCCTGAAAAAGTGATTTTTGCATAATATGTCCCCTTTAATGTTAGTTAATACATGCACACGTATCATTAAAGAATCATCACATTTGGCCAGTTAATGAAGCCATAATGAGACCAATTTGGAGCCAAAAGAGCTCTTACTCTTGAGCTGGGACAATTGATCCAGATCACTAAAAGAGCAGGAATCTGTTTCCCAAAAAAAAAAAAAAAAAAATCAATCAGCTCCTCTCTCTATCTGATTCTGATCAGCTCTGTGCCAGTGAAATAAGGAAATAACGTCTTCATTAAGAAAAGTTCAAACCTGTTTTGGAGCTTCTGGACGATACTCAGAGTCAAGAGACCTCAAGCAGTACCAGCAGGGTTCAGAGGGGCGATCTGTGAACAAAGGTTGTTTTCCAATTTGAACGATTAACACAGCTATAAACGACACAAAACTTTGGCACTCTGATTGCATTTCTCTGTGCGGAAATCACATCTGGAGATCTTCATTGTGATGTCAGCTGCAAACAAAACCAAAGCCTGCTGATATGTCAATACTGCTCAGACCACAAATGTAGAAAAAATCACGACTCCTGTGTACATTTTTCAAGAGTGATTACACCAACAGTCAAATAGCAAAGACTCTTAAGGTCGGCTCAGTCCACAGCAAAATAGAATCTTGTGCTGTTTGTAGAAAACAAGCAGGTGGACTTAAATCAGCAGTTTGTAAACTCAGTATAGGGACAGACAATGTTTTTGACCCATATTCAGCTGTGTTTTCATCCATACAGCATCTGTTAACATGGAGGAGGCCATCCATAATGTGGTCGGACAGTGGCTTCATTTGGCTTCACTTTTGGGGAGCTGTTGTGCTGTCCATCTTTTTATACAATCCATGGTGTAAAACTTCAGAAAACATGTTTTCATATGAGCATTTAGTGATGATATTTTGGTTGTGTGGGTGTGTGTGTGGGACTAACTTTGCGTGTTGGATGTATGGGATGACACTGAGGTGGGGGTCGGCTCTTCCTCTGTTGGCAGGGGGCACAAAGGGCGGCTGTCATTTGTCTCCTGTGAGTTTGTGTGTGTCTGAGTCTCCTGGGGTAAGATCTCTTCAATGGTGTTACATTGTTCCTCTTCAACCTATAGTCACAAAAACAAAAGACAGAGTACATGTCAATTACCTCCCATTTTTATCTTTTAGGTTACTCTGATGAATATGCATCTGCATTTAAGACTCAAAATAGTGCAGCAGTGTTAATGCTTTGTCTGGTCTGCCTTGACTGGGCTTTACCTCTCCATTGTCGGCCTTAACGTATCCTTCTTCTTCATTGTCTTTGAGCTTTTGGGACTCATTGCTCTCCTCCCTGAAGCTCTGAGTCGGTGTGTCAGCCTGGATAGAAGTCGTCCCACTGAAATTTGAGAGACACATAGAAAACATGTCCTCCTAACTGCCAGACTCGAAGGTTATCAGCCAATCAATCTTCAGCAGATTACACAGACACTCTTCTGTTACACCCAAGACAAACATTCACTCTCCTTGCCTCACCTTTGGGTGCTCTCTCCTTGTTCCTCCCTCTCTTCCTCCATTCCTGCTCATGTGTCTCCCTCCCAGGGTGCCAAGTGTCTTAATTCCCTCTTAATCCCACTGTTTCTTTCCTTTTTTCCCCCGTCTTTCTCAGCACATTTGTATACCTGTGAAGTCTTCTTGCTGCCCCGCCGTCTCCCTGCCCTCCCTCTCTGTGTGTGAAACGGAAACTCCAGGCTTTCAATATTTCATGCGTCTGAATAGCTGTATTCAGTAAAGAGTAATCAGGTGAGAGCTCTGGTTCCTGTGTGCTGTGGTCTGCTTTGACATAAGCAAGTGTGCAAAGGACAGCACTTTATGCAAATGCAAAACCTGAGAAAATCAGCTCCAACAGCAAACAAAGAATAGCATTTTTAAAAGCACATTTACATTATTCAGCACCAAAAAGCAATTCCAACAGATTTATCAAGTCAATGAGGCAGCTTAAAAGCATTTTTTTTTTTTTTAATAATTTCAAATTCAACTATCGAGCTCACGTTATGTACTTTACTCTCCTGAGTGGGATATGCCTACATACACTATATGGATGCATTATTCAAATGCATCCATTAATGTGGAGCTGACCCCCCTTTTGCAGCTTTAACAGCCTCCACTCTTCTTGAAAGGCTATCCAAAAGATTTTGAAGTATCATTGCTTGAATTTGTGCCCATTCATTCTTTAAAGCATTTACTTGGTCAGGCACTGATGTTGGACGAAAAGGCCTGGCTCGCAATCTCTGTTCTCTTATACACCTGTGGAAACAGGTCTGATTGAAACACCTGATTTAAAAGATTAACAAGTCTGACCAAATACTTTTGTCCATATAGTGTATGTTTTGTTGATATGATTGATTTGAACTGATTATTTCTCCAACAACCAACTAAGTTTTTTCATTTCTTTTATTTTTTGAAAGGTTATGTCCTTCCCAAGCACTGTCCAGTTGAATGTGGAACAGTCTATCTGCAGGGGTTAGGTAAATGCAAACACATGCATGCCTCCATTCACCCCTGTTACACAAGTATTAGGACTTGACAAGTCAAGCAGAAGCAGTCGTTACTCATTAAAAGAGAAACTAAATAATAATGTATTGTTAATAAAAGTCTTAATCTTGGAAGCTAGTAGAAAGAAAAACAGATTGAATGAGGATTCAAATGTGAAAAACTGAGATTTGAAAAAAATTCTAAACCTATGTGCTTTTGGAAGAGAACGAGTAAAAGCCCCAAGTGCTTGCTTTAGAGTCCATAGAAGTCCTTGTTTGTTAATTTATCATTAGTCACACTTTGCTTCAGATAATGATATTATAAATTTTCTAAAACTGGCACATTTTTATTATGTTTAGTTATCACAAATAAGTGACGCTATAGCTAGCCAGCCAGTAGGGAAAAGTCGCCTATCTACACGTTTTAGACTTAATTGAGAATTACTTGTACTACGTGAGTATTTCTATTTTATGCCACATTTAAATTCTACCTTTATGTATTTAATCCTGTCTATAGTTGAAAAACTGAAGTCATAGCTATTTGAAGTGAACACAAGATACTTGTGTCCTACTGAAAGGATAAGCACTGAAAGGAAATCTCTAAACCCAGTTAAGCCCTTGTTATCGGCCCTCACAAGTCAACCGTGCAGACTGACAGGCAGCAAATAGCCTGCAGTTTGCCAGGGTTTTCAAATGGGAGTCCCCTTTGCTGATGTTTGGTTCAGTTAGTCCAACAAAACCTCCAGAGGACTGAACTGTGATCTCCAGCATCCCAAAGCTGCTTCCTTCGATGGCAGCTCTCTACCCCTGCACTCTGCTCAACCACATCAAATACGGATCTAAATTATTTTCTATTAATCCGCATTATCTCACAACATTAGAGTACTTTCTTTTCACGTTCATGTTTTAGCACAAGATATCAAAAGAAAAATACTGAATTTATGAAAAAATGTATTGAGAACAGAAATACTTGCTAAATCTTTATAAATAAAATTGGATTTAAAGTTCCACAGGGTTAATTTAGGGGTTGGGGTATTGGTTAGGATACCAATAGTTGGGGCACAGATAGCCTAGAGGTGAAGTCACACCCCATGCCTGTGGCTCCTGTCTCTCCCCCCATCTCCCACCCTAGTTTCAGACTCCACTTTCTTCCTCTCTGATTGAAGGCATAAGAAGCCCCAAAAAAGTTTAATAAATCTGATTAAGAGTTTGCTTATTAGCACCTGTAAAAGATGATTTTTTTTAATTTTTACTTTTTTTGTTTTTGTTTTTGTTTTTCATATACAGTCACTTTTATGAAGCATTCTAGTGAATAAGATAGTGGGACATTTAGATATTCTGCCCAGAGATGTTTTCTTACTTTTGCCTGCAGGTGGCAGCATAAGTTCTAGAGGACAAATTGTGAGGAAGCTGAAGTATTTAGTCTGAGCCCTTTTTACTTTCAGTTCTATTCAAGCATGCACCCTGAGCTAATGGGACGACAGCTTGTATGCCTTGCCAGTCTTGTCAGTGGAGTAATAAAGAGTGTTTTCTAAACCACAAAGGCTGACGCAGTCTGAATGGTGTAACAGGAAAAAGCTCATCCTCAATGAAAACACTCTAACACAGCTAATGTAGCTAATTCAGGTAAATTCATTTTTCTGATATAGCATATTTCATACAAATGTAAACTCAATGTGCTTTGAAGAAGATAAAAACAGATGCAAAACAAACAGACAAACAGCAACAAAGATGCACCATTGAGTCAAGAGAAACAGAAATTTCAGGCAAAATAATGTAGTGTAGCTCCGTTAGCTACCTAAGCTACGTAAGTAGCATATTATTTTTATTGCATTCATTACTTGCTTTAGTTTGTAGCAGCATGTAGATTTAAGGGCTGAAAATGAAATCCTAATTTTGTGTTTTATTCTTTGATCGATCAAAGACTTTAAATTTCAGCTTCTTGAGGACAGCATCAAGGTTTGGGGCAATAAAAGCCCACTAATCCTGATTCAAGGGTTGCCAACTATTCCTTAAAATAAGGAATTGTTCTTTGTTTGTAAGTTAAAATGCATGTTCCTTACTGAATTGATAAGGAATGTCTTTTGTTCCTTATTTTTGACCTTTTTGAAAATCCATGCCTTTATATTATGTAATCTAATGAAACCATCACAGCTGCTGCTGTCTCTCTGCTTGGAACATGCTGAGCTTTTCATTGACCAGTGAGAAGCATCAAGTTTTCACTCTGCCTGTTCTCACTGACCAGTCGAAATTGTTTTTAGTGTTGTTGCCCCATGGATGCTAAGATACTACAGAGACACGAGTTTTGAAAAACATAGCTGATGGGGAGACCACTCCAGCGGTAGCCAAGACAAGAAGGCTGCAAAAGTATCGCAATGAGGCTAAAAAATGTGAGAGAGGGTGTTTATAAAGCATTAAAATTGTTATGTTTACAGTCTACAGAAAATTTTGTTAGCATGTTAGCAATCCCCCCTGGTCCCAGAGCGCTGTTCCTCATTTCTATTTCTGGGAGTTAGCAACCCTACCAGGCTTGTAGTCCTATGGGGCCGTTCCGTGGTACTTGTTGCTCTTTGGACAAATAACCCTGGCCTTTCTCTGGCCATGATGTAGGTTTTCCCTTTTACTATCTGTGTGAGGGTAAATGTGGATGAATTAATTTAAGCAGGTAGACCTGGCTCTCTCTGTTAACATCATCAAGGATCTTTACTTGTGAAAGGTTGGTGACCTCTGGTGTAGGTAAGCAGCAGCATCTGTTAACCTACTGTTTCAAGCATGTCTTTTGGATTAAACCTGCTTTAATCCTGACACAGGAGTGATATGTCCTTATCTTTTTTAGAAGTAATGAGCTCAAATGCAGGGGTTCTGCAGCACCCTTTAAAGCAGGCGTGTCCAAACTTTTTCCGCTGAGAGCCACATACAGAAATATATAAGGATGGTGGAACCACTTTCATATTCCTCACCTTGAGTATTTTTAAAACCAATAAAACCAACCTGATGTAGGTTAGGATATGAAGAGGTAAAGGCAAATACAAAATCATTTTTAGGATTTTGGGGAGGCTAATCAGATTTCAAAGGGCCCTGTTTGGCCCCAGCTACCACTGGCTCTGCCACTGAAATGTTACTGGTTCTGCTATTTGTTGCTGTAATCCATCAGAAAGTTACACAGTTTTTGTTAATTTGTTCACTTTGTACATTTTTGTTTCAATTTAGTCATAAAAAATCGCATATGAGAATGTTTGTTTACCAAATTTTTTGATTTATATGTTTGACACACTGTCTCCAAGGGGGCTAAATGAGGACTTCGATCTTAGGCCTCTTCTCTAATGATTTTGTTGATGTGCTCACCGAGTCTGACTAGCATATTATGTAGTATATTTGTGTGGATGTCATTCTCCCAGCCAATGGCTTAAATGTGTACATTGTCTGTTTTCCATTTACTGTGGGATAGATATTTACATTTAGTCACAACCTGTAGTATGAATATCTTTCTACAGTTATTGTGATAAAAGATTGTCACTTGTCTAAATTGACAGGGGTAACTTGCTCCTTTTTTTCTGTATATTCTCTGCATGTCACTATGATGATGATGGTCCTCACCCATCTTTTGAGATATTTTTGACTCACTTCAAATTTTGATCATAGACTGTGATTTCAATAATGTTTACTTGTCTAAAAAAATGTGACTTGCAGATGTGTATATATTTCTTGGTATGGCTTATCTTCACACTGACATAATAATGTCACATGACTTGTCAGGTGATTCAGACTAAACATATATAGAGTTGCATCCCCTGTGTCTATTTGTCTGATGAAGGGCTTGGGCCTGAAACGTCACATGTGATGATAATCTTCATTAAATAAGCCTTTGGAGCAGCTTCTGGTGTGCAGACTTATTTTTCTGTCTTGCTTGTTTCCCAACAAGCTACTTTTTGGTTTCAGCACTCAGTACTCAACTTTATGGGATGTGCGTGCCTTTGAACTTTTTTGTTTACCAAATTAACATTGTAGCATGGCCTTGTGCTGAAACTATGAAGTTAAAGCACAATGTTAACGTTCAAATGTGAGCCATATTTAATTTTATACCAAGAAATTGCTGAGGGCCAATCAAAAATGGACTGTGGGCCGCATTTGGCCTCTGGACCATAGTTTGGGCACCCCTGCTTTAAAGAGCATAAAATCACCAATGGTCAGCAGAAAGAAGTGTGCATTTCTTTGTAGTAATCTTCAAAATGGGACAGAATTTGCATGGCATTGATGCATTTGGTCTTCAAATGTGCCTTCCACAGGATGCACACCCTGAATTGGGACACAACTTTGTTTGTTTTTTTTGTATGTATTTTATTCATTCATGTCTACCATCTTGTGCACACAACAGAAACTTTCTATGAATGTAATGACTTATTCCTCCAGCAGATGGAGGCAGAGGGGTTTCTTTACATCACTGGACCAATGGGAGCTCATCATTATCTGTGGGAATTTCTGTCTGCCTCTTTTGTTTTATTTATTTGTCATCTTTTTGTTCATTCTGTCTCTCTCCAAGTCCAGAGGCATTTACTACATGAGCATGTCTCTCTTTAGCTCTTCTCTCCCATGGTTAACTTCCACTGGCATGATTTTCAGCTATTCAAACTCACTGAATCCTGTTTGATATGATAGGCAGCACACATGAATGAACATCATTTTTCTGCTATTATGTGCTAAATTATGTGACTTGGGTTTTAATTTCAGGGTTGATTTTTGAGGAGCTGTGGAATGTATGTGCGTCTCCACCGTATACTCATGGCTCCGAACTGTGATTATGATTGTTTTTGTGTTTGTGTGTTTTCTAGGCACTCACTGATGCGGGTGTCTGTGCACGCCTTCCTGTAAGTACACCGCAGGTAAGAAGTAGTTTGAGTGTTTTTCCTGTATATGTGTGTGTTTTTTGTGGGAGGGGGGAGACGGGAACATAAGTGGCGATGACTCACCAGTCTTTTGTGACAGTGGTGCAGAGAGAGTGCTTTTCACCCATTTCTCTCCCTAGGGGCTTGCATACAAAACAAGAAATGGAGAGAGAACAAAGAGGAAGAGGAGAGGAAGATTTGGTGTTAGGGTGCATTAAGAAGGAGTGGGGGAAAATGATAATAAAAGGGGATAAAGGGGAGACTATTGTAAAGATTGAGGCTTGAGAGCAGGATAACAAAAAAAGAGAAAAAGATCAAAGAAAAGAGCAAAAAGAAAAGGGTTGTAGAGATAATAGTCTAGAGATGGGATGGTTTCAGGGGAAAGGCCTTTACATCTCTGCCTCTGTGGTCCTAATAGCCCTTGAAAGCATGGTAAATCAGGCACGTTAGATTATATCCAACAATGGTAGTTTACCAGACAACAAATAAACAAACAAAGGGAAGGAAAACCTGCTAACGTGGTTTGGAGATCAGTGAAAAACTGTTTGAGGTCAGGATTAAACGGAAATGATGAAGCATCTGGACTCCTCCGCTTTTACGGAGATAAGGAACATAAAGATAACACTGTGATGTTCGCCAGGGTGCAGATTTTGTAGCATTTGTGCCACTGTGATACCAGCACTACCCAAATATTTTCACCCTACAAGTATCAATTTTGTGGGAGTTGGCTGTATTGAATATTTTTCCTTAGATTCTTTCGGTTTTTATGTCCCTGCAATCACAGCAGCTTTCATAACTTCCTGAATAGCTGAGTAAATCTTGAAATAACAAAAAATTGCAAGATATTAAAGCTCAGCTATGCACACTGTAAAAAATATATGACTCTATAAGTGACGACTCTCCAATGTTTTATTTCATTTAGAGCTTGAGAATCAAATTTGGCGTTTGACTAACAGAAACGGCCAGTAGAGAGCTATTTGATTCTGCTTGTTTGACATTTACAGCAGTGAAAAGCACTAAATGTAGGAACATTTCAACATTTACACCATGGCTATGTCCCAGTTCAGGGGCTGCATTCTTCAGAGGGCAAATTTAAAGACAAATTACATCAGTGTTGCACATAAATCTGGCCTATTTTGGAGATTTCTTTCAATACAGCAGACAAATGGGCATCCTTTCAGCAGCCAATGAAGGATTTGTCTGGCGCATCCTTTGTTGCTCAACATACAATGCCTGTAGTACACTTTTATTTATTTTATAAATCAATCATGGTCAATATTATTTGGCTCCTTTGACTAAAAGGTTACAAAAAACTCTTTAATGTCAAATTGATTTCTGTATGTAAGGCAAATAAGTGACTGCATAAATATACACCAGCCAGTTGGTGCTAGTAGCTAGTAATATGGCACATGTGTAAATCTGCCTAGATCAGGTTGTCCTCATAAACTGGGAGACTGTGCAAGAACGAGTCTAGTGAGAGGGGCCACCATGACACCTGTGATTCTGAAGGAGTTACAAGCTTCAGCAGTTGAGATGGGGGACTTTACATACAACATCTGATGCCCAGGTTCTTAACCAGTTAAACTTTATGAGAGGCAAAGAGAAAGCCACTGTTGAGGAAATCTCATATTAAATCACAACTAGAGTCTGCCAAAAGGCATGTTGGTGACTCCATGGTCAAGTGGAAGAAAGCTCTTTGGAGGGTGCTTTTTTTGGCATCAGACCAGACGCTATGTTTAGCAGACACCAAACACTGTAGATCACCACAAACACACCATCCCCACTGTTTAATACGGTGGTGGCAGCATTATGATGTGAGGATGCTTCTCGGCAGCCAGCCCTGGGCATGTAAAGGTAGAGGGTAAAATGGATAAAGCAAAATATCGGAAAATCCTGGAGGGCAATCTTGTTCAGTCTGCAAGACAATGACTGGAAGCATACAGCGAAAGCTACACAGAAATGGTTTAAAGACAACAAGGTGAATGTTCTGGATTGGCTGAGTCAAAGCCCAGACCTCTATCCAACAAAGAATTTGTGGCTGGACTTGAAGAGGGCTGTTCTCAGTGCAACCTGACAGAGCTTGATCTGTTTTGCAAAGAAGAATGGAGTAAAATTGCAGTGTCCAGATGTGCAGGCCTGATTGAGACCTATCCACATTCTGTGCTGTGATTGCAGCCAAAGTTACATCTACTAAATACTGACATGAAGGGATGAATATTTATGCACTTATCTTACCTTACTTTGTTTTTTAATGAACATGACTCTGAAGAATTCTACTTTCACTTTGTTACTATCATGCCTTGTCAGGAAGAAAAAATTTAAACATGTTTGGTTTTGGGAAAAGTTGTTCCACCACTCAGCTGGCAACTTAGATACAGAATATCACCATTTCCTTTGTATAAATTTGACAAAATGAGAGAGAAATGCTGCTAAATATAAGCCACCTGAGAAGTGAATCAGACTTTTGCAACAAATAATGAGTGGGGAAAAGCTAGTGAACTACGTTGTATTCAGTGTGCGTACTTTGTAGGCTGGCGTTGGAGGTGGTAACAGTGGTGAAATGAGGGGCAGATAGAGAGGATGTGGGAAACTGGAGCTTACTTTTTTGCATTAAATATGATTATAAAAGTTGAAAAAGTGTGATTGTGTAGTGTACAGCAAGATTTCTTATTTGTTGGTCAACATAACAATGTTGATGTTCCTTTTTGATTCCTTGGAAACTTTGAGTGAATCAAGAGATAACTTTTATCAAATGTTACATTAACAGTGAAAACAACATGGTCTGTCATCATATTTTCCTCTGAGTGCGCTCAAACATGATGAGAATTTCAGAAATGATTACCCACACAAAGACTTGTGTTCACTGGGTCAGATAAAGCCTTATGGCATGCCTTGTTGGTCTTAAACTCTAAATGTAATTAAATCAAAAACAAATGCTGCAGCACAGAGGGGTCATGTTTGAGGTTAAATAGCAATTAACAGCTGTTACAAAAGATGTGTGAGTATAAACACTTTGACTGAGAAAAAGCAATAAGAGGGAACCAAAGCCCATTTACTCATGCACTGACCCCTAAAATTGTTGACTGCATATATGACTGTATACAGCACTGGACTGGGAAGAAACTTTAGCCCTGGGATTTTTGGCTCAACGTGGCCCAACATGGCAGTTGGTTGAATTTGTAGCTTTCATGTGAAATCGCGAACTCATGCAACTGCCCCCTGGTGGGCAAAAACTGCTTCCTGCTTTACACTATGGGTAGGGATTAGTATCAAAATCTGGTACTATCGTACCAGTGTCAACACATCCAATGCCTACTATGCTGAATTATAACACAGATTTCAGTACCCCTCCATGCTGATGCAACCCCCTTCACTGCTCCAAATGAAAGGCATGAAATACCTGATTTATGTGCAATTGGTTTTATTTCACTAGAGTTTGCCTGCAATGGTTTTACTGTCTCTGCTCTGCTCTGCTTGCATGCTTCTACTAAGGACAAAGTCACACAGACCTACACATTTACTTCAATCACTGATGCAACGCCAGAATACAAATTTTGTTTCAGCCCCTTAAATAATCAGGTTACACCCATATCTTTCACTTTTAAGTTCACTTGGCATCTTTTTTTAGATATTTCTCAGGCTTTTACTCACCCACTGACTTCAACATGCATTTTGTCTCTATACAGTATCGATTCAGATGCCATATAGGCACCAGCACTGGTGCCATTTAAAAAGTACGACTTAGCACCGGTATCTGCAAAAACCCAAACAGTACTCAACCCAAAGTTGATGGCCTTGGTTTCTACATGTGTTTTAGCCAGTGAGAAGAAAAGTCTTGCTTATACTTCTACAGAACAGAACCTCTATGAGCAAAAGGTGGATTAATGCTGTTATATATCCCTGTAAATATCCTTTATCCCGCCATCAAATTCTGTGTCAACTTAATCAAAATACGCCTGACTTTTAACATTGCATCACAACAACACGGCAGTGATCCTGATACGATTAAGTAACATGAACTAGCAAATTTTAGCTAATTAGCATTCAGAATGCTTTTATGATGAGGAATCTTTTGTCCTTTGCTCCCCAGAAGGCCACATATCAGCCACTACAGGACACAATATCCAAGTATGTAAGAAATAAGGAATTCACATTTCCCATTACATCCACATAAAAAAATTCATGGAACATGATCAGTGCAATATGAGTAAATTTACTAGAATAATGGGAAGATTACATATCCAAACACTGCAAAAATGGTTACACATTTAATATTTACATTGTATGGAATTTTAGAGAGCAAAGCCCTGTAAAGGTGGTCACTTAGCCCGCCTGCTCTAAAGCAAACAACCAAATGCTCTCTAAAGTATTTCTTTGCTTCTTTTATACTCAGTCATGTTACATACCTGTTGCCACTTAACATCATTAATTAAAAAATGTGGGGCTAAATGGCGACGCAGGGGTCAGCGCTGTTGCCTCACAGCAAGAAGTATCCTGGTTTATATCCTGGTCAGGGCCTTTCTGTGTGGAGTTTGCATGTTCTCCGGCTTCCTCTCACCGCCCAAGGCATGCTCGTAAGGTTAATTGGTGGCTCTAGGGTTGGCTGTAGGTGTAAGCGTGCCTGCTTGTCTGTTTCTATATGTCAGTTCTGTGACCAGTCCAGGGTGTACCCCGCCTCTTGCCCAATGACAGCTGGGATAGGCTCCAGCTCCCCCCATGACCCCAATAATAATGGAATAATAATGGAATAAGTGAGATAGAAAATGGATGGAATTCCAGCTGTTTTTTATTGGTACCATTTACTCTTTCAGCCTTTTGTTGTCCCATCCCCACTTTTTTGAGATGTGTTGCTGCCATAAAAATTCAAAATGAAAGGGTAAAATGTCTCAGGTTCAACGTCTGATATGTTTATTTTCTATTGTATATCAAATACGGGTTAATGATATTTGCAAATAATTGCATTCTGTTTTTATTCCCATTATACACAGTGCCCCAACTTTTTTGGAATCAGTTTGTACATACAGTGAATACAATGGAAAAGACAAGTATCATCATTTTCTAAAAAATGTAAAGAGTGCAATAAAGGGGAATAACAGCACTTAAATGAGGCTCATTTTCTCCTTTAAAGCCAGAGTGATGGAGCATCAGTTCCTGAAAAAGTGATCAATAAAGGTTAGGTTTTTGTGAACCGTTCATTGAATGTTAAAAGTGCTTAATCTTTAAGTATAATAACAGTTTAATCCAAACACTTTGTGGCTTTGTTCTGAGAAAGAGCGGATACAAACAGCATCCTCTTGCCCAGCAACATGATGACAAACACAGGAAGGATGGGAACAAGAAAAGAGGAGCATGAAAATACACACTTACTGAAACCCATTAACTAGATACAGCAGGTTGCCATGCAACCTATTATGGCCCATTTTTGTGCCGGAGCTTGTAATGGAGATTTCATCCTTTAATATGAGGCATTCACATTTCTTACCAGCCTTACCTGATAAAAAAAAACTTTCCTCAATATAAATATATTTGTCTTTTACTGCTGTGTGAACTGGCATCAGCTCTAGACATTATATCCATTGATAATATTCAGATAATATCACACTGGCCTTTAAAGGTCGAACCACTAGTGTAGAAATTAATAATCATTATTTAATCAGATTTTTAAGGATCTTAAAGCTGAATTAATTCATTATTCACACAACTAATAGCTGACATTTTTCTTGTGTTTCTGCCTCTGTAAATGCTCAGGCTTCTTGGGGCCATTACTGATTAAATTGCAGTGCTGTCAGACTCTTTTGTGCCAGGAGCTTGATGTATACTTTTTTTCAATGAGAATTTGAGCCTTTTGAAAGATTCAAAATGAATTTTAATTACAGTGCTTACACAAGGCAAATATAAATAATTACCTTTTAGGAGCAATGTGATCTAAAACTTGACATGTAATTATCCCATTGTGCCACAAAATTCCAAATCTCAATTGTGCAATGACTGTGTGAACGTAAATAGCAGCATCACAACAATGCTGCTATTGTCCACAGCTTTGCAACATGGCGTATAAAAGAGCAAGATGAGAGGCTTCTGCTCACATGTATTGTCTGAGCAGACCTGCTAAACCAAATCTTCAGGTTTTAAACCTGTCAAAGCTTTTGTGAGGAGGAGACAAATGGATTAGTACAGTAAGTACAGCAGTAAGTACAGCAAGTATGAGATTATTAGTAACTTACCAGGTAATTATCAAAAGGTATTGATCAAATTTGCTTTTTGTCTTTTAAATATCTTTCTTTCCAGCTCTAAGATGATAGGAGTGTTTTTTAGTTTTTTTGTTTTTTTTTAACAAGCAGTTCATATTAAACTCCTTTCAACTTTATATGAATGATCGAATAAACAAGGATCTAAAGCAGTCTTTGACAGAGTCACACAAATAAATAGCAACTGACATTCTTCTTTTTTTTTTCCCAGGCAAAGGTAAAGAAATGTTTCTTCTCAGTACTCAGTACTTTGAGTAGATTTTAAATGACTTTATTTTTATTTGAGTAGATTTATAGACCTGCACTTTTACTTCTACTCAAGTAAATTTTAACCAAAGAAACTGTGCATTTACTTAAGTAGAATATAATGGTACTTTTTCCATCTCTGCAAACAATATAATAGGACCCAGTATGACACTAAATATTATGATAAATTACCATACTAAAACATACCATAAAATTCCTTTCAATACCATACTATACCATACTATACATACCATACCATACCATACCATTCCATACCATAACTGACATTGCATACTGTTCCTTACCATACCATCCCATCCTAGACCATTCCATACTATTCCATACCTTACCTTATTATTTCATACATTCTATACCATACCATACCATACCATACCATTCCATTCCATACATTCCATACCATAACATTCCATACCTTACCATATTATACCATACCATACTATACCATGCCATTGCATACCACTCCATACCATACCATACCATACCACACCATATCATTCCATTCATTCCATACCATACCATACCTTACCATACCATTCCATACCATACCATTCCATATCATACCATTCCATTCCATACCTTACCATACCAAACCATACCATACCATACTATTCCATACCATACCATTCCATTCCATTCCATACCATTCCATTCCATTTCATACATTCCATACCATTCCATACCATACCATACCATACCATAACATTCCATACCTTACCATATTAAACCATACCATACTATACCATGCCATTGCATACCATTCCATACCATACCATACCTTACCATACCTTTCCATACATTCCATATCATACCATTCCATACCTTACCATACCATACCATACCATACAATACCATTCCATACCATACCTTACCATATTATACCATACCATACCATTTCATACATTCCATACCATACCATACCATACCATACTATTCCATACCATACCATACCATACCATACCATACCATATCATGCCATACATTCCATACCTTACCATATTATTCCAAACTATTTCATACCATACCATACCATACCATATTAAACCATACCATACTATACCATACCATATTATTCCATACCATACCATATGATACCATACCATTCCATTCCATTCCATGCCATACAACACCATAACATACCATACCTCACATTTCATACTAGTCTATACCATACTAAACCATACCATATTATTCCATACCATACCATACCATTCCATACCATACCATACCATACCATACCTTACATATTATTTCATACCATCCCATCCCATCCCATCCCATACCATTGCATACCATTCCTTACCATACTATACCATACCATACCATACCATACCATACCATTCTATACCATACCATACTGTACCGTACCATGTAATACTATACCATACCATACCGTACCGTACCATACTGTACCATACCATACCATACCAAACCATACCGTACCGTACTGTACCATACCATACCATACCATAATATACCCTACTGTACCATACCATACCTTACCATATTATACTATACCATACTTTATGTTGCCATACCATACCATACCATTCCATACATAACATTCCATACCATACCATACCATACCATACCATTGCATACCATTCCATACCATAGCATACCATACCATACCTTACCATACCATTCCATACCTTACCATACCATACCATACCATACCTTACCATACCATACCTTACCATATTACACCATACCATACCATTTCATACATTCCATACCATACCATACCATACCATTCCATACCATACCATACCATACCATACCATTCCATACCTTACCATATTATTCCAAACTATTTCATACCATACCATACCATACCATATTAAACCATACCATACTATACCATACCATATTATTCCATACCATACCATATGATACCATACCATTCCATTCCATGCCATACAACACCATAACATACCATACCTCACATTTCATACTAGTCTATACCATACTAAACCATACCATATTATTCCATACCATACCATACCATACCATTCCATACCTTACATATTATTTCATACCATACCATCCCATCCCATCCCATACCATTGCATACCATTCCTTACCATACTATACCATACCATACCATACCATACCATTCTATACCATACCATACTGTACCGTACCATATAATACTATACCATACCATACCGTACCGTACCATACTGTACCATACCATACCATACCATACCGTACTGTACCATACCATACCATACCATTATATACCATACTGTACCATACCATACCTTACCATATTATACTATACCATACTTTACGATGCCATACCATACCATACCATTCCATTCCATACATAACATTCCTTACCTTACCATGTTATACCATACCATACTATACCCTGCCATTGCATTCCATACCATACCATTGCATACCATATTATACCATACCATACCATACCATTCCATACCATTGCGTACCATACCATTCCATACCATACTATTCCATACCATACCAGTCCATACAACACCATTCCATACCAAACCATACCATACCATCCACCTCTATAGTGATGTCAGTTTATAAAAATTATAACAAACAATTTTGACATGTAAACAGAGAAGAAAACAACTCATTCTGTTTATTACTTGCAATGAACAAGATCAGTGTGAAAAAATGTGTGTAAAAGAAAACATGAAAGATTAGAGTAATACCAACTTAAGAAACCATCTCTACATTTACTGCCATTTACCCCCATGGGGGTTGCAGGAAGGGCTATTGCCAATTCCAGCTGTCATTGGGGTACACCCTTGACTGTTCGCCAGTCAGTTTCTGGGATTACACATTGATAGCTCTATTGACACTGCAGGCCAAAATGATATGAGTGTTTAGACTCAGATTAGGTTTTTTTAAATAGGATTGTGAAGAGCACAAGTTCAATTGTAATACGATATTTTCTTGTCAGATTTGAGCCACTTCCGTTTATGAATCCATTGGGGTAAATATAGCTTTAATGTTTGCATTATGAAAGCAGCTGTAGGAACATGCAATATTAAAACTCTCATTCACAACTGTAGGCAACTGTGGGTGACTAATTAGCCTAACAAGCGTGTGTTTAACCCAGAACGAACCTATGCATGCACTGGAGGAACATGCAAACTCCACACAGAAAGGCAGGGATTTTAACCAGTGACCCTCTTGCTGTGAGGTGACAGTGGTAACCACTGCACCACTAGATGAGTATAAACAAGTTTATAACACAGTTTAGTTTCCATTTGAGGAATCAGTCTGGTCCGTGGTGCATGTGGCTTACACCTTAACGTGCTACCCGCCACCATCACGACCAAAAAGAATCATATTCAAACTTTCTCAAGCGTTGTAAAATGTTTTGATGTGCTAACCAATTTAATTCTAATTAGCACATCCACCTTATGACAAACCATGTTTTTAAAACATAATTACTGATTTGTCTTTCAAAACATTTACATAATGTAACACATGACTCACATCTTTTGACCCTCTCAGATCAGTGTGTGATGATAAACAGTAAACACTAGCAACTTTATAAAATAAACCTTCATTTTATTATCCAAAAACTCACTGGATGGCATATAAAATAAGTGACAGCAAATATATTCACCACCTCTAGAGCAACTGATTTAATTCAACAGAGGTCCAGCCAGTTGGTGCTAGTAGTCTCACAGTTATTGAAATGGGGATCACTGGAGTGCAGTCAACGTGTCTCAAGTGACTGTAGTACAGAGGTGTCAAGGAACGAAGTACAAATACTTCGTTACCTTACTTAAGTAGAAATTTTGGGTATCTATATTTTACTGGAGTAATTATTTTTCAGCTGACTTTTTACTTCTACTCCTTACATTTTCATGCAATTATCTGTACTCTCTACTCCTTACATTTTAAAAATAACCTCATTACTACTATTTCATTTCAGCTTGTTTCATTCCGGCTTGTCATTGTTAAAAAAAAACACAATTAAAAAACCCTAAAACCTATCCAGATAAATTGCGCCGTCTGGATAGAGTGAATTTGATTGTGGTTGGATGAGAAGTATAAACACAGTACCGTTCTGACACCCTACTGGTTTGTACGCAATCCAACGCACCTGCTCACATGACACAAATCACGTCACACTCCAGCAAGGAAATGGCAGACATATGTTGAAACTCATGTTAATGCTCAATAGTACAAATATATGGTTCTTGAATGTATTTGCATTGTACAAAAATGGGTTCATTTTCAATGGGCATAAATGCAACTGAAACAGGTGCATCCCAAATTTTTCAACATTAACCTTTTAATTTAACATTATACTCATTATGGCCTTTAGAAAAATGTTTTTTGGGGAGGTGGGGTAGTGCACCATGGTAGAATGGAATGCAGTGGAATGGAATGGTAGAATGGAATGGAATGGTAGAATAGAATGGAATGGTAGAATAGAATGGAATGGTAGAATGGAATGAAAAGTAGAATGGAATGGAATAGTGGAATGGAATGGTAGAATAGAATGGAATGGTTGAAAGAAATGAAAAGTAGAATGGAATGGAATAGTGGAATGGAATGGTAGAACAGAACTGTAGAATGGAATGGAATTGTAGAAGGGAATGGAATGGTAGAATGGAATGTAAAGTATAATGGAATGGAATGGAGGAATAGAATGGAATGGTAGAATGGAATCACACATATGTGGTTTCAATAAGTTTTTCTTTTTACTGTTAGAGTCATTTTTACTTACACTATTCAGACATTTATATTTGTGATGTTTTTTCTGTATTCTTGATGGCTTACAAAGAAAATTAGTGGTGTAAATAGTAAAGTATATGTGATTTTAGTCAGTTTTATAACTGTGCAACATATTTTTTTACTTAAATGGCATAAATCATTTTTTTATTGAGCCTCATCACTGCTACAGTAATTCCATTTTTGTGATAATTATAGGTATCCGCTTTGAATTATAAGACGAAAGTAGTGGTACCACCCTTACTTGGTATTCGGAAGCTAGCTGCTTTTTAAAGAGGTCAGAATTGAAAGAAAACCTCTCCATGTCATGTAAAATGAATATTTGTATTTGAATCTTTTTAATGTGCAAATAAGGACTCATCAGACTAAACATTTTATCTTTCATTATTAACATTTAAATATGCATACACTATATGGATACACTTTGTGTGTGTGTGTGTGTGTGTGTGGGGGTGTGTGTGTGTGTGTGTGTGTGTGCGGGGGGGCAAGGAACCCCATATGGTCATTTACTTGATCTTGAATTTCATAACAATAAAATAAAAAACATATAAATAAATAATAAAAGTAAAAAGTTTTGGGATGTCCACCAAAAATATTCTGGGAATTCCCAAGTATTTCAATGATTGGCCTATAATTAATTTAATTTAATTAAAAAAAATAATGATAAAGTAATATCTATAGAGTTAATCAATGATGCAAGAGAAAATTGTTTTTTGGATCGCTGGAAAGTATGGGTCTGACTTTGCTTATGAAATACTGCAACCCAGTAACTCTGAACAGATGATCTTTTTTTTTTACTCTAGTTGCATGTTTGACACTTTAGGCCAGGGGTGTCCAATCTTTTTCACTGAGGGCAATATACAGAAAAAAATAAAAGGATGGCTGGACCATTACATACTTCACCTTCAGGTTATTAAAGTTAGTAGAACCAATCCAATGTAAGAGAATGGGTGTGCTTTATTGGCTCATAAATGGCTGACAATGCAAACAGCCAATCATTTTAAGGATTTTGGAGAGGCCAGTCAGATTTCAGGGGCATTCAGCTGCCACTACCCCAGCTATCCCTGGCTCCGCCCCTGGTCAGGAAAAGAACAAAGCTCATTGCAGCAGAGAGGGGAGACGCTGATGGCTTATCTCCACATTCGAACACAATACAAAAGCAAGTTTTATAGGAGTGCTGGTGCTAGAGATGATTAGTGTGATATGCTTTGTAATTTACCATTGGAACTGCTATTAGCAGCTGTAATCCAACCATGGGATAGAATACCCTTTTGATTTTGGTTACAGCAAAGTCTCAGATAAGTCACAAAAAGACAAAAAATTTCTTTTGTCAAAATGTTTGTTTACAGAATTAGCATGGTAGCACCACTGAATATTTAGACTGTGTAAAATATAGTCGAGCACAAGATTAACATTCTAGCATGGGCCATACTATATTTTAGAATTTGCTGAGGGCCAATCAAAAATGCACTGGGGACCGCATTACGCCCCTGGGCCAGGGGCATAGCTAGGGATTCTGGGCTCTGCAGTAAGAATATTACACAGGGGCCCCCCCTCAACCAGCTAGTCGAGCAACAAATGTTGTGTCATTTTTACAAATATCAATGAATTTTAATGTATTTTTAAGCCATAATTTCCCCATTTGTGAGCAATATCTTTAGTATGGTTATGTTAAATTTACTTGCATTACTTTGCAGCCCTGGACAACACTATTTGGAATTTTTAAGGGAGGCAGGGGCCCCCCAGTATTGTATTTTAATCTATTTGATACAATTTCAGTCTGTTGACTGATTCATTTATTTGCTTTTGATTCAAAAATGGCACTAAGAATAAACTACTATTTACTAAGAATAAATAAATAAATTAAAACACACTTTTCATTGCAGGCTTCTAAAGGGCCCCTCCCTGCTGTGGGCCTGGGTAATCAGTACCCCTTTTCCCCCCTGTGCTATGTCCATGCCCTGGGCCATAGTTTGGACATCCCTGCTTTAGACTTTGGGGCTTATTTGCATATAAAGCGGCCTATTCTTTCTGAAATTGCATCATTAACACAAACATCACCAATGCACAGAGACCCTGTCTGCTATGCAGCACAGTTAGGGGTGTATTTAACTCTTTGCATGTTTTGTATGAATTAAACATCTTCTGCACAGATTTGGTGTGCACAGCTGTGCAATCCTTAAGTAAATCAGGCCCTGATTCTTTCAGATAGTGAGTTAACATTCAGCCTGGAAGTCTACGTAAGGTACAAGCTGTAATTAAAATCTGAATTCATAGCATGGTGTCTATGTATTATAGTACAAGCAAAGCTATAGCCACGTTCCAATCAACTGGTGAGAAGGCTGGCATGATAACGTGCGATTAGAGCATATTGACAGCCTGGTAATCACTGTCGCTGCTTGTTCCCCTGACAGCATACATAAGCTTTGTTTTGAAGCCAAACAAGCCGTGGCCAGGAGCACTTCAAGGAATTATAGCAGGAGGGCACGTTGCCCATGTGAAGCCAGAGTGAGGAGGAGGCTTGGAAACAAGATATGGCCAAAAAAACTGATCAACCAAACACCTTTCCATCGGCTGATTGGCTGGCTCGAGGCAGAAGCGAACATGACTCAATCTTTATCTCGAATGCCAGCAGCTAAATTACTATACTGCTCAAAGAGTGTGCATTAGTGTGTGTATGTTTGTGAGAGTGTGTGGTCCTGCGCAGTAAAGTGTACAGATGGATGACTCATCCGGCAATCATGTGACTCATCAATCACTGCAGTTACAATTTCCCTCCCTCCGTCCAAATGTTTCTGTTCTTTTGCTTTTTCTCCTTTTACCTTGCTGTTTTTCTTCATCATTTTTGATCGTCTGCAGACATTATCAGCCTTCACTTTGACTTTCTGTCTTTGTATTAAAGCAGCAGAGACGTGTGAAGGTGGTGCGGCCTTTTGGCAGATTCTTTGTGTCTTTTACTTGAAGAAAAAGCGTTCCTGCTTTGTTAATTGCTATAGAAGTACAACATAGCACTCTCCAAAAAGCCATTAAAAAACTGAACTTTAATAAAATAATTGCTTTTATTTTTTATCATATAGCAAAACTAGTAATCATCATGCTGTTATTTACACATTGCACGGGCAGATTTATTTCACACTGTACATGTTACAATGCTAAAGGTGACATCAACAACAACACTCTCCTTTTACAAGACAAGATGGCTTCACTGCGGACACAGTGGCCCTCTTCCTTTTAAGATTTATTCATTTTTTTATGTTCACAGTTTATTCAGAGAAAACAACCATCTTGAATTCCCCATACTGTTTTATTTTTTCTCTTTTTTTGTTCTTTTTTTTTGTTCATTTTTTAAGATGCAAGTAGAAAGACGTGCATTTTTAACGGTTTTAAGCACAATCCCTGACTCCCCGGCCTGAAACTTCTCAATGAATTTTTTTCTTCTGATATTGAACTAAATGTTTGTAGCCTCTTGTTGGAAATTTGTTTAAAAAGGCTGCAGAACATGGAGTGATTTCAAGTATCTTTTTTTTTTGCAAAGAAAGTAAAGATAAGAGATATGACTGGAGACAAAAAACAATGACAAAAGAACAAATATAAGATGGAGATTAAACAATGAAAAAGACTGGTTGAGCAGTACTATGGGTTGATGATGATGAATCTGCCATTGATATGTTGACACATAAACTTCTGGATCCCAGAATGATTGAAAACCCTTCGTCCACCAGGTTTGGAAGTGTTTAGTGTTAAGTTTGTGCTTTTTGGAGTCCACAGGGTTTCCACATCGGGACCTGTTGTGATGATAATTTTATGCATTATGATTTTTCCCTTATAGAAAAATGGCATTTGTAAGGCAAAAGTCTTAACCTTGTAACAGAAATGTGTGGATTTGGCACCTTTGCAAGTTGCAGCTGGGTTAAAATTGATCCAATCCAGAATAAGAAGGCAAGTAGACACATCCAATACAACCAAAATACACTGTCAACATTAGATGCCATTTTTGTCATATTTGTGCAGCTAAGAAATCATGGAACTACTTTAGATCTGTATTATGACAGAGAATTGAAACGTAAGTGATAAAAAGTGATGCTGTAAACATGGTTCTCTTGAAATGGGCTTGCAAGTGTGTGAAAAAGTGATGTTTTTGTGTGCATGTGTCCTCTAGAAAACTCTGAATAATGCATCAGAGATTGACCTGAATGGAGGCAGACATACACCATGGTATGTGCTGTTTCAAATGTAAACTGAGCAAGAGGCTGAACATGGTTACAGGGAGCTTAGACTGGGCACCTTTATCCCCTCCCTGACAGAGGAAATCAATAAAAAACAGTGATTTAAACAACGAAAATCTGACTTCTTGACCCTTAAATTCCCATCAGGCTCAAAACAGTCTTTTTTACCTTTCTATTAGCTTTTCTCCAAACACCGCACATATATCCCACCCCAGTGAGTCCCTCAGACCTGACAAAAGTCCAAAAAGTCTCTCAATACATTCTGCGCTTCATGTAGATCCTCTCGATAAAGTTTTCCAGCTCCTCATCACTGTCCAGCTGAGGCACCAGCCCATCTTCCTCATAGTCATCTCCCGGCGTTGCTTGTGGGTAGTAGTAAGGAGGTCGCCTGCCTCTCCTGGGCGGGGTTATTGGTTTGGGTGGAGGTAGGGGTTGGTAGGTCCGTGGGTGAGGAAGGATATAGTTAGAGATATAAGGGGTGAGAGGCAGGCGTGGCGGAGGTGGCTGTTGTCGCCAGCCCTGCCCGCGGTTCTTACCCCCGCCCCTGTGCCTGCGCCTCGGGGACTGGAGGTCAAGTTCCTGGGGGCCAAATGGCTGGTCTCTGGATGGGGAGGGCTTGCCATAATAAGGTTTGGGATACGGGAAATAAACAGGGTAGTATGCTCTATATGGCTTCTGGTAGTACGGATAGGAGGGAAATGCTAAAAACTGTTTCTGGGGTTTGTACCAGTAGTCAAGCTGCTTCTCAGGCTTGTACCAATAGTCCTGCTTGTATGACTTGACTTTGTCCTTACGCCACTTCTTGTTGGACTTGTTGTACCTATAAGGGGCTTTCTTGGGGTTTTTTGAGGCGGTGTAGTGGTAGATAGGCGGAGCAGCCAGAGGAGGAGGCACAAGAGGCCTGAAGCGTGGTGCAACCGGGTTGGTTTTGCTCGGCTGCTGTTGCAACTCTTTCCTTTTCTTCTTCTTCTCCTCCACATCACTGATGATCTCAATGACGTCATCTGCAGGCAGGTGGAGTTTGCTGCTGATCTCAATGAGCCGGTCGATCATTTGCTGGTCCATATCGTCGTCGTCCAGGCTAACCTCCTCCGAGCGCTTGTCCTCTGCCGTGTTACCGGCTGCGCCCATGCTGCTCTTCTGCCGCGGCTTCATGTAGGACTGCTGCTGCTGCTTCCTCCCCATGTACTGCAGCAGCATGTCTGAGGCAATGTCCGCCAGCCTCTGCTCCTCCTCTCTGGCTCGTTCCGCCTCCTCCTGCTGCCGGAGCACCTCCTGTTTTTCTGCACGCGCTCTCGCCTCCTCCTCCATGTGAGAGAGGCTCTCCTCCTCTTCCTCCACCTCCTCCTCCAGCTCCTCTCCTTCATCCTCAAAGTCGTCCATGAAGTTTCCACCCTTGGCAGGTCGGTTGCTTGCGCGGTTCTCCTGCCAGTGCAGCTTCTTGCCAGCCCGTGCCAGCTGAGTGTTGTATGCTTTGTAGCCCTTCAGAGGAGGCAGGATCTCATTGTCTTGGAGACCCAAGTCAATGTTCTGGAAGTAGCCTCGTATTTTTCTCTGCAGAGTGGAATCATCTCCCTGGGAGGCTTTGTTCAAGAAACTCTCTAAATCATTTCCCTCCTCCTGCCCCTCATCTTCTTCCTCTCTCTCTTCCTCTTCACTTGCATTATCAGATCCTACTTCCTCCACAGACCATCCCTGATTCTCCTCTGACCTTGAGTTCTTATCCTCCACATCCTTTTCTTTTAAGTCATCACCCTGAGCAGCTGTCAGATGGCCTACAATTAACTGTTCAATAGCCTTATCAGCCACTCGCCCCACCCTGTCCTCCTCCTCCCCTCTCTCTCCCTCCATCTCCCCCGGTCTCCTTATCTCACGACCCTCCGAGCCGTCATTGGAGGGCTGCTTCTGGCTCTGATCCCCTCCCCAGTCTCTGATTTCACCCTCCCCAGGGTGGTCCAAGGCCTCAAGAAGAACGGCGAGCACCTGCACAGGATCGCTCACTTTCTCCGACTGGTTGTCTTGACCCGGGCCCCGGTCCACTGATGCGTTGTTGTCGGGGCTGGGGAGACTCTGTGGGGGCAAGAGGAAGGGGGTGGCGAGGTTGTCCTCTTTAAGGTCTGTCCGGGTGCGCCCCTCCACCACCCCTCCCTCCCCTCCCTCACCCCACACAGGGGCGGTGCCAGCCAGCTGCGGAGTGACAGTGAGCAGGACCAATAGGATGAGGTGGGCTGTGGAAGGGACGTGATGACAGGTCATGACCATGCAGAACCGGCAGGAGGGAGGTTAAGCACCTGAAGAAGAAAAGAGATGGCAGGGGGAGAGGGACAAAAGACACATGAGAAATCATTCAGTTTTCATTTAATGATTTTTTTTTTTTTTTAAATCTTGAACCATAAGTCAGCCATCGTGCACATCTGGATTTTTTATATCCTGCTTTTTCATGTAAAGGCCTTTCAAAAATATTACAAAAGGTTGATGTTTAAAAAAAATATGCCACACTTAGCCAGCCAAAATGAAAATCATATTTTTAATGCTGGTCTCACATGAGCAAAAAGCACATTTTTCCACCATGAGGCCACCGTACAAAGGCACTTACAGCTCTAAGCAGTTTTCACTTGTGGACAATGGCATCTGCAGACGCTGTTTAACAAAGCAAAAGGAAACACAAAAAACGGCACCATTTTTACGAATGCCTGTCGTTTGGCACATTTTATTCGGATCATTCAAGTAGAAAAATTCTAATTCTACTGCTAAATATTTCCCACTGGAGCTCCCTCTTTTCCTGCGTATTTTCAGGGAACATGAAAAGACAAAAACGGGACGGGATCTGACTGTAAACCAGTCTTTCTAAGATTTAATTTCACGTGTCTCTACAGAGAAAGGCAATAATTTGCATGCAGAAATTGCGCTTTGGAGAGGAACAAAAGGCATCTACTGGCCGGACTCGTGCGTCTCCTCTGTCATTATCTTTCCACCGCGCCGATGATTTGATGCACGTTTGCTATTCTCTGTCTTTTCCACATTATCTGACGAACAGAGTGTTATAATAAATAAATGCACACCAAAGAACTGGATGTTCGGTGTCAATTTGTGGTATTTTTTTAAAAAAAGAATCTTACCTATTCCTCCAAGCCAGCCCCACCAGAACGCAAGCGCTTTCCATATTTTGCGCAAAACGTTTTTTCCTTACAAATAATAATAAAAGAGAAAAATACTAATTGATCCGAGCGCTGGCTCTGTATTAGCTCTGATTTTGGTATTCCGTGCGTCAACGCGATGCGTGCAGGACACTGGTATCAAGGCGGCACGCGCGGAGAAGTCATGCGTAAGGCTAGTGGCTACGGTTGAGTTATTTAACCCTCCGGTCCCTGAGCGGTCTATCCAAATTGTAAATGAGCTGATGGATCATTTTAGGGGATGAGGCCAGAGGGGGTGAGGAGACAGGAGGGGTGCAGCCTGTCAGTGGGAAACGCGTCTTTGTCCCTCTGTGGGAGATGTGGGCATGTTTCCCCTCTGTGACAGCAGCGGAATGCAGACACATTTTGGGCAGCAGAGCTCAGAGTGGCGCACACATTTTAACTGTTTCTATTTTTTTTTAAAGATGGGTGAGCAAGGTGGGAAAACGAAAAAAAAAAAAAATGTACCCCCGGCCTGCAGTGAATTTTGTTAAATCAATTTAATTCACACTGATATAAAAGTCAGAGCTTTGGCTTTTTAAACGAACAATTTCACGTGAATTTTATTGCAACCACGACTGAACAATTTCAAGTGAATTTTGCGTCAGCATCTGTGCGTAGAAATATTTCAAACAATTTTCTTCAAGGTGTAAAGATTATTTTCTTCATCTAAAATACATGTAAAATAATAAATTCAATGTTTTGATGGTGCAATTAATAATATAATCACTTATATATAAATAAAAAGATGGGTTTCTATTACATTTAGACAATTTTCTTTTCAGTAAGGATCATTTCACTGTATTAAAAGTAATTGAAATCTGGTTTGAAATATTACGTAGTAAGTTAAAAAAAACAATTATTTCTTTTTTACTTTAATAAGAGACACAAAGAGTCATACCTTACATTCATCCAACCTACAGTCACGAGTCTTAACGAACAGATTAGTTCCTCTCTTTAAATAATAACAATAATAATTAAAACATTTTTTGGAATAAATTCCTTTGCTCTTCTGAAAGCTCTGACAACCACCGCCTTTTCTTTTTAAAGAAAACTCTTAATTTTAAAATAAATACAGTTACGAGCTGATTTAAGTGATTGTGGTTGTGAAAGATTAAAAAAAAAAAGAGATTTGCTTCCACTTACCTGGAGTCCCACAGGGGTGGGGAAGTGGTGAAACTCTGCACGCGGGTAAAGCCAAGATTATTTCATGAATGTTGGATCACCTGAGAGAATTTCACTTTCCCCCTGCTTCTCTGTCTTCACTCTCTCTCTCACTTTCTCTCTCTCTCTCTCTCTCTCTTCAGCCTGTGACCAACATGGAGGATAAAAAACAAACACGCGCTGACGGCTCGCTTTATTTAGTTGCCTCGCGTGTTTGTTGTATGGCAGCAGCTCTGGTGCTAATGTACAATTGAGTGAATGTTTTCAGCCCCACGGTCAGCGCAACTTTATTGTATATACCCTCACTGAACCACGTGACCCCCCCCCTCCTCCCCCAGCTGCAGGCAGTGCTGACGTCACTTCCATTGATAAGAATGTCGGTGTGGAGATGGCACTGTGAGTCGAGGCTGGCCCCAGCTGATGAATGAACGGAAATGGCATGAATGAAATAGTACTTTTCCTCAATGAAAGGGGAAAATCGTAGAGTTAGAGCTTGTGTGTGGCCATTTTTTTTTCCTGCTTGTACATTAAAGGTGAGCATGCTGCTGCCTCTTCCTCCCTTGTAGCTTCCTCCTCCTTCTGGTTTGTTTAAAATTAAAGAAAAAAAGAATAGAGTGACCACACACCAGACTTTCAATTAGGATCATTAAGAGGCTCTGCTCAGAATCAATGATCTGCACCCTAAGAGGCCGCTGGTTTCTCTCTTGCTGCCTGCTTGTTAGGCTTTTGTCTGAGGTGGCCCTGATCATCTGTGGCTGCACGGCTCACGGGGCCAAGAGAGCAGCCGTGCCTTGCTGCTCAATTTCTGCTCAATTTCCAGGGATTGCACAATTTTCCACCCGCTGTCTCACATTATTTCTCCTCTGCTCTCCATCTGTCATCGGCACATTGTGCTCTTGACATGGCCTCTCATCACTGTTCTTTTTTTCACATCACACAGACACAAGTGGATAACGCTTTAGTCTTTATAATGAGGCTGCATGCTTAAGTAGTGCGTGATGATTTAACGCTTGAATTAATGCTGGATGTATCATGAATTCCCATTGCTCAACATTCAGAAAAAATGAAGTCACTTTGAGTTTATGTGATTAGTAAACGCTTAATGGTTCATTAATCAGTGAATATTAACTCACAGTAGTCCCATGCACACATTCATTTATCTACCTCCAAATGAGTGAATCTACAGTAAAGCACTGAGAAGAGCATGGTTCACACTTAGTGCATTACTCAGCCTCTTTAAAGCTCCTGTGAGGAGATTTTGGTTGGTTAATAAAAAGACTGAGATTAACACTGATGCCTTTGTATTGAGCACAGAAGCAAACAACATCATCAGCATAAAGTTAAACTATTTCTATATAGTTGTTTTTAACTCCTAAATTTGGGGGTGCAGGGGTCCAACTTTTTAATGTTTTCCAAAGCAGACATTCTCGATGAGTGATACATTTTACTGCTAGAAGAAAACAAAATTTGATTCATAAACATGTACAAGACAAAATTACACATGTACACATGGTGTGCTAAACTCAGCTCAAAAGTCATACACGGGAGCTTTAAATACTTTAACTGTTATGTTAAAATGCAACTGCTGAATCGCAAAGTAACAAGTGATAAATCAGGGGAGAATGGAGGGCCGTCTTCAGCTAGCACAGTTTAAAGACAGAATATGTAGAATTTTTGCACTGTAATATCTATATTAATTTAAAAAGTCAATCTCCCTAGAGACAGCTTCTGCAGCCGAGGATCGGACCGCCAGGGTCCCTGCCTTCGGCTGCCACCCAGCTAACACTGCACCCTAACTCTATGGCCCCTCCTACGGGTGGTAAGTCCATGGGAGGGGGGGCCCACGTTGGCTCTTCCGGCTGTGCCCGGCCGGACCCCATGGGTGCAGGCCCGGCCACCAGGAGAGATTGGGAGATTCACAGGTGGATTGGTATGGCGTCGGCAGTGATGCAGTCTCTGCATCGGTCTGTCATGGTGAAGAAAGAGCTGAGTCAAAAGGTGAAGCTCTTGATTTACCGGTCGATCTACGTTCCTACCCTCACCTATGTTACGAACTGTGGGTTGTGACTGAAAGAACAAGATCACGGATACAGGCAGCTGAAATAAGTTTCCTCCACAGGGTGTCTGGGTTCTCTCTTAGAGATAGGGTGAGAAGCTTGGCCATCTGGGAGAGATGGGGAGAGTAGAGCCGCTGCTCCTCCGCATTGAGAGGAACCAGATGAGGTGGCTCTGGCATCTGGTCCGGATGCCTCCTGGACGCCTCCCTGGTGAGGTGTTCCAGGCAGGTCCCACTGGGAGGAGGCCCCAGGGAAGACCCAGGACAAGCTGGAGAGACTGTGTCGCTCAGCTGGCCTGGGAAAGCCTTGGGATCCCCCCGGAAGAGCTGGATGAAGTTCCCTGCTTAGGCTGCTGCCCATGCAACCCAACCTCGGATAAGCAGAAGAAAATAGATGGATGGATGGATGAATGGATGGATGGAATTTAAAAAGTGACCATTCCTATGTTTTATGTACAGTACTGTGAAGAACCTTTGGACATGTTTGGGCCAAATATTGTGGTTATGTAAGGCAAAGATGTGGGGAGTAAGGCAACGTGAGGGCTCCAATGGTTGGAAGGGAGGATTGACACTGACTGAAATTAATAAAGGTGCCTCTTCATGAGCCGCAAGAACGAAAAAAAATATATGCCAGAAACTGTATAAATTACTTCTATGTAGTTACTTTACATGACTGTCACATAGCTACAGGGTAGATGTCAGACAGTGCAATAAAGAGCTTTTTGCCATGCTTAAGAGTCCATAAAATTGCATGTCAGGCATCTAAAATCAGGAAGGATGAGATTCCCATAGGGGGCACCAAAGGAGTTGTACTCCTAAAGTTATTGACAGGAGCTTTAAATCATAATGACACTAGAAAGGAAGAGTGAGTGTTAAAGTGTCAGGCTACTATTGGATGGACCGGCGTTTTGTTTCATGAATGAATTTCACTCACACTGTTAAAAAGTGATGAAGCCGTTCAGTTTTGCCCCTTAATCTACTCACCAAACAGCCCATGGCATCATCCCTTTTTCATAATTCCTCTGAGTAATATGAAATACATCCATTTAACAAAAATGAGAAATAGAAAAGAGATTAGTTTCTCCTAAAAAAGACTCCTTAATAAACAAAACAAACCTTGAAAGCAATGGAGGTGGGCAGAGCTGGGTGATCTGACTACACATCTTGGACTGATTCAGTGGAACTACAACTTAAGTTTACATAATTTCATCAAAATGCTTTAAGTCTCGTGGTGTGATGAAATGAATGGGTCTTTTCAGTGTAGCAGTATTGCAGCTAGCCAGGTGGCACATATATCCTGTCATTTCCCCTTGTTTCTTGCTTTGCTAACCTGTCATTTAAAAACAAAAATGCTCTTGATCAAACTGTCAAACGGGCGAGCAAGCTTATAAGTGAATCTCAACCCAAGTTGTCAGATCTTTATGTTTTGCAGCTGTTCCATTCTCCCTGACTGTGCTCATCCTTAAAATTGTAAGTTTCAGCTCCTTCACTCTGGCTGTCAAATTGCTGCTCCTAAGGGGAGAACAAAACATGGCACAAACACGCTTGTATCCAAGGCTGTAGTACTTCTTAAAGTCGTATGCATAACTAGCAACTAAGTTGCACCCATTCTGGTCTCTCCTTAAGAGGGCCAGACTAACCAGCACTGCCTGTTGCTAATATACTCCTCACTAACAAGCGCTTCAAATATCACCCTTCACATATACAGCACTATTCCTTGAACAAAGATAACAAAAGATGAGGAGGGTTATCACTTTGAGTGGGTATTTTGTCAGGTTATGATGCAACTGAGGGCTGCAGGGGTTAGCGCTGTTGCCTCACACCAAGAAGGTCCTTGGTTCGCTTCCCGGTCAGGACTTCTCTGTGCATGTTCCCCCCGTGCATACGTGGGTTCTCTCCAGGTACTCCAGCTTCTTCCCACCACCAAAGACATGCTCGTTAGGTTAACTGGTGACTCTAAAATTGTGTGCGTGCCTGGTTGTCTGTCTCTATATGTCAGCCCTGTGATTAACTTGCGACATGTCCAGGGTGTACCCCACCTCTCGGCCAATGCCAGCTGGGATAGGCACCAGCCCCCCTTCAACCCCCAACAGGATAAGTGATATAGAAAATGGATGGATGATGCACCTGAAGTTGTTGTTTTTTTTTTTACGCATTTAGTCTGGATGTCCTTTCAATAAAAATAGCTTTAATGGGCTAGGATGCCAAATCTCCCATCTGCATAAATCTATTTTTTAGGGTCTAATACAGAAACCCCAACCTTAATATGTATTTTAAAACACTGAATTTGTAAAAGGACCACATCATTAAACATAAATGTTCCTATTTGTTGAATTGGAACAGAATTGGCTTAAAGCTCCGATGAAAAGTTACCGAAACTTCTTCTGTGGCGGAGTAGGTGTCTCAGATGTTTTACCCTTTTACACTCAATCATGGTCAATTTAATTTGGCTGTTTTGATTGGAAAAAAAAAATTCTTTATTGTCAAATGAAAACAGTTTTCTACAAAGTAATGTCAACTGAATATAAATATGTAAGGTAAAATAAGTCACTATAAATATTCACCCCATTTAAAGTGACTGATCCAGTTCAACAGAGTTCCAGCCAGTTGGTGCTAGTAGTCTCATAGCTAGTGAAATGTGATCAGCTGAGTGCAGTGAATGTGTCTCAAGGTATTACAGTATAAAGACAGCTGTGTCTGGAAAGTCCAATCACTGGTTAATCAGTATTCCTAGCTACCATTACACCCAAGCAATTCCCCTGGAGTTTAATTAAATTCATCAACAAGAAATGGAAGGAATATGGCATACATGTAAATCTGCCTAGATCAGCCTTTCCTGACAAACTGCATGACCGTGGAAGAAGGAGATGAGTGAGAGAGTCCACCAAGACACCTCTGACTACTCTGAAGGAGTTACAAGCTTCAGCAGCTGAGATGGAAGAGACTCTGCATGCGACAACTGTTGCCTGGGTTCTTAGCCAGTCAAAGCCACTGTTGAGGAAAACCCAAGAGTGTAGGAGACTCCACGGTCAAGTGGAAAAAAGTTCTTTGGTCTGATGAGACCAAAAACACCATCTCCCCTGTGAAGCACAGTTGCACAGGAAAGACAGTTCTTTAACTGTCTAGCAGACAGCATCATGTATAGCTCCAGCCCTAAGAGTCACATGGTACCTCAATAGAAGAATGCCAAAAAAGTAGAACCGTAACAGCACCCTTCCCAAGTTTTGATAATGGGAAAGAAAATGATAGCTAAACCAAACTCTAAACTTGACTGCTTGTTGGAAACACAGCTATTTGAGCAACCACACTGTCTAATAACTGTGTAACTGCATAGATGGATGATGAATTATTCATTAGTTATTTACATGAAGTGGCTAACTGACAGGATTCATGATGATCTCTGCATCAGTCGACGCCTTACTTTTCTATGCTTCATTAAAATATGACTCATGCATCAGTAATGCATTACTCCGGCGTGTCATTTCTACTCTTATCAGACTTAAAATCAGTACATGTTGGCTATCTGCACTACATATAATACGCTACCTCTTCTAATTAAAAGCTTAACTCTGATAATCATCGATACCAAAGCGAGGAGAAAAATCCTGCAGTTTTGCTGAAAAGTAGTGTCACAAAATAGACACAAGTCTGCCTGCAGATTTAAAACCTCAGGAGTGCTGCCTGGAGGAGGATAAGAATCAAAGACTTGCAGAGGTAAACAACTCCCCGCTGCAGAGGGATGCTTTGATTACATGACCCACTCATGTGAATGCACCCTGAGCCTTTTCTTCAGCTCTTTTTATATTAAAGATAAAAAGCAGCAACTTTTTACCTCCACTGACAACCAGTCGCTCCCAAGGTCTGCTGTAAAAGAGCATTTTGCACATTATGGCTCAAGGGCAGATAAATAATTTTTCCTTTTTTTTAAACTGTCATTCAGTTTTCTTCCTCTTGTTGTGCTCAACACTGCTGTCATTCATGCGCCGTATAACGTAGAAACTAGTTGATTTACAATGTTAAAGCCAAGCTCATTTCCATACACGTCATCTGTCAATGCCAAACCTCTTCTCTGGCCTTGCGTGTCATTAAATTCAGCTGTCAGTCCTCATACTGGGGTACTTTCTCTCTGCATTAAGGCTTTTATTCCTACATGTTTATTAATGCTTTCTTTGTATGTGTGTGCTGGAACGTTTGTTAATACGGCACTGTACATCCAGGCTGGGATTCCATATTATCAGAGATGTTCTAAGGTTAATTGGATATTAGCTGCAGATGTCAGAGTCACATGAGGACGGCTTTGTTAGGCCGTTATTGCCTGGCTTGGTTTAAATGTCACGCTCTACTGATGTGAACGTTTGATATTTGTTATAGATCCTGTCTGATCAGGGAGGTATAATGCGTGGATGAAGGAAAAAAAGCATCATGTAAAGTCTTTGATCTTGAAATTATAGGGAGCTACAGCTTATTAATTCCTTATGGGGCAAGGAACCATATATGGTCACTTCCTCTGTGGCCTCCCCTCAACTCTCTGTAAAGTACCAGAATGATTTTTCTTAGCCAATCAGTGGAGATTACTCAACATCACAGAAAGTGACATCCAAGCATCTGACCAATCAGCAGTGGCCAAGGACATCTAAAACTTCCTGTTTCCTCCAGAACTTGTAAAATGCAGTTTTACATATTTTTGGTCCCAAAGAAATGGCCCTAAAATCACAACTAACCATAATAAAATGATGAAAATCACACACTCTAAAGGTGAATGGTAGTTCTAAAAGTGACTTAAGGTTTGTTTGCATAGGATTTATAGCAATTATTGAAATTTTAGCTTGAAAAATGGAGGAACTATATTTCAAATATACGTCCCTTTAGGGTTGAAAAATGGGGTCTATACTAAAACATGGCTGGTTTATCTAGCAATCAATACTAATGTTTTTTTCTTGACTAATAACTTATTATAATGTGGGATAAGTACTCTATAGCATTGTTAGATATTGTAGCAGGTTTGTAAAAAAACACACAGTGATCCAGAGGTAAATTGAGCTAATTTAAAGAAATATTCAAGGTATCAATGGTAAAATAGGTGTGATTTCTGGTCAGTTTTACAACCTTATAATAGTTTTATTAAACTAATGTTGTAAGTTTTTAGCGTGGGCCTTATTTCTGATTAAACTGATTTTGATATTATATATTTGTGATGTTTTTTAAGTCTCTGGTGGAATTGCAATGGAAAGTAGGTTGAATAAATAGTGAAGTATGTGGTTTTAGTCTGTTTTACAAAAGTGTAACAGTTTTATTAAACTTAAATGGAATAAATTAGTTCTTGTTTATATTGTGAGCCTCATTACTGATGAATTTCACTTGGTTAGTCAATATTTGTGATTATTATTATCAGTGTCCTGTTTGAATTTGAAGATTAAACAGGCGTTACCACCTTTACTCATACAGTATTCTGAAGCTAGTCCTGTCTTGCCTCTCTTAAAGAGGTCAGAAAATAAAAGCAATCTCATACATACACTATATTGCCAGAAGTATTCACTTACCCATCCAAATAATTGAAATCAGGTGTTCCAATCACTTCCATGGCCACAGGTGAATAAAATCAAGCACCTAGGCATGCAGACTGTTTCTTCAAACATTTGTGAAAGAATGGGTCGCTCTCAGGAGCTCAGTGAATTCCAGCATGGTACTGTGATAGGACGCCACCTGTGCAACAAGTCCAGTCGTGAAATTTCCTGGCTCCTAAATATTCCACAGTCAACTGTCAGTGGTATTATAACAAAGTGGAAGTGATTGGGAACGACAGCAACTCAGCCATGAAGTGGTAGACCACGTAAAATGACGGAGTGGGGTCAGCGTATGCTGAGGCGCATAGTGTGCAGAAGTCGCCAAATTTCTGTAGAGTCAATCGCTACAGACCTCCAAACTTCATGTGGCCTTCAGATTAGCTCAAGAACAGTGCGTAGAGAGCTTCATGGAATAGGTTTCCGTGGCCGAGCAGCTGCATCCAAGCCATACATCACCAAGTGCAATGCAAAGCGTCGGATGCAGTGGTGTAAAGCACACCACCTCTTGACTCTAGAGCAGTAGAGATGTGTTCTCTGGAGTGACAAATCGCGCTTCTCCATCTGGCAGTCTATGGTGCGGGGTTGTTTTTCAGGAGCCGGGCTTGGCCCCTTATCTCCAGTGAAAGGAACTCTGAATGCTGCAGCATACCAAGAGACTTTGGACAATTCCATGCTCCCAACTATGTGGGAACAGTCTGGGGATGGCCCCTTCCTGTTCCAACATGACTGTGCACCAGTGCACAAAGCAAGGTCCATAGAGACATGGGTGAAAGAGTTTGGTGTGGATGAACTTGACTGGCCTTCACAGAGTCCTGACCTCAACCCGATAGAACACCTTTGGGATGAATTAGAGCAGAGACTGAGAGCCAGGCCTTCTCATCCAACATCAGTGTGTGACCTCACAAATGCGCTTCTGGAAGAACAGTCAAAAATTCCCATAAACACTCCTAAACCTTGTGCAAAGCCTTCTCAGAAGAGTTGAAGCTGTTATAGCTGCAAAGGGTGGACTGACGTCAAATTAAACCCTATGGATTAAGAATGGGATGTCACTTAAGTTCATATACAAGTCAAGGCAGGTGAGCCAATACTTTTGGTAATATAGTGTATCTTGTAAAATAAACAGTATTTAAATTACTTTTTTATGTGCAAATAAATACTCATTAGACTCTCTATGTGTTTAGTTTACATTATTAACATCTGAACCTTCTGAGATCAGGTTGTCACGCCTAGACTTATCTTCAAAAGCTTGTCAAACCACCATGTGGTGCACAGTCAAGCTCTTAACATTCTTTTTTTGCAGGACAACCTGGGCTGTAAGAATATGTATGCTACAGTAATATCACTTGAATTTAAAAAAAGGTTACGTGTCTATAAATACAAAAGAAAAACTATGTTTGACACACATTAAACATAAATGACCTCTTTTTTTGTACCAACTTGTTCTTCCATCTCTTGGGGACCAAAAAGTGAAAAAATAATTATTCTGGGACAAAAAGCCTTCAACATATTCAAATATTGACAAAAAAAGTATTTGCACTTTTTTGTATTAGCTGTTTTTGTGCCATTATTCAAAACAGTTCCTGTCTGCAGTGACACAGCGAGACACATCACAGGCTCTCTGTCTCTCTTTCTTTCCATGAGCTTGGTTTTGCAAAGCATGACGCAAAGAAGGAACAGCCTGCCATTGGTTGTCACAGCCCATGTGACTAAACAATATGGTGGCTAATGCTAAGCTAGTGGCAGAAACGATTGAAAATGAACTAAAAACTAATTTAAGAAAAAGGTGTTCCACAACGTAGTCACTCATGTGGATTTCATTTTTAAATACCCAGAAAGTCATCAAGTTCCAGGCTCACTAGAAAAGGTACCATAAGGGCTACGAAAGCATGGATAGCGTCATTTGAACAGGACAGCACGAAAAAAGTAACTGGCTACTACTTACAGTTCAAAAGTTATTGGTCACTTCGTTGACCATGATAATGAAAAACATATATATATATATATATATATATGTAAGTGACAAAAGGTTTAAAAATTTAAATTTCCAATGCAAAGCTCAGAGGTAAACTCTGGTTTTAAATTTGCTCAGACAAACTGCTCAAGCTCAAATGGACATTTTTGTTTCAGTTTGGCAGGTAGGATTCAACAGTGCATAAGCGTGTGCACAAATATATGTTTTGCAGTCGAGATATGCACGCATCAAATGAAGTTGTAATTTGTTGCGATTGCTCGAGGCACCACATAACCTCTGTTTGATTAGATTTTGTGTGAGGGACTGCTCGCTGCTGAATGTGGCCTCATTTGTACAGCAGTCATGTCACACTGTGTGCATGTACTGTATGTGTGGGTCTTTGTTGAAATGCTTGATGGCAGCGGCAGGCTCGGAGAGGTAAGCATGGAGCCGGGGGGCAGATGCTGTTATAACGGTCTGGCATTATCAACTGCCACTCAGCATTAGTTGGCCCCTTACCCTCACTCCATGTCGCACCCCCGCACTGACTCACACTCTGCCGCCTGCTCGGCCACTCACATAGATTAACACTGGTACACCGTGCTTGCATTTAATGGAGTACACACACTGCAGAACACACACCTCACAGTAATAGTTCCATTTCTCTCTCTGAATTGTGCGCTTTCTCTCTCTAACACACAAACACACATCTCTTCTCTTACTGTAATGTACAATCCAGACAAATGAAGCTTTGAAGGAGGCACAGGCACACTCACTTATGACTTTCATACAGCTAAAAAAAAATCTGGGCAATGACTGTATGCAGATGGCCTTTTGTTCCATTAAATTAACTTCCGAGGCAGAAAAATTGACATACTTAAAACAACGGAAGATAGGGAATTACAAAGTCCACAGTTTTTGCAGACATTTGGTCCACAATTATGCTAATGCAGGCTGGAAATCTTTCGCCAAGTGTGCTAATGCAGCTCCCTTGCACAGCAAAGGGTCGCTACCTGGAACTGATAAAATAGAGCTCATGATTAACAGAAGCTTTTTTTCCACCTACGCCACTTTGTCAGGGGAGGGAAGGACAAGTAATTGCACCGTAAGGTTCCTACAAAACAATGCATAGCTGGGGCTTGATGATGCGTGCAGGACCCTGTCGCCCACACTATAATCTACCGTTTCATCAAGGCTTTTTTTTCTTCTTCGTTTTTTCAAGTGTGCTTTTAAAAGTTTGAATTTCCTGCAAGACACATTACCCACCATAAAATTCCTGCATGTCGTATTTTTGCGCCGGAGGTTACAAGGAGATTGGTTTTATGGTGTAGAAATTAATCCAGATTTAATTTGTGGATTACAAAGATTATAAGGATTATCTTTGGCATGCATTCATCTTGCCTATTTGTCAGGTTCAGATACAGGGAAAAGAACATGTTGGTTTTTGTGCTAGATTGGGATATATTTAATACCACAGCTCAATCACTTTCCCGCACTCTCGGATGAGTCAAATGTTTGTTCGTGTCAGGCGGTGCGACACGACAACATCTGCTCGGCTTGGTGATGCTGTCGTTGTGTTGCACTGGGGGTTTGTGTTGGGCTTTTTTTTCCTGCAGTTTAGCAGCTGTGTTTGCATCTGGATATTTGTGTGGTAGAACAAGGAGACAGAATTAAAAATTAGTATCTCATTAGCCGCCCTTGAAAGCCTACAAATTTCTCTCACACTGAGAGGTGACAATATTGCATCCTAAGATGACCTTTTAAAACATAATTGAGCTCTAAATCACACCTCTGTCTGCGCTATTCACTGCCCGATGTTATATCAGCATATAGTATTTAATGATCCAACATTTACCTTTGAAAGGGTTTTGCTATTTAATGACTTGCATGTTGAAAAGTGTGTCTTTAATATGGTAATAAATCAAGGTGGCATCAGAAACATACCAGAATACATAAGTGGAATAACAGAATATGTGATGTAGACGAGGACTGTAAGAACTACAAGGAGCTTTGACACCAACACCACCTCTGTGTTTCCATTATCTATCTTTTCACCATGTAGTATTGACTAAAGACAGTTTAATAGAGAGTCAGAAACGAGCAAGAAGATGTTAGCTCTTTTCTTTCGTATGTTTCAGCTTGTCCAGAATTATTTTTAAGGCAGTTTGACTGAATAGAATGGGTCTTTATTGTCCATCAATGGTGGAAATTTGCCTGATGCCTCCTGCAGACTGTGTTTTTAGCAATCTTATACCTTTTTGGCATGCTACACTGTGAGACACGAAACTCATATGCCTTCAAGTTTTAGGTGTGCAGACTTTACGATGACAACCCCCACTAAATGCTGCTGAATCACAGGCTATGGCGTATGCAGTATGCAAGAAGAATGCAAGACATAAACGTCATCAGTGTGCATCACCCTTCTATTTTGTAGTGCTGTGGGAAACAATGAAGTAATGCAATAACAAAACTCTTGTTATCATAGCATTCCCCTTGTTGGAATCCCACAAACTTCAGTTTTTTTGGCATTGTCTCCAATTCTAATGCTAACTTGTTTGTTTGTTGGCACTAGTGGTGTGTTTATCCTTATGTCATTTCTTACTGCATTCCTATTGGTTGGTCGGTTGACGTAGATCGTAGTAGCGGTCACACTGTGAGATGGTCATCCAAAATTTCTGACACTGTCAGAATGTTATCCCGGGCTATCTTTGGTTGCAAGACCATGACAATTTCCGCCTATCAACCCTGGCTCACAGTGTGACATACAACCACTTTTTTAGCATGTAAGTGCATTTTTTGTTTTCTTTTGATACAATGCAATATACATTTAATGAAGATATGATTTAAAAAAACCAACAGAATCCGACATGATTTACTTTATGGGACTTTTTTACCTGTTCAAAAAAGAGGGTAGTGCCAGTATGAAACGTGTGAGTAATAGTTCAAAAATCATAAAATAAAAAACACTTATATATATATATATATATATGTATAAACATATATATATATACATATATATATATATATATATATATATATATTATGGAGAACCTACAATGATGACACCATAAAATGAATAATATGACAATACCATTACAGAAAGGTAAGCTCCTGAATTTTAAAAAGCATTTCCATTTCTGTCTCTGCTCTTTGTTCAATTTGTTTCAAAAAAGTGTTTCATTACCACCGGTAATCATGGGGGTAATGCACAGAAAGGCACTAACCGAGAAGCAGTCTTGCTTTGAGGCAATGGGGTTATTCTTCACTGCCTGACATGGACTGTATGGACTGTATATGTTTCAAATTTAAGTTGAGGTATGAATGTGATACGTAAAGAAAGTTAGCCCAGCAAACCTATCCAATACATACAGTATCACTGTATATACACCTAAATTCCCAAAGAGAGAGAACTGGATGTGCTTCCAGCGTCACAAACAAGCGCCAACCTTCAGTCCTAAAAATGAAGCCAATGGGGAAGTGCAAAAAATTGCTATACTGCGAGTGTCCACGTGAGGCTGGCTGCAGGAACACCGGAAGTCCCGTCTGCACACATGTTAAACAGCCAGTTTTGACACACAAAATAAACTAGTTTACAGCCTGGTTCAAAACACCAAACATGTCTCATTAGCTAGTGTCTTATTGTGCTCCCACTGTACAGGGTGTGATTTTTTTTTTGTACCACGATCGTTTGGATTATATTTAGCATGAAAGCTGATTGGCGCATCTCATTTGATTAACAGATAGCTCTGCAGGCAGAGGCTCCGTTTCTGTCAACCAGAATGCTAGCTAACAGGCTGACAGGAAGTCGCGCTAAGTGGGCGGGCTGTTAGGTTGATCCAAAGTTCGGTTGAGACCGCGATTTCAATATGGAAGCCTCCATAGATTGGCTTCAAGTGACATTTGAGTCCGCCCATTGTAAGCAGACGACTGACATCACACAGGGTTTGTCCAATTCTTTCTACAGTCTATGGTCACACAGCACTGACAGCTGGAGGCGAGGAATCACAAGAGAAGTATGAGTTCACATTGAAATAGTCCATAAACAACAGATTGCTTTGCCTTTGATCTGTGGTTTGTTTTTGTACCTACCATGGATAAGTATAGGGAATTAAGGGGTTTATGTTTTTTGGAAATGGTGTGAAATTCTGGGTTTTTCCACCTCAAAAGTGATTTTTTTCTCCTTCTATGGCACTGTTATCTCTGTGATCCTCTGGGCCATCTGATGACCCGTAGCTTGCCTTATTGTTGTACCAGGTTTAAGTCCAAGCATTGTTTTTTATCACGTCTTCTCCAGTCTCCTCTCAACATTCACTTACTAGATTTACTGTGCAATGACAGCAGAAGCTGGTCACAAATATTAAAAACACAAAATTTAGCCTGTAAACTACAAAATAATCACCCCAAACCCAAAAAGAAGATTGACCACATCAAGCATAGTTGTAAGACATAAGAATGCCATAAAGCTAAACCACAACCCCCTATAAAATTCTGTTTCAGCGGTTTCAGAAAACTCTATACTCAGAAATCTGAACAGAAAACAAACAAAACATAAAAGTAAAAGTCATAAAAGTGACTCCCACACCAACATTCTCATCATATTCTATTCTTCCATCTTATCAGCTCCGTTAAATCCTTCAGCAGTGCTGCAAAGTGCATCATCTCTCCATTCATCTTTTCCATCCCTGTGAATGAACACCATCCCTTCATAAATATCTTGTGATGAGTTAACACTTCCCTCTTGATTCATATGGTGTTAAAAGCAATATTTGGATCTATAAACCAATATAGATGATGTGAGAGAAAAAGCTCTGAGCAGCAGCTGAGTGCCAGACATCTATCGCATAAATTAGGCCTCTGAGAGGAGTTATGGTGAGAGTCAACAGAGCCCCCTGGGAAGTGGATTCTGTGTGAAAAATGTTTCTGCATTGTGTTGTGCATTGTGTTGTCCTCGTCTCTCTGTTGTCTGCTACAGAGGAATTATTTACCCGCTTGAATATTAGCTGCAAAATGCAGAGTGCAACCTTTGAGGAACCTGGTGGCGGCAGTGACGGATGGTGTTGGAGGCCAGAAGCAGGCAATGAATTTGAGGTTGATGAGGCGACTCATATCAGAGCGTGCGACATCAGTGCTCACCATCAATCTCTTCCCCTCTCCCCTCAAGACATCTGGCACATGCATCAGCAAACACACTATTGAAAGTGAATGGGACCAAACCCCTGACAAACACACACAGCAAAAGGCTTCAGAGGCAGTGCTGCACAATCAAGGCCTCATGACAAGACAGTGGGCCTGCAGCCAGCAGCTCTAATGTACTACATTTAAAGTATAATAGCTTACACCCTCATCATTTAAAATCACTGCAGCAGAGAGCACTGATGGGCAACCTGAAGATGTCACAGCACAAAAAGCCATGTTTATAAGAACAAGAACCAGATTTCAAAACCACAATATTCTAATTCATATGACTGCACATGCAGCTTTTTAAAAATGCTTTGTCAGTACAGGATGCCTGAAGGTCTGAAGTGGGCTAATTATCTAAGGATTCAGACCCTTTCATCATGTGAAGGCAACAATTACAGCCTTGAGTCTTTTTGAATATATTTGCACACCCGGGGGATTTTCTGCCATTCTGTGCAAATCATCTCGAGCTTAGTCAGGTTGGATGGGGATCGTCAGTGGACAGCCATTTTCATGCCTCTCCAGAGAAGTTTGATAGGATTCAAGTCAAGACTCTGGCTAGGTTGGCTGTCCCTTTACACGACGACGTTTTCCGTTTTCGTTTCCAAAAGTTCCACGTACACAGGAACTTTTTGAAAACTATCTCTGTCCACATGAGAACGCAGGAAACACAAAAAAGCTGTAGTAAGGTGATTTACTGCACAATAAAACTGTCTCTACAACAAGGACAGTACTGCACACTCACTGTTTTTCATGTGTTTTTGATAATATGTAACATTTTTATCATACACGGGTGCATGAGAGTAATTCATCACTAAATCCTCCTCCTCATCACCATTGTAGCGTACCAGCGAAATTTTACCACACACATTAACACCAAAAAAACATTGCAAGACCAGTCTTATTATAATGAAGATATCCACTTAGACTGTTTGATCTTCCAGGGACAATTTTTTTCTCCTAAAGCGTTTGATTTCTAGTGGATTTTCTAAGAAAGGGCAGCGTTTCCTGCTTTTAGCAAAAGAATGATAGCCTATTCAGAACAATATTTCTACTTCCCCTTTTTCAATTTTATCTGCTTCTTGGAAGTGATTAACTATCTTTTTAACCCTAACACAGAAGCTTCAATCCTGTCTCCTCCATCAGCTGTGCATTGATGTGCAGCCAGTGGAGGAGGAGACAGGAGAGTCTACGGGCTGTAGTTAGTTATTAACACTTAAAGAAAAAAGATAAAGTCTATATCATTTCCAAGAAGCAGATATAAAGGAAAATAAAATTATATCAGAATACCCAAGCTTTGGTCTTGAGGGATTTCCAGATCCAAACCAATAAACTGGTGGTGGCCTGTAAACCATAGTCTAGTAGTGGTGGTCAAGAAGGCTGCTGGGATGTAACAATCCAAAAAGGGCTTTCCATTGCACAGAGTCGCCTGGCTCTACTTTTTTGTATCGTGCCAACTCATAACTCAAGTTATCCCATGACACTCTAACAGGGGTGTCAAACTCAATTGCAGCAGGGGCCAGATTCTGAAATAAGGCCTAACTCGAGAGCCTAGTGTCAACATTTAACCAGAAACTGTCAACCTCATTTTTACCAGTAATTACTCGTAGAAAAAAAGCTTAGCACTGATGATAAATGATTTTGAGATTAAAAATAACTGAAATTGTAACCTAACAGGTGCAAAATCTAAAATGAAAAGTCAAGCTTATTAGTCAAAAAGGTCAAAGCATGAAGTTAAAGTCAAAATGACATTTTTAAAAGGCAAGTATATGATATAGAAAGTTGAAATAATGAGTTTTGAGGGTCAAAATATAAGATGAAATTTGAAATCTTGAGTTTAAAACGTCAAAATATCATTTTGAATTTTAAATTGTGAGTCTAAAAAAATCAAAATATTAGGGTGTACTCACTCTAGGCTATCCGTACTGTGCCATATTCTAACCATGCTGAAGCCCATCTGACCCCCTCCCCTGTCCCCGCTTTTGCCCACACTCACACTGCTCAATGCATCCAGGCCTGGGCACGGACACGTCATGCGCCACCGTCATTACACGAAGCTTCCAACGTTGGTGACTTAGTATGCATAAGTATTGTTTTCTAGGCTGTAAAATAGTTACAGATTTATACGATATCTGATCTGATACCAGAATTATTTCCCCTGACCTGGAATCAGCTACATTAACTATACAGAGCCCAGTGAGGAGAGAGAGAGAAAAAGCGGTTCATAGCGGAGAGTTATCGCTCACAGCATATAATCTGGAGCCTGCTCAGAGTTCCAAGCACTTCTGCTGAATGAAACCCGGACTTTTTAACTCGTATGAGCCCCTAGAGTCATTCCTCGGTGTGTCCTTATACTATCTGAATCCCCTTGGCATTCCTTTAAGCGCCACAAACTGTGCCTTTTCTCAGCGTAATCCTGGACGCCTGATGCACCAAGCAAGCTCATGTGTCCAGAGCAGGATTAAATGTTCAGTTAAAAGTTTTTTTTACCGTGACGAGAGTGATTTTAACCATCTGATGAGAGCTGGAGGTTAAAACGCCTCAGGATTAATAAACGATGCTCCGTTCAAATGTCAGCCATCAAGATCCCACTTTCACTTCTTGGTGACATGAAATAGAATTAGAGGGAAGTTATTTCAGTGAATGATAGTTTGACATTATAATTTTATAATCAGAGAAGTTAAATCAGCCGTGTGATTAACCCCAGCACACACTTGTCCGCGTATTTGGTACTCTCCTTTTCACACAGAGGATGAAAGGTGTTTGTTATCCTGTGAGCTGCTGTTTGTGACAAAAACAAGGGAAGAAGCTTTATTTTACAAACCAAAAATCCTCTTACAGTCATTAAAGCCTGACTTTGCCAGAAACTGGTCAGAAATGTGGACTGGACTGGGATCCTGCTGTCTCTAGCATGCAGCTGCTGCCTGGTGGGCTCTCTGAGGTGGGTCCTCTTGTTGTTACTTCACGCTATGTCACATTCCCGCACTTGTGCTCCTTCATTTGTATCCATGCCATGCCTAGGCCCACCTTGTCCATCAGTGCTGGGGCCACGAAGCGTGTTGCGCCAAAGCATGGAATGATTACACTCACGCTGGTCAAACGTACTGGACTTTAGGCTGAAACGGGCCCAGGCATGGTACGGATGGCCTAGTGTGAGTACACCCTTAGATTAAAGCTTGAGCATGTAACATTCGATGAGAACTGTGTAGAATCAACTCTACTCCCCCTCCCCTCCTGTTCTTCTCCCTGTTTGTGCTCCATAGCTCCGCCCCTCTGATTTTGCTCTGCTTTTCCACTGAAATCAACAGCCGAATTACAGGTAAGAAAACATTTCATCCCAGAATGAACAGATTCTACATGGACCGAACACCGCCGGTAACTCTGCCATTTTATCAACTCCTTACTGAGCTGAGAGGCGCAAGCACACCTACTACAGCGGCCAATAGGAACACTCCCTCTGACTTGAGCCTTGATTGGCTGCGAGTTCTAGCCTCCTCATTGGCTGGAGCATCATCCCTTGCTGGTTTTCCTCAAGTGAGAGTGCAGCACGAGGAGGTGTTGCAGAAGTGTGTTTTTCTGTTAGATAGCTTAAAGGTACATTGTGTAGAATTTGGAATTTTAGCGACATCTAGTGTTCAGATTTTAGAATGTTACCGAAACATCACATCACTAAGCGACGAGAGCCCGTGAAGACCAAAAAGGATCGTGAGCCAGACATCATTTACAGCAGTGCTGAGGTGAGGGTTTATTGATTCATTTTTGTAACCATTATTTTTATAGATTATAGGTCAGTTGTAAGCTCCGCCTGCCTTCCAGGTAGATTTCAGGACCGGCGGGCAGGTTCGTATTTAAAAATCCCGTTTCGCTCTTTCTGTCCCCAAAACGTTGCCGTAGACAACATGGTGGTTCGTTATGTCAGCCTCCGTGAGCGCGACCCGCGATAATGTAAATTGAAAAAGCTTTTTTCTAATTTTGTAAAAAGAAAACGAAAGTTTTAAGGGGATGATTGGACACTTATTTTAACATACTTCACATAAACATATAAACATGATATCCCATTTACACCGTTTCTGTTCGGTGAAATGCTGCCAAATTCTACACACTGTACCTTTAAATAACAAGACCCTGACGGGTTATGATGTTTTTGTGGGCACATGACATTAAAAATAAATCACTAACTACAGCTTTCAAAGTCAAAGTTAGGAGAGAGAAAGGTTAAAAAAAAAAAAAAGAGATAAAACTTGAAATCAAGGTGAAAATACGACTTAAAACTTTAAATTATAACTCTAAAAGGTAAAAATATGAAATAAAAAATCTAAATAATAATTTTAAATAGTAATTGTGAAATGTAAATTTGAAAATATAAAATGAAAACAAAAATTAATTTATTTTCCCAAATTCCTGACTTTTATTATTTTTACTTTTTCACATTTTGATGACAAAACAAGGATATTTTAAATCATAAAGTTCACATTTTCATACCAGAGGAAATCTGCAGACCTCATACTGGTTATGATAAAAATATGATATCATCTTGTTCTTTATCTTATCTCTGTAACAGGGGCTGGATTTGGCCCCAGGGCCTTGTGTTTGACACCCCTGCTCTACAAAGAGGGCAGATTTAGACCATACGCTCTGTTGCGGCCTGTTGTAATAGACCAGTGTTTATAATTAAACTGGGAGAGTGGCTCCAGCAGATTCAAGGGTCTTAGACCTCAATGCAATCCTAGGAACAGCTGATGTGCAGCTCAGAACCCTCAAGCTCCCATTGGAAAATTGAAAATACTGGGTCTTTTCATTTTAGCTGCTACATAACAAATGTCCTGCAATTGAAACACTAAAACTGGCCATTGACCGTGATCCAGTGCCCCACCACCACCACCACCACCACACACACACACACACACACACACACTCTTGGGCAACTGAATCCAAAATCCTTTCCTCCTTTAGAGGTACAAGCTGTGATACTCTGGTTGAATAACAGTCAGTTGCACACTGGGAAAATCCCAGTTGTTATAAGCCACCACAAGGGCAGTTTTGCTATTTCTTCAGTGATACGAGAATCACACACACACACTCTGAATGTTAAGATAAACATTGTTTGTTAGTTTTCCAGCAAATATCTGATGCTCATGTTCCCTAGGGGGTCAGTGTGTTCAGCTTGCATGGCCATTTTTATCTCTCTTCACCAGCTGTCTGTGATGCAGCTGTAATGAAAACAACACTGAAGACTTTGTATGCACACCCTTTTTTTGCATTCTGCTACAGAGCTGGCTAGTAGGTAGGTGATTGTGACGCCCTGGATATGTTTGATTATTGTTTGCTGGCTTGATTTGTTTTTATGAACTGTATCTTTTTTTATGAAGTACTGTAAGCTACATAAAATAGTTTTAGTTTCAAGAGATTTTTTACACTTATATCATTATCATTACACTTAACACTTATCTGTTTGTGACACCTCTCAGCATGTTCTTCACTCCAGGCCTAATGTAAAAACAAGCACCAGCTCCACATATACAGGCTACACCTCCAGGCAGAAGGAAAGACGAGTCCTCCAAAACTCCTTGTTGAAATGAAAACTGTTATCGGTGATCAGCGCACCACCTGACTGGAAGGGAAGTAATTTAAAAGGCGTTTGAAACGCGGTAATTTGCCGGTGTGACTCATCACCGACACCTACAGCGACAAAACCTCTGATCCTGCAGGGGAAGAATAGCATAGCAGAAGAGTGTGTATGTGTGTGCATGTGCGATACACAAACAAGCTGGTGTTTGAAGTTTAAAGATAGAAAGCTATAGGAAGATGTGTAGCTTCAGTCATTATTATGCATCATACATTAAAGTCATTTTTACATCTGTGAAAAGCAGAGGATTTCTCAAAGTTTCTTTGACTTCCTGCTAATTACAATGAATAAAACATCCTGAATTAGTCTTTTATTCATTGAAATCACACAGGTAGAAAAAGAAAATAGGTTGGCAGACAGTCTAAAGGATCATCAAATGCCTGAGATACAAAATAAACTGCCTTCATTTTGATATAAGACAGGAAGCTGGGCTCCAGTTAATATAATTTTGATGACAACCTGATGGTATCGGGGGAAAAAAGGCGCTCTCACTTGAGATGTCAGGCAGGGTGAGGGAAATTATCATGATTAATGCAGAGCTACAACCAGGCAGAAATGTAATCAGTCTCTAACTTGTTAATCATTATCTCGTCCTTATTAATTTCTGCTCAAGATTTAAAACAAGATATCAAGCTTCACTGTGTTTGGCAGAGAACTAAAACAAGCCTTTTAGTCATGGGTCCATTAAAAAAACATCCATCAAATAATAAATTGGAATATTTAAAGGAGGAGATTCAAGGGGAAGGAGAAGGCTTTGCTAAATGTTATATTGATATTAAAACCAGCTGCAAATGAATGACCAATCTGACTATCTTATGTTAATGAGAGAGCACAACAAAACTAAAAATCACTCTAAAGTATATCCTATGTGAATATCCATTCATAAAATCATAAAACCTTAGTTAGCTATGTTAAATGTTGTCTTCTGTAAGGAAGTAATAACACAGAGACAAGTGTCCATTACCAGAAACTCAAAATCCTATCTCCATAAGGTATACAACAGTGAAAGTACAGCAATAGTTGCGTTTCCATTACAGTTATTCGCAAAATCAAAGCTCTGTTTCTTAAATCTCAACCTAGTAGAATTGCGCTTTGACTGTGTTTCAAATGAAGGGAGTTTTGGGCATGAGCCTCACAATTCTCGTTAAATCTCTTCTCATGAGACTCCACTGCAAGGAAGCTGGACTCTTAAAAACCTGTTACATGTTGGTACGGTGTCATAATTTAGCGAATGACACTTAATGACACTTAATGCAACGTTCATGAAGCCCTATTCATGTTAATGACAGGTGTCATGTCATGATTATGACAGCATAATGTCAGTCTTTTGAATAAAACTTCAAATAAAGTGTTACCCGGTTATGATTACATCTACAGCCTTGATCATTTTGAACAAAAGATGAACAGATGAGGGTTCAGAGGCCAAGTCTATATGTATGGCAAAAGCCACGTATAAGGGTATAAGTATGATGTTAAGAAAAGTCTTGTTTCCTCTTTTGTCCACACGTACTGCGCCATGTTGTCTCAAGGTGAACTGGTCATGTGACACCATACGCTACATCCTATGACTTGTAAATGTGGAAAAAGTGTTTCCATTGCACTTTTGCGATATATTTCTGTATCGAAACTTCTGAAGAACCTAGGCCCAATGGCCTTGACCTATGACCTCCAAAATTCAATCACTTCATCCAAGAGTCAGGGTGGACATTTGTGCAAAGTTTGAAGAAAATCCCTCACACCGTTCTTGAGATGATCACATTTACAGAAACAGACGGCCGAGCGAACAACTCTGGTGATAACCGCCACAGTGGCATAAAACTGTAGCATAAATCTGTGGTTCTCACAAGTTTCTGTCATTTTGATTGTTAAATCCCATCTTCATAAGCCACAGTTTTTACTCCCAAAATACTAGAGATGTGATGGTATTGTGGTATCATGGTGAAAGAGGCGCCTCGGTACCACCGTGGACATTTGGCGATTTCAAACGATCGGCTGCCGGGGCAAAAATCGTTTTTTTAGTGGGGCAGAGCAAAAGGTGGTGGGAGCTACAGTTACCCAGGATTTCAACTGGGTCCAACTCCAGACCAACATGCCTGCGCTACAGTTTGACTGCGTGCCCTGTCAATCGGAAACACTCACCGACTGCAGCACCATCGGACTGCTCAACCTGCAAAACCAACGAGTTTACAAGTAATTACAGAATCCTGCCTGGCAGTGTGAGAAAGATACTGCTGAAGTGCTATAAAACCATAATAAAACACACTTAAAGATACTGTTCTGGACTGCAGGAGTTGAGAAGACAGGTGTGCATTGAAACACTAGTCCTCTGCTCCTGATTCAATTGCAAAAGAAAAGTGACTTCAGTGCTCCAGTTTCTTCTTTGGATTTGCCTGTGAAGAAGAATTCATTGAAACATCTTTTGTACATTACTGGTCCTTTCTGAGAGCAACGACCTCCACCTATGAAGGGGCTGAATCGCAAGAGACTCCTTCAGATCACGAGACCTATCAGTGACTATATCTCCTAAGACTGACATTTTCAGTGGTGGATGACGAAGGCCTGAGAAGGTTAGTACACACACAAATATAAGTTTATATTTTAATTCTAATGCATACCTACGACACCTAATATTCAAAGTGCAGTAGTTCTTTAGTAAATCCCAATGTCACTTTTTCCAAGTCTTCATTTGTTCTTTTAGGTTGTTTTTTTTTTTTTCAAACAGCCATTAATACCATTCCATGGACTTGTTTCTGAGTTATTATTGCACCGTGAGATTTTGATACTGTTACATCCCTGCAAAATACATTTGTGTAAACTTTCCATTAGATGTGTTTCCTTATTTATTTTATATGTGCAAATCTCATTATGACAATCCCAGAGCAGACAGAGACTAGCACCCCCCTGACATGTATAGCAACCCTGTTGGGATGTCCGGACCCCAGGTCAGGAACCAATGCATCAAATAAGACCTGACAACCTTGTGCACATTGTAAGTCATCTTGCTTAAGGTGGTTTCTAGTGATGGGTTGTGTATGAACGAGTTGGTACAAAGAGCCAGCTCTTATACATGAACGATAAGACTCATGTTTGATGGTGTGACATTAATATTTTATATCAGGTGTGTCTTACAGCCCAGCCAGAGAGTAGATTTCATCTGACCACAAGGTATTTTGGGAAGACAGTATATTAGTATATAATGGTATAACGTTTTAATTAATTTTTAAAAAATGAGCATAGTTGGATGAAAAGACCAGTCTAAATATCAGTCACGTATTGCTAAATTTGGCAGGTCAAATAAGGCCAAACTGGTACCCAAATGTAGATCTGTTTGTGAGTCGAAAGAGCTGGCTGTGCTTGCTGACCGAGTCAAATGATCCAGATCACTGTAAAGAGTTGGAATTCCCATTACAAGTGGTTTAAAATCAGGCAAGTTCTGTATAGTTTCAATCCATTCGGTGTGAACACAACTGAACTGAACTCTGATATCATGCCTGAGTCCATTTGAAGAGGTGGGTACAGGCATAATTGATGTGTACTCAGGCACGATATCAAAGAGATGTGAACAGTGTATGAGTGTTGGGTACTGCTCAGTGAGTAGAGTTGGAAAGTCAATGCTAAACGTCTGCTGTCTTTTTAAAGTTCTGCTCAGTATGAGCCCATGTCATCCTCTGAGCCATATAGTAGAAGTGGAAATAGGCAAAAGGTTATTATTGGCATGATAAAAATAATCAAACACTTATATTATCGATAAGGACTCTATTGTTCTTACAAGGCATAGACAAGGGTTAAGTCAAGTGGTTGCCACAGCTGTGTCTTCATTTTTTTCTTCCTCTTGGGGGATTTTAAAACAGCAATGTGATTCTAATCAGACGACACAGCAGAAGTGCATCCCAACGCATTTATATGAACTTAACCGGAAGTGGCGAATAGATGGGAGGAAGTTGCAGTTGTCCTTGACTAATGGGTGCACAGTTTGTGAAATACGCAAGGTATTAATAAGATTAAATGTTTCACTAATTTATTTCCCCATTTTATAGACAGCCCACCTCTGCTCCTCTGATTGACTTTTCAATCTTTTCAATTAAATACACTTTGCAAACCATGCCTAGTCCAAACCAAAATGCAAATGTTAATCAAAGCTTGAGGTTTATTTCTTGTGTGAAATCCTTTTGGATGAAAAGGTGACTGAACAAATTAAGCCACTACAACGCTGATAAAGACACACAGTTGTAATTGACTTTTGGTTCAACATCTTATCACCGCCACTAGAAATAATCAGAGACTTTTCAATCTATTTACAAGAGGAGAAGAATAAATTGACCACATGCCAATGTCAGATGCATTGCTGTCCACAATTGTAATGTGACTCACACTTACCATGATAACGAGACTATTGATTGTTATGCATTGCTCAATGCACAGGTATAACTGCAACATGTTCTTGGTGTTTTTTTTTTTTTTTTGGCCTTGAGAGTCATTCAGTCCAACAAGTTTTACTATTTTACATTATGATTTGACTTTTATTTTTAGTATTACTCAATGATGTATAATGCATTCTTGTTTCATGTTTTCCTTTGACTCTGGGAAAACACTTTGGCCAATTGTAGCTATTTTAAATGTGGTATACAAATAAGGCTTACTTGACCTGACTCCACCAATATCAGCCACCAACTTTCCTGAAAAACTTTTATCCCATCAGGTATCTAATAACTATGTCAGCACACAGAATCTAGATATTCAGCTGAGTCATTCCTTTTTTCTTGGAGAAAGTTTTCTTCTGCTTTCTTTATGTCTCTGAACCCTCTTGATAGCATCACACAGCCCATAAAGCACTGTTTTGTATGGCCCTGTATGAAAAATAAAATGGGTTGAAATTACGTTTGTGTGGGTGGATGTCAAACACTACTGCAAAATAACTTTGGAAAATACAGCTACAATCATCGTTTTTGTCACCCATTCAATGGCCTCTTAAAATGTGGTTGAAATTATGTCTCAGACCCTGAGACCTGATTTCACCCTGTTTTCAACATTGCCATACTGGCTAGAGCTCAGAAAGCATAGAAAAAAGAACATGACAGAAGTCCTTTGCCTGAGGTGGACAGTCTTGGTAAGATTACCTGTGAAGCAGGTAATAATGTTTTTTTCCTTGTTCTTTTTTTCCTTAGAAAGGCAGCCCTCCATTTAGCTAGAAAAAGCTAAAACCCGAGTCTGTACATGTGAAAGGATTCAGGCAGTAAGAGCTTGAATGAAAGCTTATATCCAGCCGGCTCAGTATTCACCAAATCCATTTTATAGATAGCAGCGTACAATGAAATTTCCCATTTCTTTATCTGTCACTTCTGCTAATCCAGACAGTGATCTCCCTGAAACAAGGCAGTGTTTACTGTACATAACTGAATTTCATAAACACCTCTCTTGTCTCCTCTATCATTTCAGCTCATCACATCCTCCATTATAGCTTCACGCATTCTTTATAATTTCTGTTTCTCCTTTTCTCTATCTCTCCTCTGTATGTCCTAGTTCCAGGCATGAGCATGCTTATCTCCACGTGTCTGCTGGTGTTCAAGAGAGAACAGGAAACAGCTCAGAGTGTAGGGAGGAAGGAAACTAAAAAGACCTCTGAAAAAGCAAGACTACTTTAAACCTCTAATTTATTTGTTTAATGTGTATTTATTTTGATCGTTTAATGAAACAGAGGAAAGAAAAAGAGTCTTGTCAGTTATTACTATATGCAAAACCCAGTATGATAGCAACGCTCTGTTGCTAAATTCAAGGATAAAACCATTGTACCCATAATGCATTTTGATATTTGGACCTATTTGACAGTATAAAGCAAGTTTTCTAAAGTGTATGGCATTAAGTAAAGTGGGGTGTGTCTGTCTACATTTTGAATCTAGACAGCACACACCCTGTGCCTTGTTTATATGTAGGCGTGTTTCAGCATAACAAACTCAAACCTATCAATCAAAAAAATGCCTTTAGAACATCATGAATAAATCACACCCACTCCTTCTTACTGTCCCTAACAGCAACAACTTCATTCAGTTTATGCTGCTTTTCAGGTTTGATTATTAGCCATAATGTCATGATCATTCAAGGTAGACTTATCATAGGCTACCTGAGTGAAATTATTGTTTATGCTCATGAAGAAGACACGTTTTGTGTATCATTCGAATCTTCTAATGGTTTATTCAAGTCTTGGGCAACTGCCATTGAATCTGTGTCAGTAAATGGTTAGAGCATGGAAGTTGTAGAGCAGTTCACCTACCTTGGCATAATCCATTAACCTGCTAACTGCAAGGCTGAGATCAGCTGCAGTCTTGGAATTGAACATGGGGCAATGGGTTCGCTGAGCAAGACAGTGTGGCTGTTCCCGGTATCTGGGCATGCAGATGAAAGTCAGCGTCTTTCTATGTTTGGTCCTTCCGGTCCAACTGTACTCTTGTGAGGCCAGGACACTGACTGATGGCCATAGGCGCTGGCTTGACTCCTCTGTGACGACTTTTCTTCAGTGTGTTTTTGAGTATTGTTGACAAGATCATGTGTCTAATAGTGACGTGCGAAGAGAGCATGGATTGGAAAGGTCAGTTGTGCTGTTATGGACACCTGGCGCTTTCCCAGGCCTGATCAACGCATTCATAGTGCCCAGGACTTGGCAGGCTAGACCACTGCGTTCATCATGGAGGGGGCAGCTGGGAGGATACCTGGAAAGAAGAGGAATGAACCTGGTGCAGGCCTGGACGACAGTCGTCAGGAGGCCAGAGCAGCACAGGACCAAGGCTGACACAGCGAATTGCTGAACTGGCGTATGCTCCCATTCCTGACCTGACCTTGGTCAACAGCATGACATTAGCCACAACCCACTTTCACCTTCAAAACATCCATGTTCTGCTGCAAGCGCTGAATTTATGGTCTTTTTTTATATGATGATATGCGTTTATCTAGAGGACACAAGTGAGTATATTATCAGCTTGGTTTTAAGAAAACCTGTTTTTTTATCAGCAATATTGGGCAAAAGCACTACACTACCCACAATTCCAGAGTAACACAGTAACTTCTCTAACTAGTGGAGTCCGGTGCGACCTGTAAATGTTGTCTGTTGGCTGCTTAACAGTTGTGAAGTAAATTGGGTGGTAACTATTAAGTTCTGTGGTAACAAAAGTTGGCACCACATGTGTCACTGGTCACCTGATCAACCAGTAAAAAAATTTAGTTTGCAGACAGTTTTTATCTGTAGAGGGCGGTCAGTATGCATGTTTTTTAACAGAAATTGTGGTAATTCAATGCTTTGTGTTCAAATGTCAAGATTCAGACTCTAACTGATCAACAGTACTACTAAATCTCCGTATACCTTGATAGTCATCTGAAAGAGTCTAAAGGTTTAGTTGCTCTTTAAGAGCAGTGTGCGCCTGCTGGCTTGTGCGTTGGTATTCACAAAGCAGATTTTAGTTTTCATTCTTAAATAGACCAAACTCCAGCCAGATCATATAACTTTTTTTAAGATTACTTTCTGGGCGTTTTGCCTTTTTTTGGATAGGATAACTGAAGAGAGACAGAAAACATGGGGAGAGGGAATGAGGAAAGACATGTGCTAAGACTTGATCCCATGACCACCCACTGAGCAACACCGGTGCCCAAGATCATACAGTCATGGACGACAGTATTGGCACCCCTGGAATTTTTCCAGAAAATACACCATTTCTCCCCAAAATTGTTGCAATTACAAATGTTTTTGGTATACACAAGTTTCTTTCCTTTATATGGTCCTCAGACAATTCTTGGCTTTTCTTTCTCTTCTCCATGCTTGGTGTGACACACACAGGCACACAACACAAAGGTTGAGTAAACTTTTATACATTCTAACTGCTTCAGGTGTGATTTCTATATTACCAGCACCTGTTACTGCCACAGGTGAGTTTAAATGAGCATCACATGCTTGAAATAAAATGATTTATCCACAGTTTTAAAAGGGTGCCAATAATTTTGTCTCGCCCATTTTTGAGTTTTGTGTAAAATTATGTCAATTTTGGCTTTTCACTTCTGTTTTTTGTTTTGTTTTGTTTTGTTTTTTTTGGTTGTTTTTTTTGTTTTGTTTTGTTTGTGTAGTTCCAATGTACATAAAGGAAAAAATGGGGAAACCAAAACATTTGTAATTGCAACAATTTCTGGGAGAAATTATGTATTTTCTGGAAAAATTCCAAGGGTGTCAATACTGTTGTCCACGACCATTGTTGGGTAGCGTTACTTTTGAAACTAACTCTCTAGATTACTGCGTTACTTCTAAAACTAACGTGTTGGAGTACTTTTGCATTACTACATATTAAAACCCTTTAGCCACTTGTTCCTCTCAGTGGTTGTAAAAATGTCTAATAACGACCGCACATCTGCTTTTGAATGTACAGACATTAATGCCAATGTACAGCATAATTTACAGCCCATAATCTGTATCTCTGCAGCCTGATAGCACCACTAACAGATAGGAAAAACCTTTACAGCTCTTTAACATGCTCACAATCTGACAACAAGCTGAGCAGAGGCAGACAGAATCACTCAACGCTGTGCATGATAACAGCGCGAAATTGGAACGGCTTCACAGCTGATTCAATGAAAACAAACAAAGCTTTTAAACTTACGTTTCACCATGATGCTGTTCTTGTCCCTTTTATGCAAAAATCCATCATAATGGGGATAATTCCACATTGGCCTGCTGTCCTCTGCCATTTCGCTGGTTCAGCAAGCTAACAATGCGCGCGTAATGGCACAGCATGTTTACCATCCACTGGCACGGCACTACATGCCAACGTGACTACAGGAAGAGAGAAGGACAAATAGAGCAGATGCTTCAAGGAGCTTCCTTTTTTCTCTCTCTCTTTTTGAAGCTACAGAGGAGTAGCTAAGTAATCTTACTACTCTAACAGATTACTTTGTAACGTGTTACCCCCAACACTGTCCACGACTGTGTAACTTTTGTACTTTTTGAAAAAAATACAGTACCCACACAGAACACTGTAAAGAAATTTAAATAGTCTAAAAAACGAAGTAACAAAGCTGAACACAAATTGCATGCTGTTAAGTTTGCTTAATGAAATGGACAGTTTAAACTTTAATCACAAAGCTCAGTCCAGCGCTACATTTTAAAAATATAAGAATATCATATATATATCTAATAAACATAATTTCTACTCTATATCTCTTCTTGATTGAAGAAAACACACTGGACTTTGTGTGGCATGTTGATGAGTGTTAGGGATTGTAAATTTCTGGGACTTGGGCTGAAAAGAGCTTTTCATCAGCTGCCTTTGCTGCAAACTTGAAGCATTGGAGCAGCTCTGTGATGTATGTGCTGCTCTGTCCATACAGACAGAGAAGGGAATAGTGTTGTAATTGAAGCTTTATATCATGAACCTCCTGATCTGAACAGATGTCTCACTGATAAACTGGCACACTTTCGCTTGTTTATCGGCCATGGTTGACAGAACCAGACTTTTTTAAAGGAAAAATCTCTGCTAGATTATGGATTACTTAAAATTTCACAGGACTGTATCACAGTGATTTCTATCAGCAGTTCTGTCCTCTCTCCTCAATCTTAAAAGAGTCAAGCTCCAATATTCAGCCTGTATTTTTCTGAGATAGAGTTTATTGTGATTTGTTGGTTATGTCATTGTTTGAGTTTTTCATGCTGTGCACGTAGAGATGGATCAGGAGTGAGCCATCTGACATTCTTACTATCTTTGGAAACAGGGAAACAAAACACAGTACTATGGCCTTGTAATGTTGCCATGTCCTAAAACTTCTAAACTCTTGGAGAATACTTCAATTAAACTGTTAAACTACTGCTGACGATCCCTGTCTAGTCAGAAAGCACAGGGGAGACCTGTCTGCTGCAGCACCAAAGTTGTCTCTAACTTCAAGTTTAATCTCCATCACTTAAACATGTCAGCATCGAGCACTGAGCAGACACAGCAGCCTCTTCTTGGGGGGGGGGGTGACGTTTACTGTTGTACACACAGTTTAAATGCAACAGTCGCCCTGCTAATTATCCTCTCTCCACTCATGACAACAACGTAAATCACACACACAGTCTGACCTCCGCTCTCTCTCCACACTTGCATGCTTTATCACTGACATGCCAACTCTCAGCTGGTCACAAACAGATCTATGCTTATCTAATACAGAGATTAGGGTGGGTACAAAGCATGTCCCAGTCCCCCGGAGTTCAGTCAAATTCATCATCAAGAAATGGAAGGAATATGACACACATAAATCTCCCTGGATCAGGCCATCCTCACAAACTGAGCGACTGTGCAACAAGGAGACTAGTGAGAGGCTACCGAGACACCTAGAACTATTCTGATGGAGTTACAAGCTTCAGCAAAACCGTTGCCTAGGTTCTTCACCTGTCAGATCTTTATGGGAGTGTGGCAAAGAGAAAGCCACCTTTGAGGAAAACTCATTAAATCTGCCAAAAGGCATTTCAGAGACTCCACGGTCAAAGTGGAAGAAAGTTCTTTGGTCTAATGAGACCAAAATGGTGCTTTTTGGCCATCAGAAAAGATGCTCTGTTTGGCTAACACCACATCAACACAAACACATCATCCCCAAGAAGCATAGTAGTGGAAGCATCATGCTGTGGGGATGCTTCTCGGCAGCCAGCCCTTGAAGGCGTGTAAAGGCCCAGGGTAAAATGAATACAGCAAAATACAGGAAAATCCTGTATTATTCAATCATTTTCTTGCAGAAAACAAGTTTTCTTTCATGCTGTATTTATATTAACAGTTACATCCCTGCATTCATCTGACTCACTATGAACCATAGGGAGTTTTTAGTTCACTTTTTTGCCAAGATGGAGTTATTCATGATTTTTAAATTTTCTTTCTAGCTTTTTGAGCTTGCTGCTACACCGTCTATCCATCTTATTAAACGTGGTTAGTCACCGACTCTCCTTCTTAGTCACTATTGGTAATTGTACCCACACTCCAAAGCCTAGAGCAGTGTGATCATTCATGAACTTCAATCATACACTTGTTTCTGGAAATTCACTGTGGGGGCTTAGCTCAAGAACAAAAGAAAGAGCGGGCTACTCATTGCCTCCAAGTCTTTTGAAATCCTTGAATATGTTAGACAGACCATGGCAATGTGAACACAAGGTACTGGACGTTTTAACTGAAAAAAGTGTTCATAAATAATTCTATTCAGCGTGGGAATGTTAAAGATGTAATAAAGCCCTCCTCTTAGTGTGCACTGTTATCTAAAAGCAAACAGCACAGAAATGTTGAAAATGCATGTTTTTGTAATTCATAATTAGTCTTGAATAAACATATAACTGGTGTTCTTCTCAGTTGTGATAATGCTGAAAGATGCTGCAATGCTGGGATTCTTTTATTGGTTGTGTTTTAATTTCTTGTGAAGAAAATAACAGGAAACCATGCAGGACAGCCTTATACATGAATTCAAAAGTATATAGACACACAAAGAAAAACGTACCTGGCAAAGAAAACGAGACATCCAAGTAACTACACTTCAATTGGTTTAATAAATCAGTCATGGTTGATATGATTTGACTTTTTTGACAAAAAAAAAAGAAAAAAAAATCTTTAATGTCAAAATGAGCACAGATTTCTACAAAGTAATGCCACTTAAATAAAAATATGACATGTAAAATAAGTGACTTCATACTACTTCTTCCGAATTCATTTTACCCTCTACCTTTACAAGCTTCCCAGGGCCGGCTACATCCCCACAGCATGGTGCTGCAACCTCCATGCTTTACAGTGGGGGTGATGTGTTTGTGGTCCGCCAAACAAAGCATCATGTCTGATGGCCAATAAGCATCATTTTAGTCTCATCAGACCAAAGAACTTCCTCCCACTTGACCATGGAGTCTCTCACTTCCCCTTTGGCAAACTCTTGTCAAGATTTAATGAGTTTTGTTCAATAGTAACTTTCTCTTTACCACTCTCCCATAAAGCTCTGACTAGAGAAGGACTCTGGCAGCCGTTGTAAGCAGAGTCTCTCCCATCTCAGCTGTTGAATCTTGTTTCTCCTTCAGAATAGTCATAGGTGTCTTGGTGGCCTCTCTCACTAGTCTCCTTCTTGCATGGTCACTCAGTTTGTGAGGACGGTCTGATGTAGGCAGGTTTACACATGTGCCATATCCCTTACTTTTTTTGATGATGGATTTAACTGAACTCTGGGGGACGGATTTTTTTGGATTTTTTTTTGTATCCATCCCCTAACTCATACTTCTCAATAACATTTTCTCTGAGTTCGTTGGAGTGTTCTTTTGTATTCATGGTGTAATGGTAGCTAGGAATACTGATTAACCAGTGACCAAACCTCCCAGACACAGATGTCATTATACTACAGTCACTTGAGACACATTCACTGTACTCAGGTGATCATTTCACTAACTGTGAGACTACTAGCACCTCTGTTGAATTAGGTCAGGCACTTTTATGGGGGGGTATTGATGCAATAACCTTTTTCACATTATTATTTCTTAAATCTGCTTTCACTTTTGCATTTTTTTGTCAAAAAAGTCAAATTATATATTATAAAAGGGTAAAACATCTAAGGGGGTGAATACTTTTTATAGGCACTGTAGATTCCAGCTTGACCAGAGTTCAGTTCTCAGTCTACGTCAGAGATCTTTTAATCTAAATACAAATCCAAGCCAAACAAACTTTCCAGCAAAGCACACTAGTTTGTTTCAACCAGACTAAACATCTGAGGAAAGAATACACCTTTAGGGATAATGAAGATCTTATGGATTTCTTGTTTCTTTTATTATTTATTAGAGCTGGACACTAATAAAATAGCCTACAAACATCTTAAATCACTTCCTCAGTCAGCTCAATATCTCTTAAAGTGCTGCTGATAACTTTGTGATAATCTCCTCCACAGCAACTCTCTCTTTAAGCTTTATTGTCAGCTGCCTTTCATGTCAAAGATTAGCTATTCACCGAGATGATGAATCTGATTTATCTCAAGTCAGACTGCATGCTGAAAACAACCCGGGAATTACTAAAAATATACTGAAACCGCGGCCTATGACGTCAAATGCCAATCAAAGAGATTAAGGGTTTCTTTTTCTTAATACGGATGAAGCGACAGACATTACAGTCAGGGTGCAAGTTTTTGTTCACTTTTGTTTTTAGAAATGAAAAGTAAAATGCAGATGAGCTCTCCGGGGGATTTTTAGAGACATCAGACTCCACTCATGTCAACACTGATAAGCCTCTTTTTTTTATCTGCTTCCCTGCAATTTATACCGCGTCATTAAATTTGAAAGTTAAAGTCAATTTGTTTCCTTTTTGCATTTCAGTAAGTGATGGTAGGTCGGCTTTGATTAGCTTTGGTTGTTGATATGTTTGTCCTTCAAGATGATGGCATGTCTAAATATGGATTAAATTGTTGTCTGTGATTGGTTAGAGGTATAACAGGGAATTATGTAATAGTTTTGTCTTTGGTTTGAGTTGTCTGTACTTCTGCAGATTTGTTGTCGTAAAAAGAGTGGGTGGGAAGACTGCTCCAGGTGAATGTGTTAAAATAACTCAAGGTCTTGTTTACAACTAAGGGTAGAATGGACCGTGACCTCTTGAAGCAAAAGTTTTCAATTTACCAGTCTTTCTACATTTCAACCTTCACATATGGCCATGAGCTTTGGGTAGAGACACAAACAATACAAGGGATTGATAATGCGAATCCGCTTGAGGGTGGCTTTGCTCAGCCTTAGAGATAGGGTGAGGAGCCCAGATTCTGTATTCACAGGGATCTCAGAGTAGCAGCCGTGAGGTGGTTTAGGCATTTGATCAGGAGGTCTCCTGGCAGCCTCCCTGTGGAGGTCTTCAGACACATCCAACTGGGAGGAGACCTCTGGACAGAGCCTGAACTTGCTGAAAAGAGGCATTCCCATCAGGATTGGGAATGCCTTGGAATCCTGAGGGGGGAGCTGGAAAATGTTGCTGGGGAGAGAGAGGGGGCATCTGGATTAACTTGTTTGGTCTGCCGCCATCGTGACCCTGCCCTGGATAAGCTGAAGAAAAAGGATGGTTGGATGGAAATGTCATAGATACACTATATGGACAAAAGTATGTGGCCAGACCTGTTTATTATTTAATTCAAGTATTTCAATCAGACCCTTTGCCACAGATTTATAGACATTTGTTTTAATTCAACTTTATTCAAACAAAGTCTGGCAGTTATATTCATGAAAATAACCACATGGCAAACATTACAGACTTAGCAACATTTCATAAATAAAACAAAATAAAGGTCAGAGGTCTACTTCGGGATAAAATTACATATAGACCTGCTTTAGAAGTAGTTACATAAACAATGGCTCGCTTTTGTAAGTACTCAAGCAACGTGCTTAACATTATAACGTAAGCCAATGATGCAACGTTAACTTTAGTAAAGTGAGCTCTAGCAAATATAGCTAATGCTACTATAGCTTAGTTAGCTACATAGTTAATGTAGCTTTGTTAGCTTAAGAAATGTAGCTGTTATACATTAAAAATTTTAAATAGATTTTGTAAAACTGTAAAAGGTGTACGGTCTTCAGCTACATTACCTATGTAGCTATGATAGTCTCATTAGCTTTAGCCTTAGCTACATTAGCTTTAGTGACCTGACTTAGATATCTTTAACATGAGCTCAGTACTTAGCTACTTACCTACGTAGCTAAGTTAGCTACGTAGGTAAGTAGCTTTGCTAGTTTTAGCTACACAGCTCATTTGCAAAACTGTAAAAGGTGTACAGTCTACTGTTATGTTACCCATGGAGCTTGTGTAGCTTTAGGTTTTGCTGTGTTAGAATGTGGTTTCATGGAGGAAAAGCTTATTTCCCTGTAAGCAGACTTTGTAGTCATCTTTATTAAACATCTAGTGCGGTTTTGCAGGTCAGGTGTTTGACATTCTTCTGGTATCCTAACCTTTACCTTAATCCTTACCCTAACTCTAATCGCAAGTTGAATCCAATTTTATTTTGAAAGTTTTAGCATGTATTTTTCGTCCCAACAGTTTTGGTCTGCAAGAGGGGTGTCTGAGATCTGTGGTCTGCAGCCAGACTATCTTGAACTTCTAAGTCAAAAGCCTTGTGAGCTGTCAGTGAAATATGTAAACTGACAATGTCTGAATTGTTTACATTTAATATTCCTCTAGAAAAGATTTAATGATTTTATGCAATGTTGTTAGTAGTGAAGAAACAAAAGAGCCATTTATGTTTGTGCTCTGTGTTTATTCCAGCCTAAAGAAAGGCATCAGTTTGTACAATCCTTGTAAAGCTTCTTAATCTATCTGATGACTGTGTTCTCTAACCAGAACCCTAAAGTGGCTAATATACCCACACACTATTTTCAGTATTAATATCCAACAATTATGATGAAAATTAAGGATCATTACAAGGTTTCTTTATGTTTAGAATAAGGGTTAACAGAGACAATTTCTCACACCATCCGAACATGTCAAGCCATTTAGATATTCTGGGGTTGCCTTTTTGTCTCACGTAGGACATGTACATTAATGTCCACGGTCTAAGTTGTGTGATTGTTTGACTTATTTATAAATCCCGTGTGGCCTCTCTGGCTCTTCAAAACCACATCCCACAGTTTATCTCTATAACATTAGCACATAAAATGACAGGCCGTCTCTGCACAGTATAAGCCAGTAGAGTCTAATAGGAGTGAAATGACACGCGAAAAGCAAAGAAGGGGGCTGTGATAATATGCAAAATGACTTCGACATTAGCATGTCAAACAGAGACAATTTAGTGAGACCAAGCTGGAAATAATGTTCAGGCTTTTCACAGCAGAATTTAAACTTGAAATGACTGGAAAAGAAAAGTTATAAAATTAACAATGGCTCTCTGAGAAATCAGCGTGTACAGCACATGGGCTTGTTCCTTAGGGCAAACTCCTACTGTTAGCAGTCTCAAGTTATTATTCTCCGTTGAGTCATTCAGGAGAGCACACCTAAACTGTGCGGCAGCAAAAATACTTTCTCTACATCCTCACGACTTGCAATCTGAACAGCATTTGTGCTCCCCACCCTGTGCGTGACGTAAGAGCAAATGTCCAATCATCAATTGTTCAATCATGTTGCACTTGACGTTGTAGGACGTATTATAAAGGTCAGTGGAGAATTGCAGAGCCTGTAGAAACATCTGCAGTTGGCATGAATAACAGATACCAACAGGGGCTAGGAGGCAGGAAAAGTCAAGAACCACAAATGGCACAGCTCACTGCCTAGCCGCTGCCATGATCTGGAGTGAAAGGAGGTGGGAGAGGCAGAATTACACTGGACTAGCTCAAAAAGTAGCAAAGCTCCAGGGGACAAAATACGGCACAGTGACTAAAAGGACAATTTCCAAAACTCCAGTTTTGTACTCTGCAGTTAGAAAAACCTGAAATTTTGTACATTGTGATTTAAGTCATCCTTAGTTAAACTTCTCAAAGTCTGATGAACACACCCAGACAACACAGCAGGAAATGGATTTTCTCTTGCAGGTATGCTTTGTCAGGTCAGGCTGGACTAGGTGTTCTGTGCAGGTCCACAGTCTTTTAGCCAGGCTTTTATCTGGAAGTTGCACGCTTAGCATAAATGCTGTGCAGGGCCGGCTCTACGCATTGGCGATAAAGTTAGTCAACCCAATATGAGCCCCAGGCTTTTTCAATGAAGCCCCAAACGTAGGACAACTACCACAATGTCAACTCCTTCCTCTCTCCTTCTGCTCTGTTTGAATCAGCCTCTCTCTCAAACACACTCCACCTTCCACCGAAACAGGACGAGAGGAGAGATATTCAGAACCAGGTTGAAAAACATCAGTTCTCTCTTCTTTAGAGGCTAGAGTCTTAAGTAGTCTGAGACGCCGCAAATCTACATGTACTTTAATATGGAGTTGTCACAATCTCCATTCCAGTTTATCCCAAAGGTGCCAGATGTGGTTGAGGTAAGGGCTTTATGCGGTTCTTCCACACCAAACTCATCAAACCATGTCTTTCTAGTCCTTGCTTTGTAAACTAGGGTACAGTTATGTTGGAAGAGAAAACGGCCTTCCCAAACTGCTGCCACGAAGTTAGAAGCAGCATTGTCCTAAATGTCTTGGTATTCTGTTGCATTAAGATTGTCGCTTGAGATAAAGGGCCTAGCCTGAACTCAGCCACATACCATTAACCCTCCTCCACCAAACTTTACCATTGGCTCAGTTGACTGTGAGGCAGGTAATGTTCTCTTGCCATCTGCCAAACGCAGACTCTCCCATCTGACTGCCAAACAAAGAAGAGTGATTTGTCACTCCACAAAACACATTTTCACTGCTCCACAGTCCAATGACTGTGTTTTTTTACACCACTCAATCCAACGCTTGGATTTGGACTACATGATGTGAGGCTTAAATGCAGCATTGGTGATTTTTACAAACCATTCACCTTTGCAGGGGTTGACCCGGCTCTGGGATTTTACATGATCTTCCACTTCATGGCTGAGTTGCTGTAGTTCCTAAATGCTTCCACTTTCTAATATCACTTACAGTTGACTGTGGAATTTCCAGCAGGGGTAAAATTTCACAAACCCTCTAAATGTAAAGGTGGAATGCATCACATTACCACACTACTGAGCTCCTCTTAACGACCCATTTTGTATCAAAAATGTTTGCAAAAGGAGACTGCATGGCTAGATGCTTGATTTCATACACCTGTGGCAACAGTACTGATTCAATAATTCAATTAAATAATTAACAGGTGTGGCCAAAGACATGTCTTTATAGCGTACCTACTGAAATAAGATTGTCCCCCAGCTTAACCAGTTTGTTTTATTGTGTTTTTTATCTATGTTGTAGTCAGTGTACAGCACTTTGCTACATGTGCTATACAAATAAAGTGGACTGGATACTATTTATGGGTCTATGAGAAAGATTGTAGAAAGACATGAAAAGTGCAGTCAAAATGCAGTATTCTTGTGGCTATGAGTCTTATTCTAGGTTAATTTTTTAAATTTTCTAGGATTTTAGTAAATATTTTTATGTAAACAGCATGTAACTATGAGCATAAGCAGAAGATGTTTTTATACTTTGGTGGTTTTGGGGCACCGATGGCCTAGTGTCCTTCAAGCAGCCTGTGGCTCCTTTCCAGCATGTCACTCCCCACTCTCTCTATCCACAATCATATCCAAACAAACAAAAGCGCCCATAAATCTGACGATATTCATTTTTATTGCTTGCAGATGGGGAGATGCCTAATGTGGGACTTAGATTTAATTATTTATTCATTAAGTTTATTTGACAGGGACAATTCAAATTACATAGTGCAACTTCGGCCTGTTACAAACAAGCTAAAAGTAACTGATGTTTCACATATAGAGATTATAGCTTTTGCTAGTTTCCATCTTCTGTCCCTAGTTAGGCTTTTATAACATGAAAGACAGTAAAAGTAGAGATATCAAGTTTGCATACAAATTGCATAAAAACAGTTACTGATTAAAAAATAAAATCAAAAGACAAAATAGTAAATCTCCTTAAGTATTACAACCCCCCCCCCACCCCCAGCCTTTCTCCGCCTTTCAGAAAATGTGTGCTGAAACAAGCCATTCTCAGATTTTCCCCTCATGATGTCATGTGGGGAGTTAGCACTGCCCCCAGGTTCATTTGGCCCTCCCTGCTTAAAAGAAAGTTCTGTCCTCCTCTGCTGATCTTCTGCCAGCTGACAAGAGGATCAGGAGAGTCACATCCATTTCCTGAGAGGGGCGTGGTCAGGGGCGGAGTCAGACAGCTCAGTAACATTTAAAGCCACAGACATAGAAACAGCTCGATCTAAATAGGGCTGAGACATGCAAAAATCCAATGCTGGAATGTTTTTTCATCATCAGACTTCACAGGCATGTTTTGGGGACTTCTGAGACCAATATAAACTTGTCTTAAAAGGGTAAAATATGTCCCCTTTAAACTGGAAAAAACTGCTGTTAAAGGGTACAGCATTAATCCACCACTGCTGCTCTGGTTCCACCTAATCCTCACACAAAGGCAACAATAACTATCGCACAGTACCTGTATACATAATACATAAACACTAAATCATAAATAGCTTAATTAAGGAGCTGATTTTTCTCTCTTTCTTATTCACAGCAGTTTCTTTTAATAATCTACAAATAGAGCACATTTCAAATAGACTGGGAGAAAAAAATGAAGAATGAGAGATTAAAGTTAAATGGCACAGATCTGCAGGGATCCTCAAGCCTTCCAACAAGCCAAATGCTTCATGGAGGGATTGAATGGCTTATTTCCTCAGATAATCTTTATTAAAGAATTTAAATTCATATCTGACTGTATAAACCAAGTCTTTATACAGTCAGATATTCAAACTACATCACTTTCTTCTGCAGCTACTGTGACAAGCTTCTAGGCACAGAATTTTGTTCAGAAAATAGGCTATGTAAGCCTGAGGCAATCATTTAAATACAACACTGATATCATCACTCTATGACAGTGTTTTCTTAGCATTGCAGTTTCTTTCTCTGTGGGTTTAAATCTCTATTAAAAGTCTTTATTCCTCTCTGTCTGCTTAGAGCAATGTCCTAATTTAAGCCATACATACTTCAAATGTGAAATAAACGTTGGGTCCTCCAGAAGAGAAGTATCTAGTTCCATAATGATGAGTCACTCGCCCACAGAAAGTCTTTCAAAATTTTGCAGTGCTATAGGGAGAGTTGTGCTGGTAAGCCTGGCACGCACTAAAAGATTTTCCAAATCCCAACAGATGTTGAAAATGTGAGATGCCACATATGATGACAAATAATCATGGATTTTTTTTTTTTTTTTCCTGGGGTGTGTGGAGAGGACTGACTAGACACTAAAATGAACAGCACTTCTCGGTCTTTTTTGTTGTACTGAATTAAAGCCAGAATACTCCAAGATAGATACTGAAATATACTACAATGGAGAAGTAATTTGATGCCAGAAGGAAGCTGAAAGATAGTACTGCAGAGTTGATGTTGTGCTTCTACCACTAACTGTATGATAAAATGTAATTGATCTCTCTGGTCTTTAACCCTTTAACACCTAGTGCAGTGCCAGTGATGCATTGGGAAAGCATATTTTACATTACTGTAATTATGTGAATATTTGTGCTATTGGAAAAATTTAAACCGTTTTCTGAATGCTGACAAGTTGTGCTTCACAGCCAACATGTTGGTATTATAACTTCAATTTTTGTCACTAAAACTCTAACACTGCATTCCCTTTTTTTTTCTTCATTTTGAACTGTTAAAACACTTTTTTAACATGCATTAGATTTTAAATAACTGCCAGATATTTGAAGCTCTATGTATTCTGCAAATATGGGAAAAAGCAATCTCTCACAGTACATTTTCTGAGCTTTTTATGGTTAAAATAAGGGCCACAGGTGGCCTGGTGGTTTGGGGCACACCCCATGTGCGCAGTTTGCCCAGGTTCAAATCTGGCCTGTGGCACTTTCCTTCATGTCTTTCCCCAGCTCTCTCATCCCTGTTTCCAATTCTATCCGCTGTCCTCCGCTATCAATAGGGGCATGAAAACACCAAATATAAATCTTAAAAAAAAAAAAAAAAGAAGAAGAAAAAGAGTCAAGCTGTTTTAACAAAACAGATTCTGAAGGAGAGGACAGACTCACTCTGAGAGTACCTCACATCACAGGAAAATCTTTCAAGATAACCTTTTAAACTATCAAAACATGGAGACCATTCTTAGTTTTGCTTGCTTTTATCATAATGCAAAGACAAAAAAACAGCCGCCTTAAAACAGCTTAAGTTGAGTTTAATGACAACCTCACACCAAATGACTTTGACCATGCGAGTATACACCAAGTCCAGGAAAGCTCTCATGATTTCACTCCAACTTTAGATATTTGTCTACGGCTAAAACTGCTTGAAATATAGTTAGTTGTACAGAAAGCTTGTCCTCAAGAATTAAAGGTGTGAGATGCAGTATATACACGTGTGGTAGAGATTCAGAGTAGAAGCAAGAAGAGGTTACATTCAACACAGCAGCAGAGTAGTTATGGGAAATGCGGCTCTTTCTAGTGATCCAGCTCATTTGGCTCAGCTCAGCAAGATGAGGCAGTATTACTGTGTCCCAGATGGTTCTAAACTTGGGTACCAGTTTGGTTTAATATGGCCTTCCATAATAATTTTTTAAAATATACTGTCTCCCAAAAACCCCTTGTGGTCAAATGAAATCTGCTCACTGGCTGGGCTGTATGGCACACCTGATATAAAACATTAATACTACACCAACAAGTGCAGGTCCGTCATGTGCCTCCAGGTCTCCAGAGTGGAGAAAAGATCAGCCCTAATAATCATTTAAACAACACACACACACACACACACACACACACACACACACACAGAGAGAGAGAGAGAGAGAGAGAGAGAGACACCCGCAAAATGTAATAATAACAGTAATACATATAACAGCAAACAGTTCTCAAACAGGATCTGGATCTTATGGTTCACATAAAAGAGCTGGTTCTTTGAACTGGCTCATTCACAAACATTACATCACTTCAGCAGAGACAGCCATATTGGTTTAAAATCAAGTCCAGAATTCTCTCAGCACGTGTTATTGTTGCTGCACAGAGACAAATATGTCTGTCAGACCAGCTGGGACAGACAAATCCTGTATGACAGTTGATGTTTAAATAAATAATAATCTGTCACTTTTCAAGAAAACTGTGACATTTCCAAGTTAAAAAAAAAAGTAAAAAAAAAAAAAATTATAAAAAAGAAACTCAAAACCTTGGGGCTTAAAAAGTTATAAACTTGCAAGAAAAAAAACATTTTTGACTTTAAAAAATCTTCACTTTACAAGAACCAAAGATTAGTATTTTTGAGATTTTAACATTGTAAATAGCCAATTGTGTAGAAGAAAATGAAGCAATTTTTCTTGTACAATACCTGCACTTGAGAGCCTAATCAAGTTATGATTTTTACTTGGACTGAGCTATAAGGAAGTACGTATGATTTTAGCCCAGAGTCGTTGCATTATCTCTATCTTCTGGACTTGATGAGGCATTTCTGTAAACTGGCTTTATAAAGCTCAAGTTTGCTGAAGTTTATAAAGTCAAAATATACGACTTTTAAAAATATGAATATGTAGTTTTTAATTTTCTATACTGCTTATCCCATTGGGGTTCACGGAGGGGCTGGAACCTATCCCAGCTGTCACTGGGCAAGAGTTGGGGTACACCCTGGACTGGCTGCCAGTCAAATGCAGTGCTGGCATATAGAGACAGATAACCAGGCACACTCCCACCTACGGCCAATTTAGAGTGATTGATTAACTTAATGAGGTGGTGGGAGGAAGCCAGAGTACCTGGAGAGAACCCAAGCCATGCATGGGGAGAACATGCAAACTCCGCACAGAAAGGCGCTGACCAGGAAGCAATCCAGGAACCTTCTTGCTGTGAGACATCTTCGCCGACCCCTGCTAGTTTCCCATCAAAATGAATTGATCTTCTTGTTTTATTTTTTTTTAATCTTACATTGGCTTTAATGGCCTGTCTTAACCAACACATCTGACTAGAAATGTAGTCGGCTGAAAGTCATCTGTTTGTCAGTCACCGATTAAACCGATACACCAAAAATGTAGCATCCGTGGCTGGAGGAAATGATGTGGACACAAAGTGCACAGTGTGCCCTGACTTCAGTTCATCAGTCTGAGCTGATCTGCTGTGACTATTGGTCAGTGATGTTAATATTAAGTTAGTTCTGACATTAAAACAATTTCTGCAAGGGTCTCCATTTTTGTAGTTTACATCCCACAAATCAAATAGTTACAGCTTGAGCTCTCTGGTGTGCCCTCTAGTGGCATCTTCCAGTAACAGACTTTAATTATAGGCAAGTATATTTACACGAATGCTAAGACACAGTTAGACATGTACAAGAATGCATGATGACTGTCTCCAGTCCGTCACAACTGTTGACACAACACCCACCGACTGCATTTTCTGTGTGCAGCACAGAGCAGCCCTGCTGGACTGCTGGACCTGCAGGACCGAGGAGTTCATTACAGATTCATGCCTTGCCATGTGAGAAGATGCTGCTGAACCACTGTAAAACCATAAAAGGCACGCATGAAATTATTGTTATGAAGTGCCAGAGTTGGAGAAGGGTGGACTTGCATGGATTTGCCCGTTTTGTCCTATCATTTGTATTTTTATGCTACTACCATAAGTAAATAACCAGTTTATAAATAAATGTGCTCAATGAGTTTACTATAATGTATCTGAGAAGTATGTTTAAATAAATTTTACCTATTCTCCTTGTCCCTCTGACCTGTTGACTCCGGGCTCGGCTACACCCTGTTACGTTTTTCAGATGTGGGAAAGTCAAGTACGAACTGGCATTTGTCCAGTGTCAACACTGAGTGGTTTACTCTGAAATCTAACCAGCCTATTTTGATTTGGTTTTGGTGAAACATCTTCGTACTAAATTGATGTGCAGTGGTCCGGCGTCTGGCAAAAATAGAAGTGCTACGAATCTGCAGTGGAGGATCCAGACTGCTGGAGCGGTGACTGAGCAGACGTACAGCAGCAGAGCTAGTGGAAGCACTCTCTTCAACTTAAACTAAAACCTGGTGGCTCCATTGCCGTGACGGAGCAGAGACAGACCGAACTCATCTGGTGGAATTTAGGGGTTAGTCTGCAACCAGACATGTTTTCAGCGAACTTAAAAATCAACATTTTCATGTAAGTTTATAGCTGAGAATTGGCCCTTCACATTCTGAATAAAGAGACCTTTTTTTTCTGGAATACATGGCTCTAGAGTCAAATGATCATCACACAATACAGAAGTAGGTTTCCGTGATTTGCTATAGATAAAGGTTATTCTAAATAAGGCTTGACATACATTATATTTTCTTTGACACAAGTCACGTGTTAAAAGGAAGGTAGCTGGCTTTATCAGGACTGCTCAGGATGTGCACATGATTTATGTGCACATGTCAGGACTGCAAAATAAATAACACTAACGCTTTGGGAAACCTTTGTACAATCGAGCCACGTGGCTTTGATAATGAACACACAGCTTACGGCAATCTGTGTGCAGAATACCTTGAATTATCGCTGTCAGCTCAGGGGATAATAGTGCATGATCCCCTCTGTCAAACTGAAACAACTAATGCCGAATACAAAAACTATTGCACTCAAAATGTAATATTTCATCAGACGGCTTTGCTACATATTTGTGAAGGCTCTGCCGGGGATAAAACATCTATCAGGAACAGAAGCGTGTTGGCATACATCCGCTTAGCCACATGTTTTTGTGTAACTAATTGGATAACCACACCAAGTAAAGCACGAAATTGCCTTTTTTTTATCCCTCCTGCAGCAGTGGATGCAACCCTCTCTGCAGGGCGTTGGTGGGGCACAGAGGCACACACATTTATGAGTCATACGTTTAATATGCTCTCCCTTCCTACTCGTATCATAAACACTCGGAGAGATGGAAATGAAACATCCCCTTTTCTCTCTCTTTAACAGCATTGCGGACTTCGTCAGACGCTCGAGAGAGATTCTCTCCTCTCCGTCCTTTGAGTGTTTCTCATCCGTACTCTCGGGTGGCCCCTGACTCCTCATCTCTTACCCTGTCTGACACTCAGAAAACACTGCTTTGACTCCCCATCTTAGCGCTGTGTGACCAGCGTGTGTATGTGAGCACTGTGCAGTGTGTTTGGCTGTGGAGATAAGAGATTAGCATGAGTCAGATAATGATTCAGGACGCCAGGTGGCAAATCATGCTCTCTCTGGCTCTCTGTTTCCTCTCACACTGCTGCTCTTCTTTCGTTTACATCCTCTCCCACAGTTTCCCCCTCTCACATTTTCTCATATGTCTCCCCATGAATCCCATCTTTTTTCCCTTTTCCAAGCCATTTCCCCCCTCTGTTGCAGCTGTGGCAAACTTAATAACCCACCAGGTTCACGGGATGGGCGTGGACAGGTTAACAGGGGAGATAAAGAGGGTAAAGACGGATTGAGTGAAGGGGGAGAAAGTGGCGGGGGGTTGTATCGTAGGGAGAGAGAGAGAGAGATAGAGAGAGCGCAGTGGCCAGATGTGGAGCGATAAACGGGAAGCATGTCGGATCAAGGTGGAAATTGAGCACGAATCTCAAGGAGTGCGGACAGAAAAGGCGAGCTGCTGGCATGGCGTGCGTGATGGTGGGTAATTTAGAAAGAGTGGGACATAGGAATGTGTAGTGAGAGGCAGAGAGGGTTATAGAGAGCTGTGTAGAGGTGGATGGAGGCAGGGATAGAGAGATAGAAGGAGGGGTGGTGATCCTGGGGGCCTGATGACTCATGGCTGTGCTGCGGTTTGTGCGTCACTGGCGCTGGCTGGAGGAGGAGATAGTGGAGAGGTCTACGCATTTAATTACAGCCTTCCAATTTAGACACACTGTACACACGCACCTACACTCACACATACACTCGCGCTAAATAATATCAAAAATAATAGTCTTACAACTACACCAATTTGTAACACACATGCACACAAGAGTGCAGCAGAGGTAGGGCAGCACTCCCAAGATGTTTGAAGCGTCTTCAGCATACTTGCAAACTGAATGTTAACACTTCTTTTATATTTCTCAACATTTTTCCATCACAGGTATCGAGCTAAAGTGGTCACGAGCGTGTCGAGCATGCACGTTCGCTCTGTGCAGTCATCCCATCCCAGACAGACCTTCAGGCACAAAACTTATCAACCTCCACCTCCTCCCACCCCCCCAAAAAAAGAATCCAAAATACCAAATGGTAACCCTTTGAGCGGTTGCACCACATAGCTTGTGACTGGAATATGAAATAGGGACGCAGACATACAGAGAGACGTGCAGGGCTCGCTTTGATGACGCAGTAGAGCAAACTCTTTTCTCTCAGATTAAACTGCACGCTTCATAGTTCCCAGCATACAATCTGCGCTGCATGATGTTCCAGTTGTCCTGCTGGTTAAAGGTCATACTTGTAGGAGTAGGATTTCTGCATCACCTGTCATGTCAGTGTATTATTTCAGCTTGTGTGGGCCTGAATAAGACAGGCAGTGCTGGGGGGTCAAAAAAAAGTGTTTTTATGGGGTTAAATGGAAATTGCCAATATGTAGGTTAACATTACTTTGAATACAATCATGGTTCCTGCATGCCTTAAAAATCAGACTTTTTAAGACCTGAAGTGAGAAAAATTAATACAGTTTTTAGCACAAAAAGGAGAGGCATGAGATTTCTTGCTACACTAGACCAGGACTAACCTGACACGTCAGATGGGTGTGTTTCACACATCCATCTGGGAAACCTTCAATAGGAAACGTCTGAGAAAAGGCAGAGGCTTTGAAAAAAAAACTCGGAGTGTGATTGGGTGAACATTCTGTCTGTCACATCTCTACGGGCCAATCAGAGCAACAAAACACGTGATGTAGCCGCTATCGTGCGCAGCTTCTGAGGAATAACACGAAACATGGCAAGTATAGACATGTAAGTACTCGACTTAAGACATTTTTGAAAACGAAACAACTCACTGCTGTTCTTTGTTCTTCTTTTAACGAAGAAATGTCAAGTTCTGATAAAACTGGTGCTTTAGCAGCATCCACGCTAATCTCTTCCTCCATAACTGCACCAGCTCTTGTTGCTGCTTGTTTACGTCACAACTCTGCTGTGCCTGAAAGTACTATCCCTTGTTGCTGATTGGTCCTGTCACTTTCTAGCCAGGCCCAAACGGTGCAGATGGGAGCTTTGCAAGATGGATTCGCCAGTGAAAAACAAGGAACTGGCGTATCCATCTGCTTTGCAAAGTTAGACCAGGATGAAATTTTCAGATTTAGTAAACTGTTTACGAAATGTCAAATGGGACAGAGAAAAAACATTTTTGAGGGTTAAAAACACAAAAATGTTATCATTTCTGGCACATGTAATCAATTATCAATCAATCAGTTTTGTTTGTATAGTGCCAACTCATAACCAAAGTTATCTCAACATACTTTACAGAGAGGGTAGGATCTGGAATGTTCTCTCTGTTGTGGCCTGTTATAATTGACCAGTGTCTATAATAACTATAATAAAGACTATACCTTATCATAATAAAGACTAGTGTTAATCACTAAGATTATAATAAAGACCAGTGTTGATCATTAATATTTAAATAAATACTATATCCTACTATAATAAAGACTAATGTTAATCATTTATATTATAATAAAGACTCTACCCTATTATAATAGACCAGTGTTAAATACCATTAGCTCAGCACTGGCAGTATTTAGCCTCGTTACAGTGGTGACATAAACCTTAACTTTAGGGCAGGAATGTAAAGCAGACCAGACTCGTGTGGACAGCTCCCTGCCGAAGCTGTGCTAGGGTTGAAGAGGGCTAGCGGGAGGGCTAGGGTTGGAGAAAAGCAGGCGGAGGAGAGGGACAAGAGAAACAACAAAACACCAAATTAAAGGCAAGTTCATGACCATAAACGTATCTCCAATTTTGAAGGAAATTGATATGAATTTAGTGATGATGGCAATATGTGAAAAATGAGCAGGAACAGCTGTGATTGATAGAAAACAGAATAATGCTGTATTAGCATTAACAGCTAGGATGGAAATCTAGTTTTACAAACATTCTCAATGCTACTATCTATTTGTTTGGCTCCAGTGTGTTTACTAACCCTTTAAAACCTTTTTTGCCCACAATTAAATGGCCATAGGTCTTTGGTGATGAATTCACCTATACTCCTTGCGATCTGTTGACCCCTCACACTGTCGTGGTGAAGCTGAACTGCCAAAGCTTCCTTAAGAGTCTTTTGACCTGGCTAGATTTTGCTCCTTGTTGGGATGGTGATTTATCAAGGGGCTTCTCATGTAACACGTATTCCCCATGAAGTGTGTCACTGCGGTCCGGCAGTGTCTAGATGCTGTCTTTTGTTTGTTCGTCACTTTTTCTCCTTTCTCATTTCTTGACACCGGGAAGCCAAAATGTTTCCACACATCAGATTTAAAAGTTACTGGAGCTGCCGCAATCTTTAAAACTTTGTCACTCATCTCTCCCTCGCTACTTCATGCATCAACCATTTTCGCGCTGTAGAATCAAGCAAGCGAGTGGAGCACAAAGCATGGTGCGCAAGGGCCTATGGGAATTGTAGTTTACATGTCAGTTCTGCTCCACTTAAAAAAACTACACTTTCTGCCCTGAAGACATACCGTATGAAACCGTCACATGTACGGGATGGGATTTAGACAGATCTGTTACCACGGTATTACCAGTACTTTCACACCCCTAATGTTAAAAGATGAAGCAATGATCTCTGTTATACAAAAATAGCAAAAATAATGGTATGAGACACAGATGTTTAAAATATAAAACCAATGTCACACAAATGCATCCTAACATATTGCTGGCATTGGGCCAAAACGTTGCATTTCAATTTTTCCTTTTATTAATTTTAATTCATAAATCAGTGCTATTGTTCAGCCTTAAAATCTGTCGGTGGGTTTTGACTCAATTTTAAAGCATTAAAAAGTGCTGACTATAACCATTCAGCGTTAAATTAATTTAAAAATTCCGTTTTCAATGTAGGAAAATATGAAATAAAAAAATGAGAGTAGCACAAAAGAGAATCAAATTAGAGTAATAATACCTAAATCCTAAAGTGTATGGTAAAATATGAGGTGATTATGGATGAAATTCCAGGAAACTGTGACTAAAAGGATTAAACAGAGGTAGAATGAGTTAAGTAGCTTAAATTGTTAAGACCTCAAAACAGGTTTATTTTTGCATAGTCACATTTCCTGAAACATCAGCTTGTGCTTGTTTAGAGAACTTTCTAGCACGCACTCACTGGATCTCCGCTTGATGACTTACTGCATTTTAAAGTTTAAGCTGTACTTTCCTCACACCATGAACAAGATGGTGTAAATATACGTCAGATAATTAGTAGTGTTGAAAATAATACTTTCCACAATGCATCGAGATCCTGCATTGATGCAGAGGCAGCTCATAATCAATGCAGACGGCCACTGCTTGTGTTTTTTCTCCCTTGCAGCCGGACCTCCTGTAAATACTCAAATACCGACCTGTTTCCCTTTAAACAAGAATTCTTCCAATACATAGACTGTTTTCAATGGAACAGCTTTTTTCGTCTTTGCAGTGGTAGAAGTCACACGTGACTCTCCTCAACCAATAAACTCCTGTGTTATGACTTGGCTGGAGCGTCACCTCAGAAAAACTCTCCACTCTCTGCAGGCCAGGCCTGAACTTAGAAGAGCGTGGAGACATGGAGCAAGTCTGGGAGACTTATAAAACAGTTTACATGAAGGATGTGGATAAACACGACGGAGGAGACGAATGACAATAAGAAAAATAAATGAACCAAGAGCCCAATATGATTGGTTCAACATCCCAAAACAGTGAAACAACATGCCAGCATTATCTTCTTAAAGCTACATCACTTAGAGTCAATTAAAAAAAATCCTGTTAATGAGTGAATTAGATAGTGACAGGAGGCAACCGGTCTGTTCTGGTCCCAAACAAATGGCCCTAACATCATAACTAACCATGATAAGTTAATGAAACTCTCATGTTATAAAAGTGTATAGAAATGCTAAATGTCAAAGGTTTTGTTTGTGCAGGATTTTTTTACTGACATTACAGCATGAAAACTGGAGTAACCATATTTGGACATACGCCTGTTAAGGGGTGTAAAATATTGTCTACATTAAGACATATGGCCAACTCTTCTAGCAACCACACTAAGGGTGTTTGCTTGACAAGTAACTTATTATAATGTAGGGTTAAAATTATCGATTTATGTAAAAATTTCAAGGTATAAATAGTAGCATAGGTGTGATTTTTTTTTCTTCAGTTTTATAACCTTAGAACAGTTTTATTGTATTTGTATGGTTAATATCAGATTTTATTTTTACTGTGTTATTTTTGGTGAAATCAATTCAGACATTCAATATTAATGTTTTTACATTCCTTTGTGGAGTTATAAAGAAACTTAAGTGTTATAAATAGTCAAATATATGGGATTTTAGTTAGTTTTACAACAGGATAACAGTTTTATTAAACTAAAATGGCATAAATCAGTTATTTTTTTATTGTGAGTCATCGCTGCTAAAATTCACCTCAATATTTGTGATAATTATAGGTATCCTGTTGGAATTACAAGATAAAACTGGTGGTGTTACCTTTACTTATACAGTATGTCTTGTAAAATGAATATTTTTGTTTGAATAACTTTTTAATATGCAAGTAAGTACTCATCAGACTATATGTATTAATTTTCCATTATTATTATTTTTTTTTTTAACCAAAAAGTGGCAGGGAACCATTTAAGGTCACCTCATTGACGTAGACTTTTACCAGCATAATGAATAAAATATGTGACAAAAGGAAAAAAGTCTTGGGATGTCCACCAATACATTTTTTTCCAATTGCTAAAACAAAATTTTGCAAACTAGGCTGGTTTTATCAAAATACTTAACACAATTCACAAAACTACACACCAAAACTGCAAAATACCTCATATATTCTGGAAAATGAAGCACTGCAACCAAAACTACATATAGCATTATCAAAATCAAACTTTTGCACCAAATTGCACACACTTCATTTATATTACCAGATTTTTGTCTAGCCAACTACACACTGTTGGGCATAATGAAAAGCACTCTCATCTCTAGTATGCTTGCCTTAATACTAAAATGGTTCAAATTGTAAATAATTCTTCAGATTGTTCAAATGCACAGAAATATTTGCAGATACACACATGCTGTTGAAACATTTATTTTTCTATTTTTCATCAAACAAGTCAGTGCAACATATGCACAGCAGATATATTTACATTGGAGTGAACAAAAATATGCTCACAAAAAAACAGTAAATTGAAAAAGAAGATTGCAGAAAAAATATATAGAAAAAAAAGAGGCAAGAAAAATAATTAGGCAGCATCTTGCCGCACAGCCGGGTCTGGCCACAACGCCTCGTCCACATCACAGGCAATATCTTGCCCTTGCCAGACATCGAGGGAAGACGCGACTTGAGTGCCTTATCCATCCCTGAATTGCACCCACATCAATTTCATCACATGCCTCTTCCATAGCCTGCACAAGCCAACTAAGGTTGCTCTGATTTCATTTGAAAGTTGTCTTCTTTGGCCATGAACTCCATGAACTCTGCTCTCTGTGTGTCAGTATAAATAACTGTGCTATGCCTGTCATTTCAGTATGTTAGCAATTGGAAAAAACTGTAACATTCTAGTGCATAAATGTTAAATTTCAACATATTGCAGTGAATGCCCCATAAAGGGTTAAACACAAAGAGGCCTACTTATAAATATGATGTTCCATTTGACCATTTTTGCTTTGCTACCTGGCTTAGTATTATACACTGCACCTTTAAAACAGAATTTTATGCCTGAGTGAAACATTACATCACGTTTATCTTGAAGTGGAGTCATCAAGGTTGGTCGATTCAGAAATAACCTGAGAGAAAAACAGACTTTGTAAACTGTGTGATCAAGCTGAAGCCGAAAGTGAGTCTCATTTTCTTGTGCAAGGTACAAAATATGTTGATCAAAGAAAAGTTATTGCTCCATGAAATGGCTCGTCAAAATCCTGAAACACAGCAGTGGTGTGAGGACGAAGAAAACAAGAATGGTTGTTTAAATTTGGCCAATTATGTCTCAAAAAGCCTGGAAAAGAAGACAAGGTGGTCTGTTTAATTAGTCTTCTACCATCTTCTTATGCACTCTCATCCTGGATAGGTTCATTCTTAGGGTCATGTAATCCCATGGACTGGGCATACGATTGTGCGTATGACACAATGATGAATAAAAAATATCTAAACTGCATGAACAAACAGTCTAAAGAGGCAAATTACATACAGTGCAATGAGCATTACACATAAATACATTGTCCTTTGTAAATTAATCTGGCTATTAGATAGGGCTTTTCTGTGTGTAATCTTTGCTTTCAAAGGAATAAAACAAATCTGTTTTTTATCCAGTTTGATTGTGCAAACTGGTGTAAATCAGGCTAGAGAGCTTGATGTCTACTGAAACATTTTTTGGATTCTGTTCTTCACCTTAAATGTCAGAGGTTTGAATTTAACAGATCCCCAGCATGCTTTCCATGAGCTCTTTGGCCACCTTTTAATTCGTCCTTCTTTGACTTCCCTCCGCCGTCCAAACACATTACCCTCCTTGTGTGCCAATTATCCCCTAAGAGGCTGCATGCCTCGCTCTTAAACAATAGGAGCAATCAGGTGCCCTCTTTCTGTGTGCCCCCTTTACTCCGCTCTCTCATCCAGCAGAGAGCGAAGAAGATTTTTTTTCCAAACAACAGGAAAATGGCAGAGGGAGGGAAAAGCAAAAGAGGAAAGAGATTTTTAAAGAGGAGGAGGAGGGTGCTGACTGGTTGGGTCAGGCTGGTTCAAAGAGTCTATAGGAACAATAAAAGCGTGCATACAGATGTTTTTAGTCTTTTTCAGGCAAATTCACAGCTGCCCTGCCACCCTTGATACTGATCCTCTTAAGACAGTTTACCTCAATGATTCAACAACAACGAAGGTAAAGCGAGGGGAAACACTGCATTTACCCTCTCAGGTGCATTCACACATGCATCTGTAGGACAAAATTTCACTCTCCTTTATTTTTTTAGTTTTTGCAATAGCTTCTGCTCAAAAAAGATGTTATATTTGTGACATTTTAAATAGTAACTGGATTTTCATTTACATAATAACACAAAAAAATACTTTATACAAAATTACCAAACAAAAAGGTGCAAATGCTTTATTCTATGAGTATTTTTAACACATTTTCTGATGTATCTTTTTTTAATTAATTCAAGGTTTTTTTTACTCCAGCAGTTTTCCGGGTCTTTCAATTTAACGCCTATTTCCCCTCTCATTCATGTCTGCCATCATGAGTCGTCAGTGGCCTCGTCCCTGGGGAGGGAAATCCCAGCTGTCACTAAATAACTTTTCAGATCCCACCAATAAAGCTAATATCCACGGACACACGAGGCCGCAGAGTCCATTTAACAGCTGCTTAACGCACGGGCACACAAGGGACACACAAACACCGCACACATGTGTGCGTTTGCACAATCATACAAATTGTTGTGGATTACTCTAAACGGGCTAATGATCTCCTCAATGGGACGACTGGGACTCTTCTGAGATCGTCTTCAGCCTGAGGCCCCACAGGGACCCGGAGAGAGGCTCAGGGGTAATTACAATGCAAATCCTGTGTGTGTGTGTGTGTGTCTGTCTGTCTGCCTGCCCTCCTGCATGTGCGTGCCCAAGATTAGGCTAATCTACAATCTGCAATCAAGCAGCTTTGAATTTTGTTGGGTGTGAAAAAAGGCTATCGAGTCACATTTACATGAATTGAACCCCGTTATGAACTTAGATGTAACATTCTGTACTGACATATCACTGCATCAGAATCAGCTTTAATGGCCAAGTATGCTTACCCAAAAGGGAATAGGATTCTGGTTAACTTTACTCTCACTGTATAAGAATTGAACATTAAATATGAAAAAAATAAAACTAAGAAAAATAAGAATTAAGATTTAAATATGCACTAGCTATTGCTGGGTATTTTAACCAGTAAGTACAAGTCTATTTGCATTGATGGTAATGTTACCAGGTGTGCAAACGGTGCAAGAATGCTGAATAAACACAAAGGAATAAAAATATGCAATAACATGGCAGAGTTATATGAGGTAGATAAAATAATTTAACATAGTTTATATTAGTGAAAATGTGCATGTGAGATGAGACATTTTACCCCAGTCAGATTTTTTGTTTTTTTTACAATATTTAAGGAAAGTGGTTGACAACGTAATATTCTATATATACTGCAGGGCTGTCAGCATTAATTGCGGTTAATTAACCCTCTGAGACTGACGTTGCCGTATATGACAAAGAGAGACACAGGTTATAAAAGTTAAATAACTTTTGAATTATAAATCATTGCCACTTATTTTTTATCCTCTCAAAGCCAGCTGTTGTGCCATTTTAACGACGCTATCCATGCCTTCATAGTCCTTACAGATGCTTCTCTAGCAAGCCTGTAACTTGGGTGACTTTTCTGGTAATTTAAAGATTAAATCCACACCAGTTAATTCAACACTGAGCGTCTTTTGTCACATTTTTAATCCATTTATCCTTCATTTCTACTGCACGAAGCTGATGTTTTCCATTATTTTATATGCCAGAGCTTTGTGACAACTATGTGGGCAACCAATGGCAGGCTGATTCATGGTCACATCATGCTTTGTCAAACTGTCCAATTCTAACCACACAGATCCAGGTGGAGATGACCTGATAGCTCATAACAGAGAGAAAGAGAGACAGAGAGCCTGTGATGTGTCCCTCAGAGCTAATACAAAGAAGCACAATGACTTTTATTTGTAAACATGTGAATATTCTCAAGATTTTTTTATTTATTTTTTTTGTCACAGAATGATGATTTTTTTGCTTTTTGGTCCCCAAATGATGGGAGAACAAGTCTGTGCAAAAAAGTCTTGGTCATTATTGTTAACTGTGTCACATTAAAATATTGAGTCGTAATTTCTGTTTAGTTTTATCTTTTGTTTTTATAGTCCCACAACTTTTTAAAAATTCAAGGCACCTTACTGCAGCACACATATTCTTAAAGCCTAGGTTGTCCTGAACAAAAGGATGTTCAAAACTTGACTGTGCCACAGGGTTGATGTTTTACGAGCTTTTTAAGACAAAAGGTCCAGGAGAGACAAAATGGTAAAAAAAAAAAAAAAAAAAAAAAAAAAAAAAAAAAATAAAGCATAGGAGTTTACAGGTTAAGGTCCATTATTTGTCTATTAAATCTTTAGGGCTTGGACAACAAACAGTGTATGTCTCTTTTTGTTGACACCTTCAAAGCCTTTGACACTGTGGATTACAGTGTTTTATTGACTGTCTTAAACCTACTGGGTTTTTGGAACATGCTGTCGATTGGTTTGCTATCTGACTAACAGATCTGAGGCTGTTCCAGTAGAGGGTGTTACCTCTAAGGTACTTAGAAGGTACTTGTTTGCTATATATATATTTATATAAACTGGCTTGGGCAGAATATTCCCAATTCCTCATTTCATTTTTATGCTGATGATGCATGCTTTTAATCGAGTTCATGATCAGCTGAGTCAGCTCCAGCTTTTACTAAATGCAGATAACTAAACTCATGTTCTTTACATCCTCAAGAACAGCCAAAAGAACATTATCTGGAAAAAAACTGTTACAAAGAACAGCCAAGAAATCAAGTTATCCTCCTATATAGGGTTTTTGCTGGATGAAAACATGTCTTTAAGGAGCACATTCAGTATGTTGCAAAAAAGCTGAAGGTTTTACTTGTTTTTTGACTACAGAAACAAGTCCTGTTTCTCGTTCATGGTCGAAAAGAGTCTACCTTTTTACCTGTTCTTGACTATGGTGATGCACATGAATACTTCTGCTCAGTCTTCATATGTTGGACAGTGTGTATCATGGAGCTCTGAGATTTATCACTAACTGTGGATTTTTTACTCACCACTGTACTTTATATTCTAAAGTCAACTGGACTTCTTTAAGTACACGCCGTCTTGGACATTGGTACGTCTTCATTTATAAAGCCATTCTAGGCAAAATTCCAGAGTACCTTTCCTCTCTTTGGATCTTGAAGCATGGATTGCATTTGCTTGACTTTTTGCAGTTTGTTGTTCCTGAAGTCCGAACTGAGCTGGGAAAGAAGGCTTTTACATTTTCTGCTTCTTTTGCTCTGAACAATCTGCAGACAGAGTTTAAACTGCAGAACCTGGCGACTCTGGATATTTTTAAATCCTTAGTGAAAACTCATGAAACCAAACTATCTGTATGCCACTGTTTAAGATGACACACTATATTGTCAAAAGTATTTGCTCACCTGCCTTGACTTGCATATGAACTTAAGTGACATCCCATTCTTAATCCATAGGGTTTAATATGACGTCGGTCCACCCTTTGCAGCTACAACAGCTCAACTTTTCTGGGAAGGCTTTCCACAAGGTTTAGGAGTGTGTTTAAGGGAATTTTTGACTGTTCATCCAGAAGTGTCTTTGTGAGGTCACACACTGATGTGTGAAGGTGTTCTGTCAGGTTGAGGACTCTGTGCAGGCCAGTCAAGTTCATCCACACCAAACTCTCTCATCCATGTCTTTATGGACCTTGCTTTGTGCACTGGTGCACAGTCATGTTGGAACAGGAAGAGCCCATTCCCAAACTGTTCCCTCAAAGTTGGGAGCATGGAATTGTCCAAAATCTCTTGATATGCTGAAACATTCAGAGTTCCTTTCACTGGAACTAAGGGGCCAAGCCCATACCCTGAAAAACAACCCCACACCATAATCCCCCCTCCACCAAACTTTACACTTGGCACAATGCAGTCAGACAAGTACCGTTCTACTGGCAGCCGCCAAACCCAGACTCGTCCATCAGATTGCCAGATGGAGAAGTGCGATTTGTCACTCCAGAGATTGTGTCGCCACTGCTCTAGAGTCCAGTGGCGGCATGCTTTACACCACTTTACTCCAATGCTTTGCATTGCACTTGGTGATGTATGGCTTGGATGCAGCTGCTCGGCCATGGAACCCCATTCCATGAAGCTCTCTACGCACTGTTCTTGAGATAATCTGAAGGCCACATGAGGATGGAAGTCTGTACAGATTGACTCTGCAGAAAGCTGGCGATCTCTGCACACTATGCGTCTCACCATCCACTGACCTTGCTCCATTTTACGTGGCCTACCACTTCGTGGCTGAGTTGCTGTTGTTCCCAATCGCTTCCACTTTGTTATAATACCACTGACACTTGACTGTGGAATATTTGGGAGTGGGGAAATTTCACGACTGGACTTGTTGCACAGGTGGCATCCTATCACAGTACCATGCTGGAATTCACTGAACTCCTGAGAGCGACCCATTCTTTCACAAATGTTTGTAGAAACAGTCTATATGTCTAGGTGCTTGATTTTACACACAATATAGTGTATATTTATTATTACTGTACCCATTGTTTATTGTGAACTGTGCGAGTTTAAGTGTGTTTGATAATTGAAACTGTATTTCTGCCATTCTTGGCAGGGTCTCCCTGGAAAAAAGATCTTTGATCTCAATGAGACTAACCTGGTTAAATAAAGGTTAAATAAATAAATACAGAGAGTCTTAGATTGATCACAAGCAAATTGATATTCCGAAATTATTTGTGATTAAACACAGAGATTCTTAGATTATTTGTGATTAAATCTAAATATTATTTGATTATTTGTGGTTAAATATAGATATTCCTAGATTATTTGTGATTAAATACAGAGATTCTTAAATTATTTGTGATTAAATATAGATATTCCTAGATCATTTATGATTAAATACAGAGATTCTTAGATTATTTGTGATTAAATCGAAATATTATTCGATTATTTGTGATTAAATACAGAGATTCTTAACTTATTTGTGATTAAATATAGATATTCCTTGATTATTTATGATTAAATAAAGAGTCTCTTAACTTATTTGTGATTAAATACAGAGATTCTTAAATTATCTGTGATTAAATATAGATATTCCTAGATCATTTAAGATTAAATAGAGTCTTAGATTATTTGTGATTAAATCTAAATATTATTTGATTATTTGTGATTAAATACAGATTCTTAGATTATTTGTGATTAAATAAAGATATTCTTAGATTTTTTTATTATTAAATACAGAGATTCTTAGATTTTTTGTGATTGAATACAGATTCTAAGATTCTTTTGTATTAAATACAGAGACTGTTAGATCATCTGTGATTAAATATGGAGATTCTTAGATTTTATTTATTTGTTTTTTTTTTTACTTTTACAGCCCTAATAAAAACATAACATCTCTTGAAGAAAGGTAAGATCTCTAAAAAATGCTGCAGTATTCATACAACTGTTGGCCTTATTCTAGTTAAATTTTAGTAAATACATAGATATACATCTGCTGTTGTCCATATGCATGACAATTAGGGAGATTAATCATGATTATTTGAAGAAACTGTTTGAATAATTTCTAAATTTTATTGTTTTTCAACCCTGATTTATTGTTTAGACATTGACATTTCATGCACTTTTAAGGCCTTTAAAGAGCGTAGAAACCATATCCTGCTCTTTTACATCAATTTTTGCCACTCTTTTGAGTGGTATGCCTATTTTACAGTGTTTTCATTCTCAATAAATACCCATAAAATAACATTTCTGTGTACATGCTTTGTTTCTTTATTTTATTTCTTTCTTCTCATCCAAGATCAGGTGTACCTGCTTTCCCATTCAAAGGAAAAAAACAGCATTTTAACCACACCTGCTCTGCACATTTGAACTGGTATCAAACCTTAAAAATGCTGAGATGCAGATGACAGGAAAATAGAAGGACAAGAAATGGAGGGGAGGCTAATTGAGAGGAAGAGAGGAATGGGGTAAATGGATGTGTGATTGATGTGAGCTGGCTGCAGGAAGAGAGAGGGAAGGAGGGAGGGGGGTAGAAAATGAGGTGGCAGGCACAAATTGGTCCTCCTTTTTTGTCATTCTGCCTTTGTTTCGCCTCATAACCCCTCATCATCATCATTATTACCCCCCCCCCCCCCCTTCCTGCCCCTTTTTCTGTGACGCTCTCCTTCCCAATCAGATGGCAACATGACATTATGGCTCATTATACCTGAGCTGGATGATTGCTCTCTTAGCTGTAGCCATGCAGCCTCCTTAGGTACAACGTATTGCACAAAAACAAATACAACAGTGTTAAAATGCTCTGGAAATGTTTTTCTCCCACGTTTTTGTGCCTGTTTATTAGAAATATGTCATTTCTTTGGTTCAGACAGGTTTGTAGGAGACGTTATGTAACCTGGCGATAGAGGCTTGTAACACCTAAAGATAGCACTGATGAAGGAGATGGAAAGGGGGTGGAAAAGGAAAAATTGGAGGTAAAGTAAAGGAGAGTGACAATGCCAGAGAAAGGTAGAAACAGAGCCGTGGACGCTCAAGCAGCAGAAAAACATTGTGGTCATCTGCAGTGCGATGAGTCACCTGTAGGCAACACACACACGAATACCCACAAACCCAAAAGAGACAGGCTTTGCAATCACAGCTCACAGCTGTGTGGCTACAGTAACATATTGTCTCATAAAACTGCATTCGCTGAACGTGTTGCACTGTCACATCAGAAACAAAATCTTCTGCTTACGCTCCAGTGACTATGATTCATCGATATTCTTTGAAATGATGAAGAAATGACTAGACGGTTCAATGTGAGTTAAGTGAAATGTTACTGAAAGACAAATTAGTCCTCAGAGGCTTTGCTGCCACCTCCATGTTGCTGCTCTTGTAATCAGTTGAAATTATATTTGTGCATTTAATCAGCAATCTGTATTCTTTGTACATGTTCCCTCCTTTCACTCCTCTCACTATGTTGGGTTAGGCCTCAGATGAATGGTCAAATGTGCTCTGATCAACAAAACATGTCATTCACACGCCTATATAAACACATTTTCACCATTTTCCTACTTTTTGCTCTTGAAATATTTATTTCTTGTTAAGTTTGAGTGTTATTTGTGCAGAAATGTGTTAGAAAACAGCAGGAATCAATGCTGGTTTAAATCAGGCACCACAGAGGCAACGGTCCTCGCTGCCTTTATGTCTTTCCCCACTCTTTTTCCTTTCACTCTCTAATCTCCTATCAATACTGGAAAAAAATGACCCAAAATTATCTTTAAAAAAAAAAAACGGAGAAATATCCCACAGCACAAGTCATAATATCATCAAATGTCTCCTGTGACCTTAAAATTTGAGATTTAATGTTAAACAGGACTATCCATAGAAATGGTTGGGTTCCTGAAAGGCTCTTCAAATGGGCCCTCTTTAGGAGTGATTTCATTATAATAACAGATTCATGTTGGATCAATAATATTAGCACTAGCCCCCAAGCTAACATTCGCCTCTTGGTCCTGGTTTCGATCAGCTTTTATCGCTGATTGAAAAAAAGTTTGTGGCATGTCCTAGTAGGGATATACCAGTGCTTTCCAAAGCGGGGATCCAGACTCAAATTGGGGTCACCAGGGGGCTCAGGTGGATAGAGAGGGGTGCAAGAAATTTGGAGGGGAGACCAAGAGGAAAGGAGCAAAACAAATAAACTTTGAGCATTATTTTTTTAACTAAAATTTGACTGTATGTGCTTCTATTATAAAGTACCACATATGTGAATAAAAATGAGATATATATTAATAAGTTAGATTATTGGTATTTGCCGTCATAATGTACCAGGATTGGAAATTAACTTGCCACTATGGCAGGTGGATTAAAAGATCTACCAGATTTAGTTTAACAAGCAGCATCATGAGATGACACATTGTTTAATAATCAAAGCCTATAGTTCAAGTTAAAGGCTATTCAATGAAGAAGTTTCATCATTTTCAAAAAAATCGGAAACAGAAAAAATTAAAAAAGGTTGGTTTGATTTTTACTTTCAATTTTTTGGTTTCCAATTAAATGTGAACTGCCTGAAAGAGCCAAGGGCAGTTAAGTTCCCTGTTTTCTTCCCCATGTTTTAACAGTAATTAGGAGACAGCTTATTTCTTGATTTTTAATTTCTGATGTCAAATTATAAATCTGTTGGCCATAAAATACACTGACCAATCGAGCTTGGGCAAAGTGATGTTAGAAAATAATTTTCCTTTCCTCTCCTTTAAGGGGGCAAAAAATGGGGACAGGCCACAATGGTTACTCTGGTGCAAACTGCCTCAGAAAAAACAGAGAAAACAGTGCTATGAAATTATTTTAAAATAAGACTTTAGAGATGGAAATGTAATATTGGAAACAAAGGATTTTTTTTGGGGGGGGGGTGTATACATTATTTTTTAATACCATACAATATATATTGTTTGATATTATTACAATATCTGACATTTTTAAGTTCAATGGGAAAGTGTTAAATTTGATAGCTATTTATGATTTTTGTTGTATTCTTAGTCTTAAGAATAAAATGTTCTTTAGTTTTAATCACATTTTAGTGATATCTACCCTTTGTAGTTAGTGTAGTTTTAGTCGACAAAAGCTAAAAACACCTCAGTCCAGTTTTAGTCCATAAAAAGTGATTACACCTTATTCAAAACTTTTATGCTTTTTTCCTGAATCTGGTGCCAAATCATACTTGTGTTGTATGTACCCTGCCAAACCGAGGATCCCTGCTCTCTACATTTGAGAGACAGATGAATTTCAGATATGTTGCGCCTTGATGGTTTTATCCACAGTGGAGGAATATCATGGTGTTGAATGTGTTTATTGTGGTCTTGTTTTAGTCTTCTTGAATAAACCTTTGCTATCAGAATTTTGTTTTATTTTAGCTAGTCTTAGTCTCATCTTTATCAAGATAGGTAGTAGACACCTTAGAAAACAAACACTCATCCACTTTAGTAGAAGATTTTAAAGCATTGTGTTTTATCTGGTGTTAGCCGAAAAGAGTGCCTCCTAAACTTTGAGAAAACAGCTGTGTTTTTGCAGTTCTTCAGCCTGAGAATTTGCACCCCTCTACTACAAAACTGCTTATGAGCACACATACACCACACATTCATACACCGCGCATACATTGTAGCACATACATTCACCGTACACACATACACCGCACGTTCATACACCATACATTCATGGAACATACATTCACGGCACATTCATACAGCGCACATTCACCGCAGCACATAAATTCAAAGCACATTCATTCACTGCAGATGCATACACTGCACATTCATACACCGCACACACATGCAACACACATTCATACACCGCACATACATTCACGGCACATTCATACACATTACATACATTCACGTCACGTTCATACACTGCACATGCATACACCGCACATACATTCACTGCACATACAAAGTATCTGGGCCTGATATCAGTGAAGCGCTGCCATGTATGAATGACAATAGAAGGAGCAGACGCAGAACTTTAATTTGTAGGAATAGATGGTTAAGAAAACTTATTTAGTATGTAATTAACAAGTAAACAAGATATTTATACTATTGGTCATATATTCCAGGAAACTTAATGTAAATGAAATAACATAATCAGCATGTTGACAACGTTTGAGAGCTCCCACTTAACATCTCATTTGAGGCTTTCAGGAAGACTAGTGCCCTTTTCAGGGAAAGCTCCTGAGCTCGCCTTCTCTACTCTGTAATTCAAACTAGGCTTACAGTACGGATGAAAGGTGCCAGGTAACGTTGGGTACAACGTAATGCGCACACCCCCTTGCTCTGTTTATACCTGACAACGCCGTGTTGAATGGAGAAGAGTTGCCAACCGCCAAAAAACACCGAAGAAGAAGAAGAAGAAGAATGGAGAAGAGAGAGAGAAACGGTAAGTGAGAGGGCTGCTTCCGCGAGTAAAAGACCAGCTAGCTCACCCCAAACACCTACACAAACTCTGCAAAAACATAAAAAAACTAAGATAGTTTTATTTGCTGAAGTCCGTCAAGCTAAAAGAGAGTGTGGCCGACGCTGGGGGAAATCGAGGATAAATACCGGTGGAGCATTTGAGAAATGGAGGGAGCTTCGCTCGGCGCTCAGGTATAAATACCGACCCAGAGATGACCCTCTTTCTGTTGAAAAGGTAAGGCATCACTCCAGACCATGAAATACAATGTAGTGTTTTATGTTGTATAAACCATGTGCTACATCACGTTAGCTTGCTTACGAAGATGCTATCCAAACAACGAGAACGTCACGTTGCTCATTTAGTGTTTTCCGGATAATATTGCATCTTTTTCTTGCTTCCTGGCACTGGACTCAACTTACTAATTTTATTTTTTGATACTTAGTTCTTAAAATATCTTCAACACATAATGTCTATCTGATATCCGCGGTCGAGACACCATTATCAGAGCTAAGCAATGTTAGCCCTGTTGCTTCTGCTCTAAAACACATCCCATTCAATACACTTTACACATTACACACGTAAAAAGACAATAAAATTGGTCAACGCTGCACTAAGTGGCGAAGTTGTTAATTCATAGAAATGGTGGCAAAAATATCGTCCTTTTTTGATCGCCTCATATGAACCAGTATTTAATTTTGTGCCATGTCTGCACTAGAGGTTCAAATATACTTTGTTCATTTTCATTTTTAGTTTTCGGGACTTTAAAGTGTTACGTCACTTACCTCCTCTGTATACATGATGCCGGTAAATCACCTTGGTCTGCGTGTGTATCAGCTGATAAACCAGAGGCTCGTTCATGAGCAAGGAGCGTGCCGTTGTGGACGAGCAACAAAATGTTGCTGTAGTTCACCTAATGGCCTGCAGTGTGGCTACACTGATATTTTTCTAAATCTTGCATAGAGCCCCTTTAACTTCAGTGAGGCAGCATAAACTTCAAAATACAAGAAAAACAAGAAAACGGTCTGTTCCATTTAAAGAAGAGGGGGTTCACATTTTGAAACAGGAAACAATAAAATGATTGGTTTTACTTTTTGAATCTGTAATGGTATATATTATTCTTTGAAATAAAAAGTGGTTATTGTCATTCAAATATAGAATGGAGGATATTCTGCTCCATGGGAACCAGAAAGTGTTTTCTATTCCCCCCTTATAGGCGGCCTTAAAGTGGGGCTGAAATATGTGCTCAGCAAACATGAAACCTTTGAAAGAGTCCATTTTTTCCTATTTGTTTATAAGAATTTATTTTAGATCAAATCTTAATATTTTTGCTTGAGCATTGCATACAAATTTAACATTTTTAATGGGTGCCTGGGTTTATTTACCAAGTGTGCTTGGTTAAAAATCAAATTTTTATTGGTCAAGTATGTTGTAATAAATAGAATAGTAAGTATTGTAGTGTTTTTGATTGCTGTCCTTTCAAAGGAGATTCATTGGAAATATTAAAACTGAGAACAGGGTTTTATTAAGAGTATCAAATTAAGCAGTCAATTAAATACAAAATCAGTGAGGTAGAGAGGTGGAATGGTAAAAGCTGTAAAAAAAATATATATATGGGTAGACTATAAAATCATAAGCACTTTTAATGCAAGTATCTTTGAAACAGACCATAAAAATGATAAGAATGGATTAAAAAACATCAAGTCTGTATGGTTCCACTGAATAGAAATGTTCCAATTAACGTGCACAGCATGCATTTTATTGCTATAATTTCTATATTGTTCAGTTACACAGAATTAGTTTGTCTAAATTATTTTTTAAATGAGTATGTACTAGTTTACAAAGACACAAACATGCAGACCATGCCTTTGAGGGATCACCTGCCTTTGTTTCCTTTATTGAAGTGTTTCTCACTGGGTTTAATCCTGAATGTGCTGATGTCTCAATAACAAATGTCTGCTTCAGCTCCTGACAGTTTTGTTTCTCCAGTGACAAAGGACTTTGTAGCAGCACTCCATGTTAAACTGACTCATTATTCACCATCTGCCAGACGCTGCAAGGTTACTGTAAAACAAAAACAAAGGGGAACATACAACCAGGACAGCTTTCAATAGTAACATGAGTTCATTTCCAAAGTGTCAGCCCGATGCCTGTGGTAACTTTAGGTTTTTATTTTTACTTTAATGAGAATGAGCCGTTCAGCAGTGTGGATTTATGTAGAGACAAACATTAAATTTCTATCCTTGTATATTTCCACTCCAAAGATAAAAAAAAGACAGAAAAAAGGAGCAGATCTTGTCATCATTCATTCTAATTCACTCTGCGTTTAACTCACACTCTCCAATCCCCCTCCAGCCAGCCGGCTTCATCTCTTTTCATCACCAACACGCATCATCTCCTCGCTCCGCCCAACCATCTCACTCCCCTCCCTCACTTCCTCCATTCACTCCCTTATCCCCTGAACAAGAATGAGTTCAATTCAGCTTTTTCAACAAACAGTAGAAACGGTGTGTTTTTACTCTAGGATCCATAACAGCAGTAAGAACCTAAAAAAATCTCCCTGCTCGTCCATGTCTCTCCTGATGTGCGTGAATGAGTGCAGCCTGTGCAGACAAATGAGCTGCTCTTTTATTCATGGACACGTGCATTTTTTAAAGCTTTTCGTTTTGAAAGAACATTTTTAGTTAAGTGGTTTATGCAACTTTCAGGAGCCTGGAAACATTCAGGTGTGAAAGACCACCGAGCAGCTATTAGCTTTTTTCCCCGTGTTACCATAGCAACACTGTCATTGAAGACATTTTGATTTGTAATTTTCACAACCACTTACTGAGTTGGAAACTTTACATTGTGGAAAAGCAATGAAAGGCGAGTGGAAAGTGAGTTCAGGTCTCTTTGTCATTGGTTTTGTTTTATGCCCGCTTTGGTTTTGACCTTTAACTGCAGAGTCAGACTACAAATTTGAACAAACTCTGTTCAAACACAACATGACACACCACAAACATCCACACTGCACCAAATCCTGCTCCGACCTAAGAGCTATTCTGTAACTGCTGAAAAGATGCTTCTCTCTATTTCCATTACATATACACGATATGGACAAAAGTATTTGGTCACACCGGTAAATTATTTAATTCAGGTGTTTCAATCAGACCTACTGCCACAGGTGTAAAAATCAAGCACCTAGTCATGCAGTCTCCTTTTGAAAACATTTGTGATACAAAAAAAACTCTGTGACTTTAAGTGTGGTACTCTGATGGATGCCACCTTTGCAGTAAGACAGTTTGTGAATTGTCGTGGATATTCCACAGTCAGAAATATGAAATATGGCTAAAGAAAATGCAAATGTATGCATGTTTTCGTCCAGTGCTGTTTTGTGAGTACAACAGTCAAGGACTTGAGCAGTGTGGAGCTTTACTCATGAAATGAAGAAAGTTTCAGCAGACGAGAGCTAAATGCTGCTTTGCATTATAGCCTATAACTACAGTTCTGGAGAAGAGAAAAAGGGGGGGGGGTTCATTCATAGAAATAGGGAGTTGTGAAAAACTTTCTCAACCTATGTGCTCTTGAAAGAGTCCTGGGAGCAGCCTGGTTAATCCAGACTTCATCATGTATCTGCTAAATGCGTGACAACTGCAGAAAGCAAGATGAACTGGCTAGAGACCACCACTTTTAGACATGGGGATGGAAAGATGTAAACATGTTGAAAATAACATTGGATTACACTATCTGTTAGGTTTTGGGTAAGGGTATTTCCAGTTAAAAGGTGTTAGTGTGATAGCAGATCATCCCTCTAAATCATTAAATTTATTAATAATGATGTTGTATATGATGGAGATTCATGGGAGAACAGCCTTTGCAGGGCATGGCATTTGATAAAATTGTCTTAATCATCTTTGATTGTTGCTTCTAAGACAGTTGACATGCTGCGATGAAGACCACTAGGCTGAATCAGATTGCTGTCGGATGAGGTCAAGACTTTTGTGCTCAGCATTTTAACCAAAAAAGCTCCTTTGTTTTGACCCGATTCCCAGAAGAAGATATCATGTTGTTATTTTTGGCCACTTGTCAGCGCATGAACGGACTGATCTAAAGAGCTGAGGGACTCTCAAAGCGTCACAAGCTGCTGGTGTGAGCTTGTGACGTGCCGCAGGTGAGGCAAGGTGCCGCTCTGACCCTTGTGTCAGATCATCAGTTTGACACTTCCACGGAGGGGGAGCTGGGTGGGAAAAAAGCTCCCGAGGGTGAAACTGAAAGTGAGAGAAACAGGTTGCTTTCTTTCCAAGGTCAACCATTTGCCAGAGTCAATGAGCCTCTCCGGTGTATGAGTCAACCACAAAGCACAGCATCACTTCCAAGCATGAACGTGTCACATAGCCCTCCGACTCAATGGCACCCAGTCATACATAATAATCCTATGAGATTAATGGACGGCTTTTCACTGAGTCACACAAGACGTCCTCATAAACCTGTTTACTTTTATCCCTTGGAAGTTTTTTTCTCCTTGTCTTTGTGTGTCTAAGCACCCCTAGAGACACCCTTTGGTGCTGTCTGTTTGTGTTTACCCCCGCAGACAAACCCAGCAGCTTCATCGAGGGTGCTATGGAAAGGACAGTGTGTCACAAGAGGCTGAGCAGCACGCTGCCGCATTGTTTTAGAGGCTGGATGAGTCACTGGAAGACGAATCAGGGTTGGTGGTATTTAAGAAGGCTGGTCCGTTGCATCAGGACAGCGCTGTTAAATCAACAGTGGGATTATAATGTGTTCCCATGATGCCTGTTGTAGCAGCTCAGACAAGAAATTCATTAATCCGTAATGTAACCTAATTACCTCAGAGACTCGTCAGTAACATGTCATGGTTCTAATTTGTTCCTGAAGGTTAAAAAAAAAAAAACCCGTCATCACCTTCTTCTCAAGCCAATGCTCCTCAAAAAGTCCTCAACTTTATTTATAGCAGTAAGTGAACAAAGCAGCATCGCAATGCTTATTACGAGTAATATCTATATGACTCACCAAAGACATTCAAAAGCTCATTCATCATCAAGAGAGCAGACATCAAATTTTCATCTACTTTAGTCACGGCTGAACTACTTTTGTGTTTTTTTTTTTTCTCTGAGATGAATCCACATGTTATTTATTACTTTGCCAGAGTCTGAAATTGAAATGAAGAGCTCTTGTGCAGAAAATCTGGTCAACACCATCCACCAGCTCATTCAGGTTTACCACATCTCTGACTAAAGTAGGGTTCAGCTTTGTCTGCTCACATACAATGACGGCGTGTACAAGTGCGTTCATTTTCATTCTGACTTTCATCACACGTCTCTTACATTCATCCTGTATGTCAAGTGTATGCAGGTGACACAACTCCACCACGCTCCCCTTTTCTCTCCATTCCCACTCGTCTCTCTTTGTCTCGCTCACCCCCTTTGACCACCCTCACACACACTGCCAACGTGAGATAGCCACGTCTGTGTGTCCAGCGCGGTTGTGTCACGAGTGATAATAAGTGACGTCGTCCGTCACGTGCTGGTGGATTTTAGGGTTCCACTAGAAGCTACTTATTATTGTTATCATCTTTAGGCATCGTCATTATCAGCTGGAGCAGACACGACAAGTCCCTCTGCGTCATTGTTCCCTCCAAAACCCCCCTAAAGCTATCGCTGCCAAACGTAACTAACAAAGGAAGGAAGCAAACGCGTCAAAAATCACTCTGGCACTCTTTCAGCGTCCCTCCCCTCATCCATCCTCTCATCCATGCCCCCGCACTCTGTCCCTCTTCTTGCCTCTCTATCAAATGTTCGCTTCTTTGTCTCTCACTCTTTTTCTTGTTCAAGCTCACTCTATCTTTCTGCATGACACCCGCTGCCCTCGTACGCTCTCTCTCCAGCCGCCATTATCTAAACCACCCATCTCCTCATCTCTCCCTCCGTTTCTGCCTCTTTTAGGAAAATTCTCTCACACATACACATACAGTGGCACTGTGTGTGCAAATACTCGTACCCCTCCCAAAACCTTCTCCACCCGCCCCCCCCACCACCACCATCACTACCACCACCACCACCTTCTATGCTCTCTAACACCCCCTTCCCCCTAATCCTAATCACACCACCACAACCGTCATCAGCCCTTATCTCACTCCACCAAATCTGCTGTGACTCAAAACAATTTCCTCTCATTTGCGATTTTTACTGCCCGCCCCCCACCTCCTACACCTCTATCAACCACCCCCCACCATAAAAATCCTCTCCACCTCCTCAATATCCCACCGTGACCCATTAGGCGCGGACCCCACCCAGACGCACAAGCACAAACATGTATACAGATGCACTCACGTATACACACACTCTGATCGGCCGCCATTGAAAATGACGACGGCTCATCGTGTGTAAGCGGCGACTTGCCACTGTCATCCAGTGGAGCCCAAGAAGAACTGCAGTGTGACGTCACGGCGGACGCCGCTCCTGCTGGTTGGTGGAGCATATTTACGTGTGGTTGTGTGTGATCCTGTGCGAGCGGTTGTGATGGGGGGAGCTGGAGGAATACAATTTGGTGGGTGGGTGGACCCGGTGGGCCTTGCTGCATCACTGAACCAAGAAAATGAATGAGAGCCTACACTAGGTGTCACCCACTTTCCTCCCTCATCGGCCTCCACCAGTTTCTCTTTTTTCCTGTCCTGCTGCTTTAGTAGAGGCAGAGAAAACAGCCAAATTAGAGACAGAGGGGGATGCTCAGTGTGGCCAAAGTGAAAGATGTGTAAAAAAAAAAGTTGAGTTGGGTGCTCTTGGAATGCTCACTCAAAATAATGGTTTTTAACTGTTAAAGGTATTACAAGAACAAACTGACTCAATATTACCCAGTAAAACATATTTCAATCTTTATTCATTACAAATAAACAAAATCAACCTGATCTATACTAGTTTAGTTCAAATGGAACACATAAATGGGCAGATTGTTTTTTATAAAAGTTTATACATCTATGCTCTAGGCCAGTGGTTCTCCACCTTGGGTTCAGGACCCCCTTGGGGGTCACAAGACAATGAGAGGGGATCACCAAATGCCTTAAAAAAAAACTAAGAATATTTTTTAAATTACACTGTTGCCACTGTACACCAGTTTTACCAAATGTCAACCCTTTCTCATCCCTTTTTAACACCAATTTTGCCAATTTAAGCACATTTTTGCCACTTCAAACCCATTTTGTCTATTTTAAACCCTTTCCATCACTTTTTTCTGCCTGTTTTTGCCTCTTCTAAATCAGTTCTTGCCGCTTTTTGCCTATTGTTGCCTCTGTTGACCCATTATTGCCTTTATCAACCACTTTTTACACCCCTTTTAGCCCATTTCCCACGGTTAACTGTGGGAAAATGGGCTATGGGTTAACAGTTTATATCTTTTTCATCTCATTCCACCTATTTTCCACCATTTTTTGCACTTTTAAGCCACTTTTTAATCCCCTTTTACCATTTTTTTTTGCCTGTTTTTGCCACTTAAACTTTTTTTTGCCACTTGAAAAAGAGCGTTTGCAAGAAAAGCAGCATGTAAGACCATCACACACTGAATCCATTATTTTTAGATGAGTTTTTTTTGGTTGTCACACTAGATCCATCCATGCTGATGGGGTTTTCATATGGCTCCAGCTCATACATCGCAGCAGTGCCAAGTTGGAGAGATACAGAGCATCTTCTTATTCAGTCTCTGTTAGGTGACTGTGAGCACAGATTTGTGCTTTTATCTGTTATATTTTTCTACATTTGATATCCACATGGTACACAGGCAAAGTGAGGTTTGAGTGCAAGAGAGGGAGGGGGAGAGAGAAAGAGGGAGTCAGCAGGTGCTGTCTTGAATCATCAATCTGCCATTTTATTGACTTGCACTGATTTGCATGAAATCAAACCTGTTAAGCAAAAAAAAAAAAAATGACAGTTGGAAGTTTTGGCATCAGTGTGCAAACATGATTAGATCAATTTTCTTTATTATCATGCAAAAAAATTCAGAAGACAAAACAGACTCAATGTGCAAAAGCCTTCACCAGGTGAAAATGGCCAAGTGGTTAGGTTGTGTCTCATGTACGTGTGCAGCCAGGTTTCAAGTCCGGCCTGTGGCTCCTTTCCCACATGTCTCTCCCCCACTCTCTCATCCCTGTTTCTGACTCTTTCCACATCCAGAAGTGAGTGGATGCAAGTGATTGACAAAATGTCTAAGAATATGCTTCAGGGTTTTTTTTTTAATGTGTTTAATCATTTGATCAGCTGGGGGAGAAACTTGATTAATAATGAGAACGTTCACAGAGGCAGCCTGATGTGACAGATGTTGGAGCAAGATCTTTTAAAAGAGCAAAACAGCACCATCCCATGGGTGCTTTTCAATGCCACAAGCAGGGAGAGTAACACCTCTGTGAGAGGTGAAGAAAAATACAATGTACAACCTGCTGGGGTGACAGGATACAAGCACACGCTGTTTTAAAGTGACAGACTCAGTTACGCATTAGCAAAGAGGCAATAAACTGTCTCTCTCCTTATGTGTGAACCAAGGTGAGCTTTTTTGTGTCTCTGCTGTCATGGATAACCAGCAGCTAAAGAGTTGGTGATATTTCTACTCAGATTTGATGTTGTCTAGTGAACAACGAAACATTTACATGTCATTAAATCATTGATTCCCAACCTGGTGTCTAACATGAGTGATGGACCCATTGTATAGGCTCCTTGCAATCATGTAAAAATCTAAATGGATTTCTACTCACCAATTGTTGTGAGAACATTTCTACACATGTTGAATATGATCCTTTCACTTTACAAAAAAGTGATTTTTACTACAGATAAACAGATTTACCTGGCATGGAGGTAATCCGTATCACTCAGTCCCACAGACTAGTGTCTAGACAGATGAAGGGAGACAAGAGTCTTGTACTGAGTTAAGAGCCTAGCTGAGCCCCTTTAACCACATTTAAAAAGCCAAACTGGTACTGAATTAAGAGTCCTTTGGGAACCAAACCAACTTCGCTGAGCCGAGCCAAATGATCGGGATTAGTGATGGGTCGTTCGTGAATGAGCCAGTTCAAAGTGCCAGCTCTTTTACGTGAACAATAAAAGCCGGATCCCGTTTGAGATCCATTTCATATCATTATCACTATTACCAATTTTATTTTTATATAGATTGTGTGTGCCTGTGTCTTATTGGATTGATTAGTAGGAATGATCTTTTGTCCTCTACCACAAGCACACATGCATCAAGGAGTCATGTTTGATGGTGTAACATTAATGTTTTATTTTAGGTGTGTCATACAGCACAGCCAATAAATAGATTCCATCTGACCCACAGGGTGTTTTGGGTAGACAGTACATTTTGAAAAACAAAAATGTGATATTTTCATCAATTAAAAAAAAAAATTTAAATTTTAAAAAAGCATAGTTGGAGTAAAATACCTGCCAAAAATGAATCCTTTGTTATGATATTGCTAAAACTGGCAGGTCAAATGAAACCAAACTGGTGCCCAAATTCAGAGCCGAAAGAGACGGCTCTTTTTGCTGAGCTGAGCCAAATGATCCGGATCAATGAAAAGAGTCTGGATTCTCATCACTAATCTGGATCTCTTAAAAAAGACTGATTTCTTGTCACAACGAGCAAGGCTGAAGGTTGGCGATACATCAGCTGAGGAAACAAATGAAAGAAAAATCAGAGTTTTATGTGGTAAACCATGACAAAACTGTACTAAACTAAACCAGACCACTTTGTGGAAATGAGCCATATTGAGCGTTGTGTTATCCAAGCTTCTGATGGAGGCTTTTAATTCCTGCCTGCTACTGTTTCTCCTTGAGGTTTTCAAACTTTAAAAAAAATTATGCCTGAATATTTCACTACTTTCAGGACACAGAAGTAGATTAAGAATCAATAATGTTTATATTCTTGCACTTTCAACTCTTAGCATAGTTGTAAACAGTTTAAAGTGTGGCCATTTTTATAGCGTTTCTCGATGCAGAAATCACCTCTTGTCCCCCAAAAGGGTGTTCTCCGCTGCAGTGTCACATCATCCGCAAAAGCCAATACAGGTGGGACAACTGCACCCACTTTCACTTGCTGGACCCCCTCACTTTAACTGTGTCACAAACTCCATACATGTTTCTCTCCACCCCATTTTTAGAGCACTTTTAGTCAAACCAAATCTGCTTTCTCAGTTGTTTGCCACATTTGCTTTTCCACAATAAGAGGATATTTAAAGAGAGGAAGTATTTTTCTTTGGTAGTCTCAGGTAAAAGGGGGCTCCTAGCTTTCACAATAAAAGCCTGTCAGCTCCACAGCATGTTTGTTGATGCAACATTATTTTCCAGGGAAAACAGGTTGGGAATCACTGATTGAAATAAATAAGAATGTATGAAGACATCTGTATGTATTTTTGAAGGTTTAAGTTTTGCAAGGTAAAAGTTTTTACAGCTTGTTCTGGTTTGTTGCAGAGTTATGATTAGGTCAGCCTCAGTACACTGTAAATACACACTCTCAAAGACAGAGAGCAAGGTGGGCGGACATTGCCTTGGTTATTGATTATTTTCAAGGTAATTGGTTATTGATTTACTCCCTGCATTCTTGTCTGCGTTTGAGGGGAATTGTAGTCAGTTTCAGGTTGAGTTCTGTTTTCTGCCAAATCTCATTTCAGCATGGAAGATTTATACACAAAAGCTGCAACAAGAGGAGTAAATGGACATACCAAAACAGATGAACCCCCTCCTGCGGCTCCCAGTGTTGACTCATGCTGCAGATCCTGGCTCAGACAGATGACACTCTTGGTACCTGCAGACTACAAGAATGAAACTGTTCGATTTTTAAAACTCGCTGGACCAGTGGTAAGACTGTGTTAAGATGTGACAGTTAACAGAAGTCTAATCTGAATCAGATTAAAACCACATGCTGAATGATTGAGTGCTTTTATATTAGAGTGGTTGGGCTTAAAAGCAGAGGACAGGAACAGGATCAATATACAGACCGGGAAGGCAGGATTAATTAGTGGCTTAACCTAAGACTCAAAAGAAATGATTGTGAAGCAATCGAACCTCAAGAGTGCTGTGAATAGCATGGATCATCCCATTTTTCCATTTTCAGTGATCTTCTGCTGCAGTTACTAAATGGGAGCACCACAGATTAATTAAGAAAAGGTGCACAGCGCCATCATGGCTTTAAAATCTAAGCCTACAGTTTACTTTTTGCTGTTGCTTTTTGTTTTCTGAGCTAAGTGGAGAGGAGGAGCTGTGGTAGGCTATGGTCAGCTAACAAAGCTAAGCAGTGATTCCCTGTGGTTGTTCAATAGCTGGCAAGTTAGCTAGTTATTAAGCTAAGCTAACAACCAACCGTGATGAACCTGGATATCGATACCTGCCTATTAGTGCCATTATAGAAATTCACTCATGCTTCAAGGTTGCTTCAGGCTTCAGTGAAATGCTTAGGTGCTAATGACTACATGGTAAGCTATTGTTGTTTTCAAATAACTAAAGATTGAGAGGCATCTGGACGCAGCCTGTTACTGTGAGACATAGTATCTGTCAACAGAAATACACAATCAAAATAAAATCAGATAAGAGTTTCTGTTAGGTTAGGATAAGTTTAAAGGTAAGAGTTAGTTAAAAGTTGAAAACCTGACCTGCAAAACTTAATTACAAAATATTTAATAAAGCAGAGTCAACAGTCTGCTTACAGGGAAAAAAGCTTGTCCTAAATGAAAACATTCTCACTTAGCAAACAAGGCTTATGTAGATCCATTAGTTGCTTAGGCTACCTAGATAAAACAGCTAAAAGCTTGTAAAGCTCAGTGAAAACAATACCAACAAAATCAATATTTGTTTCGTAAGCTACATAGCTACATTATCAATAAAAATAGCTATCTATAGTTAGCACCTTATATAGCTCAATTGCTAAAGCTGATATCGTTGCACTTGCTTACACACATGTTCACAACATAGCTAGCGTAGCTTTAGCAAAAGCTAACGGAGCTAAAGCAAAACAGGCCTATTCATGGTTTACCCCCAGGGTAGACCTCTGAATGTGGTCCCTGTTTTATTTGTGAAATGTTCCTTTGGTTTATAATGATTGCAAAGTGGTTATTTAATAAGCTTTCAAAAAAATCTAAAACTAGAAGTATGTCACTAGAGTACTAGAGTCCGGCACCAGATTGGGTGCCTGCAGGTACCCGATGGGTGCCTGTTGATAATGATCAGCTACGATCAGCTAATTTTTTTCAGGTATGGGCACAGGTAAAAATAAAGTGGTAGCAATGAAAACAAAGCAAGAAAAATCATAGGCTATGTGACAATGATTACTATTATTATTTTGTATCTAAATAAGCAAATACTGTCAAGAATTAGTTCCTTGAAATCTTGGCGTAGTTTTAGGCACATTTTTTCTCTGTTTAACAGACGTATGTATTCATTGATGAGTGTGTATTAATGTGTTTAAGAGAAGGGAAAGGTGCTGCAGTAGGCTCATATACTGCTATTTATCTTTGTGCATGACGTGCACAGGCCTGAATATCGGAGAATGTACAGTAGCAGCAGCTAAAAAAATAGAACACTTAAAACAAAAGTGATGTATACATTGTATGCATACATTGTGTTAAATTGTGGCGGGGCGCTCCATTATTGACGGGTACAGGCAGATATGGGCATTAAATAGGGAAAAATTACAGATAATTGTTCAGGTCTCTATTCTGAGCACTACAGGTGGATACAGGTTTGCAAATTGGACCCATGGACTCTATGCTGTACTGGAAAATGATGGCATTACTTAAATTGCAAGTAGAATATTTCTTACTGTGAGAGGGGGCATCTGAGATGTTTGGTCTCAAGAAGTTGAGAACAACCTGAAGCAGCTGAGGTGATATCAGCAGAAAGCTAGCTGCCTCCATCTGCCCCTCAGAACTATTACAACCTTTAATATGGACTGTTTTAAGCCCTGATGTAGGCCATGCAAACAGGTAAACTGTATAAAAACAGACCCTTGGTACTGTTTTCATTGATAAGGGAAAAAGAGCAGAGGTGTTTCGTATTAGGCTCTAACAGGAGCGATTTTAGAGTCAGAATTTTAGTTGGTGGCTTTACTCCTGATGATATTTAGATATCTTTTAGTTTTACTCCAAAAATCTAGTTTTTCTTAATTGAACATGCTGTTTTTACAAATTGAATTCTGAATGACATTAATGTTTTTATTATATTGTTGAAAAAATTGAATTTACCTGCCTCCAAAAGATCAGCACCTTTACCTGCCTGATGACATCACCATCAAATCGTCCCCTGTAGGTCTGAAATGGTCTTTCAAAAGAGCAGGTGGTCAGGGTGTTCTGTGGAAACTGGATAGACACCTGTCAACCTGTTGAATACTAATGTAGGATAATTGATAATTTTGAATTTGGGGCTATGTCAAGATGGAAAAAGTTTCAGATTGTTGTTAATTTTTTATATTAAGGTAAGGTGTACAGGCAGGTTTTTGATTAATAGCTCAGGTATTTAACAAAACAGTTAAATAATACTCATTAAGCCCTTGGAGAGGTCTTGTGAGTCACCAATTACAGAGAGGACTCGCAATTGTACCAAAATTGAGTCATCATTGAAATGATTAAATATCTTAAGTGAAAATCATCGACTTGTGCATGCATAAATATAGCTGATGTAAGAAAAAGCTATTTCAAACATTTTTTCAATATATTGTTGGAATAAATGCATTTTTTGTGTCTCCTTTTGAGGAAATTACAGCTTTGTGAAGGAGAAAAACAGTTTGCCCATTCAGAGAACCTCACACATATCCATTTTTCACTGACCCCTATTCATCGCACAAATCCAGGACTTTAAAGACGAGGACATTTAATTTTCCTTTTGTGTAAACCTTTTTATGCCAAAGGCTTTCAAAAACCTACACCAGCAATCATTGGACCTTTTCAGCTGAAAGGAGAGGTAGTAAAAGACGCTTAGAAACACAAAGGAGCTTCAGCAAAACCAAATCCGAACACGTCAGCGCCAAAAGGAGCTTTTTTCCTTCCTTAAGGCCTTTTAAAACAATCTCAACAACCTTGATCAGTGACTCCAATGTTGCTTTTTTAGTTCAACACTTGTTTCTTGTTCAGAGAAATCCATTTGAGTTTTATAGTTCTGACAATGAGCGAGCATGATTTTGTTTTTCAGTTCATTTCACAGTTGATGAGCTTCCTGATCGGCTTTGTCAGCATGGTGTTCTGCGGTCACCTGGGGAAAACTGAGCTGGCAGGAGTGGCGTTAGCAATAGCGGTGAGTAATCTTGCCAATTTCTGTCTTTAAATGCTTTGTTTACAAGGATCACTGCTCAGTTTTTGTCAGAGCAATACTTTAGATTTACTTTTCAATGTATTTGAACATTAACACCAAACTGTCATCTCTTCTTGATTGAAATGCGTCATTCCATCACAGGTAATAAACATCACAGGTATTTCCATTGGCTGTGGTTTGGCGTCAGCATGTGACACTCTCATATCTCAGGTACTCTTTTAGACATCTACTGCTGTGTTCACACTGCTCTTTCTGATTAGTTTTTCATGACGCAGAGCATTTTTATTTTCCATTTTTGACGCATTTCCTGCAGACTTATGGGAGTGGCAACTTGAAACGTGTAGGAGTGATACTGCAAAGGGGAATTCTGATCCTCCTTTTAGCCTGTTTCCCCTGCTGGGCTGTCCTTATTAACACTCAGCCCATTCTGCTGGCTATCAGACAGAGTGCAGACGTGGCCAGGTAAGCCCTGTTACTTCAGAAATCATCGCAAATTACAAATTACTGCCCTCATCTTGCTCTTTGTCCCTGCTACTTTCTCCTCCATCAGCCTCATCTTGCTTTCTGTTCCTGCTTTCTTCTCCTCCTCCATCCTCAGCTTGATTATCCCTCTGCTTTGTCTCCTCCACCATCCTCATCTTGACCTCTCTCCCTGCTTTTTCCCCTCCACCATCCTCATCTTGATCTCTATCCCTGCTTCTTCTCCTTTTAGTCATCCTCATCTTGCTCTCTGTTCCTGCTTTCTTCTCTTACAAATATCCTCTTCTTGCTTTCCGTCCCTGCTTTCTTCATCTCCACTATCATGTTGAGCTCTATCCCTGCTTTTTTCCTCCTCCACCATCCTTATCTTGCTTTATGCCCCTGCTTTCTTCTCCTCCATCATTCTTATCTTGTTTTCTCCTCCTGGTTTCTTCTCCTCCATCATCCTCATCTTGCTTTCCGTCCCTTCTTTCTTCTCTACCACTATCCTCATCTTTGTCTCTGGCCGAGCCTTCTTCTCAACCATCCTCATCTTGATCTCTATCCCTGCTTCTTCTCCTCCACCATCCTCATCTTCATCTCGACTCCTGCTTTTTTCTCCTCCACCATTCTGCTCTTGCTTTCTGTTCCTGCTTTACTTCCCTTCACCCTCTACATCTTGCTCTCTGTCACTGGTATCTTCTCCTTCATCATCCTCATCTTACTCTGTGTCCCTTTTTTTCCTTCCCCTCCACCATCCCGACCTTGCTTTCTGCCTCTTCTTTTTTGATTCTGGTGCACTCATCTCACTCTGGAAAGATCTTTTTGAAGAGCTTGTTCCCCTCAGTCTGCCTCATTTCTCTTTCTGTTCTTTCTTTTTTCTTTTGGGCACCTGATTTCAAGTGTGTAAGCGGCATCACTCCTCAGTCACCTTTTTCCTCTCCTCTGGGCTCTGCTCTCTTGTGCAGTGCCAGGGAGGACTATTTTGAAGGGAGGAGGGGCCCCTATCATTTTTTATTATGTCTCTGTATTTGATACAGATTTTAGTCTTTAAAACAATTCATTTACCCATTTTTAAAATAATTAGGGCACTGATTAGTAAGACAAAAAACAAAAATGAATAAAAACACTTCATTTCAGGCTTCTCAGTTTTAAAAGTTAAAAAGGTAAGACGTCCCTGTGAGTGGAAACTTGGAGCAGAGTTGCACTTGTATGTTTTAAAAAAGAAAAATAAATACTTTTGAATGATTTACATGAACTTCATGTTATCCATAAGGTTGAAATGTACTAACCTTTCTCTGTTTGCCAAAGACTATCCCAGCTGTATGTGAAGATATTTATGCCTGCCCTACCAGTGAGTTCTGCTACTTCCATTTTCTAATTGTGCTTTTTAATTCTACTCAATGTAATTCACCGTACTGAATAGGTGTTGTGATGCATTATTGATCTGATTCATTCCATTAATTTCCTCCTTGGCTGCCTCTCCAGGCTGCGTTCATGTACCAGCTGCAGGGGAGGTATCTGCAGAATCAGGTATGTTTAATGACTGGTGTAAAACAAGTCATGAGTAATGCCATGTTATAATTACCATTGAAAGAAGCATGTACTGCAAAAGTAAGATCTAAAGAAGGAGTATTTTCACAGGGCATCATATGGCCTCAGGTGATTGCTGGAGCAGTGGGGAATGTTTTAAATGCAATCAACAACTACGCCTTCCTCACTGTCCTGGATATGGGGGTAGTGTGAGTATGCCCACATACGATAAATGAATGTTTGATCCATGTCTGTAACTGGTTGTTAGACCAGTGGTGTATATCCACCAAGCAGTGTGATTTGGTTCAGTAAACAATGGGCCTCATTCAACCAATATTGTGCTGAGATTTTTCTTAAATATGTTCTTAAGAAAGCTTCTAAAAACAACCTATGTTGGATACATGACATGTTCTTAAACTGCTGAATTAGTCACACCTGTGTTCTTAAAATGATGAATGTCAAGTGCTTCCTTAGTGCTCTCCTCATTAGCATAGAGAAACAGTCCTTTCATGCCCATATAAGGACTTGAGACTGCAGGGCAGTGTGCAAACACAGAGGGTACATTGGAGTGAGAGGAGAAGAAGAAGCAAGATGTCAGTGAAGTTCATATTAAAATAAACTTTATAAACAATCACAATACTTTGATAGAGAAGGATGCTATCCAGATGGACTGAAGAGGGTGTGCACACATACATGTGTGTGTTTTAATTAAATGTCTAATAATGAAACTATATGTGCTAAATTATAAATTCATAATTTGGCATTTTTGCAACAAAGATCAAACACTGCATGTTTTAATTAATGCTTGACTATATGAAGTCAGCAATTATTGTGCATTTTTTATTATATAGAAGTTTTAAATTGAAAAAGGTGCAGCAAAATAAATTTAGAAATTCTATTTTATTGTGTTATTCTTCATTTAGCACATTTGAGTATAAAATGGGCTGATCCACTTCTATACAGTACCAATCCAGTTACAGATATGAATTCAGATTTTTTTTTTTTTTAATCATAATTAAAAAATTTTTTGGTGGTTTTATGTGTAATACCACCAAAAACATCACTTTAAATGTATAAAACGTATTATTCCCAATAAATGTATTTAAACTTTATACAAGTTTCACCTAGAAAAAGGAAGCAGCAACAAATGTAATGTTTTCAAATTGTATACTTGAATCTTATAGTCCATAAAAAATTAAAATGCATAATAAATAGATATAGAAATATATGAAACTCTTTAAATAAATAAATCACTTTTATTAAACGAAATAGAATATACAGTACTGTCTTAGGATGTGGTTCTGGCTGTCATTGCACTCTTGGAGTCATTTTGGTTGGCCAACCACTCCTGGGAGGTTCACCACTGTTCCCACTTTTCTCAATTTGTGGATAATGGCTCTGACTGTGGTTCGCTGGAGTCCCAAAGCCTTGGAAACAGCTTTGTAACCTTTTCCAGGCTAATAGATTTCAGTCACTTTGTTTCTCATTTCTTCTTGAATTTCTTTGGATCATGGCATGATGCGTTTCTTTTTGAGATCTTGTAGCCTACTTCACTTTTCTGACAGCTTCTATTAAAGTGATTTCTTGATTCAACAAAGCTGGTGATAATCAGGCCTGGGTGTGGCCAGTGAAATTGACCTCAGCTTTCCAAGAACTGTGGTTAATCACAGTTAACTCGTGATTTAACAAGGGGGGCTATGACTTTTTCCACACAGGGCCAGATAGGTTTTGATATTTTTCCCCCCTTAAAAAATTAAATAATCATTCAGGCACTGCATTTTCTATTTACTTGGGTTGTCTCTGTGAAATATTAAAATTGGTTTGATGATCCGAAACATTTAAGTGTGATAATTAGCAAAAAAGCCAGGAATCAGAAAGGGGGCAAATACTTTTTCATGGCACTGTACATCAAACAATTGCTGATCTAATTGATCTTAGCTGTCACTGCTTTTAATTATATAATTTTGTTTTAGTGTCTTAATTATTTTATTAAAATCACTGCAAACAGCTTTATGAATGTTGAACTTCTTGTTTAATGTTTTGTCCCCTTGACTGCTATTCCCTCTTGATGATGTTTTTATTTGTCTTATTGTTGTCTGTACCTCGGCACCATTGTAAATGAGGGTTCTCCCTCAATGTGTTTTCCGAGGATTTAAATAAATAAAATCAATGAATTTAAGGACTATTGCAGCAGTAAAGAACAAATGTAAAGTTTTTAGACTAAAAAATTCACCAAGATGCAAGCTGCTAGTGAAAATACTTTACTGGTGTGGATGTTAACAAAAGCATTCAAGGAAAAGAACAACTACAGACTTTGATTTTGAAGGATTTCTCAGAAGTACCACTTTTTTTTTTTTTTTACAACACATGCACGCTACTGCAAGCAAGTTCACGGTCCAGCAAAAAAAAAACATCAGAAATTGGATCCGTGGCATGGATAGACACTGTCCCATGTCTGATATAGAAATAACAAATATCAGATCTGATAATGGATTTGGTCTGGCCCAACTCTACATTTGAGTGCTGATGAGTGCAAAATTCAACATTTTATCCTGACATATCAGCGCTCCAATATTTGCACGAGCGTTCTGGAGTGTTGGTAGATAAATCACAGATAAGAAAACTTTGGTGAATGAGGCCACCTGAGCTTAGTTGCTTTTCCTCAGCTGATAGCCATCCAGCTTTGCTTGTGATGAAGAAGAGATTTTTTTTTTTTTTTTTTTTTAACAGATCCAGATTATTTGGTTCAGCTCAGTTACAAGTTCTAGTGTTTAGTGTTCCAAACACATCACTGCTTGATCTGATCTGGCGTTTCAATCTAACCAGTACCCCACAAGGTCTATTTTCTTAATAGCATATTACTGTTTACTCTAAAAGCTTGTTTATGACAAAATTACAGAGGAAAATCTCTTCAGCTCAGTACAATCATGATGTATAATTTGTTTTCCATTATTACCACTGTTGCACAGGAATATGATAGATGCGCTTGATACCCAACAGAGGAGTGCTAAAAATATAGGACATACAAATCAGTTATTTTGGTACCTTTCACAATTTCAGACAGCAGAATTGCAAATAACTGCTTTCAGTACCAAACCAATCCAGAAACAGCTTTTCATTGCAGTGATTGTCAATGTTTGTTTTTGTTTTCTTTTTGTTATATCGGCTCATGTATTAAACCACTGCAGTGGATCTGCCGCTGCCAATGCCATCTCTCAGTACACCTTGGCTGTCTTCTTGTTTGTCTACATCGTCTCCAGAGGGCTGCACAAAGCCACATGGGGGGGTAAGTTAACCCTTGCTTCATTTGCCCTGTAAATGCATAGTGTTTTCTGACAATTGCTTTTTACATGATCAAGATCTCTGCTGTGGACTATGTTTAAAAAAAAAAAATTTGTTTATTCAGAGCGCTGATAATCCCTTTATTTGACACACACCCTTCAGCAGTAATTTTAGGTGTTGAGATAAAAATGTAGATACAAACAGCCTTCCCCTGATGGCCGTTTTTTTTTTTTTTTTTGCTTTTGTAGTTGGACGCATCATTGTGAGTTTCAGTCTATTTCATAACCAGCTAAAAACTCCTTAATGAGACAAATCAGCATGATAGCATAGTTAACGTTAGCATTTAGTTGATAAAAACAACTAAGAATAGGTTTTTTTTTTATCAGTCAGATAAAGAGGAATGTTTTCCCTTTGTATATTAAAAATTAGACAGTGAATTGAAATGGCAGTATAACATGTTCTAATTTGTATTCATGCTTTTTAATATACTGTACCTAGGTTGGTCAAGAGACTGCCTTCAGGAGTGGGGTCCTTTCCTCCACCTGGCCCTCCCCAGCATGTTGATGTATTGTCTGGAATGGTGGCTGTATGAGATCGCTGGCTTTCTGGCAGGCCTCATCAGTGAGGTGGAGTTAGGAGCTCAGTCCATAGTTTATGAAGTGGCTGCTATTGTTTACATGGTAACTGTCATGTACATTTTATTTTGTAGTCTCTTCAATGCTTAACCCAGTGGTTCCCAACTTAGGGTCCAGGCACCCCTAGAGGGCCGCGGGACTCTGTCTTCTCTGACATTTTCAAAATTAGATGTATATGAATATTTTCTAAAACCATGATAAGAAACAGTATGTATTAGGGCCAACCTAAAAGATTTTTAAGAAGAAGCAAAGCTGTTTATTTATGCAAAAAAAGTTTTTATTTAGTTTTTTTTTTTTTTTTTGAGACTTTTAAGCCATATATTCACAAGAAATTAAACTCAGAATTTAGAGATTAAAAGTCTGAAATTTACAAGAAAACATTTGAAACATCTAAGTTTAAAAACTCTTAAATCTTGACAATAGAAATTCGAAAATTTTAAGTTTTTATGTTCATAAACTTACAACAGTGGAAGGTTAAAAATGTACAAGAAAAAGCAAAACAGCAAACAATGATTGGATTTTTGACTTTATAATATCAAAAATTCTTTGTCTTGGGGTTCATGGACATTTACCACTTTTAAAGTAAAGAAAATATCCCCTCGTAAATGAACAACTTTTTTTTTTATTTTTATTAACAGATCCTCTTTAATATATTTTTTCTAGAGTGGCCCTAATACACCATTGTAATAATGGATAGTTTATACATAGAACTTTTGTCTAGAACAAGTCTATGTAGGTTCATTATGTTGGGATTTTGTAAATGACAACAATTAAAATTGATGTTTAATTTTTCCAAGTAGGTTATGGGGGTCTTAGCTTTTCTCACATATGAGTAGGGGGGCCCTAAGGAAAAAGGTTGGGAACCACTACCTTAAGCCATAGAGGGTATGTAAGTCATTTTGCTGCTTTTTTGGTCCTTATTATTATTACTTTGTCTGCATTAATAACATACATTTTGGAGGGTACGGTTTTTCAACTGAATTTCTAAACTTTAATACCAGAACCTTTCAACCAGAAGGACATGATCAATACTGAGCTCTGTACACTTTTTATATACTCCAAGGGTGTTTGTGAGCAAAATAACCCCATAGCCAATGAAGTAAAAAAAAACATACATTTTATATTAAGCTCTCATTCATAACTCATTCATTGCTTCAAATTTGGAGTTTTGCAGTTTCCAGAAGGTGACAGTGTTGTTACAATTTATTAAAATGTTAGAATTAAGAAAAAATTAATGCGTAGAAATCAAAGTTGTTGCTCATTATTTGAATAATAAGGGCTGTGATATTCCCCTTCAGGGAAATCCAATTTTCATGTAGCAGGTAAAAAACAGCAGGTTTGTGTTTCATTTATTATTTGATATTCATGATCAGGTCTGATCTTGAGAAATAAAAAATAATGCAAAAAAAAAGTGGGAAAAAATATTGCATAGTAATTTTAATTCTATTTCTACCTGGCGACCATTTTTGGCCATTTGCTTCTCGGTGTAACAATTTATTAAAATCTTACAATTAAAAAAATGCATAAATTCAAAGGTAATTAAATTTATAAAGTAAATTTGCATATATATATATTTTTTTTTTTCATGTTTTTTAATCAGTATTTGATATTAATGATCAGATACTTTGGTAAAATCTTAAAATTAAAATAAATAATCAGGCATTTATTATTATTTTTGCTTATTATTGGCATATTAAAGGCTGTGATAATCTCCTTAAAGGGAATTCAATCTGTATGTAGTCTATGAAAAAACATTTCTTGGATTTTTTTCATTATAAATTCAATTCAATTCAATTCAACTTTATTTATATAGCACATTTAAAACAACCACAGTTGACCAGAGTGCTTCACAGTATAAAACGCAAAATATAAAACAAGAATACATCACTATTAAAAAGTAAAATTTATAAACATAGAACATTATACAGTAGTAGTAAAAGTAACAGTAACATCTAAAATCTAAAATCTGTTGGGATAAAATAACCTCATCCTGAATTGAAAGCCAACAAGAATAGATGAGTTTTTAACAATGATTTAAAATGTGCTAGAGTTTGAGCAGATCTTACATGAAAGGGTCTTTTACACCCTTAGTGTAACCGTCTCTTTTACATTGTCTGAAGGACAGGGCTTTGAACGAATTTTAATTTCAATCCTGTTATATCTCTGAATTTCTTTTGTGAATTAATCACGGGTAATTGACTTCCTGTTTGGATACAGACCTGCTTTTGCTTTCAAAGAAAACAAGGAATTTCTAATAGATCTAAGATTATGTCATGTACTTAACAACAGAAAATAGAACCTGGTATGGATTGAAAAGGGAAATAAGGGAATTTTAAAAAGGTAAATGTCTTTGCTTATTTGCTTTGACACTGTCCCTAGTTTCCAATGGGCTTCTCTGTGGCTGCCAGTGTTCGTGTTGGAAATGCTCTCGGTGCTGGAAACACCGAGCTGGCCAAGCTGTCCAGCAAGGTCTCCTTCATCTGCTCATGTAGGAGTTTCATGTGTAGTCCAGAAAATCTCCAGTCCAAATCTCCATTATTTTGATTTTTAAACTTTTAAATATATGCTGACAGAGGTTTTTATTTCATCTATTTTCATCTAATGAATTTGTATTTCATGTGTTAATTTCAGTTACTTTCTCATGTTTCATTGGAGTTTGTCTTGGTGTCTCTAAGGATGTGATCGGTTACATTTTCACCACAGAGAAGTAAGAAAAGACTAAAATCTAACCAAACATTCCTTGTTTTGTTTTCTTACATCAGAAACATTAACAAGCATGCCATTGCACAGAGAGCTCAGGTCAATGTTTGATTTACTCAGTTTCTTCAACCTCTGAGGGATCTTTGACTCTTCACAGCTAAAAAAGCTGAAAATGTTTACATTTTTTGTAATTTTGTCATGACATGTGCGGTAATTCCTCACTGAAAGCACTTGTTATTTTAGAGACATTATCCAGAGAGTGGCTGAGGTCATGAAGATGTACAGTTTCATCCATGTTGCAGAGGCACTTGCGGTAAGAACCTCTACTCTTAAAACTGCTTTATCTGTATTTGAAGCATAAATAGCCTGACATACTGTCCCTGCTAAACTGTATTTTACCTCCACAGGCTGCAACAGGAGGCATTGTCAGGGGGGCAGGGAAACAAATGGTTGGTGCCGTGTGCAACTTTGTGTGCTTTTACTTTGTTGGGTTCCCTATTGGAGCGTCTCTTATGTTCCCAGTCAAAATGGGCATTTTAGGTGAGAAAAAATATAAATGATGTGAACACATCTCTGTTTAATGTGAAAGACTGCCCACTTTAATTTTCCTGTCAGGGCTGTGGTCGGGATTTTTGATCTGTGTTGGGGTACAAGCCATATTTTTTACCATTTTTCTGTGGAAGCTAAACTGGAAGAAAGCCACTGAAGAGGTAAGCAAATCCACTGATAGTGAATTCATACATTCTAAATGTCTATCCACTAATGTTGTTTTTTTCTGTGCATTTTAAACCAATAAAGTTCAGTGTTCTCAGCGCTCAGTGTCCTAAATGCAAAAACACCCTCTGCATCAACTGTTTTTGTGGCTGCGCTCACAGCACTCTCCATTTAAAACAGTTTACATTTTTGAGCCTGCTGTGTTCATCAGTCTCACTTCTCCTTCACCGACCAATCAAAATCAAAAAGGCAAACAAGGTCCAATGTCAGATAAATCAGGAGGGGGGTCTGAGACAGAAATACACACCAAAACTTTTGAGATAAAACTGAGTTAAACTTCTGTAAAGGGTCGGGGTAAGGTTAGAATACCTTAGGTTAGGATCTATATTATCTACTTAGCTATGTTGGCTTCAATTGCTAAAGCTAATTAAGCTACATTGGCTTATATAGTAACATTAATTACATAGCTAGTGTAGATGTTAACTTTAGCTAAAGCTAACAACGCTACATTGGCTTATATAGTAACATTAATTACATAGCTAGCATAGATGTTTACTTAACTGAAGCTAACTAAGCGAAAGGTAGACCATTCTTTAGGTAGCTACTTCTAAAACGGTTTAATTCTTGATTAGACCATTTTTTCTGTTTTATTTATGAAATGTTGCTTAGTCTGTAGGCTTAATCGGGGTGTAACATTTCCCCCCAGAAACACAAAATTAGAACAAAGCCTTCATTTGAAGAAGCTAAAGGCCAGCTCAGACTACATGAATCCAGGAAGGTTTTTGCCCATCTGCATCGGCACCACAAATATCAATCTTGATTCTGTGCTTTGGGAATGACAAACACTCTTGTACTGGAGCATAATCAACGACTCATCCAAGAAGCCCCAGGCACCATGATTTGACAAGACTAGCATGTTAAAATTTTTCTTGCATTGTTTCTTGCAACTCTAACAACATGAATCCTGATGCCTACCCAGCATTTTTAATCACCATATACCAGAGTAACATTAAACATGTCCCCACTTTTTATCCCTCTGGTGATTTTTGTGTACACACGGTGATTTTCTTGATATCTTATCACAACCATACCTCAAGTTCTATTTGAAGGAGGGGCAGTGTCTTGAACCAACACTTCATTTTGGAGGGTCTTTGAACCTCAGGTTCATCCCTTGCTAGTGAACAAAATATTTCTCGAATGCTTTGGGGGTATTTCTTCAAACTTTGTAAAAATGCCCACTCTGACTCATGGATTAGTTGATTCGATTTTGTAGATCAACGGTTAAGATCACTGGACCTCATGTTCATCCCTTGCTTGTAAGATTTCTGCGAATGACGCTTCCTCAGAAACCATCCTAGCCTTTCTTCTTGACCCACCAACTGTACTTTAGCTGTCTTTTAATTGTATACCCTGCAGAGGCATATAACCACAGGTGGTTGTTCTAGTTGTAACCTAGCAACAGAAAACACTTGTGAGAAGCACTCTTAAACTGAGGTTGGGAGTACTGCCAACATAAAAAGTGCCATAAATGGACATGGACCCCTGCTGATTTTTGGATATGACTGGCACTTACCACTGCAAATTTACACTGAAGTTCTGTTATTAATCTTGCTTCTGTCTTCATGCTTTTTAAAAGGTAAAGCTGAGTTTCATTTCTTTATTTGAATACCTCTAACAGGCACTGATAAGAGCAGGGGTCAAAAATACAAAGAGAAACTCAGTCTTTGGAATTGAAGTCAAAGGTAAAATTTGTTCTCTTACCTACAGTATATTGTTTCACTAAATCAGTGCAGCTGAAGTTAACCACTGTTTAACTCACCACACAGCCCCAGACCCTGATGGGAAACAGGCCCAGGTTGCCAACTGTCAATCTGGTTCCATGAGTGTAGATGAGGGGCCGCTGGAAGCACTCGGTATGGGTCATCAGGCTCCAGATGACACAGCACTGTCAGTCAGGCAGCTGGTGGTGCGACGTGGGCTCGCTGTGCTGCTCATGCTCATCATCCTCGCTGCTGGAGTCTTCATCAGCGAGCTGCTCATCAGGCTGCTTGAATGAGGCAACAAGTGACCGTTATTAGACAAAACAAAGAGATGTGATTCATCAGAGTTCAGATGCACTGAGAGATAAAAAATGCTAAATGACACATTGAACAGATAGAAAAATGAAAATAAGACAGTGTGTTCTTGAAGGTCTGTCTGCACTCAGTTTGCATGAAATTTGAAGGGGGGAAAAGACAGAAAAGGCAGCTGTTCTCTTATCATACTGAGCCAAACTTTAATGTCAAATTTCCATTTCTTACTCCCACTTTTACTGAATTTCAGAGTCACTTATTGTGCATGTATAAAATGTGAATAGATACATTAAAATACTTAATAATTAACAGAACAATGTGCTCTTCAGTCCTGTAATCACAAATTTCTGTGGTTCCTTTGTCTTGAATTGTCTCTAAAACTGCCATGAGAGTCTACTGATTTATGTTTGTTTTGCTGCACCACTGGACATAGGAGAACCTGTTTAGTCATTGCTGAACCCTTCCTAAACAAAACCCCCTCCTGCTTTCTATTAAAAACCAATATCTGCTCATTTAGACTGTACAAAAACCCTCCACCACAGCCCTGGTTTCAGACAAAAACAAAGCTACCGCCCTGGGGTTTTGTTACTTCATTATTGAAACAGGGAAGGGCCATGAAAAGGGCCAGGGTAGATTCTGTGGTGACGTGATTTAAAGAATACTTATGAGCATGGGTTAGCATGTGGAGCAAAGACCCCAACCCTTCAAAGTGACAGGCATAATTCAACAGAGTTCCAGCCAATTGGTGCTAGTAGTCTCACAATTAGTGAAATGGAGATCACCTGAGTGCAGTGAATGGGTCTCAAGTGATTGTAGTATAGAGACACCTGTATCTGGAAGGTCCAGTCACTGGTGAATCGGTATTCAAGGCTACCATTAGACCATGAAGACAAACGAACACTCCAAGTAACTCAGAGAAAAGGCTAATGAAAAGTATAAGTCAGAGGATGAATACAAAAGAAATTCCAAGACACTGAACATCCCCCCAGAGTTCAGTTAAATCAATCATCAAAAATGGAAGGAATATGGCACGTGTAAATCTTCCTAGATCAGGCCTTCCCTGCAAACTGAGTGACCATGCAAAAAGGAGACTAGTGAGAAAGACCACCATGACACCTATGACTACTCTGAAGGAGTAACAGGCTTCAACATCTGAGATGGGGGAGGCTCTGCGTACAACAGCTGTTGCCCAGATTCTTGACCAGTCAAAACTTTATGGGAGAGTGGCAAAGAAAAAGCCACTGTTGAAGAAAACTGATTAAATCTGAACTAGAGTTCACCAGAAGGCATGTTGGACTCTCATCATATCATCACAATCACACCATCCCCACTGTGAAGCACAGTGGTGGCAGCATCATGCTGTTGGGATGCTTCTTGGCAGCTTGCCCTGAAAGGCTTGTAAAGGCAGAAGTTAAAATGAATGCATCAAAGCTCAGTAGCATGAAGAAAACTCGGATCAAATCTTGACTGAGTAAATACTTTGTGTGAGGTCTGGGGCAAATCCCTCAAAGTAATCTTGAGATATCAACAAGCAGGGGATGAACAAAAAATCTAATGATCAAATGTTTATCATCATTTAAAAGGGAAATAAACAGGCTATCCAACAGATTGCATTCTAAGCAAAGGATGAATATGAGGCACAGTAAACTTGACCTTTGACCTATGTTTTTCAAAATCTAACAAATTCATCCTTGGTTTGTGGGAGACATTTGTGAATTTATTTAAGAAAATCCCTCAAAAAAATTATTGAAACGCCTTGTGCAAAAGTTTGACCTTCAACCCCTAAATGCAATCGATTCATTCTTGAGTCATAGTGGACAATTGTGCAAAGCTGGATGTGCAAAACCCCTCAAATTATTTTTGAGATATTGTGTTCAAAATAACAGCCTGGATGCATGGACAGACAGACATCCTGACAACATAACAACTCTGGCCTCAGTCGTAGCCAGAGCAGAGACATCAAAATAACAATGTTTATTATTTATGCTGGGTTTTTTCTCTGTCGTAGGGGAAAGAGGCCTCAATATTCATTTTGTTTAGTTTTATAACCACCTAAAACTCTTCGTAGAAGCACTAAAGTGCAGTTTCCCTCAATGGAAGCCTGTTTAGAGAGCATTTTGTGACATTTTTCTACCTATTTCTTGCCGTCATATAGTTGTATTTGATTGAACACAGACACATTTAGTCATGTTTTGGAAAATCTGAAGGGAAATATGACTTTAAAGAGGCAGCCAGTAAAAAGCACATCTAAATTAATTCTTTATATAGACACACGCTGTGTAAAATTGGCTCCAATCAAGTCACTGACGGGATATATATTCTTCTCTCATATATAGTCTGAATGGGTGCCACATTTAGAAATAGTATGATTAAATGCTATATTTAGGCTGCAGCGCATCCTTGACTGTGAGCTTTCATCATCAAAGAGAGAGGCTGCTCTTTTTTCCTCCGGTTTATTTTTCAGTCCTTTGATCTTTGCTGCCAAATATGACGATAATCAAAGGTCTGTATGCTCACACTGCAACATGCTGTCTGGATGAAGACATGTCAAACTGAGAAAATCAACCTGTTTACCTTGTGCGGGAGCAGATAACTAGCTAGCTCAGGATTCACAGTTTTAGCTCACTAAAAAGAGGCATTGAGCCTGATGACAGCTACCTTTTATGTCTGAAATATTTACATTTATGGCAATAACACCACAATTTAAGCTTATTTGACTAAAGATATGACAAAATTAACACCACTTATTCTTGGAATATTAAGCTGCAGCCTGAGAGTCAATGGGTCAACATGGACATTTTGTTCCAAAAACGACTAATAAGTATGACTCACTCACCAACACCGACCTATTCCTTTGTCATTCGGTTTATACGTCACAACTTCCTGAAGCAGGCCTGACACACTTTTTCTGCTGAGAGCCATATATAGGAAAGTACAAGGATAACTTGGCAACTTTAAAAAGCTCCACTTTTACTGTATTTAAGTTAGTAAAACCAATCCAGTGTAGGTGAATACCTGCCTAGTGCTTGAATATGCTTAAAGTAAATAGCAGCCTACATCACAGCTTTGCTCTGATGGCCAACAATCTCCTCTCAACAGAGAGGAAAGACTCGGCTCATCTCCACATCCAGAGGCAAAACAAAAGCTCACAAAGATGACAAACTTTAGAGGAATGTTGGAGCCTGAAGATTATAGCGTAATATGCTTCATTAATTTAGACTTTAGACAAGGCAGAGCAATTCATGCTTCTTTTTTACTGTCATACAATAATTGTCTTCTCTTCATTCATAAGGGCATTTAGAAGTTCTTAATACTGTGGGTGTCAATTTGTTCAGCATTAACATCATCTTACTAAATTAGCAACTCTCACAGATCGTTCACCTGAAACGTTTTATATCTCAGAATGGAAATACACGCCAAAACTTTCAGAATAAAATCAGATAACACTCGGTTTATGGTTAGGGTAAGGTAAGGGTTAGGTTACCAAAAGTTAAAAAGTTAACCTGCAAAACCTAAATACAATAAGCTTCGTACTTACATTATCTACATAGCTAAGTTAGCTTTAGCTATGTTTGCTCAACCTCACATTTCTAAAGCTTACTTAGCATTAGATAGCACAACTATGTAGCTAACATAGCTATGATCAAAGAGCAGCTATGTAAGCTATTTAGATACATAAGCTTTAGCTATGCTGCTCAAGCTCACACTGTTGAGGCTAACTTAGCTTCATTGGTTTATGCATTAATCGTAATTAAGTAGCTAGTGTAGCTATATTAGCTTAGTTAAAGCTAATTTGAGCCATAGTTCAGGTTACTACTTCTGAAATAGCTCTATACACAATTTAATTTTGGATTAGACCTCTGACTTTTTCTATCTTTTATTTATAAAATGTTGCTTAGTCTGTAATGTTTGCAATGTTGTTATTTCATAAATGTTACTGTCACGCTGTGTTTATGAATAAATTTGCATTTAAAAAAAATCTTAAATTGGAAGTATGTTGTACCATCAAATTACAGCCCCCCCTTTCTGAAAAACACTATATTGCCAAAAGTATTCACTCACCCATCCAAATAATTGAAATCAGGTGTTCCAATCACTTCCATGGCCACAGGTGTATAAAATCAAGCACCTAGGCATTCAGACTGTTTCTACAAACATTTGTGAAAGAATGGGTCGCTCTCAGGAGCTCAGTGAATTCCAGCGTGGTACTGTGATAGGATGCCACCTGTGCAACAAGTCCAGTCGTGAAATTTCCTGGCTCCTAAATATTCCAGAGCCAACTGTCAATGGTGTTATAACAGATTGGAAGCGACTGGGAACGACAGCAACTCAGCCACGAGGTGGTAGACCACGTAAAATGATGAAGCGGGGTCAGCAGATGCTGAGGGGCATAGTGCGCAGAGGTCTGCAACTTTCTGCAGAGTCAATAGCTACAGACCTCCAACTTCATGTGGCCTTCACAATACCTCAAGAACAGTGCATATAGAGCTTCATGGAATGGGTTTCCATGGCTGAGCAGCTGCATCCAAGCCATACATCACCAAGTGCAATGCAAAGCGTTGGATGCAGAGGTGTAAAGCACACCGCCACTGGACTCTAGAGCAGTGCAGACACGTTCTCTGGAGTGACGAATAGTGCTTCTCCATCTGGCAATCTGATGGACGAGTCTGGGTTTAATGGTTGCCAGGATATATTTGCAGGTGAGCAAATACTTTTGGCAATATAGTGTATATGGGTTCTGAGTGGTTGTCAGAGATGAACAGTCTACAGATAGACCCCTCTTGAATTAACACAGCTGCACAGCACCTCCTAATGTGAAACACACAGAACAGCACAATACAGTCAAGCACAAGCTTCATGCTCTAATGTTTGTCATAATTCAGTCTAGTTTAGAGTTTGCTGTGGGCCAATTACAAATGCACCATGGGCCACAGTTAGCCCTAGGACTATTCTTTTGACACCAATGTCCTAGAGGCTGTCGAACATTTTAAAAGATGGTGCAGTCAGAAACCACACTTCCTTTGTTGGTATCTTACCGAAGAGAAAGTTGTGGTCATTTTAATTCAAGCTTTGCAGACTAAAGTGGGATATGTTTAAATAAACTCTGATCTACAGATTACATTTTGTTGCTATTTTACTCATCTCCTTCATGATGTTTTGAAAATGGGAATAGTTTGTCAGTGGTAGAAGGCGCTGACTCTTTCTGGCTTTGTTTCAGTATGAAATCTAAATTGAATATTATCACCAATAATAAAAAAGAAAATTGAAGCCATTCAAAAAATGTTGTTAAAACCAATTGCAGAGGGTCTAAACTAAATTTCTAGAGATTCACAGCACACAACCTGTCATTTCTCTCTGCAGCATACCTACAGTCAATCAGCATCACAATTACATGTGTTTCTGTGACTAAAAGCAGCACTACTTGTTGGTCAATGTAAAAAATGATGGCTCCATCAAGGTCTTTCATCTGAGCAGATTTGTTGCTAACTGCTGCATGGAGGATGAGTGCTACCAGTGTTACCAATAACTGAGCATATCTTAACCTACATTAGATTAATTTTACCTTCTTTAATATCAAGGTGAGGTATATGAAAGTGGCCCCACCATCCCTATATATTACTGTATGTGGCCCCCAGTGAATAAAGTTTGGACAATCCTGCTTTATAACATATCACATATAGGGCTTCTTGATACAAGACTTGCATTGGTAACGTTAAAATAAAATTTTAAAAAGTTTTGCAGTGTTACACTTGATCTTTTATAGCCCTTTTTCTAACTGATCCAAGTGCCTTTTACACTGCAGGTCTCATTCACCCATTCACACATTTATATGCTGATGGTAAAGGCTGTTTTGTAAAGTGTCCATCAGTTATGACTCAAAACATTCATATACATTCACACCTCACAGCAGTGGGAGCTTATTTCAGACTGGGTCTTGCCCTGGGCCACTCTGACATGTGGCTGCAGGAGCAGATCATCTACACCTCTACATCTAAAGTTTACATGAAGGCACTGTCCTGACACTCACCATCCACTCCACCCTCCTTACTAACACCCAGCACTGCTTACAACACACTGACGTTTGCAACAGTCCTTTAAAAAGTATATTCGGAAATGTATTGTTATCTAACATGTAAATCAGGCTTGATTCATACGTGGTGACATCGTCATGAGCTTCAGTCTCGCTCATCAGTGCAGACACATCCTCGGGCTCCTCACAGAGACTGTAATCTTTGCCCGCTCACCTCCAGAAAATGCAATCAGTGGCATGCTGAGGCATCATTAACAAGTGGCTGTGTGAAGATCTGCCATCACTAATGTTAGACTCAAACTTGTGATACAGTACTCCTTACAAATCTCTTATTAACTTAATGGTTGAGTCTTGTGTAGCACTAAAGTGTACCCAGGATTAAGCTGATTTACAGCCCCTGTGAGAAAAAAACATAACACATAATTTAAAAAAAGGGTGTTTTATCTGGGTGGGACCAATTTGTCAGTCCTGATATATGTGTCTGAACTATTCAGGACCATTCAGTTCTTTAGAGAAGGAGTTTTTTCATCATTGTCTGTATAAAGAGATGGATGTCATAAGTAACCCCCAGTGTCAAAAAAGGAAGCCAGTTAAGCAAGCCAGAAAGCTCCAAAAAATGAGGAATCTTAAAGGAGCCCGTGCTTGTTTCTATATTCGCTGGTAATTAGAGTCAACATTTTGCAGCTAATTGTTGTTGGTCTCCATACCACCTCCCCAGAAACCAGTGGGCAGTGTCACTGAGCCCACATCCATGTTTTAATGGTCAAACCTTTCACTACATGGTGTTTTACCCTCAGTAGATGCTGCCAGTCTGTGCAGTGATCCACAAGCAAAGCACACCGAAGGGCTAATTGCTCCATCTCAGTCAATCTCTGCAGCTCCTCTGCAAACACTGTGGTCCATCTTTGGCGTGCACCACTCCGATCGAGATACGTGCCAGGTCTACTTTCAGAGGAGGCCACTACCAAAACATTTCAATCTACGTAGAGACAATCAATCCAAACAGGAGGAAGTACGTAGCATCCGGTCAATTTCAAAATACAACACAATGCACAGATTCATCACTCTATGTCTCATCCTGTGGTGCACTTAACAGGTCATGATTCAGTCTGAGGGACACAGAGCTAACATGACACCATGGACAAAGAAAATTTGATTTTTTGGGGTGAAAACCACACATTCTGCCCAGAAAACAAAAACCTTAACTTCCTTCTGTCCTCACACATGGTTTAAACAAAGGAATCTGTTCTGTTGTTGACTGTACTGTCATGCCTTTAAAAAGTATTCACCCCCTTGGATGTTTTACCCTTTTCCTGATTTCCTAAATCAACCATGGTCAATATAATTTGGCTTTTTAACAAAAAACAAAACAAAACAAAACAAAAAAACCTTTAATTTCAAAGTAGGGCTGGGCGATATGGCCAGAAATTGATATCTTGATATATTTTTGCTATATCCCAAAACGATATATATCGCGATATTTTGAAATGGCCTCTCAGTAGCTGTATTTAATTCGGCCCCAAATGACATTAGTTTGGTGATAAAAATAGACTGTTCTATTGCATTTTTAATAAAATTGTTTGCAGAAAGTAAAAATCAATATGAAGTCAAATTTAGCAGTTTTATTTTGAAAAGGACTTCATTCAATCTTTTTCTAATAAATCAAAAACACATAAATCATGAAATACTTCTTTTACAGCGTAAAATGGTTGTTTTCCTCATTAAGGGTGAAGCAAACCTACACAGAACTCACCAATCATGCATGCAGTAAATGGCCAAAATCCTGCAGTCTAGTCCTCCATTCAGGCCAAAACCCTGCAGTCTAGTCCTCCATTCAGACTTACAGCTGCGGTTATATTAGTCCGTTATCTGTGCTGATGAACGCTGGACCAGTTCCTGACAAGTTCATAACACGAGAGCGTCTTTAGACCTTATTCAAGAAACTGTCCTGTGTGATCATGGTGGGAAAAGCTTGTCTGGAGGCAGGGACATTTCAACTTCTCGTTGTAGGTGTTTTGAACTGTAAGGCTGAGATAAGTCTCCGTAGGTGAGGAGAAGTGGATCAGATTTGTCTGCTGCTGGGTCGTCTTCTCTCTGACATGTGTGACTCTGGCAGGGAGTTTTCAGCAAAAATGCTCGCGCCCAGGCAAATCTCGTATTCTGGGTTAAGTGTCCTTTTAACAACACTGAGCTCATGTCTTTAGCGACGTGTTGCGTTACTGCCGCCATTATATCAGAGAAATCTTGTGGCATATTTTAACGAATACTGCCTGAGTTCGACCTCTTCCTTTTCAAAGTTGAACGACTGCTCAACGCTGCAGATCCAGTGTTGTTTCTTGCTGTCTCAAAAGTCAGCTAACTCCCCGCTAACTGGCCACACTGCTGTTTACCTTCCTCCTTCCTTGCTTCTCGCCGCTGATGCGCATGTGCAGAGGAGTTTTCTGAACGTGCGCAGGAGAGTGAGCGCGCTGCCGTGAGAGACGCGTTCAGGTACAATGGGAGAAGCGAAACTCCAACGAGAAATGCACGCTGACGGCTCAAAACTCCACATAATTTACACTCGGATATTCGCGATATAGTCATTTTATACATGGTGGGTGGCAAAAGCCGGGATACATCGCGTATACTCAAATTATCGCCCAGCCCTGTTTCAAAGTGGAAACAGAGAGAAACAGAAATATGCAATGTGAAATAGGAGACTGCATAAATATTCACCCCTTTAAAATGACTGACTCAATTCCACAGAAGCCAAACTAATGGTGCTAGCAGTCTCACAATTAGTGAAATGGGGATCACCTGAGGGCAGTGAATGTGTCATAAGTGATTGAAGTATTAAGACACCTGTGTCTGGATGGTCCAATTACTGGTTAACCAGTGTGAGGTCACTTATTTTATATTACATAATTCTTATTCATTTGGCGTCACTTTGTAGAAAACTATTTTCACTTTGACATTAAAGTTTGTTTGTTTGTTTTTTTTTTTGTCAAAAAGCCAAATAATATGGACCAGGATTGGTTTATGGAATCAATAAAAGGGTAAAAACATCCAAGGGCATAATACTATCTGATTTAAGGTGAAGCAGGGATGGTGAAGTGCTCACTTAAACTGACTTTTTTTTTTTTTCAACATATTTGGTATGTTTGAGGTTAGGGCACTCTTTGGCTAGTGTTTGGATCCGTATCCTTGCCATTTTCTCCAAAAGTGCCCCGTACATGCCCTTTTCAAAAAGCACAGACAGTCCCTTTAAAGGTTTTAATGAATACTGCTGATTACAGCATTGATGTCATTAGTGCAGAAATAAGCTATTGACACACTGCAATGTGACACAAAGTGGTGATTATCTCTCTCCTGGATGAAGAAGAAAATCAATTTTCAGCACTGATTGCCTCTGGCCGATGACTTCATAACAGAGTAAACGCTCATTTATTGTGGACTAATGACATCTGCAGTTTTTTGACCAGTAGAGGAACTTCAGCAAACTGTGGTGACAACAGTACACCAAAGCACTTTACTTCCATAGCTTATACTTCCAGGTGTGTTAACAAGCGCCTTTTTCCCAGAGGGTTTACACTTCAAGGAATATGACAAAATTTAAATCCCGGTTGGATCTCTCCTGCTTAAAAGTTTCCACTAAAGTGTCCTCTCTTTCTTCACGCACTCCACTTTATGCAAAAATTGTCTCATATCCACAGAAAACAGCATGTCAAACTTTTAAGGCAGGAGAGCACACGCCTGAAAATTGCATTGCAAAATTGTTATAAGGCCCATTTCCTCCTTGCCACATTACACCTTTCTGCAATCTCTGGAGGCTAATGCCTAAACTGTTTCCAAGCACCTGAAACAAACAACTTCAAAAATAATAAAATAGTACTGTGCAGAACTTTAAGGTATGTTTGGACAAAAAAATGAGGCTAAAGTAGATATAGATGCGCTGAGTAAGCCGTCTGAAGGCACCATTGGGCTGGAAAGAGGATTGATACAACCCTCATGGTGCTCTAGATGTCCTTGCATATTGCCAGAGGCATTGGAAAATAACCTGTTGAAAAAATAACAAAGTAATCACCTCTAGGACAGAGTGAGGGCAGAGGTGGTGAGTAAGCATGGCCTGGGGCAGTGATTCTCAAATGGTTTGGCAAGGCACAGGTAAGTCTAGGTGTGTCTTGGGAATTTGTACAACCTTACATGATTACTACAACTTTATGACAAGTACTGTAACCAGGCCTGCCCAAAGATCTAGCCGGGCCCCTGAAAAACCCAGAGAATGGGCCGATGTTGTGATTTATTGATATCAATGCATGTGTGTTGGATCAGTAGCACTGGTGCTACCTTCCTGGCTAACAGTTACCTCATTTAGAGCTGAAAAGCATGGCAAGCTATCATTGGGTTTGGGTGTTGAAATAATTTATTCATGCTACTTTTATCCAGGGGAATCACTTTTTTATCCATTTTGCTGCCTTTAAGTCATTTAGCTCCTTTTTGGCATTTTTTCACTTCTTTTTGCTACTTTTTACCTATTTTGTCACTTTTATCAAAATTTTTGCCACATTTAGCCCATTTTTGCCACCTTTCACTCACTTTTACTACTGTTTGGCCATGTTTTGCCACATTTATTTCATCACTTTTGACCCCTTTTCACCCCCTTTTTGCAACTTTTAACCCATTTTTTTGCTACTTGTGACCTATTTGTGCCACCTTTTTTTGTCAATTCAAGGCATGCCCACATGCATGGATTTGTGTTTTAGCCCAGGAGACATGCATTCCCAACCCTTCAGCCTTCTCACTCAGTGAGTTAACAGCCTCCACAAGGACATCTACAGTCTCCGCAAGGATCACAGCATCATCAGCAAAGTCCAGATTAAAGATCTGGATACCACCAATTGACCCTCCACAGTTCACTGCCCCTGTTACCTGCTCCATTATTCAGTCCATACACGTACTGAACACCATAGGGCTAAGATGCACCCCCTGACTCACCCCAGAATCAACTGGGAAGATGTTAGAGCTGGAGCCACCACACTTCACAGCACTGTCTGTACCAGAATATAGGGCAGATATCAGCTAGGATCCCATGGAGCTCCAGGGTCCTCCAGAGGACATCTCTTCTCACCATCCTGAGGGGTATTTTGGTTTCACTTAGGTACGACATGAGGAGTGGGACAGTCAATGACCCTGAAACTAAAATACATGTCATCTTTTTACTCCATCACTATGTAGCTTCACTGTGATACTACATAGGCATGGCGGTACATTAGAACAGTAACCAGTTACAAAAACTAGCTTATTTTCTCAAGTCACCTTTAGCCTGAAACATAACGGGGCACAATAAAAAAGGATAAAAGAAACAGTCATGTATAACCTGCTTTCAAAGTCCATTTTTTTAAGTATTTACATGTTTAAATGTAATTTTACATTGCATATTTACAGTCAATTTTACACAATAAGGACAGAGCATAAGATGAGGAAAGGGGAAGATAACAGAGGATTAATGTCAAAGTACAATATGTAAATTAAGATGAGCATATGTGTAAAAAAAATCAAACTATCCCTGATTAAAAAAAAACTGTTTCATAATGCCCACAAGTTCTCTTAGTTAGAGATTTACACAGTTATGCATTCTATTCCCTGCTAAACATTTCAAGCTGAACAGGTTAAAACATGACTTCTGTTACAAGACCTTTGATCATGTCTCTAGATCCAGTTTTATTACTCTGTAGATTTGCTAAGTGCTGCAGATATGAAGATTTTTTTTCTCTAGAGGAGCTATAGCCTGTGGCCTGAGCAAAGTTTTATCACAATAATAGCCCAAGTCTGAAAGACAAACCATCACAAATCTCACACTTTTTCTCTTTTTGAGGTTTGTAAAAGTCTGTAAGAGCTGTGTGCATTAAGTACATGTCTACATTCAGAGGTTAGCGAGGGCTCAGAGGTTTGTTGTCAGGTCCAGTGGAGTCAGAGGTGTAGAAGTGGAGTCATTCACCCAGTTCAAAGTGAAGTTGCTACTTTGAACCGAGGGCTCAGGTGCAGGGTAAGCGATATGGAAAGCAACACCGACAATCAAAATAAGCACAGACACACTCAAAGTGAGTCCCCGACGCAAGATCAGCTGAGTGGTTGACAGCAGCTTTTGAGGTCTGGAGATGTTTGTTTGCTCAGTGTCTCCCTCAGTCCCTCCTATAGTTGAACTGTTTCTCTCAGCCTCATGATTGGATTTCAGTTCCTGATCCTCTGTGCCAACTGTGCTGTAGCCTTCTGCTTTAGAGACTTCCTCACCGTCCGACTGGGCCTAAAACATGCAAAGATGTGGCTGTTAAACATAACTAGCTCCAAAAACACAGTGAAGAAGGCTGATCTGGTGAAAAGTGACATTGCAGTCACAAACAGAAGTGTTTCAATGGATCTACGAGGTAAACCCAATGGAGAAACTAGAGCACACTAATCACTTGATGACCATTAATCAGGTGAAACTAACGTTTCAACGCACACTGCATCTTCATCAGAGTCAAAAACAGAGTAATTTTTTACTCTTAATACATGCAGGGATAAGTGACAAGTACGTCCTATGTAAATACACTGCCATGTTGATGGAAAGAGCTGTAATTGGCTGTGGGAGTTAGGAGAATATAATTGGAATCAGCTGACTGTCAGCTGATCAACAGTTACTGCCCACTTTTCCATAACCAAAATATGCAGGTCCACCAATCAGAAAATCTACCTTGACATTATGGCTAAAAACAAATCTGAAAAGCGGTGTAGACTCAAAGATATTGTGGCTGATAAGGGACACCCAGTCCTTTTCATTATTTTCTAAAGACATTTTTCAAACTCTGAGACTCTGGGCTCTTAAAGCTCTTACAGCTTAGAGACTTCCAGGTCACACAGCCTGGCATGGGAACCACAGCACCCACTGAACACCTGGTTCATCCTGATTTGAATACCCATTTCCTAGATGTGTAAAAATAAGACTTTCAGAAATTCAGATTAATACGATTTCAGTCAGACTAACATGTTTACATGCATTTTTACTTGCTGACCCCAGAAGGCCGGACAGTTTTAGTTGTATTTTGTCACTGACTTTTTTGTTGACACATTTTTCCATGAACATTTATGCAAATTGTTGCACAATCAAAAAATCTAAGCAATCTGGTCTGTCTAAAGAGCATTTATAGAAATGAATTTACACTATAGTTTGTCAGTCAGATCGGTCAAGTGTGTGATTATGTATGAACACCATTTCAATTATTGTTAGTGCAGTATCAAATAGAGATCTGTTTAGTTTTTTTTTTTTACTTGTATGCTCAAAGTTTATAGTTATGTTATTGTGAAAAACCTCCAAAGAACCACATACTGAGCATGTGCACTTACTGTGACAGAACAATCTGAGATGTCAGGAACCATCCCTTCATTCAGGACTGTACTAACAGGACGCTTTGGTATCATCACCACCTTCTTTCTGGCTCGTTTTTGAGCCTGACAACACATTTTAATGTAAATAAAAAGCACATAAAGAATAGGTTAACCTTTACACGTACTGAAAGCAACATGCACATTGAAACAGATTAATCTGTATTTTAGTTTTTGAGCTTGTATGCAATTGTTATATAGAATAAAAACAACATCACAAAACGGTGACTAATATTAATGGTCTTCAGAGAAAAAAAAGAATTGAAATGCAGACAAAATCCATTTGCTGCAGGGGAAATGCTGCATGTCTGCCAGTGTTTAAAAGATACGAAATTTGATCAGATAAGCCATATTACATTCCTGTCTTAAATCCTTTTTAGAAATGTCTTTATGCCAATAAAAAAGGAAGATAAGAATACAACCTTGAGTGTGACTTTCTTCCAGTTAAGTCTGAAGATTAGAATGATGAAGAAGCCCGCCTGGAGGACACCACATATTAAGAGACCCAGCCACAAACCTAACAAGAAAAGCAAATGATTGAAGTTAACTTGTTATCGTGGGAAAACCAGCACTGTTATCTCAAGAGACACATACATATAGAATAACCGTATTCATCATGCCCCAGTTGCTCAGCTGGCGTTCCACCAGGTTTTACATTGGGGCCATTCTTATTCAGTCTTTACGTTGTACAGTTTTGTTCAAATGTTAAAGTGCAGTTGTATGCTGATGATGCAGTATTATATGCACATGCAAGAACAAAGCAAGAAACTGTAGCTGTACTATCTTCAGAAATGGTATCAGTATCTCATTGTCTTCAGAACTCATGTTTCCATCACAAAAAAACATATACAGTTGCAAGAAGTATGTGAACCCTTTGGGATTTCTTGGATTTCTGTATGAATTGGTCATAAAATGTGTTCTGATCTTCATCTAAGTCACAACAATACAGTCTGGTTAAACTAATACCACACAAAAAATGATATGTTTTCAAGTTTTTATTGAACAAAACATGTAAACATTCACAGTGCAGGGTGGAAAAAGTATATGAACCCCTAGGCAAATGACTTCTCCAAGAGTTAATTGGAGCCAGGAGTCAACCAACTTGGAGTCCAATCAATGTGATGAGATTGGATGTGTTGGTTAAAGTTGCCCTGCCCTATAAAAAACACACCAGTTTTGAGTTTGCTGTTCTCAAGAAGCATTGCCTGATGTGAACCATGCCTTGCACAAAAGGGCTCTCAGAAGACCTACGATCAAGAATTGTTGACTTGCATGAAGCTGGAAAGGGTTACAAAAGTATCTCTAAGCCTTGATGTTCATGTGTCCACGGTAGGCCAGACTGTCTACAAATGGAGAAAGTTCAGCACTGTTGCTTCTCTCCCTAGGCGTGGTCGTCCTGTAAAGATGACTGCAAGAGCACAGCGCAGAATGCTCCATGAAGTGAAGACGTATCCTAGAGTGTTGGCTAAAGATTTACAGAAATCTCTGGCACATGCTAACATTTGTGTTGACAAATCTACAATAAGTAAAACATTAAACAAGAAAGGAGTTCATGGGAGGACACCACAGAGGAAGCCACTGCTGTCCAAAAAAAACATTGCTGCATGTTTGAAGTTTGCAAAAAAGGACCTGGATGTTCCACAGCACTACTGGCAAAATATTCTGTGGACAGATGAAACCACAGTTGAGTTGTTTGGAAGGAACACACAACGCCTTGTGTAGAGAAAAAAAGGCACAGCACACCAACATCAAAACCTCATCCCAACTGTGGAATATGGTGGAGGGGGCATCATGGTTTGGGGCTGCTTTGCTGCCTCAGGGCCTGGACGGATTGCTGTCATTGGCGGAAAAATGAATTCCCAAGTTTATCAAGACATTTTGCAGGAAAACTTAAGACCATCTGTCCGCCAACTGAAGCTCCACAGAGGATGGGTGATGCAACAGGAGAACAACCCAAAGCATAGAAGTAAATCAACAACAGAATGGCTTCCACAGAAGAAAATACACCTTCTTGAGTGGCCCAGTCAGGGTCCTGACCTCAACCCCATCGAGATTCTGTGGCATGACCTCAAGAGAGCGAGTCACACCAGACATCCCAGGTCTGATCTGCAACTACAGGAAACGTTTGGTTGAGGTTATTGCTGCCAGAGGAAGGTCAATGTTTACATGTTTTGTTCAATAAAAACATGAAAACATATCATTTTTTGTGCTGTATTAGTTTAAGCAGACTGTGTTTGTCTATTGTTGTGTCTTAGATGAAGATCAGAACACATTTTATGACCAATTCATACAGAAATCCAAGAAATCCCAAAGGGTTCACATACTTCTTCTTGCAACTGTATGTTTCCTCCCACCAGCCAGCAGAGGATGAACAACAACCACGTGTACTAGTCAGTGGAAAGAGACCCGATGAGGTGTAATGACTCTTCTAAATAAAACATAAGATACTTGTGCCCTACAAAGAGGATCAGCGCTCAGTGAGGAAGTCCCTAATCCATTACTATTTGCCTCCACAAGTCAACCGTGCAGACCAATGGGTAGCTAGAAACCTTCACCAGGGTTCTCAAGTGGGAACCCTCCTTGTCAATGTTTCGTCCAGTTAGTCCCACGACACCTCCAGAGGGCTGAACAATGATCTCCAGTGTCACAGAGACACCCACCTCCATGCCAGCTCTCACCACCCACCATGTCTACACAGAGACATCATCTTACCTATCTTACCACATGGCCAACACAGCCTCAACAGCGTAATAATAATAATATGTCCCCTTTCATGAACATTTTTCATAATAACCTTGCTTTAGGATGAAATGTAGCTATTGTGCTTATCCGGCATGTTTAGACCAGTGTGTGTTGCAAATATGTTGATTAATGTGTGCTGTCCTAATTTGGTAAAATTGCTAAATAAATAAATAGGATAAGAAGTTAATTAAGTAAATATGATCCTGAGGAGTTATTATGAAAAACAGTTAAATTAAATGTATGGATGTATGTCCTCTTAGGGACTCCATAAGTAGCAACAGATAAATCATCATCATTTCCATCTGTGAAGCCGTGAGGCATGGCTGAAAAGATCAGAAGGTAAGTTAAAGGCTTTAACAAATTCCAACATGCAGCATGTATTTTAAAACACAGTGACACCCAAGGTCAAACTTTGATGCACCATATGTGTGCATGGTGATGGGGGTTACATTTATCAAACCTTGCACACTTAGAGATGACAGCAACAATCCCCTCTAGCAGGGGGTTAATGGCAGGATGAAGTAACATCAATTATAGAAAGGACAAGTGTTTGTTTTTGTCTTTGATTAATGAACCTGGATCCAAACAAAGACACACAACCACTCCAAACTGATACAAATATAGTTAGTAATCTTAAAGTGGCTCTCGGAAACAACACGAAGCTTTGCCTCGGCTGTTTTGCCTGAGGTAGCTCTGCATGAAACACAGACGTTATCTCAGCATTGTCATCCACTTCTTAATGAAGAGGCGTTCAAAGCCCACTTGACCAATGACAGTAAATGCAAACCCTTGTATAAGCATTGCTTCAAATGCTCTGCTTTACAATTAGCACCATGCTGACTAAAATAATTTACATTAGGTCATTTTAAATTGTCAATAGTGGAGACTATGATTAAGCTGTTGCTGCAAATATTAATGGCTCTATAAAAAAATCACAAGAGATCATTGTACAAAATATCAGATATTATAAGCTCCCTGTATTAATTTTGCTGTGTTGTTCAGAAACAAAAAGGGGCAAAATGGGCTGAAATCTTACCTACTATCCCCAGTTGGGCTGGAAACATCAGAGCTATTCCCACAGGCAGACCGATGAAGTAGTAACTGACCAGGTTAGTCAAGGCAGCAATTTTCTGCATCCCAGATCCTATAAGAATTCCTGAGGAGACACACTGAAAACACGAACGAAACAGAAAAGAGACATCCTTTAAACCAGAACAGCAAGCAGCTCAACTCTGTGTACTATTCAGTACTATTTTTGTAAAACAAGATAACAACATCAGCTGTGTTGTGTAAAAACATACCAGAATGGCATCAAAGAATTGAAGAAATACATAGACTGTGAAGGTCTGTGAGAGGATACCCAGAATTTTTCTGAAGAGAGAAGATCAGCGTTAAAACAGGCATACCTTAACACACTTGGGTCATTCATTGAAGTGTCTTAGCACGATACTTACTTATCAGAGGTAAATATGTAGCCAATGACAGACTTAGTGCTAGCTATGACAGCACCCTGGAGCACAGCAAGCACTCCTGTAGCAAAAACAACATATAAGAGATAAAACATGAATATCTGTGCACATGTAACACGTGATCTTAAAGCTCTTTGGTCTTCATATGCCTGTGTCCCCCATTTAACCATAGTGAGGTGTCTTCATAATGTACCTGCTAGAACCAGGGCTACTTTGCAGGTGACTAAGGCCCTGGCTGTGTTTCCTGCCCCCAGAGCGTTTCCGACACGCACACAGGCAGCTGCATGGACCCCTAGAGGGAACTGGAAAGACTTCATGTTACTGTGTTGAGTTTTATTACACAAATGGCTTAAAGGAAAGGTTTGAGTAATATGGTTAATGTTTCTCTTGCTGGTAGGAGAGAAAGATCAATACCGCCAATTATGTAAGGGGGTAAAATAACATGCTGGAGTTAGAAGGTAGTGAGCTTATTTATTTTAGCTCAGCTTATCATAATTTAGCTTGGCTAAACCACAGCTATTGTTTACTGACTAGCAGCATGACTAAACCATGCCCCTATAGCTACCACCATGTTCTTCTCAAATTATGCTGATTTGTCCATAAATTCCCAAACCAGCTACAATCATTTCAGATTAGATCTTTGCAAGATTGAGCCACCTGATGACAGACATGGAACCTGGCCAATCCATTAGCTTTGCAAGGCAACAACACGAGAACCAATGGTCTTGAGTATTGGCTCCCAATCAGATTAAACTTCTGTTTAAGATTAGGGAGAGGGTTGAGGTAACGCCCCGGATACCAAAAGTTAAAAGTCAAAACCTGACCTTAAAATCTAATGTAGTGTGAGCATTATCAACAGTCATCAAACAAACTGGACTTTAGGGCTCAAGTATGCTCTGGCACAGTATGGATTGTCAAGTTTGCTTCAGTCAAACATAAGAATCTGTTCTGCTGTTTGCCCTTTTACCTGCATGTAACGTGTCAATTAACTTAAGAGGCAAACTGTTTCCCTTGCATCCTGTTTTAATGTTAAGATTAGTTAACACACCCTTGTTCTTTGATTGCCTAAAGTTAAATCCGCATGAAAGTGTTATAAACCCTCTTATAAATGAGAGGGGACAATGCCATATTGAACACACTGAATGTGAATGATCCATACCATGTATGTTATTGCTCCAACCTCCAACAACACATGTTGGGCAGCAAGATCAGCTTCCCCAAGGGAACCTTATGACAGTCAGATTCAGATATTAATAAACCTTCAAACAGCATGCAACAGAAAAAAACAACAATTTATATGTTACCTTCCAAAAAAACTTCACAAACACTGTCAGTAGATTGGAGCTGCTGCTTTATCAAATGACAATAGACATAAAAAGGGGAAAGGAACTGATACATAGAAAGCAACACTGACCTGCGAGAAAACCTCCAACCTCCCAGATCCACCATTCAAAGCAGATCATTAAAGCACTGGGAATAGCCAGCTTCGCGTAGGAGCCCCACTCCTGCAGACATTCAGTGGACCAGCCTGCACAATGTTTTACACAGGAAAGTGATTAAGGGTTTTACTCAAAATACCGTGTTAGATGATAATATTTAGTGCCTTATTTCATTTGGACTACATTTGCTGGTCATTTAGCATCTGATATTTTGTGTTTAACTAACCTCCCCATGTCTTCTGATGGAGTTTTTTCCATCTGATGTAGCCAAACAACAGCAGGCAGATGGTGATCTGAGAGAGGCTAGTAGCAATGGCTGATCCACTTCAAACAAACATAAAAAATACTTTTTTATTCTGGAGGAATGCCTAAATGACTATGGTTAACTACAAGCCTGAGCTGTTTCAAATTCCAAAAGCTGGGGTTTTCTGTTTCTTATACTGCATAGCAGCTTACAGCAGTCAGTAGGCATTTCCACTTAGTTGCAATACTGCCACCTTCAGGTTTAAAGTTTTCCTTATTCTGTTTTTACACCTGTTCTCTGTAGAGTGACCCTTGTGAAAGTTACTTTCTCCCTTCAACACTCCCTTCCAAAGCCTAAAATAATTGTTGTAGGATCTGTGCTCAATCCAAGGTCTGTAATCTGTTTATATTTTCTCATATTTGGCTTGTGTAGCCTATTTTGTACAGGAATGTAATCTTACTCTTCATTGCAGTTGTTGTCTGCTGTCTTCCTATATGTGTAGGTAACTTTTACATTACTGTGCTCTATCCTCAGGCTGTTTATCATGATTATGAAATCCCACTGATAGCAGTCCTTTGGTTAGCCTTTTTGCTAGATATTACTTCTATTTTTTATCATTTTACATCCATTTCAATTGTTTCTTTCACTATTTTAAAAATTTGTAAGCCCTTATAAGACAAAAAAATATTTACCTCAGGTTGTTTCCCCATTTAATAAAGCTGGTTCCAATAGGCAAAGTGAATAAGGTAAAATTATGTTTCTCCCTAAAACATTGCACAGTTTTGTTGTTGATGTCCTGGCTGTTTCAGGCTCAAGGTTAGTCAAAACTAAGTTGTTTATTATTAATAAAGATCGACTTAATAACCTCGTTTTGTAGTTTTCTAAGTTTGAGTCTGCTTAAGCTAGCAAGAAAGCTGCATTAGCTCTATGAGCCGTTGTTCCGTTAGTTAACGGTCAGTTCCTTAACGGTCAGCTAGCAAACGGAGAAAAATAGCATTGTGGTGAACGGAAAATGTCTAAGTGTGTAATTTGAGTTTACAATGCACAAAGTATGACTGAAAGGAAGATGAAAATTGGTTGTATGCTTATTTGGTTAATAAACGATTAATTGTTGACGTTTTAATTTAAAATCCCACCTGAAGTCCTCACTTTTAGACTTTCATTATCCAGTGAAAAGGAAACTGAAATTCACGACGGACTGTTTTTAATTAACATTGACTCAAAGGGCAAACAACCTAAACTGCAATGTTTTAACTGCTATTTTGCTGTTGCTTTTAAAAAAAAAAAAGAGCTCTCATCCATTGTCCAGTTTTCTAATGTACAGTTCGCAAACAGAAGGTTGAACATTGTTAGATATAGCTGATAGTAACCAAAGGTCTGCTTCTAAAGTTTAGTTATAAAGTATGTTGCCTTCTTTGTTTTCTCTCCGCCTGCTGTTTCCCGTTGAGAAAATGTAATTGTGTTATTAAAGTCTTAAAGTCCCAGATTTAAGAAAAAAAGATGATGATTGAGTAACAGTATGTTGTATTTACTCTCAAAAAAGGTTTATTTGTTGTTATTTATAGTTGCCATAATCTCTGTAGTTCATATATTGCTGTACAAATCAAAGGGAAAAATCTACCCAGTGTCTGAGTGTTTTTTTATTATTATTTTATTGTGTATAAGTCTGATTAAGACTAAAACACATTATATTATAGAGTCAACTATAATTTATGCATTTGTTTTTGGAAATAAAAAAAATTCTGGTTTATTACTCTCAATTAAGCCTGGGCAATATATGGCTTTTATGGACAAATTAGATTGATACATTTCTGCTACCCCCTCAGGCTCTGTCCAGGATGGAATATCATTCCCTCCACTTTAAAGCGGTAGTTCATAGCTGGTCTAGCTTTGGGACCCACCGCAAGTGTCATGACAAGACTTCTGATATGTTTGATTATCAGCCAAATTTGTTTAAAAAGACTGATGCTGTTTTGACCCCAGATAGAAACGTGACAGAAAAAAAACAATCTGAAGAAAATAAGACATATGATATGATATAAAGAATTTTAAAAATCCTGGAGAGTATAATAGAGATTTCTGAATGTTTTCTTGGAAAAATCCCAAACAAACAAAAGAAACCTCTCAAAATTCTCCAACATTTTCATAGAAAATTCTTGAAATATTAGTGGAGGAGACTGCTGAAAGTTTCTTGCCAAATTTTCTTAGATTTAGTGGATAAGTCCCAGAGGAGAGTACCAAAAGGTTGTGGGTAAATGTCCAAAGAAAACTGCAGAAATTTTAAGGAAAACTTCTTATCCTTTTTAGGAAAATTACCCTTAGTTTCTTTAAAATCACAGAAAAAAATATCCTAAATTCAAAATGTAATTTCTTGAATATTTTAGTGAAAAATTATGCAAAGCAATTTCTGTTTCCTGTCTATGGTCAAAAACTTAAATAATTGAACAGAAGCACTCAAAAGACTCACTGACCCACTGAAAACAGCTCTACAACCCACTTTTGGGTGCTAACATTCCAGTTGAGGACCACTGATTGAAAGTATGTTTTAAGGACTGAAATGTATTTGTTCATTTTGTTTTTTAAGGGCTGACATTTTAGGTCTGAGTAACTTTTATATAAATATCAACACTGGCTAAACTTGATAACTGTTTACACAGTCACGATTGCTAGTTGTGTAAGAAGAAACATTTGAATAATTTACAAGCTTGCTCACTCAGTAGATTAAAGCAATTTGTAAATAAAAATAGATTAAGTCTTTTTCATTATGAAAGGTAGTCGCTGATTTAGATTGCTGTTCTCATGTACCCTATTTGTTGAATGGCTCTGTTAATTTGTATAAGAAAAAGGTTTATGTAAATTACAAAGAGAAAGTCTGTACTTAATATAGACACATATTACTATAATGTACAATATTATTCCTTATTCTATTCCTTTTATGAACTACTTGCAAGAAACTACATAATGTAATTTTAAACAAAAGTTTAAAGTTTCCACTTTAACTCAAAAAATGAAATTCAGTTTACTTGTGTTAATATTACAGATAAAACTAAAGCAAAACTCATCCATTCACTTTTTTTTTTTTATCAGGATAGAAAACAGATTAAAGTTCAGACATCTGGTTTGGTTTAATATAAATCTGAGTTTTTGTCTTAAGGGCATATTGCCCAGCCCTGTGGTCAGTCTAGCATTGTGAAGAAAAGAGTTAGGCCGTCATTCAGCCAGGGGCACTAAAGGCTGCCAGGCTGAGAGGCCTGAGGAGGTTTGTGTGGAGACAAAGTTAAATTCTGTTTTGAGCACACTCAGTGTTATGAATAAAAGACTCGGATCAGGCCTTTAAAATTTGCAGGAGTCCTTGTTTGATAAAGAAGGGAAAAGAACAAAGTTGACCTGATGACAGAGAGCTAATTGGTTCAGTGGAGTGCCTGTTGAATAAGGTGTTTGTCCAGCTGCTGTCTGTTCTTTCTCTGCTCCACACTAAATCCCTCTTCAAGTCAAGGGCAAAAACAACAAACAGAAGTGTACTTCGGACTCTGTTTTAACAAGACATGTTATTCTCAGAAAGATGCATTATGAGTTCTCTAAGCTCTCATCCTCTTGTTTCTTAACCCTTGTCTAGGCTTCAGATCACAGCCCCCTTGTTTGGACAGCAGTGAAGTGATCAGGAGACACAAGCATGGTTTCTGCTTTAGTAGCTGGAGTCTCCACAAGAATATTTTATTGGACCTGGAACCTGATGCCTGATATCATATCATGCAGCACAAAGTCCATCAGAAATTAAAAGGTAAGAAGATGCAGCACTTACATGACACCTAACTGTAGGCTGAAGATTAAGACATAGTTGACCCCCAGATTGATGATGTTTGCAACTGCTGCTGTGTACATCTGAGGCAAAATAATCCCCTGGGAGAGATAAAAAGAGATACATAGACAGCAGTGAACCAAGTTTTATATTTAAATGCTGAATTGCAATGATATTCATAAGGGTTCCGAACAAAGGGCAGATTAAGAACATGACCTTATGGCCATGGTGAAAGAAAAGAAAACTGTACAATTTAGCGTTACAGTTAACCCTGAGGTGAAAAAAATAAAGTCTTAGTGATCTTAAATAGACTTAGTGATCCATATAATAATTTCCTGGAGAGATTTTATGAAAAACACAAATGTTAACCTCATGGTGCTAGCCTTCTGTATGTTATTTTTTGGAACCATGCAGGTGTGAATTAAAAGCAGCACCATATAACTTTACTTCCAGTATGCAATTAAAGAAAAAAAAATCTACTTACATCAGTATTATGGTCAATGAAATTTAAATGCACTCTAACTTTTATATCAGCACAGGTCATTAAAATGATACAGAGACTTTATCTTTCCTGGGAGTGCTCAGTCTATATAGAAACTACTGCAGTTCAGTATTTCAGTTACCACCATCCCTAGTGCGAATAAATCAGCTGTTTTGTTTTTTGTTACCATTCTCACAATGCTCTCAGTTGAAAATAGTTAATTGTTTTGAACATCATCACATTTTTAATTGTCACTTTCCCTTCACTGACTACTAAAAATCAAGAAGGCGAGGGACTTATGATACTGCTTTCTGCAAAATTTCACAACACGCAGTTTCTGTGCAGCTCTGTAGTTCTTTTCATACATCTGTTTTTCCCACTGAGAGTCTGCATTTCTGCTAGCTAAAATATGGTAGTTGAGCCCTCAACCCGTTATGGTTGTTGTGTAGTTCACAGAAACACAGTCCACAGATCATGCTGCTCACCCTCTCAAGTCATTTCTTATTAATAATTGAAGTGTATTTTCCAGCAAAAAAGTGCTCCACAAGGTTTACTTACTCTATTGCCCCACTTCTTTTAAGTGCATAATTATACTATAATCAGGGAGAAAGTAGTTTTGTGTTGTGGTACTGTGTATCACAGCATGTTGTGAGCAGCGTAGCGGCCACTTGCAAAGCTCAATGACAGCCTTAGGGCAAATTTTTCTGTACCATCAGGTCCCATGTAGTTTGTGATGGTGGTAATTGTACTTCATACAGTGCATGTTTCAGCATTTCATGCTGCACGTGGTTGCACCGGTAAAAAGGTCCCTAACCTTGCAAAGTTGATGGATTGGCAAGATTCCATGTCTGCCTGGCCTATCAACGTTGTTTCAGGAGAAAAAAGCAGTAGCAACAGACGTGGTTTAGTTGTACATCAAGCCTGTAAACAACAGCTGCCGGAGAAGCGTCTACCTCAGATGTAGCTGTAGTGTAATTTTCATCAGAACTAAAAAAAAAAATAAGAGTAAAGAACTGCAATGTAAGATTTCTTGGCGGAAAGATGTTTTTGCTTTTCTTTTTACCTCTTCAACATGAGTTTGCTGTAATTAGGGTTCAGGTTTCAGTTGCACTGAAGCCAGTAATTGATGGCTCCCACCTGTGAAGGTGTAGCTCGTATGTAGCTACAGCAGTAGTTTTATATGAACCGGACAACATTTCTTTATTGGAAAAAGAGAAAAGATCTGCAACCCTGCGATTGACTGGTGACAAGTCCAGAGTGTACCTGACCTCTCGCCCAGTGAAAGCTGGAATAGGCTTCAGCCACCCTGTGACCCTGAACGGTATAAGCAGTGTAGAAAATGGACTGATGAAAAGAACTGCGTTGAAAGCTTTTTCTTTGCGGAAGAGATGTTTTTGCTTTTCTCCCGACCGGCGTCAGCATGAATGTCTATGGGTTGCTGCCCTGATAGATTTGAAATATACCCCATGCAATGGCTATATCAAACTGTCAATCTCACATGTCAGGTTAAAGGGTCACAGCCAACTTTTTAGGTGAGAAATAGGTATTTAACATGGATGTTATTCACCAGATTTTACAGTCCTTGCTTCCTTTGTGAAATGTACTTGAATTAAATCAAATACTAAATATACAGTTATATAGTATTTATGTTTCAAACATATCAGACAGTCCCTATCAAGGGAAGCAGATTAGCCAGCATTTCCTCCCTTATATTGGAAGAGACAAACACCTTTAATTTTAGGGCAGGGTGCACACTAAATTTTGTGTAGGAGAAGTGTGCCTGTCTACTCTAAATAACTTACTTGGTTTTGGAGGTAAGCAACTTGCAGCTGGTGCAGGAACATGGCCTGTAGCAAAGAGGGAGAAAGTGAGTTAGTAAAGAATTAGACTTGTAGATCTTAAAGAAACCCCACGTGTGAACAGTCAACATACTGGGATTATTTCACTTTCTGCTACTGACAAAAAACTCTTAGAGCAAATTAGCACCAGGTTATACTTTGGTAACTGCAGATGCCGATCCCCAATCCAAAGCAGATACATAATATGTTCAATGCACTCACTGGAACAGCTGGAAGAAAGGCCATCAAGTAGATCTGGGCAATTCTGCATCGTTGGGGAAAAAGAGTAGCATGAGGTTGGTCAAAGATCAAGTACACAATTATTAACTTTTTGCTAGGATTTGTCTGAAACTCTGTTAACTGCTGCTACCTTGGCCAGGAAGATCTTGAAAAAGAGATTGTAATCTCAGTAAGGTTTTCCTAGTTGGATAAAGGTTAGATACAATTAAATAGTTCCCATTTAGTTTCAAGTTTTTATATGCTATTGCCTACAGTGGGTCTTGAATGCAATGTGTTACAAGAGTCATAAAAGAAAAATATCAATATTCTGTGTATCAGAAATCTGAAGGTGCATTTAACATTCATTCAAAATTTTTTTATTTTTTTATATTCATATAAGTAGCTGTTGAACATAAACATGTGCACATAATTAAGCACACCCTTATATCGCTATACTAACAGCTGTTGAATAAATCAACACATATATGTCAGCACTCCTGTTGATAAGGATTACAACCTTTGCACTAATGATAAAGGGTCTTACTTTTGTCCTCAGGAAACCCAAGTTTGTTGGCCACAAAGGACAAATCTTTTGGAAGTTTTAATTCATAGAAACAGGTAGCACATTCAGAGACAAAGTCAAAAACACACAAGCCAAGACTGCAAATAAACCAGAAAATGCTACATATCCAGCCATCACTACCAGAATTATCCAAGCATCAATGGAGAACCTAATAGTCCACAAAGAAGCTGTAAGAGGGTAGCTACACCCTGAAGAGACAAACACCTGGCTACTGCCACACTCTGCCATCATCTCCTGGTGAGTCATGGCCTCCCAGTCCTGGCCTTACAATTTTCAACCCCAGCTGTGGCAAAGCTGTAGAAAAGTAAACACCAACAATCCCCTGGTTGCCAGTGCTCACACCTGGCAGAGTCAGATAATACCTCTGTTAGCTGTAGGGCTAATAGTAGCAATTCTTGCCAATGGCGGACACTAAACTAAGATATCTGCCCCCACCTGGACAGCCGAAAGTGAGTGTAACTCACTGGATGCTAGAGCTAAATAAATACTCCTGTACACAAATTCCCTGCAGGAATATGTGTAGTGCACATTTTGTTCACAGAAAGTTGAGAAAGCTTTAAGTCATAGTTAGATGCCTGCAGACTATTTCATGAAGCATAAAACTGGCGCTTTCCATAGCAACCACTCATTCGTAACAGAATGATAGAATGGGCAAACACCAACGTAAGCAAACATCAGTAATGTGACCCTGTTTACTGTAAGAGATGTTTAAAACAGAATGAGTATTTGCTAATGCTTCTTTTTGTAGTCTGATAAGCACATTTTAACATTTTATGAAGCGCTTAACAAAAGTTATTCACATGGACAGCCAAGTAAGTGTCAAGGGTTTTGTATGCTTTAAGAGCACTCCCTTTCGGTCAGGTCTTTACCAGTGTCTCTGTTTGTGAGTGCTGGTGAGGTAACTTACTTCATCTCTTTGTTTTATTGCTCTTGAATACACCACAACATAATTAATTACTACAACCTCATGTCAGCATCAGCACTATATCACTTTAGTGTCTGCAAAACCTCTAGATGATCTAGTGTCACCAAAATAGAAACCAAGTGCTGTTTATAAAGTGCAGTTTTGCAAAAGCATTATAGCAAGGTTTTGTCATTGCACGCTCCTGCTTACACATTGCATCTGCACCAGCATTATATGTGTGTCCCAGTGTGTGTGGTTTCACATTGTGTTATGGCATTTTGAACACATGGACAAAAGGTAAACTAACAGGGGAGTATCACATGCACAAAGACAGTATTGTTCTGCCCTGTCAGGTGTTGTTATGCCATCTACTCCCCTCTGTTCCACCTCTGTTAAAACCCACATCAGCACATTAGGGGCAGAACTTCACCACACAACCACACCTCCATACGTCTCACATAGCAGATGAGGAGTTATGGGGCCGTAAATATCTTGCCTTGAACTGGCCATCTGTGAACTCTTAACCTTGCAAAGATGGTGGATTGGCCAGACTCCATGTTTGTCATCAGGCAGATCTTTCTTGCAAAGGTTTAATGCAAAACATCTGTGGCCTGTCAGAGAACATATGGACTGATCAGCATTATTTGAAAAAAACAAGGCGGTAGCTATGGGCAGGGTTTAGTTGTACTGCAAGCTGGTAAACAATGGCTGCTGCCAGAGGACTTTTATCTTGGATGTAGCTATACAGCCGTTTCGTCAGAATTTGACTGCACTTTTTGTCCAAAGAGCAAAGAATTCCACTTAAAGTTTTTTCTTGGTGGAAGATGTTTTCTCTCATCTCTCAGCCAGCTTTAGCATTTTAATCACCAACTGGCTCCACTGATAGTTAACAACAATGATGGCTGCATGTCAAGCTCAAACTATGTAGTCGACTACAGGCAGTTGCCCAAAAGGATATGATTGTGTGCATCTGTTTCGTTTATCCCTATGTATGAATAAAAAAGTCTATCCGACATGTTAGGTTGATAAACTGTATTTAGCATAGAAAATAAAGCTGCTCCACTAAAATGTCTCAGCCGACCTGGAGCACTTCTGTTGTGATGACTGGATATGCTGCATTTTTTGTTTGCTCTGTGACTTTGCTGCATCATGATTTTTTCCTGTAGGTATTGATGGGTTTTTTTAAGTTCATGCAATTATCATGGCTTTTTGTATGGCTTTTCTTATTTATAGCATGCTTATGTAGTTGTATTTTTCTGAGAAATGTTCAGCAGTTGTTTGAATTTGCAGCTGATGGCTTTGACTGCTGGTGGCTTTGGCCTATTAGCTCTAACAAAGCATGAGCATCATGGGTAGCTTGGCATGAGAATCTGCAACACAAAAACACGTATTTACTGGTTTCAGACACTTTGACTTTACCTCGCCACCTCTGCCTCTTGACGCATCATGAGCAGCAAGTTTTCAGAGTTGATAAGAAGACTCCAGCATGGCAAACAAAACAGCAGCAGGATTAATGAGCTCCTTTGTAGGATTACTCCAACACGTTTCATGTTCTTACCGCCAAATGTCTGCAGAACACAAAAGAGTTCTACCTGAATACAAATGGATGAAATTTAAACCTTTCTGTAGACAATACATAATAACTGTAGACATTCATAATATGTGGTCTGCTTACCTGGGAAATAAGAGTGTCACAGGTTACAGCAAGGCCATAACCTGTTGCTATTGTTGTCACGTTAATGGTCTAAAAGGGAGAGAAAAAAAGAGAGTCAAAGTCAAGGAAACAGAAATTAGGCATTTATTTTAAAATTTTACTAACTTCATTCTTGTCTTTTAACGTGAGAATTAAATGTGAGTGTGCTTCCATATTTCCTGGAAACTGTTCAGTGAAAAATGACAGATTGTGGGAAAAGCAGTCCATGAGGCCCCTTTTTTGTCATACATATGGATGTGGTCAGCATGTTCAGGTTCAGCAATAGAGGAAATGTGCATGACTGAGCCACAGGTGGTCTTCACTGTGAGGACCCCCTTAGAATATGTGTGGAGAAAAAAACTCCATAAGGAGACAAAAACAAAGTCTGCTGTGCCCTAAAGAGTCCAAAAAACAGGCAGGAGGAAGTTGTAAGACAGGGAGACCTAATAAAAACCACAACAAACACCTAAAAATAGAAAGCTACAAGTTGGAAGGGACCATGTACATTAAGATGTAACCATGGAAAATTAGTTGTAATGTGTATCAAAAAGTGAACTTCCTGGTTGTAACTATATTAATTATTCTTGTAAGCTAACACAAACCTACCCACTGTGATTTGACCAGATATGCAAACTTTTCACATGCTTGTTGACCTTAGCATCACATTGTTTACTTCAGCCCATTACTTTTTCATGTGTCAACATGGACACACCCCTTAAAACAATACAGACAGAATCTATCATTGAAGTCACGATAAAGATGAAGCACCACACTCTGGGTATTTTTCTAAAATAGAAAAGTAATGGGACTGGGTCTCAGTGTGCTATTCAAGGTTACGGTCAATGGACGGACAGGTCACTGGTTACCATGTAATTCATTTTCTAATTTAGATATGGGAAAGAGTATGTGTGCACACAGACTCAGGTATAGCTAGCAATGACCTTGGCTCCCTGAAATCTGATTGGTTGTTTAGGTATACCCTGAAGTGAACTCCTAAATCGTAAAACATGATTGGATTGTTTGCCTTGTCAGAGGGCAGACTTGTGTTAACATAAATTATCTCGGCTTTGTTTCAACAAGCGCTGCAGTACTTTAGGGAGAGAGTTGGGAATGACATGAAGGAAAGGAGCCACAGGTCAGTTCAAACCTGCACTGCCCACTTGGAAGATAAGTATCCATACATGAGGCACGACTCACCCAGACAACCTAGCTACACCCAATATCTTTTCTTTAAGTCCTTAAAGAATACAGCTGAGGAGATTATGTGAAGCCAGACTGTTGTTCTATCTGTTGAATAAGAAACATATATACAGGAACTCCCATGTTGTAAAGATATGATGGTGGCCATTTTGAGTCATGTGCTATGGTATTTAGTGTCACATTTTTACAACCTGGAGCTTGAGTGTGTGGAGCCTAAATCTGATGAAGGGGCTGAAACTGTTTGGGTTGTGATGGCCATGTGGTAGAAAGGGTAAAAAAAAGTCTGTGTTAGCATGTAGGAGGGTGGCTCTGAAACGCAAAGCTCATTCAGCCTTTATGTAGCTTCTCCTTTACATTGAGTGTTTTGGCTGTACTTGGTTTGAATTGCACTGCACCCCAGCACAGCAGGGGTTTGCTTTTCCACCACAACTGGGCTACCTGTCTGAGGGCTTGCTTTGAGTCAGTGGTATTAGATAGATGCATTGCAGCAAGCATTGTTTTGTTCAAGGGTAGGCCATTGTTTCTACTTTAAAGTTTCTTCTTCTTCTTCTATTAGTATTCGGACATGAGTTTCAAAGTTTGGTGCTGTGGTTGCTATTTAAACACATCAGTGAGGCCTCCTCAAAGTGTCATGATCCTGATTTTGTTTAGTTTAGTTTCTTAGGTGTTCCCTGTAGCTCTTGTGTTTCTGTGTATTTTGTGCTCTGTTATATAATGTATCCAGTGTTTAGTCAATTACCTTTTGTGTTTCAGTATGTCTTGTATGATTTCCAATGTGTTTAATTTACATTCTACCTTTAAAGTTTTACCTTGTAGTCTCTTGTGTTTCAGGGTTTTGACTTCCTTTGTATTTCATTCTAGAGTTTTAGCCCCCAGTGTTTTGTTTTGTGTTCTTTGTGTAGTATATTTTCCCAGGTCTTAGTTTCAAGTATCTAGTGTTATTTTGTAATCCTTGTCCCTCCCTATGTTTGTGTGTTCCCTGTGTTGTGTTCTTTGTATTCCCTTTGGATGTTAGTGTGTTGCCTTTGTATCCTCCTGTGTTTTCAGTGTTTCTTTAGTTAAGTTTCTAGTGTACTGTTTTGTTGTCTTTCAGTCCTTGCGCATTTCTTGGTACTGTTTTGCGAAGTATTCCATGTTTCCTGTTTTATTTAGTAGTTGCCTTCCCTTGTGTGTGATTCTAGTTTTTCTTCCTGCCTCAGTTTCCCTCCACTGTAATTACCCTCACTAGTTTCACCTGGGTCCTTGTTAACCACACCTGTCTCTCCTTGTGCAATCACTGCCTGTGTATTTAGGATCTGTATTTCTCCCTGTCCTTTGTCAGATCGTCATATGTCTTCCTTGTGCCTCTCCGTGAGTTTCTCCTCCATGCATTTTGCCTTTGATGTACTTTGATTTAAGTAAGTTTTGTTTATGGCTTTTTCCCTTGTGGATCCTCAGTTGTTTTTTCCTTATGTTGGACTTTAGTTTGTTTTTTTAAATCCTTTCTGAGTTCTGCATTTGGGTCCTTTTTTTGAGTTATTTACAACCTGACACAAAGATGACAAATTACTGTGACACCCCGCTGCACACTTGGACTACGGCTTGGTTTGGATTGGTGTGGCCAACAGTCATGGTGGAAAAGCCCCATTAGTCCCAGTTGTGGGACTAACTGAGCTAAAACAGCGTTGAACAGAGGGGCTGAAATCATGGCATCTTGCTGCCCATCAGTCAGTTTGGTTAACATGTTGGGGCCAATATTAAAGGCATATTTGAGTTAAGGGATGTTTTTTTTTAACAGAGTCCTTACTAGGTGCAAAGGAAGGCCTAGTTCAAACTAGATAGCTCGTCCACACACATTTTCAAAAACATTTTAGTCCAAAAATTCTCTAGCTGTTCCTTCTGTAAAGACCATTTCATTTCCAAGTTGTTCCAATCACCTGGACAAGGTCTTGTTCAAATTGCCGACGCTGGCGGTGGGGTTTGAGTTTTGGGAGTGATGTGTCAACAGCAGTGACCTCCAGGCGTTTCTCTTCATCGGCATAGTGGGAGAGCAAGAGTGGGTGTGTATGTGTGAGCATGTCAAAATTCCAGTTAGCACCAGTTAAGCTACATCTGCCGTATCTATGGAAATGAAAGCAATAACATCTCACACCAGTGACGTGAAAATGAGGAGAAACTGGTGGTGTTTCGAGCCACAGTCTCTGTTTTCCCCGTCAGCACATAAACTCTGTAAGTGGTGTATCTAAAAATCTTCAGCCTGGAGGTAATTTTTTTTAAAAGGGCACTTGCTGTGACTTAAAATAGCATTTGCATGTGTACAGAAGGTCAAAATGCACAGAAAAAACTCTGTTTTCAAAAATACCCGCCTACATGTGAACAAGGACTAAGGTCCAATCCCATTTCTACCCTTGGTTTTGTGTGCCTCCTGTGAACATATCTTCTGCTGACACCATTTTTTTAGATTTGTGGCCTTCACCAATACTACCTGGTATCACCCAAAGCTTGTGCTAAACAGTGCTAATTGCTTTTGTTTTTGTTTTGCATTTTGACTTGTATGTCTCCTAAGAGTTACTATAGCTGTCATAAAGTGCTGTTGATGTGATAATTCAACTTGTTCTGCTAATAAAGCCAGAGCCTAACTGGAAAGGGGTTCACAGCTGTGTACTGTTAATTATTTTCTTACCTTCTTTTTATTATTTCTTACTGAGCATATGCAGTTGGATGACTCAGGAAGGTTCTAGCACACGTCTCGCAAAATCAGTTAGAATATTGTGGCTTAATGTGTGCACTGTGTGCCAGTAATGAAACACTGGAGTTATAATGGTTGTGAGTACCAGAGTACTCATATCCATCCCTATTAGCTTCTATATTATATTGAGCCCAGTTTTTAAGTGTAACATTGTTGCACTGCATGGTTAACACATCGACTGTGTGCAGTGTGTGATGACGTGACAGCAATCAAGTGGCGTTTCGTTTCTTAGGGGAATGTTTTCACCTCTACCCCTTACCACTCTGTTTTGAGGGGCAAGGGGAAGGGGTAGACAAAGGGGAGGGGCTAAGGGGTAGAAGGGGGACTGGCCCCAATTCACAACACGAGTAAACATGTGAAAGAGGCCTGGAGCACTTCTGTTGTGATGACTGTGTATGTTTTTCTGTGGCATCTAATTCAGGGTTTTACCTTTTTATTGAAATATTTTGTTGTGTCATTTATAAGTTAAAGACTGTTCTAGAGATTTATTTGATATCTTTTAGACTTTCATATTTAGAGTATTTATTAGAGTTGGATTATTGAATGTGTTTTGGAATATGAATCATTTTGATTTGCATCGCATTTCCTCTTATGGGAATGTTTTTGGCCATCGCAGCATGCTTGTGTTTGTCACCTGCTGTACTTACGCAATAGAATGTCAACATACTTTATAGTTCATGTGGTGTTCAAAGTTATGCAACATGTGTTGCAACTAAAAGCAAGAGCTATGCACAAATGTGCAACACCAGGGCAAACTAGAATCACAACAAATTACAGTGGTTGTTACAGATAGGGGCGTAGCACAGGGGGGAACAAGGGTACTGATTACCTGGGCCCACAGTAAGGAGGGGCCCTTGAGGAGCCTGCAATGAAAAGTGTGTTTTTATCTATGTTTTTGTTAGTAATTAGTGTCTTTATTGAATCAAAAATGTCAAAAGGAATCAGTCAATGGACTGAAATTTGTACCAAATAGAGCAAAATAAATACTGGGGGTCTCTGCTCCTCCCTTAAAAATGTCCAAATGGTATAGTCCAGCACTGTGAAATAATGCAAGTAAATTCAGTTTAACCTTAGTAAAAATATTGCTCATAAATGGGGAAATTCTGCTTCAAAAATACATTAAAATGCAGATATTTGTAAAAAAAAATTGTGCAACATTTGTTGCATGGCTAGCCATGGGGGGGCTGTGTAATATTCTTTCTGGGCCCCTGGTCACAGACACAACCATTTGCACACATACAAAATATTGAAGATGTAATCTGCAGGCAGGTCTTTGACATAATGACAGCAGAAGGAGCAAACACAGAAGTAGAATAAGTGGAGTAATTATGAGTAGCTGCACTATTTTAGTAGCAACAGGTAAGATCAATAAGAATACAAAGGAGTTAAGACAGTACCGCTGAGGCCAGTGCGTATCCAGCCAGCTCTGCATTTCCAATGTGACCACAGAATATTGTGATCACAAACGGCAGGAGGAATTTCAGAATCCGAGACAGCAGCTGCAGAAACAAACCCAAAGATTTGACTCATTACCAAACAGCCAGTCATTGATCAGGTGTGACTGATCCAGCACAGGCTGTACTCAGAAAATTCCATTTTAAGGTAAAACAACAGATTTACATAACAAGATTTGCACTGACAGCGTGCAAAACTTTATGTCACCTCTTGTGCACTTTTTACTGGACTATAGGTCATTTACTGCACTGCTTGACTGTACTCAGTGAAAAACCTGCGTTTAACAAACTCTGCCAAAAAAAGGGGTGCAGTAACTGAATGTACAGTCCTTTATGAACAACTTACCATCCCCCACTAACAAAACTTCAACTTTCCCCCACTCACTCACCAGTGGGCCTGCGAGCCTTAAGACCTGGTAGAGTTCTTCTCTGTAGACCAGTGGTATCCAACGCCTCACGCACGCACACCGAAACAGCTTGGAGCTGACCGCCGCTGCCGCCTCGTTTCCCTCGACCCCTGCCGCCTTGGCAACCAAATCTTCTGCAGCAGGCCCTGCACCCAAAGACGGGCGTGCAGGGTCCTGGGAGCCCAGCTTCTCCATTCAAAGACAGAAAGAGAAGAGAGGAGAGGAGGGAGAGAGAGAGAGAAGGGAGATCAGGGAGAACAGCTACAGGACAAGGGAGGGAGGGAGTGGGGAAAGAGAGGGCAAGGGTAAGAGGGGCAGTGAGTGTATGCAGTTTTAGAAACACAACACATGTGTCTTTCAGGTTATTGATTAAATAATGTGGTTCAAAGGAGGAGGGGGATAAAGGGAAAAAGAAAAGGAAACAGATGGAGTGACAGAGGGAGTTTAAAGGAACAAAGGACCTGCTTGATGCATACAAGGGTCATGTTTCTCCACAGGGAGGGAGGGAATCCATGTGTGAGAGTCTGTAATTATATACAGTGTGTGAATGCTTGAGAACATGTTTCAGTTACATATTTGAGTATTTGTTTGTGTGCTTACAGTGCTTACTCTGTGATAATCTTATCAGGAATGCCTGTAGGCAAGGTGCACACAAAGAGCTCTGATGGCCTAAACTCGAAAGAATTTGATTTATTACGTACAGGGACACCATGCCACCAGTGTTTGTGCATTAGCCAGTGATCTTATCTGCCTCTTCAGGTGCACTTCGATCACTGATTAAGTCCGTGGGGTCGCACTCCACATGTGGCCTCCTGGTCACATTAACGAATGAGGTCACACATGCAAACCAAACCCCACTGTATTCAGGTAACATGTTTACACCAGCATCTCAAACTTGTCAATAAAAAGTAACTGATTGATGATATTGACTTTGGCCTTGTATGGACGGACAATTTAACTCAGCAACGGTGTCAAAGTCCAGCTCATGAGTTTTAGTATGAACGAGGACACGAGCATCAGTAACAAGTATCAGATCAGGATTTTACATTTACACATGCTGTTTTCATCAGAAAGTTTATTTAGAAGATATCTGTTTTAATTTGGAATATTCAGAATGAAATAAAGGTGTCATTAACCCTTTATAGGGCACTTATTAAAATACTTTCAAATGTAAAATTTAAGCCCTATAGAGTGTTATTGCTGGACATTCCAATACTTTTTTTTAAACTTTTGTCACTAATGTATATTTTTTCATTATTATTATTATTATTATTATATAGTGAAAATCAAGGCCAACAAAGTGACCATATATAGTTCCTTGCCCATTTTTGGTAAATAAAAAAACTCCCATAAGGTTTATACATATAAAGATAATAATGGAAAATTAAAAAAAAATATCATGAGTATTTACTTGCACACTCAAAAGGTATTCATATGCAAATATTCATTTTACAAGACATGGAGAGATTGGCTTCAGATTTGAACCTCTTTAAGATGGAAGACATGACTAGCTTCAGAATACTGTACGATACTACTGTTATTGTTTATCTTATAATTCCAACAGAACACTTATAATAAACATAAAGATTGAATTACTTAGTACATTTTAGCAGTGATAATGCTCACAATAAAATAAGAAGTGATTCATGCTGTTTAAGTATAATAAAACTTGTATATTGTTGTCAATCTGCCTAAAATAAATAAATAAAAAATAATAAAATAAAATCACATATATTTCCTTATTCGTACCATTTATTTTCAGTATAATTCCATCAGAAAACATAAGAAACACTGAATGACTGAATTAATTTAAGCAGAAATAAGGCTCACAGTAAAAATAAAAACTGATATAACCCGTACCTATAATAAAACTGTTAAAAGGTTATAAAACTGACCAACAATCCCTCCTATTTTACTATTTATACTTTGAAATGTTCTATAAATTAGTAATTTGCTACTGGAAAATGTACCACATCCAACTACACTATGGAGGACTGTTATCCTACATTATGATGAGTTATTTGTCAAGAAAATACACTTAGTATAGTTGCTAGATGAGTTGGCCATATGTTTTAATATAGACAACATTTGACACCCCTTGACAGGTTTACATCCACATATGGTTGCTCCATTTTTCATGCAAAAATTTCACTTATTGCTAGAAATCCTACACAAACAAAACCTATGACATTGAGCACTACTTTACACCTTTATAATGTGCAAATTTCATCAACTTTTCAAAAGTGGTAAGGGCGCAGGCGCAGCACGTTGGAGGCTATTTGTTTTGTTGCTCTCTTTTTGCCCATGAACATGTGTCAGATAAAACGTTCATCCAGTTATCCTCCAAGTTCAAAACCTCTACCCTTTCCCAAACGCTGAATATGCAAGGTTTACCAGATGGATGTCTGAAACAAACAAAACGTTGCTGCATTAAACCATGCGTGGATCTTGACTGCCTTTTGTCCCTCCTCATGTAGCCAAAACCCTTTCAGAAACCAAAGGCCAAACCTTTGGGATTCAGTGCTGAAAAAAATTCAAAGACCAGAAGATGGTTTCTCAGGGGAAGCAAGTGGCCGTGATCGTATAGTGGTTAGTACTCTGCGTTGTGACCGCAGCAACCCCGGTTCGAATCTGGGTCACGGAAAGAGTGGCGAGCTCAACTCCTTTTATAAGATTGCGCTTGGCCACACCAGCCCCTCCTTGGGTCATGGTAGTCAAAAGCGGACAGCTCAAGCAAATTTTCCAATTTGTCAGCCCTGTTTTCCCACTAGCCCAGTGGCTCCACTGGCCGTTTCAAGCCTCCCTGTACAAGCCCATTGCATAAGAATGCAGCCCTCTCAGAGTTGAGCTTTACAAAGACAAAGGGACTGACTAGTGGCACCATGGATAATGCGTTTGACCACGGATAAGAAGATTCTTGGTTGACTCCTGGCTAGCTCGTTGCAGATTTGAGCTTGTAAATCACTTGTTCCTGGTATTTCTCTCCTGACACTGAAAGGAGCCAGCTGATAGTTACACTGCCAGTCCTGAAAGGCCCATGAACCCTTGGCTTTCACTCACACACAGTTATGTTCACCACAGCCTACAGTCTTCACTAAACCAGCCCTTACACTCATCCTACCCCTCACTTAGTTTGTCCAAGTCTTATGTGTTCTTGTAGAGTGTCCTTAGGTTTCTTGAAATGCGCTATATAAATTCCAGATATTATTATTTTTATTATTATTATTATTATTATTATTATTATTATTATTATTATTATTGGCTTCACTCAAACACAGCAATGATGAATCCTCCAATTGCTGCAACTCATTCTCTCGGAGCACAATTTGTCCTGAAAGCACAACCACAGCATTCCTGGATTAAACCATGCATGGAGCTTGACTGCCTTTTGTCCCTCCTCATGTAGCCAAAACCCTTTCAGAAACCAAAGGCCAAACCTTTGGGAGTCAGTGCTGAAAATTTTTCAAAAACCAGAAGATGGTTTCTCAGGGAAGCAAATGGCCGTGATCGTATAGTGGTTAGTACTCTGCGTTGTGGTCGCAGCATCCCGGTTCGAATCTGGGTCACGGCAAGAGTGGCGAGCTCAACTCCTTTTATAAGATTGCGCTTGGCCACACCAGCATCTCCTTGGGTCATGGTAGCCAAAAAAGCATGCAGCACAAGCCAATTCTTCAATTTGTCAGCCCTGTTTTCCCACTGGCCCAGTGGCTCCACCGGCCATTTCAAGCCTGCTTGTCCCTGTACCAGCCCATTGCATAAGAATGGAGGGATCTGACAGTTGAGCCATTCAGAGTGAGTAGGGGCTAGTGGCGCAATGGATAACGCGTCTGACTACGGATCAGAAGATTCTAGGTTCGACTCCTGGCTAGCTCGTGTCTGGTTTTTGGCTTGTATATCACTTCTTCTTCCTGATATTTCTCCTCTGACATTTGAAGAAGCCAGCAGACAGTTTCACTGCCAGTCCTGAAAGGCCCATGAACCCTTGGCTTTCACTCACACACAGCAGTGATGAAACCTCCTTGCTGCTCCTCAAAGCACAAACACAGCGTTGCTGGATTAAGCCATGTGTGGAGCTTGACTGCCTTTTGTCCCTCCTCATGTAGCCAAAACGCTTTCAGACACCAAAGGCCAAACCTTTGGGATTCAGTGCTGAAAAATATTCAAAGATCAGAAGATGGTTTCTCAGGCAAGCAAATGGCCGTGATCGTATAGTGGTTAGTACTCTGCGTTGTGGTCGCAGCAACCCCGGTTCGAATCCGGGTCACGGCAAGAGTGGCGAGCTCAACTCCTTTTATGTGACTGCTCTTGGACACAGCAGCCTCTCCTCAATTCATGGTAGTCGAAAGCTCACAGCTCAGGCCAATTTTCCAATTTGTCAGCCCTGTTTTCCCACTGGCCCAGTGGCTCCACCGGCCATTTCAAGCCTGCTTGTCCCTGTACCAGCCCATTGCATAAGAATGGAGGGCTCTGACAGTTGAGCTATTCAGAGTGAGTAGGGGCTAGTGGCGCAATGGATAACGCGTCTGACTACGGATCAGAAGATTCTAGGTTGGACTCCTGGCTAGCTCGTGCCTTATTATTGGCATGTAAATCACTTGTTCTTCCTAATATTTCTCCTCTGACGTGTGAAGAAGCCAGCAGACAGTTTCACTGCCGGTCCTAAAAGGCCCATGAAACCTTGGCTTTCACTCACCCACAGCAATGATGAAACCTCCTTGCTGCTCCTGAAAGCACAAACACAGTGTTGTTGGATTAAGCCATGTGTGGAACTTGACTGCCTTTTGTCCCTCCTCATGTAGCCAAAACGCTTTCAGACACCAAAGGCCAAACCTTTGGGATTCAGTGCTGAAAAATATTCAAAGACCAGAAGATGGTTTCTCAGGGAAGCAAGTGGCCGTGATCGTATAGTGGTTAGTACTCTGCGTTGTGGCCGTAGCAACGCCGGTTCGAATCCGGGTCACAGCAAGAGTGGCGAGCTCAACTCCTTTTATAAGATTGCTCTTGGCCACACTAGCCCCTCCTTGGGTCATGGTAGTCAAAAGCGGACAGCTCAAGCCAATTTTCCAATTTGTCAGCCCTGTTTTCCCACTGGCCCAGTGGCTCCACCGGCCATTTCAAGCCTGCTTGTCCCTGTACCAGCCCATTGCATAAGAATGGAGGGCTCTGACAGTTGAGCTATTCAAAGTGAGTAGGGGCTAGTGGCGCAATGGATAACGCGTCTGACTACGGATCAGAAGATTCTAGGTTGGACTCCTGGCTAGCTCGTGCCTTATTATTGGCATGTAAATCACTTGTTCTTCCTGATATTTCTCCTCTGACGTTTGAAGAAGCCAGCAGACAGTTTCACTGCCAGTCCTGAAAGGCCCATGAACCCTTGGCTTTCACTCACACACAGCAATGATGAAACCTCCTTGCTGCTTCTGAAAGCACAAACACAGCGTTGCTGGATTAAGCCATGTGTGGAGCTTGACTGCCTTTTGTCCCTCCTCATGTAGCCAAAATGCTTTCAGACACCAAAGGCCAAACCTTTGGGATTCAGTGCTGAAAAATATTCAAAGACCAGAAGATGGTTTCTCAGGCAAGCAAGTGGCCGTGATCGTATAGTGGTTAGTACTCTGCGTTGTGGCCGCAGCAACCCCGGTTCAAATCCGGGTCACGGCAAGAGTGGCGAGCTCAACTCCTTTTATAAGATTGCTCTTGGCCACACTAGCCCCTCCTTGGGTCATGGTAGTCAAAAGCGGACAGCTCAAGCCAATTTTCCAATTTGTCAGCCCTGTTTTCCCACTGGCCCAGTGGCTCCACTGGCCGTTTCAAACCTGCTTGTCCCTGTACAAGCCCATTGCATAAGAATGCAGCCCTCTCAGAGTTGAGCTTTACAAAGACAGAGGGACTGACTAGTGGCGCCATGGATAATGCGTTTGACCACGGATAAGAAGATTCTTGGTTGACTCCTGGCTAGCTCGTTGCAGATTTTAGCTTGTAAATCACTTGTTCCTGGTATTTCTCTCCTGACACTGAAAGGAGCCAGCTGACAGTTACACTGCCAGTCCTGAAAGGCCCATGAACCCTTGGCTTTCACTCCCACACAGCCTACAGTCTCACTAAACCAGCTTACACTCATCCTAAACCCTCCTTAGGTTTCTGTCCAAGTCTTATATAAATTTGGTTATTATTATTATTATTATTATTATTATTATTATTATTATTATTATTATTATTATTACAATTCCAAACCAAATTGATGCATTTCTCCTGAAATTTGTCCTGAAAGCACAACCACAGCATTCCTGGATTAAACCATGCATGGAGCTTGACTGCCTTTTGTCCCTCCTCATGTAGCCAAAACCCTTTCAGAAACCAAAGGCCAAACCTTTGGGATTCAGTGCTGAAAAATATTCAAAAACCAGAAGATGGTTTCTCAGGGAAGCAAATGGCCGTGATCGTATAGTGGTTAGTACTCTGCGTTGTGGTCGCAGCAACCCCGGTTCGAATCCGGGTCACGGCAAGAGTGGCGAGCTCAACTCCTTTTATAAGATTGCGCTTGGCCACACCAGCATCTCCTTGGGTCATGGAAGCCAAAAAAGCATGCAGCACAAGCCAATTCTTCAATTTGTCATCCCTGTTTTCCCACTGTCTCCACCGGCCATTTCAAGCCTGCTTGTCCCTGTACCAGCCCATTGCATAAGAATGGAGGGCTCTGACAGTTGAGCTATTCAGAGTGAGTAGGGGCTAGTGGCGCAATGGATAACGCGTCTGACTACGGATCAGAAGATTCTAGGTTCGACTCCTGGCTAGCTCGTGTCTGGTTTTTGGCTTGTAAATCACTTCTTCTTCCTGATATTTCTCCTCTGACATTTGAAGAAGCCAGCAGACAGTTTCACTGCCAGTCCTGAAAGGCCCATGAACCCTTGGCTTTCACTCACACACAGCAGTGATGAAACCTCCTTGCTGCTCCTGAAAGCACAACCACAGCATTCCTGGATTAAGCCATGTGTGGAGCTTGACTGCCTTTTGTCCCTCCTCATGTAGCCAAAACCCTTTCAGAAACCAAAGGCCAAACCTTTGGGATTCAGTGCTGAAAATTTTTCAAAAACCAGAAGATGGTTTCTCAGGGAAGCAAATGGCCGTGATCGTATAGTGGTTAGTACTCTGCGTTGTGGTCGCAGCAACCCCGGTTCGAATCCAGGTCACGGCAAGAGTGGCGAGCTCAACTCCTTTTATAAGATTGTGCTTGGCCACAGCAGCCTCTCCTTGGGTCATGGTAGCCAAAAAAGCATGCAGCACAAGCCAATTCTTCAATTTGTCAGCCCTGTTTTCCCACTGTCTCCACCGGCCATTTCAAGCCTGCTTGTCCCTGTACCAGCCAATTGCATAAGAATGGAGGGCTCTGACAGTTGAGCTATTCAGAGTGAGTAGGGGCTAGTGGCGCAATGGATAACGCGTCTGACTACGGATCAGAAGATTCTAGGTTCAACTCCTGGCTAGCTCGTGTCTGGTTTTTGGCTTGTAAATCACTTCTTCTTCCTGATATTTCTCCTCTGACGTTTGAAGAAGCCAGCAGACAGTTTCACTGCCAGTCCTGAAAGGCCCATGAACCCTTGGCTTTCACTCACACACAGCAGTGATGAAACCTCCTTGCTGCTCCTCAAAGCACAAACACAGCGTTGCTGGATTAAGCCATGTGTGGAGCTTGACTGCCTTTTGTCCCTCCTCATGTAGCCAAAACGCTTTCAGACACCAAAGGCCAAACCTTTGGGATTCAGTGCTGAAAAATATTCAAAGACCAGAAGATGGTTTCTCAGGCAAGCAAGTGGCCGTGATCGTATAGTGGTTAGTACTCTGCGATGTGGCCGTAGCAACGCCGGTTCGAATCCGGGTCACGGCAAGAGTGGCGAGCTCAACTCCTTTTATAAGATTGCTCTTGGCCACAGCAGCCTCTCCTCAATTCATGGTAGTCGAAAGCTCACAGCTCAGGCCAATTTTCCAATTTGTCAGCCCTGTTTTCCCACTGGCCCAGTGGCTCCACCGGCCATTTCAAGCCTGCTTGTCCCTGTACCAGCCCATTGCATAAGAATGGAGAGCTCTGACAGTTGAGCTATTCAGAGTGAGTAGGGGCTAGTGGCGCAATGGATAACGCGTCTGACTACAGATCAGAAGATTCTAGGTTGGACTCCTGGCTAGCTCGTGCCTTATTATTGGCTTGTAAATCACTTGTTCTTCCTAATATTTCTCCTCTGACGTGTGAAGAAGCCAGCAGACAGTTTCACTGCCAGTCCTGAAAGGCCCATGAACCCTTGGCTTTCACTCACACACAGCAATGATGAAACCTCCTTGCTGCTCCTGAAAGCACAACCACAGCATTCCTGGATTAAACAATGCATGGAGCTTGACTGCCTTTTGTCCCTCCTCATGTAGCCAAAACCCTTTCAGAAACCAAAGGCCAAACCTTTGGGATTCAGTGCTGAAAATTTTTCAAAAACCAGAAGATGGTTTCTCAGGGAAGCAAATGGTCGTGATCGTATAGTGGTTAGTACTCTGCGTTGTGGTCGCAGCAACCCCGGTTCGAATCCGGGTCACGGCAAGAGTGGCGAGCTCAACTCCTTTTATAAGATTGCGCTTGGCCACACCAGCATCTCCTTGGGTCATGGTGGCCAAAAAGCATGCAGCACAAGCCAATTCTTCAATTTGTCAGCCCTGTTTTCCCACTGTCTCCACCGGCCATTTCAAGCCTGCTTGTCCCTGTACCAGCCCATTGCATAAGAATGGAGGGCTCTGACAGTTGAGCTATACAGAGTGAGTAGGGGCTAGTGGCGCAATGGATAACGCGTCTGACTACGGATCAGAAGATTCTAGGTTCGACTCCTGGCTAGCTCGTGTCTGGTTTTTGGCTTGTAAATCACTTGTTCTTCCTAATATTTCTCCTCTGACATTTGAAGAAGCCAGCAGACAGTTTCACTGCCAGTCCTGAAAGGCCCATGAACCCTTGGCTTTCACTCACACACAGCAATGATGAAACCTCCTTGCTGCTCCTGAAAGCACAACCACAGCATTCCTGGATCAAACAATGCATGGAGCTTGACTGCCTTTTGTCCCTCCTCATGTAGCCAAAACCCTTTCAGAAACCAAAGGCCAAACCTTTGGGATTCAGTGCTGAAAATTTTTCAAAAACCAGAAGATGGTTTCTCAGGGAAGCAAATGGCCGTGATCGTATAGTGGTTAGTACTCTGCGTTGTGGTCGCAGCAACTCCGGTTCGAATCCGGGTCACAGCAAGAGTGGTGAGCTCAACTCCTTCTATGTGACTGCTCTTAGCCACAGCAGCCTCTCCTTGGGTCATGGTAGCCAAAAAAGCATGCAGCGCAAGCCAATTTGTCGTCCCTTTTTTCCCACTGTCTCCACCGGCCATTTCAAGCCTGCTTGTCCCTGTACCAGCCCATTGCATAAGAATGGACGGCTCTGACAGTTGAGCTATACAGAGTGAGTAGGGGCTAGTGGTGCAATGGATAAAGCGTCTGACTACAGATCAGAAGATTCTAGGTTCAACTCCTGGCTAGCTCATGTCTGGTTTTTGGCTTGTAAATCACTTCTTCTTCCTGATATTTCTCCTCTGACGTTTGAAGAAGCCAGCAGACAGTTTCACTGCCAGTCCTGAAAGGCCCATGAAACCTTGGCTTTCACTCACCCACAGCAATGATGAAACCTCCTTGCTGCTCCTGAAAGCACAAACAGTGTTGCTGGATTAAGCCATGTGTGGAGCTTGACTGCCTTTTGTCCCTCCTCATGTAGCCAAAACCCTTTCAGAAACCAAAGGCCAAACCTTTGGGATTCAGTGCTGAAAAATATTCAAAGACCAGAAGATGGTTTCTCAGGCAAGCAAGTGGCCGTGATCGTATAGTGGTTAGTACTCTGCGTTGTGGTCGCAGCAACGCCGGTTCGAATCCGGGTCACGGCAAGAGTGGTGAGCTCAACTCCTTCTATGTGACTGCTCTTGGCCACAGCAGCCTCTCCTTGGGTCATGGTAGCCAAAAAAGCATTCAGCGCAAGCCAATTTGTCATCCCTGTTTTCCCACTGTCTCCACCGGCCATTTCAAGCCTGCTTCTCCCTGTACCAGCCCATTGCATAAGAATGGAGGGCTCTGACAGTTGAGCTATACAGAGTGAGTAGGGGCTAGTGGCGCAATGGATAACACGTCTGACTACAGATCAGAAGATTCTAGGTTTAACTCCTGGCTAGCTCATGTCTGGTTTTTGGCATGTAAATCACTTCTTCTTCCTGATATTTCTCCTCTGACGTGTGAAGAAGCCAGCAGACAGTTTCACTGCCAGTCCTGAAAGGCCCATGAACCCTTGGCTTTCACTCACCCACAGCAATGATGAAACCTCCTTGCTGCTCCTGAAAGCACAAACACAGTGTTGTTGGATTAAGCCATGTGTGGAACTTGACTGCCTTTTGTCCCTCCTCATGTAGCCAAAACGCTTTCAGACACCAAAGGCCAAACCTTTAGGATTCAGTGCTGAAAAAAATTCAAAGACCAGAAGATGGTTTCTCAGGCAAGCAAGTGGCCTTGATCATATAGTGGTTAGTACTCTGCGTTGTGGCCGTAGCAACGCCGGTTCGAATCCGGGTCACGGCAAGAGTGGCGAGCTCAACTCCTTTTATAAGATTGCTCTTCGCCACACCAGCCCCTCCTTGGGTCATGGTAGTCAAAAGCGGACAGCTCAAGCCAATTTTCCAATTTGTCAGCCCTGTTTTCCCACTAGCCCAGTGGCTCCACTGGCCGTTTCAAGCCTCCCTGTACAAGCCCATTGCATAAGACTGCAGCCCTCTCAGAGTTGAGCTTTACAAAGACAGAGGGACTGACTAGTGGCACCATGGATAATGCGTTTGACCACGGATAAGAAGATTCTTGGTTGACTCCTGGCTAGCTCGTTGCAGATTTGAGCTTGTAAATCACTTGTTCCTGGTATTTCTCTCCTGACACTGAAAGGAGCCAGCTGATAGTTACACTGCCAGTCCTGAAAGGCCCATGAACCCTTGGCTTTCACTCACCCACAGCAATGATGAAACCTCCTTGCTGCTTCTGAAAGCACAAACACAGCGTTGCTGGATTAAGCCATGTGTGGAGCTTGACTGCCTTTTGTCCCTCCTCATATAGCCAAAACGCTTTCAGAAACCAAAGGCCAAACCTTTGGGATTCAGTGCTGAAAAAAATTCAAAGACCAGAAGATGGTTTCTCAGGGGAAGCAAGTGGCCGTGATCGTATAGTGGTTAGTACTCTGCGTTGTGGCCGCAGCAACCCCGGTTCGAATCCGGGTCACGGCAAGAGTGGCGAGCTCAACTCCTTTTATAAGATTGCGCTTGGCCACACTAGCCCCTCCTTGGGTCATGGTAGTCAAAAGCGGACAGCTCAAGCAAATTTTCCAATTTGTCAGCCCTGTTTTCCCACTAGCCCAGTGGCTCCACTGGCCGTTTCAAGCCTCCCTGTACAAGCCCATTGCATAAGACTGCAGCCCTCTCAGAGTTGAGCTTTACAAAGACAGAGGGACTGACTAGTGGCACCATGGATAATGCGTTTGACCACGGATAAGAAGATTCTTGGTTGACTCCTGGCTAGCTCGTTGCAGATTTGAGCTTGTAAATCACTTGTTCCTGGTATTTCTCTCCTGACACTGAAAGGAGCCAGCTGATAGTTACACTGCCAGTCCTGAAAGGCCCATGAACCCTTGGCTTTCACTCACCCACAGCAATGATGAAACCTCCTTGCTGCTTCTGAAAGCACAAACACAGCGTTGCTGGATTAAGCCATGTGTGGAGCTTGACTGCCTTTTGTCCCTCCTCATATAGCCAAAACGCTTTCAGAAACCAAAGGCCAAACCTTTGGGATTCAGTGCTGAAAAAAATTCAAAGACCAGAAGATGGTTTCTCAGGGGAAGCAAGTGGCCGTGATCGTATAGTGGTTAGTACTCTGCGCTGTGGCCGCAGCAACCCCGGTTCGAATCCGGGTCACGGCAAGAGTGGCAAGCTCAACTCCTTTCATAAGATTGCGCTTGGCCACACTAGCCCCTCCTTGGGTCATGGTAGTCAAAAGCGGACAGCTCAAGCAAATTTTCCAATTTGTCAGCCCTGTTTTCCCACTAGCCCAGTGGCTCCACTGGCCGTTTCAAGCCTCCCTGTACAAGCCCATTGCATAAGACTGCAGCCCTCTCAGAGTTGAGCTTTACAAAGACAGAGGGACTGACTAGTGGCACCATGGATAATGCGTTTGACCACGGATAAGAAGATTCTTGGTTGACTCCTGGCTAGCTCGTTGCAGATTTGAGCTTGTAAATCACTTGTTCCTGGTATTTCTCTCCTGACACTGAAAGGAGCCAGCTGATAGTTACACTGCCAGTCCTGAAAGGCCCATGAACCCTTGGCTTTCACTCACCCACAGCAATGATGAAACCTCCTTGCTGCTTCTGAAAGCACAAACACAGCGTTGCTGGATTAAGCCATGTGTGGAGCTTGACTGCCTTTTGTCCCTCCTCATATAGCCAAAACGCTTTCAGAAACCAAAGGCCAAACCTTTGGGATTCAGTGCTGAAAAAAATTCAAAGACCAGAACATGGTTTCTCAGGGGAAGCAAGTGGCCGTGATCGTATAGTGGTTAGTACTCTGCGCTGTGGCCGCAGCAACCCCGGTTCGAATCCGGGTCACGGCAAGAGTGGCGAGCTCAACTCCTTTTATAAGATTGCGCTTGGCCACACTAGCCCCTCCTTGGGTCATGGTAGTCAAAAGCGGACAGCTCAAGCCAATTTTCCAATTTGTCAGCCCTGTTTTCCCACTGGCCCAGTGGCTCCACTGGCCGTTTCAAACCTGCTTGTCCCTGTACAAGCCCATTGCATAAGAATGCAGCCCTCTCAGAGTTGAGCTTTACAAAGACAGAGGGACTGACTAGTGGCGCCATGGATAATGCGTTTGACCACGGATAAGAAGATTCTTGGTTGACTCCTGGCTAGCTCGTTGCAGATTTTAGCTTGTAAATCACTTGTTCCTGGTATTTCTCTCCTGACACTGAAAGGAGCCAGCTGACAGTTACACTGCCAGTCCTGAAAGGCCCATGAACCCTTGGCTTTCACTCACAGTTATGTTCACCACAGCCTACAGTCTTCACTAAACCAGCCCTTACACTCATCCTACCCCTCACTTAGTTTGTCCAAGTCTTATGTGTTCTTGTAGAGTGTCCTTAGGTTTCTTGAAAGGCGCTATATAAATTCCAGATATTATTTTTATTATTATTATTATTATTATTATTATTATTATTATTGGCTTCACTCAAACACAGCAATGATGAATCCTCCAATTGCTGCAACTCATTCTCTCGGAGCACAATTTGTCCTGAAAGCACAACCACAGCATTCCTGGATTAAACCATGCATGGAGCTTGACTGCCTTTTGTCCCTCCTCATGTAGCCAAAACCCTTTCAGAAACCAAAGGCCAAACCTTTGGGATTCAGCGCTGAAAATTTTTCAAAAACCAGAAGATGGTTTCTCAGGGAAGCAAATGGCCGTGATCGTATAGTGGTTAGTACTCTGCGTTGTGGTCGCAGCAACCCCGGTTCGAATCCGGGTCACGGCAAGAGTGGTGAGCTCAACTCCTTCTATGTGACTGCTCTTGGCCACAGCAGCCTCTCCTTGGGTTATGGTAGCCAAAAAAGCATGCAGCACAAGCCAATTCTTCAATTTGTCAGCCCTGTTTTCCCACTGTCTCCACCGGCCATTTCAAGCCTGCTTGTCCCTGTACCAGCCCATTGCATAAGAATGCAGGGTTTTCAAAGTTGAGCTATACAGAGTGAGTAGGGGCTAGTGGTGCAATGGATAACGTGTCTGACTCTAGATCAGAGGATTCTAGGTTCAATTCCCGGCTAGCTCATGCCTTATTTTTGGCATGTAAATCACTTCTTCTTCCTGATATTTCTCCTCTGATGTTTAAAGAAGCCAGCAGATAGTTTCACTGCCAGTCCTGAAAGACTCATGAACCCTTAGCTTTCACTCAAACACAGCAATGATGAAACCTCCAATTGCTGCTCCTGAAAGCGCAAACACAGCATTGCTGCATTAAACCATGCGTGGAGCTTGACTGCCTTTTGTCCCCCCTTATGTAGGCAAAACGCTTTCAGACACAAAAGACCAAACCTTTAGGATTCAGTGCTGAAAAATATTCAAAGACCAGAAGATGGTTTCTCAGGCAAGCAAGTGGCCGTGATCGTATAGTGGTTAGTACTCTGCGTTGTGGCCGCAGCAACCCCGGTTCGAATCCGGGTCACGGCAAGAGTGGCGAGCTCAACTCCTTTTATATGACTGCTCTAGGACACAGCAGCCTCTCCTCAATTCATGGTAGTCGAAAGCTCACAGTTCAAGCCAATTCTCTAATCTGTCAGCTCTGTTTTCCTACTGTCCCAGTGGCCCCACTGGCCGTTTCAAGCCTGCCTGTCCCTGTACCAGCCCATTGCATAAGAATGCAGGGTTTTCAAAGTTGAGCTATACAGAGTGAGTAGGGCTAGTGGCGCAACGGATAATGCGTCTGACTACGGATAAGAAGATTCTAGGTTCGACTCCTGGCTACCTGGTGTCTGAGTTTTTAGCATGTAAATCACCTGTTCTTCCTGATATTTCTCCTCTGATGTTTAAAGAAGCCAGCTGACATTTTCACCGCCAGTCCTGAAAGGCCCATGAACCCTTGGCTTTCACTCAAACACAGCAATGATGAAACCTCCAGTTGCTGCTCCTGAAAGCACAATTTGTCCTTGAAGCACAAACACAGCACAAATGCTGGATTAAGCCATATGTGGAGCTTGACAGTTTTTTGTCCCTCCTCATGTAGCCAAAACCCTTTCAGAAATCAAACGCCAAACCTTTGGGATTCAGTGCTGAAAAATATTCAATGACCTGAAGATGGTTTCTCAGGGAAGCAAGCAGCCGTGATCGTATAGTGGTTAGTACTCTGCGTTGTGGCCGCAGCAACCCCGGTTCGAATCCGGGTCACGGCAAGAGTGGAGAGCTAAATTCCTTTTATGTGACTGCTCTTGGCCACACCACCCTCTCTTTGGTTCATCGTATCATCATTTCACCATCTCTTTTTCCACAAAACATGAAAAAACAAAGAGTTTACGCTGTCTTGGGGTATCTGCATTTGCATTAGGGCAATTCGAGCAGGCAGAGAGCTGTCCAGCATGTCGTTCCTTACATAAGACGAATAAATCAGCACCAAAGAAAAGGTGAGCCAACATGGGAGTGAGAGATTACAACGTGTTATTATGGCTACACAATCGTCAAGCAAGGTACTGATATGTATTTGAGTGTATTAAAACACATACTATATAAATCTGTGAAACATTACGCTTTACGCCACTTCTTGCCTTTGGTTCACAAGTTGGTCTGCAGTGCTTTCACACCTCAGTGAATCACACAAAGTGAAGATCCCCCAGTTTTAGGCGGACTAGAGTCCGTTTGTTTGGTCCGCACAAGACTTTGTGTGAGCTTTCACACCACTCGTGACGAACTGCACTATCCAGGAAAACGGACCAGAGTTTGTTTAAAGCATCAGGAAAACATCTTTCTCTCTCCATATCACAGCTCTGTTTTAGCAACAGAATGCTAGAACTTGCTCTTATTTGAACACCCATTGCTATGCATTCTCTCTCTCTCTCTCTCTCTCTCTAAATTTCAATCTAAGTTTAAAATGCAAATTTATATTCATTTTTTTCTTCAAAACTTTGGTACTCTCAGTATTATCAAGTGCAAAAATAAAGGCTGTTATATTGTTTGAAGCATGTGGTATCTAAAGTTTGGACAACCTTACTGGACCGTGCTCTCTCACACTTCTGCAACACCTTAATGCAATGTCAATTCTCAAACAGGGACATCTGTTAAACGCTGTTGCGAATCAGTATAAATGTCTTAGTGCAATGGCAGCAGACCTTTCTGATAAGGCTGTTGTGGAAATGCATTGTGTCAAACGCTTGTGTTTACTGGGAAGGAAAAGATCCCTGCATATGCCTATCTGTTCAGGTTTCAAGTGCAATTGTGCAATTTAAAGAGCACATTCTTCACCTCTGAGTCTCAGGATGTTATCATTGCTGACCTTCGATCTTTGAGCTGACTCGGCACATAAAAACTTTTTTAAAGCCCTCTTAGGAAGCTGTCAGACTAAATATTGTGTCCAGTTTATAAAATATCAAAAGCATTAAATGAGTTAAAATCTAATGTATTACATCCAAAAACTTACATAAAGGAGTTAGAGTTATTAGAGATGCTTGACTGTAGCAAAGACCCTTTTCTCTGCATGGTTTTAAATCACTTAGAGGTCTTTTTTTTCATTTAAGGGGTTAGCAGATACAATTCGGCTTCTTTTTGGGATATTTATTTAGAATTAGTTTAAATCTTTAAAAACTTGAGATGGCAATTACATTCAAATCAATTAAAAAGTAAGGGGAAGAAAAAGTAATTAGACAATCATGAGACCTTCGTCATACGTCTGGCTCATTAGTCATAGAGCTGATCGTCTTAAACCAGAAGGTTGTGGGTTCAATCCCTGATTTTGCTTGGGCAAGTTACAAACCCCTAATCTGCTCCCACTTGCTGCTGCATCAGTGGTGTATGAATGTGTATGGCTGAATATAAATGTGATTAGTAAATGCTGATGGCTCCTCTACATAGCTGTCTTTGCCATCAGTGTGTGGATGTAGAGTGAATGGGTAAGTGGGACCTAGGGTGTAAAAAACACTTTGAGTAGTCAGACAACTAAAAAAAGCATGATACAAGCTCAAGTCCATTTACTATACACTTACATAAAAATGATAATTACAGTGATTTGTCATACTTAGTCAGAAATCACACATAAAGTAATATCAAACATTAACAAAGACATGAAGTCCAATATTAAAAAGAGTATTTTTTGTCGTACATTGGGTTTGAATTAGTTTCTTTGATCCAACCATCTGCCCTTTAAGAAAAATAAAAACAAGCTATGAAATAAAAACTTGTTAAGGTAAAAGTAAGTACACAGCAGATACAAATGCATCTTTGATTCTGGCAGTTCAATACAGAATAAAACAATTAGATGACTCACATGTCTGTTTATCAGACCTGTCCTACCTGTGTGCTCTCTGCAGCAAAAATTATGTTTTCTACAAGTTAAAACAAGTCTAAACTTGCACCACAAGAATTACAGGGAAAGGTTGAGCAAATTCATGTGTTTTGGGGGAGTAGCTCTGACATTTCTATAGCTTGACACTTTGGAAGATCTAGCTTTCCTCATCAAGCTTTCATGTAAGTCCAAAGTCATGACTTGTTGACCTATAGCTGTGCAAAGAGGGAGACATCTTAGGCTTTGTTCTCACTGCAGTTCAGAGTGACCTGAATCTGATTTTTTTTGCTCACTTGTGACTTGTATCTGATTTTTTTCTGACAGTGCCAGCTCAAGTCACATTGAATCGGACCTTTTCGAATCAGATTCAGGTCACTTTCATATGTGGTTCTAAATCAGATACGTATCTGATCTTTTGGAAGCTAACTGCAGTGTGAACAGGCAAACAAAAAAATTTGATCTGAGAAAAGATCAGAACTGAGCATTAAGATCTGCAGTGTGAACGTAGCCTTAATGAGTTGGCCTCTGCTTCTCTCTTGTGGGTGAGAGGGGGACAGCTGCAAACAGATGTGGGTCCCTAAAATCTGTCTTTCCATGTATTTGTATCTGTGGTGTGCATGTTTCTTTTCATTTTTGATCTTTTTCACCTTTTTCCTATGTAACACCTCAAGGCAAGAGTATCAAGCCTACCACAGTAAAAACTTCTTATATGCTGTGACGTCTTATAACTTTGATATTTTAGTGACATTCACACGTAATAGACATTAATGCAATGGTTGGAATGACTTCCAGCATGATCCCAGCTTTAAATTTCTACATTATTTCCAATCATATGTTTATGATATGAAGTGCAAAAAACAGTGAAAAATATATATGAAAGAAATGAAAAACATGTATATAAAAAAGAAAAAATATTAGAACACAGGATGTCCGTCTAATTAGATAATACAGGAAAAAAATGTCATACAGCTTGAACAAAAAATGGGCATTATGGAGGATTAAGATTTTTAATTTTTCCCATAAGTCTACCATTCATACATAGTTGGAGCTGCTGGCTTTAGCCATCTTTTTGTTATTTCTTTCCGGGCAGCAAAACTTCATTCTGCAAACAAGGAATAAACCACTTTCATAGCTAGAAAGGCACAACATGGGTGCCGTTTTAGCTCACTTGGTAGAAAAGGCACTCATACGCTGAGGCGATCGTCCTCAATGCACTGGTAACAGGATTGATTCCTGGTTTCGGTGCATGTCTTCCAGTGTTTCCTTTCTCTCCTCAGTTATCATATCAATTAAAAGCAAAAGCTGTAAAAGAAGAAAAAATGCAAAACATTGGATTCCTGGAAAATTTTCAAAACTCTCATTCAAGCCGATACTGTTGTATACATGTTTTTCCATGTAAAGAACACCAGATGTCTCCTGTACTATAATTAAACAGCTCTTCTTATTGTGACGGTCTGTTTGAGAAACAAACACAAAGACAAACAGCTTATGATTCCTCCATAAATGATAAATGTCCTCTTTTTAAATGTGGATATCTAGCAGTGTAACCCAATGAAATTCCTTTGATTGCTTGTACTTTGTGTACACAATTTAACAGCCCTCAGCCCCCCCAGAAACCTGCAGACAGACATTAAATACAAATTAAAAATGTTTCCTATATTTATGGGGCTTGTACACAATTTTCAAAATCAAATTAATTGTTGTAATAAAACAGCCAGTGCGTAGGTTGTTTCCTGTGTCAATCATGAGTAAGAGCTTAAAATAACACTAAAAAACATCCTTAAACTCCAGTCCTCAGAGCACACCTTAAAGTTTAAGGAATGAGGATGGGAGAAAACATAGCCTACATAGTTTTTTTGTATGTGTCCCACAGGGCTCCATCCATGTTTCCATAAATGTTTCACGTCATTGTTATGCAGATGATGCACAGTTTTACCTGCCTGTTAAACCCATAGATCTCCTGAGTGCAGTGAACAACTGCCAACTGCTGAGTTCATTTTGTTTGAACCAAAGAAATGCTGCCATCTGGTGGCTCATTAGTGGACCATGTCAAACCTGCTGCAGAGAATCTGTGTCTGATTTGACAGTGATTGAAATCCTGAGAAGCTGCTTGTACAGGCTTGTTTTTAAAATATTTTTATCATATTAGAATTATTTCTGGAATTTGATCTGTTGTAACTTTTGATGGCACATAGTCTATTGCATATGCTTGTAGCTCATGACATCTCAATAATTGTAACAGCCTTTTAAACTGCCTCAACCAGAAGCCAAAGATTAGCTTTGGACGGTACAGAATTCTGCTACCAGGCTTTTGGGATGGGCACATCACCTCTGTTTTAGCATCTTTACACTGGCTCCCTGCAGAAAACAACTTCTGTATGATTTTTAGGACAGAGATTCAGAGTAATGATATATTTTACTGTTAAAAGACAACAGGAATTGGTTTTTTGAACAAAAACTAGAAACTGAGATAATCTGACACCAATGAGAGAAAGCAGCATGAAAAAAATAAACCTTACACTTTTGCTCAAGATTCCTTTTTACTCTATAAGATTATAAAAATACATAAACTTTAAGTCATGGGAAAAAAACATTGATTTTATTTGGCTCTCATGTTCGGTGCCAATTTTTGGCCTCAGAAATGAATAGATCCATCAACTACTGTGCTGTCCTCTTGCATTAACACCAGCTATTTATGCATTAACAAGACTTTCAAAAACCTTTAAAACAAGCAATGAGCATGTAAAATGTGTATTGAAATCTTTACATCCACACCCAGAGGTTTTAGTGCCTTTTTACAGTCAATAAAAAGACTCAGTATGTGTGCTCAGGTACACAACAATAAAAAGAGGGGTGGGAGAGCTGACAGGAAGCAGTGAGTGAAATGATGAGACGCTTATATAGAAACAGTGAGGGGAGTTGTAAAAGTTGTCGTCTGCTTATGAAGTATTTAAGAGCTAGTGACTGAACAGCCTTTCACATCCTCGTAGTCACTCACAGGGAGCAGCCAGGAAGAACAACACAGAGGAAGAGTAGAAGAAACTATCATCACCAGGTACTTTTCTCTCAATCACATGTATATGCAAAATGTTAATAATAATGTTATATTTTTATATGTTTAAGTGTCTTTTATTTATCTCTTACTTATGCATATGAAGCCAGGGAGCACTGCGTCCTAATTCTCAGTTCCAACATGGGTTAACTATTAACTTGAAAATATAAATGTTAACCAGAACTAACCACAGCAAACAAATGCACCAAAAGGCTCCAGTTTTATATTTAAAAGTAAGGTTTTGGTTTCAACTTTTGCCCATAATAACTAACAAGTTGGCAGTATTTTTAGTCTGCATTTTTGCAACAGTGTGTAAGAGTAATCCAATTAAAGTGATCAAAAGTCATGTTCAAAGATATCACAAATGTTTTGTTGCCAGTTGTACTGAGATACATACATTGCTTAACAAATTTATTAGACCACCTGTCATATTTCTCTCTGAGACCATCCAGCATCATGAAGTGCTTTAATGCGGACTCTTTCATTTTCAGTGAGCTCTCCACGTTTTACCATTTTGAACAGGAATGAGGGATTTCAAACTGAATTCACCTTTTTATACCCACATTTGAGCCGGCTCACTGGGCTTCTCTGAGAAGTCAGAAATTAATCAAACATAACATTCAACCACTAAAACTCATTTTTCTGTTCAGGAATGCAAATAAATAACTATAATTTGACATATTAATCAATAAATAAAAATGTGCTTTACTATTTTCAGTTTTTTTGTAAATCAGTAAATTTGAAAATTCATGGATAACAATAATAATTATATTTTAGCAATAAAAATATCATTTGGGTTAAAGAGCTTCTACATATTAGTGTATTAACCATTGCAGAAACATAAAAAATGATTTTGGTAATTACCAATGCTGTTAATTTAGGGCAGCTGTGGCATAAACCTTACTTTGGTTAGGGTTAGGGTGGTCTAATAAATTTGTTAAGCACTGTATATATATATATATATATATATATATATATATATATATATGTATATATTTCACTGGGAAGGTAATCACTGGAGGGTTGGCAGATATTCTAAATGAGGCTGTTATTACCTGACGATTTAGCACTGATAATTTCATGCAATGCAGAAATTGAGGTGTTCTTTAGGGATGTGCAGGATTAGTGGGCTGAACAGCTTAATTTGGATCCCTTCATAGTCGGCATCACAATTATGAGTGGTAAAACTATGTTTTTAATAAGTTCAGGTTCTTAATCCCAGTCAAATGTTTTCTGTAAACTCAGTTGCCACTGGTGCTGATAACATCAATAAAATCTCATAAACATCAGGGTTTAAGGTTAACCTTTTTTGGTCCCCATTGGTTTAGCATTTTTAAATCTAGAACAGAGGTTTTCAACCTTTTCAGCCTGTGACCTCCAAAATAAGAGTACCAGAAGCTGAGGACACCACCATCCCTGGAGATGGTTAAAGTGTAGGACTTTGTACAAAGAATCAAGTCCAAACATATATTTCAGAGAGTTTTTGTACACAGTACATATATTAAAGCACAGACCTCACTTAATAACTGGCTTAAGTTTAAATTTAACTCATTGCAAGAGTATTTTTTGCAATGATGAATAAAATATACCAAATTGAATCATTTTAAGTCTCCTTTTTTTGTCAGGTTTTATTCACATATAACCAAAGCGATGAGTGACAATATTCAGCACAGGAATGTGGATGTTTACCTGCAAAGAGGTTGAAAGGCCGGCACTGCTAGCATTGCTAACGTTAGCCAGATTTTGTCAATTATAATTTGTGGTGATCACATGTGAAATAATTTACCTTGGAACAATCCTAGTGGGGCGGCATGGCGGTGCAGTGGTTAGCGCTGTTGCCTCACAGCAAGAAGGTTCCTGGTTCACTTCCCAAACAGGGCCTTTCTGTGTGGAGTTTGCATGTTCTCCCCATGGGGCATGGGCTCTCCCCGGGTACTCCGGCTTCCTCCCACCACCAAAAACATGCTCATTAGGTTAACTGATCACTCTAAATTGGCCATAGGTGTCAATGTGAGCATGCCTGCTTGTCTGTCTCTATATGTCAGCCCTGCGATTGACTGGCAACCAGTCCAGGGTGTACCCTGCCTCCCACCCAATGACAGCTGGGATAGGCTCCAGCCCACCCCCAACCCAGAATGGAATAAGGGGTATAGAAAATGGATGGACAACCCTAGTGTTGGCTACCCTGTGATAAATAATCTATAATGCATGTCTTTGACTCCATTACTCTTAAATATTTCCTAGCTGATACAAACTTTTGAAGCCATGGCTCTGCATTGAGTTCAACCCTGTCAGTTATTTTAGGTGTTAAAAAGTGAAGTCAATACAGTTAGTTCCACATGAGGCTGACTGTAGAAGCACCAGAATTCACATTCACACCAGAACACACCCCATACTAAAATGATGATTTTTACAGCAGAAATGAACGTGTTTACAGCCTGGTTGGTACAAAAAAAATGATTTAGTGAAAGTTGTTCATCTTGATATGGGTACACAGTAGACAGGGGGAGGGCCTTTGCACCTCTTTTCTTTTGTTTTTTTAAGGATGTGAGTTGTGCATTAAAATCACGGCAGCTTGCAGTCTTATCGGCCATGATATAGCTGTTTGTCAGGAGGCTAAAGGCCTGCCTCAGCTGTACCTTTATGTCTGTTGCCAGGTTGCTCTTTGGTTTCAGACTGGTTTCAATATGGTGACCGCTAGGGTTTAACTTCAAATTTATCTAATACTTTCTGGACCTCATGATTCAACCTTCAAGTCACTATCCCATCAGACTCAGTTAACAGGGTATAATTTATAACTAAAAGGGGGGAAAATTCCTTTTAGTCAGAATAAGTTAGATAAAAATGAAAGATACACTTTCAGTTGAACTAAAGTGGTTGGTCAGTGGGGAGCACTGTGATTTAAATTGAATTTGACTACAGCTTGATAGTTATGTCAACATTACATAATCCATTGTGCAATACAGGAACAAAAGCTGTACTGTGTTTGTGTCTTTGACAGCTCAGACTATTCATCTGTATTGGGATGATATGCAAGGGCCAAGAGAAGTCCAGCTTTGATAAACCTTAAAAGAGATATATTTATACATTTTAATATGTATTTGGACTATTATAAACTCATTTAGGGTTTTTTTAATGTTTTTTTTATATTGATTTTATTTTGCCAATGTGTATATTCCTTTGTGTATATTTCCTTTGTGATAAGATAAAGATAAAATCAGAATATAAAGTATGCTTCATAATCTGTTTTTTTTTTTCTCTTAAATTCAGGTTTTTTTTCCAAAGAAAAGTAAAATGAAGTTGATGTTCAGACTTCCTCTTTTCTATTTGTCGCTGTGCTTTACAGGCCAGACATTAGGTAAGCCTTCCAGCTTCGTAAGACTGACTTCAAAACATTTTCAAAATAAAATTTGCGTGTTTCTTGTTACCACTGACACTGCTTCATTAAAACATCCTTTTACTTCCCCTGTCCGCCCCTGTTTTCTTTAGGTGTCAGGATCGATTCTGTCCCAGCCACCAACAGTGAGGGAGTCATACAGTTGGAGGTGGACATGACAGTCTCTCTGGTTTGTCACTCTGAAGGCGTCTCTGAGACCGAGCAAGAGCTGGTCTGGCTGAGAAATGGTGCTGCAGTCAGTCTGAAGGAGGGAAACACAAAAAGCAGCAGCAAAGTGTGCATTACACCTGTCATCCGTGAAGATGACGGAGCCACTTTCACCTGTCGCCTCAAGAAAAACTCCACAATCGGCAGCTCAATCACCCTTGATGTCACATGTGAGTCCTTTCAAACTGAAAAAAACAATCTAATGTTTATAGTGTGATCATTTAGAATGTGACTTTTAGATTCACCGGATTTTAGCTGCTCTAGGGATGGCATCATCTGTCCAACACTTTAGTCCACACTGAAATATCTCAGCTAATGAATGAGCTTGGCATTCTTCAATCCTGGAGGATTTATCATTCAGTTTGTTAACCCCTGTATCTCTCACTTCTACAGTTACAGAGAGAAACAGCTTTCACAATAAACACTTCTGAAAGTCTGAATGTATGGAAATAGATAAGAAAATCATTTTATATAAACAAGAAAAGCCACATTTTACCCACTCTCACAACACTTTCATGTTGTCAGATAAAAGTCAAGCTTGCTATCAGCTAGCTTTGGAGTAAATGTTGAACATTTAGTGGTTGTAAAAATCTTAGCTTTATTTTGAATTAATGAGAAACACGCTTTTATAGCAATACTTGATCTTCTTTATTATTAGTTTATCATACTTTAAATCATTATCTCAATATCAAAGTCGTTTAGCACATCACATTTTTCTCTTGAAATTTTGGCCAAACATCATTAATAGACTTAAAGTTCACAATAATTAATTCGGTTGACTTAAAGTCAGCTGGCCATATTTAAATCGTTTAAGCTAAACCAGAAATCAGCTGCCCATAATTAAAAGTACATCTTTTAATTATGGGCATTTTTCCCTGCATTAACTAAAATATGACTGCTCCATTTTCAGGCTTCCTGTAGATCCTCAAAAAGTCCTTAAAAGTCTTTAATTTGATTATATGAAATTAAGGCCATGAAAGTCTTATTTTTATCAGTGAGAGGTCTTAGATTTTAGAGGGCACTTTGACATGTCTTTATCCAAACCTTCTTTTCTACCTACATTGATTTGATTTTAATCAATCTTTTTTGAGTAATGCTTGTTGTGTATGTTTTGGTTAATATAACTATGCCGTAGGTTGATAGAAAAGAGGCATCAACAAATTTTGGTGATTTTTTCCTATACCATTTGACACTTTATTTACATCAAGTGAAACCAGATAATTCAGCTCTGTTCAGTGTTCTGAGAAATCTCACATGCCTTTCATTTTGACCGTTTGCAGCACAAAAAAGTTGGAATATTTCTCAGCTCAGATCTCCAGACAGGTCTTAAAAAATCTTAAATTTAATTCTTAAAAGCAGGGAATTGAAGACAGAGGGCTCTTGGCCCCAAGGGTTGCAGGTTATATGTGCACACAGCATATAACACCTTAATAGGTTTTATTCATTAATTTATTAGTTGTAGAGCATTTATCAGGACATTTCTCTGGCTAACTCTCATTTCTTTCCCTGCTTTCTTTGGCAGACCGTCTGACTATCATTTCTGAGCCGTCATGGCTGTCAAAAGATTAAAATGTTAATCACAATTAATCAATTAATTTCTGTTTTTAATAGCAATTTATTACATCCTGTTTTTAATCAAATTTTGAAATTCCACTATTTTGCATTCACAACAGTTTTTGTATTATTTTGGACTGTCTTACACTAAGCATAATTGGCTTTCTGTTTGGAAACAGACCTGCTTTTATAGGTTTTTTTTAAAGATTTTAACATGAACTTAACTGCAGAAAAAGGAACTTGTTATGGACTGAAAAGGAAATGAGGGGACAGTAGAAGGTAAATGTGTGATAACACAAGGTGCAGATGACCTTTGACTTTTCAAGTGAGCCGGTGGACCTATTTTACAGTGGCTGCAGGGAGATGCTGATGTGGTTTAACCAAAGCTTGTTGAAAGGGAGGATATGGCATGAGATTAATCACAATTTAAGAAACAGTGCAATAATTGTGGATCTGACTTAATAACTATTGATGTGATTAATCTTGACAGCCCTAGTATGTACTAAACATGAAACCATTTTTTCTTATCATTTTTAAATTTCTCATTATATGCCAATTAAGGCATAAACTATTCCAACAACAACAAAACTTTTAGCCTGTAAACATGTTCATTTCTGTTGTAAAAATCCGTAGTTTAACCTTAGTTCCTGACTTAATTGATTACTTGTGAACTGCAGTTTTTTTAAACTTCCATATTTGAAGTGCAGAGGTTGCCGTTGATTAAGACTTAACAGTTTGGATCAAACGGACAGACAAACCACAGACTGGGATGGCAGACAAAAGAAAGTAGATATTTGCTTGAATTTCCCTTAAAAAAAAAAACTCCACAGCATTAATGTTCCCTCTGTTGCCCCTCTCCAGACCCCCCTGAGCTCTCTGGTTCACAGGAGATCACTGTAGAAGAGGAGGAGAGACTCGTCCTAAGCTGTGATATCCAGGCTAATCCACAGGTCACCTCTGTATCCTGGATGCTCAATGGGACTACAGTGGATCTTTTAGAGGGCATCTTCACAGTGACCAGTGACGGATTTACAAACCAGCTAGCCACCAGTAGTGTTGAGAGAAGCTTACATGAAGGCACCTATCAGTGCATAGCGCACTCCTCCAAGTATGGCCAGTACACCAGAATCTTCCATGTCACTGTAACAGGTCAGATCACGCATGTAATACCACTATGTTGCTTTGACATGCAGCGAGATAACTTTAGTAATTTTTGATTGATTATTATCTTTGTCATGTGAAGATAAAACCATGAAGTTCCCTCTGATGCCCATCATAGCCGGGATAGTGGTGGTGTGTCTCACTGCAATTCTTGCTGTTGCTTCACGATGGAAGAAAATCACAAAGGTAACAAAAAAACTGCATACTTCACATTCAGTTTAAGGAATTAATTGAGTCCAATCTAAACTACTAATGTTGTTTTTTTCTCTTGACAGTGCTGCAAGTAATATGTGGCCAAAACAATCAGCCATCTATGTTTCTCTAAGAGAAAGAAGACATGAAGACTTCACCTCTATGTTTAATGTGCACTGAGCTGTATTTTTTGTATTTAATTATATTAACCATTAACTTAAATAAAGTTTGTAGCTCTGGTAAATTGAGTTTGTAGACCATTACCAGCCTCATATCTGAAAATTGAAAATGAAGCTTGTGGGCTTAGCTTAGCACAAAAAACAACAAAGAGTTGAATCAAGGAAAAAGCTAAGCAGACACTGTCCATAAGTAACCCAAATAAAACCACTTCCTGCTGGTGTTTACAGATCTATGGATACTGTAAACCAACATACAGTCATATTTTTATTTACTCTGTTGTATCTTGAGAATGACTCGTCACCCTCACCTCATGTGTCATTATGTCAGGTCAACAAAGTTAGTCCTGTCACAGTGATGATCGAGATCTTGAAAAATACCTTGAACTAATGTGTTGTCCCAGTAACACTAGAGTTGTTGTTCTGAGATATCAAGATAAATAAGTCAGGATGGGGAAACCAGCTATAATTTACCTATTGCAGAAAAACTGAAAATAAGATAAACAGCATGCCCTCTTTGGGCTTCTGTACAATGCAGACATGCATCAATACATTGTATTTATCCTGTTTTTTTTTTTTTCTTTGCTAAAGCAAAATTTTAAGGTTAAGGAGCTAGTTTGGATATCTTATGATCACAACAAATATAAATTGTAAATTATAAATTTACAAGTAAAAAAATAAAATTTACTTGTAAAAAAACAGGGTTATTGTTTTAGATAACAAGACATATATAGGCTAAGCTGAGATCTAAAAAAAAAAAATGAACATGAGTTAAATGTATGGCAGGGGTGTCCAAACTATGGCCCGGGGGCAAAATGGGACCCTTGGCCCATTTTGAATTTGTCCACATCAAATTCTAAAAAAAAAACAAAAGAAAGAAAGAAATATGGTCAAACATGATGCTCGTGCGCTACATCTTGGTTTCAGTATTAAACAGTGCTTACATAATAATTCTGTAAACAAACATTTTGACCAGAAGAATTTATTGATGTGCTTTTTTCAGGATTAAACTGAGACAACGCTGTAAAAGGTAAACATATTGACAGCTAGTCTTCCCATTCTAAAGCATATGGTGTCATTATCATCCATACCAGGGCCAGCAAGGGCCAACCAGGGCTCCCCTGAAATCTGACTGGCCTATTCAGCTATTAATTAGCCATTTAGGCATATCTAGTCACTAGTGCATCTTTAAGTTGGACTGGATTTACCAATGTTAATATCTTGAAGGTGAGATATGAAAGTGGCCCCATCATCCTTATAATTTTCTGTGTGGGGCCCTGATGTATGGTTACAGGTCCACTTGGACTTTCCTAACAAAATGAACAAATTGAGTCAAATAATGTGAATCACTGAGCTTTACGGGATGAGAGTTTTAACACTTTAAGAAGGAACCAGGCTAAGTGTTTCCATTTGTTTCCTGTCTTTGTGCGATGCTTGGTTATGTTATGCTAACTATATGACACGTTTACCATAACGACATGAAAATATCTCGTAGTATTCATGTGAGCAAGAATAGGCTGGAATATCTGTAAAGATTTAAAGATGACCTTGAACAGTGTTTAGCACCCTGACCTTGAAAATTATATTTTAAAGGCTCTTCTCCCTTTTCCTCATGGGTTCCTTCACAATAAAAGTGTTTTGTTTCATCCCAATGAAGGTCTGTAGTTTTCCTTTTTGCTGTGAACTTTAACTCCTGACTCAACAATCCAGCCCAGGATTGTTAAAATCGTGTTATACATTTACTCTTAATGAGACAGAAGGACAACCAAGTCATCATGAGGGTCAAGGTCTAGCTTTGTGTTCGGTCCAATAAAGAAACATTTAACAGGATCACATAAAACAGTGCAATACTGATAGAGTAGCACATTACACACAATAACAAGCAAGGTTGAGATAAGATGATCAAAGTGTGAATCAAACATAAAACTTTGGGTGAACAAGAGTCATGTAGGAAGGAAGACTTTTATTTTGAAACACTGTTATTCCATTAAACTTTACATCAGTATCTAAAAATGTAATTTTGGGTTGTTTTGTTTCCAAGGCAATTTTTTTCAGAGTACGACTTGTTGGTCCTGTAACTCTCAGAGGTTTGTGTCACCTGAAAGCAGATTTTAAAAAAGGGGGAAGTCAGACATCTCTTTATAGAATAAGACAGTCTTCCTGAAGTTTGACTTATTTAGTTCAATGAAAGTTATTTTCTACATTCAGACAAAAGACTACTGGTGTTGATTTCTACTGATCATGTTTTATTGTTGCTTAATAACTTAATTAAACCCTAACTATTTATTAGTAATTTTGTCTTTACTGAAAATATAAGCAACAGATTAACAGTGTGTTTAACATAAGACTTGGAAAACAATGAAATTCCAGATTTGAAAAGATGAACTAAAACCTAGTTAATGCCTTGTTGACATCCCTACAGTCACACAGTTGGTGGACAGACATTTCATAAGCACGTGTGTAGCGCCATCTGCTGGCCACTCTAGTTGAATGTGAGGAAAATGGACTGGTTGGCAGTCATTTACAAGGCTGACATACAGAGACAAGACATAAACACAGAAGCATGACATTTGCACTCACACCTATGACCAATTTAGTCACCAGTTCACCTGGTTAGCATGTCATTGAGTTGTGGGACTATAGGTAGAAATCAACAGAAATAGTGTTTTGGCTTAAAAATCAAAATACTCGGCTGTTGATTTCAGTAATAATAGTGTAATGATAAAGTGGTGAAAAATTATTTTTTTCATGGCTCACTTTTTTTTTCAAAATTTAACAATATATGGCAATCTTGATGATTTACCTACCTCACTGATAGAGCAGATGTAAAAAGTAGATATATACTGCAAGTTAAAGTGGTTGCATTCAGTCCAATACAAGCTGCCCATTTTCTTATGCAATTGGATATTTATTGGAAAGCATTTCACTTGTTACTCCTAACTGTTGGTTTGTTGCTTTATCCAACAATTGGAAATGCAATTTACTGTGCAATTATAATGGAGCAACAGTCCAAAACCCTAACCCTCTTATCCATTAGTGTATATCGAATCAATTACCACGTGAACACACAGACTTCCCCAAAAAACTTTTTGCTCTTGGGTGTGTTAGATTGTGGTGGTTTGTGGAAAGTTAGCAGACCAGTTGCTGGAGTTTCCCATTCTCGTCTAACGTAGGATTCTAGCTGCTCAACAGCTCCTGGTTTTCTTAGCTAGATTTTTCATTTTATGATGCACCAAATGCTTTTTATTGATGAAGGTTCTGGACTGTAGCAAACCAGTTCTGCATGTTCATGCTGTTGTGATGGATGTAGTGTGTGGTTTAACATTGTCTTGCTGTAATATGCAAGGCCTTCCCTAAAAGAGACGTTGTCTGGATTTGACCATATGTTGCTCTAAAATCTCAAAATACTTTATAGCATTGATAGTACCTTTCTGGATGTGTAAGCCACCTGCACCAAACTGATGCAACCCAGTACCATCAAAGATGCCAGTTTTTGTAGTGTGCATTGGTAACTAGCAGGATGGTTCCTCTCCTGTTTAGTCCACAAGACACTGCGTCCATGGTCTCCTAAAAGAATTTCAAAATTTGGTTGATCTGACCACAGAACAATTTTTCCATTTTTGCCTCAGTACATTGCAAATGAGCTCAGAGAAGACTGCAGCATGTCTGGACCATGTTCACATATGACTTCTTTGCGGGATACAGCTTTAACTTGCATTTGTGGATGACATGACCAACAATGTTGTGCCCAAAGACCAAAAGCATCAAATATTGATCCTCAGCCTTGTCCCTTGCACACAGAGATTTCTCAGGATTCCCTGAATCTTCTGTTAATATTTTGTGCTGTAGATGGTGGGATATTCAGTCTTTGCACTTCTATATTGAGGAACATTTTTCTGACATTACTACACAATTTTAGACATATTTTTCCACAGATTGGTGAACCTCTGCCAATCTTTACTTAAGAGAATCTAAAGTGCTTTTTTGCACCCAGTCATGTCACTGACCTGTTACCAAATATAATATATTGCAAAATGCTCCTCCAAGTGTTTTTCGTTTACTTTTCTGGTCTTTAGTTGCCCCGTCCCTATTTTCTTGAGATGTAATGCTGTCATCAAATTAAAAATGAGCTAATATTTCTCATGAAATGGTAAAATGTCTCAGTTTCAACATCTGATATTTTGGTTAGCCAATGTTTCATTGCAAATAACATGGGTTTAATATGAGATTTGCAAATAATTGCATAAAATATTTTTTAATTACATTTTTACACAGCTCTATTTGGAATCAGGGCTGTACAAAGATAAAAAAAAAAAAAGTTACAAATAGCGTAAGAAAATGAAATATGACTTCACCCCTATTTGAATTTAAAATTTTTTTGGTTGTTGTTAGAGCCCCCTGACATTATTCTGGATTAAAATACAACATTAGTCATTATTTTTGATTTTTTTTTTTTTTCTTGACGAAGTCAAACGCCGATATCCATTAGGAAATGTGTTTATTTCACGCCTGCGATGTGTCAAACAACCAACAATCAACAAGTCATCTGCACTCATGACGGCGAGACATTACGTCCTACGTCATCGAAGATGGGCTGTGCGTGAAGGGCGTGGTAATGTATGCGAGTCCATTCTCCGGTCCACCGCCAAATTCAAACAGTGAAAGAAAGAAACAGAACAACAAGCGAAGCAGAAACTCACCCCTTGTAACAATATCAGGTAAAACTGGCTTCATGTTTGTCGATGGTCTGATAGTTGGTTTGCTTTGTTTTATTTTCAGTGTTTATCAAATACTTCGTGTTGTTTAGAGAGACGGAATAGCGTTAGCTTACGCTGCTACGCGTGCACAGCCGTTTGACTTGTTTATGAACACTAATCTTGGACCCATTAGCGCTAATGATACAATGTGGTATAGCTTCTTTGTTAAGAATGTTAAGCTACATTGTCGCTCCCGTTTGGCGCCTATGTGATAAATCAGTGCTGTTAACTTTCCAGACTCCCCACTAAACAATAGCCAAGAAAATATCTAATAGCACGATCGACTGATGTTTGCTGTTCATTTGATAGTGAAGGATTTTTTACAAGATAAATCTCAGTCAGACAAGATCACGATTGTGTTAACATGTAAGGAAATATTTCTCCTTTTTAGATTTAATTTGATCCAGTCATAAGATGCAATAGGGTATTACCTTGTGTTTTCATGGTTTTATTTCAAAGGACCTTTGATTTGTTAAATCTATGTCATTTGTGTACCTTGCCCAGAATCCTGTCATCCTAATGAGAGCTCAGCTTTAAGTAAACACAGTCCTCCATAATTATCCCTTCATAAAATGTCATAAAAGTCACAAAAAAGTCTGTAAAACTACATAAATCCCAACCCTCTTTAGTATTAATATTTTCATGCTCTGTTGTTCCTTTTGATCCCTTCTTACAGGTCAGCATGACATCTTCAGTAATGGATGGAGTTGGCAGAGCTGTTGTGGGAGTCTGGCGTGCACACACAGTCCTGGATGAGTCTGATGGGGCTGAAAGTTCCCCAGAAGCGCCTGATCGTTTCCGCAAGCAACGCTCCTCATCTTCGCTTAATTCTCTACGAATGTCTTTACGCAAGAGGCTCCCACTACGCACCGTCCAGACCAACTCTCTCCCTGAAAATCCGACTTGGGAGCCCATTAAAGAGCAACCACAACCAAACGCCATGCGCAAACTCACTCGCAGTGCTCGCAATTCAATCAGAGGAGTGTATCAGGTACATGATCTCTATGGTTTTGAATGAAGAAATGAATATGTTTCCATTTATAGCATGCAAATACATTCCTGTTTAAATGCATAAAATTTAAGGGATTTCTGTTCTCATTTGCTCCCTTTTCTTTAATCTTTTCCTCATATAGAAGCTGCAGAGAACAAGAGAGTTTTCACGTGAAGAGTGTTTGGTAGAAACACCAGGTCGGGAAGATGGTCCATCAACTTCTCGCACCCCAAGACGAACACCTGGTCGAGGTGCAACACCCAGGCGCACCCCTAGATCAGCAGCAAAGCCCAGTCATACCCCAGGCTCAAGAGGAAGAAGGACTCCTGAGGCTGGAGTACGAGGGGTGAGAACGGGAGGAGGCAGGAGGCAGCTGGTTCGCATGGCTGCTTTACGGAGTCCCTTTGCTTCACCAAATACACAGAACCAGAGAACGTGAGTCTTTCAAGATCTCTAATGACTTGCTCTGAAACATAATTAGACTGAATTTTTTTTCAGAATTTGTTCTTAGTCTGCTGATTTAATAAAGTCTGTGTTTTTCTGTCAATAACAGAAAGTTTGACCAAGATTTAGAGTCTGTGTCCAGTGGGCTCAGGAGACTCAAACATCTGTCCAGGGCCTTTGAAAACCTCATCGGCAGAGATGAACGGTAAGATTACCTTAAGATTGACTTAAATGTAATGATCACAGGGCCTGTGACAAATACCATCATTTTGAGGATGCTTAAACATATTACAGAGAAGCAGGCTGTGCATGAGGGATCTACAGTAAAGTATGTCTGCAGGAAATGAAGCTGTTTGTGTAACCCTTTTTCCTCAGTATCCCTGTTTTCCATTATTTTTCTGCATCGTTTCCTGAATAACTATATATATCCTGTAAAGAGGGTTGTTTAATTACATTAATACACATATTGGTGGTCAGTCCAACAAGTTTTTCTATGTTTTTAAGAAGTAAAATTTAGTATGTTTTCAATTTCTATAAAAAAAAAAACTGCATGGTTTATTCCATCTGTACTTTGTGGGGTTTGTGAATGGTGGAGGTGTGTCTGACTGAGGAAGGTATCAGTCCAGTATTTATTGCATATCATTCAAAAAGTAGACTTCAGACCCACATGACCACCCTCTTCACCCTCCCACCCCAAGAATCCTGGTCTGCAGCACAGCTTGAGGGGCCCTTCACCTCCTTCCCCTCCCCCCTACGCACATTCTTTCCCGGCTCGGTTTGAAACTGGGTCTGTGCTCCTGGTATTCGGGTGAGGAGGGAGTAAGGGGGAGACCGCAGAGTATGGTTGTGGGAATTGGAGCCAGATGAAATGACAAAAATGCTCTTGTGAGGGCTTGCGTCATTTCCTGTTTTAACATTCAAAATGTGAAAAAAAATTTGCGGACAGCCCCCGGGAGTGAGAGACGAGAACAGCGACCTTGTCTGTTATCATCAGTGAGCATAACATGCAGCCAACTGTTTCCCTCGCTGTATGACAAGCTTGTCTGTTAGGAATGTAAACCTGGGTTTGTTTTCCTCCCACAGCAGGCCATTCAACTATTCTCTAATGGTGGAGTAGGGACGAAGGTAAATAAAAGTGTCAAAAACTGCACCTCTGTAACAGCTGAGTTATGGAAACATGTAACTAATTGTTTGACATGACTGTGCATGGCATCCGGGTGTCTGTATTTCAACGCATGGACTGCTGCAGAGAAGCTGCTCTCTTTGACCCGTAAATAATGTGCTTGTCTTGTTCAAACTCACACTTCCTGCCCCTTTTTACTCTGCTTTAAAATCTCACTTGTTTTTTGCTTCTTTTGTTCTTTAAACATTTCTTGCTAAAGTTTCTGAAAGTCAAACAAAGATTGATTGATTGATTCCCATCTTAAAGCCGTTGAGGATACCAATGTTTATTATCATCATTTCATCTGGTGTTACACTTCTAGTCTGCCAATGTTTTCTCTCATATTTTAGCATGAAAACAGAGCAGAATTTGTGTAGTCACTTGTTAAATTTAGCAGCTAGATATACTGAAGTAGATGTTAGATGCCAGCATAATATTGATTGGTCACAACAGATTAATATTGATAACTGGTATCTGTTCGTGATATATTATTTGGTCGATGTTTGTAAACAGGGCCATTATCATCCAAGACCACTGTTAAACTGGTGCATCAGTGTGTCCATAAATTTATCACCTTTTTCCTGACCCAAACATCACTGAAACCTCTGCCCCGTAACACTCCTGTCTCCTCCATCAGCTGTGCATGTAAGCACGATGTGCTGCTGATTGAGAGGCAGGAGTGTTCACAGACTGAAGTTTCCATGTGAAAATTAAATAAAGATGTCACCATTTCCATACTCATGGCATGACTTTAGCTGATGAAATTGGCATTTACAGCCTTTCAAAATGAGATTTCCCCTTTTCACTTCTATCTGCTACAACATCCTGCAACCAGCTGTGTGATATGACACGCTGAATCACAGGCGACAGCATCAGACAGCTTGACTCAAGCTGCAATGGCTCGGTTGAGACTGCTGTAACTGCCAGCAGCAACGTTAAAATACTGTCTCGTTGCAAATCTTTCGTCTGAACTGTTTTCACAGGTTATTTTTCAGATACCAACATGAATTCAGGGCCTGTTTATTTGGCAGTATATGCTCAACAAAGTCGATAGCTATTGCAAATCACATTCTTTCTTTAAGTACAAGAGAAGAGTTGCAGAATAATTAAAACCTGACCAAAAACACATTCAATACTTGGTTAAATTAAGGGCCAGCTCAGACTACATGAATCCTGCCAGATTTTGGCCTGACTACAGCGTCGCTGCTCATCATCAAAACTCGGACCAGTTATGAGCATCAGAAATGACAAATGGTCCTTTAGTATGAAATAATTAACAATTAACAACTCATCCAAGACGCTCCACGACCAAGATTCAACAACTAGCGTGTCAGAAATTTTCTTACATTGTCGTCTAGTTTGACACCCTGATCAGGCGTAAACGTCATGAATCATGACGCCTAGGAGAATATTTGCTCCTTATCTTTGCATAATCATTTAGCATCATTATTTTTGCATAGGAGAGCCAGTCCATATTGTCCTCCTCATGATACAGCCATAATTGTTATCCGTAATCCAATCCATAAATCTTTCTTGTTTGTTGTTTTCTTCACATGAGCAGTTCTGATCACACCTGTAGTATGGCCACTGGCCAGATTGTCAGCCAAGACGGCAAGATTTTTGTCGCATAGTTTGATATGGTGCAGTCCTAAATGACCAAAAATCATGTAGCCTGAGCCGGTTTTTCAGATCAGAAGCTAATTTGAGTAAAAATCTGAGTGGAAAAGTGTAATTTTTTCCCACACTTTTCTAACTCACCATACCTTTCTTTTTTCTTAATGCACTAATTTCTGCTTTCTGTCTGTCCAGATCCAGTACAAAGGAACGTTCTGGAGGAGCAGTGATGAGAAAGTTGGACCCCAACGCTAAACTCTGTCCCTCAAACCTCTCACGGCGGGCCACCAAACTTTCGAACAGACTTGGAGGTTGGGCCAACACAGCTGTGAACACTATTCGCAAACCCAACTAAACTACACATAAATGTGTACGTACAACATGGGACCTTTAGTAGCCATATTATCTCTGAGGTATCACTGTTACATTTATACGTAGTGTTGTCATGATACTGGGGGGCTGTTACATGTAAGCTTGTTTTTTTACATCTATACTGTGTTTAATTAGCAACACTTAAGGTTTTTTTGTGTTTACATGTCTCAGGTTAGCTGGTTGTGGATTTTATCCCTATTTTAGCTACCAAAGGGATTTCTGTATTGTGGTTTATGTACCTTTATTATAGCTGCTACGACCAAATGTCTTAGTTACATTGTCATAATACTAACACTTTAGTTTTATTCTCACTCTCTGAAGAGAAACGCTTTAAGTTTCTTATTTGTACACAAGGCCAAAATTATATCAGCAGAACTAACACTAAATTTACTGACGGATGGGGAGAGTTGTTTCCTCCATTTTACATGTATGCAATAATGTTACTAACATTTCTATATTATATATTTCATTTGATTATGCCAAATTTTTAAGTGTATTTTCTATGAAACAGGACTTTTTATATTTTCAGCTTAGGCAGGTTTGATTGAGATTTTTTTTCACTCCTTCTCTTGCGTCACGGGGTAAAACTGTTAATGGTCTGTGGATGATTCATGGACTGATGCTGTGAACATAAATCATTTAGTAATGTGATGGGAAAGACGTAATGGGTCATTACATGATGATGATGTTATAAAACCACATCCGGCAGGTTATTAGTGTAGTGACAAACAACCTTCAATGACGCAAAACTCTCTTCTCTACATAATTTGTATTGGAATCTTTTTCCTGTAAAGATGAGAGAAAGCAACAGTTCCTGAAATGTGAAAAAAAGCAATAAACCTGTAATGTTTAAAAAAAAAAGATTCTTGGTTTATTCTTTCCCCTCAACAAAGTGATTGTAATTTTAGAGACGCAAAATAATACCTTTCCTTCTGTCATGATTGCTGTTGTCACTTATTATTCCTGTGGAAGATTTCACTGTCAGTGGTGCTCGGTTTATATCTCCATGTTATTTTTACAGCTGCACCCAGATCCCAAGCACATAAAATGTTCTCTTTGCATTAAATCAGTTTTCCACACAAACCTACAATAACACAGGACTGTTGATTTGGAAATATAGTGAACAATGTTACAATTTTCCAACAGACCTGGACTATACTTGGTAGAAGGAGCGACAGAGGGGATCATCCTTGCTGTGCCTCATTTCATAAGTTTGTGTCTCTGCAGCTCTCACAGTTTTAATCAGCAGTTTGTTGCCACTAAAATAACACCACTCACCTTTTGAAATGCTCCACTTGATATTCTGTGATCATTGCAGGTGTTTCTCTGAGTGTGAGAGCTTATTGTTGATTAGGCAGCAGATTGCAGCCATAATCCTGGAGTACAGGATAACATCTGCTGCAAATGAATCCAAAAAAATCTAGAAAAACGGCGAAAGAAGCTTAATTTATAAAATTAGACATTGCCCCTCAAAAGGTGCTTTTATTGGAGAGAAATACTGTTTGGCACTTGTCTCTTAGTCATAGAGGGTGACTAAATATGGAATTAAGAGGGAAAAAAAATGTTTCATAAATATACCTGACTGGTGACAAATTAAACCTGGGTGGCCCAAGAGTCTTATCATTCTGTCTGCTTCTTATGGTGACCATTATTTCCTTATTTTAAATCCTAAATGACATCTTCACCAAGTGTTGGATTTACATATTCTTTACATGCAAAAGCAACCATATTCCAAAATTCTATTTGAGAGTTCCAGAAAATAAAGACTGTACTACTATAATATACACAGTGCTTAACAAATTTATTAGACCACCTGTCATATTTGTCTCAGAGACCATCCAGCATCATGAAGTGCTTTAATGCGGACTCTTTCATCATCTTTCAGTTGTAGCATAAAACTTACTTTGGGTGGTGGTCTAATAAATTTATTAAGCACTGTACATAATACTGTATATAGAGGTATTATTTAAAATGTCCAACCTATAAACAATCTTAGAGGAATTGGTGATTTAAATGAGATTTTTACTTCAATGTAAATTTGACAGTTAATGGCTTTCTGAATTTCCTATCTATCCTAGAATAGAACCCAGGTATTGTCTTTTGCCCCTTTAGAGAAACACAACTGTACAATTTAGCAGAAAACTGAAAGTATATAAACAAGTGCTTCCACTTGGTGGTGGTAAAAGGAAACTAATTTGGAGCAAAGGGCCTTAAGAAGAGTAGCAAAGTGCAACCACTACTGCTTTAAGATCATGTCAAGAATGTTATGATCTCAGGCTTATTGCTCTGAATGGTAGGCAGGTGTGAGTAATCAGACAGCTAGCAGCTTTAGATTCAGATTCAGATTCAGATTCAGACGACTTTATTAATCCCCGAAGGGCAATTCAGTTTACAGTTTATCCTGCCTTATTGAAACGATCTAAACAATCATAGATCAAAGACAAACAAATCCAAAACATTCACTGCAGCAAATAAGCAACCACAATCACATGTCAGTGCCAACAGATCCACAGGATCAGCAATAAATACAATAGGTACAATTAATACAATGTCAAGGATGCATTAACAAGCAAAACACACCAATCAGATTCTGTTCACCTCTCAGCATTTAGCAGCCTGATAACTGAAGGGATAAATGAGTTTGAGTATCTGTTGGTTTTCCTTGGGGGTGCATGATACCGCCACCCAGAGGGCATAAGAGAAAAGTCAGAGGAGAGAATGTGGTCAGGCTGATTTATTATTCCTCTGGCTTTCTGGACCACACGTTTCTTCCAGAGGGAGCTTAGGTCCTCCAGCTGGACACCAATAATCTTGGAGCAGACTTTGATTATCTGGTTTAGATTGTTTAGCTGTAATATAATGGTGATAGATGTCATAGCGGTTATGGCTGAAGGATCGGTATGCGTGTACGTGTGCTAAACTCTGATTAAAGTTTTCTATGATATAATATGTTGAATTAAAATGGACAAATAAGTAGTTAACACCACGCCATGAAAAAATACTTTTATTTGCATTGCCTGTATTATATATTTATATCTTTACCAGTGCAGGCAATTAAGTCCATATATTTTGTATTTGTTACCTAAAAAAGAAGGGACTAGCACTACTACCTCCCAGCAAGAAGGTTCCTGGTTCACTTCCTGTCATGGCCTTTCTGTGCTGAGTTGTTCTCCCTGGATACACTGGCTTCCTCCCTCCACCAAAATCATGCTCATTAGGTTAAATGAACACTCTAAATTGGTCGTAGGTGTTTATGTGAGTGTGCCTGGTTGTCTGTCTCTATATGTCTGCCCTGTGATTGACTGGCGACCAGTGTAGGGGTCGCCAGTCAGTGGCCAGGGTGTACCCCAGTCAGAGACATGGGCTCCCTTTAACAGGCTGTGGAAAGCAATGATGGCCGACTCGATGTTGGCAAAGGACAGGAGGATACCACTGATGCAAAGGATCACACAGGAGCCAGCTGGAGAGACAAAGATATGACAATAAAACAACGCACAGTGACGTTTGGCTGAGAGAGAAAGCAGAATAAACACTGGCATTAGCAGGGATCTGAAGTGACAACAGTAGGGAGAATAATAGTCAAGGACATGATAGATCCAGTTATCAAAGCTGTGTAAGACACATTTACACATTTCTAACTCCATTTGATGCAAAGAAATAATCTTATAAAATATAATATAATATCTATAAAATATATGTAAGAACATCCTAAAACACAAAGAAAATAGTAAAAAAAAAGACGTGTGATTTATGCAACAAGATCATGAAATCTCTTCCTCTGTGAAAACACTACAAAGAAAATACTTTCAGTCCCTTTAAATCCATTTTTCTTACTCTGTCAAGAATTCAGAGTAGGGCTGAATGGTTTTTAAAAATAAAGTAATTTAAAATATATATATATATATATATATATATATATATATATATATATATAGTAATTAGTGTCATTATTGAATCAAAAGTGACAAAATCAATCAGTTAACAGACTGAAATTTGTGTCAAATAGAGTAAAATAAATACCGTGGAGCTTCTGCTCCTCCCTTAAAAATGTCCAAATGGTATAGTCCAGCGCTGCAAAATAATGCAAGTAAATTCAGTTTAACCACAGTAAAAATATTGCTTGTAAATGGGGAAATTATGCTTAAAAAATAAATTGAAATGCATTTATTTTTGTAAAAAAAAAAAAAGCAACATTTGTTGCTTGGCTAGCCAGTTAAGGGGGGCCTGTGTAATATATTTTCTGGGGGCCCAAAATCCCTCGCTACGTCCCTGTTTCAACCTGAAATGTGAGTTGGACTGTAGAACTTAATTGCAGCAGAGATGTTATTCAAACACATAATGAAAACATTCAAGTGTCATTTTTAAAAATTATTTACTAAAATGTTATACTTTCCTTATTGCTTTATGTTTATTTAATCTTAATAAGAATTACATAAAAACCACTCTATCCAATCTAATATAATCTAGCGAATCCTGGGTTTTTCAGTATAGAATAATGCAATGCTTGATTCAGAATACACGGGAACTTGGAAAAATAATCGCATTTTAAATCGCAATTTGGAAAAATAATCGCAATAAGATAATTTTCCAAACTGTTTAGCTCTAATGAAGACTGGTGTTAAATACGGATAAAAATGGGAGAACAATAATGATGACCATACAAAAATAATCAATTTCACCACTGATGTTCTTGTTTGTTTTTGTGAGATAGATTTCAGTCAGTGTTATTATAACCGTCTAAAAACCTTCTCGCAGCGGCCTCAATCAGAATCGCACTGTTTGTCCCTTTCTGTTACCCGTCGGAGCTCCACGCCTTGATGAAATCGCTCCTCCTCTTTCTCTCCGGCTTTGTACCCAGAGCTGAACCCACGCCGCGGCTGCTTTCTCCAAGATACCGGGGCTGTTTAACATCAGAAAATGGCCCTACACGTCCCCAAAGCACCGGGCTTTGCCCAAATGCTGAAAGATGGCGCCAAGGTGAGCTTGAATTAGACTTTTGGAATAATTTGAAAGCTAGCAGCGTGTTATTGTTAGCACTAGCATGCTAGCTAGCGTTAGCCGCAGAGTCTGCACGCTCATTCAGAGTCATGTGGGAGAGTTCTGGAAGGAAGACAGGCCGCTTAGAGCTTACGGAGCCGGGGCTGATGTGACGGATTAAACACTGATTTATGCAGCTTTTTATTGTCTCCTCCGACACATAGAAGTACTGTTGGTGTCTTAGATATTTTAGCTGCTGAGATAAATGAGTGCCAATTAGCAGTCACACCCATAAAGCGTTTAGCTAGCTGTCAAAGCTGATGATATGAATGCTACATCTGCTGTCTGCCTAATTAAAGATGATGATGCTTCATGTTAGAAATAAGCTAAAATGCTTCTCATATATATGTTTCCAATCGTATGGTGATGCCCATGTAGCATGTTTATATGTGCACCTGTATCTTTTAATGTTTTTATAACAGTTACAACTGCTTGGCAGGTATTTGGTTGTCCTGAATAATCTTAGATTTATTATGTTGTAGTTTGTGCGTCGCCTTCCTCTGTTTTTTTTTGTCTTCTGTGGTTATTTTGACATCATCACTGTGTACCCATCTGTACAATTTACTGTGAGAAAGGATCTGGAGGGGGCTGAGAAGTAGAGATTCAGGTGTTGTCTCTTTGCCTTATAATAAAGATGGTCAATCAAAGAAGTTGATGTTGCAGTGTCATTCAAAAAAAACAACAGCTCATCTAAGTCTTGTTTAAAGCCAGTATCTCCAGCAAATTATTGACGAATCAAGGCAGGATGCTTCAATTATTTTTCAGTTTGTGGTAGCCACATAATATCTGTTCTGAAATTGAATCAGATTAAATGCACTTCTAAAATAGTAAGATTATGTGTCATGTTTTCTCATGCAGCACTATTCAGGACTTGAAGAGGCCGTCTTCCGTAACATCAGAGCCTGTAAGGAGCTTTCACAGACAACACGCACTGCCTATGGGCCAAATGGTAGGCACTTTCCTGTGTTTTTATTTTTTTTATTTATTTATTTATTTTTTAGCTTTGCACTGTTAGATCTTTACTTTGAAGAATGATTAAGCAAGTGAGGGCCAAATAGTAACATTTTTTTTCTGCAGGAATGAACAAGATGGTCATCAACCACTTGGAGAAGCTGTTTGTCACCAATGATGCTGCTACGATTCTCAGAGAGCTTGAGGTGAGGAAAACTTACAGTTCTGTGTGGCATGCTGCATTCAGTGATAAAGTCTTAACAAGGAATATTCAACTTCAACGTTGATGTCTTGTTGTTCTTCAGGTGCAGCATCCAGCAGCCAAAATGATTGTGATGGCATCACACATGCAGGAGCAGGAGGTTGGAGACGGTACAAACTTTGTCCTGGTGTTTGCTGGAGCTCTGCTGGAGCTGGCTGAAGAGCTGCTCAGGATGGGCCTGTCTGTGTCAGAGGTAGACAAATATATTTTTACTATTGTGCTTGTTTATAAAGATGGTATTGCAGTTTGTTTGACATGTTAGTCATCTAAAGAAACATAATCATAGACTCAGTAACAAAAGCTGACATACTTTGTTTGGGACTTTTGTGCATTTCAAAGAACCAAATTGCTGCAATTTCTCATTATTTCCTGTTCCATTCTTTTCAGGTGATTGAAGGCTATGAGAAAGCATGCAAGAAGACCCTGGAGATCCTGCCAGACTGTGTATGTTCCTCAGCCAAAGATCTTCATGATGTTCAAGAGGCAACATCTTTAATTCGCACAGCAGTCATGAGTAAACAGTATGGAAATGAAGACTTCCTCTCGAAGCTCATCGCAGAGGCCTGTGGTGAGTCAGGTTATCCAAATCAAACCCAGCCTGTCAAATAAGGTTGTAACATGATTAATTTGTATTTCTCTAACTTTCTTGTCTTTACTTGTTTGTGCTGCAGTGTCCATCTTCCCAGAGTCTGGTAATTTCAATGTTGACAACGTCAGAGTGTGCAAGATTCTGGTAAGTTGTTTCATCCTTGACTGTGTGTTTTTAAAATTGTTTTTCATTTTCTGCCTCTTATGTTAATGTGTGTGGTATTTTTAGGGTTGTGGGGTGACGGCATCCTCCATGCTTCACGGCATGGTGTTCAAAAAAGAAGCAGAGGGAGACGTCACATCAGTTAAAGACGCCAAGGTCGCAGTCTTCTCCTGCCCATTTGACAGTACGGTGACAGAAACCAAGGTAAGGACACTGAAGTGCTTTTTTTATGCTGGAAGATTCTGACTAGAGTCAAACATTTTTGATACTTGAATACTTTCTTGATACCACATGCTTTCAAACAATACAATTCTAGCTATTTTAATGATTCATAGTATCGAAATGTTTATATTTTTAACCAAAAGCTACCACAGGCACAAAAGGACACTGCCTATGATGCACAAATATATTGGTGAAGTTCATCAGAAGTTTTTCTTGCAATTTTTGTTGACTATAAACAAGAAATTATCAATACTGATTGCCTAGAACTTGTGTTTTTCCCCCTGGGTATTGGTATCAAGTGGTTTTACTAAAATAATATCAGAGTTTGAAATACTGGAAACATGACCACCCTGAACCAGACTAACTTCAACTAAAACTTGAATGTATTATTAAACTTTAAATGTATATGCTCCTACATTACCTGTTCTCTTAAAATAGTTGGGTTTGCTTTCTATATGACACATTTTAAATTTGTCGAGCATTAATTTAAAAATAACACAGTATGTGCTCATATCTCCAATATTCAGTAGTAACTTAGCATCGTTTTTACACTTTTAATGGCTCTGAATTTGTGACGCCCAATGGGAGATGTAAAGGGTGACCAATAGCATTGATTTATGAAAATCAAATTAAAATCATGATAAATGGACATATGAGGTATTGCCCAATGCCAACGATAAGTCACTCTCCAGAATTTAGATAAATTATTTTATTTATCATTCTTTCTTACAGACTCCAGATTGTTAATGCCTGTTTTCAACAAAGCAGAGAGTTTACATTATCACAATTGTGGGAGCACAGATTATGTTTAAGTTATACAGGTAATTTTATGGTTGTTAATATTATACACAGTAGCTTGATAGTACTGCTCATCCATCATTACTGTTATTGTGATTAGAATCTACATATCGGGGAAAAAAATGCTGTATGCTACTAAAAAGGCCTCCTCTAGTGGTGTATAGATTCGCCTATGTGTTAATAAACTCTGCTGTAAAGATGTACTGAGGCTAAATAAAAGTCTTAACTGTTTTTCAGGGCACAGTGCTCATCAATAATGCACAGGAGCTGCTGAACTTCAGTAAGGGAGAGGAAGACATGATGGAGGCTCAGGTGAAGGCCATCAAGGAGGCTGGAGCCAACGTGGTGGTCACTGGGGGGAAAGTTGCTGACATGGCACTGCACTATGCTAACAAATACCAGCTCATGGTTGTACGGTAAGAGGACTGAGAGGACCCCTGATTTTTTAAAATATATCATTTAGTCAGCGCCAGAATTTCTCAAAGTAAAACATGAAAAGAAAATGTCCAACACAAAAACATGGATTGTACTGATGTTGGATGTGCCAGGTGTGCATGTTTTACATCAGCAGTTCCCAAACTTTTCAGCCCATGACCCCAAAAATAATGACAGAGATGGACCCCTGTGTTCCCTATAGGGGGATAAAGTGCATCATGTATAGAACTTGCATTTTAGGTAGTTTTTATAACTTTTACTCACATTTAAGCACAAATATCACTTGATAACTACATTTTGTTTTAAATTGAACTCTTTTTAACAATATTTTTACATTAATATATAAAATGTATTATTTTAACCCATATGAAATTTCTTTGTTTTTTGGAACGCATCCTGTGTCCCCCCTTCACTGTCTGGCGACCTCCCCCTGGGGGTCCCCACCCCCACTTTGGGAGCCACTGTTTTACATAATGGGAGGGAAAAGACTGGCCATTTCTTTCAAATAGGTTTTGTTTTAAATTCATTGCATTACAGTGTAGGGGATTATTGTGTTTACTCTAAATGCTTCAGAAGTAGTGGGGATGTATATCTAGAAAACATACAGTAAGGGTGTAGATGGCCTAGCAGTTAGGTTGCACCCCATATACCTAGGTTGCAGTTCTCAAAGCAGGCAGTTCAGATTCTGGTCCAACCTGTGGCTCCTTTCCTCACTTCGTTTCCCAGTCTCTGTCCTGATTTTATACTCCATTCAACAAAGGCTCTTAGCCTAAAAACAAACCTTAAAAAAATACCACAGTCTTGTGATGGCTATTGATCAGTTTGCAGTGGAAGTGCTATGGTAATTCACAAAGGTTGTATAGTACCATATTTTTTATTTATCATTTTGAACTGAACGGCTTTAAACCTCCCGTTTTTTTTTTCAGGCTCAACTCTAAGTGGGACCTCAGGAGGTTATGTAAGACAGTGGGAGCTGTAGCTCTACCCAAGATGGTGAGTTTTGGTTCATTTCTTTTAAATCAATTTGTTCTACTATCATATAATCTGTTTTAAAAGTAAAGTGATCTAAATCATGTGTGACTGTGCTTTCCTGTTTCCTCAGATGGCTCCAACTCCAGAGGAGATGGGTCACTGTGATAACGTGTACCTGACGGAGGTCGGGGACACTCAGGTTGTCGTCTTCAAACACGGTAAATATCTTTCACTGTAATCCAGCTCTGTGATCTTTGTTTAACTTGGTTTTAGAGTTAATGCATGGTTGGTTGTTTTAAACAGAGAAAGAAGACGGCGCCATCTCAACAATCGTGATTAGAGGCTCCACAGACAACCTGATGGACGACATCGAGAGGGCTGTGGATGATGGGGTTAACACCTTCAAGGTTCTGGTCAGGGTAAGTGGAACCACTGTAGGATTTTTGCATTGTTGATTAAAATAAATCTAATTTAAAGAATGTCTAAATATTGACCAGTTGTAGACACATGACTACCATGACATCTCGATGGCACCAGACTATGGTCCCTTTTTGTTGATAATTTAATTTGAGGTGCATTTGGGAGTCATAAAAAGAACACAAAGTAACATAAACGAATAAGCCTACTGAGTCAGTGACTCAGTAAATGAGCTGAGTCACCTTGAGGGTTCTCACAAACACTGACAGAGGCATATATCTGTATTCTTTCTGCTTTTAATGTCTTACTCAGTCACCAGTACACAGGATTGCATTTTAAACAGAGGCACCATTGTTTGCTAATGTTAGCCCATTCAGGGCTTTGGTTGCAAATGAGATGTTTGCAGTGGAAAGTGCTATATTTTACACTTCATGGGATAATTTACTAACCTGTCTTTTTAAGCTTTTCTTGTACAAAATGTTAGTAAAACATGCAGCATCAAAAAGCCTCTCCTCCCTTGCTCTTATGAGTGCAGAATCATGGAAAGCAATCTTTGATACAGAAAGTAAAGCTGATGTTGGAAGCTGTTAGATTCTCTGATATTTACTTGAATGTTTTAACTTTAAACTCGCCATAGCATCAGTGTCTGATTCCCTTTCCGTAGGATAAACGCCTGGTACCTGGAGCAGGAGCCACTGAGATCGAGCTCGCCAAACAGATCACCTCATATGGAGAGGTATGACTCGAACTAACCCTTCTCTTGGTCTAGCCCTGTATTATGCATTATTGTGACCTCTCTTGTCCCCCTACTCTCTCTGTAGTCCTGCCCCGGTCTGGAGCAGTACTCCATCAAAAAGTTTGCTGAAGCCTTCGAGGCTTTGCCACGTGCACTGGCTGAGAACTCTGGGGTGAAGGGGAGCGAGCTCATCTCTAAACTTTATTCAGCTCACCATGAGGGAAACAAAAACATGGGCTTTGATATCGAGGTGTGTACTGTTTATGTGTGAAATGGTTAGATGACTTGACAAGAGGATTCTTCCTTTGTTCAAAAAATTATACCCTTTTTAATGCAATATAAATTACTACACACAAAAACTAGTCAACCAGGAAGTAAAAAGGTTTTTGCATATACTTTTGGATGTGAAGAGCTATGCATTTCTTTGTCTTGGTTCTGATGACCTGAATATGTCAACAGGCTGATGGCCCTGCATTGAAGGACATGCTTGAAGCTGGTATTGTGGAGCCATACCTGGTCAAACACTGGGGCATCAAACTAGCAACCAATGCTGCCATCACAGTGCTGAGGGTGGACCAGGTACGTGCACACAAAAACGCCTGCAACAAGGAGATCAGTAAAGCAGCCACAGAAAATAAAAGTTTTAGTTTACTCTATCTTTCATGGAAAAATGCTGAAGTGCCTCAAGGTTCAGTTTCTTGTTATATCCATGAGAAACTCTCAGCATTCATGGAAGTGAAGGGCTGTTTTTCAGTTACACATGCTAAAAGGACATCTGCAGACATAAGTGTGTTCAGGCAGCCTCATAACATATGCAAGTGTTGGCAACAAAATCCACTTGATAATATTGACTCCCTACGCGTGAAGCTGTACAAAGCAGTGTGCCTTTCTTACCCTGTTGCCATTTTTTAAATTTTCCTGTCCGTCAATTGTGTTGACATGGATCAAATACAAGGAGTAAAGGGAGATTTATAATGTTCTGGCAGTGTCCTATGGGAAGGTTTTCTTTATTTTATCTAATTTTTCCTGCTCACATACTTTTGAAACACAGTGTAATTTTATGAGCGCTTGCAGGAAAATGATGGTTAAAAAAAACAGGAGACAGGGCAGCAAAAAACAAACTTTCTAAGAGCCACCTATCATGTCAAGAGAAAATCAATTATAAAATGTAAATAAAGTGCAGTTTCATTGGTTAACAGTGCAGTATGTAGTTCAGTGTGTGCTTTAGCACTGGCAAGCATGACTTCATAGTCATATATTTATAATTAATGTACATGTGAGGATTTTATAGCAGCTTTAGTTTTGCTGTTTTGTGATAGTCAAAATAATATGATAATAATTGAATACCATTCAGGAATCTTTTTATTATTAAAATGAAAAAGAAGGTTGCTCACAGTGGAAAGGAAGAAAAATGCTGAGTGTTCTTGAAGTTTAAAAACTATTTAGCAAAGTGAGGAGAGCCAGCAGGCTTTCACTGAAGAGACAAGGATCAAGTTAGACTGCCTTTAATTAACCAGGGCATACTTCAGTGTATAACACTCACACCTGCAGGAGAAAAATACAGACTAGTTTTGCTCACACAGTGTGGTTAAACTGGTACACATTTTCTCTGCTGGTGTTTGATTAATACATTGGTGTACTGATACATGCCTTGATAAATTAGAGGCATTTGAACCTAATCTTTGTCTCTTTGGTGAGTTTACCTAAAGACAGCCTGCTGGCTTCCATTCATGTGTAATCTAGTCAACATTTTTGCTCTCCTTAATGAGGAATAAGGCTTTAACTTTTTCTTTTTAATCAGGTTAATGAGAACGTAAGATCACTGATTGGTATGTAAAGCTAATATTCTTCTTTATCCAATGGGTAAAGTGTTGTTGTGACGCCTCTATGAATCAGCAGCCTCCAGTCTCTCCAGGTAGTTAACATTAGTTTGTGTATATACGTGTTTGCGATGCAGATCATCATGGCTAAGGCTGCAGGGGGACCCAGGGCTCCCAAACAGAGAGGCCACTGGGACAAGGACGATTGGGATGAAGAGCCTGATAAATTTGATACCCACCACTAGAGGGCACACACCCCCTCTATCAGTACGTCCTAGAATGAGTGTGTGATTTTAACTCTGTTAAACTGAAGCACTCACGGGACTATGGCGAAATATTTGCCTGTCACTACTAACACCGGGTGTGATACAGAACTCACTGCTGAGATTTGTTATGTAGTTGCACAGGATATTTATTTATTACCAGGTGTATCACTGAGAGTGAATAAATCACTGAGACCTCTAACTTGCACAGAGCACAGGGCTTGGTTTGGTTTGACAGCATGCTGCATGCACTAATGAACTTTTTCTTTGCAGTGGACATCCAAAGGCAAGTACAGAATTCAACAAATGCATGAAATGTTCACAAAGATGAAGAATGTACTGTTCATGAGATGAGATGCATGTTTGCAGAGACGTTGTTGGCTGAAAGTGGAATTTAAGATTTTATTAAAATTTTATGATGACAAAAGAAAAGTTATGACAATACTGATACCTACTTTAATGCCACAGCAACAAAAATAGAAGTCATGGTCACCCCATTGTGTAATTTTAGGCTTTCCTCTACCAAAGATTGCAGATAAACTTAAACACAATGGGACATTTGCAGGGGGGTTTAAATCAGCTGTAGTGGCATCAAAGGTTTTCATGGTTTCACTGCTTTAATGTAATATATAGGTGGTTTTCAACTCCACAGTTTGAATCTATTGTAAATGTAGAGTGTCTAAATAACTGTACTAAGTCAGAGCAGTGAAAGTGTCAGGATAGGAGTTTAAACTCTTGTTTTTGGATCTTTTTTTTATTTCAGGGTTCCAGACAATCCTTAAAGTCTTGAAAAGTCTCGAAACAGACTTTTGACATTTATGGCCATAAAAATTATTAATAAGTCCTTTGTTTTATCAGTGAAATTTCTTAAATATTAGAAAGGGCATTTCTTTATTCAAACTTTGTATTCTTGCTAAATTCATTCAGATTTAACAATTATTTTTCCAATGTTTAGAATCAGCTAAGCAAACCTGCTCAGATGTGTTATAAATATGACTATACAGTATATTGATAGAATAGAGACATTTAATGTGCAAAAAAATAATACAAAAAACATTGTCTTATACCACAAATTTTGTTTTTAATCCAAAGATTTAGTACTGGTCCAGTGTGCCAGAAAAAAAAATCTGTGAAGTGCACTGTGCATCAAAACGTTAGTCATTTACACCTTATTAAAATTGCAATAAGTGAATCGTGTGCCCTAGATTCTTCTTTGAAGTGCTTAAGTCAGCAGTTCATTGAATCACCATTTTATTCCAGTGTCTGTAATTTTGTTAAAGGTGCTCCATGTTTTCTTAATGAGAAAAGCCAAGCTGCTTGAATTCTGCACCAAGAGTGGAATAACCCAACAGCGTTCAAAGATGCATAAAAACTGTCATTTAAAATCAATTACTCCACCAAAAATGAATTTCTGAACACCAAATTTAAACGTTACTAACATGTTTTACTTTTTATTGGAAAAAATGTAAAACACTTTTACAAAGGCTGAAACAAATTTACATTTTACAAAAAAAATGTACAAAACACTGAGCTGAGACAAATTTAAAGTTAAAGTTGTAGGACACTTTAAAAACCACCGAAACAAGTTTACATTCAACAGTGTCGTACTAAATGAGAATATACCAAATGCTGGAAGTGACCCAAGTTTCAAGCTCTGTAGAAGTGTGTCCAACTGTACTTTTGTACCTTAAGGCCACCGTAGTCCTATCCAGGAAAAGCCAACAAGGATCTTTTTACTGATCCGTTAACTATAGGTTATTATTCTCTTTTTATTGTTAAAGATACAAGAACAGTTGTTTCAGCTGTATTATAAGTTCAAAATAGCTCAAACTATTACTTCCATGTTAACTTAGTCGCTCATTCTTTAAACTAGGCAATGATTTGTTTAATGTTCCTCTCTGATAGCCTCTAACTACAGGAATGTTTTGGTGTCAGAGCTGACAGCCACCCTGCCTTTGAGCCCAACAGCCTGCTGTGTGGATCCTGGCACTCATTACTTCCAGCCTAAAAAAATCCCACCGACTGACATCCTTTTTTTTTCTCCCCTTCTTTCAGATAATCATGGCAAAACCAGCAGGGGGACCTAAAGCTCCCCAGGGCAGGAAGGACTTTGACGAGGATGACTGAACCTGATGCAGTCCAGCTGATGCTCCTCTTAAACCCTGGACGCTCCCACATGGATTCATGGAAACCCTTTTTTACTTGTTTATTTAAAGCTCAACAGTTTGGTTTATTTTGTAGAGTTTACCACAAGCTGGTTAAGAAAATGTTATGTGAAAGGCAAAATGTAACGATGGCACTGCTTTTTATGTTCTTGGTCCCAAATAAAAGGCACTTGCGCTGTCATGACATGGTTTGCAGTGTGCTCTTGCTTTCTCTTGACATCATTGTAGTTCTTTATATTGTTTTTTTGGGGGGGATTGTGTTGTAGTTTTAGCATTTTAATCCCTCCTTGATTATTTCTTGCCATCCAGATTATTACAGTTCTGACCTCATTCATCCTGTTGCACCTTTCCCACAGCTCACAAATCAGCACCATGCTGGGCTCCCTGCTGTAGCTACTATTAAACCTTTGATGCTGCCCTGGGGGTTTGCGCCTCACATCATGTTGAGGCAGCAGAAATTATGCATGCACTGGTTATTTTTAGACCAAAGTAGGGGAAAGAATTGAGTGTGCAGCATAGAATAGGTCGATTTGAGCTATATTACCACAAAATGCATTAATTGATGGAGCAGCTTATTGATGCATCTGTTTGTTCCCTTCATGAGAAAATCCCGTCATGTGGTCTGCCACGCGAATGAAAAATAAAGCGCCTGGAATGATCGCGGATTTGTACAATCGATGCGTGTGGCCGCGAGTACGGCAAGCAGCAGGGGGAGCTGAGCTGCACAAGGTTGCTGTCTCATTGGCTGGCAAAGCTGTGGGCGGATTTGCGCTGACGTTGCCCATGCCCGGGATTAACTTGTTTTTATGTCGCCATATCTGTCACATTTTGCACCGCGGGGGTGTATGCACGACAGGTAGTGTTCGTGTTTGCTATCTGTATGAGATCGTGACTTCAAATCTAAAATCAGTGTGAGTGCTGCGCATGAAAGTGTGGCAGGGCTGCCGTGAGGTGCCTGGATGAGGAGCGGATGTCGCCCCGTGGTTGCAGCGCTGATGTCCCGTCGCACTGATGGGGGCCGACGGCAGTAAAACAAGGAAGGTGAGTGGTGTGAAATACCTGGTTACTACGGTGTGACGCGCGTGCAGGTGTTCCCTATTTCCATGTAAATGATAAAACGCTGGTTCGATGATATAAGCAAGACTCAACAATTTCTTCTGCAACTTCTTGAACAGTAGTATAATAAATTATCCTATAACGAAGTGGTAGTGTTCTATTAGTTACAACTCTATACTCCACCTTAAATCAGTGTCTTTTCTGAGAAGCCATTACCTTTATACCTTTATTTTGACAGCTGAGCCGATTCGCTTCCGGTATCGACGTCCAAAAATCAATTGGCAAAAATAAAAACACACGTCCTAATTAAATCCAAACTTCGACCAGTGTACCATCAGATCCAGGGCAGATCTAACACCGACGTTGTGTATATCGCTGTAGATGTGCTTCTTCATTATTTCCTATGATAATATCCCCTGCATGGCTGATTACACTCATTTTGCACCACAGAGCATCAGATCTGCTTTGCTGCAGCCCAGGGCGAAGATGGGCTCTGTGATCAAGTGACTGCATATGTAAATCAAACATTATAAAATGTTCTCATCCACTGAGAGCAAGAATTGTTTATGAAAGAAATGTGTTGGTCACTGAGCTTCACTAATGCTTACAGTACGAGTGGTCTTGTCCACAAGGTTTTAAGTCCCCAGGTTTGTCTGATCTCATGTTTAGGTAGACTGATCAAATAGGTAGCTCTGAGATAGGGTTGGTGCTAGGGCTGGGGAATTTTATTTATGTATTTATTTGCATTTATTTAACCAGGAAAACCTCAGATATTAATGATCTCATTTACAAAAGTGTCTTGGCCAAGGCAGGCAGTAGCACAATCACAGATTTACACACAAAAACATAAAAAGTCCATTATAAACACAAATCAGTCAAATCCAAGCTACAGAACAAATTCTTTAGTAAACATCTACAACTTGATACATCTTCCTTTAATTTATATTTAAAGAAATATATATATATATATTTAAAAAGACTAGCTCATCCAGACAGAATTTTCTGTTATAGATCTCAAGCTGTGGGAGCAGCATACCTGAAACTCATTTCAAGATGGACTTTGGGAACAGATAGCAAAAGTAAATTTTGTGTCTGTGTCACAAATTTAATGGAAACAGACAAAGTAAAGCCTGTAAATGAGGATATGCCAGTAATTTTGTCTGTGTGATCCATGTAGACCACCCGACTCGATCGTGCAGAATACAATAATGAGTGATGGACTTAAGTTTAGTTATGAACCTCAGTGCCCCATGATATACAGTATCCAAAGATTTAAGGCATCAAAAGATGAATGCATATATAAAATATCACCATAATCAGAGTGCAGTACTGCAGTGGCAGAAACAGGTCTTTTCTTAGCAGTAAAAGAAAAACAAGACATTCCTGATATAAAGACCAAGCCACAGCTTTAACTTTTTATCAGGTTCCTCAATATGAAGCTTTAAAGTCAGAGACACATCAGTCAAGAAACCAGCATGTTTATAAGAAGACAGACATTAAAAATAAGAACAACCAAAATGATCATTCCTGTTAATATAACAATTTAAATTGAATTAGCAATATTAGTCAAAATAAAATATATAAAAAAATTATTCAGCTTATGTCTAATCTATATTATATTGTTTTGTTTATTAAATGTTTATTCATTTGTTAAAAAAATGCATAAGATGAGACACTTAAAAATAATCACGTATTAAAAAATAATTTCAACATTACCCAATATTTGGTAATGTCTTGTTTTTAACTGCGGGGGAAATCCTACACATTGTCTTTATTACACAAAAACACTGTCAGCATTTCTGATTTGAAATAATGCCTATGTTTCTGTGCAATCTGAGCTGTGTTTCTCTGCAAGTTTTGATTGTTCCCTCCTCTCCTGTACAACCTTTTGACACTTTTTGTCATTAAATCATGGAGACTGTATAATACTTAAACATGTGGTATTGCAAAAGTATAGTAGTATCATAATTTTGACAACCTCATCCTTAAAGAAACATAATTGAGTACATTATATTTGGACACAGAAGATAATTTAAAAAAATAATTACTTCTGTAAATTTGTATCAGCTGAGGACAACTTTGCAAGACCACCATATTTTATTCTTTATACCAGAGAGCTACAATCTTATAAATATTCAGGTTGGAAAGAAACTCATTACATTTAATCAAACTACTGTAGTTTTTTGTTACTTTTACCTTTTGGAGTTCATTTTAAAATCACGAGTTAGTGTAGTAATTTTTAACCAAAGTAAAAGTTCTTCTACTTGAGTACAAAACCCTTGTACTTTTTTGACCTTTGTTGTCTACACAGTAGCACAGAGACAGGATGATTCCACATCACTTATCAAAACAGCTTTTTGATGTAAGACACATTTGCACCATGAGTGAAGCTATCAACTGAGTTGGAGTTCCCATCTGTGATTCAAGGTTCTCCTTAAGAATGCATAGTGAATATTCCCCATCAGTATGCATTGCCTTGCTATGCGGTTGACTTTGTTTTGTTAGAGATGACCCGCATTGGCAAAGATTTTCGAGAGTAACTGCACCTCTGTTATATAATCGAATGTTTAACATTTTCAAAAATGTGGTTGAACCATATGTAGACTAATATAGATGAGATCTAACTCCTTATTAGTTCAATTAACAGTGTCAACTTTGCTGTGTGTTTTATGCCATGATACAGGTGTGACAATACCAACCTGGTTGGAGATCTGTTCTCTTGTTTGGAAGGATGGATCATATTCTACCCTACAACTCCCAGTAGCTACTCAGTACTTAAAGTAAACTTAAATACTTTTAACTTTTACTGGAGTAGATTTATTGGTAATTCAACTTTCAGCCAAGTGAATTTTTAACCAGAGTAAATGTACCTTCACTTGAGTACAATAAAGAAGTATCCCCCCCCCCCCCCCCCCGCAAATATGTATGCAATATTTAACACTCTTAATCAGATATTTAGAATTACTTGTAATTTAACAACAACATAGAGCAAACAGAAATATCTGTCGCTTTCATTGGAAATTCCTGCATTTATATTTTAATAGCCATGCTCAATTTAAGAAGCTAATTAAAGCCAATTGAAACGACTTTTGTTGCAATGAGTAATCACCAGTGTCTTCATTTGTGTTTGTTTTTTGTTGTTTTTGCTGTTATGCATCAGTAATACATGTAAGATAGTTTTACAGAGACCAGTACAGCATTATATCTACTAATGTCTTGTAAAAAATTAAATATAATCTGAACAATAATAGATGCATTTTTCTTTTTCACCTTGTAATGCATCTGGTCTTTGTGCAGTGTGTTGTATTGGAAAGTTTCAAGATATATGGATATTTGAAACTGACCAACAGGCCACAGTGGAGGGAGGGACACATTTGGTGCCTTCCAGAAAGCCTCTACTGGTTTATTACATAAACAAAACATGTGTCCTTTGACTATATTTTTGCCTCAGTTCACATGGAGCTACTTTGTAATGTGTGCTAAATTAAGCAACTTTCCCTTTTTAAATACAGACATTAAAGTTCCTTTAAAATCTAACTATCCTGTGTGGCTCATATTGGCACTATTGGGTCATGACAGTCTGAGCTAAACTCCTTAAAAGGTTAAGTAACAGAAGAACTTGAGTGAGTCAGGTCTGCCAAGATAAGTGCAGATACTTGTTCTTCTGTGAAACAGTCCTGGATTACCAGCGTTGGTCAATCTGAAGCTCTTAGAGTTTACTGAGACATGCAGCAACACTGACAAGGCTTTTTAAAGCTCCTCTGAGGAGTTTTTAGCCACAGACACTGAGGCTTTGATACCTTACTATTAATAAATTAACAATAATAACATTGTATGCAGATGATATGCTGCTATACTTGTCTGATATAGTCATTGTACCAATAGTGATGATTTTTTTTTATTACACAGTATAAATAAATAAAACTGGAGCATATGTTATGAATGGACTTAGACTTTACCATGCCCACTTTGATTGTTTATAGATACAGGGAAAGGCTCTTTAAGAGCTCCACAGAACTGTCTGCTATCCTGTGAACTTACTGCTTCTTTTTACTTTCTTCTCTTTCATCCTTTCCTTGTTCTTTCTTTTCTTCCTCCCTTCCTTTCTCCTCTTTCGTTCCATCTTTATATACTGTATTTTCTCCCTCCCTTGCTCTCCGTTTTTCTTCCTGTCTTTTGTTGTCTCTTTCACCCTTTTCCCTCCTCTCCTTTGTCTCTTTCTTTTTTCTCTTATCTTGAAACCTTCTCTCCTTTCCTCTCTGTCTCCAACTTTCCCTCCTCTCTTACCTTTTCTTTCCTTGCTCCCCATCTTTGCTTTCATCTTTTCATTCCTTGTGTTTCCTCTCTCGCTCCTCCTGTTCCTTTGTCTTCTCTTCAGAGGCCCACTGGAGGAGGGCAGGCAGATGAGGACTTCTCGTCCGGATGGCGCGGCTTCCTCTCCAGCATGGGTCTGTCCCTGCCGGCAGGCCTTTGTCGTCTGGCCCCTACCGCCTTACGTTTGGGCCAGCGCCGGATGATCCAAGGCAAGCCCCCTGACATCCCAGAGCACGTCCTGAGGCTAGCAGGGGTCGGCCCAGACAAGCTGAGAGCTGAGTGGAGCCTGCCGGGGTTCATTACCATGTTTCTGCCTGAATTCCCCCACAGAACTGTGCCTGGGCACGAACACTTTCAGGTAGACCTCAGTTCAGTATCTTTTAGTTTTAGGTATGGTTTTTGACATTGACACCTGGTTTCTGTGATGTTTTCATTCGGTCATCTCCTCTCCATTTCTGTACCTGAATCCTTCTTCATCTCTGACTCTGTTCTTCTCTCCAACAGGTGCTGAGTTACATCGCCAAAGGTTCATTTGGACCCATTCTGAAAGTGAAAGACAAGACCAAGCAGAGAACATATGCTGTTAAAGTAGGTCCTCTTCTATACAACAATTACATTTTTTACTTACACAGAAAACTCTAATTAAAACAAACTTGTCCTTTTAGTGTACCTAATTACCATTTTTAAACTTTTCTAAGCCACATTTCACATGACAAGTCTTAGAAGCATCTTATTACAAGATGTAAAACACAAAAATAAGCCCAGCATTGTTTGTGATGCAGAAAAGCATTCATTTCCTATGGGGTAAATGCAGCTTAAAATCAGTTTACTTGAAATTTGACATACAGGAGCTCCCCAAAAAGTTAGACTACTATGTAAAAGTTCTTATCTCCAGTTTTTTACTTCCAAAAATTGAACTTTTATAAATTCTAGATTCATCTCATCCAAAGTGAAATATTTCAATACTTTTTTGTTTTAATCTTGATCTATTAAGAATATTAGAATATTGTGGAAAAGTCCAATTGGCAAAGGTTTCTTGAGCGTCCATTCTCTCACTCAAGTTAAGTGCAATCACACAACTGCAATCATGGGGAAGACTGCTGTCTAGACTTTTGTCCAGCAGGCAATCATTGACACCCTTGACAAGGAGGGTAAGCCACAGAAGGTCACTGCTGAAAGGACAGGCTGTTCTCAGAGGCTGTTTCAAAGCATATTCATGCAAAGTTGACAGGAAGTAAAAAGTGTTAGAAAAGTTGCACAAGCAACAGGGATGAACTCAGCCTTCAGAGGACTGTCCAACAAAGCAGATTCAAGAACTTATGGGAGTGTCACAAGGAGTGGACTAAAGCTGGAGTTGGTGGATCAAGAGCCACCACACAGACGGGTCCAGGAAATGAGCTTTAAGTGTTGTGTTCTTTGTGGCGAGCCAATCCTGAACTACAGACAACATTATAAGTGTCTCACCTGGGCTAGGAAGAAAAAGAACTGGACCATCGCTCATTGGTACAAAGTCCTGTTTTCATAGCATGTTTTGATGAGTGGTGTTCTGTTGCTGGACTTTTGTGCTTGTCATGGAATGTCTATAATGAACACCATGTTCAGGCCTAAGGGTGTCCACATGTGCACTTAGCACCAGGACACCCTTGGTTGCAGTTCGATGATCAATTTTGTAGTCATATCATCGGCCACATATCCTAGACACTTGGGTAAAGAGAGGGGCAGAGCTGTCAACTGATCACCACCTGGTTGTGAGTTGGCTCCACTGGTGAGGGAGGATGCCGGTCAGACCTGGAAGGCCCAAACGTATTGTGAGGGTCTGCTGGGAATGTCTGGCGGAGCCACCTGTCAGAAGGCGCTTCATCTCTCACCTCCGACAGAGCTTCAACCATGTTCCTGGGGAGGCAGGGGGCAATGAGTCCGAGTGGGCCATGTTCTGTGCCTCTATTGTCGAGACGGCTGATAGGAGCTGGCGGTGAGAGATGCCGTCAAGCTGAAGAAGGAGTCTTATCAGGCCTTTTTGGCCTGTGGGACTCCAGAGGCAGCTGACAGGTACTGGCAGGCCAAGCGGTTTGCAGCTTCAGAAGTTGCCAAGGCAAAAACTTGGATGTGGGAGGAGTTGGGAGAGGCCATGGAAAATGACTTTCGTATGGCTTCAAGAAGATTCTGGACCACTATCCGGCATCTCAGGAGAGGGAAGAAGTGCACTGTCAACACCTTGTATGGTGGAGATTGGGCGCTGTTGACCTCGACTCGACTCTTGACTCATTGCGGGTCGGTGGAAGGAATACTTTGAAGACCTCCTCAATCCCATCGACACGCCTTCTGGTGAGGAAGCAGAGTCTGGGGGCTTGGGTGTGGGCTCTTCTATCTCTGGGGCTGAGGTTGCCGAGGTGGCCAAAAAGCTCCTCGGTGGAAGGGCTGAGATCCGCCCTGAGTTCCTCAAGGCTCTGGATGTTGTAGGGCTGTCTTGGTTGACATGCCTTTGCAACATCACATGGACATCAGGGACAGTGCCCCTGGACTGGCAGACTGGGGTGGTGGTTCCCCTCTTTAAAAAGGGGGACCGGAGGGTGTGTTCCAATTACAGGGGGATCACACTTCTCAGCCTCCCTGGAAAGGTCTATTCTGGGGTCCTGGAGAGGAGGGTCTGTCAAATAGTCGATCCTCAGATCCAGGAAGAGCAATGTGGTTTTCGTCCTGGTCGTGGAACAGTGGACCAGCTCTACACTCTCGGTAGGGTCCTGGAGGGTGCATGGGAGTTTGCCCAACCAGTCTACATGTGTCTTGTGGACCTGGAGAAGGCATTCAACCGTGTCCTGCAGGGAATCCTGTGGAGGGTGCTCTGGGAGTATGGGGTATTCATTCTCATGGACTGAAAGTATTCTTTAAAGGTCACAATTCCTTGTTATTTCCACTGTAGTAATTGAAACCCTTAATCCAAATTAGCCTGTTGTAAAATTTAAATGGGTGAATAAATATTTTTGATGGTGTCTAGTGCATTCTTATATGATCTCCCTGCTTTTGTGTGCACAGGTTATACCTAAATCAGAGATTCTCAGACTCGGTGTGTTGGAGCAGTCAAAAGAAGAGGTCATTGTCCATGTGAGTATTTAGCAGATTTTGAACATTTCAGTGAACAAAATGTAGTTAGAAAATTTTGTCTTTTAAATGACTTGATTTTGATTATTTACAAATAACACCAGTTTACTTTGGCTTTGTTAGCCACTCATCATGAAATCCTTAATACCATGGCTTTTCACCGGACATCACTACTTTTTTGCAAGCTTTTATATGATTTTCAAGAAATATAAATATGATAAACTTTACTGCCTCTCTTCTTTAGTTAGTTCTTTACTAACTTGTACCATAAAACTTCATACAAAAGCCCATTCTGCTAAAGGACCCATCCTTCTCATTACTGTGGTTAGGCCTTATTTTTCTATGGCTGAAATAGTTTGCAGATCAAAAGGAAGGAGAGAACAAGCAAAACACTGAAGAAATAACGATGAACTTTGACATTTGTACCAAGTAGAGTAATGCTAGTCTTTGTACTTGTGTGATCAAGAGGGTTAAAGATGAGCTGGAGATTCATACAGGATGTCTGCATCCACAGAATGTGAGCACAGCCTTTCAGGATGCATTTCGCTGCAGGCCAAAGTGACTTGACTGATTTTTTATGATAGTTTGAACAGTTTGAGTCACAATGAATCTGATCTTTCCAAATCCACTTTCATAAATGGATCTATGAAGTTCACACATGAGTCTGATGCAAGCCACTTAGGCTGCATTCACACTTTAATGCTCATTTCTGATCTTTTGTTCAGATTAGTTTTTCAGTTTGGCTGTTCACACTGCAGTAAAATTCCAAAAGATGAGACATGTATCTGATGTAGTACCACATATGAAAGTGGCCTGATTCTGATAAGAAAAGATCTGATTCAATGCGATTTGTGCCATTTACACTAAGAAAAAGAATCAGATACAAGTCACATATAGTAAAAAATCAGATTTGGTTCACTTTAAACTGCAGTGTGAACCTAGCCAATTAAAAAGGGAAAAAAAAAACAATCAGAGCAAAAAAAACTTGAATTGAGCATTAAAGCTTGCAGTGTGAACACACCTAAAAGTCTCCTGCATGGCAAGGAGAGATGGGATGGCTCTGCTGACAGGCAAACTTTATCACCATAAATGCTGCCATCTCGAGACTTTCTTTGTGCTGTGTTCTCAAAGGGAGAATTTAGTTTAAACCAACCAAGCTGCATATCAGTCATGATATCACATATCAAGATCAGTCAATAAAAATCCCCATTTTATTTGTATAGTGCTTTTTGCAAGGACACTTGACAAAATCCCTGTAACCTGGAGACAGCACTTTAAAAAAGTAGCTGAATTAGCTGCATCAGCAGCAGCTAAAGGCAGCTCTGAGAAGTTTAATCAGTGATGTGAACCTTTGCAGGTAAATAATGTAAAACAACAGCTCGTTTATTTAAAGTATGCTTCTGCAATAGCTAATTTTAACCAGTGTTGTCGTCCCAACTAGCCGCATGCTAGTGAAGTTAGTAATGAATTCAGATGACTAGTTTTGTAAAAGTATGATGGGCTTCTATCAGTTGGTCAAAAGTGAGATTTCTCAGGCTGATCTTGAACCTTTGCCCACAGCGTCAGGTTCGCCATCCATTTGTCCATGACCTTCAGGACTGCTGGCAGACTCAGCGCCACCTCTACATTAGTGAGTCAGCTAGAAACCAGTGACCCAGTCCAACCCAGATCCACATTCTGAAACCCCTCACTCCCCCTTTGCTCACCTCAACACTGGACGTTTTGTCCAGAATCTACCCACAATCCCCAACCCCACACCAAGAATACACTGAACAGAAGACAAAGTCTCATTGAAACCCTGCACTAACCCCAGTCTACCACTGCTTGTGCATTCTTTATCCATTCTACCCCTTTTTCCTCTCCTCCAGAGCAGTTACCCTTTATTTCTAAATCAGCCACTGACTCAGAAAGTGTGACCCAGTTTGTTTGCTTCCCCACCCCCTGTGAAAGGAGAGAGCGTTTAGCCCGAGGACCAGATGTTGAACGCTTCTGCAGCTCAAAACAAGAGCACACGTGTCACCATCGAAAGAGATGTCCTGCTCGCTTTAACAGTGAATCATCACTGAATCATATCAGCATGATTGTAGATATGGAGTATATTTAGAGGAACTCAAGGAGCTTTAATCTGGAGAAATAGTCTATGGAAGCCACAACTTTTCTGTAAATCTGTTGTATCACAGCTTATTTTGTTGCTTATAAGTAGCAGCAATCATCTTTTCATCCAGACCTATTCACTTCTTTGCCACTTTTTTCTAACTTGAAGCCCTGGCACCTGTCTTTACTTTCAAAAGAGGATAGTTTCACTCTCTCCTTACTTCCAGGCTGCCTCCTTCTATCCTTGTTCTTCACCAGTTTGTTCTTTCCTTGTTTCTTTTCCACGTCCCGCTGACCTTCACTCTCCCCTCACATCTCATGTCCTATGACAAACACATGATTTAACGCTGTCTCTTCTACCCCTGCAGTGTGTGATTACTGCAGTACAGGAGACCTGTACACTTACTGGCAGATGATTGGTCAGTTTTCAGAGGACACAGTGCGTGTATTTGCAGCAGAACTGGGCTGTGCTCTTGGTACGTATGCTATGTAATACAGGGAAGAAAAAAAATATGGAACAGTGATGGATGCCAGGCATTTTAGTTTGTCTGTTTTTTGACTTTGATATTTTCTGTTTTTCTCAGGCTTTCTGCATGATTTTGGGATCATCCATCGAGATGTGAAGGTAGGAAAAAACTGAATTCATAGATTTAAGGCCAAAATGACAGAGTGTATTGTTGGACTCTATATTGTTTAACAGTGCCTATAAAAAGTATTCACCCCCTTGGATGTTATACCCTTTTATTGATTTAATGAAGTAATCATGGTCCATATAATTTTGCTTTTTTGACCAAAGAAATTACAGGAAAACCTCTTTGCATACTCTACATATAACAACTGTGGCGGTGTTTTTCACCAGTCAAAGCTTTATGTGAGAGTGGCAAAGAGAACACCACTGTTAAAGAAAACTCATTAAATCTTGACTCGAGTTTAACCAGAAGGCATGTAGGAGACTCCATGGTCAAGTGGAAGAAAGTTTTTGGTCAGAAGAGAAAAAGAAGTGCTTTCTGGCCACCAGACAAGACGCTATGTTTGACACAGCAAAAACTGCACATCACCACAAACACACCAGCTCTGTGAGGCACAGTGGTGGCAGCATCATGCTGTGGGGATGCTTTTCAGCAGCCAGCCCTGTAAGGCTCGTAAAGATAGAGGGTAAAATGAATGCAGCAAAATATTGGGAAATTCTGGACGACGATCTTATTCGATCCGCAAGAGAACTACGATGTTGGAGGAGATTTGTTTTCCAGTATGACAGGACCTGAAGTAGACAATGAGAGCTACACAGAAATGGTTTACAGACAACAACGTGACGTTCTGGAGTGGCCCGGTCAAAGCCCAGCCCTCAATCCAAAAGAGAATTTAGTTTAGTTTAGTCTATTTTCAAGAGACAGCATGTAATGGCATTGATCATTCATACATAATAAATAAAAATATGGTTGCACCAGATTTAGCAAGTTGCTCATTTCCATCTGTTGTCCCATATAAAACTGATGTTAAACATAAATTAAAATCCCATGTGGAAATGAAAAACACCAGACAAGACCTGGACTTTAATGCCAGATCCTTGTGCAACCTGACAGAGCTTGCTTGAGCAGTCTTTTGTTTGCTGTGATTGCAGCCAAAGGTGCATTTACTAACAAGGGGGTGAATATTTATGCAGACACTTATTTTCTAACACATATTATTATTTAATTGAAAAAACAATCCAATGGGATGAATACTTCTGACATGCACTCTACATTTCTTTGTTTTTTTCTTTGATTTTAGCTTTTGACAATGTGTTGAAATATAGACAGCCTGCTGCACAAAAAACTGAGGCAGGCTTTTTATTTCTAGTCATTTAATGGCACATCTTGGTTCCAGGGAACATGTTACATCATGATAACGTGTCCCAATACAATTTTTTTTTTATCCCATCACAAGCCTTTGCAGATTCGTGAACTCACGCACTGCACACCTGATGCCATTAAAGTCTGTGAGCGTTCAGTGCTTAGGCTTAAGGGGGGAAGATTTGGATCAGGCCTGTATCCTCTTCTTCTTGTAATACTAATAATGTTACTAAAATACTAAAATTCAAAATGTTCTGAAACAACGTGTCAATAAAATTAGATCAAATTAGGTGGTCAAGATGATAATAAACACAAAAATACAGGATTCAGACATTAAAATGTGAATAAAAAGAAGAATAGAATAAGAGTAGTGGTAATTATGTGTCAGCTGGTAAGTTTATCTGATGTAAAGTGGCAGATATTCTATTGATAAATGTCCATGAAGTTTAGTTAAAATACAGTGATTAGGTGTAGGAGTAGATGGTAATGTTTTTAACTATTATTTCCTGTTTGTAGATGGAGAATATACTTCTGACAGACAATGGTGAGTATGAGCTTTTCTCCAGCAGAGAGCAGCAAAGCTCTGTAATGATACACAGAAGCTTCCAAAGGGATTCTTACGGTGCTTAACTGTCTTTAGACAAGAACGAGACTTTGTATCCATTCATATTTGCTGAAATTAGTAAATTATGTTTGGTGTATTTATTTATTTATTTATTTATTTTTGGTATGTTTTACTTTATTTGATATGCGTCAGTCAGAAGAATCTGAATGTAGATTCATGTCACGTGCACACAGTGATGTGATTAAAATGGTTTGTTCCAGGACACCTTCGCTTAGCTGACTTTGGTTTATCCCGTCGCCTGGAGAGAGGAGGAAGAGCATTCACCATTTGTGGAACAATCCAATACATGGGTGAGAAAATGTCCAACACATAATCTTAACATTCTCTAATTCTTACCTAAAATTAACATTTTGTTGTATTTTATTTTCATAATAATGGATGTGCTATTGCACCAGTATGTAGATTTAGTTATTCATAAATATTAAGTACATTCAGTGTTGTGAGCATGCTCTGTCTGCTCTGCAGCCCCAGAGGTGCTGAGTGGGGGACCCTACAACCATGCAGCTGATTGGTGGTCTCTGGGAATCCTTCTTTTCTCATTGGTTACAGGGAAGGTGCGGTGCGATGTTACTCTTTTAGTGACGTAACTGAGCTTGAATCAGACTGCTGGTTTGAAAAAATAAACCTGTAAAAACAAATTTAATATGTTTATGATGAGATAATTTCAAATAATTCTTTAAAAGATGGTTATATTAAACTGTGAAGTTTAAGAACATTTTTGTAGATTTAAAACTGAAAGCTATTTTTTTTCTAAAATCTGGTCAGTACTAATGCTTTTTCAAATAAAAGTCTTACTTTTTAACCGTCCTCAGTTCCCCGTGCCTCCAGAACCAGACCACTGCAGCATGCTGAGAAAAGTGCGAGGTTTTCCCTATGAGATGCCCCTCTGCCTCACCCCCCCACTGGCCTTGCTTATAACTGAGGTAATGCCTCAAAGGGAAATCATATTGATATAAAACCTTCAAACATTCAGCATCTGCTGTCTATTTTAAACATATAACGACATATTTCTCTGTCAAGCTTTTGTGCAAGAGTCCTGTCCGTCGCCTGAGAACCCTGGAACGTTTCAAACGCCAGACCTTCTTCAGTGGAACAACTTTTGACCTCGCCCTGCTGCAGCGCCATCCTGTGGAGGTAACAGAAAATGTTTAAAGCTGTGACGTTTTAATAAGAGGGCTAAGGATTTCTGCTTCATCTGTAAGTGGTGAAAGTGTGTCCAGTTGAGAACCACTGGTCTTAATGGTGTCATTATGTTCAAACATAAAACATGTCATTCAAAATATGTTTCTCGTCTCTGTTCAGGTGATCCTGAAGCTGAGAGAGAGACCAGACCGAGCCGCAAAAGCTCGGAGAGGCCTCACTTTGTCTCTTCAGCCTCTGAAGGGCTTCGATTATGACCTGTTCCTCAGCCCTCCTGCCACGCCGGAAACACAGCTGGATGCTAGCGCACACATTCACACAGCTGTACCGCTCCCCGGCCCTGCACTCACACTGCAGCCTCCTCAGGGAAAAGGCCCACGTAGGGAAGTGTTTGTCTGACAGAGTCTGAGTTTACAGAATGGTTTTATAACTCATTATATTTAAAGCTTGTTTTTTTCTGCACTCTTCTTCACCCGTACACTCAGGTGTGGTGAGCCTTCTCAAATGTCTTATGATTTATCCGAAACTAGAGGAACTTTTTATCCATTTTCCTACTTGTGTTTGTGACTTTCATGGTGTTTTTTTGTTTTGTACTGGACACATTTTTAATCTTTATTTGTATTACTTGCCTTTCTCCAATGAGCACCTTTTCAAGCCTACCCTATTTATATAACAGTTTTGCAAGACAGATTTCACTGTTGTTGCTTTACCTTCAGATTTCCAGACTTGTCATGGTTGCCCTGATAGTACATTATGTCCAACTGCTATCTCATTCACCCCACTAAGCAAATTCTTGCTGATTATATACACTGCACTGACTTTTCTTACAGCAAGTTACAAAGAGTCTCAGGAAATAAGAAAACAACCAAATCCATCCATAGCTTGTGCTTTTATCGGCATGTTTCAGGATTTTATAATTGTTTGGGCAGAAGTAGAACATTTGCCTAATTTTTTTTTAGATTTCTGCAAAATAAGCTACTACTTCCTTTAAATTTTTAGCCAAAACTTGACCTTTACTGAGCACAGTTTGCAACTAGAACAATTACCTGTCCTTCGCTACATGCAAATCTTTTAAGCATGACAACATCAGATTAAAACGTGTATGCCTTTAATATCCGCCCTAGGGTAAATCAGTTCTTCACAGGGACTCAGGGAAGAAAAGGATTTTTTCCCAGGTCTGCACTGATTTTGTCTCCAAGCTAGTGACTGTAATTTCATTACATTATTGTGTACCTTCAGTTAAATTTGACAGATACAGGGCTTTTTTTCTATTTTCCAAGGCTGCCGAAACCTTGGCCAGTAATGTCACCCTTATGCACTTACCTGGTCATCACTTTATGTTATGAATTTGTAAAGTACGCCCTGACGTGTACCTGAATGCCTCACATTTGTCCTCCTGAGCTTGCTTCTTTTGTCACATAAATGCTTGTTTATAAAAGTCTCTTTATAAAGTTTATATGAACATTTTGGATGCTATTTGATGTGGTCTGTTACGTTACAATGTATTTTTGTAAATACCTCGTAGCACATATGGAAAATTAAACTCTTACTGTAAAGATTTTTGTTTGGATTTTGTGATTCCTTGTGGAAGTAAAGAGAGAGTGAAGGATTTGTAATATAGTTTTCAACATATCAGCCAGTGAACTGAGAAACTATCATTGCTTCACTTTATCAGTTACACCACAGTGTTTCTGCAAAAATGGCCCATTTTGAACAAAAGCAGCAGAGGGCATTTATTTATGCTCCTGTAAGAACTTTAAGCAGGTTATGAAACACTCTAAAATTATCACCCATGCCTATTTATGAGCTAAAAAAAAGCAAACAAGACAATTCCCATTAAAAGACACCTCTAGTAAGAGTGCCATTAAAAAGTATTTTTCCCCTTGGATGTTTTATCCTTTTATTGATTTTATCAACCAATCATGGTCAATATAATTTGGCTTATTTTTCTATTTTTATACAACAAAAACTCTTTAATGATAAATTGAAAACAGCACATCCAATGGGGTGAATACTTTTTTACAGGCACTGTGGTTTTAACGCCAAAGTGGGCCTATCACCTGGTGGCTGCACGCCTTCGTGAGTTATACAATTGCCAGGCAGTGTTGGGTTAGTAGGGGGTCATTACTGAGAGTGATTGGTAAAAATCATAGCAAGAGCTACATTTATTAGCAAGTAAGAGATGAACAATAGAGGTGATTAAAATTAGTTCCATGTCAAATTAAAAAAATAAAAATGAATAACAAACAAAAAAATCTTTGAGTGTACAATAACAAATTCATTCTCAAATTTTTAGATTGATCAGTGGAGCTGCTTCCCCTATACATATCCACAGACAATAAACCCATAATTGATGCTAAAATTTACTGAGTCTAACATCTACATCAAAGATGTAAAACCAACCTAACCTTCAGATATGGTATTATTTCCAAGAAGGTTGACTGTATAAAACAGCCCTGGCGCTGTAGGATTATAATGTCGTTTTATTATTTTAAAACGTGACAGAATAAGTGTAGAAAATGGACAACTGACTTTTTCCAGTCTACTTTTCTCCTTCCTCAAAGATGCATCATCATCGTCACGCTGCAATCTCGCCATGGGCCAGAGCAATGCTTCTAACCGGCGCGTGCACGTCAGCACGTCAGCTATTCAGCGTCGTTCCGTCTGGTGACGCAGTGGTCCGTGTGCTCCGCCCCCGGCTCGAGGCTTTTGTAAAGGGTCACGTTGCGTTGCAGCAGTGAAACAGCAGACTCCCCTGCATCCTCAGCACCCAGCTTACCTGCCCTCTCTACGAAGAGACACCCACCAGCAGGTAAGACCTAACCCTCACCCTAACAACGCCACAGCTCCAGAAAGTCCGTTCATTTAATCCAAAATGGAAAAAAATCTGATAAAAGGGATGATGCGGATGTGATGCTGCTCCACGCAGCCTCATGCTAACTTATCTTCCTGGCTAGTTGGACTCGAATTACTTAATAATATTTTGACTCGTTAATGTAAGCCTGCTTTTGTCTGTTTGTCAAAAACATACGCTTCAGTTATTCAGTCTTGTTTGATATTGTAGTAAAAGTTTTATATTTGCGCCTTCATCGAAATACGCAACAGGAAGGGCGTGAAAATATGACCTTCAAGGATGGAAGTGGTCAAAACGGAGATGGTTGCGTCTGCCTCCTGATTAACAGTATAAACAGTGTTATTAAATAGTTTTATTTTATTATTTCTGTACATCGTGTTCAGTATTCAGATGGTGGCTGTGGTTTCCTGTCAGTGTATCTGTGCCTGGCAGCACGTACACCTCTGATGAGAGGAGGGGCGTGATCAGGAGGAGGACACACACTTAATGCGTAATAAATGTATAGAACATACATAAAGATGCACAAACCTTACCTATTTTAAGAAAACTTAACTCATTTAACGAGAATATGAAATATAAAGCATATTTTTCAGTTTAATGATTACTGCAGTGCTACAATGATTGATTCATGGAGTGGACATTTAGTAGATTGATGGAAAAATATAAAAAAAACACTCAAATGTCAACTATTTTCTGCTTCTTTAGGAGAGAAAAGCTCAGTTTCTCCATCTTCATCCCCTAGAAAATGAATTAAATCTGAGCTAAGCTTGTTGAATTGCATATTAATATACATGAAATGATAAAAACATGAATTCAGACACAAACATGCTCAGTTGAACTTTCAAATTATGCTGAAGCTACAGTCTCAAAAAGATAAGTAGAGCTGTAACAGGTAATTTCCATCCATCAGTTTCCGGATTATTTTCTGCAATAAAGAAAGTACAAAATGTCCTCAAATCCAAAGACATACAAATAAATACCCCCCCCCCCCCCCCTTACAGGATGCATCAGTGCATTTCTGTTCTTTCAAATTCAGCATACCTTAAATGATTAATAACTACATAATATCTCATTGTCAATTAACCACGTTTAATAGCATATAGTTTCAGCTCTGCAAAAGATCATATCCTGCTGTTTTAGCAGTTTATATTAAGGGCAGTCATTTACCATAACCTTTTAATCATCTGCACCTTATATCCACTTTTTCTTATTGTTTTCCTCTATTTTTAACAATAAAAACACTCAAAATGTGTCCAACATCCCACACTTTTTTAAAGTTGTTCGAGGTGGAAATTTTTGTACACTAGTATTTACCAGGAGGATGTCATCCACTGTAATCTGCTCATTTTCTCCAGTGTCATCCTCTGTGGTGCACGTAGCCTTGACTTTTTTTCCATACATAGGCTTCTGTATCTGAGTGCTGCTGGATCAAGGCCTGAGTGTTGAGAGAGCCCAGACACAGGGACGTGCATCATTGCCAAGGCCAGCAGCAGCTCACAGAACGCTGTGCTCCCAGCACGCTCTGCACGTTTCAGCCATGTTGGAGACATTTCACCTCCACCTCCACCTTGTAATGTGAAGGAACAAGGAAATGAACAATTACAATGAGCAAATATACAAACTTCCTTCTCCTGGTTATGAGCACAATATTTACTTTTTATGACATGAATTAGTTTCAAGTATTATAGCCATATAAACAGTTGGAAGGAAAAGTTTAAGACATCAATGCCTGTAGTAATGCTTAAGATATGTCTGCTGCAGCTATATTGCGGTAGAAATAAGTGATAAATCTGAATTTGTTGTATTTTTTTGATCCTCTGTTGGTAAGTGAGTCACTGAATGAAGCATAAGTTTACTCAGTGAAGAACAGCCTCCTGTTGCTTTATTTCCTGTCTATTGGGATGTATTTGACTGGTGATTTATTTCAGTATTAGAGATTATAATGTGATTAGTGTTTGCTGGGGTTATGCATGACGCCACAGGAGGGAGTTGGCTGATGCATCTTGATGTCGCAGTGCAGAAAGCGTGTTTGTCTTGGTGAGGCTGACCACGTGCAACAGGCTGCAATCAAGAGACACCATGTAGAGATGTGGAGATGGTTGAATGAAGTCACGAGTACTTCAGCTGTCTTTAGATCACATCCTTTACACTATTATCATATAGTATATTGCTCCAAGGAGAGTGCCTTTTAACTCTGTTTTTATTAAACTCTCCAAAATATCTTAACCAAATCCTGCAGTGATGTCCTTCATCAGAAGGTAACTCTGCTCATTGTTTTGAAGATAAACCTCGTCTCTGGTCGGTGGTAGCCAGTCATAATAGAATCAGAAGGTTGCAGCTTTAATCGAGTCACAGTGACATTTTTGCTGCGTTGCTTTTCTGCTGATTAGATCATGAATCTTGAATCTGCTGCATCAGTATGAATGAACCCTGCTGAAGCGCCCTTGAGCTAATGATAATGAAAAATAACTAAAGAAGGCATTAATGGGCCTCCAGAAATGAATGTTTAACACTTTAAAACCATACATGACGTCAGCCTAAAATGACTGCAGCTGACCAGCTATAGTGGATGTTCAGGGTAAAAGGGCTTACCCATTTGACATAAAAGAGTTCATTAGAAATGTAAGTAGTGATATATTAAAACTTTTACTAAGTGCACTGAATTTTTAATATTTTAACAGTTATATAAATGCATGTTATTAAAGGCATCATCTAAACCAGATGGGCAACTTTGGTTATTAAGAGGGCCACAATATTTTTTATTTTCACTGCTAGAGGGTCAAATTGTTGTAAAATGTGAGATTTAACATATTTTGTAACTTAAAATTATGCAAAAGGAACCAATTTGTAGCTTTCATTGTGCAGATACAAATAGTGATGCTTAAATGAATCAGCTTATATAACATTTTAACTGTTTTACAATTCATTGAACATGTTACTTAACGGCTATTTTACTTTATTTGAATTACATATTGAGCTTTTTATACTAATGCACTAAAAGATGAATATAGAATACTTTTACAGCAACATTTAAAGCTAATTATACCTCTGTTTTCTTGCGTACATTTACCAGTAATGAACAATAGTTGTAGAATTTTTTTTTTTTTTTTCATTTTTGTCCTTATTTTAACAATTTGTTGGACCAACTTGAGGGCCCTATTGATTGAGGACGACGGCTACATGTGGTCCTCAGGCCACCAGTTGCCCACCACTGATCTTAACACAGCCATTGTTGTCTCATGTCAAACATATGCAATTAAAATATTAAAAAGGTAGCTGTTGTTGGGTTGTTAAAGTGTTTTCTCCATCTCATTCTTCAATCTTAACCTGGTTTTCCATTTAGTTTGACCTCAGTGAGCAAACTGAATGAATAATGTATGAGGAATCAAAATGATCCTCCATCTTGTTGGCAAAGTGGAGATGACCAGACATTTTCACTGAGCATTTTTTCCAGCAGGCACGTTTGAGCTGTCGCCAGCATGGTGTGAGTAATCGTAATGAATGGTGGTGTCATTTCTAAAGAACATAAGATTAAAAACACCTCAAACGCTTTCAGAGGGTTTACCCTGAAGAAATTACATTTTTGTTTGTAGACTACATGAGAAACTGCAACTGCAATGTAAAAAAATCCTCTTTTTTTAAGTCCACCCCTCCTTTAGTTTTTTACCATAGAATAATTATTTTTCGCATCTGTGGTGCGAGGGCCTGCGGGAGGTGATAATCATTGGTTGTTTGCTTCATGTTGTTTTGTGCCTCATTCCCCTGTCGATGGAGAGTGTTTCCTGGAGATACATGAGCAGCAGATATTAAAATAAGAAACACAGTGTCGCCAGAGTTTATGAAGAGCAGTCGTGACAAAAAGGTCTGATATAAACATCATTAATAACTGTGTTAATCAGTTGTGTAGCCCTCTCATAATGAAGATGAAGTAGAAGTGTGAGTCAGACACACAGTGTAAACACCTGACAGTCACCTGATGGTCAGTGTTGCTGCCACAATACCGCCATTAGTGACAGAGACAACATGACTTTAAAAGGCTGCAGTGATGAGGGGGACAAGCTCTGCTTCTATAGTTTGGTCATTCATTTAACTTTGAGGTTATTTTCCTTTAATGTAATTTAGTAAAACTGAGCTATTTTATTCCTTATATGAAATAGCTGCCACATTGTATAATTTTGTTCTGTTTGACGTTTTATCCACTGGATTTAAATAGCCATTAAAACTCAGGCTGTGCTCCTAACCAGAAAGATGTCAAAAAACCTCTTTGTGCATTTAAAACAGTGTTATACTGACTAACCTGAACAACACTGATCATATGTCAGACTCAGGTCACAAATGAACTGTAAGGCATTGTCCTTTACGCTCCTCTTTTCATCCCTGCAGCTGATATGAAGAAACATGACCGGTCACATTTCCAGGCTTTATTGTGTTTAGCTCTGCATTTTCCAAAAGAAAAAACACGTTTTCTGCAGTAAAAGGCATTTTTCTTTGACGTTTGGTAACTTTCCATTGTCTTTGACTAAATATTGCATAAATTTCCCATTGCCTCACATTATTTTGCAATGTTTCCTCAACAGAAAGTCGACACCACAGGAACCAGAGTCAATGAAAGCATATTGTTGAAGCACGAAGGTGCTTCACAAAAGATAGCAGGTATTTGCTGAGCATGAGCTTTGTGTGACTAAAAGTGAATCAGGGCTGTGTGTACATAAACACACATAACCACGATGTAGTGCCCTTTAGCTGGCCTTTATCAAGTGTAAATACTCTCTGTAGTTCACTGGAGGGGTCTGCATGCATCTCTGGTCTAACTTTTACCCTCAGGAGACGGATTCTTCCCTGCAGGTGTGAGGTCTTTAGTTTCATCTGCATGTTGAATTTGACTACCAGCAGCAAGCTGTACTCGACATTAGTGGTCTAATAACTGCACTGTTGTCATTGAGAGGTCTATGTGAGCTTTAAAGTTTGTAATCTCATAGCTTTAAGCTGAGGATTAACACAAAGGATATAGACAGTGTCCTGCTGCAGCATGTCAGTCTCATTAGGAAGTCCGTTATCATAGAAGTTTATTCTTAAGATATGCTCAACACTTTATTCAGTGTGTTTTTACCATAACTGGTGAAGCCGCGTTATGAAGGATTGTAGTTTTGACATCCATTGTCGTTACACTAAGATTTCTCTTTATATACAAATGAAATACTGTTTATCCTAATTGGATTGATTTACTTGCTTATTTGTCAGTAGAGGTGGGAATCACTAGGCAGACTCACAATGCAATAGGATACACTGCCTGATGAAATATCCTGCAAGATATGTGGCACAATAAAGCGAGTTTGCAGTAACTGATATGTTGGAAGATGATCATATAATGATGCACCACAAAGTCTAAGAACTGAAGAACATAAAACTGCCCTGTAAAGATAAAGTGCTGCATTTGTTTAATTATTCAGAAAACTTTCGGTGTCAGTTTCACAACCTTTTAATTCCTGTACACCGCTATCCGAAAGGATCCTGTTGTCTTCTCCCCTATTTTATCAAATTACTTTATCCTCATTAGATCCTGAGCAACATAAGCCAATCTTGAATTAAATGGTAGACTTGAGCTTGTATAGGACTTATCTAGTTTTTGGTTTTTTTTACAGTGCAGATCAACCATTCACAACCACGTACATACTGATAGTGGAGGCTGTTAAGTGCTAATCTCATTCATGCACATCTATACGCTGTCATACACCAAGGATGTGGCAGTAGGAGCAGTTTGGGATTCATTGTCTCAGCCAAAAGATTGAACATTTTAATGTTTGTTGAAGATTCTGTCCGGCTCTTTTTACGGGTATGTTTTCAGCAAGTGGGCAAATTGGCAATATGATAAAGATCACAGTACATTTCAAATATTTCAGCTATATATTCAATCTTAAATCACACTGAAGGTATCAATTGAATCTGAGTCGAAAATAGTTTTCTTTTTTATTAGGGATGCTCAGACGCATCAGCATCAGCTGTTACTGGCACTTTTCACAGATAACAATCAGCAAATAATGTGGGCATGAACTGATACCCATTTATATGTGATCTTTATCTGTTGTGTCGTATCAATTTAATGCTAGCAGATAGCACACCTAACAGCTGACTCAGAGGAGCAGCTCATTACTGTGCAGAGGAAGACACATGTTGGATAAACCCTGATCTGTTTTTATGGACAAATATCAAAGGCAGTTTAGACCAGGGGTTTCAAACTCATTTAGGGTAAGGGGCCAGATTTGCTCCAAGACATCCTGTGGGCCGGACAGTTTTTTAGCAATATCAATCTGCCCAACGACTGATAGAGAAATGATCCATTATTAGATGCAGGTACCATTTAATGAGTGCTGCATGTTTACACACGAAAAGGTTAATTAGCTACTTTAGAAAGAGAAATTTCTTGCAAGTAATCTAAACAGGATAGGCAAAAATATGCTGTCCTTGTAACATATGACATTTTTTACAGATTTTAACGTTTTTAGAATCCACTGATGACGAATTTACAAGACTGGATTATTCATTAAATTTACATTCAGCATGACTGTTCATGGCTTTAAAACAGCTACCTGTTCACAAAACCTGATCTGGCCCAATTTCACCTGACCTTGGATCAGTGCACAGAGTCCAGAAAGGAGAATAAGAGAGAGAAAGGAGGGAGGGAGAGAGCAAGAGCGAATGAGACAGGATCCTGCAGAGATTCATCGCACTGCTGTGCTATTACTTTTTTTAAGAGCTGCAAACCCTCACCTGCTGAGTGAAAACTTGACTTTAAACACATGTATGAGCCCTACAGTTGTTCTTCTGCATGTCCACTCTATCTGAATCCCCCTGACATCCCTACACGCGTGATAGACTGGGTTAGGGTTAGTCATTTTGGATGCATTTTAGCACTGCATCAAGACTAATCATGCTGACCTCTCATGTCATAGGACAGCCAGGAATTTTTACCATTTGACAAGACCTGGAGTTAAATATGCCACTCTCGGACGAGCAACCTGGTACTGCTGGCAATGAACTCAGACAGAACCCGAGCCCTGGACCAAGCAAAAATCACTGATGCCCTCAACCATAACAACCGGAAGATTGTTTTATTATGAAGACATCAAAAGAGCGTGTTTTATTGACTGCAGTATGTTACTTAAAAGCATTTGGGGATTAAGGCACCTATTTTGAATTCTTGTTCTTATCTCTTCATGCTTATTCATATCATGGATATGATATGAATTGAGTCTTTTGTTGGCTTTACAACTGCAGTGTTGTTAATTGGCAGCAGAAACTGGTTGAATTTTGTAACTGAGGCTGCAGTGTGCATGCATAAAAGGCACGGGCCGCACTAGCACTACACTTTGATGTCAAGTGGGGGGGGGCAAAAAAAATCTCCCATGGGCCATAATTGGCCCGCGGGCTGTAAGTTTGAGACCCATTAAGTAGACATTATGGGAGTTTTACTCCAAGAGAAGTGATTTAAAAACCATCGGTATCAACCATCAGCTAAATCAATCAATTTAAACATTGATACCAGCATGGGCCCTGATTTTTACAATCGCTGCATCTCTATTTTTCATGCTAACAGGCAAGTGGTATCTGCTTTTGCATTCTATAGCCGTACCTGTGAGGATGTAAAGGTATGTGTAGTCAAACTTTGTAGCAGGTCCCATCAGTTAAAAAAAATAATCCAATACTGAAGTCTATGTTGAAATTGGCAGGATAGACGTTGATTAGCGCACTTAACAAGCTAATGGTTATATTTTGATGTGTTCAAGGTCAGCTGGAAAATTTCCCGATTGGAGGAAAGGGTATCAATATGTCAAGATGTTAATAAAATAACTTGTATTTAGAAATTTTGTTTTTTTTATTTTTATTCATTGAAGACCTTTTGGAGGATGTAGTATTATTCTTAATTCAAATATGATTTATTTTGCCAGTTTATTTTAATATGTTTTATTCCTTTAAATGTTAAAAAAAGCTAAGTAGGCCAGAGAGCCTGAACTGTCGTTGAAAATGTGTTCAGGGGAAGGTTCGTCACCCCAAACATTATGGCATTACTTTTTGTGCAGTCTGGACCAAAAGATAACTAAAGTAAATCCTTTCCTCTCAGCTGTTACTGAATAACAGACAATTTGATACAGTATCATAAAACATATCTACAGTGATAATTAAGTTTCTGGTTTTGTCTTACAGCTCTGTCTCTCTTTCCTGAGCTGATTGGATCTTTTGTAACTCTAGCCATCAAACAGGTTCGTCTATAGCTGATGAACTCTCATTGTTTTAACAGTGCTACAGTCATTGATGTTTTTCAATGGGAGCGGCAGGGCAATCCGGTGCAGTCGACCAGAAAGAGAAGTCACAACATGTTCTCTGGCATTAGTGGGCGTGATGCGATTTAGGTTGTACGGAAATTTACAAATCCCATGCTAGTTTATTTTTTATTAAAGAGCAGTGGCAGATAGAACAGCAGGAGTTTAAAATGACATTGAAGGGGGTAGGAAAAACGTAAAGAAGTGAAATAAAAGGCAAGGTTACATGCCATGCACAAAGAGTGATTTAATGACATTATGGGAAACAGGGAAAGTGTTACTGAGGAGAGAGAATCGAACCGTGCTGCATCCATTCCTGCAGCTGTAATGAGGTCTGGAAGCAGAGTGTATAGGAGCTCTGTTACATAATGTTCCTCTCTGTCTTCTCTGCGCGGATGGACGGGAGAAGGGAGGGGAGGCAAGGGTTACGTAACTGCTTATTTACAGCGGAGTGAAGAAGGGAATGGGGAACAAAATAATCTGGTTTGAAGCATGTGTGTGCATGTCAGCACGTCGTCGACAGAGCAGCTGATCCCACCAGTATGACCAGATCAGAGAATGAATTATCCTGTGAGCTGAAACAGACAGATTAAACCGCAGACAGGAGTGTCTCTAAGAAAGCATCTAAATGACAGCCACATTCAGAACTATTTCTATCTGCCTTGTTCTCTTTCAGTTGTATTTATCACATTTCACCTCACGCACACTGAGCCTGTGACGTAGCCGTGTTCAAGGACAATAGAGGGACAAAAAATGGGGCCAGTGCTGGGCATTCTTCCAGGTCGACATACCGTGAAACAATGTGATCTCCATGGCTCTCTCTCTCTCTCTTTCAGCCATCATGACTCACCAGTACCCCGCACTGACTCCTGAGCAGAAGAAGGAGCTGCAGGGCATCGCTCAGAGGATAGTCGCTCCAGGAAAGGGCATCCTCGCAGCTGATGAGTCCACCGGTATGTTTTTATTCACACAATAATGAATCTCAAAAATCACATTAAAAGACTATCATTTGGTTCAAACATCTTTGAAATCAGTTTGCACCAAATATACTTTATTTTCACATAAAATTCCTGCAGAATGGTAATTCATTCAGTAGCTACTAATATGCGTAATAAAGTCCAGAAGAATCACAGCAGTTGTCTTTGCTTAGTAGTTCAGGTCGAGGATTGTCTCCAGGTTCTGAAACTGTGGCATGATTGTAGTAAAAATTTGATTAGGGCTGATTGATTTGGGGAAGTAATCTGATTACAGATCTTCCCCAACAGTGCAATTGCAATTTAATATGCAATCATTTTTTTAAGTTCCTCATCTTGTTTATTTTAACAAACACAATTGTCCTATACCAGGGCATCTACAGAGTCTTTAAAAGTATAGAAAGTTCTCAAATTATTTTGCCAAAATTAAGGTTTTTGAAAGTATTAAAGAGTCTTAAATGATGGGACTCCAGCAGGTTTGACATCAGTCTGCACACATGTTTGTATCTGACCCTTTGGGCTGTCATTGCATCCTTAAAGCTCTGCTGCATCCCTAGCTAAAGTTAATGTGGACCAGTGCTGTGTGCATGTAGATGATAGGTAATATACGATTTCTGAGAAGTGGTTGGAGGAGAAGGTGCAGGAGCTGAGGCTGGAGCTGAAATCTGATCCTGTTTTAACAGATTTTGCAGATAAAAAGCAGCTTTAGAGTGATTCTTTTGCCTGTTGTAATACTAGCACAGAATCTGTTAATGTAAGCACAGCTAATCTCAAAGAAAGCTTTATTTGCATACTACCGTAACAGATGCCATTGGCATTTGCTTGACTGTGTTGTAGGCCTGGGCGATATGGCCTTAGTATCATATTACGGTATTTTTCTTGCCCTTCGCGGTAAGGGTATTATATCATGGTAATTGAAATAGGTAAGACCTTTAAATGCATACTCAGGTGCAACAAAACCTCTCCCCCTAAAACAAACCTGTGAGGTCAGACTGAACTCATGTCTCAGGAGAGGCTCACAGGATAGATTTAAGTCTCTCTGTGTTAAATTCTTTGTAACTACTGTAGTGTTGAGTTTCTCTTCTGTAGTGCTGAGGTGTGTCAAGCTGATATTAACTATACCACATTTCCCAATGGGGGCATTCACAATAAAAGCAAGTGAGAAACAATAACAAATACAGTTTAACGGTAAAGGAATTGATGGAAGTAGCATGTTTATCATTAATTTAACTTCGCTTCAACAGCGACTTAAATTGGCTGCAGTGTTTCCAGCTGCATCTCTGACATTCATTTAATGCCTAGGCTCGCTCCTTGGACCCAGCACGGACTTACCATAAGTGAGTCGTGAGTTTAAACACACCTTTAAAGAGTTTTTTAAGCTGAATCACTACAGAGCTGAGCTAAAGGTAAACTGAGATGACCTAGCTTGTGTTAAAGCCCCAGACAGCCTGATAAGCTCTGCCTTTGTCGCAGTTATCACATTCATCGAACCTGGTGAGGAAAAACACAGGCTTTTGCCCGTTTACTGTGTTGCATGTTAAGTGCAACAGCATGAGTGGCGACGTTATTCCTACTGCCATGATTACCTTTTAAAAAAAAAAAAAAAAAAAAAACAATCCCCCGAGTGTTAGTTTTTACCACTTCATATTCACGGTCAACCAGCACAACAAACAACAACAGTAGTTTAAATAATTCTCTAATTTTGTCCATTTTAATTTATTAAATAAGACACTTTTCCTCTATTTAGGAATGGATTGTTTTTGTGTTGATTGTCTTTGTTTTTTAAAAATGTTGTATTGTATGTTGAGCCATGCCTGAGAATTTTCTGTCAGACAGACATTTAACTTTAGCAATTTTTCTGAATGAGTATTACACACACTGTGCAGTTATAAAGTAGAGATGGAGTCTAGTGAGTGTTCATGTAATGACAAGTCTGTTTAAACATGCATCATTCTGTCTGCTGGTTCTGGGGTTCAGTGAGTTTCTGTAGGGAGAGAATGCATTTTATATAATCATGCATAAAACATTTCTTTCACATTAAAAACATCTGTTATTACAATCCAAAGATAATTCAGTCGCATACTCATTTCTGAACTGTTTCTTAACAGGAGTCACATATTAACTTACGTTTGCTTGATTTACAGGCAGCATGGCCAAACGTCTGAACCCCATCGGGGTTGAGAACACGGAGGAGAACAGGCGCCGTTACCGCCAGCTGCTCTTCACAGCCGACGAGCGCATTGACAAATGCATTGGAGGGGTCATCTTCTTCCACGAAACCCTCTACCAGAGCACAGATGACGGCACTAACTTTGCAAAGCTCATCAAAGATCGCGGCATTGTTGTTGGCATCAAGGTACCTAATGTTTATGTTGTAGTTCAGCACTGATAGAAAGACACACCCAAAAATCTAGACCTTTAAATCAGGAACTTGTCATTTTCACCTGGCATTGCAACATGTCACCCAAACAGCTCAAACACTTCTGGCTTACAGCGTATTGTCTTCAGTCTGTCTCAGCTTCATGAGGAAGTTTAACTCTGTGTGGAGCCACGTCCAAATTAAAATCCAGCTTAGATTTTCAGGTTAGCAGTCATTGTCCAATGGTTGATAAAACTTAAAGGTCTCCTCCACTGTATATGGAAACAGACTCACTACCAGCATGTTTAGATACACACAGACCCACCCATAACAGCGGGTCAGGTCAACAAGATGAACTGGGTTAAGATCCTTAAGGACAAATGTTCAAGAGTTTTGTTTATCTGCTCAGTATGATATAAAAACACATGCACTGGCTGATTTTAAAGACATTCAAGAAGGATTTTTTGTTTCATTTGAAGTCTGTTTTAGTTCTTTTAGGTCAGCTTCCCATCTTTTATGGGCTTTTCCTTTCATTAATTTTCCTTATCATGCATGAATATACAACATTTATTACCATTTATCTGTGTCTGATGAAACATACCTGTCCAGTATGTGATAAGTAAAGCTAATAATCTTTTTCATAGAAAATATTTAGTATAAATCTTTTAAATATATGATTTTTATTACTAAATGTCTTTATCACATGCTTCAGATATCTTCCTTTAACCTTTCAACAGGTGGACAAAGGTGTTGTGCCCCTGGCTGGAACAAATGGAGAGACCACCACTCAGGGTAGGAGTCGTGATGAATGCAGGATCCTAAACCTTGTTAGCATTAGAGAACTCCATCGTAGTGTTTCTAACAAATGCCCCTTCTCATGGCTGCAGGTCTGGACGGGCTGTCTGAACGTTGTGCACAGTACAAAAAAGACGGCGCAGACTTTGCTAAGTGGCGCTGTGTGCTGAAGATCAGCGAGACCACGCCGTCTGAGCTAGCCATCTTTGAGAATGCTAACGTCCTGGCAAGATATGCTAGCATCTGCCAGCAGGTTAGTATGAGATTACTGCATGAACCATTTATTAAACAGATTAAAGATTTTCCATTAAAATTTCACTTTGTTTCTCCTAGAATGGTATTGTTCCTATTGTGGAGCCTGAGATCCTTCCTGATGGAGATCATGACCTGAAGCGCTGCCAGTACGTCACTGAGAAGGTCAGTGAGTACATAACAACACTTTCTACTGTATACATCCCACAAAGTTTAGATTTCACTGTCTTTAATCATACGTGTCTGTCTCCTGCTGTCAGGTTCTAGCTGCCGTGTACAAGGCTCTTTCAGACCACCACGTTTATCTGGAGGGGACTCTGCTGAAACCCAACATGGTCACAGCCGGACACTCCTGCCCCAACAAGTACAGCAGCGAGGAAATCGCCATGGCTACCGTCACTGCCCTGCGCCGCACTGTGCCTCCTGCAGTTACAGGTCAGAGACACACAGATATGAGACGCAGAAGTTTGTCAGATTATTGTGTTATCAGTCAGTCACAGTGAAATATGATCAAAAACTACAGCTCTGCTTCAGTTAAGATTTGTTGATTTAGACTGCATTATACTGACAGGATTTCTTAATATTTTGTCCCTATATACTAGTGAATGCAAGAGATGGATGATCTGAAACACCTTTCAACAAACTTAACTTTGTTACTATTTTATATACAGACTTAAAAAAGCCTCAATTGGTGCTAGAAAACACGTTGGTGTAAAAATAGTATTTAAGAGAGGATTAAGATCAGTTCATAAAGTTTCAAAGCATTTTTCCTATTTTCAGAATAGTTAACATGGAACATTGCTCCATTTAAACTCAGTCCAATCAACTTATCATTAATTTGTTGTATGTTTTAGTTGCTCTGCTTTGCTCTGATGTGGGGTATTCATATTAGGATTTCATATGAACCTGTCAATTGCGCTGACAACCTGCCTTAATTCAGATACTGCCTACTGCTGGATTAATTGGATTAGAATGAATCGTCCCTCCTCTGATATTTAAGCTCTTATGAGGAGATTTGTAGCTGCTTATGAAACCAACTAACATTAGCACTGATGTCTAATGACCTACAGAAGCAAACAAGACCATTAGAGAGGAGATGGGTTTATTTTATATCATTTTATGTGTCACCTCTGTGGCTGGGTGGGTGTCGGACAATGATAAACAGAGGGCTGCTGAAACAGACGCTTTTTTAAACACACCTATTAGTCAATGTCAGATGCACATTAAACACTTGAAGTAAAGAAGAATTTTTATCCCACTACAAGTACAAATATGAGGTATGGCTAATAAATAATGAGACTGCGCTTATGAAGCTGATCCCAATTATTGCCTCCAAGCTCCCACAGCCAATCACATCTCTTTCTCTCAACACAGTGGTGTATTTTAATATGACGTACTTCTCACTAATCCCTGCTTGCATTAATGCTAAAGCACCACGCTGCTGCTGCTGGCAAAGTCTAACCTCCCCCACCCCAGCCTCCTCCTTTATAGCATGAAGCTTGCTGCAACCTTATTCAGATTAATAGAGCTATAGATAATTAATGAAACGAGAATAAAACAACATGGTTCACAGTCACATCAAGTGTTATATATTAAAGGTTGGGGATTCACTTACAACTGCTGTAATTTTTCAATAAGTGACGTCTTTAGTTAAGTGCTAGCTAATCACTTTTAATACCTTAGCATAAACACATGCACTTTAGTCAGTAGCTAACAGTGAACTAAAGATGTGACTTATTAGAAACTTCCATCAGTTTTGCGTGAATACCCCTCCTTTAATATATAACACTTGAAGTGACTGTGAGCCATGTGGTTTTATCCTCATAAGCGTGGTCTCATTATTTAATAGCCACAGCCATACGACTAAATATGATAATAATAATCTTTATTTATAGAGCACTTTTCAAAACAGAGTTACAAAGTGCTTCATAAGCAGCAGAGACAACAAAGCAGATCAAATAAAAATTAAATCAGGCAGGTACGGGTTAAAAAGATCAAAACGTGTTAAACTCAAAATCAGATAGATAAAAGTTGTTAAAAGTGAAATCAGGAAAGGCTCTCTGGTAGAAGTATGTCTTAAGAAGAAATTTAAAAGAGGTCACCAACTCAGCAAATCTGATTCCCTCAGGCAGGGTATTCCAGAGCCTCAGGGCACGGACTGTCCCCTTTAGTTCTCAGCTGGGCCCCTGGTACAGCTAAGAGACCCCTGCTCGAGGATCTCAGAGTATGTGCTGGCTCATGCAGGGTTGAAGTGCTAAAATGTAGGTATCTAAAATGTTTGTTGGAGGCAAGTCATTGAGAGCTTTAAGAGTTATCTGTAAAATCTTAAAATCAATTCTAAAATGTACAGGAAGTTTGTGTAGAGAGACTCAGATCTCCTTAATTTATTTAAAAGCCTGGACGCTGAGTTTTGAACCATCTGCAGGCAGTAAATATCTTTTTGGTTCAGGCAGGTAAAAAGGCTGTTACAGTAATGTAGTCATGAGGATATAAAAGCAAGTAAAGGGGTTTCTATGTCTTTGAAATTGTATTTTTTAAGTATATTTCTTATATGATTAAAACAGAATTGCATAAGTTTAGTATGTTTTTAAAAAGTTACATTACTTTCAAACAACTGCTAGACTTTTTGTAACAGGCTTTATGTTATTAAAAGGGGAACCAGCAGATGGCAGCCCTTCCTCTGTGATGAGCTGGGACCCACTGACATGTATCTCAGTTTTGTCATCATTTAATCGTAGAAAGTTACCAGACATACAGCTCTTCACATCATCCAAACAACTTTTAAGGATGCTCAGCTTACCCAGGTCCAAGGCTGCCCATAAGAGGGGATAAAAGGGAGAGCTTTCTGGGGACCAGCCAAATGGGGGTCCATGGAGACGGGCAAAATCATGATCCATTGTAAAGTTAAGCTGTGATAACCATATTTTTCAACCTGGAGAGTAACCATTTTTTATCAAAGCTACAAATATTTTTGTAGTATAGTATAAAGTAGTGGGATAAAGCCTTCTTCAAAATATAGACCCCTTTTCATAAAAAATGAAAATAGGTTAGAAGTGTCAAAAGGGGTTAAAAATGAACAAAAATTGCCATAAAAAACAGTGACATCTTGTTAAAATTGGCAAAAACATGAGGGAGAAGGTGATGAAAAGGGATTTAAATGTTGCAAAACGGGTTAAAAAAAAGTTAAAGAAGGCTAATAAGTGCACAAAATTGATAGTGGCAAACAATAGTGGCATATGGACAGAAAACTGTTAAAATTGGTTAAAAAGCGGCACAAGTTATTTCAAAATCAGAAACCAATAATAGCTTCATACATGTTTCAGCTCCAAAATCAGGTAACTGTTAGCCAGGAAGCTAGCACCAATTCTGCTGATCCAACACACATGTGTTGATATCATAAATCAAAACTATGGAGGGCCCATTAGCTCAGTTTTAGGGGCTCAGCCAAATCTATGTCAGACCTGTATGCCCAGACAGTATGTATAGCTAGGTGTCATCTGCATCAAAGTGAAAGGAAATGCCTTGTCCTTCAATGGTGTGAGCTAAGAGCTCAATTGTTCCGCTTTGTATTTAGAGGCTGTCAAAAATGGACACATCATGAAAGTTTCCTCCTAGTCTAAGACCTTAAATGATCTTTGAGAGTCTGTTTGATCAGAGACATAATGTCTGTCTGTTCTTTTCTCTTCCTCAGGAGTGACCTTCCTGTCTGGTGGCCAGTCTGAGGAGGAAGCCAGCGTGAACCTTAATTCCATCAACAACTGCCCGCTGGCCAAGCCTTGGGCCCTGACCTTCTCCTACGGCCGCGCTCTGCAGGCCTCCGCCTTGAACGCATGGAGAGGAGACCTGAACAATGAGAAGGCCGCCACCGAAGAGTTCATCAAGCGTGCTGAGGTCAGAAAAAAGACAAAAATACACCTTAAACACATCTTAGCAGATCAAAAGTGTGCAGTATTGTTAATCAGTCTGTTTTTGTCTTTTATCTAGGCAAACGGTCTGGCTGCACTTGGCAATTACGAGTCTACAGGAGCCGGTGGCGCCGCAGGGCAGTCCTTGTTTGCGGCTAACCACGCCTACTAAACATCTAACGACCACACTTAACGGTGGCCTAGTCGTAGTCTTATATCTGCTCTGCTATTTCCCTCTTTACTCCTCCATCAATCACTGGCCTGCGCTGTCTGCTGTACTTTAAATTGTCAGAGTTATCAAAAGTACTTTATTAGATATGTGTGTTTAAAAACATAATGTGAAACTATAAAGGGAACAAGCTTGTTTTTCTTTCATTTTAATCAGACAAATCAAAAAAGATTTTAAACAATTCATAACTGAAGTTAAAGCAACAACTTGTCGTTTCAAACTCTAAAGCTCAGAGACGGGTATGTAGAAGCTGCAAAATTTAAAGTGGATCAAGATAATCAGCCAGTATTTATCATGCCTCTTTTTAACCACACCACCTCCCCCATTTGATACATCTTGAGCCCCTCCCAAGCAGGGAAAGGTGAATGTCAGTGTTTTGCTTCTGTCTGAACGCATTATTGCCTCGTCTTTAAACTGCTACACTAACATCCTTCCTGACAGCGGGACCAACCGACTACTAGTGGCATCAGTGTGTCTGTTATGGGGCGAGACTCTTCAGATTGAGTCGGATGTTTTTATGGCGTTGTACTGTGTTCTACTTTCAGACAGCTGTAGCTCCAGCAGAGGTCAGCAGACCCTCTGTGATAGAACGACTACACACCGGGATTCATTCTAACCTTTCTGTTCACGCTTTTGATCACCACTAATCAGAGAAAACATCTTGTGTGTCTAATCTCAGTATAACATTAGCTTTAAATTACACACAGTACTTAATGTATTCAGTTGTGTGAAGGTGTCAATATCATTTGATGCTCGTGTGTTCCCATCTCCCCCTGATTCCCCCCCGCTCACCCCACAGGGAGAGGAGATGGTTTCTGTTAACATGGACCAGTGTGTGGGGTCAGCACGGGGAAACAGTCACTGCTGTGTTGGATTACTGTGATGTTTGTGATGTTAATATATTGTTCTTGAAGCACTTGGTGTGTCAAATAGTGGAGACCAATAAAACTAAAAGAAAATATAACTATGATCTTTTTGTGTGACATTATTTCTGCCAGTCTGTGCCCTTTTTTCCTTTATATGCTGCTGTATTTTTTTGCATTTTGATGCCTTATAGTCATCTAGCATTAGGGATGTAATGGTGCACACGACATGGTACATATAATATTGGATTGTTGATATAATTTTATCCTAATTTTTTTCAGATTTTCTATCTGTTTAGGCATGTCAAATTTAGAGCTGTCAATTGATTTAAAAAAAATGACTATCTGCAGGCTTGTCATTAATTGCACTAAATAACATATCAAAAATTTGAGGAAGACTGAATCACAGGTAGACTTGAAGCCTTAGGCTTGATGGTTGTTTCTTGATTTCACAATTTAATTTTAAATCATTCTCCATGTTATTTAGATGTCATTCATGTTTAATCTGACCACAAATCTCCCTTCAGTTCTTCAATGAATGGTATAATAAAAATTAAAAGCTGGATAAATAAAAGTTGTATGATAAGTGACATATAATGTCTCAATGTTAATTGTCATTGCATTAAGATTTCAGTCAACAATAATCACTATTCATGCCCTGTTTCTGCAGCTCTGGTCCATTCATAAATAATATTCTTTTACTTCAATTATATGAAAATAAAAAAATCAGTTTCCCTTACTTTTCTGCATAAATACCAGTACTAATATTTATTTTTTATGAATATAAGTAATACTCTTAAGTGGTTGTATAGTTACTGATAAAACAATTAATTTTAAAAAACTGGATAATATATGACATTTAGACAGCTTCGAAACTTGTGTTTAAAATAAAGGATTTAAAAACAACTGTTTGAAACAGGTAATGTTATTTTCTTATTGCTTAAGGTTTGGTCCGTGATCTTAACACATATTACTAAGTCAATATCCTTCTTTTGAATCTTATGTAATGACAACCCAATGAACCTTAAGGTATTTATATTGGATAACAGGATAGCCAAAAATTGCAGCAGTGGCTTAAAGGTTCAGCCTTTTCAAGGATCCGCTTAATCAATCAAAGTGAAAGAACAGAGCCTGTAATCACTCAAGGGCCTTTAGTAACGCTCTGACCTCCCACCTGCTCCAGCAGACTCTGGTGCAGCCAGAAGCTGTGAATCTGTGCCTGCTTTTATGGTGAACTTTTGAAATATACTCTCTATCACTCTGACTGGATCTATAAATTTAATAAACTGGAGAAATTCTGAATGTTTACATCAGTTTTCAGTGTTTGATTTTAAAATACCCCTAGGAAGTGAGATACATTCTCATTCTCTAAAGCTGAAATGCGTGTTAACAGGATTTCAATATAAAGAAATAAGTTGAAAAGGGTTTTACAAATGAAAACAACAAAATTTGCAGTTAAAACCCCACCGAGGGTTTTATTGCAGGAGAAGATACCCTACAATTAATTCCTTAATGACGAGAGCAGCCAAAGAGATAAACAAAAACTAGCATTCATTAATATAAAATACAATAATGATAAATTTGTTCAGAATATCTTAACATTATATTTTTTGCGTCTGACGTCTGCGCAGCTTGCAGTTTTACCCTAAATATATTCACCGGGTTGTGCCGGTTAGACGGTTCCTTTCTAAGTCTTCGTTCAGCCTTCGGTAACGTGACCTATATGACGCTGTGGGACATTTCAACAAACGCACCCCATTCCATTCACTGACAGCAATGGCTACCACGGAAGTGGGTGAGTGTATTCATAACTGTTATCTCTTATTAAGTATAGTCTTTTGTATTGAAAATAAACAGCGCTCAAAGCCGCAAACAACAGTTTGTTAAACGTATTCAACACTTACTTTGGTTATTGTGGCGCCTGCTCGCGGACATTGTTTCTTCATGTCATGAACCTCTGCGGCTAACAGCTAGCTACTGTTAGCATGTCCAGCTGCTGCAGTGATGCCCTAACTGAAGAACAGCAGTTTTAGCGTTGTTAATCTGTGTTTTGGGTTTCGTTTATTTTATTATCAGTCACAATAAAACAACTGCTTTAAGTTTTTATCAATCATCCCCTGAAAGTACATTTATTCAGACAAATATTGGAAAAGAAAATTAAGTGACTTTGCGGAGGCCTGAGTAACACAAAATACAGTGACCCTACAGTTTCCGAGTAATGTTAATGCATCTGAAAGCAGAACATTTGTGTTGAAATTTCCTGTTTATGAAACTGTGATAGATAAAGGGTATATGTCCAGGTCTCGTTATGATCGTACAAGGGTTTTGGTGAGCCCCAGATGATTTTCAGGTCTTAAATTGGGCACACTGAAGTTTGGGAAAGGCTGATCTATGTCGTAGAAAAGCATCCAAAATTAAAACCTACATATTTTTCATAAGACAGTTTTGTAAGGGAAATGAATCCATAAAGAATTCCAGGTAAAGTGCTGCATTTTACCTAATTTGAACTAAAATTTTCTTGAAATGTGATGATCCAAAACATGTTATCCCATAATGAGTGCCTAGGATTTAAATTTTGGTTGTAGTGGTAGCAAATAAATCATTGTCATTTGATTTTTACTAGTTTACTGAAGTTTAAGATCCTGCTATCATGAAATCCCTATTCATAACTTTAATGTAAAAACAGTAAATCTACCCATAAATCTGTCCTTGGGGCATCATAGAAAAACATCTTGCACTTTCTAATTTCTATCATCACAATAACTAACATAGTAATGCCTGAGCATAATTTTTGTCTCCGTGCACCTGTCAGAGCGCAGACGTGGCCAGCTTGCTGCTCTGTCCATAGCAGCAGTGGTCATCATTATCGGAGTCCCTCTGTGGTGGCGAACAACTGAAACATACCGTGCCTGGTTGCCTGTCAGTCAGATAAAGGAGTTAGATATTCTGCAGGTTTGTATTCCTTCTTGTTGCTTAAAACACACCCTTACCTTGCTCTACATTGTACTTTCAGAAAGTGATTCCTTTTAAATATGCCTCCCTCTGTATTTCTGTCTTTTGTAGCTGCAGTTGAGTGCTGATGTGGAGGTTGTGTTTGCACGTGGAACTGTGACACCAGAACAGCAGAAGAAGGTCCCGCTGACGCTGACACAGGATGATGAACATATAGTAGATGGTGATGATCAACATCGTCTTTCTGTCAACATACAGTGGTATATGAGGACTGAAAGTTGAGTTGTTTGAATTATTATTTTTTTCTCCCAGAGAGAACATCTTTGAGGTACAGGTATGAGACAAAGTACCGCACAGCTACAATCATGGAGGAGGATGCTCTGAACCAGCCCACTGCAGCAGGTGGGGTGATATCTGCCTTTCATATATAGCGTGCCGTTCCTCACAGCCTAGCATTTTTGTTAAAATAAAATCCAAAAGTCATTTCTCTCTGTCTCTCATGTCCTTCGTCAGAGGCTGATCTATCTCTGCACACGCTCAGTGAGAGTCCATGTGGTTCTTTAGTTGTATACGTGATCCCAGAGATGTCTTCACTGCTGCCTGAGGTACAAGCACTTGTTTTTATTTATTGGTGACCCTTTTCCTTCTCTTTTATTTCTAACTCATTATGTATTCATGTAAATAAGTGTTAAAGTCTGTCAGTATTTCCCTTTAAAGGGATTAGGTTTGCTTTTTTGTGCTAAGTTTATGGATCTCTGTGGAGTCAAGTTCTTTTACGTGAAAGGAAAGCCTTTCTCAAATAATGTGAAACTGCAACTGAATATAGAAATAATAACTTATATGTGTGTAATAATATACTTATTCACAATAAAATGAGTTCTATAGTCTTCTTGTTTAAAAGAACTGCCATACTGACTTAGTGCACCTTCCCTTGCAGGATACGGATGTTTATATCGGACAAAAACGCACAGCTCTGCTACGAATTGGCGCGCAGATGAGAGTAGGCAGGACGCTAGAGCAACTGCTAGCTCACCTGGAGCCTCGGATCAAGAAGGTGCTTCAGGTGATGTCTTTTAGCAACACTGATATCACCGCTGCCCTCAGCAACAGAGTGCGCCCCAGCCCTGGCAACAAAGAGAGTATTGCTGACAGTATGAGAGCCTTTAAATCCAGCCCAGGTCAGTGTTTGTTTCAGCCCAGCCATACAGTGAAGCAGCTTGTGTTTCATTTACTATAAGCTTCAATCTGGCTATGTCTGTTCTCTTTTAGGTTATGAGATAACCTTTAGTCTGCTTAACCCAGACCCAAAGTCACATCGGTTGTACTGGGACATAGAGGGTGCTGTGGAGACTTACATCCAACCTTTGCTAACAAAACTGTCCCCTTTGGCCAACTTCAGCATCGACTCTCAGGTACTGTTTATTGCTTATACTGGCTTACAATGATTGATTATTGTCTGCATTCCTTCTGAAGTTGGCATTAGAACCATTTACATTCCCAGTGCCTGTCCATTTTTTCTACCTGCCCATCTATATGTACATCAACCAACAAAAATTGCACAAGTGAAATAAATATGAATTCACCTTTAAACAAATGAACTGTTATTCAATAACTAAACGCTAGTTTAAAAAGTATACAAAATGATGTGATTAGCAGCAGCAGTCGTGCTGATGTACTTGAATCTCTTCCAGACCTTGTATTACACTGTGCTCGGTGTCAACCCTCGATTTGACAGCAGCCGCAACGGCTACACACTCAACTGTGACAGCCTGGCTCATGTCATCAACCCTGTGGAAGCCAGACTTGGTAAAAAGAAAACACACACTGGATGTTTTAAACGTTTGTCCAAATTCAAACAGTTTTCCGGGGATAATTTCATTCAACTTTTCTCATCTGTTTATTATTTTGTTTCTTACTTAGGCTCTAATGCTGCATCTTCCAACCCAGTGCTGAACTTTCTTCTTTATGTTCCTGATGCTGCACATTCCCCCTTATACATTCAGGACCACCAGAAGAAGGAAGTGACTTCTAATGCATTTCATTCTCCACGGTGGGGCGGAATCATGGTAAGATCACCTAACAGCAACACAAGGGGACAATAGTCTAAATAGTTATAACTGAATATTTTAAGGAACAATAGCATCTCAGCAATGCAGTGTCTCTATCTGGCATCCCTACTATTGTGATGATAACAATGATAATAAAAACATCTCTGTTTATGTCTGTATAGGTCTATAATGTCAATGGTGTCTCTGGACCAGATGTAGAGCTACCTGTGGACGTCAACATCAACATGGCCAAAGTCATGGGAGTCTTTCTTGCACAGCTTCGGTAATCTGACACCCTTAGTGCATCAGTTATCTCTTTCCCTGCCTTCATGAGTTAATTTTTGCATCCATGTTGGGTCAGACTGCTGCTAGGTGTGCAGTCCTCCACGCCACCCCCTGGCTTCCTGATTGCGCAGTGCGGCAGTGCAGGACTCGCTGACTGGGAGCTTGATCGTCTCATGTGGAGTCGAACTGTTGAAAATGTTGCAACAGCAACCACCACCATCACCTCTCTGGCACAGCTGCTGGACCAGATAGGCAACATTGTCATCAATGACAACATTGCTGAACAGGTAAGATACAAAATGCCCTGTAAAAGAAAGATTTTGAAGTGTTTCTGTGGGATTTTGTGCCCGTTCTTTTTGTAGAGCATTTATGCGGTCAGGCACTGGCCTGGCTCGTAATCTCCATTCCAGTTCATCACAAAGGTGGTCTTCCACTTCGTGGCTAAGTTGCTGTTGTTCCTGAACACTTCCACTTTGCAATAATATCACTATATGTTGTCTGTGGAATATCCAGCAGGAAGTAAATTTCAAAGTTTTATTAAAAGGGAGACATCCATCACAGCACCACGCTTGAAGTCACTGAGCTCTTCAGAACGACAAATTTTGTATAATGAGTGTTTGCAAATGGCTAAGTGCTTGATTGTATACAGTGATGGCAACAGGTCTGATTGAAACACCAGAATAGCTAGTATGGTCAAATACTTTTGTCCATATAGTGTATGTAGACCGAGAACTTCCCTTCAACAACTAGAGGAGGCCAGATAGTGAATTCTGGCACCCCAGAGCCAGACTAGACTGAAGTAGTTGATCAAATGTTTTAATTACTTCATACTTCTTTCTATAATTTCCTCAATTGTGCCTAACATTTCCTTGTTGTTCCCGTCTCTCAGGTGTCCAGTGCAGTCACATCCCTGCAGCTGGCCATGGCTGAGTTGGAGGCCGGGAACCTCGGCTTTGCTCTGCAGTACAGTAAAGAGGCCATCCTAGCATCAGAGAGAGCCTTCTTTGACCCATCTCTCCTTCACCTCCTTTACTTTCCCGATGATCAGAAGTTTGCCATCTACATCCCTCTCTTCCTGCCCATGTGTGTGCCTATCCTGCTGTCGCTGCTGAAAATTGTGTCTGAGGCAAGAAAGAAACGCAAAGAAAAGCAGGCAAAGAAGGATTGAGAGGGACATTTGAAGAGATGTGAGCAAAGATCTGAACAAAAAGTATCATGAATGAACTTTTCTTTCATTGAGTGGCCTTTACATTAAGCATGACGACAGGCTTATCTGCAGCACCGGGGTTTGGGGTTCTCAAATGTGATGTGATTTTTTTATTCTTCATGTAATAAATTATTTTTATTTTAGGATTGTTACAAATGGCTACAACACTGGGAAGCTTGAATTATTGTAAATGTGTACAGATTTTTATATTTGAATGTCACTACCTACTGTAAGTTATTTGAAATTTGAGGCTTAAGTTGTAACTTTTGTTTTTTTTTTTATGTTCCTGTGGTATGAAATAAATCTATTGTATCTTATACCTTTAAGAATTTGCAGGATAAGCATTTGCCAAAGCAAACTTGCTCATTGTTTTGGTTCTTTGCCCAATTAAAACCATAAGAAAATCCAATTTTTTCCCCTCACCATTTTCATCAGAGAAATTTGCTTATGTGTGGATTTTTAATGGTCTTGCAGGAGAACCAGTAACTTTTCTATTGATGCTTTAAGGTTGAATTTTTATTTGTAATATCATACACTGTCTGGGTCACTGGGTCTTAATTGCAGCTTTAGAAATCAGATACACAGCATTTTAATGTGGTTTTTATCAGTGGTTCTCTATTGGTCTATCCTCAGGGTCCAGCATCACAGGGTCCAGTAAAATAGGCTATATGGCTGCATGACTACTTAGGACTTCCATATATACTTTTTGCCACTTATGTTTTCCAGGCACAAATTTGTGACCCACTAAAAACATCTCCAGAACCCACTTTGGGTCCCGATCTGCTAGTTTAGATAAATTGCCTCTTTTATTTACCAAGAGTACCAATAGTTGATGACATGAATGTGATGTGATAAGACACAAATGGGAAAACAATCAAAGCTATTACTAAATGACCTATCAGTTGAAGATTTCAAACCATATTGCATTAATAACACTAGTAGGTGGGACTTTGCACTAATTGCGGGAGTAGAACAGAAAAGGTGAGATTTGTCTTTGACTACATCATTTAAATATTTCCCATATAAAGGCGATATCACAAACATGCTATAGAAAAAGATCACAATAGAGCTACGCCAAAGAAACTCAAAGAACACATTTATCAAGTATTGTGGTAAAAGATAATATAAAGAAACATTGAATTCAGTAGTGAGTTGAAGAATTAGTGTAGTATTAGTTCACAACCTGACTTTAAAATGATAAAGAAACTAAACTGGATTAGTATAAACCAGTGGTATTCAGCTGGTCTAGTGTCAGGACCCACCATGAGCTTCTTGAGCACAAACTGTGGCCCCTATTTTTTCCATTTCAACCAAATTATTTGAATAAAAATGGTGCAGTTTGGACTTGAGACAGAACAAAAAATGTAGTGGATTAAAGGGATGGAGACATGCCCTTCAAAATAAAAGCACATCATATTTTTGTCCACTTTTTCCAGGCATGCTGTAAATGGCTCTTTTGGCCCCATCCCACTAGTTGAGAACCAATTATGAATGACTTTTTTCTTTATATTATTTGCACAGGGCACTCTGTAACTTAGTTCTAGGTGAAAAGTCCGTAAATGCAGATTTTTTTTTTAAATCAATCAATAAATTTATACATGTATTTTTTCAAGGTGTAGAGCTCTAATTTTCTCTCATACTAGCGTATGTGACATATGTGTAGCATATTTGACTGGATTTGCCTTTTGAGGTTGTAGTGTCTACCCCCGTGCAGTAGGGGCGCTGTGTGCTGCTTTAAAACACGCTGCTCTGACCCCTCGCTTCCCTGTAGTAGAGCGCATTGTTGGTGGAATCAACCTCAAGCTGCAACTTTTAGCTAGCTTTTGATAATTTGAACATTAAACATCCATTTTAAGGCATTTTTCCTGCTGCAGCAAAATAACCGACGCCGAATGTAACGACAACTTGTAATATTCAGTGGCTTCGATAAGTGTGTTTTGTTTTTACTCCCACGGAGGAGACTTTAGGTGTGCTTACTTTCTGAATTGTTTGCTAGTTTCGTGCCAACATGTCTGGAGGAGCTTTCCGTAGATCATCGGGGAATAACGACTGTCGGATATACGTGGGGAATCTCCCACCTGACGTCCGCTCACAGGATATTGAGGATTTGTTCCACAAGTATGGAGTAATTCGTGATATTGATCTGAAGAACCGGAGAGCGGGACCACCGTTTGCCTTCGTGCAGTTCGAGGACCCGAGGTGACCTGCAGCCCCCCCCCCACACACTTCGATAGCCCTTTGTTAGACCAAAACATGCTGTTATAAAACATTAACGAGGGCTGTTACAATACCAGTGTTTTATATAATAATATCAGTCTAGTAAAAATTATATTACATGTATGCCTGATATGTAACCACGCTAACAACAATAGAAGCCATAGGCATCTAATATTGGTTAAATTCTTGATTTTTATTAACAGAAGTAGTAAGGTACATTCCTTCACACTGTCCATATTGTGCAAATTTGATCTTTGCCATGTTACTAATTTAACAATTTCAGTTGTTGTGCTCTAGTTTGCCTACAGTTCTTGATAGTTTCTGTTCATCCTAACACCTGTTTTCATGCAGTTGGATTTCAGAAGCGCTAGCAATCATTTGAATAACAGTATCGAAAAAAGTAACTTAAATTTTGACTGCCCGGTATTCATTTGAATAATGTGTTTAGTTTCTCCACAGCTTCTCTTTTATTTCGACTGCAGTAGTTACGACGACCCTTAGGTTGTAATTTAGAAGTTCCCAGCAGGACATCCCTCTCTGGTTATTATGGCCGTCCTGGTATAGTAGTTCAACGTTATACCGAGATGTGCTTCCAGTGTCAGATTTACCCCAGTCAATGCTGATATACTTGACCAGTGGCTCCCAAACTCTTTCTGCCATGCCCCCTTTTGGTAGGTGAAAATTAGGGATGCACGATGGAACCACCACGCAAACCTACTATTTTTAAGAGAAATAATGTCAATAGCACATCAATTCTAGCACAGGTGTTGAATAGAAGGAAAAAAAGTTGTGTACATACATTAGCGTCAGTACAAGCTGTAGGAGTTTTGATTTTTTTAGCTTATGGATATTGGGGGGGGGGGGTTATTGTGCATCCCCACAGGTTATGAGACCGACTGCAATACATTTTGATGCCTTATTTTTTAAAATCTGCAAAAGCAACCTAGAGAATCAACATACAGAATGCCTGCAACTGCTGCTGCTGGGTGCAAATGTCCAGGACAGAAATCAGCAGGGAGATAAGATGTAATGTTTGTCCACAGGGTTGCCAAAATCAGCAGAATCAGAGGTTCATCTACCAAGGTCCAATAAAAGCTTTGCCTGATATAGCTTTTTCAAAAAGGTGAACCTTACTGTGGTTGACTTTTCCCGTTTGGCATTGTAATTACAGAACTTTAGTATTTTATATAAGACAATTAACAGCATAAAAATGTTCTTTTTTGTTGTGTAGTCATTGGAAAAGGTGATCTGTTAGTTATTGAGGCACACATTTGTGGTTATTACTGAATGCATGCAAATATCGAGTACAGTTCTGCTCTTTCATATATGTAGATAAACCTACTTTATTAATCTGATCTGCTTTTTTGCCTTTTCTTAAATTTATTTGCATGTTTTCCCAATTTTGTAGCCCTGGTCTGTGGTGGTTTTAACTCCAGAGTTGCCACGCTAGAGAAATCTCTACGATATCGTCAGTCCAACAGCCTTGGGGTGTTTCCACAGCGCTGTGATAGCTCCGTAATGAAGCTTCACTGTTGTTGGGCCTTGAGACATTCGTATTGCACCGAAACAGTTTGCTATTTGGTGTCCTCATCTGTCAATTGGCATTGCAAGATGGGAGAGAGCATGGCACAGCAGATGCCTACACAATATGCAGCAAGTGCTGCACTGTACTGGCTCTGCTGATCCTGTTCTCTCTGTTACTACCTCTGAAGTTTGCACCAAAGGGGAACACCTTATCCCACGATTACACCATCCCAACATTAATACAGCAGGCTAAACATCTCAGGGTTGTAAATATCATGGCTTCAAATGGCACTGTGAATTGGGCTTCTGGTTAAAATGTTTCAACGAAACATGTTTGTGCTCAGCTGATGCAGCTTAAATAATCGCTTCTACTTTTGGTTTTCACAGGGACTCTGAGGATGCCGTTTATGGACGTGATGGTTATGACTACGATGGCTACCGCCTTCGTGTTGAGTTTCCAAGAGGTGGAAGAGGAGGCGGAGCTGGTGGTGGAGCAATGGGACCACCGAGGGGAAGGCAAGGTCCCCCCTCCAGACGCTCTGAGTACAGGCTTATCGTGTCAGGTGAATGCAGCAAGCCTCCGCTTACATTTAAACTCAGTTGATGACTGTGTGAGTCTTACACTCTCTTTTTCCCATCAGGCCTTCCCCCCAGTGGAAGCTGGCAGGACCTGAAGGATCACATGCGAGAGGCAGGTGATGTATGTTATGCCGATGTGTACCGTGATGGCACCGGGGTAGTGGAGTTTGACCGCAAAGAGGACATGAAATACGCTGTTCGTAAATTGGATAACACCAAGTTTCGCTCCCATGAGGTACGTAGAGGGTTACAGCCTCTGGCTAGATTTAATAAGGAATGACTCTTGGACTACGTGTTGGAATTGAAAATGTTTCTCAAAGGAGCAAGGGTGAAGACTGTAAGTGAATTTACTGCAGTAAGTAAAGGCCAGTGTAAGGTTTGGAGATTCATGTTATGGTGGTTTGCATTATAAACTCTGGTTTATGTGCCTGTTTTTGTGAACTTAAGATTATCTCCAGGAAGGAAGTGATCTTCAGTGACTTTTTATTTTGTAGAATACAGTATGTAAGTGTTTTTGATCTAGTGTATGTTTTAATTCTTGCTTGAAAAAAGTGATCTAATGATACCTTGCAGTAGAATTAACAAGCAACACATAGGTGAGCAATTTAAAAAAGTAGTAGATGTTAGGTGAGTAGAAAAAGGAAAAGACAAGTGTGCAAATTTTGCTAGACTGATAAACATCACTAATAGCATTACCAGCGTAATTCGGTATGTAAAGCAATGCTGTGCTGTTTGAGACACCAACAATAAATCAACTCTGAAAACTTGCTTGCATAAACAAGTGCCAAAGCCATAAAGATTACTTTGTGCATTGGTGTTTCAAGGATTTAGGCTTATGATTAAAATGTTGAGCCAGTTGTGAATTCATTTAAGGGGACAAAAAATTAGGAAAATTCAGTATCTGAACCCTGCATGTTAAGACATGTTGACTCTATTGAATTAATATTAGTGTCTTCTAGGATTGGGTGGATAAAAAGCACATTATACACTTGCTGTTGTGCCTTATACCTTGTGTTTAAAGTCGCTTATTAGATGACTTTTACAGGTGTGCTGGATGTTGTAATTGGAGTATTTTCAGAATTGCATCAGGACTGATAATCAGATGAAGTTTTTGTCTTTTTCCTCTATGGCAGTGTCCCCCCCCCCCCCCCCCCCCCCAATATGTACCTAACAAACGTGGACCCCCCCATAGGACCCAAGACAGAAGAAAAAGTGACACACTGCCATCAAAAATCCCCATAGAATTTTAATAGTTTTACTTATAAACCCCTAAAAAGGCCTATGCATGCTTTTCTTATAAAAAGACTTTTGTATTAACTACTTAATAACTGCTTTATCATGGTTCGGGGGTGGGGGGGTTGCTGTACCCTGTCTAACTGGGAACCAATGCTCTATGGCACGTGTACGCTCTCTTTTCCTCCCCCTCCCTCCCATCCTCCCTGAGGTAATAGGAGAAATAATAACACAAAAACATTATCATAGAATCTAGGAAAGTGAAGGGATGTTCTGTGCTTTAAAACAGATCATGATGGGCTTGAAATGTATTTATATCCATCCATTTTCTATAGCACTTATCCCATTCGGGGTCACAGGGGGCTGGAGCATATCCCAGCTGTCACTGGGTGAGAGGTGGGGTACACCCTGGACTGGTCACCAGTCAGTCGCAGGGCTGACATGTAGAGACAGACAACCAGGCATGCTCACATTCACACCTACGGCTAATTTAGAGTCACCAGTTGACCTAATGAGCATGTTTTTGGTGGTGGGAGGAAGCCGGAGTACTCAGAGAGAACCCACACATGCACGGGGAGAACATGCAAAATCCACACAGAAAGGCCCTGACCGGGAAGCGAACCAGGAACCTCCTTGCTGTGAGGCAACCGCAAGAAGTTTCCTGCCGTGCAGCCCATGCATTTATATTTGAAATTTATTTTGATTATAGGATAGGATTATATTTTGATTGTGTTATTCATTTTTATTAGTGTGGCACAACAAGTTTCCCTCCCAAATCTTCCAGCATCTCCCAGTCCTTAGCACCGTTTAGCTGGCCTGACTGGGGCCTGGTGCATCGCCAATTTAACTATAATTTAAATTTTTTCAACTCAACATCTCTTAACATGAAGGGCTCCTTTAAATACTTTGTGCGTGTCAGTGTAAAAGATTATGACAAAGTGCAACCGTGTTTATTTAAAGGAGTAAAAGAAGAGATTTTCTAGAGCTCTAAAAGTTTGTATTAGATTTTGGAACTGTTCAACAAATGATTAAAAGCTATTACTTATATTTGTAAAAAAAAAAAAAAAAAGAACGATATTTTGCTATTTTATTGTCAGATAACAAAAAAAGAAACCTTTTCAAATAGCCTTCAGTGTCATTTTGTTGAAATAATTGTGAAATCAGTTCTGAATTGAATGTATCCCTAGTTTATAATGATTTCTAGAAACAGTAAACGGGCAGAGTAAAGAATCGTCTGTCTTTGGCATGTCATGTTCTTCTAAAAAATAATATCTAACATGGATTTGACTTTACATCTAGCAGACTCACCTGGTTGCTTCACAGGGCATTGATAACTTCTGTGTATGTTTAGGGAGAAACGGCCTACATTCGCGTGAAGATGGACGGTCCCAGCTACGGTCGCTCCAGCTCTCGTAGCCGCAGCCGAAGCAGAAGCAAGAGCGCATCAAGAAGCTACTCCCCCCGACGCGGCAGAGGGTCTCCACGTTACTCCCCCCGGCGTTCCCGCTCCCGCTCTCGTTCCCGCACCTAAATTCAACTCAACCAAAGCAAAAACGTGCCTCAGAGCTGCAGAGGAAATCGTCACATCACATAACAAATCCTGTGTACTTGTTACGGGTCATCTTGTGTTCCCTCTATTCTCTGGCTTCTGTTGGGTTCCCTGTTCCCTCTGCTTTAGTTACGTTTTTTTTTTTCTTTGGTTTATGCAGAAGATCGTTTTTTGTGTGCATGGCTCTGGCTCTGTTTCACTCTTATTCTTTTCCTCTCCCCCTCTTATCAACATTTCCTCCTGCTAATTGTCTTTCCTCCACACTTTTCCCTTCTTGCTTGTCCTTGTATGTTTCGTGTTTCATTTGTAAAATATTTTTACTTCTCTTATACATACACTTCTGTCCTCTGACCTTCTTGTGTGTCTCTCTGTAGAGTTCAGAGGATCAGGATAGGATACGAACAGAGGAAACAGTACATATTAGGATAAACAGAAGGAGGAGGAGGAGTCAAATATGGCACCAATGGTATGATTGCTGTGCCCTGTCTAACTGTGAAATCTACATTATAAGGCTCTCAAGTTTCTTTTCATAAACTTGACAACTAAGTGTTGTTGTTTGATGTTTTCAGATGTTTCAAGTTTGTATTTCGAGACCCAAAGTTTGTGGTGTTTTTTTTTTCTTTCGTTAATCTTTTAGTACCTAAAGTCAAAGTTATTATTTTTTTATTTTTTGGAGGGGATTGTTTATAAGATAGTGTCTCTTTTTATACTCAAAGTCCCACATAGATACATTTATTGATATTTTATTTACATAATATTCTCTGAAGGTGTGATTCTAACTTGCCTCCTTCTCTTTGGTTCTGCTGGTATTCTGAAGGTTTGGACTGGGCTCTTTGCCTCCCCATACCGGAGCTGGATCAGGATTCAGGATCAGATCAGGATTAGTTTTAGGCTTCAGGATGGATTCATGGAGCAGTAGCACGGCAACATTTTACTGGGAGAGGATCCCGACCCCAGGCTCTGTCCACATAACGCCCCCTCAAACCAGAAATGTTATTGTGAAATTTAAATTCACACTAAATTGGCAAATTAAAAAAAAAATTAACCGAATTTTTTTTTCTTTATTTTGTGATATACCAGTGACAGAATATTTGATGGCATAGCGACAAGCAATTACTTTTAGGGATTTTATTCTTACTTTTTTCCCATTATTATAAAGCGGCAAAGCTTGGCTCAAAACCAAGAGGAGGGCTGGGATGTGCAGAATGGATCTACACGCTTAAGGAGAGTGGAAAATAGTGGGAAGGAGGGAGGGCATGGGAGGACCAGGAGACAACAAAGGAATGTGACTTAAATTTGGTTTGTATTTTTTTTTTTTCTTCTTAAGTCTTCTGAGGATGATTTCTTATTTTCTTTAGTATAATTTCCAGCATCTAAAAGCTTTATTCTCTTTTAATAAAAACTTTCAATAACAGAATTTGTGTTGTTGGTTTTCTTTGTGCAACAAATGATTGTGACCATGAACAAGTGCATCGGCTGAATACCAGCAAATTGGATCCTTTGAAGATTTCTTCTACTAAAGAAGTTTATTGCTATAGCAGGAATGTGCAAGATTTTAGAAAAAGAAAAGTTATTTTCAGTATTAATGTTTTGAACCAGCTACAGTGCTTTATTTCATACAAAACAAATGGGATGATCAGCATCATGGTTATTCTCATGAAAAAAAACTAACAAAATAAATGAAACTAAAATCTAAGTATTTTAGCCCTGTAAAGCCCGATACCTCTAAAAATAGCCAGAAAATTCTGTTTTTGGAACTGAGCTGTTCAAGCAAGAAAAATGGCCATAAAAGTTCTCTTTTTGTTTGTTTCACATTTGATAAATGAGGCATTTTTGACAACTGATAATCCACTGGAGTGCATTTTGTTTGATCATTTATCAGACTGATTCATATTCAAAAAGATATAATATGAAATAAAGTGATGAATAAAAGTACTCTTTCTGAGTAGATTTTCAAGATGTAGGTTGTTTATTTTTCTGGCCTTTTTGGGTCTCAGCTCTGACTTGTATCCGATATATCTGAAAATCTAAAACTAATAAAAAAATAAACTAAAACCAAGTACTCTTGCAAAATAAGAACTGAAATGAAAATGAAAAATCCCAAACTATTACAACCTTGGATCAGCAGACATAAGAAATAAACAAATGTTAAACAACCATCTTTACATCTGAAATGTAAACAGAATTGTCAACAATTGACTGTTTTTAAAATTTGAGTTAAGTAAAAAAAAAAAAAAAAAAAGCTGAAGGTATTTAGGAGAGCATTTAAATTATCTCCTGTTTTCATCTGCTTGAGTTAAAAAAAAACTTTGCAGTTTATTAAAAAAAACGGTGAATTCTCTGAAGGCCATTAACTGTGTCATCAGGCCTCGTAAAAGAAAGCAGAATCCGATCGAAGACTTTGTTATGCTAAAACATGGAAATAAACTAATGCTGTCAGGATTAATGCATTAATTGTGATTGATTTAGATTGTGATTAATACCAAATTTTTGTTTGAACACATTAATCGCATACTTTGCTGACCCTTTCAGCACACTTGAGTTTAACCGCTGCAACATCTCCCTGCAGCCACAATGATGTCATGAACTTTAATTTTTTTTTTTATTTCCCTGGAGGGTCCCAACCCCCACTTTGGGCACCATTAAGCTATTCCACAATTAAGGGGGAGGATAGAAGTTGCTCAAAAATATTCCTTAACCTCCAAGACCCTACATATGGCCTAACATGAGGACAGTAATTTCATGGACATTTTTAGGAATTTGCCAGAAAATTTGTATTTCCTTGGAAATTTTGTAGATATGTTTGCATCTTTTTGAGAGTTTCATTGGAAGTTAGGAGGTGAATTGGCTTTAAAATATTTTGGCATTTCGATAGAAATTTGGGAAAATTTGTTCTTTTAGGAGGTTTTATTTTCATGAGTACCTTGATGCAGACAAGATGGCCAACATACATCCAATCCATACCGGAAGTCCCAGCCGGAAGTCCATACGTCTAAGGTCAGGGTTAGGCATTAAAACCCGAGTGGTTAGGTTCAGGGTAAGGCAGTGGGGAAGGTGATATATTTGAGATCCAGCACCAAGGGTTAGGCTTAGGCGCGAAAAAGTCTGACAAACACTGGCAGCTGAGTCCAACACGAGGAAGAAACTTCCGCTTGGGATTTCCGCCATGGATTGGATGTATAGCGACGCCCATGTCGGCCATCTTGACTGCAGTTGGGTCCCTCTCTTTTTTTTTTTTTTTTTTTTTTGAAGGGAGTCTTTTGAAATTTTCAAGAAGTTTCATGCAAATTCAGGGACTTTGGATGTTTGGGAGAATTTCCTGTCATTAACATTGAGTTTTAGGGGAATATTTGAAGAAATTTTAGGGTACTTTTCATGGGACACTTATAAAATATGTTTAAGATTTTTCACCCCCAAAAAATAAGAAAACGTAGGTAATTTCTTTGAAATTTAAGGGAATTTGTGTATTTTAGAAAGGAAAATATCCAAGAAATTCAGAACTTTAGATTAGATTTTTTATGCTTGGCCTTAAACAAGTCCTTATGGCCTATTATAGTAACCCCACTCTTTCCCTCTCAATAACTGACATTTCTGACTAACAGAAGACCCCCAACAACACTCGGCCTAAACATCTCCTCTAACGGAAAACGGATCCAGTGTTGTATTTTCTGCAGAAACAGGATCTTCGGGAGATTTGGGGACATTATTTTTGTTAAAAAAAATTCTTGTTCAAAGACAAAAGGGAGCTTTTGAGCTTTTCAGGTCCTACTAATCCTAATTACGTGACGGAAAAAAACTGAAAACGTATTCCAAACAAATGCTTAGGTCTCAGGAGGTTAAGATGCCCTTACATACATGTTTTTATTGTTGAATTATGATACGTTTTTGTCATTATTGTCTGTTGTATATAAGCTTGTTTATTTTTTTTAGCCTGTTCATTCTGGGCATATCCGTTGCAAGATGCTTTAGAACTGCAAATCAATCCAATCGATTAATCCAATCACTTGGATCGATCACTTCTCCCTGGAGTTAGGGAGGGGGCCGGAAACGGTGCATTCTGGGTGGAAATAAGATGCAGGCAGCTGTCCGCAAGTGAAAAGCGCCATCATCAGGGTGGATGCTCCGGTCCAGCCAATCAGAGAGCAGCGGTGAACAGGAGGGCGGGTCAAAGAAGCACGCTTTCCTTTTTTAACTGAACGAAAATTGTACTGTTGCCCGTTACGCACGTTTCGGTCTATTCAAACAGAACGGTTGAAAGGTAAGAGCTGCATGCTTTCATGTTCAGTGTATGACTTCAGTTTGGCGTTAATACAACCTCTTCATTGTCTGCAGGGAGAGAGGGATATTGAAGGTCTCTGCTGCCTGCATGCTAATCACGTCTGTGCCTCTTGCAAATGACCCGAGGAGCAGTCTAAATGCTCCTTTCACTTTCTGTTGTTTAGTTTTGAACACCAGAAACTATTTGAATCAGTGGCTTGTTAGTGATCGAGTGCATAGTTTCATTATTAACCGAAAGTGACGCTGCTGTCAGCAACACGGTTAAAGTGCATCCTTGTCCTAAATGTCGTGTCGGCACTCTCCTTTCACTGATAACTCTTATACTTGCAAATATGACTCCTCTTAACTGAGCTATTCATACAAACACAGTAGGCGTATTCAGAGTGGTTTTATTGACTTGCATCTAGGTGTCCCTCAAAGTTTCTCAAGGCCATTTTCCAGTTAGTTGGTTTGAAGAATCTGCCGAACAACTATTTGGCTCTCATTTGAGAATCATGCAAATCATGTGTTCCAAAAAGCAAATGAGCAGACTCAAATAACAGTCAAGTGTCTTTGTTTTATAACCAAATGGTGCTTTTTTTCTTCATCCTGGAAATAGAATGTGGGATTCTGTTACAGGAGACTGGAAGAACTGGTAAAGATCCAGTGGAAACTATCTCTGAATCTCTCTGTCCATTTCAGTCAAAAAGCCAACATGTCTGACAAGAAGGCGGTGATAAAGAATGCTGACATGCCTGATGAAATGCAGCAGGATGCAGTGGACTGTGCAATGCAGGCCATGGAGAAATACAACATTGAGAAGGATATTGCTGCCTATGTCAAAAAGGTATGTCATATCAGTTTGAAGAATTGAAATACTTGTGATTTACCTTTATATCTCCTTTTTAATCCTTTTTTTTTTTTTTTAACTTTTGTAGGAGTTTGACAAGAAGTATAACCCCACATGGCATTGCATTGTTGGGAGGAATTTTGGCAGCTATGTGACACACGAGACAAAGCATTTCATCTACTTCTACCTGGGTCAAGTAGCCATTCTACTCTTCAAGTCAGGCTGAAACCAAAACCATGCTGTGCCTAAACTACTTTTAATTCAGCCCTTAACGCGTAATACCATGCTGTATATTAGCTGCCACCTTTCTGCAGACATGGCCCCACCTCTTGTTTTCCTGCCTGCTTCAGCCGGATTTTGTAAATCTGCATCACGACCACAGATGGTAGATGGCTCATTAGTCATGCCTGGACCGATGACATGCCATTCATAGAAAACGTGAATGTTAACTTCTCCCCATGCCAGCTCTTGGTCAGCATTTTGCACTTGTAACCAACTCCTTATGATTAATAATTTCTGAATATTCTTTTTGGTGCACTTTGTTGCACAGACTGTGTACATTTTTTCATATAAATATGTTGTATAATAACTTATTTTTCATGTAATTAAAAAAGCAACAGAGTTTTTGTTAAATGTCTTTTTAATTTTCATTGTTGACTAAGGTGAATTTAAAAAATGCCAAGGCTGTTGCTTACACTTAATAAAGAACATGACTTGCTGAGAGATGCCAGGTTTTTGTACGTGTTTGAACATTCCTGTTTCCACTTTAGATGTGAATAACTGAACCGTTACTGTTGCACATCTCTGGAATGTAAGCTGGTATGGGGTTTGGTATTTTGATATTTCATTATGTTGAGCACAGAAGACATTTGACACAGTAAAGTGGTTTAAAATATGTTAACGTGTTCTTGAAGTTTGCTTTACTTGCACTCACCTCTAGTCTGATTATGCTGTTATTTTTATCCTTGTCTGACCAGTGTCTTTAAGTTGTTGGTTTAAAACTGAGATCTGTAAAGTTCTTGCATACTCAAGAGGAAAACCTTGAAGATGCAGTGGACAAGACATTGTAAAGAACAGGCAAACATGGGTGCCTCAGTCAGTAACTCTTAGGCAAATGGGTAAAGAAGATACTGCAATGCCTCAGAAAAGCTTTATGTATGCAACGAGCTTGGTTCAAGTTTGAAAATTTCTGTAGTCTGCTATTATGTGAATGAGAATGTACTGCAGAGGGAAGTACAAGGTTATATGTATTTCTTTACATCCTTTAACATTTTTATAGCTGATACAGGTTCCAAAAGAACAACCAATTTCTGTTCATAATATGCAGAATATGTTGCGATAATGATAATGTTTCGATCTAGTGCCATTAAAAGAACTTCTTGTATGACTACTGTCCAGCAAATGACTATCAGAGGCTATTATCATGAGTAGTCCATTTGAGCCTCCATCCCTTCATTGACTGTGGGAAAATTCTTAAATATCTATTGTATTTTCTTATATTCAGGTATTGTGTCATTACATTCTATAAACAGCAGGGGTGGAAAGTAGTTACATTTACTCAAATTACTGTAATTGGATAGGTTTTTGGGGGTACGCGTAATCTTGAGTGCATTTTGAGTTCAGTGTTTGTACTTACATAAGTTTTAACCAAAGTAACTGAACTTGTTTACTATACTCTTCTCCCACCTCTTTTGACTACACAGTAGCACATAGATAATGAGTCCACATCCCACCCCAAAACAGCAAAAACTGGAGCATTGTTATCTCAAGGTTAAACATTTCAGTTGATTTTAACTCCATTCTGCTTGGAATGGTATTCAGCGTTGGGAGTTCTGAAACAGTGTTGATCCACCAATGATAGTTCAACTCTGCAGAGTCAACTGATCTAAGCTCCTCTCACTTTCGAATCTGGGGGATGTGTTGACACAGTGTATGTGTTTCGATACTTCCTGTTGTACAGTAATCTCTGTTGTCTCTGGTGGATTGTTTTTGATGTGAAACATATTTGCACCATGAGTGAAGTTATCAACTGAGTTAGAGTTCCTGTCCATCTGTGAATTAAGGTGTTCCCAAAGGACATACAGAGCATCAGTATTCATTGCTTTGCTATGAGGTTGACTTCTTTGTTCTAGCGTTGAGGAGAGACAAGAGTCTCAAGAGTTTCTGCAGCTCTGTCATATTGCAAAATATTTAACATTTCAAAGGGTAGTTTAACCTTAAATATAACTCTATATAAGCTAAAATGACACTGTCACTGTTATAAAGGTGTGACTTTAGCCGAACAACTTGGTTGAGGAACTATTCTTTTGTTATTCTTGCCAATTAGGAAAGGTCATATTTCACTGAAAACTCCTCAGTGGGTACTGAGTTGCTACTTAAATCGTAGTAAATTATAACCAGAGTTAACTGTACTTTTACTTGAGCACCATAGTCGTGTATTTTTACACCTCTGATAAATAGTTTGTATTTCAGTGCGGTATTGAAACTGGAGTTATCATTTCTGTCTCACACTGTGGGAGGCAGCAATGAGCCCGACATAAGGAAGTCAGCCTTGAAATGTAAAGCGAGAGCCACAAAGCAATGAAATCACTTCCGAGTCAAGAAGAATGGCGGCTGAAGCCGGGTCTGTAGCATCCGTAGCATCAGCCCCGATGAGTCGCAGTGATGTCCCTGTTTTTCCTTCGGTGGCCCTGTCGGCGGAGGCCGCCCCGTTCGTTCCGCTCGGGACGGACGGTTGGCAGCTCGGCTCATCGTCGGACGCCGAGAAACAGTTCTCCCGCTGCTCCGCAAAGCTCCGAGCACTGCGGGGAGACTCGGGCCAGCTGAGAGAAGATCTCAACTTGCTGTTTGACCAGCTTCTGTCCGAAAACTACAACAAAACCTTCGACCCGAGTATTAACATCCGACCAGAGGTAACGGTTTCTGGAAGCCACTGTTTCGCTTTAATGAATGACTCTGTAAACTAAGGACTTTCACTCGGATGTGCCTGATTTATTTTTCAAAGTTTCTAAAGCCGTTAAAGTCTATAGAGCCCTTACGACTGCCTTTATTCTATTACCATCAAAGATATATCTCATAGGATAAGTTTAACACACTAACATACTAAACGAGGCATTTCCTGAGACTTTTCCATTTCACCAGCTGTTGTAACCATGACAACCTCAGCCGTTTTTGATGTCACCATTCCACGCGGACACTCGTCAGCCCTTCAGCACCAGCAGTCGTGACGCAGTTATCTCACACACCTAACACTAAGCTTGAAAACAGTTATGAGATTTTAAGAAACATCAAATACTCAGACACTTTAAAGTAGTGACAAAACTGTCGAAAATTCACCAAAGTAGACTGCATCCGGTGTAAACGACGTTCAAAGCCATTTTGTCTTTGGTAGGATTGGCACACCCACCTTGCCCTACTTTGGCTTTCTCAGTTGTGTCTTCTGAGGCTTATTTAAATGTTTGATATCAAAAAGTTTTTTGTAGATTATTTACTGCTGTTAAAGAGGGTTCTGATTCTTTCCATTTCAGGATGTTTGCAGCCTGCTGAAACACGCCAGCGGTCTGGTGCCACTGAATCAAGAACATTTAGTCATCAAATTCTGCCAGCTGGTGCATCATCTACTTAACCAGCTAAAGGTAATACATTTACCCTAATTAGGACAGAGCTTTTGTCACTGACATGTGCTGATTTTGTCTGAATATGTCAAACAGGGTTGGTGCAAGATATTGCTGTGACAGTGTAAAGGCCTGCCCACAGGACTGACAGGGCCCCTGAAAAACCCAGTGGATGGGCCCTCCCCAGTTTAGATTTATTCGTGACATCAATGCATGTGTGTTGGATCAGTAGCATTGGTAATTGCGTCCTAGGTAACAGTTACCTCATTTTGGGGCTGAAAAGTGTATCAAGCTGTTATTTGGTTGTAATATTCAAATTACTTATTCATGCCACTTTTTAAACCCCGTATTATCACTGATTCCTCCCATTTTTTGCCACATTTGACCAATTACTGTCATTTGTTGCCTATTTTTGCCACCTTTTTCCTTTTTTCAGTTTTTATTTTCAATATGCAAAACAATTAAGGGACAAGACAAATATTATCCAATCATGACGTTACAAAGTATACAGCAGTATAGAAACCATCCATCCATTTTCTATACTGCTTATCCCGTTGGGGGTCGCCAGTCAATCACAGGGCTGACATATAGAGACAAACAACCAGGCACATTCTCTCACACCTACGGCCAATTTAGAGTCACGAATTAACCTAATGAGCTTGTTTTTGGTGTAGGGGGGAAGCTGGAGTAGACACGCATGCACGGGGAAAACATGCCCTGACCAGGAAGCGATCCAGGAACCTTCTTGCTGTGAGGCAACAGCGCTAACCCATGCGCCACCGTGGAACCCCAAATAAAGAAACTAATAAAATGAAAAGAAAAGGAACATATATAATAACAAGACAACTGCTCCTTTTAAAAGTAACGATAAACTCTGTGTTAAGACTGAGATGATAATTGGCCTAAAGGCTTCTTAATAGTTTTAGAGCATTATGAAAGAACAAACAGTCTGTCTTTGTGTAGGGCAGTGATCATTTATATATTACCTTAGGAGTAAAACTAATCTTGCTTATATTCCCAGTATCACCTCTTTACAATATTTTCAGAATTTTAGCATCGCCCAGCAGCTGGGAGAGAGGTGCCAAAATTTCAAAATATAAGTTAGTTTCTCCATAGCATAACATAATTTCTCTCAGCCATTGAGTCACCTGCAGTCTCTGAATATTCTTCCATGTAGGAGCTATCAAAATGTTTTGCTTGAAGCAAACCCATATTTATGAGGATTTTTTATTTCTTAGTATGACCAGGGTGGCCATATTTTAGCAACTTTTTTATACCCTTTTTGCTAATTTAGCTGTCATTTTGGTTTCTTTTAACCCATTTTTTCCACTTTCTAGCTGCTTTTCACCATTTTTCTGCACATTGTTAACCTTTTTTGCCTTTCTTTGTCCATTTTGCCACTCTTATGCCATTTGTGTTTCTTTGATCTGTAACCACCTTTTTCCACTTTTTTTCTGCCAGGTTTTGCCACATTTATCAATTTTTTCCTTTGCAAATTTTCAATGTTTTTTTTCCTATTTTCACAATTATTCAATTAGGTTTCCCTAACTTTATTTCAGTTACTTCTACTTTTTTCTCTTGCATCCTGCAACTGTGTCCTTATCTTTCAGTTAATGTAAATTTTAAAGAGACTTGTTACCACAGCTCTGTGTTTTTTTGACTGTATTGAAAAGATGAAAAGCAAACATTCATATTTGTTGCAATTCCCCTTTTTCCTTGAGCAAATTTTTCTAAGATAAAGCATTATGGTACATTTGTACTTTCTACCTAATAACATGATGCATGGGTTGTACTGGGTAGGCCCATTCTGCTGACTGTATCATCAGTATACTGGCTATACATTTAAAGAAATTTGTATATCTGCTGATTTCAGCAAACTTTTAAGCTGTTATTATCTGATACAGATATTATGTCAATAATATTGTACATCCCCAACAATTTATGATATTAATGCATAACTACTGTGTCATGATATTACAGATACTGTATTTAATTTCATTTTATGGTATTGTATCGTGTTCTGAGTTATCCTGCAATTTCTGACCCAAATGTTGATTACATTAATTGTATTTTACTTTCCCAATCATGCTGTCAGTATTTTTGCTAAGTTAATTTTCTGGTTTCACCGTTTCTTTAGGTAATAATGGATGAATACACATTGGATATTCTGGTAAAATATACTACCAGTGCATTAAAAGTGTGCAGTACGTGGACACACTCAGATGTCCTCTTAGCCCTCTCCACAATAGTGTATGGAAATGGACCTCAGTGTCACCAGGTAGGCATATGTACAAGCTGCTTGAAATTGTATTTTTGTTTATGATTGTTCTATTTTATTTAATTTTTTAACTTTTTCATAGCACCTCAGCAATTTGTTACGTGAAGATGGAGTCCTGCTGCAGTATAGTTCCCCATCTCAGCCAAATATGGAACTACGCCGTGTTGCTCTTACCTGTATGGCCAACATTTGTCTAAGGTGGGCTGAAGAGAATGTTCACCTGAAACTTTAGCATTATTTAAATTCCTAAGCTCTGTAATGGCATTCTGTTATTCAGCTGACAGCTTGCAACTTTAAAAAAAAAAAAAATGTCAGATCTTGAGAAAATAAGGATTTTATTGCCCAGCATTTTAAAAGGAGGCTTACCCAAGCCAGACAAACAGAAATAACACGATCACGCTTTTAAATGTTTCTTTGGACTGACATTTCATCGTCTTTCCTATAGGATCCCTGGTCAGCCACCTTTGGATGATCAGTTCAGAAATGTATCTTTTAGTGTCTTCGTGAAAACGCTGCAGTCACCCAAACCTTCAGACACCGATGAACTTTTCTACTGCATGGTACGGATAAGTGGTACAATGTAATATAAGATATTCAGTTGGGAAGGAAATGTATGCCATTATAGCTTACTCTTCCTGTGTTCTCTGAGCAGGTGATCCAAGCAGCACTAAAGGGACTTCAGTGTTGCCTTTCAGGTGGAAAGTGGAAATTTGGTGGAGGAGAAGAGCTCGGATCTGTTCTAGCTTTGCTAAAGGTGCCAGGCAGTAACACTTATGAAGATTGTTGTTAATTATTATTTTTTGTACATTTGCATGCAGAAAAAGCACAGATGCATTTTAAATGTCGTCATGTCTTCTGCAGAGGCTAATGTTCCAGGGAGCTCCAGGTGTCAGTGTCGAGTGGCCCGCTGTGCTTTACCCAGCAACTCTTCCTCAGTACGAGGGCCTTCCTGCACCCAAACCTTCTGAACCTAAAAAACCTACTGAAACACCAAAGGACACCACTGTGCCAGGCAAAACCTCAGGGGTAAGGCAGTCCTGTGAGGATGTATTATTTTACATTTCTCTTAGCTGCTGTTCATATTAACGGAAAGGTGCTTCTTTATGTGTCTGCATTGTCTTTTCATTTACTCTCCTTTAAACCATCTTGATGGATTTTGTCCTTGTTTTTAATCTGCATCATGTCTTCATATCTCTTTCTTTGCCCAGGTTTATCGCAAAAAATGCCTTTTAATGTTGAAAGTCCTTTAATAAAATTGGAGTTTTCCCTTGCTTTTATTTGTATGTTTTGAACTTTTAACAAATACAGTTTCTGCTGTAATATCTCTTGTCAGAATAAAAAGAGAAAATCCAGAGGAAAAGGAAAGAAGACGAGCACAGAGGAGAGCCGAGGGGAGGATGGAGAAGAGGATGATAAAGTGTCTGCTCCTCAAAAAGGTGGAGGAAGAGAGGGAGGCAGAGTCGATGCAGAATCCTTATCAAAACCCTCTGCCCTGTCTCTGTACCCATCCTGGAAGAAAAACAGTTCTGAATCTGAGTTTTCTGACCCAGAGGGCAGTGCACAGAGCAAACTAAGGTACACCAAGACTCTTTCTTAGTACTTCTTTGTTATAACGCTCTCTTACATATCAAAATTAACATTTGTTACACTTTTTCAAGATTGATTGTTATGTAAATCTCTCCTTTCTCTCAGACTTTACCATGCTCGTGTGCGTCAGGGAGCTCTGCATTGTCTGTTAGCGGTGGTAAAAAGCATTGAAAAGAGGACACTGTATGGTTTCTGGTCCTCCTTCCTCCCAGACTCTCCCATTGGGGGGCCGCCGCCTCTCACTCTGCTCACAATCATTCTGAAGGACCCCTCACCAAAAGTACGGCATTCCCCACATAATCAGGTTTCATGTTTCCCAGTTTTGTATGGCTGTAGCATCTCTTCTCTCCTTCCAGGTGCGGGCATGTGCACTCCAGGTGTTGTCGGCCATGTTGGACGGCTCCAGACAGTTCCTGGCTGTGGCTGAAGATACAGCGTCTCCTCGTACATCCTACACACCTTTCTCCTTCTCACTGGCCACTGCTGTCAGAGAGCTGCATCGAGCTCTCAGTTTGGCGCTGCTGGCTGAAACTTCCCCTCAGACGCTCACACAGGTCATAAAGGTAAAAGAGTCAGTCTCTTCAGTGATACTGTTACTGCCCCTGTGCTGCTACAGCAGCTTGTCAAAGGTGCTGTAAAGAGATGTGTTTACTAAAAATGAAACCAATTTTTTGTTTCTTTGATGAATTTTGTATAACAAAGGAGAAAAGCTGTTTAAAAGTGTCCCTCTGGTTTGCACTACGTGCTACTCTCAATGCATTCTGGAATGACTCAAAGCGCAAACCAGGAAGGTCCCCTTAAACAACCTTTCCTCCTGTTTTTATAAAATGTATTCGCAAAATGACTGATCGTATGTGCAGGGATCCTTACAGACGAGGGTCCCCACATGTCCTCTACGTAATAACAGAGCAAAGAGATGGCTTCAAAGGGGCATAATGTACTTTGAGGTCCTAACCCCTTATCTGCACCTCTCCTGTTTGTTAGTGTCTTGCCTACCTAGTTGCAAATGCTCCATACCACCGTCTCAGACCTGGTCTACTCAGCCCGCTGTGGAAACAGATGCGTCCTTATGTGCGCCATAGAGGTCTGTATCTCCTCCCCGGCCCAATTATCTCCATTCTGATATAATATGCTCTCTTTTGAGTAGATATTCTCTGTGTCTAGATGCCAACGTTCGTGTGTCAGTCCTCACGCTCTACGGGGCTCTGGTGACAACTCAGGCCCCTCTCCCTGAGGTGCAGCTTCTGCTTCGACAGCCAGAGGGCAGCAGCAGCAGCACTGGCTTAATCACGCCACAGGACTCGGCTCTCAGCTGGAGGCAAAGAGATGGAGTGTCCTCCCCGTCACGCACACCAGCCGCACTCTCCCAGCGGGGTTCGTGCACACACTCACCCCGGGTTCCACACACGCCAGGGGAAGAGGACAGTGCTCCCCCATGGCTGTTACAACTGTGTGTGTCGCTGGTGACTCAGCCCAGGGAGGACCAATCAGACAGCGAGGGAGCAGGATCAGGAGGAGGCGTTTGTTTAGAGCCCTCTCCTGTCCGTTTAGAGGCTCTACAGGTGAAAGATATTCACTAAAGTTACTTAAGATTGGCCCAGTCATTTCTAAAGTCTGATAGTGTGTCCTCTGTGCTTCAGGTCATGTCCCATCTGGTGAGGGGTTACTTCTCTTTGGTGCAGACGTGTCTCTGTGAGATTGGGCAGGTGAGCGCTCGCTGCCTCAGGGAGTCAGACCCCTCCGTACAGCTGCATGGAACAAAGGTAACACCTTCAAATCTCTCTTAAAACGGCTTTGACGCTTCTCTGCACTCCTGTTCAAGCTTCATAACTGTGTGTTCATAAAACGAGATACATAAAAGATGAAATTAGACACAGTTACAGCCTACTGATCCTTCCTATAATATCTGTCTTTTATTTAGCTACTGGAGGAGTTAGGTACAGGAATAATCCAGCAGTACAGGGCAGAAAACAACGTGCCAGAGAGCTCAAGAGTCCCCATGAGTCAAGTAAGTGTTTTTCTGATGAATCAGGACCTTAAAAAGCAGATTTTTAAAAAATGTTATAGAAAGGTAATTTAAAAAAAAAAAAACAACAACTATTTTTTCAACAGTGATTTCCTACCCCAAAACAGTTGTTTTATGTCAACATTCCAACAATGTGATAAGACAGTTAAAGGTTTGTGGTCTCGTACCTACAAGAAACACATTTGGGCCTGACAGATCACCGTAGGATTCAACGAGATGGGTTTTCAAAAATTTTTCATTCCAAACTACAATCCAAGCATAGGGGTGTGGCAATCCTGATACAAAGGCATGTGCAATTTGTTGAATCCAAAGTTATTGCAGACAAAAATGGCCGTTACATTATTGTCCAAGGCTTACTATATAACGTACCCATTGTATTGGCATGTGTCTATGCCCCCAATTGGGATGAACCAAAATTCCCACCATCTTATTCTCAGGGCAGACCTTAACTGTGTTCTCCATCATACTTTGGATTGCTCTGTTCCATCCATCTGTTTTAAGGGTTTTTAAATCACCAGGCAAGGCAATTCTCCTTTTTCTCTGTGGCTCGGATAACAATCTTATTCAAGGATAGACTTCTTTCTTCTAGACAAAAAGCTGCTATTGTGTCTCAAATCCTGTGATTATGAGAACATCGTTGTGTCAGATCATAGCCCAGTAGTAATGCAGCTCTGCTTTCCAGACCATGTACTTTCACAGAGAACTTGGCGATTAGACACGCTTCCTGACAGATGAGGACTTTACTAGCTATATTTCCATGCATATTGATATCTTTCTTGAAACCAACTGCTTTGCGGAAACTAGTATGGGCATGTTTGGGAAGCTATGAAAGCATATTTGCGCGGCCAAATTACATCTTACACAATCAGTACATACAGGAAAAGGATACAGCGCATGACAGAGCTTGATCAGCGACATTGATAAGAGACACTCATCCCAACCGTCTGCAGATCTGTATAAAGAACGCATCACCTTGCAGTCAGAATATGACTCTCTGGCATCTGCCCATGTTGAGAACATGTATCTTAGGTCTAGGCAGACCCATTATGATTATGGAGAACGTGCCAGCAAATTACTCCCCCACCAATTAAGACAATCTGCTGCACACAGTTTAATAACAGAAATTACAACAATAACTGGGGAAACTATTTCAGACCACAGGGGCATCAACAATCAATTTAAAGATTTCTATTAGACTCTTTACTCCTCAGAAGCTGCCAATAACTCCACTGTCACAGACTTTTTAAAAAATGTTAAGCTTCCAATGCTTAGCCCTGATGATGCTTCAACCCTGGAGGGGAACATATCTGCCCAGGAACTTGAGGGTGCAATTAAGGCAATGGAGAACAGTAAAGCCCCTGGGCCAGAAAGCCTCCCGATTGAATTTTATTTAAAAATTTGCCCATAAAATCATACCTGTGTTACGTGAGGTATATGCAGAGGCATTCAATCAGGGGTTGTGCCCCCCCCATCCCAATAATATCAGTCCTCTTGAAAAAGGGCAAAGACCCAATAAAACGTGACTCATACAGGCTGGTGAGTCTGCTTTGTTGCAATACCAAAATACATTCTAAAGCTCTAGCCCTGCATCTGGAGATGGTTTTACAAAAGATTATTCATCCAGACCAGGCGGGGTTTATGAAGGACAGACAATCCTGTGGTAACCTCCAAGGTTATTATAGTTAACTAAAACTAAAATTCATAAACCATTTTAGTTAATTGAAACTTAATCAAAACTAAGTTTTACTTAAAAAACGAAAACTAACTAAAACTGTAGAGTACGCTTACAAAACTAACTAAAACAAATAAGACTTCATACAGTGGAAGTTTTATGTCTGGAGTTGTATTCAAACATCATCTTTCAACAAATACAATGAAAAGTGAAGAGTACCCTGTTTGAATATGTTTTTTAACATGTATGACGTTCCCTCAGCCCTGACATGTTGCCCAAAAAACTAAAACTAATAAAAACGAAACTGAAATGAAGCATTTTTGCAAAACAAAAACTAAGCTAAACTAACAAACCAGCAGTAAAAATGAATTAAAACTAAAGTGAAATTGAAAAAGAATGTGAAAACAAAATAAAAAGAAAAACTATTGAAAAATCCAAAACTATTATAACCTTGGTAACCTCAGGCGATTGTATAATATAGGCTATTCCAATCCTGGTCCTACTGCAGAGGCTCTCATCCTGCTAGATGCACACAAAGCATTCGAAAGCATTGAATTTGGTTACTTATTTACAGCTCTTGATAGATTTGATTTTGGCGCGGGCTTCATATCCTGGATTAAAATCTCATACTCAGCACCACAAGCAGCAGTTCATACCAACAATATTATAACGAAATATTTACCCTCCTGAGGGTATTACACAGTTGTCCCTAAGCCACCCCTACCAGTCTCCCAGTCCCTGCTGTTGAAACACCCCCACAGCATGATGCTGCCACCACCATGCTTCACTGTTAGGATGGTATTGGGCAGGTAATGAGCGGTGTGTTTAGGGGCCGTCCTTATGGAGACAAGTTGAGGAATATCTGGAAAAGTATTTGATCATGTTGGTGTTTCATCCTCAAAGACTGACATTTTGGGAGCTAGAAAACACTCCTTTTTGAATCCAGGTCCCAGAGTGAACAAATCTGTATATGACAACCATTTCCTCTTCGTGTGTACAACCAAGCACATCTTTCCTGAAATGGTTTATATAACCTGCTTCACACGCAAATGTGACCGAATCCAGATAAAGTTCCTGCAAGTTGGCATTTCGGTGGTTGTGAAAAAAGGATACAAAGTCGTTTTCTTCAAAATGATCATTTTTCGTTTTTTTTTACCTGCTTTGGTCACAAATTGTCAGATTGGTGAAGGGCTGCAATGATCGTTGTCTCTCTGGAACATTGTCCTCTCTCCACACAGCATCTCTGGAGCTTTGTCAGAGTGACCATCAGGTTCTTGGTTATCTCTGCTACCAAGGCCCTTCTCCCCCCAGTTGCTCAGTTTGGCTGGGTGACCAGGTCTTGAAAGAGTCCTAGTTGTGCCAAACATCTTCCATTTGAGAATATGGAGGTCACAGTGATCTTGGGATTCTTGAGTGGAGGAGATTTTTTTCTAGCCTTCCTCAGATTTGTGCCTTGCAACAATCCTGTCTCTGAGCTCTGCAGGCAGTTCAATTAATTTAATTTTCCACAGGAGGACTCCAGCCAAAGTGTAGAAACATCTCAGCAAAGATCAAGAGTAACGGAAAGAACCCAGGCTAAATTTTAAGTGTTGTTGTACAAGGTCCGAACACTTCATGTCAATGTGATAACCCAGTTCTTTACTTTCAATAGATTAGCAAAATAAATCTAAATTTCTGTTTTCACTTAATCATTATGGGGTACTGAGTATAGATGAATGAGTGAAAAAATAATAATTTCAATGATAGTAGCATGTAAAACCTTGGGAAATTACCTCGTATTGGGTGCCTAAGACTTCCATTTTTGTTGCAGTGGTATCAAAATATATAGATATTTCATTTTACTATCACTGTTTTGAAGTTTAAATTTCTGTTATCGTGACAGGTAAGTTGTCTCATTTCATATTTATTTTGAAATGCTGTAGGTGGTGCTGTTTTGGTCTGAAGTCTTAAGTGGTCCCCTAAATGCAGCCCTGCAGAACGAACAACACCCCACCCTGCAGACGAGTGCCTGCGAGACGCTCTCTTCCATCCTGCCGCAGGCCTTTGCACAGCTGCCTGTGAGTCTTCTCATCCGTACTTTACACAAATATCCACTCAAGCAACATCAAAATGTACTGTTGACATATATTCATCTATATAGGAGAAGACCCAGCTGATGTGCATCACCGTGCTGCTGGGCCTGACCTACAGTGAGAACTATCTGGTGAAGACTGCAGCTGTCAGAGCTTTAGGAGTCTACATACTGTTTCCCTGTCTGAGAGAGGTTTGGATTTGGACTACAAAGCAACATGCTTCTTATCAGCTCACGAGGATCTGTTACACAAGTTATGCTTTTTTTTTCTATTTTCAGGATGTGATGTTTGTGGCGGATACAGCAAACACCATCCTCGCTGCCCTGGAGGATCGATCTCCAAACGTCCGTGCTAAGGCAGCCTGGTCCCTCGGCAACCTCACAGACACTCTTATTGTTAATATGTAAGATAGAAAGTCTTGAATCAAAACCATATTTAATGTAAGGAGTCCAAAACAACTGTATATTTAAACAATGCATCCACAATCGTAATTCTACCATATCACCAACATGAACATAAACTTTGTCCACACTGGCTTCTTCAGCCATCAAAAACTGTTTGCCTTAAGGGTAGAACGCCTGTCCAGACAAAGATTGGTTCATTTTTATAGAAACTAGGGCTCATTACAACAGAGTTATTTTTCAGGACAATTTTTGTTTGAATGTACTGGTTTTAGGTTAATGAAGGGTTTTGCATTAACCTGTAGAACATAGAATTCAAGTAAAACTTTTAATATCCTGCCAATTTTTCAGGGAAAGTGTAGGTGTGGACTTCCAAGAGGAATTATCAGACATGCTGCTGCTTAAGATGCTTCAGGCAGCCACCCGGGCATCAGACGACAAAGACAGGGTGAGAGCACTAACACTTTAACGTTAAAAAAAATTAGATACAAACACATCGTAAATTTTCCACAATTCGTTCTGACACAACATTTCCTAATCCTCTCTGAAAATCTCTGTTTGCCTCCTTCAACCTGCTCCCCCTCTCAGGTAAAGTCAAACGCAGTGCGAGCACTTGGAAATCTGCTTCATTTTCTGCGTCAGAGTCAGCTGACGCGGTCTGCGTTTCAGCGCCCGCTGGAAGACGCAGTTCGTGCTCTGGTGAAAACTGTCCAATCAGAAGCAACCATGAAGGTCAGATGGAATGCCTGCTGTGCTTTAGGAAATGCCTTCAGGAACCCCTCACTACCGCTGGGTAAGAATGTATTACATAGCATTGTGTTGAATGGTCTCTAATGGGTATTCCTTGATTTTTGGAGCCAGCTTTGAGTGGCCTTTATTTTTTTGCATATCTGGATTGTACTCATTTGTTCTAAAATCAGAGATTTTGGCTTGGGCTCTCCATGTTTCCAGTCTTCAGGCTAACCCTCCTGCATGTGTAAGGGTCATAAGACATCTGAGTCACATAGACTTTAGGACAGAGTAAACCTAATGAGCACCTCTTCATATATGCCGCATTCAGAAAGTATTCAGACCCCCTTCACTTTTTCAGTGTTGTTATGTTGCAGCCTGATGCTGCCATCTCTTAAATTCAATTTTCTTTCATTAATCTACAATCAGTACCCCATAATGACAAAGTGAGTCAGATATTTAGAAAAAAAAGGCAAATTAATTAAAAGGAAAAAACTGAAATATCACTTTGAGTAGTGTTCAGATGCTTTGAAAAACACTTAAATGTTCCTCCCATTTCTGTTGGTCTTTGCTGAGATGTTTCTACATCTTGATTGGACATGATTTGGAAAGAAACACACCTCTGTAGGATGACTCATAGCTGATAAGTCATACCGGAGCAAACACCAAGCCATGAGGTCAAAGGAACTGCCCGCAGAGCTCAGAGATAGGATTGTTGTAAGGCACAGATCTGGGAAAGGATACAAAAACATTTCTGTTGGACTGAAGGTTCCCAAGAGCACAATGGCCTCCATAATTTTCAAATGGTAGAAGTTGGCACAACCAGGACTCTTCCAAGACTGCCAAACTGAGCCACCAGAAGGGAAGGGCCTTAGTAAGAGGGGACCTAGAACCTGATGGTCATTCTGACTGAGCTCCAGAGTTCCTTTGTGGAGATGGGACAAAGTTCAAGAAGGACAACCATCACTGGAGCCTTTCACAAATCTGGGCTTTTTTGGCAGAGTGGCTGGAGAAAAGCTTCTCCTCAGTGAAAACATGTGAAATACCACTTGGAGTTTACAAAAACCACCTCTCAGACTGTGAGAAACAACATTCTCTGGTCTGATGAAACCGAGATTGAACTGTTGGGCCTTTAATCTAAATGTTATGTCTGGAGGAAACCAGGCACATTCATCACCTGCCCAACACCATTCAGACAGTGAAGCATGGTGATGGCAGCACAATGCTGTGGGGGTGTTTTTCAGCAGCAGGGACTGGGAGACCGCTCCATTCAGCTTTCCCTCAATCCTGGCCAAAGTACAGAGATAATTCCAAAGAAAACCTGTTGCGCAGGACCTCAGACTGGACTGAAGGTTCACTCTCTAACATGACAGTGACCCTAAGGAAGGCAACCACAACACAGGAATGGCTTAGTGACAACTCTGTGAAAGTCCTAGAGTGGCTCAGCCCAAGCCCTGACATGAACCCTATGAAACATCCTAGGAGAGACCTGAAAATGGCTGTCCAACGGCAGTCCCCAACCAACCTGACTGAGCTGGAGAGGATTAGCAGAAAAGAATGAGGAGAGGGTCAGAACACTTATGTCAACGTGATGTTGATGTGATAGTGAGAGAATAAAATAATTTAAATATTTGTAGCATCAGGCTGCAGTATAAAAACTTAGAAGGGTGAAGGAGATCTGAATACTTTCTAAATGTGCTGTATATGAACTTATTTTACAATTAGATTTTTTTATTGTTGATTTTACCTGACAGAAGTTTAAGTTTTCAGTTTAAGTCTTGCCACCTCTTTCTTTCTTTCAGACTCGGCCTCTTGGTCTCGTGATGCTTTCTCTGCCCTTTGCCATGTCGTCACTTCCTGTAAGAACTTTAAAGTGCGCATCAAATCTGCTGCTGCCCTGTCAGTCCCCGCTCGTCGGAGTTGCTACGGGGACACAAAGCGGTTCAGCTGTGTGTGGCATTCCCTGGCTACAGCACTGGAGAACAGCGAGGACACAAACGACTTCTTGGAGTATCGCTACAGCGCCAGTCTGCGGCACACGCTCTCACAAGCTCTGCTGCACCTGCTCAGCCTCAGCCAGCCACAGGATATGCCGACATTAGGGACGTCACTGGCTGGGGATGAGGGGAGGGGCATCAAAGAACATTTGATAAAGTATGTCAGGGCAGAGGAAGGAAGCAGTGGAGGAGGTGGAGGAGTTGGGGAGGAGGAACAAGGAGAGAAGGAAACAGGAGGGGACAGTTTTACTCCTCAGCAGAGAGTTGGAGGTGTGCAGCAGACTCTGATCAGACTGAAAGAGCTGAAGTTTGAAGGAGAGGAGGAGAGAGGTAAAGAGGAGGTAGTTCTTTTCCTCGAGGATTTGCTGAAGACTTTTGAAGAACCTTAAAATGTATAATTTCCTTCTGCTGCAATGAGGGCAAGTCTTTAAAGATACACTCATGTAGTCAGGACTGGGACATCAGACATGCCCATAGTGGACTGTAATAACCTTTTTTCCTCTCTATAAGCTTTGCACACAATAATAATTACCTTTTTCTTATTGAAAATACTAAAATAAATATTTTAGTTAAGGTTAATTTAGATAGTTATATCTCGTTGAAATGGTATGGTATGTTTTTTAATTAAAATTATGTCAAAATGCCATAACTGCAACATTTGAGGGCCTTATGTTCCTTTAGTTGTCAGACAAGCTAAGTTGAAGGGAGTCTATGCCATACCTTCAGCAATGGACTGATCAATAACCTGCCCAGTTGTTTGGTCAAATAACTTCTTTGAGTCATAACTAAATTCACGGAAGTTTGAGAAATTTCTGGATACTGAGAGCCTCCAAGAGTCTGACCATAAGGAGACTTAGCCTGTGGAAAGATTTCTCTGCTTAACACCAGTGAACATTTGACTGATGTGCTGAAAAAACGCTACTTGCATACCTAGAATGCAAAATGGAGAAGAAACTCTAGGAGGCCACATCTGGTTCATGTACAGGTGTATCTCAAAAAATTAGAATATCAGAATAAAGGTCCTTTTTTCTGTGATTTAATCAGAAAGTTACATTTCTATCATCATAGATTCAATCAAAGCGAGACATTTCTGAACTTTATAAAATCTTGATGATAACAGCTCATGAAAATAAAAAATGCTAAAAATATTTAAAGATTGTGTAAAAGTCAAATTTGCAAAGGTTTCCTGAGCCTTTATTCTCTCGCTCTGATTCAGTACACGCAACCACCATCATGGGGAAGACTGCTGACTTGACAAATGTCCAGAAGACAATCATTGTCCTCCTTCACAAGGAGGGTAAGCCACAGAAGGTCACTCCTGAAGGGGCAGGCTGTTCTCAGAGGCTGTTTTGAAACAAATTCATGGAAAGTTGACTGGAAGGGAAAAGTGTGGTAAGAAAAGGTGTGCAAGCAACAAGGATGAGCTCAGCCTTCAGAACAGACAGAGCAGATTCAAGGACTTACGGGAGGGTCACAAGAAGTGGACTGAAGCTGAGTCAGTTGACCAAGAGCCACTACACTCGGATCGGTCCAGGAAATGGACTACAAGTGTCGTGTTCTTAGTGTCAAGCCACTCCTAAACCACAGAACTGGACCATTGCTCAGTGGTCCAAAGTCCTGTCTTCAGATGAAAATTAATTTTGCATTTCATTTGGAAATCAAGGTCCCTGGGTCTGAGGAGGATCTGGGAGCACGGAATCCAAGGTGCTTGAAAGTCAGTGTTCTCAGTTTCCACAGTCAGTGATTGTTTGGGGTGCCATGTCATCTGCTACATGCCACATCACATTGATGCAGTACTTTGTGCTAAATGAGCTCCAGTGAAGTACTGAGTGCATAAATGAGCATAATTTCCTGGAGGTCAACATTGACGTGTACATTTCAAGCACTGGTATTAATCCATCAACCTTTCTGATTGATTATGAGCCAACCAACAATTTCAGTCATCACTATTTGACAATTCAATGATAATACATTGTTCACATTAAAAGGTGTTGATGTTTAACATCTCTTTAGTACAGGGGTGTCCAAACTATGGACCGGGGGTCAAATGTGGCCCCTGGTCCAATTTTGATTGGCCCGCTACCATGCTAATATTGTAAACAAACATCTCAGCAGGAAGTATTAATTGATGTTTTTCTGTGACTGAACTGTACATGGTAAAAATATTGGCAATCAAAATGATAATATCTTGTTTTATACCTCCCCGATGAGTTTCAGCAGCAAATAGCAGTACCAATAATATCCCAGGGGCAGAGCCAGTGGCAGCCAGGACGAAACAGGACCCCTTGAAATCCGACTGCTACCCCCCAAAACCTGGAAATGATTGTCTATTTGCCTTGTCAGCCATTAAATCAAACATTTAGCGTTAGTTCAGACAGGCCACAAAGTCAAGCTCTGCCCCAGTCAGCTGATAGAGCGGAGGCCCTCATTAGCTGACTACCAGCTGATTCACTCTAAGCACGCTATTGGCCAATCGCTCTCATTGCTGCCTTATTTCTGTATGTGGCCCTCAGTGGAAAAAGTTTGGACACACCTGCTTTAGTATGATCCTTCTTGGGTAGACCATCAATTTTGAACACTAAGGTAAATGAAGAGTGTGAAAGTAACCATCTCCATCTACCCTTGGATTCTATCCCTTTCTCTCCTGTAACATGGAAATAATCAAATACACAAACTCTCTTCTCTGCATCTCTTATCTATCTGTTTCAGTTTTTGTAACAAGATGTACACGGCACTGTTGAAGTACTTCTTAATTTATGCACTTTCCCCACTCTGGGATTAATAAAGTATTCCATCCATTCTGTTCTACATTTTTCTCTATTTACTTTTCCTACAACGTATTCTGTCTACTTCAACTTCAAACAACAGGAAGAGGTGTATAAATCAGTATGGTGTTAATCTGTTAATTGTAAAATGTCACTTTAGTGCATTACTCATCTACAAACTGAATTTGACTGCATCTATGTCTAAATATCTGCTACCATAAACTTCCAAATGGTACATTACAGAGGGAAATTCCTAACACTCCACTTCCTTTTGGACAGTTTTAGTAAAGACTTACTGAGTTCTTGATAGAAAATATAAAGTAAGGGAGAATGTCCCAAAGGTGCTTGATGAAGTTGAGGTCAGGGCCCTGTGCAGGTCAGTCAGTTCTTCCACTCTGAGCTCATCAAACCAGTCTTTACAGTCCTTGCTTTGTGCACTGGGGCACAGTCATGTTGGAATAGAAAAGGGCCTCTCCAAAATGTCTTGGTATGATGAGGCATTAAGATTGCCCTTCACTGGAGTTAAGTGGCCTGGCCTAAATCCTGAAAACCAGCCCCATACCATTATCTTTCCTTCAACCAATGTCACAGTTGGCACAATGCAGTTAGGCAGGTGATGTTCTCCTGACATCCGTTTTCCCAGCATCCACCAAGCCCAGACAGACCCAACAGAGCAGCGCGATTCATCACTCAACATATTTCCACTGCTCCACAGTCCTGTGTCGGTGTGCTTTACACCACTGCATCTTATGTTTGGAATTAGGCTTGGTGATATGAGAGCTGCATGCTGCTACTTTGTCCTGGAAACCCATTCTATGAAGCCATGCCATAAAGATGGCATCCTATTACAGTGCCACGCTTGAAGTCCCTGAGCTCTTGATAAGGGCCCATTTTATATCACAAATGTTTGCAAAAGGAGACTGGCTAGGTGCTTGATTTTATACACCTGTGGCATCAGGTCTGATTGAAACACCTGAACCCAATAGTTAACGAGTGTGACTAAAAAATTTGTCCATATTATTACTTTTTCAATGATTACGTTTCAGTTATTACGCACCCGTTTCAATCGTGGAAGTGTTTGATGCAGCCAGCAGAGGGCGCCAGTGTTCACAGGGGACAGGAGAAGTAGTTGCTCCGGATGTTGATTAGTGATGTCTGGACACACCACGCTGCTTCTGCCGTAAGGATGGACTCCTTCGAGTTGTTTCGGAAACTCGGAGCAGGAGCTAAATTTGACCTGAAGAGGTTTGGTCAGGACGCCGCCAGGTTTAAGGTAAATAAACGTTTGTAACCGTTGATATTTTAAGGAGCTGCGTGATTCACAGTTTGACATATTTTAGCTTACTCCGGGTTGCATCCGCCTGAAAGTGGTCACCGTGGTTGCTTTTCTGGTTTTCTTTCGATATTTTGGGAATTCAAGTTCACTGATGTGGGATAAATGGACACATGGTAGTATCATAAAATCACAGTGACTGTATTGTATGTGGTTTTTACAGGTCGTTAGATCTGGAGGGGAAGCTTCCATTGATCCTCTCTCTGCGATCGACTTTTTTGGCTCAGGAACAGCTAACAGAGCGGAGAGCAGCTCAACAGGACCAGAGGATGAGCAGGATTTGGAGGACAGTGATGGAGAGGGACAGGAAGGAGAAAGTGTAGGAGGCAAAAGGAAGCTAAGAGATGCAGACAGAGACGTCAGGACGAAAAAGAAGAAGAAGAAGAAGAAGAAGAAAAGCAACCAGCTGGAGGAGGAAGGTACCTTAGTAGCTTTTGGCTGTTGCTGGTTGTGGTCTTTACTAACACACGTTTATATCCTTATCTTTATTATCTTTATTATCTTAATCTCTGTGAAAAATCTCATAATGCAATATCCCTTTCTGTGTCAGCATTTGCATGACTTTAAAGTACACTTCACACTGGGAAACTTACAAACAAGCAGTTTACCTGAATGTTTTGATGGACACCGATACTTCTCTAAGACCTGTACTGAGTAAAAAATAAGAGAAAGTGGGATTATTTTTCCAATTAAGACTTAAACGAGACACAAGTTGTTATGCGTTCAGTATCAGTGAAATCTTCTGTTAAAGCAAAAACAGAAGAACAGAATTATATCCACATCCTGCAGTAGATGAGATTTTAAGATTCAGGGTTTTTCAGTTGTATCTACACATGCACTAATGTGATACTTAATACGAACTGTAATTCAGCTGTCTGTGTTATCACTTTCCTCTCTCTCACTGAAGCTGTTGACAGACCGATGACAAACACAGAAGGAAACGGCATCACCTGGACCTCCTCTCTGGACAGAAAGATCAAAAACCTGCCTGGTGATGGGAAAGAGAAATCTGCACTGAAAAGGCTGAAACATCTTCATCAGGAAAAGGTGTTTATAGACTCATAGCAGAGCATTAAATGAACAAAAAGAGAATCTGAATGTGATGAATGTAACATGACTTTAAATGATTTAAGGTTCTGTAAAGGCACTTCTTTGTCTAAATGCTTACTTTTTCTCTCTGTCTTAATGTAATTTCAGGTGAATCGTATCCGCTCTCAGCACCGTATAAACGTCCATGGCTGTGATGTGCCCGATCCCGTGTGCACGTTTGAGGAGCTGCAGTCTGAGTATCGTCTGAGCCCACGAGTCCTTCAGAACCTCCGAGATGCAGGGCTTAACTCTCCAACCCCCATACAGATGCAGGCGATACCGCTCATGATGCATGTGAGTCCAGACACCTAACATTCAGAGGTTTGTAAATGTGCAGATGTCGGTGTTATAAAGTTTTCCTTTTGTTTGTCTTCTTTTGATCAGGGTCGGGAGGTCCTGGCCTGCGCTCCCACAGGATCAGGAAAGACTTTAGCTTTCTGTCTCCCGCTGCTCGCTCACCTGCAGCAGCCAGAAAACCTGGGCTTCAGAGCTGTGGTCATCTCCCCGACCAGAGAGCTGGCCAGTCAGGTACCCAAACACAAAAAGAAGTAGTGAAGATAGTTTTACACATTTTTCATTGTTGATCTGTTATCTTTTCTTTTTTTCCCCATCTTATTTGGGATCCCTTAGTAAAGTTTAAAATAAAATCATTACCTTCATATGCTTTGATAATTAACTGTTTTAAACCTTTAAATTCCTTTTTTATTTTTCTAAAAATCTTAAAAAATATGTCATACTTATCCAGGTTATACTTTTCTCTTAGTGTTTGAAAGCTCTGTCATGCTTTATTTTTTAGTGGCCTGTGTTGAACACAGTCTAGTCAGTTTACTTCTTTGCTTTCAGACTTACAGAGAGCTGCTCCGCCTGTCAGAGGGTGTTGGATTTAGAGTTCACATCATAGACAAAGCCTCTCTGGCAGCCAAGAAGTACGGACCCCAGTCAAACAAGAAATATGGTAAGAAATGGTAAATGTTTTGACAGAAGTGGTAAATTAATGAGAAATAAGATTTGAATGAGCTGTACTCTTTGCTTTTACTTTTTGTGCAGATATCCTTGTCAGCACTCCAAACAGACTCGTCTTTCTTCTCAATCATGATCCTCCAGCGCTCGACCTCAGCAGGTAGGAAGAGATGGTTTCTTATGAAATTAAAAGCTGATTAACCTGATAAGTTTTGGTTAGAGCAACAAAAGTGTCAAAGTTTTAACAGTTTAAGTAGCTAAAGAAGCTTTATTTACTCTAGAAAATATTACCAGTACTGAAAGTGGAGCTGCTTCTTATTTTTGCAATAAACTATAGGAGTCCATTGATATTTAAATGGAGTCTAACAAGCCAAACTGTGATTGATTGTTGTATTTTGCTGTCTTAGGGTGGAATGGCTGGTTGTCGATGAGTCTGATAAGCTGTTTGAAGATGGTAAGACGGGCTTCAGGGAGCAGCTTGCCTCCATTTTTCTGGCATGTTCTGGTCCAAAGGTGCGCAGGGCTTTCTTCAGTGCCACCTGCACGACTGATGTGGAGCAGTGGTGCCGCCTGAACCTCGACAACCTGGTGTCTGTCAACATCGGACACAGGTAACCAGAAACAAAGCAGAGCTCTGTCAACTCTCAGGTGTGTTTTTCTCATCTTTCTAAAACATTTTTAATGTTTTCAGGAACACTGCAGTAGAGACGGTGGAACAGGAGCTCCTGTTTGTCGGGACGGAGAATGGCAAACTTGTGGCCATTAGGGACATTATCAAGAAGGTAAGGAAACACCAAAGATGTTTATAATTTGATGTTGAAACTGTTATAGAGCAGTCTACAGCTAAATTGGTTCTATTTGGGATTGACTGAAGTAACCTCTGTTGTTTTCAGGGTTTCTTGCCTCCCATGCTGGTGTTCGTTCAGTCTATAGAGCGAGCGCGGGAGCTTTTCCATGAGCTTGTGTATGAAGGCATCAATGTGGATGTGATCCATGCAGACCGCACACAGCAGCAGGTACACACAGACACATCATACACTGTTTAATGAGAGTGTTTCACTGAAGAGCAGCGTCTGTTTATTGTTGTCTTCTGCTGCTTCACTGTGTCAGAGGGACAACGTGGTGAACAGTTTCCGCTCTGGTAAGATCTGGGTGTTGATCTGCACCGCTCTGCTCGCCAGAGGAATCGACTTTAAAGGGGTGAACATCGTGTTGAACTATGACTTTCCCACCAGCGCTGTAGAGTACATCCATCGAATTGGTCTGTATTTTATAACCAGACATTTACTTGCTGTTCAAAGTTTAACAAACCTCATTCTTTACTTGTGTTAATTAAATTAATGTCTTTTGATTTTTGACTGATATAAGAGTGGTCTCATCTCACAAGAAGCAAAATCACTCTAGTTATTTTCCTCACATTTCATTCTTTTATTTAATTCCTATGTCATTCTGTTTCTGTCTTTTAGGCAGGACTGGTAGAGCTGGACACCAGGGGAAGGCCATCACCTTTTTTACAGAAAATGACAAGCCACTGCTGCGCAGGTATGATGATAAATAACGGTCGAAAAATTAAAACTGTTTCTGTGTGTTTGGTGCTAAATAATGACAAGCAGCCATTTCTGGAGTTGAAAAATCTGGAAGTGCAAAAAGCTAAAGCGACTCAAGGCTGTCTGCAAAAGCCAAGGAGTTTCCAGTAGAGCCCATATTGAAAATGTTCATATTAACAGCAAAAATAAACACTTTTACTAGACGTAACTGTAGGGGTGGTAAACACAAGTGGTGCCACGATACGATACTACCGCGATACTCTGGTTACAATTCGATATTATTGCTATTTTAAACATTTTGCAATACAGTGAGTATTGTGATGCCATATTGTGATCTATACCATTTTTCAACTGTTTGGTTGATTTAGCATTAGTCTTGTCCTTGTGTTTGTTGTATTTCTGCAGTATTTTACTTTAATGTAACACTTCTTGCAAACCTCATGTGTCATGTCCATCTCATTCGTGCCCTGCTTGCTTTCCTAATGTCCTTTCCCTGGTGCTGCCATATTTGTTGTACTTACTTTCCCCTGCTGTATGATGGTCACCTCTGCCAACCTCACTGGACAAACAATCGTCCAAAAAATTTTGATTTTATTTTCTATTATCATAGACTTGAGTTCATATTAGCAATTAATTAAAAAAAAATCGATACTTGGTTGATGGGACGATACGATATGTCGGCAGAAAAAATATCACAATACTATGCTGTATCAATTTTTTTTTCTCCCACCCCTAGTTAATTGTGACAGTTACTTTAAATTTAGTCTTGAATTGCATTTTTTTAGCCTTTGTAATTTGTGTAGCCTAGTTTTAGTTGACAAAAAAAATGAAGTCAGATTTTAGCCCATAGGAATTCCTTACATTTTAGTCAAAACATTAATTCTCTGCTTGAATCTGGTTCAGATCACACTTATGGTGGGTGCAGATGGCTTAGTAGTTGAGGGCGTGCCCATGCACTCGGGTTCAGGCCCTGTCTGTGGTTCATCTTTCCTCTATGAATAAAGGCATAGAAAGCCTGAAAAATATATCTTAAAAAACAAACATAGGGTGCAGGTGGCCTGGTGGTTTAAAGGGGACATATTTTACCCTTTTAAGACAAGTTTATATTGGTCTCAGAGGTCCCCAAAACATGCCTGTGAAGTTTGTTGCTGAAAAAACACTCTAGTATAGGTCTAATAACCCCTCTATTTCAGCCCTGCTCAGAACGAGCTGTTTCTGTGTCTTTAAATGTTACTGAGCTGTCTGACTCTGCCCTGACCACATCACTCTCAGGAAATTGATGTGGCACTCCTGATGTTACATTGTTAGACACACTTTTATCCAAAGTTAAGGACCTGACTGGGATTTGAACCATCAATCTCCCAGATCAAAGTCAGCAGAATTACCCACTGAGCTATCCAGGATCTCAGCTGGCAGCTGAGAGGAAGATCAGGAGAGGATAGTGATATTTTCTTCCAAGCAGGAGGGCTAACCAAACCTGGGGGCAGGTGCTTACTCCCCATGTGACATCATGAGGGTAAAATCTGAGAACGGCTTGTTTTAGCACACATTTTCTGAAAGGTGGAGAAAGAGAGGGGGGAGGGAATGGATTTTTCTGGTATTTGAGGGGATTGTGGACAGACGAGGGGCACATGTTTTTGTTAGAAAAGCCTGAAAAACTGATTTTTGCATAATATGTCCCCTTTAAAGGTGCACCCCATGTACGCTGTCGGCCCAGGTCTGAATCTGGTCTGTGGCACTTGACCGCATGTCTCTCCCCAGCTCTCTTGTCCTTGTTTCTGATTCTGTCCACTGTCCACCTCTATCAATAAAGGCATAAAAAGCACATATATAGCCCGGTATCCCTGCTCTCTGCAGCTGAGAGGCAGAATAGCTACAGATTCACCCTACCTAACATGTTACAAAAACACTTTCTAAACAGGTCTTTGTCTTTATAGCATCGCTAATGTCATAAAACAAGCTGGCTGTCCTGTTCCTGACTACATGATCGGTTTCAAGAAGATACACAGGTAAATGAGAAATGACCATGATTACCTGTACTTTAAAAGACTTCATTGTTTTTTACTTCTTGCTACATCAGTCATCTTCACTTTTTGTCACCAGTTCTCTCACTGTTCTCATGTGTTCGTGTTTAGCAAAGTAAAGCGGAGACTTGAGAAGAAACCCCCCAAGAGGAGCACCATCTGCACAACTCCTCGCTTCTTAATGAAGAGAAAAGGTAAAGCAGCGAATAAACGACACACAGGAGAGAAGCAGATGGGAGGCGGAGAGCAGAAAGGAGAGAGTGCAGCAGTGCAACGGCAGAAAAAGGAAAAGAAGACCAAAGAACAGAAGCTGAAGAAACAAAATAAAACACATAGAGAAGCAGGGACAGAAAAACAGAACAAAGCATCTCAGAAGAAATCGAAATTATCTGGAGCTAAATTAAAAAAGTAAGGGTGTTAATGTTTGTCCACATAGATTTCCTTTGTCTCATAACAGGATACACTTAAAGAATGTGCATTTAAGATACATGCTAAAGTTTAACTTGATCTGTCAAATATGTTTTTTCCTAAAGTATTGGGTATGTTACTTGAATATTTTATCAGTGGCTCTAGGTTTGCTTACTCATATACTTAATTTATCAGTATGATTAATGAGTCAATACTTCTTTGTGAAATCTCTACAGTTAAATACCAACATCTTTTCTTAAAAATGTGCAACTAAGTCAGTTAAACCCAAGAAATACTCAAAGACAGAGAGCCATCTTGACCACTTTTAAAAAAATTGTGGAAATTAAATTGAAAATAATGTGAAATAACAAAATCCTGGAGCAAAAACTTGTTGGTATTAAACATTAGCTGTTTTAGCACTCTGAAGGGAAAAGGATGAGAAAAACACTGGGGGACGGCAATGACTGTTGAAAGAACAGGTTTTCAGTCCCATTTTTAATAAACGTGTATTATCTTCAAAATATTTACCATCTTGCAGTCTTTCCTAAAGCATTAAAATCTGAGAATATGTTCTTTTTATATGCCGATTAATAGGTTGCCGTGAATTGCTTTCAGAGATGGGGCACATGTTTGAGATGCTTGTCGAAGTACCATGGCTAATTCAACTATTCAAATTTTTCCCACAGGAAAAGGGACAAAGAGTAAAGAAAGAGGAGCTTTGGACAAGAAGATGATCTAAAGATAGATGTTGATGTCTTTTTATTTCTTTTTTACATCTTGCATTTTCATTAAATGCTTATTTGTACAATCCAAGTATAAAATAAACACTTTAATCTCCATTTAATGTATTTTGTGTCTTTCTGTGTTACATGGCTTAACCTGCATGTGTTTTTACATCAACAGAATAAATTCTCTAATGGGTGATTATGTTGATAAATGAATGTGTTCATACAAGCTGGCAGACCAAACAAGGTGAGGTTGGGAATTAAACTGCATGCAAGGAGTTTCCAAATGATGTTTAATACCCATCAGTCACAGTATTACCAATGTTTAATGACACATTGTCCCCTTCGCACTTTAATAAAGATATTATTTTGGTTAATTGTAGACCTGCCCGCAGAGTTACCCGGGCCTTCTCCAGTTGGGTGTTATTGATAGAATCATGTGTGTTGAATCAGTAGCATTAGTGCTAGTGTCGTGTTAGATCATTTTGTAGCTAAAGGGACTGTCAAGCTATAACTGGGTTCCGATGATAGATGTATTTATTTTTGCCACTTTTTAAACCCCGTCTTCACCACTTCTATTGTCATTTGTTGCCATTTTAAAATCCCATTTCACCACCTTTTCCACCAGTTTTTGACACTTTGAAAGCCATTTGTACCACCGTCTAACCTCTTTCTGCCCTTTACTGACACTTTTGATCCATTTTTGCCACTTTCTGCCTCTTTTGACCTTTTTTGCCCCATTTACCCCATTTGCCACTTTTAACTACTTATTACATTCCATTTTTGCCACTTTACACCTAGTCATGCTACTTGTAACCCATCTCCCCCTTTTTTTCAAAGCAATCTTTTGCCTCTTTAACCTACTTTTGCTGCTTTTGTTGCCACTCTTAACACAGCTGTGCCACTTTTTGTTTTGTTAAAATTTGTTTCAGTCTCTTCCTGTTTTTTTCTGGCATACTGACATTTGTGCACAGCATGGTTTATCCAAGAAGCCTGACGGTATTTCAACTGGTTTAGTTTAATGTGCTGATTCACATTCAACATTGCCACAAAAGATAAGCTGTTTTATGAAAGTGGGATTCAATTTTGAAGAAGGCTATATAATATGGACAAAAAACATTTAAAAATACATTTTTTTTTCTTTGATAACAGTGGTTCTTATTCAGTTCAAATATGGTTATCACTGCTTAGCGATACAATTGATCATGATTTTGCTGCCCTCCATGGGCCCTAACTTTGGTTGGGCTCCACCACGTTCTCCCCTTTATCCTCCCTTATGGGTGGCCTTGGCTTATTGGTAAAATTGGGTGTTCTGCATACTTCTAGTCAGTCAGATATTTCTTTTTTGCCAAGTGATACACATTTTCATATCATATTTTGGACCATAAAGAAAAAAACCAAAGTATTTGACCTTGCAGAAGATCAATTTTAATAAAGCCACTTATCTCACTATATGTCCTGTTTAGTCGGAAAGGTTCACATGGAAGGGGAAAAGAAAACAAATAGCAACCTAAAGAAAAAAGTTAACCTATAATTTATAAGTTCTATGTTCTTATTAAGTCATAAAGAACATTTCGTGCAGTCACAGTACAATATTTGAAAGTTTTGATGTACTTATTTTTGCATCAATCTTGTCCTAACATAACTGGCAGAGTAATTTTTGGACAGTTTTTCTGTCACAAAATGTTTTATTTTAAATTGAAGCAGTCTTGTTTTTGTTAACTATTGTTTCCCTGTTAGAAGACAAGATAGTTCCATAAACAAAACTGTTAAAAATTCAGTCGGCATAAAAAAAAAATGTTCTTCTACATTTTTTGTGGAAAACATTATCAATACACGGCATCTGATCATGCATCTGATCGATAACTTCACTAACAAACAAAAGCAGTCCTAATTATCGCGATACATTTGCCATGAGATCTCGCCCATGCATTATACTTCAGGAAACCCCGTCTTTCCTTCCTTTCTCAACATGGCACCGAAGGTGAAGAAGGAAGGTTTGTCAACCTAATCGTTTTGAATGAATTAATCGTACTTTTCAAACATATATAGACGAAGATGCTCAACATTTGTGTCCGACATGTTGATATGAGCTGGTCATTGTTTAAATAATCTCAAGGGATATCTCTAAACTGTCATAATATGGCTATAATGTAGACCCTCTCCGGCATGTATGCGGGAACGTGATGCTAAGCTAACAGGAGCATGTTAGCGGTGACGACTCAAAACGCTGTCTATTTACAGCTTTTATAGCACAGGGTTATAACATAATCCTGTAGTAACTTCACGACTCTAATAGTCATTTTAAATAACATATTGTATGTGGCCTTAGCTTTTAAATAGGGTCGTTGAATAGTGGTGACAGTGTCAACGTTAGCCTTAGCGGCGTTTTAGTAGCCATCTACACGTGAACTAACCTCTTGTTATATATAAATACTACGACAGTGACTCAAACATAAGCCCGTCTTTTACAGTGTCATAATTCATCTTATGTCACTTTAACCCTGTTTGTTTGGGCCAGTCCGGTGTTTTCATATTGCTCTTTAAAGCGACTTTTATTGACTTGCAGTGAGAAGTAGCACCAGGATATAACAAGGCGCTTAGTACTGGTCTGAATAGCCTTTCGGGTAAAACATGAGATTGTCTATTCACATTACTTCGTGACAGTTTAAACAGTGACAGTCTAGAGTTTATGAGGCATTGACGTGGTTCTGTCTCAAGATGAAGTCCAAATGGTGTAAAAGGTGTGGGGTCTAGTATATTCTCTGAAGTGAAAGGTTTAATTGAACTTACACTGTTCAGGGTTTATTCACCTATACTTCTAATTAGTGTTTTAATAGTCTGACATGTAGATGTAATTTCAGCTGATGACATTTCATTAAGGGGACCACAAACTACAGTCAAAACCTATTACTATAGGATTAAAAGTGTTCAGCACTAAAATAATTTTCCTATTTGTGCAATCAGTGTAATATTAAGTCAGGTGCTACCGCGAGGGTTGTCGCAGTTTGAGATGCTTCATTTTAAATATGATGATAATTGCATGGTTTTTGATTAACCGCAATCCAAATGGAGTCGTACACAACCAGTATGGGATTTTTCAGTTGCCAAACCATTTTGCAAACTCGTGCATGCAGTCATAACTTGACAAATACATTGAATGCTTTCTAACATATTTGCACCATTTACAGTGTGAAAGTTTTTGCTTGAAACTGGTGGATTTTATCCTTCTCCAGTGCGTGTTATGTAATAGGTGCAGCTTTTGTATAGCTTAATCCTTTTTGATACTGTTTACTACTCGGGATGAGTATAAAAATCTGGTACCAGCACATCTGATACCTGCCAGAATTACAGAATTACAAGACTAATTTTAGTGCTTTGTTTCAGTACCTCACCACCCCGAAATGATCTGTGTCGTTCCGTGTTAGGTGCCTGCAGCTTTTTAAAAGTACCTTTTTAGCAAGTGTATCAGAAAAAATTAAATACCTAACCCTATTTATTATAAAAATGTAGATTTAACTTTTTAAAGCACGAGGCATCCAAGTATTTTGACCACCTTATTATCAGCTAGGCGTTTGTTTGACTAATGGTATTTTTCCCTATTTTAGCTGTCCCGGCCAAGACTGAGGCCAAGTCAAAGGCTCTGAAGGCCAAGAAGGCTGTGCTCAAGGGCGTACACAGTCAGAGGAAGAAGAAAATCAGGACTTCTCCCACCTTCCGTCGCCCTAAAACTCTCCGTCTCCGCAGGCAGCCCAAGTATCCTCGTAAGAGTGCTCCTCGCAGGAACAAGTGAGTAAATGTGACTGCATGCAGCTTTAATATGAAGGGATTAAACCTGGTGCACATGATGGTTTAAGCGATCAAAGTATGAAAAATTCATGATTCCAGCTTTATTACTACTGATGCACCCAATGAAAGTTAATGTTTGTGGTTGAGAACAACAAAGATATAGATTTTGCTCTTAAATAGACTAGATTGTTTTGTGAATTTTTTATCATTGGTGTCTAATGGTTTTTGGCATTTGTCTGCAGGTTGGATCATTATGCCATCATTAAGTTCCCTTTGACGACAGAGTCCGCAATGAAGAAGATCGAGGACAACAACACACTTGTATTCATTGTGGATGTCAAGGCAAACAAGCATCAGATCAAGCACGCTGTCAAGAAGCTGTATGACATTGACGTCGCCAAAGTCAACACACTCATCAGGTAGACATCCTTAACAAAGCTGAGTTGAGTGTCAGTAGTAATGACTGTAGTTTCTTGCTGCTTATGTTTTTGATTCAGAGCAAGTATTTTAGTTTCTGCTTTTATGTCAGTACTATTGGTTTGTGTCAGAAGTAAATGGCCTCAGTGATGTATTGATAGGCTTTTTGATCATTTTGAATTTGAAACAGAATCAATACAGTCTTCATTTAGCCCAACAACCCTGCAGCCTCATAAATTTAATTGAAATACTTTTACTGATCCCCGCTCTTCGTCTCTGTTCATTTCCTATGTTCTCTTTAGGCCTGATGGTGAGAAGAAGGCGTACGTTCGTCTTGCACCAGATTATGATGCGTTGGATGTTGCAAACAAAGTAAGTCTTTAATAATTAGACATGCTTAACTTGTATTTTGGGAGGGGGGTTAGGTTTTTAAGCTACTTGCTCTCATCAGTTCTGTGCACGTGATGTAAATTTTATCATGTCTGAATGTCTGTGATGCATTCAAAGGAACCACTGATGCCAGATAAGGCAGAAACTAAAGTATTCACTCCGTCTAATGAACATTTTGTAATTCATTCATGTCTTTCTTTGCAGATTGGCATCATCTAAACTGTGGCTGAAGACACTTGTGGAAAAATAAAATATTTGTATAAACTAAAACTGAATCCTTGTGCTTGTTTTTATTTAATTTGATGACTTGTATATTTGCATTGAGAAGGTGTGTGCTTTAACCACTTACCTCATCGGGATGTCTGCAGGGTCCTAAAATGTATTACGTGGATAAATCAGTTCTGCCAAAATTTAATTCTTAATTAAAAATTATCAAAAAGGTATTAATCCCTGAAAGTGTATTGTATCATATGTGACGCACACTTTTATGAGACCTGTATCTAATCTATATGACAATTAATTAAACCTTTTAAATACAATCAGATAAATGATAAAATGCCCTCAGTGGGCTATCAATTGCCCAAAACGCCTAATGTATCAAATGTAATACAAGGAAAAAAAGGGAAATTTTAATACCTTGATTTTATATAGCGCCTTTCAAGAAACCCATGGACAATTTACAAGAACACATAAGACTTAGACAAACTATGTGAGGGATAGGATGAGTTTAAGGGGTGGCTCAGTGAAGATTGTAGGCTGTGGTGAACAGGTGGTGCTTGAGAGGTTTTTTGAAAATGTCCAGAGATGGAGCGCTACTACGGAAGAGTATTGGGGCCACTGAAAAAAAAAATTTTGAGACGAAATTTTTTTTTTTCAGTTGTGAGAAAAAAGTCAGAATTCTGAGATTAAAGTCAGAATTCTGAAAAAAAAGTTAGAATTCTGAGATTAAAGAATTGTGAGGAAAAAAGTTTGACTTTTTTTTCATTTGAAGAATAAAGTCAGAATTCTGACTTTAATCTCAGAATTCTGACTTTTTCTCAGAAGTGAAAAAAAAAATTCGTCTCAAATTTTTTTTTTTTCAGTGGTCCTAATACTCTTCCGTACACTACAGATGTCTGCAGGAAGAGTGTTCCAGAGGTTGGGAGCTGCAGTACTGAAGGCTCTGTCTCCATAGGTTCGGAGTTTGGTTGTGGGAATGGAAAGTAGGCCAGTGTCTGAAGACCAAAGGTTGCGAGGTGCTGTGTATGGATAGAGGAGATCAGAAAGGTACTGAGGAGCCAGGGCATGGAGAGATTTGTATGTAAGGAGGATTTTGTAGTTGATGTGGGACCTGATAGGGAGCCAGTGAAGGTAGATGAGGGTCGGAGTGATGTGCTGCCAGGGTCTACTGCGGGTGAGAAGTCTAGCAGCAGAGTTTTGGACAAACTGGAGCCTGTCCAGGGTTTTGCTGGGTATCCCGGACATATGGACAGGACTCCATTACAGTATTCTGGGCGGGAGGTTATGAAGGCATGAATGAGAGTTTCTGCCACAGGGTCTGGAAGTGATGGTCTGAGTCTAGAGATGTTGTTGAGGTGACAGAAAGCGGATTTGGTGACAGATTTTATGTGGGACTGGAAGGAGAGGGTGGACTCCAGGATTATGGCAATCTTTCTGTTTTGAGATTTTGGTGGAGGGTTAAACAGTTCCAAAAAATGAGAATTTCTGGTCATTATTTGAGTTATAAGGCTGTTTTCAATTTCTATAATTGCCAGAAAAGGTTGGTTTGTTTTTCTGCCTTTGTTTTTACATTTAGTTTAAAGCACAAGTGAGATTCTGATTGAAACGTCTTCAGTCTGCATGCTCACTTATGAGTAATTAAACATTTTTATGGCCTGATGAGTTGCTAGTGCATGATTGAGTGATGTATGCACATAAGTGATAGACAAAATGAAACTTCTTACAATTGTTGGATTTAGATTTTGCAAATGAAATGCAGCCTAGCAGTGACACATTTGCCAGTGTTATACTAATAGGAAGTGTTTCTTGCATATTAGAATAATTGCATTTTCTTTATCTTTTCATTTTCTTTTTATCTTGCAATCTGCTCAAAACATGCAAATAACTGTCACCATTGTAAGTGGTTAGAAATCGAAGATGCAATGGGGTCAAAGTATAATGTGAGAATCTTGAGAAAAGATCTATTACATTTAGTGTTAGATATCCTGTATATACCTGGCTGCTTTACATTTGTCAGCATTTGTCCTCTGCTTCGGTCAGATGCTCGTCAAGAACAACTCTAACGTTTTCATAGAAGGTATTCATAAACTAGAACTGAAAGAACCTTCTCTTAAAGGCTTTTTGGGTCATGTGAACTTCTAAAGCTTAGTTTATGTTAAAGTCTTGAAATAATCTTGAATATAATTTTAAAAATGCTTATTTTCAACTGTCATTCTGAACAATATTTACCACTGGGACCTTTAATGTAGTATTTAGGATTTAATAAAACTGGAGCACACAAGTAATTTTTTTATATTTAATCAGGTGCAGAGGAGTAACGTGTGACTCTAAAGACTCAGTGAGAAATGTTAGTCCTCTGCACCTGATTAAGTTACAAAAAAGACATGTGCTCCAGTTTTTTGTTTAATTTACCTATGGGAAAGAATCCATTGAAACATTTTCTGTGTTACTGGTCATTTCTGTGAGCACTGACCTCCAGCTGTGGAAGGGCTGAAGTGCAAGGTACTCCATTTAGAATTAAATATTGTACTTCACATAAAGGTTTTAAGAGAGTGGACGATGCTTATCTTAGTGCTTTTAATTCAGTCAAACCTAAAACCCTAGCATGTTATAATGATTCCTCATCCAAGCAATTTGCAGGACAACACTTTGGATTTTCTTTTCTGGCTTTAGATACTAAAGGCTAGTATGACCTATGTTTAACATGCACTAGGTTTTTGTAAAATTCTGCTTGGGTTGATAGACTTGGAGCTGATGTTTGTGCCATCAATCACTGAAGAACTGAAAGTACAGACACTGAAATCAATTTTCAGTGACACTAATTTGTGCAAGATGGGTCGGTGAAGGTCACCAGCATTAACTTACTAATTTCTGAAAACACAAATAACCCCATTCTCTTTTTCTCAACCACAGATTTAGGTGCAAAGCAAATTTGCGACAAGCTGCAAAGCAGTGCAAAAACCTTCTTGACTATCTTACTGATCCACAAGACAACAAAGACAGCAGGTTTAAACCTTCATCACACTTTATTTACTGCAGAGCTGCTGTTACAGACTTCTAAATGAATCATAACACATCTTTGAAGCACAATACTTGAAATATTTGTTTTAAATGTTTTCTAAGCTGGTATAATGTGTAACTGTATTACTCAGTGGATTCTGATGATTATGTATGATTGTATACTGTTTACGGTACTCTGTTAGTTTTCTATAACAGGAAATATTACCCTTTTTTATTATTATGACCCCAAATAATGTAGCCCTAATAGCAGAGGTCAGATAATGTGATAAAAATCAGATAAAATTGAGTCTTAATCTGAAAGTAGTGTACTAGTAAGTTTGACATCCTTTATTTGACATCTCTATTAGTTAAGAATACAGTTTAAAACCATGTAGGACCTTGGTATTTGCTCAAATGTCAATCAGGAAACAGACAAAAGATTCATAGCCACCATCCTGCTCTAGCCAGTCAATGTGATTTTAGATACTATTGCTTACATTCATTGTGACATTCATACAGGGAGCATCTCCAGACTGTGCTCTCAATCTGGAGATGCTCCCTGTTTATGAGAGGAAGGTTCGGACCGTGCCTTTGACCAGGCCTCTGCAGATTGGGCACTTTCTCAGCGATGGTGCGCATTCTTTGCACACTACCAAGTGTCCACAGGGGATGAAGACGATGTTGACTTCTTTGTCCATGCACACCTTACAGGTACGTTCCTCCTGCAGGCGCCGCAGCTGCTCCTCCATGGGGAGATCTGCACAAATACACAGAAAAGTTTTTCAATTGCAAAATAAACAGCCAATAAACGTATAGAGCAGCAGTATACTAAGCTCTGTATAAGGTTTTGCTGTGTCTAAATACCTGAAAGATCTTGGCTGGGCGATGCAGCTTCGTTTGACTGGGCTGAGAAGGCATTGAGCATTTGGTGAGCACAGGTTTACATTGTGTATGGGTTTTCCCCCTTTTTCTTGCTTTGACACAGTTAGGTCTGAAAATATGTGATGTTAAATTAGAATACATACCCATGAGATCTCTGAGGAGGTGGACATCATTTTTCTGGATCCAGTTGCGGAAGACCTCAGCCGCAGCGTTTCCCTTGGTGAGGACGAGCTCGATCAGCCTGGCGGTCTGCTGCTGGGCAGATGTCTGAGCCTTCAGGCCACTGTACTCCTCTGGAGCTGCCGAGTTCAAGAAAAGTAGTTGCAATTCACTTTTTTTCAAAACAACGGAGGCTACAGCTCCACAATGAAGGCCAAAACAAATTAAAATCACTGGAATATCTCTAGATGGCATGTTTAAAATTATTTTTCTACAATTACAACAAAAACAAGAACTCTGCTTTACAGTTTAACATGGACTGACTGGTGAAAAAACCCTACATACACCATGAATCCATGAATTCAGTTTGGCTCAGTATTGCCAGGTCCTCCCTCGAAATCCTAAAATATTTTTTCAAATCACGGGTGTGGTCAGAAGATGGTAATGGTGTAAATGATCTTTTTCCAGGATTCAAAGGTGCCTTTAAATTAATATAAATGTGAAAAAGTAAAGACATAGACAATTACAATCTACATAATTTACCAAAAATATACAAGATAGCAGTTTTTCAATCAAAAAGCCCAAGAAAAATCTGATTCAAAGTGTGTTGACATTTTCCCATGTATGCACTACCAGCAAGGAGTGCCTACTCTACAAGTTAAGTTAAAAAACAGTTTCATAGCTTTGGCAATAGTTGTTCAAATCTCAGATGTAATACAAGGGAAAGTATTTGAAGATAACCTACACAACACATTTTGCTCCCGAAGGTGCTCCAACACCGGCTCAACACTCTTAAGACGCTGGATCAGTGCTGCCTGGTGTCTCTTCACAAAAGTAAAGCCATCTGAAAGAACGAAGAAAGTCTGAGCATTAGATCACAGAAAAATAATTTTAGAAGTCTCTCTGTGTCCACTTCTTTGTAGTTTTAAGTTTCATTTCTCTCCTGCTGAGGTGTGTCAAGATGCTACTGACAACACCACACGTCCTAACGTGGGTGTTCACAATAAAAGCATTCGAACAAAATAACTTCTATTGAGAACTGGTTGGAAACGGCATGTTTATCAATGCTTATGCTTAGCTTTAGCAGAGATGCTGGTGGGAATACAGAGCAACGGTGTTTACAGCTGCTTCTCCAGCCTTGTTAAACCCCACAGCCTGCTTCTTTAAATCATCATGGACTTAAAACAAATGATTAAGGAGTTCAACACAGTTTAAGCCACAATTTAAAAAAAACACTGCAGCATAGGGCTCAATATGAACCAAACTGATCTAAAGCAGCACATAGCGGGTGATAAAACCCTAGACCAGGGGTCATTACCGACATTTGTTCAAGAGCCAGATTTTGTCTTGACAGGTGCTTTGGGGAACAAGGTTTCAAATAAACTAGAATAGGGTAAATATTTCAGTCCTAATAACATTTATTGTATTAGGGTTTGTGTTTTCTTTCAAAATGCAAGCAATTTATAAGCATTAAGAGTGAGATCATTCCCTATTTACAGTTAGCAATCAAGATGTTTAACTACATATTTCAAGGACTGCCATCACAAGGTCTGACTGATGAAAAACACATGAAAGAAAAGAGGTCTATCGTTTTGATTCTCAGGCAGGAAAATCACATCCTGCAAGAGCCTGAAGTGAAAAGTTGGCACAGAAAACTGCAGATATACTCAACACTGGACCAATAAGTATGCGGTAATCATGCATCACATTTACTTAGAATAGCTGACGGGTAGATTTCTATATTTTCTATAGATTTCTAAGACACGAATCAAACACTAAGTCATTCCTGATAAAACTGTTGCAATCTTTATTATTTTTGGATTATTTGATAGCTGTATTGATTAAAAACAACAGATACCCTAAAAACAACAACATAGTTTTCCTTCTTCATTTAATCATTTGGGGAAGCTTAGGGGGGCCTGATATGGGACACCAATTGATAATCACTGCCCTAGCCAGACCAACAGGCACCCTGCTGTAGCACACTTGCCTTATGTTGCCTTTATTACACACATTAAAGCAGGAGAAGTGAGAACACGTTTTATCTGATTGATTGCTATGCTTCCTGTTAATCACACTGATACAGACAGGTGACATTTTGCTAGTTATCTGGCTGGTCTTCTATCTCAGAGCTACGCATGCTGATGTCTGGACAGACTGAGCTGTTGTCTGTCACATATCACTGCCACACTCACAATGAAATCAGTTATGACTCATGTCTACACTACAACACAAGGCATGCGGTTAAACCACTGATGACTGTGTTAAATGACATTACCGATGCTGGTTTACAACCACCACTATTTAGGACTAAATGTATTAGTTTTAGACACTATACTATACTGAATTGTGAATTCATGGTATATACATTCAGGAACTATGTTTTCATTGTACCCATAAATGTCTATTTTAACAAGAATTGCATTACAGTACTTCGGCCTCTCTTACTTTGTTTGTTCTTGGCTTTACCTGATGCCATGGCCTCCGCTAACATCTCTCTCTCCTCTTCTCTCTTCTGATCTTCGGCACTCAGCAGGTCCGAGACGAGCTCCTGGACGGTTCTGTAGTTCTCTCCACTCGTCAGGATCTTACTCTGGACCGTCTGTTTGACCAGGCCTCGCTCAAAACCCATCTCCAGAGCCGACTTTATCACAGGAGTGTTCATCATGACGGCGTCCTCTGACCGCTCCTCTCCTGGGCCAAGGTGGACCACTGAGAGGAGGAGAGAACAGTTAATGCACATAACTGTTCAGCTATTTAGCTGTTAATTATGGGTATGCTGAGTCCAAATATCTAAAAGTCTAAACATATCACTGATTTTATGTTGTCTGAAACTTACCAGGTGGATCCACAAACTCTCTGGAGTTGCTGTCTCCATTTGTTAGAAGCTTTTGGAGATAAGATAAAAGTTTTAAATAGCTGACTCAATGAAAAAAGAAGAACAGCATAAAAGGATTTATATCTTTTATTTTTATCTGACCTGCTCAAACAGCCGTGGGAAGCGAGCCTGGATCTGGTGAACAAACTCTTGTCCCTTTTCCTGGAGTAAATACTCACACCTAAAATAAAACACAGGTAACAGAAAAAGAAAATCAATATATGGACCATCCATTATAAATATAACGTTAAACACTTTATTGGATTAACATTTTAGAACAAAGTTAACAAAGTTCTTTATGTAGAAAAACAACATCACTACGATAAAAGGAAAACATGCACAAAAAATGGATTATATATATCATTTTTAAAGATTGACAAGGGACAACCAATCAGTCTCTTCCCAACAAACACACTGAATTTTATTTATTTTTCATTTTTATTTTTATTTTGATTATTTTTTTTATTATTATTTCTTACTGTTTTATATAATAGTCAGATTTATTTCATTATACATTGACTATTTTTGCAATTATTTGTATTAAATTTATATTATGTGTAAATATTCAATGCATTTTAATTTTTACACTGCTTTCGCAGTAATTGATCTTTTCATGCCAATAAAGCAAATTGAAAATTGAAACTGACAAGAAATTAAAAAACACAAATAAGTTAGAATTTAAAACAAGCTCAAGGTAAAGGACACAAATAGGTGATTTACATGAAACACTTTATGAAAGTGATTTTAGAGATTTACGATCTAAAACCCTACTAAATTATGTTAATAAACGAAACAATTTCAACTTTTACAAAGAAAAATCTTACCGAGGAAACCATTTAGCATGTTCCACCCATGGATCGTCTCCGGACTCCCAGCATCGCAGGCCTCCATCACAACAAAAACACTTAACGTCATCATTACGACCTTGAAGAAAAACAAAGGGTTTTCGGGTGTGAGAGGGAGTTTTGGGGATTTCAGAGGAAATAAGAAACAGTTTCTGGTGAAGATAACTGAAACACAAGACCAAGTGATTGCTTCTCTTCTCTCATTTCCCCTTTTTTGAGCCTGAAGTTGTAAATTCCTAATCTTTTATTGCTATATTTACACTAACATGAGACTATGAGACATCACCTTTATAATCAGATGTTTCACATGAGATTTGGGTCAGAAATTCCCTGCTTGATTTAAAATAACATACTCTAATGCTTATAAATACTCGTCTGCAGTGGAGATCCCCAAAACAGCTCAGGGGAAATAAACTATCAGTAATCTAGAGATGAAGTAATAACAGCTCTTTCGCCCCTTAGAATTCTAGGTAAAATTAGTCAAAAAAAGCCTATCCAGGAATACCCAAATTAATCTGAAGGCTGTGTTTGAACCAAACAAGGACCCTTTAGAAAGGTAAAACTCTGAAGTGTTACCATGAAAAGAAAGACGTGCAGACTATTTTGAACAGGCTGCTCTCAGGCAGGCCACTAAGATTAGACATGATCAATTTCATGGTTTACATATAGTTTACATATAGTATAAACTATCAATTATTATCTTTCATTTGATTTTTTCTTAATTATTTTGGGGTCTATTTATTCAGATAGCACAGCTGAAGAGAGATAGGAGACATGGGGAGAGAGGAGAGAGAGTGGGAGGAAGACATGCACCAAAGAGCCCCAAGACCAGGTAACGATCCTGCAACCACATTAATGACTATGGCCTCTTTTTATAGGCGCCTGCTCTATCCACTGGGCTAAACTAGCACCATTTACTTTGATGAACACCTGATGATGGTCTGTCCAGTATTCCCTCTAGCGCCTTAGACTGTTTTCCATACCTACGTAGTAGAAGCCGGCTTTAGAAAGCTGATCAGGTCGGACGGGGATACGAGACGGCCAGTTGACGAAGGTGAGCAGCCTCTCCTCACTCTGCTGCATGGCCGGGTTAGAGACATTACTGAGGGTTGGAGCTCCTCCGGAGACTTGAGAAGTCACTCCTCCAGATGCAGCTCCAGTAGCTCCTGCCAGGGACACATTGTCGGCTCTGTCGCCACGCACAAATCGACAGTTTGGATAATGCCTCTGATGTTCGGACACAGCTCTATCTCCTGGTTCCCAGTTACTCAACTGGAAATGCAAAAAATAAAAATAAAAAATAAAAAAGAAAGTCAATCAAATGCATCTGCTTTAAAGCCTGTTAGAAAGCGCTTTGAGTATAGTAAATGATATTTGATCCAATGATAACATTAAGAATAAGAATTAAATAAATTAGTGAGTATTACATCAGCTACACGTTCCCTGTGGCGATAGAGACACACCTGTCCTCCACAGCTGAAGCAGGCCACTCGGTCCCCTTGACCCAGGTAGTAGAAGCCGGCCTTGGCGAGCTCTGCGGGAGTTATGATGGAGAGTGTCCAGGGGTGAAAGGAGTCTAGGCGGTCCTGCTCTCTGCGCATGCTGGGGTTGTGACATGTTGGTCTCTGGTGAGACATGTCCTCTATGCCGCGAGAGCTGAGAGGGCTGGAGGGCGGCGGAGCAGAGAAACCCATGTTTAAGTAGCCCACTGGCTCTTCCCCTTGACCTGCAGTTGGGTTAGAAGCAGCAGGGCCTGGAGCAGAAATCTAGAGAGCAAAGAAACAAAGTGTCAGATAGAAATATTGGGAATATTTACAGCCAACTTACTTCTTTATGGTAAAGAAATTGCTTTTGAACTTACCGGTATGGCCGGGGCAATGCGGAGTGGCGAGAAGGCAGAGTGAGAGGAGGAGAGCAGGTTGGCTGTAGACGGGAGGCTCTGGATGAAGGAGCAGGAAGGAGAGAGCTGTCTGTGTTTCTCTGTCGGACAGTCTCCCGCCTGCCAACCTTCTGCTGTCACGTTACACCTAAAACACTGAACGCGGTCACCCACGCCAGTGTAAAACCAACCAGCCCTTGCCAGACTTCGCTCTGTGACCCCCGAAGCCGGGAAACGAGCAAAGGTAGAGATTCGATAGAGCTCTAGGGATGAAAATAACATCATGTTGACTCATGTCTTTGATATTATATCAAAATGTAAGAAATAAAATAAATACATGCCAGTATTAAATATAAATTTGGTGAAAGTAAGTACAAAATGAAGTTGGTACCTGAAGAGTTGTCATATTGCAGGTCAGGTGGGGCTCCATTGCGACACAGCCCCATTAAGAACTGGTTATTTTTTAGTTGAACAAGAGTTTCCATTTTTGTATTAAAGAAAGTTTATTTAAAGGTAAAAGAGATGTCCTTCAAAGGGAGAGGGGTTTGAGAAAACCCGAGGTCTGATCTTCACAGAGACACAGTAACTCACACCAAAACGGAGAATGGTAAAGAAGATGTGGGGGCAGAGAAGGTGGAGGGACGGAAAAGTAAAAGAGAAAATGACTCGGCTAAGAGCAAAATTTAAATAGTGGAGAAGAAACAAAACCTAGCAGCCGTCATCTCACAGTAATGGATACAAACTGCATTAGGAACCTCACAGTTTCTAATCTTTCTTCCTTAACGTCACATTTCTGACACCTTTATTAATTTTACCTTAAGGCACTACCTCTGACTCAACCAGTTGCAGAAACAAAAACCACGTGTGTGGTGAAAAGCAGCTACTATTTCAATAATGTGAGAAGACTGAGATGAATTCTTAAATAATAATAAAATATCACCAAATAAAATCACCCAGGGTCTGCACACCATTTATTATCTTGTATAAGAAATAACAGCATGTTTAATACATCTAATAAATTAAAGTCAAACATAATTTTGGTGATATTTTGTACAAACATAAAATTAAATAAATGTATTAAGCACACACAAATGCATTGACACAGACCAAGGGATATGCCCTCTCAAACCCCTCCCCCCGCAGCGGACATCTCTTTTGTGGGTGTTTAAGCCTCCATAATTGAATTCTAAAAACCCAATAAGAAAATGTTTTATCCTCTCTTAATTAGGACACTTCTTTAATCTAATACCAGCAGGATCTGCAGACAGAAAGAGAAAAACAAACATAAATTTATTTGGATTTAACGTCATAAAAGTGTAGATAGAAATTTAATGTACGGATTTGATTTTTTTTAATTAATTACGGTCATTTCCTGACAATGTCGGTGATATCCTCGACATGCACAGGTTAACTTCCGGAAAGAGGTGTTAAGGTGTAATGGGCGACCATGCTAACTGGTGACTTTCAGCGGTTTGTAGTGATACCACCCTTTAAAAATAGCGCATTATTTTTTCATTGCAGACTCTTCAGTGGAAGTATTTCGCCATTATGATGAAAAAATAAACAAAAGGGCATATTCGAGGATTCTCACTGATATATATTTTTGAAACTGTGCAACAACTACTGATGCAATCAGCTGAAAGCCACCAGTTAACACGATCACTAATTCAACCGGTACACCGGTTAAGCTCAAGCTTTGTTTAATTAAATTCTTTTAAAACTAATGCAGCTATGTCATTGCATACTGGGGAGGGAACTTAACAGTTTAAACGCTGTTTTCAGTAATTAAGTGTTTATAAAAATGCATTTATCTTACAGTTGCTGCATGACATTTCAGAAATGACCAGTTCGACTACATCAGCAAGTACTAGCATGCTAACGCTAGCTGATGCTACGTTTGCTTATTCCTGTGTTCATTAATCTTTGTAAAGAATAATATAAATACCACTGTGAAATCCTACGTATTTGGTGACGCAGTCATACAGGACAGTATGTCAAACCGTGGGGGGAACGTTTCCTCCTCTGTGGGGTAAATAAAGACACTCACCTTTGTTGTAGGCAGTGGTGGAGCGGAAAGTCCCTGAATATCCAGGAAGAATGCCGTCACGGACACCGCCGCCTCTGGCTGCTTCCGGGTGTACGAGAAACAGAAACAGGGGAGAAATAGAAAGATATGATGGACAAATTAGAAATCCCTTGGGTTGTACCAGTCTCTGTCACTGGAGACCAAAAGCCCCACGGGTTTCTGGAAATTAGTCAGCTGTAAAACTATGTTTAACCCCTTAAAGCACGAAAACATAAATAATAGCCAGAAAATTCTAATTTTTGGAACTGAAATGTTTATTTAACTTTCTACTGGAATTTAAAAAAAATCCAAATTTCCATAAAATTCAACAAATATATTTTCAGTATCTCATTCCATTCATTAGGTGTTTTGGTAACTGATAATCCACTTGAGGGCTTTTTTTATTATTATTAATCAGATTGTATTCATGAGTTTGATGGGGTTTTTTTTTGGTTTGTTTTTTTGAGTAATTTATTGAGCACATTCATTAGAAGTATCATAAAAGTATGTATCAAACATGATACAACAGGGTTAGGGTTAGGGGTTAACCTGTTACCTGGAAATGTACTCCCTCTTTCAGATTATACACACTCTTTGTGTTTTTACTGATAAGTCTTGGTGCTCCCCCAAGCAAAGGTGTACACATGTAAACATGTAAAATAATAATGTTATTGTTATTGCTATTTTTGTTAAATTTTTATTGTTTGCCCATTTTATTCTGTTGCTAATTATTTGTTCCTCTCACTGTTCAGATTAGATAAAGGTTTATCTATTCTGAACAGTTTACTGTTTAATATGTCACTCAAACAGCAAATTCAATTACTCCAAAGTTTAAAAACAAGGGTTCGCTAGGTTAACATTTTCAGTCATTATAGCTATAAGACCCTAGTCTGGACCTGTTGAAATTATTATTGTTGTTATTATTTGCCTGAAAATGTTCTGTTGGGTCATTGTAAGTACACTCATATTTTGTCCATCTGTTGATCAAGTGATTAGCAAAACAGTTCATTCTTTACTGCAATATTTCAACTGAAACAACGATCTCAAGAATAATTCTATATAACTGCACAGAGCTGTTAAAGGCTCACATATACCAATAAAAATCCTATGGCTGTTTAGGTGTCGTTAATACGTGATAAATTCGCACCAAAACTGAACAAAATACATTCAAATGTTGATATTATCAGTTGAAGGCGCACAATCAATGAATACAACCGCATATATTAAAAAAAAAAGTTGACCCAATCGCATAACCGTCACGAATGAATTTATATTTCGGGCCTATTTTCATCCCTAATATCATGCAAGCATTAAATTTAATACAGTGTCAGAATGAATGATCTCCCTAAGTTAAACTACTTACCAAGAAGTCTTCATGTGGATAACCCAGACGGTCTGAACGAGTCAAAAAGCTGAGTTTTCAAAACCCAGTCTGGTATTTCCCTGAACTTCCTCCTCTTAGCTCCTCCCACAGTATGTTTCATGATGCGTCAGCCCGGGGCCAGGTGAAATTTATAAGTCCTCTCAAAGATTACATGACATAGTGGTGACTAAGACAGGTATTTCAGTCAGTGTGTCAAAGACTCAGCTTTCAAGAGTTCAGTTTCATCAGATATTAAAAATGTATTATTTTTCTTACAGAGCAATCCAAACTTCCTTTAAATCACCTCTGGCTCAATTATTACATCTAATTCTGTGTAAAGCTCAGGATTTCTTCAACCAGAGTTCTTTGTACACTTTCTATTACTCACTCACTGTCCTGTACATGATGTACTGTGAAGAAGTTTGGGGAAACACTTCAAAAACAAACTCTTCTCTATTGCAAAAGAAAGCCATACAAATCATAAGCAAAAAAAAAAAAAAAAAAAAAAACCCTAAACCTCTAATCTCTCAACTAAATATACTAAAATGTACAGACTTAGTGGAAAAGTGTAAGTGAACTGAAATAAATCTTATTTATTCATTGTTTTATTCAAAGAGATTACAGTAAGTAGTATTAGAGCCATAATTACATGAAAGTTTAATTATAAGGGCAATTAACTCCAATCACATCACACTGAGGTGCATTTAAAGGTTTATTCAACACAAACTCCTTTAAAATGATTACAGTGAGAGAAATAAGAATGTATTTATATAAAGCACATGCATAAAACAGTACAAAACAAGTCTGATTGCCTCCAAACTCACTGTAGATAAGATAATAAACATTTTAATATGTAACATACATAGCAGGTGTCATGCATGCTAAGATAAATAAAGAGGCTAGGTAGTGTTTTGCATTATGTTTGAACAATAAGTCACTCCAAGCTCGTCATACTTTCATTTAGAAACGATTAAATGACTGGGCTGTTTACTGTGAATAAAGTCTTCATTTTTATAAACTGTTTATAAAAAAGAAAGCTGGTTAGAAAAATTGCTCTCACCAATCATCAACAGCTTCAAATTCATAGATATTATAAACACACACACACAGTAGAAACAACCCGGCAGATTAAAAAAACAACAGATTATATACTTATTATAAAGTTTAACTAATGGAGGAGAATTTAAAGGCTCCTCTGATTAACGATTGCTTCTGTATTACAGCACCACAGAAAACTTGCAGTTAGAGCAAAAAATACTGAGGAAACAGCTTCTGAATTACACCATTGCCTTTTGAAGCATGACTTTACTTCTACTGAACTTATTAACATGCTCCTAAAGAGAGGAAAACTTGTGTCAAGCAGTAAAAGCATAGTGAAAGGCAGCTTTTTATCTTTATTGCAATCAGAAGTATGCTTTTACTCCGCATAGACCTGTGGATCTCAACTGGTGAGTCAAGTGAGAGAGGGTCGCGAATGTGTGCCTGGAAAAAAATATTGTAGCAAAGAGTCTCTGGTGTATGGGAGCCTGGAGCATACATACATCAGTATAATTTTACTTTATTTTGCCAGGACAATAGGTACATCTTTTTTCTTAAGATCTCCACTCATTTATCCTGTTTTTCCAAGTTAACATGTTAGTTTCTCAACATCTCTATCAAAGAAATAAAATGTACATGTTATCATGGGAAATGGAGTAAAATAAAATGTATGCATGCATGTCCACTTAGGGCTTTTGTAATGATGCACTTTTTAAATGTGTTTATTCAGTCTCTTACCCTTTTTCCAAACATGGTCCAAACTGCACTTCTCATGGAGAACACCTGAGTTATTTACATTTCTGCATATGTAGGCCTGGATTTCAAATTAAGGAAGGCCAAAACAGTTGAGGACCACTTGTTTAGACATGGACAAATCAGAAATTCTCAGCATCAATGCATGTACCTATACATATCCTCATCTATAAGCAGGACTTTGAATTACTGTGTTTTTATTTATTTAGACTGAATTTGAAATAAGTTTTAAAATCTGTGTTATTCATAAATATAAAGAAGTAGCAGGGTGTGAGTTAAAGGGGTTTAAATCAGTTTAAAATACACTGAACCAGAATCTGTTGTCTTGATTTTAAAAGAGTATCTCAACTTTTTTTCATCCACTAGAGCAGTGATTCCTAAATGTGGGCTTGAGGTTATGACGAAGGCTAAATAAAACCAGTGCCTAACATTTTGCACTGCTACCAAAGTCTGGAGAATTTTGTGAGAGTGTGCCAGTTTCCTTTCTTCCATCTTTTGTTGTTATTTAATCCACATTTAAAAAGCCAGACTGTAAACAAATGAAGATCCAATTGGATGCCACTAACCACTACTGAGCAGAGCCAAACGATCTGGATCTCTTAAAAGAGACAGATTTCCCGTCACAACAATCACGCCTAGGTAGACTTCAGCTGAAGAAACAAGGGTAAAATCAGAGTTTCATGTGCTTAACCACAACAAAACCTTGAGTCTTTCAAAGCTTTTTGTAACCTAAAAATTTCCCTACTTTTGAGACACAACAGGAGCTTCAGAATTGAAAAAAGTTTTAATTTATGCACTTTGAATGCTTGACATTGTTGTAAATGGTTCAAAACATTGCCTTTTGGTAGCGTTTCTTCTTCTTGCCCCCAAGGAGAGTTCTCATCTTCTGCAAAGAACCTGTTGATTTCTGATCATATGTGCATAGGAATGGATGAGGGGCTGTCAAAATGTTAGGAAACACTGCATTAGTGGGTTAAAAAAAGTGTATATTCAATCATAATAAAATTGTAAAAATTGTATTTTTTGAATTACAACTTTTGATTAAAATGGATAAAGATTTGGTTTTGTATGCACTGCATCTATAGATTTATAGTGATTTATCAATCATGTTACTGATAAATGTGTTTCAAGGGCTTGTTAAGTGACTTAAGAAAATAAGCAGGGGAAAACAGATGCCTAAAGGGGTGAGAGAAGTAAATGTCCAAATCTAAATACATACTGCATGCATTCAAAATCCCAAAGTATCAAGTGAAGATGATTTGCTGATTTAGAGATTAAAGTTATAAACTGTCAAGTCTGTTAACCAAGTAACTAGATAAAGAAGATGATCAGAAATGTCGACAATGAGCTAATGAAAAGGAAATAAACTGCTTAAACTCAAAGTTTCTGGCTGGTTAATGAAACATTTTTATGCCTCCATGCCAGAGATAGCCGAGGCCAGAGGCATTACATCTTTGGGTTGTCTGTCCATCAGTCCATCCAGCCGGGACATTATTGTGAAGGTGACATCTGGAGAATGCTTCGAGGGATTTTCACCTGCACTAATGTTCACTCTGACTCATCAATCGTAAATGTAAATGTAAATTTTGGCGTTTAAAGGACAAGATCAGGGGCCTCATGTTCATCCCTTGGTTATGACATTTCCACAAATCACACCATCACAGAAAACATTTCTTTTTGACCTACCACTGAACTTTCAAGACATACAACCACCATCTATGAGTGCTGAAAGCTGTTTTAACACTGAGGAGTACAGAACACTAAAATCTTCAATGCATAACAAAGAGAGAAAACACAAGGGCCTGGCCTCTGCCACATATAATGTAATAAAAGCTGTACAATATAAAGCAACCTGCACACTACCCCTGTGAAGCTTATAATCAATGCAGGAGTGGATCAACACACTCAAATACCTCATAATAAATGTTATATTATGATCAAAAATAAACTTTTATGATACAACACTTTAATTTTAAAGGAAATAAGTTGATATTACATTCACCCATGGTTTGTAGTGTGGCTGGCGTAGGACCAGATGTGTCAAGGTCAGAGTTTCTTGGGGGAAGTCCTGTATTGTGTTGGAGAGCATGTTACTAAACGTGATTATTTACAGTAGCAACCCTCTGTTTATTCCAGTACTGATCGCTGAAAAAACAGGTCATTAAAAGTAGATTTTACTGAGGTTTTAGTGTCAAAATTAATAAGAGCACTTTACACCGTAGCCGTTGTATTATTTTAAAATTAGAGGTTTTAATTTTATAGACTAAAGATAAAGTTAATCCTCTTTAGTTTAATTCATAAAACAGCAAACATGATAGCTCTGACAACATCAACAAGGTGTGTTTATGCTCTTTTCTTGTCTTGTGAGAAATGTAAAATATTCCTGTTCCAGAGTAAGCATGGCCAGTGGTGGACAGTTAAGAACTAGATGTACTAATATTATACTTTTGACCCCACTACATTTCTCTGAACATTCTCATTGCTCTCTACTGTTACTCTGAAGGCAGCTGGTGAGCGTTCTTTTCTTGACCAAAATCTGAACTGGATTACAACAAACTGTGTCTGTGCAGCTCTGTGTGGAGTAGGTCTAAGTGGTGCTGATGTATCTGTATGTTTGAAGAGCAAAAGATGAGCAAGTTATTCAATGTTACAGCTGAGCTTAGATTGGGCATCCATGTATTATGGACTACACTCATGTGTGGTGGAAATACAACAATATTTTGAGATTTTAAAAAACAACAACATTGAATACTTTAGTGTTTTAAAAATAAGTACAGTACTTTAACTCTGAAGTAGTACACTTTGTCCACCACTGAGCATGACTCACTTTAGTGTTTGTCAGCCCTCTACAGCACTGCAAAAAGTCAAATCTCAGCACATATTTGTCTAATTTCTAGCCAAATGTCTCATTATATGCCATATTTACATAGTAAGTCCAGATAAACATCTTGTTTCAAGATATAATGAGCTAAAGATTAGGGTTAATTTGTTTGCGATGATGTATAAATTTCAAGGCACTTACAGATTAAATATGTAGAATACCTGCACTGACATGTCTACACTTATTCCAAAAATGTATGCTACTATGTTATATGTGTGTTTTAGTTGAGGTCTTTGATTACCTCAAGTATGTCCAACAGTTTTAAAAGCCAGAGAAGTTCTTAAGCTTATAATTGTAACAGAGCATTTCTTGTTAAAGTGTCTGTCATAACAGAACCATGACAGCCGCCTTATGTAGCAGGTCACATTCATGTTTGGTGCTGCTTACTAGAGATGGACCACGATTGTTCTCTGCCCCTCAAACACAGAACTCCACCCCACCCCTCACCTGCCCCACAAAACAGTCTGGCTGCAGACCGTAGATCTTAAACGTCCCCTCTCACAGACCATTACTGTGAGACAGCATCTCTGTCAGAACAGAAGTGCCCTAATTTGCTTGTACAACATATTTCCAGTTTTAGATTCTTTAGAATTCAATCTCACTCATCAACAAAGTCTGACAGTTGCATTCATGAATTCGCCACATTGCAAACATTACAGACTAAGCAATATTTTGTAAATAAAACAGTTAGGTCAGGGGTCTAACCTGGGGTAATTTATGTATAGACACATTTTAGAAGTAGATTCGCTACTGATGCCTCATTTTGGCTTTGTTTACTTCAGCAACACTAGCAAAGCTATGCTAGCTATATAGTTAACACTACTATGTAAGCCAATGTGGGTAAGTTGGCTTCAGCAATGTGAGCTTTGGAAACATAGCTAATGCTAATGCAGCTACATAAGCTACATAGCTAAATTAGCTATATAGTTTTGTAGCTAATGTTAGCTTCGTAGCCTTGTTGGTATAGGTATCCATGAGGTTCATGGGCTTTAGCTACGCTAGCTATGTTGCGCCGTTATTGATGTAGCTTATGCAGCTGAAGGAGCTAAATAGGCTACATTTGCCATGTTAGAACGTGTTAGGAAGGAAGACCTTTTAACTGGAGCAGACTGTTTATTTGGCTTAGTAATGTTCACTTAGTAGATGTTTGGTAATCAGGTTTTGAAGGTCAGATTTTTAACTTTTAATTTCTTTTTTTTTTTTTTTTTTTGACTGTTACCTTAACCCACACCCTAAATTTAATCTGATTTTATTATCATGTTTCCATTCCAGATCCAACAGAGCTATGGTCTGCAGACAGACCCCTCTTCCACCTGCTGGGGGACAGCTGGTATTAAAATATCAGCAAAAGAGACCATCTCAAACTTCTGTCACTGTGTGAGGACCATAACTGCTATCATCATCAGTTGAATTTGGTAGAAGAAGCGCGCCACAAGTAGAACATATGCTGTGAATGCTGAGCCAGCATTCCCAGTAAATGGAAGCTGGGTCAGTTTCCACAGGAAATGAGGTCATTTTAAACAGAAATATGACAAATACATTTGTGAGAGATTTAAATTTTGCAGTGAGTTCCACCAGATACACCCACTCCGTCTGGGGCAATAGTAGTGTGAGAGTAGAGATTTAGTGTGGTGCAATGTAGTGTAATCAGATCATTTATTTCATTTAGTGTCAGTCTAGATGTTTCTGTGACTGTGCAGTGAAGTCACAAGCTGCTGAGCTGCTGGAGTGGATACTTGTTTCTGTTACTTTAAAGCATTTTGTGAGCAAGGTTTGTGTGCTTTTTAAAAACTTTTTTTGCAAAATTGTCCTTGACCTAACATGTGTTTTAAGTTTGCAGCAAACAATATTACCCATATGAGGATAAAAAAAAATCTGCACTCTAAATAAGAAGCATTTTACAAGGCATACATTGCGCATTAACTGAGGTGAACTACTAGAAAGGAGTGTCATACAAAGAGAAGCTCCATCTTGCATATCTGCAAAAACAGGCTGAAGAGAAGAAAACACCAGCAGCTTACCACCATCTGTGTGCCAGGTTTCATTCGTCGGTTGTGAGCAGTCTTGTTAGCTTCCCATCTCACAACAGTTGCATTTTCTCTTAGTAATGCTGGTCTGTACCACATCTGAAGTCACGTTTTGAAAATCTGATGTCAAACCATATTTAGGTGTTTGTTGGTTGGTGTCTATAGCCAGGTGAGCAGGCTGTCTCTGTCCACGTGTGACCCAGAGAAAACGGTCTCCATGTCCATCAGAAGGTCTGAACTAAGACCCTCAGGGATGCAGGGCATCAACTCCTCGCTCTCAGACATCGGCAGCACTGGCATCGACTCCTGTAGGGTCATTGAGGAGGTATCGCCGGAGTCGCCTGGAGTCAGAAAAGAATATAAAAGTGACCTTAAAGTGTTGAGAACTGCAATAGTAAGGTGGGTGAAAGTTATGGATTTATTCAGGACTGTCTCTTCTATAAAGTACTATGAGGCCACTGGTTAGCTGGTTTTACTAACCTGGATGTAGATGAACAGTCACACAGCGCTGATTATGATATAAGTTAATGCGATGTGTGATGGGTAATGTTCCCTTTCTAAAGCTGAAACATTGATTTTGAGAGTGTCATCACTACCAAAGGTGACACCAAAAATCAGGTTTCTGAAGATTGGCTTTTCTTTAGAAATAAATCATGCTTTCCTCTGCGTTGCAGAAAAAAAATCCTAATTGAGGCAACTTTTTTCCATCAGTGCTGGATTACAGTGGAATTTTGTGTAGGCATGCTTCGACTGCAACGTCAAAACCCCTTGATGTAGTTTTTCACTCTGCACTCAGGTTCATTAGAGGTGATGCGTATGACACTCATCACTGCTCTGCATACACAGTAAAGTTTTCTGAGAGATGTGGGCTGCATATTTGCATGTTGGGATTCATCTCCTTCATGCTAGCCTGGTCCTCTGGAGCTCATTACACCTGCTCTAATGGCTAGCTTACACTCCAGGTGCCTCAAGTTCATGGAACTCACTCCACAGCCCTTTAAAAATCAAAGTATTAGTTTCTCTGGGTCATTTCAGATCTTTAACTGCTAACACCTTATCTTCTGATTGCAACTGTTTTAATTGAAGTTCCATTTCTGATTGATTAATGGTTTTTAAAACTTTTACTGCATTTTTATATTTTCTAAACATGTTTGATATCTTACATACAGTGCTTAACAAATTTATTAGACCACCACCCAAAGTAAGGTTTATGCCACAGCTGTCCTAAATTAACGCAATTGGTAATTACCAAAATCATTTTTTATGTTTCTGCGATGGTTAATACACCAATATGCAGAAGCTCTTTAACTGAAATGACATTTTTAATGCTAAAATATAATTATTATTGTTATCCATGAATTTTCAAATTTACTGATTTACAAAAAAACTGAAAAAAACAGTAATGCACATTATTATTTCTTCATTAACATGTCAAGTTATAGTTATTTACTTGCATTCCTGAACAGAAAAATGAGTTTTGGTGGTTGAATGTTATGCTTGATTAATTTCTGACTTGTCAGAGAAGCCCAGTGAGCCGGTTAAAAATTGGGTATAAAAAAGTGAATTCAGTTTGAAATTCCTCATTCCTATTCAAAATGGTAAAACGTGGAGAGCTCACTGAAAATGAAAGAGTTCGCATTAAAGCACTTAATGATGCCGGATGGTCTCTGAGACAAATAGGGAAAGACATAAAGTGTTCTCACAGTGTGGTCAAGCATGCTTCAGAGTCAATTGCCGAGACTGGTACTTACAAAGTGCGCCAAGGAAGAGGCAGGAGAGGAAAGTTAGCTGAAGCAGATGTCAGACACCTCAAGATTTGAAGTACTAGAGACAGAAGGAAGACCACTACTGATCTTCAGGCAGAGATGAATGCTTCTAGATCAGAGTCTGAGAAAGTCTCCAGAATGACCATAAGCAGACGACTGACAGAACAAGGCTTAAAGGGAAGAATAGCTGCTAAGAAGCCATTATTGAGGACTACATCCAGAAATGCCTCAGATTTGCTAGGGAGCACAAAAACTGGACTGTTGATGACTGGAAGAAGGTACTCTGGACGGACGAGTCCAAGTTTGAACTCTTTGGTCAGCATGGTCGTGTTTATGTCCACAGAAAAGCTGGAGAACGTTTTGATGCCAGATCCATTGCACCCACAGTGAAACAGGGTGGAGATTCCATTATGGTATGGGGTTCCATTTGTGGATACGGCGTGGGCAAATTAGTGAAAATGGACGGTATCATGAACAAGAACATTTACCACAACATCTTAGTGCATCATGGAATCCCTTCTGGACTGAATCTGATTGGTCGTGGGGTCATATACCAACAAGACAATGACCCCAAGCATACTTCAAAGCTGTGCAGAGACTATTTGACCGAGAAAAAGGAATCTGGAGTACTGGAACTGATGGACGGCCAAGTCAAAGTCCGGATTTGAATCCTATTGAACAAATTTGGGATTTAGTAGATTCAAAGATTGATCGCACAAAAGTTTCATCTAAAGCAAGTCTGTGGGAACAGCTAGAAACTATTTGGAACTCAATAACAAAAGAGACTGTGGAAAAGTACATAAAAACTATGCCAGCAAGAATGCAAGCTGTTATCAAGGCCAAAGGAGGCCGTACAAAATATGAAGTTTTTTAGTTATTGTGTGTGAAAAAGGACTATTTAGTTGTTTCAGTTTGTTATTTGCCAAATAAATCACATTTTTAGTTTTAAACAAGTTTTTGAAAGATTTCTAAAATATTTTTGTTTTCTCGTTTTTATCACAGGTGGTCTAATAAATTTGTTAAGCACTGTATATGTATTGTTTATCATGCATTTATTTTTCATCTGCTTAATGTTTAATCTGCATGCCCTCCATGATTTTCAAGTCTTAATAAATAAATATTATATATAGATATACATATAAATATATAAACATCTTCAAGAACAAAACCTGTTTGGATCAAGCTTAGGATATCTAAAACCTGGATGGCAAAGCACCTTTCATTTAAAAATGAAAGAGACTGTGTCTGTCCCATGACTAAAATTCTTCTTTATAATATATAAATATAAATAAAACAGGTTGCTGCTCAGTGCTATAGAAGCAGAAACTGATGATAAAAACAAGTGAACCTTGCTGTTCTATCATACAACATAGACTTCTAATTTTTTGTTGCAAAATTGATAAAATCCTTTTTTTCTTTTCTTTTTTTTTTACATTTTAGAGTTAATATGTATACACACTGTAGTACTAAACCATTATTAGCATTGTAAAAAAACACTGTCTGCACTAACAAAAGTGAATCAGCATGTTTGCTGCACATGAGCTGCACATGACCCCCAACACTGCTAAACACTAAGGAATAACTGATTCAAAATGGATAAATACATAGATGTCTCACCTTTCAGTCCACAGTATTATTAACCCAAAATACTCAATGGTTAATTTCAAAGTTCCAAAATGATCCTTACTCCCTGAAGTAAAGTTCCAAAATCTAAAGGCCCACTTTGGGTTGAACTTATATGCAGCAATCGGTATTTTTAACACAGGGTATTCATTTACTGGACAGTCTGCTTTAAAGATAAAGAATTGGTGGCATAAATAAAGAGGCAACCCACTTATCCAAGCACCAGTACATCACTGTGCTTCACTAACAGTTATAACATTGACTACTGAAGATGCAAAGCTCAGAATGTATGACTATTATCCAAAGAACAGAATATTTCTTTGTTCTAAAGAAATGTTACGGTCATACAGCAAAACCAGTTACAATAATGCAAGAAAAATAGATAAATTGACAACTAATCCTAAGATCCCTTCTTACAACGTAACTGTTCTCTGTTAGATGGAATTAATTTAAACTAAGTTTTAGAATAAAAGGGAATTTGGAGGTCAGTCTTGACTCGGTGTTGGTTTGTGTGTGTGTGGGGGGGTTAGTTACCGGTGTCCATGTGATCCACGGAACTCAACATGTGATCGGATGTGCGAGGTAAGCTGCTGACGCTCAGACCGCTGTCGGTGCTCTCATTGCGAGAGTGAGCACTGCATAAAACACACACACATAAACATTCCTTTATATCTGATCATAATCTGATAAAAAAATAGTTAAACTTTCAGTGAACCTTTACAGAAACCGCATATACAACAAGTCTCCCTTCAGCTGAGTTTTTACAGGAATTATCTGAACAGAGAGTGTTTTTTTTTCATGGAAACTGTTGGCAGAAAGGATGATTGATTGTTCAGAGAAGCTGGGAGATTTTTCCTGGAGAGACGTACTGTTGAGTCTCTTAAATGTCACTTTTAATGCTTTGAGCTGCACAAATAAAATTCCATTCGTCTACACTGAGTGGCAGCGGCGGCAGCAAACGCTAATTAAAACTGCTCAGAGGAGAGGCTGAAAAAAAGGAGTCCTTATACACACAAGTTTAACTTCTCCTGGAAGATTCATAGAGACATGGTACTGTTTTTACTTAGATTTTATACACAATTTCCCAAAAATGTATACAAAATTTCCCAAAAGTTGGGATTTTGTGTAAAAAGACAATAAAACATGATGTGATGATGAGCAGAACACCAAAACCTCTATTTTACTGACAATAGCACGGACAAAATATTTGATGTTGAAACAGAGAAATCATGTAACTTAAAAACATGCACAAGTATCAAATTTTATGCCAGCATCAAGTTTCAGAAATGCTAGGACAGGGTCATGTTTACTATGTAGCACTGTTTATCCTTTAGGTGTTTTTAGAGTGCATTTCTGATACAGGGCCATAACAAAGCTCAACCCTCATTACACCATAAGACATTCGTACTGTCAACAGTTATATATTTTATGTCCCTGCCTGCCAATTTTTTAGTAAATCTCTGTTTATGTGCAGAAAAAATACCAACAAAAAACCTGCAGTAACCCCTTCCTCCTCTCCATATATCTCCATGTGTCTCTCATGTGTTGAAATAGTGGTTTATGCAGGATACCATTACCATAAAGCTAGCACAGGGGCATAAATATCACACTTTGAAATGCCACAGTGAATAAACCTTATGTAGGCATTTGTGAACTAAGGAGAGCAGTTTGTGTAATTTTGAAAGTTGAGTGTTGTCCTATTCTTTGAGTAGGACTTTAGATGTTCAAGAGTATAGGGTCTTCGTTGCCATATTTACGTTTCTTAATGCTTCAAACACTGTGAGTGACAGGTCATGACTAAAGAGAGGCCATCCTCTTTTACAGTGCTGTCTTAATAAAGACAGAACATGGCTTGGCATTATAGTCAGCTGTCCATCATAGAACATGTTCTTTTGCACCACATGCTGCTCCAAAACCTCTAAAAATTGTTCAGAACTGATGAAGCCTTTACAAATGTGCAGGTTAGCCATGCCATTTGGCAAATGTACTCACCTACCAGCAGCAAAAGAAACCAGGTGTGAAGTAAGTACAAGAGCTAGAAATCAGCTATAGTAATCAACTCTCTGTAGTTATCAACATGCAATGTCATAATGAATTTTATTGGTGCATTTCACACCAGGTGGTTCAGTTTGGCTCAGCTTGGCTCAGTATGGCACAGTTTGGAACAGCAAACCTTTATCTTACTTGCATTTCCACAGCCAATGTCCATCCAGCCTCGCTGGCAGTGAGAGAAATTCTGACCCTTTTTAAAGATGAGGATCATTTGGCTCAGCTCAATAAGAAGAGCTGGTCGTTTACCTCCTAAACAGCTTTTCATTTGATTTCATTTTGTACTACAGTTCTATTAAACTCCATGCCCATCCATGCATGCATTCATCCATCCATCCATTTTCTCTGCCTATTTGAGGCCATTTTGCAGTGGCAGCAGGCACACCAAGTCAACCCAGATATAAGTCTCCCTTGCGCCATTTTCCAGCTCTGTCTAGGGAATCTGAGTTGTTCCCAGGCCAGATGGGATATATTATCCCTCCAGCAATTCCTGAGTGAACCTCAAGGTCTCCTCTTGGTTGCCCAGAAGACATCTGAAGAAGGACACCGATGCATCCTGATCAGGAGCCTGAACCACCTGAATTGACTCCTTTCAAAGCAAAAGAGCAGCCACTCTAATTCTAGTTCCCTCCAGATGTCTGAGCTCCTCACCCTATCTCTACAGCTGGGCCCAGCCAGGGTGGATGTGGCAAGTTAGCATGGCCTAGGGCAGTGGTTCTCAACGTGGGGGTCACGAGATGCCAGATGCCTAAAAGAAACTATGAATAGTTTTTCATTTATACTTTGGCCACTTTACATCAATTTTACCAAATTTTAACCCATTTTCATCACTTTTTCCCCACCAGCTTTGTCAATTTAACAGTTTTTCCACTTAAATCCCATTTTTGTCCATTTTAAACCCTTTCCGCCACTTTTTTCTGCCTGTTTTTGTCACTCCTAACCAATTCTTGCCACTTTCCACCTATTGTTGCCTCTGTTTACCTGTTATTGCCACAATCAACTTTTTTTTTTTTTTTTTTTTTTTTTACAACTTTTCACTCCCACTTTTGCCCATTTTAACCACATTTCACTATTTCTTAGCCCATTCTTGCCGGTTTAACTGATTTCTGCCAATTTCCCAAAATTTTCAGTCTCAGTTAACTCAATTTGGACAGTTTAAACCAATGTTTCATCCCATTTCTCCAAAATTTCCACACATTTTTGCCACTTTAAACCTATTTTTGCTTATTTTTTTGCCCCTTTTATGTTATTTTTGGGAGATTTACATTTTTAAGGAGGCTATTTACTATGGCACAGAAGAATAAAAACATTTTCATTTATTTGATAACAGTGGTTATTATTCCAGTTAAACATAAAATATGGTTATCACAGCTTATCTTTAAAATGGGCTATGATTTTGCTGACCTCCATGGTCCCCAAGTATCCCCCCTCTTGTCTGCACATGACTATTCTTGAAAGTGCATGACTATGTTCAACCACCTTCAGGTACAGTGGGGGTCCCCGGTCTCTGACACCTTTATTTAGGGGTCGTGGACTGAAAAGGTTGAGAACCACTGGCCTAGGGTACTGTTCAGGCAGGGCTGCCATGAGCCCCTGGTTGTGCTGAGGATGTCAACGCTCCTGATCAATCAAACTTGGGTTGCTTGCATCCTCAACCTCATGCTTTTGGTCACTACCCAAAGCTCATGGGAGTCGGAAAAAATACAGGCTGGTAAATCCAGTAAAATGCCTGCCTGACTCTGAGGAAAAAGCCAAGTGGCCCTCAAAGGGGATCTGGCTCCTATTGTTCACATAAAGGAGTCAGCCTGTTTATAATGGCTTGTAACTTGTCATCTTGAAATGAATTGCCATTTCAATAAAAGCAGAACCCAAAAGGTTTATGTGTTAATGATATAGTATGTCATTGTTTCATTTAAAAGCAGAAAAGAGGGAGAAAAGCTGTTCAGCTGTCACACGGGAAGTGGAAATTCTTTCGACAAATTCAAAGATTGCATTGAGTCTAGCTCCACTCTTCAGAATCAGACAGGTACACTCGGTACCCACAGAAAGTAGCCGAAAAATGTAGGACAGTATGGATCAGTTATTTTGGTAAGTTTCCCAACTTTTGATTTCCCATTTTGAGTTTCCCAATTTTCCCAACAAATGCCGTTAATTGTGTGATGTACCAAACCAAACTGAACCCAGCCTTGTGGTGGAAACACAGCGTATGTGAATTTACATCATCTCCATTGAATATATGGTGCTGTAAAGTTTGTAATGCTGTTCTCATTTAAGTATACATGAAAGTATCATCATGTTCTGTTTTGATTACATTTAATACACACTCCCAATGCCTTGGTGGTGTGTTTGTATCTACAGTAAATGAAATAAAATCTAAACTCACCCATTAAGAGTGGGTTCATGGTTTGGGGCTCTGATCCTCACATCCAGAGGTGGGACAAGTGCCTGTGCATTCCTGTCGTGGTCCATCCCACCAGGCATCTGGTTCCTTCCTCCAGCCTCCTAAAACACACACACATCCTCTCGTAAAACATTAAGCAAAACTCTGTGACTTTGTTTACTTGTACCAGTGATTTATTTTCTGTTAGAACTGATCTGATCCAGGTACTGATTTATTCAGCCTCAGACCTGTGGTGTGATTTGTGGAGCAAGGCCTTGTTTACATCTCAGCCTGTCTTTTTCCTGCCTCTGCTGCAGTGCCAAACCAAGAAGGCCCGGGTTCATTTTCGGGGCTGAAACATAAGATTCACAGCAAAAGAACATTTTGACAATAAAATAAATTAATTCATGGATGTCAAACATTTCTGTAATGAGAAATATGAGGAACATCAAGTCAAAAAATTGCTATCTGCTTCTCAATGTTTGATTGTGGACATTAAAAGGAAAAAAAGTTCTCATTGACAAACAAAAATTGTCAATTCAGGAGACACAAATTTGATGGTTTGCTACCTAGACGTGGGTCGACCCATGTGGTGTTCTTATTTATGTGATCGATGTAGTACACCTCTCCATCTGCGGTCACAGCCTGCTCCCAGCCTTCAGGCAGTGGACCTGAACAGCAGTGAAAGTACACAGTGAGAAGGCGAATGGTGGATGGAGTGCATCGAGGGTTAAAAAGTAGAATCAGGCCCACGTCCTCTAATGTCTGTGTAATATGTAGTTTGTTGAGTTTTACGGGTAGAAGTGAAGGTTAGTGGGTAAATATCCAATTCTGAAGACCACAAAAGCTCTGCTGATGACAAAGATACTTACCTTTGTGCAAAACCATTTAATTCATTGAGTGGGTGGTTGTGAACTTACACAGTTTAGTAGTAATACTGTCAATATAAAGAAAGGGTAACGAATGTTCTCACTGATCAAAAGACCCAGAGGAGGTTGGACTTTTAAGGTGCGTTTCCATCAAATGGTCTGGTATGGTTTAGCACAATTTGATGCCATAACCCTGTTCTTTCTGTTTTTTTTCCACAGCCAACTGTAGGGCTGGGAGCCAGCAGTGTGCCTAGCTTCACCCTTTAGGGTCAGAGAGGTACACTTAGTACCCAAAAAGAAGGGAGGCAACAAGCAAGACAGTAAGAAATGGTAACCACTGGCGTTTGGTCAAAACCTTGCATCTCCATTTTTATGGTATTTTTTGATAAATGGTAGCTGCTGGTCACCATTAAATCACTCAAAGGTTTCTGACAAATTATAAAGCAATAACAAGTGTCAGAAAGATGCTGACTATAACCATTCATGTTAAATCCTTGAGAAAATACAGTATTTTTTTAATTACCCCAAAAATTGACAATTTTAGAGACATGAGGTTTTGGCCTGACACCAGCATTATTTTTTGTATCTTTCCCGACTGTTGACAGTGGAAATACAAGTAACTGAATTCAACAGTAAACTGAACTGAGCCAGACTGCTTGTTGGAAAGGCACAGTAAGTGCTTTCACACATGCACGAAAATCCTGAAAATTTCTTGCAGCCTTCAGAAGAGCTGCACAAACATATGACCTACTGACTGTGTGCCAATATGGACATGCTTTTCTTTCTCCTTCCATTGCGCAGAAATGACACCAAGGTCAAGCTCGATGCCAAGGTCAAGCTCAACGGCTTTTCTTTTGTCCGGGCCTTTTCACTCCTGGTCATACACCTGGAGACCACCGGCTGTTTCCAGGCCCTTAGAACATCCACAACACAACCAGGGGCTAATGGCATCCCTGCCTGAACAGTACCCTAGGCCAATCTTACTTGCCACATCCACCCCGCCATAAAGGTGTGGACTTTGTTATTTAATCCAAGATTACTGTGTTTCCTATGCCCTTGGTAATATGCAAGGACATCCAGAGCACTACCAGGGTTGTGTCAATCTTCCTTCCTGCCCGATAAAGCCCTCAGGCACCACATCCACACCTTACTTCAGCCTAAATTTCTGACCAAAACATATCCACAAGTTCTGCACAGCACTGCATATCCTGATTCTCTACTGTTTCCAGTTCTGAACTGCAACAAAACCTGATGTCGCAATTTTGGCCAATATCTGTCCCTTATAATTGGCCAATCATACCCCAGAAATATCCATACTCATGTTTAAAAAAGGGCTCAGTGTTCATTATTCACCTAAGAAAGTATTTTATTAAATGATACCTAAGATTAATGCACTAAATGGCATTTTTTTAAACATTATGGATATACATTTTTAGAGTAAATCTTGTTTCTTTGATTTTGGGAAGGCCAAAGTTTTGATTGTGCAGCCCTACCAGGTAAAGTACCCAAATTTAACCTTTTCCCAGTGTCCTGGTGAAATTTTCATGTAAAGTTTGGCTAAACTGGGACTGAGAAAGGAGCATCTTCATTGTAGCATTGGACTCTGATGCTTCAACCATAGCCGAGCTGCCCTTTCTACAACCTGTGTTGCCCCCTGATTTCAGGGGCAGGCTATCCTCAACTTTTTCTGCAAATTTTCAGGAGTGCATGTGTGAAAAAAAGCTCATCATTAAAGTCAGCCTGAGAATTTTGGTAACACTCCTATCTCCCACTAAAGTCACACAAGAGATATCTGCAGGGACCAAAGGGGAATCCAAAAGATGTCACACCCAGCAAATAGACCTGTCCTGCTGCCAAATGTATTTAACCAAGAAGAGCAGGTCTTACAGAGAAACTATATGCTGATAGTAGGGGGACAGAGTGATACCTGGGTCTTGACTGATGCTTTGTGGTTGCGAAGTAGGTGCTGGGTTGCTGAGGGAGTGGGCGTGAACAGGAGCAGCAGAGATCTGATGCTGAGCTGCAGCCGACTGAAGCTGTGAGAGCCGGGGGTCGTGCCAGGTAGTTGTCTTGTCCACGTGACTGTAAACACACAACAAGTCTCAACAAATCTGTATCAGTTAAACCAATGCAACCTGATGGATGAGAACTGCAAGTCATGTTTTGCTCTCAGACCGGCTTTACCTGTATAACTAGAAGCGTGTGTACGTCTACACACTCAGATAAACTACAGTAGCCTTTGACAGGAGCGTGAACTGTCAGACCATGTGCTCTCATGAATGAAACCAGCTGAAACCACACCGGCTGCAAAACTACTGATCAGGAGGAATCCTGGTCATATCTGCAACACTGTGTGCCTCATTTAAAGGTTCTTCAGTTGTATTTGAACTAACTGAAATAAGTAATCTCTTTATAAATTTATAAATATAATCCAGACCATCAGAGACAAGACTTACCGTACTATTTCTAGATTATGATTTTAATGCTTGAGGGCACCACTGCAGAGTGGAAGTGTCGTCATGATACCAGCATTATTGATATTACACTATTAAAAATCATATTATATGAATACCTCAAAAAAATAAAAGAACAAAAAAGGCATCTGATAATGGGTAATTTAGTTTTTAACAACCAAAAAATGCAGGCAAACTCCTGCACACTTTCTTAATTGTAGAAATATATTGGCAACAATTAAGTACCAAATTGTTAGTGTTTATGCAATAAAGGCAGTGCTTTCTCCTTTGTGCAAAGGTTAAAAGAGGTGAAAACAGGATCAGCAGAGCCAGTGAGGGACCATTGTGCTGTATGTGTGTGCATGTGGAGCTCCTGCTACCATGCCGCTTTGGATTTGATAATATCTAAAGGTACACTACATGGACAAAAGTGCCCGGCTGCCTGACCATTACACAAACAGGGCCTGTAATGGTAATGTATTTAAATGCATGTACTTTAAAGAGAAGCCCCCCCCCCTGCAGCTATAACAGCCTCCACTCTTCATGAAAGGCTTTCCACAAGATTTTGGAGTGTTGCTGTGGGAATTTGTGCCCATTCATTCTGTCAAGCATTTATGAGGTCAGGCACTGATGTTGGACGTGAAAGGCCTGGCCCACAATCTTTGTAACAGTTCATCCCAAAAGTGCTCAATGGGGTTGAGGTGAGGGCTCTGTGCATCTGTGCAGGGAAGTCAAGTTCTCCCACACCAAACTCATCATACCATGTCTTTACAGTCCTTGCTTTGCGCACTGGGGCACAGTCATGTTGGAATAGAAAAAGGGCTTCCCCGACTGTTGCTACTAAGTTGGAACTATATACAAGTGTACTAGATGAGAACAGCATGAAATAAGACATTCAAATGAGGCCTGAAAATCACAGCCTCACGGGAACTTTAACTTATATTTCCTCTCTAGCTTCTAAAATTGTCCCTAACTTGGACAGATTTTAGCTAAAAAGCTAGAATAATACACCAATACAATTTTGATACTGAGCAAAATAATGATGATTTGAAGAGTTTTTATTTAGCAAGAATACAGGATAAGGAAAGCACACAAAGTTTGATTTCTGGACAATCAGTCAGAAATAAACAAGCATTTTGAAGAAATCACTGTGGGCCTTGAGAAATTAAAGGACTTTTTTTTTTTACTAAAATCTATCTATAAATAATAACACTTTGAGTGCTGTGTAAAAGTCTTAGGTTACTATTAGATCTGTAGTTTAATCAGTGTTCGAGTCACTGTCTAGTCACTGCTTTATTTCTTTTTTTACCATGAAAGCCATCTGTAGCACACTGCTAAATATAATATCTCAGTTTTCCAAGAACATCTAACACACTTGCACATTTTTTCGTCAACCCTAGCCAGATTAAGCAACCAGCTATCCCCCTCTTTTAAAGTTAATATCTTGTAAATCAACAGCCCAAATCTAAAGAAGTCCAAGAAGTGCTGAAAGATGCCTGGCGTAAAATACCACAAAGCTACCTAGGGTGCACCGACACCAGTGCCAGTTACCTTGTACCATGCTGAAGCACACTTGTCCCTCCTCCCCAGTTCATTGACCTGCACTCACAGTTCTTCAGAACACAGATACATCATAATGTTGTAATATGACACGAGGTTAGCACAGTGGACAACATGACCGACTTTACAGCTTATTTTGAGTCATTTTGTTCAGATAACAGCTCTCCAACACTCCACCTTTGTTTAAAATGACTGATGAGAGGAAAGGTCGTGTTAATGACGTGCAACATCAATGTTGTGCACCCACGTATGTGCATGAGCAGTAGTGCCATGCTGACGCCCAACTCTTCCAATGTGCCAGGGCCAAGAAATGTTGCCCTCACACCAGTCAAACAAACTTTAAGACAATCTCCCCAGGAGAGCTCAAGATGGGTGATTCAATACCAACTTCTGTTTGCCCTGAAAATTGGATATTTCCTGTATTTATTTATTGATTATTTTGGTTGTTTTGACAGCAGTTAATTAAAAAGACAGGGTATATATGGTTGGTCATTAAACTTTGCTAAAACAACAAGGCTAGAGGTAACCTTAGACTTTTGCACACTACTCTTAACAACAATAAATCAATCATATCTAAAGCTTTTGAGTTTATACATGATTTTAATTTTAAACTGTGGTGGATTCTTCGCTAGACTTGTGAGATGAAGTGCTACAGATCCATAAGACAGAAGTTTGACCTTACTTGAGGAAGTACCGTTGGCCGGTAGGCGTTTTAGCCATTTCCCAGCCATGGGGGAGTGGCACATCGTCAGGTATGATCGGTGTTGCTGCTACATCAGCTGCTTGAGTGGAGAGGGAGTTAACCGGGAGGGAAGCAGGGGAGGAATGGGCGCGGACGTGATGAGGAGTGAGTGAGCCGCACACACCTCCGTCTGAACTGGCCTGACGAGAAACAAACAAGGTGTTACCGACTGTCACAGACAGTGATCAGAATCATAAATCAGCAGGAAGGAAAGATTTACACCTGATGTCAGAGAGAAGAACAAATGCTATTAGAAAAGAATGATAAATAAAAGCCTTCACATTCAGAAGTTAACACTTTCAGCAAGATTATCTATAACTCCTTCATGAGGATGCACGATATTGGATTTATGCTGATTTCTAATAAGCCAGATTTACAAAATAATTTTGTCTGATGTTGATATTTAAAAGTAGTTCAGACCCAAAACTTCAGCCCTTAAAGCACACTATTTAAAGTTTGGGAATGAATAAATTAACAAATGTCATTCTTAAACACACTTTAAATGATGAATGAAGAAAAATACTTCAGTTGAAGCAGGTCTGTTGGGCAAGCCTAAAACTCTCTTATTTTTTTGTTCAAATGGCCAAAATGTTCAGCTGATAGAGACAGATTTTTAAAGCCAAAATATCAGTAGTAAGTATCAGTAAAAATGTTCTGTCAATACCAATATCATACCGATAATATCAAACACCTCTAGTCCTGTAGGTAGTTTGGGTTACTCTGAATGTAAATGTGTTGTGTCTATGACTTTAAGAATTATTTTCAAATTAAATATTAGAATAATTCCAAGTAAAGGACTCTCGATAGATCTGGATATATACAGGAGTTGGAAAAAACATCAAATAAACCCTAAAAACACTAAAACTATTGACCTGATTATTTGATATTGCTACAGAAATGGCTGCTCCAACTATCTGGTCTTCTTTAAAGTCTTAATTTAACTGTGTTACAGTAAAACACAGCATTTCTTAAGACCTGTTCTTCTTAGGTATTTTTCAGATTTTCCCACAAACTCCCACCAAGAAGTAATCTCACACATTACACATGAAAACAATGAGTCATGATAAGAAAAGAGACAACAGGGTGTTAGATCTGGGACATTATGGACAGTTGGAGCTAAAACTGCAGACTATCTTTAAGCTAAACTTGTTTGCAGAATCAGATTCAAGTATGTTTACACAGACAAAGACTTGGTGTTTTGGTGTCACAATGAAAGAAGGAAAATAAAAAGAGTTTATGAAAAGAGCAATACTTCTTTTAAACAGGTTTTAAAACAGAGTAGGATCATCTTAAAGCAATTTTAAATTATAAAACAGAATATAAAGACAGACGTGTGATGCGATGTTCGTGGATACGTTGAGAGTAGAGGAACCATAATTTACATAAAGTGGAGCAGTAGAACCACAGAGAATATAAAAGTGGCCCTACAATTTGGATGGCATATTCTTTTAAATCCAAAAAAGCAGTCACTTTAATCCCTAACTTCTGTCTCTCTGCTCTGGCACAGAGGAGGTGTGGCTTCGGCTCATTCAACTGGCACGCCCACACCATCCTAGGGCAGCACATTTTACTGCCTCATTTTCAGGATTTTGAAGCTTAATCTTATAAAATAGAAGTGTTTTCATGACTGAGAGGTGGCCTGGGCTGGGGGTTCATAGCATAGTGGTCTGCCATACAACAAACCTAAAATAAAGCTTTTGTTTATCACCTTATAAAAAGATAGTAAAGTGGGCAAAGTGTCTGTAAGAATTGTAAATATGTAAAATAAATATATGATATAATTATATAATATATAATATATAATTGCTCAAATATGGGCAAAATGTCTAAAACTATATTAAATCATAAAATGTAAATTATTAATGTACATAAGGGGCCGAGAGCATCAAAATAGCTTTTCATTATCCAAATAAGTCCCTAAAGAGGATCCCTGGACCAGATAGCAAGGACCAAGCCCGCCAAATGTCCTCATATCATAAAATTATAGCTCAGTAGATATCTATAGACACAGTGAAACAATGAACGGGTGGATCACTGTTTGGTAAAATAACATGCAGTAAATTAAAAAAAAAAAAAGATTTGTGTCATAGGAACAGAAATGCAGCAACAGTGAGCATGTTTATAAATATACATATATTTTTAAGTTTTGTTATGATGTTATGATGCTCTCCTTAGAACTGATAAGCAAGTACTATTGGATAATTGGGTTTTGTATTTTAGATTTGGGTATGTCCAGTCCCTTTCTGTTTGTTACCTGAAAAGAGATGCATCAAAATATTGTGCTAACTTGTTTTGACTGCTTTTAGCTTAATGAAGAAGGGCCTCATATTGGACTTCACTTAGGGCCTCTGAATTACTAAAACCACGTTTGTTGGAATTGTCTGGTCAGATTTGATTGTTTTATCTTTATTCATTTTTTAATTGGCTTCATTATTAATACACTTTTTATACATTCTAACGTGATTCCCTTACACTTCATCACAATGCTTCTGAAACCTAGTTTGATCGACTCTGAATGACCTTATGTCTGAGGAGTCCTTTATAAATGCTAGCCTTGCATTTATTTAGACTCCAATAACAACCGGGTGCTTTGTTATGATGACATTCTATGGCAGCAAATTCAGACAAAAATGTGCCAATCTGTCACTTTGCTGGTTAAAGGTTTGTCAGTGGAGGTATTTCTACACAGTGGCAGTCTCATTACACCTGATTTTTGTTCTTCAGCTCTAAAAAGTTCAGCAACAGTAATTCAGTAAACCTGACCTTTCCTGGACTTGACTTTTCCTCGTACAGTACAATAATATGGTAATTTTTCCTGGATGTTCTGTTTTATTGTGATAAGTTATAAAGATTGGTCAGTACAGTGTTTTGGGTTTTTTTTTTTACCTCATATTTTAAATTGACTAAATTAAGAGCTCAATGGTCGGGAGTGCCTGAAAAACCACCTCCATAATCGTGATCTATGTAAAAATAGCCGGTCTGTATCCAAATTAGGACTGGGAAATTAATTGTAAATTAGCTTGAATCGCAATATAACCTGCTGAAATTTACAAATCGCAGAAGTTGCAATATTTCTTAAACTTGAAATATGTCAAAATAGAAGTTTAATGCATTCATTTTTTAAAGCAGCTTTACACGCTTAATCTCCTCCACCCTAGCCACCTCCTTTACAGCTTAAAGCTTGTTGCATCCTCATATTCATATTCATGCTACTCTGGATTAATTGTTTCTGAAGTAATTTCATTTTTTTCAATACACATTGTCATTTATGTGTCCATCCATATGGGAGTTTCTAGTCATGTGCTCCCTGGAAAGTCAAAGCATGCTGCTTGACGAACCCAGGGGGCATGTTTAGAGCCGACCCTTTTCTACCAAGTAAAACTGTAGGCTATTTCCATTTTGCAATGAAATGGTAAAATGTATGATCAATGTTCCTTACTTAATGTAGGTTATAATATTGATTTATTGCTTGAAATTGTTGAAAAAGTTGGGCAATCTAATAATAATTGTATATTAGATCGCAATATTAGGTGGAAAAAAAAATCACAATTAGATTATTTTTGCAAGTTGTTCAGCCCTAATCCAAACAGGAAGTAATTGCCTTTGGTGCAAGACAGAAAAATCCAAAATGACACAATAACAGTTTAAAAAGCATTGCAATTGTGAAATGAGACAAGACGGGCACAATCAAGAGTGATGAAGTACAGAAATTCTTAGATAAATTGTAATTAAAAATTGTAATCTTTTGAAAGCCAAAATTATCATTTTAAAAATAGTCTCTTTAGTGATGATTTGATTTTGTAACTTAACCCAGAATCCTTCATGGAGGACTTTGTGATGTTGTTTATTTTATATTTATTTAATATACTTGCACACCTTGAAGGGCCCACCAGTTGCTCACCTCTGCTCCAAACTATTTTTTTTAACTTTTTGTAGCTTTTATTACCTGTCATTAGTAACACTTGACAGTTATAGCTGCTGTACATTTGATTGTGATCATTGACAATGAAATATGATAATAAAAGGAGTATAACTATAGCTGATTGAGTAAAAATATAATTTATCAAAAAGTTTTTTTTTAAATCAGGAAAAAATCTCCAAAGAGTAACTAGTTTCTGCATAAAATACTCTTTTGATTGTAGAAGTGATTGCTTTTGTTTGCACAAGTCTATAAAATAGTCTGCCTTTATTTTAGACAGTCTTTAAGACCAGTCAGGCCCTAACTTACTTTGAATACACTACTTTTTCTCTATCTCTTATTAGCAAACTATTTCAACACTAAAAGGCCTCTAATTGAAACCAGCCTTATTTGTATTAGGATGTGGCAATGCCAGACAGAAGATTAAACTGGGATGGGCTTTTATTTCAAGACTGTGTTACTGGATTAAAAAGTTAGAGTATTTTGTCTCTCTCAAGTTTGAAGATGTAGGCGAATTTTGTAAGAAAATTAATATATATCGCCCCCAGTAGCAGACAACAGTTTGTATTTATAGTCCCTCAGTGAGTTTGGAAGGACTGCAGTCCTCAGTAGCAGGACATGCCTGGGTTTAGCAGGAGTTAGTTGACTTTATGACGGTGGCATGAAGAGATGGAGGATTATTATTTGGACTGTACTTGTCTGGAGTGTCCCCGGGAGTCCGGCTGTCTGAAGAAGGAGTCCGGCAGCTTCCTCATCCTCATGGGCAGAGAGGCGGGCTGTCTGGCGGACTTGCTTGGGTTGATCACGGCGCTGAATAGAGCCTCGAGCTCCGTCTGCGAGTCCCCGCGCACGTGCACGATCTGCTGCCCGGCTGGAGGCGCGCCGCCGCGGTGCGCGTCCATGTCGCACAAAGTTTTTGGTGTCGCAACAAATCTGTCGAAAAAGTTGAAGCACACAAACAGACAAATAAATAGAGAATAAACGGCAGGCTCGTTCAGACTTGACGCGTCTGGAGTTTTGAACGGATTTGTTTACACTTCTCACCCCCCACCCCTCCTCCCGTTCTCCCAACCCCCCCACCCCGTTTGAACTTTTGTGTCCTTGTGCGTCTGTTTCAATCTTTAACATCTCCGGAGTGACTCGGCTGCGTAAAGACACCGACACCCTTGTAAATGAGTCGAAATAGTGGAGTTTAAAGCAGACAGGCAGTGGAAAATCAGCGTGAGCAGCGTACAACACGTTACATGCCTCCCACATACCTTCAAGCAGCCAGACCGTCCCCCCCCTCCTCTTTCTCTCTAACTCTGTAGTCCTGCAGAGGGAACAACAAACAGGAGGAATCACAGCCGAGGAACAACTCTTGAGACCCGATGCAAAAGTCCCTCGTAGCAAAAGGCACACATGTGTAAATCCGCTTGAAGAGACGAGATTTCAGCGAGACCTCCAAACTTTTTTCACATCCAGAGTTGAGTCCAGATTCATGTGATAGTGCCGAGGGGCGGGGTTGTTGGGTTTAAAGCTGCCGCAGTTGCAGGGGGAAAAATCTCAGATTGAAACCTTCAACACAAAACTTACTAAACAAGTTGTTACTGATGTTTTATTTAAAAAAAATCCACATCAGAATTTAAATTATTGCTTTTAAAGTCATTCAATAGGATGTGGCCACTCTGTAACGCTGTTGTCACACCTTCCTCCTGATGTTTTTCTCTGGAAATAAGAACACCAAAGATGACAGACAGGGTCATTATCCTGGAGTCATTTCTCTCACTGAGGGCCTGGTGGTCTGCGTTTTTGCTGGTGTTGGAGGTGGGGCTGGTGGGGAGGGGAGATTGGGAAGTTGCTGTGAGAAAACATCCGCCCCTGATGAGGCCAACCCAGCCGGAGCCTGTTTGTCCATGCAAGGAGACCGCCGCAGTGTGCTGCCCTCTGGTGGAAAACACGCGCGCTGAGCACCGAGGCTCAGCTGGCCTGACTTCAAATAGAAACCACCATGTATACAGCGAGTCTCTCAACTCTATGGTCATCATTACAGTCTACTAAAATTCAGCTCTAGCGAAATTGAATGTGCGTAGATAAGATAGATAGATAGATAGACAGACAGACAGACAGACAGACAGATAGATAGATAGATAGATACTTTATCAATCCCAAGGAAAATTCAAGAAATAGTGACTGATGATTATGATAACTATATTCTATATCTAACCTGAATTGTAACCAGTCTTATCAAAGATGTATACTGTATCAAACTATCAGACTTCATGGCTAAACTAAGTTTGTGCAAAAACATCAAGATGTCAGAGAAAAAAGTAGAAGGAGCTGAAACATTTTAAAGAAAAAAACATCATTAAATAATTGTGCGGGGGGAGGCAATCTCAAAAAGTGGCTGAAATGTAGTTAGAGAGTGGTAAAATTGGTTTTCAGTGGTAAAAATGGGAGAAATAGCAGCAAAAATGACCTCAGGGAGATAAAACTGGCAGAAAAAAGTGAAAAGTGGTTAAAAAGTGGCAACAATGAGATACAGAGGCAAAACAAGTGGTTTAAAAAGGCAAAAATGGGATTATAGCAGCAAAAATGAGCTTAAGGAGACAAAAAGGGGTAAAACGGGCAGAAAATCAGGTGAAAAGCGGTTAAAAAGTGTCAACAATGAGATACAGAGGCAAAAAAGTGTGGTTTAAAGTGGCACTAATTGGACAATAGCAGCAAAAAACTAGCTTAGAGAGACAAAAAGGGGTAAAAACGGGCAGAAAATTAGGTGAAAAGTGGTTAAAAAGTGTCAACAATGAGATACTGAGGCAAACATGTGGTTTTAAGTGGCACAAAAGTTACAAAAACGGTTGGATGAAAGGGTTAAAAGTAACAAAATAGGTTAAACGTGGCAAGAATGGATAAAGAAGTAAAAAAAGGGTTAAAAGTTTGAGAGAAAAAAAAATTAAAATGGGCAGAAACAATGATCAAAAGGGTCTAAAAGTGGAGTAATTTGGACATCAGAACCCCAAAATTACCAACACACTTTTCAGCTCCAAAATTAGGTAACTGTTAGCCAGGATGCTAGCACCAATGCTCCTGATCCAACACACATGCATTAATAAATCACAACTGGGGAGGGCACGTTTACTGGGTTTGTTAGGGGCCCAGACAAATCTGTGGGCATGCCTGATCCCAGCTCACATTAGAGGGCTAGAGTAGCAATAAATAACAAAGTAAAGTGAAAACAAAGAGTGCCAACAATATTTAAATACAGAAGGCAAAAAAGCAACAACAATAACAGTGTTTCCAAATTACACACATGTATACCTTGACTTATAGAAGAACCAAGACCAGAATCTAAGAAAGTGTGCATCACATTAATGTGGGAGTGGGCCTATATTACTGGAAAAATTGTGATATCATTTACATTTAATATTATTAAGGAGGGAAGAAAAAAATGCACTCTGAATAAGTAGCTGTGACATCTCTGGGACTGTTGGGGTAGATACAGTTGTTCATATTTGCACATATACATATGTACATACACATTTTAGCACACACACACACACACGCACACACAAATACAAGTCATGTGTATACGTTTTAGGCATGGAGCGCTAAGAATTCATCAGGGGGTCCGATGTGCACTTGATGTGTGCTCTCCACCACCCATTCATTCATCACAAACAACCACATCCATGGACAATTTAGAGACATCAGGCACCCTAACATGCACGTCTTTGGTCTGTGGGAGGAAGCTGGAGTACCCAGAGAGAACCTGTGTGTGCAGGAGAAGAACATGCAAACTCTCCATAGAAAGGCCCTGGCTGACCAAGATTCAAACCAGGAACTTTCCTGCAATGTGGCCCCAAGATTAGTGTGCATAGAGTTTCATTTCACATCTATCAAATCCATTCTCACTGCTGCTTCAAATAGTGTTCAACCAATTTAAAAATCATTTTTAGTTTAAAGCTTCCCTATTGGTTACTCTTCCTGTGATATTTATCTATTAATTAAAGTTTAGAAGAACAAAAAAAAAAAAAAAAAAAAAAACTGCATATGTAAATGTGTGACTATTCCATGTTTGCATGGTTTAATTTCACATTTCCCTCCATGTACTCTACTGCTTTTGATGTTTTCAGCACAGACATTCAGCAGAGTGTGACTGATTAAGTCCGAGCACCACTTCCTGTCTGAATCCATGAAGGAGTTGTTAAAGTCTGGGGTGAATGAAAGGTCAACAGACATTTCCAGCAGCTCTGAGGAAACCATCAGTCTGCAGTGACTCACTTCTAACTTTGATAATAAAGTATTTACATACTTTTAAATGCCCCTTTTTTTTAACACTCTGGTACCACTTGTAGATTTGTAGTTAGCAGATAACAGACGAATCAAAAACTCTTCACAAGTACATCATACATCACCAACTTTGGGGGGAAATTTCACTATCAAAAAAAACAAAACAAAACAAAACAAATTTTTACACACAAGAAAAAGTGCTATTATGTATTTTCCTACACACATAACAAACCATTTATAGATTTATAGAATTTGTATAATAAATGTAGAATTGTTTTTTTAAATATAATAAACTCTGATCACTGAGAACATGTTCACTGTTTTTTATTTCAGTCATAAGTTGTGACTTTTTGGAAGAAGTAAGACAACAGGCAAAAGATCTTAACCAACAAAACAAATATAAGAAATGTAATTCGAACCCCAGTGCAGCAGATGGCACTGCAACACATCTTTAATATAATTCTTTTCATCACTTTCACACTGTCTGATTACACTTCAGAGCAGCTTGATAAAAAGGAAACTTGGGTTTCTATTAACCGTGAAGTATCCTTTCATTCTAAAGATCAAATTCATCAACTTGCAGCTAGTGTCAATAAAAAATATATTTACCTTCTTGGATGTTTTACCCTTTTATTGATTTTATAAATCAAACATGGTCAATACAATTTGGCTTTTTGACAAAAATATATATAAATATGCAAGGTAAATAAGTGAATGCATAAATATTCACCCCTTTAAAGTGACTGACCCAATTCCACAGAGGTTCAGCCAATTGGTGCTAGTAGTCTCAATTAGTGAAATAGGGATCACCTGATGAGTGAATGTGTCTCAAGTGATTGTAATATGAAGACACCTGTGTCTGGAAGGTCCAGTCACTGTTTACTCAGTATTCCTGGCTACCATTACACCATCAAGACAAAAGATCCAAGCACTGCAGAAAGATGGCGAAGGACAAGTATTAGTCAGGGAATGGATACAAAAAAATCCAAGGCACTGATTATCTCCTGGAGTACAGTTAATTACATCATCAAGAAATGGCAGGAATATGGCACATGTGTAAATCTGCCAAGATCAGGCCATCCTCACAAACTGAGTGAGCGTGCAAGAAGGAGACTAGTAAGAGATGCCACCAAGACACATATAACTACCCTGAAGGAGTTACAAGCTTCAGCAACTGATATAGGAGAGACTCTGCATACGCCAACACTAGTGAAAGCTTTATGGGAGAGTGGCAAAGAGAAAGCCCCCATTGAAGAAAACTCATTAAATCTTGACTAGAGTTCACCAAAAGGCATGTAGGAGACTCCATGATCAAGTGGCGGAAAGTTCTTTGGTCTAATGAGACCAAAATGGTGCCCTTTGGACATCAGACAAGACGCCATGTTTAATAGACACCAAACACTGCACATCACCACAAACGCACCACTGTGAAGCACAGCGGTTGCAGCATCATGCTGTGGGGATGCTTCTCAGCAGCCGGCCCTGGAAGGCTTGTAAAGGTAGAGGGTAAAATCAGTTTGGCAAAATGTAGCACATTCTTTCAGTCTGCTGGAGAACTACGGCTTAGGAGATTTATTTTCCAGACCTGAGGTATGGGGCGAAAGCTTAACAGAAATACTAGACTTGATTAAGGTTCCTGAAGACATTTCACCTCTCTCCGAACTGAAGAAACCAAAATGTCTTGGTATGCTGAAGTGTTAAGACTGCCCTTCACTGGAGATAAGGGGTCTAGCTCAAACCCTAAAAAAACAGAACTCTGCAGAGTGTTGGTGACTTTTAGACACCATGCACCCTAGCAGTCATTGACCCTGCGCAATGATTTCATGTGCCTCAGTTGCTGTTGTTCCTAAATGCTTCCACTTTCTATTTTTACAAACAGACCCTGGGTCACAGGAGGTTGTGGCCCATAGTTTGGACACTCATGCCTTAGGGTTTCTTTACAATAATTATATCCATCCTGGACTCCAAAATAAACAAGTTATAAGAATATGAAACAGCACCACTTTTTGAGACGCATTAATGCTTAAACAATATTTTAGCTTGTTGAAAATTATTAAAAAGAGGCAATGTACCTGCCAGTGTGATTACGCCCTGTTTTCAGACTTTTTTCCACACTTAGCTCTTACTGTGTGGTGTACATTCCCAGTTTTTCCAACTAAATAAGTCAAAAGAGTCCTTTTCCTATCAAAAATCCAATCAAACTCATGCTAACCTTGTCTCGCCTGCATGTTGTCATGATCTTCTCGGTCATTCACATGCTGCTTAACAACAGCAGGCTCTGTAACATGGGACAGATGTGGGGGCCCCAGGGCGGCAGCGCCAGGCTCTCCACATTCCTCTGACTGACCGACCACGGCTGTAAACTCACACAGGTTCAGAACAACAGAAAATCTTTTCTCTGGCCCCCACTGCAAAGATTTTCTCTCCTTTCCAGGGAAGTGACGGGTTGGCTGGCTCCAGCTGGACCCTGACTGGAATGTGCTGCTGCCCTTTTTATCACTTTTCACTTTCCTCACTGCTTGACTGCCCAGTTAACTGGAGTAATTGGTCTGAGACTGTGGGAGGCTGGTTTCAGATGCGTGAGTCAGTGGTCAGCAAATAGAGGAGAGGGGTTTAATATGGGGGGAGAGGCAGAGACACCCTGCTTTAAGCTGCAGCTCCTATGCAAAGACACAGAGAAAGCCTTCCCATATTAAAAACCAACCTGCCCACTTCCCTTTCCACATCTGTTTCTCATGCTGGTGCCAGAATTAAACCTGTAAAAAGTCATGCCTGCTAATAGAAACAGAGGGGGAAGATAATCACTCCTCACCACAAATCTTGATTCAGCACATTTAGCTTGTCTGAAATAAATCCAGTTTTACCACCTCACCATCTACAGATCTGACCTCCTCCTAAAGGTGCTGTTGTCACAGAAATTTTACAAGGAAGTGGGAGTGACTGATGGAGGTGGAGAAAAGGGAGGCACTAGGAGAGGGAGTGAGGAGGAAGTTTGACATCTGAGAGGCAGCGACAGATGCAGACTCAAACTTGGAAGATGAGAAGGATGGACGTGTGAGGAAAAAGAGCAGAGTCTGTGGAAAAATTAAAGAGCGGCTGCTGGTGACGGAGCACAGATCAGGAAATAATCACGGTCAGACATCACTGACATGATGTGGAAAACAACTATCCTCCTCCTGCTGCTGCCTCATCTGCTCTCCTCCACAGTATGTATGAGATAATGCGTGTCATAAATTTATCTCTTTCACCATAACATGTACATTTTCTACTGGACTGTGACTTATAAGGTGGCTTTTGGAGTATATTTGTGTATTTGACAGCTAAAGGTGGAGGGAATAAACAAACACCTGAAACTAAAAGGCTTTTAGAAGTGCTGATGCAATCAAAGATTGAAAACTGTTTGGTATCATGCAGGCGTCATTTAAAAATATTTTTTGTGTAAAATATACTTGGCAAGGTTAATTCTGCATTCAAACTTTATGTTAAAGTCAATGATGCATTTTCAACAAAATGTTTAAGATATGAAAAGCATGTTTAATGCAACAAGTATTAGGAGATTGTCATGAGAGAGGCCACTATATAAGAGCCCAGGTGGAAGAGTCGTCTGCATTTCAACCAGAAGGTTGGTGGTTTGATCCCCATCTCCTGCAGGCTCATGCCCAAGTGTTCCTGGGTCAGACATTAAACTACAAGTTGCTCCAACTGCTCTGTCAGGAACATGTAAATGGACATGAACGGGATGATGATCAGTGTAAAAATGGGGCAAATGAAACCTATAGTGTAAAAAGCAGCATTTAGCAGGGAATAAGACTAGAAAAGTAATAAGCCCTTTTGAAATTTTATCATAAAAAGAGGGACGAAACAAGAGCTTCTTAAAGGTGAAGCCAAAACATTTGTAGCCCTTTGCTGACAGGCTGCTGGAGGCCATACGTTCTGCCTCCTGCATGTTAACAGATGGGACAAACTCTGAAATAGCAACACATGCCAGTATGTTTTCTCTGACATGGTTTCTGTTTTATATGTAGTTCTTAGTATGCTTTTTAAGGGCAGGTGTCCACGGGCACAGTTTTTCATTCTACATAGCAACTCTGCTTTTTATACAAAACCAGTGTAGTCCAGCTTTTTCAGCACTCAGTCAAAATCTCACTAGCCAATCAAAATCAACTTTATCAGCATTAACTTTCTCAACAGGGATGGTGAAAGAGAAACCAATCTGACTTTTCTTTTAAAAAGTGCAAGGTCAGGATTCCCCTACACAAAACATGGAGGGGCTCATGGGTGGTAGCAAAGGCCTTGCTGACTCTAAATTGAAGCAATGATTGCCTCTGATTTCAAACCTAAATACCCCCTCATGAATGAAACATAAATATACATTTAATTTGTTGTTGCTTGGTTGAAAATGTAAACCCATCTTTAATAAACAGTGTGGGAAACTATTTGTAATATTCAAGTTGTCAGTAGCTCCATTATTCTTAGCTTTTAGGACAGTAATGTCAACCAAGTTTGACTTTTAGCAAACTGTTTGCAGTCAGCTCCAAAGCTAATTGGAGTCAGGCCATAGAGAAGAATGTTAGCCTGTTGGCTAGCGCTAATGCTGTTGATCTAAGTCCCTCCGCTCCATCTATAATATTAAATAACATCTGGGATGGGCCTGTCTAGTGGGTCTCCCAGGGGCCCCACTATTTCTGGGCAGACCTGTCTTACAAAGTTTTGATACGATACAATTCGATATATAAAATGCAGAGCAAAACAATACGGTAAAGTGAATACTTTGAAGCAATGTAATACAAGACAAAACGATATGAAATGACACAAAAGAAACAACACATTCTGAAACCATTCGAAAGGATACGATACGATATGAAACTAAATGATACGAAATGATACAAAGCAATAGGATATATTATGATACAAAACAACAGGATACGGTATAGTACGAAGTGAAACAATATGGTATGTAACTACCAATATGAAGCAATGTGATGCAATACGACAGCATAAAAAACGATACAAACAAAAGGAAATTAAATGAAATGATAGGATACAATATGAAACCTTCTGATACAAGACGATAGGAAACAAAACAAAATGATATGAAGCGATGTGATGCATCATTCAGATTTTCAAAAACTTTGCATAATTCATTGCAACTGGTTATAAAACTGTCTCAATGTTTCTCTACTTATTACCAGGGCTCAGCAAACAGCAAACATTTCAATCACTCAGAAATCAACGAGGAGGTTTCTGATGCTCCCGCTAAAAGCCAGAAAGCAGCAGCAGGTGGAGCTAAAGGTTGGGACTCATGCTCCATACCGTGTGACATCACTGTGAAACTGCTAAGAGATGAGAAACAGTCAATCTGTGGTAAACTTTAACTTTTATTTCATATTTCACATAGTGTGTGTGTGTGTGTGTGTGTGTTTTGCTATCTTTTTGGGGACTACACAGTGAAAAAATAGTATTGTGGGGACCTTTGACTGAACTCTAGAAATACAAAAATAGGACTGTTTTAAAAGAAAACATCTGATTATTAAGTTATGTTAAGTCGCCATATTAAATAAAGAATGGTTTGAGTTAAGCACTGAGCTCTGATGGTTATAATAAGAACCATGTTGATGACTTCATAAGTACTGAAATTGTGCATGTTTGTGAATGGGTGTGTAGGCCAGCTACAGCAGTCTCTGCTGGCGTTTGGACGCAGCACCAGGAAGCTGATGAGGGATGTGATGGAGGAGCAGCAGAGAGCCCTGGACATCCTCAGCAGTCAGGTGAAGTGAAGACTTCCTCTTAACTATTAGTAACAAAGTTTCACAGCATCTGATTAGTTGCCTGCGTGAACAGTTGTGTCTCCTTTCCAGGTAACAGAGCTGATGACAAAAGTGCAGATCCTGAGCGCTGAAGTTCAACGAAGCAACACTGAGATGTACTCAGTCAAACCTGTGCAATCCCACGGTAACTCACTCCAGATTTTACTGTTTGGCACAATTTCCACAGTTTTTTATGAATGAATATTGTGCTGCTTTGTGAAAAGGAGTTGTTCTGCAAATATCTTCCTAATCTAAGGAGAGAAATAATCCACACTGAAAATGACTTTACTGTAACCTTAATATAAACTAATAAGGAGTAACTGTGATCCCTGTTTAATATTTCATCTGTCTTTAGGTTAACCAGCAAAATTACAATTAGACTTTACATTCATAGTGAAATCCTTTGGTGAAATCAACAACCCAGAGAAAAGAAAGATCCTGTGTTTTCTATAGCTTTAACAAAGGATATATACAAGTTGGCATGGCCAAGAAAGTGGAAGTGTTTAGGAACAACAGCAACTAAGCCACGAAGCAGATAAAAACAATACAGTTTTTATCTGACAGCTTTTATGTTGGTTTCAGTTTCAGTGATGTTAATTTCAGTTGTTTTGTTAGTTTAGTTAACTATTAAAACTTTGGTTCGAAGTATCAGGCTAATATTTTGAGATATGGAAAGAGATAATAAAGAAATAAATGACAACTGCAGTGCATATACTCAGGTGGACTGGTTTATGCTTCTCCTCCTTTCTCAGAGCTGTCTATAATCCAAAGGGATAAACACCGTGCAGCCTAAACATAAGGGTACTCAATGTGATTACAGTGAAACACTTTTCCAAACTAATAAATTATTAGGATCCAGATATGCACTAATTCCTTTGTGAACAGAAGCTGCTTTCGAGAGTATAAATTTCCATGTTTGCTTTGAATAGGAAGAGACTGCAGTGATATCAAAGACAATCTCATGTCAGTCGTCCCAAAGATCCCCAGTGGTATTTACATTGTCCACCCAGAGAACACAGACTCCTCATTTGAGGTACATAAATAAATCAATAATTTCATGTTTTTTAACAAGTCATCAGTCATCGATTAAAACCAAATGTGTGCTGCAGGTTTTCTGTGAGATGGATTATATGGGAGGTGGATGGACCGTGATTCAACGCAGGATAGATGGGCTGACTGACTTCAAACGACCCTGGGCTGATTATGCTGATGGCTTTGGAAACCTTGCAGGTTGTATTGACTCAGAGTGACAGCTTTCTGCCCTACATTTTAACACCCAAATTACAGGTCTGAAAAACAGCTAAAAATGTAACACCAGGTGTTTTAACTGTATGAGATCATCAGTAAGCAATGCAACGACAAGTTGCTGATACTCTGATTCCTTTAAAGATTTATTTGTGGGATTTTATACGTTCACTATACATAGGATTTCAGAAAGATTCAGGCCACACGGGCCAAATTTATATGTGGTTGAGAGGAGTCTCGCTGCAAACTGCAGGTCTCAGACGCCACCACTTGCACAACACTACTGTAAGATGCCACCTATGTCAGAAAAAGCGGCGTAATAAGCCAATATAACATTTTATATGTTTAGTTTTTTTAATTCGACTTCATTTATAAATGTCTGACAGTTAAATTCATGAAATAACCACACTCAAACATTACTAAGAATCATATCATAGATAAAAATTAAATTAAGGTCAGAGATCTAATCAAAGATTAAATTAAGGGGGTGCAGATAGTCTTGTGGTTTAAGGCGTACCCCATGTAAGAGGGTGGCCCTGGTCCAAATCTGACTTGTGGCCCTTTCCCTCACTTCAGTAGACTTAAGTAGTTTAAAAGTAGTTCTGTGAAAGGTGGCTAGCCTTAGCTTTATTACCATTATAGCTATGCCAACAACACAGTTAACCTTACCTCATTACCCATTGTAGCTACTTTAGCACTAGCTTTTGCAATGTGAGCTTTGAGGCATAGCTTATGTTAAAGCTACATTATTGATGTAGGTAGCGTAGCTATGTGAGCATTAGGAAACACAGCATAAGCTAATAAAGCTAACGTAACTTTGTTAGCATTAGCTATTTCAGCTGGGTAAGCTATGTTACCTATGTAGATAACGTAGCATTGTTAGCAACATAAGCTGTGTTCGATGTTTCATGGTGGGCAAGCCTTTCGTGTGAAAGCAGACGGGTTACTCAGCTTCATTAAATATTTTGTAAACGGGTTTTACTGATCAGGTTTTTGACTTTTAACTTTGGTATTCTAACCTTTACCTTAAGTTTTATCTGACTTTATTTTCAAAGTTTTGGTGTATATCTCTGTTCTGACAGAGGTGAAGTCTCGCAATAGCTGTCTGCAACCAGACTGTCTTGGCCCGGGTTGGCCTCTTTAAGGAAACAGCCTCTGCACATAACCTCTAGGCCACTGAGGCCTCCTGGATAATTATAAAATTATCTACAGTTTTATAATGAAAAAAAAAAATCTGAAAAATAAAAAAGTTTGAGGAATAAACAAGAACAAAGAAAAAGGCAGAAAATTCCACATCAGCTGATACTGTCAAGTTTTTCAGTAGGCTATCTGCTGCTATTGATGTCACACTGATAACATTGTGCATCCCTACCGCTTAAGATTTCATTGCATCAAAGACCCCCCCATGTTTATATCCCAGGCTCACACCTGTGCATCAACCAGTTGTGAACTTCTGATCTAGATCATTTATTGAACTGTCGGTTATTGACTTTTTTCCTGTTATTTTCCTGGTTTTGTGTGTTTGTTTTTGTGCGTTTGTAGGAGAACACTGGTTGGGTTTGAAGAAGGTGTTTTACTTAGTAAACCAGAAGGATACTCGCTTCCAGCTTCACATTGCTCTGGTTTCCAGTGATGATGTCATGTCTTATGCTTCATATGATGATTTCCACGTGGACAGTGAAACCAAGTTCTTCAGCATACACCTGGGCAGATACGCAGGCAGCGCAGGTGAGACACAAAAAAAAAAACAATGGGAAGTGTTTTATTTGCATACAGAGCTAAAGCTAAAGTAGTCATAACTACTCTGTGTGTTTCTGAACAGGTGATGCATTTCGAGGCTACGATCAGGATCAGAACCAGGACACAGCTCCATTCAGCGCCTCAGATGTGGACAACGACGGCTGTAACCCTTTCTGCTCCATCGACAACCGCACAGTGGAGAGCTGCAGCGCTAAACAAAACCACACAGGATGGTGGTTCAACCAGTGTGGCCTGGCAAACCTGAACGGCTCTCCTGAGGACTTAGAGCAGAACCAGGGCCAAAGGACACACATCTTATGGGACACCTGGAGACAGAATGGGATCCCTCACACAATTAAATCTGTTACAATGAAAATCAGGAGGATTGCAACCAATAACTGACAGAGAAAAGGAGGGGGAGAAAGATAAAGCACCTTTTGTATAAGTTGCACTGCATCTTTGTACAACTTTGGGTTTTATTAAACATTTAAAGTGTAACAGGACCTCTGATTTGTTTCTCATTTTGGTCACCTTTTCTAAAAGTATGCCTTGAAGGTGTGGTCAAATACACCAGTAATTATAAAAATCTAATAGAGCAACACACTGACACTGAAGCAACCAGAAAGCTAAAAGAAATTAATTACGTGTTCTACATTTTTGCTTTGATTATATAAAAGAGCTTAAAATATAATAAAATCTGCAAATTCCATCAAATCTCCCTTGCCAATAAGAGGTTGTTGTGCCATATTACCCAGTCAAAAATGTGCCAAGTGGTCCCTCTATTGTCACCTTTTGACAACAAATTTACACTCTTGCTCATAATTTCAAACTGGTGGGACCCAAAAGTAGCTTGTGGAGTCAGTTTTAGTGGGTTGCATATGGGGAGAAAAAGTGTAACCCGACTTAATATTGATCACCACCAGCTGTTTAATGGCATTTTTATGCTGCTAGTTTGTCAAGGTAAAACAAAAAAGCAGAGAATGCAAGAAATGTAGATTTTCTTTCACCCTGCACAGCCAGCGGATTGGCCAGACTCCATGTCTGTCATCCGGCTGAGCAATCTAACAAAGGTTTAGGCTGAAACATTTGTTCCCTGTCTGAGAATAAATGGACCAATTGGCATTATTTGAGGAGAACGAAGCCGTAGGTATGGACCTGGTGTAGATCCCCTCTGGTACATAATGGTGACTGATGAAGGGATTTGCTTGGATAGAGCTATAGCTGCAGTTTTAACAGGACGGAGTAACATTTCTTATAAGAAGAGAAAGGAAACACACTGAAAGCTTTTCTTGAGGGAAAATGTTGTTGCTCCTCCTATGGCTGGCCTCGGAGGGTCTGCACATGCTTACTGTGTCATATAGTATGTTTTATTGCAATGATTGGCCTGTAATGAATTTAAATGTGACAAACCGTTGTCCAATCACCCACCAAGATTTTATGAAAGGCTCTGCCCTTTGCAAATACATGCATATTTATGTGGTTATGTGTGTTTTAGTTTTTAGCTTAGTTGTCTGCTCTTAATTACTTTATTTGCTGATTTAACTATTTGTTTAGCTCATTGATTGTTGTCTGTTCTTTTTAGATGCACCTGTAGAAGCAGGTGATGCTAGTTGTTAAATGAATTACCAAACCCGTCCAGTAGAGAGTGCTGTGTGTTACTTTGTCTGCAGCCCCCTCCAAAACCATCCCAGCAGGACTGTAAGAGACCAACACTTTACTGCAACCAGATACAGATGAGGACAAAATTATTAGCCCCCTGTGAACATTTCTGTTTTCCTAAGAATTTCACAAGTGCTGTGTAAGAGGAGGATTGTTTTTTTTAACACAGCTATTCCAAACATCCTCGTTTTATTTTGGGTGCTTACATTATTTCAAACAGTCCCACACTTTGCAAACAGAAACAAAACTATTTCACAAAAACAAAAACGAACAGGGTCAAAATTACAAGCCCCCTTAAGGACTGACCTTTTTGTTGATCTGTAGCATAAACCACTGTTGTGCAATGATGTGATTTAACTCTGTAATGCTCAAAGCCTGTAAAATTAAGTTAAAGCTGAGGCTTATCTTCCAATTAACACACAGTATAAAAACTTGAGTAAAGGTTTGAGCTGTCACTGAGAAAGCATCATGGCAAAAACAAAAAAACTGGATGAGACTTGAGAAGAAGAATTGTTGATGCTCACAAAGCAGGAGAAAGATATACAAAGTAATCACAGAGTTTCCAAGAGTCTAGAACTGGAGTGAGAAGAAATTCAGAGAGCCAGTCCGTACAGAACAAGCCTGGAAGAGGTAGTAAGAAAAGATTTCAAAGACCCTGGAAGAAAACTAGTGAGAGATGTGTCTAGTCAATTGCAGTCTCAAAGAAGACCCTCACTAGAGACCTGAACAGGAATGGACCAAGAAAAACTCCACTTCTGCAGGAGAAGGCATCTTCAAGCTAGACTGAAGTATGCTAAGGACAACCTGGAGAAAGATTATACATACTGGAAGCATGTTCATTGGTCAGATTAGACCAAATTAGAGCTCTCTGGCCATAGAGATGTTGGTGATGTTTGGAGAAAGAAGGGGAGAGTTTTTTTTCTAATTTCTGAGGATGGTTTCAAACCTGAAATAGAACTGCCAGAAAATACACTGACCCAACAATTTAGACCCTGGTAGATTTTGTTTTGAAATAATTTTGTTTCTTGGTTTGCAAAGTAAAATGTTTGCTTCCAAAATAAAATTAGGATGTTTGAAAAAGCTGTGTTAACAATTACGCGCTCTGTTTTATAGCACTTGGGAAGTACTTGGGAAAAACAAAAATCTTTTATAGGGGGGCTTAAAATTTCATCCTCATCTGTATATCATTATTGTTGTCCATATGTGATAAGGGAACCTTGTAGATATTTACACATTAATTGTGTGTATGAGAAAAGACTGAATGGTGGGACAGCATAGGTGCAGAAATAACACAATACACAGCCTAGTAAACATAAAAAGCAAATGATAGAAACATTAAATTGAAGCCACTATTATTCACAAAATTAACTAACTGCTCTAATAAGTTAACAAAAATTTAGTCTTATATGTTTATGAATGCCAGCCAAAGTTTGAGGAGTTGGGGTAGTTGTTTGAGGATCGTTCCTCTATCTTATATCTACTTATTTCTGCACAGTAGCACAGACAGATTAGTGCGTGTATAAATGTTTAAATATTTGTGTGGGCATGTTTGAATGTACCTTTGTGTTTGGTTGCTGTTGATTCTGCTGATAAAACTGATGCAGCTCTGGCTCTTTGTGTGGCCTGCTGTTTGTATCATGACATGGTTAATGAATCCACAACACAATAACACAGAAACGCACACAGAGTAACAGACTAATCAGGTGTTCATCTGCTCCAGGAGTGAATGTTTGTGCTCAAAGTGTTTACATCTCGATCCTGGGTCTGTTCTTCTCTGAAGAGGAAGTCTTAACAAAAAACCAACAGTAGTGACATTTGTCACAGTTTTACCCTCTTTCACCTGACCATCCTGCTCGTAAAATATAACACTGTTACGTCAGATCACATCCAAAGTGGCTAATCTTCAGCAATCAGGACCTTAAAAGGGAATTTTAACTGCAACATACGTACATCCAGAGGGCCTGCTTTATCAGATTTAAATTGCTGACATGGTCATTTGATGTAATGGGATATGTTGGTTAAAAACAGCCTGAAAACCAAGGAGGGGATCATAACAGCTGGAAAATGAAGATGACCAAGTATCATCATAAAATGCTAAAAATAAGCATTCTTGTCTTGTATGTTTATATGTGTCTAATTTAAACGCTGAAGTTACACAGGTTTCCACGCATTTTGACTTGTTGTTGTTTGTTTTACTGACATACATAAACACAAATAAAGTATCTCTATGAATGCATATGTATCGATGTGTGCGTGCGTGCAGTGTGGGAAGTAATTTTCCCACACTTGAAGGGATCAGCAAAGAGAGGAGGCACACAGGAAGCAAAGTCTTCTGGGAATTTAAACCCTGAGGAATCTCATCTGCTGTTCATCAGCCACCAGTGACTCCTGCAAGCACACTCTGACAAAACTCAACATGTTCTGTAAACACTGCGGTTTAAAATAGCATTTTACAGCCAGATCATAAAAAAAACTGTTGGCAAAGCAGAATATTTTAAGAATAATCCTCTTTGTTTACCTAAATCAGCCTGTATTCTTAAAACTAAAGCTGGCTTTGATATCTGAGAGATATTATGAGGATTAAGATGGAAGAAAGTTGACTAAAAAAAGGTCCTTAAACCAGATTAAACATTAAGAGTGTTCAGTCATGTCACTGATCTGCCCTGTGAAGTCTTTAAAGTTCAATGAGTCGTGTAAATAAAAGTGTAGTGGGACCCAGAAGGATGCATTCTTTCTCAAGGACACTGAAGGACCGGAGGAGAGGAGGGTGGAGGGACAAAAAGAGGGAGACCGAGTCATGTCACGCACACTTGATAACTCCTATGAAGCGGGAGCTAACCCTAGCTTGCTGATCACCTCTGGGATGAACCACAGAGCGCCAGCCGTTCATCACAACTGCCGACCTGTGGGTCACCATGACAGCCCCAGAGCTCGGAGTCGCGACAACCTGCTGATGTACGATGACTTTGGAGAGGAAAGCTGTTTCTCTGGACGATGCCTTGGGTAAGTCTCTCCGTCACATCCCCCTGTGTGGTTTTGAGATCATCCTCTAGAGGTTTCTGATGATAAAAACAATTGCAGGCTTACTGGTAACTCTTTTAAAGCAGTACTTTTATCATTATGTAAGTCAAAGATCTAGAAACGTTTTAGTACTTTTGATATTTTATAGTTAATTAATGTTGTGAAACAAATATGTAATCAGAAAGTTCCAAACATTTCATATTGCAACATCCTAAGTAGATGATAATATGTTAATTTGAGAGTACCTTTACCTTAGGACACTGGCTCCCACCTGGGGTCCAGCCACCTCTAAGTGGGGCACCAAAGATCTCAGGGCCCTGACTGCTTAACATTGTCATTATAAGATGTGCATATATTTTTTTACAGTCATGATAAGAAACATAATGTATGACACTACATTATTATGTTCTCTCATGGAGATGATCTGTTAATTTTTGAGAAAAACGTGATTCTTTTGTTGTTGTTTTTTTTTTAGATTATAAAGCTATTTACTTACAAGAAACTTAACTCAGAACTTCAGTTTAAAGAGTCATAAATCTATGAGAAATTTGAAATATTTCCATTTAAAAAGTTGTAAATTTTAACATTATAAACTTAGAAATTTTAAGTTTGTAAAGCCATAAATTTAACACATTTAAAGTTGTAAAATATATGAGAAACCAAACTGTAAAACAGTACTTAGTTAACCTCAGTGTACAGAAATGTCTCTTATAAGCCCCGATGATGATGATAATGTGATGAATCTGGGCTAAAATCACAAGTAGTTCCTAAGGGATCAGTCCCAGTCAGAATTATCATTTGATCAGGCAACTTGTGCAAGGAAAACAAGTTAATCTGGTCTGATATTCTTCAAACAAATTGGCTGTTTTTGACTTAATTATCTCAGGAAAAAGCGGCATAAATTTCAGACTTTTAAAGTAAAAAAATGTAACTTTTTCTAGTAAATTTACAACTTTTTAAATTTGAGCATTGAATTTTTTTCCCCTCAAAAATTAACAGATCCTCTTCTCGTTTTCTAAGAGTAGATCCTTTGGAAAGAACAAGTGTAAAATGTTGGGATTTTGTCAATGAAAATAATTTAAACTAATGTTTCATTTTTCCAAGTGGGTCCTGGGTGCTTAATTTTTCTTAGAGACCAGTAGGGAAAAAAGGTTTGAAACTACTGGCCTTTTATATAAAATTTAAAGTGGATTTGATGGAGGTCAAAAGTGCATTTTTTGTTTTGATTCTAAATTTTAAAGAACTATTTCTTAAACAAAAACTTCATGTATTTTACTGTGAATAATTATTCATACTTAGTCTGAAAGCACAGCTTAAGCGACATTCATTGAAAGTTTATTTGTAGTTAAAAAATGTCATTACATTGTTCTGTGTTTCATAGACATTTTCCAGTCTTATATCCTGTCATCAGTTTTCTTGTATGCAATAACATGTATTGTATTATTCCATGCATGTATTATTTAATATCTATTTTGAGACATAGCCTTTTTATTTGGGCCATTTTACCAAAATGGTGCAAGCAGTAGTCAAAAGGAAAGTGTAATATTGGATTAATCTTGCATATTCAGGAATATTTAACCATAATCTCAAGAAACACAAAATATCAGATAATTCTAAGCTTTATTAATATGATCACCCATTAATGTGGAACTTTGTATTGTGAGGTGCTTGTCCCAAACCTGAACCTCTACATTTCATTTCATGAGAATAAAACTGTCTGATTTTCTGTTGCATTTATTTTTTTATTGACCCATTTCCGTCACTACCGAATGAGTGCTACCACTTCCATAACATGGCAGCATTTCTCAAAAATGATCAAACATTTAACCATTAATGATGATCTTTTGATGTTGTTTAGGTAAATATAGAAAACTTATTAATCCGTTGTTTCAGTGGGAAATTTGGAAGACAGGGAATAAATGATTTTTGTCTTTCAGAATATTTTAAACCCTGTTTTCCACCAGTTTGGGAGAATTGCCTGTATTGTGTTACATGTTTCCCTAACCGTGTTAAATTATAAAATAGATCCACTGTCCTCATATGAGGACATCTTTCTTTTTTAAACCTCTTGTTCTTTACATACATTTTTTAGTTATTATTCTTATAAGGTCCTACATATCCAAACTCCTAACAGTAGCTTTATGAGCGGTAAAAGCTGTAGTATATTCAACTCATCAGTGCAATTAATTATTAAATCATTAGTCATTATGAAAGCCTGTCAAGTGGCAGAATTGTTAACTGCAAACACCAGAGTGTGCTTTCCAAAAATCTTCGTGTGTATATAATAATGATATGAACATAATTTACCATGTGTTTATGTCCCCTGGCTCTTTGGCAGACACAGCAGCTCAGAGAGACAGCTCTTGGCTCCTCTCAGCGCTGTTAAACGACGCCAGGCCCTCCGTGGTCCTGCCTACATGTTCTCTGCTCCCTCCATCAGCCTGTCAGAGGTGGAGCAACGTTTCCTGGAGGCTGCAGAATACGGAAACATACCAGAGGTGCGGCGCATGCTGCTCCACGTGCCCAACTTAAATGTCAACGCGGTGGACTACATGGGCCAGAATGCATTGCAGCTGGCTGTGGCTAACGAACATCTGGAGGTGACGGAGCTGCTGCTTGGGAGGCCGGATTTGGCCAGAGTGGGTGACGCCCTCCTGTTAGCTATCAGTAAGATGTGTACATTTTATGAATGTTTGTGAGCAAAGGTCAAAAAGTGAGTGCAGATCTCACGCAGACAAATCTGACGAGTTTAACTTTCAAACTGTTGTAGGCACGAGGCCGCAGCTGTGCTGATATCCAGTCCAACACCTTGACGTTGAGTGTGATATTGCTTTTATACAACCATAACAAAGACCCATGGGATATGTGTTTAAAATTAGACTTTTGCCAAGTTTAATTTTTTAAAGAAGTTAGTTATTTAGATTATGCAGTTATCAGAAATTAAAGTGTATTTCATGGCAATGAACCCCCCAGTAAACATGCTAATTTTGCTGTGCTAAGAAATGTCAGATGATTAGTCAACAAGCTCATTATTACACTTAAAATAGCCGATTATGCTAGCTAAACCTCTCATTCATTTGTATGTGACTATTAGCTATAGCACACACATAAGTTATTGTTTACTTTATAGGATTAGTTCTATCTAGTTTTACCCCTATAAAAATGAAATGACCTTCTATGTCTTTTTAAAAGAGATAGAAGCTAATGTACCATGTAGCTACAGCTAGCGTAACATGCTAAGGAAGCGGAGCAACTGAAAAATAGAACAATGGAATAAGCTAGCTAAACTGAAAAATGTTCATCAGTTAATCTTCTCTATTAGACTTAGAAATAGTCTATTAGGTTGGCTAACCCCTTCATTTAATTTTATGTGGCTAGTTTAGCTAAAGTAAATTTTGTTTAATTTATAAGGGGTCCTCTTAGAAGAGACTGTCATACAAGATAGCAAGAGCTACAAAGATAGCCTATGTAAATAAGAAATTTAAGGTGCCAAGAAACATTCATGGTTAAAACAGCATACTAATCAGCAATGCAGAGGTGAAAATAACTAACAACATTTACTCATATTACGGCTATTTAGTAATTTTTTGGGTACTTGTACTTTTTTTTTGAGTTGTTTTGAAATCAGTACTTTTTCATTAACTTAAGTTGGAACTTTAGTCACTGTACTTTTAATTTTTGGGTACAATACTTTTGTACTTTTTCCTCCATTGATGACTAAACAATGGCACTTAGTGACCACATAACATCCCAAAACAGCTGTTGTATTTTACTTTATTATAGAGTTGTGATTTGGTCTGAACTACCTGTTTCCAGATCTGTATTCTCATGTTGTTATTGCCAAAAAGAAAGTTTATATTTTACTCTACAACTCCTCAGTCACTACTAAGGCTGGGCACTTAATTGAAATTTAGATTAAATCAGAATATGCCCCACTGAAAGTTTGCAGGAATTGCAGTATTTCTTAGACCTTAAAGTTGTGTCAAAATACCAGCTTTATACAACTGCAGCAGAGATGTTCTCTTCAATAAAACAATTCAAATTGCATCTGCAATATGAGTCAAGAAAATCGCAGTTAGATATTTTTTCAAAATTGTCCAGCACTAGTTTTCAATATGATTGCTACAATACTATAAGTTACACAAATCAGTTAATTTACCACTGTGATAGAAGTAGATAAATAAAGATATGTAGGTTATAATATAGAGTGCTTTATTTCTTATGTTTATTGAAAAAAAATAAGATGGGGAACTTAAAAATAGAATTGCATGTCAAAAAAAACCAACAAAAATGTCAGCTTTATGTGTGTCTATCTGTGTGCATTACAGGTAAAGGTTATGTTCGTATCACAGAGGCATTGCTGAGTCACCCTGCATTTAGAGATGCCCATCGTCTGACAGCAAGTCCTGCTCAAGCAGACATGTTGGATGACTTCTACGCTTATGATGAAGATGGAACAAGGTGAGGCAGGGATCAATGAAAGGCTGCAAACCAAACTGTAGCACGAAGATTTATAAAGCCACTCACAGAAGAGCCTCCTGAATGTTGTTGATTGCATCATGACCTGTTATGTCTTTACATAAAAAAGTCAAAGACCAACTTCAATTAAAGAACCTACCTTAAGACAAAGTACATGGACACGGATAGGTTGTCTCCCATATACAGAGGCGGTTGTTCTCTAAGTGGGTGGCCTGGGTTCAAGTCTGACCTGCAACCCCACAGGCATGCCATTCTACACTTTCTCTCCCTCATTTTCTACTCTATATACTGTCCCGTTTAAATAAAAGCAGTAGCCCCCAAAAAATCTTACAAAAACCACAGTGGGCTATGTGGAGGCAGTTCTAAAGCACATATCTTGCATCACACAGAGTATACACAGCTGTTTGGCTTGTGTATGGATTTTGAATCCCTTTTTAAAGCCATAAACTGAAAAGTTGCTGCTTAACCTGATCTCTGACTTGTCTCTAAGCTTCAGGATTAAGTCACATGAAAAGAAATTTCAATCAGGTAGTACTGTATTCTGATGTGAGAATACAATGCCCATATAAAGTGTTACCCTTTAGGTGATTTCAGAAATCTGTCATGGTCAGTATAATTTGGCTATTTTTGACAAAAAACATTGCAAAAAACTCTTTAATGTCAAAGTGAAAACAGATTTCAACAAGTAATGTTATTTAAACAAAATGATGTAATATTATGTAAGTGACTGCATAAATATTCACCCCCCCTTAAAGTGACTGACCTATTTCAACAGAGGTCCTGCCAGTCGGTGCTAAAAGTCTCACATTTAGTGAAATGAGGATCACCTAAGTGAAGTGAATATGTATCAAGTGATTGTAGTGTAAAGACACCGGGTCACTGGTTAATCAGTGTTGTTTGTTAATTGGTGTGCGTTTTATTTGATTTTATGATGTAAAGCACTTTGTAACAGTGTTTTGAAAGGTGCTATATTAATAAAATTATTATTATTATTACTCAGTATTCCTGGGTACCATTACACCATGGAGACAGAGGAACACTCCAGGCAACTCAGGGAAAAGGTTTTTGAAAAGTATGAGTCGGGAGATGGATACAAAAAAATTCCAAGGCACTGAACATCCCCTGGATTTCAGTTAGCTTCATCTTCAAGAAATTGAAAGAATATGGCACATGTGTAAATCTGCCTAGATCAGGCCATCCTCACAAACCGTGCAAGGAGACTGGTGAGAGAGACCACCAACACACCTATGACTACTCTCAAGGAGTTGTAAGCTTCAGCAGCTGCGTTGGGAGAGACTCTGTACACAACAACTGTCAAAGCTTTATTGGAGAGTGGCAAAGAAAAGCCGCTTTGGACTAGAGTTTTCCAAAAGGCCTGTGGGAGACTCCAGAGTACTTTAGTCTGATGACACCAAAATGGTGCATTTTGTTCATCAGACAAGACGCTATGCACATCCGCACCATGGAGCACATTGGTGGCAGCATCATGCTGTGGGGATGCTTTAAGGCAGCCGGTCCTGGAAGGCTTATAAAGATAGAGGGTAAAGTGAATGCGGCAAAATACAGGAAAATCCTGGAGGGCAATCTTAGTCCATCTACAAGAGAACTACGGCTTTGGAGAAGATTTATTTTCCAGCAAGACAGTGACCAGAAGCATAGAGTGAAAGCTACATAGAAATTATTTAAAGACAACAAGGTGAATGATCAGGAGTGGCTGAGTCAAACCCAGACCTCAAGAATTTGTGGCTGGACTTGAAAAGGGATCTCTGTGCAGCCTGAAAGAGCTTGAGTGATTTGTGAATACTAAAAAGTGAATACTTTTTTATAGACACTGCATGAGTATGAAGTTTGGTAAGAAGCTGTGGTAGTGACATGGGGGTACACTTGTCAGACATGACTAGAGCTAGTCAATGAGCTAGTTAAAGTAAAGCATGAAGATGCCAATCCGCTTAGCTTAATTTGTTGGTGCTATTGTACAGTTTGGTTCACTTTGGGAAAAGAGAGGGTTAAATCAAACAAAAACAAAGAGTTTTGAACTTGTTTTAAGATGTTAACATTTACTAGGACTTTAATGGACCAGTTTGTTAAAAATATGTAAACTGTTTTCATATTTTGTTTCTGTGTAAATTGTTTAGTCTTGTGTGTTTGTGTTTATCTAAACAGGTTTTCTCATGATGTGACTCCAGTAATCCTCGCCGCTCACTGCCAGGAGTATGAGATCGTCCACACTCTGCTGAGCAAAGGTGCTCGCATTGATCCCCCTCATGATTACTTCTGCGGCTGTGACTCCTGTAACTACCAGCAGCAGTTTGACTCCTTCAGCCACTCACGATCCAGGATCAATGCCTACAGAGGACTCGCCAGTCCTGCTTACCTTTCTCTGTCCCATGAGGACCCAGTTCTGGCTGCTCTGGAGCTCAGCAACGAACTGGCTATGCTGGCTAATATTGAGAAAGAATTCAAGGTAGATGTGTTTGAAAAGATATTAAATCACCATGAAAACCTGACTTGATAGCTGAACAAGTTGCGTCTTCCTGCTGTTATCTCAGCTCAGCTCCAGTCAGTGCTTCTGTACACTCACCCTGTAAACCAGCCTATTATCAAATACACATGAAGGATATTGGCCATGCTGCTGCCAACCAGCTAGCAGTAAAAGCTGCCTGTAAACACAAGAACATTTTATTAGACTTTAAAGAGGAAGTAGAGACGGATAGGGTGCTGGATGTTTGAGAAACTGTTGCCACTAAAGATTTAGAACATATTAAACAAGTCTAATTATTATGGGCTTACAGTAAGACAGTTTATTATAGTCACTGTTTATAGAATCAGTGCAATATTTCAAATGCTTCACTTACCAATTAAATCCTGTTACCCAGTTTCCCTGATACAGAGTAACATTATTGTCTCCATGAAATAGGGTGAAATAGGGCTTTGTCATGTTTTTTGCAGTAAACTTTCACTGACCAGCTGCCAGTACTACTGAATATCCCTGTCAGTTTAGCCCTGTGGTACCACTCAGGACATTTTAGTCCACAAGAGACGATTTTTCATGAAGTCATTTCACAGGGTGCAAAACATTTCAAGAAACACCAAAACAATTCAAAGAAGGCAAGAATACCCAAAAATGAACTTGAAGCTCCTAACCACCTACATGCACACACTCTTACCATACAAACTGCTCTAAAAGAACAGTTCTAGTCTGTTTCTTTGGCTTTATCAATTATGTTACTAAATAGAAGGACTAACAGTAAACACAGGATGGCCTCTGGAAGTACAGATGAAGACAAAATTATTAGCCCCCTATAAAAAATGTCATTTTTCCAAGGATTTCCTAAGTACTGTTGAGCAGAGCAATTCATATTTAACATAGCTTTTTCCAAAAATCCTAGCTTTATTCAGGATGCTTACATTATTTTACCCTGCACACAGAAACAAAATTATTTCACAAAACCAAAAACTACAAGAGTCAACATTATTAGCCCCCCTGATGCTAATAGTCAGTTGTATCTCCTTTTTGGTTGATAACAGCCTGCAGTCGTTTGTTGTAGTTTTCATGAAGTCTCGGACACGTCTCCTGAGGAATCCCAGCCCATTCTTCTTTGGTGAACCTCTCAAGCTCCTCCAGATTTGATGGTCTTCTGGCATGGCCTTGGTCAGTTCACCCCCCAGATTTTTAATGAGACTCAAGTCAGGGCTTTGTGCAGGCCACTCAGTAACGTTCACTTTGGTCTTCTGGATGTCGTTCTTCCCCAGGAGACGTGTGTATTGTCGTGTTATAAGACAAAGCAACGACCTGGACCCAGTTTGGCTGCTGACTGCTTGAGGTTTTCCTACAAAATCTTCACCTATCCTTCTTTCTTCATGATTCCATCCACCTTGACAAGATTCCCAGTCCAGACACACCAAAGCATCCTCACAGCATAATACTCCCACCACCATGTTTCACTGTGAGGACAGTGATCTTTGGGTTATATGCCTCTTCCTCTTTCTCCAAACATCACCAACATCTCTACGGCCAACAAGCTTTAGTTTGGTCTTGTTTGACCCAAAGACATGCTTCCAGCATGCATGATCTTTCTCCAGGTTGCCCTTAGCATTCTTCAGTCTGGCTTAAAGGTGTCTCTTCTGCTGAAGTGGAATTTTTCTTGGTCTGCAACCTCTCAGTCCACTCCTGGGCAGGGCTTTAGTGATGGTCTTCTTTGAGACTACAATTCCTGACTTGGCTAAGTCATTCGCTAGTGTCTTGACAGTTGATTTCCAGAGTCTTTGAAATCTTTATCTTCCTACCTCTGCCAGGCTTGTTTTGTACTGTGTGGCTCTCTTTGAATTCCTTGATGATACTTCTCACTCCAGGTGTAGACTCTTGGAAACTCTTTTGTTATTGCCATGATGCTTTCTCCAGTGGAAGCTGAAACTTTTACAGACATTTTTACACCGTGTATTAATTGGAAGATAACCCTCAGTTTTAACTTGATTTTACAAGCTTTGAGCATTGCAAAGTTAAATCACATCATTGTACAACAGTGGGACTTATAATTTTGACCCTGGCTGGGCTAATGTGTGAAGGAAATTTTTAGGAAAATTTATTGTGAGTGAGTGGGCAAGATTGATGTAGTTTTTATCATTAAAACTTGTAAACTTGATGTGTAGAAAACATTAGGTGCCAACTGGGCACGTATGAAACTGGATCATCCAGCCACTGTGCTTTTGCTTCTCAGAATCCCTTAAAACCTAGAGATAAATGATATAAATGTTTACTTCTGGTTTGCTTTTGTTTATAGAAATAATGAAAACTGCATTTGTAACAGTATCACTGAAGAATTCTGCGTCTCTCCCAGATTGCATTTTGTCAAATATAAACTTCTCCAGCAGAATATTTCTCCTGCAGCTCATCTCAAAGGCTTTACTCACTGTTTAAAAAATGTCCTCTCTGTGTTTGTAGCACGATTACTGCTGTCTTTCCAGCCAGTGTAAAGACTATGTGGTAGGTCTACTTGATCTGTGTCGCAGCACCGAGGAGGTGGATGCCATTCTGAGTGGAGAAACTGATTCTGAAGACTGCTATGATATACCAGGTCGCCCATCTTTAGCACGGCTTAAATTAGCCATCAAGTATGAACTGAAAAAGGTTTGTACATCTACTTACTACATCATGAAATCGGTTGTGTATGTGATGAGGTTTTCAGCCTAGAGAATGCATTTTTAGTTAAACTGGTAAGAATTACTGTGCGTTTGCTACATGCACAGTAGGGCTAGGGCTAATACAAATGTCCACACTCACTCACTCACTGACTTTGAAGCGTGATCCCACTAAGCCCGTGTGGGCTTAGGGCTGCCCCACTGTCAAATCATAAAGTGCATGAGGGATCTCTCACTGACTTTTTGAGCTCTTTATGCACCCTTTCTGTGAGTGGGCATCTCTGCAGACTTAGCGGGAGGGAATTACCCATAGTTCATTGCATTGTGACATATGACAGGGATTCTTGGGGGATGCCTGCTGGTAAATGCTACAAAAGTGAAGTGAAAAGAGCGAAATTGTAAACAAAAAACATGGAAGGTGCAAAAAGAGGTGGACATTGCCAAAAAGGGGGGGGGTCCTGTAAGTATATTATATAAAACAGCCTTCATCCACTGAGAAAGTAGGTCTACAGGTGAGGCACGCTTGTTTTTGTCTTTGTTTTAAGCTCTGCAAGATGTCGACTGTCAACAAAAAACAAAGCACTGTCCCATTCATGTTTCTACCACTTCAAGCCCTTACAGCCTCTTGCACTTTCCAGGTGCAGTCAGTTAAGTCAATAAGGGATCAGGGTTTAGGGAGGAGTTTGAGATTCAGCCTATTTTTTTTCTTCTTTTAGGCTTTGTTACGATAAGCATATAAAGTAATAGTCTTTCTGTAGGCTGTTGAATTATTCTCTGTTGTTGCTTGAAGCACCTCCAGGGACAACCAGGGGTTCCCAGCTTCAGGCGCTGTTATGTTGGAGATTGTGGGCTGAAAAGTTTGGGAACCTCTGCATTAGAGGATGTTTGAGAACTTTTACAGCAAAATGTCTACTAAATGTTTTCATACCTGAACACTAGGATGTCAAATAAGGTCTGAGACAAGGTCTGTCCTGTCTCATCTTTTCATCACCTTTCTCTATGATGCTGACACTCCTCAGTTTGTGGCTCATCCAAACTGCCAGCAGCAGCTTCTGAGCATCTGGTATGAGAACCTGCCTGGCCTGAGACAACAAACCACAGCTGTCAAGCTCCTGGTGGTGCTGGCTGTGGCAATAGGACTGCCTGGACTGTCTCTGGCTTACTGGATCGCTCCATGCAGCAAAGTAGGTAACACTTATCGCTCACACAACTTTCTCAGCAGACATGAAGCTCTCTGCATAGAATATTCTCTGATCCTTTTCTTTCAGTTTGGGAAGGTGATGCGAAGCCCATTCATGAAGTTTGTTGCCCACGCCTCGTCCTTCACCATTTTTCTGGGTCTTCTCATCCTGAACGCCGCAGACCGTTTTGCAGGCACCACCCTGTTAGCAAACATGACCCACCATGAGCTCCCAGGAGGACCCCAGCACAACTCTGACCCCCTGCTGCTCTACCGCATGACCACCACACCCTTCACATGGATGGAGATCCTCATCATTTCATGGGTCATGGGTGAGCATTGATAATCTTTGCTTTAGATTCAAGTCATCCTGTGTGGGACATCATCTCCTCCGTCCTGTTACAGGAATGATCTGGGCCGAAGTGAAGGAGATCTGGAGTCAAGGGCCGGGCGAGTATCTGCTCGAGCCGTGGAACTTCCTGGACTTTGGGATGCTGGTGATCTTCCTCACCTCCTTCAGCTGCCGGTTCTCCACTCTGAGACGCGCCCACTTAGCTCAGACCTACGTGCGCACTCACTACACAACGCTGATTAATGTCACGCTGCCTCCAGAGATACACTACTTCACACTGGGTGAGTACAGATTCACACACGGCTACACTCTAAATAAGAAGTGTTTAAGAAATAATTACTGTGTATAAACAGTCGCAGTGTGTAAGGCGCTGCTCTGCAGCTGAGATGACGTTTGTTGGCTGTGGACAGACAGACTAGTTGCCAAACATCGGGAGTCTGTCTGAGACTTTCAGGATAAAACACATCATGTGTATGAAACGCCTAAACAGACATCCATCCAGACATTTTATTCACTCCTTTTCCCCTTAAAGATACTGAAATGTCTAAAGTAAAAAAAAAAAAAAAAACTTTAACAGGATTTTAATCAGGAGAGACTTGATACACTTTGACAGTAATTTATTTTACACATGTTAATGAAAGAGAAATGTGTAATACCTGGTGATTAGACTGCATCATGATGCCTTCATGTACTTGACGGGGTAGTGAGGCAAAGGGCAAGAATAGAATACCCACCTATGGAGTCTGGACACTGGTGGTGGTGTTGATGAGGGATGCAGGATCAGATGAGGAGTAGACTTCTGAGCAGCTGCACTGGGAGGCTGGCTTGGAGGAGTAGACTGACGAATTCAGGATGAGATGAGTAGACCTGGGAGGATCTGGACTAGATGCTGATGAACTGAATAGAGGTGGCTAGGGTGGAGGAGGGTTGCAGCATTTACACTAAAACAACAGGCTGACTGTGAAAGAGAGGAATACAGATTTAAATGATGACAGCTGCATGATGATTGGTCAGACAAGATTGTGGCAGATTCTGATTAGCTTAATACTTAAGAGAGTGAAAGCCCATCATCAGCTGATCACCAGAGCAGGAAGAGAGAAAGAATGGAAGAAAGGGGAGATATGAACAAGTGGTGACAAATAAATGAGTAGAAACAGTCTTCCTGCTTGAATTTCCACTGAGCTCCTTAAGAGACTTGACATTCTTATTGCTGCTCAAAGAAAGAGGATGGTAGCTGTGACCATAATGTTGCTGTATCTCATTCATTTTTTTTGATGGACCACTAATCTCTGCCATCAACTGTTTATCTTGATTTTTAACTCTTATGCGGTTAACTGACCTCATTAGTGCGGACAATGGCGGCATGGTAAGTCATAGTTTGACTCATCATAGCGTGGGCCTATTGCTTTGTTTTCTAGATTGCCAAAAATGATATCATTGTCATGAGAACACCACCCTGTTATTGCCAAGAAAATAATGAGATAGATTAATTTGTAAAAATTGGAAAACCAGCTCTGCTATCCCAAAATAAAAAGAAGTCGTCGAGATCTTAAGACAAAACAACTGGAAATCAGCTGTTATCATGGGGGAACAAAGTAGATAAAATTATTGTTGCATGTCTGTTTAGGGATTTTTGTGCACATTGAGCCTTACAGGTAGCATTTATATTGACTACTTACAGTGCCGTGAAAAAGTATTTGTCTTCTTTCTGATTAATGATTTTTCTTTACTTAACCCTTTAAAGCCAATTGTATCATATTTGATACACACTTTTTTGGTACCTCTATCTAATCAAAATGGTTAACAATTTCCTGAAAAAAATTTGAATACAATCATATAATTGTTAAAAATGCCCTCCAGTGGATTATCAGTTTTAAACAATTCCTAATGTATCAAATGTGATACAAAAAATGTATATGTGAAATTGTATGGTCTTTTTTCTTTTTCTGGATTTCAGTTAAATACATACTACTACAAACTACATAGTGAATCCCAGGGCCAGTGTGAGGAAGATTATAGGCATCACCATATATTATTTCCCATCAGGATCTATTAGACTGATTTTAGACTTGTACATCTTTAAAAGGGTTAATAAAGGCTACTTATAACCAGTAAAATATAACATTTGGGAAACATTTAAGGCCAGGAGGAGTGAAATCAAAGATTAGAGAAAAAGATGGCATAGTTATGTCTTCTTTTCCTGTTCCTATAACCAAAACAAGTTGAGTTCTAGTGGATTTTTTTTGTTTGTCTTCTTGGAAATGACTAATACAAAATATTTTCCTGTACAGTGTCTGAAGTTTTCTGACCGATTCTGCCTCTGTTTCTTTCTGTAGCTCGTATCCACTGGTTACCGTCAGATCCTCAGCTGGTGTCGGAGGGCTTGTACGCTGTTGCCGTGGTGCTCAGCTTTTCCCGTATCGCTTACATCCTCCCAGCCAATGAGAGCTTCGGCCCTCTGCAGATCTCTTTAGGAAGGACAGTCAAAGACATCTTTAAGTTTATGGTTATTTTCATCCTGGTGTTTCTGGCCTTCATGATCGGCATGTTCAACCTGTACTCTTATTACCTGGGAGCAAAGCAGAACGACGCCTTCACCACGTGAGACATTTACCATTTACACCTACATCTGTTCACACGTACTTTATTCTTCAAGCTGCTGTGAATTGATTTATTGGTAAATCTGAATTTATCAGTCCTACAAATCTTCTTGCAATGACTGAAATACTCAAGAGGATTTTTACCTGGTTATGAAACAGACTGAAAAATAATACTGATGGTTATTTATGACCTACAAAAGCAAACCACACTGACAGCATAAAGATTGACTTTTTTGTATGTATTTTAATATCTGAAACCACTGACACATGTTAGGTCTCAGAAAAAGAGAGCATACTTGTTCCCCTCTCCTTCACTGGTCTGTTTTCACATTAGCGACACTGCTCTGTGCTTGAGTACATTTAGATATCCTGTTCTTGTTTTCTGCAGCTTTAATTTACAAGAAAATGTAATGATGGGTTACCCATTTCTAGCACGTTTGCAGTCACTGCAAGTTAATTTTATTGCTTTTGTATGAAAAGAAAAGGGAAATCAATAGTTTCCTTAACGCTTGATAATCGACCAAGACATGTTAAATGTGCTTTAACATGGTTGGTACTGTAGTATAATCAGTATGTTCGTGGTTATTTTTCTCACAGAGGATCTTTAAAATCTCTGTAATGATGATTAATGGTTTGTTTGACTCTGAAAATAACTTCTCCTTGTCCATGTGCCCATCCAGCCTGGAGGAGAGCTTCAAGACCCTCTTCTGGGCCATATTTGGACTGTCAGAGGTCAAGTCTGTCGTGATCAATAACGGACACAAATTCATTGAGAACATTGGCTACGTGCTCTACGGGGTTTATAACGTTACCATGGTGATAGTGCTGCTCAACATGCTCATCGCTATGATCAACAGCTCGTTTCAGGAGATTGAGGTTGGTCATCAAACAAAAATAACACTGGAATACCATAATAGTAACATGCCTCCGAAACACAAACCAGGATTGAGAATTACAATGCATTTGGGAGGTACTCAGACCCCCCTTCAGTTTTTTTCAGTTTTGTTATGTTGCAGCCTGACGCTACAGTCCTTAAAATTCATTTTTCTCTCTTTAATCTACATTCAGTGCCCCATAATGGCAAAATAAAATTCTAGAATTTTTTGCAAATTTATTACAAAGAAAAAATGGAAATATAACAGTGACACAAGTATTTAGACCCTTTGCAGCAGCACCTGAAATTTAGCTCAGGTTGCTCCCATTTGTCTGGACCTTTGCTGAGATGTTTCTACACCTTCACTGGAGTCCACCTGTGGTAAATTAAATTGATTGGACATATTTTGGAATGACACACACCTCTCTGTAGTAGGTCTCATAGCTGACAATGCATATGCAGAGCAACAACCAAGCCATGAGGTCTAAGGAACCATCTGCAGAGGTCAGAGACCAGATTGTTGCAAAAGATTTGGCACAGCCTGGACTTTTCCAAGAGCTGATGACCTGGCTAAACTGAGCAATCAGAGGAGAAAGGCCTGAGTAAGATCTGACCAAGAACCTGATGGTCACACTGACTAAGCTCCAGAGATCCTGTGTGGAGATGGAACAGAGTTCCAGAAGGACAACCATCATTGCAGCCCTCCAGAGATCTGGGCTTCATGGCAGAATAGCCAGACAGATACCTCTCCTCAGCGCAAAACACATGAAAACCTGCTTTGAGTCTCAAAGAGACTGTGAGACACAAGAGTTTCTGATGAAACAAATATTAAACTCTGTGGCCTTAATTCTCAACATTATGTCCAAAGCTAACCAGGCACTGCTCATCACCTGCTCAATACCATCCAGACAGTGAAGCATGGTTGTGGCAGCATCATGTTGTTGGGGGTGTTTTCAGCAGTAGGTACTGAGAGACCAGTCAGGGTTGAGGGAATACTGAATGGAGCACAGTACAGAGGTATCTTCAATGAAACTCTCTTCCGCAGCGCTCAGGACTTCCGATTGGACCAAAGTTTCATCTTCCAACATGACAATGACCCTAAGCACAAAACAAACACAACACGAGTGGCTTAGTGACAACTTAGCGACTTGAACCTATCGGACAGCTTTGGAGAGACCTGAAAATGGCTGTCTACTGACAGTCCCTATCCGACCTGATTAAGCTTGAGAGGATTTGCAAAGAAGCATAGTAGAAAATCCCCCAATCCAGGTGTGCAAAGCTTGTCATGTCATAATCAAAAAGACGAGAGGCTCTAACTGCTGTCAAAGTTGCTTCAACTAAGTACTGAGTAAAGGGTCTCAATACTTCTGTCAAGTGACGTTTTAATTTTTTTTCTTTTTTCAAATAAATTGCCAAAAAATTTCTAACCTGTTTTCACTTTGTCATCATGAAGTACTGAGTGTAGCATAATGAGAGAGAAGATTAATTTAAATGATTGCAGAATCAGGCTGCAACATAACAAAAGTGAAAAAGTGAAGGTTGTCTGAATACTTTTTGAATGCACTGTAAATATTCTTCTGCATCATAAAGCATATAATCTGATTTAAAGCTGGAAATATCAAATCCATCTATCTGCTAAGTTGGATGGTGGCTTCATATCTGCTTCTACTATTGAGCTGTTTGACATTCCTCTCCAGTCTACAAATTTATCTCCTTTTTCTCCATTTTGATTTGGTCTTTTCTTCAGGATGACGCTGATGTTGAGTGGAAGTTTGCACGAGCTAAACTCTGGTTTTCTTACTTTGAGGAGGGAAGGACGCTCCCTGTGCCCTTTAACCTCTTCCCCAGTCCAAAGTCTGTGCTTGGACTGGCTATGGCCATCAAATCCCTGCTGCTGTCCTTTGTATCAGGACACAGTGAGCAGAAAACAGAGACACAGCTCAACCAGGTAGGACACAATAGAGACTTAAATACAGCATTCCATGCTCTATCAGAGGTTTTTGCTCAATTCAAAGCTTTAAAGGCTGAACGAGAGCACCGCCCGGTGGTTTTATTGGTGTACCACAGGCTTCATCTCACACATAAAGACAAGTTTAATCTGAGCAATATCACATTTCTGATCAATCATATCAATTTCCACTTGATTTTGCAGCTTGGGGGAAGCAAAAACTCAGGATTTGTTGCTTCTACCAGCCCAACCAGATATCAGGTACGTGTCTGTAGGGCTACATCTCAGACTAAGACTTTTCTTATTTAGTTTATTAAAGCATTTAATATGATATATTCGCCCTGTATAACTACTTAGCGATGTGCAATATTTTTCCTACTGTGGCCTTTAATAGTATCTATTGCTATGTTTTTCATCTTTCTGCAGAAAATCATGAAGCGGTTGATAAAGCGATACATTATTAAAGCTCAAGCAGACAGAGAGAGTGATGAGATCACTGAAGGTAAAATGAACTGAATTTTATTTGTTATAATGATTAATTTTACATTGGAAATTAAAATCTTATGTTTTTTTGTCCTGGTTTTTCTCAAGGAGAGTTGAAAGAGATAAAGCAGGACATTTCAAGCCTACGGTACGAGCTGCTGGAGGAGAAATCACAGAACATGGAGACACTGGACGGACTGTTGAGGAGGCTGGGAGAGATGAGCACACCTGCAGATTAGAACCACCTGATGATGAGCACATAGAGTTGTAAAAACTTTAAAGACTTCGGTTTGTCTGTTGTACATATACTATGGTAGCCTCTAAAACTCGATATAGAAATATGAAAATGTATGCGTATTGAAATTATCTATTTATGTCATTCCTTTTGTTATAAAACACACAAATCCAAAGAACAGTTTTGAATCAATCAAGTAAAGTACTCATTTATTCAAGATGAAATGCAATAAAAACTCCCTCTGAAAGAAAAGTCAGAGGCCTCAGTTTGTCCTCCAACTCCTACAAAAATATTCCACCATAATCACTTAAACCTTAACAAACAAAAATACATAGAAGTACAGCACTGTGCAGAACTTTTAGGAATGTTAGGACCAAAAGATCAGTCTGAAGTAGTGCTGCCTGAAGGCACTGTGGGGCTGGAAGGATTGACACAACAGTGCTCTGTATGTCTTTGCATATTACCTGAAGCATTAGAAAATAATGTGCTGAAATTATAACAAAGTTCAGACCTTTAGGGCGGAGTAGCAAGTAAGGACAGCCTAAGGTACTGTCTCATCAGGTAGTAGGGCTGCCATGAGCTCCAGGTTTTGATGTGGATATCCCAAGGGCCGAAAAAAGATGTATGCCATCGAGCTTGACCTTGACTTCCAGGCGACATGAATACGTCAATGTGTCGAGCTTTACCTCCCCCCCCCAGGTTGTGGTACATAAGGCCCACGATGAATCCTTCATAAGTTCAAAATGAGCATCAGAATGGGGAAAAAAGATGATTTCAGTGACTTTAGGCCTGCCATTGTTACTGGTGGTCTGGCAGGCTCTTATGTTAGTTCTGACCATACCATAAATTTTGCAGCACAAATCAAGATCAATCCAGTTTTGCTGAGTTCCTGTTAACTGTAATCTCAGTTTCCTTTTCTTAGCTGATATGATTGGCCCTCCTTGTGCTCTCCTGCTTCTGTAGCCCCTCAGCTCAAGGTTCAACATGTTGTGCTTTCAGAGATGATCTTCTGCATACCTCATCTGTAACAACTGGTTGAGTTATTTTTGCCTCTCTGTCAGCCTGAGCCTGTCTGGTCTTTCTCCTCTGAACTCTCTCATCAACAAGGCACTATTTTCTGTGAACCCTAGAGACAGTTGTGAGTAAAAATCCCAGTGGACAAGCAGTTTGACCAATCCATCCATGGCAGGTTCAAAATTACTTGTATAACCTTTCTTCCCTTCTGATGCTCAGTTTGAACTTCCCCTTGATCATGTCTACATGAATAAACACATTGGTTGATGCCATGTGATTCTCAGATTAGATTTATGGTTTAATGACTGTTGATTTTATATTACAAACAGTTTAATTTTACATATTTTTGCTCAAACCTCTATTTTAAATAGAAAGAATTATTAAATATAGCAGTAAGATTGTTTGCATTGTCTCATGATGTGCTTGTTTAAGAGATACATTTTGTCAGACTTTTAATTTTGTATTTTATTTTCATTTTGTTTCTTCAGTGTCAGAAAATGATCAAAATATTTGACAGTCAACTATTAGTTTTAAATAAAAAGGCTTATTTAGACAGCATGAAAACTGACAATGGAAAACAATTGTTAAGGCAGGATTCAGTCAAAGGCAATCAGTTCATACTGTTTAAGGCACACAGGTGAGGACATTTAATATCAACATGATTATTTACAAACACAAAAATGATCAATAATGATAATCTCCATGTAAAACTTCATAGAATTACTGCAGGAAGGCTGATCAGAACACACTGATGGTTGTAAATGAATGGAGAAAGAGTTGAGAAGATAGAAGCCCAGATTTAAACGGCTCCCACGATGAAAGCTGTTTGTTGACATAAATCATAGTTGACATGTAGTAGTCAGATATACATACAGTAAATGATTCATATGTAGACCCAGTGATTCAGTGCTAACAGTCACAATTATTTGATAAACATATTTTATCTTTGAACAGCAGCACAGTGTTTTTGAATACACTGTAAAGCCTTGAAGTCTAACATAGATCTTTGCTACTCAGTGATACTGTGCTGACGTCACATGTATGCGATGTAGTTTTCAGGTATTAGGCCTGTTTTTCCGTTATATGTTGCCTGAAGCCAGCCTGGTTCAACAGAAGGGTGAACTGTAGAGACAAAGACAAACTTAACACATCAAGAATCTTCATAAAATAAAAAAGGTACATTTAACAAAATCGTTATCTTCTTAAAATGTGAAAATTAAAATTCCAAAATTGTATTTAGCTAAATGTTAACTGTACCCCCTAAAACAAAAAATGTCTTTATTCAACTCAAAGTTTCCTACAAGAACTTCATTGGAGGTCTTTTATTCTGTCTGAAAATGCCGCCTGTTAAAAGATACAGAATGTAAAACTGGGATATCAGCGTCATCTTAACAGTCAGATTCTTGACTTAAATGCTTACTTCTGGTGGTAACCATGGTAACATTTCTTTTGGCCCCTTCTGTGGTACAGTAGAACAGGCAAGATACAAAAATCCAAAATGGCAGTCTCTAGACATCCACCATATGTATGGATAAAAGTCTTTTTTTTAGTTAGTAAAAATAAAATACTTTAATCTATTCTGGGGATTTAACACTAACTTAGATAAGCCAACTTATAAATATCTTGTCTTATTTTAACCGTTATTTACGCTAAATGCTACTTGGCTAAATACACACACCATGTCTTTAAAATAAATGTTATCTCATATGTGTTAATCATGTTTGCACACTGACCCAAAAACTTTTTTTTTTTTTTTTCAGGCTAGATTTTCTGTGTTGTCTCACATCTTTCAGAGGTTTGTTTGACTATTCAGAGCAACTGCTGAAGGCCCCTTTATTTTTTACTTGAGCTGAAACTTCATGATAAAAAAATGTGCATATCCTGTGGATTTCAAGCATGCAACACAATAGATTAAGGACAATACTTATCTCACAACCACAGAGAACAAGAAAGACTGAACTAAAAGGATGAGCTCTCTCTTGGCAAAAATTAGTCAAAATGTTTAAATATATTAAATGAAAAACAAATTTTGCTATGGTTATTCAAAACATGGAGAAAAAAGTCAAGATTAGGCAAAGGATTTAGAGTTTTTTCTTACCGTTTGAGAACAGCGCCCCCTGTGGAAAACTGAGTTCATGGCTGTGTTCTGCCTCACAGGAATAAAGAGCTCTTGCGTCCCTGACAGAGGAAAACATTCAATATGAGAAATAAGTCACTTAGGATACAAGTGGAAGAGCCTTTACTTTAATATTGTATATATATATATTATTTGTTTTATGGCTTCAGTCAATACAAGGTGGAGACAAGTAATGACATCCAAACAAGCTGAGTTTAACTCACCGTCCTGGACAAATATCTAACGCTGAGGAGAAGACAGAGCTCTCACGTTGTGCTAGTCTGGCTGATAATCTGTGACACAAAACACTAAATTAGCTCTAAATCACATTTTAAAGGTCATTTTAGTTGATGCTCAGAGGAATTAATTTTGACATCAGTTTAAAAATATGTCTGTGTCTAAAACAAAGACACATGATCTAAGTCTATTGAACAATGTAGCTTTGTTCACAGCCAGTTTAAAACAAATTGAGTTAAAACTGAGCGGAAATGTTTGCTCTGATGTGTGCTCAGCTGGCAGTTTCGACAGAGATGAGTGATTTTCATGTTGATGGAAATTTATCTCATGTAAGCATAGTTAAGTATGAAGGGGAGTGATGAAAATGGGACAAAAAAGGACAAAATGAGCCAATGAGATAGTCATGGTCTAGGGGCTTATGTGTTTGGGTTGTCCACTCTACAGAGATCAATTTGGGCCTTTCTTTTGAAAGTGATAGCATATGAATGATCGGTGGGATTTTCTTCAAACATTGCACAAAGGTATGTGCTGACGTACTGAGGTTGTAGGTCAAAGGTCAAGGTGATTAGGCCTCATTTTTATCCCATGTCCTGAACAGGATATCCTAAGATTTTTTTTTTTCCAAACTTTGCACAAATGTCAAGTCTGCCTCAAGGATGAACTAAGTCAAGTGTCCTCACATCTTGTGCACACAGTAATTCAAGAATACATTTTGTAAAAAAGGTCAAAGGTCACTGGTATCTTACATGCTGTGAGGGTGCAGTGACCTTGTACCCCATTAAATCTTTTGAGCTGTACCTTCTTTATGCATGTGATTTGAATACAAGTATTTTTTGTGTGTTTCTCACTGTTCTAGACTGACACAAACATAATGTATGTCGTAAAGACATACAGCAGAACAACAATAATTGTCAGTGAGATTGCAGAGACTCTAACCACTCCCACTCACTCAGACACTCACACTGAAGCAGGCCTTTGGTATCCGTTGCTGGATGTGGCAGCTGCAGAAAGTTTCCCGGTCAAATCGGAGCCACAGCGGATGTGTGACGTTCTCCGTGGATGTGCTGCATCTTGTGGCTCCAGTGACATGAGACTCTGCACTGAACCATGACAGCTTTTATAATCTGTGACAGAACAAGAGGAATCAGAACCAAACATAAACATGGCAGTGTTTTTATTTTAGATTGACTCACAGAGAAATACACACCCTCAGAGATGTGTAGGGAGGTCAGAGAGGAAGATGTGGAGAGCCGGTAGGGGAATAATGAAGAGGAGGAGGAAGAGGAAGAGGACGGTGTCCTGTACGTTTTTCTATGCTGGCGTGAAGGAGAGGTAGAGTCTGTCACTTTGTTTTCTGTGAGTGTGGAGGAGGTGTTTCTTTGATCAACTGAATTTGTGCTCTTCAAAGAGGAGACAGACGACACCCTCTGCACAGGACGACTCTCCCTGAGAGAAGAGGCTCGCTCCACAGAGGAGTGCTGAACGGACAAGGAAGCTACAGAGGGAGTTCTTGATTCTTTTAAAGATGACAAGGAGGCGGTTGAGTTTCCTTTGACAGACAGAGTCCGGTCTTCAGAGAGTAAGGATGACAGGGAGGAGGACACAGAGGAAGTCTGCTGAGCAGGAGTGAGCTGAGAAGAGGTCCAGGAGGGAGGTGGTGTGAGGCGAGAGGGGCTGGCGCTGTCCGCTGGCTGCTTCTGATCCTTCCCGTTTGAAGAGACATTGACTGGAGAGCAGGAGGAAGCTGGAGGGGGAGACAGCTGTGCTGAGGAGGTCGAGTCGGGCTGAGCAGCAGGAGAGGAAGGAGGGGAGGTCTGGGACAGTCCGTTCTTTTCAGAGGAGTGTGAGGACAGAGACTCTTGGCTGCCCATCGGAGTCGTGCTGGGACTGCTGCTGAATGTGTCGCCTGAGGGGAGAAATGAAGAAAGGTCACAAAATACAGTAAAGACACCGAATGAACTAGAGAGAGATTTTTTTTTTCATTTTAGTGACCCCATTGGTATTATATGAGTAGTTGCAACACTTCTCTTTACTTTTTTACAAAATATGATGTTTATAACTACATGTTAATGCATTTGACATTTGTGTAGTTTTTGCAGGCTGGAATGTTTATGATGTGCATAAAGCTGCTTGATGTGAGCTTCACTTCTTCTATTAAAGTCCTTAAAATGATGAACAATTTATAATTAAGGTTTTTTGTACGACAGGCCACTGTGTTATGAGCCACCAGGGCTAATTTCAGTCATGAAAAACATCTTTAAGTTTATAAAATTAAGCTTGAAAATCATGAAAAATGAGGTGGTAAAATCTGCTCTAGGATGCTGTGGGTGTGTGGTTTGAACATGAAATCCCCCATAGTGCCTTGTGACAGCATGGGGCACTATTTGCCCTGCCCAGATTAAACCTAGCCATGAAAGAGGTGAAAAACCTTCAGACATCTAAATCTGAAATTCAGTCACAGATAGATTTTTAGTGTTTTCACATGTTTACAGCAACCTTATTCCAGTTTATCTAGCTTTTTTAGACAAAAATGTTGGATTTCTCCTTTTGAAAAGTACTAAAGTAGAAGCATTAAAAAAGAAGACTACAGGATTCAATAAGGAAACTCACTATCGTTGTCTGCCAGGCACAGAGTAGGAGGGTAGAGGCGGGCCTTCCTCTTCCCAGAAGACAGACAGATGGCTTTGTTCCTCCGAGGAGTCGACCGAGAAGATGGAGCCGGCGGTAATGGGACAGACATGTCTGGAGCCTCACCAAAGATCTGACAGAGACATATAAGCATACATGACAGTCAGATGTGTTTAGGGTTGGCTGTATGTATTCTATTTGTTTTTATTAGACTACCTTCTGGTGGTTTTCAATAATAATCTCCACGACAATGTTTTGAAACTTAATGTTCATCATGGCTGCCACCGTCTCTTCCTGTGACCTCATCAATGTGGGACCAAAGATCATCCCGAGGTTTGATACAGTCATCATGTTCTGGTCGCTGTGGGACGAAACCCTGCACATGCACACATGACACACAAACAATCATTAATAAACAGCACTATAGTTTTCATTATATTTTTCATGAACTGTGCTTATCTATTCAAATTTCCAAAAGCAAATAAACATCTCCAAACGGTATAACTTCAATTCTAGTCACAATTGAAATTTTATGATCGAGACAAAGGCTACGTTCACACTGCAGGCCTTCATGCTCAATTCTGATCTTTTCTCAGATCTGATATTTGAGTGTGGCTGTTCACACTGCAGTCAGATTCCAAAGGTTCAGATATGAATCTGATTCAGTACCACATATGAAAAATACCAGATTAAATGGCACTTGTGCTGTTTACACTGTCAGAAAAAAATTCCGATAAGGGTCACATATAAGCAAAAAAATATCATATTTGGGTCACTGTCAACTGCAGTGGGAAAGTAGCCAAATTATTCCTTCGCTACCTATTTAGATCATTGTTGAAACCTCTACTACTCATTATGTTTATGACTGGTAACTAAAGGTGTAGTAGCATCTACCATTAGGTATTAGTGCTGTGGGGGACTCACATAAACTTGATCATTCTGAGGCAATTTTGCCCTTTGGACAAACTCATTTGGTGACCATGCCTTAGGTAATAAAAAGGTCCAGAAATCTTGTCAGGAAATTATTTAGTCTTTGAAGCTAACATATTTGTGTTACATTCCTCAAGAAAATGATTAACATCAAGTTCTAAAATTGCCTCAGACTAAACAATTATTTGCATGCAAGTACAAACACACCTCTACAGCATTTTACAAAGCCCAGTGGTTCATATCTACTTACTTTAGAAGGTGATTTGTTAAAAGATCCAACATGGCTCTGTTTTTTTCTGGAAGTTTGTGCACAAGAGCATGAATTGCTCTCACCCTGTGCTTCTGGTCATCATACTCTATTAGAAAGCAAGGACAGAGTCCATGAGGTGAGAAATAATTCAATGGTAGAGGGTGACACAATGTGCTTCTGTTTGCATAATATACAATGTATGAAGTTTAAAAAGCACACCAATGTGTCTGCCATACTCTGTTTGTGTTCTTTGTTTTAAAAAAGAGAGGTGAGGGATCTTACTTGCTGCTTTGAGGAATTCTTTATGCAGTCTGTAGGTCAGTAGCGGCTCTGCTAAACACCTGTAGGCACATTCAAATCCATGACCTTACAATTCATTAAATGTAATTAGAAAGACTGATCTGTGCCGAAATCTACCTGAAATAATTCTTGAGGCCGCTGGTGATGGTCTTGGTGTCCCAGGCGTCTGCATCCAGCTGCATATCAGTGGGAGCCATGGATGCTGCAGGAGAATTGATTACAAATCTTTTACCTGCATTGATGATTTTTTTAAAAACATCTCCTGTTAGCTGTGCTCAAGTTTTTTTCCCCACAAAGAATAAAGGAAGAAGAGTGTCTACTTACAGAACACACTTGTCATCAGCCGCTGCACTTTGGAGTTGACTCCTCCAGTTCTGTACAGACCAAGGGTGGTAATGCCTAGACACATACATTGAAGTTCAGGATAAACATGCCTAAAATCATACCAATTAAGAGTTATTTTTCTCAAAGAACATTTTTATTAAGACAGTACCTCTTGCTTCAACCAGCTCTATGCACCTCTTCACAAAGGTGAGGCCTGCCTCGTTAAGAAAAGCTGTAAAACAGATGCAGTAAAGATATATTTTAGATATTAAAAGATGTTCAGAAACAGACTCATCAAAGCAAATCAACAGAAAAAAAGATACTTACTCTCCTCCTTTTTACTCAGCAAAGAAGGCAGAGTGTAAATCTGGAAGAATAAAGACAAAATTTTAAAGTGTTGGTCTGAAAATTATGACACTCCACACAGTGTATTGTAAAACTGTCAAATAGGTTTAACAGTATACAAAACTGCATTGCCTAGTACCCTATGTTGATGCAATTCTTGAAGGTAATAAAAAATAGTTATTGCTAATTCAATTCTATGTATTTTCATACCGGCTCTTTTCCATCCATTGCCTCCATCCACAGCCGCCTATTTGCCTCAGAGAGTGCTTGCAGAGTGATAACGCCATGTCTGCAGAGAAGGAGAGATTGTATTAACAAAGCACACAGCACAAGAGAAGACATATCCAAAAAGTCTACCCCACAGGTTATCAAATGTTATCAAAATACAGCCTCCTGGTAATCTACTCCTCCTACCTCTCCACCACCTCGATGTCGAAACAGAAGCGTTTGTCGATGGAGTCCGTCTTCCTTCTGACACACGAGCGCAGCCTGAACACCTCAGGTGTAACGTTAACCACACCATTCTGTTAATGAAGACATGTTTCTGCTCTCAGCACTCCAAATGTGTGAAGGTTTTTATGGATCTCTCCATCAAAGTCTGAGCTATAACTGTTCCATCCTACATTACCCAACTACACACAACCCTCATCTGCTTTAGCTGATATACACTGAGGATACACTGAGGATTTAAGAGCTGCGACAGAAACAAAACCTTAAAAAAATGGAGTCACAGCTCACCTGTCTGCTGGCTGGTCTTCCCTCTGTGTTGCTCATGCTGAACATCTTGGAGCTTTTCTCATAGGTGCAGTAGTATCTGGTCCACACGCTGCCCAGTGGACCTGCAATACACAAAACACATTTTGTCCTTGAATGTATTTAAACAGAGAAGAAAGTATTTCTAACATGTATTTTCTTTAGAACAGAGGGGAAGACAGAGCTTACGTTTCTCCTGGATGTACAGATATCCCTCCATTGTGAAACAGCTGGGGGCTTTGAAGTCTTCTTCTGCAGAGCGGATTCTCTTCATTAGCCTCTCAACCTCAGCACGAGTACTTTCAAAGTTATTGCGAGCCTTTTAAGATACACAGAGAAACTACAATTAAAGGAGGCATACATAATTATTTGAAAACTGCAATAACTATTTTAAAAGTTAGTCAGTGTTCTCTCAGTCCAATGTGACTCTTAGTGCAGGTAGTTATTTTTAAATGGCAAAATATACAACTGTACCATCAGTTAAAGGTTCTCTGTAGATGACGTCACACAGTAACATAGAACTCCCCTTGGGGGGCAAGTAATCATTTCTACATAGAGAAATGCGACCATAAATGCCATGTTTTGAGCTGCTTAAAATTATGCCAAGCATTCAAAGTGCAAAAATAAAAACAGTCTTTGTTCTTTAGCTAATTTTGTGTCCCAAAAGCAGTGAGATATGAGCGGATGTGAGGTGTCACACCCCGCTCGGGTACGGCAGTTCTTCATATGTTAAGGGGCACAACCAGCCTCTTAGCTCAGTACTAGACTCCCCAAGACTCTTGTCTCCCTTCAAAAATCTTGACAATGGTAGGAGTTTTGCAGGTTTGAGTAAATTGTGATTGATAGATTACCTCCACATCAGGTAAATCAGCTAAACTGTGGAAAAAATCCCTTATTGTAAAGTGTAGGGCTGATATTTCTGATGATAATTGCAGCGCATAGGTTTATTTAGAGCTTTACAGTTTTAACTTGCTTCTGTTCCCATTCATTCCTTATGGCTGTCCCCTACTGAATGAAGCATCAAATGATAAACAACTTCATGCCTGTCTACTTCCTTGCTCCTCTCTTATCTCTGCTTGCTTCAGCCTATCTTTGCACAGGGAACACTTGGTGCCTCCAATAAAAACAGGTGCATATTCATCGTTATCATTACTGCTTCAGCTAAAATATGTTTGGAAATATCGGCATATCAGCAAGAATCCAATATTGTGCATTCAAAATAACAATCCATACATTTCAAGATACCCATGTATGGCACAATATTAGATGAACAATACAATTTTCTCACTATCTTAAACAAATTTTTGATAAAGAAATGAGAGTACAGTCAATTTATGAATAAATATGATAGCTTGAATTTAATTTTCTATGATGATGCAAAATATGTCCCTTTTTAAAATATATATAAAAGTGAGATATAGTTTTTAATTGTAAGGTTTTGTAGGGTGTTCTGATATTTAACATGTGACGCCAAAGGCAGATAAATGATTAAAAACACAGAACTTGTTAAACACATTTTGAATATTTATTAAATACTGTAAATTCAAATTGTCCATGTTTGCATTGGATTTTAATTGAATTTCAAGGTATTCATTTCATCTTTAGTTTTATCCATAAAAGATAAGAGGACAGATTGTGAAGAACTTGCAGTGTCCGGTGATTATTTGCATAGACATTTCAAACCTAAATGTTAAGCTCCTGATAAGACTAACATGACCTTTTTCTTGGTAAATAAACTGTGGCTATAGAGGCAGTTCTAAATGTGTTTCTGATCAAAAGGCATTGTTATTTCTGTAGCTGAAATTGTGTGTTTTAACACATTTAAACTATCAGTGTGTGCCCTTCCAAAATGTGCCAGTGGCACTGATTTTCCAAAACTTTTCCTTTGTGTTTTTGAGTCAGGCAGAGCACAGACTTAAAACTACATTTTAGATATATATTTGGGATTTAAAAACACTCACATTCTGGAGGTTGAACTGAAGCTGCTGCTTGTAGGGATCAAACTCACTGGCCAGCTCGTAGCCTTCATGGTAGAATGTAAACAAACCCTGCAGGAAGGCCAGTAACTGAAGGGCAGAGGGAAAAATCAAGAGAAAAATGTTAGCTGGGAATGTGGAGTAAAGAAAGAGGTTTACAGAACAATGACTATCAGTCATCTGCTTAATCAATCAAAACGACTCTGAAGGAGAAAGACCCCAGAACTCTAACTGTTGTTTGGTGTGCTGCCTTTTGCTTACTTTACAACAAAGAGCTTCCCCTCTGTGTTTGCTAGCAGAGATGTCCGTACAGGAAGTGCTCCTACATCAACAGGAAGTGGGCTTTACTGATATCTATCGCTAAAACATTTTATCACTGGCCAAACAGAGTGTGTAATGTGTGTTGTTTAAACCCTGACCTCGGTGTCTTCACATGATCTGGTCTGTTTACACACACATGCTCATTATTGGCTTGGCTGCAGTTATGACTCAATGTTTACATCACTGTTTACAAAACTGACTGGTCCGGCACATTTTTTTGTGCTGGAACATTGTTTACTGTTGACAGCTTTTTTACCCTCAACTGCTGGAGCTGTGAACCTCTGAGACATCTGAAGGAATGACATGACAGCTCAACAAAGGAGGAAAGATATTGAAACTGAAAAAATCTCCTTTGAAAATTAAAAACAAAGAAGAAATTTTAAAATGTAGCTCCACAATGAGTCATGATGTTTTAGAATGGAAATTAATTCAAGCGTAGTGTATGTTTGCATGTGAACTCACCGGCTCCACAAACTCAAACTTTTTCCTCTCCTGAACTTCTTGGATCTTGAAGACATACTGCAGTGATGCATCATAAAAAACCTGCCTGTCTTTACTCATCTGTGAATCAGCCTGCAACACAGACAGACACTCAAGTAAAGAACTCGGTTTTATCTAGAAGATGTAGGAAGAGCTTGGTCTGCAATATTAGAGATAAAACAGTGAACCTCTAGCAGCTGTGTTTCCTTCTTCTTAGGCGACAGGCTGAGGTGTTTCTCCAGAACAGAGTAGTATCTTTCTGTCTCTTTGTCAAACTGTTTCTTTCCCTCCTGCACAAAAACAGAGATGTTAAGGAAAACAAAATAACACAGAAAATGTCACTGTTACAATACTTTAATATACCTCAGTCTCCCAAGTTTTGATTGAAATATTCATGAAAATGTACTTCCATTTAATTAACATGATATTCTTTTAGTTCACAAATCTCTAAAGAGCAGAGGTTTATGCTGTTATAGGAAAAAAAAGATGCCATGTAAGAACCTAAACTGGTCTGTTTGTCTTTTAACCAGCAACTAGTCATGTGTTTTTAAAAAAAAAATCAAGTTCAATGCAGTAACATGCTGTTTTACTTTACTAAAATTTAAATAGCAATGAGTCCTTGCCAGAGTAATGCAGCTAGTTCCCAGAGATTTATCTTAAACTTACATTCTGGATTTTAAAGTCTGACAACAGTTTGCCAAGGAGATTTTTTTCACTTATATATCTTGAATTGTGATTTAACATGATGTAAAACTATTGATTTATTGTGCAGCACTATTCCTGATGTAAATCCTCAGGCCCTTCTGTTGACTTTGCACTTGATTGCCTGGGTTCTCTTGGGTTCTCCACCTTCCTTCCAGAGCCCAAAGACATGCAGATTAGACTGACTGGTGGCTCTAAACTGTTCACAGGAGTGAGTGTTAGCATGCCTGGTTGTTTGTTTCTATACAGTTTGTCAGCCCTGTGATCAACTAGCGACCAGTCCAGGTGGGATTGGCCCCGTTTCCGTGTTTCTCACTGGCATCTGGCATGTCAGGTTAGCAGGGTATATGCAGGAATCTTGAAGTTAATTTTAATACCTTTTTAAGACTTTTTCAAGACCTTCTCAATATTTTTTAATACCTCACCTCCACTTCAAGCTGTAACCATTTACATCAGTGATATTTTTAACTTAACAGTTTTAGTTTGTGATAAAGACTATAGACCACTATGATGCAACAAAATTCAAAGAGGCTGGGATAGTAAATCTTTGTGCTTCTGAATTTCCACCCGCCCGCCTGCACACTCTGGTGCTCTCAGAGACAATTTACAAACGCACCCACAACAGCCTAGTTTTTTATGTACCTGTTCATCTTTGTTTTTAATAAAAATGAATAAATTCACACACTTTTACGATGTTTTTGGGACTCAAACTCTTGGACAGCTAATTCAGAAAAAATACTTTCAAAATTGAAGACTTTATAAAGTCGTGATAAGACTTTTTAATAATTTTTAAGGGTCTTAATTTTCCCAAAATTAATTTATCACCTTTTAATACTTTTCAAGACCCTGCAGATACCCTGGTTAGGGTTTTTTTTCTATTCAATTATCAATTTTTAATTTTTTTCATCTGTTTTTTTACTTGTCCTCAGTAATTCTAAAGTAATTATTAATATGATTAGGGCTATCAAATGATGAACATTTTTAATCACAATTTATCTCAGAATTTCTGTAGTTAAATGCAACTGATTGCATCCTTGATCCTTTTTGCATTTGAAAATGTTTTTGTTTCATTTTGGATTTCTCTACTGCCTTAAACTAAGGGTTGTTGACTTCTCGTTTGGATAGAGACCTTTTTTGTAGGTAGAATAAGGATTAGGTCATGAATTTATGCACAGAAAAATGACCTTTTTATGAATTTAAAGGGAAATAAGGGAACATTAGACATGTAAATGGTTGATAAAAGAAGGCTGTAGATGACTTTTGACTTGTCCACTAAGCTGTCTTTGAGTTTTTTTTAAGTGAAATGAGACATTAAGGAGCAGTGGTGTGATTATTTTATATCACTGTGGCTGCAGGAAGACACTGCCGTGGCTTGATCAGTGTGCTGAACAAGACAATAAAGCATTTGTTCAATAGGACTAGAAAAAAATTAATGCACTAATTACTGACCTTAATTAATTGCTATTATTGTGATTCATCTTGCCATGCCTTAAAATAAAGTAAAAATTTTACCAAGTTTATTCCACCAAATGCTACCATACTCTACACACTGTACCTTTACAGCTTCAGCTTAAAATTGACATTTTACAATTCAAGGGGTTTAACTAAATCACAAGAGGGAACTACAAACTAATACTGTATTTTCTGTAGGCCAAATAGCCAATGTTGGATTACCTTATTTAGCTGGCAGCTACAGGGGTCAATCATATTCCAGTGGTGGTTGTTATCATGTCTTTTTAGGTACCAAAAACAGCTAAAAACCCCAAAGATTTCACTTGATATCTCATACCAGTGTTCCACATTTGTACTAAAAAATGTATTGAGATGTGACTCTTAGTGCAACCCCCCCCCAAAGAAAAGATCTGACTCAGTACAGAGCAACCATTAATAATCTAGATGAAGAGTAACTCCCAAAATATTTAGGACAACAGATATTTTCCACAACAGCTGCAGCTCTAAACCCTCCAAATAAAGCCTCTCTCTTCTTGTTTAACACCATCATCCTGAGGATGTCCAGCTCACACACTCCTGCCACATTCTGCAGGCTGACATGAGAGCGTTGATTTCACTTTCAGGGTTATTCATAGCTTTGACCAGTTCTGGTTTTTTTTTTTTTTTTTTTTTTTTTTTTTTTTTTTACCTTGCGTTTTGTAAGAGGCTGCTATCTCTGCTGCTTTTTTAGTCAGTGAGAGTAGAAGGGAAAAATGAGATAAATTGAATTATAAGACTGGAGACAGCTGCTGAAACCAGACACTAGACTCATTTGTGTTTACACTGCCTCACTGAGTTCAGCTATCTCTCAGTGTGTGACGTGCTCCCTGTCTTCCCTCTCAGCCTTCATTCCCATGACCCTGTTACTGACACTGGACTGTGATCCATCGTTTATCTGACCAAATTGAATTCTCTGACCGCTCACTAAGAGACCAACTGAGACCAGACCAGAGGAGGAAGATCTGTTTGATCACCACCCACAGAGTTACATCACTAATTTTCACTGAGTATTTAATGAACTGAATTTCACTTATTGGCCCAGCAGAGCCTATCTGAAGTTAAAACACAAATTAAATGGTTCTGTAACTTTGTGTGAATTATCTATTGTGAGATACCTTTACAGCTCCAATCTGCTCCTTTCGAAACCTCTCGAGCGGTGAGATCAACACGTCATCAGCATTCTGGATCTGAGACAGGAACAGAAAACACGAAGTGTTACAACAGAAAACAAAAAAGCGGCACCAGCAGCACAGCCAGTTTTTCATGAGGGCTGCAGTGATGAATTCACTTGACTAGAAATACATTTTTTGAGTTTTATCCCTGGAGCAACCTCTCTTCTATATTTTCCTATTTTCTAAAAGATACATAGCTCTAAAGGACTCTGATCTATGAATACTTTTCTTTTGTGCTGAGGGGGAAAACATATCACTAACCCCAATGCTGATGAGCTGCTGTGTGCTGTTCTGTTCTACAAATAAACTTAAAAATCAAATCTTAAGTTTTATATTTTACCCTACTGAAGCACAGGGTTGAGTAGGACTGCTCTGTGGCTGCAGGTCATTCAGTGGGACAAGCTGTGGGATCCAAAATTATAATGTGTACTTCTGTAGACAACACTTCATTACACATAAGTTTAACATTAAATGAACCTTAACAAAACAGTGTCATGTTGTTTCAGGGGTCATTGATACTATGTTAACTTTGAATTATTATATCTATAGCAAATGTAATGTGACACTATTGCTTATCAGGGAATTCAACCAAGTAGCAAAAAATGTCTGTTTTGTTCTTTGTCGTCTCAAAGTAATAATTCAATGTAGGATGGTACAGCTGGTTAGAATCAACATTGGAGTTTAAAATCTCCACCTTTGAAGCACTACAGCCTGAGGGAAAGGATTCCTCTCCCCCATTTGGATGCTCCACTCCCTACTATGATGCAATTATATATATTCGAGAATACATGTTAACATTAGGTAAATATTGAAGACATGGTCCAAGTCAGTCCAGAAACTAAAATCTTTCTGTGCATAATTTAAAATACTCAAAACAAAAGCATCAATATGGCATTCATTTAACTATTTTATAAGGCTAAAGGTTCAGAGATGTTGATCTGTGCCGTGCCTTAAAAAAACATCCTAAATTTATCTTCAGGAAAAAACTATAGGCCCAACAGGAAAGGACTTGCACACAGAGACCAAAAAGTACATATATGAGTCTTGTTAGAGGGAGTAGACTACTGTAAATTTAGGGGGACTCAACACAAGCCTCATTTTACTCTGAAGAAAGTCAAAGATGGACTGAAATGCATGCAACTATTACTTTTGTAAGTTAACCCCACAATGTTTTAATAACAGTAACAAACAAGACTCATATCTGTAACTTTTTGTTCTCTGAGTGTGAGTCCTTTCCTTCTGCACTTTTAGGAAATCTGAGGTTAAAATCTTCCTGATTTAGCTCTTATCTTGAATTCAGTTTGACTGAAAACCTTTTTAATAGAATAGAACAGAGGTGTCTTAGCATGTAATACAACTTGACTGGCATACTGATCAGCCCAACATTATTATTTAGCCAGCAAGTGCCTGTAACAAGACGTATATGTTTTGGCATACTTGTTCCCTCTACATACACTGTTGTAAAAAACTTTTTTTCATTAGACTTCATCTTTAAATGACAGATTTGATGATATGACAGTCCAGCAAGTTCAGAAGTCAACACGGTGACTTTTCTCCGCTTAAATTAGTATCAGTATTGGTCCCAAAAATCTTACATCAGTAACACTGTGCTGGTATATAAACGTCAGTGAAAGGGGACAGACTTCAAACTTAAAGCTGATCTGAGAAATCAATAACTCACTTCATGTATTGTACCTAGCATTTTTAACTTCTTGCTCATATGTAAAATAATCTCAAGCTTAAATGTCTGAGATAACCGTCCAAATGTCAAACAATGATGAGAACACCCAGTGCAAAGCACAGGTACTGTTAGTGAACTGCTGAGCCTTTTATAGAGGTGATTTATTGCTGTCAGCCAAGTCAAACAAAACGTAAGTTACAGTCGCATTAATGGCTCTTCGGGCCAATAATAAGGTGTAGCATCCAACATTAAGCTAGATTTTAATGGCAATCACTAGTGTGCTAATGAAAGCCGGGCACATTTTAGTTTCTACCATAGCTCAAAAGTAGTTTAAACAGCATTTCTCTCAGTATGACACTGTTCCTGAGTGGTGAAGTTGGCAGGGGTACCAGATTTATTTTAGGTTATATGAATATTGAAGTTGTGTGTGTTGATTGGGCTTTTCCCCTTCAATTCTCTAATCAACACACCCACATACATATGCACCTCTCCTCTCTTAACACTCTCAGCCCTTTTTTTGTATGTCAGCTCTTTTGACAATATTCATGAGCGTGCTTTTCATAAAGATGCTTAAATAATGTTACGGTTTAAAATGTTTCTAACACTGGTTTAAATCTGTCTAGACTTCAATGTATGACCACCTGACCCACACACCTACTGACTGATGCGTCCACTGACAGTCTTGTTGCAAATAAAGTTAAAGTAATGTTAGCTTAAAAAGGACAATGTTATCGGCAGACATCAATTTCTCTGTCAACATTTACATCTAATATTTTGGCTGTGAATATCAGCATATATTGACAGTAAATTTTGGCCATATATACAACAAATCAGTGGAGATTCAGGCTGGACCAACAAACCTACATCAGTTGAGGTCATTTTCTTTATACATTCTCATTCTTTAAACTTTAAAGTGTGTTATAAGGACTAAAGCTTGTCTTTCCTTATTGTTTCTACATAAGGAAAAAAACCTTGAAAGTATTGGGAAAAAATCTACAAGAATGCAGTGGCACTGTGAAATTACCTTAAAATGTTGATGCTTATCTGGGGGGAAAGATAGTATTTTTTGGTTGCGCCAGCTGCTAATAAGACTTACAGTTTTACCTTATCAAACCCACACATTTTCCCAGAAAACATTCCAATCAAAACAATAAAGGTAGGACTGCGGTTATATTTGTGCAGCTGATGGAGCAGGATGTATGAGAAACTTGTTGATCTTGAGTCAAGTCATGAAAAAACAAAGTCACAGACCAGTTATCAGAACTCTGGTGTTTATATTAGGCCCCAGACCTCTTTAGTCAGGAGTCCATATATTGCACAAGTCTGTCACGTCTTGCTTTATTCTGTCTGGTTAATTTAAGCATCTGACTCTGAATAACTTCCCAGCCCTGGCTGCATCATGACCTGACTTTCATTTCACTTCAATTTAGTTCCACTTGAGAACCCAGGGAAAGGTCAGCTTTCTTTAGACACCCGTCTTTCTGATATATTCCAACATCCAGAGTGAAACTGAACACTGAGGAGCATTGTCAAATTGCTATAATGGCCCTTTCTTTCAGGTTGAACAGGTAGGGATTTCCTGTTTGCTGACGTTGCTTTTTAACTCAAATAACTGTATTAGAACAGATTTAGCAGCAGTGCAGTGGAAAAGTGTTCAATTATAATACACACATACAGAAAGAGAAAGAAAGAGAAACACACACATAGGACCCATTTATGGACTTTCCCAGGCAGTCAGCGCTCTGCTCACAGCCTCACAGGGGAATTGGCAGAATAGGTTCCACATGGTTCCTCTGTAACCAGACCATGCACACAGCCACAAAGACATACACACAGCTATGCATTAGGTAGCACACTATACACATACAGTTTCAAATGCACAGAGGTATGCCTTTGCACACACTATGCCAGACTCCAGTCACTCCCACACAAAGGCCTCTGGTTGATGGAGGGTCTGAAGTCAAAGACATTTCTTTTCTAATCGTCATGGAGCCCTGACTGGCGCTGGTACAAGTTTTCGCAAGAAAAGCGTGAATCAGGCTCGTGGGAAAACCAGATTTAGACAAGAGAACTTGAGGAAGTGGGGTGTATTTAGTGTGGATGCTGACAAAAGGCTCCAAGTTTCAAACAGAAATCCTGGAGCCATAAACAAAGTTGACAACAAAATGCAACACACGGCTGTTAGCACAAATGGAACAACTGGTTCAGACTTGGTTTAGAAGGGACTAATGGCTAAATGTTTTCAATTTCATTATCCATTACGAAGATTTTTTGTGGACAAAAATACCTTTATAGGGTCATAAATCTCATGAGGCAATCATAAGGGCAATGCTTTAAGTGCTACACATACTAAAAACAGCACAGCCTCAACTTTACTTAAAAAGGCCCCTTTTCAGGGTCATAACAACAAGTCCAATTTCAGACTTTCTGTATTTGGATTTAAATGTACAGCATGAAGACCTACAGTCTTCTATTACTACTGAGGACTGGGAAAAGGCATTTCTCCTTTTATATTCATGCAGATACAGAAGGAAAATAAAGAATTAACACAAATCTTGACATTTGAATCTCTTTAAATTGATTTTCCCCACTGTTCTCTCTTTTCATCATCTCTCTCTCTCTTTTTTGTCTCTCTCAAACAAACATAAAAGTTTCTTTTCTTACCAGTCGTTTTCTCTCCTCCTCCATGGTGCTCAACAGCTGGGAGAACTCCTTCAATGACTGGGCTGAAAGAGAAAATAAACACCTTAGATGTGAAAAGACTGATTATATATCAATTCCTGGTGTGCTTGATCCTACGAGAGGGACGCATTCATCTCACCTATACTAATCTCATCATCAGTCTCAGCATCTCCGATACATTCAAACTGGAACTCCTGCAGAGACTGGGAGAACCGCTGAACAGCAAGAGAAAGACCTGAGAAAACAGAGTTTCATTCATTCATTAAGCAAGCATGCATTCACAAGTTTTACTTTTTAATGCGCTTTTCTCGATCATTATCAGCCTTAAACATGGAAAAATGGTGTGCAACGTTTTATCCATTTTGAGGCCCAAGGCAAAGAGCAATGTGAAGCCTTTCTTTACTTTGCTTAAAACAATCTCAGCCTTTCTTTTCAACAGTGTTACTTTAATCAACCAAAACTATGACTAAAATGTTAGTTGACAATAAACAAAACACAACTTATCTGCAGCTCTTCTGCCTTTGAGCTATAGAAAGCAGGGATACCAGGTTTCTGCAGGGTGTATAGAATACACGAGTATAATTTGGCACCAGGCTCAGGAAAAAAGAATAAATGTTTTGACAAAAGGTTTCGACTAAAATGTAAGAATATTCACTGGTATTTGTTTGATCACAGTATTATTTGAGGGGTCCCTGGTATTAGCCATTACTCAGATCAGGGAGGAGAAAATGGTACAGGGACGTCGTAACAGTTCCAAAATTAACACAATTTTCCAAAGAGTGCTCTTGGTATAACTGCTCCAACTCAATGCAACACTCTCCACTGCAGGCAACAAGCCTTACGTAATTATTCCCTTTTGTAATAAACTATTTATATATTTTCCTATGAGACTCCAGCTTTTCATCTGCTGAGAGGTCACAGGGTGTCAAGAGTCTGATGTATAAAACTGGCACAGCCTGCAACCACCTCCACTCGCCAGCCTCAGTCTGAGAAAACAGTGTTTATGTGTCCAAACAAAAGTCTAATAGCAGACTTTAATACCACCTTTCATTCTCTAAGGTGCAAGAACACTTGGCATCACAACACTGCATTCTCTTACTTAACACACCCAAAAGGCATGCCAGCTGCTGGAAGGCAATACTTCAACCACACCACTGTACTATAAAGTCATAATAAAGGCATTACATGTCCTTTAATGGTAGTTTTTACTGCGATATACCTGGTTATAAGTGTGGTCAGGTTCAAAGAATGTAGACAAAGACAGTGAAACAATAGCAAGAAACTTAAACTGGATGGTATTTACATTATCATTAAGGCCCAAGATGAGGGCAAAACAGAAAACTTAAAGCATACTTGACTTCAAGACAACAAAAACAGACCAGTAATGCTCCCTGATGCTAGACAGGATAACATTAAAAAGCAGGATTAGTCTTTAGTAGTCAACTACTGAGAAAAAACACCAACATTTTTAAAATTTAAAAAACTGTTGAGGATTTCTTTTAAGAGGAAATTGTATTCCTCTGCTTAGCTTCCTAAATATAAATAGTTTAAAGTTTGTACATTCAATTATTTCCACTGCAACTTGAGTCTCCACATTTGTAAGGTGTGGCTAAATCAAGAAGCTATCTTGGTCTATCTGATCAACTTTTTCCAAGAATTGCTGTTGTTTTGCAGATCAAAAATCAGTAAAATCAAAGAAACAAAGAAAAAAATCTATTAAACTTGAATGATGAAACCTTCAATAGTGCGTTTATGTGATCACTATTTCAAACCAATCATCTGTGTTACTAATATAACATATTTTGTATTTATAGTCTAAATATATCAAAATATCTAGGCCATTACATCTAAATGTTGATATGGTGTAGCCACTAATGTTAATAAATGTTAGCATGACAAAGGAACATTATTTTAACACTTCAATATCATATCTTACTCTCATGTCAGAGGTGCCAGTGTGCAGTGGTCATCATGTTGTTTCACCACATGTGGTCAGTGTTAGGAGGTAAGGATTAGACCAACATAGTAATCATGGTGTGTGTGTGTGTGTGTGTGTGTTTGTGTGTGTGCATGGAAGGCAGCGGCAGCTTTCACTCCAGTGACCTCAACCTGGGGGTGAGCCAAAGAAACCACAAAGTGTAGGTGATTCAGATGAAACCTGAGGTCATCAAAAGAAATTCCAAGGAGGGAGCAGCTGCTCTGAAAGAGCCTTAGTCAGCTGATAGAATACAAATATGACCCATCAGCTACCAAACTGTGCAGCAGTTAAGTACAGACCATAAATATACACTTGTAGTGTGTGTATTTTATTATAGAATCAATGAAAATCACATGGTTTTAGTCTGTTTCTTTCATATTAAGGTACCAACTGCACTTCCCCTGTAACTGTAACCAATTTATGAGACATTTCAAGTTGAAGAGAACATGAATTTCAGCATAGTGTCTCTTTAATGGTCTCTAAAATACTGGGAACCTTCATTTTATTTAGCTTAAGTTTTTGTCACTGTGACATTTTCATCAGTCTATCTAAAAACAACAACAATTGTATCACCCTGATTTGTATGTTTAAAGACGCTTTAATTCAAACAGGATCTTGATTAATTCTTTCAGAAAATTCAACATGCAGTACAGAACAAGACTGAAATCAAAAGTGTCTTAAACTATGTTTGGACCCTCCTCCATATTCAGTATCAGGTACTAAAGTAGCAACTATTCAAGGTCTTCAACATGCAACTTGACACATTCATTCAGCATCATTAATGAACAAATGATCAATATAATGACTTACCATTGACAGGTATCTAAAATTACTAATCCATTCACCCATTAGTTTAATAAAGGTCAAAATCTGAAAATCCACACTGTTATGATCCTTGAAAAAAATGAGCTGTTTCAAGGAGTTATAAATAATGTTCTATTCCAGGCCAAACCAATTTTCATATTCTTTTGGGACCCTTGGTCCCTGTTTAGGCTCCACTGGTATTTAATCCAGCTTTGTTCACTGCACAGGTATGGTAGCCCCAAAGGTCAACAGCAGAAATATTTCACAAAATGCAAAAATATACCACAAAAAAAGTCACAAAATAAAAAAAAAAAGATAATTTAATTATGAAAACATTTGACATTACACAAAACATCTCACAAAATGCAAAAAGGGGGTTTGAAACAGAAACTTTCCGTAAAACATTTCATGAACCACAAAAAAGGTAAAGGTAAAAACATTTAGTGAAACATAAAATAATAAAAGCAAAACACATTTATATAAATGCAATATTATTCCTTTAAAAAAAGTAACTGAATGCAACATTTTGTGAAATATAAACATGGTAAAATGCAAATCAAAAACCACAATGTTTTGTTGTTTCATGAAATGTGACATATATCAGTTGATAGTTTTGTTCAATTTAACATTTGTGAGTAAATCTTACATATTTATATTCTAAGTGTGTTTTTGTGTGTTTTTTTTAAATTCACTAACACAGGTTTGCAGCTACCCTTCAGGGCCTCCGTAGCTATTTAGTTACAACACAGACAAATCATTATAGTAGTATTTCTAATGAAATGTAACACTTTGATTTTCTAAAAGCATCCCACTTCTGTTCATTGAATGTATTTACATTACACCTGATCAGATCACAGTTCACAAAGATGAATGTCTTAATAATAGATACTGATGGCCAAAAATAGAGACAATCAGTCTCTTCATAACTAATTCCTGGGCTTAGTAACTGTATCTCCCTGTTGCAAAGGCACGTATGCTATTAAGCCGGACAAAGACAGTCAAGTCTAACCCATGGTACCTTGAGTAATATATGTAATCTTATTGTTACCCTACGGTGTTGCTCAAAATACCTGAACCTTATTCGATGTTACAAGCTAGCAACTAATAGAGATGTAAACCAAACTCTGGCTCTGTTTGAATTAATGGCCTTGGTTCTCCTGTTATCAAGAAACGAACTGTGCAGTTGGTTGAGCAACTTGCTGTAACACGCACTTTTACCCCGAAAACAAGTATTTAATCATGTTGTACTCACTTCTGAGGGCAGATACGAGCATGTTTCCATCTTTGATAAGGTCTTTAATAAACCTGTTGGTTCTCTCCAGCTCAATTTCATGGCAGTGAAGTCTCTCTCTGAACTCCGGACTGTCCAGGAAAGAATCACTGAACTCCAGCGTCGGCAGACCCATCGATAAATTAATGCAAACAGCGGATTAAAAGATAACCAACGAAAAAAACACGATATCTGTTATATCAGAGAGGGAGTAAATAGTTTTTCAATGTCCTCGGAGAAAGTTGGACAAATGTTTGTTCCAGCTCCTTTTTTTCATGCCTTTCTTACTTTTTTCCCTCAGAACTTCCGGACACTGGAACAACGCACAAAGTTTGGCTAGGCTACACGACGGTCTCTACGCTGCTACTCTCAACTTTTTAATAAATACAGTCAAGTGTAAAGTCCCTCCGACTCATTAGTGACTGTCTCACTTGTTAAAGCACAAAGAGTCGCCGGGGTAAAAAAACAACAAAACGCCGTTTTGGATGTACCAAAGCTAAAAGAAAAGACTGTTGCTAACTCCGTCTGCACAGGGCTCTGAATGAAGGCTTGTTACTATGGGAACGGGAGACTCCTGCTGGCGCGTGCTGAAATCAGTGGCCAAAGTCCTCATAATAACAACGAGATAAAGACAGCATCAGTACAATAATAATAATAATAATAATAACACATTATTGTTATTGTTGTTTCTTCTGTTGTTAAGTCAAGCTTCCATCAGCTTGGACTATGTCCCAAAGTCTGTTTCCTTCTTAATGATTTAGAGAGGATGATTCAGCATTTAGTTCTTACAATGTTGATTAATAGGCCTGTATAACTAACCCCTACTAGGTGTAAAGTCCTCCGTAAAATATGGCTTTCATAGTGTTAGCTCTGCGGGATAACCCAGAGAGTAACGAGGAGTGGAAGATTTTACGGCAATTTGGTGTCAGCACTGCGTTCTCCATGATCAATAACAAGGTTGTTTTCCATGAGATAATTTCTACCATCCACTATAAATTATCTCGAGTTATTAACATTTCACTAGTCAGTGTTGTTATTTTATACTGGCTCTACGTTTAGGTTTTAGACTTTAATACTTAGGTATGCAAATGCCTGGTCATATTGTTCATCCACACTGATTGAGGATTAACGGCAGATAGCACATTATTTTTAGCCATTAGCATCTGTAGTAGGCACTGGGTTAAAAATGCTTTTCAGATGCCAAACAGCTGATTCTACCATTGACTCTTGTTTGGTGTTTGGTGGATTGAATTATTGAAGTTTGAAGAAACAAGACATATTGACAATTTGCCAATTTATTCATTTAACAAACAGGAGCCTCAATAGTGTGTGGAGAAACCATACACAGCCACAACAGCCTGGCACCTCCTCCTCATGCTGGTCACTGGCCTGGATGCCATCCCATTCTTCAACCAGCATTTGTCGCAAGTCAGCCAACGTGGTTGTGTTGGTCACTCTGGCACGAACAGAACGCCCATGCTGATCCCACAAGTGTTCAGTGGGGTTAAGGTCAGGACTGCTGGCAGGCCATTCCATCCTCTCCACTCCCAAATTCTGGAGGTAGTCACTGATAAACCCTGCTCTGTGGGGGCAAGTGTTATTATCTTAGAGGATACACAGGAAAATCTGGGGAGTTATTTTTCCAGAGTAAAAAATGTTTCACTCAAAAGTAGCAAAATGTACTCTTTTTTGACTGTATTTATTACCAGCCACTGCCAGAGTTGGAGTAAAAACACAGAGTAAATTCTGCTGGAGTAAAACCTTAACCACACCCACTTAAGTTCCAGCTCAGCTGGTGTCACTCATGGCTGGTCACGGCTGCAGCTTGTTAGGTGTCTAAGCTGCAGATAATCCATTGCAATCAAGACCTCCTCACCTGGTGATGAACCTTCAGAAACCTGTGTACTACAGCTTCCAATCAGGTAACCTGACACCTCTTCAACCTTTGATAATCTAGTGATTTTAGTGAGTTTTTGTCTTTTCAATCTCCATTTTGTGCTCTTTTTTTGCTGTGTCTCCATCTCACTGCCAGTGATTCTGCCAACCACCAGCCAGCTCACCATCATTTGCACTGAGGTTGTCAAATAAACTTTTTAACCTGACTGCCTCATCTCTGCTCTGCTCTTGGGTCCTTGTCATGTGTTCATCACAATTGTTTCTGTAATATAAGAACACTATGTCTAACATGTATAAGCAAAACAAAACCTCCGTTGTTGTCATGCCTTTATAGGTGGAAAGGCAGAATTATCTATTAAGAGGAAAATGTAGCTCCCTTAAAGAGGAAGATCAATCATTTAGAATAAGATACAGTTCCACATTGGCGTTACCCAATTGTAAATCAAGGAGAAATTGTATTGTAGGGAGTGAAGAACATTTCTAAAAGGAATGAAAAACAGCTCACCTTATATTGAGATTAAAAAAAAAAGCTCTATAATGAGTAAACTAAGGTCTGTATTACTCTGTAGTGAGTACAGTTGCTGTAGAGTTGTTTTTATTTTGTTCATTATGGAGCACATAATCATCATTTAACAATAAATAAAAAACACTTTTCAGAGTAAAAACAACTCTGAAAACAATACTCTGCAAGCAGAGTGAATTTTACTCCAAATAGACTGGGACCAAATGTTATATTTTTCAGAGTAAAATTTTATTCAGTTTGAGTAGAATTGGTAAATTTACTGTGTAGAGTTCTTGCTGACAGGGTGAGAAAACAGTATTCTTGAGATGTTGTCTTCTTGGGACGCCCACTTCGCGGCCTGTCTCTGACATTCCCCGTTATATGGAACTTGGCCTTCAGTTTGGAGATGGTACTAGGGTTCACCCCAAACAATGTCGCAACTTGGTTTTGTGGAACACCAGCTTGAAGTTGCCCAACCGACGGGCCCTATCCAGATCAGTCAAACGTGGCATGCCGATTCTTGAAGCAGACATCTACTGACCACTGTAGCAGGGCCCATGCTCACAGGGGCTGCCAATCAGGCACCTGATTGGCAGCACCTGGGGTACCAGAAGCTCAAAACAAGAGTCAATAGCAACAGCAAAATAAGCTGTCTGGCATTGGCAGAGAAGATCTGGCACATTTTTCATGGGCACATACTCAGCTCTGCTGCTCATCCCACAAATGCATGATCCTTACAAATGTGGCATCATTTAAAAGGGTAATAAACAGGCTTTCCAATGGTATAAGATTTATTACCAAAAAGCATTGGTACAACAAAGAAATAATGTACCAAACACAAATTACCTTACTTTTTGTTTTAAGTTTAGTTTTAATGTAGGGTTTAGTGTGGACTTTACAACTTAGCTGAAGGTTGAACTTACATATAGCTGGCGCAACAGGCTACAGACCTGTTGAACATAAGGCTTAACATAAAAAGGGCTTTTCATGCCTGATCCTTGTGCAACCCAAAAGGGCTTGAGCAGTTTTGCAAGAAGAATTGGGTAAAATTGTAGTGTCTAGATGTGCAAGCCTGATTGAGACCTATCTACACAGACTCAGTGCTGTGATTGCAGCCAAAGCTGCATCTACTAAATATGCATCGCTCCTTGAAGTGGTGTGAACTAGCAGGTGTTTAGAACATCGCAGAGTGGCCTGTTGCAGCAATTGCAAGTTTCAGCTTGTCTCTTTGTGAATCTTTGGTCTGTGCTTTTAAAAAACAATTTCATTTAAATGCATTCTAAAGGTGTAAAATATTCCAGAGGCATTCTAAAGGCATTTTATGAAATTCCAGAGATGATACACTTCAGCCAAAACAATGTTGATGTTTTTGTTTGTTTTTAAATTATTTTCTTCTAAAGTTGGACTCTCTGACACACAGGACAGAGATTAGCACCAAGCTAAATCTGGGTTGGTATACATTTTTCAGCATTTTTCTCTGTGTACAACAGCAAAGAAATGTCATCTAAAGGCCTGAAGAAAACTCCACTGCAGGAGCAAACCGAGCAGGCCCGCTCTGAACTCCAGCTAAAAGAGGCCCAAAGAGCTGCGTTCAACAAAGAGGCTGAAGCCAGGGCGAACACTAGAAAAGCCTACGTCACACAGCTGAAGCAGGAGATCGAGCTGCTGAGGAAACAAATCACTGAAGAAGGTAATCGAGATGCAAATGTGATCAAAGAGGCTCTACATGACAAACCTGAGTTGTTGCATTTCTGTTCCAACATGTCAGTGGAGAAGGCCTTAGCATTTTTACACCGTAAGAAACTGTTGTTGAAAAAAGAGCTCAATCTCCTCGATAATGACATTCAGGTCAACCAACGCCGCCAGGAGGAGCTGAAAATGGAGTTAAAAAGAGCACGGTCTACTGCCGATGCTCAGACCCACGAACAACAGGAATTCTTCAAGAACCTTTCAGAGCTGAAGGAGGATGTGGAGAGGATTGAGTCAGAGACCAAGGAGCTGCAGAGCCGCATAGCTGATCTGCAGAAAGTCAAAAGTCAGCTGCAGAAAGAGGCTCTCACTTTTCCAGCCCAGATGGAGAAAGCAGAAGCAGAAAAGCTGAGGGACAAAAAAGAACTTGAAGACCTGCACTCCAGTCTCGCCATCGCCCAGCAGTTAAACGAGGCTACAGAGGCCGAGTCAAAGCAGACGGAGAAATATTACAATGAGAAGCTCGTGGAGGTGGAGAGCATTAAAGCTAGCAAGAGGAAGCAGATAAAGGAGCTCCAGGCCCAAGTTGAAGAGCTCAGTAAAGAGATTCAGAGGAAAAACAAGCAGAGAGAGGAACAGAGAAGAGAGGCTGAGTGTAGCATCATGATGGCAGACGAGGGAGAGAAAGTCAGAGTCATTTATAATGAAGCTTTTCAGAGAATCAAGACGGCCACTGGTATTACCAATATACAGGATTTAAAACAGCACTTTCTCTCTATGGAGGAAACCCAGCAGCATCTGGTGAATCAGAAGGAGGAGAATGAGAAGATGCTCCAGCAACTGAACGAGGAGAAGGAGCTCCTGATCCAACAGTTTGAGGATGTGAAGGAAAAAGCACAAGCAAAACAGTCCAGAAACAACCAAGAGCTGGAGCTACGCAAGCAGCAGATCCAGGATGCACAGCGTAGGTGTGACGCCGCTAAAGAGCAACTGAATAAGCTTGACAAAACCAAAGTCACCATCCGAGTTTGTTTGGAGAATCTCGCTGAAAAACTTGAACACATCAAACTCCCTGAGGACAGAGCAGTTGTGGAGTCTCCTCCTGACTCAAATGAGTATTTACTGGAGCTGCTGACTGAGTACGAGCTCAAGATGGACTTACTGCAAGAGGAGCTTCAGGGACAGGATCTGGCTGCTACTAAGACAGAGATGGAAGAGGTGGGCTTCTTACAGACCAAGGGACAACTCCAAGCTTCTAACACCTTTGTAGAGCTGCCAGACGACCTCTCTGACGAGGAAGCTGAGAGTAGAAAGGATGACGACGATGTCCTCTCACGGGAGGAGCTGAAGCGCCAGTCTGAGAAGCTGATCAACAACTCCAGGTCCAAGAAGAAACGTGGGAAGAAAAAAGGAAGGCGGTGACTGAAAGGATACCACAGACTGCCCCTTTGCCAACACTTTATAGATCTCTTCTAATAGCAAAATTAAAAAAAAGAGTATTGTGCACTTTTAAGGGCTGTCCAAGGTTGAATTTTTAAAATTATTATCAATCTCAGGATTTCTATAGTTAATCCTTATTAGCAAGAAGGTTACTGGTTTGAATCCTGGTTGGACAGTTTCTGTGTGGAATTTGCATGTTCTCCCACTGCATGCATAGGTCTCTCCAACTCCAGAAGGAACTTGTTATAGATTGGAAATGAGAATTTATAATAAAGCATATTGGAAGCAATAAATTTGTTTAAAAGCAATTAATCCATAGTAGCATTAATCTGAATATAAGGGTGTAAGAAGCTTTATGCTATAAAGGAGGAGGCTGGGGTGGAGGAGATTAAGCTTTGCCAGCAGCAGCATGGTTCATCAGCATTAATGCAAGCAGAGATCTCTGAGTAGGAAGTCATCTTTAAATTCACTGCTGTGTTTAGAGAAATAGCTGTGATTGGCTGTGGGAGTTGGGAGGCAATAATTGGGATAAGCTGGCTGTTAGCTGATCACACCTGTATGACTACTGTGCCATGCTAGGCTTCATTTTTACACAGCCTTTAAGTAATACGGTATGATTCTGCCTCATTAAAGAGCTGTAAAGGCTTTGACTTCTGTTATTGATGATATCAGGTTGCAGAGTAACAGATCATGGGTTGTAAATGAGGCTGTTCAATGACTCTAGTGTCAACACATTCAAGGGCAGACATACTGCAGGCTATGCACCATTCTAATAACCTGCAAATAGAACAAGCAGTTACAAGAGTCAGTTTTAATTTTTGGTAATGCAAAGGGATTCTGATGTGTTGCTTTTCTCTGTTTGTAAAGCATTAATTATTTTTTTAAAGTAACAATACCCCACACTGGTGATCAGTACTACTATAAAATACTGGGAAATGCACCGTCACCTCTGCAAGCAGCTGCCACAATCACACACTGCATCAACCTGATAGGACTGAAAATTAGTCCCTGTAACGCCACATTATGTAATAACGCAGCATTATGTAATAACCCTAACAATAGGACTTAGTGTAGGCTCCAAGGTATGCCCTACCCAACTACCTTGCCCTAACTCTAACCGTTTAGTGACTTATGCCTAAACCTAACCCCCTTCAGGGCTCTAGACTAAACACCTAACCTTAACCCTAGGACTTAAGGTGGCCTCCAGGCCAACCCTCCTAACCCTAACCACTTAGTGGTTTACAAAATGCGGCATTATTACATAATGAATTGAAAATTTATTACATTATTACATAATGCGGTGTTATTACATAATGTGGTGCTACAGTCCCTCTTTAATTGTGTTTTGCATGTGGCCACTTAGTAACACACTGGGTTGGCACCATCACTTTTTACCAGCTTTTCCCCCCTCAGTAGGTCTTAATCCTGCAATTAAAGAGAAGAGTGGTATACAGTTGGAAAATAAAGCACATGGATCTGTGCTTCATAACTATTGACGTTCTGTGGGCTGAGAGCTGCAGCATTACTAGGTGGTAGCAGGAGTATATACTGCACATGGTGAAAACAGATGGTGCTAAAAAAGCAACACAACTGCAAAAAAACTGCACTTTGTTGACTTTGCAATCATATATGCAGTGAAAGTCGCCATACAGGAAGATAGTTTTTTCCCTCTGGGAGACCCCCTAAACCAGTGGTTTCCCAACCTTTTTTCCAATGATCCCCTTTACCTGTATCGTAGAGGAGCTGAGGACCCCCAGGACCCACACAAACAGAAGGTGATACATGGATGTCAAAAATTAACATCAAATTTAAATGTTTTTATCGTTCAAATCTATATACATAAAATAACCCCACAAGAGCCTTTGCATCATTATCATGATTTTAGTTAGTACAAGTGAATCGAATTTTGGCAACCTCAAAGCAGACAGAGACTCACGACCCGTCTGATATCTCTGGAGCCCCCCAAAAGGGGTCCCGGACCTCAGGTCGGGAACCAAGGCCCTAAACAGACTGTCTTTTGCACTGATTTAACTTATATTCCAGAGTTCATTCTTTGTTGTTATTTTATCATACATTATTTTATGCCTTAATTTACTTTCAGAGCATCATGATGGGTGATATATTTTCAATTATTTAGGCCTTTGTTCATTGGCCGTAGGTGTGAGTGTCAGTGTAACTGGTTGTCTGTCTCTATATGTCAGCCCTGTGATTGACTTGCGACCAGTCCAGAGTGTACCCTGCATCTCGCCCAATGACAGCTGGGATAGGTTCCAGCTTGCACCAGCTACGCGTAAGTTCAAACGTAACCTAATTTAAATGTGAGTACTTACTTACGACGAAGTTTACACTCTCCTAACATTTAAGGTGTTGCACCAGCCATGAATGTTTCAACATAGGATTCAGTTATAACTTAAATCTTACACTATATGGAGAAAAATTATTTGACCACCTGACCATTACATCAACACTGTAATAACATTGTATTCAATCACACATACCTCAATATGGAGTTGCCTTGTATGTGTAAACATACCTGCCAATGAAGTTAATTTTCATTTTAATTCCTGTTGCATGTCACTACAAATCAGTGAGGTGAAGTAACATAAAAGTGACAGAATGTGTCATACAAGTGCAAGTCCACAGTGAGATTTTGAACAAATATTAACACAAACTGAATTCTATATTTAAAACTTTTAAAGAGGCCAACATCTTTTATTGAACTCTTAACATCTAGAGATTTGAACAAAGTTTCTATTTTTAAAGAAATTAAATCTGTGTTGTCTAAAATAATATTCAAGACATGGACTGTGCTCTTCTAAGTAAAACACACATTTTCAGTCAAAAAAAAACTCAAATGGAGATCTGACTAGATTTAAATGTATTCTTATATATGCTTTGTAAATCTGTAATTAGTTTCCATCATATGGAAATCACATCATATGCTCATATCTTTCGGGAAGTTATTAAAGGGCTAGTTTGGTATTTTTAAGGCAAGGCTGTAGGCCTATGAGGCACTTGTGAACAATGAGTGTGTCAGCCATGAAAGAAATCGTCAGCATGGCCCAAGAGGAAGAGGAAAATGCTGAGAATTTTTGCTAGCTCTTTACCTAGTAAATTTATGGTTATAATTGTAATGATCTACTAATTTCTCTGGAATAAGGTGTAAATTACCTAGTAAATACAAAGTAATTACTCAGTAATATTGAATAAGTATTCACCTAGTAAAAATTTATTACTGGTAATTCTCTAGTTATTAGGTGGTATCTCACCCTAACCATAACCCCCGAACCCTAACCCCTATAATACTGTGGCAATTCTCTGGTAATAAGGTGGAATTTTACCAAGTAATTCCTTAGAAAAAAGATGACAATTTTCCATATAAGTTGGTTTGATAATTTCCGGGTATTTCTTTTTATTTTGGTTCATTAACTTAAAGCCAGTCCTTTCTGAATAATTTCCAGCTAATTTTTAGGGTTAGGGGTTAGGGTTAGGGTAAATATCACCGAATTAGAAGAGAATTGCAACAGTATTACAAGGAATTGCAAGATAGTTAATATGTTAATACTAGGTAAATACTTCCTTAATATAACATATTTCTATGTTATTTCTTGGTAAAATGCCAGCTTATTACATGGTAATTATACCTTAGATAATTACACTTATAACAACAAATTATTAGGTAACTGGGGCACAGATGGCCTGGTGGTTTAAGGCTCCCCTTGCACATGGTTGGCCGGGATTCGAATCCAGCCTGTGGCACTATTCTGCATGCCTCTCCTCAGCTCTCTCATCTCTGTTTCTGGTTCTGTCCACTGTCCTCATCTGTCAACAAAGGCATAGAAAGCCCAAAAATAGATCATAAAAAATACAAGGTAATTAAGACCCACTGAAATAAAGTGTTACAGAATTTCACTATGTAGCAGACCTTTCCCCCAGTGTTGTTCTTGGGTTTGTTTTTCTTAAAATTAGTGAAATAATGTGGCACAAACAACCCTATCTGTTTAGAGGTATAGCCTAGCTTCCATGCTGCCACTTTAGCAGGTCTTTGCTAACAGGGGCTACAGCTGCTTGATTATGGCAGAAATCATGATCAAGATTATTTATGACTGATATTGAGATCATGATTGTTCAACATGATTACTGATTGATTTAAACACCTGCATCACATGCATTTCTCAGACTTAAACACGCCTTAGCACTGCATATTTTGAAAAACATCAGAAAATGAATATACATAGTCTAATACACAGTGGCATCAATTAGCTGTGTTATTGAGGTAGTGGATTGCTCTTGTGGTCAAAATATAATGACAAATGCTGAAACATTTACTACACATAACAAGTCTTGGACAAAATAGTCAAACATGGCAAAGTAATTGTTTAATCCTGAGTATCTTTTATACATGTTCAAACATCTTAACTGTAATTGAAACTTGATTAATTACCCATGCAGATCATTATCTCCTGTTGCTAATATACTTACAATTTACAAATACCTCGAACAACCCCACTTCAAAAATACCAAACTATCCCTTTAAGTTGATTCTGGTAGCATGAAAGAGGTTTGTTTTTAATCCAAAGGAAATGCATATCATATACGAACATTACTCTGAGTTTAAGGGCAAAAAATATGTTGTACTTTCTTCAGTCCACAACAAACTTCAACCTCAGTTAAAAGTCTTTATTTAAACAACTATTTGATGAAACATTCCCAAAATGGAATTCTTAAAACTACATCACTGCAATGATTTATGTGCAAGTATACAAGTCGGGGGGTTTTCTGCTGAAAAGCTACAGGCTGAAACAGGCCCTCTAATGTGAGAGAAATATAACTGGGATGAATGCCAGCAGAGCACTGTGAGGCACACAGCATTGCTGAGTGAAGGCCAAATGCTCTGGGGCAACCACTGACTACACAACATGTTTTCTTTTTTTGACAGTGGTTTGTGTGTCTCGGTCTAGTTTATCACCATTATCCTTGCTACTGTTCATGTTACTTAGGTCTCTGAAGCAAGATAAGACATTTTATGCCTCAAAGAAGTTTTTGTGTACTCTCCCTTTAAGCTTAAATCAGCCCAAACTTTTCATTCTGGACCATGCTCTCCTTTAAATCCATTCCTCTTAGGACTGCTGCAAAAGTTTCCACCTCTGTTGGTGGTCCAGTGGCTTTATTGTCTCAGTTGTTAACTACTGTATCTGTCAATCACAGGAGAAGAATACAACACCATGACGACTGCAGTAAACAAGCTTTAAGCAGCTCAGCCTCACACAAAAATACACAGAGAAAAGTAGACAGTCTAAGGAAGCACTGGAAAACCGTGACACGTCTTGCAATTTTTCTGCAGAAAAGGTAAGCAAAATAATTCATCTTTCCATGGTCTTTTTAAGACTATACACCCGTATTTGTTGTTTAAACTCCATTTAAGGCTTTCTAACAACTGTCTTTCCCTACGCTAAACTTTTGCTCTTTCTCACAGAGGCCAATTTGTCATACCAAAGCTGCTGGTGATCCCAGTGAGCCAACGGACACAATGTTCATCAAAAATTTCCATCTACAACATCCTCGCCGCTATCATGAATTATTCTTGCCCAGTCGACCCTACAGGGGAGAACCGCCTGCAGTGGCAGGTAAAGGTTTGCATTAAAGGGGACATATTTTACCCTTTTAAGACAAGTTTATATTGGTCTCAGAGTTCCCCAAAACATACCTGTGAAGTTTGTTGCTGAAAAAACACTCCAGTATAGGAGTTTTGTATGTCTAAAAAAGCCTGAAAAGTGATTTTTGCATATATTGTCCCCTTTAAGAGTATCAGTTCAACCAAATTGTTTTGTTTTTATTCAGTTTTTGCTTCATTGTAACATAATATGGTTTACTGCATGGATTTGAAGGCTGAGGTCCTCAATGATGGAGAAAATGATGCCTGTAAAAATGAAAATGTTATAAATTGAAAATTCATGAAACAAACTATCAATAACCCACTATGAGAGCCACTAAAATAACCATACTATCCTTTTTTCCACCGTTAGTCTCATTTCAGAATACTTTGACACATAAAAAAAGTTTACTTTTATTTAAGTCATTAATGTCACATGGATATTTGGCATTACTGCCATTCCTTTTTTTCTATATATCATTTCCTAAAACACATGCCCCTAAATGAGTCATGGCCAACACCTCCAAATATACAAAATAGCCAGTTAATGAGGGGATTTTGGTTTTCTTGCATAGAAGTGTTCTGTAATGAGGGTTTTAGAAGATGGAATGTGAAGTAAGTCAAACTGTGATGTTTTATTTTCTGCTGTATTTAAAAAAAAAATGGTTGAAAAGGAAAATTTGAATATAAACAACAGATTTGGCCTCTAGAAAAGCCTCTTATACTAACACATAATGGAATTATAATCAGTAACATTTATAGCCCACCTTCTCCCGTATTTTTTCCCCCTGTTGTCCCCAGGATTTCTCCTCTATCCAGACACTCCCGCTAAGATGGAGACGACATCACGAGAAGCTTTCTGCTTCAGGCCGACTCCACAGCAAGACAGAGGCAAAGGTCTGCAGTCTAATCTCCACACAGACAGTAAACTTTACTTATCTGGTTTAAGATTAGCTCTTTATAGTGTTTATCTAAACATATGAGTGTGACAGATGAGAACAACCTTCACAGGCAGTGTGTAGTTCAAAAGATACTTTTGTTTGTCTGTGTGTTTTGGAAAAGATTTGAAGACAGGGATAGTGGTGTGTGAGTTTTAATTTAAGATAAAGGGTTAATAAGTGATACTGATACTGTATGGCTATGGAAGCCCTAAGCGGCCATGCATCTGTACATTTTATTTATGCACTTTTGCATGATAGTGAGTGATTTCCAGATGTTTACCTGAGACTCTGACTTATTTATCTCACACATTTTTGCTGGTGTTGGGAAAAAACTCCTATCTTCATTTATCATATTTTTTAATGACTTAAAATGTGTCAGAACAATTCTGACTATGACCATTTATTGTTTAATTGCTTGAAACATACAACATTAAACTGGTGAATGCAGTGTTTGTTTATCTCATACATCTAAGTATCAATAAAGTTAAATAAGTCACACATAAATACAGTTTCCTCCTCAGAATTGCAAAAGCACAAAACAAAGTAGTAGCCTTGACTTACCTTATTCATGTGATTAATAGCATCATGTTATATTATTACCTCCAGATAAGGTTAAAAAATCTCTTATAGTGGGAAAAGCTCAGCAATCTTACGATAACAAGAAATAGATTAATCTTGAGAAAACCACTAAAAATAACACTGGAAACCAGCGTTGCTATCACTTAAAAATGGGGGCAATATGTTAAGATCTCAAGGAAACATCTAACTTTTCCTTAAAACAGGAAAATTGTGTAAATAAAATGCACAGATGGTTTGTATATCCACCTAGGGCTTCTGTATATTTATCCAGCCTTACTGTTTGCAAAATGCAGCCAGAAAAGTGCAGCATGCATCACTAAAGAGTTATCCTAATCATGGGTAAATTATTTAACAGAGTAACAATAAGGGATACAAAACAGGATTTTCTTTTTCAATATCAGTATGCAGATATTTCCAAATTCACCTTGTAGTCTTTAAACATTTCTATGTAGTTTTCGCTGTTTGCCTTGGGTCATTGTCTTGCTAGACAATAAATCTTTTCCCAAGATGCAGCTCTCTTGCAGCTGAATAAGATCCTATCCTGTCCTCCATGATTTTCCAATGTTTTGCTGCATTCATTTTTTCTCTGCCTATACAAGCCTTCCAGGGACAGCTGGCAAGAAGCATCCCCACAGCATGATGCTGCCACCACAGTTGGGATGGTGTCTTTGTGGTGATGTGCAGTTTTCTGGCGTCTTCTAAACAAAGCGTCTTTTTCTGATGGACAAAAAGCTCCATTTTGGTCTGATCAGACCAAAGAACTTTCTCCCACTTGATCATGGCGTCTCCCACATGCTTTCTGGCAAACTCTAGTCCAGATTTAGTTTTATAGCGTTTTCAACAGTGGCTTTCATTTTGCCCCTCTTCCATGAAGCTTTGACTGGTGAAGAACCAGGACAACAGTTGTTACTTGTAACTCCTTTAGAGTAGTCATAGGTGTGGTAGTGGTCTCTCTCACTAGTCTCCTTCTTGCACAGTCACTCAGTTTGTGAGGATGGTCTGATCCAGGCAGATTTACACATGTGCCATATTCCTGCCATTTCTTGATGATGGATTTAAATGAACTCTAGGGGATGTTCAGTGCCTTGGATTTTTTGTTCATATCCATCCCCTGGCTTATATTTTCAATAACCTTTTCTGTGAGTTGCTTGGGGTGTTCTTTTGTCTTCATGGTGTAATGGTAGCCAGGGAAACTGATAAACCAGCTACTGGACCTTCCAGACACACATGTCTTTATACTACAATCACTTGAGACACATTTACTATACTAAGGTGATAAGACTGGTAGTTAGTGAAGATGAGTGATGATAGGAATCTTATTTAGTTAATGTGTTATTGTTTGTGATTATTTTTGATGAGGTGTATTGACATTTATTTGGCACACTGGTAGACCTATATGAAAATATGATATACTGTTCTCATGTGTGTGTGGAGAGGGTTTTATGAAAATGTCTAGCTTTTTGTTTGACAGACAGGATTGTAAAACCTATGAACAGAGATTTTAAAAACATGACAGTAAATACTATATAATTTGGTACAAAGTTTAACTTGAATTAAATGCTTTGATAAAAAAAGTAGATGAGGAAGCACAAGTCTGTCAGGGAGACTGTAGGGAATAACTAAAACGAGCGATAAGAGTTAATCCAGATGTTGCCTCCACTGACAGAAGATGAGACATTTCAAGACTATGCATGAAATGAAATTCTTACCAACAAAATTATTTTCCCATCAGGACTCTGTGTTGCCGAGAACACACAGCAGGAGTCCCATGGTTCTCCTCCCACAGCCTCAGGACAAACAGGAAGAGGAAACAGCAGCAGGGATGGGGAAATACAGGAGGACGAGCGAGAGGGCGACAGTGATGAGGCCGCTGTAAAAAAAGAAGAGATGTTGTCTCAGTATCAGAAAGATTTCCCTCCTCCGTCCTCCTGTCGCAGGAGGCGAACACCTGCCCTCCCACAGCCAGACAACATTGGCATCAACCCTGCATTCAGGTCTGTTTGACAAAGTCCCAACAGGTTCATTTAAATATGATCATCAACATTTTAATAAGTGTATTTATTTTGGTTTACAGATTTGAGTTCAGGACAGTCCAAAGGGAGACTTACCCAGGTTGGTCCGTCATGAATTCCAGGTGTGCTGGCAGGCTGAGGGCATCCTCAAGTGGTCAACCAAAACATTTCTGAGCAACAGTCAATGAAAAATGAGCTTTTTGTACATGAATGTCTTTGACAAGACAGTCACAGCTTTCCAGACCTTAGAATTTGTGGCTTTAATAGTTATGATTTCATTCATATCTTAAGTGATAAATGGCAAAGCACCTTTTTAAATTATTCTTCACTTTGTTCCTCTTTAAAAGATGGAGTTGGAGGTCTTTTTGAAATGTTTTGTTGATTTCTCATTTCCCAACCCTTAACAGGACAGTGGGATCCACCTGGTAATATAAATTCTTTATTCTGTTTTTAATACAATCACATTTATTTGTTGCTTTTGTTTACTTTGTAATTTAAGTGTAATTGAGGAATCAGATCTTTAAAATTCAAACTTTTCTTTCAAGTTTAGCCTCTTCTCACTCAACAATGATGCATTTCCCAGCAGCTTTTCAGGCCAATGAGCTAATGGACTGATGATGCAGGATGTGTGTGGAGTCACAGGAAAAAGATCTAATGGACTAATGCTTACAACAGATCCTCTAACATTTTATACTAATGACTTCAGACTTGCTTGTAGTCCATTCGGGAGAAAACAATCCACCCAGTGACTCATGAGTGAAACATCATCTGCTTTATAGGGCCGGATCAAGGAGCAGACAGCTGAGCCGAGACAACAGCCGAAGTCATAAAGACTGTAAACTTTTCATCCAAACTACTTTGAGATGGACTTCTTAAGAACCACTGGAAATTAATGCTTCTCTTATTTGTTAGATTGCGGGATAAGAAGCTTCAACAGGAGCTAATGGGGTTGAAGTTTCCATGATAAAACTTGATCACTGAATGTGCTTGAAGCTACTATGTGTGCTTCTCAGATTAGTAACAAAGCAAGCTCACTAGCGTTTGAGCAATAGCTGAAAAAAATCCAGTTATTTGCCTCTTTTCTTGCAACCTGTTATTGCAAGAGGATTTTTTAAACTTTTAGAATAAGAAAAAGGTTGGTTTAGTTTTTCTTTCCAAACTTCTGCAGTGAAAGTTGCACAAATGTGTGACAAATAGGCTTCCACAATATGAGAAAAACATCAAATATGGGATAAATTTGTTCAACATTAAGATGACAATATTAAATGATCAACAATCAAAAATGAATGAGCGAACATTAAATCTAACTAACAGTTTGAATATATTATTTCTGTTATCTACTGCCTGTGTTTGCAGTATGTTTTTCCTGATACCAGAATTAATGAATCGCCTTAAATGGCTACATTTTAGGACAGGACCAGCTTGCCTGATGAAGGTCTGAAACCAAAATGTTGCCAGTCGATGTATGTTCCCAAGTGAAAGACAACAGATAGAAAGTTCAAGCTTGATCAGATTGCATCATGAGGAAATAACAGCCATCATATACAGACGGACATCCAAGAAGTAGAAGTACACATACTGGGCAGGAAGCATTACTAATCAACATAAAATCATTTCTCACATTTACTGCAACATAATCAGACTTTGAACCGTATTTAGCGTGAATGCTCTTTTTGCTATCATAATGAACATTTGTTAAAATTCCACACTTAAGTGTTTTAACTCTTATAACCATCAGCAGTTAGATTCTCAAATTTAAAATAAAAATGTGTGAATTATGGTTCTGTTTACTTCTCAAAATGCTTTGCTTGACTGACAATCTCAAGATCCCCTCATAAAGTTTAGCATTTAAATAACATTGAATTTATAGAAAATATGGGTATTGTTTTTTTACTGTGTTAATTTCGTCAGCTAAAACTATTTGTCAACAGCCTTTTTTTCCATGACAAAAACTAGACTAAAACAAACATAAATAGAGCTGTGATGACTAAAACTGACAAAACTTAAGTTTAGTTTCATCGAGATGACTAAAACTAGACTAAAATGTAATGTAGTTTTCATCAGACATTCAAAATCTGTGATATTTCTCCACTGTGGTTAAATCTGTCTAAAAACAATGCATCTTTATCTATTCTGTCTCTCAGCTGTAAAAAGCAGAGACCCAAGGTTTAGCAGAGTACAGAGAACACACTACCATGATTTGGTACCAGATTTAGGCAAGAAAATAAATGCTTGGACTAAAAGTAATACTAGAATGTGAGGACTTTTTATGGACAAAAACTAGACTAAAATGTTTTTGAGTTTTTGTCAACAAAAATTAGACTAAAACTAATAAGGAAAGAAATGACTAAAGCTAAAATACATTTCATTTAAAGACTAAAACTAAAATTAAAAATAGCTGCCAAAATTAACACTGCTATTCAGACAGCAAAGGCATGTGGTAGGTCAAATTCTCCAGTAGAAACTTGTCATTGTACACCTACAGTAGGTATCCTGCTTAAAGGTGCAGTGTGTAAAACTGGGAATATAGCCACATCCTACAGTCAGATTCTAGACTGTGCTGCTTACTTGTTGTGGTAACTGTAGCAATCAATGGTATTAAGAGAAATTGCATATCTGTTATTTGGTCTGTTCTGTGGTACTGCAGAAACTTATAAGATGCAAATTCAAGATGGTGGTGTCCATGGAGAAGACCCTCCTGCTGTATGACTAAAAGGCCTGTTCTAAGTTAATAAAAAAGAATTACATATATTTAGGAGAAAACATGAATTTACATAGACCAACTTTAAAATATTATGTTTTGTTTTGTTTTTTTAATCAAGTTTGCTATCTTAAATGCAACTAAATATTACACACTGCACCTTTAAGGTGTATAACAACTTCTTGTATGCATATTATCTGCATGAATTTGGTGTCGCAGATATTAGCTTAAAAACTTACATTGGTATGGGCAGAAATGAACATTTCTACTGATATGAACAGCCCAAAGATCACGTGCATACAGCAGCAGTATAAACAGTATACTGGCCTTCAATATCAGTAAAATGTACCTGGGGTGTCACACACTGAGCCCTGAACATTTTGAAAGAAGCCCTAAAGATGAAACAAATAGACTGTCTACTTCCTCAGCCTCTCTTTGCACAAGAGACACTTGGAGTTCTTCACAACATAAAAAATGTGTGCATATATTGGTATTGGCTAAATTAAGTTTGGAAATATTTGCCTATCAAATACTGGCAAAATTCCAATATCCTGCATCCCCAACCTTAAGCATTGTTACCATGATACATCAAGAAGGCAATGTAATTGAAAAGCATATTCTTTGCACAGTCGGATCTATGGGTTGAGCAGTATAGGTTTTTTTTAGGGCTGATACCGATTATTAGTAGTTCATGAGACCAATGACAGATATTTTGAATCTATATGCAGCTGTAATTACCAACAAAATGTACCCAATGTGATCAAATAAAACTGCATGTTAAAAAATAAGGAAAATAAATAATTTAGCACTAGCTCTGTAAACATGAGAAACAGAAAAGATCAACACTATAGCAGGAAACAGGAAGATATGCCAAACACTCCCTGTGTCAGTGGCACCCAGGTCTCAGTGTTGATTGGATGGTAGTTGTGTGACCTTTAACCAGTCAGATAGTGTTGCAGAGAGGACAGTGGGTGAGACTGAAGAGTGAAACAAAGCCAGTGGGAAGAGACACCTTGCAGTGGAATAGAAAATCTTTTAATTGATACATTTGATCAATCATCAGTATAATAAGATGTTGATATGATAGTCGACTTAATAACAAATATCACCATCTATAATCGATCAGGCCAATAATCAGTCTACCCCTAGTCAGTCCCCTGTCTGATACAGGCAGGTATCCGTAATAAGGACTGCATATTTTAAAGACTTATTCCAACAGCAGTCCAGTTCCATGGTGTCATCTCCTCTCCCGGTGTCTGCTCCGGTCTCTGTGTCGTCTCTCCTCCCTCTCTCTGCCTCTGTCCCGGTCTTCTCTCCACTCTCTGCTGCTGCCCCACTCCCCCTCTCTGTGTCGGTCCCGGTGATCCTCCCTGTCTCTCCCTCCTTGCCTGTCCCACTCCCTCCCTCCACCTCCCCTCTCCTGCACCACACCAACCCCGAGGTTAATGGGTCTGCGGAAAGGTCTGTCCCTGCCGCCGAACCGCAGCTGTCCGGACTCTTTCTTCCCTCCCTGCCCGCCGCCGAGCCTACGAGGGACCCATCCTTTCAGGGTCCTCTCCTGTTCAAAATCCACGAAAACTTCATGCTGGTCCACCACTAGTTTGTTAGCATCCCTGCGGGCCCGGACGATGGAGCGCTCCTCCTTGTACTCGATGAAGGCGTACCCTTTGGAGAAGCCTGTCACGATGTCCCGGACCAGCCTCAGCCGCTGAATGTCTCCGTATTTAGAGAAAACCTGGTGCAGTTTGTCCTCTGTTGTCTGCGGATTCAGACGGGCCACAAACAGGGTGAGCAGCGGGTCTCCAACAACACCTTTGTTGGGTTTGTAGCGGGCTCCCATAGCCCTCCACACCGCCCGGTCATGAGGCTCCACGTCCGTGCTGTCGATGCTGCCTGCTTTCAGCGGGTCGTACACCTTCGCTATCGGACTCCAGTCAACCATTCTACCCTACCGTAAAATAAAACAGTCTTTTTGTTCGATAAATCCCCCCAAGTAGAGGTAAAGTTCACTACAAGAGTCGACAGTTAGCTACAAAGCCATGTTACATAGTTGAAAATGTTCTGCTCATTCAAAACAACAGCCTGCCTGTCGAGCGTCCATCGAGTAAAACATTCCGTCCAGACACACGCTGTCGTTTTAAAAGTTCCTACATGCTCGATTACAATGTCCACGAGGTTAAAGAAGTAAACCTAAAATAAAAAAGAAGTAAACCTAAAATAATAAAAAAAAATACATCTACGCAATGCAATTAAACAATCCTAAATTATTCCCAGTTTTAAAAATACATACAGGTGCATCTAAAAAATGTAATATCCTGAAAAAATGTTTTCCCATTATTTTTTTCAACAAGTCAAACTTCCATTAAATTTAGATCAATCTCATTCAAAGTGAACTATTTTAAGACGTTTTCATTTTAGTCTTGATAATTGCAGTATATCACTCATAAAACTAAAAAACCCACTATTTTAAAATATTAGAATACTGTGGAAAAGTCCAATCAGCTAAAGTTTCCTGAGCCTTTATTTGCTTACTCTGGTTCAGTATACACAACCATAATCACAGGGAAGACTGCTGACCTAAATAATGTCCAGCAGACATTCACTGACTCTCTTCACAAGGACTGTAAGTCACTTACAGTCATTGGTAGGAGGGCAGGCAGCTCTCAGTGGATGTAACAAATCAAACAAAGCAGATTCAAGAACTTCAGGGAACTTCACAAAGAATGGGCTGAGGCTTGGGTCAGTGTATCGGGAACCACCACACACAGACTGGTCCATGTAATGGACTACAAATGTTGTGCTCCTAGTGTCAAGCCAACCCTGAACCACAGACATCATCAGCTTCCCACCTGAAAAGCTAAAAAGAACTGGGCAGTTGCTTGGTGGTCCAAAGTCCCTTTTTCAGATGAAAGTAAATTCTGAATTTCGTTAAGAAATCATGCCCTAGAGTCTGGAGGAAGATCAGAGGCACAGAATCCCAGATGCTTGAAATCCAGTGTGAAAATCCACAGTCAGTAATGGTTTGGGGTGCCATGTCATCTGTTGCATAATTGGCTCCATGCCACATCACATGGATGCAGTAATTTATGCAAAAGGAGCTTCAACCAATCACTGAGTGCATTAATGAGCATATATTTCCAGATGGTCAACATTTATTTTGGACTGATGTTTTGTGATATTCTCATATGTTGAGATACTTTTTTTTAATTATGTGAGCTATAGGCTATAATCATCAACATTAAAACAAGTCTGGAAATATTTCACCTTGCATGACATGTACATAGAATATATGGACATTTCTCTTCTTGAATTAAATCACAGGAAAAAAAAGAACCTTTTCATGGTATCCACATTTTTTGAGTAGCACCTTTACATCTTAAAGCAGGAGGCTAACTCTTGTGACACAGGGTTACACAAAAATATTTAATAAAAAATGTGAAAAACACATTCTGACTCAAAACTGAAACAGTTATTTCACAATCATACAGACACAGTCACTGAAGATGTCAACAGATAACACTTCACTGGTATGTACAATGATGAGGTTTACCAGTTAAATCTGAAGTCCACTGTACAGTATCAAACAGCTCTGAAAGTTTAAGTCTTTGTTCATCTAGACTCTATCAAAGAGTAATTTCAGTTGAGCAGACAACTACAAGGAGCTGATACTCCATTGACATGGAATGTTCTGCACTTCATCTTCACTATTGATCCATAGGTTTCTCTTTGCAATTACATGTCCTCCACACTCCACTTATAGGCTGCCTCCTGGACTGCTTTTTTATCTGCTATCCGAGTATAGCGTTTCTGTTCAAAACCATTTGACCTGAGAAAAAGACACAAACAAAATATTACTTTTGCAATCCTCAACTTCATCGTTCATTTGATGCACCAGAACAAACCTTCAATAAAATATTGTTCGGTTTAATGTCATAAAGAAGCAAAAGTTATGACTGTAATCATATTCATGCAACTTCAAAATTCTATGAACCATAAATGTATTAAAGCAGGACAAAAGAGGACATACGAGGTCATCCCTGATACTGCAAATGCTAAAATCTTTACCTGTCAACTCCATCCCAGCGATAGCCTGGTAAAATATTGAAGCGATTTGGAGGTGGTGCTGGGCCTTTATACCGAGGTTTCGCTGCAAAAACAACAACAAAATGAGCCCAAACTACAAATATTAAGTGGTGAAAAATACTTTCTTCTGTCATTAAACAATCAGTACATGAATATGCCTTCAAACCTTGAGCTTTTGGATTGCGGTCTTTCTTCCGTCTCAGCATTGCAGCCATGGGATCTCCCTCTCTTTCCTGCTCTCTCAACATGCGATCGAGATCCTCGTCATCGCAGTGACGTGCCAGTGGCTTCTGAGCTTCATGTAGTGCATCCTCAAGTTTCTGCTGTTGCATCTGGCTCTGGGCCAGCCTATAAGCATACATTGACTTCACTCATGGACATCATTTAGCATTTAATGTGACCTTCTCTATTGTGGGAACATACAAAGGCAGACTTACCCTCGTCCCCACTGAGCATATTTCTCATCCTTTGCAGCTTTTTCACCCGCTTTTCTCTTCTGTTCTTCCCTCTCTGAATCTAAATCTCTCCTTTTACCGCTCTTGTCTCGGAACACCGTCTGGGCATTTCTAGATTCATCTAGTCATAACAGGAAAATAGGCACAAATGATCTGAATCAACTGAATTATTCAAATTCAGAGAAACTAATCACAACTATGACCAAGATATCTATGATACAGTAAGCTTGTGCTGAGCAGTTATTTGCGCTAAGCTTCATATATCTTGAAACTGAAAGGCTGGGCTTACCTTCCAGTGGCTGGTTGTGTCTTTCTTTGCGTCGGTTCTCCTCCTGCTCTTTTCTTAAAACATCTCCAGATACTAGACCTGCCTTCCCACCTGAAAGCATCCTGGTACCCTGAACAGTGAGACAGCATGCATGTCAGGGATTTCAAACTGCTTACATAAAAAGGCTTTACAGAGAAGTTTCTTTTCATGATACTTTTTCCCAAAACACTCTGCTCACCTGTGACTGGCCGGGCCGATGAGGAGGTGACAGATCTCCATCTGAGTCCTTTCCACTCTGCGGCCGCCTCCTGGGAGGGGACTGATCAGAATCAGAGCCTCTTGTTTTTGTTGCCCTCCTTGGAGGAGACTGGTCAGAGTCTGAAGCTTCTCCCTTTAGGGGCCTTTTCCTTGGAGGTGACTGGTCGGAGTCTGAATCATGCCTTTTCTGAGCTTTCTTTGACAGCTGTGGCCGATGAGGATCTGGGGAACGTTTTCTTCTGGCTGGGGACAAATCTGAAAAAGTAATAACCAATTTGTTAGTGAACTGTTTAAATTATTAATGCCATATGTACTTTCCTCTCAAAGAAGGAGTCCCTAAGCCAGTTGGTATTCCAGATTATGTCCACAGACTTTACCAATAATCTGACAGATTCTGGTTGGTTGGTGCTATTTGTGACATTTATCAATAGAACCGATTTTATACCATTGTTATAAAATCATGCTGTCTAAATTAACTCCAAACTTGGTTAAAGTCCTCTCTCACCTCATAAAAAACATGGAAATATAAACAGATAAAAATTCATTTAAATAATACTTTAAGTTCAGCTCTCTATCATCTTACAATATCATGCCCTACACATCAACCACACAACTTAGATATTTTAAAAACACACTTCAATCAATCAATCAATCAAACTTTATTTATAAAGCGCTTTTCATACATGACATGTAACTCAAAGTGCTGTACATGGACAAATTAAAAACATTCCCTCAAATGTTCTTTAAACATGTGAGTTGATATGCTATATAACACCAATTAATTGATGTTGAATGTTTTGATGCTTTTAAAATTGTAATTTCAGTTTCCTCAATACAGAAAGAGCCTAGGGTTAGCCTCAAAACTACTACTCATCTCTCACCTTTACTTTGCACCTTCCCTGATTTCCCTGACTGTTGCCTCGGAGGTGACAGGTCAGGAGAGTCATGTCGACTTCTCCTTGGGGGAGAAATATCAGGAGAGTCATGGCGACTTCGTCTTGGAGGAGAAATATCAGGAGAGTCATGGCGGGTCTTTCTGAGAGGAGAATCATGCCTTTGTCCCTTTGGTGAGACATCTGGTGAATCATGACGTCTCCTGCTTGATGACTCAGCCTCTGGATGCTGTGGCCCTCCTGTCTCTTCTTCTTCATCCTCATTTTCATCAGCTTTAAATAGAGGAGTCAGGGTCAATTCTCGAGTTTGCTGATTAACCACATATTCAAAGTAATTTGTTCACAATCGCCAGTTACCTCCAATCACTTTCCATCTATTGCTTGTTCTGAAGGCTTCCAACTGTTTTATTTCGTCTGGTCTCTCGTCAATTACCTCAGCAATCTGAACAAACAAAAATGGTGTTTCAGGAGAATATTGAAAAATCCAAGACACCCATCACATAATTTTGTTTTTACTTTTTCTCCACTGTATCATCAGATGACTAAAAATAACCGTAAAAAACAATGAAGTCAGTACTTCCACAGAGCAACAATGGGGGTCTGGATATTTTCTAATGACAAATGAGCTTTTAAATTTTTAAATAAAACACATTCACACAAAAACTACATTTTAACAGTTATGGTTTACTTATTTTCTAACACATTCATCATCTTCAACATTTCTGGCCAAGAATGACACCAAATTGGAATACATTTAAAATATTTTCGATAAAATGTCTAAAAATCGCTGAAGAAAATTACAGCAATGAATGCATTAGACTTGGAGTATGATGCTAAACGCGTGTGTTTCAAGGTGTGAAAGGAGAAATCGGGGTAGTCATTGAAAGTTCTAAATGAATGGACACATGCTAACTCGCGTATCGGTTAAAGAGGTTACCATGTTAACTGGTGACTTTCAGTCAAATATCTGTGGTTGTCGTGGTAATAGCAGGATACTGGAAACGGAAAGGGACCAAAAGCTTCTTTTATTCACCAGATATATTTGAAGAGCACAATCTGATTCTAAAATATTAATCTAAAAAATTCAAACAAGCAGGTATACACGATGACTTCTCTTCTTTTGAATACATGTAGCTGTTGTGACTACGACAGCTCCAGACGCCGTTGGCCGAGCGTAAGAGTCACAAGTAAACAGGGTCACCAATCTAACCATAACACCAGCTAGCTTCTCGTTAGCCAAGGGAAATTCTTACCACAGGAGCCTCGTCGTCCTCCTCTTCTCCTTCTTCGTCTTGTTGAACCATTTGTTTCCAGTCAATGTCATCGTCTACTATTTTCAGCCTTTATTAAGAGAGGTCGAGGTGAGTTAAATAACTTTGCATGCACAAAAACTTGACGATAAATCGGAGATTGGCGCTAGACGGTTACACTAACTTCAGCTAGCTAAACGGCTAACAAACGCACACTCCAGGAACACCGCGAATGACATTTTCTCGTCCACTCACCCTTTTTCAGGAACTTTACGTCGTTTCTTTTTAAGCTTCCCCTTCGACTTTTTCTCATCCTCACCGGCGGATAAGTAACGTTTAAGGTACTCTGCCTTTGATAGTTCAGGTCCCTTTTTGCTTCCAACTGAAGCTGCCATGTTGTTTTCGAAAACTACGGAAAGCGCCACTGGACAGGAAAGCCCATTTCGCAAGCATCATCAAATACCAGTTCAAATCGGTGGTTGCAGTATATTCTAATGAAGATATTAATAATCTGACTTCAGTGATACTCAAAGCGAGCCATGGCGGGCTCTTTAAGTCTCGCATTTAAAAACAATCCCCACAGAAAACGTTAAAAAGGGACGTTTTGACTTCAGAAACAATTCATTGCTAGTCATATCCAAAGGGTGCCTAAAGGAAAATTCAGATATCTGGGATATTTAGTGAGTTTTTTAGTTCAACATACATTTGAGAGATACAAATATCTATCCAACAAGATAACTTGTCTGATAATGCAGGGTTCCTTTAAACAGAACTAACACAAATAACACTCTGCCCAAGGGCATGATGGGTGAACTATGGTCAAACATCTGCCCAGACTTGAAATGTTGAAATCCCAGTGGGCAGAGCTTAGATCAATTTACTCTTTACAGAGCTGAACTAACACTGGTGGTTAAATAACTTCACCAAACACGGAAGACAATTTCACTCAGAAAAGAGTTAAAATGACATTTTGAGAGTAAATATCAACTTTAAATGTCAAACCCTGAGATACCAACACTCCAGTTTGTGTTACACTGCTCTATGTCAATCCTTTTTTAACATATTGAACACTTTTGGTTTTTTAGAGGTCCAATGAAGCTATTGTCACACGATTGGTACAACAGAAGAAAAATATGAGGGTAATTCTAGAGCCTCTGTTTGATGTTTTCAAATATAATCTGGTTAGAGTAACGTCAGCATGTCTCTGTAGGAGAAGAAAGCATTAAGATAGTGAAAAGAAAATGTAATAACATACAAATAAACTCACATATATGCATGGCGAAGGACTGGCAGAATTAAAACATTAGTTTCCTAACAGTCTTTTTCAAATGCAGCCAAAATGTTCCAGTTTAATCCAGGTTCTGAAGAGAGCACAATGGTGACTTTAAGCTGTCCATTTGTAGCTTTTACCTCTATGCCTGGGCGGCATTGCATCACCTTTCCCACTCTCCTATATCATCATCGTCTTACCAACCACTTGCCAAAATGCTGACTCACAGCAGGTATTCATATAACAATCCAATAAGCCCACAGACTACAAACAGCTGGTTTCTTTTTTTGGCCACACAAATGAATAAGGTTTAAATCTTTATCACGCAGTATTATTTCACATATTTTAAGTGATGCAGGTTATTTTATAGAGATCAGTCTACTTGAACTGATTAATCTTAAATAAATTCATACTAGGCCCATGTCTGATTCTAACAGCATCTTTATTGAAAACAAATGCTTCATTTCACAGAGTATTATGTACAGTGCAGGAGACTTACTGTATTCAAATACAAAGACAGCAGATGTGTGTTCCTCTGCAACAAAAAGCACATGTACTACAAACAGATCTTTTTTACTTCAAAATCAGAATCAGCTGTCTTTCATTTTTTATCATTGAAGTCAAGAAAAAAGCTGACATAATTTCAGTGCCCTTTGGAGAAAAATAGGAAGCAGAGAGACAATTGCAAGCTTTTGACAGCCTTTTTCTTAACATGTAGGTGTGCTGAGGGGGTGTCTGTGGCTTCTGATAGAGGCGTCGATGTGGTTAGATGTGCAAGCCTGTGTGTTTTTTTTTTTTTTTGTGCGTGAAGTTTTTAGATTTGAGTTTGATAGAAGAAAAGCAGCAGGCAGACGATCCAGGAGCAGGAGCTCTTCAGAAACAGGCTCACGGCTGAACACGGGGCAAGTTGCTCTGCAGAGGAAGAAAAGTGGCATGAGAATAAAGGAGACAGCCCTCTTGAATTTTTCTCCCACTCACTTTTTTTCTCTCCAGGATGATGCACCTACCTTTCTCCAAACTGACCCTTGCAGCGACCCCAGATATTTTGCAAATGTAGGTGGTGTTGTGTGGGAGTTTGTCTGTGAAGCCAGGCAGGGTCATTTTGAAACCGTGAGGCTTGAGCTCCTCCACGTAGCTGCCTTCAAACTCCTTCTCTGCTGACGACCCGGACACATTGGTGCTAATGAGAGACTCTCTGGTTCCGTGTGACCAGGAGAACTCGTAGCTGTCGTACTTGTTTTCCTTGGGAGTGACTCGGCACTCTACTCTCAGGTCGTTGTCATCTTCAACACACACAGAGATCAGCTCGCACTGCGCTGGGATCAGCAACACTACAGCTGAAAACAGAGGGAAGTGTCAGGGGTGCATGGGAGAAGATATTTGAAATGTTACGTAGAAATGAAGGAATTCTTACCTGCCAGCACTCCGTACACAAACAGAGACTTGAGCATGATGGAAAAGCGCCCATCCAACTGAGGAGGAAATGTGAGAGAGGAAAATTACAAAAATGTGTGAAAGTCATGGGCGTCGCCACAATACAATCGGGGGGGGGGGGGTCACGTCCCCCTCATCCTGAAAAAAAAGTCATTAGGACCCCCCCACATTTGCCATCATGACCGGTCTACTCCAGCGTTCTTTACATTGCTTCACATTCAAAACCGTTGCATTTTTTCATTAGGGGGAATAACCATATCAATAGAAATCCACTCCGCATTTTCCTGGTTTCCGACACAAACAGCCCTTTCACACAGGCATATTGACACTGAGAGTTGGATCAATGACAGCGACAGCAAATGTCAAAATGTCCATCTTTTGCTGAAATACTTTCTTTGACTGTTCTACAGACGAGCCCCTCCCTGTCTCAAAGCACTCACACTGGATGCCCCGTCTTCAGCAGTCCCCCTAAGCTGTACTCAGAGCAGATGTTCACCCCTCTATGTCCAGACTGCATGTTAACTGCACTGTGAACGCGCTTTGACAGTTTTTCTATTGTCTCTTTTTGGTTCTTTTAGAACCAAAGAAAAAACATATTATGGGTCAAAAGTTTAAAAACGTTCATGTCTCACTGTGATTTGTTGTAGGCTCTTAAATGGACTAAGTTTCAGAACTAAACCAAAGTTAAGAAAAATAAACTTATGAAAAATAGTATTAAAAACAACTAAAAATACAATTTGAAGTAACTGATATGCTGATAACATGACTTAGCTACATCACAGAAATCTTCATATGAACAATCTACATTAAGCTTATTTCAGTTATCATTATGAAAGAATGTTCAGTGCATCTCCATGTCTCCTGATATAGGTGGTTGAGAGTGAGAGTGAGTCAGAGGCAGGGGCAGTGGAGACAGCTCTGCTGCTGTGGTGAGTGCTGAAAGGTGACAGGTAGATAAGGAAAATGTCACATGGCTTATTGGAAAGTTTAGTGTTTTCAAAACCTTCTAATGCCCTGTGCCTCAGTAATTGTCAGTAATTGCAGACCATGTTGGCTTCCAAGAAAAAACAATGAAAGTGGGAGATCATTTTCAATCCAAAAACATGATAAAATGCCCCAGAATGTGGGAATTTGCATCTACTTCTTTCAAAATTTTCTGGGGGAGGACCCCCAGACCCCCTGCCAGAATATGTACGCCCCACATTCAAAATGCTGCTGACGCCCTTGGTGAAAATAAAGAGTCCTTAATGAAGCAGTGATCCTGAGCCATGATCCATCTATGTACGTGCTTCTGAGTCACACTTTCAAGGTGTATGAAAGGTCATTTTAGGTCAGATCAACTCTTAATGTACAACAGAGACAAGAAATGAAGAAAAGATACTAAAATCAATAGGTATGTTATGATACACTCAAAACCTGCTGACATAAATTTACATTAAAAGCAGTTAATCAGTAGATATGACTCTTTTATTTCAGTTCTCTGACTTAATCCAACCTCTAATTTGTCTTCGTTTCTCTTTATAAGTAATTATTCTTAATTTTGAGGTTGAATTGGTTATTTTTCACAAAAAGGGGCACTGATAACACCTTAAAGACCTTTTTGAAACTTTATTTTGAAATTGAATTTAAAAACAGATTGTAAAAAGGGGAAATGCAACTCTTGTTTTGTCAAATACATTTAAATTTCCCATATTTATATCCATTATAAATTGTGTTGCAATGTGTCATTACATCCCCCAAATAAAATCATTCTTTTTCCTAAGTTTGAGGTCAGGTTTGAGTGAACATGGTTCAGTTGCTCTGCCACCTGTGGCCGAATCGAATGACTTGACATAATGTCAGTGAAAGATGACACAGATGTTTTCCCTACTCTCTCTTCTCCCTGCATTGCTTCTCCATGTTTTTCATGCTTAGTCACCAGTTTACACTATACGCCATTATCCTAAACTTCAAATTAAATACCATTTATGTTAATCTTCTCCCTGCATGTTCTAGCACAGTCCATTTCCTCCTGATGGGTCCCCAAAGCCGCAACCCTCCATCCGAGCTGCAGCTTTAACATCCTGCAGCAGTCTTACCTTCTCTCAGTGCTGGATGATGCAGCAGCTCCTGCCTGCGTGCTCCTGTCCTGTCTAGTCTGGCTGGCCGGGTGGTAAACAGTTGAGCGTGCAGCAGCACTGCAGAGCATCTCACTTCTGAGACAAGGTGGGAGCTACACAGAGAGGTGGAGAGATGGTGGGAGGGATAAGGATGGAGAGCAGGGTGCTGATTTGTTGGCGTCCTCTGCAGTGCCTGATGGAGGGCACAGGACGTGCAGGGAGGCAGTGCTGAAACTCGGTCAGCATCATTGTTTTAAGCATCAGCTTGTTGTGACCTTCTCGTTTTTCTCTCTGATTCTCTCCTCGCCTTTGTCTGCTGCCTTAATTGACCCTCTCTGTGTGTAGTCTGAGTACTACTTTCACATCTGTGTCCCATACATTATAAATGACTTCCACAGAGCTCAGTGATTCATGTAACATGTCCTGTAAAAGATGTGTGCTTCTTGTGTTGAAAAGATAGACCGCCTTAAATCATTGTAAAGGGAATATATTTAACAAAGGCAACTGAGAGATACATCATAGTTGTGACATTCTGTCTCTACAAGGTGAATTTTTGACCCACTAGAAATTTCTAGCACTGTCATCTTACAGCTCAGCCATATACAGGTGCTCAATGTCTCCATCTAAAGGCCACTTAAAGGAATTTTACACAGACTATTGATGCAGGTCACAGCTTCTACCACCAGGTGCCAGTACTGGACCATGGTTTTTCTTGTGGTTGCTGATTTTGCAAGGACCTTTTAGGACATAAAGAATACAGCATGACAGTTAAGTCACATTTATATCAAATAGTTCTGTAAGCAGTCTGTTAACATAAGATGTTCTGGATCTCAAACTGATGTTTCATGCTCTTATTTTGAAAGGTATGTCCTTAAACTTTCTGTGATCGAAAGGCAAAAAAAAGCTAATGACATTATATCAATTTAGATCTTATAAGTGTTGCAAAGACATTATTTTCAGTACTGTGTATGTCATAAGCCCAATTCCAAAAAAGTTGGAGCGCTTTGTAACATCAAAATAAAAACAGAGGGCAATGTATTGCAAAACTCATAAAGCTGTATTTTATTCACAGTAAAACACAAATAACATATCAGATGTTGAAAATAGGAAATTTTAATTTTTCATGAAAAATAGTACCTCATTTAAGATTTAATAACACGAACACATACGAGACAGGGCCAAGTTTACCATTTTACAGCATCCCCTTCTTTTATCAACAGTCTGTAAACATCTGATGAGTAAGGAGACCAGTGGCTGAGTTTTGGGAGAGGAATTTTGTCCCATTCTTGTCTCATGTAAGATTCAAGCTGCTCAACTGCTCTGGGTCATCATTGCTAGATTTTTTTCTCCCCATTATGATGCTCCAAATGTTTTCCATTGGTGAAAGGTTCTGGGCAGCAAATCCAGTTTAGCATCGGGACCCTTCTGAAGCCAACCCAGACCCATGCAAATTTAAACAAAACCCCAAACTAGCCTTTAAATTAAACTTTAAAACAAGTAAAAGAATTTGAATACAAACCTCGTTCCCCAAACAGCAGTGTGCTTCACTTGAAAAATGGCTGTTAATATTATGTTTTGATATGATCTTTTTACTTTTACTTTACCTCCTGTCTTTAACTTAAAAAAAAAATTGTTATGAACAAAATGATCACAGAAATCATCTTAGAAATAAAAATCGCATTTGCAACAGAATACTGGGTCATTTACAAGACCGAAATGGTTTTGTAACTGGGCATTTTTACCCAAAAAACATTACAACAAATTATTTGTCAGCAATAAATCTGACTTTATAGTGAAAGATGCAGGTAAGCTTATAAATAATTCAAAGAATTCATGGCAGCTGCTAGAGAGACTCTGTTCACCTGCAGAGCCCTCAGACTAAAAAAAAAACAGCTTAAACCATTTCAGCGACGAAAAACCCCCAAATATTTTACTTATGCAAGAATTGACCATAAAGAAAGCAGAGCAAACTGGAATGCTGTTTTTTGTTTAATAGGGAATATGAAATGTTTGACCATGTACAGACTCATCTAGCACAACCATACCATTGAGGGAAGACACCACAAACAAAGCTGGATCCCTAACAAAAGACAGTGCACCTGCTGCAGCCAACTGGAGGAGAAAAAAGAGCTGGACTTTCTACCACCTGTTCTTTATACAAGAACATCGGCATGTTCTTTCTACTTTCCACCAACAAACAAAAAGAATTCATCAGGATGAACAGTGAAAGGAAGCTTCAATATCTGCTGGGTGAAGCATGCAATTGCTGGAGCACATTATATGAGCTGCTGTGACCAAAAAAGACCCTCAAGCACCACACCACCTCGAGTCAATCATGCACACTGACAGCAGCAGGAAGCCAGCTCTTTGCCAGGTTATCAACTGGGATCCCCCCCTGTGTCTACGCTTCATTCAGTCAGTCCCACAACAACTCCAGTCCCTGAACCAGACCCCCCCATGCACACATGGAGACATTTTTTACCTTTTCTACCACATGGCCATCACAGCTCAAACAGCATCACCATCTTCAACAGACCCAGGCTCTGCACATGCAAGCTTCTGGTATGTGATACACTTAAGAAGACTCAAGTACAACATACATTTATCTGTTTCAGCAGAATCAGGAAACGTCGAAAAAATCCTCACATATTAGTTCAGCTGCACCTCCTGATCAAAACACCCGCAAGAAGTTTATCACACTTTTCCTTTATTTCATAAGATCTGCATAGAAAACAACATGAGGAAGAGACACAGTGCCACGAAAAAGCACTTTCCTTCTTCCTGCATATTTGTTACACTTAAATGTTTCAGATCATCAAACATATTTAAATATTTGACAACAATTAACCAAATAAATGCAAAATGCAGTTTTTAAATTAGAATTTTACTTATTAAAAGAAAAAAGCCACCCAAACCTACCTGACCCCATGTGGAAAAGTATTTGCTCCCACTTGTTAAATCATGAATTAACTGTGATTAACCACAGAGATCAATTTCACTAGACCCTGTCTGACAAAGTGAAGTAGACTTAAAGATCTCAAAAAGCAGCATGTCATGGCACCATCTAAAGACATTCAAGAATAGATGAGAAACAAAGTTACTGACATCTATCTGTCTGGAAAGGATTACAAGCCATTTCTAAGGCTTTGGGATTCCAGCGAACTACCGTGGGAGCCATTATCCACAAATGGGGAAAACCTGTAACAATGGTGAACCTTCCTAGGATTGTCTGGCCTTCCAAAAATACTCAAATAGCTCATCACCAGCTCACACAGGAGGTCATAAAAACCAGAACAACATCTGAAGACCTGCAGGTTTTACTTGACTCAATTAAGATCAGTGTTCACGATTCAAAATAAAACATCTTGAGTATCCCCAAGACTTCTTAAAAAATGGTGTGTGGACTGACGGGACAAAAGTTGAACTTTTTTGAAAGTGTGCATCTGGAGTAAAACTAACAGCATTTCTTAAAAGACCATCATACCAACAGTAGTGGTAGTGTGATGGTCTAGGGATGCTTTGCTGCTTCAGGACCTGGACCACTTGCCATAATAATTATAAGACATTTTATTTATTGGTGCCTTTCAAAACACCCAAGGACACTGTACAAAACAGATAAAAACAAACAGTGAAAAAACAAGTTAAAAGGATGTAACAGTTAAAAAGAGGGGAGATCTACAGAGTGGCAGTCAGGTTGAGCATAACAGATTGAACCATGAATTCTGCTTTCTACCAGAACATCCTGACCTCCAGCTCAAGCATACTTTGATCTTGCAGTTAGTCCACTCTGAATGTTCACAAAAATGAAGGTTTTAGAGTGGCCTAGTCAAAGTCTGCACTTTCAATCTGATTGAGATGCTGTGGCATGGCCTTAAACAGGCCATTCATGCTCAAAAATCTTTCAGTGTAGCTGAATTTATACAATTCTGCAAAGAAGAGTGGGCCAAAATTCCTCTGCAGCAATATGAATACTAATTGCCAGTTATTGTAAATGCTTGCTTGCAGTTGTTGCTGTCAAGGTTAGCACAACCAGCTATTAGAAATTACTTTTTCATTAAGTCAGGTAGGTTAGATGGCTTTTCTCTTACTAAATCAAATCATCCATTTGCACTGATTCTGTTTATCTTTGAAATTAAAATTTGTTTGATAATCTGAGACATTTAAGTGTCACAAATAGGCAAAAAATTAAAATTTGGAAGGGGCAAATACTCTTCGCAGTACTGTCAAACACCATGATGCTACTGCAAAACCTATACGGCCTTAAGAAATTCTGCAAAAACAAGAAGAACATGTAAACAAAACCAGGGTCAGAATTGGACCACATGAGCTGAGACTGATAGTAACTCATTGTTATTAGGTTTGTGCTATTATGGATTTTGAGATGAAGTTTTGAGTGGATTTTATAAAATAACACTGATTTCCTTGCTCTCACAGAGATATATTTACACATGCTCCATACATCAACAAACTGCATGTTTGAAATGATTTATGGAAGACGATTGAAACCTATATCTCTGTTTAGCTTATTAGAGCAAATCTCATGTTGCATGCTACTTCATCTTCTTCTCTTTCATCCCTTTAGCAAATTCTGTCAAACAGCCTCAGTATTTTCTGCTATTCTCCATTTTCTAACCTACAGTTGTTGCATTTTTAATGGACTTTCCTCCTTTTCAAACCACCCAACCACTCAACATACATGCTAGGCCTTGAGCATTCTTCATTGATGTGTTATTTCACCCACAGGCTTTGACCGACGTGAATCTCATCTATCAACCAGTTATGGCACCACTGGAAGTAAAATAATAAAATCATGTCACTATACAGTATTTGCTGTGGGGATTATTAGCATATACCAGAGAATCTCATACTACACAACAGATCCTCAAGTGTTTGCTAATCATTGAATTATTCTCCATTCATTTATTTATTATTCAGTAAACCCTGGAGGTGTCATGAAGAAAAATATGCATAAAATTTGGTAGTAAATAGATGAGGTGGGCCCCTATCAATGATTCATAAAATTTACAATTTCTCATTCCTGAAGCCATTATTCATGCATGCAGTCTGCTCACTTGTATAGCAGTGGGTTTGAGTCTTATTGATTTGTACTAACACATACAGGCGAAGATCTGTGAGGAATTTCTAGGTTGTGTTGATGTTGGTGCTCTCATTAAACAAAGTAGATTGTTTATCACTGATTTTTGCTGATTTTCTCAGGTACACATGTATGCAGTGTTTTCTTATAAAATAATCTCATTGTTCTTCATATCTTCATAATTTAAAACGCACAATGAATATTTTGCATGGAAATCTTTAAAAGCTGTTTCTGCAGTGTGTTGTTAACCACCTCTGAGACCTACCATGCAGCAGGAGAAACAGGCATGTGAAAAATTCTTATACAGTTTATCAGTGTTCTCTCTGATGGTCGTGTTCACTTTTGTAGCACACTCTTGATACAGTGCCTATAAAATAAGTTTTCACCCACTTGGATGTTTTTACCCTTTTAATGGTTTTCTAAATCAATCATGGTCAATATAATGAATGCGTCTCAAGTGATTTTAGTATAAAGTCACCTGTGTCTGGATGGTCCAGTCACTGGTTAATCAGTATTCCTGGCTACCATTACACCAGGGGTGTCAAACTCAGTCACAGCAGGGGCCGGATTCTGGATTTAGGTCTAACCTGAGAGCCTAACAGGGTCAACATTTAACCATAAACTGTCAATAAAATATGATAAAAACAGCACTGATGATAAATCATTTGGAAATTCAAAAAAGTAAAAATGATAAGATCAAAGGCTAAAATCTGAGATAAAATTCCAATGTATTTGTCCAAAAGATCAGAACACAATATTAAAAACAGGAAAATAATGTTTTTAAAGAGCAAATATGTGATGAGAAAGTTGAAATCATAAGTTTGAAAGGTCAAAATATGAGATCAAATTTGAAATCATGAGTTTAAGAGTCAAAACATGACTTAAAATTTTAAATTGTGAGTCTGACTGGTCCAAATACTGGATTAAAAAGCCAAAAATTTGGGGTTGAAAATGTCCAAATTTGAGCTAGAATTCAAAATGATGACTTAAAAAGTTAAAAATATGACTTAAATTCAAAATTGGGAGTGTAAAAGGTAAAAATATGACATAAAATTTTAAATTGGGAATCTAAAAGATAAAAATAGGACATATAAAGTCCAAATTCTGAGTTGAAAAGGTCAAAGTACCTACTGCAATGGTATGTATTGTCCTCACCAATAGTCGCTTCAACAGCCTTCATTCGGGGGCTTGGTAGACATTTCCATGGTAACGGGAGACCCCACCATTCAGAGACAGTCCTGTGACAGTTAAGGATTGTGGGTATTGTAGTATTTCTGGCCAGGATTGCAAACAAACTATGTTTCTCTTAAAACGAGGTTGATGTCTTTCAAACTTTTCTTATACAGGAGCATAGACCATTGCTGTATACTCAACTAAAGCAGATACTTCTGTTAATATGTAAATCAGTGGGGTTTTTGCTTCTGGAACTACACTGTTGAGCTCTATAGACCAGTGGTCCTTACTGGTTGAGTCACAGGACCCACTATCAACTCCTCAAGGAGAGTTGCAACCCAATCAGATGTATTTAATAAAAACAGTAGCGCTTGGGCCTCAGACAGTCCAAAAAGTATAACAAAAACAATGGAATAGGACAAAACATGCATGTCTTATAGAGTCTCATAGACAATTTGGCGCAATTTTTTTCCCAGGCACACATCCGGGACCCAGTGAAAAGGGCTTCGTGACCCACTTTTGGATCCCAACCCACCAGCTGAGAACCACTGCTGTAGACTGTACCCAGCTGCCTCAACAAAGGAGGGTTTGCCCCCTTTTTGTAAATTTAGGAGACTAGCCTCAAATTCACAAGCCTAACTCAACATATAACCTGATACTTGTTTAAAACAACAAAGATACAAATTACAAAATGTAAAATATCCATCTGTATCAACTATGGCGTAAAAATCGAGGCAAATGTAAAACATGAAGAGTCAAAAGTTAAATTAAGAGAGCTAATTAAAAATAAATGAATAAATAAAAACTCACTATCAATAAACACATTTTAATGGTTCATGAATATCAAACTTTTAATGTCTGCAACATGTGTTGAATAGCAGTCAATTAAAAACTTATGCAGCACATTTGATTAGCTGAAGACTTTCTCTTCTTCCATTAGGGGGGTCTTCTTAAACTGGGCGCTAATTCGTCTATGAACGTCCCTGTCCCTATCTTACTCACGTCTATCGAGTCTGCTCATTTATAACAGCTTGACTGCGCCTTTTTTCTGACTTGCCCAGCAGCCGGCTGGCTTTGCTCAGCTCAGCCCTAACAGCAGTGACAGATAGCTGTCGGTCTGGACTGAGGGGGAAGGCTATCTCGGAAATAATCTGCCCACGCGTTAAGCTGCTTTATCCCCGCCAAGCCTCGGCCGGACAGAGACGGCTGCATCTCGGTCACCACACACGGGGTGGTCCGAATTAGAGAAAGAAAAAGTGACACAAACTCCGAGGACAAGTTTGAGCCATCTTTCTTTTTTTTCTTTTCTCTCACGGTGATAGGCTGTCTGTGTGTCAGAGCAGCGCGCGCTGGTGAGCAGCATACATGGAGAGCTGAGCAGCGAGCTCAGACTGAGCTGCAGCTGAACCTGTTGCCGTGAGCTGGAGGAAGGAGGCAGAAGAAACAAGTACACACTAACGGGGATTTTACACACAGAGGGAAGCTGGCACGCGTGTTTCGGGCATGGATAACACTGGATTTTGGATATTCCTGATGACAACTTGTGTAATTCCCGGTAAGGCTGCTTTGTAACACCTGTTTGGAAATACGTAGTAACGTGATGATTGGCTTCTCTGTCAAATATGCAAATCACAGGGGAGAATAAGGTTCCGTTAACGTGCAAAAAGCATATCTCATGATAGGGCTGGGAAAGTTTTTAAGATTTATTGATACATTTTTAAACGAGTTATAGGGTAAAATAATGCCATTTAGGAGAATAAGCAGTGCTTTATGGGGATGCGTATTTGAAACTGAATAATAGATTTTAGGCCTTATGTTTGGTAAAAAGGTTATTTATCAGTAAAAACTCTAACAGTAATAAGCTTATTGCCAACTCTAAACATATATTTGAAATGCTTAGTTTTATTGTAGAATTATTATTTGATGTATTTTACATTATTTAAACAGCCTTTTTTTTCCTCGCAAATTGGTAGGCCATTTTATGTCATTTGTCATGAACATGTTGACATTGTGCAGCTGGCTGTGTGCCTGTGTGAAATTTGGCATTTAGCCCATGTGGATTTGACTCGAGCTGGCTTTGTTTTTGTAATTTCTTTACAGAATTTCAAGATACATATCATGTACCATTCAGCCTAAAAATATCAAGATGTGACTTTTGGTGCATGTCACCTAGCTGTATCTCGTGTGTTTTAGACTCACTTAAGTGTGATTTAATCTGGAAAAAAAGGTGCCGTCAACTTAGGAATCACTTCGCTTTTTGTGTTGCAGCATCAACCTTAGAAAAAGATGCAAATTTACTTTGACACATGAGAAAAAAATCTGCCTTCTTTGAAGTAGTGACAATCTTAAAACACTCCCCTTTTTTACAAAGTAATTTTCAATGTAAGGCATGGCTGTATGGGTTTATTAATTCTCTTCCGCTTGGACATCTCAGACTCATTAAACTTGCCCCATCTTCACATCAATTCCCTGGCGTCTTATATGCATTACGTAATGACAAAGGCTATTGTGGCAGCATATGGATGAGTTGAGCCGCAGGGACATCTGCTGTGATTGCTTTTTTTCCCCTCAGTAAGTGATAAAGCCCCCTTTGCCAGTCAAGCAGTAATTTTCTTGTGTGCATACGTGTGTGTATGTGTAAAAAAACAAGTGTGAGGTTTGCACCATGTGTGAAGGATTGTCATGTTGAAGGACAGAGCTGTGGATTAGAGCTGGACAGGGAGCAGAGAGGGTGTAACTACATGACTGCTGCCAAGTCTCAGTCCAGCCTGCTTGCTGCTGCAGTCTATCTGTCTTCTGCTGGCTGCTGCACACTCAGAGCACCTCCACAGGTCTCTGCAAGGTGCACCATGCAGGTTAATCTACCACTGGTGCTAGAAAAGTTCGCAACCCTCAGAAAGGTGCCGAAAAGACCGGCCGAGACCGACAGACATCCTCGTATTTCTTTCATAATCCAAAGTCCAAAGCTGGAACACACAGACGCTACCCCACAGAAATAATCCAGCACAAACACTCGGCCCTTCTGTCCTCCTACTCTTTTATTTGTCTCCCTTTTTAAACTCCCTCTCCAGAGTCGGCCCATTTTAAGCCAATATTTTTGGCTTTCATTATTATCTCAGTTGGTTGATCTTTCTTCACAGACATTTTCTCTGCGTCTCCTTTCTCTTTCTCTTTTTGTTTTCCTCTCATGTCCCAAAACATAGATGCAGCAGCAGCAGCAGTCATCATAATCCTGTGAGCTGCTCGCTGATCACCAGCCAAGTGCACACTCCATGCTCCTGCAGAGATTACACACCCACACAAACACGCACTCATATGCACGCATGTGCACACAGAATCAAGAAACTCAATCAAAAACAATGAGAGATTAAAACTGATGGAGAGGAGAAGCAGTAGCTTCTCCATTTCAATCAGGGAGAAATAGGAAAAGAGCTCCTATAATTCGTTGAAGTGCGTGTCCAAAAGTCAGCTTTTGATTAAAGTTTTGGGTCTGGAGTAAAAAGAGGGAGGCCATGTTAAATAACAAAAATGGCAGGGACATTTAGTTATGTCACAAACCTCTTTAAGGCAGCACCGTGACACAACATAGTAATGCGTTTGTAAGGTTTTAGGTCATGTGGTTTTATTTGTGTACGTGTTTAAGTGTGTAGTTATTGTGGCAGTTGCTCTTGACATTACTACGGATTCTTTTCATTGTAAATCACAAGGCCTAAGATTCAAACACAGTGAGTATAATCCCTGATCAATCACAGATTTGATGGCCTAAAGATTAAACAGTTAATCTTCCCGCTTCCCTTTCTCTCTCTGGGTTTTTTCATCTTCTCCTCTGTAAGAGGGCTGAGGCCAAGTGAGCAAAGCTGAAGGTAGATGAAGTTTAGTCAGTAGTTTTTTTTAATGTAGTTTATAGTGATGATCTGGAAATACACTTCACTTAAAAAGATAACAGTGTGTGTCTTATTTATTAAGTTAAACTTACCCTATCTAACTAAAATTATTATATAAATTATAAATATTGAAAATAAGATAAAGAACAGCGCATACTGTATGTTCAAAACAAAAACAGAATTGTTGGATTGTTGGATTTGTGAAACAGTCAGTCTGGCATGTCAGGTTAGTGATCATCTGATCAACTAATAATTTTAGACTGGTCACACTTATCGAAGCTATGCATGGCTATTAAGAGCAGTTGCTGTCTGTGCTTATTAGCAGAAAATTAGCATGCTAACAGTGTGTCCTAATAACATATGATGGTAAGCTTGGCATCAGCAACAAAATTAGCTTAATTCAATCTTTTTCCATTAGTTTCCTAACAGCCAGGGAGTGATGCTGCAAAAAAACAGCACAAAGCAATGTGATGTGATGCATCTTTTTCAGCCCGTACCCCGGTTTCTATTTTCATTTCTGTTGCTTACATTGACATGAACAAAAAAAGGAACCAGAGAGAGCAACAAGTTGCAGGGACTCTCCTTTAATAATATCTTCCTTAATTTCTTTTTCTTTTCTCACTAAACAGAGCTTGTTACCTTCTTTCACAAAGTGAGGTAACGGTGCATTAACAATATCTGTGCTTAAAAGCACTTGTGTTAACTGAACTATTCAGCCTATTCTATATAAAAGTCATATTGTTTAAGGGGGGCTCTGAAATTTAAAAGGCGGAGATTTAAACTTGATGTGGAGCATGAGTGTCTAGTGCCGTACGATGCATGATGCTTACATGCTGTGTCAGCGACATTCCTGACCCTCTCCAAAGGTGTTGCTGGAAAAAACACATGCTAAAATCAACTCTTCCAACAAGAACACAGATTTAACTCACCTATGAAATGGCAAAAATCCAAAGGTCAGCACAGTCCAGAGCAGAAGCAGAAGAAATTCTCTTGTCAGTCCAGGGCAGACAAGGTGGTGGAAAGTTCATTGACTCTTGTTAGTATGTGTTGCATCTTCTTTGGCGGTTTTTCCTCTCTGCTAAGCCGATGCACACATTCTCCAAGAGCTGGGCCACCATTCGCGGTATTACAACAGTTAAACAGCAGCAAATAACAAATTAAAACAGAACTTCCTAAAAAAAGTGAACTCTCAGACAAATGTCAACATGATTAGAACTATCTACAATGACAGAAACCATGTTTAAGAAAACTTTATATGATGTTAATTTTGTAGTTTGACCCATCTGTTAATATGGAGGAGGTGAGGGGCTTATTACCAATACTGCAGCCAGTTAGTAGAGCAAGTCTCAAATGTTTTGGTTTGACGTTTCAGGTGCAGTTTTGTCATTCATTCTTTTATACAATCTCTGGTTAACACCCAAGGTCACATTCACACCAGAGCTGTTTGGTCCATTTTGAACAAACCCTGGTCCGTTTCCCTGGCTAGTCCAGTTTGTTTGGAGTGGTTTGAAAGCTCATATGGTGCAGACCAAAGAAGCGAACTCTTAAAATATTGGGTCACGGTTTGCTTCCGAATGAACCCTGGTGGAGTTTGTTTGTGGTGATAAAAAAGCGGTTCACCTTTTGAAACCAAAGGCAGGAAGTGGCATAAAGCAGTGGTTCTCAATTGGTGGGTTGGGACCCAGAAGTGGCTCCCGGAGCTCTTTCTCGTGGGTTGCAAATGTGTGCCAGGGGGAAAAAAAGTGACAAAATCTCCATCTACAGAAGCCTTATGTGGACATTCAGTAATATCATGCATGTATCTTTTAGGTTCTCCTATGATTATGAGTAAAAGTCAGTATTTTTTCTCAAGATTTCTACCTTTTTATCCCCCTTTTGTTGGGAAATAAAGCTTTGTTTGTTTGTTTTGTTCGGTCTCTTTGTTCAATAAGTTTTTCTCTTTAGGGTCCAAATATCAACATTTTTGGAGTGTTCTTTTGCCTTCATGGTGTAATGGTAGCCAAGAATACTGATTAACTAACATTCATGAAATAAATTAAGATTTTGTTTTTTTTTTAAATTGGGTTGTGGCTTCTTTGAAGGAGGAGGTGGTGGGCGCTGATGCCTGACTGGATGTATTTGTTATTTAAAACATTCCAATCCATGTCAGTACCTCTCTCAGCGTCTATGTAACCATGGTAACATATAGAGTCCCTCACCCTCATTTTGGCTCTTCTTTTTTGGTCCTGATTTATTCATCTTGTGTAAAGAACAACATGCTGAACAGCTTTTTGCCTCACTTGCTGCTCATACTGGGCACCTTTTGTGAAAAACAGATATATGGACACCAAAGCTAAAGCAGAAATCCCAAGACAGCATAGATTTGATGCTGCTCCATGTGGTAAAAATGCCCAAGAATGCTTTGTGAGTGGCTCACAGCATTATTGAGGAAGGCCACTATCAACAGCTTTTCTCCCTCATATGTCAAATTCATCCATGAAACCAAAACATTGGTTTAATGTTTAGTAAATACACAGTATGGAATTGCACATAGTCCTGTTGTCAAAACAGGACGTAAGCTGCAGCGATGGGCAAAGCTGAGCAGAGCTGAGCACTGTATTTCTACTCCTCATCTCTTGTTGCTGTAATGACTGAGGGTCCCCTTTTGCTGTGCTGTATCTATGCAGTTTTTTGTGCACATTAATTTTGGTTGTGGCACCAAAGCTACTGTCTGAAAGCAACAAAGGTTGAGCTATAGTGGGTTTTTTTGTAGGTTTTATTACCCTGTTATCTGTACCTAAGCCATATGCTGTGATATTCTTATATTTTCTGTTCAAAGAAATGGGAGTTAATCTTTGCACTGTTTATTAGGGACTTGTATGTATAAATATATATACAGCCATGTGCATATGTTTCAGGCATGTAGGACAATAGGGACTCACTACAGAGCCCGATGTACCCGGGGTGGAGAGGGGGGAAAGGGTGGCCAGAGTTTAAACATGTTGACACATATGTCTGTCACTGGGCAGCCAAGGCCAAGCTTAATAACATTTCTTTTGTCTGGGCCTTTTCACCCCTGGTGATACTCCCAGAGACCGCCGGGGGTTTTTGGGCCCTGAGAATATCCAAAGCATGACAGGGGCTTGTGGTAACCCTACTACCCACCCGGACAACACCATATGCTGTGCTTTCTCTTCAGCCCCCCTTTACTGTACCCTAAAGCTGTGGACATTGTTATTTTTTTCTACAGATTATTATCTCATGCCCCTGGTAATATGCAAAACATCCAGAGCATGGCTTGGGTTGTGTCAATCCTCCTTTCTGCCTTCAGGCAGGCATTACAGGCCCTTTTCAGACCCAAAAGTTCTCCACAGTACTGTATATAATATGATGGTCAGTCCAAAGCATTATGGTGATCAGCAAAGACTTGCTGGTCAGGTTTTCAATTTTGATTAAATGATCAACTAGAACTAGAACTGCATGGGATGAACCTAAAGCCTGATGACTTTTGATCTCCAATGTCTAATCATCCTTGAATCAGAGTGGACCATTGAAGAAAATCCCTCAAAGCATTTTTTATATAAAACATTCACAAGAATGGCTTGGACAGACGGATGACCTCAAACATAATGCTTCTGGCCCTGGCTATTTCTGGTATTGAGGTATGAAACAGATGTAATATCATCTTTGTTTGTTCAAAAATCAGGAGTTAAAAAAAAAAACTGTAGAGGTTGTGGTTTTCACTAGGGTTGTTGCGATTCCAATACCAGTATGAGAAATATGCCTGATTCTGTTAGGTGTGTTGAATCCAGAAGGCAGACCAGGGTAATGAAGGGCTCCAGGGAAAGAGTGGGTTTGGGGCTGACGTGAGGCGAGGAGTGAGACACTGGAAAACAAGAGGAGAGGCACTGTTGAAAATCTCAAAACAAGTTCCCTAGAAGAATTTCTTAAAATGTTCACGTAGAGTAACCAGAGAGTGAGCCGAGGTACCACGGTGGGAGGTAGACGAGACTGCAGCCTTCTTGAGGGAGAGCTTGATTGCAGAGTGGTCTCAGGTGTGATCAGTTAGCCTCAGCGCCATGGACAGAGGGAGCAGCCTCAAGAGAAGCAGGGTGAAAAACCCAGGATAACGGAACCGGAAATCACTAAAATAAGACAAGTGTACACGAAATCACCACACGATACTGCTTAAAATGCAGGTATTGGTATGGGTGAGTACACAAGTTTATGCACCGATCCGATACTGTTTGGTTTAGCTTTATATTTTGCTTTGTTTAGCCATGCTAAATGTTAGCGCTATAAACCAGAAATCAATTCTTCTTTGCATGCAAGGGCTACTGTTTTTAGAGCAGTGAAGAAGAAGCAAAGGACTTACTGCAGCAGCAAAGAATAGTGGCTGTGTGACAGTTTTTCTCTGAATGTGATCGCTAAAATGCCTTCCAGACCCGTGCTGTCGTACACAACAAGAAGTGACACAGTTTATCAAAAGTTAAATAACTTTTGAACCATAAATCGTTGCCTCTTACTTGTTTTTCCTCTTGAAGTGCCTCCCCATTGACGCTTTTGATGCCTTTGAATCTTTGCGCAGACCTGGTGGCATGGGCAGGCATTGGGGGGCCATGCCCACGGAGTCAGCCGTGCCCGCCCTGGGACTTGAAGCTGTTGGGTTTTGTTTTTTTTATCGTCAGAGTAGCCATCTTCTATTATTCCTATCTCGATCCTACAATTCAACCAATCCAACCAATTAACGAAGTCAACGTGCTAGCCAATTACAAATAGAGGGGGGCGGGTCACTGAGTCATACTGAGTCATACCTTCATGGCGTTCACCGTTGCTAGTGCACAGTGAAGCTGGCCTGTTGCTGTTCCTCGCAGCTGTAATGTTACTGTGTACCTGGGTGGTGTTGTTGTTGTTGACGTCGTCACTCACGTTTCTTCCATACAGATGAGTTACGCTGCTTGGCGCTGCTTCTTGTGCTCCCTAGCTGCTGTAGCTACCTCTCCTAGCATGAATGTTTACTCCAGTGTTCAGTTTGACATCAGTGCTTATGTTTCTAATAGAAGTGAAGCTGTATGGTGCTGCTCTCTGCACACTGCAGCCCCCGTTGCTGTTCTTCTTGACATAAATGCTTGACTTTTGAGTTGAATAAATCGATACATAGCACTACACTACGTTTTTTTTTTTTTTTTTTACATTTTGGGATAAACTGCCCCTTTTTAGTGAGAGAAAAATGATTTCTCAGCACTGTAGAAGTGGCCACAATGCCACTGTTTAGCCTGAAGCAAATCAAATTTCGTGTAGCTTTTTGGGGACTTTAATGATAAAATCAACACCAGTAAACCTGATATTCAATGTCTTTTTTATCAGTTTCAATCGAATTCCGAGTATTTATTACCGCTAGCTGGAAAGTTAACACGAATGTGTTCTGTTCTGAGTTAAATATAGGTCTAGAAAATTCATGCTGGTATTGGATCAGTACTCGGTATTGAACGAATTGTATGGAAAAGGAAAAAATTGTATCGGAACATCCCTACTTTTCACTGATCTATGAAAGTAGTTATTAGTTGATTAAAATGTGCATAAGACTCTCAACACCATGTATGGCTAAAATAGCATTTTTAAGCAGGTCTATTGACTGTCTACAGCTATTAGGAGAATCACGCTCAGCTATAGACAATCATAGCAGTTATATGGGGCCATTCACTTTGTTTCTACAATAATTTGTGATACCAAGTTTTGAAATGATATAGTCTTCATTATTTTAATTGTATCGAAAAGAAACAAGATTAAAAACTATTAGATCTTTTGTCGTATTTTATATTTTTTAACCAAAGGATGCTGAGAATGAAAGAGAGAGAGAGAGCAATGTTGCAGAAAAGCAATATTCGTGCAGCGTAGACATTGCGCAGGAGCTTGTTTGCAATTTTTTGTCATTTAGAACAAAAAAGAGCACAGGACTAGCCTACTATTTTTAGGTTTTAATTGTCGATGTCGTTAGGCTCTTTTTAGGAGGGCTAAGGCCACCCTTAAATGTTCCTCGGCCCTCCAAACAATAATCATAAGTAAGTTTATTCACTGCTGTCTTGGGTTTAAATTGGAGCTTCTTATTACCTCGTTTTAACAATTTTCTTCAGTGACTTCCCACACTTGTATTTTATGGCAGGCAGAAATAAACTAGGTTTATTTGGAAGCAGGGATAGCCTGAAAGAAAGAGGAGCTATGGAATTATTTATCTTTTGACATTATATACCACACTTATGTTTTATTAAACATGGTTATAGATATGTTTTCAACATCTTTTCCATGAACTTACCCAAACAAACTTTAAATACCAACTCATAAACTTGCTTAGAAAAAAAGAAGACCTCCTGAAGGCTCAGAAAAAGAAAGCCATCTTCCAAAGAAAGCAGGGAAAGAAAAGAGTGTGAGCCAGAGAAAAGGTCCTAATAAATGCTGTACAACTAAAAAAGAATTAGTTTATGAAGCTTTTTAAGGTGTGAATAAAAAGTTTCAGCCCACATATGCGCACAATACCTGCCCCCTTTGGGGCTAAGTCCCCCTGTGTTTCAGTTCTAGTGACGTCCCTGGGTAAAATCATATCAAAGTTTAAAATTCTGTTAACACAAGAACTTTATAACTGTACAAGAATTGCCAAAATATAATTTAACATTTAAATTTGGAGTTCTCAAGAATCAGTTATCTTATTAAGACTAAAAAGTCCCCCCAGCAAAGCAAGCCCTGCCTCTGCCCCACCTCTGAACCCAGACTCACATGAGAGAAGGTTAAAAATGGCTCCTCACATAATAGATATGTTGCAGAAAGACGGAGGATATCCTCTCAGGATATAAACAAAAAGCCCATCACCACGCTGTGATGCACCTGCTGTTTTTACAGGTTGCACATTCAAGTGTGGAACAATATTGCTATTGTTTGTGGCATTCCCATGGCTGTCTCCCTCCCGAGTGCTGCTGTTTATGGATTATTGTGGCGAGGACTGCTGAGGTCATTTCCCATAGCTTTAACAATAGACGAATGTGAATGGACAGAGGAAGAGAGGAAGGTGGGAGTGATGGGGGGGTCAACGAGATAGCTGTGCTGTGTCCGTGTTTATGTTTGAGTCAGATAAGTAGTCTCTCTGTCTGTTCTGCCCTCACTTAAAGCCTATAATAAGCTCAGCAGCAGAGGTCAGTACATGACTGAGCGCGATACATTTGTGTTTGTTTGTGTGTGTGATTTTGTTTGGACACAAGTGAAAGGTATTTTACCCCTTAAAATAAATGGGACTCATGATATTACAATCAAAGTTGTTACTGTGACTTTGATGCATTTAAGTGTTTTTTAATGAATGGATGAATAAATGAAACCTTTATTGCCCCTTGGGGGATTTGTCTTGCAGTGAGAGCTTAAAACATAAACAACAAAAGACATAATCTACACAGGACAGCGCACATGAGAGCTAACATGAAACAGAATCAATAAAATGCATTGTTAAAGTGCATGCACGTGCAGAGCGGGGAGCTAAGAGTGCTTGAGCACCTGCCCCTTTGCCCCTGACATCCAAAAGTGCCCCTTAGTCAGGCTTTTTTTTTATCTAATGTCATTTCATTTTGAAAGGGGGCAGGCATAAAGGCCTGTTTTTTGCCCCATCAGGAAAACAAAATAACAATGAAAGTAATTATGCTATAAATAAAAGGAGGTGGCGGCTGGTAGCTGACATCACATGATAACCTTTTACCTAAGGTCATGTGTGGCGTGCAGGATGGAGCTGTGACACTGAGAAGGATGGTGAGAGATTTCTTTACATGAAAGGGAATTTGTTGTTGCTGGGTAAGTGTTGTCCCTGCTGCCTCTCTTCACTCCAGAGAAAATGATTTTGTCTCTTCCCAAATGGGCTGCAGAAAAGCAGACAGGTTTACTCAGTTGATGCCCCAAAGTCAAAATGAGGTCGGAGTGCAGGCGTCAGACCAATTTGACATGTAGATTGTTTTAAATGGCTAAAGGTGCACTAAAAGCATTATGTAGCTATTAAACTGCCTTGACTCTTGAACTCTGACCTTTGGAGCATCAAATGAAGACCCTTGTACCACAGCAGCTTTGCTGCTTGTCTCTAGTTTAGAGACAAGGGAAAGAAAGTTAGGAAGGAAAAGTCAAAATGCAAGGACAGTGGAGGAGGAGAAGGAGAGATCAGAGCTGAAATGCTTCACTTTGCACCATAGTTGTCTCATCAGTGATCATCAAACTCAGCTGCTGTAAAAAATAAGAACACACTGGTTCACAGCAAAACCTGTGTAGTCAAATAAACACTTCAGAGTCAACGTTGACACTTTTATTAGTCAATATAAGTCACACCACACCACACAATGCTGATTTGAACTTTATTTGGAGAGTTATTACCTGAACACTAATTGCCATTTGGGAGTAAAATTGGACTATTCTTAAAACTAACCAGTGTTTCTCACTGAGCTCAACTGTCAGTGTTACTTCAACTGTGTCAAAGTGTTAAATTTAATACGTTACCCACGTTTGGCTGTATAATGCTCACAGGTTCTGAGTTAAATTAACACGTTCCAAAGTGTCAATATTTTATTAACATTAATAATATTTGAATATTTAATATTAACATTAAGTACTTTTATTTCCTTTCTTTTTGGGTGTTAATTTCAAATGTCTACATCAGGGGTGTCCAAACTTTCAAATACTTCACCTTTAAGAAAGGGGTGTCCAATTTATAACTTGGGGGCCAAATGCAGCCCATGGGCTGTAACTGATTGGCCCTCTGCAAAATTTAAAAATCAAATGAAATCCTGCCCATGTCAGAGTATGAAGCTTGAGCTTGACTGATTTATAATTCTGTAAAGCAGGTAGAATTTATTAATGTGCGCTTCTTGACTAAACTGAGGCAACAATATGAAAAGTAAACATTTTGGCAAACAAAATAATGTTAATATTCTAAAGGTGATGAATATGAAAGTGGCCTTACAACCATTATTTATTTCTGTATGTGACCCTCAGTTGAAAGAGTTTAGACACCATTGTCTTTGTAATATTTAAGTTAGTTAAACCAGTCAAATGTAGGTTAAGACTTGATAGTTTTGTATGCTTAAATGGCTTTTTAATGGCTGACAAGGCAAACAATCATTGTACAGCTTACTGCTGTGGTACATCAGGGCATTAGAAATTAAGATATCATTATTTTGGTTTCCAATATGTCTCTCATTCACATTGTTGTCTCAGTTTGGTCAAAAAGGGCACATTAATAAATACTACCTGTCAAAATGTTTGTTTACAGAATTAGCATAGTAGCACTGCCTAGCGCTGAAACTAAGAAGTATAATTCATTCAAGCACAAATGTTTCCTTTAATTTTTAAATTTTGCTGTTGACCAATCAGTTAGGCCATAGTTTGGTCTACATCGCAGTGAGTATCCTCATGGTGCAAAAGTGTCTCACATCACAACCGACAAACATCCATCAGAAACATGAGCAAAGGAATCCGAGCAGTGATCACTGTACACCAGGCAACATCTAAACAGATGTAAACACATCTTAAACAAGTATTAACACCCTGCCCAAGGGCATGATGGGAAAACTCCACCCAGATATCTCCCAGATTTGAAATCGCAGTGGGCAGAGCTTAGATCAGCTCAGAGTTGGACTAACACTGATGGATCACCACTGTCAAATAACTCCAAAATTGAGTTAAAATTTCAAAACCAAATCTGAAATGTTTAAAACTGAAATATCAAAACTTTTGTTTGCTGTGTTGCTGAGTGCGACCCTCATTTCATCTTTTCCTTGTTTTCCTTCTTTTATGGTTTTTGTCACTACTGTAACTCATGCCATGACAGCTTAGTGTGGAGGGACAAGCCGAGGATATCATTAGACGTCCATGTTTGTTTTTCTGTTAAAGTCATATGATCACGCGTGGTCGTTGGCAGTTTGGCAGGTACGTGGTGTTAGTGGACTAACAGTGTGGTTGAGTTGCGTGGTGGGAGAATTTTTAGGAAAATTTGTTTGAATTTGTCCTTTTGTCTGTGGTCTACCACATTTTTAAAGTCTTTACAGGTTTAAAAATTGTCTTGTATCTGCACAGCAGCCATCCAAGGGTCAGGATAAACACGGTTCTTTTCTGTTGAATTTAGAGTATAAAAATCAAGGTGTAAAAATTACACCTTTTTGATTTGTGGGTTGGTAATGTTACTCTTTTTCATAGATTTCAGGATAGAACTGCAAAAAAACTCTTTTTTTAAAGCTTATGTGGAGTTTTAGCTGTTATGAAACAGACTGACATTATTATTGATGCTTTTATAAGAGCCACAAAAGAAAGTAAAGCTGTCGGTGACAAGATTGATTATTTCTTCAATGCCTGAGACTGCTGCTGCTGCTGCGGGTAGGCGTCAGACAAAGTGATATCTAGCTTGTTTTTAGGAGGAAGATTCTTGATGAAGGACACATTTGACTATATAAAAAAGGAAGGAAGAGATTTTGCACAGGGCAAGATCAACAAAAATAAAAGACATACAACTTTGGAAAGCTACCTATAGTTCCTCACATGACCATGATTTTGTGGATAGAAGTATTTTGCCTCTCAGATGTAAAAGTGTCAGGATCAGTGTGTGTAAATGTGGCAGAGATGTTTGTTTGCTCCTTTCTGTCAGTTCAGTATTGCTGCATGCTAAACTCAGATTTCATTCTGCTTCGATCACTGCTGGCTCCGAGAGAATTAAAAGCTTAAACTCCATGATTTCAAATATCTGATTGTTGGGAGTTTTACACCTCAGAGACTTCCCAGTTTCCTTTGAAAGTGTTTCTGACTCGATTGTTGAGCTGGCAGCAGATGGTTTTTGATGCAATCTGGGTCTGATGTGTTTTGAACTAACTGTTTGAGCATTATCGGAGCAAAATCTGATTGGGCTTGGGAGCTACATGGGGCAAAAGTTTAAACTTTTTATGATATATACTCTCAATCCATAATCCCTCTACTGAAGCTCTGCTCGGCTAACATGCTCTGGCTTGGATGTGGATTTTGTCAAAGTTGAATAGAGCTTTGTAGCCCAGCTGTGTCTGTGCTAAATTTACTGTGCTGTTAAAAAATATTTGCCCTCTTCCTGAGATTTTATTTCGGCACATTTGTCATAGTAGAATCTTTTAGATCATCAAATAAATTTAAATATTAGACAAAAATACCCTAAATGATTTCATTTATTTAGGGAAAAAGCCAAATCTGCTTTCTACCAGAGTTTCCGGTAGAAAGCAGAATTCATGGCTCCATCATTTATGGCAAGCTGTCCAGGTCCTGAAGCAGCAAAGCAGTCCCAGACCACCACACTACCACCACTATGTGTAACTGTTGTTATGATGTTCTTTTATAAAAGGCTGTGTTAGTTGTAACGGGACACACACCTTCCAAAATGTTCTTCTTTTGTCTCATCAGTCCACAGAGTATTTTCCTAAAAGTCTGGGGATCAGCAAGGTGTTTTTTGGTATCGCCTTGGATGCCATTTTTTCCCAGTCTTTTTCTTAATGTTGAATCATAAACACCTGATCTGAGACAAGTGAGGGCTACAGCTCTTTAGATGTCCTGGGTTCTTTTGTGACCTCCTGGATGAGCTGTTGATGCTCTCTTGGATTAATCTTGGTTGGCCTTCCCCTCCTGGGAAGTTCCCCACTGTTCCAAGTTTTCTCCGTTTATGGATAATGGCTCTCAATGTGGCTTGCTTGAGACCAAAAGCCTTAGAAATTGCTTTGCAATGCTTTCCAGTCTGTTAGATGTCAATAATTTGTCTCTTATCCGTTCTTTAATGCCTTTAGATTGCAGCTTGATGCAATGCTTGAGATCTTTAATCGCTGTTAATTCATGATTGAAATAGGGGAAGGTTTGGATGATTTGACCCAAATAAAGAGTGATTTTGGTCAGAATTTTAAATGTTCATTCTTAGAAGATAAATAGTAGTCTTTATTTTAGGTTTGTGCAGTATGTAAATTCTGTTGTCATGAGGTTCTCAGGTAAAACATTAAGTAGAGATGGCAAGTAGAGAAGCACTGCTCAGCTCTTCCTATCTCCAGTGCTTACTTCTTGTTTTGAATTGTGGAGTTTGTTCAATTAAAGAAACTTTTCTCTATGAGATGATTTCACTAAACAGTAAACTGCTGTTTTGGTTTCATGGATGAATTTCACACAATGAGGGAGAAAAGCTGTTAAAAGTAGCCTTCTTGATTAATGCTGTGAGTAGTCCTAGATTTCTTAAAGAGTATCTTGCAGCATTGACCATGAAGGTTATTTTTATAAAAACAGTAACAGCAGATTTTGGTAGCAGATCAAGCTTCTTTATTCATAGCTTTCACGTGACATCACACACTTGTGGAACGCTGCCTCTTGTGGGTAAACTATGGAGAAGTTGATGGGCTGATGGTCTGGTTGCCACCTACATTTTAGCCAGGTTTATTTTTTTAAATGAAAGAAAGTTGATGCTGTTACAGAAAACCAGCAGAGGAGTTAATTGCAAATAGATTACAGACGCACCACTCTCCCTGTAGGTTGGGACTTCTCCTTATCCTGACATCAAATATTTGTGCTAACTTTATCAAAATATGACTAGCTTTTAGCTTTGACCACAATTCTAAAAAAGTTGGGGAGCTTTGTAAAATTTAAATAGAATGTAATGAGGCTACGATTCTAGCTGCTCAACAGTCCTGGGTCTTCTTTGCTTTTTTGTTTTATGATGCTCCAAATGTTTTCTGTTGGTCTGGACTGCAGGCGGGAAAGTTCAGGACCTAGACTCTTCTTCTGTGAAGCTAAGCTGTTATGATGGATGTTGTATGTGGTTTAGTATTGTCTTGCTGAAATATATAAGGCCTTCCCTGAAAGAGATGTCTGGATGGGAGCATAGGTTGCTTTAAAACCCCCTAATTTTCAGCATTGATACTGCCTTTACAGGTGTGTAAACTGCCCACACCATAGGCACTAATGCAACCCCATACCATCAGAGATGCAGGCTTTAGAACTGTGCTGAGAACAAGCTGGATGGTCCTGCTCCTCTTTAGTCCACAGGACACAGCTTCCATGGTTTCAAAAGAAAATTTGAAATTTTGATTAATCTGACCACAGAACAGTTTTCCATTTTACCTCTGTCCATTTTAAATGAGTTTTTGCCCAGAGAAGATGGTGATGTGTCTGGATCCTGGCTTCTTTGCATAAAACTGCTCTAACTTGCATTTGTGGATGGCACAGCCAACTGTGCTGACAGTGATTTCAGGAAGTGTCCCTGAGCCCATGCAGTGATTTCCAGAACAGTATGCTGGTTTTATTGCAGTACTGCCTTGTTCCACAATTTTTGGAAGTTTTTCACAAATTTGTGAACCTCTGTTCATCTTCACTTCTGGGTGACTACCTCTTTAAAATGCTCCTTTTATATCCAGTCATGTTACTGACCTGTTGCCAACTAATCTAATTAGCTGCAAAATGCCCCTCCAGCTGTACAATTTTCTTTCCCAGCCTGCAGTATGGGTCTAAAGCAGGGTTCCCAGTTAGTTTTTCCTGGGGCCAAAATTTTTCAAGGACAGAAAGCCGAGGGCCAGACATGTTTTCTTGGATTTTCACACACATATGTACATATATATATTTACACCCACACACAGAGTATGGCTTAATTAGCTACACTTTAGACAGAGGATTTATTTGCAAGTAATCTAAACAGGTCAGTCATGCTGTCCTTGTATCAGGTGGCATTTTTTCGCATTTTTAACGTTTTTAAGACCCACTGATGCCAAATTTACAATACTGGAATATTCATTACAAACATTCATTCAGCATGACTGTTTATGGCTTTAAAATGGCAACCTGTTGTCCACAATATCTGATCAGACCCTGAGATTATTTCACCCACCCTAGGATCAGTGCAGAGTCCAGAAAGAGAATCCTCACCTCACCTACTGAGTAAAAACTGGACTTATAAGTACATGTCTGAGCCACAACAGTCGTTCTTATTAGGGATGGGCATTTGGAAGAAACCTGTCAACTTGAACATCTATAATGTTAACGATCAATTAATTGATTAATCCTTATGTATGTATAAAATACATAATAACATAACATACATACATGGGCATATATATATATATATATATATATATACAGTGCACACAGTGCTTAACAAATTTATTAGACCACCTGGCTCAGAGACCATCCAGCATCATGAAGTGCTTTAATGCGGACTCTTTCATTTTCAGTGAGCCCTCCACATTTTACCATTTTGAACAGGAATGAGGAATTTCAAACTGAATTCACCTTTTTATACCCAAATTTGAACTGACTCACTGGGCTTCTCTGAGAAGTCAGAAATTAATCAAACATAACATTCAACCACTAAAACTATTTGTTCTGTTCAGGAATGCAAGTAAATAACTATAATTTGACATATTAATCAAGAAATAATAATGTGTTTTACTATTTTTCAGTTTTTTTTGTAAATCAGTAAATTTAAAAAAATTCATGGATAACAATAATAATTATATTTTAGCATTAAAAATATCATTTGGGTTAAAGAGCTTCTACATATTGGTGTATTAACCATTGCAGAAACATAAAAAATGATTTTGGTTTTACCAATTTAAAAAAAAAAAAACAACAAACAAACAAAAACAAAACCCACTCACAATGTCATGATGGGAGATATTGTTGTGCAGTGCAAGACGTGTTTGGTCTTTTTATTAAATGCCAACATCAGATCGACTAAATCCCCCATGATCGACCAAATTCTTAACGACTTAATCGACAATCGATTAATTGTTCCCATCCCTAGTTCTTATGCATGTCTGTTCTCTCTGATTCCTCCTGACATCCCTGCGTGTGTCATGAAGTGGTGCATCTCTGTGCATACTTATGTCTGTGAGCGCTGCACCAAAAATGCTGATCTCTTATGTCATAGGACAGCCTGTGTCCAGGTTAGGAATACATTTTCAGTTATAAACAATTTGTTTTATTATTCTGAGAGTAATTTTTACCATTTTTTGTTGGAGTCAAATATGCGTAGGATTTATAAGCAATGTCCCGTTTAAACATTAATGATCAAGACCATAATTGCATGTCTTGTTGACATAAAATTAAATTGTAAGTAAATAAATGTAGTTGATATTAGTTTGGCTTAACAGATTCTTTATAATGAGGGATTAAATCAGGCTGACATTGAACTGAATCACCAAAGCAAGATAAGATGTCTGCGTTTGGAGCCGACGGACAATTACGCAGGGAAAGTGTTTGCTATCCTGATAGCAGCTGTTTTAATCCCCCACAGGGATAGAAGTTTGGTTTTACAAGGCAAAAACCTCTGACATTTGTTAAGATCTGAGATGCAGAAAACTAGTCAGAGGTGTGGGAAGGGTTGGACTCAATGAGAATCTGTGCAACTGTGTACGGTGGTTAAATTCTTCATCTTCAACAAAATAATCAATATTAAATTAGACAATAAATACTTCCCCTTCAGTCTTAAAAGTCATGCAGTCTGTATCAGTCTCTTTTTGGGCAGCATGTTTGCAGAGTTGAGGTTTTGAAGCAGTCTGCCGTGCATCTTTTTACGATGTTCCTCCCTGCTCTAAAAAGAGTTCAGTGTACCATATCTAACTCATTTATTGCATAGTATCAACCTTTCCTTGCTATAATTATAGAAAGATCATGATAAATGTGTGAAAATTTGTATTTTAAACACCCAAGAGGGTAAAAATTAATATATATCTTAGAATTTCCATCTTTTTTTCCCAAATGTCTCGTGGGCCAGATGACACCTGCTGGTGGGCGGAAGTGGTCTGCAGGCCGCCATTTGGGGATCGCTGGTCTAAAGTAACAAAAACTTAGTTGAACTTAAAATCTCAGTTTTTCTGCAGTTGTCAAATGCTGTTAACAGGCTTCTTTTAAAATGATGGAGATGAAAATGGCAGTCCAGTAGCACCACATACTGTTCAACAGTAGCTTGTCATGTGACTGAAAGCTCTGAATGTAGCAGTCTTTCATGGATGGAGCGTTTTTACAAAATAAAGCTTGTCTTGTTTGTCTTGGCAAAACAAGCATGTAGAAACACAAATGCAAATTCTGAATCCACAGTATTTTAGAGGAAGCAATTTGTCCAAAACAAACCAAAAATTATCCAATGCAGATGTACTGTAATATTCTTAATGGTGTAATCTACTGTCATTGCTTGCCTACTTACCTACCAGTGACCCACAGCTCTTTACGGCACAGTAAACTACTCCCAAACAAACCTATTAGACTTATTGAATCAAACTAAAAGACATTATTCGTGTTGTGTTTGATATCATGTGATGATGGTCATGTTTTTGGTGATTGGTGTCAGCAGGGCAGAGAAGGTCTTATCTTAAAGCTCTAGCTGTATTGTAAGGCGTTTATGTTTGTTTGCATGCAAACAAATGTACAGTAAACCAAATGCATTTTTGCATATTAAATCATTTTTGTCAGCAGATCCACATAAAAGAGCAGGACACAAAGAAAATCTGTTGAAGTTGGGAATTAGTGCATGCTCTAGTAATTATCTAATGGAGGCTTTGTTTATCATTAGCAAGATGGCAATCTACTTTACATGGAGACTAATGGGATGTGCCACTTTATCATGCATATGCGCATATATTAATTTAGCATTAACCTAAAATTACTGGGTCAAATGCTGCTTTTATGGTTAACTCATCAGAATATGGTATAGTTTACATTTTGGAGGCACAGTATGAGAAATCAGAGAGAAATTCAAGCTCTGGAGAGGAAACAGTGCCAGTATGACTATAGAGCATTCATTGATGAACAGATGTTTACATGTGTAGCTAGATCCATAAATGTGTGAAGAGATCTGCAAATATTCCTTGTTATGAACTGCTATGATGAAAAATAACATACTCTTGTTTATATATTACTCAGTTAAATAAATTCAGACAGAGACTTTGAAACATCATATGTACATTTTCCGGAAAATATGCTAAAAAATATGTTAGATAGAATCATATGGGAATGTATGTTTGACAGGAAATGCTTTTAATTTGAAGTCCCTGTGGCTGTGTTGTTGAGGCTAGACAGACGTTACAAAGTGTAGAAGACAGTGAATAAAGTCCATGCCATTTTGCCCTTTTTATGTGTTAACTTTAACATGTGAACAGTAAACGTTCACCCTTAAAGAAACATGCTTTGGTCATCATTCGAAGCTCTCATAACACAACAATAAAAGATCCAGAATAACACATCTGACTGTCTTTCACAGAGGGAAGTCATGACAGCCAATCTGTCTCAGCTTCAGTTGTAACTGATGACTTCTTTGTATTTTGAGCTAGAGCCAAACATTTACTGTTCAGTCATGGATTATCATGTGTGCATTAAGAAACTGTTTAACAAATTCAAAGATCAGTGGTCACCTAGTGCACATGTGTGGATCTTTGTTTGCATCCACGCCTGATTTAACTCTGAACTGTTTTTATCTGGAATACTTACTTTTTTTATTACAGGGCGATGTGATGTCATCTCTGATGTTAGTTCTGTCTAAACAACAACTTTAGTAGGCTTTTAGTAGGCCTGTAGTCAACCAAAGGAAAACTTGGTGGTCCGATCAATCGATTGGTTGGGAGGGAAATCCTTCCCTTTATCTCAAAATCAGTTCCTCATTTCAGCTTCCTGGTTGTCTGAATGATTCTGTTGTACTAAAATAGCAGCTGACTCCTGTGCACCTAGCTATAATCATTTGATTTCTGTGATCATGGCACGATGACTAGTTAGCATCAAATAGCCTACAAAATACCATCAGATAATTGCTTGTATTAATTCATAATGACATCTATTAACAGGATAATTTGTTCATGACTGTGCTGTTTAATTAACAAGCAATTATCAGACAGCATGCAGTGTTTATTTACTGAGGTGAGGGGGAAAAAGTCAGATGGTTAAGACTTAATGACCAGGAAACATCCCTTTTTCTCTCCTCTGCTCTGTCCATCTGTAACGGACACTAATGCTGACGTGAACAGTTCTTTTTAATAAGATGATAAAGAGACTCAACGCTTTAATTTGCTGACCGGTGAATTAAACAGGCCGCAGGAGTTGGTACTTTGACAGAGGACAGCAGAGACACTCGGCAGTGCCACTTTAATACAGACATCATGCATCTTCATGGCAAGTTAGAAATACTGTATGATGTTTCTAAGTTATTTACAGTGTAACCACAGAGAAACAATCAGATTATAACATGTTCTCTACCTGGATGTGTCAGCCCTACACTTTAGAACAATCCAGGCTAAAGTATTTCTTACATTTGCTATCAAGTGCTTAACTGTTTTAAGGGTTTATTTCAGTTTGAACATCACTAGCATCTTGCAGCTTTTTTTCTCAATCCTGTGTGCCTTCTGTGTGTGCACACAGCCCTGTAGTCTCATTCTATTGTACAGGTACAAATACTGTATATCACTTGTTGTGAATATTTGCTGTAAAAATCTAAAAATGTCATCTTGATGTAAATGTAAATGGCTTTCTGACTCCAAGCTGAGGAAGACCACGAGTCAAAACGCGACTGTTGTGCTTTGCCTAAATAAAACTACCTAAAAGGACATTTTTGAGTGCTGACGCCTCCTTTTCTAGTAAATCTCTGTAACACCTTGAGGAGTTTATTGCTTGGAGGGTGCTCTGTTTTTTGCTTTCTCTTCTGACACCTACCCACAGCCCAGGCTTCAGGCTTTAATTCTAAATCTATAAAAATGGTCCGTCTTGTTGTGATAGTCTCATTTTCTTTTGAGGGTTATTTGAGGACATCTCTACTATTTAGTCTGCTTCAATTGCAGTTCAAAACTCCACACAGAGGATTTAAAATAATCTAGAGGGTCTTTGATAGTAACAGTCATAGAGATTAAAGAAAGACACAAGTATGTCAGTGAAACAGTATTATTAGGGAGATTCTGTAGTGGGCCTAGAATTGACTCCTGGGGCACACCGTATTTAAAAATGTTTCAGGCTTCTTTCAAGTGTTCATGATCAAAATAATAGTTTTATAGCAAATTTCCACGTATAGCAAGTGTCTTCTTACATAAACTTGTGCCAAATCTTCTCTGCCAGTGCCAAACAGCTTATTTTGCTGTTGCTATTGACTCTGGCAGAATCAGCTGTTTAGCGTTGGCAAAGAAAGATTTGGCACATTTTTCATGGGCGCAACCCACATACTCAGCCCTGCTGCTCATCCCACAAATGCATGATCCTTACAAATATAGCATCATTTAAAAGGGTAATAAACAGGCTTTCCTATGGTATAAAATTTATTGCCAAGAAGCATTGTTACAACAAAGAAATAATGTACCAAACACAAATTTCCTTATTTTTTGTTTCATGTTTAGTTCAGACTATTTCGTCTGAAACCTTTCTAGAAAAAAATAAACATTGACATAGACTTTAACAAGAGATGCTTTGCATGTTAATAGTCTAACACTGTTTGACACGCAATCTGCTGAGGGTTTTGAGACCTTCCTGCATCTTGCTTTTTTCAAATTAGTTTTAAATGTATTAATAAACTTGCCACATAACCTTTTACCAACTTTGTTCAAAGACAAGACAGTAGCAGAGTAACAACAGCACAGAGAACGGAAATTGATGCACACAAAAGCGTTGCTCAGCTTTCTCCATTTAAGGCTGTAAACTCTGGAATTCATTACCAACTGAAATAAAACTAATCACAGATTGAAGATCCTTCACTACAAAGGTTAAGTGCTGGCTGAAAGAGGACCAGAGCTGTAATCATTTTTAGACTGTCATGTTTTAGACTTCCCATTTGAACTGATTTATAGAGTTTATGTATTGTATGTATTTTTTTAAGGGTGGATATGTGTTTTATTGTTTCTTTATTCTGTAAACTGCAGTGCCATTTCATGCTGTTAAATGCTGTACATTTTATGAACTGCATACTCAAAGGCCCAACTAGGGACAAGAGTTAGAAATGAGCAATCTCTATAAACTCTTCGTGCAGCACATCAGCATCATGCATTGCCCCTATCAAAGTAAATATATTCTATTTGCCATGAATAGTTTAAAATAGGGCTAGAGTTAATGCGGTGAAACCACAGACTTCATCTTTATCATCTCTTATTTTCTTCTCAATGTCGATGCCTAACAAAAAGTCAGAAACACTGCTGACTACATGCTCAGGGATTCAGGTTCATATGCAAGCAGTAACTAATGTAGCCCTAGGCTTCTAGCTTCAGTTAGAGCTTTATGGTGTACTAAGTCAGTCTGCTAAAATCACTTCTTTCTTACTCCACTAAAACAGTTAAAAAAACTTTTAGTCTTCAGCTTACTCAAATAACATAGCTGGGGGTAATTTTAAGGCTCTCTTTGTGTCCTCAAAAGGCTTTCTGAAACCTTCTGGACCTCTGCGGTCATACTGGCAAAGACTGAGGCCTGACTTCATATGTGATTTTGATAGAGATTCCCCTTAAAGATAATGATGTCTTATTTTAATAGGTTTAATAAACAGGTTAGAATATGAGAAAGGAACAACTAAATTAGCAGCTAAACAACTGTAGCTAAATACCTGAATACTGTAACTTTCAGAACCATTATAGTACTAGATAGACAGTAAAAACTTAAACACATGGTGCCACCATTGGTACAAAATTTAAACAGTCATCAGTGCACCTGGGTACAGTCTGGCTTTTTTGACGTTCAGTGGATTTACCTGGATGGATTTGGATTTACCTTTAGGTCTCTGTCATCAAATATTGTTTTGGGGCATTTTCTGAAACATTTTGAGTTAAAAAAGCAAGGCATGAAGGATTGCATACTTATCCTCCAGCTGGCTTCAAGTCCTGCTGCAGTTCCAAGAGGTAAAAAGAGCAAAAAATATTTTAAATTGCAGAGAAGCGTGATATTTAAATGCCAGAACAAAGGAGCACTGACCTCACTTCTGCCTGCAAAAAAATACCACAAAAACCCCTCGGTATTGCATTAAATTACATTATTTATTTGTGTCTAGTGCAGTCTGACAATAAATTTTAATAGAATGCATTACAATAATGGAGCCATTGTAGTTCTAATTAATCCAAGAGACAACAGTGCATTACATAGCAGTGTTTCTCATACATCCTCCCCTAATAATAGGCCCTCTGTCAGACCTTTACAAATGCCACTTGTTCTTTTTTATAACCCTGTAGGAAAATTGCATGTTGAATTACCTCTTTAGGGAGCTGATAATGCAGGTTCCCAATGTTTTTCCTCAGAATGGCAACACACTTGATGATTTTAGGAACAACCTTGCCCCCCCTAAAATCAGGTGTGAGTGTCAGTATGATTATTTTACTGCTCCCAGAGCCTCTGGAGTCATATTTATCAAACATGAGACTATTGGTTCCAGGTCGGGCTTAACCTTGCGCACCATGTAAGGTTAAGCCACTATCCATTGCATGGGATATAATTTGCATCCATCTGAGCAGCAGCTCATACTCCGCGTTTGGGAAGGGCAGAACTTTTCCAAAAATCTCAAGAGGTGATTGGACAAAGGTTTTGCTCATCACATTCATCTCCTCCTCTTCATTCTTCTCAAATGCAGTTTGTGCATGCATTCTCTCACTGGGAACAAATGCTTCAAATTAATGCTTTGCAACATGGATCCGCCTGATGACAGATATGGAATCTGGCCAATCCACCGGCTTTGCGGGGTTAGATAAGGCTGCCTCAGACAGAATATTCATGATAGCCAATGAGTGTGAGTGGACCAGAAAGTATCACCAACCACATGTTGTGTACTTTATAAGTTTTAGTTTAATATAGTAATCAAGGTAGAGTGAACAATGAAACTGATTATTCATACATACTGTAGGAATGAAAAGATAGTACCACCAGATTCAGGAAGTCCCTAATTTCCATCAGTCCTACATTAAACTGATACAAGACATAAAACGCCAACACAGCAAGGATAATTTATCTGACAAGACAGCACTGATAGTGAAATAAAAGTAAAGAAAAAAAAAGTAAAAAGTAAAGAAAACATTAGGCAGATGATGTCACCCAGCAGTGGAGAAGTCCTGGGCAAAAAGGGATTTTTGCAGAGAAAAAAAAGCTACCAAAAGACCATGTTTTGTGCTATTTATAATTATGCCAAGCATTCAGAGTGCAAAAATAAAAACATTTTCAATTCTTAAGCTACATTTGTGCCCCAAAGTGATGAAATACTCAGGCAAAATAATACTGGGGGGGGGGGGGGGGGTTGCCAAAATTAGATTCACTTGTACTCACTAAAATCATGATAAAACACTTATGAATATTTCCTGCAGAGGTCTCTTGATACGAACATGTTTGTGTGGGGCGGTTTTATTGAGATTTGAACAATGAAAACTTTTAAATTTGATGTTAATTTTTGACATCCATGCATCACCTTTTGTTTGTGTGGGTTCAGGGGGTCCTCAGCTCCTCTACGATACAAGTAAGGGGGTCTCACAGAAACAAAGGTTGGGAACCACTGGTTTAACACATTAAACTCTATTACATTCTACATTATGATATTATTACTACCGTTTCCTAAGCTAATGTCTGTCCATTCTCACTCGTTGTGATGGGAAATACATCCCATTTCAGAGACACAGATCATTTGGCTAACAGACCAGTAAAGATACTGTTACAGTACTCAACTCAACTGTAGCTAAATGCATGGACATGTTTTTCAAGGTTGGTGCTGTGCCATTAGTCCTTTAATCCTACACATATTCTTCAGGTGGTAATAAGATGACTTTGTAATTGTTGGATGTGGTTTTAAAGATGTAGATGTGAATCCATGATAACACCTAAAATTGACCTAATCAGTAGTTTTTAACTGAAATGACTGGAGTTGCATTCTGGCTTTTAAACACGCCTCCTTGGGTCCAAAAACAACTACCTTAATGTTTTGCTCTGTCTAACTGAGGAACATAGGTTGGCATCCCCTCGTTGATATGTTCAGTGCATTTACCCAGTGCTTGTATGGGGCCACTGTCACCTGGGGTGATTGAAATGTAGATCTGCGTCTCGTCTGCATCAAGGTTATAATAGTTTTGTATTTTTCATTAGTTTTTTTTTTCACTTCCTTTTTAATCTTAGTTCAGTTTTAATTAGTTTTTACTGCTGGTTTGTTAGTTTAGTTTAGTTTTTTATTTTGCAAAAATGCTTCATTTCAGTTTAATTTTTATTAGTTTTATTGTTAGCTGTAAATTTTTTTGGTGTGAAGTCTTAACCTATCAAATCAGGACATTTTACTCTCCCCAGACTTGGGTGTAGGTGTCAGTCAAAAGACTAAAACTAAGGATATTTTGTCTCTATTTTTAATTTAATTTAGTTAATTTTGTAAGCACACTTTACAGTTTTAGTTTTTTTTTTCTGTAAAGCTTAGCTTTGATTTAGTTTCAGTTAACTAAAATGATTTTTGAATTTTAGTTTTAGTTATTTAGTTAGTTTCAATTAACTGTGATAACCTTGGTCTGCATAGTTACGGTTGTTTATTTTGTTTTTGTCCATGATCTGAGCCAGTGAGCGCATGTAGATGTTAAAAAGAGGAGGCCCCAGGATGGAGCCTTGGGCACTCTGCATGCAAGTTTTGTCTGCTCAGATTAAAAGTTACCTATTCACACAAAATAGTCCCTGCCCTTTAAGTAGGATGCAAGTAGGATGTGAATAAGGATATGTTAATATCAATAAAAAGAGACAAACCCCATCACTAATCGTACTAAGCAACATGCGTTTTATTCCACTACAAACTGTCATCTTTAAACCTGTTTCTGAATGCAAATTGTTTTCAGGAAATAAACAGATGTTTCTGAAATTTGCTTATGCAACCATATTTTTTGTCAATGGGGCTCCTGGGTTCACAGCCAGATATTTTCATTTTTACAGTTTTATCTGTAGACATTTGAATGAACTAAAGTTATTATCCTTATTTTAGTCACTATGCGCACATCTGATTTTGACAACCTCAGAGCACCTAGAGCTTCACGCTTGGAGTGATTGAGCCTTGTCAGAAGGATGTGCGAACACAGTTTTGATGTCAGCCTGGGGTGTTTTTAATTGGTTGCTCCATGAGAGTGACCAGGACACCGATGTTCTGATCAATATTCATCCATTAATAATACGGAAATATTGGGCCACATGATGAGGCAGCATCTCATTATATCTGTTTTTAAAAAATACAATATCAAACATGGAATTCCCCCCGGGTCATATTCACACTGTTTATTCCTACATCATATTCATGTATTAAAATTTACAACACACTGGTTTGTTGGATTAAATGTCAAAGAAATTGGAAAGTCAACATGAAAAAATGAGGGTTGTAGTTATTAAACAGTGGCTGTGTCCAAAATGTAATCCATTTATAATGTAAGCAGCCACGTCACATGCAAACACTCAATATTCACATCTCAGTGTCTTTCATTTCTTGTTATGGGACTGTAATATCATATCGAGCTCTTTGGGAGGAAGTAAATCATTTCAAAATGGGAAGCCAAATAAATTTTCAGAGGTAAAAATACTCGTATTGATGTTTACTGGGAAATTAAAGTCAGACAATGATTATTTGAAAGAACAAATTTAATTAAACTTTTAGCCAAAAGGCACATTTTCTCCATTAGTTGAACAAAATAATAACATCATAAAAGAAAATTAAATTTTATAGTTATAATATTGATCTACCTTCTTCAACCACAAAATTGACGCTGTGCATTTCTGTCCACTCAGACTGTTTGGCTGCTCCCATACCAAAGAGAAAAAGGATTATGTATAAAATAAAAGGATTTCTTAGTAAAAAGTTAGTAATGATAAAGAAAACTATTACGAAATAGACTTAGAATAATTTAATCAAAGACGACTCATAGTTTTTGGCTGTGGAACGATGTGTACGACAAGCTTAAACGTGTGTAATCATGTGTCTGTGAGTAAGAGCAGTCTTTGTCCTGAGCTCTATTGTATCATTGTTCTTCTTTATCCTGCAATCCAAATCATTTAGTTTCCCCTGAAGCCGCCAGATTAAATATCATGTTACTCTAAGTCCATCTGACAAGCACACGTGAACACACGTGACTCACGTACACTCAGAAGTGGGTGTGTCTCTCCTGTGGATTTGTTAAAGGGGATCAGTAAGTCAGTGGGAACAGTAACTGAACAAATCGTGTTTATTTATACCTCACTCTAATCCAAAACCTTTGACCACAGCTCACCTCTCACGCTGCTAAAATGTATCGCCTTTGACAGATCAGCTCACTTTATCTGCTCAACATGCTGTGCTGACTGTGAACAGCTTACTGAGTGCCAGTCTGATGCAGCCAGTGTGCGTTTATTTGTGGTCTCCGTGTGTATTTCTGATAGATGTAGGTGTGTTTGTTTGTGTGCCAGGCATAGGTGAAAGTGTCTATCTTTAACTCTTGTGTTTCTCCTTTAGGGATAAATGGCCAGACTGTGGAAATGGATGATGGGAAGTGGGGGTATGTTGGCTCGAAGGTGGATCTCCGCTGTCGGTTCATCAACAGCTCCCCGCCTGTCAAAATCTCCCAGGTAACACCTGAACAAGTGCATGACAACTAACAGTCTAACAACCCTACAATAAATTGTTTTATTTATTTTTATTTACCCAGGAGGATTCCCAGTGAGATTTACAATACAGTGCCTATAGCAGTATTCACTCCCTTGGATGTTTTACCCCTTTATTGATTTTATAAATGGTCAATATAATAAGTCTTTTAGACAAAAATCAACAAAAACCTCTTTAATGTCAAAGTGAAAACAGATTCCTGTAAAATAACATCATTAAATACAAATATGAAATGTAAGATAAGTGACTGCATAAATATTCATCCCGTTAAAGTCAGTATTCAGTAGAGTCACCTTTGGCTGCAATCACAGCTCTTAGTCTATGTGGATAGGTCTCAATCAGGCTTGCAGGCTTGGACACACAATTTTACTCCATTCTTCTTTGCAAAACTGCTCAAGCTCTGTCAGGCTGCATGGAGATTGGGTGTGAACAGCCCTATTCAAGTCTAGCCACAAATTCTTTATTGGATTGAGGTTTGGGCTTTGACTCTGCCACCTCAGAACATTCACTTTGTTGTTTTAAACCATTTCTGTGCTGCTTTCGCTGAATGCTTCCGGTTGTTGTCTAGCTGGGAAATAAATCTTCTCCCAAGCTGTAGTTCTCTTGCAGACTGAATAAGATTGTCCTTATTGCTGCATTCATTTTAACCTTTATTTTAACAAGCCTTCCAGGGTCGGCTGCCGAGAAGCATCCCCATAGCATGATGCTGCCACCACAATACTTCACTGTGGGGATGCTGAGCTTGTGGCGATGTGCAGTGTTTGGTGTCTGCAAAACATAGCATCTTGTCTGATGGCCAAAGAGCACCATTTTTTTCTCATCAGACCAAAGAACTTTATTTCATTTGACCATGGAGTCTCCCACCTGACTTTTGGTGAACTCTAGAGGAGATTTAAAGAGTTCTTCAACAGTGACTTTGTTTTTGCCAAACTCCCATAAAGCTTTGACTGGTGAAGAACCAGGGCATCAGTTGTTGTATGCAGAGTCTCTCCCATCCCAGCTGCTGCTTGTAACTCCTTCAGAGTACTCATAGGTGACTTGGTGGCCTCTCTCACTAGTAGCCTACTTGCACAGACAAATCAGGACAGCCTGGTGTAGGCAGATTTACACGTGTCTTTACACGTGTCATATTCCTCCCATCTCTTGATGATGGATTAGCTGAACTCTAGGGGATGTTCAGTGCCTTGGATTTTTTTGTATCCATCCCCTGACTTATACTTTTCAATAGCCTTTTCTCTGAGTTGCTTGGGGGTGTTCTTTTGTCTTCATGGTGTAATGGTAGCCAGGAACTGGACCTTACAGACACAGGTGTCTTTACACTACAGTCACTTGAGACACATTCACTGCACTCAGGTGATCCTCATTTCACTAATAGTGAGACTACTAGCACCAACTGGCTGAACCTCTGTTGAATTAGGTCAGAAACTTTAAAGGGGAGGAATATTTATGCCATCACTTGTTTTACCTTAAATTTTATTTGTTTAATTGACAGTACTTTGTAGAAAATTGTTTTCACCTTAACATTAAAGAGGGTTTTTGTCATTTATTTTGTCAAACAGCCAAATTATACTAACAATGATTGATTTATTAAAATCAATAAAAGAGTGAAACATCCAAGGGAAGGCCCTGTATGTTTTTCATTCACAGATAATGGAGGAATTTGAAATGAGCTCTGTGGCTTTGGGCCAAAACTAGAGAAAGTAAAGTGGTCAAATGTGGGACTAGTTGTTTTCCTACTGGCCTTCAGCCAGTGATCACTCTGTGACAGTAGTGAATGCAGTCTGCCTGCCTAATAATCCAAATAAGTTTAAACCATCTTCATAACCTTTATGTTTTTCTGTTTTCTTATTGACAGAAAAGTTCTGTGTTACCTTGACATGTTTCAACTGCTAAGTATTCTTCCTCAGAAGAGTCACATGATGTTGCTGTGATGTGTCTCATCAGCTGATCTTACACAGGTGGGCCATAGAAAAGAGGAAACACAAAGGCAGGGGAAAAAAAAGAAAACAAGCAGGGGGGAAAAAGGAGAAACACAATAAGAGCTGAGAAAACAAGTATTGTCACACTGCCATAGATCCAAGGACTCACAGAATGCATCAAGAGAACAATGAGAAAGTACAACATAAACACACCTGTAAAACCACATATAAAGCTTCGACAGTTACTGGTACACCCCAAGGACAGAATCAACAGAGACAATAATGTGATGTCTTTCATGAGCTATCCTGAATGTCATGTGACAAAACAAACACAGGAGACACAAGAAGACCTTTGGCACATGTAAGAAGGAACACTAAAAAGGACATAAGAAGGAAACATCTGGAAGGTGCACATCAGAGAAAAAGCCGAACAAGAAATCGTTTAATCAGCCATATCAGACCACTGCTAGAGTTATTTATCTAGAGAGCATGAGATGGATCAGGGAAACCTTTGAGATTTGAAAACGGGCCCATAGGACTATGAACAGGACAGGATGAGCAAACCTGCATAATATCAGCTGATTAGACCCATCACAGCAACATCACATGACTCTTCTGAGTAAGACTGTAGGAACAGTCGGAACATGTCAAGGTAACCCAAAACTATACTCACCCATCAATATGAAAATACAGAACAAAGTCTGTCTGCTTGTTAACAGATCATTCACTAAGTGTTAACAGTGTTTTAAGAGTAAGGATCTATCTCATTTAACATGGCTGAAATACAAACATGAGGGTAATTAATGTGACGTAAGTTTGTGGCATCTATGGTCACAAGGTGGGGTCGTTTGTCCAGTTTAACAGAGTATGAATAGACACTCATATACAGTTAGAACTTTGTTTATTTTATAAAGTTATAATGCCAATCCCTGAGACAAGTCATCATTTTCATGTTCAACTCTCTGGCCACTGGATTTGGGCAACTAATAACATTAAAACTTTAGGTTTTCTTAAATCCCTAAAAACAGCATTAACAACAACAAAAATGAACATGAGTTCTGGATTGCCTTGTCTCTAAAATGGTTGTCACTGTGATTCTTAAGTAAGTCGGTCTTTATCATGTCATTGTGATGTAAACATCGTCCGTTTCCTCCATTTCTCTTGACATTGCTCCTCATGGGTCCTCAGTTTATAGGTCAACAGCTCCATGGCAAATATTTCCTTAACAATGTTTATCCATTCTTCTTGTGTTCGTGGGTCAGATTTATACCACGTCCTTTTGATGGCTTTCTTACTGGCTGCTAACAGGATTTTTAGCAGATATCTATCCTGTCTTTAAAAAATATCTCCTGCAATGATACCAAAGTAGAGTACCTTACATGTCATAGGTAAAACATAGCCCAGAATTTTCTTTATAAACAAATAAATACTTTCCCAAAACCCCACAATTCTTGGACAAAGCCAAAAATGTGAATGGTTGACATCCATAGCCCCACAAAATCTCCAGCATGGTTGTGGTACAGACAAATATTTGCTCTTAATCTTAGGTGTGACAAAGAACCTTATGACATTCTTCCAGCGATGTTCTCTCCAGGTGCGTGAGGATGTAGAAGATTGTTATGTTCTCCATGCATCTCCCCATTCTTCTTCTGAGATATTCACATTTAATTCTTTTTCCATTTCTGTTTTATACACAGAGTAATTCCTCTCTTCGCCATTAGGTGTTGATATAATGTAGATATTATTCTAAATTTCTTTGAATTATACTCACCTATTATTATTTGAATGATTCCACATTTATCGAGATTTATACTGTGTTTGCTCTCTCTTTCAAAAGTCTCTTAACTGCAAATATCTAAAGAAATCCTGGTTGTTTAACAAGTACCTTTGTTTCAGCTCCTAGAAACTCATGAAATTCCCTTCTTTTATTAGTGTACATAATGCTGTTATACCATTTAGTGTCCACTGGTTGAATCTCTGGTCTAAGGTATTTTGGATAAAATGCCTGCCATAGGCTATCCATCTAAGCAGTCTGACCACAAAACTATTATTTATTGACTGATTTACTTACTTACTTCTTAATATTAGTCACAGCTTTGTTGCTTCATCCTGATATCTGGCCAGTCATGTCCAAGCTCTTCTTTGTCCTCCTCTCAAAACGCATTATTCTTAAACACTCCACTGAGTTTTCTTATTGCATTTTGCTGTCTTCCTAGCATCTCCTGATGAGCTAAACAATGAACGCAGGTGCAATACCTGGCAGAAAGCCAGTATTTACCCCGACGGTGCATGACTTCCTCTGTGTGTCTCAAATTACGAAGCGTATCTCTCTGCTGCCACCTGTTGGGGTCTGGCGAGTGGTTAGTGATAATCCCTTCAGGGCGCTGTCATGTTGCGCCCAGAGGGCTCCTATCTCTTGTACTGTAGAGGAGTGAATGCGCACGCATAGCCTTAAAACTGCAGTGAATGGAAGGCTCCAGGTGCAGGAGCCCAGCACCCCGGGGAGGAAATAAGTGAACAGGAAGGAAAGGCAAACGCTTTGAATGTTCTTTGAATGTTTTATATATTCATATAAATGTATTGATATTTAAAGCAAATGTTTAAAAAATTATTCAATGAACTTAAGATCTGTCCTCTCTTTGTGGAGAGTCATGGGGGGCGGCGCCCTAGCGCCCCCTATTGACTAGCCGTCACTGATCACGTGAATAAAAGGTGACGTCATGATTATGACAGTCTTGTGTCAGTCTTATACAAACCTCTTCAAATCAAGTGTTAACAGAATACTATCAAGAGATGATGATCTAAATGAAGAACTCTATCTAAATGGGCCACATTAAAATAGACCTCTAACACCTGTTTCTGCACATTGTAAACAATATGCAAACGAAATTTCACCCGTAAACCAGTGCAAGAAACATAAAATTGTAATTTTCACAGATACTTCATTAGTAAATGTTTAGAATGATCCTGTATCAGAAGTTGGACAGCAGTCCGTGTTATTTCAAACATGCTGATTTAATTTGGAAATTTATTAATAATAAGTCAAAAGCAACATTCTGAAATAAAGTTCAAACCGGTGTGATTTCATGTCTTTCTGCTTGTATTTTGTTCAGCCTCTCATTTTGGAGTGTGAATTTGAACAACTCATTCCCTCAGGCCCTGTGTTGTGGGTGGACACTATATCATCCTGTGTATCCTGTAACTCAGTGAAAACCACTATTTACAGTATTCTAACAATGATCCCAGGGTCTCTGTCAAAGAGTATAAAATGTTAATAACGTGGAGTGTCATGGGGGTTGTTGTCTGAGATCAGCCCAAGCCAAAATGACTGACACCTGTCAGGTGAGGAGCAAAGCTGTGAGCTCAATGGCTCATAGTTGTCACTTATACAAACATTCAATTAGATTTGAAATGTGACTTGTCAATTGCTGTTAATATGTTTGTAAAGGTTTCAAATCTTGTGACTGAAGCCTGGATGTCAAGCAAACACACACGCTGGATTATGGAAACCAGTTATCATGGAAATGTTTTTTAGAAATATATTTAATAGTGATCGAATGGGTATGGAAACCAGTAGGGGATAACACCGCTTAGCAGAGGTTACAGAACATATCATGGTAGCTGTTCCCACGAGTCACCGCGGCGGACTGGGGTGTGACAGAGAACCAAGACTAGCATTAGGAGAACATGCCAACTCCACACAGAAAGCCCCAGTGCTAACAACTATTAGCACTGTAGTCCAGCATTTCAGAGCTGTCCTCATCTCACACCATCAGTAACCTCTCCATATCGTTCATTCTTCTCTCTCCAGGTGACATGGCAGAAACTGGTAAATGGCACCAAGCAGAATGTGGCGATCGCCAATCCCTCGCTTGGTGTGTCTGTAGCCCCGCCCTACAGGGATCGAGTATCCTTCAAAAATGGAGCAGTGAGGCGACGAACTCCAAATCTAGAAGACACTACTATCACCTTTTCCTCTCTACGCCTCTCTGATGAATGCACCTACATCTGTGAATACACCACCTTCCCCGCAGGGAACAGAGAAAACAGCGTAAACCTCACTGTCTTTGGTAAGATACAGTATGTGATGACCTGGTTCTGAAGATTAATACTGTGATACATCACCTGTGAAATGTGTATTTATCATGGTAGCATACACAAATCTGGCCATGGCCCTCTGCCAGAAAGACAGCAGCACTCCAGGAGTTTAGACAACAGTCTTTATGGATGTCTGATAAAGGGGTTAAATACATACGATAGGATGGAATTTCTCTGTCCTAAATTAAATTCTTAATGTTTACTTTTATTTAATTATACACATGGGACTGGCATCAATCATACTATGTTTTCCCAAAAGGAGGAACCATCTTTTTACATTACGTTGTATGATAGCACATGAAGGGGCTCACCATTGTTTTGCAGTCACCTCATTCTTAGGAGCTCCACTGTAGTTTTGAGTAGTGGTAGATTTTCCTGTGATACAGCAGAAGTAGACTAAGTGTGCTTTTCCCAGTGGCTAACCACAGATGGCGATGGAAGGAATTCACCATCAATTCAGCAAATACTGCTTCATATTTATAAATTAGATGTTCAACCAAATTGTTTTAAAGTTTTAAGTTAAAGTTGTTTTCGTGTACTTTCACACCTACATCATTTGGTCCGGACTTTCAGACTTTTCTGTTTGATGGGAACTTAAATGACAGGTATGAAACCTCACCTGGACCATAGTTCGGACCAAACAACTGGACCTTGGTCCGACCAAAGAAGGTGATCTCAGTCCGGAAACTGAACCACGGTCTGGTTCATGCCCAGTGTGAAAGCATTATTTGAAAGGTTCAGAGCTCCATGTCAGTGACAGGAAAATAAAGCATGAGAACCAGAAAAAAAAGGAAATCCAACACCAAAACAAAATAAGCCACAGAAGCACATAGGTAGAAGAGGAGACCAGATGTCTTATTGACATTTGGTAAGGCAAATGACTCTGAAGCTCATGTCAGTCGAATGAACTGGTGGTTTTAGATACTTTGTGATGGAGCTTGTATCAAATGACAACTGTCACGTGATTGATGTTTAAAAGTTTGGAACGTTACGGCGCTTCATAAAGCATTCTCGCTTTGACAGCTTCAAGGTGTTGGTGCCTGCAAATGATGAGCCTTTCAGAGCATCAATAGACTTAGATCTATGATGGTCTTTTTTAAGTATCCATACTAATATTTAAGGTGAGCTTTAAGTAAACTCAATTTGAAAAAGACACTGTGAGCCATGTTTGTGTTTTTGAGCAGACTGTGGATGTATGCCAAATGATGCTACACTGTCAGCCACCAGCGACAGCACGGCAAATGTCTGTAGTATGTAAGGTTGCCCCCACCTTCTTTAACAAAATATGACTAACTGAATTACTGTGTAAATACCAGTACAAAGCTAATAAAGTTATGTAATAATGCTAGACTGCATTATCTTCTTCTTGTCCTTTGATAGAGGAATAATTACATTATCCAATTTGAGGTGTAGCAGATGATCTTTGCACATTTTAATCTCTGAACCAATCTTATTATGAGGATTAGCTTCTTGTTACTATGGAAAACACAATTTCTTCATTCAGAAGCTGGAGGCACTGAAAGTCACATTCCTCCTCTTATCCCTAGATAGCAGAAGGCAAAGGAACAATTACGTTATCCCGTTTGAAGTGTAGCAGATGATCTTTACACATTCTAATCTGAACCAATCTTATTATGAGGATTAGCATCGTGTTACTATGGAAAACACCAGTCCTTTATTCAGTGATAGGAAGTTACACCCAGAGTCCACACAAGGCATCATGGAGGCTAGAATAAGCGGGGTAGATGATTAGTGCAAAAAATGATGGTAGACACAGGCGCCAAAAAGTTAAACAAGCAGCAAATAGTTAAAAGAACATTTTGCTGCTGTGTCGCTTCTTTGTTTGCTGTTTGAATTTATCATGTTGGAAGTTATAGTCGATTGTGTGAGTCAGAAGACTCAGATTGATTGACAGAGACAAGCTGTGATGGTACTTTAATAAATTCAGAACTCCTAGGTGAGGTGGAGTGCCACATGTTGAAGTGAAGTCTAACCTCCAATTTCCACATACAGCGAACACGCCGCGAATCGTACTGCAGAGCAAATCCCCCCCTCTCTAGTCTATCAGAGCATTTCCACAGCCGGCGCTCCAGACCGGCAGTGGCGTATGTCTGGAATGACACTTCGCTCCTCTTCATTTGAGATATGCTGCAGGACTATTTTCATCGCCTGCCGTGATGACCCGTCAATAAGAAAGCTCCAGAAAAGGAAGTCACAAGCGTAGAATATCCAGTTCTTTCAGAATAAAAAACACAATGCATGGACTCCCGATTGTAAATCATCACTTTATCAGCATTACGTCTCATCCTGCAGCAAGAGCAAAGGGCCACCGAGAGGTCAGTGGGTCACCGAGCTACAACTGCACCATTGATGAGGAAAAGCTAACTTTTGGGGATATTTAGCCAAAGAATTTTGCATAAAATCACAGATCCTTTAAGCAAACATTAATCTTTTAACTTCCTAATGTACTCACCCAATGGCGGAAGCATTATACCAAAAAGGATGCTAAATTAAGCCCCAAAGATAAAATAGTCCGCTGCTGACATACTATTCCTGCGTGAACTCGCAGTTCTCCTGTGATCTCTGCCTGCTGATCAGGGCTGCGTGCCGAAGTGCAGTGCTCTACTGTAGACTCGCTTCCAGTGGGTGAGGTCGCTTGACTTTGGTCGGACCAAACCCGCAGCACTTCGGTGCGCGGCGCAGTCGTCCTATGTGGAAATTGTGGGTAAGTGATTTGTAGGTCATATCAGCCCTCACCGACTGTCTCTTGTCTAATTAAGGCTTACTGTTGATTATTGTTTTCTGTTTTGTGAATAAACTAAAAATGTATCTTGTTACTAGCAAAAAAAGGTCAGCATATGTTGTTGAAATGGCTTTAAAGAAAATGCTATTCTTCTGATCAGATATTGGAGACCTTAAGAGTGATGCAAAATATCTGTAGTTGATACACTATATGGTCAAAAGTATTTGGCCACACCTGTTAATTATTGAATTCAGGTGTTTCAATCAGACCCAATGCCAAAGATGTATAAAATCAAGCTTCTAGCCATGCAGTCTCCATTTGCAAATATTTGTGATACAAAGTGAGTCGTTCTGAAGAGCTCAATGACTTAAAGTGTGGTACTGTGATGGATGCTACCTTTGCAATAAGACAGTTTGTGAAATTTTATCCCTGCTGGATATTCCACATTCAGCAGTAAGTGATATTATTTGAAAGTGGAAGAGTTTAGGAACAACTGCAACTTAGCCACAAAGCAGAAGATCACTCAAAATCACAGTGTGTGGTCAACCACTGCTAAGGCGTATTGTGTGTAAAATGTTTAGGTTCTCTTTCTTCCTGGTCATGGTTATCCAAATCCTTGTCAAGGGGGTAACTGGACTTGATTTTGGATTTATAGTCTCTGTTGACCACATACTAATGATCTGGGGTCTCATTTATAACCAATACGTTCGCACAAAACGGGGCCTGAAGTTAGTGTGCGTAACAAAGTACTTGATCTCTAAAAACAGACAGTAAGCAAACTGTGACCCTTATGTACAAAGGTTTCAGAGCTAGAGGGAAATCGGCAACACACATGGTGAGTCTCACCTTTATTCATCATCCTGAGCATAAATGTTTGAACCGTAACGTCATCATTCAATGTAGAAATCCAAATGCCAAGAAGTGAGAAAATATTGCAGACCACAGCGCCTATATTTTCTTTGTTATCACCTTGTGATTTTTAGTTTGAATAAGTTTCACTTTAATGCAAGATGCACAGACAAAACAGAGACAGGTGTCTGCGTTGTACGGAATCATCTACGCTCTCTCATTCCTGAGCAAATCTTTTATCACCTGCACGTATTTAATCATATAATTGAGCAAAGTGAGTAAACGAATCCTGGACAGATCTCACAAAACTTGAATATATTCTAATAATCTGATATAGTTTATGCTGACCTCACCAGAATAAAGAGTGAATAAATAAAAGCCTTTGTACATCGATCAAACTTTTATTTATATCCGCTCTCTGCAGATATAAAAAGTGATGCTCTAACGTAATGATGAAAGGTGGATTTGCACTATAAGAGAAGCGCATGCAGCAGCAGTGTGGTGTCAGTCTGTTATTGTTTTGTGACAATTCCCTTAACACTGAGTGTTGTCTAACTGTCCTTTTATTATCAAGTACCTCTGTTTCAGTGTCAGAAAGGTTATTTCTGGTTGCTGTTGCCTCTGCTCTGCTGGCTCATTGATAGCCATTTTCATTCATTGACTGTTTAAAGTTATGGCATGTAAAGGGTGGAGCAGGAGGCAGGTCTACATGCACACATTTCCAAATGGACCGGGATTTATAAAAAAGATAACTGCATATAGATGTGCGTGGGCACAGTTTTATAAATCTGAACCATTTGGGGGCGCATGCCATTTCCAAGGTTTTGGTGCACATACACTTTTAGTCTGGATTCTATGCACTGTTTTATGAATGAGACCCCTGGTCGGTCACCTGAGAGTTGTTCACAGCTGAGTCACCTGGGTCACCTGAGAGTCGGCAGAGTTGTTGACCCAGTTTCACCCAAGGGCGTGTGAACCTGAAGAGTCCTAGGAGGACATGCCCTTAGGTGAAACTGGGTCAACATCTCTCAGATGACCACCCAGATCATTAGCATGTGGATGGTCAACAGAGGCTATAAATGCCAAGCTTGGCCCCAGTCACGTTTAGAACTGAAGAAGCCTTCTGGAGGAGAGGTGAAACATCTTCAAGAAACTCAATGAAGTTCAGTAACCACTTAATGAAGATTTGGATGGTGTGTAAAAATTGCTAACACTCTGCTGATTCCATATCTGACGAGTCCTGAAAATTCCTCTGGCATTAATGCAAGCTCAAAAACCTGTGTGGCAGGAGCTTTGTGGAATGGGTTTCCATGGCTTAGCAGCTGTAGGAAGGCACACTTTACCAATCCAACACCAAGCACTGGATGCAGTGGTGTAAAGCAGACAGACACTGGACTGTGGAGCAGTGGAAGCCTGTTCTTTGTAGTGATAAATCATGCTTCAGTCAGATTTGTGGGTCAGGGTTAGGTGGTAGAACATTACCTGCCTGACTGCATTGAGCCAACTGTGAAGTTTGGTGGAGGAGGCTTAATGGTATGGGGCTGTTTTTCAGGATTTGGGCTATCATAATCATAATGCCTCAGCATACCAAGACATTTTGGAAAATGCTATACTTCCAATTTTGTGGCAACAGTTTGGGGGAAGGCTCTTTTTTATTCCAACATGACTGAACCCTTGTGCACAAAGCAAGGACTACAAACAGATGGTTTGAGGAGTACAGTTTAGAGAAACTTGACTGGCTTGCACAGAGCCCTGACCTCAACCCCATCGAGCACCTTTGGGATGAACTGGAATGGATCGTTAGCCAGATCTTCTTGTCCAGCATCAGTGTCTGACCTCATAAATGCCTTGAAGAAAGAATGGGCACAAATTCCCTCAAAAACATTCCAAACTCTTGAGGAAAACCTTACGAGAAGAGTGAACGCTGTTAGAGCTGTGAAAGTGAGCCAAGTCCATATTAAAGTATTTGAATACAATGTGAACAAAGTTCCTGTTTGTGTAATGATCAGACAGCAGAATACTTTTGTCCATGCAGTGTAGATGGTAGAAACATACTGTGAAATTCTGAACCTTGAACCAATTTCTAAGAACAAAGGGCTCCAAATGACATTGTTGTGTGCAAATTGATTACTAATCAGATGCTTTTTATATTCAATCAAAGGTCAACCTGTTAGAAATTTGAATGATATAAACATGTTGGAAATTGCTCAAGTTAATTCTTTGGTTACTTTCATTACCTCAGTTCGCCCAACAACTCAAATGAGCTTGTCTACGCCTACCCTCGTGGCTCGCTCATCCAATCTGAAAACACCGGTTGCCACCTGCATTTCAGCCAATGGAAAACCACCAGGAACCATCAGGTGTGTTAAATTTAGTCTCAGTGAAGGACCAATGAATCAGTCTTCAGATATAATTCATGTTATGACACTGATTTCTTCTTGATGTGAACAGGTGGGAGACAAGAGTGCCAGGAGAAGTGATGACCCGAGAGTACAGAAACTCAGATGGGACATTCACCGTACAGAGCGACTACATTTTGGTGCCAAGCAGAGAGACACACAAAGAGACGCTCACCTGTGTGACCTCATACAATGAGGAGGTCTTCACTGACAGCGTCACCCTTGATATTCAGTGTAAGTATTCTGGCAGACTGCAATAAGAACACAGATTGACAGCTTTCATTTAATAAAGGAGCTGAATCTCTTATGTTTTTCTATCAGATGAACCTGATGTAATGGTGGATGGTTTTGACGGAAACTGGTACCTGAACCGTGAAAATGTCCAGCTGAACTGCCTGGCTGATGCTAACCCAGCTGTCTCTCTGTATCAGTGGAGACTGTGAGTATGACTTGGCTATCTCATGTTGAAACCTTAATACAGTGAGTTGACCCTTTGTCAAGCCCTGCTGTTTCTGGTATTTTTGCCAGGGTTAGACCAAATATCTTGTCACTGGGCTTCTTCCCATTTATAACAATTATTAATACCCCACAGTTTGACTAATATTTATCTATATCAGATTGATTAAGTTCATTTACAAACTTGGCCTCAGTGAAAGTATGGAGACAAAGATACAGTAGGAATCTGTGTCATTTGTTCATTTTATATTACACAGATAATTGAATAACAAATGAAAATGGCTCATTTTTCTTTTACTTGTTTTAAAACCAAATCAAATGATAAAAAATGTATGTTATTTTGAGTTGCTCTTGCAGACACCCCTAACACACCCTTTAAGCATTTTGAAGAAACAAAATTAGAATACACAAGTTTACCCTGATGCATTAAAAAGACTCAGCCGTCTACCCAAAAGTAGCACGCCAACAGTTGCTATGAGAGAGGGCTCTCTGATTGGTTGGTCATTGGGTGGAGGCTCAATTGGAGAGGCAGCTGTTAAGGAAGAGATTCAGTTTGAAAGGATGATCTACACTCCCCTCCAAAAGTATTTGAACAGTGAGACCAATTCCTTTTTTTTTGCTGTAGACTGAAAACATTTGGGTTTGTCATCAACTTAGACAACAACAACTTAGAGTATAGCATTATTTGTAATGAAACACAATTTTTTAAAATCAAATTTAATCCTTTGCTTGCAGTAGCTGCAGCAGCCTATGACCCACCAACATCGCCAAACTGTAGCATTCTGCTTTTGTGATGCTTTTCCAGGCTTTCCCTGCAGCCTCTCAGTTGTTGTTTGTTTCGGGAGTTACTCCCTTCAGTCTCCTCTTTAGCAAGTAAAATGCTCTATAGGGTTTACGACTGGAGATTGACTTGGCCAGTCTAAAACCTTCCACTTCTTGCCCCTGATGAACCCCTTTGTTGTTTTGGCTGTGTGTTTTGGGTCATTATCTGGCTGCATGATGAAGGATCTCCTAATCAGTTTAGTTGAATCTTTCTTTAAATTGGCAGACAAAATGTTTCTGTAGACTTCTGAGTTCATCATGTGTTACATCATCAATGATGATTAAGAGCCTGTCCCAGAAGAAGCCATGCAAGCCCAAGCCATGACATTACCTCCACTGTGTTTCACAGATGAGCTTGTATGTTTGGGATCATGAACAGATCCTTTCTTTCTCCAAACTTTAGTCTTTCCATCACTGTGGTAAAGGCTCATCTTTGTCTCATCAGTCCATAAAGCTTTGCCCCAGAATTTTCATGACTCGACTTTTTACTTTTTGGCAATTTCCGGCCTGGTCTCCCTATTCTTCTTGCTAATGAGTGGTTGCATCTTCTGGTGTAGCCTCTGTTCTTTTGTTCATAAAGTCTTCTGTGAACAGTAGATGGAGATACTTTCACTCCTGCCCACTGGAGGTTGTTGCTGATGTCACTAACAGTTGTTTTACGGTCTTTCTTTACATCTCTCACAATGTTTCTGTCGTCAACTGCTGCTGTTTTTATTGGTCTACCCGTTTAACATCTGTTACTGAGTACACCAGTCATTTCTTTCTTCTTTAGGACATTCCTAATGGTTGTGCTGGTGATGGCCAATGTTCCAATGTTTGTGGAATGGCGCTGATAGATTTTTCATCTTCCCTCAGCTTCACAGTTGCTTGTTTTTCACCCATAGACAGCGCTCTGGTGTTCATGTTGGTTACACCTCTAACTATAAGTGCTGTCTCCAAAGGCAAAACCCAAATATAGGACATATCTGCCACTCACATATTCCAATACTTTTGCTCCATAGACTGTAGGAAGAATTGGACAAACCCCATGTGACGTCAGTCATCTGCTTACAATAGGCGGACTCAAAACGGCTTTTGAAGCCAATCCGTGGACGCTTCCATGTTGAAATTGCGGTCTCAACCGAACTTTGGATCAACCTAACGGCCCGCTCACTAAGCGCGACTTCCTGTCAGACTGCTAGCTAGCATGCCGGTTGACAGAAATGGAGCCTCTGCCTGCCGAGCTATCTGTCAATCAAATGAGACGGGCCAATCAGCTTTCATCCTAAATATCGTGAAACGATCGTGGTACAAAAAAAAAATCACCCCCGTACATTGGGAGCACAATAAGACACTAGCTAATGAGACACGTTTGGTGTTTTGAACCAGGCTGTAAACCAGTTTATTTTGTGTGTCAAAATTGGCTGTTTAACAAGAGTCCAGACGGGACATCCGGTGTTCCTGCAGCCAGCCTCAAGTGGACACTCGCGGTATAGCAATTTTTGGCACTTCCGCATAGGCTTCATTTTTTTAGGACCGGAGGTTGCCGCTTGTTTTGCTCACATGAAAAATGGGTGGGTTCAAACGAAAAGTTATCCATCAAATCCAGATGTAAGTACCTGGAAATAAAAGCTGAAATATTAATCTCTTGTCTCATATTCATCTTTTGATGTTTTTAGTCTACAGTAAAAATAGAGGAATTGGCCTTACTGCTCCAATACTTAAGGAGGGGAGTGTAAATAAATATGATAAATAAATACATAAAGAACTGTTTAAAAGCAGAATTCATCTCTCCTACTATAAATTGAAGTTATTTACAAGGGCAAAGAATTGATTGAAGGTGTCCTTTGAGCACTTTTTATATATGTAAGTGATACTTTCTGTTTGCTCTCCAGTATCAACAACACAATACCGAGTAATGCAGAGATCCGAGACAACGTCCTCATATTTAAAGGACCAGTCACATATGACATACAAGGCACCTATGTGTGTGACGCAACCAACAGCATTGGGACAAGATCAGCCTCTGTGGAGGTCAGCATTATAGGTACGTTCACCTGGACTATGAGAGAAGAAAACTACTACTGCTAATAATGTTAAAGATGATATATAATAAGAAATCAAACAGTGTTGCTAGAAAAAACATACCTCTTAAACCACTCTAAACTGAAATGTTTGTTTTTTTTGTGTTTTTTTCAGACAAACCATTACCACAGATTGCAACTGGGGATGTCATCAGTGTAATCGCCTTATTACTGGCTGCTGGAGTGCTCATGGGCATCACTGTGACGGTTCTGGTGCTCAAAATAAGAAGCAGAAAAGACGACTCCTCGTATGTAAACCATCCCCTCTTTTGTTTCCTTTGTTTGCTGTTTTGTACCCTGGAGTACCACTCCTCATCTTTTATTTTCCTTTCCTCCCGGATCAGGAATGACTCTCCGTCCAGAAAACTGTCCCAGCCGATAAGGAAAAGACCAGCAGATGACATCCAGGTACCTTTGACACTTTGAAATGTCACATGTTTAAAGAGCTGCCAGACTGCTCAAGGGCATTAGAGCATCAAAATAGAACAAAAAACACTGCCAAAGCCAAAGGGAAGTGTTCCCAGAAAGCCTGGTGGCTGAAAGAAGGTGCCTAACAAGCTGAGTCACAGTCAGTAATCTGCCAATACAGGTCAGGGGTTCCTTTGTGTCAGTGAGGAAAAAACAAATGATGAACTTAAAAACGTGTTGCCATGGCAGCCATTAAATAGGGATGCAATTTTCCCAACTGCAAAAACAATACAAAAAATGTGACAATTTTCACATCCATTCTCTTATCTCCCCTCTTGAAAATGTCAAAAATGTGATAATATTAAAATCTTTCAAAAATATCCAGGCGGTAGCAGCTCCTGATTGTGTATGTGCATTTATTTCAGCGTTTGTGTTCAACAACAGAGTATAGAAATTAAGTTTCCCCTTGAGGGATTAATAAAGTGCATCCTCCCTCTTTTAGATTATAAATAGCCCAAACTGTGCATCTAGCTGGGCTGCTATTTAAATGAACTGCCAGTGTTGAAGTATTATAAATGAGCTCAACTGTAGAGTGTTCTACTAGATTTGGTAATACCACAGACTTACATATTTCTAACAAGGATAATTTTTTGTTGTTACTGCAGAATAGTGGAAATGTTATATCAGAGCATGCTGCAGCAAAATTTGGGTTCCAACTTACTTTTTCAGGTGGAATCTGTGTAACCATGAGTAGTGGACCGAGTGTTATGCATGAATATAATTTTAAGCATTGACTGTTTCCAAAAGACTTAACAGCACTGACCTTTAGAGCAGCAGAGAGAGGTGGAGAGGGTCCAAAATAAAGGAAATACAGAAAATTGACCTTTAATTTTTTAATGTTGCTGCTTTTCTCTTCCCTACTTATTTGCTATAGAGTCAAAGAAAGCAGGCATGAATGTTTGAATTGTGTGTTTCTAAATGCCAATTATGTTGAAGATGTCAGATATTTTTTCTCTCCTTTCACTCAGCAATGCTTTGTACATATTCTGGTACAGTGTTTACACACCAAAGAGCAGAAGTCAAAGTTATTTTAAGAATAATGAAAAAAAAAACCTCTTGTATAGTAGTCTTATTACTTTCTTTCTTTGCAAAGGTTCACCTTTCTAAGCATGTTATTGTTACCTTACAATGATTAACCTTTATTAAACAAAAGTAGAAAATGCAAAGCCTCTATACTACTACTCTATAGCACTCCTTGGACGTTAAAACATCTTATGCTGGCCTTTCACCAGAGGACTTTGCTCTTCAACTCTTAAAAGACTCTAAAAAGACTGACACCTGAGACCCTCTGACATCTAAAGACAATTTGTCAGCAAGCTGCTGAGTTTTTAGTCTCAGACTGAGATTTTGCAAAGACTATTGGTCACTAACTACAAGACTAGAATACGATGCCTTTTGAGATTATCTTACATCATGCATCTGGTGGAAATTCATAACAACAATTTTTGAGCAGAGAACAAGATGTAGATAGAGATGGAGAGTTATTATCTCTTATAATCCAAAGTTTTTAAATCATTTACATCAAGTAGAAACAAAAGGAAAGTTAAAAACTGAAGTAACTTCGCATGTTACTGCAACAACCAAGGGGGTCTGTGATTAATCACAATTACAAAAGTTAATCATCATGATACTTGATTCACTGAAGATCACATAATGCCCATAAAAAGGTCAAATGCAGGAGTCCTGTAATTATTTAGAGTAATCTGGTCTCAGTTTCGCCTCTCATCATACTTCATCCTTTAACTTATTTTCACAGCTTTATTACATTATCCCACTGCCATCTTCTTTTCTGGCCAATAAACTTCTGTTCACATTACCCTCATTTACCTGTGACACGTTCAGTCACAGATTCAGGATAACCTATTAGAGATGCTTGGAATGCTTTCTGTAATGTTGTCAGACACTTTGAATAATTATATTAGCGATATTTGATCATCTTATAACACAAGCCATTTTGCCCCACCTGTTATACCATATATGCACTGTCCATAGAGTATGTGTCTTGTTTTCCATATTGAACCATCTTTAACGAGTTGTATCTCTGTCATCACTTTACAGCATTCAGGACGTTTCTATGAAGAACTCCCCAACACGGCGGACTACGTGAGCTATCGACTGGCCTGCAACAAGGAGGACTACCCTGAGCCCTACTCCCCTCCAATCAACCCTCCTCTGTCGTTTCTGCCCCAGCACCCATACCACTCATCACACACAACCCCAGTAACCAGCAGCAGCAGCAGCAACACCATGTCAAAAAACACTTTCTCTCCTCCACCACACACCACAGCCATCTTTAAATACCCTTCAGTACCAGGCCTGACTTCTCCTCCTCCAGGGGTCGGGGGGTACACTTTCCCCAAAGAGCAGTACGTCTGAACCGACTCTTCATTTGTCATAAACTCAAACTGCTCCAAAGAGGACAGAAGAAACAACCAGATATTCACCTGAAGGTTTCTGGAGAGGAGGATTTGGTTTGACCCTGAACTATCAGACGGTGTCTCTACACTGGCTTCATCTTTTTGGACAGCTCCAGAAGTCAAAAGACAATGCAGCTTCTGATGTCGGACATTTCAGACAAAGTCAAATTTTAAAATATTTTCACTGTTTTGTCTTGTCTTACATTATACAGTCTATGGTATGAAAAGGGAAGATTTTTAAACCATGAGTTTTAGGATCACAGGAGGTCAAGTCTGAGATGATTTAATGTCATTTAAAGATAAATATTGCATGGATGTGTTACATTTTATTTACAAATGCTTCAAGTGTAGGATTATTTCTTTATCTCTGGTGTGATTGACCCCTCACTTTATCTGATATTGTAAAATTTTGTATAAAAAAGATGAAAAGAAAGCTTAAAAAGTATTATATACTCCATTTATTTCTACTGCCCACTCTCTATATCTCGTGTCACACATCTACAATCCTTCTACTGTAGAACAGAGGAACTCACCTTTTGCTTTACCTCCTGCCCAGATAAAATACTTTTACTGTGTTTGTATTTTGTATCTTTAATGTTTTTTCTTTGCAATGAAAAAAACATTTTTGTTTACTGAAGAAATATTGTTTCATGAAATTGATGTTTTTATTCGTGGTATTTGTGGGTTTTAGTTCTCATTGAGACTGGTTGTTGGATGAGCCTTGAATTTTTAGCATTTAAATAAAAATGATAATTTCAACTTGTGTTTATGGTGACTGAAAATTATAAAAAAAAAACACATAACACACTTTTACTATGTAGAGATCACTTTATAAACCAGACTGGACTTCACTTCACTTCCACTTTTATGTTGAGTATGATTCTGAATCCAGTCCTCCATGGGCTAATGATTTTGGTTGATACTTCTTATGTTATTTTATTCTCAACGCATTCTACTTTGTAATAAGTAAAGATTTTCAACTGGAATATTTCATTCTTCGAGATCTGGGAAGTGTTCCCCTTATTTTTTGAGCAGTGTAGATGCACTGAGTCTCAATCAGGCGTGCACATCTGGACGCTGTAATTTTACTCCATTCCTCTTTGCAAAACTGCTAAAGCTCTGTAAGGTTGTACAGGGATCAGGCATGAAAAGCCCTTTTCAAGTCCTGCAATAATTGTCTATTGGATTGAGGTCTTCTGCGTTCATTTTACCCTCTACCTTTACGAGCCTTCCAGAGCCAGCTACTGAGAAGCATCCCCACAGCATGATGCTGCCACCACCGTGCTTCACAGTGGGGATAGTGTGTTTGAGGTGATGAGCAAGATTTGGTGTCCGCCAAACATAGCGTCTGGTCTAATGGCCAGAAAGCACCTTTTTGGTCCCATCTTTTTCTCCCACTTGACCATGGAGTCTCCCACATGCCCTTTAGTGAACTCTAGTTGAGATTCAAAGAGTTTTCTTCAACAGTGGCTTTCTCTTTGCCACTCTCCCAGAAAGCTTTGACTGGTGAAGAACCGTTGTTCAGCTGTTGTATGCAGAGTCTCTCCCATGTCAGCTGCTGAAGGTTTCAACTCCTTCAGAGTAGTCATGGGTGTCTTAGTGGCCTCTCTTTCTAGTCTCTTTCTTGCATGGCCACTCAGTTTGTGAGGACAACCTTCCAAACAAAGGTGTCTTTATACTGCAATCACTTCAGACACATTCACTGCACTCAGGTGATCCCTATTTCACTAACTGTGAGACTACTAGTACCAATTGCCACTTATTATATATTTCACATTACAAATTTTTGTTTAAATATTACTTTGTTGAAATCTATTCCACTTTGACGTTTCCAGTTATCAAATGCCAGTCAGAAAAATGTTAGCATGCTATACAAAAACAAATGAAGCTGAAGTTCAAGCAGTAACACTGTTTCATACTCATTCATCCTGTCACTCAATCATGTCTCTCCTGCTTGCTTTGTTGTCCTGCTCTGGTGATCAGCTGATCTCTTTTGACCAATTATCCTGCAGCTGTCATATTTTAAAGCCACTTCTCCTTTTCTTCATAGTCAATTGTCTTTTAGTGTGATCTCCTCTAGCCTAGTCACCTCTTTTCCATCTCATAGGCATCTCAGTCCTGCTCCTCTGGAGTCTACACCTCATCACATCACTGCCACAACCACCAGAGTTCAGACTTCATCAGAAGGTGTCTTATCTCGCTACCCCTTTCATGACACGAAGACATCTGGAATACCAGCATGTTATTGACAGAGGGTGCATGTTAGCATGCTAACATTAGCTCTAGATCTCACTGTGATGTTACAGTCTCCCAGACTCAGCTTATCCACGCAGACACAATTATTTAGGATTAGCCTAGAAGCAATTTTTAAACAGGAAACTGTCATCATATTAAGTAGACCTATCATCTGTTCCACTACGGGGTCAAATACAGTTCAGAAAGGGGATTTTTAAAAGGATTTTAAGCCCCTGCATTTGCCATTCAGTTGTAATAATATGATAAAAAGGTTTGGTGTGTCAGTTGTTTAACGGTTTATTTTGTGGCTTTTTTTTTTAACCTTTATTCAGACAGGACCAAAGACAGACTTTAAAACTGGAGAGAGAGAGAGCAGGGAATGCCATGCGAGAAAGAAGCTTAACCACTAGACCCAAAGTGTGTCATTTAATATCCACAACTTCAACTTAGTTCATACAACACCTCATTTTTAAAACTGAAATACTTTCCAAGGGTGTGGAATCAATGCGGATTTGCGGATTATATTATTATAGACTTCCTTTGACTATTCTATAGACTTCTCTACCGCAGGGCGAGGACAACAGCCTCTGTCCATGTGGCACATGTACAGAACCACTGAGCAATCAGCACCTTTCTATTTTATTAACATCAGTGATTTCAGAGCCGGAAAACATTTATACGCATGGAAAAAACATGACATTGTTCAGACATCCTGCTTTTATCTAAAGTTTCTGCAGGCTACACTTTCAGTCTGCTGCTGCATGATGAAATCCTTGACAATGACTGCAGCTCCCATTAGCAGACAAGTGATGTCCAGCTCTGAGAAACCATACAGACTTGGAGCTTTCTTTATTCAGAACCCTTTTACTTTGGTTGCATCTTTTCTTTGCATAGCAAGTTTTAATATCTCAGCTTTGGAAAAGATCTGGGTCACTCTGAGACAGCTGTACTGCCTCTGGGGGACCTGAGGTCTGTGATGGTCTGTACTCTTAACTTTCTTATCCCAAACTGCTCTCCTTCTGCATGAAACCAACCGAATACACACCGAGATACATGTATTTGTTTTAGCCTTTTATTACTTATTAAATTTAAAAAACAAAACAAAAGAAAGGCAGGGTGTGTAATGAAAAGGAAAGTCTCTTATCAATTACAGTGGTCTTTGTTCATGTAATTTTTGAAAACAGGCTTTGGTAATTTGGAGTGAGTCCGATATGCTTAAGGTGGTCAGCATATACCTAAATCTAAAATATCAAAACCCATTAATACCTACTAGTCATCTCTTTGAGCAACATCATAACTCAAACTCCATCCATCCATTTTCTATACTGCTTATCCTGTTGAGTGTCGAGGGAGGCTGGAGCCTTTCCCAGCTGTCACTGGGCGAAAGTCTGGGTACACCCTGGACTGACTTATAGAGACACACGACCAGGCACGCCTACATTCACACCCACAGCAAATTTAGAGTCACCAGTTAAAGCCTGAGTATGCAACATTCGATGAGAACCGTGTAGAATCAACTCTACTCCCCTCCCTTCCTGTTCTTCTCCCTGTTTGAGTTTCGTAGCTCTGCCCCTCTTCTCACATACCTCCTCGCGAATGTGCATGTCTGCTCAGTAGAATACTGATAGTGCCAAAGCTCTGGTGGAGTGATATTGCTCAGCTTTTCCACTGAAATCAATGGCCGGATCATAGGCAAGGAAACACTTCGTCTCAGCATGAACAAATTCTATATGGGACCGAACACCACCAGTAACTCCTCCATTGTATCAACTTCTCACTGAGCTGAGAGGCGGAAGCACACCTTCTACAGTGGCCAATAGGAACGCTCCCTCTGACCTGAGCCTTGATTGGCTTGGGAGTATAGCCTCCTCATTGGCTGGAGCATCGTCCCTTGCTGGTTTTCCTCAAGTGAGAGTGCAACGTGAGGAGGCATTGCAGAAGTGTGTTATTCTGTTAGATGGCTTCAGTAACAAGACCCTGAGGGGTTGTGTTGTTTTTGTGGGCATACAACACTAAAAATAAATCGCTTACTACAGCTTTAACCTAACAAGCATGTCTTTGGTGGTGGGAGGAAGCCAGAGTACACGGAGAGAACCTACACATGCACGCGGAGAACATGCAAACTCCACACAGAAAGGCCCTGACCAGGAAATGAACCACCAACCCTCTTGCTGTGAGGCAACAGTGCTAACCCTTGTGCTGCCGTGCAGCCCATAACTCAAAGTCACTATAACTGAAATATTTTAATGTTGTCTCTAGTCCAGGTGTGCGTGTGAATAAACTAAGCAAAGCCTATGGATTGGCCAGATCCCATGTCTATCATCACTTGTGCCAGGTCAAAGAATAAACTGATCAATCAGTATCATTTGAGGAGAACAAGGCGGTGGCTACCGGTGTGGTTGAGTTGAACTGCATGCATGTCAGTGAAGAAATTAGTGTTGATGCAGCTATAGCAGCAGTTTAATCAGAAGTGGACAACATTTCTTCAATGAAAGATGAGCAAAGAACTGGACCAACAACTCTTCTAGGGGGAAACGGTGTTTTGTTTTTCTCCCAACTGGCTTTGACAAGAGTTTGATTCACCACCTGACTCCACTGATAGTGAACAGCAGGAACTGATGCCCTGATGCTTTGTGTTTTTTACCTGTTGGGGCGGCATGCTCCTACAATGTATTCTGTTTTTTTATTTGTTCTGATTGGCCTGTAATCAATGTGACAGACCAAATGCTTGTCCAATCACCCTCCAAGATCTTTTTAAAGGGTCTTCCCAAACGCTGTTCATAGAGAGTTGCCCAGATGGATTTGATATACAGTCATGTGCAAAAGTTTAGATCACGTGGGGCACTAAGGGTTTATTACAGGGCCTGATATGCCACAACCTGGGGCTGAAAGGCAGCCTCAGGTTATTTTACATTTTACTGACTTCAACTGGGCTAAAATGTTTTTGCGTTTCTGTTAACTAAAACTAGACTGAAACATTCAATAGAGAAAATGACTAAAAAGTGACTGAAAATCAAAGGCTTTTGATCTAAACACTATGAGCAAAAAAAAAAAAGAAAAGAGATTTAAAACAGCTGCCAAAAAGGGGGGACATCTGTTTCTTTTTCCCTGTAAGCAGACTGTTTACTCTGTTTTTTAAACTGTTTTGTAATTAGGTGTTGCAGGTCAGTTTTTTAAGACAGATTTTTGAGCTTTTTATGCCTTAATCAGTGAGGAGGACAGTGGATAGAGTTGAAAACAGGGATGAGAGAGTGGGGGAGAGTCATATGGGAAGGTACTTGAACCCCAGCATGGGACTACTTGGGGCTTTGCCTAATCACTAGGCCATCTACACCCCTGCAGGTCAGCTTTTTGACGTTTAACCTTTGGTATCCTTACCCTGATCTTAACTGGAAGTTTAATCTGGTTTTATTTAGAAGGTTTTAGCTTGTACTTCCATTTTGACTGGGGCAGCGTCTCACCATAGTTGTCTGCAAGAGGGACCATCTGAGATCTGTAGTCTGCAGCCAGACTGCCTTGCAGTAATCTCAGACATGCACCTCATTATTTGATGCACACCTATAATGATTATATATCAAGACCCCTTGGGGCACAAGGCCCCAGGCAACTGCCTGTCCCTGACTAATGGTAAAACCACCTGTGAATACAGCATATGCTGTAAATGTTTTAAAACAGTGAATTATCCATCAATGGAGAGGAATATCTCTGATCATAGCTTTCTTATCTTACTGTTTCAACACATGTATTGCAATTTCCTTTGACTGTTGTATTTTTTCTACCTGGATACAACAGCTTCTCCCTCATCACCTGCTTTCTTTTTACTGCATTTCAGTCTTTGCCAACAGTGGAAAACCGATCTCTGTCCTGCATTCATTCATGACACACCTCTCACATTACATTCTCCACTTAACACGCTCTCCCCCTCTCTTTCTTTCTTTTTTAATAAACGCATAAACATGCATTTAGGACAATTTATATACAGAATAACAATAATAATATCATAGACGACTATGTGTGGCAGAATTTGGCATCATTAATCAGACGCTGCGGCTTTACATCTTTAAACAGTGGCTCCCAGAGTGTCGAGGTCACTGTATGTTGCATGTTGTGAGGAAACACAGACCAACTCTGTGCGATGCCAGATTTGTAAATCTATTTTAATCCTAATCCCATCAGTAGTTTACTCTGCTCTCCGGGCCTCTGAAAATTAAAATCTGAGGCCTTTAATTGCACAACTGGACCAAGATAGGATTTTTCTTTAATTAAAAGAAAAGGTTTCTCTTTCTGAGCTCTAATTGTCTCAAAATTTAATTATTTGTGCAGCCTAAGGGTATGCTGAAAATGTTTAGAAATACAAAGGACAGTCATAAAATCTAATCTAATATCCTGTTTATCACCCCCCACTTTTTTGCTCATACACTGTAAGACTGGCTGAAATTAATACTGTCCATCTGTATTCATTAATGTGCACACCGATGAAAGCTTTCATTACTCTAAACTCCCAATTATAAACTCATGAGCTTTAATAACTTTGTTAATGTTTGTGTTAGGAGATTAAAGTAAAGATGAAGATGGACACCTGTGTGGAGGAATGTTCATGTGCAGAGCCTTGATATCAGATATTAGTTAATGTGCAGGTGTGTTTGGACAACTAACCTGTCCTCCCATGCATCTGTCTTGTATAATAGATGAGTTCAGTGTTATTCTAACCCTGCAGGAGAAAGAAAGAGGGATGGAGGGATAGAGAGAAAGGAAAAACACATGAATAATTGAGACCAAATCAGTTTAGTGACCCTCCGTACCTTCCTACTCTCAGTCTCATAAAGTCAACAGGATTCTTCGTGTGGATCAGGGAGACGATCTCAGGTGGAGGGCGACTTCTGACTGACTGACTGGTTTGTGGGCCGGAGTTCTACTTTTTATATCTGCAACTTTTTTTATTTTTTGAGTGAAAAGACTTTTGGACTCAGGATCATCATGATACCATGGTGGCCCAACTGCTAGGGCTGGCATTTCTTTTTCTACGTTACACCTCTACTGAGGCTGATTCTACTGTACATGGTAAGTCCAATGTCTTTAGATTGGTTTCCACCAATTTATAGGAGTATTTATATTCGGGGCAAATTAAAAAGTCCTTTGATAGCATCATAGTTTCTGAAATATTTATGCTGCTGAAGAAGCTGAATGAATATCAGTCATGATCAATGAAAATGAATGTGTTTTAAGTTAACCGCTTAAATGTGTATACATGTCAGTTATTAAGTAAAAAATATATATATTTAATTTGGAAAACCTTTGTTTAAAATGAGTATTGCGGTAACTTTCCTAAAACTCATACTCTAATACTAGTAGGATGAAATAATAACAGTAGATAATATCAAACTGTCTGATTCATTGACATGGATATGCAAGTAAACTGAAATTAAACTGTATGACATTTGCAAAAGCTGTGGTTCTCAACAGGTGGGCCAAGGTCCAAAAGTGGGTCGCTGAGCTGCTTTCAGTGGGTCATAAACGTTGGCCTAGAATACAGTCTATGGAAGCCTTAAGCAGACACAAATCCATAGTATGAACTATGAAAAGACTTTACCCCCCTTAGTAAGATGTCAGCTCCCCTGAAAGCTGGATTTGTGATATTTTGGAGGGCCTTTAATATACTGACAGTCATCTCTGACAGCTCTTGATGAGGGCTGGTTTTTTGTGATAGTTTTTGATTTTGAAGCTCATAGAAGTTTCAATAAGCTAACTAGCAGAGTATAATATGGTCCTGTTTTTTAGAGGTTATGGGATTTCTTCCCCTGAATGAATACCACACATATGAATGCAAACATGCTTTACTAGCTTAGTCTTGTTTTTATAAAAACATTTTATTCCACAGATAATTTGTGCTACATCTGTGAATTTTTCATTTATCAGCTAGTCTTAAATACAAAGTGAGCTCCCCAAAAAGTGGTGCTATCATTTGAACAATGCATACATAAATGTATTATGAATGCAAGTACATTTTCTCAATATCTTATATATCATAAGATATATAAGATATCTTTATATATATATATAAAAAAACAGTTTTCCCACGATACTCTTAATTTCTGGAAATCTGTACAAAGCCACCAAATTTGCATGCGATTATGTGAATTACAGTAAAATGGGATGTATGTATACATGTCCTCACCCTAACCCTGTGGTTCTTATTAAGGATGGTCGAGATCAGTGAGAACCACAGGGCTAAAGATATTTCTGTTTGAAATATTTTTCTCATATAATGCAAACACAGAAGTTGAATGTACAAAAGTTTACTGTAGTTAACTGTTGTCATTCTTTGGATTTTACTTGGGCACTCATGTTTACTGATAACCACAGTATAAAGTCTGTAAGATCATCACAAAATAAAAAACAAAAGAAATAAGCACATGTTGATGAAAAATTTGACTGGAAACCATTTGAATTATCCCGTTATCTGGTTTTGAATCCCCTATTAAACTATCACTGTGTGCCCGAAACTCACCATGTAATCCATCCTGTAACTGAACCCTGTCAGGGCAAACTACACCACTGTCTCATTTTCCTCCACTCCATTCCTTTGCATGCATATCCGTGTGCCCTCCCCCTCTTCTCTCTTGCAGTGAAGATCAATCACAACTGGGAGGTGGTGTACCAGGACACCAGCGTGGATGGGGTGGTGGGCAACGCTGTGATCCTGGAGTGTGGTGCCACCTTACCTGACATGTACATATGGAGCTTCACTAAGCCGGGCACTGAAGCTATAAAGGCTGTGGTGTATAATTTAGGTAAAGGAACCAGGATCCAGAAGCTGGCTGAAACACTTGGAAAGGTCAGCCTCATCTCCAACAGCGCGGCTGTTAGCATCGAGAACCTGCTTGTGGCGGCTCATGGTCTGTTCACCTGCCAAGCCTTCTACGACATCACGCGAGAGCCCAAAGTCTACTACTACTACGTGCATCTCAATGTCCAAAGTAAGACCGTCTGTACTCTGAGACACTTACTTTCTTCAGGCAGGGGCGAAGCTAGCAGTATGGGTGTTGGTGGCAGGGGATAGGGAACTCAATTCCTGTCTGGAACCCTCAAAACCACTCCTGTGAATCTATGTTAGAGGGAAAACCACATCCCAAAATACAGTAAGGGCCAGAGCTACTAAGATCCCAATTTGTGTGTATTAATTTGCGTGCGCAATCTAGAATTTTGCGTTTGGGGTTGAACCACGGTTTGCGGGTGATTTAGTGATTGCGTAAATGACAAGAGGTGTAAAAGTGTTGGAGACACGCCTTTTTAAACGAGGGTTTTGCGTGTTTCATGGTTTGCAGCATGGCGAGTTTGGAGAGCCAAACACGGAAAATGAAATTCGACCCTAGGTGTTTGGAGAGGTGTTTGGTGGATGAAGCCAATAAACATTTACATGAGCTACAGCAAAGAAGCCCTGGTCTCATTCAAGGAGTCCTGAGTGTGTGGAAACCTAATAAACCCAGCCATCTGGCGCGAGTTTTGTCATTTCAGGTTGTAACACTTAACTTTTCTCAAGCTAGTGTTAAATACATACAAGGGGGAAATTTAAGGAAAATAGAAAGTCTTTTAAAGTAAAGAATATATCAAAATGCAATGAACAACAATTCTAAATGAACGCAATCAATAAAGCACTTCAGAGACCGTAATAAAGTCAAAGCGTTTCATATTTAATTTACACCACCACCAGAATGAATGCACACGTTGTGCATAAAGTTCAATCAAAAGTAGGTCACAACAAAAATAATGACTTGATCACAGTCTTTATAAATTTAAAATAAACTTAAAGTCCCAATCTAACAAAAAAAGCAAACTTGTCCCTCTCCAAGCACTTTTCAGTGTCTTTTAAGTCTTTTATAATCAGTGATGCACGCAAACTCAATATAGTCTATAATCCACAAGGAAATAAAGGAAAAGCACAATAAACCCACACAGCAAAAACCCCAAAAAACAAAAAGATGCGATCGATCGCTAAGTACTGGTACACCAGATAAAAAGTAACAAAAAAGAGACAATCTCACCAAGGTCCACAGCGTAATCCACCAGGGAAGTAATCCTTTTCCTGCCCCCTGATGCACGCTGCAGCCTCTGCGCAGAGAATCCAACCGGTACACTATTTACTGTCTTCTGTCGTAACTGCCACTTACTTTTACTTTTCAGTCTTGTTTTCAATGTGTTCAGCTTGTTTCTTTTTATTTATTTATTTTTTTTTAATTTTCAGGCCCTAATTTCCTAGGTCCGCCTGTTCCTTTTCCCGGTTCTCTCCTTCTCCGCCTCTTCCACCACGATACATCCTCCTTATATTATCTTGTCTTATTTTATACATTATTTTTACCACATATCAATACCCAAAAATGACATCAACATACCAGAATGACAGCAGGTACCCACATATCATACCATTAAATATACAGGGAATATTTTCTTTTTTACTGTACAAAGAAAACCTGCCGTTTCCCAAAATTTCATTCATTACCATAAGTTCAAATAAACTCGTTTTAATTTACTTTTTTGGTGACACTGTCACAAGGTATTGCATGAGTCCTTTTCGTGACTGGCTCAAAATCCTCTCTGAGTTCCTCCAACAGCTCCAAAATGGCAAGGCTGCATAGGCGATATGTTTTAATGACTGTTTCCTCATTCATTACAAAAATGTTCACGCAAGGGTGAAAAATGCGTTTTCTGCGTCTTCTTTCATCGTTTCATGTCTCCTTCTTGCCACAATAACCACAGCCATGTATGCGCAATTACGCATACAAACCATTTGCACCTCCCTTTGAGACGTGTTAAATATAGACGCAGTTTCTATGAGCTAAATTGCTTTCAGGTTTGATAAATTGCTTTGCGTGTGCTAAAATAATATATTTACATTTTCTCCTCCCAGCACACACACAATTACGTGTAAATGCCCCATATTGCATATTCATTGCGGCAAATGTGCTAACTGGATGCAGATGCACTATTTTGCACCTTTGAAAGACGCAACCCTTAGTGCCCACTGTTAGTAAATCAGTTTGAACATTTTTTTGCATGTGCAATGAGTTTGCACACATTTTTATGCACTCAAACCTTTAGTAGATCTGGCCCTAAATGTATAAAGACCGAGCAGCAATCCCCAGGTGATGCATGAAGCCAATGACTATGTGCAAAAAGTTGCAGTTCCTCGGCTGTCCACTGGAGGCTGACTCCAAAACGATGCAATTCCTGTTAGGTCCCATATTAAAATGTTAGATTTCAGAGCAGAAATAAACATGTTCACATCCTAGTACTAAAATGAGTCTGATGTGAATAACCAATGTCTTTACTGGAAATAAAAACAATTCATCCATTTTGATTAAAGTAAGGCTAAGACTTCTGCATAATTAGGCACAAAAGAGGTATGACTAACTTGACTGACTGTTGAGTGCTGAAGCTGGTTGCCATAAGCTTTACATTTGCCAAATCTGTAGAGCGTGACTAACATTAACAGCTAGCACCACCAGCCTTTGCTCATCTTACAAATAACTTTATTTAAAATTTTTTTAGTTAAAAAAACTGCCATAGCGTACCGTTCCTACAACATGCTAATGGCTAATATTCTCATGTTTAAGTCTGGTGAAGTGCCAGAGAAAGCTCTGGCTGGAAGGCAGCGGCATTAACTGAAGCTACAGCAGCTACTGGTGATGGGAGGCTTCATTTCAGTTTTTTGGAAAAGTATTTGACCAAGATTTCAGGTCTGCATTTATAAATAAAATCTTGGTAATTAGTTAACCAACTTGTTAATCTTGCACCAGCTAATTTGATGTATGGATTTAACCGTACTCATTCCTATGCAGGGCCCAAGGTCGGCGTATGTCCATAAATTTCTTTACTAGTAAATTTCCTTTGTTTTCTTGATATCTCGAGAAATTAGCTACCACAATTAGCTATCACAGGATACACAAGTGTTATTTTTATTTACTTGTTTTTCACAATGGAAGATAAATAAAACAAAAAATATAGATGAAGTATGCTCAGGGCTTCTGTAAAAACAAACTATAGTTGAGTAGCAAGCTTGGAGTTTAGTGGGTAGATAGGAAAAATGAAAACTGCAGAAGATAAACATACCACATCAACTACATCCTGCATAAGCTAGTTTGTCATTCCACAATTCTTAAAAGCCTGTCATTTCAAAATCACATGACTTTAACATTAAAGTATTTTAAGTCTGAGATTTGCTGGCAAAACTAGTAATAAGCTAGCACATTTTGAGTGTTATTTAACAAAATTTGGAGTGGTTACTTTTGTATGTATGCTGCTTGCTGGCTAAATGAGCTCCTCTATTGGATAGTCTGAGCTGCCAACATTGTGGGGTGGATTAGACTGACCAGTGCTCTCCCAATTCATATTAAACATTCATGCAAATCCAGTATACATTTTGGGGAGTTCTCACATTAACAAAATTGTATGCTATGAATTTTTAACTAATGTTTAAGTTGGCTATTTTTCATCAGCTTTGGTTGTTGACATCTGCTCTTGCTAAAGATAAAAAGGTAGTGTGATCTGTCAGCTACATAGATGTTTCTTCTTTGTTTGAGGGGCAGAAAAAACATGCCTTTTTGTCATTTATTTGCTCCATACAGTTCCAGTCACAAAGCCTTTCCTCCTGGTGAGTGATGTCTCTCCAGTGGAGGGATCTACTATATGGATGCGCTGCAACCTGGAAAACGGGACAGGACCAGTCCAGTATATGTGGCAACATGAACCTCGTGGTGGCAACATCACAACCTTTGCATACAGTGACACCAACATTATCAACGTGACAAATGTCAACCGTAACCACACGGGCTTCTACCGCTGTGTGGCAAGCAACGCTGTCAACAGCAAGGGCTCCAACAGATTACTGCTGGAAACCATCTGTGAGTCCTTTGGCCTTGGACATTGGTTTTGTGACATTTAAATGTTGTAGGATGTTAAAACTTTTTCAGACAAACTTTGATATTTGTAGTAAAAATCAAATAATATCAATAGCAGTTTTGAAATCGTATCACTTGAAAATCACGCACACTGTCTGATTTTTGCAAAGTATACACTGATCTTATGATTGTTTTGGGAAGAGACAATTTAGTCGTCAATGGCCTTATTGGAAGAAAGTGATACCAGAGGGTTAAAACACGTAGTTTTGAAGAAGTATCAAAGAACTGAAATGTTTAATCCTATACTGACTGTATCATTATTAACAACAGTTATGTGTTCACTCGGGGAGAACTGATGGCTTTTAAGGAACTTTTTGCTCATCTTTCCCTCTTATCCTTAGTTGGCCCAGACATCCCTCAGATAGACGTGTCTCCGTACACGATAACAGAGCGGGGATATTCAGCTGTGGAGAGAGGGACAGTCTCTTTACTGTGTCAAGCCCAGTCTAACCCGGCCAGTCAGTACGTCTGGTTCCACAATAACTCCCAGGTCTACGCTGGGTCACATTACACCATCACCAGGATCTTCCGCATGCACACCGGCGACTACGCCTGCTTGGCGCAGAACACCTACCTCAACACCCGCTCCAAAAAAACCATCAGCCTGACTGTCTACTGTGAGTGTGAACTCTGATCTCTCACCTAGGCCCATGCCCTCCTCCTCAGTAAATCTCTTTAATCAGTCTCAAACTGTGTTCCTCTGTCTTGGCGCTACAAATGGCAAAGACCTCAATTCAGGTTTGACATTTAAAGTACAAGACTAAGAGAAATCCAGGATCTTAATCACCTCTGAATTTTCATCTTTATTTACACTTAATCTTCTACTAAAATAAAACTCACTGCACCTTTATTTAACCTGTCCTATTTTCAGTTACACTGAAACCTCCTTAAATTCTCGCACCTTTCAACCAGCCACCTCTGAACTTTGCCTCCTCCTTAACCTCTAAACGACAGATCCCTAAGCTTCTGATACACCTCTCACACACTCACACACCAACACACTCACAGCAGAGGGTGGTGGATGTGCTGCAGACCTATTCTCCAGCTCCGCCCATCTTGGAAGTTGATTGGACGCTGTGGAAGGTACCTCGCTGTGATTTCACAGCCATGACAAGTGTTGGTTGGCTTGAAGGCTGGACACTTGTCATTCTGATTTCCTGTTTGTTTTTAAGTTATTGATTTTTAGTAAGTTTTTAAAGCTTTGGTAGCAGGAGTAATCCCAAAGTCCTTCCTCTTGCCCTGATGACCCCATATAAACCCCCTTTTACACATCCCTTCTTTGTTACACTGTATCTTATCCCCACAGACCCACCGGATGGCTCCCCATCTTGTTCTGTGGAGCCAGCTCTGAATCACACCGCTCTGAGACTGCTCTGCTCTTGGCCTGGTGGATTTCCTTCCCCCTCCCTCAGCTGGACCGGAGATTTACAGCGACTGGCACAAAATGAGACTGACACGGAGCAGCAAACAAATCCACTGACCAACACTGCCATCTTGCTGCGATCAAAAGACTTGTCCTCTAACAACAGTTTGTTCTCATGCATTGGCTCCCATATAGCACTGAAACAACCACTTGGGTGCAGCACACGCTCATGTAAGAATCATTAACTTCAACATATTCTATGCAGGCATTTAAACTTCTCAACTCACTTAAACCTCTTCTCCATCAGATATTCCCCCAGCAGAGCCGGTGTGCTTTGCTTATGTGACCAACAACAGAAAGTACCTGCTACTGTCCTGCTCCTGGGATGGGGGCACTCCAAAAGCCTTAGTGTGGTGGGAAGGCCCGGGGGGACAGGGAAAAGGTGGGGAAGAAAACTCAAACATCTTGATCCTTCGTTATGGCACTGCTCAAGGAGGTCTACCCTACACCTGCCATGCAAGGCATCCACTTCTGGCCCAAACTAAGACCTGCAGACTCACACTGGGTCAGTTAACAATCTCCAACATGCAAATAAAACCACCATAAACAGCAATTATTATTGCTTTATTTATCATATTTGTCTATTGTCACCTGTAGAGGCTCCCATACTGCTGACGCAGCGTAGGGTGGTCTCTGTGTATGAGGGGAGTGACGTCCAGCTCACCTGTAACCTCAGGGCCAACTACCTCCCAGCCAGTGAAATCGCCTGGTTTAACAATCAGGGTGTAAACGTCCAAGATACTTCCAAGTACAAGCTGCAGCGCACATCTGCATGGGCAAATCTGACTGTGAAAGACACACATGAGAGAGAAGACAGCGGTGAATACAGATGCTCCACTTCCAACGCAGTGGGAGGGACTGAAGTCAATGTCACTTTAGTGGTCAAACGTAAGGAACTGTTGGTCTATTTTTCAGTTTGACTTCACTCGCTTTTTGTGATTATTTAATGGAGCACACACAATATGCACCAGTGCCCAAACACACTCAGTCCAGTTTGCTCTATACCATGTTTGGGCATGGCTCACTTCCTTAGCCCTGGTATGGATGGAAGAGGTGTGCTTTGGCACTGTACGATTGCTTTTTTCATGCGCACAGGTGCCAGGCACAGGTGGGCAGCATAGATGTGACTCATAATTGATATAACCACTATTCCTGACCATCACTGTAAACAACAGTAAGAGTATAATAGGTGCATATCTCCATTGTGCTGACTAAACTGCATTTCATATTACAACATGATGATATACCTGTGTTCAGACATAGTTGGGCTTGGAACAATGTAAGTGTAGGCTAGTGAGAGACCGCGGAGGCGAGACAAGCTTGCTTCAGCATAGTACGGGACAAATGGACCTAGAGTGTGAGTGTGTCACAGTTAATAATTTAGATACCTTTTTTATTAACAATTAATAGGTTGTTAATTATACATCTAAAATAGGGACGGAAGACGCCTTGCTTGTGGCCTACCGCCTCTGTCTTTTTTCCCCCTAGCATTTCTTTAAGATTAATGACAAAAACAAAAACCAGCTGCAAAAATTGACAAAGGTAAAGCATATTGAAAGGCCTTTTAATCAGTTAACTCCAGTTAATTAAATGGTAAAAGGCTGGACACAAACATGACAGCTTTCAATCTATTCAATCATTTACATGTTTGCTTTTAGCTATAAACTAGCTGCCAATATTGCATTATTTATAAGTTCCCCTCTAATTCAGTGAGAATAATGAGTTTGCATCTTTGATGCACATGTGGTTGATGCAGGGTTTTGCTGTGGAAAATGGAATAACCGCAGATTATCCTCCGTAGACTTGAGTATTTTGCTTTAGTGGGCACCCACACACACATTTTCGTTAATTTGTTTTTTGGTAATTACAGTTCTAAAGTCAACCTTTATTTTTCTGTGACTGAATTTCTGTAGCTTTCAATCCAAAAACTCCAATGGCTTCTTCACCAAACTTGGGGGCTTAGGGCACCTCTTTGCAAACTACATACTGTGCCTATGGAGCATCATCAGGACCAGGGTAATTGTAAATTTCAGAACTGGCAGGGTGGAACCAATGTAAAATCACACACTGTGACTCCAAATCTTCACAGCTGCAGTTTCAGAAGGAGTACAAAGACATATATGTGTAGCATTGTCAGTGAAGGGCTAGTGACAATACTAACATGTTATTAGAATTGCACAATGCTTACCTCTCTCAATGTGGTAAATGTACCTAGCTCTGTAAGCTCTGTAGCTTTCAGATATTTAGCGATAAAACAGTAGAAAACCAAGGTCTTCATCTTAAATTGTTTCAACAAAGTAAATTCTATTCATCCTGTAGAAAATGAATTTCATAGTCAAATTTCAAGTTTAGCTATCTAATTGTTGTCTTAAACTTTGCAGGTCAACAGTCTCACTGATGAACATACAGTGTTTCTATTTGGCTGTGTTTGTTCCCCTCATCAGGACACCCAATGCCACCCAACGTGACCCTGGTAAAAGTGGCATACAACAGCCTACAGCGCACAGAGGTGGAGCTGGAGTGGAAGGTAGAGAGTGAAGAAGAAAAAGGCTGGACAGGTTTCATCCTGGAGCACCAATGGATGTCAGAGCGACCAGGAAGGAGAGGCAGCAACAATGACACAAATGCAGAGACAAAGGACAAGATTGGCCCACCGGTCTGGTATCGAAACTTCATCCAAGACCCAGAACTCAGGACTCACACAGTGGGAAAGCTGACACCAACCGAGACTTACCAGTTCCGTGTCACACCTATGAACCACCGCACCATTGGCCACCCTTCTTCAGCAAAGTCTCCAGGTACAGTAAGGTCAATCCAAGTGAGGGCCATGTGACTAAACAAAGACAGAGGCTAGAGTTTTTTTCTTAACAAATAGATCATACAAAATTGTATAAACACAGGCAAAATGAATAGCAATGCAAATAAAAAGTTGACAGGTGAGTTAGGTGGATATTTATACATGATGTTGCTCTTGCTGTGATTGCTGTTTTACTGACATTCTAACATTTTTGTTTCTTTTTTTTTGTTATCCACTTAGGTGAAAGATACACAAAAACACACAATTACACACACATCACAGCTTCACACCTTCCACTCACTTCCTCTTTACCTTCCCTGCTCTATATCTTTATTCATACTAGTGCTTTTTGCTTCTTCTTTTTAATTGTCTTTGATTGTACAATGTTAGGATGTAAATGCTGTTACCAAACCAGGTTATTTTTTTTAGAGCTTGTGTTACTGGTTAGGCCTGAAGGCTGGTGGTTTTCAACCTATGAGCTGTCAATGCATTTCGATATCCATACGTCAACACTTCAGAAGGGTTTGCTTTAAATCAGAAAGTCTGGCTGCAGACTGCAGCTCTCAGGCGCCACTTCTGGCAGACCATTACAGTGAGGCACAGCCTCTGTCAGAACAGAAATGACATAATTTGCCAGTGAAATGTAATTCTAGTTTAGGATGTTTTTTTTCCAAGTTCAACTTTATTCATAAATGAAGTCTGGCATTTATAAAATAACTATATTTCAAACATTACAGACAAGCAACATTTAATAAATAAAACAGAAAAAATATCTCAGAGGTCTGATCTGGGATTAAATTATGTATAGACCTGTTTTGGAAAAAGTTTCACTAACAGTGGCTTGTTTAGCTACACTAGCTTTAGCTAAACCTAACATAGCTACACAAGCTACATAATTTGCATTACTATGTAGACCAATATAGCTATGCTAGCTTTAGCAACATGAACTTTAACCTCATTAGCTTTAGCTACATAATTTAGCTATGAAGGTTGCATATCTACATAGCTAAAGCTAACATAGCTTTAAGGCTATTGTGGCTAATAGTAGCTTTGCTAACATAGCTTCAGTAGCTATGCAGCTACATTATCTACATATCTTATGTAGCTCACAAAACTTTATTAGTTTCAGCGGTAGCTACCTTAGCTGTCTTAGCATTAGTCTGTAAGCAGACTGTTTACTCTGCTTTCATAAACATTTTGTAATCAGTTTTTGCTGGTCACACTTTTGACTTTTTAACTTCCTAACTCTTACCTGAACCCTAAAAAGAAGTTGAATCTGATTTTATTTTGAAAACTTTAGTGTGTATTTCAGTTCTGACAGAGGTGGCGTCTTACAGTAGTGGTCTGCAAAAGGGGATGACTGAGAGCTGCAGTCTTAACCGGACTATCTTGCGAACAATAAGACTATGAACATTTTTTGCGGGTGTAACAGGTATTGGGATGAAACCTGCTAGCAGTTTAAGCACACTGACTTGGCTGTAGGCTACTTGTTAACCTTCCTATCAATTCAGTCAGACTTTAAACAAATATTTAATTTTCCACAAAACATGTCAATTATTATTCATAATTGCATATTCATCACATAGCTTGATTTAATACACACGTTTTCCTTTTACTATGTCACCATAAACTGATCTTTGAAAAATTTCCCAGATTAGCTATTGCTAACACACAGTTGCACTCATGAGAGAAAAACACAATTAACTGACAGAGCTACAAGATTAGAAATTAAAATTTAACTTACACAAACCACATAACTGAACACTTAACCTCTTTATTCCATGTTTACACAGGAACAGTTTTAACCAACTCAAATCTAAAAGAAGACTAAACTGAGCTAGCCTAAATGTTTGCAATCTTGACGCTAACGATGCGACATTGTACTTAGCACGCTAGCATTCCTAATGCTTTTTAAAATACTCTTAAATACTCTACAACAGTGAAGACAGACAAATGTTTCAGCACACATGAAAATATGCACTGGTGTTACTTTTGAACCACAATATAAGAATTTTAAGTGACTAACTTTCTTACAAATCTGGAAAGACAAAGAAAGCTGACTCATTTGGCTGTAGTTGATAGCCCTCTGCTAGTCTCTGCAGTTCATACCCGGCCAGCTCAACGGGGGAGGTGCTGCTCCGTCCGCTTTTGGGAATGTAATTTCACATTTGCTAGGCCTAAATCTACATTTAAGCTGATTCATTAGCAAAATCCATACAAAATTAACAAATACAAATTACAAAATGTGACACCACATTATTGAACTGGCGAAGCAATACTTCTTATCTGTAGCTATTTTTTGGAGTTATATTTGGAGTAGTTAAACAAAATCCTGTCCGCTTTTTTTAAGTTCAAATTTACTCATCGAGAAATGTTGCAGCATAAATGTCATAAAGGACAGTTAGTTGTTCGACACCTTCCCTACAGTATCATGCTTCAAGTGGATAAAGAGGCAGACTTTATGCTAAAAATATTATTTGCTTTTGCAGCTAGAGGCATCAGTATTTTAGCTTGACCAATAGCTTTTTCCTCTGTAACTGCTGTAGAGTTATAATAACAATGACAAGCATTAAGAATTACATGATAATGTTAAATACTCAAAGCCATGCATCACCTATGATTTAAAACTGAAATAAAAGAGCGATCCATATTAGTATGCTAATAACTGTAATCAATATGAAGCTATAGTTTGATAATGCTAGCCACCATAAGCTCAGGGTTGAAGCTGACATGAAGAAGCCTTGACAAACCAAACAACTAAGTAAGGGGGAGTTTTAGTCCTTCTGAATTAAAAAAGAAATTGGCTTTTAGAATCTATTGTATATAGTCTATTGAGACCCAGCTTTTCTTAAGTTGGAATAATACTCATTATTTGGTCTGGCTTTTTCAGAATAATACATTTTGCTCCTTCAATGCAGCCAAAGGTTGAGAACCACTATAGACATACATGAGACCTGATGAAAATGATATGAGGCATTTGTCAAGTGCGGCAACTGTCTGTGTTTTGTCTGAGCTGTACTATTTTGCTATATGTAACTGTGATGTGTTTCAGCGGAACCCAGCTCCAACGTGCTCCCTGCTGTGATTGGAGCAGCTTTAGGTGGGATGCTTGTGGCAGCTTTCCTCACAGTGCTGCTTCTCATCTTCATAATCCGCAACCGCAACAACAATCCCCGTAAGTCCCATAGACCAACACAGATATCCTAATGACTTCAGTCATCATTTGTCGTTGATATTGCCTCTGAGCACTGCCTTAATACCTCATGTTTTGACTTCTAGGACTACATGACTTGCTGTTCGGTTTGTGAGTATCTGCATCATACTTATATTTGGAATATCATGGATGCAAAAGTTGGACAGTTGTGAAGTATTAACAGTATGATCTGTGTACAGAAAAGCATCAAACCTGCATTTTTTTTTTTTTTGTTGTGCCTAGGCAGCACAGTCAGTCGAGGGAAAATATCAACTTCCCAGAGGATGAAGTGGTGGCCGGGACAGAGGGGGGAACAGAGGAGATTGGTGCATCATCCAGTCCAGGCAAGAAAAACAAATCAAATACATTTTCATGCAAACCGTAACCCTGAGTTACAACCTCTGAAGACAGCACAGAGAGGGTATCTTTTCATCCCCATTACGCCACTGCACCATTCACAGTGGAGATGAAAAGTCACAGTGGCATGACTTTAAACTGCATGGTGAATGTGACCTAAGTGAGCTAATGTTTAAACACACAGGGTGGAAATTCACCCCAAGCAAGATGGCAAGCTGATGATATTCATATCATGCCAGTTTCTACATGCATGTAATGAGAAAACTGCTTTGGTAAAGAAGCTTTGGTAGCATGACTGAACTTTTTTAATGCAGCTAGAGTGGAAAACTTACACTGAAATATGACAGTGCCTGAATTTTAATAACTCAAAGGTTTTGTTTCTTTGATAATGAACCTCATTGTTTTTCCGTTTCAGGTCCAAGCATGGCTTTACCACGGGCATCTTCACCCCTCACCACTGCACAAGCCCCGCCTCCTGGAGATGACAATGAGCCTGTAAACGTCACCATCACAGTCCAGGCTACCGGCTCATAGTCATGGATCACAGTCTTTTTTTAGTTTTGATTTAGCCTTGAGTAATGTTTTGTAGACAGATAGCACGGTCATTACAACTATAGCAGCCTTTGGCTGACAGTAGATCTAATCTCTACCACAAATAAAAACAAACATTCATACTATATGTTCTGTGCAAGCTCTGACAAGTCAGTCACTTAAAGCAGTAGTTCTCAACTGGTCTAGCCTCACAACCCATCACCACCTCTTTAATAAGGAATAACCAATTTACTTAAAATTTCAACCACTCAAATGTATTTGTTGAAATTGCTGCAGATTGCAACTGATCAGTAAATAGCAAACAGTAAATATCAAATGTGATTGATATTAATGATTCAAGGTCTGGGAAGCTATGTTGCAATTTGGAGCAGTAAAATAATCTTTTTGACATCACACACTTTAGGATTATTCAGACAAATAATTATTTGGGACGAGCCTCAGGATACACCCCAACGATCATCAGGGAAAGCAAATCTGGCCTAAAATCAGGACCAGCAGAACATCACCCTCTTGTGCTGTTATAATTAACATGCAGCACACTAAATGTGAAATGTTTCTTTCTTGTCCAAGTTTGATGTCTGCAAGTGAGTCTGTTGCAGATCATCTCTGTGAGCCTGTTTTAACACGGGTGCTGACTTGGTGATGAATCATAGAATGGCTTAAACAACTGTTTAAAGGTGACTTTTAGCTCATGACTTGCTTGATGATTCAAAGAAGTGGTCAGAGAGGCAGCTGTAAACTCTCACAAGTACCTCTGCTAACACTAAGCTAAATTAATGATAAACATGCTATTTTAATTATGTTTTCCATAGTAAAAGTAGTTTCCTCGAGTGTGTTTATTGTGAACACCCACATGAGGAAATGTGGTAGCCTGAAGCAGCTTGACACACCTTAGCAGGAGAGAAATAAAACTGAAAACTACAGGTGCAGTTATAGAGAAGTGAACACAGAAACTTAGAAAGCCATTTTCTGTGATCATATGCACCAACATGAGATAAGTATGCCATCACATCTGTTTGTTTTGGGGGAGAAGGGGGTCATAACATCTGAAAAAAAACAAAAAAAAACAACAAAAAAACGTTATCTCTTTTAATTTTGTAATACCCTTATATAATACTGATACAGTAAAAGGAAAAAAAAGTTATATAAATGTTATGCCATATCACCCTATGGCCTATGAAACAAACATATCCTTGGAAAATATGTAATTTTTGGTTAATTTCTTGAGATCCTAAGAATGAAACATATCATTATGCAGAAAAACACCACTGTTATCCCAAAATAACATAAGTCAAGATCTCAAAAAACAACCAAAATTCACTTATGAAAAGCATATTATAAAATAAATGCATGTGGATGTAAGAACTTTTTTATTTCAGGCACACATTCGTGACTAACAGATAACAGCTTTGAGTCCTGACCTACCAGTTGAGAACCACTTACGTGAAGAACAGACTTTGAAGATACATGAACTACTGTGATGACACTGCTCTGTGAATGGTTTGGGGGTTTCTTAAAAAAAAGGGAAACTATTGTTGAAAGCAGGACTCCCACAGGGTTTGAACTATTGACTGTAGTCCTGTACTTTTGTAAAGAAGTTTGTGTCTGCTTTTTATAAAATTACACTCATACCTATAAACAGTTCATCACTTTATCACCGACTGTGTCCTTTGTCCTGTTAATACAAAATAGACTTGTACAAATGTCCATATAGGCAACTTACACAATGGTCTCTGAGAAATGTCACTCATGAAAGTTTCTGTGTGCACTCAATTATTTTCATGGTTTAAAACTGTGCAGCATATTTTCCTGTTGATACGCCTAATGCTGAGGTCAGACTACTCTATCTGTTTGCACGTTACAGTGGTCACTGCTGGAATAGGCGATCGCAAGGCCAAAACTCTTTGGCAAGACTTGACTGACAGACATGACGGACTACACCAAGTACTCAACCAATTATCACGACTGACGTGAAGATGTTAGAAGGAGGTTAGAAGGTGGTGTTTTCCAGAGTACTGAGACACTAATCCTTATTATTAGTGATTCAAAGCTGAAGAATTCCTGAAAGTGATGTTTCACCACAAACAAAGGACAGCTGGGTTTTGTTAAAGGATATGGGACATGACCTTATGTATGATAACCCCCCAAAAAAAGATTTTTTTTCCCCTCTCCTGATCATATTCCCTCAAAAACAGTCCTGCTGCATCAGAAAGAGTCCCCACAATCTAAATCCAGTCAAATATTTTGTCCAAAAACAGAACCAAATCCATGGACTGTTGTATCATTTTAAACTTGCTGTTGTTCTCAGTAGTCCACCGTATTTGTTGTAATGATGTCTTTATCTACGGGAAATTATTAGCAATGCTTTGTAGAAAAATTTTGGTCTCCAGTTTGAAAACACTTGATCTTTTCCTTAAAAAAAATCAGGTGTAAAATACAGATTTTTTTTTATATTGTTTTCATGTTTGAACGTGATTCACTAGCCAAGGCTTCATGCTTTTGCCCAGTTGAGTTTTCCAGCCAACACTTCACAGCCGCAGTCATCTACAGGCCTCTGTTTCACACAGGAAAACCCATTTTGTTGTTCTTTAATATCAGTAGCAGCTACAGTGAGTCTGACACTTTGGGAAGTGACTTGTTACCTTTCTAAAGACTCCTTGTTTGTGCTTGCAATCTAAATGGTTCAAACGCAGCATTCAGTTTGATTTAGGTATTCCTGGATAGGGTTTTTTGACTAATTTTACCCAGAATTCCAAGGGTTAAAGCAGGTGTAGAACCCAGTAAGAGCCTTAACATATCTCTCTTTAGTTTGTGGATGTCCTAAATTCTCATAACTACATTTAAAAATGAGTCCTTCTTTTAATAAGTGATTTTAAAATATCCATGATTATCATGAGAACCTCCTCAGGTCAGTAAATCTGAAATTCCATATTAGTTTATGAAAAATCACAACCCTTATGCACCACAGCTGCTAATACACACATTTAACTCTCATTGTTTGTCTTTTTAACAATTTATTTACTCAAAATTTGGGCTGTCAAACATAATCAGAGCCAGAACATGAACACTGACATCTAAACTTCATCTCATACTTACAGGAAACTAAAACCTGATTTCCAACCCCATGAAAACCCTGTCTGCCCTCCTGACATGTGACCCTTAAATTCATTCTCACAGGTCTAAAATGACAAAAAAGAAACATTTAAAGATAACAGCAGAGTACATTTAAAACATCATTAGAACAACTAAATATTTACAGGTTCCTTATTCAATGTCTGTGGCAGTGTTTCTGTTTTAGTCCAGGATGTTCAAGTGATTTTCTGAGTGCTGATGATGTCTCCAAGCTTTTGTTTAATTTTCACAAAGAGACGCTTGAACTCCAGGCCATCACCCTGGAAGACAAAAACATCTCAGCATGTCAGTAAAGAAAAAAACATCATACAATGAGCCAACATTACTGGGAATTTGACTTATTTGCTTAACAGGTCCAGTTTCTGTTTTGTTTTCTCTAGTTTACCTAGATTAGTTTTATTTTGGTCTACTTCACTGTAAAATCTACTTTAGTGTTGTTTATACTCTGAGGAATATAAAGTTCTAAGTGTTCCAGATGAATTAAAATAGAAAATTTAAAATGTTTTGACACAATGGCAAGATCTGGAACTGTATTTACTGCATCATTTTAGAGGTGGGTGGTAAACCAGTATTAATGCTGTCACTGGTAAAATGTTTGCCACGGCATGGATTTCTGCAACACCGTCATCACCGGTTTAAATGCCTACGTTGTACTGTGATGCACGTGCGAGGCATATCCGCTCCCACAGCTGGCAGAGCAATTGATTTGTGACAGACAGCTCAGGCTGAGTCCAGTCAATAGCACGTTTAGCTCTAGTATTATGTGTAGCTAGGTAACTAACCAAATGTCACCCGCTCCTGCCATTGAAACTAAGCATGGTTAGTAGGCAAAAACATGTGTTCTTTCCTCTCAAAGTTTGATGGCTGTACCGCAACAAAGTCGGTGTCGTCTCTGTCAGCCTGCCTGGGCTTTAACACAAGCTAAGTGCTGCTTTGGCTCGTCTCAGTTTGTCGAGAGCCCAGCGCTGCAACTCTTCATCTTACAACGGCTTAAACAACCGTTCAAAGGTCTAATTTAACTTTTAACTTTCTTTTCTAAGTCCACAGTGAGTCAAAGATTAAGACTGCGATGTCCTATGAGGTCAGAAAACCTACTGTAAACTAGCTGCAAAATCTCACCAATACGTGATATGATTTTTAGGCCATATCGCCCAGGCCTACATCATTTATCATTTATTTTAAAAGGAGGCTAACTCATGATGTACAGCAGGCATGTTGGTATCTTTAGGAGTAACACTGAACACCAAGTACAAAGACTGTATAAAAAGATGGACAATAGGACAGCTCCCCAAGAGAGAAGCCAAACATTTGATCATCTCCCTACTGACTGACTAATGCAGTATTTTTTTTCTAGGTCTAAGATTTTAAACTGTGCTCAATTTGAAGTTTTAAGTTCCCTGTCCAATCATATGAGTTTATTGGTGCCATTGACCATTATCATTTTTCCCTCCTAAAATTATGAATTCAGGCATCATTTTGGCATTGACACTGTTTTAAAAGTATCAATTTAGCACCAGTATTGGGAAAAAAAATATAAAACCAACCCCCAAACTTGGGTTTAACAGGGTTAAATGACAGGATTGAAAGCTCTGACAACAAATCCTGCTCCAGCTGTGCTGTGTGCCCTGGATTAACAGCGTGGAGGTGTAACAATGAGAGGAAACATAACAAAACCAAACACAAGAGTCATCAAACCTTTACATATCCTTGAGTGTCTGCTTCATACCCACACAAGATGGCAACAGGCGATCCTTACTGACCTTTACTGACTCTAGCTCCAAGTGACACCACCACCACAATTTGTCAGCATCCATCAAGGAGAGTATTTTGGCCTCACTTTTGTGTAAAAGGATGATGTGGATTTGTGTAATACATCTTTAATAGAGTCAATGGTTCAGAAAGTCCAGAGCAGCAATCAGGGACGAAATGTTATCAATTCATCTCCCTCCACACGATGTGCTGAAACAGGCTGAAAACATTCTCAATTTAAACCCTTGAGGTTTGCAAACAAACTTGCATTTTCACACAGGGTTATGAGGAAAATACAAATTAACCTAATATGATGACAGGTTGACTGGATATCACCTAAACTGGACTGATCAATGCCTGTGACTTCCCTTTGATATTAGTTGGAGTTATCAGTTGTTTCCATTTAAATCCTCTAAAGACACAGGCTCTATCTGAGATATGAAAGGAAGGTTTGCCTCTGTAGATGGGATGTGTGAAAATAACCACTAAGCTGTCAGAGCTTCAGTAAATGCTCTTTAATGTAAAACTGAAACTCACCTTAGACAGTCTGAAGTCCAGCAGTACTCTCTGATTCAACTCCAGCAAGTGGACTTTGAAGATGAGCTTGTTGTTGCGTTTGTCCAACGTGCTCACCGTCACCTTAAAAAAGGCAAAAATTCATTAAAACCATTAATGTGCACAGTGAAACTTTGAGTTTATTGACAGCACTCAAAGTAACAGCGAGCAAAGAACAGATCTTCCAAACTGGTTGGACAGGAGAGTAAAGCTATGGTTTCACACAGCTTTGTCTTCAGATTAATTTAAAAATCAACATTTGTTTTGTTTAACCACATTTATTGTCAATTCTATTGATTAATCCTTAGCGCTGTCGGCTATTTTAAAACTTTTGTCTGGACTTTTAGTCTTAAAAAGCTTGTAAAACATCAACCCTGTGGTGCAGAGTCAAGCTCTAAACATCCTTTTCTTCAGGACAACCTGGGCTTTCAGAATATGTGAAGCAAAGTTAGTTGAATTTTAAAAAGTTATAGGGCTATAAAGACAGAAGAAAAAACAAATCAGATATTAAAACTCAAAGACTTTATGTATTATCACAGTAAACATTAATGACTCAAGGTATTTTTGCACAAACATGTTCTCCCATCTCTTTGGGACAAAATAATTAAAAAATAAGCATTCTGTGACACAAATTCCTCTAAATATTCACATTTTTACAAAAAAAGAGTCCTTGCGCATTTAGGAATTTGAGTCATTATTTCGAGTGCAGTGACACTGAGAGACAAATTACAGCCTCCCTGTGTTTATTTCTCTCTATTATGACTCTTTCAGACTCTCTTCTTAATTTTCTAAGTCTGTGCACATGCCCTGTTCAGCAAAGCATGACGTGATGATGGAATAGCTTCCTATTGGTTGTCACAGCTCAGTTGCAATGCATTCTGGGATACAAGGAGATAATACGGCAGCGGGCTAACTGATTAACTACAGGAGCGATCAAAAAATGGATTATAAATAGACAAAAAGACGTCCAATATTGGAGTTACGGGTGTGGATTTGAGCTTTAAAGACCTCAGAAGTCAGCCAAATTCCAGACTCAATAGAAAACGCTCTGTAAGAGCTAGGAACACATAAAGGGCAACAGAGAGCTTTCAGAGGGAAAAAAGACAAGTTAGTGCCTACCACCTATGGTTCAAAAGTTACCAAGCAATTTAAAAAGGTGTGCCTGCAGCACAGATCCGGGCTGAGAGCACTAGGGGTTAAACAACAATTGCATTTATATTCATACTTTTGACCCTGTATATTTTACAACAGACATACCTGTTTGCCGCAGGTGAGTTTGTAGCCCAAAGCCAGGCTCTCACAGGCATCTTTCAGGTCAGCTAAGGAAGTGTCAGCATTCACGTTGGTGAAGAAACGCGTCATTCTGCGCACTAATCTCTGCCAGGGCGACTACATTAAGGAGAAAGAAAAAATTAGGAGAAAATGAATGCGTTATGGAAGAGTTTCAAGGTTGAATGGCTTAAATATTTGTTTCTGTTTTGACGATAAAGTAGACAAAATGGAAGAAAAATCTTGGCTGGTTAGTGAAAATTCACATTTTTGTCAGATAAACTTGCCAAAAAAAACAAAACCAAAAAAAAACCAAAACAGCTCTAAGTGATGTACCTGACTGGCTCCAGGAGTGCCCAGCAGCTGACTGCCCAGTAACATGTGCTCCGGCTTGGTCGGCTGAGAGAAGCTAACCTGACCTTCAGCTTGACTGATTAACAACATGGCCTCCCAGCCACCTGCTGCAAAATCAGGCTGAGAGCTGGAAAACTGCATCCTGTCGTCACTACGGAGGGAGGAGTGTGGTTTTCAGATACCAGGCAAGAACATAAAAATAATTTCGTGCTGAAATAACAAAGACAAACTTCTGACCTGCTGGATCGAGATATGAATCCTCCGTCTGATCGTAGATGTTTGTTCCCCGAGCCCAGCGGAGGTTGCTTCACACCTGTTGACACACAGAAAACATCAGTTTAAGAGCAATAAAGCACAAGTTGAGCCAACTGTTTACTGATTTAGAGAGTTGCCTTGAGTAAACCAGCGATCATTTTTAATGTCTGCCATGGTGATGCGTGAATCCGGACAGGGCAGCAGCAACTTTGACAACAAACCTGGACAGAAAAAATTAATAAAAATCAGATATTTTTGAGACTAAATTTTGTGTTTGGGTTTTTATAGAAAAAAAGACTCACAAAGAGGCATTGGTTGTATTTTCTTCCAAGGAGGTAGGTACGTTTTCTTCTGAAGCCAGTCTGAATACTCCTGACAGCTCTCAGTGGGTTGATCCCATGGTAACTCTGAGGAGGAGGGTTGGAAAAACAGCATTTTGATTTTTAATAGGGCTGCACAAAATGAGATTTTTGTCGATATATTATCTGACATTTAAAATTTTTTTACAAACAGACTAACTAAATTAACCCGTTTCGAGTGTCCAGGAGGTTTTCTTATTGACATGGTTTTGAAAGTGTTTGATTTTAACTAGTTTCATATAAAAATTCTGTTACCATGGCAACTGAATAGTTCTTTAAGCATTGGACCGCAGTGGTGAATATGAATGTGGGAGCACAGACTGTGAGCAGACTTTACCTCCAGCCAGCATAGCAGTGAGCACTATCCCACACGCCCAGATGTCTGCAGGCTGAGCCCTGTATTCTGTTTGACTGAGAAGCTCAGGAGCCACATAAGGAAGCGTCCCACAGAGTCGATTCAGCCGCCGCTCCCGGCCTTTGAAGCGAAACATGGTAGCCAGGCCAAAATCTGTCAGCTTCAGGTTATCTTAAAGGTGAATGACAAGAGCAGAGGCTGGTTAGAGAAAGGGTGGGATCAAAAGGTAACCCTCCAGCTCCTCCTCACACGTCACATTTTGTCACCTTTGTCATCCAGCAGAATGTTCTCTGGTTTTATGTCTCTGTGGGTAATGCCATTATCATGGAGGTATTCCTACAGAGAAAGGGGACACAAATTTAAATAGCAGAAGAAGAAAACAAGTGAATCTAGAAACATCAAAAAACAGAGATTGGCTTTACTCACCACAGCGGCTACAAGCTGCTGGAAAAATCGATGAGCATCTTTTTCTGCCATCCCCACATCAGGCTCTGAAATTAATTCACATGTCCTTTAACTACAGCGATTCAACCATCAAAACACAAGGAAACAAGGCGGTTTAAAAAATGCAACAGAGTTAAGTTGACTTTAAATTATTACAATTTCTATAACCTCTTGAAGTGCTAATGAAATAAATTTGATTAAAATTTACATATCCTGATTTATCAGCTGCAACCTTCAAACACTGTTAGGAATAAATTATAAAATTACATTATATTAGATTCTTTTCTTTAATGCATTTCCTCAGCTCATAACTGAAGGATTTTCAATGTTAAGTGCAGGGGTTAAAAGGGTACAAGAACAAATTACTCAAGTAAAAGCACAGCCACTTTGTTAAATTATAGTAGTAAAATTAGTGGTCTACAAATTTACCCCAGAGCAAGTAAACGGCAACAAAATAAAACTTACACAAAGTGCTGAGAGATTATTTGATAACTGAGTGGTTGAGGTTGAAAAGTAGAATATGAAACAAGAGAATATGAATCTGCAACCCGGTAGCTTCTTTAAAGGCATATGGTTATGATAATGTGCAATGCAACACTTAATTTTGGATGTAATGTGTGATCACTCTCTCGATGTTTGCAAGTTTCCTGTCATACAGTAGAGTCAGCCAAACACCTGCCAAGCTCCCGCAGATGATGGACAGCCTGGATTTCCGTTAATTTTTTCATCCAGTCTTTACCGTTTTCACTCTGTAAAGGATTCCAAGTAAAATGTGGTAACATTTACTCTTTTAATGTTCCTTTATCCTCCTTCTCAATCCATAATAACTTTCTTATGTCTGTGGTTAAGTTTGTCATAATCTTTAGTTTTTTGTAGTTCAATATTTTTTTCAAATTAAATGCAGGTCTGTATCCATACAGGTAGTCAGTTACCCTGGCGACCAGTCCAGGGTGTACGTCGCCTCTCACCCAATGACAGCTCCACGATCCCCCATGACCCCTAACGGGATAAGCGGTATAGAAAATGGACAGATGGATGGATTTACAAACGATATTTGGCTATAAAAACCTTCCTATAGCAGCTGTAAACATTTTCCATACAAGCAAAATAGTGGAGTTTCAGGGTGAACTATTCAGCCTATGTAAGTTAAATTATTTTCTTTATTTATCATTGTTCCTTACACTTGAAAGTGTGTTTTAAAGACTGAAATTTGTTCATCCTTAAACCTCAAACTTTGTGTTTTAAAAACTAAAGTTTAAGGTCTGAAGTACATTTTAAAAGTGGTATCAATATTGGCTAAAATGAATTTTTAATATCTGCAAAAATCCAATATCCCTACAAAATTTCAAAGAGACAAAAGGGATTAATTGCCATTAACTATAAATTGTAATTATGATTGTTTAATACAAGAAAATTGTAAGGTTCCATTTCAGCAAGATTCCCTCTTCTAAGGCCCTTCTCCCCTGATTGCTCAGGTCGGCCAGATCACCAGCTCATGGAGGAGTCCTGGATGTCTTTCATTTGAGAGCCATGGAGGCCACTGTGCTCTTGGGAACCTTTAGAGTTTTTTTGTACCCTCTCCCAAATCTGTGCCTTGCAACAATTCTGTCTCTGAACTCTGCAGGCAGTTCCTGTGACCTCATGGCTTGGTTTTTACTCTGATATGCATTGTCAGCTGTGAGGCCTCCTATAGAGGGGTGTGTGCCTTTCCAAATCATGTCCAATCAATTTAACTTCCCACAGATGAACTCAAATCAAAGTGTAGAAACATCTCAGCAAAGATCATGAGAAATGGAACGCACCAGAGCTAAATGTCAAGTGTTTTTGCAAAGGGTCTGAATACTTATACATCAGTGAGAATAAAAATGCTTTTTTTCAACTACAGCATTGGGCTGCAACATAACAAAATTGTGAAAGTGAAGGGGTCTGAATACCTTCCTAATGCACTTTATGCCTTATCGTTATGAATAAAATTTAGCTTTTGTGCAAGCTCTGGCATATTTATTGTGATGCACATTGTTAAATATAAATCTGCACAATCCTTACTAAATAAATAAGAACGCATATTTCTCACCAATTCGGTCAAACAGCTCTCCTCCAGTGCAGTACTCCAGAAACAGGTACACAGTCGTACCTTCTTTCCGTTGACCAAAAAAACGTACAATGTTGGGGTGGTTTAGCACCTAAAAAAAATGGCAAAAATCCCAATTTATTTAAATTATTAATAAGCCAGAATTTAGAAGAGTTGAACATTATGTACATTTTCGTATATTCACATCTATTCATACTATGGAGGTACTACCTCTAAGGAGGGACGGTGCCCTACCTTGTGTATGCAAACCTCCTTCTTGACATTTTCAGCACACTCTTTGGCCTGAGAGGTGTCGATCACTTTCACTGCCACCGCCTCCTCTGTCTGTCTGTTAACCAGCAGCCTCACTCTGCAGTTAAAAAAAAACAAAAAACAAAGAAAAAGTGCCACAGCAGCACAAAAGACAGATTTAATGGAAAAACCGAGGCTGAGATAAAGATAGACAAAGCAGATAAGAGAGCTAGCAGTAGATCTGTGATTCTTCATGCCATCAAAGTGCAGAACATCACATGAACTATGCACAGCAAAACAACGAGAGGTGCTCTGCTATGAACAATGGTTGTATGTGATTTAAATGATGAATATAAAACAACATTCATACTCTCCGTAGGCTCCCTCTCCCAGTGTTTGAACAAGATCCCAGTCTTGCACAAAAGGCACAGCCATGCTGAAACAGAAATACACAAAAACAAGAAAAAAAAAACATTTAACACTGCCGTACATTTTCCCGGCTGTTGAAGTATATCTCGGTTTCCCCCAAGGCACATACTTTCACTTCGTAGGACTGAGAGATTCAACATCGCTGTTAGATGCCATTTAAACTGAGCTAAAGGTAAAAGAAAAGGAAGTTCGAGAGCGAGAATTTTTCGACTAGTAGACCAAAACAATCTTACCTGCACAGCCTTTATCGGCCGACAGCGTTTAAAAACGTTTCCTGGAAGATTAGGCAAACTTTTTGTTTGCTTGAGCCGATGACAGAAGCAAATTTGTCACAAATTTGGCGCGTTGTTGTGTTGCCGATGATAACTTCCGCTGTCGACGTCATATCCGCTTTTACTTCCGCCATGGTCAGCTGTCGAAAGCGGTGTTGTGCAGCATTACCGCCGACTACTGGGTTTAAAGTAGGACAACGTTTGCATCTTCAAAATATTTTTTTAAGACTTATTCTATAGCCTTAACTTTAAGAAAAGTAAAACGAGGTGTACAGAAAACCAGTCAGTATCTGGTGTGACCACCAATTTGCAATAACCATGTTCTCTAATTAGGATCTTGATATGCCACACCTCTGGTGTCGGTGGATTATCTTGGCACAGGAGAACTGTTCACTAACACAGATTTAGACAAATTTGTGAACAATATCAGAGAGAAATATGCCTTTTATGTACGTAGAAAAACTCCTAGATCTTTGAGTTCAGCTCAAGGAAAATGGGAGCAAAAACAAAAGTGTTGCATTTATATTTTTATATTTCTGTTCAGTGTACTCATTATAGGCCTACAGTTTGTCAGAAACTGAAACCAAAAGGGCAGCAAATATGGTAAATATTTTTTCCTATGTAGACTTTTACTGTTTCCTTTAAAAACCAGAAAAAGTTGCATTATCGCAATCACTAATTTATCTATAAAACTGAGGAAATAAAGTAATGACAGAGGTATGGGGGGAAGAAAGCTTAAAACAGGTATAGATATAAAAATAATGAAAAGAGTACAAACAAGGAAGCCCTAAATGCTTTAATGCAGTGTTAATTTTGGAAGCTATTTACAAAGTTATGATTATATTATTATTATTTTTAAAGTTATCATTAATATAATGAAAATAATGACAACAATAATGATAATTTTAATAATTATTATAGTGATAGTTGGCAGTAGGAGTAAAAATATTCCTACTACTATTACTACTAAAAAATAGTTGTAATAATCATAACATAAGTAATCATGATAACCATAATGGCAATACATGTAGTAATAAAGATATAATCATAATGATGATACTAATAAAAATGATTATGAAATAGTTCTACTACTACTACTCAGAAATAATCATCTTAATAGTAATGGTAGTAGTACTACTTCTACTAGTAGTAGTAATAACAACAAAAACAATAATAATAGTAATAATGATATTTAAACTAATACTAATAATAATTATTATTGTGAAAATAGTAGTAGTAATAATAATAATGATAATGATAATAATTCAAAAATGAATTACATCAAACAGGGCTTTTAAAATCATAGAAATACTTGTAGCGTTTTATGGGTCAAAAAGGTATTCTTAAACCCTTAATGAGCAAGTCTCTGAACACATTAAGAAAGAGAAATCTGCTAAATGACTGTTTGACAGCTAGATCTTTGATGAATCACTTTTCAAACCAGTGAGTCCAGTGATTGAAAAGGAACAAATTACATCAATTGAAGAAATAAAGCAAACAGAATGATGCACATTTGAGCTGAGGAAACTGAAGCTGTATGGTGAGGCTGGGTGGTCAATCAATAACTGAATCAGCGTGTCAATAAGCTGTTTTGGGAAATGATGAAGGCAGTGTTTGTCTTTGTTTCACAACTGTGGGCTTTTTTGTGCAACATGTGATATTGTGTACACATAGTGGGAAATCCAAGAAGAAAAAAAGGAAAAGCTCTGACCCACATTGGGTCAAAACTCACAGAACAACATTTTTAGACCACTGCAGCAAGCAGAGAAGAGGTAAGCTCAACTGAACTGGATTACATTTTCAAAGCTGTTAAAATTAAATGTATTTTTCTTTTGTTTTTTGGCTTTCATGCTCAGCAAATACAAAAAGTTAGTTAAAAAATGAAAATGATTTAATCATAAGTAATTTGTTTTTTCTCTGTTTATCTTAGTTTATTAAAAAAGGATAAGTTAAATCTCTCTCTCCAATAATGTGGTTCAGGAATTGTGTAATATACAAATCTGGATCTTTTCTGTGACACACATTGATCTCCTTTTATTTACTGAGAAGTTAATTAGTACCGAGGGTTTCAGCCCCTTTTCTTAGCATCGCTCTGTTATTTGAAATAAACCTGCTGCTTCAGAGAATTTCAAGTTAGTTTTTCCATTTTTACAGTCCACAGTTCAGCATGGAATTTTCTGCCCACCGGATTTTGTTTGCAGCACTGTCATGTCTCCTCTGCATGGGTAAGACACTTCTTCTAAGACAACAACACTCATTGTAGGGTATTTCGATGACTAAATGTCTTAAAGTGTGGGGGTTTCTCTAGTTATTTACACCCATTCTCCTCAAGGACATACATGCCCATGCAAAGTATTTTTATGAGATCTTAATATTATTAAATCCTCTCCTTCAAACAGCATATGTTTACATTATAATTAGGGCTGTTAAATAATTGAAAATATCAATCACAGTTATTCTCTGAATGTCTGTTGTTAATTGTGATTAACTCCCCTTTGTGCCAAATTTTGAAAGTTCACTATTTTGTATTTAAAGCTGTGTTTGTCTCATTCCAGATTTTTGTACTGTCATGAACTAACGATAGTGGACAGTCTGTTTGGATGCAGACCCACATTTATTTCAAAGAAAATAAAATATTCTGTTAGAACAAAGATTATTTCTAGAACAGGAAACAAAGGAATTTGTCATGGATTGAAAAGGAATTAAGGAACCAGTAAAAATGCTAAATGTTTGATAACAGAAGGTGTAGAGACTGTAGAGCTTATTTTACATCAATGAGGCTTCTGTGGCTTCACCAAAGTGTACATAGAGAGGCAATAAAGTATCCGATTCATCACAGTTAAAAACAAAACAACACACCAGTTGTAGATTTTGATTGATCCAAAATAATGCATCAGTGGTTTACAGCCCAAAGTATAACTTAAAATGCATTCCTTTCCTTTTTTTTCTGATCCAAAAGTTGCCTCAAGCTCAGCTCACAGCAGCATGCACTGCCAAACTCAACCAGGCTAATGACAGTAAAGACACTGTCCCTGTAAAACAAAATCCCACATCTGTGTCTTAACACACTAGATGTGTTGGAATAACTGAGAGTTAACAGCCAGTTACATGTTTTTGTTTACTGTGAGGAAATTTCTCAAAATCTATAACCAACGGAGGCCTGCGGATGATTAAAAGCATCATAACAAAGAGATCTGTGCCAGAAAACAGTAGATATAATCCCCAACTTCTGGTGCACTATGCCAGAGTTCATAGTAAGGTCAGGGGAAGGCAAATTCCTGGAGTGCTTGTCTTTTTACTTGAACAAGGCACAACAAGAACAAACATCTTACCTGCTGAAGGTGTGTTTTAATCCATATTTCACTTGTCTTTAGTCCTGGGTGATTAAAAGAAACGGACTGTGGCTTTGTCTCTCTCAAAGCAGCAACACTTCAATCCTTCCTGTCCTTTAGTGTTGCAATACTGAAGCTAAGCATCGCAAAGCATCCGATGATAAACACGTTCTATTCCTGCCCAGTCTGTCACAATAAAAACCTCCAATGCTAATCATCACTGACGGCTTTACTTTTATTTTGAAGAGCAACATCATGAAATGGAGTGTTTTCAGCAATTTAACAAGAAATACTGGGAGAGCCATAACTGAATAGTTAAATACAGGATGAAAGAACTGAATTGAGACTTTTCAGCTATAATCTGTCTGCCTGTCATAACATAAATGTAATTTGTTTCTCTGGTAGTTTAAAAAAGAGAGTTAGCGTAGCAGCATAGTGCTATACTATCTGTCTGCTCAGACAGATGATTAGTTCTTCAGGTTGTAGCATTTTTTAAACTTTCAGAGGATCGTATTTCTCGTTGTGGGTGTGACTTTGGCTCATTAAACAGAAACGCCCACACCATCAGATATTTGGGCCTCATTTTTCATGTTTTTCAAGCTTAATTTTCTAAACTTAGTGATGCCTTTCATGACTAAAATTTGGCCTGGTGGTTCAAAACACAGTTTTGACAACAAACACAACAACAAACAACAAACACAACAAACACAGTCATACAACAAACCAAAAATGCAGATTTTTTAAAATCACTTTACAGGGACTTTAAGTGCACTGGATTTTGTTTGAAACATGTAAAAACAAACTTTTACATGTTACATAACGAGTTTGACATCATTTTGCAGTTATTAGACTTCACTGACATTGTCATTCCTTCTCTTTTTTACCCATAAGATGAAAGAAAGTCTAAAATAATTCATACTTGAAAATTTGAAGTCATGTCTATAGTATAGCAAGTGCATAATTGCCTGTAATGTTAAATTATATGTGTCCTCTTGCACACTATAAAATGAGAATACATGAAATTGGGGGGAAAAGTAATTCTCATAATGTTACATAGACTGGGCTATATGAATTTGTCCTTGAGTGCATTGCAACACCTCAGTGCTCTAAAACTGTGTGTATTATTTTTCAGGAGGTGAAGTGCGTTGTGACTGCACAGAAACAAATGTTCAAATAGAAGGAGGTCATTACACACTGACCAAGCAGCTGCAAAGAGGCAGCCAGCTGATCTACCACTGTCCAGAAGGCTCCTATCCATTTCCTGCTTCTTCCCGCCTCTGCCAGCCTAATGGCGAATGGAAACCTAGATTCAAAAGATTTTCACCCCAGCGATGCAGGTGTAAGTAAAGTGATGAGGATGAATCTCACTATGCTTCAGGCCTCTGAGGACTACATGATGATTTTGATACTTTTGCTTTTCAGTGGTTGAATGCCCTGACCCCAGTGTGCTGGAGTATGGTAATGTCTCCCCTCTTCAGGAGAATTACTTTGTCCACAATGTGACGACTTATGAATGCTATTCTGGGTACTCACTACGAGGCTCACAGGCACGTACCTGCTTACCAAACGGCAAGTGGAGCGGCTACACTCCCATCTGCGGTAGCGACTGTAAGTCCTTAACAACAGTACGTTGTCTCTCAGAGCTGGAATACATCCTCTATATAACTTTTAAAACCAGTCATCTTTTTGTCACCACAGCAGGAGATACTTGTGCAGATCCTGGTGTACCAGCTGGTGCCTCAAGAACAGGCAACACATTTGGAATCGATGACACTGTGAGGTACAGCTGCAACGGCAACCTGTTTTTGGTGGGGTCAAGTGAGAGAGTGTGTCAGGAGAACGGCCAGTGGACCGGCAATGAACCAGGGTGCTACTGTAAGAAAAAAAACTCACAAGGTTGCTCATGCTCTGAACTGTGTAGGAAATGTTTATTGAAAAATTTCTAATATTAGATTGTTAACATATGAAATAGATCATTATAATCTATTATAGGTCTATCCATTTTCAAATTTTTCCCTTTTTTTCACTCTTTGTTGGCTGTGAGAGAGTGCAGACTTTAACATAACTACCAGCTCAATAATCTGTCAAATTTTCTTATTATCTGCCAAAAAGAAGCAGGAAAGTAGTTTCAGAAGCCCCAAGATGACTAAGATCTTGGTGTTTTTCTGCAGTTAGTACTCAAAGACTCTCCTGGAGAGTTGAGAACACAACCTATATTCTCAGGATGAAACTATGACCAGCTGTAACCACAGTGACCTTTATATATCAAAGTTTATAACAAGTTAACACTTTAGGATTTGGGACAGGATGATACAACTCAACATGATGCAATATGCAGCTTGATATGGAATGATGGCGTACAATACCATACCATAAAATAACATATGACATGATACGATGATAGTATAAGATACTATATGATAGGATAAGAAATGATACAAAATATAATACCACACCCTATTGTACAGTATCATATGATACAACACCATACAGAACAAAAGAGTACAGTTCGATATGGTGCAATACCATACCACACCATTCCTTGCAATACAGTGCAATATAGTACAAAACAACACAATACGATCAGTGAGACAGAATAAGATACCATTTGGAATAGTACAATACTTTATAATGGAACATAATACAGTATAATATGAGATGCCATTTGGATTGATATTACAGTGCTGTGAAAAAGTTTTTGCCCCCTTTTGGATTCCTGAATTTTTTGCATATTTATCACACTTAAATGTTTTGGCTCTTCAAAAAATGTTTAATATCTCAAAAAGACAACCCAAGTAAATACAAAATGCAGTTTCTAAATGATGATTTTATTTTAAAAAATCCAAACCCATCTTGCCCTGTGTGAAAAAGTAATTGCCCCCCTGAGCCTAATAACTGGATGTGACACCTTTGGCAGCAGTAACTGAAATAAAGTGTTTGCGATGCAAGTCTTTTGTATCGCTTTGAAGGAATTTTGGCCCACTCTTCTTTGCAGGATTGTTTTAACTCAGCCATACTGGAGGGTCTTTCAAGCGTGAACTGCCCGTTTAAGGTCACACCACAGCATCTTAATTGGATTTAAGTCCAGACTTTGACTTGGCCATTCCAAAACCTGATTTTTTTTTTCTTTTTTTGAGTCATTCAGAGGTGGACTTGCAGGTATGTTTTGTCCAGCTGCATAACATGCAAAAGCACTTGAGCTTGAGGGTGTGAACTGATGGCTGGATGTTCTCCTTCAGGATTTTCTGGTAGACAGCAGAATTCATTGTTCCATCAATCACAGCAAGTGGTCCAGGTCCTGAAGCAGCAAAGCAGCCCCAGACCATCACACTGACACCACCATGTTTGACTGTTGGCATGATGTTCTTTTTATCAAATGCTGTTATTTTTATGCCAGATGTAACTTACACCTTCCACAAAGTTCAGTTTTTGTCTTGTCAATCCACAGAATATTTCTCCAGAAGTCTTGGGGATCATCAAGATGTTTCTTGTCAAATGTGAGACAAGCCTGTGTGCTCTCTTTGGTCAGCAGTGGTTTTGGCTTTGGAACTCTCCCATGGATGCCATTTTTGCCCAGTGTCTTTCTAATGGTTGAGTCATGAACTGTGACCTTAACTGAGGCCAGTGAGGCCTGCAGTTCTTTGGATGTCGTTCTGGGTCCTCTTGTGACCTCCTGGATGAGTCGTCATTGCTTTCTTGGAGTCATTTTGGTTGGCCCACCACTCCTAGGAAGGTTCATCGCTGTTCCCAGTTTTCTCCATTTGTGGATAATGGCTCTGACCGTGGTTCGCTGGAGTCCAAAGCCTTGGAAATGGCTTTGTAACCTTTGCCAGACTGATAGATTTCAATCACTTTGTTTTTTCATTTGTTCATGAATTTCTTTGGATCGTGGGATGATGCGTTTCTTTTTGAGATCTTGTTGCCTACTTCACCTTTGACAGTGATTTCTTGATTAAAATAATCTGGTGGTAAACAGGCCTGGGTGTGGCCAGTGAAATTGAACTCAGCTTTCCAAGAACTGTGGTTGATCACAGTTAACTCATGATTTAACAAGGGGTGGGGCAGTGACTTTTTCACATAGCACCAGATGGGTTTGGATTTTTTCCACCTTAAAAAATTAAATAATCATTAAAACACTGCATGTTGTATTTACTTAGGTTGTCTTTGTCAAATATAAAAATGAGTTTGATGATCTGAAAAATTTAAGTGTGATAAATATGCAAAAAATCAGGAATCAGAAAGGGGGCAAATACTTTTTCACATCACTGTACATACCATACAATCAAATAAGATACCATTTGGAATGGTACAGATACTTTACAATGGAATATCAAACAGTATGATATAAGATGGCATTTGGAACGATATCATATGACACAGAACAATACGATATGACAAGACACAATAAATCGTGAAACGGTATGATACAAAACGATACCATACCATATGAAACAGTATAGAGCCATACAGGATCATACGATACCATTTGATACAATACAATACAATACAATGAATACAATTCAATTTAATTAAATGTACAATTATACAACATTGTATGGGATATATAATATGATACACAAGGTTTGTTACAATACGATACAATAAAATATTAAGTATGATTTATAGCACAGTACATTACAGTAACATCACTCCATATGATCTAAACCAATGCTATACAAAACAATACATTATGATATATTACAATGCAATACAGCAGGATACATCATATAGTTTCATGATAAATAGGACAGGACATACAATGCAGTGTGAAACCTTCATATGAACTGCATCAGTAAAACTTCAATACTATGATTCTATAATATCTATTAACAGACAGGATTTCATCTCAGAGTCTCAGAGAACTGACTAGAGCTAGAAAATAGCAAGGGATGAACTCCAATCATTCTAGTTCTTTCCCCTTTTTCAGTGTGTTTGTCATTTTCCATTTGAAAAAATGAGCACATTTTGATTTTCATTCAACACTCTGAAAGTGTGCTGTTATCCTGATACATAAACTACACATTGTTGTTTCCTGGCTTGTTGATCTGCTTTCAGATAATGCTGCTCTGAACAACTGTGAACACTGCGACTCTCACTTTGCATGTTATAAAAGCTCAACTCTGACGTGGATGAAGTTTTTGTCACTTATGAAATGTAAAGATGCCGTTTTAAATTCTGTTTTTGTGGTTCTTGCTTGTGGCAGATAAGTACACCTATGATACTTCACTGGAGGTTTCACAGAAATTTGGCGGTGCGATCACAAACAGCCTCACTTCTATACAGTCAGTGACTCCAGGTAAGTTCCTGCAACTGAGTCAATTATGAGTACAATACACTGGTGAACATAATCTGCCTTAATCTTAATACAGTTAGAATTGTACAGTTAACTTTTCAGTGTCTTATTTTGTGTATAATAAAGCAACACAGTGGTTGAGTGTACATTATTTACAGAGTATAAAACAAGAAATTGTGAAGTTATAAAAGCCTCTACCTGACAAAAGATGACATTGTCCCTTCTTCGCAATACTCTTCTCTAATGTTTAAAAAACAATTAGAATATATATGTTTGTAAAGATAACTAGTTTTGTGGTGGATTAAACAGATGACAACCAGGAGGCAAGGATTATCAGTTTGAATAGAAGTGGGATTCTTGACATCTACATTGCAGTGGATATTTCCGAGAGCATCACCGAGAAAGACTTTTTAGATGCGAAGCAAGCCGTCATGTCCCTTATCAGAAAGGTAAGACACAAGCAGCTTTTTCTGAATTGAAACACATGAGACAAAAATAATCTAACAGTAAATGGCAGTTTGTTTCATTGCTTCTACAATTGTGAGGGAGCCGTCCTCACAAAGGATTTTTAACAGTTAGAAGTATTATGCTGAAGGAGGGATGCTTGTTTGATGATGATCAGTTTTGCTGATTATAGGTTCTGTTTTAAAGATGAACACTGGGTCAGGAAGCTTAATCTGCTGTTGATGGATGCTGGCAGTAAATGTGCTGAGTTGTAAAAAGATGATGGAAATATAGTGATGACAATAAAGCAGCACGGACATTAGATCAATAACTTAATCTTGTAAAGAATGAAATTACATGTTGGAGTTTTATTAGGATTGGCAGTGAGAAGAAGGGAATTAAAATCTGGAAATGCTGGAAATACTGTTAAGATGTTGAGAAACTTTAACAAATTATTTACTCCAGAACCATTTTTTTTTTCAGAATAATGAACAGTTGATCACTTAAAGCTCAGGGGTCTCATTCATAAACGCTACCTGCTGGTATGCACAAAATGGGGCCTGAAGTTGGCCTACGCCACTTTATATGCAAAGTATGTGATCTATAACAGTGGTTCTCAACTAGTCAAGCACCAGAACCCACCACCATATCCTTAATGGGAAATTGCAAACCAAAGTGCCAAAGTGTTTTTAATGAAAAATGGTGCAGTATATATTAGAAATAGGACACACAATGAAATGAAACGATGGGGCTGAGACGTATTCTCCAAAATAAAAGCACACATAGGTTTTTGTCTCATATTGTTTTCCAGACCCATGCGACCCACTCACTTCACAAGTGTAAAGCGTTGTGAGGCGTAAATGGCTTCACAACCCAAAAGTGGTTCGGGTACAGTGAGGTGGGGAATTGAAGTCAGTTTGTTATAAACGCATCTGAATCAAATAGTTTTACAAAACACAAAACTTTATTCCACAATCCACATCATCATAAGCAGGTGCTTTCATTTTCATGCAAGCCTATAAGCCACATTGTCATTTCTAACATGAAAATGTTAATACATAATACATTAAAACATCATCTTTAACAAACATAGCTAGAGCTAACTTAGCACAGCAGATATCAGAGGTATGAGCTTATGTTGTTGCTTTGTGAGCTTAGCTTCAGCTTGATAGCTTATGCAGCTAACGAAGCTACACAGGTAACCTACCTACATAGCTTACATAGTTGCTTTATGAGCTTAGTTTTGGCTATGTAGCTTTGTTATCTAAGCTAAGTTAGCTGTAGCAACGTAAGCTTTAGCCAATTTAGCTTAAGATAACCTAGTACAGCATCTTATGTGGCTGCTTTGTGAGCTAAGCTTTAGCTATGTAGCTTATGCAGCCAACAGAGCTACTCAGATAACATATCTGCATAGCTTACATAGCTGCTTTTTGAGCTTAGTTTTAACCACATAGCTGTGTTATCTCTTGCTAAGTTAGCTGTAGCAACGTAAGCTTTAGCAAATGTAGCTTAAGCTAACTTAGCATGGCAGATGGCGGAGGTATGAGCTTATGTTGCTGCTTTGTGAGCTTAGCTTCAGCTTGATAGCTTATGCAGCTAACGGAGCTATGCAGATTATGTACCTACATAGCTTACATAGCTGCCTTATGAGCTTGGTGTTAGCTATGTAGCTCTGTCATCTCTTGCTAAGTTAGCTGTAGCAACGTAAGCTTTAGCAAACATAGCTAGCTAAGCAAATAATGCAGATATGAGCTTACATAATTGCTATGTGAGCCTAGCTTTTCTCTGTAGCTTATGCAGCTAACAGAGCTATCCTGTAAGCTAACCATTTACTTGGCTTTTTTGAACATTTTTACTCAGGTTTTGCAGGTGAAGTTTTTTTTGTTTAAGATTTATTTTTGGCCCTTTTCGTACCTCTATTAGAGAGAACAGTGAATAGACTCAGAAACAGGGAAGAGAGTGGGGAGAGACATGCGGTAAAGGGCCACAGAACCCGGACCGCCAACGTACATGGGCCACACTTTAACCAACTCGATCATCTGCGCGCCCCTTCAGGTGAAGTTTTTGACTTTTAAGTTTGGTATCCTAACCCTTACCCTAGCCCTAAATGATTTTATTTGAAATTTTTCAAGTGTATTTCTGGTCTGAGATATCTCAGATGCATGGCCTGTGTGAGTGGTCATCAGAAAAGAACGGTCTGCAGCCAGACTGTCCTAGAAAGAGCCAGCTCAAATGACCCAGGTCACTAAAAAGAGCCAAAATTCCCATACTTGTAAGCACACAGCAGCTAGATATCTGATAAAAATAAGAGCAATTGTAGGATTTTGATTGGCAGTTCTGTTTAAAACAGGAAATGGAACTGCTGGAGAATACAATGACCAAAGGAGTACGGTGTTAATTTGGCAGTTCCACCAGCCATCTCCCTTCTGAATATTTTGTTTCCAAATAACATCACCAGTGAAACATTTTAACACTTGAGCACTTGTCATTTTGGCTTCACATCAAACAATGGAAGAGGACTGGAAACCTGTTGTCCATATTAATATAAAGTCATTGGCAGAGCCAGAGGGCTGAACACACTGATGCTTGATGCTGATTAGTGAGGTGTAACAAGAAAGATTCAAGAGAAAGAATGAATGCAATCTGGCTGTTTTTTTTACTTCAACTTCTTTATATATCTATTGATTTTTGTCTCAGCCCTTGAATCCACATACATCTAGAAAATGACATTTAAAATTCATAAGCACATTCCTTATTTTAAACAAGCATTAGTATGGCCATGCTTCCAACATTTAATAGTTTCTTTGGGTCTGCAGACAAATTAGTTTTGTGAATGCATCCGTTGTAACACCAAACCCATTGGGAAAAGTGGTCATATTTTTGCTCTGATCTGACAGATGAAGCCTTTTACATTGTCTGACACACTTTTAGAAGTGGATTTGGCACACTGTACTCTTTGCATGTCCAAACAGAGTCCCCTCCCATTTGGCTGCCAAAAGCCCATTAGAAGTAAATTTAATTATGAATTACCCATCATAATCTTGACGGATGCTTCTTGGCACGATTCTGTTGGCTTGTTGTCAGTGCACACTACGGGGTTCTCTTTCTGCTGATAAACGAATCAATTACTCAACAAAGTAACAACCATAAGCAGTTTCATACAAACAGAAGTGTTGCATTAACAAAATACTCTACCGTAGCCCAGTGAGCATATGATCACCAACGTTATGTGTTTTTGTGATACTATGGATTATGAATATCTGTTTTGTAATTAACTACTGTGTTTTCCTTCCACAGATTGCTTCTTTCAGTGTGTCTCCAAACTATGAAATCGTCTTTTTCTCCTCTCAAGTCTATGAAGTTTCCAATATTCTTGATTTTTTGGATGGAAAAGCTGTACAGTCAGATGTCATGACTAAACTGGAAAATTTTAAAGTAGGCGGTGAGTCAAACAGATCACATACTTTGTTCAAAAATAACTTTGATAAATACACTGCTTGATCTTTAATCTTTGTTTTACTTTGTCTAAAAGACAGAAACACTGGAACTGATCTGAACCTTGCCTTTAAGACCTTCTTGGAGCGAATGGCCATCATCAGGCAACAAGTGGGAGTGGACCGTTTTAAACAACGTCGTCATGCGCTTATCGTTTTTACTGATGGTAATATCAGCCTCTTAGGATACTTAAAAAACCTACATCTGCAATGTTGTAGTTGCATTAGTTGAAGACAAATGGTGCATTTAAATAATCTGAAGGTGAAGGTGATTTAGTATTTACATGTTTGATTCTTTTCTTATGTATGTCCAATCAAATCAGCCCTAATGACATGAGACACATCATAAATGTTTTATACATAATGCTTACAGAGTCAAACATTGTTTAATTTCACAGGATGGGTTCCAAACATAGCTCAACTCTTAAAGGTACAGTGTGTAGAATTTGGCTGCATTTCGCCGAACAGAAACGGTGTACATGGGATATAATGTTTATATATTTATGTGAAGTATGTTAAAATAAGTGCACAATCATCCCCTTTAAACTTTCGTTTTCTTTTTACAAAATTAGAAAAAAGCTTTTTAAATTTACATTACCGCGGGTTGGCCTCACGGAGGCTGACACAACAAACCGCCATGTTGTCTATGGCAATGTTTTGGGGACAGAAAGCAAAACGTGATTTTTAAATACGAACCTGCCCGCCAGACCTGAAAGCTACCTGGAAGGCAGGTGGAGAAGAAGACTGACCTATAATCTGTAAAATTATGGTTACAAAAATGAATGAATAAACCCTCACCTCGTCACTGCTGTAAATAATGTCTGGCTCACAATCCTTTTTGGTCTTCACAGGCTCTCGTCGCTTAGTGATGTGATGTTTTGGTGACAGATCGGCTCATTCTAAAATCTGAACGCTAGATGTCGCTAAAATTCCAAAGTCTGCACACTGCACCTTTAACCCCCAGGAGGGCAAGAGAGGCTTTCTGCTGCTGTACATGATAGAGAATTTGACAATCTTGATTGTAGCCTATGTGTTACCCAGTTTGGTTTTTATATTTTAGAATGAAAAGAAGTTGTTGTTTATTGTCCTGCACATCCTTCCATACTAGTAAATTTTTTCAATATTAAACTGAGGATCAATATTATTGTTAAAATTCCCAAGTTTTAGATTTAGAGAAATGACCTGTTCATCATGTATTGCTGGAACTATTTCAGTTACTATAAACACTGACACTTTGCTGTTCTTGAGAATATCTGATGTTGAGTGGCTTTTTGTCTGTAAATCAGTTGATTAATTTTTTGTTTATTCTTATTCCAGGTGCTTATAATATGGGCGGTTCGCCTGCACCCACTGTGAAGAAGATAAAAAATATGGTTTACATGAATCACACAAGTGATCAGGAGGCCAATTCCAGAGACGAGTTTCTTGGTGAGTTTTAGAGGAATTGTTGCTTTAGTAACTGTTACGACGGTGCAGACTAACTGTTTAGGTTAGGTTAGGTTGACATTACAAAAGTTTATTTCATGACGCTTATTAAGATATACAATACACTGTATTGAGTTTAGTTTACTTCATCAGGAGTGACTTTACCTTATTATTTAGGGTTTACAGTATTAATTTTACAGCTAGATAAAATGATTATTTAATTGTCTTCCACTGCACTCTAAGTATTATTTATGTGTAAATGTGTACAATTGGAGGTGCTATTTAAGCCCACTTAATTTGTTGTGAACATTTGTTCCTACACTGAAAAAAAAGAGAATTGTTGGATAAACAACATTACTTCAAGTGGCAACACTTGATGAAACGTATTATGTCCCTTATTTTGCCTGATTTTTATCATACTTTAATCTTGAATATTTATACCACTCAAAGAAGGCCAACTTAAGGGACTAGAAGTGACAATAACTGAAAGGTGCACACTGAACCAGGAAGCCCTCCTACATCATATTTGGTATACCATCCATTGTGTATTGTGGTAGCTCCCTACAGGTGGAGCTTTTCCAGCTGAGTCAGTAACTTCTCTCAGTGTGCAAAAGTGTGAAATGCCCAAAGGCACTGGGAAAACTCAGCAGACTAAAGTCCAAAGCACAGCAGCACCATTTAACGCGCATCAAAACAGCCGTCCCCATTTTTCTCGCCACACTGGCGGCAGCCAGACACTTATGGGCACATGGCATTGGCACATTTTAGGCCACTTCTCAATTACTGACAGTGTTTCCACAGGAAAAAAGCTGCTTAGTCTAATTCAAGCAAGTTGGTTAGTATTACTTTAATCTCGGCTGCCATAGGAGCAGCTCTTTTTGAGGCAATCTGAGGGCACAGAAAAATAAATTTAGTGCCATCTTTTGTTCGAGGTGTACAGGAGGCCTTAGTTGCTGGTGAAATACCACTGCTCCTATTGTTTTAGTTTTAGTTTTTTCACTTACCTGATGAGGTGGGCTTACAGCCTGGTATCAAGCACCTGGCCATGCTTGGGAGGTTTAACTGCACTAGTGTGCCTTGAGGTAAGTCTGGTGTGCTGTGGAAACTTGTTCAACTATATAATATTACTACATCATAATATTATTCTACATAATTATATTATGTTTATTATATTATATATAATATTACTACAAATGTATACCACCTGAAGTAACAGTAAATGTTTTAAACAGGCTATTTTGTATGGACATATTGTGTGCACTGAGATTTTGGCTTTATATTAGGTGTGCTTTGGGTAAAAAAAAAAAAAAGTTGAGAACCACTGAGCTAGTGAAACACTGTGCTGTACTGGAGAAGGTTACTGGACAAGAAAACAGATTTATTATCTTTCAGAAAAATTATTAATATTGGAAAATTATTTTTATTAGACCAATGTTGTTTATGTTGAATCACATAAATACAAAAATCACTGTGTTGGTTGCTTAACAGAGAACAGTCTACTGATGTCTTCAGATGGATTGATTCCTTTCAAATTGATTCCTCTAGGCTGTATGCTAGGCTTTCATGTTTGTGACAAACCAAACCTTAGCACTAAAATAGGATTTTTATATTTTGCAATTGTTATTTCCTGATGTGCTGCATAGAAGCTGTATATGCCGAAAACTACACACTGGTCACATGTTAAAATGTGTTTGATCACAACTAAACTACTGTGTGTATTTCTGTTGCAGACATTTATGTTTTTGCCATTGGAACAGAGATCCTTGATAGTGACCTGCAACCACTCGCAACAGGGCTGGGTGGTCAACACTACTTCAGAATGAAGTACATTAAAGATTTACAAGAGACATTTAATCAGATAATTGGTAAGGTATTGTTAATAATAAACAAATGCATTCAAGAGGTTTAATGTACTACCCTTAAAAAAATCTGCAAACTGATAGTTTAGTTTGAACACAGCAAAACATTCTTTTTAAAATGCAGATGAAGAAGCCGTGAAGGGCTTGTGTGGTCTTCACAAGGAGTTTGACACGGGTAACAAGAGGCATAGGTATCCATGGTCAACATTTGTTTCTGTCCAGGTAAATATTACACAACTCTCTTGACATCATAAAACATCTCTGAAATATGTTTGCAATATTTATTAATCTTATTACCCCTTTTCATGTTTTAAACAAATTTTATTTACACAACCCAATGCAAAGCTACAAAATCTGAGGCAGAAAAGTAGGAATATGTTATTCTGAAGATAGGTTGTTGTGCAGATTATAGTGATAGAAATTAAATAATCATCATACATAACCAACAATATAATGGCAGAACAAACAAAAACACAGCCAGTAAAGCAACAAACATTTGCTCACTTATGGATTGTGTATAATTTTGCTGATAAGTGAAATACAAAAAGAAAAACAGATGGCTAAGAATAGAGCCCTGCTGTACTCCATATTCCACGTCATAAAACCAATGCCATTTAATTGTGGAGAAAATGTTTATATCATTATCTAGGTATGTTAATGGCTTTTTACGCTTAATTTGGTTCTTAGTCACAATCTGATCTATGGAGAGTATACTTCTCTCTGATTGAGAAAACTTTCATTTAATCATTCAAAAATAATTGGCTTACAACAGCCTTTTCATTCTGTATCTGCAATATCCCCTTGAGTTTTGTTTTATTTTTGAGGAGACCCTTAAAACAGAAATATGCATGACAGACACAGACAAGATTTCCATTTATGCATGGTTGTTTTACAACGGTGTTGTATTTCTGACTACATTTTAAATAAAGTATTTATTTCCTGAATTCAGAATGAGGCCACCTTTAAGAACTGCCTCGGCTCTATGGTGACTCCTCAGTTTATCCTGACTGCGGCTCACTGCTTACCATTTGGAGTTTTGCCTGAACATGTCACTATTGAAATTGGAGAAAAGATAGGTAATATTATTCAATTATTCATGATTGAATAATTTGTACTCTCCATTTCACCTAAATATGACAACCTGGTATTTCAAATTCACAAACTGTCATGGTATGATGTTAAATCATGAAATGCTTTCTTTATCATTCACTGTATAATCCATTGTAAGACTTTTCATTTAGAAAAATGAAATTCAGCACCTCTTTTAACCATCTCTGTTGTCTCTTTCACAGTGAAAGGAGTTAAAAATTTCACAATACATCCAAAATACAATGTTAATGCTAAAGATCCCCTTGTGAAAGAGTTTTATGACTATGATGTTGCTCTCATCCAACTGAAGGATTATATTGAGATCTCCAATGTAAGTAGGTAAGAGCTTGCATCGTATTTATCATACCCAGATTTTTTTGTAGAGAATTGTGTCTTTATAGATAGCTCAGTGGGTTACAACAATGGCTTTGGTGCAGGAGGTTGGGGGTTTGAATCCTGGTCATAGGGAACAAGCGCAGAGAGTAAACAGAGTAGTCTACTCTCAGTGAGACAACAGCAGACCCACCCAGAGCTAAGACTGAGGCGTCACAGGAGCTGCACAAGAACAGGCTGTCAACAATGAGTAAGGTCCCAGGATCAAGATGGAAGACAACATCTGAGATCTCCATCCAGAAGTACTTCCTGTGACAGGCTCCCTCTCTTGAAGGGGACCAGAGCTTGAAGGAGACGCAATACCGCCCAGCTGGGCAAGGGAGGAATTATTATATAGAAGTTTAGCACCAATTTTTGCAGACAGGAAATATGGGGAGGGAGTGGGGGAAAGACATGCACCAAACAGCGCAGAGACCAGGAATCAATCCCACAACCAGTGTGTTGAGGACTAGAGCCTCTGCACATGCTCTACCCACGGAGCCAAACCAGAACAGTAAATTTTGTTTCTGTCGACTTTTATACTTGGAAAATCACACTGTCTTTGTCTTTAATACCTTGAACAGACCTATTTGCATACCCTGCACCCAAGAGACCAGTGATGCTCTGCAACTTTCTGGTGAAACAACCTGCAGACAACAAGGTGGGACAACTAAACCGACTGGTTAGGAAGAGCTTGAGCATATTCAGATAAGAACTGCGGTTCATTTATCCAAATATTCTTTGATCAGTGTTGTGATGTACATTTAAAAACAAAATGTCTATTGACCTAACAGGTACTACTAGGCATGTTTTTATTTGTATTTTAGAGCAGCTTCTGTTGAAGACTCATCTCGAACGACTCAGTTTTCTGTCGAAACGTGGAATTACCGTCAATGAAAGAGACATCCACGTAAAGCTCGGTGACAATGTGAGTTTCAGATGACTGTGCATGTGTCTGTTTTTTAAGCTTTCACTCAAATGCCCTATTGAGGAATGGCTTCTCATTGATACAGAGATATGAGTGCATCAGACATGCAGTGGATGCAGAGGGCATTGAAACGGATAATCCAACTGATGCAGTGACAGATAACTTTCTGTGCAGTGGTGGCTTGAATCCTTACAGAGATCATATAGCATGCAAAGGTATGTTGTTCTCCCTTTTACAGTAAATAAAGTCATCCCCCTCTTAATCCCTGAAACGTTTTAATTTAGCTAACTAGTTTCAAATTGTAGGCAGACACAATGAGAGGCATGCATGTTTTTGTCTTACTTAATGTATGTATGACAACCTTATCATCAGGATTCCCACACTGATTCATGTGAAATCATGTTTGTGTGTGTTGTTGTTGAACAGGTGACTCTGGGGGTGCTGTGTTTAAGAACTATGAGCATCGCACAATACAGGTGAGCAAGCAGTCTCCTCTAAAAAATAGTGCTACCACCTGGCTGGTATATGCCTCTTCGAGGTATACAATTGCAGGACACTGGCAGGGACAGTAACATTTCTGTTTAAGTGTAATTGTTGGAAATCTTATTCTTTGATGGGGTATGTGCATGTTGTGTAATTAAAGAGCTAGTTAGGTGTATAGTGGTCAGATTCATGCAGAAAGACTTTTGACATTCAAAATCCGATCAGGTCAGACTCAAGTCCATATCCAAGTGCAGGTTTTTGCCATATTTGACAAAATTCCTCAGTCACAGTTACTTTGTTCTAATAGAATAAAATCCCTAAAAGCATTTATGAGATACTGCATTCACAAGCAAGGGATACACATGAGGCCTAATGACCTTTGATCTGTAACCACCATCAGCTCATCCTTGCATCAAAGTGGATCTTTGTTCAAAGTTTGAAGGAAATCTCTTTAAGTGTTCTTGAGATGTCACAAGAATGGAAGCATAATAAAAGAGCATAGGATATCTCCTGTTAGCTAACATTTCTCAAAGAGAAAATAACACTCCATGGAAATGTATGAGGCTGTGTCATTTACCAGAGGATCCTGCTGAATAAAGAAACTGTGTTTCATTACAGCTTGCTGTGGTCAGCTGGGGAACACAGGATGTCTGCAATTTAAATAATGGGGAGTCTGTTGAAAACTCCAGGGATTTCCATATAAATCTTTTCAGAGTCGTTCCTTTCCTCAAATCGATCCTTGGAAATGATGACCAGAATGAATATGAACCACTTCACTTCTTGAAGAAATGAAATGTGTTCACATGACATTATGTGCTTTGCTATTTCATTTGTGAATACTTCATATGTAAAAAAATGCCTTATGCTATTTTTTGGTTGATCCAATAACTGTCAATAGAAGATTAACATGAAATGGCACAGTCTTCACCATGTAAAGTATAAAGCATTCTTATTTTTTAAATGAACAATTGTACTGAAGACGGTCATGCTGTGCTGTCCTAAGTTGAAGTTTAAAACATTTAAGAATACTTCTTGAGGCTAAAATCCCACTATGTGAAGAAATTAAAAAATACTATTGAACCTGTGTTTAAATTTTTATGTGTTTTTTTAATTCTTATTTCATTTTATAATAATTCAACCAGGTGGTTAAGCCTGAAAAGATGATAGATTGGCCAGATTCAATGTCAGTCATCAGACAGATCCATCTTACAAAGCAATAAGCTGATAGGCTTGTTCCCAGTCAGAGAATGACCGAACCAATCAGTGTTATTTAAGGCACTGACCAAGGCCACCCATAAGGGGGGATAATAAAGCTTTCTGGGGCCTAGCCACATTAGGGCCCATGGAGGTCAGGAAAATCATGGTCCATTGTGAAGTTGATCTCTGATAACAGTTTTTAACTTGAAGCGGAACAGTAACACTTATCAAAGCAAAAAAAAAAGTCAACCCTGTTTTCTACTTTAGCAATACCCTTTTTAGTAGTGTTAACTATGTGAATGTAACCTTGCAAAGCAGATACACCCATTTCCGTGTTTCTTACTGGCAAATCCATCTTGTAAAGCGCCCATCTGAACTGTTTGGGCCTGGTTAGAAAGTGACAGGACCAATCAGCATCGAGGGGCAGTACTTTCGGGCATGGCGGAGTTGTGACGTAAGCAAGCAGCAAGAAGAGGCCGGTGCAATTATGGCGATATTTCAGTTATTCATATTCATTATAATTTTGACTACATTTCTTTTTTAAAAGAAGAACAAAGAACAGCAGTGAGTTGTTTCCTTTTCAAAAACAACCAGAGTCGTGTATTGACATGTCTACAGTCACCATGTCTCCCGTTATTCAGTTCTCTTTGGAGTTTACTCCTCAGTAGCAGCACACTTTGGTTTGGGGCTACGACGTCACGTGTTTTGTTGATCAGATTGGCCCGTAAAGATGTGACAGACAGAAATTTCATCCATTCACCCTCAGAGGTTTTTTTCAAAGGCTCTGCCCTTTCCCAAACACTCTCTATGGAAGGTTTACCAGATGGATGTGTGAAACAGATCCATTAGGCGTGTCAGGTACTTGGACTAAGTAATGCCAGACTTCATAACTAAGCCATGATGTGTGCAAATGTAAATACCAGAAAATAAAGTAGAGGGAACTGAGACAACTTTAAGGGCAAAAAATACATTTAAAAAATTAGCTAAAAAAGGTCAAAATGGGTTATGAGTGGCAAAAATTATCAGTAAAGTTATAGATATAAGGCTTATAAAGTGGTAAAGATCAGTTGATAGAGGTGTAACAGGTCAAAAAGGGCTGGTAAAAGTAGTGAAGACAGGCGTAAATTGGCAAAAATCAGTTAAAAGTCATAAAATTTTCCAAAATTGCTGGATAAAGAAGTGAAAAGGGGTCAAAGATTGGGAAAAATGGGTCAAAAGTGACAGCAATTGGTTTAAAGGGGCAAAAAGTATTAAACATAGATTATAAGAGACAGTAAAAAAAGAAGGATTAATAGTGGCACAAATAGTGGGAAAAAGGGTTAGAAGGGGCAAACATTTTACAAAAAAGTGGCCTGATTAAGCAGTATAAAATAGTAATAGTTGTAAAAGAATAGATGAAAATGGTGTAAAAATGAGTTAAAAGTGGCAAGGGGGTCAAAAATGGGTGGAAAAGAGTGGAAAAATGGGCAGAGAAGTGGCAAACATTGGTAAAAGGGACAAAAGTATCAAAAATAGGTTAAGAGTGGCACAAATATTGCAAAATTAGTGGTCACATTTTTGAAAAGGGGTTAAAAAGTGGCACACATAAGCAGACACTGTGTCTGTGTTTTGTTGCTCTGATTGGCCCATAGTGAGTATGACAAAATCTTTGTCCAATCACCTTCTGAGGTTTTGAAAGGTCCTGCCCTTTCAAAACACACAGGCAAATTTTCACCTGATTGAAATTTTTTACCACTTGTATGGTACAGCTGGCTGTGAAGCTATTTGCCCTTTGTGGATAATAAAGATATCCTCGATCCTTAGCTACACTGGCTTATGTAGTGATGTGAACAACATAGCTAGTAGCTGTGTTGGCTTTAGCTAAAGCAAACAAAGCCCAAGCAAGCACTGTTCATACTTCTAAAACTAGTCTATACATTATTTTACCTGAATTAGACCTCAGACCTTTTTCTGTTTTACTTATGAAATGTTGCTTGTCTATAATGTTTGCAATGTAGTGATTTCATGAATGTAACTGCCAGACTTTGTTTATGAATAAAGCTGCATTCAAAAATAAAAAATCTAAAACTGGAAAAACGTTGCACTGGCACATTATAGCACTTCTGTTCTTAATTTCGACCTACTCTCAGATAAACGGTAAGTGAGAGTGGCTGTCAGAGATGTACGGTCTACAGTCAGGCAGTCTTGAAATCTACAGAAATAGTTCATCAGCAAACACAATGAGTTTGAATAGCATTTTCCTGTTGAAAAGATTCTGCAATATCTATATTGCAAGTTGAAAATTGCTACGTCAAAGGAAAAGAGCCCATTGTTTATCAGTTAGTCTCGATTTAATTTCAGTTAACAGAATTCATATTACACTAATTTTTCAAATCTGAATTTATTACACAATTTCCTTTCTGTTTCTTTTTCAAAGCTGCTCAAAAGAGGAAATGAGCAAAAGAATGACTGCAGCACTTAAAAGGTTTCATCAAAACTCTTTTACGGTTCAAGTCTGCTGATGGAGCCGTCCAGCTCCCCTCTGGGTCAGTGACTCAGGGCCCATTTCCAGAGTGCAAGCCTACGCAATGCGGACACTCAGCCTGGCAGCAGGCCAACTGAGAGCATTCAAACTGAATGTAGCAGAAAGTTGTCTTTTTTTTTTTTTGGTTTGTAATTAAGTTTTTCCTCCCTCTTTCTTACTTTACCATGGAGGTAAACTGAGTTTGTCATTCATTGCTTCGACTGCAGCCCACAAACAAACAAGGCCATTGAATTACAAATGATTTGTGGTAGTCAGAGCAGGTTTATGGCCTCACATTATGTCATTTTACTGTCTAACTATGATCTGTTGACCATTACACTGTCAGGCATCACCTCAGAGGAAATGGGCCCCTTGCAATTTTCTTTACAGCGTATTGGTTAAATATCCAAGTATCAAAGAACAGTGGAGAATTTTCAACATCAGTGTGAGGTCTATCTGACGTGGTGAAACACCTACCTCGTATGTGAGGTTGTGCATTTGGTCAGTGATGTACTGGCCTCCCATGGGAACATCCATCTGGTTTAACTAAATGAGAGAGCGAGAGGGAGGAGGCCAGTGGGATGAGAGGAGGAGGCAGAGGCGGAGGATGACAGACTGTTTGAGAGGAGGGAGCAGCTTAATTGAATGAAACCCTCTCTTGGTCTTCGATGCTGTAAACAAGAAGGAAATTTAAACCGAAGACCATTCCTCATTAAATCCCACAGGAAGACTCAGTTACATCTCTGTCTGATCTTTTGTTTCTTAAAGTACCGTCTGCTAATGCAAACATCACATATCCCCTCTTCAGTTTAAACAAAGCCTCTGACTGAAATCAATCTGTTTCACCTAAACTGATTAGCACTGTTTGGATAGAGCTGCATGAATACAGACAGTATATTCTGAGCAGCCCCACCCCTACCCCCACCCTCGCTTCCTATTCAAGGCTGGTACTCTCAGCATATTCCTGATGAAGCATCCTGCTGTTTAAACTCTGGCTGATCTGTCTCTTTACTGGCCTTAAATCAACCTTATGGGCCATTTTAGAAATTACTACCATTAAGAACTGCATACATACACTTTTCCCCCATTTGAGCTCAGAAAAGAGGGTCAGGCTCACATGCATTCATGGCAACTGCTGATCCTATCACTTGAATATTAAATTATATGGAGGGTTTTATTCAGATTAGTCTGTCCCCCGTTCATTAGCTGGCATGTCTAAAAATTACTCAAGATAATTTGGTATGAATCCAAGAGGAGTTTGACAATAAAGTGGGATATTTTTCTGTATTTATTCTAATGAAAATGATCTGGTTTTGCTACACTGTGTTTCAGAGTGAGTAGGAAGATGGATATGTGTGTCTGTGTTGATCACTAGCTTAGTTTAGAAAGACTAATAAAAAACATCAAAAAGGCTCTCACTAATTATATAAAGCAAGACTAAGGCACTTGTGCTGCTGACTTAGTCACAATTTAACTGGGATAAAACTTTTTATATATACAGCACTTAACAAATTTATAAGACCAACTGTCATATTTGTCTCAGAGACCATCCAGCGTCATGAAGTGCTTTAATGCGGACTCCTTCATTTTCAGTGAGCTCTCCACGTTTTACCATTTTGAACAGGAATGAGGGATTTCAAACTGAATTCACCTGGGCTCCTGGGTATCCTGGGCTTCTCTGAGAAGTCAAAAATTAATCAAGCATAACATTCAACCTCTAAAACTCATTTTTCTGTTCAGGAATGCAAATAAATAACTATAATTTGAAACATTAATCAAGAAATGATAATGTGCTTTCCTATTTTTTCAGGGTTTTTTTTTTGTAAATCAGTAAATGTGAAAATTCCTGGATAACAATAATAATTATATTTTAGCATTAAAAATATCATTTGGGGTAAAGAGCTTCTACACCTGGGTGTATTAACCATTGCAGAAACATAAAAAAATGATTTGGGTTTTACCAGTTTTTACCAATGCTGTTAATTTAGGGCAGCTGTGGCATAACCCTTACTTTGGGTGGTGGTCTAATAAATTTATTAAGCACTGTATATATATGGAGATGGGGATTAATTTTTCTGCAAACCCAAATATACAATCATTTTGTTCATCAGTCCACCTTTCAACAACATGGCCACTGCCTTAGCTGATGAAACACCATGTCTTCCAAGATCATTTGTGGTAGGTCTCAGTAGGTCGGTCTCAGTATTACCACTTCCACTCTGTACCCAGCAGTGCTTGTTTTAATATTAAAATGAAAAGCAAAAGAAAAAATTCTGGTGCACATGGTCAATACAGCAATTTCAACAACAGCACTGACATTTAAAAGTGACTTTGGAGTAGCACTGCCAAATGGCAGTGTCATGGAAAGTTTTTTTTTCCACCAAATAACTGTGTATGAGCTCAGCATCTCTGCACACCGGTGCATATGTGTGGTGATAGGCCAACAAGACAATAAGGGGAGTATTAAAGCTGTGCCTTTTGACTTATTTACAAAGTTTTAGTGTGCACATTTTATTTAAGCTTTAACAAAGCATCACACCGTTTGCCTGTATGGAGACAGATACATATTTAAACATGCTTAGGCAGCACCGCCAACTACAACCGATAAATAACATTAAATAAACAGTCATTTCTAACATGAGACACATCTACTGTGTTATCTTGTTCAATATGAGCAGGGAGAAGTGCTTTAAAGAGGTCTTACTTTAATCAGGGATCGTGGACTAGGTGTATCATCAAACCCAAATATGTTTCCCTGTGGGCGTGTTTCAACAAAGTCCAGTTGTTTTCTAGCTTTGTCACTTTCTCTCTCAGTTACAAAGACAAATCCAAGTCATGAGCATTATTCATAAATATTATTGCTGCTTTTGGCAAGATATTGTTTTTTTTATTTTGATTGCTGATGTGTTTACCACAGTGTTGTTTCAGTTTAATCATAAACAAACACATCAATAAATTCTTCTTGTCAAGATGTTTTTTTTTTTTGTTTTTACAGAATTAGCGTGGTGGAACAGCGTATTAAAACAGCACAGTTCGGCATAAGCTTCATGTTCAAATGTGGGCCATATTTCTTGTTTTTTGTAGAGTCTGCTGCAGGCCAATCAAATTTGGACCACAGGCCTCATTTGCCCTCCATGCCCTAGTTTGGGCCCCGGTATAGTGGAAGTGTGTCAGTTGCTTTTCAAAAAAAAAAAAAAAAAGCAATATGTGCAAACGAAGGTAGTTTCTACAAAGAAATGATAAGGTGAGCTTTTACTTTGAAAACTAAAAACTAGAAGTGTTTTCACACTGTGTTTATCTTTAGTCACTTTAGAAAGTCATTGGAAGAAACATGTTTTTATCGTTATTGTACAGGAAGTTCCACCCACATTCATAGCTACAGTAGACCCCCCTAAGAATAAGGTGGATGAAGTATTTATATAAATATATATATGTAATTCAATGAATATTAGTTTTGTGAGAAGATGTCACAATAACTGGAGGAAACAACACTAGAGCAGAGGTTTAAAGTAAATTACAGTGGTTGAGAGGCAGGGCAACATAAGGTGAATATATGTCAATTTTTCAAGGTAATTTGTGCTATTTGAGAATATTTTGTAATAAGCATGCTGACTCCTTTTAGACTGAGAACATTTACTGAAGAACAAGCACACCAATGGGCTGTTTGATTTTAGTCAAGTAGATTTTCTGTGTAGGGCCTACTGTATGTATTTGACATGAATGATACGTATGTGTCTGTTAAAAAGATGAGACACTTCCTAAAAATGCAGAACAAACTCAGCAGTGTAAATGTTGGTGCCATTATTAACACAAACCAGAAGTTTCTCACAGGAGCGTCAGTAAAAAAGCGGGCTATACCAAATCCCCCTCTCTTGGAGACTTTAGCTGTTGACTTGTTGTCTTGCGTTGTCTCAAAACACAGTAAGCTATGAATGCCGCAATCTCTGAGAGAACATTTGAAGAAATCCTTAATTGAGTTATAGGAGATCATTTTCATGTAACACTTTTGTAATGATAATACTGAAACCTTAAGCAATAAAGGAAGGAGTGAAATCTGCCTCTTGTCAGCGTTTACGATGAGAAGCACTTGCATGATTAGATGTCTTGCGATCGATGCAGCCTCTTCTCCAATCATTAAGACTGCTCTTAACAGATTACAGCCCCCTCCCAAACACACAGCCTTCTCTTCTCCTCCTCTTCCTACTCCTCCTCCTGCCCCACATATTCTCCGTTTCAGATTGAAACAGGAGACTACCACTTAAACACTTCTTTGCTTGTTTTCTCTTTATTTTGAACTTTTTGGAACATTTTCTTCCTTCCTAAGCCGCAGGCTGCCTTTATTTGGTTCAGGTGGAGTTTATTTGGTGTCTCTGATGCTAAGATGAGGGGAAAGCGTGATGAAAAAGACTGAACCAAAACACAAGAGTTGGGAGTGAACAGACCACAGCTGACTAAGATGGACCTGCTCATACTTTTCTGCCACCTGCTGATTTTGTATTTTGGTCCTTCTGAAGCCACAAGCCTCATCACAGGTAAGCTGCACAAAAATACAAGATAAAGTCAAGACTGCTCACTGTAAATGTTAATTTATGTCTTCTTCTTTTTCCTTGGCCGACAACTTCTGACTCAATGCTGGCTATTCGGCTCTCCAAGCGGATATATTTGAGGCCAGAGGTAGGTAGCACAACGAAGAAGCATTTTAAAGTTGATTCTATAAGATGTGCATGGACAGTGTTGAGAAGCTGAAAAGGAGTAATAAGAAGCATTATTTAGATCCAGTGAAGAGCAGAGATGCAGCATTATCTACAATTTCAAAGCTGTGGCGAGACTTGAAGAAACGATGTACTCTGGAGATGAGAAAGTATGATTGGATTAGTTCTTCACATTGATATTTAGTTTTAGTTGTTAAAGATCTTTAAACTGGGAATAATTGGGGTGACTTTTAATTCACCCGTAACATTAGGCTTTGATTAGTAGGTAGTCGAGTGTCATCAGCATATAAGGTAATTAATGTTGTGTTTTTGTATATCACCCAGATGCAGAGTGAAAAGGGAGAGAAGGAATAAAATTAAACCCTTTCTACCGAGTTCTTGCAAAACACAAGTGAGAAAGAGAAAAATAAATAATTGAGATTGCAAGACATTAACAATACGATATCTGTAATTTTGAATTTCTATAGAATCCTGACATTTTGAAAAAAATACATACATGTGTATTGAGAGAGACTGCTGATCAAATGAGACTGCTGGTGTCCTGTTGCTGAATACAGAAGTGATTTTTTTTTCCAATTGTTTTACAGCATTTACACTCTGTAGCAGTAAGAATCGCACCAACACCGCTAAAAAAAAACACAAAGAAAGAGTCTGGACTGTGTTTGGTTTAGAAGAAGTGCCTCTTTTGCTGTGTGCCTCTCCTCTCTCAGCCAATATCCTTGCTAACTGTTTAATTTACCAGTCAGCAAATAAGTTTGATCAAGTCAGACAGAGAGGAGAGACAGCAATGTCTCCTGGTCCCTCAAAGTTTTCTTTTACATCCTGACCTGTGGACTGATGACAGGTTCACAGGCCTGTACAAACACAGACATCCATTAAAGTCCCTTTAAGGCTGGCCACACACCACAGGACTGTAAGCCCTATTTGAGGCAAGATTTGCCTTCCCTGGCGATCATGGGGGCGTATCCTGAGTGGAGCCTTGTCGCAAATGATTACTTGTCTGAATTATCCTTGTGTTTGGTGTCAACATGAATGTTTTACTGCTCCAAATTGCATTGAATCAAACACACTTGATATTCTATGTTGAAGTGCCTTTGACGGAGCACACACACCAATTAATGAGAGCGAGACCAGAGAGCGTAGGAATATTTTGTTCATTTTGCCTTTTTAACAGTTGGGCAAATTTTGGTTTGTGTTCACTGTTTAGTGAACCTTTCTCATGTTCAGGGTGGAAATTGATTAAAGATGTAGTTCGTAAAATTGTGACTACTAGAGACATCTAAAAAAAACTCTATTTGGCATTTGTATAAATTGCTGTATCCAATATGCAGGTCAACGTGTGTGTAAGGCCGGGAAAGGAAAGCCGTGTTACAAGCTGGCGTATTTCTCTGAGCTCCGGCGGAGGCTGAACTTTGTGGAAGCAGAGCTGGCTTGCAAACGGGACGGAGGACAGCTGCTGAGCGTGGAGTCGGAGTCTGAACAGAAGATCATAGAGCAGCTCATCACTGAACTCCGACCAACAGATGGAGACTTCTGGATAGGGCTCCGCCGTAACCATGGAAATGAAGACAGCAGCTCGGACTGTTCCTCACAGTACTATTGGCTCGACGGCAGCAAGTCAACTTTTAGGTAGGAGGGGGGTTCAGAGGGTGAAGAAGTTAAGACAGGATGAGAAGAAATTGTATCATCAAGAAACTTTAAAAGCAGTTTAGTAAATGGTTGATTGGAGGTCTGGTATTTTGTGTAATATCCTTATATTAACCTGACACGCCAGATGGAAAACCTTCAATACTAAGTGTTTGGGAAAGGGCAGAGTATTTGATAAAAACTCGGCGTGTGATTGGATGAAAGCTCTGTCACATCTTTATGGTCAATCGGAGCAACAAAACATGTGACGCGGCCGCGATGCGTGCGTGCGCAGCTACAGAGGAAAAACACGAACCATGGCAACTGTAGACATGTCAGTACACGACTTCTGTCGTTTCTTGAAAAGAAAACATCTGACTGCTGTTCTTTGTTCTTCTTTTAACAAAGAAACCTTGTCAAGTTCTGATAAAGCTGACGATTTAGCAGCATTCACGCTAAGCTCTTCCACCATAATTGCACTTACGTCACAACTCCACGCCTAAAAGTACTGCCCCTCGCCGCTGATTGGTCCTGTCACTTACTAACTGGAACCAAATGGTTCAGACAGGAGCTTTGCAAGATGGATTCGCCAGTGAGAAACACAGAAACATCCGTATCCATCTGCTTTGTAAGGTTATCCTTATTTAACATCTGAGTTTCAGTGCCAAAAAGTCTTTTAAGAGGCCGGCTATAAATCTTGATTTCTTAAGACAAAATCTTTTTTTGAAGGCGTTTCAAGATGATAAATCTTACAGTCATTACAACCAGTAAATTAGATTTCATCTGGACTTCATTGATTTAAAGCTTGAGTTTCAAAGATTAGATAATTTATCATATGGGAGCATTTTTTAGTATTTAACAATTAATGGTATAACATAATGTTTTGAAAAAGGCTCCCACATTTTCAAATATTCAGCCCCTTCAAGCAAGTATTTAGTAGATGCACCTTTGGCTGCCATCGCAGCACTCAGTCTGTGGGACCAGGTCTCACTCAGTTTCTGTCAGGTTGCACGGGGATCGGGCATGAACAGCTCTTTTCAAGTCCAACCCCACATTCTTTACTGGACTGAGGTCTGGGCTTTGACTCAGCCACTCTAGAACATTCGCCTTTAGACCATTTGTGTAGCTTTCGATGGATACTTCAGGTCATTGTCTTATTAAAAAGTAAATCTCCTCCAAGCCGTAGTTCTCTTGCAGACTGGATAAGATTGTCCACCAGGATTTTCATATATTTTGCCGCATTCATTTAACCCTTTACTTTTACAAGTTTCCAGATCCAGCTGCCATAAAGCATCCCCACAGCATGATGCTGCCACAACCATGCTGCACATTGGGGATGATGTGTTTGTGGTGATGTGCAATGTTTTGTGTCCGCCCAAACATAGTGTCTTATCTGATGGCCAAAAAGCACCATTTTGGTCTCATCAGACCAAAGAGTTTTTTTCCTCTTGACTATGGAATCTCCTGCCTTTTGGTGAAAGATTTAGTATTTTTTTAGAGTTTAGAGTTTTTAGAGTTTTCTTCAACAGTGGCTTTCATTTTGTCTTTCTTCTATAAAGCTTTGACTTGTAAAGAACCCGAGCAACAGTTGTATGCAGAGTCATTCCTCGACTGCTGAAGCTTGTAACTCCAGAGTACTCTTAGCTGTCCTGGTGGCCTCTCTCACTAGTCTCCTTCTTGCACGGTCACTCAGTTTGTGAGGACGGCCTGATCTAGGCAGATTTACACATGTGCCGTATTCTTTACATTTCTTGATGATGGATTTAACTGGACTCTGGAGGATGTTCAGTGTCTTGGAAAATTTTCTCTATCCATCCCCTGACTTGTACTTTTCAATAACCTTTTCGCTGAGTTATTTGGGGTGTCTTTTAGTTTTGTGGTGTAATGATAGTCAGGAATACTGATTAAGGACGAGCTATCTATTGCACATCAGCAACTAAATACAAAATAAAAATAGTGTAAATTTGTGTGGTGTAACAAAAAAGTGACATTAAGAATATATATCTAGTGTATCTTGTTCATCAAAGTTATTTTAAAAGCAGCTGCCTTAAGTAAAACAGACTAAAACATCCAAGTCTTCTAAATAACAAATAGAAAGCAGTAATACTACTCAAAATGTGACTACACATGATTTTCAGAGAAAGAGTCTGAATTCTTTATACTGGTAATTATTTTTAAATGATGTTTCAGGCTGTGTTAAGCTGTCTGTTCATTGATAATGTGTTTGCTGTAGGAACTGGCACTGGGATGAGCCATCTTGTGGTTATGAGGTGTGTGTGGTGATGTATCATCAGCCGTCAGCTCCTCCTGGGCTTGGGGGTCTCTACATGTTCCAGTGGAACGATGACAACTGTGAAACCAAAAATAACTTTATCTGCAAATACACTGGAGGTACTGCATACACAGGCTTTTCATATCTCCATATCATAAAAACAATGAGGAATAAAAATAGTTGATTATGAAATATTCTTTCCACAGAGAAGCCTCAGGACCCTTCCCCTTCTCCCAACTACACTCAGAAAAGTAATGAAACACCTATTTATGACAATTAAAACAGTCAATGCTTCCTTTTGTAAATGTTCCTGTATTTTAAAGGTTGTTGGGTTAACATCAAGCTGACATTCATCATTTCAGATGTCTTTCCATCATCAGTGTTGCCATGGAATCCAAATGATGACAAGAAAAATACAGATACAGGTAATGTGACCACAAAGAGTCAAACGTTCATGCTGTGACATTCAAATGCTAACACAACTTTAAATAAATGAATCTGTTTTTTTCCACTATGTTTAATTTCCAGCTGTGAATCTGGTTTACATAATCATTCCCACCATCCCCCTCATACTGCTCTTACTGACGGTGATCGGAGTCTGCTGCTTCAAACTGCTCGTCAGACGGTGAGGATCCACCTTCCATCCAAAAGACATGCAAATACTGGATAATAAGACATGAAATGTTTCAGTCAATTCAACCATTCCTTTTTGCCAGATTTGATGTCCTGAAAATAAATCATTGAGTTAATTTAACCTTAATAAAACTAAACTTTTATCTCCTATAAGTTTTCTCTTATCAGTCAATAAGCTACAGACATCAAGGGGAAGTCTGATCTTACCCTATACAGCCATGGTCTGTATAAAACATGGTAGTCAATAAACATTAGGCAATATGAAGCTGAATGATGGGGTTACTCTGTTGAAATGATGACTGTACCAAACTTTCAATAGGTCTAGAACAGGGGTGGGCAACTTTGGTTACCAGAGGGCCACACTGACTTTAGTGTCACTGCCAGTAATCCAAACTGATTTAAAAAAAAACTCGGATAGATAAATCTCAGTTGGACAATTAATTGTAATTCAGTGAAAAAAAGAAATGTATAACTTTCATCGGAACATAGCCTATTATACCAAAATACTCTATATGGACAAAAGTATTCAGCCACCAACTCTGTAATGACTGTAATGATAATTCATTTAAATATGTGTACTTTAATATTGCAAAGATGGCATCCATCACAGTCACTGAGCTCTTCAGAACCACCTATTCTGTATCACAAATGTTTGCTCATTGAGACTGCATGGCTAGGTGCTGGATTTTATACACCTGTAGTAACAGGTCCAATTGAAACACCTGAATTCAATAATTAACAGGTGTGGCCAAATACTTTTGTCCATATAGTGTGCTTTGTCAACTCAGTTGTTATGATTAAATTAAATAAATCCGACTCAGGGCCTTTTTTTTTAAAAACACAATTAACATATTCATGGTTAATTAAAGTAAGCCTATATTCTATTCACATTTTTAATGCATTTGTAATGCATAACAATAGTTTAACAGGAAAAAAACATAAATCTAAATCCACCCTTGTCTTGAAGCACAAAACATAACTGTAATCAAAGATTATTATAGAATAATGTTGTTTATTCATGTATTTATATGTGTTTTGATTTTGTGTTTTGGCAACTCATTGTTAATACCGTTATTCCACGGTCAACATTTGTTAGAATTTGAAACTGACTAGACACAGAAAGTGAGGAGGGGGGCTGCATGCGGGCCTTATACCGCCAGTTGCCCACCCCTGATCTGAGGCATGTCATAAACCTCTTGGCAACTGGCGATGAAACATCCACCTGTCGATCGACTCAGCCATTCCCTGGTTATGCAAACTTGTGCGCTACTTTCGACCCTAATATGATTCACACTGATGTATCGAGTTTTAAAACCACCCTTGATACAGTTTTAATGAATGACGAAAAAGGCCTCTGAGGCCCACCTTGTCCCAGACTTTGGGCAAATTTGGCCCTGCTATCAAAATGCTTGTTTAAATATGGAACCTAATGAAGAGTTCTTGATTTTTGGAGCAAGCCTCAAGTGGACTCTCATGGAACTTCAGTTTTTGGCACTTAACCATTGGCTTCATGTATTTTTAACAATAGTGATTGCCACTAGGTTAAAAAAAATCTTAAACAGTTTTTTAAGTAAGAAATATTTGGTGATAATTTTGTGCTTCTGACTGGTGTTACTCAATATTTTCATTTTAACTAGTCCCATTATATGGCCTAAACTAACAATGATGGGGACCCAAAGTCAGCATGTTGGGTTATACTTCCAAAGGGCTTCTAACTTCCTTAGACAGCTGGGCTCTGTAGTTTTTATGAAATATAACCCAAAAATAAAAGAATAGTGTATTTGTTTGGGACTTTCTTCAGCAGGAAGACAATGCCAATGTTTATAGTAAAGACGGAACTTATTTTCCAGTGTGAGCCTGGGTCATTCATGAACTGCATAAAAATGAAACTTTAGGGCACCATGGAATAATAACGAAATTCTCCAATCTAACACATACTCCAAACTTCAACAGTATAATCCAATTCATGTTATTGTTTTTATTTTTTACAGGAGGAGGAAAGAGCAGAAATCAGAAATATGCCAGACAGACCTAGGCCTCGGAAGCAGTACGACTCCAACTGATGTGTACAACGTGATTCGCTCCCAGAAGGATGATGACCTGGTTGCAGCTCGCCCAAACACCAAAAACACCTCCTTTCTCTGCTCCTCCCCTGACACGCCCACAGGTGACTATGACAACCTGGGGGGTCGGGACACAGAGAGTGGCTTTGTGACGCTCGCCAGCACAGAAAGCTGCTTCCTCAACTTTGACCTCAATGACCTCAGCCTGGGCCGTCGAGGCACCCGTGACTTCTACGACACCAGCCTGGGCCGCTCCGGGAAGAGGGATCTGAAGGATGGGGGTTTGGGCTGTACCGGGCAAAGAGAGTTTTATGACAGGAGTTTAGGTCGTCGCACAACGAAGAGTGAGCATTATGGTAGCAGTGTCTACAGAGACCATGGACTGTATGATGGCAGCATCAGAGCGGGAAGTGACCTCTATGACTCTAAACTGAGGCCTGGAAGCCACACAGTAAAGGCTGACCTCTATCAGACTTACACCAGCAATGGTAAAGAGGACACCTACCAAACTAGCCTCGGGACCTATGGAAACCGAAAGTCCTACCAAGCTAATCTAGATCTCTACAGAAATGGTCTGAATCTTGATGGTGGAAGGAGATACTTTAACGAACAAGAGTGGATCAACAGTAGAGAAAACTATTGATGCTGTGTATAACTCCATGTAACACAGCTCCCCTTTCCTGCCTTGCACATGTTGACTTACTTATTAGACATGCCTGATTACTTATCATAGACCTGCAATTTTTTTCTTTTTTTTCAAATTCATCCTTATATATGAAAAGAAATTGCTGAATGAGGCTAGATTGTATTGTCTATCCCCTCTCATTTTCATACTTCTGGATGTTTTCATACAATCACATAACATACATAACCAGTTATATGCAGACAACACCCAAGTCTACCTGTCTGTCAAAATTCATGACATAACAAACTCTGTTTATCTGACATTAAATGCTGAATGACAATGTATGTGCAGCTGATGAAAGAAAGGCAAAAAAAAAAAAAAAAAAAAAAAACTGCATGTTTTTTGGTTTAAATGTCAGTTCGTCTGACGAGAAATTGCTCACAATGATTTGTGGCTCCTAAATTTTCTCATACTGGCGCTCTAAGTGGACTTGTATCTGCACATTTGTTTACCCTGGTGGTTGTCTCTGGATTAAAGTGCTGGTTTGTTATCCAGAGATGATTTGGAGAAACAACTAAAATGTACGTGTTAGCACAGGAAACAAGCATTATTTAAGTATGCAAAATAAATCAGTTGAGTTGACAAAGGAAATACAAAGAGAATTACAGTAAAATCTAGTGTATAAGACACTTTTATTTCCAACTTTTTATCTACAAAGTATGAATAAAACAGTATAAAAGGATGAGATAGGCCTCTTATTACTTAACGTTCATCTACCACCACTACTCAATACACATAACTAAGAATTCTCCTTTAGTCATAGTATTGCAAATGGCTGCTTCACAACTCAAACCATGTTGGAATCCATAGTGATGCAGAAAAGGCCACTTTTTAACATCTCTCCCCCATCAGGTCATAAACCTGTATTAAAAGAAAGTAAATAAACTTTGTGGAGCTCTGGTTTTATCAAAAGAAATCCTCAAAGACAAAGAGTGGCTACACAGTATGTTATAGACTTTGATGAATACAGCAGGAATTGCCATGTAGGAAGGAAGTTAAAACCTTTTTTACCTATGAGAGACCCCCAAAACAGACTGCATCGTATATACTGATGCAACTTGTATTCTGGATTTTAAAGCACTATTTATGTCAGGAAAATAAGGCAATTAAATGTAGTGATGCATGTCGGCTTAGGGCTCCACTAGGGCTGGGCAATTCAATCAAAATTTAGACTGAATCCCAATATAGCCTATGGAAGAAAAAGAAGCAACATTTCTTCTAAAAATGTATCAAAATACCAGTTTAATACTTTTTTTAGGCAGATATGTTATGCTCTACAAATCATACAAGCATTCAAGTGTCAAGATTTTTAAAAACAGTTTGTAAGACATCCAACTTTCCTTATTTTTGTAAATGTTTGTCTTATTAAAACGAAAGACAAAGTCATCACTCCCTTCAATAAAACATTTCATATCAAATTTGCAGTGACTCAAAATTATCGAAAATATAATATACAGTGCTTAACAAATTTATTAGACCACCTATCATTTTTGTCTCAGAGACCATCCAGCATCATGAAGTGCTTTAATGCGGACTCTTTATTTTCAGTGAGTTCTCCACGTTTTACCATTTTGAACAGGAATGAGGGATTTCAAACTGAATTCACCTTTTTATACCCAAATTTGAGCCAGCTCACTGGGCTTCTCTGAGAAGTCAGAAATCAATAAAGCATAACATTCAACCACTAAAACGAATTTTTCTGTTAAGGAATAAAGTAAATAACTATAATTTGACATATTAATCAAGAAATAATAATGTGCTTTACTATTTTTTAGTTTTTTTTTTTTTTTTAAATAAGTAAATTTGAAAATTCATGGATAACAATAATAATTATATTTTAGCATTAAAAATATGATTTGGGTTAAAGAGCTTTTACATATTGGTGTATTAACCATTGCAGAAACATTAAAAATGATTTTGGTAATTACCAATGCTGTTAATTTAGGGCAGCTGTGGCATAAACCTTACTTTGGGTGGTGGTCTAATAAATTTGTTAAGCACTGTATATATATATATATATATATATATATTTTTTTTTTTTCCAGAATTGCTCAGCCTTAGTTTAGTCTACCAAATATTGTGCTGCCTATAATATGATGTATTGCTTTTTGTTGAAAAATACATAAGATGACGAACTTAAAAAATAATCACATATTAAATCAAAACCACGTGGGTTGTTCAGTAATGGGCTCACCTAGAGATTAGATGGCAAGTAGCGCATCAATCAATTTTCACTTTAAAGTTTGTTTGGAGTTACAGGAGTTGGCCACAATGTGTTTAAAAAAGTTTGTTGAAAGCCATTACAACCCAAGGGGAGTTGTGAGAAATCTGATATTGAACCAGATAAAGTCTGTAGATTTACATTTAAAAAGTAGTGGTTTTGGGGCACAGATGGTCGAGTGGTTAGGTTGTGACCCATTAGGTTGTGGCTCTTTTCATGCATGTCTCTTTCTCATCCACATCTCTGATTCTATCCACTGTCCTCCTCTATCTATAAAGGCACAAAAAGCCCAAAAATAGATCTTATGATAAAGTGGGTTTTACAGACCTGTTCCTGTCGCTACTTTAGCAGTTCCTAGCATAATAAATTTGGATATAACTGTTGTCTATTAAGCTATATTGTGGGTAACACAGGCACCTGGAAGTTGTTTGGTTTGCTGCACTAATTCTGATCCAGTTCAGCAATGCTAAATCCATGGAGAACTCGTTCCCCTTAATCCCCTGACTTGCACTGAAGACTACATAGTTCCCCTGTACCTTTAAGCAAGCTGATAAACCAACCGACACTGCCATAAAACATGTTTCCATTTGCATATATAGCCAGATAAGCTTCACAGACAGGTGAGACATGAGTGTTGTGGAGGTAAGGCCATTGAAAAAGTAATTTCTCATCTTATTTTTTCCTTTCATATATCCATCTATCCATTTTATGCATCGCTTATCCTGTTGGGGGTTGCGGGGAGTTGGAGCCTATCCAAGCTGTCTTTGGGCAAGAGATGGGGTACACCCTGGACTGGCCGCTAGTCAATGACGAGACTGACATATAAAGACAGACAAGCAGACACTCTCATACTCACACCTACGGCCAATTTAGAGTTACCAATTAACCTAACGAGCATGTCTTTGGTAGTGGGAGGAAGATGGAGTACTCGGAGAGAACGCACGCGTGCACGGGGAGAACATGCAAACTTTGCACAGAAAGGCCCTGACTGGGAAGCAAATCCTACACCGCTGTGCAGCCCTCCTTTCATATATCTTCTGCAAAAATCAAAATATACATAAGTGATGTCATAACAATATTTTTTCAATTAATAGCATGATCAAAAGCCTGAGTAATCATTATCAAAACTGTTTGCGTGCAGACTGTTTGCATGATGCACTTGATTGATAGCATAATTTTGGGGATCTTATGAAACTTTGTTTGCTGGGCCTCCAAATCATTTTAAATCAAACCCAAGTTTACCTAATGTAAAAAGGCTACCTCAGATAGATTAAGGATATTTTTATGTACTGCAAATGGGATTTGACATGACCTTAAACTGCAAAATGTCAAGGACTTTACTGGAATTAAATTGATAAGAGGTACATGTTCCCTTGTTTATTATCATCCTGTTTGCTATCAACTGAAGCAAAGATGTCCATGAAAGATACTAGAGAGAGGAAGTGCCTGCCGCCTGACCCCAGTAAGGGCATGAAATCAAAAAGAATGATAAGACAAAGCATTATTCTATTTATTATTATTTATTCTGGATGTACTATGCCTTGAAAGCTCTTGTGTAAGTGAGGGTAGTTTGTATGTTTGTTACATAAAAAAGTCTTCAAATAAAATGAGATTTAAATGATATTGACTCTGTCTGTGACTGCCAGGATTTTACAGTTCAAATAAAAAAGAAACGCTGTATTAGCATTAAATCATGTGTTTATTGACATTACAAGTTAAATTAATAAGACAACCACACTTCCATTCGTTTCCTTCACTCAAACCCAACAGAGCACACAATCAGATACAGTTCAAGTGCAGACAACACTACAAGATTTTTTTAGGATTGATTTCAATTTTAGATTCTTCCATTTAGGTCCCGTCTTCAAGTTAAAAAGAAAACACTGTTTTTTATGTGTTACTGCCTGACCTGGGACAAACGCATGTAAAATCTTGTAGTGTGCATCCAAAGTAAGACATTCGTTACACAGACAAACACACACACATAAAACGTTCAACACACAAATCTACACACACACAGTTTTCTCTTTACACACACACACACACACACACACACACACACACACACACAAAGTCCAGGAGCAGACTTTAAAGTCCTTAAAGGGTCTGATATCTTGAAATGTTTCATCATACTTTAAAACACATGCATGTACGCATGTCCACAATCACACCGACACACAAGACACAGACACACAAATAATACCAGCTGCTTTGAGGGGAAGTGATTGATTTCTGTTGAACGTTGAGCCACTTAAAGGTGTCAAAGGTCAGCCATGGCTTCTTTTACGAGGCTGCTTTTGCCGCCGTGGTTTCAAGATGACATAGCGCCTGTAGGTGGTGTGATGGTCCGATAAAAACGGGATGTAGAATGCTCTGAAGAGACGTGACGATCTGAGAGAGAGAATAAGAATAAGAAAGTGAATTAAGTTCTTTTTCGCCTTTAAAAGCATGCAGATGTTTTTCAAGTGCATCATTTGCTTCTAACAGATACTCTGACAAATGCAGGCATACTTAATGAATTATTAAGCTTCTGTGAGGAAATTCTGGTATGTACGGATTCTGGTAACCCCTATAGATAAAGTAGCATGTCTTGTCTATTTAATGATTTCCTCCTGTACTTAGATTTTTATTATTAGTATAGTCAAGTATATGACGTGACTATAAGAATGGATCTCTGTTGTGGAACACGTTTTTAAAAGTCTGTTTCTGCAGCATGCTGTAATGCTCATAAATAAATAGTCTTTTTCAAAACCATCTAAAAACTCCTCACATGAGCTTCAAGACTAGATTAAAAAAAATGTCTATGTAAATTCTGACATTGGAAAGTACCTTGATGCCTGAATAAAAGGCTTATAAGCGATGACGTTCCACTCCTCTTTGTTAGCTGAATAATTTGGCTCAAGTGATGTCTCTTCTTCTATATCCAGGTCCACCAAGTAATGACACTGCCGTAAGTCCACCTACCAAGAGCAGAGGTTTCAAAATTTTCAGATTCAAAGGTACAATTTGCAAAATTCTTGACAATAATTGAGCAAAAATCAGGTATAACCTGTATACTTTGGAGTAATGACTTTCTAAATAAAGGGAACCTCCTCTGGGTTTATTGTTCTCAGCTCTGTGTTCACACTGAAAGGATGGAACCTCCTTTAGCTTGTTAACATGTCATTCAGAGGCTCAAACACATTTTTGTTTATTTGTTGTTTAGTTGTTTGTCTTTGTGTTGTGTTCTGGCTTCTGTATTTTGTAATGCATCCTTGGGTCCCATGAAAGGTGCAAGCCCAGCCACTACAAGTCCGTAGGAACAGCCACAGTATTAACCCACTGTCAAGGCTCGAGTTACCTGCTCTTTTCTCATACACCTGTTCCAATCTTGTTACTGTTGTTGGTAAGGATTGTGGTTTTTACTCTGGTTCAACCAATGCCATCAGCTGGCTGAGGCCTTCTGTTTCCAAAATGCATTATGTATGCATCTCTCCAGTCATCAATTTTATTGAATGGGCAATCTAACCTTTTTGCTCTGGTATCATGACAAATGATGTGTACTCACCAGTGCCACTTAGGCCTTTTCAGTAATGTGTCCCTCAAGAGTTACTGTAGCTGTGGAAAAGCAGCTGTTGCTGTAATCAGGCTCACTGTGACAATACAGCCAGAACCATTGCTATAGAAGTTAAACTAATGTTTCCTACTTACTAATTTCTTAATCCCTCTTATTTCTAAGCAAGGTACTTTATTCAGGTAAGCGCCTGAGATGTCCAACCATGTTCGCCTTCTCTGCTCAGGAAACTGTCCATTATCGCCCTTTAGCATAGAGATCTGTGCATTTCAAACAGAATCTATGCTTTACTTTTGGTACAAATAAAATGAATACCTCTAACGCACTATGATATATTAGGACGGATGACAACACCACACTTAGCATTCCTGCTGTTCAACTTCTAGGTCAAAGCCCAGCACATATTCTGTGGAGTCACATTCCTACTTACAGTAAGTGAATAGGCATCATTTAGGCACCAGCTCTGATTTTAAGTTTTTAATTTAGCACTGGTATCAGAAAAACCCAAATAATACCCTACCCATATGTGCACAGTGTGTGAGTAATAAAACATTACTTGAGTACTCAGACCCATACCTACAACTACGTACTACAAATGGTTGCACTCAGCTATGAAGACAAAAGCAGAGGAACTTGAGTGTTTAGAGTCATTGAGAGGAAGGCCAAAGAGTCTTTTGTTTTGGTCTGGTGCTAAAGTGCAACACCTACTAGACTCCAACTCTGTCAGTTGCTTATTATACCTTCAAGTCCCTGTAAAGTGATTAAAAATATATATTTTGGGTTTGTTTAATGACGGGCCCCTGTGTTATGAACCACCAGGCCAATTTTAGTCATGACAAACATTTTCAAAATTAAGTTTCAAAATCATGAAAAATTAGGCAGTAAAATCTGGTCTAGGATGGTGTGGGCATGTCTGTTGAACGAGCTGAAGCCACGTCCACTCATGAGAAAAATTAAATCTCTCTGGTGTGGTGCTTTTAAATGACCTGAGGCAACTGTGGCTGAAAGATTTGAGAAATTAACCTCACAATGAACAAAAACATAGCATGTAACCAGCTTTGAACTTTAAATTAAGGCAGTTACAACAGACTGCACTGAGATGAACTGCTTGGTGATCTTATATCATTGTAGCAGCAGAGTAACTCAACAAGACTGGTAATGTCATGGGCTCATATATTTGGCCTGCTTAAATTAAACTAAGCCAGGAAAAAGGTGATCAATTTTCTAACCGTCTAAAGCAAAACTTCAGTCACACACAGATCTCAGTGTTTTCACATGTTTACAGCAACCTTATTTCAACATTTCCAGTGTGTTAAGACACAAAGTTTGGATTCACTTTATACTTAATTGTAGTTAAAGTCCCTGTGGTGTCCAAATGTTAACAAAGGCATAAACGTCAGAGGGACTCACATATCTAGTTGGCTCCTCCAGGTTCTGGTCATTCATATTAGCTGGGATGGTCTGTGTGGCCAGGGGCCCGGGTGCATATGGCTGAGGCAGCTGCCCTTTAAACTCAGACTGAATGAAGTGCAGCTGCCAGCTGGAGAACAACAGCAGAACTTATCAGTAAGTCACATCTGGAAATATCAAAACACACTTCCTATTAATCGTCAAAGACCTATACAGACATCCTGGATACCAACTTGTGAGGTAAAAGGAAGCTGCTTGGGAAGCGGTACCACTCTTTGCCCACACACACACTAACAGGTCTCCCCTCAGGGACGGCATGAAGAGTTGGGTCTTTTGCAATGCGGTGGAATTCTGGGTACAGGTCCAGAGGGGCGTGGTAACCTGTAGACAAAGAAAACATTTCATTTCATCCATCTCCAATTGTTGATTTTGTTTCCTGCCATCACTGCTTAGGAAAACAATGTCTGTGTTTGCACAGACCTCTGAAGAGGGCGACCGAGCGAGACAGGGACAGCACTGAGAAAACCACAACGGCACTCAGAGCCAACCAGTTGGAGGAGACGGTGTAGTGCTCTAGTCTGTATCGCTGGAACAGGAAGTGGTAGCATTTCTGTACAAAATAAAGGGAAAACATTTAAAATGCCAATTTAAAAAAAGACTACTGCACATACTGAAAGCTGCAAAAACCCACCTGTAGGGATGAGAGGGCTACTGCTCCACAAAGACAGATCAGAGGGTAGATGGGAAAAAGAAAGCGCTCCTCTTTATGGGGTCTGGTGAAGAAAACCAACATCCAGATATACATGGGAGACAGTGTCAACCAGTATGGACGGCCCAGGTTCTGCACTGCAGAAAACATAATTAAACAAAAGCATGAAATCACAAGAAGACCTGTTTGAAAAGTAATATCACAGCAGAAATAAGCCCTCTTACACAGGGCATTTACAGAAAATCTGACAGTAAATTTAAAACTTTTTAAGACCCTCTTCATACATTTTAAGACTCTATGACATCTTCCCTTTCTAACCCATTACATTAACAACACAGTTAAGTATAAGTTTGTGCTGATATGAAAACAAAAAAGTGACAAAGAAAAGAAAGTATAGTATAATAAGGTAGCTGAATGGGAGAACTTTTTTACTTAAGTGGCCTCGAAGTAGTTATACCACAATCTAGAGGCACCTATTTACAAGTTTTGCACTGCAGTTCAAGCTTAAAAGTAGAACATCATACCTTCAGGTCTGAAGAAAAAAAACACAAGGTATAATTGCCCATTTCAGGACAACCTCTTTAGATCACTATTAAAATCATTAAGACCTTATAGTCTTTCATTCAAGGCTTTTGAATACTTTTTAAAAGCCTTAATTTTGGCTCAATTTACTAATAAGGTTTTGATAATTGTTAAGACCCTGCAGACACCCTGTTACAATGTGTAGGACTAGACTTTGTGTTTACTTCCTTCCACTCCACAATGTGGCATTAACTTAAGAGGACTTTGGTGCAACATAGAGTCAGCAATGTCTGTGCTGTGGTGTAATTTGGATCTAGATTGAAACCACACAGTCCTCACCATTGAACCGGTGCAACAGTGTCTCCATGAGAGCAGTGAGTGGCAGGGAGAACAGTGCCAGAGCAAACACCAGGTTGAAGTTCAGGAGTCCATTTACAAAGTAGAAATGCCACGGTTCTGTTCCTGGAAATGAAATGAAAAGTCGTGACAATTGTCACCATGAAACATCTTAAAATGGGGGGCAAACTTTGCTTTGTCATTCTGTTTAAAGCTCCAAAAATGATTGTTAAGACTCAAGCTCTGAGGTTCTATACTACTGATCCCAAAACTCCCCTTTAAGTACAAATGTATATTAAGATGCTGAGCCCCTCAAGAATCCACACAAAAAATTGATGCATTGTTGTCGAAAATTAACATTTGTCTTAAGTGATTTCATTCTATCCTGAATTGAAGTGCGGCTGACCAGGTACCCTGCTATTTGTTAGTGATGAAACATGTATTTTTGCAAATTCTTATCTCAAGACCTTTGACTATCAATAAGGTTTTATCATTATATAAGTGAAAACAAAACAAAAAAAAAAAAAAAATTTTGATAACCTCTGAGCAGCCACCCTGAGGGGGCCTGGCAACCTATTTTCTAAACAAATTGTGTTCATGTTACGCCCTCTAGAGTCCTATTAAAGCAGTGCATACAGTGGTAATATTTAATAAACATCTACTGTGTTTGCTTCTTTGTTCTCACAATCTGAAAAACAAAAATCTAAATCTGCATAATTAGTAGGATTTTACACCTTGGCTGTCACTTAAAAAGGAAAGACAATGTCAAAAATATATTTGCTGTTTGAATATGGCACACAACGTCAAATTGCTGCTTTAGATGTTTTTAGTGCTATGAAATATGAAACCGTTAAAAGAGTATTTCATTTTAGGAAAAGCGCGGTGTTTACATGGACAGCATCAATGTCTGTGGGCATGAATGATCCCTCTCAGTATAATATAAATCTAATTTATTTAGTGATGTGTGCTCTTACCGTACAGATCAGGTCCATGCGGTGTGAAGACATTATAGAGGAGAATGTTAAGTGGAGCTATGACTAGTTTTCCATAAAAGAAAGAGTCCACTGCCACCAGGGGTACCTGGGGAAGACATAAGCTGTTAAATTTGTATCATCTTTAGCTACATGAGCCTTATATTACACAATTTATGTACATAAACAAATGTGTTTAATGTGGGTATTTACCCCAACAAGGTTTATGTTGTTAAATATCATTTCACTGAACCTGACAAGTAAAAAGGGCCATTATGAAGCTACATTAATGATTAACTCTCCACAGGCAGTCTGTGCAAACAGTTCAGCTGTGTCACTGTAACCAGTCTCTTCTACATGTACTGTGCCTAAGACACTAAAAGTGTTTGATACTTCTTTCATTACTTTTTGATACCAAGTTTGGTCATATCTCAAAGCCGTTGCATGAAAACAGAAGAGAGCAGGAATGCACGGGTTGGCTTGAACTTTTTGTCAATTAAAAACAAGTACTTAACCAATATTAATTACCAAAGACTTGTATTTTTATTGCTGTGGTAGTCTAACATGTACAGGCATCTTTTTTGAAGATTATTTTGGATTTTTGCTTTTATTTTGATAGGACAGCTATTGAGAGACAGGAATCATGAGGAGAGAGAGAGGGGTAAGACATGCACCAAACAGTGCTGGGACCAGGACTTTATCCTGTGACCAGTGAAGTGAGGGCTGTATATGAGTGCCTGTTCTGTCAACTGTGCTAAACGGGCACCCACATATTAGAATTTTTTTATTTAAACTGAAGATGAAAAACTGATATCCTGACAGCCCTACATGCACCTTTTTCCTGAAAATAAATACAATTCTCACCAACAGCAGAAGCAAAGCAACAGCTGACCAGATGATAAAACTTTTCCACTGCCTCTTCATCACCAGCAGATCAAAAGCAATTGGGACCCTGTAAAAAAGAAGCTTTAGTGAGGGTTGAAACAAAATTTCACAAGTCCGTCAGGGAAAATTCTGTCCCACAAAAAGGCATTACTATTTGAAAATCCTACCCAACCAGAGCAGAGAACGGCCATCCAACGATGGCTCCGGCAGCTACACCCATGATGGCTAATGGTGTTGAGTCCTGAAACCATCCCGTCATGGCAACCAGAGTCGTGTACATACAGAAGGAGGAAGGTAGGAATGCTGAGAGGGAAAACAATGGAGGTTGAATCACACAGAATCATAAATTACTAACAAGTCACAGTGACTGGATTTCAACAAAAAAGAAACAGGATGAGTTACTGGAAAGAAAAAAAATCAAATTGAGTCAGATCTGAAAAATAGCTTTAAACAAGACAGTTTAGGTGAGAGGTACTGTATCTATAAAAAGTATCCAACTTCTTGGATGTTTCACTCTTTTATTGATTTTATAAATCAATATTATAATTTGGCTTTTTTGACCAAAAAAGAAAACCCCTTTAATGTCAAAGTGAAAACATGTGTCTACACATTAGTGTTACTTAAAAACATTCTGTTAAGTTTCAGTTAAATCCATCATCAAGAAATGGAAGGAATATTTCATATGTGTGAATCTGTCTAGATCAGGCTGTCCTCACAAACTCAGTGAGCATGCAAGAAGAAGACTAGCTAGAGAGGCCACCAAGACACACGTGACTACTTAGGAGTTACAAGCTTCAGTAGCTGCATACAAAGACTGTTGCAGTGTTTCTTTACCAATCAGAGCTTTATGGGAAAGGGGCAAAGAGAAAGTGGGTTGAAGAAAACTTGTTCAATCTTGACTAGAGTTTGCCAAAAGGCATGTGGGAAGCTCCATCATGAAGTGGGAGAAAATTTGTTGGTCTGATGAGACCAAAATGGTGCTTTTAGGTCATCAGACAAGACACATAAACACCGCACATCACTACAAATACACCATCCCTACTGTGGAGTGTGATGGTGGCAGCATCATGTTGTGGGGATGCTTCTCAGCAGCTGGCACTGGAAGGTGTGTAAAGCTAACCTTGCAAAGCAGAGGGATACGCGCGTTTTCGTGTTTCTCATTGGCAAATCCATCTTGCAATGCTTCCATCTGAACTGTTTGGGCCCGATTAGAAAGTGACAGGACCAATCAGCTACGAGGGGCAGTATATTTGGGCGCGGAGGAGTCGTGATATATGCAAGCAGCAGCAAGAGGCTGGTGTCGTTATGGTGGAATACATTAGTGTGGATGCTGCTATAGCGCCAGTTTTATCAGAACTTGATGAAATTTTTTCATTAAAAGAAGAACAAAGAACAGCAGTGAGTTGTTTTCTTTTCAACAACGACAAAAGTTGTGTACTGACACGTCACCATGGTTCATGTTATGCAGTTCTGTATGGAGTTTACTCCTCAGTAGCATCTTGGACGTTGCAACGATGTCATGTGTTTAGTTGTTCTGATTGGCCCATAAAGATGTCAAAGGTTCTACCCTTTTCCAAACACTGTATATCGAAGGTTAAACAAATCCATCTGGCATGTCAGGTTAGTGTAAAGGTAGAGGGTAAAATAAATGCTGCAAGATACAGGAAAATACTGGAGGACAATCTTATTCAGTCTGCAAGAGAATTACGGCTTGGAAGAAGATTTAATTCCCAGCAAGACAACGACATGGAGATACAATGAAAGCTACACAGAAATGGTTTAAAGACAACAAGGTGAATGTTCTGGAGTGGTGGAGTCAAAGCCCAGACCTCAATCCAAGAGAGAATTTGTGGCTGGACTTAAAAAGGGCTATTCATGCCTGATCCTCATGACAGAGCTTGAGCAGTTTTGCTAAGGAGTTTTGACTTGAAAGGGGTGAATATTTATGCAGTTACTTATTTTACATTGCATATTTTAGTGTAATTTACATTGACTGTTTTCATTTTGACATTAAAGAGTTTTTTGTCAGAAAAACCAAACTACAGTGACCATGATTGATTTACAAAATCAAAAAGGTTAAAACATCAAAGAGGATGAATATTTTTTATAGGCATTGTAAATCTGACCAACCTGCAGATGAGCAGAACATTCCAGTGCTCAGGACAAGAAATGCTAACATCAGACGACCCACGTGCAAACCAAACTTCTTACAAACTGCCCTGTATCACACACACACAGACAAAACACTTGGTTAAAATCTCAAATAAACAAAGAAAACATATTCATAAAAATCTCCACAATAATCCAAACAGTATGTCAAAGCCCTTGGGTTGCCTGTGTGCACTTAAGAGTAGTGTACACTCACTTGTAGAAATAGAGTTCACAGACACAGCAGGAAAACGCTAAGACACATCGTACAAAGTAGAACACCAACACCTGCAACACAACCATAACAAAATACAGTTCATGAGTTCATGTTTGGTTTTCAGCAGCCTATTTTACCAGTTTGGTTTCCCAAAAAGGAGATTTTTACAGATCAGGACCGGAGATGATTGATTCTTTGTTTTAAATAAGCGCATTTCTTTTGATGAAAAAAAAGCAGCTGATTATGCTGCAGGTAAAGTAAGGTAAAACATGCACAGGCTCAAATGACAGCATGTTTTGAATAGTTACCTTGTTTGTCTGGAGAACATGGGCATGCAAACAAGCAGGAAGTGCGTGCAACCAAAGGTAGGCGTACGACCTGATGGCGTACAACGGAGAATATTCCCATGTTTGCATTCCTGTTCCATACAGCAGGTAGTGCATCTGTCAACACAAGTAATGATGACAGTTACAGACATGAAGAGTTGAGAAAACAAGTGGCACTTTTGTTTAGGATCTGAGACAATAGAGCTAAAACTCACAGGCTCCCAGTAATTGAAGGTCTCATCACAGTCTGAGATGTTGCTGAGCAAAGCTGCGCAGAAGCGTGCAGAGAGCAGGCACTTAAATGCAGTGGAACCCTCTGGAGCCCATACCTGTCCTCCACGACTTACTGACCTTTAGAACAGTGACACAGAGTAAAATATAGTCATACACTTCTCAATATTATAAAAAAACACAGACAAAGAAAGGTGACAACACAGCCAGAAGCAAAGTGAATCCTGCTGCAGCACAAATCATTCAATCATTCAATATTTATTTGTATAGCTCCAATTCATAACAAATGATATAAAGTTTCACAATGAGGAGAGATCTAGACTTTATTTTATTTTTTTAAAAACACAATAATAACCCCCCATTAGCACAGCACTAAGCAGAACTGGCAAAGTTACTGAGGCCAGAAAAACCTTTTCTATCAGGCAGAAACCTTGAGCAGAATCTGACTCATGCTGGACAGCTGTCAGCTGAAGCTGTGTTGGAGTTGTTAAAGGATAGAAGGAGATGCAGAAAGTGAGAGGGGCAAGATGCTGAAAGAAAGAAGAATGATATCCAGAAAGGGAGAAGAACAAGATGCTGACAGGGAAAAGAATGAGATGCAGAAAGGGAAGAAAGCAAGATCTAAAAAGGGCAAAGAATGAGATGTGAAAAGAGAAGAGGGAGATGCAGAAAGAGAGAAAATAAACAGAGTGAATAAGATAAATTTATCTATCTTAAACTTGTTTTCTTCAATTTCTTCCAAAATTTTTGTCACAATGCTAACAATATGCGAAGTATTTGCAGTAATAACCATGTTCAGTAAAAGAATAAACATTCTAATATTAGCATTAGCTACTTTAGTGATACTGAAATTATTTGTAACTATTGCAGTTAAAGTTAATCTGCTCTTATATTTACTTTAACACCGAGGCTATAGCAACGATAACGGATGTCAGGCTGATGCTGATGGTTGGCACAGCTGTTCAAAGTAACTGTAACACTGTGTCTGGAATAAGACTGATGATTCTGGATCTAAATTTGGACAATCGGCCTTCTTTATTCAGGCTGTAAAATCTGGAACACAATACCAGCTGAAATACAAAATCATTTAGGTCAGGTGCTGGCTAAAAAAGAAACCAGGACAGTACTTATTTTTAATATGTTGCGTTTAAATATCAAACCCTTATTGGTATGTATTATTTATTTATTGTTAGATCCAGATATGCATGTGCATGCATTTATATCCTGATATACAATGTTATGGTGTTTTATGTAACTGAGAAATTCATCTAAAAATCAATTAAATTAAATATGTCCACAATTCAGTTCAGCAACAGAATGTAGTTAACAAATGTGTAAAATGTGTAGTGTAGATTCATCTTTTTACATTTGGTGCTATTATTCTGAAAAGTGCATGTAATATGTGTTTTGCAATGAAAACACAGTCAATAAAAATTGATTAGCCCTAATTTATTACCTTTTATCAAATCAATTTCATAATTTTGAGTTGACCAAATACCAAAGTTATATTCACCCATTTTCATGAAGTGAAAGGCTGCCAGACCTAAAAAGTTCCTGATCATACTGCTAATACCATGTTTGGAAAGGCTAAAGTTAACGAGCATTACTGTGTGTTGGTGTCCTATTGGAAATGAAACAACAAGCATCAACTTTTTGTCAAAAGGGCCAAGCAAAACCAGCATATTCATAAATGTTAATATTAATTTGCTGGTTTGACCAGGTCTGTGAAACAGAAGAAGTGTCAAATGATGTACCAAATATCCACTGTCATGTAAGAGTGTTCATAGCTTGAAGCATAAAGCCAGAGCTTGACCAACTTGATCAATCGTATGAAATATTTCTCACTACAACTTAAAGCTCTGTCAAGCCAGCTTTCTCAGAGAGGCCTGGGTATAAAGAACTCTCTTTGTGGTATACCCCCATGGTCCATTAACTCATGTTCGTTTATGTGCTCATAAAGGCGAGACTTAGGTGACTGATGTTCCCAGTGCACCTGCTTTTTAATGAAAGACCAATTACCCAGCCATGCTAATTATTTTAGGGCTGACTAATGCATGTGCCCTGGATTAGGAAAATTAAGTGCTTGTGGAACACTAACAGTCTGACTGCAACACATGACGGATGAACCCTGAAGACAGGACTGCTCAAAAAGAAGAAAAAAAAATTGGGCTTAAAATAAAAAAACATTATTTTAAAAGACCAAGCTTATTTTACGGCCTGTTTGTCCTCTGCTAGTACAGATGTTTGTAACAACAATTTAGCCAAATGCTCATACCAATGTTTTTAATTCCTGAATTCATTTGATGCAACACTTCCACCTTGCAGCATGTTCTCTTATGTTTGACCAATGAAACAGATCAGAGTTTGACCAACTGGCCACTTCTTTCTAAAACCTCTTCTTTGAAACAGCGGTTGGGTGTGCTTGATGCAAGCAATAAATGGATGCAATGCAACCAATGAACATCTGCTATTGCATTAGCTTATGCTGCATTATTTGCCGATAAGACGATGTCTGTCGGCAGGTTCATGATGCATCTCCATTTATCATACCTCTATTCTTTGTAAATTCCTCTGATTCATTTTCAATTTGTGCTCCTTTGTTTGTTGGTTTTATTTACTATTGTGTTATTTTATTGTGTTTTTTATTCTTGTAAAGTGTCCTTGAGTGTTAGGAAAGGCGCTCTCAAATAAAATGTATTATTATCATTATTATTATTATTATCATTTATCCTTTTTAAAGACTGTCTTTAAATTTAGCCTCATCCAATGAACACTTGTAATACACTTTATGTGTTTGTATTTCTTTTTTCCTTTTTTTTTTTTAACTCTTTTTTGTTACTCTTGTGTTACTCCAGATGGCTTGTTCCACCCCTTCTTTTCCAGAGAACTCTAAACATGTGCCTCAAGTTCTGGTCTTGGGACCTTTTTATGTAAAAAAAAAAAAAAAAAAAAAATTGTGAAATGCCTTGTATCATTTTTATGCAGATGATAACATTAATTATTGTTGTACTACATCAGTTACTCAGGCTTTTGAATTTTTACAGTCTGCTTTAATGTTGTTCAGTGTTGTCAGCAGGAACTCGTGATAAATCTTAATGACCTTCTTTGACTATTTACAGGTATCCTCATTGGTTGACTCAGATTTACAAGGCTCTTCTTTGCTTACTTCCCTCTCATTTATATACTCTTCTTAAAGAACTAAAAGGCCACTATGCTTTAGATTCTAGTGACATTTTTAATCTGCTTGTTCTTCTTGTTAGGACTGAAATGGGAAAAAACATTCAGTTTTGCTGCCCCCAGTGCACAGAGTACTCTACAAGCTGATTTGAAACTGTCAGAAATCATTTCACTTGAAGGCTTTTGTTCTAACAACGTGAGACTTTGGTACAGTGCCTATGTTTTTTAAATTGTTACTGTGATTCATTTTCTTTTAATTGCAATTAGTTATGCACTTTCAAAATTGTTTTTAACTTGTTATAATCTGTCTTTTGAACATGTATTATTTATTGTGATGTGTATTGCTGACCTCTTGGTCAGGTCACCCTTATAAAAGAGATCTTGATCTCAGTTATTTTTCATCTGATTAAATCAATGTTTAAAACATTACTGATCAAAGCACCAGTCAAATTATTTTATGAGAAATTTGTCAAAAACTTCATTTTGGATCAGTGAATCCCATATATCTTGCTGTGCAACTGGGATTTTCTGCTCTCTTTACTGTGATCAAACGGCTACAGATTTTACTTCAGTAAAAAGTAATGTCACTTTTTCACAACAGTATGGTTGAATCCTGTTGTTGCACTTCTAATAACTAGCAGTGACCATAAAAAAATGAGATGTGGGGTGAAGACAGCTGTGTGCTGGTCAGGCTCTATTTGATTACCTCTTCATTAGCTTTTCTAGTTACAGTGATGTGTTTCTGGAGGTGTTTTCTCCTTCTCACACCCATCTGTAGGATTAGTTAGATTAGAGGCTCAGCAGCAGCTTAGCATAGATCCTGACGTTACGTTTTGTTATGACACGTCACCTCTAAACCCGTCTTAAATTTATTAATAATCAATAACGATAGCATTAAAACAACAACCTCTAAAACAACGTAGCCTGTATTACTAAGCTAAGCATATGTTGACCCTGTCATCATAACACCAGGAATGGTTTCATGTGTCATGAATCTGGCAGAGGTTCAGTTAAAGAGAATGAATGAAGCTGACCAGGTGATCACTGTTACGTTGCTCTATTTATTTTTGCTCCGACAACTTTCAACTTACCGAAGCAATTACATAATTTGACAGACGTTATATTTCAAACTACAGTAAATATGGACTCCTGTGGTTTGTGTAGAGCATGTTATTAAGCGCTCTTATTATGTTGTTATAGTCAAAACTTCATTAACGTATCTAAGTAGCTTGTAGCTTGCTAGCTTCCTAGGCTCACTGTCAACCCGAGGATGTAGCTCACAGCCCCGACAACCCCAGCGCCTCTCCTCCAGCTCGTACTCACTCTTGTCGGGTCTCTGTAGTTTTGCTGTCATCGCCGGTTTTCTCCTCTTTCGGTGGCCGAGCATCGTTGGGGACGCTCACGTTGTTCCCATCTTGTCTGCTGCCTCGTCTGGTTCGCTGCCGGAGCGCCTTGGCCGCCATGTTTTCCGATGATGCTCCCGAGTCGGACTTCGTTCATTATCGCCGCTCTCCGATCATTGACCAAGCGGCAACCTACAGCGACGACGAATGAAGGCAATGCGGAAGTGACAAAGGGGCGTGGTTGCCATAGGCGACGGTGGAGCGTATCTAGCAATCTCTCCTCAGTAATCTAAATTTACTTAGCAGTGTGCTGGTTAACAAATCAGACACTCCACTTAAGCTTACTGTCTGCTTGTTGTCAGCTCAATTACCCAACTTAACCTATGGCCAGATGCGCTCTCAATGACTTTCATTGAATACATCATGCGAATTTTAAATTGAGAATAATTATTCAATGAAATGATGATAGATTTTTGAGTGTTATTTGTTTAAGCATTATATATAACATGATAAAACACACGCCCCAGGTATAAGAGTTTGGGATGTTTCAGTTGCTTTCAATTTTATTTCATTTTAACTTTTTGTTTTCAATTTAATTTTTAGTTTTAATTAGCATTTGCAGCTTGTTTTTTGTTTAGTTTTAATTTTGCAAAAATGCTTTGTTCTAGTTTATCTTTTTATTATGTTGTTTTTTGCTACTTCTATCCCATGTTTTTTATTCTTCAACCTATTTTGCCATTCTTTTACCACTTTCACCACTTGTTTCCACCAATTTTGCCCCTTTTAGGCAATTTTTGCACTTATTCAATGTTTTTTTTTTCTGTAATTAAATTGATTTTCTTTAAATTGCTCCAGTACAACTCCATACAACTTTTAAAAAATGCATTAAAACGGCTACTCTTCACCTTTTATTTTAAATACACAATACAAATTTGAAAATAACTCAAGTCCTAAAATTTACATTGTGAAGTCTTCTTTAATCAAATCAGGACATTTCACATTCCCCAGGCTTGATTGTACATGTCAGTCAGTATACTGCTGTCAAAGATTAAAACTAAGGAGATACAGCCCTTAGTTTTATTTTGTTTGTATGTACAGAATTATGCTTTAGTTATTTTTCTTTTTAAAGTTTAGTTTTTTATTCAGTTCAGTTAACTAAAATGATTTTTACATTTTAGCTATAGTTAGTTTTAGTTAACTGTAATAACCCTGACACACACAATGCCTTTTTCTTACCTTTTAACCTTCATGGAAACTAGTTACCTTTTCAAATAAAAATATAAATTACCTCAGCCCATCAATATAATGGATATTAGAGCCATTCAGGTACCAATATGGGTGTTGTGTGTAGAGTATACTACTAAGTCTGTAAACTCACCACCCTACATGTATAAGTCTTGTTTAGTTCTATCATGCAAATATATCTATTATCTCTGTTTCCTGAAAACACGGGACTCATACTTCTCGATTATCTTTTAACTTCTGGTGGCTGCCATGGTTATGGCTATCAAATAGTATTTAATTCTAATCAAGTTTTTCTATTGGTAATAATTTATCATGTAAATTATTATTTGTTCCATGAGACACTGTTCCAATAATTGGAGGAAAAGTAGCTAGGGTGGAAGTCTAAAGATTAAAATCTAAGTAGGTGGACTGGGTGGGTGAATAATTACATAAAAGAATGTTAAATTCTGCCATTAGGAAAATAATAGAGGGTCCTCTGAAATTATGAGAATATTAAACCACAAAACTCATCCGACTTTTTTGAATTAGCTTGTGTTCATATGATGAAAATAAATGCATTTCCTGGGGATCTGGAGGCTCAGAATAAACCAATATGAAAGAGACAATTTTACATAATTGGCATTTTTACTCCATTTTACTTCTTGCTTTTTGGCTTTCTTTCACAGCATGTATTACAACACGTAACTTTCACAATAATACAATAGTTTCAGTATAGCCACATAGTATGGGAAAGAATTATTTAATAATTTAAACTTACACAAATACACATAACCAACCACATCTAAAGTACATGAACTGAAAATAATGCCACAACTACTGTAAACACTGGTCACATACAGTTTTGCAGATTTAACACTAACATTTTTTTTGTAACAAACAAAAAAGGATTAAATCTCTGCTCCCCCTTGAGATTTTAAAATGGCTACCTGATTGTTACTTGCAGCTGAGAGGAGAGTAAGGATTCCAGCTGTTGATGAAACTGAAGAGCTTGATTGTGTGACAGAGCATGTGTGTGTGAGCGGTAGGTGAGTCTGTAGCAGTAACTGGTCTGACTGAGGTCAGGGTGTGAGAATGTGTCGATGCGTTTGACATGCTCCACAGTCCCTCGACTGGCCTCCCGGACCATGGCGTGGAATCTCCTCTCCTCCCATACCGGCCCTGTCCAGAAGCTGATGTCAAAAGTGAAGTGTTCGGGGAACAAGGAGAATGGCTTAAAGGTTTTCCCTGGTGATGGGCAGAGTGCAAACTGATTTAAAAAGCGTGGGTCATGTGACCACAGGATCCGCCAATCAGGGATAGAGAAGAGGAGCACAGCTAGGAGGTCCAAATTTAAGGACACAGTGATGCTTGTATGGCTTTTGTTTACCTTTGCACTGCTTTCTAAAACCCGTCCAACCATACCCATTGGTGCTACTGTGAGACGAAGACCCCCCTTTTCTGTCATGAGGGAAACCCCATAGGGAGAAAGCAGCGTTTCCAGGCTTTGTCCAAGCAATTTGACTGGCTCAATCTCTAAAGGGAAATCCCCTGTAATGAGAAGCTCATGAAAGGCTGGCAGAGCCCAGAGGTTAATGTGTACATTCTTAAACACCAGGCCACTAACACCAAATAAAAAGCTGGTGACACCATTATCACCCCCACCGCGCTCCTCTTTCTCTTCTTCCTCTATGTTTTTATTATCCTCCTCATTCTCAACATGGCCTTCAGTATCTTTAATCCACTCTTCTTTTTTAGTTAGAAGCTCTTCCAGCTGAGGAAGCAGAGATGGACGGAGCAGAAAAAGACCACTCTCCTCATCAGGATCGACATCGATAGAGCATGTTGACCTTAAGCTATCAGCTCCTTTGCTCCTCACCTTGTCTGCTTTGTGGGAAGTAACACACAAAGATGAGGAGGCATCTTGTGTGTCTGTATGTCCCTGACTGTCCACGGCCAAATCTCTTTCTTTGTCTGATGAGACTGAAGCATCAGAGTTGATGTCTTTCTGAAGAAGGTTGATCCAGTAGCAGTGGGCACTGTCGGCGTCACAGCAACTTGCCTGCAGCTGTTTTGCTGTAAGGAGCAAAGGAATGGTCTCTGTCGCCATGGAGACTGACCACTTCTCTGAAAGGCCTTTGAGAATAAAATCTTGCACCAACCTGACCGGGTGGACAGAACCTGAGCAGAGAAATCCCCTGATGAAAAAGAAAAAAACATTATTCACAAGATTATGTAACCTGTCACTGCGTTGGTGGCTTACTACTTAGGCATGAGCGTTTTTGTGTTACTGTACCTGAATATGTAATCACTAAGCTCAGCTGGTATGTTGTACTGGACTTTCTCCCCTTCAACAACCTCCTCCATTGTAAGTATCTGAGCAGAGGTGTAGGGGAGGCTGCGAGTGAACACGTGGACTAAAGCTTTCTCCACATGAAAGCCCTTATCCTGGCTCCTGTGCAACATACGCACAATCAGTAAATAACTTCAATATGCAAGAACATACACAAACACACTACAGCACAAAAGCCTAGTTCTATTCGTACACTGTAACACTCACCTTCACTGCTTACCTGTATCCAGTGCACTTGTAGCTCTGGTATTTCTCACTCTTGAATGGATGGACATCGCTGAGGATCAGCTGTGCCTCTGCTGCCATGGCAGCCACCTGCCAGCTGTTGTGCCACTCTCGCTTCGGGTGGTCCACTGGTGTCCCACCCTGCCCGTTGCATAAAGAGACATGAACCTCCCCGTCTTCAGCTAACACCTGGACACAACTGGAAGCAAAGGAATGCGACAACACAACAATGATCATCATGTTTTCATAGACCTTTTTCACACTTTCTATACTGTGCAATGATGAGTAACAATGGATACTGTAAAAAACAACAGTGCACATTATGACCCACAGTACATGAGTGAGAATTGCAGGGTAATTCAAAACACAATATGCAATACATGTTCCATGATAACAACATCATTACAATACAGTTATTCAGCAATAAATCGAGTGTATAGAGTTAGTTCAGGCAGGCCACAGAGTCAAGTGCTGCCATAATTAAGATCAGCTGATCTCATGCAAGCCCTCATCAGCTGAAGGCCAGCTGATTTGTTCTAAGCACACAATTGACTAATCACTCTTGTCCTGCCTTATTGAAACTGCTCTTGCCTGGCTACGCTCTGCTGCTCTCTTCGCAAGCTGCACTTGCAACCCTCCTCCACCCCAGGTCCTCCTTCATTCTGCCTCTGACTTAATCAGTGTCATTCTGTTGTCATTGATGCCTTCTCTGCTTTGGGTTTTTTGCTGCTTCTCTGCCTGCCTAATGCTTTCCTTACTGGCATAGAAAGAGCAGGAACGTGTGCAGTTCATGCGTAATGCTTTCCATGTAGGCTTGTGGAAGGGCAGGGGGATCCCAGAACACCCACACCGCCAGACATAACTAACAGCATAAGTGCTAATTAGTAAGTGCAAATAAAGAAATATTTATGGCCGCCAATCATGTGTGTTCTTGACTAAATTGATATTTTGTAGCTCAATCTAGGGCTGAATGATTTGGTAAAATAATCAAAGTGCAATTTTGTTTTCCAATAGACACTGAGTCAAATTAGCAGGGAAATGTTTTGATCAATGTTCTCTCAAAGTAAAATGACAGCATTTGGCACCTGAGATTCAACAGTTGTTTCCCATAAGACAAGAGGACAGTACTGCCATATTGACACTTTGCCCAACCACTAATGTATGATTAGCTAGAGCAGGGGTGTTCAAACTATGGCCCAGAGGCCAATTTTGGCCTGTGGTCCATTTTTAATTGGCCCACAGCAAAGTCTAAAAATTACCTGAAATATGGCCCATATTAAAACATAAAGCTTGTGTTTGACTGTGTTTCACTTTTTAGTTTGGACACCAGGTGGTGATGATGTTAAGTCTGTAAACAAATATTTTGACAAGAAGAATTCATTGACATGCTTTTTCCATGACTACACTGAGAAAGCAACATAAACGATAAACATATTGACTACTTAAATAATTACCATGTCTGGAATCCTAATGCCCTGATGAATAAAGACTAAAGGATTACAGTAACACAGCGTGAATGGTGTTCATTTTCTTCCCTGTCTGCTCTGTCTAAGGTTTTATTTAGAAATCATATGGCTCTTAAAATCCTTATGCACCAATGCTCCTATAGCTTTTTTTAAACTAACTTCTCTAAAGGAGAGGGATCTCAACAGATATCATCGAGGCCCTGTCATCCCAACATTTTTCTGTATGTGGCCCTCAGGTAAAAAGGCTGGACACCCCTGATCTAGAGCATGTTCCATTCATTATTTCTATGAAAGCTGTCCATTTTTTAATCATCAGCATTCTTGACTTTATTTTAGCCTTATCAAGTTGACCTTTCAAAAGGCTTAGTTGAAAATGTATTCTAACCTTCTAGTCAGAGTAGAATCATATTTACAGAAATACGATTAAATTTTAGCCAATTTATATTTCTGTTTATATGAATTATTTCTTTCCCCAGTTTCTGTCTAAATTCCTGTTTCCTTAGAAAATCTTCATCTTTTTTATGAAAATTAAAAGTCCTTTGAACCCCAAAAAATTCCCCAAAAATTGGCAAAAAATGTGTACTGAAGCTCAAAGTGGATATACTATAAATTTAATCAATACATCATTTTTTTTCCCTATAACTACGGGAACATTTCAGTATTTCTCTCAAGATTTCTACTGATGCATCTCCTTTTCTTTGAATAACAAAGCTGGTCTTTACAAGATAAGAGGAAGTTCTTAAAGAACTTACCAAATTTCAACCAAATGTCTTGGGGAAACTGAGTAAAAGGGGATGTATGCATGTTTGTCCTTCTGTACTGATTTGCTTTTTTAAACAAGTTTTGTCTTTTCTCTTTGTTAAGTTATATTTTGTTCCATTTGGGATCAAACTTCAGCATTTTTCATCAAATCAACTTGAGTGGTTGGAAATTTCTAAAATTTGGGGTCATGAGTTCTCTTAAGGGGGTGTAGGTGGGTCCTGATGTCCGACCAGTAGAGAACCACTGATTTAAACCCAGAAAATTCCACTTAGAAAAGACTCGGTGTTAACACCTATTAAGCCAATAAAGCTGATTCTGATGTTTTTGTGAAAGGCAGAAATGGCACATTTTCCAAACAAAAAATGTGCACTGTAAGAGCTGGGCATCATTAGATCTTCAAAAAGTAATAGTTTAGGGCTCATATCAAAAATTACTGACTACTAAACAGTATCATTTTCAGAGGTTAAAAAAAAAACTTTCTCTGTGGATTTAACATGTAACAACAGAAGTTCCCGAATGCCTTCACAAAAGCAGCCACTGAAGAAATTAAACATGCCATCTCAAACTTGGATACAAGATTCAAATCAGGTTGAGAGCATCTGACACCAGCAACAGTAGTCTCCAATTTCCACAAATACCTAGTATCATACAGAAAAAATCTAACTAAATTATTATTACCCAAAAGATTTTGGGTTGCAGATTAGTGTTCAAAATATGGCATGCACTAAGGGTAGCAAGACTCAACAACAACAGTGTTATACTATAAATTTAGAAGAAATTTTGGACAAATATTTAGAGAAAGGTGGATTTCTTATTCTACAAAGTATGAAGTTCAACTAATAATGTTCTGATTCTATTCAGAACGATTGAATTTATGTTTAAAATGCAGATGAGAACTGCTGGAGAGAGCTATTCAGAACATAAACAGAACAACAGGCAAATATGCAAATGTGGGTATTTGATGGTATGTTGCGTTGGTACCTGATGAAGAAGCTTTTGAGGAGATCTCTGTTCTTTTTCACCCCGCTCTTTCTCCCGCAGTGAGGGAAATTAAACACCACACGGTCAAACACACGGCCCTGGAGAGAGGCACACTCCCCCAGCTTAGTGCAGTCCACCTCGAAAAGCACCGTCCCTCCTTACGAAACAAACAAACGAAAAAGTTTAAGCAAAGTTTACCTTCAAAATTCACAATAAGGACATAAAACCAGTCGGTAGCCCGGTACCTGAGTCCTTGATAATCTGAATGTTGGTGGCAGCTCCTTCGTGCCGCAGTGCCTCCTCCTGACGCTGCAGGCATGTGGCTGTCACGCTAGTCTCTGATTTACTGTACAACTGGCTCACAGAGGCAGAAAATGAGAAGTTCCCCTCTCCAACCAGCAACACTGACATCGGAGGAGTCATGCTGAGAATTCAAGGAGGAAACAAACACCTAAATCCACTGGAAGGCTGCCTTGAAAGCTGCTGCTAAACGCGACAGGAGGAGACGCGCGTAGGAGTTAAAATGACCATCTGCCCTTCTCATGACGGTCTAATTTGTTCGTATTAGTTGTATATTTACGTATGTAACACTGAATAACGGTGTAAAAGACGCGTTAGGATAGTTAACAGAAATTATATCTACTGTAAATGTTTAAAAAAGCCATTGACCTTCTCCTGCTCCCCGGTGCTGCAGTACATCAAAGCCGAACGTTATTATCACCTGTAGCAGATTGCGTTGAATGCTGTGTCGCACATACAGTAGTCCGGCTAGAAACAAACGACCATACGTTGGTCATCAGGGCGTCCTAAGCCCCCAGACCCTGCACTGAAACATTCAAAAGTAAAGCTAGTTCAGTTGTAATGTGTAGGTCGTAGTTTTCTACTTTATTTATCAGCTGAAAAACAAATAAGAGGAATCGTTAAACCAAAATTAATTAGAAAATAGGATTACCGCCATGTTTATACACGGACACATTTGCGTGGTGGCACATTGCATCTGGAGGAGGGAGCTATTCGCAGCATCAGTTCATCCCAGCATCATCTATCTTCGCAAATTACTGCCTCATACGTTGAAATACTAATCTGACAGTTTTGGTAATGTGCAACTCTTAGTTCCGCTCGGGATTTTAGGGCCTACCTACAACAACAGAACAAGGTAGATATATATCCAGTGCACATTTGTCTGTTTATGCTTATGCTAAGGTCATGCTAGCTAACGGATTTGCTGCACCTGCCAATGAAAACAACAAGCAGGGCTGCACGAGCCACTTAATTGTTATCATCCTTGAAAGTCATATGCAATGCATTTTTAAGACGCATTAAAATAAAGGCGAAATAATATGTTTAATTCATGCTTCTTTGAATTTGCCCTTAACCTGTTTCTTAACTGCAGTTGGGAGTGTGTTCTAATATATCTGCAAATAAATAATGTAATTTAGGGCAGTGATCATTAACTGGCGGCCAGAGCTTCCCATCCGACCCCCAAATAACTATTAAATTCAGAAAACCAAGGTCTCAGAGTCTAGAGGAGAGGTGTAGAATCCAGTGCTTGAAGTCCAGTGTTTCCAGTTTCCACAGTCAGTGATTGTTTGAGGTGCCCTATCATCTGCTGCTGTTGGTCCAGTTTGCTTTGTGAAGAAATTTTAGAGCACGTCATTCTTCCTTCTGCTGAAACACTTTATGAGATACTGATTTCCTTTTCCAGTAGGACTTGGCACCTGCCCTCAGTTAAGCCATAACAACCATGGTGTTACCATGTTACTCCATAGATTATCTCTGGGGCATTGCCAAGAGGAAGATGAGAGACAGCAGACTCAGCAATACAGATGAACTGGAGATTGCTATCAAAGCAACCTGGGCCTCATAACACCACAGCAGTGCCACAGACTGATTGGCTCCATGCCATGTTTCATAGATGCAATAATTTGTGTAATCAGAGCTCCAACCAATTACTGAGTGCATAAATGAGAATAATTTTCCAGAATGTCAACATTTCTATAAATCCTTTTCTGACTTGTGCTTTGTGATATTCTTAGCCTATATTTTGAAATAGTTTTTTGTGAGCCATAACAGTTGAGAATTGGATGAAAAAGAATCCAGAAATATTTCAATTTATAATGATGAATCTGGAGTATATGGAAGTCTCTCTTCTTGAATTAAATCACTGGAAAAAATGAACTTTTCGTGATATTCAAATTTTTTGAGATGCACTTGTATATGGTTTTTAGCATCATCACAAATCTGTTGTTTTTTTTCTTCATGTGTTGTAGGAAGTGTTGGGCCCACATGGGCAGCGTTTTGGCACTATCTTCCGGTCCGGGCCATCAAAACTGGCCTTTTTCCACGGACCCCCCTCCATCTCGCTGGGACGCACATCCTGCTCACTGGGACAGTCCACCACGCTGGGAGAGAAGAGATGGCCGCCTGCCCAACCCAGGCAGCTTCCACTCTCTCCACAGAAGCTGTAAAGGTACAGTATGTCTAGTTAAAGAAGTAGCTAGGCAATTGTATTTTTGATGCAAAAAATTTAAGTGTGATGTATAAAATGCATCTTGAATGAAGGCTGAAGATGTGGGTTCTGTTTGACTGTGAGTACTTACTTAGTAATGGCATTGTCAAGTTTATCTAGCCCTGAGTATTTATACAACCAACATACAGTTCAAATAACACTTACAAAACAGTGTTTCTAAATGCATCTTCTACTGCTTAAGAAATTACAGGTTTTGTAGCCTGTCAGTTTGACCTGACCTGTACCTCTTAGAGTAATTCTGTACATGTAACTCCAAAATCTAAGAAATTAAGCAGCAATTGAACTTTTATTTCTGAAACAAATCAGTAGAGAGGGGGTTAATAAAAATGTATACTAAGACAATAAATTTAACATTAATATTTTGATTCAACTGTTTTCCTTCTGTCTTCCCAGATGTATTTCCTCAACAGATTGAGGGTGTCAAGATGATCCTTAATAAAACTTTGAGCAGCTTTTTTAAGGTGATTCTCCTTCCCAGATAAGAGTAAATATCTATTTTTATTTAATCAAGGTCTAAATCTTTTGTTTAAGATCTTGTACTTTATCTTTCTTTGCTCTCAGGTCAGTCATACTCTCCACCTCAGTGCTGTAAGTCCTTCATACTATCGATTTCACGTGGAGCACCTGCAATCTGATGACTACAGCAAAGACAAGGTCAAACTTAAGTCCTTACATGATAAATAATTTAACACCACCACCAAAGCTTATGGTTAATGCACTGAGCTGCGCTCATTGATGGTAAACAGGTAAGGCTGTTCCCTTTTGAGTAAAAAGTTGCATCTTGATGCTCTTACACATTTTAGGATGCCCCAGCTTTGATTGGTGAGATGGATTCTTCAGGCAGTCTGAATGCTCATGCTCTGCTGCACCTCACTGAGCGTGTGCGAGCCAGATCAGTGTTCCAGGTGAGACTCTTATATATGTATGACATGTGTCTCATCTGTGTTAATCATGAGCATTACACAAAATGAATACCACTTCCTGCAGAAAAACCTGTTTTGAAATTAGTGGTTGTGTTTTAGACCCAGCAGTCTCAGTTTGTAACATGGCAGTTTGAAACTGAGTACAGAGGGAATGACTTCACTGCTGCTGTGACAGTAGCCAACCCTGACATCCTCAGAGAGTCAGGTGAGGAATAGTTGACCACAGTGTTACACTGAATAAACAGCCATGTCCATGACTGTGGTATTTCATGTTGATTCAGTCTTGGTTGTCTTTTTCTATTTCTCTTTCCCACAGTTATCCTCGTGGCACACTTTCTTCAGAGTGTGTCTTCTGGGCTGGTGTTAGGAGGAGAGCTGGTCTACCATCGTGGCCGAGCAGAGGAGGGAGGCATTCTTACTTTGGCTGGACAGTACTCAAGTGATTTGCTAAAAAGCTGCTAAGAAAATCTGATATGAAAGATCAAGTTTCTTTCCAATTTTTTGGCTTATTTAGAAGCAGAGTGTCATTTTTTCTGTTTCACTCGTGCAGGACCAAACTGGGTGGCAACGTTAAATGCTGGGAAAGGAGGGGCTCATGCAAGCTACTATCACAGAGCTAACAAACAGGTACAGCAGCAACCAACAAGCATTATGCATGGTTTCTGTGCTCACGCTATACAGTCAGATGGTTGTGCAGGACCTGGCTGCTCACATTTTACATGAAGTTGGGGCAAACTACGACAGAAATCTGTGGACTTTGCTTTGAAAAAGTCTCACATGCTGAGGTTGAAGCTGTATCTAGTCATATCCCCTCTTTCTCTATCACACACAGACATCATCACCATCCATGTCAGCAGGAGGTCCACAGACTGGCATATTTCCTACTCAGCTATTTCCTTTATAATGGGGAGACATTAGAAAGTTAGCCATAAATTGTAGCCTCTTACTTTTTCCCACTTGAAGCTAGCCACTGTGCTGTTCAAATGATGCTATCCATGCTTTTGACTCCATTACAGAAGATTTTTTTTTTTTTTTTTTTTTTTTGGAACCTGGGTGACTTTCCGGGATATTTAATGATTAAATTCACACCAGTAATCTAATATTTATTGTCTTTTTATCCATTTTTAAATCCATTTCCAATAATTTCTGCCACTAGCTTTGAATGCTAACCACCGTATTGGATCCCACAATGCTTTGTGATGGGCAGACAACCAATGGCAGGCCATTAAGTTGTCACTTCATGCTTTGTCAAACTACACAGGTATAACTGTGAAGATCAAGACTGGGTGGCCTGAATACCTCATGATGGAGAGACAGAGTTTGAGATATGTCCCTCTTTGCAGACAGGAACTGCTTTGAGAAATGGCTCCAAAAAAGCCAATCCAAAAACGTGCAATGACTTTCTGTTATAAACCTGTTATTATTTTTGAAGACTTTTTGTTGCAGAAAGATTATATTTTCACTTTTTGGTCCCCAAGGGATAGGACAAGTTTGTGCAAAAAGGTCTTTGCCATGTCTGTTAATGGTGTCACTCATAAATTCTTGTTTTAATTTCTGTTTAGTTTTTTCTTTTTTCTTCACAGACCCATAACTCTCTTTAAAATCTGAGTGACACTGCTGCAGCACACGTATTCATAAAGCCCAGGTTATCCTGGAAAAAAGGATGTTTAGTGCTTGATTGTGCACCAAAGAGTTGATGTTTTACAAGCTTTTTCAGACAGTAAGTCGGGGTGAGACCAAATGTTTGAAAAAAATAGCTCAGGGCTTAAAGTGTAAGACTATAGGACAGCCCAGTGTTGTTTAAACACTGATTAATCCCATTCTTTATTTTCTTCACGCACAACTCTATCTACTCTGGCTCCATCTGCACAAAATGTCAGCGGCTCAGCGCCCATCTCATAGCTATTTTGGAGTAACTTTTTAGAAATGAAGGAGGGGGATATTTTGTCAATCTTTCTACATAGTCAGTGCCTCTGAATATAAAGCATTTTGCTTCAGTTGCATTTTGAAAATGTTTGTGTCCATCAGATACAAGTTGGGGTAGAGTTTGAGGCCAGCACCAGGACGCAGGAGACCACAACCTCATTTGGGTACCAGATGGAACTCCCAGAGGCTAACATGGTCTTTAGAGGTAAATTTATTTCTAAAGTTGTCAGCTTAAATGTCCAAGAGTAAACTTCAGAAACCCTACAATATCCAAGCCTGTTGTTTTTGTGTACCTAGGTATGATAAACAGCCGCTGCATAATAGGAGGCGTGTTGGAGAAGCGTCTGTCCCCACTCCCTGCCACCCTTATTATGGGTGCCTTTGTAAATCACAGAGGTGACAAACTGCAGGTGGGTTTAGGTGTCAATGTGGGATAATCCTTCTCTTAATCCCAGCTGGAATTACAGCCCACCATCAGGACATCCACCCAGAGACCTGTTTCTGAGGATCCCGGGTTCATCGGTCACTAAAACACTTCCTAAGATGGCCTGAGTATCGAAGATTGTTGGGGTGATGAATCTCAAAACGTTTCCTTAAATCGATGCATGTCATCTCGCAACCTACCTCTCAGGACTGAGGCGACAATTGGACAATGAGGATTTAACACAGATTAATAGAGTGAGGAGCTCAAAAACTTTCACTGGACATCTGTTTCCATCCCTCTGTAACCAGAATGAACATCATCTTCTGGACAGTGGAAACATAAAGGGTAAAAGGAAAACTGCACTGAGAACTGGAAATAAATAAGTTTTATACAATAAGTAGTCATATAGTAATGTAATGTATATAGAATATATCAGAAGAAAGTCTTGTTTTTTATGTTTGACTAAAATTATTGTAAACTTGACCTTTCTGCTGACCATTGTCTGTAAAACTGATCAATCGCTTTTTCCTTTCCTACTGAAAAAAATCTCTTTTTCCCTCCACAATCTTTCAGCTACTTCTTTATGTTTCTTATATTATTTAGCATAGCCTCGTCATGAAATACTGTCAGCAACAAGCTCCTAAATTTGGAATTTCTGGAACTCTGATTCCTTAAATGCAAAAACTAGGGTGTCACCTATCTCATGCTAGATATTACAAAAGAAAAAATATAAACTGGATAAAATCATGCCAAAAACACAAGTGTGATTCTTAAAACTGCGTGTATGAGTAATGGGTTAAGTGTTTAATTATGTGCACATCTTTATTTTCCAGCATATAACACTGTGTGATTTTCACACATGAACAAATGAGCCTGTTGACTCAAAAAGGAAGAGTCAGCTCCACGCTGTCCGGCTGAGGACGGTCAGAGGGCTGCTGTGACTGCTGAGTCAGGACTGTACTGTATGAAAATATGCCAACATGAAGGCATGTGGAAACACAGACCTTAATGCAAGCTGCACTACTCGGACTGCTTCTGGGCTTCTTCAGTCCTGTGTAACATAAAAATGTTGAACATCTATTATTTATACATTATGTAATATAAGCAAAGAGAAGTGGAATGGAGTGGCTGTCTTTTTGGACTTGATTTATTAAAGATGTTATTTGTATCATACTATTTGTTCTCTTAATAGAAATTCAAGTTCCTCAGAGTGTAAAAATCACACCTTTATGAGTTTCAAACCTCAAATGATCAATATGTCATCAGTAAATTAAGCCAAGCGCAAGCAGCATAAATATATATAGAGGAAAGCATTCAACTCCTGACCACTGCACCAAAAGGGACTGTAATGACACTGTATTCAATGTCATTCTGTAAAGAATTCATGAGGTTAGGCACTGATGTTGGACAAGAAAGCCTGACTCACAATCTCTGTTCCAGCTCATCCCAATGGTGCTCAATGGGGTTGATGTCATAGTTCTGTGTGGGCCAGTCAAGTGCTTCCACACTGAACTCATCAAACCATGTCTTTATAGTCCTTGCTTTGTGCACTGGGATACAGTCATGTTTGTGGCAACAGTCCTCAAACTGTTGCCACAAAGTTGGAAGCATAGCGTTGTTGAAAATATCGTGGTATGCTTAAGGGAGCATTAAGATTGACCTTCATTGGAGATGAGGGGCCTGAAAAACAGCCCCATACCATTATCCCTGCACCAATCTTTACAGTTGTGCTCCACACAGTGTCGGTGTGCTTCACACCACTCCATCCTGCACTTGGCATTGGATTTGGTGATGTGAGGCTATCATGCAGCTGCTCAGACATGGAAACCTATACATGAAGCTCCTGCCGCTGCTATGGATTAGCAATGTTGGCAACTTTTATGCACCATGCACCCTCTCTGTGATTTTACATGTTCTCCTACTTTGTGGCTGTTGCTCCTAAACGCATCCACTTTCTAGTAAAATCACTTAAAGTTGACTGTGGACCATCCAGCTGGGATGAAATCTCACAAATCATCTTATTGCAATGCTGGCGTCCATCACAGTACCCCTCTTGAAGTCACCGAGCTCTCCAGAACAACCCATTTTGTATCACAAATCTTCAAATAAATTAAGACTGTTTGGCTATGTGCTTAATTTTAAACACTTCAGCAGGTCTGATCAAGACACCTAAACTCACTGAATAACAGGTGAGCCAAAATACTTTCGTCCATATAGTGTACAGCCATTCGTGTTGCTCCATCTCTCTCTACCCCTTCCTGCTCCAGTGATCAGCTATTTTAGTGCCAACCAGTTCTAATCACAGCCTCGATCATCCAGTCATTCTGCTGCTGTCATTTCAACACTCCAGCGTCGCCCAGTGTAACCCTTCTCAGTCACCTCTAATCCATCTCATCAGGTCCAGCTCTTTCAGCTGTCCACCCTTCATTACACCTACACCATCTTGGAACCTGTTTGTGGTTATCTATCACCAACTGATAGATGAGCAACATTTCCTTTTCCAAATGGCCTATGTGGCTTTCTCATATTCCATATATCATTTTTCACCTCCCCAGAGCTGCACTGTTCATTTGAGACTAGCTCTATAGCAGGCTGTATGTAAAATATCGCAGCTTTACTCACTCTCACTTCAGCAATATGAGCCTGAAAAAGATAGTCATTTTAATGTGACTTCCTAACAATAAAGGTGAAATGAGTTTGCCAAAATAGCAACATTATGATGCAGATCTGTTAAAATTAAAAAGCTTTATCAAGGCTCTCCTCAAGAGGAGACAAACAGTCGACAATTGCAGCTTTAAGGGGAAGTTTTAAAGAAAATAAACAGATAAGAATCTCTTTAATGGTTTTATTATAAAGACTAAAAAAGTGACTAAATTTGCTCATATACATTTCATAAATATTTACAAATACATTCAAAAATGAGGTCTGTGAACATTGCATTAGTTGATGCTGATATTGCATTAAGAGTGTGCGTATCTGGCAGCATAAGCTCCAACAGTGGCAAAGCTAAAGGAATAAACTGTTTTATCTGCTGCCACTTTTGTCATTTGTCCCTGAAAAAGGAGAAGAATCCTTTCCCTGCCTCTCCCCTCACTCTTAAAGACTTGCTTCTTTGGAGTCCTCCAGCGTTCTCTCTCTCTCGCTTTATTTCCTTCTGTCTCTCCTCCTCTTGCTGCTGCACCTGCTGATTGATCACCAGCCTCATATCCTCCTGTGACGAGATGAAAAGGTCAGACCCAGAAACCACAATCCGCTCAGATAGAGCACCTCATATTCATCATTATGAATGTTGTATCCTTAACACCAACCTGCCATGCATCCAGCTCTTGAGACAGCGCCACCTTGTGTTTGATGGTGTTGAGAAGCTGCTGAGTGAGTGTTTCCTTCTCTTGACGTACAGTGGACAGTTCACTCTCCAAAGAACTGAAAAACAATGTGATGATAAAACTTGCATTGTCTACATCCAGATAGTAAACTGTTCAAAATAATCAGTTGTTGTGTAGCATTACCTGTAACTTGGTTTGTCAGGACTACCTCTAAACGGCTTGACTTCCTCCCGTAAAGACTCCAGTTCTGTTTGTTGAGATTTCACCTGCACAGTGTGAAAGTAAAAGATATATGCATTTCATTAATCTCGACTCAACCCTGTGACACAGGAGCCCTCGGGACAGGGCAGCCCCACAAGGCACTGCCAGGTCGAGTCAAGACCAGGCCCACTGCTCTGGGCGACCATCCCCCGCAGCTTACTTCCAGTATTGAGTTGAGGACTCTCTTCATTAAAACGGCTCTCTAAACTGTTTATTCCTTAAACAATAATCCTCAGTTTTTTTTCATTCATGAATTTCAATGAAATTAAAAGGAGTGGCAGGCCGGGATGGTGGTTCCCTGTTTTTTTTTAATAAAAAAGGGTTAAGGTGTGCTCTAATTATTGGGGTGTGACACTACTCAGCCACCCTGGTAAAGTCTAGGGTGGTGGGAAGGAGACTCAATCCGATTGTCGAACCTCGGATCCAGGTGGAACGATATGGATCCTTGCCATGGTACAGTGGACCAGCTTTTTACTCTTGCAGGGCTTCTTGTGGAATCATAGAAGTTGCACATCCAGTCTACATGTGTTTTGTAGACATGGAGAAGGCTCACAGCCACGTCCCTCATGTGGTGGGTACTGAAAGAATATGGGGTACCGGGGTTATTACTATGAGCCATCTAGTCCCTGTACAACTAAGGGGACAGCTGTGTCCGCATCCTAAACAAGAAGTCGGACACATTCCTGGTGCGTGCTGCGTGCCAGTGTGCTGGCCTCCACAAGGGCTGCCCCGTGTCATCAACAGGATCCTGAGGAGGGTTTCCAGTTTGGTGACCTCAGACTTTCATCTCTGCTTTTTGCGGATGATGTGGTTCTGTTAGCTTCCACTGGGACAGTTTGTAGCTGTTGGGCTAAGGGTCAGCACCTCCAAGTCCAAGGCAATGGCTCACAGCAGGAAAATGGTGAACTGCTCCCTTCAAGTAAAAGAGTTCAAGTTTCTTGGGGTCTTGTTTATAAGTGAGGGCAGAATGGAGTGTGAGATTGACGGGTGGATTGGTGCAGCATGGGCAGTAGCTTTTGGTAATGATAGAAAAAATGAGGTCAAGCAGTCACAATGAGCTTCCTCAGGAGGTTATCTGGGCTCAGTCTTGGAGATGAAGTGAAAAGCTCTGACATCCGGATGGAGCTTAAAGTAGAGTTGCTGCTCCTTTGTCTCGAAAGGAGCCAGCTGAGGTGGTTTGGGCATCTGATGCATCCAGGTCACCTCCCTGTGGAGGTCTTCCAGGCACATCCAACTGGCAGGAGACCCCGGGGTAGACCCAGGAATCACTGGAGGGATTACATACATCTCATCTGACCTGAGAACACCTCAGAATGTAGTTTTCAATTAGGAGTTGAAAATTAAAACAGGAAATTAACAGCGGAGAGGGGCGTATGGTCATATTTTTGCTATTGCTTTGACAGAGAGCCCCCTGGTGGTGGATTTTACATACTTTGTGTTTAAAATATTTGTACTGATACACACATTTTCTTTCTTGGAATTAAATATCCCATGTAGAATAGCCTGAAGTATAAAATGCTTTTGCTGAATATTTTTTGTTAAAAAGAAAAAAAAACATTACTTATGAATGTAAAGGACAATTTCAACATTCTCTAACCTAACTAAGGATTTTCAAATCATGATGACAGATCAAACGCTGCCTGTATAACTCACACTTTTTGGCAAAAAATTCAACAGACCTCCTCTTTTAGTGCTTGTATCTCTTCATCTTTTGCTTGCAGGACGTTTGAGTGAGCTAGAAGAGCCTCTTTAGCCTGTTCAACAAGAGATAAACACAGCAGAGAGGAAGTCAGTGAGGTCAAAACACATACCAATGCTTGTGATTTGATATAGTCCAAAATTGGCAATTTTGTATAGTTAGTACTGAGACTCAATGATCCTACAATAAAAGCTTGTCAGTACAGGGTCAGAATTAGTGCATAAGAGCTAAGTCTTTTCAAAACAAAAACGTGTCAGTGCAGTCACTCACTGTGTGCTTGTGTTTGTACCTGTGTTTGCTGAATCTCACTAAGCAGAGACAAAGGTTGTGTATTTGTACTGTCCAGGATGCTCTCCTCCCCCAGGTTTAGAGCTTTCTGCTGCAGAGAGCGATTCAAGGTTCGTAACTCAAACACCACCCCCTGCTCCTGCTCTATCTACACAGACACACAAACACACACACAGAGTAAGAAAACACGCACGCATACACACATCAAGAGCTCTGCATTAGCTGTGTTAGTAGCTCTTGTTAGTAATGGGTTATGTATCCTGCAGCTCCACTCTCCCTCAGGCTTCATCTCTACAGTGTGTCTCTAGTTAGACTGTCGATGGTCCTCACCTCTGCTTCTGTCTCTCTCAGTTTGCTCTGAAGCTCTGAAACTCTTTCTCTCAGTGTGTCTCTCTCAGAGCGAAATCTGTCGCAGTCCTCCTCTGAAGCTTTGAGTTGTTTCTCCATGTGCGACAGCCGCTCCAGTAAGACTCTATTCTGTAACCAAAAAAACACACATGCACAAAAACAGTGAATAAACAATTGAATGAAAGAGGTAAACAAAGTTGAATCATGTCAGTGCTGACTCTATGTTCACTGTGTCACTTATTTCAGCCTAAATTCATAACCAAAAATACATTTAATTCTGTGCTCAAGTCTGTTGAATGATCTCTGCTTGAATCATCTTGGCTTTTTTTTTTTTACACTAAGCAAAGTTTCTGACAATTACAGACAGGGCCGCCCATAGGGGACGATAAAGGAGAGAGCTTTCTGGGGCCCAACCAAATGGGGGGTCCACGGAGGTCAGGAAAATCATGGTCCACTGTAAAATTAAGCCACCTGAATAATAACCACTCTCATCACAGCAACAATTTTTTTTCATTGATTTATGCTGTAGTAAAATATAGCTTTTTATCGAAAATGTAAACCTCTTTACTTTGAACAGGATGACCTTTATTTAACGGTGATGTTAACCCTTTAAAGCCAATATTATCATGTTTGATATATGATTTTGTGAGACCTCTGTCCAATCAATATGATCCATAATTTCCTATAAAAAATATATATATAAAAAAACCTTGTGTATACAATCAAATAAATTATTTTAAAAAAGAAAAAAATCATCAGTGGATTATCCATCGCCAGAAATGCCTAATGCATCATATGTGATACAAAAAATATGTGAAATTTTATGGCAATTTTCCTTTTTTGGATTTCGGCCTGGGGTTTAATCAACATCTGGAACATCTCAGTTCCAAAAAATGAGGATTTTCTGGCTATTATTTAAGGCATCAGGCTCTAGATTGTTTACAGTGTAGATGAGGACTCTGACGTGAACCTTATGCAAAGTACTGTCAGTAATAGTTATGCCATGATGTGCACAAACGTCAGGATGCAAGAAAACAAAGTAAAAGAAACAAAGACAACTTGGATGAAAAATTATTAAATAATTGTAAAAAAAAAAAAAAAGAAAAAAGGGCACAAAATTGGTCGAAAAATGGTACAAATTGGTGCAAAAAAAATTGGTTCAAAGTGGCTTAAACTGGTAAAAAAAAAAAGTGGCAAGAAATAGGTTAAAGGGGCAAAATGGGCGATATGTAGCAAAAGAAATGATTGTAAAGTCATTCAAAAAATGTTTAAAAGTAGCAAAAAAAGTGGAAAATGGGTTAAAAGGTGCCAAAAAGGGAAACATTTGTGAAAAAAAAAATGAAATTGGTAAAAATGGGCAGGGAGTGGCAAAATGGTTTAAAAGAGGCAACAAGAAGTGGCAAAAATGGGTAAAAACAAGCACAAAAGTGTCAAAAGTGTCACTTAAATAGCAAATATGGGCAAAGGGGCAAAACCGAAGTGTTCAGGAGTGAATAGTGGCCAAAATTGATCAAAAGTGGCCAGAACTGGCAAAAATGGGTAAATTGTCAAAAAGAAGTGCATTGACATCATCAATAAATCACAGCTGAGGAGGGCTCATTCTCAGGGGTTTTAAGGGGCCTGGCCTGTGGGCAAGACTGATGGACAGGGACTGATCACCAGCCAATATTTGACAAAATCAAAAATGTATTAGGCAGGTCATGAATAGCCTGCATTCAAATTAATTCCTTGACATGCGCTTAGCAGAAAAGCTGTGCTCCAGTCACAAATCAAAACTTGAGTTTTGAGTTAATCCAAAAAGTAAGTGAGACTCCAGTCCCCCAAGGACATGACCTCCCTCACTGCAAAAACTCAGGAATATTTTGTCTAAAGTTTAAAGTTTCATCTCCAGTAACATCTCCCAAAACAAAACATAACAAAAAAAAAAGCTCAACTTCAGAGCAGGACTTGGATGGTGAAACCTAAATATGTAAAGCTCCTGCTAAGACAAAACGATGCAGTTTAACTATGACACAACAGTTGGTGTGTTTTGTAAGCACTTTGTCATAACCTGATTTAATCCATGTTGTTAATGTATTTTGTCTTAATGGTCTTTGAACCGTGGATTTGTACTGTTAGAGTGTGTTGTTTTTATCTTTGGGTTGCTAAATTTCCAGTCTGCACAAGTAAATTATATTGAAAGATGAAATGGTGAATAAAGAAACCCTAAACCTTGAAGACTGACTATGGTTAGGCTCTTCTACAATGTTCAACACAGTGCATTTTAACCTGGCACACCAGACAGATTGTTTCATATCTCCATTGCATGGATATATTTCACATTCATCTGGGAAAGCTCCCATAAAAGTGTTTGTGAAGGGCAGAACTTTTCAAACTATTCTCAGAAGGTGATTAGACGAAAGTTCTGTCTGTCTCATTTGTGATGGGCCAATCAGAGCAACAATACAAAATGAGGTAGTAGATATGCACAGCTCCAGTGCTAACCTAAGCTATACAGGTGATGCTGCTGTAGTGTTAATATGTAAATTACCTCTGGACATCAGTGTTTGGTGCGATGCATTCACACGGGATACATGAAGTTTGTAATGTACTCAAATTTATAGACATTTCTGAAGGAAAGCATGATCTTTTAAGATGCAGAACTGTCTTTCAAATCATGACTACTATGAAATACAGCCTAACACATTTGAGCTATCCTGCAGCATTGTGAGATACATTTATGACTATTTCTCTAAAACTACATGTCCTTTGGGGTTGGTCTCAGTAGTGACTGGTGACTATACCTCTCCTTGTATGCTGTCTAGTTGTGAGGAGTTGATATTTCTGCTAAAGGATGATTCATCCATCTCTTCTCTGAGGGAACGCAGCTCAGTCCTCAAGGTGTGTTCAAGTGTCACCGCCTAGATGAGAGGGAGATTGAGAAGTTAAGTCATCTTCCTTCTGTTCAGACTGACAAAGGTTGGACTCCCTGAACCTGCTTGTCTGCATTTCTCAACACACTCACAGACAGCTTCCACACACGGACACACGTTCTCATGTTCTATTTATTCTAACAACACCGTAACATCATTGTGATGTTTTCTTTCTGTCTATAATCAGCTCAGTGATTACGGGTTCAAAGTCAGTGCTGGTATTTAAACTATACCTCTGCTAGCTGTTCCACAAGGCGTTGGTTGTGATTGGCCAACTGAGTCAGCTGTTCTCCCTCATCCCTCCGCCGGTCACGCCCCTGGCTGTGATGTCGCTCTAGCTCTGCTCTCAAAGCAGCGAGATCTGCGGTCAGTTCAGCCTCCCTCTGCCCAGACTCCAGCTGGTTCATTTCCAGCCTCCTCTGGAGAACATGTTTCTCCTGCTGTAAGGCCTGAGACATTAAAGACAACATTTAGTGACTTCAACATGAGACCATCTGAATCTGACACACATGGATTACTAAATATCTGCATATTTGTTACATTAAATATTAACATAAGTTGCAAAAAAGGGTGTCTTCACATCACTGTTTTATTCATCAGATTGGGACAGAGTTTAATAATAGTGTTCTAAATGGTGATTGGAGTACACTTTTAAAGCACCTCATTTGGTCATCAAGCCATCTCAAGGTGCTTACCATTGCATGTAGTTGTAGTAGTTGGCTGCTAAGAAGCAGCCCCACAGCATGATGCTGGCACCACCATGCTTCACACTGGGGATGGTGTGTTTGTGGTGATGTGCATATGTGTGTGCGTGCATGTAAACCAAACTAAAACTTTAAAAAATGGCCCATTCTATATTTCAGCACAGATAACCAAATATATGCATATACAGTGCATTCAGAAGGTGTTCAGACCCCCTTCACTTTTTTCAACTTTTGCCATGTTGCAGCCTTATGCTACAGTCAATCAATTCAATTTTATTCTCATTAATCTAAACTCAATACCTGTTATGACAAAGTGAAAACACATTTTTCTTTCTTAATATATATATTATATACCCCTGAAATATCACATTGACAGAAGTATTCAGATCCACTTGAACACCAGAACACATGAAATTTAGCTCAGGTTCCCCCCAGTTCTTGATCTTTGCTGAGATGTTTCTACACCTTGACTGGAGTCCACCTGTGGTAAATTAAATTGATTGGATATGATGTGGAACAGCACACACCTCTCTATAGAATACCTCGCAGCTGACATTGATATCAGAGCAAAAACCAAACCATGAGGTTATAGAACTGCCTGCTGAACTCAGACAAGATTTTTTGCAAGGCCCAAATCTGGGGAAGGCTACAAAAAAGTTCTGCTGCACTGAAGGTTCCCAAGAGCATAGTGGCCTCCATGACGACGCAAGACCATGGAACTGTGCCTGTGTTTTTAAGTTGTTATTGTGATCTAGCTCTACTTCTTAATTATTGTCTCTTTCAACATATTGTTTACTATCTGTCTCTTTAATATTTATTAAGACGACAGCTGCTGACCTCTTGGCCAGGTCACCCTTATGAAAGAGATCTCGATCTCAATGGGTCTTTATCTGGTTAAATAAAGGTTAAATAAAAAAATAGTATATTTTAATGATTTGCAAATACTGGTGTATCAGATATGGGCAATCCCAACTCCCCCCATTTGTTCCATAAAGATACTGAAAAATGTTGTTGGTTGAAAAAAATATGTATCAGAAACAGGTTCAGCAGTGTAATGACAGTAAATATCAATGGTCAATATGAGCTACTGGCTTACAAGTCTATCCACTTTTGCAATGTTTGCCCCGCAGGCTAGAAATAACTTAAAGCTTATTTGCTTTTTTGTGGAAAAGTTGTTTGCTGCATTAGTTTACTCTTTGCTGTATTTTGGAGAAGTGTGAGAAAGTCTCACAGTTATGAAAAAACCAACAGCTTCATCCTCACCTCCACCTCCTTCTCGCTCTGCTCCAGAGACGCTGCCAGCTCCTCATTCTTCTCCAGTAAAGCCTGCCCCAGCTCAGCAGCGAGAATGAGATCCGTCTCTATCCCTCCTCCACTGTCACCGCTGCCAGGAGACGATGTGGATGTGGGGAGGGCGAAGGAGAGAGAGACAGAGGAGGATGAGGAGAGAGGGAAGAAGGAGTCCTCTAGGCTGGGGGAGGGAAGACTGCTTTTCCTGGGGGTAAACATTGCTGAAAGTTGCTGGCTTGTTCAGGTTGAAAGCAACATGACAGGTCCTTTTAATGGTGATCCAAACTCATACAGAAGGCAGATGTGCCATGACTTTTCTTTATTTTTCTTTCAAGAGAGTCCTCTTCTTTGATTTCCTCTTGATGTGGAAGTGTTTGATAGCGTTTACTTCCAGTGGAAACAATCCAAAATTTGCCAGACTTTCTCTTCACAGGGATTCAAGTTGTCATCATGCTGGTATCATCATCGCTTTAACTCTGTTGGCAAGAAAAGAGCTGCAAATACAAAGACGAACAATTTTCACACACTAACAATGAAATCCAAAACATGTACAGTGTCCATAGAAAGTATTCATCTCCCTAGATGGTTCACCCTTTAATTGATTTTAGAAACTAACAATGGTCAATAATTTGGCTTTCTTGACAAAAAAATACATAGACTCTTTAATGTCAAAGTGAAAACAGATTTCTACAGGGGTGTGAGAATTACATACAAATATGTAATATATAAAAAAGTGACCGCATAATCATTCACACCCTTTAAGTCAGTATTTAGATGCACCTTTGGCTGCAATCACAGCACTGAGTCTCTACCTCTACATGTATAAGCCTTCCAGGCCTCCCTGCAGAGAAGCATCCCCACAGCATGATGCTGCCACCAATGTGCTTCACAGTGGGGGTCGTGTGTTTGTGGTGATCTCTAGTGTTTGTTCCATCAAACATCTTGTCTGATGGCCAAAAAGAAGACCAAAGAACTCTCTTGTACTTGACCATCTAGTCTCCCACGTGTCTTTTGGTGAAATCTAGTCAAGATTTTATCTTTCTCCTCCACAGTGGCTTCCTCTTTGCCTCTCTCCCATAAAGCTTTGACTGGTGAAGAACCCGGGCAACAGTTCTTGTATACAGAGTCTCTCCCATCTCAGCTGCTGAGGCTTGTAGCTCCTTCAGAGTAGTCATAGGTCTCTTTGTGGCCTCTCTCACTAGTCTCCTTCTTGCATAGTCACTCTGTATGTGAGGACAGCCTGATCTAGGCAGATTTAAACATATGCCATATTCCTTCATTTCTTGATGATGGTTTGGCTGAACTCTGGGGATTTTAAGTGCCTTGGAAATTTTTGTATCCATCCCCTGACTTGACTTTTCAATAACCTTGTTGCTTGGAGTGTTCTTTTGCCTTTATGGTGTAATTGTAGCCAGGAATCCTGATTAACCTTGTCTGGACCTTCTAGTCACAGTTTTTTTGATACTGCAATCACTTGAGACCCATTCACTGCACTCAGGTGATCCCCATTTCACTAATTGTAAGACTACTAGCACCAATTGGCTCGACCTCTGTTGAATTAGTTTAGTCACTTAGGTTAGTCACTCCTTTTTAATTGACATTACTTTGTAGAAATCTTTTTCCATTTTGACATCAAAGATACTTTTTTAATGTCTGTGTGTGTCAATTATATTGACCATGATTAATTTATAAAATAAGTAAAAAGGGTAAACTATCAGAGAGGGTAAGTAATCTTTATAGGCATTTTATGATGACGTGTGAATGCCATAGTTGCTGGTTTCTAGAAATATAATCTCACAAGACCTTCAAGGAGGTCTTTTGTCTGACAGGTGCTTTTGTTACTCTGGCCGAAATACCAGCTACACTATTGTCGTTGCTCTGCTCCCCTCCCTAAATTCCAAAGGCATTGTGCTAAACTATGGCCTATAAATATGACAAAGTCTAAAATGTTCTTTAAACATCAGCAGAGCAGCACATTTAAGTCAGATCTTTAAGAAACAAGCCCAACAACATGTGTCTTATAAACTTTGCTCTATTGGATCTGTGTTCCACCAAAACATGAGCCACATATCACTATTTAATCTCTACAGGGCTATATCTTTGTGATTCTTTAGTTTTTAAATAAAGTTTTTGTTATAATACAGGTTCATTCTGTAGTCTCTGACAGCTATGACACTTCTGACGTCCCCATCTGTAATCCCACAGGTTCATACCTTGCGTTATTATGAAACCATGCTGTCATACAATTCAACATTACTCAAATGGAACTAATAAATAATTACCAGATTAACATAATCTTGATCTAATATGTCAAAAACAAGAGCCTGTGTGAACACAAGTAAGCCTTTCTTCCAAAAGAGCAAAAACTAAGTCTGTCTTACCTGATAGTCCCCAGCCGACTCACACCAAACAGGTATGGTCTTCCTGTTTGGTGAGTGTGAGTGTGTCAGAGTGTGTCAGTGTGAGTGTTTGCACAAGAGAAGCTCAGCTGGTTTCCTTGGCAGTGGAAACATACAGCCACAGGCCACGCCCCCTGTTGCAGGAAAGGTGAGGAAATCCAACAAAGGGTGGAGGAACCCACTGAGAGGTACAAGAGGATGGGGACGGTAATGAGTCAGCAGCTGCTCTGACATCTAGCGGCTGAATAAGGAAGAGAAAATACAGATAAGCTCAGGAATGTGGTGGAATAAGGCTGATTGAGCGGGGGTGACACAGGGTGAGGGATAGGGAGAGAGAAGGTCAGGACACAAGCAGGGGTCTGTCTGATTTAACTTTCCTCCTCCTCCTCCTTCGTCCTGTTTACCTGCTTGAACAGTTTGAAAGGAGCTCTGTGTGCACTCATTTATGAGCTTGTGGGGGGGCAGGGAAAGGAGAAAAAAGGGGCTGCCGTCACTTCCCACAGACGGTGGACACACGAAAGGGAGCCTACAAGATATTAAAGTGTAGAATAAGAGCATTCGCTCACAAGGTCTGTTCATACAGTGCAGACATGCCTTGCACAATCTGGCTTGCTCTTTCTGTGTTGCTTTTACTGCAGACCTCTGACGCTGGAAGACAGATGCCCAAACTCTCTGACAAGAAACTGTGCGCTGACTCAGAATGCAGCCGTAAGTAGAACTTTTTTTATTAGTAGTAGGAAAAGCTGGCCTTTGCTGATCTTGTCCTGTATGTTCCTCAATAGTAAATGCACAATTAAGTCATGCAGCAGTTATAGTCTGATTACGCTCTTTACTTAGACTTCTGTCCTTATCCCAATGTACATGCATTCAGGTTGAATTGATTAATTTCTAGAAGGATGTCAAACAACAACAGGTGAACATATGTCTCTTTCTAGTCACTATTAGAGCATCTTCCACTTGACTTATTACACCACACATTAACCAACCAACATAAAACATCGCAAGACACAAACTAGTTGTATTCCAACAGTGAAAACATGGACAAACTAACCTAGCTCTGTATATTTAAGAGGATGTCAGTGATCATCAACCAGCAGCCTGGGGCCATATCAGGCCCCCATAGCTTCCTATCCGGCCCCCCAAATATCACTGAATTCAGAAAATGTGCAGAAAATTAAAGAATTTGTGGTTTTTAGGGTATCTTTTGTCTTTAAATCTCTGCAGCTGTTAAATCAAACCCAAAAAGATTAACATTCTAGATAGTTTTCATAAGAATTACTTAACATTTGATCCATTTCATAGAAACCTACCAGTCAGCAATTAGTAGGAAATATGCTCCATGATGAAGACATATCCAACAATCAAGACCTGATTTAATTTGTAGTTGTCTGTGTCAGCTTTCCACTTAAAATGCATTTTTTTCCCTGCCTAGAATCAAAACAGAAGACCTATGTCCTGCCTTTAACCAGTCCTGACACTGCATATTAGTATCACACCCAGAGACAGACAACATGACAGTCCCACTTCAGCCCCCAAAAAGTAGTAATATAGTAATATGTAAATAGGAACCAAATATTGATACCAACTAACCTGGCATGCCAGATGGATGTGTGAAACACATCCATCTGGCAAACCTTCCATAGTGGGCGTTTGGGAAAGGGCAGAGCCTTTGAAAAAAACTTGGAGATTGGATGAATGTGCTGTCTGTCACATTAAGCCGTTTTAATGAAACGTCTCGAGACCTGGGTTAGTGTCAAGGGCACTGCACTTTCTTGGTTTTATTCCTGTCTTCTAGACAGAACCTTTGTCACCATTGGTAACCACACATCTTCCACCTCCCTTATTACCTGTGGTGTACCGCAAGGTTCTATTTTAGGTCAACTTTTATTTTCTATTCATATGCTTCCTTTAGGGTTTATCATTCAGAATCATAATCTGTCTTCCATCTTTATGCTGACGACACACAGATAAACCTACTGCTGAGACCTGGTGGTTCTACTAGCCTTGCTGCTGTGTTTAAAATAATTCAAATGTCGGATGGCACAACATTTTTTACAGTTAAATGAATCAAAGTCAGAAATCATACTCTTCAATTATCCAAATCCAAACATCAGCCTGATTAATAGTTTTCTTGGTCCACTCTCTTCTAACATTACACAAACTGCAAGAAATTTAGGAGTTTCTTTTGATTCAGACCTCATATTAAGACCTCACATCAAGAAAATAGTCCAGTCATGTTTCATCCAAATCAGATCCAATCCAAATTAAATCCATACTGCCCCCTGCTGACTGTTTTCCATTCATTTATTTTCTCTCATCTGGACTACTGCAACTCACGCCTTTCTGGTATCACTAATAAATCACTCTCCCTCCTCCAAGTGGTCCAGAACATAGCAGCTAGGCTTTTAACTGGTTTAAACAGACAACATCACATTACCCCTATCCTCGCTTCCCTCCACTGGCTCTCTGACACTATTAGAATTGATTTAAAGATTTTACTGATCAGTTTTAAAGCTCGTATGGGTCTAGCACCAAGATACATTTGTAAAACGCTGACCCCAAACGAGCCAACGCACAGCCCTTAGATTCTCAGGCAGGGGCTTCCTGGTCATTCCAAAATCGAGACTGAAATTTAAAGGAGACAGGGCTCATGCTGTCAGGACCCCTCGACTTTGGAATGACCTGCCCGAGATGACAAGGCTAGCCGATTCAATGACATCTTTCAAAATACTCCTTAAAACTCCCTTTTACACACGTGCTTTTATGTGATGTCTTGTCCAACTATTTATTTATTTCTTCTCTTTTGTTTACTCTTATTATTTTTTATATTTCTATATCCTTATTATCTCGTGTCTACGTACCTAAATTATACTTACCTGAGTTTTTACTCTTGCTGTGGGTTAAAACACTTTGTAAACAACTGTTTTTAAAAGTTCTATATAAATAAAGCTATTATTATTATCCTATCCCTCTATATCTCAACATAGACACACAAATGTAAGGCTACAGCTAAGTGGGCTGAGGGGTGTGTTGGGACTGGGCCAAAAATTCATTTCTGAAAGAAAATGTAAAAAGAAATGCATTTTATGTTGTTTCTCTCATTTGACATCCTGCAGCAGTTCAAGCATTAAAAATGACTGCATAAAAACAGTTTGCCTTTATGCTTATGGTCTTATTTGCTTTTAAAGCGATTAACAGGCATCATTAATTTTGGTCTATTTTATAACAGGAAAAAAATCCTTGCAGAAGCTTCAACTTACTTAATCATCACCAGCCAAATGTTATGATTTTGCTTTTAACTGCTTTTTTCTTTTTCACATACATTTCTGCACAGATCCTATCCTGATAGCTCGGGCCCTGCAGGACTACTATCCTGGAGACTGCAGGTTCATCCCCATCAGACAGGGGCAGCTCATCTATGTCTATGCAATGCTGAAGGACAGAGGCAACCTTTTCTGGGCTGGCAGTGTGAGATAAAATCATGTATTTCTTAATGGTTTATTGAAATTGTTTTAAAAGACTCAGTTGACATTCTTTGCAAGAATTAAAGCTCAAAAACTCAGTATTTGTTCCCCCTGGAGGTATTGTAGCAACATGACCACAAAGATCGTGACTTTGTAATGTCAGAAAATAATCAATTTTGTTTTTGCACCAATAACCAGTGTTTTCCCAATAAACCAGACTCGTACGCTGTTATATTATTTATGGGCATTTATCCACCTTTTTAATCCTACACAGAATGTGTGTCTAACAATAAGCAACACTATAAAACCCCTTTTCAAGTATTGCTTTGTACTGGAAGTCATAAAATCATGAATGCTCACGCTCATTGAATAGTTATAATCCGTTTGCAGGTACAAGACTCCTATTATGGACAGCAGGAGGCTCGCATTGGCCATTTCCCTAGCAGCGTGGTGGAGGAGACTCATCCTCTCATGCCAGCCAACACTGAAGTTAAAACTACTGTAGGTGATCACAAACACATCCACAAACACCTGTATGTGTATGTGATGCTTTTATACTAATGGAACTTTTTTTCTGATTTGCAGAAATGGGACTTCTACTGTAACTGAGAAAGAGAACCAATTTCTGGCCAACAACAGTACAAGTTAACTTAGGTGCCATGCCATTGCACACACAATCTATGCAATATACTATATTTGGTTTCTTTGTGGGTTTGCATTGCTGCTGCATGCATTTAAGATGATATTTTATTGACACAGCAAAACATACTGTTAGCTGATGTCTTGGTTAAGCTTTTAAATCTCTGAAACATGATCTATTGGTGTTTGATGTTTAAAGCTCCAGTGAGTATTTTTAGTTATGAAACAGACAAATATTGTCTTGCTTCTAAGCCATCTACACCCCCAAAATGCTTATTCTAAATAAATAAAGATACAATTAATTTTATGTTCAGGTAATTAAATACTGATTTAAACATACTTAAAGATTTATGTTCCATTTTGACCAAGTTTGTTCTGCTTAATGCTGCATGCTCAATAAAACATACTGTACCTTTTAATAAAAAAAAAGAAAATCATCATTCCTTAGCATGTCTCTGCTCTGGTTCTTGCAATCTGTATCATAAACAGGGATTGTTGGTCACAGAGATATATTTAAAACAAGCAATGTGTCCTCATCCTTTCACGTCTCACTTGCTTAATTATATGGCTGGTGCTTTATCCCACAAATCATCTGCTTTTGAGACAAAATCTAAACATACTACTCAATAATATCTGTCCTTAGTCCCAAGTATTACATCAAGAAGAGAAGGAATGGCTTGGCTGCTCAGTGGTGTCTTAGCATTGTCATCTGACAGCAAGGAGGTTCCTGGTTCAGCTCCCTGTCAGACGCGTCCTTTTTGTATGGAGTTTGCATTTTCTCTTCATGCATGAATGGGTTCTTCCAAGCTTCCTCCCTCAGACCAAAAACATGCTCAATTGGAGACTCTAAATTTCCCATACATGTGAGTGTTAGTGGGACTGTCTGTCTATCTCTCTTTGCCAGGAAACTAGTCCTGAGTATACCCTGCAACCAGTGACAGTTGGGATTGGTTTGACTCCCGTCCCGCTAAGAGAGGGGTCTAGCTACAGACCGTACATCTTTGACAGCCACTCCAACAGACCCTTCATCTGAGACACTGTACATCCCGGGAAGGAAGTAGTGTAATTTTCTGGAACAACATATTTCCATTTTAAGATGAAAAAAAAAAATCCACTTGATTAATTAACAAAGTTTAAGCAAACATAGCTATAGCTAACTTATTTATGCATATAACATAGGTATGTAGCTTACATAGCTGCTTTCTGATCTAGCTACGTAGCTACATTGGCTATGTAGCTTAGTTAGCTTCTGCAATTCAAGCTAAGCAAATATAGCTTAAGGTATCTAAGCTGCACAGATCCTGTAGATGCATAGCTTAAGCAGCTGCTTTGTGAGCTTAGCTTTAGATACGTTAGCTATGCAGCTCTGGTAGCTACGTAGGTACATTAAATAAATAAATATATAAATAAATATTAAATAAATATAGCTAAGGTAGAAATGTGAGTTTAGCAGATGTAGCTAAAGCTAATTTAGCTGTGCAGATATGTAGCTTATGCATCTGCTTTGTGAGCTTAGCTTTAGCTACATTAGCTACTTTTACCATGTACCTATGTTTTATATATAGTTGCTTACTTTAGCCATGTGAGCTTTACCAAATGTAACTAAAGCTAACTTAGCGACCCAGATAATGTAGATATGTAGCTTAATTAGCATCCTGTGAGCTAAGCTGCAGCTACATAGCTACATTAGCTGAGTTAGCCACATTATCTACACTGCTTACACAGCTAACAGAGCTACGTAAGCCATGCTGGCTTTGTTAGAATCTTTTTATGGAGGATGAGATTTTTTCCTGTAAGTCGACTGTTTTGTAATTACCTCCGCCAAGGAGGTTATGTGATCGGCAGGGTTTGTTAGTTAGTTAGTGTGTTTGTTAGTTTGTTAGCAACATAACTCAAAAAGTCATGGATGGATTTTGATGAAATTTTCAGGATTTGTCAGAAATGGCTGATTAGATTTTGGGAGTGATCCGGATCACTGTCTGGATCCAGGAATTTGTTAAAGGATTCGTTACTGTTGGGAGATACATCTAATGGCGGAGGTCTGCGCCCTCCGAGTGCTTTTCTGGTTAGGATTTGCGGGTCTGGGTTTTTACTTTTAACCTTGATATCAGTACCCAACCCTTACCTTAAGCCTTAACCCTAAAATGAAGTTTAATCCAATTTTATTTTGAAAGTTTTAACGTTAATTTCTGTTCCAACATCTACGGCATCTCAGACGAACCGTCTGCAGCCAGACTTGGCCATTAACCCCTGCTACCCACAGCCACGATATTTTGTTCTGATACACAAATACAGAAACTGTCAAGGCTTAAATTGAGAATGTTTGTTAAAACTCTTTGAATGTTGTGGGCTTGTCATTGAAATAAGTTAAACAGACCTATTATGACAGTCAATATTTAGCCATTATGTTGGACTCATAAGTCTAAGCATATTACATATGAGGCATGTTCTTATGAAATACTTTTGAAAGAAACAAGTACAGAAATTAAAATAAAAAACACAGTGCAGATCTATGATTTTGAGTTCCAACATTTATTCTGCTTCTTCTTTTCTTTGTTAATTTTCCAAATTGTTAATCAAGGAATGATAGAGCTGTAGTGGTTACATTTCCAAGCATACATGTATTTACTCACACTCCCTTCCTTCTGCAGCTCTGAGGCCATGCAGCAACAAGGAACCAGTTTTAAAGCTGTACGACATTAAACTACATTCCTTTCTTAATATACAACGCTCCCTCCAAACATCCACCCTCTGTCTCACTCTCACTGGGTACACAACTGGTCCCAAATCCTTTGGTGGCTTTGTCTTAAGTGGAGAAATTTTTAATGTCTGTGTTTGCCTCCGGGACTCCTTCCTTCTAACACATGCAGAGACTATTCACAAAGACACTGGCACGTGACATATCCAATCAGGGATTACTGTTGACAGTAGACACTACTCAATCCAGCACCTTCAGCCTGTAGTCATTTTTGGAGGACAAATTTTGGTAGAATAAACTTTATTAGTATTGTCAGTGAAATTTGTGATGCCAGCTAGTTTGATGGAGGCATTGAATACAATTTCAAAATAAAAGTACATCCCCAACCCAAGCTGTTAAATGGGTTCAGTATGTTAGCACTTGTGTTTACAGCACCATTGTCTTGCAGAATTTCCTTTAGAAGGCCTTTGCTCTTATTTACATCTGTATCAAGAAAACTGTACCAGGTTTCATCAAAAGACACACAGCACTTGTTAGTGGTGATCTTCAGCCTCCCTCTGCTCTACATCTTCTGTTTGTTTGTTCCATCTTCACATGCAATATTGATAGTGCGCTCTGGGCCTGGAGGTGACCTGGGTGTAGTGACGGTCAGCACGCCATCGACAGACAGATGAGCGGTGACATCAGAGCCTGACACCCCTGCAGGAATCCTGTATTTCCTCAGAAACTCTCTGGACACAAAGCCGTGTTCATCCTGGAAGGAGAAAGTGAAGTAAAATATCACTGGATCAGTTTCCCTTTGAGTGGTTTTAGAGACATAGACATAGTACTTCTCTTACCTTTCTGTCTTCGTGCTTGGCGTGTATTGTGATGAACTCCTCGTTGACAGTGACGGACAGCTCGTCCGGTGAGAAATGCTTCACATCCAGATAAACAACATAGCGATCCTTTTCAACGTGCATCTAGGTAGACAGTAGAGCTGTTTATCATACTGATAGATTTGGTTGCATTCATTTAGACTGAAGTCAGCTGGATACAAAAACACAACAGGCTGTTATTGTTCTCTCATTACAATACTCACACTTTTAATTGTACTAAGGCTGGCAGCAATGAAAGAGATCCTTATTCAATGACATTTTGACTCAGCAAAGACCTCAGATATTGCATACTGACAAACTAAAGGTATCTACTAACCTGACACAAACTACACAACAACACTTTTTATAGAGTTTTCAAATGTCCCAACTAGTGTTTTAAAGACAGGCCTCCTCTACAGATTTGAGTATGCTACTAGGTATGAGTAAGTGGGCAGGTTAATGCATCGATCTGATTTATGTGGCTGATTGTTTCAGGTTTAGATGAACACGGTTGCCTCTTTATGGTCTACGTAAGCAAGTAAGACCATAAGTATGAAGACTGAGTATTTTTGGACAGTTCTATTGAAGGTCTGACATGGAGTGGTTGTCAGACAAAGTGACTAATTGCATATCACTGGAACAGCTTTCCTATTCAAAGCGGGCTGGGGAATTTGCACTAAAACACAAAAACTACTTTTGAAAAAGCCAGCAGAGATTAAAGGTACTACTTTATCAAAAGAGTCCCCCAAATTGTCAAACCAAAAGTTCCTTGCAGGAGCTTTAAGTATGATAACATGAAACAACAGTGCATTTCTAATTGAGTTAAATTGGCAAAATCTCTGGGTTTTTTTTTTTTTTTTTTTTTTTTTGCAACAGTATCAATCAATATAGGCCAATTCTGCTATAACGGGGGTGTCTGAACTTCTTCCACTGAGGGCCACATATAGAAATACATAAGAATGCTGGGTCTATTTTCCCTGGTTGGCCCTGGCTATCACCGTCTGCATACCTGGAACGCTACTAGTGCTGCTATTTGCTGCAGTAATCAATTAGGGGGTTATAAATCAAGATAACATTATAACTTTGGTTGCCGGTATGTTTACCATCTACATTGTCGTCTTAGTTTAGTCACAAATTTAATAAAACACAAAATTCCTCTTGTCGAAATGTTTGTTTACAGAATTGGCATGGTAGCACTGCTACAGTACAGCCAAGCAAAAGCTTCATGTTCTAATTTTGGCCATATTTTATTTTCAAATTATGCTGCAGGCCAATCAGAAGTGGACCGCGAGCTGCATTTGGCCCCCAGGCCATAGTTTGGACAGCCCTGTCTTATAGGATTGTGACCAGTATTAGCTAAGAAAAATGAATCAGAACGTTTAGTTATGATAAGATGAATAAAGTCATATTTTATCTAATATTTGATTAACAAGTCAGTAGAATACCCCTGAATTTTACTTTACCTCGCCATAACCACTGTCAAACCAGTTAAACCAGCGCCAGAATGAAGGGCGACTCCAAGGAAAGGACCAAGGAGAGGACCAGACTGGCCAATCGGTAAGAGGTTCAGCCCCAGAGAAGTCAGAGAAACGACTTGGGAATGGCCAGCGGTACCAGGGATACTTGATGGGGATATCCATGATGAGGTCCCAAAGGAGGTATAAAAAAGTGGCGGGTATTCTCTTGGTTGGGCTCAGTCTCGATGGATGCTGCTGTGCTCCCCTGCAGCACATTTATAGGCCTTTCTCTACCCAGTCCTCTGCGTCCCCCTCCCCTTTAAGCCCCAACACTCCCATAGTGACTCTGCCAAGAGGCTGATCTTTCTGGAACAATGATGTCAACTGTTTGTCCCATCATCGGCTTCATTGTTTTATCTGTCTGGCTGTGACTGGTTTGTCTCTCCCTCTTTCTATCTCTCTACGACTCTGTGTTTCTATCTCACTCCTCTCCCAGTCAGTGAGGTGACTCTGGCTCTGTGTACTGCTGATGCCCCCATACTCATTCCCCAGGAAATACCCCTGTCTGGATCTCTGTGTGTCTCTGCGTGTGATTGTGAGGGTGTTTGTTTGAGGAATAGCTGCCAGAGCATTAGCCTGCTGTGCCCGGAGTGCCAGAAGCTTTAGGTCTGTGTGCAGAATGGATGTGAGCTTGAATGAGAACTGATGAGTTTGTATGGGAAAGCATTAGATGACACTCTAAGCTGGTATCATTTTGCTGTGAGCTTAGTTGAAAAAGCGGTGGCAGTTGTGCCAACCAAATTTCTTTCAGTCTCTTTCTCATCCTGCCATTCTAGTTATCTCCAGTGTTGGATGGCACACATTCAATTTGAGATATCTGCAGTAAAAGAGATGTGAAACTAAGGTCAAACATCAAGCTCCTCATTTCCCAACTTAAAATATTTGCAAAAGTTGTGCATGTCTTTTTTTTCTATCAGTGATATGCAAGTAGTCACCTTGGGAAACTGTCTTGAGAAAAAAAGGGTATATCTCCATGTGCTTCCTGCCACAAAGTATTAAATTCCTGATTCATTTTATCAAGAGCATAGCAACAAACCCTCACAAGAAATCAGTGTTGGTTGATTGGTTGGTTGAGCATTTACATTTTGCAGTGAAGGTAAGACATTGACATTATTCCCCTAAGACCCTGCATGTACATATGAGGATGTTACATTTTGGCTTTTCTACAATAATTTTTGTTCTAAGAATTTTGGAGATAATTAAAATTCAAAATGTCCATTGTAGTTTAAGTAACTTGCTTGAAATGTTAAGAAAGTTTGCTATGAAACTTTCATGAATTTTCACTAGAAATTTAAATGAATATATGTTTGAATATTATGGGAAAATTGCTTGGAAATGTTCAGGCATTTTAATGGAAATTTGGAGGATTGATTCATAGGGAGTTTTTAAGGAAATTTGCTTTAAATTTTTTATTTTTTTTGCCCATATTAATGAGAATTTGGGATTTTTTAAAATTTGTTTATTTATTTATTTATTTATTTATTTATTTATTTATTTTTGATGTTTGGAGACATTTGGAAACTTTCAAGCACTTTCATGTAAATTTAGAAAATGTATTCTAATTTTTAGGAATTTAATTTCAATTTTGGGGGGGAATTTGCTTTAAATACTTTGGGCATTTTCACATAAATTTTGGAAATTTATTTGTACATTTTGGGAAATTTGACTGGGAATGTGTAATTTCTGAGGGAATTTGTTCAATTGTTTAAAGGAATTTTCTGTCATTTTCATAAAATTTGGGGGAATGCTATACATTTTTGGGAATATAATAAGAAATTTTAAGGGGGATTTGCTTTAAAACTTTCAGGAATTCACATGCAAAGTTTCGCTGAAACATATGGGGAATAACTGAAGAAACGCCAGGGTATATTTATGGAATACTTTAAAAGATGTGGTTAAGAATTTTCACAGAAATTGTAGGTAATTTCTTTGACATAAGGGATTTAAAAAAAATTCGAATGGAAACCGCCCAAGAAATGAAGAACTTTTTAGAGAATTTTGTCATCCTTGGCCTTGACAAGTCGTGGTCACAGCAGTGACCAACTTGCTGAGAATGGTAGAAGTTAAAGAAATAATACTGAATGAATAAACTCTATGGCTTATTAGTTTTAAACACAAGGCCTTTAAATTTGTTGTAACCAATAACTTTTTAAAATGTTAGGCTTTAACTTTCTTAATTTTAAACATTACCATAGGCGACTTCTGTAGTTATAAATCTGCCTGTGTAAGAATGACATTTTGAAGCAGCTTATTTTCAGTAGCAAAATTGTCCGTTTTTGCTCTCCTTAAAGTTACTATCTGCCACATTAAGTGTTTGTATCAATGCCCCCTTTAACTTTAAGATCTTGAAAAAGTGTTTGAATCTTTTTAACAAGTTTTTTTTTACTTACTTGAAGAGTTTTGTGTTGGCTGAAACAGGGAACGGTCTGTTTAGCCTCGTTACCATGGTGATATGCTTCGCCTCAGTCGCTTTGCCCAGTTTGGTGATAGATGCTAGTTCGCTGTTAGCCATCAAAAATACGTTAATGGATATAAAGTGACATTATGGCTGCAGAAATGGAATTGCCGGCCGCGTATTATGGGAAAATTGACCAAAGAAACCCAGTTGTACTGGCCTTTGACCGAGACATTAATTCGTTTACTGCAGTGATGAGACGAGCCGTTTCTTCGAACGGCCCAGATAACGTCTCTCAAGCTAAAGGGTGAGTTATACCTGTCAACGTAGCGCTAGCTTAACATACTTTTTGGTTTCGTTTTAAGTCAAGATAAACTTTGTTCTTAGAGAAACTGTTAGCCAGGGTTGCAAAAAGACAATTCCATACGAGAATGAGTTTGAAAACCTGCTTCTCGTTTACAGTTTGTGTGTATTAGGAAGTTTATAGCTAAGTATAAGCAAACATGCGTCACATGTTACCGCAGGTGTGTATCGTTAGCTGATTAAGGTCAGAATACAGTGCAGTACAGTACAGTGAGCCTCCGTGTTTATCGGGTTGGAAAGTAACTAATTACACTTACTCATATTTCTGTTATAGTGTAGCTTTTTGTGTACTTGTGCTTTTTGGTAGTTTCTAAAACCAATAATTTTACTTAAGTGCTCTACATATCATGCAAGCATTGAAGTGTCAATATTTTTAGAATAACTCGCAAAGAAATCTAACTTTCCTTTCCTTTATATAGGTTTTTCCTATTAAAAATGAGAATGACATAAAATGATAATTCTCCCTAAATACAACAATCCATACTGAATTTGCGATATGAGTCGAAATAGTTAGGTTTTAAATGTTTTTAATTGTTTAGTTACTGACTTTCATGTTGATGTTTACACCACACTTGTTTGGCAGAGCTTTGTTATGTTGTCATGATCATGCATTGCTCACAAAGCTGTAAGTTAAACAAATCAGTCAATTTACCACAGTGATTGAAGTAGAGACATAAAAGTTTATTATTCATATTGATTCATATATGATCTAATTTCATCTTAACATTTAGGCCTGACCTACAGGAAAGAATAGTTTTTGTTTAATCTATCTTAATGGTGTTGGTTATAATGTAGAATGATTTAGTACTTGTGTTTATTGAAAAAGCCACTGCTAAGGAACTTAAAAAGTAATCGCAGATTTAATTGCAATCACAATAATGGAAAAACAAAATCCAAATAGATTGTTTTTTCCAAATCATACAGCTGCAGTAGCTATTGAGGAGATTTGCACTAAAATATGTTATTTCCTTATTGAAAATAACAACATAAGAATATGGATCACCATCCAGGGTGATCAGGTAAAATCACATCTTTGTAATAAAGTGAAATACAACAGCTGTTGTGGATTACCAAGTTTATACTGAATGAACTGTTCCAGTTACATGTTATCACTGCTGTAAATTCACTTTCTTTTATATTTGCTTGTGTCAATGTTTCATTTTTTTGAAGGATCAAAATCCTGGTGGAGATCTCGAAAAAGTACAAACATCGTCTGCCTATGAGCTTCTACCAGAAACGCATGTTGAATGTTGCAGATTTTCTCTTTGGGATAAAGGTAATTAGATGTAGCTCCTACAGTCATACCTGTAAAATGTTTGGTTGACTCGGATGATTAGTGTCTTATGATGTGCTAAATTACTCAGGCTCCCAATTCAAGTTAATTTTTTTGCCTATCCTCGATCCTATGACCAAATTAAGGTAGTGTTGAAATAAAGTACATCATCTCATCTCTTGTGATAATGCTGATATTAGACGTTTTTGCTACTACAAACCTTGCTGCACCGAGGAAAACAGTACAGAGGACAATTTCATGGTTGCCTTTTCTTTGTGTCTCCCTTCTGTAGTCCTATCAGCTGGCTCTGTGGCATGGCTACAGTCTCCACTTGCTGCAGTTCAGCTCAGTGAAAATAACTGAAATCACAGATGTGGACCACTTCATGGCCTGCTTCTTCCCTGAAGGTTTTGATACAGACCAAGATATATTTGCTATGAAGGTAGACTGTGCCGAAAACACGGCATTATAATTAATGTACTTAATTGATAAAGAAGCTTTGTACATGAAGAGAGGTCTCTTTTATGACAAAAATGTCTTTCATTAAACCCTCATGTATATATCCTTAACTAGTATATTTCAATGTGTTTTCAGATCCATGCAATGCAGGGTTGTGCCCTGTGTATATTTGAGCAGGAAAAAAAGCACAGTATACTCAGCCAGAAGGGACTCTGCAAGCTGCTTTGTGTGCTAAATTTCTACAGGATCATGATGCAGGCTTTTCAAGATCATGAACACCTCTGCTTGCAAATATATAATGGTGCGTTAACACAACTCATATAAGGTTCAGCAACTGCCTTTTGTATGACAGAAAATCTGATAAGAATCAATTATTATAAAAAATGTTAGGCTTGTGTTATCAGCTATGTGAAAAAGCCAGAGAGGTTTTGCTCCATATCTGAAAAAAGAGTCTGACATCCAAATATTTCTGTCAATAATAATTGTCTACTACATAATGTTAAACAAGACTGCTTAATGTTAAGTAAGATTCTATTGTATATTATATTTTATGGAGCTAATCTTTTTGTTTCTTCTAGGATCGATACACATTTACAGCATCTGTCGTTACCTAATAACCATGAACCGTAGTGCACAGGTACCTGAATTAATGTCTTCTTGACTTTTACATCCTCTAAAAAGCTTTTTCAAAAGCTAGTTTGCTGGATTCATGGGAGTAGATGCAATATGAAAAAATGTAACAAAAGAACGTGATTTTCTGAAGTGTTTTATGATGATACTGGATGACTTGCAAAACCAGTGCAAGAGAGAGTAATTCGCTGATTGATCTCTTTTCCTCATGTTTCATGTTGCTTATTCCCCCTCTGGTGTATTTGACTAAGATAACTGACAAAGAAAGTAATTTTTACTTTTACCAAAGCTTGATGTGCTGTAACCAGTTAGTAGTTATATTATTGTGAGTGTCACTGTCCTTTATACCACCCTCCATCTAGGCACTGGAGTATCTCCTGTGGGCATGCATTAGTGTAGAGCTCTCTATCCCTCTAATGACTTCTAAGAATCTGTCCTGGATGGTTATGCTCTACTGTGCTGTCTGCCGCTGTTACTATGACATCAAGGCAGAGGTGCAGGCAGAGGTAAATAACACACATCTCCTACATAAAAAACAATTTACCCACATTCATTGTGATGTCAACAGTTTCTAAGATACAAGTTACTGCTGTCAGGTGCTGTTGATCCCTTTGCAGTTAATTGTTGGCTAATCTGTCAGAAAGCTATTTGATATTTATCTGCTTTAGTGGAGATTACTTTAACGTCTGCTTTGATTGTTTTAATGAGATTTGACTGTCGAAAACAAAAATAAATACATGGTTCCCCATACTTAACTTGAAAAATGCAAAAATATAATCCTGGTGATTTCATCATAGTGTATGAACAAGAACAATGAAATTCAATCAATGCAGAAATCAAAGAAATTGTTTTTTAATTAGCTGCTCTGGTTGTCCCTTCTTTTTCTGTGGGTTTTCAAATTTTCAGGAATTTGCCAGGAGAGCCCTTGAAAAGATTGATGGACTAGCAAAGATGGAGGAGCAGAATGAAGTTCCTGCCACTAGAGAGACCCAGAGAGCTTACAGAGAAGCCTCAATCAAGGCAGGAGACTTTTCCTATGAGAATGTTATCTGAATTCTGTTGCTGCGATGTATTGTTAGAGAGTAAGGTACATGTAAACAACAGCTTTGCATCTATATATCTATATACAGTGTATTCAGAAAGTAGTCAAACCCCCTTCACTTTAAAAAAAAAATGTTGCAACCTGATGCTACAGTTGAAAAAGTGTTTTTATTGTCATTAATCTACACTCAGTTCCCCACCATGGCAAAGTGAAAATCTGTTTTTTTTTTAATTTTGAAAATTGAAAATTATTTATTTGAAAAATTATTAAAATTAAAAAAAAAGATATCACATTTGCACTGGTATTCATGCCGTTTTTTAACAACACTGAAATATTGGTCATGTTCCTCCCTTTCTTCATCTTTTCTTCTTCCTCTTTTCTTCTTCTTTCTTTTTCTCCCTTTGATCTCTGCTGAGATATTTCTTCACCTTGATTGAAGACCATTTGTGGTAAATTACATTGATTGGACGTGATTTGAAATTTACACACCTCTCTATAGAAGGACAAAAAGCTGACAATGCATATGAATATCGGCCTTTGTAAGAGATGTGACCAAGAACCCAGTGGTCACTCTGAAAGAGCTACAGAGATCCTGTGTGGAGATGGGACAGTACCGGAAGGACAACCATCACTGCATCCCTTCACCAATATGGGCTTATGTCACAGTGGCTAGATGGAGGCCTCATGTGCAAAACACATGAAAGCCCACTTGGCTTTTGCGAAAAAACACCTGCCAAACTGTGCCAAACTTCTTGCATTCGAGAATGAGGCCAATGTACTCTTGGAAACCTTCAGTGCAACAGAAATGTTTTTGTAGTCTTCCTCAGATCTGTCTTGCACCAATCCTGTCTATAGGTTCTGCAGACAGTTTCTTTGACTTCATGTCTTGGTTTTTGCTCTGATATGAATTGTCAGCTGTGTGGCCTTCTACAAAGAGGTGTATGTTCAAATCATATCCAGTCAACTTAATTTACCACAGGTAGACTCCAGTAAAGGTGTAGAAACATCTGAGCAATGATCAAGAGAAATGGGAGGCACCTGGGTTAAATTCTGAGTGTTGTTGCTAAAGATCTGAATACATATGTGAATGTGATATTTTAGATTTAATTTTAAATTAGTTTGTTAAATTAAAAAAAAACAGTTTTACTTTGTCATTATGGGGTGCTTAGTGTAGAATAATTAGAACAAAAATGTTTTTTTTTCAATTCTAGTATCAGGCTGCTACATAACAAAATTGGAAAAGTAAAGAGGGTCTGGATACTTTCTGAATGCACTGCACATCTACTCAAGTTGGACTTTTTGTCTTTCTTATCTCATCTAAAGATTGTTGAAATTTTACAAGGTAGCCACCACTGTAATTGTATGACACTCATTAGGGAATACTTCCCTCTATGAATGAGTGATTTTTTTAAAAATTTTGGTGTGTACTTTGCTGGGTTTTCAAAAGAAAGCTTATTAAAGTGTTTTTTTTTTCCAGTTGGCAGCCATGCTTTTCAAACGAGGAGTGTTTGAGGGCAGAAAGAGACCCAAATCCACGCTCAGATTCAAACCCAAAAGCACCCTGAAGGACATACCTAAAGTAATATCATCTTCACCACTTTTTCATCATTTCAAGTCTTCGATCTCATCCTGAAGTGCACTGTCGATTTGAATTGAATACTAAATAGACTCCTTTTAAGTTGTTTAACACCATTTTATCAAAGTTGAGTTTTAATGTTCGCTGTGGATTATTACTCTCCCCACCTTGGTCAACTTTACTTCACAGGACTTCTTATTTATAATTAATATAATTGTTAGAACTGTTGATAACTTAACAGACAGCAGTATTGTGTATCAGTGTCAATTGTAGAATGCTGTTCCTCATGTGGTCACCAAGCTTTGCAGCGTTAACTAAAATCACATGCCCACTTGTGTTAACTTTAGGCTCCATGGCCTCGTAATGCAACAGAGCAAGCGCTGATGGGCCTGTTTGACTGTAGCACAGCTCAGTTTCTGGGGATCTTGGAAGCACTTTGGGACAGCAGCAAACGCCCTCTGGATGCAAGGATGCCAAATGAACTCGAGCTACATGATGTGATTATTGAACTCCTGTCAGCTGGCATCAGTATTATAACTGGTTGGTTAAACAAACTTAGAAAAGAACGCTCAAAAATGCTTAAAGTAACAGTCTAATCAAGAGGCAATATAAAGATGCAACAAATGCGATAAATTATTTTCTAATTATCTAATATTTACAATAAATGTTATCTCTCTTTGTGTCATTAGTAATGTGCTTTTGTGTTTTTATAAAGAGAACTCAAGCTTGAGAGATTCTCTTGCACTGAGCCCAACATCCACTCTAATAGAACTCGCTATTACAGGTAAGCCACTTTCTCTCATTAATGTCAAGATAACCCCATGACTGATATGAGGTGTTATTTGACACACAGTTGTTCATATACCTGAATGAAGTAAATAAATGTGCTGTGTTACTAGGAGAAAACAAAGTACCTGTCATGTCTGCGGTGAGGTTCATTAAGCTCTTGTTTCAGTACAAGCAGTCAGATACATTTGCTGAACTTTGCAGAGAGATGCTACAAGTTTTGTCTGTAAGTACACTTTGGTTTTTAGCATTCATTAATATTCATTTGTTTCTGACTGAGCCCGAGTGCCTGTTATGTCTTTTTGTATTAGAGTGTGGAAGGTCAGCCATACAGGAAAGCGGAGGTGGAGCTCACTCTGCTTTATAATTTCAATAGTCTACTCTCCTCTCAGAAGAGCCATCCTAGAGGAGATACCATGATTGATGGTAACACTTCTGAAATATCACTAGATTTGCATAAATGTTAGAAAGCTCTTATACTAATGGTAGTTTTCACTGATTCATGATTTGGTTGTTTTTTTTATGTTTCCAGCAGACAAACACAAGCCTCATCTTCAAATGAGTGATGAATTCACTGACCTGGTGGACACTCTTCACAAGTCTATTTGTGAATCTCCTCTTGTAAGTTTTTTATGTTGTGTGTCTGTGTTGAGATTGCTCTTAAACAGAATAGGCTTCAAATTAAAGTTAGAGTTAGTGTTAGAGTTTTTTTTTTTTTTTTAATCTTTGTTGATATCCGTTTGTGTAGGAGGCCCAGCCTGATGGAGACCTGGTTTTGGATACTGTGGTATTTCTGTGGGATAAATTAAAGGCTGTTTTTCAAAAGGAAGAGCTGCAAAATCTCACTCACCTTAAGACGATCGCTAACTATGAAAAGGTATGAATTAAAGAAAGTGCAGTTCGACCAGAAAAGAAGAAATGCATCAAGGCGGCTATAATAAAGTTTGTCACAATAGTTTTGAATCAAGACATACAGCCTTTTCACTTCATGTTTAAATGTTCTTAACATGTTTGCAGTGGCTGAGGTGTCTGTCCTATCTGTCTGATGTGGCATTTTTTTGTAACCTGGCAACTGTGGACTGCGTAATGATGGCAGAGATAGTTCACACATTGGCCTTACAGCTTGAGGGTGCAGCTGAGCACAGTGATCACAAACAACACGCTGGTGAGGAGAAAAGTCACAATACACACAAACATGTGATTTTGTAACCATACCATTACCATAGCTGTGACATCATTATTATTATTATTTTTTTTTTTTTCATTTTTTGTATCTAGCTATTTGTGAATCACACAGTGATGGCGTAAAGCTGAGTTCTTTCTCTCTTCTAGAGGTATTGTTATAGCTTATGCATGCATGTGATTAAAAATACTCAATGTGCAGTGTTGTTTTTTATTATTACAAACAAAAATATATTGTGTTTGTGTATTTTAGCATGGCTCAAGCACAGAGCTGCTCAAAAGAGTGTGCAGTGTGGTGGAGAGGGGTCTTGAATCTTTGGCGAAAGGTGTAGTTACAATGCTGCCCCCTGATTGCTCCGCAATCACAGACTTTGCTTTCATGCAGGTATGTAGCCACCGGGTGTCCATGGGGTCTTAAAAAGTATTTTTTGCTAAATTAATTTAGAGAAATTAAGGTTAATTAAGGTCTGCAATGGTTAATACACCAATATGTAGAAGCTCTTTAACCAAAACGATGTTTTTAATGCTAAAATATAATTATTATTGTTATCCATGAATTTTCAAATTTACTGATTTACAAAAAAAAACTGACAAAATATTAAAACACATTAATATTTATTGATGAATATGTCAAATTATAGTTTTTTACTTGCATTCATGAAGAGAAAAATTAGTTTTAGTGATTGAATGTTATGCTTGATTCATTTCTGACTTCTCAGCGAAGCCCAGTGAGCCGGCTCAAATTTGGATATAAAAAGGTGAATTCAGTTTGAAATTCCTCATTCCTGTTCAAAATGGTAAAACATTGAGAGCTCACTGAAAATGAAAGTCTGCATTAAAGCACTTCAAGATGCTGGATGGTCTCTGAGACAAATATGACAGGTGGTCTAATAAATTTGTTAAGCACTGTACATTGTGTGACTGTGTCACTTATGAAATGGGTAAGAAATTGAAGGTGCAATTAGGTCTGAAAATGTATGAACAGATTCTTGAAAAAGATCTTTAAAAGTATTTAATGTCAGATTTTTGTGTATACCCTGAGTCATTATTTCTACACTAATTTCAAAGAAGATGATAAAAGTTAAGGCATACATGCATTCATTCTGTAAAGTTCTAAGCCAGTTTTATCATGAAGTTAGAGCCTAATACTTTTTAGAAGATGGAAAGTATCTGAATTATAAAAATATGTGAAAGTCACAGACTCAGAAAACCACCAGCATCTGTTTAAAATATCTGTTTCTCTCTTCTTCTGAAAGAAATTCAGTCCCCATCCACCACCATCTTCCTCCCTAACTTCTCTGACATCAACAGAAGAGGTAGCTAAAGAGGATGAGAATAAAAGGAAGAAGGAAGAAGCAGAAATTAGGACAGAGTCAGATATTGAAGTCTGTCAACACACTCAGTCCATACATGTGTACCTGCTGATGAAGGACTTTCATCATGAGCTAAACATCATCCACCACAGGGCTTCCCTCAAGTTACTGCAGCAAAATGCAGGTCAGACCTTCTGCTGTGATCATGTGGAATTTTTTTTTTTTAATAAATATGACATTTTCTGTCAATTTTGAATTTATAGAATAGAAATTGAGTTCATATCTTTGGACATGTAAACTTTTAACATTTCTAATGATTAGTCGTTATAGATCTGCCATCAAATAATAACTGGTAATAGACACAGAAAATGTCTAAATTCTGTGTTTTTTCCTGTTGGTTGTGTCTAGTTGTTGAGTCTAATCTCTTGAGTTGGATTAAGAAGAACAAGGGAGCCAAAGCTCTCTTTCTGATCCAGAAAGCCTTGGTGCTGCACAACAACAAGGAGTCAAATAAAAACAGCAACACAAAGACTCTGCTAGAGGTACCTAATGCACAAACAGTCACTATTTCTAAAACACAGTCAGAGTTACACATGTGATAAGAAAACTTGTTGCAAACTGTATTATCATGTAGTTCTGTTATTTCATATAAATTACCATATGAAGACTACATCGATGGCACATTTGAGTTCTGTTATTCTGCTGTAATAAGACTCAGATGAAGCCACTTTGAGAAATAAGGGGTTTCTCAGTTAAGATTTTATGAAATGTAACAAATATTAAATTGCTTTTTTCTGTGTGTTCTTGCCAGGAAGCCTCCACCTTGATAGAGAGAGCAGAGTTGGAGGAGAAAAAGCTGTACTTCTCCACCATCCTGAAGACTCTGTCTGAAACTAAAGAATCAGGGATGAAGGAGGAGGAAGAAAGCCCTCCACCTCCTCCAATCCTACTCTCACGCACAGACTGCTCCTTTACCTTTGCTCCAGCACCCTATAGATTAGAGGGACAAGTGAGATTTTCTTCTGAATTGAAGTCTTTATTTAATCACTTTCGAAATAGCAATTAACCTATGAAGCATGGATACTTTTATTTTTTCTCTCTCTGTTTTTTATTTGTTTCCAGGTGTCCTGGTACCAGCTCTGTGGCCGTGAAGCTGACAGCATTAACCTGAAAGTCCGGCTTGGAGACTGCAGCCTGCCAGGAACAGGAATTATGGTAGAGTTGTTCCTTTTCCTGAAAGAATGTCAAAATGAATGGGACACATTTTTTGTTTTTCTTCTATGTACATGCCCATAGATCTAATTGACTTTGTATGTTTTTAGGTACCTGTGTTATCCAGTAAATGTGTGCTGAGAGTGGAGGGGCTAGAGCCCAACCAGAAGTATGTGTTTGCTGTTGCAGCTTACAACGCCCAGGGCAAGCTACTGGGCAGCACCATTGGAGCAACAACATTCCCACTACTGGCATCAATGCCAATACCACTGCTTTCCACATGGGCTTACTTGGCACAGGTAACAATGAGAATAAAATTGATGTAAAATATGCACTACATTTTTATTTACTCACTCATGCATTCAGAATGTCCCATTTGGGTGAATGGAAAACTGATTCTGATTTTAGATTTTTAAACTCATCCTCAGGTGGCTTTTCAAACAGAGCAGTGTGCCATAGCAAAGAAAGCCTGCAAGGAATTATGGAGCCATTTTACCTACCCTAAGTCCGGGTCCCAAGGTGCACAGGACAGACTTGCCACTACAGGGTCAGGAGAGAAACATAAACCCAATACCACAGATATTTTATGTCTTGCATTTTCTAATCATCCTTTCTCACTCTCACTATTTACCATGTTGAAGGCTGTGTGTCCAGACCCTGCAGTGCTCCTCCTCTCACCTAGTTAGGCTATTCCTAAAGTCCATCTTCACTGAGACAGAGATCAACATTCAGCAGGGGTCACTCTACTGGGAATCAATCAGTCACAATGGACCGTTTATCTGGGAAAAGGTCAAATTTGCTTTTAAAAGAGAGAATCAAGTACAGCATGTGTTAATTGGAAAACACTGAAATACAGAGAAAGGATGGCAAAACAGTTTATTTGATGCCTCACAGTGAAAATGTTATGTTCATCTTTATTTGCATTGATGTGAACAAAAATTGCTTATATTTAAATTGTACGTAAAAAAAATGGTTTCTACTTGTGTATGCAGGAAGCCAGACTGGCAGAATGTGAGCGAATGCTGGTGGCCATAGACCTTGCCTTGTGGTTGAATGACGGTGATGCTGCTGTGCAAGCTGTAGTTGGCTGTTATGGCCTCTTGGCACCTCTAATCTTTCATCAGGTCATATGTGACAAAGTGGTAGAGGTACACCTTACCTTATACCTTGAAACCTTAACAAACTAAAGGCCAACTGTGCAGTACCCTTTTAACAAATAAACATAACAGAAACAATAAATAAATGTTATCACATGTTTACAACCTCACTTTTTATTTTGATGTGTAGGTGCTGAAAAAATGCATGATTGTTTTGGAGAATTCAAGTGTTCTACAACAAAATGCGACTGGAAACACCAACGAGTCAATCATGCATATGATAGCATGCATTACCTACTACCTGTCAAAGGTATGTTTGCAGAGTTTGATATTGAGTTTTCCAGCTTCCATGTGTATGTAAGTTTCATTGATATTTTGTGTTAGGGCTTTATACTTGAAACTAATAACTGTTATATTGCCATCTTGCCTTCAGTTACAGTGCATTCAGGAAGTATTCGGACCAACTTCAATTTTTTTCAATTTTGTCATGTTGTAGCATGATGCTGCAGTCGTTTTAATTCATTTAAATTCTCATTATCTACTCTTAGTGCCCCATAATAACAAAGTGAAAAATTTTTTTGACTTCAATCAAGGTGTAGAAACATCTCCGCAAAGATAAATGATGATTCCATCTGGATGCAACATCACAAAATTTACAAAAGAGAGAGGGGTCTGAACACTTTCTGAATGCATTGTAGCTGTCACGGGTTTCTTTCTAGCTCTCTCATCTACTTTGTATTATGACTCATGGGTGTTCTTAATGATATCTACTAGCACATTTAATTTCTTATCCTTTTATCTTCCTAACCAGGCTTACCGTGTGCTCCAGAAGTCTGAGATGGCTACTGTGATGATAGATTGTGGTCGCAAGCTGCTTCAAGAAGGCTTTGATTCCCAGGTGCAGAATGCCAGATTGGCATTGGGTGTGAGGAAGGTGAAGATTTCTTTCATAAGAAGTTTTGATTTATTTCAAATTCTTTCCAGGATTTAGGTGTGTTACTCTCCCCTCCTCTCTCTGTCTATGTGTGTGTTTTTGTGTGTGTAGTCTAAAACAGACAGGTGTGCAATCACTGGCAAGAGGATAAGTCTTCAGCTGAAGGCGCTGCATCTAAAGAACAAGGAACGCATCACACCTGAGGCAGTTCCTATTGCAGACAATAGTAAAATGTTCTGAGATCAATTATTTTGTCATTGCTTAGAGTGATAATTGGATGGTGCACAAAGATGCAAATGGTCTGTTTTCCTGTACTCTTCATTGTATTCCTCTTTCTTTTTAATGTAGATATTTTGCACCCCATGAGTTACCATGAGGATCCTACCATGCTGTATGATCTAGTCTCCAACAGTCCATTACGGGATGCCCATCAAGAATGTAAGTGTCACTAATTCCAGCAATATTTAAAGATGTTTAATCACTGATTCAATTCCAAATGACTACTCTTCTTTTGTGTGCATTCTTGAAAGTGTCAAAGCTGAGACGCAAGGCATATTTCACTGAGTTTGCAGCACTACTTCTCCAGAGAGCTATGGAGGAAAGCAACCCAGACCTTGTGATAAAGTGGGGTCAAAGTATTTTTGAGTATTTGTCCAGGTGTGCTTCTACTATATACCTTTTACATATTTAAAAAATCTAAAACAAAAGATTTATAGCTTTGACATTTTGGTCATTTTGTTACTTCCAAAATCAAAATGGGAGGGAATGTGTAACTGTCCTGTTTAGTTCAACCCGTTTGGCACTTTAATTTATTGAATCTGTTTTGATTATGCAGATTATGAATAAACAATATCAATATTTCTCTCTGTGTAAGGCGGGATGAGGTGATGGGGCTGTCCAGGAAATGCACTGATGGCAGCAGTCAAAGTAACAGAAGAAGCAGTGGTCAGGCTGCAAAAGGAAATGAGTCACCACAGGTAAAAATAAATGATTGAAAACAAATATGCAACATATAAAGATACAGATAAACATTCTTTTTTGTTTTAAAATGTAATCTCTTAAAACAGATGATGTAGCGTCTTCCCCTGCCTTTGCATATGGTGTGCATCAGGATTTTTCTTTGAGAAAAATGCATACAATGAAACAATCTGATTTTGGTGCTTTTTGTAAACTACAAACCCCAACAACACTGTGTTCAGTAAAGTACACAAGTTCCACAATCTCATCAGATAGTTAATGGAAATTTGCTTTTGAAACAAAATGCAGGAAAACTACAGATAATGTTATCTACTATTTAACTGTTGAAATATATATTATTTTAAATAAATGCACTGCCTGTTGCTTTATTTTAAGAACAAAAACAACTTGTGTTTCTTCCTTTAAAGCAGAACAAGAATTCAACTTCTCACAGTGACTCAAAAAAGAAATTAAAACAGAAAATTCCATGCAGTATGCTGCGGAAAGTCAAAACTAACAGGTACAGTATGTTCAGATGGCTATCTGTGTGTTTGCTTGTATTTGTTTGTAATTAGCTGCATGATTTTTTAACCTAATGTGCACTATACATTGTGTGTAGGGAGATGCAGGCTGTGGAGAACCTTCTGACCATGATGTCGTCTGTAGTAAAACACAGCAAGAAGCGGCTTCAGCTAAGGAACATGTGCTGTGAGGAGAGAGTGTGGAGGGCTCACCTTAACTACAGCATAGCTCAAGCCCATTTAGCACTGTTTTACCAGAGTCTGGATGAGCTGCATGGAGAAGCACTGCAGTGCAGGTTAACACAAACAAACAAATGTATTCGACTTAACATTTTCTGTATTCCTTGGGTTATTATTGGTCAGTCATATTAGTTAGATTGGGTATATTGGTAGTATAAAGGAGATGTCACATTGCTTATTTGCCCTGAGCACACTGCTTACAATGTAATTATAATTTTGATATCTAGAGTTTCATTTTTCCTTTTTTTTTCTTATTGTTTACCCTTTCTACAAAACATTTTAATTTTCTGAGACCCAAGCTTTTGTTTTCAATGCATTTTTAGTTTCTCCCACTTAATTGGAACAAGTGAGACATGGCAAGTGTAAAGACTGAGCCTGGCTGAAATGTATCATTTTGTTCTCATCAGACCAAAAACCTTTTTTCCACTTGAGTCCCCCACATGCCTTTTGGCACTCTAGTTGAGATTTAATGTAAATTTTCTTCAGCAGTGGCTTTCTCTTTCCCCTCATTCTCCCATAAAACTTTGACTTGTGAAGAACCTGGGCAACAGTTGTTGTATGCAGAGTCCCTCCCAAATCAGCTGCTGAAGTTTGTAACACCTTCAGAGTAGTCAAAGTCAAGATATTGCCAAACATTTCTATGAAAATCCCTAAACATTTTTAAACCACAAACAAGCAGATTTCCTATAATATTTTCCAAATGTTTCAGTCAGACTTCCTGAAAAAGCCTCATAATTGAATAACATTTCCCCCAAATTGCAAGAAAATTCCTCACCTTTAAAGCAAATTCCACCAAAAAATCCAAACAGTTTAAATAATTTATGAATAAATTCTATCAAAATTCCACTGAAAAATATCCAAATTCTTAAGTATTTACAAAATTATTTCTTAAATTCCTTTGAAAGTACAACTCCCCAAAATTCTTGAAAATTTTAAAGCAAATTCCCTAGACATTCCAAAGAATAACTGAAACTTCTGTGGAAATTCTGGACAATAATCTAAATAAATCTAATAGCCAAAATGTAATGTCTTGGGGAGAACATGTAGGTTTTCAAGAGGTTAAGAATATTATGGATTAAATATAATGATGACAAGATTTACTTCATGCTCTTTGTTTTAGGTACAGCCAGTTAAATCCCTTGTGTTTCTCTCTGGCCTACTCTGGTGTCCTGATGCTGAAGAACGCACATCAGCAGTTGCCTAAACATGAGTATCCTTCAGAGAAAGACAACTGTCATTCTGGTCTTAGGGACTACGTTGCTGCACACAAAGACAAAAGCAAAGAGAGAAGTGAGGAAAACTGACATTTCTTTGAATAAAATGGAAGAAAACATTATCACCAATGTGAATGTGTTTAGTTATTTTTTCAACCTTCTCCCCTAACAATCCTAGCAGAGGACTCTGTCACAGAGGAGAGCTGTGAGGAGGTAGAGGACCCATCACTTGCTGCAGAACAGCAGACTGACATCAGTAAACTCGCTGCCACCTTTCTATTGGACTCACTAAACAAAGCTGCCTTGCATCTGCGAAGGTCCATGGTACTGAAAGATAACACATTAATCATCACATCACTCTCACATTGTGTTTATTCCTTAGTTTAGTTTATACTGCTGTATTTCAAGTATTTACTTTCATTATTTTCCTAGGTATTAGCCCACCGTGGCAGCCACTGGACCTACTTGCAGTATGTATGTCAGACTGTTTGGGACCAAAGCTGCAGAATCACTGACTTGATACAGAGAGCTGCACAGCTAGAACCTCTCTCTCCTATCACAGCAGACCAACTGAATACAGCCTTCACCCCACTACTTGTGCTGGCAACTGATCTCATCATTGACATGCTGACTAGACTTGGGGTAAGGGAACATTAAGCTGGATACACACATTTAAAAACTCCTAAAATAATGCAGGGGTTAAAGAAGACCTCCAGATATGTCCTAGTATGTGGGCTGACAATGATTGCAACCATCACCACAGTGTGGAAATCATAATTTGAGCAACAACCCGTTACACTTACTTATAAAGTACAAGATTAGAAGAACCTCCTTGTGATGCTTATCTTAAATCTTATTTATTGATCCTGCCAGCTGTGGAATTTGTATGACAGTGAACTGACTGATGACGAACTCGACGAAGAGTCAAGCCTACACTTCTCTCCATCTCTGGATGACAGTACTCAAGTCGACCTGCGGTGGGTTCGCACCTTGGTGTTACACACTCTGGAGCGTCTTCATGAAAATGGAAAATGGGAAAGCCTAGCCCACTTCGCCTTAGTTTACAACTCCCTCACAAGGTATATTGGACATTTCTTTCTTTAAAGTGTTAACTGGATTACAGTTGTAAAGCTATTACTGCAGCTAAGATATACTTTACAGCGAGAGTATGACTACAGACAAATTCACCATGGATTATGATATACAGAGCAAGAAAAAGAGAAATTTCAATTTGATTTCCAGAGGAAATGCTGCTGCTTTAATTATTTTAAAAAGCTGTATTTTTTCTCATTAACCCTTTTAGAACCCAGCTTATAAATCTTGTAATTTTGTAGAGTCAGTTTGGATACTATCTAATTGTATGTGCACGTAGTTTTGTAAATCTTGCCTGTGACAGCATCTGTATGCCTATCCCAGGGAACGTTATGCCTTGGTTATAACTCCTTTACTAGTCCATGCACAGAGGAGGCTGCATGAAAGGATTAGTTCTTTCGGAGGACCTCCAGTCCCACAACCACACCATGTCAAGACAAAGAAGGCCGCTGGCAAGGAGGTACGACCAGATAGCAAAATCAAGACTAATAAGAGTAATCAAATAAATAAGCAAACAAAAAACTATCACTGTTTGTTGCAAAAAAAGCGCCATACTATTCATACAACACAGTTATGGCATTATTTGATCACGCTTCTTAAGAGGAATATTAAGACTCCGCACTGATTCATGAATTTTTTACTTTACACTTGTTTTTTATTAATGTTTTGCTGTGCATGTGTGCTGTTAACTTTTTATATTTCAGGTAACGTATAGAAGCTATGCCACCTGCCAGCTGCTCAGTGGGTGGACCCCTCATCCTTCACAGCACCCGGCCCTTCACAAAAAAGCAGCACAGACAAACCTCACTTTTCAAAACTTGGTTGACCTCAAAGGTTTGAAGAGACAGCCTCATATGTTATTGTATCACAATGTCTGTGTGTGTTCTCATTCATCAAGGTCGTGGTTATCCAAATTTTCGTCTAGTAGGCAATTAGGTCTTGATCGAGGTTCTTAAAGACGTTTTGCCTCTACTCCAAATGTCTTCTCCAGTTCTTCTTAAAAGATGTTTTGCCTCTACTTCAAATGTCTTCTCCAGTTCTAAGTGACTTGGGCTAGAGCTAATGATCTGGGTGGTGACCTGGGAAATGCAAGGACCCCGGAGTAAAGCCATACCTCAGTGCATGAATGCAAGGACTCATATATCATAGAAGCAACCCTTACACAGCTGCATGGTCCAACACAGGAGAGTCAGCTCATTGGTTCAGGACTTAGCTGTTCTCTTACATTTGAAGAATACAGGACATTCCTTTGAGGACAGAAACGTTAGGATACTGGCCAGAGAAAATCCCTGGTTTGAGAGAGGTGTTAAAGGAAACCATCTATTGTGAGCTAGGAAAATCCATCTTAGAACAGAGGTGGCAGGCTAAGACACTTCTTATCCCCTTACATACATGCAGCATTGGATTCCTTTCAACAGCAGGTGACTCAGCTGTGAATGACCCTCAGGTGACCCCCCTTATCATTAGCATATGGATAGTCATTGGAGGCTATAAATCCTAGCTCTGGCTCCAGTCACTTTAGAACTGAGAAAGCCTTTTGGAGGAGAGACAGAACATCTTCAAGAACCATAATCAAGTATAGTTGCCCCCTTCACAAAGATTGGATATTATATAGCAATATATCACTTACAGGGTCATATTGTTTGTATGCAAAGACACAATAGGAGAGTTATGATATTCATAAGTGATCATGGCTGGAAGAAATGTCAATCAGGTTTTCACAGATTGTGTCAGCATGTTTAAGGTTTTCATACCTTTTACATTTGTTGTCTAAGGTGCAGAGATGAAGCATGCCATGTCCCTCGTGTGTGTTCCCCTGGATGTAGAGGACACACTGACCTGTTACCGTGAAGCTCTTGAGAAAAGGCCATATTGTCTTCAGGTCTTTCAGCACAGTCGTTCATTGGGGTTTCAGCTTCTGGGCTACACTCAGCCCTGTGAGTTTGGTGCGACTGAATACACACATAAATGCTCTTACACAACTTACACCACTCTTACAACTCTTACACCACTGTAAAATGTCAGCGTTTGTACTGCTTGTGTCTCTGTCCAGGCTTCTCCATGCAGTCAAGACACTGTCAGAGCTCCAATCAGAGCCATTCGGCAAGTCTGGCCAATTTCAGTCCAGTTGTTATCCCCACTCCAAACATCCAGCCTTGTGACCTATTAGAGGAAGACTATAGTTCTTCAGATGCTCTCTACAGGCTTCCCATCAGCCCTGACCACATCCTGACTGTCACAGCTGCATACTCCAGCTCCATTAGTAAGAGAAGTTAGGATGTCTTCTGGTAGAATGATGACTTTGTTGTGTTAAAAATGTAATAGAAGACCCAATGACAAGAAATTTTTCATTTAACATTTATTTAAATCTTGAACATCATTGAGGTGTCTGTCATTTACAATGACGTCGAGATAAAAAAAAGACACAGAGTATACCCTTGGGATCTGTAGCAGTAAACAGTCAGTAGCGCACGTTTGGTAAAGTTGGTAATTGGTAATAAAATGTTACAGTATGCCAAGGTCAGTCAGGTATTATTTTGCCTTTCCAATTATTCCTCAGAGTATCTCCAGGCCAATGGTCATGACTCCCTCAGAGTCCTGGCACTACATGAAATGGGAAACCTACAGTTCTACAATGGAAACACACGGTAATAATCGAAGTGTCAAGCCTTTAGCTATTAATATCCTTCTCTAGCTTGTAGAACAGATGTCATTGAGTGAGCCTTTACATGACTTTTCTTCCTCTTTGTAATAATTTGATTATGTTTTGTGTTTCTTCAGAGCAGCATACTCATTTTGGAGTAAAGCTGTAGACTGTGCCTTACAGAACTTGGACACTGTAGAGAAATGGGATGGTGTATCCTTTGGTGCTGACTCCCTGCAGCAAACCCTGAAACAGGCTGGCGTTTGGGCATGTCTTCAGGCTGCTGTTCTTGTTGCAAAGATTGCACAGTAGGTTTTAGTGATAATAGTGATTGATTTAAGGTACATTTTAGTGTGTTAATAATTTAGGATTTTTTTTTGTCTACAGGTATATCTTGACTTCTGATATCAGTCAGCGGACCAAATGCTGTCTTCTGTCTGTCCATCTCTTTAAGGTAGCACAAAGGGAGTTTTATGTTCTCTGCTCACACAGGCTGGATTGGTACTGAATGCTCAATTAAGTAAATGATGACAGGAATCATGTCTAACTAGTGACAGTGTTAGTATGTTAGTGTTCACTTATTTTAGCATTTTTTTTGTTTGTGTTCATGTACTTCCCTAGTGTGTGCTACTTTGTTCCCTGGCCCAACCTCAGGCCGACCTCCAGTACGCCAATCACGATATCGGAGATGAACTGCTTCCTGGAGTCGACCTTTTCTCAGAGCTCCATAGGCTTCACCTCGGCACCACCGTAGCAAGCCTAAACTTTGTTTGCTTTTGGCTTTTCACCACAGGCTACAACATCATGGTACACTCATGAACTTTGAACTTGTTCTTAATTTTTTTCAAGATAGATTAACAACTTTGTATTTGTTTTTCCAGCTACTTCCAATGCTAGCTCTTTACCAACATTTTGTGGGGACAGTGTGCAGAGATGTCCAGCGCACAGTTGAGGCAAAAATATTAAAGGTCAGCATTTATATTTCTTAAACATACAGGTTTTTTTTATTTTCATGGTCCTAGTTGAGTTTTTGTCTGGGTTGTTTGTGCCTTTCAGATACATGCCCTTACAGAACTTTGCCTGTTCACTGAGGCTGTGAAGGAATCAGTTCAACTTACTCAAGGGATAGGAATCCTCCTGCCGCATGGACACTACATTGCCAAAGACAATCTCCAAGTATGAACACACATATATGGTATACACACACCCATTAACAGTATGTTCCCTTTTGACATGTATAAAGTGGTGATCTTACAGTTTTTCCTTTGTGCTTGGTAGACTGGAGTCTGCCATGGAATATTACAACACATGGTTTGTTAAGCTCTCAGAGCTCTTATGTGTGGATCATTACCCTTAACACAGTTTAAACTAAAGTGAGATAAAGACTCTATTTTAGTTGTTGAAGACCACCTGATCTTTTTGATGCCACTGCTAAGAATCTAAAACAGTTTAATTTTGTACGTGCAAAGATTTGAACTGGAGTAATACTTTGTTTTTTCAGCCCATAAAGAGGTTCTACAGCAACAAGTCTCTGTTGGACAATGCTGAGGTACAATTTCATATGACTCCTTTAGTTTTTCTCTGTGAGCATTCAGTGGTGTCATTTTATCATGTTTACTAATGTATCAAGGTATGCATTTTTTCTTTTTTTGAAGACAGAATTGTAAAAATTCTTACTTTATATAAACAGTACCAGTCAGAAATTTGGGCACACCTCATTATTCAAAGGTTTTTCTCTATTTTTATTATTTCTGCATTGTAGATTAATATGAAATACATCAAAACTATGAAAGAATACATATGGAATTATGTAGTAAACAAAAAGTGTTCAACAAACTAGAATTTTTTTTATATTTATGATTCTTCAAACTAGCCTCCTGTTGCTCTGATGACAGTTTGGCACACTTCTGCCATTCTCTCAGTCAGACTCATGGGGTCACCTTGAATGATTTTCACTTTACAGGTATGCCTTGCCAAGAGTTTATTTGTTGAATTTCTTACTTTCTTTATGTGTTTGAGACCCTCAGTTGTGTTGTGCAGGGGTAGGGTTGGTACACCGTTCCATACAGTGAATAGCCCTCTTTGACTACTGTTCTAATCCATATTATGCATAGAACCACTCAACTAAGCAAAGAGAAATGACAGTCCATCATTATTCAAGAAATTTAAATGCATCCTAAAGTGCAGTTTGCAAAAACCATCAAATGCTATGATGAAACTGGCTCTCATCAGGACAGACCCAGGAAAAGAAGACCAAGAGTTGAGCAGGTAATGAGTTCCTCAGAGTTACCAGCCTCAAAGACAGTAAATCTACAACCTCTCAGATTAGCCCACATAAATGCTTCACAGTATACAAGTAGCAGACTCATCACAGCATCTCCTGTTCAGAGGAGACTGCGTGAATCAGGCTTTCATGGTCGGAGTGCTGCAAAGAAGCCACTACTGAGGAAGAACAACAAGAAGAGAATTGCTTGGGCCAACAAAAAACAAGGAATGGACATTAAACCAGTGGAAATATGTACTTTGGTCTGATGAGTCCAAATTTGTGATTTTTTTTGTGCCACCTGCCATGTCTTTGAGAGATGCAGAAAGGTGAACAGATGGTTTCTACATGTGTTGACCCCACCATGAAGCATGGAGGAGCTGTGATGGTGTGGGGTTGCCTGACTGGTGACACTGTTAGTGATTTATTCAAAATTTAAGGCACACTTAACCAGCATGGCTACCACAGCATTCTGCAAGAACATACCATCCCATCTGATTTCCGCTTAGTGGGACCATCATTTGTTTTTGTAACAGGATGTGCTGCATCCCAGATGAATTGGCCTCTGCAAACACCAGACCTAAACCCAACTGAAATGGTTTGGGATCAGTTGGACTGCAAAGGGGAGGCAGAGCAGCCAACAAGTGCTCAGCATTCTTGGGAACTCCTTCAAGACTGTTGGAAAATCCTTCCTGGTGACTACCTCACGAGTCTGGTTGAGAGAATGGCAGAAGTGTGCCAAGCTGTCATCAGAGCAACTGGTGGCTAGTTTGAAGAATCTTAAATATAAATCATATTCTGGTTTAACACTTTCTGTTTACTACATAATCCATATGTGTTCTTTCATAGTTTTTATGTATTTGATACTAATCTTAAATGTAGAAAATAATGAAAATAGAGAAAAACCTTTGAATAACAAGATGTGCCCAAACTTTTGACTGGTACTGTATATATATAACAGGGTAAGCTTAAAGGGACCAAAACTGAGTAAAAAATGTGGTTATAGTGCAGTAAAATAATATATAAATATATCAATAAAAGTATGAACAGGTATATGAAATAGACTGGAAAAATTGTGTATTAGTACAAACAAGGACAAAGTTACAGCAGAGACTGCTGAGTGGTCATCAGAGTAAATCTGTGACTACTGAGTAGTAATCAGAGTAACTCTGTGACTGTTGAGTGGTCATATGAGTAACTCTGTGACTGCTGAGTGTTCACCAGAGGATCTCTGTGATTGTTGAATGGTCATCAGAGCAACTCAGTGACTTTTCAGTTTTCATCAGAGTAACTCCGTGACTGTTGAATGTCCATCAGAGGAACTCTGTGACTGTTGAATGTTCATCACAGTAACTCTGTGACTGTTGAGTAGTTATCAGAGCAACTCTGTGAATGTTGAGTGTTCATCAGAGTAATTCTGTGACTGCTGAGTGGTCCGTCCGGGATTGCCTAGTATGAGGACTCTAAGGAGCATTTGAAAAGAAGTTTGTACATGATGCATCAACAAAGCTAGTTGTATGCATACCACCACATTAAGGATAATGCAATATAGCTGTGTTTTGTTTCCTTCTACTACTGCTTAAACCCCATAAAGATAAATACAAATATCTTTTTTCTTAATAGGCTTACATTTAACTTGGATACTAGAGTGGATTCTTGTCAGTACATTGTTTCTGTATGTTTTACTTGTATTTAGGCTTTGGAAGAACTACTTAACTCTGAGTTAGCTCCAGAGGTCTGCAAAGAGTATGGATCCACACTGTGCCTTCGTTCTAACTTGGCTCGTGTTGAACTTATCCTGGCCCTTAGTAATACTGCACATGACCCTCCTGTAACAGGTCTGTACTCCTGTTTTTTTCTGTGATTTGTTGTTTGGTTTGTTGTTTGTATCTTTTTTCTGTATTTGAATAAATTAGTTCAGTCTACTTAAGTGGGTTTTTCTTTTATATTTTACATTTCTTTAAATATCCAACCCCCAAAATGTCTGTGCTTTGTATGAGAAATACTACCAGTTTATCTTAAAGATAGGTTATTCAGTGGGGCAAATGAGAGACCTAGTATTTTCCAAGCTGGTCTGATGTGGCTTTTTAAGTTTTGTAGCTTCATCCCAAATATGCATCCACTTATGCAGAAGCCACATGAGCATGAGAATAACCTTATTTTATGGTATTTAACATTTCTGTACTGTGTTTTTGAACAAAAAATCTCAGATTTTATTTCTATGGAACATTTTATCATTTCAAGAGTGACTGTGGATCAAAAAAATTATATACACAATATGGGAATGTCTTTCAGAGTCTATCAAAGGAAAAGCATGTGAAAACTCGAGTTCAGAAAAACCAAAGCATCCTGAAGAGGTCAAACACGACGACGATGGCTCTTTTTTACAGACAAAAGAGGACAGACAAAGGATGAAGGTTAGACTGTTTCAACATTTATCAAATAAATCTTTACTAAGGGGAATTGCCACAAACTGTAATTCAGCTGCATAGCTTTTGGCATGTTCTCTCCACTGTCTCTATCTTGATATGTCCAAATCTGTCTATTTCTCACAGTTCATCTTGCTAGAGGGAGCACTGTCCATGTTACACACTGTTGAGCAGCAGCTGCCATCCCAGTGCTGTAGTAAGACAGAGAAATTGGAACTGGAAATAGAGATCAATTTTCTAAAGGCAAATCTTTACCTGCAGCAAGGAAATGCTGCACTGAGGTACAGATGTTGCGTACATGCGTTTACAAGCTTATCGTTATGTTTTCCAGATTATTCCTTGTGTTTTACTTTCCCCAGTAGCACTGAGATGAGTGTTTCTTCCTTGATGCTGCTGCAGACATCCCCTGTAATCACAAGTAAATCTAAACCTGGCTGTCAATTAACAAGCTCTGAGCACCAAAGTTCCAAGACTGGAAGTAAACAGGTAATCACAGGATCATGAAATTCTTATCAAGACTTTATATTGCATAGCAAATTTACAACCCAAAATAATCACAATTGAACTGCAGGCAGCAAACCAGAAAGTGGCCTCCTTCTGTGTCTTGCACTGCAATTGTGACAGTGGTACCATATTTAACTAGCATTTGCAATAAACAGCATACCGTTCTCCAAATTGAATTTACTTTCTCAGACTCTATAAATTTCACTTTATTAGCTTGTAGCTCAGTGCTAATTAAAATCCACCAATGGACAAAAATTGGACAAAATCATGTTTTTGTAGTCTGCCACAGGTTCTTATCAACTTCACACATTTTATTGTTGTTAACATTTTTAGATATTCATGCAAGCTTTTCCTGTCTTTAAGTAATCAGAATTTCCAAAAATCGAACATTAAATTTTAAAAATAAGGACACCTCAATGTTTTGACAACAGTTATATCTATTCACTTCAATGAGAAACCCTTAAAAAGTCGAGGAATAGAAAGTATGATGGAAAAAAATGTGTCATCCACTCTTTTGTCAGGATGTGTGATCTCACTTCAGTCATTTAAATACAAAAATAGTTGACTGTGCCTCACCTTTATTTTTTCCATCATCATGCACTAGTCTTTCATGAGGATAATCCAAAAATGAAATTAAATAGGCAACCCTTTTCTTCCAAATTTCACTTTGTGCAATTTTATTCCTGTTACCTTCAGCCATGGATCTAGAGAACTTTTACAAAACTAAGTTTTTTTTTAATTGTAGGATGTGGGCACTGAGACATTTTGTATCAAAGCAAAGTGGTTTAGGTTTTAATGAATTATTTGCTTCAAAAACATGTGCTTGGTATAAAAAAAATCAATGTAAATTGTGCACTTAACCATAACAGCCCGTAGGACAGTCAATGGTTCAAATAGTGTTTGTAAATGCTTGTGTCTCTGTGTGATATCCTGTTTCTTAAGGGTAACCAAGATTGTGGAGAGTCAGTCTCCCTGGATTCAGATTGCCCAAGAGCTGTTGAAGCCAGTGAAAGAATTGGTGTTCCACTCTGGCTGCGCTGCCGCCTGGCTCTGATTTGCAGTCTGACAGCACACAACCATGATACAAGGTCTCTTTTCCCAGGTACATTCTGTATTATGCTGCTCATTTTTTCGTCTTTGTATTTTTTAGGCTAAAACAGGTGAAATACAAAATCATAAGGACTGCAAATATTGGAAAAAATTAACAGTTTTTCCTCCTATACAAACTTGTATTTGGAGTATACTTCAAAACGAGAAGGTTCTTAAACTCTTTCCTGGATAAATGGTATTATTCTCAGAATTAGCTGCATATTTGTGTGTGATAGAATTGTGGTTCCTCTGTATTAAATAGTGTTGTCTTTGTGTGTATGTTTGAGTATAATGTATGTGTATTTTTGGGATGGAATTTTCTAGATAAGAACCTTAATGAGGAGATAGCTCAGATGTTACTGGAGGGTCTTGATGAATGTGCACGATGGGGAGACCTTGATACCCAAGCACTCTTTATGGTAAAGGGTGCTGAATTGGAGGCACAGAGGGGCAAAACTGATGAAAGCATGGAATTGCTGCAGGTAAATACATACGTGCAGATTAATTTCTGTTACTTTAATACTTTCTCTCTCTTTCTTTTGATAAAACACAGCACTGTCTATACTGTTGTTTGTCTTCAGAGCCAATGTGCTATGAAAATTATAAGAAAGAAGGTTAAAAAAACTCTTTATAACACAGTTTCTTCTGTCATGTACTAATGATCAAGTTAAAGTTCAAGGTATGCAAACTTTAATACTGTTTTAAATTCTTACAGATTGATTTTATTGTTTCCCGTTGTGAACAAAGTACATGACTTAATGTATTTGAAAATGGTTTTTATTTGTGTGTCTCTTGATTGATATTAGGTTATTCTTAACTTAAGTCAGACATATGGAAATGTATAGTACCTTCCTAAAGCCTTGCTTTCATTTAATATGTGGGACCTAAATATAGAGTAGTTGAAAAGGAAAAATTGTCCTTTGTTGGTGATTTGATGGAAACTATAACAAAGATACAAGATCACACTCTTACCGTGACGTGCATTCCAGAAAGGATTGTTTTGTCAAAACAACAGGCACAAACCAACAGCAATGCCAACATCTGGTCTGATGAACAGTGTTCTGTGGATTGCTGCTCTGATTCATCATCAATTCACCCCAGGTACTGGAGCACATAGGGTTGACATTTTGTAGCTGAAAGAAATAGTAGCCAGAAAGAATAACATGAAAGAAGTTGAGCTCTCTGAGGGCAAGCTGAACTGTCAGAGTGATGCATACTAATGCAATAGGCTGGTACTGTGACAGGCAGGGTTGAAAGGGCCGGTGGAGCCACTGGAGCGACTGGGCCAGTAGGAAAACAGGGCTGACAAATTGGAGAATTGGCTTGAGCTGCTTTTAGACCCTCGTGAACCAAGGAGAGCCGGTGTGGCCAAGAGCATTCTTTAAAAAGTTCAGCTTGCCACACTTGCCACACTTGCCACACTTGCCACACTTGCCACACTTGCCACACTTGCCACACTTGCCACACTTGCCACACTTGCCACACTTGCCGTGACCCGGATTCGAACCGGGGTTGCTGCGGCCACAACGCAGAGTACTAACCACTATACGATCACGGCCGCTTGCTTCCCTGAGAAACCATCTTCTGGTCATTGAACAGTTTTCAGCACTAAATCCCAAGGTTTAGCCTTTGGTGTCTGAAAGGGTTTTTTGCTCCATGCTGAGGGACAAAATGCAGTCAAGCTCCACACATGGTTTAATCCAGGAACGTTGTGTTTGTGCTTGCAGGACAAGTTGTGTTTCGACAGAGTGAGGAGCAGCAGTTGGAGGTTTGTTCATGGCTGTGTGGGAGTGACAGCCTAGGGTTCATTGGCCTTTCAGCTGGCTCCTTTCAGTGTCAGATGAGAACAAGCAGGCACAAGTGATTTGCAAGCTAAAATCTGCAACGAGCTAGCCAGGAGTCCAACCTAGAATCTTCTGATCCGTAGTCAGACGTGTTATCCATTGCGCCACTAGCCCCAACCTCTTGGGAAAGCTCAACTGTCAGAGTGATGCATACTAATGCAATGGGCTGGTACTGTGAAAGGTAGAGTTGAAAGAGCCGGTGGAGCTACTGGGCCAGTAGGAAAACAGGGCTGACAAATTGGAGAATTGGCTTGAGCTGTCTGCTTTTAGACCCTCATGAACCAAGGAGAGCCGGTGTGGCCAAGAGCATTCTTTAAAAAGTTCAGCTTGCCACACTTGCCGTGACCCGGATTCGAACTGGGGTTGCTGCGGCCACAACGCAGAGTACTAACCACTATATGATCAAGGCCGCTTGCTTCCCTGAGAAACCATCTTCTGGTCATTGAACAGTTTTCAGCACTAAATCCCAAGGTTTAGCCTTTGGTGTCTGAAAGGGTTTTTTGCTCCATGCTGAGGGACAAAATGCAGTCAAGCTCCACACATGGTTGAATCCAGGAACGTTGTGTTTGTGCTTGCAGGACAAGTTGTGTTTCGACAGAGTGAGGAGCAGCAGTTGGAGGTTTGTTCATGGCTGTGTGGGAGTGACAGCCTAGGCTTCATTGGCCTTTCAGCTGGCTCCTTTCAGTGTCAGATGAGAACAAGCAGGCACAAGTGATTTGCAAGCTAAAATCTGCAACGAGCTGGCCAGGAGTCCAACCTAGAATCTTCTGATCCGTAGTCAGATGTGTTATCAATTGCGCCACTAGCCCCACCCTCTTGGGAAAGCTCAACTGTCAGAGCGATGCATACTAATGCAATGGGCTGGTACTGTGAAAGGTAGAGTTGAAAGAGCCGGTGGAGCTACTGGGCCAGTAGGAAAACAGGGCTGACAAATTGGAGAATTGGCTTGCCACTATCAGATCACGCGCGACCTCATGAACCAAGGAGAGCGGTGTGGCCAAGAGCATTCTTTAAAAGTTCAGCTTGCCACACTTGCCGTGACGGACGAACTGGGGTTGCTGCGGCCACAACGCAGAGTACTAACCACTATACGATCACGGCCGCTTGCTTCCCTGAGAAACCATCTTCTGGTCATTGAACAGTTTTCAGCACTAAATCCCAAGGTTTAGCCTTTGGTGTCTGAAAGGGTTTTTTGCTCCATGCTGAGGGACAAAATGCAGTCAAGCTCCACACATGGTTGAATCCAGGAACGTTGTGTTTGTGCTTGCAGGACAAGTTGTGTTTCGACAGAGTGAGGAGCAGCAGTTGGAGGTTTGTTCATGGCTGTGTGGGAGAGACTGCCTAGGCTTCAGCTGGCTCCTTTCAGTGTCAGATGAGAACAAGCAGGCACAAATGATTTGCAAGCTAAAATCTGCAACGAGCTAGTCAGGAGTCCAACCTAGAATCTTCTGATCCGTAGTCAGACGCGTTATCCATTGCGCCACTAGCCCCACCCTCTTGGGAAAGCTCAACTGTCAGAGTGATGCATACTAATGCAATGGGCTGGTACTGTGAAAGGTAGAGTTAAAAGAGCCGGTGGAGGCACTGGGCCAGTAGGAAAACAGGGCTGACAAATTGGAGAATTGGCTTGAGCTGTCTGCTTTTAGACCCTCATGAACCAAGGAGAGCCGGTGTGGCCAAGAGCATTCTTTAAAAAGTTCAGCTTGCCACACTTGCCGTGACCCGGATTCGAACCGGGGTTGCTGCGGCCACAACGCAGAGTACTAACCACTATACGATCACGGCCGCTTGCTTCCCTGAGAAACCATCTTCTGGTCATTGAACAGTTTTCAGCACTAAATCCCAAGGTTTAGCCTTTGGTGTCTGAAAGGGTTTTTTGCTCCATGCTGAGGGACAAAATGCAGTCAAGCTCCACACATGGTTGAATCCAGGAACGTTGTGTTTGTGCTTGCAGGACAAGTTGTGTTTCGACAGAGTGAGGAGCAGCAGTTGGAGGTTTGTTCATGGCTGTGTGGGAGTGACAGCCTAGGCTTCATTGGCCTTTCAGCTGGCTCCTTTCAGTGTCAGATGAGAACAAGCAGGCACAAGTGATTTGCAAGCTAAAATCTGCAACGAGCTAGCCAGGAGTCCAACCTAGAATCTTCTGATCCGTAGTCAGACGGGTTATCCATTGCGCCACTAGCCCCACCCTCTTGGGAAAGCTCAACTGTCAGAGCGATGCATACTAATGCAATGGGCTGGTACTGTGAAAGGTAGAGTTGAAAGAGCCGGTGGAGCTACTGGGCCAGTAGGAAAACAGGGCTGACAAATTGGAGAATTGGCTTGAGCTGTCTGCTTTTAGACCCTCATGAACCAAGGAGAGCCGGTGTGGCCAAGAGCATTCTTTAAAAAGTTCAGCTTGCCACACTTGCCGTGACCCGGATTCGAACCGGGGTTGCTGCGGCCACAACGCAGAGTACTAACCACTATACGATCACGGCCGCTTGCTTCCCTGAGAAACCATCTTCTGGTCATTGAACAGTTTTCAGCACTAAATCCCAAGGTTTAGCCTTTGGTGTCTGAAAGGGTTTTTTGCTCCATGCTGAGGGACAAAATGCAGTCAAGCTCCACACATGGTTTAATCCAGGAATGTTGTGTTTGTGCTTGCAGGACAAGTTGTGTTTCGACAGAGTGAGGAGCAGCAGTTGGAGGTTTGTTCATGGCTGTGTGGGAGTGACAGCCTAGGCTTCCAGCTGGCTCCTTTCAGTGTCAGATGAGAACAAGCAGGCACAAGTGATTTGCAAGCTAAAATCTGCAACGAGCTAGCCAGGAGTCGAACCTAGAATCTTCTGATCCGTAGTCAGACGCGTTATCCATTGCGCCACTAGCCCCACCCTCTTGGGAAAGCTCAACTGTCAGAGTGATGCATACTAATGCAATGGGCTGGTACTGTGAAAGGTAGAGTTGAAAGAGCCGGTGGAGCTACTGGGCCAGTAGGAAAACAGGGCTGACAAATTGGAGAATTGGCTTGAGCTGTCTGCTTTTAGACCCTCATGAACCAAGGAGAGCCGGTGTGGCCAAGAGCATTCTTTAAAAAGTTCAGCTTGCCACACTTGCCGTGACCCGGATTCGAACCGGGGTTGCTGCGGCCACAACGCAGAGTACTAACCACTATACGATCACGGCCGCTTGCTTCCCTGAGAAACCATCTTCTGGTCATTGAACAGTTTTCAGCACTAAATCCCAAGGTTTGGCCTTTGGTGTCTGAAAGGGTTTTTTGCTCCATGCTGAGGGACAAAATGCAGTCAAGCTCCACACATGGTTTAATCCAGGAACGTTGTGTTTGTGCTTGCAGGACAAGTTGTGTTTCGACAGAGTGAGGAGCAGCAGTTGGAGGTTTGTTCATGGCTGTGTGGGAGTGACAGCCTAGGGTTCATTGGCCTTTCAGCTGGCTCCTTTCAGTGTCAGATGAGAACAAGCAGGCACAAGTGATTTGCAAGCTAAAATCTGCAACGAGCTAGCCAGGAGTCCAACCTAGAATCTTCTGATCCGTAGTCAGACGGGTTATCCATTGCGCCACTAGCCCCACCCTCTTGGGAAAGCTCAACTGTCAGAGTGATGCATACTAATGCAATGGGCTGGTACTGTGAAAGGTAGAGTTGAAAGAGCCGGTGGAGCTACTGGGCCAGTAGGAAAACAGGGCTGACAAATTGGAGAATTGGCTTGAGCTGTCTGCTTTTAGACCCTCATGAACCAAGGAGAGCCGGTGTGGCCAAGAGCATTCTTTAAAAAGTTCAGCTTGCCACACTTGCCGTGACCCGGATTCGAACCGGGGTTGCTGCGGCCACAACGCAGAGTACTAACCACTATATGATCACGGCCGCTTGCTTCCCTGAGAAATCATCTTCTGGTCATTGAACAGTTTTCAGCACTAAATCCCAAGGTTTAGCCTTTGGTGTCTGAAAGGGTTTTTTGCTCCATGCTGAGGGACAAAATGCAGTCAAGCTCCACACATGGTTGAATCCAGGAACGTTGTGTTTGTGCTTGCAGGACAAGTTGTGTTTCGACAGAGTGAGGAGCAGCAGTTGGAGGTTTGTTCATGGCTGTGTGGGAGTGACAGCCTAGGCTTCATTGGCCTTTCAGCGTCAGATGAGAACAAGCAGGCACAAGTGATTTGCAAGCTAAAATCTGCAACGAGCTAGCCAGGAGTCGAACCTAGAATCTTCTGATCCGTAGTCAGACGCGTTATCCATTGCGCCACTAGCCCCACCCTCTTGGGAAAGCTCAACTGTCAGAGCGATGCATACTAATGCAATGGGCTGGTACTGTGAAAGGTAGAGTTGAAAGAGCCGGTGGAGCTACTGGGCCAGTAGGAAAACAGGGCTGACAAATTGGAGAATTGGCTTGAGCTGTCTGCTTTTAGACCCTCATGAACCAAGGAGAGCCGGTGTGGCCAAGAGCATTCTTTAAAAAGTTCAGCTTGCCACACTTGCCGTGACCAGTTCAACCAGGGGTTGCTGCGCCACAACGCAGAGTACTAACCACTATACGATCACGGCCGCTTGCTTCCCTGAGAAACCATCTTCTGGTCATTGAACAGTTTTCAGCACTAAATCCCAAGGTTTGGCCTTTGGTGTCTGAAAGGGTTTTTTGCTCCATGCTGAGGGACAAAATGCAGTCAAGCTCCACACATGGTTGAATCCAGGAACGTTGTGTTTGTGCTTGCAGGACAAGTTGTGTTTCGACAGAGTGAGGAGCAGCAGTTGGAGGTTTGTTCATGGCTGTGTGGGAGTGACAGCCTAGGCTTCATTGGCCTTTCAGCTGGCTCCTTTCAGTGTCAGATGAGAACAAGCAGGCACAAGTGATTTGCAAGCTAAAATCTGCAACGAGCTAGCCAGGAGTCCAACCTAGAATCTTCTGATCCGTAGTCAGACGCGTTATCCATTGCGCCACTAGCCCCACCCTCTTGGGAAAGCTCAACTGTCAGAGCGATGCATACTAATGCAATGGGCTGGTACTGTGAAAGGTAGAGTTGAAAGAGCCGGTGGAGCTACTGGGCCAGTAGGAAAACAGGGCTGACAAATTGGAGAATTGGCTTGAGCTGTCTGCTTTTAGACCCTCATGAACCAAGGAGAGCCGGTGTGGCCAAGAGCATTCTTTAAAAAGTTCAGCTTGCCACACTTGCCGTGACCCGGATTCGAACCAGGGTTGCTGCGGCCACAACGCAGAGTACTAACCACTATACGATCACGGCCGCTTCCCTGAGAAACCATCTTCTGGTCATTGAACAGTTTTCAGCACTAAATCCCAAGGTTTAGCCTTTGGTGTCTGAAAGGGTTTTTTGCTCCATGCTGAGGGACAAAATGCAGTCAAGCTCCACACATGGTTGAATCCAGGAACGTTGTGTTTGTGCTTGCAGGACAAGTTGTGTTTCGACAGAGTGAGGAGCAGCAGTTGGAGGTTTGTTCATGGCTGTGTGGGAGTGACAGCCTAGGCTTCATTGGCCTTTCAGCGTCAGATGAGAACAAGCAGGCACAAGTGATTTGCAAGCTAAAATCTGCAACGAGCTAGCCAGGAGTCGAACCTAGAATCTTCTGATCCGTAGTCAGACGCATTATCCATTGCGCCACTAGCCCCACCCTCTTGGGAAAGCTCAACTGTCAGAGCGATGCATACTAATGCAATGGGCTGGTACTGTGAAAGGTAGAGTTGAAAGAGCCGGTGGAGCTACTGGGCCAGTAGGAAAACAGGGCTGACAAATTGGAGAATTGGCTTGAGCTGTCTGCTTTTAGACCCTCATGAACCAAGGAGAGCCGGTGTGGCCAAGAGCATTCTTTAAAAAGTTCAGCTTGCCACACTTGCCGTGACCCGGATTCGAACCGGGGTTGCTGCGGCCACAACGCAGAGTACTAACCACTATACGATCACGGCCGCTTGACCCTCATGAACCAAGGAGAGCCGGTGTGGCCAAGAGCATTCTTTAAAAAGTTAGGCTTGCCACACTTGCCGTGACCCGGATTCGAACCGGGGTTGCTGCGGCCACAACGCAGAGTACTAACCACTATACGATCACGGCCGCTTGCTTCCCTGAGAAACCATCTTCTGGTCATTGAACAGTTTTCAGCACTAAATCCCAAGGTTTGGCCTTTGGTGTCTGAAAGGGTTTTTTGCTCCATGCTGAGGGACAAAATGCAGTCAAGCTCCACACATGGTTGAATCCAGGAACGTTGTGTTTGTGCTTGCAGGACAAGTTGTGTTTTCGACAGAGTGAGAAGCAGCAGTTGGAGGTTTGTTCATGGCTGTGTGGGAGTGACAGCCTAGGGTTCATTGGCCTTTCAGCTGGCTCCTTTCAGTGTCAGATGAGAACAAGCAGGCACAAGTGATTTTGCAGCTAAAATCTGCAAGGCTAGCCAGGAGTCCAACCTAGAATCTTCTGATCCGTAGTCAGATGTGTTATCAATTGCGCCACTAGCCCCACCCTCTTGGGAAAGCTCAACTGTCAGAGCGATGCATACTAATGCAATGGGCTGGTACTGTGAAAGGTAGAGTTGAAAGAGCCGGTGGAGCTACTGGGCCAGTAGGAAAACAGGGCTGACAAATTGGAGAATTGGCTTGAGCTGTCTGCTTTTAGACCCTCATGAACCAAGGAGAGCCGGTGTGGCCAAGAGCATTCTTTAAAAAGTTCAGCTTGCCACACTTGCCGTGACCCGGATTCGAACTGGGGTTGCTGCGGCCACAACGCAGAGTACTAACCACTATACGATCACGGCCGCTCGCTTCCCTGAGAAACCATCTTCTGGTCATTGAACAGTTTTCAGCACTAAATCCCAAGGTTTAGCCTTTGGTGTCTGAAAGGGTTTTTTGCTCCATGCTGAGGGACAAAATGCAGTCAAGCTCCACACATGGTTGAATCCAGGAACGTTGTGTTTGTGCTTGCAGGACAAGTTGTGTTTCGACAGAGTGAGGAGCAGCAGTTGGAGGTTTGTTCATGGCTGTGTGGGAGTGACAGCCTAGGCTTCATTGGCCTTTCAGCGTCAGATGAGAACAAGCAGGCACAAGTGATTTGCAAGCTAAAATCTGCAACGAGCTAGCCAGGAGTCGAACCTAGAATCTTCTGATCCGTAGTCAGACGCGTTATCCATTGCGCCACTAGCCCCACCCTCTTGGGAAAGCTCAACTGTCAGAGTGATGCATACTAATGCAATGGGCTGGTACTGTGAAAGGTAGAGTTGAAAGAGCCGGTGGAGCTACTGGGCCAGTAGGAAAACAGGGCTGACAAATTGGAGAATTGGCTTGAGCTGTCTGCTTTTAGACCCTCATGAACCAAGGAGAGCCGGTGTGGCCAAGAGCATTCTTTAAAAAGTTCAGCTTGCCACACTTGCCGTGACCCGGATTCGAACCGGGGTTGCTGCGGCCACAACGCAGAGTACTAACCACTATACGATCACGGCCGCTTGACCCTCATGAACCAAGGAGAGCCGGTGTGGCCAAGAGCATTCTTTAAAAAGTTCAGCTTGCCACACTTGCCGTGACCCGGATTCGAACCGGGGTTGCTGCGGCCACAACGCAGAGTACTAACCACTATACGATCACGGCCGCTTGCTTCCCTGAGAAACCATCTTCTGGTCATTGAACAGTTTTCAGCACTAAATCCCAAGGTTTGGCCTTTGGTGTCTGAAAGGGTTTTTTGCTCCATGCTGAGGGACAAAATGCAGTCAAGCTCCACACATGGTTTAATCCAGGAACGTTGTGTTTGTGCTTGCAGGACAAGTTGTGTTTCGACAGAGTGAGGAGCAGCAGTTGGAGGTTTGTTCATGGCTGTGTGGGAGTGACAGCCTAGGGTTCATTGGCCTTTCAGCTGGCTCCTTTCAGTGTCAGATGAGAACAAGCAGGCACAAGTGATTTGCAAGCTAAAATCTGCAACGAGCTAGCCAGGAGTCCAACCTAGAATCTTCTGATCCGTAGTCAGACGGGTTATCCATTGCGCCACTAGCCCCACCCTCTTGGGAAAGCTCAACTGTCAGAGCGATGCATACTAATGCAATGGGCTGGTACTGTGAAAGGTAGAGTTGAAAGAGCCGGTGGAGCTACTGGGCCAGTAGGAAAACAGGGCTGACAAATTGGAGAATTGGCTTGAGCTGTCTGCTTTTAGACCCTCATGAACCAAGGAGAGCCGGTGTGGCCAAGAGCATTCTTTAAAAAGTTCAGCTTGCCACACTTGCCGTGACCCGGATTCGAACCGGGGTTGCTGCGGCCACAACGCAGAGTACTAACCACTATACGATCACGGCCGCTCGCTTCCCTGAGAAACCATCTTCTGGTCATTGAACAGTTTTCAGCACTAAATCCCAAGGTTTAGCCTTTGGTGTCTGAAAGGGTTTTTTGCTCCATGCTGAGGGACAAAATGCAGTCAAGCTCCACACATGGTTGAATCCAGGAACGTTGTGTTTGTGCTTGCAGGACAAGTTGTGTTTCGACAGAGTGAGGAGCAGCAGTTGGAGGTTTGTTCATGGCTGTGTGGGAGTGACAGCCTAGGGTTCATTGGCCTTTCAGCGTCAGATGAGAACAAGCAGGCACAAGTGATTTGCAAGCTAAAATCTGCAACGAGCTAGCCAGGAGTCGAACCTAGAATCTTCTGATCCGTAGTCAGACGCGTTATCCATTGCGCCACTAGCCCCACCCTCTTGGGAAAGCTCAACTGTCAGAGTGATGCATACTAATGCAATGGGCTGGTACTGTGAAAGGTAGAGTTGAAAGAGCCGGTGGAGCTACTGGGCCAGTAGGAAAACAGGGCTGACAAATTGGAGAATTGGCTTGAGCTGTCTGCTTTTAGACCCTCATGAACCAAGGAGAGCCGGTGTGGCCAAGAGCATTCTTTAAAAGTTCAGCTTGCCACACTTGCCGTGACCGGATTCGAACCGGGGTTGCTGCGCCACAACGCAGAGTACTAACCACTATACGATCACGGCGCTTGCTTCCCTGAGAAACCATCTTCTGGTCATTGAACAGTTTTCAGCACTAAATCCCAAGGTTTAGCCTTTGGTGTCTGAAAGGGTTTTTGCTCCATGCTGAGGACAAAATGCAGTCAAGCTCCACACATGGTTGAATCCAGGAACGTTGTGTTTGTGCTTGCAGGACAAGTTGTGTTTCGACAGAGTGAGGAGCAGCAGTTGGAGGTTTGTTCATGGCTGTGTGGGAGTGACAGCCTAGGGTTCATTGGCCTTTCAGCTGGCTCCTTTCAGTGTCAGATGAGAACAAGCAGGCACAAGTGATTTGCAAGCTAAAATCTGCAACGAGCTAGCCAGGAGTCGAACCTAGAATCTTCTGATCCGTAGTCAGACGCGTTATCCATTGCGCCACTAGCCCCACCCTCTTGGGAAAGCTCAACTGTCAGAGTGATGCATACTAATGCAATGGGCTGGTACTGTGAAAGGTAGAGTTGAAAGAGCCGGTGGAGCTACTGGGCCAGTAGGAAAACAGGGCTGACAAATTGGAGAATTGGCTTGAGCTGTCTGCTTTTAGACCCTCATGAACCAAGGAGAGCCGGTGTGGCCAAGAGCATTCTTTAAAAAGTTCAGCTTGCCACACTTGCCGTGACCCGGATTCGAATCGGGGTTGCTGCGGCCACAACGCAGAGTACTAACCACTATACGATCACGGCTGCTTGCTTCCCTGAGAAACCATCTTCTGGTCATTGAACAGTTTTCAGCACTAAATCCCAAGGTTTAGCCTTTGGTGTCTGAAAGGGTTTTTTGCTCCATGCTGAGGGACAAAATGCAGTCAAGCTCCACACATGGTTGAATCCAGGAACGTTGTGTTTGTGCTTGCAGGACAAGTTGTGTTTCGACAGAGTGAGGAGCAGCAGTTGGAGGTTTGTTCATGGCTGTGTGGGAGTGACAGCCTAGGGTTCATTGGCCTTTCAGCTGGCTCCTTTCAGTGTCAGATGAGAACAAGCAGGCACAAGTGATTTGCAAGCTAAAATCTGCAACGAGCTAGCCAGGAGTTGAACCTAGAATCTTCTGATCCGTAGTCAGACGCGTTATCCATTGCGCCACTAGCCCCACCCTCTTGGGAAAGCTCAACTGTCAGAGCGATGCATACTAATGCAATGGGCTGGTACTGTGAAAGGTAGAGTTGAAAGAGCCGGTGGAGCTACTGGGCCAGTAGGAAAACAGGGCTGACAAATTGGAGAATTGGCTTGAGCTGTCTGCTTTTAGACCCTCATGAACCAAGGAGAGCCGGTGTGGCCAAGAGCATTCTTTAAAAAGTTCAGCTTGCCACACTTGCCGTGACCCGGATTCGAACCGGGGTTGCTGCGGCCACAACGCAGAGTACTAACCACTATACGATCACGGCCGCTTGCTTCCCTGAGAAACCATCTTCTGGTCATTGAACAGTTTTCAGCACTAAATCCCAAGGTTTAGCCTTTGGTGTCTGAAAGGGTTTTTTGCTCCATGCTGAGGGACAAAATGCAGTCAAGCTCCACACATGGTTTAATCCAGGAACGTTGTGTTTGTGCTTGCAGGACAAGTTGTGTTTCGACAGAGTGAGGAGCAGCAGTTGGAGGTTTGTTCATGGCTGTGTGGGAGTGACAGCCTAGGCTTCATTGGCCTTTCAGCGTCAGATGAGAACAAGCAGGCACAAGTGATTTGCAAGCTAAAATCTGCAACGAGCTAGCCAGGAGTCGAACCTAGAATCTTCTGATCCGTAGTCAGACGCGTTATCCATTGCGCCACTAGCCCCACCCTCTTGGGAAAGCTCAACTGTCAGAGTGATGCATACTAATGCAATGGGCTGGTACTGTGAAAGGTAGAGTTGAAAGAGCCGGTGGAGCTACTGGGCCAGTAGGAAAACAGGGCTGACAAATTGGAGAATTGGCTTGAGCTGTCTGCTTTTAGACCCTCATGAACCAAGGAGAGCCGGTGTGGCCAAGAGCATTCTTTAAAAAGTTCAGCTTGCCACACTTGCCACACTTGCCACACTTGCCACACTTGCCGTGACCCGGATTCGAATCGGGGTTGCTGCGGCCACAACGCAGAGTACTAACCACTATACGATCACGGCTGCTTGCTTCCCTGAGAAACCATCTTCTGGTCATTGAACAGTTTTCAGCACTAAATCCCAAGGTTTAGCCTTTGGTGTCTGAAAGGGTTTTTTGCTCCATGCTGAGGGACAAAATGCAGTCAAGCTCCACACATGGTTGAATCCAGGAACGTTGTGTTTGTGCTTGCAGGACAAGTTGTGTTTCGACAGAGTGAGGAGCAGCAGTTGGAGGTTTGTTCATGGCTGTGTGGGAGTGACAGCCTAGGGTTCATTGGCCTTTCAGCTGGCTCCTTTCAGTGTCAGATGAGAACAAGCAGGCACAAGTGATTTGCAAGCTAAAATCTGCAACGAGCTAGCCAGGAGTCGAACCTAGAATCTTCTGATCCGTAGTCAGACGCGTTATCCATTGCGCCACTAGCCCCACCCTCTTGGGAAAGCTCAACTGTCAGAGCGATGCATACTAATGCAATGGGCTGGTACTGTGAAAGGTAGAGTTGAAAGAGCCGGTGGAGCTACTGGGCCAGTAGGAAAACAGGGCTGACAAATTGGAGAATTGGCTTGAGCTGTCTGCTTTTAGACCCTCATGAACCAAGGAGAGCCGGTGTGGCCAAGAGCATTCTTTAAAAAGTTCAGCTTGCCACACTTGCCGTGACCCGGATTCGAATCGGGGTTGCTGCGGCCACAACGCAGAGTACTAACCACTATACGATCACGGCTGCTTGCTTCCCTGAGAAACCATCTTCTGGTCATTGAACAGTTTTCAGCACTAAATCCCAAGGTTTAGCCTTTGGTGTCTGAAAGGGTTTTTTGCTCCATGCTGAGGGACAAAATGCAGTCAAGCTCCACACATGGTTTAATCCAGGAACGTGTTTGCAGGACAAGTTGTGTTTCGACAGAGTGAGGAGCAGCAGTTGGAGGTTTGTTCATGGCTGTGTGGGAGTGACAGCCTAGGGTTCATTGGCCTTTCAGCTGGCTCCTTTCAGTGTCAGATGAGAACAAGCAGGCACAAGTGATTTGCAAGCTAAAATCTGCAACGAGCTAGCCAGGAGTCGAACCTAGAATCTTCTGATCCGTAGTCAGACGCGTTATCCATTGCGCCACTAGCCCCACCCTCTTGGGAAAGCTCAACTGTCAGAGTGATGCATACTAATGCAATGGGCTGGTACTGTGAAAGGTAGAGTTGAAAGAGCCGGTGGAGCTACTGGGCCAGTAGGAAAACAGGGCTGACAAATTGGAGAATTGGCTTGAGCTGTCTGCTTTTAGACCCTCATGAACCAAGGAGAGCCGGTGTGGCCAAGAGCATTCTTTAAAAAGTTCAGCTTGCCACACTTGCCGTGACCCGAACCGGGGTTGCTGCGGCCACAACGCAGAGTACTAACCACTATACGATCACGGCCGCTTGCTTCCCTGAGAAACCATCTTCTGGTCATTGAACAGTTTTCAGCACTAAATCCCAAGGTTTAGCCTTTGGTGTCTGAAAGGGTTTTTTGCTCCATGCTGAGGGACAAAATGCAGTCAAGCTCCACACATGGTTGAATCCAGGAACGTTGTGTTTGTGCTTGCAGGACAAGTTGTGTTTCGACAGAGTGAGGAGCAGCAGTTGGAGGTTTGTTCATGGCTGTGTGGGAGTGACAGCCTAGGGTTCATTGGCCTTTCAGCTGGCTCCTTTCAGTGTCAGATGAGAACAAGCAGGCACAAGTGATTTGCAAGCTAAAATCTGCAATGAGCTAGCCAGGAGTTGAACCTAGAACCTTCTGATCCGTAGTCAGACGCGTTATCCATTGCGCCACTAGCCCCACCCTCTTGGGAAAGCTCAACTGTCAGATGCATACTAATGCAATGGGCTGGTACTGTGAAAGGTAGAGTTGAAAGAGCCGGTGGAGCTACTGGGCCAGTAGGAAAACAGGGCTGACAAATTGGAGAATTGGCTTGAGCTGTCTGCTTTTAGACCCTCATGAACCAAGGAGAGCCGGTGTGGCCAAGAGCATTCTTTAAAACTTCAGCTTGCCACACTTGCCGTGACCCGGATTCGAACTGGGGTTGCTGCGGCCACAACGCAGAGTACTAACCACTATACGATCACGGCCGCTCGCTTCCCTGAGAAACCATCTTCTGGTCATTGAACAGTTTTCAGCACTAAATCCCAAGGTTTAGCCTTTGGTGTCTGAAAGGGTTTTTTGCTCCATGCTGAGGGACAAAATGCAGTCAAGCTCCACACATGGTTGAATCCAGGAACGTTGTGTTTGTGCTTGCAGGACAAGTTGTGTTTCGACAGAGTGAGGAGCAGCAGTTGGAGGTTTGTTCATGGCTGTGTGGGAGTGACAGCCTAGGCTTCATTGGCCTTTCAGCGTCAGATGAGAACAAGCAGGCACAAGTGATTTGCAAGCTAAAATCTGCAACGAGCTAGCCAGGAGTCGAACCTAGAATCTTCTGATCCGTAGTCAGACGCGTTATCCATTGCGCCACTAGCCCCACCCTCTTGGGAAAGCTCAACTGTCAGAGTGATGCATACTAATGCAATGGGCTGGTACTGTGAAAGGTAGAGTTGAAAGAGCCGGTGGAGCTACTGGGCCAGTAGGAAAACAGGGCTGACAAATTGGAGAATTGGCTTGAGCTGTCTGCTTTTAGACCCTCATGAACCAAGGAGAGCCGGTGTGGCCAAGAGCATTCTTTAAAAAGTTCAGCTTGCCACACTTGCCACACTTGCCACACTTGCCGTGACCCGGATTCGAACCGGGGTTGCTGCGGCCACAACGCAGAGTACTAACCACTATACGATCACGGCTGCTTGCTTCCCTGAGAAACCATCTTCTGGTCATTGAACAGTTTTCAGCACTAAATCCCAAGGTTTAGCCTTTGGTGTCTGAAAGGGTTTTTTGCTCCATGCTGAGGGACAAAATGCAGTCAAGCTCCACACATGGTTGAATCCAGGAACGTTGTGTTTGTGCTTGCAGGACAAGTTGTGTTTCGACAGAGTGAGGAGCAGCAGTTGGAGGTTTGTTCATGGCTGTGTGGGAGTGACAGCCTAGGGTTCATTGGCCTTTCAGCTGGCTCCTTTCAGTGTCAGATGAGAACAAGCAGGCACAAGTGATTTGCAAGCTAAAATCTGCAACGAGCTAGCCAGGAGTCGAACCTAGAATCTTCTGATCCGTAGTCAGACGCGTTATCCATTGCGCCACTAGCCCCACCCTCTTGGGAAAGCTCAACTGTCAGAGTGATGCATACTAATGCAATGGGCTGGTACTGTGAAAGGTAGAGTTGAAAGAGCCGGTGGAGCTACTGGGCCAGTAGGAAAACAGGGCTGACAAATTGGAGAATTGGCTTGAGCTGTCTGCTTTTAGACCCTCATGAACCAAGGAGAGCCGGTGTGGCCAAGAGCATTCTTTAAAAAGTTCAGCTTGCCACACTTGCCGTGACCCGGATTCGAACTGGGGTTGCTGCGGCCACAACGCAGAGTACTAACCACTATACGATCACGGCCGCTTGCTTCCCTGAGAAACCATCTTCTGGTCATTGAACAGTTTTCAGCACTAAATCCCAAGGTTTAGCCTTTGGTGTCTGAAAGGGTTTTTTGCTCCATGCTGAGGGACAAAATGCAGTCAAGCTCCACACATGGTTTAATCCAGGAACGTGTTTGCAGGACAAGTTGTGTTTCGACAGAGTGAGGAGCAGCAGTTGGAGGTTTGTTCATGGCTGTGTGGGAGTGACAGCCTAGGGTTCATTGGACTTTCAGCTGGCTCCTTTCAGTGTCAGATGAGAACAAGCAGGCACAAGTGATTTGCAAGCTAAAATCTGCAACGAGCTGGCCAGGAGTCCAACCTAGAATCTTCTGATCCGTAGTCAGATGTGTTATCAATTGCGCCACTAGCCCCACCCTCTTGGGAAAGCTCAACTGTCAGAGCGATGCATACTAATGCAATGGGCTGGTACTGTGAAAGGTAGAGTTAAAAGAGCCGGTGGAGGCACTGGGCCAGTAGGAAAACAGGGCTGACAAATTGGAGAATTGGCTTGAGCTGTCTGCTTTTAGACCCTCATGAACCAAGGAGAGCCGGTGTGGCCAAGAGCATTCTTTAAAAAGTTCAGCTTGCCACACTTGCCGTGACCCGGATTCGAACCGGGGTTGCTGCGGCCACAACGCAGAGTACTAACCACTATACGATCACGGCCGCTTGCTTCCCTGAGAAACCATCTTCTGGTCATTGAACAGTTTTCAGCACTAAATCCCAAGGTTTAGCCTTTGGTGTCTGAAAGGGTTTTTTGCTCCATGCTGAGGGACAAAATGCAGTCAAGCTCCACACATGGTTGAATCCAGGAACGTTGTGTTTGTGCTTGCAGGACAAGTTGTGTTTCGACAGAGTGAGGAGCAGCAGTTGGAGGTTTGTTCATGGCTGTGTGGGAGTGACAGCCTAGGGTTCATTGGCCTTTCAGCTGGCTCCTTTCAGTGTCAGATGAGAACAAGCAGGCACAAGTGATTTGCAAGCTAAAATCTGCAACGAGCTAGCCAGGAGTCGAACCTAGAATCTTCTGATCCGTAGTCAGACGCGTTATCCATTGCGCCACTAGCCCCACCCTCTTGGGAAAGCTCAACTGTCAGAGCGATGCATACTAATGCAATGGGCTGGTACTGTGAAAGGTAGAGTTGAAAGAGCCGGTGGAGCTACTGGGCCAGTAGGAAAACAGGGCTGACAAATTGGAGAATTGGCTTGAGCTGTCTGCTTTTAGACCCTCATGAACCAAGGAGAGCCGGTGTGGCCAGAGCATTCTTTAAAAGTTAGGCTTGCCACACTTGCCGTGACCCGGATTCGAACCGGGGTTGCTGCGGCCACAACGCAGAGTACTAACCACTATACGATCACGGCCGCTTGCTTCCCTGAGAAACCATCTTCTGGTCATTGAACAGTTTTCAGCACTAAATCCCAAGGTTTAGCCTTTGGTGTCTGAAAGGGTTTTTTGCTCCATGCTGAGGGACAAAATGCAGTCAAGCTCCACACATGGTTGAATCCAGGAACGTTGTGTTTGTGCTTGCAGGACAAGTTGTGTTTCGACAGAGTGAGGAGCAGCAGTTGGAGGTTTGTTCATGGCTGTGTGGGAGTGACAGCCTAGGGTTCATTGGCCTTTCAGCTGGCTCCTTTCAGTGTCAGATGAGAACAAGCAGGCACAAGTGATTTGCAAGCTAAAATCTGCAACGAGCTAGCCAGGAGTTGAACCTAGAATCTTCTGATCCGTAGTCAGACGCGTGATCCATTGCGCCACTAGCCCCACCCTCTTGGGAAAGCTCAACTGTCAGAGCGATGCATACTAATGCAATGGGCTGGTACTGTGAAAGGTAGAGTTGAAAGAGCCGGTGGAGCTACTGAGCCACTTCTTTTTCTCCTCTGTATTTTTATGACACTCTGGATCCAGTTGATTGTTTATTTTTTTTCAATTATATTTTGACACTAATTTTTATTGAGCTAATCATTACTGGAAATTTCTTTGTTCTGTTTTCATATCCATGAGTGACACACTACTATCCCCGCATTACTTCCACTGGTATAGTGGTGCGTTCTTAGACAATAGGCTGTCATTTCCAAACACTTTTTACATGACATCAGAATTTGATGACAGAAAATTACAGTTTTATGTGCTTTTTTCAATCAATCATAAGTGCTTTTTATTTTTATTGTGCTTTCTTGTGAGTAGGAAGCTGTAAGTCTGCTCTCAGGGCAGACGTGTTTACCACCCAGATCCAGTGTAACTCTTGCCCGAGCCACTTTACTTCTCAGTGACCTGAGAGGAGCACAAAGCACCACACTTGTAGAACTGACACAGAAACTACTCATAAAACAGGTACTTATCCTGTGCATTATTTGCTCTTTTCAGCATATTCAACAAGTTGGACTTGTTTTTATTTTCATTGCTCTTTATTGTTTCATTTTATCCTAGCTGTGTGTTTTTGGTGAGAATGCTGTGCTTGATCGTGGAAAAATTTGTTTTCCCTTTTCTGGACCCAACAACATTTACCTCCCTTATCTCAGCCTACTGGATGAGGCCACTTTACAAATTGGTAATTTACTCTCACTTTGCTTTTTACTCTGCTCTCCTTTATGCTTTTGAAGTTACTTTAAATAGTCATCCTATAGTAATCCAAGTTAATCCCAATTGTGTTTTTTTTCCCATTTTTTTAAATCATTTTTTCTTGCTCTTTTGCCATTAAAGTAGACTCTCAATTTTGTCACACATTTTTCTTCACACCAAGTTTAATGGTGACATTTTTGTCTTGTATTTTTTCAGGCAATATCTGTTCTCTTGACACACTGGAGATGCCACTCTCATCTCAGTCCTCGCAATCAGACTCCCAGAGGCATTCACATTTGTCCAGCAAAGAGGAAAAAGACCCTCAAGACCCCATTCTTTCTCTAAAAATCTCACACACCTACAGTCATTCAAGCCCTCCGTGCTCAGACAGATAGTCACAATACAATTTCACCAAATATGCATTGGTCATTTATGTTCTTTCCTATTACTGTTGATACAGATGTAGACTGATGGATGCTTACGTTTAGAGGCACATATGTGAAATGTATTGCTATTCATTGCTTGTTTGTTGACTAAAGATTGTCTCTAACATGATATAATAACACAATGCCAAAATACCTGCAAATTGTGATTAATAAAGTTTAATTTTCAATTCAGCTGCTACATTTTCTGTACACAGGGATGTCTTTTGTGAAACACAGGGTGCATTCAACTGTGTATAAAAGTTATGCATAATTTTTTGCTATTATCAATGATGTTGGCATGTGTACTTTGTTATTGTCAAGGATACAGACAAATTTTGACATTTGTTCTTCATTTCAAATTCCAGAATTATCTACAAGCAGTTTGTCACTGGAGAAAAGAATCATGACAATTGTTGTAAAAACAATTTAGCATAAACCTGCTAAACTAGTATACAAGCATGAACAATATCAGTGTGATCCATGTCCTCCATTGTTTTGTTTTGTTTTTTTGTTAAAGAAAAATCATAATCCAAAACATATAAATATTATTTACATTACAGACCATGTAAAACAGTTGATGTAAAACAGTAGAGAAATAAAATCCAGATATTACAAATGAGAATTCAGGTTTTAGGAATTAGTATTCAAGGTCAAACCAAGACAGCTCTGTTAATACATATACAATGAATGGTATGCATGAATTTTACTATTGTCACAGTTAAGAAAAAGATTTTTATTGAATGACTTTCATGAAGTTACGAGGTTCCTCATATTACGATTAACGGTATCAATTGAAACTGACATCATAGACATATAGTAAGGCTGACATTATATAGTGATGCCCAGTAAAATTATTAACCAATCATTACTTTATTAATATCATAAATCACTATTAAAAGATCAGTTTAAATGATGTTTAGGATTTGAATAACCCTTTTTGTGCCCTAAGTCACGACTTCTGTGTTCAAAATTATAAAATTATAATTTGTTGTATCTGCCATGTAGTTTTATTTATATATGTAAAAAAAAAAAAAACTACAAATATCAGGCTAAACAGCAATGATTTCATATTTTCAGACAAGAAATAAAATGGAATAGAATATCTGCTAAGAAGAAGGGTAATAATATCAAACAATGCCAGAAACTGGCAGTTTAAAGCTAACTTCAAATATTCCTTTTAAAATTGTGGGAATTCATTACAGTTTAATACCTGATGACAAATATTTTTGAATAATGTCCAAACATATTGTCATATTTGGAAAAAAATAAGTAATTGAACTAATAGCAAATATTTCTTATCAATTACAGAAATCAGTCACAGAAAGCTACAGCACTAATGTCTATTTTGTTACCAATTATACATGACTTCTGAACATTATTCAAAAACTGAAGAGCTGTTTTCTAAGGTTTATGACTGATGAGACTTACCATAAAAAATGGCTAACCCCAGAACTCACTGAAAAATTATCAACAGAGATCTAAAAGAAGTGAATGCAAATATTTATGAGTGTGACAGAAACTGCTCACAATGAGCTCGATGCACCATTTTGAGGCATATTGAAGGACATAGGCTAACTGAGATTCAATCAAAAAATAACTGGTTAGGTAATGTTGAATACTTTGACCAACAATGACAGAAACTTAGACCAGGAAATGTCAAATATCTATCTATCTATCTATCTATCTATCTATCTATCTATCTGTCTGTCTGTCTGTCTGTCTGTGTTCTTATGTTTTATTGCTCACATTGTAAAGCATTTTATTATTATTATTATTATTATTAACTTATTGTGAAACCAAAGATACTGCTCTGAAACACCGGAACCCATTGTAAACTACCTTTGGATTGTGAAACCTACAACCGGAAGTCCAGTTTGTATGGGAGTTACGGTGACTTGACAACCGGTCTGCAGCCAGAGTAACGGTAGTCGTCTCTGGTCTTTCATTGTCTCGGTTTGTTGACGTTAGCTGGAGTACAGCGGTAGTTAGTAACGGTAACCTGCTGCCTGTTCTTCCAGGCAAGCCGTGTGGACTCAGTAGAGCTGGCCTGCTCTTTAGCTTAAATGGGTTTTCGAATAAAAAGATGATCGCCTCACTTTCTAGAGGAAGTTTGCTGGATGAGGTTCTTCATGGGGGCTTTAACGAGGTAACGTTTACTTATCGTTACTAATGTTAGCAAATTAGGTTAGCAGTAAATAGCACACGGAAGTAATTTAGATATGCTAACGATGTAACGATTCAAACAGCAATGACAGTGTTAGGTGGCTCTAATCAGATTCTGCGTTAAAGTTGACGTAAATGTGTTGGGACAAAAATTATTTCCTGTCACCCAGTTGTGTGGTATCCTGTGTGTACGTATCTTACAGTGTAATTGCAGTTATAGAGTATTAGCTCCAAACAGTTTGACTTTAACATGAAAAGCATTAACCAAGCGAGTATTCTCAGTAGGACAATATTAAGTGGGGGTTTTCACTGCTCTCTTAAACGGGGTGCGTTCTTTGTATGGTATCCCGGGACAACGGGCTGTGACGTGACCAAACGGCTGGATAAGGTGGAGTAACTGTATGAAATCTATGGGAGGCATCCTGACCCTTGTTACTCTTAGCTGAGCATCAAACATATGATTGGTCTTCACCACAAAAGTAAAAATGATCAGGAAGTAGGACAATAGACTGACCCTGCCCCCCTCTCACTCCTGTCCCTACATAATAAACAAAGGCTCTCAGTTGTCATGCCATGGTCTCAGACTAATTTGGCCCCCTTTCTCTAATCTTTGTGTTTGTGGTGGTGTGTTGGATTTGTGTGTGTCTGACTAATGGATTGCAGCAGCAGCTGGCAGCGTATGTTTCCTGGGTGAACTCTCAGCTGAAGAGGAAACCGGGCCTGAAGCTGATCACAGACCTCAGGCGTGACCTGCAAGATGGGGTTGTACTCACACAGCTCATTGAGATTGTTGGTAAATACACACTACATTACACTAAGATTACCAAAATGTTCAATGCGTCAATAATTTAGATCCTCTGGGTTTCTAAAATCATACGCTTTTTGTATTTTTCTGATTTTAAGTAACATAAGTAAAGCTGCTTTGAGCAAAGAGAGAGTTCACTGTCTAAATGAAATAAAACATTGTAAACACAAGGAACCAAGATGTTTCAAACACGTTTGTGAAGTTCAAACAGTGTGAAGGAGTGTTCTCATATTACAGGGTAACTAATGCAAGAAAATACCCAGTATTGGCCACATAGGGCTTTTGTTTTGTCTCAGTGCTATTGAAACTGTTATCTACATCACTTGATTATTCTAATGCCTTTTCTAAGTTTTGAATTCCGGTCTAGTTACAGCCACATATCCATACTTCATTAGCTTACGTGAAATAGTATGAATTAGTATATTTACAGGCACATACACTGCATTCAGAATGTATTCAGACCCTCTTGACTTTTTTTATTTTTGTTATGTTGTAGGTTGAAGCTACAGTCAAGTCATTTTTTAATTTGACTAATCTACTCCCAGTACCCCATAATCAGTGTTAATTTTGTTGACTGAAACTCTGACCAAAAATGTTCATTGAAAGCCTTTTTTTTCCGTGAGAAAGACTAGCCTAAGACTAACCACAAAAATATCTTTGATGACTAAAAACTGACTAAAAGTAAATTCAGTTTCGTCAAGATGAGTACAACAAGAATAAAATGTAATTTAGTTTTCGTCTGATATTCAGTATGCATGGTATTTCTCCACTGTGGGTAAATCTGTCAAAATACAATACATCTCTATCTCTTCTGCATCTCAACTGTAGAAAGCAGGGAGCCAAGTTTGCCAGAGTGCATAGAACACACGACCATTGTTTGGTACCAGATTTAAGCAAGAGAATAAATGCCTAGACTAAAAGATTTTATGATGGACTAAAACGGGGCCTAAATGTGTCTGAGGTTTGGTCAAGACTAAAATTATAAAGGGTAGAAAATACTAAAATGTGACTTAAACTAAAAGGTATTTAATCAAAAGATTAAGACCGAGACTAAAATTAAAATAGCTGTCAAAATTAAGCCTGCCCATAATGACAAAGTCAAATCAGAATTTTAGAACCCTTTTTTTGCCAAGTTATTAAGAAGAAAAAAATTACATTTACTTAATTTTTTAACCCCTTTGCAAACCAGCTGAAATTGAGCTCATGTGCCTCCCATTTCTCTTGATCTTTGCTGAGATATTTCTAAACACTAATTTTAGTCCACCTGTGGTAAATTAAATTGATTGGACATAGCCTCTCTATGGAAATCGTCACAGCTGACAATGCATGCCAGAGCAGTTTGGAAGAAGTTTGGCACATCCAGGTCTCTTCTTGGTTGAGCCCCCAGCAGTGATGGTTGTCCTTCTGGAACTTGGTCCCTTCTCCACATAGGATTTATGGAATTCAGTCAGAGTGACAATCAGGTTCTTGACCACCTCTCTTACAAAGGCCTTTCTCCCCAGATTACTCAGTTTGGCCAGGCGACCAGCTCTTGGAAGAGTCTTGGTTGTGTCAAACTTCTTTCATTTGAGAATTATGGAGGCCACTGTGCTCTTGTTACCCTCAGTGCAACAGAATTTTTTGTAGCCTTCTCCAGATCTGTGCCTTGCAACAATCCTGTCTCTGAGCTCTGCAGGCAGTTCTTTGGCCTTGTGACTCAGTTTTTGAGTCAAGATGGGGTGTAGATGAATGAGAATGGAAATATATTTTTTTGCTGTAGCATGAGGCTGCAACATAATAAAGCTGAACACAGTCAGCAGGGTCTGAATACTCTCTGAATGTGCTGTACGTGGCTAAATGTTTAGTTTTGGTCACATGTCCATACATGCACAGCTGGCCCTGCTTTATGCGTGAACATACATGCTCACAAATAATGTCAGTTCCTCTTGAGATGCTCTCTTTGAAGGTTTCACATGTCATTTAGAAATAGAATGTTTACCATCCCAGTGTTAGCGTTGCTGCAAGAAAGTGTGAGTAGATGTCGCAAGATGTTAAATTTCATTTGTATTAAAATTTCCTTGTCCTGTAAACCCACATCTTACCCTTGATTGGTCATCGCTTGACTGAATGTAGTTTTAGACTAAAATTTCATACATTAAGACTAACTCACCTCTCTTTTTGAATGTAGTGCTTTTTGATTCATGTTAATAAATCTTACCATGAGCTGCAACAACAATTTATATTTGGGTAATATTTTACCCCTTTCTGTAGTTTATTATATACATATATACTGTATATACATTCACCACTTACCACCAGTCATTACTTAAAGCAAACTGTCCACAAGCTTACACTGGGTGGTGCTCACACTCATCATTTTTCATGCTGCATTGGTTGCATGCATTGCTGCAGTTTTAGTTTTTAATTTACTTGCATTTATTGGAGATTGCATTGTTACACTGTTCAGCCATTCTTGATTGAAACTTAATCAGCTGCCCACCAGAATTTTTCAGGTGTATGAGGAATTCACTAGTATTTCTCTATTTATGTCTGTAACACACTCACAAGTGCCTGCACCAGTCATAAGGGAAATGATTCAGCACTGCTTGCAATGATTTCATCATTTAAGGTTACAGTTTGTACCTGAACTATACTGTAGTATTGCATTGCAGTATTAGTAGTATTGCATTGCACTGTAGTATTGCATTACCGTATTATTGCATTTGCATTGTATTGCTGAAATGCTAAACTATTGGGTTTCATTCTAATTTAAATAGTTATTTTTCTTTTTCAAATCTTTCAGCTGGGGAAGTGCTGGAGGGAGTTTTTGTCCCTCCACAGAACAAAGAAGAAAGCAGGAAGAATGTGGAGCAAGTCTTGCAGTTCATTTCCTCCAGACACATACGCATGCCGCACATAACTGCAAGAGGTAAATTAAAGACTTTCAGTGCTGTCTTACTCTATTTCTGCCCAATATTCCTAATGATCTGAGTGTTGTTTTCTATGTAGTCAAAAGATAAAACTGACACCAAAGCTACAGTCATGGACGAAAATATTGGCACCCCTGGAATTTTTCCAGAAAACCATTACTCCCAGAAATTGTTGCAATTACAAATGTTTGTGGTATACATGTGTTCACTGCTTTTATGTGCATTGGAACAACACAAAAAATCAGAAGAAAGAAGACAAAATTGACATAATTTTACACAAAACTCAAAAAATGGGCAGGGCAAAATTATTGGCACCCTTTTTAAACTGTAAATCATTTTATTTCAAGCATGTGATACTCATTTAAACTCACCTGTGGCAGTAACAGCTTCTGGCAATCTAGAAATCACACCTGAAGCCAGTTAGAATGTATAAAAGTGGACTCAACCTTTGTGTTGTGTGCCTATGAGTGTCACACCAATCATGGAGAAGAGAAAGTGGAGTAGAGAATTGTCTGAGGACTTAAGAAGCAAAATTGTAGAGAAATATAAACAGTCTCAAGGTTTCAAGACCATCTCCAGAGATCTTGAAATTCCTTTGTCCACTGTGCATAATATAATCAAGAAGTTTATAACTCATGGAACTGTGGCTAATCTCCCTGGACGTGGACGGAAGAGAAAAACTGACAAAAGAATGCAACACAGGATAGTTGGAATGGTGGATAAACATCCTCAGTCAACTTCCACACAAATTCAGGCTGTCCTGCAGACTCAGAGTGCAAAACTGTCAGCTCAGACCATACGTCATAATCTGAATGAGATGAAGCACTATGGCAGGAGACCAAGGAGAACCCCACTGCTGACTAAGAGACATAAAAAAGCCAGACTCGAGTTTGCAAAAACGTATGTGAGTAAGCCTCAATCCTTCTGGGAGAACATTTTGTGGACAAATGAGACTAAGGTAGAGCTTTTTGGAAAAGCAGGTCATTCTGCTGTTTACAGAAAAGGGAATGAGGCCTACAAAGAAAAGAACACAGTACCTACAGCCAAACATGGTGGAGGTTCAAAGATGTTTTGGGGTTGTTTTGTTGCCTCTGGCACTGGGTGCCTTGACTGTGTGCAAGGAATCACGAAATCTGAGACTATCAAAAATTTTGGGCCGCAATGTAGGGCCTAGTGTCAGAAAGCTGGGTCTGCATCAGAGGTCATGGGTGTTCCAGCAGGGCAATGACCCCAAACATACTTCAAAAAGTACCAAGAAATGGTTGGAGACAAAGCGCTGGAGAGTTCTGAAGTGGCCAGCAATGAGTCCGGATCTAAATCCCATTGAACACCTTTGGAGAGATCTTTAAACTGCTGGTGCAAGAAGCACCCTTCAAATCTGAGAGACCTGGAGCAGTTTGTAAAAGACGAGTGGTCCAAAATTCCAGTGGAGAGGTGTAAGAAGGTTGTCGATGGTTATAGGAAGTGATTGGTTTTAGTTATTTTTTTCAAAGGGTGTGCAACCAAATATTAAGTTGAGGGTGCCAATAATTTTGTCCGGCCCATTTTTTGAGTTTTGTGTAAAATTATGTCAATTTTGTCTTCTTTCTTCTGATTTTTTGTGTTGTTCCAATGCACATAAAGGCAATGAACACATGTATACCACAAACATTTGTAATTGCAACAATTTCTGGGAGTAATGGTGTATTTTCTGGAAAAATTCCAGGGGTGCCAATATTTTCGTCCATGACTGTATAAGCATATGAAATCCAGAGTTTGCATCATAAAAATTACAGTTTTTCTTCATTTGCCTTAACTTTAATAATAATGCCAATCATTAATAATAACTTTAAAAGTGATTTACAGAATGCATAGAATAAACCCTTTTTAAAAGAGCTAAAAGCTGTGTCTCACTCATCAGAAAAACTGATATTGTTTATGTCTGCACAGCACTTTGTTTCACAGCAGTTTCCCTCTCTGTTTTCAGACATCGTGGATGGAAATCTAAAATGTGTAATGAGAATTATTCTGGCACTGGCTGCCCACTTCAAACCCTCCGCCAATCACAGAACTGCCTCTGGAAGTGGGAGGGGTTCAACAAGAGGCTCCTCCAACCACAATCCTCTCTCCACTGTGGCATTAGCACAAGGTGCAGCTGCTGCCCTGGCGTCTGCACGTCATGATGCCTCACAGCCCTCACGTGCTGCACGTTTAAACAGGTATGCTAGCATTGATGAGGACTCAACAAAGACACCAGCCCTGATTACTCTGTTGTATCAAAATGAGCTACCTCATCAGTGATATGTCTGGTCTTTGCTGTCCTCTGGTGGACGGATAATGAATAACTCAAGCATCTCACACTGACAAAACTTCTCTTCATAATTGTTACAAAAACAGCGACTAAGTTCCTGCTTATCCTAATCCTTTGAGGTTTGCTTGTGTTTTTTCAGTGGCTGGGGGCTGGATTTGGAAAAGAGTGTGTGTGTTCGTGCCCTGGTTGAGCAGTATGAGAGAGGAGCTCCAGATGAGCAAGACAATCCTCAGCCTAGCAGGTAAAATAGCACTAAAATACATTTAGAAACGGTTACACTTAAAGCTCATTCAGTCAAGAGTAGGATAAAACTGCATATATGCACATATCCTTTTTGTCCCTCTCTGTGCTTTGAAATTTGAAAAACATAGTAAACCCTTACTAAAAAACAGTTGGGAAATCATGTGAAATGGTGTCAAGACCAAAATATGATTATGTGCAAGACATTGAAACCTCCTTTTTATTGAAAATAACTATAACAAACAACATAACAAATGTAGAAATTTTACTGGTTTTGGTTATTATTATAACAAATTTGATTTTGAGGCCGGTAACATTTTCACCCATTGTAAATATTTAGAGCATTATGATAACTTCCTGAGACCTGTGCTTTTTGGAATGCATGTTTTGTTTCTCCTACTTTTTTGGGATTATTTGGATCTGATTATTGATTATTTCTTCAATTATTCCCCAAATATTTCAGTGAAATTCGTGAAATTTTTCAAGCACATCTCCCCTTAAATTTTTCATTATATTCCCAAAAATGTACTTAAACATTTCCCAAATTTACATGCAAGTGCCTGAAAGTTTCAGAATACATTACCCCAAATATTCAAAGAAAATTTCCCAAAATCCCATGAAATTGGGAAAAAGATTCAATGCAAATTTTACCAAAACTTCAAATAAAACTCTCTAGGATATTCAAACATATCCCCAAAATTTCCACAGAAACACTGGAAAAATAATTTACTACGCTCTATCCCTGGAAGTATTCTATTTAAACATTTTTCATGTTGTCTTTGAGCTATTTTCAATTGAATTTGCAGTTTTGATATTTTCAAAATCATCATATCCTGCTTTTTTTAACACTAACGTCAATCTTCCAACATTTTTTTAACTAGTGGCCATACAGTTTTGAAATTTTGAAAGCAGAGAGAGGGTCAAAAAACACTTGATTTGGTTGAGATGAACATCATCAATCATCATCGTTCTCTCCTGTTTTGAGGAGTCTTATATAGAAACCCAGACATGAATCACGCTTGTTTTACGAGTATTTGTGTTATCTTCTTTCACATGGAGGTTAGAACAGGTATAACATGTCATACACTCAGTGTGAGCCCAATAATGTGAGCTAGTCTGGTATTAAAATACAAGTTAGCTCAGTTAGTAGAGCGCTCTCATACAGAGGCTACAGTCCTTGACAAACTGGTCTCAGGTTTGAATCCCTATCCTGATGCATGTTTGGTGCATGTCTTCCCCGACACTCTCTCCCCATATTTCCTGTCTGTTGTTATCTGTCCTATCAAAAGAAATGCAGAAGTCCAAAAATAATCTTTAAAAATGCATGAGTGAGATAATCAGCTGGAAAGTGATGTTCACTTTCCTTGGTTGACCTAGATTCCTTTAATTGCTCCAGTTAAGTGGCCCAAGGACAAGTGGCATCATTCAGTAATCACGCTTGTGATACGTTGAACATGATACAAAAAAGGCACTGTATTATCACATCACACAACTCAGTGTTTGGGGAAAACAAACTCCACTTTGTTGCTATTTATACCCTTTGGTTTTGCGGGCCGGTACTAAAGTACAAGTTTTGTGTTATTGGCCTCTAACTTCATGCTTTGCAAACAGTATATTTTATTCTATGGTTCACTTATGTGTGTTTTACTGCCTGATAAAGCATATGACTGAAGTACTCAGAAAATCAACCTATAGATAAACATGTGAGAGAAAGAGGCAGATGATTGAAAAATGATAATGTCAGGCTTACAGTTTTTATCTATGTTGATCTGCTCCATCATTATTTACCAGTTTCAGGTACGAGCAAGTGCAAGAGCTTATATAGGTGAGTTTATCATGACAGAAAGGTGCATGAAGGATTTTGATTGCAGGGAATAAAATTTTATGGAGTGAAGTTTCCTGCTGCTGCCATCGCATCCCATCATGATTATGCAAGAGATGCTAAGCAGTGTTTGCGGATTTGGCTGCCATGCTAGCTAGCTGGGAGGCAAGAGGCGTGTTTGAGGGAGGAATCACAGTCCGCCATGAGTTTGCAGAATGAGCTCGCAGAGATGTCAGAGACCCACATGGAGAGTGGAACCTAGACTTGTTGGATGTGTTATGCACACCGTGCCTCCTGTAGTCTGCTATGGGGGGGACACAGGTTAAGTGGTAAGGCCAGGCTCATTAAGGCATTTTTGGTGCTTGTGTTTATTTCTGGGCAACCATGTGAGACTGTTTGTTGATTTTAGAATGAGATGACAAGAAAAGAGTTCCTGTATGAATGCTGAGTTTGTGTGCAGTTATTTTCAAGTGCTTTTATTTGCAAATATCATAAATGCCTCGTGTGTGCAGTGTAGGAGTTGAGATAATATGTGTCTTTGTTGCATGTGCTGTTGCCATCATAAGAGAATTTAAACTTGGATACAATTATAGTAAAATTACACAGAAGTGATTCCTGTTTTGATTCAATATCAACAAAAACAGAAGTCCTTGGCAGTAAATATTGCTTTTTTTTTTTATTATTCAACAAAAGTTTAGAGCCAACACCTGTCAAAATTGCACAAATAGTTGCAACGTTTTGTACTGTTTGTGCAATTTGGGCAGTGTGACCTACTTTGCTCCATGTCTATTTCTAAAAGCCAACAGTGTAACTTAATGAGACCCTAAAAACATGATTAATGTCAGTACTTAAGTGTTTTTGACATGTGAATCTTAATGAATAAACACTATTAATCAAGAAAAATAAGGGATTAATGATGTACACGTGGCATCAGAAAGTACTGATAATTCTGACTACTTTATCTATATGTCTCCTTAAAACATGAAGATGACGAACACTGGCCTTAAAGCTATTGTTACCGAGTCAGTTTGTGTTTAACCACTTTGCTTTGTTGATGACTGCATAATTATATGTGACCCAGCTCAAGGAAAATTGGATGCAGTGGCAGGAAAATATTGCAGTATTTATACAGCCTATTTGTATTTTCCTTTTTTATCCTCTCTTGAATAAACTCATGAGTCACTGTTTTGTCTTTTCACAGCCTCACCTCTGCCAGTCCTCTGCCCTCTCCAAGAGCTCCACCCAGCAGCCACTCAGACCAACAGCAGGAAGACCACCAGCAAACGGAGCCCAGTGAGCCAAAAAACTGTACACAGTTGGACTAGTACTGTCATAATTAAGTGGTTGAACCTTTCTAACTCTGTGTATTATGTGTGTTTATCTGTGTGCATATAGCTAAATCCTATAATACTGAAGTGGACTCTGCATGGGATGATTCTGTTGGTGAAAATTTGGAGAAGGAGGTGCAGGAGACACGTAAAATGGTGTCTGCTCTACAGGTAAGGGCTTAGCATTATCTTATTCTTTGCCTGAATGCCCTTCTCACATAATTTCACATATTGAGTGAAACTTGACTTTTTTTTCATTCAAGCAACTGGATTGAGTGCTCATATAAATACACAGGAATTTTCAAATAATGCACAGAAAGGTCTCATGGGATAAGTCAGAAATACAAAGGGACTCATGATTATGATATGAGTGAGCATGTCCAGAAATAGTACAAAAACATGACTATATTCAAAATGACACATGAAACAAACAATTTTATACAGATTTCCAATAGTTTATGGTGTGATTGATGCTGTACAATAAAGGCAATTCAGTTCTACAAAGATGCTTCAATGTGCCATGGATTGCTTTCTAGAAGGACAGTTGTAGTTTGAGTTGTTGGATCAAAATTTTTTAATTGAACTCTACTTTTAATTGTTTCATGTCTTACATAATTCCCTTCCTGAGACTTGTGGCAGAGATGAGGGCAAAATTATTAGCCCCCCCATGAAATTTCAGATTTTCCCAAGTGCAAGAACAAGGAATTTTAACATAGCTTTTCCAAACATCCTAGTCTTATTTTGGAGATTCACATTATTTTTATTTTTTATGGGGAGATAAAGTGGGGGTTACAATGTTATTTAGCAGACGCTTTTTATCCAAAGGCTAAGACATGCACCAGACAATGCTGAGACCAGGAATCGATCAGCTGCCCAGTGCGCCAATGACTAGAGCCTCTGCACATGAGTGCCTGCTCTACCCACCAAGCCAAGTTGGTGCCTGGATGGTTACATTATTTTGCTTGGCACACAGAAACAAAATTATTTCATACAAACTAAAAACTGCCAGGGTCTAAATAATTACCCCCGTTGATGTTAATTTTCAGTTGTGTCTCCTTTTTGCTGGATATCAGCCTGCAGTTGTTTGTTGGAGTTTTCAACAAGTCTCTGACTCATCTCCTGAGGAACCCCAGCCCATTCTTCTTTGGCCAATCTCTCAAGATCCTCCAGATTTGGTGGTTTTCTGGCATGGACCTTGGTTTTCAGTCAGGGCTTTGTGCAGTTCAGTCAGTAACACTCACTTTGGTCTTGGACTTTCTTTCAAAAATGTCACATATCCTTCTTTCTTCATGGTTCCTTCCACCTTCATGAGATTCCAAGTCCCCACAGCATAATACTCCTGACATCGTGTTTTACTGTGGGGATGGTGTTCTTTAGATTATATCCATCCCTCGTCTTTCTCCAAACATAAGCAATGCCTCTGTGGCCAAAGAGCTCAAGTTTGGTCTCATCTGACCAAAGGACATGCTTCCTTCCTTTCTCCAGGTTGTCCTTAATGTACTTCAGTCTGGCTTGAAGGTGTCTCTTCTGCAGAAGTGGTGTACCTGTGCAGGGCTCTAGTGATGGTCTTCTCTGAGACTACAATTCCCAACTTGGCTAATTCATTCTCTTGTGTCTTGGCAGTTGCTCTGGGGTCTTTCGATGGATCTCTCACTTATTTTCTTTCAGTCTTTAAAATCTTTCTCTCCCTACCTCTGCCAGGCTTGTTCTAGACTGTGTGGCTCTCTTTGAATTTTTTTGATGATACTTCTCACTAACTAACTCCCCACATGACATCATGAGGGGAGAATCTGAGAATGGCCTGTTTCAACACACATTTTTTGAAAGGGGAAGAGAGGGATGAGAGAGGGGATGGAATTTTTGATTCTTGGGGGAATTGTGGACAGGGCAGGGGCACAGAATTTTGTTACAAAAGCCTGAAATGTGTATTTTGTATGATATGTTACCTTTAAGAACCTGGTGGTTTTGTTTTTTTGTGAAATATTTTTTTTCTTTTTGCAAAGTAAAATAATGTTAGCATCCAAAATAAAACAAGAATGTTCTGAAAAGCTGTGTAAAAATGCCTTGCTCTGTTTAACAGCACTTGGGAAATACTTGGGAAAAACTGAATTTTCACAGGGGGGCTAATAATTTCAACCTTGTTGGATATGCAAGTAAATGAGGTACAGTTTGTGCCAAATGTCAATTAAAAAGACAATAAAACCCACCAGTCTTTGTTTTGCTGTATGAAATGTAATTTGCATTTGTTTTTTTCGTTTTTTTGTAAGAGCATTCCCTGTGTGCTTTTTAGGGCCAGATTTGAAGCAAATATGTATATTTGTAAAAGCACAGGGAGAAAGATGTTGACACTCTTCCAGATTCCTGGGTTGGATCTGTTTGGATGTGTGACATTTAAAACAAAATATTTTTTGGTATTTTTCAAACATTTCTTTATCTGTGTTATGGTCAGAAGCATCCAAGCTTTGCCAAAACTTGTGGCATATTTTGGGCATAGGGGAAGGATTTCCACTTGGAAAATTCCACAGGGTTTTAGCTTCTTCAATGAGCAGACAGCACATATTTAAGCTCCAGAAACCAAACATTAAGTATAGATTTCATATAGTTTGAAGTCATCTGGGCAGATGTTGAGGATACATTTTTATTTAGCAACTGAATGCTGTGCTCCAATAACATTATATACCCAACAACATAGATCTTACTGCTATGGCTCTAACTATTCAGAGATTTCCCAACTTGGGTAATTTACTCCAAGTTCACGCTGGTGTCACATGTTATACTCACATGTGTCACATGTGTTTCTCAGGCCCTGCTGTTGCATGGTTCACTGCCTGAGGATGAACAAGACACGTCTTTGAGTTTGGACCAAGGCAACCCTGAGCAGCAACTGGTATTAAACGCATTTTTAAAAGATGTTTCTTTTCTTGTATTCTTTTCTTTTCTTTTCATGTATTTCTTTTTTTTTTTTACTCCTTCACCTTGTCCTTTTCTCTCCACCCTTGTTTCTGTGTCACATGCTTCTTTGCCATGTTTTAGCTATTTGGGCTCAGCAGATCATATTTCTTTTTCTTAACTCTGGTTAATGAAGGTGTGTGTGCACGGGGTGACACGGGTATCAGTTTCTCCTCTTTCTCTGTCCATTGTTGTTCTCACACACATCCTGTCTTTCTTTCTTTCTCTCTCCAGGTTGTCATTCGCAGTCGTTTGGACCAGAGTATGGAGGAGGCTCAGGAGCTGAAGGCAAATAGTTTGTTTTTTGTATTTGTTTGTCATTGTAAGGAGAAATAGATAGACTTGTCTTGTTACCAAGATGTTAAAATTGAGGGCAGGCTTGTGATGAATATTTAATTCAGAGCGTATTTTGTGCTGTTTTTCAGAGGGAGCTGCTGCGCTGCAGGCAGGAGATGAGAAACCTGCAGGCAGTCAAGGTGAGACAATGAAAGAGCTGCAGTTTATTATCTTACTTCCTTTTAAGTTTATTTGTGTAAAAGTAATTCTGGCTATGGTTGTGACTTTTTTTGTGCAGGACGCTCAGCAGCAGAGGCTGTGCGCACAGGAGGCATCGATACTGCAAATGAAGCAGGAGCTGCTCAGAGGCAGCATGGCCAACGATGACCTCAACAACCAGAATGTATGAAATAGTCAAATGTATACTTTTTAGTTTAAAAGTTTTAGTTTTAATTAAATCTTCAGATTACAATGCTGATTTTCTATGCAATTCCCTCCTGTTATATAGGCAGAGCTACAGTGGAAGCTGGAGGAATGTAACAGGCTCTGGGGTGAATGCAAGGTGAGCCTCTCCAGTTCCTCTCCTTCAAGGGTTCGCTGACATGACACTAGTAAAACTTAATCAAAATCAGTACATGCTTTGATACTACAGCTACAACAGGGTTCCTGCAGATTCTTAAAATTTCGTAAATTGGATTTTTTTTAAATTAAAGACCACAAAAAGTTGTAAAAACTCCAACTTTAGCAGTGAGTGGTCTCACATTTTAGAAGGCACTTTGACTTTATCCAGTCTGTTTTCTACTTACATTATTTGACTTTCATTCTTTTTTTAGTATATGCTTCTTGCCTATGTTATGATAAATATCGCTGTACTGTTTATTTAAAAGATCTATTAAATGTGTCAGAAATCATCAAATTTGGGTTTTTATGACCAAAAATATATCTTAAAGTTCCTGTAAAGTGAAATCCAAACTTTGTGTCTTAACACACTAGATATGTTGGATTAAGGTTGCTGTAAACGTGAAAACCCTGAGATCTACGTGTGACTACATTTTAAATTTGGACCGTTAGAAAGTTTCTCACCTCTTTCCTGGCTTGGTTTTATTTGAGAAGGGCAGATATCTGAGCCCATGACATTAGCAGTCTTGATGGGGAATTACCCCACCCCCGAATGCTATGATGATATGAAATCACCAAACAGTTCATCTCAGCACAGTCTGCTGTTAGCCGATGTCACTGCCTTCATTGAAAGTTAACAGTCAGTTACATGCTGTCTTTATTCATTTGGAGAAAAATTTTCAAAATCTGGTCCACGGGTCATTAAAAGTATCATGACAAAGTGATTTGTACCAGAAAACAGTAAATTTAATCCCTAACATCTGGAGATCTGCTCTGGCACAGAGCCAGGCAGCTATGCTCTGATCAGAAGCATTTTTTTAAATTTGAGAGACTCATATTTCTCATGATTGGGCATGGCTTCAGCTCATTCAACCGACACCCCCACACCACCCTAGAGCAGAATTTACTGCCTTTTTAAATGATTTTGCAGCTTAATTTCATTGACTTTGAGATGTTTTTCCTTTCTGAAATTTGGCGTGGTGGTTCATAACAAAGGTACCTCATACAGCAAACCTAAAATCAGGATTTTTTGGATCACTTTACAGGGACTTAAACGTTTTAATAACAGACAAACAGAAAATTTGGCTCTGTCCAGTTTACTGAGGAATCTCACATGCCCCTCATTTTTATTCTTTTGATGCACAAAATATGGTGTCAATTTCTAACAGTTCAGGTCTTGAGAAGAAGTATTAAAAAGTCTGATTTTGTAGGAACACTGTACATGAAATAGAATTCACAGGCAACAAATAATGGGTAGATTCTTGTTTTCAAATACCCAAAACTTCAGCATGCAAGCGTTTAATTGCAATTAATGATGGATTCATTTGTTTCCTACACAGTCGTCTAATGAGATTGATTAAGTTTTGTAAAGGTCACATATTTTACCCTTTTAAGACAAGTCTATATCGGTCTCAGAGGTCCCCAAAGCATGCCTGTTAAGTTTGTTGCTCGAAAAACACTCCAGTATTGGATATTGGCATGTCTAAAACCCCTCTGTTTCAGCCCTGCTCAGAACGAGCTGTTTCTGTATCTGTGGCTTTAAATGGTACTGAGCTGTTTGACTCTGCCCCTGACTCCGCCCCTCTCTGGAAATGGATGTGGCGCAGCTGAGAGGAGGATCAGGAGAAGAGGGTGGATTTTTCTTCCAAGTGGGGAGGGCCAACCAAGCCTGGGGGTGGTGCTAACTCCCAACATGACATCATGAGGGGAAAATCTGAGAATGGCTTGTTTCAGCACACTTTCTGAAAGGTGGGGGGGGTGTTCTGGTACTTGGGGGACCCTGGACAGGCCAGGGGAACATATTTTGTTAGAAAAGCCTGAAAAAGGGATTTTTGCATAATATGGCCCCTTTAAAGCTTTGTTGCATTTCATTGCTATGGATCATTAAAATAACAGAGCTTGTATTGTTTGAAAATGTTTATTGCAGCACAGCATCTGTTTACTGGGTTTGTACCAATAACTCATGTTGTTGATTCTCTTTGAGTGCAGAAGGAGGTCAGCCAGAAGGACCGACAGCTGCAGCAGCTCAAACACAAGCTTGAAGAAAGCCAAAAAAAGCAGGTATGTTCACCAGTGTGGAATTGTAAGGGGAATTAAACAGGCTCCAGTGGATTTAAACATTTTTTACTGCTCAGTATTGTGTGTCAAAATGTCATCCAAAGGTCATCATGATCTTACATTCTTAAATTCCTTCCAGGTTTGCATTTCAGATTTTTGTTTTAGCTTTCATCAGCAAATTATTAACTCTGAAACTGGCACATAACTCTTAAAGCACACATGTAACTTTATTGACCTGCTTACTTATTCTAAAAGACTGATCAGTCAGAGTTAAAGCAAGGTTTATTTTAACCTAAATTTATCTTATCGTCTAAATCAATATATGTTTTTACCTCTGTGTTTGTTTGGCAGGGTGAATTACAACGAGAGTTGGAACATAGAAACAGCATGCTTCAGGTAGTATAGTTCTGAACTGACCTTTGCTGTATTCAATATTTAGAAAGACAAATTTAACCTGGAATATTTAGTCTGAATGAGACATTCCTAATCCAGTTTTCACTTCCTTGCTAACCCTTTCTCTCTTTGTCAGATTTCTATAGAGACAGAAAACAATGGATATTCCTACTCTGGAAATGCAGCTCCCTCTATGTCAGATGTGAGTATTCTCTTTAGCTCTGAGGATAGTTATTTTATTTGTAGTGATATCTGGAGGCCATTTAGCATGGTCACTACCTACAGCATGCATGAACTGTACAGAGTCTTGGTCTGTTAAAGGTGATGATGCTGATGGCCATGTGATAGGGTAGGTAAGGTAAATAAATTCTGCTTGATGGCATGGTGGACAGTGAGAGCTGTTCCACAATATAACTCTAGTGGAGTGCTCGTTGTCTGCACAGTTGACTTGTTACTCCGAAACTCTGTAAATAAGTCATTTTTACATGTGTTGGTGCTCGCAAATATATCACAGCTATACCCTTGCTTTGTATTGTGTTATATTCACTCAGAATTTGAGCTATTCACTCTAACTTCATCTCAAAAAGCACAAAAGAGATTGTTTTGTGAGGAAGTACCGGTTGTATGACTTTCATAAGCAGTTTATGACCTAGAATAAGTTGATCTTGAAAGTGCATAACTTGTAGGACAAAGCATGGTCTTTAGAAACACAAAACTCTTGTACAAGCTGTTGATGATATAAAGAGCGTTTTGTATTTGTGCCCTGTCAGCAGGCAGAGGAGGTTCAGCTGCTCAGAGATGCACTCAGGAGTTTGAGGAACAACCTCAAAGACCATGACCCACAGCATCACACACTGGACACCCTGGAGCAGGGAATAGTATCACTCATTGACAGACTGCATGTGCATACACACAGGGTACAAAAATCTACAACCTTTCAATACAATATTCTATTTTTAAAAAGTAGTTTTTTTTTTTACACTTTGTTTATTTTGTTTTTAAAAATTCTTTAGTTTTTTAACAGCAAACAACAGTACACAGTGTATGGATCTTTAGCTGGTTTTATGTTCTTTTTTTACATGTTCAAAATAAATATACCAATACCTAACCCGTCTTCATAAGTCTACTAACATATTTAACCCACTTGGTCCAGAGTTTAATAAAAGTAGCTTTCTGTGGACTCAAAGAAAAACTGTTTTTTTCATAGCATTTATATTATTTATAAACTGTATCCACTCTTATTTTGTTGGGGAGTGACTAGCACCTACTAACAGTTATTTTACAAGGAGTTATTAGTATGCTCAACATGTGGTGTCTCTTGGCTGGAAATTATTTCGTAGAAATAATATGGTGTATAGCAGAAGAAATCCCATGTTAAGAATGCATTTCAGTGTTTTGTGACTTAACTAAAAGGGCAGCATCCAGAAAACATGTCCCACACTGCCTCCAACATTTATTACCCCTTTCTTCGAAATGGGCTGTCTGTTTCATTCCGACCAAAAATGATGCATACAGTACTTTCGACGACTAAATATCGGCTACACTTGAGAGTTTATTCATTTCCATATAAAAATTTGACCTTTCTAACCAGCTTTCTTCTTCTGCTACTGAAAGATTACCCCCTCTCTCCTATTCCAGTTTAACAAAAATAGCTTCTTTGATACTTGTTACTAGCCAAGGCCTTGTGGTGTCATGTGAGGTTGAGCATGCTTTTAACTGAATTCAGTCTGAAGGTTTTCACAGAAATTGAATTGGGAAAATTGCTACTTTAAAATCATGTTTATCCATGTAATCAACTATGCTCTCAGACTAAAGAGTGAAGAATAAAAGTGATTTTGTAATTCTAAAAAAATCCTTTTAGATATGGTCTTTTGTGGAAAAGGATGTCAACAGTTTTCATAATTCTGCAGGGAAGAGGGAAATCTCCAAAACGCAAAAGCCAACACACAGACTCCAACAGCTGGCCTAGCACAAGTAAGCTGGTCCAACTTGTATCCACCAAATAAACATGCAAGCATTTGATTGATATTTTTCTTCTGCTAACCATTTATGCTTGGTCCATACAGAGGTCTGCATCTCCAACAGTGGTTCCTCTGCCTCCACTAAAATCCTTTATTTTACTGGAAAATCCTCAACACCTTCCATGATCATTATACCTAAGAGGTAGGTGTGTGTAATCTTAAGTGTTCTCTATTTGAACTTTGTAAAATTTTAACTCTGTGTGTTGTGATTCAACTGAAATAAATCATTTTAGTAGCAGACTTCATTAGTTAACATCCTTGCACATAGATATACGTAAACAATAAGATAAATGCACAGAGATATCTAAAGGCTTTTTTCCCCACACTGTTCAGGTTAGGTGAGGTGACTCTCAAAGATGTTAAGGCAGCTGTGGATCGGGAGGGAAACTACAGGTACCACTTCAAGGCCCTGGATCCTGAGTTTGGCACAGTAAAAGAAGAGGTAAGAGGGGGTGGTATTAAGAAAGCTGGTCAAAAGATCATTTAACACTATCCAGGACAAAACCTTGTGTTTTGCTGTACACTGAGTACAGCTTTAGGCAGTGACTAAGCAACAACCTCCAATGTTAAAAAATGAAAACAATGTGGATGTGCAAACAACAGAAGTTATTTTTCCATATTCCATCACAGAAACAACTGTGCCAACTGTTGAATTCACCAGTCAACAAATCAGTTTCATTTAAGTTCCTTTAGCTGCTCATAAAAATGCGCCTGCTAACTAAATGTCTGTTTTAGACAGATAAAGAGCAAAGGAGACAGACACAAATGTCACCTCCATCCTAACTTGTAGATTTTTGACAGCTTCACACCCCTGTGAACACATGAAAAAAGCTTGTCCTCCATGAATACATTCTAACGCAGCCAGAACAGCTAATGTAGCTCTGTAAGCTGCATAAGATAGCCACATTATGGACCTGTGTAGCTAATGGAACTACCTAGCTAACAGAGCTAAATCTCATTGAGCAGCTTCATCTGCACGTTATCTGCGTAGCCAAGTTAGCTTCAGCTACATTTGCTAAAGCTCACATTACTAAAGCTGACTTAGCTATAGATAACAGAGCTACGTAGCTAACGTAGCTAAAGCTAAGCTCACTAAGCAGCACCATAAGCTAACCTATCTAATTTATCTACATAGCTATGTTAGCTTTAGCCAAGTTTGCTAAAGGTCATGTTGCTAAAGCTAACTTTGCCACATTGGCTTATGTAGTAACATTAATTACGTAGCTTTTTTAGCTTTAGCTAAATCTTACATAGCTAAAAGGAGCTACTGCTCATGCAACTACTTCTATAACAGGTCTATACATAATTTAATCCCAGATTAGACCTTCAACCTTTTTCTGTTTTATTTATTTATGAATAATTCTTAGTCTATACTGTTTGCAGTGTGGTTATTTCATGAATTTAAATGCCAGACTTTGTTTATGAATAAAGTTGAATTTTAAAGAATCTGTAACTGGAAATACATTTGTTTTGGCAATTACAGCACTTCCTATCTGAGACGTACAGTGTCTCAGATGAACGGCTGTCAGAAATATATTGTCTGCAGCTAGACCCCTCTCTCTGTAGCTGCATCTCCTTGCCTTTTTTGAGACTGATTATAGATTAAGTAGAGATAGCATGTCCAATATGGCAACCGCCATCACTGGGCTTTATAATTATATGTTTTGTGCAGTACCTAAAATTACTGGTTAGTAAGTCCATCATCTTTGTTTTGCCTGCTATGGAAAAGTTAGAGATTTAAGTTGAGTATTCATAGATTTAATAACATGGCCTTATTTGCATGTTCAGGTGTTCCAAGATGGGGCAATCATTCCGGGCTGGGAAGGAAAAATTGTTGCCTGGGTAGAAGAGGACAATGGCGAGGAAAGGTAACAGAATGTTATTTTATGTACATCCGCAAATGTTCTGCCTGTTAGTGGTAAGTGACACCTAATCCTTTCTGTTTATTTTTAGACCATTGTAGGTTCAGCCCGAGAAGCCATGGCCTTGTTTTTCCTCTTGGTCTCTCTGATCCCAGAGGAACTACTGATCCCAGAGGAGCTGCTGTCTAGGACTAAAGGCACAAGCAGACACTCCTTTCATTTTAATTATGACCTGTGAGCGATAGATTTGGGTTGATTGTCTGATTCTAAATCAGACTGACAGCCCTGCTCTCTCTGGAAACAGTAAAACTGATGACCAGAATATCGCACAGCTCAGTGCCTTACAAAGAAGATGGAAATGTCCTAGAATTAAAGAAATAGGAAAATTATATAGGATTTTCTATTTCTTACCATGCTTGTGTTGCATCATCTGTAGTCATGCATAGAGGTTTGCTCTAAAGAAGAGTCATTCTGGAAGTATTTGTTGTCAATCCTAAAATTTTTTAGCTGCATTGTGGTCATTTAAACAAATTACATGCCAGAAAAATGTACTTTCTATGGTTCTTTATACCAAGAGGTCTGCCTTGATTTTGCATATAAATGTAATTACATGTATTTTCTACAATGCCAAACAATCTTTGAACAAATCTCCTAAAGTAATTGATAAAAATATAGAAATTGTACAGGAAATGTGTTTTATTTTTCATTCTGACTCACTGCTGATAAACACAGATATCTCCTCACTATGCTCTTATTATATTTTTTATTTTTTTTTTATAGGCATCAGCTGAAGAAGGATGTAGCTCAGGTGTTGATAAAGATATTAGTCTGTGGCACAAAAACAAACATGTAAACAAGACTTGCCCAAACTAAACTGCCGTCAGTGAATTGAAGTGTTGCCGGAGTTTGTTTGTGTAGAAAATGAAAGAACTGTTTTTTTTTTTCAACTTTGAGAAATAGTTCTGTAAATTTGAGAGACTTTCTTTAAAAATATCCCTTACCTTTATTTTTTTACTTTTAAAGTTTGTCTCTTGAAGTGTTGGAAGAGAGATTTATTTAAGTTGAGATGCGTCTGCTCCTTTTAAAATGACACCGTAGATGCAATTTTTCCACAGAGATTTAAGTCGGCTTTTGTCCTGGAATAACGGACATAACAACTATTTATGGTTTATTTGGGTGTGTGTGTGTGTGTGTGTGTGTGTGCGTGTGTGTGCGATCTGGACATATAAATACCCTGTAAACAGTGATTACAGCTGTTCTTCTTGATGCAGTAAAATGTTCTGCTCTAGTTTTAGGACAACTTTGATCATTCAGAAGTCTGTACATGAAGATGCAGACCAGTTCGCATGTTCATCCTGTTTTGGGATCAGTTTACCTTCACTAACAAGCCAACAGAAATATGCATCAGTCTACTTTATCAAGATCTATTTCAATGCCATGACTGCCTGTTCTGTAAAGTGCACTGTTTGCTTATGAGATGGTCAATTAGCTTTTTTTTTGTTTGTTTGTTTTCTGAAACTTTTACAAACATAGATTGTATGAGAATAAAAGAATGGCCTTTGGTGACTTTTGGAACAATATTTTACAATAAAAACATAGTTTTCTTTTGAAAAATATGTTATGATTTCATTTATTTTATGTTGTTTGTGCTCTGTTGAGTGGAATATGTTTAGTCTACATGTCTCTGAATATGTTTCATAAACACAGATGTAGTTTGGTTCCTGTGTTGCTTTGGTTCTTATGATGTGTTTCTTGGGTTCACATGATGTGTCTGATAAGCCCTCTTTTAGGAGCAACACATAACTAACTTCAGAATGCTGTATAAGTAATGATGGTGCCTCCAGTTTAATCTCAAAAGTACAACAGAAAATGTAAAAAAAAAAAAAGAAATAGAATAAAATAAAATATTATATTACTAAGTGAATTTTAGATGTGATGAGACTCGCTATAGGATGAAAATAATGCCATGCAAGTTTAATGAAACTGTTGTGCTGTTGTAAAACTGACTCAGATCACATTTCACTCTTTATGCCATTTATTTCTTCTTTTAATTTAATCAGAAAACTTAAGAAAATCACAAATATTGATTGTCTAAATTAATTTAAGCAGAAATAAGACTCAGTAAAAATAAAAACTGATATGAATCACATAAGTATAATTAAACTGTTATAAGGTTATAAAATAACAAATGAAAACTTATACCTGTTTTAGAAACTATTCCTTAAAAATTTCTTAAATAAGTCAAATTTACCACTGATCACTATTTTTAACAAACCTGTGAAAACAGCTGACTAATCTTTGTGTTACTATTATCCTACATTTTTTAGTTATTTTTCAAGAAAATAACCAAAATATGGTTGCTAGATGTAATGGCTGTCTGTTTTAAGAAAAACATTTTACACCCTTAAACAGACGTACTTATGTCCGAATCCTCATTTTTTCATGCTAAAAATGTAGTAATTGCTTGTGTTACACAAGCAAAACCTATCATGACATGTAGCACTACTATTCCCCTTTATTATATGCAAGTTTAATTTACTTGTCATGGTTAGTTATGATTCGGGGTCTTTTTTGGGACCAAAGGAAAAGTAAAACTGCATTTTGCAAGTTCTGGAGCAAACAGGAAGTTTGAGATGCTCTGGGCCACTGCTGATTGGTCAGATGGTGTGATCTTGGCTTGGAAAAATCATTCTGGTTCTACGGTATCACAGAGTTTTGGGAGACCATGAAGGAAGTTAGAAGAAGTGACTGTATATGGTTCCTTGCCCTATAAAGGTCAAACATGTTTGAATTTTTCATTTATTTTTTTAGCAGTCTGCTTTTAGGTCTCTTGAGTACTTGTGCTTTGTTCTTCTGTTTGCCTTTGCACATAAAAAACTGTTACATACAGTACATACAATTATCATCATGACTCTGTTTGAGACATGGGGGGGGTTAGACTAGGGGTGGGTAAAAATATCGATTAATTGATGCATCACAATATTTCCTCCCCCAATTCAATATTGATTCAGCAAATCCTCTGAATCTATTCACCTCCTGGCCAGTGGGGATTGCTGTGTGTGTGATTCGTGTTGTATGGATGGAGGCCGCACTCGACCAAACAACAACAAGCAACCATAACCATGTTATGTGAGGTTTCTCACAATTTCCAAGAGGACAGAAATATTATTTAAGTTAACATGCACTTTACTTTTTCAGTGTTTATACAGAACTGTCATGTTTTTTACTTTTGTACTCCGTATGCACAAATAAGTTATTATTGTGCAAATTTTTATTTTCAGATGTTTTATTGCTCAAAAATGTGAGGTGACTTACCAAATATGTTCATATGGGCATGAAAATAATTATTAAAAAATTGTCAACAGGTTATTTGTGTATTTCTACTTCTTACTGAATTGACATCGGATCGAATCGCAACCTAAAGAATCTAAATTGAATTGAATCGTGAGGTTCTTAACAATACCCAGGCCTAGTTTAGACCTTTAATGCAAAATTACATCAAAAACATTTTTTCTAGATGTATAGAATACTATGAAGCAAATATATGTAAGATCAGTGTAGTATAAAGTATAGAACATGAATATAACAACAAAGTTATGTACAATAATTAATAACTAGTTAAAAAACATATTTACATTACATGGAATAAAATACAGTCAGTATGCCACACACTGATTTGGAGGCCAATAAAGACATCTGGACTGCATGTAGCCATTGTTCTGACAATGGCAGAATACATCTTACCTTTAAAAAATGATTAGATCAGGAGGGTGCATCTGATGTCCTATTTTCATAATAAATAGTCCCTCATATGTAATTTTCTGCTGTAGCACTAGTTTGTTTACCTCGGCATAAACTGAAAAGGTGAAAGTACAGCTGAAGACAAAAAAACAAATAGCATTAAACTGTTGAACTGATAAGACAGCCATATGCCAGATGTATACTACTGTTTCTATAATGCTTTAAAATGTCAAATTATATTTTTAAAAATACTTCAATAAAATTTCTGGAAATAAAACTGAATTTGATCAATTTGGAAGAGTTCTCAGCTTTGTAAAGAGGGTTAGGGGTGTAGGTTTCCTATGAATACACAACTTAGTACCTGACAGCAAGCGTAAGTGTCCTATGAATACACTACTTAGAACCTGACAGCAAGAGTAAGTGTCCTATGAATACACTACTTAGAACCTGACAGCAAGCGTAAGTGTCCTATGAATACACTACTTAGAACCTGACAGCAAGCGTAAGTGTCCTATGAATACACTACTTAGAACCTGACAGCAAGCATAAGTGTCCTATGAATACACTACTTAGAACCTGACAGCAAGCGTAAGTGTCCTATGAATACACTACTTAGAACCTGACAGCAAGCGTAAGTGTCCTATGAATACACTACTTAGAACCTGACAGCAAGCGTAAGTGTCCATGAATACACTACTTAGAACCTGACAGCAAGCGTAAGTGTCCTATGAATACACTACTTAGAACCTGACAGCAAGCGTAAGTGTCCTATGAATACACTACTTAGAACCTGACAGCAAGCGTAAGTGTCCTATGAATACACTACTTAGAACCTGACAGCAAGCGTAAGTGTCCTATGAATACACTACTTAGTACCTGACAGCAAGCGTAAGTGTCCTATGAATACACTACTTAGAACCTGACAGCAAGCGTAAGTGTCCTATGAATACACTACTTAGAACCTGACAGCAAGAGTAAGTGTCCTATGAATAGACGACTTAGTACCCAACAGCAAGCTTAAGTGTCCTATGAATAGAAGACTTAATACCCGACAGCAAGCGTAAGTGTCCTATGAATAGACTACTTAGAACCTGACAACAAGAGTAAGTGTCCTATGAATAGACTACTTAGTACCCGACAGCAAGCTCAAGTGTCCCATGAATAGAAGACTTAATACCCGACAGCGAGCGTAAGTGTCCTATGAATAGACGACATAGTACCAGACAGCAAGAGTAAGTGTCCTATGAATAGACTAATAAGAACACATTGAAACCTGGACCCACTGTGGGGGTAACAATACTCATTACTGTTTAAATATTGCTTTTTCGTTATTATACATACAGTGAAAAGGTCCTCCAGAAATGGCCAGAGGATATTTTTTTGTCACTTCAAAGTAAAAAGAGTCCATAGACAGAGATGTCCAGTCAAACCAGTTTATTTGGGATTGGTTAGGATAGTATACAGTGTTATAGCAGCAAAGAAACAAAGAGACAAGCATCAAACCGTTTGCACTTGAAATGGTCAGACACAAAAATAGCAAATACATTTTCCAACAGAAACTACTCACACACTGGACACTAGTTAGAGCCTATATTGACTGCAAGTTAGAGCATATATTAACTGCTAGTTGGAGCCTATATTGAATACTATTCAAAGCCTATGTTGAACACTAGTAAGAGTCTATATTGACTGCTAGTTAGAGCCTATGTTGAACACTAGGTAGAGCCTATATTGAACACTAATTAGAGCCTTTATTGAACACTAATTAGAGCCTATATTGAACACTAATTAGAGCCTATATTGAACACTAATTAGAGCCTATATTGAACACTAATTGGAGCCTATATTGAACACTAATTAGAGCCTATATTGAACACTAATTGGAGCCCATATTGAACACTAATTAGAGCCTATATTGAACACTAGTTAGAGCCTTTATTGATGACTTTTAGAGTCTTTTCTGACCACTAGTTATAGCCTATATTGAAAAATTGTTTCTCCAGTGTCTTAGCAGATTTTCTCCTGTTGCTGAAGTCCAGTGTATTTTATCACTCTCCGTCTTGAATTGTGCTTGGCTCAGTTTGGAGAGGTGAGGTAACCTCTTGATCGTCTGGTTGATGTCACTGAGTGTGAGTTTTTCTCTTTCTGTCAGATCATCTGAATAATTAAGTAACGGTACCACTATCACAGCCTTTGGAAAGGTTTCTTTTGCTGCTTTATGCATCTCTGCTATTTGTGCCTTCAAAAGTTCTGGACTTTCAGTGCTCCTATCGTTTATCCCAAATGACAAGATCACTTTTTCTACGTAGTCTTCTGTTGGAGTTTTCAGCAAAATGTGCAGGGCATCGCTTGTTTTTGCTCCTGTGAACGACTCTACCTGCACTCTGTTATTTCTGTATTTTGGGAGTCTAGAGAGATTTGAATCACCCAGAATCAGAATTGGTCTGTGGACCGTTAACATCCAGGTTTCATATTTATCATTGCTGTGCTCATGCCCCTGGTAAAGTGGTTGGTGGTCCATATGTTCCTTCCATCTTTTTTCTGCCCTTTCTACAGCTTCAGCATTAAAATCTACCAGCTCCCTTCTGCACCAGTTTACTGCCACAGGCCAAGCCTCCTCCCAGCAGCTAGTGTCACAGTTAAGTATTTGAATTGGAAAATCAACTATAGTTTGCTCAAAATATACAGCTAACTGGGTAATTGTTCTGTCTGTCCAAAGGGAGTGGTGAGCATTGATTTGTCTTTGTAGATCCAGATCAATGTGATCTGTATTTATAGCTGATCTTAATTTTTTGGAGGCTGCCTCTAAATTATTCAACTCTAATGCTGTGTTCTTTAAGTCTAAGCAGAAGAGAAGGTGGTGGTGGGCTTTTATGAAGAACTTGAGGTGTTTGGCTAGTTTTTTAGGCTTGAAAACACTTGTCATTGTTGTTTTGTTGAGCAGTTTAAGGACAACTAAGGTTTCTTTGGCTCTGTTGTTTGTTCAATCTTAGTCCTTGCAGCTGTTAGAATTAAGGCAATGATGCTGTCACTGAAAAAAATAACCTGCCTCTAAAGTTTAGTCCTGGTGCTTTTCTGGTGCTATCCTGCTTTGTTTTTGGTATGCTCTTGTTAACACCGGTGGGTTTTCCAAGCCTCCTAAGATATCACAGATTTCTCTACAACTTAAATTTTTTGTAGCTCCCTAAATAACGGTTAGGTCTGAGGTAAGCTCCAAAGTTTCCGGAAGAAAAAATGCAGAAGGGGAGCTCTGAAAAGAGCTGTTTTTGCTTGGATCAGCAAAGGTCAAAGGTCTGTCTCAGCAGGAGCAGCAAGTACTTCTGGGCTAGTCTTCTGAAGTTGGGTGCTCCCATGTGGTCCAGCTGGTCTTCTCTGGTGAGGGGTCAGGAAGAGGAGTGAATCCTGGGTCCTCCTCCATGACTTATAAGAGCTGGTAATGGGGGGTGTGGCTTCTCAGCAGGGCTGATGAAGGATTGCATTGTTCTCAAAAGGCCACACCTACTGTGTTTCATGAGTTATTGAAACTTTAAAATCAAGTTATTGTTCCAAAACATCAATAACACATGTAAGTAAAAATAAAATTAATATGTACTATGGTAAAGTCTGGAAAAGTGAACTTATTTGGTGGAACTCTGTGGGTTTCATCACTGTACCTGTAAGCACTGTACATGGTGTACTTTTAGACATTTTACTGCCACTATGTTGTCTTAAAATCCAACTACGACTGCAGTAAATTCCATCTTATAAACGGAGTTGTTGGATCAGCCAACAGGTATTGGACGAGTGTCTAATTCTTGGTCTTATTTCATTTAATTTGATTTAGTACACTGTTGAATTCAGAGCATTGTTTGCTGATAGGGTAACGGTATTGATATTTGATTATGTTTTACGACACTTCTTTCTCTTGGGCGGCAGGACAAGGAGAAGAGCCTTCACCTTTATTATGTACAAGTCTCATTAAGTAATTATAGTTAGTTTTGATATTAGGGCCATTTGTTTGGGACCAAAAGAGATGTAAAATTGTATTTTGCAAGTTCTAGGGGAAACAGGAAGTTTGAGATGCTCTGGGCAACTGCTGATTGGTCAGATGGTGCGATCTCCACTGATTGGCTTAGAAAAATCATTCTGGTTCGATGGTATCACAGAGAGTTTTTAATGTGAATGTGGCATTAAACAACAAGCCAAACAGATAATCAAAAACTGAATTTGATCCCTTTGGGAGATCCAAGCTTTGTAAAGAGGGTTAGGACTCATTTAGGTGACAATGGTTGAAGTCCAGAGAGCTCTTAGCATTCCACACCTACTGTATCAGTGGGTTATTAACCTATGAATAGACTAATTAGTACCTGACAACAAGAGTAAGTGTCCTATGAATAGGCTAATTGGAACACATTGAAACCTGGACCCACTGTAGGGGAAGCCATTTTCATTTATGTTTCCATAATGCTTTTTAACGTTAAAATTTTTTAGAAAACAAGGTTCCTCCAGGAAGTGTTTGAGGCCACTCTAAATCCCTTGACTTTTGAATCAATGTATAGTTCCTAAACAACAATAACACATATAAATTAAAACAATATTAAAAAGCATTAAGGTAAAGTCTGTAAAAAAATAAGTATTTAGTGGAACTGTATGAATTTCATCTTTATTAGATGGCTGTCCTACATGCATTGTACCTGTAAGCACTGTACATGGTGTACTTTTAGACATTTTACCGCCACTATGTGGTCTTAAAATGCAACTACGACTGCAGGAAATCGCATCGTATAAACCGAGTTGTTGGTTCAAACCACCAGTTATTGGACAAGTTTCTATTTCTTAGTTTTATTTCATTTAATTTGATTAAGTGTTCTGTTTTATTAAGAGTGTTGTTTCTTGTTCGGGTTTTGGGGGATGATATTTGAATATGTTTTACGACACTTCTTTCTCTCGGACGACAGGACAGGGAGGAGAGCCGTAAAGTGTGGTGTTTTGGACGGGAGGAGGTCATTAGAAAGTGAGGAGTAGGTACTGCCCGGCTGGAAAGGCACGGAGACCTTTGGTGCCAGTGTATCTCTGATGCCTGAGTGAGATAAATACATTATTCTACGGCTCTGTGTAGTGCTTCAACCGCTGCGAAATGCTTCGTCTCATCCTGCGGCTCAGGCCGTCCGCCGGGCTCTCCTGTCCCCGTGCCCTCCCGGCAGGGCCTGCTATGCTTAGCTCCCGCTCCGTTCCTGGAACCGGGCGACTGAGGCGACTTCACAGCGGTGCTGGGTCCCGGGCGATGTGTTTGACAACCGGTCTGAGCCACAGAGCAGCCCTGCTCAGGTGTCCACAGCTTGCAGGTAGCTGTCAGAGCACGCGCTTCTACAGCCTGCCGCCACACCAGAAGGTAACGTTTCATGACCGGTTGCTATAGCACCGACGTTAACGGCAATAGTTAGCATGACCTCCCGAGCTAGCCAGAGGTAGCACGGTGATGTGCCAAGCACGCCCTGCCACGCCTTCAAAGGTTAACACAACTGTAGCGAAATTAAATCACGGAAACACTGTTTAAGCAGTTTAACCTGACATACATGTATTTATTTAATGTCAACATGCGAAACCAGTCACTACTTTGAAATTTTACTATGTGGCTACTAGCCCAAACTCCCTTTAATTCAGCCGACAAACATTGTTTACATGTGAAAAAAGTGTCCAGAGATCCCCATTAATTTGCTTTTGGCATTTTCCTGCCAGTATTTTGCATTAGCCGTTTATTTGTAAGACATTTGCCTGTTGTTAATGGGATAGCAGACCTAATAGGACTAGTGTCTGAGCTCGGGGCTCCAGTGTCCCTTTATATAACACCAGCATGCACATACTAAGGAACTGTTGCTAAAAGCATTTTTTCTCCATCTTTCATATCTATCATGCCTCAGATGTTATATCCCAAAACTGTGGGTCACTTCTGTCACACATACTAATTTCAAGCAGGTAATGTGCATGTGGCTGGGTCAACAAGTATGCTACATTACATAGGGCTGGAAATGAGAAGCTTTAACAGTTGATAAATTAAGACAAACTGTCATAAATGTAGATTTACTGATTTTGGAAACATCTATCCAAGATTACTCTGCCCTTTAAATGAAGGCACTTGTACACAATATGTATGCCATCAGGTGTTGCATGGCCTTGACAGATAACTAATAAATCACAGATGTGGTGAAAGGCAGCTGTACAATGGTCACTTATTGAGCAAGGGAATGAGAGGATGACGATTAAGCAGCTTCATTTACAGTGCTTATAAAAGAATTCACCCTTGTGGATGTGTTTCCCTTTTATTGATTTAATAAATAAATAAAGGTTAATATGATTTGTGTTTTTTACTCCCAAAAAAACCTTTAATGTCAAAGTGTAAACAGATTTATACAAAGTAATGTCAGTTGAATAAAAATATCTAAGGTAAAATAAGTTACTGCATACATTTTCGACCCCTTCCAGTGTATCTTTGCTTGCAATCACAGCACGTGAGTCTTTGTGGATAGGTTGCATTCAGGCTTGCACATCAGGACACTGCAGTTTTACTCCATTCTTCTTTGCAAAACAGATCAAGCTCTGTCAGGTTGCATGGGTGTGAAAAGCCCTTTTCAAGTCCAGCCACAAATGCTCTATCAGAATGAGTTCAGGTCTTTGTCTCTGCCACTCCAAGATGTTCATCTTGTTGTCTTTAAACCATTTCAGTAGCTGGAAAACAAATCTTCTTCCAAGATAGTTCTCCTGCAGACTGAATAAGATTGTCCTCCAGGATTTCCTATATTTTAATCAATTCATATAACCCTCTACCTTTACAAGCCTTTCAGGGCTGGCTGCCAAGAAGCATCCCCACAGCATGATGCTGCCATCACCATGCTTCACATTGAGGGTGGTGTGTCTGCGTTGATGGACAGCGTTTGGCATGTGCTAAACATAGTGCATTTTGATGGCCAGAAAGCACCATCTTGGTCTCTCCAGAGCAAAGAACTTTCTTCCACTTGACCATGGAGTCTCCCACATATCTTTTCATGAACTCTAGTTAAAATGTCATGAGTTTTATTCAACATGCCACTCTCCCATGAATCTTTGAATGGTGAAGATACCAGGCAACGGCTGTTGTAATGCACAGTTTCTCCCATCTCAGCTGCTGAAGCTTGTAACTCTTTCAGAGTAGTCACAGGTGTCTGGGTGGCCTCTCTCACTAATGTCCTTCTTGCACAGTCTCTCAGTTTATAAGGGGGACTCGATCTGGGCAGATTTACACGTGCCATAGTCACTCCATTTCTTGATGATGGATTTAATGAACTCCACCCCCTAAATTATACTTTTCAGTAACCCTTTCTTTGAGTTGCTTGGAGTGTTCTTTTGTCTTCATGGTGTAATGGTAGCCAGGAATACTAATTAGCCAGTGACTGGACCTTCCAGACACAGGTGTCTTAATACTACATTCACTTGAGACACATTCACTGCACCATGGCAATCCCTGTTTCACTAAGTACTGGACTACAAGCACCAACTGGCTCTGTTGAATTAGGTCATTCACTTTAAAGGGTGAATATTTATGCTGTGACTTATTTAACATTGCATATTTTTTTTGATTGGCATGGCTTTGTAGAAATCTGTTTTCACTTTGACAATAAAGAGTTTATTATATTGAACAAGATTGGTTAATAAAATCAATAAAAAGTTAAAACATCTGATGAATGCTTTTCATAGGCCCTGTACATCACCTGATGTTGGTTAGTACTGCAAAGCCCTATCATGAAGCACTTGGTTTGATTTTCCTAATCTGTTTTCTGTTTATCAGGTGGAGCTTCCTGCACTGTCACCCACCATGCAGACAGGAACGATTGCTCGCTGGGAGAAGAAGGAGGGAGAAAAAATCAGTGAGGGTGACCTTATAGCCGAGGTCAGAAGTTTTGCATGTGCACACATGTTTGTGAGAAGCATCACTAGCCACATTATAAAATATGAAATATGTATATGTTTTGTAGGTGGAGACTGACAAAGCAACAGTAGGCTTTGAGATGCTGGAAGAGTGCTATTTGGCAAAGATTCTGGTTCCTGAAGGGACCAGAGATGTCATTGTTGGAGCTGTAATCTGCATCACAGTTGACAAGTAAGTGTTCTTATCTGATTCATGGAATATAGACCAAAAGTAAGATGCGCTCACACAAGAAATGTGCAGTAAATGTTTATGATTAGAATTCTTCTACATAATCCTTACTGTTCATTCTATGTTGCAAATTTTCTTGCATTTGTAAAGATGTGGTTGTGAAGTGTGTGCACATTTCCCCTTTCAGCCCCGACCTCATTCCAGCCTTTAAAGACGTCACACTGGACTCACTTGGAGCAGCAGGTGCGGGTCCCTCACCTGCTGCCTCTGCTCCTCCTCCTCCTGCTGCTGCTCCTGCGCCTGCTCCTCCCGCCGCCCCAGGCAGCTCTTACCCCACACACATGAAGGTAGGCATGTTCTCATATAAATAAAGAACAGTCAAGTGTGGAGTTGTTGCTGAGTCAAGCAGTGTAGTGGGTGTTTACAGTCACAGTGACCTGTAGCTACGCCTATACTTCTATCAGGGTTGTTTAGTCTTATTGTCTGTGTGTGTACAGATCATTGTGTTCCTTTCTGCATATCAATGCAGAACAGCTGAATAGAGTTATTTTGTTGTATTTGCAGTTATATCTCTGATAATGAAACAGGAAATCCCTTTTCTCTTTGATGCATCCTTTAAATTTCTCCATATGGCTTAAAATTTTTAATCAAAAACTTGAGACAAAATGTATGGTCTTTTTAACTTCATGATGTGTACATATTTTCAAAAAGTCATGCAAAGAAATGTAAGAAAAATGTAATAATAACAGGGCAGGTTCTTATTTTTTGATACACACAATCAAATAACACTGCTGCTTTACTAGCAGTTCTGCTCGACTCATGTCATAAAGTTTGGACAGATTAAAATAATTTATGGTACATCGAGATAAAACAGCATTTAAAAGTCAGTTATTAATCTTGGTAATGTCACTGGAACAAGTTGTTAGAGTGGCCTCAAGCCACTTGCATGAAATTGGTCAAGTATTCTCTTATTCTGGCTGTATTTAACAAGTCTGCTGATGCCCAGCTGTCTAGGCTACTTCTGCTGTTAAGCAAAAGAACAATGAATTACTATACTCTGTTAGGAAAGGTGTTTTTATCATTCAGCCAAAGAGACTATTGTCTGAGGCCGAAGAGTAGATTTAATCTCACAGGGACTGCTCTGATAAAAAGTCCTCTGCCAGACTGGAGCGTGGGATGTCAGATTGACATCATAAGGCTGAGGCTCTATAGGACACAGTTAACAAAAATGTGTGTCACTTGTTTCCCTGCAAGCAATGAAGGTTTAATTCCCATGTCTTGACCTTTTCTGCTATTTTCTGTGCATGTTGCAGATCACACTTCCTGCTCTGTCTCCCACCATGACGATGGGGACAGTGCAGCGTTGGGAAAAGAAGGTTGGAGAGAAGCTGAGTGAAGGAGATCTGCTGGCAGAGATTGAGACTGACAAGGCAACCATTGGTAACTGGCTTGAAGACTTGTTATTTTAGATCTGATTTATTCCCGCATTTATGTCTGAACCAGGTGTGATTTGCTGCAACTGTTTAGTGTCCTGGTTTTAAAGTAAGCCTAGTTAAAGTCATTTTTTCCACATGTCACTTTTATGTGATTGCATGCAGGCTTTGAGGTGCAGGAGGAAGGATATTTGGCCAAAATCATGATAGAAGAAGGAACTCGGGATGTTCCTCTGGGAACGCCACTCTGCATCATTGTAGAGAAAGAAAGTGACATAGCTGCCTTCAAGGATTATGTAGAGACCGGAGTGGCAGAGGTTTCCATGCCACCTCCTGCTCCAGCACCCACACCCGCTCCAGTGAGATGCAGATTTTACCCCTTTCAGCCCAAATAAAGTTTTGTAATACATTTCACAAATATGATGTGATTTATGAGCATTTTGTCTGCGTTTCAGGCTGCAGCTCCAGCTCCTGCAGCACCCACTCCTCCACCCGCAGCCGCTGCCCCAGCAGCACCCAGGAAAGGTCGTGTGTTTGCAAGTCCACTTGCCAAGAAACTCGCTGCTGAGAAAGGAATTGACCTGGCACAGGTCAGCGGTAAGTTACCAATACGCAGGTAGTCTGTGAGGTCTGTAATTATAAAAAAAGGAGGGAACTCTTGTGAAATACTCAACACTGAGCAAGGATATAAAATGTAATCTAAGTGTGTTATATGCGTTAGATTGAGGTGTTTTTGTCCATCCAGGCACTGGTCCTGATGGACGCATCACCAGGAAAGATATTGACAGCTTTGTGCCACCGAAGGCTGCACCTGTGAGTGAACATTGAACACTTTTGTGTAATTTATTAAACATTATGTTTATCTAGAATCATTTTTATACCTTACACATAACTAAAACTTTGTTGCTGGTTTAGATGTATGTTACATGTAAGTGTTTCTCTTGAGCTTTGAACCATTAAAAGTCCAAAAGTAGAATTTTGAAAACCTAAAGTTTTGTTTAATTAGTTTATCACTTTTCTCAGACTTATTGAATGTTGAATTAGTATTTTTAAAAGTTTGTTTCGTACATATTAAGGCTTTTGCATACTGAGTCAGTTTTTCTCTCCAAATTTCCACGTTGAAAAACTCATGTTGTTCTAACCATGTTTGCAGAAACTTAAGTCCATCGTTACTTTTTCTGCCCAAGTAATTTAAACTGGTGAGAGATAATTCAGAACAGTGTCTGCTGCTTTCTTGTCGCTCACTCGCTTGCCCCATCCCTCCTCTCTCTCCCTCACACTGAAATCTTGCCTTAACATCTCACCTTGCCTGTGTATTAAGTAGATTTAAAAAAAAAAAGAACATAATCGATAGTGTGCTCATGGCCATCTAACAAAAACTAAATCAAAAAAGCTGATCTCCATTCCTCCAACCTGACACAGTGCTATAACACATGTAGTGCCTTGTCAGGATGGATTGATCTAGTATGTTTTTTATGAAGTGAAAGAGCCATAGAATTATTCTCAATCTTTATTCCTCTATACAGAACAAAAAATTGCCATGTTCTCTTTCATGTGCTCTTTTTTTATAACAAATCTGTAGACATGCAGCTGAAAAATAACAGACTCAATATGCAAAGGCTTCTAGTTGCAGTAATTTAAAATTGTAATGAAATTGATTGTTTTACCTCCTGTTCTGTATAAGAAATTTCATTTGAAGTTTGAACTTTTGCATAATAATAGTTATTGAACCAAACTTGTGTTCAAGTTTTGTTGTAATTCTTTTTAAACTAAATCAAGTCATTTCTGTTGGCAGGCGGTAGCTGCTGCTCCCGCTCCAGCCGCAGCTCCAGCTGCTCCTGCAGCTGCTGCTGCTGCACCAGCCGGGACCTTTACAGACATCCCTATCAGCAACATCCGCAAGGTGAGATCAAACACACTAATTAATTTTTTTGAATAAAGGCTTATTCCCATACTCCTTTTTAAAACAACAGTTTGAATTCCTTATATGCTTGTTTTCTGCCCTGTTAGTACGGATGTTTTGAAAGCTATGAGACCAGTGTTAAAGGTTCCCAAAGAGTAGCTGTTATCTTACTGGTTCCCCCCTGAAAGTCAGCACTCACTGACTCTAAACACAGCCCACAAATATAATGTAATGAGCTGCAGATCAAAGCTTAAGTGTTTGTTTGTATACCTCCTGCAGGTCATTGCTCAAAGGTTGATGCAGTCCAAGCAAACGATCCCCCACTATTATCTGTCAGTAGATGTTAACATGGACCAAGTGATCCAGCTTCGACAAGAACTTAATGCTGTGAGTCTGAGATCATAACAGAATAAAAAACATGACACTGTCTGGAAAATATCATGTTGTTTGAGTCATATTTTAAACCTTCTCCTCTCCTCTTGCAGGAAGTGAAAACTCAGAATATCAAGCTTAGTGTAAATGATTTCATCATCAAAGCCAGCGCCCTGGCCTGCCTCAAAGTTCCTGAGTGCAACTCCTCCTGGTTGGACACAGTGATCCGCCAGTAAGTAAACACACTTGAACGGAGATGTGCTGGTGTTTAAATGTTTCAGATTTTGAAATAAGGAGAACTACGAAGGTTGGTGTGTAGATGTAATAATGACCTGATCAGAGGGCATGATCTGGACCAACTCTCCTTCAAAAACCAGCTCTTTCAAACCAGTCTGTGTTTGCTTTTTTATTTTCTCTAAATTACATTTCTTTGCACTTAAAATTCTAATTCTTATTTAAAAAACAATTCTTTGACCTCTTTGAAAAGAGTTTTGTTTTTAAAATGCAGCTGTTTCCACTTACCAGCAGAGGGCAGTTAAAGCACAAAAATTCCAAACCAAATTTCCTCACTTCCTTTGCAAGAGTCTCACAGATGACATTTCTGTGCAGCATCTTTATTTAACTTGTTTTAACATTTTTTTTCAGGAATCATGTGGTGGATGTGAGTGTAGCTGTGAGCACAGCCAGCGGTCTTATCACACCCATAGTGTTTAACGCCCACACCAAAGGATTGGCTGCCATCTGCTCTGATGTGTCATCTCTCGCTGCCAAAGCCAGAGAAGGCAAACTGCAGCCACATGAGTTCCAGGTATGACGGAATCTGATCTTTTGCTGTGTTGGAGTCTCAGTGACACATCAATGATGTGATGTACAGGCCCCAATTTCAAAATGGTTGTGTTGTTGTGGAAAATATGACTTAACCCTCCAAGACCGGCGTTGCTGTATACAACAAGGAGAGGCGTGTTATTTAAAGTTTAATGACTTTTGAACCGAGCTATAACAACCAATGGCAGGCTGCAGACTGCTTTAATAATGACTGAAATTCCCCAAAGTACAAAGACTTTTTTGTAAAAATGTGAATATTAAAGACTTTTTTATCATAGACAGATAAATGGTATTTACTGTATTTAAAACATTGCTCTTTTAAAATTCAAGTGACATTGCAGCAGCAACACATGTTCTTAAAGCCCAGGTTGTCCTGAAAAGGATGTTTAGAGCATGACTGTGCACCACAGGGTTCATGTATTACAAGCTTTTTAAGACAGAAAATCCAGGCGAGACACAGTGGTTAAAAAAACAGCATAAGGCTCAGAGGGTGCGAAACAATACAATGACTTTCAAATCCATTCCAAGCTATATTCAGCTGAATACAGCACAAAGACAAGATATTTAAACTTCAGAATATATAAACACTTCGCATTTGATGCTTGCAAAATGTTCCCAAAAAGCTGAGACAGGGGAAAGAAAAGACTGGGAAAGTCATGGAATGTTCAAAAACCACCTGGGACTTTCCACAGATTCGTTGATTTATGGGTAACAGGTAATAATCTCATGACAGGGTTTAAAAGGAGAACTCCTGAAAAGCTTGGTTGTAGAAAATCAACAATGTTCTCCACTGTGTTAAAGACCGCACTGGCAAAAAGTCCAGCAGTTTATCAAGAATATGTGTAATTATAAGGAATTAAAAAAAAAAAAAAACTCTACATCTACAGCTCATTGTATCACCAGAAGATTCAGAGAATCTGGGTAAGTGTTTGCATGTAAGGGGCAAGCCAGAAACCAACGTTGCATGTCTGTGACCTCTGATCATTCAGGCAGCAGTGCATTAAAAACTGGCATCTTATTGTGATGGCTATTATAATATTAGCACAGGAACACTTTGGTAAACAACTGTCAATTGACTAACCTAAAGTGGAAAAGTGTGTAGTCTGACGAGTCCACATTCAAATTGTTTTTGGAAATATTTGCCATCCAGTCCTCCAAGCTTGAAGGGGAAAGGACCATCTAAATTGTTATCCATGCAAAATTCAAATGCAAGCTTCTGAGATGGTATTGGGGTGTACTGGTACCTGTTGCAAGGATAACTTGCACATATTTGAAGACACCATTATATTGAGAGGTACATGCAGGTTTTAAAAATAGTCACATCCTGCATGGATCATAGTAAAAGAGTGCCGGTACTAGACTGGCCTGCATGCAATCAAGATCTGTCTGACATTACGAGGTAATTAAGTAAGTAAGGTTTTTTATATAGCACTTCTCACGGACAGCAGTCACAAAGTGCTTTACACAGACAAAAAAATACAGCGAATAAAAGTGATTGTTATGAGATCACCACATGACCCAATAGTCATAGCAACAATAGAACAACACAGTATAAACAGTTCACATTACATTAATGAAAAATCAATAAACCAAAAGCCTGTCTAAACAGGTGAGTCTTTAACTGACTTTTAAAGTCATTAGCAGAGCGCAACGACAGGGGCAGCTCATTCCACATTTTAGGGGCAATGGCTTGAAAAGCTCTATCACCCCGAGTCTTTAGGTGAGCGTGTGGGACAGAGGGATATTCTTATGTGTTTGATCTAAGGGGGCGGGATGTCTGGTAGGGGTGGATGACTTCTGACAAATAATCTGGAGCTTGACCATGCAGGGATCTGTAAGTGAGTGTGAGGATCTTGAACTTGATTCTGAAAGTAACGGGAAGCCAGTGAAGGGATTTGAGTACAGGAGTGATGTGGGAGAATTTGTGTGACCTTGTTAGTACTCTGGCTGCAGCGTGTTGGACTGACTGAGGTATGGCACATTATGAAGCACAAAATATAGCAACTTAGACCTTTAAGTTTTGAGGAAAGACATCAAGAAAGAATAGGATGGAATTCCTTTTTCACTTCAACAATTATTATCTTCAGTCCTCTGGTGCTTACAGTGTTTTTGGAAGAAAAGAATTTGTAACACAGTTGTAAGCACACTCCATGCTCCTGTCCCAGCTTTTTTGGAACATGATACAAGCATTAACTTCAGAATGTGTGTACATTTGTTATCTCATCTTTGTGCTGTATTCAGCTGAATATAGGTTGAAAAGTTTTCGCAAGTAACTGAAATCTGTTTTTATTCACATTTTACACTTTGTTCCAACTTTTTTGGGATTAGGGTTTGTGCCAAGCAATTACTGTCTTAAACAGAAAATTTTTATTGTTCTTCTGTCTTATGTTTTTCCACCAGGGAGGTACTTTCACAATCTCTAATTTGGGAATGTTTGGCATCAAGAACTTCTCAGCGATCATTAACCCTCCTCAGGCGTGTATCCTCGCTGTCGGAGGCTCAGAGAAACGGTTGATCCCTGCTGATAACGAGAAAGGGTGAGAGTCATGACTGCATTACAGTGACAGGCTGAGCACATTTATAAGCTGTAATCTGATGCATTCTTTGGTTTCGCAGGTTTGATGTAGTTAACATGATGTCAGTGACGCTGAGCTGTGACCACCGGGTGGTGGATGGAGCCGTCGGCGCGCAGTGGCTCGCAGAATTCCGAAAGTTCCTGGAGAAACCCGTCACCATGCTGTTGTGATTGGACTAGACTGCCAGTTTAAATAAAAAACTGCAGCAGCAGGCTGAGGCCTCTCATGGAAGTGAGAAGCCAGCCTACCACCAGGTCACTCCCAGTTATCCTAAAGGGGAAGAGGCAGAACTCACTCCGCTTCCCTGTCTGTCTCTCCTCCTGCTCTCGCTCGCTCTCTCTCTCTCTCTCTCTCTCTCTCTCTCTCTCTCTCTCTCTCTCTCTTTCATTTCTATTTATTGAGGCCCCCTCTCATGACAGACCAGAGTTAGAATCATTTATCCTAGAATAGAGACTGGCTTTTGTCACTCAAACAGTGATAATGTTTTACAAAGGGAAGTGTTACATGTCCAGCCAGCAAACAAATTAATCCCAAAACCTACGGGTTTGTGTGCGTGTGTGTTTGTTGGTCAAAACTTATCAATTATGTGTAAATGTGATAAAAAAGAGCAGGAAAAGGAGCTTTCTACGGGTTCAAGTCTTTGGAAATGGTTTCAATCTTTATTTTGTCTGCCTGCTGGCAAGTAAGAGAATAAATGTGGGTTAACTTTAAGTTCCACAGACCTCTTTAAATCTACACACAGTCATACAAACCTTTCCCTGTTTAGTGACCACACACATCAAGTCAGATATTTAGTGTGTTTTCTGTGGATTGATACTACAGTGTGTATACTTCTCACTGTGGAAAGAACACAGTGCTGTATATATGTATGGATATCGGTTTAAATAACCAAGCTCTGATGAGGCCTCGCCATATGATTTAAAATCTGTACAGTCCAAAAATAACAACAAATGCTCCTATAGGAAGTCCTGAACAGTTCTGCCAACTCTTTCTCTTCCATGAGGATGTTTTATTTTCTAGTCTCAGAGAAAAACACTCACCTGTAAGATGTTCTGTATTTCACAGCTGAAACGCACAAGGCTGGTGCTGGATGTTATTTGTTGTTTGAATAAATTGGGAGAAGTCAACCTTGAGCCAACCTGGTTTAAGTTTTTATAGCTTGAGTATTTTAAGAGCAGATACAATAAAATACTTTACAACAAAAAGGTTATTTTTAAGCTTGTGTCAAATGAAGTACAGCTATGTCTCAGTCTTTTTTTCATAGTGTGCATAACAAAAGGAAATAGAATAGAGGATGTCTTCAGTCCCGTGAGTCAGATATGGCTGCGGATTCATGCAGGCCCACACAATAAAAAAGCACCAGAAAATGCTGAAACTATCTCTTTGATATGAAGATTTAATTATTTTGGTATAGCTCTCCTAAATTGAAATGTGTACAGTTAAGTCAATTTGTAATTGGTCAGTGACACTTTTTTAATTTTTTGCTTCTATTTACTACCACAAATGATATTAAATAAAACAATCAAGATGGAACTGTATTGTAGACTTTCAGCTTTGATTTAACAGGTTTTACAGAAAAAGACATTTTATCAGGTGTATTTCAATTAGCAGGGGCTCAAAAGTATTTGGGAAATTCAATGAGAAGCATTTTCATGGCTATGTTTGGTCTTTTCCCTCAGTACTTCAAGACAAAAGAAAAAAAGGTCTGGAGAGGATTTTGACATTGAATTGGCATCTAATAGCTTTTTGGCTTTGGCTACAGTGATGATAAAAAGTATTCACCCCTTGGTTGTTTACCCTTTTATTGATTTTATAAATCATTCGTGGTCAAAATAATTAGGCTTTTTTTAAAAAAAAAAAACTTTAATGTCAAAGTGAAAACTGATTTCTACAAACTAAAATATGTAATGATCAGGCTGTCCTCACAAACTGAGTGGCAAGATGGGGGACTTGAAAGAGGCCACCAAGACACCTGTGACTACTCTGAAGGAGTTACAAGCTTCAGCAGCTGAGATGGGAGAGACCCTGCATACAACAGCTGTTGTGGGTTCTTCACCAGTCAAAGCTTTATGGGAGAATGGCAAAGAGAAAGCCACTGTCGAAGAAAACTGATTAAATCTCAAATGGAGTTTGTCAAGAGGCATGTGGGGGACTTCATGGTCAAATGGAAGAAAGTTCTTTGGTCTGACGAGAACAAAGTCATGCTGTTTGGCCATCAAACGATGCTATGTTTGGTGGACACTTAACACTGTACATCACCACAAATGCACCACCCCCACTGTGAAACACGGTGGTGGCAGCATCATGCTGTGGGGATGCTTCTCGGCAGGTGGCCCTGGAAGGCTTTTAAAGGTAGAGGGTAAAATGAATTCAACAAAATATAGGAAAATCCAAGAGGACAATCTTTTTCAGTTGGAAAGAGAACTACGGCTTGAAAGATTTATTTTCCAGCAAGACAATCACCCAAAAGTTTAAAGACAACACGGTGAATGATCTGGAGTGGCCGAGTCAAAGCCCAGACCTCTTTCCAATAGAGAATTGTGGCTGGACTTGTAAAGGGTTGTTCACGTCTGACCCCTCTGTAACCTGACAGAACTGGAGCAGTTTTGCAAAGAAGAATGGAGTACAGTGTCCAGATTTGCACACCAGACTGAGACCTATCCAAAGTGCTCAGTGCTGTGATTGGAGCAAAGCTGCATCTAGTAAATACTGACTTGATAGGGTGATAAAATCAAAGAAATAAAGACTTTAGAAGTGGCCAAATCAACATTTTGTTACTTTCTTAAAAAGAAGAAAATTTGTAACATTGGAAGGCATGGAAGATCACAGAAGACAACTAAAGTGGATGATTTCAGGACCCTTTCTCGTGTAAAGAAAAACTCTTTACAACATCAAAACAAATGAGGAACGTCAAAGCCTTTAATCGAGAGACGCCTTCATGAATGTAAACTGAGACTTTACAAGTTGCAATAACATTCAAGAACATGCAGACCTGATTAGACTCCACCAGGCTAGAATCAGATTCCTGGGACAGATGAAACCAAGATAAACATGTACCAGAATGAAGGGAAAAGAAACAGCTCATTATACAAAGCATACCACTTCATCTGTCAGACATGGTGGAGGAAAAATTCTCCTCAGTTTCTGAAGGATAAATTTTTTCGATAGCTATGTCAATCACCTGATTTCAACCCAACGGAGCATGCTTCGGCTCTGTAGCACTAGTTGTCCACTTTTGTCTTTTATTCTGACTCAAGGAAAAACTTGAAAATCATCAAAAGTCTCATTTGAATAAAAAATATCTCCTCATGTGCCACAACTAATCTGACAAATCTGTCGGGTGACTTTATTTTCTGCCCCGTGGCTTCACTGTTGACTAACATGACGCTGGTTGTGACTGGTGGAGCAGTAAACTGCAACTTATTTGGATTATCACCAGAGGACTTGGCTGACAGATGGACTTCAGTGAGTCATGAATATCTAACATTTCATGTTAATCCATCAAAAGGAAGAAACGATGGTGTTTTGTTTAGCCCATAGGTCATAAATGGATGATGTCTCCACCACCAGACGAGCTTTTGAAAGTGACAGAACCTTAACTTTGAACATTTACTGAGATCAGCGACAGACTTTAATCTTTGTCTGAGTCACTGTGCAGACATGAATGAAACTACCATTTCTCAGAAAGAAGAGAAATGATTTGGAACTTGTTAGGCAAGATAAAACTGCATCATCAAAAGTCATATATCCTGAGGAAAACACCTTTTAGGTGGGCGTTAAATAAGGTAACCACTTTGCAATAATTTATTCATAAACCATATTTTAGTATAAATATGACAGAATGTACAACTGGTAACTTTAAGTAATGGATGCTATCTCACTTGAGGGGACATATTTTACCCTTTTAAGACAAGTTTATATTGTTCTCAGAGGTCCCCAAAACATGCCTGTGAAGTTTGTTGCTGCAGAAACACTCCAGTATTGGATTTTTACATGTCTAAAAATCCCTCCGTTCCAGCCCTGCACAGAACGAGCTATTTCTGTGTCTGTAGCTTTAAATGTTACTGAGCTGTCTGACTCCGCCCCTTTCAGGAAATGGATGTGGCTCTCCTGATCCTCCTCTCAGCTTAGGATCAGGAGAGGAGGGCTGAACTTTCTTCCAAGCGGGGAGGGTCAACTAAACCTGGGGGTGGTGCTAACTCCCCACATGACATCATGAGGAGAAAATCTGGGAACGGCTTGTTTCAGCACACATTTTCTGAAAGGTAGAGAAAGAGAGGGGGGCAGGGAATGGATTCTCCTGATTCTTGGGGGGACTGTGGACAGGCCAAGGGTACATTTTGTTAGAAGAGCCTTGAAAATTGATTTTTGAATAATGTCCCCTTTAACTTCCTGGATAGAGGCCTGAGTATGACACTCATACCCACAGTGTTGTAAGGTAGTCAGATGACATGAAGCTAAATATCTGCTAAAGCTAGCTGTCAGCTAACCTCAGATTAACTTTTCCAAAGTTTCCAAAGTTTGTTTTTGTGTGTGAGTGTGTGTGTGTGTGTGTGTTTTGCTGAATTGGCTCGAAATGTTGGCTACATTACTCAACACTACACCGACAATTACTAGAAGTTTGACAATGTTTGGTCTTGTAAACTTCCAGAAAACATGCAGATAGTTCGGCAAAATTAACAGAGTACAGACTAAATACTCGGACCATATGCATATGAGGTGTATACCATAACTGAGAACTGAAAGCATATTCATCCATGCATTTGTAGTCCATTTTCCTGTACAGCAGTAATTTCCACTTTTTTCCGTCTCATTTTAACCTGGCACACCAGCTGGTAAAGGGCAGAGCCTTTAAAAAAAATACCCTGGAGGGTGATTGGATGAACATTCTGTCTGTCACATCTTTATGGGCCAATCAGAGCAAAGTGATGCCCTAGTCACTACCAAGCTGCGCCCCTGCTGAAGGAGTAGACTCCATAGAGAGTAGACATGTTAGTACACGACTTCGTACATGACGTCATTTCTGAAAAGAAAACAACTCAGTGCGGTTCTTTGTTCTTCTTCTAATGAGACTTGTTGCTGCTTGCTTATGTCACGACTCTGCCACCCTGAAAGTACTGCCCCTTGACGCTGATTGGTCCTGTCTCGTTCTAACCGGGCCCAAACTGTTCAGACTGGAGCTTTGCAAAATGGATTTGCCAGTGAGAAACATGGAAACAGGCGTATCCATCTGCCTTGCAAGGTTAGTCTTATTTTTCTTGTATTTCAGAGTTGCAAAAGTGATAAATAAATATAGAAGCAAACCTAACTTACCTCATATCATATTCTCATTTATTACAGTGAATGGGCTTTTGATTTTCTAAATCTACAAAAATAATGAGGTTTTTATGAGAGAAGAACTTTGTAGTCTCAGGATAATACATTACATTGATCCATTACAATAGGAAGATTAGTTTTTTATCCAGACATAAAGACAGAAATGCATTAAAATCACACTAAAACAACTGAAATCAATCATCAAATACTAGAGTTATCTAGATAAAACTATATGCACAGAAATAGTTCAGTTTAAATAACACAGTTTTCAGTGTTTAAAAAATCCTTAAAAAGTAAGTCTGTGCGTGACTATTCTTGAACGTCTACTGCTATGCTTTAACCACCTCCAGGGTCAGTGGGGGTCCCCAGTCTCTGGCATTGTTGTTTGAGAGTTGCAGGCTGAAAAGTCAGGGAATGCCTGGCCTAGAAGTTGGGGCTGTGTACAGGCTGTTTTCCTTAAGGCAGGTGGCATAGGTTCAAACAAGCACGTGGCCCCTCTCCCACCCATCGTTCCCCTCTCTCCCCTCCCTAGTTTCTGACTCCAGCCACTGTCCTGTCTCAACAAAGGCATATAAGGCTGAAAATAAAATTTAGAAGAAGAAAAGAAGATCTAAAACTACCATATAAAGCTGTCACATGCTTGGTTCACATGATTTATTTATTTGGAATCATCACAGGAAACCCCACAAAATAAAATGTTTCATATTTATTATATTTATTTTATTCCTTATTGAAATTACAAACAACTGATGCAACAACCTGCTGCATGATGGGATATTCTCTTTAAGTTTTCTATGGAGCAGCTCTAAAATTAATTAAATGACAAGCTCAAAACCCACTTCATCTTAGTGGAGACACTTCTACTGCATATAGAGGGTAGGATTGGACGCATGCAGTCTAAAACCCAGCTATGGTCGCTTTAGTTGAACAAACAGTCAGAGAGGTGAGAGTGAAATAAATGAGGTTGGGGTTGTTTGGTGGCTACGCTCGATACATTAATCACGCATGCCTGCTTTTTTTGGCTGGCAGCTCACACGCCGGTGGAGATGAGGCTGCAGGTCTGTGTGTTTGCTCTCAGCGATGGGCTCGGCTGGAGGATGGATGCTGCTCACCCTGTGTGTGTGTCTCAGCCCTATGAAGAATGGTGAGTGTGTCTGTCTGCTGTCTTAACCTTTCAGTGAGACATGATGAGGAAGAACGTTTGGTTCACACTGCTGCAGCTTCAAGTGACTTCAGGGGAATTACAGTTAGATTCACTTTTACCTGCTTATGTACAACTCTTCACATTGATTTAAGGAAATGAAGCCTATTTTTATTTATTATGAAGGAATGCAGAGAATATTGCCTCAAAAGTAGACTGAAATTACTGTAGATGTGTGTGAGGTTGAGGATGCTGATTGTGCAGTGTGGAAAACAATTTAAGTGTTGCTGCAACTTTCATAGCCATTTAAACTTAGTTTAATATTGTAAAATTAAGGTTCAAAGATTATTTACAATGAAGGGCTTTAACCAAGCTGAGAGTAAATTGCTTCATTAAAATTCAGTTCTTATCTGCTCCAGGGAAAAAAACCCTTTCTCTAAGAACTACATTCAAACTGTCACTGAAAAGCATGCATTACTACAGACAACATAAACGAATGCATTTTTCCACTCTGTTTTCACATTATAACAACTAAATTATACTTGTGCTTTTGAGATCTCAGTTTATCTCTGTCATTATCTCCAGATCAGTGGTAGACTTGGGGTGCTCATGGGGCAGAGTTCAAGAATGATAAAAAGGGAAACTGCTCTATGTGGTGGGACACCAGCTACAGTCCTCTACAGCTGTAGTAAAGTTCACTTAATGTTAACTTAATACTAGGAAACTCTTGGCACTTTAGTATTTTCTCCACTATAAGACACATGTCAGGGAGGGATATTTCTCAAGTTTTGTCTATCAAGAGGATACCAAAGAGAGCAAATTTTCAGATTTTGTCTATTATTAGGCAACAAAGAGGGCAACTCTTCAAATTTTGTCCATAATGGGGCATGAAAAAAGGCAGCTCTATGTATTTTGTCCATTTAGAGGAGACAAAAAAGGCAATTCTTCAAAATATTGTCCAATTAGACTGCATCCAAGAGTGAAATTTGTACTTTCTGTCAACTTGAAGGGGACTGATGAGGGGAACTCTTCAAATTTTGTCCGTATGGAGGACACTGAAGAGGGCAAGTCCTCAAAATTTTTCAATTTAGAGGGCAACAAGGAGGGATATTCATGAATTATGTCAACTTAGAGAATCCTAAGGGAGCACCTCTTTGAATTTTATCCATTTAGAGCACACCAGAAAGGACAATTCTTCCAAATGCCTCCATTTAGACAAACCTAATGAGTGAAATTTGAAATTCTATCAACTTGGAGAACCCTGATGAGAAAAACTCTTTGAATATTGACCATTTAGAGGACACCAAAGAGGGCAACTCATCAAACTGTGTCCAATTAGATCGCAGCCAAAAATGAGATTTGTAAAAGAACCCTGATGAGAGAAGTCATCAAATTTTTGTCCATTTAGAGGGCCCCATGAAAGCATTTTGTCAATTTCAGAATATTTACAAGGCAGTAAAGAGGCATCTAAAAAGGCAACAGTAACAACAGTAGTTTTTCTGTTATAGGCTAATTTCTCAAGATTTACAGAAATTAATTTTCTTTTGAGTAGAACCAATGTTACTATCATGAGCTGGGTTAGCTGGAAATGACTTGTAATCAGTGGAGAACTGTGAAATCAAATGTAGGAATGGAGCTCCACAAAGGTCCTCCTTTTTTAGATTTGAGTCATAAAAAAATCAAAGTATGTAAGTCCTTGCTGATGCTCTGTGTTAAAGAGGCTGTCATTTTACAGACTTGTCCTGTACACAGAGACAATGTCATTTATTGACGGTCCGTTTTCATCCCAGTGAAGTAGGCTGTTTGTTCCACTCAGTCTGTGATCACTTTGGCTTACACTCAAAGCTGTCATGTGTAATTAACAACTAATATGCAAACTGAATTCCCACACACACACACACCACAAAGGCCCCGGGATGACAGGGAGGAGAGGGGAGGAGGGGGGAGTGGAGGGAGAGTTCATTATTTCTGTAATGAAGGAGGAGAAGGGGGAGAGCTGCAGTTTGCACGTCAGCAGGGACAACCAGGGGAGTCAAAACAGAATGAGACAAAACAATTAGAAAATGAAGACATAAATCCATCTCTGAGGGACAGTCTGTATGATGTGTGACAAAGAAAGCTTGTTTCTCTATTTGTTTCTTTGATAATGTACACAGCTGCACTCAGGGTAACCATGAGGGAGTCCAGTCTCAATGTGGTTCAGGGGGATTTTATCGTGCTGCCCTGCTCCTTCTTCACCTCCAGTCCTCTCTCCAGACTCAATGTCATCTGGACTCTGGCTCCTTACTCCAGCCCAGACAGCCCCATACAGGTCAGAGTATCTTTGTCAGGTTTATTGCAAACATCACACATGTTTAAACTGGAAAATAACAAATGTTTGATGAGACAGTCTAATTTCTGAAACACATTAATTATTGTAATCAGAAATGTTTAGGTTGATTTAAGATATCTTTACTTCTATAATCTGTAAGTACTGCCAGTTTTTCATGATCATTATCGCTGCTAATGTTAATATCAGAATGATCAGTCTACATGGCTAGTCCTGCAAATATAATACACTGCTACCCAGGGCCCCCTGTTAGGAGGGGAAAGGGAAAGTTTTGTGGGGCCCAGCAGAATGAGGGGTCCCACAGAGATCAGTAAAAATGGTCCATCCTAAATGAAAGTAAGGCTAATCAAACCCAAACATTTACCATTTCTTATTAAAGCAACAAAATTAGCATTTTATCTATCGTTGCCTGTTTCAAAATGTAAACCACTTCACCTTTTAAGGTGATATGAACTTTTATTTATTTAGAAACATAAACATACTTCATTTTCAACTGCTATAATTACCAGTATCAGGTTTCTACATTTCAGTGTCTTTATAGAAGCTAACACTAATAACAGTCTACTATCAAACATTGATACTATTCTCAGGGAGGCGTCTGTACATTTTAAACAGTTTCATTGGAAGTTTGGAAGGACATTTTTTATCTATTTTCATGGGAATTTCTTTGGATATTTGGGGAATTTTATTTGGAATTTTTCAGGCACTTTCATGTAAATTTAGAAAGTGTGTTATAATTTTGGGGAATTTACTTTGAATTTTCATGGAAGTTGAGAAATGTATCCTTTTTTTTTTTTTTTTTTTTTTTTGCATTTTTGGAGAATTTGAATGGGGGTGGTAGCTTTGAAATCTTTGAACATTTTCATGGAAATGTATTTTGTTTTTTGTAGAATTTTTCCACCATTTACATTGAATTTGGGGAAATATATTTGTAATCTTTAGGGAATATGATGACAAATTTTTGGGATTTGCTTGAAAATTTTCAGGAATTTCCATTTTGTTCTCTGGGGGGATTTTTTTTATTGGATAGGCTTTATGAAAACATTTTTTTTTAATAACTACGGGAATAACTGAAGAAATATTAAGGTACTTTTGTGAAATCTGTAAAATATGTATGGTCTAGAATTTTCACAGACGTTTAAGATAAATTCTTTGAATGTTAATCTTTTAAAGCGTGTTACCTCAAAGTAAAGCCATAAAATTATCATTTTTAGGAACTGTGATGTTTATCTAACCTTCTACCAAAATGAAATTTAAAATAAAGAAAAATTGCCATAAAATTTCACATAAACATTTTTTGTATCACATTTGATGAATTAGGAATTTCTGACAATTGTTAATCCTCTGGAGGGTAGTTTTATCATTTATCAGATTGTTAAAGGTTTTTAAGTCAATTATTGATCATGATGATTAGTTAGAGGTCTCACAAAATCGTGTATTAAATATGATAAAATTGGCTTTAAAGGGTCTTTAAATGTCAAGAAATCAAGAATTATAAAAGACTTTTTGTTCATGCTGAGGCTTATCAAGTCTTTGGACATTTGCAGACATTGTGATTCATAAAAACAGATTTCTGTTGAAAGACAAGGCTGTGCTTTCAAACTTATCAGGTTGTTTTAATCCCAAATAAGTGGGAGAAACTAAAAATGTATTCCAAACAAAAGCTCAGGTCTTAAGAGATTGTAATGTAAGGTCTTGAAATAATATAACAAATAGTACAGTCTAGACAAGACTTCTTTGTAAAGTGTCTTGGGATAACTTTGTTTGTGAAGTTGGGGCTGAACAAATAGAGATTGACTGATTGATTAGTTGAAAGATTGAGAGTTGGGCTATTTCTGCCTTGAGCATATATTTGAAAATGCCTTTTTAAAGCTACATAATCAAACCAGCTATTCCAGTAAAGAATGCCTTTTCGAAACATCACATCTAAAACTAGCTGCTTTAACTTCCAGGTGATAGTGTATGACCATGGACAGGTGATTGAAGACCCCTCCCTCATTGGCAGGGTGGGTTTTACAGGTATGAATATTATTTTACCTTTCTTTTAGAAATGCAGTCATGTGCATAAGTTAAACATGTGGGGTGCTAAGAATTCATTTAGGTGGCCCGATGTGCCAGAAATAGAGGGGGTGCAGAGACAAGTTTGACACATGTCAACGCACATGTTGCCTAGCAGCCAAGGTCAAGCTTGACGTCATCTCTTTTGTGTGGGCCTTCTAACCCCTGGTGATAAGCCCTGAGACAGAAGGCAGTTTTCAGGCCCTTGGGACATCCACGACCAGGGGCTACTATCTGCCTGGACAGTTTCCTTGGCTGTGCTTATTCACCACATTCATCCCTTACTCTGCCCCAAAGGAGTGGACAGTATAATATTTTTCAACAGATTTTCCCATGCCACTGGTAAGATAGAAGGATGTACAGAGCATGACTTTATACTACTTTATTAATCCTGAGGGAAATTCAAGAAGGAAGTGCACTGCCCGGGAATCGAACCCGGGTCACAAGAATGGGAATCTTGCGTGATACCACTACACCAGCGGTGCCTTAATAATGACAGTCCTCCTTGTTGCCTGATGCTGCCTTCAGGCAGACTTACTTTCTACATCTATGCCCTACTTCAGCCTCAGTTTTTAGCCCAAACATGCCGAAAAGTTCTGAACAGTACTATAAGTTCTCATAAGTGTTTTAGAGAAGATAAAAAGTATATTTTCATGCTAACTACTTACAGGTATTCCCTGGAGTGCTGACATTGTGCTGAATGACACACGTGTGTCAGATGCTGGGATTTATCGCTGCATGGTCAACAACCCTCCAGAGACAGCAGATCCTGGGATAGGAGAGCTGGAGCTTAGTGTGCTGGGTGAGTGTAGCCTTCTGGTGGGATTTACAAGAGAAGGCCACTGCAGTTGTTTTTGAACTTATATGAATCATGGATAAATCAGTGTAATCCTTAACAAAGTTTTCATTGTAATACTTAAAACAAGGAACGCTTACATCAAAGTTTCAGGAGCAGGACCACACCTCAACCTGGCCTCTCCTCATGTTTCCATAAATTCAAACCCAACTGTCTTCCCTATGTTCTAGCATTCTGCTTCCCTTATATGCCTGTTTTTTCTCCGTCTCGCCTTCCTGTCTCTCCTTCCTCCGGTCCAAAGGGTCAGAGGAGGTTTGTTTTGCCCCAGAGCAGCAGCGAATCCCCAAGAAGCTTTATGAACTGATGTCATTGAGACATTAAAATGTCATAAATACATGTCAAATTGCATCAAGCCAATGTTGCAGTCCTTGCTTGCGAAGTAAATTCACAAGGATATCTGTAATGGAGTCTCTTTTCTTGTAAAACAAAGTAAGGCTTAAAGGGTGAAAAAAGTATATCCAAGCCATGCTTGAAGCACTTTCATGGTCTTTTGGTTTAGACCGAAAATCCATTGAACAAACTGGTATTTAATGTATGTGTTCAGAGTGCCAAAAGAATAAATCCTCCTCACTGTGCTAAACTACATTTCCCTCTAGCACCACCATGAGGTCCATATCTTGTCATCTCAAAAATTGATTATATAGATTTCCATTAGACTAGATATGTTAGTTTCCTGCATGTAAAGAAGCTGCTGCAACGTCACGTTGTCATATTCATGGCATGTGAGATTGAGGATGAAGCAGAGGTCTGAAGGATTAGCCTTTTTATCAATGGTAAATGTTAAACACAGTCACAATCACAGAAAATGAGTGGAAAAGAAGATAATCACAAGCAAAAAAGAGTATGAAGCAGCTTCTTATGTCTATGAAGTTTACACTGGTAGTACACTAGTTGTAGGCTACATCATCAGTCCTGTCCACTCACATGCCGTATTACCTGCTGCAGTCACACAAAAGCGAGGCCCTCATACAATAATCTGTAATCTGATAATTCTAATTTGTTACGTTTTTTAATCCATTCTTAGTACATTGATTTGGAAATGATTGCCAAACCTTTGGGAAAAATGGATTTACAGTTACTTGACTGAGAAGGCTCTGCTCAAAAGATGCTTTCTGGGTTAGTCAAGCAGCATGCTTTGACTTTCCAGGGAGCCGTAGCTAGAAACCCCCACACACTTATGACAGTGCATATTGAATACAATGAAATCAGTTCAAAAGCAATTAATCCATATGAGAGTGTGGCAAGCTTTAAGCTATGAAGGAGGAGGCTGGGGGGGAGGAGGTGAAGCTTTGCCAGCAGCAGCAGCAGCAGCATGTTGCATCAGCATTGATGCAAGCAGGGATAAGTATGTCATGTTTCAATACACAGCTGTGTTGAGAGAAAGAGCTGTGATTAGCTGTGGAAGCTTGGAGGCAATAATAATTGGGATCAGCTGACCGTCAGCTGATCATGGCTGAGCCTATGACTACCGTGTCCTGCATGAACCAATGCTAGGCTTCATTAAATCTAGTTTATGAATACTGGGTTTTTTGTTAACGTGAAGTAGAAGAATGATCCAAACCCTGCTCTTACATGGTGAAACAACCATAGATCTCAGACTGGCCCTCTTGCAGACTGTTACTGTGAAATGCCATATCTGTCAGAACAGAAGTGCTGTAATTTGCTGGTACAACTTAAAACATATTTCCAGTGTTTAGATTCAAAATGTAACTTTATTCATAGACAAAGTCTGGCAGTTACAAATCAATGAAATAAACTAATCACAAACATTACAGACTAGGAAACATTTCATAAATTAAACATAGAAAAAGGTCAGAGGCCTGGTAAATTATGTATGGACCTGTTTAAGAAGTAGATGGTGGCTCACTTTAGCTTTGTTAGCTTTAGCTAAAGCTATTATAGCTACACTAGCTACGTTATCAACGTTACTACATAATCCAATGTTGTTACATTAGCTTTAGCAGTGTGAGCTTTAGTAAACATAGTTAAAGCTAGCATAGCAATGTATTTACTTAGCTGCTTTATTAGCTTAGTTTTAACTACAGTATATTAGATATGGAGCTACATTAGCTATGGTGATAGAGTAGCTACAGAGCTCACGTAGCTAACGTTAGCTCCATAACTTCTTTAGTATAGATATCCATGAGCTTCATCAGCTTGCTTGAGCTATGTTAGCTACAGAGCCACATAAGTTAGAATGTTTTCATGGAGGACAAGCTTTTCTCCCTGTTGGCAGACTTTTTACTCTGCTTTATTTAATGTTTGGTAATCATTTTTTGCAAGTCAAGTTTTTTACTTTTAACTTTCTTAACCTAACCCTTACCCTGACCCTGTGGTTTTTCAAACTTTTTTGCCCAAGGCACACCTGACATCGATCGAAAATCTCAAGGCACTCCACATTCATATCCATGCAGAATTGCTTCTTTTGAACTTGTTAAGGCCATTCTATATTTTTAGTAGTAATGTATAGTTGTACTAATTCTGAAGGCACACCTAAATGTGCCGAAAGGCATTTATTATTGGAGAACCACCTTCCTAACCTAACTGAAAGTTTAATCTGATTTTGTTTTAAATGTTTTAGTGTGTATTTCCATTCTGTCAGATGCGGCGTCTCTGAGAGCTATGGTCTTCAAGCTAGACAACTCGACAACCTGGGCATACAGTACTCTGTGCTTAAAAAAAAAAAAAATCATTGAATAAACCGGCCAAAATGCCTCTGCTGCTTTTACACTAAAAAATAAATCTCTGTTATCTTGTAACAGAATATAATCACACTAAACATCTTTGTTGTTGGATTGACGGATAACAAAGCCAATTTGACTGTGCCTGCCTCTGGTTGACACTGAATCATCCTGTAAATACATGTTTATGTTAGCCCTTGTGAACATCTGCATAACTACACACAAGTGAGTGTATGTCAGTGCTTACAAAAATCTCTGTTGGACACGTATGTCTGCTTTGTGAACGCACTATGATCTACTGATCGCAGGACTCTATTTGTAATGTTCTTTGCTCTTGTGCACCTGTAAAGCACATTGAATCGCCTAGTGTCTGAAAGGTGCTATATAAATAAACTTGCCTAGCCTTGTTATTGTACATTTTACTCGGAGGCTGGCTGGAAAAGGTCCAGATAGTGTCACAGTGAGAAAAACAGCAGTTTGCATTCACACATGCATTTATAGAGATTTGTGCATGTGTTCAAAAGGCTTTTGATTTATCAGAGCTCTACTGTGCCTCAGAGTTGTTTATATGGTGCCACATTTAGACTTAGTTTAGTCATGAAGTAAAATGGTTGGTTTTGTTGATATAGTCTGTAATTTTCATATTCTCATCTCATCCAGAGGCTTTTAAGAAGGAAAAAACAAACAGAAATCAAATCGTTTTATTAATGAACAGTAAAATGATCATACAGTATGCATGTGTGGGTGATCCACAGCAGTTGCACTGATAATTGTCTCCAATTGTTTTATAGTTCCACCATCACTGCCTGAGTGTCAGTGGGACGGAGATGTTGACATGGGAGGAAGTGTCACGCTGTCGTGCTCGGTGGCCGAGGGAATCCCCACTCCTGAGATTCAGTGGGAAAAACTCAGTCCAGAGGAAATTACACTTCCTGTCAACATGGATGGTCAGTCTCCCTCCATCTCACTGTGATAAAGCTCTGTGATAACCATGACAAGCTGACGTGATTTCCAGCAAAGTACTCTCCTCCTTGACTTTTCCAAATCAAATGAAAAAATAAGGGTATTCTTAGCTTGTATTTAACACATTAAACACATGCTAACATCAAACCAATAACAGGGAATAATCAGGTAAAGGTAGTAAACTGATCTGACAAGTTTCCATGCAATTCAGTAGTGTGTTACAGGATAAAAAAGCTTGTTAACATGATCCAGTAGTTGGATTTCTCTCCACAAGTCTGATCTGAGGACAGGTCCCTGCACATTTGGTCAGGTCCCCTGTGTTGTTATTTAGACCTGATGATTTTAAGAAAAGAACAAGAAAATAATAGCAATGTTGGAACAACAATTTCATCTGAGAAAACAGCAACCTTTTTGTTGTATTTTTTCATGCACTCAAAAACAGGGTTTTAACAGGTTCCAGTGTGTGAGAACGTTTTTAAGCACCACAGGTTTTGTTGTCTTGTAAACTGGCGATATGAAAACAGACACACAGTTGTGCATCACGACTCCAGTCAGCAAGTGTGACTGTAACAATAACAGGGGACTGGTGAGTTTTGTGTTTGTTCTGCTCAAACACAGTCAACGGGGTCAGCTGTACAAGCAACTCCACCTCATCATCTATCAACCCAAATGTTCATGTATTAGCCGTTTTTTGTATGCTTACACCACAGGCTTACACCTTATCACTGCAAGGAAGCATTTGTGCACATGGATGTGTTATTACATTATAAATTTGCACTGACACCTGCTGGCCTGGCATGCACACTACAGCATTTTTCATTTTTTTATGGATGTGTTTGCATGCTGGTTTTTGTTTTGTTTAGTTTTGTTTTCAAAATGTCATCTGTTTTTTCTTGTAACTGAAAAAAATCTGTTTTCAGTTGATTGTTTCCATGTAGAGGTGGGCCAAATACGAAGTAGTGAGCACTCACAGACACTTTATTTAAAGGAGCAGTTAAATGTTGTTAATGACATGCAGAGACCATTCATCCATTATCTTTACTTCTTATCCCATTTGGGGTCACAGGGGCATATCTCAGCTGCCATTGGGTGAGAGGCTAACCTGGCATGCCAGATGGATTAGCTTCACACATCCATCTGGTAAACCACTCATAGTCAGCGTTTAAGAAAAGGGCAGAGCCTTTGAAAAAAAAACTGGGAGGGTGATTGGATGAACATTCTGCCTGTCACATTTTTACAGGCCACTCACACCTACGGCAAATTTAGAGTCACCAGTTAACTTAATGAGATGTCTTTGGTGGGAGGAAGCCGGAGTACCTGGACAGAACCCACGCATGCTCATAGAGAACATGCAAACCCGGCACAGAAAGGTCGCAAAAGGCAGCGTACCTTTAGCTAACTATGTGTTGAAATCATGTTACCACTGTAGCTTTAAATGCGTAGTGTGTCAATGTTACAGTGTTAAAATGTAATTTAGCACACATTTTTGTCCAAAGCGATGTACATCTGAGAGTAACTACAATATAAGCAAAGCTCTGGACAGGAGGAAACATCAGTAAGTGCCACAAAGTGCTTAAAATCCAATCTGACAAAGGTCCTGCCATGCAGTGCTAGAGGCTATGTACATGGTGTATAGAAGCTTTGTTTGTTTTTAATGATAAACATCAGCAATGAAACAACCAATCAGTGACATGAGACTTGTCTTCACCAACAAGTAATGACCAAGGTACCAAGTGCTGAGTCACTCACAAAGAGCTGGGCACAAAAACCCCCAGAGGTACACTGGGACAGTGTGAGCCAAAGGACTCATTCTACCACTGGAGACAACAGAGGAGAAGAGTCTAGCTAAGTGCATAGTGTTCTCTAAAGAGGCGGATCTTTCTCTTGAAAGTCGAGAGGGACTCTGCGGGTCAAATGGAGTTGGGTAATTCATTCCACCATCGAGGCAAAACAAAGGAGAAGAGTTGGACCAAGGGGCCTAGTGTGATGGAAGTATTAGGCGCTTTTCACTGGTCAAGCATAGTGGGTGATAAGGACTGGAGACCTGGATGAGGGATTCCAGGTAAACAGGAGAAGTTTTAATTACTGCTTTGTAGGCAGTGATTAGAGTTTTGAATTTGATCTGAAGCCAGAGTAGAGTGATGAACAGGAGTGGCATGAGCTATCTTAGGTTGGTTGAAGACCAGATGAGCTGCTGTGTTCTGGATCATCTGCACAAGAGTCTGTACCAGGATCTGTGTTGCATGCTCTGTCAGGCTGGGTCTGATTCTCTTGATGTTATAAAGGGTAAATCAAGGTCACATGAACCTTGAAGGTTAGCTGGTAGCTAGTTATTATTTTTTTTAATTAGTGTCCTGACTGTCTCTTCCTTTTATTCTTCCTCTTGTTCAGGAGATATGTCAGGCTCTGTCCAAATCGCCAATGCGTCATCTCAGACATCTGGGCTGTATCGCTGCTCTGCCACAAACCTCCTGGGAACAGAGAATTGCTATGTCAACCTGTCTATCTACAGCAGTGAGTGTCTCCCCACCCATACAGCTGTCTTCCTGCTCAGCAGCCAATGTGTTGATTTCCTCCCTGATATCCGTCTCCCTCTCTCTGCCTGCAGCTCCAGACAGTTCCTCCGGCATGCTGCAGGGTGTGCTGCTCACCTTGTCCATGAGCCTGCTGCTGCTGGCGCTGCTGGTGCTCGTGTTATGGCTCCATCGCACAGGGCAGGACGGGAGGAGGTGGGGGGAGCCGAAAGAAGAGGAGGAGGATGAGTGTTACAATGAGATACGGTACACTCCGTCTCTGATGAAGCGTTCGTTTGTGTGATCTCTCATCAGCCGCAGGAATTAAAGAGGAAGAAGAAGTAATTCTGAAAATCAGCCATCAAAAAAGACTGCAGAGTCCATATTTCACCTCTTTTTTTGTACTGCCTGGTCAGAACTCCCTATAAAGCATTAAAATGGTGGAATGAATGCACAGCTTTCTTGTTTGTGTGTTATTTTGCCTAAAAGAAGGATCTACATGAGACTTACCTCACTGCAGATGAGTAAGCTTCCCTCAAACTCTCACAGGACTTTAAACATACATGATAAAACAAACATCAGACATCTTTATAATCATCTCTCTAGGAATGTAAACAGTTTGATATAAGCCACACGGCTAACCTCAGGCACTCGAACTGGAGCCAAGAATGAACTCAGTAGCCCCTTCATTAGACTACACCTGTTCAACTGCTTATGACCATAATTATCTAATCAGCCAATCACATTACAGCAACCAATGCATTTAGGTGCATAGACACGGTAGAGATGATCTGCTGCAGTTCAAATCAAGCATCAGAATGTGTTATTTTGCTTGTTCCGCATAACCATGGCATGGGATGTATTCCACATCCATCTGGGAAACAGTCCATAGACAATGTTTGGGAAGGGCAGAGCCTTAAAAACTCTCATGGTGAGTGGAGTAATGTTTGATTTGTTACAATCATTCAGCCAATCAGAAGAACAGACAGGTTCTTCGCAGTCACACGATTCAGATGGGGGCTCAGGTAGTGAGGGGACGGCCTAAAGAAGAGCTGTCCAAACTTTTTCCACTGACGGCCACATACTGAAATATATACAGTATGAATGCTGGGCCGCCTTCATATACCGAATCATGAGGATATTAAAGTTAGTTAAACCAATCTAATATAGGTAAAGACATTCTCAGAGATTGCAATCCTCACATGGCTAGTTAGTGGTTGACAAGGCAAATAGCCAATCAATGCAAGGACTTTGGGGAGACTAATCAGATTTTAGGGGGCTCTGGCTGGCCCTGGCTACCACTGACTGTGCACCAGGAATGCTATAGGAGCTGACATTAATGCTATGTTTTTACCATTTACAGTGGCTTTGTAGGTTAGTCACAAATTAAAAAGAAAAACAGAAAAAAGTTATTTTGTCAAAATGTTTCTTTACAGAATTAGCATGGTAGCATCAACTTGTGCTGAAACGAAGAAGTACAATACAAGTCAAGCAAAAGCTTCATGTTTTAATGTCAGCCATGTTCCACTATATGTTTAGGGCCCGAGCACCGAGTGGTGCGACAACCTAATTGTATTTGCTAGGATTATTTTATATGAATTTGCCGTCATTACATGTACTTTTGAGACCCTTGAGACCCCAGTACCTACATGGTTGGACAAATCATTCTGAAATTCACTCTGGCTGTTCCCAAGGAGTTGGCCTTACACATATACAATGGTCAAACGTCTATGTTAAAAGGCGTGGCCATGGCGATTTTTTTGCTTGCCATGAAACAGGAAGAAGATTTTTCAAATGACATCTACAGCATGAAACTTGGCAAAAAACCACCCAGTAGCAAAATGAGATGATTCATATGATGATTGTCGGTGGGCATGGCTTTTTGGCTCAGTAACGCCCCCTACAGAAATTTGAAAATTCAGCCCCTGCAGCAGGATTATCTGAGGATTTGAAAATTCTTGAGCTTATACATCATTTTAAGTTCTACAGAAAAGCCTTTCGGACCCATGCCATAAAACAAACAGTAAGTCTGCCATTTTTATTTTGTGGTCAAAAGGAGCACATTTAGCATAATTATCATTACAGCCATTTTTACACAAAAATATCCTCTGATAACAGAATCCCTTTTCTTCTTTGTTTGTTTTTTTTTTTTGTTTTTGTTTTTTTTGTTTGTTTTTTTTTCAGGTTTGGTGTTTAAATGTCAATCAGATCCACTAATGTGCCTGAAACTGCTGTAGTATGCATGCCAGACCAGTAGTTGGCAGTGTGACTGACAATGAAACACATGCATGCACACCTTTCCTTCCTCCTGGTGGTGTCAATAGACAAACATGGCTGACACACAAATGTTTGTGTGGACAGATGAAGTCGGGTTGCTTCCTAGTGACAGGCAACCACAAAATAAATAGATATCTAAAAATTGGGAACATATAAATATTGTCAGGAAGTGAGCAGCACAAACAAACAGCACATTTTGGTGTGGTCTGTGCAGCACTAGGCCAAGATCAAGTCTCTGATGGTCTACATGCAGAACATGGAGCAGAAGAAGGGACAGCTGGAGGACAGCCAGGACGCTCTGACTGAGGAGCTCGCTAAGCTGCAGGCTCACGGTTTGCACATTTATATTAACCATTAAAACATCTTAGCTCAAGTAAAAACAGGTTAACCTGATGGAATTTTCCTCTTTGTTTTTCATCAGAGAAAAGACATGAGATGTCAGGAGAGGAGAAGGAGAAGGAGGACATCAGCAGACACGATGGGGACGGGGACATAAAGGTGATGAGGAAACACGTCACTGAGAATCTCTGTTACAGAAATGTGAAATAGCTGAATGTTTTTGTGTCTGTGTGGCACAGAAAACTCTGGAGGAGCAGCTGGAGAACCACAGAGAGGCTCACCACAAACAGCTGAGCCGACTGAGAGATGAGATCGAAGACGAGGAGAGGATGCTGGACGAGCTCACAGAGTAAGTCTGACTGTTTTAAATCAAACTACATTTTTAAAGACGTTAGAGAGCACAGACATAAGAAGAAACACATGGCATGAGATATTTGAATCAAAGTCTGCTGTAAAATAAGTACACTAATTATTTAGACCAGTTTTACTGAAAACTGCTCAACCAAAGAGGCAAATTGTTGAAAAATACCTTTGCAATAGCCACATTTAAAGTGGTGAAAAGTGGCAAAAATGGATTAAAAGAGACTTAAATGGTCAAAAAGCAGAAAAAAATGGTATAAAGTTTCAAAATTGGAATAAAATGGCAAAGACTGGGTGAAAAGTGTCGAAAAGGAGTTACAGATAACAAAATGGTCAGAAAGCAGCAAAAAATGTGCTAAAGATAGTGAAAAGTGACTAAAATGGCCAAAAAGCAGAAACAGAATTACTGAAAAGGTGAAAATATGCATTTAATGGCAACAACTAGGTAACAAGTAGCAAAAATGGGGGAGGAGAGATATAAAAAAAGGACTTATGGATGATAAAAATAGTCAGAAGCTGCAAAAATGTGGTAAAAAATAGTAGCAAGTGACTAAAACGGGCAAAAAGAGTGGAAAAATGTGACAAAAATGAATGAACAGTAAATAAAATGATCAAAAAGCTGCAAAAATTTGGTGTAAAATGGTGGAAAGTCACTAAAATGGCAAAAAGCTGAAAAAAATGTGGTTTTAAATAGTGGATGGTGACTAAAATGGGCAAGAAGATGCAGAAATATGGTAAAAATGAATGAATAGTGACTAAAATGACCAAAAGCAGCAAAAAATATTGAAAAGGTGCAAAATTGACATTGAAAAAGGAGTTACAGATGATAAAAATGGTCAGAAAGTGGCAAAATGTAGTAAAAATTAATGAAAAGTGACTCAAACGGTCAAAAAGCGGCAAAAATGTGGTATAAAATAGTGAAAAGTGACTGAAAAGGTCAAAAAGCAGCAAAGAAATTGGTGAGAAGGTGCAAAATTTTAATTTAATGGCCAAAAATGGGAGAGAAGCAACATAGAAAATAGTAACAAGTGACAAATGTGGTCAGATAGCAGCAAAAATGTGGTAAAAAAATAGATAAAAGTGAGTAAATTGCTCAAAAACCTGCAAAAAATGTGGTAAAAATAGTGAAAGTGACTAAAGTGGGCAAAAAGATGCAAACATGAATGAAAAGTGACTAAAATGGCTAAAAGCAGCAAAAAAAATTGGTGAATAGGTGAAAAATAAGCACTAAATGGCAAAAACTATGAACAGTAGCAACAATGGGTGAGAAGCGACATTAAAAAGGAGTTACAGATGATAAAAATGGTCAGAAAGTGGCAATAATGTGTTAAAATAATGGTGAAAAATGACTGAAAGGGGCAAAAAGTGGCAAAAATGGGCTAAAAAAAAAATTACGTGAAAAGTCACTTTAATTGTAAAATGCGACAAAAATGTGGTATAAAAATGGTGAAAATTGAGTTAAATAGTCAAAAAGTGGCAAAAATGTGGTAAATTTTTGGTGAAAAGTGACTAAATGGGAAAAATGCTGCAAAGAGTGACAAAAATGTCAAAAAGCAGCTTAAATTGGGTGAAAAGTGGCCAAAAACCTGCAAAAAAGGGGAAAGAATTGCAAATAGCAAAAAGCAGGATGAAAGTGGCAAAAACTACAAAACTGTCAAGAAGAAGTGGCACAAATGGGCTGAAAGAGGCAAAAATTGATTAAAAGTGTCAAAAAAGGAAAAAGGGAGAAGAAATAGAAATAAGGGTAATGAAAAAAACTAAGAGAAAAAATAAAGGTTGACAATTTAAGACTCCTGTATAAGAGTGGGAAACAAACTGATTCATTTGACTTGATATGGATCATTCCTGAGGTGAAATTTTTTTTTAAGGTTTTCTGGGGAAAAAAAAATTGAAATGAAGACATAAAAGAGCCACAGACAATCTCAATGAAGCCACACGTTGAGTTTTACTCATTTATACTATTAACTGTTTGTGACAAGACTTGAACTGGATCTGGAATTTAGTCTCCATCTGTCTAAACCGGGCCTAAAATTTTGACTTCAAGTCCACAGAGACAAATGAAGCAGTAGAAAAATCAACAAACCTATTTATGTTTGATGTTTTTTAGATCTAGGATATTTCCACAGATTTGATTGGTTCTCATTGAACTACATTATTAAGTAGTGACAGTCATTACAAATGTCTACTGTGTGATCCTCATGAGGAAGGATGTAAAATCCTCGTACCACTCCTCTTTACTGAGTCAGGAACTTTTAGCTGCATACGACTGTAGTCTGGCTTTACATTGGCTCTGAAAGTCTACACACACCTATTACATTGTTATCATGTGAAGGTTCCCTACCTGGGGTCGCCTGTAATGAACTTTTATTTATAGAGTCATGATTGAAAACATAATGTAAGAGGAGGTGTTAGAGCCCTCTAAAAGGTTGAACAAAATAAAGAGGATCTGTACATTTCTTGGGAAAAAGTGACATTTAAAAGTACATTTTTGAGATTATAGAATCATATTTTTTCAAGAACCTGAACTCAGAATTTTCTAGTTCAAAAGTCCTAAATTATTACATCATGCACTTTAAAATTTCAAATTTGTAATGTCAGAATTGAACATTCTAAACTAATGAATTTACAAGGATCCAAACTGAAAACAGTGAACAGAAATGTCTCTTCAGAGTCTGGAGAATAATGATAATGTGATCATTCTTGGATCATTTCCTCACTGATCAATCCTACTAAGAAAAATCTCCTGATTAGGTGATCAAATGCAGGACTTGTGGAAGGAAAATAGCTTCTTCTGTTGTTATTTTCTTTTTCCACTGCTCTTTTGGATTTTATAATGACAAAAAATTCTACCTTTTAGTCAACATAAATTTCCAGTTTTCTTTTTCTGGTAAATTTATGACTTGTTAAATTAGAAATGTTTGAGATTTTACTTAAAAATTGACTGAACCTTCTCATTTTGGTATTCTTATGGTGGCTCTAAATGCCGTTGTAATGATGGATAGTTTATATGCAGATATTTATGAAGAACTCATTTATGCAGGCCTGTTATGCTGGGATTTAGTCAATAAAACAATTAAAAATGATGTTTAATTTTTCAGAGATTGTCCTGGGGGGCTTTAGAGTGTTTAGAGTAGAGGGACCCCAAAGAAAAAAGGTTAGGACCCACTGATGTAAAGGTCTGTCATTTCAGAAATGTTCTGCCTTGTACCATTTTTGAAGCCAAATAACTGGAGAAATTTCCAGAAACCAGATGAACAAAATGAATATATGTTGATGTGATTTGTTGATGTTTCTTCGACAGTTACTCTGCCGTCGAAAAGCGCCCAATCAGAGCTTAGTGAGCGTCTCCTCTCAGTCTGGACCAGGGTCTGCTGCTGGAGCAGGAGAGGCTGATGTCAGACTACGACAAACTGAAGACTGAAGAGCAGGAGAACGATGCCAAGCTGCAGAAACTCATGTGAGTAAAGGACTTATCTGTACATTTATTTATGTGGAATGTGAGTTCATGTGGTTTTTGTTTTCAGGCTGCTGAATGAGCAGAGGGAGCAGGCCAGAGAGGACCTGAAGGGCCTGGAGGGTCAGGGTACCAAAGTATCATTTGTTTTGAAAGGGCATTTGAACGTACGGAAATCAAGAAAACGGACAACTTCACTGGTTTTTCGATTTGTCGAAAAACCAGTGAAGATGTCCGTTTTCTTGATTTCCGTACGTTCAAATGCCCTTTCAAAACAAATGATACTTTGGTACCCTGACCCTGGAGGAGAGAGTGGTAAGTATTTCCTGTTTCTACAGCGGAGGTGATGAAGTCCCCATGAGGGGCTCAGTGATCATTCATGAAAGCAAATAAAGACTCCATCCTGTAAAACTCCAGCTGTGTCTGCATTTTTGTTGCATAACCCTCTACTTACATCTCTGACGGCTCCCCAGGGGGGCGCTGCGCCGCGTCCCCCCTTCTCCATCAGGCATGCCTTGATCCAGGTACCGGCCACAGTGGGGTTTGAACCCCAGCATCCCCTGCAGAACTGGTCTAGTCCAGTCCTCTGTGCCACCGCCGCCATCCCTTTCACACTACCAGCTCTTCTCCTGGCGCATTTATCCTCTTTGTTCAGGATGTGGCTATAAAATTCACTGAGACCAAGATGGGAGCCGAACCTGGAACCTCCAGACTCTGAGTCAGTCCACTATCTCATTAGGCTACAGAGGCAGACATGTAGCAACTCCTCAGAGGGGGTTTTCCTTCTTTATTTGGACTCAATTCATGAAAACTTAAAGATATTGGTTAGATTTGAAAGGCCAACTCGTGTCCAGGTCTCCTGAAGTCTATATTTGGACTCAGACTTTTAAAATAGATGAACCCATGGTAAGATTTGAACCTGTGAACTCCTGATTCACAGTCAGCTGGTTTTTCCACTAACCCACTGAAACACACTCCTGTTCATGTTTCTCCGAGGACCTGATCTCTGTTTTTGGGGACTGGACTTAAAAATGCACCAAGAATCAAACCCACAACCTTCCAATTCTATGGCAGTCCTCTTTTTGAGTCAGTGATTTACACAAGAAGCTTCAAAAATTCACAGAGGATTTGAACCAACAACCTCATGACTCCAGGGCATTTGCCTGTGCAACTGAGCTAACACACAGGATAAAGCTAGCTGCAGTTTCTCTGAGACTTCACATCTGGAGTAGAACATCTCTACGATCCACAATCTTTGCTGCTGGAGACCATTTTCATACTAGAGTTACACATCTCCATGAGTAATGATCTTTGCTGTTGGAGACCATTTTCACATCTTGAGTTGCACATCTCCATGAGTGATTATCTTTGCTGCTGAAGACCATATTCATACTTGAGTTGCACATCTCTACGATCAACAATCTTTGCTGCTGAAGACCATATTCATACTAGAGTAGAACATCTCTACTATCAACAATCTATACTGCTGAAGACCATTTTCACATCTTGAGTTGCACATATCCATGAGTGATTATCTTTGCTGCTGAAGACCATATTCATACTAGAGTAGAACATCTCTACGATCAACAATCTTTGCTGCTGAAGACCATATTCATACTTGAGTTGCACATCTCTACGATCAACAATCTTTGCTGCTGAAGACCATTTTCACATCTTTAGTTGCACATCTCAATCTTGAAACCTTAAAGACATTGGTTAGATTTAAAAGGCCAACTCCTGCCCAGGTCTCCCGAAGTCTATATTTGGACTCAGACTTTTAAAGTAGATGAACCCCTGGTAAGATTTGAACCTGTGAACTCCTAATTCACAGTCAGTTGGCTTTTCCACTAATCCACACTCCCGTTCATGTTTCTCAGAGGATCTGATCTCTGCTTTCGGGGACTGGACTTAAAAATGCACCAAGAATCAAACCCACAACCTTCCAATTCTATGGCAGTCCTCTTTACTCCTGAGTCAGTGATTTACACCAGCAGCTTCAAAAATCCACAGATTTGAACCAACAACCTCATGATTCCAGGGCAGTTACCTGTGCAACTGAGCTAACACACAGGCTAAAGACAGCCACAGTTTCTCTGAGATTTCACATTTGGAGTAGAACATCTCTACGATCCACAATCTTTGCTGCTGGAGACCATTTTCATACTCGAGTTGCGAATCTCCATGAGCGATGATCGTTGCTGCTGAAGACCATATTCATACTAGAGTAGAACATCTCTACGATCAACAATCTTTGCTGCTGAAGACCATTTTCACATCTTGAGTTGCACATCTCCATGAGTGATAATCTTTGCTGCCGAAGACCATTTTCATACTTGAGAGGAGATATAAATAGATATAAAAGCATTGACGAAAATGATGAAACAAACTTGTACACATCTTGAGCCCTCTATTTGATCCTCTGGTCGATCTTTATCAGCAATGATTGGAACATTCAGTTAATGCTTTTAGCCAGTCATTTTTCTCCAGTGGAGTGAGCGTGCACATGAGGGAGAGGAGTGAGGCTGCAAGCATGCAGGAGAGAGAGAGAGAGAAACAGTGGCTGAGCCAAGCAGAGCAGAAAGAGGAGCTGTGAAAATCACAATACAGTGATTTGTTCATAATTTTGAGTTGCATTCAGAATTTTCAGGGTGTATGCCTCCTTCCCATTAGTTTTACTGCCAAAATAATGGCAAGCTCTGGAAATTAATGACGGGTATCACCATCTGTTTCTGTGACAGTGTGAGTGTTGGTGCAGCGTGCCTTGTTGCTGGCATGCAAAGGTTGCCACGTATCCGCCAATCAAAAGAAGATTGTGGGCTGCATTTAGCCCAAGGTCATAGTTTGGACACCCCTGGCCCTAAGTAATGAATAGGGATGGAGAAAAGTTATTACTTTACATCTGTAAATGGACCTGTACACTGCAGTTATCAGAAATGTTGTACCTGCACTGAGTGAGGGATTTTTACAACAGTTTTAAAGATTTACCTGGTGTGGAAGCGATCAATATCACCAGTTACTCAGTCCTCCAGACCTCCTAGCCAGATGAAGACAAGAGTCCAGAAGAGTCTTGTACTGAGTTAAGAGGATAGCTGGACTTCTTTAACAAATAGCAAAAATCCTCATTTCATCACAAACATGCTTTTTATTGAAACAGTGATATACTATCAAGTAAATAAACCTTGTGGGGTGAGTGACAGAGATGATGTGCCATTCACAAATGTGCCAGTTCTACAAAAACAACTCTTTTATGTGAACCACGGCAGCTAACTCCCATTTGAGTACCAGTTTCCTTTCCTCCATCCTTTGTCCTAATTTAATCCACATTTAACAAGCCAACTGTTACAAAATGAAGAGCCATGTCAGAGCCAAACAAACAACTCCACTGAGCTGAGCCAAATGATCTGGATCTCTGAAAGAGATGGGTTTCCAATCAAAAAGAGTGAGGCTGGACAGACAACAGCAGGGGAAACCCAGGTAAGATCAAAGTTTAATGTGCTAAACCAGGGGCAGAGCAAGATGTATTTAATATGCAGGGCTGAATCCAAAAAAAAGGATGGTCAAGGGGACAGCTTCCCCAGACATTTTTTGCTTATTAGGCAGCTGTGTGTACTATTTTTATGCAATCTTAAACACATATGTAGTTTTAAAGTGCCAATAAACCTGCATAATTTAGTCAAAAATGCAGCTCAACCTAAAAAAAATCCTTTAGTGCCTACATAATTGTTTTCCTAATCTAATTGTGCTAAAAGTATCATTATCATTCTAAAACCATGATAAACCTTGTTGAATTTCACTACTTTTACTTTTGCCTCCTAAAAAAATCTGATGTTTATATATTTTAAGTTGGGTTGGGTAGTTACAGATATTGATTTAACAAAAATGCTGATAATTGTGTTTTCAGAACAATGTTAAGAGTTCTATACTTCTGTGAGTGCAAAAGATTTTAGCAGTAAAAAGATCCGATTTCTTATTTTCAAGTCCAGCTTTAAGAATTCATTTTCCATGTTTGATGAGCAAGGCCCAACTGTTGATCGCTAATTCCGTTTTGCATCATAACATTCATAAGCAACATACTTTAAAGGTGCAGTGTGTAATATCTACCCTGGTAGCATTTAGCGGAAAAAAACTTGGCAAAAATGGAACTTAATATTCAAAGGTAGGCCTACAAAATTATTTTTTTATCACCTGAATATATTAAATAGTTTAAAATTATTTGTTCCCTTCTGTAATACTGTAGAAAAAAAAGCAGGATGCAAAAAGCCACATCCATTTCCTGAGAGGGGCGTGGTCAGGGGCGGAGTCAGACAGCTCAATAACATTTAAAGCCACAGACACAGAAACAGCTCGTTCTGAGCAGCGCTGAAACTGAGGGGTTTTTAGACATGCAAAAATACAATACTGGAGTGTTTTGTTTTGTTTTTTTCAGAAAAACTTGACGGACATGTTTTGGGGACCTCTGAGAGCAAGATAAACTTGTCTTAAAAGGGTGGAATATGTGACCTTTTCTTCTCCATTCTGATGCTCAGTTTGAGATCCAGCACATCATCCTGATACTGTCTACATACCTATAAATGTGTTGGTTGCTGCCATGTGATTGGCTGATTAGAATTTTGCACAAATGAGGAGTTGAACAGATGTACCTAATGAAGTGGCTGTTGAGTGCTCTACAGTTAAAATATATAATATAATCAGGCTATTAGTTGTATAAATATGAGGCTCATTAAAAAAAATCTGATATTTTTGCTTTTTATCACATTAATCATTGTCTATTAATCAAAATTTTAGATGTTTTTAGTCTGTGAAAAGGCAGCTTCAGGGTTAACAGAAAATGGAGCTTCCTGTGTTGGTAAATACATCGTAACTTGCCATGAAATAGCTATTTTGAAAATCACACATTGAATGTGTTGATTGTAAGCTGAGCACAGACCTGATTGCTGCAGCACACGGAGCACAGCGCCCTGCTGTATGGCACACAACAGCTGGAGGCAGGTGAGCTGAGACATACGGCTGCTGACCCACAGAATCAGCCTGACGTGCCGTGGAGACGGAGCTCAGAGGGGAGCAGCAGAGGCCAGAGGCAACCGGGCGTCAGAATGTTGTGTGAGAAATAATCACCTCTGCAAAACGTAATTTCACCCAGCAGGACTGGCTCACCGTGAAATTATGAAGAGACGTAATCAAAGTTTTCACCAAGGATTGTTGCATTTTCTTTTATAATGGTACTCTGGTTGTCTTTCAAAAGGGCTTCATTCAACTTCATTCACTGATTTAAGCATTTCCACCTGCTGATGTAACAATCAGCATGTGAACCTTCATAAAACAGTGCTCATTGATTACACCATTGACTCGTGCAAAGCCCTGCCCCCCAGCGTTACGAGCCAATCAAATTTCTCACAGTTCATAATATCCAGCTTGTTGACCTCCATAGAAAAGCATTGAAACTTTGATTTTCCTGCAGTTTTATTGCAACTTATGTTATAACTTAAACATCACATTAACAGACTAGAAAAGCACTCGGAGAGCGCCGACCTCCGCCATTGGCCCTATCTCCCAATAGTAAAGAATCCTTTAAAAAATTACTGGATCCGGATCACTCCCAAAATCTAATCAGTTCTTCCTTATGCAATTTCTGTCATTTCCTGAAAATGTAATCCAAATCCGTCCATAACTTTTTGAGTTATGTTGCTAACAAACTAACAAACTCTGCTGATCACATGACCTTGGCGGAGGTAATCAATGAAATCAAAATGTTGGTTTACTGTTTAGGAAATGCATCACATAGGAGGCTGTTTAATTCACAGTATCCTCAATTCAAAAGAAGACGTAAAAAGCAAAACAGAGGGAGCTGAGCAGTGTTGGTCTCCACTCATCATGTTGCATTACTTTTTTGATTGATCTACATGCAAAAACACCTGAAATTCAGCTCAGGTTCCTCCTATTTCTCTTGATCATTACTGAGATGGGATTGGAGTCCAGCTGTGTTAATATTAAATTGATTGGACATGATTTGGAAAGGCACACACCCCTCTATATAGGCTTCACAGCAGACAATGCATACCAGAGCGTGAGGTCAAACGAACTGCCTGAAAAGTGGTGCCCCATAATTCTCACATGGAAGAAGTTTGGCACAACCAGGACTCTTCCAAGAGCTGGTTGTCCAGCCAAACTTAGCAATAGAGAGAAGGGGGCCTCAGTAAAAGAGGTGACCAAGAACCTGATGGTCACTCTGACTGAGCTCCAGAGATTCTGTGTAGAGATGGGACAAAGTTCCAGAAGGACAACCATCACTGCAAGTCTCTACTGATCTGGGCTTATGGCACAGTTGCTAGACAGAAGTCTCTCCTCAATGCAAAACACAGGAAAGCCCACTTGGAGTTTGCAAAAACAAACAAACAAAAAAACACTGCAGCATGACCTCAGACTGGGCTGAAGGTTCACCTTCCACCATGACAATGACTCTAAGCAGCACACAGCCAAGTGGCTTCAGGCTTAGGGACAACTCTGTGAATGCCCTAGAGTGGCCCATCCAGAGCCCTTACTTGAACCGTATCAAGGGACCTGAAAATGGCTGTCCACTGATGGTCCACATCCAACCTGACTGAGCCAGAGAGGATTTTCAAGGAAGAATGGCAGCCTCCAATCCAGGTGTGCAAAGCTTGTTGAGTCATATTCAAAAAGACTTGAGGCTCTAGTTGCTGCCAAAGGTGCTTCAACTAAGTACTGAGAAAAGAGTCAATATTTATGTCAATGTGATATTTCAGTTTTTTTCTTTTTAATACGTTTGAAACATTTCTAAAATTCTGCTTTCCTTCTGTCATGATGGGCACTGAATGTACTGTTTAACCTTATACATTATGTTAGTGACATCATGTACAAAGATATCATTTTGCAGCAAATTTGGCAGCATGCACTGTCATAAGTTGCCTCATCGCACCTAAAAGCTGTAATTAAAGCCCACCCATCTGCAAGCCATTAGTGTTCACTTGGGCAGCTGCTGACTGTTTATCTGAGAAGATCAAGGGTGGGGTTTACTGGCAGGCCAATTTCTGACAATATGACGTAGTATGATTAAACTGATAACAAGGGTCCTTCTATGCCCGTTATCAGTATGAGACCATTATGCTTCTAAAATAAAATGAATCACAGCTGCTGACTAAATGCTTCTGACGAGGCCAACCAAGACCTTTCTCTAGTATAGAAGTTTCCGTTTATTCCTTGCTTATAGAGTGGCTCTGAGAACATTCCTAGATCCTTCCTCAGCTACAGATGAAGACAAAATCACAAGGCCCCCATGGAAATTTCTTAAGTTTTTCCCCAAGTGCTGTTAAACAGAGCAAAGAATTTTCATCCAGCTTTTCCAAACATCCTTGTTTTATTTTGGATGTTTACAATATTTTGCTTTGCACACAGAAACAGAATTGTTTAAAAAAACAAAAGCTGCCAGGGTCTGCTAATAGTCATGTCAGCCTGCAGTCATTTTTTGTAGTTTTCAACAAGTCTCAGACATGACTTCTGAGGAATCCCAGCCCATTCTTCTTTGGTCAATCTCTAAAGCTCCTCATGGTTTGATGGTCTTCTCGCATGGACCTTCATCTTTAGTCCACCCCAAAGATTTTCAATTGGATGCGTATCAAAGATGCTTCCTCCAATGAAAGCCCAAACCCTTACTGAAATTTTCATACTGTGTAAATGTGAAGATAACCCTCAGTTTTAACTTGATTTTACAAACTGAGCATTTCACAACATAGATCTATGCTACAGCTCAACAAAAAGGTCAGTTCTAAAGAAAACTAATAGTTTTAACCCTGATAGTTTTTGTGACATAGTTGTGTTTTTATGTACAAAGTGAAATAATGTAACATCCAAAATAAAACAATGCTGTTTGGAAAAACTGTGTTCAAAATTCTTGCTCTGTTTAACAGCACTTTGGAAATATCTTCGACAAAATGATATTTTTCTAGCATTGCTAATAATTTAATCTCATATGTAGGAATCCTTGCTAGAAATTTTAAAGCTAATTTAGGAGCTCTCTAATTTAGTGCTCTACTTTTATTAGGGTACATTTTAGTAATTTGTCCCGCAGCCCCTAAATCATGTGACTTCAGAGCTTACCGGACTGAAGTGCTACCTCGGAGTGGATTTAATTTATTATCAAACTTGAATAAATAATGAATGCAGAGTAACGAACAGCACACATAAAGAGAAATGAATTCACTCACAGCAGTTCATTTGCAAACAAAGACACAAAAACCTTTAATTTAAATAGGAGAAAAAAAATCACATAAAAAACTGTACAGAACATCAAACGACGACTTAAAGTTCTTAAATAAAAGACCCCTCTCCCAAAATAACTCAAATAATAAAACGATAACCAAGTGGGATGGTGTATGATACATTTTGTGCAAAAGAAGTTTGAACTGATTCTTCCCAAACTGCACGTTTCAAAGTGAAGAGTGCCCCTCTCCACTCACAGCTCCCCCCTCTGATGGGTAAACACAAGAGCCCGCCCTCCCCCCCAAAACCTCAACATAGTGTCTTTAATGTAAAAGAACCCAAAAAAATCCAATAATAATAAAATAGATTTATATTTTAAATATATATTTATATACCAAACATGCTGTACATAATATCAGAGATTAAGAAATCCCTTTTTTTTTATTGACACCCAGGTCTATCTGTGAAATTGTGCTTTCCTCACTCCCAGCAAACATAAACATAAAATAATCAGAATAAAAAAGAACAATGTTACTCCCTGTAGCTTTGGATACACGGTGAATGAGGAGAAAAAGAAAAACAGAAACAGCACTGATCAGAAAGTCTGTTTTTCCTGAGTTGAGGGAGTTACTAGTGTGTTTTAAGAGGGACGCTGACGCACGTTTCACCTGTCGAAACTTCTTCCAAAAGGATTTAAAAAAGAAAAGGAGCTTTGTATTGTGTCCCTTGTTTGGATTTCATTAAAAGCTGAAATTTGAAGAGGGAGGGGGATAAAACAGCGCTGCAAAGACGAAGTGATAAAAAAAACATGGAGAAGAAATTTCTAACAGAGGCCTTTTTGTAATGCCACTGTGACCGAGTATTCAACACGCCTTGCTTTGATTTTTTTCTCTCTTTGGCCAAAAAGTCCCGCAGGAGAAGTCAATTTCTTTAAACCCTGAGAACACTGGCCTCTTTTTCAAGTTGCAACACGGGAACACCACTTTGAGAGATTATTTGCTGAGAAAACTAGCATACAGAGGAGTTTTTTTTTTTTGTCTGATGTTTTTATGCAGAAGGGAATTATTTCAGACTGGGAACATTGGGAGAAAGCAAAGAAAGGGGGGAATATTTGTGGCCAGCTTCTTCTTCTATGTCAATGCTCTAAATCAGTGTTTTATTTGCCTTTCACAGTGGTGGAGTGCAGAGTGGGGATGAAAGCAAAGCCAAGTGACTTCTCAGGGAATACTTCCAGTTATTTTACACTTAAAAAGACTAGTCATTGGTGAGATGATACAAATGTGATGACACCAAACAAATAGAGGGGTGGGAGCGAGGGAGGGGAGTGAGTACAGTCAACAGAAGGCAGATTCCCAATTTGATACATCAGAATACAATATTGACAAATCCCGTTAACGATATCTGTAAGACAATATTAATCAAATAAATATTCCACCTTTGCTTTCAGTACGTATTCAGCTTTGTTTCAGTCCAACTAAAACGCTGGATTTATCTGTTGTAGAGACAGCAGTAGTAGTAGTGGGTTTATTAGTAGTAGCAGGAGATGCAGAAGCAGTAGTATAGAAACAGGAGGGAGGAAACAGAGCTCCCTGCATGAAGCCGCCTGGGTCCCTGCTATCGAGGAGAGTCATGAGTGTAATGGATCTGATCAGAGGGGGGCGCTATTGATCGGTAGTCCAAAAGAAAAAAAACTCAGTGCACCTTAAACACTGAGGAACTCTTCAAGTAGAAAATAAAGGACATTCCACTCACCAAACAAAAAAGGCTTTCAGTTTCTAACACTCTCAGTTTGCAAGTTTGTGATCAACACAATTTTTCACAGATTGGAATTATTCTCCTCCCGATCCTGATCCGAGTGCAGCAGCTCTTTCTGAAGACATCCTGCTGCTCTGCTCACCAGACTCAGGACTCGTGTCCCGGCCTACAGACTGTAAACTAGCGGTAAAAGCACCACATGTTGGCTGGGATGAAGGGAGTTTTCATTTTATTCCCTGAAACTTGTTCCAAAGACAGATCTGTCGAGTGTTGATGTGGTCAGGCACCTCTGTAGGAAAGAGTCCAGAGGATAAAGATGACAATTTTGGTGGGAGGTTTTTTTTTTTTCCCTGTTAAATATGGTTAATGCGTAGGGGAGAAGATGATGACGTGGAGGCTTCTGATCTTGGTTAATGTGTTTTGTTAAATATTGGTTTGAACACAAACTGTGGGGAAAAAACAAAACAAGGCTCATCGTGGTTTCCACATATCCTTCACCTGCACATTACAGCAACACAATGTCTTTTTTATTGGTTATGCAAGAAAAACTGCTGCAGACGTCAAGTGAGAGAAAGTCAGTCAATCCTCTTCTCTCTAGTATAGAAAAATAATCAATCCTCAAGCAAAATATCCCTTTTAATTGCACTGGCCTTTCTGGCCTGTCACTACTGTTCCAACCTGAAGGTTGTCCATAGAAACACTGCGTCAGAAAGAATGAGAATACCAACAAGCCTGTGAGTCATGGCGAGTGCTGACTTTGGCTGAAAGGATTTCACGATCTGACATACATCAGCTCAGCATACTCTTAGATGTTTCACTCCTTTGGCTGACGAGGAGAGGGGTGATGTGTGTGACTGAATCCATCCAGTATTGCAGAGGGCCGTTAGAGGATTTAAAAACTATTTTTAAGCTTGGTGAAATGACGTTTGATGGAATGAGTCCAGAGGGGCTGGAATGAGTCTGGAGTCTGGTCCAGATTTGACTGCAGTGTGCTTTTGCTGTAGAGTCTGTCACTTGGGGTCTCCCAGTGCAGACTCAGCGCAGGTGCTCGAGTAAAGGCAGCTCTGTGGATTCCTCTCGGGGGGTGGGGGGGTCCCCTGCATTCAGCAGGGTGGGATCCAGCTTCTGAGTAGCTCCCAGAGGATCTTGTGTAAGACTAGCCTCTTGTAGGGGAGCAGGAGGAGCAGGCTGAAAAACATGACTAAGAATATTAATGATACAAGAATACTATCCAACAAAATCATTGCATTATTGACAAAACACCACGATCCAAACATTCAGAGACAAAAACATACAAAACATTATATCACATAAAACACTGCAGACATCATGCAAATATATCCCAACTAATTATACCAAAGACTTAAGTAGAGCTGCCTCTGGGTTTGTTGCTCTCAGCTTCAAGTTCACACTGACAGGATGACACTTCCCCAGATTGTTTATGCTTCACCCAGAGGCTCAAACATGTTTACACTAACCTCTACCACTTTGTTAGCCCTGCCCTGACATGGGGTTAGAAAGATGGCTGGCAATGAGTAATGGTTGAGCTCGCCTCCATCATAAAATGCAAGGAGAACCAAACAGTTAGAAAGACTTTGTTTAGTCTAAAATATTCAAAAGAAATAGGAACCAAACCAACTTTGGTTAACACATTGGGATGGAGATCAGATCTAAAAACAACTGCACTAGCTCAGGACACTTCAGCCTGGTTTTCACAATACTGAATCTACACTAGTTACACCACAGCTTTTTAAATGCAACATTCAAAGAGAAAAGAGAAGACAGCAGCAGCCTTACCTGTGTGCGTATAGTCTGTACTGCTACTCCTTCTGCTTCTAATGCAGCCGGTCCATTAAAGCCCTTCCTGCCTGAAAAACTCCACTTGCCAAAGTGGCTCTCATAGTGAAGTCCGCTGCCTTGGCCGAGGCTGAGGCCAGCCCGCTGGCCCGCCCGGTGCCCAGAGCTCTCTAGGAAACTTGCTGGGCAGAAGCGCTCTGGGCCTGGCAGAGGTGGCGGAGCCACAGAGCTGCTGAAGGAGAGCTGGGAGCTGGATAGCTGCTGGCCCAGGAGGCCCTGGATGGAGGATGTTCGCTGAAGGGATGTGAGCAGCCCAGCTTCCATTCTGCCCTCCGATTGGCTGAGAAGAGCTAAGGGGAGGGGCTGGGGGTGGTGAGGCCAGCTCTGAGTTGGACCTAAAGGGTTGTCCGTACCTAAATGCAAGAAGACGTTCATACTGTTATTACTATTTAACCAAGAACACAACCAATGGCACATGATCACTTATTTTGGGCTATGTTAAAGTATTATTGAATGACTTCATATCAATGTTAGAAAAAAAACTTCACAATATTATTCTGACTGGTGGGCTTCTGCCCATGGCCATAAGTATAGTCTGTCTATGTGGTGTAGTTTCTTTATATTAATTTCAAGCAAGGGTCATCAACTACATTTGTACAAGCAACAGCTTTTTCTTGACAGACACTATGGGGGCAGACTTTCAAATAAACTAAACCAAAACTATCAGATCATCTCCTGAGAAAACAAGAGGTGATGCTACTGAGACCATGTATTTTACAGTCTATGACACAGTGAAATTAAATGACATCACACCAGTGTTGTAGGACTCGAGCCCGACTCGAGTCCTGATTTGGAGGACTCATGACTCGACTTGGACTCGAGCGCTGATGACTCGGACTTGGACTCAGACTCAAGCTTTAACTGCATCAGGACTCGAGGATGAAGAGGAGGACTTGAACCTTTTTTTTCTTAAGACTATTTTATTCTGTAATATTTGTTGCTTTTGTGCGAGAAAACCGCTAATAACTGATCAGTGATCATGCAGCGCCCGCTGCGTGCGTTCAGCTGCATGCGCGTTTACATGTGTTTAACCTGCTGTCTGTTAAAACAACCAGAGGAGAGAGAGCAGGAGGAGCAGCATAACAAAGAGGAGCTAATAACATGATGGGTAGCTTAAACCTGTGGCTCCTCTCTGTATTCCTATGGTAATCTTTAAAAGAAATGAAACTAAAATGCAGCCAGCCTACCTTTGAATTGCTGAAAATCTCCATCAGCTGCTCAGAGTAGTCATACTAGCTGCTGTTGCTGCTGTACAGTAATCCTCCTCAGTCTTGGACAGATTGATAAAAACTCTTAAACCTTGTAGGGAGTCCCGTTAGTTAAAAATATCAATCCAACGTTGAAATACTAAAACGTAACTAAATGAGGTGGCATACGGTAAAATTATGATGTGTTTAAAGACAGCTGAGACTTCAGGGCTGGTGGGGGGCAAAGTTAAGACCTTTTTATGATGTGTTCAAATGTCACATTGAGAAAATTGGAATTTTAGTTTTTAGCGAGAAATCTGAATAAATCCTGTCATTTTAAAGGGGGAATATTTGCACAACTGCTGTACACAGCTCCTCTAGTCCTTTAAAATAAAAAGTTGGAGAAATATATACATTAATAAAACACATCAACTACCCCACCAGAAAAGCTGTAATGGCTTAAAAATGATTAATAATTTAATTTAATTTGGCTCTAGGTTTTAGGTACTGGAGACTCATCTAGGACTCGAACATTGGGTATGGGGGCTCGACTTGGACTCTGACTCAGATAAAGGGGATTCGACTCAGATTTTTCTTTGGTGACTCGGGTTCGAACACTAGGGGCTCAGACTTGAGGTTTGGTGACTCGACTACAACACTGCATCACACAGTGCTTTTCAAAAGATGGAACAATTTTAAATGTGACTTGAGTCTCTGGCTTTAGTTTTTTCACTGAGTCTTTGTTACTCCCACCAGAGACTCATAGAGGCCAAAGGAATCAAAGTGGAGGACTGAAGACTGAGGACCGATGTTTCAAGAGATCATGAGACATCTTTAACTCTGCAGAGTCTCGTGAAGCTACCTCAGTTTATGATGACAGTACCAGCAGATTATCAATCAGCTGTCAGGAGGCTTTAGCAGCTGATATTATCTGTGTAAATATGTTATTCTAATCAAATATCCACAATAACGGTGTTTGATCTCAGTATGTGATCACAAACACCTCAAGAAACACACATTTGATAAGAAAAATATGCAGACTCTTTCAACCAGCAAATGCTTTATTATAAAATGATTGATCAGCCTAATTATTCCATGTGTAGACTACCCGTATTTACCCTGATTATCTCTGTGTTTCATAAACCAGATTCTTTTAAAACGCACCAAACACAATGAAAAACAGTAAGGTGTAACTTCAGAAAATATTGCTGTCATAAATTATTGATCAAACCGCTCATTAGCGATCACTCTGATATAATCTTTACTGACCTGATCATAGACGTAAAACTTGTTTCTTACTGACAAACAGACTCCTGCTCTATCAGACTTTAATTCTTTTCATCATCTAAACATGGAAGATAACCCACCATGAAAGGAAGTATTTATATGCTTCTTTTGGTTTTATGACCCAAAAGGGTTTAATGTTTGATGGTGAATCAGAAAACAAATCAAATATTAAACTCCGTAGTGACTCACTCTTTTATAATGATTTTACTTAATTTAAGCCCAATATTTCACTGTGAATACTCATTTCAAACACTTTTTAAACCCCACATCATCACTATTGACTCTTTTAAACTGGTGATGTTAGTGTCTGTTTATTGTCTGTTTTAAGCTCCATTTCTCCTCCATTATTAAACGTTGTCGACGTGAAGTTTCATTGAATTTGGCTGTGCAGCAGCGTCCAATCAGTGAGTGATATGCCATAAGGGGTGTGTCTTAAAAGAGTTCTGGGAACCCTGCTCATATATATCTTTGCATATCGGTCCTCTGACCAGTTTAAGGCTTTGGAACATCTTTCAGATGGCAGGTCAGAAACTACTTCAGATTCAATGGAGAACAAAGGACTGCTGAAATAAATGACATGGGATGCAGACTGACAATATTCATGGGTAGTAGCTATATTCTCTTGTATAACGATGTATAAAGATGCTCAAGGAACATCACTTGCCTTTGAAAATGTTTCACTCAATATTCCACAGTGATGGTGGATGGTGGCGTGTTTGGAGGCTTATTGTTGATGGAAGTAGCATATTGCAGCCATCATCCCAAAATGCAAGAGTGGTATTGGCAGCAAGGAGCTGCAGAAAAATGTTTTAATGGTGGCATCATTTTTAATATAAGCCATTGCACCTTAATCTGTAATTTTACAGGAGGGATATACAAGTGGATATCACTCTGATGCATGCAAATGGGTTTTAAATACGAACAAAAAGTTAAGGTAAAAGAAAGGAAAAACTGGTAGGCAAATATACTCTGGTGGCTGGAAATACACTCAGGTGGCCCTCCAAAGTATCGTCTATGTGGGAAACACTAACCTTGAAGTAAGGCCATCAACATCTTATATTTAAACAGTGACATGAGTAATGGTCCCTCTTCAAATTTCACATCCTGTTATTAGCGTCAGCGCTGGCCACTACAGGGGTGCTGTGTTTGGTTTTGGGACTTACCCATAGAGGGCTGGACAGTGGTAATATGGGGCTGGGGGACACTGGAGGCAGGTGTGCTTTGGGTTGTGTGAATGGCAGGGTTGGTGGAAATGGAGGTGGAGCCACCTCCACAGTCTGAGTCCTCGATGTTTCCTCCGCTATTACAGCCAGCACCACAGCCCTTCTGTAACCTGCAAACAAAGACAAGAGCAAAAATGTTTACACCAACGCCATTGTCCTTTGATCTACACATCATCTTTAGAGCTCATACCTGTCCCAACTGCTGATGAGCCAGGTGTAAATATTGTGCGGGCTGACTGGTCCTCCCCACACAGAGCGGAGCTGGTTGTGCCCCCCAGCATATGAGGTGGTAAGGGGGGACACATAGATGGGGTAGCCAATGGGCTGGTCACATGATGAGTTGATCATGTTTCTCAGGGCCTGTTTGGCATTCTGAATGCTTCCACGCTCAGGGTTACGGTTACGCAGGAAAACCAGCTCCTGCTGTTGCCCCGCCCACAGCCCACGAACACACTCTCTGTTCACCTGCAGGAGGCAGCACAGAGGTGGACAAACTTATTATAACCCCTGTTAAACTTAAAAGCATGTACACAGACTGAATTTTATACTCAAAATCAGAATTAATTCCAAATGATTAACAAAGACCAAAGAACAGGAGCAGTGACCTTGATGACTCTGAAGCTGAGAAACCTCTTATTGAGCATGATGATCTTATACTCGTCGCTGCCATCGTCCATGATGTGGCGCAGTGCTAGCAGTGAAGGCATGTTAGCTAGGATAGCGCTGCGCCACACAGGGTCACCCTCGTGAGATATCAACATCTTCTCCTCATTGGCAGTGATGGCATCATACAGAACCATGGGATCTTCGTACTCATCTGGAGATGTGAAGTGGTCCTGAAGAGAATTCAAATTATAGTGTTTGTCTTATTCCAGGGATAAAATAGTTGTTTTAACGTAAAACCTTCATTTTCCTTAAGAGAAGAGCTACCTGATGTAATTTGAGGGACATCCGCACTCCCGGCGCCACAACGCGATTCAGAAGGTCCATGTCAGCAAACACCCACTCATCCCTGGGAGATGTGATGCGAAAGTCTCCCTTGAAGAGCGCGTGGAGACCATAGAGGAATGGCTCCAAGCTTAAAACAAAAATGAAAAAAAAAAAAAAAAAAAAGAATTCTTGAATAATATTGGAAATCTAAGTGCAGTGATAGGTAGTGGAATCACAGAGAGAAACATAATTGCAGAGTGGCTTAATGACTATATATACAAAGAACTCATCTCCTCCTCCTTCCATTGTACAAAAAGATTCAAAACACCTCCTGTGACTACTTCCTGTTTAAAGGCACATTTAAACTGATGACCTGCTTGTTTTAGAGCCATGATGATTCAAAGGTCAGGCTATGGGGGTCAAAAAAATTGCTCCATACACTCACCAGCACCTCAGCTTAAACAAAATTCATCAATGATAAATGCTCTCTTTCTGAAAAGTTCTTCACAATAAAAGCTTTTGGTTGTTAATTTGTCAGAGTGCTTTTATTGTAAACACCCATGTCAGGAAATGTGGTATCATAAGTAGCGGTTGGACACACCTCAGCAGGAGAGAAAGGTGCAATTACAAAGAAGTAAATGCATAGAAGGACTTACAGAATCATTTTTCTGTGACCTTGTGCTCAGACATGACTTAAGTATGCCATCACAGGCTTGTTCTAAAAGGATATGGGGCTAGTAGCTACATTTCAATTCTATTTTTACCACCTTCTCTTTTGTCTTGTGTTGCTGGAGTGCCAGAACCCCCTTGGGGAATCAATAAAGCGTCTGTTATGCATGTAAGTGCATTATTCATTTTTTAACACTTTTTGTAATACCTTGATAGAATTATTGTAAAAGGGAAAAAAATGAAATAAATTTTACGCTATGTCACTCAGTCCTAAACAATTATTCAGGTCACTAAAATACATAATAGAACAGATGTATATGTTGATTTGCACGCACTTAAATACATATAATTTGACAACTAAAATATTTGTGCTTGCTGTGTTTCTTATGGCTGTTCCCTTTCCCTGTCGATTTTGCACACAAAGTGCTGCAAAAGCTACATTAATGACAGAGCTGACAATCATGGCATTAATCAACATTAATCAACAGGATAAAAACTGGCTTTAACAACAACAAAAAACTGTTTGAAAAAAAATTATTTGATGTATATTTTAACTTTTTTATCTGACCCATATCTCATCTGTTTACATGAAGGAGCAAGGCATTAGGTTATACTGCAGGAAGACAGCAGGAGATTTTCAAAATATTTTAAATGTTCTGGCTTCTCTTTTGGGGAGCTGACGTGTTGTTAATCATTTTATGAGTTGGCCTGGTTTGCGTACCTTGCTGACATGCTGTGGGAGGCTGTGCCCAGAGCTCTTCTTCCCAGGATGCATAACCCAAAACACAGGTTGACAAGAGGAGAATCTCTTTCACAAGCCACCGGCTGAAACAAAATACAGAAGTTCATATAAATAATGACAAATTCAACATTTTCTGCACAAAAAATACTTCTCACATTGGACCTGAGGGAGGGTTTGAATACACTGCAAAATCTAAAGTAAGACGCTGCATCTCATTTCAAGAAACTTCAGTAAATTTGGCTTGCTGCACTGGCAGCCAGCTTAACTCATCCCAAGCAATTCAGGAACTTAATGATTGGGTTTTCTGCCAAACAAGAACAAGCTATGTGTGGTGCCAGCACAGCTACAGGACATAGTATGGATAGTATGTAGAAAAAAAAAAAAAGTTTGTGGAGAGTCTGACCGTTTGACGCCTGTTGTTGCAGTACTGAATCCAGTCCAGGTAAATCATGCAGAAAGATGAGGGAGTAATGCCTGAGGCCCTGTGGTCGTAATCCTCATCAATATTCAGGTTGAAGGTGGGGTCGCTGTCTACATAGTTTGGACCGAGACACGGTCGTAAAGCCTCTTGAACGGTCTCGTTGCTGAGCCACTCTTCCAGCTTAGAGGATCGACTTACATAGTAGATGATGCTCTATTGGGTGGAATAATAACACGGATTAGACTGTTAATGTAAACACAAGACACAGTCAAAAATGCATCTTTCAGAGGTCAAATAAATCTTAGACCAGTGTCTTACCTTGACATAGTATGTAATGAGGATCTTCCGAAGGTCAAACACTTGCAGCATAGATGCTGCATTGTTGTCACTGATGCTGTAGCCCTCTAGTACATACTTGGTGGCGGCCACCTCCCACGCCAGCCAGCGCTGACCGAAAGCAGCATTGAATGACAACATGTGCGGAAGGTGACCAGGCTCACAGCAGCAGCAGCCCTCGTCCTCCTCCACCCCCTCTGTGATGGCCTCTACCTCCCTCTGCTGACAGTATGTACCTGCACAGACAAGCAGAGACACTGTTGAGCAAAAGCCTCCCGGTGTTCTGTTTTTAGATTTCAATAAGACAAAATAAATGTATATCTAACAAAAATCTAAATAACTATGAAGGAACTAAATAAAAAACTATACCAACAAGCATCCTCTGTGTGTATATAATTCAAATGTTTAGCAGAGGATTTAAATTCTTATGATTTTAGACTTTAAAGTCCTGCTTTACTGGCAAGTGACAGGCTCTTTTTAGACAGTGACGCACAACAGCTCTCTATTTTAGTTTCTTGAACAACCTTAAAATAAACCCGCAGCCATGAAACTGATTTTATTTTCAGATGGATAAAAATACACTGGAAAAACTGGCACAAAAGTAACATTAAATGAAAACTAAACAAATGAGTCAAGATGAGGTGCATCATTCAAGATACACGTGAAAAAATCATGAGCCTCCATCATGTCTTGCTGCTGACCTCTAAACTCCAGACCCCGCAGCTGGAAGGTGACCAGGCCATTCCCGATTTCGATGATGTGCACTAGAGCATTGAGGTAGTCTGAGGCGAGGATGAAGCAGTCGCCTGTAGTGTAGTTGCCCCAGCGGCCAAGTAGCAGGTCTCCACACAGGCTGTGCTGCAGAGAGCGAGTCAGATGCTCGTAGAAAATAGAGTTCAGATTGTTGTCATCGGCACCTTTAAAAGGGGTAAATACCAACATTATAGATACACAGTGAAACAAATAATAGTCAAATGAAGATACTAAGATGCATGGGGGCATTTTAGTGCAGACCTGGGTTGCGGTCCAGCTGGGTGGCGAGTCTGGTGTTAGAATGGTCGACACGTTTGGTGCTGCAAACACAACAAATGCCATTAGACTTGAATGGAAACACTGTTATGTCACATTTGCAAAGAGGCGTTTTTCTTTTCAAATACACACTTGTAGTCTCGCTCCCAGAATTTCACAGGTCGGGTGTATGAAGTGACGAACACAGCACTGCCAAGAACAGGATTGAGTGGAGTGGAGAAGATGGCTGAGAAGATGGCCTGAACGAAAAGCACAGCAGAATCTGAAGAAGCACAAGTTAAGGATATTTCATCAAAACTGGTGAAAGATATTTGGACCTCTTGTGAGTTGCTCTGGAATGTACATAACAGAAAGGCACAATAAAAACGTCACTTGAACAAAATAACCTTTAAACACAACACTGCAACTGGAAGTGGCTAAAAATAATCAGATTACAGCCATGATTTGTTTCTGTATTGGCTTGTTTAAAAAAAACTTAAGCAGACATCACATTATGATGGATGTAAAATTAACCAAACTAAAGGATACGGGGCACAGCGAAGGGCTGAGCAAAGGCATGGAAGGCAGAGCCCCAGGTGATCTGCCAGGGGGCGATGTACGTTAACACAAAGCGCAGTTTGTACAGCAGGTCCCACATCTGAGAATGCAGAGAACAAATACAATGAAAACACGAGAATATTTAGGACAACATAAACATTTAAGTGTTTACACAACAGACATTAAAGACACTCCTTGTTAACCTTGCAACACTTGCAACACCCTAATTATGAGACATGATTAGATATAAGTTACCAATTAATTTAATGTTTGCATGTAGTTCATTTAACAGCTGCATCAAAGAGATTTTTACAGGGCAGAGGAAGAGACCAGTTAGACGAACTCTGTTTTCGTGGTTGCAATTAAAAACAGAACACTGGTATCAGCTAGGGGTGTAACAGTTGTTGTATTCGTCCTGAACTGTGATGGTTTGATTCGTGTAACCACACGATGAACAAGTCAAAACCATTAAATAATGCAAACAAATGTGACAAGTATTTACCTACCAATCTAGGTGGCAGTAATTCTTTATTTTATCTAATTGCTATTAAACCACCAATGAAGAAGAGGAAGAAGCCAGCATAACAAAACATGAAGAAGAAAAGTTGGCTCTCCTCACAAGAGAAGCAGAGCAGGGAGACTTGCCAGCTTCTTCTCCCTCAACTCCATGCTGTTCTTAAAAAAGCCTCTGGCTGTGAAAGCAGACAGGGTCCAAAATATTACTGTTGCTGAAATATTTTGCAGACTATTCACTGAACTGTAGAAGTACAGAACACCAACTTCAAGCATGTATTTAAACTCTCTGTGCTGGCTCTGTTACACCGTCCCATCCTGTTTACCTTAGAAAGTCTGTAGTCCATGTACAAACACTAGTCAGGATTTTTTGAGAGTAACCACTGCACTGTGATGGCAAACTTTATGAATCATAAATATGATACATTGCTCCAAAATGCACATATTTTAATTTGCATTTTATGTTGTCTTTGTTTAGATTTCAATCAGGAGATATAAGGCTGTTTATTTCTTTGTTTTGCTTTTGTTTTCTCCTAATTTGTCTTATTTTTATTCATCACATGCTGTACCAACTACCAGTGATAGTTCTAAATAATACTAGATGAAACAAAGTATAAGCTGCACTAATATTAGTAAAAAAAAAACTGAAGGAAATGTAGGATTATAAATCTTAGACTTATGTTACTTTTTGTAGAACCGATGAACAACCAAGATACGAACAAGAATATCATTTCCACATAGCCAGTTGCCAAGCCTGAGTTTTTCCACAAGGTTTTGACTTGAATGCCAAGCCTCTCCTGTACACGACTTACCAAAATGACCTCACAACTTAACTTCAAATTGAAGTTTGAAGGCTTGATAAGAGTTGCCAATATCACTACAAGGTGTACTTCAAGGCTGACCAAAGCATATTCTAATCAACCACACATATCAAAGATGTGAAGTTTCAAAAGATTTGAACCTATCAGCTAGACCAATGGTTTGCAAACTTTTTTTGCCCCAAGCACAACTTAGATTGAGCCAAAATCTCAAGGCTCATCATATTTATATCCATGCAAATGAGCCTCTTAAATACATCTTACAGTACCTTTAGCTGTTGCATCGTTGTAGTGATAAGATATGGTTGTACAAGCTCCCACATCACACCTAGACTTGCCTCAAGGCACACCAGTGCCACATCATTTGAAAACCAGAGCTATACAATAAAATTATTATTGGTTTTCCTCATCAACATAAATCAGTCTTATTTACACATTAAATTAAATTCAGTAATTCCATATTCCACATAATATAACATGACAGTGTGTGCATCCTCACCTTGCTGAAGAGAATGGACATAAAGTAGTAGTCGATAAGGAAGGTCTCTGAGAAGTGTGGATAGTCGAAGTGGAAGAAGAGTGTGGTGAAGCACAGCGTGACGTACTGGTGTGAGGGGGTGCAGAAAGATGAACGCAGCAGCTTCATGCCTGCTACTGAGATGAAAAGAGCCCGACTGCTGGAGGGGGTGAAAATGAGGAGAAATCAGTGACACAGATGGACATGAGGGGCTCAAACCACAGAGCAAGAAATGACATGAGATCTTAAAACAGATACAGTCTTCTGCCTGCTGCATATGAAGCAGTTTGACAGAAGAAGTCAACCAAAACTTAGACTTTTGTATAGATTATCTGGCACCTGGTTAAACAAAAGATAAGATAAACAGATGTTTTTATGCATCTTGTACCAAAGAGCACAACCTGCAGGAGGCATATTAAATGGTTCTGCATTGAAAATCCTACGGTAACATTCTATAGCACAGATCTTGGGGGGATTAGAGATGGAGAACTGGGTGTAAAAATGTATAGATGTTTTTTTTGAGCCAAAGCTTACTAGATGTCCAGCTCTTTATGGTTCTGTCCAACACTTCGAGCTTCTGTCGTCAGGGAGTTCAGCACCACAGCCGGATAGATGAAGTATTTCTCCACACACTGCAGCCATGCATACAGCTTTTCAAACCACATCAGCTGAGCAGCGTCTGGAGCAAATAGAGAGCAAATCTCACGCATATGCATACTCCAACCTCTTGACTTATCCCTCAAAGTTCTTTCAGGCCCCTTTCCAACCTCAAGTGTTATTTTCCATGTAATAAAGCTATCCATGGCTGTTACCAGGTTTAAGACATAGATCAGCTCAAGAAAGTATATAAAGAGGAGGAGGAAAGCTGCATAATTATCCATGCAGATTGTTTTACACTGACAAGATCACTTTGAAATACTACATATAACACAATTTTTTGCTTTAATTTTAAGTTTTATTGAGCTATTATAGAACTAGTGAAATTCTAAGTCTGTCTTTTATATTTATATTTTACCTTTGAATTGTTTAAAGAAATTTCAGAGCTTTTTGCTCTGCAGCTCTCCAGCCTTGCTGGTGATGTTCAGCGTTTCCCCTGAGAGCACTTCCACTTTACTCTCTCAGAGTTTTTCTTTTACTTTGTACAACCTTTTCCTCTGCAGTCCCAGTTGATCATAAAGAAGGTTTAAAAGAACGGTCAGACTCTCACCTCGGACCTCAAACTGGCTGTACTCTCTGGAGCGGAGCACAGGATGAGCCAGGCAGAACCATGGCAGCTGTTTACGAAGCTGAGGCAGCAGATAGTGCGTGATGAAGCCTACAACTCCGGCTAGGATGTACAAGACAAAGCTGAGAGCGGGCTGCAGGTCAGGGAGAATAAAGAAAGAAATTAGCACAATTATCCTCTGAGAAATTTTGTAAGACAAGGATCATAAATTCTCCTCTGACTAACTTGAAGAGCAATGAAGACCGTGCTGGCGCTGATGGCGAAGGTAATCACAGCCATAAGGGGACACATGACGAGGTCTGAATGCAGGATCTCTTTCTACAAAGAGATGGGGAGAAGGCATAACACTTTAAACTGACTGACACCGTGAAATTAAAACTGAAACTGTTTATGCAGGAGGGTGAGCAGTGATCTTTACCACAGAGTTACGCAGTTTCTCAGGAAGAGGGTCCTTGATCTCCACAGGGGGTTCTTCTGGGGTTCGGTTCTCCAACTCTGGAAATAACTTCGACCGGACCAATGACCTGATAGAAGTAGTGTAAAAATATCCAAAAAAGAAGAAAAATGAGAACAACAAAATATCTGGGGTGTAACATCAAAGTCTGCTTGGTGAGAGCAGCTTGTCAGCAGCTGAGTAGCAGCAGAAGCAGCAGCACTGTTCTTCCATCACTGTCTAAACATGGTGTGTTTAGGCTCACACCTGTGTGTGGGCCACTCGTGTTTTGGCAGCACTCAGCACTGATTACATAAAACTTTGTTGTTTTACATGATAAAATTAAGAAAACAGACACCCAAAGCGTTGCTTCAGATGGCAGGGTAATACAGTAGACAAATGCATTGATTAAAACAAGTTTTTTCTGTAACACACCAAAACCAACAAAAGTCAGCTGAAATGCCACTCTCGGCATTAACTAAGGAAATTATTCAAAATAAGGGGAAAAAAAAAACACAATTTAACAAAGAAGTCTGACACTAAAGGTACATTTACACTGCAAGCCTCAATGCTTGACTCTAATAAATGAGACTAACATGATTTTTTATTTTCCCTTTAACATTATTCATTACAATATGGCCTATATAGACTGCTCAGTGAACTGTCACAGTCCTGAACTGACCTGCATATGCAAAAGAGCAACAAAGACGTCACAAACATTATGATATACTTTCAAAAACTAGTTGGTTATCAAAAAACCTATAAAGTTTTGGTTATAAAAAACACTCAGGTCAGGTAAGGTCAGACATGGGAGGATATGCTGGTTCAGCACTTCACCATGTCAACCTTGGTCCTGTACTGCTCTGGCCTCTTGATGGCCATTCTTTCAGCCTGCACCAGGCCCATGCCCCATCTCTCCAGGTATCCTCCCAGGTGCCCCACCCACCTGGACCGGGGCACCCAGTGCACAGTGAGCATGCCAGGTGCCCATAAAAGCGCAGCTGATGCTGGAACAACATCTGACCCTTTCCATCCCTGCTCTCCTGAGCACCTCAGCTTTAGACACACAGTCTTGCCAACATACCTGAAGATGCGCCAAAGGGGAAGTTGTCACCAAGGGGTTCAGCTGGCACCTCCAGCCATCAGTCAACGTCCAGGACTCACAAGAGTATAGTAAGACCAGAAGGACCAAGGACTGAAAGACTGACTTGCATTTGCAAGCCCAGATACCAGGAACGACACACTATCTTGCTGGGCAAACCCATCACCCCATGTGTAAGTCCAAGTCTGAAGTAAGCCCCGCAGTCAGTGGATTGATGGATTGCCAAGGTAGGTGATCTACTCTACAACTTCCATGCTCTCCCTATTCACAGACACAGATTCAAGGTAGTACTCCCGACACTGTGGCCATTAGGCGAGCTGCACATCACATGAATGCGGAGCAAAGATTTTCGGGCCCTTGCTGCCGGATGAGGATATCCCTGTGCAACAAGCGTCGATCAGGCAGGCTGAATGTTGCTGGTCTCAGCCAGAATATTCTTTAATGTTTAAAGCTTCACTGTCCCTTGACTACCTGCGTTGCAGCTATTCTTCCATATTAGTTTCCCCATATGGGAGTGACTTCACCCATTCTGCCAGCGCAGGACTGTGACAACTGTTGCTTAAGAGTAACATCAAAGTTACGCACATTCCTGAGATCACAATATAAAAGAACCAACTTGTATCTGATTTAGAAACAAACATGAATATAGCCTAAATTCTGATTTAGATTCCATAAGACTTGTACTGAACAAACTGTCAGTAAGATCTCAGTCACATGAGGGATAAAGGAAAACTCTAATTTAGTTCACTTTTGCCTACAGTGTAAACAATGCTGGTATAAATTAATTTAATTAAATCTATTTTTACATTTTTTGCCCAAAGTTATGATAAATAATAACTGGATTTAATGTTTGGACTTTTTCCTCAGCATATTGACATATGGTATCTTGAAGAAATAGTTTAAAATGTTTACAGCTCATAGTAACTATGTGAGATTGCAAATACTTACCAAAGAATGGTGGGGTCACTGCTTTGGCGGCTGAGGTGGTAGGATAAAGCCAGGAGTAGGCCACAAAACACAGAGAACAAGACTGGCACATGGGCATCCCCCCACGGTGCCTGATGGGAAAAAAATGTTCATTTAAATTAATGACTGTCAAAATCAGTTCCTAATCTGATAAGAAGTAAAGTATTATCAAAATTTCTGTTTAACTTACATTAATAGCACCGAGGCAAAATCCATAGAGCAGGGCAGCCACCAACACGCTGCGTAATAGGCTGAACAGAGATGAGAGGGGGCTGGTAGTGGCTTTAAAATAACACAAAAGAGAAATTCAGTTAGCCTTGAGGCATTTAAACTTTTTCTTGTTTTCTGAGCAGATATTATGTCATCATCCTGTCTGTGCAGACATGTTCTTACCAGTTCCACCAAAAACGTGCATGTCGATCTGCTCCAGCAGACACATCACAAAAGTATTGACCTGAGGTAGCAACCCAAACAGGAAAATGACCGGGAAACACAAGGCAAACACTGTCGGACAGAAAAAAACAAAACAAAAAGTTTAGGGCACAAACCGAAACACAGCTGTTGGTTTGAGTCATGTATGAATTAAAACTGACCGACAAGCATATCCCTGACACAGAGAAGGAAGTGTGCAGAGAAGAAGGTGACACCGTATAGGGAGAAGGGCTGCAGGCTGCCGGAGCGCCCAGACAGGTCGAAGATCCAGATCATCACGCAACACAAGCAGAAGTAGACAGGTCGACTGTACACAATGATCCAGTTATGACCCTATGGATAGAAAAAGGTAAAGACAAAGTGCAGTTATATTTCAACTACAGAGTTAGACTCGTGTTTTTTGTTTGTGCTTTTAATGCATTTCATTTATCAAATAGGAAAACTAGTACTCACATGCATGGGAGAAGCTGCATCTGGTTGTACACTCTGAAATAAAAAAGACAAACAACAATAGGCATGAAAAGAACAGATATCAAAACGAGGTGCAACTAAAACAATACATGTGATACTTAGTTGCTGATACAGTTATTGTAAAAACTGTTGTTACTGTATGAAAGAAAATATTCATATTTTAAAGTTAAGTCAGCATTAAGTCCGATCTTATCTTTTAAAACCTCAAACTGTATCTGATTTTAGAATTTGACTAACTTTATACAGGATTTTCATGTAGCTTAAATTTCAATTGAAAGGGTGAACAGAGTAGAGGATGTGTTTTTACCAGTATTTTATTTATTATTTAAATGTTGGTACCACACCAACACTGGTTAAATACCTTGAGTAAAGAGTACTGGCAGCTTGCAATGACCAGGCAAAACTGGAAGACCCAGATGTCCCTGAAGAAGCCCTGGAGCAGCAGTAGGAACCCCAGGAAGGCCACCAGACTGGCCAGCACCACAGCAAACACGTTCTCTCCCACACGGCGATTCCTGAAACAGAAAGCAAATAAAGTGATATATGGATAATTTGAAAATAATATTAAACCTGACTGTCCTGAAAATGTAAAATGTTAACATACACTGATGAAATAAGCCGATATTCTGTTGAGAGCCAAACTTTAAGCATTGAGAGACACATCCGATTACAATACAAAACACTAGCTGCACTATATTACGCTATTTTTTTGGAGAACGCTCAATAAACAACATCTCAACACAGATCATAACCCTTCAGCATCAATGATCAGCTGCCTCTTCACAAGAAACTGTAGCTTCAGCTGCTCTTAAGAAACAAAACACAAAATGGATTTGCGTGATTTTCTAAACGACTCCTTGAGATCTGGACCAAACTTAGTGCACTTTTTTCACAGAACGTTGCGTTTTAAATATTTATTGCAGATATCAGGAGGCCGTTCACTGCCTCACTCACTCTGTTTGTGTCTGGTACTTTTTAGAGTTTACTATTGCTTCACTTTCTAAAAATAGTATCGAGGTTTGGTCAACACACATGAATAATTAATGACACGTTCTTTCTGGAGTTTTTCAGCTAAAGAATGCATTTTTTAACATAACAAAGAACAAAAAGAATTGAAAAGGATAAAATGGATTAAACTAAGATTAAAATGCACTGAGAAGAGCCTGATGGAGTTTTATTTCTCTCCATCTGACTCCAGCAGTCCTGCCTACCTGTCCAACAAGGCCAGAAGAGCCAATCGATCATATCGAACTCTGAGCCACTTTCCGGGAAGCACCCAAAAACGATAGTACTGTTTGGGTTTGGCTTTCTCCTCGATCATCAGGGTGTTTTCCTGGGACTCTTGTAGAGACTCGTGATCCAGATCAAACTGGAAATTTAGTGATGAATCAAAAACAGGAAAGAAAAAGGTCAGAGAGAATCCTGATTCATTTACATAATCTGCCCCCAAAAAATAAAAAAATCCTAACCTCAGGCATTTCCAGAGGTACCCTGCGCACCTGCATACCCTGTAACACCACAGGTCTAGGCTGGAGCATGGATAGTACAGGAGCTCCTTCCTGGACCTCAGTGGATGTGAAGCTTGAGGACTGGGACTGTCTCTCTCGCTCCCTGCAAGTAAAAAATTTATTGCATTTAATTGTAGCTGCTTTGTAATGGCTTTTTTGCAGCAAATTAAATGTTATGGAAACTTGAAAAAGGATAACTGGTGATAAAAATTTTATTACTTACTGAACTGGGTCCTCATAACCGCCTCCAGCCGGTCCAAATGTGTAAGATCTCTTCACTCCTGTTACACAACACAAAGAAAGCTCGGATCATCAGGGACAACACTGAATTAATTGGTAGAAATGGTGAAGAAAAACAAGTGGGTTTTTTGGGGTCTTTTTTTTCTATTTTTTGTTCTGTTTTCTCCTATAAATTCAAGACACTACAGAAGAACCTACAGTCTGTTGCAGTTTTATGTTGATACTTAGATTTCAGAACAACACAGGGCCCAGAGGAAAAATGCATGTCTGTAAACAAACAGTACATATTCCTGCAACATACTCAAAAATGTATACCGCATTCTTACTAAGAAACCAGATAGTATACGGTTTTTTCTCATCATATGACTATCATCGCTGTATTTCCAGTTGGAGGTAGCACAACTGTCAGTGTGTAAATATAATCCAAAAAACATAAGTTTATTATTAATACAACTACATGATTGAGTATTTCAACAATATGTATAACAACGCAGTTACTTTCATTTTTATTCCACTCATTGGCTGGCAAGTGAGCTCTGTTAATGAACAGTATAAGAGCTGCAATGCATTATGGGGTGGAATGACTAGTGTGCTCCCATCCCATAATTACAAATCACAGCAAATTTAGTATATATCCAGGGGTTTCTCACATACACAAAAAATGCATTCTATGAATTCGGATCATACTATATACTCAATGTGATGTCATATTTAGTAAGAATAGTGTGAAAGTATGCGATTTCTAAAACAGCCATAGCCTGTAATAAAGTAAGTTTAGCCTCTCAGAGCAGTTGCTCCATACAAAAAAAACAAAACAAAGCAAAAAGTTTAAACTTTTTCCATACAGCTGAATAAAATCAAAAACATTAAACACCACTGTCTCACCACTCTCATCATAGAAATAATGCACTGCCCCCTCCGATGTGTCATCGAAGGTAGAGGCTTCATGGATGCCACTGCGGGGCAGGAGGAGCGAGGAGGCAAACTGTAAGGCTGAGGGAAGTGTGCGGGTCCGTGAATGAGAGGAAGTCCTTGCTCGCTGGAGGTCCTGGAGGCTACAAGAACAAAAACACTTAAAAATACTTAGTCTAATAAAAACTTAAAACTATAATTTTAGTGGTGTTAAGCCTAAACCCCATTAATCCTGCTGAGGCTGGTTTGTTCCCTGAGAGGTACGTTTATGTAATTAACGATTTTTACTCATTCACCAAAGCCAGCCATGAATATTAAATTCATATCAAATCCCTGAAAATAGTTCCCCTGAAACGGAGTAGCAACTTTAATTGGGCCTCATTATTTTCACCGCCATTATAGTGTAACTTTATCAAGTGCATTTATTCATTCACACTCGGTAGTCTTTGGGGCAAAAAGCCTCAATTAAGGCATCAGCTGAAGCCTACACTTAGCTCTGCCTAGGTGACTAACCTGGGAGGGGATCCCATGGTGGACGGGGGCGGTGTCGGGTTGCTTCCAGCATTGTGTCTCCGCCGGATGGCCTGGGTCCTCTTAACACTGCTGACTGAGTCGTGTTTGCCCCCATCCTCTGGAGCCATAGCTGGAAAAAGGTTATCAGTTACATCAGTGCAGTAGGTTACATTACAGTGTCAGTATACAACATAAAAGGTGCCATTAGCATCACATACGTACAGCAAAATCTACCCGTTTAGAATTGGCTTTTAAAATGTTCATAGGTGTTAAACCATTTAGGCTCTATACAATATAATTCTCAAAAGAACAGTGCAATTTGAGTAAAAAGTTATTTGATTTTTTTAAATATTTGTATTCTAATGTATTTAAGAAAAGCTACAGTTTAGATTTAGCACTGCCTTACGAAACTGACAACACTGAATTTGTAAATGATCCTAGAAATTTTATTGATGGCTGTTAATGGTTTCTTTGTTGTTACTTTAAAGTGAAATTCTGGCATCGGCAGACAGAAAAATTTCTGCCAATACTTTTGCAATAAAAATCTTTCTATATCAGCGGTAAAGATTGGCTGTACAAAGAAATAGGTTAGTGGAGTTTTAGGCAAACTACGTCAGCTGAAGTCCTTTACTTGATTAGTCATCATTCTTTATACTTTAAAGTGTGTTCGAAGGGTCAATTTGTTCATTCCAAACTTTAAATCGTGGGTTTTGAGGACTTTTAGTTTTAGGTCTGAACTATTCTTAAATATCAGTATTGATATCCGTTTCTGCTAAAATGTATTTGTAAATATTGGCGTATTAGATATCATCGAAAGTCCAACATCGTTCATCATGAAAAAGTTGTAAAGCCACAAATAATGACAATATCACAAAACTGTGAATCTGCAGAAACTGATAAATTCATTGCGGTATTTAAGTCACTTTAACCTCTTCATCGCTTGACTTTTTTCCCATGACTGTCCAACATTATTCTGCTGTTTTCTCCTCCTTTTATCACACTGTTGCAGTGTAAATTTCGTTGACTAAAACTACAAAAGTAGTTCTAAATGTGGTACTTTCAACTGTCAGCCTCAGAGGAGGAGGAGAGGAGACTCCATCATGTCTGCACCTGCATCATAGGTAAGGTTATCCTCGGCAGGATAGACGCTAATTTGTATACTTAACAAGCTAATTCACGGTAATATGACGATGTGTTCAAGTTGGCTGAGAAATTTTAGTGTTTAAAGAACGGATATAAATACGTCAATATATCAATTAAAATAACCTAGTAATTCAAAAATGTATTTATTTAGTAAGATGTTTATTCATTTAAGACCTTTTGGAAGGAGATTGTAGCATTATTAACCATTTAAATGTAATTTATACAGCCTATTTATTTTAATATAATTTAATAAAACAAAAAATAATAATAAATTCTGTCATTTATTCACTTTAATTACTGTACCGAAAACGTACCGAACCATGACTTCAAAACCGAGGTACGTACCGAACCGAAATTTTTCCATACCATTACACCCCTGGTATCTATTCTACCTCTCAGCTGTAGAAAGCAGGGACCCCAGTGATGATGTGCAGGGCCAAATGGCAAGGAAAGCACAATACTTTTAAAATTAAAATTCTGATGTTTGACTCCAGTGAGTGAATGAGTCTGTACCATGATAGAGTGCCTTGTCAATAGTTTATTCAAAAAGTTACATGGAAGTTCTTTATAAAAGTTTTACTATGAGTATCAGTAAACTTGGAAGTTTCAATCTTTTATCCCACAACTAAATGTTTATGCAAGTTTATACTGTCAGTACATGTATGTTTGTGTGTTAACACCCTTTTTTACTGTTAGAGTATATAAGTGGCTTTAACAGTGATAGCTTTTCACACAGCGACTTGTAGTGCAAGGCAAATAGTAAAATTTGGATTTCTATCACAATTTGGGCTTTCCACAATCATGATGAATCATGATCACTAGGTATTAAAAGTTAAATGCTTAATGTGTTGTATACTCTGTTGTGCTTGTATTTTTTATACCGTAATATTTTATCATTTTTAGATATCAAATAGTTTTCACTTAATAATTTTCTTTTTTTATGTTCAGAATGTTAAACTGTTATACATTTATTAAACTGATTGAGTATGCTAAACCAATAAAGTTGGGATGGGTGTTAAAGCACTTGTTGTGTCTATTATTATTTGAATAATGTTTCATCACTGTGCACACACTGTTTTAGGCTTGAATATTTTGACTGCTGTGATTATTCTCCAGGGGCATATGACTCTGAAGAGGCCTGTTAGCAACAATTATAGCATGGTGTTTGTGATGATACAAGGGAGGAGAAGGTTACCCCTGCTAGTAAAAAACTAGTGACTGGAGATGGGCTCATTAAGTTTTGCTGAGGGATTTCAGCGAGCCAATAGCTTTTTTGCACCAAAATAAAAGTCCCATCAAGGCTAACAACAGTGACGAGAGGAACAGGAATATAGCATTTTAACATTTTTGTTTATTTGACAATAATTATAATTGAGTATTCATCCATAAGGTACGCAAATACTGAGGCACTGAAACTGCTGAAATCCCACTGCTACAATAAAGCTACTATTCTATTGTTTTGATAGAGTAAAATGATAACAAACTTCTAAAATATTTCTACTTATATATCATCTTTATCCTTTAGATTGCTCTGTATATTTTTCCCTGTCCTTGTATCTTTCCAATGGGAGAGTTTCCTGCTATTTTGTAAATAATTCTCAATAATGTTCATTTTAAGATTTAAAACGGAAACATTTCAAGAAGAGCTAATTAAGATCTTAAAGATATGTCAAATGTACTATAATTCCTACGTCCATCTCTGTCTGTTAATCAGTGCTGAAATAAAGCTAAGAAAATAGTCTTGTAGTAACATCACACTAAACTGCTTTTCTGAAAAAGAAAAAACAGCATTTAATGCATGTGATGCAGATATCATAAAATCAGTGAGTGATTGTGTTTATTTGCTGTGATCTCAATTATCAACAAAAAAACAATTGTGATTATGATTGTGGCCGTCATCCCTCCTATTAACTTGTGTCTGTGTCTTCTGTTAGAGGCAAAATCAGGATACCATAGTGTTTAAAATAAAAGCGAGGTGCAGGATATAAAGTGAACCACTGTGCCACTCTTTCCCCTAAAATTAATTTGCTCATTTGAACGTGTTCTGTTTAAAATGAAAAGCTAAATGCCCAGCACCAATTTCCATCCCCCTGAGTCTACCAAAGCCAGCAAACCTCCCATGGTTTTATCTGTTTCATTTTTTGTCGTTGTTGCACAGTGATACATTAATGTGGCTTCTAGCCTTCAACTCTGCAGCTACTTGTATTTGAATGTTGTTTGCGTCATAAAACCGACTCTCTAGCACCCCTGACTAAAAGGAATCTCTGCCCCCAAGAGCATGCAAGCCCTGATGTTAGAGTAAACATGAGCGGCTGCTGCCAACATTTTATACAAATAGAACTAAGTAGTAAGTAGCTGCTCCTTCCCCGATCTCAAAATCTGCCTCTTATTTATGTCATTTGTAAACTACAAGAATGAGTCAGAAATCTGGAAACTAGCACTTACTTAAGGTCAAGTAAGTGATATGTTTACTTTCACATTCATGACTCACATTAGCTTTAATGATGTGATGATAAATCACACTCTTTCAAACAACTTAATGTGCTCAGAGTCAAAGTCTATGCCAGGCAGCAAATATCATTACAACATGATTTCACAGTTTGTCAGCACTGTTTATACATTTAATGAATATTATCCTTCTTCAGCTTCAGACCCTTAATGTTAAGTTTCAATTTACTGTTGTGGGGTTGATTATTCCTCTGATATACTCTTGGTTTAATTTAAAGAAATTTTACAATTTTCCACTCAATAGTCACAGACTTACACTATTTGTTTCACTGGCATTTTGAAAACTGGTGCAATGCAGAGAGTGCTGAACTAAAAACTGAGAAGGCTAGGAGGGAAAACAATATTGGTCTAATATTTCAGATGATATAAAATAGAGGGTAATTCAGTCATTTTTTTTTCTTTTTGTATGCTGTCTGAGTACTTCTGCATATGCCGTTTATACAAAATGCTGCTTATCCCAGGATTACACTAAAAAAACACAGGGGTCTTTTAATAATTACAAATATTCTTTCACGGCTATAATCGTCAAGAAAAACTCACCTCCACCCACAGCTCCTTCTTCAACCAGTTCCTCTGCCCTCCAACCCATTTGGTTTCCGGTCCAAGAGCCTCCCAGAGAATCCAGCCGATGATGATGAGTGCCAGGGAAGCCATCCGTGTGAATAGTCCGAGCTTCCAGATCAGACTTCGAGATAGTGAGAGTGCGAGGTGCAGGGGTGGAGGTGGAGGGCATTGTAAGCAGAGTAGGGGGCAGAGCCGCTGTGGTGCTCTGGCCTCCACCTGCCCCGTCCATACTAAGCACTCTGGCATGAGTCTTAGCACTCGCCGTGCTCGAGGAGCGCTGAGCAGCACGAGAATGTGAGGGGCCAGCAGGTTCAGGTAAATCCCCTTCCCTCGGAGTAGGCAGTTGAGCAGCAGCAGCGGCGGGGAGCGGAGATGTAATACCAGTGTTAGCGAGGTCTGGGGAGTAGCAGGAGGTAGAGGAACTTGAGTCGTCATCATCATCATCATCTGAGCTGTAGCGCCTCTGAGAGCCCAGACTAGAACCAGCACTCATGTCGCTGCCATCATCTTCGTCACTGGAATCCTCAAACAAACTTTCACTGTAAGCCTTGGCTCCAAGTCGGTTTCTTACTGGGATGTAATCTCTGTGCTGTCTGTGATTGTGATGACGCCTGTAAGAGCCACAGTCAAAACTACTGCTCCCTGCTCCAGCTCGCCTTCGTGGGGCTTTCCTTCTTCCTGGCCTGTGCCCTACACTACTGCCGCTGGCCCGCAGCAGCTTTAAGTCTTTGGGGCGCACAACCTGCTGGTTTTGCAGAGCAGGCTGGTCAGGCAGCAAAAAGGGGGTAGAGGATATGGGCAAAGCAGGCTCAGAGCACACCAGACCCAGGGCCAGCCCTGAGGGCACTGAATTGGCTTGCCTAGGTGGGGGAAGAGGAGGAACTTGAACATTTCTGTCTAAATCACAAACCTCTGAGTGCCCACTACTCGAAGGGGAAGAGTTCTGGAGTGGAGGGGGCTGTGCAATATCACAAAGTAGAGGGGGCAAGTCCTCTCCTTCAACAAGTGTCCGGTCCAGCCCCTGGCTGAGGGAGAAATCTTTGGAAGGAGAGCGCAGTAGGACACTGTCTGACAGGTTGTCAGTATCACTGCCACCCTGTCCTACCTGGTCCTCTGTGGGTCTGGGGATGCTGGAGCCTATCGCTGGTGCTGAGCCAGAAGCCTGAGCATCTGCAGGCCGTGGCTGGCTAAACGAAGGACTTTCCAGCTGAGTGGAATCCGTTTTTTCACTTCGGTAACTGCTAACAGTACTTAGTGTTTCACGGTCTGTGGTGGCCCCACCTGCACTGAAACAGCTGTCTGTTGATCCTGCAGCTAGGGCCACCCCACTGCGACTACCTGGGTGCTCAGTCCCCGGTGCAAACGCCACAGGATCAAGGCCCAAACCCAGGAGATTTTCACTCAGCTCCTCGCTTAAGCTGCTTTTTATGAGGGGGCTGAGGGGAGTATCCCCCAGGCTTTCAGATTCAGCAGAAGGGCCAAGGGGGGAGTAAGCCCCCAGCCCATTGTCCTCAGGACTCTGGTGAGACAGTTGTTCGGGTAACTCCTCCACTTCCTGTAACTGTTCTTTCTCACCTCCATCTTCTTGACTGGAGGGTGAAGGGGGGATGGACAAGCAGTCTCCAGGTTCTCTAAACCCAGTTGACACTCCAGACACCCCCATGAGAGCAGGAAAATCCCCTCCCAGAGCTGCAGCAATGCAGGACTGGACCACACTGGGAGCCCCTTTACAGTAAGAAAGATCACTATTAGTCTCAAACACAAGCAGAAATACAGTCACACTAAGGTTTAAAATTCTGCTTCCAAGTAACCATAACTATTATTTATCAATTCACAAAAAATTGATGCATGCACTATCATTCAGTCACAAGTGGAGAATTTAGATCCATGTCTGAAGTGTAAGTGCATAGTATTGTTATGCTCCAAGCCAGGGCTTGTGAGAGTAATTTATTTCCATTCAGGCAGTACTGAGTAGTGTTCAGTGTGTAAGATGCTTGATTCTTCTCATTGAAGTAGACCACAAGCAAACTTACCAATGCCATCCTGGGAACTCTGACGTAAGATGTCACGATGAGCTGATGTGACTATCACATTATTGCTTCCTTGTTCCCGCATTAGTTCTTTGATATCTGAGGTACAAGGGAAAAGCAAGTGTGAATACTTAAAATGGACTAAATTGACAATTCTCTGGGACATGCAGTTCACTATGATGGTGCAGGTTAGAAAAAGACATAAGACAGTATGTTATACACCATTTTTTGAAATTAAAATCCTACCCATTCTGGTAGAAAACATGAATTCTGTTACTTACCTTTAGTGCCCCCTGAATCCTCCAACTGAGGTAAGAACTCCTAAGAAAGAAAAAAAAAAACAGTGAATTAAAATAGGTAATCAGGGAAATCAGACACTAAATTTACACATTTCCTTACAAGTACATGTGAAAACAGAAGTGGAACACTGAAGACTGCATGCTACTATAATCCATGGTGATCCTCACCGACACTTGGTTTAATCCAAACAGAGAGTGCTGGGAGCTACAGCGTACTGGGGGTGTTGAGTTCACCTTCCGAAACACAGTCATCTCCACTCCAACATGGCTGTCTCTGTGGTAAAAGAATTTTAAAGGAGTTAAATTATAGTGATTTCAGACTTTCCTCCAATATCAACTAGAAAATGCTTCTTACCTGTGATGATTCCCATCATGGGCACCAGACCCCTCATCTCCATCTTCTGTTTTTGGAGCTTCTGCTGTAAGCGAGGCCTGCTTCTTCTCTACTATCTCTCCGAGGTCAAACATAGCGTGAAGCCGGTAGTTTACCACCTTGATGGCTGTGAAGAAGACAGCCACCACAGCAGAGTACACGCCTGCTACCACCAAGCTGGGCGGAAGGGCCTGAAAGATAATAACACAAACTGAGTAAAAACACAGAAATGAGACTTTGCTATCCATTAATACTAATAGGAATAACTGTCAGCAGTTATTTGATGATGAATAGAGTAAAAAAAAAAACCCATCAAACTATAGAAAGTGCTTTGTTCCTATTGTAATCAAAGCAAATTCACACTGTTCATTTAAATCAGTACATTTTAGACAACTGGTCTTTAAGATAGCTTCCTAGAAAAGGTCTGCCCTTGCACTTTAAAGGTTGCTGAAGTGTGATAATCTTCAGCAAGGAAGTGATTACTGTGTGGAGCAACCATAAAAATCAATGGATTGCATATAGAATCTAATGGACTTTTTGTGTTAACAAAACCACAGTTTTCCTATAGTGTTAAAAAGCTAATTTAGAACCAAAGTAGATTGCAGATATTACTGTTATCACCCATACTTTCAGTTGTGAATGATGTTCAAGACTCAGCAAGCCCTCTGGTTCTGCTATCATACAACACACTCTGAGTGGTATTTCATACACACTCCCTCTTTTTTTAATGGATTATTCAAATGTAAATTTGCTTCATTTTTCTTCTATTTTACCTTCTATTGACCTGCTTACCCTACTAGACTAATCTGTATTGCGGCCACCAAATTATTTTATATCACAAAATAGCATTACTCACGAGGGTGAAAAGGACCAAAAAGAGAATGACCATTTAAAATACAGCCATTTTGTAACTAAATCCTGCTGCACATTTGAGTTATTTTGCAAAGTTTTCATTGTGGGATTAACTAAATGTGAGATAGTACAATGGTTAGCCTTTCACCTTTGGATCAACTATATTTTGTGTAAATCATTTTGCAGCTGTCCTATTCAGTATACATTTCCTCTGCCCATCAGTATTCAAGGAGTTTCTAAGTTTCTATGCCTGAGTTTAATGGCCCTGGAATTTATCTAGAATAATTTACAGTTAAACTACACTTACCATGTACAGCAGAAAGGGGAAGGCCAGGAGAAATATCCACAGGTACAGGTGGAAGCAGTTAGAGAAGGTGCTCTGATGGGGGTCCACATACCATCCACCTGTGAGTGAAGCCCAGACCCCCTGCCGCAGTATCTGAAGAGCTTGTGAACCCATTTCCACCTCCAGGATCAACCAGAAGCTGAAATGCTTCCTCCAAGGCTGTAGCTCAGAAAACTGTGCAGCAGTTCGAGCCACAGTATCTCGTGTCTATGATGGCACTTCCATTGGGGATGGCAGGTTAACCAAGACTGATTCATCAAGAATAGTAGTTATGGGTTTTGGATATGTATACTTCAGTTGAGTTCAAGAGTCCTTGCATATTCTTGTGCAAGTATGTGCTCTCTCTCTGCACCGATGTGGCCACACTCTAGCCTAATCCTTGAGTAATCAGGAGAGTGACTTTTTGGCACATTGGTAACCCACTGACTGTGTGCAAACACATTCATCTGCAAGAAAGACCAAAACTAGTTTGTTTCATTATTCAAAGCTACATAATAAACATCACACTCAGTGAGGGGAAATCAATGTCAGGCAATCATCAGTTCAGGACTTCTCAATGCATATCACAAAATAGGAATCTTTGTATGAAATTAAAATCTATCTTGCATCACTGTAGGCATATCTCTCTGTTCCACATATAGCTCTCAGACTACAAGATTTCCTGGGGTTTTAGACTGATCTTGATTTAATTCAGAAAAAAACACTTGATAAATAGGATAATGATCAGAACATGGACGTTAATCATTCATAGCTACTATATTAGATAAAATAACATTATTGCAGCTACCGCTGTAGAGTTTACGTTGAAAAGAATGACTATAAAAATCAAGGGTAAGGATGACTTCAGCAGACACTAGCATTAATTTAATGTTTAAGATGAATGTAACGGCTGTCAGTCTGTGTCCTTCATTAAGACGGAAAAACAGGAAGGCTACATGAATATTAATTTTATATATTTTCAGATTTTGTGCAGGATGACAAAGCTCCCCATTCTCATGTCTAGGCCAGTTGCTGTGCTAGCAAGATTAAGTTTTCTGATTGACATTAGCATAGGCTAACAGACAGTTTAGCCTATGCTACGAATCTCTCTGTGTATTAACGCTAGCTCAGACTGAAGCCGTTAAACGACCAACGCCTTTAATCACTTTGATGAATCTGCAAACATTAACGAGAGAAGTAGTACTCTACCGCACCTTGACTGACAAACATTAAACACCTTCTCAAAGCTAGTTACCGGCTAATGCTAGGCCGCATATATCAGCATTTCAACCTGGGAAATGTCCCTGTCGTAAACTGGGTAAATGTAACGCCATCCTACAACAAGATCAACCGTTGGTCGCTATGTGAATGTTACTTGTTCGTCATTAGCTAGCGTTAGCTTAGCTAAGCCTGAGAGATTTAATAACTACGCTCTTAGTGAAATGTTTTCCACATTTGGAACCAAGCATAGCTTACAATTAGCATTAGCTGTCCAGCTTGCCTCATATCCTCCTTCCGCATCCAGTCCTTGCAAAATCTCAGAGCTCTCCTTCTCAGGATGCTAACGAGCAAGGCTGTCCAGAAACTGTAGCTTCACTTTTTGGCGTTGGCTAACTAATCATTGTTTCCTCAAAGTCCCACATCGTCTTTGGCGTTAAAGGTTGTCCGACATGTAGTGGTAGCGGCGGTCCTTTCTCATGGTGAACGACAGCTGGGTTCCTGGCGTAAACGGTGCCTATGTTTAAATGTTTTAACAAGCTAGCTAACTGGGGAGCTAGCGCTAGCTAACAACTAGTTGACACACACGCACGGACGCAGGCACGCACGGACGCACGCACAGAGAGCGATCAAGCGAGAGAGGAAGAGAGAGAGAAATTCCCATGGTGTTGATTGGCCCTAAGCACTGACGTCATGGGAATGATAGTTTTGTTTTCAATTCCTAATACCAACAGCAAATTTTAGTCAGATATAATTCCTACATTTTTCACTTAAACTAACATTTCCCACAGTTCTACCTGAACGATGTAATGTGTTGTTATAACAAAAAGAGTAACACACGTCTCTTATATAGTTAATTACTTTATTTTACTGGGAATTTTTTTTTCATAAGCAACGATTTTAACGCTTCAAAGTATCTTTTCCTCGTCTATAGACTGAATTTCAGTCATTTTTAAACGCCATGGCTTTAATAGAGAATTTAAAAATAATAATAATTTTTAGAAAATTACATAGATGTATTTGGTGAACTCCCTGATGTTCAATGCGATGTGAAACTTTTATGATGTATTCGTCGACATCAAAGATATTGGGTGATTAAGCAGAATTGGTCAAATTATAAATCATTATTTTAATTTGGTCAAATTAAAATAATGATTTATTTTGTTTTCCATTTTGTTTTAACTTATTGTCCTTCAGTGATTATTTTAATGTTATTTTGTATCATTCATGGTTTACCTCTGTATATGTTGTTTTTGTATGTGCAAATGTAGCAGAACACTTGATACACTGCCCTGCAATTACATAGCAAATAATCCAAAGTCAACTGTGAAATGATATGAATTTACTGCAACATTTCTACTATGAACAGTAGAGTAACTGAGGTTTATTTCAAAATTATTCCATTAAAATTTAGTTTTCTTGCAAAACACAGAAATGGTAGTTTGAATTGTGTGTGTGTTCTGTAAGACTTACCTGGAGATTATTCACACACATTTCAAAAATGCATCTTGTCTGGATTTGGATTTTAAAGAAATCATGTCATTCTATATTATAAAAAAAGATCTAAACTGAAATATTGCTTTCTTTTTAAATCTTCTTGAACATGGCAGGTATTGAATCCATAAATGCTCGTCGTTATTGTGTCATTTGAATCATTGGCAGGGCTGATCAATGAGAAAGCCACCAGGATCATGAGCATCTAAGCATCTATTTCTGGATAACAAAGTGCTACATATCTGGGGGCTTAGCCCGTTCTTAGGGTCTGGGGACATGCTCCCCAAGAATGTTTTGTCTATCAGACAGCTTTAGATCCAAAATGCCAAGAAATATATAAATCATTATGGCAAAAATGATGCAGTTCCACCTAAAAATCAAAACAAAATTTAACTTAGAGCACCAACATCATTTTCAATCAGACAGATATAAGTGCATTTGTAAAGTATTCAGAGCCCCTCACTTTCTAGGAATTTTGTTATATTGCAGCCTGATGCTACAGTCAATTATATTTATTTTTAGTTATTTTTATTCTCATTAATCTACACTCAGTACCTCACAATGACAAAGAATTTTAGAAATTTTATGAAAAACAAAAAACTGAAATATTACATTGACGTACGTATCCAGACCCAGATCCAGACCCTTTGCAGAAACACTTGAAATTTTACCCAGGTTCCTCCAATTTCTCTTGATCATTGCTGAGATGCTTCTGACAGGATTGTTGCAAGCCACAGATCTGAGGAAGGCTACAGACAAAGCTCTGCTGCACTGAAGGCTTCCGAGAGCAGAGTGGCTTCCATAATTCTCAAATGGAAGGAGTTTCGCACAACCAGGACTCTTCCGAGAGCTGGTCGCTCAGCCAAACTGAGCAATCTGGAGAGAGGTGTCTTAGTAAGAGGGGTGGCCAAGAACCAGATGGTCACCCTGACTGAGCTTCAGAGATCCTGTGTGGAGACGGTACAAGGTTCCAGAAGGGCAAACATCACTGCAGCCCCCTACTGATCTGGGCTTATGGCAGAGGGGCTAGACGGAAACCTCTCCTCAGTGCAAAACACATGAAAGCCTGCCTGGCTTTTTAAATAGATGGATAGATGGTATTTATAAATGAATTTAAGGGGTATTTTTATATTTTATATACCCTGTTTTACTTTCTTTATCTTTCTGAAAAAATATAAATTTCATTAATTTCTTTGTTCATTTATTTCAACCTGCACTCTTCAAACAACTTCATCTGCTGCTCTTCTTCTCTTTTAACAGTAATGGAAGGTTATAGGGGAAGCCTTGGAGAAGACAGAGGTGCTTAAATAATCCCTCAAAGGGAAATCTGATTTTTGCATTCTGTTATTGAACATGCTATAGACATGAAGGCTTTAATACATGTGCAGTTGAGGTGCACCCAGCCAGAGCATTTGGGGGCTTCACTGCTTTGCACCTTGTGCTGGTGATCATCAGCTTCCCATCCTATGCCCTACAGACTGGGCTCCTGCCACTGAAAAAAATAAATAAAAGTATAAATATAATCACCAAGTCTGATAAGACACATTTGAGCAAGATCAGAGCCTAAAAATAACTTCACCATCTCGGTCTCTTCCTTTGTGGGCAGCTTTTACTCACCACATCATTTGTATGGAGACACATTTAATCAGAGCTTAAACCATAGCTAAACACAGTGTCTCATTTCAGCTCAAGCTCTCCAGCTGTAAGTATTCCAAAATATAGTCTAGCATGTCCCCTATATTTATGTATTCACACGTGTGGGAGGTTGTACTGAGTGTTCTGGTAACAGAAAAATAAACTAAAAAGTGAAAGCACACGATAATTGCAGCCCAATAATTTCACTAAGGACATTTAAGCTACTACATTTAGAAATGTGTTCTAATTAGCAGCACCAGAGAGCTTGTAGTTAACATTACAAATAGCACTATGAGGTATCATTTAAAACTAGGTCTAGCTTTGGTAAAAAAAAACTTACAAGATGAAGGAAAGCCAACTGGTATGTTGGAGGAGAGCTGGGTCAGGATGGATAGGCCTTGGCAGTTGTCATCTGGATTTCTCTTGTCATGGTTGTTTTGTTGAATTAGGCTCGTGACATCCCAGCAATGCTCAGAAGTGGCTTATCCTATCCTGTAACCACCTTTGTTGATACCTCGTGTCAGCACAGATCAGACCTTACCTCCTCCAGATCTGCTCTGACACCGCTCCTCACTTAGCCCACAGGATTGTTCGCCATCACTCTCAGCACAAACAGGCTAATGGGACGGGTGACCCTGCTGGTTTGAAATACAATCCCTCTAAATTCTTGTCTTTTGTGATAAACCTCTGCTGCTCACGGAGGAATTGATGGCCGCTTTAGTGACTATGCATCACATCAGTCTGGTGCTCAGTGATGTGGACCGAGGTTAACCTTTTTTCTCTGCATCCTACAGTTCCTTTTGTTCTCAGCAGGGGGTAGTCAAACGACACACAATACATGTCAGTGCCAACAAACATTCAATTACAGCATTGTGGAGGACAGGACTGAATATATTAAATCAGTATTTTTGGATAAATAAGCTTCTGTGCTTGATTTACAAATAAGTGTTTAACACACACACACACACAGTGCCAACTGGAAAAATGCATGCACTCTATCAATAACGGAATATATCAGACTACAAGCACTTTTGAAAAATTATGCTCTAAAATGCATCCAATGTCATTCTTTGAGTTATGTGAGGCACTGTGATAACTGTGATTACAGTTAAGGTATTAGATTTTTTGTTAATGTTACAGGAGCCCTGCAGTCACTGTAGTATATCTGAGACCCTTGGTGGAAAAGAAATGACCAGAACTGTTCGGTGGGGGCGGTATACTCAGACCTTTAGTCCCCTGAAAATCAAGCAAGATTTCTTGTTATAGGAAAATAAAGTTATGATAGAACTGTCTCAAGAAAAGAGAAAACTGCCGTTCCGCTCAGGCTACAGACAAAAGGAAGTCAATTACCAAAGACACTTATAAAATGCTCAGCTTTAGAGTAGAAATATGTATCCCTGATCTCTGAGGCTGCTCATGACAGCTGTTTGGTGGATGAATGTTTACATAACTAACTCTTTCAAATTATATTAAGCCTTTGAGTCATGCAAAATAAAAAGTCTGGCTGCTTGAGGAGATGTGGCCTGTCGGCTAGCCTCAGCTGAGTTCAGACAATAAACCCATCTTCTTCTAGTCCTCTCATCCAATCATATTTACTTCTGTCTGACAACAAAAAAACTAGGGCTGTTCAAGGAATACAGATTTTAAAACTGGGGATAGTCTCAGAATTTCTATAGTTTATTGCAATTAATCTCTTTTTTTCACATTAAAAAAAAACTATTTTTATTTTATTTTGAGAGAAAATTAGGAACTTTGGGTAGATCAGAGTATGACATCAACTTAATAGTGGAAAAAATAACTTGTTATGGACTGTAAAGGTTAATAATGGAGCAATACAAAGGAAAATATTTCATGATAATAGAGGACCTTAATTGCATTGCTTTTAATGCATTAATGTTGACAGCCCAACAAAACACAAACTAAAAAGATGCTGCCAACTTTAACTACTCAAAGCCTCAAAACCCTAGTTAAAAACAGGGGATTAAGCGACAGTTTAATCAACTACTTTCAATCATCAACACTCTCATAATAAATTTAACCATTTTATTTGCAAAATGGACACACAGTTTCACTTAGCAGAGGAGGCTCTGCTCAGACAATTCTCCCAGGGTTAGTCAAGCAGCATGCTTTGATTTTCCTGGGAGTGCATAGCTAGAAACCTCCGTATGGAAAAATACATTTATGACTATGTGTACTGAATATAGTAAAATTAGTTTAAAAGCAGTCAACCCATCACAGCATGAATCTGAATATGAGGGTGCAACAACCTTTATGCTATAAAGGAGGAGGCTGGGGTGGTGGAGGTTAAGCTCTCTCTGGTGCATTGGCATGTTGGCAGGAATCAGTGAGAAATATGTCATATCTGTTGAGGAGGCGCACAGTGCACAGACGTCGCCAATTTTCTGCAGAGCCAATCGCTACAGAACTCCAAACTTCATGTGGCCTTCAGATTAGCTAGAAAAAAGTGCAGAGAGAGCTTCATGAAATGGGTTTCCATGGCCCAGCAGCTGCATCCAAGCCATACATCACCAAGCGCAATGCAAAGCGTCAGATGCAGTGGTGTAAAGCACGCCACCACTGGACTCTAGAGCAGTGGAGATGCGTTCTCTGGAGTGATGAATCGCACTTCTCCATCTGGCAATCTGATGGACGAGTCTGGGTTTGGTGGTTGCCAGGAGAATGGTACTTGTCTGACTGCATTGTGCCAAGTGTAAAGTTTGGTGGAGGGGGGATTATGGTGTGGGGTTGTTTTTCAGGAGCTGGGCTTGGCCCCTTAGTTCCAGTGAAAGGAACTCTGAATGCTTCAGCATACCAGGAGATTTTGGACAATTCCATGCTCCCAACTTTGTGGGAACAGTCTGGGGATGGCCCCTTCCTGTTCCAACATGACTGTGCACCAGTGCACAAAGAAAGGTCCATAAAGACATGGATGAGAGAGTTTGGTGTGGATGAACTTGACTGGCCTGCAGAACACCGATAGAACACCTTTGGGATGAATTAGAGCGGAGACTGAGAGCCAGGCCTTCTTGTCCAACATCATTGTGTGACCTCACAAATGCACTTCTGGAAGACTGGTCAAAAACTTCCATAAACACACTCCTAAACCTTGTGGAAAGCCTTCCCAGAAAATGTTGAAGCTGTTATAGCTGCAAAAGGTGGACCGACATCATATTAAACCCTATGGATTAAGAATGGGATGTCGCTGAATTTCATATGTGAGTCAAGGCAGGTGAGTGAATACTTTTGGCAATATAGTCTACCTCTCCCTTCTATTTCTCTTTCCATTCTGGTGATCAGCATTCACTCTCTTAAGCATCAAGCTTATCAGATTCTGCCACAACCTTGTTTGACCCATCATCATGCATCTGTCCTATTTTTGCATCTGTCTTCCTCTTCCACAGTCAGCCTGTCATATCAATGTGGACACTGCAACCCTCCTCCACCCCAGCCACCTCCATTCAGTTTATCAGCATCTAGTCCAGATCCTCACATGTCTTCTCCTTATCTCATCCTGCATACCTCAACACCACCACCAGTCATAAGGCTTCTGCACCTTCTGATATCATACATTTACCTTTGTACTGTTCCTTTATTTTCTTTTTGATCCATAACAAGATCGTTTATTCACGATAAAGTCCACATCTTAATCCTCAACCTACTTAAAGCTCCTTATTTTCTCTCAAAATAAGAGCAGGTGTTATCCAAACAAGAAGTCATTTACCCTTAGTAAATGAATCCAAATGAAACAAAAAACTATTTTAAATCTCAAAAAATGAAAAAAAGGGAGATTTATCACCACTGGCCTCCAAATACCTTTTCATGTGTTAGAATCTCACCTTTTCTTAACCCTTGTGTTGTCTTAATTTCCTGTATAGCCCACTTGTCCTAAGAGTAAAAAATAACTTGTCTGCACTAATCTCTAAAAATAGCAAAGCTCTATGAAGTTTAGACCTTTTTAATCAGCCAAACATAAAAATAGCCTCTAATTCATCACAAGCATTGTTAATATCTGCATTTGCCCTCTTTATATTGCAGAAAGACTGCAGTTAATCAGTGGACACTGCTTGTTTTCATTGCAACACAGGAGGAGTTTCCAGAAGGGTCAATACCAAATCAACACTATTACAGCAGGTTCTAGAAAAACTCCATGAAAAAACTTGACGAAAGAGACCACAACTGTGTAAAAATGTTTTCATTCTCCATAGAGCTCAAACTGCACTCTAGAGCGGTTTTCAACCCTCCCTATTCACCTGATCTAACACTGTGTGGCGTTTCTTTTTTCCTTATATCAAATCTGGGCTCAAAGGAACATGTTTTGAGACTGTCAGAACTTAAAGCACCTGTAAAGTGAAATCCAAACTTTGTCTTAAAATACTAAATATGTTGGAATAAGGTTCCTGTAAACAAGTGAAACTGAGATCTATGTGTGACTGAATTTTGTATTTAGACCATTAGAAAGTTGTTCACCTCTCTCTGGCTTGGTTTTATATGAGCAGGGCAAACATAGGAGCCAATGACATCACCGGTCTTGATGGGGAATTACTCCCCCCCCCCACCACCGCCCCAAAGCTACAATAACATAAAATCTGTGAGCAGCTGATCTCAGTACAGTCTGTTGTTAGCTGATGTCACTGCCTTCATTTAAAGTTAACAGACAGCTCCATGCAGTGTTTTTGTTCATTTTGAGGTAAATTTCCCAAATCTATCAGTCATGGTGGCCTACGGGTCATTATAACAGAGCGATAGGTGCCAGAAAACATTAAATGTGATCCCACACTTCTGTCTATGCTCTGGCACAGAGCCAGGCAGCTAATGAGTGGGTGTGGCTTCAAATGACCTGACCCATATTTGGCAAGGTGGTTCATAACACAGTGGCCTGTCGTGTCACAAACTCTTAATAAAGATTTTTTAAAATTACTTTACAGGGACTTTAAGAAAAGAACAATAAAGGGTCTGAAACTACTCTCCAAAAAAGACTTACTGCACTGCTTTGATCAGTGGAAGACCTGAACGCAGTGGTGTGCTGATGCAGAAGGGGAGGAGATTGAAGGAGAAAGATATTGAACATTTATGTTCATTAAAATTAGTCTAATTTTTTTAACAGCTATACCTCGTATCATAGCCATAACTGCACAATCTAAAATTGAAATATATTTATCTTTTTAGGCAAGAATATAATCTAAATTTTATTTGAGCTAGTCAAAGTTATTATAAAAATCAAATAGAGGAATAGAATTGGACTGATAAAAGCTCATCCCTCTATTATGTGGTTTAGTGGATAAAACAAAAAGGGGAAAACAGGACACCAGCTTTCCAACTAGAGCCGACTCACAGAGCCAACTCATTTGTGCATCTCTACTGTACAACAAAAGAACCAAGGGCTGAGCGAAACCAGTGCCCCAGTCTAGCAGCTTTTATGAGCAGTTTCTAAAGAATATCAGTCCAATTTCGGCCTCACCTCGATCAATTTTTTACCACAGCTCTGAACTAGAGGGCAACAGCAGTGTAAGGTGCAGAAAAACCCTTAAACATTTCATTTCATCATAAATAATGGACATCAAGGCATTACTAACACACCAGCCTGGAAGAGAGAGAGAGAGAGAGAGAGAGCGCGAGAGAGGGAAGATGATGATGAAACCAAAGTGTAAGAAGCATATAAAAACACATCATGACCTGCAATTTGTGTGAAATGGCGTCTCTTCATGTTAAACATGTTAACTGATCTTGTTAGGAAAGTGTGACCTGTGTAAAATTACATCATTGCAAATTCATCAGGTTTCTTTTGTTCCAAAAGCTTAATTATCAGTCCAAAGATTTATGCAATAAGAGCAGAGAATTCACATTTGAAATTATTAAGATGTGAGACGATACACTTGATTTAAAACAAAATTGCTACCTGGAGTTCTTATTTGCTTCAGTTCCCTCTGAATTCCCCTGACCTAGATACTGCTTTATTTTCAGAGAGTGCATGTAATAATAGCTGGATTCAATAAAAAAGGCAAATAGAGAGCATTTCTTTAAAGCCAAGAGAAGCAACACACAACACAGGTGTGTACAAAGTATATAATCAAGTGTATTTTCATATTTATCCACGTTCTGTACACATTAATCCATTTCACATGAACACTATACAATAGCAATGAGTGAGGAATGGAATATTTTCTGAGTGCTGAGCAGCTCATGTTGAATGGCACTTTCATAAAAAAAAGAACAAGGAATCACAGAGCATGAATAAGTAAATGTAGACATAACTCAACACAGAAAATGGCTTTATATTATCAGATCCATTGAGTAACAGATTCAGCACATATAAAATGCACAATGCAACAAAACAATTGTTTGTTCCATCCTTGTGTTTTTCTCTGCATAATCTGAAATCGTAAATAATGCAGAAACAGAAGATGTTTGCAGCTATCAGAGGAAAAGTGTGCTCTTTGTTTGGACTTTAAGTAAAAGGCAATCTAAAATGTAACGTGTTAAGAGGAGTGGTAACAAGATACATCGAAATATCAGAGAAATATCAATACAATTCACAAACCTTCAATTATTCATCTCATAGAATAGTCTTTTTGTAACTGATAGAAAAAAAACAATGCATGTTTGGCTGCTTTACAAGGAATATTTATGTCTCAAAGATATGTTTACATTTTCTGTGTGCTTTTGAATTATCCCATGACAGTTTGGAGCAAGGGAAACATTGAGAGAGAGAGAGAGAGAGAGAGAGAGAGGGAGAAAGAGAGCGCCTCTGCTGAGGTGTCTTGGGTCTCCCTTTAATAGAAGAAAATCTCTCTTTAATGTGAATCCCCCAAATTCCTGTGAAGTTTGGGCTCTGGCAGGTTTGATGGTTTGTGGAAACTGCAGGGGGTGGAGGACGGCAGAGCATCTCAGACATTTATTCTTCTTCCCCTGCGTACACAATGCTTCTCATATCTGCTGACCTTCATATGTACATACAAGCAATGTTTACAGAGAATACCTTCACTGGTGGTTTGATCACAATTATTCCTACTAGGAATGGCAATGAAATCTCTCCTAATTAATGCTTACGATCCATCATACTGTAAGGGAGGAAGGTCTGTGGAGCAGTTTCATAATCCCTTTAAAATGCTGCACTTTTCACCAGGAGAGCTAAATATCATGCTTCAGTTATGATACTGCACCAGCGATATAATGCCATCTCTAGTGGACAGATCGAGGCAGAGTGACTGGGGACTTTTAAAAGCACATGACATAACAGGGGCGCTGCAGAGATGATGTCTTATCCAAATAAAGGCTTTTTTCTTTTTGCAGTGTAGTCAGAATTACTGGGCTGCTCTCTGCTCATCCACCGTAACAATTCAATAACTGGCCGGTTCTGCCTCATATATCATAATAGGGACATTGAGACTTGAGATAGGGCATTACAAAGAAGTACAAAGAAAACATTTAGGCAAATCTGTCCGCATGTTCTCGGCACTTTCTTCACTGCACCATGCTATATACAAAGCCTAAGTGGATACGCCTCTTAAACATAAAAAAATGGCTCTCTAACAAAGAGTCGGTGAACGCAGACTGAGTGCACGTTGTGACACAGAGGATGAGTCAGATCTCGTGCTGTAGATGAGGGTTTTATCACGAACAGGAGCTGAGCAACCTTGACTCTGGAGGAGAAAGTCACCGTTAAAAGTAAGATACAGTCGCTTTGTGCAGTTGATTTTTGTTTCCTGTGAAATTTCTCAAGGGAGCAAATCAAAAGCATCCTCTCTCTTCCTCTTGCAGCAGTCCAAACTCGCCCTCCTAGACGTAATATTCTTTGTCCTTGTTCTTTTTCCCCTTTGTGATTGCCTTGGCCACGGAGGCTGTCGGTGTGCTTTTGTCCTTGACCACTGCTCCGTTGCCCTCCACAGTGGAATTGTTGGCAAAATTGTGACCCTGGTCTGACTGGTAGGAGCCCTCGTCCCGGTTGCGGTACTTGTACATGGCATAGAGGAGGATAAGGATGCAGAGAGCAGCAGCAGCCACGATACCAACAACCATCCCTGTGGTGCTACTGGACTCCCTGATCACCTCCACGGCGCCCGGTTGGCTCTTTTCGTCAGAGGCTGTGGGGTTGGCTGTGGGCACATGGGGAAAATTGGGGGGGTAAGTTAGTCCTGGCGTGTTTCGGGATGATGGAGGAGCAGGGGGCAGAAGCACCTGGTCACGGGTGTTCATTTTGCCTGCGGGAATGTGGAGCTGGTCAGGGTTGGTGGTGGGAACATAAGGAGGTAGGGGACGGGGTTTCTGGACTCCACCCTCACCTGAGGTGGGAGGTGGAGGAAGGACTGTCCTGTCAGTGACCATGGGGGAGTTATTATTGTAAAAGTCCTCATCATCTGATTCCGTCATCTCCCCAGAGCCGAAGGCCGAGACCTCCACAGGGTCACCACAGTCCTCCTGGTCCGGGGGGCAGGAAGGATGAGGAGGGAGAATCAGGGACTCTTTGGTGGTTTCAAGTGGGGATAGGAGGGTAGGGGGAGGAGGTATGACGGGGTAACGGGTGGCGATGGATGGGGGCTCAAGGGAATCCACTGTTATAATAGGCAACACTAATTCACCTCCTAGAAAGGAAACAGAAAAGGTAGGGGATCCTAAATTAGAACAGCATTTTATTCTGCCTGTGCTCATTAAAACAGAGGCACAATCTGCTCATTATTTAGAGAAATTTAATTAATTGTAGCTGGCTTATCAGTGATATCATACTGATTTAAAAAAAAAACAGGAAGCTTGTGTGCATCAACATGTGTAAAAAGAGCATGACGTTTCTCTTGTGCAGTTCTGGATCCTTACACTGAGCTGATGTGTGGGTGTGCAGATTAAGAATGCTTTAAATATTATGCAAATGTAATTCAGCAAAACATTAAAGAGCTCACATGTAGACACAAACATACAAGATGGCCCATGAAAGGCGGCAGCGGCAGAACGAGGAGCTCATGACAAACAGAGCACATGACAGACAAAAGAACAGTAAAATTAAATTGCCATGCTGCTGTGTGCACATCTGGAAGCAGAGATCAGGGGGGTGACGAGAGAGATCACAGACAGGTTATTGAAAGAAGCACAAGTGGAATATATGCGGAGAGCAACGCATGCATCTTGGGTGCGTTGAATCAATTTAAATAAGGATTCCTAACCAAACAGAGCCTGTTTATATCTAGCTGTGCGTCATAATAAATATCCCCACAAATACAATCCATCATAGCTTTTTCATTTTACTTAGATCAGACTCTGAGGTCACTATGTCCTCTGGTTGTGAAGGAACATTTCAGTCTGCAGACTTTGGTTATTTATGGCCACTAGGTTCTCTTTCATCATTATTTGAGTCACGCTCTGCAGGGCCAGTCAACAACAAACAATTCCGATAAGGTCAGATTAATAATTGAAGCTACCATAATAAGGCCACACTCCTTCTTAAGTTTCACAGCTTGTTTCTGTCACAAAGCTGATTTACTGTCTGCTGTTGGCCACTTTTAATGACTGCAGGGCACTCTATAGAGATCATTTATGTCTATGTGGAAAAATACAAACATGACATTAAAGCAAAGAAAATGAATGGAGACTGGTATGTAACATGTTTCTAAATGAGAGCAGCTCTGTGACTGAGCCCCTGAATAAATGAGCAATTGATAGCAGCAAAAACATAAAAAAATACACAGAAAGTGTTGATATGCAGACCTAATGATGCATTGGGGATTTCAATCTCAATCTCGAATCATTTTATTTCCCCATGCTTGACCCACCTGTTCCTGGCTCACACTCCTCCAGATCTTCGTCATCACTAGGACACTCGGCTGACGCCACCAAAATATCATCAGAGTTCTGCGGCTGTAAAAGAAAACAAAGAACAATTTTAACAAACATATAGTCACCTCATCCTTACCATCTAGGATTGTGCTGTGTTTTTTATAAGTGTTTGTTAGCTGTCGTATTTGATGAAAAACTGCGGCACAAAGCAGTGAACTCCTCCAATGTTTTTGCTCGGAGCAACACTAGCAAGACTACAAATTCACAATGTGCCCATATGCAGCTGCTTTTTATCCCTCAGCCCTGTGGCTGACTTTATGTGTGTACAAACAACACTGATGGAGAGAAAATACTCAGCGGGATATGCTCATGTTTTCATTTCATTATTTATCATTTGCTTTTTGGACATATTTTGAAAATACTATTCCAAAAAGTGAATCCCTCGTGCCAGATGATGGCTTCAATACATCAAAGTTAGGTTTACGGGGCACAATGGATGCAGAGTACCTGAGCAGAACAGGGAAAGTAGGTTCCTTAATGGACTACTTGGATAAATTAAATATACAGAGAAGGCAGTTTCACAGAAATTGAAGGAAATGTAATGAAAAATGCACTCCCTTTTTCCTGGGAGTAGTCGGGGGATTTTTTTCTGAAACATCAGGACTTCTAGTACAAAAGCCTGAAATTTTTCCAGCTTGGCAGGTTTGAGTTTTTGGATTCAAATCAACTCTTTTGAAATGAGGCTTTGTCACGTTCCCCAGTTTGGATGCAGTATTGTGACTCTTCAGTGTGTGAAAATCTGTTCCTCAAATTTATTCAATGAAAAGGCCAGGATTTGTGCAAAAATATCAAGACATAAATCCTATCGTAACCTCACATTTACAAATCAAAAGAATTCTGTCCTGACTTTTGACTTCACCACAACCATAGAACCAAACCTGTAATATCTTCGAGTGATCACTGGTGATTTAACAAAAAAAAAACTTAAAAAAAACAGGCTTGTTGCCCTTTTTCAGACAGAACAGCTGAAGAGAAACAGGAAACATTGGGGAAGAGAGTGGGGGAAGACATGCACCAAACAGTGCAGAGATTGGTAATCGATTCCATGACCAGTGCATTGAGGACTACAGTCTCTGCATATGGGTGCCTGCTCCACTCACTGAGATAAACCAATAATACAAACTCTTTTTTCTGGGGCATTTTTGTGAGATAGAGGAGGACAGTGGATAGAGTCAGAAACAGGGTCAAGAGTGGGGGTGAGACATGCGGTAAAGGGCCTCAGGCTGGATTCGGACCCGGGCCGCCCGCCTACATGGGGAGCGCCTTTAACCACTAGACCACCTGCTCCCCAATAATACAAACTTTTGATTTCTTCTAGGAGAGAACTGTGGCCACTTTAACAGTGTCATGACAATTGTAAAACTTGAATGAAGATTAAGAATATTTAACACTATTTTAAAGTACTAGGTCAATTTCTTTCATGTCCATCTGTCCTTTTTTAAAAGTTGATCTATTTTGTTTGTTTCTGTCCATTTGTCTTCAACTAGGAGTAGAGCGCCTGCTCCTTTGTATCAAAAAGAGTCAGTTGAGGTGGTTTGGGCATTTGATCAGGATGCCTCCTGGGCGTCTCCCTCTGGAAGTCTTTAGGGGATGCCTGGCTGTGAAGAGACTCCGGGGAGACCAAGAATGGCCTCAGGATCCCCCAGAAGGAGTTGGAAAGTCCATCCATCCAATTCTCTCCCCAGCAACATTTTCCAAGGCGTTCCCAGGCCAGATGAGATATATAATCCCTCCAGCGAGTTCTGGGTCTACCCTGGGGTCTCCCTCCTCTTGGACGTACCTGGATGACCTCCACAGGGAGGTGTGCAGGAGGCATCCTAATCAGATGCCCGAACCACCTCAACTGGCTCCTTTCGACGTGAAAGCGCAGCGACTCCACTTCGAGATCCTTCCAGATGTCCAAGCTCCTCACCCCATCTCTAAGGCTGAGCCCAGCCACCCTCCCGAGGAATCTGATTTTGATTGCTTGAACCCGTGATGTTGTTCTTTTGGTCTTTTTTGTTTCTTTTGGAGTTGGAAAGTGTTGCTTGGGAAAGGAATGTCTGGGTTGACTCGCTAAGCCTGCTACCACTGTGATGTGGCCCAGAAAAGCAGAGGAAAATGGCAGGATACAGGAGGGGTTTCTTTGGTTTTCCTCACTTAAAAAAAAAACAACTGGCACATAAATAATGGCAGTTTTTGTCTGTTTAATCAGTAACTTAACCTTCAGACTACTTCTTTAGGCTGAAAACTTACCCATAAGGTTACTAGTGTTTTTATATCAATCCACATCCAAAAATTAACACTTGAATAAAAATCATATAATTTGATTCTGATTGCCACAGTTACCACAAGAAATGAGCACTGCAATCTAGAATCTGACTGGTAGATGTGGTTAGTATTCCCAATTTTACACGCTCTACCTTTAAGGAATTGTGTAAACAATGACATAATATTTGACATAACATATTTGACCTCTAAAGCTGGCTGGACCCAGGACCAGTGCAAACCAGGAAACCAGAGTAAATGCTACAGATCCAGGGAGCATGTGCTGATTTTATTCAATGGCATCTTTTAAGGGCCCTTACTGGCCTTTTCAGAGGCCCAACTATTTCTGTGAGTGGGTCTGCTCACAATTGGGATTACACAGTTGGCAAAGACCAATTGGCAAAGATTTTCAATACCTTAAGAACAACACCATAATATTCTGGATTATAAAATATTTACAACATATGTGCAATCATAAATATTGTTTGTAAAGCCAACAAACTGCCTTTTACTATTTTTTTGACCTGGAAACTAAACAAAAAGCTGTGTTTAAAGCTACTGTGAGGAATTTTCATTTTTGTGTGATTCTAGTGCCCCCTTCTGGACAAAGTGGTTCCACCAATTATCTGTTTCTCTTGTCTTGTAAGTTCCAAAGTTTAATTCTGTTACAAAAATCCTGCTGTCTTCTGTTGCACATGAATGGAAATTTGTTCAGCAGACAAATAAAGACTTTTCCAGTCTGTGTGCAGTCGTGCTGTGTTGTCATCTGCTGTTGTTGGTCAAAAAGAGACTTCAGAATTAATTTTAGTCTGTTTTATAATCAGCTGCTCACAGTAGCTTTAAGTTCTACCTGTCTCTTTAAATATGAAGCTGCCTGACCTTTGAGATGCTCTCCCTCAGGCTGGGTGATCTCTGCCTGCGGGTGGTGGTGGTAGCCATTGTGGTGGTGGTCTCCATGATTGTGGTGGACATGTCAGACACTGCCAGGGGGGTGGCAGAGGTGGTGTCTGTTGTCATCGCAGTGAGCGAGTCCCCAACAAGACGCAGGTTCCCCTCCACCTGCACGCTAGGATCATTCTCTGCTGCCAGCTTGAGCACCTGGAGACCGTTGTAGTAGAGGCCTGATATCTGGCCCTGAAAGGGCCGACCTTTGTCCTGACCGCCAATTTTAATGGCTGCCTGGCTGTTAAAGATGGTCAACTGTCTCCCTAAAGTGAGACAGACATAGAGAGAGACAGAGGTGGAACAATGGAGAGAATAGTAGAGCAGACATAAAGAAGTCACACAGGAGAGCTTACACACAGAAGACATTTGAACCAGGCTTGCTTTATGATTAAAACATTCATAGTTTAGTTGTTTATGACTTTATTTAGATGTTAATTTAAAGGGGGAGGGTTAGTCAGCAGGAGTTAAATCGATCAAGTGAGGCATATAGCCTATATTTAAGAGACTATTTAATTGTTTCGTAGGGAGAGAGATCGTCATTTAGCATTGGCACTGACTTAACAGAGTGTCTACGGGGAGAAAGAGACAGATGGTTTTCCAGGAAATCTTTTTATCTCTTAACTCCAGAGCAGACGGTGCAGGGATGCAAATCTTATGGCTTCTTTAACTAAAACGGCCAAATTATTAAAATGGCAGTCTGGCTAAACCTCAGACTATAAAATTTGAATGGCACTAAAAGCTCCTCCTTCCTCTGAGGTCATAAGCCATTAGCTCTCTGAAACATGCTCTGCTCTGGTTTCCTTCTAGTCCAATGTTTCGCCTCCTCAAAGATATCTAATGGCACCATTGTCAGCGGCTTCACTGATAAGCAGTGTTACATCACAGGAGGAGGACTGCAGTAATGGGCCGCTCTCAGGGGAATACTTATTAGCAAAGTTAATGGCTGCAAACAGTGATCTGCTTTAACAGCCTGTCAGGGCTGCTTTGTCGCAGCAGAAGTCTTGAGCTCCAGAGTCTGACATGGTCGTTGTAGTACAAGGTGAGCAAACACAAGGTTGAGAGGGAACAAGAAGGGAAAAGCAGTTTATTTGGTCCAATCTCAACCAGGAAAGCATTTGCTTTCATTTTAAATCAATTTCAGTTTAGGAGGAAGGGTTATGTCACATGTTAGTTTCGCTGTTAATGAGTTTTATAATCAAACAATGTCTAATTACACACAATGGTTAAGAGGGACGAGATAGGGTTAGACAGGGGTTATGTGTTTTTAGTTCAACGGTTTAAAATGGTTTAAGGTGCAGCTTTTCCACAAGGAGCAAGGATGACAAAGAATAAACAGCTGGCATGCTACATCCACTTGAATTGCTTATTTATGGAATCCACTTACAGATTTATAGTAATCATAAAAAATGATAATCAATAAAAATTTCCAATTAAAAACTGAGGCACACATCTCTGTTACTCCATCCTTGTCACCCTTGTCTTCTGGAACTGCACCTCCCATGAGGGAAAGGTTATTTAGTGGTTATTTCAAGGGTTAATTAATTAATGTATTATTTTTACCTTTATCGAGTAGCCACTCGTCAACTACCCGACCGAGTCTGTATGGGATTCTTTGTCTAGCAATAGCCAGTCGTTCATTATCATAGTGTCCTTCAAAGAATTTGGAGAGACAGATTAAAGGTTAAAGTCTGCAGGCTGAAAGATCACATGGTTAGAAACAGTGTTAGAAAGGCTAACAGGTTTAACAAGTTATCAATTTTAACTCAGCTGTGAGTTAAAAGAAACTTGTGCTGTACTGAGTGTCATCTAGTTATCACGAGTCACAAGGTTAATGCTAATTAGAGAAAAGTTTAGGCTATTTGTAATGAGCTACACTAGTTAGTTTCATTTAGATCATTTTTTAAGCAAAGCATCATCTTCAGTAAAAAGCAATTCATGTAAAATGTCAAATATTTTATGTGTTGTTTTAAAAATACAAGTTATTTCAGGTAAATGTAAGAAAGGCTTGAAGAGATCAATGTAAAACCTATGGCTAGAATCATCATAGAGTGCTAAAGTCTCAACCAGCTTCTGTTCCACGAGGTAAACTGCAATAGAAATATTATTCTAGTGGACTCCAATCAGATGTTGACAGCATCTATACATCAAAAACACATGGGAGCTCTAAACAATTTATTCTAAATAAATAGCTGTCAGCTAGCTAAAAGCTGATTAAACATTACACTCTTTCAGCAAAATGTTGCCTTTTCAGTAAACTGAAATCTTGTAACAGAAAATACACAGCTACATTGTGGAAACAAGGCTAACAGGTAAACGCTGCCCTCAAGTTGGCCATGACTTTAGCTCTCTTTTTAAGACATGCAAGCACACAAAAAATATTCATCCAAATCCAGAGAAATATACTGCTTGAGAAAAATTTGAAACAATGCGTATTTGGGTAAATTTTCAGCCTGGTTTAGCTGATTTTGATCTAGCAATGAGCTTATGGTATCAAAAAGATACTGACTGTGTCTCCAGCAAATTCTTGTTGACATTTTATGTGATTTTCTTCATTAAAACTCAACATGCTTCATTTCAAAGGATATAAAAGGGATAATATTCAACAAAGTAATCTGGTAACACAAGGGGAGAAAGGTGCATGCATTTAGAGTGTACTTCGTGCATTTAATATGTGTTTAATACAAACAAATGGGCTATGATGGGCAGTGCAGTAAGGCTAAGCAACACCACCTCAAGATCAACAATGCAGTGGCAGTTCAAGTCTAAGATGTCTACATTTAGGAGAGCCCTGACAACACTCTTTCCTTTTACAATACAACCTGTTCTGCTGTTGTCTTTATCAAGATAAAAAACAAAACAATGCTGTGCGTTGAAATTTAACTGAGGTTGCAGCTGCACCCAAGACTTGATCTGTAGCACCAAATAAGCCCACATTAGTCACTGAAATTATGCTGGACTGGGAGTATAAATCTTAAATATTTTCAATAAGTTTTTATTATCAGGAAATTGTTTATCTTCAGAGATTCAGATCTTTAAAGCTCGGTTTAAGGGGATGGTTGTTGATATTGTCAAAAAAAACTGAGGTTGAATGTTGTAGTAGATTGTAAAAACAACAAAAAAAATTTGTTGTCAAATATCGTGACTGACAGTGTGTTTCTTGTATGTTTACATGTTGATATGTATGGTGAGGAGTACGGGGGGCCCCACAGGGAACGTTTTGGAACCACTGGGCTATGAAAACATGTTTTACCCACATATTAAGAGGTAAATCATAAAGAATTATAAGGATATATAACATTTAGGCACAACCTTGAAAGTGCTTAACAGTTTATTTGAAGCTAACTGAATAAATATATGAATGGAAGCTCTAATGTACAGCAGGTTTAAGCAGACTGAATAGCTTAAGGCAGTGTGACCTAGCACCCTATTGACTTACAATATGATAAAATACACAATACGTGGTCCAGGATAATGATAATCTCTTATACCTACAGGGAATTATGATATATTCATCATAACATCCTTATAATGATATTTTGTAAACTAAAGACTATAAATTTCAAAAGGTCAAGTGCAGGGTTAATGTATTTTTTCACTGCAGTACAATGTCACTTTTGCTTCTTGTCATGCCTCATCCTTCAACTTCATGTTACTGTTATATCAAATTATCCAGGTTTCTTTGTCTTCTCCAGCTTTTATCCTGATGTCAACTTGTTCTTTGGCCAATTAACTTCTCCGCATATCATCTTATATCATTCATGTCTTAAGAGTCCCAGTGAGGAGCCATGAAGTAGTGATATGGTGAGTCGGATTGGTATGGAGTGCTTAAATAAATAAATAAATAAATAAAGCATCAATATCTGACACCAGGGACTTCATTATGGTAGGAAAATTGTCGGTACAAGAATATATTTCTGTATCACTATTTTATCCCATCTTTGATTCCATTTCATTAGTTGGAAGAATATTCAGCGGTCATAAACCCCACTGTTGGTGTGGCAGGTTGCTATCATTATTAATTTTATTAAAATTAAAACATGTTAATCTCAGTACTGGGTGGATAATTCAACCAAAACAGCTGATCATGCCTTGGGCAATGATCACAACCTTTCGCTCTCACAACCTTTCCCATGAGATGCTGTAAAAATTCGTATTGAACATACATTTAGAGTTAGGGTAAGCTTGTATAGCTAATGAAGGTAAAGTTAAGCTCTAAAGCAGTTACATTAGCTATGCATCAAATTAATTTGCGTAGATAAGTTAGCTTTATCTATGTTTGCCAAAGCTCACATGGCTAAAGCTAACTTAGCTATAGATGACAGAGCTACATAGCTAACACAGCTAAAGCTAAGCTTACAAAGCAGCTATGTGCTCCATATGTTATCAATGTAGCTACATTAACTTTAGCTACGCTCGCTAAAGCTCACATGGCTAAAGCTAACTTAGCTATAGATGACAGAGCTACATAGCTAACGCAGCTAAAGCTAAGCTTACAAAGCAGCTATGTGCTCCATATGTTATCAATGTAGCTACATTAACTTTAGCTACGCTCGCTAAAGCTCACATGGCTAAAGCTAACAGAGCTATAGATAACAGAGCTACATAGCTAACGCAGCTAAAGATGAGCTCACAAAGCAGCTATGTGCTCCATATGTTATTAGCATAGCTAAATTAACCTTATCTATGCTTGCTAAAGCTCACATTGGTAAAGCTAAGTTAGCTATAGATAACAGAGCTATATAGCTAACGCAGCTAAAGATGAGCTCTCAAAGCAGCTATGTTTTCCATGTTATCAACGTAGCTACATTAACTGAAGCCACGTTTGCTAAAGCTCACATTGCTAAGGCTAACTTAGCTACATTGCCTTACGTGGTAACGTTAATTATGTACAGGACGTGTGGCTATGTTAGCTATAGCTAACCTAATGAAGTTAAAGCAAGCCACTGCTCACGTAACTACTTCTAAAACCAATGTATGCATAAAATGTTCTTTATTCTGTTTTATTTATGAAAAGTTTCTTAGTCTGTAATGTTTATTATGTGGTTATTTAATTAACGTGCCTGCCAGACCCTGTGCATGGATAAAGCTGAATCCAAAAAAAAAAAAAATGTAACACTGGAACTAGGTTGTACAGGCAAATTATGGCGTTTCCTTTCAGAGGTACACAGTGTCTCAGATGACCAGTCTGTGAGAGTGGCTGTTAGAAATGAACGGGCTGCTGCCTGACCCCCCTCGCTCTGGGGGAAAGTATTAATAAAAATGTGAAATACCACCTTTGTTTGTTTAAGTGGGTATGGCCTATAATATGTTTGCTCATAACAAAAAATCTTGAGTCAAATCTCATAAACTCACTGAAAACATCCCAAACTGTCTGTTGCACACCAAAATCATTCAAATTGTTTGAATGGAAGACAAATATCACAACTTTGAGCGTGCTATTATTTAAATTCTGCAGGCTTTGTATTGATGACATGAGCGTTTGATTGTTCTCACTCTTTCTTCAAACAGAATTAAATCTGCTGAAAGTGTCATTTTTCAGCTCTGTGGATTCTGAAACCCACTCATTGCTGCTCGTGACTTATAGGGCTGGTACACCCTAATTTCCTCTTGCAGCTATATTTAAAGTGTTGTGTTTCATAATAGTCCTTACGGTGATCTATTTATCCTTCACTGCAAAAGCACCCTCTTTAATAATTTCAGATAAACATTTTATGCCTTCTCATTTGAAATGTAAAAAAAAAAAAAAAAAAAACACTGATTACTCAGAATGAGCTGACAAATGGTGCACAACACACATGGCGATCAGCACTAGACACTTTTTATTTATGTGCTACTGCGGCATGTGTGCATGTCTGTGTCTATGTGTGTAGCTTGAGCACCAGCTGGAGGCGGAGGGGGGACTTGGTTTCCTCCCGCTCTGCCAGCTGGTGCACCTGTTCTAAATAAGGTTAATTGGTGGATTGGTTCAGAACAGGTTAATGCACAGCTGGTCGTGATCACATTATGCATGTTTGGTCTAAGTGTATATTTGGTTTAAGAGTGCAGAAGTTTGCTAGCTTTAAACTTTTCTAGTGGTTAAAATATTTTATGTTTGGCTGGATGCAGCCTCTCCTTGTGCTACCTTAGAGTCTAGATGTTGTATGGTTGCATAGTTTTGCTGAACCAATGTATTGGGACTTAAATAGAATCTATCATCATAATTAATAACAATAAAATGAGTCTTTTATATTGTTTAATTTTGAAATACAGCCATGACCATTAAGGTAATACTTTCCCCTCGGGCAAAGAAAGCCATTATTTTTCAATGCACAGTATGTCTCTATATCATTAAATTTGAAAAACAGAGAGAAAGTGACTTTGTCATTATGGAGCTGAGCCTTAATACTGACAGTTTAAAGTTTAAATTCAGCCAAATCCATCAGTCTGTTTATGCAAATGAGACAAAATGCAAAGGTGACCTTTCCATGGGAATGGTGTATGTAAATTTAAGCATAATCATTACAAAACTGCTAAAGTCAACAAGAATTTATCAGCTAAATAAAAATCACCACATCCAGAAGAGTTAGTCCACACCATCTCTTTAGATGTAGTCCCTAGGTTGGGACATTAATAACTAACAGATAAGGGTTGTAATGGGACTTCAGGCAGAGGTATAATGTCTTTTGGAGACATGCTTATCCAGAACATATTCATGAAACGCCCGTTTAAAAAATAGGATTGCTTATTTAATTTACTGTTTAAGAGAATCTTTTTCTTATCTGCTCCATCCTTCAGCACCTGTCTGACAAACTGGCGGCACAAACAACAGTGGCTGATGAAAATTTCTTCCTTCCAAGATATAGTTAGGAAGGCAGCTGGAGGCAAATGAATCAATTTCAGATTATGATATTGTTCAGCCAATATGCCATGTCCAATTCAATGTGTGCGGCAACTTAATAGATGGCTTATAGAGCCATGAAATGACTAGAAGGGAGAACTGATTTAAAATAAGCCACCAGGCAATTTGCGAATCATTTTTTTTAACAAACAGTATATTTCCCAACAGCTCATTTGAAGACTTATGTTAAAAAGGCAGACATGCAATCTTCTCTTGCTAATCCAGGTGCGTCATGCTTCATCTCTTAGGTATCCACATAGATTTTCCCATCAGTCTTACCTGGTGGGTAACGCTCAATAACCGGATGGTTGTCCACCTGGAGCGTGGCATTGCCACCACTGCGTGTGAAGCGTACAACATGGTACTTGCCGTCATTTACTATGACAGCAGGCTCATCGATGGTGATGTCATCTGTCCCTACGTTGAAGATGACACCGATCTTTCCTTGCTCCTGCAGATAAAATAAGACAGAATAATGTCAAAAATTAAACTCATAACATTCACCCAAAAAGTGTGAAACTATTGAGTTTCAATATACTTCAGGGGGTGTCCATGTAGAGGCTGTGTTGAAGCAGGAAAAGAATATCTTTAGTGACACAGACAGTATGTTTGGTTCTTTCTTTAGGGTTCAGTGCCATTCTCCCTCAGCAGCCGACTCAGGTTTCTCGATGTGGATCACTCTTGACAGAATCCTGCCGCTTCTCTTTTGGTTGACCAACTCCTCTCCTTGTCAGCCTCTCCCTGCTCCTGCCAACCCTCCTCAAAGATCAAAGCTGCGTCAGGAGGCAGCCTTTGGGTGGCTCTGATAAGAAGCATTGCCAACACACTGTGTGGGGTCTCTTGTTTCTGTCTCGCCTTTGTAAACTCACTCTGACTTACAATCTTTTTAAATGCTGCACAAGGTCAAAATGCTAAGGTAGTTTTAACAAACAGTGCACGATTCTGCAGCAGTATACAGAGAACACTTCACTCTGCTGGCTGCCTTACTTCTAGATTACATAAACTTTGCAGTTGGAATAAAATACAGAAAAATCCTTCAGTGTAGACAGCTCATCAGCCATTATACTACCACTAGTAGAAAGCATAGGTTATATTTTATTTAGGCAGCAACCCCTGCTTTTTCTTTTGAATAGACAAATTCTAGAGTTAAATGTGTCCTCTCTGATATGTCATGTGTTTTTCTGGTTTTGTATTTCCTTTTATATGTCTTCATAGTGGTGTTTCCATACACCATTTACAGGGTCCTACCTCACCCACACATGCTTTTATATCTGCTCTATGTGGCTTTTATTTTTATATTCTGGTACAGACGAATAAATGAATAAGAGCACAAATAAGTCAAACATCATATTTGATAAGCCTGGGGATCAGTGATGTCATTATGCAATGAATTCCTGTCCTATTGTACATCTCACATGTAGATATAACCTCATTACATAATATAAATATGAGAGCAACTTTCAAGCTTTGCAGCTTCCTCTATTTCCTTTGTCTCTAAGTGGTGTGGTATAAGAGTCTGCAGGTTTTATTTACTTTTCTGAATTCACTTTTTTCCTCCACTGCAGCCGCTGCTTGCTCTATATCCCACCTCATACTCCAGAGAGGAAGTAAATGCTGGAATTGACCGTTGTATTTTATTGAAATGAAATCTCAACGGCTGCTGGGCAGCAGGGAACCCCATGTGCACATTATTTACTGACCTTACAGACATGATGTAAATATCTCCCACAGAGGGTCTTGCATTGGATTTCATGGTTCCACTGTCAGGACTCACTTCCATGGCTTATTCCTTGACATGTGCCATTTTAATATAACCTCTAATATTGCATTACTCAGTGACAGAGCAGAATGTCAAGTATGCGGACCAAAACACTTCTTTTCTTGCCTTGATGGCGGCTGCTATTGTGTGATGTAAAACCTGTCTCTGAGCTTTGCTCTCTCCCCTATAATCATATGTAAAATCCTTTGAGAAACCTTTTGAATTTGACATAATTATTCATGCTGACACAGTTGGTGTTAAATACTGTAAGTGTTATGTCCTCAGAGACCTTGGATGTCTCACTATTAATATGATTTTAAGCTTAAGAAATTGACTTTCATTATATTTCTTTAGTAAAGGAACTTTGTCTCCAAACCCTGACGTGTTATCTACCCTTACCTTTCATGAACCCTGGAGGAGGTGACGATACGCAACTGATTTATCACACATGAACTACAGCTGGATAATCAGATTCACACCAGCCAAACACAACAAAAGCCCATCATAGCAGACATTTCCTCTCTCACTGTTACTGGCTATGAAGCTGGGTGTTAATTAAGGACTCTGTGCAAGTCAGTCAGTTGTTATTCTGCTGTAAAAGGACTACAGGGCCATGTTTTTTAAATCCACACTTATATAAAAGAACCTAATGGTTTCTTAGATTGTCAAACTCTACTTTTTGAAGTCTTAACAGTTGGTTGCATAAATATTCACCTAATTTGGACTTTTCCATGTTTTACAGTGTTAAAACCTGAACTAAAAATAGAATCATTTCAGCTTTTCACTGTCTGATGAGCAAACAAGAGTGATATCAAAAGCAGAAATCGTCAGATCAACTAAAGGCAGTTGGTTACACAGATTTTCACTTTGGGATCAAGTATATGGGTAACTCACAATATGATACACAATACCGGACCTACTTATGATAGTATCACTTCACAGCAATCTGTGATTATTTATATATTTTATTTATATACTGGGAGATGATCTTTAAATAATCAAAATATCTGTTTCACTGAAGAATATAAAATGCCCCTAAAAACTAAAATTGATGAAAAAATGTTTAATTCACTAAAATTTGGTGTCAGATTCGGCTCTAATCATACCTCTGGTATCTCTCTAGTACCATCATTTCACACATCTTTCCCTTTCTGTCAACTTTCTTTACCTCTGTCCATGTTACCTTAATTTATGTTGTAGGTATTCATTCTTTTAATTCACCAGTTTATTTTTCATAGACAACAAAGAGGCATTGTTGCATTTAATTATAGTGCAATGCTACAGGACTTTAACCTGGCACACCAGATTGATGTGTTTCACACATCCATTTGGAAAACCTTCCATAGACAATGTTTGGAAAAGGGCAGAGCCTTTGAAAAAAAACTCTGAGGGTGATTGGATGAACCTTCTGTCTGTCACATCTTTACGGGCCAATCAGAGCAACAAAATGCATGACGTAGCCGCTAGCAAGCTGGGCCGTTAACGAAGGAGTAAACTCCATATAGAACTGCATAACACGAGACATGGAGACTGTAGACATGTCAGTACATAATTTCTGTCATTTTTGAAAAACAAACAACTCACTGCTGTTCTTTGTTCTTCTTTCAATGAAGAAATGTTGTCAAGTTCTGATACAACTGGCGCTTTAGCAGCATCTACGCTAATGTCTGCCACCATAATTGCACCGACCTCTTGTCGCTGCTTGCTTACGTCACGACTCCACAGCGCCCTAAAGTACTGCCCCTCAACGCTGATTGGTCCTGTCACTTTCTAACCGGGCCCAAACATTTCAGACAGTAGCTCTGCAAGATGGATCTGACAGTGAGAAACACAGAAATGGGCTTATCCATCTGCTTTGCAAGGTTAACAGGACTTCTAGCCATGGCTAATTTACAGTCCTTGTCCTTGGTTAGGCTTTAACGGAAGGAGGCCCAAGAGAGGGCAAAATAAAAGAGACATAAAAGACTACAATACATCCAATAAAGCTAACAGTAAAGCAGACATAAACATGCAGACTAATTACAATGACTAAAGTAACAATTAAGAGCAGAACCTGCTGAAATAACAACTACGAAAAAAGAAAAAAAATGAGTCAAGTATACTGAGTGATATAAAACAGTTCACAGATTTAGCTGTGTTAGCCATTGTTTCACCTTGTTATATAAAGTCAGGAAGAAGTTACTTGATGAGTCAAATTGCCAAAGAAATCTTTTAACAGCACCATGATTTTTAGGTTAATTAAAATATCAATATATAATTTTGAACCTGCAATTTACTATTTTCATACAAGTTAGCATGAAAATATACATCAATGTGTCAATATTTTGTAACCATAAAAAGCAGATGGATTGGCTGGATTCCATCTTGTGAAACATTTCTGCCTGGTCTGAGAAAAAACAGACCAATTGGCATCATCTGAGAGAACGAGGCAGTAGCCACATCTGTGGTTTTGTTGTAGTGCTGGCTGGTAAATCCTGGCTGTTGGTGAGGCGATGAGCTCAGATGTAGAATGAAGCACAGTCTTAAGCAAAAAAAGGACATTTCTTTATTAAAGCAAAGAGCCAAAATGAAAGCCTTCATAAGCAGAAATAATGTTTTCACTCTTCTCCCAACCGGCCCTAGCATGAAGGTCAGTGTATTCTCTGGCAGATCTATTTCCTGGTTGAAACCAGACTCAAAAATTGGGAGAAACGGTCATTTTTCTGTTTTTCCATTTCTGACCAAAAATGGAAAAAATGAAAAACAAGCCATTTTTCCTTTTTTTTGGTCACAAAAGCCTTCCATTGAGTTTTACAGTATTATAATAGGCCAAAATGCTCTGTATACAATGTACAATATATAATGTAAATTGTAAACATACTGGTGATTTAATGGACTGCAATTTTATTACCTTTTATGATCTTTTATTCTCATTTCAGGTCCATACATAGCAGGCCTTTTCCAGCATGTATTTGCTGATGAAGCGTTTGGTGTCAGGTTCACACCAACTATATACACCATTATTTGTTTATCCCCAAGACTAAGGAGTACATGCTAGTCAGTATGCTGCTGTCAAAAACTAAAACTAAGGAGATTTTGTTCCTACTTTTAATTTTTTTAGTTATCTTTGTTTTTTGTTTTTATTTTTATTTTTTTTTGTTTTTTTGGAAAGCTTAGGTTTAAGTTTACTTAAGCTTACGTTTCAGATGACTCAAATGATTGTTACATTTTAGTTTTAGTTATTTAGTTTTAGTTAAACATACAAACTTTGGTGGGGATAGATATGCAAGTGGAGTTACTCTGTAAAACATAAGCAGCAGACTCTTCAATTTGTTCTTGCCATGCTAAACAATTGTATAGCAGATGGCACATTTTATATATATCATGCAGGCCTAATAAGAAAAGAGGCATCTCCCACTTCTCTTTCCAAAGAAGCAAACTGATGTGAATTTATCAGGCAGCTACAGGGTAACAAGGCCTAAGGTCATGCTCAGCCCTCTGTGTTCTTCAGAAATAAAATTAAACTCTCCGGGGCGAGAGCAGTCTGCCAGGGGCTTCAAATGGCTTTAACAAAAGAGCTGCTTCTATTTTGCTAACTCAGTCTTAGAGCGTGATTACAAAACAGCCCCAAAGCACCTTCAGACAGCTGGCAAAGCAACACCCCAGCAGCGTGGCCTTTCCACTTCATGTTACTCTGTCTTTTTGCAAGCTACTTAAAGTCTGTGTGTTGGAGTATAAAGCCAGTCAGGTGTATCCTTATGAATAAGCCACGTAGTTTTCAACCAAGCTGTTTCGACATCAGCTCTGACAGAGGGAGCATTTCCTCTGAACGCTGCTGCTCCCCAAAGCAGCTTTCACAGAGGGAGCTCAAACCCGATGTGAGCGGCAGCCTCTGCTAAATCATATTCAGGTAAAACGATGTATTATTTCAAGAATATACTGATTCAGGGATTCATCTTCGATGAGAGTAAGAATAAAAAACAGAAAGGACTAGGGCTCTGACTGTTCATGTTATCATCTGATTCATGTTTTATACATGGCACAAAGTGGAAAGTTTAGTTTAGTTTATTTACCCTGAAATCCTAAATGATCAACATGTTTTCCTGATGTTGAAAAGTTAAATCATTGTATTAGTTTGATTAAAATTAGACTTTTAAAATACATGTAAACATATTTGGCTGAATAAAAGGCACTAACACACCAGGAAAATATGGCTGGGGGTTGATTTACCCCTACATGTTTACACCTCAGGTCAGGTCAGGTATGGGAGCATATGCCGGTTCAGCACTTCGCTGCATCAACCTTTGTCGTATACTGCTCTGGCCTTCTGATGGCCATCCTACAGGCCACATGCAGTTGTCCCCCACATCTGTGCAAGCCCACCAAGTCCTCGGCACCCAGTATGTGGTGAGCTGGACCAGTGTCGGTAAAGCATGCAAGGTGCCTGTGAAAGTGCAGCTGACGCTTCCCATCCCCACTCTCCTGAGCAAGTCAACATTAGACACATGGTCTTCCCAAAGATGCACTGAAGAAAAATTGTCAAAAAGGAGTCCAGCCAGCATCTCTGTCCATCAGTCAACATCCAGGCCTTATACGAGTAGAATAAGATGGGAAGGACCAAGAACCGAAAAACTCTGACTTTCATCTGCATGCTCTGATATCAGGAACATCACACTGTCTTGCTCAGCGAACCCATCACCCCAAGTCCAAGTCCAAATCTGCAGTTGATATCAGCAGATCAATGGTTTACGCTGCCAAGGTGAACTGCTCTACAACTACAACGCTCTCATCATTCACAGACACAAATTCGATGGCAGCATCTAAGGCATACTAAAATGCCTGAGCTTTGTTTCAGCCCAGAAGATGTGCATTCCCAGTGCAGGATCCCAGCATCATCAGCAAAGTCCAGATCACTGATCACTCTACTGTACACCTCAGCCCCAAAGTGGCTCAGGCATTCATGCTCCTCAGTTTCCTGCCCGGCTTTGGCCAAAAAGTCAAACAGCATCAGTTTATAAAAGTTAGCCAGAGAGCAAGAGAAAAACAAAGTACACAACATGTAGAAAATGTACAGAGACGGGTTTTTTGTGGTTTCACAGTCTTTCATTTCTACGGCTTTTTACTTTGTTTCCCTTCTTCAGTTGTTACCTTACTTCAACAGTTTTCAAAGACCTATTTTTCTCTTCTTTTTAATCCCATCATTTTCATTTATTCTTGTTGATTCTTTGCTTTTTGCATTTTATACTTACTTTAAGTTGAATTTTGTAGACTTGTCTATGACTACCTATGCCTATATTATCATCCTGAGAGCTATCATTGCTTATCTATTTTTAAAGATACTTTATAAATAAAGTTATTACACATCCATAGCAGAGTCAAACTTCTGTCAATAAATTCATTCTCCCCAGATGCTTGTATACTGAAAGAGGAGGAGAATTAAATGGCCTGAACAGCCATACCTGGACTTATCTGTGCATGTAAGTGTAAACTGATAGGAGCGACTGTGGCTCAGCAGGTAAAGTCAGTCATCTTGCAACATCTTGCGACTTAACCTCAAACTGCTTCCCCTGCTGTGTCAGGATATGTGAAAGTGTATGGATGCATATAAATAGGATCATACAAGCTCATGTCCATTTACCATCGACTATTTCCTTGTCAGAGGTGGGACTGATGCTGAAATCAACTATTTCTGCTGTGTTGCTGGCTGCTCATAGCAATGCTGGCATATATTTAATTAGTATATTTTCTTTTGTAAGTTATTTCTTTATGTGAGTTAGAGTTAGGGTCATGGCTTTCGATATTGTTCCATGTTCTGGCTCCTAAAGAACAAAATAAGATTTATATATTATCACTGTGTAATTTAATTAAGTTGAAAAACAGAAAAATGACCTTTAAATATATTCATGTTTGAAGGTAAAGCAGACATTATTAGCGGATAAAGAAAGAGTAAATAAATGTTATTCATAACTGAGTGTGTGCACAAACTTCATGACACCGCTGCATAAGTCACTGCTCTAATTGGGCAAAAAAGTCTGTTTCGCCTGGATTATTGCCAGCCAACTTTCCCCGTATTGGACACATTTCCTGGAGTCTTTACTGGAATTATTTCCTCAAAGGCAGGTAGGAGTTTGCATCAAAACTGCTGGAAACTTTCGATCTCTCCTTCTCCCACAGGAATGATAAAGTGCCTCCTCATCATCCTCAGCCCAGTGCTTAGCGTGTGCGGCTATTATAAAAGAAACTCAGTAAATAAAAACAGTGGGAAAGCACTTCTTCAATCTTAAGAGTGAACCCAACCTGCTTTTGTTTTTTTTTAAGAAAGTGGCTGGATGGGAATAAAAGATCATTATAAATAATATAAAATCTTCAAACTGCTCTGTGCACCATCATGTAAGCTGTTTTCTAATTCCTTTGAACTGTTTCACATTTCCCAAACGATCAAAGGCACCTATTTTCGCTTTTTCTATCTGACCGTTTCTTCTTGTTATTGTATAATGTATTTTCGCTGTGGGGAAAAACTGTGCTTGCAAAAAGAAAAAAAGGACCTTCTTTATAAGTTGAAGTATTTAGGAACCCCGGCACACAGCATCAGCTTTTGCAGCTGACTTATCCATCATAAATTTAAAACGAGGAATCCTTTGCACACACACAGGCTCAGAATGAGAATGTGGCTAGAGCTCTGCCTTTCAATGTGAAATAAACACATTCATGAGGCCTTTGTGAAACATTTCCAATCCTACACTGATGGAGAAAGAGAATTTCCTATTCAGACTGTACATTAGGGAGCCAAATAGCTGAAGCCACAGCCTAATAGAAACACTACTATAAACGCAGGAGAAACGGGAATGTAATCACTGCAGTCCACACAAACCTCACAAGATTACTATACAACTTTGTTTTATCTTTCTGCCGTTGAAGTTCTCATGTGGAATTGTTCCTTGAAAATTTCCAATTTCTACTATTTGTATTATCTTTAGATACTCATTAAAACAAGCTATTTGTGCCCAGCACTGACCTCTCTAATGTTGTCTCTGGTGAGATATGGGAGGAATGAAGGCAATCTGAGTTGAAGCTTATGTATGCAAGGTTACAGTTCACCATAAGAATGATCATTTTCTATGGAAATTATTTAGCAATTGTAGTGTTATCTGTGTTTTAGAATTGTTAATAATGCAGCATTTGAAAGCAATTACAGTCACATGCTGCATTTGTGGCTGTAAAACTTTAATTTTTACAACACTAGTGATCTCAGAAGCCATCAGCAGTCATCGTCTGCCATTGTCTGAAAGTCAGCATATGCATCTAGGAGCAGACGAGACTTTCTCTGGTAATTCAACTGAAGCCAGTGGTTAGTGTTTAACAACTTTAAGGCACAATTTGTTTTTTTCATGTGGAGTTTGCATCTGTGACATAATGTCTTTGTCCATAATATCCCAGCAGTAGTGCTGTTCATCCAGTGGTTCTCAAATGGCGTGGCAATACACCACCATGCATAATTACTTTAACCCAGTGGTACTCAACCTTATTCTACCAAAGAGACGCATTTTCTAAAAACATACTTCAGCGAGAGCCACAATACAAGCCGAGAATGTAAGTTAGATAATAGATCAGTTAATCTGTAGTTGAAATAAAATAAAACAGTGAATTGGTGGATAATTATGAGGTTAAGTGGGATGTAAATGTCTGCATAGTGTCAGAAGAAACAATATGTCACTGATAATGAGCATATATTTATTGTATTTATCATTGACATCAGGCTAAAACCTTGTATCTCAATTTTCATGATTTTAATTTGTTTTTATAAATCAGTGCTATTTGTCACCCTTTACATCTGTAAGTGGGTTTTAACCGATTTTAAAGCAATACAATATGTCAAAAGATCTAATTTTTTCATTCCTAAAAAGAGGTCATTTTTGAGATTTTGGCCCAACACCAGCGTTATGAAAGTTCCACCTGGCGTAAAGCTTTTTTTAAACATTAGAGTCTGCTGAGTTTGAGCTATGAGATGCTTTTCAAAGAGCTGGTGGTTTATGGTTGGCTATTTGGGTATTTATATCTCACACTGGGACCTTTACTGGAGTTCTGTGGCTTTTTTAACATAAAAGAGATGCTTTCTAATTTTTTTCAGCTCATTATTAGTTCTTTAGTTAAAGGGGGAGGGTCCTCATATTGGTCTTTGCCATGGGCCTCCAAATGACAAAAACCAGCCCTGCCTTACACCTGCAGCTCTCCAGACACATCGTTTCACCCTGCCTCATTTTGGAGCTTTGGTTTCCTGTTTCTGCTCTTTTTGAGAATATTTATAATCAGTAGTGCATTAAAGATCAAATAAAAACCCACGTTTGGACAACTTTTACTAGATAGGCCTATTTGATATTACGTTATCTCCATGTGATGCGTGTGTGTTATGCTCGTTGATGATGTGCATTGGCATAATTGTCATGAGATATGGGTGTGACAGAGCATCAGCAGGATTTGGCTGGAGAAAAAGTTAAAACGAGGAAATGGGAAGCCTCAGTTTGAACACAAGACAGCACAGCTCAATGAATGAGCTTACAGAAGAGACGCAACACCAACGGACTTCCTCTGCGCGCTTTTCTTACACACGCTCCTCCGTTGAGCACATTCGACAGTAATAATATACAGATTTAAAATAATAAACGTTTAAATTTGGAAGTTTAAGCCTGTCTTTGTTGTGTGGGTAACAGATTTATTGATATGACCTACCATGAATCTTTACTGATGACAGTGTTTACCTTCATAAAGGTTTTTAGTTAAGGTTTTATTTTCCAAGTAATCCTTAAAAGAGCCACAACTGGTCACTAAAGAGCCACATGTGGCTTGAGAGCCGCGGGTTGTGTATCACTGCTTTAACTACACAAAAACTTAAGAAGCTTTTACATGCACTTGCACTTGATACCATCACTTGTTAACATCACCAGTGAGATGGTAATATTGTTTGAAAACTCATAATATTATAATGCTTCAAAAAAATGGACAACCTCTAATAAGCAAAAATTTCTCCACAGCATTTCTAACTGTACCTTTATTTCATATGTATGCATTTTTGATAATTTGATGTAAAAATTACTAATAACAAGTGCAAAAACATTTGGATCTGTTACAGCAGATTGCTTAATCAACAACGGTGAGTAAGATTCATACAGCTGAAATGCACACTAAAAAAACATACATTTTGACATGTATTTATGTGCTTTAGTTGTTCTTAAATGTTGCAGAGAGGCATGTGTTGTGAATCTGAACAACCATGTATTTTTTGTCCTTATATTAGATGTGTCTTGCACTTAGTGTAAGTTATACGGCAGCTTTACTCAAGCTCCTTTCAGTGGTATGAGCCCAAAAAAAAAACAAAAAAACAAAAAAAACACAGCTGATAACATCAGCTCACATGGTGCACAACCTAACCACCTGACCATTTGAACAGGCTGTGTTCATTTTACTTTTGTTGTAATGAGTAACATAGCCCATGAGTTTTGCAATTCAAGTAACTTTTTCAACAAAGTAATTTATTACTGAAAAAAATCACTAATTTTGCTTTACCTTTTGCCTTAAAACAAACACACAAACAATAACACCCTAAGCATGTGCACGGTTTCTGTTTCTCCCCCACACTGCTGGCATGCTGAAACATAAACACTGCTGTGTCAGTGCACAAATAGCTAGCTGACAGACCTAATGAGATGGCAGAGAAGATGGCATTACACTAAGGAAATATTACCATTGTGTTGAATTTTTGGATGAAAGAGAAAAGAACAACAATGAAATGTCAAAAACTTGTGTTGTATTGTTTTTTGGGCTGTGCCTAATACTTACAGTCATTATTCAGTTCATTGTCAGAGTGTGTATTCACAAAAAGTTACTCTTAGAAATAAAGCTACCTAAAAAAGATTATTTACAATATTAAGGTGTTTATTTAAGCTTTTATGCTGATAGTGTGGGTTTGTGGGCATATGTATGTATAGAGATATATAGATGGGCAGGTAAGACAGGATAAGTGGCACCAGAGCAGAGGTGCTAATCTTTATAAAAGACAAATATGTTTCAATTCTTCTAAAAAGCACTTTATTCCTGTAGCATATAAAACTCACATCATTTCTTTCCTCAAATATGTTCAACCGTCCCTTGCGGCCTTGTTTTATTTTGAACAGTGTACAGCTTCTCCTCGTCTTCACCTACTTTCCAGTTTCCTTTTTTTTCAATGGGCAGGGAGAGATAAGAAACACAATGTGATAAAACGTGGTATTAATAACATACATAAATAAATTTACAGGAGATGACAACTTGAATTTCCGCCGCATAGGAAGGTGTGATAGTACGAGGCTTAGTTAGACAAACCAAAAAAGACAACCTCAACACCCTCTGCACTCTTTTTTATTCCCCTCTGCTGAGCAGTAATAAGGTGTCAAAGTAAGCAATCTGTCAGGGTGCAGGGACTTGGCAGATGCTGGGGAAAAAAATCTTTTCAGCTGGCTTTGCACACAGGCAGAAGTCTTTGCATTTGCTAGCAACAGTCCAAGGCTGGCAAGGTCAGTTTCACACTTTTACAAGTGGAAATACAATTTAAATGAGACAGTTCAAAAAATATTCAGGGGGTCTGTGCTTTTGTACTTCCCACATCTCGAAACTGATGAAGTACTGCAGAAGTCAAACTCTCTTGCAAATAAAAAAAATGCTTTTATGTTTAAAACCTTTTTTTGGATGTTAGTGTAGATTTCTTTAATGACCTCTGCCTCCCCCTGTGAAGGTCAGAGTAAACTGTGCTCAGAAACACTGGCATCAAAAAGGAAACAAACTGGACTGAAAAACACTTTATCAACATATCAGGCTATAGAAGCCCTCAGCAGTCTTAGTGTATATCTATACACTGTGTTTACTCTGTTTTCATATTTAAAAGTCACTTAAGCTGTTTTACTAAGAAAAAAAATCTAATTTTTGTCTCATTATCTTTGGTTAACAATGCTGCTCCCATGATAATGGATTAATTTATCTCATTATTTCCAGATAACAAAACTTACTTTCTCCTGACAACAGAATCATTTTCTGAGGATCTAAGAAGAAAACCACTTGGGTGGTCACAATCGTAGGCCAGAAAACAGCACACCATACTGCCATGATACTCACTAATGAGGTAAGTAAGACAAGTTCTCTGTGTTTTGTCTGCCTTTGCAACTCTGGGGTTAGAGATAAAAACAGTGAGACTTTAAGAAACAAACAAAGCTTACATGTTTTTACAGAAAACTGTAGTAAATAAAATACAGTGCCCTTAAAAAAGTATTCATCCCTTTGGCTGTTGTACAGTTTTATTAATTTTATAAACCAATAATGGTCAATATAAGTCTGCTTTATTGAATAATGTATGTCCATTAGACACAAATATGTAATATAAAATACACGACTGCATAATTATTCATCCCCTTCAACTAAGTACCTCGCAGATGCACCTTTTGCTGCAATCACAGCACTGAGTCTGTGTGGATAGGTCTCAATCAGGCTTACACATCTCCAGGATTTCCTATATTTTGCTGCATTCATTTTACCCTGTACATCTACAACATTCCAGAGCAGGCTGCTGAGACGCATCCCAACAGCATGATGCTGTCACCACCTTGCTTCATAGTGGAGATGGTGTGTTTATGGTGATATGCAGTGTTTGGTGTTGGCGAAACACAGGGTCTTGTCTGATGGCCAGAAAAGACCATTTTAGTCTCATCAGATCAAAGAGCTGTCTCCTACTTGACCAGGGAGTCTCACTAGTCTCCTTCTTGTAGAGTCACTCAGTTTGTGAGGACAGCCTGATCTAGGCAGATTTACACATGTGCCATATTCCTTCCATTTCTTGATGATGGATTTAACTAAACTCCAGGGGATGTTCTATGCCTTGGATTGTTTTTGCATCCATGTCCTGACCTTAATTTTTTAATCAACTTTGGACTGGACTTTTCAGGCACAGGTGTCTTTATACTACTTTATACTATAATACCATTTTTTTCTAACCACTGTTAGAGTAGGTCAGTCACTTTAAAGGGGTGATTATTTATCCAGTTATTTTATTTAACCTGACATATTTTTTATTTTATTGACATTACTTTGTTGAAAGTACTGTTTTCACGTTGAAATTAAAGAGTTGGATTTTGTAATATTTTTGGTCAAAAAAGTCAAAATATATTGACCATGACTGATTTATAAAAGCAATAAAAGGGTAGAACATCCTTGAGGGCAAATACGTTTTATAGGCACTGTACATAGATGCATGTACTTGTGCCCCTGAACGTTAAGACACTCAAAATAACTAGAAAGTTGATGTGATATAATCTTTGGCTGTGTCTCGATTCAGGGGCTTCATACTTGGTAGGGCAACCAATTTGTAGATGGACAACATCACATTACATCACATGTCAACGGTTGTCCCAGTTTGACTGCTTCCTTAAAATTAGGCCAACAAATGCATCCATGGTACATTCATCATTGCCAAACATATCCCGCGATTCATCGTGCACCAGTTCAAACTGAACTCTTATTACAGTACTCAGTCAAATAGCAACCACTTCTAATGCTAAAAAACGGGGTCTACAGGTAAGTACGGGACAGGTACACTCCAAGAGTTACTTTATAAGCTACATGCCTCAGAAACAGTTCAATGAAGAGCCTCCTGATGCTACATAGTATGAAAACATTTGTCCATCTTACAGTTAGAAAGATAATCAAAAGATATGACAGGAATTCTTGTGTTTTTTGCAAGGGAATGGCCCTAAAATTACCAAAAGAATAAAAAAGTGTAATTTGCAAGGTGTATCTGGGTATCAAACAAACTAAATAGATAGGTTATATGAGAGGTTTGTTAAGACTTTGTTTTGTTTTAATATGTTTGTTTCTGTCTGTTGTTTTCATTACGTGGTCTAATCTTTTGTGGGTTGTGTCTGACATCATCATTCAAAATTAAAAGTCCTGCCTATAATTAAGGGTAAAACATATATGGGGCCTTGAAACTTTACAAGCACGCTTGCCTCCCCCTCCCCAGAGCCCCTCACACACATTGCTCCAAGCTCAACCAGGTCTGGGCATGGATCAATCACCACATTGTAAGACACATGCAATTTACAGGATGTGTGGTCTCACAGAGTCAGCACAGTAGAGAAATAAACAAACAACATGACAGTAACTTTACTCACTTTGAGGCTTATTTTGAGACATTTTGGTCACACATGGCTCTCTTACACTCTACCATTATTAAAGACGATTGTTGACAGGAACAGGTGTATTGACTACATGTCACATGCACGTTCTACATACATGCTTGCTTGTGCATACCCACTGGAACCGTGCTATGCTTAAGCCCACCTGTTCCACCTTGGACTAGACTGTCCCATTTCAGTTGAGGGTAAGTGGTCTACACAAGCTGCCAAGGCTGGGTCCGTGAAAGGATATTATCCCCAAAATAAGAAGCTGCTTGCAATTAAGTAAAACTATTTTATTTGTCTTGCACATCTATCCATTTTCTTTTGCTTATCCAGGGCTGGGTCAGGGTGACAGCAAGGCTAAGCATATCAACCCAGACATCTCTCTCCCCAGCTATATTTTCTAGCTTTTTCTTGGGAATTCTGAGGCGTTCCCTGGTCAGATGAGATCCATAATCCCTCCAGCCAGTCCTGGGTCTACCCCTGGGTCCTCCCCCAGTTCGACGCTACCGGAAGACCTCCACAGGGAGGGGTCCGGGAGGCGTCGTATTCAGATGCCCGTGCCACCTCAGCTGGCTCCTTTTGACACAAAGGAGCAGCAGCTCTACTTCGAACTCCATCTGGATGTCCTAGCTATTCAACCTATCTCTAAGGCTGAGCCAAACCCTCCTAAGGAATCTCATTTGGACCACTCGATCTCATTCTTTCGGTCATTACTCAGAGTTCATGACCATAGGTGAGGACTGGAATGAAGATACACCTGTAAACTGAGAGCTTTGCCTTCCAGCTCACAACAGTCCAGTACAACTTCTGCAATACTGCCGATGCTTCATCAAATCTCCTGTCTCATCACAATCTCATTCAGTCCTCCCTTGTCTGGCACAATGGCATACAAATCAAAGTTCATTTAAGACCAGCACCTAAAATGTGCTTAATATAATTGCCTAAAATTCTCCATTAGGAAGTTAGAGATAGTGAGGCTTCACACCGAAGGTTGGAAATAATCAGAGACCCAAAATTAAGATCATTACATTCAAAATGCTCTAAAAATAACTTTCAAATAATTAATTTGTGATTTAAATTATTATCTTTTCTAACTTTAGTGCTACAGCCAGTATTTTTTAACTGCTGTTTTACTGGGCGGAGGAAGTCCCTGAGGGGCAAATTCTGAACTGTTTTCATGGTCAAATATGAGAGACAATGTTGGCATTGTGGGAGTCTTACAAAAAAAAGAAGTAATATTGGTATCGGCCATCAGCTAAATAGTTATTGCAAATATCATATTGAATTGCCTCCAATTTTCACAGTCGGTGCATCTCTAATTATCTTTAATGTGGTCACAACAGAGCGTTTGCTAATAATGGTCTTACTTCAGTCATGATGTTTGCCCTGAGCTCTGACAACAGGTGTGATTTTAATTATTACACCACTCGCAGACGTCTGACAGATCTCCCCTCTGGTCTTCATCATGGCACATCTGTCCTGTGGCTACGAGCTAAAAAGACTGATTTCCCTATAGAACAGACACAGACACATGCTGGCAGCAGCCGAGGAGTCACTCGGTTACACCATCTGACACATATGTTCATCACCAGAAAACATCTCTTGGTTTGCTAACTTGTGCCTTATTGACATGTTTCTTTTCCTGCATTCATAATTCATTTGTTTTTTGTTTTGTTTTTTTCCTAACTAAAAATTTGGACTCAGACACTGTTAATGAGCTGTTTATTCAAGCTGTTTATTCAAGCTGTGATGGAGTCTGCCTGATGTTTTGGTGTCTACTTACAATACTGGCTCAGTGAAGTTCAAATTTCATTTAAAAATTAAATCAAAGGTGTTTATCTATTCCATTTTATTCCTTTTTTGGCATCTTTTTGGGAATTTGATGCCTTTATTGGACAGGGCAGAATATGAAGGATGGTAATCTGAGGTCTAAGGGTTTTCCTTTCACGGATAACACAACACACAAGTGTTTAATATCAAAATTTTCAGGATAATCACAGCTTTGTGCATACTGTGGCCCATTTTTGTCCTAGAGAACTGTGTGAAGAGTTATTTTAGCCCAAATGCTGTATTCTGAAATCTGATCTTTGAAAAATTTTAATCTCTTGTGAAAACACACCTTCACTGATTGGTTAGGTGCTTGAAATAGATTGAGCAAAGTCTTAGCTTCACAAAAGTAGTGGAATATATGAATAAAATAATAGGTAAGTGCCTAAAACTTGGCTTGAATGAAATTCTGTCATATTGTTTATTGAGCATAAATGTTGTCTGTCATTTTATTTTCACCAAATTTCTAAAATATGAGATAAGTGAGGCTGAATAATGATTTCAGCTTCACTGCACCATCATCGGAGATCAACAGATCTAATTCTCTCCTCTCGCTCCGGTCTCTCATCTTACCTATCCTGGAAAAACTGTGGTAGAGAGGGCCTTAGGGATTCCACGGTATCAGTTGGTTGGCAAAAGTTGACAGACAAAGGATTAAATCAGTTATGTATGCGCAAGTTGAAGGACAAAGGATTCATCTAGTGACGCACTGTAACTCTGGGGGAGTGAAAGATAAGAGTCTCCATTTATACAAGTGTGTGAACTGAATTTTTACAATGTAAAGTGACAAAGATATTAATAATCAAAACATAGCGTAAATGTTGCCAAAATGAGGTGTTGTCAGGCAGCTCAGCATATGAAACTATTATTATTAATATTATACAAAAAGTGACTATAATCTTTGACATCAGTTCTTGTCTAGCATTCTTTGAGTGCCAAAAAAAGGAGTGTACAACAATTTTATTTGGAACACTGTCTCCTGTAAGTTTAGTTTCAAGGATTTAACACATTGCTTTGTACAGTTACCACTCCAATGTAACAGAAAACTTAAATTACTTTTTTTAAAATCTGGCAAAAGAAAATTTTGATTTATGCACATTTTCATCTCTGCAAGCATTTGTAATAGATACAGTATGTCAGGCAGTTGGTGCTGTTATTCATGACAAGAAAAAAGAAAAACACAGCAGAAGAAGAAGGCTCAACAGCTTTTATCTTGAAAGCCAGTGAACAGACGAACAAAATAGTTTTTAACAACTTTTCCGAAGCATATGTGCTCTTGGGAATAGTTCTAGTGACAGCTCACCTCTGGGTGCTAACTAGAGTGTATAAATCCAGGGATGTCAACATTTGATCATTAAATGTGCTTCCACAGCAAAAAGCTGCACTTTTATTTCATCAATACAGACTTTACCTCTTCCAAGTGTATTCTTTTTCTTATTGAGTTTTGTTTAAATTTGCAGTCAGACTTTTTTATGTGCAAATTGGAGGCATGGAACAAAGAAAGTGGCTGGAAACCCACTGCTGATTTGTATCATCTAAAACTGCTAAAGAAGCCTCTGAATGAGAACATGTTTCTTCTTTTGTCCACCCATAAAAACAAGTTGAAATTAGCAGCTTTCTTCTAATCACTGGCAAACATTACTAAATAATGCTGTTCCCTGATTTTCACAGTAAACTTGTGGAAAATGTTAGAAAATGATCTAACAGGGACAGAGTGGACTCAATTCCACTGCTCCAGTTAGCTGCACACTTCACATTGTCCTGATTTTCACGAGATCTAAAGACTTTTTTTGGACACTGCATATATCATGATCATCCAGATCATTACTGAGCTTCTTTCTCTGGTGCATAAACTCTTTAAAAATGTACTTTTGGGGCACAGATGGCCTAGTGGTTGGGTTGCGCCCCATGTACGCATGTCTGGACTGTGGCTTCTTTCCCTCATATCTCTTCCCCAATCTCTCATTTCTATTTCAGACTATAGAACCTGTGTTCCTCTCTAAAACAAAGGCATAAGAAGCCCAAAAATATTAACCTGACACGCCACATGGATGTGTTTCACACATCCATCTAGAAAACCTCTCATAGACAGCGTTTGAGAAAAGGCAGAGCCTTTGAAAAAAAAACTCTGAGGGTGATTGGATGAACGTTCTGTCTGTCACATCTTTACGGGCCAATCAGAGCAACAAAACACGTGATGTAGCTGCTACCGAGGTGCGCCCCTACCAAAGGAGTAAACTCCATAGAGAACTGCATAACATGAACCATGGCGACTGCAGACATGTCAGTACATGACTTTTGTTGTTTTTGAAAAGAAAACAACTCACTGCTGTTCTTTGTTCTTCTTTCAATGAAGAAATGTCATCAATTTCTGATAAAACTGGCGCTTTAGCAGCATCCACGCTAATGTCTTCCGTCATAATTGCATCGGCCTCTTGTTGCTGCTTGCTTATATCATGACTTTGCCGCGCCTAAAAGTACTGCCCCTCGTCGCTGGTTGGTCCTGTCACTTTCTAACCCAAACGGCCCAAACGGTTCAGACAGGAGCTTTGCAAGATGGATTTGCCCGTGTGAAACACGGAAACAGGCATATCCATCTGCTTTGCAAGGTTACAAAAATATGTGGTTACACTTTAATTTAGAGTTTAATAAGCTGCTTTTTAGCATGCCAATTAGTAGCATAGTAACTGCTTATTAGTCATTATTAGGAGCTTATTGGTACCTCATTTCACAAGAACATAATCCTTGGTTAATAGGCTGTCGTCCTGATAGTCCGAGGAACTTGGTTCAGTTTGGGGCTCAGATTGCACCTTTGTTGCTCTTTCATGTGGTTTGGTCTGTCTTCACATTGCACTTGGTCAAATGACCTAAACTGTCTGGATGATGTCAAGCTGTTTTAGCCATAGAGTGCAGGTACCAATCAGCTCTTAATAATGATTAACTAGTATGCTAATAATTAGCATGCCAACAAGCAACTAATTAATGGTGAGAACTGAAATACACTAATAAAAAAGTGTACCCTCAACAGCTGAAAACCAAAAAGGGATTGTACAAAAACACTAAAAAGCATATAACTGAGAGAGAGCCCCCAAACTCTGATTCCCATCCTTACTATGTGTAGCTGAAGGTAGTCTCCGAGCCCATGGGTGCTCTCCACTCGCACCAGGATGGCATCCTTCTGCTGGGTGCTGAAGCCCACGGCCAACCGGTCAGCTCGGGTGCTCGGCCGCTCGTTGGGGGCCCAGGTGAATGTGATGAGAGCGCCGCCTTTTCCAAAGATATACGTGGTGCCAGCTGGAAGGAGACAAAAAGAGAGCTATGGCTGGCTAAAATAAAGACATATTAAAGAGTAGCTTTTTAAAACAGGGAATGACATTGTGTTGGTTGTTTGAATGCTGAATATACATTTAGTGCACAAGGACATTTTCACTCCTTTGTCTATATAACTAATTTATCTAGAAGACAATTATTATAACATCTTTTTAAAATAGTAATGACGTTAAATCTTAAATATTAAAATGAGATTTGAATCATTTTTCTCACCAACCAAAAGTGAGTCAAACCCTCTCCACCCTGCTGCTCCTCACACAAACTTTCAGTCATTTTTCAGAATCACACAGCAGGCAGAGAGGAGCTCAAACAGAGGAGGAGGAGGAGAGATTTATTAAAGGGGTCCAGTTTACTCTTAAATCACACTTAGTGGCCTAATTTACAAAGTATGATGAAGCTTTGCATTCACTGATGGAAACTAATGGGTGGATGAGTGTTCAAGTCGTGTGATCCTAAATCACAGCAAATACTGAGGCATGCCTCCGTCCCGCAATGATTCTTAAGTATATAGCATTACACAAAACCAGACAGGAGAAAATATAATTATTAACTACAGCTTTTCATATGTTTGCAGAGATTTCCAACTTTCTTTATCATAACAGGTACAAAAACATATTTTGGGATAAATCAACATATAATCTGTCTCTCTGTCTGTCCCTTAATGATGCACAACAAATAACCACGCTAATTTTGCTCAATTCTAAGTTTAACATTGTAACTAAGGCTTACTTATAAATTCTAGGGTCACTTCTGTTGCCTAGGTTTATTCTAAAAAAATACATATCCCTTTATGCATCTGTTGCCAGGGCTAGACTTGGACAAAAATCTGCCCCAGCAAATTTTCCTCCTAACAACTGACCAAACATGACTCATCGTTGGCAAATTACATCCGGTGTTCCTCAGTTACACAATGTTCTCCATACTCAAGAAAAATATGTACCAAGTGGATTTCAAAGAAAAAGCTCTACTGTTCAGTGTTAATCATCCTCTAAGAAAGTGTTTTATGTAATACGTTATACATATCAAGGCTCGAGCACTTCACTTCTCTTTTCACCAGTTTTCACCTTTTACAAGTTGTCTGATTTCATCCTCCAGAGGATTTCATGTTACTCCTGTCCCGTCCTTGTGTCTTTAACCTCGCTCTAGGTTAAATTCAGGATCCAGTTTCAAACTCTTGTGATGGTACTTACATGGTCCAGCACGTGCTTCAATCAAAGAGCTGCTGAAGCCGAACAACACTAGCCGGATCTGATAAAGGATGTCCTTTGCACCAGACCTAACCCCCTGAGACTCAAGCTTTTATTTGGTATGCTCTTTTTGATTTCTCCTACTTTTCTGGTACTAGTAGGACCTCACATAGTGCTGTACTCAAGACCACACTATCCGAGACCAAGACTTGCCCGAAACCAGACTGCACCGAGACCAAGACAAGACCAAGACTTTTGGGGGTCAAGACCAAGACTAAGACAAGACCAAGACCATAAAAATCCATTTAAAAAACAAACATGACAAGGTTGAACATTAAAAGAGCATTCTCTCTTAAACTTTAGCTTTCTTTTTAAAAAAATTTGACAGATAAAACAAGGTGTCTAACTCTTTCAAAGCACAACATGCACAAATCTCAAATCTTAACTAATCTGTTAAACTAACTTCTTGTAAAAATTAAATCCTTGTATGTATTTAAAAGCCACTGACAAGTCTGGAATTATTTTAGATTATTTTAGATGTTTATCTAGATTTGTCAGGTGAATGAAGCCTTAAGTAAGTGTTTAGAGGTATTTCTGACTAGAAATAAGATGGACTGACGTCCGAGTTTTTGCAGGTGTAGCTACAGAAGTGCTTCTCCTTATTATCACATTAATCAAGTCGAGGAATAGCAGATCAGTGCTGCTCTCACCCGGTCTTGATGGAAAATCTTGAATCTGGCCAGTCCGTGACCGAGACAAGATCAAGTAAATATGCTCTCGAGTCTGAGACAAGACCAAGACATTCAAAATGTGGTCTTGAGAGTAGTCTCAAGACCAAGACCATTCTCGAGTACTACAACACTAACCTCACAAGTATTTAAACTAGAGATGCATGATGTTATTGGTGTGAAATCAGTACACAGTGAAAACTGGAGTGCTGATATTTCAGTGTTGATTTAACTCCTAAACTGTAATTTTAAAGGGGGCATATTTTACCCTTTTAACACAAGTCTACATTGTTCTCAGAGGTCCCCAAAACATGCCTGTGAAGTTTTTTGCTGAAAAAACATTCCAGTATTGGATTTTTGCATGTCTAAAAGCCCCTCTGTTTCAGCCCCTCTCAGAACAAGCTGTTTCTGTGGCTTTAAATGTTAATGAGCTGTCTGGCTCTGCCCCTGACCACACCCCTTCCAGGCAGTGGATGTGGCACTCCTGATGTTACAGTGTTACAGAGACTTTTATCCAAAGTTAAGAACCTGTCTGGGATTTAAACCATCAATCTCCTCGATAAAATTCAGCAGAGTAACCCACTGAGCTATCCAGCATTTCAGCTGGCAGCTGAGAGGAGGATCAGGAGAGGAGGGCGGAACTTTCTTCCAAGCAGGCAGGGCCAACTGAACCTGGGGGTGGGGCTAACTCCTAACATGAGGGCCTTAAAGGGAAAATCTGAGAACGACTTGTTTCAGCACACATTTTCTGAAAGGTGGAGAAAGAGAGGGTGGAAGGGAATGAATTTTTCTGATTCTTGGGGGGATTGTGGACAGGCCAGGGGCACATATTTTTGTAAGAAAGCCTGAAAAAGTGATTTTTGCATAATATGTCCCCTTTAACTCTGTTCTGAGTTAAATGTCCTTCATTGTTTACTGAGTCAGTAACTCCCTGCCTGAGAAACAAAACTAGGCAAAAAGTAAATGCAATAATTTCTCTGCAACAAAGGACATGACTACAGAGTAAGACCAAATCATGAGTATGACTTGAACATTTTTGTAAATGATCTCATTTAACTTAGGAGTTTCCTAAAATTACAAATAAATGACTTTAGTTAGGGTTAACTGATGTTAATTTATCATATTAAATCTTTTTGAATTTCTGAAATACACGAGAAAATCTACACAAGGTTGTGTGAAACCTCTTTATTTTTAAATCAGACACCTTTTTCTTGATAAGAGCATCTTAGACACCTTTAATTGATTATTTAAATGACTAAAAAACTTTAATTTATGTGGAAAAAACATCTATATATTGAAAAAAAACCTTGATGTAAATACAAGGGAAGTTGAATTAAGACTGCTATTAAAAAAAGAACTTTCTGTCTTCTGGTGTTACATATAACTGATAGAAGTGATACAGACTACAGCAGAGGTCACAATAATCTTCACCAGTACGTCAGACAACCTGCATTAACACCTAAAACTAAAGTGTTGTTTGTACAACTGAAATTTTACAAACGCAGGCCTCTTAATCTGAGCAGAGAACACTTAGGACAAAATTGCAGCCTCAATTTGAACCTTGTATGAAGACTTGAGCACTCCTCAGCTGGCTTTAATGGACACTCAACACTGAGGTTCTCTTATTGACAGGAACTATCTGCTGCTTGGATGCTTTCATAACATTAAACACTCCAAAGACTTAACAACAACCCCTTGTACTGACTTTGAATTTAATTAACAGGGGAATGTTCATTGGTGGTGTTTGTTTCAGACCAAATTATTTCTTACTGAGGTAATCCTAATTAATGTCTGGGATTTGCAGGGAAATGTGAGTCGGTGACATTAGTTACATCAAGGAGTCTCAGTGAGCGGTTTTATTGGTTTCTTGTTAATTTTATCAGGACTGAGCCTCTTAGGCTGCCCTTGTTTCTGCTAAAAGAAATCACTAGCCTCTCAGTCAGAAAGAATGAAACCAGCTTTGGTCTGGACACACATTTATGTGGTCGTTTTTCAGATTTATTATTACAATTTAGTAACCTTTTATGTGAAAGATTACATCAAGGGTGAAGCTGTCAGACATTTTGATACTTTGTCTGTGTGTCTAATGTTTTAAGTTAAGGGCTTCAACAATAATTGAACCCATAGTGACAGAGCAAGAACAGCAGAGGTACTTCATTCAAATCCAAAGGCTGGCAAATTCTGATCTTCTGTTGAGTCCTTTTGGCATTAAAGGTGTGTTTATTTCTTACAAATGGATAAAACACAGAGGAGGTGACAATGTTTAGATTACAAAAACACTGGCAATGTTTGAATGTTTCCCGCAGAGTGACATTACACTTGACTTGGGTGGTATGGGTGGTAGAAGGGATCATCCCATCAGAGGCTGCACTAGTTTTTTTATGCTGTCCCTCATTTTGACGGACAGGGTTGTAAACATACCATTTTATAATCCATCATTTTAATTTTCCCTCTTTAATATTTTAATATAATATAATAAAAGATGTCTTTTTAGAAAGTATTAATTTAAAGTTTACTTCAAGTACTGAGTTGCACAGTAAAATAAGATATTTCCTTAGCGGCAACTCTTTAATGAAGTAAAATACACTGCAAAATTGACAGACTTTATACTAATATTGGTCTACACTACATATAGTTAAACTAAAATTTTGAAAGTGTTATATTACATATTTATATGATGGAGCTGCAGAAACTCTTGAAAATCTGTGTCACAGTGGGTCCTCATATCAGGGCAAAGAATACTGATGATGAATATGCACCATGTGTCATTTAGAAGCACCTAAAATCACAGATGGCAGCTCTAACTCAGTGGATAATTTCACTCTTGGTGCAAATGTGTCTCACATCAAAAACAACAACAAAACGCCACAAATAACATGACCAAAAAAAAAAAAAAAAAAGAAAACAGGGACCAGGCAAGAGTATTTTACTCCAGTAAAGGTACAGTTACTCTGGATAAATGTAAAAAAATGAAATTCAAGTGGTGCATGAACTTGATTAACAAGTGGACACTCCTCTCTTGTCCATAGATAGACAATACTGTTGATTTTAACTGTAACTATCAAAGTTCGAATTTCATCATACCAGCCCTTCACATGGAGCATAGCATAAAGTTACAAATCTACAATCTACAGTCATTCCTTCAAATATAAGAACATTTCTGACGGTATACCACAACAAAGGGGATACACCAATAATCTATAAATACTAAAACAAACAATAAAATTAAGCATTAAGCCTTAAAGAGGTATTTGCTGAAAGGTCATACTGCAGTATTTTTTTGTTTGTTTGTTCCTCTTAAACCAAACAGACATAAAACTTGTGATTTGATCAGATTCCCATCAAGTCTCACTAAATATCACTGCAATACAGCCTTAAACACTAATTCAAAAATGTACACATGAAACTCAGAGGTTATAGACATTTATACCATGTTCTTGGTGAATACTCGATTCTGATTGGCTCTAGAAATTCCATTGGTGTCCATTAATATCTAATACACGGACACCTTTTGAACTTCTCAAGTAGTCCTGGTAAAAAAATCTTTTCACTGTTCCAAATTAATGCGTAGCAGCTGTTAGCCGTTACTCTGTTAGGAGTAACCATAGCAACCTGAAACAGTCATATTTTCTGAGCAGGGAGTACAGCGCTGCCAGCGTAAGAAGCCTGTGGACCGGCATCAACGTCACTTAACTGACATAAATAAAATGACAGACTCCAGGTTTAAGACCTGTAACCTAAGACAGTCTTATCTTCTATATCAGACGTTGTTGACATAGACAGGAATATGTATATATGCTCTTAATTGTAATGAGAGTTTCTGTTCTGTGTTTACTTATGTAAATGAGCAGCGACAGTAGTCAGTGATGTGTGCTGGATATATGTGACAAAATGCGCATGTGCTGTGTGTCTATTGATGTGTGTCAATAAAGTTTTCTCCCTCTCAGAGAGAGAGAGTGCGAGATCCAGTTCGAGCAGGGCAGATGCCCCACTGTGTGATTATTCCTCCGTTAATAATTCGGTCTAGTACTGGATATGCATGTTAGAAACGCTGAGCAAAGCGACTCTGCAAACAGAGTCTTGTTTCTAGGCTCTCCTTAACACTGAGAGGTGAGTGTCGTAAAAAAACTCCCCTCCTGTTCTAACTGCTATAAACTATTGTCAGAAGAGTCAAATAACACAAACAAAAGAAAAGAAGCCATTATTACGTTGTAGAGCCAAAGGAAATATTTTTGATAAACAGGCATGATAATATTTGATAAATGTGTCTGACGGACAATCAGCATCTGCAAGGGCGTGGACAGCTCCATTTCATGTCTGTGACCTCGTAGTGCAGAAGGAGGAATTATTCTGTTTATTCAAACAGCTGGCTGCTAAAACTAAGATTTTTATCAGATGACTGTTCACATTAACGTACAGGTTCATAGTCTGATCACATGACTCTCCGTCCCACTCGCCTTCATGTCTTTTCATTGATAAATCTGTTCAGAAAGTGCGCTGAGTGGACTAGTTTTTTTGTTCCGTTGTGACTTGGCATCTATGGCCCGCCTATTTACTGGAGTACTGAACTATGTTTACATTCCCTAAGAACATTATGGGATTGGAAAAGCTATTCCAGTTATTAGTCAAGCCCTCAGGCGTTGCTAGGGAAAGAAGTTGGACTTTGCGGAGGCAACCGTCCTCCGCTGCGCGTCGGATGGTTCACACCTCCGCGTCGTCCATTAATCCCTGATAATTGGACACCTCGTCGGGCATTAACCCTTACATAAAACCCAATTTCAGACGTTAATACACCGATTTAACTGGCTAATAACAGAGATTCCATTTAACACTGTGATTAATGATTTGAATTTCTGCACATGTCCAGGATGACCTCTCGTGTTGCAGTTTACATTCATTAGTTTGTACTGTCAGTGTGGTAGAGAGGATAGGAAATAATAAACAAAATTATAATATTTGAAAGAATACAGTATATAGCACTTAAAAACAAAGCATTGGCTTCTTAACTAGAGGAGGTTGCATTACAATAATTCAAGAGGGGACCTCATAACAGATCATCACTTTGTCTTTGATTGTTATTACCAGTACACAGCACTCAAGCCTCTGGAGTAGAAAAACTAACTTGAGGTGGAAATGCACAAAACTGCAGTTCCATAGGTGACCAATGGCTATCAAAAATATGAATATAGAGCAGAAATAGTCACATTTACAGCCTGACACAGGCTGTAAATGCTCATTTCTTTACTGGGGTAGAAAGTCATGGCTTAGCCAATACTAATGGCCAATTCTCCATAGCAACCTCTGCCATCAGTGTATGAATGTGAAGTGAAAGGTTGGCTGTGACCTGTTGCATAAATGTGCTAAATCCTTATTGGTCTAAAACTGTGAACTCGGTTTGTGCTGTTTGGATTTTTTGGAAATAATAGCTACATGATTATCTAGATGAGCTAAGTGCTCATAGAGGTGGGCTGATATCCTGATATTACAAAATTAAATGGGATCATGCATTTAAATTAGTGTTGTTAATTGATTAAAAAAATGAATCAAGTTAATCACCTCACTATGCTGTGATTAATCATGATTAATCACAGCATTTCTTTAGTTTGAGTAATTTTTAGATTTTTAACCGTTCTTATTATTAAGTGTTTATTTTCATTATTTTAACTTTATGAACAGCAATTTGAAAGCACTTTTTTATTATTATTACTAATAATATTATTATCAATAAATTAACATTTAAAACACCACCATTTAATTGCATTTTTGTTTGAGATAAATTAGTACAAGTATAGTGTTTAAATGAAGAAATATTAAACAAACCAGAGCTTTTAAACTTATTCAGCCAATAATCTCATGTTGAAGTTTGTTTAAGCATTTATTATGCAACATAGTATGTTTGGCATCAGGCTCCGACTTAATCACTTGTCACAGATTTTATGTACATAATTTGAGGAGTGATAAGATAACAGCTTAAACCCCCCCAGTCGGAGCCAACAGGTGGATGCTGGGGTGGAGGTGGGTTAAAGGCGAGAGCACAGTGTTGATCCAGGCGGAGCGATACAGCAGAGGAAGAGACCAGAAATCTTGCATCTTAAATCGCCCACTAGTTTAGGAGGACGTGAGTTTCATGATTTGATTAAGATGCATGTCCGGTGTGAATGACTGTGCTTGAGATTACTGACAGATATAACTCGCAGGCTTCGTTTCATTTGTGGTTTGTAAATCAGAGTGTTTTAATTCACCAGGCAATATTTATAAACTGCAAATGAGCCCAGAGGACGAACACATCAGGTACAAAATAACGTATGCTGTAAAGTGAATGATCAGATATGCTTTTACTCAATCTGCTACTCAATCTATCTATTGTTACTTAATCTATGTGGTTTTCCGTTACATTTCTAACTTGCTGAATTGTGTTATGCTGGTAATGCAAACACCCAAATTCCTGATTTGACTGCTTCATAATAAAAGTAATTTAAACAAAATAACAACTGGAGAATTTCACTGCAAAGAATTGCAGCAGTGGGGCTCAAGATAAACCAAGTCAATCCATTCCAGCTCTTAACCTGTGTTAAAGCCCCAGAAAGGTTGACAGAGATGCACCTTGATGAAAAAAGCATTCCCTTCATGTTGCTGGTATTTGCAGATATTAAATCTCGAGGAAAGAACTCACGTTTATCTGATTGCAGTGCCACATTTTGCTTTCATTGTTAACATTACACACGCTCTGACATCAGAAGCAAGGCCATTTGGTAAGTAAGTGTGGAGGTCAGCCTGGCTCTTCTTAGAGAGAAAATGCAGAAGATGGGAACTCAATTATAAATGTTTTTTTCTCAAATCACTCTTTTATGTGCTTCTTTCATGCACCACACACTGGGGCATCGCTTTTGCCTTGTGTATGCACTACAACCAAATGTGTGTGGTTAAAGTAGTGATGATGGGAGTGAAGAAAATCCACTTTATAATAAAAGTAATACTGGTGACAGCATTAATATCTGATTACCACCCACCTGTGTGTTTCAGCAACTAAGGTCTACAATCCTCCCGTAGGTGGATAATTTTGATAACAAGGTATTTCTGTGCATTTTAGCCTTTTGTACACACAAACGGCATTTTCCTCTGGGAAACCTCACATACATAGAGTTTGGGAATGGCAGGAATTTTCAAATTACAATTTTTAGGAGGTGATTGGATGAATCAGATCAACGAGATGAATGGGGTAGCAGACATTTGCAACTCCAATGCTAACCTGAGCTACACAGGCTAATACTACTGTAGTGTTTGAGTGGTGAAGCTGGTCGGTGGCTAAAATTGCTGCCAAAGCCTATCAGGAGACTTGCTAAAACACATCTGCTAAGAAAATCTTTCTGTGTGGCTTTTTGCTCCTGTTTTAAAAATGAAAATTTGGTCGAGGTCTGATTGAGCTGCTGGTTTTCTACTGCAAATTGCTACTGTGGCAGCAGCAATTGCAGCTTACAGTACACCCAAATCCTACCCTTACCTATCAGAAACTCAGTAGCAGGTCAGTAGAAGAGCGTAAACAAATTTTGTCTCAAAAAGCTCTCTGTTTGGCTCTTTGCTCTTGGTTTAATAAAGAAATGTGGTCCAATACTGATAAAACTTCCACTATACTAAAGTTACATCCGAGCTAACGGCTACACTGGAGGGTACAATCGCTACAACTTAACCGGGCCCTTAGCAACAGCTTCGTTCTCCTCAAAGTTCATGACAAATGTTGTGAATTGACGGTTCAGGTTTGTTTTGATGTGGGCGAAGATGTTGCTGAGAAGGTAACTTGTGTGGATGGGTCTTTTTTTCTTTAAACAGAGGATAAAAACCTTTGTCTTAAAAAGTCTATCTGCATGTACACTGAGCCTAAGATATTCAATCAACCTGCCACAACTCTTTACATGCTTCATTATGAGCTAGAAGCTAGAGGGTATTAGCATTTGTTATTATGGTGACAACCATTATTTGGTTTTGTAATGTCTTTTCAGAAACTACCTGGTGACATCAATGAGACTACTCTTTTATACACTCCATGCTCCATTAAGAATTTTTGACAGAGATTAAACCAGAGGGGGTTGTCCACTCATCAGTCACGGATGGATTGGTTCTTACAGAGATATAAAAAATAATGAAAGCTGCTCTGTTACTGTTTTAATGAGAAAGGGTCACTGAGCAACATGTCACACTGACCTTGACCAATTAATTAGTAATTCTAATTTGTGCAATCATGAGTCAAAGAGGATAAATCTATAAAGATTAACAGTGTGGTTCTGGAAATGAAAATCTCATTTTCTCCATAGCAGTTTGATTTTTTGGCCATATTATCTGATATATGGCTAAGTCAGAGCAAGTCAGACTTACCACAAGCTACCTGAATGTAAAATGATTGTGCTCCTGTACAAGTCAAAGATGTGTAAGATATTAACTTCTGTTTAAGGAAAAAATACTTTATTCACAATCTCTGCCAAGAATATTTCAGTACCCACAAATCTAAAGTGTGACGATGATGTTGCTGTAGACAGTAGCTGCATTTCCATTACCTTAAGAAATGTGCAAAAACTAAATAGTGCAATGAAAACTGGTAATGGAAAAACCTGAATTTTGAAAAATTCTCAAATATTTCTAAAAAGTTTTTACGCCCTCGTGAGGTTTTTCAGACGTTTCGATCAAGAAACATATCGCAAAAATGCAATGGAAACACTTTTTTCCACATTTACAGGTCTCAGGATGTGACGTACGGTGTCACATGACTAGTTCACTTCGAGACAACATGGTGCGGTATGTGTGTACCCGTGTGGACTTAACATCATACTTATACCTTCACTCATGGCTTATGCCATACATGCGAACTTTGCCTCAGAACTATCATCTGTTACCTTGTCTTTTGTTCAGAATTATGAAGGTAACTGCTGTAGATGTAATCATAACCGTACCAACACGTTTTGAGAGTTCAGCTTCCTTGCAGCGGATACTCGTGAGGTGAGATTTAAAATATGAACCCTCTAATAAAGATATGCATTTATAAAAAAAGTACCAATATAGTTATAAAGCTTGAAAAACTGTCCTGAACAATGAGCAAAATTAATCGCAATGGAATGTGGGATATGAAGTTCCTTCAGCCTCGTAAAGACGTATGCTCATGGTCTTGTACCTTTGCCCTTTTTTCTGTTTTCAAAGCCATTTTTGAGCCGAACTAAATGTTTTATAGTCAAGAGTATCAAGGTACCTGGTTGGCTTGGTTCATGCATTTAGAGCATTGTAAAGAGGTTTTTACAAAATGTCTGGCAAATTTTGTTTCCATAACTGCTGAAAAAGTGGGTGGCACTGTTAGGCTCTATTTTCAAGGGGTTGCTGTGATAATACATTTACAGGCAGACCAACAACCCAAAAACATCAAGCTATAGAAATGACACTAGCAGAACAACTGTTGGACGAAAGCCTTGGTTTAATAACAATGCTTCGACAAAGTTTAGATGAAGATCAAGCTATCTGTTGCCCTCAGGTTAACTGGTGCAAATTTGGTGGTGGAAAAAGGGCAACAGAAACCAAGTGGTTAGGTTTAAATAAAAAAGGGGTTTGGATTCACAGAGAGGAAGAGAACTTGAATTAAAGTTTTGTGTTTTGCTGACCCTAAATCTCCACCCTTGATGGACTTTTCTGTTCCTTGTACATTTTCTTTCATCTCATTGACTGAGGTCAGCAGAGAACACAGCAAACAAAGGACAATGGACATACGACTTCTATGACCAATTTCCTGAATTTGAAATGTTATATTATGCATTCATTTAAATAGGGTATACCATAGGGTCAACAAATATACAGTATATGTAAAAAAAACATGTTCTAAGCTTTGTCCCATCAAGACAGCACCTCTTCATGAACATATGATGAATATGTGAGCTGTGTTAAGTACAGAGCTGTGAGAACATGTGCAGACAAAGAGAGAGTCATAGGGCGTACAAAGAGGAACATTAACCCTTGTAATGTGCATCATGAAATATACAACACTAATGCACCTGCAGGAAAACATGAAAGCATCTGTCTATAGTCAGCAGTAGGTCCTGCATTAGTCATAACATTAAAGCACTTCATTACATCCCTGTGCCTCCCTGTTCTGTTTCCTCCGATAACTCCCTCTCTCTCTGTGAAGAACCTGTAGTAGTAGGCAGTAAATCAGACTCGTTAAGATTATTACAGTAAACATCACACTGCTCTCCCTCTCATCTCGTATGAAGGTACATTTCAGCCATCACAGAATAACCGAGCTCCTCTGGAGGCTTTTAACTGAGCTGTACATCACATCATTGTTACTTGGGAGCTATAATGTCTAATTACAACTTTGTAATCACCTGGTGCTCATTTTTTGGATTATTTATTGTAAAGGTGGTGTGTTTGCATTTCATTTTCAACCCTAAGCAGACATACATCCATACATTTTTTAAATCTAATTACCTGTGATAACCAGTGAACTTTGTTGCTTTCCTCCAGATTTTGATGTACTTGTTATCTTGGGATGACAGCAATGGTTTTCCCTTAATTAAGAGTTTTTTGGTCAGGTCTCCCTTGAAAAAGAGATCGTTGACCTCAATGGGACTAACCTGATTAAATAAAGGTTAAATAAATAAATCAATCAAATTTTCCCCGCAATCTTGACTAAATGGCTGGTATTTATCATCAACACATGGAAACCAGTATTGTTATCCCATCTGGAGCAGTTTTCAGTGGGTCACAACTAGGTGTCAAAAAATGGTGGCATATGTCCTGAAGTCCTTATTGAACATACATTGATACCTTTTATTTGACCTTTTTTACTGTGAATTTGGGTAAATGTAAATGTTTGATTAATATTTCAACAAATTTATCTCCTCTTCTTGCTGAATGGCTACTTTTCCCACGATAATGACGTAATTCCTCAAGTTCTCTGGAAAATTGGCGAACATGTACACATAATGATGGAGAAACAGGGTATAAAATGTGTCAGTTTTGTCCCTTTTCTTTTTTATATCAGGTGTTTTGGTCCAATCATGTTTCGAACTGCAACATATTCAATTAACTTAACATGCATTGTTGAAATTCTTTTGGAAATTTGGGTGGCGATCTGCTGTAAGAAAGACTGGTGGGTCCTAAGGCCAGGCCAGTTGAGAACCACTAATCTAGAGAAATCCACAGGAATGTACTTTTCATCACAGAAGAACAGAGTCAAAGATATGGCTAGGCAATATGGCCAAAAGCTGTTATGACTTTTTTTCTTTTCCTTTTATGGCAACTACAAATTCGAAAGAGATAACACATTTAAATGCATGTTCAGGTGTTTTAACTCCCCCTTCTCCCCCTAAACAAGCATGCGATGGCAAACTCAACTCATGTCTAAGATCACATAAAAACTATTTCATGTGTTCACTTCTCAGTAGCTACACCTGTTCAGTTTATCCCCTGGAGCTTCTCAGGTGCTTCGGACAACACTACATTTCCTGATGTGGGCATTCACAATAAAAGCACTTGAGCAACAGACTTCTATTGTGAAGAACTTGTCAGATATAGCGAGTTATCATTGATTTAACTAAGATTTGGCAGGGATACTGTCGAGTGTACAGAGCAACCGTGTTTATAGCTGCTTTTCCAACTTCTTTAACCTTGTTAAATACCACAGTTCACTTCATAGGATCATCACAGACTTTAAACAAGTAACTCATGACACAACACACCTTTAAGCACACCTTTGAGTGTGTTGTTACAGCCGTTATTATACAAACAGATGCAGCACTGGGCTAAAGACCAACTTTGATGATCCAGTGAAGCATGCAGCTTGTATTAAACCCAGATAGGCCAAGAGGGATGCTTTGCAGTGTGACACTGCTGTATACTGATATTATGAAACAAACGAGACTTAGAAGGCAAAGAACACGTTTACTTCATTGCTGCGTTTCACGTTAATTACACTGACTGGCCTCAAACTGTGCTGTTGTCGGTCACATATCACTTTGCTGTGTTAATGGTGGCATAATTAGTTAAGGTTTTGCAAAAATCATTCTGTGGCAGAAATTTATTGCTGTCAGTGTTGATACTGGTTTACTGCCCACCACAAGTTGAATATGAAATATAGATGTATGTCCTCTTACAACTTGTTTCAACTTATGCATGTACTTATGTTATGTGTACTTATGTACTATACAGGGAGGCTATATTTGTCCATTTATCAGCATCCAGTATCAAACTGATGAATCTACTGTATATCACATCAATCAAATGTTTTTTTTTTACCACATACAGCCATGTGCATACGTTTTAGGCATGTAGGGCGCTACGGATTCATCATGGGCCCGATGTGCCACAACACAGGGCTGGGGGGGGGGGGGGGTGGGTGGGTGGATAGCCAGAGTCAAGCTGGACCCATGTCAACCCACACGTGTTGCTTAGCAGGTGAGGTCAAGCTCAAACAGCATCTCTTTTGTCTGGGCCTTTTCAACCGAGCCGCAGCCTCCGGCCCTGAAAAATGAAGCCAACGCAGAAGTGCAAAAAATTGCAATATGGCGAGTGTCCAATTGAGGCTGGCTGCAGGAACACTGGAAGTCCCATCTGAATGCATATTAAACAGCCATTTTTCACACAAGAAATAAACCGATTCACAGTCTGGTCAAAAACCAAACATTTATTATTAGCTAATGTCTTCATGTATGGGGGGGGCTGTTAGCTAAGCAATTCAAAGTTAAAATGTTGTTTTTAAAATCCCATATTGTTACAGTTTTAACTGTGTAATGTTTCAGAACTACAGGCTTACTAAGATACTAAGAGAGCAAGGCTTACTCAAGGATTTCTGTTGTTTTAATACAAAAAACACAAAGCATAGATTTTCCCCCATATTCTCATACTTTTGAACCAAATAACTGAGAAAATCATTTAAAGAAAATAATCTTCTTTCTATTCAAAGGAAGAGCAGAATACGAGAATGGTATTATGTGGCCTTCCTCTTTCTTCAGACACCATGAGGATGTCGCAAATTGGTCACAATCTTCTATCAAGAAACTGGAATTGGGTTGTTGTGTCTTAAAGGGTCTCACCTTTACAAATAAAACAGTAAGTATCGTTTGTTTGTGCCAACATGCACGCTATCCACTCAAACACCCTGTCCTTTCCCATTTTGTGCTCTCAGCCAGTTGAATAAGCAATAGACCAGACAACACGCTCATAGGACTTGCAAAACACACTGAGACGCTGCCGATAATTTGCATCACACATAACACTTTAGATGTGAAAAGGTTTAAAAGCTTCCCCCGAGATTGCTGCCATGGAAAGCTGGAGAATTCCCGTTGCCCGGGTAAGTGTTTGCTCTCGTAACATTACTAATCAGGACTTTTAAGAGGCTGCAAAATAACCATGAATCATACAAATGGCAGCAAGTATCAGCTGTAACATCAGAAACACAAAGTAGTGGAACAAACTAAATTACTCATTTGCTTGTAGCAATTTGAAACATTTCTGATGATTACAAACCTCTCTGACAGAGTGGATGTTTATTTATACTTGAGTGCACCTATGGTTGTATTAAAAAAGGGTGGTTTCACAAATAATTGACATTATGAATGACCTGAAAGCCTCCAATAGTATAAAAATAAAAAAGTATTGGGACAAAAAAACAGGTAATTAGACAAAGATAGCTCAAGTGTTTGAATAACAGTGTGATTCACAGGAAAGCAAAGCCGATAGATGACAAATGTAAACCAATATACATCACTAAACTGTAAACCTTTTTGAAAACTAGTGAGTTATGGAGAGATATTAAGTTTGAATTAGTTGTCTGATGTATTGCATCTGAGGCACACTGATCCATGGTTTATTTAATAGAGCTCAGTGAAATGTTGAAAATGAATAGTGCAGGCTTAATCCTGACAGAGGACATGTAGTTGTCAAGTTAAAATATGGCGCACAAGTTAGAAAGTGGCACTGCGTGCTTAGCATAGTGAAGATTCGAGGAATCAAATCTATCATAGTAGTTTATCCGATCAATTAAAAGTCACACTGGTGAATCTTGAATAACTGCATTTGCAGCTGGCACACGGATACATCAGCACGGCTGACTTGCCGTTTCTGCTCCTATCACGGCGATAGATCCAGACTGTCAGCCCTCAAATTGAACATGTGCAGCTCCGAGCGCCTCAAACGACCTCCTTCTTCTATAATAACGTGAAGGTTTTTCTCCCGCTACACTCTCAGATGATTTGGGTCGTGGTGAAACAGTTCTGACTCAAATGTGATTCTGAAATACTGCATTAATGCTTCTTCCATCACAAAAGTCACAAAGACATTTTCTGTGAAAGCACCAGAACAGCTTTGAAGATGAGAATACAACGCCCAAGGAATTTCTTTGGTATTATACTTGTGGCCTTCATTTTTTTGCATCGCTCTCATTTATGTCCCTCCATTTCCATGCTAGTGTCACTGAAGCACAGATGTGTCATTTGTAATAGTCTTAACTGGAATTTTCGGATGTTTTAGGTGGAATAGTGTATCAAAATATTTTCAGGATACCAGATTTTAAGCTTTTTTAATGACAGCATTTCTTCCTCAAGTGCCAATTAGTGTATTCATATTCCATGATTAGCCCAGTGTATAATAGCGCTTTAAGTGACAGACTTCCACAAAGGAGTTTCAGCAGTAATGATGCAATGCATCCGTCTTCATGTGTAATTAGAGGTCTTGAAGAGAAAGTGCATATAATGAATCAACATGCATGACTGCTTTAATAGGAGACATGCTAAGCTTGCTCTAAATTATTCCAATTGAAGCAAAATCTGTTGAATTCTAACTGTGCTACTACATTTCCCTTCACTGATTTTTACAAATGAAGGTCTGGCAAATCATAGCATGGCTTTCATTATGTTGCAATCCATTCCATCAATTAGCAAAAAAATGTGAGTTTGTTTTATTTAACCTTATACTGACTCATAAAACCCTCTGTTGCAAATCTGGCCAGTTTCTAATCAAAGATGCATTAGCCACAGTGTTAAACTTAGGTGTTTGATACCTGTAAATGAGAAAATCAGGAGTGTTGCCAAATCAAGTCGAACTAAAGCTTGAGTGTATTGAGATGAACAGTTTTAATACTATTCATTTCAAAGAAACTGCCTTAAAATCACACCCTGAGTTCAGTAAATATGTGCAATATAAACAGACAACTATCAACAGCGTGTATGGTGATAATAAAGGAACACACTTCTCAGGAAATTCTACTTTTTTTAGAAAGAGAGCAATATTTACTTTATGGGCATAACTTCAAACTACCTTTGAGAACAAAATTATTAGCCCCTTATGAAAATTTCACTTGTCTTCCTAATTGCTCTCGAACAGAGCAAGGAATTTTTAACACAGCTTTTTCAAACAGACTTAAATTACTTTAATTTGGATACAGAAACAAAATTATTTCACAACAAACCCAAACTACCAGAGTCTAAGTTATAACCCTCCTGATACCAAGAGTCAGATGTGTCTCCTTTTTGCTGAATAACAGCCTGCAGTAATTTGTTTTACTTTTCATCAAGTCTCAGACTCGTCTCCTGAGGAATCCCAGCCCATTCTTCTTTGGCCAATCCCTCCAGCCTTTCCAGATTTGATGGTCTTCTGGCATGGACTTTTGTCTTCATTTCACCCCTCATTTTTAGTGGGATTCAGTCAGGGCTTTGTGCAGGCCACTCAGTAACTTTCACTTTGGCCTTCTGGATGTTATTCTTCACCAGGAGCCACCTATTTTTTGGCAGTTGTTGTGTTGAAAGACAAAGTGACAACCCAGACCCAGGTTTTCTTTCAGAATCTTCACATATCCTTCTTTCTTCATGATACCTTCCACTTTTCCGAGACTTACAGTTCCATTGCACTAGAGCGTAATTCTCCCGCCGATGTGTTTCGTCTCACTGTGGGGACGGTGTTCTTTGGGTTCTCCCCATTCTTTCTCCAAACATAAGCAACGTCTCTATGGTTAAAGAGCTCTAGTTTGGTCTCATCTCACCAAAGGACGTGCGTCCAGTTTGCAGAATCTCTCTCCTTAGCATACTTCAGTCTGGTTTGAAGATTTCTCTTTTCCAGAAGTGGAGTTTTTTAGTCTGTACCCTAATAGTCCATTCCTGTGCAGGGCTCTAGTGATTTTCTTCTTTGAGACTGCAGTTCCTGACTTGGCTAAGTCCTTCACTAGAGTTTTGGCAGTTGTTCTGGGGTCTTTAGGCACATCTCTCACTAGTTTTCTTTCCAGAGTCTTTGGAATCTTTCTCCTTCTACCTCTGCCAGGCTTGATCTGTACTGTGAGGCTTTCTTTGAATTTCTTGATGGCTCTTCCCACTCCAGTTCTTGACTCTTAGAAACGCTCTGTATATCCTTCTCTTGCTCCTACTCACATCTAAGTTGATTTTTTTTTTTTTTTGTTGCTTTCCCCAGTGACAGCTCAAACCCTTATCCAAGTTTTCATACTGTGTATATCACAGATGACCCTCAGTTTTTACCTGATTTAACAAGCATTGAGCACTGGAAGTTAAAGCATAGCATTTTTCAACAGTGGTTTGTTCAATTGATCAACAAAAAGGTCAGTTCTAAAGGGGCCCAATAATTTAGACCCTGGTAGTTTTTGGTGATATAATTTTGCTTCTGTGTGCAAAGCAAAATAATGAAGCATCCAAAATAAAACTAGGATGCCTGAAAAATCTGTGTTAAACATTCCTTGCTCTGTTTAACAGAATTTGGGAAATGCTTTTTAAAAAATGAAATTTTTATAGAGGGTTAATTTATAGAGGGTTTTAATTTTGTCCTCATCTGTATGTTACTTATTTCACTGTAAAGTCTTTTAAATTTAATTCTGGCTCTATAATGGCAAAAGATCTGTCCTTGAATTTATTGTGCAGCAGGTATAATGTGCTGGTGAGCCCAACACTGGCTCTGACCACCAGATTTTCAGTCTCTTCTTGGCACGACTCTTCTGTCCTGTAAGTGACCCCACACCCCAATCTCTTCTGAAATTTCCAGTAATATGAAAGTTATCTTTTCCAAAACCACCTTACAGATGACATGCCACAGCAGCGGAAAACAACCCTAGGGGGTCAAGAAGTGATTTCTACATAGAGAAACACTACTAGAAAGGCCACATACCTTTAAGCTACCTTTGTGTCTGAAAAGTAGTAAAATTTTCAAGCTAAAACTAAAATAAGGTTTTAAAAAAGTCACAGAGAAATGTCAGGAATTCAAAAAATCATCCCCTCTGGATGAGCTGCTTGTGTATGGTCCGTTTCCACAAAGCTGCTGGGTTTGGTTCAGTACAGTTTTATCACTGTTTAGCTCAGTAATCTCTGAATTTACTCATGCTTCCTCAGCTGAGATCCATCCCACTAGACTCCAAAGTTGCTGGATGTGACGGGAAATCTGTTTCTTTTAAGAGATCCAGACCGTTTGGCTCAGCTCAGTAGAGCTGGTCGTTTGGCTACCAAACGGCTCTTCATTTGGTAACACTTCAGCTTTTTAAACATGGATTAAATAACGATAAAGGATGGAGGAAAGGAAGCTGGCACTCAAACGGGGGCTTGCTACTTAGGCTAATATAAAAGAGCCGTCTAGTAGAACAGTTTGCGAATGGCTTATCACTACTTGGTTGCTCATCCCACAAGGTTTATTTTGTTGATAGTGCAAAACTGTTTCAATTAAAAGCATGTCTGTGACAAAATAAGCATTTTCATATGTTTAAGGGGCTCAGATAGCCTCTTAGCTCAGTACAATACTCTTCAACACTCTTGCTTCCTTTCATCTGGCTAGATGATGCTAGACGCCAGGAGGTCTGCAGGACTGAGTAATTATGATATCACTCACCTCCGCGCCAAGTTAAAAGCTCAATCTGTGGTAAAAATCACAGTTTTGTAAAGTGTAGGGATCATATTCAATGAACATAGAAATTCTCAGAGGTCCATTTAGAGGTGTTAAGTACAAACTATCCCTTTCATTCCTTATGGCTGTCCCCACTACCCACTACATAACATGATTGAAACAAACGATTCATGACTTAATTTGGTGAGAGTCTAGGGTTTACCAAAAAAGTCATAGCTTTGATGTAATTTCATGAGGAGATCCATTAAAAAAAATCAAGTCAAAATCTTAACATCAAGATGGCTGATGTGGAAGCAAAGGTTCAGAGAGAGAGAGCTATAATGTACTCTCAGACTTACTGAAAAAAACATGACTCTCTCTCTGTATCACGCCTGTATTTCTTTTAATAGACTGCCATTACTGTGCTGCTCTCTATACATATTTCATACAATAAACCTAAAGCCTGACCTCTGCTGTTAATTTTCTATGCATTAAAGGCTTCTTTCAAGTGCTTGTGCCTGTTTGAAGTCCTATACAGGGGCAGGTTTACAAGATAGGTCTGGTCTTTTACCATCCCCCATAAACATCTGCAACCATACTGAGGAATTTACTGCTGAATATGCTAATTGAATCATTCATGTTAATAAGTAACATGGTAGAAAAACACAAACTTTAATCTGGCTCAAATAAACAAAGTGACTTTATGCTGTCTTTATAGCCTATGACCTTGTTTAGTATTCTTTAGTATTAAATCCTAAGGGAATTATCTTCTGCATAACATTACGAACAGATACATAGCGCTATGCAGATGATAACAGGGTATTTCTATCTAAGTATGACTTTGAATGCTGGATGTTCTTGTTGTATAAAGGTTTTCTGCAGCATTTTGTTTTAACTTGAGTAAAACATCATAAAGCTTCTTCCACTACTGGCTATTTTGCTAAGATTGTCGCCCTTTCCTTTCTTCTGTCTGTTCATTTTTTTCTATTTTCTATTACAGTAAAGGCTTTCTTCTCCTCGCTTCACATTTTATCCTCCTGTTTGTTCTGCTTTGCTGCAGATCTGGAGCAGAGCAGTGGTTACCTTGGCCTCTGATTTTTTTATGCCCTTACATGCAAGCCTTCGTTTTGTCCACTTATTTCACCCATAATGTCTTGGCCAAAACCTCAAAACGACAAGGGGAGTTAAATATATATATATATATATATATATATATATATATATATATATAGCGGGAAAGAAGATGTTGATATTAAAGGAAAATCAATTAAAGGATTCATGGGTATTAGAAAACATGCTTTGGGAGAGAATTTTGTTTTTATTGCCTGTCTGTGTGTATATGATTGCTAGTGTGTATGAGTACGCAGGCCTGCCTCACTATCATCCTTGAGGGTAATGTAATATGTGACCCAGAGGAAATTGAGCCCTCTCTGATTGGACCTTTCGATGCCCCTGTATCTTGCTCAGCTCCTTTTGCAGAAAAATAAACTTTGCATTATATACAACTGCACCAAAAGCAATACAAGCCTGTTTTTCTTCACTTACTGCATTGATCTAAGGATAGCATACCTCCTGCAGAAATCAGTCTTTGAATATTGGATTGTGCTCAAAGATATCATGATTCAAAGACGCTCACTCGGCCATTTCCTCCACTTGAGACAGCTCTCCGGAAGCATTAGCTGCTCTCTGCCTCGCCACAGACAGACAGTTTTTACACCAACATGGGGACCCTGGAGGATGAGGTGCAGCAGATTTTCACTGAGTGTGTTGAACACGCGGGTGTGAGGGGTCAGCTACAGTGCAAATTTTCTTGCATTCCAGCTGAGGGTATGCTAAGTCTTTGGCACAGAGGGTCACGACATAGGCTAGCCCTCTTGTGGTTTGGTGCTTAGTTGACAAAACACTGCATAAAAACATCATTTAAAAAGCACGCCCACATCAAGTCAAGGACGGTTTCACAAAAATCAAAAAACTCTGTGAGTTATCATGGCAGTGCAGGGTTGGAGCATGAACTGAGGAAGACAGTAAGCACGTTAGTTACATAATATGTCTCAAGTTAGGATTTGGCTTCCCCTGAGTTGAGAAATCATTCAGTCAATGTGTTAACAATCTTTGAGGCGTCCTTTTAATATCTGGTGCACTCATGTAGGGTGTTTTGTTTGGCACAGGAAAACAGCATTTCTTATTTATAACAACCCAGATAGGATGCCAAAATTGAATGGACCCACACTCACTGAAAACTGGCTGCAGGTTTTTGTCAGCAAGACCCCACTGCTGAAGCAGGAGGGAAGAAACAGAGATCATTTGGGCAGTTTGGGATCCAATGTGAGGTTAGGTGGAAATAAAGTAGGTGTTAAAATCAAAATACCTTATTAGAAATTATATCAATGGCACATTTTAATGTTTTTATCTCGTCTTCATTTTAAAATGTGAAATGCAAACTGTAAGCTTTTTCATCATGGAAATAGAAACCAAATCAAGTCATGTTTATTAGAAATCTTGTGAAGTGAATTATATATTATTATTACAAGTAAAATTTAACCAAGATGTCATCAGCCATTAGGTTGAAATCATAAATTATTACTTCGCTTAATTCTCATACGCAAACTTTCAACCACTAAGCCAAATAACTTTATTGTAAGGCTGTAAAATTTCAATACTTTTCAAATGTCAAGTGTGTAAAAATGATATGTCTGTCAATTTAAAAAAAGATTCATTTATATACCTTTTTGATAGTGGATAGAGTTAGAAAAAGGGATGAAGAGTGAGGACTGACACGGGAAAGGAGCCACAGGCTGGACATGAACACAGGCCTCTCATGTACATGTGGTGCAACCTCACCGCGATGCCAGGGGTCATCAACTACATTTGTACAAGGGCCAGTTTATGTCAACGCAGACACTGAGGGTCAGCGTGTTGAATGAACTAAATAAAATACACATTTCTGTCTAAATAACTGTATTTGCTTTGAAACTAATCTTATTTTTAGCCTTTAGCAGTGAACTCAGTCCCTATGTACACGGTTAAATCCCTATACTACAGCAAGACACAAGGGAAAAACTGAGCTATCAAGCCATGTAGATAGCCATGTAGTTTGATGTGAGTATGCTGCGTCCTTATTGGTGAAATACACATTAAATAAAAAGAGATTTTGTTTCAATTTTCAGGCAGTGAAAAATAAACTCTCCATCCCTCCTTGAAGTGTTAAATTTACGCAGAAATCTGCTGCTTTAATCAAGAATAAACTCATTAGTAAGTTTGTCATGCTTCTTATTTGCTAATGATAGTTAATAATAGTTGGATTTTTGTAAAACTGATCAAAAATTAAAACAATCTTCAAAAAAAGTGTTTCACTCTCATCTGTAAAAGACACCCTAAATACAGCAGTATTCCTGAATTTAATCAAGCTTGTGGGGGCTGATGGGAAGCTGTAGGGTTCCTGATGTGGCCCCCAGGCCTCCAGTTGATGATCGGTGCTCTATGCCATCTGTGCCCAGTCTGTCATTTTAAAAATGCATTTCTAAGTAGGGATGCACAAAAATATTGGCATGATGCTGCTGGATAGCTCAGTGGTTTACAACTTTGGTTCAGGAGATTTAGGGTTCACAGGCACAATCAGTATCCAGTGTGGACAAAAGGGTCTGAAAAATGACATTTTAACATTGTAACATGATGTCAGTATCTGCAGATATTAGCATAAAAAGGGAATTATTGGAATAAGCAAATATTAGAATTTTGCTGATATGACATGATCCAGAATGTCTGTTGGGGGTCGGGTGGTCAGGGAAAGCCATAAGGAATGAATGGGAATGGAGGAAAATTTGTAGTTTAACAGATCTTAACAGACCTCTATGCTGCAGTCATCATCAGAAAATTCCTTTATACATTGAAAACAATCCCTACAAGAAAAAGTGGTTTTTACCTCTGTTTAAATTAATCCCCTGGTCTGGTGGCAGTTGAAATCACATATTACTAAGTCCTACTAAGACCTCCTAGCATCTAGCATCGTCTAGCCAGATGAAGGGAGACAAGAGTCTTGAGGAGTCTTGCACTTAGCTAAGACATAACACACAAAAAATTCTTATGTTACCACAAACATGCTTTTACTTGAAACTGTGATCTATTATCAACTGAATTAATCTTGTTGGGTGAGCAACTGAATGATTATGTGTTGTTCACAAACAAGCCTGTGCAAAGACAGGGCCCTTTCATGTTTACTCCAAAATGTTTGTCGCTGAGATTTACACACTGCAGTTTTTGCTGTGTACAGCAGCTGTTTTGGGATGTGATGTGGAATCATTCTCTATTGATGTGCTATTGAGTAGTCAACAGAGGTGGTCAAAGTACAAGAGTGTTAAACTCAAGAAAAAGTACAGTTACTCTGGGTTAAACTTACTTAAGTTGAAGTAAAAGCACAGATTTCAAAAAAGTGCAAGTCCACCAAAAACATCTCAATTACAGGAATTTGAGTGAATGTAAATAGTTACTCTCCACCCCTGCATAGACAGGTTATTTATAAAATTAAAAAATAAAATTAGTAATTTTACAAACTTCTCATAGGAGAAACGGTAAGACAGTGTCTGGCATAGTTGCTGAAGATGTTTCTTTAGTATCACTTCAAAGACAAATCAATGAAGAATAGATGCAATTCATTTCAGGCAATCTGGCTAATCCTTTCAGCTTTAAAGAATTGTCATCCTTAACAACTTCAGCACTAATTCACTGGCACTGATCCCGCTATTTAGCTTGAGGCCTTCTGCTCCTCTGTGACCTGTAAGACTCTTTACAGACACACTAAATATTTCTTGCACATTGTTAAAACCATTTTGTGTCTGTGTGTAAGATTTTGCCCCTTACTGTATGCAGTGAAGTGTAACAATGGTGTAACAACGCAATAACCTGTGTTTAGAATGAAGAGTGTGAGGCATTGCAGCAGGGTAGGTGGCCTATAAATAGCCGTTACCCAGGGGCCTAAAGAAGTCTTTGGCTAGCCTTGACAAGCATGTATGTAGTTGTACATACATGTTATTTCAAAGGAAAATCCAAATGTTATTCTTTAGCTAATAGAGTTTTTTATTACATGACACAGTAGACACTTTTAACCGTCTGCTGATGCATTTGTTGTCATGAATTGTAAACCCTATCATATATGTAGCAGTAAATTGGATGTCCTGCTATGACGCATACTCTTCAGAACTACCTACAATACAGAATCTACAATAGAGGTAATTGAAAATTTATCAGTGAGTTCTTTGAAGTGTTTTTTTTTAATAGGCCTGTTTGATCACAGGCTGTGCAGTGCCTGTAAAAGCCTGGTCCAGAATGATATGGCTATAATAGCGCAGATGTAATTCATCACATTTTTAGCCCTTTTGTAACTGCTGGGTGAAAAAGACACTACAAATCCACCGAGCCTCTTTTAATAGGACATAAAAGTGAGTCTTAGGACAGGAATTTCAGAGTGCGATATAAAAGGGAGCAGTGACTCTGGAGTCAGCGCTTTAAAGGAGCCAATTTAAGTGGCGTGGAGAATTTGATGTAGATTATTGAGGATAGGTCAACACTTTGTAACCCTCGGTTGAGCGCTCTTTTTCATGAAGGAGAACAATGCAGATTATCAGGTCAGATTTGATATGAAAATGGCACAATTATTGAAATAAATCCTAAGAGGAGTGACTTATTCTCAGCACATGAGGACAACCGACAAGATCATCTCTTTCTCCATTGCTCAGACATTGTTAGCTCTATACATGTAATCACTTTATGCCTGTTGTGAAGCTCTGCTAATTACAGTGTACTGTAGCAATCACCTTTGACACACAAGCGTCTCTGTTACATGGAATGCATCACGCTGCTTAAATAAACAAGAACTCCATAGAAAATGATAAAGAGATTTGCAGTGATGACTCATAACACCACTGAAATGTGTTTATAAAATAAGAAAATGCATGTCTACTAGTACTGTATCATCTTGAGAAGCAACACAGATAAAAGGGCGACTACTGCTGATACAAATGGGCAGAAAAACAGGGTTCATGGTGCGCAGAAGCTGCAGCAAATCCTTGGTGAAAAGATCCATGATCGCCACCAAAGATGCAACCAACATAAGAGCACCTTTTTGCCTCTGAAACATGCTACCAAAACAAGAAAGCAAAAGCATGCTCACATTTCTGTCTCATTATTCTTGACACTAAACCAGCAATCAGCACAAAATCAATTCAGAATGTTGGGAGTGAACTGTCTTACCATGGCCCCCTCTGGTAAGAAAAGGCATCCTGTTGATAGCAATTGGGACGGTGCCATGCTTATTGTGAAAATGGTGGACATGGTGCGTGGTGCTGAGACTAGAAGACACACGTGCTGTTCCAGTCTGGATGGGCAGTAGAGTTAGCAAGGCGAACCAAAAGGCTACTTTTGAACAGTAACTCAGGCCCATGCCGAGGCTAAAGCTTGACCACCTGCTCCTCTGTCCCAACACAGGGGTGGCTGCAGAGAGTCTACCCATGTATATTAGATCCACATGGGCCAAGTACAGACACCTTGGCAAAGCTTTGGCCTCTGACTGTTCAACTTGAGGACCACAGGGCATCTCAGTGACAATCTGGGCCCATTTCTTTCATTATCCCTTGATTTGGATAGGGACTGAAGCGATGATGGGAAAAAAGATCCTTCAAACTTGAAAGAAAATAACCAAAATGGAATTTCAAAGAAGCAGTCAGAATCCAATTATAATGTTCTGTTGGAGGAAAGATGAAGAACAGCCAACTAATCTATTTTGGGATAACATTTTGCCATGCAAGATGTCTGCTGCACAGGAAAGCCAATGTTAGCATCTTATTGAAAACCATCCCGAAACACATTCTTCAGAAAGTGAGCCGTGAGAATCCAAAATGCAGAACGAAAACACATCCAAATAAAAAAATGGAGATGAATCCACCCTGTGATTTCATACAGGCATCTTGCTGAACCATGATATTCAGGCATGAAAAGTGGCAGGACAGAGCTTCATGTGACAAGAATTCTGATAAGGGTCTCCATCGCCCACAGGTAGAGCTGGAGGGCAGCTGAGCCTGCCCACTAAGAAGAGTGCCCCTCCACCGCAGTAGAAAACACAGCGAGCTTCCGTGGGAAACTGGATCATTTCATTAAGCTGGAAAAACACTGAGGTAAAAATACTTGCAAAAAAAGATGCAGCGATGGAGGGTGATACAGGATTTAGCGCTTTTGTTCCCCTTTTTGCCAGGGAAGAGAGGAGAGAGTAGAGATAGGGAGGGGGAGAGAAAGAGAGAAAAGGGGGGGAGAGAGAGGGAGCAGTATCTGCAGCGGCACGGTAAGGAGAAAATCCAGAAAATAAATAAATAATTTCTCAGTAGCTCCTCATTCACTCTCTCAAAGACGCAGCAAATCCAACAAATGTAGCCTCTGGTGATGCAGAGATCCGCCAGAATGCAGCACAAGTGTTTCTATTTCAAAATGAATGCATGATCCGTCTCTCGTGCTCCACCTGCTCAGCCTCATGCAGCAAAGACTACTGCTGCTGCATTCCCCTCACTGCTGCTCCTTCTTTTTTTTCCTTTTATCCTCTCCCGTCCCTCGTCCAGATCTGCTCTTCTGCCTCTGAAAGGGACGCTTAACGTGACAGCCGCATGTGTCAGTCTCTGGAGGAGGGCAGGTGATTCTCTAGTCTGATGAGATGCCACGGACTGAGATGTTGCCTTGGACTGCTGCAGCAAAAAATATGCTAATTAAAAAGCACCGCCGTATCATAATGAATCCTGAATGGGTGAAATTCCAGGACAGGCTGGACCCCCGCGACAATAACCTTGGTTTCGAGTTGTAGCCTAACGAATGCGAGATAAAGCAGCCCTTTCTGAAGGCATACTGTAGTCAGAGGCTCTGATCCAGTGAGGCACAGCATGTGCCTCTGTGTGTGTTTGTGTGTGCGTCTGAGAAAGAGAGTCTGTGAGCAAATGAGTGAGGAGGAGGAGGAGGAGGAGGAGGAGGGGGGGTGGGGGGGGGTGGGGGAAAGAGGGTGGGTGAGCGATAGCAGGAGGGAGGGAGAGACAGGAAGAGACAGCGAAAGAGAAAACAGGCAGCCACGGAGCAAACACGCAGGGAAATAGTGAGGCAAGAAAATGGGTTGTGTGAATAAATACACGCTACACATTGGCAGCACACTGGCTCGCAGGTCCTGGCAGTAACACGTAGGAATCATACTGCAGAGGAGGAGCCTGATTTAGGTGAGCTGTCAGCGCTGTTACAGAGTGAACACAAGGGTGCCGGTATAGACGTGCTCCCTAACATAAAGACTCAAGAATGCATGAATGATAGGAACACAAATACCTGCCAGACTGAAAAAAACAGCTACAGCATAGGCAGCAATATGTTATCCATTCTGAAGATCTTGCATCAAAATCTAATCTCCAGCCTCTGTTTTCCCACTCTACCTTGACTGTTTTCAACACACTAAATCAATTTTCTTCGCCATTCCCTCTGCCTGATGTGTTCACCTCGCATCTGTATACAAGTCACCTCTCTGTGAGAGCTCTCTGCTCTCATGCTGCTTAACCATGCAGAACCCATCTCTACCTTTAGCTGATCCGAGTTCAGCTGAAATCTGACATATTTTAAGGAGGTGTTTTATTCTTCTGGGGTGTGGTGGAGGAATATGATGGGTGGAAGATGATCTGGAATATTTATTGACACTTGAAAGGATGAACACATTATAAAAAAGCAGTGACAATATGGGGGAGGGAGGGGAACGGGAGGTAAAGAGGAGATGGAGCCAAATGGGAGGGAAAGAGAGAGATTGCAGGGAGGAGAAGTAACAGGAGAGAGACTGCAGCGATATCAGCTAAATCACGGTCGATAGAGATATCAGCTGGGATTGCCTAGTCGGTTGAAAGGACACGCATGGAAACAGGAGGACAGAGGCAAACCATGCAGCACCACCTCTCATAGTGACAAGAAGTCGACGCAGGCCATTACTCAAGCAAGGGGGGGGGGGGGCGTGTGCGTGAGGAGGGTGAGGCTGATTGAACAAAAAGAACAGAGGAGGGGTGAGTGCATAACACTGTGGAATGGCAAGTGCCCTAACAGCATGTAGACATTCATCTGCTGGTTGTATGGACAGAAATGTGTTGAGATTTGAAACGGCTCCTGTCATTCATTCTCAGTCACAGGAAGACTTTAATCCTTTATGTGCACACGCTTCTATGGATAAATCTTTATGCTAGGGAGTACCTGAAGCTTTAACTTACACATAAAAGCGATGATGCTGAGCCCTGCCTCTGTAGACACACTTACAGTAACGGTAATGTGGTGTGGCAACGCATTAACAAGCACAGAGAATAATCCTCCGATTACGTCAACTGGAAAGCCTGTATTTCTTCTGTCAAGGCTCCACTCACTCACCAAAATGTCTGAAATAAGGCCGGTCTTGACAATGATTCAAATAAGAAATGCCTTTATACTTAGACACAATCACGCTGAAATACAGCCCACATTTAATTTCTCGTAGCTGTGAGGACTGAGTGTGAAGTTGAAGTGCGTTGATTTATAGCCCATGACTTGACTTGTCAGGCTCTCCGGCGTGTGAGCATCTTTCGAGGCGTCGATGATATCTCAGTGAGAGCTGTCCAGAATGAAAGGCTTGCATTAATCAATTTACGTGCTTGAGGGTTGCTCGACGTGATGAAAGCTATGCTATCTGGACAACAAGAAGGTGGGAGGATGGGGGGATAGTAACCTTGTGTTTGTCCTTGGTTATTTCATAAGTTAGCAAAACCCACACAGCTCTGCCTGTTAATTCTCACTAAGACACGCGTCGTAGGGTAAACATCAAAAACCCATTTTGTGTTTGATGGTATGTCTAATGTTGAGCTTTATTTCTTAAATGAATTCCAACTGACTTCTCCGCCGTTTTTCAAAGAGGGAAAACCAGCTTTTATCAGCTTCTACAGTCGAACGAACCTCTGATTTGCATTTCTATATTTTCTTCAGGCTATTTCAAACCTTTTACTCAACATATAGAGCAGTTTGGCAAACCATCATGCATCAACAAAATCAAATTATTTTCACATACATTCACCAGCCACTTTATTAGGCATACCTTGGTTGCACCTCCATTACACAAAAATCACTTTTTCAGGCATTTTTTAACAGAAATATGTGCCCTTGGCCTGTCCACAGTCCCCTCAGGGACCTAAACACCCCTTCTTTCTACACCTTTCAGAGAATGTGCACTAAAACTCTTCTCAGATTTTCCCCCTACGATGTCATGTGGGGAGTCACCTCACCCCCAGGTTCGGGGGATGAGAAGAAGAAAGTTCCACCCTCCTCTCCTGATCTTCTGAGAGGAGGATCAGGAGAGTCGTACCCATTAAGCCACATCCAATTTCCTGAGAGGGACGTGGTCAGTGGGCGGAGTCAGACAGCTCAGTAACATTAAAAGCCATGGACACAGAAACAGCTCGGTTCTGTGCAGGGCTGAAACAGAGTGTTTTTTTGGACATACAAAAATCCAATACTAGAGTGTTTTTTCAGCAACAGACTTCACAGGCATGTTTTGGGGACCTCTTGGATCAATATAAACTTGTCTAAAAGGGTCAAATATGTCCCCTTGAAATCTTTGTGGCATAGTTTCAACAAGGTGTTGGGAATGCTCCTCAGTGATTTCGGTCCATATTGACATAATAACATCGCACAGTTGCAGCAGATTTGTCGGCTGCACATCCATAATGACAGCCATGCCACCACATCCCCAAAGCTGCTCTATTGCAGTGGTTCCAAATCTGGGGTCCGTGTACCCCTAGGAGGGGCGTCAAAGATCTCAGGGGTGGCATGGAGACAAAAGCTGAAATTTTTTGGAAGACAAATCAAAATATTTGAGATTATAAACTCATATAGTTACAAAAAACAAAAAAAAAGTTATAAATTTTGATAAGAAACTCAAAATTTCAAGTTCTAAACACCATACATTTATAACAGTGTGATGTCTTAAATGTATTAAAAAAAGAAACTAAATGGAAAACAGTGTTACGATTTTTTTTTGCAAATCAACAATTTTTAAAACTTGAAAATTTAGATTTTTTTCTAGATAATTAACAGATCCTGTTTTTCCTAGAGTATGCCAGCATAATAAAATATAGTTTATAAACAGATCTGATGCCAAAAACAAGCACATGTAGGTTTATCATGTTGAGGTGTTCTTCATAAAAATAATTAAACTTGATGTTTTATTTTTCCAGATGTGAGTCTTTAGGGTGCTTAGCTTTTATTAGATTCAAGTAGGGGGGTGCTAAGGAATAGGGTTGGGAACCACTGCTTTATTGGATAGAGATCTGGTGACTGTGGAGGCCACTGGAGTACAGTGAACTCATTGTCATGTTGAAAAAAACCAGTCTGAGACGATTTGAGCTTTGTGACATGGTGACTTATCCTGCTGGACCTAGCCATCGGAAGATGGGTACACTGTGGTCATAAAAGGATGGACATGGTCAGCAACAATACTCAGGTAGGCTGTGGCATTTCAACGATGCTCAGTTGGTACTAGAGGGCCCAAAGTGTGACAAGAAAATATCGCTGCGGATACAAGGCAGGATGGATCCGTGTTTTCATGTTGTTTACACCAAATTCTGACCCTACTATCTGAATGTTGCAGCTGAAATCGAGACTCAACAGACCAGGCAGGATTTTTCCAATCTTCTATTGTCCAATTTTATGAGCCTGTGCGAATTGCAGCCTCAGTTTCCTGTTCTTAGCTGTTAGGAGTGGCTCCCAGTGTGATCTTCTGCTGCTGTAGCCCATCGGCTTCAAGGTTCCATGTGTTGCAAGATGTATTCTTCGTGCCTTGGTTGTAACAAGTGGTTACTGTTGCCTTTCCAACCAGTCTGCCCAGTCTCCTCTGGCCTCTGACATCAACAAGGTATTTTCATCCTCACAACTGAAATACTCAGACCAGCCCATCTGGCACAGACAACCATGCCGTGTTCAAAGTCACTTAAATTCCCTTTCTTCACCATTCTGATGTTTGCTTTGAACTTCAGCAAGTCGTCTTGACCACATCTACTTACCTAAATGCATTGAGTTGCTACCATGTGATTGACTGATTAGCTATTTGCTATTAGCTAAGCTAATTGAACAAGTGTACTTAATTAAGTGGCTGGTATAGAGAAATTTATGTGGGTGATAAACCAAACAGAAAATGTTTGAATGTCGTAAGTCAAGGGGTCTACAAACTTGCTTATGACATGATGTGAGAAGACGTGCACAGCGTTGGAAAGACTTACGAAACCTAAATGTGAGCTGTTTGTTCTCAGGAGGATTTGTGAGAGAAGATTTTTCACAGACATCCAGTCTCGCCCCAGGGGGTAAAGTAGCAGGATTAATCATAGCACTTTCAGATTAATTACTCATAATGCGAGCAACCTCTGAAAGGCATGGCCTGCAGTTGTGATGTTTGGTTGATTTCATTAGGCTAAAAACGACAACACCTAAAATAAGTTGGGCTTAGAAGGCACAAGGAAAGAAGCAAGTGACAAGTATGAAGGCACGGAAACGCTCAGTGGTGACACCTACAAATAGAAGAGCAGGTTTAAAGTCAGTAACTGATCAGCAACTAAACAAAAGGAGAAATCTTTTCATCTATTATTCTATGAGCTGACAAAAATAGTTGAAGCCTTGACTGTGCAGATGTGGAGAAAACAAGTGGCATGAATGCTGAAGGTCAGATACATTTAGCTCCACAGGTCTGAGGGATATTTTTACTCACAATTTTGTCTTCCAGATTCCCACCTTGATAAAACATTACTCTCCACTTTATCAAGCTACTTGCAGACTGTGGGCACTCTGCTTTGCAAAGACACTGCATGTGACAGTAGGCTGCATATTGTTGGCTACGCAAGGCACAGGCAAAAATAGACTCCATTTGCTTGTTTAGCTGAGCTTACAGGCCGCAGCACGTCTCCTGGAAAGGGAAAAGACACAGTGATGCTTACAGGATGAGGAAAAGAGCAACAGCCTCTTGAATTTGAATCTCAAAAAGTCTGAAGTGCTGTGCTTTGGGTTGATGCAAAAGACATGAGGGCAAGAGAAGCAGCTTGAATCGTCCACCTCCTCCCTGTCCGAGTTAGAGCGCCGGCCTTTAAAATTAAAAAACCTGAAAAAACAGTGGGCTGTCACCACAGAGGACTGTACATATTTGTGCTTGGCTGAGGTGTTTTCCCTCGTCTCCCTGGAGCCTCATTTTGATGATGAGCCTGAAAAAGTATCAGCAGGACGGCCATAGAGGAAGCCTTTTTTTGTTATTGGCCTGCGTCGATCCACTTATCTGCTTGCTCATTATATCCACATTAAAGAAAGCAGCAGCAGAACTGCAAGATGGATTTTACTGTTGCTATGACTGCAGAAAATCTGATGGACATTTCTGCACTATCCAACAACTAAACCTCTTTAGGTTAGAGAAATTCTTTAAATGGTGATCCCTATGCTGGGCTAAAATTACCAAGCTTTTCTATGTTTTGGATGATATTAAAGATATAGGTCTTGTAGAACAATGTGCCCTGTTTAAAAGTCCTATTTGCACCAGATCTTATGTACAGAACTGAAGATGCCTTTCACTGTACATCCCCTTTATCCTAAATCTTCAGTTTTTCCCTTTGAAGAAAACTGGAATCAGACATCTTGCCTTTTTAATATATATTCCAAGTGTCTAGTTTCCTAGCACTACAGTTCTCTGTAATACTTTATACATTAATGATCCCCTTCATTAAAGATTATGTGTGATATCCACAGACCAGCCATTTCAAAAACCCGTGCTTCAGCCATTACTCTGAAAAGCTGTGCTGTCATCTCAACTTAATAGAGCAGCTGCTGGCACACCAAGTTGGACAATGTCGTTTGAAATCAATTTTGTATGAAAGCCATTTGACCTTCTGCCTGTACCTTATTATGACTAAGAAATCATATTGTATCTTATTTTTTCGTTACTTCTGCTGAAGTCATATTGGTCCAGTTTCTATTAGCAAAACACCCACAAGAGTATTGAATAGATTTCATTTAAACTCAGTGAAAGGTTCTGTCCAGGGACAAATGAGGTTTTGGAGTAGATCTGTACATGTTCTTCCATTTTGAAAACCTGCAAACATCAGGATATATCCTTATTTTGTTGTATTCACTCATCTTCTCTGTATTTTGTTTTTTTATTAGGCCATTTGAGGAGCATGAAAAAGAGAAATAACTATTTTCATTGCCATCGTGCTTCAATGTTCAATTTATTTTTTTTTTATATGCACCTAGAACATTTGCAGACTCTGAGAACACTTGTGAGGCCTGTAAAAACTGTGTTTCATTAAGCGCTACATGAAGGCAGGTGGGTAGTATCTGTATTGTCACTCCCTGGCTAGCTTTCATAGACAGCCTGGGTCTGTTGACAGTTTTGGTGCTGAATGGAGTATGTGGTAGGTAATTTAAGTTACCAGTAGGACAGATTATGGATGAGTGGCTTCCTCTTTAAGCACTTATCCGTTTTATCATTGCACCAGTATCTGGTTATTTTTCAAATACTCATTGGTTTCACTTTATTTATGATGAAATAGAAGTCATCATTCCTATCCTGCTTTACAGCACTCAATATGGCAAGGACATTTCACAAAGAAGTGATACAACAAAGAGAAGTGTATATTTATATGCACAATTGAGCCAAGCTACAGTTATTGCTCCATTATGATTCTTACTGGACTATTTTCAGTGTCCCAACCTAGATTGATTTCTTGGTGAAAGTCTATACGATTCTACTACAACAGGTGGCTGTATATGCCTTTTTTTCAGCTGGTTCCTACCAGAACTTTTTTCTTCTATTAAACTAGAAGTTTTGCAAATTTGAGGCACAGATGGCTTAGTGGTACATTTGCACTGATGTAGCCTGGGTTCATGTTCAACCTGACGCTCTTTGACCATGTGTCATTCCTCTCTTTCTCTCATCCCTGTTTCCAGCTCTATCCACTGTCCTATCTCTCTCTTTCGCCAGGATGACTAAAACTAGAGGAAAATGTAACAGTTTTTGTCGGACATTAAAAATGCACGATTTTTCTCCACTGTGGGTAAATCTGTCAAAAAAGCAGGGACCCCAGGTCTGGCAGGGTGCATAGAACACACTGCCATGACTTGGTACCAGATTTTGGCAAGAGAATAAATGGTAGGACTTAAAGTTAAGACCAAAATGTAAGGGTTTTCGCTGACTAAAACCAGACTAAAACTAAAAATGGCAGAAATGACTAAAATGTAACTAAAACTTAAAGACATGCAATCGAAAGACTTAGACTAAAATTAAAAATAGCTGCCAAAATTAACACTGGCATATACAGTATTTGACTTCCAGGTCAAAGACTGGCATGAAAACTGTGGAGCATGTGCGTAACATCTAGTTGGGCCATTTTAGAATGATTAATCCCTGACTACATTACACAGGTGTGTTTGTCTGACTTTGAGAAATTTGCCTTTACATGATTTCAGTCAGATTGGCATGTTTACATACTAGGGAAACCTGGATATATTTGCAGCCAATCATGATTAGCCAATATTTACAAAATACACATGATCAAAAACACTGGAAATAATTCTGTAAATCACTGATCCAATCCCCTGGTTAACTAACACTAATACTATGACTAATGCTAATACCCTGGGATGTACGGCTAATGCTGCTGTTCAAGTTGCTCAGCATCCTCGTAACGTTTTACAAAAGATTTAACGAAAATCAGACACAAATACAGACACAAAACTCTTTCAAACAAAAGGAAAAAGATCTAATCATAACTCTCAAAAATCAAATAGTACAAATAACAAAAAGTACAAAATCAAAAGCTCACCAAAGAATCACCAAGATGACACGAGGGATCACTGACATGAAGTGAGAAAAGACTAGTAGCAACACAGAAACTAAATACAGGTGTGGCAAAGAGACACAGGTGAACCTAGTAAGAGCAGTCAAAGAGGAGGGAAAACACCAGTGTAGGAAAAAAAACAGAAATCCTGAGAAAAATTAAAGAAAAATCTAGAAACTAAACTGGGAAAAACAATGAACACACAAGGACGAGGGACCAGAGAAACAGACAATCACAAAGAACCAGAGGTGTCAAGTAACTAAGTACAAATACTTTGTTACCTTACTTAAGTAGAAATTTTGGGTATCTATACGTTACTGGAGTAATAATTTTTTCAGCCGACTTTTTACTTCTACTCCTTACATTTTCAAGCAGTTATATGTACTTTCTACTCCTTACATTTTAAAAATAGCGTCGTTACTCCTGTTGCATTTCAGCTTGTTTTCATTCTGGCTTGGCATCGTTAAAAAAAAACACAAATAAAGAACCCAATAACCTATCCAGATAAATCGCGTCATCTGGATAGAGTGAATTTGACTGTGGTTGGATGAGAAGTATTAACATAATACCATTCCGACAACCTATTGGTTTGTACGCAAACCATCGCACCTGCGTGCGACACAAATCACATCACACTCCAGCAAGGAAATAGCAGACGTATGTAGCCTAGTACAAAGATGTCCATGGCAGAGACTCAAGAGAATTCGAGCGAACTGTCCCAACCAAGCACCAGCGAGGAGGCTGGTAGTACATGGTTCTTGAATATATTTGCATTGTACTAAAATGAGCTCATTTTCAATGGGCATAAATGTGGCTGAAACAGTTGCATCCCAATTTTTTCAACATTAACATTTTAATATAACATTATAGTCATAATGGCCTTTAGAAAAATGTTTTTTGGGGAGGTGGGGTAGTGCACTATAGGCACCTGTGGCGCGGCCTAAGCTTTTGTCCTTAATGGCATTTTTTTCCCCCTTACATTACTTTTACTTTAATACTTAAAGTAGTTTTGAAACCAGTACTTTTATACTTTTACTTGAGTAAAAAGCTTGAGTTGATACTTCAACTACAGAAGTCTTTTTATACCCTAGTATCTATACTTCTACCTGCAAAGAACTAAGGAAACAACAATTTCATAAAGAGTAGGAAAGAAAATCAAGACCATGACACCAATTATGAAATCTGTGTCAAAATCGGCAGATTAACTCCTGCAGGCTCAGGCTAGCTGTTAGCATGTAACCTGACATAAGGTTAATTACGGTTAGTTTCATATGCAGTTGGTAGAATGACTACTGCATGAAGGTTCAAATGTGAATTCAGGAAAAGTACATTTAGGTTTTGTTGAAATTTTGATGTTATACAGCAGTTTGGAGGTGGACTCTGTTCTCAGTGAAATAAAATAACTGCATCACTTGCATAATGTAACTGAGCTTTTGTTGTAATGCTTCTTGTTTTGTATTTGTAAGACCACTTACACTGTTGAATAGACTCAAAATTTTTTCCAGTGTATTGATAACTGAATGAATGAATTCACATGAATGAAGCTGCGCAATGAATGAATCATCCCATTGTGTTTTTCAGTTGTCCTTGTTGTACAATACTTGTTGAATTGCTACTTGGCAGGTTTTTTTTAACTTCTCAGTTTCTCAGTCTCATGTTGGCTTAGTCCCTGAGAAGTAAAATCCAAACTTTGTGTTTAAACACAATAGATATATAAAGGAATGAGGTTTCTGTTAACATGTGAAATTACTGAGATCTATGAGTTTGTGATTTAGACCGTAAGAAAGTTTTTCACCATTTTGGTAGGTTGGTTTAATTTTGGCAGGGCAAATGTAGCACCCCATAATGTTTGTGGCGCTGTGGTAATTACCCTGCCCCCCAGTGCTACAAAGATATTAAATCACAAGCAGTTTATCTAAATAGTCTGTTTTAAGCTGATGTCACTGCCTTCACTGAAAATCAACAGCCAGCTAAATGCTATTTTTTTGTTCATTGTGAGGTAAATTTGCCAAATCTATTAGCCATGGTGGTCTACAGGTAATTAAAAGCATCATCACAGAGAGATTTGTGCCAGAAAACACTTTTGTTGATCTTTGTTGATCAACTTTTTGTTGATCTGGCACAAAGTCAGTCAGCCTTGCCCTTGCCAGAGTTCACAGTAAGGTCAGAGGGAAGGCAAATTGCTGGAGTGCTTGTCTATTTTCCACAGCAGGAAAAAAATGTCTTACAAGCTGAGGATGTGTTTTAATCCATATTTAGCTTTAGTCCTGCATGATTAAAGAGACAGACTTTGGCTATTCTCAAAGAAACAACAGGTCGATCCCTCCTGTCTATTAGCATCGAAACGCTAAAGTATCCAATGATAGGCACATTCTGCTCCTGCTAAGTCAGTCACAATAGAAACCTCCAATTCTCATCATCACTGAAGACTTTTATTTTGAAGAGGAACATCAGGAAACTGAGCTTTTTCAGCAGCAACTTTAAAACAAAGTCGCTCATAAATGAGAGAGAAACATAACTTCATAGAACTTAGAGAACGGGATACAAGGAATGCTAGAGGTGTTCAATACAGGATGAAAAAGTGAAACTAAGACTTTCTATCTCTAAACTGTCTGCCTGTCATGACATAAATATGATTGTTTCTCTGGTGTATTATATAAGAGAGTTGTCTTTTGTAAGTGGGCGTGGCTTCAGTGGTCATTGAACCATCACACCCACAGCCTCATTTTTCATGATTTTGAAGCTTAATTTTATATACTTAAATAACAGACTTTTTTTTATTACTTTACAGGGACGTTATCTAAATAAGAATGACTTATGTGCTCCATTTATTACACAGCCAATCACTTTACAAGCTGATAAATCAAAATATAACCAGTATCTTATCGGGGTTAAACCGATCTCATTCATAGGTGATGTTTTATTAGCTGCAAGAAACCTGATCAGGGCATCCCTAGAACATGCATTTTTAAAGTTTAGCTTTAGTTGGACTTGCTCAAGAAATCAACCTTCACTAACTGCCAGCAAACATCCAGACTACCATTGAAATTCAACACAAGCCTCGCTGTTTCTCTGTCCATGGTGCTGAAATCTTCAAAGCCAGCCTCTCTTTGCCCCAGTCTCAATCTGACCCCCACGCCCACGATCTGTCCCCTCAAACCCCTTCGTACAGTATGTTTGCATAAAGATTTCACAAAATGCAGGACTCTCTAGGCTTGATAGTAGAGAAGACGAGAAAAAACTCTATATATCTGTCTGTGAGTTTCCAACGAAAAAAATTTCTATCACCTTTGAAACCCCCTAATGATTTGCTCACACTCATCTCATCATATCTTTGCCTTTCAATAGCTTTGTATTGTTAATTAAGGGCTTTTGATAATGAGAGGAAGAAGGTTTAGATCAATGATGCATTAACTTCACAAACAAGCCATCGTATTTGTAGGCACTGCTCAATCTATTTTGCAAAAACTAAAATGGCCAAAATTACTTAAAAGATTTTACAAAACACGCAGTCAATTAAAATGATAAACTACAAGAGTGTTGGATTTAACATGTAAGTGCGCCACATAGTAAATTTAGACACGTGTATCCTTTGTCAGTTGCAAAGACATGAAACATCCTGGTGTAAATCCACTCTCACTGCAATAAGCACAGATTAGCATACTGTTAGATTCCTTTCTGCTGGCTGCTAATGATGCATGACAATCCCCCGGGCAACCAACACAGCAGCACCACAATCCATTTTGTCAAAAAACATAAATAAATCAATGAATTTCACTTTAAAGTATTTATTGGATGTGGCTCAAGGTACAACAAAATAAAAACTGCTTTCTACACTGTTTATCAAGCTGTTTTGGGATATATTAAATAATAACAGTTAAAGTGGGGAGTATTGTATCACTGCCAAAACAACAAAGTGCCCAGTGTGAATAAAAGCCAGTAATACATTTGCATTAAAGGACAATGTGTAAGGAACAGACTTTTTTTTACTTTACTTCAGGAAGGAAGCACCTCTTTTTAGTATTCGCCAAACATAGAGGGAAGTGAGTGCACAATCTATCAAAATGAATTGGGAGCAAAGACGAAATTGTAAAGGTTTTTTTCTTTTGCTGAGCATGCAGACAGTAGAGCTTTGTTGTACAATGACCAGAGAGTGAGCCAGGAATAGAGAGGAGGTGACAAAGGAAAGGGGTGGATGGGGGGGGGGGGCGCAGAGAGTTTGTTTTCCTGTGTGAGAAAGAGAGATATAGGAGCTGAGAGATGGGCCATGCATTTGCAAAGTACACCAAATGCATGGCCGGTTCTTCCTGAGAAAAATTGATCCAGCCCACATACAGTACTACTCTGTTGTAAATTAACTCTAGCTAGTGTGCATGCAGATGCAGTTAGTGAGGGAGCAATTCTTGAGGAGAAAGTCCTGCTTGAGACAGAGACTGTATGATAAGGGATAGACTGCTAAAAAACTTTTAAAAACAGAATCATACACTGCCTATAAAAAATATTCACACCCTTGGATGTTTTACCCTTTTATTGATTTTATAAATCAGTCTTGTACAATATAGTTTGGCTTTTTGGACAAAAATAATACAAAAAACTTTCCATTTTAAATGTAAAACAGATTTCTACAAAGCAATGTCAATTTCATAAAAAATAAAATAAGTGACTGCCTGCACATCTGGATACTGCAATTTTACTCCAGTCTTCTTTGCAAAACTGCTCAAGCTCTGTCAGGCTGCACAGGGATCAGGCGTGTACAGTCCAGCCACAATCTCATTCACATGCTCTATATGATTGAGGTCTGGACTTTGATTTGGCCACTCCAGAACATTCACCTTGTTGTTTTTAAACCATTTCTGTGTAGCTTCGCTGTATGCTTCAGGTCATTGTCTTTCTGGAAAAAAGATCTTCTCTGGAACTGTGGTTATTTAGTAGACTGAAAAGATTATCCTCCAGGATATTCCTATATCATGCTGCATTCATTTTACCCTCTACCTTTACAAGCTCTTCCAGTACTGCTGAAAATCATCCCCACAGTATGATGCTGCCACCACCATGCTTCACAGTGGGGATGATGTTTGTGGTGACGTGTAGTGTTTGGTGTCCACCAAACATAACGTCTTGTCTGATGGCCAGAAAGCCCCATTTTGGTCTCATTAGAGCAAAAAACTATCTTCTGCTTGATGATGGGGTCTCTCACATGCCTTTTTGTGAACTCAAGTTGAGATTTAATAAGAGTTTTCTTCAACAGTGGCTTTCTCTTTGCCACTCTCCCATTAAGCTTTAACTGGTGAAGAACCTGGGCAACAGTTGTTGTATGCAGAGTCTCTTTCATCTCAGCTGCTGAAGTTTCTAACTCCTTCAGAGTAGTCATAGGTGCCTTGGCGGCCTCTACTTCTTGCATGGTCCCTCAGTTTGTGAGGATATTTGTACATCCATCCCCTGACTTACACTTTTCAATAACCTTTTCTCTGAGTTGCTTGGAGTGTTCTTTTGTCTTTATGGTGTAATGGTAGCCAGAATTAACCAGTGACTGGACTTTCCACAGTAACTTGAGACACATTTACTGTGCTTAGGTGATCCCCATTTCACTAATTGTGAGACTACTAGCACCAGTTCGCTGGATCTCTGTTGAATAAGGTCAGTCACTTTAAAGTGTGTGAATATTTACAAAATTACTTATTTTACAGTACCTATTTTTATCTGATTGACATTACTTTGATATCTGTTTTCATTTCGACATTGGTCGATTTGGTCAAAAAGGCCATATTATTATATTGACCATGACTTTATTATAAAATCAATGAAAGTGTAAATCATCCGAGGTGATGAATACTTTTATATGCACTATTAGTTCATTCATTTATTTCTCTGTTTTGTACCAACCATAAAAGTAGCTATAAAATGTGTGGTGCTATTTATTTTATTTAAACTTTATTTAACCAGGTTTGTCCCATTGAGATCAACAGATCTCTTTTTCAAGGGAGACCTCACATAGAATGGCAGCAGTACACAGTTTTATCAAACAATACACTCAGTGAGGCGCACAGATGGCCTAGCTGTGTACAGCGCTACCCATGTACGCGGGCGGCACGGGTTCGGCCCAGGTTGTGTAATCCGTCTTTCAAGATTAACAAAGAGGAGAGATAATTATTCTATTTATATTTGTAATTATGCTATTGATTCACACTGTCTTTCAACGGCTGACAGGCTCATTTATGTGACATCAGTGTGAAGCATTGAGCTATGTGTAACAAAACATGCAATATAAAAAGTACTGCTTTGCCTTTTCTTGGAATTTACAAAAACTGTTTTATTTTCAAGTTGTAATGTGGGTTTGAGATTAAAGTCTAGCTGCTGCTGTGCAAAAACTAACAAGGATCTAAATAAACTAAACTAAATTAAATCAATTTGCATACAAGTAAATAGTCTGAAGAGGTAATTTTGATCAACAAACAGCATTATACCTGAACAGTAGAGAAGTGAAGGGCTTCTGTTGAAGTTAAGAGCATGTGACAGTATCTCTCACATGGACCGTGTCACTCTCACTAAAAGCATAATATGACTTGTTAGTCAAGGTAGCCTTTTAGTGTCACAACAAAACATGACACGCAAGCACAACTTTATTTATCTCCAAGTATACTAATTACATGGCTAAATAACAATGGCTCTCATTATTGCTGCTGTGCATTACAAAGCAGCAGCCTGAGAGCCTTGTTATTCCATGTCTCTATAAACTAATCTGCTGGATGTCAATGTTGTGTGGACTGTGACTTTAATAGGTTACAGAAGTGGGCCGGGAGAAAGTGAAGGATTATTACACAAACTTTATCAGGCCACAAAGGCAGCCTCAGCAGCAGAATGCTGCTATGGCTGAAGGGAAAAGACGACAGTTGTGACCTCAAGTATAGAAATCCATCTTGTTGTGTTGAAATGTTTTAAGAGTGATGTATAGACTGCAGAATATAATACAGCCCACTGAATGCAATGAGCTCAGGGTTTTTCCTATACTTGTACAATGAGATCCAGTACTGATCCAGCAATGACCTAGATGAAGTTAGTGTGCAACCAGTGCACAAAAATCTTTATTGTGTATCATACATATGTAAGTACATCTACAGCCATTATAAACCAAAGCCTCCCATTCTGCTTCCTGAAGGAGCAGGCACTGTTTCAAATGAAAACTGAAGTCAAGATTTACTTCTTTAGAAGAACTCTTACGGCCAATATAAAACTGTTTGGTATTGTTATAAGACATGAGGGTGCAAGGGCCAGTTATTTAAGTTTGTAAAGATTTTTAATAATTTTGACAGCGTCATAAATGGTCTACTGAGAGTCAAACGGGAGAAGAGATCAGACTCATATTAAATCTCATGTTAAATTCTCCACTAGAGTTAGCCAGAAAGCATGTGGGAGACTCTGGGGTTAAGAGGAAGAAAATTCTTTGGTCTGATGAGACTTTTTGGCCAAATACTGCACATCACCATAAACGCAACATCCCCACTGTGAAGCACAGTGTTGGCAGCATCATGCTGTGGGGATGCTTCTCGGCAGCTGGCCCTGGAAGACTTGTAAAGGTAGAGAGTAAAATGAACGCAGCAAAATACAGGAAGATCCTGGAGGGGAATCTGATTCAATCTGCAAGAGAACTACGGCTTGAGAGAAGATTTAATCCAGCAAGATAATTACCCAAAGCATACAGTAAAAACTGCATAGAAATGGTTTAAATACAACAAGGTGAATGTTCTGTGCAAACTGACAGAGGCTGAGCATTTTTGCAAAGAAGAATGGAGTAAAATTGGAGTTCCCAGATGTGGGCCTGATTGAGTCCTATCCACACAAAGTGCTGTAATTCCAGCCAAAGGTACATCTACTAAATACTGACTTGAGGGAGGTGAATATTATTAATGTATGACTTATTTTACCTTACATATTTTTTTCAACTGAAATTACTTTGTAGAAATTTGTTTTCACTGTGACATTAAAGAGGTCTTTTTAAATTTTTTGTTCCAAAAAAGCCAAATCATATTGGCCATGACTGATTTATAAAACCAATAAAAGGGTCAAACATCCAGGGGTTAATAATTTATACAGGCACTGTAAATCAGGCTTTTACATAGGGAGCTGGCGGTGTCTGCTTGTTTCAGACATTGATTGTTCTTTAAAAGTATAATAAATGATTATCATGCATTCATTTCCAGGCATGCTGTGCCAAGTGATGCAGCTCTGCACTCCTCTCTATCTCTCCTTCCTCCTGTTGTCAGTGTGCTCCAGGCAAACCTGTGAGCGACACTGACATCACCACTCTGTTGTTGCATACAAGTTTCCGCGACCCTGTTATGAATAAAAATAAATATTATGTTCAGATTAAACAAGGTCACTACTTCACTGCATGACCATGTGTTAGAAATTCATCCCATTCTGGGTTTTGTTCAAATTTGCTCAGTTCGTCATCATTACAAGTCTATTAACAAAGCTTAAGTAAGTATAGTAGCTACTTGTATAAAGCTGTAGCTGTAGGAATTCTGCATATAGTCCACACGTTTTAAAATAAATATTATTGTGTAATAACGTGCCTAGAATAGATTTAAAAAGAAAGAGGACAAACAAGTTCATCATGAGGGGTGAAAAAAATGTACACATTGGCTCCAATAGATCAGAATGGAGGAGACAAAGTGTTCAGTGTTTAAAATATTCAAGGGGACCACCTTCAGTCTCCCCAGAATGTGCCAACAATGACATGGCAAATTCTTAAATATTCATGAATTGAACCACACATTGTTATGAAGGACAAAGAAAAAAAATGAAATGAAAAGTTGAATGGGAGAAGAGTTTGATTTTTGGTCACGAGCACAACAGCAGTCTCAAAAATGAAAAAGATCCGTGCTAAAATCAAGATTGTGATTATGGCGATAAACAGAATTATGAGATATATTTTGAGAAAACGAGTTCACCTAAAGAGGACATAATTAACATTTCACACGTTGTATAAATTTCCAATGGCATTTAGCTGGCTCTGATAATAGATATAAATACATAACTGTCAATATCAACTGCAAATGCAAATAAGAATAAGATATCAAATTAAATTGTTTTATGCAATTCTTTCAAAAATCTGTCCTTGCCTGCGGTGAATATGTGTCTATTCACAATGGTGAGGGATTTGAAATACTTTTTTTCTGATTAAAGCGAAACAATTAAAGTGAGTAGTAATTTCAACAATTAAACGTAGCATGATCAGGTGTCAGTCTAGTGACACAGTATGAGCTAGATACTATAAACACCTTTCAAAATAAAATGAAATGGGGCAAGTATGCAAAAAATAGAGCTGCAAGAGCAAACTGTGCCACAATGTGTGTTCTATTATGTAATTTTATGCAAAGTAAAAACAGAAATGTAGGATGGCAATCCAAGAGAGGGTTCATGGTTTTCGGTTGTGATGAACAACTTCACTTTCAAGGAAGCATAAAAAGAAGCCCCAGAGTTTGGAGGAGTCACTGAGCTTAAAGTATCTTCAGACTGTATGTTAAGTTTTTCAACACAAGGCCAGATGGCTTTTTTTCTTAATGTATTTTGGGTCTTTATGCATTTATTTAAAATACAGGATAGTGGTCAAAAGATGGTCACAAGCCTTTTTTTATTAGTCAAGTCTCAAGTTCCTGAAGTCAATGACAAGTCTAGGACAAGTCTCTTAAGGTTTGGATAAATGATCAAATAAAGCTCAGAGGAAACAGGAAGAGACTGACACTCAGGCCTGCAAGTGAAAGAGTAAAATCACAGCTGCATTGTCCTGTATAATTACAATGGGCTTCAACTAATGGTCGGTTACATTGTACTGTGAACTAACAATCCCTCTAGCCTCTCAAAGCCGTTGTAATTGTCCAAGAGAAACTTGCTTACTCTAAGTGCCTGATGTTAGTCATTCACATGGAAAGTTAATCCAGCGCTGGCAAGCAAAACCAACCATTCAAAGTATGCATTTTAGGGAACATTATTCTAAAAGTTAACTTTCCATAAAGCTTAGGTTAGCTAATAGAGCTAAACTAACACCTTTACTAACATGACTGACCTATTTGAATGTGTTTTCAGGTGCCTAATAAAGTTTAAGGTTGTCATGCCGGTGTCCTTTATCTTGTTCTGCTGACTTTGCATTGGGTGTTTCTTTTTGTTTCTGTTACTGAACATTTTAAAGTCATACCATATAAAAACATTGCTATGCTCAGTGAGATATTGACATTTATCTTGTGTTAATGCTCCAAAAATACAACATTATTGTGCAAAAGTCTCAAATCTCCAGTGGAAGTTGAGCCTCAAGACACTGAGCAGGAAATTCAAGACAAGTCTTTAGTTGCATTTTGTGTGTTATATAAGACAAAACTGATCTTACAACCAGACATTTTTTTATTGCTGAAAGTTGCACTAAAGTAATGCATGCTAACTTTTACCTGAAAGTCTAAATCAATTATATTGCATGTATTTCAATCTTAAGCCCTGCTCACGGCAAAGTTTCATGACAAGACAAGATAAAAACTGCAGGTGCTTGTGACCGGCCGCTCTGAAACAGTTTGAAAGCCTACCAGTTCAAACCACTGCTTCTGAGACAGATGATCCATGTTTCCAAAGCAACAACTCTCCCAGCCACTCAATTCAAAGTGATTTATTTCTTAAATTATGGCAAAATCAGTCTGTCTGTACAATCATGACAGTATAGAACATTAACATTTTTTTCTGTATCTTTATCCTCATGGTAGTGCTTATAGTAATGCCTGTCCTTACACTCTTGTTTTAAAGGGGACATATTTCACTCTTTAAAGACAAGTTTACATTGGTCTCAGAGGTCCCCAAAACATGCCCGTGAAGTTTGTTGCTGAAAAAAACACTCCAGCAAAGGATTTTTGCATGTCTAAAAACCTCTCTGTTTCAGCCCTGCTCAGAACAAGCTGTTTCTGTGGCTTTAAATGTTACTGAGCTGTCTGACTCCACCCCTGACTCCGCCCCTCTCCACAACCGAACCTGGGGGCAGGACTAACTCCCCACATGAGGCCCAAAGGGGAAAATCTGAGAACGGCTTGTTTTAGCACAAATTTTTTGAAAGGTTGGGGGGGGGGGAGTCCTGGTACTTGAGGGGGATTGTGTACTGGCCAGGGGCACACATTTTTGTTAGAAAAGCCTGAAAAGGTGATTTTTGCATTATATTCCCCCTTTAAAGTCTGTGCAATTGGGCTGTTTGGCAAGGTATGATGTGATGACAGAACAGGCTGTCATTGGTTGTCACAGCCCAGTCGCAATGCATTCTGACCATATGGTGGCGGGCTAACCTGACAGCAAGAATGACTGAAAAAAAAAAGGATTACAATTGGATAAAAAGACGTCGAGTATCGGAGTTACTGATTTCGCTTTAATCTTTGAAGATCCTGGAAAGTCAGCCAAGTTCTAGAATCACTGGAAAGTGTTCTGTAAGAGTTACTAAGGCATGAATAGCGTCATTAGAACAGCACAGCGGAGGGCTTTTACAGGAAAAAACTAAGTACCTATGGTTTATGGTTCAAAAGTTATTTATTTTTGAATAACACTTGTCTCATCTTGTATACCACAACAGCATTCTCAGAGGGTTAAAATGTCCTTATTGAAACTGCTTCGCCATTTCCCTCTCTCCACCATGGACTCAAGCCAACATGTCCATCATCTGGATCATCCTCCCCTTTCACAGTAGAGGATTTCCACAAGTAACTAGAATGGACGTCTGAGGCGGCGGACCCACGCCTAAGCAGCGCCACCGAGGAACTGACGCTCCATTGATTACTATGGTGTTCAAAATTTCGAAGTCCGAGAAAAACCGAACGGGTGTGCGGATCATCACCAAAATCTAATCAATTCTTCCCTGTCACTATCCCAACATTCCCTGAAAGTTTGGTGAAGATCTGACTTTCCGTTATCTTGTACACATACATACAAACAAACAAATAAACAAACAAACAAAGATAGAAAGATACGGAACCCTTTACATAACCCCCTGCCGATATCATCGGTGTGGGTAACAATTTATTTTACAGTAAATGTAATATGATTACGATGACAGTAGTAACACGTTATTGCGTTAGAGGCAGATCTAATGGGATTCAGTATCGCATTACTTTATATTGGGTTACACCCAAAACTGATTATAGCCAAGATATGTAATGAAAACATTCTTTTCAAGACAAATGTAGCAGTGGCCGCCTTGATTTTGTCATATTTTAGAGAGTAGAGCACTGCACGTCCAGCTTCCATGCACAGCTGATGGACAGTACAGGAGTGTCTATCAGGCTGAAGTTTCATTGTGAAAAGTTCATTGGAAAAAAAATAGAGGTGCAGATTCAGATCATGATTTTATATACAGAAATACTCTACTTTGAACAAATATTTGCTGCTGTTAAGAATCTCATTACAAGAGTGTCCTTGCCAAGACAGGCAGCAGCACATTAACAGTGAAACCAAGCAAACACATATCAACCAATGATGAGTCACAGAGCTCAAAGCTCTAAGCAGGTTTGTAATCTTTCATAACAGGAATTTTATTACATATTTATCTACTTGCAATGTCCAAAGATCAGTTACTGAAGATTACACAAACTGAATTGAATCAGACACCTGATTCGAGCTGCGACAGCTCACTTCACACTGCTGCTGCTGTCTCCTGTGACATCCTGAAACAGTCTAGCTGTGTCGTCGATCTTTGAATGGGGCTTTAACAGTACTGATGGTTGCTGCTGAAAGAACCACCAGTTCCTGCTGAAGCTGACTTTAACCAGATGGGATTCTGTGGCTCCTCAACCTGAAGTTCAGTCAAAGGCCTGCCAAAGCGTTATGTTGACAGCCCAAGTGACATAGCTGAATCACATGCACTCCCTCAATCTAAATTCTTCATTCAGTGGGTTATAATTTATCACACACCAAACAAGAGTGAAAGCTCTGACTTTGTGAGAGGAACAGCGAGTTAATGATGTATAAGTGAGTGTGTCACTGTGTCTGTGAGCGTTAGAGTGACGGAGAGGCAGAAGCGGAGCCGCATAGAGGCAGACTCTGCATCTTAAGGCCTCTGTCTGTGTGTGCGTGAAGCCTTTATGATGTAAACTGAATGTAACCTTTCTCCTCTCACACAGCCCCTGCAGCGGGGACTAGGAAGCCCCGACCCCCCTGGGAGGCAGCATAGACTAGCATTCATCTGAGGCTTAGCTGCTGCGTGGTTTGGGTGTCAAGTGAAACCCAACGTGTTCCCATGCAGAGAGGGGCACAGAGGGACAGTCAGAGTGGGGAGGGTCCACTTGGTAATCAATCCCTGCATAATGCTAGTCCCCAAAACTGGACGCTGCTTGGGAGACACTTTGGAGAATATTATTCTCGAAATTGAAGAGTGAACAGAAGAACTAACTGCTGATGTGAAACAATTTATGGTTTGTATCTCTACCCACCCAAAGCACTTGTTGTTTATAGAAGCAGCGAGCCTCTTGGCGAGCTTCTGACCCCACTTTTCCACCGTTTATAACCATAATTATATGTACTCAGCCACTTCACCTGCAGGCATATTATGATTGCTGCTACTCCTTCCGTAAGTGACAAAGTAATTTTGAAAAAAAGCATTCTTTCAATAAATAGCTGTTGTATGAATATTACTTCCAAATATCCTCTTTAACAAATTGCCTGATATTATAAAAAGCAACTCTATGCAGCGCTCCAAATGGATCCTCTATGGATATGACTCTCTGTTCTAGCTGCAGAGGCAGCCTTCTGACCAGCTCTTATCTTTGTTATTATGGAGTCTGAAAATGCCTATGGCTGTTTAAATCGGTCATCACAGCATGGCTATTTCAGGCTCAGATACAGTCTTCCTGGTAGCTCTTTAAAAGGAATATTTCAGTTTTATTGTTTGTTTATGATGCTTCTTTGGACACCTTCTCCTCTTTGTCCCTCTGACACAAAGAGAGATAAAGCTAGGGGGAAAACTACTGATGTATGTTTACTTTTCCAACATTTGTGTTGGAAAAATGGCTCTTCCTTCATTTTCTTTGTAGTATTTTCTTTGGATTTGCAACAGTTTAATTAGTTCATAAGAGTTTATTTATTTCATGTTGTTTTGGAAAGTTAAGAAATCCTAATGTTGCCTTGAACATCAATGTTTCAGTCTTATCCTCACAGTGAAGAAAACAGTTTGCCGATGTATCACTGGTGTTGGACTGCTATTAAGTATTGGCAGGTTATTGAGCACAATAAGTTGGAGTGAAGGGCATATACTAAGGCTACAGGATTACCTAACCCATAATAATCTGTATGATGCATAGCAATCAGGATTCAGTCAAGTCAATCACAGTTCCAAAAACTGCTCTAGTCCAAGTTATCAGTGATCTAGCATGATTCAAACAAACTCCCCATCCTTGTATCAGTAGATTTAAGGGCTGCCCTTGACTCAAAAGTTGCATCAGCCTGTCAGGATCTGTCATTCAGTGGTTCAAGTCATATCTTAGGAAAGAACATTTTCAGTCTCTCTTGCTATGAAAAATTCAGTATAGATCGTGGGGTTACACAGGGTTCAGTCCTCAATCCACTGTTATTCAGCCTCTATGTGCTTCCCCTTGGTTCTATCATACACAAACACAATGTCTCTTACTATTCATATGCTGATGATACACAGCTCTATGTTTCATGCTTCCCTTGTAATCTCAATCCCAAGTACAGTGAGCGTGTCAGAAATCTCAGTATTATCATTGATAGAAATTTAAACATCAACATCACATTACAGCTATTACCAAAACAGCCTTTAACTACTTAAATAACATCTCCAAACTCAGGTTATTCATGTTTCAGTCTGGTTGTGAAAAAAAACTGCTCCAATCATTAATATCAAACAGACTAAATAACTGTAATGCCCTCTATACTATACATCCAAAAAAGAGATGAAACCGGCTCCAACTTATCCAAAACGCTGCAGCTTGAGTTTCAACAGGAACAAAGACACATCACACCCTTCCTAAAAAATCTTCACTGGCATCCGGTCCAGTACAGAACTGGCTACCCAGTATCTTTCGGACCTGCTCACAGACTATCATCCAACCAGACAACTCAGATCTTCAGGTATGGGCCTCCTGAATGTACCGTATATTAAAAGCAAATCAGGTGAAGGTGCATTCAGTCATTTAGCCATGCATTTAGTGCTGTTCTATGGAACAAGCTGCCTGCTGACCTGAGGTCTCTGGAAACTGCTTTTCTCTTGTGCCTTTGACTGCTAGACCTAGTACAGTACATTTGCATCATGTCTATGTGCTGGGGGGGGGGGGGGTAAATGTGTATAAAATGTGCTGTATAAAATAAATGAAATTGTATAGAATATATTGAGAATACATGTAAATACAAATTTCTGAAAAGGCTTAGCAAATTAAAACCTTGCAAAGCTATTGGACTGTCCAGATTCCATGTCTGTCATCAGACTATTCATCTTCCAAATCTTCAATCCAAAATGTTTGTTCTTGGTTGGAAATGACTGGAACAATCAGCATCATTTGAGGGGAACAAGACAGTGGCTTCAGGCATGGTGTAGCTGTACTTCAAGCCTGTAAACAACAGCCACAGGTGAAGAGATTAGCACCGTCTATGTAGTTATAGCGGCAGAACTGCACATCCTGTCTCTATTAAAGGAAGAGATGTTTCTGCTCGACTATGACATATCGTTGCCGTCAGGCCAGAACTTTGTATCTCTTTTTCATGATTTTATTTTTTTTCCATAAAGCAGTGCTATTATTCACCCTTTATATCTGTCAGTGGGTTTTAACCAATTTTAAAGCATTAAAAATGTTAAAAAAAATGTGGAGTAAGTCCACTCAGTATGAAATTAAATACAGTTTTTTTATTCCTTGAAAAGTGGTGATTTTGAAGATACAGTATGAGGTTTGGACCAATGCCAGTGATATGTTTTGTCACTCTGACCAGCCCACAATGACTGTGACAAACGGAGCATTTGTCCAATCATCCTTTGATTTTTTTCAAAGACATACCTTCCAAGACACTGTAAATGGGATGTTGTCCATATGGATGTGAAATACATTCCCTTCAATTGATAGATGCAACAGTCTATCAAGCGCGTCACATGACTCTTTTTGCCTCTGTAAACTTCACATGGATTCTTATTATTTCAGTTTATTCCAGTAAAGCTAAAGCTCCTCAAGAGGGATGTAAATGTCAGGGAACTAAATTAGAGTTTGATTCTTCATTCTCTGAACCTGCGACAATTACACAGCATTACTCCCTTGACCCATTTAAAGCACAACACTGATTGATGGCATTACATGTTTTAATCCATTAAGAGGGGTGCAGAGTCAGGGAGCAGCACCCTGCATTGAACTACATAAGCTGTACAAGGTTTAAGACACAGTTCAATCATAAAATAAGTCTTTCCTGCTTGAAGGAGCTGTCAAGGATGCTGACACTGACAACAGAATGAAGTCAGTTACATTTAACAATACAGACATTAAATATGATGTATGGAGATAACACTCAAATCAGGGGCACAGAATGAGTCTTTAATGAGAGCACTCACTCAATACATGCCAGATTCACCGAAATAAAAAATCTTCCCGGCACAGTTATATTCTCCTAGGTGAGGTGTTTTAGTTTTATTGAACACTCCTTGAAATGAGGTAAAATCAGACAAGAGACACGATTGATTTACCAAAATAATGAGGAGTATTTGATTTAGCTGTGTAAAGACACAGATAAAATTAGGTTACATAATAACTGCCAAGCTCAGAGTTCCTGGATCTATCACAAAAGGAGAAAATCTTTGCGTTTGAGATTAAAATGGCAGAATAATTCTTATTCATGGTTGGACTACATGTGCTTGTAGTGGCAGGATAGTGTCAAGACATAAAAAAATCCAACCTGTAACAATGGAACAACTTTTAAACATATCAGCTAATGCTTGGAATAAATGTTTTTTTTTCCATGGATTTGAAACTCTAAGTATATAACAGAGCTTAGTTGACTTTAAAGGAATTGTTAATTACTATGTGCTGTAAGCTCAGTAATGCTTCAAAACAAATCAAACCCACAATGCATCTGGCATTCAAAATAGTCTAAGCTAACACTATTTATACAAGTTCATAAAGACTCACTATTGTTCAAAAACTTAAAAAAAATAAACTAAAAGCCATAAAATGAAATTCTACAAACTCACACTGAAACAAACAATGGCTTTCCTGATCCTATGCTTGCTGCAGAGTGATGGTAGATTGCATCCTGTGACTTTCAATCTCAAACAATGTAACATGGTTTGAAGTCCTTGGTGGACACAGTGAGTGGAGAGTGTTTAAGAAAGGTTTGTAAATTTCTCTCTGACTCTGTTAGTCAGTGTGACATTGGCAGGAGATTGAACTCCTTCTCCAGCAGTCAATGTTTTGCTGCGTGAGTCATAAGAGACCGTAACTAATCATGAAATAACCTGTCGCATATCTGAGAGAAACTGGCACCATGGCTTGTATTTTCCAATCTGTTAAACATAGCCTAGCATAGCCTGTGTCTGTTTGCATCCTAATGAGCTATCAGCTTGCATTAAATTATCCGGATCCGTGACACTTCACCCAAAGGTTGCGAGAGGTCAGAGAAGCTGTGTCGAGAGTGGATTTAAATGGAGAGAGGGTTTATTTGTGAAGAGCAAATTACTGATTTCTGCCTAATGAGATCATTAAGGCGCTGAGAACTTCCACCGTTTGCAGTAAAAAAAGAAAGTCTCTTAGAATCTTAACCTTAACAATAAGAGTCAACAGCTTTGCCAGCTGCTGTGAGAGGTTGTACAATAAGATAAAAACAACAAAGAAAAAGGGTCAACAGCAATGAAAATTTTTTAAATGTTGCTTTTTCGGGATAAAAGTCAAAGATCAACAAACGTGAGTTGTGATTATTTATTCTTTTATACCCCCATCCCCAATTTTTTTCATGGAACCTACAAACTGATATATCTTGGGGAGTTGCAAAATTCTGTCCTGGTCTTTGCAAATCAGGTTGATTGTGAAAATTTACAGACTTTCATTTTTTCGTGGTACAAATTCAAAGAAAAGGAGTTGAAATAGCTCAGCACAAAAAATGCTACAAGTGTTTCCCCAAATCCAACTGAAAATGCAACTTATAATGACTCCTCCATTTTCAAAATTATTCAACCCCTGAATAGAATCCTTCGCAACAGCTCAAATATAAAAAAAAAAAAAAAAACACCTGATGCAACTAATCAAGGGCTTCATTAGTTGCACCAGCTTTTCTTGAGCTGGAACACATGAAATACCTGAACTGTTAGAAATATGGCAAAGTCAAAGGAATGGTCCAAAAAGTTAAGACATCATTGCCCTTCACAAACAAGGAACATGATACAAAAAGATAGCATAGGCACTTAATGTTCCTGGAGATATCGTTGGAAGCTCGCAAGTTCGCAAGTTCAAAGATACAAGAACAGTGGTTACACTACCTGGACAGGGCAGAAAAAGAAAGCTGTCAGTGACTGCAACCAGATATCTAAGAGGGCAGGTCATGAAAAACCCTAGAGTGACTGCAAAAGATCTCCAGCAAAACTTGGTGGAAACAGAGACTGAGGTTTCAGTGAGTACAGGAGGGAGTGTACTGAACGTAGATGGTTACAATGCCAGAACTCCAAGACCTACACCACTACTGACCCAAAAGCACAAGAAAAGTCAGCTCCAGTATCAAGAAGCCACAGGGATTCTGCTCTGGAGTGATTACACAAAACTGGAAGAAGAAGCATACACTGAAAAAGAATACTGTGTCCAGTTAAGCATGGTTGTGGCTCAGTGATGCTCTGGGGCTGCTTTGCATCCTCTGGAACCTGGAGTGTGTGAAAAGGCAAGATGGATTTATTGAGGTATAAGGAAATCCAAGGAGGAAACATAGTTTTCTGTCATGGAAAGCTATCTGTGTTGCCCTCTGCGCTTGCTTCAATAAAGGAATGCTGTCCATTTCTGACTAGAAAGCTGCTGTGGAGCTAACCACTCCACTAGCAGCCATTGTATACAAGCATTCACACAACAATTACCCTTTCCCCTTTTACTTCCACATACCCATGCCGAAGCAGGTCGGCAAAGAGTGAAAACATCTCTCCTAACATAAAAATCTTTTAGGGTTGTTTTTATTCTTTCATACAGAAACTTGGCCCATCCATCCATCCATCAATCCATCATCTTCATCTGCTTATCCGGAGCCAGTTAGCGGGGGAAACAGGCTAAGCAAGTCCACCCAGACGTCCCTTTCCCCAGTGACACTTTTCAACTCCTGCAGGGGGATCCCAAGGCGTTCCCAGACCAGACAGGATACGTAATCCCTCCAGCGAGATCTGGGTCTTCCCCAAGGTCTCCTCCCAGCCAGACGTGCCCAGTACACCTCCATAGAGAGGTGGCTAGGAGGGATCCTGATCAGATGCCCAAACCACCTCAACTGGCTCCTTTTGATGCGAAGGAGCAGCAGCTCTACTCCTAGCTCCTTCCGAATGTCCAAGCTCCTCACCATATCTCTAAGGCTGAGCCCAGCCACCTACCAGAGGAAACTCATTTTGGCTACTTGTATCCGGGATCTTATTCTTTCAGTCATTACCCAGAGTTCATGACCATAGGTGAGGGTTGGGAGGTAACTGACTGTTAAATTGAGAGCTTTGTCTCTCAGCTCAGCTCCCTCTTCACCACAACGGTCTGGCACAATACCCGCAGTACTGCTGATGCTGCGCCAATCCGCCTGTCAATCTCACGCTCTCTTTCATCCTCACTCGTGAACAAATCCCCGAGATACTTAAACCCCTTCACTTTGGGCAAGGGCTCACTCCCCACCCAAATGAAGAAATCCACCGTTTTCTGGCAGAGAACCATGGTCTCAGATTTGGAGGTGCTGACTCTTGTCCCAACCGCTTCACACTCAGCCGCAAACCGTCCCAGTGCCTGCTGGAGGTCCCCAGCCGAGGAAGCCAGCAGAACCACATCATCTGCAATAAGCAGGGATGGAATCCTGAGGTCCCCGAATCAAAAACCCTCCTCCCCTGGCTGCGCCTTGAGATCCTGTCCATGAAAATCACATACAAAATTGGAGACAAGGGGCAACCCTGGCGGAGGCCAACACGCACCAGAAATGTGTCCGAATTTGGATGCAGACACAGCTCTAACTTGGTCATACAGGGATCTGATGGCTTGTCTCAGCGGCCCCGGGACCCCATATTTCCACAGTACCCCCCACAACCTCATGAGGAACACAATCATAGGCCTTCTACAAGTTTACGAAACATATGAAAACTGGATGAGCAGACTCCCATGCTCCCTAAAGAAGTCCTGCAAGGGTAAAGAGCTGGTCAATAGTCCCATGGCCAGGTCGGAATCCACACTGTTCCTCTTGAATCCGAGGTTTGACAATCAGCCGGAGTGTCCTTTCCAGAACCCTAGAGTAAACTAAACGTGGCCCAGTTCTGGTTAAAAAAAAAAAAAAAAAAAAAAAAAAAAAAAAACGCAATGCTGAAGCTATATCTGAGGTATTTAGACCAGTAGAGGTAGCCATTAACCAGGGCTTTCAGTACAACTAAACCCCGCCCTGAGCAGGGTTTAGTTGTGCATGGCTCTACTTACCACAGTGGAGGCAGTTATTACCGACAGCTTTCAGTAAAACCAAACCCAACTCTGTATGGTGTGGTTCTGAAAGTAACATCACTCAGTCAGTCAGTCAGATACAGACAGACCCATCTGCAGGGCTGACCTCAGCGGTCAGCCAAAAATTGAAAGTCTGTAAATTTTCACAATTTAAAAAAACCCTGATTTGCAGTGGGGGTTATAATTTTGTTTAAGACTGTACATGAGCTAAACACAGCCAGAAAAATATCTGTAAAGTGATGCATATTCCATTGAAACACAGCCGATTCATATTCTGATTCAGAGATTCAGTGTTAGAAAATAACTATCTTTTTAAACTCTTGGATCAAACACACAAGGAGAGTTAAATAAAACACATATTTATTAGATGATCATACCTAATAGTGGGAGCATAAAGAAAGAAAAAATACTGCTTGTACGTGAAATATAAGCCTCAACATGGCTTTGTCCATATTAACACTGTAACTTGAGCAAGAGTCGGCATGGATCCTCCTTCAAAACTGATTAGAAAACCAGGTGTCATCCAAAAAATTCTAAAATATGATTAGCCATATGCCATGGTGTCCTTGTTTTCTTTTTTAAAGATATATTTTTGGCCTTTTTGTGCTCAATCTACTGTATACCTCCATCAAGTATACAGTGGATTGAACTGATTGCCTTTAATGGGAAAGGGTTAACAGTACTATGATGCTCATGTTGTCAATTAACACCTCTGTTCACAGCTTTATGCAGCTATCACCTACTTTAGCAGATCAGGAAAGTGACAGAATAGCTTTCACACATCTTTAACCTTAGGGAAGAAAACCAACATTCAGTACACATAAGAATTGTGATAATAAGACTGTAGAGGCTGAAAATCTTCTCTCCAGTATTCCTACACAAGAGGTGATGTAACATCTGACTCCCGTACCCAGCTCCCACCTTTGAGTGTGGTCAGAAGTGCACCATGATGAAGCCTACAGTAGAGCAACAGCCTTTTATACATAAACTGTAGCATTTAAGTGTGGTAAGGTAAATGTACAACAGTTTTTTAAAGGTTGCATTAACTAAGATAAACATCAACATAGTTCTGTGTGCAATAAAATGAAGACTGAAGTTTTTCTTGCTGAACTAAAATTCAGTCAGTGTTTTCCTTAATACTTGACAGGGGCAGTGATTGTCGAGAACATTTATGCCACAGTGATGCTCACACCATGAGTGAACTTGTAAGTGCTGTGTTTGGTAAACTTGGGGTTGGAAAAGGCTCTAATTACATCTCTGTCAGGACATCAGTCCTTGCAAGCAGTAAGTAGACAATAGATTTGTGTAAGAAGAGGATGTTTCTACAAAATAGGAGCAAACTTGAACAAACAAAGAAACACCACAACACAGGAGACTGTCACTTGTAAAGGGAAACGAGACTCGCTTCTACTAGTACAAAATTTTGACACTAAAATGACAACAGACTTTGTTTAAGACAGCTAAAGGACCTGTGTCTGTTGACATTGTTTGTTGTTCCCTTTCTTACCAAACAGTATAGTTCAGTGTTTTCAGCTCTCAGCTTCCTCAGCACAAAGATGCCCCCATAATTTACTGCTTATTCCCTCTGCCAAGGAGGTTATGTGATCGGCAGAGTTTGTTAGTTTGTTTGTTAGCAACACAACTCAAAAAGTTATGGACGGATTTTGATGAAATTTTCAGAAAATGTCAGAAATGGCATAAGGAGGAACTGATTAGATTTTGGGAGTGATCTGGATCACCATCTGGATCCAGGAATTTATTTTTTTAAGGATTCTGTACTATTGGGAGATGGGGCTAATGGCGGAGGTCTGTGCTCTCCAAGTGCTGTTCTAGTTGTTACTGTGTTCAAGGCACTTAGTTGAAAGTAGCTTAACTTTTTTTTTCATTGACCAAGAAGGGGAAGGACTTCTGATATTTACTCTGTCAACAAAAATGGCAGAGGAGAGACTACTTTCAAGGGTAAATTTCCAGATCTAAAACTGCTGCTAATACCAGGACATGCCGGGGCGAGGAGGGTTTTCCAGATGATGTGGTTCTGTTGGCTTTTTAGCCGGCAACCTCCAACATGCACTGGAGCAGTTTGTAGCTGAGTGTAGAGTGATCAGGATGAGGGTCAGCAGCTCCAAGCCCAAGGCCATGGTTCCGTGCTGGAAAACAGACTGCTCCCTCCAGGTGTGAAGGGTATCTTTGCCCCAAGTGAAGGAGTTCAAGTACCTCGGGGTCTTGTACATGAGTGAGGGTAGAATGAACCATGAGATTGATAGGCGGATTGGTGCAGCATCTGCAGGTTTGCAGTCATTGTACTGACCCATTGTGGTGAGGAGGGAGCTGAGCCAGAGGGCAAAGCTCTCGGTTTACAGGTTGACCTTCGTTCCAACCCTCACCTATGGTAATGAGCTTTGGGAAATGACAGGAAGAATGAGATCGCGGGTTCAAGTAGTTGAAGCGAAACTCCTCAGGTGGACAGCTGGGCTGATCCTTAGAGATAGGATGAGGAGCTTTGACCCACTGCTCTTTAGTCTCAAAAGGAGCCTGTTGAGGTGGGTTGCACATCTAATTAGGATGCCTTATCGCCTCTTTGTGGAGGTCTTCCAGGTGTGTCCAACTGGAAGAAGACCACACAGTAGCCCGAGGACTTGCTGTAAGAATTGTATATCTCATCTGGCCTAGGAACACCTTTGGAATCCCCCAGGAAGAGTTGGAAAATGTCCCCAGAGACAGGGATGCCTGGGCTGACTTGCTTAGCCAGCTGCCACTGCAACTTGACCCAGGATAACCATCAGAACAAGGATGAACAGATATGCATAGTGACTGCCCTTTACAGGCTGAAATGCAGCTACTGTGACTGAATTTTTCTACTGACTGATCTGTTGGCAGGTTACATATGCCAGCTTTAATCACCAGAGAGCTCAGCACTGGCTTCATTAGAACCAGCTGATAGCCAAAATTTGCTGGTAGCACAGGGCTACACCAATCAGATGTTACTATGATATAATAATGCATGTTTTTTTCTTAGAACAAGTTTGATAATATTGAAGTTCTGTCCTGTCTTCTGCAAGAGTATTTATCATTTTTCTTCCCCATTTAAATGGTCTGTGACACTGCTGTTACACTGTGGGTTCTGTCATTGAAGATCATGTATAATCCATTTTTAAGGGAAGGGGATTGATATGAGCATATGCCTGAACAGCACCATTTTACCACCTAAATAGCCGTTAATAATGCCATTAGTAGTAGCTAAATGTAGATGTTTTGCAGGGAAAGATGTTTTCACCAATTACAGACATTGCTAAGACACTCTAGGATTGTGGGTAGTGTAGTTCTTTTAACTGGCACTGCAGTTAAACTATGTTTTTATTAAACAAGTGTGAGAATACACAATTTTCTATAGGAGCAAATTCCATTGTTTTGTACTCAGGTAGCTCATGGTAAGTCTATCCTGGATGGTTAAGACACTATGGCTAATAATCAGAGCTGCAAAAACAGCATTGGCTATATGATACTGTGAATGATGGGGGAAGCAGTAAAGAGTGAGTGGGCATGCCGTATTCCTCACCCTTCCAGTCCAGTCAGTGATGTTTAATAGGTTTTTTTTCCTTCAGCTGAATCTCTGTGGTTTAGTTACTCTTTAAGCATAAAAAGTGGTATCAAATACACCTTACAGTCACAACTGCGTTAAGTCAAATTGCCGTTAGCCAACTTTTGTAACCTAGCAACAGTAAGCACAAGTTAGAAAGACACTGAAATTAAAGTAGTATGTGGCGAGCACCAAAAAGCCATTAGAGAACACAGGTCCAAAAGTGTAAAGGAAAATGGGAGTGAGGTATTTGATCCACAAGTTTACAGGGTTTAACTGCAATGTTTAACATTAAAAAAATGATGTGATTTGGGGTATATGAACTGGTAGCATCAACTATTGCTTTTTATCCTAAATAGCATGCAAAATCTTTTATTCTGTGTTTGTAATTCTTCGTTGTAGAACAGAGTCACTAGCTTTTCTTTCCATGTTGAAGTAAATTTACTAGTGAAAGGGCTTATAAACAGTATGAGGTTCATCAGTGCCAATATAAGTCTCTCAACATTATGTTCTCATTAACACTGCAAGACCAAGGATAATCTGATCTCATCGTGGATAACCTTTGTCTAAATTCTGTTACATAATCTTTTACAGCATATCCCTGATCACTTTTTAAGTCACTCAATTATGTCCTAGGTATCTGGGCAATCATTTCAACATGACAGTGCCTTTCAGATAAAACACCCAAAATATCTCACTTAAGGATAACAAAGGCATTATAATGTGAGAAGCCGCAAGGACAGAGACACTTAGTAAGTCAAAGGAGGGATTAAGCCTCAGGTACTTGACTTCTTATCCCATCAACATAAATGTCAAAAGTTTTTACTCCTGCCTTTAAGGCTACAAAGCTGTAAAAATGCTGTTAGTGGTCAGACACTGACCTGTGGTAAATTTCACTGCAGGATGAATCTTATGAATTTTTATTTTGGCAAAGACCTAGAGAGATTAAATCAATGCTACTTTTAAGTCACGAGTTAACTTTTATAACCCTATGAGCTTAGCCAGTCAATTATACAATTCTTTTCTTCCTCCGTAATGTAACTGCGGGGAGCTGCGCCAACAATCCTGGGCTCCAGGTCTCCATATGACTCACACAGAGCAGATTTGGCAGAAATGATCATGATGGGATACACTGTCTCCATGTTTATAAGGCTGATAAAACCAGGTGGTGAATGATGGTGATAGCCAATAATGAAAAACAAGACACTGATTGTAAGACAAATGGTTTTTGAGCAGGCTACATTCTGAGAGAAAAATCTCATCTTTTGAAGTGGTGCTTTTTAACACAAAAAGTGGAGTTAATTATCACTTTGTCTATGTAGACCTTTTGACTTTATCGGTTATACATGATCAATTTTCAATCAATTTTCAAAACTTTTGGGACAACAGACAAAAGGACAGTTTCAATTGGTTTTTAACATTTAATTCCCTAAAATGCACACACCAGATACACACACTACTGCCATCTGTCAACGGCACAGTGGCGTTTGACCCAGATCTCACAGAAACTTGTGTGATCAAATGTGACTTCAACAGAAAAACAAATGTGTGTGCAATAAATAATATAAAATGACAAGAAGAATATGGGCAAAATCCTGCCTAAAATACAGTATGTAAGTGTATATGTTTGGCCGAACAGCGTCTTGTAGCAAGCATTTGCATTTTTTTGTGTGCCCTGTTTTTTGGTCTCTATAGTAAATTTACAAAAAAGAAAAAGCCGCTGGACTGTCATTTCATATGACTCACCTCAATTGCAGACCTTGGTGAAAAAAGATAGGAGCAGCCGAAGCCTCCCACTTATTCTACACCTCAAATGCAAAATGGCGCGAAATCTATTTTTCTGTGCTCTCAAACAGAGCTGCTACTATAGCAGCCCAGATGGACGAAACAGCTGTTCTATCAGGAAAACACTCCGCCAGCCGTGGTTGGCTGTGCGGGGAATAGAGCCATGAGATGAGTGTTGCAGCATGTCCTTGCAAGTCTGGCCGCCGATAGTATGAGATTGTTCATACAAAATAATAAGGGAGATTGTCTGGACATGCATCAGAGGGAGCCAGTGTGTTTTGGGCTTATCTCTTTCTCCCTTATCTCCCTCTTGCCATTTTCAAAAATCAACCCTATCAGCACAGATTGCTGTTAAAATGAGAGGGGTTTTGTGTGAGGTTTCTGCCTGTTAAAAGACATTTATCCTTGCCATTGTTTTGCTCTTGATGGACTGACTGGAAGTTACAGTCTTTGCTCTGTGACTCAGTCACAAGATTTACTTTCGCCCTCTGTGCCGAAGGTCCGTCTTGAGATGGGTAAAAAGAGTTTCAGGTATGCTGCTCCTGCAGCCTGGAATCTTCTGCAGAAAAATTTATGTCTTGGGGAGCTGGTCTCTTTAAATTGTTTTAAAAGTACATTGAAGGCATTGGAGGAAGATGTATCAGGATGCAAATGCTTTGACTGATGACTTTCTGATCTTTCACTGGTCTGTGTTTTGTAGTGTTTTTATGTTTTAATGTTTCATGTTTGTAACTCTGCGAATGGGCTGCTGCTTGTCATGGCCAGTACACTCTTGTAAATCTGATTTGTAATCTCAATGAGGCTTTCCTGGTAAAAAAAAATCTTAACAATATAGATAGAAAAAGATAATATAGAAAAGAAAACAGCGGACACTTTTGTCAAATGTCAGGCTGATCGCCTCCATGCCATGCTGCATTGATGCAGTAATTCATGCAAAAGGAGGCCCAACCAAGTATAGAGTGCATAGAAATTAATTTAATTTTCAGAAGCCTGACATCCCTTTTTTATTGATCTTATGTAATATTCTAATTTTCTGAGACACTGAATTTTGGGTTTTCATTATCTGTAAGCCATAATCATCAACATTTCAAGACATAAAGGCTTGAAATATTTCACTCTGTGTAATGAGTCTATATAATATATGGGTTTCACCCTCTGAAATTCCGTAGCTCCCTTTAATAACAGGAGTCGGTTAAAAGCAAAAATTAGATCAACTAGTACATTCAGTATATACAGCCACTCAAAAAAAGTCAGTGTTACAGTGTTCAGAAATGGAGTCATAACAGTGAAGTCACCCACAATCATTTCCATATGCAGAGCTATAAATGCAGGATAATGTGTTTCGTGGGCGGGTGGTAATTACCTGTGCCTTATATCAAGCAAGCAGGAGGCTGAGCGTGGTCAGGACTTGGTCTCGACCCCCTAAAGTTAATTGTAGGATGTTAACTGAAGGTCAGATGCTCTTTCATGATGATCATTTGCATGCATGGAGTGTGGTCAAGTACAGTGGTGATTAGATGATTCTTTGAAGAACAGCTGTGTTAAAAGGCTCTATAAATGCTGTACTGTACTGAACTGTATTGGACTTGACATGAGTGGATCTAATACTGAACTGAATCACCCTATAGGTGAGACCTGCATCTACAGCTACAGTATATGTATTTATTTATTATTAAGATAAGTGATGTTCCCATTCTGTTCATTATATAAATCACTTTTAGACATGCCTGCTTTAGTCACTTGTGATTCATGTTTCTTTATATAGCATGTGTAATTGAACTGGCCACTGTACTGAGAACAGAAACAATACATAAGCACGAATATGAATTTCATAAGACACAATACACCTATTGACAGTAGATGAGCAGTCTATTTTCTACCAGAGGGGCTACATGCTCTCTGAGCTAAGACTGAAAAAATAGACAGAGACAAAGACAGGACAGATGACGGAGTTCAATACTCAAGCAAAGATGACATCAGGTTTTAACCCACTAAAAGAAGGAGAGGATCTGTTCTGGAAATGTTTCTCAGCCAGAAGAAACTGGATTTTCAAACTGCTTCTCTCTTATTGTCAAATGATAAGGCAGACTCAAGATCACACTGAGGTTTTTAGTTAAAGGCATTTATGTTCATAGTATTTGTGGTGTAAAAAAGGCTTCAGATTTGCTCTTATTAAGCTAGAGGTAATTTTAGGCCATCCAGCAGCATGAGCCCATGAATGGCCCAGACCACTGGCTTAAACGGCCTATAAGCCTTTCTCAGTTAGGTTGTCTTGGTATGAGTATCTGCGTTTTTCTTGAGCCTTGGTCCCAGGGCTCGAGATTAAGTCTGTACTTCTATCCTGGATTATCCTCGTGGCCTATGGGACACACTCACAATCGACAAGACTGCACCTGAAGTGAAGGTCAAAGGAAAGTGGGGTTGGATTGAACACTTGTCTATCAAATTTTGTGACACAATAAAATGCTTATTAAAGAGCAGATTAATATTTCTTATAGACCACAAATGTACTTTTTTGGAAATGGTTATATATAGAAAGAAGCACTAATGTCTCCATAAATACAAAATGTCTTTTAATAAACTTGGCTTAGGAACAAAGACCAAGTATCTACCAAATCCTATTAGCACTGCCTAAGATGTACAAGCACACCTTACCATCCATATGCCTCTGACTCTGCTTTCCTCATCCCTTTATCCCTCGACCCTTACCCTCATCCATTTTATCCGACATTTCCCCTCATCCCTTTGTCCCTCGACCCTTACCCTCATCCCTTCATCCCTCGACCCTTACCCTCATCCCTTTATCCCATGACACTTACCCTCATCCCTTTGTCCCTCGACCCTTACCCTCATCCATTTTATCCGAGATTTCCCCTCATCCCTCTATCCCTCGACCCTTACACTCATCCATTTTATCCGACATTTCCCCTCATCCCTTTGTCCCTCGACCCTTACCCTCATCCCCTTATCCCTCGACCCTTACCCTCATCCCTTACCCCTCGACCCTTACCCTCATCCCTTCATCCCTCGACCCTTACCCTCATCCCTTTATCCCATGACACTTACCCTCATCCCTTTGTCCCTCGACCCTTACCCTCATCCCTTTGTCCCTCGACCCTTACCCTCATCCCTTTTATCCCATGACACTTACCCCATACCCTGATCCCTTTGTCCCTCGACCCTTACCCTCATCCCTTCATCCCTCAACCCTTACCCTCATTCCTTTATCCCATGACACTTACCCTCATCCCCTCATCCCTTTGTCCCTCGACCCTTACCCTCATCCCTTCATCCCTCGACCCTTACCCTCATCCCTTTATCCCATGACACTTACCCTCATCCCCTCATCCCTTTGTCCCTCGACCCTTACCCTCATCCCTATGTCCAATGACCCCTACCTTCATCCCTTCATCCCTTGAACCCTTACCCTCATCTCTTCACCCCTCAACTCTTACTTTAATCTCTTTGTCCCTTGAACCTTACCTTCATAGCTTCATACCACGACCCTTACCTTCATCCCTAAATCCCTCCTTTTCTCAGCCAGTGCAATATCTCAATATTAAACTATTCAAGCTTGTTTCTCCCTGGTCTTTGCTAATGAAATTATCTTTTAAAAACTTCATGATCCAGAGGAAAAATCCCAACTATAGCGTACTTCACCTTACATTTGTACAAGCAATCTGTCTTTTTCTTTTTTTTTTTTTTTTAAAGATTTATTTTTGGCCTTTATTTGATAAGACAGTGGATAGAGTCGGAAACAGGGGAGAGAGCGGGGAGAGACATGCAGGAAATAGTGCCACGGGGCGGATTCGAACCCGGGTCGCCTGCGTATATGGCATGCACCTTAACCACTCGACTACCAGCGCGCCTGCTTGCCTTTTTCTTGAGGCTCCTTCTTAAGTCAGACAGCTAAGAACCCTTTAATAACTACATCTGCTGTATAAAAACAAACTCCATCCAACTCCTTTAAAGAAATGGAAATGACTGTAGCTCAGACACAAATAAATGAAAGTGAGATACAATGCTTGCTAACTGCCACATGAAACAGCAAAGGTACACAGCTGCTGTGTAGAGCTGTGTTACTGTGCCTTGCCTGGATGCCTGGAGGCTACAGCCTCAATTTTCAAGCTTCGTCACTTCCATGCTTATTAAACAATTCAAAGGAAATGTTGACTTTCAGATGAATGGTGAAAGGGGTAGCCAGTCAGTAAAGCACTGATGGGTGCAAACATTGTGGTTGAATAAAATCACGTCAGGTGGAATCTCACATTCTTGATAACTATGTGGGTGCGTACGATGGGATGAGGTGGGCGGACACAAAAGATGCTAAGAGAACAAGACTCAGGAACAGTTATGTCACATTAACTTAAAATCAGTGGTTTGCCCATTGTGCAGTTTAACACTACATTGTTTAGATTAGGTCATGGGAGGAAATACATTCGTCACGGCCATCGTTTTTTATGGGCTTAAAGGAAGTTAAGCCAAACAATTTTGTGCTGTTCATTCTCTTATTATGGGGACAGTGCTGGTATTCGTTCTGATTAAGCAATAGTTAGAAAATCATCATCACACAGATACACACATCAACGAGCAGGCAATAAATAAACCAAAACAATCATCCATAACTGCAGAGGTTAACCAGTAATTACACTGTCCATATGTTTACAAGGAAGTACTGAAAATTGAGCAAAGAACATCATTACATATCTCTGTGACTTTGGGGATGAAACAATGACCTGGAGGTAATTAGCACAGATGTTTGTAGCATCCATAGTAAATTGGTTTGCGTATATGAATATAAATATATTGATGCTCAAACCTCCAAAGGATACCTAGTTATTTCAAAAGCTCTGCTTTTCTGTTTCTTTTAATTTGAGGATTTTGATTTAAAAAAGAGCTAAAACACAAAGTAACCCCTCTTTTTTCCCTCCTTTTAATTCTGATTCCTTGGATTGTGTATTTGACCTTTCAGTCAGATAAACAGACATGGAAAAGACAAAAGTGGGAGGCTTTTTTGTAAGGCTTCAATGTTGGCCAGATAAACAAAGCAGCAGATTGCGGCATGGATGAGACAGACCTAACCAACGAATACCAGTGCTTACAAAACCATCGCCCTGCCTACATATTTGTTTGTGTTTTCACATTATTATCACATTTTCATTTGTTTTAATGTCTCTGATGATGGCTTAATGTGAAGCATGAGGCTTGCTATTTCCTCTGCGCTGGACTGATGTATTGGCTTGACCTTTAAGAGTGGCCAGCCATGCCATTTACCACCCGCATGATGGAGAATCCTCCCTGAGCAATGCTGGATGAAAAGCAAAATGCTGCAGCCTTTGTGTATTTTCTGCAAATGTTAAGTTTTCTTTTATAATTGTTCGTTAACATGTCTGTAAAGACAGGTATGTAACCCAGAATTTCTCACATAGCTGTATGGGTGTAGATCATTCCAGTTTAAAATCAATGCTCAAACAGACCATTGTAATCTTACGGTGAAACAAGTAGGGTTTCTTTTGTACAGTAAAATTAATATATTTATAAAGACATTTACAGAAAGATTTATTTGTGTTACTACTATTGTAGAGATTTGCAATTTGGCAGCTCTTTTCAGAAAAGCAATTAAAAGTCACACAAAAGACCCATATTGTTACACTCCTGGATTCAATAATTCTGCACTCAATATCCCCCAAGCCACCAGATCTCACCTCTGACTTCAGTGATGAAATATTACTGTACATACATTCATGTTCCCAACACCTGCTAGACAGGGTGCTGTGAAGGTTTAGCCTCAGGCAGCCATTTGAAATCCTTGCTCGGCTGATGCGGCGTGCATCAAAGTAGCTGCAATTACAGAAGATATAGAAATTCAAGAAGAAATTCTCTGATGTATTTTATATGATCTTAGGAACCATTTTTATGGACTCCCCTTTGAATTGTGATTGGGGTTAGGATACTACATGTCGGCATGTAATCTCTCTCGGCTGTAGTCTATTCCAAACTGAATACAGGAAAAAGCATCTCCAAAACATCAAACGAAGGAAAAGCTTCCTGTCTACATAGAGTGCCTATAAAAATACTCACCCCTTTTGATGTTTTATCCTTTTATTGATTTTACAAATCAATCATGGTCAATATGATTTGGGCTTTTTCACAAAAAAAGAGGATAAAAAAAATTTAATGTCGAATTGGAAACAGATTCCTACAAAGTAATGTCAACTTAATAAAAATATGCGATGTAAAATACGTAAATGCATAAATATTCACCCCCTTAAAGTCAGTATTTAGTAGAGGCACCTTTGGCTGCAATGACAGCACTGAGTCTGCGTGGATAGGTCTCAATAAGGCTTGCGCATCTGGACACTGCAATTTACTCCATTCTTCTTCACAAAACAGCTCAACCTCTGTCCGGACTTGGGACTCAGCCACTCCAGAACATTCACCTTGTTGTCTATAAACCATTTCTGTGTAGCTTCTGCTGTGCCATTGTTTTGTGGGAATATTAATCTTCTCCCAAGGTTGGTGTTGACCAAACATAGTGTCTGAAAGCCAGAAAGCACCCTTTTGGTCTCATCAGACCAAAGAACTTTCTTTCACTTATCCATGGAGACTCCCATATGCCTTTTGGTGAACTCTAGGCAAGATTTAATATCAGTTTTCTTCAACAGTGGCTTTCTCTTCACCACTCTCCCATAAAGCTTCAACTGGCGAAGAACCTAGGCAACAGTTGTTGTATGCAGAGTCTCTCCCATCTCAACTGATGTATTGGTGGCCTCTCTCACTAGTCTCTTTCTTGCACAGTCTCTCAGTTTGTGAGGACAACCTGATAAAGGCATTTATACACATGTGCTATACTCCTTCCATTTCTTGATGATGGATTTAACTGAACTATGGGGGATGTTCAGTGCCTTGGTAATATTTTTGAATCCATCCCCTTACTTGTTAACCTGGCACGCCAGATGGATTAGTTTCACACATCCATCCGGTAAACCACTCATACACAGCGTTTGGGGAAGGGCAGAGCCTTTGAAAAAAACTTGGAGGGTGATTGGATGAATGTTCTGTCTGTCACATCTTCACGAGCCAATCAGAGCAACAAAACATATGATGTAGCCGCTATCGAGATGTGCCCCTATTGGAGAAGTAAACTCCATAACTGCCTAACATGAACCATGGCGACTGCAGTCACATCAGTACACGACTTTTTTTTTGTTTGTTTTTTTTTTTGAAAAGAAAACAACTCTGCCGTGCCTGAAAGTACTGCCCCTCGTCACTGATTGTTCTTGTCACTTTCTAACCCGGCCCAAACGGTTCAGACAGGACCTTTGCAAGATCGATTCACAAGTGAGAAACACGGAATCGGGTGTATCCATCTGCTTTGCAAGGTTACTTACTTATACTTTTCAATGACATGTTCTCTAAGTTGCTAGGAGTGTTCTTTTGTCTTCATGGTATAATGGTAGCCAGAAATACTGAATAACCAGTGATCCCAATTTCCCTTTTTCACTAACTGTGAGACTAACTATACCAACTAGTTGAGCCCCTGCTGAAATAGGCCTTTCACTTTAAGGGGGTGAATAGTTATGCAGTCACTTATTTTGGATTGGGTATTTTAATCTGACATTACTTTGTAGAAATCTGTTTTCGCTGAAATTTTTTGTACCTTTTATGGTAAAAAAAAAAAAAAGCCAAATTATATTGACCATGATTGATATGTAAATCAATCAAGGGGTAAAACTTCAAATGGGGTGAAAACTTTTTATAGGCACTGCACTGCTTGAGTGGTTACAATTGACAACCAAGATCACTAAATGAAAAGTTACTGTACAGAAGAAAATGCATCCAGATAATGTACATAAGTATGTAATAATGTAAAGCATAAGAATGATTGTGTATCTGTGTGAAAAGTTTAAAGAGTAGCATGAAAGAGCAAAGGACATCATCTGTCATCTGTGCCTCTTGTGGAAAGCTCTCTAAATATGTGCCAAATTTCATTTAACCTACCTACCTCCAAACAGCATTTTGCTTTTAACACGTTATAATAGTAATATGGCAAAAAAAGCCCAAAGAGGACTGTAAACTATGGGCCAGCAGTCTTGTTTTGTCCAATATATTTTCCTCTTACCCATGCAGAAAGCCAAGAGCAGCTTGAACAGCACAATATAAATTTCATCCGGGTGCAGTCTTGGGACAGTAGGGGATGTAATAGATAAAGACTACAGAGGACAAACTATTGATTCTCAGGTTAGATCGATAGATTACAGCAGTGAGAACATTTGGTTGTGTTTGTAAGTTTGCAACACTGGAAGCAAGAAAATTAATGGCACAATTTGCAGTAAAGGCTGAGGAGGAATGCAGCTTTTGACATAAAGAAAGTAAATTACTGCTTTAAAATAATACTTCCGACATATAATAAGATACATATACTTTAAAGGAACTGTCATCGTTTTGTCCCCTGCAAACACAGAGCTTTTGAAGTCATTGTTACCATCAAATTATTCCCAAATTACCCCCCTGCAGAGTCTAATGTCTTTTCTATCTTAAAACAATACTGCAGCACATTTCAATAATGATTACCACAAAGGCACAATTCTTGCAGTTATTCTAAATGACTGCAGCAAATGAAGCTTAACTCGCCATGACCACTGGACCAACACGCTTAATGTTAATCTCTTGCCATTAGAAGTATTAAAAGCATCTGGTAAAAGTCAAGTCTATTCTTTTTGACATAGAGGGGTCTTGATGTTGAAAGCTGCAATCAGACTGGAGGTTTTTTGAAACTTGGTGCCATTAATGTTTCAACTGCCTGCAATTTAAGCCTCAATTTGGCATTATTAGCAGAATTCAGATAAATGCACAGATTCCCATGAAGCAATCAGAAATGAGAATAGATAGAACCAAGACACGAGGACATTCTCCCTTCACATTCTGTTTTGAGAACATTATTAATCACTTTTCCCTTTGCATCTTGCCAACTAGCTAGCTGAGTACAAAGTCAATACTCTGCAGACTCAAAACACCAACGCACCGTCACCTAATTGACCTGCAGTAACAAAACTAGCTAAACTGACAAGCTAGAGCTGACCAGCTGACGAATTAACATAGCAAGCAGAAGCAACAGAGTGCTGTAAGGATGGCATATTTTCTTGTAGGAAAACCAAGAAGTCGGCTTGCTTCTGAACCAATTGATAAAATGCCTGCAGGTGTTTGGATTTTGTTGAAAATAAGCTCCGCAGAGAATAAAGTTTATAGCACACTTTTTATAACACAATAAACTTCAGCATTACCACCACAAAGCTTCTAATTTTTATTTTGCAGTCTCACCTCTTCTATATAACTTTTCTCTTAAGGTGCTTCAACAAACAAGGTCGTTTGCAGCATTAGTTCAGTTCATTTGCACTGGTGGGAAAGCCGACCAGCAAACTCTGGTGCTGGCCAGACAACGAGGCCAAGATAGCTTGAAAAGGTTGGTCTCAGGTACACTTCCATTCTCACTGTGCTGTGGTTCGTTTGTGGTGAGAACACAAACCATCCCGGATCCAGCCTAACTCAGGATGTGTGGAGATTTTTTGGATTAAATCAGCTACTGTACCTAGAGAGAGATGTTTAAAAGAAAAAACTGTCCATGGTGCTGAAGTGCTTGTCCCTCTGGCCTTTCCAGAGGGTCAGATGTCCCTCTTGTAAACTTGCAGGTTCTTTTTGGATTTATTTGGTTAAATATTGTCCTCTGCTGTAGTTTAATGGCTGCAAACTATGTAATTTGGTAACGTTAATTAAAATCATTCTTAATTTCTCTCCTCATTCAATTTTGTTTATTTATTTGTTCAAGATTTATCTGTGACACTGAATTATTTATTTTACATGTATTTATGTCAGGTTGAAGTGTCAAAGTTGTAAAGTATCGGTGTATTTATAAACTACAAGAAATTGATCAATCAGAGAGCATTTTCCATATACATCATAGGTTTTTGTCCGCTTGTAAATGCCCCCATGTGAACACAGATCAAAGTTAACATCAAATGTGAAATTGTAACACAGATGATTGATTCGGACCAGATCAACTGAACTACAGGTGTGAAAACAACCTTAGTGTGACTAGCAAATTGCTTAGTTTGAGTCTAATTGTTTTAGTGAGTTTCTATGTTCCACTTAAAGAGCTTTAATGTCCCAGATCAACTCTGTAGTACTAGTCAGCCATTTGTTGGACATAAGTTTTTTCTAAGACAAGAAAAAAGCTTCAAGTCACAGATTTGGCACTAACAGACGTATTTTATGCAGAGAAAAATGTTGAAATCCTGTAAGCTTACCACAAACCTTTTTTCATCTTATCAAAATCACGTTCAAAAATCCCACAAAGTTGACGATTGGACCAGGAGTGCTAAAATGCTAACACATTTCTGGATTTTAAGATTCATTGCTGCAGCATTCTTTAGATGAGTGGTAAGGCTGTTGTCAAGGACAGGAAAATGTATTTGTGGTTCTTTTTCGCTTTTTTTTTTTTTTTTTAACTTTTCAGCCAGTGTATCATAAACTAGTAAATGACTTACCGGAAAACACAACTCGACTTCCTCCCACTGACTGCTCAGTAAGAAGTGGTAGATGTCAAAAATGTTGATACTTTAGGGTGCAGCAAATCCAGACACAACAATCTCCAACATTTTAATGTTCAGCAGAATCAAACATTACTGAAGCTTACGAGAAAACTGATCTATCTATCTATCTATCTATCTATCTATCTATCTATCTATCTATCTATCTATCTATCTATCTATCTATCTATCTATCTATCTCAGCTTAAGGTGGGTAAGTAAAAGAAAGAGCAGCCTCTCGAGGGGCACAGATAGGAAGTGATGAGAGAGAAGTGCTAGCAGAACAGAGTTTTCAGTGAATAAAAAGAGACTTTTTCACAAAATCTTGTTTTTGCTTTAATTAGTATTAACAGTACATCAACAGAATGTTGTTATGTGTTCAGTGACTTATTCTGTGCCAGTACTGTTTTCAGGCTGTTTCTAAAAGACAATTACCCAATTTGGGTGCCAAGGGTTTTTTGTGTGACAATGCTGCTATGTGGTGCAGGCAGCAGTATTGGTACTGGTAGAGTGAAAGTCCATATTACTCCCTTTATGTCATCTTTACAGTTTCTGGTCAATGAGCTATGCTTGAACTGTTAATTTAACTGTGTGCATGCATTCAGAACTTTTTGATTTATATTGGTAACAGTCAGACTTTTGTTGATGCCCATGTTTCACCTTTTGTAAGCTGGTGGTTCATGTTGTCCAATCTATCTGTACTTCACTTATACATGGAGGACAGAAGTGTCTCTTTACAGTCTCTTTACAGTAAACTATATGCATATCACATGCCCATAGAAAAATAAAACTCCTGCTTGCACAGATAATAATAGCATAATTCAAATGCATTGAATATAACCTTCTTATCATGCTGCACTTAAAGTAAGTGCTCATACCGATATCTGATATGCAACAAGTTTGAAATGTATGGTAATAGCCTGATGTCTCGATTAGGCCACAGTCCACTAAATAAGTCAGTCAAATGATAAATTGCTCAGACCCCTCATTCATTTGGACTGATTTTTCATGCTTAACTTTCTAATCATAAATCATTTAAAAGTTATTCCAAACAAGCCATGAATCTTATCTTTTATTTATTATTAGTCTGTTTTAATTTATTTCCATTAAGGGATAAAAAAATACTTTCAGATCTATGGACGTGCTTAAAATAGACAACCAGCCGTGAGTTGAAAGCTTTGTGCTGCTTTTGTTGTCAAAGGTCACCTTTTTTTGGTCTCATTGTTTTAAAAGACAGAGAGATAAATCTCAAACGTCTGCAAGTCATTGAACCAAAAAATCAAAACAAGTCGGATCAGTCCTCCATACCAAAAGGTCATAAATCAAAAGTGAGCACCAACTGGTATTGCTTTATGACTTCAGTTGCACAATTATCATTTTACCCCAAAAATGTCTTTATTTTGTTTGTGAAATACAGTATCTTTCACCCTTTCATGGACCATAAATGTGTAAAAGCTCAGAATAAATATGTTTTCCTTCAGAAAAGTGGATTTTTTTAAACTCATATAGGTCCAAAAGCCACATTGTTAGAGAGCCATACATTTGTAGGATCTAACAAAGCTCTTTTTCTTAGTTTTAATTTTTGTTAATACATTTTTAACAAACTAGCGAGCCAGTCAATGTTGTAGTACTCGAATCCAGGATGATTTGGAGGACTCGTGACTCGACTTGGACTTGAGCACTGATGACTCGGACTTGGCCTCTGACTCGAGCGTCAGGACTTGAGGAGGAGGAGGAGGACCTTTTTTGCTAAAGACTATCTTGTTCTGTAATATTTATTGTTTTTGTATGAGAAAATGCCCTCATAACTGATCAGTGTTCAAGTAGCGTCCAGTGTGCCTTCACCTGCACGCGCATTAACATGTCTAACCTGCTGTCTGTGAAAACAGGCAAAGGAGAGAGAGGAGAAGCGGGCGAGCCTGGATGACAGAGAGAGGAGCTGATAGGTTGATAGGTAACTCAAGCTGGTGGCTCTTTTCTGTATTCCCACGGTAATCTTTACAAGAAATTAAACTAAAATGCAGCCAGCCTACCTTTGAATCGTGGAAAATCTCCATCAGCTGCTGAATAGCTCATACTCGTCATATTAGCTGCTGTTGCTGCTCAGACAACTCAGACTTTGGGGGGACAAAGTTAAGACCTTTTAATTTGTTCAAATGTCCCACGGAAAAAATTGGAATTTAAATTTTTTGTGGGAAATCTGAATAAATCTCGTCATTTTAAAGGAGGAATATCTAGTATAAGATAGATGTAAAGCATGAGTTCAGTAAAAACATGTCTCATTAAATACACAAATAATCCTTTTAATATAACTAATATTATCGATGAAGAGTGTAACAGCTCCTGTAGCCCTTTAGAATAAAAAGTTGAAGAAATTCATATATTAATGAAACACATCAGTGTAGCCTCAGGACTCGGGTAAAGAGGACTTGACTCAGATTTTTCTTTGGTGACTCGGACTCGACTCGGACTTGAACAATAGGGACTCTGGACTCGACTCGGACTTGAGGTTTGGACAACTAACATGAGTGGACCTGAGAGAGCAATGCCTTCTATAATGCAGAGTTAAATCTGTCTTGACTTATTTTCATAGCTTTTTAACCACCTGAAAACACACTCATTGCTTTAATATTGCATCTTGTATTTGATGCATATTATTAAAGTGATCTTTATTCCTCCTGTTGTGGCAGGCTGACTATTTAAATCAAAGTAGACTGTCCCATCCTCCCACCTATTCAGGCATTAACAGAGCTGAACTTACGGTCACTGCAGAACGGCCCCCCGTAGGTTGTCATGGTGCAGTCACAGGAGAAGCCCTCCCACAGCTGCAGACACACTCCCTGATGGTGGCAGGAGTCCTCTGTGCAGGTGGTACTGGGCCCTGCGGGGGGTTGACAGCAGATTTTAACAGGTGCTGTCTCTCCATTTTATTTAGACTTCTTCACTGCTTTCCAAAAGGAATAAATACTTAATAATGGGCCGAGCCATTACTGCAAAAAAATTACTGAAGATATAAATCTTTCAACAGACAATGTTAATGGGAAGTGGTTTTATCACTTGTACATGTATTTTACAAGCTCCCAAAGAAAGGAGGTAAAGCAAGACAACATGGCAGTTCAAACAAGGCGTTGTGGAGCCTTTAGCTAATTTTTTTTTTTGTTATGCAAGTGCTGACTGGTTATAGGATGCTAACAATGTTTTTCAAAGATGGGGTCTAGGTAGGTCACAGAAGCTTGAAAGGAGAAAAGGGGACAGTGGAACAAAAATATAAACACAATAATGACATGACTTGTGAAAATCACATTTAAATGGGTCTTTTTGGATACCTTCATCGCCGTAAATTGTAATCTCTTTTCTGTTTTCTGTAACAATTCTTTAACTCAAAATAACACTCACCGCCCTAGCCAGTCAGAACAGGCAGTCACTTTCAGTGATGCAGATATGTCAGAAAGTTACTGTACCCCTGAAATCTGACTTCCTACCTCCTCTTAAAACAGACAATTTTAAGAAAATAAAGACTACCAGGCAACCAGGCTGATCATGACTCAGCTGCAAAAGGGGAACAACCACAGAATACCACCTGAGCATCAAAAACTAGCTGATTCAAACCCGCATACATAAAGTACAGCTTTACAGCAGCAAGAAAAAATGGACATGATGTTAAATATTACACAGTACACAACAATAACAACGACGATGTATTCAAAACAAATACCGTAACTGCTGATTACTATTAAGAGAGATAATGATATACCTTTGACATCAAAGACATGAAATGCACATAAATAAATGAAAAAGATTATTTGATGTCAACAAAAATAAACACACTTTAAAGACAAAAGTATTTGGCCACACCTGCTGACTACTGAATTCAGGTGTTACAATCAGACCCGTGGCGACAGGTGTATAAAATCAAGCACCTGCAGTCCCAGTTTGCTAACATTTGTGATACAACATGGGTTGTTCTGAAGAGCTCAGTGAGGCATGGTGATGTGATGTGATGGATGCCACCTTTGCAATAAGACGTTCATGAAATTTCATCCCTGCTGGATATTCCACAGTCAACTGTAAGTGATATTATTAGAAAGTGGAAACATTTAGGAACAACAGCAACTCAGCCACAAAGAGGAGGATCACATAAATTCACAGATCCAACCAACAAACAAAAGAACGAATGAAAGAACGAACAAAAGACAGAAAAAAGACAGAAAGAATGAATGAAAGAACATAAGAGTGAATGGACAAACTAACAAAAGAATGAATGAAAGAACGAACGAATGAACGAACAAACGATAGAAAGAAAGAATGAAATAAGGAACGAAAGAATGATAGAATGAACAAACGAAGAACAGTAGAAAGAATGAACAAAAGAATGAAAGAACAAAAGGCAGAAAGAAAGAAAGAAAGAAAGAAAGAAAGAACAAAAGAATGAAAGAACAAAAGGCAGAAAGAAAGAAAGAAAGAAAGAACAAAAGAAAGAACGAAAGAAAGAAAGAAAGAACGAAAGAACGAAAGAAAGAAAGAAAGAAAGAAAAAAGAAAGAAAAAAAGAAAGAATGATCAATTTTTCCTCTTTAGCTATGAATCCATTCATAGCTAAGGAGTTCTGAACTTCCACTGGCATTAATGTAAGCACAAAAACTGTGAAGCAGGAGCTTCATGGCATGGGTTTCAATGGCCATGCAGCATCACATCACCAAGTCCAAGTCCAAGCACACCGACACTGGACTTTGGAGCAGCGGAAATGTGCTCTGTGGAGTAAAAAATCTAAATCTCTGTTTGGCAGTCGGATGGACAAGTCTGGCTTTGAGTGATGCTGGGTGAACATTACCCAGCTGACTGCATTGTGCCAACTTTGAAGTTTGATGGAAGAAGGATAATAGGATGCGGCTGTTTTTCAGGGTTTGGGCTAGGCCCCTTACCTCCAGTGAATGGCAATCCTAATGCTTCAGCATGCCAAGACAAATTGGACAATGCTATGCTTCCAACTGTGTGGCAACAGTTTCGGGGAGACCTTTTTCTATTTTAGAATAACTGTGCCCAGGTGCACAAAGAAAGGACTATGAAGACATGGTTTAAGCACTTACCAATGTGCAGAGTGCACATCTGGACATCAGATCTACATGAGCTTTGTTCAATCATTTGAGAAAACACTTCTTTAATTGAGTCCATAACACAATAAGTACATTAAGTGTTTTTACAGGCCCACTGGTGGTGATTTAGATTTGTTCACAGTAAAAAGAGCTGCATTAGAACAGAGGATCAAATAAGCTTTGTCACTTTTTTCCCTCTCCCTGTGTGCGCAATGGCCCACATGTACTCTCTTTACTCTCTCTCTCTCTCGAGTTATTTTAAAAACACGGCTCCATGTGGTCTAAAGTTTGGCTATAAATATTTTTACTTACTGTCTGCTGTTTGATCACAATGGCGGAGTGCTCAATGATCACTGGACTGAGTCCAGGATGTTTGTGTTAATAACGGTGGGCTCCACGGCAGGATTTTTTTTCTGCTCTGTCTAAAAGGATGATAAAATATCTTTGCTTTAAAAAAGTAAGAGACAGCTAAACAGTGTTAATTTAGACAGCAGTCAGTCATAGTTTTAATCAGCAGAAGTGACATTGCAGCTCAATATATGTGCAACAATGGCAAGCTCTGTCCTGCTGTCACATAAGCTATGATTTAAATTCTTGTCATTGATTTAGAATCAAATGGCCTACATCAGTTATGCAAGGTCTGAGATCACTTTTAGAGCATGTTCTGACACAGACAGTGATAGAGCTATTGTAAATGGACACACACTTTTAAGGCCTTTATTATAGACATGCATATTACTCAGCAGATTTTTACATGATGGTCATTAAAGGGAAGCAGCAACATTCGGCCTGCCTGATCGACGCTTGTTCCATAGGGATTTCCTCCTTTAATTAAAGGGAGGCTATTTTCAAATATGGTAATACCATATTACCGCCCATCCTAATGTAAGGGTCATTTTCACAGCAAAGTTTGAGAACTCCTAAACTAAAAAAAACTTCTCAGACCAGAGGTAATGCAACTGTAAATCTCAGTTCTGTCTGCTCATCTGTCTTTGTTTGTGTCTCCTCCTCTATACCATGCCAAACCTTCTATAACCACAGAGGCTCTAAAGTAATAATCAGATATCCTGTTCAGAACCTCTCTCTCAAGAGGGGGATTAATATGTTTTGTATTTATTTAGGTGACCACCATCAGACCATAGTCATTTTATAACAATCACATCTCTACCTGGCTTTGCTCATTCGTGCTCCAGAGAGGAAGACAACTTTTGATTTCAGACGCTCCATGACCTTTACCCATGTGTCACCCTCAAGCCAAATGATTAGTCTGCTTATATAAATTTCTTTTACCACTGTTCCATTTCCTGTAAAGGTAGGCTACAAGAAGATATTCCTTGATTTTGTAAAGCTTTGCAATGAAGCTGTGAAATCTCTGAATGGTGTTTGAGTAGAACTCCACTTGAGTGGTGTGACTGCCTGGCTACTGTGATATTATGACATGTAAGCATGTATAATCACCAATTACAAAACCACAGAATGTGTTCACTGTCCAATCCCAACAGAGGATTTAATAATGCTCTTAATACCATAACAAATGCAGAGTAATGAGTTTCCAATGAGAAGTCGTGCTGAGTTTCTCTGGTTTTAAATAAGAAGAGATCACATTACAGATATGCTTCACAGATGTTTAATTATTTTCCTTGTGTGCTCCCTGTCTCACCTCCGCAGCCACGCTCCACCTCCCCCACCTTGTGGAGGGCATCAGCCAGCAGGTCAGGGAGTCTACCGTTCAAGTCCACAGATGCCAGGCAGCCCTTGTAACCTTCTCGGGATGCTATTAACCTGGGCAGGCTGCTGTACATGCTCTTCCCAACTCCGCCAATGTACAGCTCCCCTGTGAGATACAGAAGAGGGATTATTGCTAGAATTTTTTTCACCACAAGCAAGCATCCTGTAGAAGTACATTCTTTAACATAGAATGACAGTGTGAAAAAAATATTTTCCTTTGTAAACTGTCAGACAACATCCTAAATTACCATGACAACAACTAGAATGACTTTCTGATGATACACTTCACCCTCAGTGTGCGAGACTTTTTTAAAAAGGCAACTCTGTGGATTTCTGTCACAGTCCGTCCAAACTTCACTCGCACTCAGGTCGGGCATGACCATCGCACAGTAGGAGTTGACATCCTGCCACGACTATTGTATGGTTGGCTTGAAACCGCTCAGTGTATGCCCAGCTTTAGTCTGGTTCTGCTCAGATTCCTGCTTCTTACAGGGAAGATTTTTTCACCCCTGTAATGAGGCTTGACACTGCTAGTGCTGAGCTATCGGTGACTAGCACTGGACTTTAGAATAATAGGCTGCATCAGAGAGAACGGTCTAGACCTGCCCTCTTTGTAAAGTATCTTGAGATAATGTTGGTTATGAAATGCTGCTTTATACCAACAAAGATTGATTGATTGATTTACTGACCAAGTGATTGAAAAATTCATAGAAAAAGTATCAAACTACTCCAAAGCTAGAAATATCATGTGTCATTTCTAACTACTGTCCACTCTACAAAGTTGACTACATTTTTTACATAAAAAATGTAAAAAAAAAAGCAAGCACAAGAGAGCAGCTGGAAACTGGTTTACAATCCCAAATGTATAGGAACTTGTTTCATGTACTGTGCTCTAAATTAAAATGCTTCAAGTGTTCACATAACCTACCTTTCAAATCCAGGTTGCGAGCTCCATTGGCATGTTGGGTGACAGTGCGGGAATCTATCTTTAGGATGTGCACATTGTTGTTGTCACGGGAGATCACCACATTGTGCCACTGGTTGTCACTGAGCGGCTTATCTGAGTTTCCCTTCATCAGAGACGGCCCATTTCCCAAGTCAAAGACATAATGAATGTACCTACAGGAGAGCGCAGAAGTTTATATTTACAGTTTTAATCCTGAGTATGATTTCTCTAAAAGGTTTATCTCATTTTCAAATCACCATTACCAGTTTTAGGTGATTAAATAATTCATATCCATTGAATTATTACTGTTTTGTGATTCCAGCAGGTATCAAATTATTCTGCTGGAAAGCACAACCCTGCAGCTGCGTGCACTTCTGTCTGCCAGTCTGTTTTGTGATACAATCACAGAGGGGGGCTCAAAGTCAGAAATCTGCTCCAGCTTTGTTGACGTTCAAATAAATAACAGTAAGGGTACGTAAACACGCGGTGAGGCTTAAGGCACGGCAGAGCACAGTCAAAACTAAATCTCGTTTGAATCAAAGTGGAGCAGCATCCACGACAAAGCTGCTACACTTCACACGTAACATATCACAGCCTGAAAACTGTGACAGAAGTGTTGGAGGCCATTTTTGTTGTCTGTGTTGTCTGTGTGAGCTTCTGCTACAGGCTCCAGAGCTGAACAAGGCCTCCTGCTGACTAATTGCTTACTGGGAGAAAGTCTGTGTGAGGCTTGACAGTGGGAGGCTACAATTGTTGCTATGCTTGCTCTGTTTCGGCAACCTTTTCCTGCCAGGCTCTCCATCACAAAACATTATTTACAATGAATAAAACATTTGGAACATATTCGTTGCTAAATGTGTTCGAGAACAGTTGTGCAATAACAAAAGTGATGCAGTCATGTCACATGGAGTTTTTTTGCGCTTCTCCTCTTTGCTTCTCTCTCTTTGACAAAATTATTTATAATGAGCCAACGGTTGGAAATGGTTTTGTAACTCTGCTTTGCTGCAGGCAGATTGATTCAAAATAGAAATCATGATTAGGTCATTTTGATCCTGACAGAAGACAAAAAATATAACAGCACTATTCCTTTACCTCAAATGTTATTGCACATGAACGTAAGACTATGCAAAATCAAGTATAAAGGTATGAGTATGAGTAACCTTTTCTATGTTTAACATCATAACACTTACCCTTTGACCAGTTCCACCACAATGAAGTCACTACCATCTCCAGAATTATAAAGGATCAGGCCATCAGGGCTGGTGGTCTTAAACTGGAAGAAAAGGTGCATGGAGGCATAGGCCTGCAAGGTGGAAAAGGCCAGGTAGCTAGCTTGAGTTAAAAAGGTTACAGGGTTAGCCACAATGTGCCTCATGCCGAATCGAGCATTCAGCTCGCAGTAGGAGATGTCTCCATTCTTGCACTGGTCTAGATACAGCATCCCGTTGAACGACAGAGCTTGCAGGTGGCCGATAAAGTTGGAAGGCATCACAGAGATGAAACGGCGCTCTGTCATGATCCCCGTCTCGATGTTATTGAACTCTAGGCGAGAGTGGGCGCCACTCATATGTCCTGAGGAATAAGACACGCAGCTTAGATTGCAAATACCTTTGAATGTCTGTATTTTTTTCTAGCACATCTTCTTCCTAAATCTCTTCAACTATACCTTCCACTGTCACATTGTCCACGGAGAGCTGCAAATTCTTCCCACGGCGGACCACCTTCACTGTGTGCCATTCATTGTCATTCATCTTCTCGCCTACTAGGAGTATCTCTGGTCCCTTGCCTGAGAGGGGGGAAAGCATCAAGTGACAATCATACCACATCAGCTCAGTATACAAACTCTATTATACACACTGCAGCTCTCACAGCAGAAGCACTCTCTACCCAGGGTGCATGTTTATTCGCATACAGAATCACATACACACAGACACAGCTATTAACATTTACCTGTAACCAATACTTTGCCTCCACTTGATACACACATCAAAGAAGCTGCAGTGGTAGCTTTTTTCTTGATGCCGAATGGCTGACGTGTAAAATTATTTCCACACTGCAATAGATTGTTTTTTTCCCCTCATAGGGCTATTTAATTGACGTCTACATGTGGGTATTATCAAGAGGCTTAGCTCAAACACAGCTCTAAGTTTCATAATTTCTTATCTTACTCCTTTCTCGCTGGTTTCAAAATAGGTCACAGTGCAGAAGCTTGCCACTGCAGCACCGTCATCCCGAATCAGTGCCTATGCAACAGGCCGACATGGCAGTTCAAAGGAGTTCTGACATCGCTTGGGAAACTAATTGGCCATGCCTAAGCTGACTGCGCCTTTAGGGGTTTGTCTGTCTAATTGAGCTCAGGGTGCAGGAGAATTACAGGGGACGTACAGAGGGCAATAAATGGAAAACATCAACTGGTTTCCTAACACTCTCCTGTTTTCATCCTGGGGGAAATAAGTCTGCGGCGGGAGACCTTGTCCAGTGCAGCATATCAAGTGTCTTAACAGCGCGCCGCACGATACCTCCATCCACCTGCAGAATATCGACTGCGCACAGCAGACGGATCAATCACGCCAAAGCCTGCTCCCTGAGCTGTATTTGATGGATTTATTTAGATAATGAAAAACAAACCACTCTACAATCGTATCTAACATAGCACAGAAACGTTTACTTTGCAAGCCGACTTCTCTATGTTAAAACAGAGGTACAGATTTGATGCAATGGATGGGAGATAGTAGAGAGCTGGATAGCAGAGATATATCATCTCTGTGCTTCTCAGTGGGGAGCTTCTTGCTTTCTAATGTCAGCGTCCAAACCCAAACACATAAAAGACTGGAGTGTAACGTACACTAATCATTGTTGAAACGACAGATTACGAATTTAACCACAACTTATATTGAAACCTGTTAATGAAAATAGGTAACAATGCAGCAAAGTTTGACCATTGCCCACCGTGACGTCACGTCACATGAGTCTGCTTAAACTAGTTTAAAACTCTAAAAAACAAGAAGATTAGTCAAATAAATCAAAGAGTCCAAAACAGCTTACAAACGTCTTTAGCAGCTCGCTCCTGGTGGCTTCTTCATGCTAGCAACTCTACACAAGATCCGACTAGCATATGATATCGTCGAAGTATTAGTGAACGAAATGCATTGTGGGCAATGTAGGCTTTAATCTCCTAAGACTGCACGTAAATTTGAGGACATTTTGGGAGGAAACTTGTAAATTTGTAAGTACTTGAATTGGAAATTTTCCAGGTATATTTGTATATTTTGGAGTAGATGTGTTTAATGGAAGTTGTGTTGGAAATTTGCTATGACATGTTTTTTGGTATTTTGATAAATTTGTTTGGATTTTTGGTGCAATTTGTTTGGATGTTATGTAGTATTTTCTTATAAATTTAAGATGGGGGGGGGGTGTATTTGAATTATTTGAATTTTATTTGAATATTTTAGTGGAAATTTACTTTGATATTTTTGGTATTTTCACAGAAATCTGCAAAATTTGGGGCAGGGTGTCCTTTGAAATTTTCAAGAATTTTCATGGAATTTTCAAGGAATTTTGTCAACATTTAGGGTTTTTTGTATTGAATTTTCGGGAAATTTTCTATTAGAATATTTAGGATTTATATTAAAGTTTCAATGAAACATTTGGGGAATATTTGACGAAATTTACTTTTCCTTTTTATGGTTTATTTTAAAAAATGTAATAGAATTTTAACAGAAATCCAACACAATTTCTTTAAAATTTAAGGGAATTCATTAGAATTTTGGAGATGGCATGCAGTTCTTCCAAATAAGTGGAAGAAACTAAAAATGCATTCCAAGTAAAGGCTCAGGTCTCTGGAGTTTAGAAGTGAACAAGCAAAAAAGATGAGAATAAGGGGCATATTTTAATTGTTCATTTATTTTTATTTTTTTTACGTCAATATTGAATCAAGCAATTGGACCCCAAGTTTGTTAGTTTGTATTTTTTAATCGTTTATTTATTTTTAACCTTTATTTGCCCAAAAAAGACCCAGTGAGATTGGGATCACTTTTACAATGGTGACCTGGCCAAGAGGTTAGCATCATTTATTATTTCTTCTTCTTCTTATAATTATTAATAATAGTATTATTTATCATCATTATAATTAAATGAATTATTATTGCATTCTTCATATTATTATTGTTGTTTTTGTTATCATTATTACTATTTGTTATTTTATTTTATCTATTTTACTTTATTTATGGTTTCTTTTATTCATTGATTGACTTTATTTTGTTGTTCTAACATGCACATGAATTGGGTTTGGGGCAGGACTCTCTTGTTTTTTGTTTTTTTTTTGTTTGTTTTTTTTAATTTCCTATCCATCTACAGCATTTTGTTATGCATATGTATAGAAGGTGTGATATAAATAAAGTCTCAAAATAAATTGATCACCAAAACTGTCATTATTCTTTTAGGCATTGTTATTTTTCAATTTTAAGTCAGGTGACATTGCCAAAATGAACTTTCTGCAGCCATGGGTCACTCTCAAAGCAGTTATAATTTGATGACCTTTTGAGACGAGGAGAATCATGGGAGTTGCTGTGTTAAAACAACACTGCAGATTAAAATCTATTCAAACTCATTCATATTTACAGTTCCTGCATCTATGATAATGATCCTAATCTGAACCCGAGGAGGGGAGCAAGGTGGTGGAAAATACCATGTATTCATTCTGACATCTGACTGTAAACTGTGTTCCTTTTAAATTAACTCTCCTTTCAAAACTTATATTCAAGAGCAAGCCACACATCTATAAGATCAGTTTTTCCAGTTTGATCCTCAGTTATAAATGGATTTGATTTGACACACTCGAGCTAGGATGACTTCAAAGGCGTAGTGTTATAAGTTACACAGGTCAGCATTCTGAGTGAGCCAGCACTCTGAACCTGGGATGTGTGTTTTAATTAAAGCATGTTGTGGTAATCCTGTAATTCTGCAGAACAAATACCTCTTTCAGAAGTGTGCAGTGTAGCATTATTCCCCAGATTCAACCAAAATAATTTAGAGCATTGCAGCAACATTTGTTCTTACACCCATTACCCTCCCACTGACAGCTCCAAGCAGCTGCAGCAGATGTGCTGCCTTTTTGATTTCATCAGAAATAAGATGGTGAGAATTCTCACCCACCAAACCAGCGTTCTTAAGGTTGTAATACAATTTGTATTTGACCCACAAAAAAAGGACAGGCTATTTTAAAATCACAATGAGCCTACATGTAGCACAACGATGAATTAATTATTCTTCATGGCTTTGTTCGTGTTAAAATTTAAAGTCTTTTGACAAGCCATCCTTCATTTTATCTGCAGTTGTAAGCTCTTCAGAGGTTATTGATGCAGTTTATGTGGAAACAGTGCTTTTATCAGGAAATGCACATACAGTACATATTTTCTCTGAATAGTGCATGATGGTACAATGCCATCTGCTGGTAGGCTGGGCCATTTTCAGGGCAGATATATGGGACGATAAAGAATAAATAGTCTCTTTTAATTAGCATTATAAAATACACATTTTCTCCTCTATTTACATAATTATTTGACAACATATTTAACCTTTCACTGGATGCAGTAGATTAGCTTTAAGGGCTCTAACACAGGTAAGTCTTCAGGCTGGTTTAAAGATACAGTACATGCACACCTCACCTTTATACAGTCATTCACTTACATTCATTAATGCACATAAACACATGCATACAGTACTTACCTTGATCAGAGAAAATAAGTGTAACCCCCTTTACATAATGGAGATTTGCTTAGGCTGATGCATTTTTCCTTAATCTGTAGCAATGTTAAAAGTGACCCCTCTTTGTTGAAGGGTATAGCTTTTAAAAACAGCTCTGATCAGTGGATAAATGTGAGACAAAATAACAGTTCAAACTGTGGATTTTTCTAATGTAAAGTTAACATATTCAGAGGCATGTTGCAGTTGGTTTCTCTCATCTTCTCTGTGCATAAATACAGCACAATGACTTATATTAAGGCTGCTCTGAAAATCATTGAGAAATTGAAAGTTAACATTTTCATCTAAAAGAGTCTGGGAATTATTCATACATTACAGATTGGAAGCAAGCCTTCCGCCAACACTCGATTATTCTGATAACATTTATGTGCATTCAGAAGCCTCCTCTGTATGAGATGATCTATATCAGAGAGCGCCTTCACCTCTTCGCTGGAAATAGCTTTTATCTGTTTCTCACACCGCTCCATTGGAACCAAAACTTAAATTGCCTTTCTCTCATTATCAGGTGAGATCAAATATCTACATCATAAATTCCAGCATCAACGCAGTACAGCCTAAAGTGGCACTCCATTTCACTACAGTGTCGAACACGAGAAAATCAATTGTGTTGATGGGGGGGGGGGTCTGCCTTAAGCATTCATCTGCCTTCTAATCAATGCAGCTACACTGCTCATCTAAATACCCCACGGTTCTCGCACTATTTGATGGATGTTCTGTTCTTCTCCTGGGTGTTTATATTAAATGCTTTTTCATGTTGAGGGATTTTTTTGACACTATACTTTAATCCAGTTTATCCCAGTGCCCATCCTCTCCCAGTCAGATATGGAAAAAGTCATTCACACCTTAATTTTTCCCTTCCTTATTACTTTCTGGTGTTAGAAAAAAATCCTCTTTTTTCCTCCAACTGGTCCAGAATAGAGCAGCTAGGCTCCTAACTGATTTTAACAGTTGGCATCACATCACTCTAATTTTAGCATCTCTACACTGGCTTTCTATTAATTTTAGAATTGCTTTTAAGAGTTAACTTATTACTTTTAAAGTATTAAAGCGTTTGACTCCCAGCTATACATCAGAATTATTAACTCCCTGTGATCTGGCCTGCAGCCTTAGTTCCTCTGGTGGGGGTCTCCTGGTCGTTCCAAAGTCGAGACAAATGTGATAGGGTCTTTTCTATCAGGGCACCTCGACTTTACACTGCACACTGAGGTATCTGACTGAACTATGATAAAACACATCAGTGCTGGTGTTATTTCTGACATTTGCACCAAACTGATAAAAATCTGCATTTTACGTCTTTTAATTAGCTCAAACAGACATTTGCTTTCTTGCAGAATGTTGCAAAAATCTTTTCAGAAAAAGCGGGGCTTAGGTTTCTACGTCACAAACTCTATATAAAAGGTAGAACACTGCCGCCTCTAACTGACTTTACCATTCAGAGACCACTCCCACACTCTCCTGCACCTTCACTGCTTCGGCTCCGACAGCTCACGTTCTGTGCATTTTTTTTAAATCTTGAAGTGGGCGGAATTAGCTCTGAGCTGGGGGTTATGTCATGTCATGTCATGTGACATCTTATTATGTCTTGGGATGTCCCGGTTCTTATGATGACTTGGGGTGTCTTAGTTCTTACGATGTTTTAGGATGCGTTAGTTCATGTGATGTCTTGGGATGTTGTAGTGATGATGATATCTGGGTAATAATGTTATTTGGGCTTCATATATAGGTTGGGTTTTTAGATTCTTCTTTATCTAGATTCTTCTTTGAGTGTTCTCATGATGTTGTTTAGGTGTCTTATGTTGTTTTGCTGTTTTGATTATTTTTTGTGTCTGCTGCTTTGTTATTCTGCATGTCAAAGTACTTTGTAAACCAATGATTTCAAAAGTGCTACAAAAACTTTAAAAAAAAAACAAACAAACAAAAAAACATATGTTATTATCCATCTGAGTTTATAGCACATCTGGCCCAAGACGCCTCCTTAATTATTATCTATGGGGTATAAAAAAAGCGAGAAGAAATACTTGATGTATGATGGACAGTGACACTCAGACACTTGATTTGTCATGCAAAACTGACGTTGTATAATTCAATTTAGTTAAAACTAAATGTTGTATTCAAATGTCCCTAATAAATGCAACAAGCAGCTATTCAAAATCACTCAACATTCAAAACATGCCATTTTAATGGCTTATAGTCGTGTCTCACACTTATCAGCTGATCAGATTTAATCTCAAGCTTTAAATGAATCATAGCTTTGCTGCTGCAGTCTGATTTTTCTGTAACAGAGTCAAAATTACCCTCTAAACAGAGTCTGTGCACTGCTTCTCTCACTACAGCTAATTGCTAATTGTACTTGAACTGTTCCTAATTATCAGCAATGTGAAGAAATTAGTCACAGGCAAATGAATGACAGCAGCTAAACAGTGGACTACTGTAGGTCAAATTTAGCTACACTTGATTACAACATCATTAGATTGCAATAATGGGAAAATGTGTAATTTAAATTGTTACCAAAATGGGGATTTTATGAGTGTAGATCCAATTACATGAAACTTTACAACTGCTCACCACAATCAAGCCACAGTCTGGGTCTTATCTTTGTAATGATGCTTGGGAGTGGGATTAAAGCAGCAGTAAACAAGGACAATTGTGGAGCAGAATCAATGTACTGTGTTGTGTTTCAGAGGGGGGAAAGAAGAGGCATATGTTTACACCACAGTGCATTTTCTGTAAAGCATGGTACAGTAAATAAACATAGGAGACACTTACTGAGATTACAGTCTATCCTGATACAATCTGGTGAGAGAGAGAGTGAGATGGTGAGATTAAAGAAAAAAGAGGAACAGCACAAAAGAGGAGAATATTTCACATCCTTCAAGGTACATTCTGCAGACAGTTCAGTGCTTTTCAGAGCCCACCATCCGGGGACAGCCTCGAGAGTCTAAACCGCCACTTTCCTCCCTGCAGTGTACAGTACATAACATTAGAAAAAAAGGAACAGTGAGTGAAAGGAAAAACCTCAGCATGTGTCTGGCAGTGCTGGAAGGATAATAGAGCAGATCGAAGTCGGGATCAATAAGGGTTTTATTGACCATAAAAGCAGAGGTGCAGTAGTTTTATTTTTAGTGTCTGTATCGGCTCTGATGTGTTGGCTTAGATTCACCGTCTGTAAATGAATTTTACTGTTCAATATATGTTTACTGGTGGTTTCACCCACAGGTGCTTTGAGGTAATACATCAAACATGCACCAGAGTGAGGAAAATTGTTTGAAGCAGATAAGAAAAATGGAACCTGCGCTTGACTGTGATTCACTTGAATATTTTAACATTTGGCACTGACTAAACCATCTTAAACTTATCCTCGAGAGGAGGCATATAAATTTACTGCAAAAACAGATTAGAGAAGCTTTAAAAAAAACATTTTAAGTTAAGAGCTATCACTGAAACTCAGCATGACTGTATAAAATGAAGAGCTTCATTATCATTACAGATTGTTTTGGTTTTTTTTTGAGACACATGATCGTTGGTATATTAGATCCTTTGCACCTGAATGTCTGATTTATAGCTCCTGTGAGGATTTTTTAGCAGGTTATGAATCAGACTGAAATTAATAAGAGGTACTATTTATGAGATGCAAAAGCAAATGACACCATCAGTGACGAGTTTTTTTTAAATGTCTCTCAAGTTATTTTCAATGCCTGGAACTGTTGATGTGTGTTAGGTGTCAAACGAAATGATTAACAGTATGCAAAATTAGCCATTTTTCAAAAACACTCCTTATACAGTGCCTATAAAAGTTTTCATGCCCTTGGATGTTTTACCCTTTTATTGATTTTATTAATCAATCATCATCAATATAGTTTGGCTTTTTTTTTTAACAAAAAAAAAACAAGGTCAACGTGAAGACAGACTTTGATAATGTAATGTCAAAGTAATATCAAAAAAACGAGAATGTGTAAGGCAACATAAGTGACTGCATAAATATTCACCCTATCCAAGCTTAGTGACCTTTTTTCAACAGAGTTAGGTGAGCCAATTGGCGTTAGTAGTCTCACAATTAGTTATAAATCTGTGTTCCTGGCTACCATTACACCATTACACTCCAAGCAACTCAGAAAAAAGGTAATTGAAAAGTATAAGTCAAGGTGAGGGGTGCAAAAAAAATCCAGGGCACTGAGCATCCCCCGAGTTTAGCTAAATCCATTATCAAGAACTGAAAGGAATATGGCACATGTGGTAAATCTGCCTAAATCAGGCCATCCTCACAAACTGAGTGACACCTATGACTACTCTGAAGGAATTACAAGAGTCAGCAGATGACTCTGCATACAACAACTGTTGCCTCGGTTCTACAAAATCTTGACTAGAGTTTGCCAAAAGGTATGTGGGGGACTCCACTGTAAAGTGGAAAAAAGTTCTTTGGTCTGATGAAAACAAAAAGGTGCTTTCTGGCCATCAAACAAGACACTATGTTTGGTGGACACCAAACACTGCACATCACCACAAACACACCATACCCTCGAAAAGGCACAGTGGTGGCAGCATCATGCTGTGGGGATGCCTCTCAGCAGCCAGCCTTGGAAGGCTTGTAAAAGTAGTGGGAAAAATGATTCAATAAAATATCGGAAAATCCTGGAGGACAATCTTATTCAGTCTGCAAGAGAACTACGGCTTGGGATTTATTTTCAGTAAGACAATGACCTGAAGCACAAAGCAAAGCTACACATAAATGGTTAAAAGACAACAAGGGGAATGTTCTGGAGAGGCAGAATCAAATTGCAGAACTAAATCCATTAGAGAATTTGTGGCTGGACTTGAAAAGGGCTGTTCACGCAACATTCCCGTGCAACTTGACAGAGCTTGAGCTCAAAGGTGCATCTACTAAATATTGACTTAAAAGAGGTTAATATTTATGCACTTATTTACATGACATATTTCTATTTAATTGACACTATTTTGTAAAAATCTTTAAAAATTTAGTCATTAAAAAGGTTTTTGTGATTTTTGGGTCAAAAAGCCAAACTATATTAACCATGATTGATTTATAAAACAAATACAAAGGTAAAACATCCAAGGGGGTGAATACTTTTTATCAGCACTGTATATGTCAGCAAAGAAATGAGGCAAAGCTTTGTCCAAATGGGACAAAAGACCAACACTTCTTCACAGGAGCTTTAAGAAAGTTTGAATATCTTTGAAATCAAGGCTATAATACAATTACTGTAAAATCCAGAGAATAAGTCCCGTTTGTACACATGACACAGTCTGTTTCGAGAAGTCTCACAAATGTTTAAACTATCCCCCTGCATGACTGTATAGCTGTGTCAATCTTTTAGCACAATCTCCATTCACCATGTGGACTTTTCAACAATCATACCACTAGCTAAAGGAGTTGAGCTTGCTGTTTGAAGTTATAGGCATGAAGTAGAAACCTGCGCTGCCCACCTCTGCAGTGGTCTCATTCTTAAAACACTGCATAGAATCTAGACCAAAATTGTGTGTATGCCCAAACCCCTAGAAATGGCACAGGCCAAAAATAACTCTGATTTATAAAACCATACCCACTGTTTTCACACAATGTTCTGTGTGCAACCGTATATGAACCTCTTATTACGTTAGTTACACAGCTACATTCAACCATAAATGGTCAAGTCAAAGCTCCTCATGGAAGAAAATGTGTAATATGAGCTGGCAGAGGGGAGGTTTTTTCCTGTATGGTGCTTCTGAATGAAAGGGGTGGATAATACTAATTGTTAGTTTGCTACGACAGGATCAGTCACATACATAAGAAAAACAGACTGACACATCGTTGCTGCTGCATGCACATGCTCCTACATTGCCAAAAAAAAGAAAAAAAATCCCTATTCATCTTTACACAAGTTTCACTGAAGGTTTTATTCATTTATGGGACCCATGCTGATTTCTTCACATAATGTCATATATCTGCTCCACTAGGATATTATCAAAGAATAGTTTGGTTTACAGTAGCTCTTATTTGTCTACTTTTGTTTAATTCTGGTGAGCTCAACATGAACTCTTACTCATTATAAGAATTTATTATGATTGTGTGAAAGCTGTCCAAAAAAAATTGACACACTTTGCTCAATTATATGATTAAACACAGTGAAGAGAGGCAAAGAAGACTACATGTGGAGCAGACACTGCCATATCTCTGTTTACCTCCTGCCTCTTGCAGCACAGTAAGAGTCATTTAGACCAAAACATAATACTGTAAAGAAAGGGAAATATTTGACATATTTTACTGGCGCTAAAGTCTGCAGTTGTTTCATGCTTTTTGGTTTTTGGATTTCTACATCAAATAATGAAGTTACGGTTCAGCTACTTATGCTCAGGGCAACTGAAGGTGAGACTTTGATAATGGCATGTATGGCAGGTTTTTAGATATGAATAATACATTTTCATATTAGAAATTAGAACATGGTTCACTAGGCTTTTCTAAAAATTAAACTGTTTATGATGATGTGTGTCACAAATATCCCCCTGCTTCCAAAACATTCATATGCATGGGTCAGAGTTTGCTTTATGAATGAGATCAGCAGAACTACTGTATATATCTCTTAACATTTTGGTCAGCAAAGGAGCGGCACATAATAATAGGGGATGAATTTTTGATTATGTCAGGCTGCATGCGTTGTGTGACGTGGTGGCTGCACCTGTTGTAAGAACAGCATTTGTCCTGGCTTCAGGGGTGCAGTTAGGTGTTTTTGGACCCCAGAAAATTTTTTTACACTGGGCCCCCCTTAGACAGCCAGCCAAGCAAACCATGTCATGTGCGTTTATGCATATCTAAACAATTCAGTTTATATTTGAACTATTAATTCTCCAAATAGTTGAGAGATATTTTTACTAATTTAGTTTATTAGCCTCAACTTGCTCTCCATCCCTGCTTTCTCCTCTTTTGTCATCCTCATCTTGCTCTCACTCCCTGCTTTCTTCTCCATCATCTTCATCTTTCTCTCTGTCCCTGCTTTCTTCTCTTTAATCATCCTCATCTTGCTCTCCATCCCTGCTTTCTCCTTCATTATCATCCTCATCTTTCTCTCTGTCCCGGGTTTCATCTCCACTATCATCATCCTGCTGTCTGTCCCTGGTTTCTCCTCTTTTATCATTCTCATCTTGCTCTCCAGCCCTGCTTTCATCTCCTTTATAATCTTTATCATGCTCTCATCCCTGCTTTGATTTCCTTCATTATTATCCTCATCTTTCTCTCTATCCCTGTTTTCATCTCCATTATCATCATCCTGCTCTCTGTCCCTGCTTTTTCCTCTTTATCATTCTCATCTTGCTCTCCATCTCTGCTTTCTTCTCCTTTATCATCCTCACCTTCTCAATCATACTGATCTTGCTCTCTGTCCCTTCTTTCATCTCCTCCATCATCCTCATCTTGCCATCTTTCCCTGCTTTCTTTTTACTATTATACTACCTTACTGCTCTTCTTCAGGCTCTGATTTCCCACACAGCCCTAGTAGAGGACTTTACCATTTGGACATTTCTGAAGGGAGGAGCAGAAGCTCCCTTGTATTTTATTTTACTCTATTTGATAAAGATTTCAGTCTGTTGATGAATTTATTTAGCCGCTTTTGATTCAATGATGACAATAATTACCATGCTACACCCATGCTCAACTTCATGTAAAAAAATAATTGCACCACTATACACTATACAGTATTAAAATTGGGTTTATACACTGGATTTTACAGTAACTAAAATTTACTGACTAATGCAGACAAGTGCAATCATGTTTTTTAATGAATCAAATAATTTGCATTGGTTAGTATCACTTAACCTTACACAGAACCAACACACCTCTCCCTAAAAGCCCGAACTTTGATCTGTCCTCACTCTTTAACTCTTAGTGCTGTTTACTTAAGTTTCCTACCTGTTCTGCAGTCCTGATGGTAATATATTTTCAAAGTCAATTACAGAGGAAAAGGGCGATTTGCACATCCAGCAGCCACAATCAACCTTACACCAGGATTATAAAAAAATCAAAGCCATCACTTTCGTTTGTTGCCAACATGTCTTTGTCTCCTCACCAGTACACTTGTTCCAAATCCATCTCTTGTATTCAAATTTTAAGCTTCAAATGGATTCCCCCACTTATCATTTGCATGCCTAAATAATAAACCCACATCATGGGGCTGTATGAGAATACATTGGTGTAAGTCATGTGGCTGTGGAGTGCTCTCAAGCTGTCAACCATCACAGAGCAGTGGATGTAGACAGCCAGAGACCAGAGAGACCTTCTACTGCAGGTGTGTGTCTGTGAGTGTCTATCTGTGTGTTCATCCCTGGCGCCTTCTGCTCAGCGAGGCGGCGCTAACCTGGACAGGCCAGTAAATGTGAGGGGAGGGGAGCACAATGGTCATATCTACAGTGTAAGCAGTCAAAGTGGTCATTTCTCAGGGTAATAACAGATCTGGTCTCTGACTGCCTTCTCCTTGAACTGCAGACAAGCCATTGAAGGGCTGAAAGAGCTGAGACGGTCAGATGGGACCTGACCAGTGGATGAACTGAGAGTGAGAGAGAGAGAGAGGTAGACAGAGAAAGAGAGGGAGAATATACACACCTACAGTTGCTTAAAGCACATCAAACCCCTTGGGTTTTCCAGCTTTTTCCATGTGATACATTCCTCAATATTTTCTACCTCAATAACTCAGCTATGTAACAGATCTAATAATTAATCTAGGCTATAACTCTCCTGTATAATGTATGGTTTGGGTTGCAAAAACGTTAAACTGAGTACTTAACAACTGAACCGGTTTGATTCCAGCCTCAGACCTTTGTTACCCATGTCTCTCTTTGGTGTTGAAACTGTAAGCCTTCATTAAAATTACATGCTTTTTCTATGGCTTTATCTTCCTCCTTTAAAGGGACATTTTAGACAAAGGAAAATAGGCTGTGTCGGCATCCTTGCGGACTAGTTGTAAACAAGCATAGGCTATTCAAAATGGCTAATGCCCATAGACTTTATGTGAATGTGTGTGTGATAATAATCTCTCTGGAGGAGTTACTTATGAATATTACCTACTATCATTGTCATAAGTGTCTGTCAAATATAAAGCTACATTACACCCAGTAGCCAGAAACAATAAAAAGTACATGGTCAATTAAGTCTAATTATCCAGTTTCTTTAGCATTATTGTAAAACAATTTGCTGTTTTGCACAGAATTATGAATTAGAACACTTCTTGGCCCCAAGTGGTTGCCAGGCAACCAGCAGAATCCAGGGAGTTACTGTGCATTGCTAATAATAATCTGATACCTAACCACCCCATAAACCAGTGAAGGTTGTTTTTTTCAAATATAAGGTTTTTTTTTTAGATTATACAACGAGAGCTTTGGGGTAGTGGTATGCAGATTATTTTTCACCCTCTGAGAGAACCAAGCTTAATATAGCTTTTTTTTCTAAGTGTCTGCAGGCTAAAGCCTCATATTTTCAGACACAGAAGAGTGATATCAATTCTCCCATCCAATGCTGCAGCAGGGTGTAAAAGCATTTTTCCTAAAATGACTAAATTATGCTTATAAATCCAATTACTAGATAAGCCTCTTTTAAAGTGTAAATAATCTTCAAAATACTCCTAAAATGGTATCTGAAACTTTACTTTACATGGATAGAATTACAAAGGAAGTTAAACTGGAACAACTGACCCAATTTTGGGTAAATTTTGTTTTTATACACAACTCCCCAAACAAAAGACCTAATTTTATTTTCAAAAATGAAAAACAGATGCCTACATCCTACATCCTAAAAATAATGTGATTGTAACACTACTTTGTTAATGAAACAATTGAAATTTACAATGACTAATTTTCAGTTAAATCAACCTTATTTGATAGATGTCATAAACCGCACTTAGAAGAATCAGGGGATATGCTCATTTATATTTTAAGCAACTGTAGTATTGTGTATGAAGATGAGAATGGTAGAGTCTGAGACGAAACTGATATCATAGGAGGTTGGAAAGTAATATGTCCTAAAAGGTCAAGTGGCATTATCTGCTTGCAATGCCACAGCAGCATTACCCAGGTTCACAACGAGCTTCACTCTGCCTCCATCCAGCTCCAGACGCAGCGTGTCTGCCGACTCCTGGGAGGTCGTGGCCATTAGCAGCCCAAAAGCCCTTTGAGACATGAAGCGGAGGGACACATCCTCGGCTTCTGTGTGTATCGTCCTTGGCAGCACCACCTTCAGATACATGCTGCCGTCATAGCTCACCACGGTAGCCTCTATGGATTACAAGGAGGAAGCATTAGGAAATCATCCCCAGAGAGAATCAGATCATGAAATAAAAAATGAATGATTAAATAAATAAAAACAGAAGGCGGATCTTATGCGAAGAACCCTGATTTATTCTTAAGCTTATCTCAGGTGCTGCATGATATAATTTTAGATTGCAGTTTTCATCAGCTGCAGCAGATGGCAGAAAAAGCCTGGAGCATACGGAGACAGACAGGCGATATTGCAGCAGCAATCAAATCTGTGAAGGATTTATAGCCATCATAGGGCAATATAGGGGGGGATTTTTATATATCCCTCATACTATTAGCTGCCAATAGATGTGGGTAATTTGGTCTGTCTTTGAGAAAAGCATCTGCATGGTGGATGCAGTGTGATTCAGGCCAAGGCAGCACTGCATTTCTAATGAAATGCTCTCAGCACTGGCAACCTTGTACTAGTGACAGTTCATTAATGAAACACTGTACTGTTATAAAACACTGTAATCACTTGTGAATGGTTTCAATGGATAAAAACTGAATGTTCTTTTAATTTTCATTGTAGACTAGGATGTGGAGGATGTGGAGGACATACAGCTCTTATTTGAACTGTTATGACATCATTTAGTGTGTAGGTGATCAAGCTGCAGTTGCAAATGAAATTATCATGGTTAAAAAGGTCTGAGCCTGAAAGCTTGATAATGAGTTTTCTTTGTTTTTCATTTTTCCATTCCTTGCAGGCTTTTCCAGCTTCAACACAGCTATGTTAATAAATAAAACACCGGCCAGAGTGTGTTAAGAGCTTTGCAGCACTATTTTAAAATCACTTATCCTCTCCCATCCTTCACGGATACTCTTACCTTTCTCACAGCTTGGCCCCAGGTAGCCAGTACCATTACAGTCACAAATGTGTCGGTTCCAGCCCTCTCTGCAGAGTCCACCATTGGCACACGTGTCCCTGGCACACCTGACATGAGTCTCTCTGGTGCAGAGGTTGCTAACACCTGTGGCACTTTGGATCTCCGCCAGCCTCCACAGGTTACGGCTCTGACCGTCAATGAAGAGGTCCCTAACACAGCCCACGTAGCCGAGGCCGAGGGATGCTGTCCAGACCTCAGGGGGGAGCATGAGGGCTTGGCGGTCCTCAGGTAGACCTCCGAGATACATGTCCCCGTCCAGGTCAAGGATCTCGCTGCCTTCATTAGCAGTGAAGGGGATGCTCTGGCTGTTCACTGAGATAAAGCCTGTAGGGCAAGCAGTGAGTCAACTTACACAGTGTTTTTGTTGGAGAAAATGAAACAGGTGTGTGTGGGTTGTGCTAAGTGAGAAGTGAGAAAAAAAACTGTGAAATTGAGGAAGTGGGCACTACTCTCTGCTTGTCTTTAAAAAGTATGGATTAAAACGAGGCACTGCCAGTCCTTGGCAGTTAATTTTTTGCACATGGCAGAGGCTAAAACTAAAACTTAGTCTGGAAAAGTTAAGACTTAAAAATGGCAAATCTAAGCCTGCTGAGAAGAAATAAATGTATTTATAGAAATCTGATGGTAGGAATAGGGGAGATGTGTTTTTTATGGCTTCTACTAATAAGGCAGACATTTGAGAGAATACAAATAAGTCCCAATTTGAGGTGTTTGACTATAATTGGCCACTTATGAAGCAGGTTAACAAGGATTTAAAAATGTCATCCATCGGTTACGACTTACTAAAAATATCATGGCAATTAAAAGCTTATTTGAATGCATGTTTCACTGCAGTGATTATAGCGCAAGAGCAAGCCTATGTGAATGTACCTATACTATTTTCCTCTGACATAGGACTCAGGGTAGAAAGCCCAATTACAGCTATAAATTCATACTGTTAAACTTTGTGTATATATAGTGTAAGTTGATGAATAAATGTAGAAACTCTTACTTGGAGATTGATCAACTCTACTTAGAAGACAATGACCAAATGAGAGTGAATACCCAGAGGGATATCTGCTAACTGTTAACTAGGAAGTGGCTTGAAAACAGCATTATTTCAGTTTTGTGTTATAGTAGAGGTTTGAGATAATAATATAAACACACACTGCTCTGGATGTTAATTCAAACAACTGTATGATAATAGTGAATAGGCTATCATGTTGTTTTTAATCTTGAAAGCTAAAATTAGTATTAAAGCATTCAACCCCTTGGATGTTTCACCCTTTCATTGATTTTATAAATCAATCATGGTCAATGTAAACTAGCCTTTTTGACAAAAACATACAAACAAAACCTCCATAATGTCAAAGTGAAAATAAATTTCTACAAAGTAATGTCTCCATCCATTTTCTATGCCACGTATCCCGATGGGGGTCGTACGGAGCTGGAGCCTATCCTAGCTGTCACTGGGCGAGGTGGACTGGTGGCCAATCATTCGCAGGACTGACCTATAGACAACCAAGCACGCTCACATTCACATCTACGGCCAATTTAAAGTCACCAATTAACCTAAAAAACAGGTCTTTGATGGTGGGAGGAAGCTGGAGTACCTGCAGAGAACCCACACATGCACAGAGAGAACATGCAAACTCAGCACAGAAAGGCCCTGAAGCGAACCAGGGACATTCTTGCTGGGAGGCAGCGCCAATGCCTGTCTTCCAATACTCTCAAGCTGCAGTTCTCTTGCAGATGTAAAAGACTGTCCTCCAGGATTTTCCTATATTTTGATGCATTAGTTTTACCCTCTATGTTAACAAGCCTTCCAGACCGCCTGCTGAGAAGCATCCCCACAGCATGATGCTGCTTCACAGTGGGGATGGTGTATTTGATGTCTGCCAAATATGGCGTCTCGTCTGATGGTCAGATAGCACCATTTTGTTCTTATCAGACCAAAGAACTCTCTTTCACTTGACCATGGAGTCTCCCATATGCCTTTGAGCAACTCTAGTCAAGATTTGATATGAGTTTTCTTCAACAGTGGCTTTTTCTTTTTCACTCTCCCACAAAGCTTTGACTGGTGAAGACAACAGTTGTATGCAGAGTCTCTCCCATCTCAGCTGCTGAAGACTGTAACTCCTTCAGAGTAGTCATAGGTGTCTTGGTGGCCTCTCACTAGTTTCCTTCTTGCAAAGTCACTCAATTTGTGAGGACATCCGGGTCTAAGCAGATATCCATCCCCTGACTTATACTTTTCAATAACCCTTTCTCTGAGTTGCTTGGAGTGTTCTTTCATCTTATTGGTGTAATGGTAGCCAGGAATCCTGATTAACCAGTGACTGAACCTTCCAGACACATGTGTTTTTATACCAAAATCACTTGAGACACATTCACTGCACTCAGGTGATCCCAATTTCACCAATTTTCTTTAGTCAAAAAAGGCTAATTATAATGATTACAATGAATCATAAAATCAATTTAAGGGTAAAACAACCAAGGGAATAAATACTTTTTATAGGCATTGTATAATGCTTAGCTAAAAGTAGCATGACGACACCATCGCTAAAGCTTTGTACAATACAACAGAAAATGTGTAAATTCCTTGTCTGGGATAAATTTGACAAAATTGCTTGATACTACTGTTAGCTAGCTATGAGGCTGTTACATTTGGTTTTTAATGACAGCTAATGTTAGTTTTCAGCAATTTCCTAGCTGATAAACTTTCAGCTAGCAATAGCTTGGTGCTACATCTTTTAGTGAGTGAGATACAATACAAAGGGTCAGGCATTAAGGGACCTCTGTTTGTAAAAAAACAACAAATGCGAAAACACATTTATTACCATATTGTAGGCTACTGTAAATATTCAATTCATATATGTTAACGTAATGCTAACGTAATATGTTAGCAGAGAAATTGCTGGCTGGACTGATAAGCTTTTGAAAATGATACCATGAAAGAGAAAACAATTAAGACACTAAATGTGGTAAAAAATAATATCAAAACCTATTGGCTATCTTTACACAATAGCATTTTTAGCATGAAACCACAGTCATACACAGCACTTGAGTGAGATAATAGCGAGTCACTTCCCAGCAAATAAACTGTTAGCTTGGAAGTGTCTGGATGCAAAAGTTACTTTTTTAGAAAGTGATATACCAAACAAAGGAAATGTATTAAGGTGCCTATTTTTGTATAAACAACAACAACATTGTAATGTTAAAAATTATCCACATTCCTACAATAGCTAATCTTAGCATTACGCAAATTCCTTTTTTTCAAATTCTATTTATAAAAGTTTTTAAAAACTGATTTTTACCCTCTTTTTACATCTTTTATGTTTCATGAAAGATGGAGAACATTGCCACTTTCTTTCATGCCAATACTTTGAGCTGAAAATTTGCATAACCTTTTGAGAGCAATGTACAAAAGGTTACCCACAAGGAGGCTGCTGAAAAAACACCACTCTCAGAAAGCTCTCAGTTCAGCAAGTACATAGTGTAGTTAATCAAAGCTATCATTCAAAAAATAATATATACCCTAGGAGAGGTATTAAAAGATAAAAACTGATAAAAGGAACCCTGCTTGATAAGGCAAGTTCATCTCATTTAGATATTTGTACATCTTTCTATTATAATTTTAATTTCAAATTTTCTCAAAATGCAGATATTTAGTGTTGTTTTTGTTCAATATAAATACAAGAGTTACAGATATGTATACAATAAGGTGAATTTGTCTGATCATGCAGGTTTCCTTTAAAAAAAAAGTCCCTGCTTCTTTTCTAACCGGGTAAATGGGCCCTTTGCAAAAATCATTTTAAAATATCAACACATGTATGTATGTTGGATCTACTGTGTAAGCACTGGCCTCCTGGCTAGCATTTGCCTCCCCAGCCTTGCTTTGATTAGCTTTAGAAGCTGACTGAAAAAAGCTTGTTATTAACGAACTGTTGGGATCAAATTGCATAGCCTCCCTTATTTTCTGGCATCCAGACTTTCTGGCTCACTTAAGACATTATCATTCCAGGAAAAACATCCAGAGAAGAAGAGGTTTTGAAATAAGCAACAACAAATCAAATGTGTATTTTTGTTTCATATGGATCATGTTTGCCTAACCGTTTTGGGCCCCCCATATGCTTAGGCCTCAAAAACAGCTTTTCATTACCATTTAACTCACTATATCTTATTCTAAGATAAGAATAGCATTCAGCCACTTTCATGTCATGACACAACACTGCTGCTTTTCTATGGAAGCTACTTACCCAACTCTTCTTCTCGGTACTCCCCTGATGGTGGAATGAATTACCCAACTCCATTCATTCCACAGAGTCTCTTTCTATTTTCAAGAAAAAGCTAAAGACCCAGCTCTTCCGGGAAATACTATGCACTTAGCTAGATGCTTCTCCTCTGTTGTCCCCAGTGGTTGAATGAGTTTCCCAAATACATTTGGCCCACACCGTCCCTCTCGACTTCTGAAAGTTTTAGGCCCAGCTGCTTGTGAAGGACCCTGCACTTAGTAATTTGGTGCAATGTATGTTGAAGACACTGTTACTGATAATGATGATATGAAGTCTAACAAGAGGGCTCATGCTGATGGCGTTTATTTCACCGCTGATGTTTATATTATTAGGAAAACAATAAAAGCTTCCAGACACCATGTGCATAGCCTCTAGCACTGCATGGCAGCACCTGTGTCTGATCCGACTTGAGGCACTTTGAGGCACTTACTGATGTTTCCTTCTGTCTACATGTTTACTTGTGTTGTATTAACTCAGATGTGTGTCACTTTGGTCTGTTAAATGACATTGTAACATTGTAAAACCAAAATTGTTGTTTTGGATGGAAGGGAGAATCGGCTGTGGAAATACCCTTAATATGATGAATTTCATAAGAAAGGGAAAGAGCAACATTATAAAATAAAAAAACATCACTTTTTGTTTTATTTCATTCATACGGCTTTAGCAATACAGGATGCCCCTTCCTAGTTTGTTGTCAGATTGTTAGTATGGTATAGAGTTGTAAAGGTTGTATCACATCTTTTATTGGCAGTAGGCTGCAGAGTGACAGATTATGGGCAGTTAACTAGGCAATGAAATGATGGTTCAGTCAATACATTCAAAGGGAGATTTACAATGAGCTATACCGTCTTATAGCTTACACAGTGCCTGTAAAAAGTATTCAATTCCCTTGGATGTTCTACCCTTTTATTGATTTTATAAATCAGTTATGGTCAATATAATTTGGCTTTTTGATGAAAACAACAAGCAGTAATATGTAATGTAACTAAAACAAAAATATGTAAGGTAAAATAAGTGACAGCATAAATACTCACATCCTTTAAAGTGACTGATCTAATTTGACAGAGGTCCAGCTAATTGGTGCTAGTAGTCTCTAAACTGATGACATGGGGATCACCTAAGTGCAGAAAATGTGTCTCAAGTGATTGTAGTATAAAGACACCTGTATCTGGAAGGTCAGAGAAAAGGTTGTTGAAAATTATAAGTCAAGGGATAGTTACAAAAAAGATACAAAGGCACTGAACATCCCCTAGGGGTAAGTTAAATCCATCATTAAGAAATGGGAGGAATATGGCAAATGTGTAAATCTGCTTAGATCAGGCCATCTTCCCAAACCAAATGACCGTGAAAGAAGGAGACTAGTAAGAGAGGCCGCCAAGACACCTTGGACTACTCCAAAGGAGTTACAAGCCAGTAGCAGACATGGGAGCGATTCTTCATACAACAACTGTTGCCTGAGTTCTTAGCAGTCAAAGCTTTATGGAAGAGTGGCAAAGAGAAAGCCACTATTGAAGAAAACTCATATCAAATCTTGACTAAACTTTGCCCAAAGGCATGTGGGAGACTCCATGGTGAAGAAAGTTTTTTTGGTCTGATGAGACCAAAATGTTGCTTTCTGGCCATCAGACAGGAAGCTAAACACACCCTATCCCTGCTGTGAAGCACGATGGTGGCAGCACCATGCTGTGGGGATGCATCTCAGCAGCAAGCCCAGGAAGACTTTGAAAGGGAGAAGGTAAAATGAACATAGCAAAATATAAGAAAAATTCAGGAGGAAAATTGCATTCAGTCTGCAAAAGAACTACAGCTTGGGAGGATTGAAAGATTAACTTTCCAGCAAGACAATGACCTAAAGCATTCAGTGAAAGTTACACAGAAACGGGTTAATGACAACAAGGTGAATGTTCTGAAGTGGCTGAGTCAAAACCCACTAATTTGAGACTGGATTTGAAAAGGGCTGTTCATGTTCATGCCCAGAGCTTGAGCAATTTTGCAAAGAAGAATGGAGAAGAATGTGCAAGCCTGATTAAGACAGACTCGGTGCTGTGATTGCAGCCAAAGGTGCATCTACTAAATACTAATTAAAGGAGCTGAATATTTATGCAGTCACTTACTTTAAATCACATATCTATTTGATTGCTATTACTTTGTAGGAATCTGTTTTACTTTGACAATGGGCCAAACTATAGTGACCATGACTGAATTATAAAATCAATAAAGGAAAAAAAAACATCTAAGGGGGTAAATACCTTTTATAAGCCCTATATGGTCACTAAGTTGTGACTCAGAAGTACTCCAATGCTTTCATTTTCTCAGTCCAAATTAAGTTTCTTCACAAGTTCCTTTGTAGTTGCTGTAATTGTCTTTTTCCTTGACATAATTTGAGCTTTCCTGCCTTGTTGTGATGTTAGGAGAATATGGCTGAGATGTAAATGATGCAAAGAGGAAAAAAAACATTTTGAACATCCTCCTTTACAACAAAACACACAGTAACAGCTGCAGACATGAGGGCTTCTCTACCTAAACAAACACTGTTTTTGTCTTACCGTCACGTCCTTTCCTCTGGAAGTCCACGTGGAACCACTCGCCATCATCCAGCCTCTTGTTACTGGCTTTCATCTTAATGCTGCCAGAGCCCATATCCATAACCAGGTAGAGAAACCCATCCAGCAGCTCGATGGCGAAGAAGTCAGCCCGGGGCTTTTTCTCAGGTGGTGTTCCCTGCAGACTGCCGTGGCTGAACAGCAGCAGGCCACTGGGCTCTGTGGTGCGTAAGTCAAAAGATATGGCCCCTGTCTTCTTGGTGTTCCACCTGGGCAATGTCAAGTAAGCAGACGGCGTGTCGAAGGTAACCGGTTCCAGGGCTTCCACATTCTCGCAGCTGAATATCAGGTCACCATGGATACTGATCTTCGGGTCTCGCTGTTCAGCCAGCCGTGACAGTTCCAGCCTAAACTCATTATTCTTGTAGACCACCTAATAAATGAGAGAGATGTCGTGTTGAGATGACAGCCAGAGAGAGCAATAAATTCAGAGCAAAGGTTGGAATATTACTCATCGATAAATACTAGAATCGATATGACACAGCAGCATTCACAAGGACGCACAGCAAAAAACACTATGAATCATCTCTGGACTCAGAGCTCAGTAAGAAAATGTCCTGATGATTTCATTTCCAGAGATGTGTCAAATAAACTTGCACCATTAGCTACAGTGATGTAGAAGCCCTTGATGCATTTATTAGAATAAAAATCAATCGTAGTTGTCCTACTTAAAATGCTCCTGACTCCTGCTGTGTATCCATGCAGAAATGGAGGAAGCTTTTAGAACTGAACACAATGTATTATACTGTTTCTCAAACTTAGAAGCTCAATGCTTTTAATTATTTGTGAGACCAGTGAAACTCCTTCACCACACAATGCGTCTGCCTGTTTTTAGATCTGACGAAAACCCAAAATTGTCACAAGAAAAAAGGAGACAGCAGGAGCTAAAATACTTGTGCGATTGTGAAATGCACTTAGATTTTAATGCAAATGAAAACATTTACATTTTAGACCTGTAGATACTTCACTCAGGGAAGTACAATGGGTCTGACAGTGAAATAAATTTAAACCTCGAAGTGGAAAAGTCACAGGCAGAGCTCCTACAAAATGACAAATAATTATGTGTTTTTATTCAAGTAAACGGCATGAGCAGAGATGGTGGGTGGGAGAGAGACGGGCTCGATCCTTTGCAAGCACAACACACAATTTATCTAAAGAGCTAAAAAAAAAAGTGAATGTAAGAGGGCATAAACTTGATTTTTTTAGTCTCATTGCTGAGCTCATCCTGCAGAAGCAGCTAAACACTACTAAAATATTGGATTTTGCACTCTGGCTGCATTGAATACACAATAGACCTCCCTCTTAGAGGAAAGTTTTGTAATGGAATTGATATTTTAGATCAATCGCAGGAAACCAACAGAAATAATAACCCTTTTAAAAGATATTTGCTCATACTAAATACAATAGTGCAGTAGTGTATGCCAATTGTTAAGTTATGGATTCCTTTCATTTTAGCTCTTAGATCATGTTTCCTGCCGTCTGTTGCACAAGCTATGTGGACTTGTTTCTTAAGATCTTGCATTAAGTCCACACTAAACCCTGCATTGAAACTGGATAGTTTGTAAATAAAGTTGTGTCAGTGTTTGGCTGCACAACAGAGACATAAGGATCATCTTAACTGATAGTGGCAACATCCAGGTGAACAAAGATGTTGTTGCATATGTGACATTTTCTTAATTCTTTCCACCAATCAGTGAAAAGCATTTTAAAGCAGGGTTTGTTAGTGCTGGTCTCAATGGACCATTATCTGACTGTTAACTGCAGTTACTAAACAAATATAGCTACAACAAAAAGTACATGAACCCTTTGAAATGATCTACTTTTTGGCATTAATTGGTCATTAAATGTGATCTGATCTGCATTAAAGTCACAAGTATAGACAAACACAATGTGCTTAACCTATTACCACACAAACAACTATAATATTTAAAGTCTTCATTGAACACAGCAATTAAATTTTTACAGTGCTGCTGGAAAAAGAAAGCAAACCATTAGGTTCAGACTCCATAAAGAGCTGATTGGAGTCAGGAGTTTGCACACCTGAAGTCCAATCAATTAAAAGAGATCTGAGCCAGGTGGCGAGCTATTGTGACATCTAAAAATGCTCAAACTTTTTTTTGAGTTTTCACTTCACAAAAAGATCTGCTGATGTGAACCATGTCTCACAAAAAAAAAGATCTCAGAAGACCTTTGATCAAGAACTGCATAAGACTGGAAGGGGTTCCAAAGTCGCCTAAAAGACTTCAAGTATTCACCAGTCCACAGTTACACTAACTGTCCACTAATGGAAATGATACAGTACCCTGGCTACTTTAACTAGAAGTGGGCGCCCAGCCAGGTTGACTCTAAGGGCACAATGCAGAGTTCTCAGAGAGGTCTAAAAGATCCCAAGAGTAACAGCTAAAGGCTTCAAGGAATAATTGGAACAAGTCAACATCTCTGTTCATGAGTCTATATGCAAAAGACTAAACAGGCATATCCATGGCAGGACACCACGGACAACACAGTAGGCCTGAAGTTTGCCAAGGAGCACCTTGACAATCCACAACACTACAGGGAAAATGTTTTGTGTATTGATCAAACTGAGGTTGAACATGATGATGAACATGTCATAAAAAGGGTATCATACACCAAGAGAAGAGAACATCATCCCCACAATGAAGTCAGGCAGAGGGAGAATCAGGATTTGACCCTAAATGACCCTAAATCCAACAGAGATGCTGTGGAATGACCTCAAGAGAGCCATTCATACCAGACAGCCTAAGAATATGGGTGAGCTGAAGCAGTTCTGTCAGGAAAAATGGTCCAAAGTTCCTCCTGAATGTTGTGCAGGTCTGATTAGCAGCTAGCAGAAATGCTTGGTTGAGGTTATTGCTGCCAAAGGAGGTTCAACAAGTTATTAACTCCTGGATTTTCCAGCAGAGAATTTTTAATGGCTGTGTTAAAGATTTTAAATATTACAATTATTTGTGTGGTATTAGGTAGAGCACACTGTGTTTGTCTGTACTTGTGACTTCAATACAGATCAGATAGCATTTGATGACCAATTAATACAGAAAAGTAGATCATTTCTAATGGTTCACATACTTTTATTGCCACTGTAGTGCAGAAAGTGTTTGCAAATACATCACAGAATTGTGATCAGGAGTCAGCTAAAGCCTACATCCTAAAACTGCAGCCATGGTAAAAACAACAGCACTGTAATTATCAATAACATGCGATAATTTAACAGTTCTTTATTGTTGGAAGGCTAAAATATCCTCTGCTTATGGAAAACAAAAACCAAAGTCCCAAGAAAGTCATCATACTATCATGGAGGACAAACTGCTAAGACCAAACAGCCAGTAAAACCATCTGCTCCTGGTCCAGTGGGTTAAGGACTGCAGGTGCTATGGGCACCTTCCCTACCCACTGAGCTAAACTGACACCCAGTTTTAATGTCTTAGATGATTTTAGACATGGGAGACCACACACATAAAGAATGTCAAAGAGTTTCTCATCTTGTAATCCCCTGAGCGCACACTCAGCCTGACCATCTTACCACTGGAGCAACCTCAACAGCAACCTCGCAGTTAAGATTCCCCAAACACAAGATTTTACAGAATCTTGCGTGATCAAACGTCATCAGAATAAGAATAAACATGGATGACTATCGTTATCCTCGACTTGCTGTCTCTCATAACAGGCTGTCCTGACAGTTGCAGCAAAAATCATTAAATAAGGAAGAGAATCAAGATGAAATCCTGGCAGGACATGGCATCTGCCTAACCGATCTGCTCGCTCTTATCTGTTGTTGTGGGTAATCAGTCGGAGGCATTACAACCTAGAACTGTAAATATCAAACAACTTTTATATTTATGATTCAAGGTCTAGGAGGCTATGATATTATTTAGAGCAGTTATATAATCATGTTGACAACATACTCCGCTCAACGATTGTCAGGGTAAACAAATCGAGAGAGGTCTGATTGCAGACTGTACGCTTCAGCCACTCTCAGACTGTGCGTCTGAAACACAGTATGTCTCAGAAAAGAAGTGGTGTAATTTTTTCTAGCAGTTACATTCATGAAATAATTGCATTACAAAAATAACATACAAAGAAATATTTAATAAATAAAACAGACGAAGATCAGAGGTCTAATCCAGGACTGAATTATGCTCGCTTTAGCTTTTTTAGCTTTAGCTAAAGCTAACACCGCTACAAAATTAACGTTACTATATAAGCCAGTGTAGTTAAATTAGCTTTAGCAATGTGAGCTTTAGAAAATTTATCTAAAGCTAATATAAACATGCTAGCTATAAAAATTAACATTATAAGCCAGTGTAGCGATAGTAGCTTTGGCAATGTGAGCTTTAGCAAATATAGCTAAAGATAGCATAGCTGCATAGAAAACCTACCTGCGCAGCTTACATTGCTGCCTTGTGAGAAAAGCTTTAACTACATAGCTATGTTATCTATAGCTAAGTTAGCTTTAGCAACATGGCTGTAGCAATGTAGCCAAAGCTAAAATGGCTACAAAGCCAATGTAACTACGTAGCTTACATAGCTGCTTTGTGAGCTACAAAATCAACATTAAAATATAAGCCATTGTAGCTAAATTAGCTTTAGCAATGCCAGCTTTAGCAAATGTAGCTAAAGCTAGCATAGCTACAAAGACAATCTATCTACGTAGCTTACATAGCTGCTTTGTGAGCTCAGTTTTAGTTGTATTAGCTACATACTCTGTTACTTTCATAGCTTTCAGAGCTTACGGAGCTTACGAAGCTACTTGAGCTAAGCTTGCTGTGTTAGAATGTTTTCATGGAGGATGAGCTTTTTCCTGTAAGCAGACTGTTTCATTAAACATTTTGTAATTGGGTTTTGCAGGTTAAGTTTTTTGTCCTCAAGCTAACACTTACCTTAACCCTTACCCTAACCTTAAATAGAAATTTAATCTGATTTTATTTCAACTGTTTCAGCGTGTTTTCCTTCTGAGATATACAGCATCTCAGATAAGCTGTCTGTAAGAGTGGCCTTCACAAATGAAAGGTCTGCAGCTAGCCTGATTTGGGCAAATCTGGCCATACTTTGGGCTGAAATCTTGCTGTGGGTGGCCATCCTAGCTGGTGTAACACCTTAAATGTTAGTAACCCGTTGTGAATAGGAACTTAAGTCCAAACTGGATGATATTTGAATGTAAACAGAGCTGGTTAAGAAATGAGCTGGAAACTCATTATTCCCTTTCATGTATGTAGCATCATATTCTGCCTTTTAAAATGTCTGATCCGCCCTAACTGTGTGAATCTGTGCCTGATTTGTCTCATCCACGTGCTTACATTTATCTACCCCATGTATCTTCTAACTATTTCAGTTTGTCTACATCTTTGTGGTGTCTCTAGTGTCTTCATTTGCTTTCCTGGACCCGGCTGCATAATGGTGCAGTGGTTAGTGCTGTCACCTCACAGAAAGAATAATCCCAAACCAAATCCTGATTGGACAGGACCTTTTTGTGTGAAGTTCGCATGCTGTCTTTGTGCATGTGTGGGTTCTCTTGGGGACCTTGGCTTCCATTCACAGTCAATAAACATGCTTGTTAGGCTCGTTTGTGACACTGGACTGCCTGCAGGTGTGAGTGTGGTCATGAATGCTTGTTTGTCTCTGTATGTCAGCCCTGTGATTGTACTGGTGTACCCCACCTGTTGGCCAGTGACAACTGGGACTGGCTCTAGCCCACCCATGACCCAAAATCAAGTGGTATAGATAATGGATGGATGGATTTCCTGGAGAATACTCAGTAATCCTCCAAACTGACATGGGCCAAATTTAAAAAAAAAAAAAAAAAAAAAGAAAAAAAAAAAAAGAAAAATCAAAGTCCCAGTTAGATACATTTTCAAAGCTTTTATCTTGATGATGTGATTTTACATCCAAGTGTGCACTTTTTCTTGTCTTGTTCCAGTTCTTTTTGATGCTCAAAGTATTATTTCATGAGTGACAGCTATGTCAACAAATGTGGCTCATTTGGCTCTGTGTGCATTGGGCCAGTGAGATGGGGCTTTAAAAAATAAAACAAGAGTGACTTAACTTCCAATAACCATGAATGTCTGCTTCAAACCAGCAGAATAATCTGTTCTGGTAGTACAAATACTTGAACAGATGGTGAGTACCTGTTTACATTTTACAGATCAAAGTGCATTTTTTAATGCATACTCACATGTAGGCCTGCATAAGAATCTATATATTCACACACAGCTGAAAGAAAGAAAACTGAAGAACACTACAAATGAAAAAAAAAAAAAAAATTCTTTTTGGAGTTTCTGGCAACCTCCAGTTCAGTTTTCCAATACCCTAAACATCTAACACTTATATTTAATTTAGTGAATCAACATCTCATGCTTGATTTAAAAGACACCAATCTATTCAATCATATTTATTTTATATGTCCCATTTTCTGTACTTTACATCCCCTCTACTATTTCTAACCACTATTTAGGTTGGTAGGTTCATTTTTCCAGTTTCTTGTTATTTCCTTTAGTGCTGTTGTTCTCATGAAAAATATAATCCTTATAATCCATATTTTTAAGCCTTTGGGATGTGTTCCCAAGAGCATACTCTGCCTTCCGTCACACCCTGCTCTACCTAACAGCTGGTTTAGTCCCTTTAAGACATCTGGACAAAAGATTTGCATTTTTGCATGTTAAGAATACAGCATATGTGGAAAAATATGCATTATTTTTCCACGTTCTCTCCAGCAACTGGCATTAAGTTATGTGTAAGGTTGTGGCTTCAAAGACAAATTCATCTTAGCCTGCAGGCTGCTGTAGCCGTGACATTATGACCTTTTTTACATTTGAAAACGTGAGCTTCATAATATAGAGGTGTAAAAAAAAAAACACTGCATGCGCTGTAAAAGTAAGAGAGAGAGGAAGAACCATGATATTGATATAAATCATCTAAAAAACGTGTGCAAACAGCCTTTGTGATCAATTGCCAAGGAAAGTTTGGCATCGACCTGAAGAAAGAGCAATACTAGGGATCAACTGATATTGGTTTTGTGGGACTGATACCAATTATTAGTTTCTCATGTAACCCACAACTGATATGCATTTATAGCCAAAAATCAAAATCTCTCAGTGAAAATTCTAAATTAGATTTGGTATAGATAGCTTGTTATTTCTGTTGACTGTGCACCTTTAACCAATAATGTTAGTACATCCAACATAAGTAAACGCAGAAAAACCAGAGTAAAAATGTCCAAATTGAAGTATAAGTCTAAATCTTACATAAATAAGTGTATCTATGTCAAACAAAATATATTTAGTGTGAAAAAAAGAATAACACCATTTTATAATAATATTATTTTAAACTGGATTATAACTAATGATGATTTTTATGTAACTGACTTTCATATTGATTGTTTAGTTTCTATTCTGGCATTTTTTTGTGGTGTAACTGTGAAACTGGACAGATTTTTCTCTCCAGCCTGCTCTTGTTACACATTGAGCTGCTGTGTTGATTGGCTAGAACTAGTGTGACGTCTAAGGCAATCAGATAGTGTTGTTGGCGGAACATGAAGTGAGACAGAAGCTGCAGTTACATGAGCAATTTTTTCACAATCTGATTAGATTTATTCTGATTGAAGATTTAAAGGTGCAGTGTGTAATATTTAGCCTAGTAGCATTTAGCTGAACAAACTTGGTAAAATAAAGCAAAACATTTCTAAGACGGTCTATCTAAATAAGTGTTTAGTCATCTAAATTCAAAAATAGCTATTTTGAAAAAACAACTCAGAATAAGCCTTTAATTCATACATAGGGAGGAATCCCCTCCATGGATGCCACCATCTTGGATTTTTACATGTTTCCATGGTAACAAAGAGGAAAAAAGGATAAATAAAGTTATTCTATTGTATTGTATTGTATTCACATTACAGACACACATTAAATTCAACTGGTTGCCACAGTTTCCAGCAGAGAAATGCAATCTAGAACCAACTTCTAGATGTTGATATTAAGTTTTACACACTGCATCTTTAAACATCTCTGTTCACATGGTCACTAAAAGATGCAATCTGATTCAGATGTGCATGCCCATGCATCATGCATTTGGTCTGAATAAAACTGCTGACATGCAGAGTATTGTCCCACTGATCAAATCTACTAAATCTTCTTCTTCGCCTTTGTGGAAAAAATTTGTCACTGTACACTGTCAGATCACTTATTTTTTAGACTCCACTCCATGCGAAAATACTGGATTGGTCTACTCTTGTGTCTATACCTTACTGTATATTATCTGATCAACATTTCTGAGCTCTTTTTTAGTTTTGTGTAAAACAGTTGTCTCTGGTTTCTGTTCGTTTTGGAAATGACAAAAGGGAAGGATGTCATGTCATTTGGGGAAGACGTGCAGTGAGACAAAATTCCCCCAAATAGGAAGAGATGATCAGATGGAGTTTTTCATGGACAACGATCCGCATACCGGCATAACCCCCACCTCTCGATCAAAATGACATTTCAGAATGAGCCCAAATGGATAATTTTATTCTGAATTAAATGTGTATACGAAGCACTTTTAGATAATTTATTTTGATTACAAGTGGTCCATGTAAACATAGTCAGAACTGAGCCAGAGGGAGAGAAACACATGCAGCAGAGCCAAAGTAACTGACTATTTAATTAATCATATCAGTGATCAGTGGAACAAAATGCCGATGCCAATACTGGCACTGAAAATCAGCCACACTGGTTATCAGTTGACCCCTAGTCCATACAACTTTGTAAAGTGGCTTCAATAGTGAAATAACTGCCAAAACAACTTCAGAATAACAGCATTGTTTTATCTTCAGGAGATCTGATCATGCTTTTAATTTGAAATATATGCCGCTAGTGCTGAAATTCTAACCAGAAACGTTTTGACTGGCAGTATGCATACAGTGAATCTGCTTTAGCAAATGCTGGTTTACAACTCTCTTTACAAGGCATGCACAATAATTATCCATACTGATAAATTATCGGCCATACCCATACCCTTCATTACTGGTTGCTTCAGATTTAGCTTCGCTCATGTTTTGACTCATGATGAACTGTTCACCAAAAAATACAACATTTTAGTCAAGGTCATCATGGTTAACTAAAACTAACTAACTAAAACTGTGACAATCATTTTAGTGAACTGAAACTAAATAAAAACTAAACTTTACCAAAAAAAAAGGAAAACTAACTCAAACTGTATAGTGCGCTTACAAACTCTAACTAAAATAAAATAAAATAGAGACAAAATATCCTTAGTTATAGTCTTTGACACAACCATACTGACTGGCACCTACACCCTAGTCTGAGGAGTATAAAATTGCCTAAATTGATTGCTTAAGACTTTGCACAGTGGTAGTTTTATGTCTGGAGTTGTATTCAAACATCATCTTTAAATAAATAAAATAGTAAGTGACAAGTAGCCTGTTTGAATATGTTTTTAAAAATGTACTATGTTCACTTAGCTGACATGTATACGAAAAAACCCCTAAAACTAATAAAAACTAAACTAACAAACCAGCAGTTAAAAGGAATTAAAAATAAACTAAAATTGAACATAGAAAGCAAAAATAGAAAGTAATGAAAAATCTAAAACTATTATAACCTTGCTTCTAGTGCATTCAGAAACAATGCTGGGTGCGAGTGCTCCATTTACCACTCACTGCTAAAAGAGCACATCGAGGCATAGTTATGTTTAATTTGGATTATCTTGTTTTGTTTTTTCATCATTATATACAGTCAATGGCTAAAACTAAACTAATACAGTGTTTTAAACTGAGAGCAGCCTTTGTTAAAATGCCTGGCATCTTTTTACTTCGAGTGTATTATTTTCTACTTCCATTCTGGGCTCATCAATATGCACAGCAGGAAACAACAGTCCTTGTCTCATTTTGTATCAGTTGTAAGTCACCCGGAGCCCACTGTTATCTGCCACACAGCTCAGAAACCCGTCACCGCCTGAGGTGACACAGCACACTGCACAGAGGACTAACAGCCGAGCTGAGAGGCAATTTGAGCCAATATCACACTTCACACTGCTTCAGTGTGACTAATTAAGCAGCGAAATCAGATGGTGAAACTGACCATCGAAAAATAAGTGTAACAGGCGATTTTTAAATGGGAAGACAGTCAATCAAAACAGTCACTCACACAAAGTGTGAACAGAGTGTCAGCAGTTACATTCAGACATTGCTTGCAACCATGTCTAACAAAAAGGCACACTGTGACCTCTGCAGGGCTATTACATAAACCAAAGGACAATACACAAAGTGGAATCCTATTTCACCAATTCAGATGCTTGTTGTATGTGACGAGGATTACAGAGTATCCCAAAACACTAGAATAAAGCTCTCCCAGTGTCCATTCAAAAAGCCCTTATGTCTTTCATGCTGAAGTGCAGAATAACAGTAGTCTGAGAATAAGATCTGCTCCCAGCCAACAGCTATGTGAGCACATTCTTCATAACCAAATTGGGCTCAATCTTTGAAGCATTAGAGTCCAAGAACCTAATGATGAAGTCTGGGATATCCTGTGGGCACACATAGTATGGGCCAATAAGCCGGTGGCTTCAAAGACAAATTCATCTTTGCCTGCAGGTTGTTGTAGCCGTGACATTTTTCTGAAAGTGGCCATTATTTTTCCTGTACCTGATGAACCTGATGGCCTCTATCCCAGCAGCTCTCACATCTCTTATCATGTAATGTCTAGGGGGATTAGTCATGGCCTACACTCTCTAGATTCAGTACAATAAGACAGATTTCCCCCTCCATAGATCCTCTGCTTATACAGCTGTGTCAGAGACTGACCCGGCTTTGAACCTGGCTCCTGGATTTCTTGACAGAGCTGATCCCGTTAGATCAGCTCTGCTCCTACCATCGCTCACCCTCATTACCCAGACTTTTCTGTTTTCACCCAGCACCATAATTCTTTACCCCGTCAACCTCTCACTGCTTGCCGACAGTTCATCAGTGTGAAAATGCACAGCAGCGGTAGGTCTAAACACTACCACCAGGCGAACCGCCTACAGAGCGGAGGTTGCAGCATTGGCAGCGGTGCTAAGACAACAATCTGTCCATAAATAACATCTCATTTTCATTTCACTGTATTCACATAGCACATAGATCTACATTTAAGTCAACACTCATTTGCTGTTGTGGACTTTTTAAATCATTCAGCTCCTCAAGAATACAAATGCCATGAAAAATTCCTCTAACACGCCTTAATTCAATTATCATCAATGATTTTAATCAAGATAAAGACCAAAAACACATCCATAGGCAGTGGGAACTATGATATGCCTAAATCAAGAAGCCTTAAGTCATTTAAAACCTGAAGCCAGCAAAATGCTAACACATGCATGCTAATGTGCCCACAATAATAACAATACGCCTAAAAATGATATTTAATATCTTATAAGTTCTACATCAGCAGCTAGCCTCTGTAATAACCACACAGATACGTAAATGTTAGCTCTGTGGGACTATTTTCACAAACAAAAGTACTGGCACATTAAAGTCCGAACATTAGGAGATCACAAATTCTCCTGGTGGGACCTTGATTTATTCCATCAAGACATTTCATTCAAACCCACAAATGTCACCTCATGGTTGAATAAGAGAGAACATCAGGGATCAAAGACTGCATGATTCATCTGTAGGAGAACCTTGAATGTCTGTTTTCATTTAATGGAATTGATGCCAAATGGAAAATGCAGAGAATAAATTATCATATTCAGACAAAAATAGTATTTTATATAGTGAAAAGACCTGGAACAGTAACAGGATAGTACACTGGTATAGGCAAAATTATGCAATTTGCATTATTTTAAAACCACAGAGGCTTCATCATCTCAGCATGAACGCAACCGTACACATCACCAGTGTGTTATTGTGTTCAATTTGTACCAAGTCTACTGAGTAAAAATGGCAGCCTGACTGATGAGGAGACAAGCTTCTACAAAACGACCAGAAGAAGAAATCCTAAATAGCAGGCCATGGCTTCGCTGTCCCTGCAGGTCACATCAAACAGATTTCTCCTAATCCTGACATCTAATACTGTTTTATAGGGGCGGAAATAGCCAAATGACAGCTGGGATAAGTTCCGGCCTCCTGCAACCCCCAACAGGATAAGCAGTAGGGATGGTTGTTTTTGGAAGAAACCTGCCAACTTGAGCGAGCAACTATAATGTTAACGATCAAATTAATTGATTAACGGTTATGTATGTATAAAACATACATACATGGGCACATATATATATATATATATATATATATATATATATATATATATACGATGCTAAACAAATTTATCAGACCACCACCAAAAGTAAGGTTTATGCCACAGCTGCTCTAAATTAACAGCATTGGTAATTACCAAAATCATTTTTGATGTTTCTGCAATGGTTAATACACCAATATGTAGAAGCTCTTAAACCCAAATGATATTTTTAATGCTTAAATAAAATTATTATTGTTATCCTTGAATTTTCAAATTTACTGATTTACAAAAAAACTGAAAATAGTAAAACACATTATTATTTCTTGATTAATATGTCAAATTATAGTTATTTACTTGCATTCCTGAACAGAAAAATTAGTTTTAGTGGTTGAATGTTATGCTTGATTAATTTCTGACTTCTCAGAGAAGCCCAGTGAACCGGCTCAAATTTGGGTATAAAAAGGTGAATTCAGTTTGAAATTCCTCATTCCTGTTCAAAATGGTAAAACGTCCAGTGCTCACCGACAATGAAAGAGTCCGCATTAAAGCACTTCATGATGCTGGATGGTCTTTGAGACAAATATGACAGATGGTCTAATAAATTTGTTAAGCACTATATATGTATAACATTTCCCTATATAACTAAAGCAGGTAACTAATGAGTGTGTTTCTCAATGATTTATTTATTTTCACCCTTCGAAAGCCTAGGGCTCTTAAACATAAACAAGGCATGGTCCCACTTACAATGTCATGACGGTAGATATTGTTGTGCAGTGCAGAGTAAGACGTGTTTAGTCTCTTTATTAAATTCCAGCTTCAGATCGACTAAATTCCCCATGATCGACCAAATTCTTAAAGTCCAATTAATCGATCATTGATTAATTGTTCCCATCCCTAATAAGCAGTATAGAACATGGATGGATGGAGGGGTGGAAACAATCAGTTTATTCACAATATGATACAGTTTTGATCATTAGGACAACGATAATATACTATGTCAAGAAAAAGTATGAACTGCGCTTAACCTAATACCACACAAAAAATAATTATAATAATTAGGGCTGAACAATTTTGGAAAATAATCTTATTGCGATGTTTTTCCCCAATATTGAAATAGCGAGTTGACATACGATTATTCCTTAATCTTCTTTTATTCCTAAACAAGGGCTGAACAATTCTTTAAAAGTATCCAATTCAGATGATTTTTTAACTCGTATTGCAAATTGGATATGAATCATTGCATTGAAGGGTTTTTGTAATTCTTATATTTAATAAGAAAAAAAAGTTAAAAATGAAGAATGTAGGATTTTTTGAAGACTATTCTAAAAACAAATGGCACATGAATGATTGCATATGTCACACATAACATCTCTATTGCAAAAAAAAAAAAGTTTAGAAGTGGTATTTTCACACAAATTTCAGGTCAAAGACATATTGCACCATTTGTATCGCAATATGGCCTATATTGTGATTTAATCTAATTTTTGATTAATTTCCCAGCCCTAATAATAATTAAAGTCTGTATGAATCACAGCCATTAAATATCCATAGTGCTGCTGGAAAAATGAAATGAGCCTGGATTTAACTGGTTGAACCTCCTTCGGCAGCAAAAACCTCAACCAAGCATTTCCGCTAGCTGCTCATCAGACCTGCACAACATCCAGGAGGAATTTTGGACTGTTTTTCCAAACAGAACTGCTTCAGCTCACCCATATTCTTAGGCTGTTTTTTGTGAAAGGCTCTCTTGAGGTCATTCCACGGCATCTCTGTTGGATTTAGGGTCATTGTCCTACTGCATCACCAAATTCTTCTGAGTTTCAGCTGGTGGACAGCCACCCTGACATTATCCTGTAAGACAGTGATTCTCAACCTTGGGGTCAGGACCCCCTTGGGGGTTGCCAGACACTGAGAAGGGGTCACCAGATGCCTTAAAAAAACTACCATTAATTTTTAAATTAGACTGCTGACTTTTTACACCAGTTTGACCAAATGTTAACCCTTTTTCATCAATTTTTTAAAACCAGTTTTGCCAGTTTTAGTGCATTTTTGCCACTTAAAACCCATTTATGTCAATTTTAAACCCTTTCCAACATTTTTTTCTGCCTGTTTTTCTAAACCAATTCTTGCCACTTTCTGCCTATTGTTGACCCATCACTGACACTATTAATCATTTTTTACCCTTTTTGCCCATTTTTTTATTTTTTTTATTTTGGCAGATACATTCTTACATATTGTCTCACATAATTACAGCTGTACTACTATTAAATCCACACCACATTTTTTGAGACATTCCATTCTCCAGTTATCCAAATGGTGTCCTTCCAAAGTATTTTTTTAAAACATTTTTTAAACAATGTAGCATAGTTAACTACATATAGTCGAACATGGGAAGCTCTTCAGTCCATGGTTCACCAGAAATCTATGGTAAGGAAAACAACCACCTATACATATATACACATACACATATATCTGCATATATTCCTACTCCGCATACATATCCACATACATGCGTATATAAGACAAGATCAAACAGAAACTTACATACACATGGTGACTTTTTGATGTCCATATCTACATTTCATATTGTGTCAAGCATCTAAATCGTTTATTGCGTCAACCTCACTTCAAACATATTGTTGAGTTAATAAAAATCTGATCGAATTGGTTTGATATATTCAGTCCACTTGGACCAAATCAGGTAAAATTTTTCTTTTTGGATCCTGAGGAGAAATGACAGTCGCTCCATAATATAAATTTCATGTACTATTTCTATCCACTCTTCAATAGTTGGTGGGTCTGATTTTAGCCACCTCCTCGTGACAGCCTTTTTACTTGCTGCCAAAAGAATATGAGCAAGTTTCTTATCATTATTACTCCATCTATTTACTTGGATATCACCCATGTAAATAGTCTCACATCTGAGAGGAATATTACTACCAAATACATTGTTAACATGTTTGTGTATTTCTTGCCAGTAGGGGACAAGAACCTGGCAGTTCCAGAATATGTGGAAGTGGTTGGCATTGTCTTCCCCACAGAGCCTCCAACATTTGCTGCCTTGTCCAAAATGTACTTTTTGCTGTGGAGTAATAAAAAATCGTACTATATGTTTCCAACAGAATTCACCCCACGTGGACGAACTAGTTGAACTCCATTGTATTGCACATATTCTTTGCCAATTCTCATCGGAGATGTTAAAATTCCCCTCTTTCTCCCATTTCTTTTTAATATAAAGTGAGTTATCTGATTTACATTGAAGAATACCCTTGTACAATTTGGAGATGATATTGTTGCACGCTGTGGATTTAGATGCTGACAAAAATAGCTTTAGGATACCTAATTCTTCTGTTTTTAGAGCTGTGGTCAAGTTCTGATTAAAATAGTGTCGAACTTGTAGGTACCTAAAGAAATCGCTCTTTTCCAAATTATGTCTTTCCTTTGTCCTTATGGACAAATGTATAGTGATTAGTAAGACCTTTTGTGGTCAATTTTTTGAATCTATAATCCGATCTATTCGGTAAAAAGTTTGTCATAAGCACACCATTTTCCTTTTGCCCATTTTAACCACATTTTACCCATTTTGCCAGATTATGTCAATTTTTCATCCCAATCCACCTAATTTCCACCAATTTATTTCACTTCAAAGCCATTTCAGACACTTTAATCCCTTTCTAACACTTTTTGTGCCTGTTTTTGCCATTTTAACCCAATTGTGGTTATTCTTTGCCACTTTTATCTAAATTTTGCCACTTTTAACCCATTTAGGTTATGTAAAAATCCAATTTCACCACCTTATCCACCATTTTTTGCCATTATTAACCAGTGTTAGCGATTTCTAACCTATTTTAATTATGTTTTAAACAAAAGTTATTTTCATTTAAAAAGGCTATTTACTACACAAATGAATAAAGATATTTGTTTCTTTGATAAGAGTGGTTATTATTTAGGTCAAATATAAAATATGGTTTTCACAGCTTAACTTCACAATGGACCATGAGTTTGCTGACCTCCATGGGACCCCAGTTTGGCTGGGTCCTAGAAACCTCCCCTGCAAAAATTAGTTGGCAAAAAAGAAGAAATGCCTGAATGAATATCTCCATCTAGCTTAAACTTCAGGTAATGTGTAGTTGGGTGTAAACTGTCAAACAGGCCTTTTCAAAATAAAAGCGTAGCTGAAAGATAACAGAATGGATTAATGTTTTGACTTTGGAACCATCCACAAAGATTGATGAAAACATGACTGTTTTAAACTAACATTACTGCACCAGAACACTGACTGACTGCTAGCAGTGATCCTGATACAACTTTAAAGTTACATAAATAGCCAGTATTTGCTAAGTAGCAATCACCTATACTTTAAGTTTTATTGCCCTTCACATCTCATAAAATACACATAAAATTGATCATAATTTTGCAGACTGTCACTCTGCAATCCCTAACCATAGTTAAACTGGTACACAAGCATCACTGAAGTGAAGTCCTGGCTCAAACTTTTATTGTTGTAGTGATTTAAATAGTGTCCAGATGCTGTGTGAGGATCCAAAGTGACAAAAACTTACAATCTAAGATAATATCTCAGTTTTTCAGTGGTTTTCAGCTGATGTAAACATGCATATTTTGGTAAAATGGAGAATAAAATGCTGATACAACAGCACCACGTAATGTTCAGTGTTCAGGCGTTGTTTGCCCTCCTTGTCTCTATGTGGTCACAGGCTATGAATTGCCTTCTGTGTTCACACCATGGCTCACCCTGACCTCTAGCAGACATTTTTCTTGGGTGCTGGCAGGAAAACATCAAGATAAGGTTGCAGTGACAAATTTGGCTGATTTAGTTCACTCTTGCAGCTCACGCTTTACAATTTCGGGCTATTCTCACAGGTATAGCACATATGTGTTAGGGGTTATAGGTATACTTTGGTTATAGAAAGTATTTGACTCCTTGGAGGGTTTACCCTTTTCTGGATTTTATAAATCAATCATGGTCAATATCAATTGGCTTTTTTTGACAGAAAAATACAGAAAAGCATCTTTAATGTCAAAGTGAAAACAGATTTCAACAAAGTAATGTAGATTAAATATCAGTATTTTGTAGATGGGCCTTTGGCAATCACAGCACTGAGTCTGTGTGGATAGGTCTCAGTTAGGCTTGCGCATCTGGACACCACAAATTTACTCTATTCTTTGGAAAAACCGCTCAAACTCTGTCAGGTCGGACAAGGATCGAGTGTGAACAGCCCTTTTCAAGTCCAGCCACAAATTCTCTCCTGGATAGAGGTCTGGGCTTTGACTCAGTCACTCCAGAACATTCACCTTGATGTCTTTAAACCATTTCTGTGTAGTTTTTCTTGTATGCTTTGGGTTATTGTCTTGCTCAAAATTGAGTCTCCTCCCTAAACCATGGCTCTCTTTCAGGCTGACTAAGATTGTCCCCCAGTTTCCTATATTTTGTTACATTCATTTTATCTTCCACCTTTACAAGCCTTCTAGGGCTGGCTGCCAAGAAGCATCCCTACAGCATGATGCTGCCACCACTGTGCTTCACAGTGGGGATGGTGTGTTTGGTGTCTGCCAAACATAGTGTCTTATCTGATGGCCAAAAAGCACCATTTTCTTCTCATCAGACCAAAGAACTTTCTTCCACTTGACTATGGAGGCTCCTATGTACCTTTTCCAAACTCTACTGGAGATTTAATCCGACTTTTCTTCAACATATAAAGCTTTGACTGGTGAAGAGCCTGGGCAACAGATGTTTTATATAGAGTCTCTCACATCTCAGCTGATGAAGCTTGTAACTCCTTCAGAGTAGTCAAAGGTGTTTTGTTGGCCTCTCTCACTAGTCCCCGTCTTCCACGGTCATTCTGTTTGTGAGGACGGCCTGATCTAGGCAGATAGACACGTATCCCATATTCCTTCCATTTCTTGATGATGGATTTAACTGAGCTCTGGGGAATGTTCAGGCCTTGGATTTTTTTTGTGACTTTTATTTACCTTTTCTCTGAGTTGCTTGGAGAGTTCTGTTGTCTTCATGGTATAATGGCAGCCAGGAATACTGATTAACCAGTGACTAGACCTAGATTTTATCTTGCATTTTTTCTATTTAATTGACATAGCTTTGTAGAAATCGGTTTTCACTTTGACATTAAAAAGTTTTTTTTTATTTGATTTGATTTGAAAAAAGCCAAATTAAAAGGTAATCAATAAAAGTGTCAAACATCCAAGGGGTCGAATTTTTATAGACACTGTGTGAGGGATATAACTCAACTGTTTTATGAACTGGAAATGTCACTGAACAGAACTCTGAAACTTCACTGACTACTTCTGGTGTGCATAAATAGAGGATGCTAAAGGTTTCAATCTTATATAAATGCATCCTGTGCATGCACAAACTGGAGGCTTTGGCTAGACTTTTTGTTACCCTGTGCTGCAGTAAGATTATCTATCTATATTAAGGTAAGTGAAAGATTAAAATTCCTTTTTCTGACTTGGCTTGAGGAAGAAATCTTCCTAAGTTTAGTTCTGGCAAAGGCGTTAAGCTAAGCACATAGCCTGTAACATTTTCCAACAGAGTCATCAATCAACTTTCAACAAGATAATATGACATGTTTAACAATCTGGCAGGCTTTACCTCTCTCAGGAAGCTTCTGCTTATTATGTTTTGCTTCAATTTAAAGTTCTGCTGGCTAAAAGAGGTTACTTCTACTCTATTTGCTTTCTTCATTGTGAGTATGCTATATCTAAGTGTCCTTGGTGCATTGTGATCTCAGCTGAATCCTATGAAGCTGGATTTAGAGAGGATCAGGATGAAGCCTAATCACAGTTTATGGATAAAAAGTCTTCTGTATTTTGACGTTAGTGTTTCTGACAGAGGAAAACTCATCCGTCTGTGCTAGCTATTGACCCTAAGAACATTTATACACACTCATCTGCCACCTCAACGTATTTGCTCCCTTTCTTCTTCACTATTTTATCTCAAGCTACAGCCTGTTTCAGTCATATCTCCTCTTGCTGTATGAAAGCATTCATCTCACTTCCAATGCACAGAGCACTCATTTTCTTTTCATAAGACTGCTCACTTCATTAAAAATTTGTGTATACTAATTCTAATGCTGAATATGTGATTCTGACTTGCATGCTTGATATAATCAATGTGACAGGTACAGGCTGCAGTAAAATGGCTTCAAAAATGCGGAAATAGTGCTGAAAAGTGAGTTCAGGCAGCAGAAGAGACGATGCTTCTAATGTATATCAGGCATCGTTCACAAAGGAATTCCCGCAGGAATCTATAAATGCACATGCTCTGAATGTTTCTCCTTCAAACACCCTCCAACAGGAGAATCAATATGAGTGTGAAGGCTGATTTTCTATACACACAACACGCTCTGCTTATAGGACAGGGTTGTGCTATCTAAGGAGGGCAGGATAGTGTTTCCAGTCCTCTGCTGGGACCGAGGTCAAGCTGTACTTACGTCTTTCAGACAGCCCATGAAGTTGTTGCTGACTGGGGAGCCCGGCAGGTCGGCTGTGTTCAAGCTGCCCCCGATGTAGAAGAGATCATCAGAGCCCAGCATGGTGTAGTCCTCCTGGGTGTATCCAGTGGTGGTGAGGATCCCGTCCACCAAAATGGTTACCTAGAGGCAGACAGACATGACAAGAAATGAAGATTCTCAGCCAAATAGAAATAACTGGCCTAATTATTTCACGCTTCATTTTTGATTCTAGTCGAGCTTTCCTTAATGTTACATCTCGAAGGCAATTACAAGAAACAGCTTTGACTGGTCTGCTAATCTCAGCTGATCCCTGCTGCTGATACATTAGCAAAATTGGAGTGGAATCAATATAGCCATAAATATTCCTTCAGCTGATATTATAAAATAAATGCTGCAGAAAGCCCGATGAATATGAGATTAAAGATATCAAGATGGCAAGCTACATTATTTTTATATTGGCAGCAACAAAACAGGATTATTCCCATATCAGTCCCATCAGCACACAGAGACAAAGGAAATGAACAACTGAATAGGGCTTTAGGGAAAAATATTTTGTGCCAGTTGCCATGACAATAAGCCTACAGTTAAATTGTATTCCTGCTCAAGTATATATTAGCTTCCACTTTGGAGAAGTGGAAATAATTATGATTTCTTTAGTGGGAGGGGAAATGTTCCCTTCTCAGGAAATACTACAATACAAAACTAATGGTTCTTTGGAAAACAGCACTAAGTGTAATGATTTGCATTTGAAGCCAGTAATGAGAAATGGAAGATGCCACATAGACATTTATGCTATTCACGGCCACTTTAGACTTTAGACTGGCAGGGCTTAAGTGGAAAGTGTGCAAATATTGGAATCAGGCCAGTTCAGAGTATGCTAAAAAGTTACAGATTTCTTCTCAGTGTATTACATTTAAGCACTAGTGATCAAGCCTATTTATTAAATGTTCCTGTTGATACTGAATTATTTCTGATCAAAAACAGAGATGATAAAAGCCCTACTGACAGTGTCTTTTGAAGCTGTGATATTTTTTCATGTGATACTACGCCTTCATTATGTACTGTACGTTGCAGACACATAAAGGGGGCGGCAAGGTATAATAATAATAATAACTAGAAAAGCACTCAGAGACCTCCACCATTAGCCCTATCTCCCAATAGTAAAGAATCCTTCAAAAAATTCCTGGATCCAGATGGTGATCTGGATCACTCCCAAAATCTAACCAGTTCTTCCTTATGCCATTTCTGACATTTCCTGAAAATGTGATCAAAATCCGTCCATAACTTTTTAAGTTATGTTGCTAACAAACTAACAAATAAACTAACAAACCCTGCTGGTCACATAACCTCCTTGGTGGAGGTAATATTAACTTTATTTATATAGCACCTTTAAGGTGATCCTCGCCTTTTGTCACCTTTAGAGGTGTTACAGAGGCAGAAACAAGATCAGTGGAGTCAGCAGGTGTGTTAGCATGTGGAGCTCCTCCTGTGCTATGTTCCTTTCTGTAATGCCCTCTGGACTGATAGATGGGAAACATGTAATATCCCACTGTTGTGGTATCAGCATTAAAGATGAAGTGGTATCATTAAGTTTGGGGTATCGCGTAACAGAAGCATCATCAAATCCTCTTGGAAATATGGCAATTTGAAACAGTAGGCCTTTAGGCAAAAAGTGTAGTATTTTTAGTGGAGCAGTGAGAACTACAGCTACCATCAGCCCTTCTGTACCCATCATCCTTTGTGTTCCACTCGCTGCCTTGATCTGACAGTGTGAGAATGGTAGACACTACAGGCAGGGCTGCTCAAAGAGTTGGCTGGACCCCTGAAAAACCCAGTGAATGGGCCCTCCCCAGTGGTGAGTTATTAATGATATCAGTGCACATGTATTGGACCAGTAGCATTGGTGCCAGCTCCCTAGTAAACAGGAACTGTGGACCTGAAAAATGTGTCAAACTAGTACTGGATTCTGATGTAATATTTAGACTTGTTACTTTTAAACCCATTTTCAACACTTTTTCTGCCCATTTTTGCTACTTCTGCCTGCCATTTTGGCAGATTTCACCTTCTTTTTTGGCCAGTTTTAACCATTTTTTGCCCCTTAATAATAATTTTTGCCACTGTTTTGCCACTTTAAACCCATTTTTTGGTGTCCCTTAACCCCTTTTGCTGCTTCAAACCCATTTTTGCTGTTTTTCACCCTTTAATTCCACCTTTTTGACACTTTATGCCAATTTAAGTCGCTTTTCAGTCAATTTTGCTACTTTTTGCCCATGTTTGCCATGCCTTTTTAGCAGTTGATACCCATTTTTGCTGCTTTATTGGCCATTTTTTCCACTTTTACTGAATTTTTTTTGCCTCCTTTCACAATTATGTTATTATATTTTATCTAAGCTTTCTCTTTTTTTTTTTTCTTTTTTTTTCTGGCATCATGTTTGTGCACATAATGGCCTAGCTTTGCAGTCTAACATTACTTTCCAAATGGTTTAGTTCAGTGTGCCCATCCGCACTGATAACTTTACCAATGGAGAAGGTAATTTTGTTTTACGGAAATAAGTTTACATTTTGAAAAAAAGGCTATATTTGTTCTACAGTATTATTGAATAAAATGAATGTTTTAATGCTTTGATAAGAGTGGTTATTACTCTGCTTTAAAATAAAATATTGTTATCACAGTTTAACTTTACAGTAGTACATGACTTTGCTGACCTCCATGGGCCCCAGTTTGGCTGGGCCCCAGGAAGCTCACCCTTTTAATCTCCCCTTATGGGCAGCCTTGGCTACAAGAGGTGAGGGAGAACAGAGTGACAATGTTTTTGAGATTGTGGAGGCTCCACAACTTTTAAATCTGATGTGTGGAAGTATATTATTTTCCTGCTGTCAAGAAATGGGAAAGGAGAAAAGGTGATGGACAAAGAAAAAAAAAACAATGCAGATGCTGTCAGATTTATGCCTAATGCACACCTTCAGCACTCTTGCACATATTGTAATATAAAGGTGCAATTGTCGTTTAATAAATTCCAACATCGTTTTTTTTCCAAGTCTCTGTTGTTTCATTTTGTTTTTACACCACAATAAATACTGTGGTATTATCTTACTTTGAGATTTTGATACCCCTAAATCCCTACTAACTACTTTCAAGAAAATCTTCAAATGATTTGTCTTTTAAAAAACGGGTTTAATTGTTAAGTTAGACAAAAACTGGACTTTTAAGATCTATTTACCTTTTGCACCTTTTTCACCCTGATTGGACCACACTGGCCGTGGCGCTCTGGGCATGCTCCACATCTAAGAGGCAGCTTTTGACACAGAAGCTGAACAGCTAAATGCTAAACTTATAGAATAAGATTGTCCTCCAGGATTTTCCTGTATTTTGCTGCATTCATTTTACCCTCTGCCTTTACAAGGCGTGGCATGATGCCACCACTATGCTTCACAGTTGGGATGGTGTGTTTGTGGTGATGTGTAGTTTCTGGTGTCCACCAAACACAACGTCTAATGTGATTAAATAAGCATCACATGCTTGAAATGAAATGATTTACACACAGTTTGAAAAGGGTGCCAATAATTTTGTCTGGCCCATTTTCTAGTTTTGTGTAAAATTATGTCAATTCTGGCTTTTTTCTTCTGCTTTTTTGTGTTGTTTCAATGCAGATAAATGAAATAAACATGAGCATACCAAAAATATAATTGCACCAATATCTGGGAGAAATGGTGTATTTTCTGGAAAAATCCAGGGGTGCCAATGCTTTCGTCTATAACTGTATACAATCTGTGATCTGTAAAGTAAATAACTACCTTGCAATCAACGCCAGCTCATCCAACAGACCCTGACCTTTCTGAATGAGCAAAGTAAAGCCACATTAAGAGCTTATTGATCACCCAGCCAGGTTAAAAAAAGCAAGGAGAAAACAAATGTGTTTTGAAATGTGCAAATGACAGTGAAGCCGTTGGATTTTTTTACAGCCTAAGAGTTTAAATCCTATCTTTAGAATTTACTTGTGTTGCCAATTTGTAAACATCGAGGTATGTCGAAAGCAAAAGGAGAAGAGACAAAGGTTTGACCTGACACGCTGTGTTCAGGTGTCAGCTCTCTAAAACAAGGTCCTGCCGTGTTATTCTCTGCTCCTGGCAGGTATTGATTTCTGTCCATCTAGTGGTAAGGCCTTCAGTATCTTAAGCTTACAGTGGACAATAGCAGAGCTCAACTGTGGCTTGATGATACAGCAAGTATACAGAAACGTCAGAAAAGCAGAAGGGCTTTCATATCTGGGAATTGATTAATGCGGCTTTATGTTTCACTCCACAGCGTCTAGCAAGGCATGACCTGTTTCTAATAACGGCTGTTACACTGCATCCCCAGATAGCTACTGCACTGGTGTTTGAAAATAGGAGGTAAGGGATGATCAGGTTCAAAGGTAATTATTGAATTAGGCAGAAACATCATTAATTAGAGGCCGGAAGCAGGCTTTAGTCTTTAACACCTAAAATCATATCTCAATGGATTTCCAATATGGAGCAGATTTAAGAGGAACTACTGCTGTTCCTTGCAGTCACATGCAAGTGTAGTGCTAAGGAGGACAAACAACAAATCATGTGCCCAGAAATAGTCGAAAGCATCATCAATACCAGTCAGAAAAAGAGAGAGTGAGCACCAATCATTTCGCCCACAACAGAGTAAGAAAGGACAGATGGAGAGGGAGGTGGTAAAAGGAGAAATTCCAGTTTGAAAAAGCTTCAGTGGATCTAATAAAACGTTTCCACCAGCACTCTCTTGGGAGTTACACTTCTCCCTATCTACATGTCAGAGGGGTAACTTATCTGAGGGGAAAGCAATTTACACAGGGATCAAATGCTGGGCGGAAAGCAGAAGTGACGTCGTAAGCATTGGATTGCCGCTCCTCTGGAAGTCAGGGTAAGTCAGGAAATAAATGTGGAGGAGAATGCAACTTCATATACAGGTTAATGTGACCGGTGAGGAATATATAAGAGATGAAGGGAGAGTCTGAAACAAAATAAGAGGAGAAATAAAATATTGGAATGCAGAGCACAACGCCATGGCAGTGCTTGGGGTAGAGAAACAAGCTGAGCTTAATTTAGGGCTTAACTTACAAAGTCATCACTTGATTTGAAGAAAATGCTTTGGAAGCTTTTGCTTTCAAAGCCAAATTACCTCAAGTGTCAATAATGTGATGGGAAGGATCCACTGAGATTTGGTGCGACTCAGCGGTGTCATTTCTTTCCTGCAGATTTTTTAAGATGCTTCTCTGAGGTTAGAAAATAACATTCAGCTCTGTTTGAATTGATTCATTGTGTTGAGTCTCAACACATAGATGCACTTCCAAATACGTGCCAAGTGCATTGGCAGACTGAGGCACAGCAGACAAAGGCAAATTTAAGACAAAACAAAAAACAGGCCGTCACAGGGAAGAAAATGTTCCAAAAAAATTCATTAAGCACAAATTTGACATTTCAACAATGATGAGATGAGGTTTATCAGAAGATGATGTCACAGATAAGTCATAGCGGGACTGTGTGGAAGTCAGAGAGCTGTTGTCTGGTTTGTGTAGTGCTGTATGCTAAAACTACTTTTAAAGCAATTTAAATTTCCTGTGTCAGCATTAAAAGAGACACATTTAGGGCCTTTTTTGATGAAAAGATGGGCTGGGCAAAGCTAAATATGAGACATCACTGACATTGGTTTTACTTATTTATAAAGCCTTAGCAGGCACAATGCTACACTATATAATAATCCAATTTTATAATCAATATGCAAAAAGTAACTGGATGTTGCTTTAAGCTCCTGGGCAAATACTTCACCTGGATAAATTGCTTTCAGCTTCTCTGCTACATTAACATGGAATCCTTTAAAACAAACATTTAAATTGCAAATACTTGGTGGTGCAGAGGTTATGGTGGTTAGGTCAAACCCCTATGTACGTGGGCGACCCAGGTCTCAGGACTCTATCCTCTGTCCTCCTCTAATAAAGGCATGAAAAAGCCCAAATAATATATATTTAAAATTGCAAATACTTGCTCCTATAGATCAGTTCAAAACTACGACAACTTTTCATTTTAAATTATGGCGATGGTTATCTTTTTATTGTTTTGTTTAATGCCTGTTTTTTGTTTAATTCAACAACATAGAAAATAAGGGCATGCCCTCAATGAATCTTTGAGACTAAACAAAAGTTGAATAAATGAATTTCCAGCTAAGTAGCTGCTACTTTCTCGTCATGTGTTGCGTTGTTTAAACAGAAAATGATCTAAAACAAGGTGTGCTCAGCAGCAAAGATTACAGGTTCCTATCTTGAGGAAATTAGAAAAGAACCTGTGCCTTAAACCAGTGGTTTTCAACCTTTTTTTGCCCAAGACCGTATCCAGATTCATACAGATAACCTCTCTTAAAAATATTAAAGTAACTTAAGTTGTACAGTTGTATGGTAATAATATATAGCTGCACAAATTCCCACAGCAAAATCGTCTATGGTGCTGTACTTTATGAGAAAGATGCACTGAAAAGGTGGACATAAAAGTTTACAATGCACATCAGAGCTTGCTCCAGTGATAAAGGATTCACATTAAAATCTTATACATAACTGTCACTCATATAAGCGCCACTAAAAGTATAGCCATAGATATCTATACCATCTGTCTAGCACTTGTTTATGCACACATTAGAGCTCAACCAAGGATTCCAGCAGAGAAGATAAGTAAATAAATGTTTACAGCTGACCTTTATTTGATGTTAGGCATAGAGGAGATTTATCAACATACACTATATTGCCAAAAGTATTAGCTCACCTGCCTTGACTCGCATATGAACTTAAGCGACATCCCATTCTTTATCCATAGAGTTTAATATGACGTCGGTCCACCCTTTGCAGCTATAACAGCTTCAACTCTTCTGGGAAGGCTTTCCACAAAGTTTAGGAGTGTGTTTAAGGGAGTTTTTGACCATCCTTCCAGAAGTGCATTTGTGAGGTCACACACTGATGTTGGCCGAGAAGGCCTGGCTCTCAGTCTCCACTCTATTTCATCCCAAAGGTGTTCTGTTGGGTTGAGGTCAGGACTCTGTGCAGGCCAGTCAAGTTCATCCACACCAAACTCTCTCATTCATGTCTTTATGGACCTTGATTTGTGCACTGGTGCACAGTCATGTTGGAACAGGAAAGGGCCATCCCCAAACTGTTCCCACAAAGTTGGGAGCATGGAATTGTCCAAAATCTCTTGGTATGCTGAAGCATTCAGAGTTCCTTTCACTGGAACTAAGGGGCCAAGCCCATCTCCTGAAAAACAACCCCACACCATAATCCTCCCTCCACCAAACTTTACACTTGGCACAATGCTGTCAGACAAGTACCGATCTCCTGGTAACCGCCAAAACCAGACTCGTCCATCAGATTGCTAGAACGATTTGTCACTCCAGAAATCGTGTCTCCACTGCTCTAGAGTCCAGTGACAGCAGACTTTACACCACTGCATCCGACACTTTGCATCGCACTTGGTGATATATGGCTTGGATGCAGCTGCTCGGCCATGGAAGCCCATTCCATGAAGCTCTCTACACACTGTTCTTGTGCTAATCTGAAGGTCACATGAAGTTTGGAGGTCTGTAGCGATTGACTCTGCAGAAAGTTGGCGACCTCTGCTCACTATGCGCCTCAGCATCCGCTGACCTCGCTCTGTCATTTTCCATGGCCTACCGCTTCGTGGCTGAGTTGCTGTCATTCCCAATCACTTCCACTTTGTTATAATACCACTGACAGTTGACTGTGGAATATTTAGGAGCAAGGAAATTTCACCACTGGACTTACTGCACAAGTGGCATACTATCACAGTACCACGCTGGAATTCACTGAGCTCCTGAGAGTGACCCATTCTTTCACAAATGTTTGTAGAAACAGTCTGCATGCCTAGGTGCTTGATTTTATTCACCTGTGGCCATGGAAGTGATTGGAACACCTGATTTAAATTATTTAGATGACTGAGTAAATATTTTTTTCAATATAGTGTATGTCAAATCCTATCCATTTGTCTATAGATTTGAGTTATTTATGATCAAATTATGAATGAAGTTAGACTTTTGTTCCTCATGCAGAAGTTTTCACCATGTGTTTTTATTGTTTCTGATGGAGTGGGAACGTCTCAGTCGAATATAACTGATGAAGGGAGACAAGTCTAAAAAGCTGACTTAAGCTCAGTCTATTAAAGAATAAAAACAAAAATCAGCCATGAAAATAACAGTATGTCAGCCAAAATGTGTGCTTAGTTCTTAAAAGGGAATGACAGCTGATGCTCAGGTTGGTTTGAATACTGTTACTCCCCAAAAAATCCTCATGTATAAACAAACAACTTAATCCTATCACTTTGCACACTGTGCTTGGGTTTGTACCTGGATTGTGCTTTAGGATGGCAAAATTTAGAGGGGTACGCCCCAAAATGCTGTGCACCATGCGTTTCATACTAGTCTAGGTGTGCCATGGGGATTTGTACAACCATACATTTAATACATAACTGTACAACAACTTAAATCAATGCAACACTTTTAAAGAGGCAATTTCGCATAAATATGGATATGGTGTACCTTAAATTTTGGCTTGATCTTGGGTGTGTCTTGGGCTAAAAAGGCTATATAATGTCTATTACATGACGCCAGGAGGAGGCATCAGGGGTGAACAGGGCATAAATATTCAGAGGTTGTCATGCCATCTTTCTCCATACATTTCCTGTCCTACTATGGTTGTCTGTACAATCAAATTAGCCAAAAGTAAACTTAAAATTCATATTATCACAAAACTGCTAATTTGCTGAGGTGATTAAGTTGACAGGAGAGTAAATGTGACAAGTTCTAATTAAAATGTGACCAGATGAGTTATAATGTCCATAAAAAGATGCAGCTTAAAGCCAATATGGGGATCAATAAGAAGTCATTCCTCATTTAAAGCATGCAGCAAGCTTAAATGATGAATTTTCATCAGGCTTTCCACATTATTGTCCTCAGATCAAGGGTTTGTTGTGTTATGTGCAGCTCCTTCCTCTTGGCCAGGGTCTCCAGTCCCTTTTGGGTTCCTTGTTTTATCTTTTAAGTATTTTGGGGGAAGATAATTATAAATAAAGGATGTGGATGTAATTCATTAAATCTGTTTTGCATCCTCCCTTTATTTGTTTTTGGTCTCCTATTTTTATACCTCCCCACCAGTGATAACCAGGGCCAGAAGCATCATGTTTTCAGATTGTCTGTCCGTTTGTTTGACTCTCCATCCATCCTTCCTTCCTTGCAGCCCATTCTCGTGAACATTATAGTTCAAAAAGGCTTTAAAGGTTTTTCTCTGAACCAACAAATGTCCTCTCTGGTTTAAGTCTTATTGGATTAGATTTTAGAGATTATAGGTCAAAGGTCATGGTCATTAAGCCTCAAAACCACCCCCTGCTTGTAAAGAGGATATTTTAAGAATGCTTTCATGGCTTTCTTCATACTTTGCACAAATATCTACTCCTACTCATGGCTTTGAGGTAGAAGGTCATAGTCACTGTGACCTCAAATCTTGTAAGCACAATATTTCAATAACATTTGGAGGGATCTTTGTCCAACAAAGATCCCTCCAAACGTTATTGAAATATTGTTTGGAGGGATCTTTGTCCAACAAGGCACAAACCTACATTTGGACTTGAAAATGAGCAGTTTCAATTTTGGAGGAGAAAGTTTATTATCTAATGCATCAATTTGACCCCCATACACTAAACTAGTTCTGTAATCTAATGTGTATTACAAACCATAAACCTATACCATTAAAGACAGAAGATTTCCACCAATCACACCACCGCAGTCACTACTTGAAAAAACTGAGAAGCAACCTGATCACATAAACTTGTGACTAACACTCAAGACGGTGAAAAATGGACTAAAATCAAATATGGATTTCAAAAATAACCTTGAAATAGTGACATGCGGTAAGTCAACCAGTTAAGCAACGTTCCTAAAATTATTCATATCAGGGAATCATGGTATTATAGGCAGGATATCTGTATCCACAGATTTTGGCATTTGCAGAATTTGCAGAATTGGAGTGATTTTGGTAGGCCGGCCAGTCCTGGGAAGGTTCACCACTGTTCCAAGCTTTCTCGATTTTTGCATAATGGCTCTCGTCGTGGTTCACTGGAGTCTGAAAGCCTTAGAAACAACTTGTGACCCTTTCAAGACTAATAACTATTGATGACTTTAGTTCTTATCTGTTCTTCAATTTTTTTAGATGCTGGTGTGATGTGTTGCTTTTTGAGATCTTTTAGCTCTAACCCTTAACAAATAAACACAGACAAGATCAGGTAAGTAAATGATTTTCCATAACCACCTGGTGTAAAAATATGTTATTATTGGTGATCAAAACTTCAGATTCATGCTTGCTTTATTTATTTAATTAATTTTAAAAAATTGTTAATATTATTATTATTATTATTATTATTATTATTATTATTATTAATAATAATAATATCTATTTTTTATTATTATTTTATTTTATTTGTATTTAATTTTTATTTTTTTTATTTGTTTTTTCTTTAAATATGTGAATGTGTATTATTATTGTTATTGTTGTTACTATTTTTATTATTATTGTTATCATTTTGTTAAATTATTATTATTATTATTATTTATTATATTATTCCTTTTATGGATATAAATATTTGTGTGTAGTGTTATGAGGTCACATATATGCATTCTATTTATTTCTGTTTTGCTATTCTGGCTGGTTATTGGGAAGGGGTATTGTGTGTTGTGTTCAAAACTTCAACATTTTAATAAAATGTGTTTAAAAAAAACAACTTCAATTTCAGTTGGGTTTTTTTGTGTGTTTTAATGCGGATTAAAAAAAAGCCCAATGTAAGATAACAGCAGAGAAAAATTAACATTCAGACATGTTCACTGCCTTAGTTGGCCATCCGACCAACAATGAATTTACTGATGCACCAAAGTTTTAAAACTCTCCACAGACCAGCAAAAATTGACAATTATCTGCAGCCACATTCATTTCACACATTTCCTTTAATATCAAAACCAATAATTGGTGGAGCTTGAAGGTGCGGTGGGAAGGGAGTAATTATAGAAAGACCGCAGTTAAGAGCACCAGTAGGGTAACATTTAATGTTACAGATACATTGTAGCAGTCTGTAAATTAGTTAGGGACCTCAGCACTAAGCTTCATCCAGTGGACAAAATTAATGAATAAGAAAACCTCAGGGTCGTGTTGTTTGAGTACAGTACAGTAGGTACAGCAACACAATTTGGGACAAGTGCAATGGCCTGAGTCATTATAAGAAAGCTCTCCTATTTCCTGCATGAGCGCCCAGATATTTCTGCAAAGGCGTGTATGTGGTTAAATCCTCAAAAATGTTTATATTTTGTTAAAGAGAAGTTGGTCAGAGCCTGCATGACAACATCAAGGACAATTTTCATTCTATAAGGGTAGAAAAAAGCCCAGGCAGTGCAGGGTATATGAATATAATAGGTATTGCTTTATGAGTTGAGCCTCTCTTTTATTAAGGCAAAAAGACCTTCACAGCAATATGATGGGAAAATGCACATTACCTGATTATAAAAGACTCACAATTTCCAACAAAGCAATCTACCTCATGAAAAGAGGGTAGTGACCTGATATGAGAATGCAATATGCTTCAGTATGTGGAAAATGGGAAAATGAGAGCATGAATATTAAAGATTCTACAAAACTTGAACCGCCATTGTTCAATATAACTGTGCTACATGTATGTTAACCCCCTTGTAGATGATGCAGACCTGGCTAGTGTGTACATTGTTGAGCCCATCTTAATCCAAGTTTGACTAATGCTTGCCTTTTCATATCATGCATGTATCATAAACATACTGTATCTCAAAGTATATTATATTGTAATGTATAATTTCATATCCAAAGATTTATGAAATTGTATTATTTTGTGTCTTAAGATGTACTGTATTTTATTGCATCATAGTTTAATATCTTAGTGTGGTGTATTGTATCATATGTTTTTTCAAAGTTTGTCATATCAAAAGCCTATCATATCATAACATACTGTATTATCAAAGCATATCCTAGATCACATCTTTCCTCACAGTGTATCTATTGTATTTTATTTTGTCTCAACTTTCTTAGTGTTTTATATCGCATCATCAATTTCAAACATTATACAATAGATGCATATCCATTGGTTTGTGTCTCAAATGTATTTATGTATTGGAATGAAATGAATCTGACGTATTGTATTGTATGCTATGGTATGGTATGGTATCTGACGTATCGTATCGAATCTGACAATTTTTATCGAATCTGACATATCTGACATAACGTATTTAATGTATCAAATCCTATTAAATCGTTCCTCAATGTGTATGGCATTCTATTGCCTTATACGGTATAATATTTCAAAGTGTGACATATCATATTGTATCTGACGTATCACATCCTATCAAATTGTTCCTCAAATTGTACGGCATTGTATCACCTCAATTATCATAATATCTCAAAGTGTGTTGTACTATATCATATTGCATTTAACTATATCATATCATACAATATTGTGTGCTTCACAGTGACCTAGGGGTGAGTGTTGTTTCCTCACAACAAGAAGGTTCATGATTTGCTTCCCTAATCAGGACCTTTCTTTGCAGAGTTTGCAGGTTCTCCCCATGAATGCGTGGTTTTTCTCAGGGTACTCCAGCTTCCTCCCAGCAAAGCCATGCTCATTATGTTAACTGATTACTCTAAATTGGCCGTAGGTGTGAATATGAGTGTACCTGGTTGTCTGTCTCTTTATGTCAGCCCTGCGATTTACTGGTGACCAGTCCAAGGTGTACCCTGCATCTCGCCCAATGACAACCGGGATAGGCTTCAGTCCCCCTAAACCCCCGATGGCATAAAAGGTGTGAAAAATGTATGGATGGATTTTCCAAGACGTACTGTAGGTGGGCCATGAGAGGTCATTAAGGAACTAAAAATAATAGAAATTAGACTTAGTTCCTGATTTTAAGAATTCATCAGTCTTCTGAGACATTAATGCTACTTAGAAAGAGCTTTCTGCACCATAAAGTATGTTTAAACAGATATACTGTATATTAGAAAACAAAATGTAAGTGACATCGTAGATGCCTGGTTAAAACAAAAGAAATGGCTCTGGCTCAGTAAATGTACTCTGTGACCCCAGAAACACTTTCTGAGTAATGTTAATGTATCTAAAACCAAGGCGTTTGCATTGGACTTCCCTGTTTATGAAACCAAAAGTAGAAAAAAAGGTAAATATTGAATTCTCATGTTATGGTTGTACAAAGCTTTTGGTGGGCCCAAGAAAATTTCAAGGTCTTGTATTGGGCCGTGGTATACTGCTGTTTGGGAAGGGCTTGTATCTTATCTGACATCAAAGTGTATCATATTATGCTGTAACTCAAACTATACTGAATTGCATCAAATGCTGTCTTATCAGAAAGATTACTATATCTTATCTCAAAGTCTAAGATATTGCATTTTACCATACTGTATATGTCAAAACAATTTATCAAAGTGTATCTTACAGTATCACTGTATCACATCTTGAAGCGTATCGTATCACGTTGTATCAAAATTACATTAGAATACCTGGATCTGATTTGTTAATTTTTACATACCTGGCGACGGTTGCGTGTCACTTGAACATCATGCCACACGTAGTCATTGAATTTCCCGGTGGCGGGCTCTACCAGGGCCTCAAATGCTCCAGAGCCCAGGTTGATGACGAGCCACAGAGCTCCGTTCCTCAGTGACAGGTTGACGTAGTCGGCAGACCTCCCTGTGTGAAGCAGAAGGCCGTTCCTCTGCAGAGTGCGGAAGGACAGCGTGATCTCGTCCAAACTGCTCTGAATGGGAGTCATGGACAGGTTGTAGCTGAAGAACTCATTGCCTTTGAAGGTGGCCATGGACTCCTCATGCCCTGAGAGGGGAGACATATATTAGATCTCTGTTTCAAGCATAGGTTTGCTTACAGCACAGTGTTGTGTATTTCATCTACTCTGCTGAGATGTTGAGGTGTGAGTTAATCAAGACTAGACAAAGTAAAAAAGTACAAAAAAATTCTTAGATGACAAACATTTCACTCTAACCAATTAATAAATTACATCGTACCTTATATTTATGTGTGAAATTATTCAAATATGCTGCAAACACCTGTAAACTCTAAATGTTACACATAATTATATGCATAACTTGTAGAGTTTTTTCATGCATAATTTTAACAGTGCATAATTATAGGACCTGCATGTTATACAGGTCCTATATTTATGCATATAGTTTGCACATAGATTAAGTTGATATTCTAAAATACCTTAAAAAGAGCCACACAAAAGGCCTAAGGAAGCTTACACCTCTAAAGCACAAAACTTCCCAAAAACAAATAGACATTATTTTATTGCATATCAACAATGTTGCTGTAAATACTCTTGGCACACTGAATCATCAGTTGGAATAAAGAAGAAATAACCATTTAAATGATGTTAATTTGCTCTTTTTCTATATTTCATTTCTTTTCATTATACTGAGTAAAGACTGACTGAAGTGTATTCAAAACTTGTCTTAAAAGCTTTGAGCAATACCTTTCATACAGTTCTGATTTTGTTGTTTTTAATATTTCATGATTTGTGAGCAGTAAAAACATCTAAAATGTCCAGCTTTACCTTCAGGGTGACATGTAAAAAAAAAAATGTATATATATCATTTGTCACGTATGGCTAGACATTTAATTCATAGCCTCAGTCTAAAGGACTTCTATCAAGCGTGTTAAAATGTGCTGTCAAATCCCAAACGTTTAGCCCAACTGGTCCAATAATAGCAGTTCTCATTTTAACTTAAAGCTCTTGTGAGAAATGTTTGGTTTGTGCTGATTTATACCCATGTTTACAAAAAAGCACCTCTTATTATTTAGTGATTTTGAAATGGTGGAAAAAGTCTCAATGTTTCCTTTAGACTGGATCTTTGAGACACACTAGATCTGGATGATTAAGCAGGACTGAGTCCACACCACACACCTGCCATTTTTAGTAACACTTTCATAGTGGGGATTCTGCAGACATGAGATCTCATAGAAACTTGTGATCAAATGTGATTTTAGAAGAAAATAAGGCAGAGTAAACAGTCTGCTTACAGGTTAAAAAAAAAAAAAAAAAAAAAAAAAAAAAAAAGCTTGTCCTCCATGAAAACATTCAAGCCAGTGTAGCACATGCAGCTTTGTTTGTAAGCTAGATAATGAAGCCACATAAGTAACTGCGCTACATAGCTAAAGGAGCTAATGCTAGACTCACAAAGATGCTACGTTAAGCTACGTAAACTACATGTGAATGTTATCTGTGTAGCTAAGTTAGCTTTAGCTAAGTCTGTTAAAGCTTTATAGATCATGGAGGTATAAAGCTAACATAGCTAATCGGCAACATAGCTAACTTAGCTATGTTAATAAAGCTAAGCTCACAAAGCAACTATGTATGCTACTACTACATTTGAATGTTATCCACATAGCTAAGTTAGCTTTTGCTAAGTTTGCTGAAGCTTACTTAGCTTTAGATCATGGAACAAAGTAGCTAATGTAGCAACATTACCTACGTAGCTAAAACTAGCCTCACAAAGCACATATGTAAGCTACATAGGTATGCTATTTATGCTGCTGTATTAGCTTTATTTATATTTGCTAAAGCTCATGTTGCTAAAGATAACTCAGCTACATTGGCTTATGAAGTTATATGCACCTATGTTAGCTTCAGCTATAGCAAACGAAGCTAGAGTGAGCCACAGTTTGTGTTACTCCTTCCTAAATGGGTCTATTCAGAATTTAATCCCAAATTTGACCCCTGACCTTCTCTCTGTTTTATCTATGAATTGTTCCTTTGTAATATGTGCAATGTGGTTATTTTAATGAATGTTACTGTCAGACTTTGTTTATGAATAAAGCTGAATAAAAAATATATCTAAAACTGGAAATATGTTGTACCTGTCTGAGATATACGGGGTCTCAGATGAACACTCTGTAAGACCTGCCTGAGGTCTGCAGCCAGACCCTTCACAATTTTTTTGCCCAAGCAGGCTTAAAAATTCTGCACTGTACTGTACATATCACTCTTTGAATATTTGAAAATCTACACTAAAGTCTGGGTCAATAGCAGTCAGTTAATTACTTAATCTGACACCTACCCCGCTGTAACAGTTTCAGGCATAAAAAATTACTGTTTTGGAAATAAATAGTCACTTTTGGCCTTGATTATTCTTGTAGCTAATCCAATCCACGTTAAATGTGGTTGATTTCATAACCAGCTAAAATTTCTCACAGGAGCTTTAAGGTGAAAAACAAAGCTGTTTTATTAGGGTTTAATCTTTTTCTCATCTTTCCTTCCTCTTCTGACCTTTTTCCTTTCTTTCTTTCATTCCTCCCTGTCTTTCAATATTTCATTTTACAACTATAAACAATGTTTCTATGAATTATTGCACCTTACAAATACAGCATAGATACAGTAGAAAGCTGGAAAGATACAGTACATTGACGGAAAGTTAGTAACATAGATTTACACAAAAATCTGACTCAGAAACCTGTACAATACAAATTTTCACAATGAATTCAAGAATAAACAAAGCCACTTCAAAGCAGTAATATGTATCAATATTGTAAAAATATACATTGAAAGCAGTGTTTATATAGCAAACCTTGAACGCCATGGAGGGTAAAGGCGCAGCTTTGTGTGTTCTGATTGTGGCGTTGTGGGATTTCACTCTGCCTGACTTTAAACTGAATAATAAACACACTGTTTACTATGTTGCTTGGAAATTCAGGGTCAAGGCTTCTCAACACTAAGCCATTGTTCGACACTGAACCAAAGATTAATTTCAGCTGCTGTATAAGAAAGGTCTTGAACTGATGAATGGTCTGTTTGAAGTCAGTACGTACACCTCTTCCTTTGCTTGTTTGTCAGATTCAGCCCTGAAGCTACTGAGCAAGCTGTTTCAAGCTGGACGGATAAGCTGTCCCTTAAGCCCGTGTTTGCTTGTACAGTAAGTGTCTGCTCCTGAACTCCGGGGCCAATTTAAGCCAGCAGGATCAGTGGTCCCTATTAGTCTCTATTGTCTGAGTGCTGTACTACACTACTGAGAGGACAGGATCTCGTTAGGCTACAGTTGTTCATCCTCAATGTGAAGTCCAGCATTTGACTGATGTTGTGGGTAAAGTGTGGACCTGAGTGCAGGTGCAGTTGATGTAGAACATGTCACTGTTGAGTAAAATGGGATAATAAAAAGCTTTTGAGGCCTAATTTAAAGGAACATGAGTGCTTATATATCCCATCAACAACCTCACTGGCACAGGTAATCTAATATCTAACCTTAAGAGAGATTAGTCTTCATATGAAGGGGATTTTAATCATATTCTCTGCACATCCTCTGCAATTATCTCTGTCATTACCAGCTTTCTGTAATGAAGACGTCACCAGCAGATGACCCTGAAGCCCCTGTGAAGGCCTTTGAGGGATCAATGGAAGAGCGTGGGCGGCTGGAAATGCAGTGAGCCATATCCCTGCTAAAGAGGGAGGTGCAGCATTGTGCAGGAAGCAGGGTAGCAAGCTGGGAAAAGGACGCTATTGGCTGTTTTTTGGTCTAAAACAAAAGAAGAATTTGGTGCAACCTTCACTGTAGATTTCTAGCTCTAAATGCATGGTGCAGCTAACCAGGGGCATCAACCTTCTACCTGTGCTGCAGCTATAAGACTACTGTATACCGCCAGCAGAAAAAGAAAGCTCAGCAGAATATAAAAGCAGCAACTATCTCTATATCTCTCCTGCTTCTCCTTATTGTCACATATAGCTGCTTTTCCTGCACCTCCCCCTCCTGTCATCGTCCAATCTTCTATCTCTTCTCACCCTATGCTTTGAATCCATTAAAGGTCCCTCTGAATTCAGAATCCTATTGAATCTTTCAATCTCTGCTCCTTGCCAGTCCAATGAAGTGTGCTGCTTAAAAATATTAAGGGCCTTAAGCTTCCTATTGATCATGTAAGCCTTAAAATTGCTAATACTGCCCCTATGCCACATCTGCAAAGGCAGCACTTGTAGCTAAGCATTAATTGCTGTCGCAACATGATCAATTAAACGCTGTAGAGGAGGAAAGCTGCCATCAGGTTGGATAATATCATCTGCAACTACCTCCTTGTAGCCCACCTGTTCTAATCTATCTCTTAAAATTACACTTTGCTGCAGTGGCTGCACCAACATATGGATTGCTCATTAATTTAAAGTTTATATATGATTAATTTCAAAGTTGTCCAAAAGCCTGAGGCACAGATGGCGCCTCATCTCCTGTTTGGGGGAGGGAGGGGTCGAGGACTAAGTTGTCAGAGAAATCTAAGTCAGGCGTTCACAGTGTGCGCTGGGGGCAACAGTTTAAGATTGGCCAGGAGGCACGGCCATGTATTAGCGTGGTAGGGGTGAGAATTGCAAGGTTGTGATGATGAGATGATGATATGTTACGATTTATAATACGATACGATACAATACCTTCCTATTCAAGATGATACAATACGATATGTTACAATAAAATACAATACAATCCAATTCGATAAGTTATGGTGCAGTACAACATGATAAGATAAGATAAAATACAATAAGATATGGTACAATATAATAGGATATGATAAGTTACAGTATGGTACAATACAATATGATACAATAAAATATATTATACCATAGTAGACCATATGATACAAACTTCAGCTATTTTTGGGTTCTGAAAGTAGTGACATATTCAGGTAAAAAAAATAAAGTTTAAAATCTCACAGAGAAAAGAGGGCAGCATGGATTAAAAGTCTATCTAAAGCCTGGAGGAAAGCTGTCAGACAATGCTTACATACGGTCTGTTTCCATCTAGCAGTCCGGTATTATCCAGTAAAAGTCGTCACGGTTTGTCACGATAAACCTTGATTTTGCTTGTGTTTCTAATGCTTAGGTCCATTGAGCCTTGCTCATCACAGTGGGAACCCTGTCTCTTATTAGAGACTTGGGCCTTTTGGCTAACCCAGGGGTGTTCAAACTTTTTCCACTGAGGGCCACATACAGAAAATTTCAAGGATGGTGGGGCCACTTTCATATACCTCCCCTTTATGACATCAAAGTAATTCAATCCAGTCCAATTTAGGTAAAGATGCACTAAGGGATTTGATATGCTTTAAAGTTAAGTCACGAAAAAAGTACATTGATGAACTGTTGTGTCAAATGTTTGTTTACAGAAGTAGCACCGTAGCCTTGCCTAGTGCTAAAAGTAAAACACACGCTAATCCAAATAAATTCATACTGTCTTCACAAACTATTTTTTTCTGTTTTCTAATTGACAGATGAAAACACAGTGGCTAACAGTGTATCAACGTTTCCATTTAAGCATGTTTATAAATAAGTAAATAATAAATATGTTTATTTATGACAAAAAGAGGGAGAAAAGCTGTTTAAGAGGTAAAGGGTAGGGATAATACTTAAGTAGAAGTTTTCTGACGATAAAAGCAGCATGCAGGTCTACATAGAGCTTTAATGTAGTAACTTTCTTCCATTCCCATTATTTCCTATCTGCTGTTGTCACTTCCTGCCCCCACATTTGTGTGCCATGAGGACCAGGTAACTGCAAACAACCTATAGCAGGGTATTTTAAGTAGAATATGACATGATACAATACTGTACAATATGATAATATACAGCAATTTGCTCTTGACTGATGTATTAGACAGTTGTTTTAATAGAACACTCATTCATTTCATAAGCATAGCCTGCAGGAGTCATACAGCAGTAATGCTGTGAGTTAAAATGAAACCTTTAAAGTCTTGTTTTTAAAATTGCCATATCCATATTTGACACCTGCAATTCAATAATGGTACCACACAAGTCAGGACAATATACTGCTGTATGGATGCTTTTCTCTCATTAGTAGTAAGGAGTCTATAATGACATCTGTGCCTGCTATACAAAGCCATTTAGACTGTCTTTGTGAGCACTCTCTGAGACAAAGGCACAAACACAAGAAGCCACCTCTTGCATTTCTAAAGTGCTTCTAAAAGCTTTTCATTTATTCATATTGTAACAGTGGGATTCTCCCTGGCAAATGACACCAGTGGTGTAAATTTTGTTTGAAAATTATTTTTGGTCAGGTAAATACAGATCACATCAGACAGCTCTCTTGGGTTTCCCCCTCAGGCTAAAGCTGGAACATTGTCAAACATTTGTCCAATATTAAAACGCTAAATAAAACTTTGATGTCTCGTGTATTTCCCACAACATAATGTGCAGTACTTTGTTACTAATTGTAGCGAGTATTGCTTGGAGGCTTTTTCATATAAACGTTAATTCCTCAATCAATTAAGGGCTTTTCCTCCTTTTTGATGAATATAATAGGGAAAGTACATTTACATTTCCTTATAGAGCACATTTTGGTTGGCCTTTAGGACACACTTGCTGTAAGTTACTAAATATTTGATAAAGCAGTGTTATTGTAATACAGCAGACAATGCTAATCATAACTGAGGCAGTGGCTCCGTTGTTCTGTGGGAAGAGAGTAGGCGCAGTAATTGAACATTATCTTTTCGCCTGGTAAAGACTGATTACTACATGACCAAGTTTGTCCCAAAGCGAGTAACCAAAGAATCCTGACCATAATCTATAATGTCACAGTCATGTAAAGCCCCCGGCAGCACCATTTATAGTGACGGAGAGAGAGAGAGAGAGTGCTGTTACCACCCTGAGAAGTGTTCACTTAAGCCTTTTCATCTACTGTAAATGACCTCAATATGAGCGTTATCAGTCCAACAGCAGAAAATGAATGTGAGAACACCCAGGATAACCCCCCACTTGGTGTTTCATCCTCACCAATTTATGTTCCAGAGGAGTGTGAAAAACATGAATCAAAGATAGTATACTATTTTAGTTTACATCTGCAGGCTGTTCTGTTAGAATACTATCACACAGTGATTACATATACAGCTCTGGAGAATATTAAGAGACCACTCCAATATACTTAAGCATCTCTGTTTGCATGGAAACCATTCTTTTCAAGTGTCTGATGAATTTCAGGCCAGGTACAGCTCTCGCTCTCTAATAAGAGACTAATTTGATGATCACTACGAGTGGAATCACCCAGCAGCAAAGACTGATGGAGCGCATGCCAAGACACATGAATACTGTAATTAGAAATCTGCTTTATCCCACCAAATATTGATTTCTCAACTCTTCATGAGTAAATAATTAGGATTCTTTCAGTTGTTTAGAACTGAATAGGAACCAGAGGAGGTACTGTTTTTATTTAAACAGGGAACTCAGGCATTTTAAGTGAAAATTAAAAATAGATGATGGGTTCAGTGCACCAAGTTGTCATCTCCTTTTAATATTCATTAAACAAGTCAAACTGATCAATTTGTGTGGGAAGATCAAGACATTCCTTGGTTAAAGGGCAGCAACCAAATGAGAAGACCTTTAACTTTTGCCAAGCAGGTCATTCAAAGCTTTTCTTTTGTTGGTTTTTCTAAAATGTTCCACTGGACACAGCTCTCTGCGCCCAAGACACTCATTTTTATTGGCAGCAAATCATTTTGTTTCAATAGATTTTCCTCTAATGTGATTGGACAACTGAGCCGAAGGCTGAAAGTGGCTTTACATCTGGGTATAATGTCGCATTCGACTTAGTTATGAGCAACTTAAAGTTTAACTCAGTGCTCCAGCTGGTTTTAAGGTCTGTTTAAGTTAAGCTTGGGTGTAACTTTAGGATGGAGCAGGTGTAAGTTTAAATGCGGGACAGCTGTTGGGAATTAATGGGTACAGAAGACATTTAGTAGGGCTGGGTAATTAATCCAGATTGATTAGATCAAACTGCAACATGGCCAGCAGCAAATTAAAGATCGCAGAAGTTGCAACATTTCTCTAAATGTGTCAAAATACCAGTTTAATATATTCATTGTTTGCAGCAGTAGAGATCTTTTGTTCATTATGCAAACATTCAAGAGTCAGTTCTTTTAGAAATGTTTAACAGGATCATTTTTCCTTTTCTTTCCTTTTCTTTATTAAAACAAGTGAAATAAAAATGATAATTCCCTTCAACAAAGCCACTGATTACAAATTTGCAGTATGACCAATTAAAATTGCACTTAGATATTTTTGTAATCGTTCTGCCCTTGGCCATTCTATCAAATACTGATGAATTTAGTGTTAGTTCACAGTCATAGCCCCCAGCCACAATCAGCTGATAGCCCCCACAGCCAATCACGGCTCTTTCTCTTATCACAGCAGTGTCTTTAAATGATGTACTTCTCAGTAAACTCCGCTTGCATTAATGCTGATGCACCATACTGCTGCTGCCGGCAAAGCTTCACCTCCTCCACCCCAGCCGCCTCCTTTACAGCTCAAAGCTTGGTGCACCCTCATATTCACATTCATGCTACTATGGATTAATTGCTTCTGAAATAATTTCATTGTTTTTAATATACATTGTCATGACTGTATCTATCCATATGGGGGTTTCTAACTATGCACTCCCTGGAAGTCAAAGCATGCAGCTTGATGAACTCAGGAATCATATTTAGAGCAGAGCCTTCCGCACTGTAGATCCATTTTGCAATACAAAATTGTTAAATGTATGATGAGAGTGTTCCTGACTGAATGTAGGTTATAATATAGAATGATCTATTGCTTGAATTTGTTGGGAAAAAAAAAAAACATTAGATGAGGAACCTAATTATAATCGCATATAAAATCGCAATCACAATATTGGGGGAAAAAAATCTCAATTTAATTATTTTTGGAAATTGTCCAGCTCTAGTTAGTAAAAGTCTAAATTGACTTGTACACTACAATTATCATCAATCAACACACTTTACAAGAGTTATTTTTTCTCTGTTAATTTACCTGGAGTGGAGGCACTCAATATCACAAACTTTTCAGTACTGCAGACCCTCTAGTGCAGCGATACTCAACATGTGGCTCTTAATTTGAAATATTATTCCCCCAGAAAACGTTAAAAAAGGAAACTTTGACCTCAAAAATTATCCATTGCAAGTCACATTAATTAGTTTGTTTCCCACACTTAAACAGTTGGCTTTAATTGTCAGCCTTTATTTTTGTTTGTATATTTTCATTGCCCTTATTTGCAATTTTTTTTGCCACTTTTAATCAATTTTTACTGCTTTAAGACCACTTCAGTCACTTCTTTTTGCCACTTTTATCCAGTATTTGCCCTTTTTCCCCAGTTTTTGACTTTTATCCTGTTTTTTGCTTTTTTTTTTGCCATTTTCCATCCATTTAAGCTGCCTTTTGCCACTGTTTTTCCCATTTTTTGCTACTCTTTGCTGCTTTTTGCCCATTTAAGCTGCCTTTTGCCCATTCACCCCCCTTTTGCTGCCTGTTGCCCATTTTAGTCAATTTTCACTCAATAATTGTCATGTTTTTGCCACTTTTTGACCATTTTTGCCACCTGTAACTTATTATTGTGTAACTTTTTACCCAGTTTTTGACATTTTATGCCCTTTCGCCACTTTTTCTCCACTTTTTGTCACTTTTCATCCAGTTTTGGCATTTTGTGCCTACTTTGCCACTGTTCACCACTTAGATTGTGTCTCTTGCAATGTTTTTTTTTTTTTTTTTTTTTTTTTAACAATTTGGCTCTTTGGTTGAGAAGGGTTGAGTAACGCTGCTCTAGTGTCTAGCATGAAGGTCTTGAAGAGAACAGTGCTGAACTAAGAAGCTATCTAAGCCTCTTTAACATAGAAAAGCTCCTCATGTGTCACAAACATGCTTCTGAATGAAATGCTGATGTACTATTAACTGAATATAATTTGTGGGGTAAGTGACAGAGCAATGATTTGCCATTCTGCCCATTACCCCTTCAATAACCATTGGTGACATCACCAAGACTTTTTTCATGTTCATATGCAGTCGGCATATAAAACAGATAAAGCAGATTATGATTATGGCACTAGTTTTGCTAGCCTATTATAGCCATTATTTGTTATCATCAAACTAAGAAACCATCAAAAACACCCTGGTCCAACTTTGGGAAATCAGGTAGAAAATAATACATCTGTGACCACAGATAGGAACTTGTTTTCATTGCATTTTTAGTGATTTCTATATCCTGCAATAAAAAATAAAAAGAGAAAATTATTTTGAGGTTAGGAGAAATGACTTTGCAATAAAACAAAGGTCTTTACACAAACCAAAGACCATAAAGAGAAGAACCATAGAGGGTTACATTTGTATAGTGGTGTCTTAATTTTCCAGAGCAGAGCACTTTTTAGTGTAAATGAAAAAAGGATCTTATAAGGAATGATTGCAGTTTCTTTGAACTAGAGAGAAAAGTCACTACAAAAGGAGGTGTAACAGCAGTCAAACAAAGTGGGATTATTTTCTAGAAAAACGCCTACAATGTGTTCATTCTGTCAAAACTCAACCAGGACACATTTCATCTCTAGATAATAATCTACGTTACATGCACTTGAAGAGGAAACATGAAAACAAGCACAGTGTATTTTTGTTGTTATTAATATATTGTCAGTGTGGGCCATCAAAGCGTAGATTCAGAAAACACTGATCACCATGGAGACAGGACGGTGACTTTTATCTCAATCTCAGAAAACACAAAGGATGAAAACAGCAGACTTCATGTAGGTCAGAAACACCCAGTTTTTCTTCATCAAAAATGCCCTTTTTTCTGCAGATGTTTTGCCAAATATTGACTAAGATGAATGTTTGATTCCCAAGATTTACTTTCTATAATGTTTTGAGCTTGATTTTAATCATTTGGGGCTGAAACACAAGGAAAACACAGGAGCATCTCTCCTACAACAAAACTCTTAGTGAAACATGTCTGCGGTGTAAAAATGTGTGCCATCATTAGTCTGAAATCCATTTCCCTGAATCAGTGCTTATATGAATATTCAGCACATCAGTACCTCTGCAATGTAGGAATCATTTGAAATGATGTTTTTTGCAACTCACTGATCAGTGATCATAAACAACCGGATGATCATACATTTGAGAAATCAGTACCATCCCATTATAAATTCTGTATGCAGCATTGAGATTGAATAAATGTAAAGGAAACTGTTTTTTTATTATTCTTATTTGACAGAAAAAGTCAAGAACTTTTGCATACCTAAGGGAGATCTTTGTCCTGAGCTCCAGTCTTTTTAAATTCTCTATACCTTTTAATTTCCTTTGAAAACACCATGAAACCATGAGCATAGATGCATTACCTTGGCGTAAAACTGCAGAGGTCAAAGATGAAGTTCCAGTAGCGCAGTCAGTGGTCAGGACAAGGGTTTGACGGACAAAAATTGAGTGAGTAGTGAGCATAACATGACAGGAAGCAAAAAACGAATAGGCAAGAATGTGAGAAAAGAGGAGAGGAAATATTAGTGCAGCACAGTTAACTCAAATGAATTCAGGGGGGGCGGAGGGAGGGGGATGTTGTGATACGGTGGCTGGGAAGGAAAGCAAAACCAATAGACCCCATACCTTGGCGGTTTAACATCAGGTGCGCCAGACCTTGAGGGAAAGAACAGAAAAAAGGATACGGAAAACAGGAAGTTCATAAAGAGGTTCGGGAGAACAAAAGCATTGTCACAATGTTGGACTGCAGTTTGTGACAGACATCCTGGGGAAGGTACGGATGTCGAAGGTTGAACTCAAAGAGAAAGAGGGATTTGAACTGAAAACAGACAAACATCTCAAGGGAGGAGAGGGGAGGCAAGGAGAGAAAAAAACATCTGGATCGCCGCAACCCTGTGATTGCTCACACAGATGCTTTTTTCTGAATGGAACACGTACTGTATGTTTACTTGATGCAGACAGTGTTCGAGATGTGTCTGATAACACAAATCCTGCTCTGTAGTGTCGACGATTACATGTGGTTATGATCTCTCACAAGGTTCTGCAGGCTTATCCGCTCGTTTCCACACACTGATATTTGCATGTAAGTGCTAACTCCAGATGAGCCTGTTTAACATTCTATATGGGAGTGTTTTATAAAAGGGCAGCAGTGACACCGTTTCTCATCCATTAAATCATAAGCAACCATCACTGAGAGTCACCGAGGATTCAGTCTAATGGAGTTCAGCAGGTTAAGGAGGAGGGACACTGATACAACCACAGAACAAACATCATGAAACAGGTCAGCCATTAACCATCTACTAATCTTTTAATTCCAACAAGAAAAAAATACCACATCCCACTCCCGTTTCCTGTCACACAGAAGCAGAAGGGCTGGCCCCACGAAGCGGATGTGACACTGAATGCACGCTGCACTGGCCAAAAAATAAAGGGTTTAATGGTGAAACACAGCCAATCCATCAACTGAGGTCCAATTTTAAATCTAAAAATATTCAGGGTTTATCTTAAACATTTGAACCAGGATTAAATAGAATCCCAGAATATTTTTATTTAGTCCAGCTGGTATGAATGGGCTTCCTTCCTTCCTTTTATCAAAAAAAGAAGAAAAAAAAACCTCCATTCAAACAACTTTTAAAAATGTTATTGGAACCTTAGAATTAACCTGACATGCCAGATAGCCCATTTCATATTTACATGGCATGGGATATATATTTCACATCCATCTAGACAGCACACCACTGAAGTGCTCAGCCCTATTTCTAAGTTTTACCCCTTTTTTGAGTACCACCTTGCCTGTCTAAACAAAGCTACAAGAGGTACTGGTGAAACCTTTACCTAGGAAATGGCATGACCCTTCAAGTAGTTGACAGTATTTACACCAATGGATATCACAACAGTACTAGAAATTTTTGATTGATTGTGTGAATCAAGAGGATAATGATACCCTGAAACAACATTAAATTATTATATAAGATTGTTGTTGGAATTTTCAAATCTTGCCAATGATTCACAAAGTAATTTGGCAGATTTTCAGTAACAGTTCAAAGTTTGCTTCCAGAAGGACCATGTAGCCCTGGCACTTCACCCCATATCAACAAGAGCCGGGACACCCTACCGCTGCATGTAAATGTGCAAAACATAGGGTTGTGCTAAGGGCTAGGGTAAAGGGTCGTATGGGGACTAAGCCAAGTGGTTTGGGAAGGGCAGAACCTTCAGTAATCTGACAAATATTCTGTTTGTTCTATTTCTTATGGGCAGCAGAACACAAGACATTCTAGGAGTGCACTGCTGCTCAGAAGTAAACTACATAATATGAGCTCAACAGGCAGCTGTTGTCATGTCAATATGTGATTCTTCACTATCAGTGGAGCCAGTTGGTAAATAAAATTCTTGCAGAATCTGCCCGGGGAAGAGCAAAAATGTTTGGGTTCTACTTGGAAAAAAAAAGTAAGTTTCTGATAATTGTACAGTTATAGCTGCATCCATACAAATTTCTTCATCTACCATCGTTTACAGGCTTGCAGTGGCTTCAACTAAACCACATCCACACCACAACAACCACTGACGCTTCAAGAAAAGCACAAGACAGTATGGCTACAGACTGTACATCTTTGATGGCCACTCTCACAGACCGTCTCTTTCACAACTGAAGAGCTATAATTTACCAGTACATTTTAGATTTATTTTAAAAATTCAACTTTATTCATATTTAAAGTATAGCAATTAAATTAATCAAATAATAAGGTAAAAAACATTACAGAATAGGCAGCATGTCATGAATAAAACAGAGAAAAAAATCAGAGGTTCAACCTGGGCTTAAATTATGTATTGACCAGTTTCAAGTGGTTACACAAACAGTAGCTCATTTTAGCTTGTTTAGCTTTACCTAAAGCTAACATAGCTATGCTAGCTACATAATAAGTTACAGCACAAGCTAATAAAGCTAAGTTTGCTTTAGCAGTGAGTTTAAACAAACATAGCTATGTGGAGAACACTGCTGCTTTGTGAGCTCAGCTTTAGCTACGTAGCTTCGTTATACATATAGCTTACCGAGCTAATAAAGTTAGGTAAGCTACACTGTGTTAAAATGTTTTCATGTGGGACGAGCGAGTAGCTCACTGTAGCTTTTTTAGCTTTACCTAAAGCTAAAAAATAAGTTACAGCATAAGCTAATAGTTACAGCGTAAGCTAATTCAGCTAATTTCACTTCAGCACTGAGCTTGAGCAAATGCAGCAAAAGCTAATGTAGCTATGTGGAGAACATAGCTGCTTTGTGAGCTCAGCTTTAGCTACGTTAGCTATGTAGCTTTGTTATGATCATAGCTTACATAGCTAATAGAGCTACATAAGCTACACTTGCTGCATTAAAATGTTTTCATGTAGGACAAGCTTTTTTCCTGTAAGCAGACTGTTTACTCTGCTTTATTAAATGTTTTGTAATCAGGTTTTGCAGGTCCAGTTTTTAACTTCCAACATTTGATATCCTAACTCTTGCGTTAACCCTAAACGGAAGTTTAATCTGGTTTTAAATCTAAAATTCTAACATGTATTTCCATTCTGACAGACTTGGCATCTTACATGAACGGTGTGTGAGAGTGGTGTCAGAGATATCTGCAGTTACTAGTGAAAGCTAATGTCGGAGTATTAATATGGACAACCATCTCTACTTTGTGCAACAGTAAGGCCAAAATACGCAATGACAGGCACTGATGTTTTGGAGTAGTGATGCAATTCTGCATGTGAAGTAGAGCCCAGTCCCTTCGCTAACCAAAGAACACATCAAATTAAGGATGAAACAAAACAAGATTACGTGACAATTTCTCTCACCTTTCTTCCTCTGCTATGCTAATCCATGTAAGAATGCTGCAAGAAGACTGATTTGTCAACAGAGCTGTCAATCATGATGGTTTTAATTGCCTTAATAATAATAAATAAAAGTAATAAGAAAAAAACCATTTTGACAGAAGTGGTACAACATGCAGCAACCAAAGCCAGATTTGATTTGTTCTGTGTACTCCACCAGTCTGGATCTCTGACTGCTGAGCTGTGTGTTCAGCAAAGTTCATCGGGAAACACAGGGAACAATCTCAATAGGTCAGCCAGAACTTATCCTTCACATTGTGCCAAAAAGAAGATGGGGATGACACAACATAAACACATCTTCTGAGCTCATGAGCCTCTCTGCTGCTCTAGCCAAAACAAACCTCTCTCATCAGAGCATCAGCACTCCAAGACACACACAGCAAGGCTCCAGCTCACAGTCTCTGCTCAGTCATTAGATAAAAAAAAAAAAAAGAAAAGAAAAACAAAACAAAAAACTTAAGTAGCGGCAGGTTGCTGGTGCACAAATCTCCTGCACACGTTCCACTGAACAAGGCTGTTCACGCTGCAGCTCTCGGTGTGGAATGGACGTGATTACCCCCGGGAGCGTCCTCGCCTGCCAACACGTAGGCTTTTGATACAGTGTGTGTCACTGCAGCGGCAGTGACTGAGCCTCTGCTTAGACAGGATTCAAGCACAACCATGTGTACAGAGCAGACAAAGGGCTGCTGTGTGTGCTCTCACCCGGCCTGTGCATTCCACATGACAGGCCAGATGTGTAGACACAGCGCTAACAGTGTTAGGTCCCCTTCCACTCCACACCTCTCAGGTGATCTCATTCTCAGCTCATGTACTGAGTCCTGACTGGGCATGAGGAGACTTGAGCTCATCTCCTTCTGCTGTCTGTATTTTCAGCTCCATCTTTCTGCAGTGAAAGAGAAATCTACGGTGGCCCCTGAGGACAAACCTGCTGCAATGACTGAAATAGTCCGGAAGACCTTATTTACTTATTTATCTAACTCTTTATTTGTCTGCTTTCATCTGTTTTATTTTCTCTGATGTGGGCTGTCCTCTTATAAAATATGTATTTTATTGTTTTTATTTCTTCTTTGTAACTGCCGTGTGAGATCTTCCTGTTTTATCACTTTTGTTCCTTTTATTTGCATTTATTCTTGTTGACCTTTGGGGTTTGCATTTTGTTCCTGCCTTTGGTTTGAATTTTCTACACCTCAGTGTGTTTGGCCTGATTGTTGATGTTTATTTCAGGATTCTCTAAGCTCCTGGTGCTATTGCTTTGTCTGTCAAAGAGAACATCTGTTTTTAAACATGCTACGATGCCCATAAAAAGCATTCCTCCACTTGGATGTTTTACCCTTGTATTGATTTTATAATCAATCATAGTTATACTAATTTTTACTTTTTTGACGACAAATATAAAACCCCCTCTAACATCAAAGTGAAAACAGATTTCTACAAAGTAATTTCAATAAAAAAGGCAATATAAAATAAGTGACTTCATAAATATTCACCCCCTTCAAGTCAGTATTAAGTAGATGCACCTTTGGCTGCAATCACAGCATTGAGTCTATATGGATAGGTCTCTATCAGGCAGTTTTACTCCATTCACACAGGGATCAGGTGTGAACAACCCTTCTCAAGTCCAGCCACAAATCCTCTTCAATCTATAAACCAGTTCTGTGCAGCTTTCGCTGTATGCGTTGGCTCATTATCGTCCTGGAAAATAAATCTTCTCCAAAGCTGCAATATTTTACCACATTCATTTTACCCTCTACCTTTACAAGCCTTCTAGGGCTGGCTGCCAAGTAGCATCCCTACAGCATGATGCTGCCACCACTGTGCTTCACAGTGGGGATGGTGTGTTTGGTGTCTGCCAAACATAGTGTCTTATCTGATGGCCAAAAAGCACCATTTTCTTCTCATCAGACCAAAGAACTTTCTTCCACTTGACTATGGAGGCTCCTATGTACCTTTACAAGCCTTCCAGGGCTGCTGAGAAGCATCCCCACAGCATGATGCTGCCACCATCATGTTTCACAGAGGGGATGGTGTAACACTTTACTAGAAGTGTTCTTTGTCTTCATTGTGTAATGGTAGCCAGGAACACTAATTAACCAATGACTGGACCTTCCAGACACTACAGTCACTTGAGACACATTCACTGCACTCAGTTGATCATCATTTTACTAAGACTACTAGCACCAGTTGGCTGGACCTCTTTTTAATTAGGTCAGTCACTTTAAAGGAGGTGACTATTTATGCAATTATTTTAAATTACAGATTTTTGTTTAATTGATATTTCTTTTAGAAATCTGTTTTCACTTTGGCATTAAAGAGGCTTTTTTAAAACTGTTTTGGGTCAAAAAGCCAAATTATATTGACAAAATAACTGGCACTGGCACTGTATATATGAAAGTTGTGATTTAAGGCCTGTAACTTCATATTGAAATAGCTAACTCAATAATAGAAAGCAAATTTACCAACTAAATGATGCTGTAAATAGGAAAAATGAGGGCTGTCAGCACTTATGTAGCAATCACGGTTATTAAAGGTTCATGATTAGTACTTTTTTTCCAAATCACGATTAATGGCATGCTTAATTGTCCATTTCAGCAGACTTTAGTTAAGCCACTGCAACAAATTCCTGCAGCCACAGTGATGTGAAATAACCATAACACTGCTCCTTAATGTCTCATTTCACCTTTAAAAGCAAACTCAGCTAAGTGGACAAGCCAAAAGTCATTTGCACCTTGTGATACCAAACATTAACCTTTTACTCTGCCCTTTTTACATTTTCAATCCATAACAAGTAGATGCAATAATCTTTGATGTATTCCAAGTTCCTCATTTTCTTTCAAAATTAAAGCAGGTCTGTATTCAAACAGGAAATCAATAACCATTAGTTGGTTAGTTTCAATACAGCTCAAAATCCAAATGAGACAAAAACATTCTTAAATGCAAAAGAGTAGAATTTCAAATTACAACAAAAAGGGAAAATAATCATGGATAAAAAGTTTAATAATTTGACAGCCATAACTCTAACGATGCAAAAGAAAGTGAAACAAATGCATTCGCATTTCTAATAAAGACCTTTCTCTAAAACACACAGTGCATTCAGAAAATTTAGACCCAAACTCAGTGGTCACTCTGACTGAATCCCCCTACTCGCTTGAAGCGTTGACTTAACAGCAATATGTTTACTTTATTCTTTATTCTCATATTTGTAGCAGTTGCACTGTTATTCAATTGTATTATCTTTGTACAGTATTTTTTAACCATCTGTAGCATTCCTATTACTGTTTTAGATTATTGTACTGTATTTTTAGAGTTACTTCAGCCCTGACTTTTCAATCAATTTCTTCTAGCAAAAATCTTGTGGTCCAGTACAGTACATTTGTCCTTGCAGGCCACCATAGAAAGCACATCACTCAGCACAACTATGACATGGCAGCGCCGACAAGGGGCTAAAAGGGAGCCTTGTTAATCATTAACAGTGACACAGACACACCCAGCAGCACCAGGCTGTGAGCCACCACCAGCAGAGACAGCATGCAGGAAGAATGTCGCGTTGAGTCTCTTTCCATTGCTTTGACTTTTGTCCCTGTGGGGAGGAGGAGAAGGGCTAGGTTTCCTATTATCCAGCTAATATCCAGTCACAAAGCCAGGGGGCATCGCTTTATCAAGAAGGGAATGTCTGGCCTAACCCTTCACTTTGGTGATTTCTGAGGAGCTTTGACCCAAAAAACACTGCAGCTATGATAGCTCCTCACACTTCTGATTTTTGTCAAGCACTGAGGCGAGAAAAAACGACCTGCACGCCTGACTAATGCATCCCCGACTAATGGAGACAGATGCCGGTGCAAAGGCAGGCAGCACTTAACCAGAGGCCGATGTAACAGAGTCGTCTTCGACTATGTAGATGACAATCATGGGGGTCCGAAGGTAAATGAGGTGTGTAGTTTCTGCCCTTTCATAGATTCAGCCACCCATTGAATGCTTCTCATCCTGCTGTGCTGAGCCAAACATCCAACTTTCAGTGTGTGGAGGACACAGACATTGAACTCAACCTGCAGAAACAGAGCCTGTGAGAGAAAAAAACACCCTTACCACTAATCTACAAGTTTTTTTTATTTTTAATTAAGATGCAACCATAACAGCCTAAGACAAGTTTCAGGAAAACCTTAAATTTATAAGCAGGTGATGGGAGCTCATCTTATGAAAATTTCAGCATGTTGCTTTTAGGATCCATTTGCGTCTGCTTCATTATATAACAATATTTCAGAATCTATTTTTGTTATAAATACAAATATGAGCTCAAAATGCCAGTGTAAGTCACGACTGTGTGGAATTAGTAAAATGGCTGATTTACGCTGTGGATTATTATTATTTGAACCTCTACTCGTCCCCTTGGAATTAAAAGGTTATTTTTGCCTGACATTTTTGTCAAAATTTTCCTATTCTCCAAGGCCTACAAACATTATTCAAGGTGATATTTATTTGGATGTTTTATCTTAGAAACAAAGAGGTTCTATCTGCACAGTCACTGTTAAACTTTACGTGAAGTTAAGATTCACTCTTTTCCACTCATTTATGAGACCTCTTTGATGTTAAGTTGCTGCTGAAAACAGTAAATTCCAGATGTTCCTCTTCAAAATAACTCTTCAGTGATGATTGGCATCAGTGGCTTTTATTGTGAAAGACTTGGCAGGAATAGAGTTCTTCTATTATCAGATAATTAACTAAACTTTTGCATTGCAACGGTAACAGACAGGAGGGATTGAACTGTTGCTGCTTTGAGAGAGACAAAGCCACAGTTTCCTTCTTTTAATCATTCAGGACTTAAGGCAAGGGAAATGTGGATTAAAACACACCTTCAGCAGGTAAGATGTTTGTTCCTGCTGCATCTGGTTCAGGTGAAAATTAGACAAACACTCCAGGAATTCCCTGACCTTATGGAGAACTCTGATCAGAGCTGCTGCCTAGCTCTCTGCTAGAGCAGAGAGACAGATTAAATTGACTGTTTTCTGGCACAAATCTCTCTGTTGATGTTTTTAATGATCTGTAGGCCGCTGTGGCTGATAGATATCAGAAATTTACCCCACAATTAACAAAAATTGTGATTAATTAATCAAAAATATATTTTTTAAAATTAACAGCATTAGTTCTAAATAAAGGTTTTTTTTAAATAAACTGTTTAATAAATTGACTACTCTGTATGGGTCCCTTAAATATCATTGCTTCTTTTTATGTTTTGCAAGACAGAACCTTGTAATTACAAGCAGAAAGAGAGTTTAGAACTAAAAGTTTCTGTCTGCATTTTAGCAGTTCCAAAAGAAAAACACACTTGAAAATGTGACAGAATTTTGATATTGCACATTTGCAATATATTCAGGATGCCTGTCAATTTCATGTCCGAAGAGACTGCTACCACCCACCAGTTTTTCTATTTTTAACACCCTAAACTTTGAAGCTCAACATCTCTAAAATGCTCAGAATGCAGATAGAACCTTATAATTCCAAGGGGACATACCGCTGACCAGTCACGTGTTTGTGGTGCTTAATGTACACACTACACATCTTTATGTGCTGACCTTGACTAAATCCACAATGAGCCCACTTTAACAGAATTACACTAATGACATCAACAATTAATAAATCTAACACTGGTTTGACATCTGAGTGATGGAAGTTTATTATAATGACTGCATTTTTATTCTTCATAAATCATATCAGTAACACCTAAAGCTTATATTATGCTATATTCTCATATATTATGAAGATTTACCATTTCAGAGTGTAGCTGTATGTATTAAGATACACAATAGAGTTACAATCACTGTCATGATACTGTATTTCAACTTTTAAGCCTACTACACTTCTTTGTCTGCCCTATTTTTCTTTCCACTGATTTTGACCCAAAAAATCTATTTTTTACCTTCTGTAATCACAAAGAATCGTTCAGTTTAGTCAGTAAAACTCTTATTTATACATATTTTAGGAAAGGAAATGTCTCATAAATTAAACACTGAGAGAATTTATGTCAGGGAGGAAACTAAAAAGACACTGCAGTCTTGAAATCTGTGAACTTCTTAAGGTAGTTGTTTAAAATCTAACTTCATTTGTATTAATATGCTGAAGAAGACAAATGCATCTGTCATCATTGTGACATTTATTAGCCTTCATCTCAGACAAAGAGCCATTTCATGAGGATTAGGATTTGCCTATTTGTTTTTTTACATGAGAAGTGTAGTATTATGAAGCATGTTGTAATGAGGGATTAGACCAAGGTCACTGCTGCTGAAAGAATGCAAGCCCACCAGGACCAGCTGTGCCTTCTTGTTGATGCTTTCTGTGCTTGCTTCGTCACCCCTATACATCTTAACGTGTCATCCCTGTGTGCTTACACGTGAAAATGAGAAGAGAAATAAAACAATGTCAGTGTGTGCTTGCCATGTGTGTGCGTTGTAAGGTTTTTTTCCTTTACATTTGAGAGATTTTTTGTGTTCTGCTTCTGCCTAGTGAGGTGGCTGTCCTTATCTCTCATTCACAGACCTGATTTTTTCTTTTTTTGCTCACAAAACATCCGAGGATGCTGCACTCTTTGGGCATTAGAGCACATCCTGCCACGGCCTTTGTCCGCTCAGATCGAAGGGAGCCCACGTGCGGTGTACTGTAGAGGAACAACTGGGAAGACTCACCTGCTGTGAAAAAGCCTTAAAGCACTTCCTCACACAAATACAGATAATTCCTGCACCACTTAAAAAACCCCACAACCAAATATAGCATATGGGTTACCATCTTTGCCATCTCTGGGGGAAGGAGGCGATTTAGCAAACGCGATGATTTGTCTATTTCCGTCGATGCAAGAACAACAAAGACTTAGTGCCGAGTAGCACATGGAGTATGAAGGATAGGAAAAGAGGCATCTGGTGAGTGTGATTCTGCTGCTGTCATTGTTGTCTTCATGCATTCTGCATTGGGGATTGTCTCCATGTCGAGCTTTAATCCAATAAACACTGTGATGTGCTCTCTTTGCAGCATATCATTTAATAATGCCTGCCTTTTCGCTGGGAGCAGAGCCATGCCATCTTTGCTCTTATTAAGAATGATTAATGCCTGTTTTTTGAAAATAGTGCTGAGATGAAACCTATTAACTTTACTGAAGCATACAACCACTTACCACAGGCACTTAGTCTAACTTAGGTGCATGAAAAGCTTCTACTAAAAATATGTATCCTTTTTTCATTTCTAATATTACATACATCACATTCAGATCTGCCTATAATTGCTCCATGCAAGAGGAAAATATCCTATTCTGCCTATAAAAGTCAGATCTCTGAAACAGGTGTGCAGGGTCGGTGCATTTCGAGCCAGTAACAGTGATTTATAATGTGCAGTGGATCAGTGCACCTTGCACGGGTCTCCTGAGCCTGTTGGCTGCCCTATCACCAGAACCAGCAGTCCTTACTGGGGAGATGGATGCCTCGCTCTGCTGCAGACTAAACAAATCTCCCCCCTCACTTTCAATCTTCATTTCTGTATTTGCACCTCATTAGGATCCAATCCTGTTAAAATGTGGCCGGTTAAAAGGTTTGCAAATAATGAGAAGAATGTGTTGTTTTCTGCTAAAGTGGATTTGTTCCTTTTAGGAAACATCATTATAAATGCACCTACAACACAATTTTGTTGTTAGTGTTCTAATTTGATTAATTTCAAGGATTTATTCCATGAAATGCCCATGTATTGATCATAGAGTATAATGGCCTATCAGGCTGTAATAGCTGGATAAACCTTGACATTATACAGTAGTTTAGAAGAGGAATATATTCACTGGGGAGAGAGGAAAAATACAGGAGTTATAAATAATAAAACAAAGCATATCTGTATAGTCATTTTCTCTGTGATGCAGTATATGAATGCTCCCCATATTGTGCGACACCCACGTACTCTGCAGACCTCTCCAGTCACCTTGAGCACGCTGATTATACACACAATGAGCATTCGGCACATTAAGTGCTTTTTCCTCAGTGACCCTTTGACCGGTGATAGTATATCTCCTTTCAGCTTAATATGTAGGATGTCAGAACTGCAGTCCAAACCGACAATAACAACCCGATAATAATAAGCAAACACACTCTCACACACCGAGGCTGCGAGAGCTAATAGCCTCTGCAAATAAGAGCATCACGAAAAACAAATTATGCTCATCATTATGCTCATTATATTATGCATTGTCTTACCTTCCACTTCTTTCTGGACAGCTGCAGGAGAGCAAAGACAAATAGACAGATTTAATGACTGGAGGATATTGAATATTTAACAGCTACCTGTTCATAATCTACATATGAACCAATGACAAATGGATGGTATTTTAATGTTCTGCTTAATTATCCTTACTGTGCCAAATGAGCATTCCTTTGTCTTGTTAGTATGGTCATTGCAACAACAGCACAGACAACAATGGTGGCATTATTATTACTATTAGTTTCAAATACTACCTTTATGATTGCAGCATTATTATAATTAAAAGCCATGCACACTCTAAAAGTATGGCATAACATATCAATAAAGCGGATGAATACTGGCTGTATTTATAGACAGTATTAATGGTAATTATAACAGCGTATGGATATAAGGTGAGACGTTTCTGTGCATGCAATAAAAAGATGCACTGTTAGCTTGCAGGATTTCTGTTTTAATATAGGAACAAAGAGCTCAGGGACAATTTACTCTTCTAACCATGAAGATCAACTCCTGTTAAAGGCCTATAAATGTGCTATTAAATATGTAACAGTTTCAAAAAATAAGAAAAGAAATACACGGTGATGACTTAAGAGGAATAAGTTAAAAGAATCTTGAAATACAAACACTGGATGATTGAAGGCAGTTTTGTTTATTTTCCTATTTATGGTTTGTTTTCATTCGTTTGCATAATTCAAAAGGAAATCTAATTCAATTTAATCATAAAATTACTCATTTTTGTTCTTCCATTTAGGGCTGTGTTTACAGCCAGCGTTGTTTGTGCTGGTAGCATTTATTTTTAATACAAAACCAATGAAGTCTAACATTAGCCTGAGCGCTAACAATGCTCTCAGCTATCTTTAGTTGCAGCACTCTCTGTTGAAAACAGTTCAACATTTGAAACAGTGCTGCACTTATCAATGAGTCCATTTACATGACTGCACTTTAATAATTCTTTTTCTATAAAGAACTTTCATCACATGATTCTAGAAAAAAATCAGATTTCTTTCCACAAATTAAATTCCAATGGTGGTGGTAAAGGCCCGCTCAGGCTACAGATTTTGACCTGACTGCATCGTCACAGTTCGTCGTCAAACATCTGGGCCAAATATGAGCGCTGGTAACGACAAACACTTATAGTTGGCATAATTAACGATGCGTCCAAGATACCCCACAATCTTGATTTGACAAGACTAGGAATGTCAGAATGTTCTTGCATTATTGTGTAGTTTAACACAGTGTGACCTGACATCAATGATGTGAATCCTGACACCTAATAAACAATAGGAGAGCATTTTTTTCTCATCTTTGTATCACAGAAAAAGTGGTAATGAACTGATAATTTGTTAAAAGAGTATGTCTATCAGGAGTCACGTTTTAGTAAGGGTAAATAAAAGGTATGTTATAATCAGGGGCGGAGCCAGACATGTTTAAAATGCAGGGCTTAAGCCCAAACAAAAGAATTTTTTTGCTTATCGGACAGTTTAATGCACTGTTTTTGCGCACTTTCAAATGAAATTTAAATTCAAAATGCCAACAAATCAGTGCAGCATTTAGGCAGAAATAATGTTGTTCAACCTAAAAAAAATACTTAATTGATAACATCATTTTTTCTTCCCCTAACTGAGCTAAAAGTGACATTATCACTGTAAAATCATGATACATCATGCTGGAGCCCAATAATTTTTACTTCTGCCTCCTAAAAATGTCTGAAGTTTATATTTAAGTACTATTTTATAGGTAGGGTAGGAATTTGGTCAAAAAGGTTTACAACTAAAGCTAAGCATTTTTAAACAAAGCACATAAAAAGTAACAAATGGGGTTAGAGATATTAATTTATTCACAAAAATGCTGAAAATTATATTTTTCAAACAATTTAAAGTATTTTTTTACACTGCAGTGAGTGTATAGATACAAAAAAAAGTATCAGGGCCATTAAAAAATTGGCATGCATTTTTTTTAATTCTAAGAAAAAGTCAAAATTATGTCATTTGTTTTAGAATTTTAAAAAAATGCATACCAAATATTGTTTGTATAATGTCCTGAATCCTCCTCCATACATATGTTCTTAAAAGTAAAAAAAAAAAAAAAAAATCTGATTTTTAAAATTACTTTCAAAATTACATTTCAATGCTGTGATCAGCAATGCCATAAGCAACATACTTAAAACCAACATGAAAGATTCAGGGCTTGTAAGAAAACATTCAGGGCTGAAGCCCCATAAGCCACCCCCTCGCTCCGCCCATGGTAACACAAAATGATATAGTTGATTGCCATAGATGTGTTATTATAGACCATCTATCTATCTATCTATCTATCTATCTATCTATCTATCTATCTATCTATCTATCTATCTATCTATCTATCTATCATTTACTAGAGTAAGTCCCTACTCTTTCTCCCTGTACAGTGAAAACTATACTGTTTACATGCACTGTTTTTATTACTTTTAGTAACTTTAAAAGCACAGCATGGTCTGGACCCCTCTAATATTACAGAACTTTTAACTCCCAGTACCCACAATCATAATTTAAGATCCCTGATCGACCCTGGATTTGCTGTTTTCAGGTCCAGGCTGGAAACCAGAGGTGACCGGGTATTCTCCATCAGAGCTCCTAAACTTTGACATACCCTGCCAGAGGCTGTTAGACTGACACGCTCACTTCCTGTTTTTAAATCTATGCTTGACACCTGTTTTAAATAATTTTCAATGATTGATAATTCATGTCAGTTTTATGATTTATTTAATCTATTTATTCCTTACTTTGTGTTTTATCCTGTGTATTAATACTGTTTATTTTTTAATACTCTTTCAATCTGGCGTTGTTTTAAACTTGTTATCATCTATGCATTATGTAAAAGGCTTTGTAACTTTGTTTTGATAAGTGCTATTTACAAAAAAGAATTTGTTGCTAAATCAGATTTTTGTTGATCAGATTTTTTTCTAATCTAACCATGTTCTTATCTATTACGCCATTTAGCACATGCTTTTGTCCAAAGCCACATACATTGGAGAGATAGGCAATGTTCATGGCGTTAAGACCTTGCCCAAGTGTGCACATGGGATACTTCTGCCTTCACCTGGTATTAAACCCCCAATCTTAGGTACAAAAGCCAGGAGTGTAAACCAGGGAGCTATCCAGCTGCATACTGAAGTAGGATGTTTACATGACTACTTTAACAATCAGATAACTCCTGAATCCATTAAAAATCACTTTATAAGTGTACATGTCAGTGTCACTTCTACCTCATTGACCACTCAAAATCTAGAAGGGGCGGAGCCTATGATACCAGCTTTGTCAACAGCAATGGTGGAGGAAATATGACTGACTTGTCTTTTCGAGGGGAAAATTTCCTGTCTTCAGCTGCTGCTAATGCCAAGACAGAGTTGACTCACATTGTTTTCATGTTTTCTTGGTGATAATTTCTTGAGTAAATAATAATAGAATGAAGCTTTTTTGAAAACGACATGGCACATACTACAGCATTGTTGTAGCTTATTGAATTAATGCTGGTGAGAAGCACGATCAAACTAAGGGTTGTGGGTGCTGCCAACACTAAAACAAAAGCTGTGAACACAGGCACTCATCAATGTATCCCATCTAATTTGTCTTTAAATATTCCTTGAAGGGCGATGCTGTCAATCAGCTGGTAAAAAGCACGTCTTAACTGACGAGGAAAAGCAGTCAACTTTGATTTTCACACATTGATCATATCATTTTTTTGGTTTTCTTTTAAGATTTATTATTTTTGTTTCAATCCTGACTAATTATAGAATACAATATTCTAAAACTGAACCCCTGCACCTTTTGGAAAACCCTTTTTTTAATTAAAAACACTTTTCCATTTCTCTTTCTAATACATAACCTAAAATGGAAGGTTTTAAATCGGTTCAGTTCCAGAAAAGACACCCAAAAGCCTGTCAAAAATCCCTGTATTTCACACATTAGCTGCATTAGTACGCTGTTATCGGCTTTGACTTGTGAAGATAATTGCTGAGAGAGCTGGACTCTCACAGCTGAGCGGCCTTTAAGTAGCACTGCAGTCGTATACTTTGACCTGGACTGCTTCAAAGTGGGTTGTATTGATTTATCTCTGGAGCCAAATGTGGGTTTGAGGCATGTACTTAAAATGGGATATTAATAAGGGATTTTAACTATTCATAAGCTGATGCTAACTGTGAGGATGCCAGGCTTTCTCACAGAACAAAGTATGCTAAATTAGCATTAAACAAAGAAAGTTAATAAAAGTAGAATAAGATATCAGGAAATTGGAGAAGGCAATTTTTTGTCCATTTTATGCCGAAATGTAGAGGAAATTTTAGGCCCCCTCCTTGCTAGTGATACTCATAGACTGATGCTAATGCTTAGCATTCAGTAGCAGTAGTCTGCAGCAGCTACAGTATTTGAATTAGCTGAAATTATTTGTATAAAGCAACACATTTAACTAACAACATGAAGTCAGTCTATCTCTATATTATACATCTGGAAATACTAATGCTAAAACAGGAGAGAGAGAGAGGACAGCTGTCTTACCTTCATGGCAGTACCTCCCCCTGTAGCTGGTGTTGATACAGTCACATAGGATCTCTCCCTGGTTGACTGAACATAGGCCTTTGTTGCTGCATGGAGAGTGTAAGTCACATATGTACTCCAAATCACTGAGAACAGCTTGCCCATCCAGCAGCAGGGGTAGCGCCTCCCCGATTTTCAAATTTGCTATAAGTCCCTGGAACGGCGGCTCATATTTGACCGTGCTGGACGTCAGGGCGGACAGGCGTACATCAGGTGAGATCCCGCCAACGTAGAGGTCGCTCGCCACCACCATCTCTTTTCTCTTCGACTTCACTTCAGCCACTTTCTCCTCGTTGTCGACGACTAGTTTAGTCTCTTTGTAGTTACGAGTGAGGAGGACTCTGTGCCAGCGCTGGTCGTTGATGCGTGTCTCGGTGTGTACCGACGCTGGCTCAGCACAGTGGATGGTGAAGCGTAAATAGAGCCTTCCATCTGCAATTAGAAGCTCCAGGAAGTCGCAGTTCCCTCCGTCATCTAGATACAACACCAAAGCTTTGGTGATGTTTGTTTTAAGGATAAAGCTTAGCTCGCCTGTGGCCTTAGCATCCCACTGTGCGTAGCGTGTCCACTGACCGGGAACCCCTTCATATTCCAAAGCTAGTCCTGTTAGCACTAACCCAGCTAGAAACAGTAACCAGGAAGTGTTGCCTTTACACCTGCCCATTATGGCTGCTATCTACAACTACAGCTGAATATCGACTAAATCATAAGAAGCTTGCAGGAGCACGAGAAAAGTAACCTTGTGTCTACACTTATAGTTTTCAGCCTTAAATTAGCAGAAATACTCCCACATGCAGATAAAGTTTCTTTAGCCTTGACTGCCTACCCTGATTCTTTCTGCCATCTCTCCATGGGTGACACGTGATCGAGTAAGCAGACGAGGGACATTGCAGAATACTTTGCATCGACTTTGGAATCGGCAGAGAATGAGAACAAACAACACAAGTGATCCTCAATGCAGCGCGCTTCCTCGTCTTCGCCATCCAATGTCTTGGCCTCCATCCAGCACTGTTCCTGTCAGTTCCCCATGGGTTAGCTAGGCATGCGGCTTAGGTACAGCCTCCATTCTTCTCAGCCTCCCAGAATCCTGAGACATAAAAGAAGAAAGAGTAATGAGAAGCTGGAAAGAATTGATCGTACAAAAAAAAAAGGCAAATGATCTGCAGCCATTATGAATAATTACAAAATCTTACAAATCATTCAGCAAAGTGGCATTGAGGGAAATGTGGAGATCAGAGAGATAGAGATGTTTATTTATCATAAAAAATTCAGATTTTTGCATTTTTTTCATGGAGAATTTCCAAGATCTTGGCTCCTTCCTACAGATTCCTACAACTCTCAACATGATATTCAAGCCAAGAAGCGTCTCAATCCTGGCAGCCCACCTCATGTGTCAGCAGTCAGGCAGAAAGCGAAACAACCAGTCCCTCTTCAGTTAGGTGAGACCTGCTTTGATGTCCAAAACTGGAGGGAAAAAATCCCTTTCTCACAAACCCCTGCTACCAGCTGTTTTGGTACGATCCGTGGCCTGGCTAACTTTGAGCCCCTTAAGCCCCCTGTGCTCTTCAGGCTCAGGCTAAGACATAACAGCCAAACAACACATGCAGGCCAGAGGCTGAGAGTGAGGAAAAGGAAGAAGTGTGTGTTAGAAACAAACAGAAAAAAAGGGTCAGTCAATACTTTGAAAAATAAAAGAGGGAAAAACTCTAAGGCCTACAGTAAAAACATAAACAAAATTATAGAGCAGATTTTCCCAGGTAATGCTCATATGCCTCTTATTTATTATTTATTATTACTACAAATGCAACCAGGCCTGCCCACAGAGTTGGCTGAACCCATGAAAAACCCAGAGAATGGTCCCTCCCCAGCTGTGATTTATTGATGATATCAATGCATGTGTGTTCAATCAGTGGCATTAGTGCTGGCTGACACTTTTCACATTTTTTAAACCCTTTTTTAAACATTTTTTTCCCATATTTTTTTATCATTTTTAACCCATTTTGCCTCTAACCATTTGTTGCAACTTTTAACCCATTGTACTACTTTGGAACTTCTTATCACCCTTTTCTCCACATTTGCCTTTTTCCCTTTATTTCTTTTTTCCTTTCGTAACCCATTTTTTGCAGCTTTTACATTTTTTTTGCCACTTTTAACCCATTGTACCTCTTTTTAAACACTTTTCATTTGTTTTCTGCCCAGTGTTGCCACTCCTATGCATTTTCCCCTGTTTTTTCAGCTTGTCTATCACTTTAAACACATTGTGCCACTTTTTAACTACTGGATCAAGCTGGATTCATGTCAACACACGTATGTTGCTTAGGAACCAACGTCAGGCTCAACAGCATTTTTTTTGGTCTGGGCCGTTTCATGCCTGGTGATATGTCCAGAGACCACCTGGGGTTTTCAGACCCTTGGGACATCCACAGCATGACCAGGGGCTTGTGGCAACCCTACAACCTGCCTGGAAGGTACTCTAAGCCATGCTTTCCCACCACATCCAACCCTAACTATGCTCTAAAGGTGTGGACTTGATTTTTTTAATGGATTATTTTCCCATGCTGCTACTAACATGTGAGGACATCCAGAGCACAACCTGCGTTGTGTCAATCCTCCTTTTTGCCCAATGGTGCCCAATGGTGCCCTCAGAAAATAAATGGGAATTTTACTTCTGGAACCACTTGGTTGAGCTCTGGTGCTTTCTCTGTCTACCTCCCTCCTCCAGGCTCTGCTGGTGTGATGCAGGATGCACATGTGCACACAGCTGTGCCGTGTCAGAGCGATCGGCTAAGCACAACCTGGGCTCTAGCGCCTTCTTAAGGGGGGAGGCAGAGATTTCTGAGGGCTGTGAGGCTCTTAGAAGTTGGTAGATTTGCACATATTAACTAAAATCAAATATTACACATATCAATGATTCAGAAAATTGTCTTTGGATAAGAACATTTGTGTTTAGGGCTGTACTGTTTGGATTTAAACAAAATCTGACCATTTTGCATCACTATTTTTTTATGTTGTTCCTGAGGGGGCTTAAATTTTTTCTACATAACAGGTAGGCGGGGCTCAAAGGAAAAAAGGTTGTGAACCACTGAGCAACTAAGCAAAGGCCACTTCAAAAGACTGCCACTGTATTGGGGGCAGCTTCAGAGATGCAGGGAGACGGTCACTGAGTGGTTTTGTTAGACCTGACAAAATTCTGAATTGTTATGTTGTGGCATTTTTGTCCATTGTAGTCTCAGCTGTAGTTTAGGGATTTTACAGCCGAGAGGTTGACTGCTGTCTCCCTCTGGCACGTCTCTTTTAACCTGCATGCATGAGTTTTAATACTGTGGGTGTTTTAACTGTATGAGTCTGTTTTTATTAGCAGCTCCTGTTGATTTTAAATCACAGTGTTAACCTGTATTTATTAATCTGCTTTATTCTTACGCCTCTGTGTGGATAGTGATAACTGTGTTAACTTATCATTGTGACTTCTGAGGCCGGGATCTCTTTTATTTTTTTTACACACCTGTTACACAACTACCTGATGTGTGGGGTAAACATGGCAACAGTGAATATTATGCTGACTTTGAGCTCCAACATAATAAACATCACTAATTAATAGCATCATCAGATCATGTCAGACTGACACAAGTGTTGGAACACACAATCAGCACTATCTGCTCTGCAATCCCCCCACAGTACTGGTGTTTGGCTGTTATTAGTGACTATGTTAACCAGTGTCTTTCAGCCAACTTCATTCATGTATATATTGTCGTTACAACAGCTGTTGACAACAGAAGGTGTCATTATGAAAGGGTTATTTTTTTAAAGATTTATTTTGGGGCTTTTATGCCTTTATTTAGTGAAGAGGATCGTGGACAGAGTCAGAAACAGGGATGAGAGAGCAGGGGAGAGACATGTGGGAAAGGAGCCACATACCAGACTTGAACCCAGGCAGTGCTATCTAACCACTGGACCATCTGTGCTCCTTTTATAGTTTTCAATTGTTGACATAAATACTCATATGTAGTAAATTAACTCAAACTAAAACATGCAACCATGGATACACCTGACTGAAAGTTTACAGGGTCACACCAAACTGATTCACTAATGGCATTCTTATTGTTTTAACAGGTCTGATTTCTTAAATGGAACTTATCTGTCCCAGCTTTTTTGGATTGTCACCTCCCCTCTAGTCTCTAAATGCATAGTAGATCTTCAAGGTACTTCAACTAGGTAAAAGTTAATGTTTTGACTACGTGTGTTAACATGATATTTAGTTTTCCTTAATAAATTTGCAAATATTTTCAAAAGTCTGTTTTGACTTTGTCATTGTGGGGTACTGAGTGTAGATTAATGAGACAAAAACAAATTTAAATGACTGTATCATCAGGCTGCAACATAGCAAAGCAAAGTGTTTGTTAAACAAAATCATCAGACAGTGTCTTATGTTTATCATCTAAGAGATTTTAGTCTGTTTTGTACATGATTTTCACTCCATAAGAAACAGTATTTAGTTGAAAGCTGACAAAGAGATATTTTACACGATGGAAAATGAGATTCTAAGCTTGTCTTCCTGAATATTTTTGAGGAAGTGTGCAGCCATCTTGCTGAATTGATGCAGGGAATGCATGTCAGCCATCATGCGTTCATGTACGTGGAGTTAACAGCAAGAGTCTCCCCCAGCATTAACCCTGAGCACTGAACCCTCGCCAGCTTTGATGGCGTTAATTCCACAGTGTATGATTCTGTTTGTCCACAAGGCTTCAGATGATAAAATATTAGTAATGGGACACGTTATCATGACATCATGTTGCCTGGAAACAAGATGTGCCATTAAATCCCATCTTCAGTATGCACTTTCATTTCCTTTATTACAGCTGTTGTACATTTCATCTTGTGTCAGAAGAAAATTATACGTTCTTAATATTTGACAGAAAAACCCAAACATGTGTTGAAGTTGTTTAAATGCACTGTTTGCTATTGAAGAGTCCAAATTAAAACCACTTACACATATGATGATTTCACACTGGGAAAGCAGCAGGCACTCACATACTCACTGGGAACTTATAACAAGATCCATGGGTCTGCAGGTTGGGCTAGCGATGAATAAAAATTTAGATTGAATCAAAATATGGCTTACTGCAACTTTCAAATCTCAGAATGTGCAAAATTCATTTGACCTTAAGTGCGTCCAAATACAAGTTTAATACATGTTTTTGCAGCACGGGTGTTATGCTACTTTCCTGTTTTTTTTTTTTTTTGTTTTGTTTTTTTTTAGTTTTTCCTTTTAAAAATGAGAATGGCATTAAATGATTCCCTTCAGCAAAACCATTCACAGCCTAACTGTGAGTGTGGATTTTCTGCAGAGCTATGGTTTTTTTTTAACTATTTTTGGTGACCCTTGTCGTCAAAATGATATGTCTTCCATCCTGATCCTGAACATGTACGTATAAGTAGGGGTGTGACAAGACTGATCAAAACGTCACCAGATTTCTATTGTTTGTTCCAAAAACCAAAGTTATAGCCCCTAGTAGTCTCAAACAGGCAGAGCTGATGGCCTCTGCACACACAGAGCACACTAACACACAACCGTTACCACACAGGCTCACCTGTGTGTCATGTCCAACCCTGCCAAAGCTCTTTGCAGACAAAAGACTGCAAAACGATAAAATAATAACATATATTTATATCAATAATATTCCTGTGAATAACAGAAAAAGTGGTAATGACTGGTAGAATTCTTTTTGAGTGTTTGAGATATGGACAAAGCTGCTCACAAGGGGGTATTAGGGGAGAGCCTTCTGGGACCTGGCCAAATCAGGGGCCCATGGAGTTCAGCCAATCATGGTCCATTGTGTGATAATCATATTCTATATTCAACCTGAATAATAACCACTCTTATACAAGAAATAATGAGTTATATTTATTAATCACTTTAGTTGAATATAGCCTTTAAAAAAAAAAAAGTAAAACCCTTTTCTAAAAATAGAATGACCTTTTTGTTCTGATGTTAACAATGTGAAAGGGCAAACTGACTCAACCAGTAATGAAAGTAATGTTGGACTTATAGCTAAGCCATGATGTGCACGAATGTTAGGATGGCAAAGAGTAAAGTAATAGGAACTGAAATAACTATAAAAACTATAAATGCAAAAGAAGGAAAAAAGGTGAAAATTGACAAAGTAGGAAAAAAATAGAAAAAATGTTGGACAAAAGTGATGGAAAGTGTTAACAGGGTGGAAAAATGGAATAAGAGTGGCAGAAATGGGCAAGAGACGCCAAAAAGGGTAAAAACAGGCATAAAATTGTGAAAAAAGGTGACAAAGACTGGGTTAAAGGTGTCAAAAAGGGAGAAAATTACAAAAAATGTTTTAAAGTAACAAAGAGGCAAAAATGAGAAAATAGAGGGGAAAAAATGGGTTCAAAGATGCATAAAAAGAGATAAGGGCAGCAAAAGGGCCAAAAATGGACAAACATGGGTGGAAAAAAGGAGAAAAGTGGTAAAACAAAATAAGTAAAATCAGGTTAAAAGTTGCAAAAAATGGATGGGAAGTTGCAAAGAATGAGTTCAAAACCAGTAAAGCGGTTCAAAATGGCACAAATGGGTTAAAAGAAAGGCAAAAAGGTAAGATGGCAGAAATGGTGAAAAGCAGTTAAAAAGTGGCAAAAAATAAGTCACAGGTGTTAGAAATTGACAAAGTTGAAAATAAGGGTTAAAACTTGTAAAAATGTCCAAAAGAAGTGGTGAAAAGTTGTTACAGAGTTGCAAAAACGGGGTCAAAGACACAGAAATGTGATAAAATTGGCGAAAAGGCAAAAAAATGTTTTACAAGAGCAAAAAAAGGGCCCAATCTGGCAAAAATGTAGGGAAAATGAACGTAAACAGTAATGAAATGGGGTTAAAAAGTGGAATAAATAATTCCAATAATTCAGACCTAATAACAGCTCAACACACCTTACGGCTCCAAAATGAGTTAACTGTTAACCAGGATGCTAGCACCGTTACTACTGATCTAGCACACATACATTGATATCAATAAATCACAACTGGGGTGGGCTGATTCACAGGTTTTTGAATAAATGAATGAATGAATGAAAGAATTTTATTTCAGTTCACTTGCAACAAATAAAACGATTTACAAGATCAAAGTGAAATTTCTGAATTTCCAAGGAAACCAAAAGGGCGTAGGCTGAAACTAAAGCTTATTTAAAACCTACCCCTCTTATCTTACAAAAAACAGGGGCTGAGCTAACACTGTGGGCAGGGCTGAATATGGATGTCCCTAAAACAGGACGAAGAATAGTTTAATTTCAATGATGCGGCTTTTTATATTTCAGTTTGTTGTAAAAAGTTTTGAACTACTTCTAAAATAGCCTAAATGCTTCCAATATAATTGTAATTGTAGCTTTGACTACATAATACAATAATACAATGACTTTATTTATCCTCGAAGGTAAATTCATTATGAATTAATTTATAATAATTCACATAGTGTAATGAATTAAAGATGCAGCACACTTAAAATGTATGGAGGTTTGATTTGAGTATCAGAGTTAGACAAGACTTAAACTAGACTTATAACTAAGCCGTTATAGTCAGTACAAATGTATTATGTGTGAATAGATCTGTGGTGCTTTGCTTTTGTGTCTTCAGTTGTATAAAAGACACATTTTCCACTCATGTATTTTATTATCATAATTAAAAATAGTGTCAGAGTGTCATCACACCCCTGCTGTATGCATAAGCACTGTTTTCTGCCAGAAGAACTCATCCTTCTTCCTTTAAAGGGTCGGTAATATAATTTACTGTCATCTTTTCAGTGACAGCTGAGACACCTCTGGTCTTTCTATTGTAAACTGCTTCTTCTGACACCTACCTCGTGGCAGCAGTAACAAGAATCAAGTAGAAAAAAATCAATCCTATTCCTGATGGTCTTGTTTGCCTTTATGGGTCATATAGAGGCGTCAGTACTAAAGTCAGTCTCTTTCATAACCAGTTTGAGCCCCTCACACTAGGTTTAAAGGAGATGCCATTTATTCATCTTTTCATTAAAGTATTAAAACCCCTTTCCCTACTGAGAACAAAGCCAGCAATGAAATTATGCTACAGACAGGCACTGTCTGAGCAGCCCAATATAGCTTATTCCTCTGTGCCAAAGAACTCCACTGCTGTCCAAAACCTATTAAAGACACATAAAAAGAGTTATACCGTTGTGTGATCCAATTATAAGTGATCAAAACAATACGCAGCAATAATCTATTACAGCCAATTTGCACAACAGAGCGGGATAATAATGCAGATTTCAAGGATGCCTGCACAGTTTACGTCGCAGCATACAGGAGACATCTGATCAAACTTGAAGTGTGTTTGATTTGGAAAACAGGGTTTACAGTCAATTCGGCTCTTAACATTCACTAAATGTGCCAAAGTCACCCTGTCTTCTAAGAAAGAGAAAGCAACACAAATACTGTAGAAGTGAACGTACATGTAATAATGCACACTAACAAAACCAATCAGGCCACAGTAAACACAAACTGCTGTAAAAATGGCATGTTAAGCTGAAAGGTTGGCAATAAAATATAAAAGAAGGAACACTTTAAGGTATAAAAACATCTTTATGTGATGTTAAACTGAGTTCTTTGTCATTTATAGAGGTTTTTCCACCAGAAGCAGAGACATTTCATGCAAGTTTGGCCCAATTTCATCTCTGCCACAGAAAGAAATATAATATGTGTTTGAGTCTGCAGGGAATAGCAGCCTCTATTGGGTCCTCCTCTATTGGTGTAGATGTCGCAAGCAGGAGTGCAACACGACAAATAAATCAAAGTTTCTCCCCCAAAGTCTGGGAAAGCTCCAGGCTGGGAGAAAACCCTTCTGATAGACGGCTTTATCATGGGAATAGCAGAACGGTGGAAGGTCATAAAATCTGACACCCTCCTCGCACGATGAATTGCAATTTTTCAGGGTCAGGTATGCTGTGAGAGACGCTTTTCAGAGCCTGCTGCAGCTCTGTAAACGTGGCCGACTTCAGCCAGCTTTGATTTACACAAACAACACTTTAGTATTATCGTGCATGAAAAGAGAAGGAGGCATGTGGTGCTTTCAGCTTCATGGCCTCACTGCATGATAAAACTGTTCTGCAGCAACTCTCATTAACACTCATCAGGAGCGACGTGTGCTGCAGCATGTCCTTGTATGACACAAAAGCACCCTAATGTGGGAGCAGATATATCCACATGGGTGGTGAAGATATATAAAAGGCTATAAATCATAAGCATCAGGCTATACATCATTGACTAAGAATGCTAAATACACAACAACAGCAAAGTATGGTAAATGTAATTAATGGGCTTTTAATCCATCCGCTGTAAAGAGCTTAAGGACAAATCATATTAAGTCATATCACACTTGATTTAGCCTACGAGACAGACTAGCAGAGTTAGCAACAAAGCTAATTTTGGGCCATTTTGGTACTAGCCACATATGTAACCATGGCCAAGCATGATTCATTGTCTGCTTCATTTTAATAGCTGGGTGTTTTAAATGTTTGCAAAATTGCAGAGATTGCAGTACTGGAATGACTTGCCCCTTGAAAGATTTTCTTTTTAATTTTGAAGGCTGTTCATTATTTTGGCAGAACAAGGTACAGGAGCTGATCTACCATACCACCCTGGTGCTCACACTACTGACAAATCCAGCAAAAACATTTCTGCATTAATGCTAACAGAACAGGGAGATCACATGCGCACCAGCCCATGAGATCTCCCTCTCTCCAAACACAGGTAGCAGGTGTGCAGGGAATTTGGGGTAGTGATGGTATGACAGCAGGCCCCTGTATCTAAATTTAGCACTGATACCACTTTTGTGGCCTTTTTCCACAAGAAAAATTGGTTTGTGTTGGTTTAAAATCTGTGAAAACAGTCACAAATGAACAAAACATCTAACAAAGCTGTGTTTGTGCTTGCTCAGGCTAACCATGTCAGAAGCTAATCCACTAAAAACTGAATATTTTTGTCATTGCACATTGTATGATGAAATCTGTGGTGCTATTCTTAAAAACAAGGACAACATATAAAAGAGAACAGTGGCTGTAACTAGAAAAAGGTCGAAGAGTCTAGTGCATTAAATGCAGTCTACGGCGTCATTAAACACAGGGTTACATTAAAAAATTGTACATGCTATTGAGTCATATTGTAGCACTAGCCATGTTGCACAAATGATATGACCAAATTATTACCGTTAAAATATCATAATGCACCTTAAAAGAGATGTGCTTTGTTGTGAGCCAAAAATGCTGCACAAGCGAATGCAGGGTATTTGCGCTACCGTAGGCCCATGACAGACTGCTTTTTCCACAAGTGGTTTTGCTAAGTTCAGTGCAGTTCAGAAACTGAGACAGTAAAGTAGGAGAAGGTCCCATAAAAACTGTCCAGTCCTACCTTTTTGCACCCATCTGTTGGGGTACCAAGCATCTGATTAGCTGGTTAAGTGGCTAAAGCTTGATCCTTTGTGGTCAGTGCCAGAATTAAGAGTCGGTTTAACTAGCTATTAACATTTTAAGATAATTTAAGGCCCACAATCCCAGTCAAACATGCCATCTAAATTACAACACAGCCACACATCACTAGAATCCACTGCAGTTTTCTCACTGACTACCACCTTGCTGCCACAATGTTTTTTACAACAAAATCATATATCAGGAACAGTACAGTTTAACAGTATTCCTAAAAAATGTAGATAAAGTTGTCCAGAGGCTGTGTCAGATTACACTCGCTTATAACCAAACAACAGTAATAATATTTAGCACAGGAATGTGGATGTTAACCTGCAAAGAGGATGAAACACCGGCGGTGCTAGCATTGCTAATGTTAGCCACATTCTGTGAACCAACTTCCCATGGTTATGATGTGAAGTTGTTTTCCGGTTGCAGTGTGAAGTTGGTTTACAAAATGTATTTACCTGACTTACGACTTGTCAGCTAAACTGAGTGAGAATTTGCGCATATTTGGACAGGATATTCACTAGGAAGAACCCTATTACCAAGCTACCTAGTAGTCTACTATCAACCCAAAAAGTGGCACTAGACTTACTGTAGTCTATTAATTGGTTGAAAGACTCTTCACTTCCTATTTGACAGCATTACTTAATAAGAGCAGTTCAATGTCACTTCCTGTTCTACAGCGTGACCATGCCCCCATTTCGGTGGAAACAAGTCCTGAGTAAAGATGTTCCTAGGCTACTGTTTTCCTTTTCAACTAAATGTTCATTAAAATTCCTTTAACTGACTAAAGTGGAGTAAAACAGTCAAACTGAACACAGTCATTGTGTCAGTGGGTATTAGTAGGTGGATAATGTGGCTAAAGTTAGCAGTTAGCTCCGCCAGCCTTTCTTCCTCTGTGCACATTAATGTTGTGCTTAACGTGGTTACTCATCACTTCAGATGAGTAGTTATACATGGGTTGAACCCTCAACAGGCTACATACAATGTTATTTCCATTTTCTAGTTTAAAGTACTATCGTACCACCCTGTTCTAATGCCATGCTAAATGCTAAATTACAGCTACAGTGGTTTACTGCTCCATGTTTACATCCAGCAGAGTGCTGGGATGAAGCTCTGGCAGGAAGGCAGTGGCAGGAGGTTTCATCACAGTTTTAAAAGAGTTTTTAACCATTATTTCAGACCCATGTTGATAAGAGATGGCAGATAATTAGTTTAACCGACGGTAAATCTTGGACAAGCTAATATGATACCATGTTTGTCCTTTGAACTGGCTAACCGTTCACACCCCTGGACCTGAGACTGGAGGACAATAGATAAGAAAACAGTGGAAGCAACATGGTTAAAGGGGATATTAAAACCATTATTTACAATATACTTTTCATTCTCAAACAACGAGCTCTGTGGCTTTGGGCTGAAACTAGAGAGAAGTTATTAAAAAGTGGAACTCGTTTAATGTTCCTACTGACTTTTTCTCTTATTTTGAGCTTTGATTTTCTATAGACCCCATTTTTACCATTTACCCTATTCATTCTAATGGGATGTTAAGATGGTTCTTTGATGGAGAGGCTTAGTTTGGTCAAAGTACCTGGATGCATTGGACTTATCAATAAAGGACAAATACAAAAATGTCATGTTTTGAGATGAGCTTGGAATATTTTCCTCATTGTGACATAAAAATACTTAAAAAAAAAAAAGACTTGTGTACTATTTAACAAATGCTCCTTTGTGTGATACTGGTTAGACTGAAATGACAACAAGACAAAAAATACAAGCTGTGATGTGTCTTTTGCAAATGAACCAGCTTAAAAAGCTGACTTTTTATGTCAATGACCGGAGCTGGCTCCTGTTTGAGAGCCAGTTTCCTTTCTGCCCGATTTTTGTTGTCATTTAACATAGGGATTGTCAAACTTTTCAGGACGTGACCCCCAAAATAAAGCTGCCATAGACCAAGGAGCACATTCAAGAACAGTCACGTGCAGGCTTACAGCTTAGGGATATTTTTAAACATGATTTTGATTTTAGCATAAATTTCACCAAATAACTACGCATGTTCTTTTTTTTTTTACTTTTAATAATCTTATGCATGTATTTTCATTAACATGGGTAAAATATACAATTAGAAATAATTCAAAAATATTCCTTGATTTTTGGAGGGCATCTGGTAACTCCTCTTAGTGTCTCAGGACCCCCTCCACATGATGAGAACTTCCAGTTTAACAGACACAAGTAAGACCTAAAAGAGCCTGAATGTCTATCACTATGAGTGAAGCTGGAATGACACTGGCTGTGGAAACCCAAGCAAGTTTAGGGTTTACAGTACCAAACCTTGCCAAACTGTACTGAACCAAACAGGACTTCTTGGTAGCAATGCCCCATTCCTGAGCAGTTTAATTAGTATGAGCCACTGAATGCTGAGCAAGCTAACTAAAACCATAACTACAGCTCCATAGTGACAGGTGACATGGGTTTTTATAAGACAGTCATTTATTAAAGGGTGTACAATCTTATTTAAACAACATCAAGGGAATGAACAACTGCTATTTTCTGTTGAGACGCTGATAAAGTGATAGCTTTGTTTGAAAAAGAAAAAAGGAAATTAAAATGACTGGTAACAACACAGCATGACAGAATCTCATACAGCTCTGTCAGTCACAATGACAGACACTTACAAAGTCTAACACAACCTCTGCATGGATAAGGTGTATTTATCTGGGCTTTCTGTCCATCAAACATGGATGTAAATTAGCGGTTTAGCTCACACTAGTTTAACGGTTATATTCATAAAAGGCTGGACCAGTTCACTGATCAACAAATTAAAGATGTCTAATTAAGTGAAACGGCTACACTGATTGAACTAGATCACAGAACGCTCTTGTTCTGTTTTTTTTCTTCACTTCATGTTTCTGTTTTTATTTGCTTTTAATCTGTGAAATCCCTCGTGTTTCCAGTGTTCATCACCCCAATCCTGGTTTGTTTGTGGATTTTTTTGGTGCTAACATCAATTTCACAGACACTCCAACTATCTCAGGGACTATTAGGCTAATACACACAGGGCAGATGAAACATACAGCTGCCTGTTTCCCATTGGGGCTCTCTGTGATGCTCGTCTGGTGGTGTCGTTTCTCTGCAGACTCAGCACACATCCTGAGCTTAAGTATAGGCTGCCTTGTAATGGGATTTTTGAAGAAATATGTATTTTCAAGCGTCAGTAACATTCAGATTTTCGAGAATCTATACAGGGCCCCTTGTAAAAGTATATTTATTTTAGAAGGGTCTTGACAAAATGTCCCTGTATAAAACAGAAAAAGAAAATGCAGCACTGTCTACAACCATTTTGTTTCTTGACTCTAACAGGATTGTTAAGCGGACTACAAACATCCAACAGCTACTGCACTAGTAATGAAAATCCAATACAAAGCTCAAATTGGGGTCCTAGGTGTGTGCTGACCCAGGGTCAGCTGATTCCCTGTTAACTGTGGACCATCTATTGATCACACAGTAATAACATACATGAATCAAGCTGTAAGAAAGGTAGCAGTTATTATAACACCAAACACTGCCTCCTCTACATTTAATGGGTTTTCTCACTGGGTAAAATGTTCCTTCTTCATTAGAAACTAATTACCAATCATGGTTAAAATCTAATGTGGTGGGGACACCATAGGTGGGCAATTAATTACATTTCAGTGGGCCCACCTCCCCCTCCCCCACACATTCACTGCAGCATTCACTTCTTCTCCACCTTCAAAAGAAACCGACTCCTATGATCATAAATGTGTAGAGGTCTGGTAGTGAGCTTTCTCTGCAGAAGAAAGGCTTATACTTCATCTGCCCTATATTTGTGCCTTAACAAATTAATCTGCTTTAGTTCTGCTTATGATACCATTATGCTGTTCATGTTTCAGTTTCCTAGCAGTGTTCTGAAAATGATGAGTGGAGCATAACAAAGGGCATAAATGTGGAGATTAAAAATGTATGGAAAATTGTGGGCATTTAGCACTAGATAACAGACTCCTAGAAGTCTGACTGTATTGTTAGACACAGACATATACTATTTACATATGTGCAAGACAGATGCATGCTTTGGTACTGACACCATTTATTTTGGGTACAATTACAAATGTGGCAAAGTAAGGTATGTATGTCTTGTAAGGGCGGGAATCCTGAGGAAACTTACAATACACTGAGATATAATGCGATACATTACAGGAAAATGTGATGCCATACCCTACCAAACAATACCATAAAATAAGATACTGTAATATGTGATACCATACGATGCAATATATTACAGTGATATGATATGGTACTGAATAATACGCTATTGTATCATATGAAAGATTATCATTAGGTTCCTAATCTTGGGTATTTTGCAACAAATTCAAGCAATAAATCATTCTATATTGCAACCTTTAGTCAGGAACACTCTCATCATGCATTGCAAATCAATTTGAGATAGAATGAACCAGGGCAGAACGATTAAAAATATATATGTAATTACAATTACTGTTGCTCATGATGCAAATTTGATATTAATTGCTTTATGAATGGGGATTAGTGTTTTTATGTTAGTATGTCACAAAAACGTACATAAAACATTTTAGTGAGGCATTTTAAAAAATGACACTTGAATGTTTGCAAAATGTGCATAGAATCTCTGCTGCTGCAAAAAATTAATGTATTAAACTGGTATTTTGACAGATTTCAAGTTCAAGCAATAATGCAACATCCGCATTTTGTAAATTGCAACATGTCATATTGCTATTTAATCTCATTTGTGATTAATTACCTTGCCTTACACTATACTATATGATGTAATACGATACAATACCATACGATACAGTAATATACAGTACAATATGATGTGATGCAATGTGATACCATCAGGTAAAATAGAATGTCATACAATAGGGAGCAATGCAATGCCATACCAAACCATTCCATACCATACTTAAGTATATACCATACCACGCTGTATTATAGCATACTATTCATTTGCATTCCAATGTACCAAACCATAAAATGTGATACAGTAGAATACAATATTATACTATGCAACACTATACCATAGCATAACATACTATACCATTCCATAAAAACACACCATGCCAAAAAAAGGTCCTACCATACCACACCATACCAGAGCATAACTGCCCATAATACAACAAAAAATACCATACATACTATTCCATTCAAACAGGAATTCCATAATGTACATTACCATACCATTTTATACTAAGGGTGGGAATCACTAGTAGCCCCACGATACGATATTATCACAATAATTATGCCACGATTCAGATTATTGCAATTTAAACATTTTGTAATACACAGAGTATTGGGATACCATATAATGTGATACATATCTATATCATGTTTTCAACTCATAGACTGTAGAAAGAATTGGACAAACCCCGTGTGATGTCAGTCGTCTGCTTACAATAGGCGGAGTAAAACGGCTTTTGAAGCCCTGGTGCTGCCATACTGGTTGTACTAACTTTCTCCTGCTGTATGACCGTCACTTCTGCTGACCTCACTGGAGTGAGGACAGGAGTGGACAGAAAAGTCTATGATGCTATTTATCCAGCATCATAGACTTAAGCTCATGTCAGCGATTAATCTGAAAAAAATCAATACTTGGCAGAAGAAAAGTTTTCTCGCGATAATATGCTGTATCGGTTTTTTCCCTCACCCCTATTTTATACCCCCCATACAATGTGAAATTGTACAACACAATATTATACAATGCAATACCAAACCATACCATGCTTTACCATTCCACACTATACAATACCATACCATTCCATTACATACATACATTCTAACCATACCATACCAAAACACATCATACCATACTGTATAACACACCACACCATACCATACCAAATGGTATGATATAGTGCATTACAATATTATACAATATATTATAGGATATTGTATGATCCAGTACAGTATCATATGATATGACATGATTCAGTAAAGTTTTGATACCATATTATATGCCATGATGTGAAGTGATGTGATCGTCTGCATGAAATGTGCCAAGATATGACACATGACCCACTTTCAGTGTTTGGGTGACAAATGACTTAGACAATCATACTATATGAAAGTCTAAATCAAAAACACTTTTCTGAATAATATAAAAATCCCATAAAAAGGTTATATGAAGAATTAATGTATTTGCTGACTGAAACTTGGCGTCACTTTTACCTCTTTTTACCTTTTATTTCCTCAACCTTTTTTTCCAATAGTGAACTACATCCTCCTACAGTCTTCTTTTTTTTTTTTTTTTTTTTATCCTACTGCCATTTCCTTCTTTGGCCAATTTGACCCTGTTCTTCCATGTTCACTTTTTTCATGTCATTGTGAAGAGCCAGGAAATAGTGACAAAATGCATCAAATTGCAAGGGAAATAAGAGCAATGTATTCAATCAATATGAATAATTGGCACTAGCATTAAGACAAATGTACCACACGTGTCAGGACAGCAGCTTATAGCCTAAAAATGTTGCCCTTTCATTATTTATTAGATCACAACATAGTCAGTACATTAATACTGTATACTCCTCTTATTGTTTTAGGCAGGGGTTCTCAACTGGTGGGTAGGAACCCCTTAAGGCAGCCGCAGTGCTGTTTTCATTCATCCATCTCTTCCATTTATCTAGGGCTGGGTTGTGGGAGCAGCAGACTAAGCAAGACAACTCAGTGACATTGTCCAACTCCTCCTGGGGGATCTTGAGGTGATTCCAGGCCAGATGGGTCTAGCCCAGGGTCTCCTCCCAGTTGGATGTGCCCAATAGACCTCCAAAGGGAGGCAGCCTGAATAGATTCTGATCAGATTCCTGAATCACCTAAACTGGCTGCTTTTGATGCGAAGGAGCAGTGGTTCTACTCCCAGTTCCCTGCAGATGTCTGAACTCTTCACCCTGTCTCTCTGTCTTTCTTCTTTAAAGATTATTTGGGGGCTTTTTATACCTTTATGTAACAGAGGAGGACAGTGTGGAGTTGAAAACAGGGATGAAAGAGTGGGGAAGCCACAGACATGACTTGAACCCAGGCTGCCTATGTTCAGTGCCCATTAAAACTATTCACCCCCTTGGATGTGTTACCCTTTTATTGATATTATAAACCAATCATGGTCAATATAATTTAATTTGGCTTTTTTGACAAAAAAAAATCTCAAAAAATCTCTTTAATGTCAAAGTTAAAACAGATTTCTACAAAGTAATGTCAATTACATAAAAAACATGTACAGTGAAATAAGTGACTGCATAAATATTCACCCCTTTAAAGTGACTAACCTATGATCCAACCATTTGGGGTTAGTAGTCTCACAATTAGAGAAATGGGAATTACCTGAGTGCAGTGAAAGAGTCTCAAGTGATTGCAGAAAAAGGACACCTGTGGCTGGAAGGTCCAGTCACTGGTTAATCAGTGTTCCTGGCTACCATTACACCATGAAGATAAAAAAACACTCCAAGCAACTCAGAGAAAAAGTTATTGAAAAGTTTAAGTCAGAAGATGGATACAAAAACATTTCCAAGGTAATGAACATCCCCTGGAGTTCAGTTTAATCCATCATTAAGTTCCAAATTGCAACACTTCTCATTAAAATACATTTAACTGATTGAAAACTTCAATGAATTTGGGTTGCTATGTCTAATTAATGAGGTGCTGATGGGTCCTGAGGCTAGACCAGCGGAAAAAAATGATTTAAAGTTTATAAATTACCCTTTTTCCATATCTAAAAACTGTTCTGATGTAATTTTTTTGTCAACCAAATTTGGTACAAATTTCTTACTTTCTCTCAGAAAAGAGAGGAGAACAGGAGGAGTTTTACACAGCATGCCAACAGTCACACTCTCATTCATTCACACATTGTTTACACACAAAGGTCACACCTGCCCATCAGGATCAAACTTAAACACATTCATATACATTGACACATTACCTGCCAAAAGGACTTTTCGACTCAGAGAAATAAGAAACTAGAGACTGAACCTCGGATATTTACTCCTTATATCATCACTGTTTAAATACTGCAAAGAAAAGTTTTTAAATTCTGCATGGGTCTGCTAAAATACTCTGGATTGTCAGACAAGTGATCACAGAAGAGGGGTGAGTAACAAAAAAGGCAGAAGTTGGCCACAACGAACATTTTTTGAAATAAGAAACACAATAATGGAGAGAGAGGTTGTTCACAGTTCTCACCTTGACAGGAATTTGATTTTCCTCCAAATTCTTCACAAAAGTAGAGCATAGCCCCAGAGTCAAATGTAAGTATATATAAGGATTGGTCCCCGAAAAATTGGGAGTGTAAGGCTCCCCACCTTAAACCATTTCAACTCTCCAACTTGCTCCGCTCAATCAATACATATTCTCCTAAATGGAACATCTTCAGGGCCTATCTGTTCAGCAGCAGCATTACACCGCTGGAAACATTCAGCATGAATGACTCGCTGCTACAAAAGAGTGAACCAGTAAACCTGGGGAAGGACAGAAGGGCCGGCAGAGGGGCTGGAGGTCCCACCGCTCATGATTGTGGATGCGCAGATATCCCACCGACTCTACGCTGCAGGGTGACAGAGTAAACAGTTTGTGCTTGAATCCACGGCTGACACCGAACAACAGGGATCATAGTGTGATACTCAAGGATGTTTGAGTGAACACAGCGGTGATCTCACAGTAACTCGCCTTGAAACCGAGTGTATAAACAGGTGAAAGAGCAAAACAGGACTGAGCAGAATGACACAACTCACTCAACTGTCTCAAAAACGCTTTAGAGGAATGGTTTTGAGCATAAATGTTTTCACTGAGAGGAGAGTTTGAATGGTGGAAGAAAGCTTCAGAAAAGCTTTGCTTGTATGAGGATGTGTGTGTATTAGGGCTGGGCAATTAATTGCAAATTGGATTAAATCGCAATATGGCCTGCAGCAATTTACAAATCGCAGAAGTTGCAATATTTCTTTAACTTTAAATATGTCAAATTACCAATTTAATACAGTCATGTTTTGCAGCAGCAGAGACTTTTTGTACATTATGCAAACATTCAAGCATTTTTCTTTTAGAATGGTTTACAAAAATCTAACTTTTTTGAGCAAAAATCATTGCAATTAGATATTTTCTCATTGTTCTGCCCTATTTCATACCCCCAGCCACAATCACCTGATAGCCAGCTGATACCAATTTTTGCCTCCCAGCTCCCATAGCCAATCACAGCTCTTTCTCTCAACACAGTGGCCCATTCAAATACGATGTACTGCACACTAATCCATGCTCACATCAATGCTAATGCAACATGCTGCTACTAGCAAAGCTTCAGCTCCTCCACCCCAGCTGCCTCCTTTATAGCATATAGCTGCACCCTCATATTCACATTCATGCAACTATGGATTAATTGCTTCTGAAATAATTTCATTGTTTTCAATATACATTCTCATAAAAGTATCTATACATACAGGTGTTTCTAGCTATGCGCTCCCAAGTCAAAGCAGCTGCTAGACCAACTCATGGAGCATTTTCTCAGCAGCACCTTCTCTTCCAAGTTAAACCATAGTTCAATTTTGCATAAAATTGCTGCTGTAATACACTGGCAATATTTCAGTATTAAAATATTGCCCACATATTTGTGTAATTTAGTCAGTGCTATCTTTTTCTCACAGCAACTTTTGGATAAATGTGTGCTTGAGAGTCTAGTTTTTATCAAAATGTTGGAATCTGATAGAATCAATCATTAAAACAGCAGGCACTATTATTTAAAAAGACATCACGGAAAAGTAATGAGATATTTTCAATTTTGGTAATGGTAAACTGTTTTTTTATCAACCTTTCTCATTTTAAACATGCAGTCTGTTTTATTATTTTATTTAAAAAATATATATTCAAAATAAATGTTGATTATTTAATGTTACATTGACCAGTTCCTTTCTGTATGTGAGTAGTTCTGTAGTGTCCTTTGGATTTACAATAATGGCTGTCTTACCAGCACTCCATCATGCTTCAGATCATGCACACTGTCCACAATGCATCCATAAATTACAGTTTCCCCACTAAAATGTTAAGATATTCAGTCTGTCAAATGAGGACCAGCTGGTTTTATGATGCTACAAGATTGTAAACAGAAATCTTGTTTTAAAATTCTTCATATTCCAACAAATGTTTGTTCACAGCAGCATATTTCAACTGTTACAATAATGTTGCGGAAATGTGGAAATAAGTCAGCACGCTCTGATTGCCGGTCTTGTTTCCTCCATCAGCTGTTCACGCGCGACACTACAAGGTATGGCTACTAAAAAAAATGAGACTAATGCTGTAATGCAATTTTACTGGGCAAACATTTTTCACTGTCTTTCTCCTTCAATCTCCTCCCCTTCTGCATCAACATACATGCAGGTCTGCCACTGATCAAAACAGTGCAGTAGGTCCTCTTCAGACAGTTGTCTTAGAACCTCTGCGGTTCTATTCTTCTGGCACAGACTTAAAACATGTTCCATTGAGTACAGATTTGATCTTAAGAAAAAGGAAAAAGTCCCACAGTGCTAGATCAGGTGAATAGGGAGGGTGATCAAGCTCTGTCATTTGTTTTAAGGCCAGAAACGGCTTTACCGAGAGCGCAGTGTGAGCTGACGTCTTGTCTTGATGAAGAATTAAACCCTTTTTTTTCACAGCTGTGCTCTCTTTCTTCAGACTTTTTCTCAGGTTTTCTTGAACCTGTTTGTGTTGATTCACTGTTGACTGTCTGGAACCCACTTCTCTAAAAGGATGCCCTTAATGTCAAAGAGAACAACACGGTCTTGAACTTGGACATGCTTTGTGGTGCTTTCTTCATCCTTGGTGATGATGGTGTTTTCCAGTGCATTGACTGTCTTATTGGAAGAGCCAAGTTTCATCACATGTAATCACTCCTGAAAAATGGTGTATGCTTTCCATACACGAAAGACTGGAAAGAAAGAGTCTTCTGTGGCCATCATACTGGTGCCATTGTATGTGTTTATGGAAATTTTTGACCATTCTTCCAGAAGCGCATTTGTGAGGTCACACACTGAAGTTAGATGAGAAGGCCTGGCTCTCAGTCTACGCTCTATTTCATGCCAGTATCCCAGTATTTCAGGACAGTCAAGTTCATCCACACCAAACTCTCTCATCCATGTCTTTGTGGACCTTGCTTTGTGCACTGGTGCACAGTCATGTTGGAACAGGAAGGGGCCATCCCCAAACTGTTCCCACAAAGTTGGGAGCATGGAATTGTCCAAAATCTCTTGGTATGCTGAAGCAGAGTTCCTTTCACTGGAACTAAAGGGCCAAGCCCAGCTCCTGAAAAACAACCCCACACCACGATCCCCCCTCCACCAAACTTTACACTTGGCACAATGCAGTCAGACAAGTACCGTTCTCCTGGCAACCACCAAACCCAGACTCGTCCATCAGATTGCTCAGATTGCTCAGAGTCCAGAGGTGGTGTGCTTTACACCACTGCATCTGACGCTTTGCATTGCACTTGGTGATGTATGGCTTGGATGCAGCTGCTCGGCCATGGAAACCCATTCCATGAAGCTCTCTATGCACTGTTCTTGAGCTAATCTGAAGGCCACATGAAGTTTGGAGGTCTGTGGCGATTGACTCTCCAGAAAGTTGGCGACCTCTGTGCACTACGTGACTCAGCATCCGCTGACCCCACTCTGTCATTTTATGTGGTCTACCACTTTGTGTCTGAGTTGCTGTCGTTCCTAATCACTTCCACTTTGTTATAATACCGCTGACAGTTGACTGTGGAATATTTAGGAGCCAGGAAATTTCATTAATGGACTTGCCGCACAGGTAGCATCCTACCACAGTATCACGCTGGAATTCACATGGAATCTGATTTTTAATTTTCATTAGATATGCCCTGAAATAATAAAGGCTTTTTACTTAAATCCTTGACTCGAGCGAGTGTGCCTGAAAATTGCCCTGGTGGCTTCTTCCTTTTTTCGACTACACGCGTCACTCTTCAAGAGCACCTGGCTTCAATCAGGAGTTTACCACACGACGAGAGCACACGGTACATCTCTTCTTTTTACCTGATTTCAATTATTTATATAGGTGAGTGACTACTTTTGGCAATATAGTGTATCTTGAAACATTGCAATATTAGTTTAAGGCCATTTTACCAAGTCACGTATCTAATATTATGCATTATCATGACGATAAAGATACAACTGCTCAAGTTCATAGCTAAACTGTCTAACTTGCAGCTGCATCTTTTCATCTGTCTGGTTGCATGTCTTTGGTCTGAACTGAGCTTAAGATTGCTCATGTTGGGGGCACGCAGATGGTCAAGTGGTTTAAGACAATACCCATGTATGCAGGCAGCCCGGATTTGAATCCAGCCTCTTTCCCTTTACCGTATGTCTCTCCCCACTCTCTTCCCTGTTTCTGAGTCTATCCACTGTCCTTCCTCTATCAAATACAGGCATGAGAAGGCCCCAAAAAAATCTTTATATAAAAAAAAAGCTTTTAAGTTTAAACCTAAAACATCAAAACCTTTATAATATCAGATTAACGTGCAAAACACCTTCCAGACAAAGTTACAAAATACTTTCGTTCTTTATTAGTGCAAAACAACAAGAAATAAGGATAATGTAAAACATGAGAAGAGAACACAAAATATGCACAGGTAGGGCAAAGAAATCCTCAGGGCCTGTAAAGGAACCACCTGAGAAGTCTTCATACTTCATTGATGGCTATAAAATACGTTACAAAATAAGAGAATAAAGGCCTAATAATACTAGATTAAACGAAAAAAAGCTGGAATCAAGAGAGAAATAAAAAACTTCTAAAACAGATTTTTTTTTCTAAAAAAATGTTCAAAAGCAGAAACAGATTTAGAGAACCCATTCTCCAACATTATTCAGTCAAATATGAAGAGAAATCTGACAGATCTCTGTTAGTTCTCTTTTAGTTCGCAGCAGCTCTACAAACTGCTTTTTGTGTGCCAATCACCTTTTGTTTTTGCCACAAGCAGGTTTAACTGAATTAATGTGACTATTTGCATGTGCTTCTGTGGCAGTAGCTGTCTGTACTTTTTCTGTCTTACCTCTGCTGAATGCCTGGGAACACTATGTGTGACTAAACCACATATAAGGTCTATAATTACCTGCTGCATGCAGAGCATTTTACCTGATGATGATTGTGGCTGTATTGGAGACAGAACACAAGGTTCCCCATCTCATTTGTTTATTCAAAGCTTTAATTAACGGCACAATATCTGAAATTATCCCTCTTTCCAACAGGTTTCCCAAAAAGGATTAAGGCTCATGTTGTTGAAAAATGCAGCATTTTCACCCCAATGTACCAAACAGAAATTGTTCCTCTGCTGTTTAGCTGTTTTTTTTTTTTGTTTTTTTTTTTGCCCATCAGTTTTCCTATTAGAGGGCCAGCGGAGGTTGAACACCCCGTCATTCTCCAAATGGAGCCTGCAAGACTATGAAAGCAATTCAAACAGGCCTATAGGAGCGAGCATAGGGAAAACTGTGCTCAATATGCACGCCCAATCTAGCAAAGGCCCGGGTCTGTCATGGGTCTGTGCGTTGAGTAAAAGCTGTGCTGCAAGTAACGAGTTTTCGCCGCACCACTGTAATCTTTTACCCCCTCAGCCTGAGTGCTTAAAGTCTGACTGATGCTTGAAGGAATACATTGAATACACATACTGTATCTAATGCCGCCTCTAAAGCATCTGAGCACCATATACGGAGAGTATAAGGCCCCCTTTGGCCATGTTAAAGTAACAGAAAATCAAATCTCTCATACAGGGTGAGAAAGGTTTTGATTGGCTCTCAAGCAAGTGCAAAGGCTGTTACTGTAGCCCAGGTCTGCAGAGATAAACATATAACTTTCTATACAGGAAGTGTCAATTTTATATCTTCCAGGGAATTCTGAGCTCTCCTGTCTCGTAGGTTGTGGCGGATGATGGTGAAGACCACCTGTTGTGGCTGACGTGTCAGACTCCAACTGCTAAAACTATTAATATCACCCTTGTTTCATTGGTAGATCATGAATATAATTCAGCAAACTCAGAGTGCTTTTGTGTTATTTTTGATCCCTTATGAGCTACAGTCAACTTAAGATGGAGCCATTTATTAGTTTGGAAGATTTTAAAATGAAGGTTCATTTATATGCACACCTGTCTGGTGTCATTTCCTTTTGTTTTTGGTCTTCTGTAAGTTTTCCATGTGGACACTTTTGATGCAGCTGTCTCGGCCAGTAACACTTAATAATAACTCAAGCTGTTTAGCATTATTAAAGGTGACATATCCCCTTTTCACTTTCATCACAGTCCCCTGTGGTCTAATGAAAATCTGTGTTGTGCTTTGATCAAAATATAATAAAGCTCAAGCACCTGAGAAGGTTTTTGACCCTGTATAAACCAGCTCTAAACAGCCTTTCTCAGAATGCTTGGTCTGTAAATACAGGCCTCCTCATTCAGCCCTTCACTTCCATGGGGTATGCAGGCATAAGATCGACTCTGTGCTTCCATGGCTATCAATGGAGAAACCAGGTGAGTGCAGGTTTTATTATAATGACTAACTGTGATGTCATGAGTGTAGAACAGACTGTCAAAGTCTGTGTTTTTAGACACTTGCAGACCATGAACAAAGGACTATATTGACTTATATCACATTTTATAGGATGGTAGAGACTCCAGGGACCCAAATATACACTATATGGACAAAGGTATACGGCCATCCCTATTAATTATCAGGTGTTTCAATCAGAACTGTTGCCACAGGTGTATTAAATAAAGCACCTAGCTATGCAGTCTCAATTTGAGATATAAAATGGGACATTCTGAAGAGCTCGGTGACCTCAAGCGTGGTACTGTGATCGATGTGATCACCTTTGCAATCATAAGGTTTGTGAAATTTCATCCCTGCTGTATATTCCACAATCAACTGTAATTGATATCATTAGAAAGTGGAAGCGTTTAGGATCAACAGCAACGAAAGCCTCGTAAAATCAAAGAGTGAGGTGAACAACGGCTAAGGCTCATGCTGCATTAAAGTCACCAGTTCTCTGCTGATTCCATAGCTCAAGAATTTTGAACTTCCACTGGCACAAAAACTGTACGGCAGGGGCTTTATGGAATGAGTTTCCTTGGTCGACACCAAGTGCTGGATGGAGTGGTGTAAAGTACACCAACACCGGACTGTGCTTTCTCTGTTTGACAGTCAGATGGGTGAGTCTGGGTTTGCTGGATGCCATGAGAACATTACCTGCCTGGCTGCATTATGCCAATTGTGAAGTTTGGTGGACAAGGGACAATGGTGTGGGGCAGCTCTTCAGGGTTTGGTCTAGGCCCCTTATCTCCAGTGAAGGGCAATTTTAATGCTTCAGCATACCAAGACATTTTGGACAACGCTATGCTTCCAACTTTGTGGCAACAGTTTGGAGAAGGCCTTTTTTCTATTCCAACATGACTTTGCCCCAGCGCACAAAGCAAGGACTGTAAACACATGGTTTGATGAGATCAGTATGGAAGAACTTCACTGGCCAGCACAGAGCCCTGACCTCAGAAATGCTCTCCAGAATGAATGAGTACAAATGACCACAAAACACTCCAAAATCTTGTTGAAAGCCTTCACAAAGAGTAAAGACTGTTGGAGCTACAAAAGAGGGGGCAACATATCAAAGTACAAGTATTTGAACACGCTAGTATGCTGAGTCAGGGGGAGCTAAAGTTTGCAGTTAGCCTCACCAGCCTTCGTTTGTCTTTGCAGGTTTATATTGTGCTTGATGTGGCTGCTCGTCACTTGGGTTGAGTAGTTATCTGTGAGTATAACCCTCAACAGCCTACATGCTAACTGCTAGGCTTCTCATGTGTACATCTGGTGAAATGTCAGGAGAAAGCTCTGACAGGAAGGCAAAGGCCGTTAACTGAGGCTACAGCAGACACTAGTGGCAGGAAGCTTCCTTACACTTTAAAAGAGCATTTGACTGGGATTCCACGCCTGTGTTTTCAAAGAAAGATTGGGGATTCATTTAGCTGACTCATAAATGTTGCACCAGCTACGAATTTAACTGCTTAGCCAGCTAACTATGCGTATCCCTAACAGCAACAGCAGTAATGTTGTTAGCATTTACTCTGTAACATTTACAGAACATTGACGTGACTCAAATGCCATTAAATTTACCAGTGAGACATTTAATAGCATTACACATTTCAAATGTAAATTTTCATCTCATGCAGACAGTAGGCAGTTATGTAAACAGCATAACCCTCATTACTCACATAATACTGAACATTTCCTATAGAGCAGCTAACCTAGCCGTTATTATTCACATCAAACTGAGCATTCTTACTGATGATGTTGCAGAAATGAGACTAAGAGAACAAGTCCACATGAATTAGTGTAACACCTAAGTTTCTGTGCTTTGTCCTGTCATACCCTGTTGACATTTTCGTTTCCACACCGCCGTATCCCCAACACGTTTCATTACATGTCTACTTCATGTGTCAGCTTCAGTTTTGTAGATTTCTGTCACTGCATATAGCCATGTCTTCTACCTTCTTTCACCTCTGTTATCCTCTCCGTTTTCTTTTCCCCACACTGATGTCATAACAACCAAACTTATGCCCATGGGTTGATATGATTGTTTCCTCTAGATTCTGTTTTAAGAGCTGGATCCTAGCAACAGTCTGCTTTCCTTAGTGACTGTGTGCTCTTAAGGACCATCAACTTTCAACAAATAGCAGAAATAGACATAAAAACAAAAGTAAAGAATAACTAAGGTATTCTTTGTGCTAAACAGAGTGAGTTCCTATAAAGCGTTGTACAGAAATTTTGTATATTAATGGAGTTTTCCTTGAGAAAAGTTACTTTCAAACAATCAGTGTTACCAGTAAATGATCACATGACTACCATAACATCATTGGGTGGATGGATTCATGTTGGGGTGATGCAAATAACATAACAGAATGTATGGTCTAGACCTGCTTTTATTTGGAACTTGTCCTGAGATGATTTTATTATGATATGACACTATACAGTGCAATCAGATCCCCTTCACACTTTATTCAATTTTGTTATATTGCAGCCTGATGCTTCAGTAAAAAAAAAAAAAACAATCTCATTAGTCTACACTCAGTGCCCCATCATGACAAAGTGAAAACAGAATTTCAGAAAATGTTGCAAATTTCTTTCCAAAATACTTGAAATTTAACTCAATTCCTCCCATGTCTCAGGATCTTTGCTGAGATGTTTCTGCACCTTGATTGGAGTCCAGCTGTGTTACATTAAACTGTTTGGAAATGATTTGTAAAGGTACACACTCCTGCAGAGGGCCTCTGCAAGTGGACTTTGTGCACTGAGGAGATGCTTCAGCCTAGCCACTCCACCATAAGCCCAGATCAGTGGATGGCTACAGTGATGGCTGTCCTTCTGAAGCTTTATCCCATCTCCACACAGGATCTCTGGAGCTCAGTCAGAGTGACCATCAGGTTCTTGGTCACCACTCTTACTAAGGTCCTTCTCCCCAAATTGCTGAATTTGGCTGGTTGACCAGCTCTTGGAAGCGATCTGGTTGTGCCAACTTCTTCTTAATTGAGAATAATGGAGGCCAACATGCTCTTGGGAACTCAATGGAATTTTTTTTGTAACCTTCCCCAGATCATTGCCTTGCAACAATCCTATCTCTGAGCTCTGCAGCCAGTTTTTTGCTCTGATATGCATTGTCAGTTGTGAGGCCTTCTATAAAGAGGTGTGTGTGCTTTTCCAAATTATGTCCAATCATTTTCATTTAATACAGATGGAATTCCAGTCAAGGTGAAGGAACACCAGAGAAATGGGAGGAACCTGAGCTAAATATCAAGGTTTTTTGAAGAGTCTGAACACTTATGTGAACGTGAGATTTCATCTTATTTTTAAGAAATTTTCAAAAATTTCTAAAATTCTGTTTTCACTTTGTCATGATGAGGTACTGAGGGTAGATTAATGAGAATAAAAATATAAATACTGTGACGAGCTACGATGAGGAATGGCTCAGAGACAAGTTCTGTGATTTTAAGAGGCCCTCGTGTAGCAGACATGAGCAGCTTATCTTTAATTAGACTCAAACAGACACAGATAAATACAGACAGGGTAGTCTGCTGCAATGACTCCCTCACTCATGGTGTCACACTTTGTAAAACATTTTCCTCTGAAAACACAAACTAATAAACAAAACATGCATAATTATCAACTTTGCAATGGGATCTGAATACTTTCTGAATGCACCGTATACAAACAGTAAATTGATCTTTCATAGAGAATGAGCTCCTGAGTTCATTAAAGATGCAATATGATTTTCCTTTTATTTTAAAAACACAAGAGAAAAATAATTTTAAAAAATGGAAATAAGGAACACACTGTACTGTATGTTTCCTTTGAGTAAAGGTCCATAGATGAGAGCACGGACTCATCTATTCAAACAGTGATCAAAAAAACAGATAAAAGCTGCAGGGAGCTGAACCAGCAGCAGCAGGAAATCATTTCTATTATGTCTGACAAAACAAGCACAGCATTCACAGTAAACACATACATAAAAATAACTTCTCAAAGTGGGTTTAGCTGGAATAGTGTTCAGGAAGCCAAGTTGGACAAACATGGGCAGCTGAGAATATCTTAACACTCTTGTTTACTGTCACATCTCTGTGTTTGCAACAAGTGTCTAAAGACCAGCGCCCGATAGGGGTACTGTTGAATAAAAAGAATAACAAATAGTGTAGCTCTGTTGTTTATGTCTTCGAAACAGCTTTTACTCCATAAGGTGCATCTACAAAACTATAAACTGTTTTTGTTTCCTGGAAGAATTTCACATAATGGGGGGGAAAAGCTGTTAAAAGTGCCTTTCTTCTTGCAAAGCATTTACTCCTGGCTACTTTTAACAGCCCTTCTTCCTCATAGTAAGGGTGTTAAAATCTTGACACTTCCATACTTCTTTGATACCAAATGATAAATACATTTTATTTTTATGTTCAAAGATGCCATGGATGGAAAAAGAGAGAGCGAATGTGTGACTGACAATCAAATGAAAAAAGCCAGCAAAATAACGGCATGCACTTGTTTTGGTTTATTGATGATAATTCAGAAGAAATATTTGATTTCAGTTAGGTCCTTATAATATCTGTGTGTGAGGGTGGAGACATACAGATACCTGAGTGTTCACCTCAACAATAAACTGGACTGGTCATACAGCACAGACGTTCTCTACAAAAAGGGCCAAAGTCGTCTGCACCTGCTGAGGAGACTGGCATCCTTCAGTATGTGCAGGACTCTACTTCTATGATACTGTGGTGGCGTCAGCTCTCTTGCTGGGAGGGGGGGAGCACTAAGAGGGATAGAACGAGACTACACAAGCTGGTCAGGAGGGCCGGTTCTGTTCTGGACTGTCCCCTGAACTCTGCGGAGGAGGTGGGTGAGAGGAGGACATTAGCTAAGCTGACATCTATTATGGACAACACCTCTCACCCTCTGCATGACACTGTGGGGGCCCTGAGCAGCTCCTTCAGCCCCAGAATGTTACACCCACCCTGTATGAAGGGGCACTACTGCAGATCATTCATTCCAACTGCAGTTGGACTTTATAACACCACCATCTAAGTGTTACAGCACCTCATATGCATGTGGGTGCAGCAGTATACAGTATATTGCCAAAAGTATTCACTCACCCATCAAAATAATTGAAATCAGGGGTTCCAATCACTTCCATGGCCACAGGTGTATAAAATCAAGCACCTGGGCATGTAGACTGTTTCTACAATCTGCATACAAAAAGAATGGATCACTATCAGGAGCTCAGTGAATTCCAGCGTGGTACTGTGATAGGATGCCACCTGTGCAACAAGTCCAGTCATAAAATTTCCTCACTCCTAAATATTCCACAGTCAAATGTCAGTGGTATAATAACAAAGTGGAAGCAACTGGGAATGACATCAACTCAGCCACGAAGTGGTAGGCCACGTAAAATGACGGAGTGGGGTCAGCAGATGCTCAGGCGCATAGTGTGCAGAGGTCACCAAATTTCTGCGGAGTCAATCGCTACAGACCTCCAAACTTCATGTGGCCTTCAGATTAGCTCAAGAACAGTGCGTAGAGGGCTTCATGGAATGGGTTTCCATGGCAGAGCAGCTGCATCCAAGCCATGCATCACCAAGTGCAATGCAAAGCGTCGGATGCAGTGGTGTAAAGCACGCCACCACTGGACTCTAGAGCAGTGGAGAAGCGTTCTCTGGAGTGACGAATTGCGCTTCTCCATCTGGCAATCTGATGGATGAGTCTGGGTTTGGCTGTTGCCAGGAGATCGGTACTTGTCTGACTGCACTGTGCCATGTGTAAAGTTTGGTGGAGGGGGGATTATGGTGTAGGGTTGTTTTTCAGGAGCTGGGCTTGGCCCCTCAGTTCCAGTGAAAGGAACTCTGAATGCTTCAGCATACCAAGAGATTTTGGACAATTCCATGCTCCCAACTTCGTGGGAACAGTTTGGGGATGGCCCCTTCCTGTTCCAACATGACTGTGCACCAGTGCACAAAGCAAGGTCCATAAAGACATGGATGAGAGAGTCTGGTGGATGAACTTGACTGGCCAGACAGAACACCTTTGGGATGAATTAGAGCGTAGACTGAGAGCCAGGCCTTCTCGTCCAACATCAGCGTGTGACCTCACAAATGTGCTTCTGGAAGAATGGTCAAAAACTCCCATAAACACTCCTAAACCTTGTGGAAAGCCTTCCAAGAAAAGTTGAAGCTGTTATAGCTGCAAAGGGTGGACCGACGTCATATTAAACCCTATGGATTAAGAATGGGACGTCGCTTAAGTTCATATGCAAGTCATGGCAGGTGAGCAAATGCTTCTGGCAATATAGTGTATGTGTGTATATATGCTGATATGTGCAGATATGTATATGACCACCTGTATACTCCCACAAGCCTGGAGATGTCACAGCCATCTACTCAAAGAGTGCATTTTTTTCTTTACTCCTTAACTACTAAAGTATTGTAGGCACACTTTTTCTTCCCTTTACTGTCATATATTGCTAAATGCTCTTGCACTCTAATGTAAGCTGTTGTAATGACCAAATTCCCCCCAAAAGGGGTTCACTAAGTTTTATCTTTGTTTATCTTAATGTTTAGTTAAGATTTCTTATGTGCAGGTTGGACATTAACACAAGGACAAAACTCTAAGTTGTAACCACCAATCCCTGTAACATTACAGGGATTGGGGGGATGGGTCGGATTATAGGGAGAGTATGGGGGATACATTTTTATAAATAAATCATGGTCAATATAATTTGGCTTTATTGACCAAAAGAAATTACAAAAAACTTCTTCAATTTCAAAGTTTATTATTTCTACAAAGTAATGCCCATTGAACAAAAAAGGTAAAAAAAAAAGTGATTGTATAAATATTCACCCCCTTTAAAGTTTCTGACCTAATTCAACAGAGGTCCAACCAACTGGTGTTAGTCTCACAATGAGTGGAATGGGGATCACCTGAGTGCAGTGAATGTGTCTCAAGTGATTGTTGTGTTCTAAGTTCTTTGGTCTGATGAGACCAAAATGGTGCTTTCTGGCCATCAGAAAAGATGCTGTTTGTTGGACTTCAAATACTACACATGACCACAAACACACCATCCCTACTGTGAAGCATGGTGGTGGTAGCATCATGCTGTGGGGATGCTTCTCGGCAACCAGCCCTCAAAGAATGAACGCAGCAATTTTGAAGCAAACACAAGACTGGCTAGACTTGAAAAGAGCTTTTCATAAATACTTCATGTGCAACCAGACCCAGCTTGAGCAGAATGGAATAAAGCTGTCCAGGTGTGCAAGCCTGATTGAGATCTATCCACACACACTCAGTGCTGTGATTGCAGCCAAATGCACATCTAATTAACACTGACCTGAAGACAGAGAATATTTATGTAGTTACTTATTTTACCTCACTTATTTTTTATTTAATTAACATGACTTTGTAGAAATCTGTTTTCACTTTGACACTGAGGAGGTTTTAGTTTTTTGTTTTTTTTTCATCAAAAATGCCAAATTATATTGACCATGAGTGATTTATAAAATAAAAAAAAAAAGGGTAAAACATCTAAGGGAGTTAACACTTTTTACAGGCACTGTATATAACAAAGAAGTCATTATTAATCAATGTGTAATCAACACTGTAATGCAAAAATTCTTCATACTGTAGCCTTCAATAAAAAATTTTTTGAGGCCAAATATGGTCTGGGACATTATGATCAGTAAAACTTCACATCAGAGATTCAAGACACTAATTGTAAGGTCTGCTGCCCCAGAACTTTGCCTTCAAGCTCAAGTTATTTCTCTTCATAGGAATTCATTTTCTACTGCTTTAACAATTCATAGCTCATGCTTTCATCAAGCAAAGATCTGTTGGAAGACCAAAAAATGTTTTGCTTTGTTTGCCGTCTCATAATGAATCATTTATGCGTCTGTCTAGTTGCATGTTTTAGTAATTATGAAGGCTAACTGGGAGTTGATTTCTTCAAATAACCCAGGGAAAAAGATAAACGCCTCTTTCTTTTTCAGAGAGGACAAAGCGCAGGGCCATGAAAGAGTCATGCTGATAATCCAGATTTCAAACATTTTTAAGCCTCTGAATCAGAACCGAAATTATTTACTTCTTCATATTTTATGTGTTCCCGGGGAGACGTTACACAAGGGGTTCATCTGGGTCCTGTTAATTGCATCTATGTTTTCCTCTTTAAGGACAAAAATAGGAGAACAAGCAGAGTTAGTCATGAATATTTCAAATAACAGACACAACAGTCATCATGCATGTAGTTGAGTAAGTGTGTAATCTCCTGAGTTTTCAGCTTGTTGTCCTCCAGAGGGACTATGGGTCAGCATACTGAGAGCTACTGATGCATGGCAGACAAAGAGAGTGACCAGGAGATTTTCAACGCTCCATCAAACCCTGAGTCCACAGCATGTCAGCACTTTGGCTTCCAAAGAAAAACTGTCACTTTTAGTGGAAATTTGCATAGTTCGGACATTGCAGAAATGTCAATGAAGTCCAGCTGGAAGGCTTAAAATGCGTCCCACCAAAGTGACAGTGTTTATTTATTTATCATCGTGTTTATTTGTGCATGTGTTATATCGTTGTATTGTACCCAGAAGGGATTAATACAGTACAAATAGACACACATGCATATATAAATAGATAAAAAAAGATTATAGACACAGCTGCTATAAGCTCATTAATGCCTTTAAAAGCAGAGGAACACCGACACAGAGATTAAAATGAGGGTAGAGCAGATTGATGCCATAAATGTGATCTGAATCATCAACTCTCTCTCTGGCAGGTCACAGTTTGTGTTTCTCGGTGGATGAGCCCAATATGTCTCCCCTGGGCACGGCAACCCGTCTTCACCGTCCTCGTCCTCCCACACCGCCATATTCAGCCATCACACCGAGTCACAACCAGCAGGAGTTTTTTTCATATGACTCTATAATAATCAGTCTATTAGTGGAGGCAATGAGATGGAACATAGCAGCCTGCTTTGATAAAACACTTTGATTGATTAGAACGAAGGTATTGATAGTTAAGCGGAGAATCTAGCCCAATAATTGAATACAATAAGGATTAATGGTGAATTAAATGAGTTTACATACAGGAAAAGTTGTTTTTGGTGATCTTTTTTAAATAGATCTTTTTCACACAGTCTGCCTATCTGGCCATGCCCCTACTTGGACGTCTAAAGATGCATGTTACTAAATGGATGCTAGTTCTTTTTAATCAAAATGTGTGTTTTTCATTGATTGATTCTGATTCTAGGCATCATAATTCAACTCAAACTTGATTTTCATTTCAAATAGATTCCTGGGTCACAACAAATTTCCCATTACTTTCAGAGTTGTTTGTTTTAATATCTGATTACTCAAGATTAAACAAAGGTTGAGTTAGGGCTGGGCAATATGGCCTCATATTTATATCTTGATATATATTTTGCTATATCCTGATACATGATATATATCACAATATTTTGAAATGTCCTCTAAGTAGCTATATAATGTTTAATTAAACCCTAAATGCCAACAGTCTGGTGATTAAAATAGACTGTTCTTGGATTTTTAATACAAGTGTGTGCAATAAAAGGGTAAAAATCTCTATAAAGTCAAATTTAGCACACTGTTTTATTTTGAAAAGGACTTCATTCAATCTTTTACTAATAGGTCAAAAATACATAAGTGATGAAAGTCTAGTTTCTGACAATTTCATAACATGAGAGCATCTTTAGACCTTATTTAAGAAGCTCACCTCTGTGATCATGGGGGAAAAAGCTCTTTGGAGGCACAAACATTTAACTCCTCGTTGTCAGTGTTTTGAACTGTTAGGCTGACATAAGCCTCTGTAGTTGTGGAGAAGTGGATCACATTTGTCCACTGCTGGACCGTCTTCTTTCTGACATGTACAACTTTGGCGGGGAGTTTTCAGCAAAATGTTGGCGCCCAGGCAAATCACATATTCTAGGTGGAGTGTCTCTATGAGATTTTTAAATCCTGGCTTTTCAACAACACTTTAGTGTTACTGCCGCCATTATCTCGGCATCATCTTGCGCCATATTTTAATGATTGCTCTGTGAGTTCGACCTCTTCCTTTTTAAAGTTGAACCACTGCTAGACGACAGATCCAGCACTGTTTCTCGTTGTCCGTCTCTGAACCCTGCTAACTCACCACTAATTTGCCTCCTGCCTTCCTTCACTCACCCATGCTTCTGTCTGCTGATACAAAAAAGGCGCATGTGTGGAGGAGAGTTTTCTGGATGGGCAGGGGGTGAGCTGTCTGCTGTGAGAAAGATGCATTCAGGGACAATGGGACAAGCAAAACTCCAACGCTGCAGCTTAAAACTTCCACATAATATATATACTCTATGTTCATGATATAGTCATTTTATACATTTTGCATGGAAAAATCCACGATACATCAAGTATACTTGATATATCGCCCAGCCCTAGGTTGAGTGAAAACCTCGGTCTGTTGTGCACTAAAGAGCTGTATATCATTTGGTAGAGGGGCTGGCAAAAATCAGTGCCAAGTCAAAATCGCACATTGATTTGTATGATTCTGAACTGACTCAACATTGCCAAGAATCAATTTTTAAATCATAGATAATAGTGTGTAGAGAGAGTAGCTGCTCCTCCTCTGTAGAAGACAGCACTCTACAATGTATGGCCAACCGAAATGCCATCAGAGAAGCGTTGGAGGAGGAAAAAAGAATGCTACTGCTAAAGAAACACTAAATAAATAGACTCATCTTTATAGTGCACATTTCATACACAGAAAGTTTAGAAAACTTGATATGCAAGTATTAGATACCTGCAGATCATTTTATGAAGCGTAAAACAGCATATTCTTATTTGCAACAAAAACATGCAAGCAAAAATCAGTCTAGTTTAAAACATAACCCTCTTTGCTGGTGACTTAACTGAATATGTTAAAAACAAAGAATACTTGCAATTGCATCTTTGTGTAGTCTGAGGTTCCTATTTTGACTTTTTAATGAAATGGTAAATTAAGAGGATTTCACATGAACATCTGCATAAGTATTATGGCTTTAGTATGCTTTAAGATTACAGCCTGTGTTAGGGAGAATCACCTTGTTTAGTACTGTCTTCTTAAACTTTTCTTTCTGAAAGCACTCTTGAAATAAATTAATTCATTTGACAAGAGTCACTGACATCGATGTTAAGTAGGCAAATTCTCTATTTTTACTTTCTCTCACTCACATTTCTTCCAAATACACCTATAATGTAACCGTCAATTAGAATGCATAGTAGCCTAATGTCACACCTCACTGTAGAGACAGATGTCATAATAGTAATGTGTGCAAAAGTTTTATAATGCCAGTGTTTTAGTAGTGCTGTGAAATTAAATGTGTTGTGATTAACTGTTCATGATTATTCAACATTCCTTCCTATATAACCATGTTACAACATGGTTATTTTTACTTTACCCTATTCTTTACCTCGTGCTTGAATACACAATCTAGCCTACTTTCATCTGAACATGTTGTTTCCCTACAGCCCCCAACACTCACCCACACACAGCTGAACCTCTGCTCTGCCACAGCCAGTCTCCTCTCCCCCCTCTTTCTGATCGTCTCTCTCTCTCTTCATCACCACAATGTTTTATAAATTTAAAAAGTTGATTTTTTTTTCCACCAGTTTTCACAGCACGCAAGTTAATTTTGGATGGTTGTTAGTGACATAATGTTTCAGAACGATCAAAACAAACGTGGATTTGAATGACACTGGAGCTTTTTCACAATCTGTTAAACAGTGACAGCAGTAGATTTTTATTGAAAGGGAAAGATTGCATGAAAATAGAAGCGTTTATAGTTGGGAGGTAGCTCATCACGTCTGTGTGTGACAGTGTGTTTGTGCATCTTGCTACAGGCAAACAGGCATGGCAGAAGGAGACATTGAGGGTAAAGTGTCTTATGGGTGGATCATAGATAGAGTTTATCTCTCAGATGGATAAAATGTAAAATATTAAAAGCCAATGACATTTTGTGCATGTTTGTTTCATCAAGTTACAGCCTTAAAGGATGTTTTTATGACCAGTGATGTATAATGTCAGAATGTGACTAATCCATATAAAAAGAAATAAATAAATTTGTTTTTCTGTGATTGACTGGTCAAAGTTAACACATTAATCTAAAAGCACTTATTTTAAACTATTAATTGGACAAAAATGGCAGCTAGATCATTTTCACACAGTGATGTTGATATAAAAGGGGACATATTTTACCCTTTTAAGACAAGTTTAGGCAGGGATTCATCAATCTCCCAGATCAAAGCCAGCAGAGTAACCCACTGCTCTATTCAGCATCTTAGCTGGCAGCTGAGAGGAAGATGAGGAGAGGAGGGTGGAACTTTCTTTCAAGTGGGGAGGGCCAACCAAACCTGGGGACGGGTGCTTACTCCCCACATGAGGTCATGAGGGTAAAATCTGAGAACGGCTTGTTTTAGCACACATTTTCTGAAAGGTGGAGAAAGAGAGGGGAGGAGGGAATGGATTTTTCTGGTATTTGAGGGAATTGTTGACTGGCCAGGGGCACATATTTTTGTCAAAAAAGCCTGAAAAAGTGATTTTTGCATAATATGTCCCCTTTTAAACATTACCAATGTATGTGGGCCACCCCTTTTTAGTCTTTATTCTCCATATAAATGACACTGCAGGACAACTAGGGAAATCCATCTTCATGCAGATGACACAATTTTATATTCCATCGCAACCTCCAACAGTCAAGCCCTCTTGTAGCTTCAGACTGATTTTACTTTTTTCCAGCAAGCTTGTGCTCATCTCAAACTAATGTTCAACCTGCAAAAAACAAAATATATGCTTTTCCCTAGACAGAACACAAAGCCCATTAATGCTGTATTACATAAGATGATGTTAAAAGCCCATTGATGCTCTACGTTTGAACTGCATACAGATACAGACGGACTTTTCTCTTCGTACTCTGCATTAATTTTTGTCTGTTCTTTCTTTGGCTTATGGATACAGATCAAACTTTGCAATACCATCGTCATATCGTTAAAATTGAAATTAGTTATAAAAACCCCAAAAATATATATCTTAAAAAAAAAAGATGATGCCCTTTCTTGAAACTTTGTATGGGCAGTTGCCCTCGTGGATGTGAGACAAATCCAATACAATGGGTACAGGTATGGTGTCAGGTTGCAAAGAAAAAGCCTGTGCAAATCTATGAAAGATTAACCAAAAATACTGAATGGATGCACAGCGGCACAGGGGTTAGGGCTGTTGCCTCACAGCCAGACGGTACCAAAGGCATGCTCGTTAGGTTAATTGATAACTCTAAACTGGCCATAGGTGTGAGTGTGAGCGTGTCTGGTTGTCTGTCTCTACATGTCAGCCTTACGATTGGCTGGCGACCAGTACAGGGTGTACCCCACCTCTCGCCCAATGACCGCTACGATAGGCTCCAGCCCCCAATGACCCCCAATGCGATAAGCAGTATAGAAAATGGATGGATGGATGGATGGATGGAAAAAACACTGAAAAAAATCTGAGCAGATTTGTGTCTCACTGTGCTTGTTAACTAAAACTTCCTTACTATAGCTCCAGTGTGTACAATTTGTGTTGATTTTGGCACCCCCTCTAGCTATAAAAGCAAAACATCAGTGATGTATGATATTACCAGCATGGTATCTGTATCAGCACAGCTTTAAAAGTGAACAACAGGTATCAGTAGATGTGACAATTTCTGCCGACATTTACAAGCAATATCTTTGCTATAAAAATCTTCATATATCAGCTGTAAATCATTCTAATGTAGGAACAAATAAGTGAGAAGAGTTTTAGGCTGGACTAACAGACCTTTGTCAACAACAGACCTATATAGGCCATTTTTCATTTTGTCCGATACATGCGTAAATCATTTTTTAAAGCATAAAATCTGATCTTACTTTTTACTGCCTAATGTATTTGCCATTAAGAAGCCTGTTTTAGTTGTTCTGTTAAAAATTACACTGTAGAAATACATAATCCGGACGCAGATGGCTGTTTTGCTTTTGTCATAAAGCAGCATAAGTATTTAGTGCAGTCTACTTACGGAAAGTAAACTTCTTCACAGGAACTTCGGTACTTTTAATTCCATTTACGTCCTTCCATTTATTATTGTGCTGGAGCAACAGCTGTATTTCCCCACAGAGGATCAAAACAGATTGATCTTATCTCGAAGCTTATTTAGTGCATCTAAGTCATCATTTTCTTTTATCATGGATGCCAAATATCTTAATCTTCAGCTGGTTTAGGTCACTTGTAAAAGGCTTGAATTCTGCTGCACTAACACTAGAGTATATAAATAGGATACTCATGCAAATAAAGCCAGGGGAAGGCAGCAGGGGGTTGTCACTCATGAGCTGAGACTGCCGGGGGACCTACAGCACAGCTACAAGGACAGCACCCGCCCTCCACCCTGCAGCACCCAGGACGGAGCCACAGAAGGCTGCTCAGCTGTGTGGGATCACTCTAACAAGCTGCTACCTCAGTCTAGCCCAGCTGAAGCTTCTTACACTGTTTACAGGAGAGGCAGGCACACTGAGCTGTTGGCTTAAGACTGGAATAAATTCTGTCCGTGCTCTCCATGCTGGGACTCTCTGTGAATACTAAAGCAGCCTGGAAGAGGAGATTTTTTTTTTACTCAATTATCTTAAGACCATTTAGATGAAATAAAAATATACATGAGGGATGCACATTTAACTAAATTAGAGATGGAGTAATGGAAAGATCATTTGGCTCGATGAATGTCTTAAATCCTTATCACAGCAATAAAAAATGTGTTATCCTGCCATTATTGTGTATAATAATATAGAACATATAAGCAAGACACTCTTACCAACTTCTTCATTAGGTATACCTGTTCTCCAGCTCATTAGAGCAAATACAGTGCCTATAAAAAGTATTCAGCCCCTTGGATGTTTTACCCTGTCATTAATTTCTTAAATCAATCACGGTCAATATTAATTAGTTTTCTTGACAAAAAAAACTCTTTAGTGCCAAAATGGAAACAGATTTTTACAAGGTAATGCAAATCAAACAAAAATATGTAATGAAAAATAAGTGACTGCATGAATATTCACCCCCTTCAGATAAGTACTTAGGAGATGCTCTTTTGGCTGCAATCACAGCACTGAGTCTGTGTGGATAGGTCTAAATCAGGCTTGCACATCTGGACCCAGCAATTTTACTCCGTTCTTCTTTGCAAAACTGCTCAAGCTCTGTCAGGTTGCACGCTGATCAAGCGTGAACTGAATAAGTTTGTCCTCCATGATCTTCCTACATTTTGCTGAACTCATTTTACCCTCTACTTTTACAAGCCTTCCAGGATTGGAGGCTGAGAAGCATCCCTACAGCATGATGCTGCCACCACTGTGCTTCACAGTAGGAATGGTGTGTTTGTGGCTATGTGCAGTGTTTGGTGTCTGCCAAACATACTTGTCTGATGGTCACAAACCACCAATTTGGTCTCATCAGACCAAGAACTTTAATCCACTTGACCACGGATTCTCCCACATACCTTTAAGCAAACTCTAGTGGAGATTTAAAAAGCTTTCTTCAACAGTGTCTTTCTCTTTGCCTCTCTCCCATGAAGCTTTGACTGATGAAGAAGCCAGACAACAGTTGTTGTGTGCAGAGTCTCTCCCATCACAGCTGCTGAAGCTTGTAATTCCTTCAGAGTAGTCATAGGTGTCTTAATGGCCTCTATGATCTAGGCAGATGTGCCATATTCCTTCATGATGGATTTAACTGAACTCTGGGGGACGTTTAGTGCCATGAAAAAGTTTTTGTATCAATCCTCTGACTTATACTTCTCAGTAAACTTCACACAGAGTTTCTTGGAGTGTTGTTTTGTCTTCATGGTGTAATGGTAGCCAGGAATACTGACTGGACCTTCCAGACTTCAGACACATTCACTGCACTCAGGTGATCCCCATGTCATCAGTTGTGAGAATACTATCACCAATTAGCTTGACCTCTGTTGAACTAGATCAGTCACTTTAAAGGGGGTGAATATTTATGCAGTCACTTGCTTTATATTGCATATTTTTATTAAATTGACAATTTGCAGAATTCTGTTCTCATTTTGACATTTAAAAGTTTTCTTTGTGTAAAATATTGTCATGAAAGCCAAATTATACGACTGATTTATAAAATCAACAAAAGGGTAAAACATACAAGGGGGTGAATACTTTTTATAGGCACTGTATCTAATAAGCCATTCACATTGCAGTAACCCATGCAATAAGGCATGTAAACATGGTCCGGACGATATGCTGAAGTTCAAACTGAGTATGAAAATGGAGAAGAAGAAGTATGGTGACTTCTGAGTTGTGATGAGTTGAAAGTGGTGGGCTGAAAAAAATACAGATTTCAAATACAGAAGACTGATGCCTTGTCCACACCATCATTGTTGTTTTGGTTCGATATGTGCAGGCGTCTTAAGAGAGCTACACTATGTGTGACGTAATTGTTTCAAGAAAAATGCAGTTGCCTGTCCACACGGAGACCAAACAGTCAGTGTTTACAGATTAGTTCACACCGGGACCCAGTTTCAAAAAGTAGCGTTTGCGGACTCCCAAAACGTTGTTTCCATGTGAATGAAGCGCCAATACGACAAAAAAACTTTTGCGTATACTCCTGAATTCGTCTTCGTGTGGACGGGGCCTGAATGTTACAGTTTAGCATCAAAAAGACTCGTTAGAGATCTTTAACTGGGTTGGTGTGACTGCAAGTTTTCCACACATTTAATAATCTATATGCTCATTTGCCTTATATTTTATATGTAATGTTATAACTTACTTTATTTTAAGTCAGCTCTCTTCACATCTGCATGCAATTAAAAATATTCAAAAAACCGAGCCACACAATTTCTGTTTAACTCATTTGTCTGCTCAGTCTCTTACATTATTGAAAGCACTGTCCCACTTCTTTTAAAGTCCACATTTCAAGGCTGGATACATCATAATAGATCAACCAGGCTGTCTCATTCTCAACATTTCTCCAAGTAGAGTCAAAAAAAAAAAAAAACGTGGCCTTCAAACTGAATTTTGGAGGACACAACACCCACTGCAAGTTGCTGATAAGTTTGCAGAACTATTTTCCTCGTGTGATGCCGAAAATCTTGCAGGTTTGTACTGACAGCAGGTCTAAAGAGGGAGAATTTATAAAGCTCTGAAGTATTTCGCTCTGTTTGAAAAGCTTGGATTTTCCATTTCTAAATTCAGCTGTTAACAGCACTGAGGTAAAGCAACCAAAAAGCCTCACCACCTGGGCTTTAAATGTGATCTGAAACCTGAAAAGCAGCCTGGATAATAAATGTTAGAACTGCAGCCTTTTAAGTTAAAGCTGACGTTTCTATCAGTCTGTGATGTCTGCAGTTTTGATTTAAGTCATTTTCAATCAATTCTTTGCTTACAGAAGTGATTTTCAGCACTCGCTGTGTTTTCAAGGTCATTAGACATGATTCAGCCTCGTGTTAACTTTTTGTAAAAGCTGAGCGATAGAATTTACAGTGTTTGATTCTCCAAGACAACACAATGCAAATAGATTATCCCCGATATCTTCAATGGTGCTGCTACCTGGAACAAATCCAGATGAACAGCAGTGTGAGACAGTGAAGATGCTACTGTTATGAATGAATCACCAGTGCTATGACTGATAATGCAAAATAACCTTTGCTGTTTTAATGTACCACTCATGAATTAAAAGAAAAGACACATTGTTGATTATGTAATCTGACTGTGTAAGTCACTGAGACTGAGCCAAGCAAATGTGTATAAATATGGATCACTCATCTCTGCCTCCTCCTGCTGTACTAAAGTGAAGCCAGAATAATCCCTTTGACCAGTGCTGACACATTGTGCTGCTGATTTCACTTAGAGCCAGAGTCTAGTAGACTCTGCTCTGGTTCTAAACATCTTTCTCTTTTCAACAATCAACTAAGACAAATTTAACTATTAAAAAACATGAAAAAACCCTCAAGTTGGTACAATCCACAGCAGAAACGATCATGGTGTCAGTCTGAAGCAGAGACTTACAGTTATGGAAAGTGACTGTCGTGCTGTTGCTTGTTGCATGTCCTCTTGTTGTTCCTCTTCTGAGCTGCTAATCTCATTCACACAGCACTGGAGGAGCCACATATGTTGACAGAGCTGTCACACTTTTTTTTAGCATCAAATGACTAAAAATGAACTTCTTAGAAAAATTAACAGCTGGTCAAAAATCAGCATGATAAAGTCTACCTTTAAAGACAGAAACCATGTTTGTCTTGAAGTCCCTTCACAGAAACCATTATAACCAGCCATGGAACTTTTTGATTTTGAAACCCCATGAGAAATCTCTGATATCTACAATTTATGACAAACTCATGGGTCTTGAAGATTATCTTTTTGTTAAAACTAAAAATACTCAGGGGTTAGGGGTAAATCTGACTGATCAATGGTGGGACAATAACCTTGCAAAACAGCTGGATTTGCCACACTCCATCCTTGTCATCAGACAAATCCATCTTGAAAAGCTCAGATCCACAGCGTTTGTGCCAAATCAAACACTGTTTGGACCAATCAGTATTATTCAAGGAGAATGATGCGGTAGCCACAGGTGTGGTTTAGTTGTACTGAGAGCAGATTGCCATGGCTGCTTACAGTGTGGTGTTTAGCTTGGATATAACTCTAGTATAGCGTCTGTTTAACTAAAACTGGACCGTGTTTCTGCATGAAATAAAGAGTAAAAAAACACTAAAAGCTTTTTATGAGGGGAAAGAAGTCTTTGTTCACCTGCTGACCTGCTTCGGCATGAGTATGTGAGAGTTATGGGGGGAAAGGGTTAGTTTAGTGTGGGTGGGTGTATACTAGAGCCCGACCGATTTATTGGCAGGCCGATTATAGCGTTTAACAGATTAATCAACATCGGCCAATATGTAGCCATATTAACTATATTAGCCTAGCATAGTAGCTATATTAACTTTTTTGCTGTCTCTGCTCCTCTTGCTCAGTGTGTCTCCATGCCGAACTCAGCCCGAGTGCCTGTCCCCTCAGACGCAAAGTGCAGCAGCAGCTCTTCCTCACTCAGTGTTGCCAACTTAGCGACTTTGTCGCTATATTTAGCGAGTTTTCAGACCCCTCTAGCGACTTTTTTTCAAAAAAGCGACTAGCGACAAATCTAGCGACTTTTTCTGGTGTTGCTGGAGAGTTTTGGAGACTTTGTCATGAAAGCACGTATCGTTGTTGCTCTTTTCACTGAGCAGCGCTGCAGCCGTGGGCCCCACTCTGTTCCTAAGCACTCACAAGCAGCCTTGTTCTCGTGCAGTTCGACTGCAGCAGAGTAAAGGACTAACGCTCGTTTCAGATTGGGATCGTATTTTGCTGCTTGTGTGTGCCGCGTGTGTCAGCTCCGGTTCCTGCGGGTGCGGCTTTCACACAGGGTGCGAGTTTTCTGCGTGTCAGCAGCATCTCCCGGCTCTCAAAGCCCTGCTCTCAAAGCCCTGTCCTCAAAGTTACTTGATTCAGTGTATAGAGGAAGTGTGTCGGGAACTATTCAAACTAAAAGAATTCTGTACAAGTGAACGGAGTTTCTCTATAGAAATGCTAAACTGGGCTTTTACTTTGAAAAGCACAAACCAGAAAAGCATTCATACGGTGTTTATCTTTCCTGTGACATATTCTACCAGTGTGGTGACAGAAAGTTTCACTAATGGTAGATCTTTAGAGAACAGCTTTATAAAACAGGCACATTTAAGCTTGTGGCCTTCCTCAGGGTTATCAAGAAACAGCTGTAAACATATTCTATGCGCATATTTGCCACAACGATGTAAATATGGCTCTCCATTTATCAATTTCCTGTCTAATATGGTCCACAGTAGGGGTGCACCGATTGCAATTTTCTGGCCGATCACCAATCTTTAAAAAGCCTGACCTGCTGATTCCGATTTTGGCTGATACCGATTTTTTTATAACTGACAGCATACACCTTCAATGTTCCAATCTTATTTTATTGAATAACATCGAACAATACCCGTGAAACAATACAAACTTGTTGTTTTAACTGCACATGAGGTCGTTCCCTCAAATATAAACGAAAATTTTAAAGCATTGCTGTCCAAACTACTAAATTATATCAGTTCCTTTAGTCTTTCATTTTTCACATTTTAGTAGGTAGAAGCATATGAAACCGATCTTATTTACAAGGATTGGCCGATTGCCAATCCCCTAAAATTATGGAAGTCAGTGCCGATACTGATTTTGGCCGATTGATCGGTGCACCCCTAGTCCACAGCCACAATATAAGACTATTTTACAGCATTTTAGTGTCGTCTAAGTTGCATCTTTGTGAAATAAAGATAAATGCAACTGGTTATTCATATGTCCACATTTGTGTTCATGTACAGTATATATCCTGTGTATATCAATGTTCTTATCTCAATATTTTCAAATTTACTGATTTACAAAAAAACTGAAAAAATAGTAAAGCACATTAATATTTCTTGATTAATATGTCAAATTATAGTTATTTACTTGCATTCCTGAACAGAAAAATTCGTTTTAGTGGTTGAATGTTATGCTTGATTAATTTCTGACTTCTCAGAGAAGCCCGGTGAGCCGGCTCAAATTTGGGTGAATTCAGTTTGAAATCCCTCATTCCTGTTCAAAATGGTAAAACATGGAGAGCTCACTGAAAATGAAAGAGTCTGTATTAAAGCACTTCATGATGCTGGATGGTCTCTGAGACAAATATGAAAAGTGCTCTAATAAATTTGTTAAGCACTGTATCTTTGTTAAAAAAGGGCAAAGAGCCACACTGAAAGCTTTTCATGATGGAAAATATGTTTTCACTCTTCTCCCAGTCTGATTTTGTATGGTTTTATGGTCATTACAAGTAGGGTTTGGCAGTGTATCCAAAGGCTGCTGCTTTGGTAGCTCTTAGCTCAGATGTAGCTGTAGGAAAGTGGCAGTTTAGTGGAAATGGAACAGAGTTCTTTTTAAAACAATAACAAAGAGCCACACCGAAAGCTTGTATTGGCAGGAAGACGTTTCTGCATGTCTCCCGACCGGCCTTAGCATCAAGTTTATTCACCAAGAGATGGGGCCTCTTGGTGAATAAAGCTACGGCAGCAGTAGCCTGTCAGCTCAAGAGAAGCGCATCCGTATTTCATTTTGTCTTGTTGCTCTGATTGGCCCATCATGAATGTGACAGACTGAATGTTCCTCCAATCGCCTTTCAAGATTTTTTCTGAAAAGTACTGCCCTTCCCAAACACTTTCTATGGGAACTTTCCAAAATGAATGTGTCATCTGGTGTGTCAGGTTAATGGGATAAAGCTGTACTAGGGATGTAACGGTTCACAGAACCACAGGTTCTACCTCGGTTTTAGGGTCATTTAATTATCAGCTGCAATTAAAGTTGTTTACAAAGATAATCTGCTGCTGTCTTACCTGTACACAGCTAAACCTGCTGATAGGCGACTTGTCAAAACAGCTGGGAGCACACATTTACTGAAATCAGAACACTTCTGAAAATCATGACATCTGTGCACAGATTCTTCATTTTTAGTAGAATCTGTAAAAAGTGATAAAGACATAGGAAGCAGGGTTCATGACCTCTACTGCAGCAGGTCAGTAGGGGGAGCTATAATGCTTGGAGCCATTATGCGGTCCATCTTTTAAAGCAGTCCATGGTGAAGCTAAGAGTCTGACAATTAGGTGCAAATATTAAATCACAGAAAGAAAAAAAAAAAAACCTTAAGAAGCAAGTATATACTTTTGCCTTTTTCAATATAGAACTTATTGATCCTCTACATTCACAGCCTCTTTAATTAAGAGACATTACAGATCATTATGAAATCCATTAAAGATTTTAAACTGAAATTTTCCAAATCTGGATATTTCAGTCTTTGTGCTAAGCTATATTAACTTTATTCAGGCTAAAACTTGTCCCTTTTTTGCTCTAAGATAAACATAAATCTCCCTAAACACCATGACCACTAATGAGCTGTGCATTTCTGCCTGCATTTGATGGTCACATGTTAAAAAGCTGCTCACTTCTCATTCATAATGTGTGACACAAGCGTAAATAAGCAGGCTTTAAATTTAGCGTAATCCAAATCTCAGATCCCGGTTTGCTCCCAGCAGCATGAGCATGCAGCACAGAGGTGATGCTCTTCCGCTTCATGTGTCACCTTGACTTTTGTCACGTAGCTTTTGTTTTTTTTTTTGTGTGTGTGTGTGTGCTGTGACTCACTGGGTAAGCACATCCCCCCTTTGCACCTGACATGTAGAGAGCTCTGATTATTTGGTGAAAGTCATAATTGGAACATACTGATGTGCTTTCATGATTCCTGTGGGCATCTGCCGTGCTGTTCAGGCTCTCAGTGCTCGTAAAGAGAAGCACACTTTCCACAGCGCATGACAGTGTCCCCACTTCAAATGTATGTCATGCTGCAAACAACACCCTTTTCTTCTTTTTGCTTTATAAATCTTACATTTTATTCCTTCTACTTTCTGCTCAGTCCTTACCCTTTTTGGGGCCAACTTCATCGTAAATAACTCAATTTTTTATGATGGGCACACAGTCATCTGTGGTGGCTGGTGTGAGACTGGAGTCAAATTACTTATAGATGACATATTTATTTCTTTGCAGATGATGTGAGGTTTTTCTTTATGGGTTGGGTGACAACAGCTGCCTCTACTGTGTGAGCTTTTGTAGATGGCTTTCTTAAAGTTTAATAGGAAATAAAATAATTCGTCATCCAACTGGAACCCCCTCATTGGTCATTATTGTTTCAGCTTTCTAAATGGAAGATGTATCAGCTAGTTATCATAAATGAGGCATGCTGTAAATGATAAAACAGATGATTTAATTAATGGATTATCACTTTAATTTTCACTTCACAAACATTTTCATCGCTTAATATTTTAATTCACACACATTTTTAATGTGTAATAAGTCTATTAACATACATTTTCATCACCTTAATCTTTATCGTCACTCACTATTACTTCCCTATTCAATTTGCATGACTTTTTTTTAATCACCTGCACTTTTATCATTCATTTTTTGTTACTTTCACCCTTAGTTCAGAGAAAGGGAAAACACTTTTGTGCAAAAGTGGCCCAAAAGAAGCAAATGATTACAGATTGAAGAAAAAAAACACAAAAAATGATACACATTATGTTACATGGGTAAAAATATGCAATGCATTTGTATATTATTTTTAATATCGTGCATTATTCTGAGGGCTGGAGACTGTAATGTACATCTTAGTTTGTTACCTTAAGGCTATCAGGTAACAGAAATTGCCATCCACTAGCCAAAAGAATTAGCTATGTATTTTATTTGGCAATGTTCAGAAAAATTGATACTTCTCATTAAACAGTAAGTTATAAATAAACATTATTAGATTCTTGTAATTTGTATTCTATGTTTACATTATTTGCTCAAAGAAAATGAACTAATTTAGCCTAAAATGCCTTTTTCTTTGTTGAAATGTGCTGCCATGGAGTGGTGCAGGAATGAGTCCCAAAACGCGGAAGTAAGTTAGCATTTTAGCATTTTAGCATTTCTTGTTCCCTCGTCTAAAGTCTATGGGATTTTTATCCTACAACATAAAATACATCTGAAATGTGTCCCACCTTTGAATTTTGTATCTTTTCACGTCTTAATAAAGGCGGTTGCTAAAAGACAGCTAACAAGGACTACAGTGTTTGTCGGGAAGACATAAACGTCATCATCCGAAGGGCGGTAACTGAGCCTGCCATTCAGTTGTACCTGTCGGTGATGACGTTAAATTCAGTTGACAGTGTTGTAGTTCAATATAGCATGACGTTAACTTTTTACTTTCGTCAGTTACATTAAGGAACCAGATATGATGCTTATATCATCAATTTATGAAGATTATACTTATGAATAAAACGTGTCAGTTTTATAAACTTTTACTGGACACAGATCTCATTTTCAGCAATAATCAAAAAACCCCATTGAAAAATCCCATAGGCTGGATGCCGAGGGAACCCATGCAATGCTAACTTCCAGGTTTGCCTACAAAATTATGTCACGACTGCACCACTCTATTGCTAACAATATGTTAGCTAGCTTGCTAGTCTGCTAACATCACAATACTTCTGTGTTTGGGACACACTGTAATACTTTCCTCTTCTTTTGTTGTTTTCTGGCAGCTAACAAAGAGCTTTCAGAAATGCTAAATTCTAGATTTCTTTAGATGATTTACAGTCACATGAAAGTTTAAAATTGTGACTAACTCCTGTTTTCTAAAATGTTTACAAAAGTCAGGTAAGGAGATGGATCCCACTCTAATTTCTTTAAAGCTAAAGGTATCTCCTAGCTAACATCGCTCAACACAAACAAGGAACATGGCAACAGGACAAATTCAAGACAAGAAGGTGAACGTTTCTGCTGATGAAGGAGAAGTTTAGCACACAATTCACTTTAAATATTCATTAGACGTTTTAAACTTTGGTTTCTGTTTGGGGTTAACTGTCGGGCTAACAGTCTCCAGATGTTTCCATTCTTTAGGCTAGGCTACATAAGCTAGCTCATGCCAGTAGCTTCTTATTTACTGGACAGACATGAAAGTAAGTGCTATCAATCTTTCATGTATCTCTCAGCAAGACGGCAAATGAACACACTTTCACAAACATTTGACTTTTCTGTAACACTGCTGCTGAGGGGCTTTGACCTATTTTGTAGAAAAACATATTTTCACTCCAAGAACAAAGGCAATGAAATATGTATAACGTTGCAGGTGACACTCGGTATCACAGCAGCACCAGCAGTGCAAAATTCAAACCGCAGCTGGCTGAAACACTCACTTTCAGATGTAATTTCCTCTGCATTTATTTCCACAGATGTTCTGCATTTATGGGAAGCTTTTTACTTCAGCTGTGAGCTTAAGAGATATAATCACTGTGCTCATCAACATCAGCAGCATCATCACCCCTGCGTCAAACACACAGCAGCCCCAGACTTCATCACCAGCACAGACATCATTATCCTCTTCCTCATCATCCACTTGATCCTCTTCTTGACTGTTAGCTCATATCTCTGCATCAGCTGTTATTCTGATGATGTTTATGTTGCATAATTCACAGACAAGTACTATAACCCTCCAATATTTTTAGAGCTGAAAATGAGATGTTTGTACCTGCGCTCACTCGGTGTGCTGAATAAATTGTTTTATCAGTGACTTGAAAAGATCCTTTTGAATATATGGAAAGTGAGTGTACACATGTCAGAATAACAACCGTATAAACAGTATTTCTATCATTTGTGGCCATGTTTGTGCTGTTTATATTTGTCTACCCCCCCATCCCCCTCCTTTTTTTTTTTTTTAGAAACTGCCAATTTGTCTCTCAGGGAGAGCTCTTACTGAAACAGCCATACAGAGAAAAACAGTGTTTCACTGCACCTGTAAATTCAGCTGTGATAAATATGAGCAGAAATGGTGTAGGCTTGAACAACGCAGAGACAAAACAACCAATTTGAACCATCTCTTTACCTGCACAAGCAGTATGTGGGCCAAACAGTGAGTGCTTGTCAACAGGACGGGAGCTTGTATCTTCTCAGTGGCATAGGGCACTGTAACAGCTGACATTTTCACAAACCAGCAAACCAGGTAATTAGGTAGCTAACTACGTAACAAGCTACAAGCACAAACATGGTACTGTGCACAGCAGCCTCATTAAATGAATGTAAATCTATTGTGTGCATAGTAGAGGATAAAATGCATGCACATCTGCTTGCTACATAGCTGTAACTGTAAAATCATTTGAAATGCTTTCCTCAGAGATGCAATTTGGTTGGGTTCCCGCAGCAAAGAATCTGATTTGAATGGCAAGACAGCAGGCAGCATCTAAATTCGTTTGCACACTGCAAAATGAACCTGCTATAATCACCGTTTCAGTCCAATCCAGCAGGATCAGAGAGCGCCTCTTATCATATTCAGAGGTGGAGGTCGGGCTGTGGCTATCAGGGCCTCAGCTGAGGCAGAAAAAGCTCCCAAACATCATTAGCAGAGCTTAGCCCTGGCATATCTACTGTCAACATTAAATCTTTTCACTCATACTTCAGTGTTTTGGGGGGGGGGGCTGGCACACACAACATGACAGTGGCTGAAAAGAAATGTTTGTCTTTGCTTTATTTTGTGCAAAGACTGACGTTGTTGCTCGCCACCCACTCTTCTCTGTTTCAGCGCATAATGACATGACTGATGTGTGTGGACGAGCAAACCATGGCGTGGGGCGCCATTTAGTCAGATGCTGTCAATCTCACGCAGGTAAGCCAAAGCAGGAACGAGTGGGAAAATCTTTCAGCCTCATAAATACATTTGATATTCTGATGATAAAGTGAAGGCTCTCACTGTGCTGCTGATGTTTTAGCAAAATGCTTCCTGTGTAAGCGGGTGTTCAGACCGAAAATCAGCCCTGCGATAAAACGCAGCGAGGTGCTGCGATGGTGGGGGTGTGATGCTTCAAGTCTGAAATACAATGCAAGACATATGAGTAACAGATCCGTGAATTTAAAGGCTTCTCAGATGCCAAAACACAGCAGAGTGCTTTATAATACTAGGAGACTGCACTTTGAAACGCTGAATGACTATCACCATTTTTTATACCCACTCAACGCTTACAAGTTAACTGTTTGAATAAAGCTTTTTAAATGACAAAGACTGCTGTTTTTAAACAGGTTCACGTCTCTGCCCTCCTGCTGTGCTGTCAGGCTGGCCTTTTTTAAACAAATATGAAGGACAGTTTAATGTTGATCCTGTCTGTTCTTTTTCATCAATCTGTATCCAAGCAAAAACATTTCAATCAATCAGTTTTCCAGCAAATAGGTTTGCTTATCAGCTGGGACTGTGCATCTTTTTCCTTTTCTTACATTGCTAGTCGGTACAGCGTTAGCTGACATTATGTGACTGTGATGATCAGTACTTGCCAGCAATGGTGGAGAGAAAATTGGTCCGTGTGTAGATCTTTTTTTTGGCATGGCAAAAGCATAAAGTTTGAAGAAAGGTGGCACAAGAAGAAGGACCATATGCTTAACTTGAGCAGAAATGTTTATCTTTTGTACCCTGATCAAAATTAGGTATCTCTAGCTTGAGATGTTTCCCAGGAGAGAATACAAGAATGTAAAAAATCCCACTGTGATTTAATCAAAATTCCTCCAATATAGAAGCTGGTATTTTATTATTTATCATCCTATTTCTTTCTTGATTCATATACATCTGCATTCTGGCACTAGAGCCACAGACAAAGTTTACTTACCTTTACGCTAGCAGTAAAAATATTAACTGGTTTTGGCCACATTGGGTTTCATCATGAAGTACAGGTGTCCCTGTGTGGTTAAAAACCAGGCGAAATATGCACTCACCTCACAGCTAACACACTAACCAATTGAAAAACACACCTCACACCTGTGTAAAGTTGTTTTTATCTTTGGTATCTTTTGTACCAAACTTTGACACTGTTTAGTTACAGTAAAATCCAGATTATAGGTCACACCGTTATAAAAGCTCCTGTCACTTTTTTTGGGACACTGGCAGAGGGAAAAGCGCGTGTACAGCAAATGTGAAGTTTCTGTGCAGCTGTGTTCAAGAGGTCATGGGAGCGCTTTCTTGTTAAAGTCACATTGGAACACAGTGAGGATGTAGTAAATCTGCTGTAACTGCTTTGTCTACTAGCTTTTGTGATTTAAAAAGTCTGTTTATAAAGATTTTGTTGAATATATAAAACTTAAAGTCCCTGTGAGGTGAAAGATGTGTTGGAATAAGGTTTCTGTAAACATGTGAGATCTATGTGTGACTGAATTTTTTATTTAGACAGTTAGAAAGTTTCTCACCTCTTTCCTGGTTTGGTTTTATTTGTGCAGGGCAAAAATCTGAGCCCATGATATCACCAGTCTTGATGGGTAATTACCCCGTCCTCCCTAAAGCAACAATGACATGAAATCACCAAGCACAGTTCGCTGGGTTGTTAGCTGATGTCACTTCCTTCATTGACAGATAACAGCCAGCTACATGCAGCCGCTGTGGACTACGGGTCATTAAATGTATCATGACAGAGGGATTTGTACCAGAAAACAGTAAATTTAATCTAGAACTTCTGTCTCTCTGCTCTGTCACAGAGCAAGGCAGCTGCTCTCTAGAAGCATTTCTTAAAATTTAAGAGGATCGTATTTCTTGTGAGTCAGCGCGGCTTCAGCTCATTCAACTGACATGCCCACACCATCCTAGAGTAGATTTTACAGCCTAATTTTTTTATGATTTTGAAGCCTAATTTGATCATCTTAGAGATGTCTTTCATGGCTGAAATTTGGCCTGGTGATTCATAACACAGTGGCCTGTCATACAACAAACCTATACAGATTTTTATTACCACTGGATGGGGGCTTTAAATAACGGACTATAAGTCATTTCAAGATGACTATGTCTACAGGATTGTCAAAGTAGAGATGTCTTCATTAGCAGCTTTTGTGTTTATGTTCAATGGCGTTTTCTTTGTGGTGGTCATCAGGATGTTTCATGAAACTTTTTTACATATGTATATTTGGTTCTGTATTAAACAGTGCTGCAACATCAGCACCAACCAAAAACAAATAAAACTGATTTTTTTGAAGAGAGTTAACTTTTCTGGAAGTAATGGCAATTTTCCATTTTAGTACTGCTTGGCAGAGAGACTTCACATCAGCATAAACAAAAACACAGCTCTATTTTCAGCCATAAGAATAACCTTATTAAAGGACGACACAAGGTCTGGGCTTAACCACATTTTTATCTTCACTGAGATAAAAATTATAAAAATGTGTGATGTACTCATTGCAAAGGATTCCTGATATAACACATTTTTAATACACAACCTATGCACTCTCTCAGCACGCATTGTTTGACCTATCAAATGGAGCCCTGCAGCTACGGGCCAATCAGATGAACATACCCTCAAGTAAAGCCGGGCAATTTCAAGCTGACTTTAAAACGTGGTGATGGAAAGTCAGCTCACACTGTGCAGCAGAATCGCTTACTTTGACTATTGCGCACGATTTATGTGATGACACTATATGGTCCATACTGTGCGGGTAAACAAACATCTGTGGACTTTCCTTTGAAAAAGTCTCACATCCTGAGGTTGTGGTTGTATAGTCATATCGTCTCTCTGTTTCTCTCTTCCTCTCCAGATCTCTCTCTCTCACACACACACACCCATAAACAGCATTGCCAGCAGGCATATCTAGCAGCTAAATAATAAATATCAGCGGGAGGTCCATAGGTAGGTCTATTTCCCGCTTGTTTATTTCTTTTATCATAAGGAAGACACACCCAAGGGGAATTTCAGCTGTTTTCACTGTGATATAAAAGGCTGTCCAACAGTTTACAAATGAAAAAATGTCCCAAAGTTGGAGAATCTGCTCATGGTTTAGCACTCACTGTGTGAGCAGTCACACAAACAAAATATTAAACATACCCAAAATCCATCTGATTAGTGGGGAACAGCCGATATTAGTCAGCTGTGGTCGACCATCATGTCCCCATGTATGTTGCCTGATGAACGACACGCAATCTGACTGTAAGTTGCTTCGACTTTCAGGCGAGTCGTGCAGCTAAAAATTCATGTCTGAATGTGCTGAAAATCTCTAAGTGTGCACCTGGCTTAACTGGGTGTAACTTGATCATCAGTATGTTTACATGCACAGTTACACCAACCTAAAGATATCGCTCCATTAGGATATTTGACCAGCTTGCTGTCGTTGTCCCAGTATAAAAGCAGCAGGAGAGAATCCATTTATTGATTGATAAAGATGTGAGCTAGCTTGATGAATGAGACAGGAGAGACAAGGAAAGACTTACTGGTGAAAATGAACAGCACCTCTGCTATTTGGGATTATTTTACAGTCAGGAGAGACACATGACAAACAGAGGTACTCTTTAAATCCTGTTTTGGATTCCTCCTGAGAAAATATTTAAAAAGAAAGCCTCTACCCCAACCTACTACAGCCAAGAACTGCAAGAAACACTCAAAACAATTTTAAAAACCTGTCCTTGCTATAATCACAGAAAATTGTTATTTCTCTGAGCTTTTCAAGTCTGACGCCTAGTAAAATAAACATCCAAATGCCACAGAGAGGTAACAAAGGCCGTTACTCAGCTAAGAACATGAAGATCATCGCTGGTTATTTGGCTGCCTATACACACAATGAATAATTTCAGTCAAGCTCAGGACATGATGCTTTTAATCAAGGTGACCAAACATGGTTCTGTGAATCTGAGTCTGACTTTGCTAATGAAGTAGATTTACAAAATAAAAGCTTTTGCTAACGAATACACATAGTTTTGCAAATTGTGGACACGGTGTCATTAACTGTGTTCCCGGATTTACAATGCAAAGCCATGCATACTGACTGCAAATCAGCACACACAGTTTACAAATTCCCAGACAGAGATGATGAAGAAGAGTGCCATGTTTTGGGCATCATAAGGTAGGGTATCTAATAAAACAGAAAAACATATTGGTTATAGCCACACTTGACACATGTTCATGCACCAAGATTAATATTATGGTTTAGAACAATGCCAGAAAAAAATCACAGATTTTTCTCATAGGCTTCAGCTACACTCACTCTCATAAGATTTTTTTTTTTTGTTAAATGTGTACCGTTTCATAATGCTTTTTAGCCACACTTGATAAGCTTGTGTCAGCCAGAGAAAGACTTTTGAAGCCAAAATTTCAGAATTTGCATGTGTAGTACTGCACATTAAACCACTTGAATTGAATTTTCACCCACTTAAACCATGCTGCTCTAAATAATTGGTTATCTGAAAGTAAACTATGCACACTTTTTAACAATTTCCGCATCGTCTGAATACTCACATTAGGATTTTACATTTACAAATCTTTGCAAAATGTTCCCTGCCCCAGTCAAATACCTTCACCTGAGATCAGAATGTTCATATAAAAGCCAATTGTGAAGGAGAAGAGAGTAGAAATGCAGCAATATTTCACAGAGTAGTGATGATAACAGAATTAATTTTCTGGGGATAAAACAGACTAAAGAATCTAAATTATGAAATGTGTATCAACAGTGAAGCATTGTTATAAACCACAGACAGACCAGGATTTATGCCTTTGTTTGTTAGCTTCTGCTGCAGTTTTAACCTCAGAAACTATCTTTCAGCTTAGTGATGCACTGATTGTAAAAATCAGGGCTGATGTTGACACAAGTGTCCAAAATAATAATTAAGTAAAAAAGAAAAATATATAATTGAGTTAGAATTATGTGAAAAAAAGAAAACACCGTTAATACGGAGTTATGTTTTAAAAATCTGCAACTGCATGCAGGAACCTCCCTCTGTTATCTTGATTTGACTTGATTGTTATTTTCACATGGTCATTTTAAAATGAGTTGTTTAATGTGAAAGACAATCTCATGAGATAATCATGTTTGTCTAAATTAAATAGAGACTGAGAATTTAATACCAATATCATACACTTTAAATTAAGCATGCACTGTACTATTGGCATATCTGTTTCAATAGATATTAGGTCAAAAAGTGAGTGATTGGTTCGGGCAGATGTGACAATTTGTGGGGATACTAACAAAAGATATTTTCAGATGTTTAATTTATAACTGGACATGGTCATGTGACCTGCTGCAGTTTTGACAATTTTCTTTTCATAAAACATTCATAGACAGTGGACGTTTAATTATGCAAATTTAAATTGAACAAAAAAAGCATTAAAAACAAGGTCAAAAGTAACCTTTAGATGTCAAAACGTTTTTTTTTTTTTAAGATTTATTTTTGGGCTTTTTTATGCCTTTATTAGAGAGAGGACAGTGGATAGAGTCGGAAACAAGGAAGAGAGCGGGGAGAGACATGCAGGAAATAGTGCCACGGGCCGGATTCGATTCCAGGTTGCCTGCGTACATGGTGTGTGCCTTAACCACTCGACTACTGGCGCACCAAGATGTTAAAACATTTTTAAGACAAGAAAATCAGTATCATTCAGAATCTTCATCGTCAGACCAGAAAAAATGAAAATTGGAATCAACCAATGAAATAAATATTCAGTACACCTCTGAATTTATTATGACAAGAGAACAAAACAGTTTAAAAAGAATCAAATTCTTATAAATAAGGCTGCATGACCATAACCAGCTTTATGGGCACTGGTGGCATGCAGGACCTCAATTCCAGAGCGCTTCTCGCCAGAGCTTACTGTTGCTATGTTACAAAAAGTGAATCCTGTTTTCCTTGATAGAACCTGCAACATTGTTTTAAAATAATAAGTAAGTATTTCAAGGAAATTTCACAGAACACATGCAGACAATGTAAAGTAATCCTGTCCTGGCACAGGCAGCAGCTGCAGACCTGAAAACTACCCTCAAAAAAAAAAAGAAAAAGAAGACAAGTCAAATCAGTTTCTCTTTCACTATTGCCAGTAGTCGTGCCCCTGATGGATTTTGAATGGAAAGTGAGGAAGAAGTGACACTGACGAGCGCAGCACTGTTCCAAAAGTGGAAAATTGTTTAACTGAGAGCACTTCACGTGCAGGGACAACAACAGCTGACGCTGAGGGAGTTTTCCGCCCAGAGCGCTGAACGCTCAGAACACTGGACTTCGCTGGTTCAGGATTCAAAATAAGTGCTGCCAGCACTAAAAAAGGCAGCTATGGACACAGGTCCTAAAACCTCTTAATTTTGCTCTCAAGGTGTACAAGATGCATGTAACAGCAAAATCGGGGCGTGGGGGGTGGGTCTCATGATATCCTGGGTTAGGGTTAGACCGGAGTCATTGTATAAAATACCAGATATCTGTGCAATAAGGTTAGTTTTATGTCTACTTAGCACTGAAATATTTTTGATCTTAAAATATTGTATTTTTAGTTGATACTTTATTGAGACTACTCTAAAATGTTCTGGATAAAAATGGAGTTGCTCCTTTTATGCTGGATTATTTTACTAAATCACTAACAGAAAAAAGGAGACAGCTCTAACTCATTGATTAGTCTGTTTTAGGCTGACAGCTGGCTCTTTAAGCACTGGTATCAATAAAAAAAGACAGCTTTGAAAGCTAGTTAAGACATCCCCCTGTCTAGAAAATATCAATGGTTTGCTTTACAACAACATAAAGGTGTATCTCTCTACAACAAACTGCTCTTACCCCATACAATGTGTCTGTTGGGTTGGCAGCCATTTTGAAAAAGCAGACCACAGTTGTTTTGAACTGACACAATTCCACACATGATAAGTTGCTGGAAACGCCAGGATTTCCTCTCATGACACAACAGGTTTTAGCCTGATAGCTTAAAAGGGTTGAGAAATAAACTTTGGAGATTCATGCCCCCCACAGAGGACAGAAAAGACCTGCTGGGTCTCACGAGGATGTGAAAAGTTACACATTTTCTGTTTACCATCTTATCTATTAATCCACTAATTGCTGCAGCTCTGATTGAAACCTTTCCAGAGAGCTGAGCCAATACTGACTGCCTGCCTGTTAGGAGTATAAAGCCACACCAGCAGTGCAGCACTCACTGGAGCATCCCTGAAGCTTTTAAAAGAGGAGAGACAAGAAACTACACACATATGCTGCAAGATAAAAAAATCAACATTGATCTAAAAGCAATAAAGCGAAATCCTCAGTCTGGGAGTTAACATTTACAGTATGTGTATCAAAGATCAATGAAGCCCTTCTGTGACTGCAAAACTTCATACATTTGCACATCTTTCCAGCTGCCTGGTCTGAATATGCAAATAGTCTCCAACATAACCAAGAAAGCAACCCGAGTGATTTTTACTCTAAATGACAGCTCCTTCCCCCTCAACTCTCAAAGAAGACTTCAATTGCTGCTGAGACCTCATCCTCCTCTGGAACACCACGTATCAACGCGTGTTCTGTAAATTAGCCCGCCATAAAGACACTTGGTAAAATATATGCACAAAAAATTTAATGAGACAACCGGTCCCTCCTGTGCCTAAGTGACATTACCAGGAGCCATCATTCAGTGCTGCAGCCACACTCACAGCCCGTCCATCTCTACAGTGCACTGCTAATGATGGAAATGTTTGCCCTTGAAATCTCAGTTAATAAGCAGCTCTGCTATGACATCCATGATTAGATCATCCAGAGCTGTCACATCTCATCCTGAGGAGGACGCCACCAGACAAAACCAAGAGTGGGAGCAAGCTCTTATTCTCTTCTCTTCACAAACACACTGACATGAAAAAAAGCATACAGTCAGACAAACATCTCCTCTTCTGCAGCGCTGCAACAGAACAGCCCGGGTTAATCTCGGGTAACAGCTTCTTGGCCTGGATCACAGAGCTGCACTAAGACCTGATGACTGCTGACACTGATACAGCATGGAGCCTTCTCACACAGGTAGGACGCACGAGACAAACACCTTCAGAGATGAAGCCGCCTCGGGCAAGGATGAGATTGAGTTTGCAGCGCGGCATTAGATGAGATTTCCCATGCATACTATAACGAATTAGCATGAGTCTGTTCCCCATGAGAGGCGCCTGCAGACACTGGGTGGATTGAAATAAATGGCTGTCCTGGTGTTTACCACACAGCCACCCCCTCATGCTGCAGTCAGTTGGCCATCTGAGTGTGACAGGCCCGGTTCAGGCACAGCAGAGACCGGTGTGATGGATGGACAGCCAGGCAGCTGCTAAAAATCTCTTGAATCACACCCAGGCTGATATGTCACTCACTGATCAATTGCTTCCACGTAAATCTGCCGTCTGAAAAAAGATGGCTCAGTGTAGGTCTGGACTTGGGGACTGACTTATGCTGGGGTGGTATTAGGCATGTGTGTGCACCAAAGGCAGGCACAGTGTCAGGAATGACACTTATTGGTTTCTGAGGAGGCGCTTTGAAGTCCACTGATCATGGCCACCATATTGGAAATGCTATCTCAATAAGACTAAGGATGTTCCTTAGCGTCTATTTCCCTATTCGGCTAAATGCTCATTTAAATTTTGTTTAACCAACTAGTCTAAAGAGGAGAAAATCCCTAGAAAACAGTCAAATTCCTCACAGGGTCCTTGTGTCAGTGGGTGTGATGTTAGCCTAATATACTCTCTACAGCGTGGCTAACATTCGCAGCTAGCACCACCAGACTTCATTCCTCTGTGCAGATTAATATCATGCTTTGATATGTTGCCTCTTTTCACTTCGGGTGAGTAGCTGCATGTGAGTTAAACCCTGGACAGCCTACATACCACTTTATTTCCATTCACTACTTTAAAAAAAACAGTCATGCCATGCTATTAGTGTCGTACACGCTAACCACTAAGCCACTGCTAAGCTTCTCGTATTTACATCCGGTAATAGGGCTGGGTATTGCTAAGAACCTCACGATTCAATTCGATTTCGATTCTTTAGGTTGCGTTTCAATTTGATATCGATTAAATATTGATTTAAATGCTTTGATGTTAATTCAGTAACAAGCAGAAATACACAAATGACCTGTTGACAATTTTTAATAATTATTTTTGTGGACATATGTGGTAGGTCACCTCAAATTTTTTAGCAATAAAACATCTGAAAATAAAAATTTGCACAATAATAACTTATTTATGCATAAGGAGTAAAAGTAAAAAACATGCCAGTTCTGTATAAACACTGAAAAAGTAAAGTGCATGTAAACTTTAATAATATTTCTTTCTTCTTGGAAATTGAGATAAACCTCACATAACATGGTTATGGTTGGTTGTTGTTTGGTCGAGTGCAGCCTCTGCCCATACAACGCGAATCACACACAGTGGCCCCCACTGGCCAGGAGGTGAATCGATTCAGAGGATTTGCTGAATCGATATTGAGGGGGGAAATATTGCCATGCATCGATTAATCAATATATTTACCCACCCCTACCCGGTAAAGTGCCAGACAGGAAGGCAGTGGCCATTAACTGAAGCTACAGCGGCCTCTAGTAGCAGCAGATTCATTACAGTTTAAAAGAGCATTATTGACCGGGATTTCAAGCCTGTGTTTATAAAAAATTATAGGTAATTAGTTTGACCAACTTGTAAATCCTGTGCCGGCTAATTTGAAAAAAGGAATTTAACCGTTCACAGATTAACCGTGTGCATCCATAATTAGGACCAGGTTAAAAAAAAAAAAAGGAATATCCCAATTTAGATCATTTCTCATTTTTTAATTAAGCCTCCCAAACAAAGCGTTTGGGGAGGCAGGACTATTTCAGCAAAGTTCTTGGAAGCTGATTGGAGGAACGCTCTGTCTGTCAGATTCATTACAGGCCAACGAGAGCGACAACACAAAATGAGGCAATTAAGCATGCACAGCACAGTCAGGTCTGTTTTCTGGCACAAGTGGAGTTTGACAGACATGAAATCAGGCCACCTACTTTACACTGTTACAGTGTGTCTTACTATGCAGAGTTCCTTTAAGGTTTAAATTTGTCTTATTTTAACATTTTTGCAATATATGTGGATTTCACCCAAAAGTATTTCATTTGGACATTTGTTTGATTGGGTGTGTGTTAAGACCATGCATGCATCTGTGCAGGTGACTTAAAATACAACTGGACCATGGACAAGTCCGATATATCAGCCATACATATCGGCAGTATAAATCAAATTTTGGCCTTAAATATCAGCAAAATGTACAACTGGATTATCAGGAATAGGTGGTTTTCTAGGACATTGGTTCCCAACTGGTGTTGGGCACCAAAAGGGTGTTGCAAAACCATTTTCAGTGGGTTGTGAATGTGTGCCTGGGAAAGTTCTGTACTAAAATGTCTGTTAAACACTTTTAAAACATATTCCCTAGAATAAGGCTGTACTATTTTTCATTAAATAAATTTGATTGACCAAAAAATATGGGCACTATTTCTCCTGATTGGTCTAGGGTTGTTAGACCAACCCTAATTTATATTTTTAACTGATTTTCTTTCCTGCTGAAAAAAACACCAAAGAAAAAAACCAAATGATTCAGACCAAACAGTACATCTTTTTCTTTAGCTGATATTGTCCTTCACATGTGAAAGTGCTGTCTTCTGATGAAAAATGTTTTTGTGTCACTCACTATTAATATTCTCTGTGGAAATTGTAAACAGTTGCTGTTAGCATTAACTCACAATATCCAACACCTCCCCCCTTAGTAGTAAATTAAAGCACTGAAAATAAATGGATAGATATAAACAATCTTGATGACGAGATGATCTTGTTTGTTCTTGTAGCTCATAAAAAGCATCATTATCAATGGCCATCTGTTTTATAGATACAAAAAAAATCCTCACAGGAGCTTTAAGGACACATAAAGGAGACATATCTAAAAAAAATTACAGTCTGAAGTGCAAAAAGGAAAGCATGTGGCAGTCTGTTGCAGCACAGCCCCTAGAAAAAACAGTTTTGAACCTAAGCCCGGTTTCAGACTCATTAAAGAGCCAATCATAGTTTAGGATTATGCAGCCGCACTTTAGGTGGCCAGTTAGATTTCAGGTTAAACCCCATGCTACCTTATGCCCTCTGGACCCATCCTTTGCAGAGCTGTGATCCTTTAACTTTAAATCTGACAGTGCAATAAAATTAACAATGGCTGACCAGGTTTTCCCCCACACACAAGCTACCTTTCATCATCAAATCTCCCACTCTCTGGTGGCAGATTCCCGTGGATATTACCTCCAAAAGATGAATGCCTGCGCCAGTGAGAGTAATGTCTGGAATGAAAGAGAAAGATTCATCGAGCGATCTGCAAACGGAGATAGTGTAAGACCTCGGCAGCCCCCGTCAAGACGTCTCAGACGGCAACAGATCTGATGCAAGTTCAATCAAAACCTTTCAAGTGGCCAAACTGCACTCAGGATTTTCTTAATTTTCAAAGTCTGAGTGGGCTGATGTGGTGTAGATTATCAGGCTGGCTGTCAGCTAAGGTGAGGGTTTGACCTTCCTCACGTCATCAGTGTTTTGCTTATGCACACGTTTCTTTTAGGACGACACTGATGGACTGCAAAGGGAGCTAAGTGTAGTGCTATCATGAAGATACTGCAGTATTGATTCAGTCTGTTGTTAGACTTGTGATTGATTTTTGGAGCGGAAATTTATTTTCAAAGCATTATTTGCTATTTAGAGATGGCAAATACCCAATATAACACTCCCCTTGTCCAAATATACTTTTTACAAGTGATCAAATGTTTATTATTGTTGCAGAGCATATCACTTTACAGTGATGTGATGGTTTTTACAGAAAGACTTGTTCTCTCTCAGGCAATTTAGCCCCCAATTTGAGCCACTTAACTGTAATTTAAGCTTTAAGAACACAAAGTGAATCAAACGCTGCCACTGAAAATCAGCTCTACTTGCATAAAAATTCAAATGTAGATTCCCTACAAGACAGTAACTTGAGCATGAGTAGAAGTTGTTATTCTTTACCAGCTTAAATCTCTCTCTCTCTCTTCACTGAGGAGTAGATTTGGGCCTCATTGCGTTGCCATCTTCTGAGCACTGTAACTGCATAATGTATATCCTGACAGAGTGATATTGTGTTTTATATCTCTAAGGGCACTGATTATGCTGCCTGGGCACATTTTAGTTAACCGTGCAGTTTCAGCTTCCCCTTTCTCGTGCTGTCACACAGTAACCACAATGGATGAGCTGGAATACTTACATTTGCAATGCAATGCGAAAACTTGTGAATGTGCATGAGACACCTGAATGGAACAGGGAGGCAAACCTGGTTCACTTTAAACTGCTGGCTCACGTATCTCACAGTTTAAAAGTGAATGCTTATTATAAATACCAGCTTCGGGGGCTTTTATCTGCACTCTTAGTGCTCATTATTCTCTATGCTATTTTGGTCCAATTACAATGAAAGTGTGCAATGTTAAACTGTGTGATTATGAACACTTGCATTACTTCATTTTTCTTTGTTATTACTGGTCTAAAACTGCCTCTGAATCAAGACCAGAGGCTAATTGGAGACCATGGAGGCCATCAATCTTTTTTTTTACATGAGAGAATGAAAAAAGCACAAGTTTTACTGGGCCCAAATGAGCTTTTAACCGTAGTAATACTGTCAATTAAGCAGCAGAAAGTGCCCCAATGTTCCTGAAAGGAACAGCTTGAAAACTAATAGCACGACAGGCTCAACTTCCAGTCAAAGAACCTGATAAACCCAACTTCATTCCTTCTCTGCAACGGCTGCATGGTCGCTAAACTGTGCCCTGCTGTATTTTTTTGTCATGCACATACTTAATGAATCACAGCTGAGCTTTTCAAAGAACATTTCTGTCACTGTGACAGGCTCCAGTGTACCTTTCCTGAATCCTGAGCAGCATTCTGCTTACAGAAAATTATAGACCACCTTCCCATCCAATCCACCTACTTTACCACCTGCAGGGAAAATAACCAGCAATCTAAGTGACTAATATTTCACAGGTATATGACGCTGTATCAATCAAGGCAGTTGCAAATCTAAATGTAGAGATGTATTTTGGGAGGGTTGCGTGTGTTTTTTTAGACATGTCCGTTTCTGGACTGTAATACCGTTTTACAACCTTCCAGCTACTTTTAAAAACAAGTGGCACAATGACCCAGATTGCGAGTTAACCAACAGCGTGCTGCTGGTGTTACGACTCGAACTACAGGGCTTGCAGCTACACGCCTCCAACTTGGTGGAAGATTTCCTCTCCGTTCTGTTTTCATTAGATCTAACACACAAATAATGAGATAAACCTAAACTCGCCCAAGGTGTAGAGAGAGACAAAGATCTCAACAATGACCTTTTTTTTTTGGTGTCTTCACCATCCAGGGACATAATCCCTTGTTTGGCTGTGCAGCTGGCATGCAACTGAGTCACGCGTCAGCCCTGATTAGAAGCAGCAGTGGTCCGCGGGCCCCGTTCCTCTGCCAGAGCCAGGAGTGGAAAAGGCCAGGGCCACCACTCTCAGTCTGTGGATGTGACCTTGATGGGGTATGATAGAGAGGAAGCGACACGATTCGCAATGCCACACAATATCTGTAACCTTCCACTACCCCAGTACGCATGCTGAGGCTACTGAGCTGAGACCCACACACAAACATGCATACACAAAATCATACACGCACCATGTCAACTGTGCACTGTCATTATTTCAAGCAGTCTCCTCCTTCACGTCATCCATCTCTCTCTCTTTTTTTGCATATTGGCTGGTGCTTTGAACAAGATGTCCTAATTCTAAATGTTTTTCACTTGTTCATACTAAGCAATTGCCATGCCAATGTTAAAGACACATAATTTAAGCTTTAATGGCTTAAAGATTTTCTATTTTTAGGTTGTATGTAAAGTAACAGGATGTATAATGCAGACTCAGTCCATTTCTAACAATTAAAAATTCATTTTATTATTATTACTAGTATGTTTTTTTAATCTTAACACTATACCCAAGCCCTTAAATCTCATTGGAGTCAGGGAAGCAGACAGATGTCTTGTGAGTCAGACATTAGCACCGGGAGTGGGGTAAAGATGGCACTGAAGGCCCCAAAAAAACAGTTGGTGAGTAAAATCTTTGCAGTTGTGTTGCCTGTGTCAAAATAAAGCTAATGAGAATTAAAAATATACACGTGAATTGCACTAAGCTGCAACTATAAAAGATCTATCATCTCAGGAAAGAAAAAATTCTGTATAACAGAAAGTACACAAAAATTAAAAGCCTGAGACAACAGATTGCTGCATAAAATACCAGCAAAACAACATTATAGTCTCAAAAAGTCATGCATAGTTCATGTTTGGGGCACTGCAAGCGGCCTTGTTGTTGCAAAAGAATGCAATATCATTTAAATGAGTCTGTCAGCTCGACCAGGGGGGATTTAAGAGCGCAGCAGAGCAGCGTGTGGTAATGAGAGAACGTGCAGCGGATCTGAGGTGCAACACTTTGTGCTGTCCGAGGGTGCTGAAAGGTGGAGTGCAACAGTAGCCAGGCAGAGGTGGTCGAAATCTGAGCTACAGTGATGCCTCTGCTTGGCCTGTGAATACATAGATTTTAGTTACACTACTCAGGAAACACAGTAAGAAAATGTAGCCTACAGTGTGCTGCAGTTGGAGGAGAATTTGCAAAACAAATGGGTTTACAGGAGGAGCAAGAAGGGTGGCTGAATGAGATGAGGAGCTTGGGCGACTCCCTTTCTTTTCTTAAAAAAAAGCATTCAAGATAATTTGGATGGATTTTACACATGAATGAAAAAATAAAAACCAGCACAGCCTTGATTACAGCAGACATTTTAATAGGCTGGCTCTCTTGTCATACACATGCTCACACTAATAACCTGCATTGTTAAACACTGGGCTTCTGATTTCATTTATAAACCTTTTTTGTGTCTTAGACTAAACCACACCACCTCCTCAGTGGTCACCCCTGCTGAACTGGTGCCATATAATGTGCTGTGTGGAGGCAGCAGCTTCCTCTGGAGGCGTGGATTCTAGGCTGCATGTTTCAACAAACATTTTCTTATCTCACAGGTAAGGAAGGCTTTCCTTTTCCAACTCCCTTGATTTTAAGGATAATCTGCTATTTCGAGCTGAGGGTGAAGCCTCCTTTGTTGCAGGTGATGTGGCAGCTTCCTGACTTTACAGTTCCACCTCTGTCTTCATTCCTATCTTTAAACTGGCCAATCCCTTGCTACAAGAACAAGAAATCCCTCTCAATAATAAATAGGCTACCTCCAGCATTTCAGAGACAAGGGCCCTGCATGCTGCATGACTCAAAGACCACCTTAACTTCACTTTTAGCTATATAAAAAATTAATGCCGTGCCAGCCCGGCATGTGGCGAAATCAAACAATAGCTGATAGCTGGTTTCCATGTTTGAGCCAGGGATGCAGGCTTTTTTTTGATTCAGCTCTGTATGTGTCGAAGCCCGACCACAGGACATGTCTTCCGGCACGCAATTAAGCGACCTCATCTCATCTGCAACCGTGTTGAATTTGGGAACGCATACACCTCTTCCTCCACCCACCTTAAGTGACTGTAAACAGCGCGAACAAAAGACGGTTCGTCTTAAAACCTGAGAAAACCGCCAAAAACATCTCATGAGAAGTGTTAGTAATTGGCGAACAGCAGCCGAATAGGGATACAAACAATTTCTGACCACCACTGACATTGAAAAACACACAACCACAGCCTACACAGACACACAAAAGACACAGCGCGGTTTGTTTCTACCGCAGCACGCTTTAAGCTAATTACCGCCGTGCATAAGGTCGTTTCTGTGTGGGAGGTGTGCCGTGTCATTTACCTGGGCATCATCCGGCGATCCGACACATGGAGACAGCGAGGGGGTCTGCTTATTCCAGCCAGGCACAAAAGACAAAAAAAGGGTGAAAAATCCTGAATTGAATGCGGCAAATGAATACGCGACCTCTGCCTTCAGAAAATACTGCTCTCCTTCCTTATCTCTAGATGTTGCTGTGTCGATGGAGGCAAGCGGAGAGGGAAGCCCGGAGCTCCTTCTCTGTACAGACAAAGATGCTTTCTCTCCTCCGCCGCACCGAGAGCAGCAGCAGCAGCAGCACAGCCGTCATTCCCCCGACACTTGATGGTAATAGTTTGGTAGGTAGCTTATATGGGTTGAGGGCGCGGTCAGCTGCTGTTGACCAATCGTGCTCCCCATCAAACTAACAGCGGCGTTGCCATGGAGGATTAAACTGCGTTAAAAAACACAATATAACCTGGGATATACTGGAAAAGGTATGCTTTCATTTCAACACAAAATCAGTAAAGAAGAAGCCTCTTCACATAGGAGTGGCTTCTTCTGTAGTGCTAAGAGACACTCGGGTTCAAGCCCCCACCCTCATGATGCCTGAGTGCCCTCAGGCAAGACTGAGGGCAAAGCTGCCCCAGCTGTTCATAAACCCATCAACATATGTAGGCTTCATTATTCTTCACTGAGTCATTTGCTGCTGCTAAAATAAAATCTACCTTTCTCACAAGGTGTGTCTCCATGCTTACTCATCTGGATGCCATCTTTGTTCCATCATAAAAACAATATAACCATTCTCAGCAGCAGTATAGCCTGCTCTTACTAAGTATGGCTAATTGGCTCATTATAAAGAGGATTTTCAATCCTCTGGTGGATTTAATGTTGAATTCAAGCTTATATTCAGTTAGAAGTTCAAAGAAAATCACATCAAGGAGAGGAGAGGATGGAAACAGAAGCTTTAAATTTTCTCCAATAATGCCTGCCATCATCCTTTGCGGATGAGTGAGTTTTCAGTTGGCAGACCATCACTTAAAACTGTTTTTCCCCCTTCTCCGAAATAGCCCCTAGTGTTTCAAACACACCACAGCATGGTGATTTTGTAGCCATTTAATCATATATTCAATTAATGTTCAGTAATTTTGGTTTGAATTCTTCAAACATTAGCGTCTATAGTCGTACTGAGAGGCTAAAACAGAAGTATGTCGCTTAGCATTTATTATTCTTGTAAAGTAAGCTCAAACTCTAATTTATTCATGAAGCAAGTGAAACGAAGTTACTGTATATGTCAATCACAAGTGCAAGTCAAAGGATGGAGAAAAATTAGGAAGAGACGGAAAACAAAATGATGACAACAGAATGAGGATGTGAGAGAAGGATCTAAATGCTTAAAAGGTGATCATTACAAGTTCATTACAGTTATGTGCACAGAAAAATCTGTGTAGTCAAATTTACATTGTCAAATTAAATTCTGACACTTTTCAGTGTCTATATGGGTTCATGCCACAGAGTGTTAATTTGACTCCTTTTTGGAGAGTTGGTACCTTAACAGTAATTAAGTATCATTATTGACTCTTTATGGAGTTAAAACACACTCTTCTTAACACTGACCAGTGTTAGCTTAACACTTCTTTGTAGTGTAAGAAATTTACTTTCTTAGTGGATCAGTTTTATTAATCAAAGTGTTAGCCCCGTATAAACACTACAGGGTGTAAATATTTATGTGATTAATTACTAAAAAATTGAAATTTTGCTAAAATAGAGATTTTAGCACAGTTGTGTGTCTTTTTGTTTACTCTGTGAGAAAATTTGAAGCTTATATAATTTCAATTTTTTGACTCAATGCATTTTTCATAATGATCAAATATTGTGATTATGTATTGGATACCTGTGGCAAAGGATGGACCAAAGAGACAGATGTAGAGTTGGGAAACACCCTTTTATGAGAATCAGCACACCACCCTCGCCTGTAAATCCCTTACATCAGGTTAGAAGCTCGGTGGATAACTTCACACATGGTGCAGAGGTATCTAACACTAACTCAGTGGATAACTTCACACATGGTGCAGAAGTATCTAACACTAACTCAGTGGATAACTTCACACATGGTGCAGAAGTATCTAACACTAACTCAGTGGATAACTTCACACATGGTGCAGAAGTATCTAACACTAACTCAGTGGATAACTTCACACGTGGTGCAGAAGTATCTAATATCAAGAAGAGTAATCCACCAGAAACAAGAGTAAAGGAACAGGCAACATCTAAACACTATGTCCATGGGGCATGCTGGGATAGCTCAACTCATCCACCCTCTTATTTGAAATGGGAGTGGTTGGAGCTTAGATCAACTGACTCTCTACAGAGTTGGACTAACAAATAACTCTAACTCTGGAAGCCATTTAACTAGAATGGAGCAACAATTAAACTTGAAGAGTTAAACATCAACTTTGTTTTGTTCCAGCATGGAACTTACTGTAATCAACTTTGACAATAAGATATGATTGAACTTAATATGCTACGATAAGAAACACATGAGGGAGCTGGAGCCTATCTTGGTTGTCATTCAGCAAAAAGTGGGGTAAACCTTGGACTGGTCCCCAGTCAATCACAGGGCACAATACAATACCATACAGTACAAAACAATATGCCAGTGATCATCAACTGGGGGTTAGGGGGCCATATCAGGCCCCCACATCTTCATATAGCCTCCAGAACATTATCAAATTCAGAACAATTAAAAAAAAAGTCCTTTTGCCATTAAACAACACCAGAAATGTTTGTAACTGAAAGACTTTCATCAGGAATGACCTTTATGTTTCATCCATTTTTCAGAACTCCACCTGTCAGCTGTTCATAGCAAATATGATCCATATTAAACACAGATTTTATCAGTTTATTCCTGATAAAACTGCCATTTTCTTTGTCAACTTTCAGCTTCAGGCATTTTGGGAGTGTAGTTTTCCTGCTTGGGTTTTTCACTATTGTTACACAGCGTGGAAGTATCAAACCCAGGGACGGACAACATGACAGCCAGAAATATTATGCTAAAATATCTCCATTGCCTCCTTGTAGCTGGCTGCAATATAGGGACTTACCTCACTGTTAGAGCCAGACAATTAAATACATTTGGAGGATAATAAATAAACAAACAAAAATATGTCAGTTAGATCATTTAAAAAAATTGTTTAGTTTATTTGAAAGTTTGGCCCCCAAAGTGCCTGTAGAGGAAAAGCTGGCCCTTGTCCAAATGTGGTTAATGATCACTGCAATATGCCATGACATGAAATCATACAGCATACATTACAGTTTAGCTTACTACAACATAAAACATAAGTCAGTTTGACCACACAGAGGCCTGGAGGGCAGAAAAACCTAGAACAGTTGCACCTACCATTGAACACTATGTGGAACTGCAGCATCACTCTTTTTATTCTCCGTCCTCTAAAAATTGACGCCCTTTGACATCACCCAACAACCAACAGAACAACAACAGAAACACTTTTATTATTTTTATTTATTAAAACTTCCAGTTTTTGTAATTTTTGGACCTCTACAGCTACTGGGACACAATTTAAATCACAAAAACCAGAAAAACCCGTGCCAAAACTTTGCTTTGGGGATGTCTATAGTAGAGGAGAATCCTTCTGTGGTAGTTTGGCACTGTTTTACCCTTTTATTGATGTTATTAATCAATCATGGTAAATATACTATAGCGTCTTTGACCAAAAAAAATATTTTGAAGAAACACTTTAATCCTTAGAAGTCCATGGCTATTTTGCCATTTTGCCTATACTTTTCTTTTGACTATATAAACCATTTAGAAAATGTAAACCATGCTGATGTTTGGTATAATTTTTTTCTGCACTACCTCAATTTTATGAAAAGAAATCTTTTTTTTTCAAGTTTAAGTAATTGTCCACAGTCCCCTATGTGTAAAATTATTTTCTATATCAAATTAAAATGATCATGTTTCCCATTTTACTTGGCCTGTTGACATCAAACAAATTCTGAAAAAAGCTTAAAATAATTATGATTGATTGATTTATAAAGTAATTAAAGGGTAAAATATCCAAAGGGTTGAATGATGATTATAGGCACCGTATAATACAATATACCTTTGGATACATTACTGTGTAATTCAATCTGAGATAAAGGATACAATGCAGTAAATGCAGAAAGGGCTGTCTGTGTGTATGATTTACTGTGAAGTCAGTGTTAAATATTTGACTTATCAGTGATGGCTGGCTCACCCGTATACATCTCTAAAAGCCTGTAAAGGTGAAACACTGTGGACCCAAGCCTTTCAAGCAGGATAGATAAAATCATAGCAATCTTATCTGAGGATGACGTATGAATAATGTATGTTCTGAAATGTTTTCGTCTGCGAAACAATTCAGCCTGAGTGAGCAGATGGGGTCGAATACTTTTACAGCTGTGTTTCAAAACCCAGACTGCAATGAATCAACACTATCCATGTTTATAATTTAACACCAATGGGAATTAAGTAAGTAATGTGAAAGAAAAGAGCACTTTGTTTGATTTTCTATGTAATCTATAACGAGTAAATTCATAATTCATGTGTCGAAATGAAACATTAAAATATCTTTGCATCGCGGGGTTAAATGAGGGTAAAACAACTTTTATATGTAAAATAAATTATTTGATATTAAAAAAGAGTCATATACAAAAAAGGAGGCTAAGTTAATGAACCACACAAGAACCAGGCTGCATCCACCACCTTTAAAAATAAAGCCACTGCTGAAGCACAGGAAGAAAAAACACAGTTCCCTGAGAGTCCACTTAAGGCTGGTGGGAAAAAAAACAAGGAAACCCCATCCAGGCTTATGTGACATTTTTGCAGCAGGAATAAACATGTTTACTGATTGCTGTAAAAACAGTTTTTTTCACCGGGGGGTGTTTTGTAGAGCTAACCTTATATGTGATTAAGGTGTTTTCACACCTGACCCATTTGGTAAGGTTTGCAAAATGCATAACTCTTTTACATTAAGAGATTTTTTTTTCACTTGAACCAGTCAATCATATTTAAACACTTTTCATTCTAGCGGTCAACTTGTGTCCATTTTTATTTGTGATAAAATACATTAGTTTCATCAGCATATAAAATAAAAAGCATCCTTTGATAAAAGGTAAGTCATTGATGTATACAAGGAATAGAAGTGGATCAAGTATGGAGCCCTGTAGAACTCCTGTGTACAACTGTACAATGATTTAGCTCCATTTCAAACAACAAAATGTTTCCTGTTAAGTTCAACATCAGACACCCCATAAGCCTTTAGCCTAGACAACAACGTGCTGTGGACCCCAACCACCAGGCCATGGACCAGTATAAGTCCATCAGAGACTGAAAGGTGTTTTATTTTGACAAACAATTGGATTCCGTCTCTGCGTTTTGACCCCTTGACATATGTCAAGATGCTTGTTTCAGTCACATAATAGCCTCAAATTAAGCCCGCAAGCTAGCTAAGATGAATAACAAACAAACGTTGCTGGATAGCCTTTTCACAAAGGGTGAGGACAGAAGTAAAACCTGTGAAAAAGCCAGGATAAAGAAAGCTGCATTTGAAAGACAACACCAGGAGACCTATTTTGAATGCAGGCTTATTGTGACAGGTGACTGTTACATGCCCAATGACTCAGCATTATGGTGAGTTTAATTTTTCTGCTCTTTGTTTTACGCCATTTGTTTCATTTTATTTTGGTGTATTTATTCACCCAAACACTGATGGCAGGTTTTTTTCTATTTCTGAAGCATATTAAAATGTACTACTTTGCATTTGTGTGTGAGGGTAAATGGTCAGGTTTAGGGCAGATGGATTTGTTTCACACGCCCATCTGGAAAACCTCCCATAGACTGTGTTTGGAAAAGGGCAGAGCCTTTGAAAAAAAACTTGGAGGGTGATTGGATGAACTTCTTTATGTCACATCTTTATGGGCCAATCAGAGTAACAAAACACGTGACGTCGTAGGTGTGCGTCGCTACCGAGGAGTAAACTCAAACCATGGCGACTGAGGACATGTCAGTACTTGAGACTTGTCTTTGAAAAGAAGACAGCTCAATGCTGTTCTTTGTTCTACTTTTAATGAAGAAATGTCATCTAGTTCTGATAAAACTGTCGCCTTAGCAGCATCCACACTAATCTCTTTGGCCATATTTTCTTCGGCCTCTTGTTGCTGTTCACAACTCCGCTGTGCCCGAAACCACTGCCTCTTACTCCTGATTGGTCCTGGCACTTTCTTACAGGGCCCAGTCTGTTCAGATGGGAGCTTTGCAAGATAGATTCACCAGTGAGAATCCATCTGCTTTGCAAGGTTATAAACCCAGTAAGTTCATTTTGTCTTCTTATTTTGATTACTTGTGTTTTTTTTTTCAGACAAACTAATTGTAGGAGATGTTTTTTTTTACCTTGACATGTTGCGACTGTCATCTGAGGAAGACTGCAGATGACAAGAAATATGTCAAGGTAAAAAGAAACATCAACAATTAGTTTGGCTGAAAAAAAAAAAGAAACACAAGATAAAGTAAGGCCTAAACCAGCAACAGTTACCAGTCAATTATGTGTTAAAAACCACAAGCAGGCCTGAAGGAGGTTCAGAAACAGTTGCACAAGTGTTTTTTTCACTCACCAGGCTGCTGTCTGTAAGAGAAATATTACAAAGGTCATGAGTATTCGTCATTTCCCACACAGACTTCACCTGGGCATGACTCCCAGGTGTGGGGAGGTATGAATGGTAAATTAAATAATTTATTTTGTGAGAAACAACATGATCTTAATTCAATTAACAAACACACCATCTCTGTGCTCCTCACTGTGACACTCACACACTGTGCTGTGGAGCAGCTTATTTGTTTACTCTGGTACCAACAAACTGGTTGTTTTCCTCCTGTTAAACATCATCTTCTACTGTTGTTTAGTTAGTAGTAATAATAATAATATCTTCAATTTATATAGCGCCTTTCAAGAAACCCAAGGACACTTTATAAGAAACAGATAAGACATGGACAAACTAAGTGAGGGGAAGGATGGGTGTAAGGGGTGGTTAAATGAGGCTGAGGTAAACAGGTGGAGCTTGAGATATTTTTTGCAAATGTCCAGAGATGAAGTGCTACAGATGTCTGCAGGAAGAGTGTTCCAGAGGGTGGGAGCTGCAGCATTGAACGTTCGGTCTCCATAGGTTCGGAGTTTGGTCTTGGGTATGGAAAGTAGGCCAGTGTCTGAAGACCAAAGGTTGCGGGATGGTGTGTATGGATGGAGGAGATCAGAAAGGTACTGAGGAGCCAAGGCATGGAGAGATTTGTACGTGAGGATGGGAGGATTTTGTAGTTGATGTGGGACTTGATAGGGAGCCAGCGAAGGTGGATGAGGGTCGGCGTGATGTGTTGCCAGGGTATAGTGCGGGTGAGAAGTCTTGCAGCAGAGTTTTGGACAAACCGGAGCCTGTCCAGGGTTTTGCTCGGTACCCCGGACAGGACTTCATTGCAGTTGTCTAGACGGGAGGTTATGAAGGAGTGGATGAGGGTTTCTGGAACGGGATCTGGAAGTGATGGTCGGAGTCTGGAGATGTTCTTGAGATGATAGAAAGCGTACTATGTACTAATGTTTGGACATGGTGTCATTCTAGTTGCACCTTTTTAGTTCTTTTTATTTATTCAATATTTATTTCTGATTTTGAATCATTTATCTCAGGTCAAAGAAACAAAGTTGTAACCTACATATTTTGTTTATGTAGGTCTATTCAAAAACCACAAAAAATTCCAACCAACTTGCATTCCATCACACAGCACACATTTTGGTCCAGTTATGCTCTGGATCCATGGGCGGATCAAGGGGGTGGCCAGGGTGGCCTGTTCCACCCCCCTAGGGCCACACCAAAATCCTACACTACAGATGCCTATTTGCTTTGTCAGAGGCAGGACTCAATGTTAAAATAAACTTTTTGAGCTGTGCTGCAACAGCGTAAAGCACCTTTCTCTGTTTTAATGTGGCATGTTTTATTTGGTTTGTAATTTAAATCATCATCCATTACAGCCCTTGAAGGAATAACTTCAAAGTTGCCACTCTGTCTGGTTACTTTTGTGGTAAAAATAATTTATAATAATAAGCTCCAGTTTTAGCCTGAGCTCAACAGGCAGGTGCTGCTGTAGTTTAAGAACGTCAGAGGTTGTAGGATAAAACACAAACCAAAGCCAGTCTAGAGAAGAATGAAAACATTATTTCCATCATGAAAAGCCTTCAGTGAGGTTCTTTGCTCTTTATTAATAAAGAAATTTGGTTAAATGTTGATAAAACTGTTGCTCTACTGTAGCTACATGCTACACTGGCAGCAGCTATTGCTATCGGCTTCTAATACAAGTAAACCCTGCCCATGAATACAAATGATGCTGATTGGTCAGGTCCATTTTCAGACGTGGTCAAATCGGCTCAGATTGGAGGTCTGCAAGATGGATTTGCATGTTGGACAATCCGTCTGTTTTGCAAGGTGAGTAAAATTAAAGAGTAATGTCTGATTGAGGATACCATGCCTGTGTAATGAGCTATACTCACTCTTATATAACCTTTAAGACATGCTGCAACCTGAAAATGTCCAGTTCTAGTGAGATTCATTTTCCCATCATGCATGTAAACACACATTCAGGCCTCCTAACGCTTCATTTTCTAACTCTGTGTGATGTTAAGTAAGATTTCTCTCCTAAGTTTATATGACATGCCTCACTTGTTGAGTAGCTGCTGAGTACACCCCAGGTCCTGATAGTGATAAAATAAAGGTCTTTTATCAACATCAAAGATGAGTATGGATGCCCTGGAAGACCATATACTTACAGATATCATTTACTCCATTTTCCTGTAATAACAAATAATCTAATGTGTACATGGCCCTTTAGAGCTTCCGTAGATTGGGACATTTATTGAGATGGATTTGTTGGAAACAGATTCTGCCTGTGGTCTTTTTAACTCTATGTGTGATGTTATGTGACATTTCTCTTCTTTGTTTATATGACATGTCTTACTTGTTAAGTAGCTGCTGAGTACACCTCAGGTCCTGATAGTGCTCCTTTAAAATAAAGGTCTTTTATCAACATAAAAGATGGGGACATTTATTGAGATGGATTTGTTGGAAACAGAAACTGTCTGTGGTCTCAGAGCGTGGCTGCCTGACTTTGTCAGAGCAGAAGAAGCAGAAGTCTGTGATTAAATTTATACTGTTTTCTTTCACTTATCACTGTTAGGTTTCTTTAATTAACCCAACCACCACTGTGGCTACTATGCTGAGCAAATTCACCCAGCAAAGAACAACAAACACCAGCATTTGACTAGTGGCGAATTTCCAAACTTAAAATGAAGGTGTAGTCAGCCAGCTAACTACAGACTGTACAAAGATTAAGCTCTCAGTGCTTTTATATCACTGTAGCTGTTGGGGGGCAGGATAAAGCATTTGGAGTCCAAGTACACCACTGAGCTCCACATCTGGCCCTGCTCAAAAAAGCCTAAACTGGAAAGTGGTGAAAAACTCTAAATCCTTTATTCAGCCAAATAGTCTTCAGTCTTTCAGTGTAAAACAGTGCTTTTAAAATAAATTTCATAGATATCCCAGAGGTTAAATGCTCATGACTGCTCTGCTAAGGTTTAAGTCGATGAATTTATTTGAACAGTTTTGGTTCTGTCAGCATTGAATTATCAGCATTTTGCATTTCAATATTTCTACAACGGTTTAGCTGAGACTTTTGGCTCTCCACCACTATTTGGCAGTGCAGCTTACTGGGTTTGTGTGCCAGAATACCTTCAGCAGTTTCCCTTGCAAGTAATTGTTAATAGAGCCTAGGAGTGGAAAATAACCAGTATACACATTTGACACAAATTAAGTCATCACACACACACAGCATATTGATGTAGCACTAATCTTGGAAACCATTGGCTAGCGTCTGGCATTGACACAGGCTGTTGGAGCAGCTGATAACTTTACTGGATATCCACTGAAGCCAGGGTTTAGCAGTAAAGGATGTGTAGTTACAACATCTTTTTGTGTGCACTGGCCATTGCTTTCAGTGAAAATAGCAACCTGAGAAAGGAGAATGGAGGTAGGAGACAAAGCCTTACCAAGGGTTGTAACTGAAGCTGTCATTTTTGTCTGTTTGGAGATTTTTGTTGTAGGAATGTTTAAATTAAAATGAATAAATGTTGATATCCTTTGTAGGTATAGCTGTATAGAAGGAAACCTGTGTCACTTTGTACATTATACATCTTTGTATCTCTGGCAGTTTTTGCAGATGATGCATGAAATTTAGATTTTGGGCATTCACGTCCTTATGCAAATAATGCAAAAAAGTATGTCAAGAGTAGCTCATGTTTTTTAACCATTTAGACACTGAGGCAGACACAGACATTTTCCCATCTGTCTCCTCATTCTGAACCATGCTGAGCTGTGCAGCTCTGTGAATTGGTTTGATAGTCTGGGGGTCTGTTGGTCTGCAACTTTACTCCTGAGAGTCCTGACTGAAATCCTTTGCAACAACTGGAGAGGTAGTCATGAGAGAAACAGCAGTCCCTGGTTGCCTCTGTTATTACAATCAGCAGGTTGACTTAGGGTTGTTTAAATTTTGATCATGTTAATGACAATTTTACTCTTGTCTTTATGAATTTACATCAAAATATCTAATATAATATAATATAATATAATATAATATAATATAATATAATAATTATATAATGAAATGAAATGAAACAATATAAAACAAACATAACAACATAACATGCAATAAAATTTAAAAAAATAAATAAATAAATAAATAAAATAACATTTAGCTACAGCACATTTTAAATAAACTTTTGCCTGATCAGGCATCTGTGTTGTCCATCTTCCTAAATACTTTTGTTTTAATCAGTTAATTAGTTTCAGACTGGATGTAAAGTCATGATTAACAGCTCTGTTGAGAAATGTTTCAGAAAGATTAACAAATATCTATAATACTTCCTCACCATCCTGTTAATGAATGTGTCGTTTATGTACATATTGATTTATTATTGACTTTTTTTATAGGTTCTTTGCAGATGATGTCATGCAGCAGTGGAGAACTCCCCTTGGGGGACAAGAAATGATTTCTGCATAGAGAACAAAGCTACAAAACAGCCATGTTTAGAGCTGTTTGTGCCAGGCATTTTAAATAAAAACATTCTTTATTCTTATGCTACTTTTTTGTCCCAAAAGTAGTCAAACATTCAGGCAAAAAAACTGAAGTTTAGAAAACTAATGGAGAAACGGCAGCAGGCAGGCAGGAATTAATAAAGCCCCCGACTGCAAAGAATGCATTTTGAATGGATGATAATGAACAACAGTTCAATAAATTGTCAAGATAGCTAAAAACAGGAACTGTACTGATGCACTAACAATATTAATTGACACCAAGTATAAAAAAGAAAATTCATACTTGTGTCTCAGTCCGTATTCATAAAAAGCCAATGCACTGTAAACACATTTACATCCTGATGCTGAAAACCCCACCGTTAACAACCTCACAGAGCTGCTGAAATTGATGTATGACATGCTGCCATGAAGCCAAAACAATCCTGATTACTTTCATCAAGCTAATGAATGCTAATTGTGTGACTGAGAGCCAGTTGTATGTAATATGAGTTCATGGGGCCAATGCTAACTCTTCATCCAGATCCAGGGGTAACTACATTTGGATGAGAGAAATAAAGAGGGGCTAACAAATGTGAAGTAATCTAAATTCTACAATTTAACAGTCTATGCTCAAGGCTAGTTCAGCAGCTATGTCATTAGTTAGTCAGGACACATTTTGCCTCAGTATAAGGTGGCTATAGCTGACAGGAGATGTTTATTTTTAAGACTACATACTGTATGCTCAGGGAGCTGAGTAGAGTTCAGAACTTAGTGTTTGCTCACATCCCCAATAAAAGAGTGAGAAGATGGTGCATAGAAAGCAAACAAGTGACTCAGAATAACAAGAATTCTGGGTATGGGCTTGTTTTGTGCTATTATATTTACATTGTTAATAAATGATCAAGAAAATTCCCTGAATGAGACAAAGATACTGATCTGTTGTTTAACAGAGCATCTAAAAAAGCACAAAGAATGCAGATGAGATGAAAGATTGGTGCACAATGTTTAGTCACTCATTTGCTGTGTCCCATTTCAGAGGCTACATCCTTCCTTTCTTTTTCTATCCAAAGAAGAAGCCAGCTGCTGCATCTTTCATGGCCTAAAAAATCTCAGGATTTATTGGGTGGCGAATGAATGAGCTGGAATTCATCTGTGGACAAAATCATATTTCTGACTGACCTGAGCAGTTTTAGAAAGCTATGAAGTGTGACACCCCCTGAATTGAGACACAGCTATTCTTTGTTTAACACATGCTCTGTTGTGAGCATCAGTGACATCTCCAGCTCTTTACACCTTACCTAACAGTTGTGTTTGTTTTAGTGACTTTTCTCGGATGATTATTGATTTTGTTCTGGTCAATGACACAGAAGCTCTGTGGTCTCCATGAGGAAACAGAAGCAGTCACTGTTGTGCCAAACGTACATATCTACAGTTGCAACACAATATTGGCAAGATGTGTATAATGAGAAAGCCCTGAGGACTGAGCCCTGCTCTCTGGGATCAAACTGCTACTTATTGGTTTTGTATGTTGACAATAGTGGTTGGCCAGCTCACTACATTTCTGTGGCTTGTGCAGTTCTGGTGCCACTCTCTGTTGTGCAGTTTAAGCAGTTTCCTCAGCACAATTAAGCAGTTAATATTCCAAACAAACCAGATAACATGGAGTCAGCAGAAGAGAAGCGCAAGTAAACAAGGTCTCATAGGACCCGACTGACTAAAAACTAAACAGTGTTTATATAATCTGCTCTGCAATACTGTGTAATATTGATTAAAGGGTGAGGGTGGTGAAATATTGATGAGATATTGGTCATTTCTGTGCATGCTTTGTTTTTAAAGATCAAGTTTTAAGCTATATTATCATAAGCAGCATTCACAATGTGATTAATAAAACTTAATTGATGGCGTCTATGTTCTTGTTTTACTGTATACACACGGTATACTGCATTATGCTCTGTAACAACATATGACTTTATTATGTACAAATGATCGTAGAAATCAAAAGGGTTTTTATTCTAAAGATATTTTAACATGTCATTACAGGTATGTTTCGTAAAATAAGGATGGCTGACTGTCAGTCAGTACATTTACATGCATAGTAATGTCAAACAACAGTTTTAGCTTGATTAGGCATTTAACTCGACCAGTAGTTCCTAACCTTTTTTCTTCAGAGCCCCCTTTATATCTACAAAAAGCTGAGCCCCCCCCATGACCCACACCCACGTTCAAGAAAGTGACACATTCATTTGAAAAATCAACATAGATTTTAATTGTTTTGTTGATAAAACCGCAAGAAAATAGCTCTACAGAGCCTATAAAACATATTAACGCCCTTGGATGTTTCACCCTTTTATTGATTTTATAAATCAATCATGGTCAATATAATTTGGCTTTTTTTTTTTTTTACAAAAAAAACAACAAAAAAATCTTTAATGTCAAAATGAAAACAGATTTCTACTAAGCTATATCTAATATGTAAGATAAAATACGTGACACCATAAATATCCACCCCCTTCAAGTCAGTATTAAGTAGATGCACTTTTGGCTGCAATCACAGCACTGAGTCTGTGTGGAGAGGTCTCAATCAAGCTTGCACATTCTGTCTTTGCAAAACTGCTCAAGCTCTGTCAGGTTGCATGGGGATCAGGTGTAAACAGCCCTTTTCAAGCCAAACCACAAATTCTCTATTAGATGGAGGTCTGGGCTTTGATTTGGCTACTCCAGAACATTCACCATGTTGTATTCAAACAATTTCTGTGTAGCTTCAGCTGTATGCTTGTCCAGTCATTTTACCCACTACCTTTACAAACCTCCTAGGGCCGGCTGCTGAGAAGCATCCCCATAGCATGCTGCCACCACCATGCTTCACAGTGGGGATGGTATATTTGTGAAGCCAAATTATACTGGCCATAATAGATTTTTTAAAATCAACAAAAGGCTAAAACATCCATGTGGAGTGAATACGTTTTATAGGCACTGTATGCCATTTAAAGCAGTGGTATCAAAAATATTCTGACAACCTTATCAACAAAGTACCTTTGCTATTTATTTTTAATGTTTTTACAAACAAAAAGTGTATGTATTATAAACTTTAAATTCAAATGTTTTTTAAGATTTATTTTTGGGCTTTTCATGCCTTTATTTGGCATAGAGACAGAAATTGGACAAGAGTAGGGAGAGACATGGGGCAAAGGGCCACAGGCCAGATTCGAACCCCGGCAACCCGCGTACACGGGTCATACCAGTGTTAATTTCATCGACCAAAACTATGACTCAAAACGTTCGTCGACAGCCTTTTTTCCAGGACTAGACTAAGACTAACAAAAATAGATCTGTGATGGCTAAAGCTGACAAACACTAAGTTTAGATTTTGTCAAGATGACTTAAACTAGACTAAAATATAATTTAGTTTTTGTTTGACATTCAAAATCCATGATATTTCTCCTCTGTGGGTAAATCTGTCAAAAACAATGCAGCTGTATCTATTCTGCCTCTCAGCTGCAGAGAGCAGGGACAACAGGTTTAGCAGAGTGCACAAAACTCACAACATTGGTTTGGTACCAGATTTAGGCAAGAGAATAAATGCTTGGACTAAAAGTAAAGACTTAAATGTGAGGACTGCTTATTGAATAAAACTAGACTAAAATGTTTTGAGTTTTCTTCAACTAAAACTAGACAAAAACTAAAGTGACTAAAATGTGACTAAAACTAAAATGCATTTCATTTAAAGACTAAAACTAAGACTAAAATTAGAAACAGCTGCCAAAATTAACACTGGGTCACGCTGTAGACCGCTAGGCCATCTGCATGCCCTAATTCAAATGTTTTTTAAAATCAAAAATCAAATGTGATGAAATAATTTGAAATGATGAATCTGTGCTTTTTGTAGATTTTCAGCAAATTAAAATCATTCTGTGATGATACAGATATCCTGATATTTTAAGTCAAGGTAACTGTAATATGAAATTAGAATATTGTGATATCTCTATTCTCTATTGGCAATCAAACTCATGCTGAATGAGGGAAAAGAGCAAACCATCTTTTCTGCCAAGCAAAGCTTTCAGAACCGCTCTTTGCTCATCTTTTAGTAAAGAAATGTTGCTATATAAACTGTCATAACCACATCTGAGCTAATCACCACACCAGCATCCACTGTTTACCAGCTTGCAGTACAACTAAACCACACCCATAGCTACCACCTTGTTCTCTTCAAATGATGCTGATTGGTTTGTCCATTTTCAGTCGGCTCACAAGTTTCAGACTGAAGCTTTGTTATATTGATCAACCTGATGGCAGACATGGAATCTGGCCTATCTGTATGTTTTGCAAGGTAAGGAAAGTCTTCTACACAATTTGCTTGCTGTCTGTTAGAATAATACCACTCAGCGACAGCAACAATGTTGCCAAGTTAATAATAAAGTTGGTGTCAGAAGCAGCAAAAGCAAACAGCAGCCCTAGAGAGCAGATTGTGTTATGCAAGAAAATCAATGACAAAGTGTGAAAAGGTTCAGTTCCCTACAGCCTCAGACATGCAATGGAATCACAAAGAAATACTACAGTAAGACAACCACTTAAAGGTCACCATTAACTGAAAAAACATCTGTAACACCACCAGCATTTCTAAAAACATCTCATTTCCTCTCTGAACCAAATAATCACAACTCCATGTATATGTCTTATTAAAGTACTAATCCAGGTGCACGGGAAACATGAAAGTAAAGAAGCTGCCAATCAATCATGAAACATTTATGGCTGAATATTTCTGAGATGCAAACCAATCAGGAAGAAAGGAAATGGCTGGTAATGATTCTGCATTAAGAGTCTAGACGTTCATCAAGTTCTTTTTATGTTTAGTAGAATGTTAATGTGTCTTTGACTTAAAATAGTTGACTGTGGAACAAAATTCAGAGGTTCTGATATTAAAAAAAAGCTCCACTAAAGCAAAAGCACACAAAACAGCAGTTGATACATACAGTAACTACCAAAACTAAAGTATAAAGCTACATTTTGATTAGGGTGGGCTAAAATCATATTACAATCATATCCCTGGAGCTCTGTAATACAAATACCACACTCCTAGAGCCAAATATTAATGCTATGATCTAAAAAATAATCACAGTGCTCATAACAGATTTCCCTGCTGATTTCAGTCATCACATCACTGCTTCACAACTCCTTAGTGCTGCTGATGACATGAATGAAGGTAACATGCACAGAAGTTAATTGCAAAGAAGAAGTTGACAGCAGGATAAAGAAAGAAAAAGATCACAGCAGAAGAATTTTATGCAATAAAACAGTTTAACAAGAATATAAAGGATGACAAGAGCTGTGAAGAGCTTGTTTGCAGTCGTGATCCCGATGACGCACGGAAGTCAGATGGGGGGCAGGATGTGAAAACACTAGCGGGTAATCAGAGGAAAGTCAGTGTGCCAAACCTAGAAATGGACCTGAACAGGATGGTGCACTTTTACATCACATGTGATGCTACTTGACCAATCATATCCTTTATTCAGACCAGGCTTCTGAGTGAACACTGAGGCTGCAGTCAGGACAGTTCAGCAAGGGTTCTTCCCCACACAGTTAAACCTCCTAAGACCCTGCTTGTACATACGAGGACATTACATTTTAGTTTGCTTACAACAGTGATTTCTGCTATTAGAATTTTTGAGAAAACTGTGCAGAGTGGGAATTTGCCGTTGTTTTCAATAAATCTTGGGGATATATCTGGTTTTCTAAAGAGTTCATTGGAAGTTTTGGGGAACATTTGCTTTGAAATTCATTTAGGAAATTAGTTTGAGGGAATTTGCTTTCCAACATGGGTGATGTTCATAAAAATTTGACAAATATAGTTGTAACTTTTTAAAAATTTGATAGGGAATTTTTTGGCATTTTTTGTTTTTCCTTTGAAATTTTTAAGATTGTTCACTTGAATTAGGGGAATTTGTTTGAATGTTTGGGAATATTTCATAAGAATATTTAAGGAATTTAATGGAAATTTACATGCAAATATATGGGAATTTGAATGGGTTGCCCATGGAAATTTTGTAAGAATTTAATGGGAATTTCTGTCATTTTCATAAAATTTTGGTGATAGATTTTTGGGGAATTTGATTTAAAAAAAATGCAAATTTGCTTTTAAATTTGGAGGAATTAGCTTGTAAATGTAAATGAATTAACATAGAATTTTTCATTGGAATTTTTAGGTCAAGTTTCAGAGCAGGTCTCAGGTTAAACCCGTGAGCTTCGTATGTTTCAGTTTCCTGTCGTGATTAAAGCGGCAACATCAAACATCATTACCACACAAAGCACACAACTTTGAGAAATAATCCTGATTCACATGTGATCCATGGATGTGGAGAATGAACAAACTAAGAGCCTGATCTGATGGATCGTTAGAATCCACACATGATCATTGGCTGACCAACAGTGTTCCTGAAAGCCACCATAAAAACATCCTTACTGAGATTAGCTGTCATCCTTAAATTTAAAGTGTAAAAAAGACTTGACAAGAATTCCTCTAGCTGAACAAAAAAGTGTGAAAATGGAAAAAGACAGTGAGAAGCAGCTGTTAGCTGTTTAAATAAAACTTTTTTCACTGTGTTTACTTTCAACTCTCTTTCAGCCCATTTCAAACAAAAAGACCATCTGTGTTCATGTTTTGGTGGTATCATCTTAACATTATTAGATAACTATTTTATTTTAGGATATTTCTTTTAAAGTTAATGAAAGTGCTAAAAAAAAGATGTGCTAATAATCTATCAATGTGCTTTTATATCACTGGAGTAGGAAGAAGAGATGAAACAATTCCACGTGTAAGCACAGTACTATGGGGATGGACCAGAAAAACGTTCATACTTTGGTATGCACCGGGAGTTGAACCAGCAAGCCTCTATCTCCCAACCCGAGTCCCTATGGACCGAGCAACTGCTGCCCTCCAAGAACTTAGGGGAGAGCGCAGATGTATTCCCCCGCTGTAACAGGAGTTATGTAGGCGTGATTCTGGAGAATTCACATCCGTCTGCCTGACCTGGTCTCTCCACAGGTGAACCACCTTCATAATCATGGTATCTGCCCTGCTAATTCACTTCTGCCACTGTAAATAGCTGTATATATTAAACTCTCATTGCACATACAGTGGGTGCAGCTATCAACACTGCTGATTACTCTCCAAGCTGCTCACTGCAGAACAAACCTGCTGGTTTTCAATGAGACATTACCAGATTAACCACCAGGTGACAGTGTTCATCCTGCGTGGGCCTCCTGTCCACAGGTTCACTGACTGACAGTGGGAAGCTTTTGACCTGAGGGAAGCACAGGGACTCCACATAGTCTTAATAAACCAAGCATGTCTCGATTCATTACCAGTGAGGATAAAATGCAAATCAGATCATTAGTATTCTGCAAACACAACACCTTGTTAGCTTAACATAACAGAAATGTTCAGTGTGGAAGCAATTTAATGCTTTTTCTCCAATATCAGAGCTGAAATTGTATTATAATAATGCTGATCTTGTCTGTCACTGTGAGGAATCATTGCAGGAAAACTGCAGAGAAATGATTTCACAGAAAAAGGAATCAAACATGCTCAGATTTTATAGTTTTTCAAACTCTTAATAGAAAACAGAGTCCTAGTCAGCTAACAAGTTTTTGCTGTAGCCTGTGCAGAAATTGCCATTTGCCAAGTAGTAGGTGTCACACCTTAAGTTCATACTTTTAGTGCGATGTAAACAAAGATGCTTATTCTATTCAGGCAGCTTACACAGACAGACCGTGTGTAACAATATGGATGGCTGGGAGTCAATGTGTGAATGAAGCATTAGAGCCAGATACAGCCAAAGAAAACCTGAGAGCTTATTCTTTGGCTCTCTAGCTGCTGCAACTTCATGTTCTGTTTTTATTGAATGTAGAAAAATCTTTAGAACATAAAATTGTATCATTTTTTCCCCTGCAACACAGCCTAAGTACTAAATCTGACCTTACTCAAAGCGTGTCCAAAACTTCCTCCTGGAGCACATGTTTTTCTTCTACCTGCTTTGTTTTCTGAATCTCACATCAATGTATCGAACTAATGAAACTTCAGGAGAGCTCACCCGCATCAACCTGCTTTTTCTCCCCCGCTAAAATTCTGACAAGTCTCATTTCTTTTTCTTTCATGCTCTGCTTCCTCCAGAGCCAATCCCATGACTCCTGAGTCCTGCTGTTGTGGAAATAAAAAATGTATTCCCTTCTTCACCTAGTAAACAGCTAAATACACCAGCTGGCCTATCCCCAAGAAAACAAAGAAACTGATGAAAAAGGGAAGAAAAAAGATAGGCTCAAGAAGAAGTCAACCGTTCATAGAAAGGACACGGTGTGACCGGATGTTTGAACATAAAGGTGTGAGACGGTAACCTGACACACGAAATAGTTTTGTTTCACACATCCATCTGGGAAACCATTCATACACAGCGTTTGGGAAAGGGCAGAGCCTTTGAAAAAAAACTCAGAGGGTGATTGGATGAACGTTCAGAGCAACAAAACACATGACGTAGCCGCTAACAAGCTGCACCTTCGCCCCTACCGAAGGAGTAAACTCCATAAAGAACGACATAATGTGAACCATGGCGACATGTCAGTACACGACTTCTGTTGTTTTTGAAAAGAAAACAACTCACTGCTGTTCTTTGTTCTTTTAATGAAGAAATGTCATCAACTTCTGTTAAAGCTGGCGCTTTAGCAGCATCCACGCTAATGTCTTCCGCCATAATTGCACTGGCCTCTTGTTGCTGCTTGCTTATGTCACGACTCCGCCGCGCCTGAAAGTACTGCCCCTTGACACTGATTGGTCCTGTCACTTTCTAACCGGTCCCAAACTGTTCAGATGGGAGCTTTGCAAGATGGATTTGCCAGTGAAAAACACGGAAACTTTTTCCATCTGCTTTGCAAGGTTAGTGAGACGCAGACATCACCTGCAAATGCAACACATTATTCTGTGTGACAGCTTTGAGCATTCTGTGAGGCTCTACTGTAATGCCAACGTCTTATTTAGAAGGGTAGAATAAGAAAATGTAAATTCCACTTTGGTTGTCAGTGTCAGAGCAAAAACAGAAAACAGCTAATCAGTACCTGCAAAATGCAAATTTTGAGCCCTGATGCTAACGTTAACGCGCTGTAATGTCCTAACAGGGGTATCCAGACTTTTTCCACTGAGGGCCACATACAGAAAATTTCAAGCATGGTGAGGCCACCTTCATATACCTCTGCTTTATGAAATCACAGTAAGTTAGTCCTGTCAATCTCAGGTAAAGATACACTAAGGGATTTGATGTGCTTTAAAGTTACATTTTGATTATACTACATCAGTGAATTGTTGTGTCAAAATGTTTGTTTACAGAATATGCATAGTAGCCTTTTCTAGTGCTGAAAGTAAAACCAATCAAAATAAATTCATACTGGCTTCACAAATTGTAATTTTTCCTGTGTTTTCTTATTGACTGACAAGTGTAGTTTTGTGTTACCTTCCTGGACGAGCCCCCAAGGTAACACAAAACTATACTCATCTGTCAGTAAGAAAACAGATGAACTATACACCATGTTAAAGCTCAATTTTAAGCTCTAATGTGGGCCATTTTTTATTTATGTTTTACAATTTGCTGTGGGCCAATCAAAAATGGGCCAAGAGCTGCATTTGACCCCCGGGCCATAGTTTGGACACCCCTGTCCTACAATGAGTGATTGCACTTCCATGTATAAAGTGCTGACTACAGGCATATATGATTGGATGTGGATCTTATGGTCAAGCAGAGCTTGTCCTCCCACCAGATGGCTTGCAGCCATGTTTTTTCCCACTTGGCCCTTTCTACTTAATTTGGGTAAAAAATATAACTAAAATTTACAAGATTTGGATTTCAAAGTTTGTTTGTGGTGCAGAAGGCCACACAGCAGCTCTTTGGCATGAGTTTGGTTTGTTTTCTCCATCAGTGTGAAGAAAATATTCATTTCTAGGTGTTCCCCTTGATGCTGACCTTACCTATTTAAATTTTTTTTTATAAATTCACTATAGCCTTTTACTGAGAAGCCATGATGGAAGGCCATTTGCAGCAGCTGATAGCCTAATCAGATTACATTTTTTAGAAGCGAGGTGAAAGGACACATTAATTTTCTCAGAGTCATCACATAAGAACTTCATTAGAGTTTATAAAGTATTTATCTTTGGCCATATTTTTGTCTGTTTGAATTTATTAAAATATAATGTGACTAAAGAGCGGCCAACTGCTCTTTCAAAAATGCACTTAATCTCTTTGGTAAACTCTAGCCAATATGGATGGATTAGATGACAGTCCCAGAAAATATGACAATGATCTGCCATTGATATTCCACATTCTTCCCATCAGGATCTTGCTTTTTATATTACAATTATGGAGCAAAAGTATATTATATTCCTCCAAAGAGAGCACACAGGCTCACCGAAAGCACTTGGTCTGACCTGCTTCTTGTATAATGTCTTTAATCATGTGGAAGAAAGACCAAGTGCCACGGGAAACTTCGCTGCAGTGAACATGACAGGTACCTATTATCATTCTAACTAGAAGGGGTCCCAGCCAAGGATGTTTGCCTTATGATCTTTTCTACGGCACTGGAGGTCAAGTGTTAAACTGGGGAAGTGACGACATGGGGGACGGGGGCAAACCGAAGTGAAAGGCGCAACAATTTTGGATATTGTTGAAAATCTGTACATATTTTGGATTTTTTAACGGCGCCAGTCTCGGACAAGTATACCTAAGAAAGTTTTCTAAGATTATCATGGACAAATGAAGCAACGGTGTGACATGCAAATCCAGACAGACAGACAAACAGAGACATGCCGTCAATTGTAGTAGTCAGATGTATAAATTTTAAAAAGTGCATTTAGTGATTCATTTCAAAAAGATTTTACAGAGGCAGAAAGAACTCAATCAGACAACCTAAAGAAATAAGAGGTTAAAAATAAATGAAACTGAAAAAAAATAAAGTACATCATAAAAAATTTAAAAAATAAAAATGTCAAATGATGATTTAAAAAAATAAATAAATAGAAAATGAAATTGAAAATAAATAATGAAAGTATAAAATATATAAAAAAATACAAAAAGAAATAAATTAAAAGTAAATTTCTTTTTTTTATATAAAATTAAAAACTAAATAAAAGGAAAAGCATACACCAGTAATCAATGATTATAAGAGAAGTTTTCTGTTTTCATGGCATATTTTGTCATGTTTTCTTCAGGTTCATAATTTTTGGGTGTTGAAGTTGAATCCAGGGCCGCACTGAGGAAAATGGAGGGATGAATGTGGCCTTAGGCCGCTGGTTGCCCACCCCCAGTCTACACTGTATTTACAATCCTGATTACCTCACTAGCCAATAAGAGCTGAAAAAAAATCCTAGACAAAATAGTCAGAAGTTGTACAGAAGGATTTCTATGCACATAGAATTGACTTCCTTTTCCAGATGAAGTCGTTGTTTTTACCTCCACCAAGCAGGTTATGTGATCAGGTGGATTTGTTCGTTTGTTAGTTAGTTTGTTAGCAACATAACTCAAAAAGTTGTGGATGGATGAAATTTTCAGGAAATGTCAGAAATGGCATAAGGAGGAACTGATTAGATTTTGGGAGTGATCCGGATCACCGTCTGGATCCAGGATTTCTAGTTTCTTCATGTCACTGGCCTATTTTCGCAGCCTGATTAAAAAAGAAGAAAAAAGCTTCATTCATGTGAAAGACAAGGAAAAAAATGTGGGAAAACTGCAAATTTGCACCAGCCCACCATGCTTTCCATCAGCTGTCGTTAACACTCTTCCTTATTGCTTGCAACACAATGCAGACACCTTCATAACTGTGGTTACTCATGGCCAATCCCAACATTCATTAACATCACAGTTAATTGACTTCATGATCTCCGGGGAGTAAAATTAAAATTAAAATTAATTAAACTTTCATGCCTCTTCCTGATTAAACGATGGAGAGATCATAAATAACGGAAACGACAAATTGGCAGATAGTGTTAATGGGAAACAAGGAGATCCTTTTGGTCACGTTGTGCTGGCACATGGATGTGTTTCAGTGGCCAGCGCTGTCGTAGCAATTCCATATGATGCTGAAAATGAGCCTTCACATGGAGAATATTGCTCTGTTTCCATCGGGCAGTTGCCTCCATTAAGTGTGGTCTTGAAATGCTTGATGTACCATTTGACAGAACAGCCAGTAGACATGTAAGAACATAATTTGTTCATCATAATGGACAAATAGGGGGCACGCCAGCTTCAATCTCTGTCATCTGCTTGTGTGATGGTTACTCCATTCTGGGGGTCATTTGGCAGCACAGGAACATTCAAAGGAAACGCATTTATACGCTGAGTACGTTCTAAAAATTCTTCAAAAATGCTGCAGTAATAGCCTGCCACGCACTTCAACTACATCTGCGATTTGATTTCCATACATTGCTGTTGACAGAAGCCTCTTTTGTTTTCCTCTTTTTCTCTCTCATCCAATCAGACAACAGAGTGACAAATGGTGAGAAAGATAATTTTACCCCCAACACTTTTCCTGTCAACATTAATTCAAAGTGCAGAGCAATCCAGTAAATCTTGACACTGGAGTAAGTGTAACACTCTTTCTCTCATCTTTTAATCAATTTCAGTCCACAGACAGAAATCTCTTCAACAAGGTTACGATGAGTGTGCAGTAGAGTGTCCCACTGAGGACACTTCACCTTCCCCCTCACGCTGCGTCCGACTCATAGTCATATACTGGTGTTGTCTGCCGGCTCTTGCTGACATTAACAAGATATGCCTTTCAAATATCATGGCCTTTGGGACTGGGTCAGAGGAACTATTTATAGAAGGCCAGGACTTCATGATAGTTTGGCTCACTGTGGTGATAACTGAGAATAGAGTTGGTCTTAAGAGCTCTGCTACAGCTGATTTTGTGTCAGTTATTGCTGCAGGCGCGTGAACAGATGTGGTCCGCACAGACTCTGGATCACTGGCTCATGCACTACTTCCAGTCCTTGTGCAGTAATACAGTGGCATGGAAATGTTTAATGCTGCAGTCACTCTGATGGGCTTTAAAGCAGGCCAGTGTACATGTCCAGATCGAATGTCTGCTAAAAAGTGAAAAAGGGGACAGAAAAGTGTGAATTTAACATCAACACACAGCATGAAAAATGAGCAGATTTGCAGCTTTTTCCCTTTAGTTACAGCACTAAAATATAAGGGGAAGCAGAAGTTAATGTTCCAAGGCAGGGAGGGCAGCATTAATCATATTGTCAGTGCCAGTGGGCCAAATTGTTACTTTTTTTTCAGATACTCTTAAAATAGCCATTGTGATAACTAAAAATTTAATGAAAGGAGAAAATATAGTTTTAATTATAACAGCTATCAATATTTATGTTTATGAACTGATGAAAATATAATTACATTTATTTAAGGCTTCAATGCAGTGAACATGATAATTACCTTGAATTTTAATAGATTTTCTTTGCATATTTATTTCTTTAACAAGTGCATTTAGTGATGCAAATTAAAACATGTTTGCCAAAAACAATTGCTAAAAAATGGTTTAAAAATGGAAAATATATTTAAAATATAAAATACAATAAAAATATATGAAAGAAAAATGTTAAATAAATATTAAAAAATAAAAAATAAATAAAAATAATAAAATAAAAATATATTGAGAACTGTATGAAAAATAAATATAATAAAATTAAAAATAAAAATATAAATGAAATAGATAAACATGAAAGAAATTTCAAAATAAATCTAAAATATTTTGTCATCAAATAAAAAAACTAAATAAGATGAATAAAAACACACCAGTAATCAAAGATTATAGGAGAAGCATTTCTATTTTAATTTTATCTTCAACTTTATAATTTTTGGTGTTGAAATTGACTTGGGGGCTGCACTGAGTGTGATGGAGGGCCACATGTGGTCCCCGGGCCACCAGTTACTCACCAGTTATAAAGTAAAAGATTAAGAAGTCAGTAAACAGTAAGTATCCAAGGAACTCCTGTCAAGAAGAGGATAACAGGTATGTTGTTTTTCAACACACAAGGCAGTGATTTAGAAAATGCCTGTTCAGTTAATAAAATATAGAGAAATGAAACTGTGAAAAGATCTTTTTAGTTTTTCACTTTTCACTCTCATGGTTATATTAGATAATACTAAATTATTTAAATCATGTTGGAAGTCATCTTACCTCACTTTCATAATAAAACTTAAAAAGGCACCAGAAACTCTTTATTTTGAAAGGATGACTGAAAATGAAATTTCCTCCTCTTATACATATGATCTTATTCATTCACGTGTCACATTACTGAGAAGTTACAACCTCTAACTCTAAAATCTGCACCTCCCTTTCCCTAAAATATCCAATCAGCTCCACCCTCCTCTTAATATTAATAGCCTTGCCTTTAAATGTCTGAACCTGAGCCTGTAGTGTGGGCGCCTCTCCTGCTGTATATCCAGTCTTGGTGGTGTGCCTGCCTGCCTGCCTGCCCGCCTGCTGTCTGACTGTTTACATCCTCCCAGAACTCCTGCCACCATGTCGAAACCGCTGTCCGACCACGAAAGGAAGAAACAGATCTCAGTGAGAGGCCTTGCTGGTGTCGAAAATGTTGCAGACCTGAAGCAAAACTTCAACAGGCATCTCCACTTCACCCTGGTCAAGGACAGAAATGTGGCCACCAGGAGGGATTACTACTTTGCTCTGGCTCACACTGTGCGGGACCACTTGATTGGCAGGTGGATCAGAACCCAGCAGCACTACTATGAGAAAGATCCAAAAGTAAGATTGAGTAATCAAAAGCGTCATCTATATATAAGTGCATTCACTAGCTGGCTTAACTATTTTTAAATGCTCTCAGTTTTATGGAACTACGAACATAAAGCTTATATTTCATATTTTCTAATGATTCAAACTACCTTGAGATATAAATAGCTTCCAGTAGGATATGATTTTGCACAATACAATACAGTGAACGATAAAATAAAAATCATATTGTGTCATATTGTTATCAAATTGTTTGTATCGTACTGTATTAACAGAAGGGCTGAAATTTCATTAATCATGATTAATTACGGTCCACAATTGGTGCAAGTATTTTTCTTTAGTTGCCTTTAATAGCATGATTTATTGTCCCTTATAGCACTTTGGTTAAGCTGCTGCAACATCTCTCTGCAGCCACAGTGATGTAAATAAGTCCAGCACTACTCCTTAATGTCTCATTTCACTTAAAAACCCACAGACAGTTCAGTGGAAAAGTCAAATGTCATTTGCCCCTTGTGCTATTAAATATTTAAAGTCCCATTATTTTCTTTTCAATCCATAACAAGTTCCTATTTCCATGGTTATGATCATGATAAATATTCAATATACCATAAAAAGCAGGTCTGTCTCTAAACAGGGAGTCAATTACCCTTAGTTTAAGGCAAAAAAAATACCAAATCAGTTCTGAATGCAAAGTAGTGGAATTTTAAAAATGCTATGAAAAGGATGCGATCAGTTATGATTAACTACAGGATTTCTGAGATGAACTGTGATTAAAAATGTTCAAGGGATCTTTCAATAATTTTGAAGTTGGATTGGATGAGGTACTTGAGAAAAGCAGAGCCAATTGCCCCCAGAGATTTCACTGACCGTTGCCTCTTCAAACTTGACGTGCTTTGGGAAGCTAGGCCATATAGCACCACAGATGGGTATAGCTGCTCTGCGTAATTTATCAAGTTTAATGTAAAAATGGGCCCCAAAAAAAAAAACAAAAAACATGCTGGCTCAATTGTACGCATTATTGAACATTCTTGAGGGGTTTTATTTCCCACCCAGACAGACTTTGTGTTTGGCTCTATTTTGCGAGCCTTTGCTACCGTCGATGTGCTCTTCCGCCTCAGTGTATCTGAACTGCTGTTTGTGTTTGTGTTTGTGGGCTTTGGCAGAGGAAACAAGAACAAACTAAGCTAAAACAATAATAAAATGAATGAGTTTAAATTGAGTGATCATGATGAAAATAGTGCCAACTGAACCAACATTGTTTGTTGGCCCATTTTTACATTAAAATCGTTACATTACGCAGAGCAGCTACACCCATCTGTGGTGCTATATAGCCTAGCTTCCCCAAGCACATCCTGTTTGAAAGGGCAATGCTCATTGAAACCACTGAAGGCTGATGGTGCTACTATTGCCAAGTACCTCATACAACACAACCTCAGAAATACCGAAATGTCCCTTTGATGTTTCATTCAGATATCCTATCTTATCACCTTCTCAATGGTTAAATCCGACGTTGGATCAAATTAGCTCCAAGTATGATACGATAAAATGTGATTCAGCATGGGACAAAACAGCATGAATCAGCTCATACTGTTCAGTGATATACCACATTTGTATCTCATTGACACACTTGTATCCCATTTGCAGCTTTATGCCATCAAAGAGCTGGTTTACAAACCTTTTTAAAGAGAGGATTTAAGAGGAGATGAAATAAGATGAGAAAAGACAAGATGGGACGGGATGTGACTTGAGGGGACAGGAAAGGACAGGATGGTATGGGACAGGATGGTATAGGACAGAATAAAACAAGGCAAGGCGGGATGAGAAAAGATGAGATGAGATGATGGGACAGGAAGGAACAAAATGAGGTGAGGCAAGGCAATGTGAAGCTAGGCGAGGTGAGACTAGACGTAATAAGATGAGATGTTGCGAGATGAGGGGACATGAGGCGAGGCAAGGTGAGGCCAGATGAGATAAGATGAGGCGAGATGAGATGAGACAAGAAAATAAGATGATACAGAGTCTAGGAAAGTGAGATGAGACAAGGTAAGATGAGATAAGGCAAGGCAAAGCGAGACAAGATGAGGCAAGATGAGGCAAGACAAGATGAGATGAGGTGAGGTCAGATGGGACAAGACAAAGTGAATCAAGGCTAGGCAAGATGAGTTGGGCAAGGTAAGTTGGTATATGATTCAGTGAAGTGAATCTTATTGTTATGCATTGTTTCTCATTAATCATTGCATCATATTGCTTGGAACCAATCGCGTTGCATCACATCCCAATGTATCATGTACTCGTATTTTTCATCCAAGGACTCATCTAAATCTTGATTGAATTGTAAAAGTGTATCCTAATGTATCATATCTTATCCTAGCCTATCATCATCTTGCTTGTATGTTGAATCTGATTGGGGCTGGTTTAAGCATCCAGAAAAAATACAGTATGTATTCCTGGACACTGCCTGCCCTCAACAGTACAGAGCACAGTGTTTAATACACATGCCGAGCAAGAGCTACGCTCTTTCATAAAATAACTCTGCTACATCTTACCCATAGAAGTGTTTACAAAAAAAAGTCAACCACACCTTTTTAAAAGTGAGATCTTTATATTCCTAAGCTGCACTCTCCACAGCCTGATGTCAGTGTAATGCCAACTCCTGACATTTAAACTTCAGCGGGCTCCTCTTAGCACTCAGCTGGTATGCTGCCTCTCTTGTAGTGTGTTGAAACATTAAACCTCTCCATGACCTTCTGTACCCATCCTGTCTGACCATAAAGCACATTGCCTCTACTTGTGTCATATGAGCACATGCCCCCAAGGACATGCGAGTGCATGTTTAAGTCACAGAGTCAGAAAAAAAAATAGATCTCAGCACCTGCAGTGTTATTATCTCGCTGCTACAGAGAAAACAACAGGAAGCTGGTGTCACGATAGCAAACCATGCATCGTTATTGCTGAGAAATGTCACACAAATCTGCGTGTAATTACAATCCACGGTTCAGAAGTGGAGTCAAACTCTGCCTAGATTGCATTCACTGAACAGGGAAAATGTTTAATTCATTATTATTTATGATTTTTGTGAATAACCCCCCCCCCCCTTAGTATCAGAAGAACATTTTCCTACACACCTGGGCTTTCTCAGCTGGGTTATTTTTCTGCAATGCAAGTGCTGAAGCCAATGAATATTCATTTTATAGAGGAAGATGTCATTAAATGTGTCATATTTAATTAGGAACAGGTTAATCTCATGTCCTAATGTCCTACAAATGAAATCAGAAATGTTCTTCCTGCAGCCTGACTAATGTCTTGTTCTGGTTATCTAGACCAAAAGGTCAAGGACTCAGAGTTCTGTATAGAAACATTATATAAGCCCTCAGTCTTAAGTTTGGTGCTGGATATAAGGTCACATCTTGTAAATTTAAAATGAGTGTTTCTCCATTTTTTATGAGTATTACTGAAAACATACAAATCTGCATATGCAGAGATTGAAGTTTGCAAAATTTTGGAACATACGCTCATTTATAATTCATGAGATTCTATAACAGACAAGGCTCTGTCACATTCATTATTGCCTCCTGGTACCACCTCTCTTATGTATCACTCCCGTCTTGAACCCCACAATGAAAGGGTATCAGGCTTGGGCTGACCTTTACAGTGACCTCTACAGGAGCTATTTTTGCACCGACCAAAATGTTGGTGTTACGTAACACCCGGAGCAATCTGTCCCCCCAGCCCCTTTCCTCTCCTCTTCTCTCCTCTGCCTTTCTGCCTCTGCCTGGGTCTGCCCCTGCATGTTAGAGGAGCAAAACACAACTAAATGGCAAAGGCTAAACACAGGCTCAGGTGGCAGATTTCTAAGCAGCCCTGACTGGGATGCTAAATCATGAAACTTGAAGAATTCTTTGACAGTCGGCGGCGGCTGTTTTTAGGACATCTGGCGTCTGATTTCATGGGTTTTCTGAGGCAGAGCTTGAATCTGAAAACGTTTGGTGACCTTTCCCACAAAAAATAGGGATGTCCTGATAATATATTGCAGTACCTTAAGCTGAACAATACAGGATGTACATCTGCAAATTTTGTTTATTTATTTTTTGGGAAGGAAATAAACGGGTGTCACAGTACAAGAATACTGAACTTTGTTAAAATTCAAGGAAAAAATGTAATTACATTAAAACCTGCTTTGTACAATGATAAAAAAAAAACATTCCTAGACACCTTACAATTGGTAATTTTTTATTAAAAAATGAAGACTGCTACAAAAATTTTGCAAAAATTGGTAAACATTTCTGCATATTTAAGTCGTCAGATTCTTCAGTAAAAACAATGTGTTTCTAAATGCTAAAATCTTTACCATATGGATGACTGGAACGCATAACTCACCAGTTTCATCCACTTAACCTCATGTTGCCAACACATTTGTGCAATTTAGACAGTCCTCTCCATCTTCCTAAGTTGAAAAACATCTGAAAAGTACAACGGATCAAAAAATATTCAACTTTTCCAAATGTTTCCAACGCGTTTGTGCAATTTAATTAGTCCTCTCAATCTCCTTTAGTTTTAAACATCTAAAAATGTCTCTGTCCTATTTGATACCACTGATCATTAAAATATTCCACCAACTTTTTGAACGTTGCCAACACATTTGTGCAATTAAGCCAGTCTTTTCATTCACCTTAAGTTGAAAACATCTGGAAAAATCTCTGTATTTTTGATACTACTGATCATTACTCTACCAACTTTTCCTAATGTTGCCAATACGTTTTTGAAATTTAGACAGTAATTGCATTTGTGCTCTTTAGACAGTCCTCTCACTCACCTTAAGTAGAAAGCATCTGGAAAAATCTCTTTTTGATACTATTGATCATTCAAATATTCAAACAACTTTTCCAAATGTTGCCAACACATGTGTGCAGTGATGACTTTTTTGTTACTAAAAATATGACTGCATACATTTTTTGTATTTTTTTAATATCAACTATTTTTGAAACATCTCATCTACGTCCCCAAATGTTGCCAACATATTTTTGTGATTAATGAAGTTTGCGTAAGTTCATGCAGGACACGGAAGTCATGTGCCCCGCTGTTATCAGCTGACAGGCTGATGCTCGAATCACTGTTCCCAATCCCACTCAACCAATCACAGCACATGTTTAGCAATAAGGCGGTGTATTTAAATTATGTCTCCACTCTCACTTATCCCTGCTACTCCTATGCTACTCTGTCGCTGCTGTCTGAAATATTGCCTCCTCCACCCCAGCCTCCTCCTATTAAGTCTCCATGTTGTATCCTATCAAGTCTCCATGTATGTATTTACCCATATGGGGGATTTTGCATGCACTCCCTGGAAAGCCTAAGCCGGCTGCCTGGCTAACCCAGGGAGTACTCTGAAAAGCAGAGCTATAATGCCAACTCTAACTGTATTCCATTTGGCAATAAATGGTTCAAATCTATGACGAGAGTGTTCCTGACTGAAAGACAGTTATCACAAAAAATACTGAAGATCAATAAGTTTCTGTGCTTTTATAAGCTATCGGTCAACCAAATATCTAACCAGATGTTCCACATGTTGACAATGCATTTATTAAATTTTGACAGTGCTTTCTCTTCATAATCTGACTAAAGTCAATATTTATGATACACCAAACACTAAAATGTTTCACCCACTTATCCAGATAACAACAAACTTGTGCAAGTGAGACAGTAATCACCCTTCTTTTGCTAAAATATGACTGAAGATAAGTTTGTGCTTTTTTTATACAACTGTTCCTTCACACTCAAGCAACTTTTCCAGATTTTGACAGCTCATTACCAAATTTGTGCAATTTTAGACAGTTCTTTCTCTTTCCTTAGGTAAAAATACAAATGATGATCAACAGCGTGTATGCTTTTTCTGTATCACTCTTCATTCAAATATTCAACCAACTTTGCCACTGTATTTGTGCAATTCAGATAGTGCTTTATCTCCCCACTTCATTAAAATCTGACTGAAATTAAAAAATTTTTCTGTACTTTTTGGTACCATCAATAATCACAATGTTTCACCAACTTTCCCATTTGTTGTCAACACATCTGTGCAATCTGACAGCATTCTCCCTTTACTTTGGTTAAAAATATCATTGGAGAGCATTACTTTTTTATGTATTTTTGAGAACACCTATTTTCAAAATATTCCACACACTTTTCCAGATGTTCCCAACAAAATAAGTTTGACTGTGCCTTACTTTTTGTTGTTTGAATGCGTTGTCTTTGTACTGTGATAAAACTGATCATAATGTTGCTGAATTTTGTGCAAATTGGACAGTGCTCTCTCTGTGGCTCTATCCTTTGGTTTAAATTATGACTGAAGATCATTACATTTCTGTACTTTGTGATAACAATTTTAATTGAAATATCCCTAGAACAAATTCCAAATGTTGAAAACACATTCGTACAATTTAGACAGTGCGCTCACACTCCTTTAATAAAAAACATGTCTGTACTTTTTCTTACTACTGATTATCTCTTTCTGTCGCTACTTTGGGTAAAATTATGACTAAAGATCTGTACATTTTTGTTCTTTTTTCATAACATTTATCATTGAAACATCCCTCCAACTTTTCCAAATGTTGCCAACATATCCATGTAGTTATTATACTATTCCAAATGCTGACAATGCTCTGGTACACTTTAAAAATTGTTGCCTCTTTCCTTTGGATAAAAATGTGCATGTGGATCATTAAATATTTGTACCTATTTTGATGCCACCTATCTCTGAAATATTCAGCCTCCTTTTCCAAATGTATTTGCACAATATAGTTAGTGTGCAGGAGTTTTCTTTTTTCCCCATCTATACATTTCTAACAATGTTGTGGTCAAAAAAAAAAAAAAAAAAAAAAAAAAACATTTCTGTTAGTATTTCTTTTACAGAGCATTAGGCTGTCATTTTTTTTCTTTGAATCAGAATCCACTAAAACTAGATCAATAGAAACATCTGATTTATCTAATTTGAAAGATATGTTTATTTTAAAATTCAGCCCTACAAAATAGTAATAAAAATCCCTGTTAGCATTCATAAATTTGATATGATCTTTTCTCTTGCTGTAGCGTGTTTACTACATCTCCCTTGAGTTCTACATGGGCCGCACCCTGCAGAACACCATGGTGAATCTTGCACTGGAGAATGCCTGTGATGAGGCCACATACCAGGTGAGACACAGTGATCTACCATCTTTTGCTCTGTTCTGTCATTAAAATGGTTCTTTCATTAGTTGATGCTCTGCTCTGCTGTCATCTGTAGTTGGGTCTGGATATGGAGGAGCTGGAGGACATGGAGGAAGATGCAGGTTTGGGAAACGGTGGCCTGGGCCGCCTTGCCGGTGAGCATCTTTTCACCCTTCATATTAGATAAACTCAAGGTTCTATAAAGCCCTGTTGGCTGGTTTAAATAATACATTATCTTATGTAAGAGCTAGTCAAAGGTTCATCTGCTTTGTCTGTGCGGTTTTCAGCTTGTTTCCTTGACTCCATGGCCTCCCTGGGTCTGGCTGCATATGGTTACGGTATCCGTTATGAATTCGGTATCTTTAACCAAAAAATCGTCAACGGCTGGCAGGTAAAAAAGCATTTCTTCTTCATTAATTTGATCAACTTCACACACTTGTTTCAGCACCAGAGAGGCTGCTCATGTTTCTTTTCACCTTAAATCACCTGCTGGATTAGTTTCCTTCATCATTATCTTGCTCTGCTGTTTCTGTCATTTTCTCTGTCTGGCTCAGCTTAGAAGCCACTCAGCGGTGTAATGAGGGCTTTTTTCCTTCAATATAAATGTGTGTCATTACTCAGGTTGAGGAGGCTGATGATTGGCTGCGCTATGGCAACCCCTGGGAGAAGGCACGTCCTGAGTACATGCGCCCTGTGCACTTCTATGGCAGGACTGAGCATCACCCCGATGGTGTAAAATGGGTCGACACTCAGGTGAAAAAAGGGTTTCAAAGGATGATTACGTTAGTCAGAGAGAGATTAAATATTTACTCGTGTCATATGTGCATCTCTTCCTGTGTTGGTACTGGCAGGTGGTGCTGGCTCTGCCATATGACACCCCCGTCCCTGGCTACAGAAACAACGTTGTCAACACCATGAGGCTCTGGTCTGCCAAGGCGCCCTGCGAGTTTAACCTTAAAGACTGTGCGTGTCCAGGAGAGATCAAACATTTTCGGTCATGCAGCAGCTGTCAAATATGATAAATAAAAGGAGTTTGTGTGTTTCCTTACCCTTACAGTCAATGTTGGTGGCTACATTCAGGCTGTGCTGGACAGAAACTTGGCTGAGAACATCTCCCGTGTGCTGTATCCCAACGACAACGTAAGAAATTATGAATACATTACTATATATAAAGGCCATGCATGTGTAAACTTGGATTAGAAAGGAAACAGCTGAAGGTGGATCACTATAGGAGCTGTGTGCATTACCGTATGGCTCCTGTATATCCTGAGGACTTATCTTTGCTCAGCAAAGAGATGGATTTCCATAATTTGGACCCGAGCTGGTGTCCTTTGTCTTCAGCCAGAGCCATTGTGTGCTCTTTCAGCTTCCTTTAAAGCCATTTTATAGCTGACGTGAGGACTGACCACCGTGTGCCGACTCCCTGAAGGCTCAAGGAGGAGGATTTGGGAGATAACCATCTAGCCCAAGCTATTACTCATGTCAGGTGTAGTAATTTATGTCCCAGCAAGTGAGAGGAGAAACAGAGTTGGACCAGAGATACTAGCTTGGTTTAAATTCAGCTGTGTCAATGCTACACTGCTGTCATTTTAACTTGTGTATCACGAGTAGTGACACAACAGAATTAGCACTGGAGTGTACTGAGGGACAGGCTGGATTGTTTATCAACTAAAATATCACCAAGGTCAAATGGATTTCAGTTTTTCCCTTGAATAATTACAATGCATGTTACAAAAAGCATAACACCTTAAATTTAACCATAAATGATCAAGATTAATAGCTAAAAAGTATCTGCATATTCATAAAGGTCTTTACATTAAACGCACAACTGTGGAACTTTGTACAGTTAAACACTTAATGGGAAAAAACATCTCAATCTAAGGTGGGGAAAGCACCGTAAATAATTGTGCCAATCATGGGCATTATTCACCCCTTCCAACCAAAGTTAGCAAAACCAGATTGTCCAATGGTTCTCAAGATTATCTAGCAGTGATTTAAGGAAGACAATCAAGGCTGCCCCAGTTTGAAATTCTAAAAATTAAACACAAAACCAGAGTACAACCGAGCATTCTGTGGATTGTTACTTGGATTGGAAGGATAGCCAATCAGGACACAGACTGACTAAAGAGGGAAGCATAACAAACCCAGCCATGGTGATGATAGTAAATTTTTAGTTTAAAGTAAGATGTATATCAGCAATGGAGGACTAATTTGTTGATTTGTGGCAACAACAAAAGTGTTTGTAAATTTGTAAATTGATCCTGTAAAAGATACCACAGTCTAAATTGCATCCGTAGTAAACTTATCAGGTAGCGAACAGCAGTCCCAGTCCTACTATACTCGTGAGGCCTGGATGTTCACTGATGGCCAAGGGTGTATCTTTTGGTATCACTGGCAAGACAGTGTGTGGATGGGAAGGGTTGATACAGGAATGGCAGCTGCGCCTTTACAGGCACCTGGCATGCTTGGGCCTGATCCAGCTTACCACTTACTGGATACCTGGTGGGCTGGTCCAGATGCCGAAGTTGGCCAGGGCCGGCCGCATGCATGCGTGGTTGAGGCTCTGGAGGATGACCATCAGGAGGCCAGAGCAGTACAGGACCAAGGTTGATGCGGCCGATTCATCATATACACCAAGACCTGACCTAACAGCTAGCCACATTTAGCCTGTTTACTTAAAAGTTCAACTTCGCACATGCCACACACTATAAGAACAAAATCAATAAAAATCTCATTATTTATCATCATGTAAGGCAGGCCTATTCAATTAGCGGCCCAGGGGCCACATGCGGCCCAAAACCAACCCCAAAGTGAGCCTGTGGTCATGCCAGAGGGCAGAGGGCAACCTGCTGCACAAGTTTTCATAAACTCCCACAGCATTTCAGACCATGAATGCAACACTCCACGTAGCCTAGCAACAGTCTACCTACAACGCACTGCGTAGTTTTGAAGCGTGGCTAGCGATGCTGACAGAAGTAGGCCCAAGACATCGAGTGTAAAACATATCCTTTTCAACTGTAGCTACAACCGTGCAATTTAGTTTTTATAAACTTAAAGATTTGCCGGGGTATGATGTGACCAAAATTATTATTCACAGAATTTCCTTTTAATTTTTCATTCTATTTCTTCTACTTTTATTTAAGTGAAAAACACATTTCTGCTACCTCAGGTTAGGTTCAAATACAGCTCTGTTGTTGTGTTTTTAGGCATTTTTTTGATGTGCTTTTGTCATGTTGCCAAATTTAAAAGGGAGACTATGAACATTACAGACACATAGCTGACGTCTCCTGCTACATGTCAGCAGCCTGTTAGCTGAAGCTAGCATTACTAAGCATTCACTCTGAAATTCTCTGTTTATGATAAAAGATAAGGGAGTAAATACTCTAAAGCTTGTGTTAATGTCATACAAGAGTTTCAGGTTTCAAATTTGACCACAGCATACTGACATTTGACTGTGTTAGCAAGTTGCATCCTGGATGCTGGAAGAAGAGTCCATCATGATCAACATTGTTGACTCTCTAGTTTCCAATCCTTAAAAAGTATAGTGTTCCAAAGCTTATTGTGACCACAGACCCATCACACTTGTAACTCAATATCTAGGGGGTAATGTGAGTTATGTGGGCTCTGTTGTCCAACAAGACTTTCATTTATACCAACCGACTATCTGACTTTCCATTCCAATCAATCACTAACACATGCTTTACAGGCACAAAATGTCTAATTAACTGTGAGAGGTTAGGATTTGGGTCAGGAATATTTCAGATAGTTGTTAAAGGTTTTTGGTTCATCATAAAATGTATGAACAGATTTTATTCACTTTCACTGACAAACCACTTTCTATTAAAGACGAATGTTGGAATTTTTGCTGAAATTATTAAAATTCCTGCAGATGTTTTCTACAGAGCTATTAAAGATGTTCTAATACCTTTCTTTTAGGTTTCTTTTGATTGTTATTATAATGAAAGAAAATCTTTTCTCTAAGTGCATTCTAGTCAAAGAAATGCAAAAGGCCATGCTTAGAGAAGAGAAAAAACTATTCATGTGTGCCATCAGAGCAGAATCAGTCAAATATGTGTCTTCATCTGCAGTTCTTTGAAGGAAAGGAGCTCCGTCTGAAGCAGGAGTACTTTGTGGTATCTGCCACCCTGCAAGACATCATCCGCCGCTTCAAGGTCTCTAAGTTTGGCTCCAGAGAGATCACTCGCACAGACTTCAGCAAACTGCCTGACAAGGTGAAGCGAAAAACTCAACAAAATAGATTCTGTCAAAAATGAAAAGATTTCCCCCCGATGCTCTCCCTGTGCTGTCGTTAAATTGCCTCTGTCATTGTGTTGAACAGGTTGTGGGTGGCTTTTAGCGTATCGTATGAAATGAAAAGTCTCTACAGAGCGCTCTATGGTGTGTTCTAATTCTGTAGTGACACTTCATTATGTTTTGCATGTTCAGGTTGCCATTCAGCTGAACGACACTCACCCGGCCATGGCTATTCCTGAGCTCATGAGGGTCCTGGTTGATGAGGAGAAACTTGACTGGAAAAAGGTAATAAGAAGCAACAGGAGTTTGATTGTTTTTCATTTTAAAGCCTTATTTTTATGTTTTTTGTTAAATTTATATCAAACTGTCATATATTCTTTTCAAATATCTCTTTGATTGCTTTGCTGAATTTTTGCAGTTTACTTAATACTGTGAAATCCCATTTTATTGAAGAGACTAAACAACCAACAGCACAAAGATAAATCTAAATTACATTATTTGCTCTTTTACAAATATTTAAATGAGTTATTCCTGGTGTATTTCTTGGTAAATTTAAATGTCTGTATCCTGTCTATGAAGGCCTGGGACATCTGCGTGCGCACCTGTGCATACACCAATCACACCGTCCTTCCTGAAGCTCTGGAGCGCTGGCCAGTGGAGCTGTTTGCTCATCTGCTGCCTCGTCACCTGGAAATTGTCTATGAGATCAACCGCCGCCACCTGGAGGTCAGTACAGCACATTGCAACACTGCATCATGTCGCACTGCTATGCTGTGTTGTACACTGTAAGGCTGCTTCCTACTCTTTACAACAGAGGATCAGTCCACCTTCAATGAGAGAAAAGGAACCAATAATATGGTGATCAAGTCAAACCACTGAATATCTCTCTGTACTTTCAGGGGCTTAGCTGAACAGAAGGGACTCAGATTATATCTATTTAAATGTATGCTCATGCATAGTGCCATCAACTTAAGATAAATAAAGTGAAGTTAGAGAAGAAGAAAAATATCAACAATTCATCATCAGAGTTTAGATTAGATATTGATTATCTGTTTTTACAAGCTTTGTCATGCTTCTCATTGTCCATTGCTGACCATTCTTACTTTTCTTTATTTTTTCTACATTTTTACCTCTTGAATGAATGTCCATCTCTCCTCAAACACATCTTTCATGTTTACTCTGAGTTCATATTTTTTTCCATTTTATAAAATCTGAGGGTTTCATTTTCTTCCATTTTGATAGTAATATGAAGAAGTGCAGAGGCTTTTTGTTTCTTCCCAGTGAACTAAGAATATCCATGGAGGGATTCATAAATATTATTAACTATATGATTAATAGCACAGTTAATCAAAGAAAAGTTTAATCCAACTCTATGTCAGTAGGTCTTCACTTCACTAAGTGTGCAAAAGAGTTTCACTTTAAAAACAACAGTCCATCAGAAACATGAGCCAGGGAATCTCAGCTGTGATCTCTGTACAACAGGAAACATCTAAATATATCTGAACACATATAAACACACATCTCTGCCAAAGGGCATCATGGGAAAGCTATGCTTTCATATACCCAGGTTTGAAATTCACCAGTCTTAACCATTACCACTGCCATGTCCTCAGTCAACAGTTCAGCTATGCCTGATGGTTTGAAAAGCTCTTTGGCCCTAATATAGAAACACCCACAATGCACCACAGGCAAATGTGGTGCATTGTGGGTGGCAAATTCAAAACCAATCAGGAGACTAAAAATAAATTAGATAAAAAATCAGGATTGTGGAAAAGAAATTAATTTGTGTTTTTATTTCAATTTTGCATCTGAAATAATGTCTAAAACCTATGATTTATACTTCTTTTCTCATATTTTGCCCTTTTTCAATTTATAATTTTGACCTTTTTATCTCAAATTTTGCCCTTTTCCCAGTTATAATTTTGACTTTTTATCTAAAGTTTTGGCCTTTTCCCATTTATAATTTTGACTTTTATTTCAAATTTTGACCTTTTAGGGTCACAATTTTAAATTCTAAGTCATATTTTGACCTTTGTAACTAATCACTTTGAATTTCATCTCATGTTTTGACCTTTTAAACTCTTTTTACTTGAATTCTCATATTTGACATTTCAGACTGACAATTTTTAATTTTTTTCTCATATTTCGACCTTTAAAACTTTATTGTGACTTTCTATTTGATTTAGTTTTGTTTATTTATTAAGGGACAGTGTGTAATGACATTGATCATTCATACAAAGTAAATGAAAACATGGTTGCACCAGATTAGCGAGTCTCTAATTTCCATCTGTTGTCCCACATAAAACTGACACAAAACATACATAAAAGTCCATAAAAGTTGCAAAAACAGGGGCAGACACCTGAAAAGACCACAGCTGACAAGACAAAGTACAAAGCATTTTCCTTTTCAAAACATTACTTTAATATTTCATTTAGTTTTTGGACTTTAGAACAAAAATGTTTGACTTTTTATCTCAGATTTTAGCCTACAAACATACCATTTTGACTTTTTTAAAATCTCAAAATCATTTATCATCAGCGCTAAGTTTTTTCCCCCGTAATTTAAAAATAAGATGGACAGTTCTTTCTTAAATGTTGAACCTTTTAGGCCACCAGGTTAGACCTAAATTCAGAATCTGGCTCCTGCTGTGATTGAATTTGACACCCCTGGCTTAGACAGCTGACCCACTCAGCTTTTGATCTCATCCAGAGGTCCATCCACACTACTGTTAAACACTAAATGCAATAAAAAGATCCTTAAAAACAGAAAAAGTAAGAAAGGGATAGCTTCTACTCCTTTTCATTAAACATATTAGGAGTCTATCCATGAAGTAAAAAAGTTACTGTGATCCTGATATAAAGCCTACCTGTTAACTGCCCAAAATGCCACAGCAATTATCTAAATCTTCCCATTGTTCCTGCAAGATTCAAGGTTTGCAGTCAAGTGGGAGGCTGCACACAGATATTAAAGTCAATAATTTATTCCACTCAAACTTATAAAGATGACAAAAACTTAATATAATATGACTCGCTGTGGTATTTAGGTAGCAGACATATTAGACTTGTATGGATAGGAGAGAACACAGTGATCCGTGTTGGTGGTGCAGCAGATAAAAAAAAAAAGAAAAAAGTCTGAGGCGGATACAAAAAACAGAGCGTGAGAGACGGAAAACTTTCAGACAGGGAATTCCTTTATGTCTTTGAGAAGCTTACCAATGACAGGCAGGTATGAGCAGATGACCCTCCTCAGGCCACCCACCCTCAGACTCCCATTATCTGGAAAACAAGCAGCGGGGCAAGACAGATAGGCAGGCAGAGAGGCTGTGAGTGCCCACAGAAAATGAATGGATAGGCAGGAAAATTTGCTACACTTTATTGTGTATTGCAATAGCTGATTCACCAGGATACCTGGCAACGGGGACCAAACTTTGGAGCATCTTTTAATAGCTTTTCACGCTTATTATGTTGCACACATTTTTCTCAAGAAGACAACAATATAATGACAGATTAAAGGAAAACTTTTAGTAGCTTGGTGGATCAAAAAGGCACATCCATATAAAGTGTGTGTTATTGAATAGTCAGCAGGGCTGGGCAGATGCAGGTTCACATGAATTGGCTGGATGTATTAGGCTTTTATAGGCTAAGAAGTGCTGTTGGAGCATTTAAATGCTGCATCATAAAAGTCAACATGAGAACTAAAAGTATTTACAGGCTTTTTTGTTGCATTTGTCAGGATGATGTTTAATTGTCCCTGATAAAAAAAAAAGGAGTGCAACTAGACCTCACTCTGTTTCATTCATATAAAGTGTGAAGGGATAAAGGACGGTCGTTTCAAGCAAAGTTAGGGTTGAACAGTCATTGCATTCTTCAGATAAAGTCTGAATAACACAGAACCTCATTGACCTTTATTAGCCTTTACAACATGGAATGATAACAGACCATGGCAAACCACGAAGAGAGGGAAAATTACACTAATGTTTACACATTTTACAGAGGAGGCATGAAAATGGAAGGAAGTGAGCTGCCTTCCTCTGCCTCTATCTGGTAAACACTTGTTAGGGTCATCATTGTTTGTTTGAGTGGTTGTCTGAGATTTTTAGCAATGTAAACTGAGCTGGTTGCACTACCCTCCATCAGCTAAATTACTAACTTTATTACTGACATTGTAACTTTAAAGTCAACTAAATTTCAGACTTGCTAGAGCTAGGGCTAAAAAGGCATGGATAATGGCTTCTTGTCACATGCGATATGCCAGTATCGCATCCAATACCTGCATTTTCAGCAATATCCACCTCACACGGTTACAGTATTCTTCTTTATAGATCTCCTCTCATTCCTGCCTGACACATGTGCTGCTTTCAACTTTGGCATCTCAGCCACGAATTTCAGAAAATGTAGACACGCTCTTGCAAGCACCTAACCCATTAGGCCAGACCAGATATCTCTTCTTATTAAAAGAAAAAAAAAATGTAGATACAGAAAACAGTGAATGAACCAAAAAAGTTGTGCTTTTATCTGTTTGTGCAAGATCTGTATGCTGCTTATTCTGCAATAAATGCAAATTGGTGTGCAACCTTAGAGCAATGGTTCTCAACTGGTTTAGCTTCAGTACCCACCATCACCTCCTTAATGACAAATCGGGACCTAAATTTCTTAAATTTTCAACTGTAATTTAAAGTTTTTAATTAAAAATGGGGCAATTTGGACTTAAGATGGAACAAACAAGATGTAATGGAACTAAAAGATGGAGACATTTCCTTCAAAATTAAAAGCAAGTCAAAGCGCTTTTGCCACAGTTGCAACATCCAGGACCCACTGAAAATTGCTTCACGACCCACCATTGGGTTTGGACCCACCTGTTCAGAAGCAAGGCCTTGGGAAGCTAATTCAGCAACACTATTAGTGGCATGGATTTTAGACACACAAAACAAAAACATTTACACCCGCAAAGACTATCAAGGCATGTATGCTTGAATCAACTGAGGAGGTTGTTATGAATGAGATAATCCAAAACAGTTTGACTGATTAATTAAAGCTGTAAAAATTATTACACATACTGTATGCCATGAAAAATCTGAGATCCTTAATCATGATCTGGCCTCTATCCAGATTAACTGAGTAGCCCTGCACAACAGCGTTACCGTCAAGTGTTACCGTCCATTTAATAAATTGATAAGTTTCAATATCAGAAAATCAGGCCTCATCCTTTGTAGAGAAGTAAGCACTTTCTATGGTAAACCTTGATTAATCTCCTTTTATGTTGCATTTTAAAATTCCACTATCTTGTATTAAAACAGCTTTTGTTACTGGATTTTTTTTGCTGTCTTGAACGAAAGGTAATTGACTTTGACTTGACGTTACATCAGGCGTAAAAATAACACAGCATTTGATAAAAAGAACATCATGCCAACAGTCAAACATGGTGGTGGAAGTGTGATGGTCTGGGGCTGCTTTGCTGCTTCAGGACCTGGACCATTTGCTGTGATTGATGGAACAATGAATTCTGCTGTCTACCGGAAAATCCTGAACGCAAACATCCGGCCATCAGTTCATGACCTCAAGCTCAAGCACTTTTGGGTTATACAGCAGAACAACGACCCAAAACATAAATGCATGTCTACCTCTGAATGGCTCAAGAAAAACAAAATTAAGGTTTTGGAGTGGCCCAGTCAGGGTCTGGATTTAAATCCAACTGTGATGCTGTGGTGTGACCTTAAACACCAGTTCATGCTGGAAAACCCTCCAATATGGCTGAGTTTAACCGATTCTGCGAAGAAGAGTGGGTCAAAATTCCTCCACAGCAATGAGAAAGACTCATCACCAGTTATCACAAATGCTTGATTTCACTTATTGCTGCCAAGAGTGGCACAACCAGTTATTTGGTTCAGGGGGGAAATTACTTTTTCACACAGGGCCAGATACGTTTGGATTTTTTTCCCCTCTTAAAAAATTAAATAATCATTCAGACACTGCATTTTCTATTTACTTGGGTTGTCTTTGTGAAATGCAAAAATGAGTTTGATGTTTAGAAAAATTTAAGTGTGATAAATATGCAAAAAAATCAGGAATCAAAAAGGGGGGAAAAACTTTTCATGGCACTGTATGTGTTGAGTATAGAGTGTTATCATAACCTACCTTGTATTTCCCACCCCTGCTTTTAAAATCATAACATTATCAAGCCCATAAAAACGCACTCTAATATCAAAATTGTGTTCTTTTCACAGAAAGTTGCAGCCAAATATCCTGGTGATGTGGATCGTCTGCGCCGCATGTCTCTGATTGAGGAGGGTGGACAGAAGAGGATAAACATGGCTCACTTGTGCATTGTGGGTTCTCATGCAGTCAACGGCGTGGCCCAGATCCATTCTGACATCCTCAAAGCCACTGTGTATGTGCTGAAAATAACTGCTAATTAGCCTGTATTTGTGTTCATATCACAGTTAAAGCTCCTGTGGGGAGGTTTTAACTGGTCATGACACAAGGTGAAATGAATACTGATGCCTCTATGTGGCCTACAGAAGCAAACAAAATCATTAGTGAAGATTAATCATTTCTGTATTCTTATTTTATTTAATGTCTGCCATTCTTGCCATGGGGTAGGTGTCAGATGGGGTGAAACTGCATTTTTTAAAGTGTTTTCTCAACAAGGATTCATTGTACATTGGACATAAGACATATGAAGTAAAGATTTTTGTCAAAACCAATCACTTTAACATGCTCAGAATAAGATCAGCAGAGAGATAAATAGTCCCTTTTTGTCCACAGGGGTCCCCAAAATGACAAACCAGATCTCCCTCACAGGAGCTTAAACACAACAAAAACCACCAGATATATGGGCTGTTCATTGAGTTGGGTCTGTTTTATGAATCCCCAACCGTCACGGTTTCATGGGTTTTGTGATATTTATGACATTTCTCTCTCTGTGTCTGCAGTTTCAAGGACTTCTATGAAATGGAGCCACATAAATTCCAAAACAAGACCAACGGCATCACTCCCCGCCGCTGGCTCGTGATGTGCAACCCCGGGCTGGCTGATGTTATCGCCGAGGTCAGCTCTGACACAAACGCACTTCAAACAGGCAAAATTAACATCTGAAAATCCCTTTGACATTTTCTAAATGTCTGTTTCCAGAGAATTGGTGAAGACTTTATCCGTGATCTGGACCAGCTGAAAGGTCTCCTCAACTACGTGGACGATGAAGCGTTCATACGCGATGTAGCCAAAGTGAAGCAGGTAAGATGATTAGTTTCTATTATCTAAACCTACAGGACAAGAGCTGTTATAGAATGAACACCATCAGGATTAAGATAAGCAGATACTTGAGAACAGAGACTTGTTGGTTTCTATAGCTGAGTATGTAAATCTATGCAGATGTAGCTCAACAGCACGAAGCCCTGAGGAGAGATGTCACATACTCCACATTAAGCAATCTGTGCCCTTTAAAGATAACTAACACAGACTGCTTGATGGTGTACTGTGCACACAATCAGGCAGCTCTTTACAAAGAGCCGACCTGCAGAGCTGTTTGTTCCTCTGTGATCAATGTCAAAACCTCCACTAACAGCTTTTCCTCTGCACCAGCAGTCAGCATCATTCAAGTCAAGGAAATTGTTTTCCTTTGACACCAGGTACATGTTTTTACTCTCAAAGTGGGTTCTTTTTCTGCTTTGATGTAATTGGAAAAATTGTCGTGATGTGCTGATAATTTAGGAAAACAAGCTGAAGTTTGCAGTGCATCTGGAGGAACATTACAAGGTGAAAATCAACCCCAACTCCATGTTTGACATTCAAGTCAAGAGGATCCACGAATACAAGAGACAGCTGCTCAACTGTCTGCACATCATCACCTACTACAACCGTGAGCAAAACTATTCAATCTCCCATACCTTTAAATTTAAATATATGGACAATTTAAATCAATTAGATGTAAAAATGTATATTTCAATACTTTATTCCATCTGGTAGAGGGAGCTACACTATGTGGACAAAAGTATTAGGGTGCCTGACCATTACACCAGCAGGGACTGTAATGACATTCTATTTAAATACACACATGTAGCATGCAGCTATAACAGCCCCCACTCTTCTTGGGAGGCTTCCCTCAAGATTTAGGAGTGTTTCTGTGGCAATGTGTGCCCAGTCATTGTGTAGAGCATTTATGAGGTCAGACACTGGCTGTGTCCCAAATCACTCCCTTTTCACTATATAGTGCATTCATATAGTGAACATGCCATTTTGTAGTGGTGTCCAATTCTGAGTGGGCATTGTTATTCACTATATCAGGCCTATTCAATTAGCGGCCCAGGGACCACATGCGACCCAAAACCAACCCCCAAGTGGCCCAGCCTGTGGTCATGCCAGAGATGTAGAGGGCAACCTGTTGCGCAAGTTTTCATAAATTCCCGCAGCATTTCAGACCATGAATGCAACACTCCACGTAGCCTAGCAACAGTCTACCTACAATGCACTGCGTTATTTTGAAGCGTGGCTAGCGACGCTGACGGACTGTAGCTACAACTGTGCAAATTTAGTTTTTATAAACTTAAAGATATTATTCACAGAATTTCCTTTTAATTTTTCATTCTATTCATTTTACTTTTATTTAAGTGAAAAACACATTTCTGCTACCTCAGGTTAGGTTCAAATACAGCTCTGTTGTTGTGTTTTTAGGCACTTTTTGATGTGCTTCTGTCATGTTGCCAAATTTAAAAGGGAGATTATGAAAAAAAAGTACATATTTCATAAAAGTGATCTGTATAGGTTTGAATTTGACATAACCAGCTGCTTACTGGGCACCGAACATATATGACCCAGCTACATTTCTTGAGTTTAAAATATGACCCAGCTGAATTTGTAATTGAATAGCCACGCACTATTTAGTGCACTCATTCTGTCCCAACCGAACACCCGAATGTCACTAGCCCAGCAATACTTACCATCATGCATCGCGGTTGCTGCTCTCAAATATGAAGGGCGAATGAGAGGAGCACAGTGACACATAAAAAACTTTTTTAATGCTTTTTTTGTTTCTTGGTTTTAACCAAAGTATTTAATATGTAAAAAAATGTTAAGGATTCAAAACAGAGTAACTTTTTCCCCCTATGAGGATTAGAAGACATGAGACCGTCATCTTTAATATACACAAAAATGTGTATATTTTTACCACTAAAGACACAAAACTTATTAATCTATTAGTATTCTAATTTTATGTGAAAATATGTTCCATTCAGTTTCAGTTTTTAGTTAAATTCTACCATTAATTTCGATCCTCAGCTGCTGTCATGGAAATCAATGAGCTGTTCTTGCTATATGTTTTAATTGTGAGATGGCGCTGACTAATATGAAACAAATATAGACTGAAGACTGAGCAGAATCACTGCAGACACTTCTTCTGGTTTATAAATGATAATTCAGATGAAACACTAGATTTTAGGAAGGCCCTATACATTCTTTTTATAATGTGCTTTTTATTCAAATTTCAACTCATTTTGTCACAAATTTTGGACTGAACTGGGCATAAAGAATCCAATGTGTGATGGGGTTTTAAGGATTTTGGCTGATTTGGGGTTTTATCAGTAACTATGTAACCTCCACAGTATTACTTCTATCTATGAACAAAAATAAGTAAAAGGCTAATTAGCAGTTTTACATCCGAGAAAAAAATGTATTTATACATTAACTGACTTAAATCATATGCGTTTAAAAAATTAAAAGATTGTACAAATTGACAAAATACTACCATAATCCAAGTATTGTGAAACATCATATCACAAGTTGAGTGTATTGCTACATCCCTAGTTTTCAAGGTACTTTCAGGGCATAGACACTGAGGCCTTAGTCCTTTAATCTCTTCATTTCTCCTCCAGGCATCAAGAAAGAGCCTAACAAGCAGTGGACTCCAAGAACAATCATGATTGGAGGAAAGGTCTGCAGTTTCAAAGCATAAAATCCAGCTTTAAAAATTCACTCCACATCTCTAACTCTCTCATCTTCCTTTCAAACAGGCTGCTCCTGGATACCACACCGCCAAGATGATCATCCGTCTGATCACAGCTATCGGCGATGTGGTCAATAATGATCCCGTGGTCGGAGACCGTCTTAAAGTCATCTTCTTGGAGAACTACAGAGTCACACTGGCAGAAAGAGGTAATCACCAAATCAGTTCCACTTTCACAGCCTTTTATATCTGATATTCTGTTCCCATGTTTGAAATTCTGCTCCTTTTCTCCTCTGCAGATGTCCCATCATTATTATTTATGCACAACACAGAATGCTTATTAGAGTCATCACCCCTCTCCTTATGTCATCTTTCAGCCATCCCTGCAGCCGACCTGTCACAGCAGATCTCCACAGCCGGCACTGAGGCCTCTGGCACCGGCAACATGAAGTTCATGCTGAACGGCGCCCTAACCATCGGCACCATGGACGGAGCCAACGTGGAGATGGCTGAGGAGGCCGGCGAGGAGAACCTCTTCATCTTTGGCATGAGGGTGGATGATGTTGATGCACTTGACAAGAAAGGGTAAGAAGAAATGAACCTTGATTCGTCACAATTAAGCTTGTATCTGTCCAAACATACAGCTAGGGAGGGATTATCTGTGGGTTTTAATTTGCATCACGGACCATCAATTGTTGAGTGATTCAACAGTCAAATACATGAGTATGTGATCTGGAACCTAACAGTGTTCCTATGCAGAAACATTTCAAAGCTAATCAAATGAAAATTTAAATCTAGGCTAGTAAACTTACCCTTGCAAAGCAGATGGATCCGCTTGTTTCTGTTTCTCACTGGCAAATCACCTATGATGTCACGTGTTTTGTTGCTCTGATTGGCCCGTAAACATGTGACAGACAGAACGTTCATCCAATCACCCTCCTAGTTTTTTTTCAAAGGCTCTGACCTTTCCCAAACGCTGTCTATGAGAGGTTTATGAGATTGATGTGTGGAACAAATCTATCTAGCGTGTCAGGTTATAATAAACTTGTTTACGGGTGAGAAAATACTCAAAACAGTCCAAATGTAGCACAGTGGGCCTAGTACTGTTAGCACCAACGCCCTTCCCTGTGTAGAATATCATCCACATACCTGGTTGAGCAGTTAATAGTCAGCTCAAACAGCCTACATAACAGTAACAACTTCATCTTCATCTTCTGAAAGGGAATGGATGGACAGACTATATTATATGTGTGCAAACATCCAATATCATACATCCTTCAAGCAGACCTGGCACATGCTACAGCGTAGCTTGATGCTTAGATCAGGCTCTACATTCAGTTACCATAACCAAATCTACAGCCCTAGCTAGAGACCGGCAACTGTGTTACAGCTTAGACACAACATCTGGCCAGCATTGAGGGCCAGGATAAATAAAAAAATGATCAACATAACCAATGAATTATTCTGGTGCAGACTGAGAGGGAGATGGTATTTAATCATAAAGCTGGTTACACACCTCTTACATACACCACCACAAACAAACTGACACTACCCTATAGAACCTTAGTTCCCAGCCTGGGGTCTGGGACCCCCTGGGGCGTTGCCAGAGATTTCAGGGGGTGCCCGATGGCCTGTCTGCTCTGAGGTTCTTAAAATAAGGTTCACCCAAATTACCTAAAACCATGATAAAACCTATATGAATGGTTCATACCAAGGTCTTTTGTTAAAAACACTTGTGGTTTGGGCTATGGTGTTTGGCTTTAAATGATGAAAACAATTCAAATTTAGTGTATTTTTGACAGCAACATGTCACCTTTTTCCGTGCGGGTTCTGGGGGGACCCGGCTCTTCTTAGATATGTGAAGGGGGGCCCAATGGAAAAAAAGGTTGGGAACCACTGCTATAGAAAACAGCAGTAGAGCGCATATCAACATTACAAGAGTGGATATAAAAATTAAGAGCAGTGAAAACTCGTGTAAACTGGCAGCAAAGTAGAAGGTCGAAGTGCTCACCGGCTAACTTGCACACAGGTACAGAGGGGGTATGAATAATCAATATTTTTCCATTTTCTAGCAAATTGCAAACTCTTAATTATCAAGGGAAAGCATTTATGTTGTCATTGTTTAGACAGATCCCTTCATACAGGAAAATTTCAACACCACCCTTTAACATTGATTCTAGTTCATGAGACTTTTAATGAAATGATTAGCAGGAAGCATCTAAATATTTGTTGACGACCTAAAAAACAGTAAGCCTTTCAAAATTTAACAGGACTGGCTGCTGGATTTTTCCAAGCATAAATGTATTAGATAATGTATATGTGGATGTAATATGTATATGAACTGCATCATGGGTGGGTGTCAGTCACACAGTGTTTCATACGGTTCACACAGTGTGACATCTGCAATTTTATTTTAACCTATTAATCTCACTGAATGACGTGAATATTTCTGTTACATTTGTGTATATGTATGAATACATAAATGTATCTGAATATGTAATTATGGTTTTGCTTTAGTTTTAGCATCCTGAGCCTTATGCAGCATCCGCTGGTAGTCTGAGTGACAATAAAGGAACCTTGAATCTCAGAAGATTAATTTGCTGCCATTAATGCTCCACAGCCTTACTGTTAATAGTTCTTACTGAGAGCTTCATGCATGCTGTCAGTCATTTCCAGACCTGAGTGTTCTCCCCACCCCTGCTGATGTGTTGTGCACTTAAAGCATGGCCTTGTTGGGGTGCTTCTCTATGAATAGGCACTGATTACTACTCATTCATCAATAGGCTTGTTCCTACAGCAACAGGTGTGCATCTGTTGTTTGCAATAACGCTTATTGTTTTTATTTTGGTCTCTGCTTAGATACCATGCTGAAAAGTACTACAACTGCCTGCCTGAGCTGAAACAGGCTATTGACCAGATCGCCGGAGGCTTCTTTAGCCCAAAGCAGCCTGACCTGTTTAAAGAGATTGTCAACATGTTGATGCATCATGACAGGTAAAGACACATCTAACATTCGCAGCCTGAGGGCGATGCATGCATACACATACAAATAAGGACGTGTGTAAACTTGAGCCTTGGAATTACGTAAGAAAAAATAAAAAACTTGGCCTCTGCACATAAATGAACACTCATATAATACACAGCGTTCTACCTGATGTAAGCATTGTTTTAAATCAATTCTCTTTGTTCTGCACAGATTTAAGGTCTTTGCTGACTATGAGGACTATATTAAATGCCAGGAGAAAGTTAATGCTCTCTACAAGGTACGTTCATCAAGAGGGAATGGTTCCACAAAGCTCTATAATAACTCATAATCTTGAAATAATTCCCCTGAAATTCACTAACCAATCATTTTCCAACCAGACCCCCAAGGAATGGACCAAGAAGGTGATCTACAACATCGCTGGTTGTGGCAAGTTCTCCAGCGATCGCACCATTTCCCAGTATGCTCGTGAGATCTGGGGCATGGAGCCCACACTGGAGAAACTCCCCGCTCCTGATGACAAATAAAGAAAAAAAACAAAACAAAGCAGCCCACCATGCCTTACTTGCATCACAACATGAATGCCTTACCAACAACATGGTAGATACTGCGCCTAGTAAAAGCCCCCCACAAAGCTGCAGCCAAAGAGCATTAAATGCTTCCTGAGTGCTCCCTGAGTCATACACAAAATGTTAGACGGGCTTTTTAATTTAATTTTTCATACCAGTATCTTCTCATATCAGAGAAGGAGAAAACATTTTGCTAGTTATCTTCAGGGATGCAGGATTGGCTATTTATAGAAGCTGCTGTAAAGTGGATTAAAGAGCTTTGTGGTGGGCTTCTTGAATCTAATGGTGATATTTTTATATTCACAATATAAAGTCTTGTATTTCCACTCAGACTCATTCTGAATAAAATGTGTTTTAGAAAACAAAGCAGCCTGGTCTTTGTCAGTGTTCTTCACCTTTAAAGTACTTTAGTAAAGGTATTTTAAACACTTCTCTGGGCATATTTGTCCTTAATACTCCACTCAACTCCGCTGTATTTATAAAGCACCTTTCATACATAAAAGCATACAGCCCAAAGTGCTTCACAGAGGAACAACAGATGGTAGGTAAAAACAAAAATTTAAAGTACTTGGTCGAATTATAAAAGACTAAAACATTTTTTAAACAGATACAACAAAGACATAAAATCATGAAAGCACAAAACAATAAAACATGAGGGAGTTTCATTTTATCAAACTTAATAAAAATTGGGTGAAGTTTGATAAAACAAAAAAAGGCAAGAGATTAACCTAAAATAAAATACAGGGGAAAAAAGGTTCAGCAAGAATTTGAAAAAAGACGGGTCTTGGCTTTACTCTTGAAAAAATCCAGATAACTGGATTGCTATGCAGAAGTTGGATGTCAGAACCGAGGATGGCATCACACCAAAGTTTGTTGTGTTCCAGTTGCTGATAGTTGTTAACTCTACTACTGAGTAGAGGCTACAAGGCTACTAAAGTCCCTCAAGTTACAGAGTCCGAATTCTGAGTTCAAGGCGCATTTATGATGATGCATCTTACTGGCAACTAAGAATCTCTACCTTGTATACAATTAACACCCAAAGGCAGTGGATTCCATACTCCAGGGGCATATAAACAAAAAGCTCTATCCACTGTGCTTGTGTGGGATACATTGGGGGTGCAAACATTTAAACCAAATACTTAGCATATAGCGTTAGTTCAGGCAGGCCACCGTATCAAGCACTGACATTGCCCTCATCAGCTGACTGCCAGCTGACTTAAGCTAGGCTGTCTTTAGGCCAAATGTACTCATGCCGCCATATGCAAGCTGCTCTGGCATGCCTTCTCTTTGCTGCTCCATCTGCAACCCTCCTCCACCCCAGCTCCTCCTTTAAAATGCATCTAACTTAATCAATGTGATTTTGTTGTCACTGATGCCTGCTCTGCTCTGAGGTTTATTTCTGCTTCTCTCCCTGCCTCAGGCTTTCCTTGTATACAAGGGAACATGTGCTGTTCCTGCTTGATGGTTTCCACAAAGGCTCATGGGAGGGCAGGGGGATCCCAGAACAATCATACTGACCACAAATAACAGCAATATATGCATTATAATAGCTGCTGAGCTGAAGGGTTCAGTCAGTTGAGCAGACTAGTTTATTTCCCACTACTCCATCCTATTTACCGGACTCATTAACTATATTTACATTCCCTAATAACGTTATGGGATTGTAATGATAATTCAGTTATTAGTCAAGCCCTTAGGCATTGCTAGAGAAACGAGGTTGTTGCTTTTTTTAAACTTTAGATTTTGATCACAGTACACACAAAATAATAAATTGGTGTTTTATTGATTATTTTCTTTGGCAAGCAACCATAATATAAGCGGGATCACGCTCTTCGAGGTGTCCAGTTATCAGGGAATAATGGAGTTCATGGAGGCAACTGTCCTCCAATCTGCGTTGGACTGTTCAGGCCTCTACATTGTCCATTAATCCCTGGTAATTGGACATTTAATAGGGCATTTATCCTTACTTGTTATGCTTACAGCACCTGCAATCTCAGTTTCAGAGTGCCTCTCATTGGAACTTATTTATGCTAATTTCAAAAATTGTGTTTCTCCAGATTAGTCCGTTTTAAATAGCTTCTAGTGCTTAATATATTCCATTGTTCAGATCAACATCTCATCTTTCATTGTTGTCGCCACAGTTCATAGCAGAAGTCCTGCCCCTTCTTGAATTTTATTATTCTGTGAGAGCGATGTGTGCAGTTATTCATTTGAATTTTGATAGATGGTAATGGATATCGGCTTAGCTGTCTTCCACATGTGGGCCATGTTAGTTGGTGACTCTTTACTGCCACCTTCTGCTCTGGAGTACATAGCAAAAAGGATCTACTATACCAGGGGTTACCAAATGGCAGACCGCAGTCCAGGTCCGGACCCAGACGCCATCTGATACGGACCTGGACCTGGACCCGGACCCGGACCTACAATCATTAGAAAGATAAAGAGAGTAGACAAAAAGATGAGTGAGCTTAGACAGGGAGTGTAGGGCCCTATGGTTTCTGCGTTAGCAGAATCGCGAAATTGGCCAATAAAAACGGAATCTACAATTTAATGTGGACATCGCGAAAATTTGAATGAATCTGACTGAAATGCTGTGTTTTTATTTAATAGGAAAGTACATCTGAGGAATATGTTCCGGGGGGACACTTAGGCGTGGCACAACTTGTTACCTTTCTATTAAGTTACTATCACTGTCTGTTTGAGAGAACAGAAGGATTTCCTCATTTACTTTAGAAACATCAGTTAGGATGTGATTATGCACGTGGATGTGTCTTATGTTGGAAATATCTGACTGTTACACTGGTATGTCAGGGTTATCAAAACAGTGGCTCATGGGCAAACTGTGGCCCTTTTCCAATAAATTCAAGGTTGTTTCTGTTTAATTGGTGAACACTTTATTCATTTACATAAACAGGGCACTCTTTTTTATGGTAAAATTAGTGGAAAGATTAAAAAATAGAATTCCAAAATATTAAATGGAATTTGGCAAAAAATAAAATGGATTTCATAGGGCTCTAAAGGAGAGATTCACAGATGGAGAAATGGGTGAGCTGTAGACAAAGAAAAATTTCATATTTTATTAGTGCAACAAGTCCCTAATATTGCACCTTGATCCACATATCACACTAACTCAAGTTAGACATTATGATGTTCCAGACCTTTGGTTTAATATATTTTCTCTGACTGGACCTCTTTGAATTTTAATTGTTTACCCCTGTACTATACTGCTATGTTGATGTTATGTTATGTGATGTTATGCTAAATCAACATTATATAATTATATTAAACCCCAAAACTTGAATTAATTCTGTCGAAACTACATGATAATATCTTGTAAATGTAGCAAATAGCTGGTCTATTTTTGAGTGTAACAAATTTGCCAAACATAGATGGTGCTAGACCATGCAAACATTAAAAAACAGCTTAAGATTGCTGTCGCTAATAAAGTTTTCAAAGCTAAACATGTTTTGTTTCTCTAATATGAGAAAATTGTGACATTAAACAGGGTTTTCATCCTTGATTTTTATTGCCTTTTATAGGATATGAACAGTTTGGAAGCTGTCTGGGTGCTGCAAGCAATAAAGATGCCATTACTGGATGAAGGCCCTAAGGCTATAAGACAGGATCAAATCTTGAAATTGAGTTGTTCAAAAGAAAAGAAGTACAACTTAACTGGAAAAGATCAGTTTATGTAGTTGAAAATATCTGAGCAGGATTAGGATTCCTTTGATAAAAAAAAATCATTCTGATCCCAGCAGATGGCTGAATTCAGACTAGATTACAGGGGAAAATAATCAAGAACACTATTAGCTATAGCTAAAACACAAGAATGTCTGTCACCCACACCCACATGTGACAGTTGTCACACTGAATGAAGATACAATGTTAGTCATGTGACCACCACTATGTTTTTTTTTTAATATTTCTGTGACTATTCAGCTTTCAAGTCCAACTGAAATCCTGATCAGAAGCTAGAGAACAGAGCACTGTGCATACAGAGTACATTTCTCCTGCATGTATGTTTAGGCTGCAGGTCACACTGCTGTCACAAATAGACTACACTGGCAGATGCCAGAATACAGGAGGCCGACTCTAGGTGACTGGCTGTAAATAACCTCATCCCAGTGCTTGTAAATATACAGTCTGTTTATGGCAAAGACGTACGTTAATTGTCTAACATCTTCAGCGTGTAACAGTCAGGGAAGCTCAACATCATGAGTCTTCGTTTAATCAAAAGTTAAACACACCAGCCTGGTCGGATCAAGTTAGGTAAATTTCAACATCTTTAGAAACTGCGGATGAGACTTAAGGAACACAGACGAGTTTATCTGCGAAGTTCATGAGGAAACGAGTTGTTACATCTACCTGCTCTTCCACCAGCTCTTTCCGCCCTTGTGTGTGTGTGCGTGTGTGTGTGTGTGTGTGTTGGAGTTGCTAACAGATGACAGCCCAGTGTGACGTAGCGAAATCTGAGAATGGTTTAAATCCAAATAAGAAAAAATAAATAAATAAAAATGTTAATTCAAACGTAATAAATCTAAATAAAAAGGTTCTACATTTAGCTGGTTTAATTTCCTTATTTGCTTCGGTGACAAAAAAAATGTGGACATTAAGGTTAAAAAAAGGAAGCAGTTTATCCTTGCAGAAATACATTTACCAGCCACTTTATCAAACACATGCTCAATTGCTTGTTAACACAAATAGCTAATCAGCTGATCAAATGGCAGCAACTCAACGTATTTAGGCATGTAGATGTGGTCAAGATGAGTTGCTGAGGTTCAAACCGAGCATCAGAAAGGTGAAGAAAGGGGATTTAAGTGACTCTGAACATGGTGTGGTTGTTGTTGCCAGGCAGGTTGGTCTGAGTATTTAAGAAACTGCTGATCTACTGGGATTTTATAGGGTTTGCAGAGAATGGTCTGACAAAAATGTCTTGCTGATGGCAAAGGAGAATGGACCGAGTGGTTCGAGATGATAGAAAGGCAACATTAACTCAAATAACATCTCGTTACAAGCAAGGTATGCAGAACATCATCTTACAACACATGGAAGCCTGAAGCCGATGGGCTACAGCAGCAGAAGACCACACTGGGCACCACTCCTGTCAGCTAGGAACAGGATCTGAGGCTACAATTCCCTAACCTTGCAAAGCAGATGGATACGCCTGTTTCCTTGTTTCTCACTGGCGAATCCATCTTGCAAAGCTCCCATCTAAACCGCTTGGGCCCGGTTAGAAAGGGACGGGACCAATCAGCGACGAGGGGCAGTACTTTCAGGCGCGGCAGAGTCATGACATAAACAAGCAACAGCAAGAGGCTGGTGCAATTATGGTGGGAGAGGTTAGCGTGGATGCTGCTAAAGCGCCAGTTTTATCAGAACTTGATGACATTTCTTTGTTAAAAGAAGAACAAAGAACAGCAGTGAGTTGTTTTCTTTTCAAAAAAGACAAAAGTCAAGTACTTACATGTCTATAGTTGCCATGTTTCGCGTTATTCCTCTGTAGCTGCGCACGCACAACTCGATAGCAGCTACATCATGCGTTTTTTTGCTCTGATTGGCCCGTAGAGATGTGACAGACAGAACATTCATCCAATCCCACTCCGAGTTTTGTTCAAAGCCTCTGCCTTTTCCCAAATGTTTCCTATTGAAGCTTTCCCAGATGGATGTGTGAAACAAATCTATCTGGCGTGTCAGGTTAACAATTCCCACAGGCTCACCAAAATTAGAAAACAGAAGATTGGAAAAACGTTGCCTGGCCTGTTGAGGCTCCATTTCAGCTGTGACATTCAGATAGGGTCAGAATTTGGCATAAACAACATGAAAGCATGGATCCATCCTGCCTTGTATCCACAGTTCAGGCTGCTGGGGGTGTACTGGTGTGGGGGATATTTTCTTGGTACCCTTTGGGCCCTCCAGTACCAACGGAGCAATTGTTTAAACGCCACAGCCTACCTGAGTATTGTTGCTGACCATGTCCTTTACTTTATGACCACAGTGTACCCATCTTCCGATGGCTACATCCAGCAGGATAATGCACCATGTCACAAAGCTCAGATCATCTCAAACAGTTTTTTTGAACATGATAATGAGTTCACTGTACTCCAGTGGCCTTCAAAGTCACCAGATCTCAATCCAGTAGAGCACCTTAGGGATGTGGTGGAATGGGAGATTCGCATCATGGATGTGCAGCCGACACATCTGCAGTAACTTTGTGATGCCATCCTGTCCATTTAGGCAAAAAAGGGGGTGCAACCTGGTACTAGCAAAGTGGCCAGTGAGTGTAGTTCACCAAAAAGCCTCAAATATCTCACATAGGTAGTACTAATTTAAAGTAACTGGAGGTGTTTTTCAATTTGTGTGGATTCTCGACTGACCCGCAATTTCCACATATGACGACTGCGCTGCGCACGATCAGGGGTTCGGGGATTGTGTTGTATTTTGAAAGAACCGGATATTATACACTTGTGACTTCCTGTTTGGAGCTGTCTGGTTGATGATAACTGATCCGGTTTGGCAGCAGCCAGCACTGAAAATAGACCTGCAGTGTATCTCGAACAAAACAGAGCAGGGTGGTGCTCCAGGGACATGCCACTGCCAGAGTGGAGCTCAGGCAGTGGAACTGCTCTGATAGACTCGAGAGGGAGCAATCTGCTCCACAGTACAATTCGCTGGCAGAACACGGCGTGGTCGCTGTATGTGGAAATTGGAGGTAAGGGCTGCTTGATGATGGTAAAAATCATAATCTGAATTATTTTTGACTGAGTGAAAAAAAGTGTAAAATAATGATTAACAATTAAAATTAATAAACAAAAAAATTACTTTCATGGCCAAATTATCCCTATAAACACTGAAACATTTATCCAATAGCAAAACCTGTGGTTCATTTAATCATCATGTCTTGTCCTTGGTTTTCAACAAAAATGAGACTCAGTTAATTGCCCTGCACTACTGGGGGCAGTGTGAGGTTCTCTTCACAGCACTGGTTATCTGGGACTAAATGTTTGAAAGTAACTTAGCATGATAAAAGCTATAAGATAAGATTTAATCTTTAAATTGTTTTTTTTATAAGAAAAATGTTCTCATAATCAGGTACAGTGAGAAAAGGCTGGAAACAGAGCAAAAAAAGAAACTAAGAAAATTGTTAAACTGGTCAAGCAAAACAACATTTGTTCAACATTGTTGAAACCCCAAAGAAATTTTCCTCATAGAATATTTCACCAAATTGCTTAAATGCCAAACAGTGAACATCTTATTTAAATGATCTGCGGGAATCTTTCAGTTTGTGTGGCTTTTGGCGCCCCCTGTGTGCACACTGTGCACTGTGAAATCTCCCTGAAAGCACTGGTAATCCTTGTAATCCCTTAAAGTCTCTACATTCATCAGGTTGCTACAGTTCAGTTTGCTTTTTAACAGCAAGGATAAAGGTGAGCTGGTTGATGTGATCCTTTTAAATAAAAAAAGTGATAACCAAATCCAGACCGCTGTTATCAGGATTAAACCCTTTGAACCAATGCAGGCTCAGGATTGTATCTTTACAGAGGATCAGAACCAACCATCAGGTTCAGTTCAGCTGAAAGACAAGATTTTTAAAAAACCACCAGAAACAAATACAGCAGAAACCTCCACAGAAAAGAGAAAAGTATAAATAGTTAAGCAATGCTGGATGAATAATACATCTGAAAGCACACTACACGTAATCTGCTGCTTTCTTAAATATTAAACCATGTTTTCTATCAACAGAGATGTCAGTTTAAATTTACTAATTGCATCACAAATCTGCATTCATACCTATTCAACTGACTCACTTAGACATGCTTATAGAAGCAGCAGCTTTATCTAAGCTCTAAAGGAAAAAGAACATTTATATATATACTTTTTATACTGTCAAACAAGGCTGGTGACTGCTGACCATTGACAGTAAATGATTACGTCATCAGTCAGAATAACACAGATTGGAAAATAATGGGCCTGAAGTCAAATAAGATACTGCGAAACTAGAACAAACACTCTTGCACAAGGCCTGACTTCTGTGGAGCCACATTCATCTTTGTGTTTCCTGTTGGGCTATGGTTTGTGGGATGCAAGTTCAGGAGGGGAAGGAGAGATTTTAAGAGCATCAAATAAAAGACAACCTGAGAAAAAAAATCTGCAGAAAAAGAAATAGTTGATTGTGTTGCCAGTCGAAGCTGCAGGCTGCCGGACTGTTGAGTCAAATGTATCTATTCTCTCTAAGAGTGTCAGATGGTGAGCGATACTTCACTTTCTGCTTTCGTCTTCAATTTATGAGACAGCTATGCTTGATTCTGATTGGCTGATTACACAGTGCAACTGTCTGCTATTCCTTGATATTACATAAATGTTCAGAAGGACCAAATTTCAAAGCAAACAGTTGCTAACTGTTATCATATTGGTCTGCTGAAAATAGTCCTGTACATTTGAGGTTTTTCTGTTTACTGTAGTAAGAAAACAAGACAAGAAATGAAAACAGCAGCTAATGGACAGTATAAGATCCAAAAATCCTTCCCTGTGACAGAAAATTTAACAAATGAAAGATGGCATGTAATGTTAAAAGGCAACTGACATGAAGGAGTTCTTAAAAACACAGAAAAGATAATGTCCACAGACTGACTGTGAAGAGAAGAAATCAATCATCTGCTGATCTAATATATACTGACCCCTCTTAACCTCACTTTACCATCTATAGAAATGTTTACCTTACTGTGTGAGTTTCACTCTGTTAACTGCAGGTTTGGATCCAGCTCTCCCTCAAGTGAAAAAAAAACACTTGCTCACCTGGCCAAAGGATCCTTATCTCTACAACAATTTCAGACATCATTTTACTTCCCCTCCTATTAAATAATATCTGCTGAGATATTCTGGGTTATGCTGCTGAAAGTTAAATAGTAGAAAGTCTGGGAGGGTTGATAAAGTTCTGTGAGGATGTGAAGCTTTAGACGAAGCAAAATGTAGGACAATGTAGAGCAGAGGTAAGTGGGGCAACACAAACAAAAACACACAGGAGGGATAAGAGCGTGAGATAAAACTGCAGCACTACAATCTCCAGCATGACAACAGCATAAAAGAAGTAGAGCAGTAGTTTACTCTTTATTCTTTGGTGACAAAATCAAGAGCTACAATTAACAGGAAATCAAATAAATATGTGATAATTAAGTTTACACAATTTCATTGTTATGCTTTATGTTTTGTTGACATTTAAATTATTTTCTTGATTTATAAGGTCCTTGATGCTTGTTATGTTCCCAGAGGGGCGAGAGGACGAGGGAGTAACAGCAAAAATAAAAAAAATACAAGGGAACAAAGGAGGACTTGGGTATAAGCAAATTTCAAAAGGATTTATGTACAACCCAAAACTCGTTTCTATCCAGCTTTGGGAAGGGACACAATACACACAGTGATGTTTATCAGAGGGTTTGTGGTTACAACTGAATCAAACAGCTCTCCACCAGCTGAGCTGTTTCATTGATCAAGTAGTGCAGCAGTGCCCAAACAAGTGACAATCCCCACAGCAAAGTAGGATGCTGTCAAAACCAAACATCCAAGTATGAGTACCAGAGGTAATCAATGCACCGGCATGATTTTGCAGCGGACCATTTACTCGCACATGACTCTGACATCACTGTTTGGTGAAGGTGCAGACAGGCGGGCATGAGTTTACTTATTTGGGAACAAAGGTGACTCCTGCATAAACATACATGACAAACCGCCTAAGTGCAGTCCACTTTTTGTTAACTGAACACATTAAGCATTACCTCTATAGCTGTTATGAAGAGAGATATCAGTAAAACAAAACATTAAGTCATTATCAAACAATGTGAAACAGAAAATTATCCTTTTGGCTTAAAAATATGAAGAAAAAAATCCAACATAGTCGACAAAATTATTGACAATAATGGTTTGAAATAATAACAACAATGATAACATTTCTAATAATAAAATGAACAACAGTTCTTGGATTATGAACGATATGCTGATATTTACTTATTAATTATAGATGATAAAGATCCAGAATAATCCTGCAAAGCAGATGGATTTGCCAGTCCATTATCAGGCAAACTCATCTTGAGAAGCTCAGTTCACAATAATTGCGAGGAGCAGAAAACATTTTGGACCAATCAGCTTTCTATGAGGAGAACAAGGAAATAAAAACTAGGGCCCCACCAACAAATCAGCTGGCTGATTTACTTGGTCGATTGTTGCCTATCAAAAATAACTGTGGCTGATAGACGCAGATGTTAACACTTGTTTTATCAACAATACAGTGCAGGAATATGACTTGATTTTACTTAGATATGAGGTCTGTGTTTTATTATTCATCCAGTAGAGAGCACGCCGACTCCTTTCATGTCACACCCTCCATATTTACTCCCTTACAGCAGAGTGAACTAGAGCTCAGAGCAGAGGTTGCGCTGGACTTTTTTTTTTGTCCATAATTTGGACGGAAAGGGTTGTAAAAATTCCGTCATGCCATTTTACAATCCGTCAATATAATTTTCTCTTTAATACCTGTAATATAATTCAATATGACTTTATTTCTAGTGTTTAATTAATGAAGCAACCTTTCTAAACTTATATTCAAAAAACAATCTTTGAGGTTCTGCATTTTTAAATGGCACTGAGAGAAAGATGAACACAGCAGCACAGCGTTTACTCCTCGTCATTGTTATGCAGTGACAGTGGAGCAACAATCCCTGTCTTTAAGCAAGCAACTATGAACTGGGCCATTTAAGATATCACGCACAGTTTTAAGGATATTTTTAATGTCAAGATGTTGTAGTTTGATGACCATAGCTGCACTGCGGAGCTGTGCGCATTTTTGTCTGCTCCACAGGTGTCTAATTTGAAAAAACGTCACACACTCTGACCTTGCACATTGAGTCAGGTGCGTTTGGCCTTGACTGTGAAAAGAGATGGAGAACAACTTTTTATTCTGTCTCTGTTATGACTCGTAAGTAGGCTACAAAAATATGCCTTTATCTGTTATATTTTCATGGTTGATATCCACATAATACACGGGAAAACTACGGTGTTTAAAGTGATGTTTTAGTAAGAGAAAGAGAGAAAGAGAGAGAGAGGGGGTCAGGTGGTGGTGAGCGAGCAAGAGAGAATAAAGCAACAGGTGCTGATCTGAACCATCATTCACCCATCCCTCTGTTATATTTCCATGGATGATATCTACATGATAAAAGAGCAAACTTTGGTGTTTAAAGTGAGGTTTTGGTGGTGAGCAAGTGAGGTGGAAGCAGTGGGAACTGTTTTGAATCATCACCTTGGTCACCTTGGACTGATATGAAATTTTGCATAAAATCCAAACCTGTTCCAAAAAAAATGGTACAAATAAAACGACAATTTGGGCATCACTGTGCAGACATGGTTAGAACAACATGAAACTGACTCATTGTGCAAAGGCCTTAACACTCTGCATCCCGACCTGTGTACTGAGACTCCTGCAGCAGCCTCTCAGTGCGCTGTCAGCACGGAGACCAACGTGCTTTTACAAATCTACGGTGCCAGAGCCCATCGGCTACAAAATTTTTGAAAGATTAAATGACCTTGATAGTCCATGTGTGCTGAATGGAAAAGGTGCATCTGTCTGTGTGTGTGTGCTGAAATGCAGGCTCATCCTCATCATTCCAGTCCGTCAAAATGACAGCCTTCAAAATTCTCCGTCATCCTTCAAAAAAATCCGTCAATGACAGAGAATATTCAGTTAACATGACCTCTGGCTCAGAGCAGCTTGGCTGAACATCAAATGTGTTGAAGAAACCAGTTTGTCTTAATATTTTATAACTAGTTTGTGAAATAAACAATAACTCAACCCGCTTGTGCATGAGTCATGACGTGCCTCGTTGTGTCAGCCACACTTATCTGTTTAAGTTAGCGAGCTAAAGTTAGGAAGACCTAACTTAACATAAGCTAGTAATAAACTAATAAACACAATGGACCTAATGGTGTAATAACCCAGACAGCCGGATGATGCCAGATAAGACCAGGGCAAATCAGTAAAATGCTTTATTTCTGACAGTTTTGCACAGCATTCTGTTCATAAGTTATTTTTTGACTAAAATATGTGAAAATAAATAAAATAAAATATCTGAAAATAGTAAAATTTTCTGCCTTTAATCTATATGTTTGAACTATATTCATGGAATCATAGGACCTCTTTTTTATTAGTTAATGAAAACAAATGTATGTAAAAATTTAGATGTTTTTATTCCCTAATATTGGTGTTGGAGCTACTAACATTATTTTCTTTAGTTTGATAATTTTATATTTATTTATTTGTTTGGGTAGAACTCCAAGATTAATTTTAATATTATTGTATCAAGTATTTAAGTACTGATTGGGGCTTTTGTTTGAAATATTTGGTAGTTTGAGGTGATGTCTATAATAGGGTTTAGGTGGGGTAGGATGGGTGACACCAGGTAAGGTCAATGGGTTTTTACCAGGAAGGCACGAGTAAGGAGCACACCAGGAGAACGCCAATTGTTTGTGTGAAACCTTTGTGAATAAACATCTAAGAATCTATATTTTTTACATGGATATTGACATTTTGATCCTGCGTAAGATTCACTATCTGCAGGCCAGTGGTCAGTTTTATTTTGAGTTTGTTTGTTAATTGATGAGAGCAAATCGCCAATAAAATTCGTATCGACCCACAACAGAAATGTGGACTCATATTGGATTTAGATGGGCAACTCTTGCCTTCATCTCCCATATGTGACTGTACCCTAACAGTGTTGAACTTCAGGTAATATTAACCTGACAGCACACCTGCCAAAAATTACACTGCTTTAATCATAATTTTAAACTATTAGTGTAAATGTAATGACTTAAAAAAGTAACAAATACTGAATTTGACATTGTTTCTTTTAGGCCTTTCCTCACACTGCACTCCTTTAATATGTAAAAAGAGCATGTGATGAGCAAATGTTAGAGTTAGAGATAGAGTGTTTCCTGTTGTTAGAATCAAACTTTTCCACAAAAGGTCAAAGTATGAGATGTTCCTTGTGTTTGTAACTATTAACAGAAAAAGCAGCAGAGAACAAGAGAACATATGTAATGTGTTACTGCAGTAGACTCGTCAGTGTTTAACTCAAGCTTTACTGACGCAATAAATAACTGCTAAGGTTCTCTTTCTCTGTGTTTAGTTTGTGTCCAAGTCCAAACTCAAACCAAACATCCAACAGCTTAAGAGATCCGCAAAGCCAAAGAAACCACAAACTAACATAGTTTAAATGACACAATGTCAGGTTATCTGTGCTTCTGTCACATCTCACTTAATGTGTCTGAATCAAAGGGATCATCTCAATGACTGACTTTTGTTCTCTGGTCATTGTTTGTGCCTGAAGAACATGCATGCTTCATTGTGTGATTTGGTATGCAGATATACAGTACTGTGCAGAAGTTTTAGGCATGTAGAGCACTAACGGTTCTTCACAGGTCCTGAAAGAGGAGGGAGGGCAGCCAGAGTCAGTGTCGACACATTTGATTTGTACGTGTGTCGCTCAGCAGCCAAGGTCGAGATGAACAGCATTTCTTTTGCCTGGGCCTTTGCACCCCTGGTAATACGCCCAGCAACCACCAATATTTTTCAGGTGCTTAGAACATACACACGACAACCAGGGGGTTGTGGCAACCCTACTACCCACCCTAACAGTACCCTAGGCTATGTTTAAGCGCCAAATCTACCCATTACTCCGCCCTAAAGCTGTGGTTTTTGTTTTGTTTTCATCAGATTATTTTCCCATGCCCTTGGTAATGTACAAAGACATCCAGAGCATGACCTGGGTTGTGTTGATCCTTCTCGCCCAATGGCGCCCTCAGGTGGGCATACTCGCCACTACACGCCTTACTTCAGCCTCTAATTACAGCCCAAACATACCTAAAACTTCTGCACAGCACTGTAAGTAGATTGATCTTTTGGTGGTTTTACATCTCTTTGGTCATCACTTTACCTTTCATCCAGCAATGTTCTGTCAAAATAATAGCAATTAGCTGAGAATTCTTCACAGAATTCTGATAGCCATAAAAGTACCATTTTGGTCTAATCAAACCAAAGAACTTTTTCCCACTTCACCATGGAGTCTCCCACATGCCTTTAGGTGAGTTCTAGTTGAAACTTAACACGACTTTTGAACAGTGGCTTTATCGCTTTTTCTAGTCTCCTTCTTGCAAAGTCACTCAGTTTGTGATGACAGCCTGATCTAGGCAGATTTACAGATGTGCTATATTCCTCCCATCTCTTGATAATAGATTGAATTGAGCTCTGCGCCTTGGAGTTTTTTTTGTATCCATCCCCTGACTTATACTTTTCAATAGCCTTATTTCTGGGTTGCTTGGTGTTGCTTGGTCTTCATGGTGTAATGATAGCCAGGAATATTGATTAACTAGTGACTGGACCTTCCAGACAGAGGTGTCTTTACACTAAAATCTCATTCACTGCACTCAGGTGATCCCCATTTCACTAACGGTGAGACTACTAGCACCAATTTACTGGGCCTCTGTTGAATTAGGTCAGCTGATTTAAAGGGGGTCAATATTTATGCAGCCACTTATTTTACCTTACATATTTTTATTTACTTTGTAGAAATCTGTTTTTACTTTGATAATAAAGACGTTTTTGGTAAAATAAAAAAAAAGAAGAAAAAGTGTCAGAAAAGCCCAATTATATTGACCATGATTGATTTATAAAATCAATAAAAGGGTAAAACATCCAAGGGGGTTACGACTTTAATAGGCATTGTATACGGTTGTGGTTCTTTCTTTATCTCTTTATCTATCTAATGTTTACATGTAAAAAAACATATACAAAATGATGTATTTACTTTTATCTGTGTATCTTTCTTCCCCTCCATTCTCTTACCTGCCTACTTAGGGGACTTCTTCCTTTCTCTTGCAGCTCCCTCTGTCTCAAGATTGTAATAATACAAGAGTAAAAGAAAAGATCAGCAGTTATATAGGTTGGGCGGCCTGCTTGAGTATTTTCCATGAGGCAAACAAACTGAGGGATGTTAACTTGCAATTAATCAACTGATCACTGTTTGGACATCCATGCTCCTTGAAAGCCACACTTAATGTGAAGGCTTGAACTAAAGGTTTATCAAAATGATCTGGAAAGATCATACCATTATTCACAATCCGAACAAACCCTTTGCTGCTACATAACAATCCCTACTGTCCTGTTAGATAACTTAAAGATTAATTTGCAAGCACAATATGGTTGCAAATTTATAATGGCAGTTTTAATCAAGGCTTTCATTAGCGTTCATTGAATATCTTTCTCTGCCTGATTATCAGCATCAGCCTGACATTGTATCTTGCTGCAGTGACCCCTGACCTGTCTGACTTTAGTGGTTGAAAGTCTTGTGCAATATTTGACTAAACCAGTCACAATATAACTACTTACGAGGGCTTTCTTTCTTAATCTGTCTCTTACATAACATGACTCGTGCACATTACTCAGAGCTGAAATCGATGTAAGAAATCAGTGAGTCTCACTGACGCCTGATTTCTATACATACCTGTGCAGCGTTCCTAAAACTCACCCTGACAAAGCACTAAAAAGCACTACATGAAAAAGCACCTTAGCACATGGCACTATTTATTTACTAAGCACTCATATTCTCTCTTTTTTAGTTTACTTAGACTTTTAACTGGAATGTACACATATCACAACAGCCATTCAAATAACAAATAAATGTTTGAAAATTCTTCAGCTCAACTTCTGCAAGTGATTTAGCTCATTGACATTTTTTTTCCACCAATTTTCACAACAGAACAAGGAGCCCTGGGAAGGTTGCTAATTTAAGAGCAATTTCTTAAAATTTTCCTTTATTTTTCATATATTCCAATAAATGTGCACTTTTAGGGTTCAAACTTCAAAATACTCAGCAGAAGGAGCATTTCAAAAGGACTAACTTTACCCCGATCAGTCTTGCAGCTGACAAAACTGAGAGTTTATTGTTGTGCTTTGGTGCACCTGCAGCTTCATCCACTCTGACATCTCATGCTGATCATTACACAAGTGTACACATTCCTCAAAACTAATCATCAGGGCTCAAACCAGGCAGAAATGTCTCTGAGTTTAGCCACATGTACCTTACAAATACAGTTTAATAACTTGTGCTCCTTTTCCTGTCATTGTAACATCACTCATGGACTAGAATTTTGTCTTTATAGTGCATCCTTTAATCCTACTTTTGCATAGTTGATTACAACCTTCATGCTCTGCACTTTTGTCACCCTTACTTTTAATGTCTCTTCAAATTAGCTCAAAGCCTCTTGTTTGATCCTAATGAATCTTATCTGATTATTAAATTAAACAGGGAATAATTACAGGAAAGGTCAAACAGAACCCCTGAAATGAAGCCGCATTAGTTTGCTTGACCTCACGTGTAAACACGGGCTCACAAAGTCATTCATAGACAAACACACACACACGCACACACATGCACCCCATCACCCTGTCCTTCATAAAGAGTGGAAAAAAAGAGCTGAGCTCAGTTATGTGCACACTCTTGATGCTGGAGCTCAGTCACACTGAAACCTTGGAACCAACATTGTTGGTGCACAGTGAGGACTCAGCAATCTGCCACCAAGCTGCTAATACCACCAGGGGTTTCTCTGCACTACAAATAATCCAAAGTTCAGGCAAGCTGCAGGAATTTAAGAGGCGATTACTTACTGCAACACGCTGCAGAACACGACAACTTTTGCTGCTTTCAATGTTTTTTTAATTCTATTTTTATAAAAACGTGTCTGGAGCATTTACCGGGATTTTTTTGAAGAGTTAATATCATCGGTGTTTCCATGAAAATCTTAGACTTCTAAATAGTACTTTAAAGATGTTATAAGAAACAAAACTAGGAAAATTTTACAGGTGAGTCTATTTAATTTGCTTTTTAAGATATTTTAATCCATTCCAAAAATTATTTCTGTAGCTAATGTTTATTCCCTGAATATTTCAACAAAAAAAAATACTTTTTTGTCTTTATGAATTCACCAATATTCTAAGGATACAGCATCACCAGCTTTAGTCACCCTGTGGAGTTCTACCAGTACAAACAATGGCATTTGGTGACCTCCTGGAGCAGGTGGGCAGCACAGGACGCTTCCAGATCCTGCATGTGACCCTCCTTGCAATCCCCGTTTTCATGATGGCAAGTCATAACCTGCTGCAGAACTTTGTGGCCGCCGTGCCCGTTCACTACTGCAGCGCTCACACTAACCTCTCACAGTCCCGGCTGAGCACCGAGCAGACGCTGCTCATCTCAGTGCCATTGGACCACCAAGGGAAGCCGGAGAGATGTAGGCGTTATGTTACTCCACAGTGGCACCTCATCGCTGTGAATGGAACGTCCAGCTCATGGGGACAGGGAGACGGAGAGGAAGAATGGGGGGAGGCAGACCTGCAGGGATGCACAGACGGGTGGTCTTACAACATGACTGAGATGACCTCCACCATCATTTCTGATGTAAGATTATCAATCTTTCTTTAGTCTACTTAAATGTCTAATATGCCTCTTTCCCGTGTGTTTTAAATTGTCTTACATTTTCATCAGTGGCACCTGGTGTGTGATATGCGCTCTCTGAAGGAAATGGGTCAGACTGTCTACATGGGAGGTGTTCTTGTGGGAGCTATTGTCTTTGGTGGTCTGTCAGACAGGTAATCTTTAAAGTTACACTATGGTTTTAATTACTAACCAGGCATTTATAGCTTTCAATAACCATGAATTTAACTTCTCAACTGAATGTTTTTAGAAGTCTCTAAAGCTCCTGTGAGGAATTTTTGTTTGTTATTATTATTATAGTGATACCAATCAACATGGCCATACATTCTGCCCTCTTTTAAGATTTTCACTAATCAGGAATCTTCAGCATGAAAACTTTATTGGTACAGTGTGCAGTATTTCACCTATTTAGTAATTAGTGAAACAAACTTTGTAAAAATAAAATCTAATATTAATAAGTAGGCCTATATAAATTAAAGTTTACTCATCTGATTATGTGAAATTGTTTATTTTTTATTAAAATTTATATTCAAACATAAGGAGGGTCCCGTCCATGGACTCTGCTATCTTAGATTTTTGCATCTGGCATGCTTCTACATTACCACAGAAGGTACCTAATAACAGATACACATTTTTTCTAAATTGCACTGCTTGCCATGGTTACCACCAGAAGTGAGCATCACAACCGAGAATCTGCTAGATGTTACAGTTTTTTTTTTCAATTTTACACTGTCTTCAGGTCATTGTCTTGCTGGAAAAAAATATTCTCCTAAGCTGTAGTTCTCTTGCAGACTGAATAAGATTGTCCTCTAGGATTTTCCTATATTTTGTCGCATTCATTTTACCCTCTACCTTTACAAGCCATCCGGAGCCAGCTGCTGACAAGCATCCCCACAGCATGATGCTGCCATCAGCATCATGTTTGTGGTGATGTGCAGTGTTTGGTGTCCACCAAACATGTTTTGTCTGATGGCCAAAAACCACCATTATTGTCTCATTAGACCAAAGAACTTTCTTCCACTTCACCATGGATTCTCCCACATGCCTTTTGGTGAACTCTAGCTGAGATTAAATGAGTTTTCTTCAACAGTGGCTCTCTCTTTGCCTCTCTCTCATAAAGCTTTGACAGGTGAAGAACCTGGGGAACAGTTGTTGTATGCAGAGTCTCTCACATCTCAGCTGCTGAAGCTTGTAACTCCTCCAGAGTAGTCATACATGTCCTTGTAGCCTTTCTCACTAGTCTCCTTCTTACAAAGTCACTCAGTTTGTGATGACAGCCTGATCTAGGCAGATTTACAGATGTGCTGTATTACTTCCATCTCTTGATGATGGATTGAATTGAGCTCTGCACCTTGGAGTTTTTTTTTTGTATCCATCCCCTGACTTATACTTTTCAATAGCCTTATTTCTGAGTTGCTTGGAGTGTTCTTTTGTTGTCATGGTGTAATGATAGGCAGGAATACTGATAAACTAGTGACTGGACCTTCCAGACACAGGTGTCTTTATACTACACTTGAGACACATTCACTGCACTCAGGTGATCCCTTTTTGACTAATTGCAAGACAACATGTACCAACTGGCTGGGCCTCTGGGTTCAGCCACTTTAAAAGGAGTGAATATTTACACAATCACTTATTTTTCCTTACATTTTTTAATTGATTGCACTACTTTATTAGATCTGTTTTCACCACAACTAAAAGAATTCCTAATCAAAAAAAGGCAAATTATATTGACCATGATTGATTTATAAAACCATGGGGTGAACTTTTTATAAGCACTGTATAAAGAAAAATTTTTTTTGCTGATCGTCTTGTTTGCTTCTATAACTCATAAACCCTCATCACTATTTCATTAATTCCATAAACACAAAAAACTCACAAGGGCTTTAAATATCTTCACATAAAGTAAGAGAACTCAAAATCGTTCTACATTGTTCAAGCTAAAACCTCCCTGTTTGTAAATCAACTTGGCTTCCAGATACGGTCGACGCAACCTCCTTCTTTTCTCTCACCTGCTGATGGCCACGGCTGGAACCTGCGCTGCTTTCTCCACCTCTTTCTCGCTCTTCTGCCTGTTCCGGTTCATCTGTGGCATGTCTCTGTCCGGCATGGGGCTCAACACCTTCTCACTCAGTAAGATGTTCGCCTAAACAATCACAGCATCCTGTATGATGGAGTAGAAAGGAACTAATTATATTTACTTTAAGTACTGTAATTTACTGTAGTAGTTTTTTGTTAACTTTTTTAGTGCATTAGGAAATCACTACTTTTAACCAGAGTAACTGTACTTTTACTTTAGAACAATACCCTCGTATGTTTTCCACCTCTGTTGACTACACCTCATTTATTACTCTCACCTCCTTAACTCACATTTCATATTGAGACCATCATCACAAATAGACTTGTAAAGAGCAACACTACCACTACCAAGTCCATCAATAAATCAAACCTGTTAATCATCCCCTGTAAGCCATTGCCACCCACTCTACATTCCCCCCACCTAATCAACTCACATAAGCATTTAAAATTGGCCCTTTTCAACACATGCTCACTAAATGACAAAAGTCTCATCCTTCATGGAAAGATATCAAAACAACAACCATTTCCACCCCCATTTATAATTCATTTGAACACCTGGTTTTTAAACTCCCTGGTCCCACTCCTCTTGTCACTGCTATCATATACCGCCCCCCAATGCCAAATCCCACCTTTTCACAAAATTTTGACACAAGTAACTTGTTCACATAAGTAACTGCTCCTCTACAGCTCCCTTGTCTCAAGGTGTCCCCCAGGGGTCGGTGCTTGGTCCCCTCCTTTTCATCACATACCTGCTTCTCTTTGGCATTATCATCCGTCTCCATGGTCCCAATTTCCACTGTTATGCAGATGATATCCAACTATACATCTCAACCAGCTCAATTACAACTAGTACCCTTACAACCTTGTCAAACTGCTTAAACGACATAAATTCATGGATGAACACACATTTCCTTTCACTAAATCTGACATCATGATCATCAGCCCTAAATCCATCACTAAGAACATTCGAAACTTTAGCCTCAATATTGACAACTCTACCCTCACCCCCTCCCCTCACATCCACAATCTAGGCATAATTTTTGACAATCTCCTTTGAACAGCACGTCACACAACTTACAAAAAACACTTTTTGTCACCTTAAAAACATAGTCTGTCTTCGCCCACTACTCTCCTTCTCTGCTGCTGAAACCTTAATCCATGCTTTCATCACTTCCAGACTGGATTATTGTAATAGTATTCTCTACGGTACATCCTCCAAAGTTTTCAATAAACTTCAGTATATCCAAAAACTCTGCCGCACACCTCCTCATGACCTCACGACCTCCTTCACTGTCACACTCCCACTCGTAGCCTTCGTTCTTACCCTTCCAACCTCCTTTCCCCACCTTTAAGAACCAAGCACCACACCTGGGGCGACAGAGCCTTCTCCATAGTGGCCTCTTCCATTTGGAACTCACTCTCAACTCATATTCAAAACTGCACAGACCTCACTACTTTCAAATCACTCCTCAAAACACACCTCTTTAGACAAGCTTTTAATCTGTGATTCTGATCTTGCTTTGTCTTTTCTGTTTTGTTGTCTGTGTGTTTTGCTTGTCTTGACTTTGTCTGGGGTTTTTTTTATGGTACTGTTCATGCGATTTTATCTTTTTTCTGCTTTGTACAGTGTTTGAGTTTTTATGAAAAGCGCTTTATAAATAAAATGTATCATTATTATAATTACACAGTAGCACATAGAGAGAATGATTCCACATCCTCAACCAGCTGTTGCTACAGCGTGTTGCTATCTCAGGGTGAAATATTTCGAAGGGGATGTAACTCCAAAAATGTAATTTTAACTCCATTCTGTGTGAAATGGTCTTCAGTGTTGGAGTTATTAGACAGTGCTGATTCATCGGTGTTAGTTCAACTCTGTAAAGAGCCAATTGACCTAAGCTCCACTCACTATGATTTCAAATGTGGAAGGATTTGTGGGCAGAGTTCCCCATCATGCCCTTCGGCAGAGTCTTTCATTATGTTTGGATGTTGTCTGTTGTACAGTGATCCTTGCTGGGATTCTTTTGGTCGGGGTTCTAGTGGATTGATGTTGTTGATGTGAAACACATTTGCACCATGAGTGAAGTTATCCAATGAGTAAAAGTTGCTGCCTGTGACTTTTAGTGATCCTAAAGGACACACAGAGCATCAGTAAGCCTTGCTATGGGGTTGACTCTCTGCTTTGTTCTTTCCAGAGTAGACCTGCCCTGCCAATGGCTTTCAACGGTTACTGCAGCTCTTTAATACTGTAAAATATTTACCACTTTCATGAGTTTAGTTTTACTGTGAGTAGTGGGAATTGTTAAATTTAACTCAATGAGTGTAATTAACACTGTCACTTTTGCTATGTATTTTATTTTATCATAGAGGTCTGACTTTACCTGAACAACCTGATTACTGATCTATTTTCTTGTTGTTCTTGCCAATGAGAAAAGATCATACTTTACTGTACAGCTCTCAGTAGCTACTCAGTATTTAAAGTAAACTTTAGATTAGATACTTTTTACTTCTTGAGTAATTTATAGAAGAGTAATTTTACTCAAGTAAAACTGAACTAGAGTAACTGTACTTTTACTTGACCATAATTGTCGTGTATGTTTTTCCACCTCTGCCTGTATGAAGGATGAGTGCATTCAAGGTAAAATCTATCAAACATCTCCTCTTCTGTGATTCTTTATTTCAAGTTGTGGAGTGGATCCCCACTCGCGTACGGACTGTGGTGGGGACATTAACGGGCTACTGTTACACAGTGGGACAGCTGATCCTGGCAGTTGTAGCTTACTACATCCGAGACTGGAGGTGGTTGACCCTGGCTGTGTCGTTACCCTTTTATGTCTTCTTCCTCTACGCATGGTGAGTACTGAGACCATCAGGTGAACGTTGGGCTTTAGTGATCAGAGCTCTAAATATAAATTAAGTGAGCAATACAAAAAAAAAAGTTTTTTTCTCTGGTTCCTCTAAAATTTAAGACAGAATTTAACAAAGCAGCTGTCATCAACACATGAATAATGAATTGAACATGTATGTACTCATGCCTATTTGGTATTTGCATGCCCTTTTGTCCTTTCTTGTTTCATGTTGTTGATTGATTAGGGACAATTGAGTTGCTTGTCGTTTTATTTGCTGTATTTTGTGTAGTTTGCTCAACTTGTTATTTTTGCACATCTCCCTTACCTTCCAAAATCTTTGAAAGCTCATCTTTGGTGTCCTTTTTATGTGTCCTTGCTTTAATATGGTTTCCCTGAAATATTACACCTTCTGCAAAAAATGTTAGTCATATTGGGATTTAATCTAAATTCAATTGACTGCCTAGCCCTAGTTCTTATGATGTCAAACACACTTTAACATTTAGGAATGAGGATGAACAGAGAAAAAGTCTTCAGCTGATGTAGGTGCAGCTTTGAACTCCACAAACAGATAGCTTTATCTATTTATTTTAAGATATATTTTGGGCTTTTTGTGCCTTAACTTGACAGTGAGGACATTGGATAGTTGGAAACAGGGGCGAGAGAGTGGGGAGAGACATGCGGGCTACAGGCCTGATTTGCACCCGGGCTGCCCACATCCATGGAGCGCGTCTTAAACCACTAGGCCATCTGCTCCCTAAACGTATAGCTTTTTAAGTCAATATCTACCAGCACTAATATCATGCTGATAATATGGTGCATCAATAAAACAGATGCAGATTTTTTTTTAAGTTTGGGTCCTTTTAAATAATAATAAATAATGAATAAAGTAATAAGTAATAAATAAAGTCCTTGTATTGTATTGTATTGTATTTTAGATGATCTATATCACTAAAATGAGAAATAACAGCATTTGCAGCATGTGTTAAGTATCAAAAAATATCTACAATTATAATTCCAATATCATTCTATGAAATGCAATTCTAATTTGGTGATCACTCTTCTGACTCTTCCTGAGTTAGAACATCAGAATTGTGATGTTTAAAAATGATTGTGAGAATAAAACTAAACATATATCCCCTGCAGGTGGCTCCATGAGTCTTCAAGATGGTTAGTCCTGAGTAACAACCCTGAGAGAGCCGTCAAGAACCTCAAAAGCGTAGCTAAATTTAATGGACGTCAAGAGGAAGGAGAAAAAATTGACGTTAAAGTAAGAATGCTTTCTGTAACTACAGCATCAAACTGATTTTATAATAAATCTGAACTGACTTACCTTTAATTATTATGCATAGATGGTGCAGGAGTCGATGAAGAAGGAGCTGTCCTGTTCTCAGGGCACCCACACTGTCCTGGATCTGTTCCGTACAACCACAATGAGATCTATGACAATCAGCCTCAGTGCCGTCTGGTACATGCAACACACTTCTCACACAAAACCACAGAGGAAGTTTTGTATCATTTAAATGACATGTTTTTTTTTAATACCCAGGTTATCAACAAGTTTTGCCTATTACGGTCTTGCAATGGATCTGCAGAAGTTTGGGGTGGACATCTATCTGATTCAAGTGATCTTTGGAGCTGTCGACATCCCGGCTAAAGTCGTCATAACTGTGACGATGAGCTTCATTGGAAGGCGTCCCTCTCAATGTGGTGCTCTCATTGTGGCAGGAGTGACTATTCTGGCCAACCTGTTGGTACCAAACGGTAGTTAGCCCCACCTGTACACATACAGTGTGATTATTATGCCACAGAAACATATAAGTGATCTACAACTTGTTCCACTATCCTGCAGATCAACAGACTTTACGCACCAGTCTGGCTGTGGTGGGTAAAGGCTGCCTTGCTGCCTCCTTTAACTGCTGCTACCTTTACACTGGAGAGCTTTATCCTACTATCATTCGGTAAGTTTTACAAATCTCCCATTCACTTCTGCTGTTTGATTGAATCCCATAAAAGACCAATGGACTAAAAAATTAATTCTTAGCCAGCAAATCTTGTCCAGATACTAGAGATGCCTACATCTTTGCTTTCCTATGAGAAAGAATTTTTTAGATTAGAATTTTGAAATAATAGTCCAGAATTTACATCGAGTTTAAATTTTTTTTCTTGAAATTTACATAATTTATTCATACATTTTGGGTAATTTAATTGGAAATTTTGGGGATGTTTATTTTTGAAATTTCCTTACATTTTTTTTTAAAGATTATTTTTTGGGCATTTTTGTGCCTTTATTAGATAGAGGAGGACAGTGGATAGAGTCAGAAACAGAGTCAAGAGTGGGGATGAGACATGTGGTAAAGGGCCTCAGGCTGGATTCGAACCCGAGCCACCTGTGTACATGGGGAGCGCCTTTAACCACTAGGCCACCTGCTCTTCAATTTCCCAAATTTTAAGGGAATTTTTTTTAAATGTTTGTGGGAATTTTGGGAAACTTTGGATAGAATTTGCTTTGAAATTTTGAAAAATTATGCTTCAAAATGTCAGGATTTTAACACAGTTTTAGGAAGATGTCATTAAAATCTTTTGGCCTTTTGGTATGGGGTTCCATTTGTGGATACGGCATGGGCGAATTAATGAAAATGGACGGTTTCATGAACAAGAACGTCTACCACAACATCTTAGTGCATCATGGAATCCCTTCTGGACTGAATCTGATTGGTCGTGGGTTCATATACTAACAAGACAATGACCCCAAACATACTTCAAAGCTGTGCAGAGACTATTTGACCAAGAAAAAGGAATCTGGAGTACTGGAACTGATGGACTGGCCAAGTCAAAGTCCAGATTTGAATGCTATTGAACAAATTTGGGATTTAGTAGATTCAAAGACTGATGGCACAAAAGTTTCATCTAAAGCAAGTCTGTGGGAACAGCTAGAAACTATTTGGAACTCAATAACAAAGCAGACTGTGGAAAAGTACATAAAAACAATGCCAGCAAGAATGAAATATTAAGTTTTTTGGTTATTATGTGTGAAAAAGGACTATTTAGTTTTTTCAGTTTGTTATTTGCCAAATAAATAACAATAACATCTCTAGTTTTAAACAAGTTTTTGAAATATTTTTAAAATATTTGTTTTCTCCTTTTTATGACAAGTAGTCTAATAAATTTGTTAAGCACTGTGTGTGGGTGGGGGTGGTGGTGGTGGGGGGGGTTATTAGAAATCTCAAATAATTTCTTTTCTTTTATTTTCTTTTAATTGGTCAACAAGTTCTTGTGGTCAAAAAACTTCTCATCGATGTGTTGCTTCTGCAGAAACAAGAGATGTGTTTTGCCATTTATAAGTTCGCCTCAGTGCAGCCATCTTTAAAAACATGTTACCTCTTAAAGTGTCTTCATACAAGGAAAAAATATTTTTTGTTGGACATTAAGATAAGCCTACTGTCCTCATAGCCAAAAATCATTTTTTAGTGTTCACTCTTTCCTGTTCAAAGACAAGGCTTATGTTTTAAACTTATAAAGGTCTACTGATTCCAAATAAGTGGGAAAAACTAAAAATGTATCCAAACAAAAGCTTGGATTTTAGGAGGACATTGGCAGCAAATATCAGCGGAAAGTAAAGATATATTATTTGAGTTTAAACAGAGTCATTGAGCTCCCTTGGCTGAGGTTTATGGATTTCTTTTTCATCCCTTTTCCTTGAGCTTGAAAGCATAGCTACTAACCTTTTCCAACTTTAGATCTATGATGAGGTAAACAGAGAAGAAGAGGCTCTACTCACACAAATTCACTTTTTAATCAATATCATTTAATTTTACTCACATTTATGTCAGCAGATAGTCTAGAAATCAGAAAAAGAAGGATTGAAACATAAAAAAGGATTTAATTTTTAATCCTCTTCTTTGTAAATGTTTGCTTCATATGTACATTTATTAAAACAAGTAAAGATATCAAGAGAAATGGGTTGAAAAACAGCTCAGTAGTTAGTAGCTACAAGAAGGATTTTTTCAATGGGTGCTGATTGGAGGGGGATCCACCATTTTTAAGTTTGGGAACCCTCGATTTATTACAAAAGGAAAGTCATGAAGATTTTAAATTGTCATTTGAAAACACATTCAAGCTCACTCGTACTAAAACCAGAGGAGAATGAAACTCAGAGCTGGACCAGATGAGTATGTGGTGTTAAAGATCTACTTGTAATGTCTCAAAGATCTACCAGTAGACTGTGACAGGTTCATGATCCCTGCTTTAAAATGTGCTGTAAGGACTGGAATCTAAGTTCTGAACTACAGATAGTTTAGCTAGTTTGCACTTGAGAAGAATGTGTTTTTATGTCAGGCTATTTCTAGCATTTTATCAGGGTTCTCTCAAGAAACCATGCTGCAAACCCACAGTATTATTAGGAGAATTAATTTAATAAAATGTGAAGTAAAAAAGGGTACATTTTTAATTAGTGCACTCAGAGCTCACTGCCTAACAGTGGTTTGTTACAGTGCTGTTTGTAGCTCTCAAAAAAGATGATGGAGCTTGGTTTTAATGTAACTGTCAAATATGATTTTGACTATGACTCTGACAAAAGGAGTAACAGATGACAATACATATCAATATTGATCTAGGTGTTGGTTAAAACAAGTTTGGAAATACCAGCTTTTCATATATTGACACATCCCAGTATTGTACATCCCTACAAGTTACTAATCAAAACTGTCATTACATTAATAAGGAGGTGCATTCACTTAAAAAGTCAATTAACATCTTATTCCAAGATCTCAGACACTGAAAACGCTCTCTTTATTTCTTGTCATAAAAAAATATGTGGTTGCCTCAGGATTTAATCCCCAGCTCCTGCAGCAATGGGTCAATGTACCCTTGTGCAGGACAGTGAACCCAATCTCTGAACCCTACCTCTCCATCAACAGTGTGTGAATGTGGTGTTAAAGAGTTTAAAGGGCTTAGGTAGTCAGGCAACTGGGAAAGGGCTGACCAAGTCAGTTATAATTTAACACTTCATGACATTTATCTAGTAATTCTGATCAAACATTTTATTTCCAGACATCTGAAGAGTAAAAGCTGTTTAGCAGACTTACTCTTCAAGTTATTACAAGCAATGTAGGCCTGTTTTGCTTGTCATAACTTGAAATAAGATGATTATCTGGATTCCACATGTAAGTCTGGCTTAGTTTAAATGCAATAGGATATTTATGACTATAAATTCAATCAAATATGTAGCTTTGATCTGATTTTTTGTAGTGTGTACAGAAGTCTAATAATCTCCAACTTATCATATAGAATTTGGAATATAGAGAACTGCATATAATTTTGTCATTTATTTACAGTATATACAGTAAGAGCTCTTTCTTTGCGTCCAGACAGACATCTTTTGTTGCAGCTGACGAGTTAAAACTCGCTGCAAACTTCTGCTAATTGTTGCTGGTCTGCTGTTCCCTGTACAGGCATGTTTTTCTTTTGGGCGGGTGTAAACTAAAGGTCAGAGAGGATGTGGGCTGTTACTTATTTACAGCGTTAAACAAAGTCCCCTGAATGACACCAGGGTCCTGAGGATGTGACCACACGTTACATATTGTTGTTGTGTAGCACAAAGGTGCATTTTTGCTTTGTTTAGCTACAATTCACAATGGAAAGGTTACTTCACATATCTATTTCTCAGGACAGGTGCGTCGCAGGGCAAGGATTCCAGCAAGCATTTCAAAGACAAACATCCACACACTGTCCAACTTGCAAAAAAAAAGGGTATTTATTTGCAATGTTTCATTACTAGACCTTCATCAGGCAAAAAGCCTTGGCATTTTCTGTTTAACCTTTCTGTGTCCTGCCATCACTGCAACATAGCACAGTTTAAACTTAACATTATGGCCACCTATGAAGATCAATGAAGTCAGAGACAGAAATTCTACTTTATAAAGCTTCTGCTTTTTCAGTTTTTGTTAATGTGATGAGAAAAGAAACAATACTATTTTATCTGATGACTGAAGACTTCATTTTTAGTAATAATCTACTAGAGTGCATTAAATTAAAAGATGCTCTTGTCCATACCACCACACACTACAACCTCATCCCTCTGACCGTGTTAACTGTAGAACTTTAGTATAACTTAAATTCAAGACTGAACAGTTGTGGGTTGCGTTAGACTGCACAGGTGGTCACTGTGTTAAGGATAAACACAGTCTAATCAGTAACAGAGCTGGAGCATGAGGGGCTTAGCACATACCTACAGGGGCCACAGGGTGTGATGCCAGCTAAGCTTTTCAAGCCATTTTAGACAAAAGAATGAAGCATGGTGTGAATCTTATTGACAGATATACAAATACATGTTTTCCTGAGAGAAAACACCTCCCCGAATAATATCCTACCAACCAAAACTACATAGCCTAAACATAAATATTTCAGGAAACATACGACAACAGTCAGTGTTAGTACTTTTCACTCCAATAGCTAGGGAGAGGCTGAATGCATACAATTAACTATCAAATTACTAGTTATCAAAATAGTTGTGCAGTTAAAAGTCTGTTTTTAAAAAGGGGATAATTTGACTTTACATGACAAAAAACGTAAGGAATGCTGCAATATTTTTCTCTTATCAGCAGGGGGCACTTCCTGCTTGTGGGTTCTTTTGATCGACTTTAGGAATTGCAGTAGCACTTAAAAGTAGGGATGAACCACGGACACACGTCCAGGTCAAGATCTGACATTCAGGTACTCACCGATACAGAGTACAAATATGAGTACTTGATAATACCTATCTAAACTGATCCTAAAATTATTTTTGAAAGTTTGTCTTATCTTGATCAGATGTTTTTTTTTTAATCTCTCCTCTTGATAATTCATCAGTGCTTACATGTTTCATTCTCAACTTTTGTCATCCTCATTTACGTTAAAATATAACCAAACTGCAGACATGGCCCCATCTTTGATGATTGGGGGGATGTTGACGTTCATTTTACAGTTGATGAATGTTGGATGGCACGCTGAATTCAATGAGACATCAGCTGCTGGTTCAGTGGGTCATTAACAGCCATTGATGCATAAGGTGTCCTAAGTTAGTCTAATAGGTACTTAAAATGTCTAAAAAGATTTACTAACCTTTCAGTGAGTACTACTTCAACTTTTTAAGGTTATTGGTTATCTATGATATTTTGAGTTCCACTTGTCAGGGTTTACAGTGCACAGCAAGATTACAGAATTAATAGTACTGCATAATTAAAGTAGATGATTTAGTTTAAGTACTGCAAACTTAAATTAACATTTAAATCTCAGTTTTGAACACTTAAAATAATTCATTCAAAACTTGTATTGCACACTTAAAACAGTTGAGTTAGCATCAGTATTTATTACTCATGAATATCGAGTCAGTGTAACTACAGCACATTTAAAATAAATAAGCTATTTTAACTTACAAAGTCAAGTTTAGCTGACTTTTTATTTTTGAGGCAACAAGTTTCCACATTGTTCTCAAGTAAGTTCAACTCATTTTATTTTACACTGTATCGGCCAAATCATGCCCTTTGGACAAACATCGCCCATGGGTAAATAATGGGACATGAACAGAAATCAGTTACAGATTTTTTTTTTTTCTGTTTTGTAAAACTCTGACCTGTTTTCATGGTCAAATATGAAAGAAAATGTGGGCATAGTGTATATGTTACACCAAAAGAAAGAATGAAAAATTCTGGCAGCTGTTTTGGCACCTGCTAAATTGTCATTTAATCATCAGAATCCATATTGACCCTAAATTTCCCAACCAGTGTATCTGCAGTTCTATTTTAAGATTGTTTGGCCCGAATATTGGATTCTGACAATCTATTTTTCCTATTTGCTAATCAATGGGAAGGTGTTAACATGCAAAGTCCTGAGGTTTATACCACTTCCAGCTCTTTAGCCATAATATATCTTATAAAAGGGTAAAATGTGTCCTATGAACCTATCAAGATTCTTAATTCACATATAGTGTACAGTATTGAATATGGTTTAAGGTTTCTAATTTTAGTGGAGACTGAGTGTTAGGTGCATCTAAAAGCTTTGTTTTCTCTTTCAGTCAGAATGGCATGGGCTGGGTGTCTATGATGGCTCGAGTTGGAGCCATGGTGGCCCCGATGGTGCTACTCACAGGGGACTACAGGCCTTGGTTGCCAGGTCTGATCTATGGAGGAGCTCCTATTATCAGTGGAGTGGCTGCAATATTCCTTCCGGAAACACTTGGATCACCCCTTCCTGACACAATACAGGACGTGGAGGACAGGTAGGATTAAGCTCTAGCCAGCAAAACAACAACATATTATATATATATAACATTTAAATTACATAATTAGAGATTGAATTATAACTGAAACGCATGTCCATAAATTAACATGACAATTCATATCCACTATAGATGACATAAACAGGACGAATGCATACAAAAGCAATCAACAATCACAGTTAAAGTCCCCTCAAACAGCTTGAGTATATAACTCTGAGATAATGCAGGGTTATAAAAATGACTATGAAAATAGCACTACGTCACTCCTGGGAGCTAGTAGCTGCCTGCAAGTTTGCGCTAACTTTAGCACACAAAGCACACACTAGCAATGGCTTGCTTTTGACTTTACTCACATGAAAGTTTGGTGGTGCTTGACACACAGACATCTTCTTTAAGCACATTTTCTTCAGGAGTAGAGGCGAAGGAAACCCTTCGAGCAAAGTTGTCTTCTATGCTCTATGTTCTCTTCTATCAAAGTTCCTCTCTATGCTAACTGTCACAGTTGAAATTCTGGCTAGAAACTTGACAGACGATAATAGAGTTGGAATTGAAAGAGGACCTCTACGAAGCTAACCTACGCTAGTTAGCTTCACTTGCTAAGATATGCGTTGGCAGGCATCAGATAAACCAGCATAGCTTTTAAACGGCTTCTGATATGATCCCGAGATTAAGCAAGGCGGACTACTTTCTATGCTCTTCATGATGCGCACAGTTGCCTTCGTACAACCCCTGTAGGTGTTATGATAAATGTGCGACCCTGTTAATTTGTGACTTTCAGCCGACAGCTTCTACTGTAGACTAGTTTTTCAAACTGATGTTGATATCTTAATGAGATCTCAAATAAATGAGTGTTAAGCTTGTGGTTTTAATGTCAAACATGGGTTTCATATTTGTTCAACGAAAATTTAAAAAAGGCATGAGAACAACCACTACAGGGAGTCGTTGGTTTGCACAGTCACTCATTCCAGGACAAATTGGCTGTTGCTGCGTTCCATTTACCCCGGAAGTCGGATTGTGGAGCTGATAATCTCACCTGGGAGTAGGAATAACACATCCGCGGTGAAGTCATTCATTTGTACAACATTCTGTTAACGATTATGTATCTCGGGGTGACCGAAGTTCCTCCGAGTTTCTCAGTGAGCCTTAGTTCAGGAAGACATATCCGACTGTTATCTCTGAATTTTAAAATTCCAAAATGAACTAGAATGCACCATATGGGCCCTGTGTTAACTGGCGAACCACCACAACCGCAGAAACTTGCCGTTGCCTATTTCACCAAACCCAGAATTCGCGAGCAGTAGAAGACAGTCCAGTAGTTTCTTATCTGTGTTGTTTAATTTGTTTATCTCTGTATTTTGATCTATGGACTAACTAAAGTGCATACCTTTTTAAGCCTGTTCAAATTAGAATGCCTGAGATAAGTTACATTGACATTTTTAAGAAAAATTCAGTCTTGAACTCTGACAACAAGAAGACAAATATCTGGAAATAGCATTATATTTTACATTTTATTACAATAAGCAAAAAAAAATCTAAATAAATTAAAAGATATTTATGTGTATCACTTGAATATTCTGTAAACTGGGACATTAATAACTATGCTGATATGTACATATATATACTGTAAACAGAGGAACTGTAGGTTAGATCTTCTGAAAAAAGCTCAGCAGTAGAGTGAGTTAAGTTGGGAACAACATGTATGAAAAAAGATCCATCTGTTTTTTCTTTCTGTGTTTTTCTGCCAGAGGATCTGGGAGAACCTCCAAAAAGACACCAAAGGAGGCAATAATCTTGCAAGACACCCAGTCAAATCTCCTAAAGCAGGCTGCCTGAGGGCATCTCTGCACTGCTCCTGATGTTTTTACTGACATGTTAATGAAACTAGAGTGGGTGCTGCTTTCTCTCTGGCCTGCTTGTATGTGTTGATTTTCATTTTGAGTGTATTATTTGACATGAACGCTGGAAAAAAGGAGTGTCAATGTTTTTATGAACAGGTCAAACAGTGAAATGAATAGATGCCAAAAAATCAGTTTTATGTTTATTTTATATACACTAGCTTGTGTCTTGAAACAAATTGTTTTATATTTTATATCTATGTATACAAAGAGGGTATAATTCTTAATAAAAGCCTCATACAGGTTAAATCCTGTATTTGAAAAAAAATCTGCCTTTGTCTCTGTTTACTTGTGGTCTATTGATTTTAATTATACCCTCTCTTTTTTACCACCTATTTAAACGGTAGGCTGGGTCACTGATTTACTTAGCTTAGGGAGTTCCAAGAGCATCCTTGACCTGCAGAAGAAAGAGATGATTTAAGAGAAAACAGCGCCACCCAATGGAAGAAAGATGCAACAGGCACGGCCAAAAGAGGCCATGTTACCTTCTTCTCTGACGTCATCTTGAGTTTATGAAATAGATCACTCAGTAATTCACCTTGGTGTTGTTTTAAAATCCATAAAGAAAGCACTGTACAATTTCACATACAAAAAATACTGCTTCAGTTTTTTCTTTAACTTTTCAGTTTAATGTTTGAACAGCACCGTCTGGTTTCCTGTGTTAGGTCCTGTAAATATGAACTTTAATCTTTAAACATTTAACCTCACAGTTTGTCTGCAGGACTTTTAAAAATCAAACTGAGTCATGGGTTACAAATATTGCATGGTCATGCTGAGTAATGTATAACCAAAGGGAAGAGTTAAGAATACAGTCTGAAACTACTTACTTTTAACAACCATATAACTGAAAAATAAACCATCTATATGTTTAGAGTCATACTTAGGCGACTCTGCTACATTTGAAAAATAGATTAGAATTTATATTTATAGTAGATTGTATTTAAGACCAGAGGAATTCTGCAGTTTGGTATTTTATAAGCAACAGCTGGGAACTTAAACTGCTTAAGTTAACTTAATATCTGCCTTCTTGTTCAGTGACACATGTCTTATCAAAAGTTCTTTTTTTTATTATAAGGTGTGTTTCTTTAAAATGAGACAGCACAGAAAACTGTTCCTTTTGAGGCTGGTGAACCTCCCCAGGAACATTTATTATTAATCCTGCTGTTATGGCACCATCTAGTGGTGCATTTGTGCTCCTGCATCAAAAAACTCAAAATATATTTGATATGTAAGAATACCAAAAACACATTTTTTACGTTTTTTTACTGTCAAAAAGACCTGAAAAAAAGAGTTCAGTTTAGCTCAGTAGTTATAGTGGAGCCCAAATACAAAAGCTAAAGACCTCAATGCAGTGGTTGCTGGATCATTCCCGGTCCTGGAGCTGTTTGGTGCATGTCTTCCTTTCTTTTATCAACTTTTTTAATCAAAGAAATATATATATATATATATATCTTATATATATATATATATATATATATATATATATATATGTATATAGCTTAACAAATTTATTAGACCACCTGTCATATTTGTCTCAAAGACCATCCAGCATCATGAAGTGCTTTAATGCAGACTTTTTCATTTTCAGCATTAAAAATACCATTTCGATGAAAGAGCTTCTACACACTGGTGTATTAACCATTGCAGAAACATAAAAAATGATTTTGGCAATTACCAATGCTGTTTATTTAGGGCAGCTGTGGCATAAACCTTACTTTGGTTAGGGTTAGGGTGGTCTAATAAATTTGTTAAGCACTGTATATATATATATATATATATATATATATATATATATATACGTGTGTGTGTGTGTGTATATATATATATATATATATATATATATATATATATATATATACTAACCCCTAAGCATTCTGGGTAAAATTCAAAATGCCTATCCATGAATACCCAAATTAAATTGATGCTGTGTTTGAACAAGCACAAAGGGTCTTTAGAAAGATAACACTCTGAATTTTCTCTACAAACTTCCAGACTCACTGTATCAAAACACAAAATACAACAACAAAAAAAAAAACAATTATTATTTTTTTCCTGTTTAAATTTGTATAGTGAAACAGAGGCCTGAAGATGACTGCAGCTGGGAGGTATTAGCTGGAAAACTCAGCTGGAGCAAAGTACAAAGCCTTAGCTAGTTCAGATACATAGCTGATAACAACAGAACAGAAAACAAGTATTTGACACCTGTTTTTATGAGGTAAAATCCAGGTGTTTCAAAGTGGAGGATCAAGGTTGACAGACATTTTTCTGTACAGCATTGCTAATATTTACCTGGAAAAAAAGACATTATTACAGCAGTGGACTCCTGAGAGCAAAAACTGCAAACTTGAAATGATAAAAACAGTCCGTGGATCCTTATGGAATTAAATTATGTTGGACTAATAATTTGATGGAGTGTTATGATCAGGAGAGTAAAGGAGAGCTTCCAGCGGTGGGCTGTGTCCCTCTAATGAATGTTTATTTGTGACAAATGTATTCATTGTGGCTGCTGTGGTGGTTTTATCCTGGAATGGTTAACATAGAGTCCTTAGAATCAGAGTCTTCTGGTGGTGTATAACATGTTATGTTTATATTTTGTAAATAGTTAAAAAAAAACTCACCAGCCTGCTTTTGGGCCCTCTGATTTTCCTCACTTTCCTCATTTTTCTCACTCACGTTTAATGCAGTAGGGGACATTGTTTTTTTTTTTATTTATTTATTTCACCCACATGCTTGATCTTAAACAAGATCCATTCCTCAATCTAGTTCATCTGAATGGAGGACACTACAGATGACTAATAATCATGATTTTGATTGATTTGGCCTATAAAGCATAGTACATTAAGGTTGTTTCATGGTGTTCAAACTTTGTGCAGGTCTGTGCGTGTTTTCCTGTGGTTATGGTCTTGGCTCTTGCTGTGCTGGCAGTCACTTCAAAGAGCACAACCACCATGTAAAACAGATTTTTTTATCATCTATAAACTCAAAGGCACCATATTAAATATATATCATAACCAGATTTTATGTGAGCACTCCTGGGACACCCAGTGTATCGTGTGTGTATAACAGCAACCTTAAGTCAAGATCAGACAGATCAAAATTCACAGCAACGCTTTCTTCAGAAATAACTACATCATAAAATGATATGAATAAAGATTTATTTTCTCATATGAACAGGTGGATTCATTTTTCATTTTATTTTACAATCTATGACAATCTCGCATTTTTTTCTTTTTTTTTCTAGCATATTTCAGGAATGACATGGGGAAAGGTTCTTTTTTATTGCTGAATGTTAAATGAAATACACTTTCACTGACTGGAAAAAAGAATTGTCTGCTGCTTTTTTTTTTTCTTTTTTTTAAACCATGCACCCATCTAACCGTGACCACAAGGACATGCAGAAGAGAGGTGTTCAAACATTTCAAGCGAGGGTGGGGTCGGGTGTGGCGGTGTCAGGGGGTAATAAAATTAAAACGTGGACGTGCCTGGTAGCATCTTGGTTAAGTGGGAGGGCTGGCGAAGTGAAGGGAGTATTACATTTAAAGTAGAGGAGCTTCTTTTGCAGTTTTCAGACGTTAGACCCAGAGGAGAGAAACTCAATGAAACATCTGCAAAGTGAGGTGAGACCAAAGACCTTCCTATATAACATCACTGTGCATTGACCAAACAGCAGATACAATAGCAGATCAATCTTTTTCATACTCATAGAATAATTCAGCATTTGAAAATCAAGTCAATTTCAGTTAATTCATGAATTTCCTTTTGAATTTTCTTTTCCTTCGGTGGAGGACAAGGGTTTCCTTTAAATGTATTATCATATACAGACTGAATTTGAAATGACAAATCTGTCAACAAGACAAAGCAGTACACAGTACTCTTGGAGGAGACACTATTCGACATAACTTTTGAAGTGTACATGTAAAGTGGAGCACTCTTAACCAGGTGATAACATAAGTCATGAATACAGTCGTTCAATGGACGTGGATATGTGAACAAGAAAGGCTGACAGCTTGATAGGCGGCTGCATAATGGCTTTAAAAACTAACTCATGTAAATATGCATTTATATCATGATAGTTCATTCTACACTATAGGCATCACATAGCTTTTTACACACACAGCACACTACAGTCACCTCTTAGAAAATGATGTAATCAAACAGCAAAATAGAAAGTTTGCATATTTTTGCATTGTATGATCCTCCAAAGATTCACAGCTATTTTGTTGATATTGTCGAGTTTGTTCTGCACTGTTCTGCTTCCACTTGGCGTTCCTTTTCTCTTTGAAGGGGGGAATGGATGCGGACATTTAGGCCTTCATCATCTGAGAACCTAAGTCTTAGGTTAGGTTAAGTTGAGAATGGGTGAACAGGGTTTAAGATGGGGGTTGGGGCATGTGGAAATCCTGAGACGCTGTGTGGCCCTTTACACAAGCCACAAAAACAGAATGGACACAGAAGGATGATGAGGCATGGGACTGGGGGCTGAGTTGAGTGGAAACAGATGCAATCTTTTTTGTTTTGCCATCACCTCTGATGGCAGGGGTCACCCTGTGCCGGGCGGCTCAGTGTTTGTCGGCCTCATAACGGGCTAACACGAGGACAACCTGCTGGGAAATAAAAGGGACCTAATTGGGGCAGGCTGGGGAAAAGGGGGCAGAATAGCTGTAAACACATCAAGCAATGACCTGCATAACATAGAAGCCTACAGCAGCCTCACCTGTGCACCTACACTGAGGCTCAGTGTTTGATAAAGCACTAATCTGTGGACCTCTGAGACGCTCTGTCAGCTCTGCTGAGACACCAGGAGACCCACACGTCTGATGTTACCACAACAAACTATGAAATTCATCTAACAATCACAAATACATGCAAGCAAACTGACATGCGCGCACACGCACACAACACACGTACAGAGTCATCTGTGCACACACACAACCAACCAATCTCTCTCTCTGTAGACATTAGTCAGAGGGCAAACAGGATCTACGCTGTTATTCATCAGGCGTTCTACTAGATCCCGAATCAAAAATCCTACAGGCGAATCATATTAATGTAAACATACACTTTATGTTGAAGTGGTTTATATTGCGTGACATGGAAGGGGTTATGTTCCAGTGGGGCTAGACTCCTCAAAGAATGCAACTTGGAAAGAAAAAAATAAAATAAAACAGGAAACCAGAGAGGAAAAAAAACAAACGTGTATAAAAAATGAGGCGTCCATATAAGAAAGGCTACAAAAACCTCCACTGGCCCTCTGGCATCGGCATACAGCAAAAGGCACCACAATATTACTCTATTTTTTACGTTGTGAAAAAACTGGCACATCTTTTATGCTGTAAATCAAAATGTACATATAAATAGAGTTTTCCCTATAAAAAAGTCTTTGCTGTTAACTAGTAGACAACTTTTGCTAAAATGAAAATAAATATTTCATTTGTTTAGAATATCTGTCAGTTATATAAAATAAAAATATTTCTTATAGATGCAGGTCTATACTATATTGATTTTCGTTTTCACTCTTTAATGGGGTGTATTGTCCGGTTTGGAGCGTGAGTGTGTAAGTCTCGTGTGCATGTTTCCATGCCCACTGTGCCGCCCCGACGAGTGAGAAGTCCGACTGTCCGCCGGCCTGTAGATGGTGGACGGCTCGGCATTCATGTTCTGCATACTGAGGAAGGGCGTGCTCTCACCGTCCTCCTCTGACTCACTATCTGTTAGGCAGCTTCGAGATCCGTAGTCCCGAGATGCCTCATATCCGCGTGGGGCCACGTGGCCGTTCAGTCTGGATCTCCGCCAGCGCCGGCTCCCACTTCCACTGGACCCACTTCTCTTTGGTTGCTCCCGAGAGGAGAGATACTCCTGGGTGGTCTCATAGTCTTCTTCCTCAGCCAGCCGATAGGGGCTGGAGGGCAGGCTGCCCCTGCTGTCATTGAGATAGGTACGACGCTGCTGCCGGTAGGGCTCCTGGCACTGGGCGTCGTGTAGCGGCACCTGGTAGCGGCGTAGCAGAGGTTGGTCATCCTCCAGCGGGTAGGGGTTGTGGACAGCAGGAGGCAGAGACATAGCATGGCTGGCATTGGGGGATGTAATCTGGAAGGTAGGCACCTGCGATGGCAATGAGTAATGGAAATCCACCGGCGAGAGGCGGGCTGGTGTCGTCAATGCTGACACATATCTGTAAGGAAAAGCAGAAGGGGAATAGATTTGTCAAGCTCTTCGGAATATAGCCTTTAAAAGGAAGGCTTTATTATTGCTAAAGTATAACTGGAAGAACAAGGCACTGGACATGAAAGCCATCAATGAAAACACATGTTCAGTGGAGTATTGTTTCATATACATATTTAGTTTGGATTTTCATTAAAGTTTAATTTCTTAACTTTTTAGAATCCTGTATAACTTTTTACAATCAAATTCTACAATGCAGGATCTAAATCGATTGCCCCATTTTCCCTGAAACTGATCTAATTTTTGTCATCAGAACTTGAACATGTTAAAGGAAAGTATACTTGTCCCCACAACAAGTTTCATGTGGTATCCCACAGGGAGCTATTCTAGAGCCTCTTCTTTTCTTAATACTCTTCCGTACTGGAATATTGAAACAGGATGTGCTTGCTGCTGATAATTCTCGAAAGTAATACTGTTTCTGTTACATATTGCACTCATATCGATGCCTCTCTCTGAACAGCCTTGAAGTGGAGTTAAAACAGACTATTTAAGGTAGTTACTCACACTTTACTCATCTTAGTTGACAACCTGGCTTTATCAAAGCTTCTCAAGCCTTTTAAACCAAAGCCCAGCTTAAGATCATCAGACAGGAGCAGCTGTTTAAGCTGACCTTCAGTCAACAATGATATTTGATAGTTAGTAAGCAATTTTCCTCGACAGCGGTGTTACTTTTTTCATCTTTAAATGTTCATCAACTATATTTTTCCCAGGAGAAAGACTAGACTAAGGGTCTAGGCCCTTCCCCTTGGTTTTGTGCGTTCAAGTCAGGTGAAGGGGCGTCCCAATTCTCTTTTGAATCGAGGGCTAGGGCTAAGGGTTGAGGGCAAATGAAGATTTTTAAGAACCACACTAGAAACCAAGAAGCATGAAGAATTTCCCACCATGCACTGGGCTGACTTACAAAATGGCCCAATGGACTACGAAGGAGGCACATAAATGTAAAAATATTTTCGGCATAATGATTATCGAAAATACAACAGTTGTGTTTTCTCGTATATTTAAACTTTAGCTACTAGGGATGGGATTTTATTGTATTTTCAGTATGTACACTTGTAGTGAGGGGTATTAACTGTTTAAATATATAGAGAAGATCAACACAGCGATCCATAGTATGAATGAGATGGTTGAAGCTTTATTGTCACCTCCGATGGTGCACAGTTTATTGGCAATGTGTGATGATGAACAGCAATCAAGTGGCATCTCATTTCTTGAGGGAAGATTTTCACCCATACCCCTTACCACTCTGTTTAGAGGGGAAGGGGTAGACTAAGGGGAAGGGCTAAGGGGAAGGGTTAAGGGGTAGGCCCTTAGAATAGCCAAAAATATATTCTGACAAAAAGTAAGTTTAGTTTTTGTCAAGAAGACTAAAACAAGACTAAAAGGAAATGTAGTTTTTGTCAGACATTCAAAAGCCAAAATATTTCTCCACAGTGGGTAAATCTGTGCATAGTGTGCATAGAACACACTAACATGAGTTGGTACCAGATTTAGGAAGAGAGAAGAAAGAAAATAAATGTTTGGACTAAAAGTAAAGACTAAAATGTAAGGACCTGTATCTTACTCAAACTAAAAAAGTGTAGAACTAGTAACACATTAGCCAGTGCATATCATTATAACTAAGGACTATACTTCTCCTACGAGTCTCTTATACATTAGCTTATCACATTATATTTGCACCTTTGCACAATAAGCTGTCCTGTAATGAGCTATCAAGTCACTTTATAGTTATTGTTGTTATAATCTTAGGAATATTAGTGAAAACAGGATCCAGCACACGTTTCATGGCTCAATATTGAAGTGTCTGCTGATGATAGATAATGGAAGCTAGGTGCTTTCGCTAATAACATAAAAGACTTTGAAGTATCAAATCAATATTAATCTTTACTGACAGGTTCGTTTTAACCTGTGTTTGTTGACTAGCAGTAGTCTTGGTTTCAGATTCTGTTGATATAGTTACCACCTCCTTCATCTCTGCTTCAAACATCATTTTTTATTGTCAAATTATCAAAGACATGTGTCATCATCGAGCCCTTGAGTTTTAATGTATTACTAATAAACAAACTATACATGTATTATGCCCTTGAAAACCAACTTGGATTTGACATATCCCTGATGGTGAATCACTGTGCATCACAGTGTTTGGAATGGTCTGTGTATTGCCTTGAGGAAAAAACAACAGTCAGTGTGAGACACCAGCCTGAGATATTCCCACCACACTGCTGACTCAGCTAATTCAGACGCTCTCCCCATGATGGAAGAGGCGCCTGTTACCTGAAACGACTCTGAGGGGATGTTGGTTATGCAATCTGTGTCTGCACAACAACTCAATGGCCACAGTCTATTTATGCACACATGTTTGTTGCATGCTTGATATTTCACAATTTTAGATGCTTTCTTTGTTAGTTTACAAGAGTCTGATCATTTTCTCTGGTTACTCTTAATCCAGCAGGTATCTGCTTGCTCTGCATAGTTGACTGTGATCTTATCTAAATCAGATTTAAACTCTTGCTGCAGCAGGCATCTTCAGCAGGACAGAAATTTTAAAATTATTTACAGCTACATCCATAAAACAGCTATAAAAACTTTAGGACCTCATTGCTCCATTACTTCCATTTCTGGCTCTGATGTTAAAGCATGACTCAAGCTTGACGTTTGCTGATTTGCATTTTTAACACCTAAAGTGTGTATTTGCAGGAATAAACGACCATGTGTCACCAATTTTTTTTTCAGATGTAGAAACAGTTGTTGTATAAAGGGTCTAAATCTGTTCCTGCATGTTCCTTTTGAGTTTTTGTGAATGTAATGTACGTCAAATATGTATGACTTCTGAAACACTGTTCATCAAAGGTGGGCTGCACTGGCTTTCTCACTGAGCAAAGATGCACAAAGTCAGATCTTTGTGTGTCTAAACAACATATCTTTGTATACAGTGGGTACCGAATATTTTAGAAAATTAAATTGTGTGACTTGTTGCAAAGAAATGTCTAGAATGATCACTCATGCTAGTTCATGTTGGACCATTATCTGATTTAGCCAAAACTAGCTGCCTAGCCAAGACCAGAAAGGTGGCTGCTGCCATTTCTGCAGAGCTTATTACATTCTGTCTCATGGTAAGGTACTTTCCCCTGTCTTTCTACTTTCTCTTGTTTTCTCTTTGCTGTTTTTTTAATGTGTGATGTTTGCACAAGGATTAGTTGTCTTGTTTGTGGTAGCATGAAGGAGCCATGGGCTAGATTAGGTATCAGCATTGTCACTACCTAGAGCAGGGAGTAGAGCTGTGCAGGGAGTAGAGCTGTACAGGGGGACAGATTTTGTCTTGACAGGCTGGTCCACCAAATAAGCTAAAATAAAATAACATTTTGGTCTAACTATCTACTAGCATCTATCTATGGCTATTATTCATGATCATTTTATTTGTATTTTCTTTGAAATTGATTGTAATTTCTAGGCATTAACAGTGAGATCAGTCCCTATCGTCTATACTGCAGCCAGCCTCAAGGGAGCCACTGAGATATTTTGGCCTGAAGTGGAAAGTTGACACAGAAAACTGCTGATTTAATCAGGATGGGACATCATGCATCATATAAACCAGTGGTTCCCAACCTGGGGTCCAGGACTTACTAGGGGGAGTGCCAAAGATCTTAGGGGGGCTTTGTCTGCTCTGACAAAATTAGATTTGCAAATATTAAGTAAAATCATGATAAAGTAATACAGTTTATACAATGGTCTTTTGGTAATAAAAACCTGTTAATAGCCACATCCTTAGGGTTTAATCAATGAAACAATTAAACGGATGCTGATTTTTGGCAAAAATATGATGAAAAAAAATTTGTTAGGGTCTTGGGGGGGCTCAGCTTGTCTTCGAAACGTGTAAGGGGGGGCGCCAAGGAAAAATGGTTGGGAACCATAAAAACTAACCATGGCTGACAGGTGGATTTCTGTAAAAACAGAGAGAATGTTAAGTCTCTCCTGATAAAAACATTTCAATATTAATCATTTTTTGGGGTTGATTTAATAGCTGTAGGCATTCAAAGAGAAAAGCTACTCTAAAAAACTACATCTTTTCTCCTTCTCACCTACAGGCGGCCTGGGTTCAAGTCTGACCTGTGTCTCATGTCTCTCCCTGACTCTCTCATTCCCCTTTCCAATTCTACCCACTGTCCTCCTCCCCTATCAAAAAAGCTCTGAAATATATCTTTAAAGCAATAAAGTACTTGTGCTTGGCAATGCACAGTGAACTGTTTTTTATGACGACCCTGCACGTGTTAAATTAATTAAATCATTCTGATTGTCTGAGAATGTGACCACATTTGTTAACAATTTATCATAATGAAACAAGGCTGCTCTGTGGCTATCTTGGCTCCAACTTTATGAGCTCCAACTTTCCAAATGTCTTATTGACTGTATCTTTTGTGGCTTTACTGTGCTCTTTTTTTCCTAACGCCTCCCAGTAAAGTTATATCAAGCTTTCACTGTTCATGAGTTTTTTGAACCGTGATCTGATTGGCTGATGTGCAACATAAAGAAGTGTCCATGAGGAAGAATATGTGGGTTAAAAAGGAGTTCTGGTGACTTTAAAGTGACATAAATGAGGGCCTGTGTACACAGGAAGCTCTATGAACACAAAAGGCAGAGTGTCCTCATGTATAGCAACCTTAAGCATGTTGTGTTAAACCTTAAACACAGGGTTTTCAATTACAGAGTGAACAAAGACGCACACACTCTACCTAACTGGGGCATCGCTCTCTTCCTTACGCAGCTGTTTTTAAGGCTGCCGTGTTGATGCTTAAACATACAGTACACCATTTCAGCATGGGGCCAAATTAGGCTCACATATCCTACATTTCCTCCCTGCTCATCGCTAATACAGGCATGTTGAGTGATGGATCCTTGGCTGTGAAATGCATTGTAATTCAAAACACCAGCACAGAGCAGGGAGGACATTTTGAAATTAGAGATGTCACCACGACAAAATCAGGGAGTGTTTCTTCTGCATGTAGAAAGGAAGTTCAAACATCGGCCATGGGTGACATTGACTGAAATAGGGCGAGCGTTTAACACCTGAAAGCATGTTATTAAGAGTGGATCTACGTATTTCATTTGAGCTGCTGTGCGCCAGTTCATTTTAAAGGAACAATACAACTTTTTGTGAACAGCCTTCTTTCCATCTTTCCCAGTGTTAGAAGATTGATTTTTACTTTCCTGTGCCTTTAGTGCAGAAATAGCAGGATAAATTTAGATTACTTTGTAGTGTTTGAAAGGCTTATTTCCTGACTTCTGACAGAAAGAGCTAACTGTTTCTTCCTGCTTTACTCTTAGTGCTAAGCTAGGCTAATCCCATCCCAGACCTCTCTCTGTAACACAAAGATTAAATACATATACTTATGGGTCTTAGGCCAATATCACAAGTGAGTGTGTTCTCTAAAGGTCACATTGTTTCTTAGATCAAATTAAGCGGAAAATTTAAGCCAAGGCCAGGGAATCATTTTACTGAAACTGTTTCTCTCATGGAAGTAAGCAATGTTTTTACTTTAACACAAACTGTAAATAAGAAAATAGAAGTTGAAACAAAAAATAGTATCCAGGCTGCCTTAAAAGTTGAAGTTGACTGAATATGAGTTGATAAGTTTGCCTCAGTGATGTTGACATACTGTCATATCTGCCACAGTGAAAAATCCTTCTCCTGAAACCACCACCAGGATGATAGTCTATAAAGGTATGGAAAGTTCAATGAATCTGGATCAATAACGCTGCCATTTGGGAGGTAAAGAACAATACATTCCTCATCAAAGCGTCGGTAAGTGCTATATAGCTACAACTAGCTATGCAAGGTTACATAATAATATCAGGATCACTGTCATCTGTCAGTCAGTGTTCTGTGCTGGAATATTCTTCTCAATTACCAAATATTTGATGGCAGCATTAGGAGAAGTGTTCAGCACCACTGTAAACTATAAGAAGGGAGCAGAGCATTTAACGGTGTTGATCCACTTTCCCTTTACTTGTTTTATTTTCTCTAATGGGGGTCTGTAGAAGTAACCCAGGTTTGTTGAAACATGCAGGTGGTCTGAGACCACCAACATCCCAACAGAAGAAAGCCATTATTGCTCCCAAAGCAGCAGTTTCATCAGTGTGTTATGTCATGTGAAAGCTATGAATTATCTTTTTTTTCTGTACTAATTAATTAAGGAAACCCTTCTTCAGTTTGTCACTTCCTGTTTTTATTGAGTGTTTTATTTGTAACCTTTTTTTCGTTTTGACCTTGCTTGTAAATTGGAGGGTTACTGGTTGTTTTTATTGATTTTCTGCGTATCTTCAACACGACATGCCTTATGTTGCTGTATGAAAAGTAATGCAGAATTAAAGTAGGACTTATTGGTTTTATCATTTTGTCACCACAGTGTGACTTTTAACAGATACGTGTAACTGATAGTGTGAAACTTTCAGAGTAGATGTCCAGTACATGCTGCACTTTAGCAGCCATCTCTTCAACCAAAAAATACCCCTGTGTTTTTATTGAATAAAGCTGTACTACATTCAGATATGCAGCCAACACTAATTTGTATTTGTTTTTTATTTCTTTCAAGTATTTAAAGAAAATCTTTTCTTTGGTTTGAAAATTCTATCGGTTCTTCTTGAATTGTACTCTTGCTACGTAACGCCACCATTTTGCCTCTTCTAACAGCATCTCTGAGTGAGTAGGGGCATCTCTTTTCACCAGGTGGTAACAGGATAACGGCTGAACAGCAAAGGATTCACATGAATGAAAATGATCTGAACCTCTGAGTGAAACATAAACATGCAAAAGGAAACGCCATCCCATCCTGAGTGAACAAAGAGCTAAAAAACTACAAACCTAGAGGGGACTTCATGGACATATTACGCCTTCAAAAAGGTAATTCCAATATTTCATGTTAGAAAGCAACCTCGATAGAAGACTCAGGCCTAAGCAGGCTTTTTGTTTGCATTCAACAATTTAAAAGTTGTCAACATTAATAAAATAAAGGGTTCAAGGCCCCTTGAAATGTAAGGTGTATAGAATTCAAGGTTTAAAAAAGTTTATTCAGGAATAACTTGCCGGGTTTGTGGCCTAATACCAACAAACAAGTGAAACTGAAAAGTTGATTTTTAAAGGCATTTCAAATATTTCATGTTTTCAAAGTAACCTCAGGAGAAGAATTAGACCCAAGCATGAGTGTTACATGCATTCAAAAGTTTGAAAAGACAACTCAACAGTAGAAATGTTGATGGTGTTAATTATGCCGTATCCTGGTAACAGAAGTGCCTCAATATCGTCGTGAACATGGGATGCTTTCAAACTATAGGCTTTCAAGGTGAAAAGTGTGTTTATTTAGTGGAGCAGAGCAAAAGAAAGTGGGAACTACAGTTACCATCGACCCTTGCGTACCCATCATCCTTTGCACGCCACTTGCTGGCTTGATCTTACAGTGCAAAAATGGTGGATGCTACAAGTGGTGAGGGAGAACCGAGTGACAAAATTTTTAAAGATTAATTTTTGGGGCTTTTTGCACCTTTATTTGATAGAGGAGGACAGTGAATAGAGTTGGAAACAGGGATGAGAGAGTGGGGAGAAACACAGGCCAGATTTGAACCTGGGCCGCCCCAGTGACAACGTTTTTTGAGATTGTAGAGGTTCTAGTGACTTTAAAATCCGACACCTGGAAGCATTTTGGTTTCCTGGTGTCAAGAAATGAGAAAAGACAAACAAAAAACAATAATGCAGACTTGGGCCACTTGGTTTCACCAGAGCTAAGACTCTTAAGGAGACGTTCACAATCCCCACAACAGCACAAGGGCTCGATATATCACCAAAGACCTACAGCTGTTTTCAGTGGTGAACAACAAAGGTTTTAGAAGGTTAGTAAATGTGCTTGAGCAAAATATATATTTTTTAGCCTAATGCAAACCTCTGGCACTTTTTTTTGTAATTTATTGTTATTTAAAGTGCAATTTTTTTTTTAAAATAAATGCCGTCATCATTTTTTTCCAAGCCCTCTTTTCTTTTTTCTTTTTTTTGATACAGCAATAAATACTGTGCTGTGGACCTGTTACAAAGTAACGTCCCTACACAATAGTTAGTGGGCTTCTATTGTAACATTTTTTATATTTAATGTCCTGCTTTTCTGAATAATGTTTTTGTTCCTATTTTTTCTGTCTTTCAAATAAGTCACACACCTTGAGTTGTTCTATATATAAATGGAGCTCTATAAATAAACTTGCCCTGCCAAACTGACAATGACTTATAAGTTACAATGACTAATGCTTTTGCTGTGTATGTTGGTGTATTTCATCATCATCTTGGCTCCCCTCACAGGAGAAAACCAGCAGAGAGAGCAAACCTCTCAATATTCTCCAAACCCAAAGCTACAGCAGCCACGCAGGCCTGTTTCCCACCTGTCGCTGTGCGGAGAGTCTCCCAGCGAGTCAAAGGAGTCTCCGTACTGCAGGCCCGGCCGATGGGGGTCAGAGTAACCACAGTGTGCGGCCCGGCGAGCCCGTGCCTCCATGCACGCAGGACTGCTGCATTTACTGGTCCCCACGGATGATGACATCATTCCCGGCGAGTCAGAGAGGATGCTGTCAGAATGTTCCAGGCTCCATGTCCGTTCCTCGTGTCTGACAAATAAAAATGTGTTAACATGTACACACCCTAACAAGACAAGAATTCTGTTTCCTTTATTTTTTTCTTATAAGAAGTGTGCCTTTATGGAAGCTTTTAAACTTGTTTACTGAAGCATTTCAGAAATGGATACATTCATTTTCTGTCTTTGAGGTTCTGCATTTGTATGATATTTTCAAGTACTTTCTGGTGCATGCTTACCTGTGAGTTGATGAATGAGCTCGTGTGGAAGAGTTGTGGGATCTGGAAGAAGCATGGCTGGCAGGGAACGACCCCTCCGTTGCAGGCCTTATGACTCGTTCAGTTGCAGGGATGTTCTTTGATATGTACTGAGTTTCAAGAAAAATGGATTTGGCAGATGGAAAAAGTGAAAAAAGACAGGCTTTGATGATGTAACTAAGCATTAAAACATTTGCTGTGGCTCCATCTGTTCGCTTATACTTCAGTAATGTCAGGAATTCCTTCAGATACTTACATCTACCATGGGGATTTCCTCTGGGCCTGGTCCTGGGTGATTGGGTCCGTTAGGTACGTTACGATTGGGATGTTCTGGACACATGTTTGGTCGCAGATGATTGTGCATCTTCTTTCTTTGTTTCCTGTTAAGAAATTATGTTAAGCAGTCATCTTAATACAAAAATTGACTATTTTACTGATAAAAAATACTATTTTGTCACAACAAACACAGTTATCCATTATTTTCACCAACGCCAGACAACACAGGTAGTGCCAACAGTATGTCAGCAGCTCTGGTGCACAGTTAAGTGTAGTTTTATAAATAAAATACAGGTGGTCTTAGAAATCTGAAAGGAAGGCAGTATGAAAAGGACATTTTTTTTCAGCAGGACTTACTTGGTTTTACAGTAGGCAACCACACACACGATGCCCACCACCAACAGAGCCACACAAATACCCGTGATTGTCAGGACTCTTTTCTGGTAGAGTTCCTCTGCCTCTGTCAACATCACACCCACAAATACGCAGACGCACCCACACACAACACATGCGCACAGTGAGAGAAATAAAAGAAATATGAAAAATAATTAGTGTCTTGAAGGAGCAGCTTTCCAATTTTTCACTGTAGATCTGCATTTCATTCTTATTTGATATTTTTGGACTAAATCCTGAGCAGGATGAAGCTTCATCTTTGCCTCCCTGAAGACTCTGTTCACAGCCAAACCTCTCCTCTCTCTTAATCATAAATATAACAGATGCTGGAGCTGCCTGTGCTGCAGTAAGGCAGCGTGGGAGGGTACAGGGGCTCAGCAATAGTTAGACTAATCTATTAAGCAACTGTACTCTCTAAAAATGTAATAACTTTCCAGTTTATATGATGTTACGTTGCTAGAGGCCTTTGATTTATGAGCAGAAGAACCTGCAAAGTATGCAGTATAGCACCATTATACTTATGATTTGGCAATGTGCAGTTCTTGACTCAGAGTCCGTTTTCACTGGACCAAGTTTCTTTAAACTTTATGGATAAATCAAATTGACAATATTTGCAAAGCTATCAAAGCACTCAGGGAAGCTCAAATTGTTTTAAGGTCCTAAATTCAATATATTTCTGATCTAAAAAGTCTTAATTAGAGTAATTTATTTTATTGTAATTGTGAAGGGATTGTGTTTAATATTAAAGATAAATGTTACTATTTGATGCATTGTGCAGTTAGCTTAGAGATCATTTACATCTGCAGTCCCTTGAAAATGAATAATAGCATTTTTTCTGCCTCTCAATAGGTTGTGTACAATCATGTGATCCCGAATGTCCATGGGGGTGGGCAGGAAGTGGTAAAGTGATTACTTTTTAAATGGATCTCTATACTGCGATAATCTTCAGAACTTTTCTAAATACATTAAGTACAGTCGCTACACTTTAGAAAATGTGAGTTTTTTCCACAGTTCAACTGATTTACCTGGCATGGAGGTGATCAATATCACAATTTACTCAGTCCTAAAGACCTCCTAGTGTCTAGATGAAGACGGAAGAATGCACCAAGAGTTTTGAGGAGTGTTGTACTGAGGTAAGAGGCTATGAAAATATATGTTAAAAATCTTTATTTTGTCACAAGTGTGTTTTTAATTGAAACAATAAACTCATCCGAATAAACCTTGTGGGGTAAGCAGCGGAGTAAAGATGTGCCCTTTGTGAATGAGCCTGCGCTCCAAATCAGACCTTTAATGTGAGCTACAGTAGCTAGCACCTGTTTGAGTTCTAGTTTCCTTTCCTCTGTCTTTTGTTGTTTTAATCCTTATTTTAAAAGCCAAACTGTGACCTCTACTTAGCTGAGCCAAAAGATCTGGATCTCTTAAAGAAGATGGATTCCCTGTCACAATGGGAGAGACTGGATGGACATCAGCTGAGGAAACACAGGTGTGATTAGAGTTTAATGTAACCAAACCAGACTGCTTTGTGAAAATGGAGCACACACAAGCGTTGCAAGACAATGCTCGTCCAGGCTTTAAATAGAGGGTTTTTTAATCCACGCCTACCGTCAGTTTTTAAAATTTAAAAAAATGTTCTGCCTAAATATCCAAGTACTTTCAGGACACCAAACTAGCTTAAGAATAAAGAATGTTTCTATTTTCGCACTTTGAACCTTTGGCATAGCCATAAACAGCTCAATGCATGGCCTTTTTGTAACTTCCTCTATGCCAAAATCACTACTTAACCCCCAGGGGGGTTTTCTCTGCTACCTCTGATGCCTACGGATCCAAAACTGAATAAAAATAAGAACTGGTCATGGAAATCTAGAAAAAAATTTAAGGTGAACATCATATATGATGACGCATTAGCTACAGTAAGAAAGCAGCTAAGGCTAGCCTTTAGCCACTTTCTAGCTATTGATCTCATAACCTAGGAAATGGCTTAAACCTATATGTTTGGTGGAGCTATACCATAGAGTAGGAAAGTCATAAATTATTAGCTAATGTAACATTAGCGAGGATATGACTGAATACTAGTATTAGCAGTTTTCTGACCTTAGCTGATGTATTATGTCGAATAATATGTCGTCATACCTAGCACTCTAGTATTTCCTTTATGATTATTTTAGTCACAAATATTTCAGCAAATAATGAAATGACACCAAATCTCACTTATTCTAGCAGTATAACTCTAAAGTATCTGAGCTTCCCAACCTACGTATTACTGAGATAAAGGACAATGACTTCTGTGTGAATTTTCATTTACAATCTATTAAGTCTTCATCCATACTCAGGCATTTAGTAAGCAAAATTATAGACTTTTCATTTGACAGTTATCAAATAGACATGTAACTTTTAATGAAATGTAACAACATGAATCTAATGCATTTTATTTTTCCAGAGAAGAGCTTTGTGTGAGGTTGAGGAGGACTCTTTGTGTCCCTGATAAAATATGAAGGAGCAAAGAGGTAGTGTGCTCCTTGATAAATAATGTAATAAAAATAAATTGAATTTGTAGAACTCCTTCCATGCGAGGTTTCCTCCTTTCATTCACCAGCAGCCATTTTATGCCAGCATGCCAATTTGTGTCATGTTTCTGACGCCATAAATAAATCATATTCTTAAATGATATTAGTGTTGGTATAACAACACAGAGTCTGCATGGTCCAGTACATACATTTTGTAATTACATGATGCCTGGTTTTACTCTTCACTTCCAACCACTGGAGCTCTTTTCTGGAAAAGGTGGCAGAAAACAAGAACTAACAATGCAGGAGGATGGAAATAGCAGCAGATAGATGAAAAACATGACTGTAGGTTCTATATTTAGCATGGCATGCTCACATCACAGCATCTACTCCTCGAAAGATAATTCAAACCAGTTACACAGATATTATGCTTCAAACTTCAAAGTTACATTTTAGATTCACTAAAGACAGGGTGATGCAAGAATCATGGACAAGATCACACATAAATAAAAACAAAAGAGATGGCATATCAAAGGGAAAGACAGGCTCTAAAGGCATGAGACTAAAAGGATTTAGGAAAGAAAGAGATGAAGATTGAAGAAAAACATCTGGTAGCTTCAAACATGATACATCATGCTTGTTACTGATGGAACAACAAACCAAAAATCAGTCCAAGAAAATAAAAGAAAAATACTCTAATGTGAGTAAGATAGAAAATCTCTGTTAATGGTTCTACTTTACAATTAATGTGCAGGTGATGACATCCAGGTTAATGTTGTTTGATGGAGGTTTGGTTGCAATTGATCAGAGGTTTGTCATTACAATGAATAATGGTAGGATTGATCCAGCGATTGATTGGTTAATCAAGGGACGATATGATTTAAAGACGGTAGCAAGTCAAAATGAAGGACATCTATTTAGAAGCTTTGCTAGGACTGAGAGTCAAAATGGATTGTTCCATACCCATAAATTCAATCCCAAGATGCTCTGCCATGGCAGAGTGTTGACAGGTGGAAAGAAAACAAAAAAGAGACCAGGTTTAGATAAGAGAGTGGCACCTTCTTACATTCAGTGGAGCAAACAAAAGCAGGCTTTACAGTAATAAGATGACAAACATGTCAGTAATTGTCAGACTGACGTGGACAGAAACATCAAACACAAGACACACAAGCACACACATGCACGCAAAACCTACTACAAATCACGCTACATGAGCACATGAAAACATGGCTGCAATTTTTGTCTGTTTTTATATGACTGATGCTAAATCATTCTTGGGTTTCTAACTTCTGTATGTCCCAGCACAGTCTGATGCTATGTCATTTTTTGATAGGTGTTCCAGCTTCTCAAAGTGCTGTCATTACATAACCATTCTAAATCTCCTAATGGGAAGAGGACATATCAAGCGCAAAGGCTCTCATTACCGCTGCATGGGGAAAATATGCGTCATCTGCAGAGATTACCTTTGGTTTGAGTTTTTCTGCTTTCTAAAAATTGCTACACTGTCGGTTCCCAAACACACCCATCACATGAACAGGCACGTTAGAAGGAGTGCGTCTGTACAGTATCGGAGAAATTCCACCGAATAAGAAGAATTATAGTAGGCCTTTACGTTATGTGGCAGAGGGAGGCTGTAGGGAGGCTGCACCAACCAGCTGAGTCCATATCTCTGGCAGCTCACTTGCTTTACTTGGGTTGAAGAACGTCCCAGCTGTTCTTATGACAACATGTGATTTTAAAGCCAAGCCCTTATGGCTGAGGAGCAGAAGCCATCCTCCTTCTCCTCTGTGTCTCCTGGGGATGGGAGGCGCCCCACTAGGAGGCGGGTTTTTATGGATGTGTGCGTGCCTGCTCCTTGAGAGAAAATTTGATTTATTCTCCTTAATTGTGAGTGGAAAATCTGGAATATGTGAGAGGCTGCTACAGCTCACTTTGTATTTTCTACATCGATCATATTTGAATGTGGCTTTCATGAACCTGATTTTTAACGTGGACCTGCACTTTTGAACCACACAGAGGTTAACAGCTAATGTAGAAAAAAAGACGTAGGCTACACTTGAAATGAGTAAAGACTTTTTTTTTTTTTTAATACTTTTTTGATAAGTGTGAATGTTATCAGGTTTAAATACATAACACTATTGGTTCAATCAAATGTTTTCATTTTCATTTAAACCCTTATCCTTTTACACTTAAATTGATGGGTCTGGAGTTCAAATCAAGCTGTAATGCTGGATGACTGTGTTCTGAGAAGAAGTAGCATATAAACGCAGTAGAAATGTGATTAAATGTTGTCATTTAACTACTTCTTCATCTATCTTACACTTTATATATATGAGAAATTAAAAGAGACATCTGACTATATTTGCTGTAAAAACAACATGTATCATAAGCCATTTAGGTATGAAAGCTATCATATAATCCTTAACATTAGCAACTAGAAAAGCACTCAGAGAGCGCAGACCTCCGCCATTAGCCCCATCTCCCAATAGTACAGAATCCTTTTAAAAATTCCTGGATCCAGTTGACGATCTGTATCACTCCACAAATTTAATCAGTTCGTCCTTATGCCATTTTTGACATTTCCTGAAAATTTAATCCAAATCCGTCCATAACTTTTTGAGTTATGGTGCTAACAAACTAACAAACCCTGCCAATCACATAACCTCCTTGGCGGAGGTAATCAACCAAAATCCTAGCTAACACCACAGTTGGCACTTAAATTTGCAAGATTACATTACTGTCAAGCATCAAAAATTACATTAATTCAGAGATGTACACTTCACTCAGTAAACAAATATTGGAACTGTATCTTAAAGTACAAATTCGACCTGTCTTAGCTAGCAAAACAAACAAACAAAAAACATTAATATAAGATAGAAAAAAGAAAAAAAACTCTCAGGTAACAGAAATATAACATTTGTTGGCAGGGAACTTTTCATTTCTCTGCTTCAAAATTGACATCTCTTTTTTGGCTAGCAAACATAACATAACAATTAGCTAGAAAATTACAGATAGCTTACATTACAACATAACCGTTAGCAGGAGATTTAGATTTCTCTCAGCTAGCGAACATAAAAATATGGTTAGCTATAAGTTTTCATCTCTTCTCGCTAGAAATATTACAACATTATGGTAAGCTAGAAATTAAGATGGCTGTCAGCTAGCAAACATTATAACTTCTTGATTTGCGAGGAATTTAGATCAGTTAGCAAACATCAAATTATGGTTAGCTAAATCTTTACATCTCTTTCAGCTAGCAGCATTACAGCATTATTGTTAGCTGGAAATTTAGATAGCTCTAAGCCAGCAAACATTGAAATATTATGGTTAGCTAGAACTTCACATCTAGCAAAAGTTACAACATTATGGTTTGCTAGAAAATTTGATATCTCTCAGCTAGCAAACACTGTAACTTCAAGGGTAGCAAGGGATTTAGATCAGCTAGCTAAAATAGAAATTAGTTGGCTGGAAATTAAAATAGCCCTCAGCTAGCAAACATTATAACATTATTGTTAGCAAGAACTTAACAGCTAGCAAAAAGTATAGCATTCCTGTTTGCTAGAAATTTAGATATCTCTCAGCTAGCAAACATATTAACTTCATGATTTGAAATGAATTTTGATCAGCTGGCAAACATAACAGTATAGTTAGCTATGAAATGTACATCTATTTTAGCTAGCCAACCTCACATTATGGTGAGCCATATTTTCATAATTCATTCATCTAGCAAACATAACATTATGGTTAGCTTTAAGTGCCCACTTCTTTCAGCTAGCAAACATTATAACGTCATGGTTGGCCAGATCTTTAAAGCTAGCAAAAACAACATTGCAATTAGCTAGAAATTTCAAGCTAGCTTACATTATATTATTATGGATAGCTATAAATTCACACCTCTTTCAGATAACAAACATAACAGGCTAACTATTGTTAGGAACAAATTTACACTTTCAACGTTGTAAAATTACAAGTAGGAAATGTACCTCTCTAACAAACATTGTTAGCTTTAAATGTACACCCTTTTGGCTAGCAAACATTGTGTTAAGCTTGAAACGTACCCCATTAAATAAAACACATAAGTAAGAAAGTCCTTGAAAGCGTATGCTAAATAATAGCTACTAAATTTGCTACTTTATTTAATATAATTTAAATTAAAGTATGACTGTATTTTCTCTGTATCTTTAGTCTTTTTACTTGGTTATCAGCCTTTAAACATATGAAATTATTTTACAATGAAAATTACTTATCAGATTGTTTCATTTCTGAAATATGCAAACTGAGACAGAGAGTTTGAGTTTGCCACTTTGAGCATAAAAATGGCATCTGTGTAGTTTTGACAAATTGAATTGAATGTATACACATGTAAATTTTACATAATTTAAGCCTGGTCTGTGTTAACGCGAATGGATGAGGACTGGAAATTACTGCCACCCTTAAAGCAGCCACACAGCTGCTCTCATGTTAAACAGAAAGCAAAAAAAAAGTGAGTGCTGGAAAATAAGCTCCCACATAACTTTGTCTTCTCTGCCAAAAAGAGCAAGTAATTTCAGTGTAGTGGATTATGATTTAATGTGAAATAAAATCACTTGTCCTTAAGAAGGGGATTTTTGCATTGTACTCTGAGCCAACATACAACAAACAGTATGTGGAGGCTCTACAAATCAGACCACAGGGACTCTGAAGGCAGCACCAGGCAACTGAGAAGGCAGATGAGATTGGTAATTTTGTAGTTGTGATGTTACATAGAATTGAAACCACATGGGCTTGCAAAGACATGATACAGGAGATGTTTGTTTTAATCTGACATGAATTAAAGGGTTTAAAACCAATGCTATATTATTTTATACACACTATCTTTCACCCTCTTTATGTTTATATCAGAGCCAAGTCCTCTATGAAATCTAGTGTTTATATTTCATTAATGAAGCATCACTTACTACTTTCAATATCATGTCAACACTAGAAATCAACCACCAGGTAAGACTGAGGTATGAAATAAAGACAGGTGCAGATGATAATCTGCAGACGCAAGTTTTAAAGCACGTGCGTCTTTTCAAATACATAGAAAACCTAAAGGGCAAGATCTATCAAGCTGTAGTTCTCCCCACACGTTCATGTAATCTTGCTGTAATTCTGCAGGTGATGAATGTGTTTTCTGATGTTGTGTGGTGCAGGGCAGACATCTCTTACCCCGGGCTAGCAAAGTTGTTTGACACGACACTCGGGTAAAGAGCATGAACTCCATGCTGAGGACATCTGCTGTGAGAGCACCATTTTGTTGCAACTTCTGAAGCTGTTTGTTCGCAACAAATTGCAGTGCATTGGATTTAACAATGTTTGGTGTTTACTTGAGTGCTGGCTGTGATTAAGGTATTTTGAAAGTGAAAAAAGTGGTGCCTCTCTTTCAACAACTTGCCATTTGTTCAGCCTGTAGCTACATGTTTACTCTACATAAAGAAAGCACACTAACATCCTAAGTATTTCCCGTCTATGATTCAACCTTTGGCAAATCCCCATTACCTGTAAAAATACAATCACATTATTCAATAAGTACATTAAAGCTAACAGGAATGTTGTCAAGTCAGCTCATGTATGACCTACAGTATATAATACTCATATAATAAAATAGGCCACAACTCATACTTAACATCTTAATATGGAAGATTTACAGGCCATATATCATGAATATGAAATACATTCTAAAGGGCTAATACCAACATCATGACAGAACTCTGACTTTCACAGATCAGTGCACCACTGTAGCTCATTTGTCTTGCATATTAAGTTGCTACAATTTTTTCAGGCTAATCATTTCTGTCAGTCAGCTCTGATAGGATAATATATATTTTGTTTAATGCTCCTGTGAGGAGCTTTCATTTGCTTAAATCAATTTTGCTGATCTCAATGTTAACAACAGTAAATGTTATCTCTTAGATATTTAAGCATCTTCCAGTGAAAAATCTCATCCTGCTTTCTTTTAACAGCCAATCATGTAACACATACTGAATCTTTGTAGGAAAAACATGTTAATCACCTCATCAGACACTGACTCGGTGGTAGAAGTTACTTCTCATTGAAAATCTCTGTGGTGGGATACATAGAGGTCAAAATCGCTAATCAAAGTCAAGGTTTTGATTTGCTCTCATGTCCTGGAGGGTCTGGTTGATCATTTTTGTACAGCCTAACTAGATTGGAGTGAGCTTTAACCCAAATGCAGTAGCAAGAAAAGGTATGTGAACCCTTTGAAATTATCTAGTTTCTGTATTAATTGGTCGTCAAATGTGATCTGAGCTGCATCTAAGCCATACGTATAGACAAACACAGTGTGCTTACCTTAATACCACACACATAATTATGATATTTGAAGTCTTCATTGAAAGCAGCCATTAAACATTCACAGGATTCACCTAAGGGTTCACTTAGTTTTTCAAGCAGCACTATGAATGTCAACTGGCTGTGATCAATAAAGACTTTAAACATTATAATTGTTTGTGTGGTATTAGGTTAAACACATTGTGTCTGTCTATACTTGTGACATTGATGCAGATCAGATCACATTTGATGACCAATTCATGCAGAAAAGTAGAGCATTTCAAAGGGGTCACATACTTTTTCTTGCCACTGTAGGTGTCTTTCCCCTGGCTCTGCTTTTCCCCTCTTTTCTCAGTTTTTTAGTTTCCCTTCAACATAATTTTGGCATCAGGATTAGTTGTTATTTCTTAAGCTTAACTACCTAGCCTTCCAGTGGGCTGAACTTGAGACTGACTGTGGAAGATAATAAAACTACAAACTGATTATCTAATATAGGACAGTTAGAGAGTATAATCCTATGATAAGTATAATTTAACCAGAAGACATAGAACATTAGGTGCTTTTAGGAATTTCTCCTTCAGCCTTGGAGAGAGACTGGCAGGTTAATGCCGATCCAGAGGAGCACAAATTTAGTTCATTGGAATAGTCGAGAAAACTGAGATTCATTTTCAGTTTCACTGTCCAGTGCATGAGAACTTATGGTATTGTTATTGAAACTGTCTGGAGCTAGCATGTACAAGGCCTGGGTCTGTTAAAGGTGGAAGGGTGTGGTGGCCACTGAGGGCCATGTGGTATGGTATAAGACTTATCAGTAAAGCGTGAGGATGAACGTTTGGGTGCGGTGGGTGGGGTTCTCTCTGAGGGCTTATCCTTTTCATTAGGGCACTAGTATCTTGTGCTGTATTGACATCTCCATGTTTGTCTCATCAAGTTATTCTTGCTGCCATTTTCCAGTGTTTGCTCATCTGTGGACTGATGTTACATCTTTGCATCATATCAATATAACAAAGAGTTTAATCTAGGTCTGCTTTTGTTGTGACCTGGAGCTATACGGAATAAAAGTGACTAATCTGTTCATTCATTTTTAATATTAGACTGTGTTGTTACATGCAGCCGACTTTTTGGAGCTCCACATCCACACAGCATCTAAACTCAGCCGCCTACTTGTTGCTACCACATTTACTATCAGCTCTTATTCTGAGAGTGCACGTGCAACACAGTGCGAGTTAAAAGGGCACACAACATCACATGCAGACCAAACACAATACCAGACTCTCCGCTAAAACTATGCCAGCCTGTGAATGAGTCATCTAAGGAGGCACAGACACAACTGTTAGGTAATAACAGGACACTAATGCAATCTCTCTCCACACCAGCATGCACGCGTGACACAAAGACAGTCTGACAGAGTGACAGAAGAGGAAATTGACATACGGTAGAAACTGGCCATAACGTAGGTTTGACAGCGATCACCAGTAAAGTCATTTGGACACCTGATGGAAAGAAACAAAACCACAAGAAGAGAGGAGAAGGGAGGAGAAGGAGGGTAGTGGAGGAGTGAGGAAGAGAAAGAGAGAGAGGGCAAAGGTGGAGTGAAAAGGAGAGTTCGCACAGAAGAAAAGGGGGAGGGAGGGAGGGAGGAGAGAGGGAGAGAGACACAGAATTAGAACAACAGCATAACCACAGACAGCTGAAGCAGAGTGTTCCCATGGATGACACCACCGTGTGCAGGGTGTAGTGCACAGCTCATTGCGTGTTGACCTGAAGAGAAGAAAGAAGAAGAGGACAAGGGGAGGAGGAGGAGGAAGAGGAGGAAGGGCAGCAGGAGTCCACAGAGGTAATCCAGGTACAACTGTGTCCCTGTGCTCTGCTGCTCAAATCAAGCGGACATACTTTTGAAAGGATTGGGCATGTACGACCGCTGCGGCTCGGTTTGTAAGCATCGTGGGCCAAAGTATCCATCCGGACATCTGGGAAGGAGCAGACGTGTGTTATGAAAAGGAGAAATACAGAACATGGGGTGTACTGTAAATGAGTCACAATTAAACTTCAGAGTGGATACACTGTTTAAAAAAAACACAGAAAACATACTCCAGCAACAGGAAGTCTAATACGTTAACTTACACATCAGCGACATTCCATAGCCTGTATATTAAGATGGACAGAGCAACAGCTATCTGAAATTGAAGCCAAAATATTCAGAGCTCCCCTTACTGATCAGATGCAGTGCAGATCATAGCTCCACCTCCTTGATCCTAACAGATTTGTATATGTTGCAGGAGTATTTTGGATTCATTTTAATACGACAGGTTCTTCTAGTGATTCTGATGACACACGAATGTATGTTGGGGATCAGGAAGTGGGGGACAGCCATAAGGAATGAATTGGAGCGGAAGAAATTTAGTACTTAACAGCTTTAAATGGACCTATACACTGCAAATTTCTTTATACATTGAGTACCATCCCAACACTTAACAAAGAAGGGATTTGTTTCACTGTCTAACGTATTTACCTGGTTTGGAGGTGATCAACATCACAATTTACTAAGTCCTGCAGACCTCCTAGTGTCCGGTATGTCTAGCCAGATAAAATAAGATGTGCTGTCCATAAACGAGGTCACACTAAGAAACAGCTCTTTTATGTGAGTCACTGCAGCTAGCTCCTGTTTGAGTGCCAGTTTCCTTTCCTCCATCCTTTATCATTATCTAATTCACATTTAAAAAGTCAAACTGTTAAAAAAGAAGAACTGTCTTGGAGCCAAACAACCAGCTCTACTGCTGAGCCAAATGATCTGGATCTCTAAAAAGAGACAGATTTCCTTTCATAACAAGTGAGGCAGGATGGAAATCAGCCGATGAAATTTGGGCAATATCAGCTTAATTTGCTAAACCATGATAAAACTGGACTGAACCAAACCAGACCTCCTTATGGAAATGGACCACACATAATCTTTGTGTGACACCGCTCATCCAGACTTCAAACGGAGACTTTGCCTTTCTATATATGGATGCCTGCCCTACCCACTGAGCTAAAGCACCCGGATGGAGGCTTTCTATTTTCTGCCTGCTGTCACTTCATCTTGAGATTTTCTTTTAAATTCCTGAATATTTTCAGGACACAAAAGTAGCTTAAGTACAGGCATTAAGAATGATTTTATTTTCGCACTTTGAATGCTTGGCATAGTTGTACACCGCTTAAAACATGGCCTTTTTGGTGCGTTTCTCTATGCAGAAATCACCTCTTATACCCCCAAGTGGAGTTCTCATCCATTGTGTGAGATCATCTGAAAAGAGCCTGCAGTAGGAAATGGGAAAATGCTGTCCACATCAATACAGAGTCAATGGTGTGAACTGTGGACCAGATATGATAACACATAATCAGATACATTAGAAATAGTATAAATAATATACCTCTGCTAAACCTTGATAATACCATACTGAATGATGAAAAAATGGTCCATTTAAAAATACCTAACTTAGATAGGAGTGTTATGAATCAAAGTGGGGACACTTTTTATTACCATAAGGTGAGTTTTCATTAAAACAGTAAAATATATACTGTATAAAAACAGACTGAAAAAGAAAATAAAAAATATTCAATTTGATCACACATCAATTTCAAAAATTCAATTTTTTGTTCCAATCTGTCTTCTTAACTTGATTAAATAATTGAAAAAAGTTAACTGCATATTTATTAATTTTAAGAGGATTTCTTTCTCCATTTTTGCAGTGTAGACTTCAGAGGCTCCAGCAGCAAAGGTCAGCTCTCTATTTGACCTCAGTCTGTATTTTGCAGGAGCAGAGAAGCTTTGTAGGTGATCAATAAATCAATCCTGGCCAGCCTGTGCAGCTAAGCAGAAAATGGGGTAATGTGGTTTCCTCTCTTGGTGTCTGTTGGGAGCACAGTAGCTGTGTCCATAACCTGAAAATGTGACAGCTTTACAACTGTTACCATAAGACAGCATGGTAAGGTAGTCAGGAATCCTTAACTTCAGCCTCACAGGTTGAATTTCCTTTTATAATTGGAGGTTTTGTCCATGACTGGACGTCTCTGTTTACCGTGCTTCCTGACTTGAAGAAAAACATTTTTGACAGACTACTGTATCACTACCATCCTGTGTGCTGGCCTCAGCCATATTTCCTCATTATAATCACATTAGGAGGAGCAGTTGGTCTTTTAGGGGCACCAGCATTCCTCTCGCAGTCACAACTAGACCACCAATCCAACAGAGGTCATCGGTCGTAATTTACTGGTTTCACACAACGCCTCCCAGGAGCACCATAACATTCAGCATTAAATTACTCATCCTGAGTGATGGTGCTTAACTGGGGGAGAACCACCTAGACCAAGGAGACTTTGCTGACAGATGAAAGAAATAAACTGTCACTGCATAATTTAAAAATCAGATGAGCGTGCAAAATATCCAGGGTGGTGCAGCTGCTAACTCCATTAGCACTCTTTTATCTTTGCTTTAAAACAGGAGGAATAAATCACTGTCAACACGCATTAAAATATGATCAAAACTCAACACGGCATTTTGGATGGAAAACAATAAAAGTTTTACAATATGTTGCGAGACATGAAACTATATATTCTGTATTTGGTACACTTACATAAGCTGTTCCTTCCATTAAGAGATTTGTTGGAGGTCCCCAGAACATAATGCTGCTTTTATTTTGTTCGACACAAGAGATAATTCTCTTTCAATGAATACATTTGCTGCTTTTTGACATGACCACAGGTTCAGGAATTCAAAATAATCTTTATGATAAAATTTCATTTACTAGATAATTTCAAAGGGTTCACATTTCATTTTCTCATACCTTAGAGAAGCTAAGCTCCCATGGACCCACTTAGAAAATTTTATATCAATTTAAATTGTTTTCATTGACAAAATAGGCCTATACACACTTATATAAACTATCCATTATTACAATGGTTTATAAGGGCCACTATGGAAAAAAATATAAGTAAATTTGATTTGTTAATTTTCAAGAAAAAAAAAGTAAATTCTCTGGTTTAAAAAGTCACACATTTATATGAGAAAAAAATATTTTTTTGTACTTTAAAAGTCCTAAATGTATGTAAAAAAAAAAAAAAAAAAAAAAACTTGTCAAAATCCAACTGTTTTCAGTTTCGTTTCATGTACATTTTTTTACTTTACACACTTGTAAATTTACAATTTTAAAAACGTAAAAATTTTAAGAATTTGTAAAATCAAAATTAATTACTTTTTTAAACTTGGGAATTTTGAGTTTTCCCCCTAAATTTCCAACTTAAAAAAACTCTCTAATCTGTAGTTTTTCTTGTACATGTATGACTCTGTAATAAAAAAAAATACGTTTTTTTTTTCACCCCAAAAATTGACTTCTTTGCACAAAAATTAATCTAAATTTTTAGGTGGGCCCTAATATGCCAATGTAAGTCATGTTTCTAATCATAATTTTAGAATAATATATATACATTTGACAGAGTCCTGCACACCCCCTGAGATCTTCGGTACCCCCCTGTGGTGCCCGAACCCCAGCTTGGGAACCAATGGTCAAGAGCACTTTTATCAAAATAACTGGATAAACAGTGTTTATGTTTTACTCTATAGTTTCTTTTAGTGATTTTAAATTCACAGGACATTTAATGTCAATTAACTCCCTAGCTTTTTTTTAATGCAAGTTTCCAGTGTTTTACAAGTTTGCAACCGTTTTCCCCTGACTGAATCTTTTTGCCACTTGCAGCACATTAGTTATCACTGGCTACATAACAACAATCAGAATTTGTGATTAACTTCTTTACGTTTTGGCTCAAAAATCTTTAAATTGCCACATTCTTACTCATTTTTGGTAATTATTGTATTCATAGGAAGTTATTAGAGAAAATCTGTCTACTATAGATTTACCTTCTTTGTGTCATTTTTGAACCTCGGCTCTCCCCTAAACAAAGTTGAGGGCTTAAAGTGAAGGAGCGGGGCATTAAAGTAGGGCTCGCTGTCTGCAGGACTTGTTTAGCCGGTGAGTAATGTCCACTGAAGCCTGGCCTATATTGAATGAGATGGCTGAGGGGCAACAAATCCCTGCAGGCCTTCACTGCATTATCCAACTTTTCTGGCCCCGTGCCCCGGCCGTGAGTGAATTAGCTGCAGCAATTGAGTTATTGCTGCCTCCAATTTGTACACAGCGTATTGAACGGCTGTTGCAGCCGTGTCCTCACTGCTTGGAGAGCATTCTTCCTTCAGCCAACTGGGCACAAACGCCTTGCTAATGTTTCAGCTCTACATCAAGCTGGCTGGAGAATTATTCTACAATGACATATGGCGGAGCAGAACACGTAACCTGAGATGTGGCGACCATGACAGGAGAGCCCTGTGGATGTTTTGAGTTGTAAGTTTTGGGTATTATTGTGGTTTTTAGTGGAGCTATACTGAATAAAACATCAGTAGGGCTGCATTAAACATTTTTCTGATTGATTTTTAGAATTATTTTCTATGTCTTTTGGTTAATTAATCGCCTATCAGAGTTTTTAAAGACAACTGTTGAAATATGAGAAATTGTCTTGTAATTAATAACCCAAATTAAAGATATCTGTTTACTATATTGATATCTTTTCCTTTTGAGTATAAAATGATAAAGTAGCTTGTTTTGTTTTGGTGCATGTTTAAAGAACCCAAAGACTTGGACTTTGATTTTAAAGAGCAGTTGCTTGGTCTAACATTTTAAAATATATCCTGTTAAAAATAATAAAAACTTGAGAAGCTAAAACTGTGACTTCCTGACATTTTGCCATGATAACAATTCATCTATGTGCTAGTTTATCAAAACAGATTTTGACTGGTTTCCCAATAGTATATTTTACATCTGATTCTTCTGTCTTTGCCATAAAAACATATCTAAAAACAGAAAAACAAGAAGGAAAACTGTTTATTTGACATGATAACTCCTCCCTGAACATCATGCCAAATCGAGTTCCTTGACCTTCAGTCTTATACAAACTAAAATGTAAAAGTCAAAGCCAAAAAAAGAGGTTGTTTCTGTGATAATGTCAACCTGTTTTCTCCCTGAAAAGCACAGATCTATGGCTCCTCCGGTACACTTTACACTCGGGTCTTGATCCCCTCTGCCAAATGTAAGCAATGATTCTATTTACCTCACTGGGGGCCTCAGAGAGGCATAAATATTTGCTCACCACTAAACCAGTGACTCATGACATTTTGGAAAAGGCTTTTAATGTGAGGCTCTCCTGTACGCTAAACAAGACTTAAAAGGATGAGTGGAGCACCGCCTCGCTCCATTATTAGTGTTAAAATACACAACAGGTGGGTAGTTAGGCAGACTGGCAGCTTTTTCCTGTGATGTGATGCTGCTGTTGAACTAAAAGAGGGATGATCAAGTGCTTCCAAGTAAACAAAAAACTGAAGTAAGGAAATATTAGGGTTTTTAGGGTGACGATGGAAAACTTTTGAAGGTTCAAAAAAAAGAAATGAGGAAACTCACTTGCAGGAGAGCTGATTGATACCATGTATGAAGTAACAGTCGCCGCCATTCACACAGTAGGCCTTCTCTGTGTCGTTGCATCTTCTGGCGTGGCCTGAGCCTGGAGATAGCGTTGTGGTTACTATGAGAGAAAGCACAGAAAAACAAGGAGAGGGTTAGGAATGGCCCACATGAAAGGTTTTCAAAATGTTCACAGATGTTAAAAATGTAAGACAGTTTTATTCCTATTGTGTGTGAGAAGCAACAATCTGACAGTTCACAATATGCTCAAGATTTCATTCATGTTCATCCAGCATCCTGAATCTAAAAAATCTCACAAAATCTCTCCAGAGTTTTTGAGTAAGGATAATGGGCAGGAAGATTTGGTGATAGCGTAGGACTACTTTTAAGAAAATTTATGAGGAAAAAAAGGAAAATGATTGATAAAGTCATGGAGACAGCAAAAAAATTGGCTGTACATTTTATCTTTCATTATGTTTCACACACAAGAGAATAAATAACAGGCACATTAGAGAAAAAACATATGCAGTTGAAGAACACTCGAGCACTGTGACTGATTCACAGCTGAGGAAATGCTTGACTATGTACAGATTCAATGAGCACAACCTTCGAGAGAGGACACTACAGACAAAGCTGGATCCCCAAAGAGGAAAGACTGCAGCCAACAGGAGGTGGAATCAGAGCAGCGCTTCCTAACCACAGAGACAAGTCCTATAAATCTAAGCTATTGGCCATCCTTTACATCTTTCAGTAGGTTTAACAAATTCAAAACCAATAAAAACTGTAAAAAGATGCCGACTATGATCGTTCAGTTTTAAAATTCCTTGAAAGATAAAGTGTTTTTTTTCCACCCCCTGAGAAGTGGTTGTTTGGAGATAAGAGGTTTCTGCCCAACAGCAGCGAAGTGGCTGATATGAAAAACCCACCCATAAGATGAAAAATATTAAGTTGAACAAATGAATGATGACTTAAATGAGGCAAATTTAAGCGACTAACTGAAAGATGCACACTACAGGCAGTCCTCTTCTATCATGTTCAGTATACCATTCACTACGTATTGTGGTTGCTCCCCACAGCCAGGATATCTCTAACTGAGTCAGTAACTTCACTCATGCCGCAAAAGTGTCTAATGCCCAAAGAAAATCTGGGAAAACTCTGCAGATTAAGGGATTATTGTCAAATAATTTGAGTGGAATGAAAAAAGCTTTGAATGCTGACTTAAAACTACAAATGTGTTCAATCATTCAGAGATGAAATAGCTATTTTGGATTTTTAAGTTAAAGCAACTCATTTTCTTGAACTTCAGCTGTTCGGTCTTACAGTGCAGGTAGCCCCGGTTCCCCCCACAAGAGAGGAAGTGGGATTGTGGAAATCAAACTTATTTTATACAAACAGCTTGAAACTAAAGCAAACTGTCTCTTAACTCAACTAACTCCACATCTAGCAAGATCATCTTTAGAACCACTGAGACATTGTGACTTTGGCGCCTAAAATGGACTTGATTATCTTGTCGTGTCTAAACTAGCTTAAGCAACACTTGTTTCATTTGAACCTGGATTCATCTTTTATGTGTTAATTTCTGTCTTTAGAGCCCCAGCAGGATGAATAAATGATGATTAAAAAAACTAAATTTGTTGTTAAATTAAAGCTGAGTCATTGCACAAAAGGCTTTCATGAAATATGAACATTGCTGTTGTTTTCAGTGTGAAAGTCTCATATCTGGACAGCTTTATTCATGTAATACACTTGTACTCCACGACATCTCTTATTTTTCCATCCACAAGTGTAATTGTGTCTTAAGCAGTGTTGACACTATCTCGAGAACTTCTCCAGGCAAAGATAAATATTTCCCTGACGCAATGTAGGAGTTGTTTACAGCTTGACTCAGGTCCTTGGATCGGCCCTAAATGTCATGTACCTGCACTTAACCCCACCCCCTCAATGAACAGATCTAACGTGTTTTAGATCAAGTCTGCTTATCAGGGCACGAGTGGGGCCGTTTGAAGGGAAGGAGGCACCGAGAGAAACACACAGATGCATGATGGGGCCTGAGTGCATTTAAGATACCGCCACGTGAATATAACCGTGTACCTGCTGTCAGACGCTATCAGCACCTTAGAAAAGTGTGACAGTTTGTTGGTGGGGATACAGAAGTTTCCGTTTGTTAGATCTTCAGCGTCCTGATGCTTAGGTCATGCAGAATGATGTGACATGAGATTGCTGGAGGATTTGTTACTCAGATCTCACATATAGTCGGCTGTTTGCCACGGGGAGCAGATTTCACAACTTCCCTCTGTAAGAGTGTGTGAAGAAGCCGCTCTCTTCGGGTTAGAGACGTGTGCTCTGTGTTGTACAGAAGCAAGCTTCTGCTTTAGCTAAAACAACAGAGCTCAAATCCCATGCTAGTTAGCATAACAAAGCAAACATGAGGATGACATCAGTCTGCGCTTCACTCGCCAGAATTAGTCAGCACTCAAACTCCAAACACAATATTATAACTGGAACAAGAAACGCTGGACTATTTTCTACAATAAAAACCAAAGTGACAGCGTTATTAGCTGACAGCAAAACAGCCTCAACAAATCATGTGGACTTTATCATCTTTTAGAAATATTTTCTTCATTTCCCTATTGATGTTTTTGCATTACTTTCTTTATAGTTCCCCTGTTTTCCACTTTTCTTAATTTACTTTCTAGGAAACATGTAGAAATGTGTTCATTTTTCAATTTTATTAAAAAATCTCACAATTTTATTAAAATTTTTTTATAGACAAACTTGCCAGATATGAGATCAACACAGATGATTTTAAATTTTAGTGTAGACATTAACTCATAAATAAAAGTAAAAACTAAAAGACACACAAATGTGTCCCATGTTTATGGGAGGATTCGGTAAACCTCAGCCAACTTTCAATACAGAAGCCCAAAGCAGACATACACTCATACTAGAAGTCAGATGAGCTGGGTTTTTCAGGGCCAATATTGACACCAATTATTAGTTCATAAAATGGATGATAGATATTTTGAATTGATGCATATAAAAAGGCAACAAAATTTACCTACTGTGAGAAAAGTAAATTGTAAAAATATTGATCTCTAGCTCTGTCAACATGACAAACAGCACAGATTAACCCAGTAGCAGCAGGAAAACAGGAAGTGATGCCATTGGCTCACTGTGTCAGTGGCACCCAGGTCTCAGTGTTGATTGGCTAGTACTTGTGTGACATCTAGTCAATGGGATAATGTTGTGGGTGTGACGTTAGGTGAGACCCAAGAGGGTGAAAACAATGCCAGAGGAGAGGACACCTACAGAAGCTCCCTTTATTGAATCATTAATTTCATCTACTATTGGTAAATAGAAGGCCAACATTAACAACTAGACAAATGCCAAATATTGGCCTTAACAATTGGCCAGACTGACAACTGGTCTTCCCCTAACCTATATATATTATCCTTAATTTTTCAGTGTTAATGAGGTGTATTTTCCAGTTGTTTTCTTGATTTCTCATCTTATTTTCCTTGCTTTATCAGCGATGCAAGACTGGAAAATTATGGGGAAGTGGAGAAAAATTACATTTATGGATAAAATGTCAAATACAGAGTATAAATTGCCCCGTTAAATAAGATGCAGTCTGATTTGGGGGTGTGTCTTCCAGAGAGAAAAAGGTTTACATAGCTGTGTAAAAGTCTATAACATGCATGTCTGTAATTCTGTAAAGGCAGACTAAGATTACACAATTCAGCCAGATTTTGGCCTGACTTAATTGCTGCAGCTCATCTTCAAACATTGGGTTGGAATATGACCGCTGGGAATGACAAACAGTCTTTCAGTGTGACATATTTAACAACGCATCGAAGATGCTCTAAGACTCTGGTCTCTAAAATTGTTTTTTCCCGAGACACACCTGAGATTGAGACAAAATCTCAAGGCATGCTATATCCATATGCTTGCAAAATATTAAGTCATTGTATAGTAATAGAAATGATGTATGGCTGTACAAATTCCCACGACACACCTAGACTTGCCTGGTGTGCCTTGACACACCATTTGAGCAAGTCAGAATTTTTCTTGCATTGTCATCTAATTGACACTCTGACCTGATGTCAACATATTTTATCCTGAGGCCTTTCAATAGGACAGAATTAGCTCCTTACTTTGTAAAATGCTACCATCCCCAAAAGAGCTGGCCTCCCTAATGACCTGTGAACTTGCACACAGTTGTGGTGAAAGTGGTGATGTCAGCATATGATGAGCAGTCAGGATCTTAATTTTAGTGTGGCCAGGCTGTTGGCAAAGGTGGGACAACATTTTTGTTGCATAGTCTGACATAGTGAAGACATAAAAGGCCAAAAGAATCAGTGTCGTCTGAGCCGGCTTTTAGTACCATCTGATTTTGTCATTTGAAGTTTGCAATCCAGCGAGCTACACGGGTGGTTGTTAAGCTCTCAGCCTTGAGTGATAGATGTGGAGCACAGACCCACATCTCATCTGTAACTTGACTTTGTTTTGGAGGAATATATTCAGTCACATCAAGTTGCACGCAATGTGCAATAGTACTTGTAATGGCACATGTTTAGCACTTTATAGTTGGATGCAACCAACTTAAAGATTTACTTTTGGGCTTTTCTGCCCCTAGAATCAGGACAATGGGTAGTTACAATAACTAGGGTGAGAGAGAGCTGAGATTACATGCAGGAAAGGAGCCACAGGCTGGATCTGAACCCAGGCCACCCACCTTGAGGACAACGACCTTAACACATGGGGCACACAGACTTTACCACAAGGCTTTTGGCACCCTGCAGCATACTTTCTAGATCAAAACAAATGACTATAATGTAGTTTTTTTTAATTTCTCTTTATTGTGGACAATGAAAATATTCAGTCTGTTTATGTGAAAATAACACACAAACTTAATGGGCGCCAAAGTTCACAAAAAGCCCCTTAGAAATGTTTGCTAGTGCTATGTTTCTGAACATTTGATGGTACAGTACAATGTACTCATGTAAAGAAAATTAGAGAGAAGAAACTAAAGACATGGGCCTGTTTTTATCATTATTATTAATCATCTCATCAGTGCTACGGTATGAAAGCATTCATGTGGTTTTCACGCTCCGGTAGACATAAAGGTGCCCGTCTATCACTAACATCCACCCAAACAACGTGACTCATAAATCAGCAGAACGTCTGATGTGATGAGACATGCCAATATGAGCTCTGATTTAATACTGACCTTTCATTTCTGCACTTAAAAAGCTAATGTATGTGGGCTTAAGTCATAATCTGTCATGTTATTGTTGTGCTAAAGTTCCCTTAAATGATTTAATGTTCCCAGCATACCGCAGCGTCCATCTGCCGTCACTTCAAAACTTTTGCGAAACTATTTCCAGGTTTACCAGTTCATCAGTACTAGCTCGCCATCACACCTGACCCCTCGCTCGCAGTGCTGGCGTGTAAAACACCTCGTAAAAAAAGATCAGACAAAGCTGTCAGGGAGAAGGGACCTGAAAACATTGTAAAAAACCTCCTACGCTCAAAATAGAAGCCTTGTGCAGACTTCAACCGTAAAAACATGCCAAACAAAAGGGCGGCAAAACAGGCTCGATCTGGAGCAGAGGCCTATCCCAGAATGCACTAGTGGGTGGGAGGTAGGGAGGGAGAGGGAGCGCCCTGGACAGATCATCAGTCCTCTGAATACATACAAAGCTCACAGACACACGCACACAAACTGAAGTCCACCTGGCCTACATGTGGGTGGACTGCGGGTGGAAAACAAACGACCCGGAGAGAAGCCACACAGGGAGGTGGAGAACATGTAAACTTCACACAGAAAGGATCAAGGCGGGTATTTGAACCTTGAACACGTCCTGCAAGGTTTATTTGGCTACTAGTCATGCCTAATCTATTCCACTGTACTCACTTTTCTCCCTTCGTGTTCAGTCAAGGAGAAGATCAATACTTTAAACTAGTTTTTCACAACACAACACAGAAAGGCCTTTATCACCCGGAGTTAAGGATACATAGGCATTGAGATACTCTGCTGTAAACAAAGGACGTGACCTTAGGTAACAAAATGTAATTTTTAGGGCTGTGAAATTATGAAAATTATTTATCACAAATAATCTCAGGATCTCTGTGGTTTACTGTGACGAAACTTCCAACTTTTAAGTTTCCCTATTTCACATACATAACTGTTTTGGATATAGACCTGCTTTTATTTTGGAAGAAAACAGGAACTTTGGGTGGACTGAAGATTATGACATGAACCTAACCATGGAAAAAGGAACTTGTTATGGATTGAGAAGGAGTCACTATGACTGCAGGGAAACACTGCAGTGGCTTAAATAAAAACTTATGAAACAAACAATAAAGCATGTGAGTATTAATGATTTAAAATAATAATGCACTAATAATGGATCTTACCTATTTACAATGAATCTAATAATGCCGACAGTCCTAATAATTTAGCGTTTAATTTATTTTCTTGACCATCTGATTTGCACGTTTTAATGTATAGCTACTTCATTGTCTGTATTTTAATTGCTTCTCTAATTTGACAACATATCACTAAAAATGAGAGTTGCCCCTTTAATGATCAAGTGTTAATAAAGGTTGGCTGATTAAATTTTAAGTTTTAAATATTTCCTGACTGACTAGAACCAATTCTGTCTGTTTTAAGATCACAGTTTCTTTTTTATGTGTTGGTTTCATTGGCATTGACCTCCCTTTTTTAATTTTCTGTGATTATTAGAATTTTAACATAAAAAATCATACATCCCTTGGAAGCATTATGACAGAAATCTGGTTTACAATGACACAAGACACATTCACAGATGGCTTCTAGTTTTAATCATCAGCATAAATCCTTAAAACACCTACACTTGCACATCTCTATAGCTAGAAAAATCATTTATGTGAGCTGATGTACAAACCCACCAGCCAGATAATGTGATATGCTGAAAGAGACATCAGTCACCAGTGTTCTTCTGTTGTTGTCGAGTTTTCCTGCTGGCATCTGGGATATCTAGCTGATGAATCAACTAAGAGACTTTTTACCCCATTTAGACCTGATGCAACATTTCTGTGCATAGACTAGATGTGATGTCAGAGCGTTTTGGGTTGGTCTCATTGATGTGAATACAAAGACTGATGAAGAGCAACATGGTTCACTAACACACACATGAAGAAGGCAGCCAGGACACAAAAATAATGTTGGTTTTAATCTCTTTAGCCACCACACGGAAAGAAGTTGATCAGTGATGACTTGAGTCGTGTAATTGTACTGAGGCAGACGACAACAACTAAGAACTTCAATGAATTTAATAACAACACACATTATAATGTTGGCCGTAAACCCTCAAGCCAAGGCTCCATAATTTCAAGACTAGGATGATGCTGAATATCCTTATTTGATAAATGAGTTTTAAAAAGTGTTAACCAACATCAGAGCCATTTATTTACAAAATAAGCAAAGGAATCAAAATGTCTTCATGTGCTTAAAGGCTGAGAAATAAAGATTCAATTTCTGTGTAGTTCTTCAGAAAACCTTCAGGCTTTTTGAGAGGTTATTGTCAAACATGGCTCTGGTTTTAGTGGCTTTTTTACATGCAGCCTCAGATCTTAATGGGTTAAAAGGTAGAAGAAGTGACCAGTTAGACAAAGTGGTATCTTTTTCATAGTTAACATGTGAAAGGCATACCAGGGGTCTCACACCAAGAACATCAGTATCATCCCTATTTGTCACAGTTGGTGTATCTGTAATTGTAACCAGCATCTCTGATGCTACGTCATACTCTATAACAGGCACTAGTGATGGACAACGTAATGAATGGAACAATTCAGCCACGTGTCTCTCTTTTATCTTGAAAAAAAGACTTTATTTAAGACTTTAAATCAGTTTTATGATGCCATGTTTGTAAGCACCTTAAAACAGAGATAGACACCATCTCTTCATTCTGAGAAGAACCTCAGAGTTACAGTCTCTAACAGCTGCAGCAGCGCTCTTGTTTTGTTTTGCCATGCAGCTTGCAGGTGGAGAGCCCCCCCCCCCCCCCCGAACAGACAAGGATCATTTGCCTAAGCGACAAGCTTCACCTGCCTGCACTCAAAAACTTCAAGAGAAGCAGAAACACATTCCTGTGGATATTATTGTACCATCACTGCCGCAAAAACATGCCGACCACTCTCACGCTCAATTTAATGATTTCAAAGACACTACTAGAGATATGTGTCCATGATCTGCATCCGTTTAAAAACCTGTCTAACTCATTTCTAAGGAAAGATACAACTGTGGCATGAAAAATATTTTAAATTCAGTAATGGTACAATACGAAATGATACGATACAATACGATACAATATGATATGATATGATGTGATGCGATGCGATACATATTGGACTCCAAGAGCCACACTTATTCAGATGCCATCACAGCGATAAATAAAACACATTTAACCTCCTACAAGAAGAAGATATTTCACAAACGACATGTACTTTACATGCTTTTTACCAGTATCATAATTAGGTTTACAAATGTGGTATTACTGTCATTGAAACCCCTCCAAAAATCCATTTGAGAGCAGTTAATTATTAACTGTAACCCAGAGATCCCACAAACTGAGTGCCTTTCAGTCCTTTTTCCTTTGTGTCCTCCAGTTTCTCCCCCACAGTGAGGAGAAGTTCTCGTGTCTGAAGTATAAAGTTAATGTCAGCCCTTGTCCCAATAAGCTTAAAAGCACATGTTCACCTGTTCTGATTATTATGTCAAGTTTAAAGTGAGGCTACTTTGATTCGAGCAGCTGGAGGCCGGAGCGAGGGAATGGCAACTACACTGAGTGTCTATAAATCTCACATATGGACCCACTTCAAGTTTTATAATAAACTTGTAAAGCTTGACAAAAGTATGTAAAAACCCGCTGAGCAGCAGTAAAATATCAGGGCAGGACCCTGAGATGCCTCGGACTTATTGCTTCTCGTTTTCACCTGCTCCTTTCTCCAGCCTTTGGATCTGCTGGTGTGAAAAACAGAGAGAAGTCAAGATGAATGTCAAAGCATGAGTCAGCGGAAAATTTGAATGCGTTTCCATATATAAAGCATCAACGGATTTGTTTCCTTGCTTCCTTTGAAGGCTCACAATAGAGTTTAAATTTCTCCAAGAAATTTGGTTTGTGTGGTCAAGTTGTTGAAAAAGAATATTTTTCTAAAATGTGCTATCTGGATGTTCCAGTGCTGTTTAGCTGTAAATAATTCCTGTTGTTTATGCTTTTGCTTGGTGACATACCCACGTAGCATAATGTTTTTTTGCAGATGACACGCTATGTTGATGAGAGACAGTTATACACTATATGGACAAAAGTATTTGGGCAGATTGTGTTCCTGTGGGAATTTCTGCCAATTCATTCTGGAGAGCCTTTAAGATCAGACACTGATGTTGGATGAGAAGGCCTGGCTTGCAATCTCCGTTCCAGCTCAGTGGCGTTGAGGTCAGGGTTCTGTGCAAGCCACTCAAGTTCTTCTATAGCAAACTCATCAAACCATGTCTGCACTGGGGCAGAGTCATGCTGAATTAGAAAAGGGCCTTCCCCATCCTGTTGCCACATAGTTGGAAGCATAGCATTGTTCAAAACATCTTGGTATGATACCATACTCCACAGAACAAGTTTCCACTGCTCCAGTGTCAGTGTGATTTATACCACTCCATCCAACACTTGGCACTGGACTAGTGACGTGAGGCTTACATGCAGCTTCTCAGTTATGGATACCCATTCCATGAAGCTCCTATCGCAGTTTTTGTGCTTACATTAATGCCAATGGAAGTTCAGAGCTCTTCAGCTATGGAATCAGCAGTGTTGGCGACTTTACCACACCATGAGCCTTAGCAGTCGTTGACCCCGCTCTGTGATTTTATGTGGTCTTCTGCTTCACGGCTGAGCTGCTGTTGTTCCTAAATGCTTCCACTTTCTAACATCACTTAAAGTTGAAATTGGAATGTCCAGCAGGGATGAAATTTCACAAACCATCTTAGTGCAAAGGTGGCATCCATCACAATACAACACTAGATATCAGTGAGCTCTTCAGAATGACACATTTTGTATCCCAAATGTTTGCAGATAGAGACTGCATGGCTAGGGGCTTGATTTTATGCACCTGAGGAAATGGATCTGATTGAGACACCTGTATTTAATGATAAACAAGTGTGGCCAGATACTTTTGTCCATATATATCTCCTTCTTAATGGCTTTAATTTTGTATTCGGCCATCAAAAGGAGGTTGATAAAACTTTATTTTTCATTCGTACAAAAGTGAGTGTGCAATTTCAGTTTTTTGGGGAGCAAAATAGAAAACAGCTACGTAATGTGATCTAAGTGATTCATTAAATGTAATGCCACTGTACTGATCATCAAGCCTAAACTGATTAGGAGAGCTGAGCTGTCCTGCTTTGTCTTATTTCAAGGATTTTCCCGAAATTAAACTGTTTCGACATATTACAAGAAGTTGACTAATGCTTTTATTATCTTATTTACACTAGGGTAAATCTGTTTTTATCTCCCTCAGTCAAAATTTTATTAAACTCATCAAACTCTTCCAAAAAGCAGCCCTCAAGAAATTAAATCCAGAGACTGTATCATTCTAGTTTAGCATGCTTGCACTGTCTTCCAGTTTCAGAATTGATTTTATGTTTGTACTGATGACATTAAAGACATGAAAGGGTTATTCCCGCTCTATTTCGCTGACCTTTTAACTTTTTATGAACCAAGACACAGCCTCAAGCACAGTCCTATTATTTGTTCCACAGTCATGGCTCAGGACAAAAGGTGAATGTGCCTCTACTGCTGGAGCACCTGAACTGTAAAACAGCCTGCCAGAGGAAATTAGGCAAGCAAAATCGATTTTACAGTAGGTTTTAGGACCTTCTATTTTGGCATCCCCACCATCCTAATATCATAGCAGAAACTTTTTTTTGGTACCTGATTGTAAGTATCTCAGCTTTGACCGTCATTGGGTTGTTTTTTTGTGTTCTTGTTGCCTTGTGGTGATGTTTTATGGCCAGTACCAGGTAAAGATTTTAAGAACTTGTAAAGGTACCAGGTTTAAGAACCATACAATAAAGTATTATCATAGTTATAACTCTTAATGTTCATTCTTGCACACAGAGCTTTATTGTGTCATCATCAATGATTCACTCATGTTGTTTACAGGTTCAGGGAATTATTAAAGGACTTTCGAGAGATTTCTTAGTGAAATAAGCTTGCCTCTGTAATTTTTGTCCCTAAAGAACAGCTTGGCAAAGCAAAATCTGTTGTTTTTTTGGCATCCAGCACTGTTTTGTATATGATACAAAAACGTCCTGCTATTACAGTATATATGAGGTTGCATTTTTTCAGTGATGATGCTGATATTTACTTGTATGGCTAAAGAAATGTAGGCTTGCCAAGATGGGACTACAGCTAAGTGCTATGTATCTTAGTATATTTAGATGCAGATATATTTTGGGGCTTTATAAGCCTTTATTCTAGAGAGTAGGCCAGTCAGAAAACAGGGATGCAAGGTTGAGGGAGAGACATGCAGAAAAGGAGCCACAGACCCGCGGCCCGTGTTCATGGGGCGCAACTTAACCTCTAGGCTATCTGTGGCATACATCTTAGAAATGAAGCCATTAGCAGCAGCCTGGTTAATGAGAAACATCTTAAGACCAACACCAGTGGAGCATGCAGTTAGCAAAAAGCCTCTTGAGAAACTAAAAAACTACTGACAAGTCCTACCTACAGTTACGTGACAAGAATTGTTTTCCTGCATTGGAAAATCTAGATAGTGCATTAAGTTGGTCAACTAAAAAATTTGACCCAGTTTGTGGATTTGAAGTTGTGCTTTTGTGTCCAGTAAACACAGATGCTTCTTCTTTGCGCTTTCCTCTTGATGTTTCCACATTAAAAGTCTAGTTTATGTCCCAACTGCACGAAAGACCAACACAAAGAGTTTTAGTTACCCATAGAAATTATTTTGTTCTCTTGACTCGAGCCAGATTTAACTCTTTTATTTTAAATTGAGCAGAGATACAGATCATCCCCATAGACGATGTTAAAACCCGTACAAGGAGCGTGGTGCCTGCAGGCCTCTGTGTCATCATGAAACAGAACTTTGTTTTCTCTTTGAGGTGATCTGGTTCAGCCAATAAAGTGTTTACTCAGCTTGTAACACATGTTTACTCCAGATTAAAACTAACGACAAGCCCAAGAATTTATTGACATGGCTCGTGATGCACATACAAACAACAGGAGAGCATCTCATTAAGGTCATTTGATGTAGATTATAAAATAGAAGGTTCAACAATGTACTAGTAGGGTTTTAATACAGATAACATGATATTGACACAGTTTATCAACACACAGTAGGTGCAAGCATGACTGAACCCTTTCACTAGAATAGGGCCTGATGTTATTTCTAAGTAAGTGAATAAACAGGAGAAATGAGAGTCAGATATCAATACTTTTGAATCTGTGATGACAGGATTTTATCCAGCTTTTGATCATATTGTAAATAATAATAATAATAAAGTAGGACTTTACTTTACTTTATTGTTTTTCCAGGCAAGTTGTGTTAATATCTGATCTTTGGTGAACTCACTTGTAATGGCCCAGTGAGGCTGCTGTGAGCAGACAACAGTCTCTGTTAACAGTTGGTTTAACATGTGCAGTGACTGCTGAACATGTTCATCATAGCATGTAGAGCAGCTGCAGAGTGGAGTTTGTCAATATAATAAAAAAACATTAGATTGTTGCATTTCAGCGGACCGTTCTCAAATAACAAGTCATATTTTATACCTACAAGTAGTAATGCTCTTCAGTTCTTACATAAAACACTTAGCAATAAGTCTATTTGGACCCAAAACAGCAATATTAGACTGTCAAAGCAGCTCAAGAGCAGTGACCATCATGACTGTTGGAAGTCATTCTATGAAGGACAAAGCTCTATATCGTCAGAACCGGTTGATTTTGGGGGTCAGGGTTAAAAAAGACAGTATTTCGACCCAGGAGGTCAAAGGGTTAGAGTCCATAGGAAAAAACACCATTATCAAAAAGTATCTGGTTTGGACATGTGATTGAAATTTCATCATTATTGAAATACAAGCAAATGCAAATGCAAAAAAAAAAAAAAAACATTAAGAAGGCCTGAATATTACACAACAAGAATGAAAAATTTAGTATGCATCAATAAAAAAATGCTTTCTCACTTAGCATGTGTGCATTTTACCCAAGGGAAACCTCAGTATACACTGGCCACACTTAAACACCACTTGATCAACTCATGTCAGTTTACAGGTATTGTGTACAACTTGAAGAAAAGCAGATAATCTGAGAAAACTTAAGTTCAAGATAATGATTAGTATTTTTTATTTTCTTGCAAAAAATTGACTAAATTGGTCATTTATGCAAAAAAATGTTTGAAATTGTAGGATCCTCTTTAAAAAAAGGTGTCTATAAGAGTACATAGAGCTATAGGAAAAGGGTATCTTGAAATCCAGAGGCAACCTCTATGATTGAAAAATGCGTCTAATTTTGGAGTGTAAAAAAACTGCAGTTCCTTGAGTGACCACTTGAGGCTGCCTGCAGAAACTGGCGCTGGCTGCACACATTGCGACAAGGGAAGGGTTGTTAAAAACATATCCGTCTTGGTTTAAATAAGGACAATGAGTTATGCATAAGTAGGGCCATAGCTAATTTGACTACAAGCCAGCATGGAGTAGCTGTTTTTCAGGAGGCTCTTTCAGCTACGCCTCTCAGAAAACTGTCAAATTCATCCCAGGGTCATTTTGTCAGCAGGTATATGATGTGAGGCTGGAGTAGAGTGTGGCTAAAGATAGCAGTTAGCTCCAACAGCCTTCGTTCCTCTTTTTAGATTAATATCGGGCTCAATGTGGTCACTCGTCACTTCTGTTAAGTGGTTACACAAGTATAACCTAAAACAGCATATATACAACTTTATTATTTTTAGTTAGATTGAAAATATTGCAACACCGTGGCAGTCCGACAACACGCTGAGCTTCCTGTGTTTGTGAAGAGCCAGGGGGAAAGCTCCGACAGTAAGGCAGTGGCTCTGAACTAAAGCTACAAAGAGCAAATCTTGCACTGGCTAATTTGATATCTGAATTTAAGAGTTTAGCAAGCTAATGGTGAGCATTCCTGAAACCAACGGCTATATATTTTACTGTATGAGCCTGTAGGAAACCCCTAAGTGAAGGCTGTGACTAATGCTGGGATTTTTCAGCTATGGAGTGTGAATCTGTAGCTTTATATACAAATATTTTTTAACTGTCATCAGAAATTAATATTGGCTGTAGGGATGTTATGTTACCAGAATAAAACATCATTCAATTTCAATACCTGTTCAATGCAAGGACAGCAAGAATAGCAGTCCTAAACACTTAATATTGGGAGTTTATTGTTTTTGATGATCACAAACTACAAACAGTTTCAATATTTATACATTTCAGTGCTTACAGCTTTTTGAAGAAAGAACCCTAAATAAATTTGTTCTTTTAAGGTGTCAGGGAGTTTTGATCCATTGTTAAATACAATTAAATAAAATATTGTATCATCTTAAAATACATGGTATCCTAAATACTGAACTAACCATCTCCTAAAACTTTCAATCTATTTTCAACCAATCAAGACAAACATTTTTCGACACAAGGGCTTCTCTGTTCACCTGCTCCTCTCAGTCAGGATTGTCATCATGTTTGAAGTTAAAATTAAAGACAAGGCAACAGCAGGCAGCACTATCAACAAAAATAGCCTTTGCTTATTTTGAAATTGACGGTTTTGCTTTAGTCTTCCCTTTTGTGATTTTCCTTTTTTATTGGTTGTCATCGTGTTTCTAGAGACAGCACTTTATCTGCATCTACTCCCAGGAGAGGAGCTGCTGATGCTGAAGCTAAAAATGTCTGATAAAAATGAGCTTGGTTTGATCACAGGCTTCTGAAAGTTTCCTACTCATCTTAGATTATGGTCTCTGAGAATGAATACGGGTCACGGCCAAAATAACATCAAACTTAATTAATAAAGATCTTTACATGTAATGGAGAATACATAAATATCACACAGTGCAGTCCCACATATCACCCGCGGGACCAGATTTCAGGTTGCTGTTGTCAGGTCTGACTCTGCTATCTGACAAATTCCTTTAAGATCTTTTACTCTGCAAACAGAGGCGGTTTACCCAGCCAGGATTTGGTTAAGTTTTCTTAGATTTTGAAGCCCAAAGTTTCAACTTTCCTCGGTCCTGTAGCCCAGGGGCTGAATCTGAATCTTGGAGTTGACAAGGGGTTTCCTCCAGGTTAGCGAGGGCCACAGTGTTTAGCCATCAGCCCTCGCCAGTGACTTTGATTAATCCTTCATGGCCCGAGAACTGAAAAGAAAGCTGGGGGTGCAAGCAGGACCATCTGGAAACCTTCATAAACATGCCTGTCTTTCCACGCTCTCCAAAGGGTTCTAGGAAAATCGTAAAAATGAAAAGAGAGGTCCCTATTGCTCCGTTTTTTCTCCTTTTGAGGCACCCTATGTGTATGCAGCAAACAGAAAAAAGCCCTCACACTGAATCCTCGCCCTCATTGAGCTCTAAACACTCAAATTGTGTAACTAAATACATTTTCAATTGGATGTCTTGGGTGCTGAGTTATACACATGTAACTCTAATGTATGACAAATGTTGATAATTTAGCACAGCTTGGCTTAATCTCTTGCACTTCTACAGTGCAATTGAATAGAAAGTCATCTCAAAACACACAAGACTTAGTCTGATTCTGTGTTCAGAGGAAGCCAAGGCTGTTATTCAACCAAGTGGTGGATCGCTTCCATCTGGACTTTGTTATGCTTTGTGTTTTCGCTCTTAAAAGCAACGTTATCTGGATAAAAAAGTATAAATTATGCAGCTGATTTGGGAGGATGTCAGTGAGGGAGAACAGTGTGCAGACCCCGTGCATCTCTGTCAGAAAATTTCTGCAGTGAGGAAAGGCAGATAAAGGGACATGGAGATTCAAAAAAATACATTTATATCCAAAGTTACGATACAATCTTGAAGCCATCAGTCACATAAATCCTTATTTATCTAACAAATGTAACAGTAATGTTTTATGGCCCGAGATACAGAAAAAACCTTTTAGTTATACATTTAAGGGTTGGCTCAAAGGGATACTTTGATTTTTTTTAAGAATTTCCTTTTTTTTTACAGTTATTTCCTTTCCTTTTTTCATCTTGTGGTTAAACTTTTCTTTCCAGTTTTAACTGGTCATGAAATTGACTTACATTATTACTGGTGCATTTTTGTGATTGTCCAAGGCAAACAAAACCATAAAGCATGAAGACTATCTTTTTTTCATCATTGTTTGAGCCTGGGATAGGTGTCTGCAAACAGCCTTTTTAAAACCATTTTCACACCAGAAATTTGAAGACAGTTCTACATTTGATTGTTAAAGCAGACAAGACTACATCTTTTTGGTAAAAACACTACTTTTACACGTACATGATAAAATCAGGCTAGAGATACAAGGCACCACTTTGTCCACATCCTCACAGGAGCTTTAATTTATAAAGTAACATTGATTTAAGTGCTGGTTGTGTTGATTATTTTGGACTGTACCTAAAAATATTATGCTAAAAATCTAGTTAATAGTATATGCACATTTTTGTTCATGAATGTGTATTGGAATGATAAGATCAGTAAAAGGATTACTGATAGTTTCTAACATAATGAAAAAGGGACTGTAACAAGGTCTCCATCCTCATGAGTGTCAATCAATATGTATATGTTATGTAAAAAAGAGAGTCGGTTTACTTTGTTGGTCTGACTAACCCTTAAATTTCACATACTCTGCCTATGCTACATGTGTGCAGTAGTTCCCTGCATCCGACAGTGCAGATGTAGCAATCTGTGTTTCTGAAATGATGCACAGTGATGTGCAGCCCTGAGCAGTAGGAGACCACAGACCAAAAGATCACAGAAGAACTACCAGTCAGATATTCCATGATGTTTCTTTTGCCTCTGCTGTGGGTGAGGTGCGGTTGCATATAAAATTTGTGGTTTTCCACCTCAAAAGTTTTCATAATACTTCTGTGACCCTCTGACCAACTGATGACCTTGGTTTTATACCACAGGCTGAGACATTATGTTGACATAGTGATGAGATTAACAGTCTAGTCTGTGCATTGGGTTTTATTTTGTAACTGACTGGATGCTTTGCACATTCTTCTTCCTGTTTGGGTCAATCTACTCTATGCGAGGTGACCGAGACAGGCAGAGGCCAGCGAAGACTCTAGACCTGGCGCTTATGGGACACCCTGTAAAAGGGCCGTAGCAGGCACTGTGGAACTGTACATATTGACTAGAAATGGAGCAATTTGCTCTGCAGTGTGCTTCTCATGCAGATCGCTGTGCAGACAGAGTATGTGGAATTTGGAGGTAAAACTGTACCTTTCTATATATGTACAAATGTTTTCCAGGGGGTGACCTTGTGAATCTGAATCAAATTGATTCAGACAATCAGTGGCAATACCCAGCCCTAGCATCCACCAGAGCAGAGTTGTAAATACTTCCATCAGTGTATTAATTTTGCCCGGTGCTTGGATACTGAAACAAGGACAGCAGTCCAATTAAATGGCTTATTGAGTAACGCATATGTGGTGGTCTGAAGGGGTGCTTAAACAAAGTGGCTTGCTAGTAATAGTATACATTTGCACCAAAATTGGATTCCAGTGCAGTTTTTTTCTTTCAATTGCCTTAGTTATATGAAGTCATGTCTGCAGAATCATATAGCCTTGCATGCATGTTGCCACTTGGGCCAGTCTCATCTTGAAGGGGCCACAGTGACCTACATCTCCTTTGGTGATAAACTTAATACAGACAAGTAAGTCATACAACCTACTTCAAAAATGCCGAACTATCCCCTGAAGTATAAGTCAGACAGGGTGTGCTAACAGGTGGCCCCATACCTTCACTTAAAATCTTTTACACCATCTTTTATCAGATAATGTAAATCATGAAAACTCGAACAAGAAGGAAAATGAAAGTAAAAGCCATAAAAATTGTCTGGATGGGAAAGTGATAAATGTCTTAAGTACAGACCCTTCAGCAGACAAATAAAGAGGGCTGTTTCTGTAATAGCTCTGCCACCCAGACATGCTTTTCCACAAGTCAGTTTTATGTACCAGAACCCCCCACTCCTCTCCTCCCTCTTTCCTCCCCACTTCTCCTGGCAGGGAATGTCGGACATGTCTCCTGTTACAGCCGGGGACCGTGCATGATCTTTTATCTCGATTCTGGGGTCCAATTCATATTGCATGCATTCTTGCTACACTTGTGTGGATTGCATTGTGTTCCCCCTCTGTGGTTGTGAAAGAGGAGTGCCTAATCTGGCTGGAATGAATAAATAAGATAAACAGATAGGGGGGGGAGTAGAAAGGAAAAATTGGTAAGTGTGGTTTTGCTACAATAGGAAGTTGCTGACAGCTGGGTCTGATGTGGTGAGGAGGATGTGCAGTGATCATGCATGCATGAAAGACAAACTTTTGTGTTCTTTCTAAGATGTAACCATTGTAGGAGTCATGGTATTAAAGGCTGGTATTAAAGCATAAAGAAAGTGCAGACAAATTACAGCCATAACAAAGGAAGATGAATGTCTGATGATGTAGAGCTTGTTTGCAAACGTATACAAAGAGGATCTGCTACATGTAGGAATTTGCTTTCCTTTCTATGAAAGATTTATACTTTGTCATCTGATTTTTGATTAATTAAACACAATACGTGTTTTCTTTTATCAGATTTAGGTGCACAAGTCAGGACACATGTTGCAGCTATGAAAGAAAGAAAGGACAAAACAAACAAGTGGGGAAAAAAGATGGATACAGGAGTAAAGCAGGGAAGAGGAGGATTGAGAAAAGGAGATTTGTCGACAGGATCTTAAGTTGGAAAATATTTCTGGTTGCCAAAGCCAACAAAAAACAGGCACGCACCTACTTCTACACATGAGCATAGGCACACCCAATCAGTGGCAACATGCAGCATCTGAGTGTTGGAGCTCAAAATAAGCAGTAGAGATTTCATGTGAAATACCCGAAGAGGAATTAAATTACTATTTACTGTAGGCAGGACACACCAAAGAGCCCATTATGAATGAAGGTGCACTTAAGGCGTTTGTTCAATAGAAAATTATCCACAATTCAAACAGCCTCAGATTGAAACAGGAATGTTTAGAAATGAACAAAATGGAGCCTGCCAGGAGCATTAATCTACCACCCACTCTTAGAAACACTGCCACTGCCACAACCAGTGTTTCTTCTTTTATATTCTTGTCTCCTATTACCATTTTTCAGTCACATAGCTGATATGCCTGGTCTTGCCTGCCTCAATCTTCACAGCGCTGAGGAGAAATCAAAGAGCAGCCCAGTGTGTGATTGCACAACAGCTGCTCATGCGCTGCAGAGAGGCAAAGTGTGTGCTCAGGAAGGGCAGGGTACGGTGCGGGGTGCACGGACGGGTGCCACTGTGGGCGCTGGCGGGCACAAGAATGTGTGCAGTTGGCAACAAAGTGACACATGGTGTGTGTTTTCTACGGCGAGGTTCCAGACAGGACTGATCCCTGCTCTGTGTTTTCAGAAGAGGCTAGGCGTGACGTGTTTTTTTTTCACTTCTGCTGCTTCCTTGTTTTGAGTGTGAGGAGGCCTGTTGCTTTCATTTTCACACTCTGACCTGAGAAAGTTTTGTTTACTGCATCCTTGTGCTTGCTTTTTAAACTAATGTGCTGTACGTGATGATATGAAGAGGAAAAATCACTTTAAATGAGCCAGTCAATTTTCTCCTGCAGGGATGAATACTCAAAATTAAACCTCATTTATTTGCCAAAGTTTCAAATCCTTTAATCATCCTCTTATAAGGGAAATCCCATATTCCCGAACATGTGGTAATCCACTTTAGAGCCACCCACCCCGATGGCATCTTTTGTCTGAAATCACCTGACAGACAGCAACGCTGGTGGTAAAAGTCAGCGAGGGCAGATTTGTGACTAAAAGGTGACACTTTGAACCTGAGGGCCAGAAGGAGTAATCTGTGAAAATACTCTTTTGTTTCTTCAGCATTTGCTGCAAAAGTGCTATCTAGCAAAACCTTTGCTCAAGGCAAGAAGCTGAGCAATTTGGAAAAACCTTGCTGTGAATACTCAAATCTCAGCATTGTATATTCTCCAGTCAAAAAATCTCATTGCACTTTTTCAAAGTCATGTTGCCCTGAAAAGACCTGATAAACATCTTATTTCAAGTACAACAAATGTGTTGAAATGCCTAAAATATGTGCAAAGTAAGCAAAATCTAGGTGTTAAAAGCACTCTTAATAAAAAATAGTGCATCTAATTCCAAGACGCCTAAATGTACACTATTTAAATTCTGCTGCAAAGGATCTCTTAATCAAACAGTAACAAAAGATGACAAGTAGAGCCCGGCCCTGCAGCTCTGCCAAACTTTGCTCATCTCTACTGCCTCTTGTTTTGAATTCAGGGGAAGATCCTCAATTCAAAAAGTGGCTGAATATAGATTTTATTTTGCATTCCAAATTGTTGTACAGCATATCAGTAAAAAAGGGAAAAAGTAAATTATCATTATTGGCAGATGTGAAAATTTTTTGCTCAAATTTAAAGCCGAATATCAGTGGTAAGGGATGCACATTGTCAGGGAAAATACAAGGGCTGTTTGGGTTCGTTGCATTATTCCCAATGACAATTTACAATCAGTGCATTTATTTTTTAAATTGCTATTAATGGCATTGTTTAATTTCCCTTTTCAATCCAGAACAAGTTCCTTTTTCCATTATTAAGTTCATGTTATAATCTTTGCTATACCTATAAAGGTATACCCAAACAGGAAGGGAAAGCTTAGTTTAAGAAAGTAGAAAAATCCAAAGTGACTAAAAAACCTGTTTTAAATGAAGATGAATGGAATTTTAAAATACAAGAAAAAGGATGCAATTAGTCATGATTATCCAAAAGAATAATGAATTTTAAAATGTTATCTGTAATAGGGCTGGGCAGTTATGGCAAAAATAAAAATCACGATTAATTGAACTTTTTACCTCGATTATGATTAAAGAACAGTCATTCCACCCCCAACCTCCAACTCGGTTTGTCCTGTAAATATTTGTATAATTTTAGAACAAACAACTGAAAGGAACAGGCACAGACTGACAATTTCTACTATTATTCATTGAAACACTTGAAATCAAAACACACATCAGCCGGACTTAAAATGCTTTTCTAAAAAAGTCAAATTTTTCCAAGAAAAGAGGAAAAAATTGAAATAATTGACACTGCAGGTTTACGTTGGTTAGATGCTCTAAATGTCGGTTTCGATTATTTTTTCGATTAATTGCCCAGCTCTGTCCTGTAATATAGTTTTAATTGTTTGACAGCCCTTAAAGTTATTATTTGAAAGTTAAAAGAAAATTCAAAGATTTGAAGAAATGTCTAGGAATGTACATCTGAGTATGTTAGCTTGAAGCTAAAACATAACAAAAATAACCATTAATGAGCTAACAGATTTAGCTTTGATTTGATGGTTTATGAAGTTAAATGAGCTCCTGGGTTCTGACACCAGACATCACTGCTCTCTTCTTCTTTGGTTCTCTTATTCTCTGTTTAAGTAAACACTGCGCTCCTCAGGGTGACCATGGCTCAGTAGGTAGAGTGACTTTTCCCGCAAGTGGAAGGTTGTGGGTTCAATCCTGCCGTCATCTGATGTGTCCTTGAAGAAGACACCTAACCCCAGTTTGCTCCCATTGCTTTGTTGGTGGCGTGTAAATGTGTATGATGTGATTAGCTAATATTGACAGCCAATTCTCTGCCGTGAGTCTGTGAATAGGGAGTGAAAGGGTGTGAATAGAAAGGTGTGACCTGCGGTGTAAAAGTGCTTTGAGTAGTCGGATGACTAGAAAAGCACTACAATACAAGCTCAAATCCATTGACCATAGGTGTATCTACTTAACAGTAAACCAGAGTTTTTGTTTTACTGATTCATTTCACATTATAGAGGAGAAAAGCTGTTAAAAATGTCCTTCCTGGTTCACACTGTGAGCTGCTCGCAAAGCATTCTTGGACCACTTCCAGTGCAAACCAGGAAGGCTTTATGTAAGGTTCATCAATGAAACCAAAACTATGGTTTACTGTTCAGTAACTATACCATATGGATTACCTTTTCACATAAACAGGAACATAGATCCAAAACAAGATGTAAGCTGCAAAGGTGGACGCACTGAGCAGCTGGCATGGTGTCTATTCAACCTGGAAATTTCTAGTGGGGCCACAGTGTTACGATGTAAAAGTTCTGCATTACAGAACACATAAACACATAAACGATGCCAGAGAATAATCACGCTCCATCACAAGTAAACGCCACAAAACACGAATGAGATGCAGCTAAAGACGGGATGTGTCTGTCATGGTGGCTCCGTCATGTCAGCCACCACAACACTAGAGCGCCTCGCTGCAGATATCAGGTGTCCACACACGCATGGGTACCTGGACATTCATGAATGCATGTGAGCTGCCTACATTTTTTTTTTTTTGAATGGAGGTATCTTTTCCACAGAGTCAAGCGCCGCCATAATTTAGATCAGCTGATCTCATGCAAGCCCTCGTCAAGTGACTCCAAGCTGATTTGTTCTTAGCACGCTATTGGTTCATCGCTCTCCTGCTGCCTTATCTAAACTGCTACTGCCTGGCTACACTCTCTCTGCAAGCTGCTCTTGCAACCCTCCTCCACCCCAGCTCCTCCTTCATTCTGCTTCTGACTTAATCAGTGTCATTCTGTTGTTATTGATACCTGCTCTGCTCTTGGGATTTTTTGCTGCTTCTCTCGCTGCGTTATGCTTTCCTTATCGGCATAGAAAGAGCAGGAACGTGTGCTTAAAGCTTTCTACGGAAGGGCAGGGGGATCTCCATGGATGTCTATGTGCACATGAGTTTATGGATATCTGTTTCTTAACCTTTGAAAACATCTGGAAATATTTTAGGTAATTTAATGCCTCAACTGAAAACATACAGTGACATAGTGGTCATTTTTTAAATCAATATTGACATTTTAGTGCAACAATTCTACATCTTGTAGCTTAAAGTTAAATCTACTTGCTGCGTTTGAAGGCATTTTAGCTTGTAAGCAATTTGGGTGTAATTTTATACTTGCTAAACCTTGAAGTTGAAAGTTGTTTATCTTGAGTTGGCGCCAACAAGTGTAATGACGATTTGAGATTACACAAACACTGGCTAAGACTTGAGTTTTTGCAGGGCATTCCTAATTTCAATGTCTTTATCTTGATAAATAAATTTTATGAGAACTGTAAAGTGCTTTATTGTTAATATTGTGTTGTTTATGGTACCTTCGTGTCACTACCCATGGATTCATCCTCACTGATGCATTCATCAGGTTCACCTAATGCATGCAATGATGATCACTGCTGATAAAGCAGAGTGGACTCAAACAGGGAAAAGACACGTTTGGGTTTATAGCAGTCAGCCTCAGTGACTGATAAAGGAACATGAAACTGGAGGTTTTTTCAGTGACACTACACTTGTTTTAAATTGGCTTTGAAAGAATAAGGGATAAAATTACATGAACTCAGAGCTTCTGTTTGACCTCTATAGTCTAGATTTGAGCGAGCTGTGAGGGGCAGCTAATTAAACCCAGCAGGAATAAGCTAGCTTATGATTAAAACCCTCAAACCCCGCTATTTTCTTACAGAAATGCGTCGCATTAAAAAGTACAGCAAAAATAAATTGGAGTAAGTGAGTGTGTGTGAGAAGTTTCAGTTTTGATGATTATGATCTTTGTTTTTGCGTGATAAAAAGGAGTATATTTTAAGCATGCAAGTCGTTCAAGAGGATCTCAGACAGATTTTAAGGAAGAGGCGTTATGAAAAAAGATTTTTTTTTTTGCGTACAAGATTAGGTTACATGCAGGTTTATATGTGAGAAGCCTCATGAGTACAACCTGGATTTATCTGCCAGAAACAAAAGTCAGGGAACTAAAGGCAGTGAGGAGTGAAAGTCACCAGGACAGCAAAGACAAAAAAACGTATCCATGCATTAGTTTCAAAAGTTTTTTGGATCATGACTACTTTAAAAGGACAAAACCTGAGGCCTCCACATGTCTCCTGTTGCCCTTCATCTTCAGCAGCTGGCCCTCATTTCTGATGAAGGGCAGACTCTGCAGTGAGGACCAGATACAGGAGACGTATACCTCCGCTCCATATTTGGCTCTGGTGCTCTCTGCTACAGTAGTGGCCAGCTGCTTGGACTAAAAGGTTTCCCCCTCTGCTGTTCCCCGAAAGCCTGAAGAGCACACGGCCTGCTTGTATGTGCGTGCAGCTCTCCTTCACTCGTATACACACACACCGCCCACACACACCCGGCTGTACGTCCTGAAACGGGCAACTGCTGTTTTTATTAAAGCAGCCGGTCCATTTCTGTTGTATACTAAAGGATGAGTTCAGCGTGAGTGTATCTGTGATTAAAGCGAGGCCTTTTCCACGCACACTTCACACCTACACGCTCAGGAGGAAATGGCTGCTGATGGTAACTCCTGGAAAGAACGTACTCACCCCCTCAGACATGATGTGATGAATACAGCTGCAACAAAAGGAAGCAGCGTGATGGAGTAATGGGAGGTTTAGCATGAGAGACAGCTGTGGAGGCCAAACTATAGCACTGTGAGCCTGAGCTCTAAGCAAAGGAATGGTAAGTATATGTTCCTCAAAGAAACTTCACAAAGTGCGATGACACCCGAGACCAAATCTGTAAAGTAAAAAGGAGGAGCGGGGACTTTTTGTTTGATGTGACTGAACAATAGATTCCTCAGAAGCCTGTTTGCAGCAACTGCAAATTATTACTGACTCACTACGAGTGAGTACGCGTGACGCAATGATTCATTTTCAGCCTGTAAACTCTCCTCTTCAAAAGAAGCAACAAATGTCACATTTAGGGTGACAAAATCTTTAATTCTTCAATACTTTTGATACCCAGTGATTACAACAATGCAATATTTGTGATCTTAGTGATAGAGTATTGAAAAGTACACTAGCCTTAAGTTTTACGATAACTACAGATCGCATTTGATTTTCCAGGGAGCACATAGCTAGAAACCCCCATATGGACAGATACATTAATGACAATGTGTACTGAATGAATAAAATTTGATCAAAGCCATTGTTACATTGTAGTATGAATATGAGGGTGCCACAAGCTTTATGCTATAAAGGAGGAGGCTGGGGTGGAGGAGGTTAAGCTTTTCCAGGAGCACTGTGGTGCATCAGCATTAATGCAAACCGCGTTTAGTGAGAAGTACGTCCTATTTACACTGCTGTGAGAGAAACAGCTGTGATTGGCTGTGGCAGCTGGGAGGTGATAATTGGGATCAGCTGGCTGTCAGCTGATCACAGCTGAATGTATGACTACAGCGTCCTACATGAATTAACGCTGAGCTTCACTATTTTGTTTGATTGCATTGAAAAGTGGAGATACCTCCAGATAAAATACCCATGGTGCTGTTGGGAAGTGTTATGGTAGTTACTCCATATTACTCATTTGAAGTTACTTTAAAACATCATTTATTTTATTTCTAAATACAATTTTCAAATATGAAACAACATTAATCAGATAGGACAAAACCCCTTGCACAATTCTGGATAAACTAGATGTTCATTCAGCCATATCTGAGCCAATAACTCGTCCAACTCTTTGCAAGAGGACCTTGGCAAAGACGATGCAAGGGTGATAACCAAACAAAGGGGAAAAATGAAAATAGAGAAAAAGAAAAACAAAGAGAAAAGAAGGTATACTGATGATAACATTTTGACTATGGGGCATGCTATGTGCTTCAAACACAGAGAGAAATAGACTCAACCAGAAAGTGTGATGTTGGCGAGGTGAAGTACATGTGGCCGCTCAGTCAGCGGGTACAGCTTCCAGCTGGAGGGATCTAACATGCTTTACTAAGGGCAGCCAATTTTTTGTCAATGTTGTGCAAAAGCCTCAAAAAATGTTTTATTTTTTCTGATTTCATAAAGGAGGGGGCATCCTTAATCCGTTTGGTAGGAGAGGTTGATGAAGGCTCCTTCAGAGCATCAAAATAGCATGCCTTGCTAGCAAAGAGAAAAGCTACAAGGTCAACAAAATGTGTGGGCAGTATGTGGTCAGTGGGAAGAACACCAAGCAAGCTGACCCATGGTAAGGAATGGATGTTAAGACCAGAGACCCCGCGGCAACAATTTGAATCATCATTCACCACAGTGTCCTTTAAGGAAATTTGTGTTTGGCAGATTATTTCATTGTTGTAACAGTGTTTCTTGGCAATAATCTTATTCTGCTTGAAAGCATGTTTATTTCCCATTTAAATGGTGCAAAACCTGTAAGGAGCATGCATTCATATGATGAGCAGCAGAGCTGAGTATGTGGGATGCGTCCACATACTCAGAAGATTTGGCAAATGTTTCACAGGCGCAACCTACATGCTCAACTCTGCTGTTCATCCTAAGAATGCATGTTCCTTACAACTGTGGCACCATTATAAAGAGAAATAAACAGGCTTTCCAACAATAATGTCCTATTCCTATTCTTAGTGTCGTATCTGTCTACATTTCTGTTATTGTTACAGCCTTAGTATCAAGTTTAAAATTCTGGTACAGTGACAGCACAATGCCACAGTGCTCGCTAATTCAAAACAAGAATCTTGCACTGTCACCCACAGTCGGGGTCACAATCATCATAAAAAGACCACCGGGACAGCTGTGGAGGAGGAGGAGGAGGGGGCGTTCCAGGGAATCTTTTATTATGCTATTAAATTAAGTCTCAGATAAGTTTTTTTTCTTCAGTCCTGGGAAGACTTCACAAAGCCGTGCACACAGCAGAGAGAAAAAAAAAAAAGAAAACTCCTGTCACCTCCTGCTCACATCACTCAGCTCTTCATGAAACAGCTGCTTCCGTCCACACACACACACGCATAGCGATATCCCCACTCATTCACACTGAGGGCTTAACTGTCCCACACAATGCAGCCAGATTACACTGAAAAAAGAGGGGATGTGATCGGATTTTTCTTATTCTTCTGCAAGATTTAATCAATGGTGAAACTTTTCACATCCAATTCGCAGGATTAAAGTTGATACAAGAGCACGGGATTGTGCAAATTCTCTTTTTATTCATATTTTTCCTGTTTTCTGTGTAAATCTATAACAATAGGATCCGACAGCTGCCTCCTCTCTGACACATTAGCACATGCATGTCAAAGCCGATAACTCATACCATGCATAACCCCTGTCATAAAGCCATGAATTACTGACATATTAAGGAGCTGATTTATGTCATATGTGTCAGCCACCTTGCATTACTTTTCCTCTAAAGTGACTTGTCGGAGTTGAAGGATGTTGATGCGTCAGAAAACACATGCAAAGGATGAAAACTTTTCCTGAGGAAGAAACGAACTTAAACACATCGTGTGCAGTGAACACACATGCCCAGGCGTAGATGCTTATGAAAATATGTTCACCTACATGCCAAAGTAGCAGTCAAAACATGGAGGTGTATCTTTATAACAGGTATAACAAGCTTGCAGTAACTTCTTTAAGATTCATGTTAAAGGATTGAGATGCTTGATATTCATCTCCAGTTTCCCTCCCTTTGATCTATTATTCCTTTGGAAGATATTCAAAGCATATAGGGTTCAAGTCCTCCTCCATCCTGTTCTGTATGTGTGATCTATTCTAGCGTCTCACGCCGTGCCCCTGATGGATGCATGATGTGTGTGCTTACGATGCAGTGGGTGTTCATCCGCTCACCACTTCAACTCTTCCATTTACTCCCGCTGTACCGGATTCTGCCCACTAATACAGAAAAAAAGGGCCATAAACAATAAACAAAAACAACATGTACGCAGGCAGCGTGGGTGAAGTGACGATTCTGTGAGAGCATTGGAAACTAAATATCACCGTGGGTGAACTTCAAAACATGCTTGGATGTGTGACACTCTGCAGCTGTCATGAGGTAAGACACGGTGATGTCGGGAAGAATAACAAACACTTGTTTCAGTGGAAATAGATGTTTGCAAGAACGGTGGAAATAATGAATAAGTGATGATGAAGCTGTTGTTTGTCTGAGGGCATTTGTTAGGTATTAAAATCTACTTCAGTTAGCTGCATTGGCAGTGGGGAGCTTGCTGTGTACAAACAGGTTTTTTTGCCTAATAAGAAAATGTATCTGAAACTTTACTAAACTTACTACACTTCAACCAGTGTTAATTTTGTTGACTAATTATTTTCGTTATAGTTTTTCTCCCCTGACGAAAACGAGACAGTAACAAATAAAAACAAGTGCACATGGGCAAAAACTAAAACAAAATTAATTGACACTTTAGTCAACAAATAAAAACGGGACGAAAATGTTTGACACAGACTTTATCCAATCAGACCTAATTTCGTCACGTAGAAAGTAGAGGTAAGTTAGGCATATATCCAATCACAGCTACTTGGCTGTGTGAAAAGGTGGGATGAGATACGGGGGAGATCCAATCTCAACTTCTTTTGCTGTGTGGTGGCGGGGTAAGTTGGGGAGAGATCAAATCAGTCGGCTAAATTTACGGTAAATTTCGTCGACTAAAATGTTGGGAAGTTTCGTCAACTAAAACTAGACTAAAACTAAAACAATTTAGATGACTAAATTATGACTACAACTAAAAGATATTTTTGGCAAAAGACTAAAATGAAATGAAAAAGTGCTGTCAAAATGAACACTGACTTCAACATCAGCAGAGTAGACCTCAGATATCAGTGTGATTGATAATGTGTACTTTAATATTAAAGGTCAAACACATACCACTGATCTTTGATGAACATTACACTTCCTGTGTTAGAACACTACTGCTTATTATTGTCACACCATCCTTTATTTTAAACATGGGACGTCCTGAGGCAACTTATTTTACTGTTGGTTAAACACAGATCTGAATCCAGACTAGTCGACTAGTCTCAGGTCTAATCCACACACAGGCAGGTATTTTTTAATACTTAGGTTTTAAAAAAGCAGCTCACTCACTGACAGTTTTTCATTTTCTATGCTGTCCCATCAACCCAAACCATGCCTTCTCCAAACTACTGACGTTGGCAGTAAGATTTATGTCTTTGGAGTCCTGTATGAAGCAGCAGTGACCTTCATAGTCCATTCAGGTGTCTCTAATGGTAGAGTAACTGTGTTTGTATATGTAAGCATGTCAAAAGTCCAGTTAGCACAAGTGTGGCTACATCTGCCCCGGCTATGGGAACAAAAAGGGTAGAAATGACTATAATGTGACTAAAACTAAAAGGCATTTAATGGAAAGACTGAGACTGAAATTGAAAATAGCTGTCAAAATTAACACTGGTTCACAGGTCGTTGGGAGGGGCAGTAAAGAGAGTATATCATATCCACTGCAGAGTTGTTTTATGTGAGGCTAGTGCTCTTTTGATTAGGCAAGAAGAAAAAAACAGACAAGAAAAAAATCATGGACTCATCCCGATTTATCAAGAAGGGGACTGGCTCTCCTTCAAATACAACTTGAGGTATGAATGTGAACAAATCTTAAGGAAATCATTTTCTAAGCACCTAAATCACTGGAGGGAGAAAAAGTGAGGACTTGGTAAATGTCACTCTAGTAAATGATGATACAAGGAGACAATGCTCTCCTGTCAGTAGGCGTCAGGATTCACGTCGTTGACGTCAGGTCAGTGGAAAACTAGAAACATCCCAACAAGAAAAATCCCAACATGCTATTGTTGCTGAACTGTGGTTGAGGGGCATCTTGGACATGATGTTAAAAAGTCACACTCCAAGACTGTTTGTCGTTCCTGATGCGTATAATTGGGCTTGATGTTTGACGATAAGCTGTGACATTGGAGTCAGGCCAAAATCAGTCTGAATCCATGAAGTCTGAGCCGGCCTTTAACAGCGGTTTGAGTGTGTATGGAAGGTCAAAACACACAGAAAAACCTCTGTATTCAAAAACACCCACTGACACGAGGACAAGTCCTCAAGTTGAGGAAGCACTCAGGAAAAAGTCAAAACTGGATCAGTTTAGGGCACCAGTTGTCCTGATGGTTAGGTAATTTTCCCCCCAATGGAGACTGTAGTCCACCAAACAAGGGGCCAGGGTCTGAGTCCAACACACAACTCCTTCCTGGCATGTTAAGCCCCTCTCTCTCTGGGATTTACGACTATCCATCGTCTTCTTAAATAAAGGTAAAAAAGCTCAAAAACAATTAGAAAAATCTGAAAAAAAGACTGGGCTTCACAATGCAATACTACCAAGCTTTAGCAGTACCAGCGCCACCAACCTCTGTTCCTTCTCGTAGGTAATCATCCACATGGCTGTGCTAGTTACACATTGCCCTAGAGGAGTTTAAGCTTACACAGACAACAATAATCTTAATCACCATTTTCCAGACCAAAAATACCACCAAACAGCTTTGCAATACAGGATGTCCACTGTGCTTGTTTAAATCCAGGCAGTAGAGCCCTAAAGGAGTATGGAAATAGACATCAACTGGCACGTCAAAGGACTTGGATTGGCTGCCTAAGTTGATCCATTCATCTATTTTCTACCAGCTTAACCTGCTGGGACTCACACTCACACCTACGGGCAATTTAGAGTCACCAATAAGCATGCCTTTGTTGGTGGGAGGAAGCCGGAGTAAGCAGAGAGGACGGGGAGACGGGGAGAACATGCAAACTCCGCACAGAAAAGGCTCTGACTAGGAGGCGAACCAGGAACCTTCTAGCTGTGAAGCAACAGCGCTAACCCCTGCATTGCTGCAGCCCTGCCTAAGGTGACACTAAACTGAAAAAATGTAAGAAGTAAAGAAACTATTACAAGCTGGTACAAATATGGACAGTTTAAAATGGTTTCACATAAACTCTACAATGCTTTTTTAACCAGCAGAGGGTGAAGTCTTAAAAATCTTAAAACTACATACTTTTATCATACTGGTGTCTACAGCCCATATAGGCAGGGGCATAGCGAGGCATTTAGGGCCCCGTAAAAGAATTTTACACAGGGCCCCCTTTAACCTGCTAGCCAAGCAGCAAATGTTGCCTCATTTTTACAAATATCTCTACATTTTAATGTATTTTCCAACCATAATTTCCCCATTTATGAGCAATATTTTTACTAAATTTACTTGTATTATTCTGCAGCACTGGAATACAACATTTGGACATTTTTAAAGGAGGAGCAGGGACCCCCAGTAATGTATTTTACTCTATTTGATACTAATTTCAGTGTGTTGACTGATTCATTTAGTCATTTATGATTCAATAATGTCACTAAAGCAAAGGAAAAATAAATAAAAACACAGTTTTCATTGCAGGCTTCTTAAGGGCCCATCCCTACTGTGGGCCCAGGTAATCAGTACCCTTTTTCCCCCCTGTGCTATGCCCCTGCATACTGGCCGATTCTTGCAGCTGAATCATGCATCCCAAGTTTGACTTTTGCACTAACTGGCATACTTTCTTAATCACTGACAGCTGATATTGCACACCATCGTAGACAGCATTTACAGTATTGATACTGGAAGAACAAAAGTAAAGCTTTGCCAGCTGACCATTTTAAATATAATGCAGGATGAACGGAGTTGACAGCAACTTGTTCAAACACTCTTCTTTGCTTCCAAACTCCTATAAACGCATCATTTGAGTGATTTAAAATTGTAACCACTCTGCAGCATTTTTAAACCATGAAGTCCTTGCTAACATCAATTTGTCTTATTCTATTTGAGCCCATTAGATTACAACATCCTATTTTTCTCCACAGAGCATGAACTGGACTTGGATTTTTGGCTCAAATGTACCACCAGACAAGAAAACCAGGCATTCTGGAGCAATTTAAGCGGCCACCTCAGAGCATCTCCTCTCCAGACCCCTGGACTGAGGAGAAAAAAGTGGGCATGACTAATAGCTCAGCTCTTGATCCACAAAACCTGACAGGCTGTTCTCCAGTGGCCTGTAAATACAGAACTCTGGGCAGACGTGAAGGCCAGTTCCTCTCAGATATGGTCGCTGCTGCTGATTCTTCTTCACTCAGTGATCGATAGAAGAGACCGTTCCACATTTAGGAAAACAAGACACATCCTTTAGCGTCATCTCAGACAAGTTTATGTTGCGTAGTTAGAGGGAGTACGTTTTGTTTTACCTCGACAGACGTAAAAGGAGCACAGGAAGTTGTTGTTTATCTGGTTCAAAGTAGTACTTACTGTAATGTTTCACTTACGCAGAGGAGATATGACCACTTACTGGAAGAGCACAGAGACAGCTGTGGGAGTGAGGAGTCTGGAGAACGACTATTTGTGTAAGGTCATGTTCTATTTGACAGTCATGTTAACTAAAAGGCCCGCAAAGGTTACTGAATCATTCTACACAAACATGAGGCAAAATGCATGACAACAACTTTTTTCTTTCAAGTGTCCTGACTATGTTCAAAAAGTGTCAAGGCAAAATTTCATCTGTCTGACTGTGAAAATAGGTCCTCTGAGAGTTTTACTTTTACAAACCCTAAAAAAAAAAAGACGTCTTCAGAGTTGGACTGGTTTGAATTATCATAACAATAAAAAAATCTTTATTTTCCTTAGAATTTAGACATCTGCTTAAAAAGAATGGCTTTATTAGAAGTAGTAACATATTTATAGACTCTTTGTGGTTGTTTCCACTGAAGGAAAACAAAGTTTGTGAAGCAAGACTTTAATAATGACCCCATGATAAGTTTACTGCTTTTTAAAAGTGAAAAATGTTCTGATTCTTTATCATTTTCAGATGTTTTTCTCTTATTGGTCCATTTTATTTTGGCATAACTGTAGTGATAAATCCCAATGAATCAGCCATCTTTACTCCAAAACTTTTTGTTGCTGAATAAAAATGGAAGACAACAAATACTCAATACTCAGTGGAGTTTTCAGGTTTCTGCACTTCTATGTTGGGATGACTTTTAACCTTTTAGCCGACTCACTTTATTCTTCATGCATTTTCAAAACAGGATTGAATATTTAGCTTGATTACATTTGAAAAAGGGATCAGCTTTGTTTTACCATCTTTCCAGCATTAAGACCGACTTTAGCCATAGTAAACACATCCATAACAAGAGTTTAGAGCAGATCATAACAGCAGAGGATTTTCATCAAAATGATCCTCCAGTCAGATAAAAGTTAATGTTTTTAATTTTTCAGTCCAGTTTACTTTAAGTTTTTAAAACTTCAGAATGTGGCATGTGGGACAGTTTTGGTGCAGTGATTTCAAAACAGGTATCTTATATTCTCTGAATATTCCTACAATCTCAAAGGAGCACAATCCTTGTGTGCAGTGACCTTACATAAGTAATGATGGGGCTAAATCTTAAAAAGATCAACTCTCCAGGGCCTGGAAGCCTGTTGGTTAAGTCTGCATGTCTCATGTACAGAGTAGGGGCCGACCGACTGTCTTGTTGATTACTGATGCTGATATTTTGTACGATTATCTATATTGGTGTTTTATTTGCTGATAGCCACAAAATTATCCATCACTCTGAGGTGCATCCTCTTTGTTCTGACAGAGATCTTACCTGACATCACACAAGTACTAGCCCAGGCTTTCCCAGACTTCAGTACTCCACAGCCCAACTTGAAACCTTAAAATCCTCTGGGGCCCACCAAAACATATGCCACAAAATACTGACCTACATATTTTATTTCATAGATAGATAGATAGATAGATAGATAGATAGATAGATAGATAGATAGATGAGAGAGTTGAGAAGACATGGGACATGACCTAACCACTAGGCCATCTGCACCCCCCCCCCCCCCGTATATAAATTTTTGATCAGACATCTGCTAGGTCACTTATTTTTTCTTTCCTAACATTCATCTCTTTATGTTGTGACCCCACAAACTCTTTCCTACTGATGTTAATGTCCCTAAAGCTACTGAAAAATTCTTGTTAGGAAGCAATCTGTGTCGTAGAATGTTTAATAGAGTGTCACCTGTTAGTCTGACACCAGTCAAACCGTGACACCACTTACAGTCAAATCTATCAGTGCTTTTTAAGTTTTGGCCCTTTTGACTATTATCAGAATGTCAAAGTATTTCATGATAAGACAAAATATGATTTCTGTTTTTAAAATGACTCTCCTAGTCCATCTCTGGGGCCAACTAGAGGGCCACGGTCCACAATTTGGGAAGCATTGTCTTAGCGCCTTTCCTGCATGTCATTCCCCACTCTCTCTCCCCAGCATCCAACATTATCTACAGTCCTCTTAAATGAAGGCATCATAGCCTAAAACTCAAACTTAAAGACAGAAAAAAAAGGAAGAGCTGGAGTTGACCTTGATAAAGATGCTGCACCTTGTGGTCTCTATCTGCTGAGCCCATTGTGGTGTTGCTAAGAAGCTGGACTGTTGTTTTGTCCACTCAGTAGTAAAAGTTATGGGGTCATTTTGAGTTAGTAAAGCTTAAGTTTTGTGATAGTTTAGGGACTCTGACTTCAGGATGGGGAGCAAAAACATGTAAAGGATTGTGCACATGTGTGCGTGTGTCTGTGTGTGTGTGTGTGGGCCTGCCTCCCTGCGTGCATACATGCGCGAAATTGTTGCTGGTGGGCCCCAGCATGACTGCTGAGGTTGGAGCAATCATATGTTCAGCTGTGATTTCCATCAACACATTCCTGGACGCTCACACACTCTCTCAGCGGAGCAGTGCGCAGCACCCCCCGAGGATGTGACCTGCAGCCTGCAGACACATGGCTGCCTCACCAGCGCTTATCACAACACAGCAGCCTGCAGGATAATGGGAGGCCTTAATCTGAAGCCACGTGGAGCCCAGCAAACTTTGACTGGTGTTGCTCCTTCACATTGGCCTTATAGAAAACAGTGGATGATATACTACACCACTCTGCAGAAGGCCAGCAGGTCTTACCATGCCAGACTGATTACAGGGGAGAGGTCAGACCAAATGGACAACAAATGGTCCCTGCTCGTCTACACTGGGGGGTTGGGCATAAGGCTGAAAACACCGCTTTGGAAGAAGCAGTGATTGTTACAGAAAACAGGACATTTGATATTCCAGACCACCAGGACACGCTCACTCACTCACACGCCGTTTCCTGTTTTTCATTCTGTCATGATGCCGAAGCTGGCAAAACACAAACAATAAAAAGTCTTATGGGTTTAGGAAAAGAAAATTTCTCCACTGATTGATCGCAGGTTTCAAGGCTCTGAACGCAGCCAGAGAAAGAAGCGAAGAGAATTAAATGAGTCTTAAGGCTGAAACATTGATAGCAAGCAACTTAAACATTCAACTCAGCAGAACGTCCAACCATCTGTGCTGAATAATTATACAGTAAACTGGCACTCAATCAGCTGACAGTGTGTGTTTCTCTTCCACTGGTCAAACAAAGAGACATGAGTAAAATCCCCCCACACACAGGGCCAATCCTTCACTGTTATTGGCAAACTGCAAGGCTGGCACCAAGCCACTGTGTGCTGCATGCTTTAAAATGTATGAGAGATTCACTTTGACTTTAGGTGCACTGGTTATGTTTTTACCGCCTGGGGCAACTTGCACACCATGCTTCAGAGTTACAGGGGTGTCGCATTTGTCTTGCAACACAAATATTGATACGGGTCGGCTAGGCTGAGTAATGACCGTCTGTTATGGGTAGTATCGAGACACTTTTTGGGGATTTTTATTTCAAATGATTCCTCATTTTCTGCACACTCCAATAAGTTAAACTGAGCTTTCACTTTTTATTTAAGGAATGTTAAAGCGAAACATAAATCACCCCACCTCAGGGCTATATGTCAGACAGTCCTTGTGTAATTGATGCCATGCAAATCAACACAAAGCACGTGTTCAAACTTGCAGATATGATTTTATGGTAGACAGAAGTCCTTTTTTTCTCTTTTTAATAGAAAAATAATTTAGTGGAGTCTGCCTTTTAACCTACTTTGTATGAACTAAGGCTGCATGATGTTGGCAAAAACTGACATCACAGTCATTTTTTCTGTGTGCATAAACTCACTGAAAAGGCCTTTACGACTCACTTTTGGGTCCAGACCCACCTTTTGAAAGCTAAGCTTCTAAGGACTAAAGTTTTAGGTCAGCACTTCATTTATGGATCCATATCAATTTCTATATTCACTAAAATTGATTTTCAAATATTAGCATATTATGGATATGGGCAGAAATTTCAATATTGTGCATCCCTATTAAAAACCTGTTGGACAGCCTTTCCTAAACTTGGTGCCAACTCGTAAGGATGAGACCTGAAAACCCTCTGGGACAACAAAACCCAACAAAACCCTTGTACAGCCAGAGACTTACAGTATTTTCCCTTACATTTTTATTTCATAAACAGAGAATTTAATTGCAAATGTTTGTTTGTTACAGACATTAACATTACTAAGAAAGTGCTTGTGGGGTCGCAAGTACAGTTGAAGTGAAAATGTGCCATTTATTTTGGTTTGCTCTGCAAAGTCACTGAAATTTTCTTTTTTAATTTTCATCTTTGGGAACAACTTTTTTGCCCAGCTAAGTCTATCCTAGCAGGATTATTATCTCTGAAGGCACTGATAGATTCTTAAATGCCAGCAGAATAGTAGAATTTTTATGCAGATTGTCATCAGTTAATCCAGTACCAGTTAAACCATGACTCCGGTTCCATACATCAGACAAAATAAATGACAAAAAAGGTGACCTGAGTGGTGGTGTTTTGTTACTTCTGGGACTTGATGATATTTCATGATCATTTGAAAGGGGAATAAAGGTTTTTAAATACTTAAATGGTTTGTAGTTACTGTAAATTACTTCTCACAGCTCACCTGCAGTACCTCTGTGGCCCACCAATGTTCCCCAGCTCACACTTTGAGAAGCACTGCTTTTCCCAATACTTGAAAAGGAAAGTGTTTAAAATTACTAGATATTAAGGGTTGCACATTAGACATAAATCATTCTGTATTTCTATCTACTGTTCTTTATGGAATATATGTTTGTAATATATCCCTCCCAAAGCCAGAAAAGCATTTCTCCAAACTAGCACTAATTAATATAAGGGCACTAATTGTTAGCTAGAGCGCCATCTGACCACATCAGTGTGGTGTTGAAGCAAAGCCTTCATCCAGCAGGTAGAATGTGCATAAACTCAATGAGAAATCATTTCTTCCTAAATATGTTTTATTTCAAATAGCTGTGAATTCAGTCTTTTGCTATGTGTTTGCTACGAGTGCTCTGATTGTGCTGAATTCTTCTTGAAGTGAATTCTTCTTGTGGTTAAAACTGTGTGTTGCTGCTATGCTCGGTCAGGTTTCACTTTAAAAAATAGTTTTCTGATCTCAGAGGTTCAATTAAATAAACACTTGAGAGCACTTGAGCACTTTAGCACTTGAGATTTCAATATGAAATTTGATTTGAAACAGGTTGAAATCAGGTCACGGTGTCTAAGACCAAACTGAAACTATTTTAAACCTGTCTAAATATGAATACATGAGTGTGTCACAATGCATGTCTCTCAATTTTCATTTTGTAATGTGAGTGTTAAAAACTGATGGAAATTATATTTTAGTAGCATTTTTTCAAAATCACTTTGCAGCAATGGACTAAATCCACCATAAAAAGATAAAATTCCAGTGTATTTGCCTTTTTATGATGAGAAACCATACATATGGCTATTTGCATTTCTTGACATCTGTCTGAAGGCATCACTTTGACATCCATGCATTCACCAGATTTAGCTGGGACATCACTGTGTCAGGAAACACGATTAGTTTTAATGTCTCATAGTTTGTTCATATCGGCACTGGATCAAGTAAATTAGTGGCATTTCCACAAAATAATATTACAGTGGTTGGTTAAACTTGCTAACTCAAAGACTTGAATAAATTTTATTTACACTAAATAGAGTAGTTTTCAACATTCTTGATAGAAGAAGAGAAAGAAGACTGCACATGCTCGGGCTGTACAAAGCTGACCGGTGCTGACATAGCCAAATACCTGGCAGACTTTAAATCTTGGTGCAGTTTGGTGCTGGGTTGGTATAAAAAAAGACTATGGGATCAAGACCAGCTTTGCACACAGTGCTGCTTTTTTCTTTGCTGAAAACAATGATGCATTACTCAGTAAATCATTCTTGCTGAAATATATATCAGATCAGAATTAATTAATCTTCTGATTGAAGCAGATTTCCCAGATTAATCTGGTCTGATGACTTTTATTTCAGCATCTACAAAGAATGCTTTAAAAACTTCACTTGTAAAACTGTTTTTTAAAATTGAAAGATTATTGTTGAGGCTTTTTGCCGTTACACAGATAGGAAATCCAAAGACAGACAGGAAATTCAGGGAGAGAAAGCGGAGGGAAACATGCACCAAGTGTGTGCCACACCAAGAATCGGTCCCACGATCAATGCGTTGTTGCCTCTGTATATTGGCGCCTGCTCTACCAACTGAGCTAAGCTGGTGTTCTGTTCATTTCTGCTACCTATAGAAATCTGCTACTTTGCCTTTTTGCACGTGCAGAAAGGCAGAACTCTAAAAAGTATTATGAAATCTTTATTATTATTGTTATCATGGGGTTCAGTGTTTCAGAACAGTAAAGTGTGCACATTTTGGAGCCCAAACTGCAAAACTAATTTTATTAAATCTAATTCAGGATTTCAGGGGTGGGACATCTTAATCATCAAATAATGCTCCCACTGCAAAATCCATTCAAATTACACTACTACCCACCTCACTGGTACAGTAATATGGGGAGGAGGATATTGCTATACTCTCTTCAGTCTTAATAGTATTTAAGGGGTAGTGTTTGCGCTGCACTAGCATTTTTTTTTCAACAAAGCAACAGAGCACTGGCACTGCATAACAGCTTTAAATGTCTTAGATGGATAACGATGTCAACATGTCTTTTCATCCAAGCATATTTGATACTATCCCTTCATCCAATCAGTGAAAAGCATTTCTCTTAATGCAGTGTTTGTTAGAGGGATACCTCACATGCAGGCACACAGAAATGGCTAAGACCCTGAAAGGCTCCATAAAGGTCCCTCCCCTGATCCCATGTAACAGTATCAAGGCATGCTAGTGTTAGCATGAGCTCCCTGATTAGCATTTACCTCCTAGGCCTGGCAATAGACCCACCCACCATGGTGATATAACTTTTTTTTTAATGTGGGTAACAATTTGAAAAGGGCAACATAAAATAAAATCTGTATTTTTGTTGCAATAAGCAATTATGGGTATTTAGGAGTACAATAAAAGGTAATCATTGCTTGAATTTAGGATGGATTATGTTTTCGCCAAGCATGAGCCTGTCCATGACTCTGGGCCACAGAAAGATTTGTTCTTTCCCACCTTATGATCACCGTTGCTCATGGGTCTAAATGTCTGAAAACAACCTGTTTAACTGACATTAATCCAAAGACAGACAAAAAAATGTCTGAACAACATGATAAAGCATTGAGATTGAAGCCTGAAGCTAAAATAGAAGTGGCACGGAGTGGTGAAGTCTTCACACAAAACACACTATAATTTAAAAGTAAAATTGTTGGACAGATGAATGTATTTATGCTCAAGCAGAACTAAAGCAAGCGTCAAATAAGAGTTGCCCCGACCAGTACAGTAAAACCTGCCAGCAGAGAAGGAGGCAAGCCATCGAGTGTCTTCAAGACTTAAGGTTAGTATTTCATCTTTAAATTCACTTCAGGAAGTATTTACATTGAGAGATTGATGTTATGTGTTTGATACAGGTGAAACTTTGAAAGAAAACTCCTTTTTTAATGTTTATTTCCTTCACTTTGAAAATAGTGACACAAAAAGATTAAGAATTGCAAAATATGAGGAAAAAATAACAAAAGACTAAATAAAAGTGTTAATCAAGATTTAGTTTCACCCTCCTTCTAACACAAATGGGGGGAAAAAAATCAGTGCCTGGTACAGCAGTATGTGTGAGCTGCTGAGCTTGTGGTGGCCTGTGTTCACCATGTGGTGGAGCTGAGTGATGCTTTCCCAAAGTCTGCCTCCACCACAGCAGACAGCAGTCAGGAAGGCAGGCACAGCCATGTGCTACGTCCTCTGTGTCACTATGACGGCTGGAATGATGCGTCCCTGTTCAACTGTAGCACATACAATTGCTAGCTTCCATTGTGAGTCTGTGTCTACAGTGAATGGTATCCTAATGATTGCTTTTTTTTCCAAGCATGTTAAAGGAGTGATAGCATGCTGGCTGCCAGTGCCTCAACACAGGTGGAAAAGCCATGCTCAGTTTACATCAGATACAGTAGGGAGGACAAGACTCTGCATCCAAAATGGGTGTGAAAGTCTCCTCTGCAACACAGCAGGCTCTTGTCTTCCTCCTCTTCATACCTCCCTCCCTCTCTCTTCCTATATATGTACCCTCTTCTCACTCATCCCTTATGTCTTTGTCTGCTTCCTGTCATGCATTCCCTCATTTTGTATTTCCCCTTCTCCTTTATTCACGCTCTCTTCTTCTTTTGCTCCCTCTGTCCGTCTACATCTGCACCCCTCCTCTTGCTCTCCCCTCCCTAGAAGGCACACACACATACACAGATAATACTGCGGCTACATGCTGCTTTGGCAACATACTGCAGCAGGCAGGCAGGCTTACTCCACTGCAGCCCTTTAACACAACAGCATTTCTCTTATGACCTCAGGATGAAATCGGCTCTTTGTCTAATTAATTTGACAAAATCAAGCACATTTGGTTAAAAAGATGCTTCAACTGCAACCTGTTTCATCGACGGTGAAACCTTGCCGTCTTTTTCTCTAGGTATCTGCTGATTTCAGCCTTTCACAGGCATACGAGAAGGATGGCACCATGCGCTGTTTGCTAGCATTTCCTTTTGTTGACGTATGTAGTTTTGAGTGAAGCCCTCCTCCTCCCCTGTCTATGGACATACCACCTCTGATTCGCCCCGTCTTGCCTTCTCCCCTGAAGCATGACGGAACTAGGCGTGCTCTTGTAACACAATGGGACTTTTTTATTGAACGGTGAACAAACATTCGCACATACACAAAAAAACAAAAAAACACACGGAGACAGACATCTCATGATCTCTGCACACGATAGGACGTACAGTGATGCCATTGTTTGAGTACCCAGGAGTGAGCTGAGGGGATGTCAGTGCTGACAGACAGCCTTGCAATGAACAGACACAAAAACGTGCAAAACTGTGTTTAAGAGTCAACACACAAGCATGAAAATATCACATTTTAAACTTGTAAGTGAAAACACTGTCATAACACGACTTTGTCATATTTTATCAATCATGGCTACTGTACTGTTCACTGCTTTGTAATATTATATTTCCTTTGATATGTCACATTACAAGCTCTTTTGCCTGCTAGGATCATCATATAGAGTTTCATGGGCCACAAGTCACATGTTCATAAGCCTTTATTAAACACAAACAGGTGCTGCCACTAGGGATTCCCCGACCTTTGCAGGGTGCCGAGCATGATTCAACCCATTTCATTTAATTGCCATCAACATGATCATTACTCTGTAATTATCGTTTATCAGATTAATTTTTCATAAATGTTGGCGCTGTATGTCTGGGGTTGGATTCTTGCGTCACTGACCCTTTAAATATTGCATGCTCATGAGTGAAAAGAAATATATCACAGCATGGGAATAAAGCCAAGTGTCATAACAAGCGTACAGTATAAGTCACACGATCTGGCCATAAAACTCCACTGAAGCTTTTTAGATGTCAGGGAAAAGAAAAAGAGGCAATGTGCAGCTCCATTTAAATACAAGATGGATGACTTCTTTTCTGCTCTATTGTTTGCTGGAGATCAAACTTGCATGCTGAAACTTCTGAGAATCTCTGTGTTTTCAAACACAATGGGCCCTTTCTTTATCTGAAAAGAGCTGCAACTCTAATAATGCAGCTCAGCTTAAGTCTGCTAACGGTAAACAATGGTACTAAAAGGTGGCCTTGACAAATATAAAGAGGAGGGGGGGCGGGAAGTGATTATAGAGCTTGAAAGTGAATACAAGGACACTAAGTGATGGCTAAACTCAAGTCCTTACCCGATTTACCTCTAATGTCAGTGGGAGATGAGACTTATGCTCTTTGTTTTCAAGGTCAGTATGACAATGAGAGGATCTCCTTGGTGGAGCACCACAGGGAGCCGTAGTGGGTCCTCATAAACTTCCTGATGCACTGATTCTCAAAAGGCAGTGCAAGTACAGGGAGAGTGTTATTCTGCTCAATGTCATGGACACAATCTTTAGTAATAAACCCTCTGTAGTGACAAATGATTGTATATTAATATGGACAGTTCATTTCCTTCACTTGAACAACAGTGAAGCCAAAACACCTTGTGCAAGCAGTTACAAATTGCACTGATGTGTAACATAATTTGAAGCCATAACATGTGCAGAAGGGAGCTCACTGGTGGAACCTACAGACTGATACAAAAGCCCTTTTGCTACAAGCCCACTCAGGTATACAGCAGTCAATTTAAAGCAGACACTCTCTAGATCAGTGGTTCTCAACTGGTTGGTTGGGACTCAAAGTGGGTCACGAAGCACTTTCCAGTGGGTCGCGAATATGTCGCAGGAAAAAATGTGGCAAAAAACACTATGTATGCAAGCCCTGAGTAAATGTACAATAGATTGAACCGTGTATTTTCAACAGTATCTGGCTGCAGACTTCTATGGTGGGGCATTCTGGGCTCATCTGTTGCAAACCCTTTACAACGGGGCGACCTCAACCAGACCTCTATGGTGGAACGTTTTGGGCTCATCTGTTGGAGACCCCTACAATGCGGCAACCTTGACTGTGGGGCAGGAAGTGACATACATGACCCAAGCCAGAACCAGAATGATGTACTGAATGGCATTAAGCACTTGAACCCTAAGGTTAGGCTTAGGTTAGGGTAAAAGCCAAAGGTTAGGGTTAGGGTGAGGGAGAGAGGAATAAGCTTTCACCACAACACCACAAGCTAAGGAAAAACCCAACTAAGTATGTCACTTCCCACCTCTAGGTCAAGGTCGCCCAACCATAGAGGTCTGCAGCCATATGCCTTTCTGTATTTTTAGGTTTTCCTTTGATAACCAGTAAATTTTGGTATTTCCCTTAAGAGTTCATGTTATTTATCTCCTTTTCTTTGGATTACAAAGCTAAAATAACATGAAATTCCTTTAGAAAATAGCGAATTTACATGCTGTCTCAGAAAAAAAGGAGTAGAATAAGATGCATGCGTGTCTTTCCGCACTAAAGTGCTTTTTGAACATGACTGTTGCACCCTGTCTCTTGTTTACTTGTGTTTTGTTCTATTTGGGGTCCGAACCGCAAAATTCTTATTAAATAAATTCTAGTGGTTAGAAATTTTTTAAAAATTTGGATTGTGATTCCTCTTAAGGGGGTGGTGGTGGGTCTGATGCCAAACCAGTTGAGAATCACTGCTCTAGATGGAAAGTTCAACTCAGTTTTATAAGATTCAGTTATTTCTCTTGCATTTTTTTTTCTCTACTCTGCCAAACTGGTTGAGGATGCGGCAAAGAGCCAAACATTTCAGCAGAGCTGTCGATCATAAAAACTAGTCAGAAAATAAACACTTGGCTGTGAATCAGCATTTTAGTAACGATCAAGTCAGGCTCTGGGTTTAACAAAAGTTTAGTTGATGTGTATTTAAACTTCACCGTTTGACTCATGTCCCATCGTTTACCATGGAGGCAGGGTTTTTGACCTGTACTGCAGTAAGACATGGGGGGGGGGCTCTTCATCTTTTGGCTTCACTCTCAGGCAGCTGTTTCTCCATCCATCTTAATATACATTCTATGACAGTGATGCCTTTTCTATACAGTATGAAGATTTTAAGACACTTTACAGACTGAAAATCCAACTGATCGTGATGAACATCATTTTCCTGCCTCATATGTAAGAAATCTGCCCTGTTGCTCACCAACCAGATAGCATCAATCCTTCCTCAATCTACACAAAGCTATGAAGATTGTATCTGCTTTATGAGCTCCTTATACCATTTTATACTGGCTCCATCCACTCAGCCAGACAACAAGCTACCCACAGCAGCCACACACTCACTACCCGCACTGCTTTTTGGAACAAACACAAACTTGCCACCCCAACAAATGGAAGCAGCTGCTATCAAGACTCTTTCATCTACTACAGTACTTTGCAAAACTCAGCAACACTCGCACACCACTACTGAACGGGCCTGTTAGATTCTATCACACAGTCTGAAGATGCTTTTTTTTCTCAAACTTTCATATTCTGTCAAGCTATGTTGTACATTTTATGCTCTATAGCAGCGGTCAAAGGCAGTGTGTGGTGTCGTTTTGTGGGATATTCCATTGCAAACAAACTCAGATGAATGAAAGGGGAGAGACAGCACCATACATTTAAGCTCCATTCTCTGCACAGTACAGTATACTGTTCCACTGATTCATGGGCTGCGTTCACATGTGTGGACAGTTGTTCTTCATGCATGTTACCATAGTGACATGCCTGTTTGGGACAGCTCCTTTTGATCACTTATTTGGCAAAAGAACAGTCATTCAAAAACAACACTGTGCATCTGTGTGCTACTTCTTTTGTTGCTCAGGGGTCGGTACTCACAGCTTTGGACGTTGACAGTGCCGGTGGAGTTGTCTCTTCCCAGCGGGTTCTCCACCACACATGTGTAATTCCCAGAATCCTCCAGTTTTGCTTTGCTGATCTGGACTCTGGAGTTTTTCCTGTGGGAGACAACACTTGCACAGCTGAGTCAGGGGAATGAGGGCAGGGAGGAAATAGCATGGAAACGCAACAAGTGGAAACATGGGGGACAAAGAGGCAGACAACAGGGCGAGCTGTGGCAGCAGGAGCAGCATGGCAACAGCTCTGTGCTCTGATACACAATCTCTCACCCCAGGGCCAAAAACCGCTTACCGCAAGCAAAGCACAGGACCAATAGTTACAGCTTCTAAACATACTGTTTCATTATGGTCTTAACTTTAAAGCCCCATCTTGTGCCAATATCCTTACATCAGTAGGTTTTATTACTACAATGTCTACTTTTCTCCTCCAATTACCCAATAACCAACAGTATTCAAATCCTCTCCTTAGTCACTTGCTTTAATTTCATCATTGTTAGCCAGCACAACAGAGAGAAGGTCAAATAAGTTCAACTAAAACTCTTATAAACTTGAAAATGATATGATGTATGGTGTGTTTTACAGTGCCAACGTTGTAAGCTGAGAATAACTTAGCAGGTGGACACTGGACATATAAAACGTGGAAATACACAGATTAAACCAGGAGGGGAAAACTGTCGTCTGAGTCTTTTGATTCAAACTAATTGGCCAAATCTTGGAGCATTATAATACTTTCATATATTTGGAAAACGTACACATAGGATGCAATTTTAAACTTTAAAAGTCATAAATGTACATCAACCAAGACTTAGAGTTTTTGAGATTAAAAAGTCAAAAATACAACCTCTGATTTCAGTTTGGTTTCTTGTATTTTCTTTATTTTTTACAGTGTTAAAAATGTATGATTTTAAAAATGTGCAATTTTTGAGATTTTAATGTCAAAATTTAAGGCTTTTTAAAGTCGAATATTTTTCGGTTTTATTGTAAATTTACAATTTTTCAAACTCAAAAATTCAGGGTTTGTTTTCCTTTAAACTCCCATTTTTTGCCCAAATGTTAAAAGGTCCTCTTCATTTTTAAAATCTTTTTGGTTGGCACTGACACTGTTAAACATCATATTTCTAATCGTGATTTTTTTTTTTTTTTTAAATAAAAGTACATCTAATTTTGACAACAGTAGAGCAAACAGGGTTCCTCCCCTGCTCTGAAATCTTTGGTGCACACTAGGGGTGCCCAGACCCCAGGTTAGGAGCCACTGTATAGTGGATGTTTCAGTGCTGCTAAATGTAACTGCCTACTTTACTGAAGAAATTACATAATGGAAGAATATAAATCTTACACTAAATTTTAATGAGGGTGAAGTCACCATAATCTAACATATGTTCGATAATATCAACTTAGATAAATTTAGGTTTTTATATTACTGTTCTAAAAAAATCACTGGTGTATGTTCATTCATAAAGACATGTATGCACAGCTGTTTTCAACTGTAGCATTTTAAATCAAAAGTACAGTATTTTGGTAAAATGTACAGTAATGTGTCAAAAGTTTAGACATGTAGGGTGATAAGGTTTCCTCACGGGGCCTGATGTGCCACAACCCGGGGCTGGAGAGAAGGTTGAGGGGTGCCCAGAGTCAAGCTCGACATATGTTGACATGTGTGCCGCTTGGCAACCAGAGTCAGGCTCGATGGCTTTTCTTTTGTCTGGGCATTTACTCCGGGGTTATATGCCGGGAGAAAACCAATGGAGCCTTGGAACATCCACAACAAGACCAGGGGCCCATGTATCCCTACTACCTGCCCGGTCAGAACCCTAGGCTGTGCTTACCTGCCACATCCACCCCTTACTCCACCCTACAAGCGTAGACACGACAGATTATTTTTCCATGCTCGTGGTGTTAGGCAAGGACATCCAGAGTATAACCTGGGTTGTGTCAACCCTCCTTCCCGGCAGATGGTGTCCTCAGGGAGCTTACTCATGATTACGCACCTTACTTCAGCTCAACCTTTGGCCCAAACATGTCTAAAAGTTCTGCACAGTACTGAATGTCTTCCACTTCCCTCACTATTACTCAAATTAAGGTTTTTTACAGTATGAGCAAGAAGGTGATTCTGTCCATTTTATACAGTACAATGCAAAAATTCAAATCTTTGCACGTTTTGTTTGGTTTTTAGTTGATATAAAACCCACTGATCTTTTAATCCACAGTTGACAGTTCTAGAAAAACACCACATTAAAGATATCAAACAAATAAATAAGGCCCAAATTGGTTATAAAAATTAAAAATGCTGCTATTTAAGTGTCTTGAAAAGACATTAAGCCACTCAAGTAAAGTTCACTTGCTGAATTTGCACATATTCTCACTTATTAATACACAATACATGCCTTATTTGTTGTGTTTCATATCTAGAAATGAGATGTTTATCTGGAATTATCAGAAGAATGGGGCTTTAAATGACTTAACCCTTAGAGGTACACTGGCTATTTTGCCATTTTGTTAATACTTTTCTTTTGACAATAGAAACCACTCAGAAATGTAGACCATGCTCATGTTTGGTATTATTTTTTTGCACTACCTCAACTTTATCAAATGAAAACTAAAGATTTTTTAGGTTTAATTTACTCTTTTAGATATAGACCTCCAATAAACACAAACCACCCAAAAAGGATTTTTAAAAATTGTGATTTAAAACAATATATTATCATTTTAAAAAAATCAATCACAAAATGCTGAAATTATGAATAAGATACCAGCACTAGTCCTGTACAGTATGGTCCACTGTCCCATATGTGTAAAATTAATTTTTATATCAAATTCAAACGATCATATTTCCTGTTTTACTTGGCCTATTGATATCAAACACAAATAAAAAGAAAGCTTAAAAATCACAGTTTTTAAATGCAAAATGTTGCTTTGTTCCCTGCTACCTTGTGACAAGAAAGCAGATGATGAAATCATGCCGGTGTGATCATTGACCCCTAAGGATTGATTGATGTTTATGGCTAGAAATTAGAAAAAAATATACCTGCTATGATTTGAGTTTCTTGTAGTGCAGATTTTATGAATTCCGTCTTACTAGTCTTAAACAAATATATGATTAAGTTTTTCAGATTTCTTTCATCGCAGCATTGCTCAGTTCCCAATGAGTATTTAGTGTAAATTGTGAAAGAGTGTAAGATTACATCAAAGAGATGGTCCAAATCAAAAGCGGTGCTCAGCCTGAATAATGATCTTAATTCTTTGCAGATCTTGCACCAAAAAAATTCTTCCTTTCGATTTGCAAAAAGCATTTTATAGAAAAACTGCATCAGCACAGTCCAGGCTTGGAAATTAGCACCCGCCATCCGCCAAGTACAGGTGCCTTTGAGCAGTGTTGGGTGAATTTGTGACAGGAAACACTGTTGTTATGACTCCTGTTTCTTCCTCTGCTCCAACTTTATGAGCTAGCGAGGCGGTCATACATGTTCACTGACCACAGGATTTTATCTTCTTGCGTCAAATGTTTATGCATGGATGGCTTGACTTTGTCTTACTTGAGTCATCTACAGGCCTTGATTTTTATGATTAGCCTTTACATCATTAGACTATTGTGCTGGTTGAAATAAAGTGACTGGTGAAAAAAGAATAACTGGTATATTTGAATCTACCAGCCACAGTGGTAGGTAGGTAAAAAAGTTCATTTCAAACCCTGCACAGTCTGCTAATAATAGCCACACTGCTTCGACTTTGGACTGCCTCCTTCCTTTTTAATCTTACACTGAGTGTGTTGGAGGTTTACACGACATGCTTGACTTGTACTCACTGGCTGTTCCTTATTTTGACTTTTTTGCTTTTCTTCAGCTCATTGCCATCTTTGAACCACGTGTAGGTGGGGAGAGGGTTCCCTGTGGCCTCGCACTTCACTATGAGCTTGCTCCCCTGGTCCACTATTATTGGATTCTTCATCGGTTTTAACTTTGGAGCCGCAGCTGAAAAAGAGAAGGAGAGAGAAAAAACTCAGTGTTATTAACCCCTTCTGACGTAAACTTTCATTTTCATCTGGTTTGTTTATGAGTGAGTGTGTTAGTGTTTGGGGAGAAACAGGCACAAAAACGGGATGGAAAGACAGCAGAGGAGCCAATCATCAACATCTCCATGGACCGAGCCAACAGCTCTCATGTGACCGCCAGATGTTGTCACTAGAGACATTATCAACTCTGCGTCTGACTAATAAACATGCTGAAGTTCACTCTGGTTTTGCTGCGATAAAAACACCTGAAGCAATATTTAGCAAACATCTATCAGCTTGAGAAGAGAACGTGCAACCACAAACTCGCGATTAATGGAAGTCGGTAAACAAGAGAAACCACAAACATTCTGACAAGAAAATAACTGGTTGTTGTAATGCAGAAATCAAAGCAGAATACAACACTGCACTTCTATCTACAGTACTTTTTTTAAAAAATGCAGACCTAATCTTCAACAGGGATGTTTGGAGGAAAAATGATCATTGTCTTGAGTTATTTGCAACATTTTGTTCCCCAAAATGAAAAAAATAAATCATGAAAAATGATCTTTGCCAAACTGCACGTACAAACGCGCACGTACAACACACACTCTTACACACACTTGCCAGCTGACAGCTGCACACATGTTTAGGAGAAGACTCATCCAGGCCAGAGGGTGAGAGAGAAGGGGTGAACAGGGGTCAACCAGGGGATGTCCAAGATCCCCCCCCCCCCGCCTCTCTCGCTCTCTCACTGTGTGTAACATTTACGATTTCATGCAAACGCTAAACTGAGTGTGGTACAAATTACAGCTGTTTGCGATGCATCAAGCGAAGAGGATGACAGCAGGATGAAGGAAAACAAAGCCTGACAAGAACCGTAAAGTGCATATAATGACTTCAATTAAAATGGAGGTGCACCCAATTTATCCCCCTGGTGTCCTCTTTTTGGAGAGACTGTCCTACTTCACTGACCTGCTAAAGGCAACACGTCTGAGCAAGAGAAATAAACCTTTATGATGCTGCACTTCTCTTTTTTTGTGGATTTAAGTTAAATATTTGGATGGATTTGGAAGAACAAGTAAATCTGAATCTGAAAGGGTATTCAAAACTCCTAATTTAAAGATGATGACCTGATGTACATTTGCAATAAGACACATGCAATAAGAAAGCTGTTGCAAGAAAGCTACAAGGACATCTTTCCCCTGTTTTGAAGAGACGTGGATAAATTCTGCAGAGGCTGCAGCCATTAACCACTGATACATTATTTCCTTAATGCGTATGCCCTTTTTAATTTGTCCTAATACTGGCAGTTGTGGATATCAAAGAGTACCTCTTGTGCATGCTCTGCTAGGTCTGATCACTTGCTGTCAATTCTCCTCACAGACCACAGAGGTCAAAGGTTCCAACCAAGAATCTCGGTGGTGCAAAATGCTTGATTGCGATTAGTTTAATAAAAATGCACTAGTTGCCTTTCAGTCAAGGTTCATAATTAGTGCATGAATGTTTTTACTAGCATGAATCCTATGTCTTAGTCTCACATTTAGCACACATTGGTGAAACCCCTACAATGCTTCCCTGCAGCCACAGTGATGTAAAATAAGACTACCACTGCTCATTTATTTCTTATTTCACTTTAAAAACTCACAGACAGGCCAGTGGTAGGGATGAGTATCAAAACTATGGTACTGGTACCTACATGTCAGATACCTTCTGGACCAAATAAAAACACAGATATCGATACTTTATTTTCATACCCTATTATCCCAAATGAAAGGCAAAAAAGTCTTATGGCATTTGTGTGATTTATGTGTTAAGTTACACTGGTCCCTTTTCTTATTCCATATTCAATTTGCATTTTGTAAAGAGATTTCTGTAAATTATTGACAATACTCAGACAGTTTTTAGTCTCCTGCTCACTTTCAACACACCTTTTTCCTCTCAAAAGTATGGATTCAATCACCGTTTAGGCACCTGAGTCATATAAAAAGTATTGATTTAGCACCAATATCAGAAAAAAACCTAACGATACCCATCCCTACTCCGTGGGTGAGTCAAGTCATCAGGGTTTTATGTTGTCAAACATTTATATTTCTACTTTTCCTTTATTTCATTTTCAGTACCAAGTTCTTGTCATAATCTTCCATCTACCTGAAGATCCTTATTTTCTTTCAGAAAAAAGTAGGCCTGAATCTAAACAGGAAGTCAATTACCCTCAATTTAAGACAGCACAAAAGCAGTTTAAATGTGAAATAGTGCAATTTCAAAATGCAACAAAAGGAGAGATGAACTGCAATAAATAGAAATTGTGCATTTAATCATGAATGAAATTTTTTGAAAGCAGTGCTAATAGTTGTGCTGCTGATAATTATGTTATCATTTGCATGTTGTTTTATGACGTGCTGCGTTGTGCCTCAATAAGCAATGTGAATCCATTAGCAACTCTTAAATAAAAACGTAAGCATGGTTGACTCTCCAGATGATGAACAACAGCTTATGTTCTGAGAGGTACCTACAGTTGCCAAGCATTGTGTGTCAAAACTGGATTTACTACACCCAGCATGGCTAATGCTGCTGTAGCAATTCAGATGGTTCTGAAACATCAAGTCCAAACATCAGTCATATCAGCAAAAAGTAGCATCTAGCAAATCTTAGGAAATATCTGCGAGAATGACAAGGGACTGAACGGAAATGCTTGGTCTTCTGTGTAATGAATGACCATGTCAACTAGTCCCTTTAAGTCAAATACATCATGAAAACGGATTTTACTACTTAAAGAGTCACTTGTTTAGGTTTTCATGAAATACCTATCTGCTAAATACAGTCTAGACAAACTGAGAAACATTTAGTTTTAAACACACTGACACATTCAGCTGTAAGTCACCAGAAAAAATGGTCACTGGTTAAACTATAACACCTGCTCTCGTACAGCATGAGTGAAGGTTTCAGATTAATTATCAGGTTTTACTGAAAATCCTTTTCTTAAGCCCACACATTCATCCATATTACATTTTTCTAAAGACAAATTAATGTTATCTTTGTTTGAGGTTTTCCTCAGTGTATTGATGAAAACCAGACAAATGTATGACAAAAAATGCATTATCCTGAACCTGTGCTTTTTAATGTCAAATAATAATTTACAGCTGTTTAGTGCACAGCCGACAGGACTAGATCCTGATATGAGCTCCAATCGGTTGTAAAGTGAGAATCAGATTGAATCGAATAGTGATTCTGAATTCAACTGTGACCCCCCAGAATCTGACCTGAATTTGAATCTTGAGAGGAAGAAAAGATTTATATTGCTAGTGTGAAGCCAGCTTTGAGCTAGAGCTTTTTAAAAGTCAACTTTCAGAACACTGCTTTCAAGATGATCTTATATATGACTTTGTTACAAGTGAATCACAGCCCCTACTAAAGAACTCCAACTTTAGGTCTGTTCTGGGCTCCCCTTTAGTTAGTCCTAGATATCTACTAGGGGTGGGAATCACTAGTTACCCCACGATATGATAGTATCACGATACTTGGGTCACGATTCGATATTATTGCAATTTTCAACATTTTACAATACAGTGAGTATTGCGATACCATATATTACTATATACTGCAATCTATACAATTTTTCCAACTGTTTAGCTGATTGAGCATTAGTCTGGCCCTCATGTTTGTCGTATTTCCTCAGTATTTTATTTTCATGTAGCACTTCTTGCAAACCTCATGTCTCATGTCCATCTAAATCGTGCCCTGCTTGCATTCTTAATGTCCTTCCCCTGGTGCTGCCTTGTTTGTTGTTGTTCTAACTTTCTCCTGCTCTATGACCGTCACATCTGCCAACCTCACTAGACAAACAATTGTCCAAAAAATAATTTTATTTTTCTCTCATCACAGACTTCAGTTCAGATTAGTAATTAATTTGAAAAAAAAAAAGATCCATCTACTGTCTTTGGCATCATGTCCCATATTTGCCCGTGCAGCATTTTCAAGATCGCCCTTTGCTTACTTTAAACTCACTATCAAACCACTCACTGAAAACTTTGTGGAGTAAAAGAAGACCAAGACTGTGTGACCTCAAGCTGCATACAGCTGGCAGTGATGATGGGCATTAAAAATAACTTTATAGAAACTGTTAACCTCTGGTTTGCGTTTGTACATTATAAAGAGGCACCTGCATCAAATCAAGCCTCATAAACATTTTAAAACGCCTCAAAGAACGTTTGAGTGGAGATATTCAATGCTCAAGGGGCACCAACAATCACTTTTCAAACCCAAATACCCTTCACATTACAGGCAGGCGGGATTATGAATGCTAAATCTATTAAAAGAGAGTTGTCAGAGTGACTTTGAGCTGCAATCACAAACAGTAAAATGTCAAATTTAAAATAGCCCATAAACAGCACAGATCAATGGAAAAGTGCACACTATTCTTAGTTCAGAAGCAGCTGTTTGTTTCTAAAAATTATTCGCTTTCTGGAAAGACAGTGGGCTTTTATGTTTGAGCAGCTTCCTGTTGGAAAATGTGAGTGATGATATTCATGGCACTAGAAAATAAAGACAAAGATTCAAACACGAGGCAGATGTGCCTTTGTACTGTGATGCTCAGTAACCCTAATGAGCTTATTCTCACGCTGCGTTTTTGTTTTTTGTTTTTTTGCTGCAATTGCTCAGGCAGTTAGTTCAAGATTTTACTGTCCCAAAAGAGTTTGGGCAATAAAAGCCTCATTTATGCAGCAAGGAATGAATGTGTTTTTCTTCTAAAAGTCATAACATTATATAAGCTGAACATGTAAACCATATATCGGCATTTACAATCAGCTCTGAGAGTGGGGTGGGTTTATCGATAGCCTGCAGCAAGGCCACATACTGAACATGAGACTCCTGATGCTCCAGATGTTCTTCATTAAACTTTTCTGTTATTTAGCAAATGTAATGGACTGTATGGGACCTGATGTTAAATAAAGATTAGACTGCACAATGCTTTATGGCTGACTGATCCCCCTAATTTCCACATTACACTGACGAATGGAAAATTAACAACGGTGTATCTGTTGCACTGTAACGTCATGGCACATTGATTAACACATGCACATGTGCGCATGTGTTGTTTTTGATAAGTAGCTTCATCAGATATTTCCTCAAAATGTTCTGAAGTTAATTTGGCAAGAAAATCAGAAAAAGAATCTTTGCATACTGCCATATCTAATGGCTTATAAAACAAACCAAAGCCTTATTTCTGCATCTGTGCATGATTTCCAAACAAACTCAGCTCTGCTACATCAGTCCTGCACACAGCCGGAGGAAAAAGCCTGTCAGTCATAATCAGAGAGAGCAGAAATGGAGTTGCAACATAAAGAAAAATGCTTGATCCTTCTCCTGGACACAGGTCTGTCCTTGCCAAGCAAATTAAACAAACTATGCCCTTGCCTGGAAAAGTTGCAGAAACGCAGAACTGTACTACTCATCAGCCCAGAGATCCAGATGTGTGAGAGGATCGGCTCCATCTACAGGGTCTAATGAAGACATAGCCCATCAGACGCTCCAGCATCCAGATACACATGTTTAACATTATGATGCATGGAGATTAGCCTTCCAAGTTCATATTAAGTAATATGTTTGTTCCCAGATCATTATCCATGTTACGGTAAATAATCGTACTAAAAGAACAAATCCTGACAGACGAATCAGTTATCCAATTTTTTCTTTTTTTAACCAGAGTTTTCCAACATCTTAAATAAAGAGTCTTTATTAGAGGAAATAAAATCATTTCTTGGTGACAAATGGTTATCTCATTTTCCGTTGCAGCAGTGGAAAAAGTGTCCAGCGGCGATGTTAAACCCTCGCCCCCAACAACAGCCCGATTCTCTCCGTTTGAAGCCGAGGGGCAGCTGCAGACATGGACTATAAAAAACAAATTTGAGAATAGAAGCCTAACTGGCGTGTCAACAGCTCATGCTCTGGATAACAGTTGGAAACCTCAGGCCAGAGAGAGGTTCAAAAACAAAGTCCTGATGAATTAACAATGCTTTGCTCCTATTATTGAGTTAACATTTTCTGTTTTACTTCCAGGAGCTTAGAAAAGGAATCTGAGGCATGCCTTTGTGTTTCCCCTTCTAGACAAAGTATCCCTGATTACTCCGGTGTTATGTCACTTCACTGCACGTTGTCAAAAGACAAATTACATGGTGAGACAGCCAGAGAAATGGGTTCTGCATGTGGGAATGGTCTGCACACTAGTCACTGTAACACAACATCTGTTCAAAGAGATCATTTCAACAGCCTCCCTGCACAACCAAAACACTTTCACCCAACAATTATCAGTTACATTGTTTATTTAAGAGGTTAAACACTCATTTCTGTCTCACTTAACTCTTTGGAAAGTATTTCAAATTAATACCTGTGGTCTAATGATGGTCTTTAATTTTAAATGATAAAAGACATCCAACAGTTTTACTTTGTTTTTATTTGGTGAACTTCTTCTTTACTTGTCAACCAGTTTTCTCTACAACATGGTTCACCTTTTTTTTCTGGATGTGTTGCTCAAAAGTCTATAACCACTTGTCAGAGACTTCAGAGCAGGGATAAACGTAGAAAACAATGTCAACACAAGGATCGGACTCTTTTTCTCCAGATCTGAATTAATTTTGATTAATTTGCAATTCAGCCACAATTTAAATTGTTTTATAATCTATACAACTTGCAACAAAAGAAAGAAACTGATGTCCATTGTATAAAAGTTCAAAGGAGGTTAAATCTAGAGCTATTTTCTCCACAGAGAGCTGTTTGGCAAACTCCTTAGATCCAAAGAACTCAGTAAAATGAGCCAAAGAGCCATGATTAGGACAGCAAAAGAGGCCAAATCATCCCAACTTGCGTAAATACAACTGGCCTCTGTCTACAGTTTCTGCTCTACACGTACTGAAGTAAAACATTACAGAAAGCCACACTATGAGTATTTTTGTCAATACAGAAAAATGAGCTTTTCTGTAGTAAATGATGTAAAATCCTGTTTATGTTTGTTTGGATAAAAATCCAGACTGACAGTTAAGACTAGGGATATTCCTAGCCATTTGTTTTTTTTTTTTTTTTTTTAAATAAACAGAAATTAAAAGCTCAAATCAGTAGACTAGTGCAAAGATAAGAAACCACAGGTAAGTATCATGAAATTGGTTGGGCAGGTGTGTCTAGCGTTAGCAGTGCTTGCAGTGCCAGCAGGCAGCCTTCCTTGCAGGCGTCCACATATCTGTCCTGAATGGAGATAATTACATCTCAGCTTGAGTGGTTGTATGCCAGTTTAACCTAACACAGCCTACATGAGGGATGCTATCTGCCCACCGTGCTGGTTTACACCTGGTTAGTAAAGTAGGACGAACAGGCCCTTCATTTCAGAGGGGTCTGGCTGCAGACCACAGATCTAAGGCGCCCCTTTTTGCCAACCACTACCATGAGACGCTGCCTATGTCAGAACTGTGTCAGAAGTAACGTAATTTGCTGGTATAATGTTTAAAAGTTTTTTTTTTAAATAACCACATTGCAAACATTACAGAACAATCAACATTCAATTAAATAAAAGGTCAGAGGTCTAATCAGGATGAAATTATGTATAGACCTGTTTTAAAGTAGTTGCATGAACAGTGACTCATTTTGGCTCCATTAGCTTTAGCTAAAGCTAATATTGCTATGCTAGTTAAGTAGTAAATGTTACTAACTGAGGTAGCTGAAGCTTCTTTACTTTAACCTGGTATAGAGTATTTTGGGGACATCCTCTTTTCCTGTAAGCAGACTGCTTATTCTGCTTTTTAACTTTTGATCCTAGCCCTTACCTTAACCTGTATCCTAAAGCTAACTGGAGTATAATCTGATTTTATTTGGGGCGTTTTAGCCTGTATTTCCATTCTGACAGAGGTGGCACCTTACAGTAGTGGTCTGCAAGGGAGGGGCATCTGAGACCTGCATCCAGGCTATCTTGCATTAACTAGAGCCACAGCTTCACCCAGTGGCAGGGGGATGTGCTACAAGTGAGTCACAACAACTCCCTAGAATTGTAGGGTAACAGTAGTAAAATTGTCATTTAACCATTTAGGGCGAATCAGCGCATCCAATGTATCATGCACAACTCATATATTTAAATCACAAAATCTTTAGAAACAGTTTTTGAATTAGGGCACACTCACGCTAGGCCATCCGTACCGTGCCTGGGCCCGTTTCAGCCTAAAGTCCAGTACGTTTGGCCAGTGTGAGAGCAATCGTTCCGTCCTTCGGTGTGGCACACTTCCCGGCCCCGGCACAGAAGGACGAGTTGGGCCTAGGCACAGCATGGATGCAAATGAAGGAGCACAAGCACAGGCATGTGGCGTAGCGTGAAGTAACAACAAAAGGACCCGCCTTAGAGCGAAGAGAGCACACCAGGCAGCAGCTGCATGCTTGAGGCAGCAGGATTTATCTAGAAAGATAGAGAACTATATATTTTGTCTAACTGTATTTCAACAAGTTACAAAGATTTTATAAGAGCTGAAGAATTTAAATTCGCACAGCTCCACTACCTAATGGATCCCAGTCCAGTCCACATTCCTGACCAGTTTCTAGCAAAGTCAGACTTTAATGACTGTGAGAGATTTTTTTTGTTTTTTGAAATAAAGGAGAGTGCCAAATATGCAGCCAAGTGTGTGCAGGGGTTAATCTCACGGCTGATTTGACCTCTCTTACTATAAAATTATAATATCATACTATCATCCACTGAATTAACTTACCTTTAATTCTATTTCATTTCATTTCAAGAAGTAAAATTGTTGTCTTGGTCGCTGACGTTTGAACAGAACATCGTTTATCTATCCTGTGGCGTATTCACCTCCAGCTCTCATCAGATGGTTAAAATTGCTCTTGTCACTGTAAAAAAAAAAAAAACCTGACATATCCGTGCTATCCAGGCCTAGATGTGTTGAGCAGTGTGAGTACGGGCCAAAGGGGGGACAGGGGAGGGGGTCAAATGGGCTTCAGCACAGTTAGAATACGGCACGGTACAAATGGCTTAGTGTGAGTGCGCCCTTATACACTGAAAGGTTTATCATGTTTCATGCTTTTTACATTAACATCTAGAGTTCCTACATAAATTTGTGACATTTCTGCAATACAGCACACAGTTAACGACTGTAGAGTATTCACCAACTGACACACTCTGGATTTTCGAGACAGTAGGATATCAGTTTTATGTTCTGGCCATCACCAAAAATAATACACAGTGTTTATGTGAAGTAGTTGGTCGGCAAATCATCAAAGCCTGCATCCAGGCAGCATGTTTAATCATGCCAAAACCACAAATATGAAGCAGAAAGAAAGTACCCAATCGTCTCTTTAAAGATTATGGATTCTCAAACAGTCAGATACTGACATCTTTCACTGCTCTCAGCTTCTTAGAAAGAAACACAAGACGCACTGAAGCATCTGCATGACATGCGACACTCAAATGTGGATTTTTTCCGTGGCTGCCTGAAAAGGCTGAAGCTGACACATGGAGGATCAGGTCCACTGGTGGAGCCAGTTTTAGGCAGAGGATGGACAGGTCACACCAACCCATTCACTCCACATTCACACACTGATAGGAGATAGAAATAGCCATTTACACGCCACCAGTCTATCAGTTGGTGCAAATTGGGGTTGCCCAAGGATGCACGGAAATGTGACTGCAGGAGCTGGAATTTAAACCCATGACCTTCAAAGAATGAGACAACTGACTCAACCTACTGAGCCACAGACACCTCATTTAGAAGATATGCATTGAAATCAGGTATGAAACCTGCAGTAAATGCAGACCTATTATAAAAAAAAAAAAACTTTCACTTGTTTTGTCTAGACCAGAATAATAATTTGCTCTGCTAAAATAAAATATTTAAGTGATGCAACCAACTTCCATCCTTGCTTAACATACCACACAGATAAAATGACAGGGCAAACTTTTAACAAAATCTGAGGACCCAACACAAACTGGGTGATCTAACCCCTTGGTTTCCAACCTGGGGTCTGGGACAAGAGATATTGGGGTGGGGGGGTGGGGTCTGTCTGCTCTTAGATTGTTAAAATGACGGTCATTCAAACTATCTAAAATCATTTAAAAAATGAATGGTTCATACAAAGGTTTTTTGGTAATAATACTTGTCTATTGGCTATTTTGTTTGGCTTTAAATGATAATAACCACATTTATGTGTATTTTTGACACTTTTTTATAAGGGTCCTTGGGGGCCACAGCTCATAGATATGTGAAGAGGGGGGCTCAATGGGAAAAATAAAGGTTGGAACAACTGGTCTAACCAATAAATTCCATCCATCCATTCATCGTGCACAGAAAATCAGGAACTCAAGGGTGTTTTTAATTAGTTAAGATCTGTGCCTTTGTTTTGGCATAAAGCTGCCTCATGAGACACTGACTCGTTGTCTTATGATGGATTTGGTAGTGGTTTGGATTTACAAAGATATCAGGAAAGGTTGGCTTGCTAAGCAAAGAGAAAAGCGATGGTGTGCAGCAGGTGTACCACGGACTATGGAAAACATGGACATAAAGTCTCAGTGAAGTTACGCATCGGTTTCTGCAGAAGGGTTATTAACCCCATAATGGTAGTCCTCAAAGGCTACGTTCACTCTCCAGTTAAAAGTGACCCCAATCTGATTTTTTTGCTCATATGTGACTCATCTCTGATTTTTTTTTCTGACAGTTTAAACAGCACAAATCACATTGACTTTTCCTATCAGATTCAGGCCACTTTCATATGTGGCACTGTATCAGATACATATCTGATCTTTTGGAATTGGACCACAGTTTGAACAGCCAAACATAATAATCTGGTCTGGGCACAAGATCAGAATTGAGCATCAAAGCTTGTAGAAGGTGTGAACATAGCCGTACCGAAAACACTGAATTTGTCTAACTGTTGGTCAGTCGAGAAACAGGTGAAGAGTCAGGCAGATCAGCCATGCCCCTTGTGAAGTCTAATTATGTAACTCTTAGTTTTAACATAAACAAAAAACCATTAGTTATGAAAAAAATCAGGAGGAGTGGAGGTGGAGTTTTTAGTCAATAATAAGTTTCGAAACTAAAACTAAACTTTTTAACAAACATGAAAATGTGCTTAATCTTATTGTAAGGATGGGAATAATTAGGTAAGATGTAACTGCAGCAGAGTTTACAGTGCTGTGTAAAGCCATCATGCGTGTGCCTCTGTGATGTTTTTCCTTCACTATGGATGTCTCAGAGGTGTAATAGGGGGACAAAACAAACTTTTAGTTTTAGTCACATTTGAGTTTTTTTCATCCCTGAAAGTTTTAGTCTGGTTTAGTCAATAAAAACTTAAAAAATATTTTTGTCTGCTTTTAAACCACCCTTATTGTAAATATAGTATAAACACACTCATAATGCACTATCAATACTTGATTAACTTTAAAAAATTCTGAAGGAAAAACTTTAAGTGTTCTCTACCCAATCTCTGCTTGTGTTTTTATAAAGTATATACAGAGAGAAGACTTATCATTCATTCTGAATGTTCAACAGTCCAGCACTATCATCAAAGATCTGTTTTCAGGTCGTCTTAGTCTTGTCTTCCTTATGGAAAAAAAGGCTGTCTGCAGCATCTTGAGTCAAGTTTTAGTCAGCATAATTAACACTGCAGACAGGGGCATCAAATATCACCATGTCGTGAAAGGGCTGTCAAGATTAATCGCATTAATAATGATTAATTAGCATCCCCTATTAGTGCATTGACTTTTTTAATCGTGATTAATTGCAGGCTTAATTGTTGCTCTCCTAAAACATTGGGTGAGCCACGTCAGTGTCTCCATGCAGCCACAGTGATATAAAATAAATCAACCACTGCTCCTTAATGTCTCATTCCATCTTAAAAATAACCTCACAGAAAGATCGCTGGACAAGTCAAAGGTCATCTGAAACATTTATTATCAAAAATTTACCTTTAAACTGTTTTTTTATTTCCTGTTCAGTCCATAACAATTTTTTCCCATGGTTAAGTTCATGTTAAAATCTTCATTTTACCTATAAAAGCAGGTCTGTATCTAAACTGAGTTTAAGGCAGTGGGAAACTCCAAAATGACACAAACCAGTTAAAAATGCAAAATAGTGGAATCTGAAATGCTAGAAATAGGCAACAATTAATCCTAATTTACTACAGAAATCCTTAGATTAATTGCAATTAAAATTTTTATCCTTTGACAACCCTAGTCTCAAAGTGTACAGACTGTGGAGCATCATCACAGCACTGGGAACATACAGAGAAATTTACCATGAAAACATCCTGGGATTTCCAGTTTTTTGGAACAAGCCCCAAGTGGACACTCAAGGGACTGCAGGCTTTTTTTTAATTTGCATTTCGGCATTGGCTTTATTTTTTCAACCCAAAGGCTTTTAAACTTCTGATTGCATTACCCAGCATCTCTTTGAAGGATGGGGTAATTTGGCTCATTTATTAGACAAGTCAGTACATTGCACAATCAGTGCATGAGTGCAATGCTGTCAGTATCCTGAGTCAGTAGAAACTGTGCTAGAGTTAAAGCACAGCTATAGTTACAGTACATACAGGGAAGACTTTAGCACCAGCAGATAACAGAGTGAACATTATGATAGTAGGGATGTTGCACTTTAGTTTAAGATTTTCTGTGTTTTTATTTTGCTCTCTTTGGTCTCGTGAGACAATAAGACTTTTTTTAGCTGTCAAATATTATGGACTGTTCATTTTTTTATACAGCAACACAGAATAAATATTTACATCTTATTTTCAAGTAAAGGTGTCATGTTATTCACATCTGCATACTCTTTACATTGTTGCCATAAAATTAAATTGAAATTTGGAGAGGTGTCTGTGTTCCTTCTGACATTTGCAGGAATTATTTTCATGTTGTTAGTTGTGAGGGATTTTTCTTTACCTCATTTGACTTTAAAATTAAGAGCCCGTTTTAAACACAAGTGTTACAGCCATATCTAACTGTATCCTGGTTTCACATCTTAGTCACAAACTTTTAATGAATGTTCCAACTGTGCTACAAAAACAACATGCAAATCTGCATGAGAAAGAGTTTTTCCTTGTATTTGGGCCCTTTCAGCTGCAGCTACATGATGAACACATGACGATTTAATCCTAACAGTTACTCAAGTTATAGACCAGTTGAAATTACTCATTCATTAAGCTTTCAGTATTTCTACTTTAACAGTCAATGAAATGGCAGACAGTGTTGTTGAAGAGTTGTGAGTCCACAGATAGCCAAAGTATGAAGGTTTTACCAGCCTGTAGCTGTCTGGATTTCCCCATGTTTTGGTTCTACTGACTTTCACTGGCTCGCTCTAGACTGAGAGAAGACAGCTTCATCACAGACTCTCCCATGCTGGGACTGAATTTGAGACACATTCAACACTGGTGAAGAAAAATGAGCACATGCAAAACAAAAAGATGCTGAGCAAGCCAGATCAAACATTGTAATCCACAACAAATGTTAGATTAGAATGGGATGTGTCACTCTGTTTGAATCTCTCTGTCATTTAAATCAAAGCTGAAAACTGTCCCATTACAGCTGCATTTTATTAAATTCCAAGTTCATGCGAGGACCTTTGCATGGATTTGGTGCCCCTTGTGGACAAACTGGAATCTCTTCATCCTAAGCTTATACTGTTCTGTACATACGGTACATCTACCCTTACTTTCTTTTAAGGATCACATGTTTCTTTGAAAGAAAATCTCTGCCATGGGAAATGTAGTAAAGTCTGTTTATGCAGAGTGCTGTTACATCCTGTGTCTGACCGATCATGCAGCACAGGTTTCAGGCATTTCAAATAACCATTAGAAATAATTTATCTTGTTGCTTAGTGTATTGCTTTGTTGCAGCTCATACAGAGGCACAAGTATTGATTTAAGTTGGTTCCATAACAAATAAAATAGTCTAAATAAAATTTAAATGTTAATTTTTAAAGTATTTATACAGTATTATACAGTATTTTAATTTCGACCATGGAAGCCTGAAGAAGGCATGCACCCATACATTTTATTTCACTCTGCTTTTCCAGGATAATGAGTCAATTTTGATGTCTTCTTTAATATCTCAGCTAATTTATCTCAATATCTCAGGATAACAGTGCTGGACGTCCCATGGTAAGTTACTTTCAGTTGTGTATTTGAGAAATTAACTCGCTATTAAGGAAAAATCAGCAATAGAATAAAATCTATGTATATACATGTGCATAACCTAACGTTTAATCACGGGCCTGATGTTCCACAACCCGGAGCAAAAAAGGCTCAACCTTGCCGCTCCGCTGCCAAGGTCAAGCTTGACGGTATCTCTTCCATCCGGTTGAGACCAGCACTGATCTGCTATTCTTCGACTTCATTAATGTGATAATAAAGAGAAGCACTTGCTAAAACAAATAACTACACCTGCAAAAACTCAGACATCAGCCCATCTTATTTCTAGTCAAGAATACCTCTAAACACTTACTTTAGGCCTCATTCACATGACAAATCTAGATAAACATCTCATTTTCTGCTATCTAAAATAATTCCAGACTTGTCAGTGGCTTTTAAAGACAAACAAGGATTTATTTAAACAAGAAGTTAGTCAAGATTTGATATTTTTGCACGTTGTGCTCTGAAAGAGTTGCTGACACCTTATTTTTATCTGTTAAATTCATTTAAAAGAAAACTAAAATTAAAGAGAGAATGCTTGTCAACTGTTCAACCTTGTCATGGTTTTTTAAATTGATTTTTATGGTCTTGGTCTTGTCTCGGTCTCGGTCTTGACTCAGTCTCAACCCCGAAAAGTCTTGATCTTGTCTTGGTCTCGATGCACTGATCTCGGGCAAGTCTTAGTCTCTGATAGTCTGGTCTTGAGTTCAACACTAACCACTGGTGATATGCCCGTAGACTGCAGGCAGTTTTCGGGTCCCTGGGACATCTACAGCATGACCGGCTTGTGGCAATCCTACTATACCTGCCCAGACGATACTCTAGACTGAGCTTACTTGCCACATCAACATCTTACTCCACCGTGAAGGTGTGGACTTTGTTGTTTTTTTTTTTCCAACAGATAACGTGGTAATATGCGAGGACATCCAAAGCATGACTGGGGTTTCGTCATTCCTCCTTTCTTGCCAACGTTGCCCTCAGGCTGGCTTACCCGCCACTGCGCGCCTTACTTCAGCCTCAACTTTTGGCCCAAACATGCCTAAAAGTTCTGCACAGTACAGTGTGTCCACATAGGGCTTCCGTACACAACACTGCGCCTACTTTTAGTTTTTAATGTTTTATTACTGTCAGATTATTTCAGCCAGTTTTTGCTTTTTCCCCCAAAAGATTTTGCTTTAAAAAAGAAATACTTTAAAGACATTTTAACTGTATTTGTTTCCTTTTTTTTGTCTTGACTCTTTTCATTCCATTTGGATGTTTTTGTTGTCTTCTGTGAACCTGGAATACTGATATTAGTCAGCAGGAATGGGTATTTACTTAAAACTGCAGTCATTAATGCAAAAGAAAGCAAGACAAAGAAGAGGACAAAAATTGATGTCTCTTCCTTGAAATGTATTTCTCGTCATTTAAGTCCAAATATGTCCAATTGATGTTATATGAAAGTAACTCAATATGAAACAGAGACGAGCATTTGCCATTTCCTGATAAAAAAACACTGCTAAGTGCGTGACTTGCACTCCCAAAATTACAAAGAAGCTCTTTGGTAAACCTGCAGTTTCAAGTTACATCACTTCATTTGTCATAATTTGTCTGGAGACATTTACTTTGAGAGCCACCCTTCGAAGCACTCCTGTTTGCTAACGTTTGAGGTCTTGGCTTGCCTTGTTATCAGACTGTCACTGACTCTAAAAAAGGCTTTTCTTATGCAAAAAAGTATGGGAATTATAATCCTGGAAGTTTACCTTTCCTGCTCACTGTTGTTTGTGCCAGAACACCAAAAAGCAATTTTGTAAGAGTGATTATATGAAGCAAGATCACACCTGAACTGAAAGCTGAGGTTGTGTGAGGCTCCTCCACCTCCTCCCCCTGTGACTACTGGTTTCTATTTTTCCTCTGAATAACTTGTGTAGGTCTATTTCAATTAAAAAGGTGGGGTAGGTATTATGATAAAAGAATCTGGCACAAAATGAAGGAGCCAACACTTCCGAAGCTTATGATTACCAAACTCACTACACACGCGAGGCTGGGCGCACAGAGCGAAACTTGTTGTGTTTTGCCTTAATACATGATGAGATGGGTGGTTAGCTCTTTATGAATGATAGTGTCATCACCAGCAAAAACATATTTATGTAGGTCAGGCTGGCTGCAGAGGGATTTCTAACTCCTGCTTGAAAACAGAGACAAATACATTCATGTTGCATCGCACTGATGACAGATTTTGATGGAATGCCTGTAGCATTTTGCACTCCTTGTCTAACTCTTTAGAAAGGCAGCTAAGTTTTGAAGACTTTCCCTCCCTCAGGTCAATTTTCTTTCCAACAAGGCCATTCTTTTAGGTATTAATGTCCTCATTAAAGTCTGCTGATTTTTTTCTTTCCAGCACTTGATTTGATTCAAGAAAAGTCATGCAACATTCTTACAGAGCGTCAACTGCAGCCTCAAAACATGGGACTTAAATAAGAGATATGAGAGGAAATAATCATGTTACACTGCAGCAGCAGTATTCCATAAATCACCACTTTGTTCACAAAATTTATGAGCAGTCATAGTCAGTGAAAGGGCAATTATAGCTGAGAAATACCTGCTGTGAGGTAATCACCTCAAATAAAAACGCGCAATGCAAAGTTCCCCAGGAAACATAAGGCACATGAGACAATACTGTCTTGTTCCTGTGATGGGGGTGATGGTTGACTGACAGTCTAACAGCCTCGACAGATTGCTCCTGAGCTTAATTGCACTCAAGTAAAGTTTGTCACACCTCATCTACACAAGCGCCCTTTCACACACATGTGTGCACATGCAGTTATTAATCACAATGCAGAGTCCACGAAGAGTCAAAATGTTAAAGCTCCTGTGAGAAACTTTCAGTTTGAAGACTTTGGCACCCCTTGTGGGCAAAACAGTGCCTCTTTTCCCTACTGCTGATTGTAAAGTAATGGTTTTAATCACAAAACAAATAATTCTGCTTTATTTCAACAGTGAAATGTCTTACTCACCAACACTGGCAGTGGTTTAGTTTGGGATTTTATTCATAGAGTCTGTTTGCAGAAAACTCCTCACAGGAGCTTCATCTTAAAATACCAACAGTACAGAAGTCCTACTCTCACCGATGCTCACAACAGTTCACTGCTAGCAGCCATTAGGACGTCACATACAAGTCCCGCCGGTGCTTATGACATGAATGAAGGTAAAAAGTAGGGATGTACAATGACGTATACAATATGATGATATTCCAATTTCAAATCAATCAAAAACTGCATGACTCCAGCTCCACTGCAAGGTGCGTCATTTCTGCTGGCTTTGTTGTCACTCTCACCTAATGTCCCTCTGAAAACACTTTCTGATTGGCTAGACATCACAAAAGCACTGGCCAATCAACACTGACGCCTGGGTGAAGCCTGGGTGACACAGTGAGAGCATGGCTCTTGGTGCCGTTTCCTGTGTCAGTAGAGCGAGTGCTGAACTGATCCTTTTGCTTTATTTTTGTCATTTCCTTTTGTGAATAGTAAATGCCTTTCGGTTTATAAGAAATACCGGTTCTTATGAACTAATAACAGCTGGTATCAGCCTTGAAAACTTGTATCAGTCGACTCCCACTGAGAAGACACTTTAAAGTTAAGAGACTGATGATGAACAATGGAAGACTTCAGCAGAAGAAGGTCTGTTAGTCCTGCATGAAACATCATTAAGGAGCTTGTACATGTGGCCAATATTTACAGCTGATTCAATAACTGTTGATAAAGGCAGAATTTTTTTATCTAGTGATACTGTTGTTAATCAATGATAATTAACTATTTATGCCAATTTTTGCTGATATGGATATCATGCCAATAATCCCTAGTAAAAAGAAGTCCATTAGCCAAATAAGAAGGTGATGGAGAGATCAGACAGTAATGAAAAGAGGTTAAACTGACACCACATTGTGAATAAAAACATTAACTTTTTATGGTTCATTTGAATTTCTTTAGTTGATCAGATATTGTAAGGTTGTCGTGCAATATTTGAAGTTCTGTAGAATCGCTGTATCATTATGTTATTATTACCACAGGCCATATATTGTGTTTATATCATATCATATATCATCATATGGTTTAAAGATGTATAAACAACCCACAGTGTATTTTTTCTTTTATAGTTTTAATACAGCAGTGAACACTGGAGAAAGGCCACAAACTACAGGAGGCACTACTGGGTTAAGCTAACTATCAGTAATAGGCATCAGTAAAACTATGACTGAAAATGTAAGTGCAATAACTTTTTCCATGAGGAAGACGAGTTACAATGTTACCATATATTTCATATGACACTCATGTACAAAGTGACGTTCAGAGTTAGACAGGTGTTCACATTGTGAAGGACGTCGCCCAAGGGCCCACACTGGGTACCTGGCTGGGATGCCCTGGCCGGGATTCAAACCACAATTCTCCTCTGCCAAAGTCAGCGGGGTAAACTGCTGAACTACACAAACTAGCTAAAAAATAATAGATCCTGGGTGAAATAAAACTCCGACAGAAAGAAAGTTTAGTTAGAGGAAACAAGACGAGACTAAAAATGCAGGACAAGCATTGACAGTGCATCTATGAGTGTTTCACTTTATATGACTCGTATAATTTAGCTGATTTGATCAAACATAAATAAAACAAAAACTAAAGTGTTAGGAATGTTTATTGACTAAAACTGGACTAAAATGTTTTTGAGTTTTCATCAACTAAAACTAAAGGTTAACAATAACCAAAATGTGAAAAGGCATTTAATCTAAAGACTACGGTACAGTTCAGATAGTTAGCACCTAACAGACACAATTGGAAGCTAGCACTGCTCTGTGATTTAAAACACTTCTAGACTTTTAATTAACTTTAATTCATGCACAGATGACACATAACATTAGTAGTTGTCATGACTTGTTTCCACACTTTCATCATCTTTACCCTTGACTTTGCTCCTTTGGACCTAAATTCTTGCTTAACCAAATCCTCCACCAAATGATGCCACAAGCTGGCAAAAGATTTTAAAGGTCTTGATCAGAGAATAGAAGTCATCAGAGGATCCATTAAAAACGTTTCTTCCCCTCTATTTGGTTCCTTCCACCATGACACTATCCATGAGTAAACTCCATTTCAAACTATTTTGAAAATGCCATTAAACAGTGAGTTAGCACATGGTTTCACACATTTTCCCTGTTATGGTAAAAACAGTAAGATCTTGTTTGATTTGGAAAATCCCCTTTCAAGATTACATTTAAAATGAAAGATGTAATTTATCAAAATTTAATTGTGTATCAATGAGCAAAATCAACAAAGACTCAGCGACAGTATCAGATCATATTGATACAGATCAACAAAACTAGCCATGAAGCAAAAAGGCAATGCTATTGTCTATGAAGTCAGAATAAATCTGTGTTTATCACAGCAGGATTTTGGTATCTCATTATCTATCTGGGGATGAAAATGTTGGTTTTCAGGTTACAGAAGTACATTTCAGATTTTCCTGAGATCTCAAGCCTGTGGTTATCATGGAAAAACTAGTGCTGTTATCTGGAAATAATGACACAAATAAGTCATATACTGGAAATAATAACCACAAATAATAACCACAGGCAAAGTGAGTGAAATGAAATGTATGGATGCTTGTTCTCTTAGGGCAGGGGGGTACAAACTATGGCCCGGGACAGGCCGACCCACAGAAATTGCTGTGTCCCTCATAGACTCAATTAAAGGGCCCTCCTTGGATTTCATTTATTAATATCAATACATTAGATAAGCACAATCAGCATGTTTTTCTGACTAAATTGAGTCGACGCTGTAAATCGTAAGCAGAACAGGGACCTCTGAAATTTGATTGACCTCCCCAAAATCCTGAGAATGATTGTCTATTTGCCCCGTCAGGCATTAACTAGCCATTTAGGCACACTCAATCACTAAGCATAGCTTAGCCTACATTAGATTGATTTGACCAACTTTATGAGAGTGGCCCCGCCATCCTTATATATTTCTTTATGTGGCCCAAAGTTTGGACGCCCATGTCTTAGGGCTTCCATAAACAATGAACAATGAAAATACTATTTCTGGTTGTTAATTGTTCATTGATTCGGTGGTGTGCAGCTTTTTATCATGCATGTTAACTGTGGGTAGACAAACTGAATGTGAATTTTCATTGGTAATAAACCAACAAAATAAGCACAATGGCCAAAAAAAATTCCAATTGATATATTTTACTTGAAAAATATATCAAAATCCATCATAGACTAAAATGCTCCACCAGAAACCATCCAAAATGCAGAGCCCAGTCCAGAGTGTCTCCTGTCTGAAGTGACAGCTGTGACATCAGCAGGTACAAAATGTCTACCAGCATCAAGAGATGCCTTCTGAGATACAGTATCTAATCAAAGCTAGAATGGCAATAATGAGGGTATTGTCCTTAAAGCTTCAGTGAAACGGGGGCTGGGTTTCCCCATGACCTGAGGTCAAACTACAGCGACATGCTGCAGCTTGTAGGATCCACCACTGAGCAAGCATATTGCTGCATTTGTGACTCTGAAATACAGGTAGCTCAAACACTACGACAATGTCAAAGAGCTCAGAGAAGAAAGAAAATACAGACAGACTTTAAGTACGATGACTCACCACAGACTCAGAATTAAGACTAAAGTTATTAACCCTGTTGAAAAGAGCTTAATGAAACACTGTAAACGACCTCACAAGCATTACTTTTATGATTACACTGTTAAGAAGTGAGACGTTTTGAAACCTGTGATATGTAGAAGAGCATTTCCAAAAACGTGGTCATGATAGGAATCAACAGAAAAGCCATAACAGCACATTAACCACCAGTCATAAGTTAGCAGTTATGACACACTGTACTGTGGCTATATGAGGTCAAGAGTCCGGCCATCTCACACCAAAGTTTTCTTCATTCAGGATACAAGTTGTATCACTTAACTTCCTCACAACTACAAAGTGCTGCCAAACCAGATGTGCCTCTACACGCTGTCCACATTAGGAGACCAATCCATGTGACAGACTAGCAGCAGGCTTTGACAAGCCAAGGGGTTACTTAGTTTACCCCACACTTCCGTGATACAGTAACACAAAGTCATTCTCACTCTCTAGAAGCTTCTCTATCTTTTTCTCTCACACGTTTCTACATAACATACAGAAACACCTTTAATGTTCATTTACCTTTAGTGGGATCGCCCTCCTTTTCCCTCTGTCCTTTTCTACCCCCCTTCTTTCTCCCTTTCCTCTCTTTCTTCTTAGTTCCCGTCATTCTGTCAGAAGAAAATAATCCTCACGGAAAAAAATACACGAGAAAAAAAAAAACACAGGTAGTCCTTCTGGGAACGTGTGGCAAGTGGGCACCACCAGACTCTGAGCCTGTTAGAGTGTCTCTCCTCCTATATAGACTCACACCAATCAAGTACAGCAAGGAACCACCTACTCACAGCAGGGCAGAGAGAGGGAGGGAGGGAGCGGGAGAGAGAGAGAGAGAGAGCGAGAGAGAGGGAGAGGGAGCAGGGTGAAAAATAGGGAGAGAAAGGTAGAGGCTCTGCTCATGAAACTAAGAGGGGAAAAGTGAGGGAATACAGAAAGGAGGGAGGGGAGAAAGAAGGAGGGAGGGTGTAGGGAAGGCATTTCCCATTGCTTTAAGCTAATCAACTCCTCTCTTACTGGATCTATCAGATAAGCAGTGGCTCTTCCAGGCCCTGCAGTCACATCTGAGGGTGGAAGGAACCCGAGTGCACCCAAAAGGCTGAAGCTGGCCCATTTGAGCTCCATGGTTCCACTTTGTAGCCAAAAATCTCTGTTTCTTCTACCTCGGGAGCATCTTCTCCTCTGTAATGACCCATGCAAAAGTGGAGGCAGACCACTTAAGTTGTCCCCTCTGCATTGCTGACCCCACCCAGATAATTCAGAGACCTGCCCTTGCCAGGTTGGGTCCCCAAACGCTTCACATCTGGATCCAATTGGAGTGAGCACAGATTTCTGGGGATATATGTGCAAAAGAGCGATGTGTGAGGTGCAGAATGTCAGATCACAATCTGTGACAGACTGCTTCTAGAAGAATTACACAAAATCATTGCTTTGCTGACTTCCCAGGCTGCTCCCCTTCCTCACCTCGCCTGTCTGTCAGTCAGCTCAGCCCTAAGGACGAGTTGCAGCACGTCTGCGGTTGTATCTCTGTCTTTTTTCACTGTCGCTGGTAAGCCAGGTGTCATCAATGTCCACGTAGCAATACGGATTTACAGCCATTATCTCTTAAAACCACAGCTTTGTGCGCGATACCCAGCCCTGGCCTTCAGCAAATAAAGCAAATCTGTATTATTTTTTTTAAAAGGTGAGCTGGCATTTAGCATGTGCATACCTTAGATTTATCCTAGTTTTTCAGGAGAAAGTATAGGAAAATAGGGCAAAGAGAGACAATGAGGCAGAGCTCTGATTGGAGGCCAGAAGGGGCACAGGCGAGGCTCCTTAACGTGTCAGGACAAAAAACTTAAAGTCCACTCCTAACTATGATACAAGTTTTTATTCAGGTTTGTGGGAATTTTTAAAAGCAAACAACTTCAGCAAAAGCAACCCAGCGGTTAATCTGTTTATCTTTGTTTAACGTAGCTCAAACTGTGACTCCATGATCACAGAATTATCTTAAGCCGTTATATCAAAGTTTGGTTTTCTAATTTCATGCTGCCTGATTTCCACTGTCCTGTTAAGTGGCAACAAAATAAAAAAAAAAAAGTTGACACAACACAAGAATGACTCTCAATGAAACTGTCGTGGTAAAAAAAAAAAAAAAAAAAAGAAAAGAAAAAAGAAAGAAACGTCTGTAGATGAGTCATCTGTGGGGCCCTCCCGGGGTTTGTCTCAGTCCAGCCCTCGGAGGATTCTTGACGTTACTTTGGGAGGAGGCGGCAGCAGCAGCAGCAGGGACTGGAGAGGAAAGGGGGCAGCAGAGGGGTCATGTCTTAACAGGTCAGCGCACTCAATAGCATAAGCCTCATCTGTGGGCAAGGAGGTCAAACCGAGGCCAAGGTTTGACACGCCAATCACGTCTAATGTAGTGCTTTTCCTACTCCTGTGCTCTCCCCTCTCCTCCCTGCGGTTGTTGGCGATGATCTAATCTGTCAGCAGAGGTAACTGAGGACTGGCAGAGGCTACATCGTGTCAGAGAGCTGCCCCTATCTCCCTGCAACCTCAACACTCACTTCCTCCTCTACTAGTCAACAAGATGAGACTCGTTCCCAGGCCTGTGTGTCTGTGGGTGGGCATGCGGTTTATGTATGTGTCAGAAAATGAGGATTTGTGACGTCAGGTTCAAAGAAAAGTGACTTTCGGGATGATGCGATGCAGATTAGGAGCAGGATTTCTCAACCTACCCTTGAAGATCTCATAACTGCTTTTGAGTATGGCCTAAATTAGTGGCATGTTACAAACAGTAATTGCAAGGGGAGCTCTCATCAATTTGCAGTTTAAGTCACAAACTTTTTTGTAAACTTGCTGAGTTGCAGCTGAACTGAGCAGTGCAGTATGGATGCGAAAATGTTTTATGACTTTTACGACCACTATGCGCCACGAGTGTGTCCCTCTAGGCAGAGTTACATAAAACATGGCTACGCAAGAAGTGCACACCAGAAAAGAGAAAGGGAGGATATCACAGAGAGAGGAAATTAGGTTAGAGTTTTTGGTCTATAAGTTTGTGTGATGAGCTTTAAACAAGTTTTTATGAGCTCGGGAAGTACAAAAAGATTGTGAAATAAACTCAATTTTCACACCCGGATACAAATATGGTCATGAACATGTGCATCTAAATCTCTTTCTCTTTTTTCAGCCTTCTCCAAAGCATCTGCTGTTTTTCAACAACCGTGGGCTGTCCTTGGATCAGGGTCCGGAGGTGGAGGGGGCACAGTGGGCCAGTGTGGGAGGAGCAGGAATTGAAGAACACATCCAAAAAAAAAAAAAAAAAAAAAAAGGAAAGAAAAAATGAAGCCAACCCCTAAAAGTCTGACATGGATCCTTTGTATGGCCCTGCTCATAAATGCTTCACAGGCCCCATCTCCGCCTGCCTCCTAATCCCTCTTCACTGCCCCCAGAAAAGGGGAGACAGCTCTCATCTGTGATGGAGCGGAGCAGCAGCATACCTGCACATCATCACTGTGATACCGCTCAACAGCTCTCCTGCCCTTTCACAGGCACCAGAGTTTATCTTTTTGGACATAATGGCTTTAAACAGCCATTAGGTTATGTTGTTTACATCTGTTGGCCTTTTTGCCAACAAAGTGCGTATACAGAAGTGGGGGGCTCAAAGTGGTGTATTGTGCCTGCTTTTAACACACTCTTGACTCTCAGGGGTGAGTCGAGGGCAGCGGAGGGCAGGACAACACCTCTTACAAGACCCGAGAAAGATAGAGAGTGGAGAAAAAGAAAACAGGAAAGTAAAGAAGCTCCCATGCACAAATACTGGACAATATGGGAAAATACCAAACTAAATTCAAGATATTAGCTACATGAGGCTTCAGTGTCATACGGTACAATAGTGTTCAAAATACAGCAAAACACGACAATAAAGGACATAACTAGGGATGCATGTGTTTGGATTTTTGACAATATCTGATGAGACGATATATATCATTTAATTTTATTGTATATCGATACAGATATTTAAATGTAGCACAAAATTAAAACTTCAGGCCTTAAAACACACAATTTAGAGACTGAGGAGCAACAAAACAACACATTTCAGTCCTGAAATCACACTTTAATGTTTAAGGAGTGATGATGTATAGAAAAAAAGACTTCAGCTATTGTATGTCTGTTGGTCCAGCCTTAAACTCCACTAACTCTTTTTTGTTTGTATGTTTAATATTTACAGCTAATATAAGCGCAAAACTGGATCCACATATCAGTGGAAAGTGTCATATATGTCGATGTATTACTCTAACATCTGTTGATACCTGACAGTATTGTGATCCCTAAAGATAATGGTACAATATGATTAAATAAAGTATGATCATTTATATAAGATACCATTAAATAGGTGAGTGATTCCCAAAGTGTGGGCAGGGGGCTCCTACTGGCCTCCAGAGGTACTGCAGTTGGGCCACAAGAGGTCACTGACAACAACTAATTTCTACAGAAATAAAAAAAAAAAAGATAAAATAACTAAAAAAAAAAAAATTTAAATAATACTGGATTACATGTTCTTTAAGTCTCAGAAGTATCACAGCCAGAAGTTTTAATTCATCTCAACTGATTTTCATTTCTCTTGTCTGATGTATCAAAGGGGTGTCATGGTTTAACTGGTGTTGGATTAATTGGTGACACTTCGTTAAACATTGTACAGTGCGGCTTGCTTATGATTTTAAGAATTTATCCATTTTTGGAGATATTAATGTTACAAGAGAAGAGTTTGCTGAGCCAAAAAAACGTGTTTAAGATGAATATTAGGAAAACAAAATGTAAGTCCCTTTGCAGATGCCTGATCAAATTAATTAATGGCAGTTGCTAATGAAATGGGCTTTGTAAAAGCACAAACACTTTCCCAGTAATGTCTCTGTCTCTGAAAGCCAAGCATTTGCATTAAAATTCTCTGTTTATGAAACAAAAATCTAACCTTGCAAAGCAGATGGATACGCCTGTTTCCGTGTTTCTCATTCATGAATCCATCTTGCAAAGCTCCCGTCTGAACCATTTGCGCCTGATTAGAGAGTGACAGGGCCAATCAGTGACGAGGGTCAGTACTTTCGGGTGTGGCAGAGTTGTGACGTAAGCAAGCTGCAACAAGAGGCCGGTGCAATTATGGCAGAAGACATTAGCGTGGATGCTGCTAAGGCGTAAGTTGTATCAGAACTTGATGACGTTTCTTCATTAAAAGAAGAACAAAGAACAGCAGTGAGTTGTTTTCTTTTCAAAAACTTCAAAAGTTGTGTACTGACATGTCTACAGTCGCCATGGATCATGTTATGCAGTTCTTTATGGAGTTTACTCCTTCAGTAGGGGTGCAGGCGCAGCTTGTTAGCGGCTACGTCACGTGTTGCTCTGATTGGCCCGTAAAGATGTGACAGAGAGACATTCATCCAATCACCCTCAAAGTTTTTTTTCAAAGGCTCCGCCCTTTCCCGCTCTCTGTGAGTGGTTTTCCAGATGGATGTGTGAACCAAATCCATCTGGCGTGCCAGGTAAACAAAAATCAGGAGGTGAATACTTTTAGTCTCTCGTTGGGTTTACATTGGATTGCAGTATAGTGAAGTTTGGGAAAGGCTGAGACAGGTTGTTTGTTTGCAAATGATGTCATGTCACTGAAAGGTGCTCCAGGAGGTAATTTCTGCACAGAGTAGCATGCGACCAAAATGCCAACATTTAGCACTGTTTGTATCATATGGGGAGGATCAAGAGCGACTTTGAGTCAGGAATGTACTGACCTGCCTCAGTCAGTTATTCAATGCTGCTTTCAATCCTCGGTAGTTGACCAACCACAAACTAAATTGTTTTAAGTGTCTCGTACAACTTTATCTGGCACGCCACGTAGTAGCTGTGTAGATCCTCTGTAGTTATAAGTGATACCAATCACCTCCACTCCAGGCACATCGGTCAACCAGTGGGAAGTTTACCTGTTGCTTGCAGGTCCATCTAGAACTCCAGTACACACTTTTCTCCATTTCTAATGATTCACAACCAGCTTTTTCACTTCCTGACTTTCATGCATCATCAGGATCATAGGACTGCAAACAATTCATACCATACCATACAACACAGTTCAGTACTATTCAAGATATAAAACAAGAACAGAAGGTTAAAAAAACTGAAGAGGGAGGTGTGACAACAGATGTGACAAGGACAGTGGGGAGGACACAAACCTCTGAGAGGAACAGGAACAAGGGAGGATAAATGGAAAAGGACAGACAAAATGAAAGTAGGAATACAAGAAGGAAAGGCAAGGACAATACCATACTGCTATGATAGGATACAATACTCTGAGATACCATATGATACTTTTCTATAATATGTAGGGATGCACAGATGAATTGGTTTGACATCACTGTGTACAGATATTGGCCTTGTTCAAGAATTATATTATTTGTTGTTTAAAAAACTGTTAAAATAAGTTAAATTTAAAATAAAAAAGTAGCTATCTAGTGATATTTGAGCTTAACTGGCGTAAAAGTTATAAAAATGACCTAAAATGCAAGTTTTGTACACGATGCTTTGTGCAACATTGTGCACTTAATCCCCTTCAAGGGAAGGTGCAGTTCCCCAATCTCTGATGCCATTTTTTGGGGGTCACACGCTTAAAAGACTGGGAACTCCTGAAGTAAATGACTCTAGTGGTTCATTCATTAATACAGTATAAGCCTCAGCAGCAAGAGGAGGTATGTTTGCTACTAACGTGTGTACAGGTAAACAGAACAAGCTACGTTACCCACGCAGATGCTGAACCTACAAACCAATGAACCTGCATGCTGAAGGTGCCAGCAAACAGTCATGACAGCACACACTTACAAGCTCACCAAGAACCTCAGTGACAAACACACAGACCTGTCTGAGGAAAAAAATACCATAGATTAGTATAAAAGCTAGATTTTTTGCTAAATTATAAAATGTTAAAATGTTATGCAAGTAACATTACGCCAGCAGATCACATCACGTCACCATCACCCCCATAAATATAAAGTGTGAGAGTCATACTGGAAAACGGGAGCTCCAAAATGGCATATTTATGATGCTAATGTTATTAGGTTTCTTCTTTAGGTGCTTTCAAAACGACTGAATAGCTAAAAAGCTAACAATATTGCTACCAACTTATGTGACATGTCAGGTCAGTTAAAAGGACATAAAGTCACACTCCCTCTATGAAGTGTGATTTGATTACTGGAACAATTTTTTAGTGTTAAAGGCCAGTCCATAGACTTATAGTTTCTTTGCAGATGACATCAGACAGCAGCTGAGAACTCCACTTGGGGGGCAACTGATAATAATAAAAGGCCCTGGTTTGAGCTGATTACAACTACATCAATCATTCAAAGAGTGAAACAGAGTCCTGAGAGTAGTGAAATATGCAGACAAAAAAATAAAGTTTCAAACCTCATGGAGAAACAGCAGCAGGAAGGGCATAAAAAAGCCTTGGTCAAAAGCCTGGACTGGCGGTGTCTCACAACACTAATGTATGGTCCATTTCCACAAAGTGGACCAGTTTGGTTCAGTACAGGTTTGTCTTGGTTCAACCCGTTAATCTCTGACCTGTGTTTCCTCAGCTGATGTCCATCCAGTCTTGTTAATTGTGATGGGAAGTCTTTGTTGTTTAAGCAGTCCAGATCATTTGGCTCAGCCCAGCTGGCTCCCAAACGGCTCTTCACTTGGTACCAGTTTTTAAATTTGGATTGGAGGAAAGGAAACTGGCACTCAAAAGGGAGCTAGCCGCTGTGGTTATCATTAAAGAGACCTTTCTTTGCACAGGCTCCTACGTGAACGGCACATCATCGCTCAGTCACTCACCCGATAAAGTTTATTCTATTGATAGCAAGGTTATTCTAGTTAATAAAACTGACTAAATAACTCAAACTAAAACTCCAAAATCATTTTAGTTAACTGAAACTGCCATAAATAAAAACTAAGCTTTACAAAAAAACAAAAACTAACTAAAACTGTATAGGGCACATATAAAACTAACTAAAATAAAACAAAAATAGAGATAAAATGTCATTAGTTTTAGTCTTTGACACAACTGACACCTTCATCAAAGCCTGGCAAGTGTAAAATTGTCTGAATTTATTGGTCAAGTCTTCACACAGAGGTAGTCTTATGTCTGGAGTTGGACTCAAACATCCTCTTTAAATAAATAAAATGAGTAGCCTGTTTGAACACAGTTTTAAAAATGTATGATATTCACCCAGCCCTGACATATATTCATAAAAACTAACACTAAAACTAAGAAAAACTAAACTAAACTAACAAACCAGAAGTAAAAACTAATTAAACCTGAACTGAAACTGAACACAAAAAGTGAAACTAAATAAAAATAAAATCTAACAAAAAAAATACTTGGTTAATAGTATATCACCCTTTCAATTAAAAGTAGGCTATATGTGTGACTTTTTTTATATGTTAAAGAGGCTCGACTGGCCTCTTAGCTCAGTACAAGACTCATCAAGACTCTTGTCTTCCTTCTCCTGAATAGGAGACGCTAGGAGGTCTGCAGGACTGAGTATTAGTGACAATGATGGACTCCAGGCTTGGTAAATCAGCAAACCTGTGGTAAAAATCACTTTTTGTAAAGTGTAGGGATCCACTGTATGTAGACTTTTCCTGATGAGCATAGAGATCTACTAAGTGCCTACTTTTCTCTATTCCTATACATTCCTAATGGAGGCCCCCCACTTCCTGACCCCCAGGGGACATTCAGGGCAACATGATTGCAAGCAACCTATAGAATCTATTTTATTTATAGAATAATATAAGCATCATGGAGGCCAGGCATGCCTAAAATATATATTTTATACATTGAATGTTGAATTAAATTAGCCTAAATGTTTGTGTAAAAATCACATTGATTATGAAACTCTACAAGAAAAGAAGATAAAAAAAATAATGCAGAAGAGAGGTTTACAAGCAAGTGAGAACAAATCAAGAGGAGAGACAAAAAAATGGAACCAAAACAGGAAGGACAAGGATTATAACGTATGATATGATCCAGTATAACATGCCACAACATGATATGATGTTATGACAATACAATTCTACTGAAATTCAACAACGGTAAAATATGATCAGTTATGAAACATTAAGATAATACTGATATGAGGAGCTACTCTAGCGTGCAACGCATTTCAATAATACTTTATGAAGATGTCAGAATCATGTTACAGGCTCAGAGGATAAAAGCTGCAAGAGAGAGGTTTGAAAAGTAAAAATAATGTCCTCTCTACTGGATGACAGAAAGCAGCCCCACCTGCTGATATTCACCTTATAACAAGACATCTGCTCCCTCAGCTGACCATGCACCAAGGTGTTGGAGCAACACAGGCAGGCTGCCCGCTTACTCAAATAAAAACCTGCTCATATCTGTTAAAGGTACAAACCAAGGAGACTGCGTAAAACACACATTTGTGAGCCTGGACATAACCTGCTTGGTGCTGCCTTGCTTCTATCCACTCCTGTTTTAATATTTGTGCTGTAAATGTGTATGAAAGTGGCTTTTTGTATGAATTACAGAGAGAAAAATAAGGGAATAACAAGACACTAAAAGCCTTCACTGACACTGTGCTGGCTTAAAGGGAGACACGACTCAGATTAGTGTCTGTGACATCTGGAGGCCTGAGGAAGGGGCCGTTTTCTCAAGGTCAGCTGAGCCAAGGTCAGCCCAAATTCCAAATCTGAGTGTTACTAATGGCTCTGCTTAGCAACAGCTGAGATCAGGATCCCAGAAAAAGGCCAGAAATCACCTTCACAGCCTCGTTGCAGCTCAGAAAAAAAGGAACAGTTTAAATCACACATGGTCGTTACATATTTACGAGAAATCGAAGAGAAAGATCGAGAAAGAAACTAAGTGTTGAACAAGGAAGTGATCCTGGGTGGATTCAGCTTCTTTGACGTTTCCGCAGCACATAGCTGTCACCATGGCAACCACAGTCTTAAGGGTAGCAACTGGAGTATGTGAGAGAAAAAGAGAGAGAGGGATGTGGAAGGGCGGAGTGAGGAGGATGAGAGACAGAAGAAAGAGAGAGAGGTAGGAATAAAAAGAAAAGGTAAGACGGAAGAGCAACTGAGTGAGACAGAGCTAAGACCGAGAAACAAAACACACACAGAGGAGGAGGTATCCACAGAGCAGCTGCAGCCTGGCTACTGTATCGCTCCAGAAGAGAGATGTCCATGAGTAAGCCTGTGCCAAAGCCTGCTGGGAAACACTGCAGCAGCATCTCAGAGAGGCAGAGACGACAAACAGCATCACTGAGCATGCTCCGCTCTCAAGGCCACTGAGAGAATGAGATTTCAGCTCTTTAGCCTCCCAGTTTGTTCAGTTTTCACCAGTTTTATTCCTGCCTCCATCTGTCGCTATCATCGCACCAGCAGAACATCTCTTAGGCTTTAACAGCGGCCCGACAGTGATCAAATGGAGCGGATGTGTCTGATAACTGATTGATGTAATAGTAACAGGCGTCTCTTGCACTTTATAGCTATGCTGACTCTTATTTTGACAGGTTTGATTGGGGGGTGAGAAGAACAAGAGATGAGACATAGCAACTCATCAGCCAATGGGGCATAATACTGCAATAAAAAGGCACTCAAAAGCACACATACATGAACGCAGCCCTGTTACCAGATGTGATCCCAACGCCTCCAACTTCTTCCTGATCTTCCTCCTTATCTGGACGGCTGCCAGGGCTGCGCCGCAAACGACAGCCATATATTTGTCAGACCTGCAATTAAGCCGAGGTTGATTTATTTTACGTTTGATTCTCTTGCTCTCAGACAGACAGACACACCCATGCCGAGACACAATTGTACTGCTTTTTCCTGTTTCATGCCTGAAAATTGATGCCTCCTTTTTGGCATCAGTCATGCTGAGGTGTTAGAGTGTGCAGCTATGTGTGGATAGATGGAAGAAGTTTGTGTGGGGACATACTGAAGCTGCAGAGCAGCTACAAGGGTATTTCTTGATAGATACTTCCAAACGTATGCATGCTATAGCCTTTAAAAGTCAGTTCTTTTCTTATCACATACACATCAACCAGCCACATTGAGGCATTTTAGCTAGGGATGCATGATATCATCAGCATGATAAGTGTATTGGCAGCAGAGATGCAACAATATTAAAATTTCATATCACAATAATTGTGTCCTAAAATATCACAGCTATCAAGGTACTGTTATAAATTGTTGAAATTCTACTAAAAGTACAGATTCATCATTCAAAATCATTTCATCAAGTTTGATATAAAAACACCTCACATCAAATTAGCATCACAAACATAAAAACTTTATCAAATGTCCATTAACAAAGGTAATTAATAAGTTTGTCAGAGTGTTTGATACTTTCTGATACCACATGCTTTAAACAACATATCATGTGGTATTTTTTACACTTTGTAGGTCAGAAAAGCACCAAGTTACTGAAGAAAACCTGATTTACAAGTCATATTCTCAATCCAAAGCCCCTTTCAATCTGAGTCCTTATCGATACTTTCCTGTTGTTTGGTGAGAGACGAACGACTAGTGTGACACAATTAATCTGATTGCAGTTGCAGTCACACTGTCAAACTGTGCAGTTACATAAGTGCATAAAAGACTGCAATTATTTTTGTATTAAGCAGTAACTGAAAGGTTTACAAAAATGCCTGTAGAAAGACCTAAAAGGTCACAACAATGCAATAATTGCTTATTTTTGGGGGGAAATATTAAGCTATTTTGAAAGCAGTACAGTAAAAACTCCAAGTTTCGTATTTTTTTATGCTACTTTATTTCTTTATGTTTTGAGGTTAGGAATACACACCTTACCTCTATCATTGTTGTGATACCACTGAGGTATTATATTGTAACTGCATTTGCAAATTGCAATGTTGTCTAGTATAATTGCAATCACACATTATTACTAAAGCAGCACAAATGACAATCCACATTAAGAAGTGGTAGAAGATGAGTAGATTTCACTGTTCAATGTAGTGAATCTTTTTTTAACCGATGAAAAAGCAAGCACATTTCTTATCCTCACAACAGGATTTACTCTGGGTTCTCATCCAAAATAACATTTTATTTAGGTTTCCTTTGTGTCAGTGTTTATTTTGACAGCTGTTTTTAATTTTAGTTCTAGATTTTAGATTAAATACCTTTTAGTTTCAGTCTTATTTTAGTCATTTTAACCCTTTATTGTTCTAGTCTAGTTTTACTTGACAAAAGTTAAAAAGCATTTCAGTCCAGTTTTATTAAGGAAAAGGTCCCTCCAGTTCAGTGTTTATTTTTAGTCCAAACATTCAGTCTCTACTCCTGAATGTATTACCAAATCATGTTAGTGGGTTCTCTGCACCCTGCCAAATCTTGGAAAGGCAGAAGAGCTACAGATATGTAGTTTTGACAGATTTTACCACAGAGGTGAAACAGCATGGACTTTGAATGTCTGACGGAAACGAATAACATTTCAGTCTAGTTTTAGTCATCTTGACGAAAACTAAAATTAGTCACTAAAAGCTATTTTAAGCTAGTCTTGTCTCGTCTTTTTCATAGTTTAAGTCTAAATTAACACTTATATGTGTCATTGTTTCTTCTCACTCTCATTGAATGTGTCAGAATATAGCTGTTGGTCAGCATGTTAAGTTAAGTAATTATGGCCATTTCTCGCAATTTCACAGATTTCAACATTTGATTAAAATCTTTAACTGACAGTATCTGCTCCAAAGTTTGAGCAGATTAACAGCTGTTAAAGTCAGTGAGTGCATACTACTCCCACAGTCTGAGTTTTTTCCCCCATCAAGCTGACAGTTTAAGATAGGCTACTGCATTTTGGTTTAATTTGATTCATAATACCGATGTGTTTTTAACTTATGCGTTGATTAGCCTACAGCTATAGTGTTCTGTAGGCCCACTTGTCTGTCTGTGTCACTGTACCTTGGTGACAAATAATCACAGTGAGTGGAGCAGGAGACAGAGCGGAGGAGAAAAACAGGAATACCTCCTCATTACTGGCATGTTCCTTAACAGCTCCAGTCAGCCTGTGGTTGTTTTTCTCCATTCACCTGAGTAAACTTACTGCATGAGTGCAAGGGCATTGTTTGATGAAACTGTATTGCTGCCAGTCTTGGTCAGGTCTCCCTTGAAAAAAGAGATTGTTGATGTCAATGTGACTAACCTTGTTAAAGGTTAAATAAAAATAAAATAAATTAATCTATTAGCATGTAATCTGGACATTATTTATCATGAAATCAAAGTGTGGTTATTACTAACAGTCTGAATGATTATTAAAATATGGATGGTATGATAACTATGGGGATATTTTATCACGATTATCATTAATACGGGTAACCGTTTCATATCTAATGAAAATACCGCTGATATTTACATGTCAGCAGTATAAATGATATACTGCAATTAAATATGAATAAAAGATACAAGTGCACCATCAGGTCTATGTGGTTGACCAGGCCGCTACACACTGAAGGATGCTTACCGAAACCTAAAACAACTACCAGACTGTCTCCATTGCCGCTCCTCTCTAAAAAAGGTGAGAATATATAGTTAATGGCTGAAATGAGTGTGAAAACATCGGTATATTGGATCACAGTGTTGATTCCTAAAAACACAGGAAAACTGGTAGGGAAAATTGCACTCTTGAAGAACCTAAAGTTGAAAGATGATGCAAAAAACCCTCAATTTTAATCAAGAATGGGCTGATATAAACTATACCTGTGTACCTCCTCTTTGAATGGTAAGTTAGATGGGTTGGAAGTTTATATTCTAAGAAAAAACTCTAAGAATAAAGTGTCACATCAGCATGTGTAAAAACGGTGCCATTTTTAGAAGCGACGTTCCCAGGCGTACATTCTGCTAACCAACTTCACACTGCAAGTGTCAAACAACATTGCACTGTAGTGTAGTGAAGCTGATTTGTAGAATGTGGCTACTTTAGCACTGCCGGCCTTCGATCTTCTTTGCAGATTAACGTCCTCATTCCTGTGTATCTGACTGGGATTGTGGGATAGAAATAATAAAAAAATGTGAATAGTTAACCAATTCATAAATCTGCCGCTGACAACAAAAGGATCCTAATTTAACTGTTTAGCCGGCTAATCAGTCCTTCTCCCAATACCTCTGAGATGTAGACAGAATAAGGCCTTGTCCACACAGAGACGAAAAAGATCTGTTCCTGATTTGTTTTGAAAAGTTTTCAGTAAATACGCAATCTTTCCGGAAATGTCCGCATCAGCATGGAACCACTGAAAACAACTGAAAACGCTGTAATATATATATGTGAAGCCTGTAAGTTGTGCTGTAACGCCTCCACAGAAAAACACCAAAAGAGAGAGGAAGATAACAGAAAACTGCCACAAACTTTCTCTTGGTTGCCCTTCTGGTTGTTCTCCACTGGGGATTTAAGAACATCTGGTGTATGCTGTTCTCGTGGTGGTAGAGGAGCATCAGATTCTGCTGTAAAAGCCATAATAAGCTCAATAGTTTCTGCAGCACAAACATAACCCTGTAATCCACCATTGTTGTCTTGGTTTGACAAGGCATGGGGCGTTAAATGGGCTACGTTATGTATGATGTAATCTTTTCGAGAAAGATGCGGTTGGCTGTCAACATGGAAATGAAACGGAAAGCGTTTACAGATTTGTTCACTCTGGGACCGGGTTTCAAAAAGTAGCTTTTACGGTCTCCCAAAATGTCGTTTCTGTGTGGATGAAACGCCGATACAACAAAAAAACTTTTGCGTATACTCCTGAATTTATCTCAGTGTGGACAGGGCCTAAGTCACAAGCAAAATTTCAGTTATAAAAGAGGGAACTGGTTCCAGCTTCACCAACTCTCACCTACTATTAATCAGTTTACAACCACTGCTGCAAGCACAGCTTTTTTTGAGAGTAGCAGCTCTACACCTGGTTTTTGGGGGCCGGATGGGAAGCTGCTGGGGGCCCGATGTGGCCCTCGGGCTGCCAGTTGATGATGGCTGCTGTAGAGGATGTCAGCTGCCTCTCAACTACAGCTTAAGTGCCGAACACTAAAATAAATTTGCTCGCTGATGAAACCATGGATCAAAGTTGACGTGCTTCATCTCCATTGTCTTATATCTTCCTTCTGTGATAACAAAGAGCCTCTCAGTAGGACAATAATAATAGCTTATGCTCTGATACAGAAATAGCACAAATATTTCTAATGACAGATGCTGTCTGAGCATGACTTTGATGATCCTCTTAGACAAAAATCCGCTCTATCTTCTTAAATCTGCCTGATTGAATCACTCTGTATTTTTTCCTCTTTTTAAACATATTTATGTCTGTCTGTCTGTCTGTCCCTGCCTGTCTCTCTCCCTACTGTCTCGGGGTGGAGGGTGAGGGGAGATAAAGAGGTTTGTGTGACTGCGAGCAGATTGACTTGAAGATAGAGGCTGGAGAAGCAGATCTCTTCCACCTCCACATTCTGCTCCCTCTCACCCAGATGAATAGACAAACAGTCTCCCACATGCTCTCACAGTTTATCAAACACACACCCACATAGAACCAGGTCTCCATGCAAACACATATGTGCGCTCTCACCAGAGAGAACAACACACACTCAATCTAAGTGTCCGAGGGCCGGCAGAGTATACACTGTCACACTCAAATACTAACAAGACCCCCTCAAACACGCACAGACGCAGACGCAGACAAACACACAGGTGCATCCACATGTAAATACAAGGAGCGCATGGGTCAGTGATGCCTTCAAAATGGACCGCTTTTCCACTCATAGTGTTTCTAATACAAACTATCTCGCTGTAGAAAAGCTCACTTTATTTACCAAATGGACTTTTAAGACCTCACATCTGATTCACATCATAACATTTGCATGTTGTTTTCCATTGCGCACATGTTTTTCAGCGTAAAACTAATTAAGTGAATTTTTTTAGTCTTTTATGCTGTCATTGTAGATCACTGTGGCTGTCAGTAAAAGCATGTACAGAAAAGCCATTAGACAAGTCCTTTTAATGTGGAAAAAATGACGCTGGCTAACTCACAACACGAAGTTTGCCAAAAATGTCTAAATTTGCTGCATGCTGTGTAATGACACAATTCCTGTTCTTAATTGTCAACAGTAAAAAAAAAGTGCACAAGTCTGGGCACCAGTTTAGCTTACAAGTTGGTAGAGCTATGAGGCTATAGTCCTCACACTGGTCATGGAATCGATTCCTGGTCTCAGTACGTGTGGTGCATGTCTTCCCCCATCTCTCTCGCCCCATATTTTCTGTCTCTTCAGCTGTCCTCTCTAATAAAGGCAAAAAGGCCCTAAAAATAATTCTTTAAACAAAAAAGGACAAGTTTCACAAACATTGCAGCATTTTTGTACAGAAGTGTTTTCAAAGTAACAGTGCAATTTAGATTTAGCTGATTAAAAACAAACTGTCATGACTAATGTTCAGGACTTATACCATGGTATCAAAACATCATCTGAGGCTGGCAGATGACCTTGTGGTTAGATTGTGCCTATGTATGTGGATGGCCTGGGTTCAAATCTGGCCTAAGGCTCCTTTCACACATCTCCCTGAACTCTCTCATCCCCATTTCTGACTCTATCCACTGGCCTCCTCTGTTAATTAAGGGCATAAAAAGCCCAAAAATATATCTTTAAAAAAACATTACTTTCATCATATCAAAGTCTAAAATTCTACCAGTGTCTTATGGAGACATTGCCACTGTTCACCACTGATTTTTAGAACCTAAAAACAAGAAACTACCAAATATTGGATGACTAGTGGCAAGCACATATAGAGATTTTAAACTGACCCTTAAACAGTCATGGTGCAATGTCACAACTGAATGGTTTACAAAGCACAGCCATCACTCACACTGTACTGTCCGATGGTCAGCCACGACCTGAGTGCTCACACTGCTAGTGTAGTCGGCATGGGCAGAAACAAATGTCAAAGAAGTGTCCTTTGAAAAGTCTCACATATGGAGGTTGAAGTCACATCTATTGTTGCACTTTCATGCTTCAAAAAGCTACAAACAGCTACAAAACTGCTTCCACTATCACACACATAAACAGCAGCCAGCAAACACAACTAGCAGCAAATGATAACAAATATTCTGTGTATGCTGGAGGTCCACATACAGGCTTAATTCTTTCTCATATATTTCCTTTATCATAGGTAAGACAACAATTATTCCTACTGTTCACACGGTGATTTAGGATGCTGTCCGACAGTATACAAAGGAAAAATACCCCAAAGTTGGGGATTCTGCTTGTGGTTCTGCTCTCACTGTGTGAGCATGTGCAGTCACATGACCAAAATATCAAACATGCCAGGAACCCATCAGACCAGTGGAGAGAAGATGTTAGGGCTGTGGTCAGCTGTCTGTCCCCTTGAACTTAAACAACAAATGATCACAGTGAAATCCAGCCCAACTTGTAGGTGAGCTGTGTGACTCAAAATTAGGCTGAAAATCTCAAAGTGTTCTCAACTCAAGACTTGTTTGACTATGAGAGTTTGTCCAACAGGTCTTATCTTCTGCCCAGAAATAAACCTCTTCTCTGAATCAGCTTTTACATGTGCTAAAACTCTAACATTTAATTGACATCATACATCAGGTGAATATCAGCAATTGATATTGGTTCATGCCAACTTTATTTGCTGATGTTTGTCAAAAAGGCTAATATTGGACAATACAGATATTAAAGGCTCAAGACCTTAAGTTTTTTGATGTGTTTTAACAGCAGGTATCTAAACATCGAACAAAATGAAAGGAAATTGTGTTTGTAGATCATTGTTGTAACACTGCGTCTTGGCAAAAAAAATTTATACCAATGGAAGCTGTTTTTCTCCTCACATTCGTAAGGAACTTGCATTTGTGGATGAGCAGCAGAGCTGAGTATGTGGGTTTACCTTGAAAAAAATTGCTAAATCTTCTCTGCTAATGCCAAGTTTGGCTGTTGCTATTGACTCTTATGACATCACTGGTGGTGATCTCAATGCAGAGAGATATCGAGATGAGCTTTTTCAACCAGTGGCAATCCCATATCTCCACAGTCTGGGACGGTACTCTATCCTCCAAGATGGCAACGCTCACCCCCACAGAGCTGGGTTTATCAGAGACTACCTCCAGAATTTGGGAGTGGAGAGGATGGAACGGCCAACCAGCAGCCCTGACCTCAGCCCCACTGAACGCTAGTGAGATCAGCTTGGGCGTGCTGTTCATGTCAGAGTGACCAACACAACCACACTGACTGGCCTGCGACAAATGCTAGTTGAAGAACGGGATGCCATCCCACAGCAGTGTGTGACCAGGCTGGTGAGGAGGAGGTGCCAGGCTGTTGTGGCTGTGTATGGTTCTTCCACGCACTACTGAGGCTCCTTTTTGTTAAATGAAAATTTGTTTAATTGCCAGTATTTTACATGAGCGCATCCCACAAACTCAGCTCTGCTGCTCATCCCACAGATGTATGTTCCTTACAAATCAGGCTCCATTTACAGGGGAAATAAACAGGGTTTTAAGATTTATAGCTATGAAGCATTGTTACAACAAAGACACAATCTATCAAAGGCAAATTTCCTTTCTTTTTTTCTAAAGTTATATTATTTATTTTTACAAGAATCATATTGAAGTTTAAAATATTATAGTATTATGATAATTCTGCAGTGAACAACTTCAGTTTTTTTTAATGAGCTGGTATCTCTACCATTAACAAATATTTGATTTCTGGCGTTTACATTATTCAGTCAGTTGCACTTCACTGCAGATGAAACCATGAAGTAAATTTTCATTCAAGGATAAAGTGGGCCTAAAACTGCAGAAATGTTAATTCACATGAGAGAAAGCAGGAGAAGGTTGTGCTCTTATCAGCAGCAGCCCCCCTTCAAAAACATGCGTGCATCCGCTCTGTCTGCTTTGCATTCTTCGCATCAAATCAAATTCCTCTTGCGCTCTGCACTTGTCCTTTATCTCCAGAATGTGCTTTTAGAGCAGCACAAACATGTCACAATGAGGACACAGTGTGGAGTTTTCACACAGAGTGAAACCAGCTTCTTGGTCAAATCATTTGCATTTCTTGCTTTTTTTCCCCTCTCGTGGATTGCTGAGGCTCGGCCTTATCAAGAGTCTGTCTTATCTCTTTTGTTTGTTTTTCACCAATGTAGGCTTTTCCTGGAAAACAGGCCACTACGCATGTGTGAGCTTAGATCATGCTTTGGCGGCATAAGCTCAGATCAAGGCGGGTTTCAAATTGAGTGATGCTTGATAAGTGGGCAGCAGAGTGGCCCCACACTGAGCTCTGGCAGAAGCAGACATGGCTGACAGGAAAGCCAGGTCTGTGGTCGGGTCATCTCGGAGCAACAAGACGGCTGCACGGGTCCACAAAAACCCTCTGTAAACCCTCTGTGGAAGCAAATCCACGGCCAAGTGCAACAGCGACTGACAGGCCCAGCGCTAAGAAGGAGGTCAAGACTAGCTGAAGCTGTAACAGGTCTAAATAGGCGAGCTACTGTTGTATGAGCAGCTTAGCGATGGCGGAGCAGCACCAAGCTAAAATCTAATAGTTGAGTATAGGCCAGCAGGGTCTTAATCGTTGCTAAAAAGAACATGTAGAATTAATATAATGCTAAAAGATCAGTTTTCAGGCAGGGCTGCACATAAGGCTTGTGGCTTTGCAGAGTTTTGACAGGATAAAACTTGGGCTTTGTGTTGTTTTCATGGTACATTTTGCATTGTTTTGTAATGCTTGCTTGCCAACAGTGGTTTTCTGGCCCATAGCCATTCACACAGTATGATAACTGGCTGCTTGCAAGCCTAATGTCATGGAGACAACAAGGGAATGAAAAGAAACATGCCTAGACAATGCGTAGCAAAAGTACACATCCCAACAGATGTGATGGAGGGAAAAAAGCGGAAATGGGGCCTTACAGGGCTCACACTACGGGGACTTTCTGTAACACTGATCTGACTGGCTTTAACAAGTACGACAGAGCTCCGAGAGGAATGTTGCTTTCTCATTTAGGGGCAAAACACCCCCGGAGTTAAGGGGTATCAATATCACAAGGGAGATATATTCCTCTTTTTTGTCTGCATTTGCTGCAGTGAGGTGATGGTGAGTGTGCTGGTCTGTGGGCCAGCTGGGACACATCTCAGCTCACCCGTGCACACACACTCAAAGAGATTTCCACACACACACACATACTGAAGGCTTGCTTTACGCTGCTCACTATCTTTCAACAACAAGCTGAGCAGGGACCAGACGGAAAGAGGTCCTATTTGTGCAGGAAGATAAATACACTTCTGCACCCAGTCCTGTCCCCTCCAGATTAGAGCAACACAATAATGAGCAGGAGCGCCGGTGGAAGGTCAGAAGAAAGCGAGGGTAAAGGATAGAGTAACAACCGACTACCAAAACACACAACCCCCGCATACATTCAGACATACGTACAGACATTGAGTCAGGCAGGAGGGATCACACACTCCAACACATGGTTTCAGTTTTATTAAAACATAATCAATGTTCAACCACATTTGGCCTCTTAATTCTCACGCTAGTTTAACCATGTCACCTGTTACTGGTCATCTTAAAATTTCCCTTATGAAATCACGAAGGAATTTGTAAAGGGGGAATGCAAAAAAATCTACAATAAAATTTTAAAAAACAATTCAATGATGGACCATTTAAACTAAATCAACAATATGCTTTTATTAACCAGCAGAGAGCACTATCTCCTTTTGGCTTCTGTTTTTTAACATCACTAGTTTAAGATTTCTTTCTAAAATCTGATTTGTATGTCAGAGAGAGTGAGCAGGGAACGACCTGCAGGAATGGAGCTGCAGGTCCAACTTAAACCTGGCGTCCAACCAGGGACAGAAAGTTACTGATAACATTTACTCAAATTACTGTAATTGAGTAGGTTTTTTTAAGTACATTTTGATGTTGGTAATTTTACTTTACTTAAGTAGGTTTTTACCACAGTGTCACTGAAAAAACACTCCAGTATAGGATTTTTGTATGTCTAAAAAACCCTCTGTTTCAGCCCTGCTCAGAACGAGCTGTTTCTGTGTCTGTGGCTTTAAATGTCACTGAGCTGTCTGACTCCGCCCCTTTCAGGAAATGGATGTGGCTTAATGGTTGCGGCTCTCCTGATCCTCCCCTCAGCTGGCAGCTGAGAGGAAGATCAGGAGAGGAGGGTGGAACTTTCTTCCAAGCGGGGAGGGTCAACCGAACCTGGGGGTGGGGCTAACTCCCCACATGACATCATGAGGGGCAAATCTGAGAACAGCTTGTTTCAGCACACATTTTCTGAAAGGTGGAGAAATTGGGGTGGGGGGTCAGACAGGTCAGGGGCACATATTTTTATTAGAGATGCCTGGAAAAGTGATTTTTGCATAATATTGTCCCTATAACTCGCAAAGAAAAATTTTCACTCTATTCTGAGTGAAATAGTCTTCAGCGCTAGAGTTATTTGACACCAGTGTTAGTTCAACTCTGGAAAGAGTTTTTCACTTAGGTTTATAGACCAATACTTCTACTGTTACTTAAGTACATTTTTACCAGAGTAAATCTACTTTTACTTGAGTTCAATAGTCATGTACTTTTTCCACCTCTGCTGCCTACATGATGACTGTAGTCTCCATGCATGGAGCCCAACCTGATGACCATGTCATAAGTGCAAATATTAGGCTTGGGATGCTTGTTGTGAGCTGAAATCTTGTAAGTCAAAAACAGTGAGAAAATTTGCAAGAGACTGATGAACGACACAAACAGCACAAACAACATGATGCAGCATGTTAACATAAGCTGTTGTATCAGATCACAAACTCATTTCAGTCTCCTGTATTATTTGTTATTTCAAGCTATTTTTGGGGCATTTTGTGTCTTTATTAATAGAGAAGGACAGTGGATAGAATCAGAAACAGGGATAAGAGAGTGGGGAACGTACAAATGGGACAGAGAGACAGGCCGGACTTAAACCCAGCCGCCCGCATACATGGTGTGCATCTTAATCATTAGGTCATCTGCGCCTCTTGTGACAAAATGTTTGAATGTGACAACATTTATAAGCAACCCAGGATTTTAATACTTATAGTATTGGGACTTGAGTATGTTACGCGTCAACAAACCTGTTCCAAACTGTGACCCTAAAAACGAGGTAAGAAGTTACAAAGTGGGTGCTGGGTTCAAAATACACAGAGCTGAGCAGCACTTTTGTCGGAAGTACTTGTCATGTTTTGTTATTGTTCTGATTGACAGCTCACTAGCAGCAGCATTTACATACTGTGCATCCAAAATTAAATACAAATATGAACAATTTAAGTCAAAGTAGTACAAAGACACAACAAAAACACTGTAAATATCAACCCACACGATGCAGCACATCAAACGACAAGATCATATCAAATCATAATTGACTTAAATCTTATGTCTTCAAAAAACTTGTATAAAATTGTGATCAAATGGCCTGGAGACAAAAGCATCACAAATGGTTAGTATCAACTTCCCAATCCAGGTAGGGGGAAATCATGCACCTAACTGTTCACTAACTGCTGTCCAACTACAAAAGAAGCATGGTGTGTCGCATCTTGTGTTATTTCTGTGTTGCAGCTGTCACTTGCTAAAGGGTCGGTTCAAATATAGAAAACAAATTTAAAAAACGAGGAATTTTGTTGCCTTTTTTCCAGTTATGAAGTCATGCCAAACTGTGACCCAAAACTAATGTCCAAACCAACCTGTGATCCCAGTGAACCTTTACATCCCTAGTTTATACTATTAGTATTTGAGTGCAATGACTCAGGCATGTTATTTTAGATCTTCAAATGACCCTTATGAAACCCACGAGAACTTTCTGTCTCTTGCGAATTTTCCTGCATCACTCACTCTTGAAAAACTCCCAGATTTAAAACTCAGTGGCGTCACACTTTTCAGGAACACAAACAGCAAAGAGACCCACTGCATGAGTGCGGCTAGTCATCTTATCGTGGGATGACTCTTCTGAAATGTCTCTAAATATCCACATTCATTCTGTAAATATTCAGGAATGCATGTGTGGAGTTGTTTACAAGTTACTCTCCTTTGAGTCAGCTGCGTCATAATCGTTTATCAGCTCTTCCTCAGAATTATGTGCGGGATGGTAACTCTCAATCACGACTGACAGAATTAAGCAATGGGTGCGTGTTTTCTCTGATTCTGCTGAAAAGCGGGAGACCCCTTCACTGCTGAGGGAAACATGATTTTTCTCTTGGTCCACTTCCAAACACTGACAAGCCATTCCATTCTGTTTTAAGTCTTTTCATGTTAAGACACACATCAATCCACACCTACAACATACCTGAGGAAACAAACCTTCTCTCAGGATATGTACTGTGTGTGTGGGGCGAACATGGCCGGACACGTCCCTTAAACACACCGGGAGGCGCCCAGCGGGAGTGCCAGCAGCCCCTCTTTTCAACACTTCGGCACGCTGCACACAAACACAGTTGCCCTTCCCATGGTCCTTTTGTTCCTGTCGTTTTGTTGAAGTTCCTGTCATGGACACTGTCAGCTTTCCCTGGACATCTATAAGCTGCAAATATACACTGCACTAACTTCTTTATGATAGTCTGTCTGGTCTGCATGGCTCCACTCATGCTTTAATAACTGCTCACATGCAGATGAGCTCCTGACTCTATCCATCTCATGTCTGACGCAGGAAAACATGCATATGCTTGCCGACACTGAATTATAGCAAATGTACTTTACAGAAAATCAGACAATTACCCAAAGAATAACACACCCAAGCACTGGCAAGCATCTGCACAGACCTGGGAACAAATTTGCTTAAATTGCTTGCATTCCTTATGAAACTCTCCCAGGCAAACGTTGATGCAGACAAACAGATTTTGAAGAGCCTGTTTGAAGTGAATGTGTGTTTTTAAAAAGGCTGCAGGTACCAGTATGAGTGCATGCAGGTAAACATAGTTTTGTAGCCTAAGTAGCATGCCTGTCGCAGTCAGTTTCCTGTGTTGAAACAACAAACTTTATTACCATAACATGACCTAAAAAAACGGCCAATTATCTGTTCCCTGTGCCATCTACCCATGACGTGATGTAACGTCATCCCATCGATAAATAAAACCAGGAGAGGATGAGCCTGTGGTGCATGATGTGCAGCAGCTCAGGGCTTGTAAGTAAATGAATGCCGGAGAGGATTCTGCAGGGAAAGGTTATCTCCTGCACTGTCCTTCAGTGTCACGCTGCTTCCTGTGAATCTACCTGACACATCAGTGAGGAGACACCGCAATGGAGAAGCAACCAGAGCTGCGAATGGAAAACACAGAACAAAGCGGATCATTTCTGCAAGCTGCAAGCTCAAATACGGAGCTGCAAATTAATCTGGCTGCAGATATGCAGCAAACACTACAACTCAATAGCACCTGCCTCTTACAACTTGGAAACCTAGTGATAATAGAGTGATAATTAGCTGTGCTATTTCTGCCAGAGACTTTGGCACCTTTGGTTGGCACTTTAAGATTAATAAGACATTTTCCTTCAACCTTGCAGCTCAAACATGCTGCCTTCTCTTCCAGGAGATCATAAAGCATAACTGCCCATGCAAAGTGATATCATTGCTTTTGTGCTGGATTTTTAAAGCCAGATAAATGAATTTATTATAAGGTGACACAAAAGTGCAGACACTGTTCAATTTTTAACCCATGTCCTCCACCAATGCTGACAGCAAAACAATGCACCCTTATCCTGCAACTTTAGGTGACGCTGCACCATAAATATAGTGAAGCATACAAGGCTGACATTGAAGACCTTAAGCTGTTTACACAAACCTTTGATACCCTACGATTGAGGCTCTGTCTTGTCATCTATAAACCAGTTTATGGAATATTATGGAATGTGTTTTCTGTGCTGCTACGCCCACAGCTACAAAGATCTGCAAGTGAAGGAACACAGAAATTTGTGCCCGGCAGCCTCATCCTCCCTCTTTGGACTGTGCAATAGCAGGTTTCTCCAACAACATGCCAAAACAATGTTGATCTCAGCCGTAATTTGTGTGATCTCGACGCTGCTGACAACAACCCTAGTGTTACAGACAATTATGCTGTTCATAAAAAAGTATCCATCAGCTGTGGATGTAATCCTGCAAAAGTTTGCAGAAGCAACAAGCTCAACAAGTGTTAGAAAAATATTTTTGCATGACAGAGTTACCAGATTAACAATCTGCTTTATGGGGCGGTTAAAAAATGAGCTTACCTTGGGTTTTCTGAGTTATGGCTTTTACATGCATTGATCCGCAGCGGGATTACACGACTAAACAGGGTTAATAATGGAGCTGTCGATAGATGTTAACAAAGCCAAGTGAACTCGAAAAGAGGTTAACAGCCCAGAAACAATTTATTGGCAGCCTTTTGCAGCAAAGTATTAGTCAATCCGGTGGCTACGTACACTTTATGTAGGACAAATTTAGGGCAGAGAACTATAAGGTTTTTTGAGGCTAAGACATTCCAGACTCCATGGCAAAACAGGCCAAAAGTTCTGTTTTATTTAAGGTGCTAAATGATTGATTTGTTTTCTAGGTTGTCTTTCTTTCTGTTTGCAAAATTACAACTGCATTAAAAACAGTGACCTCTTCTTGCAGATTCAACTTCAATTTTTAATTTGCCTGCATAGTGATGCATAGCTTATTTTCACTCTTGCCCTTTATGTCTTGTTTAATGCTGATATTATTTGTGACTGTAAAGGGTTAATTTTGTCGACAACCCTTCATGCTGTGCACAGAAAAAAAACTTTTAAATATTTAATCACATGCACTGGCTGCAGCCTGTGAAGGAAGAGTATTGCAGCCCAAGATAGCTGCAAATTACTGAATGATTCAAAAGGCAGGGTAAACTTAAACTGCCTTCACACAGCACAAAGCATAAAGAGAGGGTCGAAATAAACACATTATACAGTGGAATCAGAAAGGAGAAATAAATATAAATACATATGCTACACTGCGAAGAATGTCTAAACCCTTAGTTTTATTTTCTGTTTTTAATTTAGATTTTTGTTAGGGTTTTATTTGTTAAATTAGCATGCTCTCCAATGGTTTAATGCTGATTAAAATGATAAAAAACAGAAGGTATAAATCTTCTCTATAGTTGCATTCATAAGCCCCTGATCTTGGTTTTTGTGAATAAGAAACATTAGGGGCAGCTGTCCGTGTTTTCCAACCGCACAACTGCTCAGAGTTATTACTTGGCATCTTTTTGACCTCCGTCCAACACCGTACATGATTGCTTCTCCCTGAGGGACACCATTACAGTTAGTTTAGTCAGAGGAACACATCCGCTTACAGCTGACAGCAGCATTAACAACAGCAGAAAGATGGCCTCCGCTCGTGAAACAAAGTGGAATCCAAATGGCAGTGACTTTCACAGTTGTTCTCCTGTCCATAACTCCGGGACTGAGCACTGACTGTGGGCTTTTCACTACTTTTCTGACACAGCTCCAGCCGCAGGGGCAGGCAGCCCAACAACTGCTGTGACATTCCCAACGGACTCATCCCTTTCAACTTTTTTTTCGGTGTTCCTCTTGCTTCCTGATCCTGATCATATACTGCCTCATTGTGGTGGAGGCCACATTGTTCACTGGGTTACAGAAGTCAGAGGCCTGGTTGTTAAAAAATCAGAACAGAGGGTTTAAAAGTATCAGAAAGTCTAAAGTAAAATGACAAACATGTTTTTAAGCCTCCATTCAGTAAAGATGAACATTGCAGTAAACTGGTCTCTGTAAATTATACCAGCAAGAGGTTAAAGTGTCAGTTAAGTGTTTTAAAAGGGACTTTAATATTTGAGTCAATTTACCACATTTAAAATGTTTTTTTCCTTATATAATTTTCCTATCTTTTTGTCTTTTTTGGCCTAGGTTTTTTCTTTTACAGATTTTAACTGATTTTAATTTATTTTATTTACTATTAACATGTCTGTTTTTCAAACATATTTTTTAATTTCATTTTTTCTTATTCAAATCTTTTACATATTTTTTAAATCAAATCTGTTATTTCATTTATGAAAGGTTTAATGTAGAAAAGGTGCAACAAAAATGGAGCTGAATTAGGTTAAGCAACCTTTAGCAACACAAATGGACACAAGTAAAGTTTGATCAAGTAAATCTTGTACCTCTCAAATATACCTTGTATAATACGAAAGTATTATATCTTGAGGCATTCATGATTAGAAAGTTTACTCAAAGCAGGAATCAAATGTCCAGAACATCCAGTTATAAAGCTGAAATAAAAATAATTTTTTTCACACAAAAGAACCTTTTAACATGAAAATTGTTCGTGCTTCAAGTTGTTCAATGACCTATTTGAAATTTTTTTTTTTAATTTTTTACTCAACTACTCACATGCACACATAGGAGCAGTCATTTTTGAATTATTGTAGACTTTTCAGAGCAAATATTGCACTTTATTCTTCTTTTAGTGCTAGCTGACACCTCCATGCCCTCCAGCAGCTGCTAAATATCTTTTGGCTGTCAAGATTAATCTCATTAATCGTGTCGACTCTGACTAGTAATTGAAGAAATGATGAATGAATCTACAGGAGAAGGGAATAGTTTAAAATAGGCAACAATATATATACAGTATTTGTAAATCATAATCCATATACTCCTATAAACATTTTTGGTGCGACTGCAAACAACAAAAGGTTAATATAGTCTATGACGTAGAATTTACACACACACACACACACACACAAAAAAAAGCTGTCTATAGATTTCTAAAGTGGCACATTACATACCTTACCTGCCACCTTCTTGGTATCCATTGTTTAATTTTATGTTAATTTAACCTTTATTTAAGCCATTTGGACCCAAGGCCACATATAAAATGCCCTCTAAAAACCTATGTAGTGCTCAGATCACTAAGAAAAGACAGATATTTATAGTTTTGAGACTGGCTCTATAGGTCAGCCAATTTGCAGTTAAAACTGATGGGATGTTCTCTGGCAACTTATTTGTGCTTGAACTTCTATTGACAGTGAGTTTGGTTCTATCAGCATTTAAGTTAAGTTTCCGCAGACAATACTGAAAAACACTAAAGCAGATGAACAACTCAAAGGCCTGAAAAATGTATTAACAACAAACAACATTCATGGTGTCATCTGCTTAAAATATTATGAGGTCTTTGACAAGTTGTCACACAGATTGTTGACATAAATGGTTAATAAAATAGGTCCTCAGACTGAATGTTAAGGCACCTTTAGGACCTCTGGAAAGGAAGAGGTGGATCCAACCATCTGAACACACTGCCAATCAGATAATTGGCATGCCAATGTGATGAAGCACATTTATCAGTAAACTGTGGTCTGCAGTGTCAAACAGCTTAGATAACCAATAAAATGTTACCCTGCAAACTACAAAATTATTTCTCCCTTCATGAAAAGTTTTTTTTTTGTTTTGTTTTACAGTGAGAATGTACTTTTTTCTTTCAAATGTTTGACTATCATATGCAATATTATTTTTCCAACATGATCAGTTTCATGGTCCTATGTATAATGTCACTAGAGCTTACTGTAGTCCACTTTACTCTGATTTATTACTGATCATTTGTGAACTTTGATTTTATCTGTTTGTTGTTGTTTTGTTTTGTATGTTTTTATGTATACTGATATGGACCTTTGGGTCTGGAGTAAAGTGTAAAGTGACATATGCAGAATTACAGCTATTTTTCACTCTCTTTTTTATTTCACTTCTAGTATTTGCTCTTTGTGTATTCTTTTTTGTACTTCAAAGTTGCAGTTAGCGGGTAAATAATGTCCTTAAAGTCTAATGAGGTTCTATCTTATTTCTCTGAAAGCTTGATTTCTTGTGGATATTCAACACAAAGTCTTCGGGAAATGATAATGTCATCACCTCTGTTTGCACATGCTCAGTGTTGCTTTGTGTAATCAATAGCGCCTGAGTTTCTGTAGCAAAAACAGCACATTAACACTGTGTTTCTCTTTGCCATGTCTAATTACAATATGTCAAATCATTCATGAATAAATGTGAAACTACTTTATATCTAAATATTTAAGTCACTACAAAGGGGAACCAAGCACAGTTCATGCTGAGAATATTCTTCTTTGTGACAGTAACTCTATTGCCTCCTACTGGCATGGAGAGTTGGTTTCACTGAGTGGAATTATTTCAGCATCAGGGATATTTTGTTACACAAAAACCATGTGGACCTTTTTTGACTGAGCGAGGGGGAAGTTTTCTCTCTGCAAATATTTAAAAAAATCTGCTCTAAATAGTTTTGCTGTTCCACAAGCAGCTTTCATCACATGTATGATTTCAAATCAGAGATTAATGGAGATTATTGGTTGGGACATTATGTATGACTCCAAACTGTAAAACTAATCTGCATTCACACCACCAGCAGCTGACCCAATCCTCCTTCTCTGTCAGATGGTTGTTATCAGATAAGCTGCAGAGCTGCAGCAGCACCGTAGGTGATACAGTACCACTTTAGACATGATGTATATGGAATACATCAGTGGTTAAATAATCACAAAAATACAAATAAAGGAAGAAAAAGTGCATTAATTAGTAATGCTTAACATTCAGAAATGCATTACCGTCAATGCAACAATCGCTGTCCCTATAAATGCTCCTAAAGGTAAAGAATAATCACTGTGGACCTAAGAGAGACTAAAAACATTGTCAGTACTGCAGAGGGACACATTGTGTCTTATGTGCTTATTCCACACGCTTTCTACACTTCAGGCATTTAGATTTACTCAATTAGACTATAACTGAAAAATAAACATGCAATATATCTGCCTTTTTTCAACCAAATCTGCTGACTTGCAATTTTATTCAGTTTCCCCCTGGTGTCCTAATTGAAGAAACTCTGTAAAATCAGTCTAAATGTTGCTGGAGCACTTGGCCGTGACGTGGTGCCTACGATTAATTTGAAATCAAATTAAAAGCCTAAAACTGCATGCCACTGCAGACTTGTTTCATAGGTCTTATGAAGCTGAACTTATAAGCCCATTATTCTCCATGAGCCTGGCAGTAATTCTGTATTACAGCATGGAAATTCATAATCATTCAAAGCATTGCTTTGGTGTGTGAGAAATCAAAGGGCAAGTTAAACACACACTCAAAACTGTGGAAAATATCTGTCACAGTGGAGCGGGTTAAGCACTCATGTAGAACTAAACTCATGTTTAAGAACTCATAATGGCTGCTAGTTTTTTAGGTCTGTGGTGCTGCACATTACAGCAGGACTGACAACTACTTAGTTCTGTGTCAGCTCCAGAGATTATTCATACAAACACAGGTTTTTTTTTTTAATCATTGCTGGATATTTTTGTGGTGATTAAAGCACATGCGGTACAATCCAAGATTATTGGATTACTGAAGTCTGTCAAAAATGCAACTTTGTTTTCACTCTCTTGTTTTTATAAGTCTTCGAAGAGCGTAATCCTTAAAATTGCCATGCACAGAGCTCCTGTTCCTGGAATTACTTTAGCCCGAAATGAACTTTGGAGTGATATACCTGATGCCAAAAGGAGAATGAAATGAACCAGGAGACAAATATAATTCAGTTCCAGTCTTTTTGTGCTGCTAGTGACACATTGCTGAGCATGTTTTTCCTTAGTGCTCTTATAATGTTCTAACCTTTATGGAATCTCGTCACCTTCTGCTGCATGTGATCTCATCAGTGACCTTAAAAGATCCTTGATATATTTGTCAGAGGTCTTCTAGTGAAAGGCACCAAACAAGCTTCTTAGAGCAGTCTAATGCCAAGTATGCTGTGAAACTGATCACGTTTCTAAATGCTGCAGTGATCATTATCCCCCTAATATTACACATGCCAGCTAACAGCTAAACAGAGCATCAGAGGAACTGCTACCGGTACAGGCACCTGTCTCTGACCAAAATTAAGACAGATGTATCTACAGTGGCCAAAAAGAATAAACCTGCTGCAAGAGCATTAATGATTAACCTCAGGAGAATTATGCTGCACACTCCCAAAGATGCAAAATCCAAAAATAGTCCATAACAAAATTCAAAGAAAATGTGCAGAAAGGGAGCTGCAGAGAGCCAGCACATGAGCATTACTATCAAACAGATTCAAATCAACAGTTTTAAATATTTCTTACATAGAAATGCACTGTCAATACACAATTATGCAAAGCAAACATCAAACACAAGCACAGTAGAAAAGCACGGCATATCATAGGAGGTGCTCCATGACTGTAGGGGGCAGTAAGTGGAACTGAATTCTGGTCAAATGTATTCACTGGAGAAAATCTCTACAAGACATTTCAGCCTCTAGAGTATTGCTAAACTGAGACAAACAGAGCCCACAAGTCCTACAGAGGTGAGTGGGTGCCCAGCGTCTCACTCACTCCTCTTTATTTCTAGTTTTGAAGCTCTGGACAGTCACTGTGAACCTCCTGGTACTTGTTATACACATACTAACTCTACACATACACATACAAAGACTGATAGCTTCGATCTCCCTGCAGTCCCTAAGATCCTGTGCTTATAAGAGGAGTAAAACACCAGCATTCATAATTTACTGCTAGCTGCATGGCTAGCAATTAGTTAACAAGCAAACAGCAGCAACACTCAGCAGCACTGCAGCAAAGCTACGGGTATGAAAAAATCCATACAGTTGGACGCCGTTTCCCAAACAGCAGAATTTTTTTTCTGAAGGAGGGTGTCTGTTTTGGCAGTTGCCAGTAAAACCCAGCTCAGAGCACTCTACTCCAGCAGCATCTATCATTTTGGTTGGATAATCAATACATTCCTTAACCAGTCATGGTCACAAATACAGCAGCTTCACACAGCTGCCTCTAGCTCAACCATTGTGCTGTTGGCTGTTTTGGCATCACTTTTCCTGTTGCACTATTTTTTTTAAATTTATTTGCATTGTGTGACTTGACTTTGCACCATGATCTGTTTTTTGTTTTTGTTTTTTTTGTTTTTGTTTTTTTTTTCTTTTAATTGCAATACACTTCAATTGTGAGATTTGCTTTGGATTCAGAGGCATTTTGAATTTGCATTATTTCTAATGTGATGTGCATTTCTGGTAGAAAAAAATAAATAAATCAGGGTGGTGCAGCATGTCTGGCCTCTTCAAACATGGCCCCTAGCAGAAATTGTGGGATGCCAATGAGCCACAATTTGAACATGTAGTTAAGGCTGCAGTTGGACCTGAATGATAGGACAAGTGTCATTAGTTCTTTAAGCTAAAGCCAGACTACCTGTCTAGTACTAAATGTGGCCCACTTTCCTCAGATCCCTCTCTAAGTAACCACCATGTTATCAATAACTTTAACCTTTGCGAAATTAACACGTAGCACAATTTGACCTTAGCTGTCAGAAATAAGACTTTTCTGCCATCATTACATATTTTGCTGATGACTAACAATGTACAAAAACAAACTCTTTAATGCACAATTTCTGAAACTACTCCAACAGCAGATATTTTACTGAAAATTCTTCAATGAAATTAATGCAACATCACCTGCTCATCAGTGTTCATTTTGTCAACTAAAACTATGACTGGAAATGTTAGTCGACTACATTTTTTCTGTTAGGAAGACAACACAAAGAGAAGCAAAAATATATATTTGACAGCTGTAATGAAAAACTAAGTTTAGTTTCTGTCAGTGAAATCAAAATGAGACTAAATCTGTCATAAAACAACATATATTTGTAGCGTTTTGCCTCTCAGATGTAGAAAGCAGTGATCTCAGGTTTGGCATGGCAGGGTGCAGAGAATAAACTGGTGTGATTTAGGATCAGATTCAGGCAAAGACAATAAATGTTGTGACTATAGTTTTGACTAAAATGTAGTCACTTTTATGGACTAAAATGTATTCTAGGTTTTGCTGACTCAAATAAAACTAAAACTAGTAAGAGTAGAAATGACTAAAATGTGATCAAAACTAATGAATATTTCCTCCTTTGGGCGAAAATTTCAAAAATCTGTCCAAATTAACAAGCTGCTCCTAACCAACAACAAATTTAGCACCTAGCCTTTCATGGAATACCAACATTGTCAGCCAGCCCAAATAAATTATTCCTTTAAAACAAAGGAGTGTAAGTGCTAACTTCTATTGATAAAAACACCAAAAACCCAGGTCTAATCGAAGCTAATGTTGCTCTGTGCTGGAGGGTGCAGACGCTCCAAACACTTAGAAATATAAATCTGTGCAAAAGAAAGTTTAACTTAATCTGTACTTCAGCAATTAAAATACACGTTTCTTGCTTTAGAAAAATAAATCTAGTTCAAAAGTCAATTAGATTTGTTAAAAACACAAGACATTATGATTTTTTTCCTGAAAAAGAATTTCACTCAATGTAAGCCAATCTCCCCATGTTCATTCGCTGTTCTATCCTGTATTTCAAAACACAAACTACTTCAGTGTCCACTGTGGTGCATTATGGGTATTTCCAAATTAGTGATAAAGAGCTGTTGAAACAATGAGGAATAGCTGTACTGTTGGCTGAGGACATGGCAGTGGTGGTGGATAAGACTGGTGGATTTCAAATCCGGGGATATGTAGGTAAAATTTCCCAATGATGCCCTTGGGCAGAGTGCTTCTGTGTGCTATAGATGTTTAAATGTTTTCCTGTGAGTTTAGATGTTGCTTGTTTAACAGAGGCCAATGCTAGGATTCCTTTGTGTTTCTGATAAATTATTGTTATTGATGTGCAACACTTTTGCATCATCACGGTGGTCAGCTCTTCCTGAAAATGACTTTCAAATCTGTCACATTCTTACATTTAGAAACTTGAGATTTCTTTAATAACTTTTTCTTTTTATCAATAGGATCTGGCTGCAGACCTCTATGGTGGCTGCAGACCTGCACAATGGCGCAACCTCGATCGTGGGTCAGAAAGTGATGTACTTAACTCAAGCCAGAACCAGAATAATGCAATCAATGACATATATTCTCCACTTGCTGTCAGAGGTTACAATAAGTGGCTATTTTTCACAACAGCAGAATTTTCTGAATAAAAACCAAAAATTACTGAGGGGGATAAAATTAAATTTAACACCATAAACTGAGCCAGATGCCTCTTTGTTTTGCAGATTTTTTTCTCTACGTTAAAGTTCCAAGTAAGAGGCTAAGAAATCATGTACATTTATTTATTTATACTGTATTCTTACACATATGTAACAGGTACTCTATGCTATCTTTGACCTTGGAAAGAATCGATTTATGTTGGCTTGAAACTAGAGATTTCTAAACTAAATTTCTATACAAGTGATTGGTACAGCTACACTATGATTTAAAGCAATGTAACTGTTCTATTCTCTGATAGCAAGGCATACATGTGCCAACAATGTCTTATATTTCACCACATTCATCAATATAACGAAATTGAAAAAGCACAAATTGTTCCATTGGAATGCCCTCAGCATATTTTTTATGCTACAGTGTTAAAGTGCACTTCAATAATCGATTAAAGACTGGTTTTTGAGTTAAAACATCAATATGTAAGCTGCACTGAGCTAGTGATGATGTATTTGCTCGAGTGCTTGAGAGTATGTTCGTGTCAGACAGAGGCAGGATAACAGGTTAGTGTTATGACATGTGAAAGACAGCTTAAGCTCTACACTAGACAGATCCTCTTAACAATAGCCACCAGGTCTTCACCCTGATTATTGCAGGGCTGTATTATCTACACCATTAGCAGACACTGCACTAATGTATCGCCAAGCATGATGGACCTGTATAGTATCTGGACATAATAATCTTGTTTAGATGCACAAAGGCCCAAAGATTTACTCTTTGACCTTCATCACATGGCATTAACAAACTGCAGCAGTTATAGTGGCTGTAAAAGTATAGGGATGAAACACTAAGACATGTTACTAGTCTGCAGGGTTGACATTTTCTACATTTTGATACTTTGAGATATCTAATGGTTTTAAACAATATAATTTGACATTTTAATGACCAGCAGAATTGAAAAATAGCAAATCTACAGGAAAAAAGGCAGATCTTTAGTCATATTTTGAACAAAAAAGTTGTTGCAAGATGAGCCAGTTTTATTTTGCTCAAATTCAAAGGAATGACATATTCAGAGTCTGTCTGGTGTCTCACATAGATACAGAAGTGATGTTTAGTCTGTAACACCGCTGGGTGAAGGTTGCTTATTCAAAGACAAAAATGGAAAATATGTTTCTAATACTTAAAATACTTACCCATTTAAAAAAGATAAATGTGTTTTAGAGAGGAGAGCATCAAATATGTTAAAAGTTAACTCCTGCATGCTGTCTAAACTGTGTGTATGCATTGGCAAAGTGTTGGTAAATGTTACCTATGTATTTGTGCATTTTTAACAGGATGCAGGAGTTTACGTGCAGTTGTTGATAACTAAGATAAAAGTTGCACATATGTGGTGCTTAGGATTTCTGTTTTGCTGCCATTGTATCAACATAGGCATCAGTATGGTTGGATTTTTACTACTATTGTATTCAAGTTTAATATTCTGTGTGAAGTTTATGTCCATTTAAGACCCAGAAACTGTATGATTTCTTTTTTTTTGCAATGATGAGTGTGTGTAATGTCTGGACTGATGCAACTTGAAAAGAGCGCAGTGTGAAAAGCGCTTCAAAGTAAATGCTGAGAAGCAGAGCAGGAGTTTAAATTCCTCACTCGTGCATTAGTCATCTAACCTCAACAGACATGCTTTATAGCGCTTTATATAGATTTAGTGAATCAATTGACACTGTGGTGAACTAGACCAAATACTTGCCTACACAATACTACTACTATAAAACAAATATGGCTGACTATTTGACTTCTTCACTGCTTTTGCTATTCAAACTCTAAAATTGAGAATGTGTAAGGAGGATGCTTTGCTACAAATTCCTCTTATTTGTTATCCTTGGGGTATAAACGCCTCCAACAGCACCCCTCTTCCTCTGCTTTGCAACAGCTGTGCTCTGCAAACAGGTATCAACCACGACCTGAATCAGTAGCCCACAATTCTTCCATTACAACTGGTCTGTCACTGCAGAAATGTGACTGCTTTAGACAGAGCCTGAATATGCTCACTTTGTCATAATGATAGCTTGTACAATGATGTCTTTAGAAATGTGGAGTACAGATCTGAATGATTGTTAGAGAGTGCCTAATGGGAGAGGAAAATGAGGGTCCAATTACTGAAAGTGGCCCTGCCCTTTTTCAGAGATCTTATAAATATACATCAAGCTATCTTGTCAGAGTAGAGAGGCCGAGCAGAGATCCAGCAGGGCAGAAATTCTCCATAAAAGGCCCAGCGAACATAGAAAAACAAATGTACACTTTAACCTAAGTAAAAACTAATCCATATCCTTCCAGCCTTGCAGATTTATACAGAAAAATGTGAGGGTTATGAGCAGAACCCAGTCAGCAACAACTGCTGTCATTCATGCTCTACATCAAGCTCTTCTAAGGAGCTCTCCCAATTCAAAGAAAAGATGCACCGTTTACCGCTCGGGGGCAAAATCCTGCCCGTCTACCACCTCAATGCAGCAGCTGTGACCTGCATACAGTGACAGGTTTGTGATAGAGTGTGCATTCACAACAACATTGTTCCATTAATTCATTTCAGAGGAATAAATGGGGCTTAATGAGCGATAATTAAATGCTCTACAGAGTGAGAATGATTTGCACGCCTGTCAATAACAAGTATGAAGGCGGTTTAAGGGCGATGTGATACTCCCAGGCTCAGATGACCTTTTTTTTTGTGTGGAAGTGTCGCACCAATTTGTACTGTATTTTTACTGGCACAATGCACCCGACTGTCTGCATACACCCACGACTCATGCACAAACAAAATCCACGATGGGTCTATAGAAAAAAAGCTGAAGGTCTCAGCTACTAGATTCCTTTCATTCTTTCAGAAGGTTGTCAGATTTCAATATTTTGATACTTATCTCTACCACTGTTGGAAAATAATAGTGTCTGTAATTTTGGTGATAAAAAGTATTTTAAGTACTGACACTAAAAGAAAAGTCTTTATTTTATAATATGAGTGAGTGGAAGAGGAATAAATCAATTTAAAGTCCTTATACAGAAACATCTGCAATGTTTCCATATGAAAGCTGCAAATGCTTGTGTGCAATTTAGACAAAGATGCTGTATTTACCTGCTTTTAACAATTAAAAACAAGACTTGCAAGACAAGACAAGATCTGCTTTTGTTGCTGTGATATCAAAATGGGTCTCCTTTTCATATGATTTTGACTTGTTTCATATCAGAATTTAAAATGTTGACATCGTGACAACTTTACATGAGGCTATTAATTAAGAATGACTAATACTTGGTTAAAAACCCTTAACATTATGCTTATAAAATTTTAAACAAAGTTTAAAGTTACACCAGCAAAAGCAGTGCAATGAAAGATCCCATTCCAGTTGCAAACATTTTTGCTCCCATTCAGTCAGATGCAATTCTCTTATCTGGCATCTGATGTCATACCCTCAATCTTTTAAGCTGCAGAGCAAGCTTAAAAGAGGAACCCAACAAGGTCTTATTCATGCCAAATGTGTAGATAAAGCAAACATCATCCTAGCTGCTCTTACTGTATTGTCATCATCATTGACATGTCATAAATCAGCACTGGGCTGCAGCAAAATACTTACTTCCATGTGTTAATGCTCAGAACTTGACAGCAGTCTGTACTACGCTTGTTCTTGCAGTACGTCAATAAATGAGACAAAAGTTGCAAAGACAGCTAAATAACTGAACATGAGAATAACACTGAATCATGCTGCTTTCTTTCAAACTGGCAGGAACCCAGAGCTCCCAGCTGACTGAGACCCGAGGAATAGGTGCAGGAGGTTAGCTCTTTAGTAACCTGTTTATCAGACAGTGCTTAGGAACAGGTAGACAACAACTGCATCACTTTGAGAGCTGTACAGTGTGTACAGTTAGTCCCCTGGTTCAAACACTTGGGAGCTCAAGGGCCCCCTGAAGACAAGTTTGAGATGGGAACTACAAGGACTTGGAGGCAATCTGAGAAAAAATACTTTGATACTAAAGGGGTTATCATGTTACCAGAATTTTAAACTGGTAAAAATCAGTATGACACTAAAACCTGTTTGATACCACAGAAACAGAAATACACTATTCTAGGCACTCAACACTAACTCCTTTTTTTGAATTATCAAAAATTACAGGCAAACTCATGAACACTGTCTACATTGCACAAACATTGGCACTGTTTTACTGGGCTAGGAAAGTAATGCCACATGGAATTTAGGCAGTGTGCAGGAGTTTTCTTGTATTTCTTAATGGAAAGTATAAAAATGACAACCTTATGACTGCTTTGAAATTGAAGAAGCAATTGCTGCATAATAGCCTCCATTAGGTTTAAAGACATGAATGAAATAACAGATTTATATACAGAGCTAGCAAGATCTGTGTTAGCAAGATGTAGGTTTGGAAAGATGCTGGGAAAGCAGAATGCATTGTCCAGCCAAGAGTTAAAGGAGACTTTTTTAATTACATCTAATTCAAAGTCTCAATCTAGCCTCATCATCTATGTATCTATCTATAGTGCTAATTCATAAGCAAAATTATTTGAAGACACTTTAAAGGGCAGGTCAAGACAATATTCTTTGATATTTTATTTATAAAGGCCCAAGAATATCAATAATGCAAAAATCACTACTAGAAAATAATGTAATGCATGATCATATAAATGATCAAGAAAAATGTTGGGGTGACAATTTTGCAAACAAGACTGTTTTTATTTCCTTTTGGATATTTTTACTGTCTTAAGCTAAGGGTAACTGACCTCCTGTTTGGGTACTACCCTGTTTCTATTTTGAAAGAAAATAAGAAAATTAGTGCAGATCACAGATTATGGCATAAACTTCCTTGAAAAGAAAATAAGGAACAAAACGTGAAACATTTAATAACACAAGACGCATTTAACTTCTGACTTGTCCAATTGAGTTTTTAAGATTGAAATGAGACATTGAGAAGCAGTGGTGTACCTATAGAGACAATAAAGCATGTGATTAATTGTGATAATAAGGATTAATGCACTTATTATGGACCTTAATTAAAGAAGATTATTGCAAAACCTCTGACAGCCCTTAGAAACATCTTAAGTTACCAATAAACAACATGGCACTTATGCTATTAACACTGCACTATGCTATCAGAAAACCTGATTCTGTTCGCATCCATTCGTTTTTTATTGCCAATTAGTTGCATTTAAACAATATTTTCAGACTGAGCTACAAGTTTAAGGCTCAAACTCCTGACACAATGGCATAAAAATAAAGATGATTCACTTTTATAAAGCTTAATATAAAGGATAAAAACAGTCACTGGAACATTTTGGATCTTGGGTCTGAGCTAACTGAATTATGGGAGGACGCCAAGAGATGTTTATGTGTTTATGTGTTATGTTTATGTGTCTGTGTGATGTTCAAAATGGCATGATCTGGGACAAGCGAGAGTCACAAAAGAAACAATAAAGGGATTAAATACTCTGAGCAAAAAGAAAAGCCCTTAGTTTACAATAGCCAACATGAGCACCATCAGCTATGTTGTCAGGTACTTTAAACTACATAAAAGAGATCAACAGAGGCCCGATGAGCGGGCGTGGCAAATCTCTCAGGTAAAACCGTGAGGCGTCTGTGCCAGTTTGATCGCGTCACTGACCAGCTTTGCTAAGTGCTGGAAGAATCAGGGGGGATGTTTTTGCTGCTCAAGGTACTCAAGAGGTAATAAGGTCCATTTTGTGTCACCTCTCTAATGGGATGATGAGTTTAAAAGCCAGAGTGAGAGTGGCAAAATCAAGAGCAATGGGGAGCATTTGTGTCCCATGAGTAGAGGCTAAGAGGATTTAAGGAGGCGGCAGTACAGGGCACACTTCATGTTCTGGGCCAAAACACAAGATTGGAAGGAGAAATGTGTGCAGCATGTGATGGCAGTAAAAAAAAAAAAAAAAAAAAAAGATTATTTTATTATGTGTGTTGCATTTTGTGTAATCAGCTCAAAACACACAGAATGAAAAAAAATGACAAGTTCAGACTTGAAGCAGTGTTGCAGGCTGACCAGCATGGGACATGAGTTGTAGAAGAAGATCCAGTTACAGACACCGACACTACTGTATAATTAAACTAGAAGAGACTCATTTCACCCCGGTGAAGTGCAAGAAAGACACTCTTTGTGAGATTAGAGCTTTTGACAAGTTGCTCTTGCAGATCAAGTGACAGTACGCCTCATGAATTCTGTCACTAAAACAAAACAAAAAAGGTGTCTGCACATGCAGATAAATGTACAACTGTTTGCATGCAGCCTTGTGCACAATCACCAGTGCAAATGTGTTCTAGATTATTCCTCATATGACCTAAAGCCTCAATGGATTGACTTTGCAATAAAACGGGAGAAAGGAAGCCAGGTTGAACACCAATACATCTGAATACAAGAATTGTGATTATAAATAAACAATGCATTATCATAACAATCTCAGTGTGATTTTAAATTGACCTCATATAGGTGAAAACTGCAGCCACAGCCACATCTGTGTATGAACCTCAACAGAGAAACCCCCATAGAAGTGCTGACGGGTTTTTTTTTCCTGTCAGCAGCAGCTCCATCTATCCTAGGTTTGCACTACAGCCTTCACTACTAGCCCACTTCGTGCACTAAACACGCATTTGTGCAGGTCTTGTAATACAATAGGCTGCGCCACAATGTGAAGCATTAAAGCATTAAAGCAGGACGTGAGCCTAAGAAGAGCCTAGGAGCCAATTTGCTTAGGGCAGCGTGATTTCCCCCCCACGTGATCCCGATGATACAGGCCGCTGTCCCTGGTCCTGAAACTGAACCGGGTCCATTGAAAGCACGGGCTCGATTTGATCAGAGGCAGGGACGCGTTCTGCAAACAGATATTTGTTTATAAAGCGTAGGATGTGATAGATGCATTAAAATGAGCCTAAAACTGTAATGCGGGTTTGCAGGATGCAGGTAGCTGGATTCACACGAACTGCAATTCCTCATAAGCATCAGTGCGAGGCGCATGTCTGATGCAGTTGAGGGGAACGAGAATGGGAGAGAGAAAGAGAGTTTGATTGATCATGTGGGCTATGGGAGCCTGCGAGAGTTGTCGAAAATTGCTGCATAGACGCCCCTCAGGCACCTCTCTGGTTACCCAGTAACTCCCAACATCGCTGTGGCCAAAGTAAGCACAAAACAGCAGAGTACCTGTTAACCAAAACGCCCTCAGCCAGCCGGGCTGCTAACACACCGTTCATTCTTCCGGGTTGCACTTCACCGGTAATCCACATTACATTCACTTACCGCAGTCCTCACACAAGATCTTCCCAACATCCTTTTTTAGGTTCTTTCCACTGGTGTCCAGAGGCGCGAACGATGCCTTGAAAACCAAGGGCTCGTCAGTGGGGTCCATGAAAAAAATGTATTTGTGGTTCTTCTTCACTTTGGTGCACGGAGCCTCGGATCCAAATTCTCCCACGGTGACGAGCTGTTCTCGCTCCAGACCCCCGCTGTTCTGGGGCCAAACATCCAGCACTTTGACATTCACACGGTACGGCTCCGCGGAGACGTTCACAGGCGTAGACTGCACCTTGCCCTCGATCACCACGGCGGATTTGAAAACCTGGTCCTGCAGGGAATTCAAATTCGGGGAGTAGCAGGCGAATGAGACCCCGATGACCAGCATGGATAAATGTACTGAATCAAGCCTCATGCCGCCTGCTTTGGCTCGGTGGTCGCTGGTCGCGTTGCGGCAGGGCTCTCTCGGCTGCGGGGCGATGGCGATGGAGCTTGGTTGAATGTAGAGACAGCGAGTAGGCTCCTGTAGCACGGCAGCGCGGCAGACCTTGCATAAGTGTCCATGCCATCGGGATCCGCTGCTTTTTCGAGTGATTTCCAACGGGTAAACAGCTGGGTTTCAAATCCAGTCACTGCTTTCCGCTAATAATAAGGCATTGAAGACAGGCAAAGCAAGGAATTGGCGGATTCTCCCCTCCAGAAGATGCCCCCTATGCTGCCATAGTGTAGCCTTAACTGCAAGACGACGCCACTCTTATCTTTGCCCAAAAATTGCAGTGGTGGGGTACCGCTATGATGCTTTTCTGTATCATCTGCAGCGGAGGGAAAAGACGCAAAATGCTGCAGTGAAGCACAAGTTTGGTAGTCCGCTCGCAAAAACATAAGCCACGTTTCATTCCCCAAAATACAGCATTATTCGTGGTCAGCAGCTCTAACGCTAATACGGCGCCTTCCTCCGCGGCTCTCTCTCCGCCTCCCCCACCAGCCACAGACGGAGAGGAAATAATGCCGATTGCCAAGGGGCTCCGTCAACGAAAAAACGCAGGAATGGAGCACTGAGATACAGGCAACCGATGGACCAAAGGGTCGATGTCCTCGCTGCCAAAACCCAGTTACTGTACGTCAATCACTCCATGTTTTAGCAGCCGTGATCTCACGTTAAAATGAAACAAACCACATCCTAAATCCATGACCGTCCCCTCCTTAGAAACGCATCTTACTGTAGCCAAGGCATCACTCCAGCAAATGAAATCTGCTCACATTAAAAAATGCAGCCGCATATAGTCCGGTGGGCCTAGAAAAATCATATGGCCGCGATGACTAAGGCTGCGAAAGCATCTCAGATTCTTCAACAGACTGTTTTGAATGAGTTTTGCGTCTCATCCCATTAAGTCATGCCCTGCATTCAGGTCACATTCACTGCTCTGCCTCTGAAAAAACTGATGTTGAAGCACCGCATTAAATCCATACAGATAAATCAGCTGCAATATTCAGCTCTAAAGCAGAGAGAACTATTCTCAGCACTTTACAACGAGAAAAAGGGGGAAATATGCTTTTATAGGGAACCTTTTAATTCAATGTGCAAGCTTATTCTGAAGGAGCTTCATAACCAAATCAGCCCGGACACGGAGACGTAAGTCTCAACGAGTGTTAAAACTGTAAGATATTTATGACAGTGTTTTACATCGAGCTATAATTGCAAAGGTTTGGTTTGGTTTAGCCTAAATGTCAAATAGAATGCGGATACAGGATGTTGTATTCACAAAGAGCGACACCTGCTGATCACAGTATGTCTATAGTTTGACACAAATTTGCTGTACATGTTGCTGTACATCAAACTGCCATAATGCTCACTATCAAAAAAGCATGTCAGAAATGAAAGTTTTTGGGCTGCTAAATTAGGCAATGTTAATTAATAGGTTACACAGTTAAGGGGAATATTGCATTTTCACTGAAATACGCTTAATACAGCGGCCGAGAAGTCCCAAAAGAGGCACATTTGTACTAAAAATGTAGAAGCTAATGCAGCTGCACAATTATTCATGTTTCCATTTGTGCGCATGTTCCAGAGACCTGAAATAGCCCTCGCTGCTCTCCGTGGTGCTGAAACTTTACGAGGCCTATAAATTACGCCTATAGCGTGCCGATGTAAGACACAGGCTCCCAGTAATTTATCACTGCGTTAACAGAGGTTCTCTTCCTGGTAACAGAATGTGCCATTGTGCATTTTAAACAACACTGACACAAACGCAGAACACACAGTGTGTTCATGGCTGTAACCCTGACGCCTTGACAGAGTGAAACATATAAAACAGGTCAAAGGATCAACAGTGACACAAGATTGTCCTTCACTTGTACCCAGGTGAAGTCAGTATCACTGCTCACTGATGTCTTTATATATTGTCCTCCATTACAGGTGCAAAAGATGTTGCCCTACCTGTTACCACCAGAAGGCTACAGCTGCAATCCCTCAGCATCACCAAAAGAGGGCGCGCGTGTGTTGAAAATCCCACCGTGCGTGTTGACATCAGAGCTGAAGCGTGCGGCGTTGAACTCGTGCGTGCATGTGTCGCTCTCCGTGCCACGACTCGCCGTTTCTTGTCCATCTTGTGAAGCGAGCAGGAGCAGTCCTCTGAGCTGTTTTAAAGGCCTGTGCGCGTTTCTTAAATGTGTCAGTCGGTTTGTCTCGTCCTCTGTTGCCCTCCGTCGAGGCTGTAAGGCGCCGCGCGTGCAGACAGAGCGCTGTTAAGGTAGGTTGTGGGCTCTCGCTTGATGGAATGACGCTTTATTTACATGTCATTCGGATGGTTCTCACTCTCCTGCAGCGTTTCAAGTGTCCTAACGTGACACCAAGCATATGTCATTTCCTCGCGGACTTCACAGAAGCATAACATGACGGTATACTGCCATGGCTCGGAGCTGAATTTATAATGGTGCTCTATTTGGAGCAGCGTCACAGCGTTCCGGTGTCGAGATGTAGGGCAAAACTTTGTGAGGTGATTACAGCTGCTGTCTTTTCCAAACTGCGACGACACCTCTCCTGGGACTATAATCTGCTCTAGACGTGGCATCGGCATGTAAAAAGCTGCTTTTCGTGGTTCATTAGCTGTATTAAAAACAAGTCTGCAAAATAGGTTAAGTATGCTACTGATTCCCGGTCAATTTCATTGGGAGCTTGTCGTTGTAGTCTGTAGAAGCAGCTGATAAACTGCGGCACTACGACACAGACATAGGGTGTGATTTTGGATATTAAAGTCCTAATAAAAAACTATTGTATTGTCTGTATTCTATGCAGTAGACATGGAAATACTCGTCTGAATTTCAATCAAACGCTTTGGGAATAGCTTACCTTTTATATGTATCCAGATTTATGAGTATCACAGCACAGATCGAACAATTTGGGGAACATAAATTAAAAAAAAAAAGAATATTTTTTTTAAATATTAAATAAAATGAAAAAAAAAATCAATGACACTTACAATGCTATATTGCAACAGTCAGGCCTAAATATTTAGGTCAAGATAAATCAACCAATCAGATGTATAAAAAGGCCGGCCCATATGTTATGGGCCTAAATAATCTACAGAAAAATATATAAACAAATAAATGCCAAGTGTTATCCCAGAATTTAAATAATTTTCGGTCACGTGAATGCATGGTCAACCTCTTAAAAACCGTGATCATTTACTCACCTTTTTTTCTTCCCCAAACTTGATTTGTTTCTTCCAAGAAGAAGCTCTGCTTTCTGTTCAGGTGATCAGGAGGCCCAACGACGTTTGGAGCAATAAGAGCATCAGGACACATTTATGAGTTTTTACTGTTTAAAAAAAAATAGCTTTCAAACGTATAGAAATATTAAACGAGAATGAAAGAGGGGAAAAAAGTTTAACTGCAATAACCATACATAACTAGCTCTCACGTTGAGTTAAAGAGGAAATAAAATTTCTCAATGGCAGAAAAAGCTTTGGGGTTTGGTCCAAACGTTATTTTAAACCGACCTTCAATAAAATGATTGTCCTGTTATGTTTGTTAATGGGCTTTGTCTTCATATAATAAAATTTAATTTAACTATTTTTATATCTGTTACATAAAATATCATTTTATTAATTTATTTGATGGGGCCAAAAACTATCAGCATACAATTTAAATGACTGTTTCAAATTTACAGTAATTAAATACTCTGAACTCATACAGTAAAGCATTATAGATCCTTTTTAATAAACAATTTAAATATGCATTACTGTAAATTAAAGTATTTTATTTAATATATATATTGGAAAGATTTATGATTAGACAGGCTTCCTCAGCATTATTTAATTCTTTTTTAAAGCATCATTTGGCACTTCAAGCATTAAACTTAAATCTTTTTAGCAGGCCCATGTGACCTGTGATATATATAAAATTAAACAAATATAATTTAATTGAAATCTACATTTGAACAGGAACGCTTTTGAGATGTTTTCTCTCTGTGTTAGCCTACATTGATTTGTCCTACTGATCTGACGTCAGGCCTTCAGACAGCCTGTCAGGGCGCTAACACTAACGTGGCCAACATTTTAAATCAGGGTTAATCTCGTATTTATCCTCTATAATACCGTCTATTTAATATCATAATTATTTTTTGTTTTTTATAAAAATTAAAATTGCATTTTGCATCGAAATCCAAGATGATCACACAATAAAAACTGGAAAAAGGTCAAAGAAGGCCTACAAAGTGGCTCATCCGTCATCACTAGAGCACTTGGCCTATTTACTTTCACATTTAAAGCTATGTTTTATTACTATCAATGCTCACCTCTTCATGATATGTGTAGGTGAAAGGCCAACCGGATACTTTTTAGAAAAGCTATCTGTGGGTGTTGATGGACATGCAATGCTTTTACGCACATGACGTCTCCAGTGAGTCGACCACAATGGTAAGGAGGTTTGTGGGGGTTAGAGTGAAATTAAGATTAAAAGTATAGAATAAATCCACTAATGGGGCCTGAACTGTAGATCATTCAGTCATAAAGTAATAAGGACATTTTACCGCCCTGGAAAACTTTTTCCCAACTTCAATGACTGATCATAATCACGCATTAAATGCAGGCGACAATGTTTAATTTCGTTTTTTAAGTTGGCAAAAAATGTCGTTTGAAAGGAAATTTTTAGAGACGTATCTTTTCACTTTGAGCTTTCATTTTTTTAAATCTTTTTTTTTTCTAAACTCTTATTTAGAAAATAAACCTAGTGTTAAAATTGACTAGATTTTTAAATAAAATAACAGCAAACTGCACAAAATGTTAAGCTAAATGAATAAATAAATAATGGATTAAATTTAGCTTCTACGAGGCAAATATATGTTTACGTTAAAGGTCGTGCCAATCTATTGTTTTACAGATGGACCACCTGTGGCATGATGGGAGAAGATTTCTTACAGGACTCCAATAAGAAGCCATGTGTAGCCTGAAGCTGTCGTCATGTTTGGCTTTGAAATGCTTCACTTAGTGACGCCACAGTTACACCAGATATGAAATGGTCTGTCACCTTCAATAGCTTATATCCCTATAGATTGAACAAGGAGTATTTTATTAGAATTTTGACGTTGTAAATCGTCATAAAAGGTTCATTTAAATAGTTTTATTGAAAAGACCGCACGAGCAGGGCAAATAATGGTTTGCTTTGCAGGTAGGCCTGCATCTTTGACTGTTTTACTCAGATAAAGCAGGATGCCGTTTTGATGTTGCTATTGTATGAAACAAACTCTAGTAGCTACAATCAACCTCACGTGACGTTTAATGTGATAGACAATATTCTGCTACACAATGAAGAGGTTACCTTACAGCAGGCCTGTGAGCAGGTAAGCTATTCAACTTATTAACATGATGCATTCAGAGAAAGCTCGGACACCTAAGTGAAGCCTTGTTATATAGACATATTTTGAAAACAGCATGGATAAGCAAGTGGTGATTCATGTCAGACAAGAGTTTAAAAAAATAAATGTTGATAGAGGCTATTAATACGCTACAAATATGAACAATGTGCGTTTATTACATTTGTGTAGTGAGAATAGGAATATAGCTCTACATGCTATCATTTTAGGCCTGCATGAGTCGACTTAATATGCGGTGGGGAGTTTGTAAAGCTCCTACAGACATTTTTACGATATCTCACTTGCTAAAATGTTGCATCAAAGCTGACCGCAGGCCTACTCTGGATCCAAAATGGTAAGGGAAGAAATGTCTTACCCGTCCTCTTTTTATTTTTAATCCTCTGTAATAAAAGGGAATTTTCGGATATTATTACCGATTTTAATGTAGCCGGATATGTTCTCATCGCTGACAAAATGAGGTGAGATAGCCTAGCTTAAATCTAATTCCGTGAATGGTGTTTCTAATAATAAAAAAATGTTACAGCGGTCTCTCTGCCCCTTTACAACTATGCTTTTGAAATGCAACACACCACTGTCATGAAGAACAAGCCCCTTTGGATTTAACTTGTGATGGAGCAACTTTTATTGCAATTATTGATGTCAGAGGGGTCTAACGGGCTGTCCCCTTACTTCCCCGAGAATAGATAAGTTTTGAAAGAAAGAAAAAAAAAGTCAAAGACGTGTCATTTCAGTCTGCCATTTACTGCTCTAAAGAAGATTAAAGTTGAGAAGTGAGTCTTGGAGTAGGTGTGCTAATGGCCACACACGCCAGTTAGTGGGTAGTCAACATTGTCTACTTATGGTCAGCCTATTAGCCGTATTTTTTAACGTGATTAAATCAATAGTAGCCAAATAAAGCAAGGCAACTACATAGAAAATTACAGAGAATTATTTAAATTGGTTATTTGTCATTTTTAGTAATTTAGGAAGCTATTTTGGATAAGACTTGTAATGCAACAACGTGGTTGACTGTTTATGCTTTGACAGGTACTCCCAGAAATATTCGACCTTACTTTATATGCAAACAGAAGTCGTTTTGCATTACTTAAAATATACAATTAAAATTTAAATAAAAAGGTGAATAGGACGAATAATAAACAAATGAAAAGAGCAAATAGGTACTTCTACAGTTAGCTTACCAGTTATCTAGTATTTTCTGCTCTTACTTTGAAACAGAGGGCAAGTTGGGGTGCTCAGGTGACAAAAACAACACCCTTTTCGATGAAATGAAACTGAACCACAGAGTGGGTTAAGCATTTCTTTCCATGAAGCAACCGTAGGTTTCATTTTAAAGATTTGACAGCTCATGCCATTACACTTGAAGGGAGAAAAACTGAGTCCTCGCTCTGCATTAACGTCTCTCCCTCTTCGCCTCTGTGTACCTCTCTGTAGATCTCGCGAGAGCTCCGGCGTTTTCTGTGGCTGGCCGTGGCTTTGCAGCAGACAGAGGGAGAAGGCAGGCAGGCAGCATCATGGCGGACAGAGACAGTGGAAGTGAGCAGGGAGGAGCAGCCACGGGCCCAGGCTTCGGTTCCATGCACTTAGCGGCAGGAGGGGCGGGCTTGGCTTCCGGGCTCCAACACGAGACTCAAGAGCTGGCGTCGAAGCGGGTTGACATCCAAAACAAACGCTTCTATTTGGACGTTAAGCAGAACGCGAAAGGCCGCTTCTTAAAGATAGCAGAAGTCGGGGCCGGTGGAAACAAGAGCCGCCTCACTCTCTCCATGTCCGTGGCGGTCGAGTTCCGTGACTACTTGGGGGACTTCATCGAACATTATGCCCAGCTGGGTCCGAGCAACCCGGGGCTGGTACAAGACGAGCCGAGGAGAGCACTCAAAAGCGAATTCTTGGTCCGGGAGAATCGGAAATACTACATGGATCTGAAAGAGAACCAGAGAGGACGGTTTCTGAGGATTCGACAGACCGTTAACCGGGGGCCCGGTTTGGGATCCACGCAAGGCCAGACGATTGCTCTGCCTGCCCAGGGACTTATTGAGTTTCGTGACGCTTTGGCTAAACTTATTGACGATTACGGTGTAGAGGACGAACCTGCAGAGTTGCCTGAAGGGTCATCATTGACTGTGGACAACAAACGGTTCTTCTTCGACGTCGGTTCCAATAAGTATGGTGTGTTCATGAGGGTAAGCGAGGTGAAGCCAACGTACCGCAACTCAATTACGGTGCCCTACAAAGTGTGGTCCAAATTTGGGAATACTTTCAGTAAATATGCCGAGGAGATGAAGAAGATCCAGGAGAAGCAGCGGGAGAAAAGGGCATGCGAGCTGCAGCAACAAGAGGAGATGCCGGCGGACGATGGAGACGAGGATTGATATAGAGAGCAAAAAGATGCAAGAGTAAAGAAAATAACAAGAGAAATATAATTAAAAACTCTACTGTATAAAGAAAGAAATCTAAAGATTTAACTGTAATGGTTTAACTCCAAGGGAGCATCACCCACAATATAAGAAACCTCCACAACCTGACAGTTATGACATGTTGTCACTCATCGCTGGATGTTACCCCACTTATCCACCATTAATACAGTTAACAGGCTGCTAAACAAAGTAATAACATTATATTTGAACATTGTTTCCTACTTGACAAATGATATTGAACTGAGTGTTTATTTCCCTTATTAACAGAAAACTTTTGTACCAGTTAAAGCTATTGTAAAAAAAAAAAAAAGTGTTTGCAATGTTCAAATGGAATTATTGCTGAGTTCCGAAGAAAAAGCGTTTCCTTTTCATGTGAGCTAATGACTTCAGCACAAATCAGATATTTTAATTTTTAAACCAAATTCAAAAACTTTGTAAAAGGTTGTCACATGTACTACTTGCCATTCTATTTACCTTTACCTGTGAGTAGAGATGTGTTTACACATGATTCATATGAGGGCTAGGCCTGCTTCGGAAACTGGTTACATGTCATGCAGTATAAAAGGAACATATAGGCATTTTCATGAAATGAAATAAGTGCTCTATTTGTTGTGCAATATGCATTGCATAAAAATCAAATATATTAAACTGGTCAATGGATCTGACAGGATGACATTTGCCAGAGGCATTCAAAGAAATATTAATATTGTAGTTTTGTTTCAGTTGAAATTGTTGCCATGCAGATGGATATATATTATAGACTACCTTTGTGTCTCGTTGTTAATGCAATGTGTTCATTTTAAAGGTACTAAATGTGTATTTGACAGAAGAAATGCAGAGACAACATGTAGCAAATGGCCTGAATTGCAGATTACTCAAGAACCCTACGCAAATTGTTCTGATTGGCCCTGTCGTCTGAAAGAAAGGAGGCACAATTCAGCAGAGCATCATTGGTTAGCACATCCAAAACAAGAGAAACATTTTGCGATCTTGTTCAGTCATCAAAGTCCAAATGGTGCCAAGGAGTGCTGTTGCTGCATGTTTATCTGCACTAAGATTTCGTTGGTCTCCCAAAATATTGGCTCAAGGACCCTTCCTTATGTATCTTTATCTGCCTATAGTGTACGAATCTCAAGTTTGAGTACCAAGTGATTTCCATCTGAAGGCTTGGTGTAGTTGTAGTAGAAGTTGTTTCAAAGTGTGATTGTAAAAAGGAGCGACCTTGTGAACCCTAATCAAAATATCACCTTCATACAAAGAGGAGGGCACTGAGGAGCCTGCCTGGATAAGCCAAGGACAAGAGGGTGCAGTTCACCTCAGTGGGTGTGCCCGTCCCTTCAAGTTTTAAGATCTAAGGGTGTGAAGTTCTATGGGGCTACTTTGGATACATACTCATAGCTCTACTTTAGATTTGTAAGCCCAAATATCTACCTGGGGTTGATGAGATTCTCTTTTGGTCTAATTGTAAATATTTGGGCTACCACACGGAAAAACAACTGGTTCTAATCCAGTTCAGTCGCATCTCATAGATGTGTGATAGCAGTTTTATAAACTCTGTCAGTAAACTCCAGAGAAACTGGCAACAATCAGATAATGTCAGATTTACCTCAGCATAGATTAAATGACTGCTCCCGTGTTTAGATTGACTGGAAACCAGCAAACTAGACTGTCCTTGACCACCTATTTTTGGAGCCTGTGGTATAGCCTAAATGATACCTGATTGGGAGCATCCTCTTCAGCATATAAACAACCTGGTGCCTTACACACTCCGCATGCTTACACGCTGGCCTGGTGCTTTGGATTGCAGTTTGGCTTTTCTTTTCTTTTAGTCTTGTTTCCTCTTTTTTCTTCCATTCTTGTGTCTCAGCCCCCTTGTGTGCTAGTGCACGACTCGTGGTGCTAAAAGGGTTTGTTAAAACCCTTTAAAAAACATAGGAGCAGAATTCTTAACTTTTTTCTGCTACCTTCCTCCTTCCCTTACCTAATTGCCATCGCCATTCCCCAGCTATCCAGGTATCGGCCTACATGTAAACATGGAAAGGGGTGGTCACCTAGATGCAAGATGATGCAGAAGAGTTGGCTCTTCACTAGCCAAGCGCATTAGCAGGAAGAGCAGGGGCTGATTGGGAACATCGATACTGGCCTGACATGATAACAAACTTTTGTTGGCAAGCCCCCTTTGAAATGCTCGTTCTATGGCTTGGGTAGTTTTTTGTGCAAGTTGTAAGTCGCTCAATTAATGGGGAGCAGCAAGCATGTCTTGTTTTGTTTTTGTTTTACGTAGTTTTACCTTTTCAGCGTTATTCCACATTATTTGTAATTTTGGAATGTTTTCGCCCACAAAAAATATATCTATTTTTTCTGTGCAACATTTCATCACTGTGTGCAATATCGTATGTGCCAATGGTGGCAATATATGTATATCAATTAAATATATGATTACTATTTGAAAGCATGTGGCTGAATTCCATGTTTATTTCTCATGAAGGAGTTGTATGCCTTTATTTGCACTCAAAGCTCCATCCTTAGAGGAAAATATAGAAGATGAGGTCTTAGCAGCCTGTTGGGTCGAGCAGTTCACAAAAGTACTTTAACTTGAAACAGAACGTCACTGCAAGTACGCATCTCTTTAAAAAACTTGGCTTATGGGTTGTTGAAAGAAGACCATAAAGACTATGGAGTTTTTGTGAAAAGGAATCTTAAAAAAAAAGTTAATCTCCATTTTAGCTTTAAGCTAAGAAAAGGTGCTTCAGTCCAATCTTCATTAAGGTGTATGGTGAACTGTCTTCAGTGGTTGTTGTGTGTAGCACTTTGCTTTCCCAGGTTAATGAAATGCCTGACCAATACTTGTTTAAGTAATCTCAACAAAGAATGTCGTTCTCTCTTCTTTTATTTTTTTTAAAGAGGGTATTTGATTTGCTCATTTGGTTTTGATGCATTAAATATAATTTATGTACATTTGACAAATTTTAAAAATAAATTTAATTTACCCATGAGGGAAAATCTTCAGTCAAAATGTATGTGTTTTTTATGTTTCATTTCTTGTTGGAAAAAAAATCTTCCCAAAAGTCAACATTTTTTTGATGAGTGTTTAACGTTGATGTAGTGTTGTCCATAATGTCTGACTCTACATTTGCAATGATACTAATAAATGAAGCTTAATTTTACAGCCTTTTAATGCAAACTTAGCAACGACAAATACCCGAGGAATTATTTGTAGAAATTTCTACATAAGTACTGTATGTAAAAAAAAAAAAAAAAAAAAAAAAAAAAAAAAGGCTGTAAAATAAAGCATTACTTTGTTCTCTAACCATCCTGACTGTGCAGTTTGTTAAAATCTGTGTACAAGGATTACTTGACCTCATGTAAAACTAATGAAATACAACATTTTAACACAGCAAAGCATAACTGAAATGTATTTTAAGTTAACATTGGTTTCAAGTTAATGCATGTTAATGATAAGATGGGGAAGATAAAAGCGATTGTTTATGCTTAAAAATAGGCCAATAATAAACATCTACCTGATTATCTGTAGTCTATATTTAGTCAGCCTCATGGCAATGATGCTGTGTAAACAATGTAAAAAAAAAAAAAAAATTCCCCTGCCCTGTTTGTCGTCAAGCTACTAACAGATACTTCAAATCAAAAGGTGTCAATTCAGGCATGACTAAAGCATGCATCTCCCACCTTCACCACTTTCCAGGGAGGTCTGAGTGCAGGGTCTTGACCTGCCAGAAGGCCTTTCTGCAAGATTTACAATATGTATATATGTTATGGCACTGATGGTCTCTTGGCCTCTCTCAGCCCCCCTGCTGGCCACGAGGAAGGGTGAAAAAAACTGAAGGGGATGTGCTAAATTAAGATGGACTCCAGCCCAGATGCCAACTCAGACTCTGAGTTTGCTCTTCATCCAAGAACCCACATACAGGAGATGATCAGTTGAGGTCATCGCAGCGTTGGAGGCACAAATGCAATGCATAAACAGGTGATAAACTGCTTCCTGTCAAATCAAGACACCGTGAAAGCACAATGTCATTTTTCATTTCTGACTATAATTTGTCATTTATGCTACTTTAAGAGGCACAATGGCAATAATTGCTCACAAGAATACTGCAAGTCCAGCTGCTACACTGCCTAGTAAGAGAACAACTACATCTAATTCAAATTTAACTGCTGCTGCAACATGTTAACCATCACCTGAGCACTCCCTGACAGCACTGAGTAGCATGGATGGCTACAATACACATCATACCATTAGTTTAACATGTCAGAACTGCTGCAGTGTGTGTATATGTAGGGTGTGGTTGTTGATTACAATGCGTTTGTATGAATGATTCATTCGTGGTGACATCGCTTCCTTTTAAATTACACTTGTATTTTAGTGCTATTTTGAAGCAGCTGAGCATTAGCTTGGTGGTGACGTAATTCGTTGCCTGCGTTTCTGGGTTTTGCCACTAGAGGGCGGTCTTTACCAATGATAGAAAGAACACAGAGGAAAGAGAAACAGAAGGGGAAGCTTCGTTTGGCTTCATTAATATGGAGGAAATAGGCACAGGCCAAGTAAGCCGATATTTTCAGAAACATTGCATGACGTATGAGCAGTTTCTCAAAGATTCCTAGGCTTCTGCATACATACAACTTAAAATATGTACCTACCACTCAGACTGCTCACATTTGGCCTGTAGACATATCTGATATTAAGACTGGTGCTAAGTTAGCTTTATGACAAAGATAGTATCATTTAAAAAGTCATTGTTTTAAGTAGAAACCCATAATTTTGTTTTAATTTTATTTGTGAAGAGACCATGTGCGATATCAAACAGGAATGTTTATGATGCATTGTACCTGTTAGCAATAGCTATTTTACATCTGCACTTTTTGCAGGTTACGCACCAGACTGTAATGCCTCTGCATGACCGACAAAAAACAAGATCATCAGGGTAAAGATCGACTGTTTCTTTAAGGTTGTTAAATGTTGTAAACCCATGCTGCAGGGAAGGTTTCAGACAAAAGAGATTGATTGCAAACAGCTAGTTTAACAACTAGTATCACATTTAACATGGCATTTTTAATGAGTGGTATATTTTTCCTTCCTTAAAAAAAATCTGTGTAAGATTTGTTTTTGTTAAAACAAGGCAAGATCAGCACAGAGGCATGAGGTACAGTTTTGTCCACAAGGGGCACCAAATATTATAACAAACAGATACACTATATGGACAAAAGTATTTGGCTGCCTGACCATTACACAAACAAGGACTGTAATGACATTGTATTCAAACGCATGTACTGTAATATGGAGTTGTTTCACCTTTCGCAGCTCTAACAGCTGATTTTCAAGATTTCGGAGAGTTTCTGTGGGAATTTGGGGCCATTTACTCTTTAGACTGTGAGTTGAAGCACGTCCATTGTGAATACTGCCTTGCCTACATATAATTGCTTTAAGTAAAAAGTAACTAATTAAGATTACTCAAATTATTGTGATTTAGTAGTTTTCTTTTTGTATGCTTTTACTGTTAAAATCAGTACTATTACGTAAGCAAGTTTTAACCAGAGTAACTGTACTTTTACTTGAAAACTATACTCTTTTACTGTTTCCACCTCAGTTGACTTCACAGTAGCACATAGAGAGAGACTGATTCCACCTCATATCCCAAAACAGCCAAAACTGGAGTGTTGATATCTCAGGGTTAAACATTCCAAAGGTGAGTTTAACTCAAAAGTGACATTTTAACTCCTATCCTATAATGCCCTTGGGCAGAGAGTTATTGTTGACGTGAGACCAAGTTGCACCATGTGTGAAGTTATCCACCAAGTCCCTGTCTGTGAAATTAGGTGCTCCCAAAGGACACATAAGTATGCATTGACTTGCAATGAGGTCGACTCTCGTCTTTGTTCTGGCCTGATTAGAGTTACTGAAATTTTGTCGAATTGTAAAATAATTAAAACTTTCAAACGTTTTAAAGGTTTTTAAAGTGTAGTTGAACTACATGTACATTTCTACTTGAGTAGATTTATTGACCAGTACTTTAATTGCTTGAGTAATTTCTAACCGGAGTAACTGTAATTTTGCTTGTAGTTTTTTCGCCTCAGATTGTTTTGAATTGCATGCTTTAAAATGATATAAAATAATTACATCACTGCTTTTCAATGTCTCATTTCAGTGTAAAATAAACCTCACAAACAGTTCAGTTGATAAGTCAAAAGCCTTCTGCACATTTTGTTATCAAATACTTACCCCTTACTTTTCTCAGTTAGTCTTAAGTCTACCCAGAGTTCTTTTTGTTCTTCAAAATAAAAGCAGATCTGTATCCAAACTGGAAGTCAACCTGCCCTTAGTTAAAGACAGTACAAAAATAGAGGAGGAAACTGTAACAGTTTTAAATGCTAAATAGAGGGATTTCAAAGTTTTACAAGGGGGCATAGTAACTACTATTAAGTACAGAAATTCTGGGATTAACCTCAGTTAAAGTTTTTCATCATTGATAAGCCCTTATAAAAACAAAAATTTTATGTGTATAGGACAAGATCAACAAAGCAACAGAGGCAGTACATTGTCCAGCAGGGGGTGCAAAATCCACACAAATCAAATGTTCATCATGGGCACTTTAAATACAGAAGTATTTTTTAAGAATTCAAACTTTATATATATATAATATATAGTGCTTAACAATTTTACCTGTCATAAAATGAGAAAACATAAATATTTTAGAAATCTTTCAAAAACTTGTTTAAAACTAAAATGTTATTGTTATTTATTTGGCAAATAACAAACTGAAACAACTAAATAGTCCTTTTTCACACATAATAAACAATAAACTTCATATTTTGTATGGCCTCCTTTGGCCTTGATAACAGCTTGCATTCTTGCTGGCATTGTTTTTATGTACTTTTCGACAGTCTCTTTTGTTATTGAGATCCAAATAGTTTCTAGCTGTTCCCACAGACTTGCTTTAGATGAAACCTTTGTGCGATCAATCAGTGAGCTCTCCACGTTTTACCATTTTGAACAGGAATGAGGAATTTCAAACTGGATTCTCTTTTTTATACCCAAATTTGAGCTGGCTCACTGGGCTTCTTTGAGAAGTCAGAAATTGATCAAGCATAACATTCAACCACTAAAACTAATTTTTCTCTTCAGGAATGCAAGTAAATAACTATAACTTGACATATTCAAGAAATAATAATGTCCTTTACTGATTTTTCAGGGTTTTTTTTTTTTGTAAATCAGTAAATCTGAAAATTCATGGATAGCAATGATAATGATATTTTAGCATTAAAAATATAATTTGGGTTAAAGAGCTTCTACATATTGGTGTATTAACCATTGCAGAAAGATAAAAAATGATTTTGGTAATTGCCAATGCTGTTAATTTAGGGCAGCTGTGGCATAAACCTTACTTCGGGTGGTGATCTAATAAATTTGTTAAGCACTGTATTTTTCTCTAATAGGTATTTGAACTCATGTTGGGAACTTGTAGCTGCCAGTGTCAATTGTACAAACCCCATTCAAAGCAAGCATTTTATCTTTTTGCTGATCCAGTCATGTTCACAGTGTTATCTGATGTCAAAATCTCATCATGCCCTCTTTTATCAGTCAGCTCTATCACTCATTTAGAATCTTTGTTAACAAAGGCTGTTTCTTCACAAAGTTTGACACCTATCCTCAGCAAAAGCAGCAGTTTCAAGCATCAAAAATGGCATAAAAGCAACTAATTGTAATGCTAATGGACTTGTTTGATTTTTCAGGTCATAAAACGGCTTCTGTATTATTTCAGTACGTTTCATTACCAAACAAAAATGTCTTACATCAACTTTAATTAATAGAAAAGTACTTTTTAAAAATCAAATCTATGATTCAGTTTCTTCTTACAGGCAATATCAATGCTTAAACATGTCCATTGTATTTATTCAAGGGAGGATTTGCATACTAAAAGGAGTGAAACCAGGCACTCCAAGCATGAAAAATCCAAAGATGAGGAAGAAAATACTTGAAAGGCCTGTATTGTACTGGTTTAATTATATGCAAGCCAGAATGAAGACCTCAAAGGTCAAATCATGGAAGATTTTTAATGATTCAGCCTTTATAATAAAGGCCTTGTATGTATTTTCTTCTTATTTTTTTATGCTTAAATTTCCTTATTTCTTATGTTTTAGCAGGCATAGTTTCTAGCCCTTTTTCTGAAATAGTTTGACTTTTTTCATGTACTCTGATTACATTTAACAGAGATAACTTAGTTTTTCCTCTATGAAGATTTATTTTGGAAAGAAAAAGGAACCTGAAAGGCAAGGATTTTCTGCCAATTTTTCCGCGTCTTTAATATGTGAGGTCAACTTCCTGAATTTCTCTCTTCCCCTTTTTCAAATAAAGTATGGGAGTGTATGAGAGAGACGGAGGGAGGGAGACAGCTTCAGGAATGCTGTGATGTCATCAGCCAAGTCATACACACACAGAGGAGGACCCACAGGCGCTGTGACTCTCCCAGCTTAGTTAGCATACTGTGCTGTGGAGCGGCTGTCTACATCCCACTGTGAGTACTTCAGCTAATTCTACCATTCTCTTCCAACTTCCTTTCGCTTTTCTACCACTTTTTCTCCACTCACTTCCCCTTTTCACCGGGTGTCTGTCTCTGCACCCTAAAATATGTTTACACCAATCTGTATTCCACCGGGGTGATAGTTCTCAGTCAGAGACAAGCTTCCTTTCCCTCCAAGTGCTGCTTTTGTTGGTAGCCTTTGTTTAACTCCCTGCTGTGATTGGTGGAGTCCATTTCAATCTCCTTGTTTGAGAAAACCGGTTCATGCTGTCCCGGTTTATGACCCAAGTGTGTTTTTTTGTCTGAACCAGAAATCGTAGAAATGGAGCCGCTATCTTGTGGGAGTTTTTATTTGAAGGGGGGAGAGAGAAAGGAACATGGGTTTGGGAAGGGATGTGTGTTGGGGAAGAGGGGGGAGAAAGAGGAGGGGGGGAAAGTGGGCCACTGATGACAGAAACAGCCCCATTCCTTTGGAAGTCTCCTCCCATTCTGGGCCGTAGCCTCTCTGTCAGTTTGGAAATGGGGTTTGGGCTCTTCCGTGTTCATAGGGAGGAACAAAACAAGAAACAAACAGCAAAGGAATGAATAGAGGGGCAAAGTTTCTGAATGAGACAAAGGTGGGACATCTAAACTTCAAGAAAAATGTAGAATTTGTTGGGAAAAACTAAGCTGAAATTAAGTTTGGAGATGTTTCATGAATGTGTTATTTCTTCTTGTAGATAATCCCAATGATGACCCCCAAAGACAAAGAAAACTGACATCTCAGCAGGGAGGAGAAACTGTCAGCACAGCACAGACAGGAAGCAGGATTTTGTGTGTGTGTGTGTGTGTGTGTGAATGAGTGAGTGTGTGACTGTACAGTATGTACATATCCCTGTCTGTAAGGATAAGCACGTGCCCTGATTGCTGAAGAAGACACTTTCTGGGGTTACCAAAAGTTATCCTAAAAACAGAAACCATTAAAAGTCGTCCAACGACATGCGATTATAAAACAACACTGTCCACTTCGAGAAGCTGCTGGCCAAAGGACAGCATCCCCTTTGTCCAACCGCCTGTCCTGCCCGTCAGCCAACATGCTACAGCAGATTTTAAAGGACATGTACATCGACCCCGATGTGCTGAACGCTCTCAACGAGGACCAGAAGAAGACTCTGTTCTTGAAAATGCGCCAGGAGCAGGTGCGGCGCTGGAAAGAGCGGGAGGAGAAGCTGGAAAGAGACGGAGGGGACGCTGAGTGCAAGAGAGCAAAGCCGAAAAAAGGTATCCCACCATGACCACCACCTCACTTTTGTTAGCTTTTCTGCTTCCTGTTCAGCTAGTGCAACCAGGTGTGGGGACAGGTTTGTCAAGCAGACTGACCACCACCTTTTAAACGCTGCTTTTGTTTGTTTAAGGATTAAATTCTGACTTTTTTCCAGCAAAAAGCTCAACAAGTTCAGAGCAGAAGCATCACAGTCAGTCTAGCTTATGCTGCTTCCATCATCTCAACAGCTTTTGGTTAAGCAAGCTCAATATTTACCTGAAGTCCACTTAAAAAGTACAAACTTGTGTTAACAGACTACAGCTGCTCCCTATAAATGTCTGTAAAGTTGTAAAATCTCAGATTCTGACTTAATTGATCCTGACACTCAGCATGATTTACAGCCAGCAGTCCATTTCTACTTCACCAACTGGAAATCTATTTATAACCCCACTCCTAAACAATTACAGCAGATTGATGACGTTGGATGGTGAGAGTAAACACCGCACTCACAGCTGATGTTAACATTTACACAAGCAAAGTAAAGAGAGTGTCATAGTTAAATAATAGGCATTTATTTATAGAGTTTCACTGATATAATGGTGGATATGAAGTATGTGGCAGTGTTTGTATGTGCCTCCATGCACATATTTGGCTTTAAGGCTTTTGCTGAGATCATTCTGTTCTAGCTATGTGTGCATCAGAGCAAAATATTCACCGGGTCAGAGATGTCGCTCATGTCTGGAGCTCATGTTTAAATGGCTAAAGGCAAATATTGGTGTGACAGACAGAGACGAAGAGTAAGGAAAATGTCAGCAAGGCAGGATTTAATGACAGTGTGAGCTGTTTATGTGTTTATCAAGATGTGGATTCTTCTGAAAGGCTGCAGTTGTGGTGAGCAGTGAGTATGTAGCCGCCAAACAAAAGGGGAAAAAAGAAACAACAACCAGAAACTCAGGAGGCTGTGTATGTGCTGAAACTGGTTTGACGCCTGCGACAGAATCTCACCTGTCTGCATTTTCTCTCTGGTGGCAGCAAGTTCTGCTTTGAGAAATGATAGTTTAACGGCCATGACATCACAATCAGTTTACAGTATTTTTACGTAATCATACATGGAATCCAGTTATGATGCCAACTGCAGAGTATTCGATTGTAACTTTAAAAGACAATCCAACTCAAGCATCAGACAGAGCCAGTTCAACATATTAACATCGTGATGATTTCCATCAGTGTGTGCACTAAACAAGGGAAGCTGAAGAACTTGTACAGCGTTGTTCTGCTCTGTATTCAGTTAGTTCTGCATAAGAAATCTAATTTATTGTTTTTATCTCACACTGTCACAGATGATCAGCAACTGAAAAGACAATGACTTGGGGAAATCGGGTCATACTTTAAACAGTATGCTTGTAGGCAAATAACCACCAAGATACCTCTAGAGTTAGCTTGCAGTTGTACCTTCTCTATCACTACTATAAAGACATAAAGTTTACATTCAGATACTTTGTAATAAGCAGTAACAGAGCAGTTGACAAGCATGAGCTAACATGTTGTCAGAGTTGTTGTTTTAACATCAAATACAGTCAGAGGTCACCCTGCCCTTAGACTGTTCTTTGTCTTTTCAGTTGCTGATTGTTTTGGAGGCATTTAGATAATGATGTTTAAAATGAATGTGACTTGCAGCTGGGTTATATTCCTCACAAGATCTAAAAACGCCATTCAGACACCGTACTACTAACATTAGGTTGTCAGCAACTGTAGTTTTCTGTCACACTGTATACCAAAAGGCAATGTAAGCATTCAGGCATTTTGATATTAACAGTAACATTAACTAGGACAGTGGTTCCAAGAGTGGGGGTTGGGAGCCCTGGGGGGGTCACGAGATATCAAGAGGGGGTGGTGGGATGGTTTCCAAAAGAACAAAGAGAAATTTAAAATTATTTAAAGTGGTATATTTCATTAATTACTGCAAAAGATACACTTGAAATGACTTCAATTTAAAATGAAACCATAGCTATTAAGTGAGATTGGTGCTTAATTAAGAAAAAAATTTAACCTTTATTTTAATTGAGAAGAAGTGAGACGAACAATAAGCAGCAAAACATACTAGAAAAACGTGAATTAATCAAATATGCAAAAATTTATCAGAATTGGATTACAATCATAAAAATCCTAAAGATCAGGTAGAACATCCAAGTCATGAAGTTTCAGGTCCTTTTGTTATTTATTCCAGGCAGTTCTTTATTTATTCAGTTCTGACCCTAGGGATAGACAGTAAAATGAAAGTAATGCGTACAAAAACTCATTAAAATACACACTTCTACATAATATTTTGTGCAACATCCAGGGCTTGACATTAACTTTTTTGCTCACCAGCCACGGTGGCTAGTGGTTTTGCAAACTTACTAGCCACTCGGTATTTCCACTAGCCTCAATTTTGGTGTTTGGAAACTATGAGCTATATGCTGAATTTGGTACAAAGGGTATGATATGATACAAATGCTCTACTTTCCCTCACCAATATGATCAATATCAGCTCTCCTCTTAATAAAGCACCTCTCCCTGTACACAGCACACTACAGATATTTCATACTTCACTGTTAGAGACAGTCATCTAAGAGTCAAGACTCTTAGATTTTTATTCACCCTTAACAAACAAAGAATATAGATGGAGTATTAATCAAACAGTGTTCAGACACACTACACACCCTAGCTCACACACACAAACGCTGACGCGCTGATCTTCCATGGACAGAGAGAAGCTTCAGGAGAAGGAGAAAGTTCAGGTCTGAGCTTATCCTCCAACATTCTGAAACATTTTCCTTAAACAGATAGAAGCCTTCAGTCTACATTACCAACATGTCAGTGCGAGTGTGTATCAGTATATGTTTGTCATGCAGTATCTAAGCTCTTGGCGCTGCATAAAAACGCACGAGTGGATGAAGAGATCAGCCTTTTCAGTTATTTTGGAGGTAAATTTGAGCCTTTATGTGCCGAACAGCCTCTCTGGAAGCCTAAATCATAACGGCTAACAGCCATCCTGGCTAGTTAGGGTCACGCTACTGCCCGCCACGGCTGAAATCCCCCTGCATTTGGCTGGTTGGCGGGTGTAAATGTAAAGCCCTGGCAGCATCCTATTGCTCTGACCACCTCCAGAGATGGCAGGAGTACCCAGTCTCTGGCATTGTTTTTTCAGGGGTCACAAGCTGAAAAGTTTGTTAAAAAGGCAGTAAAAGGATAACCTTAAGGATAACCTAGGATAAGTTTTAACCTTATTTATCATACTGTACAAAAGAATAAAAAAGGTGGTTTCAGCATTCGGGTACGTACCTCCTAGATAGCATTAACATTAGCTATGAGTTTCAGCCTTCTCTAAAATACTGTATTACAACATAAGGAGCTGCATTTAAGCATTCAGGTACGTCCTAATTAGCATAAAAATTAGCTATGAGTTTTATAAAAGGATTCGCCATTCAGACACCTCTTAGTTAGCACCAACATTAGCCAGCAGTTTCAGCCTTCTCTATTGTACTGTATAACAAAACAAAAAGTTGGTTTTAGCATTTAGGAGCCTTCACGTATACAATAACATTAGCCAAAAAGTGGTTGACGCTAGTGTAAGCGATATCATGTTAGCCAGTAGGTTAGGGACCACATTGTTTAATATGAAATGTAGCTTCAAGTCATGCTGGGCTCCCAGTATACTTTGTCTTTTATTTGCTGATCAGTGATAGCATTTAGACACCTCCTAGCTAACATTAGCATTAGCTACAAATTTTAGCCAGTGCTAATTTATTATTATTATTCCTAATCAAAGGCCTTGTTGTTCAAGTTTTTGAATGTTTAGCTAAGCTTTATCTTTCTGCTCTTAGGTTATAAATATTTTAAAATTATGGAACTTTGTTAAGCATCATCTTGCAAGTCACAGATCAGTCAAGAAGCTGTTTAAACAACAATATGTCACATTAACTATTTTGTAAGGCATGTGACCTAGAACAGCAGATGGACATTAAGAACATGTAGACTATAGGATTCCCATCATAAGTGTAAAGTCAAAGAAAAATGGCCACCCTGTGAATATGGTAAATCAACAGCACAGTACAGTTGGTGCATTAACTTGGATTGACATAGTAATGTGATCTGTCTTGCCTTGGCTCCTCACAAAGCACTTGCTCTATACACTGTGCTGCAGAGTAAGAGAACAGAGCTCTTTCTATCACTTAATGACCAATGCAGCTGTCCTAAGGAGGCTGGATGGGGACTGCAGGCTGAGATCACATGGTGCTACTCTTGTCCACACAGTCTGCCAGTCTGTGGTGAAAGAGGAAATGGTGGATAGTTCATGTTTTTGTGTAAAAATAGGAAGTGAGTCATGACCCCGATCCACAAACAATTAGCAGGGGGTGAAACAGGAAGTGTGCCGGAAATGTATGTGTTTGGAACACAAAGAGAGAGTCTGATTTTTATCCCAGCGACCTTGTGGGAGAGCTAACATACTAAGTTTTTCTATGTTTTTAAAGTGAGTTCAGCCTCAAGCCACTGCGATCATGGGACCTCTGCTGTGATAAAGCTATGCCTGTACTGTTTACTGGTACATTTCTGTGTGCATGTGTTTACGTTGTAAGCAAACTGGTGATGCTCACATGAGGCAGAGCATATAAAAACGCTTAAATAGCCATATAACAATGACTTGCAATACAATTACATATATACAACAATAAAGGATTATTTAAATAAATTGCAATACTCTCTAACCTTTTCATTTAGTTGCTTGGAGTGTTCTTTTGTCTTCATGGTGTAATGGTAGCCAGGAATACTGAACCAGTGACTGGACCTTCCAGACACAGGTATCTTTATACTACAACCACTCCGACACATTCACTGCACTCAGGTAATCCCCATTTCACTAATTGTGAGACTACTAGCACCAGCTGGCTGGACCTCTGTTGAATTAGGTCAGTCACTTTAAAGGGGGTGAATATTTATGCAATCATTTATTTTAGATATTTTTGTTTAGTTAATATTACTTTAAAGAAACCTGGCTTTACTTTGACTTTGTAGAGTTTTTTGTAATTTATTTTGGTCAAAAAAGCCGAATTATATTGACCATGATTGATTTATAAAATCAATAAGAGGGTTTAGTATCCAAGGGGTGAATACTTTTTGTGGGCACTGTATCTACGGACTTAAACTAAAAGCACATGAAAATGGGAAAAAACTAAAGAAAATGTTATTCTAAACACTAAAACTCATTTTAAAATAGCTGCCAAAATTAACACTGATTACAGCTTTATCTGTCAGATAAAGAAAACCGTTCTATCTCCTCCATTTTCAGCTTTTGTCTGTCTCTTGAAACTCCACTTTTACAAAACACTATTTTTTTTACAGTAGGAGATGGGCATAAGCCAAGTAATTAATCTGCTGTCTTCTAAATGTTCCCCTCTGAGCTGACAGATTCATCTCAGCTGCACCTGACAATGGTGTTGTGGTTTGTACCTGTCAGTTTGCCCTGTTGGCTTTGTTTGCCCAAGTATGTTCTGACTGCTGTGTTTAACGTAATCATCCTGGTATGCCCGGCTACAATGGGATCCACAGGGCAAGCTGGCAAAACCAGTTTAACCATGAAAGTATGTTATCCTGTTTTCAACTCACCACTCTGTGAGTCTATAATCAGCTGATTTATTTCTATTCACTGACTTCTGTATGCTACCAAACACTGTCACATGGCAGCAGCAGTACATGGTGTGTGACCCTTTGTGCTTGTTTATCCATGATGATTCAATGATACACAAACCAGGAACACAGGAGTGTTAAACTGGACTTTATTTATTTGTATTTCAGGGATTTGGATTGTGTTTGAAGTGGGAATAGGATGGTGTTTGCTTCAGTTTAGGGAATAGAATCAGTAAAATGTTTCAGTAAACTTTCACACATATGTTTACACCAGACAAAGAGGGTTTTCCCCTGTCATTTACATGAAGGCGCTGTGTCACACATTTGTGTTCAGCTGTCTGGGTCCCATCAGCTGTTCCCCCTGCTGTTTATAGACTGAACAGGCAGATAAAGTGGTGATAAAGTGGCAGTTTCATTTCAGAATGATTGAATCTGCAGCTGATTATCTGAGTGATTTCCTTAAAAGAAACAAAGATTAGATCTTTATTTATTCAGGATATCCATTAAGACTGTAATTTCTTTTTCAAATGAAATTCAGACAAAATATCACATTATAACTGATGTTTTAGAAAGAACAAGATTATGTAAAAATTTTGTTTGTTGCAGTGGAGAGACCACCATATTTATTACAGTAAATTTGCTGATTGTTGATTATAATTCTTTATTTTTTGACAAACCTTTAAAGCAAGTTTGTAAATCAGACTTTTTTTTATTATACAGCTCCGTTCAAGAACAGATTAAACAAAGTGCTTCAAAATTCCTTGTACACCACAATGGAAAATATCAACAAGAAATCTTAATATAAAGCTAGTTCCTTAATTTTAGTTATTTTTTTCTAAATGTATCTTGTTACCTAACCAGTTCATTTATGTATTTATTTAATGTAATAAAGTGTTGTGATTTTGGGGGGGCCAGTGAGGATACTTATGTTAGGGAATAAAAACTGTAATTACCAGTATGTCAGCTGATTAAATTGTTACACTTTTTTCCAGTTATTTATAAATAAAACAAAAACAAATAGCCGCTTCTGGTTCCTTGAATATAGTTCAGACATGTCTTACAAAGATATAAAGTAAAAGCAGAAAATTTTGCCATTTTACTTTTAAATTTTGACTGTCAGAAAGCTGATAATTCTTCTGTTGGCTTCTTACTGAGGTGGTAGTGTGTGTTGGTGTGAGGAGCATCATATTGAGGAGTCTGTGATATTTTACCAACCCCACTTACATGCACAAGAGGGTCAAAATATTAGGAATACCTCTAACAACAACACTCACTATAATGTCAGTAATAAACGTAAAGAAGAATGAATCATCTCTCTGAAAGTGTCAACAACGTTGACATAGTCATACATTTATTAAAGTAGAATTCATGCTAGAGATGTTGTTATTGGTTACATTACGTTGCACAGATGTGTCTAATGAAGTGGTCAGTGAGTGTGTTCACAAATGATGAATTTAATATCATTTGTATGTCTTAGGTAAGTGGATAAGCACTGTCATAAAAGTCAGTGGCAAAAACTGGCCTCTAAGTGTGCCGCAAACTATTTTTTTTCTCTTTTTTTGGCTTTATTATTCATTCATTATGTTGAATATGTCTAATGGTGTTATTTTTCAAAGGAAAGACTGCCATAAAAAAGGACACTAATTTTGATGCATTGTTTTTTATCAACCTCTAAAGCAGTGGTTTTCAACTGGTCTAGCCCAGACCCACCACTACCTCTTTCTTGAGAAATCACAACCCAAATCTCTTTCAACCACCCACATGTATTTAATAAAAATGTTGCAGTTTGATAGAAAGAAACATGTAACTGGAAAACGACAGCTTTGAAATGTGCATTACAGAAGCCATGAGAGGAAATTCATGGATACATTTTATTTTACTCTGTTTTCCCATGATAAAGTGAACATTTAATTTACACTTATTTTTCTGAGATTTTATGAGATATGTTGTGATCATTGGAAAACAAGCTTTGTTATCCTGAGAAAAGGAGATAAATAGGTCAAAATCTTTAACAAAACACACATTTATTTTTGATGATCAGAAACAGATGTAATTGCATAGGTTTCCATGCATCCTGGACTTATGCTCCAATTTTTATTCTGAGCTCACAATTGCAACCCACTGAAAACAGCTCTGTGACCCACTTTTAGATCCTGATCCAGCTGAGAACCACTCCTCTGAAGAGACATACATTAGAATATTATTGACATAAATAATTGGTTGGTCTTTATTTTTGTTCCAGTCTTTCCCTTAAAGTTTCCGCAGCCACCCTAACATCTCCACGCAACCCCCCCAGGGCTCAGGACTTCAGCCTTAAAAAACACTGTTATACATTTAGCCCAAGGTGGAAATATTACCAGACTATTGTACTCAAAGAACAATACAAGTACAGCTACTTTGGTTAAAATTTACTCAAGTAGAAGTAAAAGTACAAGTCTAAATCTACTGAAATAAAACGGTAAAATATGATCTTTCCTTAAAGGTACAGTGTGTAGAATTTGGCTGCATTTCGCCGGACAGAAACGGTGTAAATGGGATACAATGTTTATATATTTATGTGAAGTATGTTAAAATAAGTGCACAATCATCCCCTTTAAACTTTCGTTTTCTTTTTGCAAAGTTAGAAAAAAGCTTTCTAAATTTACATTACCGCGGGTCGCCCTCACAGAGGCTGACATAACGAACCGCCATGTTGTCTACAGCAACGTGTTGGGGACAGAAAGAGCGAAACGCAATTTTTAAATACGAACCTGCCCGCCTGTCCTGAAAGCTACCTGGAAGGCAGGTGGAGAAGAAGACCGACCTATAATCTATAAAAATAATGGTTACAAAAATGAATGAATAAACCCTCACCTCCTCACTGCTGTAAATGATGTCCGGTTCACAATCCTTTCTGGTCTTCACGGGCTCTCGTCGCTTAGTGATGTGATGTTTTGGTAACAGATCGGCTCATTCTAAAATCTGAATGCTAGATGTCGCTAAAATTCCAAATTCTACACACTGCACCTTTAATGTGCAATAACTGCAAAAGAATATGAATCTCCAACCAGGTTAGTTATTATAAGGTGAGACTTAACCTAAAGTAAACTGCAATAGCTGATTTGGGACGAAACGAAAAGTCAAACTACTGGCTATTTTATTGTTGTCGGAAGAAAGCTTATACCTCCTCGTTTTGGTTTTTAGCGTTTTTTTATTTACTCTGTACTTTAAGCTTTTTAAAATAAAATGAAGATCAGATTTTAAAAAGCACTCAAAAAAGTACAATGACCCAAAAAACTACTCCATTACTGTAATTCTATTAAATGTAATTAGTTACTTTTCATCCCTGCATTTTGAAAATGATGACAAAGGACACATACTACATCAGTATTGTAACGTGTAACCTTGAAGTGTGATTCAGGGGTGTCCAAACTACAGCCTGGGGGTCAAATAGGCCCATGGTTCATTTGTCTTTGGCCCACCACAAAGCCTTAATATGGCCCACACTAGAGCATTAAGCTTGTCTGTATTGTACTTCTTAATATCAACACTCAGTGGTGCTGCTGTGTTAATTTTGTAGACAAACTTTCCAGAAGAAATTGCTGACATGTTTTTATTCATGACCAAAACTGAGACTTCAATATGAATAGTCAGTCACAACATAATACCGATATCTCGCCTCATAAAGCTCAAAAAATAAAGACAGGGGGATTAAGGCAGAAAGTATTAGGATCACACTTACTCTGCTCCATCTCAACATCTGATTTAAAAAGGATATTGTGTTTTTCATCTTCAAACACCAACACTCTGTAAAGTTTGTCAGATTGGAGCAGTTTGCTCGTGTTTTGTGTCTAAATGTGGAGATGAGTTGTCAGCTTCTCCCCTTTCTGCTGAACAGAGGATCTTTCTCAGCCTGACCAGAGGCTGATCCAGTGTTTCCTAGCACTTCTCCACAAAATCCTTGATGATTGGCAACATGCTGTGTTATATGCTTTTTTTTTTTTCCAAGCAAGTTCAGTCACTTGGCATTTTAAACTACACTGGATCAGTTTTACTGACTTTATGCAGCAAACTGAGCTGTTGTATAGTGGCTAGGTCATCATTTATGAGTTTGTGGCCCTGAGTGCAAAAAAGTTTGGAAATCCCTGGTGTATATCCAAAAATATATATATGTGTAGGATTCAATTTGAATTTCTTCACTACTAATTACAACAGTAATTTAGATGGGGCCTGCTGATAAATTTTGTGTTTCATTTTCACTAAGTTTGTTCTACAATCAGACTAAATATTGCACACTTTAATGTGCAATAACAACAAGAGAAAATGGATCTTAAGATGGAGACTTAACTAACAGTAAAATGCAACAGCTAATTTGTAATGAAATGTGGGACCACTCTGCTGCTATATGCTTCTGACCATCATGTGTTGTAAAAGTCAAACTACTGGGCATTCACTCATTTTGGTTTTTAGTTTTTTGTTCTCATTCAGCACTTGATGTTTTTTAAAATGAAATGAAGAACAATACTTCCCCAGAAATATTTTCAAGTAAAAGTAAAAGTGGTGATTTAAAAGGAACCCCAAGTTCATCTTGTTGGATAGATATTTGTATCTCTTGTATGTATATTAAACTAAAAAACTCTAGGAGGCCACCATGTTTTGGTCCGTGCTGGCGCTGTGATGTCACAGTTCCGCAGTGCTCCTCGCCGTTTCTATGCAGTAACTGCTGTTTCAGACTGGCAGCCAGTGTTAGGGCCGCATCTCAGAAACGCAGCACATCTCACGCACAAAGAATTCTAAAATTTTAGGTCTCTTCTATTTTCTATTTGCACCACGAGCGGTTATCTGTCCATATAGACAGGAAAATGATAAGTACAGAGCTATATTTACCTTCTTGTAGCAAATATTTATGTCCATATTTTCAGAATGTATTTAAATTCCGTTTCATGATCAACCAGATAAAGGCCACAGGCTAAAATGCGTCTGTTTAATAAAGTTGTTCCCCAAACGTCTAATCTTTATGAAGCTTTCTGTTTCCAAATGGTTCAAGTAAAGGTAAGCAAAGAACGAAAGCACTTCCGGTTCGCGCTTTTCAAAGTAATTGTCCACTTGATCATTTCTTTGGAGACTTCCTTCGTATGTACATAATGCTTTTATTCTGAAAAGCTCTCGGCATGCTTCCACTATGCACTGAAATCAGTCACTTGTAGGGAGTTTTATTGAGGTAAAACTTAGGAATGACAGAGCTTTAACAGCAGGGAGACAAAGCTAACACACTGCAAACTCGCTGTTATAGCAGCAGCAAAACCATCTTAAAAATGGTTACTGCATAGGAACAGCGAGAAGCGCTCATAGGGAGCGCTGCAGAACTGTGACGTCACACTACCAGGGTGGACCAAAACATGGCGGCCTCCTGGTGAGTTTATAAGCTCAAATTTACTCAGAATGCAGATATCTAGGGAGTTTTTTTGGTTCAATATACATCTGAGAGTTAAAAATGTCGATCCAACAAGATGAACTTGTCTGATCATGCAGGGTTCCTTTAAAAAAAGTACAAGAACAAAAAAAGCTACTCAATCACAATAACTTGAGTAAATGTAAATAGCATTGAACTCATTTTCAGTGTGTGTTTCTATGTGTATTTTCTGCAGCCAACAGCAAGAATGTGAGCTGGCTCCTGGGCCGAGACGGAGATGTGGCGGTCATTGTGATCGGAGAGGTGGACGAGCTGAGCTCCAAATTCATCTGCTCAGGACTCGGAGAGAAGAAGACGCCAAGTCTCCAGAACAATACAATGTAATACACTGCTGTTATATACAACAAATTACAGGCTGTGAATTATGGAATAAATATAGCTTAGCTTTCTGTTTTCTGTTTTTGTTGTTGGGTTATATTGATGTTGAAAACGTGCAGTGTTTATACAAAGATTTGACTTCTCTGCTTCTTCTTTGCAGCTGTCAGACGATTTTAAAGAGCAGAAAAACCACAGAGACCACCAGAGCTGAAAGAGAGAACCTTCCTCCTAAAACACAACCTGGGATTGCACTTAACCTGAAGGTGTGTAGCTATTTTGTGCAGCCCTAAAAATCAATCATGTTGTCTGTCACAGACAGTGATCCTCAGTCTGAGAAACTGAGACCATGTAGAGGTAGAGAAGGATACAGATTGCAGTTTCTTTTTTTGTAGGATTTTTTCAAATATTTTCTTTTCTTTCTTTATTTGGAGATGACAGAACAGTGGATAGCAGAGGGAATCAGGGAGATATAGTGGGGAACGACATGCTGGAAATGGGCCACAAATGGCATTTGAACCTGAGCCACCTTCTTGGATAGCTAGCTTCAGTACATGGAGCATGGCGTGACCACTAGGCTATTGGAGCCACAAGATTTCAATTTTCTGTCACTTTTTCTTCCTTGTAGTTTGCCCACAGTCTGCATTTCAATATTAACATAAACAATTTTAGATTCGGAAGCACTGGTCTATCAGACAAACTTCATCTTACTATCTCCTATCTCCCTATCTCTTTAAGCTTTCTTCAGCACTCTTTGTTTTATCTCATTTTCTCGAATCAACATTTCATCCATAAACTAAGACAACTATTTACTTTCACTTTTCCCACCTGCAGTACATTTTTTTGCTAAAATAATCAGGCTCTGGTTTTTACCAGAGCTGGTGAAAATCAATTTTCACCATCTGAGTTACAGCCCTCCTAATTTGAGCCTCAATTTTTAGGGAAAATAATCACTGACTGTGGATCATTTCTAGGGGGCTGTAATTTTGGATGTGTTTTTTGAGTGTGTATGTGCATGTGCTGGTTTTAGATTTTGGGGGGCAGGTGGAAGGGAATGCTGTCTCCTTTTTTCACGCTATCTTTAAGAGAGATTTTCCTTGCGTTGTCATGGAAACCTTGCACACACTGAGCCAGAGCGAGCCGGGCTGGACGGTCTCATCTGGCCTGACCACGATGCTTCTCTGAGCTAAAGCTGCACGCTGCTCACTCAGTGGAAATTAGAGCATCACTAATTTTCCTTTAGTCACATTATCAGCCATACTATATGTTTAAATACTTCCAATGATATTTCTTAGGTATCTTTGTTAAAATATTTATAAATCATTATACTATTGCTGTGCTAAACTAAGCAGGATGACGTGTCCCCTTTTAGTTTTGTCTAACATGGCTCTGTCTTCTCTGTGAACAGGCCAAATGTGAGGAGACGAGCACTTTACACCCTCTGCCGGTGAGTCTGAGTCACTGCCTGCTTTAATTATTGAGCTTTCTGCTCTCGGGTTGCATCATGGCTTGTAACACTTGTGTAATGTCTTTGTTAAACCCACAGATGTCAGTGAGTGAGCATTCATCATCTCCAGCAGCAGAAAAGGTATTTATACATTCAAGTTAATTGTAGAATTTTGTTCATTATTGTTGTAATTTTAATTTTTTAGTTGTTAAACACTTGAAAGAACAGAATTCCAAATCTTCTAGAAAGACAGTGAGACTAACGACTAACTCTTATCTTCAATGATGGATACCCCAGACAAACAGAAAGGCATTCATTGTGGTAATGCACCTTTGAAAAAACGCCAACATTTTTTTTTTACAAGTTTATAGACATTTTTCATTATTACTTGTCATTATCATTCATTTAATAGTTCAATTTTACAGCCCACAGCAAAACCATGAGCGCTGAAATCTCAGTGTTCAACATTTTAGAGCTGTCAAGTGTAACTCCAACACTATTCTGAGTTAAATGGTTTTCAGCGTTGGGGTTATTTGATAGTGTTAATCATCAATGTTAGTCCAATTTCATAAAAGTCAATTGATCTTAACTCTGCCAACTGCCTTTTCAAATCAGTAGGCAGAGGTTCCATCATGCCCTTGGGCAGACTCTTTATATTGTGTCTAAGATGTTTAACCTTGCTCTTGTTTCTGGTGGATTATTGTTGTTTTTGATGTTAGACCCTCCTGCATCTTGAGTGAAGTTATCCACTGAGTCAGTCACTTCCCACCTGTGGCAAAGTTCAGTCTACAGTAAAGGATAATGTACTGATTTTCAGACACCTGACAATACTTAAAGTTGCAAGTAACTGAAAAAAATTAGACGTTGTTGAAAGTACACTGCTATGTATAAAGAAAACAACCCCGTGAGAGTTAAAAATTAACACTACATGGCACTCAGATGGCCTTGCGGACTGGGGCGCAACCCAAGTACGCGGGTGGCCAGGGTTCAAACCCGGCCTGTGGCCCTTTGCCGCATGTCTCTCCCCGCTCTCTTCCCATTTCCGACTCTGTCAAATAAAGGCACTAAAAAGCCCAAAAATCAATCTTAAAAACCCCCAAAAAAATTAACACCACAAGAGAACTAAAATACTAAATTTAACTCGGAACCCAGTAGAATTACATAAACCTAGAAAAAGTGTTACATTTAAAACTATGGGATTTAAATTGACACAAATGATTTTGCTGTGTAACATAATACCTGTCATAAACAGACTGTAGATTATTTGTTTTTGGAAAAATAACACTGCAGTATAATTTGCTCCTACTTTCATCAATTTTACTCCTATTTTTGCTCTAAAATAACTTAACTATTTGCTTTTTTTATTATGAATAAAATATTTTTATGTTATAAATAGAAAGAAATGAAGCTTCACTTTACCAAAGCTGTACCTGGGAAAAGCATTGCAAGCTAAGCAAAATCAACCTGACTAGAGAGACTAGACACATCAAAGCGTACTTCATTTATTGTTTTTATTATTTTATTTTATTTCTTTTGCTATTGTTGCTGTTTTCATGTCAAACCAATTTGTTTTATTTTTTATTTTTCTGTCTGCTAACTAAGGTTACATTTTCTATTAGTTTTTATTCATATTTCATTTTCACTTCTTGTTTTCAGTTTCTGTTTGGTTTAAATATTTTTTCTGCTGTTTTGTTAGTTTAGCTTTTATTTTGGAAAAATACTTAAATTTATTGGTTGTTTTTATTAGTTTTAGAGTTAGTTTTAGTTTTTTCAGTAATATTAGATACCTTTCCAGGGCATGAACCCGGAAAAAGTAATAACAACATAGTAGGGATGCACAATCAATATCATTATCAGTGTTTACATGTAGGTCATACCTAAAACTTCAGTCCTCAAACACACAATTTAAAGCTTGAGGATGCACAAATGAACAAATTTCAGTCTTTAAAGCACATGTTAAAATGTAAGGAATGATGATGAATATAGAAAGACTTTAGCTGTCATAGGCCTGTTGGTCAGGCATAAAACTCCACTAACTTATTTGTTTATAAGGCCAATATCTGCAGCCCAAATAGGCTGATTCTTATAGCCAAAATACTTGTGTAAATATCAGCAGAAATGTTCATATCTGCCAATACTGATATCACACTGATAATATCACACATCCCTACGATTTAAAAAATACACTCAAATAGGCTGCTCTTCACTCCTTATTTTATGTATTTAAATTTGATGTTTGAATACAAATCAAGACCTAGAATTACCACTGTGTAAAGTCTTCAATCAGATCAGGCCTTTTTCACACGCTCCAGGCTTGGGCATTTATATCAGTCAGTATACTGCTATTGAAAACTAGACTATGGAGATTTTGTCTTATTTAATCTTAATTAAGTTAGGTTTGCAAGCACAGAATACAGTTTTAGTTACTTTTTGTCTCATCTTTTTTTGTTTCAGTTAACAAACATGATTTTTATATTTCAGTTTCATTTATTTTTCTAGTTTTAATTAACTATAAAAACCTTTAGCTAGCTTAGCATGTTAAGCAAATTTGACTGACCACACCATGCTGAAATTTTTTGATGATAGCTAAGATTAAGTTTCAGACAAATTCTGCTCCATAACAGCCTGATAGAGGTAATGTCTCCTTATGGTCACCCCAGTCTTTGATTAGCATTAGGGGTCCACTGATATTGTTTTTTTTTCAGGGCCCGCACCGATCATTATTAGTATGTCAATGAGGCTGATAACAGATATTTGGAACTAATATGCATTTATTATGACATATAGTGCACTTTATGAAGCAAAAGTAAAATTGCATGATCAAAAAAGGAGAATTAACTTTTTTGCAATATATCTATCAGCATGAGAAACCGCACAGAGCATAACAGTAGCAGCAAGAAAACAGGAAGTGATGCAATACGCTTACTGTGTCAGTGGCACCCAGGCTTAAGTGTTGATTGGCTAGTACTTATGTGACATCTTGCCAATCAGATTGAGTTGTATAAAGGACATTTGGTGAGACTGTGGCGAGTGAAAATTATAGCGGAAGACGCCCTGCCGTGGAGCAAAAGTAGCATACTTTTTGGTCAATTAGTAATAAAATGCCGATACTGATAATCAGGCAAACTCCAAATATCAGTCTAAATAATCTAAATAGGTCCAAAAAGTAGCTTAACTTGTGCAAGACAAGCCTCTAAGATGCAGCTGCCACTGCAAAAATGTATAGATTTATGTGCAGTAAAATCAGTGCAGAATGACTGCCTGTGGTCCTTCAAGTTAAAAGTGATCTATTATCTTTGCCTTTTGTGCATTTAATAAAAATGACATTTTGGATTAAAATACGGACACTTTTAGGAAAATATAGTGACCAGCAGCATTACAACTTTTATTTCAGCAAAGTTACACAGAATCCAAATGTGAAATAAGTCTAAATGACTGCTACGTTTTTTCTAGTGTTAATAGTTTTAAGGTTTTGTTTGAACAGTTGACAAGCATGCAGTAGTTTATATTTCAGAGTCATCTGCACTTAACCAGACACGTTAAGGCCTTTTATGTCTCAGAAAGTTTGGAATAAGTAGAATCAGTCTGAGCTTTTTTAGATGTGGCTTTTAAAGTGCCTACGTGTTGTTTCATGGCAGTCCTTCCCTAAGTGAGTAACAGGAAATAGTGGTTAGGCCAGCTGTCCCCTCACTCCAAACCTCTCTGCAGATCATCTTTCCCCCAGCATTCTCTGGGCTCCCTCACGTCTGAGCCGCCGCACCCCTCGCAGCTCTCTCTCCGGGGAACAGCTGAACTCGACCGTCCCCCTCCCGCTGGCTCCATCATTGCTCCAGCCTTGAGTTTTCTGGGGAGTGTGCTCTTCTCCTTCCTTTCTCTTGTTTACGTGCACACAAATGAGCGTTCCCGTTAGTGTGCAGGTGACACACACACACCGCCAGAGCAGCTGAATCACAGAGGCAAGGCAGGATTTCTGGACTGCCCCAGAACAGATGGTTGATGAACTTGATCAGGGAATTAAAACGCCAGAGATAGAGAATGCGTCAGTCGCAGATGGATGGGATTGTGGGATAGTCTCCTGAGGTTTGGGCGCGTGAGCTCGCCTCTGTTCTCTGTTTTTCATTCCTCTTTGCCACAGAAGGAACACGTCTCTCCCTCACTTCTTATATCTATACCAGACTCACTATACAGCAGGCCCCAACTCAGCTTCTGACAGGCACAGTGGACGTAATAAAAAACATTCAAACCTTAGGAGCCGGCATGCATCAAATCTTAACTTCCTGATATCTAAACTACTGAATTAGCCATCCCTGAAAAATGACTGATGACACTTTGATTCCTTTCACTAAAATTACCAACACACTGATGTTGATAGTGTTGCCAAATAATAATGTTCGGAAACAAATAGATTTTATGTGAAAATAATACATTTTATTATTTGATCTCTGACATGTTAGATATCTTGCTTACTCACAGAAGCACGATTACCCATTCTAGCTATGACTGGATGGGATCAGTGCCAGTAAAACAGGTAACTGCCGCATTAGTTCCCAACTTGGGGTCCTGGCCTCCTTTAGGGGGCACCAAAGATCAAGGGGCTAGGCGCCAGGCTTTGCCTATTCTGAGATTGTTAAAACTAGTTCACAAAAATCATGAAAACACACTGACTGGAGAGTTTATACAAAGTTGTTCTAGTAATATTATGTTTGTTGGCTTCTTCTGCTTTGATTTTACCAATGAAAACAACAAAGACTGATATTTACTTTTGACACAAATGTGGTACTTTTATCATGTGGGCCTTGAAGTGCTCTGCTGTTCTTAGATGCATTTCAAGGGCTATGATCGAGGTCGTAATACTTTTTTGATTTTTCATAATTTTTCCTTTTTTAGTTTTTTTATTTTTTACCCTTTTAATGGCTTTATAAATCAACCATGGTCAATATAATTTGGCTTTGTTGACAAAAAAATAAAAAAACAACTCTTAAAAATGTGAAAGTGAAAACAAATTTCTACAAAGTAATGTCAAATAAACACAAATATGTGAAGTAAAATAATGACTGCATAAATATCAGGATCAACTGGCTGTATGGAATGTGTCTCAAGTGATTATAGTTTAAAGACAGCTGTGTCTGGAAGGTCCAGGCACGGGTTAGTCAGTATTCCTGGCTACCATTACACCATGAAGACAAAAGAATACTCCAAGCAACTCAGGGAACATGTCTTTGAAAAATAAAAGTCAGGGCATGGATACAAAAACATTTCTGAGGCACTGAATATCCCCAAGTTCAGTTAGCTCCATCATCAAGACATGGCAGGAATACAGAACATGTGTAAATCTGCCTAGATCAGGCCGACCTCATGAACTGAGAGACGTGTAAGAAGGAGACTAGTGAGAGAGGCCACCAAGACACGTATGACTACTCTGAAGGAGTTACAAACTTCAGCAGCTGAGATGGGAGAGACTCTGCAAACAACAACTGTTGCCGGAGAGAATGGCAAAGAGAAAGCCACTGTTGAAGAAAACTCATTAAATCTCAACTAGAGTTCAACAAAAGGCATGTGTGAGACTTCATGGTCATGTGGGAGAAAGTTCTTTGGTCTGATGAGACTCTAAATTGTGCCTTTTGGCTGTCAAATAAGATGCTATGTTTGGCAGACACCAAGCACACTATCCCCACTGTGAAGCACGGTGGTGGCAGCATCATGCTGTGGAGATGCTTCTTCGCAGTCCAAGTGTCTAATTCTTGGGGGATGGGGGCAAGCCAGAGGCACATATTTTTGTTAGAAAAGCCTGCAAAGGCGTATTTTGCATAATGTGTGGCCTTTAAAGCGAGTGTGTTGATGGTATTGGAATTAAAAGGAGCATATCATACTGATAATAGTATCAAAGGTTGTTACAGTACTGGTATAGATGTAGAAAGGCAGTATGATACTGTTATTTATAACCATGGCAGTATAATACTGAAACTGGTGTGAGTACAACAGGTTGTATTCAGATGACATCACATCAGAGTGAAAAACACCAGATGGGGGGCAGGAAGTGATTTCTGCATAGAGAAATAACTATCAAAATGCTTATGTGTTTATAGTCGTGCTAACTGTTTAAAGTCTAGATAGCTGAGTCAGACAATGTTTAAATAAGGTTTGTTTCCACCAAGCGGTCCAGTTTGGTTCAGTAAGCCCTGATCTTGCTTGCTGATGTCCGTCCTGACTCGCTTGTTGTGACGGGATATCTGTCATTTTTAGAGATCTGGATCACTTCGCTCAGCTCAGTAATGATAACCTGTCTTTTGACTCAGAAACTTTTTTTTATTCTGAACCAATCCAGCTTTTTACATATGTATCAAAAAATTTCAAAAATGGGAAAAAAAGGAAAGTTGCTGTCTTACTGGACCCAGCTCCATTCACTCAAGAGCCAGCTTGAACAACCGTCTTGTCTGCACATGACACATCATTACTCGGTCGCTTACCTCACTATGCATATTTGCTAAAAGTATATCATTGTGTCTATTGAAACCATGTTTATGACAAAACAAGGGAGAAAAGCGGTTAAAGGGGAGCGGTTAGCCTCTCAGCTCAGTACAAGACTCTTGAAGACTTTTTGCTCACTTCATCTGTGTAGACTTGCAGATGGACGAGTAAATCATTTATGATATGATTCCTCACCACTTTACTTCACTTCCTGCCATCCATCTGACATTCCTGCATCATCAGAATCACATGACTGCAAACAACCTATACTGGTATTGATGTAAGGGCAGTATGATACTGATATTAAATCAAATCCTATTGATATTTGTATATGTGTGTTGATATTATATCAAAGTGCAGCAAGATGCTGTTTTTGATATAAAGGGCAAAATTACATATTGGTACTAAATGGCAGTGTGGCACTGATATTGTTAACAAAGTGGTTTGTTTTACAGGTATAGGTGGGGGTATAATAATGATATCCTAATTAGATGAACTCTACCTGGGAGTTGTACAGAAAAATCAATCTGAACCTTGTCAGTGATTGCCTGGTAATCTTCCTGGTGATTGTCTTGTTTGTAGATGGGTTAATTTGTGTCTGGAAACAGGGAGAGGCTGGTTTGGTGCTGCAGATGCAGCATTTGGTGATGTAGCGCTGCTGCAGGTTTCCTCCAGTTGATTTAAAGAGGGAAGGAGTCAGCCTGAGAGAGGAGAGAGAGATTGTTGATTAAGAAGGCGTTAGATCAGGGAGGAAGATTAGCAAGGCAGCTTGATTTCTAAGTCACCTTATAATTTTCCTTCCACACATCCTTAAACTCTTAATCAGTGGTCATAGCATTGTGTGTTTCATTACTGAAACGCTAGAGTACTGTAATTTGCTGAATCATTTATCCAGTGATTTAATCAAACATGACAGTAATTCCACTGTATGTGAATCAGCTGTCAACACTCATCGCACTCTTCTGTCCTCTTTTTGTCGCTCTTTCTTCAGCTGAAGTCAGACAGTGCAGTTGTGGAGAAGTCAGTTCCCCAGCCTACCACCACCACCATCTGCTCAGGGCCTCCCATGAGAACGAGCCCTGTCAGTGTGAGACCGGCCTCTGCAAATGCAACGCCGGGTTCTGTCAACACGGGACCCGGCCTCGTGAGTCTGAGGCTGGCCTCGGCTGTGGCGTCCCCTTCACCAAGCAGCACCGTCAAAAAAGAGTCTGAAGCGACAGCACCAGCAAAACTCCTGCAGCGCTCGCAGGGGCAAAAGAAAACCCAGGAAACACAGGCTGGGAAAGGTGAGTGGGCAAAACATCACAGAGCACATGACATGACAGATGAAAAAATGAATACATGAAAAAATCTATTATCCTTAATCACTTTTATCAATTAAATAAATGGCATTTCAGCAAAACAGCGTTTTTGATTATCTCAATATACAAAAGTGTTTCTGTCATTTTTGTACAAATTAGTAAGTAGGAGTTTGTCTGCAATCTTTGATATTATACAAATGGACATATTACCCAGAATTGGGTGTCTAGGATTTCTTTTTAAAAAGTTCTAAATATGTTTTATTTTTACTACTATCGTATCAGTTTATCATTCTGTTGTTGTGGCAACCACTTTTTTCTTTACCTAAAAGACATGCAGAAATATTTTGTGCATTGCTGTTCAGTTGGCCCCACTTTTGCAGCTATTACAACTTCCACTCTTCTTGAAAAGCTCGCTACAAGATTTTGGAGTGTTTCTGTGGGAATTTGTGCCTGTTCATTCTGTAGAGCATTTGTGAGGTCAGGCACTGATGTTGGACAAGAAGCCCTAGTTACTAATCTCTGTTCCAGTTCATTCCAAAGGTGCTCGATGGGGTTGAGGTCAGGGTTCTGTGCGGGCCAGTCAGGTTCCTCCACACAAAACTCATCAAACCATGTCTTTATAGTCCTTGCTTTGTGTACTGTAGCACAGTCATGTCGGACTAGAAAAGGACCTTCACCAAACTGTTGCCAAAGAGTTGTAAGCATAGCATTGTCCAGAATGCATTTTTATGCTTAAGAATTAAGATTTTCGGGGAGCAGGTGGCCTAGTGGTTAAAGGCACGCCCCATGTACACGGGCGGCCCGGGGTTCGAATCTGGCCTGAGGCCCTTTACCGCATGTCTCTCCCCCCACTCTTGACCCTATTTCTGACTCTATCCACTGGCCTCCTCTATCTAATAAAGGCCCAAAAAATCCTTTAAAAAAAAAAAAAAAAAAAGAGAAAAAAGATTTTTCTCCTCTAGAGATAAGGGGTCTAGCCCAAACTCTGAAAAACAGCCCCATTACCATTATTTCTCCTCCACTAAAGTTCACAGTTGACACAATGCAGTCAGGCAGGTAACTGGCATCCACCAAACCCAGTCAGTGTACATTACACCACTCCATCTGAAGCTTGGCATTGGACTTGGTGATGTGAGGCTTGCATGCAGCTGCTCAGCCATAACAACCCATTCTGTGAAGCTCACAGTGCACAGTTTTGTGCTTACATTAATGCCAGAGGAAGTTCAGAACTCTTCAGTTTTGGAATTAGCAGATGGTTGGCGACTTTTATGCACTATGCACCTTAACAGTCATTGACCCTGCTCTGTGATTTTACTTGGTCTACCACTTTGTGGCTGAGTTGCTGTTGTTCCTAAACAACTCCACTTTCTAAAAAAGTGGCATCCATCACAGAGCCACGCTTGAAGTCACTGAGCTCTTTAAGACAACCTATGGTATGTTGTATAACAATGCTTACGAATGGAGACTGCATGGCTAGGTGCTGGATTTTATACACCTGTGGTAATTGGTCTGATTGAAACATCTGAATTCAATAATCAACAGGTGTGGTCAAATAGTTTTGTCCATAGTGTATGTTTTTAGTCGTTTCAGCCAACCTAAGCTGAATGTTTCTGTTATTGCAATAAACAAAAGTAAAGGTTATATTTTTATTAGTGACGAGTGAAGGAAGTAATCTCTTATGTCAATAGACTAATAATTACAATGAGAAAACAATATCATTATATTGTTTTGACCCCTGTAAGCCATAGGCCCTTAGATTTTTCCTAACTTTTCTTCCCCATACAGCACCATTGTTAGGGAATGACATGCAGGAAAGGAGCCACAAGCTGAACTTAAACCCAGGCAAACTGCTTACAAGGGGCTTGACTCAGCCTCTCAGCCATCTGTATCCTTTATATGTAGGATGTTGGGCAAGAAGGCAGGTGCTCTTGCACTCATTTAGCTCCTCCCTCTGCACATGCATGCTTATGCAATATGTGTGTGCTGCCACACATGTAAAAAGTCAACCCTTTATTTTGCTGACTTATACTGGTAAAAAGTGCCTCTAACTGAAAAGATGGATCTTAATGTTTAGCTGAGCCAAAAATCTGGTTGGTTAAAAAAAATCACAATTCTCTTAACTACTGTTTTATGTTTTCTTTAACAAGGTGCAAATTTTAGATACACTGGACACATATGTTGTTTAAAATTCAGTCCAAAGTTCTGCAACTAGATTAAATGCAGATGCAAAAAGTCACTACAACAGGAAAAAAAAAAAAAACAGAGCGCTTTGGAGAGCTGCAGGGCCAGTCAGAACAAAGTTCATACCCAGTAGTTTTCTCAGTCCTGTAGCAAGAAAAAACAATTTATTTCTCCAAACCTAGCGTACCTCAGCCAACAATGCCTCAGCCCACTGGAATCTTTATGGAGTGACAGAGCAGAAAGAGGCCAGCGTGGAGGGGTACAAAAATTATGTGAATGAAGTTGGTGGCATGGTAGCTCCTCTGCCTCACACACTTGGGATGAGATTTGACTGTAATTGAAAACTTGCATGACCTAATGAATGAGTAGTAATTATGTAAAAAACAAATGTGGCACACATGGACTTGCTAGTAGCCCATTATCCTCTGCGGTGAGCTGCTAATCCACACTACAGATCATGCTACAGCATCTCAATTTGATTTACGTCCAGACTTTGACTTCACCAGTCCAAAACCTTCATTTTGTCTTTTTAAGCCATTCAGAGGTGGACTTGCTGGTGTGTTTTGGATCATTGTCCTGCTGCATAACCCAAGTTTTAACTTGAGATCCTGAACTGATGGACATTCTCCTTCAGGATTTTCTGGTAGAGAGCACAATTCATGGTTCCATTAATTACAGCAAGTCATCCTAAAGCAGCAAAGCAGCCCCAGACCATGACTCTACCACCACCGTGTTTAACTGTTGGTATGATCTTCTTTTTATTAAATGCTATTAGTTTTACTCTTGATGTAATGGAGCACACGCCTTCCAAAAAGATCAACTTTTATCTCGTCAGTCCACAAATGTTGACAAATGTTAGACGAGCCTTTGTGTTCTTCTTGGTCAGCAGTGGTTTTGGCCTTGGAACTCTCCGATGAACCCCATTTTTGCCCAGTGTCTTTCTTATTGCTGAATCATGAACGCTGACCCTAACTGAGTCCAGTGAGGCCCGCAGGCCTTTAGATGTTGTTCTGGGTTCTTTTGTGACCTCCTGGATGAGTCATCGATGCACTCTTAGTAAGTAAGGTTGGCCACTCCTTGGAAGGTTCACCACTGTTTCAAGTTTTCCCCCTTTGTTGATAATGGCTCTCACCATAGTTAACCTTAGAAATGGCTTTGTACCCCTTTCCAGTCTGATAGACATCAGTGACTTTGTTTCTCATCTGTTCTTGAATTTCTTTCGATGGCTGCATGATGTGATGCTTTTTGAGATCTTTTAGCCTGCTTCACTTTGTCGGACGGATTCTATTTAAGGGATTTCTTCATTCGACAGGTCTGACAGTAATCAGGCCTGGGTGTGGCTCATGAAATTGAACTCAGCTTTCAGAATAAAAGTGGAGTAAATTTTGGGAAGGCATTGACTTTTTTGACATGGGGCTGTAGGTTTGGGTGACTTGAAAAACTGAAAAACTGCAGAGTTGTATGTACTCAGGTTATCTTTGTCTAATATTAAAATGTGTTTGATGATCTGAAATATTTTAGTGTGAGAAATATGCAAAAAATAAGAAATCAGGAAGGGGCAAATACTTTTTCACAACACTGTACATTAGCAGCATTTGACAGCGCTCATATTTTATCAGCTTTGACAAACCCATCTTAAGCCTCTCTTTTATTGTCTTTGCTTTTCTGCACCTCTTTCGAAATTTTTTTTAAATAGTAGGAACACTTTCAGGTTCTTGTTTAAGATATCTTGGGCTTTAACAAAGATATTATTGAGTCTTGTCACAATATATTGTGCAGATATCATCCTGTTTGACTCTTATTGATTACCAAGTACCATTTCTAGGCTTTCTGTCTGAACACAGCACCCTATTTCATGAATTGACCCAATACTCATTCACTTTACAGTGACCCAGTTATGCAGAAGAATGGGGAGTGCAAGGGTGAAGTTAGCACCATCCAGTGGAAAACAATGACACTGTAGGAATGAAACATGCAGTTGTAAAGAAAAGCTGGTCTCCATAGGGTCCCTCTGCTGGAATTACATTCATCCTACAGCACATTTCCTCCTCTTACACTCAGCAACAGTTTGTGGAAGTCAGAAAGTACTGCACAACTTTTTTTTTCAGAGTTGAATTAAAAGAGGAAACTTTGGTACAATGCTTTTTCATCAGTTTTGAACATTTTTTGGAGAGCTGAAAGGCTTCTCTCCGTTTGAGAGTCAAAACTGTTTCTCTTTGTGGCTCATAAAAAATAAAAGCAACAGTGATTAAGAGGGTGGCAGGGTCAATGCCATCCTTAACTTCTGTAGTGTGAAATAATTGCAGAATTCTATTTATTGTCAGCTCAACAATAAAATCCGCCAATGTGGATCATTTCTTTCAGGAAATCACACACTACAGTCTCAGACAGAAAGTTCCTCAAGGTTGAGTTCTCGTTTTCTTCTCCCTGCATGTTTTCTAGCACTTTTTTGACAACAGCTGAATGGGAAGAAAAGATCTGTTTTTCCCACTCTTGCTTTTAATTGATTTTTTTCTCACAAAGTTCCATGCAGTATATCATAGTGTTTTCTTTTAAGCCAGGGCAAATCACTCCTAAAGCCAAACACAGAAGGCTAACACTTTTTTCAGTAATGTCATCACACTGCAAAATATTTGAGATAGTGCAAAGATGTCGAATTAAATTGAGGAGAATATTTGATATCATAACCAAAGACTGCTGCAATGGTTTTTATAATGGTAATACATTATGACAGACAGACAGATGGATAGATGCTGTATTAGATACTGCAATTCAAGGTATGGAGTAGCAGCTAACAAACATGACATGAGACATCTCTTACATTTGACATCCCCCCATATTAATCAAAACAAATTTACACAAACTTAAAATGTATACAATAACCAAAAGTTAATATAGAATTTAAAACAGAAAAATTCAACACCTTTGCAGCCTTTATACAATTAACAACAAAAATGCATTTTAGCCTCTACAAGAACAAAAACTGCACAAAAAAGTTACAGCTGAATATGTACATGCTCTTGTTAGTATGTTTTTACTTGTATATAGAAGTCTGGGTTCATTGATAGTAATGTTTCAAGATGTGCAAAGGGTGCGAGAATGCTGACTAGAATTGATCAGAAGTATAAATGTGAGGGTGTGGGCAGATTTACATGAGGTATGATAAGCTAGGATACTTGATTAGTTAAAGTGTGCATATGAGAGGAGGCATTTTACCACCGAAAGCTCTTTAAAATAATTTAAGTTACAGGGAATATATTTATTAATTACAGCATTTGAGTACAGTAAATACATTAAATTAGTATGTGGTACCATAAATGGATCATTTAGTGCAGATATGCATATAAGGTGAGGCATTTTACCGCAATGATTTGAGTAACAGTTAATAAATTAAAGACTGCAGATATGCATATGAGGTGAGGCATTTTACCGCAGTGATTTGAGTAACAGTTGATAAATTGAGTGCAGATATGCATATGAGGTAAGGCATTTTACTGCAGGGATTTAAGTAACAGTTAATATATTTATGAGTGCAGATATGCATATGAGGAGAGGCATTTACTTCAGTGATTTAAGTAATAGTTAATAGATTATTTTGTGCATGTACTTTTGAGAGGAGGCATTTTTGCTACAGAGAGCCTTCTTACAGTATTGAGTTACAGTGGCGTAGTTAATTTCTTACAACATTTGAGAATGGTGAATGGATTAAAGTAAATTAAGCAATTTTACCACCACAGTGATTTAAGTAGCAGTTAAATGGTTTATTTAGTGCAATGTGCATATATGTTGATGCATTTTACCATTATGGTTGAAGTTACAGTTAGTAGATTAATTAGAGCAGATATGAGGTTAGCCATTTTACCGCAGTGATTTAAGTCAAGGTTAATTTATTAAATAGTGCTTGTGCTTATGAGGTAAGGCAGATTACCACAGTGATTCAAGTCACGGTTAGTAGATGTTTTATTGCAAATATGCATAGAAAGCAAGGTATATTACCACAGTGATTTAAGTCATGGTTAGTAGATTAATTAGTCCAAATATACATATGAGGTATGGCATTTTACCACAGTGAGTTTCTTACAGTACCTAAGATACAGTAATGCAGTAAGAGATAATGCAGTGTATTTTACATTAAACAGGGTTTGATAAATAAAACTTCTATTTTCTGTCACCCTGTGACTGTTGGTTGGTCCTCAAAGCAATAGTGAGCATCTGTTTGAATTTAGCCTCATCATGGCAGTGAATGACCAACAAATGTAAGAAAAAAACACAGAAAAAGAAACATCTGTTAGGGTGAGCTGAACTCAGATTTAAATAAATGCATCTTGGCTCTAAACAAATATGGGCAGATATCTGTCCTCAACAATGGCAGGAAGCTGGTCCTTCAGGGAGGAGAGGAGCCACTATACAATAATGATCATGATACAGCTGTTTTCTTTTGAATGTTAGTAATAATGAGAACCTCGGGACACTTGTAAAAGACCTTAATAATCACATAAGTGACGTGTAAGTGTGTTTACAAGTGCCACTGGAGTTGAATGAGATATTTAACTGCCTGAGTAAAAACACTTGAGAATATAAGAGGCTGAATATGACATCGGATGACAAGAGTTTGGTTTTGTTTTACTAGAGTCATCAGGATAAAATGTGTCTCCAAATTATTAAATTTTGGATTTAGAATTGAAACTGACTGACTTCAAAGTTATAAGCAGCAGGGTTGTCACTTTACCAGAATTTCAAACTTCACTATAATGCCAAAAAAATAAACAACTTCAACCTCTTTTGTACAATGGTACAAAAAAAAGTCTGATGAAAACTGGCACACAATATAAGGTTATTTCTTTTTAATTATTAGTTTTTCAGGCAAACTCTTTCACACTTTCTAAATTACACCAATATGATGGTCAACTTTTTGGTGCGCAAAAGTGTGCTTGCAATTATTGATGGATTTGTCTATCTTCTACGCACCTGTCTTTTTAAAACACTGAAGCGATTTCTTTTTTTTTGGGGGGGGGGGTCTAAAGGGCACTATTGATCATTATAACAACAGAGATTTTATCTTCTTTTAATATACAGTGCCTTCAAAAAGTATTCACCACCTTGAATGTATCACCCTTTTACTGATTTTTTAAATCAGTCACGGTCAATATAATTTGGCTTTTTTTTACTAAAAATATACATAAAAAAACCTCTTTAATGTCAAAGTGAAAACAGATTTCTATGAAGTAATGTCAATTAAATAAAAATATGTGATTTAAAAGGAGTGATACAATAGAGAATTTTGACTGTATGTAAAAAGGGCAATTCACACCTGATTCAAGTGCAGCCTGACTGAGGTTGAGCAGTTTTGCAATAGGGTAAAACTGCATCGTCCAGATGTTCAAGTCTGATTGAGACCTATCCACAGACTCAGTGTTGTGATTGCAGCCAAATGTGCATGTACTTAATACTAACTTGAAGGGGGGGTGAATATTTATGCAATTTCTTTGCAGCAATTTAACAAAGCAGCATTAAATAAAATTTACCTACTAGGGATTCACAACATTAGATTTTTGCCGATATCAGATATGCCGATATTTACAACATAGTTTTAGCCAGTACCAAGGCTAAAACATGCAACTCAAGGAGGCTGTTCCAAATTCGAGCAATCCTGATGGAAAAAGCCCTATCACCTTTAGTTCTAAGTCTCCACTTTGGAACAACCAGGAAGCCCCCCACCCGAGGATCGAAGGCTGCAGACTATTTAAGCTAATATCTACCAATACCAATATCATACTGATTAATACTGAGCATCCCTGTCACTTATGTAAAACAACATTGTCACAGCACTTACCTCTACCAGAAGCCTGTTAATGTCATCAGTGTTGTAAACTGACTAAATTATCTACAAACAGCAATAGCTTGTGTCCTCTTAAAGCAGGAAAAATAATCATTAAAAATGTCACAATTCTACATGAAAGTTAGTTTAAACCAACACTTTAAAGTAAAAAGGGTAACAATGGCTAGATGTTTTTTTTATTTGAAATCTATAGTGAAAATGATCACTCAAAGGTTTTTTTTTAAGTGTCATCAACATAGAAACAACATTAAAATGATGTTTTTGGCAAGATTAAGGATATTAGACTAAAAGGAAATGGGATGAACGTAGAGCTGACCCTTGAGCTGAAGAAACATGCGCTGTTTGCGTGTGTGCTGTCTCACATGATTTGAGCACATGTGAGCGTGAAAGTGTATCAATCTCTGGCAGCTGGCAGGGTGTGTTCATATATGTGTGTATCTGTGTTTGTAAATCCTGCCCTGTCTGTCGGTCGGCTTTTCCTCCCCTCTCTCTTCACCTTCAGAGGGAAGGACACACATTCCTGCGCTGCTTCCCGACTCTAGCCCTGGGCGACGCTCAGCCAGAGCTGATAAGTGACAGGGGCCCCCCGCCCCGCCCCCCCCCCCCCCCCACACGCACACACACACACACACAGGAGGCCCCCCCTACCACCACCACTACACCATCACACACAGAGACACACAACACAACAACTCCTCTCCTCCCTGCCCTTCAGTCCGCAGACACGCTGCTTGGGAATTCTGCCCTCTGCCCCACTTTGGCCCCCCTCCCACTACCCCCCTCTTCCTCGGCTCTTTCTGTCAGAGACGTGGAGGTCTTTAAAGAGATAGATTGGTCTTTAATTTTTGTGCTAGCCTGGTCAGTGACACGGCTTCCCACCCCTTCCTCTTTGTCCTCCCTGTACGTTTTATGAGCCAGCCTGAGATGTGAGGAGTGGCGTACGAAAGCTCGAATGGGAGCTTAATCAATCTTGACGAGTGATTTAATGCTGAGATTCTCTTTCATTTTAATAGGTGTGTTTTTTTCACAGGTAGCTTTTAATGACTGTTTCTGCTGACGGAGCTGAGGGTGCAGCTGCTGTGGAGAGTTTCAGGCAGAAAGGCGTGGGGTCTGAGCATTTTTCATGGGTGTGTTCGGACAGGTTAGTCAGGTTCCCATGGGAAGGTGTTTAAGTTTTCCTTAAAGGTGCAATATGGAGAATTTTTCAAGCTAAAATATCTCACGTTATGTTACATATATACTTTTAGCTGACACTGACATTACCTCAAATAAGACCAAAACTTTTCAAAGACAAAAAATAATCACTTTTTCTGGTTGTAATGGTCCATGTCTGGTCATGGATTACATCTGAAACCACACACTCACTCCCTACTCCCTGTTCCTTTTGCAGTGACCTGTCTGTAGTTGACTATATAGGGCACTCATCTGAATAATAATAATTTGGAATGCACGATATTATCACCATGATATCAGTATTGACCAGTGCAAGATTTATTAGTCAGCTAAACTAATCATTTTCTAATACCACAGGCCAGAAATCCCAGTCAAATGCTCTGTTAAAACTGTAATAAAAACTCCTGCCACTAGTAGCCACTGTAGCTTCAGTTAATGGCCGAGGCTTTCCTGTCAGCACTTCTCGGAATGACACTTTTCTGAGCTAGAAAATGGAAATTAAGTGGTACGCAGGCTGTCGAGGGTTATACTCATTACTACTCAACTGAGGTGAAAAGAGGCAGCATATCAAACACAATATTAATCTGCAAAGAGGAATGGAGGCTGGCAGAGCTAGCTGCTAACCCTAGCCACGCTCTACACAACAAATCAGGCTAAAATCATACCAGCTGGCACAATGACCCTGTGTTGAATTTGGCTGTTTTCACATTATTTTCTCATTTTTAGACTAATCAGTTAAATTGATTTCAAATAGGTGTGTTTAGCTGAACTGCTAAAAGAAACCTGGGAGCATCCTTAGTACTGGTAGATATTAGCTTATTAGTTAATTATTGGTATTGTCAGAGATGAATATTTCAGCAGATATTTCAAACCAATATATCTGCTGTGAATATCAGCCTGTATCGTCTGTAAATATTGACCGTAAGTATGAAAAAGTTGGGGGAGTTTTCAGCAGAACCAACAGATGTACATCAGATAAAGTCTTCATAGTTCATCCTGATTCCTTACAGTTTAAAGTTTGTTTAAAGGGCTTAAGTTTTAGGTCTTGACTGCATGTATATATGGGTATATAATCTAAAATAAATCAACATCGGATTACAATGATGTTTTGCAGTAAATTTCCCATTCAAATTCTTCTTTGACATTTTGCAAAATCCTGACATCAACACCTTTAATGCATGAATCAAGCAAACCAGCTATGTAAATACTCATGACAATAAAGCATTTCGTTTGGTGTCTTAGTGATGTCAAATGTTTTGTCTGTTTCTAAAAAATAGACTACCAATATTGAAAAAGAAATGTAGTACAGAATGTAATTGGTGTTTTTTCCAGTGGAAAAAATGTAATTAAATATCGGTATTGCCCCAAATGAGTTTTAAAATATCGGCATATTGAATATCGGCAAAAATCCAATACCATGCATCCCTAATTCAGCCCTAGTTTTAACAAAAAAATAATCTGTTGTTATGGTTTCTTGGATGAATTTCACATTATGAGGGAGGAAAAGTGTTGAAATGACAGTACCTTCTGACTTGGTGCTGTGAGTGCTTTATAACCCTTGAAGAAAACCAGGAAAGCCACTTTTTAAGTTTTCTCCCTCTAAAATTTCATCCAGGAAACAAAAACAGTGTTTTGCTGATTTATAGATAGATTAATTGGAGTAGTAGGGCATCATTCCCATGAGTCCCCTCCTCGTTAAATGTTCCTTATTTTTGTTATCATTTTGGTTGAGAGCCCTGGGGTGGTGAACTTTATATACTTTTACAGAAGCATTAACTGTACTCATCCCTCTGAGACCAACATTGTAATATTTGACAAGAACAAACACAGGTTATGAGAAGTTAATTACCTTTAAACTATAAACTGTAACTGTAAACTTCTTGCTTTTTCCCCCTCTTGAATCTAGCCATTGTGCCATACCAGCGACACTATCGATGCCTTTGAATCCATTACAGAATTTTTTTCTCACAAGCTTGGACCTTGAGTGACTTTTCAGGTTCTTGAAACATTATATCCACATCAGTAACTCTGACACTGAACGTCCTTATATCAATTTTTAGTCATTTTTTTTATCATTTGCCCCCTTAGTTGCTCATGCTAACCACCATATTGTTTTCCCAGAATGCTTTGTGATGAGCTGTCAACCACTGGCAGACTGTTTATTCATTGTATCATGCTGTATTAAAGTGCGCATGCCTTAACACTAAGAAGCTGGTGGAGATGGCCTGAATAGCTCATAATTAAGAGAAAGAGAGACAGAGAGCCTGTGATGTGTCCCTCTGTGTTTCTTCAGACAGGAACTGCTTTAAGAAATGGCACAAATTCAGCTAACACAAAGAAGCACAAGGACTTTTTTGTTAATATGTCAATATTTTGACTTTTTTTTGGTGACAGAATGTTTTTTTTTTTTTTTTTTTTTTGCTTTTTGGTCCCCAAGAAATGGAAGAGCAAGTTTCTTTGAGTCTTAATTTTTGTTTTCTCTTTTGTCTACATATTCATAGAAGCCAGGTTGTCCTGAAGAAAAGGATGTTTAAAAATTGTCTGTGCACCACAGGGTTGACGTCTTACAAGCTTTTTAAGACAATAAGTCCAGGTGAGACAACATATTTAAAAATAGCTGAGGGCTGGGAGGGTTAAATTCAGAAAATGCGAGAAGGAAAAAAGGTATTTGGGTTTATTAGGGTATCTTTTGTCTTAAATCCATACAGCTATTAAATCAACTTTATAAGGAATTCATAATAAAACAGCTGATTCAGGAATGACTTCACATTTTAGCCGTTTTGACAGAAGTCTACCTATCAGCCATTATTTGAAAATATGATGCAGGATGAATAAATCTGCAGTTTTTTGTGTTAACTTTTCCCTGCCTGAGAATGAAAATAAATAATAGACAGCACGACAGCCCCAGAAATACATAGCTAAATATCTCAATCGACCCCTTGTGGCTGACTGCAGTACAGGCAGCAGAGACTGATGTCACTGTAAATGCCAAAAAAACATGGACATTTTGAAAGGAAATGCACATACTAATACAAATATATGTTAACTAGACCAAAATATTCATGTTATTGTAGGTTATTTGAAAGTCCAGCCCCTTCAATGTCTGGCCTTTGTACAGATGTAGTTGATGACCCTTGATTTATATTAAGCACACATGTTGTGCTTAGGATACATAAAAGTCTCCACCCATAAACTAACACTCCTTCTTCACTCCTGCTATCTCCGTGTCTCTCTATTAAGCATTCCTCTCAGACCTGCACCGAGGCTCTGAGCTCAAAAAACTCTCTGACCATGAGTGTGTGTGTGCCTCTGTGTGTGTGTGTGTGTGTGTGTGTGTGTGCTCGGTGCGTGCCTGAATGTGTGTCAGCCTCAATTGCTGGAGCCTATCCAAGGTTTCCGTGGTGACCACACAACACAACGAGACAATCAGAGGCAAGCCCACGCAGCGCGGCGAGAGGACATTAACACAGGAACCGCGGGTCAGGGGGCAGAGGAAGGCAGGGCAAGGCAGGGAGAGAGGAAGAGATGAAGAGGGAGGGCGGAGGGAGGTGTTAGAGCCACGGGGAGAGAAAGAAGAGAGAGAAAGGAGAGAGAGAAAGGAGAGTAAACAACAATAAACAATAACACAAGCTTAAAGGCTACTTTAGGTCTCTCCTTTTTATGCCTGCAAGACATCAAGAAGCTTTAAAGGTTCCCCGGCCCCAGGAGTGCCTGTGCGGTTTTGGCTGTACCTCACCTCTGTGTATGTGTGTCCGCTACGCCTCGGTGTGAGAGAGAGAGAGAGAGATAGGTGCATGCGTGACTGAATCCATGTGCAGGAGGGTGTGCAAAGGTGCACGCTTGTGTGTGAGCATGCACGCACCTGAATGTAACATGAGAACGGGAGTGTGTCCTTTTGAAATTCAACTGTTAGAGGCTGGTTGTGTGTGCTTGTGCATGTTTTTACTTGATTTTGTGTTAGTGTGTGTTTCTGTGTGAGCTTCTGCAGCCGTGCACGCCAGCGCTCTCACATATCTCTGTCCCCCGGGGATGACGCTAAAAATATGTGGCTCCTCAAGCCTTCTGGTGTCTGAGCAGCGTCTGTCTGCTCTCCATTGCCGTCCCTGTGGCCCTCCCTCCCTCCTACCCTCCCCTCCGTTACTCCTGTTCCCTCCATTCCTCCCTCAATTACACCCTCTTCCAATCCCAGCACACATACACACACAGCTCCTACACCCAGCTGTGTCCCTACTTCACTTCCACTGAGGATGACCTCTGCTCAAGCAGAGAGGGGATAAAGGGAGGCCAGTGAAAAGGAGGCAAAGGAGGTAGAAATGAGTGAAGGAAAATGTATGCACAGTATCTGGAGAGGGGAAATGATCAAGAGGAGCAGAGGAGCTGAACTTCTGCCTTCACAGCTTTAGCATGTGTTGAATGTTTATGGAGTTAACACATTTCCTTTTGTTATCAAGGTTTTAATGCAACCAGAGGCTCAGACAGACAGTATAATTACTTCAACTGACAAAATACCAAAGCCTGGTGGTGAAGTTTGTACTTTCAAAACCTCCAAATGAGCCAAGTAGTTCCAGAAATACAACATATCTTCGGTGTGCCAGTCATTTCAGCAAAAACATGGTCCCATGACCCCTGAAAGTTCTCCTCTTCATCACGGATTTGAGCTAACACGTTCATATGATACCGTTTCCAATTTAATTCTAGTGATGTTCCTAGACGTACAGTGTCCAATCCTATCGCACCATAACAGTGCAACTTTTTTACAGAATGTGGCCAACATTAGCATTGCTATCACAGGCCTCCAGTCATTTTGCAGTTAACTTCCACATTCCTGTGCTGAATATTGACACTAAATGCTTTACTTATATGCGAGTATAGTCTCTGAATTTTATCCTCATTTTCTAGATCAAACTAATGCTACATCGCACAGTTCCTATGCTACCAGTGCTCTTGCAGTTAGCAGCTGTTACAAGAGTATAACAACAACATGCAACATATTTTGTACTTAGATACATGATGCATGTTGGACAAGAAGGCCTGGCGCACAATCTCCATTCCAGTTCATCCCAAAGGTGCTCAGTAGGGTTGAGGTCAGGGCTATGTGTGGGCCAGTTAAGTTCTTCCACAATGAACTCATCGAACCATGTCTTCACAGTCCTTGCTCCATGCACTGGAGCACAGCCATGCTGGAATAGAAAAGGGTTCCTCAAACTGCTGCCACAAAGTTGGAAGCATAGCATTGTCCAAAATGTCTTGGTCTGTTGAAGCATGAAGGTGCGACAAAGCAGTCAGGTAGGAGACGTCTCAGCATCCATCAAACCTAGACTCGCCAGTTTGACTGCAAAACCAAGAAGCGTGTTTCATCGCTCCACAGAAAGCGTTTCCACTGCTCCACAGTCTTGTGCCGGTGTGCTTTACACCACTCCAGCTGACATTTGGCATTGCATTGAATGCAGCTGCTCAGCTAGAGAAACATATTCCATAAAGCTCCTATCGCGCCTTAGCAGTCGTTGACACCGCTCTGTGATTTTACGTGGTTTTGTGCTTCATGGCTGAGTTGCTGTTGTTCCTAAACACTTAAACTTTTTAAATAATATCACTTTCAGATGAGCGTGGAATATCCAGCTGGGATGAATTTCATGAACCATCTTATTGCAACAGTGGTATCCATCCCAGTACCATGCTTGAAATCACTGAGCACATCAGAAAGACACATTTTGTATCACAAATGTTTGACTGCATGGCTAGGTGCTGGATTTTATACACCTGAATTCAGAAATTAACAGGCGTGGCCAAATACTTTTGTCCATATAATACAATAGTTGAACTGTTTAGAGTAGATTAAGAAAAAGGATAGAAATTGCCTTCTCTCACAGTGCAAAGGTGACAGTTTGTTTTTGAGTTGTATAAGCAGACACTTTCACACACTAACAGAAGGTGGCACCTTTAAAAAAAATAAGCAAACTAGATTTAACTTCTTAAAAAAAGCCATTTAGGAGTTGTGTAATGTGGTCTACAAATAAAATGTCCAATTTATGATTTTCAGTGACTGTCTTCCCTTTTTTCTTTTTTTTAAACTACAAATGAAAAATAATGACTTCATACAAGTTAGGCTTTTAATTTTATTTCCACCATTTCACAAAAGCAAACTCAGTTTCCTCGCTGGGATTAAAGTGTAAGCTGTAAACTGTCTTTTAAAGTGCAATGTGAAGTTTAAGGAGAGGAGTTCTGCACTCTGGGTCTGAAAACTTTATCTGCTTTTAAAAAAGACTGAAATTAATGCTGTTGTGTCATGAGAAGGATATTGATTATTTCTCTATTCTTATTTAATTGCTTGTTATTTCTTCCACTAACTCAGTGTCAGGTGAAAATTTTCAGCATGCTTATCAAAAGTTCATTTTTTCATCATTTCTATGCAAACGCTTTATTGTTAATGATATAATCATTACCAGTAAGCAGCATGCTTTCTTTTTGTGTTAGGTTATTGGAGAAGTGTGTGAATAAAATATCATTTTATTTAGAGGGGCCCCCAAAACTAACACAGTAGCTTTAACCTTTGCTATAATTGCAGTGAAGTTCAAGAGAAATTCAAAATTTCACTCTTCAAATACTGAAGTGTAATTGCTTTAAATCAACCATCATCCAAATAAAATGTAACTGATCATAATTTCAACTTAAGGAAGATTTTTCAAGTTTTTATAGCTTTATTTTGTTGCTGTGTTTAGATATTGACCATTTGCCATATTGTAGCTTTTGTTCACAGAGAGATGCCATAAAACTGCCATTTTACCCTGGTGAAGAAACCGTAAAGTTGATCCTGATCCTTTTTGTTTTTCAGATGTTGGTTCATCAGAAACCGTTCGTCAGATACCACGGGAGAGCGCTGTGTCATCAGAGAGCACCCCGACCTGCGCAGGGCGCGGCCGGGTGGCTCAGCTGATGAAAACATTCAGTGTTGAAGGATCCACACCCCCCACACAAACCCCCTCCCGCAGCATCAAGCCCCCTCTCCCCACCAAGCCCAGCCACCTGCGTCTGACCACCACGCCCTCTGTCAGGTAATCCTCCACACTGACGCCCACTCATCTTCATCCCGAAAGCAGCCACACTGGACGATATTGGACGCCTAATATGGAGCCTCTGCAGAGTGGGCTGATGGGATTGAGAGCTCCAAAGGTGGCTCTCTCTTTTTGCTATCACTCCCAAAGCACAGAAATGGAGATGCTTGAATGTAACAGTGTTCTCTTTATTTTTGGAGTACTGTAAACACTATTAGTGGGAAGGAAATGCCAAAATTGTAAATGTATCTGTATAAGCAGGGTGTTGATGACTATCACACATATTCACTTGTTTGTTTGACACTTCTACTTATTTGAACATGTGAAAAATGCACAAAATACATTCACGCAGGGCCTGATTCAGAACAAATGGATGGTGATCCCTGGTATCAACTGTGTCTGCTATCTGCTCTGTTTTGAGGTCCAATTCACAAAGCTTAACGTGCTGATGACATACAAGAGCAAAGAAGCCTTTAGAATTTTTCTGCTCTGTGTGGTGCCTTTTGTACCTTTCCTGCAGCTGGAACAACCCTAGAACACCCACACCTGTGTGGGTACGCAAATGCTGAGTTTAACCTGTGGCAGCCCTGGACTGATTAGACCCCTAATTTTTAGAACAGAAGTAATGTTATAGTAATATTCACTGACTTTGTTTCAAGATTATTTATATTCACATCGTAGAGAGGACAAACTTTGTTTTCATCAGTGGAAACTGCATGTCTTTTTGACAACACTATAATATAATGTGGTGCAGTTACTGCCAACTCGCAGCACATGGTAAAATTTTCACTCCAATGTGCGCAGCTTATAGTGTTATTTTGCAAGTTTATTTACATAGACAGGCACCAATTTTGCACCAATTGACTGAATAAATGGATCATGAAGATATAAGTAAACAGAGGTGCAATTCAGTGCAGGGCAGTTACCACTAACTCGCAGCACGTTGCTTTTTTGTGAGGCTCAGTTGCATAGACAAGCCAATTCTGCACAAAATACAGGATAATGGATAATTTAGATAAACATAAACTGAATTGAATTTAGTGTGGCACAGATACCACCAACTTGCAGCAGATGGTAAAGTTATAACTCAGACTGTGCGGGGCTAATAGAGGTCATTTTCAATCTGGTTCATCTGCATATACGGGACAATTTCGTACAAATTGACTGAATATATGGATTGTGTAAATGCATGTAATTTTATTTCAGTGCAGCGCAGTTACCACCAACTCACAGAGGGTAGTAAAATTTTCACTCTGACTGCATGTGGTTAAAAGAAGTTTTTTGCACTGAGGTTCAGTTGCATAGACAGGAGCCAATTTTGCACAAAAAGACTAGATAATGGGTCATTTAGATATACACAAACTAACTGGGATTTAGTGTGGTGCAGATACCACCAACGCGCAGAAGGTGGAAAAGTTAACACCCTGTACGTGGAGAACAGAGGTATTTTGCAACCAGATTCAGCTGCATAGACAGGGGACATCCACATGGACTATGTAATGTGTCATGTAAATTTACAGAAACGGGGGACAGTTTAGTGCATCTCAGTTAACACCATCTTGCAGCAAATTTCAAAATTTTAACTCTTAACTGAGCATAGCTAATACATGTTGTGCCAACATGTTCATTTGCATAGACAGGGGCCAAATTTGTGCTAGGTAACTGCATAATGGGTCATTTGGATATGCATAGAAAAAAGTAATTCAGTGCAACACAGATACTATCTCACAGTGTATGTGTACAAACGAGCCAATTTTAAACCTGCCAAAAGGCCTATTTAGATGTACATAAACTGAGGCGCACTGTATGGGTGCTAAGTCCGTGGCTTTTACTTTGTGAATTGGACCGTTTTTTGTGTCATTTGCACAGATAGCGGGCGCAAATTCCATGCAGTCCTACAGCAAATCAGGCCCACAGTTTCTTTTCAGTCCAATTTTTAAACCCTGCACACACAATATTGGTTCCTTACCAATATCATTATTTTCATCGCTGGTTGTCGAGGCTCAGTATTTGAGGTTCATGACAAAAGAATGGCCATGGGACGGCCTAACGGGGTGAAAGGAGGCTCAGTTGGGTCCTCCTTCATCTTGCTGTCTCTACTCTGGGACTAGTGCAGGGTTGTTTATTTGTCACAATGCAGTGTATGTCTCCCTGTGCCACCTGGCAGGAGCCTCTCTGCGACCTGTTGTGGACCAATGACAGTGCCAAACGCCTCGTCTGTCTCTCCCGGCGGATCAAGTTAAACAGTTGCTGCCAAACGATCCAGCTCTGTTGCTCTTCTCCATTTTTACTGAGTGCTGTACAAGTGATGTGTGGTTGTTTTTTATGTTTTTATACACTTTTTAAAGGGACGAAGATGTTTGTAATGGGATATTTAATGTTGCTACAATGCTGACTTTTTAAAATTTATGTCCAGCTTGTATGGTGCAATCAAAGAAACAATAAAATTGTCTGAAAGTCTTTCTCTTTTAACTCAGAGTGGCGTCCCTTCTTCATAATTCCATACTGGATAAACACACACCATTTCCATGTCTTGTAGCTCAAAAATCCAAACTTTAAGAGTCAAATCTCACTGAAAATGAGTCATTTTTAAATGTCCAGCCTCAGAGAATAGTCCTCCATGCTTCACTGGGGCAAGTGTAGAAAATTCAAATTTCAGCAGGGCTACACATCATCATCCACCCCCACGCTTGTTATTACCGTGCTCCGACATTTCCTGCTTAATTTCCAGGAATGCTCGCCAAGCTTGCAAATGAAACTGAAATGTTTGCCGATGCTAAAAGTGAGAGGCATATTCTCACATTTGGATCTGTGATTTCCATTGCAGATCGCGGTTACCTCGGCTAATGTTTGGCAGCTGCCGATTCTGTTGAAAAAAAAAGGAAAATCTCCAAGGTAACAAAACACCTCAGTGGTGTGAATAAAAGCAACAGTCTAAAATTATTTAAGTTGATAAACCGCAGAGTGATAAATGATGAAGGTAGAAACACTTTCAGTGACAAAACATGAGAATAAGAAGCTTTTGCATGTCTTTTATTTTGCAGAAAAAGATCTTTTTAATAACCCTGGTTAGGCAATAGTAGCATCCGTGTATCATAGGAGCTATAGGATGTTAAAGAACGGTGCAAAAGACTGTTCATTTAAGCTGAGACAGTCTATGCCATTGCAACATCATATATTTTCCCTGGCTGTGAATGGACAAAGGGAGAGATGCCTGGTTTCACTATACTGGCAATAGCAACAATAAACTTGTACAGTAGTACACAGTGAAGCAGATATTGTGCATGTTTGTCTACCTCAGTCAAAAGTAGATTTTAAGTATAGTGGTATTTTAAAGAACGATTCAATAAAACTGTTTGTTGTCGCAGCAGGCTTCATTCTCAACATTTTACCACCATCTTTGCTGCGTTGTTGTTGTAATATTAAGCATGCATCATTAGCAGACATGGTTTGGTCAAGCTAAATATCTGCATTAGGATTCTTCTGCATCTAGGACCAGATCTGAACAGATACTCCTCTTTGGCGTTTGTTCATTTCAAGAAGACAATTAAAATAGCTCAAAAATCTGGTGTGGATAAGCTCAGCCTGTGGAGCGGGTGCCCCAAGCACAGAGGCGAAGTCTTCTGACGCACTTGTCGCTGGTTTGACTCCCGCCCAGTCACCATTTGCATGTGCGTGTCATTCCTGCCCTCTCTTCCCACGTTTCTTGTCTCTCCTCAGCTGTCTGACCATTACTGGCAAAATGCAGAAAAAAACAACTCAGAGACAGCAATGTCTTGTAACAATGAAAGCATGTAACAATGTTACAAGTCTTTTCAATTAGAACATTTAATCTTTGGATGCAGCAGAAGTGAATTGAAGTGTTAAGTCCATTCAAATAAAAAGATCAGTTACACAAGGCAGTAGTGCAGGGGTCTGCCCTGTCGCTTCACTGCAAGAAGATTCCTGATTCAAATCCCTGTTGGTTAGTAGGGGTGTGAATCAAATATTTAGTCACAATACGATTTTGATATGTTGGATATTTTCTGGTACAAAATCTGCCACAATATGATTTTATTACAATCCAGTAGTCAAGTATGATACCAGACAACTTTATGGGTAAATTTCACACAGAAAAAAAGCAGTTTCTGCAATGTGATTACTAAAAGCATTTCTGTGATTAATAAAAGAAATAATCTTTTTTTACCTGCATTTCACTACAGTCATTTTTTTTATGGTAAATTTAAATAATTTACAGGACACCTGTTTACCTGAGGGCCAGTATGTACTTTTTCTGCAACCTTTAATAATCATGATAAAAAAAATTTTGGCCTCCTTTTTCCCTTTTAAGATTTTTTCTTGAACATATTTACTCACATGTGGACATGAACAGATATTTCCGCCCAATATCAGCCCTTCATAGGAGCCCTTATGATGTGGAAAATAGTTCATGTTTTTTTGTTCTTCAATATAACATTTAAGTTCAGTGAATCTGTGGCACATGATGTTACAGTGATGACTTTGCATTATTTTGATTTATTGCAATTTTTATTTTGGTCATTTGAGGGGTGACTGCAAAGTTTTAGTTAAACAAACACTCTTCTCTTTGTGCTTGAACCATGTCAAGTTCACCTGAGATGCTGGGCTTCAAAGGAGTCATGCAGCAGCAGACTTGTCCCTCTCTGTTCATCTGTAGAGCCTGTATCAGACACCACTCGCGCTACTTCAGCCCTGGGTAGCTAACAAGGGGAGAGTGTTTTTATAAAAATGCAAGGCACAACCTGGGGTGGACTCTGTCTCAAACTTGTCCACACAGCTGGCAGAGGAGTGGATATCCTGTTTAACTCAGCTGCTAATTTTTAGCAACTTCTGCTAACACTAGCATGAGGACGCGCTGCTGGGTGGAAACTCTCATCAGGAATACAATTTGGGATTTAAAATAAAGTGTAGCTTAAAGGTGACTTGATCAATGTTTTGACTTTCTATCGATCTAATTGGATAATTACTCAACCAACTGCTGTATTGATATACATTGATGGACTGTTACACCCCTATTGGATAGGCCCTTATTTTGCATGTTATTAGTGTACCTGAGTTGGTTCTCTTCAGTTTTCTCAGACTCTCTCTAAAGTCCTAAGAAATGCTTGTTAGAATAAGTGGTGATTCTAAATTGCCCATAGGTGTGACTGTGACTGATTGTTTTGTACATCAAGGGTGGGCAAGAATATGTTTTAAAATGTGTGGCTGGATAGTTCAGTGGTTTACATTGCTGACTTTGGTAAAGCGGGGGGTTAAATTCCAGAGATATGGGGGTTCAATCCCAGTCCAAGCACTATCAGTATCCAATGTAGATCCTTGGGCAATGTCCTGAACACTTGTTTATGTCCAAGATGTATGTCACTCTGGCATCAAAATATTATTTAAAATGCATGTTAATGTATCCTTTTCACTTTTGAGTGTTGATGAGTGCAAATTAAGTCATTTTCTATTGTCATATCAGTACTTAAATGTGCGTAAAGCTAAGGTCAGACTACATGTTTTAAGCATGATTACTGCCCAACTCCACAGCCAGGGGGATTCTAAACCTGAAGGCTCCAAATCTGTTGATTCATGTCATGTGGTGTGTCATAGTGATAAACAAAAAGGAATATGTCTGAGACACCTCACAACCTCCCGACAGATTATTCACATTTGTTCTTAGAACAAATCAAAGAAAAGGTTGGTGAATGGCAGAATCTTAGAAAAAAAAACTGCAGAAGGGTTTTAAGAGCAGATCTCTTCTTCAGAGTGGCTGGGGAACGAGCCCTGGTGACTTTACTCCATTCTTTTAAAAACTGAGTCAAAGACTCTGTTGATAGAGCGGAAGGTACTCAGAAAAGGCCAAAGTGATAAGGCCGTGGCAGCAAAGCATGCTCTGCAAATAATGCACTGTTGTCCAAACGCTCGTGCCCATGTTTTATCAGAGCAGGCCCACAGACAGGTACAGCAGGGAAACTGTTATGACTGTAAACATCTTGCTTCGACTAACAGTCCAGTGGGAAACATATAAATGCACTGTTTAAGATCCATGAGCAGTAGGTTCCCCCTCTTTAAAGGCGTATAACCAAACACATCATGAAACATTAACAGTTTCACTCTACACACACTCTGTAGGTGCTTGTGCAACACGCTGCAAAATGCTGAAGCACGCAACTGTGCGCCGCCGCCTCTGTCTCCCAATGAGCCCAACAATGGCTGTGGCTGTTCTCTGATGCGCAGAGACATCGTCGAGCAGTTTCCAGGAGATATCTGTGGCCAGTCCCCTTGGTATGCCCCCCTCCCCCCTCCCTCCCCTCTTCTCCCCACACATACACACTTCTCTTCATCCTCGGAGCCTGGCCACTGCTGTCGTCAGGGCCCTCCGACGGGAGATAAAAAAAGAGGCTGTTGTTGTCTCCTCGCAGGAGAGATGGACGCCTGTTTCTCTCTCCCTCTCTTTTTTTCTTTAGCTGCCTCACTCTCTTCACACCCACAGAAGGGGAAGGAAAGAGGGAAGAGAGAGAGGGAGAGAGGGAGGGAGAAAACAAGAGTGTAGGAGAAGGAAAGAAAGCTGCGTGCCGTGGCGTTCCACCACACCACCAATAACAACCCTCCTCCTCCACCACCAGCACCCCCAGTAGAGAACGAGAGAGCGAGAGAGGAGAGAGAGGGGGGCCGGGGCCATGTGATACGGAGAGCATGCGGGCACAGCTTCACCCCCAGGCAGAATGAACGGGGGCCTGCTGTGTCTCTCCTGCATGATTAATCTGGCTGAGGGGCAGGAGGACTGCCACAGCCCTGCCTGCATTAACTCCCTACTCTCCAGGTCGGCATGAACGCACACGCCATAACACACACTAGAAACACACCAGCGGCATGGTCAAGGCATGGCCAAACACAGGTTTGCACACACCAAGTGTTGTAATGGAAGCAAACAACAGGATCTGAGGTGGTTTGGATGTAAAATGTTCGTTTTTGGTAACCTTGCAAAGCAGATGGATTCGCCCATTTCCGTGTTTCTCACTGGTGAATCCATCTTGCAAAGCTCCCGCCTGAACCATTTGGGCCCGGTTAGAAAGTGACAGGACCAATCAGCAACAGGGGCAGTACTTTCAGGCGCGGCGGAGTCGTGATGCAAACAAGCAGCAACAAGAGACCGGTGCAATTATGGAGGAAGACATTAGTGTGGATGCTGCTAAAGTGTCAGTTTTATCAGAACTTGACAACATTTCTAAGTTAAAAGAAGAACAAAGAACAGCAGTGAGTTGTTTTCTTTTCAAAACCGACAAAAGTCGTGTACTGACATGTCTATAGTCGCCATGGTTCGTGTTATTCCTCTGTAGCTGTGTATGCACACCTCAATAGCAGCTGCATCACGTGTTTTGTTGCTCTGATTGGCCCATAAAGATGTGACAGACATAACATTCATCCAATCACACTCCAAGTCTTTTTCAAAGTCTCTGTCCTTTCTCAAACACTTAGTATTGCAGGTTTCCCAGGTGGATGTGTGAAACACATCCACCTGGCATGTCAGGTTACATTTTTGGTATTTTTAAAGCAAATTAAAGCTCCTGTGAGCACTGCGTCAACTCGATGACCCCTGTAAATGAAGCTGGAGAAATTGACTTAGTGCAAACGCAAACACAACAAATATTTCTACAGCTGTAGGTTAAGCTATATATAATCTTATGCTTATTCATATCAGATATTCTAAATATTGTTAAAAATATCTTACCATTTTGTCTCTATGCTAATTCTTGGTTTTAACTAGGGTTGTCCACATCAAAATTAAACAACAGTTTTTAGTTGGCCCTACACTCACTAATTTTACTCACTTATATCTACTTTAATGGCTTTTCTGTATTCTAGTGTCTTTTACTTTAGGGATTTATTTCTTGTATTTATCAACTCACTGTTTTTTGTTTTTATTGCTTTGATTCTACTTTTATCGTTTGCTGTCTGTCCAATTGTTACAACGCACTTAAGGCTGCATGTCTTTGTATATCTAAGTTACTATACAAGCAAAGTTGAGTTTTAAATGAAATAGTGATATTTCAAAATTTGACAAAATGGGGGATAATTTAAAATAACTAAAGAAACTCTGAGACAAATCATGATTTAAAAATGTATTAATCGACAGCCCTGATTTCAGCCAGTGGTGTAGTGTAGCATATACACAGGTGTACAGAGTATACACACTTTTTTTCCATCTCTATAGAGTTTACGCACTTCTAAATAATAAATATATCCAATATAGACAGTCCGGCTGCAGAATGTAGATCTCAAACACCCCCTCTGAAAGACCATTACTGTGAGACACCGTCTCTGTGCTGTAATTTGCTGGTACAATGTATTTCCAGTTTTAGTTTTTTTTTCTTATTCAACTTTACTCATAAACTAGCAGTTATATTCATGAAATAACAACATTGCAAACATTAGACAAAGCAGCAAAGCTACATAGCTATGTAGCTACATAACTAAAGTTAAGCTCACAAAGCAACTACATAGCTATGTTATCTACATGACTATGTTAGCTTTACCTGTGTTTGCTAAAGTGCATGTTGCAAAATCTAACTTTGCTACATTTGCTTTTGTTAAAAAAAAAAAAAAAAACCTTAATTACACAGCTAGTGTAGCTATGCAATCAAACATTAAAGAGGTCAGAGTTCTAACCTGGGGGTAAATTATGTATAGACCAGTTTTAGAAGTAGAACAGTGAATGGTGGCTCACTTTAGCTTCGTTAGCTTTAGCTTAAGTTAACATAGCTATGCTGGCTACACAGTTAATGTTACTACATAAGCCAATCTAACTGCGTTAGCTTTAGCAACATGAGCTTTAGGAATGCTAGCTCCGGCAATGTGAGCTAATGCTAACATAGCTGCATAAGCTACATAGGTAATGCAGCTATGTAGATAACATAGTTTTAAATTTTAACTCCTGTTATCCTTAGAATTACATTAACCCTTACCCTAACCCAACTAAAAGTTGAATCAGATTCTATTTTGAAAATTTTAGCGTGTATTTCCATTCTGATAGATGCAGCATAATGTTTGACTGTGAGGACGGTTGAGAGCTACGTCCGCCATCAGACCCCTCTCCTATAAAGAGTGTATGAATTAAGGGTCTGCAGATTTTACACCACTGGTTTCAAGCATTTTTAACCAGAGCTTAGACTTTGACCATGCAGTTAGCAGATGATTCAGTCACTTGCAGCTCTAACCACATGGAATATCCTTTAGGTTATGGACTGTGACATAATGGCATCTTATGGAAGTAAAGCAACATGATCCCCAAGATCTAGAAACAGCTTGCACCGACAACTAAAGGAAACACACCTATTACTAAGACTATAGGAATTATGGCAATGGGCTAATTCACCAAAATGTTGAAGTATCCCTTTAAAGCTAGCTGTTTTCAATTTGAAACACACTATTCTCCTAAGTTAAATGCAATGTTTTATCTACACTGGAAGTCGGATATTGGGTTTGGAAATGTCATCACACCAAAGTTGACTGCACTGCATTAACTACGAGTCGGTAAGTCAGGGAAGTTCCACAGAGTTTCTGAGTCAGAATTCCTACGTTTAAACAAAAATATCTACTGTATTTACTTTTGATGGCCTTTTACTTTTAATTTTTGGTAGCAACAAATTTTAACCGACACCAAAGACAGTCACCATTGCAATTAGTCTATAATTCAGTCCATTTGCAGTGCTGACCGCATGATAATAGGTATAATGCTGACGTAAAAAGGTTGCTTTATGTAGCTGCAGAAACCTGATTTGTGTGTTGTATTGTTTTGGTTAGTTTATTTGTAAGTTCTATCATCTGTCTGTTATCAAACCATGCTTGGACTAACTGTTTTTCCAACTTAAAGCTATCACTAACCCTAAGCCTCTGTAAGGATGTTTCAGAGGAAATGTATGTGTGGATTTTGATGATCCCTGTGGGCAAATCAGACTTTTCTCCCTTTTGACCATATCCTGAGCAGGTGAAAAACATCATCCTCTTTGATTTTGAAAGTTTTGTGTGCAACTTACAATGAATCTTTGGTGTTTAAACATAAAGAAAATGCTGCTTTGATGTGACGCTGTTATTCCCACCATCTGACACCTACCCCTCACTAGTAAATATGACAGACATATGAATATCTATATTGAAATATTTATTCTGTTTGATGACCGGGCTGTTTGCTTTTGTAGGCCAGACATATGCATAAATATTCATTTTTAATCTTTTTCATAACAAGCAGAAGCTTTAAAAAACACTTTTATTTGCCTTTTTTGCTGGTTAAATGTTCAAACTTAGGTCAGAATGTATTCCTAATTTTTTCATGTATTTTTATTGATTGTTTCCCAACATTTTATATTTTCATTGTTATAATATCCTTTAGTCTCCCCAAATCCTATTCTTCTAGTTTTTGTTCTTAAAGCTCCTGTTGGATGATCTCAGCTGTTCACAGACTGAAATTGATATTAGTGTCTCTAGCTGAACAAACAAGGCCACATAAGCACAAAGATAGACTATTTTAATAGTTGTTTCAAAGGTCTTAAACTGCTGCAGTAGTTGTCAGATGAACTGATTGACAATTATCATCTTTTTCCACATGTAAAAAACTTTTGGCTGGCTGTTTGTATGAAAGATTCAGTGCAGCCTGAATAAAGCTGAATCAAGTTTGAGGTATCCTGTTGTAGTTTAATGGTATACTTGTCTATTTCCAGGCACTGACACATCACTAACTCTTCTGTAAAGAGCACCATGATGCGTGGCCGCTCAATAGCTTTGGTTTCTCGGTAGTTCTGGTTTCCTGTGACTCATCCTCTCATGTGACCTCGTGTCTCCCAGGCAACATCGTGGATGTTTGCCGGTGCTGGTTTTTGTGCAATTCATATGAGGCAGATGGTCCAGGAAATGTGGTTTACTCTTCAAAAACATCCCCCAAAAAACAGAGAGAGAGTGTTTGGCATGTGATGGTCAAATTTTCAAATCAGTGTGACAGCTTGTGAAGTTGCACAGCAGGCCTGTCATATTGTCTCACAGTGTTACACTCAGCCAATGTAGACACAATATAAAGGAAGTCATGTATGCTGAAACCACGCACAGGGCGTCCTGCCGTATTTGAACCGCCATAGATCAGGAGGTGGTGTATTGTGCAGGAGTGAAGTCTGAGCATCCAGAGGCAGGCAGAGGGTTAACATCCTGCAGTCCGCTTCACATTAACTGGAAAGGAATGAAGTGTCAAGCATGTTTTCACCACAGCGAGACGGTCAAAAACTCCCCCCTCCTCCTCCTCCTCCTCCAACCGAGCAACGAGTCACCCCCCAAACCCTTCTCTCCCCCACATCACCCACTCTTCGCCTCCCGCTCCCCAACAACCTCCCACAGCCATGACCAAATTATTTTCCAGCCTCCCGAGATTTGCCGTGCCAGACAAAAATCTGCAGCGCCGTCCTGATTTGGTGAGCGAGCACACTCAGACTCCCTCATCTATCGATGCTGAAATTAGGTCTTCTTTTTCACCAACTTGGCCTGTTTTGATGGCTCTTTGTGCGCTCTAAAGAGTGATGCTCCAGCCAAAAAGTTTCTTTTTTGTTTGTTTACTTTCATAATTCGAACATAGACGTGTCAAAGTGGGCTCATTCTGCCGGATGGATGCATCCTAACATCTGTATGGTACTAATGCAGGTGTTCTAGTTTCAAGGTGTTGAATTTAAAGTACTGAATGAGCCACAAGGAGATGGAGGAAGAAGACGGAGGAAGAGGACGGACGCTGATTGAGAGAATGAGTGAATAAAGAGGAGGGGGGGTGACGAGCGTGAGGAGAGACGGAGCAGACAGAGAGAAAATAAGCCCCACCAGTGAGCAGGCCACACAGCCCTGCCAAACTGCACGAAAAAAAGCCCCCTCTGTTTTATTTATAGTGCGCTGTATCCATGGCAACCAGAGAGGTCAGGCAAGCTGGGCCTGCGCTTCACCCCGCTCTGGGGATCAGGATTTCACAGAGGCTCTCAGATGTGAGGAAGGTGGGCTAAAGCGAGCTCGCTTGCTCGCCAACGCAGCCCTCCTGCCTCTCGGTGAAGTCTGGGCCCGCAGAGGGAGGAGAGGAGGGGGGAGCGGGAGAGAGTCATGGGAATTCTGTGGGAACGCTGGTTTGTGGCGATGCAGCAGAGAGGAAGGGGGAAACGAACGTGCATGTTAGCAGTCACACGAAGAAGCTGTTTGGATGGGTAGCCTTCTGTCAATGGAGAGTATTTATTTTGTTTTGCTCTTTTATTTTGAAAGGGTCATGCAAGGTCATGAAAAAGTTTTTCTGAGGCATTAAGCTTTCACTTGATGTATAAATCAAATTAATGTGTCTCTTGATATGCAAACAAAATATGACACAAAATCACTCGCCAAAATTGTCAAAGAATGGGAAAATTTTCTCAAGTTATATTCTTCATCCTGTTCCCACTTATATTTCACTGTGCCAAGCAGTTTCTAATAAACGAGCCTAATTTACTCCCGCCTCTCCTCCTTTTTTTTAAATTTGTGGGTTTGTTTTTTCATCCCAAGAACGACTTCTTCCAAAACAGCTAAGCCAGCTGGAATCAAGTCTCAGGATGAGAGAAGCACAGAGAGAGAGAGAGAGAGAGAGAGCGAGGTAGAGGGAGGGAGTTTTCGAGAAGAGATGAGGGGAAGAGCTGATTGCCCTCCAGGAAATGCATGGTGTGACTACAGCAGAGACCTCCAGATTCCTCCTGGGGCAGAGGACGTGCGTTGCTAGGAGATGGTTGTTGAGCTGGTGTTGCCATGCGTGGATGCTGTTGCCTGCTGATGTGCAGAAGGACGACAACTCGCAGTTTGGTTAAGGGATCATGTGTGAAAGGACCCTCATGGAAAAAAAAGGAACTCTGGGCCATCATCATTATCATCAGAGAGTAGTAATGACCTCCCTGGTCTCTAGGGGGCACTCTCAGCACCTGAGTCACAGGATGTGTGACGTGACCCTGACACTGGGAGGCTTTAATGGTAGCATGTTTAAGTGCTTGTTTCAGTTTGTAAATTGTGGTAGCATACAGAATCTGACAAATGGGTGCTGGTTTTAACTCAGCTGGCAGAGAAAGCGCCCAAACAGAGGCTTCAGTCCTCAACGCTCTTAGGCACAGGTTCAAGTCCTGAACCTGATGATGACTGGTGTTCGTCTCCCCAGAATTTTCAGTCTCTCTTTAACTGTCCTATCTTTTATGAAAAAAGCTCTAAAAAGAAAGAATCAGACAAGTAGTAATCAATTCACCAGCTCCTGATTTATGAGCAACTTTGATGACAATTGACTCTGGAAGGACATCAGCACCATCTCAACTAGAACAACACATCTGATCCATTATCTCCCATCACAACACAGCTTGTTAGCATTCAGGCACTAAGACCCTGGAGACAGAGATGAAAACGATATACTGCCATTGCATTTTGAAAAAGTTTTCCGTAAAGACGGGATCGTTTCAGGAAATATACAAGTAAACATGGAACCACTGAAACGACTGAAAACGCTGTAGTGTGTATGCCAAGCCTGTAAGTGGTGCTGTACTGCTGCCACGGAAATGCATCAGAAGAGAGAGAAGATCACAGAAAACTGTCGCAAACTTTTTTTCTAGTTGCCCTTCTGGTTGTTTGCGTTGGATTTAAGAACATATGGTGTGTGCGTTTCACGGTGGTGGTAAAGGAGCATCAGATTTCGCTGTAAAAGCCATAACAAGCTCAGTAGCTTCTGCAGCATGAACACAACCCTGTGGTCAGCCATTGTTGTTTTGGTCAGACTCGCGCAGGCGTCTTCAGAGAGCTACGCTTTGTGTGACGTAATCGTTTTTAAGAAAGATGCAGATAGCCCTCCACACGGAGACGAAACGGTAGTCGTTTACGGATTTATGCACTCTGGGACCCATTTTCAAAAAGTATCGTTTACAGTCACCCAAAACGCTGTTTCCATGTGGCTGAAACGCCGTTACGACAAAAAACATTTGCGTATACTCTGAATTCGTCTCCGTGTGGACGGGGCCTAAATGTTAAAAAGGCAGCTACTACAGACTATTTTTGTGTGACCCAGTGATGAGGGGTTTGTGGGAAGAAAGAAGAGGGGAAGACCATTGTGAGACAGCATCTCTGTCAGACTCAAAACACACTAAAACTTTAAAAACAAAATCGTATCAAACTTACATTTAAGATTAGGGTAAGGGTTGAAGTAAGCATTAAGATACCAAAAGTTATAAGTCAAATCTGACCTGTGAAACCTGATACCAAACATTTAAACAGTCTGCTTACAGGAAAAACAGCTTGTCCTCCCCGAAATAGTCAAACGCAGTAATGTAGCCTATGTAGCTACATAGTTAAAGTTAAGCTCACAAAGCAATTACGAAGCTACATTATCTACATAAGTATGTTAGCTTTACCTATGTTCGCTAAGGTTCATTTTGCTAACAGCTAACTTTGCTACATTTTCTTATGTAAAAAGCCTTAATTACGCAGCTAGCATAGCTATGTTAGCTTTAGCTAAAGCTAATGGGTTGTTTGAAAATCTGTTGGGGGTCAGAAAGTGGTGAACAACAGTTAGGAATGAATGTGAACTGAGGAAATTCAGCACTTTAAAGACTGAAATGGACCTGAACGCTGCAATTACCATCAGAACATTTCTACATACACTGAGTATGATCCCTACACTTTACAAAAAAGTTATTTTTACCACAGTTTAACAGATGTTCCTGGCATGGCGGTAATAAATATCACAAATTACTCAGTCCCACAGACCTCTTATCCGCCTGATTTAGACCACCAGAAGAGTGCAGTGAGGTATCTGTCTCAGATTAAACTGATCTTGAGAAAAAGAAAAGGTTTTTCAAAATATAAAAATAACCTCTTAGTCAATGGTAGTGAGAAGGAGTGGGGGAAAAACCGATACAGCATAGTATCGCGATACTTTGCGCAGTGATAGATCATATAGTATCTTCCACCAACTATCATTTTTTTTCTAATTAATTGCTGATTTGAACTGAAGTCTATGATACTGCATAAATAGCATCAGTTGCTTTTTGTCCACTTGGTAATGCTGTTGGGCCCTTTCTCCAGTGAGGTCGGCAGAGGTGACAGTCATACAGCAGGAGAAAGCTAGTACACCACTATGGCAGCACCAGGGAAAGGACATTAGAAATGCAAGCAGGGCACAAACAACATGGACATGCCACATGAGGTTTGCAAGGAGTGCCACACGAAAATGAAATACTGCGGTAATACGATAAAAATGAGGGCAAGGCTAATGCTTAATCAGCTAAACAGTTGAAAAATGGTATAGATAGCAATATATTACAATATATGGCACTGTAATACTCTGTCAAGTAATTAGATTAAGACAATGATAGGAAGGTTAACATATTCTAACAATTGTTTAAGTTTTTTTTGTTTGTTTGTTTTTTTAAGTCAAACCATTCTCCGCAGATGCGTTCATTTAAAGTGATGGTAGCCTGCAAGGCATCATGAAATCTAAACACATTAGCACTGTTTGATGTTAGACTTAAATATATAAAAACAAAACATAGAAATGAGGATTTTGTTATCAGTGTTAATATTTCAGGTCCGAAGCTCTACCTATTATTCCTTGAGTGTTGCACCAGTCACCAGAAGAAATGCTGCAAAAACTTACTGAGGTAAAAAAAAAAAAAAAAAAAAAAAAGCATTGTTGAAGTTTTTTGAGTGTATGAGTTGCACCTAAAGCAAGCAGGTTTTTTTTTTCCAGCAGAGGCAGAAAGCAGAAATAGAAGCCTTGAATTCAGATCTCAGGAAACAATAATCCCACTTAACCAGATCACAAAAATGTTCCCACACATACCTGCGCTCAGACTGACACACAGGAAGGTGTGAAAAACAGAGAGATAAGAGAGAGCGACAGATAAAAGGATTGATCATTCAATAAAATAACCATTCAGCTTAGCAAAGACCTTAACAGCATGGGAATCTGAGCTTTACATTTCTTCACCACTTGAAGATGAAATCAAATTATTTTTTTTGTGATTTAAACTTTCTTCAACTTGAAATGAATAAATTGTTCATTTAAGAGTTGTGAAGGTTGACCTTTTTAACCCACATCGAGAAAAATACTTTCCTATACCCAACATTTAATTACATTTTACACAGCTCTTCACAATACTGTAACTAAAATAAAGATGAGTGAATCTGTATTTTACTTCAGCTCTCTCAGTGCACAGATTCTCAGTTTGATGTCTGAATTGTATGTAAGTTAGGTTGAATCACTTCTTGTTATGGCTGTCAAACAGTTAAAGTTTAATCCCAATTATTTACTGTGAAAAGTTAAACTTTTTTTTGTTTCATTCTGGCTTTTTCTTAAACTAAGAGTAATTAACTTTCTGTTAGCAGATAGACCGGCTTTTATTTTGTAGGAAAAATAAGGAACTTCGAGTAGATTGAAGATCACAAGATGAACTTGACCAAGTAAAAGGAGCTTCTTATAAAGTAAAAGGAAGGAAAGAAAGAGTATTTGATAACACATGGTGCAGATTACCTTTGACTTGTCCACTGAGCTGTCTGTGAGGTTTTTAAAGGAGAGTGAGATATTTAGGAGCAGTGGTGGACTTGTTTTATATCTCTGTAGCTACATGGAGGCACTGTAGTGGAAAATAAAGCATTAATGGGATTGAAATAAATTATTACACTCATTTTTTTTTACCTTAATTAATCACAATGAATGCATTGATACTGACAGCCCTAGTTTTTATTTTTGGTAAGGTATATTTACATATCTATTTAAAAAATACAATTTTCTTCATCATTGTCCACTTGTGTTTGGGCCTTACCAATGATACCATGCTCACTTCAAAATGATATCTTTGCCGCAGCAGCCTTGGTTCTGTTCTGCTCTGGCCTCCTGATGGCCATCGCCCATGCCCCATCTCTCAAGGTACCCCCCCTGCTGGCCCCTCCATAATGCACACAGTCAACCCCAGTGTCTGGACCAGCCGATCAGGTCCTGGGCACCCAGTATGTGGTGAGCTGGATCAGGACAGAAAAGAGCGGCTGGTTCCTGTAAAAGCGCTACAGGAAATAAGGACTGCCAACAGAATAACCACACCACAGTTCATTACACTGAAACAGGGAAGTTTTGTTTATTTCAGAGATCTGTCTTAATACCATACACTGCTAACCTTGCAAAGCAGATGGATACGCTCGTTTCCGTGTTTCTCACTGGCAAATCGATCTGGCAAAGCTCCTGTCTGAACCGTTTGGGCCCAGTTAGAAAGTGACAGGACCAATCAGCAATGAGGGGCAGTACTTTCAGGTGCGGCGGAGTCATGGCGTATGCAAGCAGCAACAAGAGGCAGGTGCAATCATTGCAGAAGAGTTTAGCATGGATGCTGCTAAAGCTCCAGTTTTATCAGAACTTGACGACATTTCTTCGTTAAAAGAAGAACAAAGAACAGCAGTGAGTTGTTTTCTTTTCAAAAACAACAAAAGTTGTATACTGACATGTCTACAGTCGCCATGGTTCACGTTATTCCTCGGTAGCTGCACATGCGCATCTCGGTCGCTGCTACATCACGTGTTTTTGGCCTGTAAAGATATGACAGACACAACGTTCATCCAATCACCCTCCGAGTTTTTTATTAAAGCCTCTGCCCTTTCCCAAATGCTTAGTATTGAAGGTTTCTCAGATGGATGTGTGAAACACATCCATCTGACATGTCAGGTTAAGTTTTTGGTATTTTTAGAGCAAATTAAAGCTCCTGTGAGCACTGTGTTAACTCGATGACCCCTGTAGATGAAGCTGGGGAGAGTGACGTAATGCAAACCCAAACACAACAAACATTTCTACAGCTGTTGGTTCAGCTATATATAATCTTATACTTATTTATATCAGATATTCTAAATATTGTTAAAAATATCTTGCAATTTTTCTCTATGCAGATGACACCTTACTTTAACAAAAACTCAAATTGAAAACTTAAGAGATTATTTTCAATTTGTAATTGTTGTCCGCATAAAAATAAAACAACAGCTTTTAGTTGGCCCTACACTCACTAGTCTTACTCACTAATATCTACTTTAATGGCTTTTCTGTATTCTAGTGTCTTTTACTTTAGGGGTTTGTTTCCTTACTTTATCAACTCATTATTTTTTGTTTTTATTGCTTTGATTCTACTTTTATCATTGTTTGCTGTCTGTCCAATTGTTACAACGCACTTAAGGCTGCATGTCTTTGTATATCTAAGTGACTATACAAGCAAAGTTGAGTTTTAAATGCAATAGTGATATTTCAAAATTTGACAAAATGGGAGATAATTTTAAAAATATAATAAATGGTTGAGCGAATACCAACTCTACCTACCGAGCCACAGCTGCCACATAAGCCAGCATGACAATTTGTAATTAACTGAAAAATTTAAAAAATGTCTCTGATAAAGTTGAAGTCCAGGATGAGTGTATCTATTTATGTCAGTTTAGTGTAAGTTTTACCTTTTGTCATATTTCTTCCCTTAACTCCTTTTGGCTGCTGTCTGACATTATCCTGCAGTCTCCTTCTTTCTCTTTTATCCTGCTGCTGTCAGCTTTTTCTTTAGGCAACTACCTTGTATTCACTAACAATATTCCATATTTTCATACTTCACTATTTTGTCCCATCCCAACTATCTAGTGTGATTGTTCATTCCTAGGAGTAAATGGCCCTCTTACACAGTAGTTGATAGATTTCCAGAGGTAACAACAATAGTCTAAATGAAATCAGTGAAAGGGGGACAGAAGTTGGTGTGAGCACTCAAAGCCTCCTGAACAAATATAAAGACTGGCTACAGGAAGAAATTTAAATTTCAACAACAAAGAGCACTCAGGCATTCTTTAAAAATCTGCTCAGCAGCAAGAACCTTGAAACATGTATGACTGAGGTCCAAGCCTCAGCTGAGTGCTTCCTCTTTGTGCTCTGATTGTGATTAGAAACAATAATGATCCAGAAATTAAGGTCAGCTGAGTTCAAGTAGGAATACTGTTCTATGTCATTCATCCATTCGTCCATTCATATTCCAATCTCTTTCTCACCATGCTGTATGTAGAATTTAAGCATACTAACAGCATAGTTAGCAACTTACCAATGCATATCATCTTCACATGAGCCACTGGATTGTCTGAAGAGCTGCAGCGAATTGTGAGTTTATTGTGTTAGTTTAGTTAGTATTGTGTATAGTTTTTGAATATTTGTACTTTCAGGGTTTTTTTGTTTGTTTTTTGTTTTGTTTTTTTGCGGGGGGGTGGGGATCTTATACTTTTACTTCACTGTTTTTTAAAGAGAACTGTTGTGCTTTTCACTTCACTTTATTTCTATGATGCTCTTTCTACTGTTGTTCTGAAGTCAATAAACTGTGTTTTTGTAGAAATGGGTGTGGTTTGTCTAAATGCTGTTGCTGTACCTGCATGTTGCATGTCTCCAAAGTTGAACATATTCAAACGCAGAGGAATCACCATTCTCATCAGGCAGTTCATCTAGGAGTAGTAAGAATGGCTAACTGCAGAAAAAGATGACAATTCTCGAGCTGAACGCCCTTTGTCATCTTGAGTCCATGTTGAGTATTTTTTTTTTTAAAAAGAATAATCCTCATCATATCCATGTGTTCTTGACTTAACTCATGTATTGGGAAAATACTACAGTGATTTTTTAAGTAGTTTGTATACTTGTGTATTTTTAGAAGGAAGACCTCCCTGCATCCAGGGGGGCCCAAATCAAAACAAAATCAAAAGATGACATGTAGTGACACGCTTTTCAGCTCTGGCCAATTTTGGACACTTCTGAATGCCATACAGTAACAATATTTAAGCTTCCAGTAATAGTTCACTTATTTTCCATCACATTCTTAATCCTTCATTGCAGTTAGTGGCAAAACATTCCCTCTTAGGCTATAACTTTTGAAATTAAGAAATTATCTGAGTAAGAAAACAGCTGGAAATATAGTATAGTATAGTATGGTATAGTTAGCATAGTATTGTATAGTTTAATGTAGTGTAGTGTAATGGAGCATGGTATAGTATAGTATAGTAAAGTATAGTATAGCATAGCATAGCATTGTATCGTATCATATCGCATTGCATAGCATGGTATAGTATAGTACAGTATCGTATAGTTACAGCAAAGTACAGCAAAATATAGTATAGTATACTGTAGCATAGCATAGCATAGTGTAGTGGGTTTTACAGTGATGTTTCTTGTTTACGGAGCACTGGTTAGTTATCTGTTGGGATAATCTTTTGGTTTTGTCAGTGGAAGATGTTAGTTGGCTGTGGTAAGCTATGGTATGGAGGCAGCTAATGTGCTAATGTTGACATGAAACTAAGGGTTTTTGTTGTTTATATGTTTAACAAAGGCATTTGTTAAGACAACTGCTGTAATTTCCAAGGTCCAGTCTTGAGTGATTTATGTAAACAAGCAGGCTGTAATAACAGGGTAACAAATACCTAAGTGTACTGTTGGCTTGGCTTCTACTGTCTTGGGTAGGGTTCGGAAAAAAAAATGTGTCCCTGTTCCTGTTTTAGCAAAGACATAGAGCTGTCTCATAGTGTTTCTGTTTTATTGTATATAAATGCAGGTGATTTGTCGCACGTGGCTATCTATAGCAGACGTCTGGTAGTTGTTCTTAAATGGCCAAAGGACTTCAGGGCTTCCAGTCTTTAAAAAAAAAGTTGAGCTTAAAATCATGCAGAGTATAGTACAGTATAGTACAGAGAACTTTGGTGTGGTATAGTATAGTATAGTATAGTATAGTATAGTACAGAAAACTTTGGTGTAGTATAGTATAGTAAACCTTGGTATAGTATAGTAAACCTTGGTATAGTATAGTATAGTAAACCTTGGTATAGTATAGTAAACCTTGGTATAGTATAGTATAGTATAGTATAGTATAGTATAGTACAGAAATCTTTGGTATAGTATAGTATAGTATAGTATAGTACAGTACAGTACAGTACAGTAAACCTTGGTGTGGTATAGTATAGTATAGTACAGAGAACTTTGGTGTGTTATAGTATAGTATAGTATAGTATAGTATAGTATACTATAGTATAGTAGAGAACAGAGAACTTTGGTGTGGTATAGTATAGTATAGTGTAGTATAGTATAGTATTGTATAGTACAGTATAGTATAGTACAGAGAACTTTGGTTGTAGTATAGTATAGTATAGTATAGTATACTATAGTATAGTAGAGAACAGAGAACTTTGGTGTGGTATAGTATAGTATAGTGTATTATAGTATAGTATTGTATAGTACAGTATAGTATAGTACAGAGAACTTTGGTTGTGGTATAGTATAGTATAGTAGAGAACAGATAACTTTGGTGTGGTATAGTATAGTATAGTATAGTATAGTAGAGAACAGAAAGCTTTGGTGTGGTATAGAATAGTATAGTATAGTATAGTATAGTATAGTATATTATAGTATAGTATAGTACAGAAAACTCTGGTGTGGTATAGTATAGTATAGTATAGTATAGTATAGTATAGTACAGTATAGTATAGTACAGAAAACTTTGGTGTGGTATAGTATAGTATAGTATAGTATAGTATAGTATAGTATAGTATAGTATAGTATAGAGAACTTTTGTGTGGTATAGTATAGTATAGTATAGCATAGTATAGTATAGTACAGAAAACTTTGGTGTGGTATAGTATAGTATAGTATAGTATAGTATAGTATAGTATAGTATAGTATAGAGAACTTTTGTGTGGTATAGTATAGTATAGTATAGCATAGTATAGTATAGTACAGAGAACTTTGGTGTGGTATAGTTTAGTATAGTATAGTATAGTATAGTATAGTATAGTATAGAGAACTTTTGTGTGGTATAGTATAGTATAGTATAGCATAGTATAGTATAGTACAGAGAACTTTGGTGTGGTATAGTTTAGTATAGTATAGCATAGTATAGTACAGAGAACTTTTGTGTGGTATAGTATAGTATAGTATAGCATAGTATAGTATAGCATAGTATAGTATAGTATAGTAAATACTGTAGGTGCTTGAGCATACCACAGCATAGTATATTGCTGCATTTATTTTATTCATTTGATAGGGACAAGTATGAAGCATGTAAACCATTGCCACATGCTACAGCATTTATAGCCGGAGCTAATTTGCATTGCTCATCCCTAGCTGGGCTTTTAAAATACATAAAATCACATATACACACAACACTCCCAACATTAAAATGACAACCAATGCACACAAAACAAACACTTTATCACTTCATCATTTTTGCCCACAAGTTATTGGCTACCCTAGGACTGAACATGCTAATTTTCTTTCTTTCTGTTTAGCAGGGCTGCACAGGCCATCCTGCTTCTTGGCAAATTGATCTGTTGATTTAACTATCTATTAAAACTGTTAAGCGCCCATAACTCCATATTGTCTTTCTTTTTAGTAGCTTGGATGCAGTTTTTCCCTTTTCACAATAAGACATCTTGCTACAGCACAACTTTAGAGCAAAATGTCCCCACTTTCTGTCATACTTTGGGCCACACGGCTCTGTGTTTTTCCTTCTGTCCGATTCTCATTGGTATTGTCCAACCATTCTGTTGATGTCTCTGTCTGTTTTGCTCATTTTTCTTCCTCCTCTCCCAGCACGGGGTGATCAGGGACTTGTGCTGGTCTGCGGAGGCAGACTGTGTAGCCAGAGCTGCTGAGGGGGCTCAACTCGGTTCTGCTCTGGTTCTGGTGCTGGCTGACCAGAAGGCCCCCGCGGCTCAGGCCCGGCTCCAGGACGGGCAGTAGTGGAGCGGACAAAGGACTTCATTCTCTACGGGGGGAGGAGGGGGGGAAGGATTGAAGGGGGTGTTAGGAGATGAGGAAAGCGAGAGAGAAAAAGAGGGAGCGAGCGAGAGGGAGGAAGGGGGGCTGGCGAGCCAAGCGCAAGGGGTCTTATCCTCCCGGCTCAAACACATGCCACCAGCTGCTGCCCCCTTCCTGTGCTTTCATTAAAAAGCCTCCCCGAGTCCGCTGGGTAATCCACATGCTTTCCTGAAAAAGTGTGAGGTAAATACAGTGTGTCTGTCCGTTTCTGTGCCTCTCCCAGCTCTGTTTCCCCTCCTCTGCTCCCTCTTTCTCTCTTTCATGATGTGCTCTGCTGGGCAGTGGAGTGCCGTCCATTCTCTGCATGGTTGTGTGTGTTTGTGTGTGTTTTTCCTCAGTGTGTGTGTACCTGTACGTGCGCCCATGGAGTCTGTCAGACTCTTAGCATTTTCCAGCACTCAGCCCAGAGCCAAGGCGAGCGCTGCCAGAGGGAGAGCCTGCAATGTAGGGCGCCCAGCGAGCCGGACGCAGGCAGAATATCAACGCCACACGGCAGACACTCCTCCCAGCAGCCCACCTGCTGACTTACGTGATCCAAATGTGAGGAGGAGGAGGGGGAGGAGTGGAGGGTAGTGGGGCTGGAGGGGGACGGGCTGCAGGAAATTGCCAGGTAGTTTCCAGACCCACTTCCCTGTGCTGCGCCCAATTAATCAGGGCTACATCTGTGTTGGATGGACCTCTACCCCGAGGGGAGGGGGTGGAGGAGACGTTTGTGTTTTTGTCTGCATATGCACACACTCGTATGTAAGCATTAGTTTGTGTGTGCTACCTGTGTGAGCAAGTCTTCAATGGCGGAAAGGGGGTTGTTTGTGTTTGTGAGAATTTTTTGGCGAATTTTGGAGGTGGTGGTTTGTGATGCTGGTTTTATTCCAGTCTTGCAGTCAAAGCTACATCCTTCTCTGGCCCTGCACCTCCTACTCGTCCATATTCGTCTTCTGGTTTCGGTGTCATCCACCCCCCACTGACCCTCTACTCCCCTTACACACACACGTAAACACACACCTCCCTCTCTCTCTTTGCCGAGCCTCACTAGAAAGCAGATCATTTTTCAGCACCTGTGCAGCTCTCTGCCTGTGTGCTTACTTCCTGAAGCGTCTGGCACTCCTGGACCTGAGCTACCCCTTATTCTTTCATCTCTCCTTTCCAGTTAGCTTTTTCTTCCCTGTTTGGCTGTTTTGTCTCCAGTCTCTTTCCAGGACTATTCATATGAATAACAAATGAAGTAGAATAATATAAGGCCAGCCAGTGATGAAGTTTCCTAAGAGAAGGAAGCAGCTGGTTTTACATCCTACTACTGTCTGGATTTAACACACATTTTTACGTTACAGATTTATTCATCCTGCATAATGTATAAAAACTTATCAGCCCTATTCTAACTTGGTAATCAAAATCATTTATTGTTTATAAATATTTCAAGTGAGTCTCCACATTGAGAAACTGAGATTCACCTTGAAAGAAAAAATATAATAATATCTGCTCTCCATAGTATTAAAAACTTGTGGTGGACTAAAGTGGACTAACTTGTGCAATCATTTGCAGCAATGACTGTTAGTGATCCACTGAGCCAGTAGCAGAAGTTTCACCAATGTCAATGTGCCACTCAACATTCATTGACATTAGCAGGTAGAACAGTTACATCGCCCCCTATAGGCTGGACGTCTTTAATTGAGACAGCAATTTCACTCATGATGCATTTTATTTATTTATTTTATTTAACCTTTATTTTACAAGGAGAAAATCTCATTGAGATATCTTTTTTAAAGAGTGTCCTGGCCAAGACAGCAGCAGCAAACTGAGTGCATAAAGGTTTGGTTCCCAAAGGCATTCTGGGAAAACTGCAGATTTGTCATAACTCTAGTAATTTGAGTAATAACCAAGTGTTGGCAATTTGTTGAGCTAAAACTATCAGTAAATTAATTTGGAATGATTTAAAAATAATAAGTTGAAACTTAAAGGACAACTTAAAAAAACATATGTGGAATCTAGGCAAATTTATTTTGTGCAACTGCTAAAATTGATAAAATTGAGTTAATTCAACTCCATTCATTCAAGTCTGTTTAACTTAAGTTTAGTTGACTTTTCTTAAAAAATTTCAGCACCTGCAACACAAAATCATTAAGTTAAACTTACCTGTATTATTCATCTGAGATAACTTAAAAACCTTAAATTCAGTCAACAAAAAATTATAACTCGATCTAGATAAACATTTTCCATGCAACTGCTAAAATTAATCAAATTAAGTAGGATCAACAAAACATTTTTTTCAGTGCATGTTCAGACAGGGCAGTATGTGGTCCTCATTTGAACACGTTTTTTTATGTTCCTGGTACACATTTAAAATCAACTAGCCTAAACACATTTTTAAGATTACTTTTACATCATTAAAATAACTTTAATTTAACACAACTTTTTTACATTATTTTAACACATTTCAAACCAAATTATTTGAACACAGTTTTATTACTTTTGTACAATTAAAATCAACTCATTTGAAATGGAGACAGCACATTTTGAAATTAGTCAAAAAATATCAGAAAGATTGAATTACACATTTAAATCAGTGAAACAAACTTAATGATTATACGCGACAAATACTAAGGGTCAATTTTTGTGTGTGTGGGTGTGTGTGTGTGTGTGTGTGTTTCTTTTTTTTTAAGTTTTAGGATTGGTATTGTTCATGTTGTTTTAAATTTAACTGTTGTTTTTACTCAGTTATGATCCATTTGCTTCTTGTGTCCGTCATTGTTTTTTTCTTCTTTAATTTTATCTTTCTATTTATTGATTGATTTTTCTATTTTTTAAATTAATTTTGAATTGTTTTTTCTCTTTTTCCTTCTCTTTTTTCATTTAGTCTTAAGTTATTTTATTTATTCTATATATCCCTACTCTGTTTCTCTTTTCTTTCTTTCTTTTTTTTTTTACCTGTTTACATAGGGTGATCAAGAGAACACCATAAGACAGAATTGTCCAGTCACTGGAATATATAAAAGTAAAACTCTACAAGTGATGCTGACAAATATGAGGAAATGGAAAACTGTCTCCCATACAGTATTTCTTCACTTGTTTTCTTTTTGCTTTTGTCTTTTTATTGTGTATAGTGTTAACACTGTTATGTTATACAAAAACTAAAAGCAAAGTGTTCAAAAATATATATATACAGAAGTATATTTCAAACCCAGTTATGGCACCTTAACAAGACTCAGAAAGTCATAACACTGTCACTTGCAGCAATATTTCCAATAATTGTTTCCTAACTTTTCTGCCTGCTCATATTTTCATTCCATAAAACAAAAATACACAATAATAGCATCACTAAGCTCTTTATTAAAAATTTAAGATGACGCCAGTGTTAATGATGGTCAGGAAGAATCTTAACTGGTGTAATACAATATTCACATTGCTGGAGACTTCCATCATTTGTGCCTGAAATGAAAGATGGTAACGAGAAAAGAAGCTAATTGGTGAAAAAATAAGTTAACATAAAAAAAACCCTTGTAATTTCAAAGTGAAAACTGATTTTAACAAAGTATTGTCATTTTAACAAAAATTTGGGAGATAAAATAAATGACAAAAAAGCAAAAATATTCCCCCCCTTCGATTGTCCTCTGGGATTTTATGTTTGTTTGTCTGTTTTTTTTTTTTGCCACATTCATTTTACCCTCTACCTTAACAAGTCTTCCAGGGCCAGCTGCTGAGAAGCATGCCCACAGCATGATGCTGCCACCACTGTGCTTCACAGTGGGGATGGTGTGTTCGTTGTCGTGTGCAGTGTTTGATGTCCGTCAAACATAGTGTCTTGGCTGATGGCCAAAAACCACCAATTTGGTCTGATCATACCAAGGAACTTTCTCCTGCTAAGCCATAGCATCTCCCTCATGCCTTTTGGTGAACTCTTTACCAATCTCCTCAAAAGCTTTGACTGGTGAAGAACCTGGGCAACAGCTGTTGTATGCAGAGCCTCTCCCATCTCAGTTGATGAAGCTCATAACTCTTTCAGAGTCATCATAGGTGTCTTGGTGGCCTCTCATTGGTCTCCTTCTTGCATGGTCACTCAGTTTGTGAGGAAGCCTGATCTAGGCAGATTTACACATGTGCCATATTCCTTCCATTTCTTGATGATTGATTTACCTGAACTTCGGGGGATGTTCAGGGACTTGGAATTATTTTGTATCCATCCCCTGACTTTTACTTTTCAATAACATTTTCTCTAAGTAGCTTGGAGTGTTCTTTCATCTTCATGGTGCAATGGTAGCCAGGAATACTGATTAACTAGTGACTGGACCTTCCAGACACAGGTGTCTTTATACTACAATCACTTGAGACATTTCACTAACTGGGAGACTTCCAGGACCAAAGTGCTGGACCTCTGTCAAATTAGGTCAGTCACTCTAAAGGGGGTGAATATTTATGCAGTCACTTATTTTACGCTATATATTTTTGTTTAAATGTATAAATTAGTTTTTACTTTGACATTACATAGTTGTATTACAATGTGTCAAACTGTATCGCATTTGTATTACTGTGCTGCACTGGACCGTATCTTAAAAGTTCTCATCACATCTGTCTTGATTTTGTAACAAGTCAAGTGATGTGAATTTTCAATGTGCACAGTTAATCCAGCCAGATACCGAGATAATTGTACTGAGTGACCTTACAGAGTTGTAACGTGTGAAGTGTTGTCAGCAGGATCTCAGGCTTTTGTAAAGCAACTGTGAAGATCACATCTTGCAGTTTGTGGAGCTCTTGTTTTAGTATATTGGTAAAGTAAAGTATGTTGGTAAATGGTAAATGGACTTGGACTTGTATAGCACTTTCTAGTCACCTGACTACTCAAAGCACTTTTACACCACAGGTCACACCTACTTGTTCACACCCATCCACTCACACTTCATGCTAATGTCAGAAGTTGCTATGGAGGGTTGGCCATCAGTATTAGCTAATCCCATTTGTACCCATTTACACACCACTGAAGCAGCATTGGAAGCAAACTGGGGTTAAGTGTCTTGCCCACCTCAACAAGTGACTGCAGGAGCTGGGGATCAAACCCACAACCTTCCAATTGCGACTCTACCTACTAGGCCACAGTTGTCCACAAAGGCAAAGCAGTACAGAACTACAGTGTGTCATCGGTGTAAAAGGGTATTACCTTGAGGTAATACAGATGTAATGTTGTTGATATAAACTGTGAAGAATACATGACCCAAGACGCAACCTTGAGGAACCCCATTTGATAGAGGTAAATATTCTTAAAACTATACACTGCTGCAAGTTTGACGGACAGTCTTGAAACCATTTTAATGGCAAGTCACCAAAACCAACATCAAGTCAAATGCTTTGGTGAAGTCAACAGTTTAACTGGATATAGTATCGCGTCATGCTGTGTTGTACTGCACAGTATTGTGTCCCATCATATTACATTGCATCATATTGTATTGTTTTTATCTAATTAAGTGCATTGTATGGTATAATATGGTATTGTGGCATTCATATTGTATGGCATGGTATGGTTATGTATCGTACAGTATTATGTTGTATTGTACTGTATCAGATTGTATCCTATTGTGTCGTGTCATATCGTACCGAATCTTGAATTACCCTGCGATTCACAACTCAACTTTCTATCAGAACAGTCTGTAGTCCTCTAAATCATTTGTTCCAATCTAATTTCACACTCTGAGAAAATCTTTCGTCTTCAACCAATAAAGCGAATAGGACGTGTCCTATCATGTCTCTGTGTATATTAATGCGTGTGTTAGAGTGTGACGCTCCTGATCCTGTGTGCAGGCCTGGCATAGCATGGTGCAGTGCAGAGTGGAGAGGAGAGGAGAGACAGCTGCCCTGACAGATGCCGGGAGGCAGGACCCCACTGGGAAGCAGAGGGAGGGAGCTGGCACTGTCTCACCCCAGCGGAAGCACCATAGGCTGCAGAGGAAGTGGGCAGGGGGACAAACCAGGGGCTCAGTGTGTGAGAGAGTGCATGTGTGTATGTGATCTACTTTGAGAGGACCTTCACAGTTGAGCTTTTGCGCACGTATATCCGTCTGATGCACAGAGCAGTATATACGGTTTAGAAGTCCAACCAATCAGGGTAGACTCGCGCTCCATGCTGTGCCCATGATGATCTGAGCTTATTGTGAAACATATATGAACAAAGGCACAGAGGTTGAACCTGCACACATGCCTAACATTGGGGAAAAAAATCAACACAATATATCTGTGGAAAAGGCTTTCCAAGTGAACCTAGAGAAGCTTTAATTTGATTCAATCTTTTTCGTCTTTAAAATGGGAAAGTAATAGAATTTCTGCACTTTTGACCTTTTAAAAGAATCTTTCTTTAGGCTATTGTTCCTGTTGCTTAATCAAAGATTTCAGGTACAGTACAGGAAAACACAAGAACATCAAATGGCCTGCCTATGTGACTTAAAGGTTGTTCAGAATTTTAGCTTTTTCAATGCTCTTTTTTGTCTATTAGGGTTTTTGTACCAAAAAAAATGTATTTAGCATCCATGCAGATGCTCTACCATCTTGACTTAAGGGTTGCAGGGAGGATTTTTGGAGTAGTCAGTAAGTTGATTTGTAAAGTGGACGTGATTAAAAAAAAAGTTGTGGAGAAAAAGGGGATAAAGTTGTCAAGTGGCCATGCGAGGTTAAACTGGCATATAGAAATAGAGATGTGAACCTGCACTGAGGATTGTAGGCAGTGCTAATGCTGCTAATGTTTGTTATATTCTGTAAACCAGCGTGCACTGTCAAGACCAGTAGTATCACATTAAAACACAAAGAAACTTACTATCAGTTTGTTAACACACTCAAACATAATTTGGTTTATACCACAATGAATGAAACCTGACACAGACTGTTTCATATGTCCATAGCATGGATATATTTCACATTCATGTGGGAAAACTTCCATACAAAGCATTTGGGAAGGGCAGGACTTAAAAAAAAATAAAAATAAAAAATAAAAAATCTTGGAAGGTGATCTGTCCAACACATTCATTATGGGCCAATCAGGACAACAAGACAAAAAGAGATAGCAGGCATGTGCAGCTCCATTACAAGCATAAGCTTGTTGTAGTTAACAATCAGTGCAACTTGTTGGTGGATAAAACTCATGCAAAGACCGGTCTGAAGAAGTGCAAAAACTTCATCTCCACTAAGGAAATCTTTCAGTGTGGCTTTTTTTCTATTGTCTAAATAAAGAAATGTAGCCAACTTCTGATGAAACTGCCACTATACTATAGCTACATCCGAGCTAATCGCAGCACTGACAGCTGAATACACCTGCTTATTATCCAACTAAACCCCTCATGTAACTCTTGCAAACTCATGCCAAAGCAGGCTAGGAGAAGCACAAAAATGTCTTGTCCATGCTGGAAAGCTCCAGTGTGGCTCTTTGCTCTTGATTCAATAAAAAGTGTGGTCCAGTTCTGATAAAACTGACACTACACTTTAGCTACATCCAAACTAAATGCTACACCGGCAGCAGCCATTACTATTGGCTTCAAGTACAACTAAACCCCACCTGTAGCCAGGTCTGCCCACAGAATTGGCGGGGCCTCTGAAAAACCTAGTGAATAATGTAGGCCCTCCCCCATTGTGATTTATTGATGGTGTCAGTGCATGTGTGCTGGATCAGTAGCATTGGTGCTAGCATCCTGGCTATAAGTCACCACATTCTGGAGCAGAAAAGTGTGTCAAACTTTTAGCAGGCTCTGGTGTTGAAATAATTATTTCATGCTACTTTTTAATCCATTTCCCCACTTTTTCCACAGATTCAGAGTTGCCTGTTGCCACTTTTAACCCATTTTACTGCTTTTCACCCTTCTTGCCACTTCTAACCCTTTTTTGTCACTTCTAACACATTTTTTGCTGGGTTATGCCCTCTACTTTAACCATTTTTTTTGTAACGGCTTGCCTATTTCTTCCACTTTTAACCCTTTGTTAACATCTAATCAGTTTTGCCATCTTCACCTTGTGACACTTTTCACTTCTGTAACCACATTTTATTTATTTTTGCAGCTTTCACTCACTTTTGCCACTTTTTGGCCCTTTGGAACTTTCACCTATTTTTTTAAACTTTTGTCTGTTTTTTGGTCTCTTCTCACAATTATTCAATTCTTTCCCAATAAAGTTATCCCTGTTTCTTTTACTAATTTATTCTGGAATCTTGATGTTTGTGCACATTATGGCTTAGCTCTGAAGTCTGGCATTACTTTCCCAACCATGTATTCTAATGTGACCCAGCACAATCTTCCAGATTGGAGCTGTGCAAGATGGACTTGCCTGATGCCAGACATGGAATCTGCCTCAACTTTTATCATTCAATTTTTGTGACTTACGCCCCTCATAATATTACAGTCAGGCTCTATATAAATGAAGGCAACATATAAAATCTGGTATCAAATATTTGTTTCAGCTATCTGATAAACCTTTTTAACCTACTTAATTAGACCAATCTTATGAGCTCAACTCCATAAATATTTTACTTTTATTATTTATTATTTGATTATTATTATTTATAACTGAGGCAACCCTCCTGGACCCTTTCCATCCTTGCTGATAAAGTCAAAGGGACAATTTTGTTATGTGACCCATACCGCCAATCGGACATTTAAGACAGCAGCAAAACAAATTACATCCTGGTAGACTTTAGACAACAGCCTTTTAAATAATGTAAAAAATGTACCACAGACTGATGGGTAGTGCAGTTCCCATTCTTTTCATAATGCAAGGATGAATGACAAACTATCTTATGCTTTCAATATTTATGAGTCTTGATGTTTGTCTTCAAGTCCACAAACATACACATATAATCACATAAAGAATTTATAATAAGTGCACTGAAATGCATGAGCTAACACTGTAGTATGAAGTGGTGAAATGTACTTTAAAAAAAAAAAAAACATGTGCTGGGACATATGATCAACATGATTTGGTTTAAGCTACAAACAAGTAGACTGGGGGGGGCATCCTTAAATCTGACTGGCCACTTCATAATTCTTAAACAATAGTTGGCTATTTGCCTTTTCTGCCTTATGGTTTGGGCATGTGTTGCAGCAAAGTCGCAGTACGCTTCTTTGCATTTCAATTTGATAAGAGTCCTCTTGACTAGTCCAAAGTTGAGTGTTAACCACATTCCCACTGTAGCTGTGCACTTTGTTTTATAGAATGTACAAAATGCTAGCTGTACTAGCAATGCCGACCTTTGAACCCCAGTGCAGGCCAACGTCCACAGTCCTTTGCTGAACATTGTCCCTCAATGCTTTGGTTTTATGTGAATATAATCTGACAGCCTCTAGAAAACATAATCCCCATTTTCTAGATCAAAATAGTGCTAAATCAAGAAACTATCGATGCTACCATTTCTCCATTATTTACATAGGATTAAAGATCATTCTAGTAGCATGGCAGTAGTCACTGAGAGCATCTACAGGTGCTACCTGTGGCAGATAGCTGTGATACAGTTTAGATTGAGAGTCTGGCTGAGATTGTGGACCTTAAGTGATAAAAATATTAAAAATGTATTTAACCAGTCTGCAGTTCTGGTACTACCAGGGGAACTAAAAGTAATTTCAGCCTTAAATTCCTGCTCTATTATGTAATTTCTTAAGGTTCAAAACTATAAATAACATATTAAAGTTACTTTGATGCTAGAAGGTTGAGCAGATTATATTTGAGTTAATAAAGGGTAAAACATTGCCATCTATGCTCACCTTGCATAAGCAAGTGCTCTACTTGGGCATCCCTCCTTAAAAAAGTGTGGCCTTGCCCCTGGCACCATAGTGATTTGAGTTTTTAAAAAATGCTTAGTGTCAGGTATTTAATATGCCATTATGTAAATATGTGCCTGCATGTGAAGCAGGTTCCAATACAAACATCACCTGTCACAAGTAATTTAAAAAAATGTCTTTAATATCGAACTGAAAAAAGATTTCTGCAAAGCAATGTCAATTAGACGAAAATATGTCAGGTTTAATAAGTGGCTGCTTAAATATTCACCCTTTAAAGTGAATGATCTAATTCAACAGAGGTCCAGCCAGCTGGTGCTAGTAGTCTCAGTTAGTGAAATGGGGTTCACCTGAGTGCCTTGAATGTGTCTTGAGTGATTGTAGTATAAAGACACCTGTGTCTGGAAGGTCCAGTCACTTGTTAGTCAGTATTCCTGGCTACCATTAGACCATGAAGACAAAAGAACACTCTAAGAAACACAGAAAAAAAAGGTTATTGCAAAGCGTAAGTCAGGGGATGGATACAAAAAAAATCCAAGTCACTGAACATCCCCTTAACTTCAGTTAAATACATCACGACGTCCACAAGACACTTATAACTTGCCCGGGTTCTTTTCCATTCGAAGCTTTATGGGAGAGTGGCAAAGAGAAAGCCACTGCTAGAGAATCTTAAATCAAAACATGACTAGAGTTTGCTAAAAGGCACATGGGAGACTCCACGGTCAAGTGGAAGAAAGTTCCTTCATCTGATTAAACCAAAAAGGGGCTTTATGGCCATCAGACAAGATGCTAAGTTTAGCAGACACCAAACACTGCACTTCAACACAAACACACCATCCCCACTGTGAAACACGTTTGTGGTAGCATCATGTTGTGGGGATGCTTCTCAATGACCCGAAGCATACAGCAAGAGCTATACAGACATGGTTTACAGACAACAAAGTGAATATTCTGGAGTGGCCGAGTCAAAGCCCAGACCTAAATCAAGTAGAGAATTTGTGACTTGACTTAAAAAGGGCTGCTCCCTGTGCAGCCTGACAGAGCTTAAACAATTTTGCAAAGAAGAATGAAGTACATTTGCAGAGTCCAGATGTGCAAGCCTGATTGAGACTGATCCACATAGACTCAGTGCTGTGATTGCAGCCAGAGGTGCATCTACCTAATACTAACTCAAAGGGGGTGAATACTTATGGGTAATATACTGTGTTCAAGTATAATGAATATACTTTGATCTTTGAAAGAATTCTCTCAGGGGAGTAAAATTAAAGTGATTAAATTCACATAACAAATCAAATGTACAGTAATCCAGTTACTGTATAACAGCAATAGTAGTAGGAACAAAGTATGTTCAGAAGGTGAAGAGATTAAAAGCTACAACACACAGATCTCGTGACAGAAGGATATCTGGTTCTCTGATAATATTTGACATAGCATAGCATGTAACAATGACAACTTTAACCAGGGTCTAGTACCTCAGGGCTGCTTCTTCTGTTCATCAAGTTGTACAAAAAAAGTTGTTAAAAGAGTCGACTAGCAGACAGCAGCAGGTGGCCCCTCTGGTTTGAACCGTGCGGAGGCAGCACGGCTTGTAGGCAGCTGCTCGCTCAGTGTCACCCACCAAAGACCCCAGACACTTTGAACAAAGTACAAAGCACTGATTCAACTCTTTATCCTTCATCTTTGATGAAATAAATACGAGATTCAAAAGACGATAGAATCATCCAAAAAACAAACTTTTAAAAACTGCTGTTTGCTGCCAATTCTTTCTCTGGAATCACATTGACCCAGTGGGATTGTCTCACAATAAAAATCTCTTCTTACTCATAGTAACGCTTAACTGAGAAGTTTAAAGGCTGAGGTTTTGTCATTAGGAGATTTGAAAGTTACAGGAAACAGATGTTTGGATGTTCTTCATGTGTAAATGATGTTGAAGGTTGGTAGATGTGCACTCTTTAGGGGGTGAGTATGAGTGGGGGATGCTGGAGGCCTGGTTTGCATGCAGTGTGCAGAGAATGATGCAGCTGCAGGGCCTGCACAGGAGGACGTGTTGCCATGGTGAGCAGGGCTGTTGAGCCAGAGAGACCATCCTTATCATCGTCTTGGTCACATAGCAGCTGCCTTTGCTGTGTCGTTCGAGTAGACGTCAGAGCATCGATGTTTATGAGTGGTTAAAAAAGTGACCTGTCAACAATAATACAAACAGATCTGTAGTTTAAATCAGTCAAACAAAGATGATGGCAACATACACAACAGCTGCCTCAAAACTGGGCTGCCTTCTTCTTTCTTTCCTCAGACACAGCAGCTCACAGAAGAAGTCCACAGAGATCATGTCCACTGGGACCACTTCCACAGAGGCAGAGCCACAGAGAGCCTCAGTGACACTGTCCAAGTACAATGTGTCTCTTACACTCATCCATGTGTGAAAAGTAAGGAAGGAGGACTTCTTTTTCTCAGCAGGCTCGATGAAAGCTGGACAAATGGAAAGTTACTTCAAAACAAAAGCAGATATTCTGGCAACTAAGACCGGTCACTTTTATTCCAATCAATAGCTTAGCCTGATAGCTTAGTAGGCCATAAACACCTAGCTTGAATATGTCCAATTTTACTCTACAAGCATTTCTTAAAACACTGTAGCAAAAGTACATCATAGATTTTTAAAACTGGAACTGTGAGAGGGATATACAGTATATGCTGCTGTGCGGAGAAAGATACTCTTTCTCATTCCCGGTTTCTGTAGGTAAGTTCAGTGGCTGTAAGGTCTCAGCTACTAATTAATACTGGAAAAATACATGCTAAAGACATACAGTACATTTGCATTTTAGCAAAAAAGGTGATTGGCATGGGATGGTGTATACATAAACTCGGTAGCTCTGGCAGCTGGCTAGCTCTGGCAACTGCCTACAAACAACAGCACACTCCAAACAATGACACAATATGGCCATTAGCATTCAGGATAGCAAGAAATGATTGACTTAAAAAATTGACATAAAAAGATGTCTATATTGGATCCACTTGTGTGGATTTAACATTTAAAGTCCCTGAAAAGTCACCAAAGTTTCAGGCTCACCAGAACAGCTTCCATAAGGACTGTGAAGGCATGGATAGCATCATTAGAACAGCAAAATGGCTAGCTTCAAGTTAGCTACAACTTATGTTTGAAAAGTTAACTTTTTATAACCTGTGTCACTTCTGGTCAGAAACAACAACTGCGGCATCAGATCAGTCCATTAACACGTATACTCACTGATAACAATACACACATTCAGCTGTATCAGATATATTTCCAGTTCTGGCATAGCAGTTGTAGCAACTCGAAGTGTAACCTACAGGGACGGCAGAGCGTCTAACAGTATTAATCTATTACATACTTCTCTCTGGGTTTTCTTTCTCTGATGTGGTTCCATAAAATTATAAAACACAAACCAGCTAAAACATGAAGATGGCAACCGACACCATTGACTTCTCTACAGTGGGCAGCAGTAGGACGCCTTTCTTGGGTGTTACATCATGTGAAAGCTACGAATTTCTTGTCGAGCATTGATGAGGAAACAGAAATTGCTCCTATTTTGCCTATTTAGCTTAATTCAGCAGCCTGTGTCCAAGAATGGCACATTTATCCAACAAGTACTTCCAAGCTAACTAACTGACACATTGATTAAAAGGGGAGCTGGTATATGTTTCATGTTGTAGTACAGAGATAGATGTCTCTCTGTTCCTAGTTTTGTGAGTTTAATTAAATGGATGATTGTGTAGCTTCACTTTTACCCTTAGATCATGAAATTGGTTTAAATATTTGTATCCTGCTCTGATTTGTGAGGATGATTTTAAAAAAAAGATGATCGATAAGGTTTCTTACACAGCTCTTGAGCAGAATTTTGAAAAAAATCAACATGACTGAATGAAAAACATATAGGAAAATGAAACCATGCATTTGCAAAGCACAGTTGATGGGTCGTGTGTTTCTTTTAATCTAATTCAAAGGTCTTAAAATAGGATTCTCAAAAGAGGAGTTGTAAGCCGTAAGGACATTGTGGAGGAAGTTGGCCGAATCACCTTTTAGCTGAAGTAAGATCTGCATCTATGAAATCAGTCTGTACAATGTTCTCAATCTCAGCTGGGAACACAATAGTACAATAGCAACAAAGCCGTTTCCCATAAGAGTCATCAGCAGTCTTTGAAAAACATTCAAAGAGATGTGTTAAAATTGGTCTCAAATTGTAATTTATGCAGCTGGAACTTTCAAGTCCTACCACTTTATATGTGCCTTTGTTATTGAAAATTTGTACATGCACTTAAACAGTGATCTATTTAACCATAGTCCTTGATATAATTCTCAGGAATAGAATAGGGAAAAATGAATTAAAAAGTTGTTCTTTGACAGAAAATGTACTTCAACTATTATAAAGGACTCTTTCCTTATATCAAAATAATTGCATCATAACCTTGCTGAACTCCAGGTTCACTATCTGACCAGGGGACCATGAATAGCTCCTTTGTAGTTCTAACTGTCTAATGTCTTTGCACGTCATGAACTTAATAGATTGTATTTATATGAAACACATCTTGTTCTCTGGAGTCAGAGTTAATAAAGTTTTTAAACAGTACAACTTGTGTTACAATTAGACAGAGATCAACATAGCAGTAAAGGAACTTCTGTACGTACAAATAGAAAAACAATTTAACCTTTAGATGTACAAGTCATTTGACCATACACCCTTCCACAGGTAGGTCAAACTAGACCTGCTAGTGAAAGTAAGAAGGCAGGAAAAAGACTTATAGCTGTTCAATTTTTAAATATTAAAAACCTGTATAAAAAAATTCAATTGTCACATCAGAAAACTATAATAATTATGAGGCTATTTTAAAGTAGCCCACCCTAAGTATATCAAAGTTAGTAGAGCCTACCCAATTTATAATAAGATATGCTTATTGTTTGAAAATGCTTAATAAAAAATTCTCATATCACAGCTTTCCATTAATGGCTGACCAGACAAATAGGCAGTCACTGTTAAAGATTTTGGGGTGACTGATCAGACTTGAGGCAGATCCTGGTTGGCCTTGTCTACCGCTGGCGTTGCCCCTGGTCAGGATGATAATGAAGCCCCATGCAGCAGAGGTGGGATCCCCATATTCAGATGGCTTGAAGCTGATTAGGTTGATATTGTAAATCGAGCCTTAAGATGGAGCAGGACAGTGGATTATAAATCAGTGTTTATCATTGCTTTGATTCATTAAAGGAAGCATGCCAATGAATTCTTCTAGTCAAAATGTTTGTTTACAGAAATTACACAGCAGCGCTCCCTTGTGTCAAACCTGAAAAAGAAAATACAGTCAAGCTCTGTGTGCTAATGTCAGCCATACTTCTTTTTTTATTTTAGCCACATTTGGCCCCCTGGCCATAGTTTGGCCACTCCTGCTCTTAACTCTCACAGAAGCGTTAAACTGAGGCAGTTATGTGTGATGGATTTGTCTCACTTTTATCACATTTCTGAACTCCTTGTTAGGAAATTTCCCAGACTGTTCTGTGTCTCAACTACCATGTGACCTTTTGACCCCTGGTGTTATTTCGACTGACGGGGAGTATGGAAACAGTTGGAGGTGTTACAGAAAGGTGTGGGTGTAGTGTCAGTATGTGACAGCGTAAAGACTGCACTTTCGACACTTATATTCATGCTGAGTTCAGACACCCACCTCAGTCTAACAGCAGGCAGATTTGTTAAATCAGAGTCTGTGTGCTGGTGAGCAGCCATCACCTCCTGTGTGTCACACACAGATATGGTATGACAAAGGTGCTGAGTGCTGGGTGCATGACATTATCATTATTTCAGGTGAGATTTAACCGTCCGGGCAAGATTTCAAAACATGAGTCATGCTGACTCATTCACTCTCCTTTTTATGCAGTCATTGTCTGCAGGGGTTTTGGGCCCGTGTGCTGAAGAGATCCACTCCAAAATGGAAACATCTTTTTTTTTATCTTGTACTTCAGCAGGTCTGTCACAGATTGAAATTGCCTTACATTTTCCACAAAGTTAACACATTAAATGAAAGCAGCTGTATGATTGGGACAACAAATGCTCTATGCAAACTGACTTCTGGTTTCTTGTTTCAGTGCTAGAACACTTCAAGTTTCTTTATGTCTCATTTCTCAGGCATGTCTTCTAAAAGGCCAGCATGGCAGGACAGGGGTTAGTGCTGCAAGGAGGATCCTGGTTCACTTCTCGAGCAGGGCCTTCCCGTATAGAGTTTGCATGTTCTCCCCGTGCATCTGTGAGTTCTCTCCAGGTACTCTGGGTTCCATCCACCACCAAAGAGATGCTCGTTAGGTTAATTGGTGACTCTAAATTGGCTGTAGGTGTGAGTGTGCCTGGTTAACACTCACCTTTGTCAGCCCTGTATCTGACTGGCAACCAGGTCTCTGAGAGTGAAGTTGTCGTACATGATAAGAAGAGACACAGGTTACAAAAAGTTAAATCTTTAGCATAATAAATTGAAGCCACTTACTTTTTTTTTTTTTCCTCTAGGGGCAAGGGGTCGTGCCATTCTAATGACAATATCCATGCCCTCTTAGCCTCACGGAAACATTTCTAGTGAGCCTGGAACTTGGGTGACTTTCCGGGGTCTAAAGGTTAAATCCACACCAGAAAATACAATACTGAACTTCTTTTTTATCCATTATTCAATCTGTGTTTTGATTGTTTCTGCTGCCACAGGCTAATGCTATCCACCAATGTGTATCCCACAATGCATTGCAATGCACTCTGACAACCAATGGTTAAACGGTACACGTCTTTACACTAAGATCATACAGGAGATGGCCTGAATAGCTCATAATAGAGAGAGAGACAGAGAGCCTGTGATGTGTCCTTCTGTGTCTCTGCAGACAGGAACTGCTCTGAATAAGGGCACAAGCAGAGATAACAAAAATACGTTTTTTGTAATTATTTGAATGTTTTGAGTTTAAATTTCTATTCAGTTTTTTCTTTTGTCTTTGTAGTCTCCTAACTAAGAAAAAAATCAAGTGAAATTACAGCAGCACATATTATCATCGCTCATCTTTTCCTGAAAAAAGGATGTTTAGAGCTTGACTGTGCACCACAGGGTTAATGTTTTATCAGCTTTTTTTAAGACAATAAGTCCAGGCAGGACAAAAATAGCTGAGGGACTTAATGTTATTTTTAAAGAATGTATTTATGTATCCTGTATTCTTTAAGCAGAGAGGACCAACTGAGATTGTGGTCCTTTTCAAGGATGTTCTGCAGCAAAACATCTGTAAACACACCAAAATATTAAAAATAAAATCGACATAGCTAAAACATACAACATCATGCAGTATGAACCTGAGGCCTACACCACACAGTCAGGTATTTTTGAAAATGGAGGGTTTCTGCGTTTGGCCTTTTGTACACATGGAAACTGTGTTTTAGGACACCGAGAGGACACTTTTAGTAAAATTCCTTCCAGGGTGAATTTTTTTGAGGAATTAAGTTTATGGCAATTATGTGTGGACTGGGAAAACAGAGTTTTGGGACAGTATTGTCACTCTGTGTGCGAGTTTGTCCTCTGTTTGATGTTTGCCATGCATTGTTATCACTTTTGCCTACTAACCTGACAAGCTCGATAGATTGTTTAATATATACATTGCATGAATATAATTCACACTCATCTGGAAAGCGCCAATACAAAGCATTTGGGAAGGGCAGGACTTTTCAAAAAATGTCTTGGAGGAGACTGGACAAACATTCTGTCACATTCATGATGGGCCAATCAGAGCAACAAGAAAAAATGAGGTAGTAGACATGAGCAGCTCCAGTGCTAACCTGAGCTATACAAGCTGGTGCTGCCATAGTATTTGAACTGGAAGCTTGGTGGATAAAATTCATGCCAAGGCCTATTGGGAGATGTGCAAAACATCTCCGCTAAAGGAAGCTTTCAGTGTGGCTCTTTACTCTTGTTTTAATAATAATTAAATGTGGTTGAGGTCTGATGAAACTGCCACTTTTCTACAGCTTCATCCAAGCTAACTACCATGGCAGTAGCCGTTGTATACACTGGCTTACAGTACAACTCAATCACTCTTGTAAAGATTGCAAACTCATGCTGAAACAGGTCAGCAGAAGAGCAAAAAACCTTTTTTACATCATGAAAAGCTTACAGTGCTGTCCTTTCTCTTTATTTGGTCCCGTCCTGATAACGGCAACTATACTATAGCTACATCCAAGCTAACTGTTACACTGATAGCATAGTACAACTAATCCCTGCCTGTAGTGTCCACCTCATTCTCCTCAAATGACGCTGATTGGTCTGAAGCATTCTCAGTTCAGCATAAACGTTGTGGACTGGAGCTTTGCAAGATGGATTTGCTTGATGGCAGTCTGGCAAATCCATCTGCTTTGCAAAGTTACATGGCAACGTCAGACATAGTCAAACTTGTGCCGGTGTTAACGTTACTATCTTGACTTTTTACATGCTTACACACACAGCTGCTCTCTCACTATGATGATAAAGATTTAGGAATGAAGTCGCAAAAGGGGTCGTTGCTGCTTCATTAAACACTCAGGAGACACAAACCCGGCGCCATCTTGGGGGTTTTGGATGAGACCTAGTCCAGGTTGGCTGCTAACATGGTGTGTATCGGTGTGATTTTGTGTTCATGTGAACAAAGAGGAAAACTGTCATTTTTAAAAATACCTACCTACATGTGGACAAAACCTGAAGTTATGCCGAGATAATAACAAGGCCCTGAGTTACAGCAGGGAAGAGCAGAGTACCAAGAACCTTGTTTATTTATTTGTCCTTGCACACATTTGTGTCAACACAAAACCATCATGACACAACTGTGTGGAATACTTGCTAAATATTTCAGCAGGTTACGCTGTATAGCTCTGAAACTTGAATGTTTAAATCATCCCACAGTGATATTTTTGGTGACCACGGTCTCGTGTGTGGGCACTGTCCACTCAGGACTCTAGCTCTGTGTCCATTTCACCAAGGCGCTGACACGTTCTAGGAGGTAGAGCTCTGAGATGATGTGAAGTGTATGAGCAACTGGCTTGCACCCAAGTCTGAGGTCTTTTCATGCGTAAAAGTCAACATGGCATTACTGCAACCATTGGCAAAGTGGCACAGTACGGCACAGATGGATGAGAGCAGGTAATGGCTGTGGTTCTTCTTCAACTTGACGACATTTAAGATGAAAAGGAAATTAAATGATCAACATTTGTTTTTATTTTACACTTTAATAATGTGAATGGGAAGATAAAGTGATGACAGCCTTCCTTCCTGTAAGAATTTCTGCGCTTGAATTCTGATCTTATATCTGTAAACCTTCACACAAGCTTTAGAAATGCCAACTTTCACACTCCCAGCATCTCTGTCATCATGTTGACCTTGTTACATTTCGGGTTTGTAGCGTCATGCAAGGTTGTTGATGTGTTACACAGTTACTTAACACATAATGCCCACAATAAAAGTCTACAGGAGCAGCTGTTATTGTATAGTTCTGTGTAAGGAGAGGTCTTAGAAAAAAGGAGAAACAGACAGAAGCTCAATCTCCTCATATAAGCATACAGCTGAGATGGAAATATAGTAATGCACATGAAGAACCCAAGTACCAATGCAGCATCACAGAATATTTTTAATGTTTTAATTATTTCAAAAGAAAGAGGACTTTTTTACCCCCTGAAATCACCAAAATGTCAAACATCCATTAGCTTTTGTGACTTCTTGCTGCCACTTAAAACGTGAAGTCTTCTATTGTAATATAAGGTGCATGGCTGTTTGTTAGTGCATCACATTATTGGATATTTTAGGAAAACAATACATTACTCTGAGGTTTGGATGGAATCAAATGAGGCTGCACAAAAGAGCGATACAAACAAAACATACTAATCAATTTCTTTAACAAAACCTTCCACATTAATGTTCAAAAAGCCTTTATATTCACATCAACTCAGTGGAACTTGAAGTTATTGACTGGATATTCAAATTTCTTAAATGCCTCTATCAGATTCAGTACGCCATTAAGGAGGAAGAATGCAAACATCAAACTTCAAAAAGCAAGGAAGTCATCTCGGTGACGGGGCCCATTAATGTCTGACAAGGTGTTATGACGCCCACTGATGGTGGCTGCAATACTGGGCATCATAAGGCCAAAGATATACTTACTGTTTTACCCTGTGGTTGCCTTTGCGTATAACTATGTAACGAGTGTCTTTGCGTTACAGGAGGAACCCTCTAGAAACACCTACTTGATGTTTGAGACGTAAACTACACACTTAGCTAAAATGACAATGCTAATTATACTGAGCTGAAAAACTGATAGAATAGCTTAAATATCAATAATCAGCAGTAATAACAGATAAGCTCTGGCGATACACATTATACATTTAATTATGATTTAAAATTCATTGCACTGACGTCTTGATTACAGCGTATTTTTCAAAAAGGTTCAGCATCCCGAATAATTGAATAAGAATTATCCAAACACAGCATCTTGTCTAATGGCCATAAAGCACCATTTCTGGTCTCATCAGACCAAAGAACTTTCTCTTTCACTTGACCATGAGGTCTCCCTCATGCCTCTTGGTGAATTCTAGTCAAGTTTGGGTATGAGTTTTCAACAGTGGCTTTCTCTTTGCTACTCTCTCATAAGAACTAGCTATTATCACCAAATTTGATTTTGTATAAAGATGTTTTTTTCTGGAAGCCTACAGTTACCAGCCAAAGATTGCAATACCAGCAAATGTTGAAGAATAAAGAATGCTTGGAAATGGAAGAACCCTTTAAGGAAAGGTGTGAGTTGGCTGGGTAGTACACATAACACATAATGTTACCTCCAGGTACAGAGAACTACATCAGGACAGCTGGATGGTGACCAGATGGGAACTGGATGTCAGCTGGACAACATAGAAGGAGAAGTCCTTTCAAGACCGCGCCCTCTGATGGATTCCTTTTTAAAGATAAAGAACACATGGGAGTAGATGGGCAGTGCTGGCTGTATTGTTTAGGATGTATAATTAAATGGAAAGGAAGCATAACTGAAACTTTTTAACCCAGAGGCCTAAAAATTTTTTATATTGATCATAGATATTTTACTAATTCATTCTATTTTGGCACAAAATGTTTCTGAAATGCTGACAACATCTTTGGTTTAGCAAATCACAGAACATAAGTTTGACAGTGCAGTATCTGAATACCCTTTCTCATACACTGAGCTGTAGTGTTTGCATATTTTAACAAGTGGAGGAATGATTCACCCAAATATAAAGTGGAACCAAACCAGTTTAACACATCAAAGTCTGTTTACAGGTCTTGAGCACGACTACGGGATATGTGAAACAAGTTTATAAAGACCTTTATGGCTCCAGTTGAAGCTGCACAAAGTCTGATCAATGACCTCAAGTGATATAACTTCAGTCTGAAAATAAAAAGGCAAAGTCTTGGGTAAGTGTTGGAAAGAAGTTTGTGTGCCAGCCTCCGGTAGCCCACTCCAGGTTTCTGCTTCAGGCTAGAAGCCGCATTAGCTTCTATACTGACAAACATATGCCTGAATCTCTGACCAAACTGTTTCCAGTAGAGCTGGATTGTGGGAAATGTAGGACTGTAATTTGTGCAAGCATAAGAAGAAAATAGTATGCTAAAAGAAACCATCCTGGTGAATACCTTGTCTTTATACCACAATTTGTACTGTAGCCCTCCTTACAAGGCATACAGCATGCAAAATACAATGCATTCAAATGGGACTTTCTAGTGTTTACTAGTGCTTTTCTCCTGGTGGTTCAGCCAATGTGACCTTATCTTCTGTGTGAAAAGTAAAGAGAAAAAAAAAATAGCTAAAAGAAAAAAAAATGCAGTATAGGGTAGGAGCACTGGCTGTACATAAAGATGGAAAAAAAGTCTCCACCCCTTCCTGTTGTGCAAAAGTGAAGCCAAATGCTCCAACTTACAGATAAAATGTCAAAACCCCACAGGTTGGTGTCCCTCCCAGCAGAACAGATTGTTGTTTTGGTTTGAAGCAGACATCCTCAGACATCCTCATTGACTATTGTTACATTTTCTTACACTATTCTTTTTCAAAACATGAATAAGGTACAGCAGCTTCCCCACCTCCCTATGTAGCAGCCATTAGCCCAAAATACACCAGTGCTGCAGAGTCACATCACAACATATGACGCACCTCAAGTACCACCCCTAATACACACCAGTAACAGCACATCACAAATCAAACTCCCCATCAGCCGTTCTGGGCCAGCCGTTTGATACCCTCACTGGGTAAGTGAAAAGACGATAGGAGCAGTGGTATTTCACAGGCGGCCAAGGCCTACAACTTATCTTATATTTCAAATGGAAGATGGGGTTAAATTTCCTCTTCTATGCTTTCAAACAGAGCTGCTACTCGACAACTGAGACATATACAGCAGCTGTTCTCTGAAAAAAGTGTGTCGACGAACATTTTTATTTCATTTAATTTTAGTCGACGAGATTAACACTGCTAAAACCATGGACGCTGTGTCCTGCAGACTAGAGAGGAGGAGGCCATCCAGCTTGTAATCAGCACACAGTTCAAAAGCCTGCCTGTCTGATGGTACAAGGTTGAATTAGTGCCTGTGGCATGGCGAGCTTACAGGTTTGCAAAGGCTCTCTCAATCAATACTATCATCTATAAAAGTAGACGGAGGTTTTCGAGCAACATATGCTCTCATCCAGACACCGGCTTTTCAGGGAAGGCCTTTCATATTTCAGCAAGACGATGCTAAACATACCGCATCCATTACAACAGCATGGCTTCACAGTACAAGAGTGCAGGTGCTGGACTGACCTTCAGACCAGACCTTTCTCAAACAGAAAACATTTAGAGCATCATAGAAGGTAATATACTTCAAAGAAGACCCAGGACTGTTGAGCAGCTAGAGTCCTACATCAGATAAGAACGGGACAACATTTCTCTCCTAAAACTAGCAACTGGTTGACTCACTTACCAGATGTTTACAGAATGTTGTTAAAAGAAGAGGGGAAGCAACACTATGGCAAACATGGCCCTGTGTCTACTTTTTTGAGATGTGTTGCTGCCGTCAAATTCAAAATGAGTTAATATTTTTATGAAATGGTAAAATGTCTCAGATTTAGCATCTGATATGCTGCTTATGTTCCACTGTGAGTAAAATATGGGTTTATGAGATTGCCAATCATTGCATTGGTTTTATCTCCATTTCACACAGTGCCCCAATTTTTTGGAAATTGTGGATATACTTCACTAACAAGTTAAGCATGAAAATACAATCACATGACCTATATACACTGCCTGGCCAAAAAAAAAGTTGCCACCAAAAAAAGGTCACATATTCTAATATTTCGTTAGACCGCCTTTAGCTTTGATTACAGCACGCATTCGCTGTGACATTGTTTCGATAAGCTTCTGCAATGTCACAAGATTTATTTCCATCCAGTGTTGCATTAATTTTAATACTGATGATGGGAGAGTCTGACCACTGCGCAAAGCCTTCTCCAGCACATCCCAAAAATTCTCAATGGGGTTAAGGTCTGCACTCTGTGGTGGCCAATCCATGTGTGAAAATGATGTCTCATACTCCCTGAACCACTCTTTCACAATTTGAGCCCGATGAATCCTGGCATTGTCATGTTGGAATATGCCCGTGCCATTAGGGAAGAAAAAATCCATTGTTTAAGAAATGAGAAGTTACTCATTGCATCAGCTGGGGTTAAATAACTTGTTGCCAGCTGAAAGATAATCGCCCATGTAGTAATCATCCAATAGGAGGCTCAATTTGCTTAGTTAAATCCAGGTGGCGACCTTTTTTTGGCCAGGCAGTGTATATTGTGTGATCCCCCGGGGGGAAGTTTCAGACAGCTGAATGCCTGCAGCCAACTAGGGCAGTCGAAGGTTGAATCACAACTAGAGATGTTTAAATACCATTTTTCCTTCCCAGTACTGATTCTGATAGATGTTGGGTATTCACCAATACCGAGTACCAATCCGATACTGGTGTAAACTTTCTGGACTGTCTGTGCTGACTAGCAAATTATTTTAGACCAATGTTTGACTCAGAACATGGCGCAACAAGTAGAATCATAATGTACAGCATCTCTGTGACCCTAAAGTTGTTTTTCTGCTGATTACTGTGAGTTTCACAGCTAAGGTGGCCGCATCACAGGCTCTCCCTATCTTTCTCCGTGATGTCTCTCCATGGCAGCATGACGTGATGACAGAACAGCCTGCTATTGGCTGACAGACCCTCATTAAGGGAAAACAATATGGCAGTTAGTATTTAAGCTAACGGTAATAATTGATCACAGATGGATTAAAATGGACCAAAAAAAGACGAGTCCTCAAAGGTTCCCAGAGTTCCAGGCTTGCTGAAAATCCTGCCATAAGGGTTACAAAAGCATTAATAGTGTCAATAGGACGGCACAACAGTGAGCATCAAGAGGAAAAACAAGTCAGAGGCAATGAGTTATGGTTCAAAAGTTATTTCACTTTTGATAAACTGTTGTGTACGACAGTGCCAGTCTGGAAGGTTTTTTTAACACTAACATTTAGCTGAATGAAGCAAAATATTAAGTTTAACAAAACAGTATCGGCTGGTAAATTAGTGATTCATAAAATAACCATACAGCATTTTAAAATATCGATACAGTATCAGTACAGTATTCAAAATACTGTGTTATTTAGTGTGTCGATATTTCCTTCCACCTCTACATCACAACATGGCCCATCTGTATCATGACCTTTTCTTTGCATGTCTGCGTACGGACGCTCACAGAAACCCCGTCAGAGCTGTTGTTGGAGGACAGACTGCAGCAGAAGTATTGTAGGGACATTCACACACATCTCCTCCCTGCACTCCTGAGGGAGGATCCATTCCCTTCCAAACACACACCATCGCCTGAGGGGCAGAGTGACCGCTCAAGCAGCGCCTGCCTCAACACACACACACACTGAGGCACGTCCATGTGATGCCGTTGCAACATTGTGGCGGATTGATTAGAGAATACTGAATGCCAAATGGACTGACCACCTATTAATGATTAGCTGGGCTGCGGGAAAGATTCCTTGCTCTCCAAACAAAGGAGGTATTTAGTTCAACAGCTGTACATGTTAATATTTTCCTACATTTTAGTACAATACCATCATTTAGATTTCTGTCTTATGTTTCGAAGTCCGGCCACATGTTCCTGCTGTCTTGCTTTCTTTTGTTACCCATGCTGGCAGCCTCATTAGCTCTTAAAAACAAAGATCCACACCTACACATGCAAAAGCACGCTCTTTACACCCCTTCCTTATCTCTCTTATGTCCCTGCTGTTAATACACGTCTCCTACCCTTGTTTTTGTACTTCTTTTCTCTTCCTCTGTTATATTATAGCCAAACACCTCCTCCCTTACTGGCTCTTTCTTCCCTCCTATGCGGGGCCTTGTGCCTGACACCTTCCCCAGCCCTTTGACATGCTCCACTTCATGTTACGAGCCTCACACGCCACCTCCCTTGGCTTTGTGTTTATATGTGAGCGTGTGGTTGTGTGTTTTTTTGCGCATGGAGGTGAAGAAAGCAGAGGAGAGAATGAACAAGGAGGGAGAGTTTACGCATTTAGCCCGAGTTTGTTAATAATTAATGTGTCACAGGTTTGCAAAATTGCCTGGCTGCTCAATCCTCCCTTCTTCCTCTTCCCCCCTCTGGCTTCCTCCTCTTCTCGTTCACTCCGTCTTCTCTCCTCCTCCCTCGTGGCGTGGGCTACCTCACCCCTCTTCATCTCAATCTTTCCCCCCCTAAACACAAGGCTCAGGCTGGTGTTGCTGCGTGCTTTAAGGGAAGAGGAAATGCAGATATTCGTGTGTGGAACAGGGCAGGCAACAAGAACCCAGCCAAGACGCACACCATGAGCCTGTCTCACTGACCAACAGTGTGGGCAGACCTGGTGACAGTGCGCTGCCATAACAACAGGAGGATGTCAAAGCTAACATCCAAATTTTGAGAGAAAATTTAGGTGCAAATTTGGACCCTGCTTGTACTCTTAAACACAGAAAAAGCCTCCAATTTTCTCTGTTTTTTAAAGCCTACGAGCACAACTAAATGAAAGACACCATGGTCATGTCTCCCCCTCTCTCTCCGCTCACTGCAGTGCCCGTCACTTTGCCAGCCGTCTAATGCTTCAGGGTGCTGGACTGCGCAGGCGGCAGGTGACACGGATTTCAATAAAAGGGATTATAGATGTGGGGACTGCGGAGAGGAAAAACAACACATTCGTCGAAGCTTTCAGGGCTAAAGCACGCCTGTGAAAACAACGCAGGCACCTATAAATTCATATTTTAGGGTTGAGTTGTGTTGATTTTATTTCATTGGGCATCAAACTGATTTAAACAGTGGATGTCAAAAGCAGGAAAAGGAGACAGAATCTTTTTATTTCCCAGAAATGACATATTTTAAACTGAAATGCAAAAAAATCTGCTAGTGTAGGCACTGATAGTGTCTTTATTGGTGCACTTAGTTTCTTCTTCTGCGCATCAAAAAACTACAGATTTTAGCCAGCAAAAAGTTTACAAGGCAAACATACCACAAATTAGCTGAAGTCACCCATAAGATTGTATTTTAGTCTTAGATTGTTTAGATTTTATTTTATTGTGCATAAAACTGCTGAAATATTGGGTGTAATTTTCTGGAAAAGATGCAGAATCTTGAAGGGTTAGGTTCAATTTTTTACACCGTACCTGAGCACATGTTCCCCCCTCCATCGCTGCTCTGCATTCAAGCTCCAGTCACTTTCACTGACATGCTCAGACTGATACAGTAAACCGTGGCTACCTCAACCTCATGCAAAAGCCTGTCATGATAAGAACATAACATCTGTTTCACCAAGAAAAGCTTTTAGTGTTGCTTTTTACAGAAGACATGCTGCCAAAGCCACATCCAAGCTATTCGCTTCACCAGCAGCCATTGTTTACCAGCTTGCAGTACCACTGAAGCACAGACTGTAACGTTGGTAAGTCTCATCTGAAGATATTTTACTCATCTTCAAGTCTTTGACTTCAATGAACTTGGCTGTGTTTTTCAAAGTAAGGGCCACACAGAAGGCAAAGGCTATCCTGGAGAGCCTGGACCTTCAGATAGTTGAGGTCATTTGTTCCATCATTTTGTCTGACCGCCGAGGTCAGCCCTACACATGGGTCTGTATGTGACTGACTGACTGAATGAGTGAGTGACTATACTTTCAGAGCCATACAGAGTTGTGTGAGCCAAGGAGTCGGACCAATCAGCATCATTTGATGGGAACAAGGCAGAAGCTGTGGGCAGTGTTAGTTGTACGAAAAGCAGTTTGCAGTGGCTGCCTATACTGCAATGAATAACTCAGATATAACTCTAGTACAGGATCAGTTTTACCAGAACATACCATGTTTCTGCATGAAATAAAGAATAAAAAAAAACACTAGAAGCTTTTCATGATGTGAAAGATGTTTTCCCTTTTCTCCCGGTCTGTTTCGGTATAGGTTTGCGATCGTTACAGTGGGGTTTGCTCAAGAGCACCGCATGCACACAGCTTCATAGGCCCGTCATGACTGTTACCAAACACTCCTCCAATCACCTTTCGAGATTATTTTAAAAGTCCTCTCTCCCAAACACTTTCTATGGGAGCTTTCCCAGATGAATGTGAAATATATTCATGCAATAGATATGTGAAACAGTCTATCTGGCGTGTCAGGTTAGCTTTTTACTGCCGACAGGGCTTTATGTTTTAAATTTCTGGCTTCCTTCAATTCTCAACCTACAGACATAAAGGACCGCACAGTTACACACCCCAAAATCTAATCACTCTGCCAGAGCACACAATTCAGTCAGGCATTTCAACAGACATCCCAGATAGTTGTGGTCAGCCGTATGCTGACACTGCTGCCATTACACATACCAAACTCTTTGGACCGTTGGAACTGTGTAACATTGGACTAGCGCCCAAGTGATTAATTTGTTGGCCGATTTCATCAGCTGATTATAGCCTATTAAAATTTATTGTGAATCATCCTAGTAAACCAATAGCCACAGCTGTTATGACTTGTATTTTCACTGATAAAGGGCAGGGGAATTTGACTTGGTTTACTTACTTTACATGATGTCTGTTATATTATTCATCCAGTAGAGGGTGCTCCGATTGATTTTATGTCACATGCCCCATATTAACCTCCTTACATCAAAGTGAACCAGAGCTCAGAATCAAATTTGTATAAGATAATGATTTGCCTTAGTGGTGAGTTTAAAACTAGTTTGTAAAACAAACAAAAATTCCATAAGTTTCCTGTTTCAATTCAACCAAATTGTCCATGAGTCATGACGCGCCTCATTGTGTTGGTCACGCTTATCTGTTAATGTTAGCAAGCTAAAGTTAGGATAGCCTAGCTTAACATTAGCTAGCTATACACTTCAGCCGAGTCAGTAACAACACAATGAACATAATGGTTCATTATCTCACAGTAATATTACGGTCACCACATGCTGCCAGACAAGACCAGAGCAAATTAGAGACGAGTTGGGACCAGCAGGGGGCATTTTCTGGTCAGTTAGATTCATAATGACTTCACGGTTCAGAGGGATGTGAAATGTGAATGCACAGTGCAATGACAGTGCTTATCCACTCACCTATTAACTACAAATACTACTAAGTTAATCATTTGTAATATACTCACTGACCCCTTCATTAGACACATCTGTGTGATGTAATCTACACCAATAACATCTCTAGCATGAATTCTACTTGAATAAATGTATGACTTTGTAAATGTTGTTGACACTGTCAGAGAGATTTGTTTTTCTTTATGTTTATTACTGATATCATAGTAAGTGTTGCTGCAAGAGGTGTTCCTAATATTTTGACCCTCTGCTGCATGCAAGTGGGGTTGGCAAAATATCACAGCCTCCTTGATATAATGCTCCTCCCACCAACACTACCACCTCAATAAGAAGGCTGGCTATGCTACATTAGCTTTAATATGGCAGAGGGACCAAGCAGCAAACATTTGCATCTTTTGAAGAAATGATGTAAGTGTCATGCAGTCAATGGAAGATTCCTCAGACCTCTGCAGGGGGTCAGTGAACGTTGTAACGCCCCTCCCTCCTGTGAGGGAAACATTAAACATTGTGGGTTAATGAACATGATCTGAAACCATAACATCAGGAACATGTAGACTTCCAACACTACAGCATAGGGTTCAACAACCCTTCAAAATCTGAGGGCCAACCAGCAGGCTGGCAGATTATTTTTAACTATTCAGTTATTTGAAAAATGACTTCTTAAGTTTACCACAAGAAATATCACTAAAAAGCTCTGATTTTTAGGATTCTGGCCATGATAACCATTCCAGGATAAAACCACCACAGCAGCTACAATTAAGGTATTAGTCAGTCTACAACAAACATTAATAAAACGGACACAACCCATGAGAATCTTCGAGAAATAGAGAAAATAAAAGATTAACTAAACATCTTTAGATGAGGCCTAACATACTCAATGATGTCTTTTATATCAAAGTATGCACATTAAAAATGTTTAAAGGAACAATAATGAGCCGTTACTACTCTTTTTTTAGTTACACTCAGACACGTGGAGGCCAAGTGACAGCAATTTAAAAAGAAGAGCCTCTCCAGCTTTCCTGGTCTGTGAAAGCTTTCACAGTGTGTCCATGGCCAGGTGCAGGACTTATGGGTCTCAGTAGGTGGACAGAGGACCACAGTGTGACCCACTCAGGACAGCTGCTGACATAATGAGGCCAGTAAACAAGCATCTGTCTCCACCACTAACAAAAGCGACCCACTCAGACCAGGACATTTCTCCTCCCTTCTCCAGCATTGTTAGTGTGAGCTGGGCTGCTGCAAATGGTCAAACTGGTGATAGATAAAAATGAGGAAAGGACTAGGAAATTATGGATTTAATAAAAAGTTTTCCCAATATATTTTACTGTAAGGAGAACATTTGTAGTTTTTGACTTTGGAGGGATCTACAGTGTGGTTTGAAGTCTTCTTACTCACACACTGTTTTCATCACATGATTAGTAATTACCCTGGTAACTTCCCCCGAGTTTAAAAGATTGAACACTTTATAATAAACACGATTTTTGGGGGGAAAATTGTATCCTCATAAGCAAAAAGATCATCTTTTCACAATCGCGGTTTCCAGCTTTTGTGTTAGTCAAAGTTCAGGCCATTATAAGAAAGGACGAAACAACCCATACACCACATACTTGGATGTATTGTAGATAAATGATTAAGCAGCAGAACCCATTCACTACACATCTGTAAATTTACTTAATATCTACTAGACATCTACTTAGTGAGATGTCTAGACAGATTTAAACAGAAACATTTTGTTTTTAAAGAAGATGGAAGATTCAGATGATATTTGCAAAGAGTTATGGCAAATAATTTGTCCATTTCTTGATAAGTATAATGTTACATGTGGAAATATACTTGTTTTTAACGTTGAAAGTTTTATTTTCTTAATATGTTACAGTTGCCATAAGGTTGCTAAATAAAAAAAGTATTTTTTTCACTTGAGTGGACTACAAGTAGTTCTACTACAATCTACCAATGCCTACTTATTTTATTTTATGATAAATAACTTTTTAAGCTATTACCGGCCGATACGGCTATACTGCAGATAGTATCATGCATCCCTAATGTGATATAATCACTACTGCTCTGTAATATGCTCACAATCAGATAAGCAGACTGTATAGGCAATGCTGTGTCAATAAAAACAATCCAGCATGGGTTTTTGAATGTACACTTCATTATGATGTTCTTCTTGTCCCTGTCTTCCAGTGATTCAACATACCATGGACATTTCCACAGGGTAAATGCTGTTTTCTCCAACACCTCCCTCACTGAATTAGAGAGCGACACATGATTACTGGCACAACTGCAGGCTAACTTTCCGCTGGTATAAGCATTAATTTTTGTAGCTATTATAAATGTAGTTCTAGTTTTAGATTTTAGTTTAGATTTAGATGAAGAAAACTTGAAGACATCTTAGCCCAGACAAAAAAGTGACTGCATTTTAGTCAAAACTTTTTAATCTTTCAACAAGTAAGCCGTAATGTGAAATGAATAACACTGTAAAACACTCATATTGAGCTTAAACTGATGTGTTTCAGCAACCAAGACATTCATTAGGGCTTCATCAGGCCTCTTTAGACACCAACAGCTACCGTCACTGAGATTACAGCCATGTTTTATTCTGTCCACATTTATGACTGATTTAACCTTTTCTATAAACATCAGATTCACACCTTATCAAATGTTACACAGACTAAGAACAGCTGTTTTTGCCTTTTTGTAAATTTAAATGCTCAATTGCAGTTTCGCCAACATAAAATAGCAAAGATAACATGTTTTGCTTATAATAACAGTGTTATCTTCTCACCGTATCATCAGCAGGTGTTGTCAGTGCCATTTGAAGCTTCCTGCAGCTGTTTGTCGTCTTCAAAAACATCCTTTTCTCTGCACCTGTGTGTCATGACATCACAGAGACCCCGCCCCTCTCTATTAGATGAATCAGCAGGCAAAGAGGGAAGGAGATATACTTCAAACTTATAACTTACCAAAAATATGATGATGAAAAAGGGAGAAACTGCATCATAAGGCTGTCTGTATCATACACTTACACATAAATGTTGCCACTGATGACTCAAATTACATCTTCTGTGGTGAAATAGTCTCCCTTCTCTGTGGGGGAGGCAGGACGGGGGAGACGGAATGAGAGGAAGGAGAAGTGAGGAGTCTTTTCCTGTAGTATGAGTCATTGTTGGCAACCTGACTCTCCCGTCTGATTGCCTTGTTGAGCTGCTTTTGGCTTGGTGGCGTTCTCTCTGTATCCTCTCCTGAGCGCCGGCTTCATGATATTCATGAGTCTCTGAGCTCCTCGCTAATCCTCCATGCAGCAGAGAGGAAAGTCACATTTGGAATATATATCGCTGAAATATACACGTCATTATCAAATATTTAGCTTTTTTAATGAAAACACAAGACTGAAGGTAAAAGACTAGCAAACCTAATATTATAAAAGATGCATAACTCAACTAAACTTATTTTCTTTGCAGACCTAGATACTAAACAACAACAACAACAGTAACCCTTCTTCGAAGAGTTAATACTTTAGATTTTATTTGATGAGATGTATTTCCATTTTGCCTTAAATTCACAGATTTTTGTGGACTCAGAGCCCATGTTTGTAGTGTTTCATTGGTGATGAACTAAACTGATATTAGCTGCGTTTCCATTACAATTTTTCTCAAAATGAAAGCAATATTTCTTAAATTTTGATTAGGTACAAGTGCACTTTGAATGTGTTTCCACTGAAGGGAGTTCTGGTCATGAGCCTTGTAATTCTCATAAAATCTTATTTTGTGAAACTCCGCTGCAAGGAAGCTGACAATTTTGAGCAAAAGACGAAGGCAACTGATGACAGTTCAGTGGTGAAGTCCGTACGTATGGCAATAGCCATGTATAAGGGTAAAAGTATGATGTTAAGAAAAGTCTCGGCCACCTCTTCTGTCCACACGTACCGCGCCACGTTGTCTCCATAGTAATCAATGGGAGCGTGAGTTCCTCGGTGGCGCTGCTTAGGCATGGGTCTGCCGCCTCAGACAGCCATTCTAGTTTCACTATGTTTTACAATAATGGCACATTTTAGGTTTTTTTTTTTTTTTTGAAGGTGACAAGACATTTACAAGTTATTATATGAAAACTAACTTTATTGAAAATATTTCCATCCAAGATAACAGGATAAATAAGTGAAAATCTCAAGACAACAATCCGAATTTACTCATTTTCCTGCAAAATAAAGTATATGGAAAGATGTCTGCCTAGGGCTTCAATATCAGAGATATTTTGCCTTTTTTGTTGTTTTTTTTCCTGAAATCAATTCACAACCCATTGCAAACAGCCTCGCTACCCACATTTGGGTCCAGACCCATCAGTTGAGAACCACTGCTCTATTACATATTATTCCTGCGTGAACTAACAGTTCTCCCGTGATCCTTGCCCTCTTGTCTCAAGCTGATAAGGGCTGCACGCCGCAACGCACTGCAGTGCAGCGCAGCACTCTAGACATGCTTCCAGCGTGCAAGGTCGCTCGCCTTCAGTTGGAGCAAAACCGTGTCACAGCGGAGCACAGCGCTGATGTTCTATGTGGGAATTGCAGGTGAAGCACTCTGACATTTACATGCATGTGGACTTGAATAATTATTTCTGCTCTATATCAGTTTTTCACAGTTTACATTTGGATCTTTTACTGAAACAGAGCTCCTTTGTAGTTTTGTGATACATTATGAGATTAAATACTGGGATGATTAGATATTATTTTTGATTTAGTGCAATCTACATTTTGATAATTGAAGGTTTTGGACAAAGTTTTATTTCAATGGAAAACCTCTTCTGTTATGAGCAGTCTTGTAACAAGAGATGAGGGGGTGGGGTGGGAGGGTGTAGAAAGAGAGCGGCTGTCCTGCTTGAATCACGTTGAGGTCGGACAATTTATATCTTTATTTCAGATCTTAAGGGAGATGTTGGACTATAATCAGTGTATCATAGGAGACTCATAGGAGACAGTGGATTTTTCCTTCTCTGTTTAGCTGCAGACCCTGTATCAGACACCACTCACACTACTTCTGCCACGGGTATATAACAAGGGAAGATGTTTCCGTCCATGGAAGTTCCCATACAGCAATCATACACAGATGAGGTCAGCACAATAACGCACAGAGGCCCACCCAGGTGTAGACTATGTCCAAAATATGTTCACACTACTGAGAGAGGAGTGGAGGAGTTTAGCAACTGCTGATGAGCTTGCTGTTGGTGTGCAGGAGGAATTTCAAAATAAAAGCATATCTTAAAAGTGACAATGTAGATCGTAATTTTGACTTTCTATCAGTATGATTGGATAATCAGTCAACCAACCTATGTGTTGACATCCATAGATTATTACACCCCCAGTAGCTATGAATGTGGTTTACTTCAAGCCTGTAAACATGGTGAAATGTGAAGAAATAAGCGTGAATGTACTGTAGCTATAGTCGCAGTTCAATCAGAACTGGACATTTCTTTATTAAAAGCAGAGCACAGTGATCTACAACCTACAGCTCTTTCAAAATCCAGTCATTTTTACATCCTTGCATCAGCTTTTTTTCGCTGATTGTTCTTCCTCCACTGTGATGAAGCATCATCCAAGTCCAGGTTTGCTGTGGCAACATTCAGATTCATCAAAAGACAAATTTATGAATTCAATTTTTCTTTCATAAATTGTGGAAGCCGTCTCTCAGGAAAATTTATAGGACTTAATATTGAAATCTTCTGATAGGAGGAAATGTGGTAAGAAATACCACTATGTAAAGTCCATAGGGTTTTGCAGGGTAAACTTACCTGAAATATTTTCTTCAGACATCCAAAGATAGGTAGAGACTCTGCTGTTCAGGCTGCAGAGAAGGGTCACAATAGCATTTGGGAGAAAAATGCTAGCAGAGTCTGAGCCATGAGGAGAACAAACCAGAAAAAGAAGGGCTGTGCAGAGAGGGAAGCAGAGCGGAGAGTACGAGCGGCGTGCAGGGCTGGAGCATCGCCTCAAGGTATGTGGGGGTGAGGCTCCCTCAGCAGGGCTGTGCGCCTGCACCAGGGTTTACAATCCATTACCAACAACCACGGACAGACAGAGAGACAGAGCGTTGACAGAGCATTGCACAAACACAACAAGCAGGAAGGTCTGACAGTCCATGCAGAGTCAGTGTCAGTCTTTGGTAAAGTTACTGGACACAGAACCAGTTTCGTCAGGATTAGTCAGCATTGATGGCAAATATCATACTGATGGTTTTCCTTTTTCCCACAATATTTTATAATAAAAGCAAGAAATGTCCTCAGGATTCTTCACTTACCTGCATAAGTGTCTGCTTCCAACATAGTCTTGAAGATCAGTTTTAATCAAATTGGATATATGCTTTAGTAAAATTAGGCCTCCGTTCAGGGACTGAAGACTTACAAGGATTAATATTCTGATTCTTAGAGGGCCTTCTCACATCATGTATTACATCATTGTAAGAAAACACAGTTGTAGGTGTTCACAAATAAAATGATGGGTAAATGAATGACAAGCCAGTGTAGAGTCAATGTTTACGTCTGTCAAAGTCCTATGAAATACACATCAGAATGAGATGCACCCACTGTGAAGGTTAGGGCCAATAACGCTATAACAACTATTAACAATTTAGCCAATTGCTGATATTAAGGAGACTTAGACTGGTGACCTAACCCTCTAAGGCTGTCTTTGTCGTATACAACAAGAAGAGACACAGGTTAAAAAAAGTTTATTAACTTTTATCCTCTGGAAGCAGGCTGATGTGCTGTTCTAATGACGCTATCCATGCCTTCATAGCACTTACAGATGCTTTTCTATTGAGCCTGGAACTTGGGTGACTTGAAGCAAGCCTATGTGATGGAGGCACAGTGGATTCTTCCAGGCTTGTAAAACAGAAAGTGCCAGGTCAGGACCAGATGGAGTCCAGAATTAACATTATCCTAGTTAGCACCAGCCATTAGCTCAACCAACCAGCCAAGGACAGTACAGAAGGCAGACTTGATAAATGATAACGTATGTAAACCAACACTGTTGGGTCGTGATGGCTTGCACCTTGTTAAATGTGGGCCACCAAAAAAAGTTTGGGAAACACTTGTCTAAAGATATCCTTCATTTACACAGGTGGTGTATGGCAAAAAAATATACGCTAATGACGCTGCCAGCTATGTGAATGCAAGGTTAAACAGCAAGTCTATGCCTGGCCTTAAAACAGATACAAACAGAACTTTCTGTTTCTGCTCTACAATTATGCCATCCATATTTCTGTCTGTCCTCTTGAGGTTTAAAGACAGAAACCAAACTTTGTGATACCACTGGCAATCGCAGGGGCAGTATCGAGCAAAGTAGCCTACAGTTCACTTCAGTTTAAAGACTGAAGTGAGTTTTTGGATGCAGAGCACAGCATCCGATCTATGTCCAGATTAACAGCTATTACGAGGCAAACCTTTAAAAGATAAAACAAGACAATGAAATGCCAAAGAGGAGACTTTGATGAATACACATGAGCGTATCAACTTTGACATACACAGAAAAACAAAGCTGCATTTTCAGACCTAAATAGCCAACATGCGGTATATTGCACAGTAGTTGTGGGTGGTAAAATTTCAGCCACAAAGGGCAAAAAATAAACTACAATATATAGAATATTTCATCCATATCCCCAGGCCTCTTATATAGCATGCACAGAGATACATGGCAGACCTTTTATGCAAACACTGAACTGAAGAAAGAGACCAACTTATGTCAAGGTAAAGTGGTAAAAATATTTTGATTATGTAATACTGCAATTTAATATTGTTACAGTTAAAGGCAAAAAAAATGCTGTTATATAAACTTTAGGACATATCACCCAGCCCGCTGTCATCTAGTGCCTCCAAAGCCTGATATAGCTCACGTCTCTGCCCGGCAGCCTGATGGTTTTCTAAAACACACTAAAACAAGCAGATCAATGAGTCACATCCTTGCACCAGGTGACATGTTCTATATTTACATGAACATGGATGCGTTAGATTATTTCAGGTCAATACCACATAAATACTCACTGAGCACCAAAGCGGTGGCTGAAAATAGACCCCAACGAATGCATCATAAGGAACATCTGCTCAACGGCTAAAGTGTCCCAGAAAATATCTGCCTGTTTTTAGTTAAACTAACATTTTTAGCTGATATATGCTCTAATAAGAGACAATCAAACGGCTTGATTAAAACAGGGAAAATGATACATTCAGTCTTTTTTAAAGAGTTGCAATGACCTGACTTTTATATTTGCTTAAATGTCGAAGTTACATTTCTTTCAAACATCCAGTCACAGATATTTGCATGCTTAATATACCATAGAGAAATGAAGGATAACAAAAAAAAAAAAAAAATGCATGTCTGTGTGTGTGTGTGTGTGTGTGGTTGTATTGGTGCATAGAGGGTTTGGTTAGAATGGTTAGAAAAGCTCGGGGCAATATGAAGGTGTTTCTTCTCCTAAAAAAAAAGAGAAAAAAAAGGTGTTTGGAAAACAACTGTGCCAGGTGAAGCAGCACAGTGAGGTGAGGCGATTTGCTGGCTGCTGTACAATAACATCACAAAAACAAATGTGAAGTCGCCTCAGCTCGTCACTGCAGTGAGCCTGCAGACGAACTGGGATGGACAAGAGCTTTGCTGATTACATCTGAATAAGTATTAAATACATGCTCCTTTAAACTGAACTGTGAAAGTGCAGAAGGGAAAATCAATCAGTTGTATTCAAACAGAATCATTATTATGTGAGGTTTCAATTATCATAAAAGACGCGTTCACAAGTGAACATAAACAATATATCAGTTGTTGAAACTGAGACATTCATTGCTTTTATAGAAATATTTCATGTTTACCAATGTGCAGCATCCCCTCTTCTTTTAACAACAGTGTGTAAAGGAGTGGGAAATGAGGAGACCAGTTGCTAGAGTTTTGAGAGAGGAATGCTGTCCCATTCTTGTCTGATGTAGGACTCTAGCTGCTCTGGTCTTTGTAGTAGGGTTGTCCCGACCGGCACTTTTGGCCTCCGATTTTTTAATAGTGAATATCCGCCGATCTGATATTCATAATTACTTAGATTAGAGTTTCAATTGTTTTTGTTTACAAAATAATCTGAAGTAAACAGAACAACTACTAGATGACTCAAACCTATTCCATTTAACTTAGTACAGCCAACATTGTTGTAAAAAAAAAAAAAACATATCTACTCAAAATGGTGTATTAGCTCTCTTTCACTTTATTACTCCATCAATAAATATATAAAGTTACATATTAACTTGACTGTATTAGTCACAACAAAAACTGAAGTCTAAACAGTTTGACTTGAATAGGATAAAAAAAATATGAATCATACAGATTCAAAACAACAATCCCTATCAAAATGTAGCAGCTTAATCTGAGACATAAACCAAAACACGAGCATTGTAATAAAACCCAAATATCAAATACAGGCACTCTTGTTAATACAGTACAATTTCTAAAGTGCAACTGGAGCTGCTACATCACATTTCCTCCCTCACTTGTATTTGTTTACCCACTGTTACTTTAAAATGAAGTGTAGCTTCTTGTTTAAGAACATTCTTGATGGCCTGCTCTACATGCTCTGCTCTGGTGTGCATGTAATACTGGGTGCTTTAACTCAGAGGTGGAGGACTGTTCAGTGAGGCTCAGCAGTGACATGGGGCAAACATCAGAGCTCTAAACGTCTGTAGTGAAGCTAACGGCAGCCAAGCTGCTCTTTAAATTCTCTAGTATGACTTTGTTTTACAGCTCCGGTAAGGCAGCGTCAGTAATGTAATGTCGAGACGGCAGGGCATAGCGTGGGTCTTAAAGCTCAAGAAGATGACAAAAACCCAAAGTCTCCACCACAGAGATGGAATGGTTTTCCAAAGTGAAGAATTCAACCACTTTTCTGCTATCTTTTTTTGGCTTATTGTTCTCTCGAGGGCACTTGTCTGTTCTCTTAAAGTCCGGAAGTTGTTGCTTTGGTGTTGCTACAGTGAAGTCACCATATTCCGCTGTATGTTTAGTTCGGAGCCAAAAATTTGTAAAATTTGTAGTGTTAACTGCTGCTACCACCTCTTGAAACGGTCGTATTACAGATGCTGCAGGTGGCCACTGGACTGTTTTCACTCTCACGTTCGAAGTTTTTCCACACCGCAGACATTTTAAACATAGAAATGCTAATGTTGCTACTGCTGCTTTGTTGTGTTACTGATGCATTTACAACAGCTGACGTAAATGATCGGCTGGGCTGATTGGGTCCAATTGCCGATCTCCGATCAATTAAAAATGGCTATATTGGCTCCAATCCGATACATACGATTGGGATCGAGACATCCCTGCTTTATAATATTTTTCCTTTTATGATGCTCCAAATGTTTTTTACTGGTGAAAAGTCTGGACTGCATGCAGGCCAGTTCAGCACAAGGACTCTTTGACTGTGAAGCCATGCTGTTGTGACGGATGCGGTGCGTGGTTTAGCATAGTCTTGCTGAAATATACAAGGCATTCCTGAAAGAGATGTCTGGATGGGAGCATATGTTTCTCTAAAACCTCTATATGCTTTTCAGCATTGATAGTGTCTTTCCTGTGCAAGCTGCCCATGTCATAGGTGATAATGCAACCCCATACCACCAGAGATGCAGGCTTTTAAACAGTGCATTGATAACAAGCTGGATGGTCCCTCTCCTCTTTAGTCTGCAGGACACGGCATCCATTGTTTCTAAAAATAATTTCAAATTGTGATTCATGTGACCACAGAACAGTTTCCCATTTTGCCTCAGTCCATTTTAAATGCACTTTTGTCCAAAGGAAGACAATGGTGTTGCTGGATCCTGTTTACATATGGCTTCTTCTCTCCATGACACAGCTTTATCTCATATTTATGGATGGTACGGTGAACTGTGTTGACAAACAGGGATTTCTGGAACTATTTCTGAGCCCATGCAGTGATTTTCAGTGCAGAATCATTCCTGAATCTAATGCAGTGCCACCAATAGATCACAAGTATTCAATATTGACCTTCAGCCTTGTCTCTGTCATTTTTCTGAAATTGTTCCACAATCTTTTGACACAGTTTGTCAAAAATTGGTGAACCTCTGCCCAGCTTTACTTCTGAGAGACTCTGCCTCTCTGAAATGCTCCTTTTGAACCCAGTCATTTTACTGACCTGTTGCCAATTAATCTAACTAGCTGCAAAATGCTCATTTATTCTTTTTATTATCATCACTTACTTTTTAGCTTTATGGGCAATGTTCTATCCTATATTCACAGGCCGGCAATACGGTAAGTTTGTCCAAACGTTTTAGCAAGACAGTTTCTTTCATCTGCACTATACACAAGGCATTACAAATACACATTTGGAGCCATCTGTAGGGTCACTAATCTTTTAGGTATTTGATCAGAAACCAAATTATTGGACAATTTGAAATTCAGACATGATGGTAGCATATATAAAAAGCAAATCAAACACCCAAGTCGATAATATTCACCCTTTTCAGGAGCATGAATGTCTGTGTTAAATTTCATGGCAATCCATCCAACAATTGATGAGCTAATTTAACCTAAGAGGGTTTGCTGCTGGCAAGGCTTCAAACTCATGATCCCACAGCAGCCACTGATGTTTTTAGCAATATGACACAACCTGATTCTTAGCAAACAAGACACAAAACACCATGGGATACTAGTTTTACAACTCAGCTACAAATGCAGTCCCTTTGGCTAAACAAAAGTCCTTATAGATCTTTTCCAGTCTGAGTGAGAGTTTCACAGGCTCCAGGAGAAAGTCAGAGACACAGAATTGTGTTTTCCCATCTGATCTAGACCTGGAAGTGAGACTGAGCAAGGGGAAAAGAGCAGGAGCAAGATAAAACAGCGTAGAAAAGGACAAAACTAGGGTGGGGACACGAAAGCGGCAGTGTAGGGGGCATATCATCTGGGCATAATTGGCAGTCTTTGTCGGAGGGGGCCTTTGATTTCACACACAGGTCTGGTGACTCAACCACTAGAGTGCAAACAGTGAGGAAAGAGCTGCGGCTGATCCGGAGTCTTCTGGTCGGCTGCCCCTCCCCCCTCTGTCCCTGCAGATAACTGGATCGCAGCCTGTTTGCCTGACTGTTTGCCCCCAAGCCACGGTGCATACCTCACACCAGCGTGGACACAGCTCACTGCTACACACCCTCAACACCGAGCCTTTGTTAATTCCTCAGAAAATTTGAGGTCATTACTCAAAGGGAGGCTGGAAGAATAAAGTTTGTTTGGGAAAACTCTAAGTTTGTGCAAGAATTAAACTTGAGCCCTATTCACACATACACTCCTAAAGATTTTGGAAAATTTCAGGAAAGCCTACCCTCTGTAATCTTGCTGTTATTCACATGTCCCTCACCACCATGGATTTTCCCTAGAAAATGAAACATGTCCATTACTTTGACATTATATTCAAGATGGCAGACAAAGCTAAGAGTAGCTGATCCTGATGGTTTCATGCCTACATTAAAACACATATACATTGTAGTGAAAAAATAGTGCATATGAGCAGCAAAGAGGATGAAACAGCTTAATTACATGCAAAAGCTCACAGCAGTTGCACAGTGGCTGCAGAGCTGTTAGAGTCATTTCAGACTGGGTGCATGGTGGTTGCATGGTGGCTGTGTAATCACTTGATTATCATTTCAGTTTGTGTGTCAGACTTTCAGGCCCAGTCCAAATGGGGATGAATTCAGGAGTATACGCGAAAGTTTTATTTTGTATCAGCATTTCCTGAAATGATCCCATGTTTACAGAAAAATGGAAACGAAACAGAAATACATCGTTTTCATCTCCATGTGGACAAGGCTTCAGAATGCCAGCACGAGCACTATATCTTTCATGCCAAGAATTTAGAGCAGGGGTCACTAACTGGCGGACCGTGGTCCGGATCCAGACCCAGATACCATCCGATATGGACCTGGACCTAAAATCATTAGATTAAAAGGGAGCTTTAAATTTGACGGGCACTTTTATTTTAACCGGCGCAGCTATTCTAGGATTTACGGTAGAAAAGTGGACAGCGAACACAGCACCTTCAACCCGGAATGGACAGACTCATTCATGTTCATTCTTCCCTCTGGGAGCTCAAAACCACTGTGCCTGATATGCTCAGAGACCGCTGCTCCCATTAAAAGTGGCAGTTTGAAACACCACTATGAAACTTGTGTTCCAAATAAAATTAACAGCATTAAAGGAAAACTAATTTTCATATTTTATCAGAACAACAAGTCCCTAAAATCACACCCAGATCCACATATCACACTAACTCAGGTTAGACATTATGATGTTCCGGACCTTTGTTTTAATACATTTTCTCTGACTGGATCTCTTTGAGTTTTAGTTGATTACCCCTGATCTGGAGAATAGAAGTCTCACCAATTCTTACTGCACGTGTCTCAGCCAAAATTGACTGGATGAAATGCAAATAGAGAGCCATATTTCCTTTGTTTTAGCAGATACACGTCTGCATCAGCAGAATATGTCACAGGCAAGATGACGTATACTCACCCATAGGAGCACAAACATTTGAACATAGTGGAAAAACAACAGGAGCACTTGTGAAAAGACTTTCACCTACAGAGAGCGTCTCTTTATTAAGTCCTTCTTATGCACGTCTCCTAATGTAGACAAGACTATTTCTGAGCCCAAACTCCATGAAATATTTGGCAGGAACCTGAGAACAACCCAATAAATGGAACAAAGCTTGGTGAAAAGAAATAATTACAAAGCCGTGAATTTTCAGACATTAATCTGTTATATTTCAATCTACTGTTGAACACATTACTTTCTCCATTTCTTGTACGTGATTAATGACATTTATAAAGAAAGAAAATATAAATAAGTGCCATCAATTGATTTAAAAAAATGTATCTAATTAGATATATTTTTGTAATAAATCAATCACAGTTAATCACAAATGTCAATTTCAGAAAGGTTGCATTACTGGTAGATTTAATAATGAAATTAAATCTTCTGAAAGGAATCAGAACTTTTTATTGGCTTTTGAAACAGAAAAAGTGGAGACAGGGGGCAGACTGTCCACTAACTGGTCAATCCAGGATTGTGTGAAACTGTAGAATATGGATTTTATCCATAAAATTATAAAAATCAAAAGCACAGGGAATTTTTCTGTTCCAGTTGCAGTTACAAAGCTACTTCAGGTGGTTGTTGGTGGCATCAGAGTGCGATTGATCAGCATACATTTTTAAATTGCATTTTTCTTTCCTGTAGTCAATGAATTGAAATCAATTAAAAATCCTGATAGCACTAATATCTGTATTCTTTAAATATTCTTGATTTTCAGGCTGCATGATAACTCCACTGTCACCCCAAAGAAGAGGGTTCAGACAGGGCCTTTCTGTGTGGAGTTAACATGATCTCTCTGTGCATATGAGGATCCACCTCCACGTCCTCCCACAGTCCAAAAAACCATGCTTAACAGGTAAACTGCTGACTCTGAATTGACTGTAGGAGTGAGTGTGAGCATGCCCCAAACAGGACAATCAGTGTAGGTAATCAGATGGCTGGATCCTTTATGGCCTTTGTCGGGGTAAAACTTCAAGAACACAGGAGAGGGCTGGGACAGCAAGCATGCCTGGTGTGTAATTCAGATGTTTTTGGCATCAACAACAACAAAAAAAGTAGAATCATGTGTATCCTGTATGACAGCTCACGACAGCATGAATCTGACTTTAAACGTGCCACAACTGTTACATAGCCAACACGCACCCAGTCTGAAACAGCTGGAGGTCAAACCGTACCAATGCCATCACCCCTGCCGTCTTGCTCGCCTTGAATATTGTTAAATATTTTCCTGCTGCAATCTCATAGCTGCTCAAACAAAATCTGGTGGGTATTTTACTGAGGGTCTGGCTGGAAAACGTCTGGTTTAAGTTAGGGTGAAGATTCAGCCATTTTTGTTCACACTCAGTTCACTGCAAACATTTCAGAAACATTTCTGGAGGTTTTTACAGACATGATAAAGGTATTAAGTATTTGTCTGTTACTAAATCAGCTTTCTAACATTCTCAGACAATCTTTCATAGAGTATAAAACCAGTAAACTGTTGCTAGTGCTCTTTTAACAGAGGAATCTGTGTTAAATCGGATTTGGGCTGTACTCAAACCACAGGATACTCCATCCAAATTTAACCCCTTTCTCTCCTCATGGAGGATCTGGTTAAGGCCTTTGGGTTTTTTGTCGGTTTCTTTTTTTTTTTCAGTTTTTGGAGCAAGATTATCTGGTCACTTGAAGGTTTTGTGGATTCATTCTTACACTTCCCTATCATCTTGTAGACTTATTGGGGCATTATGAATATTTTTTCAACATGTTTAACTTCCAGGATTTAATATCTAGATGATTACATCAGTTTGCTCAAAGCAACAGAGCAGTTCATTATGATCTCAAGTTTAGTTCTCACTGAAGAAAAGTCTGTGTTGATGCTTTCCTTAACATTTTCACATCTACACTTGTTAAGCCTTCTCTTTTTGTAGTCAGTTTTTGCTGTATTTACATCTCCTTCCCTGTGAAATCATGCAAGATTAAATGAGATAATATGAGGGTGAATGTGCTTCCTCCAGTAAAAAATATGAGAATATAAGAAAGTAGGCAAAGAGCTTTCTTTGGATTTATTCCATATCTTGCAGTGAGCTCATGTTTACAGTTGAATATCTGTACTGTTTCTCCTTAAGTGTGAAATGCTACTACACTTTTGAGATGTTTGACTGGAAAATGTAGGCAATTTGAGTCAGACCTCACTTGTACACACTGATCCTACAAGTTAATGGCGTTGAGGAGGTGTCTCATTTGAAATGCTACATGAGCAGCAGTGCAGCAGTGGCGTTACGGCCACATAAAAAAATGATGAGTGCTGCAGTAGTGTGCAGAACAAATCAGCATGGACACCTTTAACAGACAAATCTAAGTGCATGTTGGATGTATGTTCCACCTTCTCCTTGTGGCAGGTTATGCTTTCTCTTGTGAATAAAAGATGTTTCATGTGGTGTCAGGGAGATGTCCCATCTTCAGTTAAAGTAGCACACTTACATGCAGTCAGAAAAATTCAATTCATGGTGTAAACGGACTAAAACTGGACTTTTAAAATGCATGTACGCATGTTAGTTGGACTGAAATCTTACTACACAGAATTATTCTGTCCATCACACCTAATTATGCAATTGGAGATTGAACTACTTGATCTTTAAATACACTGACTCCAGCCTCAGTCCACTCCTTGTGACACTTCCCTAAGTTCTTGAATCTGCTTTGCTTGACTATCCTCTGAAGGCTGACCTCAACCCTGTTGCTTGTGCTCCTTTTCTTACCACACTTTCCACCAGTATTCTTTGATACAGCCTCTGAGAACAGCCCGCCCTTTCAGCAATGACCTTTGGTGGCTTACCCTCCTTGTGGAGGGTGTCAGTGACTGTCTTCTGGAAAACTGTTATCTCAGCAGTCTTCCCCATGATTGTGGTTGCATGTCCTGACTAGGGCTGAATGATTTGCAAAACTAATTTAATTGTGATTTTTTTTCCTTAAATATTGCGATTTAATATGCAATGATTCTTGGGTTAATCTTGTGTATTTTTTAACGAATTCAAGAAATAAATAATTCCATTAATAAGACCATGTGTATTGAAAACAATTAAATTATTTCTGAAGCAATTAATCCATAGTAGCATGAATCTGAAAATGTGGGTGTAAAAAGCTTTAAGCTATGAGGGAGGCAGCTGGGGTGGGGGATGTGAGGCTGGCTACCAGCTGATCGCAGCTAGGATATGACTTTAGTGAATTAACACTGGGTTTCATCAGTTTTAGATAGAATGAGCTAACTATTTTTGCTCGTATTGCAAATGTGATGTCATTTGCTTTGTTTGAGGGCATTATCATTTTTGTCACTCATTTTGATTAAGAAAAACATACATAAAACACAAAATGGAGGATTTTTGTAAACCATTATAAAAAAATTGACACTTGAATAAAATCTCTGCCGCTACAAAAAATTGATTTATTTAACTGGCATTTTGAAACATTTCAAGTTAAAGAAATATTGCAGCTTATGCATTTGAAAATTGCAGCAGGCCATATTGCGATTTAATCTAATTTGTGATTAATTGCCCAGCCCTACTCCTGAACCAGAATAAAAATAAAAAGGCTGGGGAAATCTTTGCAAATATGACTTTTCCACAATATTCTTATATTTTGAGATAGTGGATTTCTGATTTTCATAAGCTGTAAACTGTACATCACATCCATGTTGCACACCCATGCTTGTGCTTGTGCATTAGCAATGGTGCCAAGCTCATGCCTGCCTCTCTCATCTGTGTCAGGGTCAGGGAAGTGTACCATGCCTGAGCATTGTACAGGGCTCACACACTGGTTAAAAAAAAAAAAAAAAAAAAAAAAAAAAAAACTGGACCAAGCCTGATTGAGCATGATACTGATTGCCTGGTGCAAGTGTGAAATGTAATTGTCTGATTTTGTGTTGTACTTGGACGGAGCTGAAACTACTTTACAAAGGAATGAATGGATATTTTATTCACATGTCCAGTCACTTATATGACCCATCCCTGTGGAATTATTCAGACACATTAACTTTAAGTGTTCTTAATTTGTCATGAGACAGATCTCATTTATAACTGATGTCTGTTAATGACCTCCAAAATGACGTGGGATAATCAGAAGAAGAAAACTGGCCATGTGTATGCAGTTATTCTGTCTGCCTGTCACCCTCTCTCAGACTGGGACACAGAGTTACAGCACACAGACAGAAGACACTTTGATAACATTTTCTCAGGCACAGTTTCACAATCAGTACTATCATAGTCAGTTAAAAGGATGGGTATTTTTGTCTTTAGAGAATTCTACACATGCAAGGATTAAAAGAAGAACATTGGCCGAGGAAAAGAAAGGCTAAAGAAACTAGCAGAGGACAGATGAGGGGAAAAATGGTTCGACATTTAACACAAAAAGAGGAGTTCTTGGTTTAAAATTACACAAAAGTGTAGCTACTTTCTTTGTATAAATTACCATGTTACATCAGGGTGTGTGCAGTCCACAAAGGTGTATGTCAAACTTTAACAAAGGGTGGAAAAAACTCAATTAAGTTATGTCTCTGTTTCCCTTTTTTGAATCAAAAGAACATATCAGCCAGGTCATGATCCTAACAGGAGGCGGTCTTTATTTTAGGAAACACAACAACTTTTTTCCACTAGGTTTGTCCAACCTCATCTCAGGATTAGTTCCTTTTAGTTGCCTTTATAGGCTCTTTCACTGGCCTGGGTGGGGGCCAGATTCTTGATTGATCAGGCAGGGTGAAGTGAAGGGGTGCACTGCCAAGCATCAAAAGAAGTATGCAAATGTAAGTTTTTTCAGAAATGAGATTTAAAAATTAATACAAACATATCTTAATTTACCATTTTTTCCAATGCATGAAAGTTCTTTTACTTTGAACAAGATTTTTCAATTGCTCCTAAATGTCCAGTAATGTCACATTTGTTTATATAAATGTAGTGGACAGGGATGCACAGGGTTCAACAGCTAAACAGCCACAACTGGAACTCAAAACAGCAGGCCCAAGATTTACAAGCTGGTCAAACCTATTATCTATCTGTATTTTTATGGATTCAGGCCTGAAATTCCAGTCAAATGTGCTTTAAAAATGTAATGAAGCCTCCCGCTGCTAGTAGGAGCTGTATCTTCAGTTTATGGATTCTTTGCCAGACGAAACAAAAGACACTTAGCAGTTAGCATTTTATAGGCTCAGCATGTTATGGCAATATTTCACCATTTTCCCGCATCTTTTGCTTTTCTTAATCCATTTTTGCAGCTTTCATTCCATTTTTGCCTGTTCTGGCCAATTTTAGAAACCTTTAACCAATATTTGCCATCCTGTAACCACTTTTTATAATTTGCCAATTTTTGTTACTTTTAACCCATTTTGGCAAATTTTGCCTTTTTACCTCTTGCAATCATTTCATTATTCTTCCCTTAAAGTTATTTCAGTTTGCCCTTCTTTAATCTCTGGCACCCTTTTTTTTGCTCAGATCATCATGGCTTAGCTATGAAGTCAGAGGTAACTTTTCAAATGGTTTAGTCAATGTGCCGTACCACAATACTACAGCATAAGTAAATAAAAATCACTTTTTGTTTCTTTGATAAGAGTAGTTATTATTCAAGTTAAAAGTAAAATATGGTCATCACAGATTACCTTTATAATGGACCATTGGTTCCCTGACCTCTGAGGGCATTGGGGGCCCATGGAAAGCTCTCCCCTTTACCCGCCTTATGGACAGCCATGAGTGTGATTTATGCTTATTAATGTTTCTAAAAATGGGGTTTGCAGCAACTAAAGGGATGCAGTGTTAAAGGAATAACACGTCTAATTTATTTTTACACTGTTGGAGAAGACATTTATAAACGAACACAATCAATACTCATGTTTTTCTCATACTAGGACAGGGCCTGATTTCATTTTTTTTTAAAAAGTGGACCGTGTTCTAGGTAATGAGTCTAGACAGCATCTAGGTTAAGATGTCTGTAGATTGCATCAGCTCACTATTCAGGAAGCAAAAGAATTTCTCCAAAATGTAATGCTTTAAAGTCTATTTTTTAGTCTATGGCACATTGTGTTCAAACTGTTGATCATACATCTTTTACAGCTGCTCCTTCAAAGTTATCTGATGAATAAAAGCCTGAGGATGAAGATGAAATTATAACCTGAGCTTTCATATGCTATTATAGGCACGGAATTCTTTTTACTTCATGAATCATGTCTCATCATTCACATACCTAAGCTAGTTCATTGTGTTTCTAATGTTTCCCAAATGTATAATGAGAGCTACATACTAGGTTTTACTAAAGCACTGCTATCCAAGCCTTTCTGCTCAATATGCTCTCAGTGCTGGAGGGAGAGAAAAAGGTGCTGGTGCTCTGGTAATAAGGGAGCTAAAAGGTGGAACGGAGGGGTGGTGGGGATGTGTGGTGATGGGGGGCGGCAGGGCGTGAGGCTGCGTCAAAGCTATGATTAGCGCCGACCACGCTACGCTCTTATTGATTGGCACAGTGGAGACACTGGGCTGCTTTCCACCACACTCTAATGAGAAGCCCTGACCTCCGCTAGTCAGCAAGGTCACCAAAGCCTACTGTAATTGCACTTTCTCTAATGGCGTCAGTCACGCACGCACTCCAACCCCAGTAATGACAATTACCATAATGTCACTGGGCTCCACAGGGGCCTTCCAATCATTGGCCGTTTTAGGGAGAGGGGTGTTAGTCAACTGCTGCAAGAGATTCAAAGGGGTTAAATCATATCTGATTATTGCTTTCATGCTCAGATCTGTTTCTTAACCATAATGCAGCAACAGATCTTATACACTGTGCCTGCTCCACTGTATTCTTTTCTGATATTGACCAGTGCTTGGCTGAGCAAAGGACTGCAAACTATCTTTAATTTACATCATTTACTGTGATCGGTTTCTTTTACTTGTCTTTGTTTTACCTTTTTCTTCCCTCCACCATTTCTCTTCTCCTGGAGGCGCTTGATCTGCAAAGATATGATGAGTCCACTCATCATATTTTGCTCCAGCACTAGAAAGTGGTCATATAGTATCTCAGTTGTCACCTGTTTGTGTCCGTGTGATTTATGTGAAGCATGGTAAAAAGAAATTTTCTCACCTCTCTAAGTTTAATGCCAGTATCAGCAACATGAATCAAGTGTCTCTGTCGCCTGTCTGTGGCTTCAATATGAGCTGCAGCAACTCATATTACACAGCTTAAATCAGTGTTTCCCAACCATCTGTACTTCACATGTGCCGAAGAAAAGCTGAGGGCTAACCCGCTAGCTGCAGGAACGATCAAAAAATTGATTTTAAATGGATAAAAAGACATCCAATATCGAAGTTACTGGTATGGATTCAATCTTTAAAGACCCCAGAAAGTCAGCCAAGTTCCAGGCTCACTTAAAAACATTCTTTAAGAAGCTATAAAGGCATGGATAGTGTCATAAGAACAGCAAAATACAAGGCTTTCATAGAACAATTAAGTGGCTGCTATTTATGGATCTATGAAAAATATGGTTGGCTTTTGGCGTTGGAGGCGGGGCTTGGCAGTAGGTCAACTGGCACTGCCCTCATTACATGAACCTACATATACATTTAATCTAACAAGATGTTAAAGATCACTCAGGCTGGTACAGTCCACCAGTTGGTTTTCAGCAGGAAATAATGGTAATTACAAGTTTGTTCTGTAGTAGGGCTGAACTATTTGGGAAAATAATCAAATCACAACATTTTTTGCTAATATTGTGATTTAATGTGCGTTTATCTTTTAAGTTCTTCATCTTATGTGACAAGTAATAAATCATTCTATTTTATGACAAACACAATATTTGCTAGATTAAACTATGGCTAAACAAAAAATATGTAATTGCAGTTATCCTGACTCTGCAAATCTGTTATATATTGTTATTTTGAAGGAAATGATGGTTTGATGCCTTTCTTATTTTTTATGAGACCATGACACTTGAATGCTTGCATGATGTGGGGAGTATAACATCCCTGCTTCAAATAATGTATTGAACTGGTATTTTGAAACACATTTCAGGTCAAAGAAATACTACACCATCTGCAATTCAGAAATCATAGGACATGTTTCAATTCATTGCCCAGTCCTAGTCGACAGATCTTTCATTCTGACTGTACTTTCTCTATTTCTTCAATACATTTTTTTAAACTCAGATAAATTAATACCTACATTAATTAGTAAGACACTAATAACTTAAGAGACACATCAATAATTTATTTGACATGTATTTTATCTCTATAACCTGATCCAGTCCCTTCCAGTCTGCAGGGAAGCTCTGAATATTGTGGCTTCACTCCCAGGCAGTTGTTGCTTTGTCCATGTTTATATACTGTAGTCTATGAACTATACTCTATGCCTAAGTGTTTTTAAAGCACATCTCTTCCATTTTTCTATGATATCACTATTCTAAAACGAATGTTTAATTCAGAGCTTCACATTTATCTTTTTAAATGAACTCAGTCATGAAACAAAGTCCATCTAAACAAGGCAAATGATATTACTAAAGGACAGATTTTCTCTGTTTCTTTTCATACTAAACCAGGCTTCACTTGACATCAGACCTCATTATGTGTTCAGTGGTTTTTATAAAATCATTCATTAAAAAAACATGCAAGGATCTAAGTGAAAGTGTCAACTAATGCGTGCACTTTGATGCTCTTCTGGTGAGTAAAGGGGGGTGAAATCTGCAGCTGCAGTTTGACAGCATTTACTACCATAGTGAGTAAAGTTGCTGCATCTGGGGAAAAGGTGAGGTCAGGAGCAGGTCAGGAGGTGGAGGGAAGTAGCACGATCGGATGTGATGATGAGTGAAGCACTTTATGAGTCGCTGACAGCTGCTAAGAACAGAGGGAGATGTTAGCAAGAAGTCAACTTAAGAATTAGTCAAATCATTATAATTCACACATCCTAATTTCATTCAAAAACAAGATGATGAGCAACGACAAAACACTGCGGGTATTTGGAGTAAAAGCAGGCATTAACAACAGTACAGAAAAAAACAAATTCATATATATGCTAAAAATAGCATTCTGACACTTTGTTGGCAAAGTAAGATGAAAAGGGGCTAAATGCCAATTTTAGCTTTTGTCTTGCAGCTAATTTCTTACTAATTATGTTTTTTAACTTGCAATATGACAGTCTCACCCTCCAGATTTCCTTACCAATAATCTAAATAGTTGTTTACCAATCAGGAGAAAGTAAAGATGGCTGAGTGGTTAGGTCTCGCCTCATGTTTGTGGACAAACCAGGCTGGAGTCCAGCCTGTGGCTCCTTTCCCAAACTGTCTCGGATTCTATCCACTGTCCTCCTATAGGATAAAAGAATAAAAATCCCAGAAATACACCTCCAAAGCAAATGAGACAGTAAAGATTTCTGGTTTTCATTTAAATAAATACAACTTAAAGCATAAATACACAGCATGTCATTTAACCAGTGGTGAAGTTTGCCTCCTGAGAGTGAAAAGGAATGGAGGAAAATGGCTGGTATCTTTAGATAATGTGAACAGTAATGTGAACTGACATCAGCAAGACATCCATAAGCCTTTATTTATTTAAGTCGGCACATTAACATGTTTTTAAGATGATTTGATGGTTTATTTGCTAATCCTAACCCAGATGGAGAAGTTAGCTTAACATAGAATACTTTCACTGCTTGCTAACTTGTTTGTTGGTTTGTTTGTGTTATAATAGGTCATTTGGAAGCAATAGCTGAAAGGGGCATATTGACACCTATTGTTGCAGAGTAGGGAATACTTCAGTCAATCAATTGACCTCCCCAGCCCCCACGCAACATGTGTAGTAGGTACTGGGCCAAGGACAGTAGTTTAATTAAGTAGCCTAATCGGGCTATAAACAAACTGACTGTGGAGTAAAAACTGGCTCTCCAAATTTGGAAAACTGCTAGGAATGCACGATATTGGATTTTTGCCGATATCGGATATGCCGATATTTTAAAACTCATTTTGGCCGATACCGATGTTTAAGTACATTTTTTTTCCACTGTAAAAAACACCAACTCCATCCTGTACTACAAATATTTTTTTCTTATTGTTGGTAGTCTATTTTTTTAGAAACAGACAAAACATTTGATTTTTATCAGAAATAAAGGATGGATTGTTTTTTTTTTCAAATACAGCCATATACTAATGAAAAACTTAGAGTAATGTCTTTGGGTTACATGTGTATTGCTATGCACGGGAGACTTGGCACACAGAAGTCCATCATTGCTTTTGCCATGTTTCGCGCACTGTCACGTAGGACGACATGCACATTCTTTTTCTCTATTTCCCATAAAAGCGGCTGCAACTGCGGCTGCTGAGTGAGCACTCACTCAAGTTTTGTCATTTTTTACCATAAGAAAGTCCTTGTAGTCATCAGGGGGACGGATTTTTAGATGCAAAATAAAGACGTGTCGTCAAGTCCTCCTCGCATCACATGTATTTTACAAGCGATGCAAACAGCTACTTTGCTGTCTTGTTGCCGCACCTCAAACTTCTTCCACACAGCAGACATGTTGAGTTTGTTGTTGGCTTCATCACGTGCACTTAATTATGATGTCACATTATCGGGCGTACAGATCGGTGTAAATCTTATTATCGGCCAATACTGATGATTAACTTTTTAAGCTATTATTCGCCAATACTGATATACTGCTGATTATACCGTGCATCCCTAAAAACTGCATTTCACTTTTAATATCTTGATATTGTTATTGATATATTAATCCAAGTTTACACAGCAATAATTTTTATCTAAAAAAGCAACCGTTTGCTGCATTTTGGCTGTTCATTAACACAATAACAAAATATACTCTGGGTGTGTGGAGTTTTAAAGTTTTGAAAAAGCAATTGCTGAGTGCAAACTTCAGACAACACCACTGTTTTTGTTGCCACGTCAGTGCACAGTTTCCTTTGACAAATGAGACTTTAGCACATGAGCATTACAGTTCTAGTTATTAGCCATGTGTGAGCAGGCGGACTACAACAACAATGGCAGACTCACAGGTCTGTTTGGGTCCGCCCCTAAATCCACGTTTTTTGAGAGTTACCTGCTTTGTAGTTCAGGGTCTGTTGGAGTAGCAACCCCAGCTCATTATCTGTCTGCACAAACATTCATGTGTTAGCCATTTTTAATGTTCACACCTCAAAGCTCTGAAGAAGAATGCATACATGCGTGTTGTTTCAGCACAAAGCTATAAAACCACACTGCCAACTACTGGCCTGGAATGTACACTAGTCGTCTGAATGGAAACTTTTTTGAAACTCCTTTTTGAGAATCTTTTTTTTTTTTTTTTTTTTCTTCCAGTGGATTGTTTCCATGTAAACGTGGCCGTAATGATGCTGACTGCTCTCGGCCTTAGTTGAATATCAGCATATGATCATTAACAGCTAATTGATAGTAACTTTCACATAATGGTGCCATGTTTCCCACATTTGTTCAATAAAACTGACACATAATTACAGTCAGAGAGGCTCTGTGTTTTTCACCTAAATTTGGCTCTATGTCTCAGACTTTACTTGATGTTTTGAACAATGAAAGCCAGTGAATTAATTTGAAGCTAAAGATAGACACTTTCAGTTCAGCTTTTAATGAAAGGGCCTGTTGATGGTCAAAATACAGTTTTTAAATAGAGATTGTTTTGTTTGTTTATTCCCATCTGATTTCTTTCGCACAGAATATTGGGCTTCCTGTGCAACAATGCCAAATTGCACTGTGGGTGTTTTTAATGGCCTACTGTGTTTGGCCTCTGTCAGAAAATCAATCTTTTTTCATCTCTACAATGCATTATGTGTTTTTCATTCTTTTAATGTATAATAATGAACACATCTGAGTGTGAAGTTAAATGTTTAGGTTGTAAACTTTTCTTTCACCTACCGTTGAGTTTTCTTTTTCTTTGAATGTTTGGTTTGGAGATGCTGGCCTTAACAGGGTTTCACATCTCCATCTCTGTTTTGGTAAGAAGATGTGATTTGTTTTGTTAACAAGTACCTCACTAGAATCACCGCCAGGTGGTTATGTGAGGTATGATATCTTCAGACAGGGGAAGTAGTGCCTTTCTTCAAACGTTGTTTTTGTGGGAGAGCTAGAACGACAAGAGCAGCTTTAGTAAGCAGAGAATAACGTTAGACACTTTCCTATGGAGCTAAAACAATCATAGTGAGTGAGAACAGTATTTTCAACCATCTCTGCTCTGGTGACAAAGCTAGAGAAGTACAGGACAAACACAATTATGAAATTAAAAAACCCAATTGTATGTGTACATGAGCTCTAAGGAGAGCATCAGAACTCAAACATTAATTTATCTAAATATTTTAATATGTCTATAGGCCAGCTGCAACTTATAAATATATAATTGTTATCTCATATTGGGGCATTTTTAGGGGCTTGGACCTCGCTGTGTGGGTCATGGGTCCTCCCAAGGGAGATAACAGAATCTGTAATGAGGCATTTTATTCACTCTTTGCACCTTATTGTTGTTTACATACACATCCTAATTATCAACAGATAGTTAAGGTAGATCTCATATCATAAGCAGCTATAAACGATGATGTCCTGAACCACAAGGCCCCATGTTGGAAGCAGCTGCCTTGTAATTTTATATGCAGGAAAAATCCCTGAATGTGCTCTTGTGTTATTCAGTTATTTATTTTCTGAGGGTTAAAGATACTGGTGAGTGTTTTCATTTCCCCTATATTCAATCTGATCAATAAATGTGAAATAAATAGGGATGTTTTACAAGTGGATAATTTCACATCCAGTTCAATACAAATCATAATTTCAAAACAGTCTAAAGTCAAGAAAACACCAAGATAACAGTCTTATGTGTACTGTTTATTTAAGGTGGAATCATGGCAACAGTTGGTAAATGTTGTGAAGTTGTTTAAATAATGTGGCAAAAATTTGCAGGGTTAACACCACCAACATTCAATGCTCCTTTTGGGTTAATGTCAACATCCTATGTGATGTCGTCATTCAATGCTTCAGTTATATGCAAGTATAACCTGAAAAAACCTATGTACAATTTTACCCACATTTTCTAGATGAATATAGTGCTAAAACATGCCTTTCCAAATGGTATCAGTTCTATCAACTCAGTGTTTACTTCGAATTAAAGAGCATTTTGTGGTAAGCAAAGCAGAAGCATCTGTGGACAGCTGCATGAGCAATGAGTGTTAGACGGCTGTGCTATAATGATGGAGTGTCTGACCAGGACTGTGTGCCTGAAATAGGAGTGGACAATACTTAAAAAAAAAAAAAAAAAAAAATCACAATTTTTTTATTTGGCTGGATCATATATACAAATATATATACAAATATATAAAAAAGAAATTCATTTATTTTAAAATGCACAAATACTGACTTTTAAAGTAAACTATTTATCATTTAAATTTTAGTTAGCAACAACCTGTTGGCCAATGCATAAAATATTCAAATATTTGACATTTTATAGTTGGCACCTCCAGGTAAGGGGGTCTGGAGGTCTTCTCCCAAATATTTTAAGCATCTAATATTTTCATTTCCCTGCATTCAACATGATAAAATGATGATTTTGTTGTGTGTCCTCTTTTTTTCATTTAAATTCTGTTTTAGTGATTGTCAGATACAGTTTTACATAGTAATATGAATTTTAAAATGTTTACTTAAAGCTGAGATTATACAGTTGCAGCTATACACATGTAGCCTGTTCATATATACTTTAATACATAAAATAAAATTGTGTTTATTGACTGATAAGAATGACAAAATTAGCTAATTTAAACATAAACCAAGTTGGGATAAATTTATGTGATACATGGCCATGCAATGAAGAGGTGACTTTATTAAATGTTAATAAGATCATGATTTTCATTCATGAAAAGGTCGGGAAAACATGTATTTACGGACATGTTGACATATCGACCAATATGGGATTTTTGGGGCCGATGGCGATACCGATATTGGGGGCTAAAAAAAAGTCAATATCCGATATATCGGCTGATATCCGATATATTGACCAATAACCGATTTATCTGCCCATATATGAAATAACAACACTGATATACACAGGATATATACTGTACATGAACACATATTCTTAACGCTGTATAATAGTCTTTAATTAGGCTAGATAATGGTGGACATGTGAATTAACAGTTGCATTTATCTTTGTTTATTTCACAAAGATGCAACTTAGACGACGTTAAAACGCTGTCATACACTCTCTAAAACTTGTGTGAAAAAACTAGCATGCTCTCCTTGACGTGCCCTAACAGCGTGTTTCTGCGAGGACGTTATTGTCATGGGGCAATAAGGTGTAGTGTTATATTGTTTTATAAAGTCACAGCTTACCATGGAGTAAAGAAATTAAGTTTCTCTCACCGTTTCTCTGGTCTTAGTCCTCTTCTCTGTTGCAGCTGAGTGACTGAGCGGGCTTGCGTGTGAGGGGGAGGGGCCAGGCACTCGGGCTGAGTTCAGCAGGGACACACAGGAGCAGAGCAACAGAATCCCCACTCGGCATAAAAGTTAATATATCAGCTACAGATTGGCCGATGTTGATTCATATGTGATCTGCTATAATCGGCCCGATCAATCGGTTGGGCTCTAATGTTGATGATGTCAGTGTCACACCTGCCTGCTGCAGTCTGAACAACAGAAGGAGAGCTGCTACTCCACATTGCATGCAGGTTTCATGTAAATCATGCCATTAAATCATTGGTTATGCTATTTCAAACATTTTTACATATTAGGCTGGGCCTGGAACAGGGCTGGGCAATTAATCGCAAATTAGATTAAATCGCAATATGGCCTTCTGCAATTTTCAAATTGCAGAAGGAGCAATACTTTAACCTGAAATTTGTGTCAAAATAACAGTTTAAACTTTTTTTGCAGCATAGATGTTATGCATTACATATCATGCAATCATTCCAGTGCCATATTTTTAGAATATTGTACAAAAATACATATTCTCTTCATTTTGGTATGCTTTTCTCACTGAATATGAGAATTATATAAAAATGATCATTACTTTGAATACAACAGTTCATATCCAATTTGCAAAGGAGTCAAAGGCTACGTTCACACTGCAGGCCTTAATGCTCAATTCTGATCTTTTCTCAGATCAGATTTTTTTGTTTGCCTGTTCACACTGCAGCCACCTTCCAAAAGATCAGATATGTACCTGACTGAGAACCACATACGAAAGTGGCCTGAATCTGATTCGAAACAGTCAGATTCAATGTGGCTTGCACTGTTCACACTGTCAGAAAAAAATCAGATAGGAGTCACATGTGAACAAAAAAAAAATCAGATTCAGGTCACTTTTAAGTGCAGTGTGAACGTAGCCAAAATCATCACAATAAGGTATTTTTTCAAAATTGTTCAACCCCAGTTCAGTCTAATATTGTGTTGGTCATAGTGTGGAATGAGTTGATGCTTGTTTTGGTTGGGAAATGCATGAGATGAGGAACTTGAGAAAATAATCGCCTATGCAATTACAATATTGGGTAAAAAACAATCGCAATTAGATTATATTCCCAAATTGTTCAGCCCTAGCTTGGACCTCACGGACATCATCCCTCCCTCCCTTAAAAAATAACTCCAGTATTATAAACTTCAAATGGGATTCAGTTTTCCCTGACAGGTTGAGCCTCGTGTCAAGAGGTGGAGGGACTTTTTAACAACTTGGTAAAATATCGAAAAAGCAGAACAATATCGTCTGCAACAATTAAAACGACAGGACTAGATCTGCCTCTGCCACACTCTCTGTGATACATGGTCATGTAATGAAGACAGCTGTGCCAACAGAGATGTGTCTGGTCTCTCATCTGTTGTCTCTGAGGATGCCGTCTCTTGAGATGGTCAAAAAAGTTTGCAAAATTTGCGCAGATTATCCAAATAACTGTCTCCTACACCCTGATGGTTTTGAAAAACCTGGGGCAGTTCCAAATTGGCCAGTTAGTTCAATCTAGGGACGTCATCTTAAGTTTCAGTTTCATTTTCCGCCATGAAGCCCCGCCCTGCCGAAGCAGAAGGGTAGGGGGTGAGAGAACATAGATCTAGTCAAGTAGAATGCGACTCTTCTGACCTCTCAGCTTTAGCAGATAGCTGATACAGGCTACTTCTTCAGAATCTAGGATCATCCTATGGCGCACCCCTAGCCTGAAGTGATAAAATATTCTGATTAAGTCAATCTACTAGTGTCAACTACTGAGGGGTCCAACTATGACCATTTAGCTGGCTAATCACACACATCACACACACAAGAAGGAGTCCTAAGCTTAAATCCAGGGCCTTGCTTTTTATACAGTCATATTTAAGCCTCATCTCTGTTCACATTCAGGGTGGTTTTGTGCTCTTAAGAATCAAAAGAGGACCTGCAACCTTCTCAGATCACAATGAACGATTACTGAGATTTAATCAACATGCCTAGCTCAATAATCAATGATCACATCCAGCACGGCTACATGTTACGAGGAGACTGTTTGTAAAAGCAGAAGCAGTGCAAACAGAGAGAGGGCTGTAGTAGAGAAAGACTCAGAAGCACCAATCATTATCATCATGAGTAGCAGCAGCGTCAGTGTGAATGTGCTGCAGGAAAAGAGTGTGAGCCTCTTTTGCTCTAACAGACCGACTTATTGTCAGTCTGATTGTAACTTGTGCTCCTCGGTCAGCTGATAGCACGCATGACTGAGTGTTCTTTATGAACTGCTGCACGCTCCATTATATGAGGGTTTGGACTTTTGGGACTTAATCTAGCCCCATCTACAGGTGAATCAGACTGCAAGCTATCAATTTGAATAATGCTCACATTGAAGCAGCCTGAAAATGAGTGTTAAGGTGATGCATGCTTCATACTAGTGTGTTTCTAGAGGCTCTTATGGGATGAATTAGTTTTTTGTTTTACTTTTAGCTAATGAAAAAGGTTGAAGGACATTTCTGGGGATGACAGGCCACCAGGGTTGCGTGAATAAGAAGTGAATGTTTATGTTGTGGAGCAGAAAACAAGCCACTCAGATTTACTGCCGTCTTTAATTTCAGCAGGTTCACATATTTAAGCGAAAGTCATAAAAAAACAGGGAGGGAGAAAGAAAAAGTAGGAAAAAAAAGGAAAGGTGGCCAGGGTAGGTGGTAGCTAAATCAGTGAGAGCACAAAGAGGCAGGCGTCTGAGAGGTATTGACCCTCCATTGATCGTCAGAAGCTGCGTGCTCGTATTGACCAGATAGAGGAGAGACCCAGGGAGGCTGCACACAGCTCCACCGCTGAGAGAGAGAGAAAAAACAGAGAAAAACAACCATATACACTGCCTACTCTGACCTTGTGGGCCGTCGCCGTCCTACAGCCCACACCACTCTACCCCCACCTCACACACGCAGATATATGTGTGTGCGTGAGACCCCTGCAGAGAACTATGCAGAAAGCTTTATCTCACTGAGGCCATTTCCTATCGTGCCTCTTCCGAAGCCTCGCTGTTGTGCCGGTAAACACTGCGGCAGTTAACTGTCCGCTGGGCCTTCAGCTGCACTCACACCTACACACAGACATGCAACAACCTCACACAAAGAGCCTCACCTCTAAAGTCATCAGGAAAGGTCAATATCTGTGTTATGATCCTGACTTTATGAATTATTACCGAGCAGACGCTTGGGTCCACGCTGTAAACAAAAGAAAAACTAAAGATTTTCACACTGAGAAGAAGAATAGTCCGATGTTCAGATTACTTAAAGGCTCACAGTTTGACAACAGGTGTAGCAGTGGCCATTTTTCCAGAGAAACTTTGGTGTTCCTGCAGTGACTGGATGCAACGATCCATCAATGTGGATCAATACATCAATTGTGATGTTCCTAGGCGTACATTTTCTCATCCGATTTAACATAAGGCATATTTGTGTTTCCCAAGCAAGTCTGAACTCAGTACAACAGTGTGAAGTTGGTTTGCTAAACGTGCCTAAAGTAAGCAGTGCTTGTCCCGCAGGCCTTCAGTCCCGTTGGATGTTAACATCCTCATTCCTGCGCTGAATACCATCACTCAATGCTTCAGATATCCTGACACAGCCTCTGGACAACTTTATCTCTGTTTTCTAGGACAAAACAGTGCTAAACTGTGCTGTTCCTATGAGATGCTGCAGTGCTATAGCAGTTAGCATTTGTTTATACTGGATTGAAAGTGCATACTATCACGTGGAAGCAAGGCTTAGTCATTAAGAACAACTACAGTGGCTACTAGTGGCGGGTAGCTGTGTTACAGTTTAGACAGAGCATTTGACCAGGAATGATTAGTTGAGCTAACTCATAATGGTGGTGCTGTCAACAAAGGGATCCAAATTTAACCATGTAGCAGGCCAATCATGCGTATCCCTACCATTGGTTGATCTATTATCCAATCAGATTGACAGTTAGTCAAACCATTGATGTACACATCCCCTTAAGGCTACATTTTTATTTTCAAATTCCTCCTGCATGCCTGTTAAAAGTGTCAGCCCAGTTGTGCAGCCTCCTGAACTTTCAATCAAGCTAGCTGTAAATGAGCAAACAGCTAGGAGATGAGATTAAGAGACAGATTATAATATCCACGCTTCTCTCTCCTGTTTGGATGTATTCCAGAAACAGACAACACCAGGGTTGGCCCTTTACCTTCTTTACCTTCAACGCTTTTATTTGTGTATGATAACAAAATGATTGAAACTTAGCTCCCCTTGCTAACTATCAAGGTTACCTTAGTTAACTATAACTTAGGAATAGTCAAAACTTGAAATGTTAAAATTATTTCAGTTAACAGAAACTAAAGTAAAAATAAGCCTTGGGGAAAAAAACAAAAACAAAAATAACTCAAACTTTATTGTGTGCTTCCAAAACTAACTAAAATAACCAAAAACAGGGACAAATCTCCTTGGTTTTCATCTGGTAGCACACCAAAATTTTAAATAAATACAATCAAATTAACAATAAGAGGAGTGAAATCCATTTGAATTTATTTTTAAAACTGTACTACTTTTTTTTGGCCCCTTTATGGTCTCAGCCCTTACAAGTATCCCATATTACTGAAAAAACTAAGCTAACACTTTGTAGGGCGGGGCAATTATGGCAAAAACTAAAACCACGATTAATTGAACTTTTTACCTCGATGACGATTAATGAACAATGATTCCAGCCCCAACCTCCGACTCGGTGTGTTTGATAAATATTTGTATAATTGTATAATTTGTAACTGTAAATTTGTATAATTTCAAAACATACACAAATGAACAATGTATGTTTATTTATGGAAACAATTAAGAGCAAAATACACATCAGTTTAAATAAATAGTTTTTTGTAAAAAGTGAAATTTTCCAAGAAAAGTGAAAAAGAAGCAACTTGTATTTCTTGCTAACAAAATTCAATTTTTTCAATTTTTTAAAAAAAGAAGAAAATAACTTTGCTGCTGATGTTGCACAGTCAGCTCCATGTTTGAGTTTTAGCGGACTGGATGGGATGGTGTCATGTGACTAGTACTTCTTCTTCTCTTGGGTTTCCAGCAGGCTACATGCCTCACAATACCTGGCTGCCTCTCACGTGACTACACAGCCAGCAGTTTGTTTTTTAAGGGGGTGGTGCATTTGTAGAGACAGAATTACAAGGAAAAAAACTGAAACAATTGACAAAGCAGGTTTACGTCAGTTAGAGGCTCTAAGTGTTGGTTTTGATTTTGGATTAGCTAATTGCCCAGCTCTAACGCTTAGACTATAAAAACTAAACTTTGCAAAATAAAAAGAAACCAAACTAACAAACCAGCAGTCAGAACTATAAAAATTAAACTGAAAACGAAATAAAACTAAAACCCCTAATCTATCATAACCTTGTTATCTACCCAATGCTGCAGTAGTGAAAGTGGTGTCTGATACAGGCTCTGCAGCTAAACAGAGAGGTAAAGTCTGTTGCTGCCTCCTTTGATACACTGATTGTAGTCAGACGTCTCACACTATCTTTTTATTTTTTTAAATACAAGCTGCTCAAAGTGACCTACCTGTGTCCACAAATAAAAGTTTGTCCTAATCCCTCCATTTATCAAAATCAAGGATGCAGAAAAACAAAAATTATTGAATTCTTCACTGCATCATTAAGCGTCACAGCATTAGTCGCATTAAAATCTCATAACTTCTCACAAAACAACATATTGTGTATATGCCTGATAAATATAGAAAGTATTAAGTGCCAAAATATTTGCCATAATAATCATTAAAGTCCAAACAATGTATGCAAATGCATTCAAAAATCAATTTAAAGTTAGACAAAGACATCAAAAGACTTGACTATGATTATGAAGTGGTGCAAAAAAAGTATATATGGTGCTTTAAACTGATCAGAACAGAGGAAAGAAAAAAATCAGTGTTAGATACTTGAAATGTTATCTGTTTTAAAGTGATTATGTTTTAATACAAATACCCCTAAATAAGGACAGAGGTCCTATTTTTAGAAATTAAATTAATACTTGCAACAGTAAGTGAAATACAGGTCTTTGGTCTTTTTGTTAATAAAGATTGTTTCTCACTATAGGCAGAAATCTGTAAACAGTGAAACTGACTAAAGTGCTTCCTTCTTTAACTCTGTGAAACTAGTGCATAATATCGTCCAATATTGATTGTATGCTCCTGAATCAGCAGATTTTGTGAAATTGGAATATGCTGTATTTTTGTTCAAACAATAAATATTATCATATCATATTGTATAATGAAGAAACTGATTTATACTCCTAGCACGCAAAGTGTGCAGCAGAAAGTTGGATTGTTGACCTTTGGGGACTCAATGAACCAATAATAACTGGCATAATAATAAATGATTTTTTTTTTAAAACGCTATTAATATTAAATACTATTAAATGATTTTTGCACAAAGTTAGAACTCATAACTTGCACAAAGATTCAGACCATTATGAATCATTACCAAGCAGACGTATGTGGAAACGTCATAAAGAAAAGAAAAACAAAAGCTTTTCTGAGAAAGAAGAAGAGTCTAATGTTCAGGTTACTACAAAGATTCTGAGCCTGACAACAGGTGTAGCACCAGCCATTTTCCCAGAGAAATGTTGGTGCTCATGCAGTAATTGGCACGCAAAATGTGCAGCAGAAAGTTGGATTGTTGATCTGTGGTGACAAAGACGAATTAAGAGAGAGGCATAGAGGGAGAGACAGAGGGTGCACATAGTATATTGTAACTAATGGCCTTAATGCCGCTCAATAAACAAGCGTTATTTATTTGTTAGATGTGTATCAGCATCATGCAGCCGTAGGAAACTGAGCTTGCAGCTGCAAACCCACGAAAACTCGCAGGGTAAAAAAGCATGAGGGGAAAGGAGGGGGGTCATTAAAGTGAAAACCAGGAGCCACATGGGAGGCAGAATTTTAAATGACTCCCCTTGTAGCGAGACCAGCCCAACAGAAGGACTAAACCTCTCCCTCTTGCTCTCTCTCCATCCATCTCGCTCTCTCCCTCGCAGAGATGCAATTAATTCGGATAGAGCGTGCCAAGTGTGCAGAGATAGAGCGAGCGGGATGCGCCCTCGCACATGCCGGAGGGAGGACAGTTTCACATTCCCCAGAACAAATACAGATTTGGGGGCTTTCAGTCCGGCACGTCGTGACCAAACTTCATCTCATCATTTCCACCTTGTCTCTCGGAGTTTTTCAGCGAGAGCTCAATCCTTCAGCAGCCCTGACAGAGTAAAAAAAAAAATCCTCCCTTCTTCCTCCTGCTCTGCCGCAGTAACACCACCCAAACTTTTTACACCGACTGCACTCATAATCAGTTTGAAAAATAACACATTAACCCAAATTTTATACTGACCATAAGAACATTGAAGCAGAAACATTTGTGGGTTTTGATTGCTGCTTTATATCGCTCCTTCAACACAGTTATCCAGCTGTTGATGTTCCTCAAGGCCAGAATAACAGGACTGCAGGTGGGAGTGCCCGCGGTTGGGAATGGTGTGTTGGAGTGTGAGTCATGTCATGGTACACAAAGCACGTACCATGCAAAGAGCAGGAGGGAGTGTAGCTCAGGGCCATGGAGGCCATCGATACCAGGGAAATTGATCGTAATCAACCAAGTTACAGAGACTGAGCAGGGATTGGCCAACGACTATCTTTCCCTTCTTCTCCTCCTACTCCCTCCTCCTCTTTGCTTCTCCCTCAATCTTATACCGTGTGTCCTGGTGCAGTTTTCTTTCAGGCTTAGGAAAAAATGTTACAGTGCAGTAGAAAAATTGTGCTAGTTGTAAAAATCTCCAAACAAATAGAGGAAGATGTTTGCCTGTCTGTTCACACACAAGAATTCTTCATAAGTTGGTGTTTTTTTAAGCTTTGTGGCCTTATTTTGTTGTGAAAAACTTGCTGTATGCTCTCTGTATAACTCAGCTTGATCAAACAATTCAAACAGAAACCACACGTAAAGAAAAAGCCGCTCTGGAAAATCAGTGGCATCTTCTCTGCTGCGACTCCACTCTAATTTCTCATTTGAAGACAGCGGCATACCTGGCAGTGCAGCTGCACCGTTCAAAACGCCGGTCCAATTATAGCATAACACCTAGCCGTATGGTTTCCATGGCTGCGCGATGCATTTTCCCGCGGGACGCAGCGTGGAGAAACGAGTGTCTTATCAACCATCACCCTGGTAATAACACTCCCTCCAGCCTTTGCCGCATGTGTCAGACCTTAACGAGAACCCTGGGTGAAATCTCTCTCCCAGTCCAGCCACAGCCATTGATTTGGACTTAATCTGTTCCCACATGTCCTCGTGGGTGTGTTTGTGTGCATCTATGTGTGTGTGAGAGAGAAAGGAAGGTTTAAAAGAGAAAGACACACAGAGCATGCTTGTTTTAATCTGTTTCAATGTGCATGTCTTTATGTTTGTATAAGATTTAGCACATGCCCATTATAAATCAGGTTTTTGCTGTGTTTATTGTGCGTCTCCTGAATGAAACCATTGGTGTCGTTTTTATCTTTACATCATGCCGTCATTTGTTCTGGATTTTCTTTTAACACTAAACTTCCAATCACTCAAATTACAACATATGTTGTCATCCTGACTCATTATACTATTATCAAATAGTTGGTGCCAAATATCGATACTTTAAGTAAAAACAACAAGCCTTGAACAGATTTCCCTGTGACTCGCTGTGGCGCCACATTAAGGGCCTTACTTTGACAGCTATCTAAAGTGCATGGCACACAGCAGTTCAGGGCTTCTCCATCTACATTTTGCTGTCTTGAGGTAATAAAGCCAGGCACAGAGTGCAAAGACGTTGGATTAGATGGCTCGATTATGCATTGATGTGCTTTGACATCGACATGAATCAAACCAATCTAAGAACCAAGAGCACATTTTAGCTACTACAGTGGTATTCAAACAGCTAATCATTGTTTTTATTCTCCAATAGATTGAACTCCATTCTTTACATTTCTTTCCTTTCATGGTGCCACTGAACACTCATCTCATAAATCCATATTTAATTCAAAATAGAAGCCAAACAACATATCACACGTAGAAACTGAGACATTTTACCACTTCATGAAAAATATTAGCTCAGTTTGAATTTTAAGGCAACAGCACATTATCAAAAAAGTAGGGGCAGGGAAACAAAAGGCTGGAAAAGTCCCTCATGAAAAACAGCTGTAGAAACATTTTGCAACTAGTCAGGTCAACTGGAAACAGGTCAGTAACATGACTGGGTATAAAAGGAGCATTTTACAGAGGCACAGTCTCTCGGGGGTAAATTCTAAAATCTAAAAATTGTGGGTCACTTTCAGGAATGTTCCTCAGCTTAACATTATGAAGCTTCTGAATATCCCACCATATTCAAAGGCTCACAATCAGCAGAATTCTACATCAGACAAGAATGAGACAACATTCCTCTCCCAAAACTCAAACAATTGGTCTGCTAACTTCCCAAACATTTAGCTACAGACTGTTGTTTTAAAAAAGTGGAGATGCTACATAATGATAAACATGGCCCTGTCCCTACTTTTTTGAGATGTGTTGCTGCCATCAAATTCAAACTGAGCTAACATTTTTTGTCAAATGGTAAAATGTCTAGGATTTAACATATTATATGTTGTTTGTCTTCTAGTTTACAGTTCTAGTTTACACTTCTAGTTTCTGGTTTAGTTTAGTTACTTCTAGGTGCAGTGTGTAATATTTAGCCTAGTAGCATTTAGCAAAACAAGCTTGGTTAAAATGAAACATAACATTTATAAGTAGACAGATCTAAATTAGTGTTGACATCTGATAACACATTTTTTAAATTTATGTTTTAAATTAACTCAGAATAAGCCTTTTATTCATACATAGGGAGGGTCCCCTCCAAGGGCGCTGCCATCTTGGATTCTTGCATTTTGCCTGTTTCTATGGCACCATAGAAGGAACCAAATAACAGTTAAGCATGTATTGATTTTTAAACTTCACTGGTTCCCACAGTTATCACCAGAGAAATGAGCATCACAATCCAGAATTGACTGTTAGATGTTGATAGTCCCAATTTTACACATTGCACCTTTAAATAAAATATGGGTTTATGAGATTTGAAAATCACTGCATTCCATTTTTATTGACATCTGTATGGTGCCCAAATTCTTTGGAATTGGGATTGTATGTAAACATTCCCAAAACATTCAAAACAACCAAAAAGATGCTCAGAAAACTTCTACAAGAGCAAAAGCATGATTTCAATGATTTTCAAAATCTCAAAATGCACCAACAGGATGGCACTTTGGCTTTCAGACAAACACTCACACATGGCAGCAAACAAGAGTGCAAGTTCCTTTGCTATTTAAAGAACACAAGCGAAAGGCGTACACATGGCTGTATTAAGTAGGAAACAGGATAGACATCTGTGCTGCACACCTAAACTTCTGCTAGTACAGTAGGGCTCTATGATTCCTCTTGGTGGTACAGGAAGATGAAGAGATGAAAAAGACAGTGAGGTACAACTTAACAACAGGTGACACCAATTAACAGCAAATAAAAGCTTTACTCCACAGGGGGGAGGGTGATGCTGGGATTTGGGAGGCTAATGTCTCACAAAACTTACAAGCCAACCAATGTCAACCAATTCATCTCCTCCACTGGGATTCAATACTACCACACCCTGAACCAACACACACACACCTTAACAATACTCCTTTCACAATTCTCAACATACGTTGTTACAGTAATCTTACGCCATTATAGTAAGAAAGCAGAATATCAAACCACAGCTAGCACCGCTCACGTGACCAGCACATTCAAACACCAGGCAACCAGGTGATCTGATAACAGCTTGTTTGCTTTCTTTTATCAAAGCTATTTAAATGCGTCAGAAACCACGACAGGCAGCGCAACTTGAGTGTTCATGCCATGGCACGGCGGCCAATTTAATAATTAAAACATTTTCTTACCTGACTGCAGCAAAAAACTGACAATTTCCGTTGAGATGGACTGTTGTCTTTCGGTCTGTTACATCAGGCCTGCTCTTGGTCGGGTACCCAGCGCTGGTATCCTGCTTGCCGATGTCGCCAGCTCCCGCCTCCATCTCATATTTCCTTGCTGTGCTGGTGACGGCAGGTACAATGTTGCTCCAGTGTCGCGACTGCTGCTGGGTCACGGCTATGTGTTTCTTTTGCCATGAAAAATGCTCCTATGTCCGTTTTGTTGGCTGAAATAAATTTGCTAGCTGCAACCGGCTGCAACTTTCAAGCTAGCTCTTGGCTGTCGGTGATTGGCGGGACGTTTCCCGTAGGAAGCTTTGCACATGCGTCAGAAAGTGATAGGCTACATATGGCGAGTGTTTATTTAGCCTGCCAACCCACTCTCAGTACTACATTGGAAAAACTAGCGGGAAATTCTAGGTTAACATACTCAGGCCTATCCGAAATTACACCCATGATCCCTGATCCACTTCTCCGGCCACGGGCAGTGACGTCATCGCCGTCTCACAATTAAAGGTGTAGCTAGGGACCGTTAAATCTGCTAGGCAGCAAATGTGAACTACACATATTTTCATTTTAAATATAAAGGAAAAATACATTTTAAAAAAGTTTTGTTACTTTTTAGCAAAAAAAAAAAAACTCCTACAAATATTTAGGAGAAAAACCTTACTTTGTTTTATTTCATATTTATTGTTATAATTATATTCATTCATTCAAAATAAACAGAGCAGATTAATGAACATGACAGAAAAATGTTAACATGAAAAAGATAGCAAAACTGCTAACGTACATCTGCAGACCTTTGGCAGGTTACATAAAAAGACAACACAACAATAATCACTAAGTGTATACACGCAATCACAAGATAAATGTTATTTTTTCTTTACTACTTTTCACAATGCATTTTGGGATTTAATAAGTGCTCTGTATAGGGTATAACAATGTACTCTCAGAATTCAGACACCACTGCAAAACAGCATATTCAATATATAGAGCACATTAGATGGGGAGTGATTTCAGACACAGCTTTAACTTTTATTACAAACCACCTCTTTAATATTCCTGTGTTTTTTATGGAAAGCATTACTTAAGTGATGACTTTTCATACCATGTAAAACCCATATCTATTCAGATCACAGAAGGCATCTTAGTCATCAAAGTTGCTTGTTAACAGAACCCCAACAGGCACAGCAGTACAGTCACTGACTGTTAGCGCAGCCACATAGCATGGCCATATTTTGAGTACTAACATTGCAGTCAATAGCTTTAAATTCAGAAAATCTTTTAACTTTTAAAACTTAACTTTAAAACAACACTAAGAAGAATAGCTTTAATAAGTCATTCTGCTCAATTTTCCATCAAAAGCTGAGGCCTAAATGCATGTATGTTTACAGATGTCTGATTTATGCTGCTTATATTTGTGTGGTGTCATTCAAGTGGGCATGAGTGTTGCATTCAACAGCATCCAAGAGCAGAGATTACTGCTTATTTTTTAGGATTTCTTAATATTCTAAAATGATTTTTCATCACTAGAAACCTGGAGAGCTTGGGCATAGGCCTGGTGCAGGTCTGGGCGATGGCCATCCGGAGGCCAGAGCAGTACAGGACCAAGGTTGGTGCAGACTGGCGTATGGTCCCATACGTGAACTGAAAACCTGACATTTTTTCAGGAACAATATTGTTGTTATTGTGGATCAGAACCTTTGAACCATGTTTTACATATAACGTATCACATATCTGAGTCATATATTGTGTGTCACCCTGCGACTCTTCACCATTGAACTGGAGAAAAGTCCTTTATACTGACAATTTATGATTGTTTTTTAAGGTTAAATTTCAATTTGCAGAGAGTTTTTTTTTTTCAGGTCTTGCTTGGCTGAAAATAATTCATTGAGATTTATTTAGTTTTAGCTCAGACTCAGTGTGGTTATTAATCCAAAGCTGGAGCAGATTTTGGCACAGTGCTCTGCAGGGATATGTCTCTGTTTGTCTGAGTGGACAGTAATTGTGTATTAGACAGAGTAATTCAGCCTCAAACAGGAAAAGTCTTTCCTTCCATGCTGCTCTAAGTCCTTCGGGTCAGGGGTGTTAAAGATTGTGTGGACCCAGGTATACCTACTTCTCTAAATTAAGCAATTTCTTCTCTCTTATAAATATTTATTTGTTGGACGTATAAGTGGAAGTGGATCAAGTTAGAAACTGGAGAGGGAGAGAGAGGGGGAATATTAAGTGGAAAAGGAGCCACATGCGGGATTTGGACACAGCTGCCATGCGGCATATCATTACCTTCTAACTGTCTTTAAAATTTCACATCTCTTTAGAGTTTTCAGTGACAGCAGCTTTCAAATTTATTTCACCATCTTTTGCCGCCTGACTTCTGCTGTACGATCTTCTTTGGTTTCTGTATATTTATACATTTAATACGTTTTAAAAGTGCTATATAAACAGAGTTATCATCATTATTATAACTCAGTTTTTAACCCTCATATATAGAGAGCAAAGTCAACCCAAGTCAGATTCCTTGTATGAGTACACATACCCAGCAAATAAAGCTAACATTATTCTAGTCTAACTAATCCAGAGCTAGTTTGTGAAAGTGAAAATTCAGTCCATTTGTGCTTAGTGAGAGGTGTGGAAAAAAAGAAACAAAAAAGAACAAAAAATCTGAAAGGTCCCTCTGAGCAAGGTCACTTGTAAATTGTGCTGATCCTCTGTAATTTTCTCTCTGATGAACATGCCCTCAGACGTCCCTACAGCACGCTGCTTATCAATAATGTATTCAAATACTAGAAAGTGAAGGTGCAGGATGTGTGCCAGATGTGACTTTTATTTAACCTGTGAAATTTATCATGTAAGATGATCTAGCAAGTTCTGATTTCTCTACTTAATGTTGTGATATTTTAAGTCAGAGTTATGTTGGAATAAAGCAAACATCGGATCCTGAAATATTCGATCAGTTGAAGGGATATGCTGTAATTTCACTTTCACACAGTGTACTGAGTTTTACATGTGATTTTCCTTCATTTTTCAACATTTACTTCCATCTGTCATTACTACATTACTACTCCTTTAATCATATCAATAATGCTTAATGAAAGTCTCTGTTGACCGCATAAATAACATTCAGTCTGCATGCAGCTAGAAAAACTCAAATTATTGAGTTAGTTTGACTAAAACCAAACATTTTAAAAGCATGTAACCATGTCTATCAGAGTTGGACAAACATGGATAATTCGGATGGAGATCAGTTTGTGTCTATTCATTCTGTAGAGCATTTGTGAGGTCAAGCAATGATGTTGGACAAGAAGGTCTGGCTTTCAATTTCTGTTCCACTTCAATCCAAACGTGCTTGATGGGGTTGAGGTGTGGTCTCTGTGCAGGCCAGTCAAGTTCTTCCACACCAAACTCATCAGACCATGTCTTTATAGTCCTTGCTTTGTGCACTGGGCCACAGTCTTGTTAGAATTGAAAAGGCCCATTTACTAAACAGTTGCCACAAAGTTGGATGCATAGCATTGTTTAAAATGTCTTGGTATGCTGAAGCATTAAGATTGGTCTTCACTGAAGATAAGGGGCCTTTCTCAAACCCTGAAAAACAGCCCCATACCATTAAGCCTCCTCCAACAAACTTCACAGTTGGCATAATACAGTCAGGTAACATGTTTCCACTGCTCCACAGTGTCTGTGTGTTTTACACCATGGAAACCTCTTCCATGAAGCACCTCCCAAACAGTTTTTGTACTTACATTAATACTAGTGGACGTTCAGAACTTTTCAGCTATGGAAACAGCTGAACGACTTTTATACACCATGTGCCTTAGCCGTCGTTGACCCCGCTCTGTGATTTAACATACTTTTCAGCTTTGTGGCAGGGTCGCTGTTGTTCCTCAATGCTTCCACTTCTAAGAATCAAATGCAGTTGACTGTGGGATTTCAAGCAGGGATGGCTGATGTCCGTCTCATCAATGTCCTGTCTTGCTTGTTGTGATGAGAAATTCATCTCTTTTTAGAGATCCAGATCATTTATAGTGAAGCTGGTTGTTTGGCTCCCATACAGGTGCTTCCCTTGGCACCAGTTTGGTTTTTTTAAAGTGGGTTAAATAATGATAGAGGATGGAGGAAAAGAAACTGGCACTCAAATGGGAGCTAGCTACAGGAGCTAACATTAAAGAGCCACTTGGAAGAACAGGCTCTTTCGTAAACAGCAAATCATTACTTGGTTGCTTACCCCACAAGATTTATTTGGTTGATAGTACATCGTCATTTCAATTAAAAGCTTTTTTGTGGCAAAACAAGGATTTTTTTTATATGTTAAAGGGGCTGAACTAGCTTCTTAGCTCAGTACAAGACTCTTCAAGACTTGTCTCCGACTCTTGTCTCCCTTCAACTGGCTAGATGACTCTAAGGTCTGCAAGACTGAGTAATTTGTGATATTGGTCCGTTCCACACCAGGTAAATCTGTTAAACTGTGATAAAAGTTACTTCTGGATCGTCGTCAGTGGATGCCGAAATTTTCTGAAGATAATTGCAGCTGTTAAATACTAACTTTTCTCCATTCTAATTCATTCAAATGACCACCCCCCCACTTCCTGCCCCCCAATGGACATTTGGGATCACGTGATCACAAACAACCTTTCAAGGGCCTGTGTCCACAGCCAGCACTCATTTTCAATACAAAACCAGTGTAGTCCAGTGTTTCAGCTCTCGGCGCCCTGAGCATCAGCCATTTTTGACGTCATGCCTCAAGCGTTGGAAGTTGGAAACAGTTTAACTTTTAGAAAGAGTCAGTATTACTTCTCCCTTATTTGCCAATCAAAATTAAGAAGGGGAGGAATGTCTGACGGTGTCAGAACAGAAACAAATCCTACTCGTCTTTTCAGGGGTAAGCTTTCAGGTCAGGATTCCTCTACATTGTCTCCACGTTTCTGTGTGATATTTCTTTTAAATACGAAAATATAAAAACAACAGCTGTGTTAAAAGAATGTTGTGGATTCTACTGATGAAAGCGGGAACATTTTTGGAGTGTAGAAACAAAGAATGCTGGTGAGAAGAGCTCTGAAAATGAATGTGTTAGTTCAAAAAAAGCCAGCTGTGAACATCGGCCCTGATGGACAGAGGAAGAGACAGTTCATGGTATGCTTGGTGTGGTTTTGGGAATTTGGTGCAGTGGGTAAAGAGGAAGAAGATCCAATAGTGACTGGCTCAAAAAGACATATTGACACTCACAGTAGAGGAGCTGGACATACTTCCATCAATAAACAGATTCCTGTTGATGCTTGTTTACCAGAACAAGGACAGTAGTCCAATTTCGAGCCATAGCTGTAGCTCGATGCAGTTGTGTGAAGCATACAGAGTTGGAGCCCTACTTATCTACATACGTTGGATGTAAACTTCTCTTATTATTTTTTTTGTTGATTCAAGGTTTTCTTTGGTAAAACAAGGGTCACAGCTGACAGTCTCCTCACATGCACTGCTTGTTTTTCTTCCTTTTCCTCACATTTTACAAGCCGCATTCCTCCTTTTTCAACGCTCACACCGCATCAGTTCCTGCTATCTCCCCGTGTGAGGAAGAAGGTGGCGAGCAGCCTGAGAGGAGGCCAGCCAGCGCAGGGGCATTTGGGTGGGGGGAAGGGCATGTCTGCTGGCAGTGAGGGTGAGTAGATCAGTGCTGCTCAGTGTCTGTGAGGCAGTGATAAGATTCCTGGATTTTCCCAGTGTGACAGGCCTGCTCACCAGGCCGTACACCCCTCTGCAAGAAGACAACCACAACCACCTGACCCCTCCCCCCTCCAACCTCCAAACCTCCCTGGGCTGCTGCACCTCGGCGGGTACGACTCCCATACACCTGCAACCCCACCCAAAAACCCCCTCAGACAGCCAAACTCTAAATCTTAATCTGACATGTTTTCAGTCTCAGGTGTGCCTTCAAAAACAAAACATGGACTTAAGTTTATGATTCTCCACAATACACCAGTCTCTCCCTCTCTCTCTCCTTCTTTCTTTATCTCCCCCCTCCTCTCCCCACTCCCCCTCCTCTCTCCCCCCTCCTCCCTTGGATGGCAGGTCAGGCAGTGAGCTGTGCGGGCTCAGAGGAGGTAAGGACGCCGCGGTGCACATTAATAATGAAAGGCCTCAGCCACCACCAGTACCCCCCACCCCCCTCAGACACACATACACACTCCCCCATCTCCATGGCGATGGCACAAGCCCAGCAGTGTCACCGGTGTAGGGAAGGAGTGGGGGGGTTAGCTACACTCTCCAAGCTGATCACGAGCTGGTACACAAGCCCACCACACTGGGCCTTCCTCTCGCTAATTAGAAACACTCAGCTCTACGGCTGCAGCAGAAATCAGCCTCTACGTCCCCACCTGGACATGAGAGAGCGGCTGTGGAGCTGTGAAAAAAATCACTGAGAATCATCGCTGAGCAGGAAATGGAAATTCACGACGGTGACACAGACCTGAGGCATTAGAATCAGTAATTACACCAAGGCCTGAGTGAAATTGTCCACATTTTCATTTTTTTGAATTAGCACAGCCTTCACTAACAAACATCTTTATCAAACAGGGTGCTTTCCATGGGTGAAAAGCACAGCTTTGATTGCCATAGCTGGTGAAATTTTCTGAGTATTATTATTAATTTTTAAAAATGTGGTTCGCCTTGAAATTTTCTTCAGGATCTTCCATTTACAGAGGCTTATTGCATTCACTTTGTGCTTTCTTTATACATTAAAACTAATGATACAAATGGCATTCAATAAACACATGATACATTCCCATAACACTGGAGATGTTGGCCAGAAAGGAAGATTTTATTATGTTAGTTGGAGGAATGTACCTATGAAAGTAATTATAGCTTTATTCATAATCACAATAATATTCACTAATATTGTTTTTAAAACCAAAGAGACAGACATTTAAATCCAAACCCATCAACTCAAAGACTGTTATATGAGGTGCTTAATAAATAAATAGTGTAAGTAACTGATTGATTAGCACAGTGGTTAAAAAAGGAGACCCTACAATAAGGGAAAGTTATCAGAAATAGTGTGAACTTTGATGGTAAATACAGCCAGGTGTCATCAGCATATACAGTTACTGTAGTTAGTTAGCAAACACACTGAAAATAAAACAGAGACTTAGAATTGCACCAAGTGGAACTCCACAGGCACACTTGTTTTATTTTTCATTTTTTATTATGAATTTAAAGAAAAAAAAAACTGTGCGGATTCCAAAAATTCCAGACAGTTTTTTAAACTTATAACTTGCTGTTTCAAATGCTTAGCTAAAATTGAGAGGAAGTAAAAAAAAAAAAAAAGGTTTAAAAATGGTTATTATGTTACTTGGAGGAATGCACATTCAATAATAATTAACAGACATTCAAATTTAAACAGATCAAATTAAAGACTGTTATATAAGATGATAAATCAATTAATCAATAGTGCAAGTAAGTGATTGATTACCACAACAGTAAAAAGAAGGCCCTACAATAAAGAAATGTTCACATAAATAATTTGAACTTTGGTTATTCGTACACTCGAGTGTCATCGGCATATATAGTTAATATTATTTGTGTCTTCAGATTATGCTGTGATCAGTGTGAGCAACTACAGTGAAAATAATCTGGAAACCTAGAATTGCACCCTGTGGAACTACACAGGATTTTGTGGGTGCGCTTGTGGAGGACCAGCCACTGATTTTTACTTTTTTAGATGGATATTTATCAGTTTACTGGGAGAAATGACCATCACTTTTGTGAAACTTTTGTGGAACATTTTTGCGATTGTGTAAAGTCTGAAGCATACATAGCACACGCAAATAAAAATCCCTTGCAAGGTTGATCATTTTCTTCATATAAGAGCACATTTTAGAACTGTCCCAATGACCTGAAATTATGCTGTCTCATCCACCCAAACTGTATTTGGTTGGATGTTAGAGCATACAAATTGCCTTTTACTTTTGTTGCAGAAGTAAGTTTGCATCGAAATTTTGAGCAACTTTTCATTTCTAACAATTTTAGTACTTTAAGATTGGAAAAAAAAGCAAAGCTTATGCCATGTTTATCACTTCATGAATGATCTCTGCACACCTCTGTTATATCACATTTATGAGGTTACGCAGTTTTTATTATTTGGTATCTCGGTTAGGGCTCTGTTTATTTATCGCTTAAGAAAATAAAGCCATTTAACTGTCCCACCTGAATTCATCTATGACTTTATTGTAAAGGATCTTCATATTAGGATATGATAACTTTATTGGTTTTACATTAGTGTCTTGTACCCTTTGAGAACACAAAAACTAGGGTCCCATGTGGGCTGCCATTGTTGTGCAATGCAGTTTGGGTAGTGATGTCATATGGCTGCTGTCAATATTTCAATGAATATATCTTCATTTGTACAGTGCAATGCATAACTAAAGATAGACCAAGACACTTTACAAAGAGGGCAGGATGAGTTTTTACTCTTTTAAATATATATTTTTGGCATTTTATGCCTTTATTTATAGAGAAGGACAGTGGATAGAATCAGAACCAAGGATGAGAGAGTGGGGGAGAGACATACAGGAAAGGATCCACAGGCCAGACTTGAACTGTGGCTGCACGCATGCAACCACTGCTCAGCACTAGCAACATTTAACATCGGTACAGCAGTGTAGAAAACCTTTTCTTTGACTCGAGCAGAATCAGACTTATGTTGACAGGCATCTGCTGAAGCTGTGCTGGGAGTGAAAATGGGTAGAAGGGTAGGGGAAAGGCAGGAAGAGAGACAAGGGATAAACAGAAAGAGAGAAAAGAGAAACAACAAGTAAGATAAACATATGGCTGTCACAGCCATAGATTTATTTTTCGTTTTGAAGGACGGCTAATATATCAGTAGTGATGATAGTAATATGTGAAGAATCAGGTATTACAACCATAAACGACAGAAAACAGAACACTAATGTTAGCATTAGCAACTAGGGTGATAACAAAATAGAGATATTACCAATAATTATAGCCGTTAAAGCAGAGCTGCACTTAGTGTTTATTTAACTATTCTATTGATTATTAAGTAGTAAGAATTATGTCAATCCATGTCTATTATAACAGGAACAGCGTGTTTAGTATTTGCAGGAACAGCCATGTAAGCTGATCATTGTTATACTACCATTAGCAAAAATAATAGCAATGAAGAAATATAAATACATATTAAAGTGATAGTAGCAATTTAAATTGAGCAGTTCCTAAATTCGCGTTCACCTTTAAAATGATAATAATAAATGCAAGGCTGATAAATTGTGGTAGTTGGGGTTTGGGCCAAAGCAGCCACTTGTCCACATCAACGATCCAGAGGAATCTACGAGGCATGGAGGCCGGGCAGCTCCCAGGAAGACAAAAGTATGGCGACTGAACTGGTACATGAAGATTCACAGTTGGTGATACGCTGCAATATGATAATAATGCACACAGAAATAAAAGATTTTCAACCACTTTTGCCATGAAAAATGTCAGAAACAGTGCTTTTGCCGTTTTTGGCTGACAGCTACCCTGAAGCAGCAGTTTCTGACATCAAAAATAACATTATTGAAATAATCATTCGTCATGCCGATGATCTCGTTTGCTTTTGAAGGGCACATAGAGTCGTCAATATTTTTTCAGTCTTCGTCATATGCACCTAAAAATTCCTCATAGGAGCTTTAACAGGATTACGGTATTATGAGTGAGATCTTCAGGAAACAAAAAAATCTCCTCTGTCTTTCTGAATTAACAAGACACCAGTGTTGTGGCAGCGCTTAGTTGCACTCCCCGGGGATCCAGTATTTTAAGCAATTGCATGATTGCCTCTTGAGTCACTACCTAGCCAGCCTGAACACATTTCAGATGCATCATCATCTGTGAAGCATGCCGTATCGGCTCAGCTGACCCTGGAGAAACACTGCAACGTGCTGCAGATCAGAATGGGCTCTGAGCAAATACAAGGACTTAAGGTGCGTGTGAAAAGTCAAACTAATAACAGTCGCACAATCTATGTTATGTAAAGACATAAGTGACTCCTAATGTCACAGTCTAACCTAAATAACAGTAATATTTGATAACATAATATGTAATGTGATAGAGATAATGAAATAATAAACTGAAGTTCCTTAATGCCTTACATCTCTCATGTACCAGTATCTTCTTTCTTAAAACCTTTTCTTGTTAGTCTGAGAGTAGTTTGTTCATTTGGCAACAGCATTTATGCTATACATTTCTTGTAGATGTTGACAACAAGACGTTGGGATAATTAGGTTATTCCTCATCCTCTTTAAGGATATATGCTATTGATTTCCTGACAAACTTCACCACTGGTGTTATTTTGTGTGCTAACAAGTCTTTCACTTTTTGTTATTCTCATTAAGTGACACCAGGCCCTTTTAGGACAACCTAAATTGCTATTGAACTAAATTTAATGAACAATTTTGTGAATACCACAAATATACTGGGGGAAAGAACATACCACCGATAAAAGAAATCATTAAGGTGGATTTTCAGGAAGTTTCATGTATTTTGAAGAAACAATGCAACCAAAATGATTCATATCAAGATAAATTTAACCCCTTAAAGCCTGAAAACAAAAATTATAGCTGGAAAATTTTATAATTTTTTGTAACTTAAATGTTTATTTCACTTTCTACTGAAATCCAAGATATCCATATTTCTATCAAATATATTTTTTGTATCTCTTTTGATACATTAGGTGTTTTTGGTTACTGTTCATCCACTTGAGGGTATTTTTTTTTTTATCATTTTCAGATTTTATTCAGAAGTTGTTTTTTTTTTTAGTAATTTATGATCATATTGATTAGATAGAGGTATCATAAAAGTATGTATCAAATGTGATACAACAGGCTTTAGGGGGTTCAAGTGTTTTTGGTTACTGGTTAGTAAAGAAAGACTCCATCAGCTATTCCTGGGGATATATTAATGCAGTGAGAGAAATATCTCAGTAAATCCAAGGACATCATGAGGATCCATACCACCACCTAATTCACTTTTAATGACTTCTGCTCACGTCTGAATATTTTAAGAGTTTTCCTACACCATCTCCAATTATAAAAGAAAAAAAAACAGATTTTTTTCAATGGAAAGTTTATACGTAATGTTTAGTTCGTCAAAGCAGCCGTTTTTATAAAAACAAACATGCAAATAGACGAGTAGACAAACATCAGAATTGTAAATTTTGACACGAATACATGCATTCCTTTTTATTCACAAAACCAGTCCAATTTTCTAAACAAATACAAAGATCGGTTATTTTTAAAAGCTGTAGCTACCCAGCAACATAACAAAAATCATGAAAATTTGACAAATAAACAAATAAAAAAACATAATCTTGTCTCAGTGCGTTCAGTAGGGTAGACTCAGAGCAAGTGCTGTCTCTTATTGCTGTAGCCCTGAGCAGTTTTGGCACATGCTCAGTAGGGCCACAGTAACATGGCTGCCAGCCTCACCAACAAAAACGTTTGGAAATGCAGAGAAGAGCTGATTAAGAAGATTACAGTAGTGACGGCTCTGGCGTACTGTATCTTACACCCAATGAGGCGTTAAGGAGATCTCAATTCACCATATTCACACGGCACATTTTTCTCCGACATCACACCCAGACTTATTACAGTACTGATGCTGGTGTGGTAATAGTTAGCTGCAGTGCTTATAATTTTAGGGAATCCGACTTTTTCAACTGTTTTTTGCTTGCAAATTAATGAAAAGCTGTATGGACAATCAGCTGTATTTTAAAGAGAACAACAAATTTGAGGTGTTAGCTGCCAGCTAGCGTTAGCATCCAGCCACTTCTTAACTACCATTTAATATGCTAAAAATTAAACTCTGAGCATATGCTTTACAACATAAATTTATAAGCTTCATGTCCTATAAAATCACTCAAAAAAACGTTCTACAAAACTATAGTAGTACCTTTTGTCAGCGCCTGACCAAGGGTAACATTAGCCTGAGTGTGGCAAAAAGCTAACATTAGCTGTTGTTTGACAGTGTGTCTCAAATCCCATGCTTCTGTACTAACTACTAAATTGAGTACATAAGTGCAGTCAAACTGAGAAGTACTCAGATGTAGTTTGCTACTGGCAAACTCAAAAATGTCCAAGAATTGAGAGTGAAATGACAGACACTTTGCACCCTACATGAACGCCATATTGATGACGCTGTACTGCTAGCATGCTAGCGCGCTAGCTAACGTTAGCATCCGCTAGCTAATTCACTTGTTATTAGCAACGGCAGCACATTTCATCCAAGAATAAGGCTATATAAGGCTATATAAGTTTTTTATTGAAGAAAATATTTTAAACATAAAATAGAAGGGACATTCATTCAATTGTGAGTCGAAATAACTGTCAGAAGTCAATTATAACTGCCCTAAAGAAGTAAAAGAAGAAAACAGTGGTGGTTAACCATTGTCACTTCCTGTTAGTGCAAAACGGCTGTGCACAATGAGACAATACTAACCTGGTGTGATTAAGTGCTCTGTACTGCATGTTAGTATACTGTAACACAGTATACTAACAGAAGTATGTGATTTGAGACACACTATAGAAGTAGGTAATAGTATAGATTTTCTCAATCAGAGAAGCAGCTAACATTTAAGAATTTACACCTTTCCAATTATATCAGGTAACTATACTATATAGTGTAGAGTAATATCAGCCATCATCCACCTCCTAGCTTGCAGCTCTGTTAGCTAACAAGTGGTTATTTGCTAATGTTGTGGTTCAAATGCCAGGTAAATGTTATTGTATTACAGGACGTTAGTCATATAAAAGGGGAAACTGACAACTGTCATTTTTCACCACTTCTTGTTTATTTAACAACATAAAAGAAGCTTTCTGCCCAAAGGTTAATTAGCTTAAATTGCACATAACGCTGATATTATCTATTGTGTGAAAGTAGGTAATAGGTTTACTCATACCATCATTTAGGAATTTACAAAGGGGATGCCAGGACTGCTTACAGACCAAACTTTAACACTAACTGCCATCTGTTATCAAGCTTGCATTAATAAAGCTAAGAAGAGGCTTAATGCTAATGTTCCCAGTTGTCTGATGGCAGGTTTTCTCAAGCAGAGAAGCTGTTTTTATATGTAAGATAGTTTTACAACTGTCTGTTACACTCAGTATGTTTACATGCAGACAGAAAAGGATGAAATATGGTGTTAGTCCAACTAAAACTGGACCCTTTAAGTGCATGTAAATGTGCTAGTCTGGCTGAACTCTTCCGAGGTTTAATGTGTTGAAGTCAAACTGGAACATGGACAGTGCTGGGAAGAACTTAAAGGCATGTTTGGGCCAAACACTGGGGCTGAGGTAAGGCTGTAATGGTAGGTAAACCTGCCTGAGGGCAACATCAGGTGGGTAGGAGGACTGACAAAACCCAGGTCATACTCTGGATGTCCTTGCACATTACCAGGGGCATGGGAATAAAATCTGTTGAAAAATTAATAAAGTCCACACGTTTACAGTAGAGTTAGAGGTGGATACGGCAAGAAAGCACGACCTAGAATACCATCCAGGGTTGCCACAAGCTCCTGGTTGTACTGTGGGTGTCTCAGGAAAAGCTCAGCAGTCTCCTGACGTATTACCAGGGGTAAAAAAGACCTGGATGAAAGAGATGCCGGCGAGCTAGACTCTGGCCACCATCCTCCCTAGCCACAGGTTGTGGCACATCAAGCCCCATGATGAATCCTTATCACCCTATAAGCCTGAAAGTTATGCACATAACTGTAAATAAGTAGATGCTTTAGGATGTTTACTTTAGAATTAGGCCAGACTGAGCGAGGTGTTCTGCATATACTCCATAGTTTCCATGTCAGGCTTTGCGGGGAAGTTGAACAGCCTGAATACAAAGCATGGTAGAAGTCATTTTGTAGTCAAAAGTAAATCATAAAGCCAATTAGTTTTCACTGAAGCTTGACTTTACTGTACATGTTAACATACTGACTGTATTATATTTTCTCTAGCTATCATCCAGCAATGCCAGCCAAAAATGTGCTTAATGCTGGTTGTTGTCTGGCAGTAGCTACTGGCTTCTGAGGCTGAGAAGCCAAAATGCTAGCTGCTGTTTGACAAGCTCTTAGGAATATTTATGTAGGAAGTGTGACTACTGCTATAATTGTACCACTTCTTGATGGATGAAAAGCTGAAAAGATGGTTGATAATGAAAATCTGGAGGGACAAAAGGCCTTAAATGAAAAGAAAGACTTGTATTAGCAAGCAAGCAAGTTGCTGAATGCTAATGTTAGCCTGTTGTGCATTATCTGACAGGCTTTCATATTTGATGTGTAACTTGAAATCTTTGACCAGATTTCACTCCAGGTTTTCACAGTCTCCTTTGTAGCCAAACAGACTTACAGCAGTGAAATGATGATTTGTCAGATACCCTTATTTGTATGACTAAAAACCTTAAAAGAGCAATTTGGCCTATCAGCATTTTAGCTTCCCACCATGAGCAAGATAGCAGAGAAAAAAGGCTGGTGTGTGATTAAGGTGAATTATGACTTGTCAGGTTTTTTCAATCTGAAATCCACAGTGACACAATTTGAAACATTGTCTTTCAAAGATCTGTCAGGAAACTTGAAATGAATCATAAAATCGTCAAGGGTTTAAGTAACAAAATGGTGAAGAATTACAATAATGTTTGCCATTAGCCACTAGTTTTGAAATATAGCTGTAAATTTACATTCTCTACACAAGTACTGTATCTTTCCACACATGAACAACATTAACACCAAACACAGAAATTAGTTGATTGTCCACACTCAGTCCGTCATTTCTGTTTCTGGCAATGAACAGTTCCATGTTGAAGCGACAGAAAAAAACCTGCTGGAAAAAGGACAAAAGGTACCAAAATGGAAACATAGAAAAGGGAATGAAAATTGCCATAGATGCTTTTCTTTGCGCTTCATTTTTGGTTCAAGGAATAAGTAGGTGCATCCATTACCCGATTGTTTGTTTTTTCTTTTTTGTCATTGTTGTTTCTTTTTTCTATTATATTATTTTGTTGCCTGTTTGTTTGTTTATTAGCCAGTTTCTGTTCCGGAGACAATCCAGGAGTTGGCATTGCACTTGATGGCAGAGCTTTGGGTAGGGGGTGGAGGAGGAGGAGGAGTCCTACTGGAACCACCGAAACGCTGCTCCTGTAGGAAGCATCACCTTCTTGGAAAAACAGAGGACAAAGAAGGAAGAGACAGGAGGGGATGGGGGAGAGAAGAAGAGGTAGGTGTTGTTAATGAAACATTTCGGCATCAGTATTTGCAAATACATCAAAGTCTGTAATTTCTTTGCTCGTCTTGTTTAAGGAGCAAAAAAAATGTTGCATTATATTAAATTCAAACATGTTACGATTCATTCAATTTGTCTTTATTTCAGTCACACAGTTTACAATACATGGACAAAAGTATTTGGCCACACCTGTTAATTATTGAATTCAGCTGTTTCAATCAGACTTGTTGCCACAGGTTTATAAAATCAAGCACCTAGCCATGCAGTCTACATTTACAAACATTTGTGATACAAAATGGGTCATTGTGAAGAGCAAAGTGACTTCAAATGTGATGGGTGCCACCTTTGCAATAAGACGGTTTGTGAAATTTCATCCCTGCTGGATATTCCACAGTCAACTGTAAGTGATAGAAAGCGGAAGCGTTTAGAAACAACAGCAACTCAGCCACAGAGTGGAAGACCATGTATTGTGTGCACAGGTTGCCAACGCTCTGCTGATTCCAAAGCTGGGGAGTTCTGAACTTCCACTGACATTCAGTAAGCACAAAAACTGTTTGGCAGGAGCTTCATGATATAGGTTTTCATGACCAAGCAGCTGCATGTAAGTCTCACATCACCAAACCCAATGCCAAGTGTTGGATGGAGTGATGTAAAGCACACTGACACTTCCAATCTTAATGCTTTAGCTCATTAAGACATTTTGGCAAATGCTATGCTTCCAACTTTGTGGCAACAGTTTGGGGAAGAGCCTTTCCTATTCTAACATGCCTGTCCAAAGCAAGAACTATAAAGACATGGTTTGATGAGTTCGGTGTGGAAGAACTTACTGGCCCACACAGAGTCAGGCCTTCTCGTCCAACATCAGTGCCTACCTCATAAATGCGCTACAGAATGAATAGGCACAAATCCCCACAGAAACACTAAAAAAGCTTGTGGCAAGCCTTCTAAGAAGGGTGGAGGCTGTTATAAAGTCTACTTGAATGCAATGTCATCAGTGGTCAAGTGGCTGAATACTTTCGTCCATGTAGTGTATCTACTTTAATGGTTTGTGTTCACATGAAGAAAAAAAATCTCTTTTTTGAAATAGAGATATAATAATACATTTATTTTACTTTTTCTGAGTTAAACATTTCCTCCGTTTTTTTCTAAATTAGTGACCTCGCTATTTTTGCACTACGAGACAGTGATGTCACTTTACCAGAAAAACGGAAAAAATTCTCAGAAAAAGCAATACTCTTCTGTATACATCCATAAAACCCTATTAAAAAGACAAATACAAACACACTGACGTGACTGAATCACAACAAGAAACAGAATCTTTATTGTTCACACGTGCTATGTCAAAAAAATGTTGAACAATTTCTTCAGTGTTTTGAAACACAAGTTTAACACCCTGTGCCACTTAGTCACTTGGTTTCTAAAAATGTTTTTGGTAGTTTGCTACCTTCATGAGGAAAGAGTGTTGAGGGAGAAATTCACCAAACAGTGCCTGGATTGTATATGGCGATCTGAACCATCGCCAGTGTATACATTTTTAATCTCAGATAAACTGCTCAGAAATTTTAACATGAAGTTTGTAAGTGCAGTATGGAGGGTTGTGTCTATATCTTTAATCTGTTTTATAGAGAAACCTGAGAAGTAAATGTAACACAAAGGTAATGTAAAGTTATGGCACATAACTAGGAAATTATATCTGCTGTACAGTTGAGAATTGACGGAATTGTCCACATCATCTGGTAGATCATCTAGAGTCTACGATAGAGTCTAGGATTTTTTTCATAAGTCTGGATGAATTTATTTGGATTTGCTTAAGAAATCTGTGGAATTTTCAAGGAGTTTTAGGTGAAAATTTTATGAAAATCTTCAGGCTTTTTAGAAAAGGCTACTGACACATTCATGGAATATTTGGGGACATTTTGGAGTCTTTTTAGGAGGATTTGGATTTTTTTAAGTGTGGGGTGATTTTTTTTATCTTTTGTGAATCCCCTATTATTATTATTTTTTTTTTTTAAGATTTATTTTTGGGCATTTTTGTGCCTTTATTAGATAGAGGAGGACAGTGGATAGAGTCGGAAACAGGGTCAAGAGTGGGGGAGAGACATACGGTAAAGGGCCTCAGGCTGGATTCCAACCCAGGCCGCCCGCGTACATGGGGAGCGCCTTTAACCACAAGGCCACCTGCTCCCCTGAATCCCCTATTATTTTTAAGGAATTTTCTAGGATTTCCAGAACTTTTAATGGAAATTTAGTTCATACCTAACCTTAACAAGTTCTTGTGGTCCATCATCAGAAAAAGGACTACATCCTACATCTGACACCATTTCTTACTGACTGAACGGCCCCTACCAACTGGTCAAAACACACTCCAAGTGTATACAAATTTATAAAAAATGAAAAATCGTTATTTTTTTCTGTTGTTTGATAACATACACCTGCTTTCCTCAAATGCAGACATCATTTTATTGGTAAAAACTACTTCCTGTTAGGGCTGAATGATTTGCAAAAATAATCTAATTGGGATTTTTTCCCCCAGATATTGCGATTTAATATGCGATTATTCTTGGGTTAATCCTACGTATTTTTCGCCTAATTCAAGAAATAAATAATTCCACCATGTTTATTTAAAACAATGAAATTATTTCCGAAGCAATCAATCCACAGTAGCATGAAACTGAATATGGGGATGCAACAAGCTTTAAGCTATAAAGGAAGTAGCTGGGGTGGGGGATGTGCGGCTGGCTACCATCTGATTGCAGCTGGGATATGACTTTTGTGAAGAAACGCTAGGCTTCATCAGTCTTAGATAGAATGAGCTATTTTTGCTCGTATTGCAAATGTGATGTCATTTGCTTTGTTTAAGGGCATTATCATTTTCATGTCACTCATTTTGATTAAGAAAAACATACATAAAACAGGATTTTGTAAACCATGATAAAAAAAAAATGGACACTCGAATGTTTGCATCATGTGAGCAAAACCTCTGCAGCTGCACAAATTGATTTATTAAACTGGTATTTTGACACATTTCAAGTTAAAGAAATATTGCAACTTCTGCGATTTAAAAAATTGCACAAGGCCATATTTCGATTCAATCTAATTTGCGATTAATTGCCCAGCCCTACTTCCTGTTCAAAGACAAGGCTTAGGCTTTAACTTTTCCCTACTGATCCTAAATAAGTGGGAGCAAATAAAAATGCATTCCAAACAAAAGCTCAGGTCTCAGCAGGTTGAACAATCACTTTATTCATTTATCAGATCTATTTTCATGAAAATATTACAAATATTTTGTTTCAGAAAAGGTCTTCCAGGACCATTACGTTCCTTTTTGTGGTGGTGTCTAAATTTCCAAATAAATAAATCTTTCATTTTTTTCAATCAAAATGTCAGCAGAGACAAATCAGTCATGACATTTTTCAAGATGTTTTATCCAATGATTTGCTTCTCAACAGGTAGAATGATTAGTGTAAAAAACGGCTAGATTTAATATCTAAACCTCCATGTCTGTTTATCCTTGGATAACTAGCATTTGTGAAATCTCTGCGTCTTTCCCATCTCCTCTCAGCTCCACCACAGGAACGAGCTTCAGTCCTGGCTTCACACAAAACCCGATATGCCACATTTATTATTTAGCCACCACACGCATCACTCTCCCACACCATCACCGATGATTACGCTGCTTTCTGTCCCTCGTCCCTCTCTCTGTGGCTGTGGTTATGTGTTTGTGCTTGAACTGAGCAGGAGCTGCACACATGCATGCAGCCGCAGGGCTCGGCAGCAGCTCAGGGGGCCTGCCGGTCAGGAGACGGAGAGCCACTCGGGTCCCTGGAGCTGCAGCACGGCTGGCGTCCTGTAAAAGTGCAGCTCGATTCTGCAGCACGGATTCTTCTTCCATTAGCCAGCTCTGCCTGGAGCGAGGCAGGAGGATCTCGGCAAACATTTATGCACCCACACACACTCTCACACCGAACCAATATGTATTCAAGTACAGTCACACACCTCCACACACAGTGGCACGTTAACCGACACTCACAATACACCCCCGAAATCACACCAAACAGTGAGGCTGTTAAAATTAAAAAAAAAAAAAAAAATCTCATACGACTGATTTTGGTTCACTTTTTGATCAGTGCTTCACAGCAGAGGGTCTAAAAAAAAATCACACATTTTAAACACAATGCATACAATCACAACCTAACCAGTGGTCAGAGAAACATCCCCATTTTCTCCATTTAAGTGTCATTTGAATACTTGTATTGCCTCTGCAGACATTAAAAAGCGTCCAGTTCTGTCTCATTTGTAATGATATCATTAAATGTAACATAATCAGACTTAACTTTTGTGCACCAGCTCTCACACAGCAGTGAAACTATGAGATTTTCAAACAAAGGCAGCTGAGGTTTTAATGGCCCATTAGTTCAGAGAAGTTTGTTTGAAACCAAAAACAATAGCAGCCCTAATTACTTTTCAGGCCCACATAAACCATTCCTGTAGCCTCGAATCAGCTGCACGGTGTTCATTTGAATGCTATTGTTCAAATCTGGACATGACACTGAGCGGCGGCGGGGTTCGTGCTCCACAGGTTTCGTTTTACTTTCATTTTAAAAGTTAACTCCCGCTGACTAAAATGAAACATTTTCGCTCAGGTAAAAAGACCTCAAGCGAGGTAATTGCCTCAGTGATCTCAACCAAATATAGCCCACACTGTGCTGTATTTGTTAAATTGACTCAATCCGGAATAATCTGACAGCAGAGACACTAAAAACTGGAGTGCTGTTCATTCATAGCCCACATATGTTTGTACCAGCTCATATCTGTCACTTAACTTGGTATCAGTTTCTCTAAGATGAAGATAATGATCTCTAATGGAGGTAGATTTTCCTCAAACGTGGCTCTGTCTCCACCTTTACAAAAAATACATCTACACTAACTGTAGCATACTATAGTACAGCCAAATGTAAGCACCATGACAGTCACAGATTAAATTCTCTACAGAATAATAATTGTATCTAATTGTTTGATATAATATGGTATTATATTGCATCATATCACATCAAATCATATCATATATTGTACTATATCGTATGGAGTTGTATCATTTCCATATCCATGCATTGTATGGTATAGCACTGTATCAGTACGGTATGGTATGGTATGATATGGTGTGGTGTGGTATGATATGGTATGGTATCCCACTGATTGTAACGAAACAGCAGATTCCATTGTTCTGGAGCCAGTGCAATAGTGCAAAAAACTGCGGCTGGCTGTAAAAACAATGAATGTCATATCACACCCTGCACTAAAATGCTGATTTGTACATCAGAAATGGTAACAGCCTGGTTCAAAAACAATTTTGGCTGATATGACTATCAGCTTAAGAAGACTTAGGATCTGCTTCAGCTCCACCTCTTGTTCTTTTTCTTGATTGATCTAAAGCTGTGATACTCAACCCATAGCTCTCGAGCCACATGGGGCTCTTTAGTGACCAGCTGTGGCTCTTTTAAGGCTTACTTGGAAAAAAAAAATCCTTAACTAAAAAGCTTTTGAAGGTAAACACCGTCATCAATAAAGATTCACGGTAGGTCACATCAATAAATCTGTTACCCACACAAAGAAGACAGGCTTTAACTTCCAAATTTAAGCGTTCATTATTTTAAATCGGTATATTTTTACCGTTGGATGTGCTTGATGGAGGAGCGTGTGTAAGAGAAGAGCGCAGAGGAAGCCCACGTCTCTTCAGTAAGCTCATTCATTGAGCTGTGCTTCTTGTGTTCAAATGGAAGCTTCCCATTTCCTTGTTTTAACCTTTTCTCCAGCCGCTTCCTGCCGATGCTCTCTCACACTCATATCTTAGGACAACTGTGCCTGTGCACGTCATCAATGAGCATAACACACACGGATCACGGATCCCCCGTGGAGATAACATAATATCTTGTGAAAGTTGTTCTAACGTGGGTGTTTTATTTGATCTTTAATGCACTCATGATCATAAATAATATCAAAAGAGCAGAAATATAAAACCAAAGCTCCAAAATGAGGCAGGGTGAAACGATGTGTCTGGAGAGCTGCAGGTGTGAGGCAGGGCTGGTTTTAGTCATTTGGAGGCCCAGGGCAAAGACCAATATGAGGCCCCTCCCCCTTTAACTAATGAATGAAAAATAAGTGGAAAAAATTATATCTCTTTTATGTTAATAAAGCAACAGAACTCCAGTAAATGCCCCAGTTTGAGATATAAATACCCAAATAGCCAAACATAATTCATCATTTTCTTTGAAAAGCATCTCATAGCTCAAACTCAGCACATGCTAATGTCTTAAAAATTCTTTAGGCCAGGTGGAACTTTCATAACACTGGTGTTGGGCCAAAGACTGGTTTCTCCAAAATAACCACTTTTCAGGGAACAAAAAAAATGTATCCTTTGACATATGTTAGGCTATTGCTTTAAAATTAGTTAAAACCACTGGCAGATGTAAAGGGTGACCAATAGCACTGATTTATAAAAACAAATTAAAATCTTGAAAAATTAAGATACAAGGTTTTAGCCTGATGTCAGTGATAAATAAAATAAATATACACTCATTATCACTGACAGATCATTTATTCTGATACTATACCGACATTTATATCCCATTAACCTCATAATTATTCACTAATTCATAGTATAGTATAATTTTAACTACAGATTAACTGATCTATTATCTACCTTACATTCTCGGTTTGTATTGTGGCTCTTGCTGAAGCATTTTTTAGACAATGTGGCTCTTTGGTAAGATAAGGTTGAGTACCACTGCTCTAAAGTTAGTTTTCTATAAGTCTCCTGCCACAGATTGGACTCAAAAGCTCCCTTCAGTAAACAAATGAGTGACATCACTCAGGGGTTCATCCAATATTTTCTAGTCTTTGATTGTATCATATCATATAGCATTGCTTCACATTGTAAAGAATTGTTTTATATCCTATTGTAATACATTGCATCATATATTTTAGAAAATATCCCACAGTATAATGTATGGTAGTGCATTATGTCATGTGATATCCTATTGAATTGTACCACAAGGTAGTATCCTGTTGAACCGCACTGTGACATGTCATAAAGTGTAGTGTTATTTCTTATTGTACTCCACTGTATCTTATCGCACTGATTTAAACTGTTTGGAATCCTTGTATATTCTATTGTACTATAGAGTTTGGATAGAGGACATCAATGGATTGGTATGCTATGCTATTGTATAGTATCCAATACACTGTATCTTTCATACCATCATATCTAACATACTGTAATATATCCTCTGGTATCAGACTACATCATACCAGTCTTACCATATTGCAGTTTATTATATGTTGGTATGGTATGGTATGGTCTTATTGTATCGCATCGTATAGTATTGTAAAGTGGTGAGTCCCACTGCCCCAAATCATATGGCATGGTATGGAATGGGATCTTACATTGGTAAACTGCACAGTACCAAATCGTATTACATTGCATGGTATCATATCATTATTGTAGTAATTCCCACTCCTCAAAACCGTATGGCATAGCATGGCATGGCATGGCATGGTGCGGTATGATATGGTACGGTATGGTATCTTGGTGAATTGTACTGTATCGTATCGTACTGTATCATATCGTATCATATAGTATGGTGTTGTATTGTATCGTATTGTGGTGAATGCCACTGCCCCAAATCATATGGCATAGCATGGCATGGTATAGTATGGAATAGGATCTTACAATACTAAACTGCACAGTACCAAATCTAATCGAATTGTGGTGATTTCCACTGATCCAAATTGTATGGTATTGCATGATATGGGATGGTATGGTCTGGTATGGTATCTTTTCATGGTGAATTGCACTTAACTGTAATGTATCGTATGGTATCATATTGTATCGTGGTGAATCCCACTGTCCCAAATCATATGGGATGGAATGGTATGGTATGGGATCCCATAATGGTAAACTGCATTGTAACAAATTGTATCATATCATATCAGTTAGTCTTGTATGGTATTGTGTTGATGCTCACTGTCCCAAATCATATATTATGGTAAAGTATGGTATCTAATCATGTCAAATTGCACCGTATCGCAGTGTATCATGTCATATCTTATTAGGGATGCACCGATACTAATATCATGCATCAGTGCAGATAACATGCCAAAGTATTTATACTCTTAATCATAAAACATTGTAGATACTGCACTCAATACCATTGTAAAGCACGATGTCAGCCTCTTATTATATGAATATGTAGTCAAAGTTCAAGCAATGTCTGTGGTTTGTAATATTTCGTCATGAATGAGGATGACAAAAGTAGAGGAGAATGAAAATTAGGCACTGATAAATTGTCAAGAAGAGGGATGAAGAACACATGATGAGAATAAAACTATTTTCAAAATAATTTTTAGAACAGCTATGGTATTCTAAAGTACTCATATTGTATTGGGTATTGATGAATACCCAAATAAAAGTACTACTACTCATACTTGGTCTGGAAAAATGTGGTATGGGTGCATTCCTCTGTAATATCGTGGTTAATAACACTGTATCAAATCGTATGGTATTGTATGTTATCATGTTATATATTACGGTGTCACATTATATCCTGAGGGATCATATTCTATTATATCATACTGCATTGTATCATAAATGTGTTGGTCTAATAAATTATAAAATGAACCACAAACCAGGAGGTTAACAGCCAACATCTTGCCAACATTATTCCATGGTCTGTGTATTAAGTATCATTAGTCTGCCATCCATCTCTGTGGTGACCTTTCTGCAGCAGCACTCAGCTGTTACAAAGACAGTCGGAGGACAGCAACATCTGCTGCTGCCACAGATGTCAAAAACCCGGTGAGGTCTGGGCCGGCCATGACGTAATGTGTGGGAAGAAAAAAACAACACATCCCCAGAGTGAACTGTAAATGCTGCTTTTCTCTCGTTATCAAACATGAGCAATCAATGGGAAAATGGCCGCAGTTCAGAAATAGAAAAAGCCTTCCCTCACAGGCACTGATTGCACGGGTTCAAACAGATGGGGTCTGTGGGTGTGAAGTGGCCAATCACTAAAATCGATGGATGTTTTTTTTCAAACAAGGCAAGCACATTTGTCTTAGCGTAGCACAAACAATCTGTGTGTAACGATGCCATAGCAAAGGGAGACAGAATAATCCTTTATTTTTCAGACTACCTGCTCCTGAAATTAGTCAAATCAAACTTAACAACTTAAAAATATGATTTCAGATCAAAATGCGTGCTGTTATGTGTCACTGGAGAAAAAATGAAGCGACTAATTTTAACACAGGGCGACTAAAGCATTCAGGTTTCTGTCTTCATGGCCTCATCATCACTTTTGTGAGAACTCCCTTCTGGATACCCACAAGAACAACAGCAAAAAAAAAAAAAAAAAAAAGAGTGTAGAGCAACTCAACAAGCTGTAGAGCATGTGGGATGTAGAGCCGTCTGCTGTTCACAAGAAGCAGAAAAGTAAACCTTTAAAACAATTCAATAAAAGCACCTTTGACCTCCCGCTGGCGTAAACACTCAATGCTCGTCTGGCTGAAGGGGCGAGATTTTTCCTACGCCTGCTTGCCACACCATAAGCCAATTGTGATCGATAAGTAAATACATTGCACAATTTCTTCATCTGGACTTAAACATACATCTCATAGCAAGGGTGGGAGTAAAAACACAGGTAGAAAACAAGCCTAAGGAAAAAGATGACAAAGAGAAACAACACCATTTAAAACTGAACAAATATTTAACCGTATTATTAAAAAAAAGCATTCCTATTCATAATTTCCACATTTATTTCTGTCTTTACAGCCAGCACAAGCAGCAGTGTCGTCCCCATCCCTTTTTTCTCTCACTAAGATTTACATTTTTAGTCTTTAATAAAATCATCTTGCAGGAGTCTAAGAAGCCAAGCCCATTTATGAATCTCCAGCTGATCTTTAACCATTTTTCTCACACTGGCACATTATTTTTGATCCAGAAACTATTTCAGCAGTGAATTCATAGGGACATCTAATTGATATTTATTCATCAAAGCATGTGGCAACACCAGGCTAGAAAACAGAATGACTTACAACAGAGATGAGCTTCTATTGGAAGTTTTTGGTAATCAAATTTTAGAAATGGAGCCAATAAAATGGTTGAAACACCAAACAAGTCGCTGCTTCTCTACTCATCTCACGTTTTAGATATATCAGAAATGATAATCAAGATGTTGAGACACAAATAAATACTTCAGCTTGTGATTTAAAAGAATTTACATGAATCCCTGAAACAAGAGTCCTATAGCCATAGATAGGGATGCAATGAATGACCTTTACTCACTGCTGATGAGTTAGAAGTTGTCACTAACTTCTGAGCTAGCCCAGAAGTTAGGGACAACTTTGCTTGATGGAGGAGAGATAATGGTATAGGGCTGCTTTTCAAGGGTTATCGTCAGTGAAGGCCAACCTTAATCATACTAAAATTTTGGACAATGCTATGCTTCCAACTTTGTGGCAACAGTTCAGGGAAGGCCCTTCTCTCTTTCAATATGACTGTGCACAAAGCCAGGACTTTAAGTACATGGTATAATGAGTTTGGAACTTGACTGGCTGACACAGAGCCCTGACCTCAACCCCATCCAGCACTTTTGGGATCACCTAGAACAGACATTGCGAGCCAGGCCTTCTCATCCAACAGTGTTCAGAGAGTTTAGATGTTTAAGGACACTATTGTGTTTTGCTGCCCACCACAGTTATGCTATGTTTTGTTTCCCTGTCATGCACAGCTGTTGATTTGCATAAGCAACTCTCAACAAAGATAGTAAGGATGTGGGATGGCTCACTCCTCATCAATCTCCACTCCAGAAAACCACTGCATGTATAGCTAAAGCATGAAAAACATGCAGAGTGATGCAACACATGAATCAACTTTTGTCAACATCAGTGAATGAACCATTTCAATCCAAGTCACAGGTCAAATTATAAATTGGGACCTAGATTAGATAGAATTGGCTTTAATTTTGGTGATTTATTTCTATGTGTGGGTGGTTAAAAGAAAATACATACATGACAGAAAAAAAAAAGATTTGTTGCACCAAAAGCTGTTTTATTTTTATTTGTCAAGTTTGTTGTTTCCTGCACCAAGTTATAAAGACTGACAGAGGGGCATCTTCACAAATATTTACATGTCAAAATGAAAATAACCTTTAAGCTTGTACAATTTATAGCATGAATTGCCAATTAAAATTATTATTACAATTTTTATAACAAGTTGGTTGCTCTTTTCAAGCACATAGGTGTGATAAACATGTGTTTGTTTGACATATAGAAATATCTGATTGAATGTACATCATCTTTAATTACGTCAGTGCTGACCTGGTCCCCTCTTCCCTACTCTATTTCATTTCTTTTCTAATGTATTGCATTTTTAAAGTCTTTCTGCTGTCTTTTAATGTTACAAGTGTTCTGTTATTATTTCTGTAAGGCACTTTGAATCGCTCTGTGTATGAATAGAGCTCTATAAATAAACTCGCCTTGCCTTTCCAAAGCTGCTATGGCTGTCTAATGCTCCAGGTTTTTCCACTCTGAATTAGCAAAATCTGCCTTAAGCTTTGAGTATTGGTTTTTTCTTTATTTCCAGGAATGGTTGTAATCATGCATTTTTGATTCTCAATTTAATTGTAAATTAGGAAAAAGATCAGTGATTTTTAAGGCTTAAATAAAGTTTTTTTATAATGATGATGCAAATTATAAATGTACATCATAGTTGTTCCTGTGTGTTATTCAATGTATTTACCCAACTCTGTCTGAATTAGTATCTGTCTGTGCAGGTGGCTTACTGCTATTGCTTTGTCCTTTCTGTTTTCCCTGGTCAAGGTTTCTTCTACTTCTAGAAAGTTTGTTCTTAGAATTGCAAAGTCCTTGTTCATGGTTGATTAAGGCTGTGAATCTGTAAAATGATGTCATAAATAGTAGAGTTTAGAGCTGTTCTTTATGACCTAATTTAACTTGTCCTGTGATTATCATTGTATGACTACACTGTAAGCCCTGATGAGTTGAATTTACTTAAAAAGTTTGAGGAAACCAGTTGCCTTAAAAATTTAAGAAATGTATAATGAAAACTTGAGTGAATTTAACTTAAGTTTTTATGTACAACAAACTAAATGCCAAGTTGATTTAACTTTAAATCTCTTGCAAAGTCAATTGCTCCCAGTTGTTTTGGTTATCTGTTCTTCTGTAATAACAAATCAACTCTACGTCAGTGGTAATTGAACTCCCATAGTGTAAAATTTAACACGTAAGTTGAGTTTATATAGTTCTCCAACAGTGATACATCCTAGCATTTAAGTGTTTCTTTTCCAAACATGAAGGTGTTTTTGAACACCATAGTAACTGCTCAAGTGTATTACTCAGGCAATTTTGAGACTTATGGTAAGCAATAGACACTTGCACTGTGCTCAATCATGCAGTCCCTGTTTTGTTACCGGTACACTAGACTTTGTTGCCACAGGCAGGAAGTCAGTTACTCAGTAAACAATTTCACTCATGGGGGAAAGTTTAAGAACTTAAAAATCTTCAACAATCCACCAGAAACATGAACAAAGGACTCCAAGCAATGGTTACTGTACAACAGGCATCATCTAAACATATCCAAACACAATTCAAAACATCTCAAACACATATAAACACTCTACATGAGGGCATCATGGGAAAATTATTCAAATTTTGAAACGAGAGTGGGCAGGGCTTAAATCAATTGACTCTCTGCAGAGTTGATGGGATCAACACTGTCAAACAACTCCAACACTGAAGACCACAATGCAAAGGAGATGAAGAGGCGTGGCTATGACTAAAACTTTGTATTTTAAGGGCATTTAACTTAAATATATTCACACATTCAACTATGTCTACAAATGAGTCAAATATACTTAGCATTTTATAGTAATGCAATCAAACTTCAATAATTTATGTACATTGTAATTAAATCATTTAATTAGATATTAAGCCTGGGTTTACAGTGTAGATATGATTTTACATGCAACATAAATAAAGCATTTAACAACTTCTTGACCTGCTAATAACCAAATAATTTCTCTCAGTGCATGGCAACTACAACCTGATCCCTTTCCCTCTTGGAGTTAGGACTGATTGTTTGATCTGTCTGTCTGAAGTTCGACACCTCGGGTGCCCTTCTTCTCTTTCCGTCTCCCTAACCCTCCTCTGTCCTCCCCTACTTGTCCCTCTGCCTGCCCAGAAACTTGCCCGCACCTCCATGTGTCTCGGTGTCAGTCTGCATGCCTGTCACTTTGCGTGAGCCTTCTCTGTGCTGACTGCCTGGTGTTTGGTGTCTGGGAGGCAGGAAGGACCATGAGGGAATACGCTGCTCCCATATCAATGTCTGATCCTGGCAGAGTAGTTCCCAAAGGACAACACTTGTATGTTCAGGTGTGAGCGTGTCTGATCATAAACAAGCAAATGATCAAATACAAGCAATGACTTTTAGAACAAAATACATTATTGCACGGGTAAAAAAATACAAAACTCTTTTCTTGTCTATTTTCAAACCTCACCCACCCACCTGTACAGTCCATCCTGAGCATACAGTGACATACAAGTGAAAAACAAAGCACACTACAACTCCCTAACCCCCGAATCTGCTTGTTTCTCTGCATCGCTGAGACCGACACCACTGGAGGGTATTCAGACGTCGAGCACAGAGGAACTTGCCTTCCCACTTATTTTTCTCAAATGTAGCATTCCCAGAATAAATCCAGACATCTTCAGCCAGTGAGCTGTGAGGTGGCAAAGGCCTCAGCATGCTTACTCCCCCTCACTTGCCAATTTTACGCTCCTCTTTGAGCTGCCGTGAGCTTTCAATGGAAACCGTCAACACCCTTAAAATAAGCACATACACACGACTGCTGGACTGCACTCGTGTACTGACGCCGATAGCTCTCAGGTTCGTGAAAACACAGGAACATAAGCTTCAATGCAAATGCAGCCAAGGCGTTTCATCTTGTGTTTTTATATTTAAGGTGTGTGGGAAGACAGAAGGGGATAAAGAAGTCAAAATCATCTGACAAACTGAACTAAGCACCCCAAAATTTGAGACTAACTCAGCCCAAGTCAGCTTGAGCATGTATTAAAGGCATTAAGGGAATTTCTCTCCCCATCATCCGTTTAAGACAATTAAAATATTTACATATCTGCTTATTATTGACCTTTTACATTCCCTGACTCTCTCTCTGTGCAGCACATCCTACATGAATCTCCTCCTCTGACATTTAAGCGTGTCCTGATGACATCCAGCTCACTGACAGCGCAGCCCAGGCTTTATTCTCTGATCTAATCACCTGCTGAACAAGAGCTGTTGACTTAATAACAAAGCCATCTGAGACAAGTACTACACTGCTAATGGGAAATGTATGAGCACATGAGGACAAATAAAAAGCAAGGATAAATTGAAAATGTTGTACTACTGTTGCAGCTCTGAAATGGATCACGTTTCAGACTGAGAAGTAACAGGTTGCAGGGTTCCATAATGGTTTCCTGAATGACGTAAGGCTCATTTATGCATCCTTTACATATGAAAACCAATCCAGCACCACCAGTATATTCATGCATGTCTGTTACATTGAGAAAGACATTAAAAAACATAATCCACTAGAGGGCTGAGACTTGAGACAGGCCCACACTTCGACTTCCTGTCTAATCTTTGCTCAGTTGTTCTGCTGTCTGTAGCTGCTCTAGGCTCTAAACAACAAGCCCAATTTTTACTCAAGAAGTTCCACCATTTTCTAAAGTATTCTTTTTGATGTGTATTGCTGGTCTGGCTTAAACGTTTGGCGATGCTACTGAACACTGCCCCCGTGATCAATGGTGGTATTACAATACCTTGTCTGTATCCTTATCTGTGCAAAACTTGAAGGCATGTTTGGGCCAAAAACTGAGGCTGAAGTAAGGCGTGAAACGCCTGAGGGCATCATCAGGTGACAGGGAGGAATGACGCAACCCAGGCCATGCTCTGGATGTCCTTGTATATCACCAGGGGCTTGGAAAAATGATCTTTTGAAAAACAACTAATTTCACACCTTTAGAGCGGAGTAAGGGGTGGATGTGGTGACAAGTAAGTACAACCTAGGGCAATGGTTCTTAAACTGGGGGTCCGCGAGCCCCTGCTTGGGGGTCTGCAAAATAATTTAAAATAAATAAATAATTAAAGTAATGCCATGTCATTCAAATTCAAATAAATACATATAGGGACCACAATGCCACGAAACAGCCATACTAAACCAATGACTCCCACATCAGTCAGCTTTGGGCCAATAAAAACTCAGATATGATTGTGAGACATCACGTACATCTATCACTCGTCACGCATTAGTCACTTTGCTCAGGATGCATTTGGTGTGCTGGTCCAGCTAGCAATGATAGATAAATATTTAAGCACATCGACTTCATCAAGTGATGCTTGGCCCAAACCAGCTAAACTGAGAAAATATGATGACAGCTACATTATATTACCAAAAGTATTCACTCACCCATCCAAATAATTGAAATCAGGTGTTCCAATCACTTCCATGTCCACAGGTGAATAAAATCAAGCACCTTGACATGCAGACTGTGTCTTCATACATTTGTGAAAGAATGGGTCGCTCTCAGGAGCTCAATGAATTCCAGCGTGGTACTGTGATAGGATGCCATCTTTGCAACAAGTCCAGTGGCTAAATTTCCTTGCTCCTAAATATTCCACAGTCCACTGTCAGTGGTATTATAACAAAGTGGAAGCGACGGGGAACAACAGCAACTCAGCCACGAAGTGGTAGGCCAAGTAAAATGACAGAGCGGGGTAAGCGGATGCTGAGGCGCATAGTGTGCAGAGATCACCAACTTTCAGCAGAGTCAATCGCTACAGACCTCCAAACTTTATGTGACCTTTAGATTAGCTCAAGAACAGTGCGTAGAGAGCTTCATGGAATGAGTTTCCATTGCTGAGCAGCTGCATCCAAGCCATACATCACCAAGTGCAATGCAAAGTGTCAGATGCAGTGGTGTAAAGCACGCTGCCACTGGAGTCTAGAACAGTGGAGACATGTTCTCTGGAGTGACAAATTGCGCTTCTCCATCTGGCAGTCTGATGGACGAGTCTGAGTTTGGCGGTTGCCAGGAGAACAGTACTTGTCTGTCTGCATTGTGCCAAGTGTAAAGTATGGTGGAGGGGGGATTATGGTGTGGAGTTGTTTTTCAGGAGATGGGCTTGGCCCCTTAGTTCCAGTGAAAGGAACTCTGAATGCTTCAGCATACCAAGAGATTTTGGACAATTTTATGCTCCCAACTTTGTGGGAACAGTTTGGGGATGCCCCTTCCTGTTCCAACATGACTGTGCACCAGTGCAAAACGCAAGGTCCATAAAGACATGGATGAGAGAGTTTGGTGTGGATGAACTTGACTGGCCCACACAGAGTCCTGACCTCAACCCGACAGAACGCCTTTGGGATGAATTAGAGCGTAGACTGAGAGCCAGGCCTTCTCGTCCAACATCAGTGTGTGACCTCACAAATACGCTTCTGGAAGGATGGTCAAAAATTCCCTTAAATACACTCCTAAACCTTGTGGAAAGCCTTCCCGTAAGAGTTGAAGCTGTTATAGCTGCAAAGGGTGGACTGACGTCATATCAAACCCTATGGATTAAGAATGGGATGTCATTTAAGTTCATATGCGAGCCAAGGCAGGTGAACGAATATTTAACGCAATATAGTGTGTCTCGAGTTTGGTTTTATTGAGAACAGCAACGGAAGACCAAAACGTGTTGTGTGTCTTCATGTGAAGCTATGAAGCCGTCTAAGCTAAAAGCGTCATCTGATAACAAAGCATGCAGTTTAAGGACAAAAGATTTTTTTTCTGACAAAAGGATGAGGAATACATCCAACAGACAACAGAATAGTGAACTTGACCACAACCTCAGAAGAAGCAAAGAGTGCTTCTTATTTGGCTGCTCAAAAGATTGCAAAAAGTAAGAAGCCACACTCAATTGGACAAGAGCTTGTATTTAGGTTGAAGAGTTTAAAATACAGAATCTAGGAGTACAAATGGCAGTTAACATATGTTTAATCAGCATGAGGGTTATGTTGGGGTCCTTGAAAGATTTTCTGTACTGTCAGGCAAGTAGTAGGGTTACCATGAGCGCTTGATCGTGCTGTGGATGTGCCAAGGGATGAAAACTGTTGGTGGTCTCTGGGCGTATCACCAGAAGTGAAAAGGCTTACACAAAAAAGATGCCGTTGAGCTTGACCTTGGCTGCAGAGCAACATGTGTCGATATGTTTTTAACTTGACTCTGGCTGTCCTCTTTCCCCTCTCCAGCTTTGGCTTGTATTTATCTATTCTTTTTATTTTTGTGTTACAATTAGTAAATTTTTGTTTTGTTAATATATGCATGAACATTTTGCACTGTCTTACATACGTATTCTGAAAGAAATTTTTATTTATTCTATTATTCAATTATACATGCCATGAAACTGTGCTGCCATGCTGCCGTGCTGATGTCAAAGAATATATATATATATATATATTCAAAGATAACTTTTTTGCCCCTATTTGACAGAACAGCTGAAGAGAGACAGGAAACACAGGGGAAGGGCCAAGGGGGAGACATGCACCAAACATGTGCCAAGATCAGGAATCAATCCCGTGACTAGTGCGCCATGCACATGGGCACCTGCTCCACCGACAAGCTAAACTGGCACCAAAAACAGCAGCGAAAATGCAGTACTGTTTTTCTTGTAGACACAGAGTTAGTTTGCAGCAACTTAAGAAATAAACCACTTAAAACAAGGGATGGGTACAAGTTCTGGACAAGTAATGTTTCATTTCTGAACACCATGCATACACTATTTTTATCAGCAGTATTTGAACTGATTTAGCATTACATGTGGGCTAGGGTTTGTCTAATTGAATACACTCTGTAAGAAATTCTAAAAAGTAAGAAAATAATAAAGAATATACAGAGTCCAGCCGGGACTCTGACTTCATTAGCACAGCGAGTTGAATTACAGCATCAACAACTGCTTTACAACAGTTACGGTAACTCTCAAAGAAAAATGAGGCAAAATGAAAATATCAGCCATTAGCGCCAGTTAGCATACACTGTGTGTAATGATACCAGAGCAGAAAAGACTGGCCTGCTAAAAAACAAAATGGGTGACTAGAGATAGGCTCACATTAAGTTTTGAGAAAGGAGAAGACTTCAGCGAGAGGGTAGTGTTTGTAGAGCCAGAGAAAAAGCCACCGTTTCAGCTATGAGAGTGTTAGCTATTTCTCTCAGAGTAGCATGTTTTGGTCTGTGAAGCAGTTGGCGACAACGGCTGAAAAACGTTTGTACCATCTTGTTCATATAACGGAACTATGGGTTGAGGTTATCCACATATCTACACAGTAAATAACCCTTGGTAAAATTATCGTCTCTTTATTACTTTATTCAGAGGTGGGATTTGAAGTGCTGATGGGCAGATGAGGATAAAAAAAAGTGCATGGTGAATGACTGTGACAACCATTGCTATGGATACAGTGCATCGTCTCCTCCAGTAGCAGCGGTGTGAACTGGCAGGCTCTAAGAGGGTGTCAAGAGCAGCCCATCAGAAGCAGTTCTAACTAGTCGCATTGTGATCTTTGGTATGGACAGGACTTAACAAATACAACACAATAGCAAATACAACACAAAGGAAGCTCTTGAGTCCCATCCACAGCCACTGCCATATTGGAAACTTCAATTAGGTTGTTCTAAACTGACTATAGATCAACCCAGTGACAACACGAAGATGTAGAATTGAGGCAGGCCCTAAGCCTCCTGACAAACAGCTACACTATGCAAGGTTGCAGTTAAATCAGCCAGTACATAAATCAATATCATTATTTAAACCAAATGGATAGGTTATCAAAAGTCACCTTTTGCACAGCATGTGCCCTTAAAAGCATCAACTATTCCAACCAAGTCTGTTTATTGAACCAGGCTGTAAACATGTTAATTTCTGGTGCAAAACATGACGTGTGTATGTGTAAAAAGGGAGAACAGTTGGACAAAGAGAACAAATAAACGCCCCGTTGTGTGATATTTTTAGATGTCAGTAGTAAAAAATGTGTTTAATTGCAGTTCACACAACTGTTAAAGTCAGTAATCAAACTGCTGTCGTATTTAGTATTTTGAGGCCTAGCAGGTTTGTGTCACCCTGGAGTTTCCTCCATGTGTGGTGGCCACTGGCGACATCATCAGCCTGACGTTTGGAGCAGCGTGATGACCTACATCAACATCAGCTCTCATGAATATTCAGGCCCCCTCGGGTTTGGCATGGCTGGTGTGAACGACTGGTATCAGGCTAAGTGCCATAACAACATCAAATGCAAATGGAAATTAACATTAAATTCATGTTCTGTCGCAGACACTGAGTCATACCACCTACAAAGCGAGATGACACATTACACCATTTTGGTTAATCATCGGCTGAGACAAAAGAGGCCGTTCATTAATTTTGCAACTGAACAATGCAACACTAAAAAAAAAAGAAAACACAACACACAGATATTCAGACACATCAGCCCGATTGTACCACTGTCAGATTTTCTTTTTATACAGTGAACCATGGTGACAGCCTTATAACTCCTTTGATTTCACACTAATTAAGATCTTATTGCTTCAAAACAAATCTTATATACATATATTCAGGGCTTTTAATTTATGCATCAGGCATATTATGTGTTTTTTTTACTTTGATTTTCTTAAGGAAATAAAATGTTTGCAAATGTGATCATCACAGAGGTGATCACTGTTGTGTGACAATTTGCATGTTTTCACATCAATCTCTGACATGGGAGCCAAACTACACCCTCTCCGAATACAGTAAGTACTACAGCCATGTCTGTCTTATAAATATAGCAACATGATGTGTAGCAATATTTGTCTTAACACCTTTGCACCCTCATTGCTTTACTTTCTGCTTACTGTTGTGTTCCTTCATGAATATTTCTATCCAAAGGACTGTCTTTACATTCAGAGTGTAATGTACAACCAGAGTCAAATTCCTCTTATGTGCCCACATACTTGGCCAGTAAACTTGATTCTGATATTGATCAGTCTTTGCTTTCATATACAGTGCTGTGCAAAACTTGTAGGTATGTTTTGACCAAAATTGAGGCTGCAGTGAGGTATAGATGAAGCGAGTAAGCTGCCAGAGGGCACCAAGGAGGGGTTGACACAACCCCAGTCATGCTCTGGATGTCCTTGCATTTTAGCAAGGGCATGGTAAAATAATCAGTAGAAAAAGTAACAAAGTCCACACCTTTAGGGTGGAGTAAGGGGTAGATGTGAGGAGTGAGCATGACCAAGTGTACCGCCCGGTCGGGTAGTAGGGTTGCCATAAACCCCGGGTCTTGTTGTGGATGTCCCAAGGTCGTGATAAGGCCTGGACCAAAAAAAGCTTGACCCTGGCTGCCAGGCGACATACAAGTTTGTCAAGCTTGATTCTCCCCACCTGCCTCCCCCTCTCCAGCCCTGATATGTGGGAAATCATTGTCTATAATGAAACATTAGTGCCCTACATGTCTAAAAATGTAAATGTATATGGCTATATCTATGGCTCTGCACTTTTTGCATTAATGCATTAACTTTGATACTTTATGCAAAAAATTCATCCAAAAATTTAATGCAAAAACACCTGATGTTACACCTTACTTTTCATAAAACCAAACACAGCAGCTTTATAAGCTCAATAAAACAAAAGTCAAAAATCTCAATCTTTGGTAATTTCACCAATCTTAAGATCAACACCATTAGGGATCAATTCAGCATGCCTCAGATTCTCCCCTTCTCCTGCCTGTGTGCCTCTACTGAGCACAAGTACGCACACATACAGAGACATGCTTACTTCTGTCAAAACTTTGAATCCATCTATCAATGTGGGATCCTCCCCATTGAAAATAAAAGTACTAAGGTTACTTTTTCAGAGTTACAATCTAGAAAAATGCATCATTTCCGATTGTTTTGTTACATCATTGACAAGAAGCTTCTCTTGTATGTGCTCTTGTGTGCCATGACAACAGATTTTTGGAAAAATAGGATAGTTACTAATCTATAAGCATCAAAAGCCCTCTGGAATCAACACTGATGAAGAGGTAGAGAGGAAAACTGGATGAGAAGCAAGGCAATCAGCCCAGAGGTACAAGAATTTAAGAGAAGATGACAGTAAATTGTGAATTTACACTTAAAACATGAAGAACATTGTAAAATACAGAAAACAATACAAAAGTTATGTCTATAAAAAGTGTACAAAGTAAATCTACCTGTAATTCGGTCCTATCCATATTATCCATGTGATTAACTGCAATCAACTAATTACAAAGCCTGCAATTAATCAGATTTAAAAACTGGGGAAAATCATGATTATGCTCACAAAGACATTAAGAAAACCCCCATGAGATGGATCAGTAAATAATTTACTTGATTTGTTTTTCATCATGTTATACATGGAAACATGTTGATATGGCTTTAAAATCATCTGATCGTCTTAATTGCCTCACATTGGCTGTATATTTCAGTTTGAAGCAAGAAAAACTTTTAACCCTTCAGAAAAGGAGTTAAAGATAGAGCTGTAGCAAAAGATCTGCACAGAAAATTCTATTCTGCATGCTGGTTTTAGTGCTGATTCCTCACACTGCTATTTGCATTCACTCCCACGTGCATGCTCTCATATTTTCCTGTTGTCATCTAATCACATGGTGTCACACAGAACCAATAGCTCTGCTCCACTCTTTTATAGTAAGTCTGTCAAATTGTTTCTGTCACTTTTGAATATTAAGGTATTTTCTCTTCTATTCTAATCATTCACTCAACCACAAACCTCTAATGCTCAGACTGCACCCTCCATCATCTTCATCATCTCATCATGCTCAGATGACATCATCATCCAGCAGCTTCACCACCAGTATCGCCAGGCTGACTCCACTGGGGATAAATTTGGCTGTTGCTCAGGGCAGACATCCTTCAATCATTCTATCTCCCTTTAGAGTTTGAATGCCAAAATACTCTGACAATAATTCACCAGCACATCCAAGTTGAATAAATACCTATCTTTATTTCATTTACTTGATTCTACTGATTGAACTGTGGACCTTTAAAAAAGTGCTGGTCAATCTAAATGTAAATGCTAAAAACACATCCATTCACTGAGCTAAGCAAGCCTTAATACATATTCAAAATCATGTCACACCACTGCGCAGCAGAAACTCATGTCTAGCAAGTGTATTTGTCTAATTTCATGTCAACAATATCTCATTGTGAGCCACATTTACCTGAAAAGTCAAGATAAACATCTTATTTCAAGTTATCACAAGCAAAAAAAGGCTCTGAAATGTCTGTGATATTCTTGATAATTTGTCAATGTGGTAAGCAAATTCAAGTCTTTAATCATCATGAATTAATAAACATATAAATTAACCCAAACTTAATTTGATTGCTTCCTCACAGCCCATTGTCAAACCTTGGGCCTGAATATAAACACTATGAAAGACAAACACTCTTGTAGTCAGACATAATCAGTGACGTGTCCAGGATGCCTCACCACCCTGATCGACCAGACTGACATGTCCGTATTTTTCTTGCCTTGTCCATTTGGTTTGACACACTGGCCTGAAGTGAATGATACCTATACTGGTGCTAACCAATAAGATAGCATTTGCTCTCTAAACAACAAACAAATCTTTATATCTTCATTCATCAGAGTGACATAAACCCAGTCTTTTTCCCTCTGGGGAAACTTCCATTAACAAACATTGAGACTAGCACAGCTAGGCTAGCTGGGCTAATTTTCATGGCATGTTTTCCCACTCTTACCACAAGCTCTATAAGAAGGACAGCAGTATGTATTTTCCTCTAGGGACAGTTGTTTTTCTCTTTGTTGTTTTCTTCTTTTCAGAGCACAAGACTACTAGCATCACACAAAGTGACTCTGTTGGAGCTGGGACTGAAACTCCTTGGCCCACCTTCTTGATGACCTTTGAACTCAAACGGTCCATAGACATCAGAGCCATTGTTTATGAGTGTGACAAGTCCCACCTACTTTTTGAAATCATTAACCATTTCTATGTCCAAATCCATCTACTATATATTACTACTCTTACTCACACATACACACTGCATAAACTTGTGGTCAGTAATGCTTTATGCTATACATAAAGCCCATCATCCTAGCACAACATGATTTTGTCATTAACATATATCTGATCAACGTTTCACTGCAAAGCTAGCATGTCTACAAGTACAATTACACTATATGGACAAAATGATTTGGCCACGCCTGTTACACCTTCATGAAATGGGTTTCATGGCTGAGCAGCTGCATGCAAGCCTCATATCACCAAGTCCAATACCAAGCATTGGATAGTGTGGTGTAAAGCACGCTAGACTGAGACTGGGTTTGGCAGATGCTGGGAGAACGGTACCAGCCTGACTGCACTGTGCCAAATGTGAAGTTTAGTGGAGAAGGGATAATGGTATGGGGCTGTGTTTTAGGGTTTGGGCTAGGCCTCTTATCTCCAGTAAAGGGGGATCTTATTGCCTCAGCGTACCAAGATATTTTGACAATACTATGCTGCGACTTTGTGCCCCAGTGCAGAAAACAAGAACTATGAAGATTCTGTGGCAGTCCTGTTTACCTAAGTTTGTGGAAAAAATACAGATAATGAAGGCAAGCAGGGACATGATGGGAAAATGTTAATAAATTAGAATGAAAGTTGCAAGTTTACTACTTTTGTGGATACCTATAGTGGACTTGTAAGTAGTAAACAGACTTTGGCTTTTCTAATTGTCTGACTTCTCAGAACACTTTTTACAATGCAGGCCACTCACCAATTTATACCCATTCACTCCACATTCACACACTGATACAGCTATGTAGAGTGGCCAGCAGTGTTATCCCATTCCTAAGTATCAGTTCATGCAGCAGTGATACAGCAGTGGAAGCACTTTGGGGTGAAGTGTCTTGCCCAAGGACACCATTGACATGTGATGGCAGGAGCCCATGTGGACTCTCACACTACACGCCTGACCATCAAAGTTCATGAGGGTTCAGCTTAGGCTTTAGGTGCAAACTAGGATCGGGCCTATAGCTACTATAATATACTATCCACTTAGACTATTCATCTTTTTCAAGACATTAAAGTTTGAGGTTTTGCAGTATGCTTTTCAGTCCCTCAAAACTGTTAAAATGACTGAACTACCCCTTTAAGGAGCGTTTCACTGTGGACAGCCGAAGTCAGCACATGGGAATGACCGACCAACATTTCAGGCTCCAAACAAGAGGCCAGGCTGTCACCCTCAATCAACATCAGAGAGAGAAAGAAGTGAAGCCATTAGCAGTTTGAAGCACACATCCAGTTTGTGTCAATTAGACCAGCGGCCCCTCTGCGTGTTACATATTTATTCATTTGTTATGTAACACCAAAGTGACACTATTAGCCATTTATCTCTTAAGTTAATTTTCTTTGAGATGAAGTGTCCACTGAGAGGATTTCCTGATTGGTTGTCATATCATTTGAGCTAGAGGAGGGTGAGTTAGGCCACTGAGTGTGTGTGAGGTGAGACAGGAAGTTTGGAGGGCATCTAGATGAGCAGGAGTGTCACCAAGAGAAGGACAGCGGCAGCTAAAGGGGGGGATGCATGTGCCACACTGACACCTGGTGCTCCAGATGACAGCTCTGAGGCCAGATGGACCTTGTTACATGCACACACAAATGCACACAAACATACACAAACACATACTGTAAGCATATTCCCATTTCTATCACTGCTAACACAGAAACTGTTTATCGTTTTCTTATGATTGCAGCATATGCAGAAGCACATGGAGGATGCACGTGTGATCAAACAAGAAATGCTCCACATAGTGAATGAAAATATAAACAATCATGTGCTCAAGTTAGTGAATTAGCATCTGAAGGATTGGTGAATGCATGGACAGATTAAGGAGACCCCATGGTGCACTGCTTACTCTGCACACACCCACCACCCTCCTCAACACCTGTCGTCTCCCTGCATGTGGAGCCGTCGTCCCTGACTCAGAGCCCCCCACAGACTGTCAAAATTTTACCTACCTAGACACTTTTCCATACCATGTGTATTAAAAAAAAAAAACTTTCCTGTTTTAAATGACCTGAAGTATCAAAAGTACAAAAGCTTGAAATAAAACTACAGTTATCTCAAAATACAAGAATAAGCCTTCAAAAATTGCAAGAAAACTCTTATACAGTCCTTAAATTGCTCAAACAAAGGGAAGGTTTGGGAAATTGAATTGTAGTTTTTGATAAGTGACATCAACTTTACTTAGCTCCATAGACAATGTAGATCTGTTGCTGTTTTATGAGCTTAGCTTTAGCTGAGTTAGCTTCATAGCTATATTAGCTACATAGCTATGTTATCTATGTGGCTCACACAGCTAACAGAGCTATGTAGGCTAAGCTTGTGTGTTAGAATGATTTCATGGAGGACCACCTTTTTTCCTGTAAGCAGACTGTTTACTTAACTTTATTAAACGTATGCAATCAGGTTTTGCAAGTCAGGCTTTTATCTTTTAACTTTTGGTATCCTAACACTTAGCTTAACCCTTACCCCAACCCTAAACAAAGGCTGAATCTGATTTTAGGGTGTATTTCTGTTCTGAGGTACACTTTGTCTCAGGTGAATGGTCTGCAGCCAGACTGTCAAGACTTTTGTTGCTGTGGGAATCATAGCTTTCAGGTGACATCACACACTTATGGACCCGCCCACCTGGCAGGCAAGAAAGGCTACCGACTGCTGTACACTATGGGGAAGTACTAGTCCCTGTTGCTAACATGAGCTTTAACTGGGGTGTCTGCATTGATTGCAATAAATAAAGGTCCATGATTAGTGCATTATTATTCTTCAAACGGTCATTAATGACATGCCTTCTAGTTCCTTTTGGAACACTTTGGTTAAGCCACTTCAGAATCTCCCTCTTTTTTTCTTTTCTTGATCAGTTTATAGGGACATATTGTTAAATTTGTTTTCTTGTTTTAAGCCAGTAAAAGTAACATAAGGCTGGGCTGATATTTATTATTTATTAATTAAAATCCAACAGTATTTTTTCTGTAGAGAAATTATAAGTGGTAGAAATCCTACAGACCTAATATTGAGCAGTTTATCAGTTTTTTAGCAAAATTTGTGGAAAACCTCCTCCAAACCATCTAATTTGTACAAAAACATTGGGGACATGTATAATATAATGTATATTAAGCCTGTCAAAATTTTCCATACTCTTGAATATCATGTGTTTTTAAATGTTAAAATCTCCATGTGTTGTAAATGGAGTTGTATAGGATTGATTTGGGCTGTGGTGGTAGGGCCAAATGTGATGTTTTTTCATGGGGCCCATGATTCCTGGAAGCACCCCTGGCTGACAGGGACCCTGATAACATTTTTCCACTAAACACAATGTTAGGTTCTCATCAGGGCTCTTGATTATAGTGATAGAAATGGTGTGCTAGGTGCTTTACATTGGCCAAAAATGGTCAAATATGCAATTTACCTTAATATCCCTGCTTTCTACAATTTTCAGGTGATATCGATGTGTTGTCTTGAAAAGATTAAAAACGAAAAAGCCCATGCTGGGGCGTACAGATGGCCTGGTGGTTAGGTCGTGCCCAATGTGCGCAGGCTGCCCAGGTAAAGGTCCAGCCTGTGGCTCCTGTGCTGTATGTTTCTCCCCCACTTTCTCCATCCTGTTTCCAACTCTATCCACTGTCCACCTCCATCAATCAAGGCATAAAAAGCTCAATGATATACATTAAAAAAAAGCCCACGCTGCAACTCCATAGTGTTGAATGAAGGCTACCACTATCCCACACTCTTTTTGCCCTCCAGGCTCTTGCTCTGGTCATGTGACTCAAAGTATGAATTAGATCAGGTGCCAGTATAATAGATCTTTCATTACATCTACCTAAGTTTAAAATCATAGTAATGTGACAACCCTACTAAATTCACTGTTTGTTTTTAAAGTGAATAACACTCTAACCTGTATGATCCAGAAGACCTTTGTGTTTCTGATGTTTGATAATCTTTGAAATGATACTCATACAGTTTGTATGATTTGGATTGACAAAAATCTTCCAGTCTTAGGTTAAAGAAAGGAGATGCATGTATAGAACCAAATAATAATAGTTTTATTCTCCATCAATGAAACTTTGTTGTAACTCTTAAGATCAGTGTAGTACTGATCAACCGAACTCTAAAGAATGACCCACCATAACCAACACTGTCTTACCCACACAAGCCCTTTTGTAGTTCACACCTGCACCTGCACAACTTTACAGCTCCTGCATTGCACCATTTGTACATTTAATATTTATATTGCTTTGCAGATTATCACAATTAATTCAATTTACAATCATTTTGAGTAAGAGTACTGCTATATTACAAACTGTACCTTTTCTTCTACTTCTATGTTAACTGAAAATCAACTTAAACATGATTTTGAATTCATTTTTTTGTGAAAATGAGCCAAATCTTGGTCATATATAATTTTTCACTAAGTGTTTATAGTTTAAAGGACTTCTCTTTCAAGTGTTGTGATATTCAGTCACATTAAACTGCAACTCACATAACTGTCAAGTACAAATCAGTTCTCTGTGACTTTAAACCTTCATTTGTTCTTACACCTGCATTACAACAACTTCATTGTGAGGACAAATTCCTGAAACCCCCTCCAGCTTACCTCCAGAGCAGCAGAGGGCTTCTTCTTCAGTTCCTCACATTTACGAAACTTGCAGATCTGATGGCCCGTTTTGCGATTCCGGCAGCTGCTGCACTGCTCGCAGTTAATCCGCCGTCGGCAAGGTGGGCACATACCGCAACGTTTTCGCTTCTTTTTCCCGGAGTTGATAGCAGAGGCCAGCTCGCTCTGTGCCGGGTATTCAGCCAGGCCGGCCATGTGCAGCGCACTATCCGCCAGAAACACTCCGGCCGGCGTCATGATGAAAAGGCCCGGATTGAAGGGGAAACCACCCCCTACTCCATATGGGAAGTCAACGGGACCACCTACGGCGTCCGTGACAGACGTACCCTCCAAGTCGCTAGCCCCCGAGCCTGCGTCTCCTCCGCCAACTCCCACTCCCATGCCCCCGGGCAGGAGCATGTGCTCCATACCGGCCCGCTTCAACAGTGCTGCTGCCTGAGCAAAGTGCAGCAGGCCATTCTGTCCCTCCAGAACCTGTTCAAGGGTTCGGTCCAACTTGGCTGCTGTCAGTGCAGAGACGGTGGGCTGGGGCTGCGGGGGAGGCTGAGGCTTGGCCGAGTGGCTCTTCGCCTCGCTATTGTCCGTGTGTCCATTGGTGTTGGCCGAGGAGACGGCTGTGTACTGGGAGAGTGTGCGTGAGTTCTTAAGGCTCTTACTGAGAGGCTCGCTGATGATGCCGCTGCGGTTCCTGCGCTCCACAACAGGAGAGTCCTGTTTGCTGCTGCTCCGCTCCTGGTCCTCTGTCCGGCCCCCCTCCGACGGCTCGCTCGACATGGTCCAGAGCGTACGTGCCTGGGTGGGGGAAGAGGGTGGAAAGGGGGCAGGGGTGAGCGAGGAGGGGGAGCAAAGACCTGTTCCTGGTCCGTTCTCTGCCCCGGTGAGAGTGGTGCCTCACCTCGATGGATGAATCGGGCTGCCGACAACAGGCAGGCCCCAGAGCCTTCTGCCCCACTACAGCTCAGGCCTCATCCACGCTCTCCCATGGGCCATCTGAAACTTCACACAGGGACAGAAGAGCGTTAATTTACTCATCAATGATCACTTCACCAAAATAGTAAGGCTCTGAAATGAGCCAGAAGAATGAGAACTAATATAGAACGCTTAGAAACACGCTGTGATCACAGCACTACCATATTTCTTTAAAAAAACAATACAGACTTATGAAATGCAGACGTTTCTGGTAAAAGCAAGTGTACATGTCTTCTGTTTTAGCTTTATATTTTCTTGTCCAACTTAGGCAAAATATTCAACTCTCCACTGTGTGTACCTGCTAGTTGAAAGCTCTTTCCAGTTCATGCTAGCATTGCACAGAAGTTTTTGTTTATGTTTTCAGCATACAAAGCTGACTTGTAAATATAATACATGCAGTAAAAATTTGCAAAAAACTTTAATGTGTCTCTGCTAAACAATGAGCTTAAGTTCACTTAATACAACATAAAGGCCAGAGCTGTAAGATTTGGTAGATACCAAGAGGCCTGTAGGTTCATCCCTGCCACATTAAATGCAGTTTTTCATTGTCCAAGTTCTTCTTTTAAAATGTTAGATTCAGAAAAACCAAAGCAATCAGGCAATTTTTGATCCAGGCACCTGCTAAGACCCTGTATGCACATTGGTTTAAGTTTTTTGGGTGAAATTTGCTTCCATCTTTTTGGTATTTTCATGGATATCTGGGAAAAATATTTATAAACATTTTGGAATTTTATTGTTTTAAGATGAAAAATGTATCTCTAAATTATTGGGAATTTGATATGATATTTTGGAGGAATTTGCTTTCAAATTTGGGGGAATTTGCTTGAATCTTTTGGAGAACTTAAATGGAATTTTTGGGAAAACTTTTATTGGAATATTTAGGCTTTATAATAACGTGTCTCTAAAACATTTGGCGAATATTTGCAGAAATTTTGGGGTATTTTTGTGGTCCATAATCAAAATAACAAAAATGACTCCACCATATGTCTCTCTACACCATTTCTTGCAGTAATGCATTTGCTGCAGAAACAGGACTGTCTGGGGACTTGCAGACATAACTTTTTGATAAAACTACTTCCTGTTCAAAGATCAGTTTGAGGTTTTACACTTATTAGGTCCTGCTTGTCCCAAAGATGTGGAAGAAATTAAGCTGCATTCCGAACAAAAGCTCAGGTCTCAGGAGGTAAAAGTTGCAGTGCAGTTACACTTCAGGAGTTAAGTGTCTTTAAGAAAATATTACATTTGAATTAGAATACTTCATTAATAGAAACGAAAGACTCTTAATTTAATTTATCAACATAATACCCTTAACAAATAGATACCATCTATCTGAATTACACCTAATTGAAATAGAAGCAAAATAGAAATAAGAGTAATTTCTGTTCTCACATTAGTTCCTCACATCTTCATTGACTAAGCAAACTCCTGACCTGCCTCCAGGAGCTTCTCTGATTGGTTAGTAACAAAGACTTAAAGGTTGGAAGCTGAATCTTGCTAATATTTAATCACGGCTCCAGTGAGGAACTCTGTTGCAATTTGTCCTCTTCCATAGAGACAGTGGTTACTCTGCACCTACTTTGGCCTGTGCACATGAACTCAATGTTTTAAACATTAGAAACTCTCAAACTGCTGCCTTTCAACAGTCAGTTGTATTGCTTTCTGACGTGGTGCACAGTCAGCTCTAAACATCCTGTGTTTTTCAGGACAACCTGCGCTTTAAGAATGTGTGTGCTGCAGTAATGCCACTTAACTTCTTAAAAAAGTTATGGAACTAAAAAGACAAAAGAAAAAAACTAACTGGAAATTCAAACTCAAAGATTTTTTTATGTGTGACAGTAAACAATGACTAAGACTTTTTTTGCACAAACTTGCTCTCCCTCTCTCCTGGACAGAAAGTCTTCAAAATATTCCCATATTTATAAAATATGCACTTGCGCTTCTTTGTATTGCCGCTATTTGTGCCATTATTCAAAGCAGTTGCTGTCTGCAGAGACACAGAGGGCTACATCACAGGCTTTCTGTCTCTCTTTCTCTCCATTATGAGCTAATCAGATCGTCTCAACCAGGATCTGCATAGTTAGAGTTGCACAGTTTGACAAAGCATGATGCGATGGAACAATCTGCCACTGGTTGCCTAGGCCTGTCGCAAAGCATTGTGGGATACAAAATGATGGCTAGCATTAGCCGCAAGCAGCAGAAACAAAAAAAAATTGAATGAAAAAAATGATTAAAAAGACATTCAATGTTGAATTTACTGGTGTGGATTTAATCTTTAAACACCCCAGATAGTCACTCAAGTTGCAGGCTCACTAGAAAAGCTTGTGTGAGGGCTAACAAGGCATGGATAGCATCACTACTATGGCATAATGGCTTGCTTTAAGAGGGAAAAAAGTAAGTGGTTTGAAAAGGTAGGAAAAGTGGGAAAGTGTTGCAAAAGGTATTTCATTTTTAATAACCTGTGCCCCCTCATATACAATGTTGCTCTCGGAGGGTTAAAAAGAATTTACCAGAAAAAGGTAAATCTCTATGCTGACGATCTTGTTTGTTTCTTTAGGTCATAAAAGGTTTTCAGTAGAAACACCAGTGTTTTTCAATACCTGCTAAAACCTCTTCACAGGCACTTTAAATCATATTTGCAACATTTCCTGCTTGGTTTAATCAGGGAATTTAACAAGACCACCATCCTTGTTCCAAGAGCATGTCCGCCTCTACTACACTGGATGGTGATATCCCCCTTACAGCTAGCTGTTGTGGACTTTCTCCCAGTAACCGTGCAAACAGGCTAGTGAGTTGTGGACTGGTTTTATGTTGAACAGTGAAAATAGATGAATTTTATAGTTCTACTCCAGACTTTTACTTTCGGTGCAATCGCATTGCACATTATCTATGTGTAACCCAGTGAATTAATTTAAATGTATACAGATTGTGCCATCCTGCCTGCCTGCAGGAGTGACCTTGTGCCGCCATAACAAACTGGTTATTTTATTTTTTCCCCAAATTAATTTACTAATTTCCTTAAACTGTTTATTTTGTTTACAAACCGTTCATACCACACCCCAAATCCGCAACTCATTATCCAATTCGAGCTCATCCCATAACACATAAATATCCGGTGCACAAGGTCACTTCCTCTTTGGCAATCTCCTCACCTGGGGTCACGCAGGCAGCACGGCTGGTTGGCAGCAGAAATTCCACACTACCTTCACTAAACGGTCGATCCTAACATTATAGAGACTCAGCGGTGAGTGTTGTTTCTTTTGTTATTCTCATAATATGTCCTAAGTTGATTTAAAACTCCCGCTAGTGCCTTTGTTCCTCCGCGGGACTTGCGGAGATTTATATGCCAAACCTCATTAAGAAAACAGCTAATTTAAGCTGCGTGCAGCTGCACGCCGTTTTGTCTTTGACTTATTTGTATGTATATTTGTTAAAATTATTTGATATGTTAAAGTAAATCGGCTTTGCCGAAATGTTAGGTACATTCCATTGAAAATGAGAACTTTATTTTTTTAAGTGAAATGCTTAATGAGATTAATTAATTTTTATATTAGATAAATTGTGTTCTCGTAGTGAGAATTGGATGTGAAGCGCGGATTTTGTGATGAAAGAGTTTGAATTAACGAAGAGTAGTACAACATATGTTTGATAAAGAATAGTAATTGTTTGTATTTTACTGACCCCTTTTTAGGTCAGGTTTTTTTTTGTTACCCCTTCCTTTCCCTGCGAGCTACCCAAGGAACTCTGAACTCCCCACACCTCCCCCCCTTTCCCAAAGAAGACTACCACGGTTAGGGTAGGAACAAGGACTCTGGGACATGAGGAACTGAACTGATTTAAGGTCGATTAAAGAAAGGGCAGAACTTTAATTTTTTTGCATTTTTTTTAAAAGGCCTCCCTTTGTTATTATTGATGGATTGTTTGAAGTTGTTTGTGTTTATTATTTGGAAAAAATATTATTTGTCAATACACTTACTTTAAACTTAACTTCTGTATTTGTTGTATTATTCACACACCCTGGGCTTCCTTTGAGACGAACTTAAGTTTTCTGAATTACCTAATTTTCCACTATTTATTATTTCAATTTTTTCCAATTAATATAATTTTCGTTTATCTAGGTTAACATATTCAAAATGTTACATATGTAGCTCTATACAACAACACAACTTCTGCTATGCTAAGCATTTATGCTCATTGGCTTCCAGGTCAGAGTCTGGCGTTGAAACTGTGGAGTGTTGGAAGAATCAAGAGTAAATCATCACCCGCATAATCAAGGCATTCTAGTCCATCGATTGGTGATTTGATTTAGTATGATATCAGTTAAATGTATTCACATGCATTCAGAAGTCCAGCTTTAGTTGGACTAACACAATAATTCCATGTTTTCTAATGGCATGTAAACGTGCTGAATGCCTCTTTAATCATATTGAAGCATTTTTGAGACCCTTATTTTCCAGAGTGAATGCTTTATTGGGTCCTTTTTTTTGTCTTGAGTGAAGCTCAATCCTCAGAATTGTTGCACAGATTGACTTGGATGTACACACTCGTTGATCTGAGTGTATAACTTTGGGAAACAATAAGTCAGAGAAGAATTAACTGTCCCCTTTCTGACCAGAAGAGCTGCTGATAATTTATTGTATTAATCATTTATTTGTCTCTGGGGTATTTTCTGTCCTATAACTTATAAAGAACGTTTTAATTCTGCAAACTATTAGATCAAATGGAGTGGCACGTAATGATGGACTCCCCACTGGACACAGATGCATCCATCCGGCAGCTTTTAGCGTTACGAGTCCTGTGACTGCTCATCTATGAAAAGAAAAACTGTGCTGCTGTGATTCTCCTGACCTGTCCGTGTTCACAAACAAGTCCACCACCTCCCACAGAAACGCTGAGGAAATGGCCGGGCCAGTCCTTATAAGGGAAACAAAGGGAGAGGGAGGGGAAGAGGATGGAGGGGGGGTGTCTGTGCTGCGTGTGGAAATTGGAAGGCCAGAATTAGTGGGAGGTAAAGCTTCAAAGGCAAGAGCACAGCCCCCACATTCTCACCAGCTCAGGGGGATGTGGCGCCAGCGAACCAGAGCCAGCTCCGCAGCCCCTCAGCCCTGTAGTTTCAGTTTCTCCTGCTGCAGCACTGACCAGGGTCCGGTTTCCCTAAAGCATCTCAGACTCACTGCATATCTGCTTGGTTTAGGTTGAAATGCAGAACAGCAGAATCAGGAGGGAAGCATGAGAGGGTTTGTGGTCTTGTTGGACACTGGGCAGCCCATGTTTTTATTGGTATTTATTGGACAGCTATGAACATTTTTATGTTGAGATTTCGATTTCATGCAGTCTAAATTGAAGTCAGCAGCAGTTTAACTGGGTATCTACCAGTGCAATGACACACTTTCTTGATTAATCCTGGCCTAAGAGAATGCCCAGCTCTGATCCAAATGCTTCATCAATGTCCTCAGTACAGTTAAGGTGCTAAATGACTCCACATAATTAATGAAAGGAAGCATTATCAATAGCCACAATAAATGACCTGTCATATCTTTTCTGCAAAGTGACAAAGTTGGCCATTGCAGCTTATGAAAACAGGTGGAATAATTATTGTAATTGCAGGAGCTGACCTGCTGATAGCCTTGGGTTTTAAAGGATGACATCACATTTGTTTAAACTGCTCATCTTAGAAAGTGTTAGTGATCTGACAGGATGAATAATGCAGGCAATACATTCTGAAAGTAGCAAATTTTGCTCCATCATTAATATTGAGTCATGTAAGTGGATTAAAGTTTTGAATTACAGACTGTATTTAAAAAAAAAAGGGGTGACATGGTAGCTGTACAAAAGTGAAGCCAAAACATCTGGAACTCCCCCTACTGACTAACTGCAGAATAGGTCATAAGCTAATGCTCTTCAATGTACAACTGGATACTCTCTAGACAATTTCAACCCCAAATATGTGCCAGATTTGTGCCTACCAGATTCATGGGTGGTATGACTTTATTTTAGGCCTGCTGCAACTGGTTATTAGCTATAATAATCCACAAGTGTCTAGCAACAACAACAGTTATTTTAGAGCCTACCAGGTCAGGCTGCTAACGATGTAATACCCACAAAAAACAACGGGACAAGCAGATCAGGTAGCATGGCCTACTGGGTGTCACGCACTTTAAAAGCTCATTAACATATAAACACAAAAATACCTTCCTCTCAGTCAGAATTTCACCTGTTCTTTGTCTTTTTGCTGCAACTATAACTCACGCCATGAACAGCCAGCTGGGGACATCTTCCATGTCTGTTTTTTCCCTGCAGTCACATTTGCTATCACAAGTTTTTGTGAGATCATGCAGGTAAATGTCTGTGGTCAAGATTTGAAAATTGTCCAGTGTGTTGACAGCCCAAAGTGATGTGACATGGGTTTAACTCTACAATCAAAATTGATTAATGGTTAAACATAGCTTCTGTTTTCAAAGTTAATTCTTATCCCATTAATGCACGTCTGAGCAAAGCCCCCAATAAAGGGAGAAAGAGGGAAAGCTTACTTAGACCTAGCTGTCATTTAGAGGCCAATGAAGGTTTTAATAACAATAACAAATGTTATTTTTAAGTTAAATACTCAACATTTTCAATAAAGTAAGAAAATACACATTGTGTTTCCTTTTTCAGAATGTAAACTCCTTAAAATATTTGTTTCATATAGTAACAGGTGCGGCAATTGAACTGAACTGTAAGTATTGCCAGTACTTGGACAAACAGTCCATGCCAGAGCCTGCAACAAATTTTATTCAGTTAGCAAAAATGACTGATCAGACCAGGACCAGGAGGTGAGTGTTAATCAGGGTTAGGGCTAATCATACTGATCCAACATGCATGTATTATCATCACTACATGACTTCTAAGAAGGGCTCATTTACAGGGTCTTTCAGGGGCCTAGCTACGCCTGCTGATTGTTCATAACGTAGCAACAACACAAGTATTACTGACCATAGGACCTGCTTTCAAATGAAGACAACATTGGGCTGTACCAACCTGAAGAATCTTTGCTTACATGGGGGTTGTTTGTGACATTAAGTTAAATATCTGATGTGGTTAGCAAAGGTGTTAAAACCACAGCAGAGGCTACTCTGTTTCTTAAACTCTAAATGTCATCACCAGTGCAAAATGCCATCTTCTTTGTAGCAGGGTATTTTTGTTTCATTTCTGTACAGCAGGAGGAGGCAGAGACAGTCCATCTTATGTACAGCCAAAATTTGAACCTTGTGACCTGTAGGTGTAAAGCTGCACAGAGGAATATCTCTAACCTGGTTGCATCACCTCACAGGTATCACCTAGTAGATAAGGGCGGTATGTTCTGATGGCTAAGAGTCACTAACACTAATTTTACTACTCATACATAATATAGCAGAAAAATTACCTGGCTTGTTTCTTTTTAGGTTTGGTGAATTAGTACAAATTTTTAACAAAAGTTTTTATCAAAATCAAATAGAAATGATTACAGAGTGAGAGAAATTTGTAGGTTAGGGAAGCAATCTTGAGAAGTAGACAGGCTGTATATAGAGAGTAAATCTATAAAAAGCATTTGATAGTTCATATGTGTGGTGTTATTCCTGCTATTAGGAAACCTACAGATTTCAGTCTTTTCTTTTCATAAGTAAATAACAATGTTAAATGTTTATTTTTCAAGTAAAGTCAGTTATTTTGCTGCACACAGTATGTGGTGTTAAATGCACTCTTGAACTTAAGGATCTGTAGCCACTGTATCATGTATTTGGTTTAAATCAAAAGGAACAAAAATGCACCAACATAATAATGTCAGTATGATACTTCACATATAGCTAACTTTTTGCACTGAACATAAACTTTGTTTTTTCTTAAATGCTGTTGAAAGACCAGAATTCGTGTGAGCTAAGATTCTATTTTGGGTTGTTACTTGGAGTAGAACACATTATTGTGACTTGTGAGTCTAAGAGAAAGGACATTTCCATCATGAAGTCAAAGTATGACATGACCAACCGTTTTCCTTTGTAGAAAATAATTTAACTAATTTCAAGAATTCTGTGAATGCTTGTTTATATTCCAACACATAAAATCAAATGTGGGTTTATGTAGTGTATGCCTAAGCTGCTGGCCCTGATCACAGCTGCTGCTTTATTTCATATTATCCTCACATTCACCCCTCCTCTCCTGCATGTGTGTACATATTCCCCCCCATCTTCCTGGACTATCAGTCACACTTTCTCCATCTTCATCAACCATGAGCGCGGCGTATAGACTTTGCCTAATCACCCTCCTTGACTCCCGGCGTCATGGCTCTTCAGATCCCCTCAGCACATCATTTACAGGCGGGTTTATGTCCTCGTGTGAACTGTCTGCTGCACCCCAGCTGCCTCTGACTGTCAGTGTCATGCTGCTGATTTAGTGTTATTTAGTCATTTAGGCATATTTACTCAGTTTCTCTTGAAGTAACATACTTGTTGTGGCAGTTTATATTAAAAACTTTACACCTGATGGTTCAGTGACAACAGCTTGTAAGTATTAGGCTGTGGTGTCATTTATTAAAGCCTATTAAACATTTATTGCAAATCACTTGGCATAAAAGAGACCTAAATAAAGCTTTCCCTCAAGTCTTTTTTGTTTAATGTTTGCTATTCTTCATAAAGCAACACGCTCCACAGGTGGTCCAAATGATCAAGTCCAACAACAAAGACTGAGTCTTTCTAGGATGGACCAATGAGTGAGCTTAAACCTGCAAACCACACATCTACATAATGCCTGCCTTTTGTTTTGGCAATTCTAATATTGCACCAGCCACTGTTTGCATTGGACTTCATTGTTGATGGCTCATCTATTTTGTGCAACTTGAACTCTTTTATTAAACTTTGAGGAAGCAAATCAAAATTCTGGAAAACTGCTTGGGTTTTGATGGAGAATGTATTATTAAATGCAGGAAAAATGACTCTCAGCATAAACAAACTTATAAATTTCAATGGTGCATGAAACTTAAATTAAAACTTTTCATTTTTAAAATGAAATACTGATATTATTTTCGCCTGTGTTGTATTCAATCTGCAGAGTGTTGTCAGCTCACTGTCTCCATGGACTTAATATACATGCTTAATCTGCCAAAAAGAAAATTATCACAAATCCTCATCACTGTATCATTAAACTACAGAAGTAAACGGTTTTATCCTAAAAGTCATAAGCCCCGCCTCCTCCATATTAGGAGATTGTACATGGGTCAAACTCTAAACTAAAAATGCATGCTGATTAAATTTTTATTAAGGTTATTATCATGCTGATATATGTCCAAGGGTTCATTTGAAAAGAACTCAAGTTTATTTTTTAAGTAATTTATTTTGAAAAATAGAGCTTAATGCCATGATTTATAGCTTTGTTGACATGCCCTCTATCTTTATGTACAGTCAACGCATTAGAACAATAATTACCTCCGCCAAGAAGGTTATGTGATCGGCAGGGTTTGTTAGTTAGCAACATAACTCAAAAAGTTAGGGACAGGTTTTGATGAAATTTTCAGGAAATGTCACAAATGGCATAAGGAAGAACTGATTAGATTTTGGGAGTGATCTGGATCAGTGTCTGGATCCAGGAATTTTTTTAAAGGATTCTGTACTATTGGGAGATAGGGCTAATGGCAGAGGTTTGCGCTCTCCGACTGCTTTTCTAGTTTTCAATGTGACCAATGTTGCAAACAGGAAGTAACTGGTCTTAACCTATACATGGAAATTTCAGTGCATTCAAATAGTATGGATTACTATCTTTGTCCCTGCATACAAACACAGGAGGAGAATTTAATGATGGCAGTATGAGTGACTCAGCAAGGTAGTGATATGCCCCCTTTCAGCTACTGGACCTTCTACCAGCTGACTTTACACCAACAACAACACAATCGACAGTGGCCATTCCACATTTTTCTTCACTTTATGTACAGTAATATCCTGACTATACATCCCCCTGGTATATAAGCCAGAGTTTGTTTTTTTTTAAGTCTACCAAAGACAACAAAGTTTTAAACTTCCTGCCTATTCAATTATATTGTGTTCATAAAAGTCAACAGTCCCTGCACAGCTGTGTTGCTTTTTTAGCATCATCTGTATGGAGTTTACACTTCTTTTAGCTAAAATGACATCATCAACCTCTTGGCCTGCATTATTGGGATTATTGTGAAACTTGCAACTTTTTGTCTTTACATCAAACCAGCACTCCACAAGGTTTATTGACTTTACAAAATACACCTGTTTTCTTTCAATGCAGGATTACGACCTAACATTGTTACAATGTCATTTAGCTAACACTTTTGTCCAACATCACGTACATCTGGGAAACAGACAGTTGTTTAAGGTGTTTAAAGTGTTAAGGACCTTAACAAAGGTGCTCTGCTCTAGCCCTGATCGAGATTCTAACCCCTGATCTCCCTCATCGAAGTCAGCAATGTAAACAACCAAACTATCCACCCACTCCTTAACGAGGGCTGGTAAAAAGTGCCCTTGTTAGCCTAGTTACTATGCATCTCCTTTGGTAGCCTGCAGCAGACTTATGAGTCGGTTAAACTTATTCTTAATATCTTTTTATCAGTTTAGTCCCACAATCCCAGTCAAACACAATGTCTAAACTATAACTGCCACTAGTAGCCACTGTAGCTGTTCTGAATGAAGACTACCTTGCTGCCCCACTGCTCTTTAATCTGATGTAAACAAGGGTGAACAGACAGCATCAATAGCATCTTGTGGGAACAGTTTAGCACTATTTTGATCTATAAAATGGGGTTGTCCAGAGGCTGTGCCAGGTTATACTCAGATATAAGCGAAGCAATGGATGGCGATAGTAAGACAGGAATTTGGACATAAACCTGCAAAGAGGATGCAAGGTCGGTGGTGCTAGCACTGCTAATTTTAGCTACATTCTGCAAACCAACTTTGCAACATTATGGTGTGTACTTGTTTTTCAGAATGTGTTTATTTGTCTTTAGACTAGTCAGCTAAAGGCAGTTATAATTTGGAACATCCGTAGAATAAATGTTGCTTAGATATAGGTATTAAAAATGCCTCCTCTAAGCCAGATTTTACGGTGCCTTATTTTGTGTAAGTCCTTCAGATAATGCTTAATATAAATTGTTTCTCTGTCCAAAAAATGTGGTTCTTGCTCTAGCACACACCACATTCCACTTGTTTTCTTCCTGACTTTCTTCTTTACATTTATGTTGTCAACTTCTGGGTCGTAGCCCGCCACAGGAACTGTGGAACATGTGCTGGATGCCTAAACAGTTTGAGGTGTAAACATGCTGAAGTATATCTGTCTTCAACTGCATTTTTACATGTGTTGGTGCGATCTCAGTACAATAAAAAATGTAAATATGCTGTGTTTATTGCCTTTAGCCAGCTCAGAGAGGTTGGTAAACTTTGCACACATATGTGTGAATGGCATTTTCTCATTTAACTGTTGCCAAGAAGTCAGTTAAACATAATTCAGAGACTTTTCCTAAACATGGTTATTATCTTCTGTGCCTGTTGGACAGAACTGACCAAAACAGCTATACAGTGTATCAAAGGTTCAGTGTCTGATTCATTGGCTAAATGCGGCATATTAAAATCAAACAGAGGTGTCATTTTGTGTCAAACATTTACTAAAACTTTCAAGCTGAAATGATTGGTGAATGAAGTAGTACTTCAATAAATTACACTGTACTCACTCACCAATTCAGCTGATGAGAGCTTCCTGACAGCCACAGTGCTGCTGGGTGAATGCTGTCAGCAGTGTGATACTCGTATGAACAGCTCATTTAACATTCACATGCAGCTCTAAGCTTTTAACTCTAAACTGTATCTGTTTCAAAAAGATATTTTATTTAGTTATTCATGTTATGTAGATTCATCTTCTTGGAGAGCTGATTTTGAACTGAATGTTGTGCTAGGATGCTAAAGGAGGTTAATGTCAGTGAACAATAGTGACGGCTGACTGATGGATGAGTGGTGGGCTGCTCCTGCGGATCAATAGGTGATGGAGTAAAGCCTTTAGGGTCATGTGTGTGTTTCTATGCCATTGTTAGAAAATTACACACTTGAATTTACTCAAAACTAAAATTTAAACATAGGAAGCCAAAATCTTTGTTGAATTGAGGATGATTTATGATTACAGGAGCAAATATGAATTTAACTGCTGCAGCAATTTGGAAGTGGCTGGACAATTAGCCTAGAGCACACTTTACTCATGAATAACTTCTGACGTCAAAGCACGCGCAGGTGACCTGGTAATCGAAGTTTTTAACTAGGAGGTGAGAACATGAAGGGTTGTGAGGCATTTCGACCCCTCCACGACGAACTCCAGAGCAGCTGACTGACTGACTGCACCTCAGGAGACGCGAGAATACTTAATGCATTAGTTCAGGCGATGCACGATGCGAACCCCCCCTCCTCCTCCTCCTCCTCTCTCTCTCGTGTTCTCTCACCCCCCCTCCTCTCCCCTTCAGACGCGCTGTCTGCGGACCTGTCTACTGGCGAGCTTCTCTATTCCTCCACACACACACAGGAAGTTAAAAAAAAACCCTGGTGAGGTGACAATAATTAGACTCAATGATTCATCCATTGTCCAGAACCTGCTGCGTCTTATTCAGACTAATTGGGACTCTATGTGCACAGAAAGTTGGAGGAAAAACAACCACTCCGTGCATTTACAGTGACTTCAAATTATTGGCAAACATATGGAGCAGTTGGAGCGGAGGCACCGATGGTGGATTGCAGGGGGGTTTGGTGGTAGATCTCCGGGAAGCGCGGTGAAAGCTGGGAACTTTCTATTGATACCCGGAAATCTTCAAATATGACCACTGGAGATTCAAATCTAGGCTGTGCCGACAGATTTGAAATATGTTTGAAAGTCTCTTTGTAAGAAATCAAAGTTTCTTTATTAAATGTCCACAATCAGAAAGACTCTGTCGTCAAATGTAAGCTTGATATGTCTCGCGCGCGGATCATTTTCTTTGAAGCGTCAAGTTTGGACGCGCATCATTAACAGCTGATTCACAGAAAAGCGTCGGGCTCGTGCTTCACTGTGGTGCCGATCCGTATCAACGCTCGCGGCAACTCATTAAATAACGCGTAAAAAAAAGACTATTTGTGGATAAACATAGCAACTTATCTCATTGTAGCCCTCTATACTATCTTTGAAATTTAAAGCCAGTGTTACTATGTTTTTCAGGTGTATAATTAGATATAAATTGGTTTCTTTTGTTCGGACCCAGTGATCTATGAGCACGGTAGCCTATCTGCGGTACCAGCACTGGTCTGCAGTCACACATTTGAGGATATAGGTAAAGAAGAGCCCCGGTCCCCCCTCCTGATCCGATAAAGAGATGACATCCCAACTTTGAGTAGACTTCAACAAAGTATGATCCCCCTTCCATCCATCCCACGCCTCCTCCCTTCCCCTGCTATATATCTGCATATTTGCAAACACGGGCCCCGATTTATTCGCACCTACCAAAGCAGATCGGAGCAGAGGGGAGGGCTCCCACAGTCCGAGCGGTCCGTCTCTCAGCCTTGCCGTGCAGAATGGTGACAAAAAAAAAGAAAAAAGAAAAAGAGCAGGAGGGGGAAAAAAGCTTATTCTCCGAGAACACAATCCTACAGAGTGGCTTTCCTGTTAGTGACAAGCGTGAAAAGAAAAAAATGATTGAGCGTCAGTTATGTAGGAAAAAGCCGTACTTTCTCTGAGGCTGAACGCGTGGGTTCCCCCAGCTTTCTCGGTCCTTGCAATCCCACCTCTACATCCCCGCTTGCAGAGAGGAACATGCAAACACATTTCATAGATTTTTGGAGCTTCGCGGAAAAACCGAAGTGGACTTTTGGTGCCGCGCGCGCTTCAGCTGTGGTAATAAACAGCGCGCGAGAGGGTCGTTCAGGACAGCTGAGGAGAGAGGCGTTTCAAAGTAAAAGTACGGGCTAATAAAAGACGAATGAGTGCGTTATTATTGGCTGAGACTGTCTTTTTATGACAACGTGGCTCAAATAGCTTCATTCACGTGCTAAAAATTGGTTTGTGAGGATTTTCATTAGCTTACAGAGCAAAGCTAGCTGCCCTACTCAGCATAAACAAACAGAAACATGCTAACAGGCAGGTTAAACGTAGGCGACCACGATCCATATGAACAATAACAGTTACAAGTGGGCTTCACAAGTCATTTAAAAATATTTTCTGTCAAACATAATAATGACAAACAAAACCTACATATTTCTATATGAAAAATATAATGCTTTATTTAGTTTTTAAAAATAGTTAATTTAAGTGTAAGAGTGCCATGTTTTCATGCTTTACATAGCTACTGTGCGTTTAAGGTTAGGGTGTTTCCTTTAGGGAGTGAAAACAGATGCATGTTGCTTGTCTGGTGACGTATGTACACGATTCTGATCATTTAAAACTGAAAGTACTGTTATAAACGTCTTTTGAATGGAAAAAGTCTTCTGGAACTGTCACCCTGCCCTTAACTTTAAAAAATAAGAGCATGGCCCTGTGTTTTTGCATCTTTTAAAATAAAGTGATAGGAATTAGCCATGATGCTTTATTATTTTGTTAGTCACAAGGAAAATCAATGTATGTTTTTAAGGATTGTCCCACTTTTTAAATGAGATTTTGTGTAGCCATCGTATGTTCTTGTGTTTAAGTGACGTCATTGTGAAAGGGGCTGCAGGATGGTGAACTCTTCATTCATCTATTTATTCCGAGTATAAATTCACACTACCAGGCTGACAGCAGTGATCCTCATGGCCGCTCACTCCTCCTCCTCCTCCTCCTCCTCTCCGCTCAGCCCCTCTCTCTCTCAGAGTCCACTCCACCTCTTTCCACCGGCCTGTCTGCTGGCAGGCGGCCAACCCAAGTGTGTGGAAATGACACCGCCAGGGCGGCAGAGATTTTCCTTCATTTCTCTCCTTCCCGATCGCAGACTGGCTGACATTGGCTAGAAAGTGGAGCAGCTCGTCAGGGACAATCAATGCGAATCGATCGAGCTTGTGCGGTGGAGAGGCTCCAGAGCTGGAAAATATCGCGGCAGCGGCTGAAGAGAGAGAGAGAGAGAGAGAGAGAGAGGGAGGGAGGGAGAGAGAGCACAACCAACTCTGTCAGTAGCCAGCCAGCCTCCTAACAAACAAATATGCTCTAGCTCTCATAAACATGACACTCACTTAGTAAACAGTAAAGTTAAAAACCACCGCAAATCTGTCATTACACAGGATTTGTGTAAAACCATAAGGATGTCCACAAACATGTTTTATGTTCATTTGGAGGAAAATAATTTGAAAGATTCTTTTAAAATCTTTTTAAAAATCAGGTAAATATGCTAATGGGAAGCAAGATGTTAGATTTGTTTCTCATTTTGCATACTTGAATTACGTCACGATAACACAGCTGAAACTTAAAAGCACCTATGAGGTGTTTTAAATGAATCAAATTCATTCTGATGGTCTGGATCAACAGCAGGCTACAGAGACAACTTTACATTTGACAGTATAAACAATGACATGACAGAGCTGTGCCCATAGGGGGCACCAGAATCCCTTTGAACCAAAACCTTCTCCCAGATGCTTTAACCTCCTGAGAGCTGAGCTGTGAAACTTGATCATCAAGCCAAAACGTTGCAAAAATTCCCCCCAAATTCCGTGTGAATTTCTGAACATTTTAAAGTAAATTTACAGTAAATAAAAATGTCAGGTGGCTGGGAGATTTTTTTTAAGCATAGTCCTGGATATGTCAAAGTTTAGCAACAAAATTAATTATGATTCATGTTTGGTTTTTGTGTAGTATCAGAATTACAATTTTGCATCCTTCAAATTTATTCATGGACAAATATGACCACTCACAAAAACTGCAATAAAAAAATACCACAGATTAATATTTTTCTGCTACTTCTGTCCTAAATGTTTCAGTCAACTTCACTTATGAACAAAACAGCCAAATATTCAATTATTACTTAGGATTTTAACCCTTTAAATGCCAGTTTGAATACATGGTGCCACTGTTTTATATGAAAATTAAATCACACACAGAAAATTAGCAAACTGAAGTATGATGAGGGATGATGAGGTTTTTTTAAATTGTAGTCTTAAATGTGTCACAGATTGGCAACAAAGTTGATTTTGATGCATGGTTAGTGTTGTAGTGACTGATTTTACAAATGTACACCTTGACAACCCCATTTACTCCCATTATAATCCATTTTTTAAAGAATGAGTGTAACAGCATCCATGCACAATAATCTTATTTGACTTATTTATTCAGAATGATATTACCTCTATACTTTAATTAAAAAGGACATATTAATGCAATAGAACTCATAATGTCCAAAAATAGGAGAAAAGAGTGTTTTTTAGCTCAAAGCAATAACGATGTCTAACTTACTTTCCACCAGTCTGCAGAAAGAGTGGGAGTCATTTATTACAATGATGGTTTTCTCGCCTTGTAGTCTAACACCCTAGTTACACATTCATTGTGTAAAATCAAAATGAAACCCTCCAAAGATAGCTTTGATCAATCTACAGCTATTTCAGCTCATCGGAGAAAATAAGAAAATGTTGATTTTCATTGCATAAGCTCTATCCAAATGTTAACCTAAATTTGGTTACACACGCTGCTCTGTAAAAATGTACTGTGTGCCTGAAATCACAAACCAGTGTCGCTGTAATTTCACCAAAACCAGGAGGTGACTGACATGAGCATTTCTGACATCTGCTGGCACTTTGAGACTCTTTTAATGGCAAGTGTGCCTTAGATAAAAATGTCTTCATCTTGTTCATCTTAACAGTACTGTTATGACTACTTAAAAATCCACAAAGGATGCTTTAACTTTTAGTTGGGAGTAATACAAGTAGTCATACAATGCCATAAGCATATGGATGAGCCTCTTGTAGTCACAAAACTGTTCTGGACTAACATCAACCCAGCTACTTCCCTTTGTTGGTAACATATGTTGATACTAAATATATCAATCTGTGGAATTGGGCATATTAAAGCTCACACTGAATGGAGGAACAGTTTGGCTCCATTTCAAAGAGTAACTATTGAATACAAAAGACAGATACAGGAGATAAATTTAAGATAAGAAAGGTTTAAAAAACATTAACGGGGGTGTGCAGATGGTCGAGTAGTTTAAGGCACACACCATGTAGGTGGGCGGCCCGGGTTTTGAATCCGGTCTGTGGCCCTTTACTGCATGTCTCTCCCCACTCTCTTCCCTGTTTCCAAGTCTATCCACTATCCTCCACTATCAAATAAAGGCACAAAAATGCCCAAAATAAACCTTCAAAAACAAAAAAAAAACAAACAAACAAACCAAACAAAACAAAACAAAACCAAAAAAAAAAAAAAAAGGATAGTGCCATGAGAAAATCACAAGTATGTACAGATTTTCTATAAAATCCCAAAATATTGCGCTAAGTCATCATTTGGGAACTTTTGTAGCGTTCCATTTACCTCTTAAGTCAGATGTCAGAGCTGGGAATGACGTCACACCCGACATGAATCCATTCCATTTGTTAGGAGCTCATAACAGTAAGTGACAGAGCCGGAAAACAGCTGGACTTCATTGAAACACTTTTGGGAAATGTATTTGGATAAGATGACACACCTGCTCCATGGTCCCTGATCAAAGTAAGCTCACTTTAAAGCTCGTCTCTGTGTGTGTATTAAATTAGGTGATCCAGAAGTGCCACACGCTGCTGTTAGAATCATTCCCTGAGAGCGTGCAGAGACGCTGAGCCATTATGCAGTTATCTGGAGAAAAACACACCAATCCATGCAAATTGGACTTACTGCATGAAGCATCTAATGATTATGTGTTATAGGTTGGTAACAGCATGGCATTAATGGAGAAAAGATTAGCCAACTTTCTGTGAGAGTTGATAGAAGTGTGCCGCAGTTTTTTATGATGCACAGACTTTCCAGAAATCAGGAAACAATCCCACTTTTGTGACTTTGAAATAAATGATGATAAATGATGTGTAAGTAAGGTCTGTAAATATTCTTTGACAATGCTTTTACTAGGCCATAACCAGGAGTTAAATCAGTCAGAAACTCACAGCTGTTTTTTCATACATTGTGCATGACAAGGATGTGTTTTCTTCTTAGGGTTTCCTTCATACAGAGAGTAAACCTAATCAGGGTGATGCTCAACTGACCATATTAGTTAAAAAATGAACATGGATATTCCAAAGCTGTCAAAATAATGTTAGAGTTTAAATGTCTATATTCTTAAAACTAAAAGATAACTACAGTTTTAGAGTTCTGTTAACTAACTTGAACATGCCACAGAATAAACACAAAAAATAATAAATAAAAAAATAATGAAAATCTTTTTACGTTACTAATTTTTAACACTTTAAGATCATACTAATGACAACAGCCTGGGGATATGATTCTCTTAAAGCCCTATGACAAATATTTCATCCCAGAGGAGCCACATGTAAGCCTCAGCCTCTAAAAGTTATTGATATTATAACAACTTATAAACATTTGTCATTCACTTATTCAACAAGCTAACGTTAGCTCATTGACGCTTGTTGTCAGACCGACCTGCACTCACGGAAGGACCCACAAACTATCTCTGTCACACATACACAAACACACACACCCAATCGCTCCTGTCCCCCTGTGACTGCAGCTCATGTTTTTCCTTCCTCTCTCCTGTTTTAGCAGACATTTACAACACAAAGTGAGGCAAAATATCACGGATTACATGAACGCCTGACAGTCCAGTCTGGTATCGTAACAGAAACTAAAGTTCCGCCAGAGTTTTTATGACATTGAGCTATTTTAAGATAACTAGTGTCTCATCTCTGTCATCAGACACAGTTAATGATGAATATATCCACTTAATATATAATCAGAGAAGTACTAAACCAAGCCAATGTAAAGTTTATCAGCCGTCTGGGTGTGACGTAAACAGCTCCGCACAACGCCAAGCGATGCCATTATTGCGCGACACAACAAATCGATACATAAATTCATTGCCATCACTTTTAATTATCGATTTTTAGTGATTTGTTGTTTCAGCCCTAGTTAAATATGACCTATAATTAAGACTGAATCAAACTATCACTGGAACCACATTTCATGTCCACTTTTGTCTAATGGATATGCTGTCATTATCTCCTTAATAGTGTATTTTTCAGTAAAATGAATTAGGGCTGCAGTGATAGATACTTTTTGTAGTCAAGTACTCTATTGAGTCTTCTGGCGATTAATCGAGTACTTTAATAAGAAAGACTGCATTTTTTAAATCAGTCACTTTTGCTTTTTTCAAGAGAAGTACTTGACAAATGAGAAAAGAAAATTGGTCACTTAAATGAACTACTTCTATATTAAAAGTTGGTATTAACAGGTTCTCTAAAGAAAATATATTTTACAAAGTGCAATGAATTTCACATGACAATTTACATTTCTCAAAGTTACAACAATAATTACATAAGATTATGCCATATTTGGGGTTTTAGGGATCCTCTCCCTGGACATGTTTGGTGCCAACACTTTATTTCTTCTATTGTAGTTTATTTTTATTTTCCAATTTGCCATTAAAGTAAAGGGACACTTAATCATTTTAACATCCTCTACTTTATGCATGAATGTAATATTTTACATTATAACAAGAATAAAGCTCCATCATTTACGCAGTGGTCTGATGATGTTTGAAAGGTGAACCTTTAGATTACAGGCATATGGTCTATTTTTTCAAAGGGTGTTCACTTTTAATTTTTGCACTTTTTTTTTGAGAGTTTATCCACTATAAAAATCTGACCTTTTAGGACCATCCACTGACATGGTAAACACATTTTAAGGAATAACGCTGCTTCTATGACCTGTTGAATCCTGACTGTATGATGATGAACTTTGACCTATTTAGTCTCTGTTTCAGTCACTGTCTGTGGCAATAAGGTGTTTCTATTTAATTGGTGTCAATTCATTATCAATATAAGTCTTATCAAATCATTAGGGATGCTGAAAAATTTTGAAAAATACGCTGGAATCAAGACTTCAGTGCGCTGAATTTTAGATAATTTATAATTAAATGTCTAACGTGCATGTGGAAGAGAGAGAGAGAGGGGAAAGCAGCAAAAGAGGACTTGAATCGTGACGCCTGACAGTTTTCTGTGAAACTGTCAGGTCAATCAGAGAATTTTATGTAATTCCCTGAAGTCTGCAGACACAAACTGAGTGCTGTCTCACACCAGAGAGTCATGCAGGCAGCGCGTAAACTCAGAGACCTGCATAGGTTCACCCGTGCAGGCATAGTGCCATACCTGAATAATTTGAGGAATCGTTTCAGCCCTAATATGAATATGTTCAGATGTTATAATCTTGTTGAGCTGTAGGTTGGATTGTGGCTTTAAACAGGAAAGTGATCCCTGTGCCATAAGAGACACTAGAGAGGAAATACCAACATTAGCAGGAAGCTCCAGGCACCACATGCCCTGCTGTGAGCTCATTGCTGGTCTTTTAACAACTAACTTTGTTTGTTTGTTGTGGCTGCTTGCAAACTGATCCCCCTGTCTCAAATTTGGATGACTTTCAATCAGACTCACAAGAATAAGAAAGACTATTTTAAGTGTGAATTCAAACTAACAACACACTTCCTAGTGAAGTGTTTGGTAATGCTGCCCAGCAGGCTGTGTTTTTCCTCCATCCTTCTTTCCTGGTGTATATGGTTAAGCAAGATTAATGCTCCCGGGAGAAGATTTGGAAAATATGATGGTTGTGGTTAAATAAGGGGTTGAACAGTGGGAAGAATTACAGGTAAGGTGAAACTGGTGGTAAAGTCAAACACTTGGACTCACCCTCGGCCTCCACACCTGTACTTTCAGCTGTATTAACCATCACACTTCATGCACTGGCACTTATCTCTGCTATTAAATTACATTCTCAAGAATAACACAAGAAGACTGGAGCTGTGTATTCACTTAAAAAAATGAGTGTGTTTGCATTATAGCTGAATATATCATTCGCTTGAATTTGTCCTCTCTGTGCACTGCTGGCTTTGTAGCTTGGACTGCACCTGACATTTTCAACAGTGGATAAATCCTGCTAATAACAAAGAATAATTTGACTAAATGAATTATGCAATTTGTTAAGCAAATGACCATCTCGTCATTGATGTAAACCTGCAGAACTTTTATTTTACTGCAACTATCCTTAACATATAACAGCATGGGAGTGCCTCTATAGCGCTGTGAATGTATCATTTTCTGTCAGCATGCATACATGCTCACAGTGGCAGTATTAGCATACTGCAACGATATACTGTAGATATACTTTTTACTTTTCCCATCCCAGGTTAGCATGTTAGCTGCATTTACCAAACTACTGTAAAAAAAATAAGTGAGGCTGGAAAATAACATGTGGTGTTGAAAAATGAAGCCAGCGCAGGAGTGCACAAAAACTGCAGCTCAATGAGTGTCCATATGAGGCTCTCAAAACCAAGGAACTCAGCTAGAGTGCATTTTAAAATGCTGATTTTTACAGCAGTTATTTAAGTAATTACAGGCTGGTACAAAGAAACAGAGTTGGTTTTTAAAGTTTTTTTTTCTTTAAGGAAGAAGAGGGGGGAGGGGCTTCCTTCTCCCACACCCAGCATTGGTCTGTTGTCACCAAACAGGGCTGACACATAACTGTTTTCACAACTTACCAGGCAGACCCTCTTGTGACGTCACCAGAGGATCTCCATGCTGATAGGCCATCGTGGCGCAAATTATTCGCAGGAGTTCAAATTTTCAGCTTTCGCATATAAGCAAAAGGTGCATTGAACGTGGCACACATTTGCCTCATTCATGCAAATTACTCAATCAATTCGTGCAATTTGTGCCAAGAATCTGTGCCATTTGTTGGGGCGCACAGATGGTCAAGTGGTTTAAGGCGCCACCCATGTACGCGGCGGCCCGGGTTCGAATCTGGCCCGTGGCCCCCTGCCGCATGTCTCTCCCCTCTCTCCTCCCTGTTTCTGAGTCTGTCCACTGTCCTTCCTCTATCAAATAAAGGCATGAAAAGGCCCAAAAATAAATCTTAAAAAGAAAAAAAGAAGAATTTGTGCAATTCTTGCTGCCAGTGGTGAATTGGCATCTACTCGCTTCTTTACGTTGACTTTACATGTATTTACTTACAACAATGATTTTACTCACGCTTGGTGTGAACACAACATAAGGCAGGAAGAGAAGCAGCAAAAACCACCAGAGCAGAGCAGGCATCAGTGACAACAGAATGATACTGACGAAATCTGATTTAAGATAAAGGAGGAGCTGGGGTGGAGGAGGGTTGAGAAAATGAGTGTTCAGCAAAGGGAGCAGCAAAGCATAGCAAGGCTAAAGCAGTTTAAATATGGCAGCATGAGTGCAATTAACCAACTGAGTGCTTAGAGTAAATCAGCTGGCCATCAGCTGATGAGGATTTTCGTGAGATCAGCTGATCTTTATTATATGGCAGCACTTTACTCTGTGGTCTGCCTGGATAATGCTATATGTTTGTTTTAGTTTTAGTTTTTTGTTTTTTTTTGTACAATTTTATTGCATTTCAGCATGTTAATGAAAAACAATCTTTTTATCAAACAGAACAACGAGACCTGCATTTCACATTAGAGTGTCATTTAAGGCTGTGAAATTTTTAATTACTTAAAAATTACCTAAAATTGAGGGCCCCTGGTTAACTTAAAACTAGGTACCTAACAATGGACATTTGTGTTAAAAAATAACCTCAAAACAATAAACAGATCAGAAAATATCAAAAAGGTGTGAGGATTTTTTTAAATTAAAGCACATGTTAGAGGTGTAGATCAGTGTTTTGACTTTATATCAGTTTGATTGGATATTTGTCCATCAACTGATGCATCATTCTACATCTATGAATCATTACACACCCATTAAATAGTCTTTTGGTCCTTGGTCATCCCAGTCTTACTATACTCTTGTGATGCCTGGACTCTGACTGATGGCCAGAGGCACTGACTGGACGTCTTTGTGACAAATTGCCCAGGACCCAGTGGGCTGGTCCAGACACTGGAGGCAACGGTGTGCATTGTGGATGGAGCAGCTAGGAGGATACCTGGAGGATGGCCATCAGGAGGCCAGAGCAGAACAGGACCAAGGCTGATGCAGCGAAGTGCCAAACCAGCATATGCTTGTCATGGTTGGGAACTAGCTAACAATAACAAGCTATATTGCTGGATGTTCGTGATTAAGTTACTAGAAACTTATTCCACCAGTCATTAGTTGAGTTAGCATTCTCAATATAGAGCCATGATCATTCAGCTTTAAAACACTTCTTCTGAAACCAGAGCGTGCCTTCACCAAGACTATGTCCAGGTATTATACCCCCTGAGGTATGAGCAGGAAAAATTCAAGTTCAGAGCAGAAATAAAAAGTTAGAAACTCAGTAAAATATTTTGTTTTTTTTCCTGTTGAAGAATTAGTCTTTCCACTAAATAACAGGGCAACCCTAGTCAGTAGGATTTATCATCTTGGGAGCATGACATTTTATTAATGTTTATCAATGTTTGTATTTGAGGAACCTGTGAAATGCAGAATGTGATTCTGGTATTGGAAAATTGGCCAGTAATGACCCTCATGTGTGAGCGAGCTTTGTTTGCCTGCTGTGAGAACTGTCCAAGTGGAGGGCAAAAATAGCAGAAAATAGCAGCCAAAAATCATTCTCCAGACCCACCATCCATCCTCTAAAAATGATTTAACATCTAATTAGCTTTTTATCTGCTTTTGCATACACATATCTGTTTATCCAAACTCTATTCACACCTGCAACATTGATATTAAGTGCATGGAAGATGAAGATTTGGACTAGATAGAAGATATTCTAATGGCTAAAAAGCTTAAATATTGGCTCTTGAGCCTTTCGCATCATTATATAAAGGCTGTTAGGTTCCCCAATCACAGATTATGTGAATAACTGCCCCAATTTTTCTCCCCTCAGAACAACCATATTGTCCAGCAATTAAAATAGCTAACTCGTAATAAACAAAGCAACTGTGGATGCATCAACAAACACTCTCATGTCACAGTCAGGGTTTTACCCTTTTTGTTTACCTGGGATTGAAAGGATGCTATCTCTCTGTTTTCATACATTTCCTGGGACCTTGATGAGACTTTGTCTCTAATTGTTGTACATGTTTCCATCAGGGTTTTATTTCACTGCAGCAACTGTGAATGCTGTAAATGAACAGGACTAATTTTGCCTTGACCACTTTCTTTGTCTCTTTAATAGCATTCTGTGTCCTCTTTGACCTTCTGAAGTCCTCCATCCGTCGTCAGAAACAGGAATATTACACTGCAGCCTGCAATCATACGTGTCTTTCATAGGTTGAAAAGAGGGTCAAATGGAGAAAGCCTGAGAGAGAAGACGAGTCATGCATGGGTAGATGGGTAGGAGGGAGCAGCAAGCTGTGACTCTTGGACATGTTCTGGTGGGTGCACTGAACCCCGGAGGCTGCAGCCACACTCAGCTCTTTGTTGTTTTCATTCTGCACAGGGAGGCAGGGTACTTTCCTGAGCTGGGGAGGAGGATTAGCGTTGCACGGCCTCCATCCCCAGCTGCACACATGACCAGCACCATAGGAAAGCCCCTGCAGACGGCCCAGAAAGAGGTACGTAAGGGATGAAGGGAGCAGGGCGAGACACGAATGTCAGTTTTGTCCAAAACTGAGGAATGTTGCAAGCTCTGTTAACTCCCCAAATGATCGGCGTTACACACTGTGAACATCCCCCTGTTTCTGAGGAACTGTCCTCTTCCTCTGTTGAAGGTTTCTGCTGTGTTTCTCCCAGCAGAGACACCTAACTTTCATATCTTCACATCTAAACATAAGCGGAAAAAAATCAGTCATCTCCAAATTTAGCCTCTTTATTCCCCCTATAACTACTTTTTAATGATTTAATTTACAGTAATATTGCATTAATTACATTTCCAGAATCAACCCACATCTTCCCAAACCAAACATGTGTGAAACATGACATCTACTGGCATCAAACGAGGCCCTCGCTTGCTCTGATTGGCTGGTCATTGGTGCCAGGTGATGTCACTTCCTACAGAATACCATAGATCATCTGTCAGCAACATTAACCAGCTGCTGGAGCAGATTGTTCCAGTTGCTGTTTCTTTTCACAGCTTTGTGTAAGGCACTGTGCTCTGAGAGAATTACTCACGACATATAAAGCTAAATGGTTGTTTTTTTTGCTAATAAATGTACGTAATAAACATGGAGATATGTGTCTGTTTAAGCAACCTCTGACTGAGTAGTTTGTTGCTATTTTTTTTCCCTGTCTTGCGTTTTCCTGCCACAAGATTTGATGCTAAACTAGGCTAATAGCCTCCAGACTCTGGCTTTAGCCAAACACTGCAGTTATTGTTTTGCTGATGCCAAATATTGAAAATTGAAAAAGAAAAAAAAAAAAGCAGTTCTCCTACAATCAAGTCACTACTTTGTGGCTGGTGTCCGTTTAAGGTGAAAAAAGTTAATTGGCCAAAGATGACAGTCAGATATAAAAAGAAGACAAGAGATGAAGGGGGATAAAGGGTGAAACTGACACCAAACTGCAATGGATAAACAAATTAATCTTGCATGTCAGATTTTTAGGGCTATTTTCTATTCTTTATTTGACCAGAGGTTGTGATGTTTCTTTTATCACTGCCTTGTAATAAAGCATTTATCTGCAATCATTGTATGGCTGATGAAGGTTTTTATGGTAATAATATATCGTATCTGTACTGTATTGTATTGTATTGTACGTCATATTGTGTTGTATCATATCATATATTGTATTGTATCGTATCATATCCTGTGATACCCATCCATATCCATGTGTGTGGTCTCAGGATTTTCATGTCATGTTGTAACCAAGGATGTCCCGATCCTGATCAAATGTATCTGATCGGGGCCGATATTAAGCATTTTAATTGATCGGCGAACAGCAAATTGATCCCATCAGCCCAGCCAATCATTTACATCAGTTGCCGTAAATGGAGCACAATTTACGACAGGCCGTAAAGGCACCAGTAACAACAAAGCAGCAGTAGCATATTAGCTTTCATATGTTAAAAATGTCAGCAGTGTGGAAATACTTCAAACTTAAAAGCAAAAACAGTCCAACGACCACTTGCAGCATCTGTAACACAACCATTTCACGAGGTGGTAGCAGCAGAGCTGCGTTTAATTCTACAAATTTGATCCGTCATCTCTGATCAAAACATGCAGCGGAATACGGGGACTTTACAAGAGCAACAGGCAGCTTCATCGAAGCAACAACCTCTGGACTTTAAGAGAACAGACAAGTACCCTCGAGAGATAACCTGACACGCCTTCAAAAGCTTCAATAGGAAACATTTGAGAAAAGGCAGAGGCTTTGAAAAAAAAACTTGGAGGGTGATTGGGTGAATGTTCTATCTGTCACATCTCTACGCGCCAATCAGAGCATCAAAACACACGACGTCTCCACTATCAAGCTGCCGCAGCTACTGAGGAGTAACGTGAAACATGACAACTATGGACATGTAAGTACTTTGACTTTTGTTGTTTTTTAAAAAGTAAACAACTCACTGCTGTTCTTTGCTCTTCTTTAAACAAAGAAATGTTGTCAAGTTCTGATAAAACTGGCGCTTTAGCAGCATCCACGCTAATCTCTTCCTCCATAACTGCACCAGCTCTTGCTGCTGCTTGTTATGTCACGACTGTGCTGCGCCTGAAAGTACTGCCCCTTGTTGCTGATTGGTCCTGTCATTTTCTAACCAGGCCCAAACGGTTCAGATGGGAGCTTTGCAAGATGGATTCGCCAGTGAGAAACAAGGAAACGGGCGTAACCAGCTGCTTTGCAAGGTTACTTGAGAGATGGATAAGGCAAAAAAGATATCAAAAAAGGTGGGTGAATTCATCACGTTGGACAACCAGCCCATCTCTGTTGTGGAGAATTTGGACCCACGCTATGCCCTGCTGTCTCCACATTACATTACTGACACTCCTTACCAGAGTTCTACAACAAAGTATGTGATAGCATACAAGAGAAAGGCAACTTCACTGCCATAAGCTTCACTACAGACATTTGGAGCTCAAATGTTTGCCCCATGTCACTACTGAGTCTCTGAGAAATAAAAGCGAGGGGGAAAAAGTGATATAGCAGCTCTTTTCGCACTTTAGAAACTGCACTGAAATAACAAGAGTGCCTTGTATTTGGGTTTTATTCCAGTGTTAATGTTTTGCTTTACATCTCAGATTAAGCTGCTACATTTGAATAAGGATTGTTGTTTTGAATCTGTATGATACATATGTCTTTGATACCATTCAAGTTAAAGTGTTAACACCACATTAAAGTGGAGTTAGGATGTCTTTAATTCAGTTTTTGAGTTCAGTTTTTGTTGTGACTAATAGAGTCAAGTTAACTTCTAAGTGGAATTATAATATTTAAAATTCATTTATTAAATGCATATGTTATTGTGACTATTGACTCTGTTACACCACCTCTAAGTGAAAATGAGGTTATTTGAGTTCACTTTTTTGACTGGTCAGGTCATTCAGCGGACCACTTTAACTGGATTTTGATTGTCTGATTAAATACTAAACACTGCACTAAGTGAATATGTAAATTAATTTTTTGACAGAAAATTAAAGCAAAACAGAGCTATTACACCATTCTGAGCAGAAATGGGATTTTATGTTATTTACAACAATATTGGCTGTATTGAGTTAAATGGAATAAGTCTGAGATATCTAGTAGTAACAATTGAAACTGTAATCTGGGTAATTATGAGTATCGAATCGGGACTCGGTATCGGGAGATATTCAATATTTAAAAATCAGATCAGGATCGGAGGCCAAAAATGCTGATCGAGACAACCCTAGTTGTAACTGTGCATCTCATAAAATGAAGCAAATAAAAAATTAATCAAATTAGAAGCCAACTGCAGAATACAACAACTAAAGATATAATATGTGCATCAATCTTGATATGATATCAATCTATGATATGATACGGTACGTTACGATACAAAACAGTTTGATACAGTATGGTAGAGTACGGTATGATTCAGAATGATACGATATAATACGGTTTGATACGGTATGGTACAGTATGGTATGATAGAGGGAACGATACCATATGGTGTGATACAATATGATACAAAACAGTATGATATGGTGCAAGACGATAATACAGTATGATAAAAAAACAAACTAATATGATACAGTAGGATATAATACAGTAAGGTACAATACAGTAGGGTACGATATGAAATGATACAATGCAATACAGTACAGTACAATGCAATGTTTATTTATTCAAATTTATATAACTAGGAGAACCTCACTGAGATCAAGAATCTCATTTATGGGGTGCAGGTGGTGCAACAATGTAAAGCGCACCCCATGTACCTGGTCAGCCCTGGTTTGAATCCAGCCCGTGGCAGTTGCTGTCCAGTGTCCTCCTCTATCAATAAAGGCATGAAAAATACATCTTTAAAATAAAATTAAAAAGGGTCTCATTTAGAAGAGCATCCTGGCCAAGACAGGCAGCAACACAATCACAAAACTACAGACATAGAACAGAGAAACTATTACAAACACAAATCAAACAATATGATGTGATACAATAAGGTACATTACGCTAGACACCATACAATACTTAATGCATGGATAACATATTAAAAGAATCTGATTCATTACACTACAATACAATGCACTACAATATAATAGAGTACAACATGGCATGATGATACCATATGATATGAAACTTATTAAATAGTTATGATACTATCCAAAATATTACAAAATGATACAATACATAACAAAAGGGTACAGGACGATAAAATACTGAATAATATGGTACGATATGACATCACATGACACTGCCCTTTATTGTCCTCTTGGATAAATTTATCTTGGGCCCCAGTGCTCTGTACATATAGCTGCCTATACATTAGAATTAATGCATAAAAACAAGCAATTTAAATTGAAATAGTAAAGAACATACCATTGCAAGCCAGTGGTACATTTTCAGCTATTTCAAATCTAGTCGTAGTGGTTAGATTAAAATGTACTCTAAACATTTATCATTTTTGAATGAATGCTAGTAGCCTTATAGAAAAATGAATACCACTATAAAACGCTCTTAATGATGCACTATCAACACTTCAAATAATTAATGGCCTTTTATGCTTTGTGATGACAATTAAATTTACTTTTTGCCCAAGTTTTTATTATCAAAGACCTATTTTTAGTTCCTGTTGCATACTCACAAACAACATACATTGCACATTACTAACACTGCACATGGTTCCATTTGCACGCTATATCATGCAAGCTAATGATTCCAGTAATATGTTGTGACTGATTATACGTTGTGGCTGATTATCTTTTGCTCCCTACAGTGAGTGATTTTCTGCATACAGTCAGTGTCCACTGACTAACTAATGGTCAGAATTACTGAGACCACAAAGGGAAACCAAACTGCTCTATCACAAAAAGTCATGTCACATGGGATTCTGCAGTCAAATCTTTCTTTAAAGGAATTTTCTTTGCATTAATGATTTATAGGAAATCCTAAAACATTTGAAGCTAGGGTCTGGAAATGACAATGAGCTGTCAGGGTACCAAGAGGATAGATGCATTATTAGCATTAGGAGCTCAGATATTTTCCTGTGATGTAATTGAATCTCATACAACATGGTTTGTGATGGAATTAATGGCTTGTGTTGTTGACATGACTGTGAGTAACTAACTATGAGTTAATTATGTGGGAGCATACAGCTGGATAAGCTTCATACATATTATGTTGGAGGAGGCCATTTCTTTAAGCCATTCTCTCCTAGCTGTATGCCAGCACAGCATGCCAGTAACAACAGTGTTTTAAGGAGGGGTCAACAAACGGTGCTGCCAACAGGTCATTGCCACCACAGAAATACTCCACACTTTCAGCAGAGCTTTTCTAAAGGAAATCTTATTTATCATTTAGTATACTTGCTTTGAATCTACACATTTAAACTTCACTTTATATGAATACAAATTCCACTTTGTAGCAATGAGAGGCGTTTTAGTAGTACACTCCACTTGGTAGATATGAGACTGTACAAAAATTTGGTTCTCAGCTGGTGAGTCAGGACCCAAAAATGGGCCCAACGCCAATTTTCAGTGGGATGCAGATGTATTCCTGGGAAAAGTCTATAAAGTGCTTTTATTTCAAAAGACATCTCCTTCTCTTTTTGCCATCTCAAGTCCAAACTGCCCTATTTTTACCAAAAACATTTGCAGTGATTGAAAATGTGAGAATTTTGGTTGTGATTTGTCAGTAAGGAGGTGATGGAAGATCCTGAGACTGACTAATTGTGCAAAACACAGAGGCAGTCTCAGTGGCTCCCCCATTGTTTTCTTCAGACCCCCCCACCCATGTTTACTCCATACATTTATTATGTTGTGATTTATTGATGATTTCAATGCATGTGTGATGGATCAGTAGCATTGGCACTAGTGTCCTGTCTAACAGTTGCTTCACCTTGAAGCTGAAAAGTGTGCCTATTATTACCTCTGCCAAGGAGGTTATGTGATCAGGTGGGTTTGTTAGTTAGCTTGTTAGCAACATAACTCAAAAAGTTATGGGCAGATTATCATGAAATTTTCAGGAAATGTCATAAGGAAGAACCAATTAGATTTTGGGAGTGATCCGGATCACCGTCTGGATCCAGGAATTTTTTTAAGGATTCTTTACTATTGGGAGGTATGGCTAAAGGCAGAGGTCTGCGCTGTTACCACTTTACACCAGGAGATGGCAGACATGAGTAACTTCAATCCCAACAGCATTTTGGGTGTGTTTCTATTAAAAGTTTTAGAGTTTGTAGAGTTTGAAAGATAAATGCCCGGTCAGGGAGACGAGTCGGAGCATAACGGAGAGAAAGACAGCGAATTGTAGCGAGAATACTCACAATGCTGGGAGGTATAGAGGAATATTCACCCTCTGCCATGACTTCCAGTCATCTGATGAGACCATGGATGAGACTGTCAGTGCATCTATTGGCACCGGCACGCATTGCTTCCACCATGACAGTCCACCATAGCGAAGCCAACGCTTTACCTCGCCTTGTTTCCACCCTAGCAGGGCAGGGAGTAATCAGCGAATGCCGTGGTGGGGGGCACATGGGGACGGATCCAGGAATTTTTTGAGGGATTCTTTACTATTGGGAGATAGGGCTAATGGCGGAGGTCTGTGTTTTCCGAGTGCTTTTCTAGTTGAATTCTGATATTATTTTTGCCACCTTTTATCCACTTGCAACCAAATTTCCCTCCCATTTATGCAACTACTATTTGCCACTCTTCATCAATTCAAACATTTTTTCTCATTAGTCCTCCTTTTCACTATTTTTTGCTAGTTTAACCCAGGTTGACACTGAAAATGTTTTGCATCACTTTTCTACCAATTTTTGACACTTTAAAAACACATAATTGTCGCTTTTAACACATTTGACAACTTTATATACCAACTGACCACCTTTTCCACTGATTTTTTAACACTTTAAAACCCTTTTTGCCTTTTTAAAAAATGTTTGCCACTTTCAAATCTTTTTTCACCACCTTTTCTGACTCATTCTACCACTTGTAAACCCTTTCCAACAGTGTTTCTGTCTGTTTTTGCCACTTCCCGCTTAAAGTTGCACCTGTTGACAATTTTTGCCCCTTATCCATTTTAACCAATTTTAACCACATTTCACCATTTGACGTGCCCATTCTTCCTCCTAAAACCCCTTTCACCATTTTTTTCAGCTGTTTTTTTTTTCCACTTTTTACATTTTTGCACCTTTAAACCCATTTCTGCTACTTTTAAAATCCCATTTCACCACCTTTTCCAATCCTTTTATTGTCACATTTAACCCATTTTAAATCTGTTTTTAGAAAAGGGGTTTACATTTTTAAAAGAGCTCCAAACCATGGCATAAATAATTAACATATTTGTTGCTTTGATAAGAGTAGTTATTATTTAGTTAAAAAAATAAAATATGGTTATCACAGATTATTTAACTTTCTCCTGCTCTATGACCGTCACTTCTGCCGACCTCACTGGACTAACAGTTGTCCAACAATTGATTTTATTTTCACATTATTATAGACTTCAGTTCATATTAGCAATTAATTTGAAAAAAAAAATCGATACTTGGTGGATGAGACGATACAATACATCACCAGACAAAATATCGCAATACCATGCTGTATCGATTTTTCTCCCACCCCTAGATAATATATAGAAAAATGTGATGTCCTTTCCCTCTGCTCTCAGCATCAGTTCGCATCAATCTGTACAACACTGGCAATTACCAGGAAAAAACACAAGCTATTCCAGACAGGTACTGGTCACTTGTGCAATCAATCCAGTCTCTAAAGCTGTGGGGATTTTTTGGGTGTGTTTCACCTTCCCTCTGAACAGATGAGTCGGTCACGCCTTGCGTGAGTCTCACAGCTCGACACTGCAGAGACCTGATGAGCAACACTGGCTCCATTACTGGAGATTTATTACTCATCCTGCAACTAATCACATGCCCAGCCTATCTGTCAGCAAACAAGAGATTCTATTGTCCCGCCTGACAATGTGAGCACAAAAAAGCATGACAAAAACACATTAACAACAGTATCTCTAATTAAGTAGTGTCTCGTGTTTCACATATCATCATATCTCTGACAGTAAAGTAGTAAACAGTGCCTCTTCTGCAGCAGTACCAGCTGACCAGCTGTTGCTGCTGTTACTGTTATAATCAGGGTTAGAGCTCCATCTAGTGGTAAGCATACACAGAAGCTGTCTATGAAATCATAGGGATTCTAGGGAAATGATTAAGGACATCGTTTCTATCGATATTTTGTCCTTTTAGGCTGTTAATGAATCATAGCTGATATAAAAAACTGAAAAAAACATTCTCAGAGAATGATAAAGGTGTATTTACACAATGCTACTACTGAAGTGGTCAGTAATAGCTGAAAATGCATGCCTACATTTGGGTTAGAAATTCTAAAAATAAAATGTTATTGGATGTTTTAAAACTCTGCTGCTGCCACTTATAAAAATCAGCAGTCATGATTTGAACGTCATAGATCTGTGTACAGGCTAACAATAGCTTCTGGTGTGCAACAGGTACATTCAACATATAATAACAGGGCTGCACGTACTGCCTCAAGTATTAACAATACATTTTTGTATTTCAAGAAATACTTTTATTTTTGTATGTGTTAGCCTATAGGAAGACATAAAAATTATAACATACTCATGGCATTTAGGTCAGAGAAAAGAATAAAAAAAACAGCAACTTCCTGGTTGTTTGTGCAGCACATAACAAGCGTTTTTCATTGCATCCTGTTCAGACTCAGAAATCAAAGTCAAATCAATCTTCCCTGCTGCTCCATTGCTGATCACCTGGGGTGCATTCAATATGAAAAGGTATGATGCCCCTTTTAAGCATTACACATTGTGAAAGCTCTGAGATCTATTTCATGTGTGTTTGGCTGAAATTCAACAACAGCAGTTACTTATACCCGTAGTGTAATACTATTGCAGCAGTCTATCATGTATTATTTACCAAACAGTATGTAACTTACGTTGCTTATTACATGGAAGAATCTCTTGTACCTCCCTTAAAGTCAAAAGTTTGTTTCTTTAGTCTCTGTGCTGCTGTAAACTTGGCACCAACTAAAAAAAAATTGACTTAATTTTTGAACAAAGTACACATAATGGCCAAAAAGACAGAAATAAAACAACTATGTTCTGCAGCATGTGAAGAAAACTACAGCAAGACAGAAGTGTAAATACAAAACACCAAACATCTCCAGCTGTTTTAAGGCTGTTAACACAAGCAGCAGTGTGAGCAAAGTTTTAATTGCTAGGGGGAAATAATGAGGACAAAAAACCTAATCTGAGTGACTTTCATGTATCTGACACGTAAAGAATCTCCTCTATCTATTCTATAATTAAGAAAATACAGTAAATTTCATATAGACATTTAATTAAATATGAAAATACAACAGAAAATCAGATGCTTTAAAACTAAGAGATGATGCAGAGCCATATCTGCCTACCTATATATCTATCTTTGGAAATGTTTTATTAAAAAGTTAATCAGTTATGATTTGTCTGTGTCCCTGTTGATGAATATTTACATTTGCAAGTCCGATGGCGTTGTCAGTCAGTAATACCTTCATTAAAACATACAGTGCATTAGATAAACACCTAAAAATAGCAAAGCTGTTTCCTTCAGACTGTCAGGAGCAAAGAGTGAGTCCAGGCTGCCTCTATTGGTGGCCAGTAGGTACTGCACAGAGCACTGCTCATCATACATATGAGTACATCTCAGAAAATTATAATTCATGAAAAAGTGAAATACTTTTTGTCACTCATTTCAGAAAGTGAAACCCATATATTATATAGACTCATTACATAGAGTGAAATATTTCAGGCCTTTATTTCTTGAAATGTCAATGATTATGGCTTACAGATAATGAAAACCCAAAATTCAGTGTCTCAGAAAAACAGAATATTGCGTAAGATGCCTCTGATGTTGTCTCTGGTTCATGAGTGGATTGACAGGAGAATTGCGACATTTGCAGCCCATGTCTAGGATTCGTCTGTGCGTAGTGGCTCTTGATGCGCTGACTCCAGCCTCAGTCCACTCCTTGTGAAGCTCCCCCAAATTCTTGAATGGATTTCGCTTGACAATCCTCTCAAGGCAGCAGTTCTCCCTTATGCTGGTGCACCTTTTTCTACCATACTTGTTCCTTCCACTCACCTTTCTATGAATATGCTTGGATACAGCACTCTGTGAACAACCAGCTTCTTTAGCAATGACCTTCTGTGGCTTACCCTCCTCGTGGAGGGTGTCAGTGACTGTCTTCTGGACATCTGTCAAGTCTGAAGTCTTCCCCACAATTGTCTAGCCTACTGACCCAGACTGAGAGACCATTTAAAGGCTTGGGAAACCTTTGCAGGTGTTTTTAGTTAATTAGCTGATTAGGGTGTGACACCATGACTTTCCAATATTGAACTTTTTCACAATATTCTAATTTTCTGAGACACTGAATTTTGGGTTTTCATTATCTGTAAGCCATAATCATCAACATTTCGAGAAATAAAGGCCTGAAATATTTCACTCTATGTAATGAGTCTATATAATATATGGGTTTCACTTTCTGAAATGAGTGACAAAAAATATTGAACTTTTTCATGATACTCTGATTTTTGAGGTGTACCTGTAGATGAGGAGTTTTCTTTTAGTTTGTGTGGCAGTCATAAAGCAGACCTTTAAAGTCTCTCCTCCATAATTCCAAGTCATTATTGATTGAAATTGGCATTATATTTGTGAATTTACAATTTCCGCTTTTGGTTTGATTGTCGTTGTTACCATGTAGTTTTATTGTGGGGGTTGTATATACAGTACTGTGCAGTTCATGCCTATAAGGTAGAGTAAGGGGTGGAGGTGGCAAGCAAGCATGGCCTAAGGTGCTGTCTGATTGGGTAGTAGGATTGCCACGAGCCCCTGGTTGTGCTGGGGATGTCCCAAGGGCCTAAAAAATGCTGGCATATTACCAGGGGTGAAAAGGCCCGGATGTAAGAGATGCTGTTGAGCTTGACCTTGGCTGCAAAGCAACGTGTGTCAACTGGAGATGCACGAAATTGGATTTTTGCCGATATCCAGTATGCCAATATTTTAAAACTCATTTTGGCTGATACCTATATTAAATAATATTTTTTCCAATTTAAAAAAAAACACTAATTCCATCCTGTACTGCAAATATTTTTTCAAATATTGGTAGTCTACTTTTTTTTGGAAACAGACAAAAAATTTGATTTTTATCAGAAATGAAGGAGTATTGTTTTTTTTGTTTTGCCATGTTTCACCCACTGTCACCTAGCACAACATGCACATTCTTTATAACTATTTTCCATATCCGAAACATGTTAACAAAAGCAACTGCAACTGCTGAGTGAGCACTCCTATGAGAGCAGGACAGGCTTTTAAGTGTGAAATCCTCATATCCACTGAGGCAGTGAGGCTCAACACGCTAACAGGGCGGACATTTGATGTCCATATGTCCGTGGTGGAGCTAATATGTTTAGCTTTAACGAAGAGCTTCTCTACGTGACTGGAAACAAAGTTTTGCTGTTCAGGTAAGGCTATAGGCTAAGTGCCAGCTAGGTATAACGTAACGGGGCTTGAAATGCATCATTAGCCCGCCAAAGCCCGTTTATTCTACCACGCTGAAAGGCTGATTATCAAGAGCTATAAATTCAATGATTTTCCTGTTCAGCTCCTTACCTTTGGGTGATCGCTGCTGTATTTTTTAGCTTTGTCGACTGACTTAAATAGAGACGGTTCATGAGTTTTCCCAGGCCCCAAGTTTTGTCATTCTTTATCATAAGAAAGCCCTTGTAGTCATCAGGGTGACGGTTTTTCAGCTGCAAAATTAAAATGGTGGTGTTAAAGGCATGTTGTCGAGTCCTCCTCGCATCACATGTACTTTACAAGCGATGCAAACAGCTACTTTGCTGTCTTGTTCCCACACCTAAAAGTCATCCCACACAGCCGCAATGTTGAGTTTGTTGTTGGCATCATCGCGTGCGCTTAATTATGACGTCACATTATTGGCCATACAGATCAGCATAAATTTCATTATCAGCCAATGCCAATAATTAACTTTTTAAGCTTTTATCAGCTGATACCGATAAGCTGCCGATAATATTGTCCATCCCTAGTGTCAACATGGGTCAAGCTTGGCTCTGCAACTCTGCCCTGCCCTGCTCAGCTTGTGGCACTCAGCACCCTACATGGCTAAAACGTATGCATATGACTAAATATGTGTTCATGTAACTTTTTTTGCATGTAGTGTGCCCTTAATGGTGTGAAATCATTAAGAGCAGTGGTTCTCGACTAATGCAACCTCAGGACCCACCACCTCTTCAGTGAGAAAGAACAACCTAAATGTTACATTTCCAACCAATCAAATCTGTTTAATAAAAAAGCACTGCAGTTTGTACATAGAATAAAAAAAACATACGTCTGAAACAGAGACTGGCAAAAAAAACATGATTAAAAAGTGTATGATTACAAAAGCTTTAGAAGGACATGCATGCATTTTAGTTTACTCAGTTTAATGTGACATGTAAATTTGGTTGTTTATCAAGAAATCTTGTGAAATTCACATTTTATCAAAAGACAACTAACATTGTTATCCCAGCATAACAAGAAAAATAACCCTAGAAACAGAAGCAGAGCCAGAAATCAAAAACATTCAGGGCTAGCCCAAGGTCAAGAGATTCAATGTTCATTTTATCCCCAGGAGGCAGTTAAATTCTACATTTTAAAGCACTTTTAGATAAAAGATATATATATTTCTGATGCCAAGAAATGTGTACATCATTTGAGCATAAAAAAATGATAGCTCCACTTTATTATTAGATAGTATGTCTAATATTTAGTTGTACTTAAAGTGTTCTTATCAGTCTAAAAATATGATATAGCTTGATAAATATCATGGATTTTCACTCCCATGTATCAAAAAAGGCATAAACCGCAAATTAATTGTCTTTTATCATCACAGGGAATTCCTGTAGGTGTAGACAGTGTTTATATATGACCACTTAATTCAATTATGTACTGAAGTGCATATATATATGATATATTTGTGTGTATGAATTAATTAATTTCAATGTTGTGTGACAAAACAGTGAAGTCAACCCAATTGTCATCATCTAGCCTAATATTCTAGTTTTCTCTGTTACACGTTTGTGAGCCACTAAAAGCAGCTTCGCAACCCACCTTTGGGTCCCTACCCACCAGTTGAGAACCACTTATTTTGGGGGTGGGGTTGAGATAAGCTCTTTCAGTTGTCTGCCTCGTTGTGCCCCATATATCTAGTTTTTTTTTTAAATTTATTCAAATAATAAACTGTAAAATTAAATTACATGTCAAAAAATATATTTAAAAAAGGAAATTAAAGGAATTTTGGATTAAATTTGCAGCTTTAAGCACCAGGATGTTTATGTGGAAACATCTCAAACTATGGTACGTTGAAATATCGTAATAAGAAATATAAAGTGTTAAAATTATGATAATTCACATGAAATTGTGCTAGATTTCCGGTCAAGAATGTGTAAGTGTTCACCGTGATGAACAGTCTGTCGCCATCAAGTGATATTTCCCTGCTATTATTACAATACCGCCTCCAATGTGCACGTGCGCGCGCCTAATCAAAAAGCAGCGCGTGCCTTTATCATCAATATTACACGTTTGAACCAAACCGAGCCATTGTCGCTATCGGGGCTTTACATAACATAATTTCGTGAATCCTGAAACATGGCGTTTCCCGCGTTGCGTGGGGGGCAACCCCGTCTGTACCTCCATCTGATGGCAGCATCAGGCAGTCCCGTGAAACATTTGCGTGGGAGTTCCCTTCACCGCCATGTCGGGATATTGCACATCTCTCTCTCCCTCCCTCCCTCGTTCTACTGCTCTCGCTCTCTCGCTCTCTCTCTCTCTCGGTGCATCCTCCCCCACATTAACAGCTTAGCACAGCAGCAGCAGCTCCTACAGCATCCAGCATCCATCCATCCCCGCCTGCCCGCCCGCCTGCCTGGGGAGTAGCAGTCCTACCCGGCAGCACCGACGCACGGAGGGGGCGCATCATCTAAGTGATGCCACATTATCAGTCGTATTTCGACAACAAAAACTGCGAGTAGATCCGAAAAGCAGGGAGAAAGAAATCGCTTCAGCCACGAAGACATCAACTGCACATGAAGATGTCTAACGCTGACATCGTCTTAAACGCCGCCGAGAGGGTGGTGAAATGTAAGTTAGCCTACATTTTGCGTTTGCTCATAAATACTGCATGACAACTCAAGTATTTAGCTTGTTCTGGATGGATCAAATGTGGCCTTTATTGTCATGTCGTGCTTTAATGGTGTGTTTGCGGCCGTCAAGTTGTGTTCATGGTGGTGATAGTGGGCTGCTGGAGCTTTGATGTTGATAAACAATCCGGTTTTCTGCTGCTGCACAGCCCCCACGAAAAACGGAGATAATGCTTACAAACAGCAGCACTGCATCAGAGAGTATGTCCTTTTATGAAATACAGCAAAAATGCTCTTATTTTTCCAGTTTTTGGTGTCACCGTTTGCCTGCATCCTGGCTTTGAGAGGAGAGAGAGAGAGAGAGAGAGAGAGAAAACAGCTGAATTGCTGTGTGAGCTTGTGGTTGGTAGGAGCTGGGGCAGTGATGCAGCAGGATTTCACAGGCTCTGACAGGGCCAGTGGAAGAGGAAACGGGCATGAAATTGACATTTAATGGGGGGATATTTTACCAGGAGTGAGTCATGTTTTAATTTGATTAGGAAAGATCTCTAAGGAAACCCAAAAGCAGCGTCAGTAGATGCTGAGATGGCAGCTCTGCATGAGGGAATTACTGAGGACACAAACTTGGATCAATGCAGGATGATGAAGTGCTCACAGTTGTGCCATAACTCATTTAGCAGAGCTCATTCTGACCATGGATCAGCTCACAGTCAGTGCAGAGCCTGGATAAATTCACATGCAGTATATTATGAAAATGGTAGAGCAGCTCAGTCAGCATTAACAACTTTGTCCTTTAGGCTACAGAGTTGTAGAAACACGGAGTAATCTGCAGTGTGAGATACACTAACGTGACAATGACTGCAGGCACCACTAATGTTCTGTATGGAAGCTGTTAGATTGGACAAAGCTCGATATAAAAAAAGATCAGCATTGTCAGAGAATCAGCCACGGCCTTTCAAGGGGCTGTGACAATGTTTAATTCATCATCATTAGTAGTCAAGCACTTCATCAGTGTGACATAACAAATAATGGAATCATCACTGAGTAGTTTCCTCTCACAAACTGATACTGAAGTGTAACAAACAACAAACTGTAAATCCTAAAACCTCACTGTTTCATTTTACTCTGCTCTGATATGGTTCAGGACAGAGCATTTAAACATGTTAGATATGATTCAAAATACTGTGGTACCATATGATACACTGTACCATTAAGATATAATCATATACCATGTTATATAATCAATACAATATGACTCCTTATGATACATTATGCTGTGATTTGACATTATACATCACTTTACATTGCAATACTAAATGTGTATTATAATAAAATACTTTATTATAAGATATGAAACTATAGCTTATTATGATGGGATACAGTATACTTCTTTACATTACGATATCATACAACACATTGAAATAGGATTAGCTACATTGAGACACGATTCATTATGACTCCATAGTATTATTATGACTAGGGATGCATGATTATGGACTTTTGTCAGTATTTTTTTTTTTTCATTTCATTGTAGTCATACCATTCTAGCTCCTGTTTGGACCAGTGGTTCTCAACTGGTGGGTCGGGACCCAAAAGTGGGTCGCGGAGCAGTTTTCAGTGGGTCGTGACTAGGTGTCTGGAAAAAAAAAAAAAAGATAGCAAAAGTCCTGAAGTCCTTATTGGACATGCATCGATACCTTTTATTCTACCCTGTTTTACTGTGAATTTGGGTACATTTAAATGTTTGATCAATATTTCAACTAATTTATCTTCTCTTTTTGCAATAAATGACTACTTTTCCCATGATAATGAAGTAATTTCACAAGTTCTCTGGAAAATTGGCAGAATTTACACATAACGATGGGGAAAGAGGGTAACTCAAATTACAGTAACTTAAATTTGTGTATAGATAAGGGCTTTCAAGATTAATTGCATTAACTGTGATTAATCAAGGTCCACAATTAGTGCACAACTTAAAAAAAAAAAATCATGATTAATATGACACTGTAATGGGTCTTTCAACACTTGGCTTAATCCTCGTCAGTTTCTCCCTGCAGAAACAAGAGATGTTACATAAATCCACCACTGCCCCTTAATGTCCCATTTCACTTAAAAGAAACTCAAAGACAGGACAAGTCGTCTTAAGCTTGTATTTTCTCTACGATCTATAGCAAGTTCCTTTTTCCATAGATTATGTAGTTCATGTTAACATCTCTCATCTCCATGTAAAAGGTCTGTATCCAAGCAGGAAGTCAATTACCCTTAAGTTAAGACAGAAAAATTCAAAATGACACAAACACAGTTTTGGTTGCAATAAAGTGTCATTCTAAAATGGGATAAAATGGATGCAATTAATCGTGATTAACTACATACTTCCTGAGATTATGTCAGATTAAAGATTTTAATCTCTTGACATAGATGTAATGGTAATGGTTTTCCAGATTCCCAAGGCACACCCAGACTTGACCACACCATTTGGAAACCACTGGGTTAGACCTACAGCTTCAGTTCTTTAAACGCTTTAAAGATTAAGGAATGAGGATAAACAAAGAAGAAGACTTCAGCTGGTGTTGGTCCTGCCTTAAATCTTCTAAAAGGTATTAAAAAAAACAATAAATGCAAGAATAGAATCTTAGGTTCTAGAGTTGGCTTTATAGCTGGCTAATGAGGACTGACTAGTTGATTTCAGATTCACAGTAGTGTTGCACAGTTGCTACATGATTTACCAATTGACATGTTTTGCCAATATAATGTTATTGTAGATGCTGGTAGAATTCACACTCCACCTAGACTTATGTAAAAGTATTAGGATGATCATAGACACATCAGTGCATCAAAATCAGAATGAAAGAATACTACATGTATCCTAAAATAGGCCACTATGCCTTGAAACTGAAGATGTAATAGGGCCTTAAAATGTGAGGAGAGTTTTTAAAAAGGTCTGAAAAAGTATTTATTTAAATGTCAGATGGTGATATGGCACAATATAGTATATTGTAATCACATGGTACAATACATTACAATATATTCTGATTAATATGATATGATGCATATAAAATGATATGGGACTGCACGGTTCATCCTGGTGTAACAATAGTTCACATCTTACTACAGGACAACACATTATGACAGGATGTGATACAATACATTTTGTTTATTTGATGCATTTTAATTAAGGCTGTCAAAGCATTAAACCTTTTTAATGAAGATTAATCTCTGTATTTCCACAATTAATTTAATTAATTTTGTCACATGTTGAAGTTCAACTTAACTTTCTGTTTAGGTTCAGACTTGCTTTTATTTTGAAAGAAATAAGGAACAGTGTGTAGGTATAAGATTATAAAATGAACCTAAGCACTGAAAAAGGAACTTGTCATGGATTGAAAAGGAAATAAGGGAACAGTAAAAAGGTAAATGTTTGATAACACACAGTGCAGATGACTTTTGACTTGTCCACAGAGTTGTCTGTGAATTTTTTTTTTTATTGAAATGAGACAGTGAGGAGCAGCAGTGGACTTATTTACATAACTGTGGCTGCAGGGAGATGATGCAGTGGCTTAACCAATGTGTGCTGAAGGGGCAATAAAGCATGCAATAAAAAACATTAATGCACTCATCATGGACCTTAATAAATCGTGATTAATGCAGACAAGCCTAATTATAATACAATAAGAAACAATGTGATACTATACTAAAGGCTCCCTTAACAAAAGAAATCAAACATAAGTCGGTTGCATACCTACTGCTATGACTAATATAACAGCTGGTCATTTGACAACCACCAATATGTCCACCACCAAGACAAAGGAGTTGGTCTAAAATGACACAGCCAACAGTTGTTTTTGTCTGAGCAACATAAGCAAGATGAAGCTCTGGTGGTTGTTTCTTCACCAAAGATTTACTGACATCCAGGCGGTCAAAAATATGTCAAACAGAAGGTTTACATCAGCAAATGCAGCCTAGCCAAAAAGACTGACTCAGTGTTCTGCTTTTATAACATGGTCACATAACATTTAAGATTTTTGCAGCGTTTGAAGCACCCAAAGCATTTTCTTTTTGTGCTCGGGTTGAGTAAAATGTTATCTACTTGTTTCATATTGGCTATAAACATAGTCTCAGGCTGTGTAGTTTAGAGACCTAGCTGAATTGCCTCATATATGACTTGTAATCCTCATTAATGTCATCTTTTTGACCATTCAATGTTACATTTTACCCCTTAACCACTTTGTCACTAAGTAAATCCGCCTATTCGAAAACCAAACATACTTGAAAGTAAAAAAGGTGATCAAAGGAAGCTTAAAAAAGGTGATACTGATGACTTGAGACTAATGTTTCAGACATTTATTGTGTGTGCGTGTAGAAAACTACAGAGCTCTAATACTACAAGCTACTCTGAGTTATTTTTATCCCTGCACACATTCAGTATCTCTAGGTTAAACCTCAGCCAGTTTTTGTTTTCTCTTACATGTTTAAAGCTGACAGAACATTTCTTAAGAGATACAATAACTGCTGGCCTGTGCAGTTTGTTTTCCACTGCTCTGTCACCACTGTGCTGTGGGCATCAAGCGGCATATTCAGGTCAGTTATTTCAGGGATGAGGCCTATTGCACACTTGTGAAATGTCTTACTTTATAACAGCACCTTGTAAAATCACGTTCCTCATATTTATGATCCTTAGAGTACCTTATTCACAAACAAGAACAATCGTTGATCTACGACTAGGGTTTATATCTGTAAGGTTTAATCTGTTAAAGCTAAAGTAAATGTTTAAGGCTTCTGAAAGGGACTTGTAGTTTAGGATGATTTTGGTGCCTCCTAGGACAAAAAGGTACCTCTTTTGATTCCAAATACATCCCCCTTCCAGCTAGCCATACCGCTACAATTTGCACATTCATGTCTAGAGGTAGAGTAGAGTGGTAGGGTGAAGTGCTAGAGCTGCATGGCCCTTTAAATGGAGATTTTACAGAGGCACACTCAAAACCAAGTGTTTTGAGAAATTTCCTAGGATACCTTGTGAACCAGTGGCAAACTTTGTAAATGATAAAAACAATCTAATATGATTGAATGTTAAATTAAACAAGGGGTAGAGTCATATACTCCTGGGTCAAATCTATACCATAGCGTACGTCTAACACCAAGCGCTAACGGATTCTGAACGTCAGATGACTTTGACTACTTTTAGCAGGACAGTTTGTCTCCATGTTGACACAAGTCAGAGCACAACTTTCAAAGGGAAAACATGTAAATAGTCCTGTCAGATACTCCTGATTCCTTCTTATCTCCCTCTTTCCTTGTTCCTCACCATCTCAATGCAAGCGACATAGAGGAAAGTAGGAACAGGCAATGGAGGACAAATACTACACTGCATCGCTCGCATGCTGTCAGTACAATAGGAATCAAAATAACCAGGGGGATTTTGTTGCTGATGGTTGCTCATATATTGACTGATATTGGTTTTCAGGGCCAGTACCGATTAGTAGTAGATCATGACACAGAAAAACGATATTTGGAACCAATATGCATAAGTACAAAATGTACCTAAAGTGGCAAAAGTAAAATTGAATGAATAAAAAATGAAGGAAATCAAACAAGCTAGCCCAAGCTCTATCAGCATGAGGCCAATAGGAAGTGATGCCGTAGGCTCACTGTGTCAGTGGCACCCAGGCGTAAGTGTTGATCGGCTAGTACACATGTGACATCTAGCCCAGGAGTTCTTGAACCTTTCAGCCCGTGCTCACCTAAATGAAGGTGCCAGAGACTGGGACCCTAACTATACCTAAAGGTGGTTGAAGCAGTTGAACATAGCTGTGAAAGTTCAAGAATAATCACGCACAGACCTACATTCTAAGGACTGTGGAGAGCGAAAACAAAGCCAGAGGAGAAGGCAGACTTTGCAGTGGAACCAAAATTGTACACTTTTTGTTTAATTAATTTTGTTGATTATCAGTAAACTAAAATTCACATACCAGTAATCAGCCAAATGTCAAAAATTGGCCTCAGTAATCGGTCAAGCTGATGATAATCGGTCAACCCCTAAGTAGGACTGGGTGGAAGGTTTGCATAGCCCATTCCTACCCAGAGACATTTGTATGTAGCTTGACTAATTCCTCCTGAAAAATGTTACTACATGCCAAGACGATGCCGAGTTCCCGCCCTGTTATCTTCTCCTCCAATGTCTTCTAATGGCAGTAAATGAACTGCTGCTCGATATTTATCATCTCAAACTCCAATTCCATGCTCGGTTTCTATTGCCATGGTTTCCTGTACTCAAACAAGCAGAGAATGTGGAACTGCGCAATATGACTAGTATAAGAAATCAGTCTGCCATGTGAAAACAATAAATCTTCTTTTGGATGGTCTTGTTTGCATCGGTATTAATTTCAGCATGTTTCATAACCAGCAAAAGAATCCTCACAGGAGCTTTAAATAAACAATTATGCAATAATGCACAATATCCTTCTGAAAAAAATAACATCTCCAGCAGGAATTAGTTAGAAAATATATTCGAGTGATGTTTGTTTGACTTTATTTGTCAGATTTCACTGCCTATCTTGTCCCTTTCTCTTCTACTTTGGTCCATGTTTTGGCTGAATGCATTTCTAAGATGGTTGAAAACTGTAAACACTAGAAGATGAAGATAACAAAATTCACTCCTCATTTGTTTAGGTACACGTTGAGGAAAAAAGTGAACCCAGGGCTGACCCTTAACAACCCTTGCCTGTTAATATCCACTAGAATAAAAAATAAAAACGTGTTGTTTTTTTTTACTTCTTGAGGAAAGAGCCAATAGATACATCTCCCTTCAAAGAGCCAGAACTCCCACTATATTATGCAACAATATGAGAAGCATTGCAATGATACACCGTGTGCTATAGAATCAAAACACATCCTACAGCAGCAAAATATTGACTGATGTTTAATAGAAACAGAAAATCTGTTCCAGTGACTTATATGGACATTAGTTATTGATGAATGGTTATGGCTGTGCAGAATTAATAATCTGTATCTATTCATTTTATATCAGTTGAAGTCATAAGCTTGACCCTTGTTTTCTTTGTTTTGACATTTGTGAAAATGAGAACACTATGTTAAATTCAATAGCTTTCCCAAAGGCTTCTCATTAGCAACACAAACCACAAAGCAACACTTTTTTTCATACTGCACAATAAAGGACAATGTGTTTTGTGCACAGTACAGTCTGCACATTATGATGGGATAATTTGACATGTGTCTACGGCGTGAGTATTTTCCAAACAGCATCTATGTGAACCCTCTGATGCAAATTGCAGTATTCTGTGGCGGTACTGGCTGTACTCCAACAGTCAGCTGCTGCTGCTGTTGCCCGGCAACATACAGTATTTCATAGTTCAACTCTGCTCGGGTGCTGAGCAGAAGTCAGCTTTTCATCTCATTTCATCTCGCAGTACATCTAAATCAGAGCGTTTCTGTGTCGACATATGCCTGTGTCACTGAGAAGTGTTGTTTGAGATGCTTTGTAAAGGATCCGGGCGGCTTTTTGGGATTTCTTTATTAGTTGGATAAATCTTTTGTTGCTCCAGTCTGCCTGCTAAAGCTAAGTTTCATTTCTTTTGAAAAGCATCTGCATGTGACTTAATTTTGAATTATTTCACCTGTAAAAAGAAGACAGCAGTCGGAAAATTGTTGGTGAATGTGATTTGTTTGCACCTTTGACCAATACCTTCATGATTTGACTGTTTTAAGAGATTTATGGCAGTATTATTTATAGAAAATTACCTTATTCATCTCCCCACCAAATACCCATCTATGAAGACATTTCATCCCTGTGTTTGAAGCATATGTCTTACAGTCAATGTTACTCCCTGTAAAGTCTATTTTAATGCCAAGAATCAAAGCAATAACACTGGAATTTTATCATGGCACAATGACATTAACCAGGCCCAAACTTGAGAAACTTCAGCGATGACTGTGCCGTGTTTGTACTAACTGATAAAGTGTAAAAAGCACACATCGCCATCACAGATACACACTGCATGTTGTGAAAAATCTGAGTCCCATTAAATCCACTTGCCGGGGCTCGCCTCATTATCCCAGGAGCAGCGACTTTGAGATTCCTCTAGTCAAGCATCCATTATTAAAGAGCATGTTGATCATGTTCAGTGTAAGCCTGAGCTCAGAGACTCTTCCTTTGTCATCTCGGCGTTTGGCACTGCTCAGTTTGCTGTGCACAGCACAAATCTGGTGACTTCTGAATGTACTTCAGCTGACAGTTTTATTATATGTTCATATGTGCATGGATGGAAAAGAAAAATAGTCAAAACTCTTTAATATATTTGATCAAAACCTTAAAATTACTGTGCAAAAATTCCTATTTCTTAAGTTCCAAAAGTAGGTCAGTGATGATATACTTTTACTGTGTCAGCGGTGCAACTGGCAAGAATGAAAAAGCAGGAATCAAACCCACCTCAGCCTACACACATGCAGTAAAGTGTACGAAAAGTACCAAAAGTTATTACATGGTTTCACTGTACAAATAATGACGTAGAAAAACAAAGAGTACACAATTTGATAGAATTACATCTCTGCTGTATAATAATAACTAGAAAAGCACTCGGAGAGCGTAGACCTCTGCCATTAGCCTTATCTCCCAACAGTAAAGAATCCTTGAAAAAATTCCTGGATCCAGACGCTGGTCCGGATCACTCCCAAAATTTAATCAGTTCTTCCTTATGCCATTTATGACATTTTCTGAAAATTTCATCAAAATCCATCCATAACTTTTTGAGTTATGTTGCTAACAAACTAACTAACTAACTTTGCTGATCACATAACCTCCTTGGCGGAAGTAATAATAATAATAATAATAATACATTCAAAAAGGGTAGTCACTGATAAAAAGAGTACTGTCAATAAAGAAAGTGCCATAAATATAATAGTGGGTAATAGGAATGTATTTGTCCTGTTTGCTTCAGTACAATTTGGTGTGGTAAACCCTAGTAACGCTTGTGTCTCCACACCCCTTCCCTTCCTTGATGTCCTTTATGGCTGTGGGTATAAGCCAGATGTGTATAGCTCCACACTGTAGGGTCCAATAGGTTTGCTTGGTACCCCTACTGAAGAGTCCCCAAAAAGTAGGACAGCATAGGCCAGTTAATTCAGGACCTCTTCCAACTTTTGATAATGGAGACGTAAATAAATGTAAACTAGACTGCTTAGTGGAAACCTACCTTTAGGCAAGACAAAATAATAAATGTTGCAATTTTTAGTAAAGTACAATACAGTTATCTTTTTTAAAAAAATCTAATTTCCTCTGTGCCTTCATTTATTTCATTGCATTTTCATATTGTGTGACATTTCAAGTCCAGTACAGATGGTTGTATATCTCACTAAAAAGTGAGAGGCCCCTGGCTGCAGACTTCTATGGTGAGGTGATGTACTTAACCCGTATTGGGATTTTTCTTAGTTTGAGGTGAATTATTTCTAATTTTATCCCCCTCCCCCTTACACTAACCATAACCATAAGGTTTTCAGGTGCCTAACTCTAACCCTCTTTGGGTTTTTCTTAGTTTGTGGTGTTAATTAATCGAAAAGTGCACTGCTTTGGCTCCACTCTAAGGTGTGTCGTCCCCTCTGGTTTTATTTTCACTCACACTGCGCTGTAACACTGCCATGGACATGCACCAGAAACAGAGAAGATGATTACGGAGCAAGCACTCCCAAAACTTTTCTCTAACCCAAAACTTTCTCCTGGCTGTCCTTCTGGCTGCACCCCGCGGTGGATCTGAGAACTTGTGGTGTATGCTGTTCAGAGCCATAGCTCAGTCGCTTCTGCAGAACAAACACAATCATGTAATCTCCCGTTATTGTTGTTGTTGGCTGGGTTCATGCATGCAAGTGAAGTGGACTGTGATGTAATCATTTCAGGAAAGATGCGTTTGGTTGTACACATGGAGATGAAACGGTTGGTGTGTACAGGTTTGTTCACTCTGGGATCCGGTTTCAAAAAGTAGAGTTTTTCGGGCTCCCAAAATGCTGGTTCCATGTGGATGAAACACAGATCCTTAACTCATCTCATCATTTAATTGTCTTCATTTTCATTAGGGATGTACTGAGACATCAGTTTAACATTGGTATTGACTGATATTGGCCCTGTTGACAAACACTGGCTAAATGATGTAGTATGAACAGAAACAAGTTACCAGTGTTTATTTGTTGTGCCCAAACAATGTCATCTGGTATATATAGCTGCTAAATTGTCAAGAGGAGGGATGAGGAACATCTGATAAAAATAAAACAAACTTTCAAAAAAACTTTAGAACAGTTATGGTACTGAGAAGTACTCATATTTGTACACAGGATCTTTGAGTACCCACAGGCTGTGTTCAAAACTGCATACATATTGCTATTACTACTACATAAACAAAACCTGTGTACTGCATAAGAAGCTAACAGTTAGTATGTGATTCCACTTTACTTAAAAGCCTGACATCTCCACAGCACATGACTTTATCATTGACCATCAGTTTATAACTAGAATTCTGCAACATTTTACATCTGTACAAGATATTTGAGTGTTATTCAATAGCATTTGAAACCTATTACAGTACAGTTACTTTTATATGTACACTGTTGTTGGCTGGCTGGCGAGCTCTGCAATTGGACAGTCTGATTGATTTTTCTGCAATGCATTGTGGGGCAGTTTAGAATACCATACTAAAAAAATTCTGGTTAATCTATAATATCCAGGGGTTCCTCACATATACAAAATAAGGAACCATAAATTCCAGGGATGCACAATGTTATCGCCCTGGTATTGGCATTGGCAGATATTAGCTTAGTAAGGCAAGTATCAGTGTCGGCAGATATCAAAATTTCTGCCGACATTTACATCCAATATTTTGCCTGTGTATTTCAGCATATATTGACTGGAAATTTTGTTTTTATATACTGATAAATTAGTGGAGTTTTAGGCTGGACCAACAGACTTATGTTCTTTATTTATCCTCATTCTTTAAACTTAAATTTTTTTAAGGACTAAAGTTTGTTTCCTTGGTCATCCCCAAACTTTAAAAGGTGTCCAAAAGGACTGAAATTTCTTTCAGAAAAGCATATTTAAATATCAGTATCGGCTAAAATGAATCTGTAAATATTGACATATTATATAACGACAAAAATCCAGTATCGTGCATCCCTAATGATTTCAGAATGTACTACATACTCAATGTGATGTTAAATTTATGTGGTTTTGGAGACAGCAGCAGGGCTTGTTCTAGTATGTATACAGGAAAGCATTTTCATAACCATAGTAAATGTAATAATCTGTTATTTCCAACTTGCATTTCTGTGTGCTCGTTGCTCAAACTTCAAATACATTCTGCGACTTCAAACTTTCCTTTTCATCTGAATTATTTATAGCTCTGACACGTTGAAGACTTTTTTTCTGTGTTAAGCCAGATGATCTGTAGATTAACATCTATACATGGGACCTTAAAGCCTGTACAGCACAGACAGATCCACACATGATCTAATGAATAACCTTTGCTGCTGCTGAAGTAATGATCTGTGGCAGGATTTCACAGTTTCACAGGCCGTCTGTTGGGTAGGTGACTGGTGCATTTTAATGGCCATAGGCTTTAGCAGTCCAGAGAGAGTGCTTGATGAATCAAGTGCTTAGATGTTAGCTGGGTTTTATCTTGCACTCAGAAGATACTTAGCATGTTCACTACTAATCATACTGCAATAGCTGGCAGTTTGATCGAACATGCCTCCAATTATTCGTGAATAAAATAGAGAAAACAAAACTAGGGACACAAGGTGCCTTAATTTAGCATAAGTAATTTAGCACTATTCCATTTAAAATGTCATATTTGGTTATTTTTGATTAAAGATAAACACATTTAGCTTCAAAAGTAAGACAATGTATATTGTTTGCTACACAGTATCAATATGTTAAGATTTTTACAGAATTTATGAAATACACATGCAAAGCATTTAAATACTGCAAAAATAGCTGCAGTCACTGACTAGTGAATTATATCCCAGAACTGTTAAAGATAACTGTGTTTTGTGTGAAATGCAAATCAACATGTCTTTATACTTTATTGGTTCTTTGCATATCATGCAAAGCCACATCTCTATATGGTTTCATGCAAAAACATGTAATTATATACTGTAAATCAACAAGATGGCTGCAGCAAGGCATTAATGCTGCTGGAAAAAAACAGATTGTGTCTTGCAAATAGGATTTCTGCATGACTTCTTTGATGATATGTTGGCTATATAATTCCTGTTTGGTGTTTGCCACTGTGCTCTCATAACAGTGCAAAAAAAGAGTCACGAATTGTATTCTTGTTGGCATAAACAGTAGCCATAGTTACTGCAATGCCCCCTCTCTAAATGTCACCACATGCCTGTGCTCTGTCCTCAGCTGTCCCCTTCCCCCTGAGCCACCGCCTTACAATGAAGGAAGTGTTCGACTGCGAAGGGAAACCTCGAGTGGACCTCCTGAAGGCTCACCTCACCAAGGAGGGCCGTGTGGAGGAGGCCGTGGCACTTCGGATCATCAACGAGGGAGCATCGATCCTGCGTCAAGAGAAAACCATACTGGACATCGAGGCACCAGTCACAGGTAGATAAACTGTTTGAGATATCTGCCTGGAGCTTGTCCTACTACACTCATAGGCTTGTGTAAAAAGTTACATGACATATGACTACTGTTACTATGCATTTTAGCCACCAGTTACTGTACATTCTAAGTGTGTTTGTGGGTAATAAAAGTAGAGAAAGTAAGAAAACACAATCAGCCTATATGACACAAATGTCAGGGACTCTGTCAAATGAAGTACTTCACCCATAGAGTGCTCACAAACAGAGAAACTTTGAAGAGCAGACAGAGAGAGGGGTTTCATTGTATACACTGGCAGTGAATTTGATGCATACAAAAGACCTGATGCCTACACAGCTGTCCACACAAATTCCTCTTTGTTCAGTGTTTCATTAAAATGTCAAAATATGCTCATCAAAAATAACCTTGCAAAGCAGATGGATACGCCCGTTTCCTTGTTTCTCACTGGCGGATCCATCTTGCAAAGCTCCCGTCTGAACCGTTTGGGCCCGGTTAGAAAGTGACAGGACCAATCAGTGACGAGGGGCAGTACTTTCTGGCGCGGAAAAGTCGTGATGTATGCAGGCAGCCACAAGAGACGGGTGCAATTATGGCAGAAGACATTAGGGTGGATGCTGCATAAAGTCCCTGTTTTATCAGAACTTGACGACATTTCTTCATTAAAAGAAGAACAAAGAACAGCAGTGAGTTGTTTTCTTTTCAAAAATGACAAAAGTTGTGTACCGATATGTCTACAGTCGTCATGCAGTTCCCTATGGAGTTTTTTTTATTTTGTTTGTTTTTTTCTATAGAGTTTAGTCCGCGGTAGGAGCACAGCTCGGTAGCGGCTACATCACGTGTTTTGTTGCTCTTATTGGCCCACAAAGATGTGACAGACAGACCATTCATCCAAGGGCTCTGCCCTTTCCCAAATGCTGTGTATGAGTGGATTTCCAGATGGATGTGTGGAACAAATCCATCTGGTGTGCCAGGTTACATCAAAGAGGGATTTGTGGATATTCTTTTAGTTTAACATCTCATTCAGTTGAAAGTCACCTATAAACAGGGTGATGTATTAAAAACTGATACTGACATTTGCTAGCATTAGCCCAGTTAGCGCTTCTGTTGCAAACAAGGCTTTGCTATGGAAAATGCTTTCTGCAGAGATTTAATACTGACCTTGCAAGCTTTTAAAACTTTTCATGTACAAAATGTGCGCTCCACAGACTGCTGCAGGGAATTTATTGACAGTAGTATTTATTTAGCACTAGCATGCAGTGGGCAACATGTCCGTTATGATGTCCAGGTGGGAGGCAGGGCTATGCAATCAATCACATTTTGAATTTTATCTTAATAAAAGATGTGTGAATGAATCAAGTGCAAAATGATTTAAATGTCCAATTCCTCCGTTATTCCTAAAATCTTTATTCTTTTTATCAGTTAAGGCTCATAATCCCAGTCAAATGTTCTGTCTAAACTGTAGAGCTGTTGCCCAGTACTAGTAGCTGCTGCAGCTGTGGTTAATGGCCACTGCCTTGCCATAATATTTTGTAACTTGGTGTAAACAACTGTGAATAGATAGTATCGATAGCACTGGTAGGAAGAATGCAGTATAGCACTTTTTGATCTAGACCAGGGGTTTTCAAAATGTGTGAGAGTGAGCCTCCCCTACTAGAAGAATATTCATTTGGTGGACCTCCACCCACATAAAGATTCAGATTTAAAAAAAAAAAACAAAACATAACCATATTTTCAAACATTTATGTCTAATTTCAAATATTTTAAACATTTTTATATCTTTGATATTTTGGTCTGCAAATGTTCTTAAACATCTGTCTTTACCAAGTAATCAGTTATTTGGTTTCAGTAATGAATTTATTCCCAGTACTACCTGATTATTCTGCTCTGATAATCCTTAAAGCAGCGTTACCCAACCCTGCTCAACCAAAGAGCCAAACTGTTGAAAAATACCTTTGCAAGAGCCACAATCTAAGTGGTGAAAAGCAGCAAAAACAGCTTTTAGTAGCAATAAAATATGCCAATGATGGCAAAAATGGTCGAAAAGCAGCAAAAAATGGGTGCAAACGGGCAAAAAAGGGGATAAAAAGTGAAAAAATGATGGGTGAGAAGTGACAAAAAAATGAGTAACAGGTGGCAAAAAAATGGTCCAAAGGTGGCAAAAACAAGGCAAAAAAAAAAGTCAATGAAAGCAGTCAAGAGTTGCAAAAAATGGGCAAAAAGTAGGGAAAAAGTGGTATTTAATGACAGAAGGATGCTTAAATGGGCAAAAAATGGCATGAAAAAAGTGAAAAGGGCAAAAATTGGAAAAAGGTGGCAAAAATGGGCAAAAAGTAGGAAAAAAGTGGTATTTAATGACAAAAGGTAGCTTAAATGGATGAAAAGTGTCAAAAAATCGTATAAGTAGGAAAAAAGTTTCCCTTTTTTAAGGTTTTCTGGGGGAGTATCACTGCCTTAAAGTAACTATAAGTCTATTCATTTTGCTTCATGCACAGCAGAAGTTTGCAAAGCAAATCACTTTTTTTTTTTTTCTGGTTTATGGTTCAGTGCCTCCCCTGAAGTTCTGTGGCGCCCCCCTGTGGAGGCCTGCCTCACACTTTGAAAACCACTGATCTAGACAATGTCAGGTATGCTCCTATAACAAGAGCAGTAAGTAGTCACAGTTGGCGCAGAATATTGATGTTAACATGCATGGACAACCGAAGGCCAGCAGTATTAGCACTGCTTTTGTTAGCCAAATCAACTTCACATCATTTACCGACTGACACTTGGATTCCATGTTGAATAAACGGTGTTCAGTGTTTACTGGTTTCTGAGTGATTACTTAACTTTAGACTAGTTGCCTAAAAGTTGTTTGCTGTTGCATTCAACTGGATTTTAAATAATTTACAAGGAACATCACTAATTTAAAATGTTCAGTTTTAATGTTAATTTTTAAAACCTCTTTCTCACTCAATATATTCATATCATTGACAGTATATTAATATGGGTAGCACAACTCCATCTCTGTTGAACCAAAGTGATGCCAAAACACCCCTGTGACAGGTGCCAACATGTTATGTTTGAGCCAAGACTTGCAGATTGAAGCCACTTTGGGTTTGATGTCACACCCTGTCTGCTAACCAGATTTAATTTAATATACCAACGTCTAACTGGCCTTTAAAACAGCAAAGATCTATCAGGTCAGCACACATCACAGCAGAACAAGTTCTTGAGTCAACTTGGAGCACAGTTATGGAAAGTTCGATGGCTGCATTTTTTTTTTTTTTTGTATTTTTTGTTGTTTTCTACTGCCTTTCTTCGTCTACTCTTCAAAATTAAATTAAATGTCGATCAAAGGCCTAGTACTATTCACGGGTTAACTACAGTCATAATGGTGATAGAAATAAAACAGTACAACAAACTCATTGTGATGCTGTTTAACTGTGTGCCACATTACAAGATAAACTAGAATTCAGGTCAAACCCATCATTGAAAAAGAATTTATCAAAACAAAAAACAAAACAAATCTGAATCTCCACGACTTTTGACATCCCTCTCCCTTACATCTGTTGAAAAGTGTCAAAAAACACCTATTTCAACAAGAAACTACTTAATTCAGAGTCCTTACTAGTAGTGCTGAAAATATATTAAACAGATAGGCTCTGCAATATATTTTGCAATATTTCTAAAAAAAAAAAAAGAAAAAAACACTCAATAAATGAAATGCCTTTTATGTAACATTTATTAAATTTAATTTAACACTTATACATTCTCTATTGGGTCTTAATGTCAATTTCAGATTCCAGATATATCACACTGCAGCCTCTGACAGTGGCTCAGACATACAGACAAACAGAGGATGAGGATGAGGAGACACAGAGCAGGTGGATAGAGAAACTTGTCACTACGGATGGGTACCTTTCGTCTTTGAAACGGTACGGTACCAATTCCCGGTACCTGTGAACCAATACCCGGTACACAACGGTACCTATTTTTGGTACTTTTGAGTGTGAATAATATGCAATAATAAATGTTATATAACCTCAAAACTGCTGAATTTTCAATATCAAAACACTATCAAAGATCAGTTTTTTTAAAAAGTGTTTTTAAAAAATTACTCCAACATGGAAAACCTAAACTACTATAACTACCCAAAGTATTTTCTTTATATTGCACAAATGAAAAACCAGCCCACTACCTCCTATTCCTTTAATTTCCCCTCTTGGAAAAATGTGCATTGGGGTCCACGGAGGGAGAATAAGTTTAAAACAAATGAACAATAGAGTATGGAGTCAAAATAACTAACTAAATAAATAAGAGGTATAAAATTTTACCAACTAAAGTATTACAAATGAAAGTAAGCAAACTACTTCCTCAACCATGAACTACGTGTACTGCACATCTTCTTTCCTCATGCAGTTCTTTTTCCAACAAAAGTAAGATGTCATCTTTCCCTGGTAAGAGCAGAGTCTGCTCTTCACTCATCAATCAATCAATCAATCATGTGACCATCCACGCAGAAGCACAAACGTCACGCACGGGGTCCGTTACGTTATATTTGTATACTGCAAAAAGTTAACAGAAAGTAGCAAATTGGTTCATTGTGTGATGAAATAAGTAGCGAGGACAAGCCTGTGGCTCTGTCACTCCTTCAAAATCACTCTGAATCCATCCTGACAGAGTGCTTTATATGGCGCCAGCTGCGCCAAGTTAGAGAGATGGAGAGCAACTTTAAGGACATGGTCACACTACGCAGTCCTCACCGTGCCCTAATTCAGTCTCTGTGAGGTGACTGAGTGAACAAACATATGCTTTTATCTACTATATTTCCATGGTTGATATCCACAAGATAAACAGGCAAATCACGGTGTTTAAAGTGAGGATTCACTACGAGAGAGTGAGAGGGAGGGAGGCGAACGAGCAGGAAACAGCCGGAGCTGATCAGCTATACTTGTTTTGTTGATTCAGTGCGCTGCTATTGACGTCATTACTCACGTGCGTGCAATGCTGCATTCGCGTCCGGCATGGAAAATTGACTACTCTTCCACTCTCTTGCAGTCACAAGGATGTGTTTAGGTACCGAAACATGGTACCGTTTGATTCCATGAGAATCGGTACTCGGTAGTAACGACGGAATTCGGTTGGTGCCTATAAAAGTACCGAATTCGGTACCCATCCCTACTTGTCACTTCATCAACTTTATAAATAATCTGGTCACTGTGTTTCTTAAATACCATTCAAAGTCATGTTTAGCCGACATGACCAGGCTCATGAGTGCAACTGATGGTTGAACAGATGCTAACAGTGTCAAACTGCTGTGACGCTAGCACACACACTGAAGCTTTAAAATTAACAGTCAGCTGCCCATGCCGTGAGAAGACCATTTATTAGTGAGCAGGGAGGAGAGGTGCCATTTATAGCAGAAATCCAGTCATGGTGCATTATGAAGCACAAATTACTTCAACAAAAACCCTGCACATCAAGCAAGAATGAGGGAACATTCCACTTCCTATACTAACAGTATATGATTATAACATTTTGTGTCTTAAGTCCCCACACACTTGCAGCGTATTAGAAGAAAAGGTGATGAAACTGTGATAAACATGATCCTGTCCCAACTTTTTTCAAGCGGGTTGCAGGCATCAAATTCAGAATGTGTGGATATTAAAAACATGATGATAATAATCTCAGTTGAACATCAAATATCTTCTCATTGTGCTGTTTTCAATTGAATATAGGTCATAAATGATTTGCAAATCACTGTGTTCAGTACCAACTTCTTTGCAATTGGGGTTTGTACATACAGTTGCAAAGGGTTGTCATTATACCAGATTTTTAACTCCAGAACCATTCATGCAAGAACTGCAATAATTGTTACACCAAAGTAACAAAAATAGAAGCACCAATTTTAACAATGGACTATTTCTTTTTTTAGTGTAAATATAAAAAATATTTGTTAAACTCCTGCACAGTGCAGATGGTATTAAGAAGTGAAGATTAAGTCTTAAAACTCAAAGGAACACTTATTTTATTTAAAATCCCATCGCTATATTCTTTATTTTTTCCTATAAATGCCTTCTTAACAGAATCACATAAGACCATGGCCATTTAAACCATGGGACCTCATTTAGCTTCACACAAACTGTAATTTTATATACTAAATTATCTTTGCAGAACACAAGATCAGTATTTAGCTGAAGCAAAGGTGATGTACAGATAAGATGCGCTTTGACTTAAAAGTGGTCTCAGGCTCCTCATCTTGACTGGCGTCAGGAAAATGGAGGCTGTATGTATTAAACATGAAATATGGATGATGAACAGAGCATTGTGTATGGGCATTTGTGTGTGTGGAGGTCTGTTTTACATCTTTGTAAGCCTGAGTTATGTTCAAATGTCTCCGCAGTCATATATTATGAGGCAGTTATGCAGTTGTCGGTCTTTACTTGCATAGACGTGTTCCACGGGTGTTTGTGTGTGTGTGAATGTGTATGTGCGTGTGTTTGATTGCTTTAGTCACACAAGCAGTCTCCCACTCACATTGCTCTAAGCTTTGAGTGGGCGAAGGCCACTGTGGAGCTGATAGGGGAGACAGAAAAGAGAGAGGAGATGGAGGATGAGTAGGAGAGAAGGAGACAGAGGAAGATGATAATGAAAAATTGAAGGCAGTGAGGAAATGAGATGTAGGTTTGCACTCCAGAGCCATAGTGTTCACTGCGAAAAAAAGTAAGTGTCTCCCTGGAGGCTCCAGCTTTTTCTACCTCTTTGAGGTGAGAGCTTCTACTTTCTTTGTGAGGACAGAGACCTTTCAGCCAAAGACCATGAAGATCTCTAAACAGGGAGATGGCTTCAGGACAGGAAACATTAACAGTAGAGTTCAGAAACAAACAGCTTCCTATACTGCTTAAAATGTGTTACCAACAGAAATGCTAGTTGATGCAGTAGGGTCATCACAATACCAGATTTTCAAGCTTCAATATGATAGTAGTAAACATCAAGTGGTGGTGATACCCAATTCATTGCCAAGGTAACAAAAATGGATGTCCTGGAAACCAAGTACTGGGTAAATCTTGGTTTCAGTCATCAAAAGTTGCAGGCATTCACCTTCACACTTACAGGGATTATGGGTCAACTATGGTCCAGCCAGTAGTTGGTTGTTTTGATCACCAGCTCCTGCAGTCATACATCGATGTGTCCTTTGGGAAGACATTTAACCCCACTTTGCTCCAACTGCTTCATCAGTGGCATGTAAATGTATATGGATGGGATTAGCTAATACTGATGGCTAATCTTCATTGCAACCTCTGCCATCAGAATATGAATGTGGAGTGAATGAGTAGGTGTGACCTGTGGTGTGAAAGTGCTTTGAGTTGACAGGCAACTAGAAAAGTGGTACACAAGCTCAAGTCCATTTACCATTCAGTCCATTTCAAGGCTGTGAACACGTTAATGCTCATGATTAATCTGGAAACCATAATGTGCTAAAAAATAAAAATGTTAACTAATCCTATGACCAAGTTTGACCACAACTTTTCCCATATAGTCCACCAGCGTAGATGCTCATATGCCTTGGGGTGAAGAGGTGAAAGTGATGAGAAGCAAAAGTTGTGTTTTAGCAAAGACACTAACATCAGCAGTGGCTCAAGTGGTGGTGGTCAAGCTACACTAGCAGAGTGCAGCAGACCTGGATTTGTCAAGAAAAGGACAATCCAGTTTAAAAACTAAACAAGTTACTTCGGTCAATTCCTTCACAGTAAAAGTCGGTAGCTTTAATTAATTCTTGAGCACCTTTATTGTGAACGTCCCAATAGGAAATATTGTGTAGTCAATGGCAGCTCAACTCACCTCAGCATTACAGAAATGAGACTTAAAACTACAGGAGCAATTACAAAGACTTCAACACAGAGACTTATAAAATCATTGATCTGTGATCTTATGCTCATACATGAGGTCAGTATGCCATCACGGGATTGTTTAAGGAAGAGGAGGGGGTTTGTAGCATCTTAATAAGCATGTTAATGTGTTTTCGATTTTATATTCTGGAATACGGTAGTATAACACTGTTACATGGAGGGTACAAAAAATACTGTGATATGATATTTAGGTCATATTGCCCAGGCCTACTTGCGATTCTTTTATCTCAAACAGAAATGCAAGTAAACGGAAGTATTTCAAATGTATTATTAATCACGATTAATCACAGCATATTGGTGTGATTAACTTGATTAATTTTTTATACTAATTACAGCCATATCCATTTAAAATGGAAACATTTTGGTACCAAAACATCAAAAACATTTGCACATTTCTGTGCAGAAACATTGGAAATGTTTTAGGGGAATTTTGAGTATGTAGGTGTTTGCTTGCTATTTTTGGTGAGTTTATTCATCATTGATGAGTTCATTTATCTGTCCTCTGAAAAGATGTACTTTCTTAGTTTTGGTAATTTTGGATGGTATCTATCATGTAAAAACATAAATGTCTTTTTGAAGTTCTATCAAAAAAAAAATAGTGTTAAAAAAGTTGCCAAAAATTGGTGTGAAACATTAACAATGCCAGGGCAGAAGTAGCACAGCATAGCATAAAGTGTAATATTACTCTAAGCTATTGATATCCCCGAATTTTTTTGTTTTTATCACTAATACTCCATACATGTTTTAAACTAAACATTATTTGAGGAGTCAGAGAGATACTTAGTGTCAAAGAAATAGTGTTTGAACATTTTTAACTTGTATATGTTTTAATCCTAGCAGAAGGACAATAAATATAACCTGACATGCAAGATAAACTGTTTCACATTTCACTGCATGGGATATATTTCACATCCATCTGGACAATACCCCACACATAATCTTAGAGAATGACTGGACAAACACTCTGTCTGTCATGCTTATCATGAAAATGACATCTCAACCAAAGAAAGTCTACATCATTTTACTAAAGCCCTAAATAAGGTCCTTAAATAGCTTGCTTTGAACAAGTCCCAAATGAATTCAGTTCTCTGACATCAAAGAATATACAGGCTTGTTCATTTATAACCAGTCATGAATTTCAGCTATATTTAAAGGCTAATCAATTCATCACTGTATGTCTATTTCACACATTACTTCTGACTAATATCTAAAAGTTATTCTTATATAGGTCTTCTTATATGAAATCTGTGGACAGTGAAGAAAAAACAAAGTATACACAGTGCCATAGCTGTTACTTATGTCTGTCTTTGGTTACATAACATTTATAATTCATTCTACGTTATATTTCATTATTAATGACAGCCCCCTGTAAGTTTATTACTTTCATATCTTTACAGTTGCAGCAGCAACCAGATGACAATAAAATGAATCACTTTTATCAGAGATGAAGGCCCGAGACTGTTGAAATACAGATATGAACAAAACTGTGTTGTACTTCTGGCCTACCCTCTTTATTTATAAAGCAAAAACACGCACTGCTATCCAAAGAGCACCACTTTATTCTACCATGAGCTCCAGACTGATTGTTTTTCCCTTCATTTCTGTCAAAAAAATGAATAAAAACAGAAGATCTATTGCTCTTTTGAAGCATGAATGATTCATGATATTTATCTTCATAGTAAGGTTGTCCACATTTTTTAATCTGTTGACACTTCATGATCACAGATTGTTGAAATGAATCCGTATCTGTTATATTGAGAGAGAGAGAGCACAGTCTCAATTAAACAAAGTGTTGGTAACTCTTTTGTCTTGAAATGTTCCCAACATTTTGTGCATGCAGCAGTTAACCTAGAGTTTTCTGGCAACTTAAAGCAAGAAATTATGCATGCATACAGGATGACCAGGACTTCTAATTTGTCATGGTATCAAAACAGTATCAATATCATCAGATTTTTATGTGGTACATGTGGTATCCTGACGAGCTTTTTTCTAACCCAAAACATATACAGTTCTGCCCAAAATATTCAGAAAATACAGCTGGTTCCAGTTTTGTCTGTTTGTATTGATGCTGTTTTTTAAAGTGTGCAGTACACTCAAGGCATGAAGTGTGCACAAAACTTTGGATTGATATGGATCATGGTTTTGTACATTTTTGGTACAGTTAGGGAAACAAAAAAGCAACACATTAAAAATTTTTTTTATTTGTTTTTTTTTTTTTTTTTTGGTAACACTATATTTTAGGGAGCTCTAATGACCTGGTAATTTTATAGTATATAGTGTGATAATCTAGTAGATTATCAAGAATAAGGTGGTGATAAAGAAATATTCCACAAATAATCCATCACTGAGATAAGAAGAAGTCATAGGAGACTCAGATGGCTTACATAGAGCTCTTTACTAGTCTCACCGAGGACAACAGTGACAAAGCCCAAAGTAGTTCACCCTCTTATGCCTTTAGGGCAACCCCGACCTTGATCATAACTCAAAATAGTATTCTACAGACTCCACGATGGACGTTACGTGTTAAGAAGTTCTGGAGTCAGACTGTCTTTGTCTAAGGTTCACAGACGAAAAAGCTGTGAACAAATAACCTTGACTTTAGGAACAAACATAATTTTATCAAACTCAAGAAAGTCCGCACTCCTGACCTTACAGCCTCACAGCGAATGGCTGTTAAAATGCCAAAGGGAATCGTTTTTGCACTACAGTGTCCTTTTTCCTAGTTGCTGTGTTTGTCACATACATGAAAATGGTGCTGTTTAGAATATATGAAAAAGTTGGCAAGTTCTCAGCAGTGCACCTGGTGGCCACAGATGACTTCTGTCTGGTTCACTTTGTCTTTTTTTTTGATGTTGTAGTTCACTAGGACACCAAAGGGATCCCAAACAGGAGACCTTAATGATAACAGGGGCCTCTAGGCACTTTCTAACAGTTTCTTTTGGTTGCCATGATGGTCTGAACATGTTGGGTGTGACGCAGTCCAACATTACAGTCTGTGTGGGAACTCAAATCATAAATGCAGTACTGTATAAAACTTTAAGGCATGTTTAGGCCAAAACTGTCTTAATGAAATTAATGGATCATCTAAGGTCACCATCAGGCAAAAAGGAGGATTGAAACAAGCCCAGTCATACTCTGGATGTCCTTGAATAGTACCAGGGGCATGAAAAAATAATCTGTCGAAAATAACAAAGTCCACACCTCTAGGGCACAGTATGGGGTGGATGTGAGATGTGAGTGGATGTGAGGATGTGAGGAAACATAGTCTAGGGAACCGTCTGGTCGGGTAGTAGGGTTGCCACAAGCCCCTGGTCGTGCTGTAGATGCCCCCAGCCCCCCCCCCCCAAAAAAAAACACCCCTATATGCCTAAAACGTATGCACAGTACTGTATGTTTGTTCTGCATATATTGAGATTGGTACACTTTTGGACCTTACAGAAAGTCTTGCAGGTTGCTGGTTTGGTATGAATGCAGACAAAGGTATTCAACGTGACTATGTTGTTTACTGTCCTGTTGTTGCTTTTTCCAGTGTGTGGTGACATCCACGGGCAATTCTTTGATCTTATGAAGCTGTTTGAAGTGGGAGGATCGCCAGCCACAACGCGGTACCTGTTCCTCGGGGACTACGTCGACCGCGGCTACTTCAGTATCGAGGTAAAGCCATCACTGTATCAAAAACACATCATGATGGAGACTTAATGTAGGAAGCTTCACATATGCATTCACTATCACTTACATTGTGATCTTTTTTGTCCTTTGCGTGTAATAATCTGTTTTTATTTGTGTTTTATTTTTACAGTGTGTTTTATACCTCTGGTCGCTGAAAATCCTCTATCCAAAGACACTATTTTTACTTCGTGGAAACCATGAATGTAGACATTTGACAGAATATTTCACCTTCAAACAAGAATGTGAGTACCTTGCAGGGTTTAACATACTTTTTCCATCTCTCTGTGTTGTAAATGTCATTTTTTGGTTCTGTAAATCTGTAAGAAGGTTACAGAAGAAATGCATGCAACTTAAATAGAAAAGGGTGCTTTTCAAAAAGTGCTGATACTAAATAGACATCTGAACCCGGTACAGAAGGCAAAGTTTTTTTTCCTGATTATTCCCCTGAGTTCAGCAGTTTGAAGACTGATAAACATTCAGATACAAAGACCAAAGCTGATTCTGTTCCCCTTTTGTTTAAGTATTTGAGACCAAACAAAGGCTGTTCTTTGGTTGAGAAAGTTTGTCAATTTTCCTTGAATTGAGCTCTTTCAAAAATACTCAACCATTATAATGTACCGCATTCCTGAACAGGAGAGGCCATCTCTCTTCCTCCATGTGGAGGCAAGGCTAACTTTTGGAGAGAGAGATTATCTCAAGAGAAATAAACTTGTTAACCTCTGTGTCACTGTGTGAAATAAACATGCTTAAGCAACTGTTACCTCATCGATGTGAACAGAGGGCTGAGAACAACAAACCCAGAGGATGTTTGACTTCACTCTTTTTTTCTAAAGTCATAACTCCCTTGTATATTTAGTTAGGGAATATTTGATATCAGTTACATTAATGACTAAAATGTTGCATATTATACTTTCAAAGATTTAGACCATATTTAACCCAGGGGTCTGCTTCTGTGACAAGATTAATCACACATTCACACATGACAACTTTCAAGCCTTTTACAATATACTGTGGCTTTAATAATTGCATAAGTTAACTGTGCATCACAGAGACCAATGAATAGATTGAATGTGCAAAAATGAAGTCTCTGCAAGCATGCAGTTGGTCTCACAACAGCAAACACTAAATTGCATAAAGGTCCAACAATCTAAACTCCCTCCAAAGCCATCTACTCGTCTATTAATCAAAAATGTACGAGAGTCCTTGTGGCCATTTAGAGCAACTACTGGACATTTGCTTTAGACAGCCATATTTATTTCTAGAGTAGTCCTGAAGAAAGACAAAAGCGTCCACTGTGGATTGTTCAGTACAGTCTTCCTCTCATCAATGGCTTTTCCCACACTGCTGCTGATTAGCCAGGACGCCCCAAGCATGAACACCCAGCTACAGGGAAGAGAGATGGTGCTCTTGCCATCAGCCCTGATAATCCTTGCTTTCTTCATGACATGTTTCTGTGTTACATACAATTCCACTTCTTCAGAGAATTGGTCATAGGTGGATTACCTACTTATTAAAGTCCAGTACAACTCTCTTCTTGGCCCAGGCCCATCCTCCTGGCAGATGCATCAGTTGTCAGCTAACTGCAGACCTCTTTGTTTTGGCATCAATGACCTGCATCAATGACTACTCAAAATTATTCCATACCATCAGTTTCCCTCAGTAGTTCTCAGAAGCTCTACTGACAACCCTACATAGGGCTGTACAGTGCGACATATATGTCACACATGCTACAAGAAAATTGGTCCGTGCTAAGAGGTTTTCACCCCTTATCACACAGGTGCTATGACAAAGTGAGAGAGGTGTGTGAATGCCAGACGCGCAGATAAGACTTTAGGTTTGACTTGTTGCCCCACTTTGACTTCACTCCACTTTGATTTGAGATTTGAATTTCATGCCCAGTCCATTTATTTCTTAATGCTGGAACATTTTAGACTCAAGCGGAATGTTTTTCCTCTCGTCATGTGCAATCTTGTGCGTCTGGAGCGTGAACGGCCACGCTCCGCAATGATGAGAGACTTACCTGCTGCAGCTCTAACAGACGGGGCAGGCTCAGGGCAGATGCAGTACAGGTGTCATTATGTTAAAGAGGAGTGCTGCTATAATCCCAAGTTCTATTTTAAGGCACGTAGGCTAGACGACGTTAAAAACGTGTATCTACTAGCTTACTTCTCCGTTAGCCTCATCCTTTCCAATTACGCACAGACGGTCGCAGTGAATTGGCTGTCAGTGAGAGAACAGAGCTCTCAGTCTGCGCTTACTTCTGATTAATGTATAAAACGATGCATTTTTTTCTCTACTAATATCGTAGCTGCTGCTGCTGTTTGGCAAACAAGACAATACACGGCTGAATTTAACATACAGGTCTGATATGACATGGACAGACAGACAGGAGTGTACGAGGGAGAGATGAAGGAGAGAGAGAGAGAGAGAGAGAGAGAGAGACAGGAGCATGGAGAAGTATATCAATACAGCCACACACTGTAGAAACGTTGTGTTTATTGTTAGGGTAAAGATGCGATTTGGAGATAGTTGTTTTTTAAATTACCGTTGAACTCCAATAGTACCGATGTTATGATTACACTGTAAGAGAGAAAAAAGCGTCTGTTTATTTAGATTAGCTCTATAAACATCAGACCCCAGTATGATACTACAATATGGACCAGACTCTAACAGTGTTTAATTAATTTCTACCAATGTTAGTAATATTTTCCTATTCCTCTGAGTATCAGCAAATATATAAGGGGTGTCCAAGCTATGGGCTGTGGGCCAACTGTGGCCCTTGGTCCTTTTGAATTGGCCTGCAAGAAATCCATTAAAAAGGTCCACATAAGAACATAAAACTTTGCTATATTTCTTAGTTTGACTAGAAATGCACAATATTGGGCTTTATACAATATGGGGATATTTACAAATTAAATTTAGCTGATATCAATACCAATATATAAATGTAGTTAGACCTAACAATTCAGTCCTTGAAACACATTTTAAGGATGAACAAAGAAACATACTTCTGTCTCTAGAACACAGTAAAGTTTAAGTAATAAGGATGAACACAGAAAGAGACTTCAGCTGTCTGTCGGTCCTGCCAAAAGTAGAAAAAAAGATAATTACAAACAAAAGGATTCCAGCAGCAAATAGCAGCACAAACCGAGCTCATGTTCTCCTGTCTGATCTCAAAGTCTGATTTCTAAATCATACTGCTCTAATCATCTTCAAGCACCACACTTCTGTAGTTAGTCAGCTTCCAGCAGGTTGCTCTTGTTTGGTGTCTGAATGCGGAGATGAACCATCAGCGTCTCTCTTCTCTGTGATTGGCTGTTTGCTTTGGTAGACATTAATGAGAGCTGTAATTTTGGCCGTTTTGGTTTTGTTTTTCCAAGTACATTCACTTACTAAGCATGTATTTTGGTTACATGTTGGTTTTAGAGATGTAACAAACATTTTTTATATTGTGCTACAGGTTTTGTGTTCTGTGCTACAAGATTGTCAACCTCTGTAGCACCAGGGCTATGGGCAAAAAAGTTATCGTACAGCCCTGCTACAGATTGTCTTTGTTTGATGTCATCTACATTGATCACATGAATGTTCACGGCCTAAATTAGCCATGTGCTAACATAGGTAACCCCAGTAGAGATCTATCTAGTGAAAACCACACTGAAAGGTGTTTGTCAGTTATCTTTGTTTTCATCATCTCATTCAGTTGAAGTCACCAGTACATGGGGTGATGTTTGAAACTGTAACACCGGTGTTTGCGAGTGAAAGCTAGTGTTACAAATGTGGCGTTCCTATAATGCGTTGTTTTATGTGTCGCGAAATGATAAGCTGCTATCTCAAATTCACATCCTCAGTGGGACTGACATTGAAGGGTCATATGCAAAAGGTCAATATGAGGATAGTAAACAGGTTCTGAGTCTCTCCACTGACATGTCTGATCATATTTCTGTATTTTGTCAGGTAAAATCAAGTACTCGGAGCAGGTCTACGACTCGTGTATGGATGCGTTTGACTGCCTTCCTCTGGCTGCGCTCATGAACCAACAGTTTCTGTGTGTCCACGGTGGACTCTCACCTGAAATACACACCTTAGATGACATTAAAAAGGTAATAATGCACAGCTGCTGTTGAACTGGTTTTTGTTATTTTCTTTTTTCTTTTTTTTTTTTCATTCGAAAGAGTTTTTCCAACAATTACATTTCTGCCTCTTTATGTCAAGTTGGATCGGTTCAAGGAGCCACCGGCGTTTGGGCCCATGTGTGATCTGCTGTGGTCTGATCCTCTGGAGGATTTTGGCAACGAGAAAACCCAGGAATATTTCAGCCACAACACAGTGCGAGGCTGCTCCTACTTCTACAGGTGAGTGACTCTAGCCTCTTCTACCCTGCAGCAACTTAAGGCCTCTGGACCTTTTTGTTTATTATAACTCAAACACTGTTGTTCAATCTTTTACTCCAAAGAATTCATACTCTCACTACAAAATAAGTTAACTTTACAGTTTATTGTTTTAACTAGTTAGAACTCCCAATTTTGTCTAACACCACATCTTAGAGTGTTACTCCTTGCTTCGAAATGTTATTAAAGGTATCAAGATACAGTGTGGCACCTTCTTGTTACCATGATCAAGTCACAAAAAGAGAGATACAGCTTTAAGTGAGATTTAAAGGGGACATATTACGCAAAAATCACTTTTTCAGGCTTTTCTAACAAAAATATGTGCTCCTGGCCTGTCCACAATCCCCTCAAATACCAGAAATCCATCACCCACGTTAAAATAAGTATTTTTACAGCAGAAATGCAGGCTGGTACATATAATAATTTTGCTCTAAAATACTCTCTTTTTGGTAAAAAGCGTACAGAAATGACGTTCATTATAATTGTATTAATGCTTAGAGGTAATCATGAACTGGTATAAGAAGAGGCATGACTGAACTGACTGATGATGGACACATTACCAGGATAATTATAGCCTGCCTCAACATCACCTCTTTGCCTGTTTTTAGATAGAATTAAAGTTAGGTAGAGTCATCATTTCTAATATAGGCATCTCTTTAGAAATTAATGGGCAAAGTCTCTGTGACTTTGTCCATGTTTTGTACAGTTTATAGTATTAATATGACTAGTTTACAACCAATAAAAATTACTCATGCCAGCTAGTTTGGTTCGGTTTGCTTTGGTAGGTCATGTAGAATCATCTTTGTTCATTTCCTTCTGTTTTACAGCCAGATAAAAAAGCTTCACAAAAACACACACTATCATTCCATGTTTAAGTCACTAAAAAACATTAAAAAATACATAAAAAAGGCAACAATCTTTACAAAGTCCATCCATCAATCCATTTCTCTATACTGCTTATCCCGTTTGGGGTTGTGGGGAGGCTGGAGCCTATCCCAGCTGTCATTGGTCACCAGTCAATCGCAGGGCTGACATATAGAGACAGACAACCAGGCACGCTCAGACTCACACTTACAGCCAATTTAGAGTAACCAGTTAACCTAATGAGCATGTTTTTGGTGGTGGGAGGAAGCCAGAGTACCCAGAGAGAACCCACACATGCACAGGGAGAACATGCAAACTCTGCACAGAAAGGCCCTGACCGGGAAGCGAACTAGGGACTTTCTTGCTGCGAGGCAACAGCGCTAACCCCTGCGCTGCCGTGCAACCCTCTTTCTGAAGTCATCTGGTTAAATCATCTTTTTCTCTTTAAGAAAATAATTTTAAAATACAGATGAGATTAGGATTGCAGGATATTGTCGGTACAATATTGGAATCTGCAGATATTAGCTTTGAAAGTGAATCATCTTTATCTCCAGATAGGGCTGGGCGATTATGGCAAAAATCAAAATCATGATTAATTGGGCTTTTTACCTCGATTACGATTAATGAACAATTATTCCACCCCCAGCCTCTGACTCTGTTGGTTTTATAAAATATTTGTGTAATTTTCAAACGAACAACTGAAAGGAACATGCAGAGATGTCAATTAATGGTTATTTATTGAGACAACTGAAATCAAAATACACATCAGCTGAAATGAAACTAGCACTTCTTTTTCTCTTGGGTTTCCATCAGGCTACATGCCTTTCAACACCTGGCTACCTATCATGTGACTACACAGCTAGTAGTTTGTTTTAAAAAGGGTGGTACATTAGTAGAGAGATATTACAAGGGGAAAAAATAAAATAATTGACAGGGCAGGTTTATGTCGGTTATAGGCTCTAAAGGTCGGTTACGAATATTTTTCGATTAATTGCCCAGCTCTATTGGCAGATATTAAAATTTTTGCGGATAAATACAACTAAGTCTGGTTATATCAGCTGTAAATATGAGCCATTTAAATCCAGTTTCTTCATCCTCAAACTTTAAATGATGTCTTTTAAGGACTGAAGTTTTAGGGCTGAACTACATTAAAATATCAGTATTGATCTAATCTAAAATTAATCCTAATAAATTGGCACATCAAGTATTGTCAAAAAAACAAATAAAGTGCTATTTCAGATTTTTTCTTTTTTTTACACAATCCCAGTCTGCGAATAACTGTAATTTAATGACCTTTTTTAGCAACTAAGCTAAAAGGAGAAAATGATTTTGTGCGGCTGTTAAACGTAGGAATAGGGGATTGTAAAATAAAGCACACTGTGCAAATTGCCATTGTCTGCCCCATGTCTGATTTCCTGTAACCAAACCCTTTCCAGATAGTGGAGGTAGTTCCTCATTTAGCAACAAACACATCCTCTGTTTCAACTCCACCTTCCACCATGTTTGTTATGCTTCTGCATGTGAGTTACAAGTGTGTCGCAGTTGATGATGTATGTGTGTGTGACAATCGCAGACACATACGTCATCAACCATAGTTTATCGTTATTATCGTTGAATGCTTTTTTATCATCGTGGAAAGTTTTTTTTTGCGGTATATTGCAAATGTTATACGGCCCATTCCTAGCTAGCATAATACCTAACATTAGCATCCGCTAGCTAGCTTTAAGACAAATCTTACCTGCTGTGATTACATGCTCTGTATTGCATTTAAGTGTACTTTAGCACAGTATACTAACAGAGGCATGCAATTTGAGACACACTGTATGCCACAGGGAAGCAAAACACCGTATAGTTACATTTCCACGTTTTGCTTTTCAAAGTAAAAGCCCAGTTTGGCATTCATGAGAAGAAATCATCATCACCTTGTTTAGGCTTTACAGAGGTAATACTGTACAGAGGTAAAACTGAAGATAGACAGAGCTGTGACAGAAGAGAGTCACAGTCAGCATGAAAAGCAGAGAACGTGCACTCAGTCTGAAACAGGCGCAAGTGGTGCTTCTTTTCTACCTTGGTTGAGAACTTGTTGCCAAATGGTGTAAAACTTGTGGACATAGCTTTTTCTAGCATTGAGATGTTTTTTTGTAAGGTCAGATGCATGAGGTCTCTAATCCACGAGCTGTAAGTTTGGAAACATCTATGAAGTCATCTGTTTAACACAGTAATCAAACCCAAGTCTCTGAAATAAAAGTCCCTTGTTTGCCTGCCCTATTCATTGTCCGTGACTAACTTCGATGCTCGTCATACTACATGAATTGACTTGAAAAACACCTCAAACACAAATTAGTATGAAGCATCCAAAATGACTCAAAAGGAATTCCCACAGCTGCACAGCTTAGTGAGTTGAGCCTCTGAACAGGGAGCCAGCATAGCTTGAAACTTGGTGTTTATGGCATCCTGTAAGCCATCCCTTCCTTTAAATACTCATCATATAGTGCACTGAATACATTAGGGTTTCCTCATGTGGCTCATTGATGGGTCTCTAATTAGTTCAGTCTTAAAGGAAAGAAAGGATGCAGCACACAATGGTCGAACCTTTTAACCATTATTCAAGCCCTATTCAGATGAAACTGGTTGATCATAAGAGGCTAGAGGCTTGTCACCATATTGAAAATAGAAGATAACAGAGAGATTAACATGCATAGGACTTAAGCTGATGGTGAGATCTAAGTCAATCTTAAGGAGAATTGCTTGAGTACAGGCCTAAATCTAACTGTGACACAGAAGCTGAGCAACTTAATATCAAAAATAGATGTTAAGATGATAAATTATAAATAGATATCAAACATTTAACGCTGCCTGAGAAAAACCAAAAAGGACAAAACAAACAATAGACACACACTTAAAAGCCTATAATGGCTCTTATAATGGGAGTATGGTGGGAGTAAGAAGGATGGATGGTTCATGAATACATACGCAAACCTGTCTATAAATCCTATAGATTATGTCTGCATCTGTGAGTATATGGGTCAGATTTTCTTGTGGTTAACAGCTGCTTTTGATAAGAGTTAGAACAGATGGGGACGGACAAAAGATCAGCTGCATGAACCTGGATTCAGAAACAGGCGGAGACGAAGGAACACAATCAAAAACACAATATGGAGGCAAATAGCAGGAATGAGTTTGTTATGCAACTATTCAGCCTCCATGACAAAGCATGGAAGAAGGAGGAGGAGTGAGCGCTGTCCTAATGCTGTTGTGCGATGGGAGAGAGCTGTGGGAAGTAGGTGGTGGTGAGAAGAGATTAGGTGGCGCTTGTTGTGAGAGTTTTCTTAATGAAGGTTCAGAACAGTACGGACCCCTGCGTGGGAGCTGCAGCTCCGCTCAAATCACCAAAAGTAAAGCCAGGGAGATTTAGTCCTCCGCAGAGAGGAAATGACATTCTGTTTGCGCAGAGTAATTGCAGGCTAGATTCACATTATTACCCAACTGTAGTTCTCATTTTCATCATGAAAAGTCAAAGGTGGGTTGAAATTATAAAATGAGTTTTATTTATCCATTTAACAAGGACAAACTGTACCATTGGTGCTTTAACATTTACCAATAAACAGACTACAGACATGTTTTATGTTTTATGTGGGGGAACAGTGCTGCTTCTCCTTCAGCCATGATTTAATACCTTTGTTAAAACCTATAACATTGTTTATCATTTTCAGCTTAATGGGTAGGCCATTCCAAAGTTTAGCTCCTACAAGAGAGAAAGCTGATTGTCAAAAAGACGTTTTGTGCACTGGGATGTCACAGCTGCTTTTAAGTGAAGCATGTGTGTTGACTTTACAAGAATTCTGATATCTAGTAACTTACTGGTTTGGGGTCTTTTGGAGGCAAGTTCCCCTTGTGACTGCGGGACCAAACAGTGGGGTTTTTTTTACGGTCCAGCAATTCTTATTTCAGACATACTGTAGACAAAACAATATGAGGATATGGTTATATATATGATGAAACAGTTAATGGTATTAATAATAATCATGATAAAATGCCTCCATGGTTATCATTATGTTCATTTTTAATGGTTCAGTGTTTAAAATGGGGAATATCAGCAACATCTAAAAGCTGGATTCTAACTTGCAAAGTTCACGTCTGGAGGCCACTGTTGCAACCAAAGGAATTAAAAAAATGGCTTACTGTTATTTTCTTCCTTTTGTGGTACTGTAAAAACATACAAGATTAATAAAATCAAAGATGACAGAGTCCATGGAGATGAGCCTCCTGATGTATGAAATCAAGGCTTATTCTAAGTCAATAAAACTAAAACAATTTTATATATTCAGGTGATGAAACACTACTTTACATAGACCTTTTTACATATGTTTCATTTTTACCAAATTGGTTCCACTAAATGCTACTAAGCTACACCATATAAGACACCCTGCACCTTTGATTATAGTTAACACCGTAAGTGATAACTGCGCTGTAATATCACAGTAAATGATGTCCAGACAGCTTGCTATGTTGGCTTGTTTACTGAGGTGAAGTGGGGAAAAAAACGTCCACAGGTCGACCAAAGAGATGTAAAACATGTCAGGCAGGAGGTGTCTGTCTCCTCTGCTCTTGTCTGCACCACTCACTGTGACTGTCTGTCGGAGTGCAGAGACACAGACAGACAAGTAGACCCAAGGAGCATCACAGCTGTAGACCAATCTACTCAGCTTAAAGCTCAAGCTTAAAACACAACAGTATTATGAATCAAATTAGACCAAAATGCTGTCGCCTTCTTTGACTGTCAGCAAAAGAAAGAAAAAAACTTGTGGGAGTGTCATGCACTTACTGGCTTCAGCTGCTCCTCCTCTGCTCAAAAAGTCCAGAAAAGCTTGGACTTCAGAGCAGCTCCCACTAGTGAATTTTTGTCCCCCAATTTTGAAATCTGTGTTGAAATTGCTCAAAGTTAACTGGTTCACTTCACGAGCTAACTGATGGTTATATTGTGACATGTTCAACAACGGTAAGAGAAGAATTATGGTAAATGTGGTCTACATATAATATCATGATGTGTTCAAATGCCACATTAAAAAAAAATTTAGTTTTTGATTATTTCACCTTTATTTAGCCAGGTTAGTCCCATTGAGATCAAATATCTCTTTTTCAAAGGAGACCTGACCAAGAATGGCAGCAATAGTTTCAACAACACATGCGCTCAAACTCACAACAATACACAATAAATATAAACAACAACAATAAAATCATCAGCGGTTAAAACAGTGGCATTCAGAGAGATAACAAACTTCAAAAAACCCTGTTGAAGACGAGAACTGAGCTTGGTTTTTCATCAATACAAAATGGATATAACAGATGAAATCATGAGCTTTTAAACTTCATAGCTCAAAATCTTCTCACCTAATACCACTACTATTAAAAATGGATTGTTATTCTGCCTTTCCACCAAACAACAGAAAACTATCTGTAGTAGTCTTGATAAGGACTCAGATTAATAAGGAGCTATGGATTGAAGATATGACTGACTTATTTTACTTTGGTACTTTTCTGTCCTGTCAAATATAAAAATAGTGGGTATATGTCATTTAAAGCATGTTATTTAAAAAAGCATCAAAAATTCTGACCACCTTATTAATAAGGTACCTTTCCTAATGCACAACTGATGAGGTTTACCTGTTGCTTTTAATGGTTATACAAACAGAGAGTACAGTCTTCTGTGCTGCTTGTTTGATTTAGTGTTTTTTTAATCAAACTTGATAAAATGATTGAAATGATGAATTTTTTCAGATTATCAGCAAATTATAACAATACCACAACAATACTGATAACCATGATATTTAGGTCATGATATCATGAAATTTGATTTTAATATTGTTTAATATGGACTTGATAAATGGTAAATACACTTAAGCTTGAATAGCACTTTTTGAGTTGTTGGACTACTCAGAGCTCTTCTACACTGCAGGTCACACTTACCCATTCACACCCATTCACTCCACATTCACACCATTGGTGGTGGGTGCTATGTAAAAGGTCAACTGGTATTAACTAATACCATTCCTACACATGCACACACCACTGACACAGCATCACAGCACTGGCCCTCAGTGCCTTGTCCAAGGACACACCTTTCGGTTGAGAAATATAAAAATTCAATACTAATCTGCAGACTTATTTAGAAGTCACCTAGCCATTTTTTGCTTTGTTTTCATGGTCAAACGTGACAGAAAATGTCAGTATAGGAGTATTAAAGGAAAAACAATTGACTAAACAACATTGATGTCTGGATGGCTGTCCGGCCAAAGTGAATTTAAATATTAGTGTCAGCCTTGATTTCATAATGTGTCCTTTCTTTGTATTCTTGGGTTTAGGCACTCACTCAAGAGGCATTTTAGATGATGTTCACGTCGCAATGACAATAAAAATGCTGTTTATTTTCCAGCCCTACTAAGAGCAAAGCATGTATGACAACATGCTAAAAATATATGCTACTGTTGTTTTTATTTTTTATAAGTGTGTTACTGTATTTAAATATTCTTTCTAAATTAATGACCATTTTAACTCCCCTTCTGGGTTAACTGAATGGCAGTTCAACATCTGCCAGAACAATAAAAGCAGCAAGTCTGAAACCTAATCTCAGGGCGCACTCACACAAGGCCACTTTTACTGTGTCCAAGCATGTTTATACCAAAGTCTAGTTTACTTGAATATTGTGAGTTTGTCGTGTCGTGCTCAAGCATGGTGCACTTTCTTGGTTCTCTCTTTGATCAAAGAGGTGGGTTTCTGTGTTCATGCACAAGCACATGAGCAGGTACACAATGTCGATGTAACACAGATGTACACAATCAAAAAATCCAGAAGTGTTAGAGGGACATATCTTACAAAAACAAACTAAAATATGCCACAAAGTCTGTGAAGTTGCTGTCAAATTCTCTTTGTTGTGGCTTGTGTGCACAATACAACACATGCTAACGTGATCACAAATATACAAGAGGTGACTATGCTCAGCAGGGACTGGGGAGGGGTGGTAATCGTGCTTCAGCACGGTATGGGGCAACTGGGCCTATGGTGAGTGAGCCTTCAGAGTTGGACTTAAAAATAAGTTTAAAAATTACAACTGAATGGAAAACCTGAATCTAAATAAATAAATAACAAGAAAAAAGGGGAAAAAAAATCATCCCAAATAAACTCTAGGGGGGACCCGGTTTAGCTCGGTTGGTAGAGCAGGCCCCATGTACAGAGGCTACAGTCCTCATCCAACTGGTCACAGGTTTGATTTCTAATCCTGATGCTGTTTTTCAAGTCATCCCCCACTCTCTCTTCCCACCTAAATCTATCAAACAAAAGCCAAACAGCCCAAAAATTAATCTTCATAAAAGGACTCCAGTGCTTCACATACAAATAATGGCAAATAACTGATGTAGCATGATTGAAGATGATAAAGAGATTATTAATGCATTTGGTAGAGTTCGCTGGCCTTCAGTAAAAGTGTTCCAAAAAGCAGGTGATGGACCTTAACTCCCATTTCACCACTGTTGAATGGTCAGCGATAAGAAACCATCTATTCACAGAGAGAGAGAGAGAGAGTGGAGCTTAGTGAGGATTATTCTGTAGATGTGTGGAGGATGCTGCTATTATAGTCATCTATCTCCCCGTGGCTTTGTTCTGCCTTCACTCTCAAACTTACCTCTCCATCATTATGACTCTTGCCAACCATACAGTGTGTATGCAGCAGAGAGAAACTCATTCTCCTGGGAATTTTTCGGAAATGCAAGAAAATCTCTGTGTGAAGTAGAAGTGGGTATAAGGCTAAGCAGGTTAAGAAGAAAGAGGGTACATTAAAATGCAATCAGATACACTGCAGTTATTTGACTTTAAGCTACATTCTGACAGTGACTGATTGTGGAGATACATGAACTGTACACACACACTTGTACATTTTCCAGCCTCAGTTGAAGCCCCAACCACATAGAAAATCAATATAGAGCCTCTCACAAATAGCTATACAGCTGCAGGTTCCTTAGAGTTGAAGAGAATGTTTGAAATGCATGTAAATAAAAGTCTATTTCATTGTATGATCTAAAGACCCATGTATTGTGTGTTCCTGCTATTCTATCATCTGTGATATTAAGTTAGTTTTTAGTTACAAAGACCAAAGGAACACTTAATAGTAAACTTCACCTTTTAGAAGCTAAGAAATGTTTGCCTCTCTTTTGATGAATTTATGATTTGGCTGAGAAAACTTTAATGAGAAAAAAATCAATAATTGCAAAAATGGGTTCACAGTGGTAAAAATTGGATAAAAGTGGCATAAAAGGGCAAAAATGGTAAAAATAACAGAAATTGGGGAAAAGTGGCAAAAACAGAAAAGGAAAAGATAGTCTAAAAGTGGCAAAAATGGGTTAAAGGTGGCAAAATGGGTGTAAAAAATGGAGAAATGGGTTAAAAATGAGCATAAATACATAATTCCAACATCAGAATCCAATAATAGTTTGACAAGCTTTTCAGCTCCAAAATGAGGTTATTGTTAGCCAGGATGCTAGTCCCAATGCTACTGATCCAGCACACAAGCATTGACATCATCACTGACTCAAATGGGAAGGCACACTCTCTGGGTTTTTCAGGGGCCCAGCTAAATCTGTTGGCAGGCCTGGTAGGTGTAAGCATGCCTGCTTTTTTGTCTCTTTATGCCAGCCCTGTGATTGACTGGTGACCAGTCCAGGGTGTACCCCACCTCTCACCCAGTGGCACCTGGGACTGGCTCCAGCTCCTTGCGACCCCAATCAGGAGAAGCGGTGTAGATATCGGATGGATGTTATAAAGCTCAATGTTGGCAGTCTCCATATCAAAAAGACTGTATCCATCAGTCTAGAAACAGGCAAAGTGTGATAAATGAGGTGGGCCAGAAGGCACCATGCCCCTTATAATATCTAATTATGGAAAAGTCTTTGCCTTGCTTTAATCAAAACAGATGGCTTATTCAAAAAAATACATAACCGTACAACAATATCTCATGTTGTTGTTTTTTTATCAGTAAAGACATAAAAAGACAATAAAGACCAACTCTGTACTCATTTTTATAAACAGCTGTTGACATGTTGTTTCTGCTATTAAAAAGAGCAGTTTGATATGGGTTCTTATGAGGATTCCTTGATTTTTGGAGCCTGCCTCAAGTGGACACTCAAAGATCTGCAGCACTGGCATCATTATGGGCAGCATATAGTCATATCTGTCACTGTAGTAAATGGAACCACAGAGACCAGGTCAAAGGTCTTGACAAGAAGTCTAACCAGGACAGAAAAACTACTTTTATTTGGGTTGTAAAAGCGTGCCTGGGGAAAAACTGTGGCACTTTTTTGTTTCGATGTTTCGGGTTTGCAAAGCTGATTTTTTCCAATGATAATGTGTTCATTTTTGAGATCTCTAGAAAACAACAAAAACTTACATTTTCAGGGAAATGGAGTAAAATAAAATAAAGGCATGCATGTCATCTCAGTGCTGCTGTAATGAAGCACTTTCTGGACAAATTTAGTCATATGTTATACTTCATCTAAGATCCATTTTCAATAAATGAATATAAGTGGTAAAAATATGTGAAATTTGGGTTGGGATTTCTAAATTGTTAGCTTTCTAATTGACAGTGGTGGGTCCTGATGACAAACCAGTCAAGAATCACTTATCCAAATAGCAAAAGAGCCATTTTTAAACTTTTTTTCTGAGAATTATGAAGGTTTATTGAAACTGAAGTTTTTGTCAAAGTTTAAGGAACAATTTTTTTTAATGGAAAGTGCTCTTTGCTTTTTAAAGCTAAAAGTGCAGAGTTAAGATTTCTTACTGGTGTTGTAAAGCCATATCATTATAAAATTATACTTATTTTTTAATATTACCATACATCATAGCAGTACTTTGCAAATACAATATGAAAGAACAACAATCCCAACATCTTCTATGTGGAGTATTTAATTATGATTCCATCTTGTGGTTAGAAATTATGGTTTAAGAATTATCTTTTATATTGGGTAAGTAAATATGATGACCACCAGCCTGATGCACAGATGGATTTCCTTAAGGGAAAGTTAAAAAAAAAAAAAAAAAGAAACTCTCAGCTTCACACTCACAACACAGCACGTCCATCTCTCTCTGTCTCTTTCGCTCATACTCACTCGTCAGATTTCTCGCGCTCTCTCGCTCACAGGCTCACCGACACATAATTGTGCGTTTTCACAAAGGGGAGAGAAGGAATGTGAGCCGCAGGCAAGCAACGTGTGTGTACTGTGTTCCCTCGCAGTAATCAATAGATACCGTTGGAGTGGACAAAAAATAAATTAGTATACAGCGCATGTTTGGAGCTTTATTTTTATGCTACTGAATGATATTTGTGTCAGTACTGTGAAACAAAAATATACTTTTGCATCCATGATAAACATAATCTTTAATAAGAATGATGTAAAAATTGCCCTTATTTCTAAGTTAGAAATGTGTTGTGGATGTGTTTTTTAATAGAAACAGTTATATAACGCTTTCTGAGAGCAGCATTTTGCAGTTCTATCAGGGTGCGTTGTCAGCCATAGTGGAAAACGCTCCAGCATATTCATGTTAGTGTGTAACACAGCTATTCCTGTAATGTATATATCGGCCAGCAAGGGGTGTTTTTCATGTGACCTAGATATACGAAGATGACACAGTTTCGCCAGGTGCTCAGGGCACAGCAGTCTCCTTGTTTTTCTCTCAGCACAAACCTTTGAACACTTAAATATTTTAAACACTTGTTAAAGTTTGATGGGTCTGTGGATGGCAGCGAGTGTAAGAAAGAGCCGGAAGAGAGGATTGTTGCTGGGGAGGATGTACTGTATGTTACTGTTGGACTGGGCAATATGAGGGACTGATGTTGAAGCAATTTGGCAATCATTAGATCTGGTCTGAAAATTACTCAGTTGTTTTGCTGACTCATTAGTCAATTTGAATATAAAGACAAATAAACTGTTAGCTTTGTAGGATGGCTGTTGTTTTTTTTTTTTTTTTGCTCTTTAAAGCTCCTGTGTGCAGCTTTTACTTTGTAACAAAACGGATTTGAATTAATATCAGTACCTCTATATGACCTACAGAAGCCATAAAGATTATTTAATTTTTTTTCTTAAATATATGTGTATTTTATTCTTAAAATAAGCTAGTCAACCTTCAGGAAGTTATTGGATGAAGTATGTTAACGCGTTGAAATCAAAGAAAATCAGAGAACCTCACTGTCAGATGTACAAGAAAAGTTTAGCTAAGACATAAGTCCTCCCCCTTTGGTCCAGGTAGCCACACTTCACATTTTCATTTTACATTAGGGCTGTGCAATTAATCAAAAATTAGATTAATCGCAATATGGCCTGCTGCAATTTTCAAATTGCAGGAGGTGCGATATTTCTTTGACCTGAAATTTGTGTCAAAATAGCAGTTTTAAACTTTTTGTTGTTGTTGTTGCAGAGATGCAATGCATGACATATCATGCAATCATTCAAGTGCCTATATTTTTAGAATAGTCTATAAAAAAATCCTACCATCATTTTTGTACTGTTTTCTTATTAAATATGAGAATGAAAAAACCCCTTCAATGCAACAATTACATCCAATTTGCAATATCATCAGAATTAGGTATTTTTAAAGAATTTTTCAGCCTTGTTTAGGAATAACAAAAAGTTAAGGAAGAATAACATATCAAATTGTAATATTGGGGGGGGGTTGTAATTCAATTCTTTTCCAAAATCATTCAGCCCTATTTTACATAATCCAGAATTTCCTCACAGGAGCATTAAGATTTAAAAAAAAATGGTTTGATAACCTAACATGCCAGCTACATTGCATAAGATATGTGGCACAGACATCTGGGCAACCATCCATAGTCCATGATTAGGAAGGGCAGAGCCTTTTTAAAAAACTCCTTGGAGGTTGATTAAACAAATGTTCTGTCACATTCAGTAAAAGCCATCAGAGCAACAAAACGTGACACAGTGAGCATGCACAGGTCTGGTGAGTAAACTGCATAACATGAGCTCTACAGGCAGCTGCTATTGTTGTTCACTATGATTGGAGCCAGTTGGTTAATCAAACTCATGTGGAGTCTGGTCCAGAGAAGAACAAAAGCAGTTTTCCACCAAGAAGAATTTTCAGTGAGGTTATTTGCTCTTCTTTGAATAAATGTTTTCCAGATCTAATAAAATTGCAACTTTAATTACATTCAAGCTAATCTCTTTACTGACTTGCCAGATACAATAATTATACCTGGTGGCTACTGCCTCGTCTTACTCAAATGAAGCTGATTGGTCCATCAGTTGTCAGACTCTAAATTGCCCCCCATGACCCAAAGCTGGATCAGCTGTATACACAATGGATGGATGGATCTGGTGTTATATGCTTGTGCTTAAAAATGAAGAGCATATATTTATAAAATTAGGGCTTATAAAGAACTATTTTCATATTTATTAAAAAAAACAACAAACTTGATTACATATTATGCATGAGGTTTGGAGGACATGAATGGCAATAAGGATGTTGATTCTGTGTCAGAAATATTTCTGTAATAAGGCGGCAGGAAGAAACAGTCCTTTCAAGACTGATAAAGCGCTGGGAAATGACAGATTGAAATGCTGCTGACTCTGTTATACTTTAAAAGAGCTAATCAAACTGTTATGTACCATCCATTTTTCTAACCCAGGAGACACATTTTGAATTTGAATGACATAACACAACCTTCTAGGTATTACGTAACATCTGTGATGAGGGGTTGTTAAACGCTGGACTACATTAACAGCAGTTCTGTTTATTTTTCCCTCCTGGGTGAATTGGGTCTAATACTTTTCTGTCCAGTGTGCAACCCTGATTTATGAGCTCATTTTCTGCTTTACAAACAAATCTGACCTACATTGATCCACACATATTCGACTCTTTTCTGAATGGTTAAATGAAACTCATTACTTGTTATCCCCCCATGGGACATCAATGACATGTGATGTCTGCTTAAAAAAAACAGGTACATGTTTTCTTGTCGCTAGTGATATTTATATGAAACAATTTGAAAATTATGAATTTGTTATTTTAAGTCATCTTTGGATCCACTGTGAGTATTAGTAGTTCTAGAAAAACAATATGAGGATTTATGTGGTCTGTTTGGTCCATAATTCTGGCAGCCTTAAGAACTACTATACTTTGTGTAGCTTTCTTTTAAGATTTAGCAGTATTACTAGTTGCTTTTGAAACTGGCAGGACAAGAAATAACTTACTTAGGTTAATGATCCAAGCAGAAACCTTGGGTTTTGTAATGTTTAGCCAATATGAAAGAAAACTGCAGTTCCTGTAGTGTCCACTTGAGGTTGCCTTCAAAACACAATTACTCCCTTTAGAGTCCATGTTAAATTGCCCATGATTACAACAGAAACAGGTTTTTACCCTAACACTGTGTCCTGACTACAAGTGACACCAGTGAATGTCAGTGATAAAATTATCTTGATTACACTGATTCCTACTGTAGTATCCCAAGCACATGCGAACGATGCAGCATGATGTAGCACAACACAGCACAACACTTTTCCCGTTTAGATGGGTGAGAACCAGTGAGAGCCAGTAAGAAAATTTGGGTTTGGTAGATTATTTCTTTGTTATAACTATGCTTCTTTGCCATAAATTTTTTTACTTTTTGAAAGCCTGTTTATTTCCCTTTTAAACTGTGCTACATTTATAAAGAACATGCCTATGTGGGATGAGCAGCAGAGCTGAGTATGTGGGCTGCATCCATGAAAAATTTGCCAAATCTTCTCTACCAATGCTGAACAGCTGATTTTACTGATGCTACTGACTCTTGTTTTGAGCTTCTGTTACTCCCTGGTGCTGACAGCCAGGTGCCTAAGCTGCAATTTCAATGCATAAAGATAATGAGATGAGAATCAACCAGTGGCAATGCCGTATCTCCACAGTCTAGGACCGAACTCTGTCCACCAAGATGACAAAACTCGCCCGCTCAGAGCGGGGTTTATCAGAGACTACCTCCAAATTTTGGGAGTGGAGATGGTCGAATGGCCTACCAGCAGTCCTGACCTCTACCCCAATAAACACTTGCTGGTTCATGATAGAGTAACCAACACAACCACATTGGCTAACGAGCATGAGGAGTGGCCAAATTGTTCATTAGCCAATTTGTCAATTTGTCTTGTTTCTTCAGACTTTAATCAGCCAATCCATCAAACAAGAATCATTGTCAGAATAAGCTGTTTGGCATTGGTAGAGAAGATTTGGCAAATTTTTCATGGGCATAACCCACATACTCAGCTCTGCTGCTCATCCCACAAATGCATGTTCCTTACAAATGTAGCACCATTTAAAAGGGAAATAAACAGGCTTTCCAATGCCAAGAAGAATTGTTACAACAAAGAAATAATCTATCAAACACAAATTTCCTTACTTTTTGTGCTAAGTTTAGATGAAAAGGCATCTGGAGTGTTGGACAGTTAGATTTTTTCAGTATTTTTCCAGTATCCCAACAGAGCTTGTGATTGCACACAGAAGCAAAGCTAATTGGCTCAAAGCAGCCAAAGACTAGTCAATAAAAACCACAAGACTTCCGTTTGTCCACACTTGAAATGAAAACAGTTTATAAAATGTTGTTTACAATGGTAGCCTGAAATTCACAAGGCAGAGAATTACATTTTCAACGGATGTACTTTGGACAGCAACCAACAAAAATGTTTCCAGTCTGCTTTGTTCTATTTTTATTTGTAAAGAAAGGGTTAATTTCTGTTACAACTCATCTGTTTTTATTTAGTAAGAGTTTTGCACATATTTGCATAACTAAGGGCAAAGATGATTAACAGTGGGCACACTGTAGCATTTAGCAAGGAGGCTTCAGGCCCAACACCACCTCAGCCTGTTATGAGATTGCTAAAAAGTTAGAGGGAAATAGCATCTCCAATATGGTGACTGCCATCATTGGGGTTCATAATAAAGTAGTGATGATGTCACTGAGATGAGGTCCATTTTCTATACAGTTTCTATACCCACAGTTGGGACAGTTGGGCTATCCAAACACCTTAACTGAAAACGTGAATTCTAAAAGGTTGCAATAACAGGTATCACAATGAAAGACCTCGCATAATAGAATCAAACTCATTGCAAGGCCAAACCAACTGCAAAATGAGGGTTGCAGTATGATGAAAATCATGAAGTTTCTGAAAAACAGCAGTAGAACAACACAAAGGAAAAATAAAATAACAACAGAAAGGAAACCATATAAAGATTCTGTCCGAGAAGCCCAGTTATTGCTCTACAGTAGGTAAAGTGAGGAGCTTAAAAAGAGACTCTCCCAGCAGTGGTAGTAGCAGCAGTAAGCATTTAAGTCAATCGGTGATTGCCAGAATCTCAAGGGGCAGTAAACCCTTTTATAAGAGTCTCAGTGTTCCCTAAACTGTCAAAAATTGCAGACAAAAATCTCCACTTCCAGCTTGACGTGTAATTTTGTAGCTGACAAAAATGACCGATGAACGGGGCTGTGAAATTTGTGTGCGGCAGTGAGAAATTTGGGGCGAACAGAATTGTTCCCACCAAAACGCTGTCCTGAGGCAACATAATATCTAAAAGCTTCCTGCACATGTTTTTCAGCAGTAGAGCAGAGGAATAAGGGGCAAAAACCAGTTTATGCAAATGCTGAATTAGACATACAAACATGAAGGAAGCAGCTTGTGGATGCCATGTTTTAGTGTAGCGGTGTTTTCTGCCTGGCATCTCTTCCTTGCAGGCTTTTTCCTGTCAGGTCAGAGCTGGGGGGCAGGAAGCACCAACTGGCTTAGTGTGTTTTTCACTGCAACAGGTAGCAGCTGAATTGGTTTTTCACACTATTGCATCAGCCTCAGCAAGTCTTTCATGAAAGCATTTATAAGTGATAAATCTTTGTTCGTTTTCTGGGGAGTGAAACTGAATGTGAAATTAATAACCAGCAGCTTAAATGTACTTCTTTTTCCTGTTGGTAAAACGCTTTTGTAAAGTCATGTTTTGAGAGACTGTAATTGTGTTGATTTGTACTCTGACACTCTCTGCTGACAGCACTCTTAGTGATGTCTTAACCCATCTTTCCATCTTGTTTTTTGCAGTTACCCAGCTGTGTGTGAGTTCCTACAGAGCAATAACTTATTATCAATCATCCGAGCACATGAAGCACAAGATGCAGGGTAAGTCATCAATACAGGATGCTTAAAGATACATAACAGCCACACTAATTAATCAGATGTGTTTTTCATGAGAAAAAGAACATTAACTACCTTTTCTCTGTCTTTAATCTCCACTTGCTCATCATGCAGCTATCGGATGTACCGTAAGAGCCAGACTACCGGATTCCCATCTCTCATAACCATCTTCTCAGCGCCAAACTACCTGGATGTTTACAACAACAAAGGTCAGGACATCTTCTCATTTTAGACCCATCTTGGTTTTCGTTGGAAAGATGCTAACTATACACTTGACTCACAATACACAGGGCTTTTCCCCTTTTCATAAAACAGAATTACCTTTTTGGTAGTGAGAACACTCTGCTCTGATATAAACCATTTGTAAATCAACATCAGACTTCAGCTTAGCAAGATGTGCACTAACGTCAGGATGCCAGAGAGTAAAGTAGGAGGACATGAAATAACTTTATGGGAAAATTAATTTATTAATCGCAAAAAAAGGCTGAAAATTGGCAAAATGGATTATAAAATGTAAAAAATTGGCTAAAAAAAGTAGTGAAAAGTGGCTACAGAGTGGCATAAACGGGATAACATCAAAGTGGGCTAAGAAAGGTAAAAATTGGCAGAAAAAAGCAGTTAAAAAGTGGCAAAAATGGGACTGTGGCGAAAATGGGCTGAGCAAGGCAACAAGTGGCAAAAATGGTCTGATAGTGGCAAAAATAGGCAAGAATTGATAAGGGTATCAATATCAACAACAATGAACAATCTCCATCCCTACTAAAGATACAAGAATCACAGGATTTATTTTCAATTTCTAAGAAAGTCTTGTTGTTGAAGTCAATTTATAAATAAATACAATTCTTTGCTTTAAGTATTTGACAATAACATTAAAAATATCCTTTTCCTTATTTTTTTAATAAAGCTGTGTCACCTATAATTATTCTATTACTAGTTTACCTACTTATTAAATTAGCATTTTTTTTGCATAAATTGACATAGACAATATCTTATAGAGGGATCTTTTTGAAGCTTTTGTTTTAGTAAAATTAGGGATGCACAATATTATTGGTTTATCGGTATCAGCAGAAGTTAGCTTGAAAAATTAATTATCATAGCATCAAAAAAAAAACTTCTGCAGATATTTACAGCTGATAATTTGGCTGTAAAAATTTGCCTTTATGAGCTGTAAATTCTGGATTTACAAACAGATGAGTTAGTGGAGTTTCAGGCTGCATTAAGAGGCCTAGTTTAGCTGAAGTCTTTTCTTTATTCATCATCATTCTTTACACCGTAACGTGTTTTAAGGACTGGGAGTTTTAAATTGGTGCCCCTCAAACTTTAATTTGTGTTTTTTTAAAGACTGAAGTTTAAGGTCAAAACTGCATTCAAATATCAAATCAATATCTGTATTATTGGCAAAAATTAATTTGTAAACATCAGCATTATCAGATATTGGCAAAAATCCACTTTCATGTATCCCTATAAAGAAGGACTTAAAAAACAGTTCTTAATAAATCATGTGTGTGATTCTTCAGGTTTGAAGTGTTGAACCACCATAAATGGCAGATATCCATAAGAAAAAGTATATCGTCAAAGAGGGTAATCAGTAATTAAGTGAAATAAGAAGAGTCCCAGGACTCCTGCAGATGTAAATGTATTTAAATGCTTTCGAGTTTAAAAATACATGCTGGTGTTAGTACTTATCTCCAGTTAAACCTGTTCTACAGTTGATAGCAATGAGCCATGTTAGTGATTTGACTTTACATGCAGACTTTGCATACTTCAGTTCATAATAAGTTTTTAGCCACAAGCTAACATCAATGTAAATAACACTGTGCCAATAGTAGCCAGTGACTTGGTTTTGATTAGCGCTTTGTTGCAGTGTGTCTTTGTAACAAAGGCTGAGCTTAAGCCTGTTTTGTATGTATGTCGTAATGGCTAACGCGGTAATGAGCACTACATACTTTAGAGCTGGTGTTCCTGCATCCCTCTGCAATACTCTGAACACCAGTACATGTAGTCATTACTTTAGCCCTAACTTTTTTAGGCATCTGCTTCCCAGTGTAGATTCTGATTCTTTTGGAGTCATGTGCTTTGTAGTGTGCCACCATATAACATGCTGCATCATGTTGGTTTACTATTCCTGTAGTTCATTAGTCATTTGCATCATTGGTGCACTATTTTTGTCTTGTCCGTCTTCTAAACACTCCACATCTATAATCTTGCTTTGAAACTACAGTAGATGCACTCTAAACCAGTCAATATTCACTGTCTTTAACCATGTTCATGTGCCGGTCTTCATGAAGCAAGTGAAGTCCAAAACATAAAGCATCCTCCACTGGTTCAAAAAGTGGTATATATTCTTCATCTTGTTGAACTAGAGTTGTTCATATGCATTTTGTTTTGCGACGTGTTGTTACATCCTCATTCAGTGCAATTTATAGATCTGTCATGTGATCCTTCTTACATCTGGATCATATTTTTGCTAAGTAACACCGTTATTAAAGACAAAGGAGAGGAAGGAGAAGTGCTGCTGGGTTTGAGTACTCTTTGAATATTCGTGTGCCTGTTTCATCTCTTGAAGGGCTCATTGCATGTGTAGAATGTGAGTTTAAAATAGCCAACCTCGACTAAGGTTCCCTGATGGAGACCTAAGTTGGTCGCAGCACATCTGCTATTTAAAAACACACACTGCCCTGCAAAATAAAAGGCACTTTAATTCTGCACAAATTCTACAATGTGCCTAGGACTGTTTTTTTTTTTTTAATGGAATCGCAATTTTTACCATTTTTGAGATTCTTCTAATGAAATGAGCCCTTCAGAAGGAGTAATACTTTTATGAATCACAGAAACAAGCAGAGTAAAATAAATATATCTTTTAAAAATTGGATTATTCCTTATTATCATATATTTTTTATGTCTGTGCACAGCAGGAAGGCAGGCCTTGAGAAATTAGTTTACTGCTAAATTAAACAGTTAACAGTAAAACCTAGTCTTGTGAAAGGGATGCCCTAATTCCAGTGTCTCTGTAACACCTGAACCTCTGGCTTTTTAACTGGGTTAGATTTAATGAACAAACACTTCACAGCAGACAAAAAGACCACCATGAGCTCCTCTGACTTACATATTTAGATGTTTTTTTTAGCCCAAACTGGATGATATGGGTTAATCTAACTGCGTTTAGCTTGTGAGCGGGCAGAAGAATGCATCAGGGAGCCCCCATTTGTTTGTGTTCTCAGATCTGTGTCCTGGTTGCTATGGGCTATGGGAGATGGGGAGCGTGGGAGGGACTGTCGGCATCGCTGACTATCTCCATGTGGCTTTATCCCTCTTGATGTAACAGTGTCAGCAATCCCTGAACTCAGCGAGGACATCTAGTGGTTATATATCTAATGTTGTGCATATTCTCTATTCTCAGACTGCATGTGCAGAGACGTTAAAAAATGTACAGGCAACATCAATAAACTGCATACATTATATGCTCATTTATATATAAAACATTAATGTGCACATGACTATGATGGTAAAGATCATGCACAGAGCATAATAAAAATTACAGCATGATGCAGACATGTTTTCCCCTTCACTTTGGGAATATGCCATCAAAACATTTCATTCAAATAACCATTTCTTAAAGCACATAATATCTCAAACACTGGTGAAAATGTAACAATGTGCAATGTTATGTGCCTCTCAATGCAGCTGGGGATACAGCAGAGGCTTACTTAGGATTACATGAAAGAAAGTACACAGAGTACTACAAACCAGGCCGACAGAGGCACGTGCTCTGACTCAAATAAGGTACAGCACAAGCATAGAAGAATGTTACACCACCACCAATACTTAATTTATAATTAAGGGATATGTCAATCAAAGTGATTGTCATTAAAATGATTGTAATTTCATCTTATATCAATCACAGCCCACTGGACTGATTTAAATCTAGTTCATATCAAGAATGACATTTTAGAAAATAATATTCCTTCTAACATTGCATTGTTGAATTTGTGATAAATTTACAACCCTAACACCTATTTACAGTACATTATGTGTTATCATGAGTGTTGCAGCTATCTGCAATGTTCTGTTTCATTTGATTATTTCCTACATAGATATTCATTTATTTGTTTTTATTGTGTTTAAGAGAGAAACCAAGATTAGGATTCATATCTTGTCATTTTTCAGAATATGAGTATTTATTAACAGGGATGCATAATGTCAGATTTTTGCCAATATAGGAGGTTTCAGTATTTATTATCTCATTTCCTTCAGCTTCAGCTTCAGCTGATGTACAGTATAAACACTTTTTACTGTAGAAGACACCAAGTTTCTTCTGTACTAGAGCTGACATGTTATTAAAAGTTAATTATTCTAATCATACAGCAGGTTTGAATGTCTGTTCCCTAAGACAATCCTGACAAAGAACTTGAAGAACAAGATTAAATTATTCTCAAGTGTAAAAATGCAAGCCTGCTGAAGTTCAGACTTAAAAAGTTAGTCCTTAGAACATACTTTTGATTTAAAGAAATGAGGACAACCTGAAGAAAAGATCTTCAACTGAGTTGGGTCCATCGATTTTTTTTTTTTTAACAGCACAAACTTATTTGTAAACTCTGCTGATATGACCAATAAATCAGCTGTAAAGTTATATCTGCCAACATTATTATCTTTTTGAGCTATTCTCTGCCAATACAAAGATCTTCTAGATTATATGATGTACCATTCTTCATAAATGCTTTTATTTTGATAGAATTGGTCGTTTTTGGGACCTGGTGCCATGTACAAGGTATGGCTAATGAATAATGAGACTGCTCTTATGAAGATCATACCACGTGGTTCACAGTCACCTTGAGTGTTAAATATTAAAGGTTGGGTATTCAGGCACGACTGCTGTCAGTTTTCAATAAGTGACATGTGAAGTTCACTGCTAGCTACTGATTGAAGCGCAAATGTTTTTGCTAAGGCGTTGGAAAATGACAGGCTTGAAATTTTTGGTAAATTGAACAAAACAGCAGCTAAATCTGTTGAACCATTAACTGAGGCGTTTGGGGAAACTGCATGTCACTTGCACATGTGTTAGAACGGCACAAAAGATTTTGTGAAGGCAGAGAGGATGTCAAAGACGATGAACGCCTGAGCGCCCAGGCACATCAAAAAACTTCTGAAAACAGATTGAACAAATCATTAAAAATGATCGACAACTCAGGGTCAGAATGTAAGCAAAAATGGTTACCACTGATAAAGAGACAGTTCAGCAAATTTTGCATGCAAATTTGAACATGACAAAAGTTGTCCCAAAACTTCTGACTCCTGAGCAAAAGGAAAAACACAATCAAATCTGTGGGGACGTTAAACTTTAAGCTAATCAATTTCTGGCGCATTAGCAAAAACACTTCAATCAGTAGCTAGCAGTGACCTAAAGACATCGCTTATTGGAAACTTGAAGCGTTAGCCCAGTCTCATTATTTAATAGCCATACCTTGTATATACATAAATGAGCAGGTATGATAGCACAGTTGGGAACCAGGAGCATGCTATGAGAGAAAAAAAGAGAATGTCACTTTGTCTGTAAGAGGGAATCACTGAGTTATAAAAAACAAAATGTATTCTTATTTCCTGGACATTGGCATTTTTATTCTCAATAAGATCCACTCTGACTGCTTTTGAATTTTGTTTTAGTTTGTTACCTGAGTGAATCACTGTTACAGTCAGTGTTTTTACCCTAAAGGCTTTCTTTGGCTCACCCTCATTGTATACTTAATGCTGGTTGTAGCTATGAATCTGAATGTTAACGGCGTTTTACCACCATACACACACCATGTTATGTGTGTAATATACTTTCATGTGATCTAACAAAAGTGCTCTCACTACACCAACAAGCTCTTGGAAAGGAAGTTTTGACTTGTCTGTTTCTTTTCTGCCTCCCAACAGCTGCTGTGCTGAAATATGAAAATAACGTCATGAACATCCGACAGTTCAACTGTTCACCTCATCCCTACTGGCTGCCAAACTTCATGGATGTCTTCACCTGGTCTCTGCCATTTGTTGGCGAGAAAGGTATCAACTGTTTCCAGAGAAAAGTCTTCTGATATTTTTGATGTTGTGCACTGATCTCTGCTGCCTATCGCTCATTGGCATCACCTCCTGCCTACACTCTCGTTTCCTCCACAGTCACAGAAATGCTGGTGAACATCCTGAGCATCTGCTCTGATGATGAACTCATGAATGATGAAGATGAGATCTTTGATGGTAAGACAGTCTGTAAATAATGATTTGAAATGTATTCTTATTTTTAACAGTGAGTTGGCAGTTCAAACCAAAATCCATACACAAATTGAGGTGTTCCTTGAAATAAGAACCATGCAATTAGGCTGTGTACATCTTTCAACACAAAATACTATGAGCTTCTCCTCCCTGTCAAAAAATATATTAAATTTTCACTTTTTATGTGATTTAGTAAAACCTGAAGCCTCTGTATGAGCTGAAGAAGTTAACAAGATCTTCTGTGAAAATATTGGTAACTTTTATAGTTTAACTTTCAAAGCTTGTAACTGCTGCCACCGGGCAGATATCAGACAAAATTGAGTTACAGCACACTGAAGAAGGAGCCTTTGTTTACATTATTCACTGCAAAGATTCGCCCTAGAGGGAAATGTTTGCCTACTGAAAAACAGCAGGATGAGATTTAGTTTCTAAAAACATGACTTAAAGTGTACATGAAAGATCAGTAAGGAAGACAATGCCTTGGGGTCGAGGTTAGTGGCCTAGGCCCAGGTTCAAATCTGGCTTGTTGCCCCTTTCTCATGTCATTCCCCTCTCTCTCCCCAGTTTCTGACTGTATGCACTTTTCTTACTAGAGTAAAAGAGTAAAGCCCCCTCCCCAAAAAAATGTAAATAAAAAAACACTTTGGCCACAGGGGGTGCTAAAATCAACACAAACAGATCGTTCCTCACAGGAGCTTTGAAAGGCATCACTTTAAACCTCCAAGACCAACACTGTTACATACAACAAGAAGAGCCAAAGGTTACAAAAAGTTTAAAAACTTTTGAACCATAAACTGTTGCCACGTTCTTTCTACCACTTTGCAGCCTGCCATTGGGTCATTCTAATGACTTATCCATGCCCCAGATGGCTTTCCGGGTATTTAAAGGTTAAACCCACACGTGCGACACTGAACATCTTTTTATCCTTTTCTTTTTTTTTGTTTTTAATTTTCTTTTGTTTCTGCAGCTATCCATCATTTTGTCACACAATGCATTGTGACAGGCTGTGACAACCATTGGCAGGCTGTTCCATCTTCACATCATGCTGTATCACACTGCGCATGTCTTTATATTTGGATCCTGGTGGAGATGGCCTGAATAGCTCATAATAGAGAGAAAGAGGGACAGAGAGCCTGTGATGTGACCCTCCATGTTGCTGCAGATAGGAACAGCTTTGAATAATGGCTCAGAGTCAATACAAAGAAGCACAAGGATTTTTTTGTAAATATGTGAATATTCTGAAGCGTTTTTGTCACAGAATGATAATTTTTTTCACTTTTTGGTCCCTAAGAGATGGGAGGAAAAGTTTGTAAGAAAAAAAGTCTTAGCTATTATAGTTTACTGTCATATATTTCTGTTTAATTTTTGTTTTTGTTGTCCCATAACTTTTTTAAAAACTCAAGTGACGTTGCTGCAGCACACATATTCTTAAAGCCCAGGTTGTCCTAAAAAAGGAGGTTCAAAGCTCGGCTGTGCACCACAGGGTTGATGTTTTACACGGTTTTTAAGACAGGCAAGACAAAATGGTTAAAAATAGCTTTGGGGTCAGAGGTTAAAGCATTAAACTATTACCAGTGGTAAATGAAGAATTTTATTCCCACTCATGCACAAGAGCTTGAAGACATTGAAGACATATTCTGTCTAAAACTGGAGAAAGTTAGATTCTAACCTTAGTATTGGGCCCTTTTACAAATGCACCCCAGGCTCAGTAATGGCTTGCCCATTCAGTGATGCTACACACTATTCACTAGCTTAGCGCAGGCTATTAGCAATGCATTTTGCTCATAAAATGTGAAGTGATGGGGGAGGGATTTTAAATACATTTCCTCAGGTGGATTCTTTTTGAACATTGCATGTCAAACATATGCAAAGATAATTCTGTTTTTAATAAACATGTAGTATTGCACTTTTTGTTAAATTCTGAAAATCTTCGTACAAAGATCATCCGAACTAAGAAAACACTTACTGCAAAAATATTCCCTTCTCGCAGTTATACTAGTCTGGTCACATTTATTTGTAGAGTACATTTAAAAACAATATATGTTGACAAAAGTGCTGTATGGCAAAGAGAGCCTGGAAAATTAAAATAAAACCAAAATAGAAGACATGGAGTGGTGCACCCACATACACCGTAAAACACAAGTACTAAAGATGAAAAGAGTATTTGAAAAACACAAATAAAAGACGAAAACTATAAATGTAACCAAAAAAAGAATAATATAATTTCTGAACAATGAAATTAATAAAATTGGATTCAAGGGCATTGAGATGCTCCTTTGTGTATGATTTTTCTAAAACAAAAAGTTCAGCTGAAGTGGGTAACTTTGGCACAACTTCACCAACTTCCACGGTGCATCATGGAGGATGAAGAAAAGCTGGAAGAGAACAGAAATCTCCAGTAACCATTGTAGTTTAGAGAACAACTTTATCAGACCGACGCATTTCGGCATGTAGCCTACATCGGGGTCATCAAGTTCTCTAAAATAAAAAGGATTTTAGGATGGTAGCTGATTAAAATTGAATTAATTTTATATTACTTTGTATTTTTCACCAGCTTTTATAATTATGATTTTATTTGGACACTGTGTTTTTCCCTGAAATAAAAGATTGTTGGATTGTGCACAAAAAAATATCAACTAACATCATTACTTCCTCTCAAAGCCTAAACTTTACCTTTATTTATAATAGCTTAGTTGCCTGGCAAAGCAAACTAATGACTTGATATTGCAATGAATTGGTACAGAGTCATGTTAGCTTATGATAATGCATTGCAATGAGCTATAATAACATAAGCATATGTACAGCAATAAGTTAGACTTTTATCACAGTATCCTATGCATGAAGAAACATATCTTTAAATTTTATGCATCATGGAACCTTACATGCAGTTTCTAATGCATTATACGGGCTTAAAATGACAACATCTATTGTGTAAGAGAGGCATACGGTGATGGTGTATCCTTTTTTTTCAGCCAATGCAGCTGCAGCACGCAAGGAGGTGATCAAAAACAAGATTCGTGCCATCGGGAAAATGGCCAAAATGTTCTCAGTTCTCAGGTACAGTTCTTTTTATATGCATGCCAGACTATAAGTGCATAGATATATATTTTTTAAATACTTATGGTGAATCAGGCCTTATACGGGTCAAATCTGATGATACACTGATGTTGGAGTGAGGGCATCTAGTCGATTTTTCTTCCAGTTTGATCAGGGTTCAGTGAAGTTTTCTGACCTGTTTGTGCGTTTCCTGCAGAGAGGAGAGTGAAAATGTGTTGACGCTTAAGGGCCTGACGCCCACTGGCATGCTGCCGAGCGGGGTTCTCTCTGGAGGCAGACAGACACTGCAGAGTGGTGAGTAGACGGCTCAGCACAAGCCTTTCCTCTACCCTGAACGCCATGTCTTTTTTGTTTTGTTACATTTCTTCATTGCCATTATCAGTCCTACAAATAAGCTGATTTCTCTCTTCCTTTCTCTTTCTACCTCTCTGACTAAAATCGTTTTATTTTTTTACGTTCTAATGCTCTGATTACCTCTACTCAGAAAAAAAAATGTCGTAGGATTCCTCTAAATGAAGCCTTAGCATGATGCTCTTATGATTCCTTTGTTCATATTCTACATCTGAACATCCACAACAACACCATGGGTATGTAAAAATAGCAAGAGTAAACAAATCAAATTGTCAGTGGCTTAATATTCCATCCAAATGATTTTAAAGCAACTAACCAGTAAAATTACTCTTTCACATACATATAAACTAAAACTATTGTATGCTGACTAAAATAACACCATAGTATCATTTAGGCTCCTACAGACTTTATATTGCAAACCTGACTATAACTATTTTTAAATATGCTGTGTTATATGTAATGTGTTAAGGATTTTAGGCAGACAAAGAGTCTTTAATGCCTATATACCTTTCTTTACTGTTCTGTATAAATTAAAGAAAGATTTAAAAAAAGGTATGTATACGGGCTAGGCGTAATAAGCATAGGTGTCAGCCTACACCTTTAAAGTCCAGTTTTGTTTCTTGTTTACTTTTTGGTTTAAATGTTAAAAAAAAACGTTAATTCTCCAATGATGTGGGCAGATTTACATGAGGTGATAGACAAGGCTAAGGTGCCTGTTAAATGAAAGTTAATGAATAGTTATTGTCATTCTATCGGTGTATTTGAGTTTTTATATGCTAAAATGAACAAAATAAGCTCAGTTAAACTAAACTAACTTTATCACACTTCTTCATTATTGCTATATAGACAGAGAACAAACAAGAATCCAGTAGGTGTCTGATTTCTTATTTTCTCAAGGTTGTTAATGAGCCGTAGCCACTCCTGAGAAAAGGTACAATTTCTTGGGTGGATTTATGTTTTTTTATCTTCATTGGCCCATCTTGTATTTCAGAACACCATTTATTGTTATCTGCATAAAACTAGAGCCTTCATTGTTGATTTACAGTGATTAAACAAACAATACAAAAGATCAACTCCTTCAACTCCTAGTTAAAATCAATCTGCATTTTCCAATCAAAGACTGAGCATAGTAAAATTTTAAGTTGCGTCACAAACATAGAAAATAATGTATGCAGCCTGAGTGATGTCAGCCATTTGGTTACTGATTTGAATCCAAAATCAAAATGGATGAGTTATGGAGAAAAGAGAGGAATTTAAATCCTAGAGTTAGAAAAAAAAGCAGATGCTGATTTTAGCTTATATAGCAAAACATGTAAAAATGACAGAATAAAGAAACAAACTGTCAAGAAAAAGAGAAACTTTATCAAACTCAGACAAAAAGGAATTGACTGTTTAAACCAGTGGTTCTCTTCCTCCTGACTCCTCAACATTTTTTTTATAATGAAACATAATGCTATTTGGACCTCAGCCAGTAAGGAATGTGCCAAAACAAACACTGAAGAAAATACCCCAACATTTCCAGATAAAGTATTGACTGCTGAAAGGTTCTACTAAAAGTCCTGATAACTGTTGAAAATTCCAAAACTTTCTTAAGAAGTTAACCAAAAATTGAGGGAGAGTTTTCAAACCTTTTTTAGGACATGACTTATTCCCAATAAAAGTGCCTGAATAATTAAGAACAAAAAAAAAATCACTGAAACAGCTTCACAACTCACTTTTGGGTCCAAACCCACCATTTGAGAACCACTATGACAAAATAATATGAAACAGAGACCCACTTTTGAAATGTTTGAAATATTTTTAAAACGTCTTCTGCAAGGCCAGAGCATAAATCTATTATTGTTTGAACTTTCTGTTGTCTATCTTTTATCTTTAACTTTCAATCTTTGAATCCCTCTCTCTCCTCTCCCTCTGTTTCTCTTTTCTTATTGATCTATCTTTGTTATCTTCTAAACTGTTTCTTTAACACAATATTGACACTAACTCTCTCAGTATTTATGCACGGCACTCCTCCTCTGGTTTTGGCTGCATTGCCGGTGCACATGTATTTCTCATCTGGCCTTAACATGAGCCGCCTTTATCGCTGGGGCTGCATTTTCTTACATCTGCATGGCTTTATCAGCAGTAACCTGCTCCCCTCCTCCCCCCTCAGCCACCATTGAAGCCATTGAAGCCATCGAGACGCAGGATAAGGACAGAGAAGGTAAACTTGTGCTCCCCCCTTTCCAGCCCTCGAAACATAACATTTCACTCAACAGCTCAAAAACACAACAAACCTCCATCAAGCAACATTTAACAAGACTTAGGTTTTGTGCGGTCGTTGGCAGCACTTTCCTTTGCAGTACCATTGATTAAAACAGTTCATGATAGAGAAGCTGTTTTTAACTGTGGAATATAGTTAATGTAAACCTTGGGATAAAGTGGGATAAATGGTTATTTGTAAAGTAGGCCAATGTATGCACAATGGGGATTTTATTTTTAATAAATTGTTTTCCAGTGGGTCCTAGTGGTGAAAAGAAAGTATTTCATAATAGTCAGTCTCTTTAGGGTGGACAGCTGGGGAGGGATCATTTGGTGTAAAAGCACAAGTACTGAGGGGAATGTAGCATATATTTGGCACTGGTCAATACAAGATGAGAGATAAAGAGTAATAATGCTAAATAAACAGAGATGCTATTTTTAAGGCAGTGGGATGGGTTTGTGATAAATGAAAGCGCTGCAAAGTTTATTGCTGCTAAAAGATGCATGACTAAAAGAAAATCATTGTTTTAGGTTTGGCTTGAAAAACGACCTCATTTTGGTTCTAAAAAAATGCTGCATGCACAAGAGCAAGAAACACACCAGAGTCTCAACATGAAATATGCATCATGAAGCCTCAGCTGCTCGTGATATGTCTGAGATAATCTTTGCTCACTTTGGTGTCACACAGCAGTTTACAGCATAAGCACAACTAACCATGACTAAGGACTTTGTGCCCATTTTCACTCCTTATTTTGATGTCTTTGGTTGGACTAAAAAAATGGGGTCAGACATGTTTAATGGGGCTCTTTTAAATATGTACAAGAACATGGCATCAGTTGTGGGAGGGGAGTCTGTCCTGATGAAAGACTTGTGAACATGTAAACCTACTCCACCTACAGGAAAGCATGCAGGAAGCAGTCTATGAATGTAGAGGGAATGAAGATTTGAACTGGTAATATTCTGAAAAGGCTGCTCTCTTTTGGGCAGTAGATTTAAAACTGTTTCTAATGTGTGTGTGTGTGTGTGTGTGGGGGGGGGGGGGGGGCAGGGATAGGGTGTGTGTGGCACAAAGTGTTTTTTTCTATTTCACACACACAATACAAATTTACTGAAGAAAAAAAACAGGGTATGTTTAGGTATAGGCAGGAGATGTGTGAACCAAAAAGGGCTTTTATGAGGACCTCCTCCAATACAGATCAATGAAAAGTGCTTTTTTCCTTTTTTTCCTTATAGGAAAAATGTGAATAAATAAACCTTTAAAGAGTCTTTGAAGATTTTTTTTATTAAACTCTTAGTAAATGGCTAAAATAGCTGGTATGTACCTTTTTTTGCAATCAAAAACACAACATAGAAAAAAACTCCTTCTGGTTGTGAATCACATTGAGATTAATACGGATGTCTCTGTATGAGCTACAAAAGCAAACAGGACCATCAGTATCAAAACAAATAATTTCTATGAAGTTATATTTAATGCCTGTATTCACAGTGACAAGATAGATGTCAGACAAAGTCAGTAGCTACACCATTGCTCATTTCATCAACAAAAATATGCCCAAAAATATTTGTTGATGACCTTTTTCCATGAGGAAGACAGGGCTGTGACAAGCTAAAAATACATAGTCGATTATAAAAACTTTGACAAAATGTATATTTAGTTTTTGATAACAAGAGGAGGCAAGACTAAAATGTCAGTAATGAACTTTCAGACATTCGACATGTATCTCAGCAGGGGTGAGTTGTGTGAGTTGCCAGTGTGTGACAGCAGCACAAATAACAGGCAGGTTGAATCTGCATGTCTTAGGTAGTTTCTCCACCAAATTAAACTAAAATGCGCTGAGACCAGCTGAGAATTGTCCATCAGGTGTGGCAAGCATAAAGACAGCAACTTCTGTGGGACAGTCCTCCTGATACTAGCTCAAAACTAATGAAGCACACCCAAAGTTTGTGTGAAGTTCTCAAAGTTTAAAAAGGGAATCAAACGTAAAATCAATGTTGAAATGTCAATAAAAGCTAATAAGCTCATTACAAGCGTGCTGTGATGGCTTTAACGTCAATTCAGAAAAATGTATTCTAGGCAAAGATAAATTAAATGTTATAAAAATATGTTTGTCACATGGAGGAAAAGAAAATGTAGTTTTTTGCAAGACACTTGAATGAATAAAGTTGTTTGGAGGACGAATATACTTGTTTTACCAGCCAAATATTTAAAAATGTTCAGTTGCCTTATCCTTAACCAAATAATAAAACTAAAATTGACTTATTATTACGATTTGGATTGTTAGGAGTACCAATAAGGACAATTGAATTATACATTATAATATGACTGAACAAATAATTCAGTCTTCTTTTAAATGACTACTAACAGTAAAAGTCCTTCAATTCAAGGTATTTCAGTATTTTCATACTTTATTTTCAAGTAAATTTTCACATACAAGGAATTCGAATTGGTGATTTGAATAACATAGAGGAAGAATAAAAATATTCAAGAGGCTAACATTACATTATAATTTGGGAAATCAAGTAATTTGGGAAATAAGAGTAGATGACCGGTAAAGAAATATTGACTAAAATGTATGGATTTTTTTTAATTTACTAAAACGTGACTAAAATGAAGGGCTGCACGGTGGCACAGGACTCTGCCTCACAGCAACAAAGGTTTCTGATTTGTATCCCGAGCAGACAGGGCCTCTCTGTATGCTGATAACATGCTCTCCCCACATTCAAGTTGGTTTTTCTGGGTGCTCCGGCTTCCTTTCACAGTCCAAAGACATGCTTTAGAGATAAATTGGTGACTCTAAATTGACGACAGGTGTCAGCTCAACTGTCTCTATAACCCTGTTGCTGACTGGCAACCAGTACAGGGTGCACCCCGCCTCTCATTTAATGACAAGTGGTATTGGCTCCAGCCCCCTTGCAACCGTGATTGAGATACACAGAGAAGATAATGGATGGACTAAAATGTTTCAGAGTTTTTGTCGACTGTAACTGGACTAAAACGTTTAAGAGTAAAAAGGACTACGATGTACGGCTGGCCAGTAAATCAAAATGTATTCTAAACTGTAATATGACTTACTGCAATTTTCAAATTGCAGAAGTTCCAGTATTTTTTGATCTGAAATGTGTTTGAAAATACCAGTTAGCTAAATACATTTTTTGCAGCAGAAATGGTATACGCTACATATCATGCAAACAGTCAAGCATCAAATTTTTCTAGAATAGTTTGCAAAAAAAATCCTACCCTGTTATTTCTGTGTTTTCTTATCAAAAATGCAAATTGCATAAAACTGATCATTCCCTTGAATACAATTCACATTGCATTTGCAATATGAGTCAGTATAATTGCAATTAGATAATTTTTTTAAATCATCCAGCCCCACTAACAATTAAACTAAAAGGCATCATAAGAGTAGGATTGAATCTAAAATGGCTGCCAAAATGAGTATTGATAACGCCCTAACAGCCTTTATTTACATTTTATAAGGTCATGATTCACAGTAAGTGAAATAGTTCACTGTTGCAATTAAGTTGGATGCGAATTTGAATTTGAACAAACTTATAAATGTGCTGGACAAAACAAAAAAAATGATAAGTCGCCAAAATTAAAATAAGCAATTTAGTTAACAGTGTCCAAGAATTTCTAAAGAAGAGGTTTGCAATATCAGAATTTCAAATTACAACACAACACTTTAAATCAAGGAATATATCTACCAGTTTTGATACTACACCAACAAAAAATAACTCCAGAACACCTGACATTGTCAATTTTTTTGGTTTCTAATTACCAAAATTGCAGGTAACTCCAGAACACTGTCTGAAAAGCACAAAAATAATATAGCATTCCCAGTATACACCGCTTTCCACATTATTATGCAAGTGACATTTTCCTCTTATTTTTCTAAATATTAATGCAAATGACAGAATATTTTTCAAGTCATCAGCTGTTAGAGCATAATTCAAATGTTTTTGAACAAACTTCATGATGATAACCATTATTTCTTTTAAATAAAAACCTCAAAATGCACTGTTCCACATTATTATGCAAAACAGAGATTAAAAGATTTTATAGGTTGTAAAAAACTGAAAACTTTCATTCATTGAATTTGCAGCATTAGGAGGTCATATTTACTGAAATCAAAAGCTATTTCAATCAAAAACATCTTGAAATGGTTGCAGTGGGCCCAGAAATACATGAAGACTCATTTTCAAACCGTCTTTTTGACTGATGAGTGCCGTGCAACCCTGGATGGTCCAGATGGAGGAGTAGTGGATGGCCACCATGTTCCAATAAGGCTGTGACGTCAGCAAGGATGTGGCGGAGTCATGTTCTGGGCCGGATTCATGATGATAGAGCTGGTAGGCCCCTTGGGGTCCCTGAAGGTGTGAAAATGACCTCGGCAAAGTAGAATTTCTGACTGACCACTTTCTTCCATGGTACAAAAAGAAGAGCAGTGCCTTCTGTAGCAAAATTTTCTTCATGCATAACAATGCTCCATCTCATGCTACAAAGAATACCTCTGTGTCATTGGCTGCTATGGGCATAAAAGGAGAGAAACTCATGGTGTGGCCCCCATCCTACCCTGACCTCAACCCTATTGAGAATCTTTGAAGCATCCTCAAGCTAAAGATCTATGAGGGTGGGAAGCAATTTACATCAAAACTGCAGCTCTGGGAGGACATTCTGGCATCCTGCAAAGAAATTCAAGCAGAAACTCTCCAAAAACTCACAAGTTCAATGGATGCAAGAACAGGGAAGGTGATATTAAAGAAGGGCTCCTATGTTAACATGTAACTTTGCCTGCTAAGATGTTTTTGATTGAAATAGCTTTTGTTTTCAGTAAATATGACCTCCTAAAGCTGCAAATTCAATGAATGACCATTTTCAGTTCTTTACAACCTATAAAATCTTTTAAAACTCTGTTTTGCATAATAATGTGGAACAGTGCATTTTGAGATTTTTATTTTTAAAAAGATAATGGTTATCATCATGAAGTTTGTTCAAAAACATTTGAATTATGCTCTAACAGCTGATGACTTGAAAAATATTCTGACTGTCATTTGCATTAATATTTAAGAAAATAAGAGAAAAATGTCATTTGCATAATAATGTGGAAAGCGGTGTACTTGTCCAGGTGAGACAATGCTGTCTCTTTTTCTCTATTGGCAGCTTTGTGTAAAAAGAGAACTTAAAATATGTGGGTTTTTTAAGCTTTGGCAGTCAAGCAACACTTCAAATCCTTAAAATAAAAATTGCATCCATCTTCAACAAGTAGTATCTTTCAGAATCAAAGTGTGAAAAATTTGAAAACCTTATCCCAAAGGCAACTGAGGGAAATTTTTAAAAAGCGTTCAAATGAAGGCCCCATCAAGACAAGCATGATCCTCATATATTTGTTTTCTGTTTCCAGCTATCCGTGGCTTCTCCCCGCAGCACAAGATCACCAGCTTCGAGGAGGCAAAGGGCCTGGACCGCATCAACGAGCGCATGCCACCACGCAAGGACGGGGTGAACCATGTTGGCCACTCCATGGGGAAGATGAATATGTCGGAGGCGAATGGCACCGATGACAACAGCAACCTCCAGTGATGTGCTGACTGAGCCTCACAACCGTGCCGCTGTCGAGCTGTGCAGCAAGACATTGCCAAAATCGGGAATTCAGGCCTCAGAAATAAACCAGGCCCACAGACAGAACATGAAATCTGCAGCAAATCTACTCTATAAACGGGCGAAAAGGTCATTTTTTTCATGACAGTATGTCATCGCACGGATTGGGGGAAGGGGGGAGCAGGGGGCGGAGATAAAGAGAGTCCAGCTGGCTGCAACTTGACTGGAAAAAGTGTGGTTGAGAAATTGTCTCTGCCTGTTCTGTTTCTCGACTGAGTAACAGACTGGATTGTTTGGGGCTGTGTTGTTCTGAGTGCTGACAAACATCTGCTCCTTCATTGCAGGGCCTGATTGATGACATAATTGCAGTATCCATGCCACACGAATCATTTTACTGTTTCCTAAGTGTTTATTATGAATCACTCACAAGTTCACTTCATGAGGACACTGATCTTGTTTACCTTCATGTTTTGCTAGTATTAACAAGTCACGCCACTTTGTGAGCAAGAAAGCAAAAGGAAAGGAAGCGATTTGTGTACCTCTTAAAACTTGCAGTGCAATCTTACCGCTGGACTTGAATTTATTGATTTACCTTGTAGTAAGATGCTGTCATGCTGAAAGGGATAGAGGACAGGGTGTTTTTGTGTATTGACTGCTCTCGCTGGGTATTTCCCAGTGCCCTCTAGTAATGCTCCTTTCCTCCCCTCCTTTGTTATCAGTCAACTCCTAGCAAGAATTTACTTGGAGGGGATGAGGAAAGAAAGGGAGGGGAAGAAAGGGGCATTTGGAGATTCAAACACCATATTATCACCAACATTGACATCTTAAAATGTCCCAAAAAGGACCCACCTATCCCATGAAGATGCAGCTTCAGACACATGCGTAGGCGAATGTCAAACATCATCCTTAGAGATATATTTTAAACCCCCTACTTTAAATGTTTGGGTAGTGCACTTCATAGAAGCATGGCATTTATTAAGACAATACCTCACATATGTGGAAAATCATACATTTCACTCTCCATAAAGTGTACACTTGAGCATCCTTCGCTGAAGATCGGATCGTGGTTTTCTCATCTATTCTGCACTGCTAAACCGGCAGCAACATCAGTATCACAGGGAATACAAGAAGATGAACTTTGGGACGGACTCTGCTGTCAAACACCATCATTATTTGTCAACTGCTTGTTGCTAAAGAGAAAGTACAAAGAACACGTAAGAGCCCGTTGAGTTTTTGAACTTTTTGTGCGCTGCAATTTCAATGAGATTTCTTGCCTAAGAGCTAAGCAAAGTAATATATCAGAGTAAGAAGGAAATTCTACAAATTTGTAAAGCTATACAACTGAAATCACTGTTAAGAGATTATTTTAAAACTACAAACTATTGTCTGATTTGAAGAAGCATCCAGATATCCATCCATGAAGGAGAAGCGAGGAATGTATCCAGACAAGGAATGACTAAATTAATGCTAATTTTGTGGAAAAGTGAGAGCCCTTTTCTCTTAAATGTAACTTAGATGAACTTAAAAGTACTTTTATCAGAAATACTTCACATAATGACAAGGCATTAGGTTTAAAAATCCATCAATATTGTATCCAAGTGTGATTATCATATCCCATTTCTTGTTTTCTATCAAATGTTCCTATCTAATAAAATGCTGTCAGACAAAGACTGAGTAAAACATAACTTTTAAGTGTGACCTCAGTGTGAGCCAAATTAAACATAAATTGCCATATCCTGATACCTGTCAAGGAAAAAAGGAAAAGGCCATTTGTCTATTGTAAGCTGCTGTGTACTGGAGGGAAACAAAAAGGAAAAGAACTAAATTAAACGGGAAATTTATGGTTCTTTGCAAATAGATCATTAAGGGAAGGTTGATATGAGTGAAAAGCCAACCTCCAACGACACCTACTATCACATAAATTTATAGAATTTCCTTTAAAACATTAATATTTTTTCTACTTGATATTTCATCTTCCTATATAATGATAAAGGTATGTGATTAAGGATGGAAAGGTGATTTTAACACAGCATCTATGGTATGGAACGCATCAATGCATGCAATTAAGTTCCTAATTGTTATGTGAGATTATAATTGTGATAGTTGTGTTTCTAATAGTAAACTTGAATTATTTTATTTTTGAATTCTATTTAAAGTTCTATTTGTCTTGTTTTATAAATTTTATAAATAGGCTTCCTTTGATTGTTTTTGTCCATTTTTTTCAATCTGTTATTTATTACCACTGCTTTTAATTTTATATGGATTTATTGTATGCAGAGATGCCCTTTTAAAGGTGTGAAGCCTTGTGTTTTATTTCATTTTTTGTTGTACTGATGTACAGAAAATGTTCAATAGTGTGAATGAATATAATCTCAGTGAAAAGCAACTTTCAGGCTGCCAAAGCATGATAGCATGGTTTTCAGATGTAAATGAACTGGACACACAGAAAATCATGTGTCGCACTTACGTTTAACAGGAAACATTGTACTCTGGTTATATTTACTGCTGATATTATTATTGTTACAATTTAGCTTATGGTTATTTTCCTTCCTCTGTTTCTGGTTCTTGTATGGTCTACATGCATATTTCAACAAACAAATATAATGGATTTTATCTTGCAACATTTTTTATTATCTATGGAAATATGTTTTCGCATTTGACTTCCTAAAATGATACACACATTGTAAGCATGCCCTATGGGACAAATCACATTTTTTTACTCTTGAATAAAATATGCATGAACAAAAATGTGTCATATTGCTGCTTACACTGATTAAAATATGAATGCTTGTTTAAACTTTAGTAAAATAAATTAGATGTATTTCTTAAGTTTTACACAGACAGCTAAGAATATTTGATGAAGATATGTGGATAAAAAGTACAAATATACAACAATATTATCCCAAAGAGCTCAATTTGCCATTGTGTTGTTATTTATAAATGTTCCACTTAATTCATCAACTTCTCTTTTAGCCACTTTGCAAATATTTCAAGAGTCCACTTCATTTAAGCAAGAAATAATTCGTCAATGGTTGCATAACTATTTGTGGGGTTGTATGTTTGTTTGTTTTATTTAGCTGAGGGACTGCTTTAACTGGCTAATTCATCTTCCAATATAAAATGGACAAAATAATGATAATAATAATAAAAATGAACTTATTTTTTAAATTAAAACTGGTTATTCAAAAAATATAGGAATAATCAATAAGTTAAATTATACCTAATTTTGCAGCTGTCACATTCTGCTATTTCATTCATCTGGCCAAAATGAATTATAACCTATTAAAAAACAATACTAAACCTACTAAGTTAATAGTTACAAGCAGAAAATTATAAGCAGAATTTCTGACTTAGGTACTTGAATCCATCAAAAAATAAGTGTCGGAAATTCCGCCTCAGAAGTTAGACCTTGAATGCAGCAGCATCACTAACGGTACACCTGCTAATGTTACTCAATTCCATATTTTCTTAGAACTATTATGTAATACACAAAAATACAACTATTCGACTTTTGTACATGTTAATCATTAATAAATAGAAGCTAAATAATTGAAATATTAACAAATTAATTTTCCCCTTCATCGTTGTAACCGCTCACAAAACCGGATATGACGTCATGTTTCTTACCTCCTCCTCTTGTCCATTACAACCATAGGGGTCCGGTTTAATGTCACTGGTTGGCCCTTTAAACACCGCTACAGAACAGAAAACCAAAACAGTGCATATTTCAGACTTTGATGCTTAAAAAATGGCCTGGCTGCAGCCGTTCAGCAGCTCGACAACAACCGTCCTAATTTGCGAATCGGACTCTGGGAAGAGGAATTTTGAGTGACTGCAGGCTCGCGCTGAGGCTAACGTTACGCAGCTGTCTGAAACCAAAGCTAACGGCTATCTACGCTAACTGTAGGGCTCTGCTGGACATATGATCTAGACGCGAAGGAACACGGGGATAGACCTCTACATACAGCGATTACATAGGGAAGAAATATCTTGTAACGGTAAAATGGACAAAGGAGAAGCAGACCGGCTGATAGAGAAGGCGAAGCTGTGTTTACGGTCTGGACGGAAAGATCGGGCGCTGCAGCTGCTATATGAAGCTCAGAATATTCACCCAAGCACCCGGGCCAGAGGTAAAATTAGCTGACGCACATTTGCAGTGACAGTGTGACAGTCTTATATAAGTCAACCAGGTAACTTGTCGCAGCGCGTTGACAACCCTACATATGTTCTCATATTTCAGGTAGGGTGCAGGAATTGCTATTTTTAGACGGGGACAAAAATGTACCATGCAGCTTTAATACTTAATGTTTCTCAACGCTTCGTACTGAAATGCAGGACTGTGTTGATGGTTCCATTCGCCCTTGAATACTACAGGCTGTTTTTACTTGTTTTAACTCAAGTGATTAGGTTTGCATTAATGGCATCTTAGCCATTGAAATACTTGTAGTTCCTTGAACACAGCATGCACATATTAATAAATGCTACAGAGTCCAGGGTCTGCACAAGCTGTTAACGGAGTTAAAAAGTTCAACTACTGTGCATAATAAAAATCCCTGCTCTAATAGAAACTGGTGACAAGTGACAGGTGTTTTGATTTCACGAGTGACCATGTTAAGCATCTGTGGTTGGTTTAGTTAAAACAGGTGTTGCAAACTTAACGAGTCCTCGCGAATTAAAAGATAAGATGATAAACGTAAACTGATTCCCCAATGGGGCGATTTGGGTATTGCAACTCAACATGAGAGGGATAGGTAATTCATATTTACCTGTGTACACCTTCACTTGTGGAAGAACCAGGCCATATTCTAAGTAAAAACACAATCTGCATGGTAATGATGTGAAAGAGGGCCTACATCTTCAGGTAACATTGCACATCCGAAAAGTAAAAGTGATATTAATAATTTAACATGCATTTAGAGCGTTTTAAATTATAATTATATGTATATTTGACGTTATGATGGAAAAAGTTTTTGTACCTAAAACACAGGGAAAGGGCAATCTCAGAATGATTTCAGTTAATGAATAAAAATCCCCAAAATCATAAATGAGGTGTTAAGATGTAACGCGCGACCGTGTTAAATTGGTGACTTTCAGCTGAACTCGTCTGAGGTTTTCACAGTTGTGGACGTTTAGAACTCTATGAGTTCATGCGAATGTCGCATCAGTTAAATTGTAAAAATATTAGTGCTAAGTTTGTAATTAATAAAAACAAAGAAATAGCACACGGACAGGGCATACATTTTCCAACACTCGGAATAACTACACACCTACGTGGCACCGGGCTGGCGGTTAGCATAGACGCTTTTTGAACAGAAGGGGCTGTTGGGTCTAGAACAACGAAGCTACATAACACTGAGTTTCAATTATTTGGGCACTTTCAATGAACTCTTTTTGCTAAGTAATAAACTTATACAATTAAGGTAAAAAGCAAAAAAAAAAAAAAGTTTATAAAACAACATTAAACCTGAACTAAAGCTCCATACGGTAGCTAACTGCTGGCTGTAGCTAATGTTAGCCCGAGTCATGCAGCAGAGGACAGTTAGCAAAGGTTCAGCTCAGGAGGCTTACTTACCGCAGCATGTTTTTTGACTGGCCTCATATTTGTTCCCTCACCATTGTCCTTATCTTCAAATCAAGGCAACGCCAAGGCATTCACAATAATACCAGTTTGCATTCTCGTCAAAAGACTAAACAGTCAGTAGTTGTCACAACTGGTATAATCATATCCTCCTCGCCTTTGTAAATGACAAAATGAGCGCGGTCCACATTTAGCTAGCCAGGGCGCACTCTATGTTTTACACAGAGACGGCCTAACATTTTGTTACGTCCAGGAAGGGAAGCTTTCCCCTAATTTATGTTGGTGGTGTTTTTAACACTGAAAAACACTTGCACTCCGTGGCTAACGGCTGGTGGCTAGCTCCCCCTGCTGCTGGTATGGGAGTTGTTTGACGCCAGTGAGAAACAAGGAAACGGGCCTATCCATCTGCTTTGCAAGGTTAGGTAGTGAGGGGATTACGACTCTTTCTAGTGATCTGGATCATTTGGCTCAGCTCAGCAAGAAGAGCGGGCTCTTTCAGCTCCCAAACGGCTTTTCATTTACTCTCAGGCCTCATTTGTCCTGCCAAATTTAGCAATGTCATGGTATATACGGTTAATAATTTTACTCAAATTATGCTTAAGTTTTAAATTACTCAAAATATCATGAAATATTTGATATAAACTGCCCTCAATAATTGAAAGAGACAGTACAGTACTTACTGCTCTACAGAGTGACCATGCCCCCATTTGAATGGCAGTAGATAGGGAAACACAGGTAGCAACGCAATTAAATACAATTGCAGTGCATTTTGAGCATTAAATAATACAAAGCTATAATTTACTATAATGGATATAATTGTCTATAATTGTCTCTTGGGCCAAAACTGGAGAGGAGTAAAGTGGTCAAACGTCAGCTCGTTCCCAGTTTCCAGTGACTACAGATCACTCTGTAACAACAAGAGCTGTAGTCTGCCTGCCTATAAGCAGATTTTTTTCACACATTCACCACTGTATAATGACATTTTAAAAGTTGAGAATCAACTCAGGTTAGAATACATGCACACATAAGGTCACAAAATGGGGCTGTTTGCCCAGTTTGACTGAGCGAGTCTTAAACACTCATACACCTAAAACTTTGCTTGTTTTACAATTTTAAGATGCCAATCCTTACTCTGAAATGTCATTTTTAGACTCTGAATAAATGTTGAATTGTATGGTTTTCATACTTTAAGTTTTTAATTGCGAATGACCCAGACTTTTCCATTTACCACCATTCATTTTGATGGAGCATTTTCACCCTGAAATGGGCAGGACTGGCATCGTTTGGGCAAATTACCTGGATGGGCTGATGTTATCAATACATTGTGGGTCAGATGAAATCTGCTCACTGGTTTGGCTTTATGACACCCCTGATATAGAACAATGTTACACCATAAAGCACGAATCCTTAATGCGTGATGTGCCTGTAGTAGAGTAGTGTAGAGAAGATCATCCGTATTAATCCATCAGATAACACAGATACATAAAAAAAAATATAAAGACAAAAAATAGTAATAATGATATAAACGGGGCTCTTAAACGGGGCCAGGATCTTATCGTCACATAATAGAGCCTAATCTTTGAATCGGCTCGTTCACAAACCACACATCACAACCTCATGGCATCTCTCCTCATGGTGACCGAACATGTTGCTTAGATTACTGAAAGTTTCCCCTTTATATTGTCACAACTCTGTATATTAAGGAGTATACTGTACACATTTTGGCTACTTACCATAATGTCTATTGCTAACCTCAGATTCTGTTTTTGTGTGTAGTGCTTATTGACGCCATAGAAAAGAATGGAGGCCCTGCTAATCCAGAGGCAAACCACGTACCCCCTCCATCAGGCTGGAGAGATGAAGATATTAGAAATGATGAGAAAAGTAATAATGCAAGTGTTGATGACAAGAAGAGCTACACTGAGGATCAACGCCAAGGTGTTCTCAGGTAAATGATTGTTCTTCACATTCAATCTTTTCCAACTGAATTACACATCTATGCATTTGCTGACTGATATCTGTCATTGCTCCTGAGTTCACTGCCCACATGAACATAAATATGATATTCACAGTTTTCCTTAAAGCATTTTTTAAGTTCTTGTAAGACAGCCATGGTTGAAATATTGCTTCTCATTCCTCCTGTACTGTTTAAGCTGCAACATGTTTACATGCAGTCCTAGCTTTCTTAGTCATACTTCTGACGTCATACTAAGCTTATATTGTTAATCCGGCATTTGATAATCACATCAGGATATTAACTTGTGTCTTTGTATGTGGATAAAACATAACCTGTTTCACCTTCAATGCTGGGGCATTTGTTTATACACCCATGTTGCTTTCCTGTTGCAGAATAAAGAATTGCAAGGACTTCTATGAAATCCTTGGTGTTCCTAAGACTGCAAGTGATGAAGATTTGAAGAAGGCTTACAGGAAGTTGGCCCTCAAGTTTCACCCCGACAAGAACTTTGCTCCAGGAGCCACGGATGCTTTCAAAGGTCAGAGTTAAGCTGAAAGTAATACTTTTTCTCTGTGGATTAGTTAAATTAACACCAAAACCCATTACTAAATATGTGCTCTTTAGTCGTGAAGTTAATCCATATTTGTCCTTTGCTATTGTCCTTTGCATTTGCTATTGCCAACTCTTGTAGACCTCTACTGGTCCCACAGCAGAACTTTCTTCTCAGTATTTGATTCTTTGAAAATCAGAGGTCATGAGCAGTTCAAGAACAGCCCCCTCACACTGGAAATGTTTCCTGTAAACATGAATCAGCAGGGCAGGAGTTTTCACCTTGGTTATCCAGTTTGGCCAGTTTTCAAGTTCAGAAATTCTTACTTGAGTTGTTTATACTTTTTAATGCCACAGGGAACAGTGGCAAAGGACACGTGTATGTCTGTGTTTTGAAAGCTATGGGAAGTTAATGATTTTAGTTTGTAAGTTAGACTTAAAGTAAAAAGTTATGGCCGAGACACACAGCCTCTGGAGGGGGTTAGATATTCAGAAGCCATGGCATCCAGTTACCACAATTTGTATCAAAAATAGTACTTACTCATTACTCCATACTTCATTTTTCAGGACCTAGACGTAAACTCATTAGTGGTCCACAATCACCATATAGAAGCTGTTTCTAGATCAAAGACAGGTTAGCTGTGCCCCTGCATTAGTAAATCACTAAGAATATGTACTTTATAGTCAAAGTTGTTATCTTTTGTTGCCAAACTTTGACTTTTTGGGCTTAACCTTTAACATAAATATGGGAAAATTATACCACGTAAAGTGGAGGATTATGTTTAAGTTTGGGTAGGAAAAGTCTTTAATACAGTTTAAGATTTATTGTTGTGCTAAAATGATAATAAGTAGGCCTGTTACATTAATACCAGAATGCAGAGCTCATTCATCGTAGTAGATATTGGTTGGTAGACACAAATGTGACTATCTTAATATTAACATATTTTTTGAACACTTAAGCTAGACTTTTTTCAAAATTACAGTAAATTCACCAATGTTATAACAGTCAGGTAAAAGCTAGGTAAAAGTCTGCTATTCTGCGGTGCATATAGCCTATGCGGGTGGCCCAGGTTCAGGTCCGGTCAGTGAATCCTTTCCTGAATGTCTCTTCCCCACGCTCTCATCCCTGTTTCCAATTCTAACCACTTTTCTCCTCTATCAATAAAGGGTTAAAAGCCCCAAAAATAATCTTTAAAAAATCTGCTGTTTAGTCTAGTCAGTTGCATCCGTATCAGCATTATAACTGCAAAAACTTGATTGAATTGGTGCAAAATCAAATTAAAAATCATCTCTATAAGAGTTAACAGTTTGATTTCAGTTCTTCGTTGACATTTATTTTGGCAAAGATTAGGTTAATAAACAACTTGTTGGGTGACAGATTTAAATGCTTACTTTAAAGGTACAGATACACATGTAAGTTAAAAAATAATTAACAGCAGATCTTTGACCTTAAGTTTGGTAAGATGCATGGCCTCCTTGTAGAAATGTCGTGTTTTTAAGAAGTCAGTATTAGGGGGTGCTGATGGCCTAGCACAGTGGTTTCAAAAGTTTTTAGCCCAAGACACACCCAAAATGTAGCCAAAATCTCAAGGCAAACCATGTTAATATCCGACCAAAACAGCCTCTTCAACACATATTACAGTATCTTTAGTTGTTATAAAGTTGTAGTAAAGAGTATCAATCAAAAAAATGTATTTGTATAGCTCAAATTAACTACTAATAAAAGCTCAGTCTCTTTACTGAAAAAGGCAGATCTGGGCCAAACTTCTAACCACTAGCACATCACTGAGCCACATTTAGCAAAGTTACAGTGGCAAGTAAACACTTCCTTTTAACAAGCAGAACCAGGCTCATGTTGATCATGATTAACAGCGTGAATAACATAGATTTTTGGCTGTTCTGGCCATAAATCTATCTTATCTAATATACCAGTAATAATGATAGAGAATATGAAGTATTAGCAGTAATATTATGCATGATGCCAGACTGGTCATTCTAATAATAACAGTAACAATCTTACAAACTATAAGAATTTAACATTTATGATCATGATAATAGACTTAAGGCTGATATTGATAGTTACTTCAGTAGTAGGGTACACATTAGCAGGCTGTGGATCCGATCTCCATAACAATGGTAACTGTGTTTTTGGTATTCACAGGAACAACAACCATGTAGTATGGTCATTCTAATCATTCTAATATTAGGATTAGCAGCAATAATGACAATGAAAAGGGGATGTATGGTAGTGCAAATTAAGGATCAACTGATAGGTTTTTTAGTAGCGCACGTGACTGATGATTGATATTTGGAACTAATATGCATTTGTTATGACAAACCAAATGTACTTAATCTGATAAAGGAAAACTGCGTGTTAGAAATTAAGGAAAATAATGAGAAACAGCACAAAGCAACACAGTAGTAGCAGGAAACAGGAAGTGATGCCGTTTACATCCTTTGTCAGTGCCACCCAGGCCTCAGTGTTGATTGGCTGGTAGTTTTGACATCAAGCCAGTCAGATAGTGTTGTGGGCAGAACATCAGGTGAAACAGTAGAGAGCGAAAAAGAAAACCAAAAGGGGAAAATGCACCTTGTATTGAAGGCAAAGTAGCCCACCTTTGAATTAATTGATTTTGGTCAATTACCGGGAAAATAAAATGCTGATAGTGATAATCGACTAAATGCCAAATACTGGCCGATAATTGGTCTACCCATATTGCAAATGCCCACTAAACACCTAGTCTTGCCTGAAGGTGCACCAGTGGTACAATATTTGGGAACCGCTGGCCCAGTGGTTAGGTCACACCCAACATAGTCCTCCAAGTGGGTGGCCTGAGTTCAAGTCCGACCTGCATCTCCTTCTTTGCATGTTATTTCCCACTCTCTATTCTAATTTCCTTCTCTGTCCACTGTCATATCTAACAAAAATGCTAACAAGTAACTGGCTGAATCTATCTGAAACTAAAAAAAAAATATCGCCATGTGGCAATTTACACATATATTCGGGGGGGGGGCTGTGAATAATAACTAAACTTTGTTTAAAAAGTATTTTACTTTTGCCAGCAACAAATGTTTCCATCCTCTCCCAACAGCAATAGGCAATGCATACGCAGTGCTGAGCAACCCGGAGAAGAGGCAGCAGTACGATCAATACGGAGATCAATCCGCACCCTGCAGTGCACCCCAACACTCTAGCCACAGTCGCCATGGATACCATAGGAACTTCCACAGAGATTTCGAGGCCGACATATCCCCAGAGGAACTCTTCAACATTTTCTTCGGGGGGAGGTTTCCTACAGGTGAGCAGTGCTGTGCCGTGTTTGTTTGGCTGGATGAAAGTACAAAAGCTGCAGTAACATAGCCTGTATATAAAAAGAAAAGTTGACTTTAGAGGCTCTAAGTTCTTCAGTTAAGTTAAGAATCGAATAGACTAAGGGTTCAGATAAAAAAGTGGAATATTATCAAAACAGCTGGCTTGTTCTCTATTACAAAGGCATCAACATTTTATTTGCTGGATGTGGTAAAGGAATTTCATCTGCTGTATGAGTAAAAGGGCAGGTTTGATAAAAATGTGTTTGTGTATTTCTACAGGAAATATTCACGTGTACACAAACCAGGGAGCCTCCTACTCTCAGTTCTATCAGCCTCGTCGTCGACGTGCTTATGAGAGGCGCGAGGAGGTGGTGGAGGACAACCAGAGTCAGGTCAGTGACTCACAAACATAAATCCCTTTAAAACAACCACAGTATTATGTTATATTCTCACTCTGTAGACATGCACTTTAACATGCACTGCAGACTATAATAATGCATTTTAACATGGGAGCGGCCCTCTAATTGTTGTTTCCCATATTAAGTGGTATGGTCATTCATCTATGGCTTTGGAGGAGCGTGGTTTGCAGAAGTACTGTGCTGGCATGAGTACAGTGTATCAGTGCAGCCTACATGCAGTCTAATACAGTATGCTTTGTAATCTGTGCTGATTTTATCTTCCCACAGAACACCTTCACAGCTCTCCTGCAGCTGCTGCCTGTGCTGGTGCTAATCCTCATATCAGTGTTTACTCAGATGATGGCCACTAACCCACCCTACAGTCTCTTCTATAAGCCGTGAGTCTGTGGCACCATCAACCGTTACTTACAAATCCTGTGATATAGTTGTACTCATTACATTTAACATTGTGTGTGGCTTTCAGGGCCATGGGGCTGGTGGTGTCCAGGGAAACGCAGCACATGGGTGTACCATACTATGTGGATAAAAGTTTTCAGAAAGAGTACCGCGGAGCTGCACTGGACGAACTAGAGAAAACCATCGAGAAGGATTATATCGAACATCTGCAGAACAGCTGCTGGAAAGAAAAACAGCAAAGTAAGAACTCAGTTCATTTTGCTTTAACAGGGAATCTGTTTTACTGATGAAGCTCAGATTTAACAAAAGATCCCTCGGTTCTCTGATTAAATTTTTTTTCTGATTTTACTTGCTCATTTTGGACCAAGAAAAGTGAACTTGAGAGGTGCTTGTAGTGCAACTTAATGGCAAGAGTGTAACTCAAATGAGATATCACATTATATTGATTCTTTGGGCTGGGTTGTAATACTATACTTGCTGTTATAACAGACTCTGCCACAATTGAATCTTGAGTTGATGCAAGGAGGCCTGCAAATGATAAGAGATGATATCGAAGGCCTTTTAAAGACAATCAGTTACATTTATATCAACATACAAAAACTACCAAAACATGATTTTATCATTGAACGTTTCTAGAGATTTTAATTAAAAAGCATTACATAATTTTTTAATAAAATGTCAAAAGCCGTAGAAGACCTTAACATATGCAATATAAAATAAGTAATTATTTGTTCTTAGCTTGGATGGAAAGAATGGCACCAGTGACATGAGAAATAAGAGTAAAACCATACCTAAAATGATATGGATTAATGTTTTTACTATTTTAGTTCATGATAATTAAAAATAAAGGATCCAGTTGTTGACTTTTATACTGAGGACATAAAACTAAAAAAACAGAGCAAAGCTCTCTTATTCAGAAGTCCAAAAATCCAAGAATATGAAAAAAAGTTCAAATGGATAAAACAACAAAACTGGATACTGGCACGTGAGGGAGGTACACAGAGGGTTGATATTCAGGGTGACTGGACACTGGTACAACAAACAAGACACAGGTGAACTTAGAGTGGTTAAACAAAGGGAAGGATAACATGCAAAGGCAGTGCATAAAACTAGACAGGAAACACTGGGAGCAAAAGTACAGCTTCAAGTCCAAAAAAGTTTAGGCCCTGTGTAAAATTTAAATAAAGACAATGCAATGATTTGCAAATCTCATAAACCCATATTTTTTCACATTAGAACAAAAACATCATCATAGATATTGAAACTGAGACATTTGATCATTTTGTGAAAAATATTAGCTCATTTTGAATTTAATGGCAGCATTGCATCTCGAAAAAGTAGGGACAGGGCAAAAAAATACTGGAAAAGTATGTGGTACTAGTAAAAACAAAAACAGCTGGAGGAGCATTTTGTAACAAATTAGGTTAATTGGAAACAGTAACATGACTGGGTATAAAAGGAGCATTTTAGAGAGGCAGAGTACCTGAATGTCCCACCATCTACAGTACATAATATCATTAAAAGAGTCAGAGAATCTAGAGATCATTTTGTGTACAAGGGACACAAGATATTGGATGCTGATGATCTGTGGGCCCTCAGTCAGCACTGCAATAAATACAGGCATGATTCTGTACTGGAAATCACTGCATAGGCTCTAGAAATCATTGTCAACTCAGTTTGCCGTACCATCCACAAATGCAAGTTAAAGTTGTATCATGCAAAGAAAAAGCCATATGTGAACACAATTCCAGAAACGCCACCTTCTTCTCTGAGCCAAAGCCCATGTAAAATGGACTGAGGCAAAATAGAAAACTGTTCTGGGGTTAGATAAATCAAAATGTGACTTTTTTTTTTTGGGAAACCACACACAGAGTCCTGTGGACTAAAGAGGAGAGGGACAATCTAGCTTGTTATTAGTGCACGGTTCAAAAGTCCAGATCTCTGATGCCTATTGTGTGGGCAACTAACACGTCTGGATAGGCACTACAAATGCTGAGAAGTATATAGAGGTTTTAGAGCAACACATGATCTGATCCAGACAATGCCCCTTTCAGAGAAGATCTTGCACATTTCCATGAGACAGTGCTAAGCCACATGCCGCATCATCACAACAGCATGGCTTCACAGTCGAAGAGTCTGGGTGCTGAAGGAAAACATCAGCTGCAAAATGAAACAAAGAATCCAGCATAAAATCCAACTGCTAAACCCAGGAGTATTTGCTGATCAGCTTTATTTGTCTTAACTGATGGTCAACTGATACATCAGTACTTCTCTACTTTAAAGTGTTATAAACTCTGATGACCACTTGTGACACGCCTTTCTTTTGTCATTCTGTGTTTCCTCTCCAGAGTCAGACTTGGCCAGTCTGGGACAGCTGTACCGAGACGAACGGTTAAAGCAGAAGGCAGAGTCGATGCGGCTTGACCACTGTGAGAAACTGCACCGATTGGTCGGGCGTCAGAGGGGCAAATGAGGACTGTCGGAGAGGAGAGCTTGTTTCTTAACGGACTTCACAACAATGCATTTTATCGAAGTGTGTAATATAACCAATCTGGCCACTTTGTAAAGAAATCTGTTTTTTGGGTACAGCGCAGTCAGTGGGAGATAACGCCGCTGGAAACAATGTGCCTTTTCTCCTCTTTGATGGTAGAAATAAGAGTTGCATGTCAGCTGCTAACTGTGGCAGCAGCATCAAGTGCAAACTCACTGTGGCAGTGTGTTCGATGTCTCAGAGCCTTTAAACTTTCTTATAGAAATGGCATGACGTACGGGGTCTCCCTTTTTGCAGGCAGTTGTATGTTCACACAATGTTTTATTTATGCAGGGTTTTTTTAGTTAATTTATTTTGTTGACTGTGTTTTTGTCCTGACAGTTTTGTTCTATTTATTCAATAGTTTATAGAGTGAATGTTACTGGAGCAGCTTGGCTCATATATTCTCATCAGTGATCAAATCCAGTGACTGTAGAATTCAGACTGAAGGCAGAGCTTCTGTACTGTGAAACGACAGAGGACCTCTTGTTTATAATCAGAACAGACAAATCAGGCATAATTAATGACTTTAACTTGGAAACTGTGGTTAATCCGGCAGTTTGACCCCTGGCATGAGGCAGCATTTCCTGCATTAATGCAGTAATTATCACGGGTTTTACCCGCCAAAAACAAGCTTCCTGGTTCCTGCACCACTGCAGGTAGATTTATTTACAGCCATTCAAGAACTAGTGGCTCTGCAAAAGGCACAAAATTGAAGTTTGAGTGGGAGAGATGGCTGGTGTGTTTTGATACAAGAGGATTTAACTTGACATTTTGATTCGATACAAGGACGGAGTCCACTTAAACCAAAAAGCACTGTTCTCAACCCTGCGTAGTGTTCTTCCAATGGACCGGGAGGTTGTAGAAAGCTCAGTTCTGACCTGTATTTAAAATGCTACCTAGGCTTAATAGCATGCAACACCACATTTTCATGAACAATTTTAGATAGATAGTTTTTTCAGAATAGTCAGGGGTGTGATTTTACCAGATTTATCAGGAATTCCAGATCATCCAACATGAAAAGTTGACCCCCAAGAACTTAATAATCCACAAGAGTCTTAGTTGGTGTTTAGCAAGAATGCAACCTGCCAATTTTAACAGACAGTGGTGGTTCTTCTTGGTTGTTTGTTCATGCTGCAAATGAACTCCAAAGTATTGTAACATATTTGTTAGCCAACAGCTGATGACACAGTTATGTTGTGGGATTATCGCTTCTCTGTCCATATTTTAAAATGTTTTTTAAGTCCTGCATCATTTAAGATGTTCTCATGTTCTGTAAGAGACAAAAACATCATTTAAAAATTGATGTTTAAACCAAACCATTCTGATTTATTCATAGAAAATCAGTCAAATATATGTGGACATGATGTGAGAAAATGCAGAAGCCTTAAGCAGGCGTATGTCCATAAATCTGATTTTACTCCATTTCCTATGATAAAGAGTGAATTAAGGTTGTTCTCTCAAGATCTTGATTTTGGTTTTTGCTTGTTTTTATGTTGTAAAACTAGCATTGCTTATGAGATTAACAAGTCAAGCTCTAAAGAAAGCAACTAAAATTGACTAATTGTTTATATTTAACCTTACGTTTTACAGGTAATCTTATTGAGACACTGGGTCTCATTCTCAAGAGAGACGTGCTGCGGACACACAAGTTGCAGACTTGTAGATCTATCAATACAGTACAGTAGTATTCAAGTAAGAAGCAGGTTAAATACCAAACACAAACAATCCAAAGATGCTTTCTCCAGTTCCCTAAAACACGTCTAAACTCCCCTTGTGGAAAGTTGGGTGGGCGTGCATCTGTTTAAGGCTGTTGTTAAAAACTTCTCTCAAACTGAGAATACTACCAGGGTTTTGGGGGTTTGTTTTGTTTCTGTCAGGTCATTTCTTGAACAGGACACCATCTTTGACGATCCGTTAACTTTGATTTTTCGTACCAAACCTGCATCATCCAAACTCCATCCAGACACTGGTATTCGTTGCTGTGCACTAGACTGCCAAACTGCCTTAGCTGTTCTCATCCTTGTGAATTATTCAGGTTCATCTCAAGCACTTTTAAGTTAATATTTAATCCTGTGTTCAATGTCGTCCATGTTGCATGCAGCCTTGTGAGAGAGTGTTTTATTAGGAACATGTTTATTTTATGCGGAAAACATCTTCATGACTCCTGACATAACATGATGAAAATATTCAGGTCCTCACTGTCACAAACATAAAACTCTTAACTGTGATACACAAAAATCAGGTTTTGGTAATCAGTCAAGTGTGGTAGTACACTTCAGAAACACTGCAGATTCAGTTTTCAGCCAAAAATATAAGGAAATTAAAGATGTATCCAGAAAATGTTTTGGGCTGTCTGACTCATTCATTTGTGATATGATGGTGTGCTTCACGTACTTGGTCACATCACTGAGCAAGCCAGAGATGTAGCCTGCTCAGACCGATTTAGTGCTATTTTTGAGTTCTGTCATTCCAGGTTAAAAGTAGGTTTCACAGTTGTTATCAGCTTATTTGGGCTGATCATCTTAAGAATGGTTATTACTCAAACAAAAAGGGATTAAAAGGTGTGTTTTCTTTCCAGACTGTGTCAGTCATGACAGAACTATCGCCCAGCATAAAGATGCTTTGCTTGAACTGTTCAATAGTGCCATAAAAACGCCAAATTCATGCATTACTCTAAAGCTAGGCTGTGCAACTGGAGGCCCTGGGGCCGAGTCAAGGTCATTTTTTGGCCCTTTAAGTAGACTACTTATGTTGAATGATGATGCAGACAGGTTTTTAACAAAAAGAAGAAATGTATTTTCTACTTTAAGAAAACAAAAAGCAGATGCAGAGAACAGAGGTCAACAGGTAATGAATGGAGAAGTATGCGTTTTATGTTTGTGTAAACCTATTCCAGACTTGTACAGAACAAGAGAAAACTACATCAGCATCACTACCAGTGGCATGGATTTTTTTTTAGCAAAAAAAATGACATTTTTAACTGCAAGCACCATCAAGGCGTGTCTGCCTGCATCAATTGAAGTTGTCACAGATGAGAAAATCCAAACCCATTTATTGACTGAAGCTGTAAAAATTGTGATTGCTGCAAATTTTGACATCAAAAGTTTGATGCTTTTGAACATTTGCAACCCTTGCTTATTCATCCTTCATAGTTAGTGGAGTCTAATAAAAACGTAAACACAATGAGTTTGTACAGACAAGTGCGAGTTGCCTAAAAACAAAATGTGGTATCACTGGATGGCCTCCATCAAATTATTAACTCAAAAAGTCTGTTCATGATCATGCCTTCTTAAATGCCAACAAAATAATAGAAAATAATTCATCATTGATCCTACATCAGAATTAAAGTCCTGTAGCAGATGGTGTGTCCAACAACGAACAATGTCAACATAGAACTACTAACACAGCTTTTATTCTACATTAAAAAGGCCCAGCCTGCAGTGATGTGCAACCTAGCTAAACTGTCTGGCATCTCATGTGGCTGTATCGTTACCCTGATTGTTAAGAAGTACCTCATACCACTCCAAAAAATTGGAATGCCCTTTTAAGCTTTATTGTGCAATAGTTTAAAATGACAGGATGAGGGCTCAATAAGAAGTTTTATTGATCATAAAGTCCACAAAACAGTTAATTAACATGACGTTTTTCAAAAATACTGCAAACAACTCAGAATATGCATGAAGTTACTGTTTCACAGGAAGTGTAGCATCAAGAATATCAATCCATCACAAATGATACACTCACATCCAACAACAATCTGTAAGACTTTAAAATAAGAAAAACTTGAATAATTCCATACCAGCAACAAAAAATGTTCAAGAATTAGCATATGCCCCTCTGGTCAGTCAAGGCTTATCAGACTTTTACCCTCTGAGATCAAGTATCACCACAAACATGTTATATTTATCAACATCAAACAAGCCAACACCCTGCAGGAATACTCTCAGCTTATTTATAGACAAGGTATAATTTCAACCTTTATTTTTAAAACCTGATGTAATTCAGAGCAGGTGGGTCTCAGTAATCTGCAGCTGTGTCTGTAAAAGGTTCCACCTATTCTTTTTCAAGGCCCCATTGTAACCTGGGATTAAATAGTATGTTATCCATGTCTTCATGGCTGCATCAGAAGAAGTAAACTCTCCAAACTATTTGAGCTAGAGTGCAAAAAAAAAGGTTACACTGCAAGTAACGCAGAATGAGAATCTGTGCAGCTGACATTGAATAAGTTCAGTCTTGTGGTGTCACACCTTTCACATCAACTCAGGGATACTGCAGGAGAAATTTCACACTGTAGGCTCATTTCTTCATCTTGAGGTCAGCTTCTATGGCACAACGGCGCCCTCTGGTGCCTCCATCCTTAAATGAACAGGGACAAGGGCAACATGCAATCTGTTAGAACCCGTCTAATCGCAAACGGGTGTTCAACTAAATTAACATATTCAGAAAAATAAGAGCGTAACTGAATTTATTTTCTATTTCAGGAAAAAAGATAAATAGAGGAAAGGTTTCAAAGGCTGCAGACTGGGTACTTACAAAGAGTGAAAGAAGGAAGGCAGGAGAAGACATGGAGACAGTGTCCTGTAAGAGGAGAAAGAAAATTATCAGAGCTGTGGCTCAAGAGTAAAGTGAAAGGCTCAACAGAGAGGAAATAATGCCGTTCAACACAAATGAAACTTTATATTCAACACAGTGGAGGGTTTTTGTGAGATTCAGGAAAAATACTGTTTAAAATGTATTTATTCACTGCACTGCAATCCAACAACTTGGTCATTTTAAATCAATCAATGACATGAAACATATTCTATATACAAATATTCCTGTCAAACATTTTACTGAGCATAGCTTCAAGCTTTACAGTTATCTCCTGCCTTCCCTCAATAAGTGGTTTCAGTTTACATCAATGCCCTATGATGAAAATCAACATTTAATACTAGCTTTTAAGTTGCTGAATATTTTATAAGAACTGTTGCTCCTTCAAACAGCTGTGAGTAAGAAGAGCTTAAAGAGTAACTAAACCCTCAGACCCCTTTGTCAGAAGAAAACTTATTTACAGTCATGGACAAAAGTATTGGCACCCCTGGAAATTTTCCAGAAAATACACCATTTCTCCCAGAAATTGTTGCAATTACAAATGTTTTTGGTACACACGTGTTTATTTCCTTTATGTGCATTGAAACAACACAATTTTTTTTTTCTTAATGTCTTTGTCATTTTACATCGTAGAAATGCGGTTCAAACACTTCAATGAATGGGAGAATCTCATCTTTCACTTTCACCCTCACTTGCCATCCCATGTGATTCTCAGGCAGAGTTACAGGGCCAATAAGAGAGCAATGAGCATATGTCATCACCTCTCACTGTGTACCACTGAATGAATCCTTTTTCCATCAACTTTTGCATACATAATTGGTTGACTCTTTCTTTTGCAAACCTATTGACACTCTGTAATCCCTAAGGCCCTCCCTATCACAGATTTCGCAGGAAGATAAGGCGAGAGACAGGAGTGAGAGAAGAGAATTAGACCTGTTGGTCTTTGATGATGGCGAAGCGTTTGAATGTTGCAGAGGCCTTGGAACAAATACCGAGAAGCAGTGATGAAGAAAACACAGCTTCAATTTGGTGAAAATAGAACGACAGACAACAGTTATACTCAAAAACCATATAAAAATGTCATTTTAGACATGTTTTCTGCACTTACCTATATTCATATATTCCACTGCTTTTGTGAAGCTAAGACTTTGCTCAACCTATTTCAAGCATCAAAACAGTTCGTCCACATGAGTGAAAGTGTTTTTTCACAAAAGATTCCAAAATCAGTCAAAAATCAGATTTTAAAATTCAGCATTTGGGCTAAAATAATTCTTTACACAGTCCTCTAGGACAAAAATGGGCCTCAGTATGCATAAAGCTGAGATTGTCCTGAAGATTTTGATATAAAACACTCAGGTATTGTGTTATTTGCCAGTACCTTTAAAAGGTGAATTAAAAAATAATGTAAAAATCGGGTAAAAAGTATAACCAATTACAGACAGAAAACCTATTTCCGTTCCCTTTTGTGGCTACAAAAAATGAAAGAGAGAAAAAGGAGCACTTTGAAACATCTGCATTGTTTCTGTTTCTCTTGTACCTGTTGGCATGTAGTTGCGTGCCAGCAGAAGGTGAACACAGCTATGCCAGTGAATGCATGTTGCTAACTTAATGAACTAAAGAGATGGCATCATTACACAGGGGAAATATCCCCAATATGTTGAATTTTTGGACAAAATGGACAAGAAGGTCATAATTTAAAAGGCAAGTTTAAAAGCTCATGTTGTATTATTTTCATGAAAACATCTGCGCAGCGATTCCACTGAGGCATATCATTTTACACACAACCTATGCGTAATACTGTATGCCTCTGTGAAGTAGTTGTCAGACTGTGAGCATATTAAAGGTTTTTAAAAGTTTTTATGTCTGTTAGTGATGTTATCTGGCTGCAAAGTTACAGTTTATGGGTTGTAAACTAGGCCACAATAACATTTAAGTCCACACATTCAAAGGCAGACATACAGCTGGCTACTTGCTGATTAAATAAATAGCAACTCTGTTCAGGGATTTAATTTTTTTGGTAACACAAAAGTACTCCAAGGCATTACTTTTCTTAGTAGGTAACGCAATGGAACGAGTTCCTTTTCTCAGTATGTGAAGCAGTGATGCAGTGAGTTAGATAAAAGTTACATTACTCAACACTGGTCAACACTAGAAGCTCAGTCACATTATCAAGCCAATAAAGTGAACCATTAACAAAAAATAATGAAAATATAATTTAATTATGCATTTGTCTGCTGGTTACTTTCTTAAAATAAATGCCAGACAGCTTTCTTTAAGGTAGACTGTTAGTGTTAAACTTTCTGCATGCAATTATCTTAACATCACTTTATCAATCCATTATCAATGCAGATTTCCAAACCAACACAAATATTTTAGTTTTTTTATTCACTAAGTGGTTCACTAAGCTTGTGCACAAATTGGAATCAAAAAGAGAAAATTGGACTGGCTAATATCAGTACCCTGTGTTCATTAAAAGGTAATCAGACAGCAGTGCTTCATTCAAATTTACAGGTTGGGGAATACTGATGTTTGTTAAAGTTAGGTTTAAGGTTCTTACAAAGCAGAGGAGGTGACACTGCAGAAATGTCATCACTATATTTGTGCAGTGTTCAGGAAATTGCTAGTAATTTTGGTGAATACGAAATATTCCAGTATTTGGTGTCTAGGACTTTTGTTGTTATGGGACCGAAGCAGGCATCAAAATTATTTGATTTTTACTCATGCATCGAGTATGTACCAAAGTTTATATCTGGTACTGTGGCAGCCCTAGAGTAGATATTTAAGTGGTTCAAATCAACAATGTAAAGTTGGTGTATTCTTGCATTAGGACAGGTGGCTTTCATTGACTAAGGTTTTAATTGTAATTGATAACCTGTTTCATGAACGTGAATCACTTTATCCCAATTTTAGAAGCACTTAAAGCAATAGCAGGCCAAAAAGCTATCCTTATATAAATCTTAAATCATGCTTTGGAAAAAGACATGCAGATCTACTTTAGCATCTCTATCTTCTACATTTAATCAGCCTGTTGTCTCACCCTTGTCTCTTCTTCTGTACTCTCTGCTTTTGTCAAAATTCTAGTGAAGCACCTTGTCAGTGGAGTCCTGTTTGCGTGTGCTCTCACGGCCCCTCAGGCTCTTGGCGCTGATACCAGACTCTGACGTCTCCATGATGAGCTGGGTGGCTAGAAACTGCTGGATCTGCTCTAGGACGTCACGCTGCATCTCCAGAGCCATGTGGTACACGTCGTGGTCCAGACTGTTGTACATGACAGCATTCTGAAACATCAGCATGATGTCCCTCTGGAACTCAGCTGTGGTCCGGATCAAACCGGTCTCTATGTTCTTTTTTATGGTGGCCAGGTCCATTGGCCTGTGGGTCACAGAGATGAAGAGCTTTTTTAAAAAATCAGTCTTTGGTGATTCAGATTTTTACTTTAAACAACCACTACAACAAAGTCCAAAGACAGCAAATTAGCTCACCTGTGCACAATACTGTGGTATCCAGGAGCAATTTCATCTGTTACTGGCTGAAGGAATACATTTGCATACCTGCAAAATATTCACACATATCATTTATTTCTATGATGCTTACAAGGAAGTGAAAAAACCTAAATCTACTGCAAGCTGATGGCAAGCTGTTAATGTCAACACAGAATTTACAGGATTAACAACTGAATTAAAACTTGTTATCCTCGCTGGTTGCAACCAGAATTAATTCTAAGCTAAACTAATTGTTTAAATATTTATTGTTAAAATAATTCAAGCAATTTAAACTTGTTTTTTAAGTCAGTAGCAGTTCAAGAAGCCAATACCAGGCATAGTAAAATGGTTGCAGTCTATAACACAAGGTATGGATGAGCTGTTGCCCCACAGGGTGTGAACAGCTGCGAACGATCAAATTAGTTCCAATATCATGATTATTTATACCTACATACTACCAGTGACTTTTTATGGTTTTTTAAAATAATTTACAGAAGAATAATGTTATGAGAAATACTAAATTCACAATTGATCCTCAAACAAAGTGAACTAGGCTCATCTCATCATGAAACTCTGCACTACTACGGGGTTATACACCAGCACAATGCAAAGATGTTATACAGTCAAAATTGGTTTGACTGAATTTTGATTTAAAAAATCAAGACAGATTGCTTGTAGTCATGTTATCCTGATGACATGTGAATGTCAGATGGAGGGCAGAAAGTCAAGAAAACTGGTTTGGAATTATCATGGACAGCATTTTTCCACAGGTTGAGCAATTTGCCTGGTGTGGAGGTGATGAATATCACAACTAACTTAGCCTTAAAGATTCCAACAACACATCTAATTAGTTGAAGAGGAATTAGAGTCTTGAAGAGTCTTGTACTGAAATAAAAGGCTAGCTGTGCACCTTTAACAGCTTTTCATCATCTTTGTCAAAATTGTGCTTTTAATGAAAACAGTGATACTGTATATCATTTATCAAATAAGCCTCATGATGAATGCGTCTTCATGAACAAGCCTGTTCTACAAAACGGCTCTTTGATATGAAACGCAGAAGCTGGTTCATGTCTGAAAACAAGCATCCTTTTTTCCATTTTTGTTGATATTTACTACACATTTTAAAAGCCAAACTGGTACCAAAAGATAGGCTGTTATTACTGATCTGAGGCAAATTATCCGGATTCTTAAAAGAGACGGCTTACCAGTTTCAACAAGCGAGGCTGGATGGACATTCGCCGTAGAACAAAAGCAAGATCATGGTTAATGTGACAGACTGTACTAAACCAAACCGGACCATGGCTGCTGCTGTTTCTCCACAAGACTTTTAATCACATTTCCCTGACTGTATTACTTCTTTCAAGACTCAAAAGTAGATCAATTTTGATTTGTTTCACTTTTTATTTGCAAATGAAAAGAGGGCAGAGCCTTTAACAGCACAAAATTTGGGCATTTTGATAGTGCTTCTCTATTCAGAATTCCTTCCTGCTCCCCATCTAGAGTTTTTTCAATGTTGCAAGATGTCATCAAAAAAACCACCTATAAAGTTATATGCAGACTATGTCAGATTAAACAGGTATTCAAACACTTAAATGTGTAACCAGTACAGACATCCTGCAAGGAGGACCACATGCTGGTGGTGCCAGCAGTGATAAAATTTGCCACACTTGGCAAACTAGTTTTACATAACTTACCCACCGATGCTGTGATCTCATATTAAGGCATGTTAAATAAATTTTGCTAATTTTTTAGTGTTTTCTTAACCTAAGACTAGTTGACTAATCTGAAATTTGATTGTGTGTACATGTGTATGTTTGCATGTGATTTATATTACATCCTAATGTCAACCTGACCTGTGATTTGCCGCTGCACGCCACACCAGCATAATGGCTTTCTTCCAGATCTTCTGAGCCTGCAGAGCTTCCAGGTCTTCACTGCACATGGAACTACACATAAAGCACAATGCAAGAGGACAGCAGGTTAAAAACATAGAGGCATCATCAGGCAGGACCTGATCTGCAGCATGACTCAGTTAAAAAGGATTTTTGTTGACAGAAAAGTTAAAAAATCTGCTTACACAACACCCTAAGCACTATCAAGAGGGCAATCTTTTCACAATCTATACTTCCTTTCTTTGCTTGAACGTTTTACACTCACAACTGTGATGAGGCGGGGCTGCTGGGGATGGAGTCTGCGGTCGTGTGGAGCTGCAGAGATGAGGAGGCCGTGTGGAGGCTGTATCCATCCTCGCTCTCGCTGGCTGCAGGCTCTAGCTCCATCTCTCCATCCGGCTCTGACAGGAATCCCTCCGCCCCGTCCCCCTCTTCCTCTTCGTCTTCCTCTTCTTCTTCATCTCCACACACTGCCGGTCCGTTGACCTCATTGTGAACTTTAATCCCTGAGGCGTTTTCTCCGCAACCAACACTTTGTCTGTCTTCTGCTTTCATCTCCTGCATAGATGCAGGAAAAAAGAAATTCAAGAAAGCAGTGAGGGTGTTTGAGTGATTTCAGTACACAAAAATGGTGTTTGCACTGTTCTTGTTGGATGCTATACCTTAAGATGCCTTTCTGTCAGTGGGTTACCTTCTAATACTGACTCTGCCAAGATAGAAAAGATAAAAAGAAGGAAATGGTTATGCAAAACAAATAGATGCACACAACTAAATCCTTTTAATCATCATATTTATGCATGTGTGTGCATACCTCCAGATAGTTTATTAGGCCTTTGCTGTGCCCACTTCTCATTCTCACATTTTATGGTTACATCCGAGGAAATCTGGCTTTTCTGGTGCACCATCTCTCCACTCTCTTTTATCGCCTCTGGCTGTGGAGTTGCTCCAGCATGGCAATGCTCCAAACTCTTTGAGCTGCATGAGGATGAGGAGGTGGGAGGAGGGCCTCGTAGTCCCACAGAAAAGGCTGCAAAGCAGTGATCTTGACTGTTGCACACAGAGGAGAGTAAAGCAGAAGTCCCACCCTGATCCTCCAACGCTTCCGTCTTCCTCTCTAGGCTGCTGTTAAAAGACGAGGACTGCTGGACCCCCGTGGGCACTGCTGGGTGAGGCTCATGGGGCTGGAAAGGCCCAGTGGCCCAGGCACCAGACAAAGCATGGCTGTTCTCTTCACACAGTGACAGAGCAGCCTCGACTGCAGCTGCGTCCAATGCCTCCGCTGTCTCATCCGCCTGTGGAAGAAATGTTACATCTCTGTCTTCATAAAGACTCCATTTATAAATCATATTTTGCAATTTCCTTTAATCCTTAGAGATGTGGTTCAGTTAACTGTTTAAAAAATTTCCTAACCAATAATAATTCCCACTATGAATTATGTTTTTAATTTCTAATTTTTATATCAGTTGAAATTTTCTTCTGTCTAAATGGCCTGTGCTTGTCTTTTTCACCTTGTCCTCAATGATAGCGATAATGTCCCCCACTGTCTTCAGGTCAAGCTCATCTCCCATGTATGACACAGTCACATCCTCCTCACTGAGATCTGACACCTTTACATCTGCAGACACAGGCTGGCATCCAGGGGGCACCAGCGCGTCCACTTCTGTGCACAAACAACAGATTTTCATCTCTTTTTTTCGCCTCAAGATAAAGTTTTATGAGCAAGATGTTTTAAATTTTTTTGGCCTGTGGGTTGACAGAGTGGTGGGTGTACAGATATACAGACCAGTGCTTGTAGCAGAAGTAGAGCCAGTAGGAACAGCAGGGGCACTGGAGGCTGAGTCTGTGCTGACCATGAAACCTAACGGGGCAGAGAACTGTGAGGGGCCTGCCTCCAAGAGACGTGACAACATTGGGGCACCTGTTCAGGAAACATTCAGTCACATTAATATGCAAAGTGCAGAGAGCAGAGAAAGAAGTACAGGCATTTAAGCCATGTAGAGTATAAGCAAAAAAGTAAGACAACAGTAGTAACAGCGTATCTGCGTTCATACATTCCTCATTAGGGCTTGTTTGGAAACATTTATGTAATCAAATTTGAGAAGTTAAGTTTTATTCTTACTTACTGTTGATCAAGCTTAAAAAAGTAAATGCATACTTATGAAACAAAATAGTACAGTACAAGCCGGTTGTGAGGCACACTGGTCACAGTCTGTGTTTGGGCCCTCTCCAGAGGGTGAAAAGGTTTAAACTGTCTTCCTGTGCAACAATTTTGGTAGCCTTTAGTTGAGCCCACAATGTGCGGTTTCTGTGCAGCTCTGTAGTGCCATCGGTTTTTCACATCAAGAATTTGCATTCCTACAAGCTATAATATGGTAGCTGAGCTCTCAAACCGTGACAGACTCAAACAGATTCTAAGCCAACGAGTTGCTCTGCCCATCTCTGCAGGTCACTCTTTGATCGAGGAGACTTTTCAATCAAACCAGCACTAAGTGAAGTTTACTTGTTTATCAGTAAACTCCTGTTTTCTTTGAATGCAGGGTTATTAGGATTAATGTTTTGTGCTCTGATAGCTTCTCTTCTCAAATCAAAGTGACCAAAGAGTCACAGTAGCAACATTTTTATTGTATCTCAAGGTGGATGCTAAGATGTACTGGTATAGAATAATAGACACTGAACTTAAAAGTGCAAGACTAGGAACTATATTTGTATGTGCCTCTGTTAAGATCTAGACAGACAGCATCCTACCCCACATAAAAATCCTCTGGCTGCTGAGTGTTTCAGCCAAACCCTTATAGACATGGGTTACATCATCAACTTAGGTTTTACCTCTTCCCAGAATACTTCTACAGGCCATGAGCTTCTCAATTCACTCCTGACTTGCATCTTTCTTGGAGGCTACTGGACATGTTGACATGTGTCAAATGTATATCTTGGAGCAGCTTCTTTATGAATCTCTGCATTTATCCAGTCGTTACGATTAATAGATGGAAGATCTAAAATCCAACTCTATGTATTCCCACACTTGTTGACCAGTAAAGCAGCTGCTTGCAGTACACAATAAATAAAGGTAAATTTTCAATAACGTCAAGTCTTATGCAATGTGTTATGATGGTGGACACACTTGTCATCATGACAGCACATGAAGCAGCACTTTATACTTCTATCAGTGTTTCCCACATATTGACTCTACCTGGGTGGGCAATCCAGGTATATTTAAAGCCATCTTAATATACATGCTCACCTTTTGTTGAAATTAAAAAAGCCCAACAAAAAATCACAGACTGTAGAAAGAACTGGACAAAGCCTGTGTGGCGTCAGCTGTCTGCTTACAATAGGTGGACTCAAACAGCTCTTGAAGCCAATTCGCAGCAGCCTACACATTGAAATCCTATCTCAACCGAACTTTGGATCAACCTTACAGCCCGTCCACTTAGCTCAACTTCCTGTCAGCTAGCTAGCTAGCATTCTGGTTGACAGAAACGTAGCAATCTATCAATTAAATGAGACGCACCAATCAGTCCGCAGTGAGGTTTTTCCTCAATATAATCGAAACGATTGTGGTAGAAAAAAATTCACCCCCCCGTAAAGCACATGAAAATATTAGCTAATGAGACACGTCTGGTTTTTTGAAAGATTTTTAAGGCCTGAGTTGAGAAAATTAATGCTGTAAATAAAGTGTCAAGTGATATAGGGAAAACTGAATGCCTCTTTTCTTTCAACATATGATATTTATCATAACATACGTAACAAGCATATAAAAAGACTGATTAAAATTGAATAACTGTAGGTAGAAAAAAATGATTGGTTAAAGACACATCTAAGTCAAGGGGCCTTCTAAAATTTAAGACACTTACTGGTAAAAACTGGACTTTTAAAGTCCTTAAATCTATGAAATCCAATATAAGACTTTGTAAGGCTCTGCAGGAAACCTGCTGGTAAATGCACCAGTTAAGGTGTGATGTCATTCTGTACTCTTGTACCCCTAAGATTATGGTTGCAGTATGCTATGCTACCTCAGCAAAAATAAACCTTAATACATGTAGTTCACCTGCCATGATTACAGAATATCCAGTGAAACATTTCTACAAGTGATGATGTTAGCACCTGTATACAACATACTGTTTAAGAACACTGTCAAAAGAGCAGAAACAAAAACTTAAACATACATAAAGAGGCAGAAAGTGGCTGTCTCTGCTGCCAAAGTAAGTCTTTTTGAGGGAATTGCTGGGTATACTGGTTTCACTGGTGACACGCAACCGATATTTTAGATCAAAGAAATCATATTAAAAGTGCGTCTTATAGACAAGATATTACGGAACTTAAAAGAGTTGAAGAAATCAGTACCTGAGGCCTGAGAGGGAGGTTGGGTTGGCGGAGCGAGCTGTAGGTCATGTGCTGCCGTCAGGACATCTCCCTCTCCGATCTGAAAACAAGAACATAAAGCATGAAAGATATTTCAGACGTGTTTTGACTGTTTTCTTGTGGGTACACTGCAAAAGAAGTACCTTCTGGGTGTGGTTGGATTCGAGAAATGGTGTAGACATCAAGTGAGGATAAAATAATTCTCACATTATGAGATTTAAAAAAAATAGCATGGGCTTCTTGTATATACATTTTTAAAGGAACAGGCTAAAAACACTCAGTGGGCAACTGTCAGGCAGCCTTTCAGGAAGAAACTCTGTAAAGGTAAGTCTGAATGACTAGTTCTTGGATAGAGACTTGTGTCATTCTGATGACCAAAACATAGTGATGAAAGCTGCACTGAGAGAATAAGTTACAAAACCAACATAGTGAAAGCTTTGCATTCATGCCTATACAGACGTAACAGATGTAATGATATAACGACTTTCAAACAATATGTTTGTTTCTTGAGGTTTACTTTCAGGAAATAGTTGAAATCATCTTTTAACTTAAAGCACACCTTAGTGCACTTCTCTGGAAAAAAAAACATGTTTTCTAAGAGAAAATCAGTATTATCTTCAAGGTGTAAATGAAAACAAAAAGAGGAAATGCCAGAGCATTAATAGAGTTTATGCATAACACTGTACAAAGCTGCTACTGAAAATCCTAACACTGAAGAGGTCCTTAGGTGAAAACAGATGTATTTTTTGACAGCTAACTTAACAAGATTTCTTTTCAAATACATTTGCCCAAAGGACTGAAGCCTTTACAAACTAGTATTATAACCACTCTGCAGATACCAAACCAACTGAATAAAATGACAAAAAATGATTTATTATAATAATAATTAAGTGGAGTTTATAGTCATGAGAAAGGATAAAATGAAGAAGGTATGTTACAGGAAATCACCACCACCCACCAGTCTAGCATTTGTAGCCAAGATGTTTCCCTTCTTCAGTAACTCGGACAAGAGTGGAGATGGGGGTGGTGTGGCTTTTTGGCCCAGAAGCTTCTTTTGGGTAGGGTCATCAAGAAATGTCCCATGGCTGATGTCATCATTACCAGAGGCCTCAGGAATTGTCATTAGTCGTGCAGATCCTGATGCCTGGAGAACAATAGGGAGGGAGTCGCAGGCTGTAGATTTACTTGCCGTTTCACTTGGCATTCACTTATGCATCTGGCTCTGTCATGAGTGTTTTTGCTCATTAATTAATTGCATGTTACTGGAGAAAACTTCTAGAGAGCAAACCAAAGAGCTCAGGCTGTACACAGCTACCCGACGTGTAGAATATAAACTACAAACACAGTGACACCAAATTTGGTTATTACAATGTTAATTCTGAGATCAGAACTAACATGATATTAACATCACAATCAATAGAAACATCTGATCAGCTCAGACTGATGATTGGTGGGCAGAACACAACATCTGCAATCCGTTCCTCCGTTTTTTTTCCTCCAAGTATGGAGGAGCACGGTCCCAGTGTTTTGGTTCAATGAGTGACTGTTGTAACTGATTACTCCCTACAATTTACTCTCTACTACTCTGTAGATGTTGTAGTTACAGCAGCTTTTGAAAAACAGAGTGACCTTGCTCAGTGGTTTCACCTTGTTTCCTTAAAGGGATACTTCAACATTTTGGCAAATTCGCCCATTGCCATAATTCCTATAGTCTTAGTAATAGGTTTTTTACCTTTAGTTGTCGGTGCAAGCTGTTTTTAGATCTGGGAGGACCAATATACCAGCTGCACAGCTAACGCTACGGAAGCAGACGGAATTTTTTGCTTTCCCTCATCAAACTCATCAAATACACAATCCAACAACTCCAAAATGCTCTTGTGGACAAGTTGTGACCTGCAAATTCACCACGCAATGAAATAATAACGTACAATTATGTAACATTACGACACATGAAGCAAATACTTGGAACTATTTCTTGAGTAAACCACTGGGCAGAGTGACACAGTGCAGCAGCCATGTCTGGAGTGTCTGGAGCTTTGCATTTAACTTTAAAACATCTCCATCTTGAAATGTTCCATGATTATTTCATAGCGTGGTGAACGTACAGGTCATGACTTGTCCACGAGAGCGTTTTGGAGTTGTTTGGAGTCGGTCCCCCCAGATCTAAAAACAGCTTGTACCAACAACTAAAGGAAACAAACCTATTGCTAAGACTATAGGAATTATGGCAATGGGTGAATTTGCCAAAATGTTGAAGTATCCCTTTAAAGGCCCCCCTACTTATATCTAAGAGAAAAACTATCCTCCCAAGACCCACATGAAAAAGCAAAACATTGATGTCTATAACCAACAAAATGTTTATCAGGTCATTAATAAAATCCTAAGAAATAGGACTTTCTTACCTTGGCCTTGGCATGAACTATTTAATAAGGGTTTTTATCATGGTTTTAGTTAATACAAGGGGTTCTAGGTTGGGATCCAGGGTCCTAGCCTGGTGAATACCTTGTGTGTAGTTTGTCATTATAACATAAATATAGCCTATTCATCAGATATGTATGAAATAAAAATGAAACAAATGCAGAAACGGACTCACTCAGCTGAGAGTCACCTGTTTACAGGGTAACTTGATGAATCTATACACCAATCTCATTTCCATTAGTTTTACAGGTTAAAACATTGACTTTTAAAACAGAATTTGTCATTAGCCAAATTGATAGCAATGTTTATCACTATGTAGTGCCAAGGATTAATTGGTTGATTATGTATATGTGACTGAAGCCAGATAAAGTTCCTGCAAGTCGGCATTCCGGTGGTTGAGAAAAATTGATACAAAGTCGTTTTCTTCAAAATGATCATTTTTCGTTTTTTCTCATTTTATGCAAGTCCGACATTTAAACTACTCATTTGATGAAAAAAGTAACAAAAATGTGATATTTAAAAGCGCTAATTTTGTGTTTAAAAATGCCCTATTCTCGCAGTTGCTGCAAGGATATTGAGGGGAGGGGAAAGTGAAACTGCGGGGTGATAATTGGCCACTCAGTCTGCCATTGTTCCCAGTTTCGCCCATTGAGATGAACAATAACAAACACCGCATGGCTCAAACGCCACCCCCCTCAGCATGTATACAGCTGTTTCTAGTTATCATCTTTATCAACAAGCCTCAAGATGCACCCTGCAGCGAAGAAAAGTAGAAGAGATGATGAGGAAGCAGCAAGAATAATCAACAGACTTTGGACAACTTCAAGATCACTTGACAGTGAAAGTTTGATGAAGGCGGATTTCCTATGGGAATATTTTGATGAGCGTCACCAGTCCGATTCAGAAGCTTGGTTGGTGGGTGGACTTTATGTAAATGTGGCCCTGTTGTTCACGCCCATCACCCGGCCTGCCTGAAGGGAGAAGTCCTGAAACTTTGAGCCTGGTTTTCTCAGAAGAAGCAGGAACTAGAAGTTAACATTCAAATGAGCATATCTTTGTAAAATATGCTCAGATTAAGGTGCATGATAAACCATTAGAAATCTTGGAATCTACGCTTTCATAATGTGTAAAAAGACTCAAAAATGACCTCGGACGACTTGCAGGAGTTTTTACCAGCATTGGTCACATATGTGTACTTGGTTTATCAGTTTGTTTTCAAAATCTTCTTCCATTGTTGTTCGCACTGCAGTGTACTTCACCCACTGGCCATGTGCATACTGCGTTTTGCCTCCACACTACGTTCACTTTTTGACGCTTATAACAGATGAAGGGGAAACGTGGTAGCCATGATGCATTAGCACATATATAGTTTATAGCAAGTATCTGGTATCTCCTGCATTATAGGTTTACCAATCAAGGAATGATTTCAGTACGAAACTTTTCATCAGTGGTTAACATCTTTCTAATTTGTTTTTGCCTCTTCTTTAAAGAGGACTGTTAAGAATTCATATTCTGACCTTATGCCTTAAATCCTGCAGCCATATTATTTTTGGATAACAGGTCAAGAAGCCGAATGTTTTACTTAAGGTTAAGTTGGTCTAACTGTGCTGTGGAGAGAAATTACAGAAGGAAAATTAAACATGATGCACACAATCAACTGAAGGAGAAAACATCATAGTAAGCATAACACCTAGAAAAAAGCAAACTAACATTTAAGAGACCTGAATCACTTTAGAAAAGTTCACCACACCTTAAGCAATGTTTAACTTCCAGTGACTTACATTCTTTGTTGGCGTTAGAGCCAGTGTCAGGCACTCGAGTGGGTCACCTGGTGAGAAGTCCTGACTAGGGGAGCTACAGCCTGAGGGTGAATGCACGCTGATGCCGGGCACTCGCTTAGGTGTGTTCTTTGCCACCTGTCTGGCTGAAAGAGGGAGCAGCAGCACAGAGAGGGTTTTCTAATCAGACACACATAAGAAAACCATTTTCTTCACAAACAAAAGATATGATGCAGATCTTTAGCTTCAGGGGGAAAAGCTATAACAAAATATGAAAAACTATTTCGACAGAATGTTACAAAACTTTGTACAGATATTTCTGGCCCACATAGTGTGAATCCAGCTAACGGCATACATCTTAAACAACTGACTAAATCTTAATTAGTCTTCTGTGAAATGATGTGGCGACATGTCACAGTTTATCATGCTCAAATACTAAACCTCCACGATATGAGAAAGTCGATTATGTGCGATTTTATTGTTCCATAGAAGGCAATGATATAGTGAGAGCTCAATAACACACCAAGGAGTTCAAAACTTTATTTTAGCGCAACTTATAAATCCACCAAGGGGAAATTTGAATCTTGTAATCTATTATGGAGCATGCTAATCATACACAAAGACTGAAATGATGCACTGGATACTAAGGAGGGATGTCAGAGTGAGGCAGTACCACCTAAGAAGGAGCACCAGTGCTCAGGAAGTGACCTGGCACATTTCCAGCTACAAAACCAATTTCCAGACTTGTTCCAACTGGGGCTTGAACTGGATACCCTCCAGATCCCAACTCGAGTCCTTACAGACTGAGCTACTGCTGCCCCATTTGCTTTTCCTCATGTTCACACATTACATGTGCTTGAAAAAAGTCTCCTCTTAATGGAAAATAAATCCAAAATCTATTTCTTAACATTATGCTTAAACTAAGGGCAGCTGGAAGCCACCTCAAGCTTTATCTGACTGCATCAAAATGAACTGAAAGCAGGTCGATCAAACCCAAGCCTTCATTCATTCGGTAAATTGTTTGTATACAGAGAAAGAAGAAGCACTTTGTCAAAGAAAAAAAATTCTATAATGGTGCTAAACTGAGAGTTCTGCCATGTGTTTAATGCAAATGCTCACACTGCAGTGATGATTTATTACACAGCACTATCATACACTACATGTTAGCATCTATTCTGTCCCGCAGGAAGTTAGCATGCTACTATAGCAATGGCATCTTAGCAGTCTATCAGGACATTATACAAAGCACTGCACATGGTTCCAATCTTTTGTCTGTTGACATGATAACAATGAGTTTATCAATATGCTACAGCTGAGGCAATTGTTGAATCTGATTTTACAGACCTAAGGACTGCGCCAAAATGACCAATTTAGGGCTGTGAGCTGTGCCTACCATCTATTCTGAGAAGTATCCTAATGCTGATATATAAGACAGTATGGAAATGAGGAGTTTTCAACCAAAACATATGAAATGTCATAAGTTGTTGTTCAATGCATTTAATTTCAGCTCAAAAAGTAAAAAGCAGTATATCAGGACATTGTTGTGCATCTACAAGCTATGAGCTCTGTTTTATTTTCAACTGAGGTTGAAAATGGATATTGTACATACAAGCTATGTATGTAATTTATTATGTATAACAAGGGTGCCAAACTCTATCACAGCAGGCGCCAGATTCTGGATTTAGGTCTAACCTGAGAGCCTAACAGGGTAAACATTTACCCTTACACTGTCAAACTTATTTTCACCAGTTATTAATTATGAAAAAGCACTGATAATAAATCACTTTGAAATTGAAAAAGTCAAAACGATAAGTTTTAAGCTCAAGGAAACAATTTTTAAAAGTGAGATAAAAGGTCAAAACAAAAATAAAATGGAAAAATTGTATTTTTAAGTAAAATTCATGAGTTTGGAAAATCAAAATGTGAGATAGAATTCGAAATCATGAGTTTACAAGTCAACATATTAGTTAAAATAGTAAACTGTGAGTCTAAAGGGTTAAAATATGGGACAACACAGCCAAAACTAGGGGTTGAAATGGTCAAACTATAAGGAAAAACATGAAATAATGAGTAAAAAAGGTCAAAATATGACTTAAAATTTAAAAATGTGTATCTGAAAGGTCAAAATATGATAGAAAAAGTAAAAATCATTAATTGAAAAGGTCAAAGTATGGAATAGAGTGTCAAAATCATAAGTTTGAGTCATAAATTTGAGAAATATGAAATGAAATTTTCTTTTACAACATTCCTGTTTTTAATCTCTTGATTTTCACTCTTTACTTTTCTGATTTTGATGACTCTTACACGGATATTTTAATTCATCAAGGTTAAGTTTATATTTCTATACTGGAGAAAATCCGCAGAGCTCATACCAGAGGGCCAGTTATAATGGAAATATGATATGATCTTCTGGGCCGGATATCACTGTACCATGGGCCAGATTTGGCCCCCAGGCCATGAGTTTGACACCCCTGGTATTTGATAATGCCCTTTCTTTCAGCAGAGCACCCATTAAAAGTGGAGGAGATACCCTGATAAGCAGCGTCTGTGTTTTTTCTTTTCAGCTCTGCTTCTTCCTCTTCCAATTTCTTCTTCCTGGTAGACACAGAAACTACCATTTATTTTTTTATATGTAACAGTACAAAAAAATCCAGTATTAATATAAAAACAGGTCTGAATGTAAGTTTGTTGCATCTTACTGCTGAATTTCTTCCCATATCTCTTCGAGTTTGGAATCAAGATGTCCTGCTTGAATCAGTTCAGCCTCTCTCTTCAGCTTCCTACAAAGACATGAAGTCAAAGCAATTTCATTGATGCAGTTTATGATGAAACAACTAAGCTTTTAAGTCTGACAATGATGTGTGCGTGCTGTTAAAAGCTATAATTGCATACCTGTGCTTCTCCTGTGTTTCTTTGATCAACTTCTTAAGCTCGTCAATCCTTTCAGCTGTCAGCCGACGCACTATCACATCCTCCACTGTCTCCACCACTTCACCTTTTTCACCACGCTTCCGCCTGAAGGTAACAAATGCATTGCTTAGTTTAAGCATCGCTCTCCGGCATATACTGTCAAACATTAAAAATTTATGTCATCTATTTTAGCTTACAACTCTACAAAAGCATGCTAGAGACAAAAGAAGCTTCTGATCTCACTTTGGGGCTTCTGTTGTTTCCAAGAGCTCAGAGTACTTGGAGGCACAGTGCTGTGAAGAGACAGGCGAAAATGGAGAATGCATTTCCTACAGGAGGAAATATAATAAAATTATGTTTGTGTTCAAACATCATACCTTTTGAGAGAACCAGTCAGGCGGTCGTCCAGACTCTGCAAATGGTTTGATGGCCCGACTGACAGATACCCTGTTAAAGATGGTCAAAATGAGATAAAAGTCCAAAACAGCCTTTGATTTCTGTCAAGGTTAGAACATTTTCAAACTCTAGTCTCTATTTATCTAAATAGTCTTTTCTAAATAGTCTTTTTTATTTTTATCATTGGGCAAAGGTATTTTATGTATATTTCAAATCAGGAAATCTGCTTGTTGTAAACACATGCATAAATGATTGCATAATCAAAGGAAGCGTGCACTGGGCAACATAAAAACACTTCTACTGATTCCATCTGTCACCATATCTGCATGTTTTGGACTCTGAGTGGAAATTAAAGAACCCATATTTTCAGCATCAACCAGAGAGCATGGAAAACATTACATTACTCTACAAAACATTACGCCTCTCACAAATTAAAATGATGCATAATTTCTCACCGAGTTTTTTGCAAACTCTAAGTGGGTTTTCTTGTATTGTGTACTAAGGAGAGGCTTCAGTGTAGCCACTCTGCCATAAGCCCAGATCAGTGGAGAGTTGCAGTGATGGTTGTCCTTCTGGAACTTTAACCAATCTCCACACAGGATCTCTGGAGCTCAGTCGGATAGACCATCGGTTCTTGGTCACCTTTCTAAGGCTCTTATAACAAGATCGTTCAGTTTGGCTGGGCAACCAACTCTTGGAAAAATCTTGGTTGTGCCCAGCTTCTTCCATCTGAGAATTATGGAGGCCACTGTGCTCTTGGGAACCTTAAATACAGCACAATTTTTGTAGCCTTCCCCAGATATGGGCCTTTTAACAATCCTGTCGCTGAACTCTGCAGGCAGTTTCTTTGGCCCCAAGGACTACCAGCTGTGAGGCCTTCTATAGAGAGGTGTATGCCTTTCCAAATCATTTCCAGTCAGTTTGAATTACCACAGAGTGACTCAGTGAAGATGTAGAAACATCTCAGCAAAGATCCAGAGAAATGGGAGATGGCTGAGTTAAATTTTAAGTGTTTTTTTGCAAATGGTCTGATTACTTAGATCAATGTGATATTCCAGTTTTTAATTTTCTTAAATTTGCATCATATTCTAATTCTGTTTTCATTTTGTTATTATGGGGTACCGAGTGTAGATTAATGAGAATAAAACAGATTTTTCTCGACTAAAGCATAAGGCTGCAACATCACAAAATTGACAAAAAGTAAAGGGGATCCGAGTACCTTCTGAATGCACTGTAGCTGTGCAATTTAGACACATGAGTGAGTGTTTGCCTGCCTTTTAGTGATTAAAAACAAGAAATTACCCACTAGGGTGACCTTTGTTACCTCTATTGGTGTTACTCTGGTATTTAAAAAAGGCATGAATGTTGTTTGATTTTCACTGGAATTGTATTGCAGTTTAATTATCTAGTAACATGGCAACAGAAAATCTAATATAACTCTTTCATTCACCATTTCAAATTCTGCCCACAACAAAGAAAAATATGCCCTTGCTTTAGACAGAAATAGCAACAATAAAACAGTGGTTCAATACCAGTTCTGGTCCCCACTCTTCATGACAGATGTTGCCAAACACAGCTTCTCCCTCACTGACCATGGCTCTGTTGGTCCAATGACAAGCAGCTTGTGTTCTGCACATGTGGAGGAAAATGATCCAAAAAAAGATGCATATTTTATCTAGTTATACAACACCTTAGATTCATGCTTATTCAACTGAATGCCTGCTACATATCTCAGGCCCGGCTTTGATAATCTCTTTTGCTTGGGCTTCATTTTGATGCCTCCTAGAGCTGCCCACCATGCCGACAGCCCACTATAGAAAATACAGACTGACTGCACACACAAACAAAGCACCGCGTTTACAAACATGCGGATGTTAAATATGTATCACCACTTAATGGAGCTGTCACATCTTGATGACAGCTATTAATCCTCGCAGGCTCCCCTGCAGGGAGGTTCAGTGCAGGAAGTTAGAGCTGATAGCATCCACAGTACGACACACTCGGTGCTAACAGATAGCATGCCATTATGTACCAGCGGTACTCACTTCCAACCCCGTTTGCCATGTTCCTGTCATCCCGACATCCCATACATCGTAGTAGAAAGAAACTCAGCAGTTAATAACACTGACGAGGTCCGAAAACGACACACATGAGACGATGGACATTAACATCAATACACGTAACGTCGTTATGGATATGAAAGATTTTTCTGCCTTAGCTAGCACGCTGAATCACCATTAACCGTTAAAGTCTCGTCTGTCTTTGCTGTTGGTAACTTAAAGACTAAGTAGCTAGCTCAAAATGCTATATCAATCCGAGTAGCGTGAAAAGACTCGCCAAAACGAGTTAAAACAGTCTTAACCTCAGCAGAGACCATGCTACCAAGTGTCAGCCAAACGACAAAATGTATCTAACTGAAGTCACTAACGTTATTTCTCATTCTAGCTAGCAGCGACGTGCTCGTACACGCCCACCACTCTAGCTAAATGATGGTACAATCCTGGATGTTGATACTCACAACTTAGCCAGTTAACTCGCTTGTTTTTGGAGAATTACTCAAAATTATCCATTAGTATGTGGCTTAACAACAACAGCAGCTGTAACACTACTAATAAAACTACAATTACCGTGTTAACAGTCCTATTATGAATGATATATGCTAAAATAAAGGGAGGAAATATGTAAGGCTAGATTGAAAACCATAACCATAAGGGTAGATGTAACAGGCTACCTGAAAGCTAAGCTATAACTTCATACATTATCCCTCCATTTACTTGAATAACTTTAAAGCTCCTGTAAGTAGATTTTACCTGAAACAGGCAGAAATTAAAAAGCTAGAGATACTTTAATACAGGGCCACACATAAGACGGCATAAAGAGGAGAGCTTTCTGGGGCCCAGCCAAACTGGGGGCCCATAGAGATCAGCAAAATCATGGTCCATTGTAAAGTTAATCTCTGATAAGCATATTTCTAATTTAAGATGAGTAAAAACCACATTTCAAAAGCAACAAGTCATACATTTTATCGAGGCTCACAGTTTAGCCTTTTCAAAAATTTAAATACCTTTTTTTCCACACAGAACATTTACTAAAATATTTGGAAAGTGGTATCACTGCTTATAGCCATGATCTGCACAAACTTTAGGGTGCCAGAGAATACAATCAAAGGAAAAAAATTACTAGGGAAAAATATTTGAATAATTGCACATAAGAAAAAAAGGTAAAAATCTCCAAAAAGGTATTGAAATTGGCCTGAAAAATATGTATAAAGTGGTGACCAAGATGCAAAAATTGGTTGAAAGAGGCAAAAGTGGAATAAGAGCTGCAAAGATGGGTTTAAGAAAGGCAAAAAAGGGGGCAAAAATTAGTGGTTAATGAAGAAAAGCTATTATAAAGTGGCAAAAATGGGTGGGGAAAAATTGGCCAACAAAAAGTGGTATAAATTGGTGACAGTAAGGCAAAAATAAGTGAAAAGGGGCAAAAATGGGTTAAAGGGGGGTACAAAGGAATAAGAGCTGCCAAAACAGGGGCAAAAAACAAAAGGGGCATAAAAGGCGGTACATGCTGAAAGATGGTTAAAAGTACCAAAAACGTCAAATAAGAGAGAAGGTTTTTGAAAAGTACTAGTCAGGGGATGGATACAAAAACATCCAAGGCACTGAATATGTCCCACAGAGTTCAGTTAAATCCATCATCAAGTAATGTAAGGAATATGGCACGTGTAAATCTGCCTTGATCAGGCCATCCTCACAACCCAAGTTTTTAAAAGTGCTATATAAATAAAAGCTATAATTTTTTATTATTAAGTGACTGTGCAAGAAGGAGACTAGTGAGAGAGACCACCAGGACACCTATGATTACTCTGAAGAAGTTACAAGCTTCAGCAGCTGAGAAGATGTTGCCTGTGTTCCTCACCAGTCAAAGCTTTATGTGACAGTGGAAAAGGGAGAGCCACTGTTGAAGAAAATGTATTAAATCTCAACAAGAGTTCACCAAAAGGCATGTGGGAGACTCCATGGTCAAGTGGAAGAAAGTTCTATGGTCTGATGAGTCCAAAATAGTGCTTTTTGTCCAGCAGACAAGATGGTGGAAACAACACACTACACTTCACTACAAACACACCATCCCCACTGTGAGGTACAGTGGTGGCAGTATCATGCTGTGGGGATGCTTCTCAGCAGCCTCCCCTGGAAGACTTGTAAAGGTAGAGGGTAAAATGAATGCGCCAAACTATAGGAAAGCTGTGGAGGACAGTCTTATTCAGTCTACAAGAGAAATACTGCTTGGGAGAAGATTTATTTCATGCAAACCGATGACCCAAAGAATACAGTGAAAGCTACACAGAAAAGGTTTAGAAACAAGAAGGTGAATGTTCTGGAGTGGCCGAGTTAAGGCCCAGACCTCAGTCCAACTCGTGGCAAGACTTAAAAAGGCTCATGCTTCAAAAGGTTCATGCTTGATCCCCATGCAACCAGACAGAGCTTGAAAAGTTTTACAAAGAAAAATGGAGTAAAATTGTAGTGTCCAGATGTGCAAACCTGATTGAGACATATCCACACAGACTCAGTGCTGTGATTTCAGCCGAAGGTGCGTCTACTTAATACTGACTTGAAGGGGGGTGAAAATTTATACAGTCACTAATTTTACATTACATATTTTTATTTAATTGACATTATTTTGTATAAAATCTATTTTCAGTTTGAAATTAAAGAGCTTTATTTGTTATTTTTTTGTCAAAGAAGCTAAATTATGTTACTGATTTAAAAATTTAATAAAAGGGTAAAACATCCAAGAGGGTGAATAATTTTTATAGGCACTGAATGGGTCAAAAAGTCGACAACATGCTTTTAATTTAAAGGATATTTGTTCATCTCACGGCCAAACAGCCCAGTTTTTCATCACGAACATTTTGTTAAAATTGAAAAACTGAACAAATTTGAGTTGTGAATTGTTGTTAAGGAGTTGGTAATGGGTCCCGATGCTAGGCCAGTTAAAAACCACTGATTTAGCCACTGATTAAACAAAAACAGGCTCATGATAGGCTGAATAGGCTAAGGATGATACAAGTGAGTGATACAGATGAATCTGACAGACTGGGCAGTCGGTGCTACAGACTGGAAAAACTGGTTTGTGACAAGCATGATTGAGCAAAAATAAACAAACAGAACTGGCAGGTGAACCAAGGATTCTATGGAAAGGATTGTGAAAAATTAATTGTTTATATGTTTTGTATCAATTTGGTGCAAGCTTTTATACAGAACACATATTGAATAATTATGAACATGTTAAAGATGTTTTAACCTACTTTAAGCAACATGTCACATCAGTTATACATGAGTTCTTTTTCCTTCAAAGGAGGCCAGAATAGACTGTTTCTCTTCACACAATAAAATTAAATAAATCATTCGTCTGGGTTTTCAGAAAGAAGTCACAATGTATATTATAGCACCGAGAAACAAAATTTAATGTAAGAAATCATCGTTGAGCAAGATAGCAGGAGACTTCTGCTCAACGGGAAAACATTATATGTAGCTCTAAGTTTCAGTTTAGTCAGGAAGACTACACAGCAAAAACTGGAGTGTTGGATTCTCAGTGTTAAACATTTCAGTGTTGATTTTAACACTCAAATTGTTATTTTAACTCCATTCAGAGTAAATAGTCTTCAGTGTTGGAGTTATTTGACAGTGATAAATCAACCAGTGTTATTCCAACACTGTAGAGAGTCAGTTGATCCAAGCCCCACCTACTGCAATTTCAAATCTGGGGGGCAGAGTTTTCCCATCATGCCTTAGTGCAGAGTGTTAAGCTGGGTTCAGATGTTTTTAGATGTATTTAGATGTTTAGCTGTGTTTAGATGTTGCCTGTTGTACAAGGGTCACTGCTGGGATTCATTTGCGCATGTTTCTTGAATTATCTTGAATTCCTAAGTTTTTGATGCATAAACACTTTTGCACCATGAGTGTAGTTGTCTTCTAGGTTGGTCAAGGGTTGGCTGTGGTGACTGTTTACTAATAACTATGAAATAAGGGCAGATTGTCATCTCAGGACAAGCTGTGTCTTTGAGTCTGCCTCATAATTCCCTGTTCGTTGTCGAACACCTCACAATGTGAGGTGGAAGTCAATATTGACAGTTGTGTCTGTCTACCAACACCCATTCTGTGGAGCTTACATGTCTTGGTTCTTGTTATTAGCAGGTTTGTGGATGAGGGGCAGTTGCTATCCACAGTATTTTACACCTGCTGAAATTAATTGTAATACACTCCGTAGAGTTAATTTTTTAACACTGACGCCAGTGTTGAGTACTATCAACACTACTCAGTGTTCACCAGTGTAAATTTTTGACACCATACAGTGTTGTAGTAACACTGGTTCAGTGTAAAAAAAAGTAACACTTTGAAAAGTGCTAAATTAACACTCAAAAGAGTGGACACATATACACACTTTTCTAGTGTTAGAGTTAACACTCTCAGTGTTAATCTAACACTGGTGATTTTGCTGTGTACGTATGCTGTTCATTCTCACTATTGCATGCATTCCTCCATGTATGTCCCTTTCACATAACCATCAGCTGTTCATGGTCACATCAATCACTGCTGCTGTCTTTTTTGGATATCCTCCTCAGACCCTACATGTACATATGAGAACACCGGCTTTTGGCTGTCCAACAACAGTACTAACTTTTGCTCTTAGAATTTTTGATATAGTTGTTTGAAATTTCCATCCTACTTGAAGTAATTTGCTTAAGAGGGAGAATTTTCTTTTTGGATATTTCAGGGGAATTGCTGGAAAAAAGTACTTTTATGGAAATTTAGGGGATAGGTTTTTGTATTTTGGAGACATTGACTGGAAATTTGGTGGAAATTTGCTTTGATTTTTTTTGGGGGGGGACAATTTCTTCAATTTTATATTTACTCTTTGAGGCTGAGAGAGGGATGAGAGAGTGGCATGCTGTGAAAGAGCCACAGGCTGGACTTGAACCCATGCCACCCACATACATGGAGCACCAGCAAACCTCTAGGCCATCCGTCCATCCATTTTCTACACTGCTTATCCCGTTCACGGCTAGGGTAGGGTATCGCTTGGGTTAAATCTGATACACGTGCTAAATCGGTACTTTTTATACAGTTCTGGTGCCTGAACCAATGCTTTTGAGGAAAAAAAAGTGTGTTGAAAGATGCTGGAGAATAAAAGTTGTCTGGGTATTGTAAATGATTTGTAGAAATGTCTATAAAGATGCCAGTACAACATAGGATAAGAAAAATTGAGAGTGTGTCTTTAATTTTGGGTTACAGTGAGACGTACTGGAGTGGCAGTATCCATATCTGTGTTGTAATTCGGTCAAGTAGGTATCAGTGGTTTTGGTACCAGTACCATGTTGGTACCAGATTTCGATACTCAGCCCTATTCGGGGGGGGCTGGAGCCTGGGTGAAAGGACTTTGGTTAAAAAGATTTCAGGACTATCTACAGATTTTTTGACATATTTTTTTTATTGGAATGTTTACGCTTCATGATAAAGTTCTCTGAAACATTTAGGGACTGTTTGAAAAAAAAAACTGGTCTACTTTTTAAGAGATATTTAAAAAATATTCTAAAGAAATTCTTTTATTGTCAGGTCATACTCACTCCAAGGTCAGGAGGATATGGCTTTCTCTTCCACCAGTTCACTGCCACCATTGTTGTGTCCACCTTTCCATCACTGCCAGGGTGTCATCATCAGCCATCTTCTGGTCCATGCCAGCCTGCAGTGCGGTCTGCTTTTTCATCTTTTCAGCCTCAGATAACATCATGGGCCTCAGATGACATCATCTGCCTCCACAGCCAGTGTCTGGACTCCACAGGGGGGATAGATCCTGCTGCCGTTCAGGGTAGACATCCTTCGATCCACCTGCATCCCTGTAGAGTTCAAGCATCAGACTCTTTAACAATAATTCAATATCACATCTATTTAAATAAGTCCTCATCCCAGTTTCATTTACTAGCTTTTCTGATATACCTTTAGATAATGTGTGCATCAAATTTATAGCAGACTCCTTTATTATAGCACTGTTTTCATTTAAGTTAATTATTGTTTTTTTGTTTCAATGGATTAAAACTCAATTTTTACTCTCAAAGAAAATGACTAAAATACGGCTTAAATTAACTCTGTCTTGTTATGTTATGTGGCTCTTTAGGTTTATTGATCCTGATTTATCCATCACAAGTGATCAATAGAAGGATGAATGGTAGTCATTTTATACCTGTTAAGTCTGGGCGTCTATTTTAAGTTCTGACTAAGTAGTTACACAGAATCTCAACATCCCTTATGAGATTTCTGCAATGCAACAGGCTGAAAATTTAAATTCTCTGTCCATTGGTGATAGAAGAGAGTTATCTGAAGCATAAGCTCTTATAACTAATATGGTCCCCTGTCTTTCACAAAGATAGAGACTGCCAATTACAGGAAAACAAATGTTAATGAGGCATTTGACATTTAACTCCATAACACCGCTACTTTGCCTCCTGCTGCTGTGTGGAATAACTGTCAACTCGGCAGGAAGGATTGGCAGCAGTAGAAAGGATCGCTAACACATGTGACAAATACTTCTGTTACTGGAAAAAAAAAATCAAAGCTTAATGAAAACATAACTTCAATTATATTTTTGTGTTCAACTTCTGGATTTAGTGCTGGTGTATTTTAAGTAATAACTGGAGAGTTTTCGTGGAGCTTGATCAAAACCTTTTGGAAGCATTATTTCCAGTCTTAGGTGCACTAGAGTCACTGCCAACTATTTTTAGACTGTAAATCCAGAGTTAATGTGCAACTCTTCCAGAAAAACATTCACAGATTCCTCAAGCATAAATTATAAAAAGGGAAAATATTATTAAAAACAAACACTATCAAATATGGAAAGACATTTTAATGCACTGTAGGATCATAAGCCCATAAAAAAACTATAATGTATGGAAGCCCTAAGGTGGCATATATCCATATAATTTTCATTTTATTTCATTTTGTCATGATAACGTGAACATTTTAGTTGTTTTCTTAAGATCTCAACTTATTTGTCTCTTTATCTGAGGATAATAAAGCCTGTTTTCAAGGTAAACAATTTGTGTACACATCTTTGCACACTTAGAAAATAACTTGTTATGATGGGAAATAGACCTGAATAAAATGTATGCATGCTTGTCCTCCAAGGGGACTTTTTCTTTTTCAGTTTCCTGTTCAGTCATGTTTTGTTCCATCAAATGGCAATATTTTTCTATTGAATACAACTCAAAGTCCAAAAAAGTTGGATCACTGTGTAAAATGTAAATAATAACATAATGCCATGATTTTAAATTCTCATGAACACATTTTTGTTCACAATGGAACATAAACAACATATCATATGTTGAAATTGAGACATTTCACCAGTTCATGAAGTTATTAGCTTGTTGTAACAGCCCCTCTTCTTTAAACAACACTCTATGAATGTCTGGGAAGTGAGGAGACCAGCTGCTGGAGTTTTGGGAATGTAGTCCCATTCTAGTCTGATAAAGGATTCTCACTGCTCAACAGTCCTGGCTGGGTCTTCTGTGCCAGATTGTTTCATGATTTGTTAAATGTTTTCTAGAGGTCAAAGTTCCAACCTGCAGACAGGCCAGCTCAACACACAGACTTTTGTCCTGCGGAAATATACATGGCCTTCCCTGAAAGAGATGTTGTCTGGATGGGAGCATTAGTTACTCTGAAACCTCTATCTACTTACAGCATCAACAGTGCTTATCCAGATGTGTAAGCTGCCCACGCCATAGGCACTAATGCAACCCCATAACACCAGAAATAAAGGTTTTTGAACTGGGAGCTGCTAACAACCTGGATGTACTCTCTCCTCTTTAGTCCAAAGGACACAGCATCTGTGACACTCCCCCCCCCCCAAAAAAAAAAAAAAATTCAAATCATGATTCATCTGTGTTCACATATGGCTTCTTCCTTGATACAACACTAAATTTAATTTGTGGCACAGCAAATTGTATAGACAGTGATTTCTGAAAGTCTTCCTGAGCCCAGGCAGTGATTTCTGATACAGAATCAGGCCTGTTTTTTTTTTTTTTTTTTATTTTGAAAATCACCAACATCTCATATTAACCTTTGGCCTTATCCTTGGCACACAGAGATTTCTTCAGGTTCTCTGAATCCTTTGATAATATTATGTACTATAGATTTTGGGATATTTAAAGTCTTTGCAATTTTACATTAAGGAGCATTTTTTCTGGAATTTTTCCACAGATAGTGTAGTTTTTCACAGATAGGTGAGCCTCTGCCCATCTTTACTTCAGTGAGACCCTTTCTCTCTTTTTACACTTCATGCTATTCACCTTTTTTTCCAGCCTTTTGTTGCCCAGTCTAGCAAATAAATGTATTCTGTTTTTCTTTATATGTTACACAGTGCCCGAACTTTTTGGAAGTGGTTTTGTACATTTTAGTGGTTGAAATGTTTGGAAACTGGGTTGCCCTTTAGAAGATGGTATTGAGTCTTCACTAGACCGGTTGAGAACGTATCATTACTTTAAGTTCCAGCATTAAATTGAGCAACCAATTTAACATGCAATGAATAAAGATTATCCACTGTTAAGTTTCTGATCTTTAAGCATTTCACTTTCTCTTGAGAATGTATTACAAGTAGGAAAATAAATTAAAGGCATGGAAAAAACACATTGCCTCGTCTCTTGAGAGCTCCCTAATTACAGTATCATGTCTATTCATGTTGCTTTCAGGTGTACAGAGAAAAGTGTTGTTTATCTTAAGTGTAAATCCACTATCAACTATTCAAATCACACTGTAAAACCAATTTTTCACCATCCATATCAGAGCACAAGCACCTACATTAATATGTTGGGTAAATGAGTGATGCAGGGCTACAGAGATGAAGGTCACACCACATGTAGCCTGTAGCTGCTTCACTGAGCCCATCCTGGGGGCAGAACCACAGCTTATTATTTGAAGGAGGGAACCTGTTGAAGCCTCCCTCCTCGTCTTAAATGTCACTTCGTTTGTTACAGTAAGAGGGTGCAGTGAGGAAGAAAAGCGGACTTTCAAACAGAGAGCCATACTGTTGCTGTTATTTTTTTGGTGAGTCCAGTTTTGATTATTATGAATTTGGATGCATCTTTAAAAAACTGCAGCATTAGCTTCTTTTCACATAGTTGGTACTTAATTGAAACATCACCCTGTAGCTGACCTTTTATCTCTGCATGTGTGCTGGAATTGACTTAATTTTTCAAGAGAAATAACTTTATTTGTAATAATATTTTGTCTTGTCTGGTCCAATTTATTTCACACTTACAGGCACATTTTAATTTTGATAATGGCTCTTCATTTTTATTGACTTCTATATTATCGTCAAGATTGACATGCTGTAGAAGTCCATACAGCTGAGATGCTTATCAGCAACTGGCGGGGAGATTAAAAGCATTAGTGGCATTACATTTTATCTGCAGTTTATTGCAAAGCATATTCTGAAGGAGCAACAAGTTAATGTTAATGTTAGATGTATTTACATTCTCAGCCAGCGTTTTCCCTCCCCTGGGGAAGCTCCTCCGCTCCCCTCCCTCCCCCTGCCCTCCTCCTCTGAGACCCTCCCTGTGCCACTTGCAGCTGAGACCCAGGGAGCAGAATTAATGAGCAAATTGAAACAGAGTCTAACCGCTGCACAGATGCTTGTCACATAATGTTTACTACATAAAGTTGTACCATGCTTTTTTTTGTTTCTACTTCTTTAGCAATCACACAAATTGGTTTCATTTTGCATGTGCAAACTCACCATTTCATTGATTCCTGCAGGCTGGTAGGCTTTGGTGGGAAAGAGGAAGAATGTCGAATAACATGGCCAAGATTGCAGATGCTCGAAAGACAGTGGAGCAGCTGAAACTGGAGGTGAACATAGAGAGGATGATGGTGAGTCGACACAATGGAACTACACAGTAAAGAGTCTTTTACATGGTTGTATATCATTTTTAAAGCTCCTGCGAGGGAGTTTTGATTTGTGCTGACTTTGGTGCCTCCTGTGGGCAAAGCATTACACCTCATCTCTTTTCCTACTGTCTTTTAACAGTCAATCATTAACTTGCTGCAAATATTAACAATGTAAACGCAGCATTGGTCACAAGCATTGGTACCTTTGTTTAGAGGTTATTAAGCCTGTAGCTGATTGGTCTTCTTTTCTTTTGTAACTCATACAGAAGCATCAGAGTCTTTTATGTAAGCAAACTAGAACAACTGCCTGGCAGTTACATGCCCCTGCCAGATTTACAACTACCATAGAGTGAAAATACAGCAAAGGGTCAAGAAGAAGGGCTGGGGGGGGGGGGGTTGTTCTTGACTTGTACTTCCAAATGTATTCTGTTCATTCTTGAGTCAGAGTGGACGTTTGTGCAAAGTTTGAAGAAAATCTATCAAATTGTTCTTGAGACATTGTTTAATGAAAATGGTCTGATCGGACAGATTGACAGCCCATAAACATAATGCCTCCAAATACAACATTCAAGAGTTTCCCTGCCAATTTGACAAAATGCATCACTGCTCCATGGCTCCTAAGTCAACAGACCAAAGAAGAAGTGAGCAGCAAAACAAAGTCAGTGGAGTGATTTCAGACATTGGTGAAACATGTAAGAGATGAGGCTTCATATGAGGCGAAAATGTTACTAAATTACAGAAAATAAGGTCGTTAATCAGCAATTTACCATTAAGGGGGGAATTTGTTTTCTTTGTTTAATCATGATTGTCTATTCAGTTATCACTGATTCACTTCATTTTCTTATTATAATTTTCATGGACCACATATGACATATTGTTATCATATTATATCATATTGTGCTATGTTGGCCTGCATTATGATGTGCTTTGAATGAAAAACAATACAAGACAATACTATGATACGATGAGATACGATACGGTGCGATGCAAAGTAATACCATGCGATATAATATGATAGAATATGATGTGATATGATATAAAACAACATGATACGATACAACACAAGCAATGTGACGCTATGCAGTGGAATACCATGACAATATAAAAACTTACCATACCATACCATGCCCCTAATCTAAAACTTTTATGTCAACTTTTAAGGACGTCCTTTCATTTTCTGATATCAGCATTATGCCTCCTGTTCCTTAAATTATAATAAAGTTTAATACAACTCTAAAAGGAAGCCAGTTGAAGTTGACCTGATGCTTTAAATTAGGGATATTGTTTCTTATGGTACGGTACAGTATTGTTCCATAATATATCACAAGGTAACTCACAGTATGAAGCAATATAGTAATCTAACGATAACCATTTGGGGCCAACAATAGCTATAATAATAATAATAATCATAATAATAATAATAATAAAAATAATAAGTTTATTTATACAGCACTTTTCAAAACTTCAGTTACAAAGTGCTTCACAACAAATCCAACAAAGGAAATAAAAACAAATATATTCAAAAATACAGGATTAAGAACAATATATATTAAGAAAAAAAACATCACGAAATAAAATAAAAATCTATCACATCACAACACAACAACTCAGCAATATGATTGTGTTACCCTGCGATATAATATGACATGATAACAGTATACTTAACCATAAAATTAACTTCAACAGGCTTCCTCTCAGTGTCTGGTATCTGGTTTATTCTGTTGATTCCTATAATAAATAAAGAGATGGATAAATAAATAAACAAACAGATAAATAAAAAAACAGCTGAACTGCATGATACGCACTCAAACACTCACTAACATAACCTTTTTGTTCAGGTATCCAAAGCAGCAGCAGATCTGATGGCCTACTGTGAAACTCACGCTAAAGAGGACCCTCTGGTGACACCTGTACCTTCTTCAGAGAACCCTTTCAGAGAGAAGAAATTATTCTGTGAAATACTATAGCTGCCATATGTGCAAATCTAATGTCTGTGAATCAACATTTTGTGTTTTTTTATGTTTGGAATCCATTTCAGCTTTAAGACAAAAAAAAAATGTTTTGTACAACTTTCAGTTTTCTATAAAAAGTAGCACCTTTAGGTCAAACTTTTTTTTTTGTCCTGAGGATTTTTTATCTTTTGAACGTGACAAATGAAAGCAATAAAGATGTGTAAAAAATGGGTGCAAAGTTCATTTACTAGATGGAATGCCTCCCCTTCAGCACACAGCTCGATTTCAGCTTACTCATTAACTCACCTATCACCTCTTTATACAAATGAAAGGTAGTTAGGCAAATGAATTTGATCACACAGGCTTCTATGCTCTAAAAATACTCTTATTCTACATTAATGCCTGTCTTCTGTTTAAATCTTGAGTCAGGTATTGTTTATCCTGCCTGAAAGTGTCAGCCTTTTCCCTGGAGGAGGTCCCTAGGTCACAATAGAAATGAGAATGATGGGCGGGGCTGTGAGATGATGTCAGAACAAGTGAGAGGTGGAGGCAGCAGGTGTGCACAGTTCACAGTCAAATTTAAACCTCACTCACATGACAGCCACTTACATTGACTGACTTCCTAAAAACCCTTGAGCCTCTAAGATTTCATCACATATAAAAAGGTAGGTACCTTCTGTTTGTAAATACAATTGTTTAAAGAGCAGATTATTTCTCAGTATCTGCCTCTGCTATCAGCAAGATTATGAGGAAGTAGCAGTTGTAGACAAAGTTAATACTCAAACTATTAAGTGCAAATTTCATGTCCTTACAGGCCTGATTTGCCTCCTTATTGTTTCATAAATACTGTTCACAAGTGTGATACTGTGTAAGCGTAAAAAGTGGGAATGTGTAATGTCTTGCTTGGTAGGCACTTCCAGCCAAACAGGGAGAGTCAAGAAAAACCCGTCTGACTGTTGATTGTAGAAACACCTGTCATACACAAGCCCAAGACTCTGCTATCAATGAAAGGAAGCTACAAATGGTCATCATTTACAAATCATTAAAAGTTTCTGAGAGGCAATGTAACAAGAATGTTTTAAATATCTTAGCAGTGTGTTTGCATTCAAAATCCATGCTCTACCTGACATGACCAATGTAGCTACAAGCTTGGATATAAACTGCATTTAACTTTATAGGTCAACATGTTCATGCCAGACGTCCCTGTGTGATTTGAATTTCATCTTTGCAAAACAAATGAGCAGTTCTCATTCAGGCTCCTCTATGCAGGATTACAGAACTTATGAAAAAAATCCAAGTAGTATTTCTACACTTCTTCTACACATCTTTTTTGACATTTCATCTCAAAGCGAGATCAAAATCACATAAAATCATAAATAATCCTGTCACTAAATTTAGTGTCACCCCTCTGTGAAAGTGGTATTTTGATTACCAGAGTTTTTGCACAAAATTCTCAGTCATTTCAGAAATGTTGTAGCTGTGTCTCTATAATAGCTACAAAAGCCTTAAGTGGACATACATCCATGCATTTGTTTAATTGATTTGATGTTGTTTTTATCAAGTTTAGCCTCCTCTATATTAGGAAAAAATTATGCTGTTTTTTTCTTGTGACCAGTTAATTTTAGTTGCTCGTTGAGATTTTCATTTATTTCTAAACCTCAGTATAACAAAACTAGTTGTCCCATAATGAAATAGAATAGCTTGTTTTCTCATGATAAAGAGATATCGAGGGAATTTAGACAACAAAACATTAAGATGGTCACTGTGAAAGACCAGATCATGATATACCAAGCCCCCATTGTCCACACTATTGATGTAAATTAAGGTTTTTCCATTTATTATTTTTTTAAACGCTGCAGATATAAGGTAAATTGCAAATTTTATTTTAAAGAAACACCAGGAATTTCTTGTAATCATAGAAAAAAACAAGGTGAAAAAATAGTTAGGGCTTCTGTATGTAGCACTTACTTCTCCTTTGTATTCTTGTAACCTACTTTTCTTGTTGTTGGCAGCTCAGTCAGGTGTTCATTTAGCACCTTTAATGTTATTTTATTGCTCATAACCCTCCCATGGCTGTAAACACTATAAAATAAAAGAAAAGCATGCACTTTAACCTCAAGGCTGAGCTATCTCAAAGTTAAATGAGCAAGCACTGAGCCAGAGTTTAAAAAGCTGCATTTTTCTCTCAATTTTCCTGTTGATCCTGATTTTTTTTTTTCTATTTTAGGCCTAAAGATGGGCAACTTTGGAGGCCATGCCATTCCTGGCTCCATTTTCCTGCTCTATGGCTTCTGGCTGACAGTGAAACATGTTCTCCAACACTATTGGAGGTCAACCCAGCCTAAAGGACGACAGATGATGCCAGCTTTCTTTAAAAAAATGGACTACTTTGAGGGAGGATTTGCTATTTTCGCTGCATTTGTTGGTCAGTGAACCAGAAGTCCACTCCCTACTCTTACTTTTAAAACTTCATACATTAAAGCTTCATATTTATGTGATGTTGTTGTTCCAGGTATCATGGTTGAACAGTTTGTAATAGACGGGCCTCATGCTCATCTCTATGACACAAAGAACAACTCGTGGGTGAAGCTGATGAACTGGCAGCACAGTACCATGTATTTGTTCTTTGGGATCTCTGGAATAGCGATTGTGGCCAGTACTGCATCCAAACTGGTGCCGATTGGTGTCGACCGCCTTGTTCTGTCTCTGGCTCTGTTTGTTGAAGGTAAGATACAGGTTAGGTTGGGTTTACTTAATGTAATTAATGATGGTGCCGGCAGAGTGGCAGCTTTACAAGCAGCTCTGTGTAACTGTATGTCTCTTTTCTAGACTGTATGTTAGTCTTTGTGCTTAAGTTTGTATGTTTTAGTCTGTGTTTTTGCCCGTGTTTACATCTGTGTACTTTAGGCTGTGTTATTTACTCCTTGTATTTTTCTAGTCTTGTACATTTTTGCACTTTTTTATGTTGAAGTTTTAGTTTTTTTGGACATCTTTATTGTGTGATTTGTGAGGTTTTTTTCTGTTATAAGAAATTTCGAGTATTTTTATGGGTAGTTTTAAGTGTAAAGGATAAACAAGGTATTTATCCATCCACTTAACTACCCATTCATTCTTTCTTTCTTTGACTGATTGTCCTATATCCTCCAGGCTTCCTGTTCTACTATCACGTGCACAGTCGGCCACATCTGGATGCTCACATTCACACCGTGCTGTTGGTGGCTGTGTTTGGAGGATCAGTCAGCACCATGCTGGAGGTGTTCATGAGACACAATATCATTTTGGAGCTCCTTGGGTCATGCTTCTTCATCCTGCAGGGCACATGGTTCTACCAGGTAACAAGAAAAAGTAGATGCTTTGATTGCTGCTATTTGATTAATGAAGTTTGGGGAGTAAGGCTGGGAAAATTTTACTACCTATATTTTAAGACAGTCATATATGATACACCCCAACTGGTGAATGGCTGAAGAATATAAAATGTAAAAGGTCAGTTGGGGAATAAATGAAATAATTATCTGCATTTTGGAGTCTGTTTCCCACTTTCATGCTTCATATCCTAACTTTATGTTCACATTATCCCCCTTCCTCTTCCTTGGCCAATACATTTCTATGCATGTCACCCTTTTTCATGTCTTAAATGCCAACAGGAGGAGTCATGTCAGTCAAACTGGTAAGCAAGTCTGACAGGAGAACCAAAATTAAAAACACTGAAGTATGCAATTCTAATTGGATAATTATATGGCACAGTTTTGGATATGGTTATGTTACCATGCTGATATTTCTTCTCACCCTCACTCTGTAAACCCCAAGTTACTTGAACCATGCTCAAAAATCCCACAGATTGGAATAATTGATGTTTTTAAATTATTTCAATCTTGTCTTGTTTTTAACTTCAGATTGGATTTGTACTCTACCCTCCAAATGGACCAGAGTGGGACCTGGAACAGCATAACAACATCATGTTTGTCACCATGTGTTTCTGCTGGCATTTAGCTGTTGCTATGCTTTTAGTCACCTGCACCTCCTCTTTGGTTTGGTTGTAAGTATCACTTTCTTTGCCTGTACATGATTAGAGAGAACTTGAAACTTTCAAGGAATTTTAAAACAAGTTCAATCACTTCTGGAGTGCAGCAATAAACTGCCGGTCCGTCTCATGGCAACAGACGAAGAGACAATGAATGAGTCAGAGGAGGAGTAAATTAACTGTTCCAATGAAACTAGTTTTTTTAAGTTTTATTTTTGGCTTTTAATGCATTTATCAGAGTAATGGGACAGTAGAGACAGCCAGAAATCAGGAGGAGACATGCAAGGAAGGAGCTACATGTCAGATTTAAAGTAGAAGAGGAGTTATAAAAATCTGTAGCTTTCTAAAAAAGGGGTTGTCTTTTTTTTTGCTCCAGTCTTTAAATCTGCATTTTAAAGTTTCCACATTGGCCACTTTTATAGCATCAGTGGGTTTGTTGACATGTCAACAAGAAGTACTGCTAATTAGTATTTTTATGTTAGCTTGAAGTAAAACACATTGAGAGATCTTGTTTTATTTTCTTAACTTGTTTCTGTTGTCTGGTTTTTTTTTAAACTGCTGCATAAAAAGTCAGGATAAAAGCTACCCTTAACACCCTCTTAGTTGGTAGAAGATATGACACCCACATTGTTAGTAAAACAGTAAAAAAAAAACAGTAAAATCCTTATTGTTCATTTGTTTCCTGAAGCCTTTTTCTTTCTTCTTCAACAGCACAGCGAAGCGATTCTCAGCACGGGGACGTGACATAGAGATCGGAATGAGAAATACCACGTTAAATTCCAGCTCTCAGAAAGCTCTGCTTGAAGCCTCAGATGAAGAGTGAAAGCATGTTCATAGTTTGAAATTTAACTTAATATCAATTTTTATTTTCTATGTTGATGCTCCATGTTTGAGAGGAAGTCTGCCGTTTAGCCCAATGTTTGTAAAAAAATAAAAACGGATGTATGCTGTGATGAAAAACAAGTTATGTCTGGATGTGTGGTCTGCAAATCCAACAAAATATAAAACACTCCATAGGAGAAGAAATTATGTATTACAACAAGAAACAACAGGTCATGACATTCAGAGAAATCAAAAAAGCTTGGGTCCCACTCTTTTACAATTGCTTTGATTGTATTATATGAAACATTTCTATGAATGACAAAAGAACATCCCTTTGACAGTCACTATGAATTGGTTGTTAACAATGTATGGGCAAGTTTCAAATAGAAATCAACTTAGAATTTCTGATTTAAAGACTGCAACCTACCTGGATATGTTTGAAGTTATCAATAGTCTGATAAGCTGTTTGACATTTTTGGACCACAGCAACAAACATAATTTAATAAAGAGATTCAATTTTTCAGCATCGAGAACAATCCAACAGTTATTTGAACATAAATAATGACAGATGACACACTTAAAACTTTTCAGAACTTAGAACTTAGTACAGATGCTTATATTGTGTACAAAACCTATGATCAACCTATGATCACTGCTGAGGCGCAGGCGGGGGGTCAGGGGCACATTTGGGTGAAGGTGCTGTTGTCACAACAACTGTAGAAACTGATTTTGGGGAACCTGTTGCCATGTGCTGCTGCAGCTGCTGTGCAGGAACTGTTTGAATGCGGACCTGAAGGAATAAGGACGGATAGTTAGCTTTGGAATAATCTTTAAGCCACAGCATATTAAAAGAGACTGTATGAGAAACATAAGCATCCAAGTACAACTCAACAGAGGCTTTTTGTAACATGACTGACGTATGATTGGCTTCAGAGTTATAACAATGGCAGTTATAGTCAAATTTAAAATCAACTTGGTGCTAGTCATTGTCACAAATTAATGGCTGAAAAAGACTCATTTAATCTCTCTGGCAGTACTGATAATTTGCAACATCAAGAAAAGGTTGAAACATAAGATGACCTGTGTGGCCTGCCCCTGCTGCTGAAGCTGCTGGAACTGCTGCGCTGTGACAAAGCTGACTGGTTTGTTTCCTGCGATCAGCTTTGTTCCAGGCACGGTGGTAAGGATGATGTTCCTGCCTAGACTGCTGATACTGTTCATCAAAGAAAGAAAAAGCATTCAGTCCAGCCCTCCTACAAATATTAAGTACAACACATCATCAGATAAATGTACTGTGTGTAAAGGGATCTCAAATTAATGCAACTCCCTCTACAGTAGGAAAAAGTCTACACGCACATCCAAACCAAGGTGGGCTGGTGCTGAGCCCAAAAAGAGACTTACAAAGAACAGAATGATGTCTCGCACACTGCAAGGCTCCAAAAATATAATTATTTATTGACCCAACTTCCTCTACAGTCAAATAAAAATAGTGAACATAAATTTTTGCTGTCTTAAGAAGATTTAGAAGAATAGAGACATGCTTTTCATTCTGAAAACATTAGGATTTTCTACTGTGAATGAGGGCTAAACAATTTAGGAAAATAATCTAATGCAATTTCTTCCCAGACATTGGAATTACGATTTAATGTGTATTATGTATTGTGTTATGACAAACCACTGAGAACTATCTTCTAGACCAGTGTGGATGAAAACACTTACTTTGTATTGATACTTCCTTTTACAATAGGTGTGGTCACAACACTCTTACTCTTCAGTGGTTGGTTGAGAACAGAAAGGGGCACTGTTATCCTTGCAGGCAGCTTCCCCTAATGAATAAGAAAACAAGGAACAAACCTGAATCATGGGACTTCCAGGAGGAGTGATGATTCAGTTAAAGACAGTGCAAACAGAATCAATAAAGAACAAAGGGCAGTCCATTCAGTCCTTCACTGGACTCTGAGTATTTATCTACATCAGTAATTCTAATTTAATTTAATTTGAAGGCCTTGTGCCGAAATGCGTAAGTGTTTGTTTGTGATGTGAGCCAAACAAACTAGTGAAATGTTATTGTTTTGTCCTCCATAACTTGGATTTTGAGATGCTGCCTTTTTTGAAACTTCTGAACGATTTTTGAGCTTGGGCTTAGCACTCTGGTACTACATTGATATTAAGTGCAACTTTCCCCTACAACTGATGTATTTTACTTTATGGTTTCCTGAGATAATAAGTAAATCTAATTATTTACCTAAAATCTCAGCTTATTTATTTCAGGATATCAAAGCTGGTTTTCCCATGATAACACCCTTTCTTGAGATCTCTAAAAAAACAACAAAGATTAACATTATCACAGGAAGCAAAGTAAAGTAAAGTGAAGTGAAGTAAAATGAGTGTCTTTAAGTCTTCTCAGGGATTCTGTGATGATGCACTTTTAAAATGTTTGTTTTGCTCTGTCTTTTTGTTCAGTTGCATGCTTTGCAGTTTCTAAAATCTGATGTGCAATATTCTTTGGTAAAGAGCAAATGACACTGAAATAAAAATCCAAAATCCATCTATATAGTAAATAAAATCCATCAACAATTCAAAGAAGCATGGAGGCAGTAGCAGGAAGTACTAACTCAAATTTTGCATTACACTTTTGAAGCTTGTGTACAGATACCTTGACTCAGAATGTGACAGATTAATCCAGGTGTTTACACCTGGTAGACGTGCAAGTGCAAATGCAACTCTACTGTTTACACAACTGAAGTTCTTTATGTATCCAGGAAAAGGTGACAAAGGACACCACAGGTCTGTTCTCAGCCATGCCTGTCATATTAAATCAACATATGAGTCTTTTTGCAAACACAAAAGCTAACAGCTTGCATAAGGTTGACTCTATGTATGCACAGGTGGGTAAGGTATGAATTGGAGTTTTTGAATTCACAGTGGTTGAAATATCTCATGACCTGGACTAGCAAACTTGACAAACATGTGACTGAAAATACAGGTCAATAAAATACTCAGAGACCTGCCCTTATCAGCATCACCTAGGACATGGAATTATAATTTATCAGTGCAATAAAAAGTAATGTCATCTTTATAGAATGTAGCTGAAATGTAATGTAAGAGACCTACAGAAGTGAAGTTGAATATCTAAAATCACATTTAAGTCTTTTGAATCTCTGCATCAAACATAATGTTCCCTTGAGAAACATCAAATTGGAACAATAGGGTGAAATAAGACAGGCTCTAACAGCCCAATAGCACCCCCTAGGGACCATGATGTCCTTCACAAGTAAATCTTGAAGCGGTTTTGATTCATATGACAAAATGTGGCCATTTTTGCAGCAATTTCTTAATGTTGGTCTTACTGTACAAGGCTATATTACATACTAAGGTAATCTAAATGTCCAGTACTTTTAAAACTTGATACTTTTGTAATCAAAACTAAGAAATTACTCACTATTTTGCTGCCCAGGGCTTCTATTTACATTCTTGTGGTGCTACTGGAACAGATAAAATGAATTTTAAACATATTTTGCCGTGTAAAACAAGGGCATATAATGTTTTTACTATCCTGACATTGTGTCTTGAATTATTTTAGGACTGCTGCAGTTTGTTGTTTTTTTATTGAATTTTTCTTTTTTTTTACCATGCAGCCATGTCATAGAACTATGATGGACTTCAGTGTTATTTGATTTTTTATATTAATGTATACATGTCGACTAATCTTGGCAGTATCATGCCATCATGGAACTCCAACTATATGCTACTATAGCTGGCTCCTTGTCAAAATCACATACCTAGGATTGGGATATTTGTCAAAAGTTAACAGAAAACGGTCAAATTTACTTCAAAAATGTGCAAAATCAAATGATATCTTACTGTTTGTGTGGTCACTACCGTAGCAGGAACTTGTCGCACTGTGGCTGTAGCTGTCCCTAGAGTCAGAGGAGAACCTGAAGCTCCAGGAGCCACTGTGATCCCCTTAGCACCAGCCACAACACTGGCAGCCATGGTCACTACATTAGCACATGTCGACACCGTGAGTGGCTTGCTGCCAGTGGTGGTGGTCATGGTAATAGTCTGACCTTGTTTCTGTGGAATAACACCAAGGCCCGGCATAATCCGAATGGTGGCACCACTCTTATCAGGGGAACTCACGGTGGAGAAGGTCCTTGATTTTTGATCTGCGACAGAGACCGCCAATGTTGGCATGAGACGTATGGTTGTGTCTCCTGCAGTCTTCAACAAGGTGGGGGTAACAGGGCCCGCTTTGGAGGTCTGTGCTTCGCCTGTACAGGATGTAGCGCTGGGAGCGGAGGAAGGTGAAGGGTGGGGTGGCGTCACATGGAGCGTGGCTGATATGCTCTTGCTGCCTGAAGCAGCACCGCCAAGGAAGTCAGGGGTTAGTTTGACAGTCGCCACCGGGGATTTTGCAAGAGTTGCCATCATGTCTGGGGTGATCCGCAACACTGTTTGGCCTTTAGCGTCTGTGGTGATTGAGGAGGGCGGGAGACGTAGGACATCTTTACCCTGGATGCGCAGGTTTGTAGCTGTGATTGGAATACCTGCTCCTCCTGTAGTCTTCATGCCCAACTGACCTGTAATGGATACCTAAAAATAACACATTTCATATTATATTAAACCCTGTTTTTTAAGCTATTGTTGGATTATTTTTTTCTCCTCTTTCACATTCCCTATTGTTATTCCCTATATAGAACTTCTTTTGTTTAATACAAAGTGTCTATTTCCAAATGTACCTTACATCAATTCTTCACTACAATCACCTCTCTGGTGTTTCATTTGTCACACTGTATAGACCTTGTTCTTTTATTTTGCGGCTTGAATATCACGAGTTTGCAATGTTATTTCACCAATAATTATAAAAATAAAATTAACTGTGATCATCAACATGGCAAATAACAAGACGATAAGAAAGGATAAGGATGTAACTGGCAGGATTCTTCAAATATTTGAAAAAATTGACAAACATTCCTTTTCAAACAAACCTGTTTGATATTTGGGCTGGCAACTCCTTGCAGCACAGCAGGGGAAGCGGGGTTGTTAGCAGGGCTTCCTGGTGATCCTGTCTGAGGTTTAGCCACAGCTACAGCAGACACAGATAGAGAGGTCGGCACCTGGACTGGACTGCTTGCAGACTGACCCCTCAGAGGCACAGAGACCACGGCCTGTGAATAAACACAATCAATAGAGGCTAAATTAAAGTGAATTTAAGAAATAAGAACATTCAGGGACACAGATGGCCTAGCAATTAGGTCATGTCCCATGTACATGGGCGGTCCGGGTTCAAGCCCAGCCTGTGACTCCTACACCATTCATTCCCCCACCCCCCATTCCTGTTTCCCTTTCCATCCACTGTCCCATTTCTTCCTTTCTAACAAAGGCAAAAAACCCTAAAATAAAAAAGGTATGAACATTCAAGTGGAAAAAGGACTCTCCTCTGCTACCTCATATCCTTCTGCTATGCCTTGCCTATCAAATAATGAATAACACATGCACCACAATTACTGGCACTGCAAACTGTTTAAGAAACGGGGTTTCCTATAAAGCTGGGACATTCCGTAAGACATAAATAAACCCAGAATTTAATGATCTGCAAAAACCCCACTGAAACCTCTCCGCCTCTTTGTGATACTGTTTATACCCAGTCATGCTATTACCTGTTGTAAGTTTCTCTATTTCTCCAGTCTTTTGTTGCCACTTTCCCAACTTTTTCAAAACATGTTTCTAGCATCAAATCTTTTAAGGGGAAATTAGTCTGCCAAAAAAATTAATAGCATTTCCCAGTTTCAACATTTTATCTATTGTCGTCATGTTATTGTCAGTTAAATATGAGGTCTCATTGTATTGCAAGTCATTAAATATTTCTTAATTAAAATTTAACACAATGTGTACACACATCCAAAAAGTTAAAACGTAGCATCAGGTTTGTGTCAACCAGCGACTGGGCTCTCACCATTTTTAAGGCAGGAACAGAGTGAGAAAGCAAATGAAAGAAAGAAAGAGCTGCAAACACAGGTAATATTTGAGCCAAATGATGCTTTCAGTTGCTGTGATTGACAAGTTGCTTGCAAGCTATCCCTGATTGGTTGTCCAGTTTCGACTGGGCGGAATTTAAATACAAAGGGATTGGTGGGCTTAAAGGCATTGATCATACATACATTTATTAAATGGAAACTTTTAATATCATGAAACAAAAAAAAAATTAATAATTTTAACCAATTCAAATACTGTTGTCTACTGTAGCTGTAATAGTGGCTTTCTCTATGCTAACACTGCTATCGCTTAATGTCATTACCTGTGAAATGCCTTTTGTTGCCATGGACACCGGCATCCTGATCTGATGAGGTGCCTGGTGCACAAGAGTAGCCTGCTGACTTCCAGCTGATGAAACCAGTCCAGGTTGAGCTGAAACAACCCGTACCTGAGGGAGGGAACCCGTCGCCAGGTGACTCACTATCCTCGCTGTGTGCTGGGACGTGACAGGCTGTGAAGCTGGAGGAGCAGCCTGGCTGCTGGGTAAGATTGCTCCCAGCTGGGGCAGGGAGGGAGGGGAAACAAGAAGAACACTGGGAGAAGCAACAGAGAAAAATCTATTACAAACCAGAGAAGATCAAACGATATGATCTACAATACAGTACAGAAAAGAGAAAATGGTTTGTGTCACACTGACCCTGGGCTGGCTTTTATAGCATCTGGGACTCCGGTTTTTGTTGGTGTTGTGGCTGTGCAGGGTAACGGTGACTTGGGGGTTCCAGGTGTGTTCTGGGTTGGTGTTGTAGGGGTCGGGGACATGGGATTGGAGCTTATATCCTGTCCTGCCTCAAGACATCCAGAGGTTTTACTGCTTCCATCTTTACTTCCAGACTTCTAAAATGTAATCAGGATTTGAAAATCAGAATCAACGGATAAATCCTGTCTGACAAAGACACACCTTTCAAGAGTCCAAGCAGGGGAAAAATAAATTTCTGTACAGCAGTGGTATTGTGGAAGAAGTGGGCATGCTGCCAATTTACATACTCTCTATTTGGTATACTCACAGAGCATATACTCTACACAAACAAAGAATCTTAATGGAAGTTCCCGCCGTAAAATGGGACTCACAGGTTTAGATGGAGGTTTAGGTTTCTGCTGCAGAGCCTTTCTTGCTTTTGCTGCAGCAGCTTGTGCCTGGTGGATCCGCTCTGGTTGGGAGGAGGGGAACAATTAAACAATTATTAGAGGATATTTTTTACTCAATAAGAAATACTTATTACTTACTCAAGTAATACTCAATATTAAGAACATTTAAGTGTGTTTGCAATCAAAAGGGCACAGAGTGTTACAGCACCAAAGGTACCACTGTTTCATAAAATGCTGATTCAAAAGAACAAAAATAATTTAACTTCTAAATATTTTCTAAATCAGATCCTAAAATCTCAGTACATTTTCTTTTCAATTTTAATAAATCTATGATCAGATCAAAAGCAGAAGAATTTTTTGTAATGTAAAGGATTACTTTCTCTCTACAACTTAAAGATAGACATGATAGATATGGACTCATGAAACACATTTATGCACCCACAAGATGATGTCTTTATTATTTGTTTACTTGTGTTGTTTATGTCTAAAACCTGTAAAACCTGACTAACATCTGACTAAATAAAACAATATTTAAAAATACTAGCTGTTTTTGTCACAAACAACACAATTAGCCCATGGTTTCTTACCAAACTCCTCTTGAGTGCGACTGCGGTGCAGGTAAATCCAAAGTTTCCGACCAATGTCGTACTTCACACAGGGGTCTTTTTCATAGTGAAGTCGATCCAGAGCCCCACTTACAACTGTATTCACCTAAAATAGGCAAGAGAGGTCCATACTCAAAGCAAACTTGCTATAATACATTAGTTACAAAGCAGCTTGTACAACTGGTTGAATTTAAACAGGGATTTAAACTAAAGGGTTACTGAATGTAAATAAGACAGCCAGAAATATATCACCTGTGCACTTGTGACATCTGGAGCGAGAAACTGTGAGTCCTTTAACAGTTCACAGATCTCTGCCCTTGTTCCTTCTCCGTTGGGTAGCCTGGCTGCAGCATCACGCACTACAGAGGAAAGAAATCTTGGGTTTTTTTTGTGCACACATTAAATTCTCCACAGCCTGATAATGAAAATAAATCAGAGGGTCTAACCTAGAGAAAGAATGGTGACATATGGTGGACGGTCTGAGCGGAGCAGTGTGTGCTCCCTGGCTTTGTTGAGGGACATCTCCTTATCGAAGACCCCTTTAACAGGCCCAACCACAGACTCAAAGCCGTGCATCCTGAAGGTAAAGGCCTTGTGTGGCTGGTTGTATCGCTGCTGCTCCTGATCAACAAGAAAAAAAGCAGGTTGGCTAAAAAGCTTGAGTCAGGGTAAAAGATGCAAAATTTTGGAGAAAAACAAACCTGGATTTGAAACACCTGTCTCTCATCTCCAGTGCTGGGACGAACCACATAATCAGTTGAACTACATGATGAAAGACAGACACAGTTACGTTAAACATCCATGACACTGCAACTCAAATGGCTTTACTATTTAAATGCATGTAGTTTGGTTACTTGCATTTGTAATTGTTCACATCTAGCTACTTCAATAAAAAAACTTAACTGTTTGAATTTAATTTTGCCATGAATTTTAAATTATGAACCAGATCAGCTTAAAATCTTCTACTACAGCCATGCATATGCTTTTAGCTTTACTCTACATGCTTTGAGTTTTCTTGTTTGTGGTGTGAAATAAATACAAAGAAATACAACACATTACACAAATACTTGGACCCAAAAAATTATAAAGCTCATCTTTCAATAAATAAACTTAAGTACTTAAGTGTCATATGTATAATGCATCGGGCATCTTGAAACTTACACTCGTGGTGTTGGAGAAGTAATCTCTAACATGTCATCATTCTCTGTCTGTTGAAGACAGAAAAAAAAGCCACATAATTAGACACAAAACATAAACATAGCTGAAAAGCACATAGCAAAATGCAGAGTCTGTGCATTTTGTGTTAGAATACCTTTACAACTAAATCTTTGGAGTCCAACCACAGCTGACAGAGTGCACTGAGATCCTTCTCTGTATCCTGGGCAGAACCTAAAATCAATGAATGACTTTAACCTTCAGTATTACAAGCAAACACTGCATCATCCAGGAATGTAAATAGTTAGTGTTAATTCCTGTTACCAATCCATCTCCACTGCTGAGATTCCTCAGAAAATTCCACAAAGGGAGAAAAGCCACTGGGGAGAGCCATCATGCCATCTTTCAAACAAACAGAATGTCAGGGGGGATATCTAAGTATCACATGCTGCAATATAGAATCTAACAATTACACTCAACTTCTGCTTACCTTTAGTCTCTCCAGCAAGAAACTGCAAAGCCTGAAGAACTAAGTCAGACCAGCATGGAACAGAAGAAAACCATGCGTTGAGGGAGCTGGCCGGAGAGGACTGCCAAATTTGAACTTTGTCCTCCAACTGGGAACAAAAGTAGAAGGATTTATATGTTTACTATGAGAATACTCATCACTTTCATAACATGAATTTGAGTCTTTGTAATGACTAAATACCATTAAAGTACTGGCGAGGCTTTCTGCTTTTAAGATACTCTCCAACAAGCTGAAGAAACTGACGGCAATTTCCTCAACTGAAGCTGGACTGCTCTGTGATTCCTCCACAATTCTGCAATAATGAAGGAAAGTGAGTGAATTTTCAACAATTAATTTAAAGAAATCCTTTAAGTATTCATGACACAAGAATAACATTAGACTCACTCCTCCTTGATGTTGGTGAGTGGAGTAGATGGTGTGTCCGGCAGGGAGTTGAGGATGTTTGCTGGTGGAGCTGACTGGGTTTCTGAAGGTGCAAGAGCTTCACAAGGATCCTCAGATTCCACTTTAATTGTCCTCATCTTCTTCTTCTTTCTTTCATCTTTAATCTTCTTTTTGGGCAAACAAAGATCAAAGAGAGCTGCAAGAAAACAGACAAAATCAAAATTTGGAAATCTGACAAATTACAATTTAAAGGTTTATCAGTGTTTTCAGAAAAAAAAAAAAAAAACCTTACACAGAGCTCCCTTCCGTCCAATATTTGCTCTTGACAATATGTCTCCAAGGTGGATATCTGCAGTCATTAAATCTGGATGTTCCTAAGTAATTAAATCATAAGTAACATTACATCAATGAATGCTAAAAATGAGGGTTTTTTTCTTTTAACTCCTCTGAGTCCACTTACTGGTTGTCGCTTCCTCTTCTCTCGATGGTTTTGGAGCATAGCTTTTAGGTCCTGCTCCCCTAGTTCAAATTTTTCTGTGGAGAAATTATGTTTTTAAAAAGGGTTTTTTTTAAAGAAAGAAGTGCCCAAAAGCATTCTGCTTAATTGTTAACCATCATCAAGAATGTTGTCTGAATAATGCAGAAAAACAACTCACCTGTTGTCTTCATGTCTTGGGTGGAGAGGCTGGGAAGAACTCTGAGAGAAACAGTAGGTGTCGGAGAGGATGGTGACTGTGGTGCCGGGTTCCACAGTGATAAGTCTAAAAGCATACGCAATCACAAAAAGAAGGAAAGAAACACACAAATTCCAGTGATAATCTTCAACTATTTCTCCTGTTTAGATTTACATTTTTTATTGTATAACTTTGTTTTATTGTCGACTGATATATTGTTTACAACACTTCCTACATTTAGCATTTTCTTCAGAAAAATGTGTTTTAGACCAAATATTATTATTATAATTGGCAGAAAGAATTGACTAACCGTCATCATCAGATGAGGCATTGCTGTCCCCACACTCAGCTTTGACCTCTTTTATTATGCGGTTCAGTCTTCTTCTTACCCTGGGCTCCCGCATTTCAGCATGGGACTTAGTCGGTAACTTTCTTCTTGGAGGAAAGTCCAGACCATTGTGAACAGCATACTCCAGCAGCTCCTATAACAGCAAGAATAATAAGAAAATAAACTAAAAGATGCCATGTGCCTGGAATTTAAAAACTTTTATAAATACTACTTTGTTCTTAAATTACATTGTTCTTTTACAGGTCAAATTTACTGTCATGTGCCCTGTCATAACTGTTATGTTACTTATTTTTTTTGTAATAAAACTCCCTTATGTTACTATTTTCATTTACCCTTTATTTCTCCAATGAAATTACTTGTAATATACTGTTCTCAGATATTTAGTTACTTATGTACAAGAGTCTGTCAGTCTACACTGTTCACCATCTGAGCTCAAATATCCCTGCCTTCTTCTTTTGCCTTTTCTGTTGATATTCAGCACATAATGTTACACATTACTTGTACATAGCTTTTAAACATAGCTTTTTTAAGCTTTTGTACTTTTTTATTTTATCTTTTTCTACTTTTACACTCCTGTACTTCCTTTTAACCTCCGCCAAGGAGGTTATGTGATCGGGAGGGTTTGTTAGTTTGTTTGTTAGCAACATAACTCAAAAAGTTCTGGATGAATTTTGATTACATTTTCAGGAGATGTCAGAAATGGCATAAGGAAGAGCTGATTCGATTTTGGGAGTGATCTGGATCACCGTCTGGATCCAGGAATTTTTTAAAAAGGATTCTGTACTATTGGGAGATAGGGCTAGTGGCAGAGGTCTGCACTCTCCGAGTGCTTTTCTAGTTGGTAAAGTAATGTTACCTTTAGCACATTTGACACCTGAGTTGTTTCAAGTTCTTTTGTTTTCTCCTACCCTTAATGTGTGTGAAATGGAACAGCTGAAACTTGAATTTCCTTTGGGATCAATAAAGTAGCTATCTGCACCCCAGTGCATGCTGAGTGTGTATTATGAGTGGCAAATAAATTGAATCTTGATCTGAACCTCTCTTGGTACCTTTCTGGAGACGAGGATCTGCTTCAAAAGTCTATGGTAATACTGCTGAAGGGAGTACAACTGTCGTTTCTTCTGAGACTTTGCACACAGTTGTCTATACCTGACCACCTCTGGATTGAAATATCCATCTAGAAAGGAAAAAAATTAGATTCACAGTTAACAAGTGCTTCATAAATCATGCATCAGCTCAGCATGATACAGTTGGTGTTTGAGGATAAATTGGAAGTACCTCTGAATAGTTTTTGTGCCAGGTGAAGGGGATTTCCAAAGTGAAAATCTCTATTGTTAAAAAGGTCAATGATGGTACCATCTTGCTCTGCAGTGTTGTTGTCTGGAAACTGTGGCAGAAACTGGCGAAGGTGCTGTCTCTGGGATTCTGACAGAACATCAGTCCATGTGCTTTCACTCACCACAGAGAAGAAAATTTCAGGCTGTTGAAAACAAATGTAGAGCCCATTAAGGTATGCAAAATCTTAACTGATGTTCAAAACTGTTAACAACAGAAAGACATAGGGAAATTGTAAACAAAAAAACTCTAGTGTCAAAAAACTCACATCTTCAAGTAGGTCCTCTGGAAGATTAACTCTACAGTTTCCCAGCATGCATTCCTCTGTGATTTGGCCATCGTTTTCTTCCTTTGGATCCAGATGGTCTGTGAGCATGTGGGTGAGGGCATCCATTCTTCTACTCTGCCCGAACCTTTAATTTTCAGATAGAACAAATAAGAGTTTGCTCACAAACCAACTTAAGCCTTGTTTCAAAATGGTTTGAACGCATAGCGTTTCATTGGAGGGAAATTGGCACGGAAATGTAGTTGAGTGAATTGTTTTAAATAATGGAGTAGTTTTGTGCCACATAAAACAAGCAAGAGCTCACTGATGTCAAAACATAAGCCGTGCTCTGGAGCAGCTGAACAGGCTAAGCTAGCAATAGCATAACTGGCTTTAACAGTTGGACGTCTTTTCGGCTTTTTACGCAAATATACTAATTCTGCACATCATATTGATATCTATGCACACTGAGTAAGTCAAAACTCTAGGCTAAAAACTTGTATCGACGCTTACCTTTACCGGACACTGCGTTTTGTTTTGGAAGTGAAGAGGGAGCAGTTTATCCGACGTACCGTTTCTTCTTTGACCGAAATTATGTGCATCCAGTCCGCGTCTCGCGCGCTCTGCTGCCATCCACAGGACATTTACATTAATGTGTCAAGTGGTATTATTTAACAGGAAAAAACAAAGACAACATGGCACATACATATTTAGTTTTCAAGTGTTATTCGGCAAGTTTTTGTTCGTTTAATAATATTTGTCATAATTTTGGGTCGTACAAGAGCAGTGTCCTCTTTTAACGGCTGTCGCTCGAATATGAAGCGCTAATATCACGGTTTCCAGCGGCCTTTAAAGCTTTTAAGCTTACTTTTTACACTGCTTGGGCACATACACATGAAAAAAAAATCGTTTTACCCTTTTATTTTTGTAAAATATTTCCCCACAGAGATGGCAGAGCATTCAAGCAGATGGACTAATCCTACAGGTGAGCTTGTTGCTATGTTTAAGCTAACCAAATGCAGAGGCTGTAATGCTTTAAGCATTTTAGACAGTAAAGTATGATTCTTATTCTTACACTAAAGTAAAATACACAGAAAAGGTGTCAGTGTTAATTTAGCTAATATAGATTTATATGTACCAATTTAACAGTGTATACATTGGTCAACACTATACACTATATATATATTTAACAACACAACAGAGCTTCAGTAACTCTTGAAAATTTGTGGCAAGCTGGGTGGGTCCCCTCTGGCATGAAGAGAGAGTCAATTTCATACAGAGGCAATGCATACTGATATGTCCTTTTTGAACACCTAAAAACTCTAAACAATAACTCAGTGGATAACTTCAGGCAAGGTGCAAATGTGTCTAACAACAAAAATGAACAATCCAAAATAAACATTACCAAAAGAACCCTGTACAATCAAAAGATCACTACAATAGGCAACATCTGAAGTCCAAGCTACAGGAAGAGAGGGGTGAAAGGGGTGATCTCTTTTTTTTATTTGTTTGTGTGTAAAGCACTTTGTGCTATGTTTTTTGTATGAAAAGTGATAGAAAAAAAGATTAATTGATTGATAAACGCAACTATAAAAAGCTAATATGAACAGTCTGCCCAAGGGTGAGGAACTCTGCCCATGTATCCCCCCAGATTTGAGATCACAGTAGCTGGAGCTTCGATCAGTAGACTCTGCAGAGATGAACTAACACTGGTGGATCAACACTTTCTGATAACTCCAACAATGAAGACCATTTCACTCAGGATGGAGTGTCTCTGTAAATATTTTGCTGCCTACAAGTGTACCATATCACTGCACACAAACACATGTCACTCTGTTTACTCTCACTTGCAACAAATGTGAATTACATATTGTCCCTTATTTAATTATTTATTTAACTTCATTTAGTTTATATTCAGTTCAGAATTTCTTCTCTTGGGATCAAAAAAGTCTAATCTTATCTTGTTTTATCTTATCTTAAATAACACTTTGAGGGTTAAAATCAACTCAGAAATGTTTAGCTCTGTGATATCAACAATCCAGTTTTGACTGTGTACAACAGCTGTTTTGGGATGGGATGTGGAATCATTCTCTGCTTTGTTCTGCTGTGTCATCAAAGGTGATGGAAAAAGTTCAGGAAGATTGTACTCAAATAAAGGTATAGTTAGTCAGGTTAAAACTTACTTCAGTTGAAGTTAGTACTGATTTCAAAATGTACTCAAAAAGGTACACGTACACATAATTAGTTATTTTCCATCCCTTTATACTATAGGTGCCTAAAATAATTTCTAAAATAATATTTTTAGATGTCACACAAAGTAGAGAACAGAAATGAATTTGGCTTTTAGCACAAATTACAAGCAATACAGATATTTGAATCAGTTTTATACTTATCTCTTGTATTTTCCTCTTTAACCCACGTTTCCAGTCTTATACATGGCTTAGTCTCATTAAAAAGGCAGAAAAATATATTTGCTCAAAAGTAAACTTGGGTTGAAAAAACAGACTGGTGATTTCTTTAAAGTAGTTCAACTTATATTTTTTCATATTTTACTTTATTGTAATGGAAAAAAACATTGCAATACAACAGTTTAAATACACTTATTCAGTAACATTTAAATGACTGTATCAGCTCTGTCAGCTTGCTCCACCTCTTTGAGATGTTGTAATGAACAGGAATGAACAGTCAAACTGTCTGCCTCGTAGCTCAGCCACAGAGAGGCACAGGACCCACGCTGCCCTTCAGAAACTTTCACACACATTGTCCTGCTTTATGCATTAAGCTACCAGACTTGACAGAACTGAGAGAAAAAAAAATCTCTTTTTCTCTCAAGGTTTTGCTTTTAATGCTTCGGGACGATGGCAGAAGGTGCAGATGGGGAGGAAGAGATCCAGTTTCTGCGGACGGTAAGTGATGCTGAGGTCCTCACTGAAGTGGTATACAACTATTTAACTTATTTTGTTAAGAATGTGCCACTGAATACTTTTTTGTTGCTTCACGGCAGATAGTAGACAAACAATTAGGTTACTTTCTTTGCATAGACGGAGCAGAGATTGACAAAGACAGGTGGCTGCTTTGTCGGCTTTGTTATCTATTTATAGCCCAATGGTTACCTGATCTCTTACTGTTTGGTAAGTGAGAGAAACTTCTGGTGCCAAGTGACAATTGACACATAGACATATACAGATTATGACAAGCAATTAGATAACAGTTACATGAAAGCAGTATGCATTTGGACACTGAAAATGAAGTATTTAATTTCAAAGAAATTTTGCAATAAATTGAATGTTCAAAAGAGTGAATGCATAATTCACTTGTTTTAGTTGGTATTTGGGAAATTATTTCGCCTTAAGGTAAACATTGCCCATGAGGTTGCAGTGGGAATAAGACCAAATTCATTTCTAAATTGTTAATGGGAAAAAATCTAAAGTTTGATTGGAATCAGCCAGCCTTTTTTAGACAAATGTTTCTCCCAAAAATACATTAATTTAAATGGAACCAATGCTTCTATGCCAAGCACTTTTATTGTATTTATTTATTGTGTGTTCATTTGAGGTAGGAACTTTGACAGTCTATGTGGTAAACAATGCGTATGGGTTTGTAAATCTTCAGAAGAACTCCCAAGAATCCTCCAGTTTCCTGTCATGTGTCAGAATGTTTGTTGCTCGACTTCTTTTGGATTTGGAAAATCAAACTTCTATCACATTAAAAGTATAAAGTTTGTCCTGATCCTTTCGACATCATTATAACATGAAACTAAGAATATCTCAAGTACTGTGGATAGAGTGTAATAACTCCATCCATCCAATTCCATCATCTGCTCTCCTTTTGATTTTGTTTTTTTTTGTTCTTTTTGATTTACAGAGTCTGGCGTTTAAAAAAATAGTCTCCTTAGGAACTTATAGCCCAAATATCCTGTAAAAATGTTGATGTTCCTTGTTAAGAAATAGCTGGCATAGATGAACATAAAATTCTGCAAAGTATTTTTTTTTTAGCTTTTTACATGGCATTCTTGATAAATTGCAATTGGGAGTGTTTTTTAATTGATTTTAATCTTTATTAAACCAGGAGGACTCAGTTAAGATGAAACATCTCTAAGCTGTGCAGCAGCAGCAACAAAGTTTCTGACAGACAATGAGCAGCTTTATATACCAACATAAAGTAAGGTACAGGAAGTTGTAAACAAAAGTGAAGAATCAGGTAGGGCTGCAAACATTTGTTAAATGGTTACTGCTTTAAATGTTGTTAAGTAAGGCCTAATTGATCTCTTCCTGTGTATGGAGTAAGTGAACATTTCCCATAACCATGTTTTAAATGGCTGTATCAAGTGAATCCACAGGGTGTCTTTGTTGAGCCACGGTCCCAACCTGCATTTAATCATTCAGTATTTACACAAAAAGTTACTTGGGTAGTTTTCAGAAACCTGACATCAATTTTTTGCCTTACGTGATTTATTGTGCAATGTCTTGGCCTATTTTTCCAAGATGTTAATTTAAATCAGTTTATTTTTGCGGTGTTACTCATTGGGGAGCTATCAGATTTCTTCTTTAGATCTGTAGGCCAAGCCTACAGAAGGGCATTGTGGCCTTGCTGGCAGTCTACTGTATATAACACCCTCCATTTGGATGGTCAGCGTTGATTCTCAGCCATTGTACGTTTTCCACATAGTGACTCTTGAGCTTCTTTAGACACTGGTAACTCCAACTCTTATGTCAGCACAAGGCAAGCACTGAATACCTTTAGACTGTATCATGAGGATTACTTGAAAGTCAGTTCCTTGTATTTGTGTAATAATAAATTATGAGTCCTTGAATCTGACTACACTGTGCAGCCATTGATCCTGCAAGCCAACAGGGGTTTTCCTGTATGTCTAAATTTGGTGTTTTCTGTCTGCATCAGAGTTCTCAAAGTTCTCCAGTTTCCTCTCAACGCCCAAAAAGTAGGTTAAGTTAATTGGCAACTTTTAATTACCCATAGGTGTGACTGTGAGCATTGAATTACAGCTGGGATCAGCTCCAGTCCCATTACTCAGCCTCACTCAACCCTCACTGAAATACAGTGTGTTCTTTTCATACATGTAAACCAGGAGCCTCATAAATCTCAAAAAACAAAACCTGTTTTTAAAGTGGCATCTCTCAAGTTTTGAAACAGCTGTAAAGTGTAATATGTCAACAATGTGACCCAAACTTGTCAGTCTGCTGCCGTTCACCCTGAACTCGTCTGAATTCTATATTTAGTGTGTGAGGATTAACAGGTTCAAAGCTTGGCCCATTTCAGCACCTGCTTACTTCAGTCCATGGGGGACTTCACTTTACTACTTTAAATAGTTATAATCGAGTTTGTGATCCAGTGATGGTTTAGGATATTGTTTTAGATTTCCTTTGCATTAATGACAGAATTCTGACAAAAACAGGAGGAAGTTGTGATCAGCTCAGTAACGCAGCTCATGACATAATGACATCAGTCATTTAGCCAGTTGCTCTGTCAGTTTGTTTGTCTCCCATGCCAACACATTTATTTTGCATGCAGTAAACAGGAAATAAGCTAGAGACAGAGACTTACTGGTATTGCTTAGTTATTTCCTTTTTTGCTCAGATTGTCTTTCATAAAAACATTCTCTAATACTTTTTGTAAATTCTGTTAAATGTGCAAGCATTCTTATATGCTCATTTTTCTAATGTTTGAGCTTCCTCTCCAGTGTAGTGGTGCATTCATGTCACTATCACTGTTAAACGTGATATTTAGTAGTCGATTACACATCGGCAGCTGTAATTGTTGTTTACAGCTTCAAAAGCTGTTTTGACAAGGCATACACTAAATAACTCCCACAATAGTTTAATTAAGTGTCTAGGAGTGTTTCTACTAGATGACACGTTGTTATATTATTGTCTGGCATCTTGGTACTTACTGGCATGAGCCTACATTAATAGGAACCAGGAGCAGATAAAAACACAAACAGCTGAAGTTTTATGCCAGTATTTTTTCCTCTTCAGCAACATTAATAGAGCATGATTGACTTGGCACAATGTGGGCCAATTATTGTCCTGGCATTCAAATCTGAAATGTCTGTTGCTTTCCAGAAAGGGATGTGTGAACAGCAGGTGCAGCAGCCTGAAATAGGGAGCTGGAGGGGAGTGGTTGGTGTCTGACGCCAGAGAGGTGGGGTTAGTAAAACTTGACCAAGGGCAGCATGCACAGAGAATTACATGAACAGGAGAGAAAAAGCAGTCACAGTCAGTAAACATGTATGTAAGGAAGCAGCTGTTTTTGGAGGGGATGTTAGTAATGGCTTGCCCCTGGTTTCTGCTGTCTCTCTAGTCCACAATGTTGTTTTCTGGGTCAAAACACTTTTATTTGGTGGGATATAGTTTGATATCACCACTGGATGTAGCTATGCTTTCTTTCATTGTCCCCTCGGTACATAGCTTTCTCTAAATTAGTCTAGCTTGTAAGGCCAGCTCTGGTACACAAATTATTTTATATCATTAGCTTCTGACCTATCAGGGTTTTTGAAATGGCAAATTTAAATTGCTATGAATTTCAAAAGGTATTATGCAAACAAGCTTTTCAGTACAAACTTTGATTTATCAACGTGTGCTCACAGGTACTTAAGTATATTATATAAAATTATGTTAAATAGATGTTATAAAAAGGGTTTTGTTGCTGCAGACCTGCAACCAAATATGCATTTTTAAATCTTATTTTGTGCTGAAAATGTAAATCAAGTTTGCCTTTGTCTCTGTTTTTAGGCCAGAAGCTCATTAAACATAAAAACTGAACTTTTAAATAGAGACACAGCAGGTGGTTTCAAACAAACCACATGGGAATACTTAAAAAAGGTGAAAACTTCAAACCAAAAAACTTTTGTTTTGAGGACCCAGGTCCTGACACTTGAAAATCATGAATGGCCTTTAACTCATGGGGTTAGAAACAGAGAAGTAAATCAACATGTATCAGATTGCACATTTTTCAGGCTCTAGTGCCTAGACCTGGATTGTTTATGCCAATATTTTGTGGTCTTAAGTTTTCCCCTTTTGTAGAAATCTACCTCTTATTGGACCAAAGGTAGCTAAGTTTTTTTTAGGTAATACAGGGCAAAGTTTTGATAAGGAAGATGCTATGTCTGGATTTCTTACAGCTATTTTTAAAGTCTTGCTTAGTGCTGGAGGATGAGCCGTTATCTTAAAAATATAATCCCACAATCACAGCTGATTTAGCCCCCCAAACCTTACTGTGGATATTGTTGTCTTTATAGGATGACCAAGTGGTCCTTCAGTGCACTGCAGCTATTCTGAAGGAACAGATTAAGCTTTGTCTGTCATGTGAAGGATTTGGGAATCGTTTATGTTTCCTTGAGACCACCTCAAATGCGCAGGTAATGAAAAGACACAGTGCATTGCACCTTTTTTTAATTTTTTTATCTACTTTCTTGAATGATTTACTGTTTGTTTGTAGAATGTCCCTCCAGACCTCGCTATCTGCTGCTTCATTTTGGAGCAGTCCCTGTCTGTGCGGGCGTTACAGGAGATGCTGTCCAACACCTCTGTGGATGAGGTAGGATAGCATCACTGCTGTTGGGTTGAAAGGGAGTTCTTTTCAGGGATAAACTTTAAATGTTTAAAATTTAACAATTGTTTCTGTCTTATTTGACTACATATGCTGCTGTCTGCTGACCACAGGCTGTCGATTTGGACAAATGGGTATGTTTGCGTTCCAGCCACCTTTCACAACCACATTATGTCACCACAGAGAAGAATTGCTTAAAAATTTTACAGATTTTTTTCCCAATAATATTAGTTAAAACTTCAGCATTATATTTTTTGATGTCTTTGATAAAGCATGGCTGTCTTTTTTGTTTTTCTGTGGGTTTTTTTTTTTTTTTTTACATAAAATTGGTAATCTGGTAGTTACTTTGTTATTTTTCTTATTACCGAAATTCATCTTTGATTTGTTTTGCACATTGATTGCAGCATTTTTTCACTGATGCACATTTAACTGACTCTTCCTCTTCTTGCAGTCGTCACAAGGTGGTGGTCACCGAACCTTGCTGTACGGACACGCCATCCTCCTCAAACACACTCATTCCAGCATGGTGAGCACATTTACAACTGCTGCAATAAGCTTGGCAGCTTTCTATTCTCTACATCACTGATCTGTCACCCCTTTTTCTGCCACAGTACTTGAGCTGTTTGACGACTTCACGCTCATTGACAGACAAACTGGCTTTTGATGTGGGCTTGCAGGAAGACTCCACAGGTGGCTTTTCACTTCACTGTACACTGAGTCAAACAGATAAAGGTGTAGATTTCTGTATTCTGATTCAGTTTGCCCATCACAGGGGAGGCCTGCTGGTGGACCATCCATCCAGCCTCCAAACAAAGGTCAGAAGGAGAGAAGGTCAGAGTTGGAGATGACCTCATTCTTGTCAGCGTTTCATCAGAGAGATACCTGGTAACCATCATTTTAAACTAGTTTTACCATACCTGGCATGCTTTTTTCTGTTTATCTAAATATTCTAAAACCTTCCTTTTATTTAGCATCTGTCCTATGCCAGCGGTGACTTGATGGTAGATGCCTCCTTCATGCAAACACTATGGACCATGACCCCTGTAATGTCTGGATGTGAGCTAGCTGAAGGTCTGTCATTATGTTTTTGCTTTAGAAAATGTTCTCTTTCCTACAAATCCTCCCTCTTTTAACAGTGCAACTCTTTTTTTCCCCAGGTTTTCTGACTGGTGGCTATGTGCTAAGGCTTTTTCATGGTCACATGGATGAGTGTCTGGCAATTCCTGGAGCTGACCAAGGAGACGACCAGCGCAGGTGACCAGGATCTAACGTTTTGAAACATTCTTTGTGCTAAATGGAAGAATATATGGGGATAAGGAAAAAAGTGTTTCTATACTAAAAATACTTGTGAATGATTTTTGCAGCTAGGGGTATTAATTAACAAATTACATGTACTCAAAGTACTGTAACTGAATAGCTTTTTTGTTCTATTTGAGTAGTTTTTGTGGTTTTTAGTTTCACATTTACTGGTATGGTTTTGGGGTAAATATTGTACTGCATGACAAAGAACCAAGTACAGAGTAAAAAATTAAGAACTTAAAGCTAAAACACGGAGGTCCAAGCTGTTTGACAACAACGTGACTGGCCATTGGTTTGGCTTTGATCAAACTACTGGCCAGTAGCACGTTGAGAGAGACTAATTCCATGTTTCATCCCAAAACAGCTGTTGCATTATACTTTAGGTTAGGGTTAAGGTTGGTTAAGGCACACCTTATAACAAATAATCTGGTTGGAGATTCAGTGTGATAATCTTGTACTTCTTCCAACCCTGCTCAGCTCATTGGGTCATTGAGACTTTCAACAAAGAGTGGTCTCTTTTATGAGTAGTGTTTCTGGGCACTTGTACCTTTTTGAAATACATTTGAAATCAGTAATTTTACTTCTACTTAAGTAAGTTTTAACCCAAGTAACTGTACTTTTTCTTGAGTACTATGCTCTTGTACTTTTTCCACAACTTTTGACTGCACAGTAGCACGTAGCGAGAGAATGATTTTACATCAGATACCAAAACAGCTGTTGTACACAGCCAAAACTGGAGTGTTGACATCTCAGGGTTAAACATTTTAGAGGTGATTTTAACTCCAGAGGTGCCCTTTTAACTTCATTCTGAGTGAAATGATCTTCAGTGTTGGAGTTATTTGACTGCATTGATCCAATAGTGCCATCATAGACTCTGGAATCAATTGATCTAATCTCTGGCCACTGTGTTTTCGCACGATCATGCCCTTGAGCACAGCATTTAGATATGTTATATGTATTTTGTTTGGATGTTGTTTATTGTACAGCGATCCCTGGTTGGGTCCTTTTGATCATGTTTCTGGTTGATTGTTGTTGTTTTTGATGTGAGAGTGGAGTCTTGCACCACAAGTGAAGTTATCAACTGAGTTGGAGTTCTCACCTGTTACTTAAGGTGCTCCTGCAGGACACATTATGCATATTCTTCAATTGTATGCATTGCCTTCATGTGAAGTTGACTCTCTGCTTTGATCACCATGCCACAGGTTTTCAAGAGTCAGGCAGCTCTGTTATATTGTGAAATGCTTAACACTTTCAAAAATGTAGTGTAACTATACATAGTGTGGGCCAATGTAGACACTTTTAAAGTGTTAAATTAAACTCTATATATGAGTTAAAATAACACTGTCAAATTTGCTATGTATTTGACTTTACTATAGAGGTGTGACTTTGCCAATAAAGAAAGATAGATTTTGCTGTACAAATCCTCAGTAGCTACTCAGTACTCAGTACTTAAAGTAAACTTTAAATGAAATACTTTTTACTTTTACTTGAGTAGATTTATAGACCAATACTTTTACATTAGTAAATTTTAACCACAGTAACTGTACTTTTACTTTTGTACAACAGTCATGTACTCTTCTACTTCTGCCTTTATATAACTTAAAGTTTCAATTAGGGATGTCCGATATTATCAGCCTCCCGATATTATCAGCCAATAATAGCATAAAAGTGTATTATCGGAAGTTATCGGTATCGGATTTTCATTAAAAAAAAAATAAATAATAATTCTTTCAAAAAACTTTTACCCTGAGTTTAGATCAGCCAACATTTTTACTCCTTTGTTTACAATTACAAGTACTACTCTAGTCTGGACTAAAGCTGTTTGCCTTCAATGTTTTTGTTGTAGTTTTGCCATTTGTGAAGAAGTCAAAACTAAGTATTTTGCCCTAGTTGTAGTGGCCGGGTATTGTCAGGATTATCTCAGGGAGAGCATGATCCAAGCTGTTGTTTGAAGCATGTAAAAAAAAAAAAGAAAAAAGAAGCACTTGTCTTCTTTGGCAGTGCCATGTTGGCACTTTTCTCCATGACTTAAGTTGAAGTTGTTTCTCATTTTTGCACAGGGAAATCAAATGTTTGCATTTGAAAGCCTTGTTGTTACATTTATGAATGCATCCAGTGGGGCATCACAATAAAGTGACTAAATTAGGCATAATGTGTTAATTTCACAACAGGGTATATGTGATGTTGTTACCTTACATTAGTTTTGGTGGAAAAAAACCCACATATTATCGGTATTGGTTTATATCGGTATCGGGAATTAAGAGTAGGACAATATCGGTTATCGGTTATCGGTAAAAAAGCCAATATCGGACATCCCTAGTTTCAATAGTTGGTGAACCTTCAAAACACTTTTGCTTTCAAGTGATGACACTACACAATTTTTAAGTACATTTCTAACCTTAACCTTAAATTTCCAATATTGTCTGTCATGTTGTTTTTTCCAGAGTTGCTCATTATGAAGGAGGGGCTGTGTGTAGTCATGCCAGGTCTTTGTGGAGGCTCGAGCCACTTCGGATTGCGTAAGCGTCTTCATATGTTGCACTAAAGAACCTCTGTTACAATCATCTACCAGTTTTAGTGACTCATTTTATTGTACCTATTGGTAGTTGGAGCGGAGGACATATTAAATGGGGCCAGTCTTTCCGGATCCGTCACATCACAACAGGCAGATACCTTTGTCTGGATGAAGAGAAGGGGCTGCTGTTGGTGGATGCAGAGAAGGCAAATTCCAAGATGTCTGCATTCTGCTTCAGAATTTCAAAGGTTATTGAATTCTTCTGGGCTTTTAAGATGCACGGTCAGTGTGAAGATTCTCTTCAGATGTATTTAACATACTGGTATCTGACCCTACAGGAAAAAATTGAAGTGACACAGAAACGAGATGTGGAAGGAATGGGCATACCTGAAATTAAATATGGAGAGTCCATGTGCTTTGTGCAACATGTTTCATCAGGCCTATGGCTTACATATGCTGCTGTGGATGCCAAATCTGCTCGCCTGGGTCCTCTAAAGAGAAAGGTAAACCTGGATTTTTTTTTTCATCTTATTGGCATGTACTATACCTATGCATGAAGTGAGAAGCTGAGTGTATACCAGTGTATTGATAGCAGTTGTGTTTTATTCTTAGGCCATACTCCACAAAGAAGGTCACATGGATGATGCGCTCACAGTGGCTCGATCTCAGACTGAAGAGTACCAAGCTGCTAGAATGATTTACAGTACAACAGGACTCTTCAACCAGTTCATCAAGTACTGACATAATCTTCAGTCTTATTTTATTCAAATACTTGCCTTTATATATGTTTTTACTTTTCAGGTACAGCTATATTTTTTAAATTCTCTTTTCATGTACTCAGAGGTCTGGATACTCTAAGTGGGAAAAACAAATCTGCCAACGCCCAGTCTCTGCCCATGGACGCCGTGGTTCTCTCCCTGCAGGATCTCATTTTCTACTTCAGACCCCCCGAGGAGGAGCTTGAACATGAGGAAAAACAGTTCAAGCTCCGCTCCCTCAAGAACAGACAGAACCTCTTCCAGGAGGAGGTACAGCCACATTCTGAGAACTAATATTTTATCACAACTAAAAATATTTTGTAGATGCATTTTCATTCAGTATTTATATTGAAGTTATGTAATATACCTTTTTTTTAACAGGGAATGATTTCTCTTGTCCTGGAATGCGTTGATCGTCTTAATGTCTACAACACCTCAGCCCATTTCTCAGAGTATGCCGGAGAAGAGGCTGCAGAGTCCTGGAAGGAGATAGTAAATTTGTTCTATGAACTGCTAGGTAGGCTTATCAGTATACAAACTATATTAATGAGACCCTTTTTTGTCATTATCACTTTAAAGTTTATGAATATGTTTGGTTAATACAATTTTCTTCTTGCCTTCTTTTCCTTAGCTTCTTTGATCAGAGGTAATCGTGCGAACTGTGCCCTGTTCTGTGATAACTTGGACTGGTTGGTCAGTAAATTGGATCGTTTGGAGGCATCTTCAGGTATAATTTTGTGGTTTTGCCATAAACAATCTTAAGTGTTAACCAGTAAGTAACCAGTTATGAGAATGACAGTTTTCTTTTTACCTGCAATGCAGGAGAAGAAGAAAAACTAAGCAGTTGAAGTAGTTTTAATGAAGTGTAGTGTCAGGATGGCTCTCTGTATTTGGGGTTGAGTCAGGGAATGAGAGGTGGGCATGTGGTCAGTGGCTGAGAGGAAAAACTCGTGTCTCAAGAGCTAAAAATGGCAGTCTGGTGTTAAGGACACAAGTGAACACATGGGAAACCACTAAGTTTTAGCACAAGAGCATACTGGCTTGCCTTAAAGGTGCAATATGTAGATTTTTTGCTCTGAAATGTCTATTTTGATTAAGATATAACCATTCCAATGTTATGTATATGTTCTTATATTTTTTAGTTGTGTTCTTAAAGTACCTCAACAGTTCTCAAAGTCAAAGAAACCCTTTAATTTTCTTTTAACTTGCAATTCTTGAGCCACCATGACAGACACACCGTTTTTCTGTGGTTTTCACATGATGTTAAGTCAGACTGCTAAAGAAGTATGAGCTGCTAATGGAAGCTGACATTCTGATGCGTATGAATCTGTATGATGTACCACAATTTTACTCTGCCACTGGCTGTAAGTTCTACTGCCAAGTGTAATCCCATAATGTGGAATTGCAAAAGTGTTCAAAGTGGCTTTCCTGACTAACTTTACAGTAATCCCAGAATTTTTTGCTTACAATGTGAAAGGCCTGTCACCCCCAGTCCATTATTTTCAGATGCATTTTTTTTAACTGATATCCAACAAAAAACATCATACACACAAACCTTGCACTCCAAACCCAATGTGTTTATTTTTCTGTTTGTTGTGAAAATTTGAAGAATGAGGGAAAAGGATATGGTACTGCGAAGGAAAAAAGCAATGTCAGTAATTTTGTGGCTCTCTCAGTCCATGACAAAAAGGAAAACGCATCCACTCCTGACAGAGCCCTTCATACATTGTTATTTGCACGAGCTCATGTTGCGGAGAGTTGTTTTTGTTTTTCAACTTTTCTGTTCAGTCCTTTTGCTTTATGGATGTGAGAACAGATTTTGGTTTTTATGTATGTGGGGAAGGAGAGTTCGAGAGAAAAGAGGAGCTGTAGCTTACTCTGAATTGTCAGTCACACATTGAAATGACTTGAATGAATGTGAAAAAGAAGTAGACAAAAAATTTCAGAGCTAGTGTGCAAATACAGTACAACAGAAGATTGTTTTTTTTAACTTTTCAACGAGTCTCAACAAAAAAAAAAAATTCTCAGTTTGCAAAGACCTTAAGGCCTCAAGGAAACCAGAACATTGGTTTTCTGTTTTGTAAATACATTTTATAAAGTGCAGTTTTCAATGAACAGAGTCCTTAATTTAAAATCTTGAATTTAGCAGCAGACTTGGGCAGAGCAAAGCAGCATCTCTACTCATCATTTTGTTGTTGTTTTGATTGAGAGCCCCCAGGTAATGGAATTTACGTAAAGCACTCTACTCCATGTCAGCACAGGGACAAACTTGTAACAAACGTCAGAGCTGTAACATCAACAGTATACTGTTAGTTAGACAATACTGCTGTCTGTAAAGACAAAAGCTGGTTTGATATTAACTAAGTAATTAGAGGCTCATGGTGATTTCTACAGTCTCTTATAGAGCAGGGTTTTTAATGTTTATTCTTTTAAAGTTATTGATTGTTTTGTGGCATTCAGTTGTATTTCATATGAATAAGAATGTCTTCCTGAAAATGTTGTACTTCGTGATTTGGGTTGTGTTAGTTTGTACCACTTTAAATGAACAGGTCCTGTCAATCTTTATGTACTTATTTGTTGTGATATTTCTCTGACAGGTATCCTGGAGGTGTTGTATTGTGTTCTTATTGAGAGTCCTGAGGTGCTGAATATTATCCAGGAGAATCACATCAAATCTATCATCTCTCTGCTGGATAAGCATGGTCGCAATCACAAGGTCAGTCATATGTAACACTGAGGGGATTGTAGTTCATCTTTTTCTTAACCCAGTGGTTCCCAAACTTTTTTGTCAGGTCCCCTTTGGCCACCCTCACCATACATATGAACATAGAAAAACATGCTACAAACACACCGGCATTCGCAACTTTTTCACACAAATTCCTTTTTTTTAGAATTTACCACAACATAAAGCCTATTTTATGAGTTTTAAAATTTTGACTCTGAAGATGAACAGTTCGCTGAGAATTCAAACTTAACAAACATCTTTGAGAATAGTAAGTCTTGCCGTAATTTGAGTGACCACTGTGGGCTTTTTTGGTGCTACTGATCTCTTGAGTCTTGGGTGCAGCTGTGAGACTGACAATCTCAGGCCATTTTCAATGTCCAGCTTTGATTTGTTTTTTGTCTTAATTGCAGCAACAGCAGAAAAAACTACTTTCTCACACAGGTAGGATGTTGCAAAAGGAAAGAGGCACCACGGCCCTCAGTGGCATTGTTGAATCTGAGGTGACATCAATAAACTGCTCCTATTCTGGCAAAGTCATCAGCTTGTGTAGCTTAGCCAGGCCATGCTGCGCCCCCCTATCATGACCTTTCGCTGCCCGGGGGGGAGGGCCCACAGAACCACTGCCTTAACCTGTAACCAATAGTGAAATATTAAATCTCTCTGGCAGGTCTTGGACGTTCTCTGTTCTCTGTGCGTGTGCAATGGGGTGGCGGTGAGGTCAAATCAGAATCTCATCACTGAGAATCTGCTTCCAGGACGGGACCTCCTACTTCAAACCAACATCATCAACTATGTAACCAGGTGGGATTTATTTATTAGGTTGATAGCGTTTCTGTCTGAAAATGCTTAATTCTCTTTACTATGAGCATTATGAAGCTCAGTTATTTAAAGATCTGCTAAGGGTTTTATTTTGTTATTCTCTGTCAGCATGAGACCCAACATTTTCCTTGGCACTTGTGAAGGATCCACTCAGTATAAGAAGTGGTATTTTGAGGTGATGGTGGACCATGTGGAGCCATTCCTTACAGCTCAGCCGTATCACCTGCGTGTAGGTTGGGCTCTAACGGAGGGTTACAGTCCTTACCCAGGTGGAGGGGAGGGATGGGGCGGTAATGGTGTTGGAGATGACCTCTACTCCTATGGTTTTGATGGACTTCATCTCTGGTCAGGTAACGCACACATGGCTCTTACAGATAAATATTGTTTTATTTCTTTCTTTTTACTGAGTTTATTTTGTGCATTTGTGCCCACACCACTCATATTTTCATACATTATGGCTAAGTCTTAATGACTCCATGTATATGGACAAACTCCATGTATCTGCAGGCCGGGTTGCACGTCATGTTGCCACACCCAATCAGCACGTCCTTGCAGCAGAGGATGTGGTCAGCTGCTGTTTGGATCTGAGCGTGCCCAGTATTTCCTTCCGTATCAATGGCCATCCTGTTCAGGGCATGTTTGAGAACTTTAACCTGGATGGCCTGTTCTTCCCTGTTGTCAGCTTCTCTGCAGGCATCACGTGAGACATTTGCACTATTAAATACATTTAAGCATTTTTCTCTGATTACTAAAATACACTTTCAGCATTTGATAGAATTTCCTCCTCTTTCTGCCAGGCTACGATTTCTTCTTGGAGGTCGTCATGGGGATTTCAAGTTCCTCCCTCCTCCAGGCTATGCTCCGTGCTATGAAGCAGTGCTGCCTCGAGACCGTTTGCGGATTGAGCCCATCAAAGAGTATAAACACGATTTTGATGGCGTTCGCAACCTGTTGGGTCCAACTCAGTCTCTTTCACATACTGCCTTCACTCCTTGCCCTGTCGACACAATTCAGGTAAAATCCTACTCTTCATGTTTTCGCTTCTTTATGTTTTTTTCTGCACTTATAATTAAAATGTTTTTTAGATTGTACTTCCTCCACATTTGGAGCGCATTCGAGAGAAGCTTGCAGAAAATAGCCATGAGTTATGGGCTGTTACTCGAATTGAACAAGGATGGACCTATGGGCCAGTAAGTAATTTCAGTGTTGTTAATCTTTTCCGTACAAGATTTTTATTGTGGAAAATTTCCTTAAAAAGGGTATGCTTCTTTCTCTTTTTTAAAAATCAACGTCAAGTTCCGTGATGACAACAAGAAGCTGCACCCCTGCCTGGTAGATTTCCAGAGTCTGCCTGAACCAGAGAAGAACTACAATTTAGCAATGTCAGGAGAGACACTCAAGTAAGTCAGTGTCCTATGTTTATTAGCAGCTCTGCCTCTTTGCTTCTCTAATAACTGTGTGATTCTTTCAAAGGACGTTATTGGCACTGGGCTGTCATGTAGGAATGGGAGATGAGAAAGCAGAAGAGAATCTGAAAAGGACCAAACTTCCCAAAACGTAAGCTGCACATGTTTTATTTCATATTTCCTCTTGTTTTATCCGTTATACTGCACATGGCATTATAAAGGTATTCTAGGCTCATTCTGATCTCTATGAACATTTTATCAGTTACATGCAGAGTAATGGGTACAAGCCAGCACCTCTTGACCTCAACCATGTCAAGCTGACTCCTAACCAGAACACTCTGGTGGAAAGACTGGCGGAAAATGGGCACAATGTCTGGGCAAGAGACCGGGTCCGCCAGGGCTGGACATACAGTATTGTGCAGGTACCATCATGTTTTTTTAAGGATGAGTCTCCCTGATAATGACAATAATAAGGGTATATAGAGTGAAGGGTAATAACATGCATGAAATATTTTTATTCACATAAATTTATTCTATTACATTGCCAAGTATATGTGTTTTCTTTTGTAGGATATAATGAATAAGCGCAATCCTCGTCTGGTTCCTTACAACCTACTGGATGAAAAGACCAAAAAGACCAACAGAGACACGGTTTGTGCAGCTGTTCGCACTCTCCTTGGATATGGTTACAATATAGAACCACCTGACCAGGAGAGCAGTAAGTGTGCACAGCTATTAACAACAGCATGACAGGAATAGTTATTTCTTTCAGAATTGTCAGTAATGCTAGTAGTCTTTCCACACATCTGCAAGTGTTCATTATTGTGTTTACAGGTGGACATGGACCAGGAAGCTCCCGTGGGGATAAGATCAGAGTGTTCAGGGCAGAGAAATCCTACGCTATCACACAGGGGAAGTGGTACTTTGAGTTTGAGGCTGTGACTGTCGGGGAGATGAGAGTGGGCTGGGCCAGACCATGTGTTCGCGCTGACACTGAGCTCGGTGCAGATGAGTTGGCCTATGTCTTCAATGGCTTCAAAGTGAGCATGAGACATTTGTTTGTGAAGAAGTACAAAGTTTCTGCGGTAAAAACTAGTTTGAAAGTAATTTGCTTTTTCAGGCTCAACGTTGGCACATTGGAAATGAGCCATTTGGTCGTCAGTGGCAGTCTGGTGATGTGGTGGGCTGTATGATTGACCTCACAGAGATGAACATCATGTTCACACTCAATGGAGAAATGTTGATCAGTGACTCGGGCTCAGAGATGGCCTTTAAGGATATTGAGATCGGAGAGGGTAAGTTCTGGAACAACTGATGGCAAATCAAGTTCTCAAATAGAGATGTTGTATTATGTTATATTATGAAATTATATGCATGTATCCAACATACTCTAGGCTTCATACCTGTGTGCAGTCTGGGTCTGTCCCAGGTAGGCAGAATTAACCTAGGTCAGAACGTCAGCAGTCTCCAGTACTTCACCATCTGCGGCCTGCAGGAGGGATTTGAACCCTTTGCTATCAACATGAAAAGAGACATTACCATGTGGTTCAGCAAGAGCCTGCCTCAGTACATCAATGTACCCACTGATCACCCACATGTGGAGGTATTATGCATAAACCTTTTCTGTGCTTGAGTTAAAGATCTCTTTTTTTCTTGTTCTGGATGAATAAAAAGTTTCTTTTTCATATTCTAGGTGTCCCGTGTTGATGGCACAGTGGAAACTGCTCCTTGCCTCAAAGTGACCCACAAGACGTTTGGATCTCAGAACGCCAACACAGACCTGCTATTCCTCAGACTAAGCATGCCAGTTGAGTTTCATGAGACCTTCAAAGTCCCAGCAGGAACCACTCTTCTGACTCGTACCCTGACTATTCCCGAGGATGAGGTGGTGGAAGTGGATCCAGATTCTGACTTTGAAATACTCAAGAAGTCAGCTACTCGCAAAGAACAGGAGGAGGAAAAGAAAGAACCATCTGTGCCTAAAGAGATCCCTGCCATCAAGAATGGAGAGAATGAGAAGGATGCCTCGACTGAGAAGAGCAAGAAGAAGGGGTTTGTAAACATTTTTTATTCAGGCTTTATGCAGTTTTTGGAAGACTATGGTGTTGATATTGTGTTTAAACTGTCATACATGTTGCATTATTTCTACTGGTACTTGCAGATTCCTCTTCAAGGCAAAAAAGGCTGCTTTGATAACTCCACCTCCTGTTGTTCCAACCATGCCTCGCTTGGTGGAAGATGTAGTGCCTGATGACAGGGATGACGTTGATATCATCCTCAACACCACTACAGTAGGACTACAGTGCATATTGATATCGTTTTTATTGACAACCGTATGAATATGTTAGATGCTTTTACACACTGTATGATCTGGTAGCTTTTTTACATGTTGGACTTCTCTGTCAGAATTTTTATAACTGAACATTTGACTAAGGGGTTATTAAGACAATACATAATCAGGGCTTTAAATGATCTGTTTGGGCATTTCGATACCAAATGACTGCTCTTTAGCAGCACATAGGTCAACACTATGCATTAACAGTACATCCTAAGTGAACAGCTGTCATTGGGACTCACTTGACTGTCTCTTGTGCAAACAACAGCCAAAAAAAATCATATCTATGACTCTGGTACTGTTGCTTGATATCCATGCACGCTATTTTCAGGGAGGCAGCTGGCAAAATGAATGAATGGGGCGAATGAGCCATGAGCTAAGAAGCTAGTGTCACTTAATTAACAGTACATCTCCCTAGGGCTGAACAATTTTGGAAAATAATATATTTGCGATTTTTTCCCCCCTAATATTGGAATTGCGATTTGATATGTGATTATTTCTTAACTTTCTTTTATTTCCAAACAAGGGTTGAACAATTCTTTAAAAGTGTCTAATTCTGATGATTTTGACTCATATTGCAAGTTGGATAAGAGTTATTGAATTGAAGGGTTTTTGTCATTCTTATATTTAATTAAAAAATGTACAAAAATGAAGAAGGTAGGATTTTTTGAGACTATTCTAAAAATAATGGTACCTGAAGGATTGGATGATATGTCATGCATAACATCGCTGCTGCAAAAATATGTTTAAAACTTGTATTTTGACACAAATTTCAGGTCAAAGAAATATTGCACCTTTTGCGATTTGAAAATTGCAGCAGGCCATATTGCGATTTAATCTAATTTTCAATTAATTGCCCAGCCCTACATCTTCCTCATTTTGTCATAATTATCCTTTTAAAGGACATAGTGATATGATACTTAGCAAATAAACATTGTGGAGTACTGACATTGCTACTCAGTTAAAGATGACAAATTAATTAGTAGAAGAAGTGATTATAAGAGCTTGCTCCTTTTGTGACCTGCCAGACTTGGTTCATGTTTGAGGGACAGTTTCCCTTTTTTGTCATTGTAGTTGTTTTTTAAGATATAACAAAGGCAAAACTCTACTAGATTGTTGACAGGCAGCTGTTGTACCTGCACAGCATTTCTGCTTGACGCACCTCCGCCGGTGCCTAACATGCCAGCTGCAGGGTCCTCAGCTGGGAGCCATCCTTCCTTGATGTTTCGCCCCTTTAATCGCCAGAACATCTCAGGATGGTGGGGCAGTGGCCAGGGACGTCTCCCTGCCACTCCCTGCAGCTGGCTTTTGATGGTCAGGTCAACACATGGCCTCTCGCTTTCCCCAACTCCTGTCATTTCTCCTCAGCCATAGCCAGAAGCTTCCCTTCTCTGCTTCCTCTGATAGATCCTTTATGATCCTCTTGACCTTTGCTGATGTGAAGCCAATGTCTCTTAGGAAGCGGTTGGTTGAGAGGCTCACAAAGCCACGGCAGCCTACTTCAACTGGGTATGTTGTTGCTCGCCAGCCTTTCTCTTGGCATTCTGCCACAAGGTCAGCATACCGTGGCTTCTTCCTCTCATATGCCTCCTGGATGCCATGCCCCCAAGGGACCGTCGGCTCGACTGATAGAACTCGCTTCTCCATTGTCAACCACAGGACGATGTCAGGTCTCAATGTGGTGACGGTGATGTCAGCAGGAAAATGTAGTTTCTTGTCGATGTCTGCTGTCATTGACCAGTCTTTGCCTGGGGTCAGGACCGATGTTCTGTCCTGTTGTGGGCAGCTTTGGGTGGCATATCCTGCTGGCACAAAATGGACAAACCGCCTCTGCTGGGACGTTGGCTTCTCATAAGCCGTTTTGCAGCTGAAAATTAGCTCTTGTTACTAAGCTAAGCCGTAAAGTTTGGATTCATAAAAAGAGTAACAATTCCCATCACTGGATGGGCATAGATAAAGCTGTGCTTGTTGTTTACTATCAGAATACAGCAGGGGTCAATTACAAAAAAAAGGTTAAAAAAAACTCAGTCTAACCCTGAACTGTGAATTGAATTTTACAACCAACAGTTAGACAAAAATTGTAAATAAAAAAAAGTTATGAAAGAAAAATTTAACAGTAGGAAATGCAAGCACAAAAAGCAGAATGACTCCGTAACAATAACAAATGTAAAGCTTTCTTCCTTACTAGATGGGTATGTTTTTCAGTTCCCCAACAAAGTACAACAAACATCTAACCTACAACAAACATGTTCTCATGACATCCTCTTTTGAGGTTGGATTAATATGTATTTGTCCTTCCTTTTGCAGTACTATTACTCTGTGCGAGTGTTTGCGGGGCAGGAGCCCAGTGGCGTGTGGGTGGGCTGGATCACACCTGACTATCATCAATATGACCCTCACTTTGACCTCAGCAAAGTGAGAAATGTAACCGTCACTGTAGGTGATGATAAAGGCAATATTCATGACAGGTAACTATCTCACGCTGCAGATGCAAAAAAAAAAAAAAAAACCCAGAAGTGTTGTGTTTTGAATATATCAGTAATTTTCTTTAATATTTCCTTGATCTTCTTTAGTATAAAGCGCAGCAACTGCTACATGGTATGCGGAGGGGAGTTCAGCAGCTCCCAGCAGACCCGGGTCAGTCAAGAGGATTTTGTGATTGGCTGTTTGATAGATTTGGACACTGGCCTCATGACTTTCACTGCTAACGGAAAAGAGATCAACACATTTTACCAGGTTGGATGAATTACAATCTGGTGTTCTTACAGCATCTTATAAAGTTTCAGTCACTTAAAGCAACTGTCTTATGTTCAATCTCTTTAGGTGGAGCCCAACACAAAACTGTTCCCAGCTGTTTTTGTCCTTCCTTCCAGTCAGAATATGGTTCAGTTTGAGTTAGGCAAGCTCAAGGTCAGTCACAAAGAATCTCATCCTGATTCCTGATTTGAACAGTGCGTGACAACGTCTGTTATGCTTTCTCTAATGCATAACGTCTTTTTCAGAATATTATGCCAATCTCAACCGCCATGTTCCGCAGTGAACGCAAGAATCCTGTTCCCCAGTGCCCTCCCAGACTGGATATCCAGATGTTAACCCCTGTCATCTGGAGCCGAATGCCCAACAATTTCCTAGCTCCAGAGACGGGGCGTGTTAGTGAGCGACTGGGATGGATGGTGCAGTGTCGGGAGCCGCTCACTATGATGGCTCTCCACATCCCGGAGGAAAACAGGTCTGAACTGTAACAGAATTTAGAAAGGCTGGGTTAGGAGCTACTAAAACCTTTTAGATTAACTGATTGCATCTGTATTTTGTAGGTGCATTGACATCCTGGAGCTGTCTGAGCGTATGGACCTGATGAAGTTCCATTATCACACCCTGAAGCTGTACGGCTCAGTGTGTGCTCTGGGAAACAACCGTGTGGCTCACGCTCTGTGTAGTCATGTGGATGAATCCCAGCTCATCTATGCCATAGAGAACACCTACCTACCTGGACCAATAAGGAGTGGTTTCTACGACTTACTCATCAGTATGCACCTGGAGTCTGCCAAGAGGAACCGACTGGGAACCAACAAGGAATTTATAGTACCAATGACAGACGAAACACGCAGTATCACTCTGTACTCAGAAAAATCTCATGCTTTACCTGGAGTTGGCCTCACTACATGTTTGCGACCCAAACTTCATTTCTCCTCAGTTGGTTTTGTGGGGACGGATCCAGATATCTACACACTAAGTCCAGTTATCCCTTTACAGGTGAGATTAAATAGAATCAGCATCTTAGAGAACTCTGTTGTTTTACAGTTGTATCACAGATCAAAAGGGTTTTTCAAATCAACCAAAACCAAAGACTATTAGTTAACCTTTCTAACCTCAGCCATGATTGTAACAAAAACAAGAGAACCTCCAAGACACTTTCTTTTTTGTAGAAGATAACTGTCTTCATTTTAAGACATGGTCCAGTCCACCTTTAAAACTAACTTTGAAGCATTTCAGCATTGGCCCTTTAGCAGGAACCCAAACAAATAAAATAGTCAATTAAAGCTACACTTTTTAGTCCAGGAGGGTCTTCTTAGTACATTTTTTAAAATTCTTTACAGCCATAACTGCAACTGAAAGTTTTAAAGCCCATCAAACCACACTTGCTTGTAACAACAGAAAAACAAAGAATTGACGGCACTTCACTATTCAGTTATTTTCACTGTTTTCACTGAATAAATACAAATTTAATATACACATGACATGAATAATAACAACAGCAACCACTCAAGATGATACATGATAAACATGAAATTAAATGACAAATATTCTATCAAAGAATTGCATGTTTACATCTAAGGGGTGTCAGGAAGCAAGTTCAATAAAGTCCTGAGTGCCAAGTTCAGACTGTATTTTTGGAGATTGTTAAGCAGCTGAATGCTCTGTGGTACAGAAGATGAACAAGATGTTGATTTGTGGGCAGTAAAAATATTTACACAACACAAGTCCCTCTGTGTTCCCCCAACCAACATGCACTCTGAATTATTGGAATGGCTCTGCACTGAATATGGATCATAAAAGTTTGCTTGTATTTCCAGGTGCTAAAGACCAAAGCCTTGAACATGCTTATTGAGGCTGTGCAAGATGGAGGTCAAGCCATGAGAGATCCTGTTGGAGGAAGTGTTGAGTTTCATTTTGTTCCAATCCTGAAACTCATCAACACCCTCCTCATCATGGGTGTTTTTGACGATGAAGACGTCACACACATCCTGAAGATGATCGAGCCCACCGTCTTCACTGCTAAGAAAGCAGAGGAGCCTGCTGAGGAGAGCCCCAAGGTGAAGGAAGAGAAGGAGCCACAGAAAGAAGACGCCTCCAAGGTGGAAGATCATGAAGCAGTTGAGGAAGAAGAAGAGGAGGAATATGAAGATGATGGCTTGGGTGAGGAGGAAGAAGAAGAAGAAATTGAGGAAGAGGCAGAACTTGAGCAGACAGAATCTGTCGTGCCACATGAAGAAACAATTGATGAGACCGAGCCGGTAAATGGCGAGAAAGGGGCAGAAGAGACAGAGAAAGAAATTAAAGAGGAGAGTAAAGAAGAAGAAGTTGAGCAAGGGCTCTTCCAGATGAAGCTCCCAGAGTCCGTCAAATTACAGGTTTGGCTTTAACTTCTTAATTGTTGAACAAAGATATGTTTTTCCAATAATATTGTTTTTATAAATGTGCTTTTCTTTGCTGTGTAGATGTGTACTCTTCTGCAGTATTTCTGTGATTGTGAGCTACGCCATAGAGTCGAGGCCATCACTGCCTTCTCAGACCAATTTGTTAGCCAGATACAGTTCAACCAGAGGCATCGGTACAATGAACTGATGCTGGCCTTTACCATGAGTGCTGCAGAGACTGCTCGCAAGACACGTGAATTTCGATCCCCACCACAAGAGCAGGTACACACAGACAAGCGGATTAAAAGAAGTATGCTGTGTTTACCAAGAAAAATCTCTCTGATTCTGAAAATATACAATTAAATAAGTGAATTTTCCATTCGTCCTGCAGGTCAACATGCTCATGAACTTCAAGAACTGCTCTGATGAGGAAGAATGCCCTGTTCCAGATGAGGTCCGCGAATCTCTGCTGACTTTCCACAATGTTCTGCTGGCACACTGCGGTCAGTCCTCATCCAAAATACCAACATAAGAGTTATAAGTGAAATGGCATTAATAGAGGATACCTTTCCTTATATTATACTTTCCTCTCAGGTGTTCATATTGAAGAAGAAGAACAAGAGGAAGAAGTGGATAATTCAGTTCGTGGACGACTGCTCAGATTGTTGGAAAAGGTGAAAAAATTCCGTGAGAAGAAGGTAGAGGTGGAGCCTGAGCCACAGGAGGACAAAAAACCAAGTGAGCCTCTTTTGCTGCATGTTATTCACAGCTGCAATTAGACTGATCAACATTTGTCTGAAGGAAATTGAGTTACCTCACCTTGTTTAATGATTAGAGACAGAGAAAACAAGAAAATACATCACATTCGTTCATTATTTTGTTCTTTTTAAATAGCATATTTTAAGGCATGATAATTCATAGTTTCACTCTGCACACACAATGACAAAGGGCAGAGAAAAACATTCTATGCAATGTTTAAAAGGCTATTTAAACTGGTCAATAACAATGAAAAAGGAAAAACATCTGTGAAAAGTAGAGAAAACCTATCTGATTTTGCTGAGATGGATTTGGTGTGGGTTATAAAAACTTTGGTTTTATTACTGTTGAATTTGAGAAAGTTGTGTGTGAAACAGGATTTGATTACCTGTAAACATTCAGGGATTGGATGGGGGGGGTTGACTTGGTAGACCGTTAGAGTTGGGTGTCTTCAGCATAGCAGTGAAAGTTAATGTTGAAACTCATGGAGGGGGAGTAAGGAGAAAATGAACAGATAAGGACCTAGGACAGAACCCTTGGGGCCCCTGGTAGGGACTGGAAAAGCATGGGAATTGTACAACTTGACTTGTATGAATTTAGTTAAAACTGTAATTAAAAAAATGCTCACCATGGCACACCGGTAGTCGAGTGGTTAAGGCGCACGCCATGTACGCAGGCAACCTGGGTTCGAATCCGGCCCGTGGCACTATTTCCTGCATGTCTCTCCCCACTTTCTTCCCTGTTTCCGACTCTATCCACTGTCCTATCAAATAAAAGCAAAAATGCCAAAAAAATAAATGCTTACCATAACTATTTTAAGCATGTTTTGGTTAGTTGTCTGTGCAGAAACTATGTCAGGACACTGGTTTTATTTAAACCCCTATGAACTTCAAAGAACTTACATGAAGAATATGATAAACTGCCTTTTAATCTAAAAAAAACCCAACTCTTGAGTTATACTAACAACTAGATGAGCTTCTCAGAAAAGTTTCTTAAATACAGAATGAATAATTAAACTCTTGGTCTTCTGTTTACCAGGCACTTTGCAGGAACTGATTTCCCACTCTATGATCCACTGGGCCCAGGAGTCATTCATTCAAAACCCTGAGCTTGTGCGGATGATGTTCAGCCTCCTTCACAGGCAGTATGACGGGCTGGGTGAGCTCATACGTGCCCTTCCTAAAGCATACACCATAAACCAAGTATCAATCAACGACACCATGGATCTGCTGGAGTGTTTGGGACAGATCCGCTCACTGCTCATCGTTCAGATGGGCCCAGAGGAGGAGAGGCTTATGATTCAAAGCATTGGGTTGGTTTAACATTAATACCTAACCCTAAAGTGAAAACTGTGATCATTTCAAGTGACAAAAACTTCCCCTAACTTGATTTTTGTCCATTTCCTAGGAACATCATGAGTAACAAAGTCTTCTATCAGCACCCTAACTTGATGCGAGCTCTTGGCATGCATGAAACTGTCATGGAGGTTATGGTTAATGTACTGGGCGGTGGAGATTCAAAGGTAGTTTTTTTTTTTTATTTAACTCCGGCTTATTGCAAGTGACATGGGGCAAATATTTTACCACTTGAAAACTGACAAATGTGAGGCAACTATGATTCTGTACCTAATTTTAATTCTATAAAATACTTTCTTCCAATAGGAGATCAGGTTCCCTCGAGTTGTGACAAACTGTTGCCGTTTCCTCTGCTATTTCTGCCGCATCAGTCGTCAAAATCAGCGTTCCATGTTTGACCATCTCAGCTACCTTCTCCAAAACAGTGGCATCGGGCTTGGTGATTGTCTTTGTTCAGTTCCAACATTGCTCTGTGAAATTTTCCTCCATGTATGAACATGTTGATCTAGCTGGACTTTATTGCTTTAGGAATGCGAGGCTCAACCCCATTAGATGTAGCTGCAGCATCTTGTATTGACAACAATGAGCTGGCACTGGCTCTCCAAGAGCAGGACCTAGAGATGGTAAGATATAACTACCTTTACAACACAAAAGAACAATTTGAAAAACAATTCTACATCTTGTCGTGCACAAATACTTTTTTAGGTGGTGAAATATTTGGCTGGATGTGGACTTCAGAGCTGTCCAATGCTGTTGTCTAAAGGCTACCCTGACATTGGCTGGAATCCCTGTGGTGGGGAGAAATACCTTGACTTTCTTCGTTTTGCTGTATTTGTCAATGGTATGTTTTTTTATTTGCATGATAATACCATAGTTAATTTGAGTATCCATTTTGTATTTTCTCTTTTTTCCTTCCTTACTGACTACACTTTTCCACCTTTTTTAATCCTCAGGAGAGAGCGTAGAGGAGAATGCCAACGTGGTGGTTCGTCTTCTCATCCGCAGGCCTGAGTGCTTCGGTCCAGCCCTGAGAGGGGAGGGTGGTAATGGTCTACTAGCTGCGATAGAGGAGGCCATCAAAATATCAGAGGACCCCGCAAGGGATGGCCCCAGTACAAAGAAAGATAGACGCTTCCCCATGTAAGAGCTCATTGCTGTTCTCTGCAGTTCATCTGATGGCATTTCATGAAGTGCCCAAGAGTGCATTATGTCCTCCAGTGATACTGTTAAAGCCACTGTCTTTTTTCTTGTAGGTTTGGAGGGGAGGAGCAGCATGAAGAAAACAGGGTGCACCTTGGAAATGCAATCATGTCCTTTTACTCTGCCCTGATTGACTTGCTGGGACGTTGTGCTCCAGAGATGCATGTAAGCTCTCTTGTAACTAGCTGCCTTACCAGACTTATCATGGGGTTAAGAGACAAAAGATCCAGAAATTTTGTTTAAGAAGTCTATGTAAACAGCTGGTTTTACCTCAACAGTTGATCCAGGCTGGTAAGGGTGAAGCTCTGAGGATCAGGGCTATCCTTAGGTCACTGGTTCCTCTTGAAGATCTGGTGGGAGTTATCAGCCTTCCTGTTCAGATTCCCTCGTTTGGAAAAGGTAGATGTATTAAAACACAAAGAACTTGTTCGCTGTGTTGAGTTTAATTAGTAATATTTAAACTAAACACATTACTAAGGGCATATTTAACCTCTACACCTTTGCAAACAAGACAAAAGGCTTCTTTTAGATTCAAAAATAACATACAAAGTGTTGAATTCAAGCCTAAATGTGAACCAAAGCAAAAATGGATTATGTATGCTGGTGCTTTCGTCCATATTTTTGGTTATTTTGGGCAAAATGTTGCAATTTTTATACAAATTAGCCTTAATGCAAGAAGCCTTTAACCATGGCGCTAACAGCTAGTACCAGTTAGAACAAACAGTATTTCCATACTGTCCAGTACATTGAATACTTTAATATCATTAGATACAGACAACATACCATCATTACAACAAATGCTATCAGTTGAATATCATTAGTGCTATATGCTTTGGGTACTGGACCTGAGAGCGAGCAGATAGCAAGTGCAATTGATGCACAATTCATAGAGCTATCTATAACCTTAGTGAATTCCCTCTAGAGCATTATACTACTTTCCTGAATCATTCAGTTATTTTGTATTCAGCTTTACGGTAAAAGCTTCCTTTGTCATTATTTCTGTAAAAATTTGCTTAGCCTTTGTGATTTTCTGAAATATTTTCCTTGATCTTCTTAGACAATAGCATCATAGAACCAAAGATGTCCGCAAGTTTTGTCCCAGATCACAAGGCTCCCATGGTTCTGTTCCTGGACAGAGTTTATGGTATTGACAACCAGGATTTCCTCCTTCATGTGCTGGAGGTGGGCTTTCTACCTGACATGAGGGCTGCCGCCTCTCTGGACACAGTAAGCCTCAAACAACTTCAAAAGCTACAATTTTATGCAGTCCTCTCAGAGATGTGCAGAGCAGGACAACAACCACATGACAGGACTTTATTCACGCTTCAAATTCCTCTTTTTCAGGCTGCTTTCAGCACTACAGAGATGGCTCTCGCTCTGAACCGTTACCTGTGCTCTGCTGTGCTGCCCCTCATCACAAAATGTGCCCCACTCTTTGCTGGCAGTGATCACAGAGCCATTATGATTGACTCCATGTTGCACACAATCTACCGTCTGTCTCGTGGACGTGCCTTTACAAAGGCCCAAAGAGACATCATTGAAGAGTGCCTCATGGCTTTGTGCAAGTGAGTTTAACCTACATATTACATGATACCATCAGGTTAATGTTGAGGTTTACTGTATTTTTCTGTCTCTCAGACATCTACGTCCCTCCATGCTTCAGCATCTGCTGAGAAGACTGGTGTTTGATGTCCCCATTCTCAATGAGTATGCAAAAATGCCACTGAAGGTAAAGGAACCTTTGAAATGTTTTTTTCATCTATTTGCTTTGCTGTCACTTTTAATAAATTGGCTTTTATCAACATTCCCTTTGCATCTTGCAGCTTCTGACCAACCACTATGAGCGATGCTGGAAATATTATTGCCTCCCCAATGGCTGGGCAAACTTTGGAGTAGCGTCAGAGGAGGAGCTGCATCTGACCCGCAAACTGTTTTGGGGGATTTTTGAGTCATTAGCTCACAAGGTAAAGCCCCTGCAAGTTGAGATTTTTATGATTTTGAATGTTTGATACTGTATAGTTATAATGTTGTTTTTGTGATTTTAGAAATTTGATGCAGAGATTTTCAAAATTTCAATGCCATGCATCTGTGCCATTGCTGGGGCCATTCCTCCTGATTATGTAGATGCCAGCTACTCTTCAAAAACAGAGAAAAAGGCATCAGTAGATGCTGAAGGGAACTTTGACCCTAAACCAGTGGAGACCACAAAGTGAGTCTGTTTTTATACTCTGCATTTAGGTTCCTATTTAAAAACTGAAACTTTATGAACCTGTGTTCTTCTTCAAATTGCAGCACAATCATCCCTGAGCGCCTGGATCCCTTTATCAACAAATATGCTGAATACACACATGATAAATGGGCCTTTGAAAAGGTAGAACTTTTTATAATCCAGACTTCTGCAATACAGACTAAGCAGGAAGTCATTGAATTTGTAAGCAGTAATATGAGCTTAAACACAAATTCTACATGGGTTTGTTTCAGATCCAAAATAACTGGTCATACGGCGAGGTGTTGGATGAAAATTCAAAAACTCATCCCATGCTCAGACCTTACAAAACCTTCTCAGAGAAGGTGGGTTCACATTTACCTTTTGCATTAATTGCTTCTGCACTCTTACTCAGTTTTCTTCTGCCTTTCTTAAAACTATCCGTTACCCTGCAGGACAAAGAGATTTACCGTTGGCCAATTAAAGAGTCAATCAAAGCCATGCTTGCGTGGGAGTGGACCATCGATAAAGCTAGAGAGGAAGAGGAGTCTGAGAAGAAAAAGGCTGCATCACGAAAAATCTCACAGACTGCTCAGGTAGAAAACATTTGGATTCATAATTTGGTATTTAATAATAAAAATCCCAGCTAATACTAAATAACTAGAATTCTTTTGGTTTTAGGCCACCTATGACCCAAGTCATGGCTACAGTCCACAACCCATTGAAATATCCCACATGGCACTTTCAAGAGACCTGCAGGTACGACAGTAGATACATGAACTATCTGTGAAATAATGTCATCATAGGAATTACAGCCATAGTTTTTATCCTTCCACAGTCAATGGCAGAACAACTGGCAGAAAATTACCACAATACCTGGGGACGGAAGAAAAAATTAGAGCTGCAGGCAAAGGGTAAAATATCTATTTGAAAGGGAGAACCTTCTGTATGTAGAGAAAGTGAGAGATTTGGAAGTTTCTGTTTTCCTTAAGAGTCATGATGATGCCTTTGTTTGTATAGGAGGTGGGACTCATCCTCTGCTGGTGCCCTACGACACTCTAACAGCAAAAGAAAAGGCAAGAGACAGAGAGAAAGCTCATGAGCTACTCAAGTTCCTGCAGCTCAATGGATATGCAGTCACTCGGTAAAACTGTGTTAATTTAATCCCTAATATTTTCTGTCTAATGTATTCATCATGTTGCCCCAATGAATGTTTTTATTCATTTTTTGATTTTCTTTATTTTTCAGTGTTAGTTTTTTTAAGTGTAGAAAATACATGTATTTTTTATTTTTTTTTTATCTTTTGATTAAAAAATATTTTAATTTGTCTTTTTTTAATATTTTGAATATGTATAAATTTATAGATTTTGTTGTTGCCCTATAATAAGTGTCCCAGATTACCTGCCTTTTCAAATGACACATGATTTTCAGCTTCTGTCTGTTGTAGTGAGGTTGAAGCCATTCAGATTATGCAGTGTGGAATAACTACTTGTAGCCTTGTCATTCACTTAAAGACTCTAGTCATACCAGTGAAAACAAGTTCAAAAACGTATTTTAAGGAAAATAGCAAGGAAAGCAGCCTTACTTTTATTTTATACTGTTTGTTTATGAGCATATATTACTTGGTAGCCATTTTTAAATTGACTTTGCATTAATCATTTGGAGTTGCTCTTATTGTTTTTAGTGCTAAACAAGAGTATAACTCTGCTTAACTATAGGGGCCTGAAAGACATGGAATCTGATATTTCATCCATTGAGAAGAGATTTGCATATGGTTTCCTGCAGAAGCTGTTGAAATGGATGGAAATTGCCCAGGAGTTCATTGCTCATCTTGGTATTGTACATCATGTGAAAGTTAATCTTTGCTGCCATTGCTATTGTAATATACTATCATATCCTATCATGTGTGTCATTGTGGTTTACAGAGGCTGTGGTAAGCAGTGGACGTGTTGAAAAGTCTCCTCATGAGCAAGAAATCAAATTCTTTGCCAAGGTGAGTCATCAAGTAAAGCTGGGGAATCTGAATTTTCAAAACCCAAACAGTCCAAATTGCTGGTGTAAATGTAAAAAACTGTATTTGAAACTCTCACTTCCAGATCTTGATGCCTCTGATCAACCAGTACTTCAAAAACCACTGCCTCTACTTTTTGTCAACACCTGCAAAAGTCCTTGGCAGTGGTGGCCATTCTTCAAATAAGGAGAAAGAGATGATTGCAAGGTGATCTGCCTGCATTGTAGACATGAAGCACAGAGGTGTTAGAGTTAATTCTCATGTATTGTTTTATGCTCATAATTATTTACCTTTTCTTGCTGTTTCCTTTCCCTCCATTTTCATTCTTCCTCATCTCAGTATCTTCTGTAAAATGTCTGCTCTGGTGAGACACAGAGTTTCTCTCTTTGGTAAGATTCTGTGTTCTCTGTGTCAGTCTTTCTGAATCTTTTCACTCTTTTCTGTGTTTTGACAAGAATAGATTGGACTGGTTCTTGTTTTATAAGAAACATATCGTCATCTTAATTCTGTGAAGGATCTCTAACAGACACATTGTTTTTAATCATGCAGGAACGGACGCTTCAGCAATTGTAAACTGCCTTCACATTCTGGCAAGATCATTGGATGCAAGGTTTAGTAGTGTTTACTTCATGAAATGTATAATAACTTTACAATTCCAAGTTTTTTGTCTTGTTTATTTATTTATATTTTTGTGCATCATTAGGACTGTTATGAAGTCAGGGCCTGAGATTGTGAAGGCAGGGCTGCGGTCATTCTTTGAGAGTGCTGCTGATGATATAGAGAAGATGGTAGAGAACCTCAAACTGGGAAAAGTTTCCAAAGGCAATCAGGTAAAAGAAGAAGGCATTGCTTGAATTTTGAAAAAAATGAAAGACTACTGGTCCCAAAATATTCATGATCATGTGCTGCTTCTCGCCCTTAAAGCAAGTAAAAGGAGTGTCCCAGAACATTAACTACACAACCATTGCCCTGCTCCCAGTGCTGACCTCCCTGTTTGATCACATCGCTCAGCACCAGTTTGGAGATGACGTCATCTGTGAGTCCCTCAACATCACTGCTTTTTTGATTTTGTAAATGTTTATTACTGAGCTTATCCGAACACTAATGTACACCACTTTTCCTCTCACACAGTGGATGATCTGCAGATGTCATGCTACAGAATCATGTGCAGCATCTACTCCTTAGGGACTGTCAAGAATCCACATGTTGAGAGGTACATCCTTACCTGCAGTCATTTCATTCTGTAAAGTACTACAAGTGATAAACATTTTAAGTAATTCCCTCATTTGTCTTTTATGTTTACAGGCAGAGGCCAGCTCTTGGAGAGTGTTTGGCTCATCTTGCAGCAGCGATGCCTGTGGCTTTCTTAGAACCCCTTCTAAATGAATATAATACTTTCTCTGTATACACCACAAAGACACCCAGAGAGAGAGCCAGTGAGTTCCTCACTGTTTTCTCAGACTTATTTATAGTCCAGTCTTTTTTCTAAAATGTGTTTTCTTCTTCTTTGAATTCCAAAGTTTTGGGCCTTCCCAACGAGGTCCAGGAATTATGTCCTGACATCCCAGAGCTGGATATTCTCCTGAAGGAAATTGGAGACTTGGCAGAGTCAGGGGCTCGATATACTGAGATGCCTCATGTGATTGAAATAACTCTGCCAATGCTGTGTAACTACCTGCCTCGCTGGTGGGAGAGAGGACCTGAAAACTTCCCTGAAATGGAGGGCCAGATCTGCACGAGTGTCACATCTGAACACCTGAATCAGCTGCTTGGCAGCATCATGAAAATTGTAGTAAACAACTTAGGTATTGATGAGGCTTCTTGGATGAAGAGGTTGGCTGGTGAGTGCTGTTTTAACACCTTTAAAGGTACAGTGTGTAACCTTTAGAAGTGTTTAGCAGAGCAAACTTTGGAAACTGGAACATAAGTATGTCTGAATTGGTGTTTAGTTCCCTGGATAAAACATAGCACTGTCAACAGATTCATTTTTTTAGATGTGTAATTTGATTTTTTTCATGCCTTTATTGAGAGAGTAGGACAGTGGGTAGGATCAGAAACAGGGATGAGATAGTGGGGGGAGACGTGGGAAATGGTTCCACTGGCTGGACTTGAACCCAGGCTGCCCACTGACATGGGGTGCAACCTAATCACTCGCCAGTCTGTGCCCATGATTAAATTTCTGATTAATCTCAGCACTTTTTTAGGTAACCACAATTTTGCATCCAGAACTCTTGTGTCATTTGGATTTTTCTGCTGTCTTAAACTAGGAGTAATTGACTTCTTGTTAGGATACAGACCAATTTTTATAGGTAGATCAAAGATTTTAACATGAACTTAGTCTCTGAAAAAGGAGCTGATTATGGATCACAAAGGAGCAGTAAAAAAGGTGAATTTTGCATAACACAAGGTGCAGACAGCTTTTGAATTGTCCACTGAGCCGTCTGTAATTTTTTTGAAATAAAATGAGACATTAAGGAGCAGTGGTGGACTTACTTTACATCGCTGTTGCTGCAGTGGCTTAACCGAAGTGTGGTGAAAGAGGAAATAAATAATACTATTAACCACGTTTTTTTTTTTAAAAAGTGCACTAATGGTGCACCTTAAAGGGAACATATTTGACCCTTTTAAGACAAGTCTATATTGGTCTCAGAGGTTCCCAAAACATGCCTCTGAAGTCTGTTGCTGAAAAAACACCCCAGTATAGAATTTTTGTTTGTCTAAATAACCCTCTGTTTCAGACCTGCTCAGAACCAGCTATTTCTGTGTCTGTGGCTTTAAATGTCACTGATCTGTCTGACTCCACCCCTGACCACGCCTATCTCAGGAAATGGATGTGGCTTAATAGATGTGGCTCTCCTGATCCTCTTCTCAGCTGCCAGCTGAGAGGAGGATCAGGAGAAGGGGGCTGAACTTTCTTCCAAGTGGGGAGGGCCAACGGAACCTGGGGGTGGGGCTAACTGCCCACTTGATATCATGAGGGGGAACTCAAAGGAACGGCTTGTTTTAGCACACATTTTCTGAAAGGTGGAGGAAGAAAGGGCGGGAGGGAATGGGTTTTGCTGGTACTTGAGGGGATTGTGGACAGGCCAGGGGCACATATTTTTGTTAGAAAAGCCTGAAAAAGTAATTTTTGCTTAATATGTCCCCTTTAATTAATCGCAATTAGTGTGATTAATCTTGACATCCCCCTTTAGATTCCTACTGCTAGATGTCCCAATTTTACACACTGTACCTTTAAATGAATCACTGTGAGTTAAAATATGAGCAAGAAAGTTGACAGTTTGTTTTCTCCTCTAGTGTTTTCACAGCCCATTGTCAGCAGGGCAAAACCAGAAATGCTCAAGTCCCACTTCATCCCAACGATGGAGAAGCTAAAGAAACGCACCTCAAAGGTGGTGGCTGAGGAAGACCATCTGCGGATGGAGGGGAAATCAGAAGGAGATGAGGAAGATGGTACCATACGTGATGAGTTTGCTGTTCTGTGCAGAGACTTGTACGCCCTCTACCCACTACTCATCCGCTATGTGGACAACAACAGGTACAATCAAGTTACAAACACCCAACTATTACAAAACTATGAACCATGTTTCCTGTACATTACTATGACTTGTAAGAAGTCCTAGAGTAATCTGTCCCTCGGCAGGGCACGCTGGCTGACATGCCCAGACCCAGATGCTGAAGAGCTCTTCCGGATGGTTGGGGAGGTCTTTATTTTCTGGTCCAAGTCTCATGTGAGTTATTGATTCCTCTTTTAAATGCATTCATTTGTAGCAGCGTGTGTCCCTCACTGTACACATCATGTGTTTTTCTGTACTGTAGAACTTCAAGCGAGAAGAGCAGAACTTTGTGGTGATGAATGAGATCAATAACATGTCATTCCTCACTGCTGACAGCAAGAGCAAAATGAGCAAGGTGAGTTTATGAGGGGCAGAGAATAACAACTACTGATTTTCTTGCTTTGTGCCCCTGGTGTTGATCATAATTTTTAAGAATAATATTAACTTTTAATAATCATTATAGATTGTTTTTTTTCTTCTTTTGTATTTTTTTACAGTAATTAAAATATGTATAATGTGAAACCTCTAACAAAGCAATATAAAATACAGGGCACTTTTTACACCCTCTTTTCCAGGTACAGGATAAAGACTTCTTTTGGTGCCTAAGTTTTCGGTCATTCTATCTTTGTGTATTTACCAGTTTTTTATGTTCCTGTTTATAGGGCTTGGTTACACTTGGCAGACTCTTTTAAGTTTGATTTTTCTACGCTGTTCAGTCAACACTAGCAGTTTTGTTAACAATATTCTCTCTTTGGCTGTCCCTTTCCTCTTCTTTGGGTTGCGGCTGGGTTTCCAGGGCGGGGACTCAGAGGTTAGACTTTGTTCCTGCACGACCGCTGTGCTGACCGCATGGCACCTCACTTTGGGGGAGCTTTTCATCAACCTCTCCAGCACACTGGCACATCTGATTCACACACACTTTCAGCACATCCACAGACAGACAAGCGAGATACAAGCAGGCATGTTCATTCCATTCTGAGACACATGACCTCAAGATAACTGAGTCAGTGCCAGGGTCAAATGCTGTTTCTGTACATGCAGCTGTGTCTGCTAAGTCAAAAATACTTTGCAGTCTGTTGTAATGGAACAAAACTCAGTTGAGAATTTGTCATTGCTATAAATACAGAGGTATTTATTTCAATAGAGTACTAAAACCCTTCTACACTCAATGAACAAACTTCTACACTGAGAGAGTTTTTGATAGTCTTACTCCATTTCTCACACAAAATACTCATTTATGTCAACATATATTTTTAGCTGAAGGACAAACTGTAATGAATGAAACATTCACTGTTCTGAGAACTGATCACCGGACAAAAGGGCAGGCCCTGTCTGTGGGCCAACCCCAGTCCTGCCAGTGTGTGAGGGGGGGAGTCTGGAGGCGCTTGATGAAAGTACTCAGCTGTAGAGTTGGGCTCATGGCACTGGGCTTTACACCAAGCCCAAAGAGGTAGTGAGAGCGCAGTGCCATCATCCTGTCACTGAGTTTGCTCTTTTTTTGATCATAGTTGAGGTGGAATCTTCTAGTATGTCTTTGTTTCTTTCTGTTGAAGGATAGTTGACCTTATAGCTTTTGTGATGCAGCTTTTTGCCATTAGGGGATGATGTTAGTCTTCTCTGTGCTCTTTCTTCTCTCCTCCCTGGAATTGCCATGGCACATCATGGTTTAGTTTCCTTTACACTTCCCTAGTATCCACACTAACACATGAACTGATGCTTTATACTGCTTTAGTATATTTCTTGAAACATGTTTTGGGTTCCCAATGTCCATGAACCACCTAACCAAAACATTAATTCTCTCTTATTGTCTAAAATGCTTTGCTCCCAATTTCCTCTAAACTAGTCTCTCATAACACTCTTGCATCTGGCTCTAAATTGAAGCATACACGGTGGCTGATGCATTGAGTTTGTATATCTAGAAATGGCAGTGTATGCTATTTAGCCAGGATAAGAGCTGCAGGATTTATCAGATCTACTAAGCAATACATGTCAGACAGTGATGCCCCGAAGAACACTGATAAAACAGAGATTTCTGCATGATAGTCTGAAAACGATCCTACCCTCGATTCAAACAACTCAAGACTTAAATGTGAAGTTTGGACACAATTTTCACAAGGTAAGACTTGTGTTCACAGTCTTGAGCCAATGTTAAAAGCATCATTAAAACTTAATTTGGACTCACAAAAGGTCAGTAACCTTTATAGGGTGCCTTTAGTACGTTCTAGCAACAATATGTTCTGCATTTAAATGGAAATGAATTGATCAGTACCAAGTCCCTTTGTTTTTACTTCCAAAGAAATACCATGTGATCTTTTTGTAGCGCATGCATTTAAAAGACTAAACATATTTCACTGCAAAATGCAATAGTTGTAGAGTTGTGAGCTCTCACAATCATTTGAATACTTTGGAGGACTCCAGAAAGAGCAGATAACAGAAGGACTGAACTCTCATAGAAACAGATAAGGAGCTCAGCAGGAGTGCATGGACTCGTATCCCTCTAACAATAGCTGTGTGATTTTAACTGCATGATACTAATCCTAATAGAACTCTAATTTCAGTAGGTATTTTTTTTTATATAATCTAATCTTGAAAGCTTAGCTACCGTACAAACACAGTAAATAAAAACAGAAAAATACAAGTTTGTTTGGTTTATTTATCCTGCTCACTGAGTGCTGAATGCATTGTCACTTGAATGTTTTTTTTCTTTTGTTGCATGGTTTGCTCAAGCTATTTAAAGATTTTCTTTTTATAAGACCCATTTCCTGCAGCTTCCCTTTCCCAAAGCCAGCTGTGCCCCTACTGAGCCCTTACATTTCACTTTACCTTCTACTGACCAGTCTGAGCTCAGAGAGACCAATGTGAAATCAAATGAAGGCACGGGGAGGAATGCTTATTTAATATTATTTCTACAAGGGGAGGTCAACTGTCATTGCATTATAAACTCTCTGCAGTGCTGTGAAGTCCTCCATCACAGTGACAAGGTGATGTTCAGCAGTTAGTTTTTAATCAATTAGCAAGGTTTGTCATGGTTTTGGAAATTGATGAATGTGTTAACAAAGTCATATTATCTTTACATTTGCTTCTTGGTATGTACGATTAGCGTAAACAAAGAATCAGTAGCTTTTTTTGCTCTTTTGTTGTTGCAGCTTTTCCAGGGGGTATAACAGTAATTTCATTAAAATGAGGGCCTGTACCCATAAAAGAGGCAGCCTGGCATTGAAATAAAGCTGTAATATGTTTGATTCAAAGCAGTTTTTTCTGTGGTGGCATTTTTACGAGATACTTGGGATGCTTTTTGGTTTATTTTCCCTTCTCTTAGGGTGGAGGCTCAGATGCCGAACGTACAAAGAAGAAGAAACGTGGAGATCGTTACTCTGTGCAGACTTCACTCATTGTGGCTGCCTTAAAAAAGATGCTTCCCATAGGCCTCAACATGTGCTCGCCCGCTGATCAGGAGCTCATCAACTTGGCCAAGATCAGATATTCTTTGGTAGATCTTTATTACTTTCACTGAATCTCAGTCTTGGAGAAAACTTTTGTTTCTTATGCATCGTGTAGAATACTGTGGAGTGGTTTCTTTAAAAAGCAGCTTCACCTGCAAAGCTTTCTTTGGAGGACAATGTTTGACCAAGTCTTTGGCTTTATAGAGAGACACTGATGAAGAAGTAAGAGAGTTCCTGCAGAACAACCTTCATCTTCAGGGCAAGGTATAATTCCTGCATTGAAACTGCCCAATAATGTTTGAAGTTTTTTAAGTGATCAGACTCAAACTACAAGGATCAGTTCTAAAACATTTCAAAAGCTTTCAATATTTGTGCTCTGAAAAGGTGGACAACCCATCCATGCGCTGGCAGATGGCTCTGTACAAGGAGATGGCGGGTAAGGCTGAAGATGCTGATGCCCCAGGAAAGGTTGTCAAGAGAGTACAGGAGGTTTCTGCTGTCCTCTACCACCTAGAAGTGGTGAGCCACACTCAACTGCACTAACCGTAGCATACTCACAGGTTTCTCCAGCACAGATCTTCAAAAACGTTGTGTATGGGATGTTTTTCCTTTTGGTGTTGATTGAAAAAGAAAATTTTGCCTTTACACTTCCTATTATCCTGAGTAGTTCACTTCAACCCTTTGTTTTCCAGCTGTATAATTTTATTTGTTTTGTCTATTAGTTTTCTTCAAAGCTCAGTAATTAATGCTGAATGAACCATTCCACTTTTACTGGATATGAAATAAAAACAACAAATGGGAAGCTCGTATTGGCAAAGCACAACTGCAAGCTATTCAGTTCAGAACTAGAAACAGTGTTTATAGTTATTGCAACTTTCAGTCATGGAATTAACAAGTATGACTTTTGTTATGACTGCATTTTCCTGAACTTATCTGGCCACTTTGCCAATGTGTACCTCTTTTCTGTAGACGGAGCATCCGTTCAAATCCAAGAAAATGGTGTGGCACAAACTGCTGTCGAAGCAGAGACGCAGGGCGGTGGTCGCCTGCTTTAGGATGACACCACTGTACAACATTCCAAGGTGAGGAACTTTTTTACACTCACAGTTTGGGATTTTCACTAAAAAGTCTGCCAGATGAAGAAATGGAGATTGAAATCCAAGTAAATAAATACCTGGTTCTGTGTTTTTCTAAACTGGTACAATAAGATATATTTAAACCAAAATGTGGTACCTTCGACAGTTCCCTTGAAGAGGCAACTCCCAGCTGCAGTGACATGCAGGCATACTACAGTTTTATACTGTTACAGGACAGTTTTCTCCCTTGTTTTTTTTCTTCTGTGTTGAAATCAACAAAATTGAAGTCAGTTAGCTTACTTAAACTCCCTGTAAAGTGTTAAAAAAATCGATAACTGTAATTTAGGTTTTTTATACAGTCATGGACGAAAGTATTGGCACCCCTGGAATTTTTCCAGAAAATACACCATTTCTCTCAGAAATTGTTGCAATTACAAATTTTTTTGGTTTACATGTGTTTATTGCCTTTATGTGCATTAGAACAACACAAAAAATCTGAAGAAAAAAAGACAAAATTTATAAAATTTTACACAAAACACAAAAAAGGGTCAGACAAAATTATTGGCACCCTCAACTTAATATTTGGTTGCATACCCTTGGAAAAAAATAACTGAAACCAGTGGCTTCCTATAACCATCAACAAGCTTCTTACACCTCTCAAGTGGAATTTTGGACCACTCTTTTTTTTGCAAACTGCTCCAGGTCTCTCAGATTTGAAGGGTGCTTCTTGCAACAGCAGTTTTGAGATCTCTTCATAGGTGTTCAATGGGATTTAGATCCAGACTCATTGCTGGCCACTTCAGAACTCTCCAGCACTTTGTCTCCAACCATTTCTTGATGTTATTTGCGGCTTGTTTCGGGTCGTTGTCCTGCTGGAACACCCATGACCTCTGACGCAGACCCAGCTTTCTGACACTAGGTCCTACATTGCGGTCCAAAATTTTTTGATAGTCTCTAGATTTCATGATTCCTTGCACACAGTCAATGGACCCGGTGCCAGTGGCAGCAAAATAACCCCAAAACATCCTTGAACCTCCACCATGTTTGACTGTAGGTACGGTGTTCTTCTCTTTGTAGGCCTCATTCTGTTTTCTGTAAACAGCAGAATGACTTGCTTTTCCAAAAAGCTCTACCTTAGTCTCATCTGTCCTCAAAATGTTCTCCCATTAGGATTTAGGCTTACTCAGGTACATTTTTGCAAACTCCAGCCTGGCTTTTTTATGTCTCTTTGTCAGCAGTGGGGTTCTCCTCGGTCTCCTGCCATAGCACTTCATATCATTCAGATGACAACGTATGGTCCGAGCTGACACTTTTGCATCCTGAGTCTGCAGGACAGCCTGAATTTGTGTGGAAGTTGACTGAGGATGTTTATCCACCATTCCAACTATCCTGCGTTGCATTCTTTTGTCAGTTTTTCTCTTTTGTCCATGTCCAGGGAGATTAGCCACAGTTCCATGGGTTATAAACTTCTTGATTATATTATGCACAGTGGACAAAGGACTTTCAAGATCTCTGGAGATGGTCTTGAAACCTTGAGATTGATCATATTTTTCTACAATTTTGCTTCTTAAGTCCTCAGACAATTCTTGGCCCTTCTTTCTCTTCTCCATGCTTGGTGTGACACACACAGGCACACAACACGAAGGTTGAGTCAACTTTAACACATTCTAACTGGCTTCAGGTGTGATTTTTATATTGCCAGCACCTGTTACTGCCACAGGTGAGTTTAAATGAGTATCACATGCGTGAAATAAAATGATTTACCCACTGTTTAAAAGGGTGCCAATAATTTTGTCCTCTCAAAGATTAAAAAATGCTGCAACCTGAATGGAGGACTTCTCCATCTGCTATGCTGCTATATTACAACTCTCATTTTTAAGCCACCAGAGGAACAATCATATTTATGTCATGACAGGCAGACAGTTCTCAGTTTCATTTTCTCTCCATTTCCTGATGTTGCTCTTCAAAATAAAGTTTTTAAATGATGACAAGTACTGGGGACTTTAATTGTGTTAGACTTGGCAGAAACAGGATTTATCAATCATCAGATAATTTGTTAAACCTTAGCAACACAACACTAACAGATAGAAGGGACTGAACTGTTGCCTCTTGGAGAGGCTTCCTTTTAATCATCCGGGATTAAAGAGAGTGAAATATGGATTAAAACACACCTTCAGCTCCTTTGTCTGGCTCAAGTGATAAATAGACAAGTACTCCAGCAATTAGCCTGCCCCCTGACCTAACAGTGAACTATGGCTGGAGTGCTGCTGTCTGGTGCAGAGCCAGATACTAGTCTGTTTTCTGTCACAAATCTCTCTGTTATAAAGCATTTAATGAGCATTTTATTGTCCACCGTGGCTGATAGATTTGGGAAATTTATCTCACAGTGAACAAAAACATAGCATCGCCAAACAACAGACTATATAAAGATAAACTGCTTCGTAATTTTGTATCGTTGTAGTGTTAGGGGGTTGGGTAAATCCCTGTGGGGCGCCCTACCTAAATTAAAACAAGCCAGAAAAAGAAAATTCAGCTTTTACATAGAAACCTGAATGAATATAGTTGTGAGGATAAGGACTGTTTGTTTCTGCAGTTATTTGAAATAAATACATAAGATGGAATCATGACCTTTTTAGATAAAGAGCATCGACTTAGGTATGAATACCACAAAGACTTAATGATGTCCATGCCCAGTCAGATGTGGAAAGATGCAATTATATGCTGTTTTATTTTTGTTTAGTTTTTTTTTTCTTTGCTCTACACTGCAGGCACCGAGCTTCAAACATGTTCCTTGAGGGATATAAACGTAACTGGCTTCACACTGAGGGCTACTCTTTTGAAGACAGGATGATTGATGACTTATCTGTGAGTGCTGTCTCATCCTTTTTTGTTTTATCTAGAATTAATTTCCAACACCAAAACTTAACCCTTTCTCCCCTGTAAATCCCAGAAAGCAATGGAGCAAGAGGAGGGAGATGAGGAGGAAGAGAAAGAGACAAAACCAGATCCCCTTCACCAGCTTATTCTGCATTTCAGTCGCACTGCTCTGACAGAAAAGAGGTTTGATAGGTCCTTGATAATGAATAAAGATATATAGTTCAAACACAGGATGACATGTTATCTCTCTTTTCTCCATCCTAGTAAACTTGATACTGATCATCTTTATATGGCATATGCTGACATTATGGCAAAGGTGAGTGATTACAGTGGGTCTTGGGATGGGTTTTAAACTATTTATCATGTGATTGGAATCATTTATATTATTTTTTTCTTTTCATCTACATCTCTGCAGAGTTGCCATATTGGTGAGGAAGAAGAAGGGGGAGAGGAAATGTTGGAAAATGCTCAGGATGAGATGTCCTTTGAGGTGCGACAGTCAGAACTGGTAATGGGCGGCCAGGGGCTGGGGACCAGGAACACAGTGGAGCGGTAGCTCTCAAAGCATTGAGTGACCTCATCATCAGAGCATTACTTCACAGCCACATCTCTTTCTCTCTGTCTGTGTTTTGTCTCATTACCTATGTTTGTTCTGTCTGTGCTCTGTCACCTCTGTTTACATGTTGTGCCTCATTCATCGTGAGTCGCTTTTTTCAACACTTGAAGCTGCAATCCAGAGATGCATCGTAAACTATTTTTACCAAAAGTCTCAATTTGAAACAAAATATTACTTGTATTTCAAGTTTTTCAAATAGCCCAATTATGTGTCCAGTAGTTCTGTTTGTACTTTTAATGCTTTGAATCTGGATTGGGGTCATATTAGATTAGATTAATGTATTTTAACTTCAACATTAACAATAACAATAACAATGATAACATTCATCACACTAACTGTGATTCACGTAAAAAAATTAGCTTTATGAAATTCAAGCAATGGGAAACAAAAATGTAGCTTTTAGCTCATATGAGGGACTTTAATGTTGTGTTGATTTTTACATCCCAGTGGACAAAAGGTACAATTGATCTCCTTGAATCAGGGTGTCCGCGGGGTCTTTTAAAGCATTTAAAGTTGATAATCAATTAAAAAAAAATTAGGGTTTTTAAAAAATATTTATAAGTATTACATGCAAGTCTATAAGGTCTTAGATTTCTACAAAATCTAAGACCTAGTTTTTCTGCTTTTCTTTTTATAAATAAGTACTTCAGACGCATGATTAACGAATTTAGATGTGCTAGTATTTCCTAATTGTTTGCTGAGAGATTTCACCGAAATTATCCTTAAAATTTTAGAATGCAACTATAGTGAGCTATGGCTTTTCACCTGCAACAGTGAAATGATTTCTACTACGATACTATGACTATAAATACTTTTAGGTTGCTTAAGTACAGAAACTGGGCCTTTCATTGATAGCTACTTTATGGTATCAAATTGAGGTGTTTTTTTTCTCATGGTTTCTCAGAGTGCACCTAGAAAGCTTAAATTGCAGGCCACAACAAGAAATACTACCTACATTTTTCTTTCTATATTGTCATATTTTGCTTATGAAAAGGGGATTTGAAGATGCAGTTTGGTCTTAAGATGTATGGCGAGTCTTGAAAAAGGTCTTTAAAAGTATTCAATTTTATGTCATATTTTCTGTATATACCCTTAAAGTGTTAAAGTCAGCTAACTGACAAAATCTCATCCTCATTTATTTCAAAACTTGGATGTGCAACTTACATTGAATCTAAAAACTATTGTTTCAGCTTCATTCTCCTCATCAGACACCTCTCAACTTGGGTGACAGACATATAAATTAACAATTACAGAAGTATCACTCCTCTCCCTGATGGTCTCATTTACTTTAGTAGGTCATATAAAGGTTTCAGTTTCGTTTCAGACTTCTAGATTTTCTCTCTGGAGCTCATAGAATTTGAGATGACTGGCAGAGCTTGCTGTACCTTATGGCCAACCTTGAAAGGACACACCAGTTGCTGCTGTGTCGGCCAGCACAACATTCCTTGGTCAAGTTTAGGACTTGGACATTGTACTCATTGATACATCCATTAGTGATTTCCCTTTTTGAAGCGCTTGAACTGTGCTTTTGCCAACACATGTTGTAGATTTAAACCACTGAGGAGTTATACAAGCTTAACTCTATGTCTAAAGTCAGGACATGAAATAGGAATAATGATCTATGGGTATTTTCATTCAAAATTCTAATCAAGATATTGTTAGTTTTATATAACATAAACTCATCAACTAGTGATGTCATTCTCTTGGTTTATATGGCTGTCCCATTTGTCTTTCTCTCTGTCTCTCTCTCTCCATCACTCCATGTAATCCCTCTCACTCTTATAACACCAGCTTTCATTAACTGAATGCTACTGATCAATGTTCCCTTCCCCCACTCACATAGCATACTGACAGACTACAGTGAAGCCAGTATAGAAAACGCAGCAATTAAAGGTATTTATTCCCACACATAGCTGCAGTTTTGAAGTCAGTTCACAACCATCATGTAGTATTTAGTTCACCGTCAGGTTTCATTAGACAGTCAGGGACAGCAGCGCAAGTTTTAGGTCAAACTGCACAACGCATAGCGGGTAACGCATGGTGAGGCATACGAGGGAGGGTGGGAGGGGGGTTGGGCATGGAGAGGGAGGGTGGGGAGGCAGGGGTGGGTGACTGGGGCCTGTTTTAGTTAGGATGTGGGATGCTTCAAGTTGATTTGTGATGTGGCTGAGCAGAAGAATGTCCCTATGTCTTCCGGAGTCAAAGATATTCATTTGAGTGTCATTTTTTAACTGGCATTATATAATTGGCATTTATTTTGTCTCAAAGCTGTAATTAAAGAAATTTGCAACAGCATAAGTAGACCTCAAAGAGCCCAAGCAAATTTTTTGCTTGATGATTTGCATAAACATTTCAATCCGTGCAAAGTAACCAAACAGTTCTATGCAATGTCAAAGGAATATCTCTGATACCGAGGGGATTACAGCTATTGTCCAAGGTATCTTGTTTGCAGGTCTGCTGCAATAAAGACACCTTGGTGAGCTTTATGACTAAAATGCTAAGCCAGCTGTTTCCTGTAGTCTAACGCTTGCTCCAGCCAGCAAACGTGAAGAAGTAGTGTAACAACTCCATAACTAATAAAGTGAGAATGTGTGCGCCAGAAATAAATGAAAAGTAACATCCCATAATGCTAAACTTAAAAAGACATTGTTTTCACACAGAAGAAAATAATTATCATTACGCTAAGGAATATTATTACAAAACAAAGAGAAAAAAAGAGATGAAAAAATGTTATTGACATATATTCACTTTAAAGAAATTTTTGTGTGAAGATTGCTACAGTTAAATTCCATTAAAAACAATGGTAAGTCATTCTGTAGTAAAATAGCAAAACGTCAGGGACTTGAATGAAAGGAGAACGAATGTGAATTGAAATTAAGATTATGAATGGATATAATGGAAAACTTTTCAAATGAAAATTTCATTTCCAAACACTTGGAGCCGTTTGCACCAGCTGTTGTACTACTATCAGTGTTTCAAATAACTTAAACAGAATGAATAAATGGATTTTTTTTTTTGAATGCTTAAAATCTTCTTTGCGATTTGAAATGAACACAGCTCATCTTCAAAGACCAAACATGGATAGCATAAATGATGTTTTACACTTTCACTACATAGCAACCTAACTCAAGTATTCTGAATTATAAACAAGACAAAGATAGGATTTAACTGTCGTTTTCAGCATAAAGAAAGTCTTATTTAGGGGAAACAACAGGCACAAATAAAAGGAAACAGTAAAGACATTGAAAAGATAACAGTGCATGTGCCAATGAGCAAACACAGCAGCAGTCATGGTCAAAAAATGCTACTGATAGACAAAGGGCTAGTGCGTGGTGTATTTGTTTTGTCATTAGTTAGTGACTGCCCTTTTTGAGAAAGTAGAAACCAACCTGAGAAGTTAATGAATTAAACTCTTTTGTAGTCCGTTAGTGTGAGCTTAAAAGTTCTGGTGTCTCTGCCCAGATGGCAGGAAGCTGGGGGTTCAAATCTTGGTCAGGGCACAGTATCTGGTGTAGGCCCTTTGGCAAGGTCCTTAAGGCCAGGTACACTTGCCCCAGATGTACATCACTTTGGACAAAGGCGTCTGTTGATTGACATTGTAACATTGTAATTGCTTGTGAGCAATTATTAGTCCTGAACATTTGCTACAGGAACAGCTGTAGGAATATCTCTGAAACTGAACACATTTGACTTGTATTCACATACAGCGCATTCAGACCCCCTTCACTTTTTCAGTTCTGTTATGTTGCAGCCTGATGCTACAGTCAACATAAGTATTTAGGCTCAAGTTTTGTCTACTAGAATTCCTCACAGCTGACAATGCTTATCAGAGCAAAAACTCAGCCAAGTCAAACAAACTACCTGCAGAGCTCAAAGAAAGGATTGTTGCAGGGCGCAGATCTGAGGAAGGCTACAAAAAATTCTGCTGCAATGAAGGTTCCCAAGAGCACAGTGGCCTCCATAACTCTGAAATGGAAGAAGTTTGGCGCAACCATGACTCTTCCAAGAGCTGGTCACCCGACCAAACTGAGCAATTGCGGGAGAAGGGCCTTAGTAAGTGAGGTGACCGAGAGCCAAATGGTCAGTCTGACTGAGCTCCCTTGAGAGATCCGGAGATCCTTTGTGGAGATGGGACAAAGTTCCAGAAGGACAACAATCTTCAATCTTCAACCAATCTGGGCTTATGCCAGAGTATCTCTCCTCAGTGCATAAAAGCCCCTGAGTTTGCAAAAAACTACACATGAAAGCCAAGTGTATCCAAATATATCATGTATAGTGTTTCACACTGTAATATTTGGATGTTATGCTTGATTTCATGCCAGATTGAATTGCTGTTGTTTACATAATTCATCGTTGACCCAGCAGGCTACAAATATGTCCTGGCAATTTATCTTTATGTAATCTATTTTAGATTTTTCTTCATTTTAAAGATGAAACCTGATCTTTTCTATGTTGAAATGATTATAATATAAATACTCCTTGATTAAAATAAACAAATAGAGAGGTGGAAAACATTAAAAAGTAATGAATTTAACCACAGCTGGTGTAATCCAATCTAGGTGCCTAAAAGCCTGCTGAATATTTCATTAAATATCTGACGTGAAAGTGTCTATTCTATCTATTGTAATGCTTTGCAACATATTTATTGCACCGGATTCTCATAATGTTTCTTCAAACCACAGGAAAAAGAAATGGAGAAACAAAGACTCCTGTACCAGCAATCTAGACTGCATAATCGTGGTGCTGCAGAGATGGTACTACAAATGATCAGTGCATGCAAAGGTACCTTTTCTCTCTTTCTGAGTTAAAAATTTTGACTGCACAGTTCATTCAACCCTAGCTGAGTTTATAGCTTTGTGTTTTATGAGCAGGTGAGACTGGCCCAATGGTGACCACAACCCTTAAGCTGGGTATCTCTATCCTTAACGGAGGCAATAGTGAGGTTCAGCAGGTATGTAATGCTCTAAAAAATAAGTGGTTTTGTGATTTTGAATTTTGAATAATCTTGATAATACCCTTGTAGAAAATGCTGGAGTATTTAAAGGATAAGAAGGATGTGGGCTTCTTCTTGAGTGTCCAGGCATTGATGCAGACATGCAGGTCAGTATAAGATTAATAAACCCAAATTAACTTTTGAAAAGTCAACTAAATATGGGTTAATGTTTTCTGCAGTGTCCTGGATCTAAATGCCTTTGAGAGACAAAACAAGGCAGAGGGACTGGGCATGGTTTCAGAGGAAGGCACCAGTAAGTCTCCTTACTCCTACCACTAAAAACAAAATATCAGAGCATTGCTTTTTTTATTATTATCATGTCATGGGTTATTATGAGGGGGGCACATTAGATTCTTCACCAAACTCTTCATGCAAAATTCTACATGTAGAACCAAGATTTAGATAAAGTCATGTATTATTCTTGTGTTATTGCTTACTATAAAAACAACAGGAGAAGATCTGAAAGATGTGTAGAAATTATTTGTTATCCATCCATTGCACAGTGTGGCAGGACTATAATCACCATCATATTACAACTCTTTTTTTTTTCAAATGTATTACCCAAACAATTATAGATTATCTTAATATATTTCAAAGTTTCCTTTGATGCAGCAGTGCCATATTTAGTGGTGCAGGATTGACCCAGTAAGTTTGCCTGGTGACAAATGAAGTCAGAAAGGTCATAACAAAACGTCTAAGTAAAGAAATGTCTGGTCATGTGCTACTTTTATGAGTGACTGTAAATAAGATATTTGAATCATGACATTTAACAAAAAATAATTGATAAGATTTTAATATGAATTAATAGATACATGTTAGACATTCTGAGCATCTATTCATTCATCTTTGATGTGTGACTTTTACAGAACAGATTTTGACTGAATTGAATGATTAGTTTTCTAACCTGGCATATCATTAACACTTAGATAACTCTTAAAGAATTAGATTTAAGGATTTTTTGACGTGTTCTGTCTTAGTATGTCTCCTGGTTTCACCCACTCTTTTCATGTGAAATGAATTTGCCATGGAATGTTGTTAATCTCCCCTCCTCATCTCTTAGTCCTCTACTGTTGTCAACACACTGATCCTCTCTCCCTTCCCCACGAACACTGCCACCTCCTCTCCCTTGTCCCTCCTTTCATGGTCCTCAGACTTGAACCTAGGACGGGGTAAATTCATGCTTCTGCCCATCTGCCTCTCTGTCCTTCTTATTCCTCTCTATTTCTGCTGTCCTTCTGGCTTCATCACTCTTTTTCTAACACTGAAACACACAAAGAGAGGGTTGGATGCCTCTGTCCATCTTGTCATATCACAGCAGCTTCCTATTTTCGCATTTTTTGTTTATTTTAAAGGTGGTGAATGGAATTTGGACTTCTATACTAAAAATAGAGCTCCTAGTTTTGCTAAATATGTATATCTGTTTTTATTTTCAACTTTCATTACAACATCCATCACAGTGATGGACTCAGCAGGGGCAAAAAAAATTAAAAGGGCACATGCTGTATGCAGTGGGGCACCAATACATGAAAAAAATTGTATAAAAACCCTGCTTATGATTTTACCTTTTTTATTATGAGGTTATACTTACCACATGTCTATAATAAAAAAAGGGAGGAATTATCAACTTGTGATCTTTTATTTTACAAAAATACAGGCGGATGTCAGGGGAAATTAACTAAAACGTAGAAGCTTATGACGCTTGGCACCTCTGTGTCCTTAAGGGAGCTCTTTGCCAAGTTCTGTCCACTGGGAGGGCACCTTTGAGCGTACTCATCTAGCAACTTTAGGGCGTTGGGTGATGGATGAATTTTGCAACAAACATCGTCATAGCTGCGGTCAAACTTCACTTTCCTTTTTTTCCAACTAAATAATAGCATACAGATAGCAATTATGAAAAGCATAAATCTGTTAGCTTTAAGTGTCTAAGACCATGTTAATATACACCGATAGAAAGAATAGGCAGAGTTTAGTGTAACAGCTCTTAAAAGTACAATATTTATCATTGCAGTTGAATCGCTGAACGTTACAACCAAGGCTGCTCCATGAGGAAGCTGGAGCTTCTACTGGAAGCTTTCCTTCTGTCTGCATATCATTCATGTTTTGTATTGCTTACAGTGCTTGTGATAAACCAAGATTATTGTCTGCATCGGTCTGTCACCCAAACTCCCCCTATATCACATAACTCCACCCTAATGCTCTGATACCTGGTTGGTGTGGCCACACTGGACATTTCCAAGTACAGTAGAGCAACACTACTCAGCTTTTCCCTTGTCCACTTTTTACAAAGGCTCGGCAAAATTTTGATTTAATTCCAACATTTCCACAGCAATTTTCAAACCGCAAAAGGTGCAATATTTCTTTGCTCTGAAATGTGTCAAAAGAATGACAAACATTCAAGCCTTTTTTTTTTATAACAGTTTGCAAAATCAGACTTTCTATATTTTTTTCTGAGAATGACAAAAAAATCATTCCCTCCAACACAGTTCATTGAATTGAGTTGAATTTGCAATATGAGTCAAACTAATTGCTTTATATATTTTTTAATTGTGCATACCTAGTGTAATCTATGTTATATTTTGTTTGTTACAATATAGAATGATTTTTTGTTTGTGTTTGTTGAAAAATACATATGATGAAGCAAGAATCACATATTAAATCACAATATTGGGTTGAAAAGATTGCAATTAGATAATTTCCCGAATCATTCAGCCCTTGTTCTTACTTTGTTTTACTTGACAAGTCTTTTCAACAAAAACTGCACTCCATAAGGTGAACTTACTGAACAACAAACTGCTGTTTTCATTTCATGGATGAATTTCACATATGTAGTGAGAAAAGCTGTTAAAAGTCACCTTCCTGTTTTTGGCTGCTTATGACCCCTAAATTCTAAATCAGTTGCTTGAGTTACAAAGCAGGAAGGCCAGTCGAACAGCTTTTCTCCTTCACTCTATGAATTTCATGAAATCAAAAACTGTGATTCACTATTCAGTAAATTCCCCTCATGAAACACAGCGCTTTATTGGACAGAGTCCTCAATTCAGACAAGAAGTAAGCAGCATGGCTGGACAGGGCTCGCTACTCATTATCTTTTGTTACTGATTTGATTTCGAGCCCCCTGGCAGTGGATTTTACATACTGTGCATTTAAATTCACTTTAATTACACAGTTAACAGCACAAATTCAGGAGAGTCAGACATGATTCACTAAAGACTAGACAGTTTCTTTTATTCACTTATGGCACTGACTTCCTTTTCATTTGTTTATTTATCTTGAGGGAGATTTTGATGGATAATGCTCCAACCTCTCATTCATTTAACTGTGCTGCATTGTGTGTCCTGCATGACTTTGTGCCTGTGTTTGTATTCACATCAACTCATCCTGCACTTTCATATTTTTTTTAAATAAAATATGTACAGGTTGATTAATCACACCAGATAGACACCAAAAGACCAGTTTACCTCTGATCACTGCAGTATTTTAACTTTTATTCTGTCTCTGTCTATACAACGGTGTCTAAGTCTATACATGTCGTTTATGTGGCTGTATGTCTGATCTGTCTATATGAAACTTGTTTTTATGTTCACTGTAAGCATGTGCTGTTAAGCCTCATCTATGTTGCTAGATATTTCACTTTATGTTGAACCATCACAGTTGTGTTTTTATGTAATGTGATTTATAAAAGAAGCATGATACACTCATCTAATTATCATGGATAAAGCACCTGGTCAGAGATGATTATATCAGTTTTTAAATCCACTGAGATGATGGTGAGTTGGGACATTTTCTATATTTGCTGCCAACACACAGCTTAACTTTGATTTTTTTTTTTTCCTTGTATTTACTCTGACCTTAACCTATATGTGGAGGTAGTTTAACGCTTACTTTCTTTTCTATAGATGAGAAAGTGATGGCAGACGATGAGTTCACCTGTGACCTCTTCCGATTCTTGCAGCTGCTCTGTGAGGGTCACAATAATGGTGGGAATGACTCTTTTTTTTTTCAAGTTAGATTAAAATGAAACTCAAGACAATCATGCCAAGTTTAAAAAATATTTTCAAAGGCCCCTGCTTCTTATAATAAACCCTCTTACATGGCAGATTTTCAGAACTACTTGCGGACACAGACGGGAAGCACAACAACCATCAATATCATCATCTGTACTGTGGATTACCTCCTCCGACTCCAGGTGCAGCTTTAATGCTGTGTACTGATGCTGTAAAAATTAACATGTAAAGGTCATTTTAGGAATTATATTGAAAAGCTAGAATACAAACATCCAACAGAATGTGTATTTTAAAGTGAAAAACACATGAAACTTGGCTTCATGTATTTGCCTTCAGCCATGGATTTTGAATTGTTTAATAGTTTCGTAGGATTTTTATTTAGTAGCTCAGCTAACCACGAAAGTCAGATGATCGGGACATTGTAAGTATGACAGCATAGTATTTGAGTTTGAAAAGGATTGTGTATACCATTTTCCATATAGTTAATAAAGTCATAACTTTATAAAGAACTTCATTCCCTTGGTTATACCCCATTTACCTCTCATTTCTATCAATCAAGGAGTCCATCAGTGATTTCTACTGGTATTACTCCGGCAAGGACGTCATTGATGAGCCCGGCAAAAAGAACTTCTCTAAAGCTATGACAGTAGCCAAACAGATTTTCAACAGTCTAACTGAATATATTCAGGTAAAATGTGAACAAATCCGATATGTATTCATACTTTTTTTTTTTAATGTCTAAAGCACAGTTTCCTCTTTCAGGGCCCCTGCACTGGTAACCAGCAGTCCCTGGCCCACAGCAGACTGTGGGACGCTATTGTCGGCTTCCTTCATGTCTTTGCCCACATGATGATGAAGCTCGCTCAGGTAGGCACATAGAATTAATCCAGTTGCATTTCATATATAATACTTGATTTGAAATTTTAAGATAATAGAAATATAAGCTCATTTTGGCTTTCATAAGTAGGCTCAGCTCCCTGCTCTCAAATATTCTCTTATATAATGAATATTGACTGAATTAAGCTGTTATACAACTTCGATCTCATGGCAGGTTTTATTTTCAGCAACCATGACAGAAATCAATGGAAGCCATAAGAGGTCAATGTCATTTAGAGCAATTGTTTTCACAGTCATGCACTGTTGTATATTTTATTTTTTGGGCTTTTTTAGTCGTTTAGTATTGCAACAGTAAGGCTCACCTTAGCCCTTACTTTGCATTTTGTTGGTGGAAGTTCATCAGTCATCCATCACTGCTTCTGTTGAGATTCAGTGGAGTTCACATCTACTGAACACATAAAGATTTAACAGTATAAACCATACAGAAGCTCCTTACATGTACATGTGCATGAAAAAGCTATGCTGACACAGGCTTCAATGCATTCATGCTTTTAAGCTTTTGTTTAATACATAGATAGCCATTGTAGGTTACATTTTAGTACACTTGAGATTTCCTCATCTAAGAGTATTTTAACCCCTTTTTATACCTCCAGTATGGGCTGGTTTCAATGATGCTCTTCACACTCATGTTAATGTTCTTTTCTCATGTCATAGCAGGAAAATCATAGGTTATGATGGTAATGATGGCTGGACTCCATTAGTGGTGTGTATGCTAGCTCAGTGTCACACTGCTTTGGCTTACTGTGCCAACTAAATAGAAAAAAGTCATCATTAATTTGCTTTTCCTGCCGTGGCAATTTTAAAACTGCCAGAAAAAGGACGCACTGTGCATTTTAATCAGTGTACAAAAGCTCTACTAAGACATGAATCCATACAATGCCTAAATCTCTGTAATATAAATATGACAACAGTTCTACAAAGTAAGATAAAATATGTAATGTAAAATAAGTGATTGTATGAATATTCTTCCTCTTAAAGTCAGTATTTAGTAGATGCACCTTTTGCTGCAATCACAGCACTGAGTCTGTGTGGATAAGGCTCAGTCAAGCTTACACATTTGGACACTGCAATTTTATTCCATTCTTCTTTGCAAAACTGCTCAAAATCTGTCAGGTTGCACAGGGATTGGGCTTCAAAACCCCTTTAAGTCCAGCCACTAATTCTCTATTGGATTGAGGTCTGAGCTTTGGCTAGGCCACCTTGTTGTCTTTAAACCACTTATGTTTCGCTTTCACTGTATGCGTCATGCCTTTGTCCTGCTGGAAAATAAATCTTCTCCCAAGCTGTAGTTCTCTTACAGACTGAATAACAGTGTCCTTAAAGATTTTCCTATATTTTGCTGCATTCATTTTACCCTCTACCTTTGCAAGCCTTCCAGGGCTGGCTGCCAAGAAGCATCCCCACAGCATGATGCTGCCACCACTGTGTTTCACAGTGGGAATGGTGTGTTTGTTGTGATGTGCAGTGTTTTGTGTACCAAACACTGTGTCTTGTCTGATAGCCAAAAAGCTCCATGTTGGTCTCATCGGACCAAAGAACTTTCTTCCAATTGACCATGGAGTCTCCCACATGCTTTTTTGGCTAACTCTTGATGAGATTTGATCTTAGTTTTCCTCAGCAGTGCCTTTCTCTTTGCCATTCTCCCATAAAGCTTCGACTGGTGAAGAACCTGGGCATCAGTTGTTGTATGCATACCCTCCCATCTCAGCTGCTGAAGCTTGTAACTCCATCAGAGTAGTCATGGGTGTTACTAGTCTCCTTCTTGCATTGCTCACTCTGTTTGTGAGGATGACCTGATCTAGGCAGATTTAGACATGTGCCATATTCCTTTCATTTCTTCATGATGGATTTATCTGAACTCTGGGGGATGTTCAGTGCCTTGGAAATTGTTTTTGTATCCATCCCCTGAATCTTTTCAATATTTCTCTGGGTTGCCTATAGTGTTCTTTTGTTTTCATGGTGTAATGGTAGCCAGGAATACTGATTAACCAGTGACTGGACCTTCCAGACACAGTTGTCTTTGTACTACAATCACTTGAGACACTTCCCCATTTCACTAAGACTACTAGCACCAATTGGCTGGACCTCTGCTGAATTCGGTCAGTCACTTTAAAGGGGGTGAATATTTATGCAGTCACTTATTTTACATTATATATTCTTATTGAATGGACATAACTTTGTAGCAATCTGTTTTCACTTTGTCATTAAAAAGGATTTTTGTATGAAAATTAAATCTTGTCATCTCAAGATAAGTGAAAAGAACTTATTATCCCAAGATGATAAGCCCTGTTACCCCAAGTTTATTAGATTAATTTATTTGTTTACAGAGATGAATACAAAAAGAAATACAGAAATGATAATTAAAATGAGAATACAGAGATGATGACTAAAACAATTGTGGGAAAAAATCCCTGAAAATTATCTTTATAATGGGAAAAGAAGCACTGCTTTCTTAACATATCAAGCTAAATTAGTGAAGATCTTGAGAAAATATGAAAAAGTATTTGTTAATACAGGAAAGTGGAGTTAATCATATGTGCAGATGTGTGTCCACTTAGAGCTTCTGCAGCCTGAATGCTGTTAGATAATTGGTGCATTATCTAAATTTTAAAAAACAACACAAATTTGCTATTTATCAATTGAATCCACATTAAAAAATCATAAATCAAATAGACTGGGGGTGTGGAGTTTTGTTGACTCCAGTCTATATGGTGGGACTGTATTGTAACAAACAAAAGGCTAAAATACTATGGAGGAAATCCCATGACTTTTTCTCTTAATACAGCACAGTTATTCACTCTGGATGTCTGAGGCTAATAGCAGAACTTTATCATAAGCATATTTTTTGCATGGATAACCCTTTAATCACACATGTAGAGCCATTTATCAGTTTCAGCTCAGCACATGCCTAACACACTCGATGCTCCTAACTCCAAAATGACTCTCCAGTCGCTGTCCTTCTTGACCTGATAATCTCACAAGTATCCACTGCTCCGCTTCACAGTCATCATTTATAAAAAAAAATACAGTGGTAAACTAAAAAACAGGGGTTATTGTAGATGTGTAAAATAGTAAAGTGATCTGATTATATGATGTCTGTTATTCTTTATTGTGTTAGTTTGTCCAGCTCAAACATTGTTTACTGTCAAACAACATTTGTAATGGTTATACTTAGAGTATTTAGAAATGTTACAATGTTTTTAACAACTGAATAATTTATGTATTATTTAAACTGTCTTCCACATGGTCAATGCAGGGTAAAGTATGTATCCATTTTATTTATCTATTGATGTGATATTGTGTTTACTAGTCTGGAATTTATTCAATGTTTGTTTCCCTTATCAGGTTGTTTTATATCCACCTGCTTTCAGTGCTAAAAATACTTTATTACAAAATGTCCTTGTTAGAAGATTGTATAGGAAGATATGAAATACAAAATAAACCTTAATTTAGATAAGGACAAAAACAGAAATAGAGTGAAACAAAGAAGAGATGCTTTTTTAATGTGTGGTGTTCACACTAGATGTACTGAGTTAGTGCTAAGTGTTAAATTTCAGAGTTGTCCAGCAGAGGGCATTTTAAAACCACCTCTATGCAAAAGAAATGCAAACTGCAATCCATAAATTTAATATAAAGATGCAAGGAAGCCCTTTTGACTGACAGAGAACAGCAATTAAAATGATATACAAAAAAAATATAACTCCAATTATGGCAGATAAAATGAGTGTGTTGAAATGAAACAAGTATTGTCCATCCTGGTTAAGTGCTCTGTTTCAGTTGTCAACATGAACTGGAACTCAGTAGGAGCCTCTGTTATTTTAAATGCTAATGTAAATAATTTTTCAAGCCAGTGTAAGTGGAAAGTGGAAAGGAAGTTTATAGGAAGTCAAATAATTTAGTACCTTGGTTGTTTCTTGTAAAGTCAAAGCAATTAAACACAAATGTTGTACAAGACAACCACACAGATTATTTTATGAGTTTTCAAAAATCCACCTATCGTAACACAAGAGAAATGATACGCGGTTTTCAAACAACAATAGAAAATGACAAGCTCCTCTCCATTATGGGGAGTATTTTTTTTTTTTTGTTGAAAAGTGTGATGTAATTTCAGTCAGACAGATTACTAGAGAAACAAAGAAGCAAACCACTTCTATATATTTTGGAGATGCCCGGCTGTGTTCCCATTTTGGTTACAAATTCAAACTACATTTGAGATATTTTAAAAATACAAATTCAATAAAGATTGTGCTGGTGGCATGCAAAATGCACTTTACCAGGAAATGGTGTAGATGAAAGGTTTGATCGGGTGTATTTAAACTTTGTGATGATGAGAATACTTTTGAATTTAAGAATATGAAAAGACGAATTCATTGAAATTTGGGGAGAATAGATTTTCTCTGTTTCTGCCTTCAGACCAGACTTTCTGTAAACTTTCTGTTTTAATTTGTTTTACCTCACATGTCATGCCAAGTTTGTTCTGCCTTTGAGCTAAGTTGCATCACATATTTCTTTGTATATCTTTATAGTTTTTTATTTATTTGTTTTTACAATAAAAAGATAATTTTAAAAATAGGAGAAAATCCTCTCATCAAAAGCAGGTTTGCCACAGGAGCGTAATTCTACACATTTACCTTTTGATTTAAGTTAGAAGCAAGATGAACAACAGACTTACTATAAAATCATATTGTAATAATGTTCTTCTCCTTTCCACAAAGTCCAGCCTTATCAAGTGATCACCAGTGTTATGTTTGAGTTGGAAAATAATCATTTTTGCTTGAAACAAAAAGCAGGTGGGTATAAAACTTCCAAAGAGAAGGACTGAATTTTAACCTCCAATGTTGGAGTATACACTTTAATGTGATATTATTTTGTGTTGGAATATACATTTTAATGTGAGATCCACTCTGTGTGCACACATTTAACAGGGATAACCACTGTGTCACCATTTTCATTCACTAATATCTAACCTGATGGTTTATGCTCCTTGTCTGTGTTGTGTTGCTTTGTGGCTTTTGTGTTGCTTTGGTTATAACATTCTCTAAGTATTAATATAGAATAGTTTAATTAAATAGTAAACATAAAAACTGTTTATGTGTCCATGATTTTCATGGAATTCAATTCATCTTCCAACTAAATTTGGCCATGAATAATAACACTTCTCAGCATACTGAGACTTTTTCATAGTCTTTTATCTTTGTCTTGCTTCAAGGCAAATTCCCCTTTGGGGTCAGCTGAGTTTAGAGTGAATTAAAAATGAAGAATGTACTTGTAGATTCGGCCAATAAGACTACAATCTGAAAGTTATATATCCTCCATGTGTTTTTCTAAACAATGGAATAATGAATTGGATAATGAATTAGCTGATAATTTAGTGTTTGTTTACAGTGAACACTTGTGGAGTATTTATTGCAAAGGCAGACAAAACAATACTGTAGCATTTTTTATCTGCTGTCACAAGCCAAGATGTTCATTCTGTGTCTCGAAAGCTTCAGCTATTACATCATGTATGTAGATTGATAGCTTCTTCAGAGAGGCAGAGCTGAAGTTTTACTGCCTATGTTTGATATTTCATAATCAAATGTGTGACATTCCTAATATCATTAAGTTAGTTTAACCAAAATTGTATGTGTTTGAAAAGATTTGTTATATCCATTAAACTTAACCTTAAACAATTTTTCAAATCTCAGCATGAGGATTTCATCTTTATTTGTATACCTCATAATGTAACATGTTTTTGGTTTCTGTATCTTTAAATTATTTTAGTATTGTGTTATCGCATAACCAACTGCTGTTGCATCTCTAAAGGCAAACCTTTTATTTGTTTTACAATGATAAAAGATCTGTTGTCATTACTGTAAGTGCTTGTCCATCATTCTACGATCACAGGACTCCAGCCAGATTGGGCTGCTGAAGGAGCTGCTTGACCTGCAGAAAGACATGGTTGTGATGTTGCTCTCACTATTAGAGGGTAAACAATTTTGCACAGTTTATATCTCATACCATCTTGCCTTTTTAAAACTTTTGTGTAAACTTTACTCTATATTATCCAGGAAATGTGGTCAATGGTACAATCGCCCGGCAGATGGTTGACATGTTAGTGGAGTCCTCCAGCAATGTGGAGATGATCCTTAAGTTCTTTGATATGTTCCTCAAACTGAAAGACATCGTGGCATCGGATGCTTTCCGCGATTATGTCACAGACCCCCGAGGGCTGATCTCCAAAAAGGACTTCCAGAAGGCCATGGACAGTCAGAAACAGTACTCCCCCTCTGAGATCCAGTTTCTCTTGTCCTGCTCAGAGGCAGATGAGAATGACATGATCAACTATGAAGAGTTCGCCAGTCGCTTCCAGGAACCTGCCAAGGACATTGGATTCAACATAGCCGTGCTGCTGACCAACCTGTCCGAGCACGTCCCCCATGACACCCGGCTTCAGAACTTCCTGGAACAAGCAGAGAGTGTGCTTAACTACTTCCGCCCCTTCCTTGGACGTATTGAAATCATGGGCGCCAGCAGAAAGATTGAACGTATCTACTTTGAAATCAGTGAAGTAAACCGCAGACAGTGGGAGATGCCGCAGGTCAGAGAGTCCAAACGTCAGTTCATTTTTGATGTTGTCAACGAGGGCGGGGAATCAGAAAAGATGGAAATGTTTGTCAACTTCTGTGAGGACACCATCTTTGAGATGAATATAGCCTCACAAATCTCAGAGCAGGAGGAAGAGGAGAAGGGTGGAGAAGACGATGAAGTGGATGAAGGTGGAGGTGAAGGAGGGCAAGGTGCAGGGGCAAATGGGGGAGGTGATGAGGATAGTAACGGAGAAGAAGGGCAGCCTGAGTCTAGCTCTGCTTTTGCAGACTTCATTAACAGCTTTTTGAGCTTCCTCAGCATTTTCACCTTCCGTAACCTTCGCAGGCAGTACCGCAGAGTGAGAAAGATGACCATCAAAGAGATTGTTGTGGCTTTGTCCACATTTTTCTGGACGATCCTAATGAGTATTCTACATTTCATTTACAATGTGTGCAAAGGCTTCTTTATGATCATCTGGCAGACTCTGTTTGGTGGCGGCTTAGTGGAGGGGGCGAAAAACATCACTGTGACTGAGATTCTAGCCAGCATGCCAGATCCAACGCAGGATGACGTACACGGAGATGGACCAGGGGAACTGAGGACAGGCGAGGAACTAGACACTGGAGGGGTAACGGACACAGGGGAGACTGGGAGTGGAGAGGAAGAAGAGGAGGACACTCAGGAGAAAGAGGGAGGAAGAGTAGCAGGTATTGATGCTCCAGGTGGACTTGGAGACATGGGTGTCGAGGCCACTGTTGAACCTCCAACTCCTGAAGGAACACCCATAACAAAGAGAAAAATGGTGAGCGTTTTAGGTGAATTAAAATGTGTAAATATTAGCATTACATTTGGTAGCTTTCAGCTGAGTACAAAAAGAGAAAACAGAATATAAATGGAAGGCTTACATGCTGTTGGCAAATATTACTTTGGTGTTTTCTAACAGCCACCAGAAGAGGCTGATGCAACCCAGAAACCGCCTGAACCTGTTCCTGTAGTAGAGGAGCCTCCCCCAGAGCCTGAGAAAGCCGAGTAAGAGCCTTGACTTTTTTTCTTGTCAACAATGATTTCCCTCTTCATAATTTCTTTCTGCCATACTAAAAAACTACAATATTATCGAGGAGTACAACTTCTGGTCAAAATATTTCATTACACCCTTTATGATAAGACACCTTCACCTTAAAAATAAGAAAATGGTACTTGTGTGACCGAAAAGAAGATGTATGAACTAATTTGCATAGTAAATATTATTTCAAGAAGACACTGGTAAAATTTTCTTGCTACATTGGCATATTTTTTTTGTATTTAAAGTAATTCAGAAATGATTTTCTTTTTATATCTTCAAATAAGATGTTTATCTGGAGTGCATGGCTCTAGATAACATACTTTTCAATCAAGCTTATTCCCAATTAGCAAATCTTTTACTAAAACACGACTGGATAAGAGGAGATTCTTGTTCTACCTGCAAAACGTCTAAAGCAGCAACCCAACTGTCAGTATGTAGCTATGGTTTTTAATCAATCAGTCAATCAATCAAACTTTATTTATATAGCACCTTTCTAGCAAATGGGAAAAAGGATTTAGTGACTAATGCACACGAAAGTTAATTTGATAAAATGATTAGAAAAAGATGAATGATTGAAAAAAGCGACAGAGATAAAAGGCAAACCAGTAAAACAAATAATTGATTAAAAAAAACATAAAATTAATAAGATATAATAAAACAAAGATAAAAGGTTCATTTTAAATTCCAACTAATTAAAAGTCTATGAAATTGAACATATAAAGATTAGATGGCAACAACTACAGATAAATAAAATCCTAAAAACACTAGATTAAAAATGAAAATGTGAATCAAATAAGAAATAGACCTAAAATAGAACAATGATAGTGACAATACTAATAAGCATAAAACTACAAATTACTATATAAAAACCATATTGAATAATTTAAATTGTTTATATTGTTTATATTGTTTTATTTTAAACCACACATAAAAGATGCCGGTATCAACAACACTGATTGGATGACTTTCAGAGTGGTCACTCTTTTAAGGGATTTACAATATTATAAAATAGAATTCAAGAAGATTGAAAACAGTTAAACCAGAAAAATTTACACAAAAAAAACCCAAAAAGTATAACTTGGTGTGTCCCTCTAGTTGTATAAAATGTAAAAAAATATATATTTGTATCCAAGTGTTTCTAACATAAATAAATCTGCTTAAATAAAGACTGGGTGATCAGGAAACATCAGCTTTCTGTTTTTCCAATTTCTCAAATTTCATTCTTCTGAAACTGGAATGTGAAGGTGATTTACTCTATTACACAATTTTGAAAAATAACATCACAACAGTCTTCCATAGATGGAGCTGCTGAGTAAAGTCTTTTTTTAAGAGCAAGATTCAAACAAAAAGAATGTTCCAGTCAAAAATGAATTTGGTCCCCAATTTATTTGTTAATTGTGAATTTTGCACCCAAAACCTTTGTTTATAGGACTGGCTTAAAACAAATGATAATGATTTAATTTCTTGGAGCCACAGTTCCTCCAGCAGCTGGAGGGGCCTGAGTAATGAGATTTCTGAACTTATCTGATAAATTGTCCATGAAGACTCTTCCAGCTGAACGCTCTCCATGAAGTCAAACTTGTTATTTTCCATTGAAATTTACAGTATTTTTTTACAAGCTTCATCAGAGATGTGTATATTTGTCTCTCTTTCCTGTTTTTGTTTTATATAGATAGTGTTTTCAAATGTCACTATATATAAATGGGCCTTAAAGTAAGAGATAAAAACAAGAGGCATATGAGGGAAGATGAAAAAATCAAAGGCTGCACAGTTGCTGCAGTGACAGCCTTGGTTGGGTTATATTTTGTTCTTGATTTATTTTATATTTTCAATAACACTTGTTTGGTCATAACAGTGTTGAAACTGGTGAGAAAGCAGAGAAAGATTCTCCAAGCAAGGAGGAAAAACAGCCGGAAGAGCCCAAGGTATCTGCTAAGAAGAAAAAGAAGAAGCCGACGAGTGAAGGAGGTTTCCAAATCTGGTCTGAGCTGGAAACCCAAAGAAATAAGTTTATGGTAACACATTTAGCAGTGTTTGTTTCAGAATAAGTTAGCTGGCATATTGTAATGTCACTCTGCACAAACTTACCTATCAGGGGAAACTCCTTCTTTTGTAGAACTACCTCTCTAGAAACTTCTACAACCTGCGTTTCTTAGCTCTGTTCCTCGCATTTGCCCTGAACTTCATTCTGCTGTTCTACAAGGTAACAAAATCATTTCAGTTTTGGATGTTTATTTTGTATTTGAACGTGGAAAAATGTTTTTACATATGAATGTTAAATGCTTGTTTTTGATAATTGAATTTGTGATGATTTCTAGATGTTTGCATTTGTCTGTTTAATAGACATTTTCCCAGACTCACCAAGCTATATTGTCTGCATTTCTCATCTGTTAAGGTGTCCGATACCCCACCTGAGGGTGACGAGATGGAGGGATCAGGGTTTTCAGAAGGAAGTGGGCTGTTTGAAGGCTCTGGGTTGTTTGAGGGCTCAGCTGATGAGGCTGAAGGATCTGGAATGACTGAAGGAGGAGATGAGGATGAAGAAGATGTCCCAGTTTATTACTATTTGGAGGAGAGCACCGGCTACATGCAGCCTACCTTGTCCTTCCTTGCCATCCTGCACACAGTCATCTCATTTATCTGTATTATTGGTTACAACTGCCTCAAGGTGTGAAGGAGAAATGGAAACAAAGGCTATTTTTTTACTTGTGTGTTTGGTTTTAATCATTTACAATTATTTTTTGCAGATTCCACTGGTGATCTTTAAACGGGAGAAAGAACTTGCAAGAAAGTTGGAGTTTGATGGCCTCTACATCACCGAACAGCCTGAGGATGATGACATAAAGGGCCAGTGGGACCGACTGGTTCTGAATACACCGTACGTGAACAAAACACTATTTGTGTCCTAATAGAGCTACATAACTAAAGCCTTTTCACACATACACTCATGAAAATTTCTAGAAAGATTCAGGGAAGCATGAAGTGGGTTGCACTTTCACACATGTCCCTCCCATGAAAATTTTGTGACATTTTTAGAAACCTAGTGCATGTGTGAAAAGTCTAAAGGAAAACTCCATCAAGTCCCAACAGCTTAATTTACATCTATAATAAAGAATAATTTCCCCCTTTTTCACAGCTCCTTTCCAAACAATTATTGGGACAAGTTTGTCAAACGAAAGGTAAGTTATCCTCATGCTTTTAGGCATTTGGAAAGACTGGCTCTGTAGAGCTTGATGATGTGTAATTGCATATTTACGTTCAGGTCCTGGATAAATATGGAGACATTTATGGCAGAGAAAGAATTGCTGAACTCCTGGGTGTGGATTTAGCCTCTCTGGATGTGAGCCAACAACATGAGAAGAAACAAGAAGAACCAGACAGCGCTTCATTCGCATGGTAGAGTGCACATTTAACCAACAAAGATACGTGGTAGAAGCTGGTCTTCTAAACAGTAATTAATCATTTTAAAATGGACTTTAATATATGTTTTTTATTTCAGGGTGACTGCCATTGATATCAAGTACCAGATCTGGAAATTTGGCGTTGTTTTCACAGACGGTGTAAGCAAACCCATCTTAGCTTGTTTTTAACACTTTGTTCTATCCGATAGTTCATTGGACGAGAGGCATGCTATGATTTCTGAGACAGAGTTTAACATCAACAGACATTTCATACTCACACAGAGACTTCGGGATCTGTTGTGTAAAAGCAATACCATGCTTTAGGCTGAGATGTTGGACTGGACATCAGCACTGCTGTGTCCATTTTCAGCACTTTGACCTGCTGCCTCATACTCATGATATTCAGCAGTGCTGAAATTCAATACCACACCACTTCTTCTGACATATTTCTATAATATGTGAACACAATCTACATACCTCTAAGAATTAAAAAACTCTTTTTTCCACTTTCTTTTCAGACTTTCCTTTATCTCTGTTGGTATCTCATCATGTCTCTCCTCGGACATTACAACAATTTCTTCTTTGCCTGTCACTTGCTGGACATTGCCATGGGTGTCAAGACTCTGCGGACCATCTTGTCCTCAGTCACACACAACGGCAAACAGGTAAGCAGAGAAAAAAAAACTGTAGCATTAACATTGCTTTTTTAAATATGTACTTCATCTGTGTTTCCTCCTTGTGTCTGCTAGCTCATGATGACGGTGGGCTTGTTGGCTGTGGTGGTCTACCTTTACACTGTGGTTGCCTTCAATTTCTTCCGCAAGTTTTATAACAAGAGCGAGGACGAAGATGAGCCAGACATGAAATGTGATGACATGATGACTGTAAGTCCGTGGATCTTAAAATATTTGGAGCTTGTTAGCTACCTTCTCCCAAAACCAAGCATTTTATTCATTCATTTATTTATTTATCTATTTGAAGTAAATACGTTTAACCTATTTGTTGCCTTTCAGTGTTACCTGTTCCACATGTATGTGGGTGTGCGTGCTGGTGGAGGCATTGGTGATGAAATCGAGGATCCTGCTGGAGATGAATACGAGCTTTATCGTGTGGTCTTTGACATTACCTTCTTCTTCTTTGTCATTGTAATTCTTCTGGCCATCATTCAAGGTAAAATATATTGGACCTCATTCACTACTTACATGGAGTTCTCTAGAATTTGTTCTTAATAAAATTCCTAAGAACATCTTGTAACAAATCTGGTTTTGGAACCACAGAGTTGTTTAGACCTGTATCCTGTGTACAGGACTGAGATGCCTACAGTATCTAATCATTTTTATGTCACAATGATACATTTATTCTAAAAACCACTGCTGTTAAAAAATAAAACATATTCAGAATGTATCTTTATTACATCCTCTATCAATAGGGAATATAAGAAAATGCAGGTGTACAATCTTTCTTTATAATATTTTTAAGTTTTTTTCAACTGATTCATTAAATGTAAAGTGTCTGCATAATAAAATAAAAAAAATATCAATAGCCCATTCTCTCCACTCCCTCTAAGTCCCCACCAGTTTTATTACACTTTACAAGCCAGCCCATAGAAATTGCTGGGCCCCTTCTCAGATGTGGTTTAGTCAACATATGGATCAGTAAAGTTCACACTTGCATCCCATTTTATATTCATTCCAACTGCTCAGCTCAGATTAGCTTTGAAGCTGAAATAAAGTTTTAGTCGGGGTTGTAGCCTTTTATTCAGCTTTCTTTTCCACTGTCAAATTTTTTAATAGTCCTGACATGAATATAAAGGCTCCAAAGTTAACTGTTAAGCTCCGTGGGTCAGCCCACGGCATTAAAATAAACTGGACAGATATGTGTAACTTTATATGTATATTGAACTGAAACATTAACATTTTGAAAGAAAATAACATATAAACTCACCAGGCCAACATGTTTTAGTCCACACTGCACTGTTGGGAGTGTGATGTTATCTGTCGACAGTTGTCCAAGGCCCATACTATATCTATTCACCAAATCTTTACATAATAAACATTATCTATTGTTAGAGAAAAGAAAAATCATGGAGATGTTACATTTAATAAACATCACAGTAAATGTAGTCATAGAGGCAAAAAGACAGCGAGGGGAGCTGATATTAGTGCCTGCTGAGGGAGATGCAATGCACATAGACATCGAGCCCCATTCACCTTCAATATATACTGTATATATATATACATATATATATATATATATATATATATATACACCATGTTTTTGCCAACCTTTCTGTGATTTGGCTGCAGAAAGCTTTCCTCCTTTTCCTCCTTTATAGTCTTTCTTAAGTACATCAATCAGTCCAGGAGTTAAAAACAAGAACATGCTGAAAGTCCACTTAAGAGTAAATACAGTAAAATTTGATCGAGAAAAGTGAGTTTGTCATAGAATGTGTGCATAACATTGAAACTGTTAAAATTGTTTAAAAAAAAAATATCACATTTCTTTAGGTCTGATCATTGATGCCTTTGGAGAACTGCGAGACCAGCAGGAGCAGGTCAAGGAAGACATGGAGGTACAAGATTTAAATGGAAGTTAATAGAGCATAATGTTTGTACAGTGTTTCTTTTTTGATACTCATCACTGATTTCTGTGCAGACCAAATGCTTCATATGTGGGATTGGAAGTGATTACTTTGATACAACGCCACATGGCTTTGAGACGCACACTTTGGATGAACATAACCTGGCCAATTACATGTGAGTGTACACCCTCTGAGTGTAGAGTCATCTCCTGACTACATGTATTTGAGAGTAAAGTAGATATGATATTTGCTAACATACACATCCTTTTTCAGGTTCTTTTTAATGTATCTTATCAACAAAGATGAGACAGAGCACACTGGACAGGTCAGTTTGAATCTGTTATAGTAGCATGTTTTTTACACAGTGCCTTGTCTCACTTTAAATTCTTACATTGTTTGTTTTAGGAGTCCTATGTGTGGAAGATGTACCAGGAGCGCTGCTGGGACTTTTTCCCTGCTGGTGACTGTTTTAGAAAGCAATATGAGGATCAACTTTCATAGTCAAACAAAAGCTTTATTCATACGGAGGGAAAATAACAATATCATTCCTGAAATTTAACAAAAGAGTTGATTTGGCCTTGGAAAATTTAAACTTTCTGAACATCTCTGGAAGCTGCCCTTAAGCAGACATACACTATAAATACAAATGCCACTGGCAGGTTGTTATTAAAGCTATGATCATTTATTTATTACATAGCAGATTTTACTAAATTATTTGCCTCCTTCAGGGAATAAGGGACATTATGGGTTTACATCAATTTCTTTTATCATCCATTTAGAAGAAGATTATTATTAAACAGTTTAATGAAATGCCAAAGCTGTTAGTTGGAGTCTAAATGTTCTCCAGCTTTTCTATTGTTATTTTGTCATGATTGTGTCAATTACTTCAGCATATTTATGTTTGAATTTGTGTTTAGATTTCAACCACTATAGCACTCACTCACTCATCACTTTATTAGGTACAGTGTATTTGTACAGCTGCCCACTTAGGCAAATATTTTAGACAGCAACTAAGGCATTTAGGTGTGTAGGCGTGGTCAAGATAATCTTCAAACTTTGCCATAGAATAGGGAATAAAGGTGACTCTAAAGGTGCCATGCTTGTTGGTAAAAGACAGCTGGTCTGAGTATATCACAAACTGCTGATCTGAGATTTTATGCACAACCATCTCTCCAGGCTTGCAGAGAATGGTCTGAAAAAGAAAATATCCAGTGAGTAACAGTTCTCTGAGCTGTAACACTTTGTTTACATTAATTTTAGAAGTCAGGGGAGAATCACCAGACTAGTTTGAGCTGATAGAAATGCAATAATAACTCATAACCACTCAATATAACCAAGGTATGCAGAAGAGTACCTCTGAAGGAACATCATGTCAGACCTTCAAGCAGATGTGCAGCAGCAGAGGGCCACACCATGTGCCACTCCTGTCAACTAAGAATGAGGCTACAAGTCACTCAGGCTCACTAAAATTGGTCAGTAGAAGATTGAAGAAACATTGTATGGTCTGGAAGAGTCAGAATTTGGCATAAACAACATGGCACATTCAGAGTACTCTGAACTAAAGCACATTGTCTTGACCATGTCTCGATGCCTAAATGCATTGGTTGCTGCCTTGTGATTGACATATGCCCAATTTGCAGAGGACTAGAATGACCTAAGGGAACTCTGGTAGTTTGTAATAATCGCAGGACGTGGTTTAAATCCCATGCGACCATGTCTTTAATTTGTAGAGTAAAATTCCAGAGCAAATTACCAACAATATTCCAGCACACACCAAGGTCCACAGGTAATTCTAATCCTGTGCAAATCAGCATCTGTAATTCAGGGAGGTAATTGTTTTTTTCCATGCAGCTTTTTGTGCATTTTTTCCAGAAAAAATATGAGAGGTTGCTTGGAGTTTGTTAACAAAGTTTATACTGATATAGGTAATAAATTTTGCTTCTTTTTCAGTTGATTTAAGCGTCTGTGTAAGAAATGGCTTTATTTTGCTTAACTTATATATTTAAACTGCTGTCCAAATGTGCATGTGCACACTGCTAGTCTCTTCATATGCACAGTGCTTCTGCTCTGCCTCCTACAGTTTCTTTTTGCAATTGCCTGATCTTATATGATTATTATTTAGTCGTGCATTTCATGCATAACACAGTTTGCGATTTAAAATGTGTCGGTCAACATTTGGTGGTTAGCCTGCAACGGCAGATCTTTACAAGGAGGGTTGTTGTGTATACGTAATAATCCCAAATTTATAGAGTGCAGAATAACATCAACAGCATCAACTGTATAAAAACAGGAGAGGTTCATATTTAACATTAGACATCTACACTGACGGGTGGGATGCTTGACTTTCTCTTCCTCTGTCTGAGCAGCTGCAGATACGCACAGGTGACTTACTCAACGTCAATGCGTAATGAGAGAGTTAGAGGAGATTTTTCACTGGTTTACTGGTCATGGACAGCTTGGTACAGATCTAAAAAATTGTATATATTTCTAGAGGGAAAAAACACTTAAGCACATCTTTTCAAAATTCTGGTTAACAGTATGTACAGGACACATGCAGAAAACACCACCTGCAGAACACCAATGTCTGTAAGTTTGAGTACATTACAGAATTCGCTTATCCTGTGCAAATGCACCTCACCAAACACTGAAGTCATAGAGGTCATTTACAAATTATCAGAGGTCCATGGGTGATACAAGTTTCTTGTGAATAGTACTTTAGATTGACTTGGTTTAACAGGTGTACCTAATTAAGTGATCAGTGAGTGTATATGCTTGTTTTTAGACTATTTATTGTTTTTAAAGTCGAACTTTGTAATGATAAATGATTCTGTATAAGCTTCATTTCAGTGTTCTTACTGGTATCAGATTGTATGTTATCAGTCATAATGTGGCTGCTGTGTCTTGTCTCTGCACAGTCGAGCTACATATGAAACCCTGAAATGTTTGAACAAATTTGCATTTTTTGCAAGTCATTTCTCTGTTAAGCATGTTAACACTTTATGTTTGCTTTGAAATTATTAAGTGTTGTGATCTGACTGGGAAAAAAGCCATCTACATGTGTAGATTTACAAAATTTAAAGCAACAGAAAAGTGTTGAAAGATGAATTACAGCAGAAAAATTCAGGGACTTAGTGATAACCTGTGATGAAGTATTACATAATGGAAGTAGACGGCTCAACAGTTGTTTTCTGTACCATCTGGATTTGAAGAGAGGAAATAAGTCCTGGAGGTTTAGGATACAAAACTATCAATTCTCTGTTTTTAAAACTGAAATTAAAGCATCTTAAAAGCTGTCAAATAATTCTCTCTATACTAAATTTCTGCATGCAGTGCTATAGTGTATGCATGCCATCTCATCTCAACCTGTTTCCATACCAAGCTGTCGAACTGTTGCTCTGTGGAACATCCCAGCTGAATGCGGATTAAGCCTGAGCATTAAAACTCACATTGAGCCTCATGTGCTTTTCACCCATCCTGTCGTCTAAACATTTCACTCCGAGCTTGTACGTCAGAAGCAGCAACTGTCAACATGAACGTCTCGGGGATCCACCATGGTGTGCTCAGGATGTACGGTAGGTTGATTTTCTTCCTCTCTGAACCATTACTGTTAGATCTGTGCGAGTATGTTAGAGTAAAAATGTCTTATGTTGTATAGCAGCCTATAGGATGGCAATCTAATTCTCTGGGTTTATGATAATCTCCATGTTCGTCGTCTGCTGTCCACTAGTGCTTTTTAAAGGCATGATTTGTCTGTTATCACTTTAATATTGTAGAATTTTGGTGTCAAACACTTAGTGAAGTTTGAATGATGTAGTTTTAGATTTTGTAGTTTCCTAAAATAGGTGTAGTTCAAAAATGACAAATTAAAGAATGCAATTATATTATTTGTACATCTTGCATTGCTCTGTTGCTATTGCTATATAATGATAATTTGAGCTGGCAAATAATCTCCTAAACAATACATCAAAAATCTTTGAGATTCATATTTTTTAAGTCAAGTGAATGTCAGAGTGAATGTTTTTAATGTGATAGCCACAGCTGTGTGGGAACATAAAACATCATGATATTGTTGTAGCTGAAATACAATCAAAAGATTAGTAATCCAGACTACATCATGTTTGCTCTTTCATCCTCAGCTTTATATTGTAATAATGTTATGTGCTTTACTGGAGCACATTTTTTCCATGTGTTTTTTGCTGTATGTTTATAGCTTGATGAAATCCAGATGTGTGCGTGTGAATGTGATAAAGCTTCTGATTGGTTGAGCACTTCATCCACATCCCCTTGATCCTCCAACCACCTGACTGCCTCTAATCTGGTGGGATGATGGAGTGACAGTGTTTAGGCTTTAATCCAGCTGCTCCCACTGCTACCAGGATCCCTGTGACCATGCTAAATATCATCAATAAGCTCTCTGTGTTTGGTTATGATTAGAAATGTTATGTCTGGTTGTTTCCTTTCATGCAGGTGGATTTATATTCAAACAGTGGAAAAAGAGATTTCTGCTCCTGACAGCTGAGGGCAGTCTTTTGGTGTGCCATGATGCTTCTTCTCCCCCTGACCAGCTGGTTCAGCTACAGGGCGGCTGTGAGACAATTGTTGAAGGCAAAGAGATCCTCGACCTGCCTAAATTACCCTCTGGTGGAAGCAGAGACTGCTGCTTCGCTCTGATCCTGCCCCAGAATAAATACCTGCTGCTGATAACAGAAACCTCTGCTGAATGCAGGTCTGGCTCTCACTGATTTCCCAACCTCTAAGGCATTAAGAATAACTATGTTGAAATGGTCTGCTTCGTTGATCACGATGTTGTGTGTTCTCATAGGTCTTAAAGAGGCATCCGTTTTAATATCATTGTGTCTCATAGCTCCTCACAGAAGCTTTCAATGTGTGAAATTCCAGTTTAGTATAATTTATTGAAATGCAACTTTTTTTTCCCCTCTCACTTCACTCATTCATAAAGCCCCAAGAGCAGGGATGTCAAACTTAATCACAGTAGGGGCCGAATTCTACATTTGGGTCCAATCTGAGGGCCGAACAAGGCCAACATTTAACCATTAACTGTCAACCTCATTTTCACTAGCTTTGAATTACTGGGGGAAAAACCCTAACACTGATGATAAATGATTTTGAGATTTAAAAAAGTAAAAATTATAAGTTCAAAGGCTCAAAATCTGAGAGAAAAATTCAAACTTATTAGCTCAAAAGGCATTTAAAAGGAAAACATATAAGAAAGAAAGTTTAAACGTGATTTTTAAGGGTCAAACATGAGAAAAAAATTTAAATCATGAGTTTTAAAGGTCAAAATATGAGATAAATTTCAAAATCATTGGTTAAAAATGTCAAAGCCTGAGGGAAAAAAAAATGAGTTTCACAAGTCAAAATATTAAAAGCTTAAAATTGAGGATACAAAAGGCCAAATAATGTGATAAAAGTCAAAATGAGGAGCTAAAAAGGTCAAAACGTGAGAAAATAAAATCATGAGTTAATAGATCAAAATATTACCCAGGATTTTAAAATTGAGGATCAAAAAAGGTAAAAAAATAAGATATAAAGTCAAAAATGTGAATTGAAAAGGTAAAAATATGAAATAAAAAGTCAAAACCATAACTCTGCCTGATAACAGTGAGATGCAAAATCAAGAATAGGAAATGAAAACAGAAATTTATTTTCCCACATTCCTGATTTTTTTATCTAATTATTTTTAAATTTTCCTTATTTGTATGACAGAACAAAGATATTTTAAACCATTAGGGTTAGGTTTACATTCTTAAACTGGAGGAAATCTGCAGATCAGTGGGCCAGTTATAATAAAAATATATGATCTAGTGGGCCAGGTACAACCGTACCATGGGCCAGATTTGCCCCCGAGCCTTGACTTTGACACTCCTGCTTTAGAGGGATGCAATATAAAAGTTTTAAAGTTTAAAATGCACAAAAAAGATTTTTGTTTGTGCAGAAGAAAGTATTGCATATGCACATGAAGCAAAAACTTTCTTCTGCACATGCAAGACCAAAGGATCATGGGCAATTATCTCTTGAATGTGAAATATTAATAGTTAGCACCAACAACTACTTTGTGTGCACACAATATCCTGCTTTTGTTCCGCTTTAAAGGGATGTACCATCTTAATCAGTGAGATGTAAAAATGTAAATGTGAACTTTTTTCTACTTGGACAGAGCCAGTCAAGCAGGTTTCTAGTATTTGATGCTAATCTAAGCTTACAGGTTGTAAAGTCATACGACTGACAATCAGACAAAGTTGTAACAATGCTCTCTAATGCTCAGCAAGAAGACTGATCTATTTTACCTACCTTATATACCCCAGATCTATTTTATTTCCATTTATATATCCCTGGACAGCCCTGCTTACCCTTATTTTTCTCTTGTGCCTCTTACTGGTAGTAGTCTTACAGCTAGGCAAGAAGAAATTAGTGAGACATCCTGATCATTCCTCTCATACCACCAACTCAAATTCACTTTTGCCTCTGTGATTTGTCTTTCAGTCAGTGGGTGAATACGCTGAAAAAGGTGAAGAAGGTGAGTTAAGACTGTAATTTGTGATTGTTTCCTCATGATAGAGTATTAAAGCCACATAACAGAAAGAAATGTCTGAGGTGTTGAAAATAAAATCATATTAAAGAGAGAATTTAAGTCTTCATACTATAATTTAGTATAATTTCTATTATTTATATTTATTGTGATTTATACTGTCCTATAATTTGGCAAAGCATTTTGTGAAGTTATGACTTCATGGGTTGTTTCATCTTTCACTAGTTTTAATCTTTTTACTTGTAAATTCAGAACTTTTCCCTTTAAAATTTGCTACTTATTCTGTAAATTTATACATCATATATTTACAACTGGTCTTGTCTATAACTTTTTTCGATTTACAAGTTTACTGTTATAAATTCACACCTTATCCATAAATTTACATCTTTATCCACGTCATGTAAATTCCCAACTTCAGTCTTGCAACTACACAACTTTAAATTTTCAACATTTTTTCTTGTGAATTCATCTCTTCATTTTCATGAATATACAACTTTATACTTGTAATGTACAACTTTCTAGTCGTAAATGTATGACTACCACACAGCTCATAAATTTTTAGGCTTTATTGTCATAGATTTACTTTCTTTCACTGTTAAAGCCAGATAAGTGTAGAAACATACTTGCTTAAGAGCTGTGCTATTTTTTAGGTCTTTTGCTAAACATTATCTCTTAAAATCTTCTCATTTCTCACAGAGTGTCTCCTCACCTCTCAGTCCTTGTAAGAGACATCAGGTGATTCCTCCACACATTACCCTCAAAGACCTGGTGCCGGAGCAAATCCTGGAGAAAGATCCACCCACACCACCGATCAGTGACACAGAGGCCCCCTCCCCAGGGCCCACAAACTGTAATTCCCCCAGAGAGAAAAGTGAGTTAGAATCTTCCACCACTCTCTCTCCCCATATTTTCTGTCTCTCTTCAGCTGTCCTCTCTGTATAAAGTCAAAAAGCTAAAAAAAAAAATCTTTAGAAAATCCTGAAAATGCATGTGTGAGTGCAAATGGGCAATTGGCAAGTGGACACTGGTTATGAAGTTTATATCCTGCTGCCAGTTCACATAATGAAGCTGCTTCATAGAATTTTCCATCCTGCAAATACTGCAACTACAACCAGTTGCCTGTAGTATTGATATAGAGGCCAAACCTGTCATGAGGTGTTTTAACACCTTAGAAATACACACGGACCGGCCCTGAAATTTTCGTCAATTAGTCGTCCATGTACCTGGAACACAATTCCCACTGACAGCTGAACAGAGGAGATCCATGGAGGTAAAACATGTGAAAAGAACAGCATGGAATGACAAAGCAGCAAGAGTCCAATGCCATGACACTTTTGGCTTTTAGTTCAATGACTCATATAGATTGACATATTCATAATATGGACAAGAACATACTAGAATACATAAAAATGGTGAAGCTGTTCTAGGTAGAGTTGGAGCAGAAATGTCATCCAATTGCGTTCGCACATGCAGCCCAACCCAAAATTTCAGGATATTTTCAGGAGTTTTGTGCATTTGGTAAAACACCAATAACAATGTCATACTCTATTGCTTCATCTGCCCTCTCGTACATTTAACTCAACTTAATATCTTCCAGATATGTTCAGTTGTGTATGTCTGAATAAAGATATTTTTTTTCCATCCAAACAGGCAGGAATTCTCCCCGTTCGAAGAATTACAAAGCAGGAGCTCATTCTATCGGATGTCTGCGCCATGGTACCATCAGTAACGCCCAAACAGCGAAGGCGGTGTATCTGCTGATGGGGGGGGCTGCTGCTTCATCTGCTATGGGATACCTGGGCACATGCTCGCTCACTAATCTTGAAGCCAAAGGCTCTGACCTGCCGCTCAACTCAGATTTCTCTGGCGCAGGACCAGCAGGAGCGTATCACACCTGCGGCCCTGCCCTCGACTCCCCTCACTATAACAGCTTTGACTTTGAAGTAGGCGACTCTGATTTTGATGCTTTTGATTGTGGCGCATTCACCTTCTGATGAGGTGGAGTTTATTCGTCTGGTCAGATTTAGTGATGCTGAAAACTTACTCAAAACTTCATCAGGATTTGTCAAAAAAGACATAAAGAATGAAGGCCTCAAAACCAGCTTCTGTAAGAGTAAGACATTACTGTAAACCTGCGGTACATGCAGCAGTAATGAAGCAGCGTTAGCAGTCTTTTTGAGTTCTGCTGGTGGTCAGAGTCTCTGTTTTTCCTCTGTTTGTGGTCTCCACCAACCCCTGAGGGAAATATGTTGCACTTCAGATGCTAAATGTTCTGCTTTGTCCTCCAGCTCGTCGCTTACTTTGTCTGTCTGTTTGGTGCTATTGCTAATGCCAGTCTGCATAACGCATAAGTCTGTTTCTCCAACCAAACTCTGTGAGATGTCCAATACTTCCCATGTTTCCAGTTTTTACTGTGACGCCCATGTGATATGGACTCTGTATTAAGTACTTTAAAAACATTTTGTGCTCATTTCCACCCCTTGTATGTTAATTATTTGTCATGAGAGCAAACACTATCAGTGATTGTGACTGTAATAAAAAAAATACATGTTTTAAAGAGACACAAGCAATAATTTATGACTATTCCATGGATGATCTTGGGACTTTGGCAGCATAAGACATCGACTTCTTTTCTGCATTTGCTGGCAAATTATGTAGGTTTTTAAAAACTCAGATTTTAAAAGATCAGTGTAATATTTTTATTTTGTTCCAGTTTACCTCTTGCAGCGAATCAACACAGTTTAAAGGGCTCTAATGAATCTCAGCATCGTCCACCTTTGTGCATGTACTGTGTTTTGTATCTTTGTTGCTTTAAAAGCAAATAATGTGTTTATCCATTCAAGCCCATTTTAATTCTCTGAATAAAACTGACATGTGGATATAAGTCGTACTTGCTTTTCTTTCTGCTTCTCACATACTTACACACTCATTTTTCTTATCAGGAATAAATTACAGAAGCTATTTCAACTACTTAAATTCTTCACGTTATTTTTGGGGTCTTTTAACCTTTCACTGACATCTTCAGTCTTGAGTTTCTTCAAAGCATAAGCAATTGCAAAGGATGAGAGGACCTGGAAGCGGCGATGAGGGGATGCAGGATGCACAGTGCACCTGAGCATGGGTGAAACGTAATGGAGGTGGCTGGGGTGGTGGAGGGTTAAATTGCTCACACTGAAACAACAGACAGCAAAGGAGAAGAGAATAGATTTTAAAATATGACAGCGGCAGGATGATTGACTCGAGAGAGGTCACGACAGAGGGGGATTAGCTCAGAGCATGACTGAGTAGATGCCCATACCGGATATTGTTTAAGGAAGAGTGTGTGAATACATATTTGCTGCTGGAGAGGTAGATGAAAATAAATTTATAATAAATCTGTCAAGACTAACATACAAACAGAGAGAGTTTAGGAATTAAAAGGTGCAAAAGGTCTGAATTGATAAATGAAAAATCAAGATGTGGAAAAGAGAAGGTAGATAAAACATATTTGCAAGATATGTTATTTTTATCTCTTAAATATTCTTCAGTTCAGTGGGAAAGTCTTAAAGGATGCTGTAAAACTTTTGGGTTTTAGCTCCTTTTAGTAGTTTCAAAGAATTTACAGCTTAAATTCATTCAGAAAGATAAACAAATTGGGAGATATGAACCCAGACGCGACTCTTGTGAATGTAAAACTTGGTGAGACATAGATTTACATTACAGCATAAGTGTCGCGCGTTCATGCGTAACCCCACTACTCTTCCGCGCACCTTTGCCGAGGTCGAGGAGCAGATAACTCTCTTGGCTCATGTTTCCTCTCTGTAGTGTCACCACACACTCCCCTGGCACCGCCGTAGCCACGCCTGGTTTGCTGTAGTGGAGTGGGAAGTGGTAGCAGCGGTTTGTAGCAGCAGTGGTAGCAGGGCCCTCCCTCTGTCTCTGCAGATAAATACTCGCAGCCTGTCTATTCCAGGCATGGATGACGGTTGCACTCAGACATGGCACTGCGACATTACACTCTCGACATCAGCCTCTCTACGGCAGGTAAAAAACGAGCGCGACGAGCGGAGGGAGACAGCCGGTGCATTCAGGTTACACTCACTGCATCAGGGCTGCATGCTAGCTAGCTGGCTAGGTTGCTAACATCAACCTGCTAGTTTGTCACTGCCCTTCAAAACAGCAACGCTATATCGATTTTGACGACACATGGCTAATAGGAGCAGATATATGTGCATTTTTGTCTCAAGTTGGAGTTTTGACCTTGTAGTTATCGTTAGGAAAATATTTTAATTAAATGTTAATTGCATAGACGTGTGCTGTTAAACGTTACTTCTTTTTTCATTCGTCTCTACAGTCATGGCTTTGGAGAGCGCTCTAAAACCTCTTTGGCTAACAATGCGAATACAGTTATGTTCGTTTCAGCTTCGTCGCACAAGAGATGACGTAATTTCCACCATTTTTTTTGTAGTTTTAGGTAATAAAATCAAATACAGGGTGCAAAAAAACCCAATAAATTGTAAGATATTGTCTTGATTTTAAAGAGGTTGGAAAGAACATTTTTTATAAAGCTAAAATATAAAGTTAAGGTTCAAAGCAACATTATGTAGAGCCACTCGGTTCCTTAGTCCTTTAATTTTTCATTTTATTTTATAGTTTATTTTTACAAACTCAGTTTGATACATTTTTTGGTAAAACAGGTTTTCGTCAAATATTTTTGAAATAGATATTTAACTGTTGTTAACTGTTACTTATAACTAGTGCTGTCAAAAGTGTAGATCAATGATGATTAATAATAACAGGTGTGAAAAAGTGCAATTAAAACATGAATGCTGATTATTGTTATTCTGATGCCATCACACAACCAGCAGATCAACACCAGATCTAGATTGTTATTATTGATTAATTACAATGTCTATTATAAATGGAGTTTTTTAAATAGTTGAATAGTGACTGACAGCACTAGTTATAGCATATAATAGCTGTAGTATCAGTGCATCTTACATTTGATTTCTTTCACAGTGCTTGGGGTCACCTTACAAGACAGAGTTAAAACAACAAATTAAGATAATATATCAAGAACAAAATATAGATTTACTCCACATTTATCAGCTTTAACATTAAAAGGCGCTTACATATTAATCCATGTGAAATAATTAAGTAATTCACAGCAGTACAAAATAAAATATGACACTGTCAGGGCATGTGTGCACAATGGAGCTCAACCCAAATACTGACAAGCTTGTCAATAGTACTTATTTACCTGTATATTTTAATTGATTTGAACAAACCTTTACATTTATTTGAGTATTTTTATCTAGATAGTAGTTGATGCTGGAAGCATTGAGACTTTTGATTGTATTATTCCTCTGTCTATTCCCAGTTGACTCTGCTTCAACAGTTCCTGGTCTGCTGTCCATATTTCATGAGCAGGAAATGACAGAGACTGTCCATGAAACAGATGGGCATGGATATCTCGCTACATTTGTTGGAAAGAATGGCCGGTAAGAATGACATTTTGTATTGTGGGTCATCACTCTTCACAAATAAGTTTTGTGCTCTCAGTGTTGTTTTTGCAGGGATGTAAGAAAAAAAAAGTCTTACAACACAATTTGGAATATTTAAACTAAATTGTGCATTAGATTAGAATTGTTGACCACCATAGACCTGGAGATTTACCCTCAAGATTTTTGAAAGATGTTCCCTAAGGTGGCTTATCCTCTGGAGGTATCAATTTCAATCAAACCATTTTTTTATGAGAACACTGAATATATAGGACTAAATGCAGCATATTTAGTTTCTAAAATCTAGCCATGTTGTGTTTGCCCTTTCTTTAGTGCTCCATGTGCTCTATTTATTTAATTTTTCTTAACCCTTGTAGTGACTTTTGAAGGTGAATGGTGGAAAACTGCTGTTTTTTTTAAAGGAATAACTACGTTATCCAAGTAGCTACCTAAATTCATGTGTAATCTTAGAAATTCTTTGGAACTGCATCTGAGTGAAGCTGTCTCATAAAGTAAACCTGGAGGTAATTTAGTCAGGTTATTCAAGCCCGGTCTGGTCTAAATAGTTGAGATAACGTCATATTCATGGCATCCCCCTTGTATAAGTATATTACCACATTTCTAAAAAAAAATTGGGACAGCTGCAGTGTTTTTGTTTGCAAAAACTCAAACACTAGAACTTTGATCCATGTAGGGATGAGTGTGTTCACTTCTATACCATGCTTCTATACGCCATGTGCATTACCTCTGCATGGCAGCACCTGTGTTTGACTTGAAGCAGTTTGTGGCTCTTTCCAAAGTTTTTTCCTGCTGTTTGGATCCTTGCTTGGGTTGTACTTGCTCCCAGATGAACGCTACTTTGGACAAAGTTTCTGCAAAATGGCACTGTAACATTTGAAAACCAGTTGAGATTAGGTTTGTTGCTGTTCAGTTCTCTAGCTGAGATAAGAAACATAGAAACTCTTAACATTAGTTTATTACACAACTCTGTTAAATGCTTGAGTCTGACTGGCCAGTTACACATAGCAATGGTGTGCTTTCACTCAGTAGCATGTCGCTGTTCAGAACACCTTTCAGAAAATGTGTGCTGATACAAGCTGTTCTCAGATTTTCCTCTCATGAGGTCATGTGGGAAGTTAGCCTCGCCCCCAGGATCGGTTCACCCTCCTGGCTTGGAAGAAAGTTCCGCTCTCCTCTCCTGACCCTCCTATCAGCTGCCAGAGGAGGATCAGAGGAGGATCAGGAGCACCACATTCATTAAGCCACATCCATTTCCTGAGAGGGGCGGAGTCAGGGGTGGAGTCAGACAGTTCATTAACATTTAAAGACACAGACACAGCAGCAAACTTCACAGGCATGTTTCGGGGACCTCTGAGACCAACATAAACTTGTCCTGTGACCTTTAAGGACATTACTCAAATGATTAATCCATGAGGAATTATTGTAATCATATCAATCCTTTAAGAGAAACATTGAGATAATATTAACAGGACATGATATATAATCACACATGATTTAAAAAAGGATAATGTACTTTAGAAAATATTCCTAATAGAGGACTGCACGTTTCTACGAGCAGAGCATGCAGGTAAAAGTAAATAATTGTCAGCAATTGTGTTTCTTTGATCACGGGAAGGCCAAAATTGTGATCTTGATTAAAACTCAGTTAGCACTAGAACCGCTGGGGATCTCCAAAACCTAAGTCAGCCGATGGTAAAATCTACTCGTTATTAGAGTGCTTTGATTTTCAATAAGAACATTGATCATGAGCAGTTATTTAACTATAGGCAATGAGAAGCTCATTAACTACAGAAAAAGAACTAGACCACTGTGTTGCTGATGATCTGTCACATGCAACATTTTCAGGACTTATTGCTCTTCCTCACCACCAGATGCTTCTTTGCTAAAAGCATCATGCAAATGTATTGATGTTTCAAAATAATGAATCTCCTTTTTTGCCTGTGGTATTCATGTTGAGGGTTGATATTTGAAGTTTTTTTATATAGGTATCTATTGTTTATCTGCTGGTGTAAAATAAAACAGAGGGAAAACCAATGATTTCTTACGGGGTACATTTTCTTGCATTGCGGTTGTAGGTATAAATTTAGATTAATAAAATTTGTTTTGCAAATAATTTTTTATGACACCAAGTTCCATAAAACTAACTTTTAGAAAAAGTAAGCGACTGACAGATATTAAAATTGTATCGATCTGAAATTAGATGCAATTAAAACACAGCCTTGTGTAAATTTTACCCCAATGACGGTTAAAGTATCAGTTGTGCAGGCCTTGTAAAAATGAAGCACAGGCCGAATCACCATTTTTGCAGATTACAGGAGCGTATAGCATTGTCATCTGCCTTGAGCTTCACCACAAATGCAAAACCTAGCTTGCGTTTCATCTGTGCTAAAGACATCCATGTTCTTAGCATGGTATGCTTGCTAACTTATGTGAAGTCACAGGGCTCCTTGGTTTGAGCTGATAGATGGGACGCAGCGTTGATGGATGTAATATGTCAACCAAATGAAGTTCCTTCCATCACAAGCTGACAGATGCACTATCACCATCAACTATAACGGGGTGGACATACTCCTGTCATTCAGTCACTTCTTCCCTCATGCATGAATACAAGGACCAAGGATAGTCACCCCATCAGACCACCTCAACCGCTGCTCGACTCAACTGTGCATGCAAACACGCTCAGTATTTGGGGAACATTTCTCCATCTTCTCCTGTGCTCAAGCAACTCTTAAGCCTCTTAAAAGTCCTCCTTACTTCTCCCAACAAGCTTTCTTTTAAGGTGCCCTCTTAAGAGTCAAAATGCTTTGTGCTTAACTTTTGTATGTACAAGGATCTAGTTCTGACTTTAAGTGGATATTTTTAGAAACTGTCATGGTTGTAAGAGTTACAATTTCGATGCTAGAAGCAGCTCTTTGTACTTAGAAAGCTTTGTGAATATGAGTCCTAATCTGCTCTGCTCACAGTATTAGTCTCATGACCAAACAGCACAAGACTGAGAAACTAGTGTAACTGCATAGTTTTTCTTTTTATGCCGACAGAGCCAATTTAATCATATTTAGTTTGATGGGATTAAAGTATGTCTTTTAAGATTTGACTTTATTTTAACAACAGTCTGACACAAGGAGGACAAATACTTGCTGAAAAAAACTGCCTCAGAGTAGATCTCAATGATTGATGACTTTTGTACTACCTCACACTTATCCCAGACTTGTTACACAAACTGTAAGAGCTTAAATGATTTGCATATTTCCCCTAACAATGCAAGTTAAAGACTCTTAAAACAGCAGTGTTAGTTTTAGATCCTTCTTATAATCCAGCCATATAAAAACTATTTTTCTCCCTTTGTTTGTTGTGTGAATGCAGCCCAAAGAGAAAATGTGACTGAATGCAGTTGAAGCAACCCCCTAAACTTGGTGGTTCAGATTATTATGCCAAAACTGCCATTAATACTTAAATGATTCTGGGAGTGGATTCCAGTAGTGTCAGGCTTTTACTACTGAAAAAAAACCCTCTCATCTCTGCAGAAAATTGAACCACATTAACAATTTTATTGTCTGCCTGAATGTGGTGTGACATCACAGTTCTGCAGCACTCCTTGCCGTTTTTATGCAATAACTGCTGTTTCAGACTGGCAACCAGTACGAAAGAACTTCTGGTTTGCACTTTTCAAAGTAAAAGTCCCCTTCAGCATTTCTTTGGAGAAACTCCCTTTGTATGTACATAATGCCTTTATTTTAAAAAGCTCCCGGCACGCTTCCACTATACACTGAATCCAGTCACTTGTAGGGAGGTTTATTGAGGTAAAATGTAGGAGGAATGACAGAGCTTTGACAGCAGGGAGACGAGACCAACAAGTAGCAAACTTGTGTCTGGTATGAAAGCTTTTATGGTAGCAACAGCTGCAAAACCATCTGACAAACAGTTACTGCATAGCAACAGAGAGGAGCGCTCACAGGGAGCACTGCAGAACTGTGATGTCACACCGCCAGCGAGGACCAATACATGGCGCCCCCCTGGTCAGTTTATAATCTCAAATTTACTCAAAATGCAGATATCTAGTGAGTTTTTTAGTTCAATATAATTTGAGAGATACAAATATCTATCCAACAAGATGAACTTATCTGATCATGCAGGGTTCCTTTTAAAGGAGTGGTGCACAGAAGCTTGGCATTGTTAAGAACTTTCGAAAAGAGTAAACATTCAAGCTTTTTTCTGTGGTAATGTTTATGTCTTAATTTTTTGATCCACCCAACATTTCTTATTTTCTTTTAATATAAAAGGTTTAGATCCAGATAGGAAGTCAATTATCCTAAGTTTAACATGGTACAAAAATCTTAAAGGAACTGATAAAGGTTTTAATGCAAAACAGTTGAATTTCAAAGTACAAGAAAAAGGGGAGGGTTTTTTTGCAATTAACAATAGAAATTCTGAGATTAGCCATTCAAAATTTGAATTACTTGACAACCCTATAGACACTTTAGTGCAATAATGCAAATATAGATTTTAGGTGCTCTACTCAGTAATGAAGTATGGCCATTTTATTTTATTGCTTAGGTTCAAATCTTTGTTTTCTCTGCTTTATTTCACAGGTTTGCTATTCTACGTGTGCACTCCCAGGGGTTGGTCACCATTGATCTGCAGTGTTATGAGGAGGACAACATTGCACAACTAGACAATGTAAGTGAAACACACTGGAAGCATTAAAGTGCTGCATGTCTTTGAATTTGTCTGTATTTTATAATTCTAAAGGGATATAAAGCTGTTGTCGTACCTCTCATAGAACATCATTTTACAACTTTTTATAGACATGCAGTAAACCCCCTTGTACAGTGTTTCCTGGAGACATAAAAATCCATGCCAAAAAGTATTTCAAGGACATGATAGCGATGCTTTAAATAGCATGTGGGATGTATGACAGACACATGCAGTAAGGTGAAAAGTATTGCCTGAACATGCCTGTGGGGCCTCTGCATGCACTCCTGCACATCCTCTTTAAAGAAAAATAGTTGGACTGCCAGAAAATACAACCAGAGTACAACTAATTGCAATGATATTTACTTACATATGTGTTTTGATGCCCCAATTTTTGACTCAGGATATTCCTTACTTTAGCTTTTGTTTCATTTGTTTCTCTACAGCTTTTAAATGCACTGGAAAAGAAGCTTAAGGTTCTCTTAAAAGGCAATATTACAAGGATTAAGAGGTGGGTGTCAAGGCACTACTCATTGTAAATGTTAGAATTTACTCAGTGTACATGGTGCAGTTATAATGATCAACATCCTTGTTTACAAATATTCATTCCCAGGCTCCCAGCGCTTGTACGAGGAGCAAAAGTGGACCGATACTGGCCCACAGCGGATGGTAGACTGATGGAGTATGACATTGACCAAGTGGTTTACGAAGAAGAGTCTGCTTACCAAAACATAAAAATATTGCACTCACAGCAGTTTGGGAATATCCTTGTTCTCAACGGAGATGTCAGTAAGTGAATACAAGTCTACATTGCACAATGTCTGCCAATGCTAGAGACTGCTACAGTTAGTTTGAAGTGCACTGAAATATATGTTGTGTTTAAATGGTTGTTTTATCTTGCAGACCTGGCGGAGAGTGACTTTGCCTACACCCAAGCCATTATAGGTAACGGAAAAGAGAATTACGCTGGAAAAGAGGTGCTTATACTTGGAGGAGGTGATGGAGGCATCCTGGCTGAGGTGGTCAAACAAAAACCAAAGATGATCACCATGTTGGAAATATCCTTTTATTGCATTGGATTTGTCAAACTATTCTTCATCCATGTATTTAAACTCCTCAAGTAGTACGTCTTTATCTGATCAATGCTTCCTTAATAGAGTCTGTACATTGACCAGAAGGTAATAGACGGGTGCAAAGCTCACATGAGGGTAACTTGTGGAAATATCCTTGACAGCCTACAGGGAGACTGTTACCAAGTGAGTACTTGATATAATTTATTCATGAGCTAATGCTGCACTTTGAATGATCTCTTCTTCTCTAGGCTGAACATTAGACACAGGATCCTTAAGATCAGCTGGTTGAGTTAAATACACCTTAATAGGGTTTCTTCTTTGTAACACACAAATATTGTTATAAACTTGTAATAATTTAAATAATCAATTTTTATGATGAGTATTATTTTTTGCTCTTGGGTAATAAATTGCATTTAAAAAAATGGCAATTGTGGATCAGGAGGCTGAATTGGTTGTCTCGCAATTAGAAGGTCGTGGGTTTAATCCCCAGCTCCTGCAGTCAGGTGTCGATGTGTAGGTGGGAAAGACACCTAAGCCTGGCTTAACCTGGGCCTGGAGGTCAGGGGACCTCTGGGTCAGATCATGCAGGGAGCATCAAATTAGACTTAACCCGGGCTCTGGCTGATTCCCAGAGCAGTCTCTGCTTGACCCTAACCCTAGCATTAGGGTGTTGTCCCAGTACACATTGGGCCAAGCGGTTGGCCCTGGGATGCAGAGGCTGAGTTTGCGCCTGGGAAACATCCAATCAGGGTGCTCAGGACTTCACCTGGGCCAAACCCTATGCCTACCACTAACGGTAACCCTAGCATTTGGGTTTGGGCCCCTGGGAAAAGAGCAGGGCTTTAGGAGGTCAATCCTGGGATGTTGAGGTCTAAATTGTGCCTCAGGACTTAGCTTGCACCCCGGCAGATGCCCAAAATGGTACCCCTCCCTAACCCTAGATCTAGGGTTTGGCCTTGGAGAGCTGGGCACGTTGGGGTCTGAGTTTGCACTTAGGGAACATCCAGTCCAGCGAAGGACTTGGGTCCAGGCAGATGCCCAGCACTCTCTGCCTAATCCTGACCTCAGCGTAAGGGTTTGACCTTGGTGAAAAAAGCAGGTCTCCAGGGGGCTGGCCCCTGGATGTCAGGGGCTGAGTTTGTGTGTGTAGGGAACATCTAATCAGACGACTTTGGACACACCCCAGGCCCCAGCCGATGTCACCTTGTGATTGTTTGCTTTAAATAATTAGCAATGACTTTTTGTTGTTGTTGATATTTACTTGTTTGTAATTTTAATCATTTTGAGCCATGACCAGATTCTTCTTTTATTTGCACAGATTCTAGTGGAGGACTGTGTGCCCGTGCTGAAGAAGTATGTCCAGGAAGGAAGGATGTTTGATTATGTTATTAATGACCTCACTGCAGTCCCAATATCCACAGAGCCAGAAGAAGGTCTCTCTATTCCTTTCTCTATGTTTTTAATGTGTTATAAATTACATATTAGCAGCGATGTCACAGTTAATCTGCTTTTTTAGACTCTACATGGGAGTTCCTGCGTCTCATCTTAGATCTGTCAATAAAAGTCCTGCATCCCTCTGGCAAATATTTCACACAGGTGAGTCTTGTGTTTTTCTTCAACACTTACCATATTTAAAATACATGTGTTAAATGTTACTTTGGTCAACTGTAGTCAGACATGAAATAACTAGTCTAAATTTGTTTTATTGAAGACTTCTACATTCCTGACAGATCTTTGGTATCTTTTTGTAATGTATTACCTGTTGAAATAGGATCATGAGTGGAGGTAGCACAGCCCAGTATAACCAGTGTTTTATAGTTAAGATTGATAGTCTGATAGTTGTGGGAGTGTTGATCATGGTAAGAGTGATTAAACAGAGAGAAGTCACTGTTAACTGATGTGTTATTCCTGTCCTTCTACGTTTGGCTCTCAGGGAAACAGTGTGAATCTGAAAGAGGCACTGAGTCTGTATGAGGAGCAGCTGGGGAAGCTCTCGTGTCCTGTGAGCTTCTCCAAAGAGGTGGTGTGTGTGCCCTCCTACCTGGAACTGTATCCTTTAATCACATTAAATGTTATCACTGTGCTAACTCAAAATGCCCCTCTGACAAATTAAACTTCTGAGGATTTTTTAAAGGAATCAGGACTGTCAGCTCCTGACATTTTCCAGAGTTCCCTTTTCACACATGTCCCTCACAGGTGAAGATTTTCTCTAATAGATGGGAAAGCAGGTCTAAGGCTGCAGGACTAGATGTATGAATGCTACTGAACATATCAAGGTGGCAGACAAAGCAACTTAATCTGACCCTGTGATTACTCAGCTGTGTCTCAATTCAGGGTTAGCATCCTTCAAGGCACCTAGCCTGCTAGGGACCCAGCCTTTTAGGTCTTCATAGACTCCATAGAATGATAGAGAAGGTCTGGTTTATGGAGGATTCCTGTTTGTTTCACCCTTTCATCTTTAAATGTTAAACATGATCTCTATGAATCTAGGTAGCTGCACCAGAACTAGCTCGCAACAGAAATCACTAGGGGTGCACCGATTACAATTTTCTGGCCGATCACCGATCTTTAAAAAGCCTGACCTGCCGATTCTGATTTTTACACCTTCAATGTTCCAATCTTATTTTATTGAAAAACATTGAACAATACCTGTGAAACAATACAAACTTGTTGTTTTAACTGCACAAGGTAGTTCTCTCAAATATAAATTAAAAGTTCAGAGCATTGCTGTCCAAACTACTAAATTATATCAGTTCCTTTAGTCTTTTATTTTTCACAATTTAGTAGATAGAGGTACATATGAAACCGATCTTATCCACCGATCTTATCTAAGTATCGGCCAATCACCATTCCCCTTAAATTAAGGAAATCGGTGCCGATTCCGATTTCGGCCGATTGATCGGTGCACCCCTAGAAATCACATAACATCCTAGATTGCAACTGATTAATATCAGTATTTTTAGGTATTTGACTGAGTTGAAAACCATTACTTAATTTTTAAAGTTTTGATAGTCATGGGGCACACATAGCCTACCACTTGGATCCTTCCCGATGTGTGGAGGCTTTCTTCCTCCAAGCTGCCAGCCTGGATTGGTATATAGGTTAAAAAAAGGCTCAAAATGAATCTTGCATAACTTGTATTATTGGTGCTCATTAAATCTCAGACTATGCTGGGCCATGGAGGATGCACTGGAGGCATCCTACAGTGTATTCAGACCCTCTTCACTTAAAAAAAAAGTGTGTATATTGCAGATGCTAAAGTTTAAGAAATTCATTTGTTTTATAAATTTGGAAAAACTTTTCTAAAATTCTGTTTTCACTTTGTCATGATGGGGTATTGCATGTAGATTAATGACAACAAAATTGCTTTTTTCTTTAGCATCAGGCCGTAACATAACAAAACTGAAAGAGGTGAAGAAGTCTGAATACTTTCTGAACTCGCTGAGTGTTTGCCTGGAAAAGTAGGCTGCATTTATCAGTTACATTAGAAGGAGCTTTCAAAATAGGACAACTTTGACGCAAGTCTCCAACATAATCTTCTTTAAATAAGCTCTCTGAAGGATGCAGCTGCTGAAATTTGTCACAGCTGATATTTACCTTTATATTGGAAGTGTGTAGAGGCGGACATATTCAGATTTTCCAAAGCTTGATACAAAATGAGCAACTGGAATTGATGAAGGCTAATGTAGGCATTTCATTTTTCCTGCTGAAGTCTTCTTCATGTCAGGTGGTCCAGCACCTAGGTAATTAGTCTTTTAATGGTGCAGAAAGGATTGCCTTTCAATATCTCACCCCAGGCAGTGTTAAGAACTGAAGAAGCCATTTGGAGGAGAGGTGAAACTTTCTCGAGAACCATAACAAAGTCTTGCTGCCTGTTTTGGATCAAGCTTTGGATTACTGTGAGCAGAGACTTTTAATGAATGAGTGGAAAAGAATAAACTGGAAAGCAGGAACGAGAACAAAGCAGCTTTGTTGAATGCACACACATCCAACCAGCTGCATACCATCATCTTACCCACGGTAAATATTTCTGATGCTCATCCCCAACTTTAAAAAAAAAAAAATTGGGTCTGGCAGAAAAAGTCCAGATAATATCAGGAGGAAAAAAATCAGCTATTTGTATTCAAACATGCAGCCAGCCCCTCAAAATTTTGGACACTCAGGAGTGCAATGCATGTGTAAAAGGGGCTACAATTAATTATGTCATAAATGTTGGATATTTAAATACAAGCCACTTTTTTGCTGTGTATAAAATCACAAACTCAACAGATATTTTGTAAGACTGTATATTAATGTCTCAGCTTTAACAACGCTGCCATATATTAGTCCAGCATTTGCATTTGTGTTGTGATAACTGAGATTCCTATATGAGCAGTGCCACAGATTTCTGCCTTTTGTGATATTTTTTGTTGTGTACAGTCCTTAACAGCATCCTGTCAGGTGGGTTTTCTACACTGTGTGGAAGAAGTAAAGAGCTCTTTTCTTTTTCTGCTTGAATCCCCAGCGGCTGGAATGTGAACGCTCCTCCCATTTCTGCTGTAACCTCAAAGGTGCGCTCAGACTGAACAGGACAAGAAAATTACAGGTCATTTTAAAGTTTGGATAGGTAAAGGGGTTACCGGTATGTGGGCTAAAAAAGGGCTGAGTGCAGGGAAATATAATTGGCCATTTTTAGTGACTCTCTGCTCCTGCTGTCATGTTAGTGAGACAAATTCTCACTTCAGTCTGACCACATCTTTGGGAGCAAAAAGAAAGTTTTATTCTCCCCTCTCTTTAACCCCATTCGACCTTGATCTCCCCCCTCATTCTCTCTCTGCCTGTTTTAGTTGTGTTTTACCATTGTTTGCTACAACTTCTCAGTTGTATTTCGATTGTGTTTCATGATTTGAATGTCCATTTGCATGTATGTTGAAGGAACTGTTAGATGTTTGAACAGTGGTTTGATACACTGACGACGTGGTGTAACTCCTCTCAAACAGGCGTGTCTTTCTTGTGTTTTTCTTTAGGTTTATCTGAGTTATGAGCTCAGACAGAGCAATCTTTTGGCTCAGCACAAACTGAACTGAGCTGCTTTTTACGCTCTGTTTTTTGTTACTGCCTCTCAAATGTGATTTGATTTTTTTTTTTTCAGGTTGTTTCAAGGTAATGTGAGCATGTCCAGTGAGACTCAAAAGTGTTTTGAGTCCACGTGTGTTTTAAAAGGGAAACGATTCCACCACTTTAATGCCACCTCTGTGCTTGTGCTGTTTATATGTCATGTTTTATTAGCACCTTTGGTTTCTCCTGGTATATTTTAAGTTTTTTTTAAGGCTGTATTCGGTGCATGTAAAGGACGGTGAATGTAGCTTGCATATACAGTACACAGCTTGTTTACATGTGATAAACTCTGTGGGACTGAGTTACATTTATTTATTCTATATGATTTCACCAAATGCTGTTTTTGTCCCGCTGAGATGATTTTTGTGACCATCACGATTAAACATGTTTTTTGGGGGACAGTGTTCAACTCTTTTCTTCCTAGAGTTGTGAATGTAGAGGAGCAAGTGGCACACAGGTGTTTCCGCATATTTTTCATGATGAGACCAGCATGCAGACCAGTACAGACTGTGCCGGCATCTCCCTAATTATTCTGCCAAATTTGTTCCATCTGTCAGGACAAATTGCGTCTGTGACTCGAGACATTTTGGAGCTAGAAAAGTCAAAACACTGCTCTGAAGCTGTAGCTTTTAAACAACTCAATCCTTTTATTAGAAATGTGGAGCCAAATCTATCTGCAGCTTATGGGGCTGTCTTAATGATTAAAATGAAAACCTGTTATGGTGTAAAACTACGACTCAAAGGCAACAGTTAGTGTTGGTGAAATGACCTTGCATTTCATCAATAAAATTATAAAAAGGACTGATACAATAGTTTAACTGGTAAATGCAATGGTGACCTCACTGGCTACTAGTGCAAATTTATTCAGAAAATCTGAATGTAGGTAAATGTCATATATGTATGTGACATGTTTAAAAAAAAATCCCAGAACAAGTCATTAAGAAATGTTATATTCATACACATGGTGCATAAATTACTCTTTACATTTATATTATATACAAGTTCTTCTAAATAAGAGTCTCTTTTGATTTCTTGCATCACAATCCTTGCTGGTTTCTGTACTGTCTGTTGATTTCGTTAAGGACCACGTCTGAGTTAGGCTCTTCATCAGCTGTAATCGATCGGTCCTCATATGGACTACCTGAAACACAAGAAAGCCTGATTTAAAACAACCCATGTTTGTGGCAGACACATCATTGAAAAGCTTCTGATTGGAACAACTATTATAAATCCTTTTTTTCAGATTCGAGCCTTATCACTTGGCGTGACTGGAATACAGAAGAACAAAATGCATGTAGTTAAAGGAAAAATCCAAGGTAGGATTACTAGATTCTTAACACAAAATGAAGCACATTACACTTTTTTCAGTTGAAAATATGGCATTTCCCCATTTTTAGTAAGATCTGTTGTATTGCAATATACAAGTTTCACCATTTCAAAGATTTTGTTCTCAACAAAGAACATAGCATAGATAAGAAAAAACTTTGGTGAATGTCAGAATCTTCTTAAAAACTGTAAGAGGGTTTTAGAATAAATTTGGGCCCAGTGCCTTTAGCTATAGCTATCGCTGGTGTGAAGGCATATTGACAGAGAACGAGGTGCAGCACATCCTGAAAGGTATATTAATTTAAGGAAAATTCACTGTGACTCCATGACAGTCACGCTGAAATTTTACTTACTGATGCCGTTAACCTGATCTGAGGAGTCGGTGACGAGGAAAGAGGACGAGCTGTTGGACTGGGAGAACTGTGATGAATGATCAGATGTTATTCCTGATGACTTCTTCATCGTCTTCTGTGTTGCAGTGCGGCTCCATTCTGGGGATAAAAGGTCAAATGTAAGAAAATCATTCAGGGATGCCTATTTAGCCTACAGCATGTTTGGAGTTGGAGTTTTAATTGTGTTTGTAAGTTATTGTGTCATTTTGTACACTAATATTTTTTCTGATGTTGCAGCTTATATTTTCATATTAGGTAGATTTCCATGTCTTTATGGCCATCACACTTATTAAATATATGTCAGCTTTATTTACTGTGCATGGTAAATTAAGTCTGTTTTAGTCATATAAATTAAAAACAAACAGAAACCAAGTAGAGGGGTGCATGTATGAACGTAAAACGTACAGACTCTTGGAGCTGTGAACATTTCTCACCTGAGTTCTCTGCTAGTCTCATCCTGCCGCAGCACAGGTACGTCCTCCACTGCCTCCTCACGTTTTCCTTCACCGCACAGTGGAACACAAATATAAAGAAACCTGCAAAACAAAAACAGCATTCAAGTCTGGGTTTTTACAACTTTGCTGTTGTAGATGTAGTTTAGTGCCTGAGATAAGAGACCAAACTGATACTGGTAAAGAGAAATATGAAGACTACTGTTATCTCCAACAATCATGTAAACATCCCTCACATTTTAAAGGCAACTTTGTCACCTTTGACCTACTGTACTTACACAAACATTTTGTTATGCAATGAGGGATTACAGCTGACGTTTGCCCCATGTGCCCTTACTTTGAGCTTTATCCCCAAATCAAGGGGTTTGGATAATCTGGCTAAAGTGTTGGCATGTTTACAACTCGTCTGATGGTGCATCTTGTCCCGTCAGACTATACTGTCATCGTGTCCGTATGTTCCCAGATTTTAGCAGCTTGTTGGTTAAGTACAAAAATATCACTACTGGATCATAAATGATCACATCAGGTTCAAAGAATAGCAGAAACACCTCTCCTTTGTCAAAATTACCCTGTTTTTTGTGCTACTCAATGTTATTTTTTAATTTGCTCCTTTAATTTTGACAATTTAAACTTATATGTAACTTTAAATACTAAAAGTTTATTAGTGTACCTCAGACAGTCAGATATGTACATTTTGAGATATTAGAAAATGTGCATGTGACAGTAAAGCTCCAGTATGAAACTTTTAGTTTGCAACAACCTGACACCCCTTGTGGACACAACAGTATCTCTTATCTGTAAGTTGATTTTATTTTGTACAGTCATGTCTTTAAGAACTATTATTATTGTTTTCTTACATTTAAATATATCACTATGCAGTGGAAAATATAAACAAAGTCTGTGTCTGCAGCATGCTACACTTGGTTGTTAGGCTTATCTTAATGCTCATGGTTTATCAATTTCAGACTGTTTCTTCAGGCTTCAAAATCAGCATATTGTCACAATATTAATAGCATGTTATAATGGACAATGTGACTCCGTCTCCTTCAATTGTACTAATTTGAAGCCAAAATACCTCTGTGGCAGGCAATGATGTAATTTGGAGAACATACTGCAAAAAAGGAGCTGGCTGGATGAACCCAGGAGTTATACCCATACTTCATCCACTAAATGCAGAACATGCCAAATTTACTTTGAAAAATAACCTTAAATGTTTCTAATGTCAGTACACAGCTGAATGCATTCTTGTATCAGACTGGAGCAGACACTCACAGTAATCCTCCTCTACTCTGCTAATCCAGCTAAATAGACTGCAAATAGCTGCATTTATCAACAAAAATACAAGCCTGCTGATACTTTAATGGACCAAAATTTTCCTACTCACCTTGCAAAGAGTTAAAGATGGCAAAGAGGTACATGAACGCCAGGTTAACAGGCCCCCAGGCGAAAAAAGCGAAGCCCCAAGTAAGACCCAGGAGGATGGTTATCCCCGCCACGCTGCGTACATCCTGCAGTGTGGTTCGGTGGCTTGAATTGTGCGGGTTCTGCCTCTTTATCCGACACAGCTGCACCAACACCACAACAAACATGACCAGGTTGAAGAGGAAGATGACGCAGAAGTAGGCCACCACCGCCACGTAGAAGGCAATATCATTCTTAAGCCAGCAGCTGGGAAAGAGTACAAGAATAAGACATGGTGTGTCGTCAGTTTCGTTGTCATATTTTGGTACTGTCTGATCATTTCAAAGAGTTTCTCAGAAGACTCACAAATCATCACTAGTGCCATCAGTAAACCTCCCATAGGAGACGAGACCGTAGTTATCCTTGTCAATGGCGATGACAATAATGACCATGATCATCGGGACACCCCAGCCCACCAGGGAGAACTTCAGCATGTAGCGTGATATGTAGCTGTTAAAGACCTTCACCAGGGCTAGGTACATGTGGACCGCCTCCAGTCCCATCCAGGTGAAGGCCACCAGCAGGAAGTAGTGAAGGAACCAGGCGGTAGAGATGCAGAGGCCCACAGCGTCCGGGTAGAGAGCGAGCCAAGCGTCGACGAGGAAGACCAGATTCAGCAGCAGCAGAGCAAAGCACAGCTGGATCAGGATTTTAGATGGGATGTCTTTACGGAGCTTCCTGTGGGTAATGGTTTGGACAACTGTAAGGTGTGTGTTTATTGTACAAGTCTTGAGTTCTTCACATTCTTAATGACACATCTACACTTAGAACACACCTTTATAATACAGTTAAATCCAGCTGCTGTTTAGGGAAGTGTGATGTGGAATCAATCTCTATCCAGAGTATAATCTAATCTGACATTTCTTGATTCCCAGTACTCACCCAAATGCCAGGTACGTGAGGAGGGTGACAGCCAGAAAGATAGCAGAGACTCCACAGCCGATGTAAGTGATGAAGGTCAGGATGGTGGCCTGGAGTCGGCTGGTCAGAGGCGTCCTGGAGAGGTCCTACAAGAAAACAATCATAGAGCGGAAATGGGGGTAAGAATAAGGATGAGGACTATTGTGTGATGCATTTTCATCAAATTAAAAAATGAATAAAAAAATATTTATTTTCTTCTTACCAGCAAGATGGCAAAATTTGTTAAGTGGCTGCAGGCACAAACTGTCTCATTGTCATCACTCTGCTGTACAGAGCAGCCATCTTGATTCCAACCACCTGATTCATCTGGAAGACAGAAAAGTACAAGTTTTTTTCCATCTTAGGTTTTATAGTCATGTAAAGATGCTATATAGCAAAAGTTCACTCCTCTGGTATTCCCATAAGTTCAAATTTGACTGTCTCCTTCTTTTTAAAACTTGTATTTGCACCTCTTTCTCCCACCCCTTTTCTCTATTTCTTCCTTTCCTTCAGAGCAATATGTTTGTCTGTTTATCACTGGCTTGGTTTGAGTCCCCTTTCCAGTATCATTCATAAATAACAGCCAGATTGGATTCTGGTATCGGTGTGGTCCTTGCTAGTGAAATTCAGGCTTTGTAAAAACTTACCATTCAATGTAAAATCCCAGAATACACACGTAGCCACAAAATTTGCCTGTAGATTAGAAAAAGTCACCAAAGCTAGAGTTAGTTGTATTTCATGCTGTTTTTTCTGTTTAAATCACAACTCTTATGATGGTGTATTTTTAAAAATGGACTTACAGGAACAGGCTCTATGTTTCGCAGGTTAATTATTATACTCTCCTGCAGGCCCGAGATTGATAAGTTGGCCACACTTGCTCCAAGGATGCCGCTGTTTAGTCTGCGTGATCCCAAAGATCTGTCCTGCAGTTCAAGTAGGTGAAGAGAAACACATTTTTAGTTTGTAAAGATAGGGTTAAAATACATGATTTATAACATGCCTCTTTTAAAACATGACATTTGGAACAAGGTAGAATTCTGCTTGTCATTGAATTCCTCCAACCACCATTACAATTTGGTAGAGTGGGTGCCCAATGTAAAGAGCAGGGTTGGAAATTAGCACCTGCCAAATTCTGGTGTTTTTGAGCCATGTCAGGTGAATTAGCTAGACTTACCAGCCACTGGAGCAGGTTCATAAAAGCAGCCTAACCTAAAAGAGTGAAGTAGTTAAAGTAAACAGCAGACCTACATGCTCACTGACTAAAAATGCCTACTTCCCCCTCCTTGTGTCAGAGCTACTGTCAGATGTTTACAGACTGCTGTGTGCTGACTCGGTATCGTATGAAAGAAGTCTCCACTGCCACTGTTGAATCTGCTAAAGGTTTTTGAACCTTTGTGTTTTGTCTTGCTTGTGCCAAGTCCAAAAGAGTTACACAGGACTGGATTTGGCTAAAGACTACAGAAAATGTGCATAAAATATAACATTTTTTAGAGTCTATAATGCAGGCAAACTCCTAGGAATTTCCAGTGCCCCTGTAGGGAGCTCAGGTAATGTTTGCATAGTTGAGTACAGGACAAACCGGTCAAAAAATGCTGTTTACCATGAACATCAATTTGGATAATTTGTGCAGCAACTCCCTCTTATCAAATAGCCTGTAACTTTGAAATCATAAGCCTTGATTCTCGTATTATACATCTCTAAATGATGCTGCTTGTTAAAATAGAGTGGCTGTTACATATTTAAATCCACCAGCCACAGTTGCAAATAGACAAAAAGTTAAATTCCAACCTTGGTTCAGAGGCTACAATCCCCATTAATGCTGTTTAGGTCATGTCATCTCCTACTCTCTCCTCTGCACAACTCCAGAGTTCCTAAAGTAAGGCCTAAAAGCAAAAAATAGTAATAAAAGGAATAATTTCTAAAAAAAGAAACAAAACAAAAAAAATCCTCAAAAGGATACCAACCCGAAAACATCAAAATACAGAACAACTCCATTAGCAGGAGGTAAAATGTCGAGGTCACACCACAACCATTCCCAGAAGGGTGTCTAACCCTTGTTTCTTCACAAACAAATGAAAAGGCTCACGCAAGTGGTAAAGCGAGGGGAAATTGCCTACAATTAGTGGATGACATTGTTTGCAGTGATGGAAAGCAATTTAAGAGTGAATTAAATTTGATGCAATGTCATTTAGCAGATTCTGTGATCTAAAGCGACATGCATAGAAGAAGCCTCATTTGATTTGAAGATGTGAGTTGAAGCGGAGTGGATGAGGGAATGATTATTCATCCAAATCCTCCTAAAAGCATGGCAGCAAAAGACTTGTTTTTTTCCAGGAAGTTATTATGTCTTAATAAAACCGGTGTTTCATCTCGTGGGTTAGAAATGCTATGTGTTTGACATTTGGGTGTTATCTAATTCACTGATGTATTTGCTGAGCTTGTTTTGTTTTTTTTTTGTCAGATTGATGCTCTTAAACATGGGGGTCAGAACCACTGTCTGTGGGCCAAAGGACCCATTTTCAATCAGCCTACAGCAGATTTAAAACATGAATCTTGTGTTTGACTGTATTTTACTTCTTAGCTTTGATACACTTGGGGTGCGGTTGCGTTAATTCTGTAAACAAACATTTTGACAAGAATAATTTGCTGACCTGATTTTTTCATGAGTTAACTGAGACATCAATACAAATGATGAATATAATGATGACGCCTTGATTCATGAAACAGCCAGATTACAGCAGCAAATATCAGCACAAATTGCAGTCCTCTGCTCGGCTGTTTGCTTCACTTCAAGTGTCCTTACAGCAGCTTTAGTGGTGCACCTCCTGTGTTAAATGTTCGGTGGGCTAACTGTTAAGTGTATTGACCTGAAACACCGTGCTCCTCTGGTAAAAGTTGAACTGGACTCTGGAGGCGAGCTGCTGCTCCTCAGAGCTGAGGTTCTGTGTGAGGGAGGCTGGCAGTCTGACGGAGCCCTGTGGGATGGAGGAGTCTGTTCTCACACTTCTCCTGAGCCGGGAACCCCCACTAAGCTGGAAAACACACGAAACATGAACAAAGAGACACAGGCAAAACAATCAGACATTACTATGAAATAATAAAAATGTTACTGTTTATTCAGGGCGACTGACATCCATCTGTGAGGGATATCTATTTTTATTTACCAGAAATACCTCAACTCATTTCTTCTCCAGCAGGTTTCTACATGCACAAATACAATCATAATCCCAGGATGAACGCTAAGAAATCATGTTTGAAAAATAATCTCATTGTGACGGGAAAGTAGGTTGCCAGACTCTCTGATCTAGTTCACCTCACTGTCTCTTCATTCGTGGCATTGTGCATGCACAGGTAGGGATAGAGACTTAATATAAATGTTTAGAAACGGTGTTTTCATTTGGCAGGTCAGTTGTAAATGTAAAAGGAGGTAAAACACACATCAAGCAAAAACAGAAAACGGCTATCTTTCATTGAAGTGTCTCACCATGCTGAAGCAGCAAACATCAGAACCCTGAGACTGGTTCATCGAGACAGACGGCAGTTAATAACCTTCATTCATACCTGGGCTTTTCATGCTAAAGCATTTCAACACTGCCGCATTGAGAATGATTGTTTGCTATTTAAAGCCCCCAGGCTTGCTTCCATGATAGGACTGGTTTTAAGATGGTGCAGAGACTGTGACTTCTTGCTGGCTGAACATGTTTACAAGTGCTTTAGCTATAACTGATAGATGTAACAATACAAGACTGTTAAATAAATAAAAGGTCTGCATTTAAAGACCATAGACAGTGAGAAAATTTTAATTTCAGGCTTAATGTGCTTAAAGGTGCAGAATGTAATTATTAGCCACATTTAGCAGGCAGACTCTATACTGCAGTGCTCACTTCTGGAGGTAAATGTGGTGACCTGTAGAATTTTTAAAAATGTGCATCTCTTATTTGGTCTCTTCTGTGGGGAAAAAAAACTACGAAAAAAAAGACTTATTCCAGGTAAATACAGAAGACAACAATTTCATATAGTCAGGTCATTAAACACTAACTTAGACAGGCCTTTTTACAAATACTATGCTTCACTTTTTCCAAGTTGGTTCCTCTAAATGCTATTAGGCTAAATATTACCCACAGCTAACCTTGCAAAACAGATGGATACGCCCGTTTCCATGTTTCTCACTGGCGAATCCATCTTGCAAAGCACCCGTCTGAACCGTTTGGGCCCGGTTAAAAAGTGACAGGACCAATAAGTGACGAGGGGCAGTACTTTCAGGCGCAGCAGAGTCATGATGTAAGCAAGCAGCAACAAGAGGCCAGTGCAATTATAGCGGAAGATATTAGCGTGGATGCAGCTAAAGAGCCAGTTTTATCAGAACTTGACGACATGCTTCAGTAAAAAAAATGTCATTCTCACTGATCTACACTCAGGACTCATTTATAACAAAGTGACAACAGAATTACACAAAAAATCCATGAAATATCACATTGGCACAAGTATTCAGACCCTTTGCAGAAACACCTGAAATTTACCCCAGGTTCCTCTCATTTTTCTTGATCTCTGCGCAGATATGTCTAAACCTTGATCAGAATCCAACTGGGGTAAATAAACTGAGTGGACATGATTTGGAAAGGCAAACACCTCTCTATAGAAGGCCTCACAGCTCATAATACACATGAGAGCAATAATCAAGTCTTGAGTTCCCGCAGAGCTCAGAGACAGGATTGTTGCCAAGCACAGATCTGGGGAAGGCTACAAAAATGCCTGCTGCATTGATGGTTTCCAAGAGCGCTAGGCTAAGCGACCATCTCTTGGACGAGTCCTAGTTGTGCCAAACTTCTTCCTGTGTTCTCATTTGCATTGTCAGCAGTGAGGCCTTCTATAGAGAGGTGTGAGCCTTTCCAAATCATGGGAGGGGGGCCTTTATACATGTTGACACACACGCATGTTGCTCGGCAGCCAGGATCAAACTTGACAGCATTTTGAGCAAGCAGTTTTCCAGTCCTTGGGACATCAACGGCACAACCAGGGGCTTGTGGCAACCCTACAACCTGCTTGGATGGTACCTTAGGCTGAATTTACCTGCTGCATCCACCTATTACTCCACCCTAAAGATGTGGACTTTGTTATTTTTTCAACAGATTATTTTCCCATGCCCCTGGTAATATGCATGAAATCCTGAGCATGGTTTTCATGTCAGACGGCCTACTTACCATTACATTCCTTACTTCAGCCTCAGGTTTTTTGTTCTGCACAGTACTTTATATAAATTATGTATCAACAACTAATCTGGATCAAACTTTTAATAAAAAGGATGGTAAAATCATTTCCATCTTAATATTAACTAAAAACACTATCTCATATGAAGAGTGGGGTTATTTAGAACCTTAGGTGCACATTTTTTTAATATAAAAGTTGATTTACTGTATGTTTTATCAATTACTACTGTTGTGGCTGGTTGGATGTTTGGCTCAGTATTTCAAACCTAAGGATCACTCATCCTCCTTCAGACTATGAGGTTAATCTAAGGAGATTAAAGATAGGCAGCAGAGGAGAAAGTAACAAAACAAAGCCAATTTAATGATCATAATTCATATTTTCATCTATTCTTGTGCTGTGCTTCAGTTTTTCATGACATTTTGAAAAAATTTTGATGTTTTTGGAGGAAATGATAAAACCTCAAAAGGATCAAAATTGTTTTGTCCAATACAGACTTATGCAGAATGGAAATCCTCCTATCAGTAATTCCCAAATTGTTGTGGCATCACACTGAAAAATGCACTTTGTTAACCATCTGTTGATCAGTATATTGGTTCTACTTTTTTCCATACTTCAGGGGTCTAAATCTTGTATATATTTATAAACACCTACATCATCATAGATATCGTAACAAATATATTGAACATTTCAAACAAAGACTGTGGACTAGATGTTTCTTGTTATACCTGTACATTGTCTGGGTCTGAGATGGAAAAACTTGTTTCCTGAAAGTTCTCGCCATCTGCTGGTGTCACTCCCAATGCCAGGTCTGAGGCCAAGATGGTCTGATCCTGTCCATCGAGGACCAGCCTCAACCCCACTGTGTCAACAATCCCTATAATCCTAATGAAAAAGGAAACAAGTGGGTACATTTCAAAATAGGAGTAATTCTTACATGTTTAAGCTGATTAAAAGTTTCCCAACCTCTTCATTACAGACCAGTACTAGGCACCTGAATATTTGTTAACTGGTGCAAAAAAGTTTTATGATTTGATGAAAAAACAAAAGATTTTATGAATAATAGTTGAATATTTAATAGGCGAGTGCTTGTTAATGAGACTTTGTTATTGACTTCTTATTACATCTACTTGAGGCAGCCTGGGCCTCACTGCCAATCAACACACCATGATAATTCATTAATATAGGTATTTAGTCTGCATGAAGATCCCTCTATCACTATGATCAGCTAACCAAATACACACAGACAGTGGAGAGGAAAAAGTCTGGCACTGCTGAACTGCTGACTTATGCCATCATGCCCCAAAAATTTACAGAAAATACAAGAAAAAAGTACAAAATGAGTGAGCTGTTTGTCTGAATGGAAACTGATAAATCTTCAACCTAAATGTACCTGGATATTTTCCTGCCAGCCCCCTTAGTTTGCTTATGAAGTCAAGGCAATCTGATGACATGTATATAATGTTATCTGTAGACAACTGACACAATGTTTGTAGCATAGTGAGGCTGTATTGTCCACTGAACATGTCTAATTTTGTGCTGCATTGATGTCTGCCATTTCTGCTTTGTTCTTTTAAAGTGCGAAACCTCTGTGGTTGAAAAATGAAGCCGACACATATGTAAAAAAACTGCAGCTCCTTGAGTGCTTACAAATGTGTGCCTGGAAAAAAGTGGCAGAAATTCTACATACAGAAGCCAAAAATAGATATAGGGTAAATTCATACATGTATTATTGAGGTTTTCTTAACATTATGAATAAATGTCAGTATTTTTCTTGAGCCTTTTACTTATTTATCTAATTTTCTTTGGATAACACTGCTGGTTTTCCCAAGATAACAAGGCAATTCCTTAAGTTAATTTCCATGCTATCTTGGGAAGGTAAGATTAATATGTTTTACACTAGTCATGTCTCTTTTTTCAGTATTGTTTTTTTCATTTAGAGTCCAAAGATTTTTTGAACGTTTTTAAAAATTTGGGTCCTGAGTTCTCTTGAGGTGGTCATGGTGGGTGCTGGTGCCCGGTCAGTTGAGGACCACTAGTCTAGAGCAGGGATTCCAGAACCTTTCAGGCCATGACCCCAAAAAATGGCGTCAGAGATTGGGGACCCCTATCTTCCCCTGAGGGGGATAAAGTGCAAAATATTGCACAAAGCATCATGTGCAAAACTTGCATTTTAGGTTGTATTTGTAATTTTTACTTGCATTTAAGCACAAATCACTTAATAACTACGTGTTTCTTTTAATATGAACTCGTAACATCATTTTAAAAATAAATTAATAAAATTTATTATTTTCAATCATATAAACATTTCTCTTTGTATCATGGAAAGCATTCTGCAACCCCCCTTCACTGTCTCCTGACTCCCACTTTGGGAACCGCTGGTCTAGAGGAGGCTTTTACTGGGCCAAGAGGCTAGCTGAGCCCCTTTAGCATATTAAAAACAAATCCTTGTTGTTTCATAAACTTGCTTTTAAATTGAAATGGTGACGTATTATTAGCCAAACAATCCTTGTAGGGTGAGAGACTAAGTGATGATGAGCCGCTCATGAAAGAGCCTGTACTTTAAAAAGGCTGTTTACTGGGGGCCACAGTAGCTAGCTTCAGTTTGAGTGCAAGTTTCCTTTCATGATCTAATCCGTAATTTAAAAGCCAAACTGTTACCAAATGAAGAGCCGTTTACGAGCCAAACACCAGATCCACTGAGCTGAGCCAAATAATCTGGATCTCTCAAAAGAGACAGATTCCCTGTCACAACGATTGAGGTCGGAGGTTGGCGAGACAGGCATCAATAAAGGAAACAGGTAAGATCAGAGTATAATGTGCTTAAACATTGCAAAACTGTACTGAACAAAACCAGATGGCCTTGTGGAAATGGACCTTACATGAGGGATGTGTGACGCCGCTCATCTAGGCTTTGGACAGAGATGTTTTTTAATTCCTTCCTGCTGCTGTTTCTCCATGAGTTTTTTAGTAATATGCCACTACTTTTGGGATGCAAAAGCAGCTTAAGAATTAAGAATGTTTTTATTGTAAACAGCTCAAATCATGGCCTTTTTGAAAGGTTTTTCTATGCAGAAATCAATCCTTGCCCCCAAAGACGAGTTCTCTGCTGCTGCATGACGTCATCTGCAAAGAGCCTATTAGATTGCTCTAAAGTATGTTTGAGACAAGTTTTTCAATATAGGGTCAATTGTTAATTTTAACAACATATCCTAGGAGACTGATGTAATCAGATCACCCCAACTTCTCCAGAGAAATTAAAGAGGGCCGTCCAGAAAAATCCAGAAAAAATCAGGTTGAAAATTTCAGATATTTGCTTTCATTCATACAGCTCACCTCGAGGATTTTCACAAATTCTCAGGAGTTTTTACACTTGCAAAAAGACACATTCTACAAACTGGTAAAAAGAAAATGAATTATGTGTTACCTGTTTGAGGACTCAGACACCACTTCAGGAGAAGCACCCAGCAGGTTGCTGACAATCTGGATCGCAATTGTTCCTAGCGCCAGGCTGACATTTGGGCCAGACAAAAGCCTCTCCAGCTCAGACACCAGCTGATTCACCTGGCTAGCATTCAGATTGGACACGTCCTTCGTCGTCTCCAGGAGTGCGTTGGCTTGGCCCTCAGCTGTGGTCAACAAAGAGAGAGGTAATGCTGTAGCTAATACTTTATGTTTGAAGTTAAAATAGGAAACACAAATAGATGACAAACCATTTAAGGTGGTTGCAGTTGTGGCAAGAGTTGTTGTTACTGTGACATTGGTTGTGGTGTTCATGGGGGATTCTGTTGTATTCACAGACAGGGTCGTGTTTGGCTGTATGGTTGTTGTCACATTTGGACCCGCTGTGGTTGTTGTCACATTTGGACCTGGTGTGGTTGTTGTCACATTTGGACCCGCTGTGGTTGTTGTCACATTTGGACCTGCTGTGGTCATTGTCACATTTGGACCCAGTGTGGTTGTTGTCACATTTGGACCCGCTGTGGTTGTTGTCACATTTGGACCTGCTGTGGTAAACGGCTGATCACACTGCTGTTTAAGCAGCACAAGCAAACTTTCCCCATTTTTACTACAAAGAAAAGACAAAAACAGAGATCTTGAGACAAAGTATTTGTGGCAATATCAGACATAAAGATTCTTACAGTTATGATAAAAATTGCTGCACAGTTGATCCGGTTTAGTAAAGTTGCAGCAAAAGAAAAGCAGTTATGAGAAAATACAAACCATTTAATTCCGCTTGATTGTTCTACTGCTGTACAAAATGGAGCAGGCTCAAAGTCAACTACCACCCATGTGAGCTCTGATTCTTGTAGACTGACCTCAGGATTTCCACAAATCGCTGTGTGAAATTCAAATAAAGCACAACTCAGAACTTGTTACATATGTACTCATATTTTTTGAGTGTGTGAATCAAAATCACATTGATTTTTAGATTTGTGTCCTTGTTGCACCTGCTCGGGTCACTGGTCTTGTGATGCTGATTTGGTTCTCAGACTGAAGCACGAACGACACGATTGCTGACACGCTGCAGATGGGAACCTCTTTGGTAAAATTTAAAATCAGTCTGCAGCCTCCAAGACTAGGATAACAAATCAGAAAAGCACAGATTTAGTCGTTCTACTTACTAACACAGCAGTGCATAAATGCTGTTCCTGCGAAGCTTCTAATATGATTGGACTCACTTGTTTGTTGTGCTTCCACAGGACACAGAGGCACTCTGAAAAGAAATAACAACTGACCAGTAACACACTGAGATAATTTGTATGGTTTTATGCATTATGTATAAGTATTTTATTCAGACCCTTTGCAACAACACTTAAATCTAGCTAAGGTCCCTCCCATTTCTCTTGATGTTTGCTGAGATGTTTCTACACCTTGACTGGAGTCCGCCTGTGGTAAATTTAATTGGCTGGATATGATTTGGAAAGGCACACACCTCTCTATAGAAGGCCTCATGATCACTGACAATCTATATCAGAATAAAACCCAAGCCATGAGGTTAAAAGAACTGCCTGCAGAGCTCAGAGACAAGATTGTTGCGAGGCAAAGATCAGAGGAAGGTTAAAAAAGTGGCCTCCGTAATTCTCAAAGAAAGCAATATGGCACAACCAGGACTCTTCTAAGAGCTGGTCGCCTGTCCAAACTGAGTGATCGGGGGAGAAGGGCCTTAGTAGGAGAGGTGGCCAAAATCCCAGAAGCACAACCATTACTGCAGATCTGGGCTTTAAGGCAGAGTGGCTAGACAGAGGCATCTCCTCAGTGCAAAACACATGAAAACCCACTTGGAGTCTACAAAAACAAACAGATCATTATTCGGCTGTACTGGCTTCACTATATTTTGACTGTCTTTATCAAATTATTGAAAAATAACTTGGGAAGTTAAAGGATAATATTTTAATGTAGTGACTAGTTACCTTGAAATAAGATGCAGTGGCGGGTGAAGCATGAGGTGGACATGGAACACTGAAAAAACAACACAAGGGTTATCCTTAATTTTAATCAGAGGAAAGGGTATCATCTAAATTCTTAGAAATTGGGTTTCTATTAACATAACAGGTAAAACTCACTCTGTGCTTTGAGAACAGCTTGCTAGATCATTAATCTGAGATATCTGTGAATATTAAAGACAATTTATTTGATACATTTAATACAAAATGATAGAGTTAAAGGCAGATAAAATATTCAATTCATGTTCTGAGACTGCATGTAAACTTACTAGGGATGAGACATCAGAAAATGTGATCTCAGGATCTTGTATTGAAATTTCAAAAGCATAGTAAGCATCTAAAAAGAAAAACAATATTTAAAAAAAACTTTTCAACTATATTTGCTATATTTGAAACAAAGTAACAGAGTGGTTTTCTTGCCAGATCAAACACTTACTGTTTTCCCTGCAGTAGGCAGAGCAGCTGCAGACTGTGTTGTTCTTCTTTCCTGTAACAAAATCAAATCATCTCTGATTTCTGCATTTAAATGTCAGTGTAAATAAAGCAATATTAAGCTCTTCATGCAGACTTCAGATCTTTTTTGTGTGGTACTGTGCAACCATTTTCAATTTGACTGAGCAAAAATGAGGACACATTGAGACTATGCCTCTAATCTACACATAAAATCGCACATGGTGCTAAAAACAGACATATCGCAGCCTATTTTAGCCGTTAAGATGCTGCAGGGTGTTATAAAAACTATGAGGCGATCAGTCTAGTCTCTGCCAGACATGAAGAGATTTTCACAGACTAGAGATTATTTATTTCAAATATACCCTCAGAGATTGTCTGTCAACCCAGATTTGATCTCTCTACCTCTGTAGGAGTAGTTCTTTTTAACACTACAGTCTCTGTGATCATCAAAAGTGGTGAATGGACTTGAGCCTTATAATAGATTCCTATCTGACCTCTCAAAGCCCTTTTGTTTACACTGCAGGTCATAGTTACCCATTTACATTCACTGATGGTGGCTAAGTAAAGAGGTCATCAGTATCAGTGGATACCATTCATGAGCAGTCACATGCCACTAACACAGCAGTGGAAGTAGTTTTGGGTTAAGTGTCTTGACCAAGGGCACGCCAATATGTGGCTGCAGGAGCTGGGATTCCTCGACTTTCCAATGGAGAGACAACAGACTTCACCACTGAGCTATAACCACCACTACATAACTATAGCTATAGCTAGCTACAAACAGCGCCAAGTTAGCTTTGTTCTGTAGATGAAACTCATGGGTTCAGGCAGCTTTGTTTTTTCTAAAGGTAACAGAAATCTGCCAATAACCTGTGATTAGCAACCAGTTAGAGCTAATTCAAACTAAGCAGCTTACACAGGCAACAAGATTTGTTGATGGCGTGTGGAGCTGTGAGCTAGTGGCTAGCAGTATGACTTAGATTTTTGCGACGATTCCTCTCTTTTGTAATACTATCTGTAGTACTTTCTCTCTCATGTATTGTGCTATTAGTGTTTCTTATTTAGTTGTAATTTTAAAAATGGTTTTTAATAAATGATAGAAGCCTTGCACTTGTCATCATGGGGGGACTTAAAAGGCTAACTTTAGTAGCTCACCTCAAATAGCAACTCACTGTTAGGGCAGTATTTGTCAGCTGTTATGAATGTGTAAAATCGCCTTTTCTTGGGCAATGTGCTCTGTAACTTTGTAAAAGATTTTGCTATATTTTGACATTTGAGATCTCTGGGTCTATTTCTATTAAATAATGTTTGAATGGTTGAAGACATGTAAGGGAAATATTTAGAGCTCACCTGTTTCACAATTAGTTTGATTGCCTTGAAATGCTGTGAATGCAGACTTGTCACTGTAAAAACAAAGATATAATTGATTATCAAAAAAATATGGAAATATGGTTATACTGTGGCGATTCTCTCATAATTCTCTGGGGATTAGGTGGTATTTTACCCTAACCCTAACCCTAAAATAATACTTGAAAAGTATTCAGGAAGGACTCACTTTAATGTAGTGGGCCAAAATAAAGAACTTATCTGGGAATTAGCAAGCAACTCGTATTATCATCTTATTTCTAAGAAATTACTTGGTAAAATACCAACTGAGAATTGTCGCAATATTACAAGGTTTAGGGTGTTAGGGTTGGGGTAAGGGTAAAATACCGCCTTAGTACCAGAGAATTGTTACAATATTACAAGGGTTAGAGTCAGGGTTAGAGGATTATGGTTAAGGTAAAATTCCATCTAATTACCAGGGAATTTCCACAAAATTACGACGTAAGGGTTAGGCTAAAATACCACCTTATTACCTGAGAATCGTCACAGTACTACAAGGGTTAGAGTGTTAGGGGTGAGGGTTAAAGGGTAAGGGTTAGGGTAAAACAGCACCTAACTGCCAGAGAATTGCCATAGCATTACAAGGAATTACTTAATCATGAACACATTATTACTAGGTTAATACTTCCTTAATATCACCATATTTCTGAGTTATTACTTGGTAAAATGCCATCTTATTTCTATATAATTACCACCTTATTACTCAGAAATTATTAGATAATTACTCTTATTACAATAAAAATACTATACTACAATAAAAAAAGTACTACCAAAAATTCAACTGAAGTATGTAACACCTCACCATGATCCACTTTCTCCACCAGTATAAATGCAGCTGTTGTCCTCTTTAGGATTAGAACTGCATTCATTTTGTATTGGATCTGTTCAATGAAACAAATGATTGATTGTAATATACTGATAACGTAAGCTGGTAATGTTGTCATTTTTAAGGTGGTAACACTCACTTATTATGTCGACTTTTCTCCCCACAGCCTTGATATCAGGAGAAGATTTACTGGCTTCACAGAGAGTACGGAGGACACAGCATGGAGAAACTCTCTGTGTCAGGCTCAGCATCACGGAACAATTGGTGCTTCTGAAGAGAAAGGTAGATTTTAACCAATGACTACATTCTTCACTGTTGTTTCTATCATTTAAAAAAAGTTTCTCACTTACTTAATTGCAGTCTTTTTGGAGCATGAAACTGTAAGTTTCTGTGAAAGATAAATAGAGATTGTCATGACTGTCCCATTAACAAAACCTACGATAACAAGAAAAACACAAGATATTAACCTACTTGAAATATGCCCGATGTTTCGCCATTTCTGCTTCCACAAAAAAAAAAGAAAAAAAAAAGAAAAAGAAAAACACATGAGGACAACATTGACAGGGATCACATTGATATAGAGTGATATAAAGAACTCTTTCTTTTATGAATCAAAGGAAAAATTCTGTGGAAGACAAATAGTGTTGTTTTAGAATGCAAGTAAGGCACGTAAGTCTTTTCACCATTGTAACTGTTAACTAACACAGTGTTTCCCAAAGTGGGGGTTTGGACCCTATGGAGGGGTTGCGCGACACTGGCAGGCAGCTTTCCAAAAAATGAAGAATTTCATAAAGGGTTTTTTATTTGAGTATTTTACCCATTTTGTGGAAATAAGTTAGTTTAATTCAAAATAATAACATGTAAACTTGGTGAGGTTTATGTTGACTTCTAAGTAATGTTAAAAAAAAAAGTAAGTGCAAATGACTAGTCTTGAATGTGTTCAGCTACAGTTCAACCACCCTTAGGGACAGTGGGGGTCTCTGACACCGCTGTTATATTGGAGGTTGAAAAGTTTGGGAACCCATGAGCTAACATTTGCAAACTTTAGCTTTAAGTATTGCTGAGCCATTTTATTCCTTTATGCCTACTCTTTTTTTGTGTTGCTGTAACCACACATTTCAAGATATCACAAGTACACACTTCAGCATTGTTTGATTGGAAAAATCTTGGGGAAAACAAAGTATTATGTACTGTAATCTTTTTCTTGAGTCCACACCACAACGACTTTGAAAGACCTTTTAGACTCGAAAACAAAGAATTACTTTACCATGCATGTTGCATCTGCACTTTGCTGGTTTCAGGTGGGGTTTGATGCCCATTGTTCCAAATTTAAAAGTTTTTTGCAAATATGGTCTCATAATGAATGATTTTTATGATATCTTATGACCTTAAAATTTTTAAATCTAACGCAAGACTTTTTAATGATCTCCAGGAACCCTGGTGGTGAGTTCTGAGGGTAGATCGGTTGAAAACCACTGATCTCATGTTAACAACTAAGTAAAAAGTAATTTACATGTCTATCATTTCTTAGTCTTTGAACATTTTGTCTATGCAGTGAAAAACATGAATGGACTTGATTTTTTTTTTTTTTAATGGAAACACACTGAAATGGTACCTGGCTTGTGTCCCCTTGTCATTTGCTTCACGTGCAACCCGCAGCCTGTTTGACGGATTGTTATTGGAATTTGGATTAGGTGTTTTTTCATTCTCTTCATCAGGCGCCACTGTGGTCACGTCAGAGTTGGGTAAAAAGGCTGTCACAATGACAGTCTGCTTTATGACTTCTTCAGTTGGTTGAGTTACTTTAGCTGTTGTAGTTGTGGGGCTTTCTGATGTTGTTGCAGCAGTAGTAGTAGTTGTAGGGCTTTTTGACGTTGTTGCAGCAGTAGTAGTAGTTGTAGGGCTTTTTGACGTTGCAGCAGTAGTAGTAGTTGTAGGGCTTTTTGATGTTGTTGAAGCAGTAGTAGTAGTTGTAGGGCTTTTTGACGTTGCAGCAGTAGTAGTTGTTGTAGGGCTTTCTGACATTGAAGCAGTAGTAGTAGATGTAGGGCTTTTTGACGTTGTTGAAGCAGTAGTAGTAGTTGTAGGGCTTTCTGACATTGAAGCAGTAGTAGTAGATGTAGGGCTTTTTGACGTTGAAGCAGTAGTAGTAGTTGTAGGGCTTTCTGACGTTGTTGCAGCAGTAGTAATAGTTGTAGGGCTTTTTGACGTTGCAGTCATAGTAGTAGGGCTTTTTGACGTTGCAGTAGTAGTATTAGTGGAACTTGGCGTTGCAGCAGTAGTATTAGTGGAGCTTTTTGACGTTGTTGCTGCAGTAAGAGTTGTTGAGCTTTCTGATGTTGATGTTACAACTGTGATTACAGTTGTATTTTGTGCTATTGTTGCTGTTGCGCTAGTATCATGTAGAGCTGTTGTAGCTGTAGTTGTACTTGTAGCATTCAGTTCTGACATTGTTGCTGGGCTAGTTTCTGGCTTTGCAAAAGATGTATTGAAGTTTTGTGATGTTGTCATCACTAGTGTTGTGGTAGAGGTAGTTTGGAAGGTGGTAGGCGTGTCAGTTGTGGTAGACACGCAGGCCTGCAGGTTGTTTTGGAACACCTGCGTGAGCTAAGAGAAAGAACATGATACTCATTTGATTTAAATGTGGGATTTGAATGACCTAGTAATCTGTAACAAGTTTCTCTACATACCCAGGCAATGATATCTGATTCATCCTGCTCCTGCCCGATGACATCCACATTGACATCCAAAAAGTAGTGCACTGCCATAAGATTGAAAGGGAGTCCAGAGGGAGCACATTCAAAAATTAGTCAAAATCAATACAGTAGGACATTTTGACTAAAAGAAAACTAAATGAACTTGCAACACATTGTAAAAATTCCCCAAATTATTGAGGACATCATACAAGATTATTCAATTCTCTGAATAATCAACTAAGTGATCTGCAAGGAGATTTCTTAAACTTAGGCTATTTTTTGCCATTTTTTAATTATATCAATCGTGGGCAAGTTAAAATGCAGGAAGAGCGAGTTGTTTTCATCCTAAAAGATACACTATATGGATAAAAGTATCTTGCTGCATCTGTTAATAATTGGTGTGTTAAGTCAAGTACTTGGCCATGCAGTCATCATTTGCACACATTTTTGATAGAAAATAGGTGATTTTAAAGAGCTCAGTGACTTCAAGCGCGGCACTGTGAAAAGATGCACTGAGCCCTGACCTCAACCCCACAAGCATTTCTGGGATAAACTGGAACGGAGATTGCAAGCCAGGACTTTTTGTCCAACTTAAGTGCCTGATGTCATACATGCTCTACAGAATTAATGGGCACAAATTTCCAGAGAAACACTCTTGTGGAAAGCCTTCCAAATAGAGTGGAGGCTGTTATAGATGCAAAAGGGGGAACTGCTCCATATCAGACTACATGTATTTGAATACAATGTCATTACAGTCACTGTTGGTTTAATGGTCAGGGGGCTTAATACTTTTGTCCATATGCTGAATGAGGCATGATTAACCTTACATACAAAAAGATATTGCCTAATTTAACACCCACATTCTTTGGTGCCAAGCTGATAAGAAAAAAATATACTCACATTTAAGTTAAATGACAAAAGCTACCACAGTATTTATAATTACTACATCAAGCTATTCAATAAGTTATTTAACCTTCGTAAACATTTTTATTACAGTATTTGCTTTTACACTGGTAGTGGTAATGCTTCTGTACAACGGTATTTAGGGAATGCAACTTACCTTTTTTCTTGTCAGGAAGTAAAAGAAAAAGTTTGGTTAAACAGGATGACAGCCAGAGCTGCTGGTTTGCTCATCTTATTTCAGCTAAGGCCTTCTTATCTTGTTTTGTCTTCTTTATCTTATCTTATCTTAGAATAGCTTAACTAAGCTTTGCCTAGTAAAGTGGAGCTTATCTTATCTTATCTTACTTTGCAGCAATAAAGGTTTGAAGTTTAGTTTGGCTTAGCGTAGCTTAGCTTAGCTTAGTGTTGTGGAAATGCTGAAACAGACTACTCTTTGTCTCAAAGAAAAAACATGTACCACATCAGTTAGTTAGCATGGGAGCTTTTAAGCAGAGCCAGTTCTTTTTTCTACCTTATGCTGCTGTTACTGCTAGGCTTATGTTACAGTGTAAAAACGATAACCTGTAATTATTGTTAAATTCATGTTAAACTGGAACTGCAACCATAGCTTTACCGTTTTGTATTTATTTTGAAAAACCACAGCAGAAGTTTGCCTTGAGATAAAGGAGGTGCACTTTAGTTATCTCTCAGTAGCAAATAGAGATGGGCAACACCAATGTTTTCTAATTCGATACGATGCTGGTACTTTTGATGTAATTTTATCGATACTGATACCGTTACTTTTCAAGAAAGAATAAAATATTGGACTTTCAAAAAGTACACATTTCAGGCAAATATAAAGGCGTATGCAGGTCATTCAGACATTCATTTAAGGGGAAACTTCAGTTAATTAAAATTTTTGTGCAAGCAGGTAAAAAATAAGAAAAATAAATGTAATCATAGCACAAACTTGTATGTACAATTAAAATATCTACAACATAAAAATGCCCAATTTCTTTTCTTTTTTTAAATTCAGATAGAAGGGCTATCTTAGCCACCTATAGCCACTAGTTTCAGGTAAAAATGAAAGCAATACAAGTCATCAAAGATGTTCATAGAAATATTTATCTTTTTATGTTTCTACAACTTGGTCTTCATACATTTTATGGTATTGGCATGTGGTTTTAGTATTTTTTTATGTTTTCTTACTTTTTCGAAATTTACTTGGGGACCACACTGAGTAAGAAAGACAGACTGTAAAATGAATTCATATGGGAGCAATTGAAGTTGATGAAATTTGTTACTCATTTATGATTGGTCCCCAAAGTCACATGGTACTGCAGGGTGGACATTTCCGATTGGTCTCCAAAGTCCAATGACACAGACAAGCAGTGAAGCCAAAACAGTCTTGAGGAGAGAGAGGCAGGGAGGCACTCGGCGGAGAAACGGTGGTGAGATGTATTTTATATTACTCATGTGGTATTGATACTATTCTAGAGATATCGATACCAAAAGAGTACTTTGGAAATATCGATATACTGATACTGTAGTATGGCTACTCCCACCACTAGTAGCAAATGATGTTGTGCTGTGGTTAAGTTACTGCCCTTTTCGCTCAGACATAAATTCAGTTTTAAATACTGTTGGTATAATGCATAAAATTCATCAGTATTCTTGTCCACACGAATATCTAACAGAATACTGGAAGAAACTGTAGCTTTATTGCTTTGTTAGCGTTTTTTTATTCAGTTTGTTAGAGCTAGTAATGTTAGCCAACCGCTCCTGGCTCTTAAGAGTGAATGTGACCAATACTTCTTTTAAAATTGAACTTTCCTTTGTGGCTTGAGCGGGACCAGACTGCAGGTAATTATTCACAATGGCAGTTGTGTGTGTGCTGTCCCATGTTTCCCAGGGTATGTTCATATTAAGCTGTTTATATTTTATTGTCCTTTATTTGCTGGTTGAACAGAAAGTGTTTTTTCTAATACACATTTGTTTTGGCATGTTTTCGCCACTAGATTTTATCTTCCTTATCATTCTCTGCAAAATGTAAACGCTCCCATTCCTAAAAAGTGTTTTTATATTAGATACTCACAGTACTTGAGCTGCTGCTGTATATATCAGTGAGATTCAACTCTATTATGTGACTTGTGCCCTGTCATAAAACAAATATTTATTGTTTACTGAGACAGTTTTTTGACTGTAACCAAAATATTAAAAATGGATATTTGTTCCCTTCAGGTTGAAATGTCTCTTCTGAAATGAAAGTGACTGAGGTGACTGTTGGTTTTGCAAGTATTACCTATGTTCTGTGCATTTGATATTTCAGGAGAGGAGGAAGCAGAGGTGGTGTTATTTCCGGCAGCCTGACCTGATAGGAAAACAGAGTGATAATTAGTTTCAGTCTGTGTATAACAAAGAAGAAACAGTGACAAGAAACTTAATTTACAGGGGATTAAAAATACCAGGGTGCATACAGATTTTGTATTGTTTTATCAAAAATCACACAAAAATACTCTAAACCAGAGATACTCAAAGTGTGGCTCTTATGTGACAACATTTGACTTTGTAATTCTTACTGTAAGAAATAATCCCCCCAGAAAACCTTAAAAAGGGGGTAATTTTGATCTCAGAAAGGATTCATTGCAAGGCCCATCACAGTTATACGGTAGGCTTTAAGGATCAGGTTTAATTGCCAGCCTTTTTTGTCTGTGTATTTCCATCAGATTTGTGCAAGAAAGAACAAACAAGATAGATCTCACTGATTCTTGAGAAAAGCGACTAAATATGTTCCTAGCTTGAACTTTTGTTTTACTTGAGTAGTTTGAAGTGAATATTTTTGTAGGTTGATATTTAGATTAGCAGTTGTGTGAGGTTTTTAGTTGAATTTTTTTTTCTTTCTCCAAAAAATAACTTTTTGTCCTTCATATCTTGATTCTTGTCAGCTCCATCAGAGACACTGAAATGTATTAAATTTGTACTTTATTGATTTAAGATTAAAGTCAGGTTTTCAGTAATCTAGTGCTGGTGTTCAGTGATGATATTTAAGAACAAAATGCATTGTTTTCACTTTTTTTCAAAAATCTAAAGCATTTAGTATCTGACTGTCATGATGTTCTATTTTTATTTTTAATCTTAACCACATCAAATGAATCTTTTTAAATTAATTAGTTTTGATTGCATATGGATTAGTTGGCATTTAAACAATAGGCATGAATAGATGATAACACACTTTTTTAAATGAACAAAACCATCATCTGATGGTTGAAAATCTCAGGTGTGTTATGTAGCTTTTGAATCAAACTCCAGTTTTCTTTGTTTGTTTCCCTTCGTCATATTTTCCGCCTCTGTCTGACGAGGTTACACCACTGTGATGCTGTGTGTGATTAGGTAATAGTCAGCAAATGAACTGGAATAGCAGGTTACATTACAGATTATGAGATAAAAAGACACATTCATAGCTGTTTGAGTGTGTCTGTGTTACATGATGAACACTGAATGACCGGCATGACAGACATTGTTGTTTATAAATAGAGCTGAGGAGTTTTTAGGCCAGATAACAAGACCAGACCTACTGACAGAAACTGCTGCTCCATTGTCTGCAAAACATTTTTCACAAGAACCCGTCAGACCATACCTGCAAGAATGACAATCAGCAGCTGTATGTACAACCAGTGTAGATGTTTCAAATGTGAGCCAGGCATCTTTGTTCTGTAAAACAACAAATCCAAACATTTCTTTCCATTAAAGTAAGATGAGAACACATTGTTCTGGTCATTATAAGAGGCGTCATTGTTGTTGAACAGTTGTTGAAAAGGGCAAAAGAGTGAGTCACAGAGAAAAACTCTGAGGCCATCATAAACACCTCTCCCCATCTCACCCGCACTAATGAGTGCTACAGGCTGTTCCTGTGATTACGAGTCTTAAACTTTGGTCCTACATGATCAGTCAGTAAGACAGGTCTAGCATTGTTCTGAGAAATAATGTTAAACACTTGAATGCATTCCTGTTTAAAGACACCTCTGAATGTAATCACGGTCCTTTACAGCAGAACAAGTAAGTCACCTGTGAGAAAAGTGCAAGAAAGCGAAGAACTTATCATCCAGTATATGCACCGACTGTATGTTGGTTTCTTTGAACAAACACTGAACATTTCCCTGAACCGCAACCTTTTCAGAGGGGTTACACATGTTATGAATCAGGCCTGTTATCATATTGTGGATAAAATATGTATTTTAAACACATTTTGGGGATTTTATGCCTTTATTTAGCTTGGACAGTGGATAGGCTTGTATAACTGTGGGGAGACTTTAGGGAACAGCATGAAGGAAAGGAACCACATGTTGGACTGGATCCTTGGTGGCCTACTTTGAGGACAACAGCCTCCGCACACATGGCATGTGTACACAACCAGGAGGGGTCTGGCTGCAGAAGGTACATTTCTGACAGCCACCCTCACAGACCGTTCAATTAAGACGCAATTTATCTCAGAAAGGAAGTGCCATTGTTTCCCGATAAATCTTATTTCCAGGTTTAGATTGGGGCTGAACGATTTGGGAAAATAATTTAATTGCGATTTTTTTCCCTAGTATTGCAATTGCCATTTGATATGCGATTATTTCTAAAGTTCCTTATATTTTTTTTTTTACCAACAAACACAAGCAATACATGATTCTATATTATAAAAAAATATCTGTGATGATTTTGACTTGTTATAATTTTTAAGTCATTCTCATGTTTAATAAGAAAAACGTACTGAAAAGAAGGATTTTTGCAGACTATTTTTAAAAAATACCTGTGGATATTGCATGATATGTAATGCATAACATCTCTGCTGCAAAAAAAATCTGACACAAATTTTAGGTTAAAGAAATATTACACCTTCTGCGATTTGAAAATTGCATCTGGCCATATTGCGATTTAATCTAATTTTCGATTAATTGCCCAGCCCTAGTTTAGATGTTTTCGAAATTCAACTTTATTCAATAATAAAGTCTGGCAGTGGGTTACAGACTAAGAAACATCATAAATAAAACAGGAAAGAAAGAGGTCTTATACAGGATCCAGTTATGTACTGACCCATTTTAGAAGTAGCTACACAAACTCTTGCTTGCTTAAGTTTTATGAGCTTTAGCTAAAGCTAACATAGCTACGCTAGCTGCATAACTAATGTTAATACAAAAGCCAATGTGGCAGGGTTAGCTTCAGCAACATTGAGAAAATTAGCAAACGTAACTAAAGCCCTGTTAGCTATGTAGCTATATTAGCTACATATCTACATTAGCTATGTAGCTAGCAGGACTACATTAGATAGCTACATTGTTTAGCTAAGTTAACTTTAGCAGCCATAGCTAGGCTATCTTAGCTACACAGATCATGTAGATAAATAGCTTATGTAGCTGCTTTGTGAGCTTAGCTTTTAGCTACATAGCTCCCTTAGCTGCATAGCTCTGCTAGCTGTGTATCACCGTTAGCTAAGTAGCTTTTATCTATGCAGCTAATGGAGCTAAGTAAGCTACGCTGGCTACATTGGGATGTTTTCACAGAGGACAAGTTTTTCATCATGTAAGCAGACTGTTTACTCTGCTTTATTAAACATTTTGTAATTAGGTTTTGCGGGCCAAGTTTTTAACTTTTCAACTTTTAGCCTCCTTCCCCTTAACTTTTCCTTTGTCCAAACTCTAAACAAGTTTAATCTAATTTAAACAGGTTTAATCAAAATTCTGTCGTAGATAAAATGTCAGGGATAAAGATTACTTTCCAAAAAATTCATGTTCTTGATTTCCAAAAGTTTCCACATTGCAGAAGTTAATTTGCTAAAAAAAAAAAAGGATGGGGTTGATAAATTCATAGAGGAACAGGTGATTAATTAGGACTGATAAATACTACTGTGAAGCAGGCACTCGAGACAAAGGACTGTGAAGCCACAGTTACACGTATTTCAAATGACGGTAGTGGGAGATAAATACAGTGATACCATGCCAAACAAATCCTGATGCTGCAGCCTGATTGATGTGGATATACTGTAGTATTGCGAACTAAGGTTTCACAGTGCAGTTCAGTAATTTTCAAGATGCTTCATTGGTATGAAAAGTAACAACTGCTGCCGAAACAATATTGTGAAAACAACAATATCATACAATATAATAATATTGAATAATTATGCTGTTTCTCAATATTTGTATGCAAGTGTAGATAGTGTTTTGAAAGTTGATAGAATTGATTACAGTAAAATTCTGTCTAAAATAACAACATTTATTGCATTATATGTCTGCCTGTCTAGTAAGGTGGCAATCAGTTACAAATGATGCATCTGAATATATAAACTGTGGCGCTTCAGCTGAACTGTGGACTCAAGAAACTCTTTTGACAACTTCATACAACAAACAAATGAGAAGTGAACCTCTGCATCTATTTCTTTTAATTCAAAGAAGCAGGAATGATGATTGGGTAAGTCATGTCAATAAGGGTAGAAAACTGAAGTAAATGGATCTGATTTGATTATATCTGTGTAGCCGTTATAGACAAGCCCAGACGATAACCAATGACATATCTAATCAGATCCAGCTGTGATTTCTGATCTGAGCTGTCATCTCAATCTAGAAAAATTAAACACACCACCACCTCAACATTACCTGGCAGTGGGGCCAAACATGTGCTGGCATGAAGATCCATTAGAGCCAAAACCAGGAGCTGTCATGATGCTGCCTTCATTTTCTCTGAACATACCTCCCCGCAGGTAAAACCCAATCTTAAAAACAAAGCCCAAACATCAGATGCACATTTTTGTCCCTTAAACACACACAGACTTGTTGTTGGCAGCCTGCTGTGTAAGTTTACTGTCAGTGAGTTTCTCATGTAGAATCAACAGCTGAGAAATGTGCACGCCCCTGAGACGTCAGCCTGAAAAGGTGACCGTCACATTACCTCCTGTAAGTGTCACTCAACAGCCGTGCTCCTCTTGAAGAAGAATGCCTATTATTTAAAAACACACCCACACTCACACTGTGATTTACTATCATCCAAAATTATTTATACACAGAACAGCTGTAATTATACATCAGGCACATATTCTCTTTCTCTAGTAAAGCACTCAAGGTGTGCTTCAGGGTGTGTCCTCACCTGTGTTCTCAGTGACAGGCATGATTGTTGGCAGGGGTTTCCATAGCAACATAACAAAGCTTTAAAGAGTGCTGGCATTGAGACATTGTTGCGTTACTGTTGCGTCACAAGAACTCCTTCACGCACCAGCAGCATTATTGTCTGTCATGCTGTGTACCTGCTTTTCAGGACTGTGAGTAGAAGGGGTTCCTTTCACTCACTCACACAGAATTTTGTTTCCTCCATTTTTGTTCGTCTTTCAGCTGCATTTTACATGGAAAACACCACTGGTTACACTGTTTCAAACTCATGAGTGCATGCACTATCACCACAGAGAGGATGATATGGGCCTGAACACTGATGTTGTTTTTTTTTTTTTGTTTTTTTTTTAGTTATAATATCTTGGAAAATCTAAGAACATGCTCTGAAAATTCCAGACATGTCTAAACTATTTCAGACAAAAATGCAACATCTATTGAAAACATAAAGAAATTTATAGCTGATTTGACTGTGATTAAAAAAAAAAAAAGAATCATGTTCAAGATGCGAAAATGTTCAAAAAAACTAGGCCTGATGCCTACTTACGGGTAGTTCAAGGTTCAGCAGTCAAAGCTTTACATTAACACCTGCCAGCTAGCCAACTGCAGGTGGATTTCAGCCATGGCAGGTAATGCAGTCACTCCCACAAGCCTCTTTGGGGGGCTGAAATTTTTGGTGACGCATCCGGTTCTTTATTCTAACTGTGTTTAACTGTTTAGCACCGGTGTTACACTGTAACAGCTGTAGTTGCTTTTCGCAAAGAGGCAGATTTGTATGGTGGCCTGAAAGTGCAATACAGAATTACAAGGTCTGAAACCATTTTTTAAAACTCGAAACAAATGTACAAAGCCCAATATAGAATCACAAAGTTCAAAAGACTTTTACAAAACTTTAAAAAAATTAGAGCCCAATACGAAGTTACAAAGTCCAAAGCACTTACAAAGCTTGAGACAATTTTACAACATCTGATATAAAAGCGCAAAGTCCGAAACACTTTTACGAAACTTGATACAAATTTATAAATTGCAGTATAAAATCACAAAGTCAAAAACACTTTTACAAAACTAAAAATTTTTAAATTTCATAGAACAAATTTGCACTAGGACATCATTTTCACAGGTGATGAAAAAAATATACATTTTGCATAACAAATTTTTAAACAGTCTGATTTAAAATTACAAAGCCTGAAATACTTTGCAAAATCTGAAACAAATTCTCAAAGTCTGTTATAACATTAGAAAGTCCAAAACACTTTCACAAATTTACAAAGTCTGATATAAAATTAGAAAGTCTGAAACACTTTTACAAAATTTGAAACTTGAGTCATTCCCCTTCTGTGAGAAACCGTTGTTTGAAATTTTGTTTCGGAAGTTGTAAAAGTGTTCTACAACTTGGAAATTTGTCTCAGCTCAAGGAAAAGTGGTTTGTATTGGACCAAGCTTGGCACATGCCAAGATTTAGTGATTTTGCATTGTATTTCCAAGCCACTGTTAGTTTTGCAAAAAAGGGTTCAATTTTCCCCCGGAATAAATGCAAATTGCAAGATTTTTGCTCACTTTATACAAGACCACAAGCTTTGTTGGACAGTTTGTTTTTTTCTGGGGTGAATGAGACAAAATTGGAAGAACAGTGTTCTTTACATTTCAAAGTAAATTTTAAAATGTGATAGTCAACCTTTATCATAAGCATCATTAAAATCTGGGCTTGAGAAAATTTAGGGTGGCTTGTTACTATGGGAACTACTTTGATAAATTCATGTTTAGACCTGCCAGCAGCCAAAAGGGCAACAACCCTGGCAAATTCATAGCATATCCTGGCTGGGGTTACTGGTTTAGCTATGCTTTTGTTTTTTGTGCTGCATGAGCAGATGCTACAATCCTCACACACAGCTGGACCCCAGATCCTAGACATTAGCTGCAAGTCTTCCTCCTAACCCTTTTATCCCAGAAGGTCTTGTCCACTAACCTATTAATAAAGGCATAAAATGACCCAAAAATGTCCTCTAATTTGTATAGAATATTTTGAGAAGTCTATAAATTAGGATGCAGAATAAAATCCTTGAACCTTGTCAACAAAGATGTTGGTGTTTATTTTAATCTGCATTGTTGAGTAATAGACAATTTAAGATAAGTGATATATTACCTCATATCACATGACTACCTTATTGTATAGTACTCAATCCTTAGATTAAGTTTAAGGTGTAGTTTTCTGTCTGTACACTAGGGGGAGTCATAGAGACCTTAAAGCTCACAACAGGTTGAGGAAACCTGCAGAGGAAATACTGAACCTATCTTCACAGATCAACAACCTCTAAGTGACTTGTCTCTGCAGTTTCAATGGGATTTGAGCGGATTAATGTCTTCACAATTTGGAATTGGGTACAAAATTGCTGTGTTTACAATACTGTATCATCAGTTTGTATAAAAGATTTACAAGCACAGGACTGTGATTCCACACATACAGGGAGGTGAAGGGCTAAAGAAGAGATATTGGTATCACTGCAGCTCTGGCTCCACATGGTGGAGGCTATTTGAAATCTATAGATGGAGGCTCCTCTCTTCTAATGCAAAAGTATGTAAATGAACACCTATCACACAAGCTACAGTTGTTTTGAGAAACAACAAACATTTTTCTCTATAATGTTTAACTGGGACTAGCCATTGATGTGGTCCTCTCTGTAATTCTCCTGGGGGCATGCCATGCAGTAAGACAGAGCATGTTCATGTGTTTGAGGTAATAAGCATAAAAATGTGAAACACAAAACAGAAGCACTCCCTTGGTACAGCAGAGATTTGATTACCTAATGGTAACTTACAGCCATATTTTAGGTTTATGACATCCCCCACTGAGCTATTGGAGCAGGGTTCAGGGTCAATTTTCATCACTTTTTAATTTTAGTTCCTCATCACATTATCCATCAATCACCTCTGATGAACCTGACATCCTGCTGGCTTCATGTAGCACAGCAGTGTTATACAACCGTGTATAACTGACCCTATGGCATAGGTAATCCTCTGCCTCCATATTCTCCATACTCTTTAATTCTAATCTACTTATTAGAGTTACGTAAATAAGATCTAAATGTAATCGCTCTATGCTTTTGTTGTCAGAAAGCATTCATTTTTTGTTTGGCAAGAGTTAGATGATTAAAATGCAAAAAAAAAATGTTACTTTCACTGAAATTAAAGCTTGAGACACATTTTGAAGAGCATACTTTTATTCTGCATTCATTTGCACAGTGATTGTACAGTAGATTTTTTATGATGTTTGAGCAATAAAATAAATCTAAAAATGTAAATACTGTATTTGTCTGTTAAAAACATTGTCTCTTTATAAAACAGGCATGTCAAAAAAACACTTAAACATCCATGAAAATAATGGCCTTTTAATGCATGAATTCAAAGCAGATCCCTCCAGGTTTTGAACAAAACCTTTGTGAGCAGATGACTTGCAAAATGTCTTTGTCCATCAGCAAACACTGTGCCAACTTCAGCTCATGTCCCATAACACAGTTTTAAACTGTAAGTTAGTTCATTGTCCCTCTCGGTGATAAACAACTGTCAACATCTGTGTTTTTGCTACACTGTTGATGTGTTATGCATACATACTCCAGTAAATGATGTTGAAGAGCAGGTAAGCCATGGGAAATATGACTCTGGAGTAAGAGTCAATCATGTAGCTGTTGCTCATTATGAAGCTGAGGTTTTGTTTTACAGGGTGCTTGCGGCGTAGCCTGGTGCCCTCTGTGGGTACAGAGGCAGTAGAGTTTCTAGCCTGGGTGTTCCTCTCTGTATTTGGGGTGCTAGCAACCTCTGGAAGCGAGGCCAGGTCAATCTCATTGTCATGGAAACAGCCATCGAACGCCATAGCCTGCGTGGCATCGTAGGACTCAGGAATCTGTGGCAGAGAGAGAGAGGAGAGGAGGGTTACACTGTGAGGTAAGCAAGCTCCAGATGGCAGGAAATTATTCTCTGTGGATCACGTGTCATGTGAGATTTAAAGGGGACATATTATGCAAAAATCACTTTTTCAGGCTTTTCTAACACAAATATGTGTCACTGGCCTGTCCACAATCCCCTCAAGTACCAGAAAAATCCATTCCCCCTCCCCCTCTCTTTCTCCACCTTTCAGAAAATGTGTGCTGAAACAAGCCATTCTCAGATTTTACACCTAGGCTACATTCACATTGCAGTCAAAAGTGACCTGAATCTGATTTTTTTTTGCTCATATGTGACTCACATCTGATTTTTTTCTGACTGTGTGGACAGCACAAGTCACATTGAATCTGACCTTATCAAATCAGATTCAGCCACTTTTGTATATGGTTCTCAATCAGATACGTATCTGATCTTTTGGAAGTTGACTGCAGTGTGAACAATCAAACAAAAAAATCAGATCTGAGAAAAAGATCAGAATTGAGCATTAAGGCCTGCTGTGTGAACGTAGCCCTAGTGACCTCACATGGGCCGTAAGCACCCGCCCCCAGGTTTGGTTGGCCCTCCTCCACTTGGAGGAAAGTTCCGCCCTTGTCTCCTGATCCTCCCAGCTTCCAGCTGAGATCCTGGATAGCTCAGTGGGTTACTCTCCTGACTATGGTCTGAACGATTGACACTTCGAATCCCAGTCAGGTCCTAAACTTTGGATTAAAGTGTCTGTAACCACAGGAGTGCTGCATCCATTTTCTGAGAGGGGTGTGGCCAGGGGTGGAGTCAGACAGTTAATTACCATTTAAAGCCACGGAAACGGCTTGTTCTGAGAAGGGCTGAAACAGAGGGGTTTTTAGACATGCAAAAACCTAATACTGGAGTGTTTTTTCAGCAACAAACTTCACAGGTGTGTTTTGGGGACCTCTGAGAAAAATATAAACTTGTCTTCAAAGGGTAAAATATGTCCCCTTTATGATGCGCAGATGGTTGAGTGGTTTAAAGCACTACCCATGTACATGGGCGGCCGGGGTTCGAATCCGGCCTGTGGCCTTTTACCGCATGTCTCTCCCCACTCTCTTCCCTGTTTCCGAATCTATCCACTGTCCTTCCTCTATCAAATAAAGGCATGAAAAGGCCCAAAAATAAATCTTTAAAAAAAAGACACGCAAGACACCATTAATAAATAAATGATAGAAATAAAAATCAATGTAATGACCTTAGCCCTCTTGAGCTTCTTCATCTCCTCCACTGTGGTGAAATAGTTGACGGCAGCATACTCAATGACTGAGAGAAAGACAAACAGGAAGCTCGCCCACAAGTAGATGTCTACGGCTTTGACGTAAGACACCTGCGGCATAGAGGCTGAGACACCAGTGATGATGGTGGACATTGTTAAAACAGTGGTGATACCTAGAAACAGAAAAAAGCAGCAGATTACAAAATAAGTGCAAAAAACATTTCCTCACGCCTTAATAGAAATCAGTTAAAATTGATTATTCTTTAGAACTTGGTCAGCCGATTAGAAACGTCAACATAGTCAGCTAGTTTGTTGCACCTATAAGAGTTGCTAAGTTAAAAATCATACCATGAAATTGGTATTAAAACAGTTTTCTGATAGGCTATTTCTAAGTCCCTTTACCTAATCTGTGTAGGTAACTAATGAAAAGCTGCATCTCAGAAAAAATTACCATGATTTTTCCCATGACTTACTTTAAACACCATAATCAAGATTTAAACAAAAAAAGCCTTGAAATATTTCAGTTTGTATGGGATGTTTGCTGAATATCTGGAAGATTGACTTCTTGATTTCAATCATAGAAAAAAAAAAAATGTATTTTTTATGCACCTGTAAGGTGGCTAGGATACATAAATAATTCATGCATGATGGCGAAAGCGTAGAAAATAAATTACAGTTTGACTCAAGCAAAGTGGTGCAATTTTACTACAGGATAAGCAATGAAAAACATCTAAAAGAATCATTATGGTACTGTTCGACTGTCTTTAGACGTCCAAAAGCTTACATGGGCCTACATCTTCTATGTTCTGTATTAAGTAAACCAGTCTTTTGCTTTATTTTCAGCTCTTCGATGAATGTCAGAACACGTAAAAACCATAACTAAGAAAGGGAAAACAAGACCTTATAGCCTTCTAGCAGGCGCACTGTGGTGATAGTCCTCGGTAATTTAACTGCAGGTGCGTTGTCCAAAGGAGAGGAAGAAAAATAACGTTAATATCTTAACTTTGTGTTTACAGAAACGGACGAAGTAACAAGGTTTGTAAGAATTTCGTTTTCGTGTTTACATTAGCAAAAGCTGTCTTTAAATTTTTCTCGTCTACTTTTGCTTTGTTGGAGGACTTCTGTGTGTAAGCTAGCAAAGGAAGCATTTTGTAGTTTGTCGAACTTTACCTTGTTAGCTTGTGGCTCTCAACCTGTCAGCAGCCTTTATACCTCAATGTTACTTTTTTATGACATTTTTTAAAAACCTAAATGCTGTAAAGCTAATCAAAAAGACACTCGCGATAGCTTTATTTGTTGTCAAGGGCTGAGAGTCACCAGTTAAATCGGTCGCCCATCAAAACGCAACATTGCTCACGTAAACTAGCAAAAAGCATTAGTCAGCTAGCCCGTTTAGCAGGTGAGTGTCATGTGAACAGAGGAGATGCTGTTTGGGACCTTTTGCAAAAAAAGGTTACTGTGTTTCTAGTATTGCAACGGTTAGTCTTATTCACTGTGGTTGTGCCTCTGCTATGCTAAGCCTTCTATCAATGACAGGAAACCGTAGGGATGGGAATTGATGAGATTTTATTGATTTAATTTCTCTTCTCGATCCAGTTCTTTATTGATTCCTTCCTGTGAAATTTCATTTTGGAAACAGCAGACTATAACAAGACTAACACTTTTAACAGCAAAAGCTATAGTTCAGAGCTTAAATATGGTTTTAAATTTTTGAGACTCAAGATGAACAAAAGAAATAAAACTTCAACTGAAGTAGATCTCCTGATTCTGCTTTAAACAGCACAAACTAACTAAGCAACCAAGTTTAATGGGCATTTCACTGTAAACAGCTCTGTAACAACACAGTGACACCCGCATCTCTAATGCTCGAGACAGAGCACCTTCGTGCACAGCAAGAGCGCTATCCACGAGAGGCTTGGCACACAGAAGTCTGTCATTGCTTTTGCCATGTTTCATGCATTGTCAGGTAGGACAACATGCACATTCTTTATCTCTGTTTTCCATATCTGGCACATGCTATCCTGAGAGTGGAGGACAGGCTTTTTAAGAGTGAAATCCTCCTATCCACTGAGGCAGTGAGGCTCAACATGCTAACAGGACGGACACTTGATGTCCATATATCCATAGTAAAGCTAATATGTTTAGCTTCTCTACGTGACTGGAAACAAATTTTTGCAGTTCAGGTAAGGCTATAAACGCCAGCTAGGTATAACATAACAGGGCTTTACATGCATCATTAGCCTGCAGAAGCCCGTTTATTCAACCACGCTGAAAGGCTGATTATCAAGAGCTGTAAATTCAATGATTTTCCTGTTCAGCTCGTTACCTTTGGGTGGTCACTGCTGTATTTCTTAGCTTTGTCGAATGACCTCAGTTTGAGGCGGTTGACGAGTTTTCCCTGGCACAAAGTTTTGTCATTCTTTATCATAAGAAAGTTTTTGTAGTCATCAGGGTGACGGTTTTTTAGATGCAAAATTAAACTGGTGGTGTTAAAGGCGTCGCATCACATGTAGTTACTTTACAAGTGATTGGCATAAATTTTATTATTGGCCAATACTGGTAATTAACTTTATTAGCTATTATCAGCCGATACCAATATGCTGCCGATATTAGTGTGCATCCCTATTGACAAATCAAATTTTATTAAGTGAGTTTTATTGAGCTATAATAAACAGTTTTGATAACCAAAAATGTTAAACATAAAGTGTTGGAGAGGAGAACATGCTGAAATATACAAAAGCCCTCTTGTTTTTTTGATGGAAATTTCTCAGTTAAAACAAACTACTCTCTGAATCCTCAACAGTGAACTTGAATTAGAATACAATACTACTGCTCATTTTCTTTAAGATTAAACCTTAAAATACATTTAGAACTAATAAATTGATATTAACAGTTCTTGTGCAAATGCATGCCTGGCATGAAATCACTGTTTAACAGATGTTGCACTATTCGCTTCATTTTTTGACAAATGAAGCTGCACTTTGGCTTTAGCCTGTTATTGTGACTGTTCCTCAGCTTCTCTGTTCGTGCTCGTTTCACTGACTGCCTCTTATGAGAGGCATTTGGAAGTAAGACATTGTTAAGGGAATCATTAAGATGAAATGTAAATCATGCTGATGGATTGTACCATTTGGAACTGGTTCTTGATTCCCATCCCTACTAAACTGTCCGGTAATTTGGCTTCAGTACCACAATGTTCACAGAGCAGGAAAGAGATGCCACATTATATACAAAGACCTTTGTTGCAGTTCATTTTACTATAAAGGTGTGACTCAACATAAACAACCTGGTTGGAGATTCCCATTCTCTTATTGTACTTGCACATTAAGGAAAGGAAATTATTTCACTGTTTAACTCCCTCTGGTGTCTTAAGAATGCTAGTCAGTACTTTCAGTAAACTTTTAATGAAATACCTTTTACTTTTACTTGATTTATAGACCATTACTTTTACAGCTTAAGAAAATTTAATCAAAGTGACTGTACTTCTACTTGAGTACTATAGTCTTGTACTCTTTCCACATCTACCAGTAGCCTATTCTAGTGTCTTGACAACCCTTGGAAAAAGAGCAAATAAGACCATTTGCCAAGAAAGAAAAAACATGGTTTAGTTTTGTACTAATAGAGATCAAAACTGTATTTCATAGTTGTTTTTTTCAGTTTTGAGTTGTGTATGTCATACAAAATATGTTTGTTTAAATTGTAGGCTCTTGAATGTACAACAGGATCTCAGTACCCAGAGAGACACGGGCAGGCACGGCCCTCCTGTCTATCCAGAAGGACACCCAGGACAGCATCACCATCAGCATGGTGGGAAAGTAAGTCTGTAGCATGAAGAAGAAGATATGCCTCCTGAGAATGAAGTTTATGTAGAGCCGGTTGTACCAACCTGAAACACAGATAAATGGACAGAAAGTGGAGGTGGGGCTGACAGGGTGGGGAGCAGGATCTAACAACTGAGAGTGGCAGCAGAAATAAACAGACAACCCTGAAATATGTTCCACATAATCAGGATTATGTTGAGGATCTGAGAAAGTACAAGATGGACCTACAGAAAAAACCTAGAACTTAGAAAGTGATTATTTTTTCCAGGCAGATCTATCTAGAGCTGATGTTATGTAAACGCCTCTTAAAGTGGAGAGGTTCCAACAAGATTATTTCATACTGAGAAGAAAATCGCCTTGGCCCTCTTTTTATCCTTCTTTCTTACACTGAAACTGTAAGTGGATTTAGCAGTGAGTCATTGACTGACAGCTCTATGCTTATAATATGATGGCTACAACCGAAGAAATGCCACATTAGATTTTTATACTCTACATTAAAATGGACTTGAAGATTCTGAGGGACGTGTCTTAAAATTAAAATGAGTTATATGATCTCTTAAAATGAAGCCTTAAAGTTAGTGCTTCATAACAGAAAAAATGCTCCTAGGTATACTATTGTGACATTTTCTCAGTGGAGTGTAATGGAATAATTAAATACTATAATATACAGTGATTTTATGATCTGGCAGGAATTTACTGTCAGTGTGTGTTACTACAGTTAGTTGCATGTAGGCACACTCGTTGCTCTTCTTTCAACATCAGTTAACACATTATGATAGTGAAGATTAGTTCAATATTTTGGAGCTGTACTTCCTCACTGGTTGTAAATAATTAGATGAATTGTCAGAGAACTATGTTGACTGAAAACCAGATGAAAGGTCTGCTATTTCTGTCTTGTTAAAAATGATAGTTGACCTGATTAAGGTAAGGACAAACACCAATATTGGGCTGGTTTAACCATGATCTTTGCTGCTTAATTTTTCTTTCAAGAATTTGAGAGTTGATGGTTATTCAATCACCAGTAGGCTGAAAGGGATTTTTAATGTTTAATATCTGATCTTCTCTTACTGTGTCTTTGGTAGGGATGGACCGATCCAACTTTTTGATCTTCAATTCCGATCAAGTACCTGGTCAGGTCAGGAATGGGAGCATATGCTGGTTCAGCACTGTGCCGTGTCAGCCTTGGTCCTGTACTGTTCTGGCCTCCTGATCCTTGTCCAGGCCTATGCCCCATCTCACCTGGTATCTTTCCAGCTGACCATCTGCAATGCCCCAGGCCATCCTGTGCTGCCCCTGGCATCTGGACCAGCCCACTGGGTCCTGGGCACCCAGTAGGCAGCAAGCTTGATCAGGTCTGGGAAAGTGTGTCTGGTGTCTGTAATAGCGCAGCTGCCATTCCTGTATCAAGCAGCTGACCCTTCCCATCCCTGCTCTCCTGAGCATGTCAGCATTAGACACACAGTATTGCCAATGATACCCATGCACTGAACAGAAGTTGTCACGAAGAAGTGCAGCCAGTGCCTCTGCCCAAAGAGTTGTAAGACTGGGAGGACCAAGGACAGAAAAGACTCTGACTTTCATCCACATGCACAGATAAGGAACGCCACACTGTCTTGCTCAGCAAACCCAATCGCCCCATATGTGAGTCCAAGTCTGCGGTTGATCTCAGCCTTGCGGTAAGGATTACACTGCCAAGGTAGGTGATTACCAGTATTCAATTAATAACCTAAATTCCTCACTGTAATGATGAATAATCATTTTTATGTAAGGCAGCACATAAGGTTTCCCAACTTTATGAGAGAGCGTTAAATAAATAGAAATATGCAAATGAATAATTGAATACATAGTCATACAATGACCATGTCCTTACAATCTGTGTACCACTTACAGAAGCATCACTCATCTGCTGTCACAGTGAACTGTCTTTTAGCTGTACTCAGTGTGCAAAGCAGCTGATAATGCAGTTCTTTGCTGCATGACTTTTCACACCACTGACTGTGTGCTCTTTAGTAAATTGATCTAGCATTTCCAAAGTGGCAGGTGAAATCAAGTCGCTGGTGTAGTCTCGTAGTTTTTAGCCTGTAGCTTAGCATTGTTCCCTGGAATCATAGCTCTAGGTATTGCTTTTAGCTCTTGCATCCATTAAGACTGGCCACACACTACACAGTTTTCTTTAACAATTTAAAAAATGTTGGAAACCACAAACAAAAGGATAATTTCAATGACTTTTCATCTCAAAGTGCACATACTAGATGACTCAGCCCAGACCATCAGGACTGGAGACCACACCTGCTGACCTGCCAGCAACCTCACAGTGAGGATTCCCTTAACAGGAGATTTCACAGAATCTCGCGTGATCAAATGTGACTTCAGAAGAATAACAAACATGGATTACTATTGATATCCTCTGGCTGTAACTCCATAACAGGCTGTGTTGGCATGTGTTAAAGTTGCATAAAAATCACAAGACAAGGAAAAGAATCTGGATACAATTCTGGCTGGAATTAAGGTACAGTTTTGTTTATGTTCTGGAGCAGTGTAAGTATGAAGTAGTATCTGGTCTCAAACAGGGCTTAAAATTGTGTAGTGTGTGGCCAGCTTATCTTTACTGATAAATGTTCTCATATGTTCAAGACCAAGCAGAGTGCTCTTTGGAAAAATTTGCATGATGGCAAACTGAACCACGGTTCAAAGTGTTTTGTCTTTTTAAACCATTACTGGGAAGTTTTCGCGTGTCTCTGCAATGCAGATGATAAAGTTGACTGCTTTGTTTTGTTTTATTTGTCTGCTTTCTACCAGAACCCCTTGAAACACATTGAACAACTATGATGTTAGCCTCCCTCATGCTGTGTTGGGTCCATTGGCAAAAATGCACAGGCATACTGGTGCAATGTTAACAGTGACTCACTGTAGTACACAGGAGAGCATAAGACTGAGCTGTATAAATCTATTCCGTGGATTGGCCCTTAGTCACAGATACCTGATCTAGTTATTTAAGTCAGGATTTGACAAATGTCAGATACCAGAATCAGATCGGCACATTCCTACTCAATGGACACAGCGCCTATGATGATGTCAGTTAACCGAGTCTTTGAAAGAGGTTTTTCATAAGCAGCAGTTTACACAGAAGATAAGTTTCTCTTGTTCTTTCTTCAATTTGTTTCTCAAATCTCAGTCCACATTTAGGTTATAGGTAGAAACTGACAAAGATAAAAACAAAACGGTGACATAAATGAACACTCTCCATCCCTCAGAGTTCATTTAAGTATTTTTTTATGTTATAGTGTTGCTTATTTAAAATCTATAGGAATTTATGTTTCATAGCTAAGACATAAGACTCATTTACATGTGCTTATGTATCAGAGGGCAACCAAAAGTCCGTCTATAAGTTTAACTGCTGGCTAAAGTTGCATATGAGAGTGGCATGGTCTAAATCTTACTATCTAGCTCTTAGGTTCGAAAAATGTCTCTTTTGTAATAATTTTAAATCTGGTCATTGGAAGCTCTTTTTTGGTAGGACATAAGAAGTTTTGTTGTGTAATCTGTATATTGATAAAGTCAGGAGCTCTCTGGTTGTTCCCAAACTGGGTACAGCTCAGAGGGCCCCCAGGTTTAGACCTCACATACCAGTACTGCTGTAGAAGGCAAGCCCAAAGGAAGGCTGGAAGTCTTCAATAAAAAACTGAGAGAGCACGATCTCGTCAGTCCTTAATGAATCGTTCCCGTTCTTCCAGTAGAGCATTAGGTCGTTCTCATTGTAAGCATCTTCAAGAGAGGAGAGAAGGGGGAGAGAGTCATGGCTGTGTTTCTCAGAGGAGAGGAGGGGGTGCACAGAAATGGGACTCCCAACTCTCCTCTGAGACCAGGATCCATGCTTTATCAAAGCAAAGAAAAAAGGTTAGAAAGTGAAATATAGGATGAGTACTTAGTCTAAGAGACAAAAATCTATCTGAACTGAGGTTGTCAATATTTTAGATACCTTTTTTATATTATGTGCATCAAGCAATACAGTATCCATTATTTTTATGTTTGATAGTATGAAAGATCATTTAAAAATAGTCCTATTTTTAACCTCAAAACTGCTGCAGGCAGAGAGATAAAGAGACAGGGGGAGAGAGAGTTTCCTCATTGGTGGGTGATCAAAAAGAGAGTGAGTGCCATAAGTGACAAACAAAGCAGTGTTACAGAGAAATAAGATGATTTTTCTGATTGTTTCACAGTGGTAATGCTCGAAAGAACCTTAAACAGTCCAACAGCTCTGTGTAGACGTAAAGGAAAACTCAGGATTCTGTTTTATTGATGCAAAACATGCTCTGTCTCTGCTCTGCGCCATTTCACAGACTCTACTGCTGACTGTTGAATTCACCATAAAAATGTTTTTTTTTTTTTTAAGTTTCTTTAGTGTCTCATTAACCTAACGAGCCAAATAGACTGCCTTTTATAACCATTGTATGGGATGTATTTCACTTCCATCTGCGGAACCGCTTATAGATATTGTTTGGGAAGGGTAGGAGCTCTGAAAAAATCTGGAAGGATGACTGGAAGAACGTTCTGTTTCATCCATTACCAGCCAATCAGAGCAACAAGACAGAGTCAAGACAGTCCGGCTGCAGACGGCCTCTCTCAAACACGCTCTGCAGACCACTGCTGTTAGATACCACCAGTGTCAGGACGAAAATAGAGGCAAAACCTTTCAGAATAAAATTTAAATAAACTTCTTGTAAGGTTAGGGTTGGGTCAGGACACTACAGGTTAAAAGATGAAAACCTGATCTGCAAAACTTGATTACAAAATGTTTAATATAGCCGACTTAGCAATCTTTTTACAGAAAAAAAGATTGTCCTCCATGAAAATGCTAACACAGCTGTAGTTTTCAAGAAGGGCTTGTGAGAGCAACTGTCTGCAGCCAGACATAGTGGACATCCACAGTGTGGGTGAGTTAAGATTTTAACATGAGCTTGACAGATAACTGCTGTCATTGTCTACTATCTGTGGTACCAGTTTACGAATCAAACTTTTGGTGGTCAGGTGGAGAGCATAAACATTTTTTTTTTTTTTTGCCAATAAAAGCTTTCAGTGTGGTTCTTTGTCTGGTTCTAATTAAACTGCTGTTGTAGCTACTTTAAAACTATTAGTTGCATCAGCAGCAGCTATTAATCAGTGACTTTCAGTACACCTAAACCATGCCTGAAATTACCATAAACTCACATATAGGCTGGTCAGGAGAAGAGCAAAACCAACTTGCATCCAAGTTAGTTGCGTCATTCGCAGACATTGTTACTGGCTTCCGGTACAACTGAACCACACCTTTATCTATTGTCTTGTTCTCCTCAAATAACCCTGAGATGTACGTCAATTCTGAGACTGGGCCCAGACTGAAGCTTTGCAATATGAAACTGCATGATGACAGACATTGAATCTGGCTTATCCTCAGTGTAGCATGTCATAAAGATGCACTACTTAATGTGGAGTTTGGTACAGACAGAACAGAGGAAAGAGACAGTAATGTCACCTGGTACTTCAAAGTCTTTTTTACACATCCCAACCTATAGACCTATGACAGCTTCACTCAGCCTTTCTAATGTGAACATTAGGAATAAATGTAGCTAAGTTTACCAGTTTTGAATAGGAGATTTTTTTTTTTTTGCTGTGGTATTGAAACAGAAATCAATACTGTTTGATTTTAACCAATATTATAACAAAATCAAAATTCTGGTATTGTGACAACTTTAATCTGAACTGTATGGAGGTTACTGCTGACCATGTGATTATTTTTAGCAAACTTGAAGTTCATGGAAACATCAAATGAAAAAGAATCCCTTTTAAATCCCACTTTACAAAGACCGTTATGTATAATGGACAGAGATTGACCTGATTGAGGATTAAAGAAAGAAAAGAAGATTGTGATGGTCACTGTGTTTTTATGCTGAATGATAATGGAGTGTGACTTATGCAGTGTGTCATCGATCAGTCAATGCCAAAAAGATGTCCATTAGCGTTTTCAACTAGGAACAGGAAACTGACCAATAAGAGGTAAAAATGAAAAGATTAAATCTTTTTCAGTGCAAGCCAGTGCTGCAGATAAAGTGCAGTAAGCCAAACATGGAGGGTTGATACATCATGTTCAGAGAATTTTTACACAGGTGTAGCACAACAAAATAAGCTTAGCCTTCTGTAAAACAGCTTTTGATAACCTATCAGACACTCAGTGTTAAAAGTGAAGTTTGATACTCACAGCTCTCCAGCTCTAGAGAGCAATTCTGTGTGTCCAGAGGGAAACTGCTGAAGTCCATGGAGCACAGTGCTGTCACAGTGATCCTAAAACACATTCAACAGTTAAAAAAGACCAAAATTGATCAGGCATTTGCAGCATCAGCCAACATGTTCTCAGAAAACTTTTTATTTGAATCGATAACGGTAAGAGCAACATGTGTAGATTTACATCGGTCAACCAGCCTGTCCAATAAACTTGATTTGTTTTTAACTGATCCGTTCATTCAATTACTGTCTGTCTATGAAAGTGGCTACAGCAAGCTGTTAGTGGTGACGCCATATTGTTGACAGCTGTGGCTGAAATGGATACAAGTGTCTGAAAGCTTTCTGGACACCCTCATATGCCTGTCAGGCTCTGCTCACTAAGCCATGTGCTAATAGTATAGTGGGTGTTTTTGTCTTAATCTGAGTCATTTTTGAGTGCTCCACTGGTATTTAAATGATGATTAATGGGATTTGTTTTCTAGCACATGTAAGGTCAAATGAGTAAAGTAGATAGAACAAACCCTCTTCTTATAGATATGGTGTTAAATTCTTATGAAAGAGAATGTGTCTTTGCTTTTAATTATACGGGATTTACTGCCTCAGCTACACTTAGTCTGAACTGTACTCCCTTATAAAAAATACCACAAATAGTTCCTATTGTTAGCAAAAATCATATTCATGCCTGTTGTTCAGTAAGGATTATAATTACCTAAAGGTACACACTTATTTTAACAAACATGATTAATTTTGGTTTAATAACCAATATTTTAAACCTGAGCCAGGCTGTTTTGCTGAACATAACCATGTGTTAAAGTCGCCAAACTGCTTCTCTGGTCACCAGATGTTTTGCATTTCTGATACATCTGTCACTTAACCTGTTCTGTTGATTGGGATGAAGACGTTTTTTTGTAGAGGCAGCTACTACAGAAAAACATCATAGGTGAAGCACAAACAATCTTTGGTTTATAGGGATGGATGACTCTTAATTTAGTCCAATAACAGCAGCTTATTGTGTTGGCTAACTGGAGACACCAAGCAAACTTAAGTTCAAAGCTTAGCTACTAGAATCAGTGAGTAAATTTGCCAGCTAAATAGGATAATAGCTTCTCTCTTCTTTGAATAGGAATTTCAGAAGTCATAATGAACCAAAGGATTTCACTAGTGCATAAGCTTATTGTATTCCCATCAGAAATAAAATTTTACTGTTTTTCCTGCATTAACAACATCATCTCAGAATTATTAGACGTTTTTGTGAAAAAAAAAAAAAAACCTGCTCTATGTTTAAGTATGAATTGCCTCAAAATCCCAACAGAAGCCATCATGCAGGTCATTTAAGGAAGTAAACATGGCCTGACTGTTCAGTCTTATCCAGCATATTTTTGTTTGGGTTTTAGACTTTGGGAGATACTCGTGTCTTTAAGTAACATACCTGAAATTGTTGTTCGTGTGTCAGCTTTGCGCTTGCACCTTAAACTGTGTTTTTCCTATTTTTCAAAAATAGGCAGCGGTGGCACCCTTCTTACCCTGTGCATGTGCTGTGTGCATACTGGCCCAACCAAACGCTCATACAACTTTAATTCCAAAAATTTTGTACTATTGGGAAAAAAAGACAATTTTGTTTTACTATACAACATAATGTGCCGCTGCGACCACATGTGATGTATTGTAGTTTGATATTGAAGTTCATCTGATGCCGCCCGTACAAGATGGTGTTCTTCATGAAAACATGTGAGCACGGATGAATGCTGGTGGTGGAGGGAAATTATGTGTTCGGATACAAGCTGTTCTGATCTGCTGGATGTTACAGTTTTTTGTAGGATTAGCTGAGATCAGATTTTTTTCACTCATAAGTATCTTGTAATACTGCAATAATGATGCCATTAAATCAGGAGGAAAATGTTATTTTCTCATGTGAATGCAATTTGCTTCTGTACACTAGAACAAATATCAGAAAAAAAAGATGTAGATGAATTCAGTTTGTCAAAGAAGTTGCAATATTTCAATCGCAATAATTACTGCAAATTCAAATCTTTATTAATTTTTGCCTTTCTTTTTTGTCCAATCACAACTTTTCTTGCAAATTTGATTGATCACTCTAGTCCTGTCATCATGTGCATCACCACACTCACTTTCTTTCCTGTATATTTTAAGCATAGCCCCACTAAGGTTATATGTGTGGGACATTAAAGAGTATTACACAATGAATCTTAAGTATTTTTGCTGCATGAGTGAGACCTTATATTTTTGCTGTGAAGTAGACAGCTGTGTCATCTGAAGCAACCTCTGAAATCATCATCTCTCTTTCATGTGCTTTATAATCTAGTCTTCAGTTTTATCAGAGACTGATGAGTAAATCATTGATGATACTTTTAATACTCAGTATCTCCTTGTTATCCATTCTCTATCTCACAAACAAAGACCATGGCAATAAAGAAATGGAGTTGAGTCCTGAGATGATTATAAAGGTCGAGAGATGTAGGGATGAAGGTAAGGACTGAGGGATGAGGGTAAGGGCTGAGGGACGCTGGGTCAGGGCAATGAAGGGATTAATTTATGAGGGACCAAGAAGATAGATGATGTGATGTTGGGCCGTTTTGAGTTGGTACAGTCCAAGGAAATCTGAAGATTTGAGACTTGGAATTGATGGTCTTGGTTGTGGTCTAAGGCGGATAATCAATCAGCTTGAGCTGATCATGGTGCAGCGTAAGGAGCCTCTGAGCTCAGTGGATGGGTGGATTGTAACTCTAGTAGGTGTAAAGTCTGTCCGAAGTAATGTGGTGTTTTTTAGGAAGATGACGTAAATGGATATTAGATGATGGAGGTATAAGATGTTGTTGGTGCGGATCAAAGTAGAAAGTAAGCATATTTCTCATGTCTATGAGAACTAACAACCATGAAAAGTCCACCTCACCATCTCATGATGCATTTGGCTGAGTTGATCAGTCAATCATAGGCTGTTTTTCTGTCAACCCACCAGAGGCTCTGTTACTGATCTCAAAGAATAATAGTATTTATAATGCAATGCGAAAGCAATATCTCTTTGTATTTGTAAATCAACAAACAAGCACAGCTCACCAGAAAAGTACAAGAGTTTCAATGTTACAACAAAAACAAAGATTCTTATTAACACATTAGTTTTAGTAATTTAATGCCTATTGAGAAACTATGGCTAATAACTATCATTTGTCTAGTTTTTACAAATTTTATCAGGCATCTTGACAAGGAAATGGTCACATGATGTGAAGTCAGAAAACAGACTGCCTGATCTGCCAATGCCAAGGACTTTTTACTGTTTGTCCATATTCCTTACTATGAATTCATGCCTTATTAGAAAATGAAATAAGCCTCATAGTATTGTAATTTTTTTGGAAGTCTTTTTTTCATTGGATTTCATCAATTCCCCCTGAACCCGGACAAACTCATAGAGTTGAATGCACCAGCTAGGGGTTTTTCTCTTACTTTTGACTTGGCAATGATGGACTTCTGGACTCAAATTTGCACAGAGGGCACCAAGTCAAAAAAGAGAATGGACTTAAGGCTGGCTCAGACTACACAATTTTTTTTGGTCGTTCACGATGGCACCATGTTAGACTATGCGACCAAAATCTCGTCCCGTCTTGGCTGACAGCCTGGCCACACTACAAGAGTGATCCAGACTGCTCTGCGTATGCTGACGTCACCACTGCTCCGCGACTGAGTGCGAGTTCACAGGTTGTCGGGGGGCGGGCCAAAGAGTGTCAGTCACTCTACAACAGGAACGCTCCGTGTGATTGTAGCGGTCTTTTGCTCGAAAAAGGAAAGTAAGAAGCAATGATGGCTTGGATTATGGATAGTAAGTATGGATGTATCAAGAGGAGGACAATATGGACTGGCTTTTCTTCAGATAGTACTTAAGGTATGCATGTGATAACGTGAAAAAAAACAAAATTCACATAGTTTTAGGAAATAAAAGGGGATAGAGGTGGTAAATCTTGTAAATGATGACGCAAAGATAAAGAGCAAATGTTCTCCTGATGTTAAACGTCAGGATTCACGTCAGGTCAGTTGATGTCAGGTCAGGGTGTCAAACTAGATGACAATGTACGAAAAATTCTGACATGCTAGTCTTGTAGAATCGTGGTTTTGAGGAATCGTAAGGAGTCTTGAACGCGTCGTTAATTACGTCACACTACAAGACTGTTAGTCGTTCCCGACTCTCAAAATCTGGCCTGAGTTTTGACGACGAGCTGCGACGTCGCAGTCGGGCTTAAATCTTGCTGAATTTGTGTTGTCTGAGCCGGCCTTTAGCTTTACCAGTCTTATTATGCATTCCATGCTAGTCTTCCCAGAGTCCTGAGAGCTGCCAAATAACAAGTGTTAATGCTAGCCTAGCAAGCTAAGAAAAGGATCAGTATGAGTCCTATAAATGCATCCAACAATATCACGCAATCTTGATTCTGATTAGAAGTCACTTGCTCTTTCCTGTCTTCTCATGTGCTGGTGATTTGATGAAGTTCAGTAGGCAACTTTATAGAGTCAAAGAAACACTTTTGTTGGCCAGCATGCTGTTGTCTGATGAATATTATTTGTGTGCCAAGCCAACAGTGTTTGAAATGCTGCTCATATTTGCTATGCTTGTATTTAGGAGTCTTTCAACCGAATACAAGGTTTATTTACTAAATAGTGGGCCATTGTTTCTTCAAATGGTGATTATGACAAAATGGGAGAAAGTGAGAGCTGTAAGTGGGTGAATCTAAGAGCAGTTGGCACCTGCAGCGCAGCGTCTTCTGACAATGAGGGACAAGCTATTTCATTCACTCAGACATGGCTTCCCTGCTAAAACAAAGCCTCTTGATCTGCTCACTGACTGATTTAACTTTCAGTATGTTTGCTGCTGATTGTGGATGACTGTCTTGTTTTAAAGCATTTTTATTGATTATCTTCTAAAGAAGACATGCTGCCATTGTGATCTTCTATTTTATCTGTTGATATTACATTGGATGCATGTCAGATTTTCTGAACTTATGTCTGTTCTCCCCAAGGCATTAGAGTTACAGCCAGGTGTTAAAAAAACAGAGCTCAAATCCAGCCTGTGATAAATTGGTTGTAACTTTACAGGACTAAGTTGGACTTCTTTACACCCAGCTCTGGCACTCAGTTTTTTGGAATGACTTAGAAATTTTCTTGTATTTTTTGCCATTTCCCAGTAATTTTGCCACTGTAGTTGCTGCTACTTAATTCTTTGTTTGATGCTAATAATTTCTGTCTCCGATAATGACATAAGAGATGTATTTATTTACCTTACGCTGTAGAGGATATTGCCATCTGGAAAAACCCTCAACATGATGTTCTCCATTGTTGTGTCGTGGATAAAAGATCGCTTTGAGTGAACAAAGAAAACATCAGGAACCCAAATCTTCTTCACAAGGCGTGAATCAAACGTCCGACTCTTGTTGCTGCTGGAAGGGAAGGCCAGGCGATCATCTTGCCAGTAATGTCTTAGGTACAAAGTCATGGTGAAGTCCTGAAAAACACATGCAACACATGGTACTCAAGGTCAACAAACCAAAGGAGATATACTGGTTATTGTACAACAACAGTCCTCGATAGACATACCATGTTAACTTCAGATATGCTGTCTATGCTCTCTACCTGGACGTCGATGCCCACAGGAATAGCTGAACCTGCAAAAAGGGTCAGACACACAAAGGATTAGCAACAGTTGTGTCATATTTTCCATGAATCATCTGTCTGCACATCTGCAAGAGATTATCCAATATATGTGTAAATCCCACTACTGATAAGATATAAGCCACGTCTGAAATGATGACCCAGACATCATGCTGGTGCTACAGCATGACGAAGCTTAAAGTCACATTCATTTCAAGCCCTCATAAATAACTTCTATTTATTTGTTACAATAATCTGACAGATGGTCCAAACAGCACATTAACTGAAGCAGCATATCTCTACAAATCTGCCACCTCTTCACAATGCAAAGATAAGATGCAACAAAATACCTGATGTTTGTATCTCCAATATCTTATCTGTTTTTCTTCTTCTGGATTAGATATGATTTATCAAATAGTACTGTAGAGTGCTGGCTGTGCAGTTTCAAACTAAAAAACCAAAGAAAACTAAAGCTGCATTTGGAGAGAGCAGACCTGAGTTCAGGCCAACAGTCCATAGCTGTTGCAGGTTTTCCCGATATAAACAGTTACAGTTTGATCAATGTTTTTATTGTGATCTGGGTCCCAGCCAAAATTTAATGGCTTAAATGGGTTGACGGACATTTCACCTTTACATCAAGCTTTTCTTTGCTTTTCAAAGAATTTCTAAGAACATAGACCCCTTGTTAGAAAAAACCATACATTATTACATTAGTGGGGTTTCCATACAGATTTGTCCAGTTTTAGGCATAATAGATGGACCTAACTCAGCTGAAGTTTTTTTAATATCCTCGTTTCTTAAATTTTAAAGTGTGTTGAAAGGACCAAAGTTTAAAGTTTGAAGGGAAGCTTCTTTCATTTTTTTACACTAGAGGAATATGTTTGTTTTCTTTCAAGCACTTTCATTTTTTCTCTCCACCATGCAAACCTTTTAATTAGGAGAATTAATTTCAATGATGGGTCAGCTCAAGCACAAGTTTTAGGAAAGCTCAATGTTGGACTTTTGCAGGTATCCAATATGCCGATATTTACAAATAACTTTTAACTAATACTGATATCGATACCAATATTTAAATGTAGTTTAGACCTAAAACTTCAATTTAAAGTTTGAGGATGAACATATTTAACAAATTTCAGTCCTTAAAACAAACTTTGAAGTATAAGGAATGATGATGAATAAAGAAGAAGACTGTTTGTTTGTCCAGCCTTAAACTCCACTTATTTATTTGCTGATATGGCCAATATTTACAGCTGATATAGTGAGATTCTAATAGCCAAAATAGTGGTTTTAAATATCTGCAGAATTTTTTATATCTCCCGATATAGAAAGTTCACTTTTAATAACTGCTGGTACCGATATCATTCTGATAATACTCTGCATCCCTTGGGTGTTCTTTACAATGGGGCTAGGATGAATTTGGCATTATTAGTATAATGGATTTCTGCAAAACTCCAATATTGTACTTGCCACTCCATTCCCCATAATAAAACATTTATGTGAGGATTAATTTAATTCAATTCAGTTAAAAAAACTTTATTTCTCCTATCGGGGGGGGGGCATGGTGAGGCAAAGCATTGGCTTCGCTACGGTTGGATTGTCATGGCAGAAGCATTGCCTGCTGGTGCCAACAGATGCACCTACAGTCTCACCCATGGTCTCACTGGACGACTGAAAGTCAAGTCATAGCAGAGGGTAAATATTCCTCTATTCCTCCCAGCATTGTGAGTATTCTCGCTACAATTCGCTGTATTTCTCGCTGTTATGCTCCGACTCGTCTCCTTGACTGGGCATGCATCTTTCAAACTCTATAAACTCTAGAACTTTGAATAGAAACACAACAAAAAATGCTACTGGAATCGAAGTTACTCATGTCCGCCATCTCCTGGTGTAAAGTGGTAACAGCGCAGACCTCCACCATTAGCCCTATCTCCCAATAGTACAGAATCCTTAAAAAATTCCTGGATCCAGACGCTGATCCGGATCACTCCCAAAATCGAATCAGTTCTTCCTTATGCCATTCCTGACATTTCCTGAAAATTTCATTAAAATCCATCCATGACTTTTTGAGTTATGTTGCTAACAAACAAACTAACAAACTAACAAACCCACCCGATCACATAACCTCCTTGATGGAGGTAACAAAAACATGTTAGTTCATTCAGTCATGTTCTTTAACTTCTTATTGCATAAAAAATCTGAGGCATATGAAGGAAACAACAACATGGTCTCTTTCTTTCTGTTTTACCATCATTGGCCTTTATCACACAGTATTTCCCCAGTCTTCTATTAATCATATTACACTAGCACTTGAGCCTTATGTAACCTTTTGGTTCCATAAGATTTGTCTCTGTACATTAAACTTTATAATTTTGTGTTTATTTTGGTTGATTTGGAGCTTTTCATAGATTTTTTTGCTATCACAAATAACCCTATTAAGTTGTTAAAAGTCCTTATGAAGTATATCTTGAAAGAATTTATGAAAAGTAGTCTTTTCTTGCAGGCTAATAAGTACACTCAGAAAAATGGCATTTTTGGATATTTATATGCCTCAGCTGTCTTTTTATTTTTAAAAAGGCTTAAAATACTGCAACTGACATTGCAACTTTTAAAAGGCATTTCAGTTTTAAAAAACCTCCAATAAATCATGTAAAATCTATGGAGTTGCCAGTTATATTCCAGCACATTTCATGATTATATAAGTATCCAACATGGTGTATAGCATGGAAGGGTCTTCATGCTGTTGACCAGTTGCACAATACAGCAAACGTATGATGTGTACAGTAACTGTCCTCTTGTCTCTGTGCCATTATCTAATGAATAAGCTCTCTAAACCTTTCGTCTACGATAACAATAGAGTAGTCAAGTGGGAGGGATTATATCAGGCAGCTAGGGTCCTGAACGTAAAGTCCTGTTTGGTTTTATAAAACCTTAGGTCACTCAGGATTTTTGAACTTTCAAAAGGCACCAAACCCTCTGGAACCAACAAAAGATGACAGTTCAAACAATCGGATTAATTGATATGATTCATAAGAAATAAAGAATCTTATAAAACACCCAATCCAATCATACATTCTTTGTTGATTTTGTAAAGTCTAATAGTTGGAAAGGAAAACTCCGTGACGCAAGAGCTGAGGTGACACAGGTGTTACAGGAAGTCGGTTCCAGTCAACAGCTCATAAGAAGCTTTTCCAGTGTGTGCACATTGATGCTTTGTGTGAAGGTTTTGGTATGACAAAGCATATTCTCTTTGTCATGCTGTACAACTGCCCTAATGTAGCATAAATGTCAAGTAAGTGTCACCCCTTTCTGGAGTCTTGAACACAGAAAAAAACGTGTTGTAACTGTGAAGGTAAAAGCGTTCTGTAACTGTGAGGAGGCCTTTAACTTAATTTTTCGTTGAAGTTGAAAGGGATTAATGGTAAACAAATTTACAAAAATCTAGACGTGTTTGAATGAAGAGGAAAATGTCATCTTTCTAACATTGTTTTTTTTTTTTTTTTTTTCTTTTCAATCCACAGAACTACCAGGCACGCATATCAGATTATTTTATCTGTACTGTCACTTGTCTGCAATCATCGTCTCACACGGCAGACTATCTAGGTCACTCAGGTTTTTTTTGGGAGGCGTAATACCAAGGACAGCACAGTAACCTACATTAACCCTGCCGAGTTGCCAGGAAAACATATGGTTATTAAAACTGTCATGAACTGTAAAACTGAAACTGATAAACCCAGGTGTGTGTCTTACCTCCAAAGCCCGGCCTCATTGCAAAGTCGTGGTCCTCGATCCGAAGCAGCTGCTCGGATTTAATTAGCATCGACTTGGTGCTGTCCAGCTTTTTCATCTTAAGATCGACCCGTCTGAGAACCAGAGACACCAAATAACAACTCATGTGGAAAATCTGTCCCCATCTTACTCTTTTCTAACTCCCTTGAAACAGAGCAGATACCATGCTTTAGTGATTTTACTTCAGCATTCCTATTGCAATCAAAGACTTTGATCTAAAGGAAGTGGAAGTTTTCTTACTATAAGATACTGACACTGATTTGACACGGCAGTAAGTAGGTCAGAGATATTTAGGGACCTCTCTTAAATGTTTTTTATGAGTTGACCTTGACATTTTAGGGTTCTTTGCACTAAGAGCCCATCTGACTTCAATTTTCTCAAAAAAATCCAGCCTAATATCATTTTTGTAATTTCAAATATCTCTTACCGGTTTTACAGATAACCCCTCACCTGAAATGATTATTTGAACCTGCTCCTACCTTTCCATCCACATTTCTGATGACAGTGTCAAGTAGCAAAAATAAGTCCACACAATACATAATCCAGCTGTCAAAAAGTAAAATTTGCCATTAAAAAATGTATGTCAAGTGAGAAATCCCATTCAGGCTCACCCTCCGTGCTTTGGTTTGGTGTTCTCTCCGACATACTGCTCCTTGTGTCTCCTCTTGTTGGGAAAGTGGCCGCCATTGAGCTGGGTGACAGGCCACAACCAGGCCAAGCACATCAGTCTGAAGGCCAGGAGGGCCGTTCTCATGGTTAAGCCGAGGCTGGAAAGACCCGAGGAACCCGGACGTTCCTCACAGCGCGTCAGTGTCTTGTCCAGCTGCCCCAGTCCTCTACTGGCACATCCATGTCCCGGCAGCACTCATTCTGCTCCGCCACGCACACACCCAGCTACTTCTGCATTATCCTGCTCTTTCATCTTCTGTAACATGGTGAACATTAGTCAAGATAGATCCGGTGCTTAGCTCCAGTGCACAGGCATCCCTGTGGTTCACTTGTCTCTGTGTCATCCCTCTGCTTACGTCTTCTGACACAACATGTTGCCCTGACTCTACCACTGTCCCCTCCCTCTGATTTAAAACCAAATATCAATTTATTCCTATAATGACAAAGGAATACCATTAATTCCTCTCTAATCTTCTTATCTGTGGTTGGTGAAATCTTTCAGTAACCTACAAACTGGAGGCAGCACAGAGAGGGGAGGGGGGATAATACAACCAGCAGTTTCATCATCATTCTGACCAGATAAAAATAAAAAGCCTGTAGCCTACTTTTTATGCAGTGCAGGATTTTCCCTCGAGTTGGTCTCTGTGGCAGAGGGAGGACTCAAATGATCCCATCATTGGCAGAAGACAGATGCAAGCATATGTTTGTGCCACATCTGCAAACGCTGCACTTCTGACTCCTGAACTTGCAGAGCATATGATGCTAAACTGAGCCCTTGAACTTTTCCACCCCCACCAACATGTATTACAAAAGAGGGACAAGAACAAAGTCAGAAAACAAAACGTCACTCACAATATGGCGACAAAAAGTGCAGCATCCTTTGTGACCCAGCGATGAGGTGAAGCTCTTATTTAAGGCTAAAGGATCCCTTGTATTGCACGCAATCCTTTGTAAAGTAAAATCTAGTTCAACAGGAAAAAAAAAAAAAATCCACTGTAATCTAAAAGGATATCATGCAATCGAATTAATTTCTATCTGAAACAAAAGGAGAACATTACAACATACAAAAAGAAAAGGCTATTTCAATGGATGACTTTATATTTAAAGCTAGTTTAGCAGGTTATGAAACAGACTAAAATTAATACTGATGCCTCTGTGGAGCTACAAGGGCAGACTCAACCATCAACATGAAGATTGATTATTTTTGACTGACTGGCACTGATGAAAAGAGGGAAGCTTTCAAACAGAGTGAAACAGCACACTGCATAAACAGTCTTTGTTTACATTCTCCACAGCAAAGATTTTTGATACTTGTGACTTTTGCAGATGTTTTAAAAGCACTCATTTTACATGCACAGAACAAAATCAGCAAACCGATAAGAGTTACTGCTTCATCTACAGGGATCCCGAAATCAACCCAAACCAAAAGTTCCTCACCAGAGCTTTAAATTTGTCCCCTGAATGTAAGTGACATCCCTGCCAAACTGAGTTTATAAATGTCCCTGATTATGCAGCTTTTTAGCTCCCTGTTGTGTAATATTACTAAGTCGTGATCACATACAGCTATTGCCGTCTGATGGATGACTGATGGACAGTTGGCATCCCCACAAGCAGACAGGATAGAGTCCGAGACCTGCTGCTGTTGAACAGCTGCTGACAAACGTAAGAAGAATGTTGCTTCTCTAGTTTGCACACCAAAACTTCCCAGGTTGTGAAATAAAACACAAGTCAATAGTATGAAATTTAGGCTGCTGTGTTCGTGGAGTGTTGCTCACTAAACCTATGTTTGCACTTACAACTCTTAAAGGATTACATTTCAACACTTTGATAGATTGAAGGCAGTGATCCCCCTAAAGCAACTTCAAGGGACATGTTTGAAGATGAATAGAGGAGATGTTCCTAGAAACGTTTTGATTTCTTCATGGTTTTCGTGGTCTTTTATTGAAATATTTTACTTTGCACTTCAAAAGGGTTTACTGGGATTTTACAAGTCCTGTTTCCCCTTCCTGGCTGTCCTGTTCTTGATTATGGTGATGAATGCCTCTGCTTTTAGTCTTCATGTGCTGGACAGTATGTGTCATGATGCACTGAGATTTATCAACTGTTGTGGTGTATTTTATATTCTAAAGTCAACTGGACTGCTGTAAGCACATGCTGGCTTGCACGTTGATACACCATGATTTATAAAGCCAGTCTGGTACATTTGCAAACTACCTCTCCACTTTTAATATTGAAAGGTGGAATACACAACTTTCTTTCATTTTACGCTGTACTTGTTCTTCACTTAGACCTGACAAAGTTTTGAATGAAAACTTCTAGTTTTTCTGCACCTTTTGCTTGGAGCAATAGGACTCTAACTGCAACACTTGGTTACCCTCAGTGTTATCTCATTTCTTTGACCAAGATTTGACCAAGATTATTCTTGGTCAAATCTCCTTTAAAATATATGTGATCTCAGTGGGACTAACCTGGTTGAAGAAAAGTTGAATGAATAACAGAAAAAGAAGTATGATTCAATTAGGGCTGTCAAATAGGGCTGGGCGTTTCATCAAAATTTAGATCAAATCACAACACAGCCTGCTGCAGTTTTTTAAATCACAGAAGATGAATCATTTCTAAAATGTTTCTGAAAACACCAGTGTGATGCTTTCTTGCAGCGGAGATGTTCAGTCTTACACAGTTAGTTATTATCCCTTGTTAATCTAATATCTGTGCTTACATTGTTGGGGGGGGGGGGGGGGGGGTAGTCCCAGTTAGATTATTTTTCCCAAATTGTTCAGTCCCTGTCAAATACTTTTTTAAACATTATAAATGTCAAAATTTCTGCAGCCCAATGTGAATAATCTTACCGTTGTGTCATGTTTTGAAATTCCACTATTTTGCATTTAAAACTGCTTTCATTTAATTTAGGATTTTTTAAAAGTATTTTAAACAAATTGGAATTGACTAGTGGATACAGACCTGATTTTATTTTGAAAGAAAATAAGGAAATTCAGGTAGCTTCAAGATTATGATTGAAAAGGAAAATAAGGGAACAGTTATAAAGGTAAATATTTGATAACAAAAGGATGAATTTGACTTTACAGTAGCTTACAAAAGCTTAACCAAAGTGTACTAAAAGGAACAATAAAACATGCGATTATTGTGTTTATGGAGAATAAATGTATCAGTTGGATCTTAATGAATCGGGATTCATGAATTAATGTAGACAGACCTAGAATTAATCAAAATACAAAAATCTTTGAAGAAGCTCAATAATACAATATTATGGAGAAGGGGTGCCATTAGTTAGGACTTCTTCATATCATTTTCAGATATGTAAACCAAATCAATAAGTACTGTTTTTGTTTTCATTTGTATGTGAATTTTTTTATGCCTGTCCACTACTGTGTGACTATTTGCCATTTTCTCTTTTACATGTTTGAAATAAACCTTCTGCTACTACTTTAATAACTGCAACAAAATTGCCTATTTGATATTCTCTTGGTACAAATACTCGAGCTGATGCATTAAACTACTGTACCATGATATTACCAGCACACAGCAGACCTGCAGCATACTTTGCACTATTGAAATAATTCAGCATTGTATGATTTAATGCACTTTGTGTGCATGTGATAAATTGCACAATAATCCTACAGAAATTTACCCTGTATCTGTAATGATATAGTAAAAATATAGTCTTCCTGAGGAAATAGAGATCTCTCACTTTAGATGATATTGAATATAGAAGGCTTATTGAAACAATAATGTTCAACATGTAAACTTTAAAAAGCTCTGCCAAAAAAGAAAAATGTGTTTAGAATCAATGATGAAATCAAAACATGGACAGCATGACTTCTCTTTAGTGGCATGGTCCCTTTAATCTGGGATTAAAGTTGATTGAGGGCAGACATGAGCAGTGCCATCTTAAAGAATCACGCACGTGGAGCTTGCTTCTCTTGTACATGTGACCCCACAGCTGCTGGACAGCAGGTGGCAGTTCACATGTGGACATAACATCTCATCTGTGCCCTCTAGAGGTCAGCGTGTATAAGAATAAATATGTTGAGAAGAGGTGCACTTTGATCCATGAACAGACGGTTTGATGCACATTTCCTTTGTCAAAATACCAAAATGACAACATTATTATAAATAAATTCAAGGAATATTTAAAGCTCTAAATGACACAGAATTTTCTTTTGAATGAATTACGTTATTTTCTATTGACTTGTATTTCCTAATATTACATCAATCCACTATCTCTGCTATGTAATGCATCTGTGTGATCATGTGTCAACAGAGTCTCTTCCAGCTGGCGTCAAAATAAGAGGGAAAGGATGACATACAAATCCTGCTACGTCACTCCTATTCTGTAAAATTAAGTTTCAGTTTTTGTGGTGACAAATAGTTTTATAATTTAAGTTTACTTTTCTGCTCCTGAAATCAGCACAACTGTCCTGTTTTTGAGTAGATTGGTAGCTATTCTTACACAAAAAGATGTCTAAAGACCATATATTTCAAAACTCATTAACTTTTTTCCTCCCTTAGCCTCACCCACATCCAGATTTCTGTATTTACACCTAATGTTGCACTTCTTTGAATACTATTATTAAAAACTGGTTAGACACTAAATGTCTGTATATTAGATAATAGAATCACATAATAGTGGAAAGAACATGACCATGATGTACATGATGTGACCATCCTTTTCCAAATAGAATAGAATAAAAAATAAAAATGTTGTTTGTTTTCTAAATACAAAGGGCATAAATTTGTCTTTTGACTTGCGAGTCCAAATATTTTATATACAAATATACAAATATACACAAATATGTTTAAAAAAACATAAAGTAACAAATTTATACTAGATGATACTTTTAAATATACTGATTACACACAACATGTTAGTCCATAATCATACACAAAGATATACACGAGTCATCAAAGGAGAGCACTGTAATGTTCAATACTCAATGAATGGATGAAGGATAATTTCAAAGTGCCCTTCTTAAAATAGTGTGAACCAGGGGCTCTCAACATGTCTAAGCTCAGGACCCACCACCACCCCCTTGAAAGGAAATCACAATCCGAATTTCTGAATACCGTTAGTTAAATTTATTCAATGAAAATGTTGCAGTTTGGATCTTAGATGACAAAATACTCTGGAACAAAAACTGAAGAAAGAGACGGTACTAAACAAGCATGTGTTTAAAAGCACATTATAACAGAGGACCTGTTTTCTATACATACTTAGAAATTAGCATTTACTTGAAAACCAAAGATAATGCAATCAACAAGTCCAACCATAGTTTACTCATAACTATGCCAAAATTTAGTTTTTTTTTTTATTATTATTTAGCCTTTATTTTAGAAGGGAGGACCCACTGAGACTGAGACCTCTTTTTCCAGTGGTGTTGTGCAGCAATACAGTGAAAGTAGAACAGAAGAAAACAGAACAGTTATATTTTCATTCATAGTCACACTTTTTTTTTTCTTTCTTTTTTTTTTTTTTTTAATCTCATGCCCTGATGAATACATCACATTCATAAACTCTGGCAGGCCTTATTTTACGTGACTGTAGCTGCAGAGAAACGCTGCAGTAGTTAAACCAAAGTCTGCTGAAAGGGTCAATAAAGCGTGATTGTGATTTTCAAAATGATGCACCGATCATGGATCTTAACTAACTTTGATTAATGCATCAATGCTGATGGCCCTAGTCATTATGTTGCCCTATAAAGAGCTTTAAAATCTGGTAAAAGATGTGAAAGATGTTTGCCACCACTGAAAAGTACGATTAACTGCTTTAACAGAATGGATTTGAGCTTTAAGCATACAGCACTTTTCTGTGTTTTTTTGATCATTATGGGGGTGTAACTGTGTATTTCTTTATAAGAGATAAACAAAAATGTTCAATAACTGATATCTCATACACAACATTGTGAATGTGCTGATACATTTTTAGACAACTTTTTGAGATGGTATTAGTGGAGGAGTTAGGTGCGAAGTCAAGTATTTCCAGGGCTGATGGTTAAACTTTTACTCATCTGGTTAATTAGTCAGTGTTTCATTAGTGTTAGGCAGGATGTAAAGTGGAGTCACACAGAAACACTTGAGTGCACAGCATGCCGAATGCTCTCACAGGATTAACACCTCAACGCTGGCTGACTGACATGGCAGAGACACACGGACTAATAATGATTCTGCTTATTTTCCTGGAGAGGTTTTTATTAACGAACACTAAAGGTATCATTATCCTTGATTTCACTTCATTCAGATCACAACTGGCTTATTTATTCTCAGGGGAAGGTAAAAGAAATATATAACTAACATTTTAAAGCTTGTTCATGCTTCGGTAATATATGTAAACCCTGATTATTGTCTCTTTCATGTTTTATGGCAAAATATTAGAGTGAGATGATGAAGAGAATTATGTTTTGATGCAAATAAATTTTCTTCAGTTTGAGAAAATAAAGATAATCAGGCCTAGTCCACTGAAAAAAATCACTAACACAAAATACATCTTTGTAGATTTGGTACACCGCTGCATTATGTTTATTTCTAGGGATGCACTAAACTAAACTTTTTTCTGACCAAGAGCAAGAAAGTATCTAAATGTAGGTACTCGACTGCTCCAAGTTCAATCATAATACTTGATGCCATTACAGTTTCTAAAATTATTTTAAACATTTATTTCTATCTGGTGATTCTTGCCCTCCTCTTAACTGTGAAGCAGGGAATAGTTTGTAGCAATCATTCATCCTAATTTATGTTAAAATAACACAAACTTACACACATGGCTCCAACTTTGCCTACCTGCTCAAGTAATTAGAGGCAAAAATCATGATTTAAAATGATATCAAATACAATGTTTTATGAATGAGCACGCAGGCATGGTATCAGAAATGGTATCAGTGCAACCCTATTTATTTTGTTAGATCATTAGAGGATACGTTTCGGGAGAACCCTCGTTTCCAAAAATTTGAGATAATAAATCATTTACTAAAAGCCACAAAGACAAAGAAAACGCCTGCATGAATAAACTGGTAGTTTAATTGTAAAATCAGGGCTTTGTGTTAGTGCTGAGCAAATAAAGTTTAAGTTTCATTTACAATCGTTTGTGATTGTGTTTACATGAAGAAAAAGGAGACAGTTATTGTACCCTAAAAAATATATTTATTTTTCTCCACTAATTTTTCCTGGTTTTGCTGTTATTAAGCTTAAGAAATATGTATTTAAATTAATTTCTGTGCTGTTTTTGGACATTTAACGTAACAAATTTCAGGTCATTGTTTAAAAATCTATATTGTAAAAAAAAAACAAAAAAAAAAAACATCAAATCAGTTTTGGTGTTTATTGATTACATGTCAAACACTGTCTCCTGTTTTTTACAATATAAAATCTGTCACATTGGGCATATAGACTGGCATTTAAATGATTAAATAAATGGAAAAAATAAAATGATTTTATAAACAAGTCTGTTGCTGATTAAAACATATTTTTCAGTACAGAAAATATTGATTTATATTGATTTTATGACAGCTGTTGGATGAGGGCTTTTTTTTCCTTAACAGTTCAAAGGAATTTTTTATTTATTCTTTACTAAGGCCTGAGGAGTTAACTGTCTAGAAGGTTAAAGTGTGAAGAGTGCTTAAATTCATTAAATGCCTGTAATGCAGATATCTTTTATAATCGGTGTGTAACTGTGATCTATTTATCAATCAGAATAATTGCCATTATAATTTTTGCCACAATTGAGCAGCCTTTCATTTTGTCACCTTCAACAATAATCTCTCAGCTCTGTATTTCATGAAACCTGCAGACAGCTGCATTGAAAAAAATATGCACTTCCAAATGATTACAGCTGTTAATGATAAGATTTAGATTTCAATAATATTTAAACAGCAGTCACCACAGCTGCAGCGTGACCTCTACGTTAACCAGCTGTGACAGCTGCAAACATCTGGGGAAAATAAGTGAGCACACATCATGGGTGAAATCTGACCGATGTAAAAAAATGAAACAAAAAAGTAGGGCAACAAACAAGCCAGATGACAGTAATTGGGTTTGGGTTGGCTCTTTGTGAAATATGCCCATGTGACTTACAGTTATAATTCTTTATAGTATTGCTTCTGTGTAACTATTTGAATGTCACATTAAACTCTGTAGCTTTATTAATCTGTTTTACTTCACTTAGATTATTAATTTTTCACAGGTTTGACTTGGATAGTACAAGTAAGTTGCCATGTTTAGCACATCAGTTGAATTAGAATCAAGATTATTATGGGAAAACTTATCACACGCTGCCAAAATGTCCTCACTACTTCAGTGTAAGGCTAGTGTGTGAAATATCAGATTCAACATCATTTGTTTGAAAACTCAAATAACAACTATAGCTGAAGGTTTATTTTGAGTAATTTCCCCTCAAATTATAGAGATAAATCAGTTGTAACCCATTTTATCTGACAGGTTGCTATTTCATATAAATTTGAAAGAGTATTCTTGTTGTTAAATTTTGATACGTGCACAGGAAACCAAGGTGGATGGTTAGATTTGGTGTTTCTTTTTGTTTGAGCTATGGTTCCTCTACATTTTAATGGAAAATATAAAAAAGGTTCTGATGCAATGACCCTCCTAGCTGACAATAAGCTGTTACATGTTATCAGTCCTCCAGCCACAAACAATAAATCCATCCCTTCAGGTTTTCACTGCAGTTTTCCAATCTCACAGTCTTCTTACCAGACGCCAATGTCACCTGTATCATCCCTGATGACTGCATCCTGCCCTGCAGCTTCAGACCCCCAGGCACTGTAGTCATCCACTGGTACAAGCAGCAAATCCCCGTTCACAGCTATTACTACAACAAGGACCAGTTCGGGCTCCAGAACAAACACTTCAGTGGGAGGACATGCCTGTTCAATTCTCACATCCCGCATGGAAATGCCTCCCTGCTCCTCAGGAGGCTCAAAGTTCAAGACAAAGGGCGTTACAAATGTTACACAAGCACACGGAAAGGCAACCAGGAGATTTTCGTCAACCTGGAGGTTAAAGGTAAGTTAAATATGTCATGATTATGGTTTATTTATTTTCAACTCAGAACTTTCTCTTGTTGCTTTTGGCTTTCTTTGTAGATGCTCAATTTAGCATTGATGAAGCTTTGATGTGTAAGGTGGCTCCATAAATTACTCTCAAGTACGTGACAACAAAGTGGAACAATTTGCCCCTTTTTTTCCACCACTGCCCAGTAAACAGGCTCCTGAATGATTTGAAAGGCAAAGCCTATTTGTTTTGTCACATAAAAAGTTGTCATAAACCTTGAATTCTTCTTTATTATTTACACATAACCTAATCTTTTGCAGTGGAATACAAAAACATTTCATTAAATCCTGCTTTTAGAAAAAAAGAATCACAGTAAAGTATTCAAAGACAAGCTGATTCAGTGTGAACATAGACATATAATCTAGCTCAGTTTGGACTACATGGTGATTTATGCTCTTACTCTGCAGATAAGATAGTAGATGCATGTATTAAATATAGCAGAAAAGCACCATCTACAGGAGATTTGTTTAAAGAACAGCTCTGCCATTGCTGCTGAGAATCTGCTCTAAAGATGCCCTACAGATTTTATTACATGCAGTTTAAACTGTTTGACATTTCTTATTTCCTCCTAGCTCTTATACAATCAGTCGTCATGGAGATGACTGATGAGGCTCTCACCTGCTCCTCTCACAACGTCTACCCCATTCCTCAGGTGAAGTGGGCCACAGACCCCCCTTCTGCTCAGGAAGCACTTGAAAATTCAACCATCAAAACTACAGATCACAAGGGTCTGTTCACTGTAGTAAGCACACTGCGGATTGTGGGTAATCTCTCCAATGTTACCGTCTTCTGCTCTTTCATATCATTTGATAACACCCAAGTGTGGACTGCCTCTCGCAAAAATGCAGGTGTGTTTTAGCTATATTGTTTTGAAAAAGAGAATGTTTTATATCAAACACCAAAAGCTTATCAAATTGATATTTTTCAGAGAATATAACACATGAAGAAGGTCAAGCACTGTCCATCCCGTGCATTATACCTCAAACTCTCCAGAATTTCTCCCTCACCTGGACCTTCACCTCATCCAATGAGCCTATAGTTATCCTGAGATACGACACAAAAACCAGACAGACCTTCAACCTGTGGGAGGGCAAAGCTGCACCAGACCAGGAGCTGCTTCCCCTGGGGGACGGGTCACTTTTCATTTACAAGCCAGATATCGAGGAACACTCTGGGATATATACCTGCAGCTTCTCAGGGCTGCAGAGTAAACATGTTGTTCGAACAAGAGTGAACATCACCGCTTCATCAAAAAGTGAGTATTTGATTACTCTGGCTCTATATAGGAAGATTAAAAAGCAATAAACTTAAAGTGTTATGTTTGCTCTGCAGGTGTAGAGGAGCAGTGTGTGCAGAGGTCATGGTGGAGCACTGCAGCTTCTGCAGCTTTTGTCTTGTTCACCATCACTGTAGCTCTCCCTCAGTGTGTGAGACAAAGAGGTATAAAAACTTATCAATGGATGGATATATAGACTGATAGATTGATCATGTACCTAAGCTGTTTTTTTCTTCAGAATGGGTTAAAGGTGCATGCTTCAAATGTCTGTCTGCAACATAATTTGGTTGCTCAAAGCTAAAGAGTATGGATTCTTTGCAGTCATTATGAGTTTATTAGTGTATTTGACATGGGCCATGCAAAACAAAACTGTTGATCCTGACTCATTTGGGATTCAGGAAATGGGGACAACCAAAAGTAAATGAATGGGAGTGGAGAAAATTAATAATTTAAAGGTCTATAAGGTCTGTGCACTGCAGTTTTCATCACGCGCTCCATTTATTGAGTATTATCCCCAAACATTTATTTTTTACCTGGCAGTATCACAGTTTACCCAGTCCTCCTGGCATCTAGCATCATCTATCCAGATCAAGGGAGAAGAGAGTCTTGAGGAGTCTTGTACTGAGCTAAGAGGGTAGCTGTGCCCCTTTAACATACATAAAGTTCCTTATTTTGTCACAAACAATGTATTTCATTGAAACTGTGATATGCTATCATTGAATAAACCTTATGGGAGAAGCAACCGTGTAATGATGTGCCATTCATGAACGACCCTGTTCTACGAGATGGCTCTTTATGTGAGCCACTTTAGATAGCTCCCATTTGAGTGCCTGCTTCCTTCCCCCGATCTTCTGTCATATTAAATCCACATCAAATGAAGAGCTGTTTGGGAGCCAAACAGCCAGCTCCACTGAGCTGAGCCAAATAGTCTGGATCCCTTAAAAGGGATGTATTTCCCATCACAACAAGCAAGAAATCAACTGAAGAAACACTGGCAAGATCAGGGCTTAATGTTCTAAACCATGGCAAAACTACACTGAACCAAACTGGACTACTATGGAGAAACTTTCCATACACGAGAATGTAATGGATGTTTGTTTCTAATTCCTGCACGCTGCTTTTTATATTATTTATTTTTGTCTGAATATTTCACTTCTTAAAAGAAACAAAAGTAGCTTAAAAATTAATAATGTTTTTATTTTCACACTTAACACATTTGGCCTATCGTAAACAGCTCCAAACATGACCTTTTTAATGGCGTTTCTCAAAACAGAATTCACTTCTTGCCCCCCATTGGGAGTCCTCAACTGCCGTGCAACGTAATCTGTAAAAAACATACTTCAACGCCACTCAAACCGTGCAGTGCCTCACCACTACTAACTTAACCAGGATATTTAGAAACAATTAAAGAGAAAAGGCTATTTACAAGTACATTTAACTGCATCTGTAGGTAGTGTGTGTTAATCAGTGATTTTTAATGGGCAACATGGTCACAAAATCTAAATGAGTCAAACTCAAAACATATGAATTGATCGTGTTGCTTGTTAAAGTATCTAATGGCGAGGTAATATCCAAGTTCACATAACATATCTTCATTGAAGCTTGTTTTTCCATCTACAAAATAACCAAGTTATTTCAAAGATTGGCCAACAAGAATAAGAGTGGTGAAGTGTTTTAGGAAATGAAGAATAAAGAAAATATGTGTAGGAAGTGGTGCCTTTGTTGTGCAAGATTGGAACTTTGGCTCTGAGTTTCATACTGTGGAGCAAAAGTAAGATTTCAGTTACAAAAAACATGATGATAGGGTGGCCTTGCCACCATATCTGAGCTGGAAATGCTTACTTTAACTGACTTTTATCATTAAACTGTATTTAGTAAAAGTATTTGCATGTCATGTCTGCAAAATAAAGAGATCAAAAAGTGAGATGGGATTATCAGCTACCCTAATGAAATAATAACGCAAATTCAGCATAACTATATTCACAACAATCGGGAAGTAGAGCCTGGTGCCGTAAGTAATCTTATGCCCCTTTCACTCATGTACCCCTCAAAATTTCTACAAAAAACCTCAGAACAGCCTGCCCCTGATACTTTTTAGAGTTGCCCTTTCACACTTCAGTCACGGCGTGAGATTTCCCCAGTTGAACGAGGGGGGTGGGGGTGTCTCTGAGAACCAGACATGACATAAAAGGGCACTGCAGAAATGACTGTTTAAGGTTTACTATACATCCAGTATGGAGGACAGAGCAACAGAGTCCAGTGCTCTGATGACAGTTCATGCCTTGATATTAATACTGTGTGTGATTGGAAATACTCACATCATCAACAAAAGAGTAAAAAGAACACGTTGTTTACTAGAAAATAAAGCAGCTCCATTATGAGCACAAAGATCCCATTGAATTGGCACTGATCATAATTTATATGTCATCACCTCTTTCCACTTTCCAATAGGGAATTTTTTCTGAAAATTACCTGCTGGTTCATGTAGCAACTCAACCAGACTTCTTGCAGAATGTTCTCTGACACATTTGCATCCACACATGCAGCTCACACCTGGATAATTTAGATTGATTTAGAGAAGTGTAGTGCATGTGTAAATAAAAGGACTCGGGTATCTTATTACTGTTTACTGACTAGTTGACATTTTCTGTTACAGGGGCGGAGGCCAGAGCTGCCTCACATAGACACAATGGAACAGGTTTTACTGGAGGGCGGCCTCATAAAGAAGCAATCACAACAGCTTCATTTGGAATCAGACAGCATGAGGCTGAATGTGTCACACTACAACTACAGTGTGAAGCACTGAGTGAACCGTCGGGCAGTAGGCCAAATACAGAGGAGGACCGCACTGTGGATTTACAACCAGCTACTAAAATAGAAGAAGAAAAAGCAGCAGGACCACCTGAGGAAGGAAATGATGGGCTGCAGTCCTGTGGCTCTGAGACAGATGGATATGAAAACACTAAGCCTGGGAATCATACACCAGGAACTCCACAAAAATAAAATTGCTAAACATGGATTAGCAACACATGTTAACCATAATGCTCAGAAATGCAATTTCAAAAGAACCACCCTCACTAATTTGAATTTTTCTTTAATGTTCTTTTTTGTTGTTGCAAAGTTCATCAAGAGTATTATCTTAATTGTAAACTGCAAAAACTATTGTTTGCTTTTTGTACTTTTTTGAATGCCTTCAAAATTAAAGGAAAACATAATCGTTAGTGTACATTTGCTTTCTCATTTTCTATAACTTATCGAACAGTTTCTTCAAGAAAGCAATTGTAGAACTAGAAAAGCACTCGGAGAGCGCAGACCTCCGCCATTAGCCCTGTCTTCCAATAATAAAGAATCCTTTAAAAAATTCCTAGATCCAGACAGCGATCGGGATCACTCCCAAAATCTAATCAGTTCTTCCTTATGCCATTTCTGACATTTCCTGAAAATTTCATCCAAATCCGTCCACAACTTTTTGAGTTATGTTGCTAACAAACTAACAAACCCTGCCAATCACATAACTTCCTTGGCGGAGGTAATAACAGAAACAAAAATATATTTCATAACATATGACTGCATTTTCAAGGATAAATCCATGTATCCTAGAGTGATCACTGACTGTGATGAACACGTTTTAAACTACACCGCATTCCACATTATTGTGAAAACGACGTTTTTCTCTGATTTTCTAAATATCAATGCAAATGACAGTCATAATATTTTTCAAGTCATCAACAGTTAGAGTATAATTCAAATGTTTTTGAACAAACTTCATAATGATAACTATTATTTTTTTTTAAATAAAAACCTCAAAATGCACTTTTCCACATGTTCCACATTATTAAGCAGGCCAAAGGTTTCAGCAATATGGGAAAGAAAAAGGATCTCTCTGCTGCTTAAAAGTGTCAAATAGTGTAATGCCTTGGACAAGGAATGAAAACATTCGATATTTCAGGAAAAATTAAGCATGATCATTGTACTGTGAAGAAATTTGTGGCTGATTCAGAGCACAGACGGGTTTGTGCAGATAAAGACATAATGAGGAAGTTTTCTGACGGACAAATACATCAGATTAAGAGAGCAGATGCTAAAATGCCATTACAAAGCAGCAAACAAGTATTTGAAGCTGCTGGTGCCTCTGGAGTCCCACCAACCTCAAGGTGTAGGATCCTCCAGAGGCTTGCAGTCGTGTATAAACCTACTAGTCAGCCACCCCTAACCAGTGCTCACAAGCAGAAATGGTTGCAGTGGGCCCAGAAATACATGAAGACTCATTTTCAAACAGTCTTGTTGACTGATGAGTGCCGTGCAACCCTGGATGGTCCAGATGGAGGAGTAATGGATGGTTGGTGGATGGCCACCATGTCCCAATGAGGCCGGGACGTCAACAAGGAGGGGGCGGAGTCATGTTTGGGCCGGAATCATGAGGAGAGAGCTGATAGGCCCCTTTAGGGTCCCTGAAGGTGTGAAAATGACCTCAGCAAAGTATATAGAGTTTCTGACTGACCACTTTCTTCCATGGTACATAAAGAGAATCGTGCCTTCTGTAGCAAAATTTTCTTCAAGCATAACAATGCTCCATCTCATGCTACAAAGAATCCCTCTGTGTCATTGGCTGCTATGGGCATAAAAGGAGAGAAACTCATGGTGTAGCCCTCATCCTCCCCTGACCTCAACCCTACTGAGAACCTTTGGAGCATCCTCAAGCTAAAGATCTATGAGGGTGGGAGGCAGTTCACATCAAAATAGCAGCTCTGGGAGGATATTCTGACATCCTGCAAAAGAAATTCTAGCAGAAACTCTCCAAAAACTCACAAGTTCAATGGATGCAAGAATAGTGAAGGTGATATCAAAGAAGGGCTCCTATGTTAACATGGAACTTGTCCTGTTAAGATGTTTTTGATTGAAATAGCTTTGATTTCAGTAAATATGACCCCCTGATGCTGCAATTTCTACAAATGACCATTTTCAATTCTTTACAACCTATAAGATGTTTTAAAAAGCTCTTGTGCTTAATAATGTGGAACAGTGCATTTTGAGGTTTTTATTTTAAAAAAATAATTTTTGTCATCATGAAGTTTGTTCAAAAACATTTGAATTATGCTCTAATGGCTGATGACTTGAAAAATATTCTGACTGTCATTTGCATTAATATTTAGGAAAATCAGAGAAAAATATCATTTGCATAATAATGTGGAACGCTGTGTGAAGACCAAATGTATGTGGGTAACTTGTGTGTATCTAAATTGAAAAATAGCAGTTTTCCCAAATTTAGCAAAATGCATGATTGAAGCCTTGTCCACACATACTGGTGTCTTTGAAAACAGATTTTTCTGTTTTGACCCTCTGTACATATGCAAATGGCAGCCTACATGTGGACTCGGCCTTAGCTCTGTCGACTCGAGAAGCAACACATTAGCACCAGCAAAACAGGAAGTGATGCAATATCCAGTATTGCAGGCTGTAAAGTTCTTGGGACTTTGGAAAGTACAAACCCCCCCAAACCGGGCCTTTCAAGGGGTTGATTAATCACCCCAGAACAACAAAATTTATTCATGCAGACCCTGATTCCTGCTAATCATAACACACAGAGATCCCTTAGGTTGGAACAGTTTACAGCAGAACTTATTCTTGCAAGGGTAAAAAGTAGACGTTGGGGGAGCAGGTGGCCTAGTGGTTTTAAGCGCTCCCCCTGTATGCGGGTGGCCCAGGTTCAAATCCGGCCTGAGGCCCTTTGCCGCATGTGTCTCCCCCACTCTTGACCCTGTTTCCGACCATATCCACTGTTCTCTATCTGATAAAGGCACAAAATGCCCTCTAAAAAAAAAAAAAAAAAAGCTGCAGCCACAGAGCTGTCAATTACATGTGAAGTCTTGAAAATCTGGACATAAATCAGCACGATAAGCATTTGTATTTAGAAACATTAATTGAAATATATCTATCTTAATGTATTTTAAATTCATAAGTCTGCCCATGTCCCATCTGTGAGCATAGAGGAGGCAGAGTCTATGGTCTACTCTGCAGACAGTCAGCAGGAGGAGCTTCAAATGTTTTTGCTTCCCTTTGGTGAGTTGTGATGTCATTCGTCTGTTTATACAGTGACTAATTTGTGAAGTTGAACAGTGTCTTGTTTTTATACATCTGTCATGCCACTGAATTGTATTTTGACATCTGTTGTTTTTGGTATGCACTCATGGGTACAGCTGTCCTATTTTCTATGTGTCTGTTTCATCATCTGCCCTATATTCTAGTATAGTGTGGTGGCTCTCCCTCTGACCTCCTCCCGGTTGATTCTTGGGTGAGGCAGGAATGTATCTTAGCCCTTACGCTCTTCAATACCTGCATGGACTGGATAAGGGGGCGGGTAACAGGGAGAGAAGTTCACCTACCTTGGCAGCGTATCTGAGCATGCGGTCAACAGTCAGACTTTCGGTCCTTGGTCCTCCCAGTCTGACTACTCTTGTGAAGCAGGGACAATGACTGATGGCCAGAAGTTCAACTGGACTCCTTCGGCACATCTTTTGATATCGTTGGCAAGACCGTGTGCCTAATGCTTAGGAGAGAGGGAATGGGAAGGATCAATTGCTTGATACAGGAACAGCAGCACCATATTTGGTGCCCAAAACCTGTAGGGATTGTCCAGACGCAAGTGCTGTGGAGGGGCACCTGGAGAGAGAGGTCATGGACCTGGCACATGGGGATGGAGGATGGCCCTCAGAAGGCCAGAGCAGTACATGACCAAAGCTGACACGGTGAAGTACTGAACTGGCATATGTGCCCATACTTGACCTGACCTGTTTGATCCTCTTATGTCATAATTTAAACACATAGGATGTGCATTTTCTCTTCAGTGGATGTAAGCTGAAGTGAAGAGGGTGTTTTGAAAGAAAGTAAAATGTAGGGACTTGTAAAAAATGTGTGGGGTAAAAGTAACAAATCCTTGTGTAAATTACCTAAAACTACGTAGGAAAAATCACTCATTAAAACTCAGGTCTGCAGATCAGCATGCACCTGGGAGAATCTGGACCTTGATAGTTTGTACTGTTTGCTTGCTTCTGAAATAATAAGGTCCACAGTGGACTCTAGTTTGATTAGATTTTGGACAAACTAGCTACCAGAGTCAGAGATGTGATTAAATCTTCTGAACAAACATGACAATACACAAAGATGTCTTAGCAGCTGCCTGCATTACACCACAGCTGTTTAATTACAGACTCACTGACAAAACAAAACCTCTGCTGTGGTTTTAAGTGGACGTTAAGCCAATTTTCCAATTAAACTGAATTTGTTGATATAGGTAAACCCTGCAGACTTCTGTGATGTGGGCAGTGTCCAAAATTAACCCAAATTAAGAAAATAACCTGCAGAGGGACCTCACAGAAGTGCTTTGGGACCTGCTTTTTTAGTGAGTGGTCAGTAAATACTGGGTCTTTTTGTCAGGCAGTATGTGAAGGTTAAGATTGGGATTACATTTGAAGCATCTAGGTCAACACATCTGAATGTGAATACAGAAGAGAAAAGAGCTGAAGTGTTCCTTAAGTCTCTCAAAGTGAAAGATGAGTCGATGTGGCAAAAGTCTCACTGGAAGAAAACAAACCTAGCTGCTCCACATCAAACACTAAAAGCTGTCTAATGACTTTGGCCTCTTGTGATTGGGTGAGACATTTGAGACTCCTCACACTGTGAGTCAGACCTCCCAACAATTACCAGAGTTGATCTTCCACCCACTCCTATCATCTGACACCATTTTTTACTCCATAGTCTCCCCTCTTCCCTTATTTTTCCACAACCAGCTCTCTTGAAATCTCTCCACACATGGCTTCAGTCTCTAGTTTTTAAAAAATGAGCACACACAGTCGGCACAAGGCAGTAAATGTTGGTTTCAGAGCTTACCTTTATTTTCTTTGAGCGGGAAGTGCAGTCACACACCAGCGCTATGAGAATTAAATTTTTGTGTCGACAATAAATTTAAAGTGCCCCGGTTTTCAAATGAGAACCTTCTGACGTTTATATGTGTCACTTTGAGTTCCTGAGGGAGATGTAGACAGACTTGTGTGCGTGCATGCATGTTTGTTTTAATGACAAAGACCCCAGCTCCGTGTCTGGAAGCAATCATCTAGTCCAGGCTGTACTCCACAGCCCCCCTCCCAATGATGTAATTGGAGTTTTTTGGCATGATGGTTGAAAAATTTTAGGGGGTTTTTGCAGAGTAACTTTTCATTCATTGTTCTCTCTAAAATATTGTCTGTGTTTGATATCTGATTGAAAACATTGAAAATCAATAAAATTAAAGACTTCTCAGAGTATTGATGTCTTCCATGTTGCCGGATGTATAATGTCTCTTACTGTAAGGGCTTTTTTGCTCTTTGCCTGCTGTTCAGAGGGGGAGTGAGGTTGGCTGTGTTTCAAACGCACACGATGGGGCCTCCTTCTCCCTCCTCCACATACTGCTGAAACAACAAACTAAGGCGCAAAACTTTCTTTTTTTCCCCGACTTTCAACACTAATGTCTACTCTTGCTTTTTCTCCCACAGAAAACACACAATGTGGGAGAGTGGACTGTGGGAGTTTTGCTGCTTTTGTGAAGAAACTGACCAACACAGAGATTAAAAAACATGGTTGAAAATAAATGTGAAATGTAGATAGGAAAGTGTATGTACATTAGGGATGGTCATATGACAAGAACAGATTTGCTGTACGTCTTAATGATGTAATGTTAACATGATACCACAGCGTATTGATTATTAGGAAGTCTGATGTCAGTGTCAGCCACAGGACAAAAATCAGGACTTAGAAGAGATCAAAAACAGTGATTCCTTTATGTACAATTAATCACTATGGAAGTCTAGAGCATCCATGTGGATGCATGTCTTAAAGAAAGTATTCACCCACTTGGATGTTTTATCCCTTAAAAATGGACCATAGGCAGTATGAATTGGCTGTTTTGAAAAAAAAAAAAACTCTTAATTGTCATAGCTGTCTCGGTGGCCTCTCTTTCTAGTTTCCCTCTGGCACAGTCACTCAGTTTCTGAGGATGTCCTGATCTAGGCAGATTAAACTTTTCATATTCCTTCCATTTCTTGATGATGGATTTAACTGAACTCAGGGGGATGTTCAGTGCCTTAGATTTTTTTTTTGTATGCATCCACTTTTCAATAACATTTTCCCTGTGTTGCTTGGAGTGTTCTTTGTCTTCATGGTGTAATGGTAGCCAGGAATACTGATTAACCAGTGACTGGACCTTCCAGACACAAGTTTATTTACAATATAATCCCAATCCCCATTTTCACTAATTGTGATACTGTTGGCACCAGTTGGCTGGATCTCTGTTGAATTTGGTGAGTCCCTCTGAAAGGAGTGAATATTTATTTAATTTACTGCAAAGTATATTGACCACGATTGATGTATAAAATAAATTAAAGGGTAAAACATCCAAGGGGTAAATACTTTTTATAGGCACTCTGTATACTTTATAAGTATTCCTGCAATAATGAATATTATTTTGTTGCTTTCTTGATCTTGACTTCTTTATGCAGGATCTACAGGGTTGCAAATGTACAAAATAAATATAAATGTTGGCTGGCTGCACACTACTCAATTTAAAGCCTAACTGCTGGCCAGATTTGCCGCCCCTGACAGTTAAGGGGGGATTGTCCTGGGTCAAGCCTCCACGCAAATGATTTTTTGTCCATATAATTCCCAAGTATGCGGTGTCAAAATGATTGTTTTACTGCTTCCTACCATGTCTGAGCCTCCCCAACCTTTTGATTACTTCAGACGGGATACCCACAACAACTAATGAGAGCAAGAAGGGCAAGCTGGGTAGTGTTACCAGTGTCACCAGCCTGATTTTGTCTTCTGAAGTTACATTTGATCATGCAGATTTCTGTGAGATCTCTTGTGTGCAGACTTTGCTGTGAAATCGTTACCAGCAGATTGTAGTCTCACCGTCTGGTCAACTCATCTAGTGTGTGTTATGAGCTTGATAAGATGAAAAAGTGTTCTAAACTGCCTTTATGTCTGTGGTCCTACATTGTAAAAATCATTTAAGATATGAAAATAATCTACTACATGGTCAGCCTTAGCTTTTCTCATTAGTGTGGGCTATGGTAGCAGGCCATGTTGTGGTTTGGCTTTGTGTAACCAGCTTATTGTTTTGTTTTCTTGGAAAGCAATCTTGTTATCCTGAGAAAAGGGTTGTTACCCCAAGATAATAAGATAAAGAGGCTGTGTCCACAGATGCCAGTTTTTGCTCAAGCAGCACCTATTTTCTCACAAAAACATGCAGTTCAGTGTTTTCAGGCCTCGTCGTCCTGAGTGCCAAAACCTGTGAAACTGCATCAGTTGTAGCTGCTGCACCTTTAGCACTCTTAGGCAGTGATTACACTGTAGGCCTTAATGCACAGTTCTGATCTTTTGCTCAAATCTGATTTTTTTTGTTTGGCTGTTCACACTTAGGCTGAATGTCAATAGATCAGATACGTATGTATCTGATTCAGTACCACATGCGAACATGGCCTGAATCTGATATGAAAAGAACAGATTCAGCATGGCTTGTGCTGTTTACACTGTCAGAAAAAAAATAAGATATGAGTCACATACGAGTACAATTTTTTTATTTGGGTCACTTTTAAGTACAGTGTGAATGTAGCCTACACACTACACGATTTTTATATCTGAAACAATTTTAAAACTATGTGAGACCACAGATATGTTGACAATTTCAAAAGAATTCTTATCTTTAATTCTCTGAACACACACACTAAACAACTCAGCCAGACATTCAGATCACCAGAGACCACAAACCTGCTGACTTGCCAATGACCTCGGTGACCACGTGACTTCAGGAAAACGAAAAAACAAACATGGATGTCTGTCGATATCCTCTTGCTGTCCCTCCACAACAAGCTGCCCTGCATGTGTTACAGGTGAAGCAAAAATCATAAAACATAGGAAAGACTCGGAATGAAACTCCTGGCTGGAGTTGAGTTGTTTTTATGGTTGTGAGTACGTATGATCTGTCTGTGACGTTACCCTGTCTGCTCGCTCTCATTGGTTGTTGTGGGTACTTCATCAGAGGCACTACGACCTGTTTGATATTTACGATTCAGGATTTTGGAGGCTATGACACGATTTGGAGCAGTAAAACAATTGGGTTGACACCACACACGAGGATTATTCAGGCAAACAGTCATTTGTGACGAGGCTCCTCTTGGGATACACCCCCACGATCGCCGGGGGAGGCAGATCTTGCCCCAAATCGGGCTTAAAATCCTGTAGCATGTGACCGGCCTTAGTTGAAAGACTTAACGCTTTTCGAACACTGTCACGGCTTGTCAACATAATTTCTTTCTCATCGACCAAATTAAATCATTAAGGAACTGGGATACTAACCTGATAAGTCTTTTAGAGGCAATTACTTTATTTTGAGGTCTAGAGGTGTTGTTAATAACAGGGTAGGATTTCTTTCCATTGTTTTCATGCTTTCTTGGTGATATTTCATGAAATGAAAGCAACTGTTAAGCATACTGTGCAGAGGTAATAGTCTCAGACACGTACACTCGGCCTTCCAGTGCTAACCATATGAAAACATCTAATGTTGATACCAAATATTGCTTGCACTCCACTGGGCTTTTTATGTGGAAAGTTGTCAGTTTAGATTACTGGTTCTCAACTGGTCTAGTGTCAGGAGCCACCACCACCTCCTTAACCACAAATTGCATCCCTAATTTCTTACATTCAATCAGTAACAGATGTATTAATGGCAATATGGGACTGACTGAACTTGTGATGGAACAAAAGAAGTGACAGAAAAGGAGATGGAGTCATATCCTTCCAAATAATAACACGTTATACACTTTTTGCCATGTGCGACCCACTGAAAATGGCTTTCTGACCCACTTTTGGACCCTGACCGCCCTGCTGTAGCTTCATTTGATTCCAATACCTGAGGTCAATAGGCTTCAACTTTTCTGAAGACAGCATTAAACTTCACAACCCTTGAACTTGAGGCTTTCATAAAAATTCAACATAATTGTGAATATCATAAGTAGGAAGAGGGGTCTGGCTGCTGACCACAGAGATGCCGCCTCAACTTTTTTAATATAGTTTGGTAGTTACATTCATGAAACAACCAAATTGCTGACACGAGAGACTAAGCAACATTTAATAAATAAAACAGAAAAAGAGCAGAGGTGTAGTCCGAGTTTAAATTATCTATATACTTCGTTAGCTTTCATATTAGCTATGTTAGCTAGTTAGTTAGTGTTTCATGGAGAACAAGCTTTTTATCTGTTGGCAAAATGTTTACTCGGCGTTTTGTAATTAGGTTTTGCAGGTCAGGTTTTTCACATTTAAGTTTTGGTATCCTAACTGTTACCTTAACCCTTAATAGAAGTTTAATCTGATTTTATTTTGAAAGTTTTAGCATGTATACATTCTGACACAGTCTCACATTAGAGGTTTACTAGCCAGACTGTGTTAGAGGAAGTGGGATATCATGTTGTCTTTTCTTGTGAAAACTATAAACTTGACTGACCCTATTTGAGGGTACCATAAACACTGTAAAAAAAAAAAAAAAAGCCTTTAGTGTACAGGGGCACAAATAAATGCAATTTAATGGGAAAACCAGCTTGGTTATAGCTGAAAAATAAGCTGAGATCCTTCCAAAGACCTTCGCATAGCTTGTTATCAAGTTACACTAGCATTATATCTCATATGAAAGAGATTAAAAAAACGTTGATATTACCCTTGAGCATGTAAACAAAACGTTTACATGCTTGTCTGCTTAGGGCTTCCGTAGTGTCAGAGCAAACAGTGTGATAACGCTGTGATTCTTTCTTTCTCCTCTGTTTGTATTTCTCTGTCTTACCAGAGAGGGGCACCAACCGCGCCTGATGCTGGAAAGTAAACACCCCCCTACCCTCCCCGCTATCCTCTGCTCTCCTCTTCTCTATGGAGCAGAAAGTTGTGAGGTGGGAGGGGAGACAAGGGAGAGGGTCTCCTGTCTGATCCTTTGTCATGGGAAGATTTCACTCTGCTGCTTCGGCAGAGGACGGCAGCTCTAGGAGCAACGGAGAAACTAAATAACCAGGGAGCAGCTATGTAAATTATGAAGTTATAACAGGTAAGTTGTTCAACTTTTACGTTGAAGTTAAATGTTTCATGTTTAAGCTGAAGTACTCGCTAAAAGTGTTAAAAGTAATGCATTTTGACTCGTACTCTGTGTTGAAGTGAAGCTAGCACGTTGTTTGTCATACTGCGGTAGTGCTGTTGCCTCTTAGAGGGATGTTAGACTCATTAATCATCAACATCGTCACTACAATGCTTAAGACAGACTTAATATTTGATTAACAAGGGAATGTGTTTGGGTCAGACTGTTTCAGAAGTAGGCTAATGGACAAAAGTCGAAAATATTAGTTTTGACGTTTTATTTGTCAATTGTATTAATTGTCCCAGAGCACCTTTTTATTAAGACAACAAGCCAAAAAAGGTTTATAACCACTAACAGGAAAATGTTACAGCCTCAGAGCCGTTTTTCAAAAAAAACTCTTGAAAGTGAATTCATGTCCAGTCTGCCAACAGTTCATTTCATACATTATGCAACTTAGTGTCCTTTACATTCAATCAATTTTTGTGTAGCATCAAATTATAATGTGATCTCCTTTCCAAAAAATGCAAGTCTAAACTGTAGTCTATTTTTTGTTATGTTATTCACAAAGACCCAAGAATATTATACAAGGGATGTACAGTATTATCAGCATAATATTGGTAGCATCAGATGGTAGCTTAAAAAAAGTACTCTTTAGGTAGATAATATCTTTTTGCCAAAAATTGCATACATAATTTGCAGATATGATATGACTTCCTGTTAACTTAAACTTATAAAGTGAAGTTTGTAGAGTTTTGAGTTTGGCTGGCAATTATTCGCAATTTAGATTATATCACAATATATCTTACTTATGATATATCCTACTGCAGAGTTCAAATCGAATAAGATGCAACATTTCTTAGACCTGAAATATGTTTCAAAATGCAATTTTAATGAAGCCTAGCATCAGTTCATGTGGGATAGATACTCACATGCCCAGCCATGATCAGCTGATGGCAGGCTGATCCTAATTATCACCTCCCAGCTCCCACAGCCAATCACAGCTCTTTCTTTCAACACAGCTGTGTATTTAAATATTATGTACCTCTCATTCATCACTGCTTGCGTTAATGCTGATGTACCACACTGCTGCTGGTAAAGCTAAACCTCCTCCACCTTGGCTGCCTCCTTTATAGCAAAAAACTGTTGCACCCTCATATTCAGATTCATGCTATTATGGTTTAATTTCTTTTGAAGTAATTTTATTGTATTCAGTACGTATTGACATAAATGTATCTGTCCATATGGGGGTTTCTAGCCATGCACTCCCTGGAAAGTCAAAGCATGCTGATTGACCAACTCAGGGAGCAACTGTATATCCATTTTTTGCAATGAAATGGTTAAATGTATGATGAGAATGTTCTTGACTGAAATACATTTTTGAGGCAGAGAACGTGTGCATGATGCTCTACCCATCATGCAGACAATTAGTCAATTTTGTGTTATAATTTCCCTAAAATCCTACTTTCTTTGTGTTTCCTTTTTGTTTGTCTTATTAAAAATGAGAACAATAAAAAAAAATCTTAATGCTCCTCAATACAAAAATTTAAATCAAAGTTTCAATGTGTCAAAATAATTACAATTAGATGTTAATATAGATTGATTGATTGATTAAATTTTATTATTGTGTCGTGCATAAACAATATGCCCAGCCCAATAGGCTTACAAGACACCATTATCTTTACAGAAAGACCAGAAACCAAAAGTAGATGCTCAATAATATAGTAGACTAGTTAAACACTTCTTCCAGGCTTTTACAACAAAAGAGGCCAACTAATAAATATTAAACGTAAACAACCATTCCATCCTGCCATCATTATTGCTTCAGAATATTTTAAGATTTTTCATAGACCTTTCAGTCTTCAGAGGTAATCCTAAATCATCATAGAAAGGAAAGTACAAAAGAAAATGAGATTCATTCTCAACTTCACCTAAATCACATAGTTCGCACAGTCTCTGCTCCTCAGGGATGTTTTTAAACCTGCCAACTTTGAGAGCCAGAGGAAGGATTCCTGTTCTTAACTGGGCTCCTGTTCTTAACTAATATAGAATGATTTGTTGCTTGTCTGTTGAGAAATACATACGATGAGGAACTTGAAAAATAATTGCATATTAAATTGCAATCACAATATTGCAGGGTAAAAATCACAATTAGATTATTTTCCCAAATTGTTCAGCCCTGGTTTTAAGTGGTATCAGTATGAGTAAATTGAGTTTTGAACGAAGAGTGTATCAGATATTTGCACAGTCTAAAAAGAAAAAAAATCCAATGTTATACATCCCTAACATTATTCTACTACGAGCATAAAGTTAAAGCAAGACAAACTTTGTTGACGGGCAGAAACTTTAAACAAACCAGACTAAAGTTGAACTGCCTTCTGCTGCAAAAAGGAGCCATAACTCAACTTTTTACATCAAGAGTTAATGCAAGGAAAATGAAGGAAAAATCAATTAGTCAAATGATTAAACACATTTGAAATGGCATCTGCTGTACATTTCAAACAGGAAAACACATAGAAAATGCAAGTAATTATACATGTGTAAAAAGAACATAGATTAAACCTAATTAAAGGAAAAAATGAGAGTTTCTGGACTTGTTTGGGAATCTTTAGTGATATTTTGAAAATTTAAGAGGCTGAATAGCATTTCTGCAGACTTGTTTATCTAAAGTCATCACAACACACAGTTTGTAGACAGCCAGAGGATGTTTTTTTCAGAGGACTTTAAACTGCTGACATCCTCTTTTTGTGTATTTGGGCTTTTTGAATCCCGGATGCTGAATGAGAAAGTTGTCACAGCAGTTCATTGATTTCAGAGCTGAACAGATGAGCTCATCAATGATTTAGCTGAACCATAAAAACATCACTTATGCATGTAGTTTGATTTTTTCCCCTTGTTTTTATATCATTAAAAAAGAGTGTTTTGGGGTTTCATTTTGTTTGATAACTCTCAACAGTCTCCTTGAAATGTACTAGCCACTATTTTATGACTTTTATGACTAAAGGTTAGTCAAAAAAGGTAATGAGAACACTGCTGTATGGTAAAAGCTGCATCTCTGAATGATTTTAACTCTAATGTCCTTCCAGACTTCTGGAAAATAACATCATGTCTTAGAAGACTTTTAAGGCAACAGCAGTTTGAGCTTTATACAACATGAAATTGTTTATCTTCGCTCCATTGTAGCCGTGGACGCTTCCCAGCTGTTTACATCTGTGTGTTTATGATCTGCTCTCTCCTGCTGGCCAGTATCCTGGCTGATGCAGTAAAACTCTCTCTCTCTCTCCTAACATGAGGCTATGGGTTTTCTCCCCCCTTGCTTTTTTTCAGGCAGTCTGGAGAGTGAACTCACGCTGATTGATTGTGTGACTGTGTAAAAGGATACCCTACTTCCTGTAGGCCCTCTCTCCCTCTCTCTCTTTCCAGACAGCAGGACGGGAAAATCTTGGATCAGGCATCTCTGTCTTTCTTCAGTCTGTGTGTGCGTGTTGGTGTAATCGCAGTGTGTGCGCTGTCTGTGGATTCAGGAAACAGCATCGTCTGACTTTTGAAATCCCTCAATGGAACCAATAATATTCTTTCAATGTGGTCTGTCTGAGTTACAGTGTGAAGACCTGGAGATGTGTTTTTTAGTTTTATTTGATCATAGAAAGTAAAACTTTTCTGTTTTGTGGAATGTTTACATCAGGAAAATAGTTAGTATAAATCAGTCTGTCATTTTTAGTAATCCAGCACCAGCACAACAAAAGTTATCTCATGGTCTTTTACTTAAAGACCAGGTCTCAAACCAACACCTTGTAGTATATGCACAGAAAACCAACATTTATCCATCTGTTATCAAGCACTTAGAAACAGGAAAACTTCAAATTTTCAAAAAACTGAGCAGATTAAGACTTATAATTGAACAGCTGCCTGCCATCTGGGTAAGGAAATTTATGTAAAGGGGGAGTAAGAAAGGATAGAGACAAAGTTTATTCCTTTCAGGTAACCTTGCAGATAGATTGGTTAGATTGCCAGACAATGACCAGTCTGTCTTCAGAAGGAACTATCCTGCAAGGCGTCAAGCTCATAAGCTTCTTTCTGGTCAGAGAATGAATGAACCAATCAGGGTCATTTGAGGAGAACAAGGGAGTTGCAACAGGGGTGCTTGCACTGCAAGCCTGTAAACAACAGCTGCTGGTGAAGAGATTAGTGTGAATGCAACTATAGCAGCACTTCTATTAGAACGGGAGTTTTTCTTTATTAAAGGAAGCTTAAAGAAGATCATTAAAAACTTTTCTTGGTTGATAGATATTTTTGCTCTGCTCCTGACTGTCTTCAACAACAGTTCAACTCACCAGCTGGCTCCACTGATGCTTGACACTATCTGCAGTTACATGAGCATTTTTTTCACGATCAGATTAAATCATTTGGATCAGAGTTTAAAACGTCTTTGTACACATGGATGCTGGAAGATACAATCCGATTCAGATACGCATGCTCATGCATCTCAGTCTGATCTGAATACAAATTTTCTGGCATGCACCTTATTGTCCCATAGGTTAAATCTACCAACAATTTGCCGTAGAAGAAATTCTTCTTCTGCTCCTGTAAACAAACCACCTGACGTTACACTAGCTATACATAAATGGCAGCCTACGGGGCAGGTCCGGTGCCAGCAGGTGTCATCTGGCCTGCAAAACATTTGGGGAAAAAGATTGATATTTTTTAATATGAATTTTCAATATTTACATATTTCAAATACAAATTTTCACTCACTTATCACGATCCATCTGTAATTAAAGCAAGGAAAGCTTGTAATACAATGCAATAAATGGGTTAGATGTGGAACATTGAACTGCCTTTAGAGAGGGGAGGAACATCGTAAAAAGACGCATGGCAGAGTGCACAGCAGCGCGCCTGCTTCACCACCTCAGCTCTGGAAATATGCTCTCCAATTAAAGACGCTGTGATACAGACTGAAGGATTTTTAGGACTAAAGTAAATTAATTTATTTTGTCTACTTTTGATGTTTTTTTTTTTTTTTTTAGATGAAGAATTTAACCATCGTGCACAGCTGCACTTCACCCTCTCATAGAGTCCAGTCCTGTCTGCACCTCTGACTATTTTTTTGCATCTCAGGCCTTAACAAATATCAGAGCCAGAGATTTTTGCCTTTTAAAACCAAACTTCTATTCCTGTGGGAGATTAAAACAGCTGCTGTCATGATAGCAAATACTTTCCCTGCGTAATAGTCCATCAGTTTGCAGTCTTGGTTCATTAGGATTTGCATTTTTTGCATGTCTGTGGTTGTTCCAGAAGTTAACAAAGGTACTAAGATAACTGATCTGTACTGTCATGGTATCAAGTGCATCTATATGACCATAAAGAGTTGAGCTAGACTCAATGCAGAAGAGGGAGTCCATGGGTGGAGGTCAGTGCTCACAGAAAGGACCAGCAACATGCAGAGGTATTTCAATGGATCTCTCACACAGACAAATTCAAAGAAGAAACTGGAGCATACGAATCACTTACTGCAGTTGAATCAGGTGCAGAGGACGAACATTTCAATGCGCGCTGCGCCTTCATCAGAGTTAAAAAACAAACAAAAGAACAGTGTGTGCCGTCTGCATAATGGACAAATGCAAAATGCGCAATGTTTTGTGTTAAGCTAAACAGCTTATGGCCCTCATTCTGTCATGACCATGCTTTTATAGGAAACTCATGGGGCTCTGGTCAGATAGAAATGGCTACTCAATTCAAGAGGACAATTTAGCTGTACTGATGTGTTGTTTGGGAACCAGCCAGTTCTTAGAGCTGGCTCTCTAACATGAATGACAGGAGACTACATGAAAGACAGTTCTCTTTTGTCTATTTTAATAGCCACAAACAACAAAATTGTACCAAATGAAGAGCTGTTTGGGAGCCAGAGGACTGGCTCTTATTACAGAGCTGGGCCAAATGATCCAGATCTCTAAAAAGTAGGGATGTATGGTATTGGATTTTTGCAGAAATCCAATATGCTGATGTAAAGAGAAGAGGGGTCAAAAATGTTGGTAAAATGGAAACATGATCAACAAATCCTATATTAAACAAGGATGTCTACATGTTTCAACTCACCATGAGTCTTCATCAGGACATAGTGGATAAAGTTGGTCACAACAACTCTGAAAAAGCACATCTATAAAACATAAATGATGACAGTAAACATCAAAGTGCAAATACACATTATTACAGTACCACAAAACAGTTTATACCAATAACAATACAGAAAAAAACTAGTGAAAGTAGTCACCACAAAAACATCAATACAGACCCAGAAAAGGGACATCCTTTGACAGCAAGATCAATAATGTGCAGATCATACTATAAATTAAGCAAATAGGTACCTAGGCAGCCTTACTGTACCAGCAAACATATGAAATAGTATATACAAAACTGAGCGTAGGACATGAGGCAGTCACGTCCCAAAATAGAGAATATGCTGGTATTTACAGATTAATTTTATACACTCATGTTGATACAGATGTATAAATGTAGTTTGACCTAAAGCATCCATTCATAAAAAACAGTTTAAATTTTAAAGAATGTGGATGAACAGAGAAAGCTATTGAAGTTCTGTTAGTCCTGCCTAAAACTCCACATTTCAGGCAGATTTAGCTAATATTTACAGCTTACAATTAGACTTACAATTTTACCAGTTGTAAGTCTCAGCAGAAATGATCATTTTACAATGCTGTCAATTAACTTTTTGCAAATGTCTGCAGATACCCATATCATGCAGATAATATTGAGCATTCCAACTGAAAGAGCCTGAATAACCATCACTACAATGGATAAGAGTTGGAGTTGGATATGGAAAAGCATGCAAGATCAAGGTTTTCTGTATCAGACTGTGCCAAACTGTATTAAACCAAACCCCACTGCTCTGTGGAAACATACCATATATTGCAGACACAAACACCTGAATTCTTTCCAGAACTTAATCCAGATTTGTCCTTCCAGATGTGTAGGTATAAAGATGTGTGACTGCAGCAGCTAATATTCAGGAAGATTCATTGCAAGTGAATGGGAAAGCTTGGCGATACTATATCATGTACTGAGGCTGCTTCTCACTCTTTCAGCTCACCAGGTTGATTTCCATTCATTGACTGATATGTCCAATCACATCTTGCCCTGATACAAAGGCATGAATTGTCATCATCACTAACTATCGTTGCTTTGTCGACTATCTTGGATTTGTTGTAAGCGTTAGACCGTGACTCCTCATGTTAGGGCAGCTCTGAAATGGACCATCCTGAAATCTTCTCCAGAGATTGCCAGGAGTGTGTATATGAAAATGCAAACAGAGGAGACCTACACAGCTTAACACTACTGACAGATAGAAACCAACCATGTTGGCATTTTAACAGTAAAATGGAAGCAACTGTCCACTCTGTTAGCATCTGCTGCGAAAAGGAGCCATAACTCAACTAAAAGTCAGGTAATTTTAAATGTTTAAAAAGAACACAGTTAAAACCTAATTAAAGGTAAACAACGAGAATGTCTGGACTTGTTTGGGAATTTCTTTAGTGGTATTTTGACATTTTAAGAGGCTGAAGAGTATTTCTGCAGACTTGTTTATCTAAAATCATTACAAAACACAGTTAGTAGACAGACCACTGTGTTAGGCTATTCCATGCAAAAACGGGAAGTTTTTGCAGTCTTAACAAACTCTTGCATAATGGATTTATAATTTCAGCATGGTCTGCAGGAAACCTTGGATCCCCAAGTGATCCCCGTCTGCATTGGCCTAGTCTGAACCTCTATTTCTGGCTTGTCACACTTCGTCTGGGGCTCTGAGGGAATACTTTGGAGGACTGGTCATGAGCTTGGGGCTAAAAGATCAAGTGCTGCTTTTTAGGACTCAGCTTTTATTGGTAACACAGGCTGAGACAGACGTAAATACTTTCCTCTAGATCTGCTTTCTCACTTAGTCCATAGAGAAGGTCTTATTTTTTTCTTTCTGGTTAAAAATGCAAATCTGAAATATTTGCTTGAATTGAGGTATTGTTGTGGTGTTTTTAGAGCGACCGCAAGACATGGATTCAACTTCCTGTGAGGCTCTTTGTATTTTTTGTTTCCACACTAAAAATGGGACTTCATGAAGTTGCTGGAATATTAATGCAGGATGTAGAAAGGGAGGTTTAGCTGCCTTGTACCTCTACTGTATGTCTTCACACTGGCGAGATTATGATGAAATAGTCTAATATGGGATCTTATGATATTAAAGGCAGAAGAGGATGCTGTTTTCTTTTCATGCTTGTGAGTTTTATATTTCTTTCTTCTCCTCAGGGAACAAAGTAGAATCATTCATCCTCAGGCTGAATCAGAGAAAGGAGGCCAGTGTGATAAGCAGCATGCTGCCTCAAAGGAGTGCTGTCGCCACGCTGGGCTACAGCTCAGGTAAGACATCTGTTCGGATACTTTTTTAGTTTCATTATAATAGTTAGATGAGTCTTTGATACAAACATTTCTGTGAGGGTTATTTTGGGAGAAATCTAACAGTAGATTAAGGGTCCTCTAAAGAACAGAGTCAGCTAAATGACAATAAATAATACCATCTCATCAAGTAACTGTACTGTCTCCTGGATTTCTCAGTAGCTGTAACCTTTGGTGTCACTGACACATTATTTACAACAACCCATGAAATGGGTTAGGGTTTATTAAAAGTTGTTTAAAAGTTTTTGCCTCATCATCTAGGTCTGACAGCCCAATTCAACAAGGGTATTTTGTTAGCTTTGAATAGTTCAGAATTAGGATAAAGAATCACTTGACCAGGGTAAATACTTATTGCTAAACTTTGCTAATTTATTGTCTTTACTGACTTTATTTCTGCCTGTTATGATATATTAATGGTTAGGCCCAACAATATCAGAAAGGAAACTTGCATTGCTGTACTTTAACTGAGCTATACAGGTGCATTTAAAAAATATATCATGTAAAAGTTCACTGTTTCCCTGTGATTTACTTTAGAAAGTTAAATTTCCATAAATCTAAATTCATCTTATATAAAGTGAAACATTTCAAGAAGTTTTGTATTAAGCTTGATGATTACGGCTTACAGCTCACAAATTCTAAAATACACTATCTCAAAACATTAGAATATTGTGAAAAAGTCCAGTATGCAAAGGTTTCCTGAGCCTGCATTCTCTCCCTCTGGTTCAGTACACACAACCACGATCAAGGGGAAGACTGCTGACTTGACAAATGTCCAGAGGACTTTAACTGACACCCTCCACAAGGAGAGGGAGCCTCAGAAGGTCACTGCTGAAAAGGCAGACTGTTTTCAGAGACTGTATCAAAGCATTTTCATGGAAAGTTGACAGGAAGAGAAAAGTGTGGTAAGAAAAGTTGTATAAACAACAGGGATGAGCTCAGTCTTCAGAGGAAAGCAGAGTCAAGAACTCAGGGGGGCTTCAAAGGAGTGGGCTGAGAATGATGTCAGTGGATCAACAGCCACCACACAGACATGTCCAGGTAATAGGCTACAAGAGTTGTGTTCTTAGTGTCCAGCCACTCCTTACCCACAGACATTGTCAGCAGCCTCTCACCTGGGCTGAAGAGAAAAGAGCTGGACTGTTGTGGTCTCAGTGGTTTGAAATCCTGTTTTCAAAACTGAATATCACATTTCATTAGGAAATCAGTGTCCAAAAGTCTGGAGGAAGATCAGAGAAGCACAGAATCCGAGGTGCTTGAAGATGGTTTGTGGTTCCATGTCATCTGCTGCTGTTGGTCCACTGTGCTTTGTCAAGTCCAGAGTCAACTCTGTCAGCCATCTACCAAGGGATTTTACAGCCTTTCATGCTTCCATCTGCGTAGGAGCTTTATGGAGATACTGGTCTCCTTTTACAGCAGGACTTGGCACCTACCCACGGTGAAGCCAGAACTACCAAAAACTGGTTTGCTGACCATGATATTACTGTGAATGACTGGCCAGTCAACTGGCTGGATTTGAGAATCTCTGGGGAAATTTCGAGAAATGAAAGAAAGACAACAACCTGTGCTTCATAACATGCCAGCAGTGCCACAGACTGATTTGCTCCATGCCATGAGCATCATCTTTTAGGGGTCAACGTTTTTGTATGATAAATCTTTCTTTTGGACTGCTGTTTTGTGATATTCTAATATTTTGAGATAGTGGAGTGCAGTTTTATACCTGCAAAATAGTGGAATTTTAAAATACAGTAAAAAATTATGCAATTAACTGTGATTATCCACAGAAATTTTGAGATTAATCAAGATTGAAAATCTTACTTGTTTGACAGCCCTACTTTGTACATGACTAAAAGGAGCAGGAAGTGGTTATTCTTTAAAATCACGTAGACTTAGATTAAATGTTTATTCAGAGTCCAGCCACCCATGACTCAGCCTATCTTCTCACACTGCGTGCTAAGACATTTAAGCTGTAGTAAAAGGCATCCTCAGGGTTTTTCTGCAGTCAAGACTAAGATGCATTCTGGCTTGTCTTGGTCCACCAGCATTCTTCCATTTTTAGAAGAAACTTAACCACGGATGGAGCCAGTGTTTGTCTTGGGCTCAGAACTGTATGAGCGTACATTCTTCACTAGTTCCCCCCCCCCTTACTCAGCATAAGTGTGATCGTGTGACTTCTCTTAGCTGATCTGGTCATTATTATAGCAGTTACTTTAAACCTGACACTATTACACAGTCCAAGAGACACAAGATTTCATGCTCTGCCAACTCTCTTCTGTTTTCATCAGACTGTGGGAAGATGGAACACAGCAGCAGCAGCTCGGTGGGTGGGACAGTGCTGAGGGGCTCCCGCTCTAAGGCAGAGCTCCAGGAGCTGATGGAGACGCTTCAGCGCAGGAAGAGCGCTCTTGAGGCCAGCCTGAGGGCAGCAGAGTGCAGCCGCAAGTACCTCAGTGTACCTCCACCTGTGGGCTCTCAGCCCACCAGGCCTCTGTCAGTCCTGAGCAACACAGATAGACCCCCATCGGCCTCCAGAACTTTTTCTTACATTAACAGCAGCAGTGTTCCTCCGTCACCACGCCAAGGTGAGCGCCAGCTCAGCCCCAATGGCTTTCATCGCCATTCCCACTCCCGCCACCAGTCACAAGACAGTCTGCTCACAGATGGAAGCTCTCTGCTCTCCTCTTACGGGCCACCTGTGCCTCGGTCTCCAAGAGTGAAAAGTGGAGCAGCCAGTGTGCCATCCAGCCCTCGCATGGGCCGCAGACTCTACTCTCAGGTAGTACTGTCAAAATTCGTGATACTTTTTTGATACCTCAAGTTTTAAAATTATACAGTCTTTTATTTGAATTAATGATCATATTGAAAAGTGACAAAACATGAGAAAACTACGACTATAAGACGGGTGCATGGAGGAGGAATGAGTCCATCAGAATGCAAAGAAACTCTAACATTGCTGATATATCTGTACATTTTAGGCAGTATGCAAGAGTTTCTCTGCATTTTTGATTATTAAAAAAGACATTACACTATATTGGGTGCTTAGGGCTTTTGTTTCTATTGCTGTGGTATCATAGCAGCAGTTAATGTCATTAGATTTTTAAAGGTATTATATCAAAGTTTAAATTTTGGTATTGTGTTGACCCCACTCTCAGGGCAAACCTGGAGACCCTCGTCAGAGAAAATACTCCACCGGCTCCCTCAACAGCCTGGGGATGCACAGCCGCTCTCTGCCACGGCTTCACAATGCAGCTGACCCCCCTGCTCTGTCACTGCCATCACGTCACTCGGTGGGTTCCCACAGAGGAGTAGGGACAGCAGGGCAGCGTCGGAGTCTCTCCTCCCTGGAGCAGCCACCTGATGTGACAGTACCAGCCAGCATGCCCAGCACTCCCAGGAGGGCCAGCCTGGCCTCTTTGAGCTCTTTGGGTGTAGATCTGGATGGGACGGGTTTGGATCTGAGCTTTGGAGAAAGGAGGCTGTCTTTTGGGAAGGGTGGGTTGAGTCCAGGACAAAGGGTGGGCAGCATCAGCTCCCTGAATGGGAAAGAGGAGCTTAGCAATTATCACCAGCATCAGAGAGATGAGCGGCTCAGAGAGCAGAAAGTGCAGAGATTGGTGAGTTTCATTTGGAATGTGATCCATGGAGCATCATACTAAAACTTTTTATACCTTGTTTGATACCTTGACAAATAACAGTAGCATAATGACGTTTGTTTTAACTGTCTCCAGGAGTGCCAGCGTCTGGAGACTATCTTAAATCTCTGCACTGAGCTGGGTCAGGTGGAGAGAGAGCCAGCGGTCTCAGCTGTTTCCGACCTGCAGAAGATCAATAAAGAGCTGGAGAAGCTGCAGGTGTCCGACGATGAGTCAGTGTTTTCTGACTCACCAAGCAGCACGGCTCCAGAGAGCAGCTTTGGGGCCAAAGCCAGCAGAGACTTCCAGCTGTCAGAGGAGCAGCAGGTCAGCCAGCGTCAGCAGAGTGGATACAGAGAGGCCAGGTCTCACTCACCTGCTGTCAGTCTAAACAGCAGTGCTCCTTCACCCTCCACCCACCACAGAACCAAGGCAAGTTTCACCACTGCCAGGTTTTCCCACAGTTTGTAATAAAACATCAAGTCAGGGGGATTCTCTCAGTTATCTGGCTTTACTAAAAATGAGCTCACACAGTTGCACAGAGTTGGTTATCAGCCCGATAATTCAGCCAGGGTTTCTGTTCACATAAATGGATTAGTGTTAACTTCTCATAGTCTGTCACCATCATGAACACTGGCCTACTGTCAGCAGATCCCCTTACTTTATAAACTCGTAGCAAAAAATGATAAATATACAAGAATAATAAGAAGTGGTTAAAAAAACATCATCCAAATTAAAACCACACAGCTGCCCCACTTATACCACTACTACATTTTCTGAAAACCTCAGATAAGTGCAATAAAAACATGTTTGTTTTTCTCAGTTGAGTTATTTTGTCACTTATAATGAAATAGCAAAGGAAACAAATCATCTGAAATTCATTCAGCTGTCTCAGTTTGACAGTCCAGAGATTTTGCATGGTCATAACTTTATTGGACACAGCAAAGTTCACAGCAGACGAGATTCTTGTGTCAGTTTGAAGCAGACGCCCATGGCTACTAAAAGCTCTGTGACCCTTATGTGTTAGATACCAGGGATACAGTTCATTATATCACTGTAATTGAGTGGTACTTCACTACATTTTAAAAAGCATCAAGTACTGAGTAAAAAAACACAAAACCTAAAAGCCAAAACAAGGAGGTCTAATCTTTCTGTCAACAACATGAAACCAGTGGCCAGTGGTTCCACTATGACAGCACATGACTGTCAGTAGCACATAGAGAAAGAATGAGTCAACATTTCATCCCAAATCAGCTGTTGCATTTTACTTCAGGTCACATCACATCTTATGATAAACAGCCTGGTTGAAGATTGTTGTTACTGCAGGAGAGGTCACATTTCACCCTGCAAGCTCCTTGGTTATCAGAAGTAGCTACTCAGGACTTTTAATGACTTACATTTTGCTTATACTTGAGTAGATTTATAGACCAGTGATTTACTTCTACTGAAGTACATTTTACCAAAGTAACTATACTTTTACTTAAGTATGATAACCATCTACTTCTTCCACCTCTGTTGGTTATATTTCCTATCACTGTTCTTTCTTTACTCTTCACATAGCACTGCAGGAGCTGCATTTGTCACCAAAGCTGTCAATCGGGACATTTTACTTTGTAGAGCGTCAAATAACAACTTAAAGCTGAACTTCCCAGAATAACGAAGCTTATGGCATTAATCAGCATGATGAGAACTAACTTTTAAAACAGCACTCATCAATGTTTTAAATCCAGAAAAGCATGTATTTAATTTATTTTTTAAACCCATGCCTCATTTTTAAGCATGAAGGGGACACCCTGGGGGGAGGGCATCTTTTTATGCAGGCCGTTAACCAGACTTTGAGGTTGCCTGAAGATTACCACAGAGAATAACACCAGCAAGAGTTTTTATTTAGCACTTGTATTTAGAGAGCAACATGCCTCTTTTGCTGTCCAGGTAGGGCCGGGATAGAGAAAACAGAGCATGTTACTTGAGCTGCAAAATTGTACCTTAAAGAGGCCATAAGTTAATAGATGCTTACTCTGGAGATAACATGCTTTAATACAGCCTCTTGTGTCAAATCGGTGAAGTTACTGGCAACATGTGGAAATGCAGGTCTAGTTTAAAGCACTTTTTGGTTTGCTTTACACTTGGCCCTTTTTATACATTCTAGCTACTGTGTGTCTGTACTTCAAACTACGACAACAGTTACTTGTTTTATTCCCCAATGACACAATGGCAACACTGATATGTGTTGACCAGTTTCTTGAACCCTGGGTTGCTGACCGTTTTTCTGTCTTTTGTTGGCATGAATTTGACAGCCTCTGTTATTTCATTCTCCAGGAGATGGTTAGATAGGCAGAGGAGTTGTAAAATCTGTCCTTGAACCCTTTCATCCCTAGGCCCCTTTTCAGTGTACAATCTTGAAAATGACATACCCAAATACAACTGAATATTTCTCTGCAACTACAAAGTCTACATGAATATGCTTGGCATCAAATGTCAAGATAACTCTTTACAGATTTCAGCAGATTTCCCCGTAGAAGCTACTGGGAATGATGGACAAAAGCATAACTGATTTTTTCTGCCTAACAATTTTTACACTTTAAGAGTAAATATCTCCTGTGTCGCTGGCTTGAAATTTAAAGTATTGGAGGTGCCTTGTTGGCAGTAAAGTACTGTGTTTAGAGGAACTGTAGTTTTTGACATCTTTTCATTCTACTGGTTGTGGTCTGAGTTGTGCTTTGTTTAGGTGGAAAATGTTGTGCTTGTTAGTTTGTGAAACTGTGTGTGACAGGTCTCTGTGGATGAACTCTGAGACTGCCTTTTAAATGTTTTCCTCAGTGGAGGCAAAGCTAGCCCCATATCGGAGCTTCTCAGGCTGAAAGGGTTAAGCTAATTGTGTAGTGGTTGCGGGAGTTGAGGAGCTTCTATCCTTTTTGCTTCTTTAGTACTTGGTTGTATTTAACTTTTCACAAATTTGAAAAAATAAATCAATTTCTTTTTTTTACCTTAAGGGGCAGCCATAACTGCATAAAGTCTGCAAAAGTGGTACTGTGTGGCTGAGGTTGGTTTACCTTTTTTAGTAAGCCAACAGCTGCCTTTCTGGTATCTTCTTTAGCTTTCTCACTTTTCAGAGAGTACATGCTGTGGCTCCCTCTGCTCTTCACTTAAAACAAAGTGAGAGCTGTTTAGGTGGGCAGAGCACACACTTTTCTGTAAAGGAAGAGAGGGTGTGCTCCATTTACCACAGAGGACAGAGCTTATAATTTGAGCACAACAAAGTATGTGGCATGATAATAATTTAATCTTGATTATCTTGCTTCCACAGTCGTGAGAAGTGAAGTCGTAACTGAAATTGAAACGTGATCAATCCCCCAACACCAGAACAAACATTTTCCAATCACCTGAACTGAGTATTTTCCAGAGAACAGCTTAGCCTCAGATCTGTCCTTTTCAGCCTTTATCAGTTCATTCCTGCTCAGAGTGACCGTTGATGTGAGTGAAAAGAGGAGGGAGCTGTAGTGAACTCCAATGGGAAACACCCCTCCGCTGGAATGCAGTTTATCAGACCGCTGAAACTTAGTTGATCTTTGTTTGTTTACCTGATGTGATATCAGGTTAATTCCCTCTATTTCCATGTTAATTTACGTTTCCTTTTCACATTCCTATTAAACCACGTTTATAAAAAAAAAAACCTACTGTTGAAAATGAATTCTAGACATACCAATGAGTCAATCTGTGTGAGCGAGGGGGGATGTTTGCTTAAGTTATGGTCAGGTCAATTTGAATTTTCATACAATTTTGTTTGTTTGTTTGTTTGTTTTTTAAGTTTTTTTGGTTCCGACTTTTTTTTTTCATTTATAACCAGTGGGATTTAGGGGTTGAATGTCATTTGAAGAGTGTAATCATGATCCAAGCAGTGCTAAATTTAGCCATACATTTGGTTTAGACTGGTATTGTCTGGTTAAAAATTGCAACCACTTGTGGCTTTGAAAGACGCTGAATCATTTGGTGACAGCATCTCAATGGCATGATGATTGCAAAGACTGTTTGTCTTCCACTGTATCACTCAACTGGCATAAACATCCGACAGATTTTCAGATCATTGGGCTTTTAGTCAGAGATACAGTAAGTGCTTGCAGTTTGTACAGTTCCTGTTTATGTGGGTGTTTGGACACATAAACAGGAGATTTGGAGTTGCCTCTCATCAACCTTTTCAATGTTTAAAAATTGAAAGAAAACACTGACAGAAGAGCGGCCTTGTGGATTAAACGTATATAAAAGCATAGCACGTGTCAGATGCTGTGATTTAAGCTCAAAGGCATGCCACCTCCTTCACCGTCTCACTCCTCAGTCCCACTGTCTCTGTAAAAGCTTTTTTCCACTCCAGAGCGACCTCGTGGTGCGTCTGGTTTTAATGAAGAAGTCCTAGTTTTGTTTCTGCACTCAGCCATTCAAAGTCTTTAAAGATGGGGGGGAACAGGAAATGACTTTATCCCACTGAGAATTAGTGTGCACATGTGTGTGTATGTGTGGAAAAATTTCAGTGTATATGTGTTGTAGAGGAATGCGTTTTTCCAGATGTTTTTAACTGTATACCGACGCTAAATGGATGGAAGACCTTGTTTAAAGGGAAAATGTAGTTAACACATCATCAGAGGTAATTAAGCAAAATGTTTAAGATGTGGCAGACACGGGTTACTGACACACCTTGAGCTTTTAAAGGAAATAGTTTGTGAAGTGAGACTGTCATTTCTGGGATGTGTCAGTAGTTTGGCTGTTCAATCTTTTATTCTGTGTATGATACCGCTTTTAAAAAAAAAGATAATACAGTATATGTGAAGCATATGAAGCTCTTTTGTAATTAGTCCTTTTATTTTCACTTTGTGCACAATAGCACAATTGATGACTTCATGAACTTAAAAGGGTAGGGAGGCCGACAGAAGGAATAGGATAACCCCTATGGAGTCTAGACACTGGTGGTGTTGATTACGGATGCAGAATCAGATGAGGAGTAGACTTCTGAGAAACTTGACTGGGATACCACTGAGGTGGCTTGGAGGAGGAGACTGAGGTATGCAGGATAAAATGAGGAGAAACCATATGAGGATGTGAACTAGAACCCGATGAACTGGATAGAGGTGGCTGGGGTGGAGGAGGGTTGCAGTGTCAACACTGGAACGACAGGCTGACCATGTGAGAGAGGGTAGCAGATTTAAAATATGACAGGTGGGTGATGGGTAGTCAAACAAGGTTGTATCAGAGTCAGATTAGCTGAGTACTTTAGAGAGTGAGAGCCCATAATCAGCTGATCACCGGAGCAGGAAGAGAGAAAGAATGGAAAAGGGAGAGATATGAACGAATGGTGACTAATGAATGAATAGAAACAGTTTTCTTGCTTGAACTTCTGCTGAGCTTGATTGAAATTTTTTTGTTCTGTTTTGGCATTATGGGGGCTAATATACACAATGAAGCAGCAGGAAGTATATAAAAAAGGAAATCTTATTAAATATGAATAATATTAGGTACAACAAGCACTAAGCAATGAATAGATAAAGTTTTATAGTGTTGTAATGAAAATGCACAATGGTTCACCTGTCTTTCCACACAAGCTGAGCACCTTAACCTTTTCAAGTCTGTTATTTGATAACCAGGTTTTTTCCATTGTATGAAAAGAATCAACCATGCAATGGGTCACAGGATGTAGCACATTCTTCCAAAACTACCTATCCAAAACCAAACAAACCTAAGGGGAAACAAAGACGGAAAAATTCCAGAAACTGTTACAGTAGGAAGAAAAGGTTTTTTAAAATGTGGCCTCTATTAAAGACTTTATTCAAACAGGAACATAGTCTCAGTGAGGTCATTGATTGGCTTCTGCAGCAAACTTATTAAGCCTATTGGTGGTCTTGAAGAACGAGTCTCTTTTGCTTCAGCCCCCCTACAGGCGGAGGTCAGTGCTGTCAGAGAGGATGTGTAACGTAAAAAAAATGTTATTTCTCAAGGGCAAATCTAGAGAAGAAACTGGAGCACATGAGTCACTTTTTCCAATTTAATCAGGTGCAGAAGACTAGCTCTTACTGATGGTCATTGTCAGGTTGAAAATGCTGTCTCAAACTATTTTATGGTTAGCCTGTTAACAGGGAAAGAGGCAGAGCCTAGATGTCCTTAAAGCCTACAGACAAACAACCAAACATGCCTGCCTCATCTCTGATGATCTCAGTCAGACCAACCATGTCCCTTATAATGAATGACTCCTGTCCCTCCAAAAATAATGGCTCTAAAATTGGCTATACAAGAATACATACTGACACAGGGTGTGCCAATCGGGGATAAGCTATTTAGACCATTGTATTTTGTTTTTAACCAGGCTGTAAACATGTTTATTTCTACTTTATGGATTACTAATACTTTGTGTTTGTCACCTCAAGAGTTTATGCGGTGAGTTTCAAGGGGACATTTGAGGAAATGCAACTTTTTTTTAACTTTTGCATAGGCTTCATTTTTCAGATGTTTCCATTTGGTTTTTATAAAGTCAGTTTCTTTATGGCCAAGAATTTTGAAATTTGTTCTAGAATCCTGTTTGTGGTTGTGGGAGATTTTTTTTTTTTATAAAAAAAAATTAAAAAATATTTATTTTTCAATCTAATTGAAGATTGAGTATATTATTTAAATCTATCTGGCTTGTCAGATAAATGGCAGATGTAAAGGGTGACTGATTGCGCTGATTTATGAAAAAGATTAAAATCATGAAAAATGGAGATACCAGGTTTTGGCCTGTCACCAGTGAGAGATACATTGGTGTCATTTCAGTCCTGAAATTGTCCTTTTTTTCTTCACATTTTTTGCATTATTAAAAGAAGTTACCCAGTATTAAATGCCTCGTACTTCTAATTTTTTTGCCATTGTTTTGAAATCGATGTTAAGTTAATTAGATTTTTACTAGCATCTTATCTAAGTTTCTGTTATCATAACAGCCCTAGTCAACAGTTTACAGACTCCAAATGCTGCCTCCTCCATGTCCTGCATTCCTCACAGCAGTGTGTGCAGCCAGGGAAACTATAAATCCTGGAGCCGCTGGCCACAAAAACAAACCTCCTGACTCCTAAAAGGAAGAGTACCTTATAATAAAGGATCTTATAACTGCACCCACGTATGAATGAATATGAATGGGACGTTTGTAGGACTTTGGTAGAAGATGAAAGATGTAGGAGGACTTTGGCGTGGATCGAAGCAGAACTCACTGATAGACGTTTCCATTACATAATGTGGAAAAGAATCCTCCTGTCAATGCTCCAGCAATGGATGACTTAAAACAGCAGCTGCTTGTCGAATTAAGAAAAAATCCAGATCCAACTTGGTGGGAAGCTACTAACAACTTTCAAATGCGTGGAAAAAATTATTTCTTCCTGTTATATAACCCTCTGATTGAAAATACAGTCATGGAGAGAGGCTAGTGCACGTACATGTCTACATGAAGAAAATTTTCTTGTACATGTATGAAATGTGAATTAAAGCCAAGCATTTCTATGCATTCCTGATGTTGCTACAGGCTTTGGAGAGCATTCAGCTGAAGCAGGAAGTAACGCAGATAGAGGAGGAGAGGATCCAAGTTCTGAACAACGTTGAGGAGCTGGAGCAGAAGATCAAAGACCTCGACAACCAGATGGAGGAGTCTGTCAGAGAGGTGCAAACACAGCACAGCACAGTATAGTGCAGAGCAGTGCAGTGTGGTGAAGTAAAAAATAAACACAGCTGACACAAGGGGATTCTAAATAGTGTTTTTCTTATGATTCATTCAGATAAACTACTTGTTGTGATTGAAAGTGACATGTTTGAAGCAAATTTGTATTGATGATAAAGACAGCCATCAAATATTGTGCAATCTCATTGATTCAGGCACTAACACTTTTAATTTGTGCATTTTTCATTATCTAAAGCTATAGTGATATAAACTCAGTATGTGTATCTACTTGATTTAGTTTCTTTTAACTTAAAAAAAAATCTTAGGAGATTTGTCAATCTTTGCTAATTTTTCCTGCAGGTGGAGGTGGAGTTGGCTCTTCTGGAGGGGGAACAGGAGTCAGAGATGACCCAGCTGCAGAGAGAAAAGGAGCTTCTGGACAAACTCAAGGAAAAGATTCACAGCAATGAGAGGACCAGCCACACTGAAAAGTCACAGGTAAAATTATGTAAAAACAATGTGCAGACAAAAAACTTACATAACTTAAAAGAACCACTAGTTTGTCCCAACTTGGAAATGAAGGAAGATTTGTCAGTGTTCTGTTTGGGGAAAAAATAAAAACCTACAACAACAGAATTAACAGCATAAAACCTATCCATAGTTTCAGTTAATGTATTCACATGCAATTAGAAAAAGTCAAATTGTTAAAGAGGCCACCAAGGTTGTCTTTATGCACACTCCCTTGAGTCAAGGAATAAGTAAAGCCTTAATTTGCTCAGGGCGTATTGAATAAAAGTCTACAAAAATTCATGAAAAGTGCTTGCCAGTTTTGACCTCAACTGGGTCTTCTTTAGGATGCCTTAAGTTGCTATGAAGCCAATGATTTCATTTGCAGTATCAAAATTTAAACTTAACTAACTTTTGATCAGTCTTGTCACAGAAAGAGTTGGAGCCGAGGGGGGACTTAGGCACTCTGGCAAAAAGCTGCAATGTGCTCACCAGTCTGTCAGACTGCTTGCCTGAATTATACAAATTTGTGCTCAACTCTTTGGTTGTATGTACGAAAAACAGCATTTTTAGTACATAGAGCCAGTACAGAGTTCTTAAAACATCACTGCCATACAGAAACCACTAAAAAAGATCAACAGATACCTTAACTGTTTTTTTCAGGACAGACAGGGAACATGTTTTTCCAGCTATAAAACCTGACATTTCAATATTGTCTCTGATAAGGATACCTTTGCTTTTAGAGCCCAAATCAATTGTTCACTTTAAGAATTTCAGGTCTTGCACCAGTGGTTGATGTCTGATCAAAAGTTCAAATAACCTCTCAGCATTCATTTTATTTTCTCAAAAATTTCCTTTGAAACTGGTTCAGTTGTCTTCTTTTATTAAAAGCATACAAAATAACTGTGTTTTCATGCTGATATACTAACAAAACCAGACCAAAGGGTTCATTACGAAGCATCGTTTCTCTTCTTGAGACTAACATGATCTTTTTTCATTGTCCCAGATACAAATAAACTTAATTAACTAAACTAAATCAAAAATTAGACCAGCAAAGAAGCTTCAAAGGTCTTCGAAGAGTTCTTCATCTTCTGGCCTAAAAAATGGGCCGTATCAGATGAGATCTTAGGCATGGCAAGTTTATCTATAAAGCACCATTCATTCATACATTGAGCAACTAGAGGGCTTTGCTGTGTTCCAAAAAACTTTAAAAGAAGTATGAAATTGAATAGAAAGGGTCATTTAAGCCAATATATATGTATAAAAATGTGTATGTATTTAAATTTGTTAGCTGATCTTTGTGCAGTAGTGTCACTGTTATGAAAACACTACATAGTAGATTGTTTCCCTCAAACTGACTCATGATCAGTGTTTGATAGCATTTCTGTTTAAAGTTATTGTTAATTTTAGATAATACTGCTATTAAAAAGTAAGTTGGCTCATTGTTGCGTATTTACAGAGAAAAATAATGTATTAAGAGTAGTGTTATGTTACCAAGAATTAAAAAACCATAAGGTGGGTTTTAAGGCCACACATAAGCCACTATACTTCTGCCTTTGAATATATTGACTCATTTGCAGCTCATAATCTTTAACTCTACAGCCTAAAAACAGGAATAACAGATTTAACAACCTTTAAAATCACAACATAGGCTTTTAAATTCACATTGGGCTATGATATTCTTGTTTTTTGTCCAAAAAATAAAAAATAATGGGGATATTTGCACAAAGTAAAGCTGTCCTCTCTGACATCTGACTAACTGAATTAGTGAGCTTCGTGCATGTGTCGGCACAGCTGTGTTTACCTTCCACTGCCACGCAGCAAAGTGCCAGCAGGTAAGAAAAAAGTAATCTAAGTACTCCAACAGATGATTTTGTTACACGTAACCCCAAACACCACTTATAATTCAGATGATCTCCAAGAATTCTCTCAGTTTTATTCTTTGTCTTGTACTCTGTGATCCTGGATCTCTTCCTTCACTTCCTGTCTCAAATTTACAACTCTCTGTTTCTGCCCTGGTATCCTACAGACCCACATATGGAAAGAGGCCCAAGTAGTTAACATGTGTAATAACATTGTTGACTCATCTGACTCCAATTTAGTAGAAAAGTAAAATCACCTGAAACCTAACATTATGTGGAAGGACATGAAATCTAACACTTATAACACTACATTAGCATGTATTTCATGTTTTTCTGTGGCAGATGGCCTGCTGAATGCTTAAATCTAGTTCATATAAAGCATTTAATACACTGTAGAAATGTCTGAACTGTTTCCAGTCATAGATTTTTGTTTTACCTAACTCCTTTTGCTAAAACTAAATCCAATTCTTCAAGTGACTCCCCATCTGTTCATGGACTTGAGCTCATTATTGAGTGTCCTTGTGCTTCTCAGGAGGCAGAGGAGCAGACAAAAAGTCTGGAGGATTTGGAGTTTCAGAAGCTGGAGCAAGAAATTAATCAGGGCGAGGAAAAAGAGAACGAGAGCCAAGAGCTGCTGCGAGAGATCTCCGAGTATCAGCGTCTCAGTGTAACACGCAAGGTACAGAGAGGGAGGTTTGTGTGGGTGTGCATGCAGCATGTTGTGCATGTTAAACACTGCTGTCAGTGCTGGCACAGCATCACTTTAAATGTGTCATAATCAGCCAAATACATTATAAGTTCCACTGTGGGTATTTTAGGGGAAAATAACTCATCAGTTTGACTCAGCATGTCATAAAAATCTGTTTTTTTTCAGTTAAGTCTTTTTCACACAATGCTGAAAATTTGTTGAAAATTTCAGGATGGGCGCCACCAGAAATCTTCCTTACTTACCTGTTCACTCAAGTACCTCCTTGTCAGCTGGGTGGTGGTGGTAGTGGGGGCACTCCACAGTTATCAAAACAGAGAAGTTTTCCACTGACTACATGACTGTTGTTTGTTTTCTCTATACTAGAAACCAAACTATATTTGCAACTCTGCTATTTTGAAGTGATATGTCAAGATTTTATTCACAGCCATCCTGATGTTTTACTTTGTCACTTTTCTCTGACAGAATATTCCTCAGTTGGTTTGTGTTTGCATGAAGTACTGGGTGTTGTTTGACACTTCAACTACAAGTTTTTTTTTTTCCATCCAGTTCACAGATATAGGCTCTGTTGTCTTGGTCATTACTGCTGTACTTGTGGTGTCTCCACTTTCATTTGTTTCTTTGGTTCTCTCTGCCATAGTAAAGCTAATGATGCGTAGCCTAAAGCCCCAAACACAACAACGATGTCTACCACACGAGGGCGCGCCATGCTGTGGCACTTAACTCCACCGCTCTATTCCCAGCATGACCTGCTGGAGTGTTTTCTGAGAGAACTGCTGTTTTGTCCGTCTAAGCTGCTGTAGTAGCAGCTGTTTTAGGACACAGGAAAATTAATTTCGTGGCATCTTTTGTTTGAGATGTAGAATAAGTGGGAAGTCTTGGCAGCTGGTGAAATAACACAACTCCTATTGTTTTTTTCACTTACCCAGAGAGGTGGAGCGGCAAGCCCCTCGCAGGCTTTCCTCTCTGGTATCAAGCACCTGGCCATGTAGTGGCTGGAGAGGAGTTTGAACATCAATTCGCTGCTGTCAGTGTGTGCTAGGGATTGCAATTGAGGCGTGTCACATGACGCGCTTCAATGGTTTGGTGCCAAGTGTATTGTTGGATAAAGAAGCTAGGCTGCTGAAGCTAAAGCACTACAGCTGGTGCCACATTGTTTTGTTCCCCTGCAGATTGTGCAGAAAATAATGGTCGCCACCTTACTGTGAGTGAAAACAAAAATACACCATGTTGGGGAGCCTTTAGGATTAATTAACTGACTTTAAACTGCGGGTAACTGTGACACTGGATAACCACCTCAGTTCTAGTGCACAATGAATTTCAGTGTCAGTCACACTTATTGCTCACTCATTCCTTTCATGTGATGTACTGTACAATTCATCAAGCCTGTTGACGCAAATTTAGCTCCGTTGATAGAGCAGGCGCCCATCATCGCTCTGGTCTCTCCATATTTCCTATCTTTCTTCAGCTGTCCTATAAATAAAGGCAAAAAAAACCAGCAAAAACCTTTTAAAGAAATTTTACTCAGGGGCTTGCAGGAAAACATCCAAGTGGAGTTGGGGTGAAACAAAAACTTGCTGTTTGCAATTGCACAGTCCATCCTAAAAATTTTGAAATTTTCAGTTTTGTGCATGAGTGAAAATGTCAAAGGATGTTAGAAAAAGTAGATCTGAAGCATTAGCATGGACTTCAGGTTTTTTTTAACCATATTTAGCTGATCTAAAACAAAATAATTATATAAAATGAAACTTTTATAGCAGATATTTACAACTTTTATTTGTGCTTATAATTGACTTTCTATAGATTTTTTCAGTTACCACATTTTTGGTTTATTGTCATTAATCCTACTACAGGTTGTGCATGAAAATAAAGCTGCAAAATTGTGTGATTTGCAGCACAAAGCATGAACTAATCACAAGAAACAACAATTCCACCAATGGTAAGCATGAGTTATTTGCACAGTAATACAGAAAAACATCTTTAGTTAGTTTATTTCAATTTAAGCATGGTCACAGAGAAGGAGAACCAGGCTAAAGAGGTTGATTTAGAAAGATGTAGTCACAGGCAAAATAAATCCCCAAATGAGAATTCGCTTTAGTTCACTCTGCTTCTGCTTCATAATAAACACCTCTGCAACATCTGCTAATACAACACCATGTGCTTTATTTAAAACTGTAGGATTGTATACATTAATATCACGCTGATTTTTTTTTTTTTTTGTCACAGGAAAGACTCATAACGCTAAAGAAACAGTCGTCACAAATCACCTTACAGGCTCAGCAAGAGAGAGAAAATTTCCAAAGAGAGAAAAACAATTTGCTCATTATGCTTCAGAAGGTAAGGCAGATCCTTCTGCATGCTCATGTTGTAAATATTTAATTTTTATTTACTCCAACATCCTGTCCTAATGTCCGCAGGAGAGAGAGAAACTGGCGTCTTTGGAGGGAAAATATGCAGAGTTGTCTGAGGGCCAGAGTTTCGCTAACAACCCTGCAGCCATTACAGAGGTCAGAATGACAGTTAGAATAATATTTAGATTTTCACAACTGATCTCCTACAAATAAGGAGGAATAACTGAAAAAGAAATCCTGCCATTTTTATCTTTTCTATCTTAATAATTTCCACTGATTTCTCCAATCTCTGCAGCACTTACACTCTCTGAAGGAAAGAAGAAGAAGCAGCGGCAGCAAAGAAAACTCTTCCCACCCGAGTGACGGGCTGTCTCATAAGAGGAGCCAGCAGGTCCTCAACTCTTACGGCAGATCCCTTGGACGCACGCTTCCTCCAAAGGTCATTACATTTTAATCAAAGCAGCCATTAAAGATTGGTAACAAGCATCAAACTTGGTTGAGAAAGGGTATCCAATCAGTTTTTAAGTCTCATACATATTGATGAAACGCAATAGTTTTTCTGTATTAGTGCAGAGTAGCCCCACAGCAACATTTAACCCAGATTTTAAAGCCTAGGAATGTTTAAAAAATTGAGAAAACATGACCAATTTGGCAAAGTTTTCCCATTTCAAAACAGCATTTCTCTCTGTGATTTCTGGAGCACAGTAGAGGGGATTTCACCACCCTCATTACGTCTATTTAGAACTTTCTTTCCCCAGAGACTGATCCACCCAGACAGGAATGCTCAGTCTCAGTCTGGCCTGCTCAGCTAACTCAGTATTCAGCCCATGAGAGAAGTTTTCGAGCTGTGTTGAAACTGTAGATCCTGATCTTGAACATTTTGTGTGCTTGTGTTTCCTCCTCAGGCCCACCTGCCTCTTTCCCAGAGCTCCAGCTGTGGCAGTGTCATCCCACCAGGATTCAGCTTCTCCCCGCGGGAAATGAACGTCCGCCACCGGCCCAAGAGTGAGTCAGAGTGGCAGACTGTCGACTCATGTCTGCATCAAATCTCTAGAAGACTGTGTGTGAGCATCTTTAACCTCAGGCTTTATTGAAGTGTAAAGTATGAAAATGCTGAAGTGAGGAAATCATCCGAGGTAGAGAACAGAGACACTTCAGGTCCAAGGCTGACACAATGCTGAATGTTTGCCTTATCAGAAGTAGTGTGGAAATTTGGATTGAAATCTGTGATTCCCAGATTCATTTATATGACTCCTGTCACTCATATACACATGAAAATTTCTTGAAGATTTCATGACAGTCTGTCCCTGATACAGTATTTCTCTTTTCACACATCCCTCAGAGCAGGATGTTTTTCACTGCTGCAGGGGAGTGTTAGGTGTGGGTCAAAGCAAACAAGGCTTCACTGTGAAGATCACAAAACGCTGTGTATTCATGTTCAGAAATTACTGATACCCAGCCACAACAGCCTGGCACCTCCTCCTCATGCTGGTCACCAGCCGGGTCACACACTGCTGTAGAATGGCATCCCATTCTTTAACCAGCATTTGTCACAAGTTAGCCGGTGTGGTTGTGTTGGTCACTCTGGCACAGACGGCATACCCAAGCTGATCCCTCAATGGAGTTGAGGTCAGGACTACTGGCAGGCCATTCCATCCCCCACTCCAAAATTCTGGAGGAAGTCTCTGATAAACCCCGCTCTGTGGGGCAAGTGTTCTTCTATCACAGAATCATTATGAAGTAAAAGGTGTAATGAAGGTGGGTTTTATTATGGTGCTGTAGCAGAATAACATTCTGAAAAGGCTATCAACAAATATTATAACATATCTAACATGACAGAACAGGACAGATTTAGCATTCATGTCAGTGCTATTGAAAATCGTACATTTTCACAGCATCAGCAAAAACATTGGATAAGTATTTACATGTTACATGTAAGTACATACTGACAAGCAAAAAGATTCTAAGGCAGTGTCATTGCGTGCAGTAAGATCTCACACATCTTGTTCCAGCTGCATGATTTATATGTCATTATCTCTGTTGCTGTGCTGTTTGTTTGTTTACAGTTGCCTTTCTTCCTGAATCTCCCTTTGTTTCCCTTACTCAGTTGAGGAATACAGCTGTGCAACATGAGTCTGATTCTGCTTGTGGTTTTACTGTTGAAAGGAGTCTTTTTTGTGCTACTGTAACCATGCAACAGTAAATGATGCTAAGTGCTGAGGTCATGGTACAATATTGTTGGTTCTTTGTAAACACTTTTTCAAAGAGTACCGTCAGAGTCAGCTGTTTTTTTAATAGTGTCTTCCTGAGTTGACATTTGTTATGAGTTGGCAATTCACAAATAAAGATTTGTTGATTGATTCCTTCCCCTAGTATTTCCTGCTGTGTTTACACATTGGCTTACCATGACATCTTCTGGAAATGTTTATTGGTGGCTGATAGAAAAAGTCCAGATAATATCTTAAATTGGCCCTTCCTGTTTAAATGAAATGTATTTTTTGCTGGCACATAAAGCAACGTTAAGTAAAGCCAGCTTTTTTGTATGTGCATATACTGTGCTGATAAAGCTGATTTATAATATCAAATTCAGCCTTTCATAAAAGTTTTTTCAATTTAAACTTTCTCACGGGAAAATGCAAAGAAAAACTGCAGCACACAAAACATTTGCTGTGTGATAGGTTGTGGAAAATTCAGAAATTCAGCTATTTGTTCACCGATGCAGCTCACACTAAAAAAAATGAATAAATTGCACACATGAAATCGGTCTTACAGAAAAATAACATAAACACAGAGTATTTTCATAGGTAATGGCAGTATTCGATTGACACTGTTGCATGTAAATGGGAGAATTTAAGTTCAGTCTGGTTACAGGAAACAAATTTTATAAAATTATAATTTCAAGACTCCTGCCCGCTCAGCCAACAAGATAAAAAACCTCATCTCTCTTGTTGTAATTTGGCTCTGTGATATGAGATCATGCATGCTGAGGGTGTTTCCAGTTTATCACTGTCATCTTCTCCTTTGTTAGCAGGCAACAGTCACGCACACATGAATGAGGAAAGACAGAGGAGGAGCGATTTTTGCAGAGGGATGGTCTCTGAGCCTAACATGTTCCTGGAGTCCTTCACATATCCGGACAACAGCCAGGCCTCTGACACAGTCAGCGTGGACAGCTCTGACAGCTTGGAGACCAGCTTCTCAGCCTGCTCCCCAGACAACATTTCCAGGTCAGAGAGGAAACACTATACATACAGATCAAACATTATTTTGAAATATCTACATAGATGGGCCAAATAAAAGTCTGTCAAAGATGGAAGAGTTGTACTTTAGAGAAGACGTTGATGACTTCAGTTGTCTTTTAAAAAGGGAACAATCTACAGGTTAATCAAAGATAGGAAATGTTTTCTGTGTGTTTAAAGCTCTTTATGGGAGTTTATAGCTTGTTATCTAACAGACTAAAATTAATATTGTTGCCTCTATGTGACCACCAAAAACATACAAGACCAACATTGATAAGAATACTAATTCCTAAGTAATTTCTGGATCCCCGAGAACACCGCCACGGGGTAGGTGTCAAAGTAACGGCACACAGCCATAACAGTCTTTGTCTATATTTTCCTTAGCAACGACTTAGTGAGTAAAAGATCTACTGTTATAGAAAACATCAGTCTGTCATGTGCAAGACAACAGTGCTAAAGCTGGAGAAATACTTGCTGTTTAAGTGTGCATTCATGTGCGGCTGCGTCACGAGTGGTTACTTGACTCTGCACAAGGCATATTACCGGAGGGTACCACTAGAGGGCACATGAGAGAGTTCAGGCTGTATACAACTATCTGATTTGCTGGATGCACACTTGAGGAGGTTACTACGATGTTGATGCTGAGATCAGAACTAACATTCTAACCATCAGTAGCCAGTAATCACATCAGCTCAGATCTGACGTATGACTAGTAAACACAGCTTTTTCAGCACTGCCAACACTCTGTTTCATCAATATAATTTGGATTTCTTGACAAAAAACTCTTTTGTGTCAAAGTGAAAACTAATTTCTACAAAGTAATCCCAATTAGATAAAAATATGTAAAATAAGTTAGTGTATTAATATGGACCCCTTTTGAAGGGTCTGGCTTAATTCAACAGAGGTCTAGCCAACTGATGCTAGTTGTCTCAGTGAAATGGGCATCACCTGAGTGTTGTTAATGCGTCTCAAGAGACTGTAGTGTAAAGACACCTGTGTCTGGAAACTCCAGTCACTGGTTAATCAGTATTTCTGGCTACCATTTAACCATGAAGACAAAAGAACACTCAAAGCAACTCAGAGAAAAGGTTATTTATATGTCAGGAGATGATATGAAAAAATGTCATTGCACTGAACATCCCTGGTGTTCAGTTAAAATCATCAGCAAAAATCGAAGGAATATGGCACATGTGTAAATCTGCTTGGATCAGGCTGTCCTCACAAATTGAGTGACTGTGTAAAAAGTAGACTAATGAGAGAGGCCACCAAGACCCCTATGACTATTCTGAAGGAGTTACAAGAGATGGGAGAGACTCTGAATACAACAACTGTTGGCCAGGTTCTTCACCAGTCAAAGCTTTTTTGGAGAGTGGCAAAGAGAAAGCCACTGTTAAAGAAAACTCATTTAACCTAAAGTTCGCCAAAAGGCATGTGGGAGACTCCATGGTCAAGTGGAAGAAAGTTCTTTGGTCTGATGAAACCCAAACGGTGCCTTTGGCCATCAGACAAGACGCTATCTTTGGCTGACACCAAACCCTGCACATTACCACAAACACATCACCCCCACTGTGAAACACGGTGGTGGCAGCATCATGCTGTGGGCATGCTTCTCAGCATACAGCCTTAGAAGGCTTTCTAAGTTAGAGGTTAAAATAAATGTGCCAAAATAAAGGTAAATCCTGAAGGAAAATCTTATTCAGTCTGCAGAAGAACTATGGCTTGGTGGAAGATTTATTTTCCAGCAAGACAGTGGCCTCAAGCATACGGTGATAGCTACAAAGAGATGGTTTGAAGACAACAAAGTGAATGTTCTGGAGTGGTTGAGTCAAACCTCTCTGTTTTTGTTACCCTCATTTATGTCATGAAAAGCAATGAAGCAGTGACATGTTGAGCCGAACTGGCAGAGAAATCTGTTTGGAGTGCGATATTTTTTATTCAAATATTGATACATGACACCAGTGATTCTATAATTGTACACCACAAGCTGAGATGATTATATACTATATTGGTCTCACCCCATGTTGTTAAATTCTTTTGAATTTAAACAAAAGCATAAAAACATACTGTCTCCATTTTCCTCCAGTGCCAGTATGTCTAATATGATGAAGATTGAGGAGATGGAGCGTCTTCTACGAGAGGCCCAGGCAGAGAAACAGAGACTCCTCGAGCATCGAGTAATACATCAACCATATTGTAATGTGTTTTTATGGATATGTGTGATTTACGGTGGATTTTATTAGCTATCATGTGGCATATGTAGGAGCGTGAAATGGAGATACGTAGGCAGGCTCTGGAGGAGGAACGAAGAAGAAGAGAGGAGCTTGAGAAACGTCTGCAGGAGGAGACAAGCAGGAGGCAGAGGCTGGTTGAGAGAGAGGTTAAGCTCAGGGAGAAACAAAGGTCTCAGGTATTTAAAACAGATAAAACCTGGTTTCTATTCTACGTTTTACTTCATTTAAACATATCTTCAAATAAACAAGAATGCAAAGTTAACATCTGTTTTATACTTTTTTTTTTTTTTTCCTCAGTCCCGGCTGTTGACTCGCTACCTCCCTGTAAGGAAGGACGACTTTGATCTTCACGGCCACATCGAGGCAGCGGGACACAACCCAGATGCCTGCTTCCATCTGGCCATCACTGATAAAACCTGTCGAGGATTCTTGGTCAAAATGGGCGGCAAGATTAAGACGTGGAAGAAACGCTGGTTTGTCTTCGACCATAATCGCAGAACGCTTACCTACTACGCAGGTGAGTCACTTTTCCCTCAGTGCCCTTTATTAAAATGTCAGATTTAGACTACATTACACACTGTATATATGATTTTTGCTCAATAATTTTTTTTTTGTTGTCTTTTTGTTTACACAACAGCAGTGTTTTGGATACCTGAAAACTTAAACAGGTTCCAGAGTGCATACTTTTGAAAGCAGCATTATTATCATAATGGTGGAAACTGACAACATGCAGTTTTGTCTCAAAAACAGAGATTTTAGGGAATTTATGGTTCTCGTCTTTACCCATGGGTGAGATGGTGGATCATATCAACAGTGACAGACTTGCAAGCTCTGTTCATGCTGCTCAAAAGCATTACATCAATCAATCAAACTTTATTTATAAAGCACTTTTCATACAAGGCAGTGTAGCACAAAGTGATTTATAAACTAATAAATAGATAAAAAGAAACATGACCTTACCCCACCCTGCCCCAAACTTTGCACACTTACTAGTCTTTGCTGTTTTGAGATCCTGCCGACAATGCCACTTTTCTAGATCAAAAACACAGCAGCTGGCAGTAAGCAGTGAAAAAAAAAATAGAACAATATTAGTGTGTAATAATGTGGACTTAGTAAAAATGTTTAATTATTCCTTATGTAGTTAAAGAAAAGGACTGTTTAAAGAGTTACTAAATGTTAAAGAAAAACACTCATATTAAGCACTATAAAAATGCTTACATACTTTATATGCACCAAATATCACATTGAATATCCAACAGTTCAGCACTAAAATTGAAGTCTTGTTTTAGTCTTGTTGAAAAAAACTGAACTTAAATTTTGAGTTATTTTCGCCTAAGATCTATTTTTAGCTAGTCTTAGCCTTGTCTTTCTACTAGGTAAAAATGTACTGGACTAACAGTTTAGTCATAGTTTAAGTCCACAAAATTAACACCTTGTGGATACTGAGTACATTGTTTCATTACCAAGTCACACTGCCATCTACCACACATTGTTTCTGCCACATTATTTCTCCCACTTTCACAGATCCGTAAGCATGGTCAGGGTTATCAAAATGTTGTCATCTTAGTATGTTTTTGTAAAACAAAAATGGAAAACTATTATTCCATACTCAGAGGCTTAATTCCATGTAAACATGGCTTAAGTTTCCATAACTTTGCTACTTCTTTAAACATACTGGTCAAAGATCAGTGAGTGCATAACCAGTTCTGTTTTCTCCTCTGCAGACAAGCATGAGACCAAGATGAAAGGAGTCATTTACTTCCAAGCCATAGAGGAGGTTTACTATGACCATTTGAAGAATGCACATAAAGTAAGTCATTTTATGATTACAGGAGTATTTTTCTTCCTCAGATTTCATTTTCTGTGAATATTGTTGACATTTTTCTCTGTTCTCCATTTTTTTCTCCCTTTGCACACATGCATCACCTCACCCTTTCCACTTTCATTTTACTTTATTCACTCTTTTCTCAAAATCACCTCGGCACCCAAGAGCCCCAACCCCTCGCTGACCTTCAGTGTAAAGACCCATGATCGTGTGTACTACATGGTGGCACCATCACCTGAGGCCATGCGTATCTGGATGGATGTCATGGTAACGGGTGCAGAAGGACACATGCATTTCATGGTGTAGCTAAACCCTGCAGATCAGCGTGCCTTTGGTGAAAGTTGTGTTGAGCTGAGACGGATGATCATCAGGTCAACAAATGAACTTTTGTTTACACTTGAGGTATCTGTAGCCTACATCTCATGCTCAGAATCACACTTTAATGTAATCATGTATAACAGGACAAAAAAGGTGATATATATGTTTCATAATAAGCTATTTAGTAAGTTTTGTATTTGTACTTTAAGTGACTGAAGCATTCCTAAAACTTCATACCAGTTTCTAAATTTTTCAGCTTCTTACCTTCGTTTAAAACGTCCCACCCTGCAGTATGTTTAGGCTTTTTTGTATTTAAATCTTGATCAGGGAAGGCTCTAAATGATCACTCTTGATGTCTGCTGCACTTCTGAATTGCAGTACACACTAATGCTGCTTCTTTCTTTCTTTTTTTTTTTTTTTAAGATAAAAAAAGATGGGCTTTTTAGTGCCTTTATTGGACAGAGGAGGACAGTGGATAGAGTTGGAAATGGGATGAGAATGGGGAGAGACATGCCGCAAAGGACCACAGGCCGGGTTTGAACCCCAGCCGCCCATACATGGGTAGCGCATTAGACCACTAGGCCATCTGCACAACCATGCTGCTTCTTTCTAACAGATACCACCAGCCTTTTATACACAGTAGCTTACTGGAGGTGTCAAGCTCAGACTTAAACGTCTGCATCCTTTTCCTCTATAATGATTGGGCCAATTGTCGTTTTATCTGTGACAGATTAAAATTCTTTTTACTTTTTATGCCGAGCTCTATCATACATGGACTCATGACGTTGGTAACAACTAAGGGGTGGGAATAGTAGAGTAACTCACGTTACAACCCCGTGATCATGGCATAGGATAAGGGCACAGCCTGCAGTAATGTGTAAATTGCAAGACAATTATTTGTCACAATGTGGAATTAACTTAGGAAAGAAAAATTGCTAAATCACCACCATTAGAAGTCATGAAGTGGTAACTATTCTGTGCTTATTGTTATTTTTTAAAACAATCATATTGTATGGAGTTATTATTGTGGCTTAATTCAACAGCGGCTTTAAAGTTTTGAGACCATGACATAATCATTTTTTAGGCTCAGATGTAAAAAAACAAAAAAAGACTACCTTTCCTTTAAAATCTGCTCTTGTGCTTTAAAACCACCTCATTTTCCTTAAATGCAAGACTGTGAGGTCTTAATGTTTTATATTTATATTAAAAGAAGGTTATAGTCTACATAGACTTGTGGAAATAAAATATTGAAGTTAAAACAACTCAAGTTAAACTTAGCTATGGCTGAACAGCTGCAGCCATAATGTGTTCATTGACACATCAGTGCTTATAAATCAGAAAATAAAAAGTAAGAAGTTTTATAAGTATCCTGAATGGGCATTTATAGCTACTGTATTTTTCTTAAAACCTTAATGTATGCTGTTGTACATTTTAGCTTTAACTGCAGAATAAAACTTACAAATAAGTACTTCCAGATTGTCATATTACTAATTTTAGGCCACTTAAGTAAAGAAAATAAGACCTCTGTAGTTTTTTTCATTGTCAAATCTCAGTATGCACCGAGAAAGCCTAATTTGCAGTGAGGAAGACATTTTCTTTTCTCTGTAGTTTTATTTTTGCCTTTCTGTTGGCACAGAACCAGTGAAGAACTGTTGTTAATGTAACAGGTTAGAAAATGAAGATGCAGTAGAGTCTTAACATTCATAAAGAGGGTCTTGAAAAACGTCTTAAAAAGTATTACATTTAATGACAGATTTTCTGTCTATACCCTGGATAGACTGTGTATCTGTCCCTCATTACTATCACAAACTTATATTGAAGTAGCGGAAAACCTCTTTGTTTCATGAAAGGCTTTCAGTGCTGTTCTTTGCTCTGTTTTTCATAGAGAAATATAGTCCAGTTCTGATGAAACTACTGCTATTCTATAGCTATATCCAAACTAATCACTACACCGGAGGCAGCCATTGTTGTCAGCTTCCAGTACAACTAAACCCGCCTTTAATTACTGCCTTGTTCTTCTCAAATACTGCTGATTGGCTGGAACAGTTTTCAGACTTGGCACAAATGTTGTAGATTGGAACTTTGCTAAATGGATTTGCCTGATGACATAGATGGAGTCTGGCCTGTCCATCTGCTTTGCATGGTTAGGTTTAGAAGCGAGCAGAAGTCATCTCAACCTAAGGAGACAGATTTGAGCATGATATTTAGGCAAGCAACTAAATATTGGAGAGCAGGTACACATATTGAGCACAAGATCTAAGCATAAGGGTTTTAAAATATATATATATGTATATTATTTTTCCGAGCATAAAATCAATAAGTCCTGCTCTCAAAACAAACTGTGTACTTAAATAAAGCTCCAATAATAACTCCATACATAGGAAGGTACATTATGATTTACTAATATAAAATGCTTCTAAAGGTGAAGTACAGGATTAATGTCAGTTTTATCTCTTACCTTCTTTTCAAAGTTGTCCGACATCCCACTGTCAGCCTTTTTTGGGCCAATTAACTTCTGTTAAATTGACAGGGAAATGTGTTTTTAAGTGCCATTTTTTCAATTAATTATTCATAAATGCAGCAGTATGATTATTGTATCACACAAGACGATGTATTGCTGTATTGATATTGCAGCCCATCTCTAGTCTAAATATTGCATATCTTTTTGTTAATTTTTATTACAATTATGGATACATTGTCACTTTTATTAAAATATAATTTGTTAGTATGATTTTACATGTTTTAAAGTATGTTTATCGCTGCTTCCTGACTGTCAGCACAAGCTGGTCTTGTCACCTGAATGTCCACCATCCTTCTGCCAAACACATCTAATACTCCCCTCAGGAGAGATGATCTTTAGGCACTTTTATGTTCTATGGTTATGAATCTTATGCAGTCTTTGGCAAATAATCTACTCCTAATAGAAGAAGATGTTGCCTGAATCCAAATGGTACTGTGTGTCATTTGTAGCTCTGTGCAGCTGGCTCCCTCTGGCTGCTGTTGAGGCTGCAGGCCTATTTTGATGAGGCCATGTTGTTCAGCAGTGATGCTGAATTTACTGCGTCACCCACGTTCCACGTTGGACTTTTAGTTCACTGTTTTCACCAGCAGAGGTCCTCAGTGCTGAGCTTTTGCTCTGAAAATGATGTAATGCTCTGGCTGCTCTGGCCTTAATGAAATAGAGCGGCAGCAGTGATCCAGATTTCCTGGTATGTGCATTATAAGCACATTTATGTCAATCTTAAGATTAAGATCTGCTTTCGAAACAAAGCAGAAATGATCATGTAAGGATATAGAACTTAACATGTTTTTTTAAATACATTTTTAAATACATATTATAAATCTACATATGTGTTAACATTCACTATAAGCAACTAACTAATGGCATTAATAAAAGATTGTCTACACACCAGCAGGAGGTTTACAGACTGCAGATAAGCCTGCAGCACTGTCAGTGTTAGGCATGAGTTGGTGCCTGTGCTGGATGATTCTCAGTGAAAGGATTCCTTCCACAGACTTTATAGGACACAATCCTTGAAACCAAACAAACAACCAAATCTTTATATATTTTAATGAGTTTCATATTTTATATATTGTGAATGAAGAATAATTTGATTATGCAACAGGTTTTATAACTGTCATTTGTACTGTTTCAATATGAATAAGAATAAATAATTTTGATTATGAGTCAGATTTGTGAAATGGTATGATCACTTTGCAGAAATCCTGTCAAATGGTGTACGAAATCTTGATTCAAAGGGAGTTTTTAAGTTGGAGCAGATGAAAAGAGCTTACAGATGCTCACGTCAGTGAATAATGTGTTTTTATGGATATTAAGCATTTGTTTTTCACTGTTATGTAATGGATCACTCCTGGGAATGGAGGGCTGCACAAAACCCCTGCAGTGCAGCCAGATGTTTTCATTAAAATATTTAAAGAGAGCACTAAAATCTCTCTCATAATGACCATTCTCTAAAATCACAGAGAAGTATTCTTAATGTTTTTAACAGCTGAAAACTTGAATTTAAATGGTTATTTCATATTAATTGGTCTTAATGGCATGTATGCTGTGATTGTTCTGTCATTATGGCACTCATGTTTCAAACTCCTCCTCTCACATCTTCTCATTGGTTGACCTAGTGGGGTTGGCATGGAAACACAGAATGAAGCATGCTAAATTAGGTGCTAAAGGGGCTCGTCGTCTCTCCAGAGGTAGAGGCAGACACAAACACATACAGACCATAGAAAGCAAGAGTGGCCTCAATGCATTATGGTTGCTGCACTTTTTGGAGCACATTTAGGGCAAGGGGGCTGGCCTTAAAGACACATAAACAACCTCTAAACTGAGGCTGCTGTCACTGTCACTGATCAGTATGAAACCTGCATTATTGGGAAATTCATGTGGAAGGAAGTTGACAAACAGCAGCATTCATTTAAAAATGTCTGTTCTCTCTTTAAACCTGCAGAAATAACACTCACTGAAGCCCACAGTCAGGAATGCTAAGTTTATCACAGCATGTCTTTTGTGAGAGATGTCTAAAAAATGTCAGGTCTTATTAATCCCACATGGCAGGTGTTCTCATGCAGCAGACGTGTTTCAGAGCCTCAGGAGGGAACTGTCCTTTTCTCTGGGAGAAGTAAAGTTTCTATCAGCACCTGATGCGGTAGATCCTCGTGTTTTTCCGAGGCGAAAAACACTTTGCTTCTCTCCGCTTGTGGCCTCTGGCTCTTCAAAGTTAACAAAGCTCTTTTTGTATCACCTCTGCAAAGGCTTTTATCCAAATAACCCTATGTCCTTTTACTTTTTATTTCTCACACCAGCCTCCTTTTAACATCGCCCCATGACTCAGATCAGCCTCCAATCCTTAATCTGTGGTTTTACTCTAACCAATTCTTGCTATTTTGGTTCTTTTCATCCTTTTCCTACATTTTCTGCCTTTGCGTAACACTGCAGACAGTTTCAGAGCTGTCTCTCTAGCCTTTCCTGCTAATTCTTTGCAAGTATGTCAAACTGCTGCTAAACATCCTAATCAAATGATCCGTGATTATTCAGCAGATCCATTGGGTGCATTTCACACTAAGAATAGCAATGACACACATTCCCAGCTCTTTTCCTGATAATATGGCATGCATGTTAAGCGTTTCCCCTTGTAGCTGATTGGCTGCTCTCTGCTGACATTCATGTGCTCACTATTCAGGTCACTGAGCTTGGAGAGTGGGTGATGTTGGAATAATGCTCCTGTGAGGACACTACTGTCCAAGCACAGCTTGTAGTAAGATGGTGTCAGTGGAAATATAAAATATTTGTCCTTTCTTTTCATTTTTGTCCTTCTCCCTGTTTGAGTTATATAATTTCTTTCCACAAAAGATTAACTAAAGATGTAGTCCTGCTTAATCCTTTTTTATATCTACTCACTTTCCTTATCTGGCTGCCTCAATGTAGGAAAGGATGTAAATCACAACTTAAAGAGGCCTCGTCTTGCTAAGCACTCATATGTTTTATTGATTAAATAGGAAACAGAACAACATAGATGAGACTATTCACAGAGATATTGATCTCATCTTGAGTATAAGTAGGATAAGGATGTGCCAGTATTCGAGCTGGAGATCTCAAGCGTTCATATTGCCATTCACAATGGCTTCTGTCCTTTTCACAGGAAGGAGTTCCTCCCTTAAAATCAGTCTGTCAACTAGTTCACAGTGAGATCTGATCATGTTACATATGAGCAGGCAGACAAACAGGCGCGGTACAGTTCGACATCTTGTGCAAAAAATAATGGCACATTTTTTTTCTGCTACATACATCCAGAGATAGTCATGGAATGTAAAATTTGGTTGTTTTGCATTGAATTCGTAGAGCTCCTGTGGTTCTTCTGACATAAATAAAATGTAAAGGGACTTTGTTGTTATCAAAGAGACTTCCAGGAAAGAAAGACAAAAAAGATCAGACGCTTCCTACAAAAAGTGGGAGTAACAAAAGTCAAAAGTACCGTAGAAAAAGACTGGACAAATTTTTGAGTCTGTAGGAAAAGCACCCTTTTAAAGGCACTCGCCCATGTCGTTTGTGAGACTGTGTTCCCAGAAGACCTTTTAGCTTTGCTTATCCTGTTTTTTTTGTTTTGTTTTGTTTTTTTTGTTTTTTTTTTTGACTTTACCAATACTGCTTCTGCTTTGTGTTCAGGTGCAACCCTGAAACCTTTCCTGAGTGCATGTCCCGTTTACTCAGCACCACAGAGCCAGACTTGCCGCTCCGGCTCCCTGTGGAGATGTTTTGTGCTTGAGAGCTGCCAGGATCCTTAACTCTGTTACTGCTGCTTATTGTGTAGTGAAGAGATGACAGAGAAACAAGCCGTGAAGTATGGGATAAAAATATGAGTTTAAGAAGGGTGGCTGTGGGGAAAAAAAGTTGCAGTCCAAGCCATAACCTGTATCCATTTCATTTTCTTATCGGGGTGCTGCCGCCTGCAGCTGCAGGTTTGTTACCAACCCTGCGGACGGGAACCTTAGACACTGGTATCTTGGTGCGTGGTGTCTCTTTAGCTTGAGGGATTTGTGAAGCGCCGTGCTTTACAGGGATCTTCGAGTCACGTGGTAAACTGGTGAGCGCTTTCTGCTGTTGGCTCTCCTCCTGGCTGGGTTTTGAGGTGGGCACGCTAGCCTCAGCATCTCTGACTTTATCTCGACCTCCTGCATCATGTGAGTTGAAATTTGGCCTCTCTTCTTCAAACACAGGAGTCGGCGGGTCTCTTGTCACCTCATCTTCTGCATGTTGACTGTCCCGGACAGGTATCTTACCAGGCCTCCCTCCTCCGACCACGGGTATCTTGCTAAGTCCGGATGCCTTAGCTTGAGGCATCTTCTTCTCTCTATGGATTCCCTGGAGGCTCGCTCGTGACTCATGTTGCTGCTCCTCTGTTTTGTCTGGCACAATATGAGATCTCCGGGCGTCTGTGCTGCTTGGACTCGACAGTTTCCCATCCACTGAAGCCTCCTCGCTTCCTCTCGTCTTGGCAGAGGCCTCACTCTGCCGGGGTGAAGGGGGAGAAGAAAGAGAAGAAGAGACAGGGCATGGAGCAGGGGTGGGGGCAGAGGGAACTTTAGATTGAGAAAGTTGAATCTGAGCAGAAGCTGGAGCGTCTTTGGATACTGAAACTGGGGCATGAAAAGGGGCAGGAGGACTGGGGGCAGGAGCAGGAGTGTCTTTAGATAAAGAAACTGGGAGACGAGCTGTGACAGGAGGGTCTTTGACTACAGAAACTGGGAAACAGGGAGGAGAAGGATCTTTAGATACTGGGATTTCATCTTGTGCAGGAGCTTTGGGTTGAGAAACTGGTATTTGAGCAGTAGAATAAGGGTCTTTAGATTGAGAAGATTGCATCGGACCGGGAGTAGGGGAATCTTTAAGTCCAGTAATAGAGCTAGTGGTAGGAGGACCTTTAGATTGAATGACTGGTATTTGGCCTGGAGCTGGAGGTGTTGGGGAGGGCATGGAAACACTAGAAATGGGAGCAGAAGCTGAAACCTGCGTTGAAGGAGGGGGTGCCTTGTCGAAAGAGGATGGTGCAGGTGGAGGTTTATAGGCAGGAGGGAGTTTATCAGAAGGGAGAGTTGGGAAAGGTGGAGGGCAGGGTTGGGTTTTGGTTGTGGAAGTAAAAGTAGAGGAAAAATCTGGAACAGTTGCAAGGGAAGGAGTTGTCTTGTTTAGGTCCAGTGGGCTTGATATGAGTTGGGGCTTGGATAGGGCAGCAGATACTGAACTTGAGGTCGCAGTTGATGTAGTAACAGTTGTCATCTTGGAGGTAACACCAGGTGAAGAAGGGGCAGGTTTAGCGGAAATAGTAAACGCCAGTGATTCGGTGACTGGGGGTTTAGATTCTGCCAAAACTGAGCTAGGGATTGGTTTGAAGGAAGTTGAAGTTTGCAAGCTAGAACTACCAGTTGAATCCAATTTGGGAGGTGGAGATTGGGTAAAAGAAACAGGGGTTGGGGGGCTATGGGTCACTTGAGGTTTTACTGGGGCAGGAGCTGCTACAGGGCTAGGTTTACTTACTGGAGGTGGAATCTCTGATGCCAGTTTGCTAATTGTAGAAGTAAGGGTTGAACTAACTGAGGGAGCCTTGGCTACAGTAGCTGGGGTGATTGAAGGAGCTGTGGCTGTAGCAGAGGATTTAGCTGTCATTGAAGGGGAAGACATTTTTGGACCAGAGAAGCTTGTTAGCGTTATAGGGGTGGTGGAGACTGAAGCAGAGTCTGAGCTCAGTTTGACCGAGGGAGTCGTCAAAGTGGAAGATTTGGTCAGTGTCGTGATGATGGTGCTCGGCTTGGCAATGGGAGAGGAAGTTGTGGACGTCTTTGTCAGAGGAGTGAAGGATTGGGTCGAGGCTACAGGAGAAGAGGGTTTGGCTTTGTCGGCAGTGCGAACAGAGGTAGAAGTCAGCGGAGAGGAGATGGAAGGTTTGGAGAAGGTAGATGTGGATGAAGGCGGGACTTCGGTCACCACAGCACTGATGGCACTGCTGGCTTTTCCCCACTCTGCCTCCACATCGGCCATGATATCACCCCCCGAGATGGACTCAAATGTCAGGAGAGAGGAGATGTCAGCCAGCAAGGAGCTCAGGCTGTTATCACCGGGTATCAAGGGGGGTTCAGAGTCAGGTAAAGGCGGCACATGCTCATTAGTACTACTCACATTGCCTGTTGTCCCTTGGGGAATTATGGTGTCTGACGGACTCGTGGCTGTACTTTCTTGTGATGTTAGACTCTTGATGGGCTCAGTTACTGGGCTGTCCAGAGAGCGTGGTGATTTCGGGGTGAGGGTGAGGTCCTCTTTGATGATCTCCACACTGTTTGCGCGGGACGACATAAGAAGTGGGCTCGGAGGGGCTTCCTCCTTGTCATCTTTATCCTTTGATCGGAACTTCACAGTACCAAAGAGACCCTTTAACCCTCGACGCTGCCGACCAGAAGGCTGGGACACTGTGTGTGCTCGACGGTCCCCCATTCCTCTCCGGCCGCCCCTCAGTAGGGACAGGAAGCTGAGGGACTTGGCCGAGCTGGCTGAAGAAATGGAGGTGCGAGCAGGGGCGGCAGCCAGAACGCCATCTTCCCCGAGCGGCTCCTCCTCTGCCTGCTCCCTCTCCCCTTGACTCACCTCATTTCCCTTTTCCTTTTCTGAATCCTGCTCAGAATCTGGTGTAGCAGTCTCTGATAATCCCTCTAGGCTTTTGCCCGTTTTTACAGGTGACTTGTTGTTCCCATCCCCTTTGTTACGGATAGAAAAGATGTTACCTGGCTTGCGTTTGCCAAACAGCTTGAATCCTTTCCTGATTTTTCCACTCGACTGGGTCTCACAAGGCGGGGGGTCCGTGTTCTCCGTTTGTACATCCATCTTCTCTCTCTGTTCCCCTTGCTCTCTGTCCTCCTATCTTTCTTTAGTAATTATTCCCCAGCTGGTGTGAGAATTGATATCCAGACGTTATCTTTATCTCGGTCTGAAGCGTCGCTCTACCTCTGATTCTCTCAGTGTGTTTCTTTATCGTCTGCCTGTATCCCTCCCTCTCTCTATCTCCCCCATCCAGCTCTTTCTCCTCTATTTCTCCCTTCAAAGCCCCTCCCCTTTGCCTCGTTTTTTTTTTTTTGTCTGGCTGCTCTCCATGGTTGCCATAGCAACAGAGGAGCTAAGCAGCTTTCGTCAGCAGTGCAGAGCCAGGGGCGTTCATCAACCCACCCTGAACGCAGCTTTCTCTCTCTCTCCCTGTCTGATGACTCTGTTTACATAAACAGCATCGACAAATACGCCATTAATAGGGCCAAATTCTAAGTTCTGCGTGATCCGGCTTTATATAAAAAAAATCTTATTGACATTAAAGCTGTTTTATTTTATATGCAGCTTGATAATCTAAAAGACCAGATTTTATTTTGCTATAGATAAACTATTCTTCATTGTAAATGTGCCACAGCTACTGTCATTCATTCCCAAGTGTAATTAAATTAATTCAGCTCCAGTTTAATGAACTTCTGATAGTTAGCAGCTATCAACAGTTTAAAATATCACTGTCAAGTTTTCGTATTGACCTAAACAGCTGTTAACTATTTTCTCTTTCTACTTCTCCACTTTGCTGTTTCTTCAAAAGCATTTTTCTACACCTCTTAGAGATCATAATAGAAAAAGTATCGTGTGAAATGTGAATCTTAATAATATCACCATGAAAATCAGATTGAAGTGATAAAGGGCTTGACCTTTTGAACGTCTCCTCAGAGTTAACAGTCCTGAAGACAATTGAGCCATTCAGAATGATTGTATAACCATAAACATATGAATGCATCTCATTTAAAGGGCAAGGACACAGAAGCAGAGTCATTTGTAGATATGAGGGCTGACAATGTAAGTATCTCACATTTTTGTCTGGTTTTATTAATATTTTGTTTTTCATTTAGTCCTGTCAGTTGATAAGAGATACTAATTAATGCTAATTACAGGCTCTGATTAATTAATTCCAGATGATCACAATAATAATGTTATAAGTTAGGATTTTTCATTCTACTATAGTGTCATACATGCAATCCTATGCCCAGCCCACCTGAACTTACATGACACAAAGAATTTAAGCTGTCCAGGATCAGAGGGAACAGTAGGTTTGTTCACTGTCAAGAATAAAAGAGGAGAATACTAACTAGACTTTTTAAATTTAATTTTTCTTCATCTATTTTATCAATATAATACAGAAATTTCCTTCTTTCCCAGCCATATAAGCATTTGTACCCATTATACAGGGCATGGCTGTTAAATGATGAGACTGTGCTTTTGAGAACAAAACCATGTGGATGTGGTTCACAGTCACACTGAGTGTTGTATATTTAAACGTTGGGTATTCACACACAGCTGCTGTAACTTTCCAATAAGTGACGTCTCTAGTTCACTGCTAGCTACTGATTGAAGTGCACGTATTTTGCACGTGTCAGAACATTATTAGCTTAAAATCTGAGCAACACAATAACTTGAAATTGTTGGTGAAATTGAACAAAACAGCAGACGTATGAGGTGTATGGGGAACACTGCATGTCATAGTCACATGTTTGAATGGCAGTAAAGATTTAGTGAAGGCAGAGAGGATGTCCAAGACCATGGACGGCCCCAAAAAACAATCACAGTGCTTGATCACCCTCCCTATTCACCGTGTTAATTTTCCTTTTCCTAAGATCAAATCTGTGCTCAAATGAACATGTTTCGAGTGTCAGAAGGTGGAAAAGAACGACAGAGGTTCTGAGTATGAAGAAGACCTACTGTGCTGCTTTGATCCGTGGCAGACCTGAATGCAGTGGTGTGTTAATGCAGAGGGAGAGGACACTAAAGGAGGAGGGTAGTCTTGTATAAGAAATGATAACATCTCAGTCCCTACTTTTAAAAGAAAAATTTTTTAAACGAATCAATTCAACCAAATTCTAAGAGTAATATAAATGTAAGACATTCATATTATTTTATATCAATACTTTCAATCCTTAAAAAAAATAGACCCGTCAAAAATTATATTGAAAAATGTAATTGCAATTAGTACCAGAATTTTGCAGTTAATCCTGATTAATCACCATTTTTGGTCTTATTTTGCAATATTTTGCACTTTAAAATGTTTTTGTATCATTTTGGAAGGGTAAGTGAGTAACTTCCTGTTCAGACATAGACATAGCAGGTCTATGTCTATGTCCTGCTAGTCAATAAAAATAACATTTAGCCAGGGGTAGTATAAAACAAAAATGTATGAAAAAAGATACCCACACTGAGGTATATGCATATGAGGGGCAAAAAAAAGAATAACAAAAATAAATCAAATTAATTGTATTTCCACTGAAAATAACTACTTCAGAAACTAGAAAAACCTGTTACAAGGTGTGATCTCAGCTTTAAGGCAAAATAACAAGGTATTTTCAATGTGTGTAAAAAATTTCATTTTGGAGTCTTAGGTTTGTGATTTGTTCCATCTGATATCCCAGACTTCCATACCAGTATATCGTATGTGTCTGAGTCTGATTTCATCCATCTTTTGGTTATGCACTTCAGGGCTGCTGTAAACATGTTTAACAAGTATTTTTGGCCCTCCCATTCAGACCTTAGGTGTTATCCCATCTGTGCCACTGTGGGTTCCTGGGGGACGTCCTGAAGAATTTCTTTCAGTGCTTTAAAAACCTCCCTCAGATCATTCACAGCTCAGGACATGACCAGAATATGTGAGTGTGATTAGCATCATGCATTCCACAATTCCTCCTCACAACTCTGTCTCACCATTTAGAAACTCATTGGATCCACAAACAAAAATATAACATAGAGTTTACCATTTATTTTCTTAACATCCTTCCCCCTTTGCTTTTCTAGACAAAATCAACAAGCCTAAATGTGTCGAATTTAACAGCCATCCTAGTTTTGCTCAACGGGCCACTGCACTGTTCAGGAGTTTGTCAGGCCATTTCATGGAGCAATAACTTTCAAATCATATTTTATACAGTGCTAACGTCTTGCTTTCCACTTCAGACAGATTGCACAACTCACAAAGTCTGTTTTGTCATGGAATGTTTTTGAATCAACCAAGCTCAATGGCTGGAGGAAAAATACCAGATCTTAACTTGTATGCAACCAAGGATCTTTGACTTCTAGATGAACATTATGTAACATGTTATTCAGGCATAAAACTCTGTCTCCATGTCTATTACAGCACAAGTTTTATTTGTAGAAATACAAAATTAGCTTTTCACAGCATATGGACGGGCCAGATTCCACGTCTATCATCAGGCAGATCCATCTTGCATAGTTTTGAGCTGAAACAATTATATCAGGTCTGAGAACAGACCAGAATCAGCATTACTTGAGGAGCTAGCTGTAGCTACAGGCAGGGTTTAGTTGTTCTGGAAAGCCTGGTAAACATTGTGTGACTTTGGGCTGTCCCAGACGAAAGATGTAAATCCAGCAATCCAAACATACTACACTATATGGACAAAAGTATTCGGCCACTTTTGTTAATGATTAATTTCAGGTGTTTCAATCAGACCTGTTGCCACAAGCATATAAAATCAAGCACCTATGCAGTCTCCATTTTGCAAACATTTAAGATACAAAATGGTCCTGAAGAGCTCAGTGATTTTAAGAGTGGCACTGTGATGGATGCCACCGTTGCCACCGGTTCATGAAATTTCATCCCTACTTGATATTTCACAGCCAACTGTAGGTGATATTATTTAAAAGTGGAAGCGTTCAGGAACAACAGCAATTCGGCCATGCAGCAGATAACTACGTAAAATCACAGTCAATGAATGCTAAAGTTCAAAGTCACCAACGTGCTGCTGATTCACTCATGTAAGCCCAAAAACTGTGCAGTGGGAGTTTCATACAAACCTCACATCAGATCGCATAAAGTGGCACTCTGACACCAGACTGTAGAGCAGTGTAAACATGTTCTGTGGAGTGACCAATCCCACCTCTCTGTTTGGCAGTCAGATGAATGAGTCTGGGTTTGACGGAGGCCGGGAGAACATTACCTGCCAGACTTCACTGTGCCGACTGTGAAGTTTCAGAGGAGGAGGGATGATGGTATGGGCTGTTTTTCAGGGTTTGGGCTAGATCCCTTAACTCCAGTGAAGGGAAATCTGCTTCAGCATACCAAGACATTTTGGACAATGCTATGCTTCCAACTTTGTGGCAACAGTTTGGGGAAGGCTCTTTTCTATTCCAACAAAGTAAATGAAGCAGCAACTATAAAGACATGGTTTGATGAATTCAGTGTGGAGGAACTTGACAGAGCCCTAACCTCAACCCCACTGAGCCCCTTTAGGATGACCTGTAACGGAGATTGCAAACCAGGCATTGTTGTCTCACATCAGTGCCTGACCTCATAAATGCTCTACAGAATAAGTGGGCACAAATTCCTACAGAAACACTCTAAGATCTTGTGGAAAGCCTTCAAAGTAGAGTGGAGGCTGTTATAGCTGCGAAAGGAGGGCAGCTCTCCATTAAAGTACATGCATTTGAATGCAATGTTTTAAATAAATTCACTTTTTTAGCCTTTACAAACCCTTCATTTTTCAAGCATAACTTGCTCAGTTTTAACTTTAAAAGCATCACACCTTTAGCAGCTTTTTTAGTAGCTTGTTACATATTTTCCCTGTAAAACCCATACATATGTTTTGAATTACTCTGAGGTTTTTATTACCTTCACTTTAACATGAGTTAAGGATCCCAACTCAGAGCTTTATAACCCCTTTAATTAGTGAGTTTTTGGCGTGGAACGATTGCAACCTCTTGTGGCAGCTCAAGAAACAACAGGCGGCATGATTCCCTTCCAGACGACTGGAAATGTAAAACAAGTCTTAAAATAAAGCTGCTGTCTCATCTGCATGTATTCCCTGTCCCAAATAAGTCTGAGGAAGTGGGTCAGCAATCTTTAAGCAGATCTGGCTTTTTCCTTGCCGGACTGTGTTCAAACACTGGCTCACAGTTATCGAGGAGGACACAGCAATGTGTCAACATACTGCTGTGATGTTTCTCTTTGTGTTTCTACAGAGCATCAAAGATTAAAAAGGACAAATATGAAAACATATTAACTCTGAAATTGTATTGAAACAGGATTAGATATGTGCAGAAACAAAAGCCATCTTCACATGCTGATTGTAGGAATAGATTCTTTTAATTAAATGCATGGACGTGAAAATGTCATTAGTTTACAATTACTGAATACATGAACACTTATAAAACTGTCTGTATTTGCTTCCTACTTTCCAACAAAAAACATGAAATGTTTTAGGATTTATTTTAACATCAGTCTCTCACAACTAAAACACACACAGACACACACATTAACACAAATAAATAGGTGTCATTATTCCTTTTTCTCTAACGTAATGTAAAAATGCTGCATTTCCCAAATGGCCACCTCTGGTGTGGAAAATGAAGCCATTGCAGTAGTAAATTAAAAAAAAAAAACTGCAGTTCTCAAGTGTCTACTTGAGGCTGACTCAAAAAACCAAACTTCTCCATCACAGCCCACACTAAAACATGTTTACAGTCTGGTACAAAGGACAATTATAGTCTCTCTAGCTAATTTTTACTAGTTAAAGCTGTGCAGAGGGTCCAAGGGTGGTTTTAATAACTATTTTTATTGTATTTAAATGTTTAATAATTGCGTTGGTGTGCCTGAAACTAGGCTTTTAAATTACATGTAATGTTAGTCCACCTGAAATCATATTAAATTGTATTTTTATTAACATTTTCAGAGATGCAGTTTTTTTCTTCTCAATTTCAAGAGCGAAAGTCAGAATTCTGACTTTAATCTCAGAACCTGCAACTGCATACATGCATGCCTCAGTTGTAATAAGTGAATATTTGAGTTATTGTTACCCTGTAATAGGCTCACACCAGTCAGATCATTCTCCACTGACCTCTGACGAGGCATTTTGGCTCAGAGATCTGCCTCTCTCTGGATATTTCATCTTTTTCAGACCATCTTTAAAACCCTTGGGATGGTGGAAAATCGCAGTCCATCAGCAGTTTGTGAGATGGCACCAACAACCATGTCACATTCAAAGGCACCTAAATCCACCTTTCCTCCTCATTCTGATGTTTGAGTCAGCCGATTATCTTGTCCATGTGTACATGGCTGAATGCACTGTTGCTGCCATGTGAGTGGCTGATTAGGTATTTGTGTTAATTAGCCATGGAATATGTGTACCTAATAAAGTGATCATGATAAAATTCCTGCCCCTTGCCAAGAAGAGGACCTGCACATAACAATGTTTCATTTCTCAAACTTAGCTCTCTTATGACAGCAGATAGCCTAGTGTGTGTAGTGCACACTCTAATCTTTGTTTCTAACCTGCTTCTAGGGCTGGTCCAAGCTTACATGGGGCCCTAAGCAAATTATGTCTGGAGGATACCAACCACCAACCCTATTCTGCTGGATAATCTGTACAACTACTGCTAATCTAAACATCAGCAGGAAAAAAATCTGATGTATAAGAACTTCAGTTCATCCTTATTTTATTTCAAAACGCATTATGAAACATGATATTGATACAAATTCTGCATATGTAAGACTCTAGTTAGCTTTAAGCATACCTGTAGCCAGGACATTAACACCTGCCAACCCACCAAATATGGGTGTATTTTGGCAGTGGCTGGTGCCATAATGGCTCCTACTAGCCACTTAAGTTGGTTGAATTTAACAGTGCCACAGTCTATGCTTCAGTCTAACTGTGCCTGGCTAGTGTTTGTGATTTGGATGCTTCTTGCAATGAGCCCAATGCACATACATGGGGGAAAATTTCCCCTTAAAATAACTTCAGAGTGGCTCAGTCTCAGAATCAGCCAAAAATATTCTAAATATGCTTAAACCATTATTAGCAGCAAATTTTAGGATGCCATAGTCAACCATGAGCATATAAAACATAGTTTCCCTACAACAACTGTGGCAAGTGAAAATCCAAGGTGGCTCATAGCGTGAAAAAACTAGAGACTCTGTTGATTGTTTTGTGATGCTTTCAAAAACATAACTTCATATTTGCTTCAATGAACACACTTATGAAACAACCCAAAGCAGCTTCCCTGATATAAAACATCAACTAAAACTATTAAATTAGATGTATTGCTCTGTTTGTTTTCTGACTCACACCCCCTCATTCACAGCCTTGCTGATCTCAAAGTGGATAGCTAGTGTATCCATACACAACCAATTGTGATAGGATTGACTGTGATGGGGCTTTAGCAGCCACTTATGTGGGCTATGCTGTCATTGTATTTTCTGGTGGATCCATTTCCTGGTTGAAACCAGACTCAAAAATCAGGAGAAACCCTTGTTATACCGTTTTTTAACAAAATGGAAAAACAAGCCGTTTCACCTTTATTTTCATTTTGGTCACAAAAACAGGAAAAACAAATTACCTTTTTTTTAAAAAAAAAAAAAAAAAAAAGGATCCAATTTTTGTTTTTTTCAATTCCATTATTTTGTTTTCTTCCTTTAATGGATAGTTGAGGAAAAGTAAATCACGTGACCCAATGGGAAAGGTGAGCATTTCAAAATAAAACCTCCATGCCAAAACAAGAGCCATCCATTGTGTTTTAAAGGCAGGTGCATATTGTAAAAGGCCTGCTATGTATAGACCTAAATGACATTAAAAGCTAATAAAAATACAGTCCATTAAATCACCAGTACATTTGCAATTTTTGGCATTTAGCTTATTGTAATACTGGAAAATACAATGGATGGCTCTTGTTTTGACATTGGAGGCTTATTTTTTGAAATGCTCACCTTTCCCATGATTCCTTTTTCCTCAGGTATTTCATTAAATGATGAAAAAAAACTGATTTTTTTTTGTCTTAAAGTTGGACCCCTTTGTGAAAAAAAAAAAATAAATAAATAAATACTTATGATTATTCTGTTTTGATGACCAAAATGAAAGAACAAGAAAACGGCTCGTTTTTCTGTTTGTTTCCATTTTTGGCAAAAATGAAAAATCCAGTAACGAGAGTTTCTCCTGATTTTGAGTCTGGTTTCAACCAGGAAATGGATCTTCCAGAAAATACACTGACCCTATGCCTCCAGCTGACTGCTGCTCTCTCTACAATAAAGGCCTCAAAGCTCTAAATGATCATTAGTGAACTTCAAAGTTGGGGATGTTTGTCAGTTTTGCTATCTTTCAGGCTTTCATCTGTTGTCTGACAGTTCAACTGATATTTGTAGGACAGTGGTGCCAATCTTCTCTTGTAAATCCCCTTAAAAAGGCAACATACTTTGTAAACATGGACTATAGAAAGTCTTTGGCAAAGTCAAAAATTTGATTACTAAATGGGGCTTCTGAAGTCATATTGAAAATGTGTTCTCAAGCTTCGGCCCACCTCATAAAAGGTTGACTTGGTAGAGCTGAAGCTGGTTTTAAAGCCTCCTGACAAACAGCTGCAACTGGTTTATAGTCATATCAATATGCCTTTTTTAATGGTATCCTGCTTACAACAAAAGCAGAAGAGCTATGAAAACATTTACCCCTGGACAATGCATGTCCATAAAGACATGAGCTGTCCCAACTCAACTAATTTTTGAACAAGGCTGTAAACATGTTAATTTCTTCTTTAAGAAGTCAGTTTTTTTGTTGTGTATGTGACTTCAGATGCTTCAGCAGCCAGCCTCTAGTGGACACTATAGGAATTGCAGTTTTAGGCATTTTTGCATGAGCTAAACTACAGCGTTCACTACTTGGCTATAAAATGTGACACTAATTCTATTAGAGGTTACCAGCATTACAAGAAGGGAAAAATAACTTTACTCATCTCTATCCATCCTTAGGTTTTGGTTAATTTGTACAAATCTGAGGTATCACTGTGGGAATTTTCTGTCTCTATACTCAAACTACTCAAAATATTAAATGAGAATTGATAAGCAGTAAACATGACTTTATAAAACAAGAGTTGCTCTTTATAACCTGCATACTGATTATATTTCCTAAGTAAACTGTTGGAAAAGACTATGAATATTTGCTAATCCTTCAGTTATAATGACCTGATATGTCTTTAAAAAGCAGTGTCACCTTCAGTATTTTCACTGTCCCTTCATTTCACACATCATGCTCCACTAGATCAGCCTGCAGGACAGCTTCAGCATTCACCTCATTGTCGTGTATCTCAGGGGGAAGTTTGTCATATGTGCGACGGTACAGAGACCGACAGACCAGGGTGATGATAAACATTTCCATGATCATCATCTGCTGACTCAGCACTGCAGGGTGGAGAGAAAGAGACAAAAAAATTTGCTTTAATTTACTTCACATTTCAAAATCTGATTTAAAAAAGGCACACAGAAATGTTTCTTACATGATCCACGAGCTTGTGAGGAGAAAGGAGGAGCACAGGCGATGGTTCCATCCAGAGCCAGGATGTTAATGATTGACGTCTGGAGCTGACTCAGTACGAGTACTAACTGAGGAGAAAACCAAGACGTATTTAGGTCTTGCACAAACAGTATACAGTCATGTGCATAAATTGTAGGGCACTAAGGGTTCATCACAGGGCCGGATATGCCACTACGTTGGGCTGGGAGGAGGGTGGGGGATGTAGAGTCAGGGATGACACATATCGTCACACACGTCAGTCAGCAGCCAAGGTCATGCTTGTGAGCATTTCATTTGTCCAGGCTTGTTTTCATCCCTGGTATTACACTGATGATTGTCAGGCCCATGGGACATCCACAGCGCTACCAGGGGGACCCTACTACCCATGTGGAAGGTACCCAAGGCCATACTTACTCACCCCATCCACCCCCACTCTGCCCTGGAACCTTACTGGGCACCTCAGGGGCCAATCCAAAATCATTAAACTATAGCTAAAGCAGGCCACAAACTGCATGGCAATCATGCTGATTGTTGGTCTGAATCCGTCCTTCCAACCAAAATCAGTAAAGTGAATTTTTCCCTCTCTGGCCTGATCTGAGGCACTCTGACTCTAGATCGTAGATATAAATCATATTCAATATTTACAACCAAAAATCTTGATGTGTTTGGTGAGCACTGAGGACAGCTGAGTGCACATGAGCACTGAATGGAGCAATAGCCAATCAGGAAGCAAGTTGACTGAAGAAGGAAGTAAACAAAAACACAGCCATGGCAACAATGGTAAACAGAAAGTCAGATAGACATCAGGATGTTTTTGGTTTGTGGGAGGAAACTAGAGAATCTAGAGAGGACTCATAATTGTACAAGGAGAACATACCAGCTCTACGCTGAAGCACTGAGCCCTCTTTGCTGTAAGGGTACACCATTAACCACTGCACCACCTTGCACTCCCAGCATAGGCTGGGATACATGCACATGCGCAGACAGACTATGGACATTAAGAGATATCAGAGTGAGGGGCTGCTGCCCACAAAGGTGCTTCCTGAACAGCTGGAGGTTTGGTGCCTTGCTCAAGGGTGACTTGGCAGTATTCAGGTAGTGAACTGGTGCCTCTCTGGCTACCAGACCAGTTTCCAGACTTAGTGGGACTGAATATCCAATTCACAACAAGAGAACTGGACAAGTCCTAACAGACTGAGCTACAGCAGAAACATTCAAGCTGACTGACTCACCTGGTACATAGCATACTTGGGTACAATGTTGAGGCTGCGTAGATACATGTTCGAGTTCATGAAGACGATGGCAACAGGCCAGAGGGAGGTGATGGTCAGAACGCCAATGAACGGGTTGATCCAGATGGCTGTACCAGTGATCTCTAGCTGAAAACAGAGGAATACTTCAGTTTAATGACCTTTTGATTGATTATTGCATCAGATTGTAAGCAGATCTGTAAAGACGCATTTCAAATACGTACATCAGAGAGATCAAAGTTGCCATTTGTCCACAAAACTACAGAGACGACTGAGAGCACCGTCTTTAGGATGGCGTACTGAAGAGCACCGATCTTCAGCCAGAATAACAATCGCCTGAATGATAAATCACAGTCAGTCAGTCAGTCAGTCGGTTGAAACAGTGTATGTGCACATGTGCAATAAAGATGACTGACATGAGCTGTTAGAATCTGGACAGTATTATCCAGAATATGTCTCTATTAGCAGCTAACTTACCTGGTCATGGGGACTCTGGGTAGACAGGGGCAGCAACAGCAGCAAGGTCCTGTGCTGATCCTTACAGTTTTACCAGAAAACCTCTCCAGGAACTTGTTGGTTCCCCCCAACTCCTCAATCAAGAGAACCAACACCTTATACACCACCACTGCAAAATAACTACAGGAAGAAACACAAGTCATTGTTGTCATGTAATAAAGTCCATTATTCTATGTTACTTCTGAGCATTAACAGCAAAAGAGACATTAAGAAGTTTATTTTTTACATTACATACAGACACTTTCTCTTTACACATGCAGGCTTTTCAAAGATGTCTTTTTAACAGATTCTGACCCCGCTGTTAAACATGTTAAACTGGAAGTATAATGCAGAAATCTCTTCAACCGGAAAGCGCATGGCAAATTCCTTCAAAAAAAGTCCCATAAAAACTTTTGTTGCTCCTTTATGTGAGTCACACAGTGAAATACCCACACACTGAGCCATGGTTTTGTTTAAACTCACACTTAGGATGATCTTTCAAAAACACAAAATTGAATTTTCATAGTCTTCTGGCTTGTTGCTTTTAGTTTAGGCTTGCTTACAATAGAGGCCAATAGTAAAGCTTTATGGATAAACGTGATAAAGGAAGACAATGATTCTGATTATGACCTTGAAGACAAGATAACAGAGGTGTTTAGTTCAGGGGAAAGTAAGGCTCAGCTACTGGTCACAGCTTTTAGATAAGAAACAGGTATGGAAGTTTGTGACAGAAGAAAGAAGACAAGAGAAAATAAAGTAGATGGTCCGTCCTTATCATCAGTAAGAAGAGAAAAATATATATCTTAATATAAATGTTTCATATGTACAGGGGGACTCCCAGGGCCCAGTGGGATCAGGGTCTATTTTAAAGTTAAGCTGCTCTAACATTTAATTTGAACCTAAGTACTCACAATTCTTATCAATGCAACACAATCACATGGTTAATTTCATATCCGCCCTTCTCTTTAAATGGTTTGAGGCTTTTTTTAAGTGTTTACAATGATGCGGTTGAATAGAACTGACCTGCATATAAGGAGAGGACACTGAGCTACATTATAAAGACAAAAGTATTCAGCCACACCTGTTCATTTCTGAATTCAGGTGTTTCAATCAGACCCGGTCGTTCTGGAGAGCTCAGTGACTTCAAGTGTGGTGCGGTGATGGATACCACCTGGGTAATGAGACGGTTTGTGAAATTTCATCCCTGCTGGATATTTCACAGTCAGCTATAAGTGATATTACTAGAAAGTGGAAGCATTTAGGAACAACAGCAACTCAGCTATGGAGTGGAAGACAGAGCAGGGTTAATGACTGCTAAGGTGCATAGTGTGTAAAAGACACCTGTGCTCTTCTGATGCCATAGCTGAAGTGTTCTGAACTTCAACCGGCATTAATGTTGGCACAAAAACTGTACAGCGGGAGCTTCATGGATCTCAAGGGATATGTTTGGCAGTCAGAGGGGTGAGTCTGAGTTTGGCAGGTGCTGGGAGAACGTTTCCTGTCTGACTGCATTGTGCCAACTGGAAAGTTTGGTGGAGGAGGGAGAAGTGAAGGGCAATCCTAATGCTTCAGCATACCAAGACATTTTGGACAATGCTATGCTTCCAGCTTTGTGGCAACAGTTTGGGGAGACCCTTTTTCTGTTCCAACATGACTGTGCCCCAGTGCACAAAGCAGGGACTATAAAGACATGGCTTAATAAATTCAGTGTGGAGGAACTTGAACCTGACCTCAACTCTGTGAAGCACCTTTGGGATAAACTGGGAGGGAGATTGCGAGTCAGGCTTTGTTGTTAAACATCGGTGCCTGACCTCCCCCTGAATGGTTGGGGGTTTGGTGCCTAGGGGCACACTGGCAGTAGTCAGGATGTGAACTTGCACCTCTTCAGCTATAGCAGTGGTTCCCAATCCCTCTTCCTCACTTATATTGAACAAAAGTTCAGCGCCTCCAGGACTCATGCAAAAAAAAACAAAAAAAAACAAACTCAATTTGCTGTGAAATTTGTTGCTAATATCCAAACGGAGAAGGCATGATGACACTTGCTCTTAACCAAAGATATTATAAAATATTCAGAAAGTGTGTTACACTAGGACTTAAACTGCTGACCTTCTTAGTCCTTAGAGACTGAGCCTTGGCTGCCACAGTTATTGGAGAATATTGACTGAAAACCCTCATATCATATGTAAATTTGCAAAATATGAATGAAAATATGACAAAATAGCATGTGCTACGGTACGATAGAAGAAAACATACCAGTTGGACGTCATGTCGGTGATCATGACTGCTCTCGGGATCCACATCCCAAAACAAGACATGGTAGCAATGACCTGTATGACAGAAATACAGCAAAGTGAAAATAAAGCATGTAATTACAGCTTCATCACAGTGCATAACAGTACTAAAGATTTGTGCTGATTTTTGCAGCCCTGTTGATAAAGTGTGGCCTTTTTCTCATGGCTGATTTTGTCTTTACATGTGTGCGTTCTGACAGAAAATCTCATCCAGCTTTCTCCCCTGTGGGTCTTAACTGTTGAAAATGTAAGCAAAGTCTGTCTCTGTAGTGTGCTGTAGCTCATTCCGACATCTGTACCCCCCAGCAGCGTTTACAGGCACTACAAATATAAAGAAATGATTAATCTAGTCACCGATGGTCTGCTTTTTTAGGTCGCACAGAGGCAGAAATATTAACATCAGCCTGTTTCATAACCAGCTCAAAACTCCTCACAGGAGCTTAAGATTAATGTTTAAAAAGCATTGCATGTTCCCCTTTCCCAGCGGGCCATGTTCAAGTGTTATGAAAACTTATTCCACATGTGATTGACAATGATTAAATTTATATTGGTTTAAGAATAAGGAGCATAGAACCATATCAGGCTTGAAAACTCACTGGTGCTGCACCATTCACCCAGATGATGGTGGTCTTCTTGGGGTACGGCAGGTGTTTATAAATGAAGACACACTGCTCCAGGTACAGCACCAAAGAGACGCAGGACATGAGGGTGAGCATGGCATACAGGCAAAAATTAAATGCATCCATCTCTGAAAAAAAAACATAAAGCAGAGAAGGGATGGATTATTTCATCACGTGTAAAGTAGACTCTTAAAAACAGTACATATATGGGGATTTCATAATACAACATCACAAAGTCTTGAGGACAAAAACCTTGTCCTCCATGAAAACACTCTACAGCGGCTAACATAGCTAGGGCCAAAGCTAACAACACTATGTTAGCTACGCAGGCAACAAAGGTAATGTAGATAATAACTGTACGCCTTTAACTTTTAACAGTGTTGCCATTTTCATATACCCATATTTATTCATGTGAAATAGCTACATATAATGTAGCTAAAGCCAAAAACTAATATGGCTGCATTAGCTTAGGCTATGTTTGCTAAAGTTAACTTAGCTACATTGGCTAAATAGCTACTTTATCGGCTTTATTTGCTAAAGCTCATGTTGCTAAAGCTAAAGCTTACATAGCTATATTTGCTTACATTGTAATGTAAACCACATAGCTAGGGTTGCTACATTAGCTTTAGCTATGCTAATGAAGCCAAAGCAAGCCACTTTTAAAATAGGTCTCTAAATTAAACCTGGATTAGACATCTGACTTTTTTTGCAAAGCGTTTATTCCACAAATGTAACAGCCAGACTTATGAATAAAGTGAATTAAAAATAATAAATCTTAAATGAGGAATACATTGTACCAGCAAATTACGCCACTTCCGTCTTTACAGTAGTGGTCAGCATGTGGGTCTGAGATCTGTGCTCTGCAGCCAGACTCCCCTTTTTTTTAAATAAAGGAGATCCAAAAATTCAGATTCACAAAGAACAACTAGAGAAAAAAAATCTGTCTTCATTCTGGTGGTCTCTCTAACTTGTAGTAGGTCTGCTATAGTTGTTGCTTTTCTTACAAGGTCAAACCTCACAGAAGCTGTAGTCATAGTCCAGCTTTAAATGCAGAACCTATCAAATAAATGGATTTCTGCCTTTAAACACTTTGAATGACACCAGCATAACCGTCCAGGAATCAAAAATCCTGAGAAGCTTGGCTTGCCTGTGGACTACCCTGAAGTACTCATATTCAACATTTGATAAACAGATAGCAGCTCAAACTAAGGTTTATTTGTAGGAGAATTAAAGGGTATCTGTCCTCTTACAGCATAAGCTGTTGTCCTGTTAGCCTTCATGTCTGTACTGAAACACACAGACTGTTAAAGCCTGTTTGTCAAAGGTCATTATGCTTGACCATAAATGATGAATACTATACTAATGAGCTTTAACTGTATCACACAGTTAAACAGGTGTTCTGTATTTACACTCTGGAAAACTGTCAGGTTTTTCATTTGAAGCATATCTCTTATTTTATTTTAATTTTGCAACTAAAGTTTGTTATCCAGTGCAAACTGGTATCACTCCTTATGAGAGTGGAGTACTACACACCTTCAGTATCTGAATTGTCCCTGGGTGCACCTGTTTTTATCATTCCACTGATTGTTGTGTGGTGTTGGTTTTGTTTGTGTTTCATGACCCTAATAAATTAAAGATTTAATAAGTTGCAGTATTATGCACTAAAATCCTCAGCAGAGATGCCCACATGCAAAAGTTAAATGTTAATATCATTAGTTTAGCCTGGTTAAGAAGCAGCCATTATGACAGAGCAGGAGGTGATAATGTGGGTCACTTACGCTTTATCACATCGATGGCCAGCGGTGGCTCCTGTAAACAAGCCGGATGAATGGTCCCATTTAAATTATCCTCCATGATGTCCAGACGTATTCCTCTTAAATTTACTTACAGATTACAGTTTTAGAAGACTGGAGCCTTGTCTTGTCTTTACGAGCTCTTCCTAAAGATTGTGGTCCTTTACATTGCAGTGTGAGGTGTAGACTCCGGTAGTATACTAAGGAGCAGGTGTACTTTACCCCTATGGTGACTTTTAAGGAGTGAAAGTTAGATGAGAGGCTCAGAGCTGAGGAGTTTATGAGAACGGCTCCATAAGTGACAGTCGCTCATTCATTCACAGAGTACCAGTAATTAAAATAACGCAAAGGTCAGGGTTTAAAGTTAAAATATGAAGTAAGTCATGACGGCTGAACTTTGACAGGGTGTGTAGTTTCCTCCTCTGTGGATATAAAAGGTATTAAAGATAAAGAAAATTTCCTCAAGGTCAAGCTCTGACTGAAGTGAATATTTTATGATACAGGTCATGTGTCTTTATAGCAATGCAAACAGCCCATTAATGTTGAAGGAAATTACAAAAGTTTATTCGTTTTTATGTTTGTGGCCTTCTTTTAAAGTACAGGCATTATGATTACTGTACAGAGAGCTTGCTGAGAAGAAAAGATAGGTTTTGTAGTTAAGTGTAACTGAAATGAAATCTGATGGCATGATCTAAAGATTTGCCTTGAAGACAAAAAGATCCATAAAAAGTTGGTTCATAAACTCCTTACAAAAAAAAGAAGGAACATGGCGGGTAGTGGCCAAAGAGCAAAGAGTAAAGTACAAATTTTAAGGTGTTTGTTTAAGAGGTCAAATTTTCCTGTTAAATTTACCTGTATTTTTCTCCACCGTATCACAGAAGAATATACTGTAAAAAATCGTATTCGCCTGCTCAGCTCAATGTTATATTGTGACACCTGCAACTGTAAGAAATCACAAATGTAATACAAATCTGCAGCTTTTAATGTAATAATCCCACAAATGTTATATATTTCCCACAAACATAATAACAGTCAGGGATTTTTTTATGTTTGTGAGAGGGTGAAAATCTAAATGTTTGTGGTCATTGTTTCTTTGTTGTAGCCTATTTACGACTGCCAATAGGTTAAAAGTCAGCTTAAGCTCCAGTCATACCAAAAATGAAGTCTTGGCCATTTTTTTGTCAGCTATGAACCAGGAAGTAGTTTTTTCAGGCTCAAAACACTGGCAGGATCATGAATTTTAGCAAAGTGGATTAAAACGTGTCAAAACAGCACTTTGAGGAAATTATGAATGATGTACAGAAACACTGTTCACCCAGCCAGTTTTCTGTTTTACAAGAACTTCAAATCCCTGTCCATTTAAAATGTGATTTGAAAAATGTGTCTTAGGAAGTTTGTACCCTGTATGTTTAAGGGACAGTAACTTGTTTTAATAGAGGGGGAGCCAGAACAGCCTTAGTATGTGATTTTTTTTCACGTACAAAAAAGTTATTCTTTTGTCAGCTCTCTATTAACAGTAGAAGGTAAAAATAGCTGTCTTTGCAATGTATATTAACCTCCCACAAATGTAATGAGAACGTGAAAATGAATGTTGTGCTCACTGTTTGTTTGTTGTAGCCTTTCTAACAACTGCCAGTGGGCTCAAATCACATCAGATTTATTCTTCACCATTAAACAGGAACTCGTTTCCCAGAGTCTCAGAAAACTCCTAGAGGCATGAATCTTGGCACAACAATTTTGAATGAATAAGAAATCGGAATAATATCAATTTTGGAAAGTCCTGTAAAATCCAAGGGGCTCTTGAATTAAGCCCTCAGAGGGGATTCATCTGATCCAAATAAAAGTCATTCTGAAGTTCATAGAGAGCTATAATGTCAATTTAATACAATTTTGGTGGGTCGGCAGGGTTTCCCATTCTTATTGAACATGAACACTTCTCCAGTGAAGAAAAAATAAATGTTATTGCTATGCCTTAACACAATGAAGAATTAACAGTGACTTGAGTTATTTGCAATAATTGCAATTGCAATGAGTTTTTCCTGAAGCTTATGTTTTTTAGTAAATGAAAAAATAAGAATAAAAAACAATTTAAATACTCAGTGTAACTTGCTAATGATGTACTTAAAGAGAGATCACAATGAAATATAATTGAACATTTTTAAAAATTCAATACTACATAAGTAATATATATATCTTACAAGTGTTCAGGATACAGAATAATGGTCTAGAGGTGTCTCTAAGGAGTTCAGAGGGTTTTAACTCCTTGAGCTGCATTGCTGAGTCTTTATCTGCAGCACTGTTGTGGAAAGGTGAATGACACTCAGATCATTCACCTTTCCCCTGTTAGCCGGTCAATCATCTCCACCAACCATGTTCAGTTAAACACTCGTCTGAGTGTCAGCGTTAACAGTCTTGTAAAAATGGGGTGAGCAGTCTTGGTCATAAATCCTCATAAATTCTTTGAAATGCACGTGCTGTTAAACTACCAGTGCATGCATTGTATTAATCATTATTAATGCTAATTAATTTTTTTACTATCATGTTGGAAGAGATCAAGTTTCCATATTTAATGGATTTTTAATTCTTAATTTGACCACTGCATATTTATTAAATTCATGCTATGCAGTTGTTGGCACATGAAATATTTCAATGCTTTAAGTGAACGCTACATTAGCATAGCATACTAACAAACAGCAGGGAAAACGCTCAGCATGTTAGCATGCTAACATTTGATAATTTGCACCTTTTGGAGGTTAAAACATGCCTCATTGTTTCTATTTACTGAACTGTAACATGTTTTTATAATTATTACAATTGCTGAGTTTATTTGTATCAGGGACGATTTACAAAATAAGCTTGAGAAAACTGCTACTGCATTATCCTACCATCTTATGAGTTTGTTCAATATATGATGCGCTATTAATTACATCATGCTGTTTATTTTTGCCTTATTTTGTCCATTTAATTTGATTTTCATAATCATATTGCCCTTTTATACAGGAAGTGCTGTGAAAAAGTATGTTCCCTCTTCATGACTTTTTCTTCTTTTCTTTTTTGCATATTTTCCACACTTGTTTCAGCTCTTCAAGCGAATTTAGACAAAGAAAACCTGAGTAAATACAAATCTGCAGTTTTTAAATGATGATTTCATTTATAGAGGGAAAAAAGCCAACCAAACCTACCTGACTGTTCCTGAAAAAGTTTTTACCCCCTAAACCTAAACACAGTTTTTCCCATCTTTGGCAGCAACAACTGGAAGCAAGCGTTTGCAGTAACTGTCGATGAATCTTTCACATCGCTTTGGAGGGATTTTGGCCCACTCGTCTTTGAAGAATTGTTTTACTTCAGCTACATTGGAGGGTTTTCAAGCACTAACAGCCTGTTTTAGATCATGCCAAAGCATTTCAATCACATTTAAGTCTGGACTTTGGCTGGGCCACTCTAGACTTTCATTTTATTCATTTTATTAACATTGTCCTTCAAAGCAGAGAGCAGAATTCATGGTTCCATCAACTACAACACCCCCTTATCTTTTCAGGCTGAGGCTCAAGAACACAGAGGACATTTCCAACATAAACTGATGACGGTTTTATTGCGGCCTCATTCCAGTCCAGCTTGTAAACAAATCAGAATATTAAACTGGAAAAACAAAAGAAACAGGTCACAGACATTAATCATTGGCATTAAAACTCCAGACTGATTAATTTATAAATAAATACATATAATGCAGCAAAGAATGGCTGGGAAAGTAAAAGAGGACAAACATGACTGTATACGTCTTTAAAAAATGAAAATAAAGTAAATAATACAAACTATTACAACAAAATCAACAGATGGAGGCAAAGTTAATCAATAAAAAGAAATAAATTACACATAGTGCATTCAAAATTGGCAATCTAGTTGATTGTTACACCGTATTACACATACATTGTTGGTTTAATAATTAAATAAATCAAATGATTATTTAAAATTAGATTCAACAGTAATTAAGCTGTATTTGGTCCTTAGATAATAAGCTTTAACCAAAGTATAAAATTTGAAATGTAAAAAATAAATATCATAAAGTGTAAACAGAAAGACCTTCCATAATTCTAATCATGTAAACTAAAAAAGTCACAGTGATAGATGACTGCTGGCTTCAATAACTGCACTGTGCTTTGACTTTAAAAAGTGATAAAATGTACACTGGTACCAGTGTTGAAATGTGATTCTGAGATATAACCGTAATCTTCTGATTCTGGCTTTGGTGGCTTTTCCTGCTCCACATTATAGTTATAGATATTAATGCTTGATTAATACTGACAAAAGCAGAAATGTTAAAGGAGATAAATCCATGGAGGCAGACAGACATGAGGCTGTACACCGACTCCAGAGGGAAAAGCAGTCCTTCAGTTTTCAGACACAACAATCATTAAATATTATCTGAACGTCTTTGGCTCAAATCAAAGACAAAACCTGCGAGTGGTCTCAGCTTCAGACTGCTGCAGTCTAAAAGGATGCTGAACAGTCTTTGTTTTGGTGGTTCCAGGTTAAAGCAGGAATAGAGTACAGAGCTTTTAGTGTATAAACAGAGACATTTGGATCTAGGTTGTGCTGATGAACTCAAAATGAGGGTGGAGGACGGCTCCTGGTCAGGCGCTGACACTCTTGGTTTAAGGCTACATCGCTGATGAGATCTTTATTGATATGCCAGTGACCTAAAACAGCAGATAAACAACAGGTAAACACAGGAGGAGGGAGGTCAAACTAATCAAGCTATACTGCAGAACCATAGTTCTCAAGTGGGGAGTTGGAGTCTTTTTCAGTCATTTTGAAGGAAAAAAAAAAAAAAAGTTATTTTGTAAGAGGGACACCAATCCTGGTTACCATCTACAAAAGCTGCAAGTGTGAAACTTGCTTTAATTTTGCCTGCTTAGCATGACATGGCATAAATGCTACAAACAGATGAACTGAGTTTCCTTACAGTGAGGCATGAAACCATCAGGAAGTGATGTTATGTTCAGTCTCAGGTCTATGCCCATCAGTCTACACAAATTTTTCTCAACCTTTTTTCCTTAGGGCCCCCCAATCATATCTACGCTAGCTCTCCCAGGACCCACTTAGACAGATAAACATCATTATCCATTGTTTTTATTGACAAAAACCACTAAATAATAGGCCTGCAAACACTTGTTCTTTCCAGAAGATCTATCCATTTAAACAACAGCACATTAGGGCCACTCTAGAAAATATTAAGATACAGTGGATCTATTAATTTTCTAGAAAAAAAACTTCAAATTCTGAAGTTTGAAAAGTGGTAAAATGACCAGAAAAAATAGACATTTTTTCCTTTAAAAGTTGCTTACTTACAAGACCCCAAACAGAATTTTTGAGGTTATAACTTAGAAAAATCCAACCACAATCTTTAATCAGGTTTCTTGTAAATTTTTAACTTTTTAAAATTAAAAATTAAAAATTTTAAAACTTTCAAACTTGGAAATTTCCTTTTTTTCCCCCACATAAATGTGTGACTTTTTTAACTCTAAATTTTGATTTTATTTCTTGTTTTTTGTAAATATTTAACTTTATTATCTCATAAATTTTGATTTTTTTTTCCCCAACAAGTCAATGGAACCTCTTTATTTATTGTTCATCTTTTAGGGTTCAATGTTCCTCTATGTTCCTTTTCTTGATGTTAGAAAGATATATGGAATGTCAAACCAGACGGGCCCCATGCCCCCACCCCTGAGATCTTTGGCGTCCCCCTTTGACTGCCCAGACACCAAGTTGGGAACCACTGTTCTACACCATATGAATTTGAGTGGTTGACATTCTTAATAATCTGGGTCATTATTTCTCATTAAAGTGGGGATTGATCCTGAGGCTAACCCTGCCTGTGAAGACAGGGTGAGCTGATGTGAGAGCTCGGGTGAAATATTCAGGAAAATTTCCCTACCAGGACTGATTTACAGCACTTATATCCTGTGACCAACCTTTGTGCACATAAAGACACTACTTGCTTATTTTTTCTGTTCACCACTTTGTTCTTTTTCTACTTTTTAACTCTGTGAATTTGGCATACTGCAGGTAGAACTGATATTAAGGGAAATGTGATCATAGCATTTGTCCTGCCATCTCTGCATCATTTTTCATGCCCATTGCATTTCCTGCCTTGGGAGATATCCTCCTCCCATCTAACTGGTGTAGTCTCCCGCTGTGAGGTGCATGTGTGAACAACCAGAACAGAGAGATTTCAGGGCAGTGTGCCTGAAATCTTGTTGAAATTTTCAGGAGTGCATGTGTTAAAACAGCTTTGGATTTGTGTCCACATACCTGTTATGGATCACTCTCCATCGTCACAGAGACAGTCTCACCTCCATCTAAAAAAAGAAAGTAAGGGGACATGAGAAGATCCAGGAGCAAGACGTGATCTCTTTAATCCAAAAAAGCCCCATAAAAAAGGAAAAAGGAAAATGTGAATAATGTATGAACAACATACTAATTTTCTCTTTGTTGTCTTCTGCTGTGTGTTGTACGTTATTACCAAACACAGAAGGTTTTGCCTCTCCATCAACAGGGCTGTGATTCAAGAGATATCAAGAGATTATTAGATTATTAAAAGTGAATGGTGACAGGCTAATGCTTTAAAAGAAGAATACAAAACAGTACTAGCCTTTTGCCGTTCTGCTGCAGGATACTGTTAGCTTGTTCAGGATCAATGTGTACCAATCTGGTGACAAAGGAATGCCCATCTCCTAGACTGAGGACACACACACACAGAAACTTTAAAGTAAGACTGTCAAAACTTTGACACTTAAATACTTTTTGACACTGTGTTTTAAATCAGTGGTTCTCAACTCGTCAGGCATCAGGACCCACCACTGCCTCCTTATGAGGAATCACAGCCTAATTTTTATTTCCAGTTTTCATCCAAACAAATTTATTTAAAGGAAAATGTTGCAGTTTGGACTAAATGGAACAAAGCTCAATGGAATAAAGAGACAGAATGAAACAAACATGTTTAAAAAAAGCATTACACTACAGAGAGACGTCCATACATACATTTTATTTTACTCTATTTTCCAGAGACAGTGTGGAATATGGGTGGTGTCAGGGAATTTCCTAATTATAATGGGAAAACTTCTTATCTAAAAGTAGATACAGAAGTTGAGAAAAAGACAAAAATCACAGGACAACTATGGCCACACTTTTTTTTCTTTGGCACACTTTCCTGACCAACTTTTGGGTCTTGACCCACCAATTGAGAACCACTGTTTAAAACAATACAATCTTTTTATTCTAATGATTAAAAGTATAACAAGTACGCCGGATTTAAGATAAATGTCAGATCCTCAGTGTTTAACCAAAAGCCCATAGTTTTATATGTGGAAAAATGTACACCTAAAATGTTTAAAACTTTGATTAATTTTATTTATTGATGAATGTAAGTATTTGTTTATTTATAATTCTTTTTTAAAATTCTAGTTTTATATTAATTTTACAAACATATATTTTATTTCTCAATTCTACTTCCTTTTCCTTTAAAAAAAATGCAACAGGAAACTTTGTAAGAGATGGAGACAAATACAGAACGATTAAAATTCCTTAAATACATTGGTAATCTTTGGCACAAAAACAATGCCAATGTATTTGTGAAATTTAGGTAGTTTGCTAGATTTTTCCAACATTTTTGGTAATCAATAAATAAATAAATATAATAAAATAAAAATGACACAGTGCTGGTTGCCCAGGACTTCTGTTTTTGTATACTGTATCAAAAAAGGTTCTGATATTTTTTGATTTTCTGAAATCTGTCTTTTCTTTTCTTTGGAAATCTGTGGGGCACAAAGGGCCTAGTGGTTTAAGGTGCACCCCATGTACATGGGATGCCCAGGTACGAGTCCAGCCAGGGGGCACCATTTCCCACATGCTTCTCCCCCACTCTTGTCCCTGTTTTCTATCCACTGTCCTCCTCTATCAATAAAGACATTAAAAGCCCAAAAATAAATCTTTAAAAGAGACAAAATAAAATCTGATTCCTGACAACCCTACTTTAAAGCTAATGACAGTTATGGCAAATATAAAGTTAACCTGACACAAGAGGAGTTTAGAAACATTTCTGCTGCTGTTATTTTTTCCTTTTAAATGCAGAGTTTATTCATAGCTGAATTAACATCTGGTGAGTACATACTCACCTGGAGAAAACTGGAAATATCCAGTATTTTGCCTGGTCTCCAAACACCTCTGCTCCGTTTCTTCGACAGCCTAGAGAAAACCCGTGTTTATCTGGACCATTTGTGAAGACAGGAGCCCTGAAAGCCTCTGAAAATAGATTAAAAAATTTTTAGAGAACAAATAAAATAAAAATAAACAAAAAGCAATAAGGAGTTAAATTACATGTCCATTAATAACTACCTATTGTCGTCCTGTTCTTTCCGACAAGCCACAGATGGTAGCTGAGAAGTGACGTTATGCTGATAAAGAACATGGCCGCCACAAAGAAAAGAAACAAGATGTGGAATTTGGCGTGTGTGTCTGGCAGCTGCTTCTGCAAAGAAACAGAGGAAAGTGTTAGCCTTAGTCAACACATTAAGTAATGACAGGTTTGCTACAAATGGGAGTAAACTGGAGAGAATAAAACATTTTATTTGTATGTCAACCAGTAATACATTTCTCCTTTGCCTTGACATTTTGCTGTAAAACATTACACTCCTTCACAAGGACAAAGACAAGTGACAGGAAATCATGCAATCAAAAAAGGTCACATTACACAGTCCACTACAGGACCGCACATGTAAACCAATCAGGCGGTATCTAAAATGCAATCACCAGATGTTGATCACATGTCTCACCACACTTGCTGCATTTTTTATTCAGTCAAATCATACATCCTAAACAAGATGTAAGAACATGATTTCTGTCCGATGTGGCAGTATTTCAAAGAAGAAATACCAAGCCACAGGAGAATGATCTAAAGGGTAAAACCTGCCTTTAAAAAGAGATGACCACAATGGTGTTCATACGATAGCACTTTAAGAAAAACAAAGAGAGAAAAGAGGAGGAAGTTTCTTTGCTTACGGTCCAGAATTTGATGAAATACTGGATGACTGTAGCACAAATAACTACACAGTAGAGTGAAGCGTAGGCCAGGAACAACACAAAGTACTTGTAGTTTGAGAATCCAACACAGTTATTCACCCTGAAAGGAGACATGACAGAAACACAATGAAGAGAATAATAACCCCTCTGTATTTAACTGAAAACAAACTTTTATTATTATCAATATGATGGAATTAAACACTGAATAAATACAGAGTGAAATGACTAAAGCTTACCAGGGGCAGTGATGGTCCATTTTCAGCACACACCTTTAAGAAAAAAAGATAAATATAACATCTTTCCAGACCATTTGGTGTTGATTAAAACTTTTAACCAAAGAAAATTCAAAATGCATCAGCAGTTTAAGTGTCACTGAAGGCAGCACCATAGATAACTAGAATTGTAAACTTATCAGAGTATATTTGAAGAATTTATATTGTTAAACAAAAAAAACCTTTTCTGCCAGTGCTGTTTAAAACCAATATTTACACCAAACCCATCTGTTGCATAGTTTATAGTTTAATCATAAATAAGAACTCACTCTGAATTTTCTTCTTGGCATTCCTGGTATCTAGTTATTGCTCCTTTTAAGGAAAACAGATAACAATAAAATATAGTGTGCGTGTAGAAAACACTCACGTCTCACAGGTTGAGCAGTGATGGCAGCGGTCAGGTTTGATTACCTGGCAGTGGTCACAGTATCTGATGGCTAGACAGAGAAAATGACAGCAGAATTATAATTACTGTTTAACTCCTGCTTCTTTTCACACAGATCACAGCACTCTCATATGAATCTCAGCACTGATACAGTATACAGTGCAGTCAGAAAGCATTCAGACCCCCTTCATTTTTTTCAATTTTATTATGTCACAGCCTAATGCTGCAATTGTTTTGATTCATTTTTTTCTGATTAATCTACACTCAGTGCCCCACAATGACAAAGTAAAAACAGAATTTTAGACAACGTTGCAAATGAATTAATTAAAAATAAAATAAGCTAAATTTCATATTGACACAAGTATTCAGACACTTTGCAAAAACACTTGAAATTTTGCTCAGTTGCTTCCCATTTCTGTCTCTACACCTTGACTGGAGTCCACCTGTGGTAAATTAAGTGGGCATGAGTTGGAAAGGAACACACCTCTTTCTACAAGGCCTCACATGTGACAATGCATATCAGAGCATAAAGCAAGCCATGAGGTCAAAGGAACTGCCTGCAGAGCTCAGAGACAGGATTGTTACAAGGCACAGAAGGCTAAAAAAATTCTGCTGCACTGAAGGTTCCAAAGAACACACTGGCCTCAATAATTCTCAAACAGAAGAAGTTTGGCACAACCAGGTCAATTCCAAGAGCTGGTCACAATCTGGGGAGAAGGGTGTTAGTAGGAGAGGTGACCAAGAGCCCCAGAGTCACTCTGACAGAGCGTCAGGGATCCTGTGTGGAGAGAGACAAAGTTCCTGATACTACTGGTCTGACAAGATGCAAGCCTCTCCTCAGTGCAAAACACATGAAAGTCTTCTTGGCTATTTATGTTGAGTTTGTTTCAAACTCCAAGTGGGCTTTAATGTGTTTTGCACTGAGGAGGAACCTGAGCTAAATTTCAAGTGTGTTTGCAAAGGGTCTGAATACTTATGTCAATATGATATTTCTTTTTATATATATATATATATATATATATATAAATTTGAAAATTTCATAAAATTCTGTTTTCACTTTGTCATGCTGAGATACTGAGTGTAGATTGATGAGTATGAAAATAAATGTTTAAAAGTAGCATCTGGCTGCAGCATAATACAACTGAAAACGGAAGGGGGTCTGAATACTTTGTGAATGCAGTGCGTAAGACATTGAGGTGTATTTTCCATTTCTAACATTTTCTAAACTCTACCCTTGATTGGAAAATTTCTGTAATGGTTCTAATTCTGTAGAGCTGATGTAAAGTTTTTGCAATGAAAACATTGTAAATGACTACATTTACTGCAATCTATAAGATAGTTATTTTTTATGCAAAAAAGCTATCAACATGTGTACATTTTACATGCAATTTTCAGGCTGTCAGATAAAACTAAGCAACCCTTAGAGTAAATTAAGCAGTAAAAATACTTGATTTATTTTGGATTTATGAGAACACATGTAGTGCAATAAATTCATACCTTTGTGATGCATTTATTGTGAATTCTCAAATTGCTATAATGATAAAATGGCAATTAATTATGAGCCCCTGATAAGACCTGGATTATTTTAATTCCCTGCAAAAGCGGGCAGGTGAAGTCATATCTGCTAATGAGGAGGACAGTCAAGTTTGGTCTGTAGAGAAAACAATCTGCACCTGAGTCCAATTATCCCTCCTGACTGAAGCAGATCTGTAAACACATGACAGGTGAGTTTAAGGTCCCTGGTTGTGGGGAAGCAAAAGCTTTTAAAAGCAAGACCATTATGTCATTGCCAATTTTTCACCCTGAGGCATCAGCACTGAATCCCAATGGACTTGATCCACACAACACATGTAGTCTCAGGCATTATGAGTGCATGAGATAAAAATGCTACAAAAGATACTTATAATCAAAAACATTATGAAATTAAAAAGGGAAAGCTGAAAAAGAGAAATTAGTAACAACTGCATTATGTAAGGAGATGTTATCACCTCATGGATTTCTTAATCACACTATCCACTTGGTTGAAAACATTTGTGGAGGGAAAAACTATATGTTGAAGATCTCAATGTGAATTATGGTTAAGTCCCTAAAGAAAGTCCCAATTTGATGATTTTCAGAGGGGTAACCCCTTCTGAAACAGATGAATTGGCAGTTCAGAGTACTGAAGCGTTTTGCAGAACAGTGTGCTGTAGCATGAGGACGAGATAAGGCCAGAGGGTGCTTTCCTCTATAAACAGTGTTGCTCTTTGTTTTTAGAAAAAAAAAGAGAGGAAGACACAGTGAAGCAACACATTTGTGCTATTTCTTGTTTATGTTTATCATGTGAGAGATGAACAAGACCTGAAGAATGAAGAAAATGTCTCTGGCTTTGCTTCTTTGTAACAGCGCAACAAAAGCTGGGCTTTAAAACAGTTTTCCTCTCATAGTTGGTTTTACCTAAGTATTTTAAGCCTCACCTCCTCCAGCGGTTCGTGTATACACAGGTAAAGTCCTGGCCACTTTTTTCAGGATCTCCTGCTGTGCCTCAGCTCGCTCCTCTCGCTCGTACATTTCCTTCTCTGCTCGAGGAAGACCAAACTGAGAGGAGCAGAAAAGACTGGAGTCAGATGAGACTACAATGAACAATTTACTGTTAATTTACATTTGACCATGATGAAGGGATTTATTATTTATATAATGTCTATTCATATAGGGAAATTATTAAACAAGGACACTGCTGCCAATCTCTACACTTTTTGGAGTGTATGGGAATTTTCAATGAATACAGTAAATGTTTAGAAGTCCTGACTTCTAAATATCTGAATAGGAAATAGGGATGCACAGTATTGGATTTTTGCCAAAATACCGATATTTGCAAAATAGTTTTAGCCAATGTCGATACTGATATTTTAATGTCCTTTAGACCTAAAACTACAGCCCATAAAACACACAGTTAAAAGTTGGAGGGTGAACAAATGTACAGATTTTAGTCCTTAAAGAAAGATTTCAACAACTGTTTTAACCCCAGAGTTATCACTGCACTGAACAATGCAAAAAGCTGAGGTCATAAACATTCAAGTTTACAATGTAGTAGTAGTGGTTGGTCTATTAAGTGGTAATTAAATATTTTTGTATGATGATATTTGTAGTTAATCACTTATTTAGCTCCTCATTTAACTCTATTGTGCATTTTTAATCTGCCATTATTTTCTTGATTTCTTGTGTGGCTTTTAAAAACTTTTTAATAGCACCAAATTGAAGAGCTCTACCTCGATTTTGTTGTACTTGTACATTACTATTAAGATAACCTGATTATGATTTAAAACACACTTTAAAGTGAAAGGAATGATGATGAATAAAGAAAGACTGTTTGTCAGCCTGATACACCATTACTTTATTTGTTCATGACTGATATGAGCAGGTTTTTTTAGCCAAAAAATTGGTTGTAAATATCGGCAGAAACTTTCATAAATGCAGATACTAATAATTTACTTTTAAGCTATTATCTACTGATATATTGATAATATTACGCATCCTTAATAGCAAATTCTCTCTTGAAACCCTTTCTTAAAAGTCAGAAAGACCAACAGTCTTGACTTACTGCCTTTGAGGGGCCTGCAGGTTTAGACCAGATAGTTTTCCAGTAGGACCATATAAACATCATGAAGAAAATGTGGAAGATGACCAAATAGCTGACTGATAAAAGAAGACAAGTTTATTTTGAGACAAGGTGGCACGTCATAATAATATTCCTTTACAGGCTAAAATGTGAAATTTAAGGAGAAAGGAAGCACTTACTTCGTTCTGCATTGTTTGGGATTGTATCTACAAAGGATAAATACATATATTAATACAGAATAATGAGAGATGTCCTCAAAATACATGACTCCACATCACCCACAACCCACCCCCACAAACACCGCCCTTTTCTCGCACCATGTGGCAGCAGCCTGGCACGGCCAGCAGTGACCCCCCATAACAGAGAGCTTTGTTTGAGCGGCAGGGATGTCCCTGTCCAGACCACAGTTACACACATAACCGCAGTACAACATGCTGATAACAGTATAATTAGTGTGATGCTGAAACAGACTACAGAAACAGACTCTTGCTGCAGAGCGTGCGTGTCATGACACATATAGATAAATGAAAACACAGGACAAACATAAGAATAGCAGAACTTCTATAGACCTGTTGGTTTAAAGCTTGCAGATGAAATAAGATTAAAAAAACAGCATATCCTTTCATCCCCTGAATGTAGTATACATATTTTCAAATGTGACCTTTAGATCTGATAAAACTAATTATATTTTTGTTATGATCAAACATTACATTGAACTTTTTATTTGTTATCCCATTGTTTAGGATCAGATGTTTTGCTTGGTGCCTCGAACAAAGGTTAATCAGTTTAAAAGCTTTAAATGTTTTAACTCCTCATCGTTGTCCCAGTGAATATTATCAAAGGGATCAAATGATTGGACTAAAGCAAACAATCACTCATTATATTCAAGTTTTAAACTGCCTCCAAGATATCCTTCATTACAGCTAAATATATATATATTAAGACACCAAAATCCCTGCTTTTAACTATTAGATAGAAATATACATTTTTTTAACCCTGTAAATGCATGTTTTGTGTTAGAATGACTGTTGTACATGCATTCAAGAGAAAATTATGAGTTAGTCTAAAACAAACAATAACTTGGATGCATTTCAAATAAAGTAATAACCCTAAATCATGAAATAACTTTGTGTAGCTTATTTCAAGCAGCTTATAAGCAGCTTGTCCGTTTATTCACAACTGCACATTTGGACAAAAATTCTCAGAAATATTTGAGAAAGTTTAATTATTCAGTGTATTTAAATTACACTTTACTGCCTGTGTAACATGTAGTGTTACTGCTGCGTTACAACCGTTATGATGGAGTTATTGATTATTAATCAATGGCTAAGCTTCTCACAGACTGCCTCTCCTCTCATTTTCTCACTTAAAAGTTGTCCGGTTATGTCAACGTTATATACGTGGCTTTCTGCAAATTTGGCGTGTTTGCCCAAGTTTCAAAACACGGAAATAAAATCATATGTTGTAATATCGCTCGGACACAGCCTGCAGCCCGAGGCTGAACGAGAATCGCACTTCAACTAGCTTGTCAAAGTTGGCAACCCTGAAACTGTCAACGCACGCTTATATCCGCGCCACGATAGCAAATTCATGACAAAAAGTGAGTGTACTTACAGACACAAAGCTCCACAACGTAGGCGTAATAAGACCAACCAACAACCAGGTTTATAAACAGGACAGGTACCCAGTTAAGAGCCCGTTTACAGCACCTCAGTGCATGAGAGGGCGCCATCTTTAATCCGTGTGTGACATTAGCTGCCGGTGACGTCATGGACATGTCTTGCCGGAGACGCTGCAGACAGACACCTCTGGAGCATGCGCAGAGGTGTTTGTAGTTCTTAAGGTCCAGCAGGTAATCCTGATAAAAATTTAAATACGTGGAGGAAATTTGAAAATCTCAATTAACTATAATACTCTAAATAAATTAAACTAACATGGGCAAGTGCAATTTCTAGCCTTGGCCTACATGTTTTCTGATTTAGCATGCATATTTTTCAACATTTTGTTACAATTCTATCATCATTTGAAATTGCTGCTATGTATGTTTTACATAGTATAGTTTATTTTATATGTATGTCCTTAGTATTCAATATAAATTTGAAAGGTGAAAACCAGCAAATTATTTTTTACTTGTTTGTACCCATGTGTTTATGTATGAAGTAACAAACATCCTCAATAATGAATCCAGAGTCTTTGAACCAGAATTATCAGATGGTACAGCACTATGGAAGATCCCTTATAGAGTTCTTTTTATCACCATATTTCATTACAAGTTAAAAATCTGTCCTGTACCAATCTTTATCAAACTGCATAAACTCTGTTTGAACCCATTTTATTCTTACTCAAAAATCCTAATTTTGATTTAGTACATTCCACAATAACCCAATTTACATGTTATTGTGGAAAAAAAAGAAATGTTCTTCTGAACGTTAAAAACATGAAGCATCAGTGTCAAAATGTTTTGTGTTGTGCTGCAAAAATTAATTTACACCACTTGGGGGCAGATGAACTCCACAAAAGGTGAAAAAGTGAAATGTTTAAGGTGAATGTGTTTTTAAAATCCACATACCTGGATTCTCTGTGTGTAACACGTTCATGCACCTGCATTAGAATGCAATTATCATCTGATTAAAGGCTTTTAAAATAAGATGAACAGTCCCTTAATCGTATATGATTACCTCTCAAACCACGTCATTGACATGCACACTACAACACATTCACAGGTGCACATTTATACTCACAGCCCTCCCCACCCTCCACCTCTGCTCTTTCTTCTACCTCCCAAACCCACTAAACAAAGCTTGTGCCCCCTCATCTTAGTTTCTTCTCCTTGTTTATTTGTCTTGTATGATGGCCAAAAAGCACCATTTTGGTCTCATCAGGCCAAATAATGTTCTACTTTACTTGACAATGGAGTCTCCCATATGCCTTCTGGGGAACTCTTGTTGAGATTTATTTTGAGTTGTCTTTAACAGTGGCTTGTTCTTCACCACTCTCATAAATCTTTGACTGAAGAACATGGGCAGCAGTTGTAGTATGCAGACTATCCCATCTCAGCTGCTGAAGCTTGTAAGTCCTTCAGAGTAGTCATAGATGTCTTTGGTGGACTCTCTCACTAATCTCCTTGCGCGGTCACTCAGTTTGTGAGGACAGCCTGATCTAGGCAGAATTACACATGTGCCATATTCCTTCCATTTCTTGATGATGGATTTGACTGATCTCCGTGGGATGTTCAGTGCCTTGGAATTTTTTTGTATCCATCTCCTGACTTGTACTTTCAATAACTGTTCTCCGAGTTGCTTGGAGTGTTCTTTTGTTTTTATGGTGTAATGGTAGCCAGGAATACTGATTAACCAGTAACTGGACCTTCCAGACACAGGTTATATTACAATCACTTGAGACACATTCACTGCACTTATGGGATCCCCATTTGTTTAATTGTAAGACTTCTAGCACCAACTGGCTAGACCTCTGTTGAATTAGGTCAGTCACTTTAAGGGGGATGAATACTGATGCAGTCACTTACGAACTCATTTAACCTTACATATTTTAGTTTATTTGACATTACATTGTAGAAATGTGTTTTCACTTCAACATTAAAGCGTTTTTTTGTTCTTTATTTTGTATTTTATTTATTTTTTTGTCCAAAAAGCCAGATCATATTGACCATGATTTATCTATAAAATCAGTAAAAGGGGATGAAAACTTTTTATGAAGCTAAACTTTTATAAAGCTTGTGTAAAGATAGGAACAATATGCTTTCAAAGACTAAACAGCTTAGTTAAGTTTAAGAGTACACAAAACCATAATGAATGACAAATTACAAAAACAAATCTCATCCAAGCAAAATTTTAATTATCATTTCTGTACATCTATACGGATAAATATTATGGATAAACATTTCATCTTTGCAATGATGAAACATTATGTACATCAGGATATTTTCAATGCACTATAATCAAGTTCTTCTGTTTAAATGTTAATTTTCATCATGCCTCCTTACTTTTTTCCTAGCCTCCCATAAAAAGGATAAACATGGTTGAAACATAATCAGTTTTTTGTGGAGGCAGCTTTGCGAGATGCCCGTGACCTCCTTTTACGAGAAGAGGGCGTAGCTGGAGAAGAAGGAGGTGAGAGAGAGGATGGAGATGAGGAGTTTGAAGCAGAAACAGAGGGGGAGGTGGACATAAAGGCAGGAGAGGAGTCAGGAGAAACTGAGCGTCTTCTGGTGGGACTGCTGCTCGGGGAGCCACGGGGTGATGAGTAAGGAGACAAGGCCTGGAGCATCCGGCCACTCCGCTCCTGGATCGCATGCTGAACAGGAAAAGAGACAAAAGAGAGATTTACTCTGTTGTAATGTTGTGAATTTTTGGCTTTTGATTTCAATCAGCGGCAGCTTCCGTATTGAAATCGCTGTCTCAACCAAACTTTGGATCAACCTAACAGCCCGTCCACTGACTCGACTTCCTGTGAGCTAGCTAGCTAGCATTCTAGTTGCCAGAAAGGTAGCCTCTGCCTGTCAAGCTATCTGTCAATCAAGACGCGCAAATCAGTGCACAGTAATGTTTTTCCTCAATATAATCGAAATGATTGTGGTACAAAAAACTCACCCCCATACAGTGAGAGCACATGAAGACATTAGCTAATGAGACATGTTTGTTTTTTTTTAACCAGGCTGTAAACCAGTTTATTTCTAGCATAAAAACAGCTGTTTAGCAGATGTTCAGATGGGACTCCTGGTGTTCCTGCAGCCAGCCTCAAGTGGACACTCGTGGTATTGCAATTTTTTGCACTTCGCATTGTCTTAATTTTTCCAAGAGGATACCGCTTGGTGGACAAGTCTTTAATTATAAAACAGCTTATAAACTTAATTTTTGCGTCAGTTGCACTGCCCACTGCAATCATTTCTGTCAATAACACGCAAGGCTCTGTGAGCTGTTGTGTGTGTGAACATTAGGTGATCGAATTACTAGAACTGCTTTTTAAAATATTTAAGTATAGAAAAGTATTACTAAAAATATACTACAATTAGATAACTCCAGGAAAAGGTTATGAAAGTGGGCTGGTCTGACCCATAATACTCCAGGTCTGAAAATGAGTCCCACTCCAGCCCTGGTTTTAAAGCTGTTCTGGTGTTAGATGGGTAAGTAGGATACATGTATGAATGTAACTTTGATTTTAAACCTACCCAGGCTCCATCAGGTCCAAAGAGCTCCAGAAAGTTCCCAATGAATTCTCGTGACTTTTCCTCCCACTTATGAATAAGGTCGTGGCTCTTCTCTTCCACTCTGTAAACAAAGTGCTTGGACTTTTCCTCCACCGTACGGACAGTCTCTTTCATTTTGTCCACCTGGTTCTGGAGCCGATACTTCTTCTCCTGTTGGAGGAAGATGAAGAAAATGAAGCAAGGGTTAAAATCTATGACTTTTATGGGTTTTTTAAATTCAGAAATGTCTACTTTTTACATGTTAACATAATGTTACTGACATTAATGAATCCAACGTTGAGCTCTCGGGCCGTGTATCCTCTCTGCAGGTTGCGTCTAACATAGATGTCATAGTCACGGACAATACGAGTGATAAGATCAGATGTGGAGATTCCTTCTGTCCTTTGAGTGGCCACAAACATTCCTGTTATACAAAGACAGTATTGACTCAGCAAAAACAACAGCCCAAGAACTCAATATGTATGTTCGATATAATTCTCATTCTTACCTGCTTCCTTGATGTGTTTGTAAACGTCCTCTGATCCAGCAGAAGTGTAAGGGATGTCATCATGGGCCACAAAGTCAATCTGTGAACGTCACACCACAGCATTCACATTAATGGAGCACTAAATATATTTTAGGAGACGAGTGTCCAATGAGAATGAGATGTTAGACCTTGTGTTTCTTGAGAAACTCTGTAGTAAGTGTCCAGGGAGCATCCCGCACCACTTCATCAACATAACGACAGTGCGTCAGGGCGTCGTAGCGTTCATCCTCTGTCATTACTGTGTAGCCTTTAAACTTGTGGGTGAGCTCATCACTGCAGACTGAGAACACAAAAACAGAAAGGACCTGATGAGATTAAACATAAAGGCTGGGCAAATATGGAATGACAAAAAAATTAAAGAGCCAGGATTTCTGTAACAGCCAATGCAATCTAAGTTCCCATGGAATACAAATAGAAGTGTACTGGTCTCCTATACACCACTATCTGTCTCAAGAGGACCAAATAAAGATTTGTTAATGTTGCTTTATAAATTACTTACTAATACTGCATAAGTAAACTTAATATCAATCTAAATAAACAAATAAGTAGCTCATAAAAAATCATTTAACATCATTAACCCATTTTTAATTTTCAATAACACTCTCCCATGAAAAAACACAAGCTAGTGAAGCTAATGATGGATTTCCAGCTGTTATAAATGTCAAGCTGTCATTGCAAATAGTCCCTCCATAGCTCCCTTTTTAAAAGAAAATGCAATGGGTTGGAAATTGCAAAGTAAAACATGATATGCTAAATACAACACGACACAATACGATTCAACCGGATACAATGCAATACAATTTGATATAGTGCGAATCAGCCCAATGCTACATCATTCTGTATGATACAACACAACATGATACAACAGGATACGATACTATTTGATACAACAGATTAACTAAGGTAGTACAAAAGGCAATAAGATACAACATGACACAAAAAAGACGCACAGTGTGACATAATATGATTAGACCAGTACAACACAACACAATAGGATTTAGAACCAGATGATAAAATGGGATACTATAAAATACAATTCTTGATACACAGTGCTATACATGATACACGGCAACACGGCATAACTCGACACAAGCCAATAAAACACCACTTGCATGGTATGATACAACACAATATGATATGATTTGACATGATACAATATGAGACAATATAATACAATACAAAACTAAAATATATGATTCACCATATTATGATAATAGATGGGACGAGATGAGTTCAACACGGTACAACACATAAAAGTTCAACACAACTCTACACAACAAAATATGACTCAACTGACCAGACCAATGACCAGATGTGATACGAGAAGAAACAATGTGATGCGATACAATAGGATATGATACATAGTGATCAGTATATAACAACACGATACAACACAAGAGGATATGACATGAGAAAATATGAGAGGTTATGATACGATGACGATACAAGATGTTATGATACGATACGATAAGAGAGGTTATGATTTGATTCGATGCAAGAGGTTATGATTCGATACGAGAGGTTATGATACGATATGAGAGGTTATGATACAATAGGATTCGAGAGCTTATCTTGTGTTTCTTTTTCTCAGACAAACTAATTGTAGGAAATGTTTTTTACCTCAGTTTGATAAGATAAGTAATCACAATAAGAAGACAAAAAAAGAACTTAACTGGATTTAGGATTATGATGAGAGGTTATGATATGATACGAGACATTACTAAACAATACGATACGAAAGATATGATACGAGTTGGCACGATACCTAAAACAAACAGACCAGACAATATAATCCAACATGATACAACACAGTATAGTACATAACACAACATGTCATAATACAACATGACATGAAATGACCCAATATGATACATTACCCAATTTGATACAGACAAGATTATACCATGTAATATAACTCAACATATAACAGCATTTATTTTTATTTTTCCTCTTTACCTCCTACTATCAGGTGTGTGTTGGGAAACACATTCTTGGCTTGCATCAGAGCACGAGCATGACCTGAGTGGAAAAGATCAAAGATCCCATCTGCATAGACTCGCACTGGGCGATTGGCTGCAAGATAAGGAATAAGAAACCATGTTTTGAAATACCAACATGATATTACCAAACCTCACTTCCTTTAATTTATTATTCATACAAATTTAATGATATGATGGAAATTTCTGATTAGCTTTTATCAAGTTTTTAAATATCAAATTAAAATGATGTCACACTTTCCTAGAAAAGAGATAACAACAATAACAACTCTACAATCATAAATAAATAGCAGTAAAATAACTTTGTACTGTTACGTGACTCATTTTTACAGCTGCTATCAGCTCATATAGACATGGTACGATCAGTGATACCCTTCATCCGTCATGCCATGACCCCATATCAAGACCTTACACCCAGTTTCATAATTAGGAATAACAGCAGAGGTTATTCAGACCTGGTGTCCCCCTCTTTGCTTGTGCGATGGTCAGCTTTTCATGAGGGATGTCTGATTCATAGCCTGTAGACTTGGCATAAACAGCTGGTTCCCTCAAAGCCTGAAGACAGAGCGGAGAAGAAAGAAACATGTTCAACTTGATCAAATGTTGAATTATGCCCAATCAGGTTAATCTAGAACACATGTTCTTCTCAGAGTTTTAAAGTAGAAAGTAAACTCTCACCAAGTTTGTTTGTCAAATGTCTGGTTGATAATATATCATTACATTATTTTTGAGCCGAATACTTTAAGTCCAGATAAAAATAATATTTACTAGAAAAATTAGGTGTGAATTGCTTGTAATGAATACAAATACAAAAACATGACAATGTAGTGGTCAAATTTTATGTAAGTTTCTATTAATAAGATCAATCTATTGATTTAGATCTATAGCCACCTTCAAGAAGCGTATGTGCATTTTGCTAACTGCATTATCAGCTCTTCGCATCCATCATTAATGGCAATGCAGGCCCTATTTTTTCTGTGATGCATCTTGAAATGCAATATTTATCCAGACTTGTCAAACGAATGTGGCTCTAAACATTTTAATGAGTTAAATTTGACTAAAACATAGACAAATATGATTAGTAAGATTTGAGTTTTTGCAGTGCTCACCATTTGGAACAGTCACTAGTTAATTAAAGCTTATTTCAAGCTATAAAATAAATCATTGGTATTACTAGTACTAACTGATTTACTGTGAATTCAGAAAGTATTCAGACCCCTTTCATTTTTTCAGAACAACCAGGACCTCTGTCCAAGAGCTGGTCATCCGACCAAACTGACTACCCAGGGAAAGGGCCTTAGTAAGATATGTGCCCAAGAACCTGATGGTCACTCTGACTGAGCTCCAGAGATCCTGTGTGGAGATGGGACAAAGTTCCAGAAGGACAGCCATCACTGATCTGGACTTTATGGTAGAGTGGCTAGACTGAAGCCGCTCCTCAATGCAAAAACACATGAAAGCTCAACAAGATTTTTGGTCTGATAAATCCAAGACTAAACTGCTCAGTCTCAGTTATAAACATTATGTCCTGAGGAAACCATCACCTGTCCAACACAGCCCGAACAGTGAGGCGTGGAGATGGCAGCGTCATGCTGTTGGGGGGGGGGGTTTCAGCAGGGACAGGGAGACTGGTCAGGGTTGAGGGGAAGCTGAATGGAGCAAAGTACAGAGATATCCTAAATGAAAACCTGTTGTGCAGCACTCAGGACCTCAGACTGGGCTGAAGGTTCACCTTCCAACATGACAACATGACCGTGAGCACACAGCCAAGACAACACAGGAGTGGCTTAGGGATGACTCTGTAAATGTCCCAGGGTGGCCCAGCTAGATCCTTGACTTGAACCCCATCAAACATCTCTGGAGAGACCTGAAAATAGCTAAGCACTGACAGTCCCCATCCAACGTGAATGAGCTTTAGAAAGCTTGTTGTGTCATATTCCAGAAGATTTGAGCCTGTAACTGCTTCCAAAGGTGCTTCAATTAAGTACTGAGTTAAGGGTCTGCATACTTGTCAATGTAAAATTCTAGTTTTTCTTTCTAATACAATTTGCAAATATGTCTTAAACTCTGTTTTCACTCTGTCATTAAGGGGTACAGGGTGTTTTTATATCTTGAAATAAGATGTTTGTCTGGACATGTTGGTAAATGTGGCATTTGCAGTGTTAAGGATTTGGTAACAACTACAAACAAAGCAAACAAATATATTCATTCTTATGAACATTTCTTGGGGCAGTTGAAATATTTTAGCTTACCCTCTGAGCATATATATGCTGTTAAAGGTTAAGGGTGTTTTGAAAGTGAAGTAAAAGTGTCGCATTTTCTTTAAAAACATGCTAAAGGAGTTCAAGAAGACAGCATAAAGCGGTAGTGTTGTGCTGTTCAACATCTGTTTCATCTATACAAATAAAGGTTGACTTACACTAGAACGTAATGTGTTTTTGTCATTGTGATTTCAACTTCAGCATGAACAACACAGATGTAATGAACTGAGAAGAAAATATACATTTAAACTAGACCAAGCAACCAGCTACAGAGCAGATGGATAAAAAGAGAAGAAGAAACACCAGTTCACAGGTTTTTAAGTTGAATTATGTTTTTACAAAGGCAAGCAGACTTTTCAAATAGAAATAAAAAGCTGCCACACTGCATCAGACTGATAACAATGTTTTGCAGCACAGGACTCCTCCCTAAACATGGCATGGTATGAGAATTTTATCAAACCAGATAAGATTTGATCAAATCTTCAGGACAGATGAGAATAATGTCAGCACTCTGCAGACACCAGCGTCTCATATGTGATGGACTTTGTGTTGGGTATAGATACATAAACACAACTTTATCTGCTGTGATGTAAGACATACTTTGAACTCTGAAGTTGTTCAAATGTCTGCTGATTCCTCCCATGTGTTCATATACTATATCTGTATACATGTATATTTTATGTAATGCTTGATAACTTATTACAACACTGTTATTTATATTTTTGTGTTGTATTTTAAGACCTGATTGACTTTTTTTTTGCATCATTCTCTCTCATATCTGATATCGTCATGCTTTTATTCTTTGGAAGAACATGTGTAAAGCCTGAATCTCTCCCTGGGGATATGAACTGTATTTCTGATTCTAATTTTGATTGAATTATTAAATTACTCTTATGAAATATGTACGTATATGAGAATCATCATTACCATGCTTCATTGTTTTTGCGCTCCCTTTATTTCTTTTATGTCTTACAGTTAAACATTATTTCACACTCTACCCCCTCAGAGTGAACAAACATGCAGTGTGTACATACATGTATCCAAACTAGGGCTGTCAAAAGATTAAAATGTTTAATCCCAATTAAATTTTAGGATCTCTGTAGTTAATCACGATTAATCGCATCTTGCTTCTCCCTTTTTTTAATGACAGTTTTTGCATCATTTTGGATTTTTCTGCTGTCTTACCCTAAGAGCAATTGCCTTCCTGTTTGGATACAGAGCTGCTTTTATGGGGAAGTCAAAGATTTTAACATGAACTTAAATACAGATAAAAGAAGTTGTTATTGATCTCATAGGAAACATGAGGATCACATGATTTCTGGCTTGCCCACTGGGCTGTCGGTGAGTTTTTAGAATGAAATGGGACATGAAAGAGTAGTGGTGGCTTTATTTTACATCACTGTGGCTGCAGGGAGACATGTGGATTTAACATTGTTACAAAAGGCACAATAAAGCATGAGATTAAATGCGATTAAAACAAATAATGCCCTAATTTTGGACCTTGATTGATCGTGATTAATGCGATTAATTTTGACAGTCTTGTCCAAACACGTTAGATACATTAGCCTAGATATTAATGTGCAAAAGCACTTCAGAACAACAATGTTTAATACAGATAACAGAGCTTTTCCTTTGAACTACCCCTACTTGCATGTAAGAGAAGCTGATGGGGACTGAAAGTGATATATTGTTGTCAAAATTCAACATAAATTGTATTTTCCTTTTAAAAATTGTTTTGATCCAAACAAAGAAAGCCCTAAACACAAGCGATGAGTGTATCATGATTTTGGTTTGGTCGGAGTAAATCTGATTTTAACAACCTCAGAGCAGAAAGAGCCTCATGCCTCCAAAGGGGATCCCAGACCCCATTAAGCCAATAATTTAATACACTATGATGGAATAGCTCTGGGCTGAAGAACTACCAAACACTTGTCTTTGATTTCTTCTCAGTAAAGTTTATGTTAAGTATGATCATGCATTACTTCACCAGTTTAGATGAAAGATTCATGGCTGCACTGTACAGTCAAGTAACCGGAGTAAAGGTTATAAAAGCTCACTAAATGTCTGAGTGATACTTGCTCCATATTCTCTTTCCCTTCATTAAAGACAACATGTTTCTCTTAGATTTGGGTGCATTCACTATAAAAGATCCTAACAAAACTATAAGACAACTTCAATTAAACACCTTTCTCTCACTGTAATATCAAGCTTCCTGGCCCTGACTGATAGTAACAGAGCAGGACTCACCCTGCGGTTGCCTCCTCCTCTCTGTCTCTGCGGAGCCTGTTGCTGCTGAGCGTTGTTGCCTCGACCTCGTCTTTTCCCGGCCATGCTGGTTGTTCACTTCTTCCTCTCTGCACCTGTCTGAGATCTCTGACTGAGTGTGTTTGTGAGTATACATCCCGTCTGCCTGCCTGACCCTGATGACGGCAGACTGTAGTGAGCAAAGTTCAAGCCACGGTGGTAATCAGGTTCTCACATGAAGACTGGGCTAGTCATCAATACTGAACTGCTCTGGACTTCCTATTTCTTTATGCACAGGAAAGTCTCAAGAAATCTTTTAAATATTATACTCAAGTTTACTTCATAATCTGAGTGTACAGGTCAGGAGTGAATGTTGAAATGTTTGGCCCATTTCTCATAATAACAGGCTTTTAACAGTGAAGTGTTGCATGTGAGAGGGAATTTCAGAAAAACACTGTAACTGTAAGCGTGTGGCCTTTCTATTAGGAGCCTTTGAGAGCAAACACAGAGGCACAGTTTGTTCCAGAGTTTCACAAAGCTGTCGCCCACGGAGCTCTGCAGGGAGTTATGTAATTTCAGTTGGTAGTAGAGTTCAGGTACATATTGAATTAATGACAGGCTGCCCTAACTACTGGTCATAGCATACCTTTAGCTTTGGACACCATCCACTGCTTCACCAGAGAGGTGGTTTGTTCTTGCCGCACTACAGCAATCTGGAAAGAGAAAAAACTCATCAGTGCACATAAATGATAAAAAGGACATTATTCTTATTACCTTGAACAAATGAAATAGAATACAAAATGTCTTGAACTGTAGACATTTCTGTGGTAAATTATGTAGTGTAAGCCTGAAAATAGATTAGTGTGTAGCCTCAGTGTGTTATTTTAGACTGTAAAAGAAGTGTGACATTTTGTCTGCCTTCATGATTCTTCAGCCGTACTGACTTTAGGGATCTTCTGACTTTTCCTCCAGCTCCACCTGACATTTTTAGTTTTGAACAAAATGTCAACTAGTGGATGGATGGTCATGAGATTTGTCACCTTAAAAAATGCCCCACTTTTATAAACTAACCAAGCTTTTGAGTGCCAGCAGCACCACCATGAGGTCACATTAAAAGCTTCCAGTACCATATTAAAGAGGACATACAGCGCCTATAAACCGTATTCACCCTATGAATGTTTTATCTTTTGATTTATCTTATAAATCAGTCATGGTCAATATAATCTGCTTATTTAAACAACCTCTTTAATGTCAAAGTGTAAACAGATTTCTACAAAGTATTGTCAACTGAATAAAAATATGTAAGGTAAATAGGTGACTGCATAAATATTTGCATCCTTTAAGTGACTGACCTAATTCTCTATGGGAGAGTGGCAAAAAGAAAGCCACTGTTCACTGTTGAAGAAAACTCTTATTATATCTCAACTAGAGTTCATAAAAAGGCATATGGGAGACTTCACGCCAGGTGGAAGAACATTCTTTGGTCTGACGAGATCAAAATGATGCTTTTTTGGACAACAAACACTGCACATCGCCACAAACACACCATTCCCACTGTGAAGCACTGGTGGCAGCACCATGCTGTCGGGATGCTTCTCGCCAGCCCTAAAAGGCTTGTAAAGGTAGGAGGTAAAATGAAAGCGGCAAAATATGTAAACATCCTGGAGGACAATTTTATTCTGTCTGCAAGATAACTACGGCTTGAACAGTGCTAATTTGGTTAACAAAAACAATGACGAAAAATGTTTATTAATGGCCTTTTCCAACTAGGAAGACGGGAGGAGGACGGGCTAAAAATATATTACTGATGATTAAAACTCTGATGAAAAGTAGATACGTTTTTGTTACAGAGACGAGACGAGACTAAAATGTCTGTCCTGGACTGACAGACGTTCAGATTCTGTGATATTTCTCCACTGTGTTTCCAACCTGCTGTATGTCCAAACAACCAGAGGAGACAGAGCAGGAGCAGCTGTCAGTGCCAGCCCTGTGTGAAGCAGCGACACAGAGAGAGGAGCTGATAGCTAGATTAAACCTGTAGCGCTTCTCTGTCCTCTAGTGGCAGTCTTTACAAGAAATTAAACCAAAATGCAGCCAGCCTACCTTTGAACCGTTGAAACTTCACCAGCTGTTTAGTAGCATAAACGTCTTATATTAGCTTCTTTTGCTGCTGTAGCTACAGTAATCCTCCCCAGTCTTGGTCAGAGTAGCAGGGATTAAAAAACCCCTCCAAAACCTTGTACTAGGTCCCGTCAGTCAAAAATATTAACCCTAAATTGAAATCTGCGTTAAAATCTACGACACAAATGCTAATTAGCAAGCCAGACAAAGCGAGGTACGTTACATTATGATGTGTTTAAAGAGGCTTGGACTTTTGGCAATTCAAGGAGAATAAAATGAACTTATTGTGATATGTTCAAAGTCAAAGGGAGAAATTGGAATTTTAGTTTTAAGCAAGAAACCTGAATAAAGGAAGACCTTTAAAGGAGAAATGTTAGCCTTTTTATATTACTCTTATTGACATAAATAAATAAAGCATGAGTTCAGTTAAAAACATCGTCTCATTTTTTGACCCTAAATGCACTCTTTATAAACAATAAAGAGTTTGATAATCAAGGCACATTAGAGAGAGTACCGTTATGAATAAAAATCAATGATTCTCATTAAGAGTCTATTATCCAATGTATGTTAGTATTTTCATCAGTTTATTTCAGATTATTACATGTAAGCTATTGATTGTATAAAATAAGTGTTTTTTTTTACAATTTTGCTATTTTTTAAGAGAGAAAATATGATGATGAAAAGTAAAGACTTGAATCTAAGGACTTTTTATCAAACTTAACTGGACTAAAATGTTTTTAGACTTTTCGTTGACTAAAACTAGACTAAAACTTTGAAGGTGAATGGGACTAAAATGTGACTAAAACTAACACTATGTTTGTCTTAAGACTAAAACTAAGACTAAAATTAAAATGGGCCACTAAAAATAACACTTCTAGGGAAAAAAAATATATTTTCCAGCAAGGCAGTGACCTGAAGTATACAGCAAAAGCTACACAGAAATGGTCTAAAGACAACAAGGTGACTGCTCTGGAGTGGCCCAGTCAAAGCCAAGACCTCAAACCAATAGATAATTAGTGGCTGGATATATCCTGACTGAACTGTTCCTTTCTGCAAAAGAGACACATTCTTGGAAAAGCTCATAAGATCTTAAAATGTTTCATTTCCACTATGCTCCCTTTCACATGAATAAAAATGCTCTCAGGTTACTTTTCACAAGTTGGAGCCAAGTTCAGTGGAAAGGGAAGAGACTGTGGTTGAACCGGTCTGAGGAGACAGGAACCAGGAGTGACTTCACAGGAATGTTTCACCTGTGAACACAATGACCTGGGGCAGAGGGGAGTGGCCATCATGCAGAAAGCATGCAGGGAGGGAGGACTGCTCTGCTACTCCTTCTGTGACTTCCTGAAGTGAATACTGACCAAATATGATGCAGGACAAGCTGTAAAACTGTGGATCTTTGACACGCAGGACCAGGAAATAATCTCCTACAGCAAAGGTAAGACTCTGATCACACTGAAGATGAGTTTTTCTCTTTTTAGTCTAGAGAGGAGACTGACCTGTTCTCCCAAGTAAACAAGAGGAGTCTACTGTAACAGGAGAGTTTAGTCCAGCAGATTTCTGCAGATTTCAGTTTCACTTATAATCCCCATGTCATTGGTTGGGATTACTCTCTGTGGGTGGAGCGAGACAGATTTTCAGCCTGCATGTTTCCTAAATGGCACCAGAAATGTAAATGAGTTTCTCCTTCTTGTTCACAACAAGCTTCATCACACTGAAAGGTAAGAGGACGAGAAACTGTCTCTTTTTTGTTTTAGCCTTTGAGATTTGTCAAAGTGTTAGAGAAAACACTTGTTGTGTCAGGAGGACATGCAGGCTGAAAATCTGTGTTGTTTAGTTTGTATTCATGTGATTTAAAGTGCTGATGTATTAGTCTGAGATGTTCTGACAACTCTGTTTACAGATCTTTTAGCACATGCCGGTGAGAAGCATGTTCCTGTGGCAATACCTGACACTCCTCCTGCCGATTACTGTTCACATATGCAAAGGTAAAGTCAAAGCTCAACACTCTCAAATGCAAATGTAGCTACACGTATGTAAACACACACTCCTTTAACCGTAAGTGTGCAGCTGCTTTCTTGGGAAAAGGCTGAGTGAAGCAATATTTGAGGAACTGAAATTTGGTGGGAAAACTAACACAGCTGAGACACAAACAGGGCCCTCAGCTGATACACTGTATATGCCGTCATGTTACTCTTATGTAATTGAAAAATCACATTTATGTATTTTTTTTGGGAGTGGTTAATGCATTCCTGGATGTGAAAACCTTGTTTTTCTCTTTAATTGTGTAATGAAACTTTTCAGTGCCTCATTTTGCCCAATTTTGATGGCAAATAGATCGATCTAGTATTACTTATTAATCATTTTTCTCTAGCTCTATTTATAAGAGAGATCTGACCAAGGCAGCAGACATGCAAAAACACATTAAAGGTCAATACTAAAAAAAAACACACCATGGTAAAATCTCTCAGTTTAAACACACAGTGGTCTTTCAGGAAAACAACCACATGTTCCCGTCTGTTTCCTCAGGATGCACTCACATTTGTCAGATATCAGTGTTTGATTTAGTTCTTTTTGGCCTAAGGACAAGCATATCAGAATAAACTTTCAGTAGAGGACAATAAGTGTTTTTGTTGTTGTTGTTGTTGTTGTGTTTGGCCCCTGCTATTGGTTGGTTTGCTCAATTAAGGTGTGAGATTGAAGGATCCATGTGATCTCAGGCTACGTTCACACTGCAGTTAAAGTAACCAAACTCTGATTTGTTGTTGTTGTTGTTGTTGTTTTCAAATCAGATTTTATTCTGGCAGTGTAAACAGCACAAGTCACACTGAATCTGATCTTTTCATATCGAATTCAGGCCACTTCAGGCACATGCAAACAGATCTTTTGGAATTCAACCGCAGTCTGAACAGTAGATCAAGTCAAATTGAATGGGACTTTGACATCAGTCTGGCATGACACACATCACAATCCTGCGTCTGCGGGCCCCACAATCCATGGAGGCAGGAGTCTTGTGCTTGTTGAAAACAAACATAAAAGACAACAGTGATGGAGTTTTAAAAGAATTTTGGAATTAACAGCCACATTGGCTGTTTGTTTCCCAGTGTGCATTGCAACTGGGCTGTGACAACCAATGGCAGGCTGTTCCGTCGTCATGTCATTCTTTCCCGAACAGCACATGTGCACAAACTTTGAAACTGAAGAAGACTGCCTGAATGACTCAGTGAGAAAGAGGCACAGAGAGGCCGTGATGTGTCCCTCAGAGTCACTGCACTTTAAAAATGACTCAAATTCCTAAAAACTGAAGGACTTTATTGTGTAAAAATGTGAGCATTTTGAAGATGTTTTTGTCACAGAATGTTTATTTCTTTAGTGTCAAAAAGATGGGAGAACAAGTTTGTGCAAAAAAATCATTTTTTTGTCTTTATAGTCCCAATTTAAAAATCAAAGGACATTGCTGCAGTACACATATTCTTAAAGCTCAGGTTATCCTGAAGAAAATGATGTTTAGAGCATGACTGTGCAACACAGGGTTGATGTTTTACAATCTTTTAAAGACAGAAGTCCAAACAAGACACACTGGCTAAAAATATAGCTGAGAGCTCAGAGGGTTAAAGCTATGAGGCTAAAAACTCCAGACAGCGTAGCATTCTTGGTCAAATTGCATGTCCATTAAAGGAACTGTATTTTAATGGATAAACTCAGCTCTCAGTTCAGTTCAGCTGTTCAGGACTGGGACCTGGCTCCACAGCAGTCTGCATACAGGCCATATAAAAAAAGCAATCTTCAAAGACAAATAAAAAGTCAGATCTGAAAACGTGAAAACAGCTTCTGTGGCATCATTCTTTTATATCTGAACTCTTAAAGCCCATTCATGGCTGTTGCCAAGTTGAAAATGCTGTCTTTAGACCTGTGTCCATGGCTGTTTTTTTTTTGGGCTTTTTCATGCCTTTATTAGATAGAGGAGGACAGTGGATAGACTCTGAAACAGGGAAGAGAGTGGGGAGAGACATGTGGGAAATGGTGCCACAGGCTGGACTTGAACCCGGGCTGCCTGCATACATGGTGCGCGCCTTAACCACTTGACTACCAGCGGGCCCTGGCAGTGCTCATTTTTAACCTTGCCACCCTAGTGGATTGGGCAGCTTCCATATCTGCCATAAGGTGGATCCGTCTCGCAGAGAATAACTGATCCTACTGCCGGTTCAGCTCAGTTGGTAGAGCAGGCGCTCACATGAAGAGGTCCTAAACTCACTGGTTGCAGGATCAAGTCCTGTTCTTGGTGCTGTTTGGTTCATATCTTCCTCTCTCTCCCCCATATTTCTTGCCTCTCTTCAGCAGTCCAGTTGGAATAAAGGGTGAATAAAGTTCAAAAATAAGCTTTAAAAACAGAAAATGACTGAACCAAGGTTGAAGAGAACGAGGCAGTTGTTACAATTTGGTTTAAATTTACTGCAAAACAGTAAACGATGCCTGCCACAGAGAGTTAAGCATACGGCAGCAGTTTGTCAGTATTGGGCAGTATTTTCTTGTTAGAGAAGAGAGAAGATCCACAATGGAAACCTCTCTTGGTGGGAAAGATGGTTTTGCTCTCCTTTTGATTGGCTTTGGCAAGATAATCATTTTCTAACTGGCTCCACTGATGGTAAAAGATCTTAATAATGTAGTTGACATCTTGGTGGAGATACGACGTCATGTTTTATTGCTCTAATCATCTTGTAATGAAAGTGGCAGACACAGAACATTCATCCAATCACCCTCTGAGATTTATTTTTAAGGGTTCTGCCCTTCCCAAACACTGTTTCCCAGGTGGTGTAAAATATGACATGAAATTGATATTTCAGTTTATCCAGTGTGTTTGGTTAATTCTTTTTCAATGCAAACCAACCTTTTCCCTTGTCTGTCTGCTTGCTTAGCTGTCAAACTGGGTGTTTAAATATAGATGGGTTTAAACTTTCTGTTTAGCCTCAAGTGGACAATGCCACACTTCATACTCTGAGTCTTTAGAGCAAATATTGATGCCAGCTCCTTTCATGATAACAGGAGGTGTGGATTAGTAGTTCGCTCATAAGTAAATATATCCACAGCTACTCTACAGCTCTATAATGATAAGAAAATGATTCAGGGATCTGATTGTTCAAGTCTTGTATGAAGTTTTGTTAAGCTCTGATGAAGCTCATGTGTCAGTTTCACTCATAAATCTCAGTGTTGCTAAATCATTTGTTTTTACCAGTCCAACCCGTTGGTTTATTGTTTTTGTAGTGGGTGAAGCTGTGATAGTGTTGCGTCTAATACTCCCACATTGACTCACACTTTATGAGAGCTATGTCATCAGCGGGGGTGGAAACTTCAGAGGAGAAGTTACTGAAGTCCTGGTTTCATGTCTTTTTAATTTATGTTTCTCATAAATCACATCTGTTTTTGTGCTTCTCCTTTTTTTTCTCTCCCCAGCTCAGGATTGTGATGAATTCACAGATCTAGATCTCAGTCATGCCATCATTGGAACAAGCGTCGAAATCAGGTTGCTGCTGTACACGAGGGAAAATATCACCTGTGGTAAACTCCTGTCCCACACCAACCTGTCAGCCAACCCCCACTTTAACCTCTCCAAACCCACCACCTTCATCATTCATGGGTATCGGCCCACTGGATCTCCTCCTATGTGGGTGAATAAAATTTCAAAGCTGCTGCTGGAGAGGGAGGATGTTAATCTGATAGTGGTGGACTGGAACTACGGAGCTGCTAATGTGAATTATTTTAAGGCAGTGGAGAACACACAGATAGCGGCGGAAAACCTCACAGCTTTCATTGAACTGATGCAGGTGAGACTTACTACATTCTCTATGTCTCTGCTGTACCTGCATACAGGGGCAAAAACATCAGGGAAACTTGGGAGTGTGACCCTATATTATAACATACAATATGCCATGACACCACACCACACACTATTGTAAAAACTAATATAATAATACAATGTGATGTGATGAGATATGGTGAGATACAGTATGTTTTGAAACAATACTATCTGATACCATTACATACCCTTAAAAACAATAAGAAACATGTAGATGATACAGAAAGAATACAGTATGAGATGATGTGACATGAATCAATAGGATATGAAACAAGTTTATAGGGTATGAAACCATAAAATATGATACAATACAATCTAAAACAAGACCATACAATATGTTTCAAAACAATACGCAACAATACAACACAATACAAAATGTTTCCAAACAATACCATATGTTTAGAAGAGATATGGTATGGTCATACTGTATAATTTATCTCCAAAGACTACGTTAAGATACAATATGATACGATACAATGCAATACAATATATTTCCAAACAGTATGATACCCAACCATACCATATCATACCATATGTTTCTGAACCATTTGATACGATACAATACTATATGATATGATACAATACGATGTGATAGGATACAATACGATAAGATATGATACGATAGGATACGGTACGATACGATACGATAAGGTATGGTACGATAGGATATGTAACAATACGATAGCACCCAATACGATAGAATACGATACAATAGGATAAGATACTATACGATACAATACAATATGTTTTCAAACAATTCGATACAATTGGACATGTTTCCAAACATAATGATACGATACGATACAATACGAAACAATACAATATGACACGATACAATACTATATGATACAACGCAATACAATACAATATGTTTCCAAACAATACGATACAATATGATACGATAAGATGCAATATGTTTTGTAAAGGTCTGATACAATGCAATATGTTTTGCAACAGTACATCAGGATATGAAACAATACAGTACTACGTATATTTTACCATACACTTCTAGCTGTTATGATATGAGACAGTGCAATGGTATGAAAGGACACATTATGATACAATTCTATATGAAATGACATAATGGGATACAAAACTATGCAGTACAACTCAATCTTGTGCAATATGATATGATACAATAGCATACCATATGATGATACAGTATGGGTCAATACCATCCATGTTGATAAAATACAAAATGAAACAATATGTTTTTCAACAATATGATTTGTCAATACGATATGATATGATGAGCTTCTGTACTGCACCATACACTACAAAACGATGCGATACAGGACAATGAAATTATGTAAAATGATAAAATACCATACAACACAACATAAAGTGAAACAATAGGATACGAAAATAAAGGATACGGTCTGCAGCTATATTATCAGATCTGATATAATATGAAAGGATACGACGTACGTGTTGTGTTGGATACAACACGATCATTTAGACATGATACATTAGACAATACGATATGGTACATTATGACTTGATACAGTCTGATGTGATACGATACGATTTATTTGGAAACCATACATTACATTAGATAGAACACAACACAATAGGACAAAATACAGTATGCTACCATATGTTACAAAATGTTTGGATATGAAACAATGAAAGTATATAAAAGGATACAATAGGATCTGATACAACCTGTTATGCCCCTAACACAAAATCTGATATTAGATATAAGCTTTGTATTTTAAATTTAAATACCAATATTTGGCAGTCAGAGACATAAAAATTGTATCATATGAGTCAGGAGGACAGCATGTTCAGTATCAATGTTATCCATGTTTTTTTGTCCCACTCACTGTAGATGTTGGTCTTGTGAATAAGAAGACTACTGTCTATCTGTTTCAGACACAAGGTGCCTCCCTGAGCACCATCCACATGATAGGGATAAGCCTTGGGGCTCATATATCAGGATTTGTGGGTGCTAACCTGATGGGGTCCATAGGAAGGATTACAGGTGAGTTTCTGATCACTTTAAGTATCAGAAGTGTTCATATGTCAGATTAATAATTCAGAATTTGAAATAATGAAGGACAACTCTGCCAAGATGAATGTGTTATAAACTGAGGAATTAATCTCATATTTGGAACCTTTATAGGTTAGATTAAGGGATCACTGTAGGCTGGTAGACTTAAAGTGAGTGAGCTGGCCTTATTTTGCAGGGGCATATTTGACCATGTAAACAAGATTAAAACTAGAAAAGCACTCGAAGAGTGCAGACCTCTGCCATTAGCCCCATCTCCCAATAGTAAAGAATTGAAAGACGGTGATCCAGATCACTCCCAAAATCTAATCAATTCTTCATTATGCCGTTTCTGACATTTCCTGAAAATTTCCTGAAAATCCGTCCATAACTTTTTGAGTTGTGTTGCTAAAAAACTAACTAACTAACAAGCAAACTAACTAACAAACCCTGCTGTTCACATAACCTCCTTGGCGGAGGTAATAAGCTATCAGTGCAAAAAGGGTTTAGCAAACCAAGATAAAAAAAAATGAAACAAAATATATATAGTACAGTGCAGAACTTTCAAGAATGTTTAGGACAAAAACTGAGGCTGAAGTAAGATGTTTAACGTCGAGTAGCCCACCTGAGGGCACCATCGGCTGGGATGGAGGATTGACACATCCTAAGGTGTTCCAAATGTCTTTGGATAGAACCAGGCGTATTGAATAATAATCTGTTGAAAACAACAGGGCTCACACCTTTACCTCCAGTCAGCTATAACACGATCAAATAAAGACAATAATTTTATAAACTCTAAAACAATGTACCTAAAAACATGTCTGATGTAATGCCACCAATCAAAACAAGATAAAGGTCAAGGAGATTGAATATACAGAAAACCATTAATAAATAATACAGAATTTGCTTCTACGACATCATTGTCAAAGTACTCTAACATGTTTATCTCTCTGATGGCTGCCAAGATAGACGTTACCTCTATCTATTCAGACAAAGCTGAATTTCATCACTGAAAGTGTGGGAGTCATCTTTTAAATGGAATATGACCCTCAGCAATCATCTGTGTGAGTGTATTTAACGGCCAACATATTTTTTATTTGAAATGAGAAATCCATAATCAAGAAACAAACTGTTTCACATTCACTGTGTAGAAATAGGAAAACAAAATATGTTAAAAAAAAAAGAAGTCCTTGGCTTTTTCAGGCAATTCATATCAAAATGGGGTTAGAAAAAAAACACAAAAATGTTTTTTATGTTTTTGAAAAAAATTGAAAACATTATAATTGGTTTGTTTTTTCATCTTATTGTTTTTGTGTTCTGATCAAAAAAATGAAGACCAAAGAAAAAACATGAACACCTGCAGCAGGTCACACAAAAACAATGCAACATCACCAATGCTCGGTTCTTTGGTTTTCCTTTTTAGTTAGAACACAAAAGCAATAGCATGAAAATGAAAAGAACTAACAAACAAACCACAACAACTACAAAACTTTCATTTCTGCTGGAAAACATGAAAAGGGAAAAGAAAAACATTTTTTTATTATTCCCAATTTGATATGAACGATACGGCAGAGGATTAGGGCCACTGAAAAAAGTTTTTGAGATGCTTTTTTTTTTTTTTACTTGTGAGAAAAAAGTCAGAATTCTGATTCCTGAAAAATGCCAGAATTGTGAGTATTTAGTCAGAAATCTGACTTTAAACATACAGCTAAGACTTTGATGGTGATCTGCAGCATCATGTCAGCAAAAGAACGTTTATACTGTTGCACAACCTTAGGCTGTTACACTTATCTTCAGAGTCAGCTAATAAAGTTTACAGTTTCAGTTGAGATGCTTATCAAGAAGATTTTATGGGAGCTGTTACACTCAAACTTTGACTCCTAGATTATTTTCATTACAAGTGTCTCTCCTGATACACATTTGAAGTATATAAAAACCTAAAAATCAAAATCAACTTCAGAAGTGGTACACCTTCTATGTTCAGAAATTCTGTGAGTGAAAATGGTTCCAGGAATTCAGAGTTTGTGAAATGTTTTGAAGACAGTAAATTTGCAAAGCAGCAGAGATGATGAAAATACAAAGCTACAGAAAAGATCCTAACTTGGTGTCACAAAAAATCTACAATAAGGCAACCATGAAAATCTGTTAAAGCTTAGTGGTCCTGGTCTGATGTGATGTTTGCAGCTCTGGATCCTGCTGGGCCTCAGTTCACAGGCACCTCTATAGACCAGCGCCTGGACGCCTCAGACGCACAGTTTGTTGATGTGCTGCACACAGACATAGACGGTCAGTTCATCCAGATTTTAATAAAAGTTGTGAATATGCTTTACCAAAGTGTTATGATTTGCATCAGTATATTATCCCTGCTATTGTCCTGTGCTGTCTGTTCACAGCTCTTGGCTTCAGGGAGCCTCTGGGTCACATTGATTTCTACGCTAACGGGGGAACAGACCAACCTGGCTGTCCAAAAACCATCTTCTCTGGTAAGGACCTTTGAAATGACTGAAAATATAGGAACCTCTTTATTGATTCACATTCACATTGTTTGATTTCCTTGTATTCAGGAGGAGCCTATTTCAAATGTGACCACCAGAGGTCAGTGTATCTCTACATGGAATCTGTGAACCGGTCGTGTACCATTAAGGCGTTTCCCTGCTCCTCATACAAAGACTTTCTGGATGGAGAGTGCCTGAGCTGTGAGCGCTTTGGTGCTGCTGGATGTCCCATCTTTGGTTTGTGAATTAAATATACCTTCTAACTACATAAACCATTGAAAGTGATCTCTAGGGTTTACTAAATAACAATTAGTCATATCTCTTCAATCCAGATAGATGGAATTCAGTATCAAACTTAAATCCCTGTTCAAACATGCACTTTTGAAAATTTCTAGAAAATATCCAGATTGGTAATTTCAGGAATTTGTGTTGCATTTTCTCATTCAGTAGGAGGTCGTAGGTTCTAAAGATAGACCACTCCAAAACCATTGGCTAGGACATGATGCAAAAAAATTCACAGCAGGACGGATAAAAGTAATGAATGGTTACAGTGACAAAAACGAGTAACTCTTAAAGATATCTTAATAAAAATGGCTGACGTGTGCATCTTTTTCACTCCTATTCAGGTCATGATGTGACAAAGTGGAAAGATGTCCTGCGAAAACTGCGGCAAACAAAAACCTACTTCACCACAAATGGAGGCGCACCATTCTGTAGTAAGTAATGAATGCAAACATTGTCATTTTTCATCTTCGTTTTTAGTCGTTTCTGATTATTTTCTTGCGATAGCAACTCTATTTCCTGACTTATTTCTGCAAAAGCACAGAACAAACATTGAACTTACCTTTGTTTGTATATGGCACCGTGACATAATGGAGTCAGGTGTATCACAGTGGCCAGACCCCAGCTTGTTTTCCATATCACCAGGAAAAATCTTCCTATTATTCTGAGAAAACAGGCTACTGATCTTGAAATGCTGCTGTCTTGGCCAGGACACTCTTGAAAAAGAGATTTTTAATCTCAATGAGGTTGTTCTCTTGGTTAAATAAAGGTTAAAGAAAGAAAAGAAATAACAAGAAAAATGAGTCTAAATCTGGAGAATGCAATTAGAAACATATCATCACAAAAAGCTACAATGAAATAAAATGTATGGGCAGATGATGATGTAGGCTCAAGGCTCCTGTACTCTTTAAAGTAATGTATAAGTAAATTTACAAAAAACATAAAAGTTTGCCCAATGCATAAAGGTTAAATAGTGTTCCTGTTGTCTTTAGTTGTTACACTGAAAATGTTCAAGAAAATGTGAGGGGATAGAATGCATACTTACATAGAGCCAAGGACGCTCATAAGGGGGGATAAAGGAGAGAGATTTATGGGGCCCCGCCAAATGGAGGCCATGCAGGTCAGCAAAATCATGGTCCAGTGAAAAGTGAAACTGTGATAACCATACTTTAATTCTAACATGAATAATAATACTCTTATCAAAGAAAACAAATATTTTTCTTGTATTTATTTTTGCCAAAGTGTATAGCCTTAAACCCATTTTCTGAAATCAAAACGACCTTTCTTGGGTAATATTAACAATATGGAGGGGCACATTAATGTAAAAGTAGAGTAATGTCAGCCTTCATGGCTAAGCTATGATTTTCACAAATGCCAGGATGCTAGAAAATAAAGAAGAGGAAACTGAGACACCTTTGAGGGGAAAAATATTAAATACTTGCAAAAAAAGCAAAAATGGGCTTAAAAAGTGGCATAAAGGGTTTACAAATGGCACAAATCGGCAAAATTAACAATTTTTGCAAAACAATTAAGCATGGCAAAATGGGCATAAAATGTGGTGAAAAGGGATCAAGAGTGGCATGAATGGGTTAACAGAGGCATTGAGATGCTGAAAATGGTCAAGAAGGATAAAAAAATGGCAATATTAGTGTCAATGATGGTTTTAAAGTGGCAAAAAGGGGCAAAGACAGGCCAAAAATAGCAAAAATGGGTGAAAAGTGACAAACTGGGTTATGAATGGCAACAAAAATGGATATAAAAAGTGGCAAAATAGGGTAAAAGTGGCAAAATGGGTTAACAGAGGCAAAAAAAATAGGCAGAAAGTGTCAAAGTGTGGGTTAAAAGTGGTAAAAATAGGCAGAAAATTGTGATTTTTTTTTTTTAAATGGCAAAAATGGGTTAAAGTTGGCAATAATGATTTGAAAGTTGTTTAATATGAATATAACAATAAAATTTATGTGATGCTCTTGCAGTGACAAACTACAGGGTGGATGTGATGATCTGGAATGAAGATGTGCGCTGGGGATACATAACTATCAAACTTCATGGTACTGGTGGAGAAACCAGCGCAGCCGTTGACCAGTAAGAGCTCACTTTATTGAACTCCTGTTCTGAAGCAATTTGTTTCATTTTAATGTCTTCTTTTCATTCACGAGTACTACCTATGAATATGTGTTTTTGATTTTTATTTTAGTACAGCAGCAAAGTTCCAGAAGTTCACAGAGACCAGGTTATTCGCTCATTTTGACAGAGACATTGGAGTGGTGAAAAAAGTGTCTGTCACATTCACCACCGGGAACGTGTTCAAGCCCAAATATAAGCTCCGAGTTCTCCGACTCCGCCTCACTCATCTGGAGCGTGAAGAGAGGTACACACACACACTGATACATGAATTTAACACACCCTTTCAGCTGGTTTCATCTTCTGTATCACTATTCATCTAAACTTTAGGTTTAAAGGGAGTTTGTCTCTGTCTCTAACAGGCCGCTGTGTCGATACGACATCCTTCTCAAAGAGAATAAAGAGGTCACATTCAGGCCGATTCCCTGTGAAGAATCCAACTTCTGAGGATGAAACTCCTCTTGTTTAAAAAGACTCAGATGGCTCTTCAGATGCTCTGTGGTTTACAAAATCAATACAGAATACAAAGATAGTGTATTACATATGTAATCCTGGCAGTGACGCCATCCTTTATGATAAGACAAATGAAAAATGATATGATATACAGTATAAATGTTTAAGAGAGATAATATGTTTATAAATCCTGCCGTTTTTATGAATCTATCATCCCAACAAAGGGAATTATTCACATTTCATTGCATATTTTTATTCTTATGTTTGAAAATGTTTTTTCTTTGATGAAAAGGATGACTAAGTATAACAATGATGGACTTGACTAGATCAATATTGTTCCATTTTAAAGCAACATTTTTTCTTTATTTTCTTCTCCCAGTTGTCAGATTTTACATCTGCCTACAGAAGAGCATAGCCTTCACTAAAGAAGAAATTTGAACCCCTTATCTTATAATTATTTTAGCTTTTTGTAAATAAATCTCTTTTCTTACAATTAAATGACCCTGTATCTCACAATTATGAGAAATGATCTTATCCATATCTCAATTATAATATCAGGGGTTTCATTTTTATTCTCTTTGGTAAATGCAATACACTTCCATACATTATATAAGACCACAGTGTGATCAGATTAACATATATATATATATATATAAAAAATATATATATTACTGTTTTTACTCACTCCTCACAAGACTGAAAAATGTCCAAGTATTAACTCTTTTTTTGGTTGTTTTATTCCTGCCATCCTTTGCAAAGAAGATTCTTTTTGTAATATTTTTTTTTTTTTTGATAGTTCCTCAATCAAACACACAAGGCTTTTAACCAAAAATATTTATTTGTATATATGAATTCATTGTTTACTTTGAATAAAAATGTATTTCAGTAATGGCTAATATGTCTGTCAAGCTCACAATGCACTCATACGTCAAGATGAAAGCTGATTGGTCTGGTTTTGTACCATCAAAAGTCAAAGTGTTGAAAAACTAAATGCATGTGAAGTATGATTTAAAGGGATGTTTCTGTTTTTTTCTTTTTAACTGGTTGCATAAGGTACCTGGCAATAGTAGTTGTAATAGCCTGAAGGGATTTCAGAGAGTGCTGCCCCTTTAAATATGACCCACTTGGATAAAACTAGGCTCTATACAGCTTAGCAGATGGGCACAGCTGCTCCTGGTAATTTAGCAAGTTTTAGGTAAAATGGGCCAAAAAACAATACTGACTCAATTGTACGATATATCAAAAATGTTTGAAGTGTTTTTTTTTCATCCAGAAAGCTTCTGGCTTTGGCACTATTTTGCAATGTGAGCTTCGGCTAATGACTATATGCTCTTCTGCCTCAGCATAAAGAAAACAACACCAATTTAAGGTCAAACTTCAGCTCAGTTTTATCAGTTTCAACCACTCACACAGTATAATCATAAGGTAAACATAACATGCCGACTGTAGCTTGTCTGATTATCAGCCATCAGAAGAAATAAAGCGACAGCCATAAACTTGCATAAACTACTCAGAAAGTTGAAGAAGGTCCATAAAACAACAGCACTCAGTAAGGCAGGGAACTCTGGAAGGGCAGTGATGCAGGCTGTTGTAACTGCAGTGCATTCATTAGTATTCAGACCTCCACTTTTTTCAATTTTGTTGTGTTGCAGCCTGATGCTACAGTTGAAAAAAATATTCTCATTAATCTACACTCAATAATCCATCATAACAAAGTGAAAACTGAATTTTAGAAAATTGAACAAATGAATTAGAAATAAGAAACTGAATTATCACATTTACAAAAGTATTAACCCCTTAAAGCCTGTTGTATCATATTTGATACATACTTTTATGCTACCTCTATCTAACCAATATGATCTATAAATTACAGCAAAAAAAAAAAACAAACAAACAAAAAAAAAAAACTATTATGAATACAATCCGGTAAATGATACAAATGCCCTCAAGTGGATTATCAGTTACCAAAAACACCTAATGTATCAAACGAGATACAAAAAATATATTTATGTTAAATTTTATGGAAATGTTGATTCTTTTGGATTTCAGTAGAAAGTGAAATAAACATGTCAGTTCCAAAAAATCTGAATTTTCTGGCTATAATTTGTGTATTCAGGCTTTAAAGGGTTAAGACGCTCTGTAACTACACTTAAAATTTAGTTCAGGTTCCTCTCATTTCTCTTGATCCTAGCTAAGATGTTTCTACACCTTGGCTGGAGTCCACCTGTGGTAAATTAAATTGATGGAAATGATTTGGAGAGGCTTGCGCCTCTTTATAGAGGGCCTGAATCTGACGATGCTCATCAGTGCAAACCCAAGCCATGAGGTCAAATAGCACTACTATCGCTAAGTACCTCAAACAACCAAACTTCAAAGACCCTTCAAAAAAACTGATTTTATGCCTCAAAATCAAATGATTATAAACTAATTACAGCCTACAAGGCTGCAAATTAACTGCTGACTCACTCCATGTCCTCTTCTCTTCTCTTTTTTTTTTCTACATGCTAAATCACAAAGTACAGACTGCAAAATAAATTCAACGTTGATGCAGAACAAAGGCAAACATTTAACATGACTCTTGAAAGAAAGCACATTTTTATTGTCATTTGACCTCAACCAAGTTAAGAAAACTTTCCCTTTAAAGACGAGGTCCTAGAAACTGACAGAGTTATTTAAGAGACAGTTCCTTTACACCTTTGTTGAGCTCCTTCTGTGCCTCACATGTTTCACATTAAACATACTAAAAACATGCAGTCCTGTTGGCCTGACCAACCAAGAGTCTAGCTAAAAAATAAATAAAGTAACAAACTAAGTCAATTTTGTCTTCCAAAAGAAAGAGAGACTGTGATTCAAAAATTATAAAAATAAAGTTTATCAGATAAATGTACAACAGCTTTAAACTTGTCAAATCAGGATCTTTTGTCTCTGTTGTCTCTGTACCACCTATTTAGACATGTGCTTCTTCAGACGTTGAATCTCCATCTAAAACAGAGCAAAAATATCAATGATTTAACTTTGTAGGCATACATTTGTAAATTTTATGTTATCAAAGAGCAACATATCACACTTGAGCTGATTTGAATTAGGTTGTATAAAGGTTTTCTATGTTTCTTTACGACCTGCAAAGTCAAGCGGATCCTTTTCTCCTCATCCAGCTCGTTCATCAGCAGTTTGATTTCTTTGCTGGAAAACAAGATAATGTTTTAATGAGTACAGGAAAGGAAAATGATCCACTAGACCGAGGGCTGATCAAGTTAGAGAAAATCTGATTTAAGGAACAAAGCCGCACTTATGCTGACTCTTCATCTGGTCAAACTGGTCCCTCAGGTCTCTCAGCTCCGTCTGCAGCTGCTCCAGGTTTGGGGATGTGGGTTTTCCTGCATCTCTGCTGGGCTGGGGATTAGAGTTGAGGCTCTGGGTCACCTTTGTGTTTAAGACAGCTGAGAGAGCCTTCGGCAGCAGAGAGGAGAACGACTGTCTGGGCTCACTTTTGGCTGCTGCTGCCTGAGGAAGTTGATCAGCTTTTATAGAAAACGGTGCAACAAAATCTTATAAGTAACAATTAAAACGTTAGTCTTTAAGTTTACTTTTACACTCACAGGCAGGGCACATCCTTCTGGACTTGTTTCCTGAGAGTTTTCTTGAAGTGTTGCAGAGTCTGGCTCGTGGTTTTTGCTCTCTTTGCTCTCTTCCTCCATCATGAGTGTCACCTGTTAATGAAATGCTTTTTTAACCAGCTGATAAGATTTAATTAGGGGTTTTAACTAATTAGAGGGTGTCCCAGGGCAGATCCAGACTCTTTTGACTTTAGCAGGGGTGGCCTGGAGCATGTGCACACAGACACATATAAATAAAAACTCCTCATCCTTTCTGTCTCCTACAATCACATCCACACTATTCAAGTATTTAAAGGATGTTATATTCCTGTGTATTTTTCTTTATAAAGAGACAGAGTTTTTGCAAAATATAAATCCTCTGATTTTAACTAAAAAGACCTGCAAAATTAGACTTTTAAGTACAGTAAAATCCACTGCATTAGATTCCTTTTTAATACCTTTTTTCCATATAAAAGTCTGTGGTGTTCTTTATATTGATGGGCCAATATACCAATATGACATGCAGAGACAGCGCCATCACAACCATGGGATCTACTACAACTATCACACATGACCTGATAGACCTGACATATTTTTCTCTCATTCCCCATGTATCGCAGACCACTATCAAGACACTTACTGAGATATATAGACAAGGCTGGTGCAACTCTCATTTGGACATAATCATGTATTTATAGAAAGCAGTGGGTCTGTACTTCACAGCTATCAACCTTACCATAGACTAAGGTAGAGCATCCTAAAGTGTGGGCCAGGGCCCCCTGGTGGGCCCCAGAAATCATACAGATGGGCCATGAGAGGTAATTCCCAATAAATAAAAACCATAAACCTAATTTTAAAACTTTAAATGTTTAAAATAACCATAAAACAATATTCAGTCCTAGAATAAAATATGGACATTCTATTTTAATAAATAAACATTTATTTTATATGATGTACAGCAGTGGTTTCCAATTTTTTTCCATTAAGCCCCCCCTTCACATATCTAAGAAGAGCTGGATCCCAGGTTTGGAACCAAGGATGTACAGAACCGGTGTCATGGTTTAACAGGTGTTGGATTAACTAGTGGCATTCTGTTCATTATTCTACTATGGAACATCACAATTAGAATAAATTATCAGGGGCTTTAAAGACATTAAGGTTTCTGAAAAACATTTGTAGGGTCACAGAATACATTTAAAGAGGTGAATGTTAGAAAAGAAAATACAGGTGACTTTGCAAAGGCCTGCTGAAAACAGAATAAACAGAATGGGCTTAATTTGTGACTCTGTGAATGTTTTTCTACTAATGTAACATTTTTTAAAAGTATTTATTTGTATATGAAGTAAAAATATAGAGTTAAATTCTTTGAGTCTTGTGCTTTAGTGTATGAGGGTTTTGGTTGGCCCCAGAAAATGTACAGGTTTCACTTTGGGCCATAGAGCACTAAAGTTAGGCTAAACTAAGGGTTCAGCTACCATACCAGTAGTAAGCATGAATGCAAACTTTACAAGACATAAACGAAAAAGATCTCACTGCAAAGCTACACAGCTGCACACAAACAGTAGGTTGTAGTCTTCGCTGAACGTAGTGGAACTTAGCATGCAGGAAGACAAATAAAACCTTTGTCCCCTCTGGTGAATCCCTACGACAGACTGTGTCTGCAATACGAGGGTAACTTATTTTTCTAGATCTAATGTTAGTAACTAAACCTAAAAGAGATTTTAAGTGACAACACAAAGCAAACTGGAATGCTATTTGTCCCTTAATAGGGAATATGCAGTTGCAGCCAACAGGAGGTGGAAACAAAGCTTTACTCTCTGACGACCTCTCCTTTATACAACCACATCAGGGACAAGGTCTTTCCACTTTTTACCAGCAAACAAAAACACTTCACAAGTATGAACAACAAACACAAGCCTCTGCTGAGTGAACGCTGCAGCATGAGCTGTTGTGACAAAAAAAAAAGAGTCCAACATGAATGTGACTATCTGCACATTATAAAACAAAATTTGCACGTTTTAAACTGTAATTTTAAAGTGGAAGTTAAAATCACAATACTCTTCTCTGTTACTATTAGAAATTTGTAAAACGCTTTGGCAATGCAAACTGATGATGTTTTCCATTCCAGAGCCCGTTGAATTGAACTGAATTGATAACACAAGTAAATGTGCAACATTAACAAGGCATTCTGGGTAATCAGATACCAAGTGACTGCATAATAGGTCCATATGATGCATTATCAGTGTGCCTGCTGTGACGACCTGATATCAGACCTCACTTGTCTACCTTTTATGCAAACAGCTCAAACATTTTTTCCATAGCTATTTTACCAGGGCTTGTTATTAACATGCTGTGTGCTGTGAAGCTGCCGGCAATACAAATTAACTGGGGCAAATTAGTCCCAGGCTATGAACGCTCGGGGTGCTTTTTTAACAGCTTTTCTCTCGTACTTTGTAATTAAAATGCTTTTAAAGTCCCTCTAAAGTGAAACCCAAACATTGTGTCTTAACATATGCTGGATTGAGGTTGCTGTAAGCATGTGAAAACACTGAGATCTATGTGTGACTGAATTTTGAGAGTTGATCACCTCTTTCCTGGTATGGTTTAATTCAAGCAGGGCAAAGGTCTTAGCCCATGATATCACCAGCATTGGCAACAATGATATAAAATCACTGAGCAGTTCATCTTAGTACATTCCCTTGTTAGTTGATGTCCCTGCCCTCATTAAAGTCAACAGTCAGCTACATGCTGTGTTTTTGTTCATTGTGAGATAAATTTCCCAAATCTTTCAGCCACTGTAGCCTACAGGTCATTAAAAGTATCATAACAGAAATATTTGTACCAGAAAACAGTAAATTTAACCCCCAACTTCTGTCTCTCTGCTCTGGTGCAGAGCCAGGCAACTGCGTTCTGATCAAAGCTTTTTTTTTTTTTTTTAAATTTGAGAGGATCATATTTTTTGTGAGTGGGCGTAGCTTCAGCTCATTCAACCAACACACCCACACCATCCAAGAGCAGATTTTACAGCCTCATTTTTCATGATTTCGTAGTTTGATTTTATAAACTTAGAGATGTATTTAATGACTGACATTTGGCCTGGTGGTTCATATAATAGTGGCCTGTCATATAACAAACCCAAAATAAATATTTCCTAATCACTTTACAGGGACTTTAAAGGAAACTGTGATTCTCTATTTAGCTAATAAACCATGTGGGGTACTGGTTATATCAAAACAACAACTCAATTCAAGAAGACAAGTAAAGAGGGAGTTGTGACGCTTCATTTGCAGATGAGCCGGCTCTAAGACCTGGCTGATTTTGAGAGTGACAGGAGCCAGCTCTTGCATGAGACAGTTTTCTTTCTTTCTTTTTTTTTTTTTTTTTTACAGTTTTTAAACGTCAAAATGAAGAGCCATTAGGTAAATAATCCAGATCTCTATGAAGAGACACAATTCCCATCATTAAAACTTAAAAGACTTGAACGCACATGAGTAAAGCAACAGCAGAACACTGCAAATCACATCAGTTGGCAGGGTGGTCTATATGGCTTAGGATTCTGGGATGGTCTTAGATTTTTCAGTGAAGCTGAAGCTGCCCTTGGCCACCCTGTGGGTCTACCCATGATGTGTCCAAGACAAAATTTGGCCACTACTCACTAACATTTGAGTATAGTATTAGATCTAAAAGTAAATTCAGGTAATCATGCATCAAGTTTAATCATTTTTAATGTTATTTTATTGAAGAGATTACTTGGATAGCTTTTGCTGCAGCATGCCTCTGTGTGTTAATGTGGCAGCTCAGAAAAGTTAAATTTATCCCAAGGACAGATAGGACACAGACTACACTTACTTTTATATCTGTGAGTCATGTTACAGCAGTACTATTTCAGTAAATAATATATCTGTTATTGTAGGTGTATACTTTCCAGGGTCTGAAGCTCTGACTGTAACCTCTCATCTGTACCATAAGCGACCCGCTCGTTCAGCTTCTCTGCGATCGACACGATCGATTCAAACTCCTCTGTGTCTTTAAGAGACAGAAATCAACATTAAAACACATCCAACATAAATGATCAAATAAATCAATCATTATAGGGATATTAGGCCAATATATCTTTGATGATAGTTGGTCTTTGTGATTCCAAATCTTGTATTAACAATCAGTCAATTCAACATGCAGCATTCAAGCATGGTAGTATTTCAAATTACGTCATAGCAACATATTTGCAAGGCTTACCGGGAATGAGGGCTGAGCTATAGCTGCCCATCGCACGACAGAGACAAAGACAGACAAACCTGCAGAGTCTTTCAAACTACATCTACAAACAGATCAGAGCAAGTCAGTGTCAACAGAAATCTCACATCATGCTACACCTTGAAGAAATAAAAGAATTAATGACATCTGTTTAATTATTAGCTTTTCTGTTCATAATATACTAGCAAGTTCTGTTTAAAACTGAGATATCAAAGTGAAGGGACACTAGGTTTGGATGATAGAGTAGGGACAGCTGTGCTTCATGCCACAGCAGTGAACAAATGCTCAACACATGCCAATGCAAGGAGGGAGAAGGGAGGGGTGGTGTAGATTATACAGCCATTAGTAAACATTGTAAACTAATTACCAGATTATTGTCTGTTAAGGATCACACACACTCACCTTGTTTGGCCGGAGGCACCAGTGAGATACAGCAGTGTCTGTGGTAACTCGACACCGGCCATTGTAACCCTGGTGTGGTGTGCAGAGTATGTTGTGATATGGAGAGGGAGCCCTGTCAGAGCTAAGTTTAACTTAGCTCACAAATATCACCAGGCCAGAGCAAAGGGTGCCACAGACTGAAGGGCGAGAGCTGTAGTTAAAGGGACAAACAAAGGGAGAGTTGGACTGAAGTTGATGTGTAAATTGAGTTTAATGGTTTTACATGCAACACAGACATTAATTATATTACAAAACACATAAACCAAATGTAAATGTTTCATGAAATAATGATTTGCACAAAAAGAGGGAGAAGTCAAACTCTTACTGGGTTTGTTGTTATTAGTTCCGTGGTCACATCCGTGGTTGTTTCACTCAAAGGCTCAAACCATAGACTGTTAAAAGCATCAGCCTGGTTGATGTCAGCTGTTTGGTTACTAAGTGGAGCTTTAGAAACCTGCTCTGGTAATCAGCTGGTTCGGGCTTATACTCACTTGAACTCTGAGACAATCCCATTCCGCCACAACCTCTCACAACCAATACAATTATCCCGCTGCTGTCTTATTTTAGAATCTGTTCTCCTCTGCAGCCAGTCAGTTTTTTCAGTGCAACCGCTGCAACCCTCCTCCACCCCAGCTACCTCCATTACACCTCATCAGTGTCTGGGTCAAGCTCTTTAGAAGTCCACAGATCAGCTTATCTACTCCTTCCATCACCACCACCAGTGTCTAGACCCCTAGAATTTATCTGTGTTCTCTCTTGTGGACTGTCCTGTAAGGTGTCCTTTAATTTTAAAAGGTTTTGTTGTTTTGTTTTTGTTTTCTTTTTTTTGTAACTACCTGCCTTAGGAAACCAATTAAATGTAGCTATGGTTCACAGCTACATCTTTGCATCTTGAGAGGAGAAAACTGTTTTCTGCATGCACATTAATATACTGCATGTGTGGTTGTTTTCTTTACTCTCTCCTGTAGTTTTTCTCTCTGCTTGCTGCTGTTTGTCGATATTGTGTTTTGCAATGCATGGCATTTGCCCACTAGCTTCATTCATCAAACCCAAAAGTTACTGTTTGGTCACTCAGGTCCACTGTTTGAAAGGTTGTAATGATGGGATGTCAAAGGTACAATTGTAGAATAATCACTTCCCACACCAACCTGAAAGACATCACCGTTGAGACACATATCATTACTGGAAATCGATGGCAGAAACTTGTTCTCAGGTATTTATCAGCACTGATCTGCTATTGTCTGTCTCACAGGTACTTGCTGATGAAAAGAAAGGAGAGGTGGGGGAAGTGTTCACAGAAGAACACTTAATTTGGCTTAAATTCTGCTAGGACACTTGTGCAGTAAGTCATTAAAGGATTATGCCACTTTTTACACAAATAAACCCCAGTTCTTGTCAGAAGGGGAGCCATTCAGCCAACTAAGTCTACTGTAAGTTGTCTTTAGCTTTATTCACACTTGCACAAACCTCCTAAAAAATCCTGAATTTACCTTGTAAACTGCATGTGTGAATTCAACAATAGTTTTTTTCACCCTGGCTTTAGCTTCCCTGCAAGGCCCCTAGTGTCTTTCTCTTCCCCCACCCTCCATTGCCTGACAGGAAAACTTCCTGCTGTGAGGGACAGGTGTGAACAAACAAGTCAGGATAGGGTCAGGGTAGGCTTGCATGAGAAAAAAGGGCTTGTCTCTTGAGGAAGATGCTTTGTTGTTTTTTACGGACCCCAGTGATGTAATCAAGTTTTTCTTAGCCTCAGCTCAAGGTTACAAGAGTACATGCAAGAGCTTTGTGATTCAAAAGAGGTATCAACAAAATTGAAATTACACAGTGGAAATGTAGGACTACACTTTTTAATTCTATGCATCTTTTCACACTTGCACTTCTGTAGTTTTGTTATTAAGCCAATCAGTTCCTGATATTTCAGGAGTTTATAATAACACACAACACAAATACCCTCAGAGGGGTTGCAGGAGCTTATTACCCTGCTCATGCTCAGTTTTTAGACCAAGATGTCCTCCCAACTTTGATTTAGCACCTTGAAGTGGGAATATGGAAAATACAGTGATTACAGAAAGTATTCAGACCTACTTAAATTTTTTACTTTTTGTTAATTTACGTCCATTTGCGAAAATCATTAAAGTTGATTTTTTTCCTCATTATTGTACACACAGCGCCCCATTTTGACAGAAAAACACAGAATTGTGGACATTTTTGCAAAATGATTAAAGAACAAAAACTGAAATATGCGGTCACAAGTTTTCAGACCCTTTGCTCAGTATTGAGTAGAAGCATCCTTTTGAGCTAATACTGCCATGAGTCTTCTTGGGAATAATGTAACAGGTTTTTCGGGGATTTGGGAATCCTCTCCACTTCTGTCAGGTTGGACGGTGAACGCTGATGGACAGCCATTTTCAGGTCTCTCCAGAGATGCTCAATTGGGTTTAAGTCAGGGCCATTCAAGAACAGTCACTGAGTTGTTCCTAAGCCACTCCTTTGTTATTTCAGCTGTGTGCTTAGGTCTCAGGCGTTTGTTGTCTTGTTGGAAGGTGAACCTTCGGCTCAGTCTGAGGTCCTGAGCGCTCTGGCAAAGGTTTTCTTCCAGGATATTTTTGTACTTGGCCGCATTTATCTTTCCTTCAATTTTAACCAGTTGTCCTGTCCCTGCAGCTGAAAAACACCCCCACAGCATGATGCTGCCACCACCATGCTTCACTGTTGGGATTGTACTGGGCAGGTGATGAGAGGTGACTGGTTTTCTCCACAAATACCACCTATAGAATTAAGGCCAAAAAGTTCAATCTTGGTCTCTTCAGACCAGAGAATTTTATTTCTCATAGTATGGGAGTCCTTCATGTGTTTTTTGGCAAACTCTATGCGGGCTTTCATGCGTCTTGCACTGAGGAGAGGCTTACGCTGGGCCACTATGCCATTGGTAGAGGGCTGCAGTGATGGTTGACTTTCTAGAACTTTCTCCTATCTCCCCACTGCATCTCTGGAGCTCAGCCAGTGAAATTTGGGTTCTTCTTTACCTTTCTCACCAAGGCTTATCTACCCTGTTTGCTCAGTTTGGTCGACAGCCAGCTCTAGGGTGAGTTCTAGTTGTCCGAAACTTCTTCCATTTAAGGATTATAGAGGCCACTGTGCTCTTAGGAACCTTAAGTGCAGCAGAAATTCTTTTGTAACCTTGGCCAGATCTGTGCCTTGCCACAATTGTCTCTGAGCTCTTCAGGCAGTTCCTTCAACCTCATTATTCTCATTTGCTCTGACATGCACTGTGAGCTGCAAGGTCTTATAAAGACAGGTGTGTGCCTTTCCTAATCAAGTCCAATCAATTTAATCAAACACAGCTGGACTCCAATAAAGGTGTAGAACCATCTCAAGGATGATCAGAAGAAATGGACAGCACCTGAGTTAAATATACGAGTGTCATAGCAAAAGGTCTGAACACTTATGGCCATGTGATGTTTCAGTTTTTCTTTTTTAATGAATTCTCTGTTTTTCTGTCAAAATGGGCTGCTGATTGTACATTGATGAGGAAAAAAAATCAACTTAATTGATTTTAGCAAATGGCTGCAAATTAACAGTGAAAAATTTACGGGGGTCTGAATACTTTCCGTACCCACAGTACAAGGATAATTTTGTCAGACCTTCATTATGTCTAACCTGAAGGTGAATTCAATTACATTTTCAAATAATTGCCACACCACTTATGCAGTACTACAGATGAAAACTATGGATATCTGGCTCTTCTTCACTCAGCTATCTGATTTGTGTCCTCTTTATGATGTATGAAAACAAAACCAATTCCTTCAGCAGAATTTTGAGCACTAAACTCTCAACCAACTCAACGTTGATTTCAAACAGTAAGTTTAGTTATAGAAAATACATTACACTGTGTAGGGAACAACTTTCTTATATTTACAGAATTAAACTGTAAAGTTAATTGTCCTGTTCAATAATTTACTTTGTTGACAATAAATACGATACTGTCCTTTCTCAGAATCAACAAGAAAAAGACAATTCAAAAAGAAGTTACATTTATTTCAAATCTCAAAAAACATGAAAACTTGTTCATACAAGCTTTTCAAGTTTTGATGACAAGCAGCAGTTTCTAATCAAAAAGACCCATAACTAAACGGCACATCTCATGTGGTAAGTCTTAATGGGCAACAAAGCAGAGATTTTAATATTTCTTGGACTAATGACCTGAAATTGGTCACTGCATGAAAACAAAAATAAAACTAGTTCAGAAATACAAAGATTGCCAATCACAAGCAGCAATTTCCAAACAAGTTAACCCTGTAAACAAAGCAGTAGTAGTTGTCCTAATGGCATATGTTATAAATCCTTTAAAACTTCAGTACCATGGTACTTCCATGTGTCAACTCAAAGACTAGTACAAAAGAACAAATGCAAGCAAGAACACTTTGACCATAAACAGAAGGATAGGGGTTGTATTGAGTAGGGGAGGTTGTGCAATCCACTCAGCAGAGATGATCTTGAAGGGATTTTCTCTGTTTCATGTGTCCTGGGACCTGTACGGAAATTACAATATCTTTAGATTTTCTAGCAGTAAATAAAAGACAAATATTATAATGCCAGTGATGAATTTCACAACCAAACCTCAGGATAACTTACCAGAGGTCTTTACCATCGCTGTTGGTTTGGCCCTCGGTTGTAAGGTGCACGCTGACGCATTATTCTCATGTTGCGATACTTGGACATGATTGTGTGGCTTTTTCTGAACACCGGCCTCTGGTTTGGGAAGGGACGTGGCACAAAGCTCTCCTAGTTAAATTTAAAGATATTGATTAGAAAAATGTCAATACAAGTAACTTAAGTCAAATTGCTTTTTGTCTTTTCAATGATCTTTGAAGAATGTGTGCATACCATGAGAGGTCTTCTGATATTTCCAGATAGTTCAGGACCAGTCTTCCTTGGACCACCAGGAAACTTCGGTCTCTGTAAAACCCAGCAGTGAGGCTCAATACAAACACACAAACACAATCTGATCTTATTCTGTTTCTGCACAGAACGGATTTCATGATACTAAGAATGCATGACAGTAATTTTTACCTTTACAGAAAATGCACAAGATTTAGTAACCAAATGATCTGCAGTTTATTCTATTTTATCTTAAATACTTGAATATGAGCAGCTATGTCACAGCTTGACTTTCAGGGTGCTTGTTAACAAGTCTGGGCTTCCAGACTGCTTGCATGAGTGACATGTCTCTTTTATATATCTTGGTCAAAATATACAGGAACAGAATGGTTACTGTTACAATACTTGCATTTCCAGTTAGGCATTAAAGTTTTGACAATGAACCATTTTGGACACAGTGCTTTTTTCGTAATTTGTCCCAGCTTAGTTATAAGATTAATCAGGTCACTTGTAGGGTGGATTATTGAGGTAAAACTTATGAAAAAAAGAACGGACTGTGACAGAAGGGAGACCCAGCTAACATGCACAAACCTGCGCCTGGTATGAGAGCAGTGACGGCACAAGCCAGAGCTAATGGCTATAGTCGCCACGCATTCCAGCCTGAAACTGCTGTAGGGCTTCAAGTCTGCACAGTCTAAGCACAAAAATGTGTCACTCACTTGCATGGGTCCTGGCCCTGGCCTCCTGAAGGGCCTACCACGCCGCCCGCTGTCCTGCATTGAATTAAATGGTCTGCAAAGAAATAAGATGTATGCAAAACATGAGTCCAAAAGTTTGAATTTCTCAAATAACAAAATACTGAGATATTTCATGAAATGTACCTAAACACCCTCTTGTCCAAATAGCCTCGTTTACGTTCCACTGAGTCACTTGTTTCACTAGACTTGGTGAGTCGGCCATCAGGAGAGTCTGAAGATTTATTAAAGAGAGACAATATAGTAAAACCTAACCCACTAGAAAGATACTACGAGCTTAAACCAAGAGATTGTAAGAAAGGTTGATAAAAAAAAAAATCTGGGGACAGAAATACTTCATATTCAGAAATACTTGCATCACAACTAACTCACCATCCTTTGGATCTGGGCTGCGAGATTTTGGAGGCGAGCCGTCCTTTGAGGAGCTCGGCCCCGGCGGCCAGTGAGACAAAACAACAAGGTCACGTTTCTCAATAGGAGAAGATCTGAGAAGAGATCATTAAAGGCAGTGTTAATGAAATCAGTATTAATACCCCAGCATTGTGTTATAGGATATGCTCATGTTACATATGGCCTGAATAGATTTAACATCTTCTTTTTCAAATTATGAGTTAAAGGAAACAGACATTAAGTAAAATCAAAATGTAAACTATTGCATTCAAAAAAGTAATGATCAGCACTGTTTTGCAAGCAGACAAATTATCATAAAGCAACGCATCACACATGGGTACTTACAAAAACCATGGGCTGTCGTGCTTCTTTAGTCCTATTTTTGTACCCTGAATCAATCTGAGCCCTCTTCAGTTACTCAGTGATTGTTAGAGCAGGCAAATCTTGAGAGAACTTTTAGATATCGGTTTAGATCACATCCTCAAATCTTCTATCATTCCTCTCTTTGGACCATGCTTTGTTTTCACCAACAGTATGAAATTCTGAGTGAAATAGTTGCTCCTTTGGTTCTCCTAAGGGTTTGACATGATGGACATCAGATTCATCATTTTAAAGATTCCCAAAGATGGACATTAGAGAACAATTGGAGATATGAGTCTTGAGGGCAGCTGTGAATCAGAATTGAATGGTGAACTTGTCCACAGGGTCTTTTTATCCATTCTGTCAGCTTCTTTGTCATGGCTGTGCAGCAGTTTTAAGAGATTATCCAGTTGTTCGGTCCACAAACTAGTCCAGGTTTTGTTAAGTGCCAACAAATGAGACTGATATATCTTCAGATCTTCTTAAAATGTGATATGTTTGACTTGATTTAGAAACAAAGCTGGGGTTTTCATAAAGAGGACCATCTGATTTGTTTTGTTTCTAGGCCCCATCGAGAATCTTGAACACTGCTCTCTTTACCCCAAGAAACAGTGGGATAAAATAAAAAGAATAGATGTAGAGCTCCTGCCTTCTCAGGTGAACAAATACAGGGTTTGGTTGGTAGCATTAGCCTCCTAAAGGGAATATAAGATTTCTTCCCAGCTGAGAGTGCACCTCTGATTACACACAGTGACTGACCACAGCACATGCTGGCATGTGGGTCCAGCCCAGAGCCATTCATGCTGGTAAGAATATAGTGGCCAGACTCTAAAGGCCAAACAGATACAGCCTCTGCTCCCATGAAACACTGAAGTTGAAATTCGGTCTACTTGAAAACTCCTCTTCACATTGCTCTTCTGATTTTTGATCCATCCTCTTTGGTCCGTCTTGTTTTACCACTTGTATCTTGAGCTTTTGAAATCAGGATGTGGCATCTTCTTTTGGGTTGTCAAATACAAACACTCTCTCTTTTCCAGCAGTCTTGGACAAATTTTAACAGCCTATTTCATAGCAGGCATTGTTGATTATGTTAAAACAGAGGTGGTCATATGATGGCTTTTCTGTTGACTTCCAAAATATTGTTTAGTCACCATCTCTGGTAAATTTAATCAAATTCTTGCTGAAAAGAAGACTCCAGTGGTCAATGGCTTCCTGCTGGTTCTGCTGCTCTTCTGTCTCTATAGGGTTTTCTGCCCACAAAACTACAGCTGGGTAGGCATTCCTCATGGACACCAATCGTCACAATCCTTGCAGTATGGAAAGCAAGGAGTAGCTGTATGAATTATTTTTCTTTTTGTTCTGGACAGGAATGCTACAGCACCATCCTCCATCCTCCCAATTCAGGTGGCACGATAAGTTTAGTGCAGATCTTGAGTGCCTCCTGGCTTAAATGAATGAACTCTGAATTTGATATCCTTTTCCAATATTCCAACATGCATTCTGGGCATCAGTCGGTCTTCATTGCATCTGACAAATGTGTGAGAGGAAAATTCCTGAGTGTGGACTGCCTTTTTCAAAGCCAAAATAAAATCGAGCATCTGGCCATTTCTTTGTCAGGGTATTATTAATGTTTCCCTGTATGAAAATCGGCAGGGATGTTTGTTAGTAGATCTTTTTTATAATTACTCAATAAAAGGAAAAAGTACAAAAATGCATGTGCTATGTTTTAGTAAAAATGAATGCAGGTCCTTTTAGTTTCTCAAAACTGATTGAGGGTATGGCATCTTTCAGCATCCAGTCATCCTTAATCCACTTCATCTGTTTATGGCATTGTGTAGGAGTCACAGTTCATAGTGGCTTTGATTGCTGATTTTCCAAAAACAAACAGGCTGCAAGATATTAATTTCCTGTGATGTGTTTTCCATTGTGAATAGTTGCCATTATCAGTAGATATCCAGTTGATGCATCCCTTATCATAATCCATGTATTTTTTAATGAAGATTTTAAGATTTTTTCCAGATATTTTCAGGGGTAGCATGACAAATAGTGTGGGTCATTTTAGGTGCATTTAAGTGCAGTCCTCTTCATGTCCTTTTTTGCATGCACTGATTAACAGTATTACAATAAATCTTATAACTTCAGCTTCAACATGGATTTGCTCTCTATCGAGGCAGAGGAGGTCTTCCCAACATTTTGAAGAGCACTTTTTTCAAGATCACAGAACCCAAGGCACACAGACCGATGTTATTGTGCGGCTCAACTATTTTTTCCACTCTCCTCATTTAACTTTTTGTCAGGTTTGAAACCGGGTTGGCATTACTGTCAGGTTGTGGGCACCTTCTCTTCAGCCCACTTGACAGGAAGATATTTTGAAACATGTGCAGCACGCAGACAGGGAGGCATTTGCAGCTTTTCATAAACTGAATCTTGTTTCACATTAAGCTCATCATGACATCTCCATTTTCCACAGCTGGTACCCCCTTCACATAGAGACATTTTTTCTTGACCTCCTAATCATCATCAAGCCCCTGCGAACAGTGCAAGAAGGAAAATACCGTACCTGTGAGTGTTCAAGGACCGACGAGACTCCACCTGTTCTTTGCTTGCATCAGAGTCTCTTGACGACTTGCTGGCACTGCTCTCTTCTTTGGGGGATGACTGTGGTTTTGCCCTCCTTGGTTCAAGCTTTCTCAGGGGAACTGCATTTGACTGGAAACGTTTCTTTCTGAGGGCAAAAAGAGAGTTCACACTCCCCTGTGAAGCAGGGTCACCAGGGCGAGGCCTCGGTCTCACATGTGGAGGAAGTCTGAGCCTCATTAGAGACTGCCTGCTCTTAATCAGGTAACTTTTCTCCCGAAGAGACAATGGTTTACCACCAAATGGCCTGGGAATACTGAGCAGCTGTGGTCTCTCTCTGCGGGGATATTTTGGATTGCCATGCTCCATTGATGGGTTTGAGGTGGGCATGCTGATATCAGATATTCTCCTCTTGCGAGGTCCTGCCATTTGCCTCTCCTGAGGGCTCCTGTGGTAGGAGGATGATGGTGGGCCTCCTTTCCATGAGGGGGATCTAAAAGAGGATGGGTGAGGGCCATCCTGTGCCCGTTCTCTGCTGTGGGACCGGCTTCCCTGCCTCTCCATTGGACCACGTTGCCTCCTGGACTCTTGCTCAGATGACCACCTGTATATCCATCAAACAATACAGAAATCATTACAATGACAGATCCATTGCCCTGTTAAGTGGGAGGTGGAACTTTTAACTTTTATCTCATTTTTTTTTTATCTTGAAGCCCCTTCATTATGCCATGACAGATGAAAAAGGAAGTAGAAGTAAACTCAGAGCTAGTACAGAAGTAACCCTCCTTTCAATGGCAGGTGAAACCACATTTACATCAGAACCACATTAACCCCTTATACTAAATTTGGGTTGGGGCAGAGCAGAGGTTATCATTATGACCCCTGTAACTAGGAGGACTGGGCCAGCTTCCGGCCTCCTCTGTTAGATTTTACCCAGCTGGGATTGCTGCATGATTCCTGTACCTCTCTGGACATGAGCCCCTGCCATGCATCTCCCTGGGACTCCTATGTGACCCAGAGGGCCCGTGTTCTCCATTGCGTGGATGAGAGAAAGCTCCAGCCTCATTCCAGCGCTTCATGCCATGACCTGGGTACTCATGAGGTCTTTCTCTGGGACTGTAATCTCCACGAGGTTCTCGACTCCGCTGCTCCTGATGGGGGAAACCTGACTGCCTTTTGTGGCCCCTGAAAGACCCCTGAAAGGTAGACGCAGGCCCTGGCCTCCTGTCAGCTGGGTGGTTGCGATAATGTCTCGGAGAGGGGGATCTGTGACCTGAGGGGTGGCCATGGTAAGTTGAGCCTCTCTGACCAGAAGATCCCTGTGCAGGACCACGAGAGGCTGACTGATGCGGGGCATGAGGGGAGCGGTTCGGCCTGGAGGGCGAAGGCCTCCTCTGGCTGTGATGTGGTTCCATTCTGGGAGAGTAAGATTGATAAGAATCCTGATTCTGGGACCTCCAATTATTGAAACGTGGTTCTCTTTGCTCTCCCATCAGGGGGGCTCTTCCAACAATTGGGGGGCGTCCTCTGCCTCTGGATTCCCTCCAGCTTCCTCGGTAGCCCTGGCCATCTCTTCTACTTTTGGTGTTGGAGTTGTAATTTCCATCATTCGGTCCAATGTCATGATCATCTTCATTATACCTGAAAGGGCACAGAAAACACAAACATTTGGTTATCTAAATATATCTTCATTCAAACTCTCACAATGCAACAGCAAGGGGCAACTTAGCCCAGACAACTATGAGTACCCCTAACAAGATATGCAGAAATTTTGCACAAAACACCACACTATTTCATTCAAAGTTGACATAACCAAAAAATGTTACCTGGGCTTTAAGCGTGGTGGTCCAAAATGTGGTCTGACCATCTTTGGGCGCAAATAAACAATCTGTGCACAAAAAAACAATACTGAGTGTGGGCAACACTATGCAGATAGGATACAGTCCTAAAAATAGCCCCATCTTTAACATTTAAAATGTTTTGTATACATTAGAGACATTTGGGTGGGCAAGAGATTATTTACAGTCTACTAACTTCTTTTAAGTCGAAAGTTGAGTGTAGAAAGTTAACAAACCTGCTCTTATCAGAGAAAAGTACAAAGTCCAAATTTCACTCAAAATGAAGGCCTGACAGTGCTCAGATCCACCCACAACAACATGGAAACCATTAATCAGAGATAAGAGTGTGGTCAGGCCTGATCTGATCAATTGACTTCCTTTCAATGTTTGAATATGACGTAAAAATTAAGAAAATCTTCAAGGAGAAACTTTCTTTGATAATATTATGCCTCAATAGTTAAAAAATGGGTTTAAGTTCCTAGAATTTCGCCGCATTTGTTTTTTTTAATTAAACTGCTATTTTTAAACATAAACAATTTGTCCAAGGGAACATAGTTGGGTTAAATAACCATATGGAAAACAGCCAAACAAACAAAACCCCATCTCAAGGTATTTGTCCCTGGCTTTCACATTTCCGAGTTATAATATTTACTTTGGATTAAGCTGGCGTAACTCGAATTTATGACCCGGATCTACCCATATCACGTCCAACGTAAGACGTTGCCATCTTGGTTAATATACGTAACATTTTAATGTCTTAAATGTGATTTTACCAGATATAGGAATTAAACCAAGAAAGGAAGCGTAAACTGGATCTTCATATATGTCGTGAAAGTGTCTAGGCGTCGGACGGTCCTGTGAATGAGGACTGTGGTTCCATTTTTGGTCTCAGAGACGATCGCCAGCCGAGGAAAACAGGACTACTATTTCTCTATGACAGAAAACAACCCTTCAACATCCTATTTGTGTTATTAAGTATCTCTCTATGTTTAACGTTAAAACTACAGGCTAAAACAAGCAGTTCGTTTTAGCGCTAATAATAACCTTACCTTCAGACAAGGCTTACCTAGGCCAAGTTATAAGCCTGGGTAGTAAGCTAGCGTTAGCATGACGCGAAAAATGTTTTTCACTGAGAGTCACTTGGGTATATTACCAGTACCTAAGGCACAATAAACAACAAAATATCAAAATTATCGAAAAACTGATACACTTGAATTACTTAGCTTTCTACTTACCAAAGACCAACCGTCGGAGAAGCAGTGCGGTTGCTGCGCTGCTGATCAGTGAAATGAACAAGCTACGCACATGCGCAGAGACACTCAAAACTATCAATGCAGTATTCTCCCAATCGCTAGGGGCGAGCTTCTGAATAACCCAGTAACTCAGCGCGAGGCCAGCGAGCGTCAAAGGGTAAAGGTGTAAACATTACTATTTACTGATTTTCCACCTCTATCACTATCAACTTTTTTTTCAAGTCAGCCCATATTTTTATCAAATGCCATTATTATTTTTGTTTAGACGTCCCTTTCCCTTCTCGATCGATCAGTTCGATCTCGATCGAATCACAAAATGACATTGAGAGGCTTAACTTCAGTAAAGATGTCCTCATCAATATCTACAGTTATAACCAAGTTAGAATTGGTACTTTACAAGAAAAAAGTACATACCAATTAAAGGTGCAGTTCAGTTGGGTGATTTTCATATAAACATTAAAAACTTACAAAATCCACTTCACATTTATACTCAAAAACAACATGATATTTTCACAGTAATGTTGCCAAATTTTAAGCAATGGCATTACAGCTGTACAACAGTTTGCACAGGCTATGCACATTTGAACAAAAAAGCAGCATTTTATTCACCATCAGATCTAAGGTAACTAGGATTGTAGTCTAACTCACATCAGTGATTCTGATGGTCCCTTGACAGGCTATCGTTTGTGGTATTGGTTCCTAATTCTTTCCCTTGGTTTTACAAAAGTACAACCAACTAGATGAAAGGTATGATTAACTAGAACTTGCAGGCTGATACAAAAACCCCTGTTAAGTTAACTGTGAAGATACAGTGAGGTTTTTCCATTGTTTTCTCCCTTCCCATTTGCATAGATATAGATCTACCATATTTAAGAAACCTGTATTAGTTTAATGCCAACAGGATCTTCCAGTTGATATTTACATGATATTACAGATAGACTGAATGAACATTATAACTTCATTTCATGAAGGTCTTAAGAAACAGTTTTTGCTTATATTTATGTCAAATTTTCAGCTCAGACAACAATTATAAAGCACAACACACAGAATTCCTAGTTTTACATTTTATTATTTTGAATAAAATGACCATGCTCACCGTGCACAATGTCTACAGTAATTGCTTAACTCAGAGAAAAGTGGGCTGTATGGCAATGTGGGTATGAGCAAAACTAAATTTTGTAGTATTTCTTTATGTTCATTGGCATGAAGTTGAACTACTCAGAGCAAAAAAAGCAGCATTTAAGTAAACATGAAACAGCAAACTATTGAATACACACAGCACATCCTAACTTTGGAATACTGTATTTTTCTATATGGCTACTTCACTTCAGATGATGAACAAACTCCTGGAAGCTTTTTACTGTCCAAAGAAGACAACTCTAAATGTCTCTTTACAAGTGACATACTGAAATGTACAAGCTTTTGGCGTAATTGTTTGCAGCATAGTGGAGATGATGCATTTAAAACCAAGGTTCAAGTATTGCAGGTAAAACACATCAATCCTAGTGGCTTAACAGAAAGGACAAACAAACAGGGCCAGATAACAATGAAATGATTTGCTCATAAATCCAGTCCCTCATAAGGCATCTCTACTGAAATTACATTTGGACAGAACACAGAAAATGAACATTTTAAGTTATTAGTCATCTCCTACATTACTCATAAAATGAAGAAACCCCAAAACAGGACCACACAGTACCACAGGTAACAGAGTAACAGAGTCTTTGTTGCTACGGGGAGCACTTGATTGTAAAGGAAACACTCCTGCCCCAGTGCATTTCAGTCCTTAATCATTAGGGTGGTATGTCTACTGATTGGAATCTATGGATGTCCATGGATTAATGTCCTTGAAAACCTTTAACAAAATAAAACACATCTACAGAAAACTTTTAAATGGAATAAAGTTGCTCAGCTATCAGTATTTGCATCACTAGAAATCATGTAATTGATAGAACTACTGGAAAAATGGGTAACTACAGTGTGAAATAAACATTTATGTAATGCAATACTTCGTATTTGCAAAGAAGTTCAATTAAGCATTTCAGTTAAATCTGCGGCTAACACATAGTAACACAGTATAAGCTGTAATGTTTTTCAAATGTGCCAGAACATTCAAGTTGACAGCTTCGGGATCAGTTTTCTCAATCACGTGCATTTAGAAAGGCCCTGTTATAGCCTAATAAATAATAAAAGTTTGACCTTTGAACTGAAAATGTTAACAATTCAGTGATGGGATCGATAGCTTGTTAAGTAAGAAATAAGGGACAGCAGTGATCCCTGCAGTGATTTTAACCAGATAAGTCCATCAAATTCTAGCCAAATCAATCATCAACACATGCATTAGGGACATTCCCAAGAAAAAATGGTTAAAGTTTGGCCATCACAGAAATAATAAATCCATGCCTTTTTCAGTAAATCACTGACTTAGCTTTAAAGGCTTTAGGGAACATTTGGAAATGCAGATGCAAGCAGTTATCAATGCCCTGAGCAGGCTTTTTTGATCTTTTTCTGGGACATATCGGGTAACCAGTTAGGAATCTGTGCAGGGAAAGTAAGAAATTCTTATGTAAGCAGTACTGTGTTTGCTACATTTTTGTAATATTCAAAACCCTGATATTTGTCTTTTTGTGATTATCTCACATATGCATACACACTTTTATTTCCAGACCGTCTTACACAATTCCTCATCTCGCACGCACACATTTATCCTAACAATCGTAGATTTATCAGAATCATCAACACATAATTTCAGCTGTCAATTGCTATGACGTTGCGATACAAGAGATATTTTGAATCTACCGCAAGATGTTTTAGTCTTTTTAGATCAATCTCTATGGCTCTATTCCCATTCATAAAGTGACGCATGGGCCAACACAAAAATGTTTTTTGTGTGTGTGGCAGAGAGAGGGAAGAGAGAGAAAGGAAAGCCAGAGAAAAAGAACCTGAAGGATTATTGGACTACTGGATGCTAAGTTTATTTGAGGATGGAGGAGCCATAGAGCCAATGAGCTTAGAGTCTGACATGGGACTAACGACACCCTCAATCAGGTTCTTGTTGCAGTCACCTATGTTGGCATCAGAGGACAGTTTGGGATAGGTGACACCACCTGTCAGGTCGATCAGATCCTCAAGGGCTCGAGTGTTGCTCACGCTGCCATGATGGATTTCATTGACTGGTGAGAACTCTGGGATAGAGATGAGCTCCTCTTTTGAAGCTGGGCTGAAATACAAAGATAAAACAGCAGTTTGTATTCACCATATTCACAATATTGTCCTGTGATGTGACACCCAGTGTTGTAAGCTTAAACGCTGTTATGTGGTACCTCTGTACTACTGCCCAATTTAGCAAAAATTAGAAAAAATATGACATCATGGGTGTTGGGAGCAATAAAGGAGTTAGGTTGTACTTTAACCCATTGGCAATGTCAAAAAGAAGCTGATTTAAGCATTAAACCACATAGGAAAAAATATTGTTAGCAAGGGATTTATGTTCTTCCCCGTTGTTATACAAGAGAAAAAAAGAGAATGTATTGAAAATTTTCAAAGTAAAAAAAATGGCTAGAAGGTGGTTGAATGTTAATAGTTTTCACACCTCTATTCAACATACATTAAGAACCTTGAAGTTTTACGTGATCCTTTCTTCTTGGTTGATAAGCAACTGAACCAATAAAAGTAGTGAAAATCTGGACAGACTTTGAGCTAAATTTCAAAGTGGAACTATTTGAAAACCCATTTAGCTAACATAGGCCCTAAACCAGAGAAAAATCAGTTAGTTAGGAATTTATGCCCTCCAGTAGTGTGTATTAGCGCTCAAATGTAAAGTGAAATTTCTGAGCTAACCATAATATTAAATAGGAGATGGCTATGCTAACATTAGCTGTTTTCATTAAGGTAGAGGGGATTGTCAAGATGCCAGATTTGTCTGTATTTTACAGTTCGGTTTCATTTTGGTCTCTTTTTACAGAAAAGAGTGGGCCTAAAGCTAGAAATCAGCTAGGTCTGATCTACTTAAAAGTTTTGAATACTTTTAGTAGGGATTAAACTTTTCCCTAGGTTCATGTGACACTAATATGGGTGGACTTTAGGCCATATTTCAGAATAATACAGAGAATTTGATAACTTATTATCTTCTAAGAAGTGTACAAAGAACACTAGCATTAAACCATCAGCTAGCAAAAGTAACATTAGCAAGGTAAATCTGGACAGACATAGGCTACATTTCAAAGTGAAGCTATTTAACAACCCACTTAGATATACCATAGGCTCAAAACCACGGCGAAAATTAGTAAGCTAGGGATTTATGGCCTCTAGTAAGGTGCAGTAACTCCCAAATGTAAATAAAATCTCTATGCTAACTGAAATATTAAACAGGAGATGGCTGTATGCTAATATTAGCTGTTTACATTAGGGTAGAGGGGATCATCAAGATGCCACTGACCTGAATTTTAGTCCTATTTTACAGTTATTGTTTTTTCAACAGTTGTAGTTAGAAAACAACTAACTAGCTATCTCTGAACTACTTATAATCTTGAAAGACTTTGATTACACTTTTTCCTTTTTCATGTAAAACCATTTATAGCTTGACATTGGGCCATATAGGCTAAAACAGAGAATCTGATACATCATTAGCTAGGCTATCGTGTAAAAAGAAGCTAACATAAGCTTTATGCTATCAGCTAGCAAAAGTAGCACAAGGGTCTTGCACCTTTTTCCAGTGTTGTGTAGCAGTAGCACCAAAAGGAGACTCAGCATGTCCACATTAGTATATTTATGTACTAAATACAAAATACTATGCCCTAATTACACTAAGCCCTATTTTACTGAGAAGTGTACTTAAATGCAGTATACTACAGGCAGTCAAACAGGCCAGGATTTGAGTGCACTCTCAATGGGAGCAATATTTATGGCATAGCTGATATTGTACCGTTAGTTAGCATCCGCTAGCTGGCTAAAATGTCATTGGCAAAGGAAGCGCATTTCAATGAAGAGTGGCATTTAAAGTAAGATAAGTTCATTTTCTTAAAGCAAATAATGTTAACATAAAATAGCCTACAAGCTACATGAATCCAATAGTGGATGAATAAGCTCAGTTATTTATTATTATTACCTTACATCTGTTTACAATGACAGTGTGTGACTTGAGAGAATTATTTCGCTGTGATTAAGTGCTCTCTGCATTTACGTGTACTGTAGTACAGTATACTAACAGATGTATGCGATTTGGGACCCGCTAAATTTCAGCATAAATCTTCTTAGCTCACATGCTGGGAAAAGAGTAAATGCAGATTAGACTAGCTGTTGCCTGACTGAGGTCCAGGGTTATAAGATATGTTCATAAAGTTGAAAATTGCATTTGGCTCCCCATCTTTTCACTAGCAAGTTTTGTTACTCATAATTGCAAAAGTAAAAAGACAAAAACATTTGTCTGATTTCATTTGTTTGATTTACAACCTGATACTATTGTGCGACACTCAAACAGCATCCTAGCTTCCAACTGTTATCGTGACTCAACAGGAAATTGGCTGCTTTATAAAAAGAAGCTCAGTGAATAAGTTGTCAACATATTGATATGAATACCACATTTTTAAAAGGATACAAACTAGATTACTTTAATCAACAAATTACCTCATTTCAGATGCTTTATGTTTCTGTTATCATGGCGTAGACACAGGTGTCATTTGATTTGTACTTTAGTCAGAAGTCTAAAAATTTGGTATTACGATAACAATGCTAGGTTGTAAATTATTTTAATGCCACATAAGGTTACCTGATGACTCACCTGACCTCCATTGACTGCACCTCATCACAAGACCCCGTCCCCTTCACATCTAATGACTCCAGCTTGATGATTGGTGGGGAGAGATGTCCCACGGGCAGAGGTGTCACAGGGGGTTTAATAACCTCCGTCTTGGACCCTGCTTTAGCTTTCCCCTCAGCTGTCACCACATGCAGGCTTTGCTGTTTGGTCACCTCAACAGAGACATGGCTTTTCATCAAGGCACTTCCTTCCCCCTTCACTGCTCCGTTCATCATACCTCCCTCCTTTTGGTTGACTGTTGTTGGCTTTTTCCGCTCATTATTTATTTGGTCTGTGGCTTTCATAATCGCCTTCTGCTGCATGTTTGCATTCATTTGAACCTCTTTTCCCTGCTGCTTGGTGACACAGGCTTTGCTGTCTCGGTCGTGTTGGCTGACCTCATGCGCCTGTTTGGCATCAGGTTTCTTGTCAGGAACATTTTGCGTTGTTGTCACTTGCTGAGTGTTGCTTTTGACTGGCACACTCCTCTGTTTGTCCGTCTGTGCTGCTACCAATGCTGCTTCTTTCTTCACTGGGGCATCCTTGGTGCTATCCTGGATTTTGACAGACTCTTTAACCTGGAAATCAACCTTTTTGATTGCTTGCTCATTCACCTGAGCAGTATTTTGATCAGTCTTTACTTCACCTGTGGAGAATGAAAAGACTACGATGGGCTTCACTTTATTTGGGCTGCCCAGTTTAAAACTGAACTGAACTGACTTTAATCTGCTGACATTATCATTATGGTTGGAAAAGCCAAATTCAATATTTGTCAAATTTAACACCCAAATATATAGAAGTCCTAAGCTCACAGACATCATTCATCGGCACTCAGTACCCTATCAAAGTGAAAACAGAATTTTAGATTTTTTATTTTGCGAATTTATTAAGACAGAAAAACTGAAATATCACATTGAAATAAGTATTCAGACCCTTTCCAACAGCACTTGAAATTTAGCTCAGGTGCCTGTGCCTCCCATTTCTCTGGATCTTTGCTGAGATGCTTCTACACCTTGATTGGAGTCCACCTGTGGTAAATCAAACTGATTGGACACGATTTGGAAAGACACACACTTCTCCATAGAGGGCCTCACAACTGATATTGTATATCAGCGAAAAAACAAGCCATGAGGCCAAAGAAACCGCCTGCAGAGCTCAGAGACAGGATTGTTACAAGGCACAGATCTAAAGAAGCCTAGACAAAAATCTGCTGCAACTTAGGGTTCCTAAGAGCACAGTGGCCTCCATAATTTTCAAATTGAAGAAATTTGGCACAATCAGGTCTCCTCCAAGAGCTGGTTACTTGTCCAAAATGAGCAACTGGGGCAGAAGGGCCTTAGTAAGAGAGGTGGCCAAGAACCTAATGGTTACTCTGACTGAGCTCCAAAAATCCTTTGTGGAGATGGGACAAAGATGGGACCACCATCACTGCAGCGCTCCACTGATCTGGGCTTTATTGCAGAATGGCTAAATGGAAGCCTCTCCTCAGAGCAAAACGCATTAAAAGCCTGCTTGAAGTTTGTGAAAAAGCACAAAAAACTCCCAGACTGGGGGAAACAAGATTATCTTGTCCGATGAAACCAAGATTGAATTGTTTGGCCACAGTTCTAAACATTATTATCAGAGGAAACCAGACTCCACTTATCACAGCCCAGTATCATCCCAACAGTGAAACATAGTGCTGGCAAAAAAGCTTAATGGAGCAAAGTACAGATATCCTAAATGAAAACCTGTTCCACAGAATTCAGGGCTTCAGACTTGGCCAAAGGTTCACCTTCCAACATGACAATGACCCTGAGCACACAGCCAGGACATCACAGGAGCAGCTTAAGGACAATGTCCTAGAGTGACCCAGCCAGAGCCCTGACTGGAACCCTATCCAACATCTCTGGAGAGACCTGAAAATGGGTGTCCAATGACGGTTTCCATCCAACAGGACTAAGTTTGAGTGATCCAGGTGTGCAAAGCTTGTTGCATCATATTAAAAAAGATTCAAGACTATGAGTGCTGCCAAAGGTGCTTCAACGAATTACTGAGTAAAGGGTCTGAATACAAATGTCGATGTGATATTTAAGTTTTTAATCTATAAATAAATACATTTGCAAACATTTCTAAAATTATGTTTTCACTCTCATGATAAGGTACTGGGTGTAAATTGATGTGAGAAAAAAAAGAAATTGAACAATTGTAAAATCAGGCAGCTACATAAGAAAACTGAAAGAGGTAAGGGGGTCTGAGCACTTTCTGAATGCACTGTATGTCCTCTTAGGGTTTCCAGACAAATGGGATTATAAGTAACACTGGTCAGTCCAAGTACAGTGAAAGCTCACAGTGGTGCAGAGCAGCCCCTGAATGAATATTCCAAGGACATTTTCAAGAGCAGCTAATTTTACCGCCAGCTCCCATGGTACCCCTCTACAGTAAAAGCTGCCCAATCAGCAAGAGGAGAGTCATCGACTGCTGCTCTAGAAAATACAGCATGACCAGAGCCAGATGGTTTTTAATGTATGGCCTAAAGCGCAAGCAGAAACAAGTAAGGAAAATTTTGGTAGATTCAAGCTGGTGTAGACAAGGATCACAGCTTTCCATTCAAGCCAAGGCATCAGATATAAATGAAAAAAAAAAGAATGCAGGAAACTTTACCTTTTTAAGTTGCAAGCCAACCTCCAAAAAAACGTAGGCACATGCTCAAAAAAAAAAAAAAAAAAAAAGCGTAGACCTTTATTACATCAAAAACCATACATGCCCTGTTTGCTTTTTTACAGCTGCAAGGCATAAAGAGAGGACAGAGTGAGCAGGGACGGCAGGCAAACTCAAACGACTTTATAAAACACTAACCTGGTGGCTTCGTCTCCACCTGCTCCTCCTTCTGATTCAATGCAGAACAAAAACCATCAAGTCAAGTCAATGTTTGTGGTAATCAGGACACAAAACCAAAGTATGACCGATAATAAAATTTAATAAAGACAACAGAAACAGAAAATAAAGTTGGAACAACAAAGTATTGATCAAATGATCAGCTGGTGCTTAAAGGTAGCAGGATTACCGTATGAGAACAAATATGTCTCTTACAGTACCTTCAGGTCAGCCTCAGCCTTCCTAGTTCTCTTCATTATCTCCTCAATTCTCTGCAAAGAAAGCCAAAATAAGAAATCAAACTGTGAACTTTACAGTAGTGCAAACTTTACAAACAGTGCTTTGTTGTCCTTTCTGAGGGCATTTCTGATTATAGTAACCTTTTTTCTCAGCTGCCTTTCCTCCTCTTCTTGTTGTGTCAGCAATTCTCTGTCTTGCCTCTGACGCTCGGCATCTTCATGTGCCTGGACTTTTGATTTTTCTTTCTGTTTAGAGCACGGAGAGATCTATTAGTGACCAGAAACATCAGGACAATGCATAATCTTTGCAAAAATGGCAGTGATTCTCCAGAAAGAGAAAAAAAAAAAACATGTTTAAGGTATGGCCAAAACAGCTGTCTGGCATATTTTGATGACCCCCTACCTCTGTGTCATTCAGTGCCTGTATTTTCACTTCCTGCTCCACCTTCTTATGATTCTCTTCTGGTTTCAATCCCTGAGGAGCTTCCTGCATTTTCCCTTGTTCCTTTACTTGTTGAGTCTTTGCCTCCTTTGTGTGCTGCTCTTGTGCGAGTTGCTTCTTCAGCTGCTCTTCCCTGAGTCTGATAAATAATCAGGCAGATAAACATAATAGCCACTTTTTAAGTAGGGATGTTACAATATGCTCAGCCATGGATATTATCTGTATCATTAAGATGCTGCGTTCACAATACTGTTTTAACAAAATGTATAAAAGTTTCCCATTTTTACAAAGACGTGACAATTAAGACCATTTTGAGGAAAAAAAAGATCATGTAAATTCTTCGACAATAACAAGGCAAACTATTCTTCCCTCTTGTTTTCTTTATAAAAGCTACTTAGAAAGCCATGACATTTTTGTTATATTAGAAGGGACGCTGGAAAATGTTTCTTCTTCAGACATCAAACAAGGAAAGCCAAATGCATGTAGCTCCCTCTGCTGGTTTAAAAAAACAGAGCATTTTAACTAGGGATGCAGCAATGAATCAGTTTTGTATCAGTATCAGCATATCAGCCCTGTTGACAAATACCATTCCAGCAGAAAATAATGTGGCATGTACAGAGAATGAGGCTGTGCTTCAATATCTGGACTTGGGAATCTGGTAAAAGTGGAAAGAATCATAAAGAGAGAAAGGTATGTGAAGATTTTGAAAGGAAACGTAGAGCAGTCAGCAGTAAAACTGGAGTCTTCCAACACAACAACGACCCAAAATAGACGTGACTCCTAGTAAAGAACTACCTCCTGAAGACCAAAATAAAAGTTATACTGGCTTGTACAAAGTCCTGACTTGAATCCCATTGAAAATCCGTGAGGCCAACTAAAGACAGAGGTCCATACCAGAAGACCATCAAACCTGGAGGATCTTGAGAGATTAGCCAAAGAAGAATGGGCTGGGATTCCTCAGGAGACATGTCGGAGACTTGTTGAAAACTAATGTTGATAAATCTCTTTTAAAAATGTTTTACTCATCTTTTATTAAGTCCATTTTAACTTTTGCAATGATCTGTTGGTTTGGTAATCCCAGCGTGGTTAATAAAAACAGGCTGGGGAATATCGTTGAACTTTGCAGAAAGATTGTTGGTGCCGACTTGAATGATTTTGGTCGTGTTTTTCATGTAAGGGGCACTCAGAAGGTGCAGACCATCCTGGGAGACCCTCAGCACCATCTGCATGCAGAGTTTAGACTTCCGGCATGGGGGGGAGGTTTACTTATGCCAGGAGGGCCAAATCTAACAGATACTTCAGGTAATGTATTCCATCAGCTGTTGGGTTTTCAAATAAGCTGTAGGTACTGCTTCCACTACATATTCACAGGGAATTGTGTGACTTGTTGGACTGTTTGCATTGTGTTGATCTCGCTGCCTATCTGTCCAGATGAAATCCATGGGAGTTATGTATATCATGTGTGTATTTATGTATTTTGGTGTTGTGTATCGATTGTTTGAACTTCTGTTGCAAACCAAACTGCCTCTCGGAGATAATAAAGATTTATCTTATCTTAACAAACGACTGCAGGTCATTACCCGGCAAAAAGGAGACACTATTGAGTATTAACAACAGGGGGGTTAATAGGTTTGACCATGGTAGTTTTTGGGTTCTGTGAAATACTTTTTTTTCTGTGTGCAAGGTAAAATAATGGAAGCTCAGGGCACTCAGATGGCCTAGAGGTGGTTAGATCGTGCCAGCCTGTGGCTCCATTCCCACATGTCTCTTCCCAAATCTCTCATCCCCGTTTCTGATTCTGTCTACTGTCCTGCTGTATAAATAAAGGCATTAACAAGAACAAAAATACTGTATATATTTAAAAAGATTCCTTGCTCTGTTTAACAGCATTCGGGAAATACAAGAAATACGATGTACTAATGCCAGGGGCAGATGTTTAACTGTTGTGTTGTATCAGTTTAGTGCTGGCATTAATCACATGTGAGTGCTCATTTTTCAGTGGACTAATTCTGATCTGTTTTCATGGTCACAATGCGAGAAACGTTGCCATTGTGGTAGTATTACACCAAAAGAAGTAATCAGCACCAATATCAGTATCTGCCCTGATGTTCAGAAATCAGTGTATCTCTAATTGTAATATATATTTTTGTCAAATCAGGTTAAACTGCCCATACTTGCATCAACATTTCACTGTATTGAAAGGTAGTGTTGCATTCCCATGTTTAAGACTTAAACCCAAAAGATGCTACTTTATTAAAATATTGCTACTTAAAATTCAAAATAAAACAAACTCACCTTTCCTCTTCCTCTTGTTCCCGTTTTTTCTCCTCCAATTCCTTCTGAGCTCGAGCTTGGCGCCTTCGCTCTGCCAGGAGCCTGGTAGCTTCCTCTGCGTTCGTCGTGCCGGCTGCCATCTTTCCTGCAGATGTTCCTGTTGCAGATTCTGTCAGAGGTAGAAACACAGTAAGATTATTCAAGTGTGCTTGCACCTAACCTTAGCCAAAGCCAAGGTTAAAAATATTATAGTATCATCTGCATAAAGCGGACCTTTTTTCTTGTCTCCATCCTGAGTGCTGCTTTGTATCTTCTCTGATGGCTCCCCTTTTGGAGGCATGTTATCCTTCCTGTCAGGTGACTGACTTTTTTCAAATGAGTCAACTTTTAGTCGCTTGTCCAAAGTTTCTCCCTTGGATGATCTGACGTCGTTGGCCGCAGTCTTCTCACCTTGAGCCAACGGATTTGTTCTGTTAATATCAGTATTTTTCTTCACTGCAGTCTCAGCTTTGGGTTGTTCGCTGTGTTTTTCCATCTTCTTGTCTTCTGCTTTTCTGTCATCAGTTGACAGGTTCGGACGATGTCTTGTAGGAGAGTAATGGTATTGACGAGCATTGCAGGGAGACTGGGCACGCATCCTATTTGCCAGTCTGCAAACAGAAAAAGAGGTTTTCCATCATTGTGAGGCAGGTGATTACCGATGATGGGACAAAACGAAGAAGCAGAAATGAATCATCATCCTGATTTTGTGTTACAATTACCATGTGACTGGTGCAAAATATTGATATTTTGATTAAAAAAACAGACTTAATGACTTGTTGTGGTGACACTTAGGACATGAATGAGGTAAACGTGATCAAGAGTCAAAGAAGACAGCAGGATAATGTCAGACAGTAGGGAGGAGAATTTAAAAAATAAACCTCAATAAAAATCCTACCAATACCAAACTGCAGTTAATAATAGACATTGCATTTCCCAAAAAGTTGTGACATTGAGATGTCCTATTTTCAAACTGATAAACATTCTTTCATTTGATCTTTATGTACCTTGAACATAACCAACTTGATGCCTGCAAAACATTCCAAAAAAAGTTGGGGCAGGAGCATGTTTAACACTGTGTTACATCACCTTTTCAACCAGCAACCAACCGTTAGTATCTGGTAACTTAGACACTTATTGTTGAAATATATACAAGTAGGTAAATTTTTGCTTAGTGCATAGTTGCTAAACAGTACAGGGTGTTCATCCTAATTTCTCAATGCGAGACAGGTCTTCTATTACCTTTCACTCTTTAACTGCGATGCCATGCTGTTGTAATTTCTGCAAAATGAGTGTTCCCAAGCTCCCTTGGTCATACCCATCACAGAATGATGCCGTTTTAATTGTAGTGCCACCTTAGGGATTGAAGGTCACAAACATTTAGGGTTTGGTTTTGTCCCAACTTTTCTGGAGCATGTCGAAGACATCAAACTTAGAATTTGTTTACATCCCCAAAAATTACAAAGATTTCAGTTTGAACAGGAAATATCTTACCTTTCTGCTGTATTCAGTTTAATATAGGCTGAAAGGATTTGCATTATGTTTTTATACATAGTTTTATACAATGTCCCAAATTTTTGGGAACAGGGGTTTGTACACTCATGTGCATGAGTTTTAGGCATGTAGGGCACTAAGGATTAATCACAGGGCCCAGTGTTCCACGACTTGATGCTGGAGACTGGGGAGAGGGCAGCCAGAGTCAAGCTTGACAAATGTCGTCACATGGCATCCAAAGCCAAGCTCAGCGGCATCTCATTTGTCCAGGCCTTTTTTACCCCTGGTAATAAACCCGGAGACAGCTGGCCGTTTTTGGGACATCCACAGCATGACCAGGTACATGGCAACCCTATTACCTGCCTGGACAGGACCCTAAGCTATGCTTACTCAACATATCCTCCCCTTTCTCTGCCCTAAAGATGCAGACATTGTTATTTTTTCAACACATTATTTTCCAATGACCCTGGTAATATGCAAGGACATCCAGAGCACAACCTGGATGAATCAATAAATGGTTGTCTTGCAATGTATCAATTGCAGTGGATTCACTGTATCATGATATTATTGTATCCTATCACAATGATGATTACGCTCTGTTTTCCATCCTTAGTGATGGCAGAAATCAAACTTATGAATAGTGCTCTGCAACAGACATACTGGTCAAAGTTTCCCTGCCTTTTAGTTTTACGGACAATAACCAGTCTTACTTAGAGGTAGTCGGGGATCCCAAGTACTTGGTGACACTCGCAGGAGATTCAGACCTCCTCACAGGTGATCCACATCCTGGGGATGCAGTTCTTCTTTCCCTGCGGATACGCTCTTTCTGCAAGCAGAGTCATGGAGATTATTCTGCTTTTATCCATTTAAGTTTCCTACTAATGTTTGTTTTGTAATCACGTCAGTCACTCAAGAGTTTGTGCCAAGTCTGACCTTGGGGGTATTGGGAGTGGACTGAGAGCCTCCATGAAGTCCAGCTCTGTTGTGGTCTGCAGGACTCAGCGAGCTGCAGAAAGGTGACCTGTGAGGGCTGCAGGGCGCTGCATGATGACAAACACAGCGCTTATCAAATCAGATAATGGCAGATAAAAAGTGACAGAAGGATATTAATACAGAAGTTAGGGCGGGGGGCTGACTGGAGAGTGTGCGCCAATGCCAGACTGATGCTTACAGACTCGTTTTTGCTGCCAGAGTCAGTTGGCAGACATGATGCCGGGAAAGACAATTTAATCTGAGGGTGTGTTGGGTTTTAAACCACGATCTTAAACATTTCCGGCATTGATTTTGGATCTGATTCAGCCAAAAAGAACTGATCGATTTCCTGGTATTAGATTAGGTCAGACTGACGGATATTAAGCTCGTCTTTGTCTTTCTTCAGCCAGCTTTCTTCCATTATAGGGTGTGTTAATGCCACACCAGCCATTTTTAGGCATTAATCCTGAGTCTGTAATCTTGACAATGTGATACAAGCACACACTTCTCATGGCTGCAGTAATAAAATAGACCAATTCTTCTCCCTCAAACAAAAACAGCAAATGAAAACACACATCAAGACCCAAACTCACAATCACAAAAGCAATCCCCTAAACATTGAATGCATTGTACAACACAAGAAGCAATCTTCTTTCTGTCTCTGGTAACTTCTCTTCCATCTGTCACCATCCGTAAAGAGTAATCTCTAAAGAGCATAGCACTCTCACTGCGACGCCTGTATCTGTTTCTATTTTAGTGCACATTTTTCTGTTCTAGGTCAGAGGAGATTAATCTCCAAAACCATCCGTCACCACTTAGCTGCTTTCATTTTGATACCACATTCCTCATCAAAAAGAGAAACAAAGACGTCTGACGATAAAGCACTTCAAGTCAACCTTATCTATTACTCTCTAACGTCTGTAATCACTGCAAGATTACCGATCTGCGGAAACTAATCCCACAGTTGATTTAGAGGCAAATTTGAAAGCACGTTCCTGAAAGCCATCTTTAATTAAGCAAACTCAAAGACACAGTAATACTGAGATAAAGCCAGACAGGATTCACTTCATTAAAAAAGTTGATGTTGTGCTCGCTGTCTTTTACTCCCTGCATGGTGGCTGATGCAGTGATGCTGCAGAGTTTGCTGCTACAAGGACACAGAGTACTGTGCCTTGGCCAAGCAAGGGCACTGTACTCTGTGTTCCTCTCCCTGTTTTTCCCTCTGTCATGCTAACTTCCTTCTCATATTTTGTCTCTGCTCCTTGCAAGTCTAAACTCAATTGATATTTTTAATGTTTTCTTCTAAAGACGTAGATTAGTTTGAGTCTAGTTTTGTTGATTTGACCTTCCTATTAGTACAGCAAAACCAGCTACACTGAACAAAATCCTTCCAATAGTTCTGTCCATTTATGTAGATTTCTTACTTAAGAAACAATATAAAAACAGTAATATATAAAAAAGAACAATATCAACAACTAAGGCTTCAAGCAGCAGCTGGGCGTTGGAAACATGTGCAATGTGTTTCAGCAAACACAGAGGCCATGCAGATCCCCCAGGACTGTCTTTAAATAAAAATAATTGCACTTTGTATATGATTTAGTACCGACTGTCAGCATTAGGTGGCAGGATGACAAGGCAAGATGCTAATATGTTGATGTAATGAGGGCAGGATCGTCTTGTAAAAATCAGAGATCAGACATTATATGTTCGAGGTGATTTGGCTTCTTCCAGTAAGTTGCACTACAGCAAAAACATGAAATTAACATTTGAACATATAGAGGGGAATACCTTGATCATATATGTGAAATTTAAGGCAAAACTGATGTTTCAAATTAGAATTATGCCAACTTCCTGTGAAACGGAGGAATATCAAAACTGGTCGTCATCGGCACCAAGTGGTCTTTTACATAGACATTTCAGTGTTGTGGACAAATATTGACGCTGTTCTATCAAAATTTGAGTTTGATACAAAGCTTAATACAAGGTACAAAGAAATGGCCCAATTTCTGTTGGCAGAAGGGGGCACTACAGTGAAACAATAAAATGAATTTTTTGAATGTGTAGTGGGGCAGACACTGATCGTAAATGTGGAATTTGAAACAAATCAGGTGTCTCATATGAGACTTCTGGCAACTTCCTGTAAATTGGCAAGATATCGCAATGCCATCGCCAGTGAGATGTCCACTGATGAGACATATCTGTGTTGTGGACAGTTATTGAGGATTTCAGTAGAAAAATCTGAGCTTGGTAGGTTTAACTCAGTAATAGTTACAAAGAAATGGCCCAATTTTGTCACTTCCTGTTGCATTATGGAGCGCTACAGCAAAAAACTAAAATGAACTTTTAAATGTGTAGAGAAGCAGACATTGATCATGCATGTGGAATTTGAAGCAAATCAGGTGTTTTATATGAGAGTTCTGGCAACTTCCTGTGAAACTGGCGAGATATCGAAATGCTATCACCAGTGCAAGGTCCATTAATGAAACATATCCGTGTTGTGGACAGTGATCGAGGACTTCATTAGAGAAATAAGAGCCTTATAGGTTCAGCACAGTAAGAGGAATAAACAAAGGACCCATTTGTGTCACTTCCTGTATGTAATAGAGGGCAACAGATGAGATATTTGCATGTGGGCATGTTCAGTGTGATATTGTTGTGTTGCTTGAGGAAGACAGAATGATGTATACAAAAGTTACAACAAGTTAAAGTCATTTGGCACCATCAACAATGCCTTGTTTTGAAATTGTGATGAAGTGTGTGGACTTCCTGTTGGGATTTGGGCTTAGTTCCAGGAGACTTTTTTGTAGGTCTTATGATTATCCATATGCAGACCAAAAATCATAGGCCTAGGGTGAATGGTGTGGGAGGGCTGAATGTTTAAAGGGACACTGTGACAAAGTAGTGATATTGATGCTTATGTATTCAGGATCAATGTGTGATCAACCCTGTGAAGTTTGGTGATGATTGATGAAAAGTAGTCAAAGTCTAGGGAATTAATCGAAAATTTGACTAAATCGCAATAGCCTGCTGCAATTTTCATATCATAGAAGTTACAATACATTTCTAACCTTAAAATTTTTGTCAAAACACCAGTTTAAAACTTTTTTTGCATGCATTACATATCATACATTCATTGAAGTGCCATTTTTTAGGATAGTCTCCAAAATAATCCTACTTCATTTTTTGCACATTTTTTGATTAAATATGAGAATTAAATAAAAATTATCATATCCTTCAATACTAGAATTCACATCCAATTTGCAATATGAGTCAAAATAAATATAATTAGATATTTTTTTCAAAATTGTTCAGCCCTACTTTAATCTCTTATTGTATTGGTTATAATATAGAACGATGTGTTTCTTGTATTTGTTGGAAAAAACACAAGATGTGCAACTTCAAGAATAATCGCCAATCAAATCGCAATCCCAATATTGGGGAAAAATATACACTTTGATTATTTTCCCAAATCCTCCAGCCCTAGTCCTTATTACAGCCCTGCTCTATGGCAAAATCACAAGATTCTAATAACTTTAGATCTAAAATGACTTAAAAATTCTAGTCAATCAGATAAAATCCCTCATACTACTTTGTTAAAATGAACAACTTGTCCATCCATGAAAACACCAAAATTTGACCAAAAAAAAAAGTTTGTTTGAGCTTCCTGTACATTTTAGATTCAGACATATGTGTGCTGATTTTCATCCCAGTTCCTTATCTCACATTTGGGGCCTCTATGGGGCCCCTGCACCATGGACTTGCACAAAACAAAATGTGTACATTTTTTTTACCGTGGCAGAGTTTTGTGGAAAGTTTAGTGAGTATTGAGGCATGTTAAGACCCCCAAATGAGCAATCCTTTAGTTTCAATAGGGTCCTCACTCCAAGGCATGTGGCCAGCCCCTTAATATTACTGTGTTTAAATGGTTCTAATATTATTATTGTGTCATCTTATTTAACATTGGTTAAACTCAATTTCTTGGCTGTGTCTTGTAGCCTCTACCTAATGTTGTTGCATGAAGTGCATATTAGTATGTTCCCCCAACTCAAAATACAGAAATATGTTTACTAAACATGTAAAAGTCGCTGGATTTTACCTCATTCTTTTGATTTAAGTCTCAATAAGTTTTTACAAATGAGTCCCGTGCTAAACCACATTTTCTTTGTGGTTGGTTGTTTTGTTATCATTACCATTTAAAGGAGTCAACATAAAGAGAGAATGAGAAGTCCGTCAGGTTTAGATGAAGAAATTTTGGCTTCATTCTGCTTAATAATGGGGTAAAATCATAAATGTCCTGATTTAAAGTAACAGCCTTGATATATATTACATATGCCAATAGAAGCTCTTATACAACAAAACTGATCCCAAAGCTGATTTGCATCCACACTGTCAAAGAGCAGACAACAAACACACCAAAGCCTAGCTCACATAGAGAACACACAGCAGCATTTATCTCACTTGCACAGTAAAGACAGAGCAGCTTAACACACATGCAACACAGGAAGAACGAATTTGCCTTTGGTTAAAGTTGAAGACTGAGCTAACCCAAAGGCAAACAAACAAAACAACACGATAACTGTTGGATGAACAGGAAGGGAGATACATTTGGGACAGGAAAGGTGGGGGGGGGGGGGGGGGGGCTTGACTTTACCAGATTCGCTGACAGCAGGAAGGGGGGAGGCAATGCCATGGGAAAAGGCGGAGGCAGCAGAGAAAGGGAGTGGGAAATTCTCACTGTCACCTATAGGCAGCGGGCGGAGCAGAGCAGAGCAGACAGAGCATTATGATCAGTTTACTGGAGCGGTTCCTCATCCAGCTGTGGAGATCTGGATGGGAGTTAACATACCAGCAAGGATGTAATCAAACAGACGTGACTTTGGTCTGATTTAGAGCCATGACTTGTGAGTTTCATCTGAGAAGACCACTCCTTTGGTGGTATCCAATAGGTCATTCAATAAGAAAGTAATATCCTTTGAAGATGTATTTTGTCATTTAAATCATTTATATGACTTTGAATCAGTAGTTTTGTGTAGTAACCTGGTTTTGTACCACAAAGACACCAGTGCAGATGTGTAACTCCATCCTGTCTCCATGGGAAACCAGGAACAAATGTCTGCTCATGCGTACTTCAGCAGCCAGGCTGTCGGCAATGATCAGGCCAAGGGACGGCTGTTTTCAACACAAGCACGCGCTCACTCAATCACTCACTCACAACTCGAATGCATACATTATGTTTGGTTTTTCTCTAAGAAAAACGCTTTCTTTCTTTAAGAAAGGGCATAGGTTTTTCACATCCATCCCCTTCTCTTTCTAGCATCATTCACATCCAAGCTGATCACATCCATGCTTCTTTTAGCCATCACGATCTGTGTTTAAATCTAAAAGATCTTCTCTGACCTGCTCCTGGAGGGCAGCCTCTGCTCCACCGTTTGTTCCTCTGCTCCAGCTGAAGGCTCCGCTCCAGAGAGCGTTTCATCAGCGCCTCGAGACGCTCCTGTAAGACAACATAACACACCTCTATTCAAGTACTCATACCTCACAACTGTCTTTGAATTCTTATACATGTCCTAAGATCAGTGACATAAATGTTTTTATGTATCTTGTGAAAAGGTTGTCAAAAGTTTTAATACTTAGCTGAAAAATGAATGATCTTGCCATTCAATCAGACTTGTGTAGGAGTACTCTTGCAATGTTCATGCCTCCATACCCTGGATTATGTTTTGTGATTGTCTGTCTAGGCCACCCTTGTGAACATGAACCCTTTGAGGGATTTTCTGCAAACTTTGCACAAATTTTCACTCTTGCTCAAGAAGGAACAGATTATATTTTGGAGGCCAGAGGACAAGTTTACTGAGCCTCGTGTTCACACGTTGCTTGTGAACTTGGAATCTAAAGAACACTTTCATGAATTTTATTTAAACTTTGCACAAATGTCCACTCTGATTGAAGGATGAATTCATTAGAGACAAGTCTAAAGGTCAAGGTCATTTAGCCTTATGCCCATCTTTTGCCTCTAAGTTATCTATAAGTCACATTACACAGAAACCACCTTAGCCCTCCTTCTTCTCCCCAATACTGTGTGACTTCCCTACCTTGTACACACTAATGTAAGACACACAAGCCATAATATATACCAATATCAAACAGATCTGGACTACTATTACATGCCAAATCAGCTGACCCTCTCCTCCTCAAGCTGCTGCCTTCTCTTCTCCTCCACTGCAGCTCTGCGGAGCTCCTCTTTCTGCCTCTGCTCTTCCAGACGCCTCCAGCGCTCTTCCACTGTGCGCTCGTACTGCAGCCGAGCTCTGCGCTCCTTCTCCCTGATCAGCTGCTCCCTGGCCGCTGAAGGAGAGAAATTCAGCTTCAGGTTAAACAGAAAATGCAATTCACTGGACCATTGTTGTTGCTCATGGCGTATCCTTTGGGTGGGTCCTTTAGAGTTAAGTTATAAGTCTATTTTGTATTTTTTAGAATCTTCAAAAGAAAAACTATCCTTGTTGTTCCAAGGCATCGAGACAAATATGTAAGTCCAGGTCTTGGTATAAAGTCAGACATAGAAATGCATTGATCTGCCATTAGTTTGCAGTATTTATATTTTCTAGTCTAATCTGGTGTATAGAATTTATCTGATCATCTGTAGTGTTGGGTTCTTCTTCTGTGTCCTGTATATTAGTACATGTTGTATGTAAAGGAGTTGAAGGTTATCTGTATTTAAACCCTCTTAAACTGCACCATCCCTATACGATAAATAAAATTCCCTGTAATACAGTAACCAGATATATTCCAGTGATTTGGATTTTCTTTCAATCCTAACCAGAGACTATAACCTAGATAGGCATGCTTGTCATCGTGAGGAGACTGCAGGAGCTACATGATTCACTGTGAGAGGGAGACCTACTTTTGTGGATTATTCTGCGTTACTGTCACATTGTGACTGGACTCATAACATCCAAAAACCCAGTGAACTCAAAGTAAATTGTCTACTGGCTGACAAAGCTCCTCCATAACCAATTAAACTGTAGAGAGAAAGAGCCACGACAGAAAACTTTGGACTGGAAAACAGCACTGCAAAAACCTTTTTATTTATCTGTGTGCCAAAAAAACAGGACATAACTCACCCAGGCTTCTCTCCCTCTCCTCACGTCTCTCTTTTGCTAATCGCATCCTGTCATCAGTCTTCATATAACCCTCCACGACTGAAAGATAAACCGTGATATCAGAGGGGAAAGGAGGAGGCAATGCAGCAAATTAAAGGAAAGAGAAAAAGCTGCATCATCGAGGCAGACGTGGACTTACTCTGTTTTCCTGCGTGGTTGTTGGTGATGTGTGAAGGAGAGGCGTGCCCATTAACGTGTGGCTTCTTCTCTGCATTAGATGGAGCTGAGATCACCATTACAGAAAGAGACAAGAGGGATAAAGAGGAATGACATCAGCACCTCAGCTCTGACCTGCAGTACGTCTCTCTAACCAGCAGAGGGAAACATTTCTGCAGCGCTGTCTTAAATGCATTGTGTTGCAAAAATGCCAAGTACAGAAGCCCCATGCCAAGGGCAAACTGCAGCAATATGCAGGAGTGAGATGGAAACTGTCCTTGACACATGCTGAGTGTCTCTTTTAGTTATTTCTGCTGTCACTAGCTCCTGTTCTCGAGAACAGAGCAGCCCTGAAACACAATACCATTACATGTACAAACCAGACAGTCATTAATTCATCACACTAAGTGTCTCAAGTTAATGAACAATGATCAAAATGATCATGGTGTAAGTGATTTTTGTAATTATCCAGATGAAAGTGTCCATTACGTGACAGAAGCAGAGGAGGATTACTCACTGAGTTTTCGGGCAGGAGAGCTGTGACCGTTAGTCGGAGATTTCTTCTCTGGAAGTAGAGTGATGGATGGTGGTGCCATTTTTTCACCTAGAATGCACAAAAATAAGAGAATAAACAGTGTTGGTCTTAAGTCGGAAGCCAATAATCTCACTTCAAAATCACGTGTCCAATAAGTTTGTTTGGTTGAACGGAGAGGTTTGCCAAAACTATAAATGCATGGAGTGTGTTTGAGTGTCAAATGCGTGCATGTGGATTAATGTTCAACCCCTAATGCAAAGGCTGCTATAAGGTTACTCCCAAACTTTTGATTGAGGCAAATGAGGCCCGTTAAATTTAGGGCTACTACTCAACATGTGATAACATTTTATTGCATATAGTATAAAGTGCTGTAAGAAATAAAGGTAAAAGTAACAATTCTACAAACAACTACAGTAAATATACAACCCCTAACATTGTTGCCTATATAACTTCATTACTGGAGGAATTTTGTCTTGGAAACTACTACTCATTAGTAATGTAAGCTAGAGAAGGGAATCCCTGGGATATGATACGATGCAATACAATACATTATCATGTGGTTGCATTGCAATGTGATGTAATACAATACTAGCCCATTCAATACAACCAGATAGGACCCAACAGGAACTGACACAACCCAATACAACCCAAGCTGATACAGTTCTACCCAATATTATATATTATATGATGCATTGCAATATGGTGAGATACGATAGGATACAATACAACCCCATTCAATACAACCAGATAGGACCCAACAAAACCTGATACAACTCAGTATGGCCCGATATGATACAATGACTTGCAATATGATACTATACAATGCGCCGATGCATTGTGTTGTGTTGCATTGTGTTGTGATGCGTTATGTTGCGATGCGATGCGATGCGTTGCGTTGCGTTGCATTGCATTGCATTGCATTGCAGTGCGTTGCGATGGGATACGATACAATACAACCTCATTCAATATAACTAGATAGGACCCAACAGGACCCGATATGATATGATACTACCCAATGCGATACAATGCGATACGATACGATGCAATACGATACAACCCCATTCAATTCAACCAGACAGGATCCAACAAGACCAGATACAACGGAGTATGAGCCGTTACCATACGATATAATATGGTACAATACAAAAGGGTATAATATGACAGGGTATGGTGCGGTACAGTTTGAAACAGTACCATATGATTAATACGATACAATATGATACAACCTGATATCATACTGCACTGTGCAGTGATAGGATTTGTCACTGTAGGTCAAGGTATTGTTAGATATGATATGATCAATAATATGTGATGTGATACAATACAATATGGTTGCGTTACCATGCGGTACAGTAGAATCAGTACAGTATGGTATGAAACAATTTAATCACAAGACAATGATATGATGTTATATCACAATATCTGATTAACTTAAAAATAACTACTGTGTATAAGTGTGGGATTTATGTGCATATTCATTATAATTCCAAACCAGTTTCACCTCTTATCATGTTTATCTCTCTCAACTTCTTTTTGCTTCTATGTGAAATTTTCCGACTGTATTCTTCTTCTTTCATCCTGCTGTCATCTTCCTCTTTGGCCTTTTGTTCATATTAACCTCATTCATTCATAACTGCCTGTGATAAGTCATGAAGTAGTGATGCAATGAGCCAAACTGCAAGCAGTAGTCTAGTACAGGGTATAATGCAGTTATATGGAGTATATCCAGTTATTTTCAGTCCGAATATAGCCACTTCAGAATCACCTCTCCTTGGATGGCAACACATATGCTACAGTATCTGAGCACACTTTTACGCTGCTTTAAAATGCATTATCCCTAACACTGCTGAGAAATATGCATTCAAATGCATAATGATGTAGTTGTCTCAGTCTGTAGTCTGTGAGCCAGGGTTGTTCCAAAAATCTGCTCCTCTTTGGCTGTTAATTTCATAACTATCCATGAAGCAGCAGACGTTAAAGGTCAATGTACAAATACCTAAGGTCCATTATCACGTATACTAAACACGCAAGATGTTCTTAAATCTTTTTGTGTTTTGTTAATATCACAGGAGGTTAATTCTTCGTTGGATGGGCTTAAAACATGTGAAGGTTAAATTTACAGAATACCTACTTCTCCAGCCACCACCAAACCAATGACTGCAAAGGACATCTGTTCAAAACCCCATATTCTTATTATTTAACATACTGATATTTGACATCAGCAATTCAGTAACTGTATCATGGATCAAAACAATATAATCATATATTGATAGTTTTATTAAAAGAAACAAAGTGTAGTTCCACAAAACCTCTTGATCATTATCTGCATTTCAGCTTATTTCCCCACCCAGTGAATCATTCTGTTTTCAGACAGGGATTTTTTTCTGTAGTCTACTAAAACCTGGCAGACAGCACCTAAACCTTCCTCATGTGGTCTGAGCATCATGAGTAATGCTGCCGTTTACTTCACTAAGTATATTACTGCACACATAGATAATGCTTAACTGGTAGCATTCATCATTTTCAACATAGCAATTAATTGATTTTCATCAAAACTGGTAGTCTAACAAACTGGAGGAGGTTCACCTTGGCTTTTATGGCTTTGTGGAGAACAGGGATTCTTTTATCACTTACTTTTCTTACAAAACTGACCTGTGATAACTGTAGAGATAAGAGTTGCAAGCCAAATCATGCCTTTCTCTCATAGATATCACTGTCAAGGAATTTTGTTGTTTTGGTCAAAGACTTTTTTTTTAAGCTTTATGAAATTATCCAACAGTATTGAACAAGTCTTCAACAGTGCATTCTCAAAAGTGTCTTATCCAAGGGGCACAGATGGCCTAGCGGTTAGGTTGCACCCCATGTGAGCAGTCGGCCCAGGTTCAAGTCTGGCCTGTTGTTCAATTCCATGTCTTTCCCAGTTCTCTAATCCCTAATTCCAACTGTATCCACTGTCATCTTCTATAAATAAGGGAATGTTATGCTTGGAAGATTTCAAAGTGTATTGTATAGATTGAGTAAATAAAAGCTAAAGAAGACTACATGCCACTCTTGCCAAAGAGCCTGTCTTCGTCCTTGCCTGGCGTGACTGTCAGCTTCCTAGTCCTCCTCTCTGGTTTGGCCCAGATGACTCGGCTGTATCAAACATGATTATTGACCTGTAGGGAGATCTCTCCTTTGTCAGGGCGTGGAGGGCAGCCTATAAATACATGACTCCAGGGACAATGGCCCAGTCCAAAGCCCAAAGAGTCCTGGGTTTGGTTTGATGCTCTTTAACATCGCACAGTGTAACGCACGTGTCTGTGCAGTGTCTCAGTCATCAATCTCTCCACCCATTGAACCATTTGAACAGAATGAGTTGCGTCATCACCAAGCTGATAGCAGCATAGCCTAATTATGATTTGATGTGACTAACCCCTTTTCGTTTCTGTGTACAAGAAAAAATGTAAGCGACACGTGGAAAAAACGACAGAGAATAATTTTAAAAATATTCAGTTTTTTCACTTTTCCTTGCGATTAAACGACAGGTTTTTTGGGGGTGGGGGGGTCTGGAAAAAAAATTCACATCTACTTCTATTGAGCCAGCCCTTTATGAACCTGCATATTACGCTTTATTGCATTGATAAACAAAGCAGCGAAGCCGCATCAGCGTCACGCACAGTGGAAATGCCAATTGCGTCATTCATGTGTCTGCTTTAACGCGCGGCGTAAAAACAGTTAGCATCATGACACCAACATAACGGACGTAACTCAAATCTTACCTGTTATTGTGTTAGGTGATGTGACAGTTTTCGCCATAGTCGCCGTCACAGGCTGCATACACCCAAATGTACGTGCGTGCGTTCACCCAAACACTCTGCGGTGATGTCAATGCAGCACAGGTATCCGTTTTGCTCCACAGCAGCAGGAAGCAGGAGGAGGAGGAGAAGCGCATCCACGGAACCTAAACACAACCAGACACCAGTCAAACACAGAGCCTGAAGGTCGCGATGAGGGCTGGAGATGATGACAAGCAGGAGACGAGAGCTTTGTGCGGATGGAGGAGAGAGAAAGAGAGGGAGGGATGCAGAGACTGGAGCAGACAGGATGATAATGCGCACACACAATTGAGTTTACTATCGAGCGGGCAGACTGACTGTGCGTCGCAGCGTAAGCCCGCCCTGTTATGAACACATCACCGGTAGATGGAGGAGCTTTTCTCCAAAGCTCAGCCTCATATAAACAAAGTGAATTGGGTTTAATTCTGGTGTGGATGCACTAGCAAGTTTAATAGGTGCTTGCTCATCCATTGCCTAACAGTCTTTGCCCTACTTACGCAACAAATAACTCCACAAAAGCGTTTCACAATCATAAACTAACCGATAAATGGAACATAATGTCCTGAAACGGTACAATCATGACATTAGCTCTTCTCATGGAGATTTTTGGCAGGGGCGGTCTCAAGATTTTTGAGGGGCAGGGGTGAAAATGATTTTTAAAAAGGGCCCCTGCTGTATGAGCTGTAACTGTGGCTTATTTTGTCACTTACAGCAGTGGTTCCCAACCATTTTCCGTAGAGCCCCTCATACTTCAAATCAAATCAAAGAAAGGTTGAGGCCTACCTGGCCTACCTACAGATGTGCAAAAATATTTTTTATTCTTTTATTGTTTAAATCCAAACAAATAGCCCTAGATAAACATGCCCTTCCCGAAGACTCTTGTGTGAACTATTCATAAGTGTTTTATCTTTTTTATAGCCAGTATGTGCAAATCTTATTCGAACTGCCTCAGAGCAAAGAGACTTTCACTGCATTTTCTCATACATTAGGCACCAAGGTGGCAACCCCCCACTAATCATGTACTTTCATTATTTGTCTGTCTGGGTTCTATGAATGGAAATGAGCTCTCAAATTAAATCTGGCACAGAGAATCTCTCTCCTCTTGAGGCTGATGCTGTTTGATACATTGTCTTTAATGTAAATAAATTAGTTGACTAAACTAAATATCATCTACAGTTTGAGAATAAAGTAGCGTAGTTCAAAGTCTAAAATGTACCTTCATCAGCAAAACATATTGCTTTGGGCCCCTAATGTCTGTGTGCACATGTAACTCTGTCTCTAAGTGCACATCAACTAAAGTGCTTTCTCCAAAGTAACAGGGTTACTTTAAAATATATTGCCCAAAAAGTCCCCAAAGCAACTTACTCTTCTGTTGTATTACTTTCTTGTCAAGGTTTATTTTAGGTCAGATATCTAACAGGATGAGAAAACCTTTCATAAGCAGCGGGGCTTTTCCTCAGGCAATGAAGCCATTAAATCCTAATGATAACCCAATAGATATGTTTTTATTCCTATTGACTCTAATATTTTCATGATGTTTTAGCTTCTGTTAGCACTGGATATACTCCTGTATTCCTTCACTTTTGTGTACTTAAACGCTTCACATTTTTGTTGTCACTGTGGTTAAGGGAAACACGTGAATGTGAAATTAAATACACAGACACATACAATGTATTATAATAGTTCGTAATATATCTAAGCAGTAGCCCATAAATCACATAAACAAAATGAACAAGAAATAACAGTGCCCTGATATTTTAAAAATGCCCTGAAAGGTTCTTATAGGATGCCCCGTGGTACAAACCATTATGAATGGCCCTCCAATGGCTTTCTGTTGTTTTCATTTTGGAGTTTGCTGTATTTATGACACAGGTCTTTTTCTCACAGATCCCAAATAACCCTAGTTGTATCAATGTAATTGGAGTTTTATGAGATACTTTTCCAAGAGGTCGGACAGGGAGATTTATTTCGCCCTGAATTGTTTCTGAAACCAAACAGTTTTTTTTTAGAAAATGTAGCTATTATTTGTGAATTCACTGTCCGAACAAATTTGTATCTGATTCAGAATTTAAATACCTAGATTTATTTTAGCGTTTATGAGAGATGTTACATTCATGAACGATCCGAATCTTTTGAACGGCTCTTTAACACAAATGACGGGAACCAAGTCATAGTTGTGAGCCGTTCATTTTTTTATCCCTATGTTTCACACAGATGCACACACAAGCTCCTCCTTTGCTACTCCACAGAGTGAGAAGACTATACACCCAAGAACAATTCAGGGGTCCTCTGCAGGGTTTAACTTTTTTACAAAGCAGCTGCACTCCAACAAGTCACCAGTCCATTGCAGTTTTAATACTAGTAGTACTAGTAGGTTGTATTTACATGTTTCTCTCATTTGTTATAGTTTCATCTATTTTTCTAATACTTTAAATATCTTTTTGTAAAAGTATTGAGTTGTTCTATCAAAATATTCTTGTGTGAAATGTTTTCTCTAAAATTTGCACTAAATCAGTCAGGTGTACTACATACATGCATGCAATACTAACAGTACCGAACTACTGCAGCATGTGGTATCTATTTTTTTTTCTCTTGTATACTAAATTTCTTAAAGATGCTTTCAGTGATTTCATCACCTATAGAGTAGATTTGTGGGATTTCTGTGTTTGAATGATTCTGACCCAATTGTATCCTATTATTTCTTCCAGTGATTATTTCCCAGACAAAATGAGTTACCCCTTGGCTAGCTTCTTAGATAAGAAAATATAAAATGAACCAGCTTTTTGAACGGCTCTTTGAAAGGAACGGATCCACAAAATCCGGCTCCCTTGAAGAAGCCATAAATATCTCTAATATTTTCGTTTTTGTGCATTTTTACTGACACTTACTGACCACAGGGGAAGATCTGGCACCAGCGTGCTCTCTGCCGTTTTCGATGCCGTAGAAGAAGACGAGAGCGGAGCCGGAAGGACAACGCCTGACAGAAGGACGGAGCCGTGCTGGACTGTACTGTAGTTAGCTACCTCTGCAAAGATGCTGTCCAACATCTCTAATGTACTGAGAACTGGCGTTCAAAGAAATGTAAGTACACACAAAGGAAAAAAATAACCCTCCTTAGATAAATGCTGCATCACAGTGTCTCTGTGAAACCTCCTGTTTTTTTATAAGCCTGTCAGCGCTGTTCTGACCTTGTGGGGCCGAGTGATAGCTTTTAGCTACTTCAGCTAAAGTCTGCAAAAATACACTTGAGTTATTCATGAAACCCCAAGCATTTAAAGTAGTAAAGTCCGCGTCTTTATTATGTCTCTAGAATTTGACACGGGTTAAGGTTTTGGCTTTTGTTATGGACTCTGGGGGCGTGATTTTACAGTGCTATTGTTTTCTTACAGCTGCAGAAAATTAAACAACTTTCTAATAACGGGTACCTGTATTTATTTCAAATAATACAGCTAGTTGTCAGTTTGGCTCATTGTCTTGTGTAAATTTAATGACATCTTATTCTCAAAGAAAACTTGTCCGAGTGTTGTATGCTTGACGTCAGTTTTGTTGCGTTTCAAAGCCAAATCCCACAGTACTGCCAGTTTTTAGTGGGGTGTCTCCAATAACAAGAAAGCCTTTGACAGGTAACTATCCTTTTGAACCTAATAATTTTCATGTATAGTTAAAGTCACAGGATGTTGACATTTATAGACTCCCCCTTAGTTTGCCTGCCAAATAATGGGAACACTTTGGGGTCGTCCAGACTGTTGGGATACTTTAATACAGGGGTTCTAGTCTTAGGTCTTGGTCTCCATAATAATAATGGCAGAAGCCAGGGATCCCCATTGTAACTGAAGGTGGTTTAAGCAGGGTTGAACACAGTTGTGCACACTCAAGATCAGTCTGGTGCAGAATTATATTTTAAGGATTTTTTAAAATACTACTTTGATTTTAAAATAAATCTCATCAAATTACTGTTTTATTTGAAACAGGCTAATTTTCAGCATAAACCTCTACAAAAATTTTAAATATGCAGTTTAATATAATTAAAAAAATTTCCTTTAATTTCTTTTGAAGGCATCTTGCAACCCTCTTTCAGTGTCTCGTGTCCCCCATCTTGGGAACCACTGCTTTAATACAGACTGGAATAAACCATATTACAATTAACTTCAACAATTAAAACCAGCTGAAGTGATTTCAGTGTTTGTCAACTTGCCTTAGTAAAGACACATGCAAAGATTTTTTTTTTTGTCTATTTTATTGTACAGACTTGTAATCAGTTTTGTTTGTGGATGTTGTCATTTGGGCTCCTGATTAAAGTTGTGTTGTGTAGTATGTTGACATGGATGGGAATTTTATCTCGCAGACTGATGTCACTATATAGGCCCTTGATTTTCACTAGTCTCTTTGCTTAGATCTCTCAGAGGAAGCAACATTAATTTTTATCTCTTTGGTTGTAAAAGTGATTTTGGTTTACTTGACTGTAGTAGATTTTATGTTTTGTGTACAGAAGCTGAAAATGTTAAAACTGTCAAATTTTAATACATGAAATTGCTATATCTAAATAACTAAAGCTTCATTAGATGTGTATGAAATGTTTGATAGTAGCAAATCTTTGTTATTGAAGTTATTATAATGAGACATTGTGGTATTGCAGAGATGTCTTTGCATTAAGATCTTGATCCATCTTTATTTATTTATCATATCTGTCAGAATAATTGTAAGAAAACAATTTTTAGAACTTGCAACGAGTATTAAACCATACTTTTTTATTGCTTTGTCACTGATATGAAAACACAGCCACTATATTCTCATGAGTGGTTAAAAATTTCAACTTTGTCGAAATTAAAGTTATGCTGTCCGTGTTTTTTAAATCTACCATTCTTTCTTGGTAGGTAGCTGCAGTGGTCATATCAGCACGCACATATGCTGACTTTACCCCAGAGGCTACATTTGAAATAAAGGTAATCTTCACACACTGACTTGGATTTCTACAAAATAAAAAAGTACACAATGGTTTCTGAGTTACTTTTGTTATGTTCTTTCCTTAAGAAATGCGACGTCCACAAGCTGGAGGAGGGCCCGGCCACTCAGGTTGTTATGACCCGAGAGGAGGGTCTCCAGTATTACCGCACCATGCAGACCATGAGGCGTATGGAGCTGAAGGCTGATCAGCTGTACAAGCAGAAAATCATTAGAGGGTTCTGTCACTTATACGATGGCCAGGTAGAGTGTTTTTTTGACTTCTTGGCTATACTTAAAAATAAGACGAGCTACACTAGTTTTAAGGTGTCATAAGGATTTTTTTTTGCACTGAATGATTAAAGTGTGCATGGACATACAAAAAATGATATATATAACTTCAAAACTGTTGCTCATTGTGTAAAGCTATTCAAACACACTATTTAAAGTGATAAAAAAGCTACTTTGAAAGTTTAAACAGGCTCTGGAATATTGATCAATCAGTGAAAAAAATAGCCTAAATCCTCCCTGTTGTTAGTGCTACACATTTGTAGTCTTGTAACAAACATCTACATGCATGAGTGCACATGTAAACAGCATGTCAATTGCTTCCTTATCCCTGCAGGAGGCCTGCGCAGTGGGTATTGAGGCAGCTATTAATCTGTCAGACCACCTGATCACTGCTTACCGTGCCCACGGTTACACCTATACCAGAGGAGGAACAGTGAGGGAGATCATGGCTGAACTCACCGGTGAGTCTGAAACTCTGAGACGCTGTCAGGTTTCCAGTAAAGTTTGGTTTTGAGACTCGTATTGTTATTCTAGTATTCCACCACTGTGCTTTTCCTCTTAATTTATGCATGTTTCCTTTTTCTTTACAGGCAGGAGAGGAGGTATCGCCAAGGGCAAAGGAGGCTCCATGCACATGTACTGTAAAAATTTCTATGGAGGAAACGGAATTGTCGGGGCTCAGGTATATCACCAGACTCTTTAAGAGGGTTGTTGAGACCAAACAAGGGAATTAATCACAAAAGCTTTGTTTTGATTTGCTGCATCCTCCCTAAACTTATGATTTAGTCAATTACTTTTACAAGAAGTGATGGAGAGATGAGGGAAAATTAACCAGAATTCAGATGTTGTGGGTTTCATGTAAACATGTTCTTCTAGTTTTCTGCCTGTGTGATGTATTTGTGATAGGTCTTATAAGGGCTACATACTGGTTTCTTCTTACTAGTGTTGTGTAAATAAAGAACAAAGGAAAATGAAAACAAAAAAACAGAACTACCAAAAATTCTAGTTTGGAAAAATGTAGTTCCCTAATGCTGTATATCAATGGATTCAAGGCATTACCAAAATGTGTGTTTTAAACATTATGTAAGTGCCTTACAAATACGAGAGTAAATTAATCACCACATTAAGGATTTAAGGATATTTACTGTCATTTGTTGTTTTTTAATGCCATTCCAAATCATGTAGGTACATGTAAAGGATAAAGATTAGGTTCTCAGATCCTGTATTTAGTTGACATTAATAATATAGAATACAATAATACATTATGTTAAAACAATTATATTCAATAAAAGATGCATTTACAATCAAAGAAACTAGATACAAATCTAAAAGATTTTGAAAACACTGAGAAATAAATATTTTGCATTTAATATTTATAAATGTGAATATGGGCATTATAAGACACCTTAGCCAAGTGTCTTCAACTGAAAATTTTCAGAAAAGCTTGCATGAAATGATATGTAAACCAGCAGAGCTGGTAATCGAAAATATTCTGTCTGACTGCAGAAATATTTGATAATGCATTTTCAAAGTATCAAAAGAAAGCAAAACAGTGTGTTCTTGCAGGTCATTTTTCTGCAATATTACAGTCACAGCCCATGTGTACAACCTGGTGTCATATGACTTCATTCAGGACACTAAAACAAAGAATACCAAAAGGATTTAGTTGTAAAGAAAGGAAGGGTGTGTTTGCGGAAGATGGTTAAATAACACATCCTTAGCCATGTTTTCTATTTAATGCTGATATTTCAAAACATTTTTGAAGACTTGATGTGATGGCTGCATCCCATTGATGTGAGCGTTTTATATGTTAAGGTTACGATTGTGTAATCTCAAGACACATCTGTGTTCTCCTCAGGTTCCCCTTGGTGCTGGTGTAGCTCTGGCTTGTAAGTATTTGGGCACGGATGAGCTGTGCGTCTGTCTCTATGGTGACGGTGCTGCCAACCAGGTATGCATAAATAGTTTGTTATAAGAAAGAAACAGTGACAAAACCTCCTACATACACCCTCCAACTTACATAGTTTTGGCTTCTAATGCAAACAAGCAACCTAAAAAAGGACGTATCACATGTTTGTGCCATTTTATTTATTGTTTGTATTTATTTCCTTTGTTTTTTAACAGGGTCAGATTTTTGAAACCTACAACATGGCTGCACTTTGGAAGCTGCCTGCCATCTTCATCTGTGAGAACAACAGGTATGGCATGGGTACGTCAGTGGAGCGAGCTGCAGCCAGCACAGACTACTACAAGAGAGGAGACTTCATTCCTGGTCTCAGGGTACTGCTCTTATTCATGTCTTCAAACAGAAAGTGACAACATTTTAGAAGACATAAGTGTGATTTTTTTTTATGTCAGTTTAATCAGGATTTCTGGGATAATAAACTCATTTGTGTTGTTACCATGGCAACAAAACTATCAGAATATTTTTCCCTGTTCACTATTTATATATTTTCACTATTTATCAGTACATTTCTATTAAGTTCCCTTGAATAAGAGTGGGGTTTTTTTGCTTTTAGGTGGATGGGATGGACGTTCTGTGTGTTCGGGAAGCAACCAGGTTTGCTGCTGATCACTGCCGATCTGGGAAGGTGAGTTCAACCCGTTAGTAGAGGGGAAAAAGGGTCTCAGTCTCTAATGGCTGTTTCAACTGGCTGCCTGTTTTCTCGGCATGTGTGCTGCATTTGTTTCACACTAGGTGCAGGTTTGCTGTGTACTGGCTTTTACTTTGAAAAGTACAAACCACAAGTGTACTTGTACTGTCTTTATCTTTCCTATTACAAATTGAACCCCTGCGGAAACCGAAACCTTCACAAATGGTAGAAGTTTAGGGATTGGCTTTATTTAACAGACACATTTTAGCTGGTGGCCTTCATCAAGGTCGTCAGAAACAGATTGGAAACATCTTCTACCGATGTGGACGTATGTATTTGCTACAGTAAGGTAATACGACTATCATTTTTCTGTTTATTTTGGCCAACAGCCATGTTTGTAAAAAACAGGCAAGATCTTAAATCTCTAGAATCTGCTCGCATGAGACGTGCATATCAGGCACGTGAAATGCAGTCCTTACACAGGCAGTCTGAAAGATTGACTGACTTGTAAACATGCAAAGGAACTAAAAACCAAGCCATGTCATGGCCAAGATGCACATTTCATGTGCCAAGTCTGAAACAACCATAAGATACCGTTACCTGAAGTAAAGCACAGCACATCCATTCCTTTAATACTTTTAACTTGTCTACTCAGTCATCATCAGATAACTGGTACTAAGAGTACCTGGATGCAGCCAAGAACCTCCACTTCACACCGGAAGTCGGAAAATCACTGCCATATCTCGTCTTCTAATACTGGAAGTCACTTGAACTGAATGTCTTCTTCGTTGTTTTCTCTTGTGTCGCCACCATATTTATAGAGGCAAGTCCACCACATAAAGAAATACGAGTAGACAAAAAATTCGTGACTTTTTCCGGACTAACAGGCACAGCGATTACATAACATCAATTTAAATAAATTGATTTGTGATCGAAATTCAAGTGTCCCTTTGCACAGACATAATATGTGATGGGAGATTGGCTGGCTGGCTGGACACCGCTTCCATGTTGCCAGAGGCAAGTCTGCTACGTCATTCAATACAGAAGACAAGGATTGTGCAAGTTTTTGGAATGAAAAAGCTCAAACGACTAGATTGCATGGATTTTAATGAATCATTTTTAATAAATGATCGATATTAAAATAATAATTGACAGTGAAACATAAAAAGCAGAATCCGCTTTCTTGTATTTTCTCAGTTAAATGAAAGATGTACTCCATGATTTAAAATAAAATAATTTTATATATAATACAGTTTCATATATGTCAAGATAGTTTTTATTTTGTATTTATATATTTATAAATACATAATCTGATCGTTTGAGCCTTTTATTTCAAAAACTTGCACAATCCTTGTCTTCTGTATTGAATGACGTAGCAGACTTGCCTCTGGCAACATGGAGGCAACGTCCGACTAGCCAGCCAATCTCCCGTCGCATATTATGTCTGTGCAAAGTGATTGAACTTCGATCATAAATCAATTTATTCAAATTAATGTTGGTAATCGCTGTGCCTGTTAGTCTGAAAAGTCACATATTTTTCGTCTACTTGTATTTCCTTATGTGGTGGACTTGCCTCTATTGACATGGTGACAACACAGGAGAAAACAACGAAAACTTCCAGTATCAGAAGATGAGATATGGCGACGCTTGTCCGACTTCCGGTGTGAAGTGGAGGTCCTCAGCTGCATCCAGGTCCCTCTCGATAACTGCAGCATCTAAGTTATGCTTGAAATAATTCGTGTTGTGTTTTTCATCAGGGCCCCATCCTAATGGAGCTTCAGACCTACCGCTACCACGGACACAGTATGAGCGACCCTGGCGTCAGGTAAATCATCACACAGCCTCATATCATCTCTAATATTTCCTGAACAACTTTGCAGATTTTTATTGAATGGTTAATTTCTCCAACAGCTTTATTTATGTTTATTAATAATCTGATCTCCAAATGTTACCCTCACTCTGCTGCTGCCCCCTTGCTTGTGCCACAGTAGAAGTAGTCGTGTTCACGTACTCTTCTGCCCGCTGTAGTGGCTTTGCAAAGCTCTGACCACAGCCAAGGGATGGACTGAACATTAACAGTCACACTGCTGTCGGCTTTAGCAGACTAATGCCAGGCTTTAATAACACAGCAGGAAATTCTCCAAGTGCTTATAAAAATGTAAAGTTAACACTCACCACAGCAAACCAACTCACATTTTCTTCTGTTGATTGGTTTTAAAATATCTGATCAGTTCACCTCCATAATCACAGTTGGTTAAAAAAAGGGTTAAATAAAATAATGACAATGCTGGTAATCAAGATTTTCAAAATCATAGTTTGTGTCAGCTTTGAAAAAAAAAATGATTGCATTAGTGTATCCCTACAACATCCCTGCACCAATCTCTCCCCTTGCAGCTATCGTACACGTGAGGAGATCCAGGAGGTCCGGGGTAAGAGTGACCCCATCTCCATGCTGAAGGACCGCATGCTGAACAACAACATGGCCAGCGTGGAGGAACTCAAGGTAAGCAGTTATTTCAGGTGATACATGCAGCTATCCATGAAAAAGGGCACAATTTAAGCGATAGCTGTTCTGGGACTTCTTAAAGCTGGAAATAAAAGCTGACAGACTCAAAGGATTTAAAGGTTTTTGTCTATTTAGATGCTTTCTTGGTTTCCATTGAAAAAGAAGTTGAATCAATTTAAGATAAAATACCCATATTTATCAGCTATGTCCTGTGGTGTGTCCTACTCACATTTTGCATTTTAAGGTAAATGATTTCTGACCCGTGTTGTTTCTGCAGGAGATTGACGTGGAGGTGAGGAAGGAGATTGAGGATGCAGCTCAGTTCGCCACCACAGACCCCGAGCCCCCGCTGGATGACCTCTGCAACCACATCTTTTACAACGATCCACCGATGGAGGTGCGCGGCACGAACCCGTGGACCAAGCTGAAGTCTGTTAGCTAAAGTTTTTATTTTTTTCCTTAAGATGCTTACCCTCTCAATATAAAATGACCAGCCCTGCCCCTCATTTATACGCACACATCATAAAATGTACCACAACTTAACACCTCTGACCCAGAGCTTTAATCATCAACAAAATAATAAATCAGTGCTGTACATTTTAGCATCTGGGACCATGTTTACAAACATGTTCTGAGAATAAAACAAAGAAAGAACACTAATATATTAAAACCTTTAAGTTAACTTTGTGCTAATTTTCTCCTTTTAGTCCCTTTTCCATAAATTTCCAAGCAGACCTTCAGAAAAGCTATTTACTGCCAACTTTACAGTTTAAATTAAAGCTTTAACAGGAATGAATAATGTTATTTCTGCATAAAACGTCAGACACCTTGCTGATAAAAATGTTAAACAGGCAGACATGGAAGTAAGTCAATATTAAATGATGCTTTTGGTATAAAAAATACATTGAGTTAATTTTTCATTCGAGATATTTGATCCAGTTTCTTATTTATTAGATTTTCTGCAGAGAAGAATAAAATATTGACAAACTTCCTGAATTATAGATCATTTACTAAAAATCTCCACCTGCAATGGTGAAATATTTATCTTGTGTTTGGAGTAGTACATGCAGCAATGCATATTTGAATGTATGAATCAATATTATTGTCTTGTTTAAAAGGGTTTTCTTTAAATATTTTAAGGTTAATTGAACATTAAGCACTTGTCATGTTTTATCCTCAGAAGTTTTGCTAATTTGGCCCCATCTCAACATGTTAAATAGCTTCAGATACACGTTTGATGATTTTCTGTGGTCTTTATGAGGTGTGATAAACAAATGTCCATTGGCCCAACATCTAATTTGTAAAAACAAACATCTTTTTACTCTTAATATTGAAGTGTACCTATAAAACACCAGTTTCTGTTTTGTTTTAACCCCAACCTATGAGGACTTTGTAAAAGGCAGCCGGGTACAGACTGTTTAAATCATCAACACTCATTTTGTCTCCATATCTTTTCTTTCAATGTTTGTATGTATGAGAACAAGTAAACAGCAAGGGAAATTTTTTAATTTATCTTGCCAAACCAAACATGTGCCTGGCAGATCTCATGATGTTCCATAAAGCTGAATGTGTATTTTCATGTCTGTCACACTTCAAGCTGAGCAGCTGATCCTGTGCCTCTAAAAGTTGAGTGTTTTCAGAGATGTGTTCAGACTTGAGTTTATATTCATGGAGTTATTTTGCAGATTCTCAGGTGCTCAGGTGCCTTTGTAAAGTTTCAGGATTGAAACTTAAAAAGCTATTTTTTTCTCTAGAGAAGCTTGTTTTAAGATGCTAACTATCCTTATAATTTACAGTCAAAATGAACACAAACTGAACCATCTTTCGCTCAAACAACGGTGCATAAAAACACTCTGACCTTTAGTCAGTGCATTTATCAGCTCAGCTTCACATTTCATGATGTTTTCAAATCAAAGACGGCTGTTGGGTAAAGTTTTGATGGTGCAGCAACGTGAGCGTCAGTAGCGTTATGTACCTGTGGTATTTAAAGACATCAGCAGTGGTACAAACTTAAAGGGCTATTGACATTTTTGATTGTAGTTTTTCTTGTTTAGTACTTGGATTAAAAGATGACAGCTCTGTCAACTCAGGCAGCAAGAAAACCTGCATATCAGCATATACTGCTGCAAGCAAGCTGCTATTTTAAATTTATATTATGAATATCCAAAGTAATTTAAACTAAATCTTCTTGTTATACATCAGTACATGGCTAATAAGACAGACTAAAATCGAAAAATGTCAATACTTGTATTTATACAACTGGAAAAAGCTACGGAGCAGGTTTTATTGTAGTGAACTGTTACATTGTTAGGTTGGCAGATAAAGAAAATAAACGCTCCATGGAAACATTTTATGTTTTATGTGTGCGTTATTGTAATAAAAAGCCTGTAAGATACCAAGTTTGTGGACTTTTTTTTTTTTTTGCATTCAGAGATAATGGATAAACTCTTCTCATATTGCTTTGAATCATGATCAAAAGAGATAATTTCTTTATTCACTTGTTGTGGGACCACACCAGAAGAACTGGCTCCCACTGACTGCTGATTTTTTTTTTTTGTTTGTTTTTTTGTATGCAAGATAGATTTTTCACTCTGTGGGATGACAGTTACTTATCCTTTCTTATGACCTCCAAAAAAGAAAGGCATTTTAAATGACTTCATATGGTACATTTGATTATTTTAAAATACATTCATAAAATGGGTCCAACTTAGAATAAAACCATAGCCAGTAGATGAAATTTATAAAGAAATGACAAAGAAATTCTGAATTTCTAAGTTTTCACATGACAGAAGGATACAGGGCCCACTGCTCTTTAAAGACACACAGACATCAAATGTCAATTATTACATGTAATATGTCCACTCACAGCTACTGTCTATACATGATGTATTACATGTATTCTGCTTCTATCTGTTTCTTATGATGAATTATTACAGAAATAATAATATACTTTACAGGCTGTTGTATTCTTTTGTATCGTTCTTATAGTGGTAATGGAAAGGCCTGGCTGTACAGAATGATACATGTTTTTTTGTTTGTTTTTTAACCACCTACAGAGACAGCTTGGTTTCCCAGGCTGTGGCATTGTTATTTTGGGGGTCACAGGCTGGAACGTTTTGGAACCCCTGAGTGATTCTCAAAGTGGGAGTTAAGAATAGTATATTTTGACCTATATTGTAAAATTATAGTTAATAAATATAGTACAAACATTTGGTGATATTTGTACTTAAACGTGAGTAATGTGTATGAAAACTACTTAAATGTAAATTTGTACATAATTTACGCAAAAAGGTATGCTTTGACCACCTCCAGGGACAGTTGGGGTCTTAAGTCTATGGCGGTGTTATTTTGTGGGTCTTGGGGTGAAAAGTTTTGCAACCCTTGATTTAGACCACTGCCATAGCAGCCACCAGCAATCAGAAAAAAGGTCATACGAGCCTTCTATATCAATGAACATAGGATGAATATTGAGTTCAATTCAAACTTTATTACACACAATGGGACCAGGTTAAAAAGAAAAAGACAACACAAGTGTCACCAACACACTGTCACCTTTTCATAGAGACTAAAATGATGTTTGTATGTTGAAGCATTCAGGAATAGCAGCCTTTTTATTTCAGGTGTGTTGCCATGGTTACCATGGTAAGTAAGGGTTCTTTTTGGAGTCTCCAGTTTGACAATGCCTGGACTTTTCCACATAAAAACTGGTGTAAAATACAAATTTTTTGTTCTATTGTTATCAGCTTTGAACCTGAGCTAAAGCTAAAGCTTCATTCTTTAGTCCAGTTAAATTTTCTTGCAGCAACAGTCATCTAAACCCTCTGTTTCACAATGTAAATTTAGAGAGGAAAAAACAGCTGTAATCCTTAACACCAATTCACGTATGCCTGTGCGTTTTAACTATTTTTACCTGGAATTAAAGAGGTGGTTTAATATGAGTAAGGAACGGGCTAATCAGTACCTCCAGGAGATGGCAGTACTGCTACAGCAAGGACGCCATCTGCTGCTGAACTTATAGGACGAAGAAGAGGAGGAGAAGGAAGAAGACTCTTCAAAACCCTGCCAACAACCTGAAACGCGTTGCCATTCTGCGGCTTCGTCCTCTCCACCCAGCAGCGACATGAAGTTTGTGCCCCACTCAGTCATGAAGAAGGAGCTTCTGTGCGCCGCTGGCTTCCTCCTCTTCCTCAGCAGCACAGTCACGTCTGCAGAGGAAGGAACTAACGTGAAAAACTCCCAGTGTCACAACTACGCGGGAGGACACGTATATCCCGGAGAGGCTTCCCGTGTGCCTGTGTCTGACCATTCCCTGCACCTCAGCAAAGCCAAGAGTGAGTTTCTATCCCTTAGTATTTGCATATTTAACTAGTGCACTGTGATTCGCTTTTCACTATACAACAGCTGCTGCAGCCTGTGCACGGTGGCCCAGGAGGACAATAGAAGAACAGTATGTGACTGCAGCTTCTGTGCATGCAGGAAATCTACTTTAATTCTTAGTTTTTCACTAAAGAGGTCAATAAACTTATACTGGATAATGTTTGTTGGACACGTCATTCTATTACATCTGTAGCTGATATTTCTCCGCCCCTTTGACACATGACGGAATAGTCCCAGGTGGTTGGACACAATAACTTGTCTTATGATGTGCACACTTGTAAGCAAATATAAATGTTAGAGTCAATCATTAATTTAGAGAACTATGTGTTACTAGATACATTTAGTGTTTGCGACATCAGTAAACGCTGTTTACTGTATAAAGTTTATGGTGTGCACCTGTAATTCAAGTTCATTTGATATCCAGTCATTTTTACCATGCAACAGTAATTTACTTTTACTCATTGTGTTTATATTTCATTATTTTACTGCTTTCTAAATGTTCATTTGCCTGATGTGTATAAGCCCGAGCTGCACCAGTTATTTCAAATGTGCTACAACAATTTCTTGTTTTAATCACATGCATCTCTTCCAACTTCAGTTTCAAAGCCAGCACCACAGTGGGAAGGAACAGCCGTCATCAACGGTGAATTCAAGGAGCTGAAGCTGTCAGACTACAAAGGCAAATATCTGGTCTTTTTCTTCTACCCCCTCGACTTGTGAGTAACATCTGAGACACACATTACACCATCATTTGGTTTGCAGTCTGAGGGTCTCCTTATAAAGTGTGTTTGCTCTTGTTTTTAGCACATTTGTTTGTCCCACTGAGATCATTGCATTCAGCGATCGTGTGCATGAGTTCAAAGCCATAAATACTGAGGTGGTCGCCTGCTCCGTGGACTCCCAGTTCACACACCTGGCCTGGTAAGATTACCGTATCTAACACCAAGGATGACATCAACAACGACAACTCATAATAGATGTCCAAAGATATAGTGCTTTCAGGAAGTATTCAGACGCCCTTCACCTTTTTCAATTTTATGATATTGCAGCCTGATGCTACAGTTGTTTAAATTCATTTTTTCTTCTCATTAATGTACAGTCAGTGCCCCATAATATCAAAGTGAAACCATTTATTTTTTTATTGCTTCAAATTTATTACAAAGAAAAAACTGAAATATCACATTGACATAATAATTCAGACCCTTTGCAACACCACTTGGAATTTACCCCATGTTCCTCCCATTTCTCTTGATCATTGCTGAGATGTTTCTACACCTTGATTAGAGTCCACCTGTGGTGAATTAAATTGATTGGACACCATTTTAAAAGGCTGAAGATGCATATCAGAGCAAAATCCAAGCCATGAGGTCAAAGGAACTGTCTGCAGAGCTCAGAGACAGCAATGAGAGCCTGTGTGGAGATGGGACAGAATTCCAGAAGGACAACCATCACTGCAGCCCTCCACCAACCTGGGCTTATGGCAGAGTAGCTAGACAGAAGCCTCTCCTCAGCGGAAAACACATGAAAACCTTGGTGCACACCATAAACTATAAAAACCTTCTCCTCACCTATAAAACTCTCCACAACCTAGCCCCCACTTACCTCTGTGACCTCCTTCATGAATACACTCCCTCCCGCACCCTACGCTCAACCTCTGCTGGACTACTAACCATCCCCATGTCACGCCTCAGTACCATGCGTGCCCGAGCCTTCAGCTGCTCAGCACCCAGACTCTGGAACCCCCCCCCCCACATAAGACAGTCAGACTCCATCACTTCATTCAAATCCCAACTCAAAACCCACCTGTTCAAACTGGCATATTCCCTCTAACTGGACATTGTGCACTTCACTTGTCTTTTATGTTGATGTTTTATTGTTGTTTTATTATGCTTTTACTTTATGTAAGGTGACCTTGGGTAACTTGAAGGGCGCCTCTAAATAAAATGTATTATGAAAGCCCACTTGGACTTGAAGCACCTGAAGCACTCTGACTGTGAGAAACAAGATTCTCTGATTGAATGAAACCAAGATTGTACTGTTTGGCCTCAGTGCTAAATGCTATATCTGTAGGATGCCAGGATCTGCTTACAAACTACCTAATACAATACCAACAGTGAAGCATGGTGGTGGCAGCATCATGCTGTGGGGGTGTTTTTCTGCAGCAGGGACTGGGAGACTGGTCAGGGTTGAGGGAAAACAGAATGCAGCAAAATACAGATATATTCTTAAACCTGTTCCGCTGTGATAGAGGCCTCAGACTAGGCTGAAGGTTCACCTTCCTACAGTCAAGACAACATGACTGAGTGTAGATTACTAAGAAAAAAAAATAATTTAAACATCAGGCTGCAACATGACAGTGAAAAAAGTGAAGGGGTTATGGATACTTTCCTAATGCACTCTATATGTAATATTAGACTCACTGAAGTTCAATAATCCAATGATCCAAATGATGTGATGATTATTGTGAGGTTTGTGTGTTTATTCAGTACTTTATGTTTGCTTAATTATTGTCATTAACAGGATAAATACACCCAGGAAGCAGGGCGGTCTTGGACCAATGAAAATCCCTCTGTTGTCTGACCTAACTCACCAGATTTCTAAAGACTATGGCGTCTATCTGGAGGACCAGGGTCACACTCTGAGGTATAATATAAAAAAGACAATTTATTGGATAACAAATGTTACTCAGTACTTTCTGTTTTCACAACTAATTTTGATGAAATTCAGGCAATGTTTTAAAAAGTCAACACCAGCATATGCTAGTGTTAACTGATTCACTGCTTTTGTTTTAAATAAGAGGTTGCTTTGGAAAATTCAGTTTTACACCTCATAACATGATTTAAACTTTCTTTGAACTTTTGTTTTACATAATGTGCACTACACAGATAGTCATGAGGAATATGTGGACAAAAGTATTTATTTATTTAGCACTGGCAGCCAGTGAGGAGCATGTCCCTCTTTGCCATCTAGGCGAGGGCAGGACAGAAATTGTAATGTTGAGCAGTCAGAAGACATGTAGTGTGCTTCACAACTTTCTAAATCACATCTATGTAGAAGTTATCAGTAAATAATTAACCAGTGTATTTCTCTCAGGGGACTCTTCATCATTGATGACAAAGGCGACCTGAGGCAGATCACCATGAATGATCTTCCAGTGGGACGATCTGTGGACGAGACTCTGCGGCTGGTGCAGGCGTTCCAGTACACTGACAAACACGGAGAAGGTATGCATGGAAACCTACTTGTTTTTTAATAGCCATAATTTGATTAAGGTTGTGAACATTTTCAAAATTGCAGACCTTTTTGATTCATGTTTTGCTATTATTGTTTGTCATTTTGTAATTTAGACAGTGTGTCAGTAATGTTTGGTTTTTACAATGTTTAAAATTCTGTTATTGTGACAAGTGTTGATGAAATATGGCCCCAGTTCTTATGAAACACTCATTTGTTTGAAAATTCGCTTAGCTGATTGGATTCATGCCCTTTATTTTGTAGTGTGTCCAGCAGGATGGAAGCCAGGCAGTGACACAGTGAGTATTATCTTTATAACTATTTGTCATAGCAGCAGTAATGTTAGATATAAAATGTGTCCAGCTGAGCCCTTTTCACACATGCACTCCTAAAAATGTCTTCATGTGTTACTTTTTCACATGGCCTTCAGCATGTTCACATGCAGTTAAAAAGCTGATTTATTTTGTCCAAATAAAGATTGATTGAAAAATGCTTGTAAACATGTTAGTCCAACTTAGATGGTTCTACTTGCTACTGGTGGCAAGACTTTACTGCCAAAATCCTCCTCACCGACTCAGTGAAATTTTCAGGAATATTATCACTTCCCAACTTGATGAAATTTTGTAAGAAGGCTGGCAGGGGAAATCCAGATAAAGTCAAATTGAAAACTAATGCAGCTCACCCTGGAAAACGTATGCATAGTTTCAGGGTCTTGAACATGTATGAAAAGGATTTCAGTCTTTGTCATAGAAGACCTTAAAGTAATTTGGGGGGAAATATTCTTAAATAAAAGTCAGATTTGTCATCATGAACATAACTTAATCAATGAAACATATACTTGAGGATTGTGTTGGCATCTTGATCTTGCTTGAAAATATTGTGATGTTTGTTTGTGTCATGTGTTTCTTCTTCTTCTGCGCACTAATTTAAATGTTTCTTTCCCACAGATCATTCCCGACCCTTCAGGCAAGCTCAAGTATTTTGATAAATTGAACTGATCCATCATCCTTGTCTGTGAAATCCAAATAAAATGAAAGAACGAATAAACTGTGTTTTCCAAAAAATGATGTCTGTTTGATTTGTAACATTTATCAGACTGGGTTTCAGTGCAAGCATCACACTGTCAGGAAGCAGCTGCTGTTGATGTGAATTCACCCAGTAACACCAGATGCTCTTTGGAAATAACTAAGAAGAGTCAAAAGAAAAAATACACTTGCTCTACTATTTATGGTGTCTGCTGTGAATCTGCTAGAATACAAATGTTCACTAAAGATTCAACACATCAGGTTAGAGAGTACATTCAGGTAAGACTACTTACCTGAAGCATTAACTTAAAGGAGAGAGTAAATGTGGCTCTCAGAGGAAGCAGTTGAACAATGGTGCCATGCTGACATGTCACATTATAGTACTGTCAGAATTTGAAGTAAATACAAGATACTTTTGACTTCCTGTAAGGATAAGTGCTCAGTGAAGAAGTCTTTAAATGTTATGCCCTTAATTTTGGCCTACACAAGTCAACTGTGCGGACTGATAAGCAGCAAAAAGCAAACACTTCCCCAAGGTTGTCAGGTGGGAACACCCCTTCACTAGTGTTTAATTTAGTTAGTTTAATAAACACCTCAGGATGGTTGAACAGTGTGCTACGGTACCCCCACAATGTTAGCTCTCACCACCCAACATAACAAACTTATGTTCTTTATTCTACCTAACATCTCCATCACAGCCCAAACAACACTGCACCTTCAACAGACCAAGGCTTTGTAATGACACTGCTGATACTACTTTACCTACGTATGTGGCCCCTGATTGCCCCAAAAACAAGATGACTATTCCTGGTGTCAACATTACACAAGACAAAGAACAGCAAAGATCATGAGTAACAATGAGCAACATTTACTGGTTTGGTAATGTGCATGCTTTCTTTAATGTGCTTATTTGATATCCTTACATAATGAATATTAATGCAGGCATGGTCCTTGAAATCACAGATGCTCCCTACACTCTTCAGAAACAGTCAATATCAAAGCATTAACATGTTTCCAAATGCATCTCTAGTGACCCCTTGTGGTCGGATCTCATTTATCTGTTTAAATGCAATAATACAAAGCTGTCATTAGCATACTTCTAAAGAAGCTAAAAAATAACAAGAAGACTTACAGGCAAGCAAGAGAGAGATTAGGAAAACATATCTGCAGAAGTGTTGACATAATCTTATCTTTTAAAAATGCCTACATAGCCTACATGTCTGGGTTTTATCAGTAAAGTTTTACAGTAACCAACAATCAGGACCACAGAATTCAGGTCACTGATCTGTTATTTGTTGCTAATTTAATACCTAAGTTTCTCTCTCATTATGACCGTTTCCAAGGATAAGAATCATTCAGAAAACAAAGTAGAGAAAAAACATCACCCTAAAGTTTATGTAAACAATAATTTTGTCACACCTAGCAATAATGCCTAATTTTCACTTGCATGTGTTACTCTTTTATACAACATATATTTCATTAGCCCTTTGATATAAGATACAATTACTTGAAATAAGAAATTGACTTTTCATTTTTATACACATGATGATATTCTGGTGCAACGCTCTCTAAAACTGCAGGCTAATGCGACTATCGCCAAGTACCTTATACAACCCAACTTCAAAAATGTTGAAATATCCCTTTAAAGTCTGGAGTTAGTCTGATCTAAATTTAACTTGCTGCATTAATGGTAGTGTAGGAGAGTTGTTTTTGTTTTTTACTGACAATAAAATTCTCCTGTCACCTGTCATTCTGTCAGTCACATTGAATGCATATTTTCATTTCATTTCATTTCAAACCTTTATTCTTGAAAGGACATTGAGGTTTCCCTCATTTCCAATGTCGTCGAGATTAACCAATCAGTGGAGCCAGTCATGTGAGAGCTTGAACTCCACTCCACTCCACAAATCTAAGATGTAAGGTGGTAGTTTTCCAATGAAGGCCTTAAAAATGTATAAAACTAATGTCTGTTGCACCTGTTTTCAAGGGAAGGCCAACCAACCTTCTCATATAGGACACAAAGATAAGTGCTGTATCCACCACCGATTATAAATCTAAGCGCGGAGTAATATAGTGTCCAAGGGCCTGAGCATTGAATCTCTGTAATCAATAACTGAAAGGAGCACAGCTTCAACTATTCTCTTCCTACAAGACAGTGGAAAACTTGATTTTTTTCTGTACAGGAAGCCAATTTTCTGTCTCAGCTTGGAGGTCAGAGAGTTCACATGGAACTTAAAAGGAAAGTCATCGTCAAGCCACATGCCAAGATATTTATACTCTGTGACTCTCTCACTTTCTGAGCCATTTACAGTATACACATGCAAATCATCATAATCACGTTTTCTGGCTCTGGAAAACAACATAAATTTTGTTTTGCTTGCGTTAAGCACAAGTTTGTGATTGATTAAAAAGTCCTGTACAGAATTAAATGTGAGCTGCAAGTTTTTGACAGCTAATGGTACAGAGTCTGCCACACAATACAAAATGGTATCATCTGCATATAGATGGGTACAACAACTATTCACAGAAAAAAAAATCATTTAAGTAAAAAGCAAGGGGCCCAGAACTGACCTTTGTGGAACACCTCTGTTTATGAGAAGAAAATCAGATTTGGCACACCCTTATTTAACACACTGACGCCTGTCAGACAAATAATCATGAAACCAGGTACATGCAGTTTTATCCAGCCCAATAGAACATAATTTTCTTAATAGAAGGTGATGATCAACTGTATCAAATGCTTTTGACAGGTCTATGAAAAGTGCTGCGCAATGTTGCCTCTTATCTAGTGCTGATATTATATCATTTGTTACCAGTGTGATTGCTGAGATTGTGCTATGGACTGCCCTGAAGACTGATTGATATGGGTTGAGTACTGAGTGATATGAAAGAAAAGATTTCAGTTGGGTATTTACCAACGATTCAAGGATTTTTGCCAGACAGGGTAATTTGGAGATGGGACGGTAATTATTAGAGTCATCTCTTGCACCACCTTTATGCAAAGGAACCACATGTGCTGATTTCCAGACTAGGAAATCTACCTGTAATACTATGATACACGTTTGTATTAATTACATTGTGTTTTGTGTTTAACTGCACATACCATCTGACATTTAAAACTATTTAACACAAGAAACCATCTGAAAAGGTCAAACCAGACGGCATGCCATCCTCCAGTGTGACCCAGGACACAAACAAACTCATCTAACATCCTCTGAATGTGACCTCAGTGCAGGTAGAGTGTGTTTATACCTGCTGCTCACTTGTGATAAAATCACTCAAGACATGTTACTACCTGGCGCAGGCAGCACCAAAAACTGTAAAAGCTGTTCATTTAGGCCAACCTATAAAAGAGGATGTTATAAACCAACACAGAACAACTTGTTCCTTCATGTTGACAGAAATAACAACAAATTCAACATCACTAAAACTCTGATTTAAAAAATTCAGTCTGAAAAGAGTGCTTCTAAAGCTGTAGCAGTTTACTACTAATAAGGTCAAAGTGCAAAATTTATCTGAGAAAGTTTAGAAGTTAAAAAAAGTTGCAAAACATCCAAAGTAAAGAAACTCCACTAGCTAAGCCTTTTGAAAAGACTTCTTCCTTTTTCAGCCTTGCACATGCAGCAGAAGTCTATTGAGAATGGCATGAACGTCATGTGAGTCCAGTCTGCAGTTTGTCATCACAGCATAGAGCCTGTTCAGAGGGCAGAGAACAAGACTAGAAACCACCTCTGTCCAGTATCCCTATTAGACATGCTGTCATTACAGAAACGGTTAGATCATGACCTGTGGGTTGGGACAAAAAGACGAACGCGAGGCATTTTCAGTTTGTTAAAAATGTATGCCCTGTAAATTAATCTAGCTAAAAGTCTTTGATGTATAAAAAGCCCTAATGATCATTCACCCATATCACGTATTTCAGTCTGTTTTGCTGTGATAACAAATATATTTTTGTTGATTTCATGAACTCTTATCCAACTTATCTTAAAAAAAAAAAAATACAAAGCAGCTTTTCCCGTGATAATGTGTTGATTTCACAAGACCTGTAGGAAACAAACAAAATTTGCATGCTATCATGGGAAACTGAGTACATAAGACGTGTATAGAGCGAGGGTTAGGGTACCAAAAGTTAAAAACCTGAACTCCAAAACATAATCACAAAATGTTTAATGAAGCTGAGTAAAGTTAGCTTGCAGGAAAAACCTCGTCCTCCATGAAAACATTGTAAGGCAGCAAATGTAGCTCTTTTAGCTGCATGAGCTAGATATCAGAGCTACATAACTAGTGCAGCATTGTAGCTAACACTGCTAAAGCTAACCTGACAAAGCAGCTGCGCAAGTTACGTTTCACATTATCTGCATTGCTAGGTTAGCTCTGTTTGCTAAATCTGACTTAGCTACAGATCACAGAGTTACATAGCTAGTGTAGGTAAAGCTACTCTCACAAAGCAGTTGTGAGGTACGTAGATATGTTATCTATGTAGTTACATTAGCATCAGTTATATTTGCTAAAGCTCATGTTGCTAAAGCTAACTTAGCTACATTGGCTTATGTAGTAACATTACTTACATAGCTAGAGTACCTATGTTAGCTTTAGCTTTTTGAGTATCCAGAGATTAGACCATTTAAGAACAACAATGAGTCTCCAACCAGCACTGTGTGAGGCCTTTGAATCACCATAAACTCTTGAAGGCTGTCTAGAAAAGCTTTCCCTGGTTAATCATTACACCAACAGGTATCATATCACTGACTCGAAGCAGCGAGTGTGCATGAAGAGTTAATCGCCCACTTCCTCGCTTCCGGCTACTGATATTCTTAAAGTCCACGACTGTGTTTTTTTTTCTAATCTTATTCTATTAAACTTCCTCGGTGGTAGCAACGCTTCTATGTTATAGACTATAACTCCTTTACTCTAATTCTGTGATGTTTGCTTTTGCACCAGAAGACCGAGTAAGTTTCCGTGCATGTGTAAATGTACTGGGAAATAATCCAGACTCTGATTCTGGTTTACTCTTTATTGGCGGTGCATGACAAAATACGTTACATAAAAAGGTAATTCATTGGCCCAATAAAGTTTTGTTCTCTGATCTCAGCAAGGTAACTGAAGGTTTGATAATTTACTGCATATCAGAATGGCAGAAGGCTGCTTTAATATTAGTGATTTCAAGGCAAGGCAGCTTTCAAAGCACAGAGACAAGTCAACGTTGTCAGCATTATAATACTCGGATACTTTTTTGTATTCTTTATACCATGTGTTTTAAAACAAAAATAGTTTACGTTATTTCAATATTTGATTGTATGGAAAAGTACCAGACGTTTTTAATAACTACATAAATTCAGTCACTGGTCACTGACTTATCAGTATTCCTGGCTACCATTACACCATGAAGACAAAAGAACACTCCAAGCAACTCAGAGAAAAGATCATGGAAAAGTATAAGTCTGGGGATGGATAGAGATAAAAATCCAAGGCACTGAACATCCCCTGGAGTTCAGATAAATCCATCATCAAGAAATGGAAAGAATATGGCACCTGTGTAAATCTGCCTAGATCAGAGCGTCCTCAAAAACTGAGTGACCGTGCAAAAAGGAAACCAGTGAGAGAGGCCACTAAGATACCTATGACTACTCTGAAGGAGTTAAAAGCTTCAGCAGCTGAGATTGGAGAGACTCTGCATTCAACAACTGTTGCCTGGGTTCTTCACCAGTCAAAGCTTTATGGGAGAGTGGCAAAGATAAAGCCACCGTTGAAGGAAACTCATTAAATCTCAGTGAGAGTTCACCAAAAGGCACATGGGAGACTCCATGGTCAAGTGGAAAAAAGTTCTTTGGTCTGATGAGACCAAAATGTTGCTTTTTGGCCATCAGACAAGACACTATGTTTGGCAGACACCAAACATTGCACATCGCCACAAACCCACCCTACTGTGAAGCATGGTGGTGGCAGGTAGACGGTAAAATGAATGCTGCAAAATATAGGAAAATCCTGACAGACAATCTTATTCAGTCTGCAAGAGAACTGTGGCTTGAAAGAAGATGTATTCCCCAGTATGACGATAACCTGAAGCATACAACGAAAACTACACAGAAATGGTTTAAAGACAACATGGTGAATGTTCTGGACTTCAATCCAGTAGAGTATTTGTGGCTGACAGAGCTTGAGCAGGTTTGCAAAGAAGAATGGAGTGAAACTGTAGTGTCCAGCTGTGAAAACCTGATTGAGCCCTATCCACACAGACTCAGTGCTGTGACTACAGCCAAAGGTGTATCTACTAAATACTGACATGAAACCAAGTGAATATTTATGCAGTCACTTATTCTACAACATACAATTTTTTATTTAATTGGTATTACATTGTAAAAGTCTGCTTTCACTTTGACATTAAAGAGGTTTGCAGTCAAAACAGCCTAATTATATTGACCATGATTGATTTATAAAGTCAATAAAATGTTAAACGTCTAAGAGATGTTTCATAGGCACTATTTATAATTTGATTCAAACTAGCATTTTATCTCAGTATAAAGTTCTGGGTTTTTTTTTTTGACAACCCTCATTCAAATCATTCTCTGACATAAAAACATATTTATGTTCACATGTGAGTTAATCTTTACTCAGCCCTCCAAAACACTGTGTCCACTGGTTGTTCTTTTCCAGGTCTGGTTAATGTTTACCTTTTAAACAACATTCAAATGAGGCACACTGATCCACTCTTAGATAAGACGTCAACAGAGGAGAGAAAAAAACAGGATGTGAAGGCCTGTTTGACTATATTTGGAATAATGAAGATGTAAGCTTTTTTTCAGAGATGCATATAAAGGGAAGCTACTGAAGCCCCTACTCCATTGTGTGTGAGGCATCCAATGCAAGCGTTTATTTGCAGGCTTTCTACATTCATTGTCGGGGGGTGAACTCCTGAGGAGCGAATGACGAAACAAATTTTGCTTTTCTTTACATTCAGAGGACTTGTGAGCAAAGGTAAAAAGGGTAAAAAAAGAAAATGGCCAATTTTATATTACGGAAAGCCCAACCCAAGGACGTGTCTGATATCCTGCGACTAATAAAAGTAAGACAAGCTTTAAAACCTGTAATTTTAAATACAACTAGGCCATACTGGCATGGGAAACTAACTGTATGTTGTTTTGGCTTTCTTGTTTCTTTTTGTGCTTAAGGAACTTGCTAAATTTGAAGAAATGGAGGAGAAGGTGATGTTGACTGAGAAAGGTGATTATGCTTTCACTCTTAACATTTCATAAATAGTGTATATTTACCTTATAGTAAATCAGAAAGTGTTTATAACTTAATCATTCTATTAAAATTGATGTCTGATTTGTAGATTTACTTGAAGATGGCTTTGGAGATCATCCATTCTACCACTGCCTGGTTGCTGAAGTCCCAAAAGAGCAGAGCTCAGAGGGTAAAACTTCCTCTTTCACTTAACTTTAATTCCCTTAAAGCTCCAGGAAGAGACATTTAGTTTGTGTAGATTTTAGCGCCCCCCTGTGGACATAGCCTGACTTTATCAAAATCCCTTTGCTGATCGTGTCCTGTTCATGTGCACTTACTGCTAAAAGACAGAAAATCCCATCTGTATTTCTTTAAAGTGAATGGTGGTCCCCAGCTGATGACCCTGCAGCCAGCCAAACAGGTGTGGGGGAAGGCCAGGGTCAAGGGCCAAGCAGGCATAACATCTATCTGTGAATTCAAACTAACAATCAAAATAATTTTTTTTGACTCAGGCAGCTTTGCATTGTTTATTTAACCACTTTCTTTGACTCCTACCCTGCAGTAGTGGTTTCAGACTCTGCAAATGTGACATTATAGAGATATTTGATCTTTACGCTGATGATCTTCTATTCTTATGTAGCTAATAAAGAGGCATTAAATTAATTCTTTCATAACCAGATTAAAAACTTCTCACAGGAGCTTTAAGCGCCACATTTCTTCAAAACCACTCTTAATTCTAACTTGTACCTTCCTCTAGGTTTCACTGTCATTGCCTTTGCCATGTACTACTTCACATATGACCCTTGGATTGGAAAGCTTCTCTATCTTGAGGACTTCTTCGTCATGCAGGAGTTTCGAGGTGAGTTTGTTGTTTGTACATGATAGCCATAAAGGTTAATGGCTAACTGAATAAAATGTGGGACATTTTTTACATGCCATCTCATAAAGTGTGTTACTTTGCATTTACTCTTTGACCAGGGCTTGGCATTGGTTCACAAATCCTGAAAGTCTTGAGTGAGGTATAGTTGTCATAAGCATTTTCTAAACTTAATTTCAACCATATCGGACAAGTCTTGAGCTTTACATTGTGTGTTTTCCCTCCTCTAGACAGCAGTGAAGACCCGCTGTAGCAGCATGCACTTCATCGTAGCAGAAAACAACACAAAGTCCATCGAGTTTTATAAGCGGAGAGGAGCAGCTGATCTTTCATCTGAGGAGGGCTGGCGCTTGTTTGAGATTGAAAAGGAGGATCTACTGAAAATGACCCGCAAATAAAGTTTACTGTTCTGGTGCTTGTACTGTATGAGAACGCTTAAGTAATGTTTGTATTTTGTGGGTAATTAGAAAGGCTTTGTTCATGCATTAATGATCAACTGCTACCTTTTAAAATCATTGCTTTCTGCTTTTAGTTTATCTTATATTTAACCAGATCTCTGCTGATTGAAGAAAAATGCTTATTTTTACAGTCTATGATGATGCTAACCTATTGCTGTTTTGCATTTCATGTCAATCATTTTGTACCCGTTCCTGTTAAATTCTCAAAAGCTGTGAGAAATCATAAAAAATAAAAATAACGATACATTTCCTTGTGACCTAAATTCTCCATGTGACATTTTATTGGGCCCACATTACCCTAGTTTGAAACACAAGACTCCCAGTCTGTATGAGGAGTGTTTTATATTGATTTTCACTGGAATTATGACTTTAAAAATCTTAAAATAGCTGACAGGGACTGATTAGAAAACTCAGAGAATTGATATTTTATTAAAGCACCAGTCTGCAAGCTTGTTTTTATTCTGGCTTTGATTAAAAACAAAAGAAAACTTGGAAACTACCCCATAGAGGGGAACTGAAAACAGTGCTTTGGAAAGCTGTATCGGCAGGCTTCTAAAAGAATCATACAAATCATAGTCCCTGCAAATGCTATGATATATTATCTGATCATTTTCAATATATATGAGTGTTTAATAGGCATTCTAATTACTTTGAAGTAATTTCAACCAATTCTATGACAGTAATAGATGCAGAATGTAACATTAATTCATCAAATGTGGGTTTCATTTTTTCATTTCATGCCAATAACAATGCTAAATTGAGAGGTTCCTTTGATAAATGTCCAGTGCCTATAAAAAGTGTTAACTCCCTTGGATATGTCCCCGTTTTATTGATTTTATAAATCAATTATGGTCAACATAATTTAGTTTTTTAACAAAAAAAAAAACTATTTAATGTCAAAGTGAACATGTATTTCCATACAGTAATTTCAATAAAATAAAAATATGTAATAGAAAATAAGTGACTGCATAAATATTTACCCCATTTAAAGAGACTGACCTAATTCAACAGAGAGCCAGCCAACTGGTGCTGGTAGTCTCACAATTATTGAAATAGGGATCACCTGAGTGCAGTGAAAGTGTCTCAAGTTATTGTAGTATAAAGACACCTGTGTCTGGAACGTCCAGCCACGGGTAATCAGTATTCCTGATACACCATGAAAACAAAAGAACACTCCAAGCAACTTGGAGAAAAGGTAATCAAAAGGTTTAAGTCAGGGGTGGATACATAAACATTTCCAAGGTCCTGAACATACCCTGGAGTCATCAGGAAATAGAGGGAATATGGCACATGTATAAATCTGCCTGGGTCAGGCCGTCCCCAAAAACTGAGTGACCGTGCAAGAAGGAAACTAGCAAAAGAGAGGCCACCAAGACACTTATGACTACTCTGAGGGGGTTACAAGCTTCAGCAGCTGAGGTGGGAGACCCTCTGCATACAAAAACTTTTGCTTATTAGTCACTTTTTTACATTAAATATTTGGACTTAAATGGCATGACTTTGTAGAAATCTGTGTCCATTTTGACAGTATAGATTTTTTTTTGAAATTACTTATGGTCAAAAATGTTTGGCAGGGCCTCTGTTGAATTAGGTCAGTCACTTGAAAGTGGGCGAATATTTATGCAGTCAATTATTTTACATGACATTTTTTATTTAAGTGATATTACTTTGTAAAAATCTGTTCTCACTTTGACATTAAAGAGATTTTTTCAAATATTTTTTTGTCAAAAAGCCAAATTATTTTGACCATGATTGATTTTTTAAATCATTAAAAGGGTAAAATATCAAATGGGGTGAATACATAGGGTTGCTCCAGAACCCATTTTTTTGGTAGGGATGCATGATATTGGATTTCTGCCGATATTTGATATTTCCAAACTCTGCCCATAAGGGAGGATAAGGGGAGAGCTTTCTGGGCCCAGCCAAATGGGAGGCCCATAAATGTCAGCAAAATCATGGCCGACTGTAAAGTTAACCATATTTAATTTTTGACCTGAATAACAGCACTTTAATCAAAACAACAAAAAAAAATCTTGTTTTAATTTATTTTTGCCACAGTATATTACCTTATTTGAAATGTAATCCCCTATTCTCAAAACAGAATTACCTTGTTTTGGTAATATTATCAATGTGGATGGGCATATTAAACTAAACCATTTGGAAAGTAAAGCAAGGTTTAATAGCTAAGCCATGTAGTGCACAAATGTCAGGGAGCCAGAAAATAAAAAAGAAACGAAGACAACTTTAAGGGGAAAATGTGATGACATAAGGGCAAATTTGGGCAAAAAGTGGCCAAATGGGCTTAAAAAGTGGCAAAAAGAGGTTGCTGATGGCACAAATGGGTTTAAAGAGGTAAAAATATACATAACAAGTAGTGGAAAAGGATAAAAAAGAAGCAAAAATGGCATAAGAAGAGGTAAAAAGATGTTAAGAATGGCAGAAATGAGCAGAGAAGGTGAGAAGGGTAAAAAGCGCCAAAAATGGGTTTAAAGTGGCAAAATGGGGCAAAAAAAAAAAGGCAGAGAGTGGAAAAAAGGGATGTGTATGTTGAAACATGTGGCCCATATTTTGGAAGTAAATATCAGCCATACATAGATATTTTCATATCTGCTGACATAGATATTAGGCTTGAGATAAAGTCTTCCTCTTTTTCTTTTCTTTTTTTTTAATAACAGAATTCTAACTTTTTAAGTTGTTGATACTCACTGGGTATCTGCTAAAAATGCTGTGCATCCCTAATTTTTGGGTCCAGTTGAGAACAACTGCTTTGAAGTGAATGGCAACTATAGTTTATAAATATAAGTTTTTACTCTCTACCTTTTAATTCCTCAAATATTTTTAAGCAACATACTGGAAAAATGCTACACTTCCTTTAGGCCCTTGTTTCTCATCTGGTGGGTTGGGAATCAAAAGTGTGTCGACTCGCTGTTGTGTGCCTGTAAATGAAATTTGGTTAAAAGTATATGATGTGGTTCTATTTTGAATGAAATGCCTCCATCTCTTTGTTCAGTTACATCTTTTGTTCCATCACAAGCACAAAGATACACCATTGTTCATCAAAAGCATTTGGTTATGATTGAAAAATGTGAAAAATTTGGGTCGATTTGTTGTTGAGGAGGTGGTGATGGCTCCTGACACTGGACCAGTCGAGAGCCACTGCTTTATCCATGCGTGTTCTGTAGCCTAGCGAATAACTTGATATTTTCTATATTTGAAAAAAAAAAAACTAAAAGGTTAAATTTCCCTTTGGAAGAAAATGTGGAGAAAATAAACTCAAATCTTAAGAAATTTATATTGTTTTAAGGACACCTTTGAGAGCAGGCCATACAGATGACACTGATGGGCTTTTCTTGTGTTAAGAGGCCAGTTTAGGGCTTTGAAATATCGGAGGTCACGGATAAATAATCTTTTCTTGTCAGCCTCACCACTGCATTAGACTCTGTTGGTGGAAGCGAAGGAGTGCATAGCTCATTACTGGCTATCACTACAACCTGAGGGCATTAACTAATTAAACTGAACACTACAGTGCACGTTTTGACATACCGCGTTTGAACAGCGGTCCTCAGATCATGGCCTGTTTGGTGCCTGCCGGTGTGATTTCCACCACAACCCTTCCGCATTTTCCTGCTGCTCTCGGGCTGTGACGTGTCGTGCTGACGGCGGCCTCGGAGCTGGAGGAGCGGGGGGCTGTAGCATGACAAGATCTGGCTCCAGACGTCCTGCTTTGCTTTCAGCAGAGCTCCAGAAACAACCCCTAACCCCTCCTTCTCTGCTCCTCTCCGGCCCGCCCAAATAACACAAAATTCCCGACTGAATCCAGCCCGAGACTGGGGGAACCAGGCGGCCTGGGAAGCCGAGGAGCGGACAGAGGCCATCCCTGCAGCATTAATCTGGTACGCGGGCCATTTTTGCTGGTGGGGCGCCCGTTTGCAGAGCTATGCCTGCTTTTAAGGGTATTGGTTTGTCTTTGTTTTTGCATGCATTTGGTATTTAATATATTTCTTTATTCTCGCTGAGAGGCCGCAGAGGGTTGGGCCTTTTCTTTTCAGGCCCCGGCCCTTTATGGAGGCCGTAATTGGTATGTCAGGCCTCTCTGGTTAGCTAGTCAGCCTGATAAAGGAAGCGGGGTTTTGTGTTCGCTAGTGGCCGTTGGCGATCGTAGCGTTACTTTGTTGGTGATTTGAAGATAATTTGAGATTTATATGGAAAACACTGACGCACTTTGTGTTTTTGTATCGCCAATTAGATGTTCAGCCACTGTTACATTAGCATTCGTCCAGACACGAAGCTAACAAAATGGCGGATGCTGCCGTTATGAAAACGGTTGTTGAAATTTTTTAGTGTTTAGCCTCCTCTAGCTAGTTAGCTTCGCTAGGGTGGACCTTACGTAATATTGCTATTTCAAGTATTATATTTACCTAACTGTATATGCATTGGTACATGCATCTACTGGGTGTAATAACCCTGACTGTCGGACTTTACGTGTGTAATCAGTGCTAACGGTGCTCCAGTGGTCAGTTGAAGACATTGCCGCTAATCGCCTCATCGGGTTTACTCTGGATTTATCCTGCATGAATGAGAGGCTACGCTGCTCTGGTATCCCGGCAATGTTTAGTTTATGCTGAGGGCATCTTTCGGCATACATATGTGCTGTGTTATGCGCCACATCTCAACATACCGTTGTCATCATTTTCCACCTGGAGGTGGGGGATGGTACATACAGTGGAAATTAAATGGCACCCCGGCAATATTGTCCACGCCAGTGTTTACATCTCTGCAGCTCCCTGTCTGTGTGATTGCATGACTGAAAGGGGCTCTTTTCGTATATTGTCTCAAATTCGTCACGATATGTGAATTTCCAATACATCTGTATAAATATTAGTAGATGGAGTAGCGATGCAGTGAAGGCAATAATGCCATCGGTCATTTCACTTGCTGTCCTGTGCCGCAGACACAAGCTGCTACTGCAAAAATCTATCTTTCTAGTAGTGTTGGCATTGATTGTCGTGTTTTTTTACCCCAGCAATAAAGAAAAATCACCAGTAATGTCTCTATAGTGCAGATTCTATTTCAGATGCTGTGTAATTGTGGATAAAATGTAAATAAATATGCAGCCCCCCAAAAGACAAAATTGTTTAGGGTATTTAAACATTGAACTTATGGATTTTAGAGTAACATCACTGTCATTTGTATAATATAAGACAAGCATTTTACGATGCATGTATTTGCCATTTTTACTGTCATTTAGTTGTCTTACTTGTGCTGCTGATGTTTAAATAAGTATAGCAAAGAATCCATTAACAGTTATTCTTCTCATGCCAGACCACACAGATGGAGACGTGCTTCAAATCCAGCTGTGCAAATTGCACAAACATTGAACGGCAGTCTTCTCAGCTGTATTAGCTGCTGGGCGATACTCATTCTAGTTGTGCAACACAAGGGCACTAGTCTCTCTGCCATGTGAATCACATAATTTCAAATTAGCAACACATGCACCATATTTTTTGCTCTAACAAGGGAGGGATGAAAAGCTTATTATAGCTTTCCCTCAGCACTCCTGCACAAATCACCTGATTTGTGTTTCAGATATAATTTTTTAAAAATCATGTTAGGCTATATTAAGGGTATCATCTTTTTTGTTTTCCAAAACCTTTACAATTTTGTATCTTTGAGTTACCAAGAACCTACACAGTTTTGTGTGTCCTTGTATATTACATTGCTAATAGATTCTCAGGTTGTGCACATAAGGCAAGAAACAATACAACTTTTCAAGACAGCTGTCATAGTGTTTTAGTCCACATTTATGCTATCATGGAAAAAGAGAGCACTGACTTTGTTGGCCTTCAGTGCATTTGAACGGACAAGGCAAACAGCATATAGGAAATATGTGGAAACGCTGTTCAAGGATATGGCTACTTTTTTTTAAGTCAGTTTGATTAGTACAACCTTATTAAGTTGTATTTTTTTGTCAAAGCATGTTTTATGTTTTGCTTTCCAGATGTTTTGCTCACTAAAAATAAAAACTCTACTGTTTGCTTTCAGCTCTCCATTAACAAATGCAGTGCGAGGACAATGGATGAGGATGTCACCAGGCTTGCCATACATTCAGAAGAGCCTAAAATAATACTGCACGGATCGGGTGATTAGCTAAATTTTTATTCATGTATTTTTTAGATAGGAAAGCAAATAAGCTCCAATTTAATTCACAGAATGTATTACTACTACTGATTGCTGTCTTGTTAACTGAGTTATCTCTCTTCTTCCAGATGAGGGTGGTGCTGGTGGGCAGGAGTTTGTTGTGGAGCTTCAAGAGACTGTGTTGGTATCAGAAGGCGAGGGGGAAGGCATGGCAGTTCACAGGTTTGCCCCAGATGAGCTAGTCATCCAGGATGCTGTGGAGGATGTGGTTTCAGAGTACGTGCACTGTGATGAGGATGAAGATGTCGCTGTGGAAACATGCGTGATGGCCCTAGAGGGTGAGGAGGAAGGTGTTGCCATGGGAGACATCCCTGAAGATGGGCTGGACCCAGAGCAGCAGGACGATGACCAAGATGGCTGTGGAGATTACTTGATGATATCCTGTAAGTTAACTGGTCTTCAGTGAGCTACTGTTTATCATGACTTTTTTTTTTTTTCTTCCCCCCAGTTATATATGTGCATACATCCAAGAAGCTTTTGGGATGAGGATGATCTTTTCCCATCTTCAGAAGTGGTTTGAAGAGGCATACTCTGGGCTTTGCAACTTGTGTTAAAATATGATCAAAATAACTAAGTCCAGAGTAATGCCTCATTTGAAGAAAGGTGTTTTTTGATACTATTTTAATGTGAGCCAGAAAGCATTAAAATTAAGTAGTTATACTGCATAAAATTATCAGCCTACTAACCTTAATCTCTCCCAGATGCAAAAAACAGTTTGCTACAGACTTTAATGATTCTCACGACATTGTGGCTTTGTTATTCTTTCATCAGAATGAAATGCACATAGTAAATGTATTAGGGCTGCAACAAACGATGCCTTTAAAAATGTATTCTCAACCCCTCTTAAAAACAGAACACAGCTGATAAAATAATGTGAAGTATAAATATCTATATTCATAAAAACTAAAAGGGAACTTCATTTTTAAGAATTCTACATTAGAAAATTTGTCAGGCCACAGAATAAACACAAATAAAAGATCAAATGAAAAAAGAATGAAAAAAATATATGTATATATACATATATTTTTTTTTTCTTGCCTTTGCCTCCCTCCTTACTTACATACATAAACACTTTAAGATCATACTGATGGTTGTAGTTCAGTGATATGTTTGAATGAAGGACTCTAGTTATAGTTGGATAATGCTTTTATTGCTTCCTTTGGCAAATATTTTAACCCAGAAGAGTGACAGATTTAACCAATCATGCAGCTTTTTATATATCTTTATGAAAGTTAGTCTCAGCCAGTCCCTGACCAAATTATCGTTGGTTCATTAATGCTGTTTTTCAGGCCGGCCCTCATTCATAGACAGACACACAAACTTAATCTCCTCTCTGTCATACAAAAACACAAACGCACACAACAACTGCTTCTCTCGCGCTGTTACTGCAGCTCATACTTATCCTTCTTCTCCTGCTAATATTTTAGCAAACACTGAAGACGCAAAGCGTGGTGAATATCATGGGTTATATGAACGTCTGAAAGTCTGCTTTTTTTTTTTTTTAGTCCAGCTACATTTAGATCCCCAGCATTTCATCTCCATTATAGGAAACGGTCGTTGATAAATATTTCTCCTCATATTTTGCACTGATCATCAGATTATCAGAGAAGTACTTAACTGCGTGAAGCTAAAGTTTATGAACTGTTTGGGTGATGTAAATAGCTCTGCGCCACACTAAGTGATGCCACAATAGCATGAGACAGATTAATAAACTTGTATTTAACACCTTTAACTATCGATTCATTGTTGCAGCTTTAAAATGCATTCATCATCACTTTACATGATTTGCAATATGTGTTAATGTTAATCCAGTATTATTCTTATCAATTAGTTCTTATATAAATTCTTGCCTCTTTGATGACGTACACATAATTGGATGTGATCACAATGTGATTATTCTGGTGTTACCTAATCACAAAAGTGAAATAGGTGAAAGTCATGTTTTATCCAAATATGACACTTAAGAAATCACGAACATGGCCCTTTAAAAGTGTTCATGAATATTTGTAGTCTTTTTTACACTGATGTTGGAAATTAAGTGTTTAATGCTGCTAACCCAGGAGCCAAGAACTGAATTTAAATGTGTCAAATCTGAAAAATGACAATTTTTCTTGATTATGCAAAGGGTAATATGAGTATTCTAATTACAATTGTATCATAAGGTTTTTCTTGATTTTGTGAGTTTCACACTTTTTGTTCAAGATAATGACTGTTGCAACTTTTGTCATAGTCTCACATCGGGCCTCTATTCATTCTTTGTTAATTGCAAAATTACTCTGTCACCAGTTAATGGGGACAGACACGGAGATTTTTAGTACCTGTTCTTAAACTGACATGTTTTCTGTTCAATAGTGGACGAGGCAGGGAAAATGGTGTCCGAAGATGGGACAGAGGTGACAGTGGAAGGAGCTGTTGAGGACCAGGAGGTGGAGAAAGATGAGGATGGGCAGGAGGTGATAAAAGTGTACATCTTCAAGGCTGATTCAGGGGAGGATGACATGGGTGAGTAGGGATCATTATCACTGCCTTCTCTGAATGCTTTTGTGCTTTCCATGTCAGTAAAAGTCTTAAATGTAACTTGATGAATGATGATGATAGCCTGAGTGGTGACTGAATGATTGAAGGCACAAGTCATCACATTTGGCATGACATGAAGTATATAAAGAGTTTTCTTATTTTGCAGGAGAGTCGGTTGACATCAGTGATGGAGACACAGAGAGCATGGCGTTAACAGAGTCAGGTCAAACACTGAGAGAGAAGATGGTTTACATGTCTGTTGGAGATTCTCATCACAACCAAGGAAACCATGGTGAGGCATTTTTTTCTAACCAAAGGGGAAAACTGACACCAGGTTTTTCTTTTTGTACATGTAGATGTCGTCTTTGTAAGGGTGCAAAGTGACTGATGTGGTTTATTTTGAGGTGGTGGTAGAAGGTGTGAAGCTAGTAACTCACAACTTTCATATGCTAGCATCTCTAAGCAAGGACTAGATGCCTGTGGCTATGGCTGCTGTTTGTGGTCAACACCCTGTCTGATGGTGTCTTAATTTAAACTGAAACTGTGAACCAGCCACAAGTTGGCGTGTCTTGGAATAAGCTTTTTACAAATGTTGGTTTTGTTTTTCCCTTTTATTTCCCTTTACAGGTATGGAAGACAGTGAGAGTTGTGAGAACAGAAACGGAGCAGCCAGCGCTCTGCTACACATCGATGAATCTGACAGGGTCGATGAAATCAATCGACAGCGCAACAAGAAAAGACGGTCAGAGCCACGCCAGGTACAGACAGGTAAGATTAACACAAGTTCACAGATATGGAAATGGTCTTCGTAAGCTACTTTCTCTTTCATTTATTACGCAATGAAGGAAAGGTTTGGATCACAAGTGCTGCTGTGCAGCTGTAAAGAGCTGAACTTTAACCAGGGACTTTAGGAAACGTAAACATTTTGTAACTCACCAGTATGTTTGGCTTCACTAATATTTTGTCATCTAACTTAACATGCTTCGTATGAAAGGGAAAAGAAGTCTGGCCTTGAATTGATGTTTTTAAAATCCTTATACTTGTCTCCATGGAAGACTTTTGATAAAACTATGAAATTAAATATCTGTTTACTTTTCATAAAACTATTACTACACGGGGAAAAACTTCTATATTTGTTATAGAAGTGACAAAGATTTGTATCCTAGGTTGTTATGAAACGCTTAATGTTATGGTTGCCTAACTTATATTGTTGAATGTAGACCTAATTATTAATCGTAACTATTTCAAAACAAAAAAAAAAAAGGCAAAAAACTGGAGACAGAAGCACTCTTCACAGAGGATTAGTATTACCTGGGGCCACTGATAATTCATGAATTACCCCCTGATGGTGGTGTTTGGTGCTGTGCATTTACACCGGATAAGAGAAGTCTGAAATATACTCGACTTGACCAACATTTCTGAATAAAAACATGACGATGCAGCATGTCTGCAGCAATGAAAACACATTAAATCTTTATTTCTAAATGTCATAGGACAATCTGTAGGGGACTTCTTCCTGCGTCCATTCTATTTACCAGAATTTCCAAAAGACAGCATGTCCTCAAGTTTATTTTCCTCTATAGACATTTAAAAAAAAAAAAAATTCTGTAGCAAGCTGTCCTTAACCAATGAACTTGTGGCAATTTCCTCCAACTCTTTCAAAACACATCCAAGGTAGAGATGTTCAAATTCCAATTTTTTCCTTCCCGAATGAGTACTGATCCAATACCTGTGTGAACTTTCAGGACTGACTGCGCAGACTAGTAAGTTATATTAGGCCTATATTTGACTCTGAACATGGCTCAGAAAATAGAATCATTATGTACAGCATCTCTTTGACCCAAAAGTTTTTTTTGTGTGTGTGGATTATTGAGTTTAACTGCTAAATATTAAAGTGGGGGTATTATACTTTTCAAATTTTTAAAACATAAATATAAAGTCACAATGTTAGGTGTCCATACTCCACTTATGCAAATTTTCAAACCGCAAGATAAACGTATGCGGCAGTAATCTTGGAATTTTCTTGTAAACTGATGAAAACGGTTCGTTGAAAATCTCACCAAGATTCTACTGAGACGAGATTTCGATGGACCAAACTGATGAGGTCATCACAGTAGGATCTCCTGACTGGTTTGGGGTTTGTCCGTGCTGCTGGCAAAGCAGAACAGACCGCCCCCCCCAAGGCCTTTTAGCCATTTAGCATTTAGCAACACAGTAATTAAACACTTACCAAACAGATACGTCCTGCTCTATCCTTCGCTGCTGCTGGTTTTCTTCCCCCCTCTCTCCAAACTATCAGGGTCAGACTCCGGGTCTAACACGTATGGGCGTATATCAAAATTCACCATATTTTACTCAGTCAGACCGGTTCATTCAAAGTTTTCAACTACTAGCATAATAACATTGGCCACATTGGAAGGGCGGGCACAAAACATTGAGTCCTGCCGCCGGCCAGCCTCTGGAAAATCGGCCAATCGGAGGAAAGCAGGTCAGGGGAGCTGGGGGAGTTAAAGAGACAGCAGCGAAAACGAAGCGTTTCAGATGGAGGTTAAAATAAGGGTTTTTCAGGACACCAGTGTGAGAAACATGAGGAGTTTCTTGAGTTGTAATCCATGTAAAGCTACTACGTGGCTATCAGAGAGATGGTGTAAAGCCTTGTAAAAAGGCAAAATATCCCCACTTTAAAATAACAATAATACAGGGGGGCTGGATCTCAGGCTCTCTATATCTTTCTCTCTCCTTTATACTCTATCTGGGCAGCATGATGTGATTATGGAACAGCCATTGGCTGACAGACCCTCACAAAGGGTAAACAATATGAAGGTTAGCATTCAAGTTAGCAGTAATAAATGGTCATAATTGGATTAAAATTTATTTAAAAAATGTTCTTTTTAATGTAAGAAAAAATGAACTGCCGGAAAAGTACTATTAATAACCTATATGTATCAAAACTTTAACAATGTCCTATGCAGCCTCTTTTGTTATTTTTTGTAATCCACAAAAGGAGCAGAAAAAGCAACACAGACTGTAAAAAAACACAATTACCAACCTTAATTGTTAATGCCAGTTCGCACAGGATTAGTATTACCTGTGAACCTTTGTGTCTGCTGAAATATGGTCAGTAATTTGCCCTGGAATATTTACTCTGCAAATTACTGACATGGTTGATTCGTACAGGATTTAAAACAGCCGCGATAACCTCAAATTACCAGAGGTCCATAGGTAATACTTCTCCTATGTTAATAGGGCTAAAGGTGAAATAAACTTTAATCAAACAACATTATCATCATATATTAATTTTCTTCTTCCTCTTGTAATTTTCTCTTCAGCCATCATCATCGGACCATATGGTCAGCCACTCACAGTTTATCCCTGCATGCTTTGTGGTAAGAAGTTCAAGTCACGAGGTTTTCTGAAACGTCATACAAAGAATCATCACCAGGACGTTCTGACTAGGAAAAAGTACCAGTGTACAGACTGTGACTTCACCACCAACAAGAAGGCCAGCCTGCACAACCACATGGAGGTGCATGCTCTTAGCAGCAAGGCCCCTTTCGAGTGTGAAATGTGTGGCAAGGAGTTCCACCAGCAGGCGGCGCTTTTCTCTCATAGACTACAGCATCACCACAGAGAGCCCAAGAGCCAGCCACCTCCACCACCTACCAAGATGCATAAATGCAAATTCTGTGACTATGAAACGGCCGAGCAAGGACTTCTTAATCGACACTTGTTGGCTGTTCACAGTAAAAGCTTCCCCCACATTTGTGTCGAGTGTGGAAAAGGCTTCCGGCACCCTTCAGAGTTGAAGAAACACATGCGCACACACACAGGTGAGAAGCCTTACTCCTGCCTGTACTGCGACTACAAGTCAGCCGATTCCTCCAACCTCAAGACGCACATCAAGACGAAGCATAGCAAAGAGATGCCATATAAATGTGAGCGCTGCTTCCAGACCTTTGCAGAGGAGGAGGAGCTAATGCAGCATGGACTGACACACGAGGAGAATAAAACCCACCATTGTGCCCACTGTGATCACAAAAGCTCCAACTCCAGTGACCTGAAACGCCATATCATATCTGTTCACACAAAGGACTATCCACACAAATGTGCCATCTGTGGTAAAGGCTTCCACCGGCCATCTGAACTGAAGAAGCACTCAGTCTCCCACCGCACCAAGAAACTCCACCAGTGCCGGCACTGCAACTTTAAGATTGCAGATCCTTTTGTTCTCAGTCGTCATATCTTGTCTGTCCACACGAAAGAGCAGCAGGCTTCTCCTGAAAAGAATGAGCCTAAGAGGACAGAGACGCACACTCCTGTTGTGTCACCTAAAAAGTCTGCACCGAGCGGGTCCAGCAGCTCAGGCAGAGTCAGTGCAGCCAGCTTAGCCAGCAGCGTGACAGTGGTTATTGGTAAAGGACAAAAAGAGAGGAGAATCTACCAGTGCCAGTACTGTGACTACAGCACCGGGGATGCTTCAGGTTTCAAGCGACATGTGATTTCTATTCACACAAAAGACTATCCGCACCGCTGCGAGATCTGTTCAAAAGGCTTCCGACGACCGTCAGAGAAGAACCAGCATATCATGCGTCACCACAAAGACGTGGTGCAGGCAGAGTGACTCTGACCGAGCCAAATACTGTGCCACAACAACGAACAATGTTAAAGCAACCATCACACCCCAATCACTGCACCCTCAGCGAGTAACCATCACTGAAAATGACGTGATGAGTGTACATGCTGCACTTAGTCCGTTATGTTGTTTTGCTCTTTTACGATCCTCAGCCTAATGTTTGTTCAGAAATGTAAACACATGTACATAACATTAACGCTCTGTCAGAGTTAGCAACAAAACCCTTCCGTAGACTTGCACTTTGAACTGCATGTCCCTTGCTGGTGACAGTGTGCATGGCAGATTGTTCAGGTGTCTCTTTGTAGATAAACATCTTTAATTTTGCAGGCAGCAATCAGTTGTCAATCAAGATGGTCCTAATTATTTGTCTCAAAACTAAAATGTAATTTGCAAAACGTTTGCGTCATGTTTTGAAATGTAAACACAGCAGTATGGATTAGCATCATGTCCACAGTAGCACTTACCATCCTGGTAAAGTACATGAAGAATGCAGTACTCAGTCGTGTGTATGAGAGAGTGTGAGAGATTGTGTGAATGAAGAGTGAGTGACAAACAAGCATCCGTTGCGCTTCCTGGTGCTTAGACCCCACCTCTCTGTATCATAGTGCTTTTGATGCGTCAACAGAAACACATGGCTGGCTGTGTACAGCACTGAGAGAAAACAATCATTTTTAGCCTCGTACACAGGGGTCAAAGAAATTACCACTAAATACACAGTGAAGTAGTGGATATGTCATGGTAGTATATACGAGTTCATATATGCACCTTTGTCACCATCATTTCCTGATTGCTTGATCATTGAACACCTGTCTGATCTATCAGTTTCCTGTCAGTAATTGTACTGTACTTGTTGAGAACTGGCGCCTGAAGCAGTAGAGATGAAGCCTTGACTGAAAGTATTTAAACCTATTAATGCTACCTTACTAGTAAACTTCATTCATTTGAAAAGCAGATTTGTGAAATTGTTTTTAACATCGACTATGAACAAAGTTAATTTCTTATGAATAAAAATGGTATAATTGCAGTTACCAGTATGATATTAGGCTGGGTTTTAAAGAAAAGTTCACATCTGATGTGTCTGTGCTAAATAGAAATCATTCAGTTATTCTGGTGCTGCTGTTCACAAACAATGGACTGAACTCTTTGTCCCTTCCTCACAGATGTACTTTGACCAGTAGAAAGGGAAAATGTATATCTTTTTAGACGCAACTTCAGAAGACAGGTGCTGGTGGTGTACTTGTACTAAGGCTTTTTACATTTTTTTGTCATCACCTGTGATCATTTCTGTTTTTATATTTATTTCATTTACAAGTTGTTGTATAGTTAAGTGTAACTAGACTTCTATGGGACGTAAATTATTGTTTTGTATACAAATCTGTACAAAGCGTGTAGATGTAAACACTTGATAAAAGGAAATCTGAACTGTGTTGTTATGGATGTACTTCAGCGTATTTGTTAAAAAAGGTAATAAAAGCAAAGTATTTTAGCCAGTTGTCTTTTTTCTGGAAATGGAGTCCTCCACTAAAATCATTTCCTGTCTATTTGCTTGTATGTGTCCTCATAGTGCAGAAAGATAATGAACAAAGTTTGATACCAAAAGGCAGAATATTTATCTCCAGAATGTGAAAAACTTATCAGAAATCCCTTAAAATTTTAAAGGTGCCCTGTGCATTTTTGTCAACAAAGGCAACATAGTAGCATTACTTTAAAAAGTATTGTTTTAGTTTAATCTGTTTCTTTTCTAGTAAAAAGTTTTTTCCTTCCAAGGTTAAACCCAAGCGGCAGCAACTTGTGTTAAAAATAGGAATGCTTGATATTGGATTTTTGTAGAAATGCGATATACCGATATTTAAATGTAGTGCAGACCTAAAACTTTAGTCCTTAAAACGCAAAGTTGGAATGATGATGAACAGGAAAAGACCTCAGCTGGCGTAAGCTCCACAAACTGATTTGTTTATATGGTCACCATTTCCAGCTGATAAAGGAACATTTTTATCAACAAAATCTAAGTTGTAAATTTCAGGTGATTTCATATCTGCTGATGCGATAGTTTACTTTTAAAGCTAATGGCTAATAATACAATATGCTGATACTATCGTGCATCCCTAGTTGAAAAGCTAATGTTAAAGTGCAACAAACCTACTATTCTTCAAGTATCCACTTCGGGCTTGTTTCACAGATCAAGGAATACCCTTTGGGTTCCATATTAAAACGACAACAATTACAGCAGAAATAGACATATTTACAGTTCATTGTTGGGACAGATTGGGTATTTAAATCTTTTTTCTTTTGCTGGGATGCACTTGAGAGGGGGTGTTAGATATATCAGTTCCTCTGTTTTTATTTTGCAGTTGCATAAGTAAAGGCATGGCTAAGTTCACTGACAGGTGAGTAGATTGTATCTGTTTGCGGTAAGGTATGCCTCAACTCCACCTCTTTGCTTGTGCCTAGACTGACAGAGTCAGCCAGTATAGCAGCTGCCAACACTGGGCTTCAAAGCACTTGTCCAGAAAACAATGAATGACCTCAATAGCAATGTTTACATGGACAAAGACAATGGGAATAAAAGCCTGATCAAAATAACACGCCATTCAGAAGATTCTGGTGTCTATGTAGGCACTTGTCTCCCTGATCGGGGTTCAACTGCCTTTACTGTGCATGCCTGCCTCTCTTCAACTGAGCTTGTCTGAAGGTTTTCCTATAGGCCTGCTCTGTCTTCTAAGTCCATACCACTGAGCATTCAGATTCATGTGGGAGAGCAGCATGAAATGGATCACTTGCAGGACATGATTTAGACTCATTTTGAAATGAAAACAAATGTGGAGGAGGAGAAATAAACTCAGTTCTACAGCCAGGGGATGAGTGGAGGGGGTTTGTTTACAATGCAATGACTCAGATTAGACTAAAAATAATAATGGATTAACCACACACCCATCTCTTAGCTAACTCAGCTACAGTGCCTATAAAAGGTATTCACCCCTTGGGTGTTTAACCCTTTTAATGATTTTGTCGATAAATCGTGGTCAATATAATTTGGCTTTTCTTTTTCAAAATAATTTTCTTACAAAAAACACTCTTTACTGTCAAAGCGAAAACAGATTTCTACAAAGTTATGTCAATTTAAAAAACATTTTATAAGTGACTGCATACATATTTACCCCCTTTAAGTCAGTATTTAGTAGATGCATCTTGGGCTGCAATCACAGCACTGTCTGTGTGGATAGACCTCACTCAGGTTTGACACCTATCCACATCTAGACACAATATTACTCAATTATTCTTTTCAAAGCTGCACAAGCTCCGTCAGTTTGCATGGGGTTTGGGTGTAAACAGCCCTTTTCAAGTCCAGCCACAAATTGATGATTGGATTGAGGTCTGAGCTTTGATTCAGCCACTCCAGAACATTCACCTTGTTTTCTTTAAACCATTTCTGTCTTGCTTTTGCTGTATTCTTCAGGTAATTGTCTTGCTGGAAAATAAATCTCCCAGGTCTTAGATCCCTTGCAGACTGAATAAGATTGTCCTCCAGGACTGTCCTATATATTGCCACATTCATTTCCCCCCCTACCTTTACAATCCTTCCAGAGACAGCTGCTGAGAAGCATCCCCACGGGATGATGCTGCCAGCACTGAGCTTTATAGTGGGGATGGTGTGTTTATGGTGACGTGCAGTGTTTATGTGGGTTTTTTGTTTTTTTCCAACATTGGCTTTCTCTTTGGTGAAGAACCCGGGCAACAGTTGTTATTAGCAGACCCTTTCCCATTTCTGCTGCTGAAGCTTGTAACTCTTTCAGAGTAGTCATAGGTGTCTTGGTGGCCTCTCTTTCAAGTTTCTTTCTTGCATGGTCACTCAGTTTGTGAGTACATCTTGATCAAGGCACATTTACACATGTGCCAGATTCCTTCTATTTCTTGATGATGGATTTCACTGAACTCAGGGGGATGTTCAGTGCCTTGGATTTTTTTGTATCCATCCCCTGTCTTTTAATTTTCCTTCACCTTTTCTCTGAGATGCTTGAAATGTTCTTTTGTCTTCATAGTGTAATGATAGCCAGGAATACTGATTAATCAGTGACTGGACTTTCCAGACACAGGTGATCCACATTTCTCTAATTGTGAGACTACTAGCACCAGCTGGCTGGGCCTCTGTTGAATTAGGTGAGTCACTTTAAAAGGGGGTGAATATTTATGCAGTCACTTACTTTAAGCTACATATTTTTTGTTCAATAATTTATTTTCACTTTGAAAGTTAAAGAAATCAAAAAGCCAAACTATACTGACAATGATTGATTTATAAATTCAATATAAGGTTGAAAACATCCAAAGGGGTGAATACTTTTTATAGATACAGTATGTCTAAACACAAAGCCAGCAATCAGTTCTTTTCAAACTGGGTCTCACTCCTACTTTAACATCCCAGCATATAATACAATTAGTGTTGCTGATTGGACTATATTAAACAGATTTACCTTTTTATAATTTCAGGTACATTTTTTGATTTATTGAAAGAACAGCATTATCTGCTGTTTCAGACATAATAAGACATATTTGCCTTGTTTATATCAAGCTTTGCATAACCTTGATGACTGAAAACTATTCAGATATTTTACAAGATTATACAGATTGAAGAGACTGTGCCTCATTTGCATTTGTCTTTCTGGGACTTTAGAGCCTGGTGGAAATGCAGACAACAGCAGGCTATAGTAGTTTCTTGGAAAGATGTTCTTGGAACTAAAAGTTCTTAGTACTTTTAGAACCTTTAGAAAGAATGATAGAAACCTTTAGTTCTGTTTGCAGAAAAACTCCCGACATTTTTATTAAAAGCCAATCCTTTAATAAGTCTTAAAACAAACACAGTGGTAAATCAAAACATTTTATAGTGAAACCAAGCGTTATATTGTGTATGGTGGCATTAAGACTAGAAATAATACAACTGAAAGAGCAAAGAAATTTAAACTCAGTAGAAAGTGAACTCGATGAATATTCACAACAAGTAATAAGATCTTGAAACAGGATTTGTGTAGAACGATGATCAGGGAGCAACTAGGCAGCTGGGCACTCGGCTTAAAAGGAGAAAAAAGGGAAAAGCTGTTAGTAGATGAATCTAAATCAAAGGTTTTTATAGCACCAAATATGCCTATTGAAAAATGTAAGTACCATTTTTAGGAAGGAAAGCAATATTTTCAGGCAGGATGCCATTCTCCAAGGAAAACTGCCTGAACTTCTCGAGCAGATCAGCACTAAGGTCCGCTCCACGACCTGTCAAATCATAACATAAAAATGTTTAAGCATGCTTTGCTGTCCTTGGAGAAGATTGGTTAAGACACAGTGTAAATGATGATGGAGTTACCGTATAGTTTGGTGACAACAGTGTCATCTCCAGCTTTGGTCTTCATGGTGTGAGTCAGAGCGTACTCATCATATTTGACCTCAATCATGCGCATGTCATTGTGGTTCCCACGGCCTGATAAGCAAAAAATACATCATGTTAAGGAAAAGAAAGCACTTTTTAAGATGTGCTTGTGAAAACTGCATGCATGCCTGTATATGCTGAAGCATTGTGTGGTAAATAAGGATGAACGCAGCTTTACTTGTGTATGTGAACTTTCCAGGCACATCGGCTTTTTTGGCAAAGTTGTTCATCCTCCAGCAAGAACCATCAGAACTGAGAAAAACATTACAGCATTATAAACAGTGCTAGTACTTGTGTTTTATTTTCTTCCTCTTTTTACTCAACACTTACCTGAGACTGGCGTATGAGATCTCCATGTCTCCATCTGCAGTCGGGGTGAACATGGCGGTGCCCATCTTCATGCTGGCTTTGCGGCTCACAAACCATTCAGCGTTGGTGGCAAATCCAACCAGGTACCATTTTCCTGCCATCTGTGGACACAAAGAAAGGAAAGGAGCATCATTATTGTCAGCAAAACAGACATGGGAATACCAACTGTGCCTAGACAGCTCTGGATCCTCGAGCACAACATGAAATGTCAACTGAGAGCCTCTTGCCCTTTAAGTCACAAGGGTTTTCAAATGTTATCCATATGTTTTACAAAGCTAAAACCTCCACATTCATTCAAATAATAGAACAGAAAAAAGCATTCCTCATTTCTTCGCTCAAATGTCCTTGTGAAATATGCCCCAGAGACATCGTACTCTAGCACACACCTCTTCAAATGCATTTTTTAAATGGGGTAGACCACTGAACAAGTCACCCCAAGGTAAAAACTGTTTCTCACTGTTTTTGATAAATGTCACATCTGTCAAACCCTTAATCTGCAAGATCTCTTGCAGCAGCTTGCTCACTTGTGAGGAAGAATGTAATACAATCAGTGCAGGCAGCTTGAGTAAAATTTGATCAGCCATTATACCTGATTTTTACAATTCAATATGATTCTTGTAGAAATGCAATCACACTGATGCCTGTTTCAATGCCACAGCTACAACAAAAAAAATCTTTTCTTGAAACACAGAAAAAGCAGGCAAACTGTCTAAAATTGCACAAATATGTTGGTAACGTGGTACTGGAGCCTGTTCCTTACCCCCTGTGCATTGAAGTCTGCCTGGGGTACCACTTCAGAGGAAACCGTAAAGATGCAAAGCGCGGCTCCCAGCACCTTCAGGAGTAAAGTCATGGTTACAGAGGAGCAGACACCAGCTGATGGAAAAGAGTAGTGACTGAAATCCAGAGGTCTGTTGTTTGAATTCTGCCTGACAACCCTTTATATAGAGAGAGGGGAGATGAGCTTTTGGCTCTTTTATGTTCCCTCCCAGCCAGAACGCACACACATGCACACATGCAGTAGACCCATTCAAAGCCTGGAGCTGGGATGGGTTCAAACAAGTGAAGCTCCAGACAAACACACATCATGTTTCACAGCCACAAGGTACGCTATTAGCCCTGCCAGGACTGAATTCAGTCGACCATGAGAGAAGGGGATAGACAGAAAAGGGAGAAACATGCCAAGAAATGACATAACATGCATGACAAATTGTCAGTAGTTGAATCCTGTCAGTTATACTTCAGTTAGCTTTAGAAAGTACATGATTTGGTGATGCAGCGTCATTTTGCTGCCTTTTGTTTGTGAGGATGAGCCGGTACAAACAAGGTAACTAAAGGTGGTAAACGAAACAGCTGTGGCCCTCCAGGGCTTTCTGTGGCACAGAATCAAACTCATCTGTCAGCAGTTATGGGACAGTAACACAGACACAACACAAATGCTCATGCAGGTTGGGTACCCATTGCATGCATTGGCACATGGTGAATAGAAACACCCTCGTGGAGAACTTAAGAGGCATCTACAAAGGTTTGAAGACAGTAAATACATTCTGCACATCATAAGATTGCCTGGATTATTAACGAAATGATCAAAGTTATCAATTTATCTATTATTTACATGAGCTCACTGTGTATAAGGCTTGTAGTAGGCTATATGAGAAAAAATGCAATGTTCAATAACTTTGCTAAATATTAAGAGTGATGCAAAGACAAAAGTTTTTGTCAGACCTCGCATTTTCATGTGTACTTAGTTAAGTGATACTCAGCATGAGGTTCTTGAGCCACAGGTGGCTCTTTTAGGTCTTACTTTGAAAATTAATTCCCCCAGAAAACATTAAACAAGGGAAATTTTGACCTCAGTAATGATCCATGGCAAATTGCGTCAATTGATCTTTCTCACACTCATACAGTAGGCTTTAAATATCAAATTAAATTCCCAACCCTTATTTTTTTGTCCATATATTTCCTTTGAATATGTGCAAGAAAGAACATGCAAGATAAATATCACTGATTTTTGAGAGAAGCAAAACATGTTCCCAACTTGACTTTGTACCTTTTTTTTGCCACAATAATTTGATGTGGATATTTGTGTGGGTTCAGGTCTCAACTAGCTGTAATGTGTAGGAACAGACTTTTGATTTAAATTTTTTTCCCCGAAATACCTCAGGTTCCTCCCATTTCTCTTGATCATTGCTAAGATGTTTCTAAACCTTAATTGGAGTACACCTGTGGTAAATTTAATTGATTAGACATAATTTGAAAAGGCACACACCCCTCTATAGAAGGTCTCACAGCTGACGATGCATATCAGAGAAAAACCAAGCCATTCTTGGCCAAGTCTCCTTTGAAAAAGAGATCTTTGATCTCAGTGGGATTGGCCTGGTTAAATAAAAGTTGAATTAAAAAAATGAAAAATACATAAATGAGGTCAATGGAGGGCTGCATTGATATTTGCCCTTCCTTTGTCCCATCTCCACACAGGATCTCTGGAGTTCAGTCAGAGTGACTATTTGGTTCTTGGTCATCTCTCTTACCAAGGTCCTTTTTTCCCTGATTGCCCAGTTTGACTGGGCGACCAGCTCTTGGGAGAGTCCTGGTTGTGCCAAACTTCTTCCATTTGAGAATTACGGAGGCCACTGTGCTCTTGGGAACTTTCAGTGCAGCAGAATGTTTTTTAACCATCTGTGCCTTACAACAATCCAGTCTCTGAGCTAAATTATTTACCATAGGAGGACTCCAATCAAGGTGTAGAAACATCTCAGGAATGATCAAGAGAAATAGGAGGAACCTGAGCTAAATTCTAACTGTTGTTGCAGAGGGTCTGAACACTTAGGTCAATGTGATACTTCAGGTTTTTCATTTCTCATAATTTAGCAAAAAACTCAAAAATTCTGTTTTCACCTTGTAGAGAGGGGAAATGTAGATCCCCTACAATAGGAACTGCTTTAAAGGTGTCAAAGTTCATTCAAAAACTATCCAAAAAATTGATATGTTTACCAGATGACTTAACTAAACAACTATTTAAGTTATTTTGAGATTGAAACACATTTTACTTTTTACCCCACATGACAAATATCATACAGACGAGTTTCAAAGGGGAAAAAATAAACCAACTGGTCAAGTTTCCTCAGCAACATCAGGCTATCATTTCTTTAACTCCCATAACTTCAAAAATGCCTGTAGAAAAACATCTTAATTCTACTTTAAAAGAAGGCAACAGTAAACTGTGAATATGTTGTTGTAACCACCATTTATAGTACAGAAAGATCACTAGGAAAGATAATTTCAAAATTATTGAAGCTAGCTTATATCTATACATCAAACTGATGCTAAAGCATGCTGCAATAACGTAGAAAATACCTAACATCTCTGTGTGCAGGCATTAGCAGTTGTATTAATATAAGGCACAGGCTAGAAATGTACTGCTTTTCTGTGCGTTTAATTCTCAATTCTGCAGTTAGAAAATTACCTGTATTTTCCACATCGTTGCAGACAGCTTTGTGTAGTCGAGTCGCCCCTGCAGAGACGCCTGGTAAACCCCGTTGATGAGAAGTAAGTGAAGCACCTGACACGTTAAATGAAATTAGCATAAAACATCTGAACCTACGGAGGATTTAAAGACATAAAAAACACATTCCCAGGGGAAAATGACAAAAAATCAGCTGGTAGTTACAGATTATCAGCCTTGGTGAGCGGAAGAAGGTAAGATATGTAGATTAATAACAGTCCTTTGCAACGAGTTATAGCATTCATTCAAATAGACATTGCCATGAGTTCATTTAAGTAAGGAATAATGTAAGTTTTACTGCACTGATTTTTAAAGCATCTGCTTATGTAGCTATACAAGAAAATTTTATGTATTTTAGCAATTCATAGGGAATTATTAAAATGTAAGTGGTGTTGCTTAAAAAAGGATTTATATATATATATAGGGACAAACTTCAGTTTTATTAAAACTTTTATAATTTCTACTGGGAATATACCTCGTCGTTTTTTTTTTTTTTTTTAAATTCAAAATCAGCCTATGGTTATAATGGTTAACTTAAACTAATTAAAACTGAAATGTAAAAATCGTTTTGGTTAACTGAAACTAAATAAAAATTAAGCATCATTTCTGACAGCAGCATACTGACTAACATGAACACCAAAGCCGGGTGAGTTTAACATAGCCTGATTTAATTGAAGGGGATTTCAGAAAATGGTTCATTTTAGGTCCTGAGTTGTTTTTAGTGAAGAGTTGCCTATTCAAATGCAAAGGTTACTTTTTCTGCCCCTTTCTGGTTTTGCCCCTAACAATTATCCCACATTGCTGAAAAAACTTAAACTAATACTAAGACTGATAACAAATCAAACAAACCAGCAGAGAAAAAAAGGAAACTAGTAGAAATTAAACTGAAATATAAAACAAAAAGTAAAAACTTAATACACATAAAGCCTAATAAAAAACAGCCAAGGTGCTGTATTTAATCAGAAAGAAATGATGTAAGAAATAGTCACTTTAAGATGATTTTTAAAAGGATCATCAGAGGAGGATCAACTGGCAACTCTTTTATTCATCCATCAACGGGCCATTGCTGACATAGCAATCCAGTCCATGGGACGGTCCCTCTACACTTGAAGCTGTATCGATCAAATGATTGTAAAAAGACTAAACTTTCTCATGAAAAGATTACACTCTGATTTTTAAGACTTGAGTGTTTAACATCAACATGATTTTCCAATACCTAACCAGAAAACACTAAAAACTTGAGGCAGAATGGACAGCTGTGCCACTCTGAAGATGAATTGATGTAACAGAGCCAGTTACAGGCAGACACATGCCACAGTACATGCTATCAGACCTACATTCTTTGCCAGTTTCAACATGTTTTGCCTTTGCCCTAAGATAAGGAACATATAAATAACATATTAAAGAAGTATTTGAGGTTGCAAAATTACAGTTACAGCTAAATACAAACCCTGCAGCTCCACAGTCTACATCATACAATTTACATTCAGACAGAAGTTTTATTAAAGGTTCTTTGTGAAGAACAACATGGTGTGTTGCTCAGGTTATAGTCTGGCATTTGATAATCCATATACAGTTGCAAGAAAAAGTATCTTCCTGCTTATCATTGATTTTAATGTATTTTAATGTATTTTCCGACCCTCTCTAACTAACTTATCAACTTCTCATTCTGAATTACATAATCTAAATACAGCATTAATTTTCAATGTCTAGCTTTGGCCCAGCTCCTGGATTAAGTTGCTCCACTTTTCTCCTTTAAATGGGAGAAACTTTGAGTGAAAAATCTTTGACTTTTATTAATGCTATAAATCAGTTCAGAGAACTCAGCTGCATCGACAGCTCATTACCCAGAGCAGTCTGTTCCTGCTGAGATGTCTATCCTGTGCGCCAAAGAGCTTTAAGGAACGAATGCAGACGTGTTTAGGTCAAAAGAAAAAAATTAACAAAGGTTGTGAGATGACAAAGTTTATCAGAACATTGGATTCAGGAAAAAAAATGTTAAAATATGTATGACTGAAGCATGTGTTGGAGTGATGTGTTAAAGTGTTAGGAAATCAGGTCAGTTTTATAGATTTTAATCTATCTCTAACAGTGAAGTACAGTAGTTAGACTCCACGGTTACCGTATAGGAGATCATACATATTCATTACACTCCAGAGTGTTTAGAGCAGTGGGAGTTTTAAAAGTGAATGTCTTTTATTCAAAATAAATCATAAAATTTTGGAAAATGTGCACAAGGATGGTGCTAGAGGAAAGCCATTGAGTCTTATCTTTAGGACTAATGCTTAGTAAAGACTACAGGAAATCATCCTCTGGTGACTGATATTTATATTTTTCGAAATGCAAACTGTAGATTAAACTGATTTATAGATGCTGAAGTGTCTTGCTCTTGGGGTTGACAGTAGGTTAGTCTGTAAGGACTTGGGTTGGGAACTGCAGGACCAAGTTTTCAGGAGTTTTGTGCAAGTGTGAATATGGCTTACACCATGTGTAGCATATTTGTTAACAGAGTTTCTATTGAATTTCCCTTTGAAGTATTAACAGAGTATATCTTTAACAAGGAATAAGAAAATAATCCGTAACATTTTCAGCGTTGTGTCCTGACCTGGGGTCTTGCAACCCCAAGGTGGCGGCAAAAATCTCAAAGGTTCTTTAAAAAAAGACACACTTCATGGATAGTTTATACATTATTTTGGAAGGAAAAGAATGTGCATATTATGTTTAAAACATAGGAGGAACTATAAGGAAATAACGTTGAGAACTGCTGATCTCTAGGTACCGTCACAAGAGAAGCAAGAGGAAGAATGTTTTTAAACATACAAGGTTGTATTGCACCAGTAAACTGCAGGATAATCACATGGGACTCTTCCACTCTCGGTTTTAGGTCATGCTCAAGAAATTAAACAGGGAGTTCATGGCATCATTAAAGCTAATTTAATAGAGAAGCTGGCTGTGTAGCTGGTGCAGGATCATCCACGTAGTCTTAATGGACAGAGATTTATTTTCAGATTAAAGGGAAAAGTCTTCACAACTGTTTAGAATTAGATCCAGATGTTTACACCCAGTATACACTAAGAATTGCTACAATAGCCCTCAAAGAAAATTTCATATTAGAAATATTGCTTACAGGCTTTATTGCTCTAAAATGTAGATTAAACATAGAAAGGCCAAGTATGTACACTCCAGGTCAGTGAAGGAAAAATGCTCATCTTGCAGCATCTTTAGTACATGGTGTTAGAAGCTCACAGACTGGCCTTAAGGTGGCACCAGAGGACAGACTCTGGGGCCATGAAAACAAGAGAGGGCTGAAGATGTAGCATGAGTCAGTTGTTTGAGTGAGTTTAATAGAGGAAATCTGTTGATATAAACAGACTGATGGATTCACCTGAGATGTGCATAATGAACACTGATAATGAGAAGTGTATGGAAATAACATGGGAATCAAGAGAAAGAAAGAACATACAGTACACTGCTAAGTTAGCAGTGTTTACAAAGTCATTGATTGATTTATTTGCACATATAAAATGTTCTGTGTCACGCCAGTGTTAAGGATTTTATCCTTAAGCTTAATATAAATAAATAGTACCTGTAAACAGTCACGGCCTCTTATAAAAGTCTGGGTCTGGAGAGTGTAAAATGAGCCCCGCTGGCACAATGAGAGAGTGATGGGCAAAAACCATTAGATTAAAAAATCAATATCACAGAGCACTGGAGAAAAAAATAAATGCAGGGAACAAGATTGCATCAGTTGTTAGAAACGGATGACTAAAGAACTTATGACTGTTCTCCCAACACTGACTCACAATGGGTCGATGTAGAGCTCCAGTTTTTCTCCCAGTTTTACTGTTTTTTTTTTCATCTTTAATGCTGAAAAAGGATTCAGATTTCATTTTTGTGAATGCTGGAGTGATATTAATTATTCTCCAGAGATTTGGATTCCTACTATGATAGCTCCAAGAATGCTATGTGTTCATTTATTTTGTTTATTAGATAGAAAGGACAGTGGATGGTGTAGGACAGTGGGTTTTTAACCTATTTTGCCCAAGACACAAATATTGAGTCTTATTTACTTAAATCTATTTAAGTCTATCTGTTCCAAATACTTTTTCTCCCCTAAAAATTTGGTGTTTGTTACAAATAATGCCATCTTCAAAGGTGTGTATGAGATCCAGATGTAAATACCTGGAAAACTGTCTCATATTCATCTTTTGATGTCAAACATAAATGTTTTCAGTCTACAGCAAAAATAGAGGAATCGGCCTCAGTGTTCCAATACTGTTGGAGGGGGGTACACATAAAATAGCCTCTTTAAAGCATGTTACGTTAACTTAAGTTTTAGTTCTAGTACGAACATATGGTTGCAGAACTTCCCACGGCACACCTTGACCTGCCTCATCCTGACACATCATTTAAGAACCATTGGTGTAGGAGACCAGGGAGACATAGTGAGTAATGTCATGGGGGGACTGGGGCCAAGGGTTAGAGTTAAACCTAGTCTGTCCACTTTCCATATCACAGCCTGACCTCACAACTTAGCGTGTTGCTAGTGTGTGGTGGATTTATAGCAGAAGCAAGGCAGGGCCTCGGGGGACACATCGCTATGGAATGGTGGACTGATGTTTGACCAGCGCTATATTTATAAAATAGACAAAACTTTTACTGGAGCAGTGTTTTGGTATCAGTCCAGACTCTGGTTATGATTCCAATAATTTTAACAGCGATTCAATGTCTGGTTTCCACCTCAATCTTGCATCTGGGTTTGAACTCAGCTAGTGTTTACAGCATTACTGACAGGATCTCAGCAAGGATGGATCTGAAATCATGTTCAACAGTAATCCCAACATCTGATATTGAAAGTTTGTCTGGTTTTGACTTCAATCTAATGTTGAATTTTTGCCAACTCTTTGTCAAGTTTGATGGTTATTCGAAAGTGGGGATGTACCATCAACCCAGTCAGTATTTGGTGTTGACGACTACCAGATTTAATGTCAGTCTAATCAAATACAGTTTTACAATCAGCATCATTGCCTTGTTCATCCAGTGCTGATGGACTTCAACCCAACGTGTTTTGACATCTATCCAGTGACAGGTTCTGATATTTTTCAGTATGTGGTTTTGGTGTCTTTTAAGTTTTGATTTTTATACCTCTGTGCTGGCAATAGTTAGGGCTGGAGGAAGGATAAAGGGATAAGGGATAAAATGTTTTTGACATAAAAATAAATGTCACAATCCAGTAATTAATTTATCAATTTTATGATAAACAACATGCCAATTTTGTGATTTCGACTTTTATCACTCACTATGTAATTTTTCTGACTCCTGGCTTGAAAAACCTTTGCACTCTGGTTCAACTCTGGACTCAAATGTTTGAAACTTTACAGCAGCAAGGGAGAGTTTTTAAAGACTTTCGGGTGCTGTTTCATTACTAAATCACCTATTTCGGAATTTTTCAGGTGAGAAATTTGTTGTTTTTGAGTTTAGAAGCTCGGGGCTCAGCCAGGTGAAGTAAGCCAGCAAGCCCGTTAGGCACACTTCCTAACCTGGCAGTGGTGCAGACCACAGTGGGATCCCCACAAGGTCAAAGGTCACTGCCACCTAACATTGTGATGTTGCAGTGACCTTCTACAACCCCTGTACTTTTACTGTCTGGCAGTTTATATCTTATGGAGGCAAATAAGCACTAGGAATTAACTGTAGTTGAATTATCTTAACATATGATAGTCATAAATTCGGTCCTCTTGCATAAATTATAGAGGACAGAAACAGTAACGGGGCAATGCCTGCATTATAAAACCAGTTGGCTATTATCTTGTTGCATTGTGTAGCTTTTTAAGCAGATATACTGTAAGTACCTTTATATTTTCCTGCAGTCTTAACAGTGTATAATGAATCTTAAGAGGCTGGAATGAAATGAGCAACAGAAGTCATAGATCTTGAAATATATGAAATAGGATCATCACACATGCTGTAGAAACAGTCTATTTGTACAAAATAAAACTAGACCAAGTCAGTGAGGCTGGAGCGAAGAGAAACTGAGGCATCTGTCATGGTGAGGAACTCGATCCAGTTCTGACAGAATCCACGAGAATACTCCCCTGTGACAACAACGAGTCCCCACAGGTGGCTCTGGCCCGTTTTGTTCCTCAGAGCTAGCATGGCCTCCCGCTCCGTCACATTGACGCTGATGTTCAGAACCTGAACCACCAACAAGTAAAGCAGTCCACCTGTGACGATGCTGCTGTACCACGCACAGGTGAAGCAGAGGGCCGTGCTGGAAATGAAAAGAAAAGTCTGATAAAATAACAGTTAAGTGTAATGTAAAAGGATTACTTAGGTACCCCTAAAATAATCACTTTAACCATGGCACTACAAACTGTTTAACTGCTGTCTTCCTCTTACTCTGTCTTTTAAATGTACTCAAAAATAGCAGGATGATTGTGAATGCTTTAAGCCCTCAGAATGGTAATTGGTTTTGGATGACTTTCATGTACAGTATATGTATTTCAGTCAGGAAGGTCTTTAATATGCTTGTTTTAAAATGCCTTGTTAAACATTCATCAGTATGAATTTCTGATCTCTGTCTTCATTGAACTCTCCAGAGCACAAAGGAATGTTGTACCTGGACTGACTGTAGACGCCGGGGCAGTAGAGGAGAGCCGTCATGAGATACTGTCGAGGACAGAGGCTGCACAGCACCAGACTGATCCCATACAGAGAGGTCAGCAAAAACACACAGAGGGTCAACAGGAAGCTGCGATGGTTTGCCTGTCCAACACAGCTGTTTATCCTACGGCAACACATGCAGACAAAACACAGACACATACAGCATCGTAACAGTCATACCAGTTTTAAGCAGCGATACATAAGCTGTTAAATTGTACATATAATGATGCTATTGCAGGATTTTTCAACTCAGGTTTGAAGACTTTTGTATCTTTCCTGGTCACATAATTTCATTATAATTTACTTTGAATAAATCTGCTGCCCAATATAGAAAGGGACTGACTGTACTAGTACTTTTAAATGTTGTGTAATCAACTTTGTTTTTTGTCCTGACATTCCTCCTAACAGCTCTAGTTTCGATCAAGATTTGAGTTTTTGCAGAAAATTTGCTTTTCATTTCTCCTTTGGAGAAAATTATATCAGTAAGTTAAGGTTCTGTAATGTTTGTTTTTGATACTTTCATATCACATGCCAAATTTCTATTGATGTTTTTTTTAAGAGGTGTCAGCAGAAAACACAGAAGTAGCCTTCTTAAACTTTATAACCAAAATATAAACCAAACATACATTTGTACAAGAGTAGGGAAAATATAATTGTTTTTTTGGGTTGACATAGCACATTAATCAGAGATTCATGTCCCCGTTTGTTTAATTACTTTTTTTTTTCAAGCATTTGTGTTGAGCAAAGAAAACTCTTTGTTGTTATAACTGAGCATCAAAAACAAGTTTCTACTTTCTAAAACTATGTCGTTTACAAAATGCCTCAACAATGCTGAATATTATAATGGTAAGCTTTAATCCAAACCTCAAATTTTAGACTTTAGCCCCCCAAAGTACCTTGAACTCATTTTCATTTTCTGTTGTGAATGAAAAATACAACCGTTAACTTGTTAAGAGGTTATTTAAAAGCTACACAAACCAAACTTAGCACAAAAATTAAGGACATTTCTTTAAACGGTACACATTTGTAAGAACATGCATTTGTGGGATGAGCAGCAGAGCTGAGTTGGTGGGTTTCACCCATTAAAAAATTTGCCTATACCAAACAGTTTATTCAGCCATTGACTCTCGTTTGGTGGATTGGATGATTGAAGTGTGAAGAAACCAGACATATGGGCAGTTCAACAATTTATTCATTAAACAAACAGAAGCCTCAGTAGCATGTGGAAGAAGCATACACAGCCACAACAGCCTGGCCCCTCCTCATGCTGGTCACCAGCCTGGTCACACACTGCTGTGGGATGGCATCCCATTCGTCAACCAGCATTAGTCGCAAGTCAGCCAATGTGGTTGTGTTGGTCACTCTGGCACGAACAGCACGCCCAAGCTGATCTAACAAGTGTTCGATGGGGTTGAGGTCAGGACTGCTGGCAGGCCATTCCATCCTCTCCACTCCCTTATTCTGGAGGTAGTCTCTGATAAACCACTGGTTGCAGATTTTAATCTCAATGTCTCTCTGCATTGAGATTGCCTTCAATGATTGCTACTCATCATCCCACAAATGCTTGTTCCTTACAAATGTACCATTTAAAAGAGAAATAAGATTTATTGCCAGAAAGCATTGTTACAACAGAGACATAATCTACCAAATAGATATTTCCTTTCTTTTTGTGCTTAGTTTATATATATGCATAATGTAAAGTCCAACCCACCAGATGCAGTGGTGGTCCAGACGCTGGACACATAATCCACAGGTTCGACAGTGACCGGCCCGTGGGGGGCGCATTATTTTGCACACAGGACACCTACTCCATTTTGCTTTCAGTGCCTCTTTAGTTTCCTGCAGCTCTGCTGCATTCCCTGAGGAAGAGTCTGCTGATTGAATAGATCCATTTAGGTGCGTGGAGTCTTTATTGGCTTCCTGACCTCTACTGTGTGCTTCATGTAGGGAAGCTGTCACAAATCCTGGTCCTCTCTTGGTATGAATAAGAAAGACGATGGTGAGAATCATTCCAGAGGTTGCAGTCCACAGCTGCAGCTGGCTGACGTCCCCACGAGGTACAATCTCTGTGATGAAGAGGTAATACATGTAGAAGAGAGAGTAGAGTGCAAGAGTGAGGAAGAAGAGGGTGCGTCTCCTCTTGCGGTGTGTGGCGTAGTAGTACCACAGCACCAGGCCAGGCAGAGCAGTTAAGGTGACGATACCCAGCAGGTAATGCAGCGCTGCCAAACGCAGCAGTAGAGGGAGAAGCACCAGGGCCGGGATCATAGAGATCTCCAGCTTGTCAATCATGGCTGAGAGTACAGGAGACTGAGATCTACTTTTAGATGGTATGTCCTTCAGCCACCTGCAGGGAAATCATCAGGTCATGAATATGGTAGCTCTTTTTATTCATGGAGGGTAATTGGGGTTCATTAATGGAGGAAAACATATTCAAGCCAAAGTGTGGCAAATTATTCTGCTGTAAAATGGCTGTTTGTATCTATTTTAAGCTAATACTTAAGTTTATTCTGTGCTTTTATGTTTCCTATATTCATATATATCTGGCAGGGCATGTTCCTAGATGTGAATCACATTGTAGGGCTGTGAGGTTAGTTCCCCTTGTCCCCCTTGACCATTTTGTAATCCAACCCCCCCTAAAACAGTCACACACAGACACTAGATCTACTTTAAAAGCATCAGTGGTGCTAATGACCTAGCAGTTTAGCCGTGCTCCCATAAACACAAGCTAGCCCTCCAAGCAGATGACCCAGGTTCATGCTCAATCCTGTGGCCCTTTTCCTGCATGTCATCCCACACTCTCTATCCCTGATTTCTTACACTATCCACTGTCCTGTCTACCAATAAAGGCACAAAACAAAAATACATCTTTAAAAAGTGAGTACTTGAACTGCTTTAAAATGAAATGTGATATTTGGCGTCTTTAACTGTCCTATTTAATCCAGCAGATTTTCGCGGTAGCCCGTTCTTGTCTGACTGTTTTGAGAAGCCTTACAAACCTGTTAAAGGCCTCATCCAGATCTTCACAATCACAGCAACATGTGCATGGGTCGATATCACACTCACAGCAGCACATAGGATCATCAGGCTCTGGAGGCTTCAGTTTCTCCCATTTCATAATGGCTGGCTAAAGATGACTCTGATGTTTGAAAACTGTAATTTCAACACAGAAAGCCAATTTTAATAATATAAAGATATATTATAAAACTAATATAAAATTCTGCACTGCTGAGCAATGTAAGTGAACATAACTGCTGGTGAAAATGTGAAACTCTTATGTATAGAATAAAACAGATTTACTAAAATCAATGATAATACAGTCATCATGTTCATACTTTAATTGCTTTCCTTTAAAGAGGTGGGATCATTTGTCCAAAAGTAATCCAGTGTGATTAAACCTATAAGATAGGATCCATTTTTGAAGTCAGGTTGCTAAGAAAATATTTTATGCCTAATATGGATGCTTGTTGATTAAATCTATTTCATCCATAACTGTTTCACAGCTCCATCATCTACTTTACTACTATGTCATGGTTTTAAAACTAAAGTCTAAGATCAAAATGTCCAAAATGTCATCATTAATGTAAAGACAATCTTTGACTGAACTATGTAAAAGCTTTATTATTGTTTAGTTTTGTTATCCATCTTTTTTCTTGGACCAAAGTAACCCATATTTTTTGGTGCAAACTCATCCCTACCCTACTCTAAAGTTTAGAACGCAAACCAGAGTTTTAATCATGATAAAAGCAGGACTGGGTTACATGATCTTATCAGATTACATAATCCTTTATTTATATTCTCTGGTAATCCTAAAACATCTTTATCTGCACCTGCTTGATCCTTTTTTTTCTTATTGGGAAACAATTTCACGAATGACATGGTCCTAGATTAAAAGAAGCTGGAATACGGGATAGTTTTTATCCAGGTTAAACCTTTTGAACATGGGGCACCGGTTGGTCTGGCAGTTAGGTTTTGCTCTTCATGACAGAGACTGTTGTGGTTGTACGGGGCAGACTAAGTTCAATTTAGACCCTCAGTACCCCCCTCCACTGTCTTGCCCTTTACTACAAAGGGGTTCCCAGATTTAGCCATGTCAGAGAGTTTCAGCATTGTGTAAGCCTCTTTGAAGGACCCCTTTTATAAAATGTCATGAATCCCTTGTACATTATGATGGCACAGATTAATGTATTCAGTTGTATGTTTTACAATTAACATTTCCAGTCTTGCCACTGATCCACTCATGTCTTTCTTTATTGTATACAGTCTATACAAAATACAGATGTGGGTTGCATCCATGAAAAATGTGCCAAATCTTCTCTGCAAAAGCAAAACAGTTTTTTAGCTGTTACTTTTGTTTTGCAGCTTCTGGTACCCCCAGGTGTTGACATTCTGGTGCCTGATTGGCATCTGGTATGTTCAGAGATGAGTCCAGATTTATCTGATTACAGGGTCAAGTGTGAAGCAGACATGGAAAAGGCTATGAGGATTGTGGCACTGATAGAGTAACATCTTTTGATGGAGGCAGTGTGATGGTGTGGAGTGGCATCTCTCTCACTGGAAACGAGGCTTGTCATCATTGGAGGCAATATTAATGCAGAGAGATATCGAGATTAAAATCTGCAACCAGTGGTTTATCAGCGGCTACCTCTGGGAGTGGCGAGGATGGAATGGCCTGCCAGCAGTCCTGACCTCAACTCCGTTGAACATTTGTGGAATCAGCTTGGGCATGATTTTTGTGCCAGAGTGACCAACACGATCACATTGGCTGACCTGCGACTAATGCTGGTTGACGAATGGGATGCCATCCAACAGCAGTGTGTGACCAGGCTTGTGAGGAGGAGGGGCCAGGCTGTTGTGGCTGTGTATGGTTGTTCCACATTTTGCTGAGGCTCCTGTTTGTTTGTTAAATTAATTAATTGTTAAATTGATAATATGTATGGTTTCTTCAGACTTCAGTCATCTAGTCCACCAAATAAGATTCAATGTCAGAATAAGCTGTTTGCATTGGCAAAAAAGATTTGGGAATTTTTCATGGGTGCAACCCACATACTCAGCTCTGCTGCTCATCCCACAAATGCATGCTCTTACAAATTTAGCACCATTTAAATGGGAATAAACAGGCTTTCCAATGGTATAAGATTTATTTCTAATAAGAAATATTCTACCAATTGCAGATTTCTCTTCGTTTTTGCTAATTTTATCAAGATTTGACAGTGAAAAATAATGCTATTAGTTGATTTTATTTTTGTCCCCCTTCTCTTCCCAAGTTACCATAACCCAAGCCCCCAGGGGAGTAAGCACCCAATGCTGACCCCCCTGGGGGTCAGGACCCACCCTTCGAGAGCACTGCTTGATAACGGACGCATAAAAGCTCCCAAAAATAAATTTGAAAAACAACTTTTGATCAACCAGGTCTAGATGGTAACACAAGTGTCAGACAGGTTATAATGATCCAGCCTGACTCTACTTTTACCTCTAACTTACACAATCTAAGATAATGTGTTAAAGGAAGGCAAGTATTGTGAGTCCCAGAGAGATTTTAGTGTAATTTGTTGAAACAAGGTCACCTTTTCCACAGGGATAAAAGTATGTGGGCCAGCAAGCCAAAGTCCCTAACACATGTTCTTGAGTAATCTTCACCTATTTTAATCTGGTTTATAACTTGTATCTTGTCATACAGAGCCAAAGAGTAAATATACATTTTAATTGGGTTTGTTTGTATGAGTTTAGAACAGAAAGCACTGTTAAATAAGAAACACTTTTTCACAAACAAAGACATATCAATCTTTTACTATTACTGTATAAAAGCTAAGACAAACCCTTTCTCTTTTCACTTACCTTAGTTCTCCAGGGAAAAGCCACACTGACAGTCAACACCTGAGTGAAGATTCAGGTTTTCTTCTTCCAGCTGAAAGTTCAAATTAAAGTTCAGCTAGAGAAGGAAAGAATCATGAACTTCCTTGTGACTGAGCGTCTTCTCTGAATGAAATTAAAAAAGCAACTCTTCTTCCTCATCAGTCATTTGTGTTGAAAAAGGAAATTGGTGTCGTGATGACACTGTATCAGTGCACTGAGATGGTTTTCATTTCTTGGATTCCCCAGCTGGAGCGGCAACACAACTTGGATTCCTGCTGACAAGTCGTGTGATACTAAGTTACATCCACGGCTCACTTTCCCTAAGACTATCCCACTTAGATGTCATTAAATAGTTCACAAGTCGTACTCTAGTGTAGCCTACTTCTACATCTGCTTCATGGCATCTACCAGTTACCGCTTGAAGTTTTAATTCTGACATGCCGGGTAAATATAGGAGCTACCTCGAGTGTTTGAGGGGAGCCAAAGAACCACGAGCCTTTCATGCCTCTTCTCTCACAGCTGACAGGCTATGCTGAGGTGTTTCGAAAAGCCCTGACAATCCACGCTGAGCTGGACCAGAGTGTGTATGAGGAGAATGACAGGCACTCATAGATGAGAGAGTGAGCAATGATCCACAGGGCAGCCCCACCCTCTGGGATCACATTTCCTCCAACTAGAAACCAGGCCTGGCTGCTCACACAGAAAACTCTAGAAGACTGTCTCTGTGTGTGGCTGTGTTTGAGTTTCTGTTCATATGAGTGTGTTTATCTACAGGGCACTATTTGTATGACAACACAACATGCACCAACCATGATTTAATTCTTGAAAATCTGTAAAAAATAGGGAGAAAACTGGCCTGTCTATGACTTTTTAACCGCCTAAAGTACAGGCGCAAAACACAATTTTGTTGTTTAATTTTTATAAGTAATTCAGGAAGAGTTACAAGAGATGTTTATTCATACAGAATTCATAAATGGGCACCTTTATCGGCTTTCTGATGTTAACAGACAGGTTCAGTGTTTAGAGGTTTTGTAAAGACAGAACAAATGGAATAAACTGTTCAGGTGTTTAAATTGTGCTGCCCGGGTTAGCTACCTGATACCTAAACCAAAAGTTGGTCACATATGCATTTTTTGGTAGGATATGGGTGTGTGCCAGAAAAAATATGTGGCAAAAAATCAATATGCTTTAATTTCAAAGCATATGTCTCCATCTCTTCTGTTCCATCTCAAGTCAAAACTTCCTAATTTTTCACTGAAAATATTAGTTATGATTGAAAATGGATGAAATTTAGGTTATGATTTTTTGTTAAGGAGACGGTGGTGGGTCCTGACACAAGACTGATTGATAGTGATGGGAATTCCGGCTCTTTACAGTGATCCGGATCATTTGGCTCAGTTCAGCAAAAAGAGTTGTTCAGCTCCCAAACGGCTCTTCTTTTGAGTACCAGTTTGGCTTCATTTGACCTGCCATGTTTAGCAATATCATGACATACGATTGATATTTGGGCAGGTATTTTCTCCAACTATGCTCAATTTTTAAAACAGCTGTAATTATTTTTCAAAATGTACTGTCTCCCCAAAACATCTTGTGGGTTAGATGAAATCTGCTCATTGGCTGGACTGTATGACACACCTGAAATAAAACATTAACGTTACACTGTCAAACACGAGTCCTTGATGCATGGTGTACCTGTGTTAGAGGATAAAATATCATCCCTGCTTATCAATCAAATAACACACAGACACACACAATCTATATAAAAATAAAATTGAGAATAGTAATAATGATAAGAAAGCTCTCAAACGGGATCCAGCTCTTAATGTTCACGTTAAAGAGCCGGCTGTTTTAACCGGCTCGTTCATGAATGACCCATCACTACCGATTGAGAACCACTGTGTGCTAAGCCATCTACACCCCTTCATCCAACATTTCTTTGGTGACTTTGATGCACCGCTATATGGTTCAATAACTTACACCAAAATATTTGTGATGTGACTGAAAACTTCCATTTATGTGTGTAAATGTGTCCAGTTTTTGACACAAGCAGATCTACCAGGTAAACATACAGGTTAAATCTACATATTTGAATAGCTGGTTCCAAAACTCTCACCTTTTAGCCAGCTTTGAATGTCTTCTTTAACTGCATTTAGAAGAAAAGTTTTATCAATGTCCACACATGGGTGTGATAAACCCAAGTAGCTAACTTTGTAAAGCAGATGGACTGGCAGAATTCCTTGTCTGTCATCAGGCAGATCAATCTCGCAAAGCTCCAATCTGAAATGTTTTTAGCCTGTCTGAAAAATTACTAAACCAATCAGCGTTGTTTTAGGTGATTGAGGCAGTAGCTAGAGGCGGGCTTTCGCTGTACTGCAAGCTAATAAGCAATCGCTGCCACTAGTGACGCTATAAACTCGGGTGTTGCTTTAGCTGCAGTTTTTATCCATTCTATGAGTTTTATTCACCAGTTGGCTCCACAAATAGTTAATGATAGCACCTGCCTGGTCAAGCTCACACTATGTTGACCTTATCAGGGCTTTGTATGCCCACTATGTCATATGTCTTGTCACTCTGATTGGCCTGCAACAAATGATAGACATCCAGTCACCCTCTAAGAATTTTTTAAAGGTTCTGCCCTTCCCAACACTTTGTATGTGCTGATGCCCAGATAGAAGTGAAATAAACTTGATGTATCTGGCCACACTTGTTAATTTTTTTAATTCAGGTGTTTCAGTCAGACCTGCTCCCACAGAAATATAATATCAAGCACCTAGCCATGCAGTCTCCATTTACTAACATTTGTGATACAAAATGTGTCGTTCTGAAGAGCTTAGTGACTTCAAGTGTGCTATTGTAATGGATGTCACGTTTTCAACAAGAAGGTTGGTGCGATTTCAACCCTGTTTGATATTCTAAAGTCAACTTCATGTGGTATTATTAGAAAGTGGAAGCATTTAGGAACAACAGCAACTCATCCATGAAGCAGGAGACCATGTAAAATCACAAAGCGGGGTCAGCAACTGCTAAGGCTGGCGTTACACCGTGGACTTTGCTAAAACTTTTCAAAGACTCTAAACACACTGACATCTGAGACCCTCTCACATCTTAAGACCATTTGTCTGCAGGTTTCTGAGTTTTTAGTGTCAGACTTAAATTTTGCAAAGACTGTGGGTCACTAACTACAAGAATAGAATGCAATTATTTACCATCATGCAACAATTTTTGGGCAGAGACCAAGGTGTAGAAAGTTAATAACTTATAATCCAATGTTTTTAAATCAGTTACACTGAGTTAAAATGAAAGGAAAGTTAAACACCGAAGCAACTTTGCATGTTACTGCAACAACCAAGGAACTATCCTGGAAACACTTCAGAATAAAAGTATTGTATATAAACGTGAGTAGTCTCACCACAGACAAACTGATCAGGCTTTTACTTTGAAAATCCCAATAGAGGTTTACAGTACCAGTCATGTCAGTCTTGAAAGAACTGACGTCCATGTTCATGTTTTGAAAAATTGATTTCAAAATCAAAGTGATTTGTGAAAGTGAAAGTGATTTTTTCTGCTTGCACTGGCTCCCATTGGTTGCGGATGATGGTCACGGCACTGAAAATACAATTTGCATAAGACCAGACTAAAGACTTCTGACAATATCAAACATGTTTGATATTGAAGAAAGACTGCCTCAAAACTGCTCAGATTGCCTTACGACCACTTTACACTTAACAACGGAGATCACAGGAGTGTTTTAGCAAGACTCTTTACTCCAGCTTTGTAGTTTTGTCTGTGACTTTTAAATCCCACTAAAAGCCGCTAGGTGTAAAGCAGGCATGACAGGTTGAGGCAAACTCTGGTGTGCTGAAGAGGAAGTACAAATAAACTGCTGTTCCTCAAGTGTCCACTTGAGGCTTGCTGAAAAAGCTTGGAAAGTCCCATTAGTCCATGATTTTTTTTTTTTTTACAGTGAACCCTGAAAAGACTCTAAAAATAATCCTGTAGAACTTAATGCACAGGACCAAATGGACCAACATGTAAAATGTAAGATTTAAAATTCAGAGTTAGCCAGGATTGGGAGTGTGGGTCCATGCAGAGGTGAAATGCAGCTCTTTTTAAAATTGTCCATCAGACCTGACTGCTTACAGACTGCTGGGAAAGACCAGTGGCGTCTCAAAGATGAGCAGGTGGTAAATACCCCCCGGTTTCCTGAAGTAGTCAGTCATGCTGCCTCAGCAGGAGTCATCTGTCTGCTTAAACTACAGACCAAATAGTCAATAATTGTTAATATTTTATTGTTCTGCTGTCCTTAAAGTTGACATGAGGACAAGTAGCTTGTATTGATGTCAGCAAAAAGATAAAACACGTTGATTTTGTTGCTGTTCTGATGAGGACCTAATGTTATCCGTCAAATGGTTTCTACCAAATTACAAATTGGTGAATAGGAGAACTGGAGGCAGGTGCGTTATAAGATATAGGCTGGTATATTCAGAGACCACTAAAACCTCTTAACGTCTGCTCCAGTGCGAGTCTGGATAGCCTGAATCAATGCAGAGAAAAAGATGCTGCTCCAGCTCCTGTGGGTTATGCTTCCATTAGTCCTGATGGAGCCCGGAACCCGAGATAACGGCTCTAATCTACTTTGAAGGAATTAATGCTGGAAGTTGTAGACGGCGGGCTGAACCAAGAACACATGATGGAGAACACACAACAGCAAACTACAACAGGGGCTGGATTTACACCAGACAAAGCATGAAAACTGCAAAATAGTGGGGATTTAGAGTAACAAAAGAGATAGGAAGTTTTTTCCCTCTTTCCAATGACATGACAAGGTGGAGCCATTTAAGGCAGCAATATCAGAAAGAGTGAAAGCTTTGGAGAGAAGAAAATACAGTAACAGAAAATTTGAACTAAAACAAAATTAAATATTCTGTTGATGATGATTGTGTTTATATTTGGTTGCTTGTTTTGTAGGCAGAGATAACGATTTGTTATCTGATTAGAGCACAAATGTGAGAAAGAATGAGGAAAGAAGAAAGAAGGTAAATATGAACTAAAGGACAAAAAAGTGTGACCACACCATCCTGAGTTCAGCCGATGAAGACGAAAAGGTCGGTAGCACTTTATTTTAGTAGGCCGTAATAACATAGTACATTTTAGTCAAGTAAGTGTAATTATGTAGTAATTTCTCAAGAATAAGGTGGTAATAACCTAGTAATAAGGTTGGTATTTTACCAAGTATAACTAGTAATAAAAATAAAATATTAAGTATTTACCCAGTAATAATATATTTGATGTAAAATGTATTCAAGTAATTTCTTATAACATTGTGACAATCCTCTGGAAATTAGATGGTATTTGACACTAACCCTTATACAGTAATATTGTGGCAGTTCACTGTAATTAGGTGTTATTTTAACAGTTTCTTCAAAATAAGATGAGAAATTACTATGTAATTTTCTGCATAATACTCAGGTATTTTCTTTTTTTTTAAGCCACTAAATTAAAGTGAGTCCTTCCTGAATAATTTTGAAGTAGTTTTTAAAATTAGGGTCAGGGGGTAGGGTTAGTGTAAAATACCACCTAATTGCCAGAGAATTGCAGCAATATTACAAGGAATTACTTTATAATGAATTTATTATGAATAGGTTAATACTTCCTTAATACTGCCATATTTTCAAGTTATTACTTGGTTAAAAATTAGGAGGTAATTACCACCTTATTCTTGGGATATTACTCAATAATTACTACTTATTACCATAAAATGACTAGTTAGTGAAATTAATATATTGTGTTCACAAGAAAAAGAAAGAAAGATAGTCTACAGAAAACAAAAGAATTATGAAGCAGGTTCTAAATTTTCAAAGTTCCTGGCAAGGAAATTACAAAAACAACAGGCAGACAACACAATTTATAAAATAAGAGATCCAGACTCTACAACCTTGTAAATAAGTGAAACGAACTACTAATAGCTTTTCAAAAGTATTATCAACAACTGTATTCACAACCACATACAAAAGATGAACAAGAAATACACAAACTGTTGGAACCCTTGAGTTTACCTTCATTGTCAGAGGACCAAAAAGCTTTACTTACAGCAGATATAAGAGAGGAAGAGATTAAATATGCGATAACTAGGTTAAAAGCAAATAAGTCACCTGGCCCGGATGGCTACCTGTCTAAATGGTACAAAGCCTTTAGAACTGACTTAATCCCAATTCTTTCTCAAATATTTAATGCAGCTCTGAAAGAAGGTAAAATCCCACCATCATGGAGGGATGCCACTATTTCCATCATTCCTAAAGAAGGAAAAGACAGACATGAATGTGGTTCATTTAGACCAATATCGGTTCTAAACCTTGATTATAAATTATATACTTCAATCCTTGCAGAGAGAGTAAAATAGGTTCTTCCCAAGCTTATCCACACTGACCAGACAGGTTTTATTTCTCAGAGACAAACACATGATAACATAAGATGCACACATAATCAATCACATAAGAGACCAGAAATTACAGGCCTTACTGGTCAGTTTGGATGCAGAGAAGGCCTTTGACTCTGTTAGTTGGAAATTTTTTATAGAAAGTACTTGAGAGATTTGGCTTCCCTAAAGAATTTGTTCAAGGAATTAGTGCATTATATGGAAGCCCAACTGCTTGAATAAAAATAAACGGATATTTATCAGATACAATCAAATTAGAACGAGGAACGAGACAAGGCAGTGGAATGCCACTGTTACTTTTTGCTCTCTATATAGAGCCGCTGGCTCAATGGATAAGACAAGCTAAACATATTAAAGGCGTCTCAACTGGTCATGAACAACATAAAATTGCATTATATGCGGACGATGTACTGGTATACCTAACTGAACCTTTAAATTTGTTTACTGATCTGATGGAAATTTTAGATTATTTTGGACTTTATGCAGGATATAAGCTCAATCTTCAGAAGACCCTGATTCTGACATTTAATTTTACTCCAACAAAACAGTTACAAGAGAAATTTAAGATGAAATGGGATCAGACTACATTAAAATACCTAGATGTGCTGTTACCTAAAGAAATAGCAACACTGGGGGAGATTAAATATAATCCTCTCTTGACTCAAATTAAAGCAGATATACAGACATGGAGCTGTAACCCATTTATTAGTCATATTCAAAGAATTGAAACGGTCAAAATGAACATTCTTCCAAGATTTCTCTTCCTATTTCAAGCACTCCCAATTGATGTTTCCAAAAAACAATTTACTGAATGGGATAGGATAATTTCTAGATTCATTTGGCAGGGGAAAAAAACCCTGGGTAAGGTTTAAAACCCTCCAACTTCCAAAAGATGAAGGAGGTATGGCACTACCGAATATGAAAGACTATTTTTATTTAGTCCAGATAAGACCATTATTAAATCTTTGCAATAAAGACTACAACTCTAGATGGAAGGAAATAGAACTTTCATTGACTAAGGACCAACCAGTCCAGGCAGTGTTAGCAAATCAAGATTTAGGAAAAATTATAGACAATGTACAAAACCTCTGGATAAATTTCAGCTGAAGGTCTGGAAGTCCATCAGAGAAGATTATTATTTGCAGGAAAAATTTAGGTTAATAAGATGGTGTGCCTACGACCCAGACTTTACGCCTAATCTCGGTCAGACTCCAGATTCCAAAAATGGATTGCTCAGGGAATCACAACATTATATTCGGTTACCGATAAGAGTCACTTGATGAGCTTCCAGACATGAAAGATAAGTATTCTCTTAAACAACAAGACTTTTTCAGATATTTACAGTTACGCCACTATTATGACAAGACTCTTAAAAACCAACTAACAGATATGGAAAGACCCATACTAAAAGAATTTATAGCAGCATACAAATCAGAGATAAAAGGGGAAGCATATCTAGGTTGTATAAAGGCTTTATAACAAAAAAAAATCTCATTCAACAGAATACATAAAAAACAAATGGGAGAATGAAGGCAATGTTGTTATTTTAAAGGAAGAATGGAGGAAGTATTGTGACTCTCTATGGAAATGTACGAATTCATTCACATGGAGAGAATTTGTATGGAAATGTTTAGTTAGATATTTTATTACCCCCAAAACAAAAATCATATAAAGGTGAGGACTCAAAATGCTGGAGACAGTGTGGGAGTCAGGATGCTAATCATTGGCATATTTTTTGGTAATGTCCGTCAATTTTTTGGTCAAAGCTGCATAAAAAAAATTGAGAGCATATTTGATATGAAAGTACCTTTCAATTTTCACACTTTATTCTTTGGAAAGGTTGACTTTACTTCAGGATATTTTAACATGTATTTATTTAACATTCTAATATCGGCTGGTAAAAAGACCATAACCAGACATTGGCTGCATCCTGACTCCCCCACAATCAAAGAATGGGAGGATATAGCTAATGAAATCTATGTTATGGAAAAATTACTTTCTCCCTTTGATTACAAATGGACAGATTCACACAGCTGTGGTCAAGATGGATTACCCACAAACGTCAGCCACAGTAACTTTTTTTTGATTTCTGTAAACTAAAAAGTTGGATACTTTAAAGATGCAATTTGATGTTGATCCCATAACCAAATCTGTGCATAAGTACCCACTGAATGTACACACATAGCATTCTGTCTATTGTATTTTTATTGCACACCAATTGTTTATGCTCTTCAATCCTAGTTGGAAAAAGGAATCTTGTTGATCAGTATTTTGATGTGATTATACATTCCTCTGCAAAGACTGTATATAGTTACTAAATGAAAAGACTGTAACTAAAAACAAGGAAAAATGGGAATACTGAGAAAAGAAGAATTCTTAAGAGAAGTCATGTCAGATACAAATATGTCATTGTGGATTTTTCTTACTTTTTGCCATGTAAAAGCATGACTGTTGATATGTAAAATTACCCTGAATTTTCCCTAACTAAAGAATTGCAAAAAACAAATGACTAGTTAATTAGGGCTTACTAAAATAAAGTGTTGTCAGTGTCTAAGTTCAGTCTTTTGTTGGTGGTAAAGAAAAATATGAGTTATAAAGCTAAGATGGTTTTCACTGTGTAGCTGAATGTAAATGTGTGTTTGAGGGCATTTTTAATGCAAGTAAGGGGCTAGAAGGTTAATAAAAAAACGACCACAAATATCAATAAAAAATTTTCACAGCATTAGAAACAGAACAATTGTAACATTACAAGTATTAACCTAGACTTAAGACTTAACCTAGAGCAAATTCCAGGTAGATTCCTATAGACCTATAAAAATAATGAACTGGTTGATTATTGTGTGGTTAAAAAGCATGCAGTCAAGAATAATTTCTGATTTATGGTGGAACAATAAAAATTTAATCTGAATTTCAGATATGGGTATGTCCTGTAATTCTCTGGTTTCACTACCTGAAAGAGACGTTTCAAAATATTTTGTTCAATCACTTTGATTGCTTTTGTCTAAATGGGGCTGGGGCTCATGGTGTTCTTTGCCTGGGGCTCCAGATGACTAAACTGACTCGAATTGTTACCTCCGCCAAGGAGGTTATGTGATCAGGAGGGTTTGTTTGTTTGTTCATTTGTTAGCAACATAACTCAAAAAGTTATGGACAGATTTTGATAAAATTATCAGGAGATGTCAGAAATGACATAAGGAAGAACTGATTAGATTTTGGGAGTGATCTGGATCACCGTCTAGTTTCAGGAATTTTTTAAAGGATTCTGTACTATTGGGAGATAGGGCTAATGGCGGAGGTCTGCGCTCTCTGAGTGCTTTTCTAGTTTTCTCATGTTTTCATGTCAGTGTCGATAAAACTTCATCGGCGCATGTTCACACAGTCCTGATGCAACAGATGTGCTCAGTTTAAGCTTTAGACTCAATTAGCAATATTTAAATGAAAAAGAAAATTATTTTAAAACATTGAATTACAAAGTCAAAGGCAAATGCAGCACATAGTTTTGAAAGAGGCTAACTTTGACGCTCAGATTTTAGTTATTAAAAGAATATCATCAGGTACTTCGCTTATTTATTTCCTGAATGTTTCTGATTAAAGTTGAAAACTAGCTAATTAGAAAAAGAAAACCAATTTAATTAAATAAAACAATTTAAAAACACTTCTTCAATCAGTGCAGTTAAATGATCATAATTTTCTTTTTTTTTAGTTATTTTATCTCCCTTTTTACAAAGAACGTTATGGTTGCACCAAAAATTTATTTTTAAACCTCATTTTCAAAAAACTTCGAAGCACGCATAGTGCCATATGATCTCTTCCTATATGACTTATGAAGTCCTGGAGTGAGCTTTAGAAAATCAGAGAAAACAAACATGTCAGGCTGAATATTTGGGGTATATATGAAATAACCTGTAGAATAAATGAGTAATAAATAATGGTCAGTGGGTTTTGGGAAATGCACACTCTGCTTGATTGGGCAGTCATAAGAAAATGTGTGTTTAGGATATTTTATGAACTCTCAACACTGTACAACTTAAAGGAAGGGTCCAAATATTTAAATACTGCTCCCTCTAGAGGTGAGACCCTCTCAATGAATATGTTCATTTAGATTTGTCTAACGCCAGTTGCCACACTCATGTTTCTACTGTAAGGGTAAAAAAAAAAAAAAAAAAAAGCCACAAAAACATTAAATAACTAAAGTCACTTTCTCTTTCCCGTCACTTTGACTCATTTTAAGGTCACTGATGTAAACAAGCCTCTGCTTTGTAGAGCAGCAGATTTAAACATTCAAAAATACATGGTTTTAATCATTTCCTCACATTTATTTCAGGAGACGGTAACATACATTTATAATATAGTGACACATCTGTTACAACACAACCCTAACAGACACATTCATTCACATTTTTACAGAGAACATCAAGTATATATTTCACCACATCACTATCACACTGAAGAGGTAAGAGGCGGAAGAACTCCTTTAACCCCCTGAAATACAGCAACAGTGATCTGTCCCTTTACTCAGGGTCATGTTCCCATACCATAAATAACCTGTAATGTTTACCGACTCACGGGGGGAAAAGAAACATCTCTCCACTCTTTGTTGCAGCTTTTTGTAGAGTGCAAATCCAGCACTGATTGAGGCCCGCTGAGTTTAACCACAACATGACGATGTAGCGATTTATAAGTGCTTTGAATGGGCTGATGAAGATGTTGCTACATTTAAAGAGAAAGCCAGAATTTCAGGTGTCTACGGGGAGTCCAGTACCGTGATTTCAACTCAATTAAATTAACTTTTGTGCAGGCCATGTTGGAATGTTTAAGGGTACGTAAACACAGAGGAATAAAATGAGATCACATGACTGAGGCAGACATTCAGAACACGGGCCGTTTAATCTGCACTACGTCGCACTGCACTGGGGTTTGGATATTTGGAAGATGGAGACCGAGAGGTTGAGAAGCTCATTCCTCCAAGGTCCTGAAGGAGTTCTGCATGTCCTCATGCAGCTGCGCAAAGTCTGCTTTGATTTTAGCTTCACCATCTTTAACCGGGTCCTAAAATACACAATAAAAGGCATGACTGTATTATTTTTACTGATGACCAGAGAAGTAACAATACACTCAACAATATCACAACATCACTTTATTACCAGATTTTAATGTTTTCAGTTTCTTTTACTGAGGAGACTGCTTTCAATTTATTTATAAATGATTCATTTACTTCAATTATTATAAATCAGCCCTTTTATTCTTCATGACTATAATACTTTTTAATTGTGAAGCTGTATATTCACTGATAAAATAATACATATTTTTGTCTCTATTGAAAGAGGCCCCTAGAACTTCTGATAGTTTAATTACTGACATTAAACAAAAGAAGCCAAAAGCAGATGTCATTTGAACTGGTGTAAAAAAACAACTGCAAAATATATATTTTTGTCCAATAAATTAAAATTATCTGTATTTAATGCCTTTTAATCGTATTGTGTGGTGTTACTTCGTCCCTTCTAGTGACCAAATGAAACCATAAAACATTTTCCAACAGAACGAGGAACATGAATGTACCTTAAACTTCATGGAGCTGATTTTGTACAGGATCTCTCCCATGTGCTCCCTGATCATGGCCCAGGTGATTTTGTTGTCACTCTGTGCTGTAGACTCCACTGCGTGCCGGGCCATGTCATAAAAGGCGATCATGTTTGAGAGGATGCCGACAGTTTTGTAAAAAGGGCAGAACCTGTATGATGGGACAGAATGAGAACGTGTGAAGCTCATAGGATCTTAAATAATCATAATGGAAAACTTTAACTCAAACTTTTTGTCTCAAATTTTCATTATCAGAGAGAGCAGCTATTACTGTTTTAACAAGCTAAGCTTATCTATAGAAATAGAAACTCCCTCTGAAAGGCTGGAGACATGCGTTTTTCTCACCTGTCGTAGGGTGTGTAACCGTTCTGCTGCAGGAAGTCATCTTTAATGAGCTTAGCAACTTCTAGGGTGATCTTATCAGTCTCAGCAAGAGAAGCCTGTGAACAAACAAAATGAGAATTGACATATTGATAAAAAGTTGTACAATTTCAAAAAGCCATGTGGTTTTTAATATTCCTGAACATCTATGGTGTTGTTTAGACCAGTGGTTTTCAAAGTGTGAGGCGGGCCTCCCCCGGGGGGTGCCACAGAACTTCAGGGGAGAAGCGGAACCATAAACCAGAAAAAGGTGATTTGCTTCTGCTGTGCGTGGAGCAAAATGGACAGACTTACAGTTACTTTAAGGCAGTGGTTCCCAAACTTTTCACAGCCCATACCCCTTCAGACATTTGACCTCCAGCCATGTACCCCCTACTCTCACGCACTTACAGCCACTAGAAAAAGAAATGTGTCTGTAAGCCTGCCGCCACCCTCACCTCCCACATTTAGCATGCATAACATATAAATAAAATCCCTTAAAGTGAATTATTTCCCACAAAATAGATTTATTTACCAGTATTTTCAGTTAGAAACACCAGTTCACTTTTGAAAAAAGAAATTTACATTTCTAGAACATATTCAGTTATGAGCTTGAAACTGTTAAGAACAAACTCACCACAGCTTTAATGAGAAGGGTGTCTGACTGAACATGTTATTTTAAGAATCTTGGACAATTCAGGACATGTTTTCTTCTCCAAGATCAATCAGAGAGAAAAATCATGTTTTTATTTTCATTTTTCGTGTACCTGCTACGTCACTTTGCGTACCCCTGGGGGTACAAGTACCCCAGTTTGGGAATCACTGCTTTAAGTAATGATGCTCCAGTGCCAGTGTTTAATTTGCAGAGATGTACAAGCTATTGACAGCATGAGGCTGTGTAAACCTTGGGCTCACTTTAAGACTGAGCAAAATGTCTAGTGACCAAACTAGGGGAATTTTTAGCAGGAAGTGAAAGGAATTTCGGTCACTGATCAAAAGCAAGGATGGACTTGCTGTTATGCAATCCTGCATCAACTGTACAGATTAAAATGCACAGTTCCCACTAAATAAGAGAGAAAGGCAGATGTATTATTTCTTTATCAAACAAAACCTGTAAAGGCTTTTCAATGCAGTGATTAATCAAAATACCTAAAGTAGCTTTAGAAGCTATAAATCTGCTTCGTCATGATATATTACATATCTGGTCTCACCTTGCCCACAAGCTGCACGATTTCAGCCAGGTCCTCCTCCTCCTGCAGAATCTCCTTGGCTTTGGTACGAAGAGGGACAAACTCAGGGAAATGCTTGTCATAATACTCATCCAGGGCTCGAGTGTATTTACTGTAACTAATGAGCCAGTTTACAGAAGGGAAGTGCTTCCTCTGAGCCAGTTTCTTGTCCAACCCCCAGAACACCTAAAGAAAAAAAAGGCATACAAATCTGTAGGAACTGCATGTAAAAATTTAGAAAAATATTTGGATCAAGTCTGAGGAAAGTCGGACAAATACTTACCTGGACTATTCCCAAAGTGGCCGATGTGACAGGATCTGAGAAATCTCCACCAGGGGGCGACACACTAACAGAAATACACAACAATGTGAGCTGGTAATTGGTAATGAACATTTCATCCCAAGGCTAAAAGTTTTCCTTGAAAGCTTTTGAAGATCTTTTAAAGACTGATTTTTTCCAACTCTAACAACCATATGAAAACAGAAAATAATTCCAATTCATAAGCAGCTTTGTCAGTGTACTGTGTTTTTTTACCATTGATTTTGGATGATTGCTAAATCTTGCAGACAAGAACACAATTTTGCTAGTTAAACACCCTGATAGTATTAAGAATAACTCACGCTCCTACAATGCTGACACTGCCCTCCCTCTCTGGATTTCCCAGGCACTTCACACGCCCAGCACGCTCATAGAAAGAGGCTAGCCTGGCTCCCAGGTAAGCAGGATATCCACTGTCTGCAGACATGGACAAACACAGCTGTTACAGTCTCATTACACACCGTTAACAACACTGTTACACATCAGCCAGATATTTCTTTAACTTACCAGCAGGCATCTCAGCTAATCTTCCAGAGATTTCTCGCAGAGCCTCAGCCCATCGAGAGGTCGAGTCGGCCATCATGCTCACATTATAGCCCATATCTCTGAAGTACTCGGACAGTGTTATGCCTGCGGAGTTTATTGTAATCAATTTACAGATGCATTACAGTGCATTTAATGGACTTTTAAAGGAAAACAAAGCCATTTGCCTCTATTATTCAATATTTTAACATTTCTTGTACAAAATACAATGGAAAGTGACCTAAATTTGATTTTCTAAGATCTATTTTGGGTTTTTATATGCTTTTATTTAATAGGACAGTGACTAGAGCAAGAAATGGGGGCGAGAGTGGGGAGTGACATGCAGAAAAGGAGCCAAAGATTAGACTCAAACCTGGGCCACCCTCTTGGAGGATCTTGGCTCCCAAACTTTTCAAATTGTGAACCCCAAGATAAAAGCCCCTGAGACTGGGGGCCCCAAACTCAATTTATTTAGATATGTTTTTTATAAAAATCGTTCAAATATACAGCCTGAAACCCTGTCTGTATCTTGTGAACCCCTCACTTTGTGGACTATTGTGCAAGACAACCAGCACCCCTGAATTTCAGATTCAATTAAAAAAATGTTGCTAGATAAGAAATAAACTTTTGTACTATATATACTATATACTGCATATAATGTTTTTTTGTATGTACCTGTATAAATTGAGGCCTCTCTGGCAGCCACAGGCATGTTGGATGTATTAGCAACCAGTGCTGTCCTCTTCATGATGCTCTCCACCTTTCCATCCACCTCCATAGTAAGCTGTAGATCCAGATCAGTGTTTGCATTAGACAACGTGAGCAGTGGTGCATCTTATGAGATTTCTTTGGCTTTATTCAATGATTATTTCATTCATTCATATTTATCTTTATTTGTTTATGCTCTTTTATAAGCTAGACAAGGGGATGTGACAAAGAAAAGTCTACACTGAGCAGATTTTACAGAAATCACTGAGATGACACAAGTAAAATGTTATATCTGGACTCTTACCTCAGGGAAATCCCTCAGCACCTCAGACATCTCGTTTCCACGCTCTCCACAGCCCACATAAATGATGACATCACTGTTGGAGTACTTGGACAGAGACTGCGAGATCACGGTCTTTCCACATCCAAAGGCACCTGGAATAGCAGTGGTACCGCCCTGCACACATCTGTACAGAGGAAAGGTATCAGATGAGTGATAGGATAGTGTAATGGGAGCAATAAACTCATCCTACTAGGCAAAACTCAGTCACACTCAGTTCAAACCTTCATAGGATCCATTCCAGCATAGACAGATCATCAAAAATGTACCCAAACCTCTGATAAATGTGACAGGTGCTCTCAGGCACCAGCAGACTTGACCCACATGTTCTGGGCAGGCCCAAGGCTGAAAAGATACTAGAGGTCCTTTTTTGATGCTATATCTGAGATACTGGAACTGACACTAGACCCATCGCCAAAAAAAAACTCCTCTTGTGGACCCCCGTCCCTTCTAACACATCCTGGCTGCGAGACCTAATGTCATTTATGAAATTGGACGAGATCACATTTTCTCTCCATGGCTCATCTGGAAGAGTTTACAAATACTGTCAGCTCACTCAATTAAGTCGATTCTACTTGATTAAATTTAGTTTTTTTGGAACTATTCTGGAGACTGATAACTTTGACAGTTGTGTAGGTATGCATGTTCAGGCACTGATGTGGGTATCTAGCTAGATATGTGTATTATTGCAGATAGGATTAAACTAGACTGTCACGTAGATACCATGTATCAACGTGTTTTTTTTCTGTGGCATCAGGACTTATCTGTATTCATCTTTTTTGTTTTACCTCTATTATCACTTATAAATGTTTTTGATATACAACAGCGACGGGTGGGGTGTAAAGGTAGACTCATTGGCTAAAAAGGATAAAACATCTAAATATTGTACTGTTCAGCCTATGTGGAGATTGTTGAATAAAATTTGGTTATCTAAAAAGATTAAGAAAAAGAAAAAAGGTGCAAAGATTAATTTGCATTATTTTAAACATGATTCCGATAACACGCCAAATGTCTGTTCGGGGTCAGGAAGTGGGAGATACCATTAGAAATGAATGGGAATGGATGAAATTTGGAACTTTTTAAGCTCTTAATGAACATGTGTGCTGCAATCAACTTTTCTTTCTCTTTTTTTTTTTTTTTTTTTAAACATACATTGAGTACGATCCCCATGCGTTGTGAAAAAAGTGACACATTTCCACAGTTAGTCAATTAACCTGGTGTGGAGACCATTAATATCTTAATGTATTCAGTTCTGATGATCTCCTGGCGTCTAGCATCGTCTAGCCAGATGAACGGAAACAAGTCTTGAGTCTTGTACTAAGTTAAGAGGCTATCTGAGCCCCTTTACCATAAACAAAATCCTAATTTTGTCACAAAAATGCTTTCAATTTAACTGTGATATGCAATCAACTAAATAAACTTGGAACGAGCCTGTGCTATGAAATGGCTCTTTAACGTGAGTCAGAGTGGCAAGCTTCAGTTGGAATGACGGTTTTCTTTCCTTCATCTTTTGTGGTTATTTAATCCACATTTCAAAAGCCAAACTGGTTCGAACTGAAGAACCATTTAAGAGCCAAATAACCAGTTCAACTGAGCTGAGCCTAATGATCTGGAGCTCTAGAAAGAGACCAATGTATCAAAACCACACAGCCCACTTTTAAATAAAAGTCAACCAGTGCAGTTTGATGGTATACTACAGTGTGTTTACTTGACAACAAGAAAGCAGTTTTTATGTTTTTAAAAGTGAAGAAAAATGAGTGCCTAATGATCTCCTCAAAGGGCCACTCACGGGAAAAGTGCATCCAAAACTCTCTGTCCAGTCAGCAGCGGGTGATTTGCCGGTAGCTTCTCTGTGACAGGGCGGACTTGTCGTACAGGCCACACCTGCACCATGGTGAACTTCTCCTTCACACCTTCAAACTCTAGCTCCAGAACCACATCCTGAATGGAACAAGATCAGAAAATCAGCTTCACTGACATGTTGATCCATCAGAAGAGTGTTGAGCTTCCTGAGTGACACTCACAGAGATATCATAGTTTCCCGGTGGGGCGAGGTAGGTGACAGTGCCTCTGTTACGAGGTGGAAGCATCAGTTTGTGCTTAATTAAGGAGTTTTCAAACACCATGCCGTAGATGTCACCACCTGTTACATGGCTCCCAACCTATAAGGATAAGATGAAATCATTCTCAGCAGCAGCAGTGGAGATATTCAAATGATCACCCAAGCTTTTCTTACCCGCAGACTCTGGCTGGGAGAAAACTCCCACTTGGCGTCTCTGTTTAGAGCACCGATGTTTACTCCTCTGGGGATGTAGATACTTTGAGTAAGGTCATTGATGTCTTTCAGTGGACGCTGGATACCATCAAAGATGGAGCCCATGATTCCCGGTCCCAGCTCTACAGAGAGGGGTTTCCCAGTTCGAAGTACAGGGTCCCCAACGGAAACACCAGCTGTAAAAATCAAGTTAGGGAAAACAACAACTGCTCCATGTATGTCCAATTCAGACTCTGCAAGTGGCTAAAGTTTAATCTAATTTGCTATATAAGCTTAAATTTTAATAAAGATTATAATATGGTTTGTTAAATAATTTTACTTTATAAGAAGGTGTAATGGACACTGAAAGGATACACGTCTCCTCGTATACTTGGATAGTTGCCATGTCTCCCTCTAAACGGATGATTTCTCCCACCAGCTCACTGTGACCCACACGAACCAGCTCGTACATGGCCGCTCCTGCCATCGCAGTCGCTGTCACCACTGTTGACAGGGAAGGTTTGGAGGAAAATGAAAACTTTTGTTAGTCAAGGATTACACTGAAAACCATCAAACATTCATGTTTTCTTTGAACTTTGTACTTCCACTGCATTTTAACTTAAATGAAAATGACTGTGGTAAAAACTCAAAAATAAATGGATTACAAAAGAATTCCTGAGGAAAAAAGATGATGGCATATAAATTATATATATTATTTACATTTCAAATCAAATGAGGCAAATCATTGGAAGACTCAGATTCATTTTGAAAGATAGATAACATACTCAGCATTTTGGTCAATTTAGAAAATGAAATAACAAACAGTCCCAGTATTGAGTGTGCATTCTGTTTTCTATGTCATTTGGAGTTTCAGAGTTTTTCCTTAACTGACAGTAAGGGGGATTTAAACCTAAAACAATGATTTCTGATTAAGCGGCTTAACCACTACTTTAAATTTTGTATGGGTCAAGTTGTAATCTCTAGATAAGTATTGATTTTTTTCAATATATTGATTTGATTAAAGTTTTGGGATAGGTATATAAGTTTAATGTTTCTTTTGTGTGAGTTAGCATACAGGGTGGCAGCAGGGGCTGTTAGTTGAGTATATGCCAGTATTTGCAAAATAATTTTAGCTGATACCAAAATCAAAACAAATATTTAAAATTCAGTCCTTGAAACACAAAATGTAACTAATTTCAGGCCTTTAAAAAACTTCAATGTGTAAGTAATGATGATGATGATGAATAAAGAGAAAGACTTTAGCTGAAGTAGGTATGTTATTCCAGCTTCTACTCCACTAACTTATTTGTCAGTATGGGCAATATTTACGGCTGATATATACATATTTTACAGACAAAATATTAGTTGTAAATATCGACAGAAATGTTCATATCTGACGAAACTGCTATCATACAGATAATATCATGCATTTTTAGTTGTTAAATGTGACAAATGTGTCTTGTAAGCTGCAACTGGATGTCTGTAAAAATCCTTTGAGATCTTTAAATCTCAGGTTGTCTGTTTATAATCTCTCAACTAGGAAAGGAAAATGTGATATACTTCCATACCATGAAAAGCCAACATAAATATTTTGTAAAATGATAGCACCCCCTCTATATTTTAGTCTCTTAATTATTATCTAACTTTAACCTGTGTTCTTGCATTGTTAAGTGGATTTTCGATCCTGTGTGGAGATAGGACAAAGTTTTGGAGGGACAAACATCATCACAGCCCTACGCTGATGTGCGTTTATGGCTAGATGGAAGCTTCTCCTCGGATCCCTGGTTCTCAGTCACATCTCTCACTAAGGCCTTTTCCCCTGATTGCTCAGTTTGGCTACATGACCAAATCTTGGAAGAGTCCTGCTTGTGCCAGATGTCTTCCATCAGAGAATTATGGAGGCCTCTGTGCTCTTGGGCACCTTCAGTACAGCAGATTTTTTTTTCTTTCCTTTAAAATGTATTTGCAAAAGAAACGTTTGTCATGATCAGGCACAGAGTGTGTATCAATGAGAAAAATGAAGTTTTTCACTGTAGCATCAGGCTACAATGTAAAAAAGTTGAAAAAGTGAAGGGGGTCTGAATACTTTTGAAATGCACTGTATACAAAAGTAGCTGGGCCACTGTACTGTTAGATATCATGAGCAATAACTCCATTGTTGGTATATTAGGTATTAGTATGATATCCTCATCAGTTTGATAACGGATCTTGATTTTTGCAGAGTTCTGACAAAACCAACATACACTTACCAACAGATTTAAAATAATACAGTAATGTGAGTGCTTTTTGCCCCATCAGTATTTTACTAATCCAAATATCATTATAAAAGAAAAGAGAAAACAGACCTGGTCCAGAAACACCATGTACATATCCAAACTGGCCCTCGCGCTCCTCATCCCGGATCTTGGGAAGTTTCGATGTGTCCATTTCGATAGTTTTTGTGCTTCAAAAATACCTTCAACGAAAAAAATATCAAAAACAGACGTAGTCAAGTCATTTAGACACAGCAATACACTTTACCGTGGCTCAGCTCATAGTCAGCATATACTACATGCATACAAAACTAAAACCATGTCAGCTTCAGAGTAAATACATACCTCAGATATTTCATAGTTTGTGTTTTTACACAAAACCATAGGACACAGTGAAACACCATGTATAACTACCATAGAGAAATGAATGGTAACATAATACTAAGTCGAGAGCTAACTCGGCTACAGCTGAGTAACCTTACGTGTGTTTGACTGTAACCCGGGGTTTAATTATGAGGTAAAGGAAGTATCAGCCACTCATCTTGAAGGATGAGTGTGCTAGACAGATGGTAACAATGCTGTTTGTCACTAAACACGCAGCATTTACAGCAAAGCTGATTTGTGCGTGTGCGCGTATTGGCTGGTTACTAGCTAGCAAACACAGGCAACCTTCATCATCATTGCATACAGGTAAAGCTACGCTAACGCTCAGTCAAAGACACTAAGACCAAGAACAGGATGAAAAACTTTAAATATTATAAATTCAAATCATCTTACCTTGTCTTGATATGCAGTTCTCCAGGTTTGTCTTACGTAGCAGGCTGAGGAGGAGCTTCACTGTGCTAATCACCTGCCAGGCACCGGACTGTCACGGGAAGAAAACATCTCCATTGTGGCTCAAGCGATTTTTTCCCATTCTGCTGTTTGCGCAGCGTAGAGCCAAGATGGCGTCCGACGGGAGACGGTTTCCTAATCGCTGAAAGCTTCCGCCAGTTTACAAACGTCCAACATGCGCATTACTGACCCCTACTGGATATACATAAGAGACCTTCACATCATTGAAGTAACTACGACTTCAATGACTTCATTAAAGTAACTACGACAGTTTTAAAAAATAGTAAAACACTTTATGTTCAGTTATTTGTTGCTCTGCGACCTATGTTTTCTACATTTGCACACCTCTATCAGTCATGAAGAAGGCATTGTGTAGAAATACTAGAGCTGTTTTGTTAATTTTGATTCCTAATGGATTCAGATTTCATGATATTGTGAAAATACAGTTTATAGAAGCACATTCACATCGTTCATAACAATTCACAAATATTGCACACAATATACTCTAAACCAAAATGACCAGAAATAAATACATGAAATTAAGAAATAAATAACAAGTGACACAAAAAAAAAAAATAAATAAATAAATAAATAAAAACAGGGTGCAGATGGCCTAATGGTTGATTGCGCCCCATTTGCAGGGGTGGCTAGGGTTCAAGTACAGCCTGTGGCTACTTTCCTGGCTGTCTCTCCCCCATCACTCATCCCCTTTTCAAAATCTTTCCACTGCTCTCTTCTCTCTAAATAAAGCCACAAAAGACCCCCCCAAACAAACAAACAAACAAACAAACAAACAAACAAACAAACAAAACCATTAAAACAGACATTTCACAGAGAAAATAAAACTAGAGTTGAACAATTAAAAAAAATCTAATGATTAATTTGATTCATATTGCAAATACAGTGTGAATTATTGTTTTAAAGGGAACAATCTTTTTTGCCATTCTCATTTTAGATAATAAAAAAAAATTACAAAAATAAGAAAAGTATGTGTTTCTTAAAAAAAGGATGCTTCAGTGTTTCCCTGTTGTGTAGAGCAAAACATCCGGATTGCAAAAAACACATTAAACTTTCTTTTTTTCGGGAAACATTTCAGGTCAAAGAAATATTGCAACTTCTGTAAGCTTTGGGTTTAATCTAAGTTTAGATTAATTGCTGCAGCCTTAGTGGCCATTGTGAGTTGTACAACACAATATGAAATTTTCTTAAAAATTTCATTTTGTAAAAGTACAGTTACTTTGGTTAAAATCCACTCAAGTAAAAGTAATTTACATTTACAGTAATTTAAGTAAATTAGTTACTTTCAACACACTGTAGTTAAACCACTGCAACATCTGTCTGCAGTGGCAGTGATGTAAAATATGTCCATCACTGCTGCTTAATGTGTCATTATAGTTTATAAACTCACAGACAGCTCAGGGGGCAAGTCAGAAATGATCTGCACCTAGTAATATAAGACATTTACATTTCACTGCACCTTTGTTTACTTTCCAATCCATAACAAATTCCTTTTTCCATGTTCAAATTCAGGTTTAAAACAAGGTCTGTATCCAAAAAGGAAGTCGTTTACCCTTGGCTTGGGGCAGTAGAAAAATTCAAAATGACACAACAGTTTTAAATGCTAAATAGTCTAACTTTGAAATGTTATCAAAAAGGTGATTAACTATAGAAGTTCTGAGATAAATGACAATCTAAAATTTTGATCGTTTCACATCCCAAATATACATATGGATGTGAATTGTGAAATATAGAATTAATAATTCTCTTTAAAAATGGGTGGGTTTGACAGACCACAGTTTTTATAAATAGCCCATGCAGTGGTTTGCCACTTTTTGAATTACATCCAGGCGCCTTTACCAGCAGAGTTCAATTATTTTGTTCAACTGCGTATGAGTCAAATTACATAAAAACCTTAAAATTAGTTTTAGAACCAAGGCTATACTCTAAAAATAAGAAATAAATAGGTAGGGAAGGTAAAATAGAGAGCTGGTCTTAGGAATTTTGAGTATACCTTGATAAAGTGACAATATGGTTAGTTATTATTCTGACTACAAATAAGGTGATTGTGGAAAAACAAACCACACAAGATTGTCTATCTGATTATGACATTTTTAATAATGGGTCCAAAGACACATCACAACAAATGAAAATGTTAACAGCAGAGAAAAACTGCTTCATACTGTTCATTATAACCCACAACACATAGAGAATTGACACAATTTGAGGTAGCAGTTACAAAAGTTGCTGTATTTTATCCAAAATGTACACAATTTAGAGAAAACTATCAGTCAGTTATATTTTAAAATGCAGTACACCTTAAATAATATATTTTATAAGTGAATAACCTCAAGGTTTTACTTCATATTGCCATATTAGCTTGCAAGAAAACCAATTATCCCAGTAGGCATTGTGTTTTGTAACAATAGCAAATCCACAAATGTTTTTAAAAACTTAATGATGTCTCCATTCAAATATTAATGGTGTGTAACAGGATGCATGTCAGCAGGAGCCTTAAACTGAAGCAGCTACATGGAATCCAGCCAATCACTTCATTATTTACGCCTTGTATTTATGCCTTGGTGTCTCTGCTGGAGCATTTGGAAATAGCTTTGGCCTGGTGCTGGGACATCCCAGATATGTTTGGTTTAATTAGCACATTATTACAAGAGGACATCTCATTGGAACACACAGTTTAGGCTTAGAAAGTTGGAAAAGTCACAGTTCACATGTCATTAGTGGCAGAACAGGAAAAAATGCATTATTAATAATTCACCCGTAGCAGACATTAAAACACTAGATCAAAAACTTCAATTTCATAGTGTGGTTTTCACATTTAAAAACACTGCAGCTTGACTCAAATCATTGACATAAGATGAGGTTATGGCACTCTACCATCAGTGGATTGGATGTAGAGTCCACTAGATGGCGCCAAAGAGAGTGATTTAGCTTTGTATGCACTGAAGTCAAATCATCACCAGATGCCATGCCCAGTCTTGGTCTGTCAGTCTGACCACTCGTTGTCATCCAGCTCAGAGTCGTCTTCAGAGTCAGTGTACTCCACTGCAATGCGACGAGACAGGATGGTGGCCACATCATTCCCCACTGGTTCCCTCTTGCTCTGCTGCTCCTGCTGCTCCTGGACTTTCTTCAGCTGGATGCCTGATTAGAAGAGTTTAGCAGAATAAGAAATATTTTTGTAGGAGACTCATAGACCAGACATTTTAATTTCCAAACTAATGGCACAAATAAAACCACTCACCTATACGAATAGCAGACAACAGGTCACTCCTTGCATCCCTCACAGGCTTTGCCTCTCCTCTGCCTCCTTCCCCACGTCCTGCAAGGTGTGAGGGTGCTGCTGGGGGAGGGAGAGGTGGAGGAGGGGGTCCCGGAGGAGGAGGGATCATGTGCAGTCCTGGAGGTGGTACAGGTGGGAGTGGGTAGCCTGGGCCTATATGTGAAACTCCGTTATGTGATGTTGGTGAAAGTGCAGCTGGGGGAAAACCAAAGGCTGTCTGTGCTGAGGGGATGGGTGGGCCTGTGGCAGGAGGTGGAGGAGGAGAGCTGGATGAAAGTAAAAAATAAAGACACAGTTATATTGCAGTTGGGACAAAGTCATTCAATTGTCTCTCTGTTGAGTGACAAACATACTTGAAGTCTGCAGGTGGATGTGTTGAGCCGTTCAGTATGTGGGGCTCTGCAGTGTCGTAGCTCGATCTCTTGTAGTTGACATCAATGCTGTGGTATTCATGCTCCACAGGTGGTGACGAGGGTGGCTTATCATGTGACTTGGCATAATTACAAGCAGCGTGGGCAGGCACAGGAGGGACGGGGTAGTCTGGGAGGTCAGGCCTGGACAAACAATGAAAGACAAAATGCTTCTCATTCAGATGATATCCAGATGGTGGATTTGTTTGTTACTAAATCAAAACAGAAGCTTTTTACAAAAGAGAAATTGCTACTTGACCCTTGAGGTCCTTTATTTAAGAAAATAGACACAACCCCCCCACTGAAGTCCTCTTTTTGGATTTATTCAACCTAATCTTTGTCTTTAATTTTTACAAAAATTAACATAAATTATGGAATTTACATAAATCTGTAAACTCTTTACACAAAAGAGAAACTGCTACTTTACCCTCAAAGTCCTTTTTCTTAAGAAAATTGAATCAACCCCCTCCATATGTCCTCTTTTGGGGTTAATTCAAACAAATCTTTGTCTTCAATTTTCAACAAAAATTAACATAAAGAAGGCTTTACACAAAAAGTAAACTGCTACTTGACTCACAATGTCCTTATATATTCAACCTGATTCTTGTCTTCAATTTTCACAAAGATGTACATAAATCACATGTTCTGATTACCATACTTTTTGTAGTCCTTAAACTATTTTACAGAAATTGCTGCTTTTCTTAAATATTTAAAAAACTAAAGACTGAAAGAACACAGAGCAACAGAGAGGTAATTACATTTTTATCACTACAAAACTCCTTAATTTTCAAAATGGTTCTAGTAGTATTTTTCTTCTTGACATTTTGATTACTTTAATTTAATATAGATCATCTTTCAAAGAGGGCAAGCCCACCCACTTTCTCCATGAACGCTAAAACAGGCTTGAACCACTGGAATTAATACATTTTATATGTGCAAGCTTGTTTTCTGTCATTAATTTAAACTTGATAAAAGTTTTCATATTTGCAGTTTTCCCTGCACTTTGGTCTGCATGATATGTGCATTTCTTAATCCAAATAGATATAAATATATATATAAAATCCTGGCTGTATCCCTTCTTTCTTTCACAAACCTGCCGTCAGGAGAGAGTGATCCCTCGGACGAAGCCCCTCGACGGAGAGTTTGTGGATGGCGGTGATCAGGGCGAAGCTCTTTGTCAAATGCCATCATGTTCCACTCCTGCCGGCGGTTTCTCACTTTTCTCACCTTCTTCACTTCACGCTGAAGGGTGCTGCTCTCCACACATCGCTTCTGTTCCTGGTTGGAGGTACAAAGAAGGATGTAACAGAACCTGTCTGCTAAAAACATACATGAACATATGGAAATGCTGAGTTTTCTCTCACTCTTTGTCTCCGCCTTTCTTTCCGCTTCTCCTCAGTGTCCTGAAGCATTTTCTCCTTCCACAGGTCAAAAAAGTAAGAAGGGTCGGAGTAAAATTTCATTGCATTTGTAGAATCCTCCCTGTAGACACAATTTTCCATATTAAAAGACATTTTTTATTTAATATATATACTTTATTTTTCATTTTTTAAGTTGACAGAATACAAAACAACACGGTGGCAGACAGATTCAAACAGGGGGAAAAGAAAATAAAGTTATATGCCAATCCATACATATCTATAGCTTACAGACACAATGCACAAAGGTTTTCCAATGTGACAGTAGGAACACTAATAACTTAGGGGGTAAAAGAATTTTTTTTAACTGGGAATTGAACCTGTTGCAGTTTCTCAGCCAGTGCAGTACCTGTAGGCAGTGAGGGTGCTGAGGGGAGGAGGCTTATCGCTTCGGCTGTGCATCTCAGCCACCGAGCTGGGCATGCTGCCCTTTGACAAAACCTGCTGGTCCTGAACAGTGGAGCTTTTGAACGCCTTCCTCATGTTTATGTCCTGAAGCGAGACTACAAAACAGAAAGACAGAGGTTTTTTGAGTTTCATAAAGAGCATGAGAGAGTGAATGACAGGGTAGAAAATAAGATATTTAATCAACAGACAGATGGCTTCCAGTGGACTCACCCTCCTCCACGCTGGAGTCCAGCTGGGTGACCTTGACGGCCAAGCGGTCGATACGGTCCTGGAGAGAGTTGGCACGCCCATAAAAGGTGTTTGCCTCATTAAAAAGCTCCCCAAAAACATTTTCTGCATGTGTACCTGCAACCAAAGCAAAGAATAAGAGAAAATGGAAGAGTTTTTTAAATCAGAAAATGTGCAAAAGAAAGAAGTGCAGCATGGTGCACAGCATATAATTATAAAATAAAATCAACAAAGAATTTCATTAATTCCACAACTATGGAAGCCCTAAGTGGACACATGTTTCATTTTATTCCATTTTCCTTAGTTAAAATGTTAATGTGGATGTTTTCTTCAGATCTTCTACATCACAAAATATCAAGATACACAAGTCAAGATCTTTAAAGGATGCACCAAGTTTACTTGTTATCATATAGATGCATATAAGGGATGCTTGTGTATATCTCAAATTGAACAACCCACTGGTTGGCCAGCAGACTTTTTTAAAATATTCACTCATTAGCAAAATGTAAATATAACATGTTATTTACCATCAGAAAGCTCTGATTCTCAGGATTATAACCATGTAAACCATTACAGGATAAAACCACCTCAGCAGGCACAATTAATACATTTGTCAGGCTACAAACAAACAAACGAACAACCAAAAAAAAACAATAATAAAAAGACATCCATAAAAATCCTGGGTTGGTTTTCTACAATTTAAAATTTATAAAAATGTATTTGACAATTATTAGTAATGCTATTTAAAAAATGTCAGCAAACCTTGATCCTTTTTGGAGTCTTCAGTTTGAAAATGTCTGGACATTTCCTCAATAAACAGGTGTCAAATCCTCATTTACTCTTCTATTCTTATCATCATTGAACCTGAACTAGCTAAGGCTTCATGCTTTGGTCTAGTTGAGTTTACCAGATAATACTTCCTAGCTACAGTCATCTACAGGCCTCTGTTTCACAACTGTACTATTCAATATCAGTAGCAGTTGCAGTGAAACTTCAGAGTGTTACCTTTCTAAAGACACATTGCTTGTGCTTGTACCCCGGATGGTTCAAACACAGCATTCAATTTAATTTGGCTATCCCTGAATAGGTATTTTTACCTGGAATCTTAGGGGTTAAAGAAGACCTTAACTAATTTTTTTGTTCATAAATTACACTTTTTTTTAAAAAGTAAAAGCTACTTTACATGTTGTGGTCCAGCTTTTTAAACTTCTATAAAATACAGCAGGTCTTTTATTTTGCTCTCATAAAATATTTTACTTTAAGGCACTGTTTGTTTCCAAGCCCATTCTATTTCTCTGGATTAAAAGCTACCATGAAGTCCTATGCTGCATGAATGGCACACACCAAAAAGCTCTGATCCACTTAATGTAGGAGCTATCATTAGACTGCCTGTGTTTGAGTCTCCGCCCCCTGACTCTACGTCTTATCAGTCTGTGAAACAAAGCTCTACGGTAAGCTCTAAGCTTCTGTATCTTTGCTAAATCCACCCACACACATGAACACACACAAATGAACACTAATCAGAGCACTCCTGCGCCAGATGTCCTGAAGTCAGCGTGCTTCCTAAAATAGAGTTTCTCTCCACATTTCCTCTTGCTGTCTCACATTTTCAGTGCACAAGTTGTAATACCTTCACTACACAATCATGTCAGAAATATGTTAGCTCTGAATCATTTTACATTTAACCAGTTAGGTTCTGGAGGATACCGTGAAAAGAAGTCCCTACATACTACAAAGCTGGACAATAAAGACTGTTAATTTAATAGATAATTGCATTGCTTTGATGCTAAATTGCGTTTTTTAAGTTTAGTATGAAACCAGCCAGGTGGTACAGGGGTATAGGGTTATTGTTTTTGATAGTAAAGGGTGAAGGGATTAAGAAAATTTAAGCATGTCAAACATTTGTACGTGTAAATCAGCATGTTATCGACAAAACATGTAAAACCACAAAATAACATGCTGATCTGTATGTCATATCTTCTGACAACCAAAAACCCCATGGCTATGAAGTGCATTATTGACTGTTCTTGAAACATTCAGGACTTTAGTTTAATGTCATGCTAAATTTGGATGATTTTGCATAGAAGACATACGATTTAAATTTGCTTAACTTGGGGTATGACTATACTTTGAAGTGGTTATTTAGCTTTTTTCCTATGTTCAAAGTCCTAAACCTTTATGGGGAATTAATTAAAATACTTGGAAATAGAAATCCAAAGACTTTTTTTAATATTTGTCACTTATATATTTTTTTCATTATTATGATGTAAATAAAGGTCAACAAAGTGACCATATATGGTTCCTTACCCGTTTATCCCATTAAATAGCTCTCGGACATTCATTCATGGACTTTTCCCACCTGAACTGAGTCTTTCAGATACAAAAAACAATTGTTTTGCTATGCTCACTTCAGGCTATTTTACTACATCAGCGTGGGAAAACGTTGATATACCTACAGATGGATATCGATTTGGCCATATAGAAAAACAAACCTTGAAAATTTCAATAAATTAGTCAAATTTACCACTTGATCATGCTTGAATTTTCTTTAGAAACCTATGCCAACGTCTTACTACACTATAGAGTACTATTAGTATAATGTGCTATTTGTCAAGAAAATACCTTTAGTATGGTTGCAAGATGAAATGACCATATGTCTTGTTGTAGATATTATTTTACAACCCTAAATGGGCGTATGTCCAGATATGGTTCCTCCATTTTTTACACTACAATTGCAGTAACTGCTAGAAATCCTATGTGAACATTAAGCACTACATTTAACCTCTATAGTGGGTGACTTTCATTAATTTATCGTGGTTAGTTATAATTTAAGGGCCATTTTTTTGGGACCAAAACTACATTTTGTGAGTTCTGGAGGAAACGGGATGTTTGAGACACTCTGGGCCACTGCTGATTGGTCGTGATAGTGTGATGTCACTTTCTGTGACAGTGACTGATCTCCACTGATTGGCTGAGAAAAAAATCATTCTGTTCTACTATACAGAGAGTTTTAGGAAGGAAGTCCTCCGAAAGGGACTAAATATGGTTCCTTGCACCATAAAGGGTTAAAATGCATCTCGGTGTGTTAAGATAGAATATATTTATGAATGTTGATCTGTCTAAGTAAATGTTAAAAACGAAGGTACTAAAAGCTGTGATCTTACTCAGACTGCTGAGCTGACGGATGATGGCAGACAGCGTGTTATTTGTCACACATTCCAGCTCGCTGCCAATCCCATCAGGCACTGCACTGTGGCACAGGTGGCGAGGCTCAATGTTCCTCTTTACCAAAGGCATGACCCCTTTTTACATCTCACACTCGGCACCTGCTCTGGAACTGAGGACAGCTCTGTGGCTTCATGTACCTGAAGAGTAAAAATACAAGCACTTTAGTGTGTGTTTACGATGCAACATTAATGATGATCAGACATTGAAGGGTATCTTCATTTGTGCAATTAGAAAGATCCAGTTTAGTGTACAAAACTTTAACGGTACTGTTGATATAGTATTGATATATTGATACAATTTTTAAGTTAAAAAAAGTGTGAGATAAAATGGATATTGATAACAGCAATAGATTAAGTGTTTATTTGATCAGAACTGGATCCAAAATGTAGTCAGAAATCGGTATGTATTTCATATTTTGTTTTGTTTCATCAATCAGAAAATATTGTTAAAAAGTCTAGTGGCAAGCATCAAAATCAAAATAAAACTATTCATGATTTTGTTATATTTTCAGTGTTGAATGGTGGGCCATTTGCTGTTTATTGCTACAATTTATCACCACCTCTCAAAGTGGTAAACCTATTGTATGGTGGATGGCATTTTCTAAATGGGTTTAACATGCTCGGCACAGCTGCTTTATTCACTGGGGTTATTGTGATCAGACAGGTGTGAAGACAGCAAATTTGCCAATTTCTGAGCGACTTAGCAAGTCATTATTACATTGACTTGAAACAAGTGATTGAGTGATTGCCAATAATTACAGGCTGTGGTGATTCAGAATGCTATTAACATTACCAACAATCACTGCCCTCATTTTCATATTCAGTGCAACAAGGCAAACAAGAATGAGAAAAGTTAGGGAAGAACTTTGAGCTCCATCACTGACACAGACTATGGGAGATTGGAAATGCACCACCAGTATGATAATAACACGATAGTCTGAAAGACTCATAAGAATCATATATAGCTAATAAATTTCAGGGTTAGATCCTGGTTTTGGAGAAAGAAGAATGCTTATATGTAGCCTTGTAAGTTGAGGAGGTACACAGCTAAACAAAGCGGTGAACTGAAAATAAACAGACACATATAAAACTTTAAAAATACATAATTATTCTGTGTTAATCTTTATATCACCAGGGTTGGGTATCGTTTTTTTTTCTTCTTTAATACTGGTGCTAAACCGCTACTGTTTAAGAGGTGCCAGAGCCCAAACAGTACCCAAATCGATACTTTTAAGAGAAAAACTGTTTTAAAAGTTAGCCGCTTAATATAAGCTGTCTTGATATCACAAATGATTTAGAAATAAGATGCCAATAGAAAATTTAAGTAAACGGATGTATTTTCTCTACATAACACATTTTGTGCTTTTCCTTTGGAGAGTTAGGGATCGTATAGGGCAGGGGTCATCAACGACATTTGTACAAGGGCCAGGTTTTTCCTTGATGGATGCATTGGGGGCCAGACTTTTGGATAAACTTGAATTAAGAGACTTTTTGGTCTAATTAACATACTTTAATTATTTTTTTTTATCTCAAATGTATGCCATTTTTAGCCTCTAAAAGCAAGATCAGTCCCTATACCATAGCCAGCCACAAGGGGGCAATTGAGATATTTAAGCTGAATGCATCAGGGCTGTTTTGTTCTCCATTACTGAGTGCGATGCTAATAAGGTGTGCCCTGATAGGAGAAAACCCTGTGCAAGAAAAAGGTCTTTAATTTTAATTTTCAGGCAGAAAACCGCTTGAGGTCTGAAGAAAACCATAGTTTTATTTAAGAATGAACTCAAAATATGTGTTAATATGCATCATATTTGCTAATAATGGGTGAAAGGTGGATTTCTATAAAATGGATAAAACATTTAACCAATATGGACAATTTGGATTAATCTCAATTGTTTTTGGTTTTTCTCTATAATTGTAGGGAATTAGGAAATGTACCTTATGCACATCAACCTGTTTTTCTCTGCATATTTCTGAATTTAATAATGTTCTGGGGGCCAGATGGGAAGACATGAATGGGGAGCCTGATGTGGCCCTTCAGCAGCCAGTTGATGATCACTGACGTAAGGGAAGGGAGATACCAAAAACAGCAACCATGTCTATCTTGTAAATCAGTACAGTTGGTATCAGATGTATTGGTACCTATACCATGTTTGTACCAGATTTTGATTCTCATCCCTACTTATTACCTGAATTAAATATGCAGTCACTCCTAACACTAATGTAAACTGTTTTAAATTGCTATTGTATTGTAAATATTGCTTAGATTTTTCAAAAAGTGTTTTCAAACTTAAGATTATTAAAAATGCATAAAAGTTGTAAAATGGACCACAACTAGCATTACACCAGTCGTTGCAAAAAAAACAACAAAAAACTAAAATTTAACTTAAACTTTCTCCCCTCATAAGATAATACTTTTAAAACCATTGAGCCACTGAAACCTTAACTGCTAACTAGAGGACTGTAGTGATGGGAATATCGTCTCTTTTAAGTGATCCGGATCATTTGGTTCAGTTCAGCAAGAAGAGCCGGCCCTTTCGTCTCCCAAACGGCTCTTCATTCAGGTGCCAGTTATGCTCATTTGATCAGCCAGATTTAGCAATGTCATGACATATAATTGATATTTGTGCTGGTATTTTAGTCCAGTTGTGCTCAGTTTTTTGAACTGATGAAAATATCATGCTATTATTGTAAAAAATATGCTTTACTGTCCCCCCACAAAAATCCCTTGTGGGTCAAATGAAATCTGCTTCCTGGCTGGGCTGAATGAAACACCTGATATAATTAATGTTGTACCATCAAGCTTGTGTCCTTAATGCGAGATGTGCTTGTAAAAGTGTATGTAGAAAAGATCATTCCTGCTAATCAATCACATATCACACAAACAACATACAGAATTAAAAAAATAAAATAAAATGTGATAATTATATAAAACAGCTCTCAAACGGGATCCGACTCTTCTCATTCACATAAAAGAGTCGGCTCTTTGAAACAGCTCATTCACTAATGGCCCATCATTAGAGGACTGGTAGATACCATTCCTGCCAGTCAATATTTTTTTTTGTGTTTGACATAACCGTTTGGTCACTTCGCCAAATTGTTTTGTAGTCCGTTATTGTCAAAGCAGGACTCCCGCAGAAAAAAATACAAGTAAAGTTGGACCACAACTAGTAGTGCTAAAAAACGAAATTAAAACTTCAACCTGTTGCAACACATTTAGCCTTGAACCTTATCAACAAAAGTGGAGGACAAACCTCCGTTGCAAGTAAATACCATTCCTGCCGTACAATAATTTACCAGATTTAACATCACACGCCGTTTGTTCACTTAGCCATATTGTTTTGTAGTCCGTTTTTGTCAGAGAAGGACTACAAAGAAAAAAACACAGGTAAATACGCGGGAGTCGTTGGCGGCTAATTCCCATAGTTCTCTGCGTGACGTAGGCGTTCTGTAATTATGACAAGCTAGCTGATTTTGTCAACCGTCATTTCCACTTAAAGGCTTTTCGAAGTGGCTGCCAGTGCTGGAGGTATTCGTTATCTATGAAAGAAAGTATAAACTCCACACCAGGTAATGCTTAACAACAAACTAGTTTGTATCTGTTCTTTGCTCACACTTAAGAACACGAGTAGATATCTAATCCTACCGGTAAACTGCCGTTGGGTTAGCTTGACAGTTGGTCAACGTACGTCCTCCGCTTCACGTCAGTACGTCTGGCCTTAATAGTGACAGTTTAGTCCAAGCAGTATCATCCAAATCAAACATCTCTTCGTTGGCCTGGTGCTGTGTAGTGTTGGACGGGAACAGTAGTCATCTCCTCAGGGCTGAGTGCACTCTGACAACAAATCCCCCTGGTCCAAATCACAGCTTGAGCCATGAGGGGATTTAGTCAGCAGATTTACTCCTGTCATCCAATCACAGCCGTAATACCGGTCGATTGACATCCACATTTTTAATTTCAGGATATTAGTCTATTTTTATGAGCTGTAAGTCATCAGCTGCCTTCTATGAATTTTGTTGATCTTGTGCAGTTTTTTCTTGTTACCTGTGAGACATAATGAAAACATAGCTTTAATATCCTCATTACTATTTACTGCGGTTCTCAAAGTGTTCCACTTTTTACAATTTTTACTTGAAAACTAGGGGTGTTAAATAGTAGAATCTATTATTTTAATGAAGGGGAGTACTGAAAATTGCTGAAGCTTAAAAACAGCTCCATGAATTCAAGAGACGGGTGTCAGGGAAAGAATTAAATAATAGAATATTGCAGGCAAGATTGTAAAATTACATTGGCAACCAAAAGACTGCAATCCTATTTTTACAGTGTAGACAGTGCATAAGAGCCTGCAGGTTTTCAGTGTTATTTGTGATCATTTTTTTTGTTATTTTTCATATTAAGGGTGAATCACATATAAACACAAAATGATGCATACATTTCTTCCTCTCTTCATTGTTGAGTCTCCCTCTTCCCATCCCATGGCACGCTGTTACAAATTTAATGTAAATGTACATAGACGACAGTGAATAACAAAAACCAAAAGGAGGGGATAGGGATTATGCATCTAGAACCCAAGCAATGGAAACACCAATCTTGCAGGTAGAAATAACTATACACTGATATTACTTTTATGTCAGTTTGTACATAACTTTAATTTTCTCCAGAGCCCTGGACAGGGTATCTATTAGACTGTCCATAGCACTGTTAATTCAAGTAATTGACAGTTCCAAGGAAATCATGTCCCACAATAGCAGATTCCAGTTTATCTCTAGCTCATGTGGAGGCTTCCACCTCATTACTGACAGCTGGTAATGAGACAGACCTAAAAGAATAAGTCTTCTCTCTGATGTGTTGACACTTAAAGCAGAATCATCATTCAGGAGCAACATGCTGGGTGAGATGGGAACATTTGTTCCACAAATATAAGATAAAACTGGTAGCTTGTGCATTGGTAGGATGGTTGCAAATGTTGCAAAAATAAGGTAAGATAGTTTACACTAACTAAAATATACAAATATGCGTATGAGATGAGGCATTTTACACAGTGGGCTTTCTTACTGCAGGATATAATACACTTAGTAGATCTAAGGTGCTTGTGAGATGAAAGTTGTATTTTCTGATGCTCTCTGACTCTTAAGTGCTCATCAGAGTGACAGCCTGGGAGAAGCAATTGTCCCTGTGCCCAGGATTTTAATTGTTAATGCCATAGCATCAATACAGGTATTGATAAAGTTGGATTTTTACAAATATTAAAAAAAAAACGTTTAAAACTCTGGTATCGTGACAGTTCTACTATTCACAATGGCGCTTATGATGACCTATTTCTACACTGCTCAGTGAGTCAACTCAAAAACTAGTGAAAATATAATTCATAGATTTCCCACTCAGATTAGAGTAGCCTGTTTTTCTAGCCAAATGTCTAAAACAGAGAAGTATATTAAAAGCTATTATATACAATAGATACAAAGCAAATTCTCACATCAAAGAAGCAATCATCAGTGATGATCAATTTCCTGTCATTTTACATTTTAATGATTGACTAATGTGCTCCAGCTTCAGCATCAAAATTGGATGTGAAAAGCATTTTACATGTGCAACATTCTCTATAAGGTCCAATAATACATCTTGTTCTCTGACTATTGTGTGTTTCCCCATGGGGAAGTGTTTTCTATGTTGTTTGCAGTTTAATTTTACTCTCTGTATTTTTTCTTAGTTCTGACTAACTTGTTTTATGCCATCTATTTTTCATAAACACTGATATAACAATAGCAGCCTGCTGATCAACATCTTAGCAGAGATGACCTGGATTAATAGAGAAATGAGACTCTGCATTGGCTTTAAAAGCTCCACACACGCATACACGCTGCTCCTTTCTCACAGATGGCATCACCAGGATGGCGGGAGGGACTAGTGTAACCCAGATATGGGGGCTTAAATCTTTATAAGTAGAACACCATGATATCATAACTCAGAGAGATAACAGGAGAAGGACACAAAGATGTAGTCAGGTCCAACTGTATCTCTATGTACTAATCTGTTGACTGGTTTACAGTGTAAGCCGACTCCTATGTTTGCAGGAATTGCTGGATTTCTTGCAAGAATGCTACGTTAGAAAAAAGCAGTGGAGGAATAGATGGGATTCAATGACTGTAAAAACAAGATGAAGCCATATTCAGCTCAATTCAGTCAACTTTATTAATCCCTTTAGGGGCCACTGGTTTGGAGCTGCTTGTTCATGAAAGACTGAAAGTAAACAGTGACACTAAAACAACAACATATGTAAGAGGCTAAAAATACTGACATAGGACTTACAAAGGATCTGTGTTTGGTGAAAGGCTAAAAAGAAAGTCTATTTCAAAGAGCATGAATGTAGGTGTGTAACCCACTAAGTAATATCTCATGATTAAGAAAATGTTAAGGAATTACCCAGATTTTGCAAAACAGGAAATAACATGAATGATCAATAAATTTAACAGTTTTGCATTTGAAGCAACGAGGAGTGATCAACAACAATTGGAGGCTACTCTGAATGGTAAGAGGGTACGCTGCCTCGGTTTACAGGAAGAGCAACACCTAGGATAACAAATGCTGGCTTGGTAAGAGTTCTAGAAAAAGAGCTTCCAAGCACAAAGCTACCACTAAGACAGAGGCAGAAAGAAGCAGTCAAATATAGTCTCTAAAAGTCAGGTCAGCATAATATGTGCCATATGAGCTATCACTTTCCTTTTCGCTGATTTGTGTCCGTCTTGGGTGGAATCCATTAATATGCTGCTGACTGTGACAGTGACAGAGATAGTTGGATTTAAATGTTAGATCTGATAAAGAAATGTGAGATTTGATAAAGTAGATATTGCTTACCTACAGTTAAGTGGATACATTTTAGGCTTGCGGGGCACAAAAGATTCATCACAGGACCCGAATTGCCACAACTCAGGACTAGAGAGGGGGGAGAGGGTGGCCAGAGTCAAGCTCGACATATGTGGACACGTGTGACAGCCAAGGTCAAGCTCAGTGGTATCTCTTTTACCCGTTTTTTTTAATGCTTCTGGTTATACGTTTGGAGAATGGGGGCAGTTTTCAGGCTCGTGGCAACCCTACAACCCACCAGGACAGTACCAAGGCCATGCCTGCTTACTTACCTACTACATCAACCTCTTACTCAGGCCTAAAGGTGTGGACTTTCCCTGGTATAATGCAAGGACATTCAGCGCACAACTGGGGTTGTGTCAGTTCTCTTTACCGCCATCACAGCTTACTTGCCACACCTACACCTTACCTCAGCCTCAATTTTTACCCCAAAAATGACTCAAAGTGTGCTGGACATCACTATGATTTAAATGCATGAGTCAAGATGTTTTAATGCCTTTGGATTTCTTTAGTGAGGATTCCATGTTTCCCTGCCAGGTATATAAAGAAATCTGTCAGCTGTAACTGTAACTAACTAGTCTGATCTTTGAACCACTGAGCTGACAGTGAGTACTGTTTAGCAGCATCAGCTCATTACAAAAGGTTAGTTCATCACTTGTTTTTTTTTTTCTTGTTTTTTTTTTGCTGCCAAACAGTTTGAGTTATTGAAGAAGGTATTCAAATGATCCACAACTTTCTGATGTTAATTGAACACACACTACTTCTAGGTAGCTTTTTGCCACCAGCTGCAGCTTTGCCAACAAAACCTGTCAGTCTTGTGTAGAATACCAAGAGTTGAATAGTTTTCACAGTATTCACATTAGAGCTGTATACACAGATTAGTGTCTGATGGGGGAGGAAGGGGGGATTTACATGATTAAAATGTGTGTCCATAAAGTCAAGATAAATAATCTTATTTAAGGCACAGTGGATGTTTTGATCCCTAGGTTACTGCACATTGTGTAACACTGACTGTTTGGTGTTCATTAGAGTGACAAAAAAGACTTCTTTTATTTGGCATACAGTGCAATGTACAGTCTACTGAAGAAAATGAGTTAAACCTGTTTGTGTCCTTAGCGTAGGGGTTCGCAGCGATATTACCTGCCTGTTTCCTGACCCTGAACTGGTGTAGGTCCTGGATGGAGGCCACTTTCATCCTGGTGGTTGTCTTTGCAAAAGTAGAAGATACATTGCAGAATGATTCATCAAAAGCAAATTTTGATACCACTGAGACCACCAGAAGACAGATTAGTATGAAATCATACATAAAGTTTCAAATTTAAGAAGCTTTAAATTACAACTGACTGCAACAACACTCAGGCTTGTAAATGAGCTATCTGAAAGCTGTCCTCTAATCCTCATTGTCTTTTGGTTCATATAGTCTAGATGGTGTCAGTTAGCTTTATAGCCTAGGAGCAAAGTATGTCACTTAGGGGTCTTCATATTTTAGACAGTGGCATAATCTCCTGTCCAGCTCAGAAGTATTAACCCACATACTGTACTTACCCTCCCCATTATCACCATTATTGACCCTGCTGATTTCACACAATGTAGCAGACCACTGGCTTAACCACTTAACACCAACACCTCCATCATCCATTACACACAGACACCCAGACTGCCTCTCCTCTGATATTTGCCCTCCTATTATGGCTTTCTAGTCCTACTCTATATTGATCACTGCCAATGCCTTACCAGTTATTATCCACTGAGAGAGAGCGCCAGACACACACTAATACTCACACACACTCACACAGAGCTTCACTGTACAAATCCTCAGTCTCTCTTTTAGGTGTTTCTGTTTCATTTTGGTTTAACGTTTAGAGGACGCCCTGCTGAGCTCCGTCCAGCTCCTCTGCTTACTTGTTGTTTTGAATGGGTGACTTTGTTCGGTAACAACCTGTTCTCCATGTAGTGTATTTACTTACCAGTGACCTGCTGTTTTTGTTTCATGGATAAATCTCACTAACATTGCAGAGACTGTCATCAGGCAAATCCGTCTCGAAAAGCTACAATTCACAACGTTTGTGCTGAATAGAAAATGGTTCTAGCCAATCAGCGTCATCTGAGGGGAATAAGGTGAACTGAATAAGATGTACTGTGAGACATTAGCAATTGCACCTCCAGTGTAGTGGTTAGTTTGGATGTAGCTATGGTATACCGATAGTATTTGCTCTTTCACTGACCTGCTTCAGCATGAGTTTGCAAGAGTTACTGGGGGGCGATTAACTTGGATGTAACTCTAGGAAATCGTCAAACCGAAAACTTCTCTCAGCATAGCAGATGTGTTTGTATGTCTCCTGATAGGTTTCAGCATAAATTTTAGCTGTCGACATGCTTTGCCGTTCACTACAGTAGTGTTGTCCTATCATCTTCTGAGAATTTTTGAAAAGTCCTGCCCTTTAGTGACTGGAAGTTTGGCTCTTTTCAAAGAGCCGGCTCTTTTGGCTCGGCTCCCAAAGAAGAGCCGGCTCTTTTGACTCCCAAACGGCTCTTTATGTAGGATCTTTTGTAGCACTATATTTTACCTTAACTCTGCAAAAGATAATGGTTAGTGTGTTAAAAACTCTTTTGCATTCAGTGTTTTTATGAGAAGCCTTATAATTGCCTAATTTTGTTCATTTATTCTGTTGCAAAACCATTCTTAGGTTTAGCATTTAATTTCCACTGGTTAGGGTTAGAATTAATGCTGAGTGGATGTAGACGTGTGTTTGCACATGCGCAGTACAAACTGGGTTTCCGGGACGGATCGGGTAATGACACCCCCCTCTCAGTTTTCACATAATGGTATAATCTTTTATCCTCACATGTAATTGGCCGCATGCTCGCCGTGCTGGCCAATCAAAAAAAGTTCTAACCAGAGCTGGGGCTGAGCACTGTGAGAGCTAAGCAGTGAAAAAACTGAAAATAAACTGGGAGCCGGCTCTCACTCTATGCAAGACAGCTCTTCAGATGGACTACAAAGCATCAGCCCTCAGAGCCGCAGCTTTTGCGCATGACCCATCACTGCTACCCTTTACAAATGCTTTCTATGGGAGGTTTCCCAGATGAAGGAGAATTATATCCATGGAATGGATATGTCAAACAGTCTATTTGGCATGTGTATACTGCAAGCTACCTGCAAAGCATTCTGGGATCATTTGCAACATTAACCAGGAATGCTACTTTTGACAGCTTTTCTCCCTCATAGTTTTAAATCCATGAGACAAAAACGAGTTTACTGTTTAGATAATATTTTATTACAACAGATTTTACTATGACTGTTACTATGTCTTTATTTCTTTATTCTTTATGTTCTCTTTCATGTGTTTTACTACTTTTAATTTCATTTCATAAAATGTTGGTTGAAACCTTGGTTGCTGTAAACGTGACTTGACTCATAAATATACCTTATGTAGTTCAGTATTTTATTGAACAGAGTCCTGATTTCAAACAAGATGTAAGCAGCTGAGGCAGGGCAGAGCTGAGCAATAAAAATGCACAATTCACTGTGTTTTAAAAAGTGTGTCCCCTAAAGTGAGGCCGAATAACAGCCCTTTGAAGCTTTTTACTTAAAATCAAACTCTAATGCCCGAAGTTTTGGTCACCACCATGAGTACTATGTTGTATGGCATCTGTGGCTCTGGATAAACCTTTATACAAAAGACCCTGATAATGTTCTTTTTTTGGGTGTATATTTTTGGGTATTATATGCCTCAGTGTGATAGAGGAGGACAGTAGATAGAGTCAGAAACAGGGTTAAGAGAGAAGGGCAGAGAAATGCTGGAAAGAGGCCACAGACTGGACTTGAACCCGGGCTGTTGCTTACATAGGAAGGGACCTTACTGCTAGGCTATTTGATTTCCCCTGACAGAGTTCTTGCATCTTATAATTTTACATTCCATAAACTGCATATTGACAGATGTGGACTCAGGCTTTTTTTGTTCGTTTGTTCTTTTGTGTGATCTGTGCCAAAATCCTGAACTATCAAGCCTTACCTGCCTCTTTAATTTTGGCATTTTTCTTAAGTCCTCCGTCTTCATCCAGCCATGTAATACCTGCTGTATGATCTTACACTTTACTGGATTGGGCAGTAAAGTGAAAAAAAGACAGAAAATTGTACTATTACACTGGTTTGAATTTCACATGCTTAAGACCAAGAATAGAAAAAGATTCTTCCTTTTTTAATGAATAACTGTGTTGAAAATCATCACAAAAAACTTAACCCAACTAGTAAATATTATACAGGTAAAAATGTCTACATCTCTTATATAGTACAGATCTTCACTTATGGTGCCATCTGTTGGTTAATGGTGGTAGGACAAGTAAATGAGTTGTCATCCTCCATCCATTTGTTATCTGTACTGATTGTCCTTTAAGTTGTGAGTCTGTTGGTTAAGATGTCCTTCATCTTTTCTGTTAACTTGGTAAATATGTCCTTTTGTCATTTATCCAGAGACCAGAGAAAGTGAGGTTTGTTCAAAGATGGATATGTTTTAATACATTAATTTTCTGTTATATATCCAGCTGCTGCTCAGTGAAAAAAATCGATGAAGAGGATTTGGTGGAGCATGCTTGAGCTGAGTGTTGAGTCAGCAATCTCAGGTAAGAGCTAGGCTCTTAGAAATACCTTTATAACCAATGAGCATTAAAAAAAACTAACTTTCTAAAAGAATAATATCATTGATTTTTTGTGTTTTGTTGTATAAAGTTTTCAAACCAAGGTTTAATCATTTTCAAAAGTAGACACAGTTTGCTCTGTAGACACATACTGTAGGTTAATCTTTTGTAATATTTACATCAACAGCACTTGTAGAACCTCTCAAATGAAGCATATGAAGCTTAGAAGTTCGTTCTTGAACTGATGTAAAAATGGAAACAAAGTCAAAATCCACTTACTAGTAGGGTTGCACCTTTAATCACAATAATCTGAATGGGGAAAATCTGAATTGATTGCAGCAATACATATTAAAAGCATTAACTAAGCCACAATTTCTCACACAGCATATGTGCATTCACCTGTTGAATGGAGGTGAAGTGAAGCTTAAGCTAGCTATCAGCAAACCTCATTTAAAATTTTGTTGATTAAACGATAAAAAAAAATCTTTTGGATTTAGCAGGTAGACATAGAAATTGTAATTGTAGCTATAATATGCAGTCTTTGTTGCCCCTCAAAACGTTATTGCAGTATTAAAAAATGATATTGCATGTGACATATTCCTCATGCAGAGCTTCTTTTTGGCTATTTTAGGAGCTTTAACTTCACTTATTGAATCACTTTTGCTGTTTTTTTGTGATTTAAGCTTGTTGAATAAACAAGGAATAAACGTAGCTTCCAGCACCACAATAGTGATATCCATTGAAACAATACTGCCTTTCTTCTCTGTTAACAAATCATCAAAATTCTCCATACTTATCATTATAAAGCTATCATCAAGTAATAATTCAGCAGTTTTTTTCTCATCTTTTTCTACAATGGGCCTTTACAAAACACAAAACCTTAAATTTTCCCATAGTAGAGCGCAGCACACCACACGACAGTGGGAAAAATAATCAGCCGGAGCTTAATGCCGTATCAAAAGCCTCACAGTTCCTGAGCAGCCGCCTTTAGAGGGGGTGACTCTTAGAATGCCTCGGCTTGTTTGTCTCATGGTTTAAGTGGTGCACATAGCCATGGAAAGATCATTAAATCACTGTTTTACCACTTGGCTTAATCCCTTCAACAAAAGAGGAAGATACAAAAAAGGAGAAAATGGAGAGAAAGAAGTGGTGGGCGAGATTAAGTGGAAACTTGATGGATCTAAAGTGACGGCTCTGTTTCCCAGCGTTGCCAAGGGGAGCTAAGAATCTTGATTCCACATCTCACAGGCAGAGGAGTGGCTGCTGATCGGACGTCCCCTGTTACCCCTGCAGTGGCTAGCCGCGCTTGTAGTGTCCACTGCTGTGGCCATCTGCCGGATTACCCAGCAGGATATATTTTTATAGAGAGCATCCTATTCATATCCTGCCTGCAAAGGTTTACATTAAGGTTGAACTCGGGTGCACTTACAATGGCAGATGAAGTAAGCCCTGTCCTTCTTACAGCACCCCTCCCCATCTTCTCACTGTTTGAGGGACTGATAGCAGCGGGTTGAAAGCGGCTGCTTCACCGTGGCATGAAAGAGGATCTCATGCAATGCCACTGTCTGCTGCCGATGTTTTTTCAAGCGCTGACAATAAAGTGGTGCCCAGCATGAAAAAAACATTTGTACGTGCCAAGTGCGATTGTTTCTTCTAATAGGCATCAACAGGCCAACTTCTCTGTGTTACCATACAGGTGAACTCATTCCTGGGAAAATGTTTTTTTCTTTCTCAGCCTCGTAGGCGCGATGGCGTCCCCCTTTTTCCTCGGCCTAACGGGATTAGTCGTGCCAGTGCTACCCCGGCTGTCACGGTACTGTCTACTTCCCATCTCTCTTCTGGGCCTCTAATGTGATTAACCCATTCCCTGTGGTCCAAATGGTTCTGGAGGGGGAGGAGGGGGGCACCTCCTTGGCATGTTCTTCCCCATGCCTGACTCGCCATCATTGGCACCTTTGTCGGGCAGGAAGGAATAAGGCCGAAGGTCTATTGGGGTGAGACAAGCACAGTAGTTACAGGAAGAATGTGGGGTCAGAATAAAATTTTAAAGCCAAAATGGCATCTTTTAAACCCTTCAATGTCTTGATTGACTCATCTCAAAATCTACAATGTAGATCAACTTAGCCATGTGTACTATTAAACACAGGATCTAATGCTAGCAGGCTCCTGTATGTCAGTCTGATCACTATTCAAACACCTCTCATTAATGAAAATCTGTTCAGGCTGATTTGTATTATGGCTTCTTCTTTCACAGACATCAGCACTGAATATTTACTGCTTGCTTAAGTGGAGACAATAATGATTGCCTACGCCCATCATCTTGTCAAATGTCAGTGTGCCGGGGCTTCGCCTGTTTAACACATGTCACGCTCATTTTCGACTCATCTGTCGCAAGTCGTCTTCAGGGCATCTGCTGCACATGGAGGACCACATGCCCTCTGCCACCGCTCACAGGGAGCAGCCTCAGCACCAAAAGAGCTACATACAAAACCCCAAGCTGAATTCGCCTTTACAGTGGCAAACACTTGTCACTTCACATTTTTACATGTGTGGTGATGAACAGCACACTGGACCTTCTTGGTATAATGAGGAAATTCATTAACATGTTAACAAACCAGAGTCTAAACCTCTGCTGAACTCTGGGAGTGAAAGATTATAGTTTCTGTACAGAGAAACTCAACCCTGCCATTAAAGAATAAACTAAATGAAATTATTATAGAAATCCCAAAGAGAAGATAGATATAGTTTAGCCACTCAATAACAGCTAAATTAATTAAAAAACTTAATAACACCAATATCAATCACATTGAAAGTGCTTTAAAAAAGTTAACCCATTTAAGTCATGTTCTGTTTGTTTCTTGTGTCAAAGCCAGGAAAGACACCGTCCCTGTCCCACTATGGACCCTCATGCTGTGTTCAAAAGTGCTTCACGTGAGCACACAGCCTCAGTCAGGCGATGGCACGGAGAATTAGGAGTCTTAATTAAGATTTTGTACAACTCTGCATGTGCTGTTCAAGCGAGACAACAGACTGGAGGGGGGCTGGGGTTGTGGTGGATCTTTTAAACAGCTGCTCTGAAACAAACCCCAAATTTAACATGAAGATCTGACCATGAAGGAATGTGCCACCTTGCTTTTATCTTTAATGACAGTTTTTAACGTTGGTCACATATTAAAAACTTTTAGTTCATCCAGACTTCATAATAAGTGTTCATATTTTTATTTTAAGGCTTGAAAGAGCAGAAAGAAAACAATCCGACATTGTGATGAAAGACAATGCCATGCATGAGGGGGTAGTGGCCCTTGTGTGGAGATTTGGTCGGTTTCCAATCCTGATATCCAGCTCAGCACCATGTAATGGAAGGTGACACTTATTGTATTAGTAGGAGCTAATGAGTGTCTAAAAGCCTGTGTGACTGTGTGCGCTGAGGAATCTCATCGTGTGTGCTGGGTGGCAGGAAGAAAGGACAATATCTCTGCAAAGTAGACGAGGGTGTAAAGTTCAGCCTAAAAAAAAAAACAAGTCTACCACCATCACTGCAGATCTCAGGAGGCACGTGAGACCCTCAGACTCTACAATCCTAATAGAGTTATAAAGAGGAAGGAATGGGAGGTTAATATTTTCAATACTAGTTCAGTTTATTTATAACAGGTGAACTTGGCAATGGAAATATCTGGAACAATTCTACATTAGAGCGAGAGGGAAATCCTCCATTTCTAATAGATCTGTTGGGATAAAATTTTTCAATTTAGCAAGAGTATAAAGTGCAATGAACAGTGCTTAAAGCTTTCATTTAAGCTTAATTTTACAGATTTATGTCTATCTGCTGTTTCTAATGTCGGACACAATACCTGTTCACACCAGCAATTACCAGAGCCAAGACATATTTTCAGGTTGTCAGGTTTTTACTTCTGTCTGTCCATCTGGGTGAGTCTTGTGAGCCCACTCAAGAATTCTTTGAAGGATTTTTGCTAAACTTTGCACAAATGTGAAATCTGACTCCAGGGTGAACTGATAAGGGGTCATTGGAGGTCAAGTGTTAAGGTCATGGGCCTTATAGTCACCCCTTGCTTGTGAATACGATAACTTAAAATGTTTTGAGGGATTCTCCTTTATTTTACATAAATGTTCACCCCGACTCAAGTATGAACTGGAATTGGATTTGGAGTCAAGGTCAAGGTCACTGTGACCTCTAATCTTGTGAGCATAATATTTCAAGAATAACCTGACATGCCAGATAGAACTTTTCACATATGAATTGCATGTGATATATATCAGATAAATCTGGGCAACCTTCTATGTTTGAAAAATTCTTGGAGGTTGATTGGACACATGTTCTGTCTGTTGCATTCATTACTGGCCAATCAGAAGGACAAGGAATATGACTTAGTGGGCATGAGCAGCTCCAGTTAGTAAACTACATAACATAAGCTCAACAGGTAAAGCCAACTTATGTTGACCACTATTGATGGAACCAGTTGGCAAATCAAACTCATGCCACAGACATTCGAGAGAAAACATCTTTTCTGCCAAGAAAATCTTTCAGTGTGATTCTTTTCTCTTCTTTTAATAAACAAATGTTGTTCAGTTCTGATAAAAACTGTCACTATATCTACATTTGGGCTACAAACCACACCCTTAGCTACTGCCTCCTTGCCTTCATTTGACAGGACGGCTGAATCAAGACAGGGGACCACTGTGTTGAGGGCGTCTGCTCTGAGCTAAACTGGCTCAATTCTAAGACCGGGCACACAAATTTCAGATTAGAGCTTTGTAAGATGGATCAGCCTGACGACATTCATGGAATCTGGCTTATCCATCAGCTTTGCAAGGTTATTTCAAGAGTTTTTTGAGGGATTTTTTGACCAGTTTGGCACAAACCTACTTTTGGACTTGATGCTGAACTAATTAGAATTCAGAGGTCAAAGCCAGGGTCACTGTGACCCTTCACTTGACCTTTGACCTTATGGCTTCTTAGGAGCAAAACTACTTTCAAAGCATTTCCTTTTGATGTGGAGATACATTTGCCTTTAAATATGCTTTTTTAAATCAGTTGATCCTAATATGCTTACAGTTCTGTTGATACATGTTGTATAACAAAACATGCACCAACACCACTGAAGGAATTAGAAATAACCCAAAGGCTCTTACTTGAACAGCCGCTGTACTTTAGCTGTAAATGCAAACCTCACAAAGTGATACAGCTGCCAGGCAGCAGGTCCACGTGCATACTGTATATCCTCCACATGACATATGACATGAAGTCATTGTTGAAGACCCTTTGGTGTTGTTATTATCCCAACAGAGATTACTGTTAATTTATGATGTATTGTCCATTCTTGTTTTCTTTCTGTGTTCTTTTTACTTTGTAAAGCACTTTTGTCAGGCTTGGTTGTGTGTTTTATTTAGCTTTATACACAAAATCAACTTTGCTAGGCTTGAATCCATAACAAATCCAAAAGCATTTTATTTCACCACTAAATTGGCTAAAGTTAAACTGAATGTAGTTGATAGCTTGCTCAAGCTTCATCATCCTGCATTAAGATTGTGTGAAAGCCAGGCAGTTACACTCAGGCTTCATTCCAACACGTAAATGTACACATGCAGAGTGAAACAATGTTAACTCTAAAATAAAAAACAAATTATTTTGATTGCAGTGTTTATTGCAAGTATGTATATTTCAATAATGATGCAATTTCAATTAACCATGCAGCCTGAGTTTTCAGAGCCATTTTTTAATTTCAGATTCTGTCTAAGGACTAGTGGGTTTAATGGTTTTCTGCAAAATCTGCATCAAGGATGCTAATATTATAAACAGAAGGTGTAACTGAACTCTAAGAGGCAGAAATTGAAGCAGCTTCAAGTGAAATCAAACCCTTAATTTACAGTTTACTTCTGATTATCTCTTTGATCATTGTAATAAGGGCCTTCTATGTCATCAACGTTTGAATGAGGGGATTTTTTAACTATGTTGAAAAAGAGAAGTCAAAGCCTGTCCCAAACTTGAGCTCACCTTGACCCAAAATGAAACCTGAAAATCCTCTAACGACAAAACCAAAACCCTTCTACAACCAAAACAGAAGTTTCCTTCACATTTTTATTTCATAAACTGAGAATTTCAATGCAAGTGATAAGTCTTCTAGACAGATAAACATAGCCAGGAAAGCATTTACAGAATCACAAAGTGAAAGTTATATGTCACCACCATTTTTTGTTTGTTATTGGATCAGGCACTTGCAAAGTCACCTATATTTTCTTTAATTTCTTTAAATGTGCTTTACAAGAAAAGTTAAATTCATTATGAATCACATCAGACAAAAAAATTGATATTAAAGGGGACATGTAAGTTAAGTCGACTCTGTTTCAAGTATTTAAAGTATTTATGGTAATTTAAAAAGTGATTGCAATTTCTGAAACTATGTTAATGCTTTTATTTATTGTAACCTTTCCCTGCCCACATGAAGTGCCACTGGGGCCCACACTTTTGGATGCACTGGTCTACACTGGTCCATTTTTTTAATGTGTGTTTGTCATCAACATTTGATGCCCTTGTTTGATCTGATTAGGAGAGATATGGAGTGCCAGTAGCCTGGTGGATGTCCGTGTGCCCTATCAACATGATAGGCTTTTGTCCTTAAGGCAGGTGGTCCAGGTTCTCATCCAGCCTGTAGCTGTCAGTACCCACTCTCTCTCCCACTTTCTAAATCAACAGCCCCATTGAAAAAAAAAGTTATAAAAGCTCAAAACTATTTTAATATTTAACATTTTGTAACTTACTGACAGAGCACTTGTGGGAAAGTCCAGTCCTGTGATGGAAAATATGTGTTACATCCGAGCTGATGCTGAATTAATCGGGTTTTAAAATGGATTAATTTGTTGTCAGAAGCCACTGACATTTTTTTTTCTGAATTTCATGCAATGATTCAGTTTCTCTTAGTGATAAAGTCAGGCCACAACCCTAACCCTGCCAACAGGGGAAATGACAGGCATGAACAGTAAAGGATGCAGTACTACTTTCTGGCCACTAGGTGGATATATAAGTAAATAAATTGAGCATTACAGTCCCATAGGAGTTTTTTCTTTGAAATACAAGCCCATCAAGGCTCATGTTTATCTTGTTCAATTCTCTGTCATTGCTGAGAAACACATTTAAAATATCACAGCCTGTATATTCCTTTAATCTTACAGGACGTCAGTTATTGAGTTAAAAACATTAATGAAAGTCTCCATGTAATCTCCTATGAATGGTTTAGTTGTGATTTTCTCTGACTCATGAATGTATTTTTAAAAAATGGAGGAATACAATCTAAGACTTAAATGTAAGCGAATTAGTATACGGTCATTCATAAATTTAAAGCCTATTTGAAGCTATACTGGTCCATATAGACATCAAAAGTAGTTTTGCCTTACTAGTTTTTAATTTGCCTGCATCTTTGTTTCTATAAATGGACCTGGAAATGAAGCTTTTCTGGATATGTCAACTTTCCCTTCATTACTGTCACTTCTCCTGCACTAAACAGCCTCATGCACATGTCATATAAACCACTTGGGCATTTACACTTAAAATAAAGCTATATAGAGAACATCCCTTAGTTAAACAGTCATCTTTAATTTATCATGGTGTGTTATATGTGCTGCTCTAAATGTCTTTGCAGGTGAGGAAGTTGCAGTGATGGGAGAAGTAGTCCAGATGCCTCAGCCAAGAGAAGGTAGGTCAACTCTTGATGCTTTATGTTATCGTTTAAGCTCAGACAGCTGTCGGCCGATTAGTCCTTAGATCACCTTTACTGTCAAAAGTTAGAGTTAGCAGCTCTCAACATTCACAAAGCGTCTTTATGTTATCATCAAAACTGGCAAGGCTTTCAAAGTTGTTGACAAATTAAATTTCGTTTTCAAACTGGACACATCAGACTGTGCATTGTTTTGGTTTTGTTGGTTAAGTTGTGCAGTGAAGTAATAGCAAGACTGAGCGATGAGAAGGCATCTCATAGTGGCTTGTTTATTTTGGTCATTTTTTGAAAGAAGCGTTAATGTTCTTGAAATTAATTTTTAGAGCTTCACGATAGGGCTGGGCAATTAATGGAAATTTATTAGCAGTGTTTCCCACTGCAATTTTCTATTTGCAGTAGAGGCAATATTTCTTTCACCTGTAATGGGTTTCTAAATAGTAGTTTAATGCATTTTTGAGGCAGAGGTATGCTCTACACATCATCACGCAAACATCTAAGTGCCAATTTTTCAAGATTAATTTGCAAAAAAAATCCTACTTTCACTTTTTTGTATATTTTTTTAATAAAAATGAGAAAGATAATGTGTTTGTGACAGAGAATGATTTTTTGCTTGTTTGTTGCGAAAAACAGGGGAAAAAAATTGTAGTTAGATTATTTTCCAAAATCGTTTAGCCCTACTTCACAGTTAATCGCAATTTAATCATCATTATGAAAGAAGCATTTAAAATAAAACCTACAGCCCAACATGCCAGACTGTGTCACAGGTCTATGGGATTGGATTTGTTTTCTATCCATCTAGGCAGCAGCTGGATAGCAATAAAAGTGTCTGCTAAATGACGTAACTTTGCAATAGATGGTGTTTGTGGAAGACTGAACCTTGTAAAAGAAATGGAAGGTGACTGTACCAACACTGTCTGCTACATTCATTACAGGCCAGTCAAAGCAACAAAAGTCATGATGCAGTAAGCGTGTGCCACCCCGAGGAGTAAACTACATAACCCGAGCTTGATAGACACCTGTTACTGTTCTAGACAAAAGCGGTGACAGGTTGTAAATAAAATTCTTGCCAAAGCTTGTAGAGAGAAGAGCAAACGTGTTTTTTTTCCACCAACAAAAAGTTTTCAGTGTGGTTCTTGTCTTTTCTTTGAATGAGAAAAACGTAGACCAGTTCAGATTAAACTGCCACTACTGGAGCACAGTTGGCCCGGTGGTTAGGTCGCCCCATGCTCATCAGCCCAGGTTCAAGCTCTGCCTATGGCTTCGTTCCTGCATTATCTCCTCACTCTCTCATCCCTGTTACAGATTATGTCCACTTTCGTCCTCTATTGAAAAAGGCATAAAAAGCCCCAAAATACATCTTAAAAAACATACTGCTCTGGCTACATCCACACTAATAACTTCACCAACCACCATTGTTTAAAGGCTTGTATTAGAACTGAACCACACTAAACCAGCACCTCTTTCTGCTCATGAGTGGCTGATTGGTCATTGTCTGAATGGCAACAATTGTTTTAGCTTGTAGATTTGCAAGATGGATGACAGACATGAAATCTGGCTGATCCATTGGCTTTGCATGGTTTTAAACAGCCAGAATTTATCAGAATAAATGTTTTTTTGTATGAAAAAGCAGTGTTTCCAGCTTAGCAATTGCACATTTCACATTTTGGATGAGGCCTCAGCACAATGCCGTCTCATACACAGCATTTTGATCCATCCAGATATAGCTCAAGCTAGCTCCAAACAATTTTCACATGATTTTGTTGATGCTTTTTCTTTTTTAGATATAGTATTTGTGCTTTTATGTCTTAATTTTATAAGAAAGCTTTAGAGCAGCAGGAGATTTGGGTAGAGAGGGAGAGGGGACGTCAGGAAGTCGGCCCTATAATCAGTGAGACAAAGACTATAGGGACTTCTGTTCCATTAGTTGATTTTAACAGCCACCCCAGCCGGTGTTGATTTGGAAAAACTGTTTTTAGATTCATTTTGAGAAGAAAGAGAATCCAAACAGCTGTTGGGTTTAATATAAAAAGGCAGATTTGCTTAAAAACAATGAAGAGTAGGCTAGCTGATATATTTTTTGCACTTCACATTGTTATTGCAGTACTGAATAATTGTATCACACATTCTATTTGTACAGGCTTAAATTTAGCTAAAACAAGTAGCTAAAACATGCCAACAGATATTTTTAATGTATTTATTGCTTATTGAGGACCTTTAAGTCGATTATGTGGATATATCTGCACAATTCTTTTAGTATTGAGAATGCAATTCAAGCTTCTAAGACATCTGAAGACAAATTTCATTTTTAATCCCATTTACAAATTGTTCTAATAACTGAAATATTTCAAACACTTCCTATACACTGAGGCCGTTCATTCATGCTTTTGCTTTTTCACTGAAAGCAGCCATTGAAAGTTATAGACCAAACACTGAATTCTTGTCATTGTTCAGAATTTATGAATGGCCTAATTTGTTACCAGATTTCAAAAAGCTGTTTCACAAATGCGGCCGATTTCTCGAATGCTTTCACTGTGAAAAAAATGAAGTCGTCCAACCAGGAGGCTGTCAACTATGAGCACATGGCCCACTGGAGATATAATGACATCAAGGAGCTGCAATGAAAGCAGGCTTTTAAAACAGGCCGGTGCAGCCTTACACTTGGTACACAGGTCAGCCTCAGTGCGCTCATCTGAACCTAACTCAGGTTGACACAATTTGACCTCAGCTGATACCCCTGGCCGCTGCGCTTTGTTTTCACCCTCTCTCCTGGGAACTGCATTTATACTATCCTCACAGATTCCATCAAATTTTCCTCTCTTCTCAGCTCTCATTTCTCAACATTTGCTTTTCTATTATTTCTCAGGACTCCTCGTCCTTTCACAGCTCAGCCTTTGTAGGCCTTCACTGAGGCTTGGGGCCTGACAGAATTGTTTCTCTCAGCTTGCTCTTCAAAGGAAACGCCCTTTTAGAGGAGTGAATGAAGAGGCTATTGTTGTGAAGTTAACTTTAGAAATACAAACATTTTAAAACTGTATTTTAAAAAGTTAATTGTGACACACTAGGCTGAAATTTTTAATCTTTTACTAGCTTTAACTATCACTAAACTTTTCATAGGGTGGGCTAAATGGTCGGCCTCACTCATTGGTTTTTAAAAAGCAGTGATTCTAGAGATTTCACAGTCAAATGAACAGCAATAGATTAATTTGTTTAAGGCCTTTTGGCACAAAAGAAGTCTAATCTTTGCTTTCTTCTTTGGCTTTAACATAAGCGTCAAGAGGTGAAGTGCCTTAAACAACTGTTTTTAAATGAAGCGTCGTCACCTGCGTTTCAAACAGGTGTCTTCTCGCTCAGTTTCCCTTCCTTTATTTACATCTAAAGCTTGTTTACAAAGGTGGGAGTGCTAGTAGAAAACTGAGAGCTTGTTCTGCATAAAACCACAAGTAAACTAAAGCACTTCTAGGTTGTTTTATTGAATGTAGTAACAGTTTTTGACTACTTTTATATATCTTGATGTCATAATTTACTCTTGTTGTTAAACATATGTAACATCAAATGATATCAATGCTAGTTAAATGCTATTGTAAAAAAAATAGAAGTCCTGGTCACCCAATTTTTATTAGCTAATTTGTTATTTTTCTTTATAAATACTACAGGAAAACACTGCTTACTGATCAGAAAGGACTTGAGATGCCTTGATTGTAGAAGTCATGGCTGATGCCAATACAGATGTTTAGAATTACACTGCAAAAAAGGGGGCTTAATATAAGATAAAAACACAAATTCGGAGAAGAAACGTACTCAAAACTAGTGAAATTATCTGTCCATGCAGCAAGATAATTTGACTTAATAAGATCTTGAAGTAAGATTGATAAATCTAGAAGTAAGTAAGTCAGCAGAACCCTTCGAAAGGGTTAAAATAAGCAGAAAATGCTGGTTTTTAACTGACATTGCTTAAAACTGAACTTTCTACAGCCTAAAAATAAGTGAACTGTACTAAATATAAGCAAATTAATTTCTTTAATTTCTTGCTTTTAGCAAATTAAGATGAAAAATTATAATAATGTACTAAAAAAATATTATCAAATTTAGTGAAAAAAAATACTCAATATTAGTAAAGTATGGTTAAACTGTGTCTTAAAACAAGTTGGTTCATCTTGTCTAAATCCATATTAAAACTACACCAGAAAACTTAAAACCAGTCCATATTTTTAGACCATACATCTTAATGTTTCTACTGAAATCAAGCTATATAGTTTATTTCCATTTTTTTAACGTGTTTGAAGTCAGAAGTATTCTACTCAATAAATTGCATTTTTTATTGATGCTTTTTGTGTAATTCTTTAATCAAGTAACTTGAGTTTATTACTGAATCTTGAAACAAGATAACCTTGCAAAGCAGATGGATATGCCCATTTCCGTGTTTCTCACTGGCAAATCACTCTTGGAAAGCTCTCGTCTGAACCGTTTGGACCCGGTTAGAAAGTGACAGGACCAATCAGCATCGAGGGGCAGTACTTTCGGGTGCGGCGGGGTCGTGATGTAAGCAAACAGCAACAAGAGTCCGGTGCAATAATGGCGGAAGACATTAGCGTGGATGCTGCTAAAGCGCCAGTTTTATCAGAACTTGACAACATTTCTTTGTTAAAAGAAGAACAAAGAACCGCAGTGAGTTGTTTTCTTTTCAAAAACGACAAAAGTTGTGTACTGACATGTCTACAGTCACCATGGTTCCCGGCATTATGCAGTTCTCTATGGAGTTTACTCCTTTGGAAGCGGCGCAGGCGCACAGTTCGGCAGCAGCTACGTCACATGTTTTGTTGCTGTGATTGGCCCGTAAAGATGTCACAGAGAGAATATTCATCCAATCACCCCCCGAGTATTTTTCCAAAGGCTCTGCCCTTTCCCAAACGCTGTCTATGAGTGGTTCACCAGCTGGATGTGTGAAACAAATCCATTGTGCCAGGTTAGAAACAAGATCTATTTAGATGAGACTGTTGGTGAGAGGACTAATGTAGCTTATTTTAACAGTTATTTATGTACCTTAAGGACTTCCTGACTGATTGAGACAAAAAAGATATGATCATGCTTGATTTAAGATTATACTGTGAAGTTACACACTAAAAATTAAAAAATGAACTTTAAAAACAAGATAAATTATCAAACACTTCTTAATCTAAGTTTTAAAATCTTGGTAAGCACCAAATAATTTGCAGTTTACAGTGTTGATACCAATGCTTGTAGAAGTCATGGCTTTTTTAGGTGAAATGCTCCTGCAGTGCTGACATTTTCTCTTATTTTGACCACAACATCAGACCAGATTTGTTAGTAGGTCACTTGTACCTAAAAAAAAACCCTGTTCTCTTAGGTGTGCTTGATGCTTGCATTAAATCGCTATGAAACAACAGACAAACATGCCACATTATTTGTAGAAGGGCTGATGTCAGCTGATACTACTGTTAAATCGATTCATTGGTGTATACCTAGGAAGTTTTAAAATGTAATTAAACCCCGGAGTTTTGGCCAAGGTAGATCTGCCCTTGAATTTCATGGAGCACTGGCATAGATATGTGCACGTAGATGCCACTTTCAGGCTTCTTACGTACAGCTATGTATGTAGGGGGATGGCTAACTTTCAGATTTTGGTCTTGAGCCCATTGTGAATGTCTTGTCTTGTCTTGGACTCAAGAGCATCTTTACTGTCTTGTCTCCGTCTTGGACTGGCTGGGATCGAGGTTTTCCATCAAGACCAGTCAAGACCACAACGTCGACCAAACATAAACTTTACCAGGCCGTCACACATTAGCAAATTAACCTTCAAGATAGCTGTTTTATCAGATATCAGTTAAGAGTGTGGTGTACGCTTCCTCTGCCTCTCTCTCTCTCTGACACACACGCACTCGCGGCACAGAAACTCTCATCACGTCTGTCCCGTAAACGCCACTCCTCTCTCATTGAACATCAACTACTACCATTGTTTAGTTTGTGAATTTATGATACAACTCTGTAAAATTCCCACGCTGATTCTAAACAGGAATTAATAAACGTCAAACTTCCTTTAATGGTTTTAAAACCAGATCCTGGGTGAAAACAAATGATGAAGATGTATGTTATGAGGTGATTTAATAAAAGATAGGCTACTGATGACAACACTAAAGCAGAGACACAGTGAGGAAGAGAAGGAGGCAAACCAGATGAATTTCTGAGTGTGTATGAGGAAAGGCGAGGGATGCATAGGTTTATTTGTTTATTTGTTAAAAGGATCCCCATTAGTTGCTAAAAGGTAGCAACTAGTCTTCCTGGGGTCCATCAAAGTCAACATTACATATGATATGTACATTACATAGGATATTCAAAATGAATCCGACATTTAGTTCTCATACAGTCATGGTCGCCCACAATCAAAAGCCACAACCCACTCAGAAGCTAATATCGACGCTTACTGCAACATTACCTACTACAGTAGATTCAATACAAGGAAAACAGAGGAAACAGTGAAGTACATATAACCTTTTCCTATGCAAGAATGTCTCACTGGTAATACTTTCCATTCAAACAGTCAGTTAATGACAATGGTTATGACATAAAAACTATAGTAACAGACAAATAACAATCAGTGGAGAATCACCTGTTTTAGAGCTCATGTTCATCTTGTACAAATATATTTCCTAAGTTCATTTTTAAAGTGCATTTTGGTGTTAGATCTTTTCAAAGTACATGGTAATTTATTCCACTGAATGGAAGCCCTGTACATAACTGTTTTCTGCATTGCACAAGTTCTTGAAACAAGAACAACATGACTGTGTGTGACCTGGCTGTGTATGCTGTTTGATGTATGAGATCTTGCTATGAAGGCTTTTTGGCTTTGTTGTAGTGATTATGCAACGAAAAAAGACTAAGAGTTTCACAGATAGTCTGTTCTCAACTTTTAGCCAGGACAGAGCTTCATGCATACTATCGGTGCTCGTCCTAAAAGAACAGCGAAGTGCTAAACGAGCAGCTTTGTTTTGCATAAGTTGGAGTTTGTGCAGGTCTTTCCTAAATGCACATGACCAGATGACAGAACAAAAAATCAAGATGAGACAACAGTAATGATTGAATAACTTGTCTGATTGTAATATCTGTCATAAAATATGCACACCTTCTAATGCTGGACAGAGCTCTTCCCATTTTAGATAAAACACTGCTAATATGACGAGACCAATTTAGCTGTTCATCTATGGTTACACCAAGAAGCTTAATTTCATGCACTTGCTCCAAATCCACACATTTTATGTTCAGAGATAGAAGCAGCTTGTTTTTTAATGCATGATTAAAGCTAAAAGTTATACACGTTGTTTTAGCTATAAGTTAAAACAGCTTGTTATTGGACACCCAGTTTGATACACAGTGTAAATCTCTTTGGAACGAGTCATTTAACTGGTCTATGTTGTTAGCGGCTGTATATATATTGTTGAATCATCAGCGTGCATTATAATTGAGGATTTGTTTAACACTAGAGGTAAATCATTTGTGAAAATGGAAAACAGTAGAGGACAAGACAGCTACCTTGAGGAATGCCACATTCTAACTTCTTTGTACAAGAAAAACTACCATTAAAATACACAGACTGAGATCTGTTAGTTAAGTAACTCTCTATCCACCTAACAGCTAACTCATAAGCTGTGATTTTTTTCAATAGAAGTGTATGGTCAATTACATCAAAAGCTGCACTAAAATCTAACAGTATGGCACCTACGACATTCCTGTTGTCTATTTGGTACAGCCAGTCATCGGTCATGTGTGTTAGTGCAGTGCAAGTTGAGTGTCCAGCTTTGTAGGCATGTTGAAACTCTGAACATAGTTTATTAACAGAGAAATAGTTTGAAATTTGAGAAGATACAAGTTTTTCCATGATTTTACTAAGAGCTGGAAGAATACTAATAGGTCTGCTGTTTTCCCCAGTGAAAGTTTTTCTATTGTCTTTTGATATCGGTATTATTTTTGCAACTTTCCATGCTTGGAGGAAATACCTTCCTTCAAGCTGAGGTTAAAAATATGACATACGGGTTCACAAATGTACTCTGCAATAGTTCTAATTGATTTTCCATCAAGGTAGTCAAGTCCAAACTGTTTATCGCTCTTAACTAATAGACGTTTTTTAACTTCATCTTGTGTTACTGGATATGGGTGTGTGTGTGAGCGGGGTTTGAGGAGGCAAGATGAGCTGATTCAGTTTAGATTTATTTTTTAAAAGACATGAAAAAAATCAGATAACTAATAAAGCTGGATTAATGTTATGATGAGAATATATTTTTTTTTTAAATTAAAGACCCAGACGGGAATGATCATTCAACAGTTCTTTGCCTGACAGGTATTTTTACACATCATCATCACTATATTTTAAACTCTTCATTTAACTCCCCAGCCTGTATGGCTGCAAGTTTCAGATTAATGAGAGATCAATGAAAATTAGCTACTTGTTTTGTTTGCCGTCTCTTTTTTTACGTGTGTCTTTGTTGCTGTCCTCTGTTCAGTTTCTTTGGTTAAATGGTTGAATAGAGTGCTGGCCTGAGGCCTCGCTCATTACAGACCAACCCCACTAGTATTTACTGCATCACGGCAGGTTGACCTCACAGTATTCATAGCTTCACACCTCGCAGCTATTCACTGTTAGAGAATAAACACAGGCTGCAGCCCATGCTAAAAGACCCGTTTCCTCTGAAAAGACACCAAAGGTTTTGTGGTTAAACTCTACTTTTTGTTGCTTTGCTGCAACAATGCCGGATGCTGCACGAGGAAGCAGAATCCAAACACTAATTAGGAAATGAGGAACATCGGCTTTCTCATGAATGCTCTTTCGGTCACCGTGTTCTGTGTGATCGGTCAGCTGTGCACAATCATCCACCTGCTACGTCTAAATGATGGACTGTTTTTTTGCTCTCTCTTTTCCAGATTCTCCCTAAAAGAATTTAAATGGGCTTCCAAAGTGTGGGCGTGTTGTGTGTCCAAACACACAGAAAGCACTGCGGCTGCTGGGCTGCTGGGCTGCTGGATTGTAGGATGGATGTGGTGTGAAGAAAAACTAGCCAGTTTAATGTTTGCGCTTCATTATTAAGTTACTTTGAGCAAATTAAACACTTGCTCATCCATCACCATTCAAATTTCAGAACATAGTTCAATCACTCAAATTTATTTCATAAAAATGTTGCAGTTTGAAGTTGTTCTGGAGGAATAACATGTCACAAACCCATAGAGGATATGCAGTCATACATTTTATTTTGCTGTTTCCTGTGATAACATGTTAATTTTGGTTACTTTCAAGACAATGTGAAAAATAATCACGTTATAATAAAAAACAGCTTTGTTATTACAATATAAAAGGATAAATAAGAACATATTCATGTCCACAGCAAAATGGAGTAGAATAACATACTGATGTATGTCTGCTTAGGACATCCGTACATCATAGCCTGTTGTTTTGGCTGGACACATTTACAACCCACTGAAAACGGCTCCCAGATTCACTTTTGAGTCCTGGAACCAGTTGAGAACCACTGATATGAGATTTTTGAAGTTGATCTGGGGTGTTAGACAAATGTAGAACTACCACAGACTGTAGAAAATGTTGCATGAAGCTTGAGTGATAGCCATTTGGTGCTGGTTCTACTTTTTATGAACCCTGACCCATTTCCCCAGATGTTCCGGTTCATTTGGAGTGGTGTGAAAACTCATTGGAACTCCAATGAAGCCTGCTGCAGTTCGCTGATGGTGTGAAAGCAAAGCAGACCAGCTTTTGAACCAGAGGAAGGAACTGGCATAAAGCATAATGATTTACAGATCTATATACATTATGTGCTTTATTACATTCATGTTTATACCTTGCTCAGTGTCTGTGTGGTAATATGTCCTAGTCTCTGGCTTTTGTTCTGGCCAGGCTTCTTCTTAAGTAGTGATTCAATTATCTCATATAAAGAAACACATGCTGGACAGCTTGCTGCCTCACTTGCTGCTCATACTGGTAAAGATTACTATAAAAACGCTTTTGTTACCTCCGCCAAGGAGGTTATGTGATCAGGGGGCAGGGTTTGTTAGTTGGTTAGTTAGTTAGTTTATTAGTTTGTTAGCAACATGACTCAAAAAGTTATGGACAGATTTTGATGAAATGTTCAGGAAATGTCAGAAATGGCATAAGGAAGAATTGATTAGATTTTGGGAGTGATCTGGATTACCGTCTGGATCCAGGAATTTTTTTAAAGGATTCTTTACTATTGGCAGATAGGGCTAATGGTGGAGGTCTGCGCTCTCAGAGTGCTTTTCTAGTTGTTAAAGATACATTTGCATATAATGCAAACAAGCATTTGCTTGTCTTAGTGTTGTTTGTTTTTAAAATGAACAGACTCACATTAAGAGAAACAGGTCAGTTCTAGTACAGGAGAGACTGGGTGCTCTTTTCACAAAAATGTGTTTTTATCTTCAATAGTAGTGGGTAAAATGGATTTGAAACTATCAGATACTGACAAAAATCAAATATTGTGTGTCCCTTTTATAGTGATTTTTGTCTATTTTGCGGTTGATTATTGTCAAGACTGACAGTTCTGAGAAGTAGCCTGGGAGCAGCATGGTGGTTGTAGTAGTGGGGTTTAAAGTTAAATGGGCTAAATTGCAGGGTGAGTCACTGGCTTTAAATTCTAATGAAGCACAAGTACTTATATTATCCAGGTAGAAAAATGACAGCTGTAAGTTCTGACCTATAAGTCTTCTTCATTAGCCAGAATCAAGAACCTCTCTGACTCCTGAGATGCAGATGAGACAAGAGTTAACCAGGAGGACATGAAGCTTAGTATTGTCATCAGGCTTAATGTTGGAAGCTCAAACTTAGAAGAGATGTCTGCCACACTATGGGAGTAAAATGACCCTGCTAAACAACCAAAGTATGATCCAAATTCAGCTGGTGTTATTTTTTTTCTAACAAATGGTACAGTGTAGTTAATTTTGAACAATTTTATGTACAGTTCTGGGATAAAAACAGTTAAAAAGTGAAGTCAGAGGACTAATTTGTTCTTTCAGCTTTTGTTTAATCACTAGAAATCCTGAAAGGCATGTTTTTGTTTACAGTGAGGCAGAGAGTACAGTAAATTAAAACATGACTGAAATAATGACATGTAACAGGAAAATAAACAATCAGAGAAGGCAGAGTGCATAAAAACAGTGATGTTAAATAATATGTGAGACAGAAGTCCCTGTAGATCAAAACAACACATCACTAAGGAGCTGTTGTGTTAATATTGTGACAGCCTGCAGCTCTTTCTGTGATGATGGTCGTCCCTGAGTAACTGTAGTTGCACTGTTTGCCCATTGGGTGTCACTATATAGACGGTTATCTCTGATCCCCTTATGGCATTCAGACTCTGACAAGTTGGAGTGCGGCTGGTAGAAGCTGATTCTCTCAAGTTATTTGTACGCTCTTAACACCGCTTAGAAGCGGTTTCTTTGAAAAAGGCCTTTGTGTTCAGAGTAAATAAATGTGTCATAGTGAAAAGATGCTCTCTTTATTGTAGAACTTACAGACTGCTTTAGAATATTTACAGTAACAGTAATTCATGACCCTATTAACATGAATGAAATAGAAATATATAGATGGCATCAAAAGGGAATAATCCAAAGAACTCATTCAATACGTTGGCAAGCATGAGGCACCTAAAAATAATGTTGTTAATGCTCCTAAATAGTCTCCACGTGTTAAAGGGGATACAATAAGAGCACACCAAAGTTAAATTATTACACAGATCATCAAATGTAGAAAATACTGTTCACGAACAGTAGGGCATAAAATTTCATTTACAATGTGTGGGATTTTGTTCAATGATAAAGTCACAGAATTGATCTAAAATAAACTCATATAAACAATAAATAACAGATCAGGCCTCAGTAGAACACAGCAAAATAACCCAGAGAAGCAAGATTAAGTATCAGTTGATGTAGCTTCAGTACATATATAGAAACTTCAAACATATTTCACTTGTCCTGTTTGCAACTCAAATAATTTTTGTTGAAACTTTAACTGAAAAGTTGGTTTACAATCATGGGCATGATTTCAAAAGTTCTAGGGTTCAGGGTTGTCACAATACAAGAGTTTAATGCTTTTATAGGAAGGAAGTGAAATCAAACAGCACCAATATCTGCAACAAAAATAAATGTCCCTGGCTCCTGATATTGGGTCAGTTCTACTTTTTAATCTCCAAAAATGTGTTTGAAAACTCCTGCACACTTGCTAATTGTAAATTGCTTTCTAAATTGTAATGGAAAAACCCTATAATTAAAACATTGTTCCCTGCATTTATTGATGAATTCATTCCTCTTTTATGCAACCTGACACACCAGATAGAGTGTCACATATCCATGGCATGAGTATTTAACATCCACATGGGTAACAGCCCATAGATGGTGTTGGGGAAGGGCCAAACTTTTTAAAAAAGACAATGATTGGATGGACACTCTGTCATTCACATTCATTTCCAATCAGAGCAATAAAACATATAAAGAGGAAGGTGTGGGCTGCTGCTGAAGAGAAAACCACAAAACAGGCAGCCGTTGTCATGCCGACGCATGATTGTTTATTGTCACTGGAGCCAGATGGTACATTTCCAAAGCTGGTTGCTTTGCTCTTTAAAGGAATGTTGCCCAGTTCTGATTAAAGTACTGCTACAGCCGACGTGGTTACAAGCTTGAGGCCACTTCAGCTACAACACACCTGTAGCTAATGCTGTTTCTCCTCAGATGATGCTGATTGGTCCAGTCATTTTATGACCAGGAACAAGAGTTAAAGTTTGAAGCTTTGCAGGATGGATCAGGCTGGTGACAGACATGTAATACGGCCAGTCCACCTGCTTTACAAGAGTACTTCATATACAGTCAATCATTATAATAACAGAATTGTATCATTTTTAAAAGTATAAAAAAAAGAAGTAAAAGTACTAAAATGCTGGTAACCCACCTGCAAATGACTGAAAAGGTCAAGGCCAGTATTGATAAAGATGAGAACTGATGAGGTTTTTAGGTTCTTTATTGATTCTCTCATTGATTCTTTCTGTAAATTTTCTTTTTGAAAAAAGTAGAAAGTTTTCACTGTTAACTAACATTTCATCGAGTCTCTTTCTCTCTGAACACTGAACAAGATGTATGCCACCTTCAGTGAGAGTCACTGACAAGCACACTTTAATTACTGGAAATAATAAACCGTCTAAATTAATAAAAAAATGTTAAATATCGAGTGCTGTGGAGGAGAACATGCTAAAATAAACAACAATTCTCTATTTTGTTGGAAATGTCTCAGTTGAAATAAACTGCTCTCTGGATCCTCAACTCTGAACTTGAATCAGAATTTAATACTACTGCTCATTTTCTTTAAAAGATAAAACCTTAGGATAAATATAAATCTCTGGGTCCTATAATATAAATATAAAATAATATAAATCCTAGATCTCTAGCTGTTAGCAATAAACTCAAATATTGTACAAAATTAACAGTTCTTGTACAAAAACATGCATGCCTTGAATGAAATCACACTTTGACAGACGTTGTGTGTCGCACTGTTGGTGTTATTTTTTGAGAAATAAAGTCACGCTTTTGACCGCACTATCTTGTCCTGATGAAGACTTTTTGGAGTTGAACTGCGTAGATCCCTGTTTAATAAAGGATATTTATTACATCAGAGTGCCTTGGATTCTCAGTTCTGACTGCCATCTCTGCTATTGACTGTTTTTGATAAGTTAACAGGCACGCCATCGTTCCTTTTTTACTGATATCTTTGTCCTCTTATCCTGAGGAGCACCTGATCCTGGCTACAAAGTTTTGGGTTCCTTTAACCCCAGGTAGCACTCACCCACCTTTTTTTCAGTGTTAGCTTTTTTATGTCTGTCCACCATGTTTACTTCCTGGACTTCTCTGGTCTTTGTTCCCGCTGACTGCCTCTCGCAGGACTGTCTTTTTCACGGCACATGGAAAGGAATTGATAAGGAAATTGTTCAAATTAAATGTAAATGATGTCTCTTGATTAGCCCAGCTGGAACTGGCTCTTGATTCCTTCCCCTAAGTATTAATGTCATAAACAATCAACCAATCAATTAATCTTTCCCTGTATGGCACCAGTTTAAAGCAAATTCTTTTTTCAAAGACAATTCACAAAAATAGCAGGTCTAGATCTTTGTTTTATTCTTGACAAAACCAATCCATCTGCTGAACCTGTGCTAAAGCTTTAAAAAGATAAAGGTTCTGAATTCCCTGTTATAAATGCACTGCCCTGGCCATAAATCCATCCTAAAGTTATTTTATTCTGTATGGCTACAACACAGGTAATGATGGTAACTTTATGTGTAGTAGCAGTAACCAATGACAAATTAGCCGGTTCCTGGTTCTGATGCAGTTGTTTTCTTTTTCACCATCCCTTGATTCTTCTTTGTCCTTTTCTAAAAGTGTTAAGGATTTGATTTATTCACATTGTTCATAGTTCCTCATTTTGAAATGCCATAGCTCTATGTGTTACAAACTGCACGTTACTGATATTTTTCAGAAATGTTGTGAGACTGTAGCACTTCCAGCCTTTTCTTTCATATTTAAACAACAAAAATCAAATCTGATTTTGTTCAGCCTGTTACTGCTTCTGACCAATCAAACCTTTACTCTGAATCATATACACTAGCACAAGCATTAAACTGATGCAACAAAAGATTCAAAGGCCACTGACATCAGTGTGGGCCATATTATCTGCTGTTGAGCTGTCTGTCAGTCAGCAGGGCTAAGATCATCGGATACCCATGTTCAACCAAAAATCAATGTATTCCTAGAAATCAGCATCAGTAAAGGATGACACTGCAAAAAGTGATTTAAATAAAGTAGTTCTAAACAGGAACTGATCTTATTGTGACATGTGGTGAAAAATAATCACTGGTTTAGTTAAACATTTTATAAGAAACTAAAGTGCAGGCTTATATACCACACTGTGTTGTAGGCACATCCTGTTTGGGCTTTCTGTCTCTAAAAGACAAGGCTTTCTCATATTTCAGTACCATCATGATAGAGTTATAAGGCAATCTTAAATGTTTGTGCTAAAATCTCACCTCACCTGCTCCTCAGTTACACTGGGATTTAATGAAAAGATATTTTTTTAGCAGACACTGTAACCTTTAAATACCTATAGCTGTTTTTAATCCAAATAAAATCAAGGCTAATGCTTCATTACCGAGTATTTTTACATAATGATCCTCATGCTGCTGCTGTTAATTTTTTTATTAACGCAATTACCGGGCTCTTAGTGGTCGGGGTCAGCGGGGTCTAATTACCCTGCGTCATGCTGGTAAATAGTTGGAGGTGTCTCTGAGCAGGTGGCCCTGGAGGTAAGAGGGAGACATGGGGCATACCGAGGCGGGCAATTACTGGATGAATTTCACTTTAATAAATGTTGAGCTACATTTGGAAATTCAGATAACAGAGCTTTCTGCCTAATGGGTGCTGCACTGAGGCCACTTGAGCAAGAAAATGATCTGAAAGAGGGTTTAATTAACACAAGCTACATGATCCAGGGAGCGCGTGACAGCATGTTAAAGTGAGGGGGAGAGCACACAGCGCAGGGATAATATGAAAATTAGTGAGGAGGAGGGTGAGATGGGGAGAGAAAGGGGAGGGAGGGGGTGCTAACTTTTGTTTCACAGGTTTAAAGTCTAGATTTTCCTCTTGTTTTTGAACAATACGACAGTGTAGATGTGTCACAAACATTATCAGCATCTGTATAAACAGAGTAAGAGCTACTCAGAGTTGAAATGTAGTTTGATTTGATAATTTCATGCTGCATAGTCATACTACATATATTTTGTTTAACATATAATCAAATGACAGGCCATTAAATCTCCATTATACCCAGTCAAAACACATCAGGACTATGGCTGTAAATTTAGAACAACATTAGAACAATATGAGAAACTGATTAAATCACCAGCAGGGTTTACTTCATCATTGAATCAGACCATGTAGGTGTATCGATCCTGTAGAGGTCACCTCCAGTCATCACGAAGGCTGTTGCAGTTTATGAGGAACTTTTCAGGTCATCAAAGTGTGAAGTGTTTATGTAAAAGCTGTTGACTTTATAAAAACAAGAGGCATCTGGCTGCAGACCTCAACGGTGGGGCATTTTGGGCTCATCTGTTGCAGACCTCTACGATGGGGCAACCTTGACCCTGGAGCGGGAAGTGACGCACTAACCGTCTCTGGGTTTTCCTTAGTTTGTGGTTTGTTAAATTTAAATTTATCCCCCATTGTGAATTCAAGATTTTTTTCATAGAATTCTGCCACTTTATAGCCACCTACTGCAACCTCTGACAGCAAGTGGAAAATAAACGCCATTGGGTTATGGGTGATGTATGTCACTTCTCACCTGCAGGTCTGCTGTCAAATGCCCCACCATAGATGTCTGCAGCCGAACGCCCCACCACAGAGGTCTGCATCCGAACGCCCCACCATAGATGTCTGCAGCCGAATGCCCCACCATAGATGTCTGCAGCTGAACGCCCCACCATAGAGGTCTGCAGCCCGATCCTCTTGGTAAATACACCCGTACAGAAATGCTTTAAAACATCTCAGTACTTGTAGTAGTCACTCATTCAGTCAAACTTCATCCTCCTACCTATCGCTTTTTTGAACTCTGTGTACATTTCCATGCTTTGGCACCAGAAACAGCTAAAGCCAGAGGCAATGGCCCTCATTTATCAAACATGCTTACAACAAGAATCTGGGTGTCATTTCCCTACACATATCAGCATTTTTATCAATCTGAACATGAGCAGGGAATGCGCTCAAATCCCAAGCCAGCTCTTAGCTTTTGTATGGATGTTTTTAACTCAGTTTGCACACCCTTTGCAGTGTGAATCAGGAGATGTTAGATTAGATTTGACTTTTAATATTTATTTAACATTAATCCAAAGCTTTGACGACCCCTGGGAGCAACATTGGTTTTCTAAATGATGATGATCAGAGCCAGCTTTCTGGTGATTCCCTCATTGTTATATATGATGAATAAAATTTCTTTATTGATTTATTTTAAAAATAAAATAGACTTGCTGCCTTCAGTAAATGTTAAAGTTCTATTTTATCACTTGAAAAATATAATGGGAGACTTAATCAGAACAAAATCTGCAGATATTTAGAAAAAAAAGAGGAAACAAATTAAATGTTCAGCTTTTATTATAGGAAATATTTTAGACCAATGTGACTTGGTTAAGGGTTTAACAAGAAGAGGAGTGATTTACTCAAACTATGAAACTGTATAAATCTTAACAAATGCACAAAATAACTTTACAATGGATCAGGATCAGTTGGCATGTCTGTAGATTAAATAAACTTATCTATTACTGTGTGCGTAATTACACACAAATGATTGTCTGGAGGCAGACAAGACCTCATCCAGCACTCAAAAATGTAAGAAATAAAACTGATATGTTTGGCAATAAATTAATTTTATACAAGAAATAAGACTATTACAATCATTTATTTGTTTTATAGACCACCAGACATTTCAGATTTTCTTACATCTATTTTTAAGTCTCATGAACAGTAAGAAAAAAGCAGTTTATCTGCACCTTCAACCGGCATGTCACTTATGATTAGCCTACATTAACACGTAAAACCTGAAGCTGAGGTATCACAGTCCTAAATATGCTTTTATATCCCCCATCTTAAGCGCTGACCATGTTAAAACACAAATTTAACATACATTACATAAATCACATGTTCTTGAGTTGTTTGTCAATCGATCCAAATGTAAGTACAGCACATTTTTTTCAAGCTCACCATGCTTCAACAGATCTTCTTTAAACTTTAAACAAATGTTCACAAAGGATGAACTGGTGACATTTTGAGGGTTGAAGGTCACCGTCACAGGGCATCCATTGCTCTCCAGTGACCTTGCAAAGCAGATGGACTGGCCAGTTTCCATGTCTGATTTCAAGCAGTTCCAACTTACAAAACTCCAATCTGAAACGACTGGTCTTATAAGAGACCAGACCAATCAGCATCATTTGAGGAGAGTGAGGCAGTATTTATGGGCAGTTCTATATGAGCACAGGTATTACTACCTGCTTGCCATCTCTGCCTGGCAGACCTACGACTGTGCAGTGGTAGGGACATCTCCCACTACAGCTAGCCCTAGGGCCCTTGACTTGTCCTTTCTGTGCAGCCAGAGCCAGAAGCTCCCCTGCTCCCCCGTTCTGCTCCTGTTCTGGTCTGATAGCTCTTCACAGGTTGATTCCCCTGATGCCCAGGGATTTTAGGAGGCATATGATGGATTCTCCAGTGTAGCTCCTGCACCAGACCTCCAATGGGAAAGTGAAAGCTCTTCTTTAGCAGCCACCATTCTTCCTCCCACAGCATGGTCAGCAGGGCGATGATTACTGTTGTGATGGGTCGAAACCAAAGCATGATGATGGGTCAAAGGGAAGAGTGAGAGATCTCCTGAGAGAACCTTAACAGGCTGTCCATGTCAAGTATCAAGTTCTACTCAGCTTCGGCAGACATCAGTGACCCCGTGTTGAGGTTGATTGTCTGGGTCTAGCCCCCCTTCCTCATGATCCACCTCTGAGATGTTGCTGGATTAGTCCAGTTGTCCTCCAGCCTGTGGGCCTCCAGGATCTCAGTAAGCTTGTGCAGGACACGATTGTGGCGCCATCTGTGCTGGCCCTCCGTCAATGATACCTTACATCTGGAAAGGATGTACTGCTGGCTTGGGCTCTGTGAGCTGCAGAGGTGACAGGTCTCCTCTGTGTTGTACCAGAGCTGCAGGTTCAGGGGGGTTATTAGCGTGTCATATATGGCCCTAATAAGGAAGCTGATCTGTGCTTGGGGTATCCTCCATGTCAGCGGCCTCCCTCTGTAAAAAGATATAGATACCATAAAGATTCACTCATATTTTTGTCATCCTGACAGGTAAACGTCATCTAGAGAGGTGGAAAGTCTTGTAAAAAAACTTGGTAGAACATGAAAATCAAAACTTTGTGCAGATCGTGCAAATAAATGTTGGTTTGTTTTTTTTTCACACATTGATGGTTTAAAAATCACAACATAGCTCCATACAGGTAATTAGAAATAATGAGGGAGCACAGAACTAGAAGTAGCAGAGCAGATTCCATGATCAAACAGCTTAAGCAGACTGTTGATCAGTTCTGTTTCTTTACACACTGATATTGTGATCACGCTCCCCTAATTTCATCTAAACTTCCATTTGCCAGCATCATCACTGTTGGCTGTGTTTGCCCTGCCTTTCACTTCCTCCCCCTCAGGCATGTAAACATCTGGACTGGAGGAAGACAGGGGGAAGTTGTGGTCAATCTTGGTCATATATTTAATTTGTGTTATTGTTTTTTTAACGCACCTAAGATTTCAGATTAACGAGTGTTACCACCTTAACATTAACAGCCCTTTCTCATCAAAGTGAGATATTCAGTACAGGAATGTGGAAATTAACCTGAAAAGAGGACTGAAGGCCAACTGTGCTAGCTCTGCCAGCACTGGGCTCATTCTGTACACCAGTGATAATCAACTGAAGGCTCAGAGGCCACATCAAGCCCCCCACAGGTTCCCATCAGGCCTCCAGAGGATGATTAAATTCAAAATTTGAGAGGGCAAAAATATTGCATGCTATAGTCTAACTTTTTTTCTTGAAGTCCAAAAAAAACCAAGCTGGCATCTTCTCAGACAACAAGCACACTAGTATTTCTGTAATTTGGCACGGTAAACACAAACTTATTATTGTTTTCTTGATTAAAGTTGCAGTTTTTTGCAATAATTTTACACATAAGGCTCTTAGTGAGTGCAGTTTCTCTCCTCTGAGAATCTTCACAGATCTGTTGTCTGCATGTGTTTTTGGCCAATCACAACACAGCGTGTGAGCATCAAACTCCAGAAGCTCCAGAAATATGTAGCTAAAATATTTCAATCGCCCTCTTGTGGCTGGCTGCAGTAAAGGTGATAGGGAGCTGATCTCATCGTTAAAGGCTTAAAGTTCCATTAATTTTGGAAAGAAATAATAATTTTATAAGATTATTTAAATTAGACAAATATATAGATTTTACTTCTGTGTATTTCAATATCTGGCCCCCAGCATCAGTCAAGAAAAAGCTGGCCCTTGAGAAAATGGAGTTGTTGACCCCTGCTATAAACCAACTCTGAACTGTTTTGGGGTGCAGTTTGTTTAAAGTAAAATGTGAATAAGATTTACAGTCTGTGTTTTCTTGACTTTAGACTATTTTAACAATAGCAATTCTAATTTGCATTTAATAGGATGTGAGATTATTTGACTAAAAACTAGAGGTGTAAAGGTACGTTTATTTGTCCTGTACCGATTCCAGTCAAAGCATTTAAAAAACCTCTTTATCCGCCTGGATGGGCTGTGAAAAGTTCTCCCAAACTTTGTAGTAGGTCCCTTTGGTTAAAAAGTAATGCAGTGCTGAAGTCTGCGTTGAAATCGACAGGATAGATGATCATTTGCATACTAAACAAGCTAACACACGGTTGTATAATGATGCATTCAAGTTGGCTGGGAAATTTTAGTGTTTAAAGAATGGGTATAAATATGTCAATATATCAATCTAAAAAAACCTAGTAATTACATTATTATTATATTTATTTATTAATATTTTTAATCATTGAAGAACTTTTGGAAGGAGGTCGCAGCATTATTAATAATTTAAATGTAATTTTTTCAGCCTATTTATTTTAAGTCAGTTTAATAAAAAAAAAAATATATATATATATATTCTCTTCAATTACCGTACTGAAAACGTAACTGAACCGCGACTTCAAAACCGAGGTACGTACCGAACTGAAATTTTTCTGTACTGTTACACCCTTACTAGAAACATGACTAGTTTAAACAATCTTGGGGTGGATCACAGCTGTAGGGATAGGTTCTGTCACTGCTGTATTTTTTTGTTTGATGTGATGGTGGGAGCTTACTATCTCACTGGGCTAACATATTTTCATTTTAGATTTGAGATCTGTTGACTGTGATGGCTTTATTATTCTCACCATTCTTATACTCACCATTCAATGTCTCCTTGTTTGAAAGCGCCTGCATGTTATTTCTGATGCACTCAGTTTTCCCTTTATTCCCCCCTCGTCTCGTCCTAAGGTGTCATAAGTGCTATAGGAGTGACATGTTGACAGAAGAGACCATCACAAACCTTCTTTCCTTTTTTTCCTATTGTCAAAATGACTTCAAATAGCAAAAGCATTGCTGCAACCTGATTGTTGAGCCCTGAAATGAATCCTGTAGTTTCCAGCTTTCTGATGATACACAACACTTTTAAGTGGTACCTACTGTTGACCCTGCAGTCTCTATAACTGCAACCCTGCTACCTCAGCCCACCCCCCTCCCAAAATGCAGCAGGGTTATACAGTAAGCACTCTCTGCTATTTATAGCCGCTGGATGCTCAGATGAGCAGAGTGTTGTTTAAAGGGAAACATGGAGGAATGCATATGTACATGAGAAAGCGTAGTGACATAATCACGTGTTTGAAAAGTTGCAGATAATTCGGTGTTGCACCTGCATTATGTGTGGCTGAAAGGACTGCTATGGCCTGTGGCTCCTGTCACTTTTCATGTTTTTAGTGTTTGTTGCACAAGCTGCACTAAAGCTGCAGCGTATACGTCTGTGTGCAATGTGTATAGAGGATGTGGGGTTTTGTTTTTGTTTAAACAGTGTATATGTGTGGTTTTGTGCATGTAAGGTCCTCATGGTTTTACACACCGCGGTCTCCCTCCACTCTCCACTGGAGCTAAAAGCCCCGAAACAGAACGGTAATTGCCCAATTAGGGCCCTCGCTCTGTGGGCCGCAGAGCACTATGCGCCTCCACATGCTCACAGAGTCAGATAATTGAGCTGAAAGCAAATGAACGGATGGCAGACAAACAAGCTACTAGAAAATAATTACTTGGAGTGTTTCTTTTCAGTACCTGTACAGCGAATTTCATTATTGTCAATAGCCTCTAAAGCTGCTCGAAACGGTGGTATTTGTCATTTTCATAGAGACTTGATAATGACATTAATTTGTCTTAATGGGTTGGTTCTATTGTTAAAAATAGTAAAATGAGCAGAAATTGTCTTTCCTCAGCAGGTAGAGAGGACTTCACCACACTCCCGTCAGGCATGAGGAGATAATTTGGTGTGCTTGTCAAATTTCCAATAATTTGTTATATGGAACATGAGTAATGCTAATACCATTAATGTCCATTTTCCTCTAAATTCATTACTGCCCTTTTTCCCTTTTATGTTTTTAATGCTTCTGCCATTTTTGTGTGCTTTAAGAGGTTATACCAGGGCTGATTAAAAACATGCACATTTAGACTTTTGCCTTGCGCACACATAAACACATGCACATCAGTTAAAACATCTGTGAGCTGCGACTGCCATCAGTCATCGTCCTAAACAACCGCAGTGTCTGTGAGACCTCAGATATTTTCTGTTTGTGCCAGAGAGAGGTTATATTAAACAATAACTGACTAAAATTCTCCATCAATATCAGGATTTAATAACAGAGTTATAAAAAAAACCTAATGAAGGACACTTTCAGTATAATTTTATATCATCGTGATCACCTGTGGATCAATTTCACACAATTATCCAGTGTAAAAATGCATTTTATTCATATTTCAGCTTACATTACAATGTCTGTATGACAGCATGCAATCAAATATTTTAGACCTTTTTTTAAAAAGTATAATTTTTGTATTACAAGAGTTATTACACTTAATTTTTCCACAGATTTTCTGCATGCAGGGCCTTAGAACTAACTCTGAAATTAACAATATATATAAAAGAGTAGACCAGGAACTCCAAACATGAAAATGTAAAAATTGAGGAAGGAATTAAAAAGCCTTTATTAAAGGGCCATAACATTTAAAAATGCCAACATGTTTGAACCAAGTAAGTCAGACAAAACAGATCTCTGAAATTGACTTAAATGTAGAAATATTTACGACAAATAACCAAGCTGAATACAATTTTTAAACATTAATAATATTATATCTTTGTTTGATGATTTATTTTTAACATGTGGATTGAAATGTCACTAACCAAATATATTTTGTCTTAGAAAAATTAAAAACTTAAATAATGTAAATAACACCTTAATATTGGTTTAATTAAAATTTCTTTAATAAAAGTAAACACACACATGGAGTTACATTTATTTGTAGTTAGAAAAATAATGCTTTGCAAATTTCTTAAATCATTATTTCAAAATAGTAACAGTAAATTCGTGAGAAACTGTTTAACAACGGGAGAGGAATGTAAAGCTGTTGAAGGAAGAAACAAATCAGTTAAAGTAAAAATATGTTTTATTTTCTAAAGTAAGAAAAAAATAGAAAAATATTTAATAATTCCTATTTTTTTTTACATTTATATAACCACCATAATTATCAATAAATTGATTAAAACATCAAACACTTGCATAGAGACGGTTACAGCTGCAGGAAGATGACACTAAAATCAGCCTCTGCTCCCCGTCTCCATGTGACCCTCCAACATCACTGTGACAAAACAGCAGCCAATGTCCTGAACTCGTGCACACACTTTATGATTTCTGTGCCTGCAGCGGAGACAGCAGCATCAGACATTTCTCCTGCTTTTCCTCCATTGTACCGCCAGTTCTCTGCAAATTGGTGTGAAGTGGGAGCAAGAGGAAATTTCCAGAAACATAAAGGCAGAGATAACATGACTTTGTCATGCAGGAATAATGTCATTTTGGTTTAACCACAATAAAAGGAAATAAGAGGAAAAGCAGGTCAAATGCTCAGACTGTGGTTTAGTCTGTTATCATCAGGGTGGATGGTGAGGATTTTATTTGATCAGTTAAAAAAAGAGCTTTATGAACCTGTTTGAAAACCTTTAATTGTGACATTACTCCTTGTATTGAAAAATGTATTTTTAAGGATTATTATCAGATTTTTTTTTTGTATTACTTTTTAAATTCTTCCTCTTAAAATGAGGTTTACTTAATAATAGCCAAACTCCCTCCAAAACAGCTTGTAAGAAAAAAAATCATTTTCAGTAATTAATTTAAAGGCTCCTTTTTCTAAATAAGATTTTAAAAACATTTTAAAAGTTCTCTAAGTAAACCTTTATCAAATAACCAAGCAAAGAGTATTGTACAAACACGAAAATAACTGTTGCATTGTTGTGTTGCTGAGAAGTCCCTGTATGTCCTCTAACAGCCTACAGGGGGCGCTAGCTGAATCAAGAGAAAACACCAGTGACAGAAGATTACATACATGAGGTTCCATAAGTTTTGTCTTGCACAGTATGTAAGTAATTTAATAATGCAATATTAAAGAAAATGGAATCAGTAGTTTATGTATGTTTTTATTTTTTCATATTTTAGTGGACAAAAGAGAGATAAAGAAAAAGAAAAACAGAGATTTGGTAGTTTTATTCAAGTGGAACACTCATATATTGGGTAGTTCAATTTGGTAGTTCAATTTCTTTGCGTACCAATCATTTTAAAAGGAGAGATTTACATTTAAACATTTTAAAATGGGTATGACATTTAACAATAGTTAAAAAAACAGAAATCAGAGATAAAAACAAGCTGTTCAGAAAAATAAATACATTCAATCAATCAGGTAAACAAACATCCTGCCAGTCAGACATTTTGTACAGTTAAGAAAGCACACATTTGACAGTCTAAACCAGAACAACATCCTGTCTCCACTTTCCTCATTTTTGAAGTAAACAATAAAGTGATATCTGTGTATCTGAGCTGATTTTAGAAATGTTTGGACACTTTCCTGACCTATAGGATTATCTATGAATCTACAGTTTTCTCCTGACTTGACTGAATGACATTTTCCAGTTCGTCTCAAACTTCACTGTTTTTTTTTCACACTTGCACTGACCCCTGTTGCTTTTTTAAATCTAAAGTTTCATGAGTATTTAAGCTGTTAACAACTGAAATGAGGGCAGATATAATGTCCTGCAAGTATTTTTACTCAGCCATGTTAATGCCAGCCCTGTCACCAGAACTACCATTACTCCTTATAGTTGTATGTCTGATCTCAACGCCACCTCCCATGAACAAAAACTACAACAAACACCATGCATTAAGTCAGAACAATAATCACATGCAGTAATTTTAACCAAAAAACAATATTGCAAATATTTGTTCAATTCCTTTCATCCAAGATTTGAAGACATTTAAGATTATCTTTTATTTTTGAATTGGGATAAAGCACCTTAAGTCGAAACTGAGAGCTGCTCTGATCATTGTTTCACTACACGATACACGATAGACGATACATGACCCACAATTACCTCACAACACAGCCATTTTTGGGTAATACATTGCAAGAAAATTATACAATGTGAATCAGAATGATTATATTGAAGAATCTGTTACAACTACAGCAACTAAAAAGTAAATTGCTGGATTAATTATTATTATTTTCATTTTACACCATTTTAAAACACAGAAGTCCATTTTTTCTTTATTTGATTTTCTATGTTGATCTACCTTGTTAGAATTTGCCTGGCATGTAGACATAGTCGGGCTCTAAGGGTCCTTCCCAGGGGATTTTAGACGTATACGTTATATTGATACTACTTTAGGCACCTTATTTACATTCTAAATACTTATCTCTCTTTAAATATTTTTTTTTATGTTTACCTCACTTTTTTTTTCAAAATAGGTACATTTTTGGGCTATTGCCCCTTTTCCAATAGGGTAGTTGAAGAGAGGAAATATGGGAAGAGAGAGTGGGGGAAGACATGCACCAAACAGATCATGCAAACAGTGCATCCAGGACTATGGCCTTTATATATGTGCACCTGCTCCACCACTGAGCTAAACTTGTGCCCAGTATACATTACCTTGATGCATATTAGGGCGGCTGTGGATCAGTAGTGAGAGTCGGTTGTCTCACATCAGAAGGTTGTAGGTTTAACAACCTAGCAGCCAGTTACATGTTGATGTGTCTTTGGGCAAGACACTTAACCCTGATTTGCTCTCGCTGCTGCTAAAACTGATGGCCAGTTCCTCCACCTCTGCCATTAATGTTTGAATGTGGAGTGAATGGGTGTGAATAGGTAGATGTGATCTTTGGTGAAAAAGCGCTTTAAGTAGTCATATGACGAGAAAATGCTCTACAAGCTTCAGTCAGGTCATTTGCCATGTCTGGAGGCCTCATGTTGCACAAGGCCCTGGCAATTATCTTTGCCTATTGGTAAAACTGCCCACACCAACTGGGGCTTTCATATTCACAGCATTGTTTGTCACTGTTTAGAGTGCTGTATTTTAAACTTAGATATGATATTTGATGGATTACTTTAGTCTGGACAAAGATATGTTGCCTTATGGATAATTTGCCTTACTTTTACTCATCATTCAACCAGATTCTGTTTGGTTAAGGCTTCAGCGAGGACAGATTCACATGAGCTGTGCTTGTTATTTAATTTCCTTCTGGTGAAATCAAAATGATGGAGGGAACATATTTCTATCATATCCAATAAAGAGCTGGCTTTCACTGGCCTGTTTGGATAAAATTAGATGGCAGCATTTAACTGATTGATTTATCTCTTGGCTGGATGTAAGGGTTCAAATCATTTTCATTTTTCTGACCAGTCAAGCGCTCTCTCTGTTTTTGAAACCATTAAATCCCTGATCATGATCAACATACACTCTCTGAATCCAAACCTGATCTACTTTCCTACATTAGTAGAGAGCTGCACATGGCTGCTGTAAGTATTGACATCTCTCTGTTGGTACATAAAGCTGAAAGTAAAATGTGTTAATCTTCCTCTAAGTGATACTCCTGCCTGTATTTAGGTGTGTTTGAGTCTTTTTAGATTGTGTAAAATCATCATGAAGTGCTATGAGTGCCAGAGGATCATTGTTTAATGTGATGACTGAGCTGATGATTCATTTGCGAGGCCTGACTCCTGTTTGGAGCTTCTTATGTAACACTGGGTTGAATAATACTTTTTAAATAGAGACACTTTTGCTTTCCACAAGGGAAATGATGTCTGAGTGTGAGGAATCTTAATGGAAGGGAGATAAATGGAAAGAAGATACAATAGGAAATAAAATGATAGTGACTGTGGCATGTAATTATATTTTTACACTTTTGTGGCAAACCTTTGTCCTTTTGACTTTAAGCTGAATGGCAGTTAATAAACATATACATTAAAGTAAGATCCAGAATATTCTAATACAATGATTCCAACATTTATCAGAATGTAAACAGATATCCTGAAGTTATTTTATTTTGGCTTTTAGGTTCTCAGCATCTTCTACTTGGAACGATCTGCAGACTGAATTAAACTGCAAAACTTGGCGTCTCTGAATGTTTTTAATCTGCAGTGAAAACTTTTGAACCCAAACTTTCTGAATGTCACTGTTTTAACTGGTGACTTCTAATTGTTTTCTATCACTTCATGTGTACTCTACTAGTCCAAGTGTATTGATTGATGAAACTGGGTATTTCTGCCATTCTTGGTCAGGTCTCCCTTGAAAAAGATATCTTTGATATCAGTGTGACTTACCTGGTTAAATAAAGGATAAATAAAGAATAGCATTTTCTAGTATTGTATTTAGACAAGTATTTGTATTTTTAACACTGCAGTTTAACCCCCTGAACTAAAGGAAAGTTCAAAAGAGAATATGCGCACAGAAGGGATGCACAAATTATTGCCATGGTATTGGCAGATATTAGCTCAGAGATGTGATTGTCGTATTAGCAAATATGAAAAAAGTGACAACCACTTTATCGGCGGTAAGTATTGGCTTATATTGGCTGTAAATATCATCAGCCATATGTCTGAATACATTTTAGAAATATCAGCATATAGAATATTGGAAAAAATCCAATATTGTACAGTAAAGGCTTTCATGACATCCAGAGTGACGACTCTAATACATATTTTTTAGTATGGTCAGCTTAGGGTACTTGATGTTTAATAGTTTCTATATTTAATGATAAAGAAGCCAATCTTGCAGAGGCTGGTCAGATTCCATGTCTGTCATCAGGTGGATCCATCTTGCAAAGCTTCAAGCTGAAACATTAGTTCTTGGCCAGAGAATGTACAAACCAATCAGCATCATTTTAGGAGAATGAGGCGGAAGTTGCAGGCATGGTTTAGTTTCACTGTGGTCTGTAAAAATGGTGTCTGAATGTGATATTATCTCTCACCGAGAGATTTAACCAGATGTTAAAAGACATCATGGAGTAACATGTTGGGCCACTGAGTGGGATTATTAGTTCTGTATTTTAAAGAGATGCATCGTAAAAAATCAGGGCCAATGCAATATTGATGTTTAAAATAATAATTTGACCGATGGCAGATATCAATGCTGATGTTTTTCCATTACTGTTTTGGTGTAACACTCAAACAATGCCAACATTTTCTCTCACCTTTGACCCCAAACACAATTCAGAGTTTGTCCAACAGGTCACATCTTTTGCCAAATAATCAATCTCTTCTCTGCATCAGCTGTCAGGTGTGCTAGATACTAGCATTAAATTGATTGGACACAACAAAGAAGCATACTGACATCTGTTTATGCATGCATTATATTCAGATGGCATTTAATGTTCATGTCAAGCTAATGCATCCGTACATTTCTAGTACCTTCCTAGTATCTGCGATATACTGACAACAATCCCATCCTATTCTGTTAAGTTTTCTAAAGGAGACAAGTTATGCTAATCTGTATTTAACTACATAAACAATGCTTTCAGAAAGTATTCAGACCCCCTTCACTTTGTAAAATGTTCTGTTGTGGCCTGATGCTACAATGGTTTGCATTTACTTTTTTCTCCCATTCTCTACATTCAGCGCCTTATAATGATGAAGCGAAAACATAATTTTTATTTTTTATTTTTGGCAAATGTATAAAAAAGGGGCAACAGAAATATCACATTGACATAAGTATTCAGACCCTTTGCAAAAACACTTGCTCAGGTTCCTCCCATTTCTCATGATTAGCTAATATGGTTCTACACTTTGATTGGGGTCCACCTGTGGTAAATTGAATTGATTGGACATGATTTGGAAAGGCACACTCCTCTCTATAGAAGGCCTCACAGCTGACATTGCATACAGAGCTAAACTAAGCCATGAGGAACTGACTGCAGAGCTCAGGGACAGGATTATTTCTAAAAGCTGGTCGTCCAGCCAAATTGTTCAACCAGGGGAGAAGGGCCTTAGTAAGTGATGTGACCAAAAACCCAATGGTTACCTCGTGTGTGGAGATGGGACAAAGTTCCACAAGAACAGCCATCACTGCAGCCCTCCACTGATCTGGCCTTATGGCAGTGTCTAGATGGAAGCCTCTCCTCATTGCAAAACACATGAAAGCCCACTTGGAGTATGTAAACAAACAAACAAACAAACACCTGAAGGACTCAGACTGAAAGAAAGTTATGTATGGAGGAAACCAGGCATTTCTCATCAGCTGCCCAATACCATTCCAACAGTGAAGCATGGTGGTGACAGCATCATGCTGTGGGGGTTCAACTCTGTGAATGTCCTGGAGTGGCCCAGCCAGAGCCCTGACTTGAACCCTATCGAAGTATGATCCTTCAGTGAGTAAATATAATTAGTGAGTACTCGAATACTCATGTATTAGGTCAAGCACTCGAGTACTGGAACAGCTGTAAAATCCAATCCCTATAATCAATCATTCAAGTAATAAAGATAGTGTAATCTTTAAACACATGGTATCAAAACTAATGAATTATTAAAATCCTGACAAGCTTAATTGGACCAACGCATAAACACAACATTCAGAAATAGTATGGTTTATTTCAGTGGTATCACTCTCTGTTTATGATCTAAGACTGATTTTTTAAGACATCTGACAAAGATAATTCCATCATTTGACACATTTAAGGGTGAATGGCAGGGATTTGACCAAGCTTTGATGACAATATTATTTATTTTCAAGCAAGCTTTCTTTTTGAATAGAGCTAGGGTTTCGATGGCTTTAAGAAAGACATCTGCTTGATTGTTGCTTTGTTTGTTTTAAGTATGTAGGATGCTACCTCCACCCATGTTATTACAAAAGTTAGAAACGTTCTTTAAAAAATGTAATATACTACAGCAATGATGGCTATAATAGTTTTATTTAATTAGATGTTGTATCTTTATTTTCCTTCTATAAAGTTTCACTTTCTATTCTTTGATTTATTGTTACCATTAAAGGTATTTGCATTTTCTTTGACTCCTACCATTATAACGTGTTCAAGCTTAAACAGTATATCACCCTTGTGCTTTATTGGCAGTAGAGAGCCACCAAACAGCATTAAGCCAGTATTTAAATTAAATTTAAAGGATATGCCAGTGTCTCATTTGCCTAATTCATTGATGGTGTATCTCCACCTGCTTCAGCCTCTTTGCCAGTGTCTGAATTTGTGTGACGGAGGGGCTGAATGGTGATGTGTGACACACTCCTGATGAAAAATAACAGCGGCCCTCAGATCTGCACAACGGCTGATGAAGAATCACTGACTTTTATTGGTGCTGAATAAAAGGATGTGATGAAAGCGTCAAAGGCTGAGGGAGAGAAAGAGGGATTCAGAGGGAGGGGCGGAGGAGTGCAAAACAAGGCCCCATCCATCACACGGGTTGAGAAGACACATTCCAGTGCCCTTAGCAAGAGGATACATTCACTCAAAGCCACAATAGAGGGGGAATCTGGGAGAAGCTGGGAGGGGCACCCATCAATACACAACCTCACCCTTGGGCTCTCTCTGCGCACAAACTCAAAGCTCCTTCCAGCCCAATTCAATTTCCTCTATAAGCATGACAAATGTACATTTTGCTGCCTATGAATGGCTTCATACTCAAACCAAGAGATTAAAAAAAAAACAATTAAATTCCCTGCGTGGATGCTAATAGTTAAAATTCCTGATTCTCCTTCTCCTCTTTTCCTCTTGGGTTAATCAGAGGTGGAGAAGTCTGAGCTGGGGTTGGAGGATATCTCTGTCTGGCAGAGTTAGTGGGGATTTTAGGGTGGAGGGAGCAGGTGATGGCTTTCTGGAGTGCACTCATTTACACTCCTCCCTTTCTCTCGCTGAGCAGCGTGAAGAGGTAGGAGAGATGAGGGGCCGCCTCCTCTCACTCCTGTGAGCTGCACCTGCCAGGGGGGGAGCGGATCAATGGTGAACTCTAACCTTGTACCTTCCACAATGCCACATTACTACTTATACCATGTAATATATACATCAAGCATTGAGGGTGAGGGGAAAACATAGCTGTGCCTTTGCACAAACAAGTTTGACAAGTTAAGAGAAAACCCGATTTGACAAGAGGAGTATAAAACATCATACAATCTTCACTTAAACCTAGCTGTTGATACTGCTGTCCTGATCCTGGGATTTGGCATAATAAAATCATAACAACATTTACTTGCTGCTTTGACTTGGGGACCTGGACCTTCTACCAAGGTCCAAGCATTTCCTGTAGAATTAATTAATGCATTTATGGATGGACACAAATTTACTTTTTCTCATCAAACTATGTATGTGATAGTTTCTTTAAGCAGGAAGATGACAAAGATGTAAACAAAAACTCTGACTTGCATGGATGGAAACTCAGCTGACTGTAACAGCAGTAAGTAACTTACCTATAGGCACAAAGACTTGAGACCAGGGGAAAATTAGCTAGAACAGCTGGGCCAAGGAAGTAGTAGCCTAAGCAGTGGTTAAAAGAGCTCGAATAAGTTACTGACATCTTTTTATTAAATGTATCTATTAATTCTGTGGTGTGTGGCAGTGGCTTATTTGCCCCTGTACAATTAAACATACAAATAAATGATATAATTTGAATACCAGATTGCTTGATTTTCCCATGTCATGTTGGGTTTTAATAAGTTGTGATGTAGTTTGGCTCCTTCCCTGGCCAAGTCTCTCCTCTTAAGGAGATTTTTAATCTCACTCGGACTTCATTGTAAAATTTTGGTAAAATTAGATAAAAGAAAACTAACTAGAACGACTGCCAGCCGCTGCTGTGGAATATACAATTGCTAGACTGTGAGATTACAGTGTGGGGTCGGGGCTAGGGTTGTTTCTGAGGCAGTGTGATTCATGGGAATCTTAAAACAAGAGATAAGCATGAGGCCCAATTACTTTGACCAATGATCTCCAAAATCCAGAGACAGTTCATCCTAAAGTCAGAGTGAACATGTGTGCAAAGTTTGAGAAAATGTTTTTTTTTTTTTTTTTAATATACAGAAGAATGGTCCAGATAGATAGATGGAAAACCTTTAAGCCTCCTATAGACTGTGTTTTTAGCAATCTTATAAGTTTATGGCATGCCACACTGTGCAACATGAATCTCAGACAAAATCAAGTTTGATGTGTGCAGACTGTCAGTGACAGCTCCCACTAAATACAGCTGAACTGCAGGCTATGATGTTTGCCAATATACAAGAAATAAACAACATCCGTGTGTGTCATCTATTTATGCTACCAGTGCCGTGGTAAATAATGAAGCAAAGCAAAAACAAAGCTGTTGTAATTGTAGCCTTTATATGTGTAGAAAAACAGAGATCAAGATTTTCCTCCTTGTTATCCCACAAACTTCTGCTTTTTCTGTATTGTCTCCATTCTAATGCTAACTTGTTTTTTGTGCTCCCAGTGTCGTGTTTATCGTTATGTAATTTCTAGCTGCATTCCTGTTGGTTGGTTTGTCAACGTAGGTCGTAGCGGCAGTCACACTGTGAGATGATCATCCTAAATTTCTGACACTGTCAGAGTTTATCCCAGGCTATCTTTGGTCAAAAGACTATGTTAACCTGTTAACCTGTCTCAGTGCGATGTAGGACCACTGTCCTAGAGGCACGACCAAAGATATCTCCACGACTGGCCATCTTTCATATGGGACAGCCTAAAATCCACAGTGTAAACCCGGCTTTAAACTTGGCTTTTGCTATCGCCAGTAAAGAGTACAGCATAACTCGTCAAGAACCAGAATGGAAAACTTACTTGTACAGATAATCTGTGCATTTAGACGAGCCATGAGGTACCTTTCCCTGCTATGAGGGTCAGGGTTGTCCCTTTAGACAAAGCAATGCTAGCTTTCTCCCGAGCTAAACTAAGTTATCTGAATGTCTGTCTGTATACGTTTTGTACATATGAGTGCTTTTTTAAGGCTTGAATTAGAAAAATATTTCTGACATTTATTGAAAGACGGTTTGGGAGAGCTGCAGGCCCATCCCAAACAGAGCCTTATTTGCAAAAATACAAAATCATCATTTGAAACCATTCCCATTTAGTCTCATTTAAATATGAAAAATAAATCAGTGTGATTTAAACAAGACAATTGTTACTGTCCGAATACACAGGCATGTCTGTTTGTCATGAAACAGACTTTTTTTTTGGATGACAATATGGTCAAAAACCGCCAATTTAACACACTGAATTTCTTACCTTTTTATGATTTCTTATTTCATTTTCAATCCATAGAGAGTTCCTTTTTCAATGGTTTAGTATATGGATAAATGTTTGATCTACCTTTAAATGTAGGTCTGTACCTAAACAGGAAGTCAATTACTCTTAAGACAGTAAAAGAATCTGAAATGACATGAAAACAGTTCAAATAGCAAAATTATAGAATTTTAAAACGCAAAAAGTAGTGTGATAATCACGATTGACTACAGAAATTCTGAGATTAATTGGGATTAAAAATTTTAATCTTTTGACAGCCATAATTATTTTTAAAATTGCTCTCTAACAACAATGTTCACATTTTCTTAGATTGTTTTTGAAATCATTTTGAAATAAACACATTTCCCTCAGATTTGCTTATTTTAAAGAAAAGATTTCACAACAAAATAAAAGTATACAGGCCAGCTCTTTGATGAGGAAATGACTTTTTCTCACTTTTTCTGTGATTATGAAATTGTCTCTTAATGAAGAAAGCTCTTTTGAACAATTAAATATTCAATTTTATGTTGAGTTTTGTGCTATTATTCATATTTTATCAGTATAATGGAAGAGACAAGGTTTGTGACCCCAGCAAAAAAGTTGCCACTGATTTAAATACAATTTTCTAGGCATGGCAGTACAAAATAGAGAAAAATGCACAACATATTTAAATAGGACCTGATTAACAAAGTTATGTGCATAAAAACATTAGAAAAAAATGTGGCCACAATGGATTAAAACATTCACAATATTAGCACATACCCAAAACAGCTAGTTTTGATTGATAACTGTAATTTTTAAAAGATTAGAATGATTCTAACTTGACACTTTCAATTCCTATTGTGAGGTGTAAACTTTACTCGCCGGCTTCACAGCTGACAAGTGCCAAAGTGTTTTCCCATCTTCTGTTCATTATAAAAGTATCCAAAAAGGAGGCCTCTTTATTTTTTGGGTGTCATAGCATACAAATGGGCATTATTCAGAGTGCTGGGATTCATTTGGGGGTTTTGTCAGGACTTAGAGTAGTGTGAAAGTCTGTGTCAGTGGACCCCTGGCCCAGACCAGCTGAAAGCCAGTGTGTAAGTTTCTATGGTAATGGAGAAATAGTAACTACCTCCCAGCAGCGTCCCGCCGCGTGTCGCCTCCTGAATAGAGCGCATCTGCAGAAAACTGAGGGACCCTGTGAGATGGGCAGTGACCCGTCATCACATCGACTCTCACATATATGGTCATATGGACATTGAATTAGCCTAAACCTCTTTTTCACACTGCTTACGTCATAACTCTTGAGGGAAAGTTGAGACCAAGCCATATATTTTTTGGTTTGGTCAAAAGCAGCGTGTGAGATGGAGTAAAAAGCTGTCACGGAGGTCATCAGGCTCAGGGGGGAGAAGTAAAAAGTAACAAACACAAAGTGGGGGGAAAAAAATCACACAAAAGCAGACTGCAAATCACAATGCCTGCAATAGAAAATTGAGAAGAAAAGAGGATATTGGGTTATGAAAATCATAGAGAGGGTCCACTCTTACTTATGCAAATTAGCCTAAATTTCTCATTCATTACCCTGAAAGTGGTGCTCTCACCCAGGAAACAGACTCGACTCCATCCTTTTAAAGAGTCCAGTTCTGTTTGATGTTTAGAAAAGTCAGTACTTCAACATTTAAACAAACTTTTCATACTTTTCATTTAGCTTTTTTTCTCTCATTGAAATTAATCCCTACATTTCTCGACATCTCTCAGCAGAAGAAGGACCAGAATGACAAATGAGCCACCTAGATTTAGATGCTAAAAAGTGAGGAAGCCTGTGTTGACACTCAAACATTGGTATCCCCAAGAAAATGAAAACAATCCTGAGACAATGGTGACTTCTGAAAGGAGGCTAATGTGACATGAATGGAGAGGAAATGGGCCAAACTGCAGGTGGTCATTAATGAGAAAACCATAAACCTAAAGGAATCACAGTGCTTTCAGAGTCTGCTTCCTTCAACACTTCTTGTTCCTGCAGCTCATCCTCACACTGTTGTTTTGACAAACACACTGAGACTGAGGAAATAATGAAGTGCTGGGCTGAGAATTAGTAAGTTAGAGCTACATGAGTAGCTTTTTGAGTGTTTATCCCCCCCCTCCCTGCAGCTCTAACTCCCTGACCTCCCTCCTCCCTAACCCTTACCCCCCTTGGTGGTTTCCCATGGGCCTCCAATTGATTCAATTAAGTGAACACACAAATACCATATGCTCAAAGATGCTTTTTCTCAACCAAGCACAAAACAACTTGGCAGCTGTGTGGAGGAAACATAATTAATGTTGAGCATTTTTACAAAAAGTCAGGATAAAAAGTCCCAAAGTTTTCAAAAAGTTCTGCTTTCAAATGAACCGTCCGGAAAAACCTACTGGAAACATCAGCGCTTTCAAAATGAAACCCTCAAAGAGAAGAAAGTGACAATCAACGAAGGGGAAAGTGAATGAGGGGAGGGAGAGAGGGGAGGATCAGAAAAGTAAAGCGGTGAAAAGGAGGGAGGAGTAGTGATTCACCATCAGAAGTTGTTCTTCGCCTTAATTCTGCTTTGTTTTCCCCACAATAAAGTCTCCTACTTGTTGGCCCACAGCGCAGCATTCGGCGAAGAGAAACGAGGCAAACAGAACATTGCAAAAAAAAAGACGCTTTGCATTCTTTCGCCTTTGTACTTGTGGGACTGTTCATGAAAGAGCAACAGACACAAAATGGAGAACAAAGAAGGCAGTGTGGATGAAGGCACTATCGCTGACATCCCCAGCACTTTGAACAACTTGTCAGCGAGGACACTGAAGCATCTGCGTTCTGTCACATTTGTGTACAAACCCCTTGAAAGGGCTTGCTGACCTGCCCATATCCCTTTATTGGGGTTCAAATGGCAAGAGGCATTCATTGTGTCTGGGAGAGTTCATTAAATTCATTGGTTTGACCTGTTATTTCTAGGCCAAAAGTCTGCTGATTTGGAAAAATGTGAGTCAGCCATACTTAATAGCCTACTGACCTCCGCAGGGTAACAAACCCTTTTGAAGAGCATTTCAAGGCTTTTGTATGAATAGGGTCAGAGGGGAAGTTTGAGACATATCTATGGCAGAACCAATGGATTTACATCAAAAGAGAATTTGAAATCATCCAAAGATATTTAGATCTCTTAATGGCCTCTTTGGAGTTTTTCCTAACAATATTTTTGAGCAAAACACCCAACTTCCATTTTTTCTTTAAACATAGAGATTAATGAAACTTGTTCGTCAGAAGACACAGCTGGAAAGTTCATCAGCTAACAAAAGCTTTGTGTGTTGGTATGAAAGACATTGGACACTAAATGGTTTTGCTTTGTTGTATTTGTCCTACTCTGAAGTAGAGAAAGTTCAAAGAAGAAAACACTGAGCATTTTAGTTCCCATAACATCATCACATTTAGATGTAAATGAGCTCATTAGGAAGGCCAGACAGTCAGGTTAACATCTATTTCTCATCAATTCTTGTCAAACACAAGACAGGTCCAGAGAGCATTCTCTGCTGAGGTATCAGTACCAAATTATATTATCTTTCTATTCACACCACAGTTATACAAAAAACATGGTAAAAAAGCCAATATGACATGACCAGTGACGTGTACTGTTTTCAAATTCCCAACCTATCAGTGAAGTCAGTGCGAGATTAGGAAGGTAAAGAGATGTCCTCTAAGCTAAGAGGCTTTTAGTGTAAAAAATTGCAAGACAATCTTGCTCAAAATGTACCATAAGGGTTTTCAAGGGCTCGTTGACAGCAGCTGCTTGTATTTAAAAATACATTTTTCCAGCATCTAAATATTTCCCCCATTTCTAAATACGGCTTATAGACACAGACAGCTTAAAAGCCACTTGAAGAATGCAGACCACCATGTGAATAATTTAGCATTTAATGACATGCCACATCTGCACAGCTCTTAGTATATGTCTGGCTATTATAGTCCAAGATGCTTTAATGCTTGTTTTTATGTCTAATGTGCTCCAAAATCACTTGTTTTGCAATTTGATTCGTGTCAGTTAAAAATGTGTAAGAAACCAATTTGACCATGCTTCAATCTTCCTTCCAGTTTCACAAATAAATTAGGCCATGACCACGAGATCAAACTGCACTGAAAACAAAACCTCTTCAAAATATTTGTATGCTTCTGTGCTGGAGAAAGCTTTATGTTTCCAGGTTGTATCTTTCTGGGCCATTCTTGAGACTCTGATATCTGTTAACAGTTAAGAAGTGTTTTCTCCATGAATGTCCACACAGACTCAGGGATGAGCTGATTAGATTTGGGAGGTCACAGGTCAGTGGTCAAGGTCTTTGGGCCTGATGTTCATCTGTTGCTTGTGAGCGTGATATTCTTAAGAATGCCTTCAGGAATTTTCCTCAAACTTTGCACAAATGTCCACTCTGACTCAATCCATCCATCCATTCTCTACACCGCTAATTGCGTTTTTGGGAGTTGCGGGGTGGCTGGAGCCTATCCCAGCTGTTGTTGGGCAAGAGGTGGGATACACCCTGGACTGGTCGCCAGTAAATCACAGGGCTGAACTCTGACTGAATGTCAAACTAGAAACTAAGGATGCATATTATTGCCATGATATCTGAATCGGCAGATGATACTGTAGCTGAAAAGTCAATTATTGTAGCAGTGGAAAAAGCTCTGTGTCGAAATTTCTGCTGACATTTACAGCTAATATTTTGGCTTCATAAATCTGCATGTATCAGTGGTAAATATTGGCTGTACAGTTAATAAGTTAGAGTAGGAGTTTTAGTCTTTTTTTTCTAATTCATCGTCATTCCTTAAACTTTAAAGCATTTTAAGCACTGAAGATTTGGGTCTACACTACATTTAGCCTAATTATTTGTAATTATATCTGTCCTGGCTGAAAATAAACTGTTAATATCTGCATATTGGATATTGAAAAAATCTGATATCATGCAGCCCTACTAAATACATTTAGGAGGTTCAAGGTCAATTAAAAAAACCCAGTCTACTTGCTTGACCCACCACTACTTTCCCTGTCCAGAAACGGTATACCTCATGGAGGCATATAACTGCCAATCAGTAGTTCTAGTATATAAATATTTAACTTCTGAAGATGGTGTCTGATTTGTTTTGATTGTGTCTAAAGAGATTTTTTTGTGTGTAGATTGTCTCTAGTGGGTATTTTTTTCCACTGAGCCTGGTTGTTATTTACAGATTATCCCAGCCAATATGAGCTATTTTTAGATCAACTGACCTACCAGCGGCAGGCAACGTGCCTTCATATGTTTTTAAACTGATCTTAAATTGGCAAGTTTTAGGAACCAAACGTACTTGGTCAAATTAAGCAAACAACTGTGTTTTTTTGATGTTTTTATAATGTTGGCCTTACACCGACTTCTCAAGTGATTTCAATATCACAGGCCAAATTCCAAAATCAGAATAAAATCACGAGTCCTGCTAAAGATGCAGCGCGCTCTGTGATCTCTGTCATTAGATGCAGTCATAAAACTCCATCTGAGCAGTTTAAAGGCAGTCTTTCTTCAGTGTTGGCTTTACGACAATATCAAACGTGTTGTTGTAAGTTATGTATTTATTTGTGCATCAGCTCATTAAAACAGCTGACTTTTCTAAACATGACTGTGATCTTAGTTTTATTCTGAAGCTGAATGTCTGCTCATAATTCAACAGAAGCTGACACTGATCTGCTCAGAGATGAAGTCAGATCTCTCAGCACCCTTGTCTGTGTATTCTGTCTGTTAATTCATGCCAGGTGTCAAATGTCAGTCTTTTTAAAGTCCATTTAAAGTTTTAGCAAAGTCCTCTTGGGTCAGGCCAGCATAAGTTGAATTCCATGCTTGGTGATGTTTTACTGATTTATTATCTATGCATGTAATGCTGTAAGTTGCTAGCATTGGTTCTAAGTTCTGCCCAGGGTTCTGGGTGTTATTCCTTTTTCAGCCCCAAATCTTAGCTTCAAATGGCCTTTTAACCCTTTAAATTCACTGCAGACAGTCCTGTTATAAAGTTATTTTACATTTAGGGTTGAAGCGGTTAATCAGTACCATTATTAACAATGCTGAAAAATGTTCTGCTTTGCAACATTGTGGATTCTTTTAAAAATGGTACCGTGGTACATTATTTTTAATGCTACCTGCACAGAATAGAATTTGAGCAACACCTATGATGCACAGAGTTAATGTACCATCCCTCTGAAGATACAAAGAGGCTTTGCCGAATACATTTATTGCAGCAGGACCAAGAAGCGAAGCTTTATATCTACCTAGAAATAAGTAAAGTGGACAGTGGGCCAGTAAGAATATGATTTATACAGGAAAACTTGAAATTTATAAAGCCTCTTGCTAAGATATAACAAAATAACTGACAAAACAATTCAAAGTCATGTATTTTAAATGTTAAAAGTCCATTTAAGGCCTCCCTCCAAGCCCAATCAAAGTTCATCTTGGCATGAATTATGTCTCTTCTTTCCACAGCTCTTTAACTTTATTTCTATTCTGTAATATATTTTTTGATAACAGTGTAGTTTCTTTGACAAAACACATCCATATATAATACATTTATATGTAAACTGATTTTAAACATAATTAATGTGACTGGCTTAACTGGCTTTTTTAACTTATTATTTAACATGTTAAAAAAACAAGAAGGTAAAGTCCTGCTCTGTACAGACGCTGGTCTTCCAAGCAGGCAGCACATTTTTGAATCCCATCTGGGACTCCTTTCCTGCATGTAATTCCCCACCCTCGCTCTGATTTTCTACAATATCCAGTGACCTGTTCTCTCCAAAGTAAAGGCAAAAAGCCCCCAGACTTCCAGTTCTGAAACATAAAGCCTCTGCAGAACTGAGAAAAACTGCTGCCTCTCCACAAAAACTGAATCCCTAATAGTGCCTGTTCTAAATCGGGATGGCTATCATTTGTTTTTTTCTGATACCAGTGCTAAATCAATACTTTTTGTACCGTGCTGTGGGCCTAAATGATGCCTGAATCATAACTTTTTTAGGCATGTTTGTGCCAAAACTGGGGCGCAAGTATGGTGTAGATGTGAGAAGTAAGCTGCCTGAAGACACCATAAAGAGGATTCACACAACCCCAGTTGCACTCTGGATGTCGTTGCATTAGGGCTGTCAAAGTTAATGCGTCAACGCGTTAAATTAATTTTACCAACGCAATTTTTTTGATACATGATTAACGCACGTGCGTTCAGTATGACCCTTGACCCATCCTGTAGTTTACGAGGACAGGAAGTGGTGCCATAGTGACGCTGGTAGCAAGCAAGCAAAAATGGATAAAGACAGAGACTTCTGAATGGCAAATTCAGCTTTAAGATCATCCAGTTAAGACTGTAGTTATTTGCACTTACTTTTGACGTTAAATTAGTTACCTGGAGTTTGTAGAGTCTTTAATCCTCCCTACCACTTCCTGGCCAAGCACACCGCCAATGCAGAAAGCTGCTCCCCTAACCAAGGGCAAGCCATGCTGGGCAACTTGGAGGATGAGGTTCTGCTGGAAGTAGTTCCCATCCCACCGGCTGCACTTATAAACTTTCTTTGAAAGCCATTATTGCATGTAAAATATTAAAAGGCTCACTCGTCTTCATGTATGCTCTCACAAGACTTCTCCCAGTAATCTGTAGTGTACTTCTGTTTATCGTCTCATTTTTGTATCATCCTGTTTTGAGCCCTTTTGGTGGAAAATGATGTTTCCATGAGCTTTCATTTCCCCCCATGTGAGGTTAAAATTCTCTCCTTTAAATGTGAAAGAGCCAGGGAATGATTTTCAGGTGACTTTAAACTTAACTGACCATGTTCTTTATGTACATGTGTGATGCATGAGATCCGTTGTTTTGTGTTGAGCTGCTGAGAACAACAGAGGAGTTAACTTCTAGAAGCCTGAAGTTGGACACTACATTGTGGTATTATTCAATAAAGTTAAATTAAGGTCAGTATCCCTATCTGTTACTGCTTATTTGGAATGAGTTTACCATGCTGTGCTCTCAGTGTATTTTAGGAGCATCTAGTATCTTTGAGCTTCATCTAGAGATTTTTTTGGACATTATCTGTCATTGTTTTGGATTGTTGCCACAAACAAACATTTGCATAAAGAAAGCATTTTTGTCCACTCATGTGTTGATAAAGGTATTTAAATCTTAAGAAATATTCCTGTGTGGTACATTTAGAACTAATAGAAATGGCGTGATAAATTTGCAATTAATCACAAGTTAACTGTGAGATTAATCACAATTCAAAATTTTAATCTCTTTGCAGCCCACTTTTCGTATTACCAGAGACATGGGAAAATAATCTGTTCAAAGAATAGCAAAGTCAACACCTGTAGGCAGGAGTACGGGATGGATGTGGCTAGTAAGGGTACTGGCACGGGTTGCCGCGTGACCCTGGTTGTGCAGTGGATGTCCCAAGTGCCCAAAAACCGCCGGCATTCACTGTATTACCAGTTGTGAAAAGGCCTGTAAAAAAGAGATGCCGTTGAGCTTGACCTTAGGTGCTGCATGACACACATATGTCGATATGTGTTGAGCTTGACTTTGGCTGCCCCTGATGATGGCACATTGGGCCTTCTAATGAATCTTAGCACCCTGCATGCATAACAATTATGCACATGACTGCATATTTCTCTGTGATGGTATCAGGGTTTTAATAATCATAACAGTATGAAACAGTAACACTTTTCTGAGAAAATACACAAGTACATAGCAGAGATTTTAATAATTGCACATACAATACCTGCTAAATGTATTTTAAGGAACATTGTATTGTATCTCATGAGTGTTGTCTCAGGTTTTGGTTGTTATTGTTTGGAAGGCTAATACGTGAAATACTATTTATTTGTCATTTAGCTGTGGTTAATTAATGTCTGATAGCTGTAGCTGTTTATCAGGAGCCGTAAGGCTTACCTCAACCCTTTTTCATGTTACTAGACTGACCAAAAATGTCCTTTGGACTCAATTTAACAATATGGCAACCAAATGCTGGACTTCATAACACCTCTTCAAAAACCAGTGGGTGACATCATAGAGACTCTGTCCATGTTTTGTGCAATCTGTAATAACAGTAAGTGCTTACAGGTATTAAACAAAAGAAAAATTCACCTTCCCTTTAAGAATACTTACTGCTGGGGAGCAGGTGGCCTAGTGGTCAAAGGTGCTCCCCATGTACGCGGGCGGCTTGGGTTCGAATCCGGCCTGAGGCCTCTCACCGCATGTCTCTCCCCCACTCTTGACCCTGTTTCCGATTCTATCCACTGTCCTCCTCTATCTAATAAAGGCACAAAAATGCCCAAAAATAAATCTTTAAAAAAAAGAATGCTTACTGCTAAGATTACTGAACAGACCGAAATCCAGGGCATATATATCAGATACTTGCTATCTTTTTGAATATCTATTTACTGTTTTGCTGTAGCTTTTGTCAGCCTTACTGAGACTGTCGGTGTTGAAACTGTCACTGTGTGCTGCTGTGTAGAGGCAGCCATAGCTGAGAGGACGCACCTAGCAACAGCACTTGACCTGGACTCGACCACATCAGAGAGACTCTACATAGTGGACTGAAATTCAGCACCCAGTTTTATCATCAGGAGAGACACCAGGAAAAAACAACACATAGATTTAAATCTAAAAGGAAGAGGATCTGAATGAGCAGCATTTTAGTCAAACAATATTCAGTTTGTAACATTTTCTTGTTGGTCATGATTCATGGATTAATGCGGTCTAATTTCCTAAAAGTGGTTCAATAAGGGCCTACAGTTGTATATTGTTTGTATGTTTTAATGTGCTTTTCTGCTCATTTAGTATGAAGGCTGCTTGAAAAAGAGATCAATCTTGTTGGAAAGATTTTTATTTGAATCAATTCATTTGGCTTCAATAACTAATACTAAATTGCGTTTTTATGAGGAACACAACTGATTGCAAAGGAAATTTTAAGTAATCACACATTTGATCTTTTCATACTGTGAGGCTTTCTCTCTGGTCGACCTCAGGGATCGAGGTTGCTAGGAGATTTTTTATGAAGCCTCTCAATAGGCCGTGGCTCAGACTTGTGTCAGCATGACGTATGATCCGTCATTTGTCATATTCTCTCACACAGAGATGCTTCGGTGTGTGGTGTGGCCTCTGGCTTTTCAGCTTCTATGTGTGTGTGCTGAGAGTTTATCAGATAAAATCTGAGTTCACATTAGAACAGTTGAGTTAATGCTACTGATTAATTTTACTGAAGCATGCATGGGAATATATAAAAAAGACACAACAGCTCAGAACTTAATGGCTCTGTCTTTGCATTCTAATTTTGACTTTACAGCATTTTCACCATCTTAACTGGTCAAGATGATTATGTTAGTGCTTGGGTCACTGATATTTAAAGGATGTGTCATCAAGTGCCACTGTTTTCTATTGCCATGCTCTTCTCCTTTTCTCTGCTTTGAATCAGGTTAACACTTGTTGAAGACAGAGGGATCTGGTCCTAGCTGTGCTGTCTGATGTTGAACATGGCCCCTCTACACAACTGATGCTTCAACCAGCATGAAGCATCAGTTGTGTCCCTTTCTCTCAGCCAAACCCTCCCCAAAATCTGAAGAAACCTGAAGAAAGTACATTTAGCCAAATATAGAAATGTCAGAAAAGTAATAAAAATCGCATTTCAAATCAGTCTTTTACACTTCAGTTCCTCTAAAGAGGGTTCTTAGGAGCTGTTGTTAGATTTATTTTTTTAAAAAGAAGTAGAAAGTGTTTCCGATATTCTGCCCCAGGCTCAGTGATGTTCAAGAGATGGAAATCTCTATTTTCTAGTTTTGAATGAAAGCCACTTCTGTTCATTTTCATACATACAAGCCAAAAAAGTTAAAAGCACAAGGATTTCTGTTATTTCTTCTATTACAGGATAAAAAAGTCAGACAAAATCAAAGGCGTTCAACCAGCTGCACAAAGTCATGACAGTAATGAAATTTTCAGGCTCTCTCTCTGAGTACTTCTTTAATCTCACTGTTTCAACTTTTTGTGTGAATGCTTGTTACACCATTTTTTAATGTCCAGCTATCTAATCTTCATGTAAAACATTTACCTTTCACTCCAAAACACTGCACACCGTACCAACGCTTACTTTTCTGATTTCAGTTTTGTTCTAAATACTAGTAACAGTTAATGTTGTGATGGGATTGGTTAAGATGGAACTTATTGCTTTCTTGGTAAGATTTTACAAGCTACCAGGTGAAACAACTTCCCTAACACATCTTACTGTCAATATAGTTGTGATCATGGTGTTTCCTTATACATTATGTATCAAAGGTTTTTTTGGACAATAACAAAACATATTTTGATATCAATCTTTAAAGGGTCATTTTGCCATAATGACTACTTTAAATTAGGGTTATCAAGATTAATCCCAGATTTTTTAACATGATTAACTGCAGACTCTGATGTCGCTTTCCAAAAACTTTGGTTAAACCAGCTAAGCATCTCTCTGCAGCCACAGTGATTTAAAACAAGTCCTCCTCTACTCCTTTATGTCTCATATCAGTTTAAGAATCTCTCAGACAGCTCAGTGGACAAGTCAAAGCTATCTGAAACATTTGTTGTCAAACATTTACCTTTTTACTGTTCACTTATTTCCTTTTCAGTCCATAACAAGTTCCTTTTTCTGTGGTTTATAGTTTATATTAGTTTATATTAAAATTTTCAGTCTAGCTATAAAAGCAGGCCTATATCCAAACTGGACCTCTCTTACCCTCAGTTTAAGACAGTAGAGGAATTTAAAAAATGCACACACCAGTTTTGAATGCAAAATAGCGTAATTTTAAAATGCTATAAATAGTATGTGATTATTAAGGATTAACTACAGAAATCCTGTGATTAATCACAATTAAAAATGCTAATATTTTGGCAGCCCTACTTAAAACAGAATGTGATACCTTTGTACTTTTGAAAATGTAACATTTATGATGAAGGATTTTTTGCATGTGAATTAGGGCTGGGTAATATATTAATGTTAAAAACATCATTATATTTTCTTACAAGATATAGGATAAGACTTTTTTTGTATTGATACAGTTTTTGTGGTAAATTTTAAAGAAAGAAGATTGTTTATAGTAAGGGCCACTTACAGTAAAATGCTTCTTGACCACAATATAGTCTGTATGAAATGTGTTCTTTATACAGGGAATCATCATTTTATCATTTTATCTTATCTAGGAGCATTAATATTGTTGTTAAGTCAAATGATATTGATACCTGTTCAATACCCAGGCAACAGAAACAGAGGCCCAAGATACCAAAGATTAGTTAATTTATTGTTTTTAGTTTAAAAATGCAAGCAAACCCCTGATCGGCATCTAAATTGCACACACACATAGGAAATATTCCATGGTGCCTCTAAATCATAATAAAGATTGACCTCGTTGAGTAAAACATTTATGAGGGTGAGGAGCTACAGCACCATTCCCCAATAAGTTTATCCCAATGGCCAAGATTATCCAGCCATGTGCCAAAGCATTCCCAACAAGTTATGTAGATGTAATTGTTGCTTTGATTAACTTTATTTTATGAGCATTATAAATAGAGGAGTTACTGTAGAAATTCAAAATTCTCAAATCTTGTTTTACATTCATACAAGAAATACATGATGCAAAATCATAAAAGTGTTATGTTCAGAAGGCAGTGAAAACAGGTAGAGTGGAAAGACACAGTAAAGACCACTTCATTTTGCTCCTTGTATAAAACACATTTGAGAAATATGAAGGCTGTGGAGTTTCTGAAACAAAGGAGCAGATGAGTCTTACAAACCTGATCAGGCTGCCATCTCAACAAGAGCGTTGCTGGAGGTTTCATTTCCACTTTTTTTTTTTTTTCAAATGTTGCCAACATATTAGTGCAATTTACACATTTCTGTTTCTCTTTTATGATTAAGTGACTAAAGATTGTTAAGTTTCTGTCCCTTTTGATGCCACTGACCATTAAAATAATGCAGATTTAATCATTTTAAAGGACGCAGTATTTAAGCCACTAAAGCTAATTGTATATTTGATGTGTGAGTTTGTGAGATCTCTATCTAATCAACAGGATCAATACTCAAAAACATTTTGTACACAGTCTGATAAATGATAAAAATGCCCTCCAGTGAATTATCAGTTGCCAAAAACGTTGCGCTTATCAAATATGACACAAAAAATGATACGTTCTGGCTTTTTTTGTTAGAAGATTTGATAAACATCTCAGTTAAAAAAAAAAAGAGAATATCCTGGCTTTTAATTGAGGCATTGAGCTGTACAGGGTTAAAAGTCTAGACCTTTTAAGCAACCTCAGTATATAGAAATGTTGGTAATGTTTTTGCACAACTTAGAAAGGATGTGCAAGTTTGTCAGCAATTTTTTGATCATTAAAAACGGAGAATTATCCAAAATTTGTTCTACTTTTGTAGATATGGTATCAAAAAGGTGTCAGTATCATATCATTTTTGCTAGAATCACATCATTTTTTTTTTATAAATCTGGGGTTGTGTAACTTATGTATCACCATTCAGCTCTAAAATACTGAGATATGATTTTGGTCAGTATCTCCTCGCCCTAATTAGAGTGTCCACGTTGTGGTATTTCTACTTTTATTTGGACTATAATAAAAAAGATTTCTTCCACAAATACACTTAAAAATAGGCTGTTGTTGTGGCAGTAAAATTACTTTAAAAAATCAAATGATTTTTAGGTTTGTGCTTCAACAACCCTCTGTTTATTAAAGTAGAACCAACCATGGATAAACCAGCTTATCTCTCTCTCTAATCAAAGAGTTAAGCACTGCAGAAACAAATCATTATTGAAAACTCTCTGATGACCTTCCGTTTTGGCCACTAAAACCACATTTGAAAGGCACTGTGTAAAATAAAATTTGAAGAAGCTTTAAATTTTTCCTTGGATGTGGCAAACTTTGTCTGTTGTTTTTCTTGTATCTTAGGTGATGTTAAGAGGCTTTTTCATCTCTTTAACTGTGAGGCCATGCTGAGTTAAGCAGTACTTTATACAATTATTATCTCAACATGGTCTCCTAAATGTTTTTTTGTCCCAAAATAACTGCTGGAACGCCTCCACTTTGTAGATATGATCGGCTACTGTGTTCAGCATGTTAACACACAAACAAGCTCTTTAATTCCTTTTATATATAACATAATTTCAGCATTTAGATTCCTCTGGTTCAGCCTGGTCAGTGTTCACCTGTGGAACCTTATATCTGTCACATTATGGCACCTCAAGAGACTGCATCTCTTTGTCATTCTGCCTCGCTCTTAAGGATTCATTAGACTCCAGCAGCCTCAACATATTGCACCATTCAGCTGGTACTTATGTGTCATCTGTTATCTATTGGACTGGTGTTTGTGCTAAGCATATGAATGATAATCAGGCCTTTGTGTGTCCATAGAGGTGCAGCAGGATCTGCGGTCTGTGATGTTGCCTCAGGGGGAGATTAGGAGGGGCAGCCGGCCCTCTGTGTCACGTCGACAGTCACAGCGCCCATCCGCGGCCGGGCCAAACCCCACTGGGACCTTAAATCCTGTTACACTGTCAGCTAAAACCATCATTTGTATTAGAGATGTGTGGGTGTTTAAGTGTGTGTACATATTAAGTGCGGGGGGATAGTGTCTTAAACTATGAATTATTCATACCAAAAAGAAAAGGAGATATTGACTACATCTCCATAAACAGACTGCTCTCTTTATGTCATCAGGCACGAGATCTTTGGATATAATTGCGTAAAAGCCCCTGAAAATGTGCTTCTGCTGCAGCACAGCAGGCACTGGTCAGCGTTATCATCAGGGATGAACTTTGAGTGATGGCAATTGTTCCAACTTAATATCTTATAAATAATTTACTATTTCAGGGGCATTGCTTCCCCCTCTATCAAACACCAACGTTAAGAAGCTTTGCTAACTCCCAGCTGTATGCTGAACACAAAGTAACTGTGTCTGTGAGGGAAAAAATACAGATATGGATGTGATGATGCATGAACCTGATCATAAGAGGCTATAAATGTATATTTTTTTAGCTTGAGAGTAGTCCAAAAAACTGTAATAGAGTTGTTGTAATGTGAGTGGGCTATTTCCCTCCATTATTTATCTCAGTAACAAGTGATTATGGAGAATGAGATTCTTTGCACTTCTGGCCCGCGCCTCCAGAGGGAGGTCAAAACTATTTGTCAGTCTCCAGTTGGGATTGCAAATTAGGATGAGCCTCCCTGCGTGACGACCCATGAAACCTCTATTCCTATCCACAGGGTGACTGCTGTACATAATTCGAAAATTAGGGCCTTTGATAACATCTTTATGTTAAGCAATACGTCAATCTGCCACCAGCATGCAGGCTATCTGCGGCTGTAAAAAGCTGCGTTAGAGACAAGTCAACCCTGCAGTGTTTTGGAGCAGAGCTGAAAGAGATTACACAAAACTCTTCTTTGGCATAAAAGGCGCCGAATAAAAACACGTCATTTAATTATTAGCTCGTTAAGAACAGAAAGGATATATTTGTATGTGCAGGTTTCAGTGAATGCAAACAAGATTGACAGACGAGTTAATGGCTAACTCCTGGCAGGAAATGAAAGAACACTAATGCAACAAATGGAAATGGCTCTCGTAGATGTTAACAGTCATTCTAGGGGTATTTTGTGTCGTTAAACTGCTCCTAATTTGTATCGACTTTAATGGCGCAGACTAATTACAGGTCCGGCCTTTATGGGAGATTAGCGGTGTGAAGCTGAGCACATTAGGCCTCTTTTATGACGATAGCATCACACCAACATGTGGAGCTAAAGGGCTCATCTTTGTCGTGATTAGTATGGGAAATAATGCATAAGAGCTTCAATATGAAACGTATAAATATAAACAGATGACAAGAGAGCAGTAATAAACACGATAGCATCAAGAATTCAAGAGTTTAACAGTTTAAGGCCGACTGGAGGGAGCTACGCAGCAGCTTTGTTGGTACTAATTTAGCATTAGCATGTTAAAAGTCTGTTTATGGCGCCATGTTTATCCAAAATTTAAAGTTATAAACGGGCTGTTTTTAACATTTTCCCTACTTCAGAAAGATTAAAATAAAAAGGAGAGCAGTCGAAATCGTTTTTGCACTATTTGCTCACACATTACGGGTCTGTTTCTTTGAAGGTCTTGTTCGGGGAGCCTTAAAGTGAAAGAAAATGTTTTCCTATTACTTAATTCAATCAGAGCGCGAGGCGGGGGCTTCACGCGCCGCGCATTGGGCTCCTCTATGACAGAGTCGCCTTTGTTGCGTCTATCCGCCGCTGTCACACACTTTAATTCGACTCTCTTTCTCTCTCATTGAAAACCCTCCACAATGACATTCAATAAGGGCCGCAGAGTGAAAACCTGGTTATTTTTACATATTCTTTCCCCCCGACTCGGCAGGGGCCCGAGCAAAGGAATTAATCACTGCTCTTTAACAGCGCTGCCTTCAGGCGATGACTTGTCCCTTTTTTGTGCCCAGAAATGACACATTAACCTTAAAATGGATATGCATAAACTTTACATTCAGCTGTTGCGTTTATGTGCGCTCTCAACAGTCAGGAAAGTAGCCACACAAGTGCAGAGGAGCTGTCACACAAATAAAACACCTTACACAAAAATAGTACTGTTTATTCAGAGACATTTAATACATGTGCACGCGCATTTTATGGTCAATTTTACTGATGGCGAAATCTTAAAGCCCAGTCAGACACATATAACTCAGCTTTATTTTGAAAACAGTCCTCAGGAATCATTCTGCAGTTACTTTGCGTAAGTTACATGTATATTAAGGGTTTGTTGTGCAGGATTTTACGACTGTTTCCCCTCTCGTCGTGGGTATACAATCACATTTCAGGCTGTAACTCCCACTGATACACACCTGATAGCTATTTAGTACCCAAGAAAAAACTTGAATAAATACTCTGGCTTTTTGAATGTGACAGAAAGGTTTTCTCTTGCACATTGAAGCTCAGCTCTATGATAAAATGAGAGTGATGATAAAAGGGAGAATGGGCAGTGCCGCCTCTTGCGGCGTGGGTGGGGCTGACAAGAATAGACTACATTATGCAGTTCATTTAGTTAACAAGTGAAATAATGGGGAAGCGTGCAGTGGGAATGCCGAGAGAAAGGCACAAAACCCTATTGAGAGCTCTTGGCCGCTTACAGCGTAACCGTCACATGGCCGAACCGAGTCCACGGCGGCTATTTAAGGAGCGACGCTGCGCCTTCAGCACCACTTCGCTGTCCACAGTCTCGAGGAAAGCACAGTGACACCACCACGCGCCGGATCCAACTTCAGCCGCACTGAGCAACAAGTTTTGCAATCATGCCGAGGTCTTTTCTCGTGGATTCCTTGATTTTAAGGGAGGCCAACGACAAGGGCAACGAGAACAACCCACCTTTATTCCCGTACGCCGTGCACTCACAGCACCACCCGCACGGGCTAGCGGGCTCGTGCCACTCCAGGAAAGCCGGGCTGCTGTGCTTCTGTCCGCTGTGCATGACCGCATCCCAGCTCCATCCGTCTCCACCAACTCTGCCGCTTCTCAAGGCGTCTTTTCCTCCCTTCAGCGCACAGTACTGTCACTCAGCTCTGTCCAGGCAGCACTCCTCATCCAACAGCGTCAACCTCAGCCACGGACCTGGGATATACCAGGCTGCATATTCAGTTCCAGACCCAAGACAGTTCCACTGCATCTCTATCGGTGAGTACAAGCTGATTTTATCTGCGAATGAGCGCAAAAAGCTTGATTACATCTACCTTTATTGTATCTCAGTGGCTGACACACTTTCTTATTTCCACAGAAAACAGTAACGGCAAACTTCAGAGCAGCAAGCGCATGCGCACGGCCTTCACCAGCACGCAACTTTTGGAGCTGGAGCGCGAGTTTACCTCCAACATGTACCTGTCCAGACTGAGGCGCATCGAGATCGCCACGTACCTGAACTTGTCCGAGAAACAGGTGAAAATCTGGTTCCAGAACCGCAGAGTGAAGCACAAAAAAGAGGGCAAGAGCAGCGGCCAAAGGACTGGATCACATAACTGCAAATGCTCGTCCCTGTCCACCGCGAGGTGCTCTGAGGAAGAGGAGGATGACATGCCCATCTCTCCATCCTCGTCCGAAAAGGAGGACGTGGACCTGTCCGTGTCCCCCTGAACTCTCTCCCCTATCTGAAAGATTTTGGTCCTCGTGATTTTGAAAACAGCCAAAAAAGACTGATCCAACTGTGCTCAGACGTCTGTACATAAAAGAGAATATTTAATCAGGGGGTTCCCCTGAACTATTGTATAGCTGTATACATGTTGTACGTTTTGTATGTAGTTTTTTTCTGAAAACGGTCCATTTGTTGTTGCCAACCCCACAAGTATGGAAGGCATATTTGTAAAGACAAACCCACAAAAAGAAAAAAACAATAGCAACATTGTTTATTAGTATTTTGGGGAAGACAGTATTTTGTATACACGGTTACCATACTGCTTAGATTCATTCCGTGTGAATGGAACTGTGACTTCTAATGTGGAAAGCTGGAGGGAGCTTGCTGAGATCACTCTGAAATTATATCTTCAGTGTAATTGAAAAATATTTATTTATTTAAAAATGTTGATACTTAAATAAAAATATTTCTGAGTGACAAAATGCGTTGTCCTGTGAGTTGAATGTTCTGTTTTTTGCGCGCCACTTTGCGCGCACTATGGCGCGCGTCATGCCGAGTAAATATTTGGAGTTTGGGTATAAAACGTGTCCTTTCATAATGATGAGGCAACAGAAGAATAAACTAAACACTGTTAGAGAATCTTACATAAAAACGGTTCCATTAAATACTTACTTAGACATTTGAATTATTGTCTTTTGGCAACATTTGCAGCGCGTAATTTCCGACACAAGATTCGCTGTATCCTGAATTTGCAAAAAGATATCTGAATATAATTTTACACAGATGTAAAGTAGCTTGAATGTGTTCAAGCTCTGAGAAAAAAAGGCTTAAAAAGTCGCTGACAAGCTTAATAATGTTCGCTTCAGAGCCACAGAGAAGTGCGTCAAGAAAGAAACTTTCCCAGCAGTGCGCACCACACACACTTAGACAAAATATGATCTTGTATCCAAAAGGAGCACATCAGTAACTATGAGCTGAAGTCAATCCTGGATGAGTAAATGAATGAGTGGCTCAGTAATCTTTATTACTTGTAGGTGATAAAGACGTTCTTATGGGGTCCCTTTATGTGCTTCCCCAGTGGGACACTAACAACACATATCGGTGACTGGCCCTTTGGAGATCTTTTCAAGGTTCACCCCATCTGAAATGATCCGTCTCGTGTGACTGAGTTAATAACCACTGGGTGTATAATGGTGCATCAGGAGTGTGCATAACTTAAGATATCGATCTAACATGAAAATAAATGAGGGAAGGACTCAGTTTGGTGTCCATGACCTTTATTGTTCTTATTGTTGACGCACCAGTGTGGTCAAGTTGATGGTCGTTTTTTATGAGCTGCAGGTGTGTTTTGGCATAAATAATAGCCCCCTGACTCGGACCACATTAATCTGATTTAAAAGGCACAATAATTAATTAGCATAAAATCAGCGTTTTATGGCAAAAGGCTGAATCCACAAAAATAAAATTAATTGTGGAGGCAGAAAATACGCAGCAGGTTAAAACATAAATTTAGACATTTACGAGGGAAAAAAGTGGATCTAAGTAATGTTCAAACAACACATTGTTATTATTTATCAGTGGTGATAAAAAAAATAAAGCTTCCTGATCGTTTTCGATTCCTTCAAACACACACTACAAGAGTTCAGCGTGTGTTGCCCCAAATCTTCGCCTGTTTTACGCACCGTTACAGCCGCCCTTTAACTCAAGCCGTGGCTCTCAAATCTATATTTGTCACCTTGAATAGGCTCTAAATTATATCTGTTTCCATACAAATGTAGCAAAGACTCCGTTAAAGGGAGTAAAAACTGTTCTTAAATTGCGTACAGCACGCTATCTACATCAGTGTGCCTTTTCTGGATGTGAAGTTTCACTTGTAAACTTTCATTTAATTGTTCACTTAACCATTTTAACAAAACTCTAATATTTGCATTTGTTAAGATATGGGATTAGACTATTTTGTTAATTGCACCATAGAGCCCCATTTTGCTCACAACGTCCTCTGCAAAGCGCCCTTTATCCATTCAATAGCCTGGGGGTATGCGCCCTGGGGGAGCTTATACGCTCGCTGCTCCAAATGCTCAATTTATTTATTCTTAATTTTGTGCCGATCAATTCATTGAAGCAAAAAGGACTACGGTGTCTTTTTAAAAAGAAGAAAAGGGAATTGTGGACGTAACCTTGACGGAGCTGAGGAGAGGGCTCCCCTGACGCTGGAGAGCCGCTTGAGTCAACAGGCGCCCATCTAGCAGACTCGCCCTTGTCTTTATTCTGGCTAATTTTTTATTTACGGCTTTTCTTTGACATGTCTCTTATCTATCAGATTAAAAGAACAGCTTGTAACAAATCAGTCTGCACGATTTACAACAGCATTAAAAGGGGACAAAGGGAGCAGGCAGTCAGTACCTGAGAGTCTGGTAGACGGCGCGGCGCTGCAGCTGATTCGATGGTTTGAAAATACGCACGAAACAAAATACTTGAATCCTGAAAAAGAGCCTTTGTACGTTTCTTTAGAAATCAAGCAATTCTGCATGACAAAGGACAATTAATAAGCCGTCTTTTCACGACCAGCAGCTGGTTTCCCCGTCAAGGAAAGTTGGAAAAAATTCAGACTGAATGCGCGCAAAAGCCCTTTGCGCGCAGACAGCAACCCAAGGTGACCCATTTGGCACAGTTAAAATAACCAAGCCGAGGTAAAAGCGAGGGAACTGTCAAAAACATTTAAGCTGAAATATCTTGAAATTGCAAATCCCTTTATGTGGAGGGACGCTGCCGATGTGGGTTAGTCGTACAAAGGAGGTGGTTAAGTTGGAGAGGCTTTGGAAACGGACACGTGGCTTCTCAATGAGAGCTCTTTTGGACCCGCGTGGCTTGCTGTGGCACTGCACATTCAACTACTTTAAACTTCTACAGCTTAGTAAATACGAGGAGTAAAGCAAACATGTTAACCTGCACACTTTAACCAAAGACTTTATTAACTTTTAAACACTTAAGCTCATTTATAATTTGCTTCTTTAGTCGTTTTTTAGGCAGAAAAGTGAGCCATACTCCATGCTCCCAGCCTCGCCTGTTGATGCAAAGGACTGAATTATTGTTGGAAGTGAGGAGACTTATTTTCTTAAGGACATTTTTGCAGCCAGAATTACATGATTGAATGCATTTTTATTTCGATATTTCTTTACTTCTTCATGTTTTGTGCTGTTTTTTATTTAAGGTACAGGTGATTTCCCACCAATAAAATCTTTATTGGAATAGATCAGATAGATTTACAAACATGTGTGCACGTTTTAATGAATTTAAAGGGAAAGATTATACTTACACTTAATTTTACGTTGGAAATTCTCTCTAAAGTGTGAGGTTATAGTCTGTAAACAGCATGCATATTTTCCTGTATTTCAGCATGCTGTGAATGCTCTACTTACAGTAGTGGATGCACTTTAAATGCATGCTACTACAGTGTAAACATGTTTGCATTAACACAGATGTGATGTTAACTGAAAGTGTAAAGTATCAGAGGAATCCAGCAGCTCCCCATCGCCTTGAATTCTGAATGTTTTCTGCTGCAACATTTGAAGCCACTGAGCTGTGTATAATCTGTTTAACAGCTAATCAGTAATGTAAGATGAAGGACTGGCACGCAGCTTCACTCTTCCTCACTTCTCCCCCTCTCTAATTGAATATTCAGCGCGCGCACCGTGCTCCGCTTTGCCTTTTTTTTTTTTTTTTTTTTTTTCCAGCGTGCTGCTGGGAATACGCCTTTTTCATTCTGGGCCCAAACTCACACAGGCAGTGTCAAAGGTCGACAAATAATGAACTGCGCAGACATGGAAGTGACCTCTGCGAGCGCGAGCGCTGCTACGAAATTAAATACACAATAAATGAGTGGCTTTGTCCAAACACTCGATGCTACTTTTGGATAAAAATTGATGTCGTTTGACTGCTGTCACTTTCACTTAGTTCACGTGCGTCTACCTGGTGGCCAAGGTAGCGAATAATAACTTCAGATTTCACCTAAGTTAGACGTTAGAATATAAAATAATCAAGAAATCAGGAGGTTTCACCTCGTCAAACACACTTTTCAACCATGTTTGAGTGGCTTATTTTATATTTTAAACCAACACTTATTACGTACACCTATTTGTGGTGTAATGATATGTTATTGACAATTATGGGATACAACTGAAATATGATTTATGTTGTTAATTCATTCAGCAGTGTTCCGGTTATTGCACTGTATCGTGGTTTTGCATAATAGAATCACAAAATTCCAAGTAGGTATTAATTTTGAAAAGACAAGTAAAAGTTTTCTCTGTGAGGGACATCTATAAATGCAGAAGTGCAGCAGATATTTCTGCAGCATGCTTTACATGATGGTAGTGGTGTGTTTTCTTTGCATGTAAAAGCTCCATTATTCTGGTCTAAAGTGTGTGTGGAGCTCTATGAGTGTGAGCACGTTTTGTACCTGAGCTGTCTGTTTAAGTCACAAAGTGGAGCATCAGCGACATCTGGTGGCAGAAACTAAACATATACATATACGTTAAACAACTGCAGGAGCGCTCTGCAGGACTTAAAACGCAAACAAACACAAAAAAGCTTGATATTAAATTTGCTGGATAAGATGCATATAGTCTAAGATGACAGTGTGTGATTTAATATCACAAAAGAGAACAGATAAGTAGGCTGCAGAATCACATGTGATCCTGAAAAAAAAGGCCCCATCAGTGTCAGGGGCCCCTTGAATACTTTCATTCATACAGCAGCAGCACAGCCTCTTTTAAAGCGCCCCCCTCAGAGAGATGCACTCTATGATATGGAAGTTATGAAATACAAAGGGATCTAAGGAAAGGGAGAGGCATTTACATAGAAATATGAAAAGATTTTTATGTATCAGGGAAAGTACTTTGAAAAAAAAGGCAAAGCTCAAAATATGCGGAAAATTAACAATGGAAACAACGTTAAGAAGAAAAAATTATAACCTAAGTCCTCTCTTTTGACAATTTTGAGAATTATTTAGCAGATTATTGACCATGCAAAACTTTTCACTTCAGCTGTTGTCCTGTATGAAATACAGTTATCGCGTTGTAATCTTACACTAATGATCCTGTTATTTCAGGCTGTAAAGCTGCTGTTATGTAAGGCCCATAATGTATGAGAAATCATGTTGTGCAATAGTATTTTTGAATATTGATACAATGGTGTGAAATATTGCTGCACAATTGATCTCATTGCAGTTGCCTGCAGAAAGGAATTACAATGGTGCCACTATTATAAGTAGACTCATTATACCATTTATGTATTACCTTGTGTAATCCCAATTGCATATGATTAGTAATTTATTTAAAGTGATACATAAACTGATATTAAATAATATATATTTGTTCTAGCTGCAGTATAGCTATTTGTGTCAGACTTTTGCAATGTACTTACTGTGAAAGCTCATATTGCAATGATGATAAAACTGCTATATATGTATTTTGCAGCCTACTTCTGGATGCTCTTTTGTTATAACATCAGTTAGTTCTTCTCAGATTATATTCCATCAACATTTAAAGCCACAGACACAGAAACAGCTCATTCTGAGCAGGGCTGAAACAGAGGGGGTTTTAGACATACAGAACTCCAATACTGGAGTGTTTGTTCAGAAGCATGTTTTGGGGACCTCTCTGAGCAAAAATAGCTTGTCTTAAAAGGGTAAAATGTGTGACCTTTAATCACTGGAGTATATAGAATAGTTTGATTTTTATTGAGTCAGAATAGGTCTTTTATTCATACATAAGGAGGGCCTCCTCCTCTGACTTCGCCATCTTGGATTTCTGCATCTTGCATGTTTCTAGAGTACCACAAAGGAATCTGGCTTATAGATGTTGCTAATATTCCACAGTTTTACACTCTACACCTTTAACAGTTGGATTAAACTTTAACCATGATATTAAACATTTAAAGCTCCCGGTGAATTTTTGGTATACATTGTTTTTTCATGTTAAAAAAGCCTTGTTTCTTTTCTAATTTCTAAGTTGGCCTGTTCATGCTAATATATTATTTAACTGTGCTGGAAATCTCATCGTGCTTTCCTTTAGCAGTCAAATCTATCAAAAGTTTTTAATGTGCAAAATGTAAAAAGTAGCAGTCACTTATGTTGATTTCAGTCAGTTTCACAACCACTAAAAAGTCCCTTACAGGAGCTTTAAATCAATGTAAATAAGTCGAGTTTGTATAGCACTTTTCTAGAGCATACTTCCTGTCGCTTGGGCAGCTTCACTTTGGCCTAAACCGATCTCATTACAGTGGTTACAAATATTAACAACGACTGTAGGAAAATCCATCATAAGAAGTCATCTTGGTGACTTAGAGAGATGAATGAATATAAATTTCAGATCCAGCTGAACAGTTCCTCATTGAAACTTTAAAGAAACACAGATCTTAGTACAGCTAACAGACAGGATTTTTTTAGAACTTTTATTCTCATAACGTTCTGCAGTAACAAAAGTCATCAAGAGTCTTATGTACAAAGATGTCATCCCTGGGGAATGACAGGAGAACTCATTTCTCACTCCATTTGTCCTTCCTATGAATACAGTTTCTCAGTTTCAGTATTCACATGTATGATACAGTTACAAAACATAAAAACACTTCTCATCACATGTATTAATCATCCAAACCATCCAACCACAATAAAAAAACTGTGTTAAAAGAACTGTAACTTCCCAGCTGTGTTATGGTCTTTGGAGCTCACCCACATAAAGGTAAAGGCTTCATCCCCTGTGTTTGTAAAATGTAAAGCAACGAGACAAATAACCTGAAGAAACCATCATCTGACTTTGACTCGAACACATCAAATACAGTCTGCGTGCACACACTCAACCTCCAGTTCACTTTACACATGGCTTTGAAAATCCACACAAATGAGACAAAAAAATGCCACAACACACAAAAGGTAATTACAGCGACAACAAAAATGATACACAAGAATGAAAGTCCTTCTGTGGGTTAATACTATTTATATTGTTGAGATATATTCAAACCAGACATATTTTTAAATATTAGTTAAAAAAAATCACATTGTCGCCAGCCTGTCACAGAGTCGACATACAGTATATTTATAGGTATCAAGTTTACTTCATAACGTGTTAATACTGGAATAAATAAACCAAAACATGTTAAACTGTTTAACAGTTCAACTGTCAGTAAGCTCACTTCTGTTCACCTTCACTGTGCTGATCTTTGAATGTTTTTGAAAAGTCATTTCAGATGTTTATATTATTGCAGGGTTGGTACTATACTGCAGCTCGGGTTGTTTTTTCAGGCAATAAAGATCTCAAAAAGCAAACTGTGTTTTTGTTCATATTTCCCACTGATACATCTACTCACTGCTTGAACCACAGGCGGAGCCAGGGGTGGGCTTGCAGGGCTGAAGCCACAAATGTTTTCTCAAAAGCCCTGAATCTTTTTACCTGTACCTCCGGACCCTCCTAAGTTTGGGCTAAGCCTCGGTTATCAAACACTCCTGGCTTCCATGAAAGCCATTAAAAACTTATCTTGGAGAAGAATGACAATAAAGAACATTTTTAAACAAGTAAAATCAAGTAAGTCTTTGTTTGGAAGCCCTAAGAAGACATGCAGCCATATACTGTATTTCATTTTGTTATTCTGTGATAACATGCAGAGGTGGCGTCTGCAGACATGGGGATACTCTTGATTTATCCCCTTAATTCAAAGTTGACCATCCATTAGAGCATTGGTTCCCAACCTGGGATCCAGGACCCTCCAGGGGGGTGCCAAAGATCTTAGGGGGGGCGCGAGGCTTTGTCTGCTCTGAGGCTGTCAAAATTAGATTTGCAAATATTGACTAAAACCACGATTAAGCAGTTATCAAGAAGTTTGTACAAAGGTATTTTGATGACGAAGGCATGCATAGGCCTTTTTCATAGTTTTATCAGTGAAAAAAGTGAAATTTATATTGATTTTTGGCGGAAATGTGTCACTATTTCCTTTCTCTTGGATCCTGGGGGCTCCGCTATTTTTAGGTACATGTAGTGGGGGGCTCCAAGGAAAAATGTTTGGGAAACACTGCTGTAGGAGATACCCAAGAGGGCTGAACAATATTGGAAAAAAAACTTTTTCTTTCTGTTATATATAGTGTGATTTTTTAATGAAAAAGAAAGTTTAACTGGTTAAATGTAGTGCTGTTTTAGGCACTTCTTATCTTTAAATACACAAGACAGTCTGGCTGCAGACCGTAAACTTCTGATGCCCACTCTCATGACAGTTCATCTGAGATGCCATATATGTCAGACCGGAAATACACGCTTACACTTAAGAAATATATATTTTTTTAAACTTCTGTTTAGGGTTAGGGGAGGGGTTTGGATACCAAAAGTTAAAAGTCAAAACCTGACCTGCAAAACCTTTTTACAAAACATTTGATAAAGCTGAGTAAACAGTCTGCTTAGAGGAAAAAGCTTGTCCTCCATGAACACACGTAGCTACACTGGCTTATGTAGTAACGTTAACTATGTAGCCAGGGTAGCTATGTTGGCTTTAGCTAAAGCTAATGAAGCTAAAGTGAGCCAGCATTCATGTAACTACTTCTAAAACAGGTCTATACATGAGTCAATCCCAGATTAGACCTCTGATCTTTCTCTGTTTTATTTATGAAATATTTTTTAGTCTATGTTTTCAATGTGGTTATTTGATAAATGTAACTGCCAGACTTTCTTTATCAATCAAGTTAAATTGAAAAAACAAATGGAAATACATTGTACCAGCAAATAATGGCACTTCCTTTCTGAGATATACGGTGTCTCAGATGAGGAATGGGCGTTAGAAATGTACAGACCCCTCTGTTTGAATCAAAAATTGTATTTTTCTTATTATTGTGTCTTTATGTCATCGTCAGTTTTCAAATATCACATTGTGCAGCCTTCTGAAAGCAGCTCCAACACAATAACTAAGATGCACACACAGAGGATGAGGGATAGAGGAAAGAAAGCAGGAAGACAGAGCAACTTTCCTCACAGATACCAATATTCCACTTTTGACAAAAACATCTGCTGATACCGATATCACACAGATAATACCATGCATCCCTAGAGTAGTCTGTGTAGCAAATAAGCTTTGCATTATCCCATCCCCAACATGACATGAAGGCACCAACCCTTTAGCATCTTCAGCTCACCTGCTCAATATCATAACTTACATACAGTCTGCAGTTTTACTGTTCCTAGCTATGCCCTCATTCTGCCCGTTCATACTCCCTCAATGCAAAAATCTAAAGAATTGAAAAAATAATTTTTGAATGTCAGGGGAGGTTCGTTCCTATAGCTTGGTTTCAGCACATTCAATTGGCACATCCACATCGTCCAAGAGAGGAGATTACTGCTCAATTTTCCACAATTTTGATAAATAATTTTGAATTCTCAGCATTTTTTACTAACCAAATGCTGGATCTACAGACCCTAAGCTTTAGCAGCTGGTGTTTAAGAAAGTTTTATGGGTGTAGTAAGAAAGTTAGAAACCATACTAAGAAATTTTAATCTTAGTTTTTTGTAGTTTACTGACCAAACAACTGTTTGATGGATAGCAAAAACTCCCACAAACTGCAGCCATAAATCAAACTCAAAAGGTTTCAAATAGCTCTTTGCATCCTTGACTTTTTTCCTTATACTTCACAATTTAGAAGAGTCCAGGATTCCTGTAAAAAGAAGCTGCAGTACAGCAATCGACATGCTTTGCTCCACTTTATCTTTTCCATTTCCTCTATAAGTTTCTTTTTATACTATTTATTTACAACCATTGTCACAGTTTGTTACTTTAGCTCCGTTCACTCATTCTGTCGGTGGCTCCTGCTGTCAAATATCATGGACCTCCTCTGTGGTTGGTAGAAGCAGCTGGTTGATGTCTCTAACCTCTGTCCGCTTTTTGGAATAGTCATTTTATTTTGAATAGGGATCCCCTCCGGCACCCTGAAGTTCTCTGCCATCTCCTTCGAGAACACGCTCCCTGCTGATGCCTCGTTCAGACTCTTTATGGATGAGAGGAGCCTGGTGTCATCTCCAGACGGCGGGTAGTCCATGATGGGGAAAGGAGGGCTGAGCAGGATGAGACTTTGAGGTCTTTGTCTGTTCCTGAAGGATGGTCTTTGTAAAACATTCCCTCTGGTTGGTCTGGGACCATCTACAAACACCTCCAGACTTGGTGCATGTCTTCTTGTTATGACTGGCAACTCTGTAGTCAACGTGGTCTTCACAGAATCAGCGCTGTTCCCAATATTAGCATGTTTTTGGTGTTTGGCGACAGGTTTTTTATTCTCCAGCTCCTCTTTTAGATCAGACATCACAGGAGGAGGCAGGCTGTTGCTCTTCTCTGCTGTCATTTTAGGACGCTCTTTTTCTTGTTCCTTCACTGCAGGAAAGTCGCTCTCATGTCTGGAGTGAGGGATCTGACTGTACTGCACCTTCGGAGGGACGACCGGCACGGCTTTGGCCTGGCATGTTTTTATCATGAAGGCTGTTCTCACAGACGACACGCTGACCGGGGCTGAGTTTCGGCGTAGAGGTGCCTGACGATCGCTCAGGAACAAGTCCAGCTCTGAGGGCAGTCCGTTGCTGACTGTCCCTGAGGAGCTCTGTAAACCTTTCTTAGAGGAAGAAAACTCTGAGGAGCTCCGGTTTTGCTGGTTAGAAATGTCTCTGATGCATCGCTGCCCCAGATCTAAATTGAGCGAGTATGGCCGGTGTTTAGAGAAGCAGTTCTCCTCTCTTTTCTCTGAAGCAGCCGCCTCATGAGACATCTGTCTGAAAAACCTCTGAGATGATGCTGTATTCTTCTGTTTTGTTGTGCTGCATTTCCCTGCGTGAAGCTGGCTTTCACTGCTGCTGTTTGCACGAACTCGTGTTGGCACTGACGGTAAATACATCCAGTGAGTGTCTGGTTTGCTGCTGGTGTTCTGAGAAAGGTTTCCTGAGAAGTTTTCTGAGCTCTTCGTGAGAGATTGTTTCTTTTCATCGACTGTAGGAGAGGAAATCTTTTCCTCTTCCGAGCTTGGAGTGTCCCGAGAGCTAAAGGGGGACAGCTGGTGAAACAGCTCCTCTATATCAGGTGAGTGGAGAGGACTGGTGACCCACTGCTTGGTGGAGCTAAGATCCTCCCAGGGCTCCACCAAGTCCAGCTCCTCTGAGTTTCCTCCACTTCCTTCATCAATGTCGAGGTTTGGCAGCTCCAGGGTGTTGCATCTCTCTTCTAAACACACCGAGAGCCTCTGAATTACTTCCAGCTCTGGAATCACACTCTTCTTTCCTCCATGATATGAGACATTGATGTCCTCTGGTGAAGTTTTATGTTTCTCTGCATCATCTGCTGATGAGGGGCCTTCAACTGTCTGGGTTTCCTCTATCATCAGAGGTTTTCCAGCTTTATCTAAACTGGTTTCCTTCAAAGGGAGCTGACTCTGTTTGGCGTCTGCTGTTTCTTCTTTGTTTGAAGATTCAGGTTTTTGTTGCAGCTTCTCTTTGTCATGCTCCCTGTCAGCAGTGAAGACATTTTCTTTGTTTGTGTGAGGAGGGAATGAGATGTCTGACTCTGAGGGTTGTTTTTTTGCAGAGCGTGATCCACCCACTGTTGTAAGATCACTCAGAGAGGTATTGGAAGGCTGCTCCCTAAATAACAGAGACAGCGACGGAGAGCTGCGGCTTCGCTTGGACTTCACATCCATGGTTAACTTTGTGACCTCACAAGAGCTCTTAGAGCCAAAAACTGGTTTAAAAGTCTCATCCAGCAGATCGATTTCAGGTTCGGTTATTTTCAGCTCCTGGTTGAGGTCAGGCCACGACTCTTTACCAGAAGATTTTTTCTCCTGTGAAAGTAAAGACAACAGAAAAGTTACAAAGGATTACATTCAACAAATCTATTTCTGTTATTACTCACTTTTTTCAATTTTGTTATGTTGCAGCCTGATGCTACAGTAAAAAAACATTTTTATTCTCAGTAATCTACTCTCAGTACCTCATCATGACAAAGTGAAAACAGAATTTTAGACATGTTTGAAATTGTATTAAAAATAAAAACTGAAATCATTGCTCAGGTTCCTCCCATTTCTCTTGATCTTTGCTGAGATGCTTCTACACCTTGATTGGAGTCCATCTGTAGTAAACTGAATTGATTGGACATGATTTGTAAAGGCAAACACCCTTTCTTTTGAATTCCTCACAGCTGACAATGCATATCAGAGCAAAAACCAAGCCATGAGGTCAAAGGAACAGCCTGTAGAGCTCAGAGACAGGATTGTTGCAAGGCATAAATCTGGGGAGGCTACAAAAATTCTGCACTGAAGGTTCCCAAGAGCACAGTGGCTTCCTTAATTTTCAGATGGAATAAGTTTGGCTCAGCCAGGACTCTTCCAAGAGCTGGTTGCTCACCCAAAACAGAGCAATCAAGGGAGAAGGGCCTTAGTGAGAGAGGTGACCAAGAGTTTAATGGTCACTCTGACTGAGCTCCAGAGATCCTGTGTGGAGATGGGACAAAGTTCCAGGACAACCATCACTGCAGCCCACTGATCTGGGCTTTATGACTCTCCTCAGTGCAAAACACATGAAAGTCCAACTGGAATTTGAAAAAATACCCTACACGCTTGGCTTTCACATTGAGTTTCTTTTTGCAAACTCCAAGCTGTTTCGTAGAAAGGTGTGTGCCTTTCCAAATCATGTCCAATCAGTTTGATTTTCTACTGTCTTAAACTGAGGGTGAATCACCTCCTATTTGGATACAGACCTTTTATTGATAAATCCAAGATTGTAACATGAACTTAACCACTGAAAAGGGAACTTATTATGGTCTGAAAAGGAAATAAGATGTTAATCAAAAGGTTATTTTTGATAACACAATGTGCAGATGACTTTTGACTTGTCCTCTGAGCTATCTATGACTTTTTTCAGGTAAAATTAGAACTTAAGGAGTAGTGGTGGACTTATTTTACATCACTGTGGCTGCAGGGAGATGATGCTGTTGCTTAACCTTAGTGTGCTGAAAGGGGCAATAAAGCATGAGATCAATCACTATTTAAAAAAGATTAATGCACTAATTGTGGATCTTAGTTTAACCATTAATGTGATTAATCTTGACAGCCCTAATTATTATTAAAAGATGCTGTTTTGCCCTTATTTGATGGTATAACTGTAAAGAGTCAGAAAAGGTAGAAGTAGGATAAAGGATAGGGTCAAGACATGCAGGGGATCCTGTGACTGTTGTAACCAAGACTGTAGCCTGTGTGAGGCTCCTGCTCTACCAACTAAGCTTATCTAGCTCATGTTTATGTGATAACAAAATCAATAAAACAGAAAAAACCCTGTCCTGGGGCGCAGATGGCCTAGTGGTTTAAGACTCACCCACGTATGCACATCCGGACCTATGGCCCTTTCCTGCATGTCTCTCCCTGCTCTCTCATCCCTGTTTCTGATTCTATCCACTGTCCTTCTCTGTCAGTAAAGGCACAAGAAAAACACTGTGACACTGCTGTAGTGGAAATGTAACAAACTCCATAATTACCAGTTTCACAGCTACAGGCTGCTTTTGCTGTTCTTCCCCAGGAGATGGCGCTGCTGCATCTTTTTCTTGTGATCCTTTTTTAAGGGTGTGAGGTTCCAGTTCAGAAATGTTCATCCTTCCTTGGCCTTCTTGTACCACTTCTTTGCTTGTATCTGTTTGGAAAAATAATGTTTTGATTATATCCTCTAACGTGTAACTTAAGAAGCCATTTTAAAAGGAGATAAAGTATGATGTCCTCACCCTGAGGCAGGACTGCAGAGGTCTGCTCCTCTGTGTTTTTCTTCTCTGTTCCTTCCTGCTTCTTGGCTTCCAGTTGAAGGAAAGTGTTGCTGTTTCCACTGCTGCTGCTCTGCTCTGAGCTCTCTTTAGGTTTCAGAGTGGCAGCTTTGTCCTTGGCGGGCCCCCTGCATGGCGTGCTGTTGGAGCTGATAACAGCTGACACGCGCAGAGGTACGGACACTGCAAAAGGCTCAGATATGTTTACAGCTCTACGCTGATGCCTGGGAGATGACTCCAGAGGGAAGAAGCTACCAGGGAAGGAGGGCCGGGAGGAGCTGTTGTGGGAGGAGCCTGAGTACAACATCCTCCTGTTTTTAGGGGAGGTGGGCCGGTAGCCACTGAGGTCGTCACCTTTGAACACCTTCAGCTGTTCTGGTAGTGTTTTCTGAGGGGCTGCAGAGGCACCTGGTGACCCCTTTTGGTTCAAATTAGAGCCCCATCCTCCAGTCGCCCCTGCTGCTTTGTTCCCTTTAAGGTCCCAGGTTTGTTCGTGTTCATAGAGAGAGTCAGAACCCAGAGTCCTGGATTTTACATCTGGAACAAAAAGGCTGCCAGCTCCACCTACTGGACTGTTGGCCCCTCCTCTGTCATCATCTGAAAAGTAAAAAAGTAGAAAAAATATCTCAGCAATAGATGAAAAACACAATTTTATTATGGGGCTAAGACAAACCTGCAGTTTTAAATGAATGTGTATCTACCTGTTGGTAGGGAACATAAAGACTCCATGCTTCTGGATGGTCGAAGAGCTGCCTTTTCTGTAGAAAACAAACATTATCACAATTAGAAAAAGAGAGAAAAGGCAAATTTACTCATGTAGCTTGTTGAGGCAACAAGGCAAAATGAAGTGACAACAGCTACATCATAGCTTACACAGTATAATACATATGAAGGCAGTTTTACTTTTTGTAAGCGTATAAGGTAAGGTGCAATTATTAAATCAAAATAGCCATTAGAATACAATTATTACAATGACTGAATAAAAGTTAGCTGAGTACAAAGTTTATATAAGGAACTTACAGTTTACAGTGCCTATAAAAAGTATTCACCCCCTTGGATAATTCCTGGCTACCATTACACCATGAATACAAAAGAGCACTCCAAGCAACTCAGAGAAAAGGTTATTGAGAAGTAGAAGTTGGGATGGATACAGAAACATTCTAAGGCACTGAACATCCCCGGAGTTTGGTTCAATCCATCATCAAGAATTGAGAAGAATATAGTACATGTGTAAATCTGCCTTGATCAGGCTGTCCTCACGAACTGAGTGACATGTAAGAAGGAGACTAGTGAGAGAGGCCACCAAGACACACCTATGACTACTCAGAAGGAGTTACAAGCTTCAGCAACAACAACTGTTGCCCGGGTTCTTCTCCAGTCAAAGCTTTATGGGAGAGTGGCAAAGAGAAAGCCACTGTTGAAGAAAACTTATATTAAATCTTGACTAGAGTTCACCAAAAGACACATGGAAACTTTATGGTGGAAGGGAAGAAAATTCTTTGGTCTGATGAGACCAAAATAGAGCTTTTTGGCGATCAGACAACACGCTGTTTGGTTGACACCAAACACTGCACATCACCACAAACACACCGTCCCCACTGTGATGCACAGTGGTGGCAGCATTATGCTGTGGGGAGGCTTCTCAGCAGCTGCCTTGGAAGGCTTGTAAAGGTAGAGGGTAAAATTAATGTAGCAAGGAAATTATGTGGAAAATCCTGTCCTCCAGTGTGAAATCTCGACATATCAAAAGAGCAGAACTCTAAACTCGCAAATTTAAAAACTATCTAAAGTTCATCTTGTAACATCATGATGAATAATAACTGTTCTATTTGTCTTTTAATGATAATCTTTCATTAATATATTCCAAATCTTTTGCTCTGTTGTTTGATGCAAGATTTTGTTTTTTGTGATCATGACTGATTCTCTAACACTGCAGAAACAACATGTATAAATCTATCTATCCTTTTAATTGTAAGGTAGATCTCTGTTACCTTTTATTCCTTGTGCTCTGATGAACACACTCCCGTTCCTGCTCAGTTTCCCCTTTGAGTCCACAGAGCGCCCCAGGTTGAAGATTGACTTCCACTTCTTTGATTTCCCAGAAAACTTTCTCCTAACAGATGAACAGATTGTTAAGATGAATGCAGTAATGAAGATAAAGTCAGTGCATTCAGCTACATCAATGCATCAAACAGTCTGTATGCTGTTTGTAAAGTTTAATATTAATAGCTCAGTAGACCAAAGTCAGCCCATCATACTTGCTGTCAGATATGTCGATGACGGTGTGGTAGAGCATGGCTGTGCTGGTATCAGGGAGGCTGTTCTCTCGCTGCCGCTCTCTATGAACAGGATGATTTGGACTTAAGGAGCGAGCCTGCGCTTCCTCCAGTGACATCAGTTTCATCGGCCCACCTTGACCACTGATTGGGAGTGTGGCATACTTCTCCCCACACTTCAGACCCAATCCTGGAGGAGCCACAATACGTCAGTTTAGTTAATGAGAAGTCAAATTTGTAAAAATCTGATCCATCATAAAATATGTACTTATGTTTTTGGGACATCATACCTTCTTTGGGTTTGATTTGCACAGAGTTGCCGCTGAAGATTTGCTCTGTGTGATTCAGAATAAACTCGATGACCGATTGTTGGATCCGCACCTCCTGGAAAGCCATGTCTCCATTTGCAGATGATGCCTCGATGTCTTTAGATCTGGGAAATTAAAAGGTGGAAATAGGAAATGCTTGAACTACTGAAACTCCTTGGGGAAACTTGTTGGGGTTATGGTGCCCCATGTTGCTGTAGTACCTTGTCTTTTTGAATGTTTTGTCCTGTACGTGTCTAAGTAGCATTTTATGTCAAAAAATGTCATCCTGCCCTTTAAGGGAAGGTTTTCTTACCACTGTTATGGGGCTAAATACTGCTCATGGTGATTAACGCCGGTCTTTACTATAATAGGCCACATCAGAGAGTACAATCTAGACCTGTCCCTTTTATAATGTGTCTTGAGACAACTTAAGTTATGGCAAACAAAGATTGATTGATTGATGGCCTGTGCTCTGCTCTAATGCTATATTATGTTATGGCAGTGCCCATTTTCATTTCCAAATGCAGTTAGGCCGATGCAGTTAGGCTGATGCAGTTAGGCTGATGCAGTTAGGCGTTGCAGTGCTCAGTGTCTTTCATGTTAAAGTGGCCTTTATTGTCTGCTGTTTTTATCACTGCTAGCTCAGCCTGAAGTTGGAGTTTGTTCAACTCACCAGTGTCACTTCTCCCTCACCAACATAGGAGAAACTAATCTGTTGTGTCTTTTCGAAGGGTCGGTTACCGCTGCTGTTTATTCCAGAACAGGATGCCTTTATAGGGATGCATGATATATATATATATATATATATATATATATATATATATATATATATATAAATTTCTGCCAATATTTACAACCATTATTTTGACTGTAAAATCTGCTTATATCAGCTGTAGATATTGGCCATACGAACAGATAAGTCTGTGGAATTTTAGGGTGGTCCAACAAACTTTCGTCAGCTGAAATCTTGTTCTTCATTCCTCATCATTCCTTGCACTGTAGCGTGTGTCTTAAGGACTGAAATTACTAATAATTTCCACATACACCAACTATGCGTGCTTTGCAGCACAGTGGTTTCACTCCGACCACAGGTGAGCGACCGTTACATGGTGGAAACGTGTCTGGAGATCAGTGCAATGCAACCCAGCCCTGAGTAGCTTGAGACGCAAAGGCACAAGATAACTGCAAGCTTACACGGGAACAGCATGTCAACAGCAGATTATTTTGCCTTTTGGTTGATTTGTCTTTTGACATGATTCCATGATTTTATTGATTTTGCAATGGGTGAAAACATAATGAAGTTAACAAGTTAATGTTTGTTTAAAGGATGTGTGATTTTAAGTAAAATTTTGTGTTTTTCCACCTCAAAAGTAAACTCTTTAACAACATGGATCCAAAACTGTTTATAATAACCAGTAATTGAAGTGTGCTTGTCACTGACTCTCACTAAAGGTGGTATACATCTTTTTCAGTGTTCATAGAGAAAGAGGCTTAACAAAATTTGAGTTGTTAACAGTGAAAACCTATACAGTCTGTTTTTTCCAAAAAGACAATTCACAGGAAAGAATTGATAAAGAATTGAATCAATAAGAAAAAACAACAATGGCATCTGATCAATTTCATCCCTATACTTTGCACCTTTTTTTCCAGCTGTTTGGATCAATCTGCTCTACATAGACTGACACGGTTTGGCAGTGGCCAGTGCTGAAAACAGATTTGCCGCAAATCTCGAACAAAATTGTATTTAGGTATTGGAGATTAGTTAATGTTTTTTAAAATAATTTGTAAATATCGTATATCAGCAAAAATATTGTGCATCCCTGTTCCTTAATATTTGCATGTTTTTTGGTAAAATTTTGTCAAATAAATGCTAATATAGAGCATGCAGAGTAACGCCACACCTAATGTCAGTAGTTTCTTGCTTTTGTTGTCGATATAGAGTTACAAGTATTGATTCCATTGTGCTCCATAAGCAGTCATGTCATACATTTCCCTTCATTAACCAAAAAAGTTCCATAAATCAAGTATTTCAAGCATATCTGCAAACTCACCTCAACAGATTTGGAGCCCAGACCAAAGCCAGGTTTCGAGTATGCATGTTGGTCTGAGTGCTTAAGGTGGCGAGGTGGCTCAAGTGTTTAGTGAGGTACTCCAGAGTCCTAAAGATAGTCAAGAAAATATTTCATGTCTCAAAACGTATTACTGCATCATTACCGCTGAGAGTGAAAGGTACTTGGAGCTTTAGTTCACCTGAAATGAGGGATCGGCAGTTCTTTGATGACTCTCTGGATGTGCAATAGTCTCTCATGATCCCCCTGGACTGTGGCTGCTTCCTGCATGAATGAGAGAAAGGAGAAGTCAAGGGTTGGTTTGTGTCTCCTCACTGTGCTTAGCTAGGATTGCAATTATTATCTATCATTTCACTAAATCTAATCTGACAAATGGTCTAATCCTTTACTTCCATTAGACGCCGGTCTGACGCCTGCCCTCTCTTACAGCGGTTGCATCAAAATTTACTACACAGAAATATTTTTTAATCACTGATGGTCTCGTTTGTTTATGTAGGTCAGAAAGACGCATTAGAAATATTTCAGTCTATTTCATAACCAGCTAAAAACTCCCCAGGAGCTTTAACCCCTTATATGAATTGAGTTGTCATGTTTGTGGTTTCTGCAGCTGGCTTTAAATACAATCCAATAACCACTCTTAATTTGTTTGCAAAATGTGCACACGCCCTTGTACTAACAAAACATCATTCTTCTTCAACACATGGATTATGACCAGGATTAGTGTTGATGAACAGGATACTGCGACTGTATGATCTGGTCTCATAGCCTACACACGGCCTCCTCTCCCATTTATCCCTGCTGAACGAATGTAAACACACACGCTGGCCTGCGTGCAGTCAAACTCATGTGACTGAGGCCCAAACAGATGAGCATGTCAGCTCTGTTTACTGGTCATGCGGGAGGCTGTAAACATAAACAAGTATTTGTTTAAACATTATGCCCTTTTGTCTCATTTCCACAGCAAAAGGACTATATGAAGCAACTTAAAGTGTTTTATGGAGTTTATAACATGAGTGTTGCAGGACAGAAGTTTGTGTAATTAGTGTAGCAGCTGAACACAAAAGTTAGTGGGTACTTAAGCCCTACCAATCAGAGACGTCATTGTGACACTCTAAGAATGTTGGTAGTGTTGTTCTTTAATCCAAGATTGTGAATAAACCAGGTTTTCCTTCAAAAGGAGGTTAATAACCTGCACATTTGTGTCCTTTAAAGGACCTTATACCACCATGTCACACTTGGATAGCTTGTGAAAAGTACCATGGACCCTGACAATATTACGGCTAAAAATCAAGTCTGTAAATAGAGCAAAGTATAAAGGAGAAGGTTGGTGCATCCTATCCTTCCCCTCCCAATACTGTTGATGACTTACTGAACTTTTTTTTTTAATTCAGAGAAAACTGGGCTTTGATTTTTCTTTAACGTTTCCCTCCAGAACTAACCCAACACACTAGATAGACTATTAAACATATCCATGGGATATATTTCACATCTATCTGTGTAACACCCCATAGAGTGAAGTGGGTCATTGAGCCCTTTTCAGTGGGTCATAAATGTGCTCCTGGAAACAGAAATAGTGCCAAAAAATCCACTCTACAACACGTTTGTTTTTCCCTTTTTTTATTTTTCATGCTTATGTGGTCTTAACTGTACTATTTTTCATTAAATATATCTGATTGGTCAAGAAATATCTGAAATTTGGGTCGCAATTTCTCATTGAGGAGTTGATGGTGAGTCCTGAAGCTTGACCAGTTAAGAAACACTGCCATAGAGAGGCAGGAAGAAGTAGGAAATGATGTAGTTTTCTGCATTAATTAGTCATCAGTGTGATCACATCTGCATCTATTATGTCGTTTCCACCAAGTGGTCCGGCTCAATTCAGTGCGGAACGGCACGCATTTTTTTGCGTTTCCATAGAGCAAAAGTTGGAAAGGGTCCCAAAAAACCGACCTGTCCCACTTTTCGGCACCCTTCTGTAGGGGTGCCAGTCTTACCTACCCGTACCAAAAAGGTGGAGCTACACACACAACAATAGGGGCTGCACTGACGTCACTTCAGCGCGCGACTCAGCTGCTTGCCTCTGGGCTTCAAAACACAGAAGTCTGCGCTGTGAGAAGCAGGCGAAAACGGGGGAAAAACAGACTAATATCTGCCTAAATGGGAAATTTTTGGACTCGACAGAGATCCAAACAGTTTCCAAGTCTATGAATATTGATATTGTGCCACAAATCAAGTTTCCTGATGTTTATCTGATTTTAAGTACACAAAGCAGAGCCCAAAGGCTCACATCAGCCTGATCCATCTGCGATGGATGAGAAACTAAATTAATGTTTAAGTTTTGTGAATACGAAGACTTAAAACAGTTCATTCTTTTCTGTAACTAGTTTTTAATCTACTTCTTACGTTAGGTAACCTGTGAAAACATCACTCTGTGGTTGTTGAATGGGCTCTTAAAACTTCAGGCTGCAGACTATTTTACAACGACATCAGCGCACCCCAGATTTCTGACTTAATCTAACTTGATTTTAACACCAGCTGAACTTTTCCTTTATTTTTAATGCGGCGAATTCTCACAGTACAGCTCTAAACTTTCATATTTTGTCTTATAAACTGTTCTAGACAAGATACAGCCTATTCACATATTAGCATAGCGTTACGAGTCAAACCGTCTCTGTACACATATTCCATCAGCTGTGGAGCTGTACTGACAGTGGTTAACATCATTAAAATGTAGTTATTGTTTTAAAAAGCACTTTCAGCTGAAATAAAGCTGTTTACTGCTTATTCCCTACTGATTTCTGTCACTCATACTTTCTATAACTCTGCTGCTGGAACAGCAGACTCGCGCTGTCTGTGACTTCACATTCATCGCCTTTACAGCCCGCCCACCAAACTATTTTGGGGTTTAGCGTACCTAACCATACCAAACTGAACTGAATCAAACCGGACCCCTTGATGGAAACACAGCTTATGTCACATGTAGAAATCTCTTTTTTTGCGAGCCATGGTTCACATCAGTGGATGCTTCTTGTGAAGGGCAAACCCAAAGAGTGTGAGTGTATTTATACATCATAGTAGCTCTAGACCTGGCACAAATCTCATTTAATTGACTTGACTTCAGGTGAGCTAACTCCTGACTACAATTAGCTCTTTTTGGAGTCTAAGGGTTAGCCTAAGGGTTCACTTACTTTTCCAAACACACTGTGATGTTTAATGGCTGTATTCAGTAAAGACTTCAAATATTATAATTGTTTGTGTAGTTAAGGTTAAGCACATTGTGTTTTTCAATACTTGTGACTTAGAAGCAGATCAGATCACACTGACCAATAAATGTAACCAGATGGATGGATTTGTTTCACACAAATCCATCCATGTCGTTTTGAAAATTAAACAACTCACTGCTGTTCTTTGTTCTTCTTTGAACAAAGAAATGTCGTCAAGTTCTGATAAAACGGATGTTTTAGCAGTATCCACGCTGATCTCTTCTGCCATAATTGCACCAGCCTCTTCTCGCTGCTTGCATATGTCACGGCTCTGCCACACCCGAAAGCACTGCCTCTTACTCCTGACTGATCCTGTCACTTTCTAACCGGGCCCAAACTGTTCAGATGGGAGCTTTGCAAGATGGATTCACCAGTGAAAAACAGGGAAACGCGCAAATCCATCTGGTTTGCAAGATTACAATAAATGTAGAAAATTAGATAAATTCAAAGGGTTTAAATGCTTTTCTTGCCAGCGTAGATAAGTAAAAGTAAACCTCAAAGGGTAACTGGATTCTACTTTGGCTCAGTCGGTAGAGTTGGTCATCCTGCAATCAGAAGGTTATGAGTTTGATCTTCTGCTGCAATCTCATATTGATAGCCAGACACTTAACCCCAATTTGCTCCCACTACTTTGTCGGTAGTGGATACGGATACTTGTTAGCTAATACTGATGGCCATTTTTCCATAGTAACCTCTGTCATCAGAGTGTGAATGGGGAGAATGGGTAGGTGTGACTAAAGCTGGGCAATTAAATCGAAAAACAATCAAAACTGACTTTTAAAGCCTCTAATCGACAAAAGCCTGTCTTGGCACTTATTTCATTTTTTTCCTCTTTTCTTGTAAAAATTAGACTTTTTACGAAAAACATTTTCATTTCAGCTGATGTGTGTTATGAAATCAAATGTTTTAATAAATAACCATAACTTGTTAATCTGTGCCTGTTCTTTTCAGTTGTTTGTTTTAAGATTCTACAAATATTTACAGAAAAAAACAAGTCAGAGGTTGGGCACTGTACCATCTCAAGTCCATTTACCCTCTTTCTTTAACCAGCCAGTTAGACCAACAAAACATCTCACAAGCTCAAGAGGCCGTCATGGAAATGCCAATACTCAATTCTTACCCATCATGGGAGCCAGATACTAAATTAAACTCCTCCAGTCAGGAGAAGAGTAAAAAACATCTTTTATAGCAAGAAAAGCTTTCATTGTGATTGTTTGCTCTTCTTTTTGTAAAGAAGTCTTTTCAGGTAAAATGCCACTATAGCTGCATCCACGCTAATCTCTTGATCGTCCACCTTTGTTTACAGGCTTGCTGTCAATTCAAATAAACCACATGTGTAGCTACCCCCCCTTTCTCTCCAAATGACACTGATTGGTCTGGCCATTCTCTGACTGGGAACAAATGTACTAGCTTGAATCTCAGCAAAATGGAAATGCCTGATGGCAGTCCCTCTGCTTCCATAAACTTCTGTAGGATTAAGCCTCACGGTTTGCTAATGTTAATGTGGACAAAGTTAAGTGAAAGAGAGAAACCTTACTACAACTCCGTCTTCATTGCAATGGATTAGCTTGGTGTTACATCAACAGTTTTTACACACTGGACAAAAACACTACACCCCACAAGGGTGCTGCTGTGGTGAAATCCCCTCCATAGCCTCAAACTCAAACACTTCCTCAATTATAACTGAGATTAACTTAGTTTTTGTTTTATTGTGGGCTTTAATAAGTTTCCAGTATGCGTTAGGTTTTTCATAGCAGTAATGAATGACAGGAATGTGTAGAGGTCATTCAGAGTAATTAATAAAAACACAATTAATATGACTTGTCAAGGTTAGTTAAGATAACTGTAATAAAAACTACAACACTTAAACCAAACGCTGAAATTACAAAGTTCTCTGGCATTGTAATCAAGTTTCCAGTCGCACCTTGTGAGAGACCGATTGTTCCTAAAACACTGGAGTTTTCAGGCACAAGCAGCACGAGATGCATGAATGCCAAGATATGCAAATGTCTCAGTATGTACACAGAGAGCTCCACAGAAAGCATGAACCAGGTCTCAAAGATTGGTATTTTTGCTTTTCCTCTCCTCTGCTAGTTTCTAAAGACTCTTTCATGTCTCCAGTAGGCTACAGAGCTTCACCGTGGTTAAACTTTAGAAAGCAATCTTAGAAGAAGACTTGGGCTTAAGCAGTTCTTTTTTTATTGACTAATCTAAAGGCAAAAAACATTTAAATCTGTATAAATGCATTAAAGTACATCAAGATTATTCAGAAAAAAACTATGGGGTTTGAAGCCCCACTATATTCACAGGCTTAAGCAGGGTTTAACAATTCAAAGATGGAAATATACTGTATATATGATCACTAGGCTCTTATATTCAGAGTTTTTGCATTTAATGTCTAATTTTTCTGCAATGATTTTCTTAATGTTTGCTCTTTTATGGTGTAAGCCATTATGAACTGCTCTGTTCCTGAATGGTGATCTAAAAATAAAGTTATCTGGCCTCACCTTGTTTTAATCTAAAGATCATGTGTCCCAAAATTTGTACTGTTTAATGAAGTGTTTTTACATCTTTTAAATGTTTCCGATCTTGAGCATAAGGAAACATTTTTTATTTGATAGAAAGGCATGGCAGCTTGAAGCCAACAAAAACACAGTCATAAATGATGAAATAGATCAGTCTCCATTATAATAATATACAGGGACATCTTTATCAAATTATGAGATAGCAAACTACTTTTAAGCATAAAGATGATGGTGATGATGAATTGAACTGAGGTTACAAGCATATTTTGGGTTATTTTGTCATGCAGGCTTTAAGTTCAGTCAACATCTGCTAACAGTTCTCTTTCCTCCAGGGAGGAGATGAAGAAAGCTGATCAATAGTGAGCTGAAGCATGAGGTAACACTTATGATGATGATGATAAATATGTTTTATAGACTCTCAACACAAACATTGAGAGGTTGAATGGAGGAATGCCATTTATTTATATCTGCAGCATGGTTATGGTTTTTATTAGGGGTGCACAATTAATCACAATGTCATGCTTTTTTGATTTGAGCATTTCCCATGAAGCCTGAATTTATCACAGTAAACAATAATAATCACTGGTTCATGGAAACTAACTGTTCGCTCACTAAGTGGGTAGATATTTTAGCAATTTAAATGGAATAGAGAGGTTAGAAAAATACAGAATTTTGAAATGTTTTGTCTTTATTTTGGAGGGACATATACACCCTATGACTCACCATCTGCAGGCATGGGCGGGGAAGTCGGGTGCAGTGTCTATGGGCAGCAGGAGCTGGAGTTGGTTCAGGAGGTGGAACACTACTGACTGGATATAGTTGGGCTCACGTACATGCAGCATTCTGGTTCTGGAACAAAGCTCCTGGAGAGGGGCTTGACTCTCCTTTTCTGAAGTCGCCCAGAGTGAGAGGCAAGGGGATGCTGTGGGGATACTCACAAGCCCTCCAGTGAACGAGAGCGTCGTCTCCCTGCGACTCAAAGTGGCAGGGAGGAAGGCTCTGACTGTGCTTATGCACTGAACAGCAGTTTTGAACCAGAGGGGGCCTCACCTGGGGACACTATAGCTCATGTGGGCAATGACTCAGAAACCTAGAGGGGGTGATTGGGAGGAATGGCCTGCCCAACCTTAACCTGTGTGGTGCTTTATTGTTGGACTTCTGTGCAAGACATGGACTGTCCTTAATGAACTTCATGTTCGAGCATAGAGGTGCTCGTAAATATACTTGGTACCAGGGTGGAGGGGAGCTACTGGACAGACCTGGTAAACCTAAATGTGATGTGCAGGTGAACTGGGAACGTCTGGTGGAAGCCCCGTCCCTGAGGTCTTCAACTACAATCTCCCGAGGAATTTCTCGTGCATCCCGGGAGAGGTTGGGGACATGGAATTTGAGTGGTCGGTGTTCAAAGCCTCCATTAAGGAAGCAGCTGTTAGGTGTTATGGCTTGAAAACCATCAGTGCCTGTCAAAAGTAAGCTCCAGCCTCCTTCTTCAGGCCAAAGAAGGACTTCTCAGGCACAGCTTGCCCTGGGGTTTCTGGAAGCCATCAGGTATGGGATGCAGTTCTGCAGTTGCAGAGGCAAGAACTCTGTTATGTGAGGAGTTCGGTGAGGCTATTGAAAGTGGGGAATTGCTGACCCAGACTGGGGATGTTGTTGGACGGCGGAAGGGCTACTTAGAGGAACTCCTTAATCCAGCTCACACGTCCTACAAAGAGGAGGTAGAGTCTGAGATGCTGAAGGCTTTGGATGTGGTCTGGGACAGTGTCGGTGGAGTGACAGACTGAAGTCGTGGCTCCCATTTAAAAAAGAAAAAAAGGGACTAGAGGGTTTGCTTGAACTATCAGGGAATCACTACTCAGCCTCCTGGGAAAAGTTTACACTTGTGTGCTGGAAAGGAGGCTCCAGCTGATTGTCAAACCTTGGATAAAGGAGGAACAATGCAGATTCTGTTCTGGCAGTGGGACAGTGGACCAGCTCTTTACCCTTGCAGAGCTTGTAGGGGGAGCATGGGAGTTTGCTAATCCAGTCTACGTGTTTTGTTGACCAGGAGAGGGTATGATCGTGTCCCTGTGGGGTCATGTGGGTGGTACTACAGGAATATGGATACACCCACAGCTTGAAAAAAGCCCACTAGAATGTATGTTGAATATTCAGACAAAATACATTATGATAGGATATGACATAATGTTTTGAGGGAAAAAAAAATGTTTTCTCTACAATGTCATTTTGATTAAAGCAAGTATTGCCAACACACAATACTGTTCAAGTTGGCTAGTACTTTCTTTAATAGTTTGATTTTGTTTATATTTCCTATAATGAAAAGTTTTTTCGCCATGTTTCTTTGTTTTTTCTTCAGTTTTTGTTGACAGTAACCTTGGTCTTGGTTGAAGATGCCATTATCTTTGTTGCATTGATCTGAGAAAACCACTGCCAGTCCAAAAAACAGAATATTTATGATTTTCTGGTAAATGTGAGAAGAATGTACTCACAGTGAACTTGCTGTATAGCTCGTATGTGAGCAGAGGATTGGGAAGCTCCCTGAAATACAGCTTACATAAGGAACCCACACAGTGGATGTCCTGGAGGTACACTTCCTTTGTAAGGTCAGGGCACGCCTCTGAGCTGAATTCCTGCCTGCACACAAACAGAGAGAGAGAGAGAGTTAGCTGAATACTTTGACTGTTTAACAAACTGTTGCATTTCATGACATGTTCAGTTGAAGTTTTTCCAGATGATGAATGAGGCAAAATAAAAACAGCAACAAAGATGAGCATCAATTTACCTAAAAAAAAGTAGTTTTTAATATTTTATGAACTGTGCCTCTTCATTTGGCTTATGTGAATAGAGAATGATTTTGCTATCACTTGTCTTATTAATGTAAAAATTGATTAAGAATAAGATTGCAGAAATAGCTGCACTTTCACTGTTATTGGAAAATAAATATCTGCAATAAATAGACCACAGGACTCCCGCTTTTATGTAAATAAACAATGCTTTCTCACTTTCCCTCTCGGATGGAGGCCTGGTTATCATCATCTTTCTTTCACATTATTAAAAATACTCAGTTAAAAATTGAACTAGCTGTCAGCCACCCTCAGTTTCATCTGTCCCAGTTTAGAGGTGAAAAATTACATATTTTATTTATATTTTTATCATTCAGATTGATGTTATATAAAAATGAAGACATCAGGCAAAAAAATGTAAATAACAGCTAATATGCGCTCTTTAAGGGTTCTTCCTTTATACCACTTTGATATTGTTGGCTTGCAGATCTAATTCAGAGCAGCATCAATTTCACTTTTTAACTAAGTCTTATGCAAATAAAGAACGTGCAAATTAAACTTTCATACACATGCAGCCAGAATGATTTACCTACAAACAGATGCAAAAACAAGGAGGACTTTATATCAACAGGTTAGGAAAAATCGACACAATTCAGTAACTATCACATTTACTTCACAAATCCAATTACATGACAGCTTTTTTAAAAACTGTTTTTCTAATTTTGACAAGGACATGAAATTGCAATTTATAAATCAATATAATTTTTTCAATTCAACTCTGACAATATTGATACAAAACATTCATTTTCCTGACAATATCTTTATTCCAGTAAATGTGACTCATACTTTTCAGTTCTTCAGCTTCTGTCAAAGAAGAGAAGCCAAAAACAGATAGTACACTCTACTAAAACAGTATTTCATTTATAGTTTAGTGAACTTGATTTAAACAGCTTTAGGTGTTTGAATATTAATCCCACTCTGGGATAACGTACATCCCTGCTCACACAGTGAAAAATCAATATGTCATAATCAGTATATGGAGGAATATACCAAAGTAACAGCATTATCAAAACAATTTAAAGACAATGACTCCCAACAAGGACTTTGTCACAAATAAAATCAAAACTGATTTTGTTTTTTAAGCTCCTCTGAGGAACTTTTGAGTTGTTGTCTATTTTGATAACCCTCTGGACACTGTGGTATCTCTGTGATTTTTTTTATGTATTGCGTTATGACAAAATATTTTACCCTGCTGTCTTGTAACAGTCCCATGTGTTACTCCTCAAAAAAAATTGCTGTGGAAAGCATTAATGAAAGCATCTGACTGACTACAAATAGTGAGTGTGTTAGCTGACTAGTCTGAAGCTAAGAAAACACTAAGTAAATTGTCAAATAGAGCTTTATTTACATAATATGGTATCACAGCAGCAGCTGATATACAATTATTGTGTATCAAATCACCTACATCTATTAGTGTACTGTATAAGAGTCCACTTACATGCCATACAGAGCACTTGATCACAGTGGGTTAGTATTGTCCCAAATCACACACTGCCTACTGAACAGGAAGTGAGGACAGTTTAGCCACCTCTGTTTTCTTCTTCTACTTCCTTTTTAACAGCAGATGCCAAACAGATATTAGACGATTTGAATCAGATTTCACAGCTATTTTCACTATTAAATTCATGTAACTTGTATTTTGTGTCAACATTTACTTCAATTAAACAAACATAGTTTGCCTTAAATGCCTTTTTCTTGATTGAGTTATGCTACAGTTGCTAATATCATGTAAGCTAGCTAACGGATGCCAACGTTAGGTAGCGTGCTAAAATGTGAACAGTGCAACGTCTGCTACTTCGTGGACGTTTTTGAGTGCACCAGTAGTAAACTGCTTTTCAGTATACTCAATCTAAACACTGTTCACCCACTTAGGTACACTACATTGCCAAAAGTATTCACTCACCCATCCAAATAGTTGATATCAGGTGTTCCAATCACTTCCATGGCTACAGGTGTATAAAATCAAGCACCTAGGCATGCAGACTGTTTCTACAAACATTTGTGAATGGGTCGCTCTCAGAAGCTCAGTGAATTCCAGTGTGGTACTGTGATAGGATGCCTCCTGTGCAACAAGTCCAGTGGGGAAATTTCCTAACTCCTAAATATTCCACAGTCAACTGTCAGTGGTATTATAACAAAGTGGAAGCCATTGGGAACAACAGCAACTCAGCCATGAAGTGGTAGGCCACATAAAATGATGGAGTGGGGTCAGCAGATGCTTAGGCGCATGATGTGCAGAGGTCACCAACTTTCTGCAGAGTCAATCGCTACAGACCTCCAAACTTCATGTGGCCCTCAGATTAGCTCAAGAACAGTGCGTAGAGAGCTTCATGGAATGGGTGCAATGCAAAGCGTCGGATGCAGTGGTGTAAAGCACGCCGCAACTGGACTCTAGAGCAGTGGAGACATGTTCTCTGGAGTGATGTATTGCGCTTCTCCATCTGGCAACCTGATGGACAAGTCTGGGTTTGGCGGTTACCAGGAGAACGGTACTTGTCTGACTGCATTGTGCCAAGTGTAAAGTCTGGTGGAGGGGAGATTATGTGGGGTTGTTTTTCAGGAGCTGGGCTTGGCCCCTTAGTTCCAGTGAAAGGAACTCTGAGTGCTCTAGCATACCAAGAGATTTTGGACAATTCCATGCTCCCAACTTTGTGGGAACAGTTTGGGGATGGCCCCTTCCTGTTCCAACATGGCTGTGCACCAGTGCACAAAGCAAGGTCCATAAAGACATGGATGAGAGAGTTTGGTGTGGATGAACTTGACTGGCCTGGACAGAGCCTTCTCGTCCAACATCAGTGTGTGACCTCACAAATGCACTTCTGGAAGAATGGTTAAAAATTCCCATAAATACACCCCTAAACCTTGTGGAAAGCCTTCCCAGAAGAGTTGAAGCTGTTATAGCTGCAAAGGGTGGACCGACGTCATATTAAACCCTATGGATTAAGAATGTTATGTCACTTAAGTTCATATGCAAGTCAAGGCAGGTGAGCAAATACTTTTGGCATATAGTGTATGTACTCTTAGTGTTTAGTAAAGAGGTATGGGATTTGGGACACACTGAGTTTTAAGAATGTAGCCCATCCCCAGATGTCTTGTGGCTCGCCATCATGTGTCATCTGGCATTGGGAAAAAAGATGGAAATTTTTAAAATTTATATTAATTTTCAATATTTACCTTCTTAGGTGTTTAAAATACAAATTTTCACTCATTTATCGTGATCTTTCTGTAATTATAGCAAGGAAAGGTCGTAATACTATGCAGTAAATGAGTTAGATATGGTTCATTAAACTCTCTATAGAGCAGGGAGGAACATCGTAAAAGGACGCACAGCAGCGCAACTGCTTCACCTCAGCTCGCAAAAATGCTGTTCAAAAAGAGGCTGATACAGACTGGATGATTTTTAAGACTGAAGGAAAGGTATAATTTTGTCTGATTTGATTTTTCTTTTTTAAAATGAAGAATTTAACCACCATGCGCAGCTGCACGGACTCTCATGGAGTCCAGCCCTGTCCGCACCTCTGACTAGTTTTCTGCATCTTAGACCTTAACGAATGCCAGAGGTTTTTGTCTTGTAAACCAAAACTTCTATCCCTGTGGGGGATTAAAACAGCTGCTCTCAGCAAATACTTTCCCTGTGTAATAGTCCATCAGTCACCAATGCAGACATCATATCTCACTTTGGTGAGTGACTCAGTTCAATGCCTGATTTAATCCCTCATTATAAAGAATCTGTAATGCCAAACTAATATCAAGAAGATTTATCAAGAGTATTGTGTAATAATGAATAAAAAATAGTGACAAATTGTGATTAGATTGGTATGTGGGCACAGAATGGGAATATGTATTGCATTTTGAACCATGTTCAATATTACATCCCTGCAAAGAAGGAATTCATGACATGTCACATTTTAATTTCCAACATTATGTTTAAGTGAATTCCTAACATGTACTATGAAGAGAGGATTTGTTGATATAGTGTGAGTACCTGAGACGTTGGATGTTTGAGGTGACCCCCGACAGTCTGTAGATCCCGTCCACGATCCCATGCTCCTCGATGAACTCTGCACATTTAATCAGAACCTGAGGAACTGAAGTTTAGAAAGCATGTTAGTTATAGAACCAGGTATTATTTCAACTGTTTTAGCTCTTTTAATCCTCTTATTTGCACACTAGACTTGATGAGCTCTAAACCTTAACAAAAGAGGAAGGAAGCCACAATAAATGCAGTGTTGGAGCAGTAACAATGAACGGACTGTAAGGCTGACTTCATGGTATGGGGGTTTGTTCCACCATGTCTGTTTTGTATTCCTCAGGGCCGCTGATTGTAGGTGGACTTTGACAGGAAGTTAAAAATGGTTTGTTTGTTTCAGAGGAAGGTTGACACACCCAGTCCTTGTAGCTGGTATTACTTACGACATTTCCTCTAATAGAAAACTGCTTTTGAAATGTTACCACTCACCGACAGTACACAGCTCTCTGCGCTACAGTTCATCACCTTCTGTACACAACTGTGTGTTTGGCTGAGCTTTTTAAAAATCTCAACAGTTTAATTCAGGCGCTGGATCTTAATCACATGCTTCTTCTGTCTGAACACAATGTCCCTTAAGCTATTACTAAAAATAGATATTGATTGCAATATTGTGAAAAAGTCAACTTTGAGGCTGTGTGTGTTTTAGTTTTGATTTGTTTTGGATTAAAAGAGAGACAATAACTCGTCTGTTTTTCTCATTTCAGACACAAAGAATTCCTCTCAAGTTGATGCAAAAGCTTTCTGACATTCTTAGAGTCCCCAATTGATGCACAAATTCATTTTTAAAACTCTAAGCCATGCATTGTTTTAAGCAACAAAAAGCAATGATTGTCAATCTGTGCTAGACGAGGACCCTACTTACCACCACCCACCTAAATTTGATGGTACAAATTTCTGAAAAATTTCAACCACTAAAATTCATTTATTGAAAAATGTTGCAGATTGGACTCTAAATTGAACAAAATATATAGCTGACCAAAGAAATAGGACAAACTTTGGGAGGACATGCATGCAAACATTTTATCTCGATCTGTTTTGTCCTTGTTAATGACAATTTTGGTTGCTTTTTTTAAAGGTCTTGAATATCGAGGCTATCGTCAACAGCCTTCTTTTTCCAAGATAACAGGATAATAAATCAAGATCTCAAGAACACAAAAATAATTTACTTCCTCTCCAGCAAATAGAGAAGAAAACTAAAATTTATAGATGTGCGGAGTAAGCCACCTGAGGGCACCATCGGCAAGAAGGCGGATTTATTGCCTGTACAACCCCAGTTGTCCTCTTGATGTCCTGGCATTAAACCAGGGGCATGGAAAAATAAAATAACCTCGTCCTTTAGGGCGAACTAAGGGATATATTTGGTGAGTAAGCATGGCCTAGGGTACTGTCCGGGCAGGTAGCAGGGTTGACACAAGCCCCTGGTTATGCTGTGGATGCCCAAAGGGCCCAAAAATAGCCAGCTGTCTCCAGGAGTATTACCAGGGGTGAAAAGGTCTGCACAAGAGAGAAGCCATCGAATTTGACCTTGGCTGCTGAGTGATACAGATGTATGTTGACATGTGTTGAGCTTGACTCTCCCGCCTCCTTTCTCCTCCCTCCAGCCTAAGTTTGTGGCACTTCGGGCCACATGATGCATCCTTAGCGCCCTGCATGCCGTAAACTTATGCACATGACTGTATATGGATACACATTTACCTAGGGCTTCCATACATTGTAGAGAGCGTAAGCGCGGCATGACTTATGCAGTAGTAGGGGTATGGCTGATAAGACTGCAACATGCCATTGTGCTGTAGCTGTTTCTCAAGAAGCTCAAGACCCATCTTGGCTCCTCATATCTGTCACTGGGCTTATTTAAAGTAAGTTTGAGGCATAGTGGCAAAACTGACTGTGGCTCAGTAGGTAGAGATGGTCGTGTAACAACCAGAAGACCATGGGTTTGATTCCAAGTTCCTACAATTCCATGTTAATTTCTCCTTGGGCAAGGCACTTTGGATACTGAAGACTTTCCCAATTTGCTCCCACTGCTGCGTCAGTAGCATGTGAATGTGTGGATGGGTATAAATGGAATTAGTTTATACTGATGGCCACTCTACACAGCAGCCATTGCCATCACTGTGTGAATGTGGACTGAATGAGTAAGAGTTATCTGCAGTGTAAAAGGTGCTTTGAGTAGTCAGACAAATGTAAAGCACTATACAAGGTCCAAATCCATTTACCATTCCCCTTCAGTAGCTAAATGGCTGATACCACTCAGACTTTGTCAAATATTTTCTATTCTATCATTCAAATATATTCACACATCCCTGACACATTAGCAAACTGGGCCTCAGTGTCTTTCCCACTAAAGTGCAGGCCCGAGGGATCAGGGATAAGAGATTAACCATCATCCACTCATCCTTAAAGGCTCTAACCCTTGGATGATTTAAAGAATATCGGATGTACAGCTGCAATGCAGTTTATCCCCCAGAGAAAATCCTAGATTCAGCTTCTTAAATATAAATACTTTCTGGTTACTTTATTCTTCTGTGACAGTATGTATTATTATTTCATTAAAATTTGTGTCTAAATAATACTGATTCTTGCATAACTAACAATATTACATTGAAATGCTCCTTTTAAATAGGTCTATAGGTGTCTGCTCTGTATCGATGCGATACATCCTTCCATCCATCTTCTTACACTTATCTGAGGTCAGGTCACGGTGACAGCAGGCAGAGTAAGTCAACCCAGACATCCCTCTCCTCAGCAACATTTTCCAGCTCCTCCTGAGGGATTCAGAAGCACTCTCAGGTCAGGTAGGATATGCTACTATAATCCTTCCAGCGAGTTCTGGATCTGCCCGGGGGTCTCCTCTCAGTTTGCCATGCCCAGAAGACCTCCGCAGGGAGACAACCAGGAGGCACCTGATCAGATTCCTAAACCACCTCAGCTGGCTCCTTTTGATGTGAAGGAGCAGTGGTTCTACATGGAGAGCCCTCCGGATGTCAGAGCCCTTCCCTGTCTCTGAGGCTAAACCCACTTACCCTTGAGGAATCTAATTTCAACCCCTTGAACCCCAATCATATTTTTTCAGTCATTACCATGAGTTCATGATTATAGGTGAAAGTTGGAACATAGATCGTCTAGTAAATTGAAAGCTTTGCCTTCTGGCTCAGCTCCCTCTTCACCATAACAGTACGGTACATTGCCTGCAAAACTGCTGATGCTGCACCAATCTTCTTGTCAATCTTACGGTCTATTCACTCTCACTTGTAAACAAGACCCAGAGATACTTGGACTCCATGGAGTCCCTCTACACTTGGAGGAATCAGTCCACGGTTTTCTGGCAGATAACCATGGCCTTGCACTTGGAGGTGCTTATTCTCATACCAGCCGCAAACCGCCCGGTGTCTACCTGAGGTCCCAGCCGAGGAAGCAAGCAGAACCACATCATCCACAAACAGCAGAGATGAAATTCTGAGGTCCCCTAACTGGAAACCTTCCTCTCGAAAGTGCCTTAAGATCCTGCCCATGAAAATCACAAACAGGATCGGAGACAAGTGGCGACCTTGGCAGAAGCCAGCATGCACCGAGGAACTTGTCTGACTTTGTGCTGAGGATGGGGACATAACTCCCACTTTGGTTAAAAAGGAACCTGATGGCTCGCCGCAGCAGTACACGATGTATCTGGTCCGATTTATAACTTTGCAAAAACTCAAATCTTAGCAGGTGTCCAAATTTTGGTGGATACTTCTCTCTACACATATTGTAAGCTACTTTTATTTCAAGATATAAAACATAAACAAAGAATATAGCCTGAATTGCTTGTATTAAGTAAAAAATATGTAGCCAAAACATAGACTGTAGAAAGAATTGGACAAATCCCATGTGACGTCAGTTGTCTGCTTATAACAGGCGGACTCAGACGGCTCTTGAAGCCAATCCGTGGAGGCTTCCATATTGAAATCGCAGTCTCAACCGAACTTTGGATCAACCTAACGGCCCGCCCACTAAGCCCGACTTCCTGTCAGCCTGCTAGCTAGCATTCTAGTTGACAGAAACGGAGCCTCTGCCTGCTGAGCTATCTGTCAATCAAATGAGATGCGCCAATCAGCTTTCATCCTAAATATAATCCAAACGATCAAAAAAATAAATAAATAAATAAAAATACACCCCTGTACAGTGGGAGTACTATAAGACACTAGCTAATGAGACACGTTTGGTATTTTGAACCAGGCTGTAAACCAGTTTATTTCTAGTGTCAAAACCGGCTGTTTAACATGTGTCCAGACGGGACTTCTGGTGTTCCTGCAGCCAGCCTCAAATGGACACTCACAGTATAGCAATTTTTTGCACTTCTGCATTGGCTTCATTTTTCAGGACCAGAGATTGCTGCTTGAGCCAAAATTGTTTTACTGTAACGTCTTGAAAAAGATATTCTAACTTTGATGTGGAGATCTTACTTTAAGACATTAAAGAAGTCAAATTTGTTTACCCCATGGAAATATATTTTTCCAATTCTGAACATCTTTTTGCTCATTATATCCTATTTTTTCTGCTTATTTGGACTAGCCAGGTGAATATGGCCCTTTAAAAGTCTAATATGATATTTTTACCGAAAAAGGAAATGACATCACATCTAAGTTGACTGCATCCAGTTACTACAAGTCGGTAACTCTGTACACTGAAGTTGGATGATGTAGCCAGCTGGCATCAAGGAATTTCCCAGCCCCAAGATGAGCTGAAATACACCATTAGACTCAAGTTTTTGCAAAGCAGGATTAGCCAATCACAAATGCTCTAGGAGGAGAACAGTCCTCTTTTAAAATAGCGTCATTAAGCTTGCATGTGTATTTTTCCACTGTCTACTTTAGTTTTCTGATGACATGAGATTTTTGATCACATCATCTTGGGCTGATATAACAACAAAATACAACAAACATACTCTTAGGACAAAGCCTCAATCATCTTTTTTATGTGTTTGTTTTTCTTAAGATTCATTTTGGGGATTTTTACTCAGGATGGAGAATCGAGTCACAAACTTGGGAGAGAGGAAATGACATGCAGAAAGAGCCACAGTCTGGATTTGATCACAGCTACCTTATATGAGTGTAGTAGCCTCTGAGCATGAGGTGCATGGACCACTATGCTACTAGCGCCCTATAGCCTCATTAATCTTAATACTTTGTCTAAGTTTTACTTTTGCAAATCCTATTATTATACTGACCTTCCCTTTTCATGTCTCTTAGTGTGAAGCATAAAAATCATCATCTAGCAAACCAAATTAATCTTCCACAAAATGAAAAGTAATTTCAGCAATGGTTAATTTTCTCATAACCACTGCAGACACCAAGCATCTGCTATTTACATTCTTGTCTGTGTGACTTAATTGGTTTTTAAGTAACGTGCCTGTGGTCAATACTGGAGGAAGAAAAACTAAAGCCTTCATTTCATGCCTCACAGTCTCTGCAGTGAGGGAAAATCCCGGCTCCTTTTGGGAAGTAACTCTGTGATAACATGAAATAAAATCAAGGCATGATGTGTTGGGAAGAAAGTTTGAAGACAGAGCGTGACTCAGTTGCAAAGTGAAGCCATGCAAGTTGTTTGTTTCAGCTATAATGTTACAAACTCCATTTAAACAGTGAAACTGAATCTGCTGCACACTGATTAGTCTGATGCACAAACAAATCTTCAACAGCCTGACAGTCTTATTCTATAAGGTTTTATAACATATTTTAAGATAATAGTCATGACTCTAGTCATGATTAACAATGCCTTACTTGTAATGTGTAGGGATGCATGTTTCCAACACTTCCCTACTCCAGACACATTTTCTTTGTGTGTGCTGATTTGCAGAGTCGTTATAAACAACTTACACAACAACATAATCATGAGTCCTTTGTCTCAGTGAGGCAGGAGGTGCTGGTTTCATATCCTTTTACATCCAATGCTGGCTGTGACGCAGAATTACTGTTGCTCAATCCTGCTTTCTCTCTATTGTTTGATACATTTCAGTGTTTAATCATGAGAAACATAAATAATCAAGAGTCTAAGTTTTATAAATACTGTGAGATTTTTGCGTTAGTTTACAACTTTTGTTTGTTTTCATATATGTAAGCTGGTGACGAAAAATATAAATGCATGGTCTTGTGTTTTCTGTGCAACTGTAATGCAAAAATATGATCCATTTTGGCACCTTAAACAATGTCAAAAATGCTCAGTACTTCTTTCATCCAACATTTTCTTAAATGACACAGTCTCCATGATCTTTTAATAGATATAAGTATCTAGAAGTACCAAAGCTTAAAAGATACTGTATGCAGTGAAATGTCTAAGTTTATTAATTCATGACTACTGCTATAGAGCGTATTATCAATTCAGGACTTACACTACCTCAGATATTTCTAACAGCTTTCAAAGCCAAAGAAATCCTTAATTTTGATTATGTCTCAACGACTGCTACAGAAAAAAAACATGAACAGCTACTGGAAGCTGCTGTTCTGCTGCTCTATCTCAGTTATATTTTATGCTTCTTAATTACGGTAGACCATTATTCTTTGCACTCTCTTGTCTAAGCACACTCCCAAGCAGTGTTAATTTTGTCAACTAAAACTATGACTAAAAATGTTTGTCCATAGCCTTTTTTCCATGATGAAAACTAGACGAAGACTAGCCAAAATAGATCTCTGATGACTAAAACTGACAAAAAGTAAGTTTAGTTTTAATCAAGATGACTAAAACTTGACTAAAATGTAATTTAGTTTTTGTCAGACATTAAAAATCCATGACATTTCTCCACTGAGGGTAAATCTGTCAAAAACAATGCATCTAAAGCTCTCCTGCCTCTTAGCAGTAGAAAGCAGGGACCCCAGGTTAGGCAGAGTGCATAGAACACACTACCATGACTTGGTACCAGATTAAGACAAGAGAATAAATGCTTCGACTAAAGTTAAGACTACAATGTGAGGACTTTTACGGACTAAAACGAAACTAAAATATTTTGGAGTTTTCATCGACTAAACCTAGACTGAAACTAAAAAGGGTAGAAATAACTAAGATGTGACTAAAACTAAAAGAAATGTGATCAAAAGACTAAGACTAAAATTAAAAATAGCTGTGAAAATTGACACTGCTCCCAAGCCCTTAAAAATCCAAGGGCCTGCCAGCAGGATTTTTCAAAAATCGTTCTGATTCTCATCATGTAAACTATTCCAGGATAAAACCACCAAAGCAGCCACTATCAATGCCTTTGTCAGGCTGCAAACAAACAATAATAAAAGTGGGACAGCTCACCATTAGAAGCTCGTCTGTACTCTCCTGATCATACTATTCCATCTAAAACAGTCCTACTGCATCTAAGAGTCTCCACAATCTGAATCCAATCAAATATTAGCCCAAAAATATGACTAAATCCATAATAATCCATGGGCTGGTTTTGTATCATTTGCTGTTGTTGTCCTCATTAGTCCCTCGTATTTGCCGTGACAATTTTTTCCAGGCAGTTATTAGCTATGCTGTATAAAACAATATCTGCCAACCTCGACACTTAAAACCTCCCAGCTATAATCATGTACAGGCCTCTGTTTCACAATACAAACTCAGAAAAGGTAAAAATATTTTGTTTTTGTTGTATTTTAAAACCAGTAGCTGCTACAGTAAGTCTGACAAACTTCAGAGTGTTACCTTTCTAAAGACACCTTGTTTGTGCTTGTACTCACAATGGTTCAAACAGCATTCTATTTAATTTGGGTGTTGCTGGATAGGAGTTTTGACTCAGTTTACCTGATATTCTAAGGGGTTAACTCCATCCCCTCAACCCCTGTTCCCTCATACAGTGTGGTCCTAGGTATTCCCAGCTCCGCTCATCTTTGCTTGTTATTTTGAAGGGAGACTTCTTTTCTACAAAAACTGCCCTGCAAGTGTTCCCAGAGTGTTTTGCAAGAAGTTGGACCACTTTTTGCCTTTTTAGATTTATTTTTGGGTCTTTCTTTATTGTAAGGGAAGCCTCTAGATGAATGAATGGGGAATGACATGTGGGAAAGAAAGCACAGGCTGGACCTGAACCCCAGCAGTCCATGTACGTACATTGGGCACAAGCTCAGTGTTAGGCCTCAGAAGGCCACTTTTAAACAGCTTTTCTCTTTCAAATGTGAAATGCATCTGTGGAACAAAATAGGTGGCTTTCTGTTTTGTAAATACACCTTAAAGAGTGCAGAATTTATTGAGCAGACTCAGCAATTTAAAAAAAGTAAGCCGCAATGCAATTGCGACAGTGTGCTGGAGACTGCCTGCAGTTCTTACAGATTTAAACTAAACAACAAGAAATTGCCCAATGGTAATGTAATCATGTGATCCAGAATGATTGAATGAATGACTGGGAATGGAGGAAAGTTAGTACTTTAAAGCTCTAAATGGACCTGTATGCTACAATTATCATCACAAAATATTTCTTTTTTCACTTTACAGGGGACTTAAATTCACTGGAAGCAAACGAAGAGCCAGTTGGGAGCCCAACAACCAGTTCTGCTGAGCTGAGTCAAATGATCCGGATCTCTTCAAGAAAAGGAGTTCTCATCACAACCAGTGAGGCTTGAAGTTTGTGAGACGGACATCAGCTGAGGAAAAACCGGTAAGATCTGAGTTTAATGTGCTAAACCATGGCAAAACTGTGCTGAACCAGCTGGACCACTTTTTGGAAACAGGCCATAGTTGTATAGTGTTAAACAAAACATGGCCTTTTTAGTAACGTCTCTCTATGCTGAAATCACTTCTTCCCTCCCAAGGGGAGCTGCTGCATGACATCATCTGCAAAGAAACTATACTGGCTTCCTAAGACTTCAATGTTTGTTGCCATTGTATTAAAACTGGTATCAGTATGGTTTGACTTTTCCTTGTATTCTGACATTTAAAATTCTGGTATAGTACCAACCCTAGTAAACCACTCAGAGGGGTTAAACAGGGAAAGTGTGAACATCTTGCTGACATTGCTCTGTTAAATAGGAATTAAGTGTTTAGATTGTCACCATAACTAAACTTAACCTTTTTATTAATATTTTGCAGATGTCAAAAAAAGAGCAGTGACAACGTGATGTATACATTGTTTTTTAAAAGATGGTATAACTTCTGGACATCCATGATGGAGGGGTACATCCCAAACCTCCTATCTCACTTCCTGCACCGGACGCTCCGCCTCACAGAGCGGCTGCTGCAACAGGTCCTCCTTAAAGTTATCCTCAACACAAGGATTCATACCTCTCAGCACGTGGGGAATTTTTCTACTCTTTTATGACATATCAGGGTTTTTTCTTTAAAGAAAAATCAAATAAAGGTGGCAAGAAACAATAAAGCATACAATCAGAGAAGGAAAGAGGGGTTAAAAAAAGAAGCATAAATGTCTTTCAAACCAGCCTCATCTCAATATTTGATGATGCATTTTTTTCTATTTTCTTTTTGTGGCTCTTAATTGTCTCATACCCATAAGCAGCAGCTCCACCCGCTTTTATGCTTATAGAAACTTTAGCCAGTGAAGGAATTGAAAAAAAGTGTAAGGGCCACACCCAAAGTCACAAATGAGCATTTAATCCAACCAATGAGTGAATGAATGGCACTGTAAAATGTAAAACACATGTATATCTATGTTTAACGAAGTGAAAAACTTTGATTGTAGACTGACAAGACACTTTTTGATCTTCATGTCACCAATTTATGTAGATTTAAATGCTATAATAGCTCAAAAAATGAAGGGAATAACTAATTAAGCTTCAGCATGAAAGTTATCCTCCATGTATTTGTAAAGTTAAAGCATGTAGCTGCTTGTAAAAAGGTTGAAGATCTCAAAGAAAGCTTTTAAAAAGTTTACCATCTTGTCCTGAGTTCTGGAGATGTTCTATCAGGTCACAGCCGAACGCATTTTCACTCCCTTTCTTTTTGGACTTGAGCTTATTCCCTTTATTCTTCATGTGGCTCCAGTTAGTCGTTAGTCCAGATGATTAAAACAAACAGATCCCTGAAAGCACGCACATCGATCCATATGACCCCGACAAAGGTTGAGTTTGTGGGTCAAAAAAAGCAGCCTAGAAAATCCCAGCAATCAGCTCCCAAACGTCTGCATCCGCTCACATTCTGACTAACCGCACGGTCAGAGGCTGAAAGCAGAAGTGACGTCACATTTTCAGCTTTAAGTCCTTCAGGTTGTCATAAGTTACAGAGAAATTTGAGGAAAATATACGGTGTGAGTGTTGCTGTGCTGGGACGTGGCAAAGGGCTGCGTTATCTGTGAAGGATTTGCAGAAACAGCATTAGAAGCGGTCAGTTTCCTGTTGTTTTTTCACCCCCAGCCAGTCTCTCTCTGCTCCTTTTTATCTCCTCCTCTTTTCCTTCATTCCAGTCCCAGTCTCCCTTCACACTGGCTCCTCTGTAGCTGAAGAAGCATTCATGTATATTGGAATCCCCTCAGGAATCTTTAGTTTTTATTTTTTCATTTCTACTTTAAGACTTTTTGTAAATATTCTGTGTTGAGAGGTGGACTCGTGGCAGGGAGTTTTTGAAATGTTGAGCCTGTGTAAAGGGGAGGGAAGAGGAGTGAGGGGAGGAGAACAGCTGACTTCTGTTTCTCCCCTGGTTTTACGAATTACTGACCTCTTTTATTCATTTATTTTCATGTGCCCAAACTGGGAGCTGACAGGATAGCTGCTCTCTGCCTTCCTGAATGCTCCCAATGTATACAATTTCCTGTCTAAAGAGCCCAGGCTGGAAAACAAAAACAGACGGGTTCTGAAGGAAGAGGGAAGTGGGAGGTGACTGAAGCGAGGGCCTGAAGGGCACAGATGGGAAATGGGGGGGGGGGGTGGACGACACACATGGTTCTTGTTACTGCCATGCATTTCTTTTTAAAGTTAGACTAAACTTTATAATGAAGAAATAGTCAGTTATTCAATCAAATTGCAATAATGGAATGAAAAAGCCATGATATAGTTCATGTAAAATAATCTCCTGAGAACTGAGCTTTCATTTGAAACACATTTTTATTTTCTCCGTCTTATTTCGGCTAAGTAGGACCTGAACGTTTAATGGCTCAGGCTTGTCTTTGACCAGGCTTTTGTTTTTATGAAAAATGATTTCTGCAGACATCCACAGATGGACCACCAGGACTTGGTAAGCCCAAGCAGGAACAACATTTCTACAAAAAGTTTTGGATTTTATGGGCATTTTCAATTAAAAAATCCACACAAAGTCCCTACAATTTCAGATACATTTTCTTAACATGTTCTTAACCATATTTTTAAAGTATACCATTAGAAGTACCCCAAAATGTCTTCATTGTTATAGGGTAGTCTTTATTATAATATTAATGACAAACCCTGGTCTATTTCAATAGGCCACAACAGAAAGTACAGTCAAGGCCTGCCGTCTGTGTGAAGCACACTTCACACAGACGGCTCCCCTCCAAAAGTATTGGAACAGTTCGGCCAATTCCTTTATTTTTGCTGTAGACTGAAAATATTTGGGTTTGACATCAAAAGATGTATATGAGACAAAAGATCAACATTTCAGCTTTTATTCCCAGGTATTTACATCTGGATCTGATACACAACTTAGGAGATAGTATGATTTGTAACAGAACCTCAAATTTTAGGTGAGCAAAAGTATTGGAACAGATTAGATAGATTAAAGTGAATAAGATTTCATATTTAGTTGTGAATCATTTACTTGCAATAACCGCATCAAGCCTGTGACCCACTGACATCATGAAACTTCTACATTCTTCTATTGTGATGCTTTTCCAGGCTTTCACCACAGCTTCTTTCAGTTGTTGTTTGTTTTGGGGGGTCACTCCCTTCAGTATCCTCTTTAGCAGGTAAAATGCGTGCTCTATAGGGTTTAATCTGGAGATTGGCTTGGCCAGTCTAAAAATTCCACTTCTTGCCTCTGATGAACTCCTTTGTTGTTTCAGCAGTGTGTTTCGGGTCATTATCTTGCTGCATGATGAAGGATCTCCCAATCAGCTTGGTTGCATCTTTCTTTAAACTGGCAGACAAAATGTTTCCGTAGACTTCTGAGTTCATTTCTTGCGCCATCATGTGTTACATTATCAATGAGGATTAATGAGCCCGTCCCAGAAGAAGTCATGCGAGCCCAAGCCATGACATTACCTCCGCTGTGTTTCACAGATGAGCTTGTGTGTTTGGGATCATGAGCAGATCCTTTCTTTCTCCAAACTTTAGTCTTTTCATCACTTTGGTAAAGTTTCATCTTGGTCTCATCAGTCCACAAAACTTTGTCCCAGAATTGAGTGGTGATCTTCTGGTGTGGCCTCTGTACTTTTGGTCATGAAGTATTCTGTGAACAGTAGATGGTGATACCTTCACTCCTGTTCTCTGGAGGTTGTTGCTGATGTCACTAACAGTTGTTTTAGGGTCTTTCTTTACAGCTCTCAGAATGTTTCTGTCGTCAACTGCCGCTGTTTTCCTTGGTCTAACAGTTCAACATCTGTTACGGAGTACACCAGTGGTTTCTTTCTTCTTCAGGATATTCCTAATGGTTGTACTGGCTATGGCCAATGTTTTTGCAGTGGCTCTGATTGATTTTCCACCTTCTCTCAGTTTCACAATCATTTGTTTTTCACCCATAGACAGCTCTCTGGGTTTCATGTTGGTTACAGCTCTAACTATAAATGCAGTCTGTACAGAAAACCCAAATCTGAAACTCAGCGTAGACATTCAGCGCTATTTATTGTGTGAATGATCAATGTCATTGGACACACCTGGGCAACAAAACACACCTGTCAGTCATATGTTCCAATACTTTTGCTCACCTAAAATTTGAGTTTCTGTTACAAATAATATTATCTCCTAAGTCGTGTATCAGATCCAGATGTAAATACCTGGAGAAAAAAAGCTGAAATGTTGATCTCTTGTCTCATATTCATCTTTTGATGTCAAACCCAAATATTTTCAGTCTACAGCAAAAGTAAAGGAATTGGCCGAACTGTTCCAATACTTTTGGAAGGGGGTGTAACTTTGTTTATGAATTAGTGCTACGCAAAGATTGATTGATTTAAGAATGTTTTTTATGAACAGCTCAAAACATGGCCTTCAGTATCGTTTTTCTATTAGAATCACTTTTTGCCCCCCGAGGGGAGGCTCTCCATTGCTGCCTGACGTTGTCTGCAGAGAACCTCTAGTCTGTACCATAATGCAGCACAGCACTGAGCCCTCTTCTCTGGTGTTTTTAATTTTTTTCATGAGTTGCGCGACATACTGCTCACCATGATGACACCTAATATTTGCTTAACAGTTGTAGATGGAAACACAAAGTCAAATGATCTTTTTCTGAGTTCCGAAATTTTTTTTTTAGATTTTGCAACACACATTGACGGAAAGCTCGCTACAGAACAGGAACGTCACACACTCAGACATGCACAGCGTCGTTCCACCCTGCCGGCTCTGACCTTACACACTGCCCCTATCTCTCTCCATTACTCTTCCATTTCTACCTCTGATGCCTGATCAAAGGCACGACGACTTCACCCAGCCACCCCATTTTCACATGTCACAGATGAGGCACAGCAGGGGTGTAAATGTCCCTCCTCAAATTGATGATATGGAGGCACCAATCAAAGTGTCAGAAAGAAAAAACAAAACAGAAACTACAGATTGTGACTTAGAGAGCTGGCATAATACCAAACTAGGTAATCATCAAGGCCAAAACAACTGTAACCATGTGAATAACAGGAGCTCGTCATGTTAGTTGTTTCTGATCTCATACCTCCAGTGCATCATAAAAAGTGTTTAACAAGTTTCCAAGTCAGGAAAAGGTCTTAGAGGTGAGGTATGTGACCCAGGAGACTTTTTTAATGTTCATACTCAAAGTCATTTCAGGGAATAAAGCTCTAACCACTCCCTAATGTAAGTAATATGAAATAATGTGGAGCGCCAGCTGGTTAAGGAAAGCTGTTTTTATTTCTGTCATTGTGTTGCTTCCTTCCTTGTGGCCGAGTACCTAGAAGAGAGAGGACAGCCAGACGTAGTTTGTTACCTGTTGCTAATTAGCAGTATTCTTCATGTTGGCTCGCTTCCAGCAGCTTTGTTGTGTTCATTTTAGAGAAACGGTGCTGTGTGCTAACTGAAGATAAACACATGATTAGACATCAGAAAAAATGTCTACATCCCTCCTTGAATTTAAACACTTAACCTGTTCATTAATGCACAAACTGAGTTGTTGGCCACTTGTGTGTGGTGGGAAATAGCTATGAATTATAATGTGATCACCTTAGGCTGCAAAAGCAATTTGCTCATCCGACAAATATCACATGAAGTCTTGTTTGAGTTTAAAAGTTCATGAAAATGCTATCATCTGTCCTTTTTAGCTGGTTGGACTCTCCCAACTCCTCAGAGAATAACAGACTCTTTTGCTTCCACATTCTTGAGTTTGTCAGCTGGACACTTTGTCTAGCGTTTAATGTCTGGCTCCTAGCATACGTTTGAGTTATTGGTTATTGTTTTCCACAGCAGCGATCTCACTTAGAGAAGCAAAATTAAATACAAATTTTAAACAATAATGCAAAGCTCCATTATAGGAAAGCCAAGATTTAACAATGTCCTTATATTTACATGTAGGGTCTCAGGAGGTTAATGATATGTAAACTCAAGCAGAAAGTTTCCAACAATCCTTCCCATAATCCTCTTAAACCCAACTCTTTAGTGTTATAAATAAAGACATGAACATCATGCTACTTTTCAACAACACACCACTGATGATGTAAGCGTCTCTAGTATTATTTAGCACACTGTGTGTGAATGGGTTGGTTAGCAGAGTAGTTCAGAGTGTTCTGGTTTGCAGAGTTCATATTTTTGTACCAAGTGTTTTGTGAATGTCACATGTGAGCTACATGACCAGGCCAGGCCCACACAAGACAAAGCTTTCTTTCTGCACCATAGGAAGAGGAGATGACATCATTCTGTCCATACAAAGCCTCAGACATCCCGCTGCACTGCTTTAAAAAAAAAAAAGAAAAAAAAAAAAAAGAGTCTACGCAGAGAAGTCGTCTCATTGTATCTTGATAATAAGGGGTGATTCTTGTCCCCCCACTTCTGTGTGATGCCATGTCTTGGTAAATCTGCAGCATAATCTGCTCTCTGCTAAATGTCGGAAAGCGGAAATTATGTAATCAGGGAAATACACAAAACATTCTTTTTTTATTTTCATGCAAAACATGTTTTTGATTTGTAATAAAGCTAATTATAAATTCATGTTACTCACTGAGGGAGAGAGCTGACCTGTCCTAGCAAGACATTTAATTTAGCATTTAAATGCAATAAACAGTTAACATCATCTTTAAGTATCTTTCATGCTTTATATGCCAATGCTCATGCACAAGGCTACCCATAAGAGGGAATAAAGGAGCTTTCTGGAGGCCTGTGGAGGTCAGGAAAATTCTGGTCCATTGTAAAGTTAATCTGTGATAACCACAAATTTACCTGAATAATAACCGCTCTTATCAAAGAAACAAAAAAATAATTTTATTTAATTTTTATGCTTTAGTATAATTTAGCATTTTCAAAATGCAAACCCTTTTTTAAAAAAAAAACAGAGTTACCTTCATATTTGTAATGTTTACCACATGGATGGGCACACCTGTAAAGTAATGTCAGAATTCATAGCTAAGCCATGATATTTACAAACATCAGGATATTAGAGAATAAAGAACAAGGAACTAAAACAGCATTAAAGGAAAAGTAATCAAATAATTGTAAAATAATGGCAAAAACTGGCAATGTTAATTGCAAAAGGCTAAAATAGATCATGGTGAAAAGTGGTTAAAATGTGACAAAAAATGGGTTAAAAGTAATGTCAGACTTCATAGCAAAGCCATGATCTGCACAAATGTCAGGATAATCAGAGAATGAAGTAGGAGGAACTAAAACAACATTTAGGGAACCATAATCAAATAATACTATAATAAAGGCATAAATTGGCAAAGTGGCTAGCAAAAGGTAGGAAATGGTGAAAAATGGTTGAAAAGTGTCAAAAAAAAGAATTAACAGTTGCAAAAATGGTTTAAAAGTGGCAACATGGGTGACCAAAGTTATGAAAAGGGTTAAAAAGTAGGAAAAATAGGTTAAAAGTGGCAAAAATTGGCAAAAAGGGCAAAATTTGGGAAACTAATTTGGCAAAAATGAGTGAAAACAGTGATGAAAGGGGGTTTAAAAGTACCATTAATGAATAATTTAATCATCAGTACCCAATAATAGCTTAGCATTCTTTTCAGCTCCAAAATGAAGTAACTGTAAGGCAGGATGCCAGCACCAATGCTAATGATCTAACACACATGCAATTATATAAAAAATCACAACTGGGGAGGGTCCATTCCCTGGGTTTTGGCAGGGGCCCAGCCAAATCTGTGGGCAGGCTTGCACATGCATAAAGACATGCCATAACCTTAGAAATCATCCTGATAAAAAAATACCTCAATATAAACTGTTCAGTGTAAATTTCCAATCTGTTAGAGAATTCAGCAATAGCCTAATTTCTGCTCAGGCTTTGTGACGCTACACATCACAACTCCAAATAAATCAAACAAAAACCCTTGTGTTGAATCAATGGTGAAAATCAAAGCAGAAAAGAGATTCCTCATGTCCTCATAGTGTATTGCCAAATTATGTTTGGAATGCAAATGCCTGAATGATACAGCGAATGGCCAATTTTACCAATCATTATAAGAGAATCAGGAGATATTAGCATCCACAAATGCAGACAGCAAAAAATGATTGGTATAAGATTAAATTTCAAATAATTTGATCATCAGAGAAAGTACAACTCAATCCTTTTCAGTACTTTCTGCATTGTCTTCTGTCACCAGCCCAGTTTACAGAGGTCACACTAGTCAAAAAGATCTTTAATTCCAACTTTTTCAAAAACAACATTACATTGGACCCCATGTTTGTGTGTTTGAATACTTCCATTGTAAAATTGGACTCTACATGTTTTAGTCTATAGTCAAAGTAGCATTACAGGAGTAAATCGTAACAAAATATACAGAGATTAACACAATTTAAAACTGCACCACTTCTGAACCAACCTCCCCTACAGCAACTGTGCATTCACATCCAGGCCCTGTACATTAAATATCACATTTATGCAACACAGCTGGAATTGGCTCAAGATACCCGGGACCCTGAATGAGACAAAGCGATATAGATAATGGATGGATATGTACAGACCATTTTACCAGACTATGAGCACTAGAACTACTTCAAAACTTGATCTTACTTTTGCGCTCAAGGCCCCCCTCTGGTAGCTTACATCTACTGCAGGCTCTTAGCACCTTGTGAAGGCTGTGCCTGGCATCTTTACTCCTTTGTCTTTTCTAGAGATGGTTTTCAAGAAAGTTTTCAGTGACAGTTTAGTTCATCATACCCATACACCAATATGTCCCTTTTAATGGAAGTCTCATTCAGCAGATGTGCAATCTATAGCTATAGCCATGACCTCTTAATCGCTCATAAATGATGATAAACTGATGGTAGACTAACTCATACAGCTGCACATGTATGGTTCTCAATTTATTACCAGTATGTAAGTTAACAGTTTGGACATTTATTGAAATCACATCTTACTTTTGCTTCATGACTCGCTTTATTTTAATTCTCAAAAATAATTAAAGAAAACACCACTATTACTATTACTCATTTAAAACCCCATCCATTTTTCACTTGTAAATAATATGTATAGCTGGCACATCATGAGTAAATTTGTGGTTATTTCTTTGTTCTAATGATGCTTTTTGGCAATAAAACTTATACCGTTGGAAAGCCTGTTTATTTCCCTTTTAAATTGTGTCACATTTATATATCCCATGCATTTGTGGGATGAGCAGCAGAGCTGAGTATGTGGGTTGGGCCCATGAAAAATTTGTGAAATCTGCTCCACCAATGCCTAACAATTTATTTTGCGGTTGCTATTGACTCTTGTTTCGACACCCCAAGAAGACCGTTTCCTCACGCTGCCAGCACTTAGGAATCATGGGCTGTCTTCTACAGATTTGCAATTAAGGTTTGCAGGACAACATAGCCAATCACTCTCGTCAGACAATCCAGAACAGACTGCAAACAGCCAATATCCAGGTATACCAGGAGGCCTACCATGACTGCCCTTCACCATCAGGCCTGTATGACTGGTGTTGGCAACACGTGCACTGGAACTGGAAATCAAGTGGTTCACTCTGTTATGGTTGAAACCTAAAGTTAGGCTCTAAGACTGTCAAAGTTTGCTATGAGTATTTGAACAGGTTGGCTGCCATTTCTGTGTTCATTCTATTATGTAACTTTCACATCAGCGACCAATACTGGATTGTGAAGTTATCTCTGGTTCTGGATCTCACTTGGTTGCAGGCCCCATCTTGTGAGAAACTTTTCAGGCTTGTTTACTACCTGTTAAAGCTGACTCCTATCATCTGTGCTGAAATTTTGCCAATATTTGGCATTCGGTGGATTTATTGGTATCAGAATTTTATCAATTAAATTAATGAATCAAAAGTGTGGTATTTTGGCTCCACTGCAAAATTGACTCAGAGAAAAAGGGACAGTGAAACTGAATTTCAGCGCGAACAAGATGCACAGAGATATGGATGTGATAAATGATAAAAGATCCATCTGAGTTCACTACTTAGGTCTGGACCCTGATAAACCACTTCCAGTCACATATCCAAACATTGATAACCACCTTGTATTTGGGCTGAGTGCTCACTCTTTGTATGAGTTTGAACAATTAAATCTGTAGAGGCTCATAAGTGATTTTGAAGTTAAATGGTACAAGATCTGCAAAATTCACAATTTACAGAACCACAGTAATGCTGTCAAAGCTAAGGTGAGAGTTTCCAGGTTGAGTATCAGAGCAGAGAAACAAGTGTTCTTTTAAGTGCTATAATAAAAAGATTTCTCTTTTTAATGTCAGCATGACTGTCCAATAAAAAGTATACAGTAGTTCCAAAGAGAAAGTTCCCCAAAAAACAGAAATAAGCAAAAGACAGTTCATAAGAAAAAATACTATTTATTATGTTTTTAAAGAGAAAAATCAACATTTCAGGTAAAATGAATACCCCCTTGCCATGATTTGCAATCTCTCAGCAACATATATTATGACAAATAACCCCAAATCAACACATATTCAATAAGAGTTCTCCAAATGATATTCTCAAAGGGTTAATATGGCATCACTTTGAGTTTCATACAATGATTCACAGAGGTAAAAAGTCAAATAAAAAAATGTAAGTCTGATGCTACAACTTTATTTCAGCTATGATCATTTTAAAAATGTATTAAAGATGTTTTATCCAACATTGGTAATATTTAACACGTAATTTTAACCCACAGTAGAAAAAAGTCCCACTAAAACATTCGTCAGGAGTCGAGATGAAATGGAAAAAAAGGACAATCAGGCCACAAGTGCCTTGAAAACATTTTTGAGATGTATTCGTAACAACAAAAAACTTGTTCAACATGTTCATAATGGTAACGGGGACCTGCAGATTTCCTAAGATTTTCAGTTTCAGTGCCAGAGTTGGGCTAAACTGTTAGAATGATCTTACAGGTGTTACTTAGTGTCAAGTAAATCAAACCATGCTTGTCATTACAGTTAGTAACATTGCCCCCTTTTCAAAGTGGTGGGATTTGCATGTTAAAAAAGGCAACATGTTAAAATTGGAACATACCAGCAGCTACACTACCTCCATACTATAAATAAATACAAAAAAACTTTGATATGAATGAAGCAGATGCTTATTCCTGGGAAGCATGCAAAGATTAAAGCACAGTCACGCAAGGATTTCTCATAATATAGAAACATGTAAGATAATAGAAAGAGAATGTAACCTTGTTTGGTCTCAAAGACTACAAACACCCTTTTACAAATCATTAAAGAAATAAATAAGTATCCCTTCTTTAAAAAAATTCAACATGTAAGGCGTGAAGACATGCAGTAATAGAATCACTTCTTATCATTATGGCTCCCAAAACTACCTACATTATTTATCCAAAGTTGATTGAAGGTTTAGAAAGACTTGGCCCAAAGCAGCACAAGCTTTTCTTCTCAGAGAAGCCAGTGGATTAAAGTGCGGACAAAATCTAAAGTAAAAAAAACATCCAAACCGAATATTCTGAGGAACTTTTCTCACAGCAGACATTTTAACAGGAATCAAGAAGTGTAACACCAAAGATTGACAAGGTAACATTTCATGTTTTTTAACAGTCCAGTCTTAGGTTTCTTTGAAACACTGACCCTGTTTACACTTGGTTTTTAAACATGTTTATGTGATGAGGTCACAAGTAGACAGCATTAAATACAAGAGTAAACGGCTACTGCGACAACATCAAATTAGTCAACCCGATATGCAAAGGCCATTCTGAGACTCTGTTGGAAGAATGTTTGTAGATGCATCCCCGATAATAACTGCAGAATTAAGTTTACAGGTCGCACATGTATCTAAATCTGGATTTGGGGGTCTCCCAGAGGGAAGAAAAGTTTTGCTCCGTCTTCCTGATAGCTGTTTCGTTTGGATTCAGTGAAATTCACAACATGCCGTTTTTTTCTCACCTGTTTGGCTCTTTTGGTACCATCATTTTTCATCATGGAGTCTGCATTCCTGCTAGCTACTGGTAGTTGAGCTCTACGCCTACAGCTATAGTTGTAAAGTACAAACTCACAGCCTAGAACTGGTACAGTCCTTCACCACTGGTCACATGCTGTCTTTAACTGAAAAGTCTTTTTTTCTCAAACTAGCATCCTGCAAGGTTTATTTAACAGTTTACTACCATTTTCTGTAGGATTATGACCTAATGAGGGAGAAAAGCAGTTAAAAAGTGGCATTGCCAGACTGGTCTGTGTTATGCATCCCAGCTTTGAGCAGTGAAGCAGCCACTTGGTATACACAATGAGTTGTGCAATGATGGCACATCATCTAATATTGATCATGCAGAAAAATACTATAATTATAAAAAGGTTATTTTCAGTATGCAAACTGTTGAATAAGATGGGATATCAATCTTAACAGTTGAACAAGGCCATATCAGTTCTAGAACTTTTGTCTGGACTAGCCTATGTTAAAGAATAAATAAATAATAAATACCCTGACCAGAAGTGACTAGGCAACAAATAAATCAGATTAAGCTGCATGATAGTCATGGGTTTAACTTGCAATGTGTCACAACTGTCCTCTTATTTTAATACCAGATGCAAACAGGATCGATATTCTACCAATGTCTGCTGTGAGAAGGGCCATCAGTTGAACAATATCACAAAAATCTTGGTCTTTTATCAAAATAAAACAGTATATATTCATATCACTCAGTGTGATTTGGCCCTTTGAGTTATTATTGCTTTTCAGCCATTCTGCTGTAGGACTAGGGTAAAACTTTACCTTTGCTTTGCTTCTAAAGTTGTTATACTCTGTAGATTTAGATCCACTAACTTTATATCAAGCAGAAAAATTATCAGCAAATCACACAGAGGGAAGGCCTTGTATGTATCACATTAATGAGAATATTTCCTGTCAGTCCTTCAAATTGTCAGCTTAATGTCTGCAGTTATCTTGTTGTTTTACTAGATAAGGAAAAACAACATACATTGTATAAAGATGTTAATATTTGGTTCATTTTGTGGAATTTTTTTTTCTGTTGACCTGTGTAAAGTAATGGATGTAATGATTGCTTATTTATAGGTATTGTTAATATGCTTTTAAAGGCATTACACTGCTAGAAACCAACAAGCTAATACTGTGGTTAATCCAGGCTCTGTTTGTCTTAAGTTTCTTTTTTTGTCTGTCGTAAACTTATCAATGCTTCTCTAATGCATATATTTATTATTGGTTATTACTGTCAGTTTCAGTTAAAAAAAAAAAAAAGATCAACTAAAATACCAAGCAATCATTCTGTTTGTGTAAGTCCTGCCTTGAATCATAAACTTAATACTAAAGGTTCTGTATTTAAGTCTGTTTTCTATCAGATTAGAGTCTCTTGTGGACAGTAAACTCTTTTCTAGTGATGATGACAAGATTAACGGTCCTGATTCAGCAGAAGCAACAAATACAGGAGTGTGAGGTCAACTGTTGATCATCCTCTGATCACAGTCTGTACCTCCTAGGATACCCTGAAGTCTAAACAGGCAAAACAAATGACACCTTTGTCTTTAGTTACATCGGCTACAGAGTGAAGCACACAAAATACACATTGTCCATAAGAATCAGCATGTTGTAAGCTGTCATATAAATCAGAAATAAGGCATGTGCATTAATAAGTGATGTCTGACACTTTTCTTTTTCAAATATATCTTAATATAAATATTTATAGGGCAACTTCTTCATTTGATACAGCCATTCACTACATAAAAATGATTAGTTTAGGCAGGCTGACATCAAAAAAAAGTAACAAAGGCAACATGATATGTAAAGAAAGTGTGCAAAGATGAAGTGGCAACAAACTAATGAAGCTAATGTGCATTCTGTGTGCTTAAAACAGCGTCTTAAACACATGTAGTAATTATTTTTCACTCTGGTTCCCAAACCTACTATAGAAAATATAGCAAAATAATTTTTGGTCACAGCTTATTTTCCCGTTTAAAATTTCAACTCTGTGGCTTACCGATGTCCACAGTTACATTCACATAAAGAGGCAGCCTCTCTACAGACAGAGTCTTGTAGGAGCAGCTGTTCAGTCCATCCTTTCTCCAAACCTGCGGGGTTCGTCCCAACAGCCTCATCCTAACAACCAAAAAAAGAGAAAACTAACTGATGATATGTATCAGTAATTAGAATGGACATATTTATATCTCATATTATGTAAAATGTTAATAAAACAAAATGTGAAGAAAGGCAACATATTAAATGTTAAAACTGAGGAATATCATTGTTATTGGGAAATTACATACCTATCCTGCAGTTTGATGCCAGCATTATGTTTCAGAAAAGTTGGGACATGATCATGGTTACTGCCTTGTTGTTGTATCACTGGCCCTTTAACAAATTTTGTGCTTAATTTTGGGATATATTTTTCATATACAGTGCTTAACAAATTTATTAGACCACCACCCAAAGTAAGGTTTATGCCACAGCCGCCCTAAATTAACAGCATTGGTAATTACCAAGATCATTTTTTATGTTTCTGCAATGGTTAATACATCAAAATGTAGAAGCTCTTTAACTGAAATGATATCTTTAATGCTAAAATAGCATTATTGTTGTTATCCATGAATTTTCAAATTTACTGATTTACAAAAAAAACTGAAAAGATAGTAAAGCACATTATTATTTCTTGATTAATATGTCAAATTATAGTTATTTACTTGAATTCCTGAACAGAAAAATGAGTTTTAGTGGTTGAATGTTATGCTTGATTAATTTCTGACTTCTCAGAGAAGTCCAGTGAGCCGGCTCAAATTTGGGTATAAAAAGGTGAATTCAGTTTGAAATTCCTCATTCCTGTTCAAAATAGTAAAACGTTGAGAGTTCACTGAAAATGAAAGAGTCTGCATTAAAGCACTTCATGATGCTGGATGGTCCCTGAGACAAATATGACAGGTGGTCCAATAAATTTGTTAAGCCCTGTATAGTTGTATTATTTCCAGCAGTCCCTCACAGAGCGGTGAATCCCTCCTTATCCTACTTCAGATAGACTCGGCCACCTTGAGACACTCTCTTTATGCCAAGCCATGGTACTAACCTGTTGCCAGTGAACCTTATTACTAGTAAGATGCCTCCTTAAGAGTTTCTTTTGCATTTCACAGCCTTTTTTCAACCTTTAATTAAAGGGTACTCTTCATATTAAGAGATGCTGACCTTATTGGGGGGGAAAAAAAATCACTTGTAGGCTGCTATTTTTGTGTAATGCACTCTGGGTAGTGATGTCAAATGGTCGCATTGTTGTTCTTCCTGTAAGTGTCATCCTCAAAGTGTTTTCAGTTGTTTCTCTTTTTTGAAGATTTTTTGGAAAATCAGAAAACATGGGAAGAGAGAGCGGGGGAAGACATGTATCAGACAGCGCAGGGACTGGGGACTTGATCCTGTGACCAGTGCACCAAGAACCACTGCCCTTGTACGTGGGCGCCTGCCCTACCCATCAAGCCTTTTCAATTTTAACCAGTGTAGAATTTTAGTGAAGAATAAAGCAGGAAAAAAATACTGTACCGTAGATCGATATGAGTTCAATTGGACAGATGTGGTAAGAGAAGAACAATTCAACCATTTCACCTCGCTATCTAAAATGCACTGAGCAACAGGGGCGTCCTACTTGCAAAGCATTTTTTCTAATTTCTCAAAGTGTTGAGATCTAGTATTATTCCTTGTATAAAAGACAAGTTAAAGACAGATTTATTAACAAGGTCCTATGTCTTAATAGGCAGTGTTCTCTTAAATACTGTCCCAGCTTTTTTGGGAGGTTTTGCTGAAATCAAATGCAAAATGGGCAAATAATTTTCCTAAAACAATAATATTTCTCAGTTTCAACACTTGACAGTGCTACTGTACTGTTTGTGCTATTTTCATTCAAATATGAGATTTCAATTTGAAAATAACATTTTTTAATTGACATTTTGCACAACATCCTGACTTTTTCTGATATAAAGGGTTGTGGTAGCTAAAACATAAGACACTAAAAACATACTTTAAAAGAATCATCTTTACTGACTGACCTGTCTTTGTTTATTTGATTGCCACTGTCCCTCTTGTGAAACACCATGGTGTACCGAGCCACATCAGCAGGTGGCCGTACAATCTTCATCTTCTGTAGCTCAACCCTGCATGAGACAACAGACACCCACATTTATAAGTGAACAAGCAACAGAGCATTTATCAGGCGTTTAAGATGTGATTAAAGGGAAAATCTTTGTATTTATCAACTCCTCCTTTCACACCTGATACGCAGGTCATCATCCTCTCCGCCCCAACCCCAGTAAGTGTTGGAGAATCCATTCACTTGATGAAACTGGTCTTTGGTCATCGCTGTGACTCCACCAAAGTAGCCTTTGTAACGCAGCCTAAGAGTGGATGACATAAGTCAACAAAGAATGCATCAGAAATTTAAAAGTATACTTTAAGGCCTGAAGAGACATTAGTCCATTAGTACTGCTCTGCTGAATCATGACATACTCTAACTCATACACTTACTTGTATCCAGTTGCATTTCGACCAACCACCAAGTGTTTGGGCTGCTTGTCACAGACATATAAATTGTGATCATTTTCAGGAACTAGGTCCACGTCATGGAAGATGAAGCACTCCCAGCTGTAGTCCTTCAGCGCCTCCAAATATCCGACATTCAGTAACTTGGCACGGTTAAAAGTTACATCACCAGCCTTTAAAGAGAGAGAGAGAGAGAGAGAGAACAATAAACAAAACACTTCCATTAGTCATCGTCCTTAAGGGAGTGTCTACGGTTCAAGACTTAGTGTAGACATCAGTTTTATTTATTTTTTCATGCTTTATTCACTGAAAAACAAAGATTTTTAATTGATATAAGGGTCAGAGTAGAGGATCAGCTGCAGAAAAACTGCATAAATTAATGCTGTCTGTGTGGGCCAGTAATTGATTACTTTCATTTTTTAAATGGTATCACATCTAAGCTGTAAACTTTAAAGAAATAGTTAACACATTGAATCCAAGTTGGATGATATTAACCTGTAGTGACTGGGATTCAAACCACCAATCTCCCAAACAAGTAAGTGGTGTAACCCACTGAGCTATCCAGCCCCCAGGGTTACCTTACAAATGACGTGTGGAGCCCTTTCCTAACTCATTGGATGGATAGCAAGGACAGATGCTGTTTAGTCAATTTAAGATCAAGAAAATATCGTATGGTCTGCTCAAAGTTCCTCGGGTTTTTGTTTCTGTTCTGTCCATGTTTTCGTTTCTTTCTCCATTCTGTCTTAAGTTGAGCGTTATTGCTAGAAGATGGACTTTCTTTCGTGTTGGTATTAAAAAAAAAAAGAAGGTGCATAACTCAGCAAGATGTGAAGTAATATATATTAAATGACAGTCTGTAATTAGATAACTGCTGTTTTACTGTGAATGTGTTAACAAAAATTCAAAAAAAAGAATAGCCTTACATTGAAGAGGCAAGGGTTGAATTGGGGAAAAAAGGAAAAGGTCAATGAACACGTACCAAAGTTAGTCATATTGTTAATCGTAATGATAAGTAACATAAATACGATTTTCCTAAGAATAACTTATAACCAAAATAAAGACCTTCTCTTAACTATCATTAATAATAAAGAAGAAGTGAAACCAATGATTCTGCTCTCTGTATTTTTTTTTTCCATCAGCATACTGTACGTGTAATGATGTGACGTTCACAGGGAACAGTGGAGCGGTCGAGACAAAGAAAAACTGTAAGGGACATTGCTGTCTGCCCCTCAGCTCTCTGTCAGCAACAACGTTGACGTTCAACATAATGACAAAATCGCATACTGGTCGACCAGTGATCGACACCATTGACATCTGTGATCGAGGCTGGAGAAGACAGAAACACAGCTGGCAGGAGGAAGTATGACATCAGCTTAAATCGAACTAAATCCTAAAACTTCCTGCCCATTTGCGTCTGTGTGTTTCTAAGCTCTTTGGAAATAACCACTGTGAAACAAACAAAAATTAGCACCTTATTTCTCTGTAACACTGCTTTGTTTGTCAATGCTGTGCGCCCTCTCTCTCTCTCTCTCCACTTAATACTGGTCGCCCACCACTCTGCACCATAATAATATATCTTTTAAAGCACAGGGTATCCAAAAAATATTGAAAACTTTGACAACCTTAATTTGAGTGAACAGGATGGTGAACAGGATGGATGGATGATGAGAACTTTAATTACTTTTGCTTAATCATCCCCTCTTGATTTATTATTGATTAAGTTACAAAAATATGAGACACCAAACTGTGCCATACCTGCTGAATGACATAGATGGCGTAGTGCAGCTGCTGCCTCTGCAGAAAAGGGTGCAGGTGATGCAGGAGGTAGAGGAGGTGTTTTTCTCTGCTGCGATGAGGGATGAGAATGGCTACGCTCTGCCTCGCTGTGCAGTCTTCGGGCTCGTACTGGCCCTCAGTGACTCTTTTGTTCTCACTCTCCACATCGGTCAGTTTCAGAGAGGACTCAAAGGAAAGCTTCACAGCTCCCTCTGTAGAAGATTAGAAATACAACAACAAAGGTGAGTCTTGGTTGCTTGTTCTCAATCTGTTGTGGAAATTGTAACACAGCAAATGGGTTAAACCAGAATAAAAATATCACATTAAGATATGGCCCTGTTTTAAATAAAGAATTTTAAACATTATCTTTTTTGGCATCTCAAACTACTTGATCTGCTTAGCAAGACAGATAACATGTCACACTAGAACAAGCAATGAACAAATGATAATACAAACCAAGAGTAGTCCTTTATTTGCAGGTTCATAGACAATAGTTTTGACAAAGTGTATTGCATAAAAAATAAAATCTTGCTTTAGAAGAATAGATTTTTTTTTTCATTTTAAACAGTATTTCTCATCATTCCAAAGAGTATTCACTTCAGTATAGTTCACTGTTATGTGTTGAGTGTTTCAACAGATTATGTACAGAAAAGGAAAAGCAAACAAGTCCAGATTAAGTAGGTAAATAAGCATATGTCATTTCTGTGCACTCACGCAGTAACGGTGATTCCTCAGGGCATATGGCTTTGGGTGTAGGAGTATTTAAGTTCTGAGGAGTGGCTGTCAAAGAGTGAATTTCATCCTTCAGGCTGTCTCCTCTGACTAAAGGTTGTTTTGAGGCAATGGGAACCTGACTAGATTTTAAGGTTTCCCCTGTAAAATTGGCAATCCATGCCAGCACTGAGAGTGACAAAAAGAGCAGAACAAAGTACTTTCCTCTCCGCAGAATCTTGCACACAGGCGAGCAGAAGCCCATGACTGTGCAACTGCTGAAACAAGAAAAGTGGCAACTGTTGATGCTGATAGTTGATGTTTATGATATGTCCTCCTTGCAGGACATTTCACCCATAACAGTCACAGCCCCAGTTTCACTAAGCAGTCATCCCATGGCGAAGAAACATTCTTCTGAAACATGCAGTGAATAAAACACTGCTGAGTTTGAAATCTTATTGGTAAAAATCCATTGGTGACTCGAAAAATCCAGGTTCAGGAGACGAGGCAGAAAACTTGAGTTATCCAACAGCTGTTAATGATTTCAAGAAAAGAGAGAAAAAAGTGTTACAGCAGAGTAGACATTGTAATTAAAGTCATACCGCCACGTCTTCTCATGTAAAACTAAACCAACACAACAAAAAGCACAGAAGAGATGTTATCTTAAAAACAAACCCTCACATTGGCAGAGTATTTGATTTCAAGCTCCTTGTTTTTCTATTCTTGACTTACGGAGCTATTGATTATGTTTCACTTGCTTTTAAAAGCTTCCTGAAAGGTTATCTAACAACAAAGAACTGCACACCTACTTTATACACTTCACCTTTGCATAGAGAGGTGTCCCATTGCAGAACTGTTTTACAATGATACCATTCACTGATAAAAACAAATTCATTATTTCATTACTCTCAGTCCCGCCAACCTGATAACTTCATATTCTGATGATTAAAACACTGGACTAAAAAGATATGGGATTTTATATAATGAAAAATAACCTGCTTTAATAAAAACCAAAAAGTATGTTAGATTCAAACTGTAGAATAATAAAATGTAATCTGGTTACTTGTCCAAAAAAAACAACAACAAAAAAACAGCATTTAATTAGACTTCTTATGCAAAATTTCAAATAAATATAGCACAAAATGTTTGTTACTTTGTAAAAAGTACAATCTCTTATTATAATTTAGTCTTATAAAGTGTCAAAACTTTAAAAAGTAAATCATTTTCATTAGAAGGGTCCCTGGGAGAGAATTTATAATTTATCAAATCTTTATGAAATATTAACAGAAAACTCTAATTCAGAATGTTAAATATGTTCTGAAGTACACTGGCAAATGTGCGTGTGTAATTTTGGACTCTTTGTATTTGTAAAGCAGTACTTTTTTTTTTTTTTTTTACATTGAAAACAAAACAGTTGCCAATATTTGGTACCTAGGTCTTCTATCATGTTGCATTATATAACTATTGTTGTAAAGCAGAACCATCTCAAGATTTTTTAAAAATATGATAAATGGTGCAATAAATAATTGTATATTTGGAGCCCTGCAGTGTGTGAGACGTCTTTCTGTTCTCTGTCAGTCTCTTTTTCGGCTCAGCAGCTGCCCACCCATGTTTGGATGTGCGTGTAGACCTTTTTTCTTTCAAAATACCTGTTTGATACATTTTTTGCAGTAGAGATGTTATAAAGGCCCGAGCACAGACCTCGGTCGGCGAGGACCCTATTGAAATTGAAGGAATCATCTTATTTTCCAATAACCAATAACATTAATTATTGTCTTTTTAAATGAATACGTCTAACTTGGTATAAACCCGTTCAACGTTAGCCGCAATGGGTAATAGAGGAAAAAAATAAAGTACCTTTTACTGTCTTTTAAACACTTTAATAGTAATGCGTTGGTACTATTATTTAGTTACAAGCCAATAAAGCTTAAGAGCAGCTGTTGAACGAGTTTGTCATAATGTTAACATGAAAAAACTACACTTGTTGGCACAGAGTCTAACTTTTATTGTAAAAACTTTGCCTTTTCTACCTCCTTTTAGGAAAAAAAAAATAATAGCAGAGCAAAGCTTCTCAATGTAAGCGACTTAAATTTCCGAACTCCTCGTCATAGCCCAGTGTGCTAACAATTAGGGAATGATCAAAGAAATACACGTCTTAGGGGCTGATTATGACAAGCTAACTTTAGCTAACCGTTGCTATAAGAAACACTGCGTTAACGTTATCTGCTGTTACAAATGTAAGGAAGACAACAGACTGGACACTATTTTATGTATACTGTTCTTTCCCAGTACGTGCTTCAATGTTTTAGACTCCAAACTGGTCCTCAAACACCGACACGAAACGAACCGTCCTACTATTAGCAGCTAGCTAGCTGAAGAATGTGGATGTAGAGTTACTTTAAGTGCTCTTAAAGTTAAAGGTTAGCATTAGCAGTTGTACACCGAGGAGTCAAAATATAGTACAACGCTAACACAGTTAATGAAGATAATGTATTTTTCATAAAAAGTCAATGTAATAGCGGTATATGCAGGCACATCTTACCTTTAAGACGGGCTAGCGTTGTCTCAGGTTATCAACAAACAGTGTCAGTCTATGAAGCTCAAATGAATTCACAGCACTTCCGCTTCATGCGTTTCACAATAAAAGCTTCCGAAATATTAAGCTCGTTTTTTTGCAGTTAATTGTAGGTATGCTTCACTCGAAACATTGACTAAATATGTTTTATTGTCAAATCTAAATATAATTAGGGTTGAAAGTTTCACAGTTTTCCCCATAGTTAACTGTCAAAAGTATCAAAACCAAGATTATGCAATATTATCAAAAATACATAATGTGTCTGTGCTCATGAATCATTTTTATTCTTGTTGTAGGGATGAAGTCAATCATTTAGAAATCACCCCCTCATCTGAGATGAATCCAGGCACACTGTTTAAATATGAATTTCGCAAAAACAGAAGAATATCCACCTCATGCTTGTTAAGCGCTACAGTTGCTTTGCTAGTACAATTTTTCACTTCTTGCCCTGCACTATTGTCCGATGTAAGCTTGTACATGTTTGATATTAAATGTTTAATGTTCTTCTAACAATTGAACTTCGAGTATGTGGCTAGTGTACTTTAAGCTTAAAAACGTGTTTCAACAAGAGGGTGGTATTATTGAAGAAAAACCTTAATCTAACAACTGCAAAACAGCAATATGCTCACACAACACTGACAACGAACTACATTTAGTGTTTTTTTAGAAACTGTGCAAAAGAAACGTGAATACACACAGTGAAAAGGAATAATTTTTATATTTCAGAGTACTATTAAAAAAATAGAAAGCCTTCAACCATTGACACTTGAGCCTGTTTTGTGCTTTAAAAAATGTATTTGCAGCCCCCCATCATGCTTTTATTTTGAAGGAAGGATCTAGAAACGGTAAACCGTTTTTCCCTTTTGGGTGAACAACTTCAGCTTGATTTATATCAAAACAATGAATAATGCCATTGTAAAAGTTTACATAATAAAAACCATGGCATATGATCTTTTATGTTCCAGTAACAAAGGACCATCTGTTTTACTCCTAATAGGTGAAAATGTGTGATGAACTTGAAACAGTTCTTAAAAGACTGTTAAATTTGTGTTCACTTGTGTCACACTGGTCTTTTGAATAACTGCAGAGCTTTGTAAATGGAAGCAGACTTGTCCGTATAGACAGCAACAAGAATTCCCATCACGCAATGCTTCCTGGTAATTTTGTCCCATGTTTCTCTCATCCCACCCCTGCAGATGAGACATGGACAGCATGCTGGTGTCTCTGCTGAGCTACACTGACTCTGAGGATAAAGGTCTTTTCCTTCTGCTAACACAGCGGGTGGTTGTCCAGCTGCTCCTCGGTCTGCTTCAGGTCAGCCACGATACTGAATAATGTCTCAGTATGATATCCTCCGGTAGAGCCATGTAGGAGGTCCTGCACTACAACACCTTATGAACTGTTTCATTGAAAAATGTTACGGAAACCTAGGATGATACAGCAGTTCTACCGTTTCCTGCTTTTATATGTTATTTAATAGTGTTTTATAACTGCCACAAAGGTTTTTGTAATGCACAGGAAATAAACACCCATTTGTAATGTCGAAATAACAAATCAGACAGTGTAGATTTGAATATAGTGCCTCCTCAGGGTGCTCATCCCCCTCCCATCATCTCCTCCATACTGAGAGGACATGATTGAGTGGTGTAGGCTTACTGTGAGAGAATGACGTTAACATGTGAGATTGGCCTATACTGTTTGCAGTTGTCAGTGACGTGTGATAAGCAAGCTGCAAGCACAGAAAGTTTCCTGAAAACAGTTTTTATTGCAATCATCACCATCATTTCAGAGAGAATCTTCTGTTTTGCTTACACATTAATTGCTTTTTATATAAAGCAAGATCTTGCTTCAAGTTCATTTCGGTAATTTCAGTTTCACAGCCTACTGTAAAAAAAAACGTGGACACTTTTGTCAGTTGTATTATGAAGGAAAAGATTCACAGTTGAATTCTCTAGATTCTAATCTAAAACTGTGATTCATCGAAACAACACATTATTTTCTTTAAAATTTTATGCCTATTTAAAGTTAAATTTCATTATATAGCCATACTTTTGTTACAAAAATGACTTAAACTAATGTTGAAAAGAGGGAACACAGATTATACTCTGCCATCTGCTTCTTTTGTTTTCTTGTGAGTGAACCTAACACAACACAGTCACTAAGTATGGAACGTTTGTCGACTTCCTGTGATTGTGTATTAACGGTGTGACTCATGCATCCTGCAGTGTCCCTCATCTGATCAAATGCCTGTGTTGTCTTCTGGCCAAAGATTTTTCCAAGTTTCCAGCCAGGTCTTTGTGCTGAAGGCTGTGTCCTACCTATAGCCATTTGAAAAGATTGGTGTGTAGGAGAAGAGTGAATCCATCGAAAATGGCAGGCAAACTCCTGCACACTGTCTAAACTGCACAAAGACACTGATAACGTCTCAGTACCAAAACAATGTTTTTGTACAATTTGGACCATGTGCAGGAGTTTGCCTGCAATGACTGGTAATCAAAAACAATTAGTAATCAATATTTGATGCCCATGACTTCTGTATTTGTTGCTGTGGTGTCAAAACAGGCTTTTTGTTTCTGCTAGTATCATGAGTTTAAAATGTTATGACAGCTGTTGTGGATAGATGGGTTTACTGATTTAATTGTATCTCAAAGTCAGCCCATAAGGGTAGATAAAGGGGAGCGCTTTCTGGGGCCCAGCCAAAACTGGGACCCATGGGGGGTCAGCAGAATCATGGTCCATTGTAAAGTTAATATAATAACAACAACTATATTTTATTCTTAACATGAATAATAACCACTTATCAAATCAAAAATGACTTATTATTTATTTATTTATTCATTCATTTATTTATGCTGTGGTACAATAAAGGCTTTTTTTTTTTAAAGTAAACCCCTTTTCTTAAAACAGAATTAACTTTTTATTGGTAATGTTGACAACTTGTATGGGCACACTGAACTAAATGATAAGGAAAGTACTGTCAGAGCTAAGAAGTGTAAAAGAGAGATGGTTGAAATGGGAAAAAGGCTGTAAAATGGGTCAAATAGGTAAAGAGTGAGACAAATTAGATAAAAGTGGCCAAAAAAGACACAATATTAGGAGAGAAGTGCCAATAAAAGGTTAAAGTGGGGAAAAAAAATTGGCAAAAATGGGTAAAATGTTACAACATGGTTTGATGCTGGAATAAAAGGCAAAAAGCAGCACAAATTGTTTAAAAATGGCAAAAATGGGCCAAAAGTGGTGAAACAGGTAAAAAAAAAAGAAAAAGTAGCACGAATGAATAATTCACTCAGAACCCAATAATAGTTTAACACACTTTACAGATCCAAAATGAGGTTACTGTTAGCCAGGATGCTAGCTCCAATGACGCTGATCCAACACACTTCCATTAATATCATCGGTGAATCACATCTGGGGAGGGCCCATTCTCTGGTTTGTCAGGGGTCCTGCCAAATCTGTGGGCAGGTCTGGCTATCATTAAAGGAAAAAACACAACTTCAGTACATTGTTCCTAACATTTTTTATTGTACAAAATTTGGTGTTGTTATTAACAGTGTTTGAATACATCTGTTCAAAATGATAAGAGTAACAGGGTTTTATTGTAGAATATTGTGTAGGCTTGGCTGACAGTGTTTTCCTTCAAGAGAAATTACACCTTTCTGAACAAATGTCAAGAAAATGAGAAAAGAAAATGCAAAGTTTAATGCCTACTTCAAAATAAAGTCCAAAATAGACATTTCTAAAGGGATAGATACATTTAAAAGATCCACTTCTATGTTTTCACATCAGAGAGCTTCTCCTCGACTCCTCAAAGCTCAAAGACAGAGTCACTGTTCCACTGCCAAAGCTCACTCTGGGCTTGTGCTTTCCAGGGTCACAATCATTGCCATTGGTCTTCAGGCTGATGGACGAGGACGGAGATGAGGTAGAGGACCCTCCGATGCTGCTGGACTTCTTCCTTGCAGCTGAGTTGTGTTTCAGCGTTGCTTTTGCAGCCACTTTGAAAGCATGGGCTGCGGTGCTGCAACGGACTTCCTCGATGGTGTTCCTGCACGGTTTGAAGAGGATGATGTAGACTTTATTGAAGAAGATGCAAGCCAGCATCCCAAAACTAGAAGCCAGGATAGCAATGACCTCCACGGCTGAAACAAACTTGCCGTAAGTACTGAAGTATGCAGGAATAAAAGAGATCCAAACAATAAAGAAGATGAGCATGCTGAAGGTGATGAACTTGGCCTCTGTGAAGTTTTCTGGAAGTTTGCGTGACTTGAAAGCAAAAAAGAAACATATTGCAGCAAGGAGGCAGGTGTACCCAATGAGAAAGCCAAGAGCCATCACAGAACCTTCATTACAAGTGATGAAAATGATCTCATCAATGTCGTGGTTCTTGTAGCTTGAAGGAGGGGCGTTGTACAGCCAGACCACACATATCATGACTTGGACAAACGTGCACAGAAACACCAGCAGAAACTGCAGGTTTAACCCCCACCATTTACGATGGAGGCTTGTAGGGATCTTGGCTTCGAATACCAAAAGAACTCTGTTAGTTTTCACCAGGATGCAGGAGATACAGAGGACAAAACTGATCCCAAAGGCAGGCTGTCGCAAACGGCACGTCCAATCCTGGGGTTCTCCGATGAAGATGAGAGAGCTAGAGAAGCAACAGATGAGGGAGAAGAGAAGCACGTAGGACAGTTCCCGGTTTGTGGCCTTTACTATTGGAGTGTTACGAAACTTGACAAAGACTCCCATCACAAAGGCTGTCAGGACAACGCCGACTACCGCACATATGGCCAAAGCTATCCCAAATGGTTCTGTCCATGACAAGAACTCGATTTCCTTTAGAAAGCAGAACGTGTGATTCCCATTGGACCAGGAGTTATTCGGACACTTGTTGCAAACACTAGCATCTGAGTGAAACAAAAGCAGAAAAACAACATGAACCATGAGGAACAAATGATGACTTCAAATTGAATGTTTGCTTCTTGATACCTTTATGATTGCTGTACTCTCCATCTGAGCACTCAGTGCATTCAAAGCAGCATGTAGGCATGCTGTCTATGATCCCCTTTCTTGTACCAGGTTCACAGTCCTCACTGCAGTTAGAGAACGGCACCTATAGGATGTTAATGGACACAAAACTGCTGGTTAGAGAACTAATCCCCACTGCAAAATGCAGCATAGAGACTATTTTTAACAAACCTCATTTATCTTAAATGAGTTTTTTAGGTGTGAATTACTGAATTCAACCATCCATGTGTAGGAACCACATGTGCTCAGGTGTCTGAAGAGTTGTAACTCAGAAAAGTGTTTATGTTCGGGTCTGTTTGTGCTGTGTTTAGCATTTGCATCTTAGCTTAACTTTAGCTCCGCCGTCTCAACAGGTGAGATTTATGAGCTGCTGTAGTTTTTAATCGTTTTTCTCCAAAGCGTACAGAGGGGCAGACATTTCGAAAGTTATTGTTCCTTCACATAAAGTCCACATAGCTTTTTCCTGAGGTGCAGAACTGTAACTGAAAGACATTTAGGGGATGACTGGTGAAACACATTCAGCTACCTAGCGAGCACCTATGGCGAACGGAACTCTTATTTAAAGGTAAAATGACACCGCGGGTTGCATGAGATTAACATACACTGAGCCAGAGCATGGCAGAACAGGCTATGAAAAGAAGCAGCAGAACTACAGTTAACCACTAAAACCGGTCCAAAGATAGGTTCGTGCCACATTTTTACCGATCCAGGGCTCCACGGACCGATGCACTCGGACCGCTGACGTTAAGATCTGTTAACCGATCCATATCGGATTATCTTTACACTTTATAAACTTTTCAACATACAGCCAATCACAGAGTGCCACATCTTCATACTAATGTACAACCACTCATATCATATAACATCACAAGCAGACACTGGACCCCAAGCAGGGGGAGCTCACACCTGTAGTAGTCTTTGTAGTGCACATCTTGATTGAAGAAAGTTTTGAAAGTTTTAAATATCAGCATTATATCCCTGCAAACTATTTTATTATGCGTAAAACAGTTCCAAACCAACATCTCATCTGCAACAGAACTGAATTGTCTAATAACAGCAAATTCTGGTGGTGTAATTTAATAACGTGACCTGTTTACTGGTGATTTTCAACCAAATGAGAGTTGAAAACATAGAAGTACTGGTGAATGCCACTGTAGTTTCATTAAATTCATGTCTGGTGAGTATATTTTGACATCCTGATGCAAAACTAAACAAAGAAATACAATAACAGATACTGTATGTGCATAGGCATTAAGGCTTCATATGCTTTAAGATCACAGCCTGTGTACAGGGAAACGCCTATTTCCGTCCAGTTTCCCCACCTTTCTCTGGTTGTGAGCAGCCTCGAGGTGACTCGGCTCTTTTGCCAGAATCACTGACATTTGGGTAAAATTGGCAAATTCTGTTACGTTTCTTCCTGGCTCCAAAATACACCTGAAACATCATTATCTTCAAAAATGCATCGATGCCTTTAATATCAGCACCAGTACTTCAGAAATCTACTGTAGTAAGTGGTTGCATAATGCGCTATGCAACCACTTAGGTTGCATAATGGTCATGTGATTGCAAAAGATCAATACTGCCACTGAGCAGGAAGTATTGGCTCCAATAAATGGACTCTGGGTCTGTTGAAAGTGGAAATGCTTTTTGGGTTGTGGTCACTGAGGGCCATGTGCTATGTACATAAAAAGGATGCAAAATATTGGAGTTTTGCCAATATCTGATACGCTAATTTCAATTATTTTAACTGATATTGATATCAATACTGATACGGATATTTAAATGTAATTTAGACCTAAAACCTCAGCCCTTAAAACACACAAGTTAAAGTTTGAGGGTGAATAAATTACAAGTTTTAGCCCTTGAAACACACTCAAAGTGTAAGAAATTATGATGAATGAAGAAAAAAACTTCAGCTGACGTAGGTCTGTTGGTCCACCGTAAAACTCCACTACCTCTCTTGTTTGTAGGCAGATCTATATCGCCAAAATAACAGTCATAAGTAGCATGAAGTTTCATAACTGTCTATATGGATGTTTCCTTTTATATGCTGATATCTGATGATACCAATATAATGTGGATAATATCATGTATCCCTATTATGTGATGTAATTAGCAGAATCAGGGTGTCCTGGCCCATTTTTGATTGGCTGGCAAAAAATTCTTGAACTTATATGAAACATGTCCCTCAGAAAAGCATGAAGCTTGTGCTAGACCGTCTTAGTTTCAGCTCAAGGCAGTGCTGCCATACTAATACTGTGAACAAACGTTTTGGAAAGTTTTTATGCCATTTTTTTCAGGACTAAATTGAGACTACGCTATAAATTGTAAACATTTTGGCAACCAAAATAATAACGATATTTTGATTTATAATGCCCTTATGGATTACAGCAGCAAAAAGCAGCACTAATGATGTTCCAGGGGCGTACGCAGTGGTAGCCAGAAATCTGATTGGCCTCCCCAAAATCCTTAAAATGACTGGCTATTTGCCTTGTCAGCCATCAAATAGCCATTTAAGCAATCCCCAATTACTGAGTGTATCTTAACCTACATTAGATTGGTTTTACAAACTTTAATGTCAAGGTGAGGTATATGAAAGTGGCCCAACCATCCTTATATATTTCTGTATGTGGCCCCCAGTGGGAAACGTTTGGACACCCCTGGAATAAAGGCATCACTGGAAAGAGTGGTTTCCACACAGATAACTTGTTAATCACACATTTATCAACTAAGTGGGTGGTGCTTGGAAAAAAATGTACTGTGTTCAAAATTTTATGCATATTCCAAACCTCTCCAAATTTTTAAAATCAATGCATTTTTTATCAGTAAGTTTTAATTTTGGAGGCATGTGACGAATCATTTCTATGTCTTTGTAGATAAATCCTTGACCTGAACTGACTATGCAAATGCTTAAACACATCAGTATACTACTGGTTTTGCAAATCCAATATCTGCTCAGTCATAGTTAGCAACTAGCTAATGACAGCTGAGTCTTACGCAGAGCAAAGCCTGATTTTTTCAGACCTTGTGGAGACAGAGACGTGGCTTGACACTAATGGCTTAATACAGTGTCAAGTTACAGCTGGTTTTCTAAATGACTGACCTCTGAACTGTATCCATTCCACAGGATCTTTGTTTTGTCGATGAACAGTTTGGCCCCTCTCTTGGTGTGTATATTGTAGTACCCCACCTCCTCAAACACCACTGAGCCATCCTCGGTAGACCTGTGCCAGTTTATGAGGGTGTAGTTTGCTGCCAAGTCTGCATTCTCTCCAAAGTTTATCTTTTCACCCATACTGTTGGTGTAGTTCAGATGTCTGAGCTGCTTCAGGACCTGAGGGGAAATAACACAAATACTGGCTTGTTCATAACATAGGCAGATGGGTATTTAGCTGGTTAGTTTGGGTAAACATGCAACAGTTTACCTGCCATGCTTCCATTTTCTTTATATCTGCACAAGAATTGTTGGCAAAAAGTCCATGTCCAGGTGTGCAGGTGAGTATGTCCTGCAGGGCTTGTGCAATGGAATAAACTGCGACATAGACATTGTAGGAGATACGAAGATGGGTGTGGTCCAGGTAGGGCGTCTCAACACTTGTGATGTCTTCCTCTCCAGTGCACAAAGGCCTGAATGTTGTGCTTCCATTCTCAGATTCCTGCAGTCTGGGGCTGTCCTCCAGGTAACAGTTAAAGGTTTCTTCCCAGAACTCTCTGACAAACTCATTATGGCTGTCCTTCTTAGGTTGGACTTGTTGTAGGAAATCTCTAAAACCAGGTATGTGCCCTGCCTTTAGAGCAAAGCCAATAGTCCCAGCAACAACATCAAGATACTCAGGTCTAGCAATAAGAGAGGAGCTTGCCCAGGCTTCACTTGCTAACCAGATACGATCTGTGATGTTTCTTTTGACCATCTCTTTAATCAAAGGTTCAATATCTGGTCCGCTAGCAAACACAACAATGACTTTAGCTGATGAGTTCTCGATCCTGTCTGCCATAGCCTGGATTTCATGTTCTTCAAAGTACTGGGAAATGAGTTCATTGAGATGAATGCAGATGTCTCGTTCCTCCATCTCCTTCTCAAACTTTTCAATCCCTGGTCGCCCGTAGTCGTCGTCTGAGGCCACAGCAATGACCCAGTTCCACTGGAAGTACTCAATGATGTCTGCCATGGCTGTGGCCTGGAACTCGTCTGTGGGAATGGTTCTCATGAAGGATTTGTACTGATTCTTGTTGCTCAGTAGGCGGCTAGAAGACGCATAGCTGATCTGAAACAGAAAAGACTCCCAGTGATTTTAGGTTTTACTTTTTTATTATCTTCAGTTAGCATCAAAGGAATCAATGCATCAGATTATAGATATTCTGCATATTTTACAACTTCCTATGAAGCAATATGTATTGTATCAGATCATATCAAATGGTATAATTTGCTTTCCAGGGTGCACAATGTACTGTATCATATCACATGTACCATTTCATACCCCTTTATATTGTCTCATATCATATTAACAAACATGTTTTACTGTGGATGGCAAAATGCAATTTATAGAGCAAAATGTATGTCATCATATTAAAACATATAAAAGTGTATTGTTTGCACACTGGACTACTAAATTATATCATATTTTATCATAATGAATCCAGGAGAGTATTATATCCTATTGTATCCCATTGTATTGTGTATTATGGAATCCAGGTACCAACATTTATGTGTTGTATTGTATCATATCGTATTGCATCACACGTTGTACTGCATCACACAGCATCGTATCGTATTGCATTGTGCTGTATCACATTCACATATCACATTGCTTGAGGGTCAAAACTGGGGTTTGATTTTGTCATATTGAATCTTATTGGTATGTATGTTTTTGTTGTCGTAAATGTCGTGACCTACCTGAGGAATGTAAAAAAGTCCTAGTAAGTTTGCAACAGCTGTTGAGACTGCAGATCCAGCAGCTCCTACCACTGCAATGGTTGCTGGGATGTGATCAGTGCAGTTGCAGAACTCGTCTAAATTTAAAGAATCAATCTTATTTTGGGCCACAAAACTAAGAGTTGCTTCCAAGGCTTTGGACACTGTGTTGCACGTGTCGAAGATCCTGTAGCCCAGAGTGATGTTGGGAAGGAGAGTGCTGCTGTTGTTTATTTCATCAATGGCAAAAATCATGGCCTGGAGCCAACGGAAACCACGAAAGTTGAACCTGTAAAAGCAGATAAGGAAAGGGTTTACATGTGCTGAGCACATTTGCTTGAACGGCTCATTTGAGGATCTTAGTTTTCCTAAATGTAGAGCAGTATGAAACTTTACCTGACACACTGTGTCGATTCAGGTCGGGCTGCGAGGTCCTGGTCTTTGGATGCAACACCAAAGTGTATGGGGAAAAGACCTCCAAGCAGAATATCACCAGTCATCTGAGCTCTCTGGTGGGGTCCATAGGTTGAAGTCACATAACTGGACCCCAGCAGTGTCAGATAGTACAGAACTAGTTTCATCTTTGTTTTCTTTCCAGTGGTTGGAGTTTGTTCTTCCAAGCGTGACACTGTTTGTAGTATTATCTCCTCCCATCAGCCTGGAAACTGGGCTGTTTAATGTCAGTCATTGTACAAATGTGAGTGTCAAACTGTGGGAAAAAAGACAAAAATATGAAGAAAGTACGTAACAGTATAGGTAGATAGATAAGACTCAACCAGTTAACTGAGCAAACTGGTGCCAACTGTGCCAATCCCCACATGACATCATGAGGGGAAAATCTGAGGATGGTTTAGCACACATTTTCTGAAAGCTGGGGGGGGGGGGCTAAAAAAGTGATTTTTGAATTTGTCCCTTTTGAACAATAACTTTGAAGTAAATTCCATTCTATAATTTACTCTATTCTATAATAAATGATATTTTTTTCTGTAATTATTATCATAATAAATTTGGACATTGCTTTGGCAATAAAACTGATGATGTTTCCCATGCCAATAAAGCCAACTGAATTCAACTGAATTCAACTGAACAGGTAGATCGATACTTTAATAATCACGAAATTCAATAAATTCAGTTTTGTTTAAAACTTGCGAAAATTTCCAGAAATAATCCAAGGGTTGGATGTGTCATAATGATGAGAATTTTTGATCTTTTTAGTGATCTGCATTGTTTCATTTAGCTCAGGAATAAGATCTGACTCTTTTGGCTCCCAAATGGCTCTTCACTTGGTGCCATTTTTGCTTGTAATAAATCAGCCAATTTTAGCAGTTTTGTCTTATGATTGATAGTGTGCATGTATTTTTTTTTAATTTCATTTCATCCTTTTTTCTTTTTTTATTTCATAATTATCTCACAGAATAATTTAATTCCTGAAAAATAGATAAGTTAACAAATAATATTGCATGATCAAGCAATAGTCCACAATGCATATTGCCTGTGGCGGAGCAGTCTGTTCAGTAACAACGAAAATGAAAAATAAAACTGGTGGGCCCCAGTCTTACTGCAGGTGGGCTGCAAGAAGTAACTAACAACATGTAAAACCATAAACATTATTTTCTAAATTGAAATTGCATTTTAACTTATGATTGACTCACATTTTTATCATTTATTTTCTCTGATGTCAGAATGATGTTGAATTAAGTGATGACACTGAGTTAGACATTTTTTAGTCTGCCTCCTGATTATAAGAATTTATCAGAGTTTTTGGAGACATTCACATTATTTAGAAAGAGTTTGTGGAGTCATCCAAAGAGATGAATGTTAGAAAAGAAAATTGAAGTGACTGTGGCGATGCCTGATTGAAACAAAATAAACTGGCCCATTTTGTTGTATTTGTGTCTTCACGAATGCTTTTTGTAGCATTATTGTCCCTGAAAACTAAGCAGTTGAGGTAAATAATCTGAGCTGGAGGATTTGGGGGGTGAGGGGCTGATGACATGGATGTCATTTGATTGCTAAATCTTCAGTCTTCCTGCATGTAAAGCAGCTGCTTCATACTCTAATCCAGTGGTTCTCAACTGGTTGGGCCTCAAGACCCACCATCAACTCAACGAGAAATTGTGACCCACATTTTGGATATTTTGTGACCAGTCAGACACATTTAATAAAAAATAGTATAGTTCTAATCTCATAGAGTTGAAAACATGAGACAAATCAAAAAGAAATGACAAAACAAGTATGTTATATCAGAGTTTTATGGACTTTTGGGCACATATTTCTTTCCAGTAACACATTTGCAGCCCACTGAAAAGGGCTTAGTGCCCACCTTTTGGGTTCCAGCCCACCAGCTGAGAACCACTGCTCTAATCATTGATAGTATGAATATGTCCACTAACACAGAGACAAAACAGTCCTTACAGTGAATGTCCTGTTGTGAGGGACACATGAGAAAGTAGTAACTCAGGAAAATGTTAGGGACAAACTGTTCAGAAATTCTGCTGAAAATGTCAATTGTAGTGAGTGAAAGCGCTGTGATAACATCAATCACTGCACACTCTTTTCATCTAAACAGCAATAAAGGGTATAAGAACAGTGTCATAGGCCAACATCACCTAAGGCTATTGTTACCACACTATTAAGAGCTCAGGTTTTTAAGTTTTTGGCTTCTGCCATTTTGTGACAAAATCTAGACCAGTTCTCTCTCCAGCTCCCCTCCCTTCAGCCAGTAAGATTTGTGTTAAACTGTAAAGTTGAATTGAAACACATTCCGGATTTACATGAGCTGAGCGTGAAGTCACACTCTGATGACCCTCCTTCCTGCAAATGCTCGGCCTCATGCTGTGGCCACTGAAGCCAGTCACCATGGAGAAAAGCCTGCTGCATGTGGATAATACTGCTGGAAAAATGCTGGAGCAGAGCTGAGATAATGAAGGGGGAATGGCTGGATGAGCCACTGTTTGCTGTGATAAAGACAACTTACACACATAAACCTCTAGTATTAATTTAAATACTTTTATCTATGTGTCAGATCGAAAAGACTCTCACTGTCTTGTGCTGCTGTTCATAACCTAAGTGCCCAAATCCTTTAGTAAATGTAATTTCTATGAAGAAAAAAGCCCAAATTAAGATTCACACAATTCTCATCATTAACAAGCTGGTAGAAAGCAGTATAAAATTAACAATGTTTGCCGCTGTATTTGCATAATTCATTTTAAGAGTTTGCCTTAATCAGAAAGAAAGCAGGTGCAGAGAGACATTTGATATTCCCAAAGTCGAGCAAGTAAAGCATCAGAGATGGACAAAAAATCTGCATCAAACTCACCGCATTAAGTCCTGAATGTGATTTAAATTCACCTCAAACTGTTATTTTTCAGGCCTTCGCAGGTCTTGGGGCCTTTTCCCAAAATATCCAGGGAGCTGAATGAATTCAGTGAACAACATCAGCTTCTGGACCTCTTTCTGCAGATGAATCATTAACAGAGAGAGGGTTAGTCCATTTCCTTCAGCTAATGAAGTCCTCACAGTTCACTCCTCCTAAGCTGCCGTCTAACGTGTTAGTAAATGTGCTAGAAAGGCAACTTTAATTCCCATGTATCTACAGCCAAAGAAATTTAATGATGTGATTTCATGGACAACAGCTAGAATGTGAGATAAAGGAGCAGGTCATGTGGTTATCAGTCTGGAGCTTATAAGTTTGTGTATTTTAAATTGTGCACCATGATAATTGTTTCCAATATAGCAAAATAATTTATTTTTTAAATTTGAAACCCCCCTTCAGCATATTACACACTAAGTCCATCTTATTTCATCAGCTACCAAGACTCCTAACAAGTTTGTCATTGCTTCTAACACCTAAAATAAGATTTACACTTTTTATGTCTGCATGTTTCCACTGCTTCCAGGAACCCTGTGGAATCAGTGGATTGCACCATAATGTTCCTCAAACACTTCGTTGTCTCGTCATGCTCTGATGAGTGCTTCATCAGTTTGTTGCCGAGCAGACTTCTGTAAGGAGAACTATTTCACTTTACAACTGTTGACTTTACTGCACCCCACCCAGACCAGCTCTGCGAGATCATCACATGGGATGTCCTAAAACACAAGTTCTCAACTGGTCTCGCCTCAGAACCCACCACTACCTCCTTGATGAGAAATCCCAACCCTGATTTCAGAGAATTTTTACCACCTCCAGTTTATTTAAGGAAACTTGTTTCTGTTTGGACCTTAAAATAACATAATTACAGCAGCCCTGGGAAGACATGAATGCATACATTTTGTTTCACCCCATTTTCTATGATCAAGTAAATTTTTGATGTATTCTCCAGATCTTAAGAAAGTAACACATTATAAGATAATGTGATAGGCCTAATTCAATAAATAAGTAAAAATCTGTATGACTCATTAACATGACAAAAAGTGATATGTTAAGTGATACCACTGTCTTAAAAAATTAAGGCCAAGCTGTTAGAACTTGAATATAGTGTTAGATTTTATTATTTGTCCCAAACGATGTCTTTATAGCTGGAAGGGTTGAATCATTTATAAAATCCTCACATGATTCTGAACCATTGACTGTATATTAGGATGGATGCCACTTCTCCATCGCTTGTTGTTGTACAAAAGTGAAGCCAAAGTGGTAGTGGCATGTTGCACTGGTGACATCAGCAGTTCTGACTCCCCACCTCTTCCATTAACAAAAAAAGTTTATTTAACTTACTGATAAAATGTCAAAGAGTCCTCAGGGCGGTACAGACCACAGCAGAGCAGATTCTTGTGTTTCAGGCAGGTATTTATAGTTACAGAAAACTCTATCACACTTGCTTCATTTTTTCAAAATATTCTATCCAAAGAAAACAGTGATGTGCTGTCTTGAAAATAAATCTTGTGGTGCACCTATAGCCCTGTGGTTATGCACAGAGGCTGTGGCCTTGGTTTGAATCTTGGCTGTGGCTCCTTTGCTGCATGGCATTCCCAACTCCCTCGCCCCAGTTTCTGACTCTATCTACTGTTGTGTCCAAAATAAATGCATAAAAAGTGCACTGACTAGAGAGTGGGCCATTTTGATTCAAGCCAAAGCAGTCATCAGGCATGGTTTGGAAATAAATGTTCTCTGTGGCCTTTCCTGTTGGACAGTGAATAGAAGCCATGGATAATCTAAGTCAGCTGTCAAATACCTTTTCCAACAACAGATCCCCTATGATGTTAACAGAGAAAACTCGGTTACTTTTCATATGACATAGTTCAATTTTATCCACATTTAAGCTTGTCTTCTATTAAAGTGATAAACAAAAAAAAAAAAACATAATTAGAGAATCTTCTCTTTAATCCTACTCTTTTTTAAGGTTTACAACAAACTCCAAAATTGTTAACAAGTAATAAATGGAGATTAGTTTATTATGTAACCTAATTCAGAACAAAAGTTGTGAAGAGTTCATTTTATTATTATTTTTGTTGTTGTTATCAGTACTATTATTATTTCTATCATTATTATCATTATTTTTATCATTATAACTATTGTTATCATCATTATCATTATCATTAGTATCAATGAAACACCAATATCAGACTAGAACAATGTTTGCAAGTATTAAACACATCTTCAACAGTCTGTTCTGAAAACTAAAAGTTAACTGGAAGCTAATTTACATCTAACTGTTAAGATCTACTTGTTATGTCTACAGGTTGGTGAGCCCTGATCTGAGTGAATCTACCTACCGAGCTACCTCTGCAGAAGCATCAGTGAACAACAGTCACAATAGGCTCATATAGCTAACATTACAGCTCAGTAACACATGCAGGCTGACACAGCTGTAGAATTCAAGCTTCAACTTTGACAAGAAAAACTGTTGGCTCCTTTGAAAACAAAACAAATTATTACTTGCATTGCTAAACTAATGTGTTATGCAACTTATTACAATAAATTTGAGTACACCAGTGTGTTGCTTTGTAACAAATTACTCCAAACACTGCTAAAGAACGAGACTTAGTTCACTTAAAATACATGGCTATTTCTGGTGTCTATTAGCCTGTATTGATTCTCTCTGCACCTCTTCAGTGGATGTTAAAGTCATAATGATCCTTACTCCCTGAAAAGCAGCAACAGTTCAATTACAATGTGGAAATTCTGCAAGTCCAATTTTAGGTGAAGTAAAATTCAAGAGTAGTCTAACATGTCACTGTTCATTACACAGGTCGTCTCTGATGGACAGGCCACTTAAAAAACATTGGGAGGTGAAATGTATACCCACATAACCCTATCTATCATGAAAAGGAGCATTTTTAACATTTTTTCTGACATTTCATGCAAGGTAGAATCTCAGCATTAAATAAATAAATGAAAATGAGTCGCCTCACTCAGTCACATCCTCTGAACATCCACGAAGGACCAAATAATTTATGTGACTGTTCGACATGTCCTCAAACAAATCATTCTGTTGCTCTCTTTTTCAGAAATGACACATACGTTTGAAATGTAACATAATGTGTCAAAAATGTCGAGCTGTGAGGAGTTCACAGTGAATGGATTTATCCTCACAGATAGTCTGGCTCAGATCAAAACACACACACAGACACGGCAGTGTTACCGCTGGAAAGGTAAGAGTGTTTCTCTTATAATGATGAGTTTAATGCAGGGTCTAAATCACTAATACAAGGAGCCAGTTTAGTTTTAAATGTTTGATCATTTTAAATGAAATAGAGATCACCACACTCTTTATTTAGTCAGTAATGAGTTATTGATACAATGAGTGAACAGTTGAATAAACATCATTTGATTTTTTTTTAATTTTCCTGTCAAAATATCTCTCAAATTTGTGCAAATTGCTTCAAATATTTGGTGTGGAAAAACAAAGCTGTTTCTGCAGTTTGCTGTTGTTCCTCCTATCTTACACCTATGCTGCAGCAGGAGTGAGAGACATCTGAATATACAAAAATAATCAGTCATCTCTCACATGCTCTTGTTTGCTTTATTAGGTCACAGAGAAGCATCTGCTTTAATTTCATTGTGTTTCATAACCAGACATAAGCTCACAGGAACTTTAATGAAGACAGATGATATTTCTGTAAATGCAGCTGATGCAATATGATGTAAAAGCTTTTCCAACTAAGATAAAGGCTGCCAGCATGGCAGGAACTTTACAGCACTAATATTCAAATCTTGCTTGAAAAATGCAATCCTTTTTCACTGTGTATATCTGTCACACTTGTGCAATGTGACAATTTCTGGCTACTGCAACATATATTTGTATCAGCTCACCTTGAGTTGTGCTTTGCTTTAGAGAAATGAACATAAATGTTAACTTTACTTAACAAGAGAATGTGCTATTTTTGTTATACTTAAAGTGACAGATTTGCTCTTGTCCAGTTACAGTCTACTGAGACTTTAACTGCACTAAAACATCCTGAAAGTCTGGTTAATTTATGCATCACTCCTCAAATATACCATTCTCTATTTTACTGTTTCTCATATGAATACAACATGTCTTTATGAACAGGATGTCTGGTGCAAAGATCCTGCTCCTCCTGCAGAGTCTCTCCCGTAGAAAACCTCTGGAGCCTGAAGGAGAGGTGTCAAACTTTCGCCGATGTCTCACCACTCTGGACCTTGTGGCTCTGGGAGTGGGCAGCACGCTGGGCGCCGGTGTTTACGTGCTGTCAGGAGAAGTGGCCAGAACTGTAGCCGGGCCCAGCATCATCATCGCCTTCCTTATAGCGGCAGTGGCCTCCATCTTTGCAGGACTTTGTTATGCTGAATTTGGTGCTCGGGTTCCTAAGACTGGCTCTGCTTATCTCTACAGCTACGTGGCTGTGGGGGAGATATGGGCCTTTATCACCGGATGGAACCTGCTTCTGTCTTATGTGATAGGTACAGATATAGTGGATGTGTAATTGGCATCTTAGAGGGTTTGTATGAAGCTGTTGCATATTCTCAGATATGCATATGTTGTTATGGTGTTGGAAACATGAGCAAAGCTTCACATTAATGGCTGAACTTATGCCTGTGTAATGCCTGTGTCAGCAGTCTACTAGCTGCTCTAATAACCACATTTTACACAGATTTCTCTGTGTGGTTTTGGGACATAACGAAGTCACAGATCTTTTTATAGGGTCCTGCAGGAATGATGTATTTTTGTAGGCCAACCCAGAAGTTGGCATCACACAGGTTCCATCAACAAAAACCTGTTGGTTTCTTCCACAGGTTTTTTTTTATTATTATTGCTGAAAATAAGCTCTGTGGTGAAAAAGTTATGATACTTGCACCTTTTGTTCACCAAGCTAGCCACTTGTTAGCACCCACCTTTTATAAAATGTGAAAAGCTTTAAAATTCATAGGTGGGCACCTTTTTGATGTATTTTAAATCATAAAAAAACTCTAAAATCTTTTAATCTTATGTCTAGCCCAGACTTTATTTCAGGCATTTAACTACAGACTCATTCAGAAATCCCATTGACTCCAAGATGATGGAACTAGAAGCGCTGCTAATTGCTTTACAGATTAAAGGACACATAACTGTATCAATATAAAGGTGATATGCAAAAGAACAAAGAAACAAGGACACATCATATTCTCAGAGTTTCAGACAGCTGTAACCTTGTAAAGCAGATGGATACGCCCATTTCCTTGTTTCTCACGGCGAATCCATCTTGTTAAGCTCCCATCTGAACTGTTTGGGCCCAGTTAGAAAGTGACAGGACCAATCAGCGACGACGGGCAGTATTTTCAGGCACAGCAGAGTCACGACGTTAGCAAGCAGCAACAAGAGGCCGGTGCAATCATGGCAGAAGAGCTTAGTGTGGATGCTGCTAAAGCGTAAGTTTTATCAGAACTTGACAACATTTCTAAGTTAAAAGAAGAACAAAGAACAGCAGTGAGTTGTTTTCTTTAAAAAAAAACGACAAAAGTCAAGTATTTACATGTCAATAGTCACCCTGTTTCACGTTATTCCCTGTAGAGATGTGACAGAACGTTCATCCAATCACACTCCGAGTTTTTTTTTTTTTTCAAAGGCTCTGCTCTTTCCCAAACGCTGTCTGTGAGTGGTTTTCAAGATGGATGTATGAAACAAATCCATCTGGCGTGCCAAGTTACCCATCACCCATTATTAGCAAATATGACACGTTCTTCATAGAGAACTGCATAACGCAAACATTGGCGACTATAGACATTTCAGTACACGACTTTAATCGTTTATGAAATGAAAATAACTCAATGCTGTTCTTTGTTCTTCTTCTAACGAAGAAATGTCATCAAGTTTTGCTAAAACTGGTGCTTTAGCAGCATCCACGCAAATGCCTTAGGCCATAATTGCACCGGTCTTGTTGCTGCTTGCTTACGTCACACCTCTGCGGCCCCTCAACACTGATTGGTCCTGTCACTTTCTAGCCGGGCCCAAATGGTTCAGACAGGAGCTTTGCAAGATGGATTCGCCGGTGAGAAACACGGAAACGGGTGTATCCACCTGCTTGGATAGGTGATGGGTGAATTTCTGTAAAATGGATAAAAATTAAACCAATCCAAACGTTTTTTTGGAAACTCAATTTTTGGGGGATTTTCAGAAGCTGCTGGGAATTTAAAAGTGATACCTGATATTAATCAACATGTTTTTTCTCTCCATATGTCTGAATTTATTAATGTTCTGGGGGCTGGATCGGAAGATGTGGGGGCCTGATGTGGCCCTCGGGCCACCAGTTGATGATCACTGCCTTACTGTGAAAGTTTTCACATACATGAGGCTGAGATAAATGAAGTGTTTTTCTTTTTTTTTTTTAAGATTTGTTTTTGGGCATTTTTGTGCCTTTATTTGATAGATGAGTACAGTGGATAGAGTCGGAAACAGCGACGAGAGCGGGGGAGAGACATGCGGCAATGGGCCCCAGGCTGGACCCGAACCCGGGCCGCCCGCGCACATGGGGCGCGCTTTTAACCACTCGGCCACCTGCGCCCCGTGTTTTTCTTTTTGATAAACTTTGTAAGGCCAAATCTGCAGCTTCAGATTGAAATATATCAAGTTTAAAATGCATAATATGTCCACTTAAAGTCATGTTCAACAACTCCAATCTTCTTAAACTCTGTCTTTGCACACAGATGGTATATGTGATATAACAAAGTTGGTATATATTGTGTTACTTCAGCAATAATTGAGCTGTTTAAAAGTTTAACTGAAATTGTTCCGAGTCAAATTTCTCAAAGTCTGACTAACATACCCAGATAATGGGGTTGTGTATCGCTTTACTCTGGCTCGTATGCAACTCAGTCAACCCAAACTGGCTGAGGTGTTGTGTACATGGGCCATAGTGCTTTGACCTGGAAAGAGGAAAGCAAAAAATGCATCCAAGACAGCCAGGAGGAAGACAAGACAAAGGAGCAACACAATACAACGAAACGGGGGCACAGGGACAACTACCACTGCAGAGTCAGACATACTTCTTTGAATTAATTGATTCTCCCTTGGTGCTTGTATAGTAGGACACTGATAGCCGTACAACTGAATGGCTAAATCCAGCTTTGACTGTGGCTAACTGTGCATGTAAACCTGCTGACTCTTTCGATTAAACCTTAAATTGTAGGCTTTTGTATACATGGTTATCTTAATCATGGACCTGGTGTGAGTTCCTCTGCATATGTTCATGTTGTATCCTCCTTTTTATCTTTTTTTTTTAAGGGACATCAAGTGTTGCCCGAGCATGGAGTGGGACTTTTGATGATCTCATTGGAAATGTCATCGCCAACTCTCTGGGCAAACAGGCCTCCATGGATTTACCTGGTTTAGCTCCTTACCCAGACTTCTTTGCAGCTGGTCTTATAATGCTCCTGGCAGGTAGGTTTCAGTTGATGCATTAAATAATTTCTTATTGGGATTAAGAAGCTTAAGGTGAGTGTGTTTTGCATTTTTGTACTAACAAAGAGTTTGCATTTCCTTTCTAGGGATTCTTGCATTTGGTGTTAAAGAGTCAGCTATAGTAAATAAGATTTTTACAGCAGTCAACATCCTGGTGCTTCTGTTTGTAATTCTTGCTGGAGTCATTAAAGGGGACATCAACAACTGGTACATCAGTGAGGATGCTTTTGTAGATGGATATGAGTAAGTGGTGTGATTTTTCTAATTTACTTCATCATTAAATAAAAAATAAAAGCATTTTGATGCATCTAAGGACTAGGGTTTAAATAACTCTTTCTGGAATTCTTAATCATCAATAGTTTTTATTGATTTTGATTAAATGGCCAAGCATAAAAGTTATTTTTCTTTACAGAAACAGCACATTACTGAATGGAACCATCGCATTTGGCAGTGGAGGATTTTTCCCATTTGGTTTTGAGGGAACTTTAGCAGGAGCTGCAACTTGCTTTTATGCATTTGTTGGATTTGACTGCATCGCTACAACAGGTGAATAAATGTACACACAGGCTGCACTTAACAACACAGGGCAAGGTTGAAGACAATCAAGGTAGCATTGAATATAAGAATATTTCATTTTTTTAGGAGAGGAGGTTCAAAACCCTCAGAAGTCAATCCCACTCGGCATTGTGGCATCCCTTCTCATCTGCTTCTTGGCTTATTTTGGCGTCTCTGCTGCCCTGACTCTTATGATGCCGTACTATTTGCTCAGTGTTCACAGCCCACTGCCTGTGGCTTTTACGTACATCGGCTGGGGCCCTGCAAAGTATGCAGTAGCTGTGGGATCCCTGTGTGCTCTGTCAACAAGGTAAAGGAGGCACAGTGTGCCTTTTAGAAAGTCAAAGCAACATCACTTCACTCTGCCTGGATTTACCAGAGGTTCCCTTCATCTAATTGGCTAAATTTTAGAGATCAATTTAAAAAAAATGATGCTCTCAAAATTCACTATTTCTGATTTTATAAAAACAGAAGCATATAAACATAAATAACTAGGTGATTATTGAAGATTCATTTATGTTTCTACCCTACAGCCTACTAGGATCAATGTTCCCGATGCCACGTGTTCTCTTTGCCATGGCGAGGGACGGGCTTCTCTTCAGACCTCTCAGTAAAATGAGTGACAGGCAAAGTCCGGTCATAGCGACTCTGGCTTCAGGAGTAGTTGCAGGTGAATCAGCAGATATTAATCATAAACAGATCCACAGGATGTAGGTCCACCCTTATGTGTCTACAGATTAAGGGATTTCAGTCCTATTCTTGTCTTTGCAGCTGTCATGGCGTTGTTGTTTGACCTGAAGGCGCTGGTTGACATGATGTCAATAGGAACCCTTTTTGCCTACACACTGGTTGCCATATGTATTCTCATTTTACGGTAAGATTTTAAATAGTATGTAGAGCAGTAATGAAACATTTAGTATTATACCTGATATGTTTTTAAGGGAAAACATTCGTGTTTGATAATGATGCACAGATTCTGATACCAGTATCAAGTTTAAGTGGTACTGCAACAGATACCGATTTACACCTTGATGTTAGCCTCTCATTATTTAGGGAGAGGATGTCTGTGGCTGTGGGTATTTTAACAAAAATAAAGATGACAAAGAAGAGAGAGGAACATTAAAAGCTGCTATGATATTGACGTTTAAAGCAAATCATAACATGTCAAGTTTTCTATTTTTTATGTTGTATGGAGAAACCCTCTGAGCATGTTATCAGTTACAAAAAGACAACATGCTGTTGTAGTTTTTCATAAAGACCAGTTCAAAAGTGTAGCAGAGATCTTACTGAGGGTTGAAAATAATAATGACAGTCAGATGCATAAGTTTTAGGCATGTAGGGCACCAAGGATTTATCATGGGGCCTGGTATGCCACAACCCGGGGCAGGATAGGTTGGGGGCTGTCAGGGTCATCCTCAACATGTGTGGACACACGCATGTCACTCAGCAACCTAGGTCAAGCTTGACAGCATCTCTTTTGTCACACCCTTTTCATCCCTGGTTATATGCCCTGAGACCATTGGTGGTTTTAGTCTGCTTCTAGATCATGCCATGCTAAAAGTTTATACCATCAATTTGAAGGTTTAGAAATGGACACTAAACCCATTTCTCTACCCCATCCTAACGGTATGGCAGGTATTGCCTTGCTCTGATTGGATTTAGCATCGGGGAGTAATGTGGTTTGAGCCTTGAAAACACTCCTCTAAAACCAAACAAAAACTGAGACATTTATGAAGTGGTTATAGGGGACTCCAGGAACAGCAGATGTAGATTAGCTACGTAGCTAACTCTAACCTAATAGTTGTGCTGGGTATGGCTCCTGTCAAATAAACTAAAATAAGGGCAGTGGTAGAAAAAGTACTAGAGTATTGTACTCAAGTAAAAGTAAAGTTGCTTTGGATAAAATCAGAGGTAGAACATAACTAATTACATTTGCTCAAGTTATTGTAATTAGGTTGCTTTTTGTGTACTTTTCAACACCGCTACTTTTACTAAGGGAAATATTGTATTTCACTGCATTTTGAAAAGCATTGAGTACAAAAATTTAGCACTAAAATCCAAAACGAAGAGGTTCTAGCCTTCTTCCAACAAGAAAATGACCAGAAGTTTGACTTTCACAGCACATGATGGTCAGTAGTGAGTGTGTCGGTCGCGAACGAGCCGGCTCTATGGCTCTTTAGTGTGAACGATGGGAGCCAGCACACAGTTGGGCCTAAAAGTTGTTCACAGTTCTGTTTAATGACACATAAAACTGTGAGAAAAGTAATTCTGAATGACAGTGTAGGTAGCAGCCTTTTCATCAAGGCTCCCATTTAGACTAAAACAGACAGCAGCAGATTTAACAGTTACAAATATAAAACCATAGGAACTATTTCAAACACAGATCAATTAACTCATGTTCACAGATATAATACTGTAATACAACGATATCAATACCTGTGTCAATACCACAAAAACAAACATAGAAGTACCAGGCACTCATTTCTTGATTTTGATTTACAAAATTGTAAGCAGATTCCTGCTCCTCCTCCTTTACTTTTTGATTTTAGGGATCATTAAAACAACAGAGATGAACCATCTGAAAAAAAAAGTGGTATTACTGAGTATTAAAGTAAATATCAAAGTATTGAACATTTTGACAGCCTTATTTATATCGTACAAAATTTGGATGATGAACATTTTCATGTAAAGCCAACACAATTATTGAACCTGTTATTTACGATTCCTTTTACAGGTATCAAGCAGATCTCAGTGACGACTCTAGTTTCAGCAAAATGGAGCCCTTTACAATATCAGGACTTTTACGCTCACCTTCACAAGCAACCCCTAGGACATCAAAAAACGTGTCTGTTTTGTCTGTTTTTATCAGTAAGTCATCAACTAATCTATATTCTTAAATACGATACTGCGTGATTATTACTATTTTTTAAAATCATCTTAAATCTAACATTTTGTTCTTCAGTCTTTTCAGCCGTCATCCTGAGCCTCATCATATCAGGGGCAGCAGACTCCCTTCATGCCCTCGAGTGGTGGAGTTTAGTCTGTGTCTCTGTATTTGCTCTGATGTTGGCCCTCATCACCATGATCATCTGGAGACAACCACAGAATACAGCCAAAGCTGCTTTCATGGTATACCTCATTTATCTGTCTATCCAAAGCATGAAATGATGTTTGATATTAGTTAAGCTAGCATCATTACTGAAATGAATACATTTTAAGCTGTTTACACTTTGCATCAATATCCATTCTGATTGATCTAATTGCACACAGAAAGCACTTAAGAATGGGTGTTTACACTTTGCATTAGCACTTTATCTCCATTGGGTATTTAAAATCTGAACTCACTTTCCTTCCTCAAATGCACATGTTGGTTTGAAAAGACTGCATGCATCATCATTTACACCCAGAGGGAGGCAGCATTGTTCCCCCAGATGAGGGGACAGTCCTCAGTGCTTTCTGGGATACATGAGTGTGTATGCTACCAAACTAATATGGATGAAAGCAGCCCAGACCACCTCCATATGTGGTCTTAGTTGTTATGCGATGGCACAGGATGGATGCTGATGCAAAGTATAAACAGTATCTTAGGTGTATCTCTGCATGGAAATATCTGCAAGTAACATTTCTTTATGCAAGTGAGTATTGTCATAATATCTATTATCATATTACACAGGTTCCTTTTGTGCCATTGCTTCCTATTTTCAGCACATTTGTCAACATCTACTTAATGGTTCAGCTCGGATCAGACACATGGATCCGCTACGCTGTGTGGATGGCAGTAGGTATGTAAAAAGTTCCCCTTTAAAATATGTATTTATTTTCCGTTTAAATTATGTAATGTAAGCATTACCTTATTTGTTTTAACTCTTTTTAAAGGTTTAATCATCTACTTCAGTTATGGTGTTCAGCACAGTGTGCAGAAACAAAGGCTTCAACATTCAAACAACCAAGTCAGTATTCACAGCATCACCACCACCATGGAGGAAAACTCTGAACCTGGACAGGATTCTTATGGTTAGACATTACAGAAGCAGCTCCAGACCACTATCTCGTGTTTGTTTATGATGTGTTTTGTCATTTTGCTGTGTTAGTTACACACATGGTATGTCAGAAATTAGATTGTGTAAAGAACAGAGCAAAATTCTGTGACAAAGCACAATTACTTATGAAAATCTTTCTGGTAAAGTCTTTATCCAAAGGCCACAAAAAGATATTTGCCTCATTTCTTGACAGGAAATACTGTAAATGATTACAGCTCCAACAATAAGTAATATATCAGTGTTTTGTGCATTTGCCAAACTACTACCTGATTTTTTTGTTATTATACTGTTGAATTTATTCTGTCACTCTTTGTTTTTTTAAAAATGTGAATAAAATGTGATATTAGTGAAATAAACACCCTATGATACATGTTAGATAGTTGGGTATCTACTTTGTGCCTCAATCATTCTTACACTTGCAAAAAAATCACAGTAGACTACTGACCATGTTACCTCACTTGTAATCTTTCTTTCTTTCTTTTCTGCCCACCTGTATTAAATTTGCCATGAAAGAAGGTATCTAACCAACTTTTGTCATAGTGTTAGTAGATGTTTATTTCAGTCTGCTTTTCTCTTTTTTGTCCTCCATTTAAAAAATTCTATGTACCAACCAATACAGCCAAAGTATATTTTATAGTGCCTACCATTTTCACAAAACATACTCCTCTAGGCAATCCTTGGATTAATAAGTTTAAGTAACAGCTTCACACTACAAACTGGGTTTCAAATGTTCCATAAAAAACAAACAAACAAACAAACAAACAAACAAACAAACAAACAAAAAACCTATGGTTCCAATAACATTACATCTTTATTCTTCAAATACAAAGCACACAAAGATCCCCAAGTACCTACATCTTCACTGAAGAAAAAATGTTTTTTTTTTCTTTTCTTTATAATGATGGATTTTACAATACAGGTGGGTAAATCACAATCTAAACTCTTTCTAAAAGCAGATCCATCTGCTTACCCTTTTTATGGCTACACAGTTCTGCTTTGTAATGATCCTTTTGTTGTTGTTTTAATTCTTTTTTTCCAAGTCAGTTTAATTAAATTCAGTGAACTTGAATGGTATGGAAAACGTGTTAGCATTGCCAAGAGTTTACAAAATACAATTTTTAAATGATAGAATTTTATGCAATAACAAAAAAGAGGTTGCAGTATTATGATCGTATGCATGAAAAATCTAGTTTTTACTTTGCAAATTACCAATTGATTTTCTCTCAAAGTTTTTAACAGATTAGCATGTAAAATTATGGTTAAAAATGAAGTCTAGAATTTATTTTTTTCTTGCTTGCTGAGATCTTTGCAGTTGGTGAGTCCAACTAAGTCTTAAATAATAAGAGCCTGTAAATAAATACACTTACTGGATAAACGTCCTTTGAGTGATTGACTGTTTTTATACATTTTCTCTGAAACCTAAACTTTTTTTTTTTAATACGTTGCTGTCAGAATACCACGAAGTCGTACAGTATAGGTACTCCTGTAATGTATTGTTGTTTGACACGGCAGAGTTTACGTAGCACACCAATGTGAACACGTTAGCCAATCAAGGAGCGTATATTTGAACATGACGTCACAGTGTGTGGCCAATCAGCACATCCCTTTGCTGGGAACCGCATTGTTCAAATATGAAACTCAGACGGAGAGCTATTTTAGTTATGCTTGAGAACAGCACGTTTGTGTAGGCAGATCCAGGTAGTTTGATTCCAAAAGAATTTCAGGTTAAAGTCCCAGAGTGTTTTCCATTAACTTTGGACGTCAAGGACACTGAGCAACCAGAAACTTATTTCGACAGTCAAGGTAAGGTACAGTAGCGTCGTTGTTGTTTTTAGCAGTCATTCAGTGCTTCACAACAAGAACGAGAACAACACTATGCTATTACCAATTAAAGTATATTTATAAATGTATATCCATGCTTTAATTTCTATCTTTTCATTTAAAAACGTTGAGTTATATTTAAAGTGGGTGACCAAAATGTTTATAAACCTTGAACAGCGACGAAACTGTAGCATCTCGTTCACTTTCCCCAAACTACATTACATTGACGCTACGTGTCAGCTTTACTTACGTCGCTTCTAAGCAGCTTATGATTGAATTAAAGCTTGCTTATATGTTTGATGGAAAAGAACTGCAAGTGTATATTTAATAAATGTATTAAATTACTTCCTGTACTTTTGCTAACGTGAAGTTTTTCCAGTTAGCTACTACATCTATTGAGTTTTATCTGGCTATGCTACGTGCACAAAGTTGTTCTGTGTTGACATGGACCACTTTTAATCTGAATTAGTGCCTGATCTGAATAATAAGTTATGAAGCTCTCTTCTATGTTTGAAAAATGTGATCAACTACCGGTTTAGCTTTGAATTTGTTTAATGGTACACACCCTGTAATGGTATGTGTCAATATCAGTGGCTGGGGCCTGAGCCATATGGCAGGATAATGTTGGGTGTGTTTATGTGAAAAGATTTTTTGTTGAAGTTCTTGACAGATACACAATAGACGCTAAATTGCTGATCAGTCATGTTTTGACTGAAATACATGGAGCTTTTTCACAGCTATTAAAGAGTAGAGGAGAACTTTGACTTTTCCACAGTATTTGGGTTTTTAATGATAAGATATTAAGTTTCTCCTTTTTTTCTATCAGCTGTCACGTAAGTAAATCCTGTGGTAATCAGAATCTATTTATGTTCATGGCAAAATTATTTTTTAAGGTTGTTAGAACAGTTGATTGCCTTAAAAATAAATTCTGGTTTTACTACTACTAAAGTTTGGCTTTCAGTGTGTTTTCTCACCTCGTCTGGCAACACACCCTCATTCAGACAGACTGTTGAGTTTCTGCCTGGAGTTTCATGGTATCATGTTTTAGCATGTTTAGTGATTACCTAATTATCTGCTTATAATACAGAAGCTTGCTTTATTCTTTTTTGGGCTTCCAGCCAGATTGAAAATGTGTTGAAGTTAATACATACTCATTCTGATTTTATTTCATTGTTACAGGTAATCATGGCACTGTCTTTGTCCTCCCCGTGTGGATACCCCTACGATGAGGACGAAGACTTAGCTGTGTTTGAGTCCACGGCAGCAGAGTTCGGAGGTCCGGCCAGACCTCGCTTACCAGAGATCTCGGTCATTTCTCCAGGCCTGAGCAGTCATCCATCTGTTAGAGAATCGGTGAGAGGCTGTGTTTGTGTTGCTCTGAGCCCTGTGTGGAGTTTTATTGTACACTAATGAGGCAATGGTGAATGAGTTTCCTGCATAAAGAAACAATTGTGGAAAAAAGTCCTGCAGTGTGAAGTGATTTGCTTTGATGTCTTTCTTTCTAGAAACTAGCAGTGAAACCAGCTGCAGGGAGAAAAGGGAGCTGCGATGACAGTAGCACAGAGAGGGTGAAGGTTTTTCTGCGTATTCGTCCACTTTCTGACACTGAGCAAGACAAGGGCGAAGAGCAGGTTAGACTTTGAAATTAACTTGTTATACGGTTTTGCTTTTTCTCTTTGGTACATCAAAGCCTTTATTTCTTCAGGTTCATCTGTGCTTTGTCCTCTTTTAGGGTTGTGTGGCTGTCCAAGATGAGGAGACTCTGCTGCTTAAAGCTCCAAAAGAATCTCAGAACATAAAGACTGCAGAGAAAGGCATCACCCAAAGTATGCACAAGTTCAGTTTCTCAAAGGTAGGAGTCTTCCTTTTGCATCACATTCAACTATTTGCCTTAACACTTTTTACTAAGGTTTGAAAAAAAAAATCCCAACAGCATCCTATACAAAGGACTAAGTTGTTTATTTACATCCCTGTTGTATATCTTTAAAAAAAAATCAAGGCTACATAGATTCACCCAAAGATGGTTTCACAGATTTTCGGCCCAGAGACCACGCAGCAGCAGTTTTATGAGAACACGATGAAGAAGATGGTGCAAGATGTGCTTCAAGGAGAAAACAGACTCCTCTATACTTATGGTGTTACAAACTCTGGAAAGACGTACACCATTCAGGGTATGGTTTTTTGGGGGTGAGGGGACTGTTCTTTGAGAAACAGATCACATTAAATGTTTAGGTTATGTCAGTGCGAAGCTTCGACAAATGGTTGTAGTCATAATGGTGTTTTTCAATCTTTGACCCTCAGGCAGTGGTCGAGAGGCTGGCCTGCTGCCTCGGGCTTTGGCGTCCCTGTTCAGGAAACTGCAGGGTCGTCTCTATGGTGCCATGAACCTCAAACCTGTCATGTTTCAGGATGTAAGGCAGCTTGACTCTGCTGAGGTCAGGGCAGAGGAAATCCGCAGAAATTCTCTTCTTAAAGAGGTAAAATGAGAAATTGCCTTTAGGGGTCTTGTGACCAAAAGATGAACATTGCTTTCTGTAACATCCCAGTATGGGAAATATACATTGGTGACTGCATTTGATTTTGGACAATGATATGTTTAAAAGTTACTGGTCCTGAGGCTCTGCATTGACAGGAACTTCATTTAGCTGGGTATCATTCAAACTGCATCAAATTTGTTCTTAAAATCTGGGATTCATTTGGCGGTCTAAATCTGACCACGCTGTGAACTTGAAACAAAAACACACTAATCATATAAAATGGATAAAATGTACCATTCTAGTCTTCATGAATCAGACAACTTATACAAAATATACAGGATTCATTGTTTAGTTACATATTTGAGCTGATATACTGGGGGTTTTTTTGTCACAGGATGAGAATCAAAACTCTCGTCGAGGTGGCACTACGACTATCTGGGACAGCGGCATTGGAGGATTATCCTCTACGTGTAACATTCCCACCCAGCTTGAAGGTGAGAGGGACAGAATAGGTACTGCACTGGAAATAAATGGTTTAAATTTTAGTCTGCAAAGGGCTTTTTAGTTATCTTAGGATGGAACAAACATACAAACCTTAAATTGTGTAGAGGAGGAGTGGGGGTAAAAGCTCAGCAAATGTAAATTAAATTAGATTTTAGGTTATATAAATAAAAGTACAGAAGTACGAAATTAGATAAAAATAAAAACATACAAAAAAATGAAAAATATAAAAGGCGTACCTATGTACAAATAATGTGTAATATTACAGGCTGAATATCAACAGAAAAAGGGAGGATAATGCTATTTTTTTTTTTAGATTATTTGAAAATTAAGTCTCTATTAAGGTTATTAAACTGACTACCTTGATATCAGGACCATCAGAGCTTCTGTAAAAAAAGATAACCAACATTTATTGTGAACTCTCTGCAGACACTGACAGTGTTTGTCTGGAGCCTGACAGCCTCTCAAACAGTGGAGGAGATGATCTGCAGGAAGGGGTACAGTTTTCTATCTGGGTGTCCTTCTATGAAATCTACAACGAGTTCCTGTACGACCTGCTGGATGCTTCGCCCTCCCTGCAGCCCAGAAAGAGAGCCACGCTGCGCCTCAGTGACGACAAGCACGGCAACCCCTATGTGAAAGGTAACTCACAGAACTAATGTTTAAAAACAGTTTAAAACATGTTTTTTCATCTCTGTGCTTGATTTCCAATTCATTCTGTTGTCTTGTTTGAATAAATGCATAAAAAGTCTTGAAAAAACAGACTATTTGTGGACCACAAAAATGTTCCAACAACATTTTTCTTTTTCTGGTATTTACAGTATAACTAGATTTACACTGATACTCGTTTCATTGGCGCATTTGTTACTACTGCCTTTTTTTGATGAGAGTATCAGGTTTCCAAATTAGGTATATTTTGGACTTTTTTTTAAATGATAACTTTGTACTGCCATACATCAACACAACCTGTCAGTTATCAGTAGTAATGAGAAATACTCAAATTTTAAAAAACCACTGATCTTGGAGAGAAAGTGATTTTTTTTTTGTTAAAAGTGAGAAGTAACCTGATATTGGATGCAAGTGACTTCTAGTTTTGTTGCCATATAATAGGAACACAAATCAATTATTTGATCTATACTAGAATCATATCAAAGTTTAGTAATTTGACATCACGGAATCAAGAGTAAATCCTGTTTTTGCTGCTTCTTGTGTATCTTTCAGACCTCACCTGGGTCCAGGTCCGCAGTGCAGAGGAAGCCTGGAGGATTTTGAGGGCTGGACGTCGTAACCAGAGCTTTGCAAGCACTCACCTCAACCACAACTCAAGCCGCAGGTAGGACTACATTTGGCGTTTGCCTTTTAAAACCTGATTTTGATGTACTGACTTTCTGATTACACTGCTGATCATAAATCTGTCCCCCTCACAGCCATAGCATTTTCTCCATCCGTGTTGTGCATGTTCGCCAAGAAGCAGATACCGGCATGGCCACGAACACCAGCGAGTATGTAAACACGTCCATTCCCATGAAAAATTCTAGTTTCTCATTTTGATTTTGCCAAAATGATAAACCAGGGTTGTTTCTTGTGTTTTGTCTCGTTTAGACTGACTGTGTGTGATCTGGCGGGGTCTGAACGTTGTAAAGAGCAGCGTAATGGTGAGAGGATGAAGGAGGCCAACAACATCAACACCTCTCTGCTAACACTGGGGCGCTGTATCGCTGCACTAAGACACAACCAGAACAACAAGTATGTTTGCAACCATTAGGCAGAGTAGAGGCTCATGATTGCTTTCAAACGAACTAGTGAAGGTTATATTCAGTGCATTATAAGTCAAGGCTATGCGTGATTCACACAATGACAATTATTAATACAGCACCTCTAGAAATAGATGTTTACTAAGTGTTTTGTCAAAAAACAAAGGTAGGACAAGATGATGGTAAGATAATTTTGATAAAATGGCAAGAACAAAATGTGAAATGTGAAAGTCTACAAGAGTTTAAGAAGAACAGACTTAAGCTTTCAAAAGGCAAATAAAGAAATACAAAATAATAGATTTAAAGCTCAAAGAGTAAAAGGATAAACAAGAGCAATGGAGGACAGATTAAGAGCAGTAAAAAGTGCATACAAAAGTTTTTTCTTACTTTATTTGAGTGGATAATGGCACAATATTTTCCCATTTTAAAATCTTTTTTTCACGTGTGCAGGTCGCGGCCTCCCCAGGTGGTGCCCTTCAGGGACAGTAAACTGACCCGAGTCCTGCAGGGCTTCTTCTGTGGCCGAGGAACCTCCAGCATGGTGGTGAACATCAACCCATGTGCCTCCGTCTATGACGAGACACTCCAAGCTCTGAAATTCTCAGCCATTGCATCACAGGTAACTAAACCCACCTCGTGTTACATTTTATACATTTGTGATTTCCAAAGTGACATGTTCATTAAAAATGTTCTTTGTGTTATTTCAGCTGGTCCACGGTCCGTCCACAAAGACCAGAGTGGCCTATATCCTGTCCCTGCTGCGTGAGCCTACAGCCCAGGGTAATGAGAGCACGGTATTGGAAGAGGACGAGGATGAGAGTGATGTTGAAGATGGAGATGTCACCATGTCGAACACTGAGGTAACATCTGCTCCTCTGATTAAGACTTAAGGATGTCTTAAAAGCTTTCGCTGTTGATATTTCCTACATCATTTATGCCATTCATGGCTTGATAAATTCAGGAACTTGCCTTTCACATATGCACCTCAGAGCTGGAGATTATTAATGTCAAGTATGTTCTCACAACATAAAATACTCAGCGGCTTTAGGTGGGCAAAAGGGGGAGCTGGGTAGTGCATACAGTGGGAGGATGAAGAAGCCATTTTTAAGAAATAGTGATTTTTGGTGGGGGGTTAATTTCACTGAAACATGTTTCAGGACATTTCCGTAAGACAAAAGTGTAAATGATATTAAAACAATTAAGAGTAAAAGCAGCAAATTACTTGCAGCATTATCAACCGGCCTGCTCACTCGCTGACAGTTTTTCCTTTAGGTTCTGTGCAGTCACACGATTCTGATGATGAGCTGGGGGTCAGGAGGTGGGGGCAGGTGTAAGGAATGGGAAAGTTAATACTTTAGAGCTCTAAATAGGCCTGTACAGTGTAGTTATCATGAGAAAAGTTCTATATACATTGAGTATGATTCCTACACTTTACGAAAGTGTTTTAAAAAAATTATATACAGTTTAACCGATTTACCTGGCATGTATGTGATCAATATCACAAATTACTCTGTCCTGTAGGCCTCCTGGGGTCTGTCGTTGTCCAGCCAGATGAAGGAAAGCAGGGGTCTAGAGGAGTCTTGTTCTAAGCTTAGAGGCTAGCTGAGACCTTTTAACATGCAAAAAATCCTAATTTTGTCACAAACATGCTTTCATTTGAACCTGTAATGTACTGTGCATTAAGAGACCAAGTGATGATCGAGCCACGAACAAGCCTGTGTTGTGAAATGGCTCTCTAATGTGAGCCGCAGTAACTAGCTCCTGTTTGAGTGCTTTGTTCATCCTTTGTCCTTATTTAATCCACAATTAAAATGCCAAACTTGTACCAAATGAAGAACTGTTTGGGAGCCAAAAAAACAGCTTTAATGAGCTGAGCCAAGTGATCTGGATCTCTCAAAAGAGATGGCTTTTCTGTCACAAGAAGAGAGGCTGGACAGGTGTCAGCTGAGGAAACACGGGTAGGATCAGAGTTAAATGTGCTAAACCATGGCAAAAAACTGGACAGCGTTGTGAACACAGACTGTGTGTAACACAGCTTATCTAGGCTTTAGATGGAGGCTTTTTAAAGTCCTGCTGCTTTTTGTTTGTGAATTTTTAAAACTTTTTATTTCTGCCTGAATATTTCACTACCTGTGGGCACAAGGAGCGAAGTTTTTTTTTTTTGCACTTTTAACACTTGGCATAGTTGTGAACAGCAAAAAAAGCATTACTGTTTTTAGTTTTAGTTTTTTTTTTTTTTGTTTTTAGTAATTTAAGTAATTAAATAAGTAATTTAAGTAGTAACTAGTATAATTCCCTCATGGGTAATTCTCTGCTGCTGCGTGGCTTCATCTGCAGAGAACCTGTAATCTGCTGTATTCACACCTCCTCCTATCCTGATTGGTTGCTGAGATTTTGCTGGGTTTGCAGGGAAAGTCTAGAGTCCAGTAAAAAATGGCTGTGTTCACACATGCAGTCCTGTAGGTAATGGCTGTAAATTTTCAGGAGTTCTGTGAATGTGTGAAAGGGGCCAAAAAACAGTTGATGGGGTTTTAATAAAGCTGGTTGTCCAGTGATCCTAACAGCTGATTGTTCTTTATAAAGGCTCTGCTGCAGGCTATAGATGTCCTGAAGTGGGAAGTTCGGCGCCAACGGGAGGAGAAAGAGGCTCTTGAGGCAAATGTGAGAGAGCAGGTGGTGTCTGAGATGATGGAGGTCGTCAACAGAATGCAGGATGATTTCAGGTAGGCTTTTTTTTTTTAACAACACAGAATAAAACAGCTCCTGTTTTTCCTTTTCTGTTGTTTTTTTTAATCAAAGAAATGTCCCTTGATGTGAAGTTGTGATGATGAACTACATTGTGTGGGTGCAGATACTTATTGTGATGTCCTTTTGATGAACAGAGAGACCCTGGAGACAGAAAAGGCTATAATCGAAGAGAGATATGAGGAGAAAATATCAATCATTCAAAAACATCTGAAGAAATTCTACACCCAGGAGCTGAAGGTGAGAACTAAATTGCTTATAAGGAATGTCTGACCTAGTGTGGGTTTTAATAAATCCCCAATCAATTATTAGATTTATTACCAAACTGCCTTGAGTATCCGGATGAAGCTGCATTTGCAGACTTGATGACGTATCTGTGCTGTGAATTCTTAATCTTCGCTTTACTTGTTTTCAGGAGAGAGATCAGGAGATAGAAGCTTTATCTGCTGATCTTGAGAAGAAGTGTCAGACCGAGTCAGTACATGTGTTGGTGCCACAGATGGACTCTGAGGGGCTGCGGCGATCTCAGCGCATAAATGCCAATAGTGAAGTCAGCCGGCTCCATGCTGAACTCGACCAGTGTCGTGCTGAGCTGATCTCAAAGACTCAAGGTGAGACATCATCACAGGGTCACTCTGATTACATTTTTAGGTGATTTGTGACGATTCATGGTAAATGACCTCTTTTGTCCCCTTGTCTGTGCAGAGCTCATTAAGCTGAAGATGCAGCTGGAAGTTCCAGGTTCAACGGGCACCCTGACCTCTGCCGCTGATCGCAAACTAGAGGAGGGACAACGGGTCAGTACCGCTGCGTTATATGACATTCTAAATTATTTATCGTTTAACCCCCAGAAAAATGAAAAATGTCTGTTTTTTTTCCTCTGCCAGAATCTACGGCAGCTGCGCCTGGATCTGCAGAGACTCGGGACGGATCTGCAGTCTGGAGAACGAGCCTGCTGTCGGAACACAGGAGGAGAGAGGCTGCGCCAGGCGTTGACAGCTGCAGATGAGACCCTCGTCAAACAGGTATGACCACGGATGTAGACTGAGCTGAGTCATTTAATTCAGATTTTTATACAGTTGGCTTTATCTCATCTGAGATGACTTAAAGCTCCTGTGAGGATTTTTTATCTGGTTACAAACAGACTGACATAAAAAGCTTATGTCTCAATCAAGTAAAGTAAAAAAAAAAAAAAATCATCATCAACAAGATTATTTCTATATAGTTATTATTAGTGCCTGGGAACCTTAGCACAAGGTAGGAGGAAGATGAAGTGTTGAACTGTTCCAACTGCTACCCTCAGGAAGATGGTTCAGGAATAAGAGCCAAAACTAACAGACTGAAAAACAGCACATATCCCAGAGCAGTTGCAATAATAAATGATAGTTACACTGAATGGAACTGTGCACAGTTTCATTGTACTTGTGTACAATGACAATAAAGATTCTGATTCTGAAGTGAGTTACAGCACCCTGCCAGAACAGCCTGTGTTTACTTTCTCTACAATAAAGTCTCACAATCAGTGAAATGTTTGACCATTGAGATAAAGCAGGGCTAAATTTGTCTTGTACAAATGCAACTTACAAATGTACAGGATAAAAGTTAGAAACAAGATAAGACACTGCTCTTGGCCAGTTATAATTATTAAATTAATCAGACTTCAACTGAACTTGATAAAGGTCTTTTTTTTTGTTTCATTTTAGTCAAGTTAAGCCACTTTCATATTTAGGATTTAGAAAAACTGCTGTCAGTATAGGTAGTAGCTGAATTTTAGCAGGAAAAAAAACAGTTTACCTGGTAAATAAAGTTTTAAGTCAGAGTGCAGCTGTCATATTTAACTATCTGTTTTTCTCTCCCTCTACTCTCTTCACTAACGATCTTAACGCACAGACAGCTATTAAACTAAATCTGGGATTCTAACATCTGCACCAGGTGTTTGTGACAGAGGCTTCAAGCAGACATGCATCCAAACTTGGGGGGGGGGGGTGTTCTTAAACTGGTTTTCCTCTAACCTGATACACCAAATAGATTGTTTATGAATATGTTCATATATCCACTGCATGGCTGTATTTCACCTATATCTGGGAAACCTCCCACATAAAGCATTTTGGAAGGTCAAGACTTTCAAAAAAGAGTGACTGGACGTTCAGTCACATTGTTGACAGGCCATTCAGAGTGACAAGACAAACTATACTCTAGTGTTTCAACAGTGAAGCTTACCTGTGGATAAAATTCATACCAGAAGACTTGCAAAAACAACTTCTCTGCAAAGAGCAGCTTCCGGTGTGACTCTGGTTTCAATAAAGAAATGTGGTCAGTGTCCTACAACTACAACTTAACCCTGCCTGTATCTACCGCTTTGTTCTTTTCAAACCATGTTGTTTGGTCCAAACCATTTTTCCTATTCCAAATTTTGTGGATCCAAGTATTCCAAGATAGATTTGTCTAGTCTGGGAAAACCATCTGCTTTGCAAGGTTAGTTTTCCTCTGTTTTTAAAAAGAATCCTGTCCACACATTATGTTCTGAAAAACTTTAAAACTCAAAAATACAACCCAGCATATCGGCAGTAGTTCTTTCTTCAAATGGAGGTTGAAGCAGCCCACCCTCAGACGGCAACACTGTCCTTCACATAGGAACATTTTCTAAACTGATCCTCTGTAATGACCATTTCATTTTCAAAGGTGTCCCACCTAGACAGCAGGGTTTGTCTTGGGAGTGTTGTATGTAGTAGCAGTTACCTCTGTAGTCCTGCAGGTGTCTCTGTTTATCGATGTGATGGGAGAGCAACTCTAAAGCCTCTACTCTAAAGCCCATGTCTGTTTTGTAAATCCAAGGATACGAGATGAATAAGGGGAAATTTAAAAAAAAAAACAACCACAAATGACACATCACAGGAAAATGTGGTAAATTAAATGTAGAGATGCATGTCCTCTTGGGGCTTCCATAGATTGCTGTGCTTAAGCATGATTTCTAGTTTCATTTTGCTTGACTTTCCTCTCTCCCCACCTCCCTCACCTTCACTCCCTCTCTGTGGTCTCATCTAACCCTGTTCACTGACTTCTTCTCAGGACCAGATCCTAGTGGAGCTCCAGAATGGCCTGATGCTCGTAAAAGCCGACTTAAGGCGAAAAGCACAGACCCTCGCCCAGACACAGGCCCCTGTCCGGCCCCAGATGCCCCCCTTGGGTTCTGCCCCCTCCACCACCACTGGTTCCTGTAAGAAGAGGGGCTGTGCAGCTGCTGGATCGAGCGACAACGAGAACCGACCTCCACAGAAACGGCAGTTTTTCCAGTCTCTGTTCCCGACGTGTACCCCAACGCGTAAATACAACACTCGGGCGTGTCAGGGGGCAAACACTCCCTACTCACAGATCCTGAGGTCTCGTCAGCCTTCTCCCCCTCCCAGCCCTCTCCTCACCCCTCGCAGTGTCAGAGGGAAGTACTGAACACTATGAAGCCTCATTGGGAGTCTGCGCCTTTTATATTATGCAAAAAAAAGTTATAACTGCCAAGATGCTGAGGTTTTTATATACGTTTTGTAGTTAATCACCTCTTGTGGCTCAGTTAGCTCACTGTTGTCATGCCAAATACAGATAAGATTTTCATGCATGAGAAATGAATGCTTTAAACAGGGTTGGAGTTTGCTAGTAGTGCTTTCAGCTGCTCACTGGTTAACGGTTGGTCAGTGTCAGTTAAAAATAGTGTGTGCGTGAATTAACCTTGTCTGCTACTGCCTTTGCTGTACGTTTTATTTGTGTTTTCTTGATGTTTCTGTAAAGGTTGGGAGTTATCTTTATTTTTACTGCGGAAAACAAATGCATTTTACTTTTTTCACTGTAAATATTTGAGGTCTGTTGTGGTTTCATGCTTGATTCAACATTAAACAAAAAGCTGACAGCTCTTGTGTATTCTGTATGCCTTTATTTAAACTATTTACATATAAACAACAGTGATGAGGCACAACTCTGTGGCTGCGGGTCAAAACGTGTTGTGTTTATATGTAAATAGTAAAAGGTCCCTCATTTTTGTGCTCTTTTCTGTTCTTTTTTTAAGCTGTTGACCCATTGGTCAACTTTCATAAATACAAAATGTTCAGGATGGATAACTTTACAAAAAGAAAAATGCATTTTTAATGTCTTTAACAAATCTGTGTCAAAAAGTCATTCCAGACAATACCATCATTCACACATCATCATGTTACAGGATACACATACTGTCCATTTTGAAGCCAAAGAAAGGGTAGGAGGGTGTCAGGGTGTGAAGGAGATGAGGTTCAGTGGCGACACCCTCCTGACAGGTGTGTTGTTGTTTGAGAGTGGAGCAAACAGATCTGCTGACGGAGTCTCGATCTGGTCTCTAACCAGTGAAATCTGTCTCAGCAGAGCCTTCCCCTCTTCACGAGCCTACGAGCAGAAAGACAGGCGACAGCAGTCAGTGTGGTCACTACAGCAACTTAAGGTGGTCAAAATGGACAATACTTTCTCATACAAAACAAATTCAAGTGTATTATTAAAAAGTCCCAAAGATTTAAAGATAAAATAAGATTCTTTAATGTATGTCATTGTATTGCTTACAAACCAGCACCAGTAAATAAAATCATAGATTAAAAAAAACAAACAACAAAAATCTAAAATAAAAAATAAGTCATGGCAAAGAAAAAACAATAAACAATTTATGTTAAAAAGCAGGTTCAAGTGCAGTAATGCTACAATGTCAAAACAGTCCCTTAAAAGTGTAGAAAGTAATGTTGTAAACCAATAAAAAATTATTAGTTATAGGCTTTGTACTTAATAATCCCATGTGGCAATGACTTGAGAAAGATTGCATTAATGGTAGATTTACAGATGATAGTAACAAAATAATCAGGAAAGACATGCTTCTGAATGGCAATAACAGTTAAAAAGCTACTTCAGCCGTTTTAGGTATGGCATATGTGTGATTGATCAGTTTACATTTTTAAATCACATTTTTCACCTCTGATTAATTAATCCATTGAAGTTAATCAACAATTTTGACACTAGTAACAAAAGCTGTCACTGAAGAGAGGAAACACTGTCTAAATTGCACAAATGCATTGGCAACATATCTGCATCAAAACACTGCAAATGCATTTGTGCAATTTTCAGGTTGCCTCCGTTTTGGTTATTATACCAAATACCCAGTATTTGGTGTCTTTATTCTACTGCTGTGGTGACAAAACAAGTACCAGTAGCATTTAATCTGACTAGTTTTGTGTTAAAAGTTAAAATCCCTTAACCTGACATGCCAGATGGATTTGTTTCACACATTCGCCAGTGAGAAACATGGAAAACGGGCATATCCATCTACTTTGCAAGGTCAAAATTCCCCTATCATGACAGCTCTACTCAAACTTACATCGTTGTAGTCACAGCAGCGTTGAGCACAGAGAGACGCCTCATCATAGAGCTTGTTCTTGAAGTAGTACTGACCCAGGTACCGCAGGGCTGTGCTCACCTCTGCATGCTCCAGTTGTTCCTTTGAGACAGTATGTCATTAGAAAGAGATGTCTTTCACCAAGACAGGCAAAAAACATTCCACCATGTAAACAATGCACCCATTTTTTCATTTTTGAATATGACACTGTAACACAAAAGGCAGCCAGCGGTAACATCTGCCTCCAATTCTCTGAAGACTCTCCATGAGGTTCTGGATCCAGGCCACAGCTTGGATTTGTTCCCATTAAGCCATAAGAGCATGACTGATTCTAGCTAATGAGGTCTGTCCCATAGTCGCCTGTCCAATTTATCCAAAGGTCTTAGACAGCATGGAGGTCAGGACAATAAATTATTGTGTGCTTTTGTATTCACATTTTCCTTAGTTATTACTGAAGGGTCTGAGCCAGAAAACAAACAGGCCCAGCCATTAACTACACATACATTTATAGACAGGGGATTTAGACTGGGGCTACACTATGACACATTCCAAAAGTCTGAATTTAGTGTTCCTTGCTGCCATCTCACCCCTGTAATGACTCTGTTACAGCCTCGAACACTCAGCAGTAAGACAACTTGGTCCTGCTGCTACAGGGATGTTTAACATCCAGTCTTGAATTGGCAATATGAAAGAGGCTAGAGAAAATATAAATCATAACTTAAACTAACCCAATTTTTTGTTGATTTATCCCAGTGTTTATCATTATTAAATGAATGAACAATTAATCATGTCTCATTTTATATCATTTTATGTTGTGCAGGCCTAACTCAGATCATCTAAAGAACTCACCCCACAGGAGAAAATGTCCTGGATGTAAAGCATGTAACACTGGGCAGCATCGTCGTACTCATTCAGCTGTTCATGGAGTCTGCCAGAGGAAGCAGAAATAATATTCAGTTCCTTTAATGGCGACTCGGAATGACTTAAAATATGACAAAGAAATCACACGTACTTTGCCAGTTTGAGTAGAGCCATTTTCTCCACATCTCCGACAGAGTATGCCCTCCAGTAACACTTAAAAATGAAACATGCAGAATTATCACAAAGTCAAGAAAGGCTGTGGAGTAAAAACACAGAGCAGATATCAGTGACAGGGTTAATGTGAGTACCTTCTTGGCTTCTACTTGCTGTGACAGTTTTTCGTAACTTTCACCGAGTGCAACCAACATGCGAGAGTCATTGGGCCTGTAAAATTAATACCATTTAGTTCACGAGCATCGCGCATTTTAAAAACTAAGAGTGAACACCTGTCTTAAATCTTAAATCTGGTTAAAATATATTTTCTCCATACCTGAGTTGATGAGCCTTTCGATAATAGTACAAACAGTAAAATGGCATCTTCAGGATCTCATACGTCTGACCAAGGCCGTACCAGGCTCTGTAGTCTCGCTTGTTTACTTCTATGGCATGCCTGACGGGGGGAAAAAGTAAACACAAGAAAATAAAGCTCATGTTAATAACATAAGCTGGATACTCTGAAGGGTCTATCAAAAGGGTTAGAGTTATATCTGCTTGAATAATAAAAGATCTCTCTTGGTGATCAATCTAACCTGTAGGCCTGGATGGCAGCTGACGTGTTTTTCATTTCCATGTATTCGTGGCCCATGAGGGTCCAGGCCCCGAGGCAGCGAGGGTTCAGTTTGAGGGCCCGCTGGAAGTACAGAGCTGCTTTCTCATGCTGAGAGCGTAAACTGTAGTAGTTACCTGTAGAGGAGACAAAATAATGCAAAAGTACTGTTCAAGTTTGGTAAAAATCCAACTTACAGTGCTGTCTTTTTATTTACAGAAAGCAGCTACTGGTTAACATAAGGAAAGATTCAGCGTTTGTCTGACTGTGACAGATGCAATAAAAACAAGTTCATATTTTTTTAGCAACCTTCTCAATGACAGAAATGTAGGATGACTTTACTGTAAACTTAAACCTTTAATTTTCATGAGTTGTGATGAAATCACATGTCCAGCTATAAAGTATTATTTCACTACCTCGTGCTATTCACAATTTCACCACTTGATGTCACTGTTGTTATTACACTGACTGAGGATATAAAATGTAGGGTTTAGTTGTCAACTAATCACAATGCTTTACATCCATCCAATATTTTACATCCATTTTAACAGACGATAGATGCTGAACAGCAGTTAATAAACGTTATTTTCAGGGGTTAGTCTGTTTAAAGACGATCCAGTGCAAGAGGCAGAACTGTCACAAACAGCATGAAAAACACAAAATCTGTGACAATATATTTGGTTAGTTTGGATGTTACACTCCTCTAGTTAAGGTGAACTTTAGGTCTCCATGGTAAAACTAAACATTGCCACAACTTAAGTTACAAACTAGTCTATCATAGAGTTTAGTGTAGATTTTAGCCTGGCTGAATATGGGGGCCAGTATGTAGAATTTAGCTGATTATATTTGTCAGTGTTTATTTTACACCCCTAGAATTAGCTCCAAAAAATCTCAGGGCCCACTGGCAGATTTTTTTTTTTCATTATTCATTTATTAACAAAATGACTTCTCAAGTATAACACATGTTATATACCACCAGAAAGCTCTTATTTTCAGGATTCTGACTGTGTAAACCATTCAAGGGCAAAACCATCAGAGCATTATAATGATTATAATGTCCCATCAAAAACAGTCCAGCTGCATCATAAAGAGTCTGCACAATCTAAATCCAGTCCAATTGTTTTGGTCTAAAAGCAGGATTACATCAACAAAGATCCATGAACTGGTTTTATATCATTTCAAATGTGCCAGTTTTCCTCAGTAGTCAGTAGTAAATGCTATAAAGACAAATAATTGCCAACCTCAATCTTTTTTGGCATCTCCACTTTGAAAACACCTGATCTTTTCTTCACAAAAACAGGTGTAAAATACTCATCTTCTATTCTATTGTTAGCAGTACTGAACCTGAATTAGGTAAGGCTTCATACTTTAGCCCAGCTGAGTTTTCCAGCTAATCCCAGTCATCTACAGGTCTCTGTTTCACAATGCAAATTCAGACAACTTTTGTTGTTGCATTCTTCCGTAGCAGCTACACTGAGTCTGACAGTCTGGGAAGAAACTTCAGAGTGTTACCTTTCTAAGGACATATTGTTTGTCCTTGTTCTCCAAATGGTTCAACACAGCATTCAATTTAATTTGGGTATTCCTGGTTAGGTGTTTTTGACTAATTTTACCTGGAATTCGAAGGGTTAAATTATCAAAAAGTGCTCTATTTAGCTCAGCTGTGAGGCGTGTCTTCCTACCTGGCTTTGTTTTCTGTCCCCACAATCTCACCCACCGACAACACTATCTGACCTGTCAGTCATCAAATGAGTAATAGCCAATCAACACCAAAGCCTAAGTGCCACTAACATCTATCTATGCCAAATACAGGTTATCAGTCTGATGAACAACTGATACTTGGTAACAGCATCTGCCTTGAAAATCAGTAAAGGCGTACTCCAAGTTTTAACTGAGGAGGAGTTGAGAAATCCATTTCTAAAGGTATAGAATAGAGACAAGTCATTACAAAAAGGAAAATAACTTTGTTTTTAACTTTTGAATTCAAATTGCAATAAATAACTAAAGGCATCTCTTACTTTTTTAAATGGGGGCATTATTGTTGATCAGATTGACTCACTTACCAATAACACAGCACGTCTCCACTCTGTACTTGTCGATCTCTACCAAGTTGTGGGCCAAATAGCTCAGTTCTGGTTTCATGCTCTGTGTGAAAAAACACTAAATATTTTAGAAAAACAACCTGATCTAAACAAGAAAGTACTTTCTTCACAGCATCTGAGCAGAGTGTTAAAAAACTTCTTGCTATTCCTACTTGCCTTAAGAAACATTTATTTAACCTTTATTTAACCAGGATTTGTTCCCACTGAGATACAAAAATCTCCTTTACAAGGGAGTCCTGGCCAAGACAGCAGCATGATAAGTTTCATACATATGCCATTAGAACAGGACATAGAACATAGGTTACATCAATCAATAAATCAGCAGCTTTCAGCAGAGAAGGACAGACTCTCTACTCTGATCCACCTGTCATTACACTCTAAACATGCTAGTTTAATTTTTATTTAAGGTATTTTATATTGCTGTTGACCTTTTGATCATTAAAGTGTTTTTCTGCACATTATATCTTTTCTATTCTCCTGTGATGGTTGTGTGATGCTGCTGCTATTGCTGCTGCTATTGTGAGCATTGTATCATATGGAGAGTTCACATGCAATTCCCACCCTCACTGCTGGCTATAAAACTAGTGGCCCTTCTAACTAATACAGACATCCTTCACCCTTTCAAAAGTTGTGAGCATCCAACAAAATTCAGAGAAATTAAAAAAACATCTAAATGATCTAGCCCTCTGGCAGTTCATTTCGGTCTCACTTCTGTGTTTTTGTGCAGCACACTGTCATAATTCTAAGCTCAAACATTTCTTTGAGAATGTTGCCGCCCACACAGTTCTTCTTCTTTGCTTATTAATATGATTTTGTTGTATAATATTGTACTCACTTTGACATAGAGCAGGTTGGAGAATGTGTCCATGTTGTCGATACGAAATGGATCTTGCTCCCTCAGTTCATTGAACAAAGCCAAAGCTTGGTCGATATCTGTAATAAACAGTCAGGTTAAGATTTAGCATGTCCTTGTGAAAGGCAGAACTTATATTAAACAGACAGAGAATTAACCTCTTATGTTGTGGTAGGCAACAGCAATCTGTGAGATGATGTAGGTGCTCTTAGAAAAGCCAGCCTCCATCAGGTTCTGATATTTCTGTAACGCTTCTTTGATCATCTGCAGCTCTGTGTACATGTGGGCCATGAAGAAGTCTTTAATCCAGCAGTCAGGCAGAGACAGGGACTTGAGCTGAGGAGAAGATGGATGGGATTATTTCAAGTTACATTATAACCTGGGATTGACCTTCATTGCACTGATGGATAAAAGTTTATTTCCATTTGTTCAGAAACATAAAGTATAGATCAAATGTAATAAGTTTAAAACTGTGAGGGCTGCTTTTAGGTAAAACCGTCACTGTGGACCTCAGCACAGAGAGTAATAATCACGGTAGTTTATTTAGATCAGCATTTAACATTTAATCACCGTCAACAATCAAATAAAAATTATAGTTTAATTAAGGAGGAGGAAAGCCACAGGGTTATCTCCAGGTGCTCTCATTAAAGACGGAGAGGTAGCACAAATAAAGTCTTGGGTATTTACGGTAAAGACAAGGGCTGTCAGCATTAATGCAGTAGTCACAATGCAATTAAGGTCCATAATTAACACGTTATTATTACTGCTTTAATATTGCATGCTTTATTGTCCTTTTCAGGACACTTTGATTTAGAAATGTCTACCCACATCCAGCATCGTCTCCTTGCAGCCCCCTTGATGAGAAACAAGTCCACCACTGCTCCTTAACGTCTCTTTCATTTTAATTACTCACGGACAGCTCAGTGGACAGGTCAAAAGTCATCTGAACCTTGTGCTATCAACCATTTCACTGTTGCCTTATAGATGTCAATAATTTTGTTTTTCATTTGATGTTGAATTTCAAATGCATTTGTGTTTACTCAGGCTATCTTTGCCTAATATCAAAATTCGTTTTATGATCTGAAACATTTAAGTGTGACAAACATGCAACAAGTAAGAAATCAGGAAGGGAGCAAAAACTTTTTCACAGCACTGTATGTATGAGCTCTGTCTTAGGTTATGGTGTAAAGTCCACATGGGGCCCCTTGGAGTTAGTTTGTAATCTTATGTTGAGTCATTGCTTTGTTGCACTCAGCTGTGTAAGGTTCTTCTTTACTAGTAGAGCGTAACGTCCCAAACTAACACTGTTGCTGAAATTATGTTTAAATTTCATTTGACTAATATACAAAGGGTGTATATCTTACAGCAGATTTTGCCAGTGTTATGATCAAATTATTATTAAAGCTAGTACAAAAAAAACGAACAACATCGAGCAGTGAAATTCTCAATCACAGCATAAGTTAATTTTTAAGCAGTTACTTCTTCCTTTCCTTCAGCTTCTGCAACACCTTAAATGTTAATAGTGTGTAACCTAAGCATAGCTTGTGCAACCCAGTGCTGGTTTAGAGAAGTTAATTAGTTCACCACACAGATTTGTTTACATTCTAAAAATCTGTAAACACAAAGAAGGTTACCATTTCAATGTTGGTGACAAGGTTACTCAACTCCAGCCAGGCTCCCCAGTGAAGAGGAAGTGCATGAATCGCCTCGACAAACACCTCCACTGCCTCCTTCAGTAGATCCAGCTTTCGTAGCACCACCCCATACCTGCGTAAACACCCACATTTACAGTTTATTAGCACAACTTTGTAGAGTCTGAGTAGTGTGTATATTTAGGAGGAAAATCTTACAAATAAAGGGTGAAGCCGTCCAGCTCTCCTGCAATGTGCTTCTTACTGAGCTCCACTCTCAGCTCCCGCAAGGCTTCATTTCTCACCTGACCCTTTTCAAGAGGGCCTGTGAACACAAAGAGAAACACAAAAACTTCAGTGTTATAACACAGTTCAAGTTTTTTTTTTTTTCATTAATGGGCTACAGACAGACAAGTACACACCCAGGCTATCCACGGTCTCATCATCCTTCTTCTTCTCCCCTGACTAGAGAAAACAGAGATGAAAAAGGTAGCAGTCAGCACTTCGGTGAAGGCAAAAGCAGACATAACATGCAATGAATAAAAGATTTGGTCATGCTTGATGTGTTCATCACATACCAGATAGCGAGAATACATATAAAGGAAATACGCCTTCTGACTGCAGCAGCCTTTCAGGAAGTAAGCAGCCCGGTCATACTCTTTCAGGTCAAAGTATGATTTAGCCAGCGTGAGAGCATCCAGGTCCTGAGCATCTTCCTGTATTTATAATAAACACAGACAAGGAAGAGAAAAGTCATCAGTATCATCTGTTTTAAACTAACTTTATCACTGAATCTCTAGTTAAACATCAGCACAGTGCTTTAGTAGTAACTACTTTTAAAGTAGTAACTATGAATCTCTTGGGAACGCACAGATTTCCATTTAAAGTTCAACATAAAAGCATCAGCAGGGGGCAGTGCAGCCTTTCTTTTCCTCAAAACAATCAGTCAAAAATAAACCATGCTGCTATTTTGCAAGTCAAATTCTTTATTTCTAACTCGCTGCAGACCCTCTTAAGGGTCTTATTACTTTATTTTTTCCCTCTTATTATCAACAAACCCAATGGAGAGAGAAAAGATGACAATAAATTGACATGACAAGTAAAATATTGTCTGTGTACCATTGAAAAAAAATCCAGGCCAAGTTTGTTCCCTTTCTAACAACTTGAAAAGAAACATACTGGTGCATTCACTAAGTATAGTGCCTTTCCAGTATGGGTATTGTAGTTCTTTCTTATAGCATACTTGCAAACCCTAACATGGGGTTTACATATATAAATTCATATCAAAATATGGGGCTAAAATGTTCTAAAACAGCAATCAACATCTGTTTAAGGTTACAAAGTTGCTTTTGATACTACATGTACAATACTACATAATTGTGAACTGATTTCAATAACAGTCAAAGGGATGGAGGCTATTTGATAAGGAGGGAAGTTATTTTTTGCCATCAAAATGTGTTGATTTTTTAGCAAAAAATGTGATTATTTTTGTTTTAAAGAATGGTAAATCATCTAGGGGCTGACTGAAATTGTTTTTCAGGGCTGATACCAATACTGACAATTAGTAATTCATGACATTGATTATCAATATTTGGAGCAGATATCCATTCATTATGATGTAAAAAATGTACTTAACGTGGCAAAGGTGAAATTGCATGATCAAAAAAATGAGGGCAAATAAACAAATTAGCCCTAGCTCTGCCAGCATGAGAAACCACACAGAGCAACACAGCAGCAGGAAATTAGGAAGTGATACCATACGCTCAATGTGTCAGTGGCACTTAGGCTTAGGTGTAGATTGGCTAGTGACATCTAGCAAATAAGATTGTGTGCCCATTTAGTGCCCTGTCTTATTAATTAATTTTATTGATTATCGAAAAAATAAAATGCAGATGCTGATAAGTGGCCGAATACCAGATATCAGGCAGGCCATTTTCCCAAAGGCCAGAATCCCAAACTCTTCGATTAAAAGTTGGATACTCAGGAAACAATACTGTTGAATTCATATCAACTTCAAAATTACATAATAAGGCCAAAAAACACTGGTAAAGACTCATAGATCCATAACACCTACTAATATGACATGGCATTACAGCACAAAAATGAAAATGAATGGTTTGTCACTAAACATTTTTTAGAGAAAACAACAAATCCAAGGGAGAACAACTGGTAGCATACAAACCTCTGTAAAGGGAGGCTGAGGGGGTAATTCATCCTTGGGAAGAGGGTCCAAGGAGAAGGCCAATTCAGATGCCCTGAAAGGTAAACATAGAGAGCACCTGACATACCTGTGTTTACATTTCAGTCAGAGTAAGTGTTACGGTATTTGTATCATTACTTCAGGATTCACCATGAAGCAAACGCGAACGCAACAGCTGCCATAAAATCCACTTATTTAGTAGCAGCTATATAGGAAGATGCAAAAAGAAAGTGGAGTAACATATCGAAGTCCACGATTTCACCCCTGGATGTAGTTAACATCTGACATATTAAATTACTGCCATCAATATAATGTTTACAGTTACTCGCTTAAATTATTTTTTGCTTTATAATGAGAGTTGTCAACAACACTGCTAACGCAGCATGCTAACAGACCGGTGACAATCGGAAACCCTTAGTTACCGTGGCAACAGACAGCCGTGTAGCTAGTGTAACAGCATGCAAAGGAAATCTCACCACTTTGCGCTGTGTAAAAGTCCTCTTTCTTTACAAAGCGATATAACAGATATAAGCTGTTTCTTGATTTGTATCAGGTCCCCAAACTCAGCACAGAGAGCCGCCATTTTCATATTTTAGCAAGCAAGTACGCGGTTGGTTGAAACAGATGTTACAAAGCGGTAGTGCCGCCTACTAAAAATGACGTCACTTCTTTTCCTGCAGACTTCCATCCAAAGTAACCACTTTAACACTACTATCACTATTACTGCTACTACTAATGAATAATGATAATAATAATGATAATAATAAAAATAAAAATACAACCCCAATTCCAAAAATTTTGGGCGTTGTATAAAATATACATAAAAACAGAATACATAGATTTGCAAATCTCATAAACCCATATTTTATTCACAATAGATCATAAACAACGTATCAGATTTTGAAGTTGAGATATTTTACCTTTTCATGGAAATATTTGCTCGTTTTGTATTTGATGGCAGCAATCTCAAAAAAGAAGGAATAGGGTCTGTTTACCATTGTGAAGCATCCTCTCTTCTTTTAATAACAGTCTGTAATGTGCGGGCAGTGAGGAGACCAGTTGCTGGAGTTTTGGGAGAGGAATGTTGCCCCATTCTCATCTGATGCTGGATTGCAGCTGCTCAAAATTCCTGGGTCATCTTTGTCAGATCTTTATGCGCCAAATGTTTTCTATTGATAAAAGGTCTGGACTACAGGCAGGCCAGGTCAGCAGCTGGACCCCTTTACTGTGAAGCCATGCTGTTGTGATGGATGCAGTATGTGGTTTGTCAGTGTCTTGCTGACATTTTTAAACTGTGTAATGATAACAAGCTGGGTGTTCCCTCTCTTCTTTAGTCTGCAGGTCACAGCATCTGTGATCCAAAAATCCAATTCAAATCCAATTTGAATGAGCTTTGGCCCAGAGAAGACTGCCTTTGGTTCTGTACTGTGTTTACATATTGCTTGTTCTTTGCATGACACAGTTTCACCTTGCATTTGTAGATGGCACAGCAAACTGTACAGAAAATAATTTCTTCAAATGTTCCTGAGTCTAGTTCAGAGGAATACCTGATTTAAATGCATTGCTGTCTGGGGGCCTGCAAGGTCACCAGCATTCAATACTGACCTCTGCCTTATCTCTTGCTCACAGAGGTTTCTGTAGATTCTCAGAATCTAAAAATTATATCACAATTTTAGACATTGGTGAACCTCTGCCCATCTTTACTTCTGAGAGACCCTGCCTCTCTAAATGATCCCTTCATACCCATCGTCAATTGATTAGCTGAAAAAATGCTCCTTCAGCCCTTTTTCATTTGTACCACTTACTTTTCCAGCCTTTTGTTGCCCTGTACCTACTGTTTTGAGATGTGTTGCTGCCAACAAATTCAAAATGAGCACATATTTTTCATGAATTGGTAAATGTCTCAGTTTCAACATGACATTTTGTTTATGTTCTATTGTGAGATGTGCAACTCAATGCATTTGTTCTAATTGCACTTTACACAGCACCCACACTTTTTTGAGTCATTGTTGTAATAATAATAGCCTTACAGTAGCTTAATGACAGACACTTACGGATTCATTTGAGAAAAAGAAACAACACTTTAAAACAAGACTAAAAAAGCACCATCGACATGTATGTTCATTTTGTCTTGTTAGAAAACAGAGCACTTACCAATCTTAATCACACTCTGTATTAAAGGACCAAAAACATTTTTTTTTCTTTCAATAATGACAAATATAAACAAAAACGCTTGAAAAAAAATCTTTCACAGCATGCTCCATTAGCAAAGTCAGTCAAAATTATGTACAAATATTAATTGGGGTCCACAAGCAAAGACTTTCACCCCATATTATGTTAAGGAGACCTGGATCAATCCCAAATCAAGTATGTGTAATCACATTTCTTTTGTGTTAAAACCTATGATCAACATCAGCCAGCTATGTCAGCTGTTTCAGAATAAAGCCCCAGTAATTATTCTCCAATCTGTTGTGGGGTTTGTATGTGTCTGTGTTATTTCACAAATCTTACTAAAAAAATAAATCTGCAATATCAGAAGGACAAACCAAGAGATATATCTGAAATGCCATGAGCCTTAAAGGTGAATTTATTCATTAGATTACAATCACTCTGAAACACACCAGGCTTCAAATCTAATATATCTGTTGGAGAATAACAAGTGACAGCACTCTTTTGTATTCATCCCATGTAAGCACATACTGAACACAGACATCACAACATCATCAGGATTTTTTTATTCTATATTTAGCTTTTAGCTGAGATCTCCACAAGCTCAGGGTTTACAGCTCTGTTAGCCCAGAGCTTACAGTCCTTTTAACTCAAAACTTCAAATATGAGATATCCTCACCACTAGTCCAGGGCTTAACCCAGCACTGCAGCAGGATTTTAAAGTTATCCCTATAAAGATGAGTTCAAATTACTGATGTGAGCTGAGGTTAGAATAGGTTGTTCACTGCTGAATCAAATCTGTGTTCTTCATGCTTAGGGTATCCTGGAACTGTGGACCCTTCTTTTCAAGTTGTGAAGCTAACCCAAGACTTGCTCAGCTACTGGTTTTCTGGACCCAAAGGTTAAGGTTGGTGTGCGAAGTGTCTGTTTGGGTGTATTTAAGCTTCACAGCTATAACATGACTCCTGAGTTTCCAAATTCTTGCTAGTGACCCTTTAATGTCCCTGTTACTATTTACAGTAGCAACAGTCCTGGCTGGTGGTCTAATTTTAGACCTTTCTTTGTTGAGCTCCTGCGGTTGAATGGTTTGACCACAAACCTGTCTACATGCCCTTTAAAGGATCGGGTTGAGTGTCACCGGCTGACTGTAAAGAGAATAAAACTCTGTGCAGCCTTTCAAAATGTTGCATGGATAAAATTAAAATATTCTGGCGTACCTCGACTCATTTAAACATCCCCCTGCTCCTCTGATAGATTTCTGAGTGTTTGACATTATTTTAAAAGCATTGCTGAGAAATTGCATCAGGTCCTGTAATCACAGCGCATTTCATAGGTAATGTAGCAGAATAACAATGTTGGTTCAAGAATTTCTAAACTTTAGCTCTTTAGAAAGGCTGTGTTCCTGCCAAACCCCTATTCTGTCAATATTATTTGCATTTGCTTTCATGGAAACAAAAGTTACTTTTTTAATCAATATCCAGCCCAGGAGTGAGTTTTAAAAGAGCAGCAGCATTTTGATTCTATTCTGTGCCAGAAAAGTGTCTTTTCTGATTGCCTACCCGGCTCCTGTCACTGTTTCTGTGTGCTTCAGTGGTTCAGAGCTGACACGGCTCATCATGTTCCTGTCCATCAAAATCAGACGCATGAAGCGCTTTTACACCACATAGCACAGGAACAAAGCTTCCTTATGTTACATGCTTAGATTTTCAATTTTGTCCCCTTTTTATTGTGTCTTAGAGAGGAAGAAGGCAGTTTTTCAGCAAAAAGAAAAAAAAATCAATTAGAATTCTAAATGCACAACTTGTAATGTCTCGTGAGAATTTGTTTGTACTGGAAACAATAAATCTATGAGCAGCACATGCATCTGAAACAGTAGACAAACAGGTGTTCAAATGCTGAGCTGACACTAAAGCCTCAGTGACAACTGCTTCATGCACTTTGGTCACAGTGGGGGCACACATAAGCTGGAATACATGCATGCATGAACAGGATCCTATAGACATTCATTAATGGGCAAATGTCAGGGTGAAGGCTGCTGCCCACAAAGGAGTGTCACCTAAGTGGATGGGGGGGTTGAGTCATGCTCAAGGGTACTTTGGCAGTAGTCGGGAAATTAACTGGCACCTCTCCAACAGGCCACCAGACCCATTTCTGGATTTGGTCTGATCCAGGACTTGAACCAACAGCTATCCAGTTCCCAGCACAAGTCCTTAGACTGAGCCACAAAACAGCAGCAGGGCTGGGATGTAACTAATTACATTTGCTCAGATTACTGTATTCATCAAAAAATAACAATTTTACTCCAGTCTGAGTGAAATGATCTTCAGTGTTGGACTTATTTGACAGTTTTGACCCACCAGTATTACTTCAATTCTATAGCATCAACTGGTCTAAGCTCCAGCCGCTACAATTTCAAATCTGGGGTGATGTGTGGGCAGAGTTTTCCCACCATGCCCTGGGTGTGGTGTTAAGATGTGTCTAATAAGTGCTCATTTGTATTTGCCGGGTTTTTGATGGCCATGTTTCAGGTGGATTGTTGTTGTTTTTGATGTGAAACACATTTGCACCATGAGTGAAGTTATCCACTGAGTTGGAGTCTCCACCTGTGACTTTTGGTGATTCAGTGATGTCAGATGTTTACATGGGGTGTCATCCTTAAAGCCTTCATAATTTAAATTGAGTGTTCTTTTTATGGAGAGGGCAGTAAAGATGAAGTTACAGTAATGTAAAACCCTATTTCCAAAAAAGTTGGGAAGCTGTGTAAAATGTAAATAAAACAGAATGCAATGACGTGTAAATCTCGTAAAAACATATTTTATTCACAATAGAGCATGAAGAACTTGTGTTGAAACAGAGATGTTTTACCATTTCATGAAACGTATCACCTTATTCTGAATTTGATGGTCACAAAGCATCTCAAAAAAATAGGGACAGAACCATGTTTACCACTGTGTTTTAACTACTTGCTGTAAATGTCTGAGGAGTGAGAGGATCAGTTGCTGGAGTTTTGAGAGAGGAATGTTGTCCCATTCTTGTCTGATGTAGGATTGTACAGTCATGGACGAAAGTATTGCCACCCCTGAAATTTTTCCAGAAAATACACCATTTCTCCCAGAAATTGTTGCAATTACAAATGTTTTTGGTATACATGTGATTATTGACTTTATGTGCATTGGAACAACACAAAAAATCAGAAGAAAAAAGACAAAACTGACATAATCTTACACAAAACTCAAAAAATGGGCGGGACAAAATTATTGGCAACCTTTTAAAACTGTGGGTAAATCATTTTATTTCAAGCATGTGATGCTCATTTAAGCTCAACCTGTGGCAGTCAAAGGTGCTGACAACATAGAAATCACACCTGAAGTCAGTTAGAATGTATAAAAGTTGACTCAACCTTTGTGTTGTGTGCCTGTGTGTCACACCAAGCATGGAGAAGAGAAAGAAGAACAACTGAGAATCATCTGAAAATTGTGGAAAAATATGAACAATCTCAAGGTTTCAAGACCATCTCCAGAGATCTTGAAAGTCCTTTGTCCACTGTGCGTAATATAATCAAGAAGTTTACAACCCATGGAACTGTGGCTAATCTCCCTGGACGTGGACAGAAGAGAAAAACTGACAAAAGAATCCAACGCAGGATAGTTGGAATGGTGGATAAACATCCTCAGTCAGCTTCCACACGAATTCAGGCTGTCCTGCAGACTCAGGGTGCCAAAGTGTCAGCTCGGACCATACGTCATAATCTGAATGGGATGAAGAGCTATGGCAGGAGACCGAGGAGAACCCCACTGCTGACAAGGAGACATAAAAAAGCCAGACTGGAGTTTGCAAAAATGTACCTGAGTAAGCCTCAATCCTTCTGGGAGAACATTTTGAGGACAGATGAGACTAAGGTAGAGCTTTTTGGAAAAGCACGTCATTCTACTGTTTACAGAAAACAGAATGAGGCCTACAAAGAGAAGAACACAGTACCTACAGTCAAACATGGTGGAGGTTCAAGGATGTTTTGGGGTTATTTTGTTGCCTCTGGCACTGGGTGCCTTGACTGTGTGCAAGGAATCATGAAATCTAGAGACTATCAAAAGATTTTGGGCCGCAATGTAGGGTCAAGTGTCAGAAAGCTGGGTCTGCGTCAGAGGTCATGGGTGTTCCAGCAGGGCAATGACCCCAAACATACCTCAAAAAGCACCAAGAAATGGTTGGAGACAAAGTGCTGGAGAGTTCTGAAGTGGCCAGCAATGAGTCCAGATCTAAATCCCATTGAACACCTATGGAAAGATCTTAAAACTGCTGTTGCAAGAAGCACCCTTCAAATCTGAGAGACCTGGAGCAGTTTGCAAAAGAAGAGCGGTCCAAAATTCAGATTCCAAAGGTGTCAGAAGCTTGTTGATGGTTATAGGAAGTGATTGGTTTCAGTTATTTTTTTCCCAAGGGTGTTCAACCAAATATTAAGTTGAAGGTGCCAATAATTTTGTCTGGCCCATTTTTTGAGTTTTTTGAGTCTTTTTTCTTTGTTTTTTTGTGTTGTTTCAATGCACATGAATGAAATAAACATGTGTATACCAAAAACATTTGTAATTGCAACAATTTCTGAGAGAAATGGTGTATTTTCTGGAAAAATTCCAGGGGTGCCATACTTTTGTCCATGACTGTAGCTGCTCAACAGTCCTGGGTCTTCTTTGTCAGATCTTTTCTTTTTATGATGCACCAAATGTTTTCTATTGGTGAAATGTTTAGACTGTAGGCAGGTCAATTCAGCACCTGGACTCTTCTACTGCAAAGCCATGCTGTTGTGATTGCTGTGGTATGTGGTTTAGCATTGTCTTGCTGAAAGATGTAAGACCTTCCCTGTAAGAGATGTTGTCTGGATGGGAGTGTATGCTTCTTTTAAACCTCTGTATACTTTTCAGCATTGATAGATCCTTTCTAGATATGTAAACGCCATGGGTGCTTATGCAACTCCACACCATCAGAGATGCAGGCTTCTGAACTGTGTGCTGATATCAAGCTTGATTATCCATCATCTCTTTAGTCCTTAGTACACGAAATTCCAAAAACTGATTCATCTGGCCAAAGAACAGTTTTCCATTTTGCCTCAGTCCATTTTGAGCAAGCTTTGGTGCAGAGAAGACAGCTTTGTTTCTGGATTGTGATCTTTATGGCTTCTCCTTTGCATGGTGCAGCTTTAACTTGCATTTGTGGATGGCACAGTAATCTTTGTTGAGAGACAATGTTTTCTGGAAGTGTTCCTGAGCCCATGCTATAATTTCCAGAACAGATTCATGCCAGTTTTAATGCAGTACTGCCAGAGGGTCTAATGTATTTAAAATTAATCTTCAGCCATATCCCTTGCACGCTGAGATTTCTCCAGATTATCCGGCTCTTTGTGATGATATTATGTACAGTAGATGGTGGAATACTGGAAGTCTTCTGAAATTGTTTCACAATTATTTGATGCAGTTTTTTTTTCCAGACTGGTGAACCTCTGCCTACCTTTACTTCTGAGAGACTCTGCCTCTCTAAAATGTTCCTTATCTACCCATTTATGCTTCTGACCATTTGACATTTAACCTAATTGGCTAAAATGCTCCTTCAGCTGTTTTTGATTAGTACCACTTACTTTTCCAGCCTTTTATTGCACCATCCCTACCTTTTAAGTTGTTCTGCTGCCATCAAATTTAAAATCAGCTATTTTTCATGAAATGGTAAAATGTCTTGGTTTCAATATCTGATATGTTGTTTATGTTCTGTTGTGAATAAAATATGGGCTTATGAGATTTGCAAATAATTGCATCACATTTTTCACAACACCCCAACTTTTTTGGAACAAGGGTTGTAGATGGAGATGAGTACAATCAGAAAGATATAGGAGGAAGAAGAATGCAGTTATTTGGCATCGTCACCCAGAATGCATTGCACAACATTTGAAACCAACTGTTTCATAATTAGAGTAGAATTCTAGTGTGTTTCTTTATACAACTGAAGACAGTAATGTTAATCCAGTAAGGTCAGCATGTCTCAATATACAGGGTAAAACTCTAGGAATGATATGTGATTTAATTCCAAAGACAAAAATGGTAAAAATTTAAAAAACTAAATTTTTCAGGATCCCACCACAGGTATAGCAGATATCTTTGGTATAAAGTATAAATCACATGAATGAATGAAACTGGACTTTTTCATTCAGAACTTATCTCTTCTATGTTAGTTTTTGTTCTTAAAATGTTATTGACTGTAATATTGGCAATTTTTTAGCATTCATCTTTAACAATTTCATAATGTTTTTTAATTTTCTCATATAAAAGTTGACATTTTGTCTTCATTGTGCTGATATCTTTCTATTTTGAGCTCTGAAATTTTCCAGAAGTAGCAGTTAGCAGAAGTTTTAGTTGATATGAGGATGAATGGATGAAGAACTGAGTACCTATTCCAACCAAAGGGTGGAGCTGTCTCACTGGATTAACACAGAGCACCAGGAAGAAAACACAAACTAGTGGAGTTTTTAACAAACATACTCTATGGATAAAATCACTAGAGAGAAATATGCTTCATTCTGATAAGGTATTTTTCTTGGAAGTTCTGAGTTTCTTTTAAAAGAACTTGGATGTTTTTTGTTTGAATTTTCTCTCTTAATTACTTGAATTCTATCCAAAGAACCGATCTGGGAGTTTGTTGTAAGAAATAAATTGGCTCGGGTCCCTCAGTTCTTCTTGAAGAGATGTGAATTTAACAGCAGAGGGAGATCAGGTCCTCCTCAGAAGTGCTGCATGATGCTAAACGTTCTGCTTGTTTGGTTTGATACAGCACATAAAATCCAGCTCGTCAGAGGAACTTGACATGGCTGATGATACTCCATTATTCACTCCCGTGACAGCAGAATATAATTTCCCTTCATTTTGATGCAGCATCTTCTTTCACTCCCCCTGCTCTCCTTCTTCCTACGTGTTGGACATCCTCTGTCGGACATGTCTCCTTTTTTTTTTCTCTGCAGAGCAAAAGCCACTTAAGAAGACTGACAAAGTAATCAAGTAGCACTGCGGTGTACAAGGCCGAGCACACGGCTCACTGAGCAGGTAGAAAGAGGTGCAGAGATGGGACATATACTGTAAAGTCCATCCCTTTCACTCAGATTTTTTCCCATTTCATTTCTGCCTCTTCTTCATTCCCCACAGTCGCACATTTCTGATGTCTTATTCTCTCCTTGTCTTCACTTAAATACCCCCACACACAAGTGTATCCTGCAGGTATAGGGCATTGAAGTGAATGAAAGAGCTGCTGAGACAGAAGTTTAAAGACAGTAGTGTAATTGAAAGGGAAAATATGCCAACAATGTGCTTGATTATTTCTTTTTTGTGTTTGTAGAAACTTTGGGTTCATTCAACAAGCTGATGGTGCAAAAATGTTGTTTATGTGAAGCATGGCTGTGAGTAAAGATGTGTGTAAATAATAAAAGGGAATATGGCTGGATTTATCTCTTCAAAAGATAGAGATCAAAGGTTTAAATGGGCAGAGTGTGAACCACTTTTTATCTGTTCCAAACTAAAACATTTATGTTCATCCTCAGAAAAAGTAACTGGTCTGGATACTGTTACTGTTCTGCCCCTTATTCCTCCTCCTATTTTTCTTTACCTCAAACAGGCATTTGATTATTTGACGAAAAGTATCAGTCAAATGTCTGAGGCATTATTAAACATATTTCCAAGCAGAAAAATAACAACATACATAGTTCCCCCTCAAAGCAAACATTTCTGTGCATCTGTTTGTGTAAGTAAGCGTGAAAAAGCGGCTTTGCAGGCAAGCCCAGTCCCTGTGGTTTTGATCTTCAGGGCCAGGCTCCGGACGCTGTGATTGGCTGCTCATGATGTTGTTTAGTTGGACTGAGAACAGCCGAGAGCCGTGTCTCATCAGGGCAGCCACCACCTGAGCACTGGGCTCTGTACCACACAGGCTTCACAGGGACAGGACTCACACTGGCCTGCGCTGTGGAGGGTATTCAACTTTACAGATGAGGGTATGAAATCATAAGGTGGTAGATCAGGACATTATTCAAAACTTACCACTGACAAAATAACACTGTAGAAAAGTGTATCACAAAGTTTTTTTTAACTAAGCAAACTCAGAGCTTCTGAATTTGTCTTTTGGAATAAAAGTTCAATTGAGTTAAAGTTAAAAGCCCCAAACAGCCTTAGTGTATGACAGATTTAGTTAGAAACCGTTTTCAGTTTAGACCTCTTTTTCAAGGCTGAGTGTGTGTGGCCAAACATGTTTTGATACACATCCCACATAATCATGCTCAATTCTAACCCCAGACTGTAAAACAGTCTCAGTGATATCACCCTTTTGTTTCTTAAGGCCAAACAATAGAATTCTCCATTTTAGAAATGCTGACCCCAACTAACCTCTGGCTAATCAAGAAGGTAAGACAAGTTTGTTCATAGAGCTACATGCATGTGTCAAAGTGCTTTTAAGTATTAAAAATAAAACACATATAAAATTAAGAGCAATAAAATGGTAAAAAGACAGTAGAATGAAATGTATTATAACTAGTCCTGGTAACTGAAATGTATCAAATAAAGACCCTGTGATTGATCATGAATCATACATTTAAAATACATACATATAGTTTTTACAGTCTATTTCACATCTCAGTTTAGTTTTAATGGTTTGTAAATTAAACTCTTCTTTGAGCAATCCATAAACAGCTGACAAACAAGTCAAGTACAAATTTATTTCTGCTGCAAAGTGAATGTAAACTGCTTGCCCCTCATCTTCAGTGGTGATGATGGGTCTTCAGTCTTTGGCGTCACCACTCCATCCGACACTTAGCACTGGACTAGGTGATGTGAGGCTTTGCATTAGTGAGCTTAGTTGTTGTCGTTTTGTCGACAAATCCTAAGACAGTCTGGCTGCAGACAGCCTCTCTGAGACACCTGCTCTGCATACCACTGCTGTCAGACACCAGCACTGCCAGGATGGAAATACACACAGGAAACTTATGAGTAGGGTTAGGGTAAGGGGAGGGTTAAGACTCCGAAAGGTCAAAGTTTTAAAGAAAATCTGACCTGCAAAACTTCTGCTCAAAATGTTTAGTAGAGCTGACTAAACAGTCTGCTTACAGAAAAAAAAGCTCATCCTCCATGACAACGCTCATCTGAGTTTATGGAGCTCACAAAGCTAAAGCTAACATAACTAAATTAGCTTACCAGGCTAAAGCTAATGTATCTATACAAGCTTCATTACAAACTAAAGTAACAACGTTGACTTACATCAATGTTCAGTGTGCCTCAAACTGAATACTGTGTCAGTATACTATATTACAGTAGACAACACTGGATTAAATTACAAACATTTCTTTGAGGGGGAACTATGTATGTTGTTATAAATTAAAACTCCAAATAAACAAAACCTCAGGGAGATAATTTGAATGGAAAGTAGTTGTAGGTATGGTGGTAAAGTCTTAGGATTAGATAAAAACACTAGCTCATCATCAGCATACAGAGTTATTATTACATCTTTCCAATATGTACTCCTTGAAGAGAGTGAGTCATTGTAATGGCTTCATCCAGCTGCTCGATAGCTAATATAAACAGGGGTTAAAAAGGACAATCCTGTCTAGCTTACTACCTCTACCTAAAAAAAAAGCATTTGATTATATCCATTGGTCAAAGCTGCCTCTTGAGGTTCGTTATGAAGAATTCTGAGAGATAAGACGGACCACTTGACTTGCTCAAAGGCTTTCTCTGCATTTAGAAATAAAAGTAGGCAAAAGAACTTCAAGTCAAGAAGCCAAGACTTTTTAGAGTCATATCCAGTCCACATAAAACAGAGGAACTGGTCTACAAAATAAGCAGGACATTTCCCCGTTATCAGAGATATATATTAGTCTCTATGAGGGTTTATGGTGATTCTGCTGTAGAGAAGGCAGGATTCAATCTGGAGAAGTATTGATTACCTTTTTTATGGGACCACTGAGAAGTTTTTCCATTCTTTTGTTATTGTAAGGGCAGTTAAAAATGAATCCTTTAATTTGAAGTTCATTATGTGTATAATCAGAAGAGTACTATTTGTGTAAACTTCTTTATAACACTCATTTATTTATGAATTTTCATACACCCTATTACATTCAGCATCCACAATAGCTGCTATAGAGATATTCTCTTTTATTTGCTAGATATGCAAGACATTTTCCTTTTTTGTCTCAATAATCATTTGATTCTTCCCCCATTGCTTCACTAGTCAGGAGATAATTTATAGCTGATCCAAGGGGAGATAATTCTTTCCATAAAGTAGCTGATCTGTAGCCCTCTGATAAGGCTATGAAAGTTTCCTGCAAAAGTGAGGGCCTATGTGAATTCATGAACTAGAATGCAGAAGAGAAATAAGATATATAAAGTTGTTATCTGTAAGAATTACAGCATCAAGTCTTAATTTCAGAGTTTTTTTGATAAGATTTTTGAGTTTTACATTTATAATAAACTACGATGATCTAATATAATTATTCTGCCAGTGCTATGAGATGAAAAAAGATGACTGCATGTCAGCTCTAGGCAGAAAAAATAGCCAGGCCTGTCATCTGTTCAAGGTGACAATCCTGTGGCAAGTACGGGCCACGGGGAAGATAACGTAACTCATCAGTAGCGCATGGGGCATAACTGATAGGGGTCATTGAGCTCTTGTCCTTTTAATTAGGGCACAGGTTCATTATATGGATAAAAGTGTTTGTTCACACCTGTTGATTATTGAACTCAGGTGTTTCAATCAGATCTGCTGCCACAGGTCTATGAAATCAAAAACCTAGACATTCAGTCTGCATTTGCAAACGTTTGTGAAATGGGTCGTTCTGAAGATCTCAGTCTCAGTGATGGATGCCACCTTTGTAATGATGAAATGTAATCCCTGCTCTAATCCCACAGTCAACTGTAAGTGATAGACAGTGGAAGTGTTTAGGAACAACAGCAACTCAGCCACAGAGCAGGGTCAATGAGTCGCCAGTGCTCCGCTGATTCCATAGCTATTCTGTGTTTGCCAGTCAGATGGGCGAGTCTGGGTTTGGCAGATGGATGGAGGGATAAAGGTATGGGGTTGTTTTTCAGGGTTTGGGCTAGGCTACTTAGCTCCATTGTTAATGCTCCTGCATAGCAAAACATTTTGGACAATACTATGCTTCCAACTATGTGGCAACAGTTTGGGGGAGGCTCTTTTCCATTCCACCATGACTGTGCCCCAGTGCACAAAGCAAGGACTATAAAGACAAGGTGCTGTGTAGAAGAACTGGACTGTACCGTGCAGAGCATGGACCACAACTCCATCAAGCATCAAAGGGATGAACTGGAATGGAAATTGTGAGCCTGGCCTTCTTGTCCAACATCAGCGCCTGGCCTCATATACACTCTACAGAATGAATGGACATCATTTACAATTTATACAAATAGCTGTTATATTTTCCTTTTCTGATTGTATTTCACATTAGACATCCATCAAAATCATCTGGATGACCTGCAGGTACAATAACTTGTTTAAATGGCACTTGATTTCAAGTGTGCACCTGGCTTTTTCACAGCTACATTTAACATGTTAAACTGTACACCCAGGACCTACTAGCTGTCAATTCAAGTAGTGGAGGAAAAGCTAATTTTTTTCTCTTTGAAATACTCTGAGTTATGTTGGTAACACTCCTCTATAATGTATTGTAGTACTCCACAGAGGCTTGAAAGCGGGCCATCAGTTCAGTGAGGCAATCAAAGTATCTTAAGTCTCTTTCCTTTCCAACTTAAATGGACTTTCAGTGAGGTTGCTTCCAGTAGAGAAAGCTGACATTTTCCACTCATCTTCTTTACCATGAAAAAATGTTGTGATTGGGGTTAGACGAGGAGAGAGGAGAAGAAGAGACAGAGAAATAAGACTTCTCTGATAAGCCGTTCTGTCAGTCAGACAGAGTGCTGCTGTAACCTTATCCCCCATGTAAAGGTGTCATGTGATGTGTCCCAGGAACACGCCAGGCCGTGGATAATTGCTGGGACAGATGTGTTCTGTCCCTGCACAGTGGGGAAGAGAGAGAAATGTTTTACTTGTGGGATTAATTTGCCTTTTGGGACAGGTGCTGAGAGGAGCGGGAACAGACACAATAAATCTTACGTTACATCCAACCCCCCAAAAAACCTCCAACACTCTCAAAATCCAACTTCACAGGACCCTGGGAGCATGTAACAAACTGATTCAAATGGAAAATCTCTGTCAGCGATATGCTCTCACACTAGTCAGACTATTTCCTGTAATGCAACACCTCTTCAGCTCCTGCTCTTTGGGTAATCTCTGAGTAACATGGAGTTTGGCTTCACTGATTCAGCCAGCTGCTGAAAACTAATAATACAGAGTCATTCAAAATTACCCTTGACTCTAACCAGTCATCACATCATCCCTTCATTTTCAAGAATAAAAAGAAGATTAAGATGATTGTGTTTAAACACAGTGTGTGCATGCTGCCACCAGGGGGCCCTCAATCAAAACACTAACAAAATCTGATGAGTATATATGCACTGCTAAGCTATGCCCAAACTGAGGACTCATCAAAAAAGCTAAGGAGTAGTTACTAAACTGTAAACCTCTCTGTAAACATAATGAGGGAGAAAAGCTGTCAAAAAGGACCTTTTGGTTCAAACTACAGAGCTGGGCAGAGCTGAGCCACTCATCTCTGCTCCACCTAGAAATGCCTAGTAAAGCCACAACATTATGGAAGTTGGGATTCGGATGGGGGGAGTGCTTTGTAGGACTGTTTGCTTAATCCTGCCCATTCAGATTGCATTTCTGACCATTACTACCCCCTCCTGTGATGTATGTCATCCACTCTCCCCTGCACCTGCAGCATACATTTTCCCCCTTGCCCGCTCCCGCCCAGATTCTCACCATTCACGTACAACATTCAGTAACAGACACATTCAGTTAAGGGATAATTTGTCCACCTAAGCAACACATTTACTTAATAAATCTTTTACTGTCAAAATTAAAACTTCCTCTTTACATGGAGACTGAAAGGACAAGCAAAAGAAAAAAAAAAAAACTGACACCTTTGTCATCCATAATGGTTTCACATATGGATACGTGGCTTACAGCCCAGACTAATTTGAAGGACTATTTCAGTATTTTTGAAGTTGTGCTGTACTTGGCAATAGTAGCACCATTAGCTTTCACTGATTTCAGTGAGTGTTCCCCCTTTTAGTATGACATTCTTTGAGAAGCTAGGCTATACAGTGTAGCAGAGAGGTCCAGAAGCTCCACATAATTTAACAAGTTTAAGGTAGAATGGGCCAAAAAGAAAAGGCTGGCTCAGTTGTATAAGACAGTCTTGCTGCAGACCATAAATCTCTGACGGCTACTCTCACATACCATTAATCTGTGACGCTGTATATTTAAGATCAGTGCCATAAGTTGCCGGTACAACATTTAATATTTTTTCTAATTCATCTTTATTCATAAACAAGGTTTGGAAGTTACCTTCATGAAGTAACAACATTGCAAACATAACAGACTAAGAAACATTGATTAGATAAAACAGAGAAAAGATCAGAGGTATAATCCAAGATTAAATTTTATACAGATCTGTTTTAGAAGTAGTTACATAACAATGCCTTGCTTTACTACATGAGACAATATAGCTAAGTTAGCTTTAGCAACATCAGTTTTGGGAAATGTAGCTAAAGCTTATGTAGCTACATAGCTGCTTTGTGAGCTCAGCTTTTGCTAGGTAAGCCACAAAGCCATGTTAGCTATGTTAGCTACATTATCTACATAGCTTATGCAGCTAACAGAGCTCTGTAAGCCTCATTTAGTATTTTAGAATGTTTCCATGGAGGCTGAGCTTTTTCCTGTAAGCAGACTGTTTATTCTGCTTTATTAAACATTTTGTGGTTAGGTTTTGGAGGTCAAGTTTTTAACTTTTAACTTTTGGCGTTCTAACCATTACCTTAACTCTTATCCTAACCCTGAATGGAAGATTTATCCAATTTTCTTTCAAGTTTTGAGTGTTTCCGTTCTGAAAGAAACGGCATCTCAGATGAACGATCTGTGAGAGTGGCTGCAGTGACCTACGGTCTGCAGGAAGACTCGTCTTTAGTTATATTGGACGTTTTGAAGCATTTTATTTTTCACCCAGAGAGCCTCTGTGTTTGGCACTAATTGTAAGGCAAGCTTTGGCTATTGGATATGTGTTGTTCTGCCTCAGCTTATCCTAGCAGCTGCTTGGGTGTGTGGGCTTTATCAGAGAAAACAACAAGTACTCATGAAATTAGTCTGAATAGGACATACAGCAAATCAACGACACATGCTGACATTGTCAGAGTCAGAAATAATGATTTTATTAAAAATTTTTGTTGTAAACTTTGCCTTCATAGAAAAAAACACCTTTTGCAGCAATTACAGCTGTGCAGACCTTAGGCATTCTAGCTGTCAGTTTTTTCAAGGTAATCTGATGAGATTTCCCCCCATGCTTCCTGGAGCATCTCCCACAAGATGGATTGGCTTGATGGAGTCTTCCTTTGTACCATACAGTTAAGCTGCTCCCACAACAGCTCAATAGGGTTCCGATCCAAAGACTGTGCTGGCCACCATTACAGTCAGATTTCTGGCTGACTGCTTATTCTTGAAATATTTGGTTGACATTTTGGATGTGTGTTTGGGTCATTACCCTGTTGTCGAATGAAACTGGCTCCAAGCAAGCAAGTGCTGTCCACAGGTTATGGCATGGCACTGCAAAATCTTGTGATTGCTTTCGTTCCCCAATATCCTTTCCGCTCTTTACAAATCTCCTGTTCTACCACCTCAGAAGCACCCCCAGACCATCAGGCTACCTCCACCTCACATGACTGATGGTTTTAAGCACTGTTTTTGCATCTTTTCATTTGTTCTGCATCTCACAGATGTTCTTCTGTTTGATCCAAAGACCTCAAACTTGCACAACATCCTCTTCTGGTCTTCATTTACTCCCTTTTTAGTAAGATAGTTTTTAGCTGTGCAATGTGATTAACTTAGATTAGCAGCCATACAAGGAGATTGATGCAGACAACTGAAAGTTGCTGATAACTGTTTGTGAACTGCATGAAAATGTTTTTTCTTAGGAAAACAAAGAAATCTGCCAGTGATTGCAAACTTTTAAGCAGTAGTGTATGTTAAATGCTTTATGAAAAGAGGCCAGTTGAAAAGGAAACTGTGGGATTTTCCTCTAAATAACTACATAATGGCACAGCATCTCTGTGTGGTGCTACATCTCTGTGCTCTAGTGGATCTGCGCGAATTGAGATGCATCAGCGTAGACACTCAAAGCCCTGCAACACAGTTAGGGAAGCATTAAATCTTTTGTGTACATTTTATGAGTTAATCAGTGCCTCTTTGGCTCATTTCACAGTTTTAGAAGCAGCAAGAGCAGCACAATTCTTTTTCTTGAGTTGAGTGACATGCAAAGTACCAGCAGCTATAATTAACAAATAACAGCAATGTTTAAACTTTGATGCCTCAGTGAAAGGCTGGTATTACTCAACTTCAAAAATCTATGTCACCAAAAAAAAAAAAAAAAAAAAAAAAAAAAAATATATATATATATATATATATATATATATATTTTTTTTTTAATTGATGTAGAAATTTGGATGTGAAAATTCTACATAGTGCACCTTTAACATATTCATATCAATTCCCTGTTTAACTTCAGATACGACACACAAAGGACTACAGACATGTTTGAAACAAATAGAACATAATTATTAACATGTAATTCAGGTCAGAAAAGGCAGCACAGACTGGAAAGATGACAACGTGCTGCTACACCAGGGGCTGTGTAAATACACGATTAAATATTTCATGATTCACGACTTTATACATTAATTCTGTTATCAATTCTCTTTCCTCCACCAAACCCAGCAGAGACATTAAGAATTTATAGCAGGACTACATGTTCTCTGTTCCTTGGACTAAAAAACTGCACCGCTCTCAGGTAATTAATGAAACAGATCAGCACCTTTTCCAGCTCGTCTACGGTTGTGACTCAGCTCATTTTTCACAGGATGGACACAGAAAATTAATTAACAGAAATGTTTGATCAATATTTTAAGAAGGAACTAGGTGTCTCTTGGCAATAGATTGAACCGAGATTATAATGATGATTACAGCAGCCAAGATCTGTAAAACTGTGATCTTGCAAGAGCTTTTTTGTTTCCTGAAAATCCTTCACATGTGTAGCAAAGTCTACCAGATGGTTCATCTAATAGATTCCTGAAATGTCAGTTAGTGCTGTTGCCACATAGCAAAAGTTTTCTCTGATACTTCTTGATTAGCAGTAAAAAGCCAGAGATGTTACTAGAACTCTTTCAAGAGGACGTTGGTTTAGAAAATGTTCAACACTCTGTCTCCCATGGATAAAATAATCTCTCCTCATGTTGATTATCTTCTCACTAGATTCTATGATATAGTCTTCAGATCAAAATGCAAAGTGGTGTTGTGCTTTCTTTCTTTCTTTCTTTCTTTCTTTCCTTCTTTCTTTCTTTCTTTCCAAGTTTCATCACCTACTTCTCAAACTGTTGACCTGCAACAACATTACTGCCTCAATTGGGTCCAACCCACATAGCAACCAAGCATCGTGCTTTACCTACCACCATTGCTTACCTTTTTAAATTAAAAAAGGGTTGTCCATTAGGTGTATATTACACTTTAAACCATTGTTTCTGTGTCATTAATGAATTTTACATTCTGAAGGAGAAAAGATGGTTTGAAAAATTACAATGTCTTCTGGCCCTACATTGCTGCATGCACCTGGAAGGTGTTGGCACTATTAAAACAGCTTTTCTTTCTCAAATTGTGAAAAATGTCAACAGTGGTCTACTAAATAGCATATGCACATTATTGAGCACAGATTTATTGAAAAGGCCTCCAATTCAAAAAGGCAAAAACCAGGAGGTACGCAAAGCTGAGCTTTCTGTCACTTTGCACTTTGGGCTTATTCAGTGGGGCAGTAGCTTAATACTCACACAGCAGAAATAGATAGAAACACATATGAATACATATTTTCTTTGAATCTCAAAAAATGTGTTAAAGTTTGGCAATACATTTGAATGGTAATCTAATTAATGACTCTTCTGTTGGTGCTCTTTACATTTTCTCTCTGTTCCTTCTCTATGCTGGTAATTCAACACCAGTGGATCCTTAACCCTGCATAACATTTACCTTTTTTTTGGCAATAAATTACTATAAATTACTAATTACAACTAAATTTCAAATAAGTGAGTACACTGAGACATCAGATAGCACAATAAGATTTAACTATGAAGACAGAAACCCTGTTTAACAAAATGTATTGAACATACAGTGCTTAACAAATTTATTACACCACCCTAACCCTAACCAAAGTAAGGTTTATGCCACAGTGGCCCTAAATAGACAGCATTGGTAATGACCAAAATCATTTTTATGTTTCTGCAATGGTTAATACACCAATATGTAGAAGCTCTTTAACCCAAATGATATTTTTAATGCTAAAATAGAATTATTATTGTTATCCATGAATTTTCAAATTTACTGATTTACAAAAAAACTGAAAAAAAAATAGTAAAGTACATTATTATTTCTTGATTAATATGTCAAATTAGAGTTATTTACTTGCATTCCTGAACAGAAAAAATTGTTTTAGTGGTTGAATGTTATGCTTGATTCATTTCTTACTTCTCAGAGAAGCCCAGTGAGCCAACTCAAATTTGGGTGAATTCAGTTTGAAATCCCTCATTCCTGTTCAAAATGGTAAAAAATGGAGAGCTCACTGAAAATGAAAGAGCCCGCATTAAAGCACTTCATGATGCTGGATGGTCTTTGAGACAAATATGACAGGTGGTCTAATAAGTTTGTTAAGCACTGTGTATCTATTTATTTTTCTAGTCTGACTTATGACCCATCTGTTAAGAGCCGTTATTCAAAGACGTTCCTGTCTGCAGTGACTCAGAGGGCCACATCACAGGCTCCCTGTCTTTTTCTCTCTCCTTATGAGTAGTCAGGCCCTGTTGTTCAGTTTCTAAGTGTACACACATGCACTCTTTGGCAAGCTTGACATGACAACAGCCGTTGGTTGTCACAGACCATGTGACATCCATTTTTGTAACTCAGTATGGTGGCTAATGCTAAGCAAGTGGAAGAAATGATCTAAAAGGAAAAAAAAAGGATAAAAAGATGTTAAAGTTACAGTTACTGGTGTGGATTTAAATATGAGGACTGTGGAAAGTCTCTCAAGTTTTGGCTCACTAAAAAAGATACAGTAAAGGTGACAAATGCATGGATAGGGTCATCAGAATGACAAAATTCAGGGCTTCCAGAGGAAAAAAGAGTGAGTGGCTATGATTTACGGTTCAAAGGTTATTCAAGTTTTTATAACCTGTGTCTTTTCGTGTCGTATACAACAATGTTGGACTCTGAAGGTTGAAGTCCCCATTTAAAAAAATCTGTACCACAAGGCCAAATTTCAGTCATGAAAAACATCTCTAAGTACACAAAATGAAGCTTCAAAAATCATGAAAATGCAGCTGTAAAGGAGATTTCTTATTAAAAGAATACCACAACTGGAATAGAGGACTCATCTGTCTGCTCTACATGATGTTCTCTTTTTTTAACCACAAGAGAAACAGTTACATTTATGTAAAGACAAACAGAGAATATAGCGCTAAAAAAGTATCCGTTTTTTTCTTCATCCCATATGTAACACTTCAGGTGTTCCTAATATCTAAATTTCTGAGTTTGTGGAGTTGTTTCTCTCTCATTAATCAGGCATCTTTTTTTGTCAAATTGCTGTTGAAAACACTCCATTTCCTGATGTTGCTCTTCAAATCAAATTCTTTGATCATGATGAACATTGTAGACTTTTATTGTGACAAACTTGTCAGTGATATACTGTGTCTGGTAAAGAAGTAGTGAACACTTTAACATGTTTTTTCAGCTGAACACTGAGGTATATGACTAAACTAAGATAAAACACATCAATGCTGGTGTTATTTCTGACATTTGCACCAAACTGATAAAAATCAGCATTTTATGATTTTTAATTAGCTCAAACGGACATCTGCCTTGAAAAATCTTTTCTTAGAAGGCGGTGCTAATGTGACGTAGAAACACGTTACACAAACTCTATATAAAAGGTAGAACCTTACTGCCTCTAACTGACTTTACCATTTAAGGGCCACTCCCATCTTCTCCTGCCTGCGCCTGCACTGCCTCGGCTCCGTGAGCTCTGGCTTTAGTAACGCCAGTGCTGAAGAAAACGGTGCAAACAGGTAGTGCTCAGGGCCACCATGGTCTGCCACCACTACACAGCCTGCTTCAGGGGACTCTGGAGGGAAAAATCCTCCACCTCAAAAGATCGCTCTGAGGCAGCAGTGCTGCGGGACTCTGTGCCACTTTCTGGCAAAGGGGAGTCACTGTCACTTCTGCTTCATCTGGAAAACCCCATCCTTAAATAAAAATTTAAAAAGTCTTTTTCCCCTCCCTCCTCTCAGTGCCAAACTGCTCACTTTCTGTGCATTCTTTGAAATCTTGAAGTGGGCAGAGTTAGCTCTGAGCTGGGGGTTCACTTACACTTTAATGATACCTCACTGATATTAACAGACAGGAGGGATAGAACTGTTGTTGCTTTGTGAGAGACAAAGCCCCAGCCCACTTCTTTTAATCATCCAGGACTAAAGACAAGTGAATTATGGATTAAAACATCTTCATCCGGTAAGATGTTAGTCCCTGCTGAGTCTGGTTCAAGTGAGAACTAGACAAGCACTCCAGCAATTAGCCTGCCCCCTGACCTCTGGTGAACTCTGGGCAGAGGTTGGTTGCCTGGCTTTGTGCCAGAGAAAGGAGGCAAAAGTCTGGGATTATTATTACGATTTTCTCCCACAAATCACTGTTATGGTGCTTTTAATGACCCACAGACCACTGCGGCTGATAGATTTAGCAAATTTACCACACTGAACAAAAACAAAATGAAGGCAGTGACATCAGCTAATAGCACCAACGAACAATAAAGAAGAAGATGAAAAAAAGAATAAAACAAGGAACATCATTCATGCAGTGCATCATAATTTGGAAGTGAATAACAACAACTCAAGAAATGTGTAGGAGACGCCAAAGAAACCTATGGGCTTTTGTTGAGTGGCCCTCCAAATGTGAACAAATCTAACACTGAAATAGACGATAGAAATGTTACAAATCAATGCTACACAGCTAATCAAAAAGGTAATTACTAAGTTGGATGACCTATACTGCAGCCAGTCAGTGGGAGCTCCTAACATCTAGGCTACAGATATTATACAGTCAGTCGTCCATACTCATTCATTTCTATTGTTGAAGGCGATATTTACATCTAGCTGGAAGCCACTGCCTCCTTTTGTGAACTGCCTCACCTCTTCTCTTTAATGGAAGTTTCCCACGCTGAGAGCCATTATGGTGTTTGGTAACATTAACCACACTAATCTGCCTTTTGTGCCCCTGAAGGACAGGCCACAGATGACATGCCTCTGTGGACAAAACACTACAGAGGAGCCGGGTTTCATGTCAAACACTGATGCTTCCCGCCTGCTGGAGCAGCCTGGTTACACCACACTGCTCTTTTTAGGGAGTGTTAGCAGTGCCTTTTCTCTATTCAGACACTTTTTGATAACCCTTGTGTCATGCAGACATCACATAGACTCTTTATGAGTCAGAGTATGTGCACCATCTCGAGTGCGGACACTGAATGGCTCTTTTCCAGATCAAGGTCCAGAAGAAGCAGCATGCTGAAGGCCTCATCAAGGCTTGAAGAGAGGAGAGCAACTGGGTCCCCATTATCGTCTCCCTCTGATTCACATTGCTCTCTGAGTCGAACATGTCGAAACACTTTGAGCCTTTAACAGCAGAAGACGCTACATCAAATTAGGAAGCAAAACACATCCATCCCTCCCTTTCTCTCTGGCTTTGTCTTGGTCTTTGTTTCCTGCATATACACAGCGGCCTTGGAACACAATTAATTAAAAACTAAGCAGAATAATTAAAACCTGATGTGAATGAGGACAAAGGGATTATTCAGATGACTCAAAAGCTGATTTCAAAAACGCCTGGATACTTAGTTTTTTTTATTTTTACTAGTTGTTTGATGGAATGCGCATTAGCGTAAATTTTGATTGACACATTTTTTTATATTCAAGGAAAATTTACTAGCTCTCCTAATAATCACTGAGTTTACATGTTTTATGGGTAATGCTGTATCTCCCCTCTTATTTGGATATCAGAGTTTGTGATGTGTGGTTTTTGTTGTATCACGCTCAACTGACAGCATGTGACAGAGCTTTTGTTTTCCATTTAATTGAATTAATTTTCATTATTGAGTCTGTTGAGGGAGAATGCTGCTAAATATAACTGCAACATTTCCTGAATAGCACCTGTCATTCAAATGAGAAAACCATCAATAAGGGAAACAAAAGGAGGGAGAGCAGATAATTTTTTAATGGTTGTATTAAACCACAATTTATGTAAAGATGGATGTGTTTCCACCTTGTCCTGTTGCACAAAAGTGGAGCCAAATTGCTCCCCAGGGTGGTTTTCTTTTTGATAAATTTGACAGATAAAAACAAAGTGTCTGCAACTCTTTCAAAGCACAACATGCAAAAATCTCCAATCTTAACAAATTTGTTTAACTAACTTATTTGAAAAAATAAATCCTTGTATGTATTTAAAAGCCACTGACAAGTTCGTAACTTTTTCAAATATCCAAAAATGAGATGTTTTTCTAGATTTGTCATGTGAATGAGGCCTAAAATAAGTGTTCAGAGGTATTTCTGACTAGAAATAAGTTTTTGCAGGTGTAGCTATTTGTTGTTTTAGCAAGTGCTTCTCCTTATTATCACATTAATGAAGTTGAAGAATAGCAGATCAGGGCTGGTCTTGATTGGTCTTGATGGAAAATTCCGAGTCCCGCCAATCTGAAACTGAGACAACACCGAGTAAAAATGCTCTCGAGTCCAAGACAAGACCAAGACATTCAAAATGTTGTCTTGAGACCCATCTCAAGACCAAGACCAGTCTTGAGTACTACAATACTACAGCTTACACCTGCATATATTCATGACTTTTGTAATCACAGCATAGCCATTTAAATTATGTACAAAATAACTTCAGATACTTGTTTGTGTCTTAATTTATAAAAATGTTAACAAGACCTGCTTTTTCCAGCCATGTTGTGTAACTTACAAGCATGCCAGCTTGCCGCATAAATTTACCAAGAGAAAATGTAGGTCAGGGCATGTGGTAAAACTTCTAAGGACCAGGAGACATCCCCTTCTTTATCCTCTTCTCCTGATCTGTTGATAACAAACACCAATGCTGATGTTTACATTTCTATGTAATGATAAAGGGACTTAATACAACATATTTGTTGACCAGTGAATGAAATGGGCAGTTTGAGTATATGCTGTGACAGCGGTTCCAACAGTGACACTCGCCACTTGAATTCACTAATGGCTGTGAAAAAAATCTGAAAATAACATATTCTGTGCCAGTGCTGTGTTTGTGTCTCTTGCTACCTGGGATGGCTATCACTGTGCACTCCTCTCTCCCTCCACTGCATGTGTTACAGGCCTCACAGCTAAGACCTGTAGCAGATATTATGTTGGTGTTTGTTCTGTTAAAGGAAAGGAAAAAACAGGACATGAGATGTTAGCTGTTTACGGCAAGCAGGTAATTTTCTGTCAAAAGCTGGGGACTAATGCGGACTGGTGCAGACTTTGCCCAACTGGGAATCAACACTTGGGGGGAGCTATCATGTCATTCCATTTTGCTTGTGAAATTATCTCTCAAACTGAAACTTTTTAAGAGTATCTTCAGCTAAGATAAGATGGACTTCCATGAAACCAGAATTTTGGATTTCAGCTGGTGCTGTAAATTATTCCTTGAGGATGGAGCAGCACATTTGAAATATTCTTGTCATGCCACCACAGTGTCCGAAACTGATGAAAAATTGAACAAGTGCAGGAAATCTCAAGAGAAAAATAAAGCATTTCTCTTCAGTTTTTCGTCAGAAAGTCATACATTTTATCTAGAATATATGAGAGAAAAGGACCAACTCCATGGGTGAGTCATTCAGCCCAATGTACTATTTACTGTAAGTCAAAGAGCATTTATCAAACATCATTTGCTACATCTTTGTCAAAGCAGAGTGTAGCTCAACAACTTCTGTGTCTTTTGCCCCAGTTAAAACACAAACACAAGCACACACAAAGAGAAGAGAGACTCTGATAGTGACTGGAGGAGGAAGAGGATTATGAGGACATTTTTGTGCAGACACTGCATTGAAGGTTGATATCAATTTTCAAGTTATGATTAGTTTTATGTTTGCAATCAACCCAAAAGAAAACACACTATCACTGATGCATTAAATGATAGGTGAGTCCACACATTTGGTAAATTAATTTTCCTCTCATGTAATGATGAATCTGTAGACTGTGTTTGTCTTGTGATGTAACAGAGAAAGACACTATCTGCTGCCTTATTGTAGATAAGAACCTATGTGTCCTGGTAAACAGTTACTTCATTTGGAGCTGAAAAGTATGTCAGATTTTTATGGTTCTGATGTTGAAATTATTTATTTGTGCTACTTTTTTTTGCCATTGTACATTTACCAGCCACATTGCTACCTTTTTGCCACTTTTAACAATTTTTTGCTGCTTTTTTCCCAATTTATCAATTTAACCCCATTTTTGCCACCTTTGCCAATGTTTCCATATTTGCCACTCTATTTTGCCAATTTTTCAGCCTTTTTGCCACTTCTATCAGCAACTTTTAACCAATTTTTGACATATTTGCCAATTTTTGCCACCTTAATGCCACTTATTACCCACTTGTCACCTCTCTTGACCCCTTTTTTTTAAAACCATTTTTACCCATTTTTGCCACCTTACCCCCCCCCCCCCCACACACACACATACATCTACACACTTTTCACCCATTTTTGCACATTTATGAAATTTTTACCACTTTCAACACAATTAAAAATCCATCACAGGTATTTTACATCATCTAGTTTACTTTCCAAATGGTAAAGTTAAGTGTCTGTCTGCACTGTAAACATTACCGGCATAATTCTCCCTTAAGAAAAAGGGGTTTGAAAAAGGCCATATTGTACTATGGCATACATAAAAATCGTTTTTGTTGCTATGAGAAGAATGGCTACTAATCAGGTCAAAATTATCACAGCTTAGCTTTACAACAGACCATGATTGTCCTGACTTTCATGGCTCCTAGTTTGGCTGGTCCCCCAGAAAGCTCTCCCCTTTATCCCCCCTTATATGCAGCCTTGCTTAAATCAACAACTTTATAGCAGTGCTGGGTAATAAGGACAAAAAATCCCATCTTGTCACAACTGGATGCACTTTGATATGTTTTGATAAAAGAATTACAAAACACAGCAAGTTCACAAGTCCACAAGGGCATAATGTCTAAATTACCTGATGTCACATGGACATGCTCATAAACAGCATGCTGCACAACGTCAACGTGTGAACGAATTATATAAAAATCAAAACTTATTAAACAACCTCCATTTTAATGTGAATTATATTTTTGAACATTTTCAACACTTTTCACAGACAATAATGCCCCTTTTGATCGGGACTACGTTTTCAGCTGCTTAACCGCCCTGTATTCTTGCGCCAGCAGCGCGCCATAATACAGGTATCCATAGCTGTTAGAGGAGATAACAAATAGCCAAACCTAAAAGAAAGTTTTTTTCAATAATGTAAACGACGAACTGCAGTAAACAGCTGAGGCGAGGAGACTTTTGTGGACCAGGGAACTCGACAGAAAGACAAACTTCTGAGGTTGCTGGTGAGTTTTCATTTAGCAACTAGTGCTAGCTTGACTAATACTTGATTCTGTAGTCCTCTTTATTAAGGGTCCAGCTCTAGCTGGGTTGTATGGCGTTTGTTTGCATAACACTCTCCTGAAAAAGTATTTGGTGGAGACGTTAAGTTGCCTCGGAGCTTAATGTGGTGTTTTGTGATTATTACATTTAGAGAGCTAGACATAGCTGCAGCTCTTTTTGGTGATCCGAATCATTTGGCCCACCTCCGCAAAAAGAGCCGATTCACCAAACGGCTCTATATTTGGTATCATTTTGGCAACAATAAATCAGCCATATTTAGCAATGTTTTGACCAGTGATTAGTGTGTATGCATGCACTTGACTCACACGGAGCTTACTTTATATACACAGGATTTGATTATTTCCCATCATGTCCTGAACCCCAAAATGTCTTGGGGGCTCTGTAAAACCTGCACACTGGGTGGCCTGTATAAAACATTGATATTACACCATCAAGCATGAGTCTTGCATGGTGTGCATGTTGTGGAGCAGTGTGGAGAAAACCTAATCTCTCTGAGTAGACCCTGCATATTAAGGCAGATTGTGCACAATAAATTAGCATTCATGTTTTTGTATGTTCTGTATGTTGTGCAAAGAAACACACAGGATATCTACATTTTGAGAAAATGAGAGCTAGATTAACATTTTCTTACATTATTGTGCAGTGCACTCTATGCACTCCTGTGATGCTGAAGGCTTGTGTTGTTCTTCTCCTATGTTTGTGATTGCACTCACTTAGATAAACATTTTGGCTGTGCAGGTACAAGGCTGCTTTTGATCATCCTATCATGTTCAGACGTTGAGAGAAATTTTGAAGACCCATCCGGCTGCCTGTTGTTGCTAACTGCTTGTAAGGCTGGTATCTTCTCATGTTTAGATTAAGGCTGGCTGTGGTGCTGCAGTATTTTACCTTGCTTTTGCTGTGATTAGAGATGTGAATCTTTAAGTATCTCACCATTCAATTTGATTCCAATTTTGGGGGTCACGATTCAGAATTGTTTTTTGATCCAAACGGATTCCTGATTCACAACACATCCTCTATTTCTTGTAAAGAGGGGATATTTTCAGCATCTGCTCCAGTCTGCTGTGCACTGAGGGGCAAGGTATTAACATTTAAAAGCTTTATAAAATCAGCTCAATCAGCTCAATTGTGTGGGCGTAAGCAGGTAATGTATTTATCAGAAAGAAAATCTCTCATAAATATAAAGCCTGCTTCAGTACTGTACAGTACTGTAGGTAGAAGAGCAGGTGTTATGTTTTAACAAGTTACCATGTTAACTGGTGACTTTTCAGCTAAAGGTTGTGTTGTGTCTACAACACTGTTAAAACACCGAACATTTTCTGTTATGTCCAACATGCGTAGGAGATATGATTATGATGAAAAACAAAACAAAGGAGCTCTTTAAGTTTTCGATATCCATTATTAGCCCATATGCATTTATTATACAGTCACCAGTGAACATCATCACTCATTAAACCATAACACCAGCCTTTGACATGAAACAGATGATGGATCCTTTTACTTTTATTATCCATTCAGGTCAGCAGTTGCTGGCTGATTTCACTCACCTGTCTGGTGCATCTATGATGTGAATTCAAGGATATGAACTGTGCCTTAAGTAGGCTACATTCCTTTAGTTTAGCACAATAAAACTAGGGCTGAACAATTTGCAAAAATAATGTAATTGCAATTTTTTCCCCAATATTACAATTGCGATTTAATATATGATTATTATTAGATTACTCAACTTATGCATTTTCCAACAAATTCAAGCAATAAATCAATATTATAACCTACATTCAGTCAGGAACACTCATCATGCATTTTAACATTTCATAGCAAAATGGATATAGCCTACAGTTTTACTTGGCAGAGAAGGCTCTGCTATGGATGCTACCTGGGTTAGTCAAGCAGCATGCTTTGACTTTCCAGGGAGCACATGCCTAGACACCCCCATATGGATGGACACATGAATGACAAAGTGTATTGAAAAAAATGAAATTATTCAGAAGCAAAAAATCCATAGTAGCATGAATCTAAATATGAGGATGCGACAAGCTCTAAGGTATAAAGGAGGCGGCTGGGGTGGAGGAGGTTAAGCTTGTAAAGCTGCTGCAAAAAAAGAATGCATTAAACTGCTATTTTGACATATTTCAAGTTAAGAAATATTGCAACTTCCGCGATTTGTAAATCGCAGCAGGCCATATTGCGATTTAATCTAATTTGCAATTAATTGCACTGGTAAGCACTATAAACACGCTGGGTAAGGCTTCCTCATACCTGGGATTGTAGAATTCACAGGGAGTCTTTAAATTTTTTTGGGAAAACAGGATGGGCTGAGTAACTCAAACCTCCATATAGAGTTTAGGCAGTACATAATTTTATCAGACAGTATTGTAAACATTACTGACACTAAGAGCTAGCACTGCTAATGCTAACAGCGCAGCTAACAAGCTGTACACTTCCTTGAGCATTTGTGTCTGAGACAGCACAGGGAGAAAAATACTTGAAGAGGGTTTGTTGTTGAAATTACACTCATTATAAAATAAAATAAGTTTAAATATGTGATTCTTGGAAATTTGTAGAAATTTATATATGCAATTCTGACGTGAATCCTTTACATTGCATATTGCATGACTCATGTGAAACACCTGACTTTGACAAAATTTCTCATCCATATTTGATTGATCTGAATCACGTGCTCCATCATGCAGTTTAGTATCTGCCTATTGACTTTTTGTTAACTCCAGTATTTCAGACTGCTGTCACATTTGCAGCCTTATTGATTCTGCAACACTTGTACATGGATGCACATATCAAGAAGTGCATAATTTTGCTGTTGATTTTGTGCATGACTTGTGCTATGTACACCTGCGATTTAGAAGAACCTCATATAGCTCCACTTAAAAACACTTTTCTTTTTTTATTAAAGATTCAGGATGGCTTTAATTGTGACATCAAATATCATTTAAGCTGATTGTCACTGAAATCTTTGTTAAGAATAAGCCCAAAAAACTGATGCTAAATGGTTACAGATGATGTGTTTTTGATGTGCTCATGACACAGTAAGCCAAGTTTTTAGAACCCCGCTGAGGCCTCTGATATGCTCCATTACTGTGTCACTTCTCTATACGTCAGAAATGTGAAACCTAAAACAGAACACCCCTTTTTAATGTGAGTATTTTCTACGGTCAAAGGTAGTCTAAGGGACAGCTCAGATCTTGATTCAGCTCTTGAGCGTGCTGATCTGTGGCTCAAATTTTCATCCTCAAAAGCCGTTTTTAAACAAGTCAAGGCAATTACTGCGGAGTTTGCCAAAGTTCTGCTCTGTGTCCTCTCTCTTTCTGTTTCCCTATCTTTTTGCTTTCCCTTTGCTTGCATCACTCACATATGCCTTTGTAGAGTGAATTAGTAAAAGAGTGCACTAATAAAAGAGCAGCCAGCCGGAGCTGACTGATTGAATTAATAAGTAACATAATCATAGCCGATGTGTAAAGTTATCTACCAGTCGGAGCATTAGGAGTCACTGGGTGTAGCTCTCTAGAGAGTCTGGATGCCTGTCACATCTCTGCATCTGCTCGCTGCTGCTGTCAATCCCATCTTTACCTAATTACTTAGGATAGAGGGTTGCAAATTGTCTTAAAGAGCTCCCCCTTGATTTAATTTAGCTTCAATAAAAACTTGGAGATGCTTGGTTTGTTTATGGCTGCCTTCTCTGAATGTTTACTGCAGAAAAATCAAAATGAGCCCAGAGATTTACACGCTTTTGGATTTCTACACATGAAATACACCAGAGACAAATTCTGAGATTTTTGCACAGCTTATTACAGTATTTTGCTACTGGCAAGTGTTACCCAGATACTACTGAACACACTATGCTTACATAAGTATCTATTCAGAATAGATAAATCTAACATTATCCACATGTTTGTGGTGTTATGTCTGTAGTAGTGGTGTAATACTATTTTCAGACTGACTAACGATTGTTGCATGATGGCTGCAGCTCATGTCAGCTTTGGCTCACTCTTTCATACAGCTTTCATACTGGACACAGGTGAGCTACCTGTTAGCTGCGTCTCCCTACTGTCACTTTTCTTTCTTCAGAGGTCATTAAATGTCCTTACATGATTCATTGTTTTACTAAGCCAGGAAAATTTCTAATTTAAAGCATTCTGTACAAACAAGATGTTTTTCCTACAGGCTGTAGAAGATTCTCCACTGAAATGCCAAATTTTACTTTATTTTGAAAAGCACAAAGCCCAACCCAAAGTGTACTGTGTTATCTTATTTGTGACATTCTACAGATGTAGACATGCATATCTGCTAAAACAATGTAAATTTTTCTCTCTGTTTATAATTTTCTTGTCTCTTTTGGCTGACAGAGGAGACTGACCTATAGTAAAAAAATCAGTCCTTCATTCTCAAGATTCTTAGTGTGCGAGACGTGTGTAGAGACGTGGCGGTCATACTGGCAGCCCATATGACATTAATGAAAATCAAGCCTTTACCAGGCCATCATGAACCCAGTCTGAAATTACCTCAACACTACTTGTATGCGTCCCAAACTATGCATGCGGTCTGATGATGGGCATGTCTTTAGCTGAAAACACACAGTCACTGGACAGATGTATCGCACCATATGCGCCTCAGTTTCTATCCTTAGGACACACTGACAGGCAGCAGCACGTCAACGGTCAAACTTCCCACCAGCCACTGCTTGGCCAGGTGCTTGATACCAGAGCCAAAGGACCGCTCTAGGCTTGCCTCCTCAGGTAAGTGGCAAGACATGGAAAGTTTGGTTTTCATGCTCTCAAACAGAGCTAATGCTGCTGCAGCTGAGATGGACAAAACAGCTGTTCTCTCAGGAAAATACTATGCCAGCTGCAGCTGGCTGTGCCAGGAATAGAGAAGTGGCTTAAAGGCGTGGTGGGTCCATGCGTGTTTGGCAACTGTTGGAAGTGGTTTGTTCATAGAAAATAATGGGGGCGATCATTTGGACATGCAATGGATGGCACTGGTGTGATTTGGGCTTTATTTTAAAGAGAGTTTGTGACAGAAGCACTCTTCTGCTTGTTCTGCTCTGACTTTTTGAGCAAAGCCAGGTAACCCTGCATGCTAACTGAGCAAAGAACCCAACCTCCTTGTAAGACCTGATGTCTGGAATGGTTTGACTAGGTAGGAAATGTTCATATCTGTAGATACTGATATGTAACTTTTAAATCTAATATCTTGCTGATAATATCATGCAGCCCTGTCTGAAACAGTGTTGTTGAGCAGTAGGGATGAGTATCGAAATGCAGTACCAACACAGTACTGGTATCTACCCATCTGATACTGTACTAAATTACAACATAGAAATTGATGCTCCCACCCCAACTGGATCCACTGCCATTCTAAATGAAAGGCAAGAAATGTGTTATGGTATTTGTGTAATTTATGTGTACTCACTTTATTTCAGCAGAGCAAAAATGTCTTTAAAGTGTTTTGCTGTCTAGAGTAATCCCTCTGCTCTGCTTGCATTTCCCCTCAACTTTCAACACACTTTTTTTCTCTCAAAAGTATTGATTCAGGTACTGTTTAGGCATCAGCATCACATAAAAAGTATTGATTTAGCTCTGATATCAGACAAACCTAAACGATACCCAACCCTGTTGACCAGTACACACATACTGCTCATACAAAGTGCAGTTCACATTCAATATGTTGTTTATTCTGAATTCATGGTACTTAATTTTGTGTATTCTTTGATGCATTTTAGATTTCAGTTGAGACAGACTTATTATGAGTTTAATAATGATTATTTTACAAGTTTGGAAATGTTTGAAATTGTGAAATTTCTTTTGGCAAATAGATTTCATTGGGATGTGTATATGAACTTGAAGGGGTGGTGAGGCTAACAGCAGAGTAGGATACCCCCCTATGGAGACTATGGAAGGAGGAGAACAGAGGTCATCGACTACATTTGTCCAAGGGCCAGCTTTTTCCTATACAGGCACTTTTGGGGTAGAACTTTCAAATAAACTAAATACATTTTTGAAATGGTCTCATTAACATATTTTTGTTTAAATATTTCATTTTCTTTCAAATGTACGTAATTTTCAGGCTCTAACATTGAGATCAGTCACCATATCGCAGCTGACCACAAGGGGGCGGTTGAGATATTTTAGCTGAATATCTCTGCAACTGTCATGTTGTCTGTCACTGGGTTTGACCCCAACATACTATGTAGTTATAGGTTGAAAAACCCAAACAGGAAAATGCCCTCCCAAAAAGATTTTTTTAACCTCAGTAGTTCATTGGAGTTGTTTTAACAGCTGTAGGGAGTTTATTAAAAATGAAGCAATACAACAACATATGTTTATCATTTACTGAATTGGATATTGTTCTTGGTGCCGGATAGGTAGATGTGGGGGGCCTGATGTGGCCCCCAGGCCACCAGTTGATGATCACTAGAGTAGGATAAGATGAGTAAGACTTCTGAGGAGCAGCTGTCCGAGGAGCTTGACCCAGACACTGATGAGATACTTGGAAGTGTGATGAAGGGATGCAGGCTGTATGGAGGAGCTTGACCCAGACACCAATGAGATGTAATGGAGGTAGCTGGGGTGGAGGGGGGTTGCAGCGGTTGCACTGAAACAACAGATTGACTGTGGAGGAGCAGATTTTGAAATATGACAGAAGCAGGACGATTTGATTGAGAGAAGTTGTGGCTGAAAGGGAGTGGCTAAGAGCTTAAGTGAGTAGATGCTCATACCAGAGCAGGAACGGAACAGAAAAAGGGAGACATGTCAGTGAGTGATTACTAATGAATGAAAGGTTGAATGGAAATGAAACACTCTTCTGCTTGAACTTACACTAAGCTGAGTCACAGGATTTGTTTTGCATTATATGTGAGCTCACTTGCCATACTTGCTGTTCTACAGTGGTGTGTAGCTCTTCAGATTATCTAATGGTGGGGCTCACCAGCCATCGACTAGTGGCTCTGTGGAGGAACCTAATATCAAATATTGCTAGCGCGGTATTTTTGGATGCCAACTGCTGCTAAAAATCACTCAACAGAAGTGGAAGCATCGAGTTGTTCAGTCAGCAACAAGTGGCATATAAATAAAAATAACTGTCCTGAATAAGGGATGGAATTATATTCAGTTAACTACCTGGCTATATGAGGGATAAATGTACGTATGTTCCTTTTGTTGGATCGACAGCTTATCCAACAGAGCTCGGAACAGAAGTACAATTTAATTAAGTCACATGATGTGGAGGGAACGTGTTGCTAACAGCGTACTAACAGTCAGGATAGAAGGCAGTATGCAGACCATTGTTTGAGTCCTTAGTATCTTAGTGTGTGGCCTCAGACACAGGCTTTGTCTTTCGTCTGCACATCTGTCATCACACAGCATCGTCTTGCATGCAAATCAACAGCTCTCTACTTTTCAGTGCTCACATCACCTTTACCTCAGGCTACACATGTTATTAATTCCCATGTAGAGGTATCTATGCTATCTCATCCACAGAACTCCTGTAAATAATGTGTGTTTGTGCTGGAGAGCAGCAGTGTGAAAGAGTCACTGATACCCAGTCTATTAACTTGTTGACACTTTGGGGTCGGACTGACTCTGGGCTAATGTGGAGTGTGACCGAGCAGAACCATCTTCATTATCCCGCCGTAATGTTTCATTGCTTCAGGCTTGTGCACTGATGGCCACCCACCAAACCCACTCCTCTTCCACCACCTCTCTTCCTCTATTGCGCCGTGTCTCTGTCTTCTGTAAATGCATGGATATGAACAGCGGCAGTTTTTTTAAAAAACATTTTTTCCACTCATTTTCAGTTTATTTCACCCTTGGTCCATCCATCTTCCTCCCCTTCCTCCTTCCATCTCTCTCTGTAGTGTCAGAGTTTTATTGCATCATCTTTCTTTGGCGTACTTGCTCTCATATTTCCTCCTCTCATTTTGCTTTGCCCTGAGATGTTACCATATGGCTGCACTTCTTGGCCTGGCTGCTCCTGTATTATTTGTACGTCTTCTTCACAGTTTTGTTGGGCCAAGTCACAGCTGCTCTCTGTAATTTTCTCTTTCCTCAGACTTATTTCCACTCTGTGGCAGATTGAAGTTTTTCCGCTGTTTGCAGGGGAACAGAGCTGGACCAGCGGGGCATCTCTTGAAACCTGAGAGAGTTTTTTTGATTGACTGCTGCTTGAAAATATTGTATTTTCCATTTCTATAGAGACGGCCATGCATTATTGCTATTTAAGTAAGTCACTGTTTATAACGCTCAAAAATTGCACGCTTTGCTTTAGCTGTAATGAATTTTCAGCGTTGCGAGCTGTGACCAGGAGTCAGGGGAACTCTGCAGCTTTTGAAACATGTCCCCATTTTACCCTATTTGCATTCTTGATCCTTATTGTAAATCATTGCACATCTACATGAGCCGCTGTGCCAATTAAAGAGCAGGGAGTAAACAGCTTCAGAATCATTATGCATTAGAGGAATAACAAGTCATATGAAGCTGTCCAGGAGGATCTCTCTCTGCCTTTCTACTCCTTTCCCCAGACTGTCATCCTGTCACCTGCTCTGTCAGATACTCTTAAGTCACAGTTGCATAGATGCAGAAAAAAAGAAATTACTCTTTGCTCTGTAGGATTAATTGACACTGATGTAAAAAAGAGGAAAAGGAGGGAGACAGAAACAGAAATCAACCAGGTACAAAGTATTAACAGGAATCCACTGCATGGCCTTTGAAACACACCTCTCAAGTTCTGTCATTTACTCATTTTCTCTTTGTCAGGTAAGACAAACATGTTTCATCCAGATCCTAAAAGTACAACTTTGCTTGCTGTTCACATCAATATAAGTCATTGTAGGAGAAGAATTAAATGGACTCTCGCTGCTTAGGAAGAATGCATCGTTGGAAGTTTGCAAGAACTTTACTTTAAAGAGGTTTATCTCTCAACTGAATGAAACATCTAATTAAACAGAACTGTGAAAGGATTAGAAGGTAAAGTAGGTTTATTGCATGGTTTAAAGACATTCATTTATATTTGTTTTGGGGGTATGGATTTTCTATATCTACAAAATAATACACACAATCTCTGTAGATGATTAGTAAGTGTTGCTGAATGTAAGCTCACTTTAATGATGTTACAAACCAACTAGACAGGCTTAGGTCGATTCAGACATCATCCTGGATTATATTAAACAGGATGTAATAGTATGACACCCGATTTCAAAATCTATACACTGTTTTTCTCTGTAGCTTTGAACATGGAAAAAGATCTCTAGGTTTTAGGTGGCTTTCACACTAGGGACCCGGTCCTGGATCTGAGTGTACTTGAGCTGAAAGTCCAGTTCATTTTGGCTAGTGTGAATACAAACAAACCACACCTGAGACCACCTCCCCAAGTGGTTTAAGTGGACTTTGGCAAGGTTTGGACAAGATGTGAATGCAACCGCGCCCAGATACAAGACAGAGCAGCAGTTTGTTCACATTTTTCTTCAATAAAAGGCAAAAATCATCAGAATCACGTCAACGAACCATCTGTTTTGACTCACCTTATGGATATACACAAGTTGGACTCAGTAAGATGAGATGCAAAGGCAATAAAAGTCTCTAATCACCTCATAGACTGCTGCGTCTGCACAGCACGAGCCCATTTAATCCTCTGAGCTGCATGCAGAAGTGCAGATATGAAGAGCAACATTGCTGGCATCTCAAAAAGTGATTTTTAAAAACTTCCATGTTGAAAGGATGGAGTTTTTGCCAGGTTAAAACAAAATCTTTGCGCAGGCCATGACCTGAGTGGTTGCCATGGTAGCTTCTTCTTCTTTCTCCTTCTTGGCAGTTTTGTAAACCATCTACACATGAGGACAAACTCATCGCCCCCCGCTTATGAAACAGAGGGAGAGTTTTTAACACAGCTTTTCCAAACATCCTAGTTTTATTTGGGATGCTGAAATTATTATTTTTACTTTGCACACAGAAGCAAAATTATTTAACGAAAACCAAAAACTACCAGGGTCAGAATTATAAGCCCCTTTTAGAACTGACCTTTTTAGTCAAGCCATATCAAAAATCAGTGTTGGTCAATGATGTGCCCTAACTTTGCAATACTCAAAACTTGTAAAATCAAGTTTAAACCAATGATTATTTCCCAGTTTACACACAGTATAAAAGCCTCAGAAAGGGTTTGAGCTGTCATTGCGCCGCTGTGTGGTTCGAAAGCCTAGTGTGAAAGCGCCCTAACATGTACACTAATCTTGTGAAATTTTCCCAAATTTTTCAGGTTGGACTGCATGTGTGGAAGTAAATAACCAAAACTTTTCATCCTGACTTTATCTGGACTTTATCCCAGCCAGGCTCCTGGTAAAATATCCTCTAGAGATCAGGTTGAGCTAATAGGGCTCAACAGTGTGGTTCCAGAAGCACAAAGCCCATTCTTTCTTTCCCAAAGCGGATTTGACTGTTAGCCATGTTACCAGTGGGATCAGATTTGTACAGTGTGAAACAATAGTATATGCTCATGTAGAAGACAAAGTTTCACAAGATATTAACCTATTTTTAAGAAAAACATAGTTTAATTACAATCTCTGCCAAAAAATACTACAATATCCACAATCCTAGAGTGTCACAGCGACATCTCTCTTGGTGTGGTTACCATGGAAATGTCCTCCATGCCTGCAAATGAAAGCTGTCGACTGTTGATGACAACAATACATGCTGCCACAGTATGAAGCGATAAATGCTCAGACTTATTATTATTATTATTATTTCAAATATAATCACTACAATAAAGGTAAGTGTGGAAAAAGGGTAATAATATGGTTTGAAAGCTTAAAAAGCTATCATTAACAATGAATGAAATAAATTGCAAAGGATTGTGGGTTACATAATTCCTTCCTCCTTGTGAATAGAAATGTACAGTCTGGTGCCTTTGCCTTTTTCTCAATTTCAGATACTTTTTTGGCCCAAATCAAATGTTTTATAGTCATTAGTACTCAGGTAGCTGTTAAGCTTGGCTCATGCATAAAAAGCATTGTAATAGGGATTTTATAAAATGTCTATGGAGGATTTGAAGGGTGAAACTCACTTCCGGAACCAGTACTGCCAAAAAAGTGGGCAGGCACTGTTGAACTCTACGAGTGAACCCAACTGGCAATATTCAGGAAATTTACAGGCATGAGTGGGTGTTGCGAAGCCAGTGGCAGGGTTTCTCATTGATTACCTAGACCAAGGCGGTCCGCCATGGTCTAATCTCTCCCACCATAGTCTCATTCCCCCCATTTGAGATACATTTTCACAGGGCTGGCACTGTATGCACACATGAGGGGTTTCATGCTGCAGACAGAGTGAAACTCCAGAGTGCAAAGCGTGACAACATTGTGAACAGTGGTAGAGCTAAAGACACAAACAAACTAGAGACTTTAAAGGATAAACACAGCACTTTCTCTGCTCTTCTTCCTCTCCATTTAATGCTGCATGATTAGCGTGAGATTACAAAGACTGAGCGTCAGTCAGACGTATCACTTAACAGGAAATGTAGATCAATATTGATCTGTTCACTGAGGCGCAGAGAGAAGGAGAGGGAGTCAGGTAAATGGGGTGAAGCATCAGCTGAATGAAACAGTCAGTGATTGTAGTTATTTGTTGTATAATTCATATTCCTTCCAGGAGTCAGAGGGAATACAGGCCCACATAAATGTCAGGAAACATGATTCGTGGCCACATATGAATGTCCTCAGTCCAGCAGTACGGATCAGCAGACAGTCTTGCCACTCAGCCCAGCTGAGCAGTTGTGTTGGGCGCTTAAAATGATGTCAGCGCAGACCTTCTTTTGTGTGTGTTGCTCTACCTGGTTGGGACAGATAAGTTAGTTTAGCATCCTAACAGAAGGGTGCCACAAAAAAATAAGACAAATTGGGTCTATCATTTGGGACAAGTTATTTCTACTGACTTCTACAAGTTTTCAGGACATTTATGAAAAAAGCATTAGTTTAGATTTGGCTTATCTGAATTGCCAGGACTGTGTCTGGATGGCTTTAACACATTTAACTGACAGTGGACAGACAACATCAGCAAACAACCCAACTACTGTCATCTCATTTAGATATAAACACAGCTACTGACATCACCTTTCCTTCTGCACTCCATACACTGCAGTCTGCAGCAAGAGGAGTACACATGGATTCTTGAAATAATACAAACAGAACTGTTCTAACTATGGAAATGTTTGGATGTGTAAAGAATGCAAGGCTTTCATACTGTGAGAACCAGTTTTGATTATTATTTCCTTTAAAATAACACTAGAAGGTGTGCAGTCACCTACTGCTCTTGAGTAGGACTCGAGAGTCCTAAAACAGCTGGAGCGGTTGTGTCAGTGCATCCCCCCACTGTTCTGTGTTTCCCTGATCTCCCAGTCAGTGAGTGTGAAACGACAGAGAACAGCCTCCTCTCTGCTGTGGGGGAAGCAAGTCCAGTCTCCCTCCTGGGACACTCATGTCAAACCTGCCAAAGAAGAAGTTCAGCTGGATGACAGAGGAGGCCAGGGCTTAGTGACCTCTAGACCCATTTGTTTCTCCAAAAATTAATAACTCAGTCATTGCAAGTAAAATAATTAGGGCTGTCAAACGCTGACACTCTTTTTAAGCATGATTAATTTATTAAATTCCACTATTTATTCGAAAACATTTTTTCATTTTAGATTTCTGTACTGTTGTTAACAAAGGGTATTTGACTTTCTGTGTACATAGAAACCTGCTTTTATTTTGAAAGAAATAAGAGACTTCAGGTAGATTGAAGATTATGACATGAAAGTCAAACTTGACAGCATCTCTTTTGTCCTCAAGAAATACACCCGGCGACCGCCTTTGGTTTTCTGGCACTTGGGACGCCCACAGCACGACCAGGAGCTCATAACAACCCTACTACCCACCTGGACAGTACCCTAGGCCCTTGGATCCCAACCAGGGGTCTGGGACCCCTAGGGGTGGTGCAGAGATTTCAGGGGGGGTGTGAGGGTCTGTGTGCTCTGAGGTTGTTAAAACTAGGATCATTAAGACTATCTAAAATCAAGATAAAAAACACGAATGGTTCAAACAAAAGTCTTTTGGTAATAACACTTGTGTTTTTGGCTGTCTTGTTTGGCTTTAAATGATGAAAACAATTCAAATTAATGTGTATTTTTGACAGCAATAAGCAATTTTTTTCATTCTTGTGGGTCATGGGGGGCAACAGCTCTTGTTAGATATGTGAAAGGGGGGCGAAATGGAAAAGAGGTTGGGAACCACTGCCCTACGCCATGCTCCCTTGCAACATCCAACCCTACTCCACTCTAAAGGTGTGGTGTGGACTTGGTTGATATGTTTGTTTGGTTTTGTTGTTGCAGTAGTGATAAGGTGAATTGGACAATAGAAACATCACTTCTAGATTCAAGTCCAGGGGTTTCAAAAAGGGTCAAATCTAGCTGTGCCATAGTCCTCATCAGCGGATTATAGACCACATTATTTTGCAATTGATAAGAGACAGGGAAGAGGCATCAGTTCTGTAGTATCAGTAGACTGCTTACAAGAGGCTTTGTACTACCACACTTGGAAAATAATGAGAACGATGAGATGAAGAGGACTACATTAATCTGTAACTCAGACTCATGAGCTGCTTTCATTATGTTATCTGTGCCTCATTCTAAAGCTGCAGTTATTAGGAAGCACTGTTTCAGTAGCATTATTAAGTAATTCTGCTTTTCATTTAAAACTTGTGGGTGTTATGGTCAATTTCTAGGCGAAACATGCCAACAAATGCTTTTGACTACAATCTAGATTGCACTTTTTGTTGTTGAATAGTAATCAAATAGAATAATTAACACTTTGCTAAGCCCCGCCTCCTTGGTTACTGTTGCTACACCTGTGAATCTTTCAGAGCTGCCACACTGAATAGGGGGTTTTCCATTGGTTAAGTGGGTGGTATTCCAGAGGAAATAATATCACATTTATCGAAAAGTGTTTGAAACTGTCAGAGGCAGTTAGAAACATGCACAGTATGCTTGTGAAAGCCACATTTGCTATATCATTTGTTGACTGAGTAGTGTGAGCAGAGTTTACGTTAGCCAGTATTTACCTGTGGTTTAAACATAGGTGAGTATTAGGCGCACAAAGATGCAACGAATATTCATGCAAATACTCATGCAATCAAGACTCAGTACGTTATGCAAAATTTGTCTTCAGTTAGGTTTGAAACTACTGAAAACTATGCCTTTAGTTTTTTTATGGAAGCATTTTAATTTCAACATTTTTGCAGGATATAATGAAGTCTAAATCTGAAGCACTGCAGACAGCTCAGTAACGTAAACATGAAGCAGCAGCTGTGAGTGTACCTTCAGCTAAAGACCCATCGACCAGAGGACGGCACTGACCTGTCCACTGGGTGTTTTTCTCTTTCTTACACACTCCAAATAAATCAAGATTTTACAGTTATAGGTAAACAGTGCCTGCAGCTGAGTTCATTAGCTTATGAGGACTGCACAATAAGACTCGGTTTTTACTGTCTTGGACTCTGGTTAGGTTCAAACAGGCGGGACAAACACATAGTGGAACAACATTGCTTTGTACAGCAGAGTAACTCAGTATAGGATTACATTTTAAGCTAATTTTGACTTAGCTTTTATCATATGTGTTTTAACATTAGCTTTTTGCTAGCTTAACCAAACCATTGCTGCTGTTCATGCAGTCCTCAACACTGTTTATCCATACCCAACATCTCTCCTTTTGGTTTATCAGCTTTGGGAAAGCAAAAAACTCAGCAGTAAACATTTGGATTATCAGCTGTCAAATTAGCAGACAGCTTTGGCATACCTGCTTTTGTTAAAAGCTTGTAAGGATTCCTGCTAACATGGAATTGGACAATGGCTGTATTAGCGAAGGCCTAAACATAGGGTCAGTTGCTCTTGTATGTTTTAGTGACATGAGTTTCAGTCATACCGCTGATACACTTATAGCTTTTTTTCCTGTTATATATCATTGTTAATTTCTGCTTTCTCAGAATACTTCAGTTCCTGCCACGGACGATCCTGCCTCCATGACTCATCCACATAACTTCCCTGATCACATCGTCTTGAGCTGCTTTTATAAAAAGAAGAAAATATACTTTAATCTCTCAAGGGGAAATTTAATTCCTAGAATGTCTGCACACAGATATAGATTTAAATCCATGCAAACTGGATCCTGTGTACAAACTATAATTTATAGATGTCAGAGTAAGTCAGTGAGGTCCATGAAGGAGCCGTGTGGTGGTTCAGTGCCTTGCTCAAGGGCACCCAGGCAGTACTTGGGAAATGAACTGGCACCACATCAGTTCCCAGACTAGGTCTGACCCTCCAATTCCAAACCTTAATCTTTACAGACTGAGCCTTTTATTATAATCACAAGAATTTTTTTTTTTTTTTTTACTGCCAGGATACTGAAAAGATTTAACTTAAATTCTTCAATGGAAACTATGACATGGTAACTTTATGTGTGTCAGGGCATTTTTAACATGTATTTTCACTTGATACCACCTTCACTGTGTGAAACGTGGGTCACATTAATTAGAAGCCATCGAAAATGTTCATTGTTGTTTTCTCAGTTTTAAAAGAGTAAAAAGCTCAATGCTCTGCAGTGATGACAGAATTTCATCACTAATAAGTGCAGAGGTGACAAAAACATGACGGTGACTTTCAAACAGGCAAGACGAGCATTGTGAGTTTATCAATCAACTTTCAAAAACTGTTGTTGCTGCTTGACACTGCTGATAGAAGCATTCGTTTCAGCCATGGGTTATTGCTGCTTTTTTCTCATCAATTTTGTTTCTGTTTCCCAAAGTGGTCACAGTTTAATTTTTGTAGCCTTGGATCAAAATGAATCTCAACATCTTAATGAATTCCTCTTAGTGTGAAATAGACTGAAAACAACACCCTGCAGGCGAGACAGGGGCTTCTATGGAGGCTCCCTGATGTTTTGTAATCAGTCTCTGCTACACGTCATGGTTTGGAGATGTTGTATAACGGAGGACATGCTCCTTTGTACAGTTAAAGCTTGTTTACAGGTACGAGTACGAGCTAATTTTATGTTAACTGCTAGCAGATCAATCGCACTTCTTTCTATGTCAAATGGATTGCCACCTTTAATTTCACATATTGTGAGTAATCCTGTGAACTTTTAGGATGATTTCAGTGATGATTGCTTCTGTTGACAAGGTACCAGCATATGAATCTGAACCTCTTTGTTATCCTCTAATAACATTATAGCCTTTGGGAGGAAGAGCCAACATTTCAGGTTTCTAGCTAGCCAGAGGTTAGCATTTAAAGACTTTAGGTCAAGGCTGGTCAATAACTAGGTGATTTTCAAGTCTTATACGTTTTAAAAACCTGGGAGATCACAGGCATTAGACGGTACCAAAGAATTACTCCTCTCATAAACCTCTAAATGGACTTGTCTTTAACTTGTCTTTAAAATTGCACTATGGAGTAGGGCTGAACGATTTGCAAAAATAATGTAATTGCGATTTCTTCCCCCAGTATTGTGATTGCTATTTAATATGCAATTATTTGTAGGTTCCTCATTTTATATATTTTTAAATAAATACAAGCAATAAATCATTTTCATTTATAATGTACACAATAATTAGATATTATTTACTAGGGAAAAACGACTTCAAACAAATCTGATTGTGATTGTTTTGGCTCATGTTGCAAATTTTGATATCGATTGCTGTATTGAATGGGATAGTCATTCTTATGTCAATCTCATTTTAAATAAGAAAAACATCACATTTGTAAAGCGGGAGATTTTATTCATAAAAAACGTAAATGTTTGCATCAGTGCATAAAATTTTTCCTGCAAAAAATGTTTTAAACTGGCATTTTAACACATTTTAGTTAAAGAAATATTGCAACAGTTGCGATTTGTAAATTGCTGCAGGCCATATTAAGATTTAATCTAATTTGCAATTAATTGCTCTACTATGGAGGGGTGTTTGCATTAACACTCAGGCTGTGACAGTTTTTATCTACTTAAGAAAGAGGTAATGCTAATGTTTCTCCATGATCTATGCAAGTAAACGGGACCATCAGAGGAAAAAGATTATTTCTGTCTTTGTATGTGATTGCTTGTCATCTCTGCCACAGAACCAGTGTCAGATTAAAAGGCTGGCAAGCATAAAATAAACTACTACCTTTAATTTCAAATTCTACTAAAAAGATTGAGAGAGAATATGATAATTAAAACTGAGCAGGATCATTTTGTTTACAGGATTGCCAGAATTAACACGAAGTCAGTAGCTTTGACTTTTGGTATTATCGCAGTAAAGTTTAACAGAAAATCTTGATTTTCAGTTTTCAGAGTCTTGATTACCCAAAAACCAGATTTATTGATTTAATCGATTTATTTCCCAGCCCTACTTTTGATTTTGGCATGTGGAAAGCTCAATGGAAACCAGATTCCTAAATCTGGTCTGGCTTACAGAGTCTGCAGTGTTATACTGTTTTGTAAACACTGGTTATCAGTATGTTATTTAGCCTGTTTGATGGTAACATACTCTATTTTCACCACTGAGAAAAAGTCTTTGACCTTCACCAGTTTGACCTTGAAATGCTTCACCTGCAGTCTGACAGTGATATGCCCTAAATTCCTCAAAATGTCATCCACCTCTGCAGCATTTGAACTTTGTTACCCTTTCATTTCACGTTAAAGATTGTTGTTAAGATTCCTTTTGCACATCTTTTTGCACTTTCCTTGCATCTATCAGAGCTTTCCTTTCTGCTTAGCTGTCATACACACAAATTCCCAACAGCACATCCTTATTAGCCTGGAGTCTAAGCACTCTAAAGTCAACTGACAGACCCTTCAGGCCCTGCAAGAGCAATTCTTAAGAAGTGTTTCATTTTGACTGTCAGACACATGTGGATCTGAAGTGATGACTCTGCATCTTATGTCTGACAGTCCTCCTCCCACCTCAGCGTCTCTGTTCAAGGTGAAGTGATGTCTTGTGGAGTGTCTAGCTGCTATTTTTTTTAATTATTTTATTTCATTTTTTTGACATAAGCAAGGAATGATTTTATCTAAACGTGGGATCAAGATACATTTTGATAACATCCCATTAGGGCACAGAGATATTGGCCAAAATTCAGAACTCAATATAGTTTTTAGCTTAATGATGATGCATGATATATATCACAATATTTTTCTGTAAAGAAATGATAAAAACAAAGTTATTCTAAGTCAAATCTACATCGGCCAAACGCCACACAAATGTTACGTACTAATAAACACAGAGCTACTCAATGTCATGTCAACATGAAAAATGACATAAAATATGAACCATGAGTTAGTGATTTCTTTTTAAATTCACCTTGAACAAGAATAAAAGCTAGCTCCCTATTTAGGCTAGCTAAACATTTAAAATATATTAACTTGTTGTCAATAGGTGTATTGTTGTTAGTGGTTTTTACTGAATACAATCATTGCATTGAGCATTAAGCCTGGCATATAAATAAAAAATATACATATTTTTAAAATTAACAAACTATGTAGATATAAGCAAAATAGTCTAATCTTACATCTCCTTTGTAAACGTATAGATTTAAATTGAAAAACTGGTATATTACCCAGCTCTACATCACATCAGCTGTCAGAGCCCCTCTTCTCCTCAGAAACGAAACCCAGGCTCCAGAGTTGAGTGCGAAGTAGATTAGCCACTGAGGTGTAGTTTGTTTTTCCTCACCTGAAAGTTCAGTGAACTGGCGTTGCTGTCAATGGACAAAATCCTGAAGAAAGAGCAATCTTAAGAGCTGAAAGCCATAACTTTAAAACTCCTGCACATTGCAGACATCTGGGCTGTGAGAGCAGACTGAATGAACTGATGAACTGCAGGAAATATCTGCAGCTGTTGAGAGAGATTTTTCATCTGCTACTTGCCACACTTCTGAAGATGCTCCTGTTCAGATGCACTAAGTTATTTTCAGGGAGTCCTTTGAAAATAGCTATTGAAAAATAAAACAGGGACAACTTAGTTGCCATTATTGCAGAATTTTTAAACTTCAAAATGAATATTATTAAAGTAAATCTGTGTATCAAATATGGCATGCAGCAGCAGACTTTTCCCTCTCTGTTTATCTGTAGAGTTTGTACCAGACAACACTTGAGCTACTTCAGCCATAATGAGATGTTTTTATCCGGGAACAATGGCATATGGTGGTTGTATATGGATAAAAATGCAGAAGTAGTCTGAAAAATAAGCCCAGATTCCCACCCTGGTAGTCTGTCTGAAATCTGCCCACACAGCTGAGAGAAAAGTGGATGCCCTCTTCTCCTTAGCTGCCAACTTTAAGCAACTGCTGCTACCACTAGCTTGTGTAGGACACTGCTGGTGGGCAGAAACTGTCAACAGGTGTTCGGGGGGGAATTTCAAAATAAAATTGTAGCTTAAAGGTGATGGTGTAGATCGATGTTTCGATTTTCTATCAATCTGACTGAATAATTAACCAATTAATGTATATATATTTTGATAGATTGCTACACCCCTACTAATTATGAACATTTTTTATCAACTCAGCCCACAATCCTGGTCAAATGCTCTGTTTAAATGTAACCCAGCTGCCTGATAGCAGTAGCATGTAGTTTTCTTGATGACATCCGTCTTGCTGCCACAGTGCTCTTTCATCCCATATGAACAACCACTAACAGCTTTAGCACCAGTAGCATCTTGTAGCAACAACCTGGTTTAGCGCTATCTAGAAAATGGGGATAATGTTGTCCATAAACTGTCAGGTTATACTCACATATAACCGAAGCACTGCATGATGATATTCAGCTCAGGCATGTGGACGTTAACCTTCAAAGAGGAACGACGGCCGGCAGCGCCTGCACTGCTAAAATTGCTATGTTCTGCAAACTGACTTTGTTACGTTATGGAGTGAAATTGAGCTACAGAATGTGTTTATTTGACTTTAGACTAGTTGGCTAAACACAATTAAAATGTGCATTTCATCAAAAGGGAAATTAAACATCACTACAGGATGATCAACATCACTACCTCCAACATAGTGTCTTATCATTTAGATGGCTTTTCAGGATCAGTCTAGTTTTGCTTTGTGTTTTGCCTTTTTAAAGGTGTTTTTCCTTGCAACTGTGACTTTTCTGAAAGTTGCTTTTTACTCTGCTCATGGTGGATAGATGTTGGCCTTTGTAAATAAAACACCATTTAACATCAGAGAAACAGTCTAGACCTGCCTTCTTTGTAAAGTTTCTTAAGATCACATTTGCCATGAATTGGTACTATACAAATAAAAATTGATTAATTGAATAAATGTCAGTATTTGTGCAATTTAGACAATGCTCCTTCCCTGCTGGCAACTTGTTGCTAAACACCTAACTAAGGGTCTGTATTTTTTACAGCTGCTTTACTTTCCTTCAGTTGATCATTAAAATAACAAACATAAGGTTTTACATTAAAATAAAAAAATACAATTTTAAATAAAAATGACAAAGTATCAAGTGTTTTGTAGCCTTAGTCACAACTGAATCAGTGTATTGGGGGTCATTTGTGGTTTGTTCTTTCAGCCACGGGAGTTTTGTCCAACAATCTTCAAAATGTCTTGTGTTTAGGCCAAGAATATTCGAGAGTCAAGTTTTTTTTCCTCACTCTTCAGAAAAATGTAAGATTATAAACAGGTCTGAGAACGCAGTGAACTTATTTTCTAAGGCCAATGTTGACATGCAGCTTAGAGGAACCTGAGAAACATCCAATTTACTTGACTCTGACTGGTTCTGGATTCCTGTGGAGGCATTAATATGGTCTTAAAATCATCTGAATCTTCTGTGTAATCAAAGGGAATATGAAGCTCTCTGTAGGTCTACCTACCGCTGCGAGCTCCTGCAGATGTGCTCACACAGGAGCTTATTCTGCGGCTGTGACAGAGCCGATGGATTATTCAATAGTGTAATGAATGAGGTGTCAGAAACATTCAGCTCCGCTGTTAGGCAGAATGATTTCTCTCTGTCTACCTCTGCCTAACCATACGTTGCTCTTATTGATTATGATGAGGCTTTCTCCTCTCTAGTTATTACAATATTGATCTCAGACAGATGCAGAAGAACTGAGTGAATGGAGGAGTGAAGTTTGGAGGCTGAAGAGCAGAGGCAGAGAGAGGAATCGATGACTTGAGACCACAAACAAGCTGAGTTTGGTCGTGTTGTTTAAGAAGCAGACAGTTTAAGTACCCTGAGATGATTTCTTGTTTTTTTTGCAAGGTCTTTATTAGGGGATTTGACAGGGGTTACTGGAGTTTAAACTTTTCCACTGTAGTGAAATGTGTTTTAATGTTTACAGCGTCTTGATCTCAGACTTTCTGACACAGAGCACAAACAGGTGGTCCAGGACATATTGTGAAACAGTTTAGAGGCTGTCTTCATATTTTTATGTTTGAATGTCAGGGCCAAAAACACTGAGACTGAAATTCTTCTGACTTTAGGTTCATGGACTTCTGCTGTTGGACATGTTTTTTGTATTTTTTGAAGGAGGATGTATCAGTAAAGGTTGGAATTGACTTTAGCCTCATCTATTCACCCCACATTTACACACTGATAGTGGAGCCTGCTAAGTGGAGATGCCATCAGTATTAGCTAATCCATACACATTCACAGGCCACCGATGCAGTGGTGGGAGCAAATTGAGTGAAGTGTCTTCCCCATGGACACACCAAGACATGACTGCAGGATCTGGGGTTTGGAATGGATGCAACGAGGGGGTCCTGTTAATTACTTCCGCCAAGGAGGTCATGTGATCGGGTGGGTTTGTTGGTTAGGTTGTTTGTTAGCAACATAACTCAAAAAGTCATAGACAGATTTTGATGAAATTGTCAGGAAATGTCAGAAATGGCATAAGGAAGAACTGATTAGATTTTGGGAGTGATCCAGATCACCATCTGGATCCTGGATTTTTTTAAAGGATTCTTTACTATTGGGAGATAGGGCTAATGGCGGAGGTCTGCACTGTTACCAGTTTACACCAGGAGATGGTGGACATGAGTAACTTCAATCCCAGCAGCATTTTGGGTGTGTTTCTAATAAATTTGTGGAGTTTATAGAGTTTGAAGGATGCCTGGTCGAGGAGACGAGTCGGAGCATGACAGAGAGAAAGACAGCAAATTGTAGCAAGAATACTCACAATGCTGGGAGGAATAGAGGAATATTCACCCTCTGCCATGACTTCTAGTCATCCAGTGAGACCATGGGTGAGACTGTCAGTGCATCTGTTGGCACCGGCAGGCAATGCTTCCACCATGACAGGCCACGCGTAGCGAAGCCAATGCTTTGCCTCACTGTGTTTCCATCCCTCTTGTGAGGGAATAATCGGTGAATGCCGTGGTGGGAGGCGCATGGGGATGGATTCAGGAATATTTTAGAGGATTCCTATTTGGAGATAGGGCTAATGGCAGAGGTCTGCGCTCTCTGAGTGCTTTTCTAGTTCCTATTGCTGTAAAAAAACAAAAAAAAACAAACAAAAAACTTTGTGTTTGAAATAATTTTGCTGTGATCCCAGAGATCATATGGCTATAGGCAGGTGGTTTGCTCAGGAAATTTGTAATGTCAGTGTGATATGATGAGATTAAACTCAATTTATTATGCTGCAATCCTTATCCTTATTTTTATTTTAAAGTTCATTTAGACCAGGTTCTTGTAGCCAGAGCTAGAGGACTACAGGCTTCTGTATATGGAGCTAAACCTGAGATAAACCAGTGCCCATTTAACTCTTTTCTGAGGGAAACAAAACGTTTTTTTTTTGTTTGTTTTTTTAATTTTAATGGGTTAATTTTTCAAAATATCAAGATAACCACGAAAATGTACACCTTTCATAGAAAAAGAATTCAGGACGTCCTGATTGGTCCTAAGGCTAGAACAGTTGAGAACAGCATTTGAAATTCTTCTTCTCTTTTGTTCTCTTTTTCCATTTTTTTTTCTTTGGAGAGCCCCTGCTCCTCTGTATTTTGTGAACCCCAGGGGCTCATGACCTCCACCTTGGGAACCACTGCTTCAAGGCCTTGTCCACACAGAGACGAAAACGATATATTTCTGTTTTGTTTGGAAAATGTTTTCTGTAAACACGGGATCATTTCAGGAAGAGTACACGTAAGTGAGGAACCACTAAAAACGCTGTAGTATATATGCCAAGCCTGTAAGTGGTGCTGGAACACTGCTACATAGAAGAGAGAAGAAGATTACGGAGCATGTGTATAAAGCTTTTTTTTTGCCGTACACAGACACAAGAACGAATGGATCTAAGAACCTCTGGCGTATGCTGTTCTCTATGACCATTTGTTGTTGGCAGTGGTGGTAAAGGAACATCAGATTTTGCTGTAAAAGCCACAAAAAGCTCAGTAGCTTCTGCAGCACGAACACAACCCTGTAATCCGGCATTGTTGTTTTGGCTGGACCCGCGCATGCGGCTTAAGTGGGCTATGTACGACCTAATCGAGAAAACAACTGAGAATACTCATTACCTCTGATAAATGGAATAAAATAAAATAAATGTCTGCTTCAGGCTTTCGAGGAAAATCTGAGTTTTATCCCATATACATAACAATGAAATCCCACACTTTTCAAATCTACTTTTAGGCCTTGAGTTTAATTTAGCCAGATTGACGTCTGTAGGACTACAGTGAGGTTGTCCTCAGCGTGTCCCCGGCTGTCCCCATTACTTTGTCTCCAAACACAAACTCCACCGTCAGAAGGTCTGTGGAGGATTGCGTCCCATCACTTCATTTCCATGTCTGTTTGCTCCCTCCTTAGAGCTTAGTAAAGCAGAGAGGCAGTCGCTCTCCAAACTCAGCGTCCCCTGGTGTGCGACCTCAATTACAGAAGCAGAGAGATTATGGGTCAGAATTAATACCACTCTTAATCTGTACACACTGCTCTCAAACTCCCTCTATCTGCTCTCACCCACCGTCTTTACTGTCCTGATTCAGTGCCAGTTTCATTTAATAAACAGAACATAGTTTGACCACTCATTCTTCCATCACTTCTCTTCCTTTCTGTAGCTTTTCTCTTTCTGTTACAATGGTGGAGGCGTCCACTTTCTCCATCATACTCCTGCTCTTTGGGATTTTATTTTCACTAAACATCATTTATAGTGTTGGCTGACATTATAAACCAAACGTATATACAACAATTGTTGAGATTCTTTATTCCTCTTTTCTCTTACACACTGCTTGAAGAAGATGTTCAGTTTTTGTCTGAAATGATCTTTCTCTTTCACTTGACGTTATCAACATGAGAGGCTATTTCTGAGAAAGTTAACTGCTATTAAACGTCTGCTGTACTTGAGGCCTAAGTGAGACCCAGAGAAGACTTCTGTATGAGGCCTTCTACATCTAGCATCTGTTTGTTTATCTCAGTGGTATAGACGAATATTTGCTACAACGTTTTAAAGTCAGCCAAAGATAGAAGACAGTTTCTGAAGCATGAATGTATGAAACAAATGGAGGATTTTTGGGGGCTTTTTGTTTTATATTTTGGATTTGCTTGTCAGGTTGCTTTGGCCAAAAACTTTCTGAATTCTGTGCAAGGTTGTTGTGTTTATTTGCTTTTTATTTGCTACAGCGCATTGTCTCTGCAGTATTTGGTTTGTGGACTTTGGATGAAAATACAAAACTAAAACTTTAAACAATTTTGGAGGCTGCCTGCATACGAAAGAAGGTCATCAGAGCAGCAAACTATCACAGAGTATTTATATTTAAAGTGAAGCTGCAGTAGGAAAGTGGTTACTTGAAATCTTGGACAGGTTGGAAACTAAAGAATTTTCATGTTCTTCCTATGCATGTGTTGTTTTCTCCAGTTCAGATGGCACAATAGAGACAACATGACAGTAACTTCACTCACTTTATGGCTTTTTTTTGGTTGTTTTGGTCAGATACGAATTGGAATTAAAAGAAGGTGACCCCATTTTGTATTTGGCTGTATTTTATTTTAACTTAACACCCCCAGCGTTTGGGAAAGGGCAGAGCCTTTGAAAAAAGAACTCGGAGGGTGACTGGATGAACGCTCTGTCTGTCACATCTTTACGGCCCAATCAGAGCAACAAAACACATGACGTTGTCGCCCAAAACCGAGGTGTGCCCCTACCGACAAGTAGGCTAAACTCCGTAGAGAGCAGCATAACGGGAACCATGGCAACTGTAGACATGTCAGTACACGACTTTTGTCGTTTTTGAAGAGAAAACAACTCAATGCTGTTCTCTCTTCTTCTTTTAACAAGGAAATATCGTCAAGGTCTGATAAAACTTAAGCTATAGCAGCATCCACGTTAATGTCTTCCGCCATACTCGCACCGGCCTTTTCTAGCTGCTTGCTTACTCTGCCACGTCTGAAAGTACTGCCCCTCGGTGCTGATTTGTCCTGTCACTTTCTAACCGGGCCCAAACGGTTCAGATGGGAGCTTTGCAAGGTGGATTTGCCAGTAAGAAACACAGAAACGGGCAAATCCATCTGCTTTGTAAGGTTAATTTTGTTTGGGAATTGTTTGAAATTGCATTTTTCTATGTAATACATATACTTCCAAAAAGATATGCTCAGTGACGCTTTTTTCAAGGTCCTGAATATGAGGAATGTGCAGGGTTTTTTTTTTTTTTTTTTGAGTCAGAGAGAGACTTTAAAACTGAGAAAGACTACAATCTTCATAAAAAAATGAGAGTAAATGTTGAAAGTAAAATAGAAAAAAACATTTTTATAGTTTTCCTAAAAAATTGTAAATCCAAACGGATTAATGGTGGAGTGTATCCTTACATCCCTAGGATGAGGCTGTCGTTAGCACTGCTAGCCTTCGATCCTCTCCGCATGTGAAAGTCCAAATTCCTGTGCAGAGTCTTTAGTTATATCTGGGTATATCCTGACTTAGCCCTTTGGACAACTTTATCCTGCTTTCTGGATCAAAATAGTGTTAAACCACACTGTTCCTATCAGTGTTAATTTCATTGACTAAAACTATGACTAAAAATGTTTGTCGACAGCCTTTCTTCCATGACAAAAACTACACTAAGACTTACAAAAATAGATCTGTGATGACTAACACTGACAAAATGTAATGTAGTTTTGGTCTGACATTAAAAATCCATGATATGTCTCCACTGTGGGTTAATCTGTCAAAAAATGCATCTGTATCTCTTTTGTCCATCAGCTGTAGAAAGCGGGGACCCCAGGTTTTACAGGGTGCGTAGAACACACTACCATGATTTGGTACCAGATTTAGGCTAGAAAATAAGTGCTTGGACTAAAAGTAAAGACTAAAATGTGAGGGCTTTTTATGGACTAAAAACTAGACTAAAATGTTTTGAGTTTTTGTCGACTAAAACTAGAGTAAAACTAAAAAGGATGGAAATGACTAAAATGTGACTAAAAATAAAATGCATTTCATTGAAAGACTAAAACTTACACCAAAAATTAAAAACAGCTGTGAAAATTAACACGGGTACTATGTTGTTTGGCACGACACTGTTCAGTGATGTTCACATTGGATTAAATAGCATTTGGGCAGCATTAGGGTAGTCATTAAGAACAGCTCCAAGGGTTACTGGTGCTGTGTTATAGTTTAGACAGAGTGTTAAACTGGGATTGTGGCCCTGAACTGATATAAATATCAATCTTTAGTTCAAATGATTACTAATTCTGGTGTAGATGTGACTTAAATCTGAATTGAAACATTTAGCTGGCTAATTGCTGCATTCTTAGTCCAGGGTGCACCCACCTCTCGCCCAGTGACAGCTGGGATCAGCTCCAGGCCCCAATGACCCTGAAAAGGACAAGTAGTATAGGTAATGAATGGATGGAGGGATGGTTAAGCAGTACTGTAAGTAGCCAAATTATTATAAAAAAATCCCTGTATTTAAAACTAGGAGGCAAGATTTCAGCATAAATTTTAAACTAAACGTAAATTTAGTTGTTTTAATAGTTGTATTTTTAATCAAAGTCATTCCTCAAAGGTAAATTTGGTACCTTCAGGATAGTACCTCTTATGTCTATGCTGATACTGTACATGTGAGGGTAGTATTTACTAGGGCTGAACCATTTGCAGAAATAATAATATTGCAATTTTTCCCCCCAGTATTGCGCTTTTATATGTGCTTATTTTTAGGTTCCTCATCTAATGTGTTATTCAATAAACATGAGCAATAAATTATTCTTTATTGTAATGAGCACAATATTACATACATTTAGATGGGGATTAACAATTTTAAAAAATCTAATTGCAATTTTGGCCCATATAGCAAATTTGATATAATTTGTTATATTGGAGGAGATGATCATTTCTTTGTTATTCTTGTTTTGAATAAGAAAAACATACATGAAAAAAAAAAGACTTTAAAAAAAAAGAAGAAAAATCAAAGAAACAAACTTGTAACTGCAAAATGTGATGAGCATAAAATTTCTGATGCAAAAACATATAAACTGTGAAATGTTGCACTCATTGTGAACATCTGTTGTTTAAAACAAGCTGCTTTATATCATCCCGTCTCACACCCTCTCTGTAGCAATGTTTACAAGTGTTAACAAATTATTACATATAGAAGAAATTAGCTTTCTCCCTAATGGTCTTCTTTGTAGATGTATAACTATTTCAGTCTGTTTCATAACCAGCTTCAAACTCACAGAGGAGCTTTAACCGCATGCTTCAGCTGCTGATCTGATACAGAGGCTATGATACTCTGACATTAACAGAGGTGCTATTGTAGGAAGGTAAATAGTTATCTTTTGTTGTTCAAGGTGCTTTTGCAGGTTATCTTTTTTAATCCACGTGGGCTTACTGTATATTTTCTTCTTTTATGGGTATTGAAGCAGAACATTTGCATTTGTGCATTTATGTAAGCGTCTGTGTTTATGTGTTTCAGATCAAGGAGTGCAGAGGGGTGGAGAGGGAGGAGAGGCTGAGGGAGAAAGGAGATAAAACCCACATCTCTTCTAGAAAGGAGGATTTACAGCGCTGAAGCCCTCGGCTGTATCTTTACCTCTGAGATATCCCATCTTCCCTTCTCCTTTCTCTCCTTCACTCCCACTCTTATACCCCTTCATCCTCCCCTAATTCTCCACTTTCCCCGACATTTCCTTGTGTTTTTTTCAGTCTGTCTTCCTCAGTAGAGAGGACCAGAGATGAATCCATTAAGGTCCATAATTTACCCGCAAAGCAAAGTCTAAAAAAAGGCCTCTGTTATTGTGTGTGTTGAAAAGAGTGCTTTTATGTACACCTCAACATACTGGAGTGTAGGCTTTCAGTGCCTGACCACTGGCCCTGATGTACCCAAAAGGCTTAAAAAACATAAAGAGGAATCAGCTGATGGTGCCCTTAAACGACTTTTAATAATACATAAAAAAAAACAGACACACTCGAGCTCCACGTAAGAGTGTAGCAGGCTCCTGCTAAAATCTTTTTTGTAATATTTTGTGACTGGTGTAGATGTTACTATAACAGTATAGTGCACAAATGTTCTAATAGACTGTATGTGGATGAAAGAAAGGCTGCTATGTCTGTCTGAGTAATAAGTGCAGTGACATCACCAGAGATTCACTGTAGCAGTCATTTATATCATCATAACAGTCACATGGTATGTGTAGGAGTAACTCCAGTCCTGTGTTTGTTCTTCATATTTTATGTCTACCTGTTTATAGCCCTGAATCATTGTAAGCTCTTTAATCTCAAGATTAACTGCAACCAAGTATTGTTGTCATAATACCAGATTTTCAAACTACAATATGATACTGCTTCATATAAAACAATATAGATAACAATACAGTTTTGATTCTATAGCCCCAAAAAAAGGAATTCAGAGGCACCTGATACTGGGCAAATCCTTGTTTTCAGGTGTAATTTTGCAAGCAATATCTGTACAGGGATGTTGCCAAAGGATCTGTACAAATTAGACAGTGTGCTGGAGCTTCCTTGCAGATTTGGATAGATTGTATTCCTCTCCTAAGCACCTGTCACATGGGAGGTAAACCAGCACTGAAAATGTCACCAGTACGATTTCTGCCCCAAAATTGACTTTTGCAACACCGCATTACCAGCTTAAGTGCATGTGTTGTGTTGTAGTGCATACAAAAAGCATAACCAACAACTCTGGTAGCTAAAACTACCTAACAACACAGCAGTGTGCTCAGTTTGAATCCCGTCATCAGCATGTTTCACTCTAGCATTAAGAACAACCTGGTAACTACCCAAACTAATTTGCCATGGTAACCATCCTGCAGCACAGCAATCAGGTAAAACCTGCATTCTCTCCTTCCCGAGTTTGATGTCTGTAATATTGGCAATGTGGCAAGTGATCACACTTTGCAAAGCGTCCCTCTCTGCAGACTTATCACAAGCTTTGTGCTGCAATCAACCAACTCAGTTTGGCTGTAGACCAGTGCTGCAGTGATTCATGTTATAACGGCTTAAACAGCTGTTTAAAGGCATGTTGTGACTCACTTGTGTCAAATCCATGATGATTCATTATATTAATTATAAAACCATGCACTGGGACAGTTCTTGGCTGAGTGCAAAGCAGTTGAGGCTCAGCAGCTCCAAGTCCAAGGACATTGTTCTCCTGCTTTAACATGAGTTTGCAACAGTCACAGGGTGGTGAGTGTTGTACTATGAGTCGGTATATACTTTGATGGAGTGATGAGCTTGGATTTAGTGCTCATATAGGGGCTGTTTTATCAGAACTGGGCCTATTTCTTCATCTAAACGAGCACAGAGCTGCACTGAAAGTTTTTCACAATTAAAAGATGTTTTCACTCTTCTCCCGACCTGCTTCAGTATGAGCTGCAGGTGGGTTGAGTTGTACTGTAAGCTGGTGTAAACAGTGGATGCTATCGCTAAGGTGATTTGCTCAATTGTTGCTGTAGAAAAGCGGCTGTTTTATCAGAATTGTTCCACATAAACAAGAGCCAAGAGTCACACTGAATGCTGCTCTTGGCAGAGAAGACAGTTATGCTTTTCTGGCCCTGGCATAAGAATTATCAACACCACGATCCACTGTTCATATACTACAGCAGCGTTTGTCTGATAGTTTGTTGTGGAGCTGCACATGTGTACAACCTCATTACCTCCGCCAAGGAGGTTATGTGATCGGCAGGGTTTGTTTGTTAGTTTGTTAGTCAGTTTGTTAGCAACAAAACTCAAAAAGTTATGAATGGATTTTGATGAAATTTTCAGGAAATGTCAGAAATGGCATAAGGAAGAACTGATTAGATTTTGGGAGTGATCCGGATTACCATCTGGATCCAGGAATTTTTTAAAGGATTCTTTACTATTGGGAGATAGGGCTGATGGCGGCGGTCTGCGGTCTCCGAGTGCTTTTCTAGTTTTGTCTGTCGCTCTGATTTGCCTGTCATGAATGCGATGGACAGAACGGTCCTTCAATCGACTTCAGAGAACTTTTTTAAAAGTCCTGCACTTCCTGAACGCTCTCTATGGGAGCTTTTCCAGATGAATCACAAATATATCCATACAACATACAGAGCCTCGGCTCCTCCTGCTGCTGGACTGATAGAAAATAAATTAGAGTCTTCATGTCTAATATGACCATCAGTAGGCAAGTTTTAACCTAATTTTTCTTCACAGTCATTCTGATGGCTTTGAAGACTATTAATGCATTTTCAAGCAATGTATTCATACATAATATAACACTTCTTCACAGATGCAGTTTTTATGAAAACATTGCTGATTTATCTGAGACAAAATGTTCATTTTATGGAACACTGTCTGAAATTCTAAACCAACAGGTGTTTTTTTTCTATCAAGTAGTGGTATTAAGTCTACACCAAATGCAAACAAGATATCTACAGGCTCTTAAAAACAGACTTCATCGTGGATGGTAATCTATTCAAAGCAGGTTTTCAAGCATCTGATGAAAATGGCTGTCGGCTAAGCTCAAAACTTGTTTTGATAAGTTGCAGATATTTTTACAGTGGTGCAGAATCAAAATCATCTGAGAGTGAAACTCTTTTGGTCCTCCAAAATACCAAAGCTCCAAAGCTTCTCATGCATTTTCAGTGGTTTAGTTTCTAATTTGAGTGTTCTTGACATCATGGCTTAAGGAATATTCAAATTGGTGATATTGATAGAGACTGTGAGTAGTTTATACTATGATTCCAATTTTGCATTTCAAATCTGTACAAAACTCAATGCTAGACTCTTGGGTCCTTTTCAGATAGCATAAAACTGAAGCAAAAGAAAACTAACATCCACAACTAAGTGGTATCTGCTCCACTTGAGGCTACCTTGCTGTAAAAACAACTTTCTCCATACTTTTGGTGAAGCAGATAAACTTACTGAGTTTTAATAACTGAAATTGTAAACATGGCTTAAAGTCTGATCACAATGAACTGAAACAGAAGTTTCTGAATCAGAAGCAGATTGTGTTTTTTTTTCAGGAGTGGGTGCTGCCACTTTTATGCCAGCACTTAATTATGGCCATGTTTCATATTCACAGACCTCGGCCGTGTCTTCGACACTGTGCGTCTTGGAGCATGAAGGTTTAACAGCGCAAAGCTCTCACTCATCACCTTTTTTATGCTTACACTGACAGGCCTGCCCTGTCCACTGGCAGACTTATTCACTGGCAGTGTTTTATCATTAAGGCCACTCTTGTTCCTGAGACATGCATCAAACACTTCATCTTCATTTTCCTCCTCCGCCTCCTCTCGCGATCTCACTATCCTTCCTTTTATAAAGCGAACACATTATGCTTGTTCATTGTCTCTGACTGTGCAATTTGGCTGATGATGATGGCATATACTTAAACAATCATAGAGAAAAAAATCACTGTTATTGTTAAAATAATAAATCAGAATTGCGGTTCTTTATGTAGATGCGCATGAACAACCTTTATTCCAAACTTAACGTGCTATTTGTTAATCAGGGCTGATTTAAAGACACAATATGTTAGCCTTATGTTCTGATAGTTAGACTCAGGACTTCACCCCCATCACCTCCTCTCTCTCTCTGGAGTATCACTGTTGTCAGCCTCTCTGGGCCTCCTCTCTCCATCTGTTGCCTCGTGTCTCTCACCATGCACTCTCTCACAGAAACATTTCCCTCACCCTCTACCCTCCACTCCATCAAACAGCACCCCATCTAAAAGCCTCATCTCTCTGCATCCACTCAAATCTCCTCCTTCCTGTCTTTTGCCCATTTTCAGATCTGAAAAATTGTTGGCCTGTATTAGTCCAAAATAAGCTTTTTGCCTATTATAAGTCTGCCTGTGTTGGCCCCTCAGTATTGCTAAAAAGGCATCTGTTGCTCCCACACACTAGGAATTTATCCTCTCTCCTTCCTCCTCTCATCATCTATTCCTCCTCTAGGTGGCTTTACTTATTCAGCCAGCAGCTGTGTTTTGGATGAGGCTCAGCTCCTCCTCGCGTTCTCTCACTCTCTGCCTGTTAGTATGCTTGGCTTTCCTAACATATTTTAAAATTTCTGCACCCAAATTTTTCCATGTGAAGAGTGCAGTTGGTTCACAATAATAAGATGTCTTTTAAGATTGTTGTAAAAAACTACTTTGCTCAAGTTTTGCAAAATTCAAATTTAAGTTGAGTAGTCTCTGTTAGATGTGCAGAAGAATGTACTACAAACACTGAAATTCAGCTATTTCTTTTTAATATGTATTTTTGGGATTTTGATGCCTCTATTGAGAGAGGAGGACAGTGGATAGAGTCAGAAATGGGAGAGGCATGCAGAGAAGGAGCCACTTGAACTTAAAAGTGGATTGCCCACATACATGGAGCTTGAACTAACGTTAGGCCATCTGTGCCCCAAATTTAGTTCTTTAAATTAAGTACTAACTGTGGAACCTTTAAAAGCTTTAGAGTATTTTGTCTGGTACACATTTGGATTTTTGGAGCCAGAAATGTTCGTACTGCCAGTGTGGCAGCGACAACATGCTAGACTAGAAAAGCACTCAGAGAGCGCAGACCTCCGCCATTAGCCCTATATCCCAGCAGTGAGGAATCCTTTCAAAACATTCCTGGATCCAGACGGTGATCCGGATCACTCCCAAAAATCTAATACGCCGATTACTCCCTCCCTGGTGGGGTTTAGACACAGTGAGGCAAAGCATTGGCTTCGCTATGAGAGGAAATCATGACAGAGGGTGAATATTCCTCTATTCCTCCTAGCATTGTGAGTATTCTTGCTACAATTCGCTCTGTTACGCTCCGACTCGTCTCCTTGACCAGGCGTGTCTTTCAAAACTCTATTAACTCCAAAACGTTGAATAAGTTACTCATGTCCACCATCTCCTGGTGTAAAGTGGTAACAGCGCAGACCACCGTCATTAGCCCTATCTCCCAATAGTACAGAATCCTTTAAAAAAATTCCTGGATTCCTGGTTGGACGGTGATCCAGATCAGTCCCAAAATCTAATCAGTTCTTCCTTATGCCATTTCTGACATTTCCTGAAAATTTCATGAAAATTCGCCCATGACTTTTTCAGTTACGTTGCTAACAAACAAACAAACACACCTGATCACATAACCTCCTTGGTAGAGGTAAAAATGTCAGGTACACACTGCTGGGGGAAGCAACAACAATTCAGACTAGAGCTAATATCATGAAGTTTTTAGGCTATGTCATGATACCTGGTATATATTGCATTATTTCTAAATGTCCTCTAATTAAATGACTGTATAAATGCTTAATTCAGCACTAGTATGATGATTACAGTTGACCCTTTTGTTGGTTTATTTTGAAAAGGACTCACATTCACAAGTGCTCACAAATAAAAAGAAATAATTCCATGACAAGCCTTCAGCAAAAATAAAAAAAATAAATAAATAACAACATAAAAAATAATCTACCCTCTGTGTTTTAATGTGTATGGAAAGTTGTGAAATGTTCCCTTTGTTATGTTTACTATCGTGGAAATGATGACTTTTTCTTCATTAAGCATGAAGCAAACCTACACAAAAACTCACCAATCACAAGATTCAGCCGATGGCCAAAACGCTGCAGTCTTGTCCACTAGTGATTGAATTAAACATAATGTACATGTACATACAAAGGTGTAGCGCGGTCACCATCAGTGTTAACGGTCATTCAGCCACTTCTGCAGCAGAGTGTTAATGCCATCGGAAACTTCTCATTTAAGTAACCTGACACGCCAGATGGGTTTGTTTCACACATCCATCTGGAAAACCTCCCAAAGACTGTGTTTGGGAAAGAGCAGAGCCTTTGACAAAAAACTCAGAGGGTGATTGGATGAACGTTATGTCTGTCACATCTTCATGGGCCAATCACAGCAGACTTTTTGTCGTTTTTGAAATGAAAAGAACTCAGTGCTGTTTTTTTGTTCTTTTTTTAACAAAGAAATGTCGTCAAGTTCTGATAAAACTGGCGCTATAGCAACATCCACGCTAACCTCTTCCGCCATAATTGCACCGGCCTCTTGCTGCTGCTTGCTTATGTCACGACTCTGCTGCATCCAAAAGTCCTGCCTCTTACTCCTGATTGGTCCTGCCACTTTCTTACAGGGCCCAGTCTGTTCAAATGGAAGCTTTGCAAGATGGATTCGCCAGTGAGAAACATGGAAACGGGTGAATCCATCTGCTTTGCAAGGTTACCATTCAGGAACAATAACAACAACAAAAGCATTGCACAACAAGTTTGATCAGAGAAAATCAGAGCAGAAAATACAGGGATAAACAGACAATCACAGGAAACACGTTATATCGACAGAATCTTTGAGAAAAAACACCAACTTACTGATAAGTTTAGGTACCATCGTAATTCTGGGACTTATTCAGTGCAGCTCTGCCACCCATGAATTACCACAGCAGGAATAGACTCTGAACTCTGTTGATTTGTTGGGACAGATGGCAGAAATGTTTTATTTATTATGCATTAAACAATTAAAAACAAACAACATTGAGATATTTATACTACTGGTTTAATTATTCAGGAATAGGGATGTAACAATAACCGGTATCGCTATAAACTGTGGTAAAATTCGAGACGGTTAGTATTACCATTTCAAATTTTAATTACCGTTAAAACCATGTTTGATTACCGCACTTTGAAAACTCACGATGATACTGCTCAATTCCTGGAGAAGCCGGAGCGCTCTGTGGCAGTAATGCAACTTCATGGATGCCAGCTGCTGTTAAACACCATAGAAGAAGAAGGAGCAGCGCTCTCTGAGACTCTGGTGTGCGTGCGCAGTTTGAAAACATGGCGAGCGAAAGAGCGAGAGAGAGAGAGAGCGAGAGAGAGAGATATTGTACACAAAGGTACATGAAACAGTGAAAGTGTTCTTTCTGTACCCGTTTTTTTTGGATCTGTAAGACTAGATCTAGTCTTGAGCACTGAATGTAAAGAAAAGTATTCTTGGATCTTATCTACAATTTGCACAAAGTGCAGCTACCTCTTATGGCCATAAGGTGCCATCTTTAATGCACATTTGTATGTTTGATGTTAAAATTTTAATGTTCTGCCAACAAAGTACGTTGTGTTTGTTATTTTATTTTATTTTTAAAAAACTTGGTTAAATGATTTCAGTGTTTGTATAAGTACTTTTTGAACATTTTGAGCACATTTCAACAATACCGTGATAATAATGATAACCGTGATAATTTTGGTCACAATAACCATTATATGAAATTTTCATATTGTTACATCCCTATTCAGGAAACTTAATGTACATAAAATAATTATCTGTGTGTGGTATCAAAACATCTCATTTGCCAAGCCACCCTTATTTCCCTTGCTGTCTACCTATTCAGGCTCACAGCTTTGATTACATTACTCTATCTGTGCTGATAAACAGTGGACCAGTCCTGACATGTTCTCTGACATGAGAGCATCTTTTAAAACTTGTGCAATGGGAAAAACTTGTTTGGAGGAACAAACTTTTTAACTCCATCACAGTTGTCGATGTTAGGAGCTGTTAGACTGAGAGAAGACTCTGTAACTATGGAGAAGTGGGTCACATTTGTTAGCTGGTGGGACACATTTTCTCTTACTGACATTTACAACTCTGGAAGGGAGTTTTCAGCAAAATATCAAAACCAAACTTAAGGTCGAGTGTCTTTGAGATTTTTAAATCCTGTCCTTTTTACAACACGTACTGGGGCCATGTCTTTGGCAATGTGTTGTGTCACTGCCGCAGTAATCTTAATCACCACTACCAGATGACAGATCCAATGCTGTTTCTCTTCATATATGTCTTACCACTAACTTGCTCTGTTGGTTTGTTTACATTCTTCACTCTCTCATGCTTCTCCCTTTTCTGCTGATACAAAAACATGCATGCATGGAGGAGAGTTTTCTGGATGGGCAGGAGAATGTATGCATTGCTCTAGGGGAGTGGCATGTGAAGGCAATGGGAGAAGAGAAACCTATTAGAGTTGTATGCTGATGGCTTAAAACTACCACATAATTTATACTCGATGGTTGCAATATAGTTATTCTATGCATCTCAGGTAGCAAGTGCTGCGATAAATGGAATATATGTGATATATCACCCATCCCTAATTCTGACATACAGGAATGGGCTACCACACATGTACCATTTTGGTATGACTATGACAGCTTAGATGTCAGTGATCTGGACTGCCATACTAACATTTTGGGGCTCCTAAATATTGTTAAAATAATTATTTGTCTGATATTTGCATGACATAATCTTCAAAGGCACCAACACCACAAACATGGCTGAGAAAAGTTCAGTCAGTGAATTTGCGAAGATGAGACCAAGCAAACCGTAAGCAGCTTTTACCTTCCACTCAAAGACAACTAACCTTGCAAAGCAGATGGATACGCCCCTTTGCATGATTCTCATTGGCGAATCCATCTTGCGAACCTCCCATCTCAACCGTTCGGGACCAGTTAGAAAGTGACAGATAGAGGTAGATAGAGGTATCATAAAAGTATGTGTCAAATATGATACAACAAGCTTTAAGGGGTTAAACCCCATGGATTCAGAATGGGATGTCACTTAAGTTCAAAAGTGAGTCAAGGCATGTGAGCAAATACTTTTAGCAAGATAGTGTATCTTGAGCCACTTGGACTTGAGGGATCTTTTGTGTTAGTCTGCTGCCTTTGCAGATGTTTGGAAAGATTTGATGCAGAGTTTACAGATGTAGGGAGTTGTTTCAGGCCTGGACACAGGTTACACTTCATCACCTTGTCCTTTTGTATAAAAATTCAAAGCAGTGTTTATACTGTATCTCCACACATTTTAAATTGACTCCAATCTTGAGGAAACAGTTAACTTGAGAAGTTTTGCCCTAAATCTCCTAATAGATTTACTTCCTTGTTAGTTACAACTAGTGCAAGAATACACCACAATACATGGAATAAAGCATTTGAAACTCAAAACTAACTTTGGGATGACCCCTATTTTAAGCTTGTTTTTTTGATCTTGGTATTTTTAAAACACTGTGTACAGCCCTGTCAAGGAAGTAGTTATTGGAACAAAAACAATGCTTTTAAAACCTGCTTTAAGCATGATTGTTTTTTTTATATGGTTCTAATAGGGCTTTGCTTATTTTTGGAGCCACTCTGTGTGGTCACTCAAGGAACTACTGTTTTTGACAAACTCAAGCTGCATGTCGATAGAAACAACAGCCGAGACAAGTCAGACTTCTCTATGGAATTTCTTATTTCAACTTGTGCACCTACAGAACAGAGAAAAATGCTGTGTTTTCCACTTTACTATTTTCTTTTCTTCTGTTCTTTGAGGGAAATGACTTTAGAAGTATCAAGATAGCCTGTAAATATTCATGTTTGATAGTTTGGTCTCTCACATTGAAGATTAGCACGCTCAGCACAGAGGGAACTGATTTTAAATTCAAAGTCAACTAATACAATCAAGTCTAAGTGTTAATGCAGGCTCACTCAGTATATAAATTACGTTTCCTCACTTAGGAGGCCTTAATAGATTAAGATTGCCATTTGGATTTCTTCACTGCAGACACTGAGGAGTTTACTGGGATTAAAAAGAACAGTCTTTAATGCTAAACAGCAGATTCAGAAGTTAGAGCCTTCCTAGTGTGGCTCGGTATTGGCAGGGGAGATAAACCTATCCAAATTAATTGAGAAGTTGAAGTAAGAAGGTAAAAATGTAAAATGAAACGGACAGCCTTGGAGTCCAAAGAATTAATAGCCAGTGCTGCAGGGCTGTTGGAGCGGGATACAAATGAAACCAAAAAGGCACTGTCGACCGGCACAGTCAGAGCTCAGAGGATGATGGGATATTGTAGGGCAGGTGCAACATGGGCAACAGAGCCAACAGGGAAAAGAAATGGTTATGGAACAAATGCAGAATGAGGCAGTGAGGCTTGAGAAAGAAAACTTGAGCAAAGCAGGGTCAGAGGCTGAGCTGTGAGGACATGAAGAAACTCTTCTGCACGGAGCCAAACCTACTCTCTACTCAGTTTCTCTTTAATAGAGGTGAGTCTCAAGGCCTTTACAGCTAGGCTTTGCTATTTAGCAGATGTTTGCTCAGTGCTTACCTTATCAGCTGTTGGTTGAAGATATACATTTGTCAGTACATACTACTATCTGCACACATACTTAAGAATTGCATTTGTTTGAAGACAAGTTTCCTTTCCAGTTTATAGCACAAGTTTTGTAAAGATAAGAAACCATGCTAAAATGACCTTTAACCTTTAATTTGGCCACAAAAAATCTCTTCTGCATCTTCTCATTTTGGAACAAAGGAAGAATGGCACAAGCAAAAGGCAGATTTAATGTTGATTTTCATATCGTACTGTCATGGTTATGCCTTTCTGCAGAGTTTGCATGTTGTCCCAGTGCATTTGTGGGCCCAAATGCACACTCATATTGCTATTTGGTGATCTCTAAATTGCTTGTATATGTGGCTGTGATTGGTTTTTCCCCTCCATGTATTAGTCCTGTGATAAACTGATGACTGACTCTCCTTTTACTCAGTGATAGCTGAGATTGGCTCCAGCCCCTTGCTCCCCTGAATGGTATAAGAGATTTAGATAATAGTTACATGGATGGATCCAATCATGGTTAATGGTTAGCATCATGCGGGATGTTTCTCTTGTCATGTGTTTTTTTTTTTTTTTTTTTGTGACGCATGCAGTTTATAGCACTCACTTCCTGGGGTAATGAGGTTTACTCTATCTTTCTTTCTCTTTCTCATCATATACACACACACTCACAGCTTAGGAGTTTGATCTTTCTTGCACAGATTTATAAGGGTCATCCAGCTGACAAACCACTCTACTAAGGTTAAGATAGTTAGGACCTGAGCCCTGACCTCAGAGCAAGGACCCTGCTGAAACTGTAGCCGTTATTATTATTCTTTGCCCAATGAATTCCTAATTTGGGGAGTTTATCATGCACAAAAAAAACTCACCAAACTTTCTACAAAATGGGCCCCAAGTGGAAATGTTCCTATTTTGGTGGAACTCTGCAAGTCCACAGGGTCCCCACAGTGGCCCTAAATGTGAGAAAGGGGACTGGGTAAGAGCCAAGGGCATGAAAATCAGTACACATATGTAGGATGGCAAGACAATAAAAAATGTCTCTTGGGACCATCCTCTAAAACGTACAGAAGGCGTGCTACAAACAGCTAAAGGTCAAATGTTATTGTTTTTGGCGATTGATAGGTTACACATTGTTACAAACTAGTAGGAGGGATTTTATCTAATTAACTCCAGAATTTTATGGTCATTCTTGGCAAGATGGAGATCAAAAGCTTTCCTGCAATGTTTCCTGCATAATAATACCAAATAGCTTCTTAGTGCTTATGTCAGTCATCACCAAACTTCACAGGAATGATCACACATTGAGCCTGAGTATATCCATGCATCAAAATCCTTCTTGTGATAACAGCACCCCCTGTGGCGTAAACATGTTTTCTGTGTATGATTATTGATGTGCTTTCCTACAGCATTTTTTTAAATTCATCCCCTCCACACCATTACAACAAGGCTTATGATCTTTTGCCTGCATATGCACCATGACTACCCTACCAAAAAACCTCTTGGACCCATGCCTAAATCCCAACAGGAAGTCCACCAGCTCCATCTCAATTTTTATATTAGGCTTTTTCGGATACTCTTAAATGACTTTAACCTGTTGTAACTTTTGGATGCACTGTTCTGTGTTCAGAGTTTTTTGGCCACACCACAGTATCACAATGGACACACCTACATGCAAACATCTCTACTAAAGGCTCCATTCTGGCAACAGGAAGTTGGACATTTCTTCACTCCTCTTGCTGTGCTGAACCTATAAACCTCAGATTTTGAAAGGTGGGCCTCATTATTTCTCCACCAATTTCCCACCAATTTGACTGGAAGTCACCATAACTGTCATATTAAACATCCACCTAACCCAGACCATACTTTAGGAAGCACTGAATTTTATTCATACCTAATATTGAATACAATTTGAGATCTTTATATAATTTTATGGAGTCTTTACCAATCAAATTAGTCAATTTTACACTCTTCGTGATTGGGTGGTGCCCTTGGGGCATCCACAACACAACCTGGCAGCCCTACTAACTGCCCAGATGGTACCCTAGACCCTACTTACTTGCCACATCCACCCCTTACTCTGTCCTAAGGGGGGAACTTTGTAATTCTATCAACAGATTATTTTCCCCATGCCCCTGGTAATATAACTGGGGTTGTGTTAATCCTCCCTCTTACCTGATGGTGCCCTCAGGTGGCTTTCTCACCACTACGCCTCACTTCAGCCTCAATTTTTAGCCAAATCATGCCCAAAAGTTCTGCACATTACTGTATACATTTGTTAACTAACATTTCTTCAGTCAGGAAAGACAAATAAATTGATAATGTTGTTACAACAAATGTAACAAATGTTTCTTGACAGAAGTTCCTGAACTCTATTTGGAGATTTTGTGGTGGAGTATCTGGTCTGAGCTGCAGCAGAACAAATGCCCCCATGGAGTCCAGACACTGCTGCTGGTGGGGGCTGACGGCTTGCTGAGACCGGATGGGTGAAGAGCTAGTGGCTGATGATTCTATGAAGACTGACAGTGATGGGGAGATGACACAAAACGTCAGCATGAGATAACAATAGGCAAAGGGAGGATCACATTTAATATGGGAGCGGACTGATGAGAGGATAATAAGGTAGAAGCACCATGGTATTGGTGGGAAGAGGCCAGACAGCTGATTTCTCAGTGACAGGCCAGACAATGACCATGAAAGATAGCGATGAATGAGGGACAAACTATGACTATGTAGGCAGGTATAATCTTCATGGCTGAATTTGTGGTAGAGCTTCATTTGAAAATTAATGTCAAAATTCATGACTAAAGCAGATGCCTCCTCCTCAGAGAACTGCAGATGTTCAGATGAATCGAGCCAACAGTGGGCCTGACCTGCTGAGTTTTAGGATAAATTATAAAAAAATAGATATATAAATAAATTAAAATGAATTAATGGGAATTCCAAATGCTTTAAATTTCATGCAAAAATTCACCAAATACTTTATTTGAATTAACTTGTTTGAGCTTCTCAGAATGACCCTGCTCTTTCTGTTTTGCAGCTCCCTTATGATCCTCAGTACTCGCTGTTTCACCTTCGCTGCTCTCTTTAGTTCTTTTCTGTCTGTGCTTTTTTGTCTTATCTTTAGTCTTACCATTAAAAATTGGTGAAGAATCATTTTTATACACTGTAACTTGTGTTTATAACCTGCTATAATCTTATTTGCTGCTTGGTATCAAAACTTCAGTTCGACACCATATAGAAATATCAAACCTGGATCCTAGATGCACAAATTTTTCCACTCAGAGGAACAAAGTTCATGCTGATATCACTGAAGTCATTCAACACTCCACAATTCAATGGCCCGTGTCATTACTGTTATACTGTATATGGTCGAAAGAGGAAGATTGGCCCTTGGCCTATAAATGTACCAACATCACAGAGGCCAATTTATGCCCTCGTCACATAATCCTTCCAGGGTTAGGACAATGTTCATAGACATTTGTCCACAGAACAAAATCTGCATTTTACAGTTCTCAGGGAAATGCATTCAACAAAATGTATTGACTTTAGTAGCATCGGTCTAAAGAGTTTCTGCATTGTCATGCTGAATTTAAGCAGATGGCATTATCACTGAAGGACACTATTTATAAATAGGATGTCTGCTATACATATTATATACTGCAGCTACAAGTAAGGTTAGAAGTATTAAATTCAAGACATAAGACAATATGGAGCCTGAAGGCCTTTTAAGATGGCATCTTAATTCTAGACATGTTCATTTATTTGTGTCTGCTGAGGGAAATCATAGGAAATGAACAAAAGACATCAAATATGTGACAGAGAGCAAGATAAGATGTGAAAAACATCTGCTCAGACCTGTTATCCAGTCAAGTTTGTGATCTAAAGTTTTCAATAAATCTTTTGATCACATCACTCTCCCAAAAAAACATTTAGGCATTTTCTCTTTCAATATTCTGACACTTTTAAATATAGCATAGTGTCAAGCAGACTCTCAAGTCAAACGTCCAGCCACAAACAGCTGATGGCCAGCTGATCCCATTTATCAGCTCCCACAACCAAACACAGCTTTTTCTCTCAACACAGTGGTATATTTAAATATGACAAACTTCTCACTAATCCCTGTTTGCATGAGTTCTGATGCACTACACAGCTACTGCTGTTGGGAGAGCTTAACTTCCTCCATCCCAGCCCCCTTCTTCATAGCATAAAGCTTGTTGCACCCTCATATTCAGATTCATGCTACTGTGGGTTAACTGCCTCTGAACTAATGTATTCAATACATTGTGATAAATGTCTCTCCATAGGCGGTTTGTAGCTTTATGCACCCCTGCAAGTCAAAGCATGCTGCTTGACTAAACCAGGGAGCATCTTTTGAGCAGAGCCTTCTCCACTATGTAAAACCATATCCATTTTACAATAAAATGGTTAAATGTAGGACAAGAGTATTCCTGACTTAAATACATTTATGTCCCAGCCCCTAACCCTGCCCGGTAATACAACTACCTAAACCTTTTCTGTTATGATCTCTAAAACCACCATATTGACATCCACAACAACACATTCATAGATCTATTTTTACACACATAAATCACCCCAACAATCCTCTCTTCTCCCTGTCAAGGCTTTTGAACAAAAGCATTACTTTCTTCTTTTTTTCTTTTCTTTTGTTAGTTTTGTCTTTGTTAATTTGCCCTCCTGTCTAGTTTTTACTTCCTCCTACACACTTTTCAAACAGACACTAGATATAAATGGAGCCTTTTAGAGGAAAGGAACCTTGATGTAACAATCTAACAACATTGACATGTTTTGATACAATAGAAACTAAAAAATTAAAAGTCTCAGGTAGGGATGAGACAGGTACACTATGTAGGGTTTAAAAAGTCATTGTCAATTAATCTTAACGGTTACGCAACTCTGTATGTTTGTGCTCTCACTTGCAGTAACAAGGCTAAATGTAGTTTCGACAGAAGCTGCGCGAAAACAATGCAATATGGCTCTACAGCCGCCCAGCTGCCCGTTAGCAGCGTAGCTTCTTAGGCTAAGCTACATTAGCTTTAGTATGGCAGAGGAACCAAGCAGCAAACGTTTGTATCTTCCATAGAAACAAGTGCAGACAGAGGCATACAGGTACAGTCTAATGTTTGTTTCACGCTTCCACATGGAAAGCTGAGAGTAAGTTTCAATATTTAGCCTAACCAGCCATTTCCCCCCTTTTTCAAACACTAGTTTGCTAGTTTTAGATGTCTGATCTGCCCTGATTGCTGGACTTAGCTAAATAGCCTTTCTAGATGGTTCTATGACTTGGCATTTCATAACTAGAATAATAGTCTTTAGATTATTTATTGCTACTTTGAAATTGTTACTGTTTATGCTAAGAGTTCTAAGACAGTGTTATCTCCAGAATTTATCATATAAATAATTCTTAGAATAGAAGAGTGATGCTTTAGCATTGATTTAAAGCATACACTACCACACAGGTTTAAACTGAGCTCACAGATTAATGATTGGGACATTAGATGGGTGTCATAACAGTCCTGTGTCAGCGTTGCCTCAGAGGCTTCATTATTCACTCCTGTAATAAGATAAAGCGCTGTGAAACAACTCAGACTCACTTGAGGGCTGTGTGGATAATGAAAAGAAGAGAAGAACACAGTTTGATGGCAGAGATGAAGACAAGGTAATACAAAAAACATTAACTGGGTAAAAGTGGAACATAGCATGAGTAAAAAAAATAACAAACTTATTTTATATTTGATCTTAAAGTTGATCTGCTGCCTTTTTGGTTATTGTCGTTTTCACTGTATGTTTTCTTAAATAGCAGCCATCAAAATGCCTTATTGAACTTTTCAGTAACAGTGTTAAACTATAAAGCAGTATAAGAAGTGTCAGATAAGAGCAATCAAAGTAGGCAGAGTAATATATTTAATAAAAAATATTTTCTATTTAGATTTTTTCTATTTTGAGATCAGTGCAGCCAGGGAGGGCTGTTTCATGCTGTTATGGTTGAACTAGAGTTTCATATTTCTGGTTTAATTAAGCTGAAAATAAATAGTTTGAATGTTTTATTTATTCATTTGCGCTCTCTCTCTCCTGTGTGCTTTTCAGGTGCTGCTCTAACAACAAGTGATGAAGCACATCTGTGTCTACTCTCCAACCAGGTCCAGAGTATAAGGAACAAGAAAGAGGAGGCAGAAGCAGCCAGTGGACCACCAGGCTGCTCAGAGGTTGGATGTCTTTTTCGGTCATGTCTGTTAGTTTCACTCAGGGATGGGCAAAAGTCACTTATTGCAATAGATAACGTTAATGGCTAATATCAACATGAAGTAACATTAGTCAGGTAAAAGAAAAGTATAGCCAACATTATTAGACGTATAACACTAATGGAGCCCAACTACTGCACCAACAGCATGATTGCAAACTAGTTACAAAGCAGAGTAGAAACTTCATGATGTGGACTTTGTTGATAGCATTGACATCAGTCCTGCAGACCAAGGGTTTTAACCTTGTTCTCTCTGGATGTTATAGTTAAATACCATTCTTATGTAGCTGGCACATACATGCGTAGACTTTCAAACAGTTGTGAACCCTTTTTCTGGTGATATTAGATAGCTTTCCTCATCATGTTGCTTTTATGCTAAAGGAGAATTTACCACCTGTTCTCATAAAACGTGGGTGGAAAAGATAAGCTAAAATCATATTACTGTAAATTCTACATTTAGGTTACTGTTTTGGGGCCTAGAGAAAAAAAAAGGTAGTTACATTCATAAAATAACCACACAGCAAACATAAAAGACTAAGAAACATTTTAATAGATAAAACAGAGGTCAGAACTCTAATCTGGGATTAGCCTATGATTAGACCAAAATGGTGGCTTATTTCATTAGCTTCAGCCAAGGCTAATACAGCTACGCAAGCTGCGTAACTAACATAAATAACATAAGGCAATATAGCTAAATAAACTTTAGCAACATAGGCTTTAGCAAATAAAGCTAAAGCTAATATAGCTTACATAGCTGCTTTGTGAACATAGCTTTAGCTACATTAGCTATGTAGCTATGTTATCTACTTGAGCTATGTAGCTGTCGTATCTACTTGAGCTATGTTATTTATTTTAGCTACATAGCTATGTTATATACACTTATATGTTTTTTTACTAGCTTTACAGCTAATGCAGCTTCATAAGCTACGTTTGCCTTAAAAGAGTGTATTTATTAAGGACAAGCTTTTTCCTGTAAACAGTTTGTTTACTGCTGTATTAACGTTTTGTAATCAGGTTTTGCAGGTCAGGTTTTTGATTTTTAACTTCTGGTATCCTAACCCTTACCTTGACCTTTACCCAAAACCCTAAACGTATGTTTAATCTGATTTTATTTTGAAAGTTTTAGCATGCATTACGTTCTGACAGATGATGTCTCATATGAGTGGTCCGCGAAAGGGGCCATCAGAGATGTACAGTCTGCAGCCAGACCCCTCTCCCAAAGCCCTCAACTTGCAGCATCTGTACAACTCTGTCTCTTTTTTTTGTACCATCTGTTTTTGTTGTTGAGAGTTTGCTCCTCTGCTAGCTGTAATACAATAGAAGAGCTCTCAGCCTGCAGTGATTGCTGTGAAGTTGACAGACACAGTCTTTGAGTCGCTCTGCTTACCTACTCTGGTCACTTGATGTCTGTAATTGAGAAGTCTTTTCAGTCAAACCAGCACTCTACAAGGTTTATATACCAGCCCCTGTAAATGCAGAGATGTGTGCAAGCTAGTTCAGGCAACTTGAGCTGTGCTCCTTTCACACAACAAGCATCTTTATCTTAACCTTGCAAAGCAGATTGATTTACCAGAGTCCATGTCTGGTCATCAAGCAAATCCATCTTGAAAAAAATCTGTCAGCTTTACAATGCTTGTGCCGAACTGAACACTGTTCAAACCAACCACTGTTATTTGTGGTGAAAATACATCAGCAACCCCATCAGCAGTGTGCACCTGTAGACTGTGATTTGGGGGTGTTAAGGTGCTATCTCTTCACTCCTAAAATTGCGCGTGTAAAATAAACCTGTAAGGAGAGATGAGGTCGGAGTCTGGAACAAACACAAGCATGTTCTGCTGCGGCAATGAATATTTTCAACAATTGCTTATTTGAGTTGTCTGACTAAAATGCATGATTATGACCTAATGATGGAGAAAAGATGGTACAAGTGGTGCCAGGTCCTGCTGGTCTGGTCTGTGGTGTTGTGTCTCAGCACGTTGTGAACTAAGAAGCTGTCGCTTGCAGTTTTAAATTAGTCAGAACGAATTTTCAATAGTGTCAGATTGCATAAAGTATGTGATAGTGACAGCTGCACTTGGGAGACAGTGCATGCCTCTGCTCTTAAGACTGGTATACTGGGCAGACCAGTCTATAGGTTGCAGTCATCAGTTCAGATAAAAAAGTCTTTAAAGTGTGTCATATAAACTGGATTTTATGGTATAGAAAAGTTTTAAAGGAGCAAAAAGCATCAGAGAATTTTTAGGAAGCTATGGGAGTGCCTCAAGGTTCTTCTTGATAACACTTGGCTTGACACCCAGTGTCAGCAGGTTCTGTGTGATGGTTGTTTCTTACCTCTCACTGATTTAGCCTCCCTCCAGTCACACATCAGGGGAATCTTCCTCAAACTCACATGCAATCACTAAACTGTAAGTGGGCCTATTTTCTGTACAAAATGTCAGAGCACATTACAATCAAGGTTGCTGCCACGTGGATGGAAATACTTGCGCACATTCATTCCTTATTTCTCTGACAGAAATTGACTTCAAAGGTCATATGCACAGGTGTGATGACTGCCATTTTCAACAACAAAATAATGGAGGCCAAAATGTCACTGCATTCTCTTGTCTGAGTTTTGTTATTCTTGTATTGTAAGGAGAGACTATCCGATGCAAACGTGCATAATATTTCAAATTCAACATTATAATGTGTCTGAAGGATTTACCCTGACACAGCATGATCAATTTTCCTCGCTGTCTGTAGTTTGATGAACCTTCAAAGGAAAATGAGCAGACTGAACTGCAGACAACTTATTCTGAATTTTTCATCAGCCAGCCAATCAACTGAAAACTAGTGTGTGCTCCTCTATTATACTCTCCTGTTTGCTCTATGATCTGTCAGTGAGTTCCCCACAGACCAACAGGTGCAGACATGGCAGCTGAATAGATGTGAAAAAAGATAAATGAGGGGTGGAGCATGACCAGGTAAGAGAGGTCACAACAGACATGTAGGAAGTCAGCATATTCATGGAAAATTTAAAGCAATGAGACCTTCAGTATGTTTGCATTTTTTGCAAATGTGTCTACCTGTGTAGACACATTTGCACATTTTAATGTGTCTAAGAACCTCTGCTGTTGAAACAAGAAGCAAATGTGCAATTGCAAACACCTGTAGTTCTTCAGGTGTCCACTTGAAACTGGTTTCAAAAACCAAATTAAGAGCTCTAACAATATTCATTTTCACAGCAGTGAAACATGTTAATAGCCGGATTCAACAATTAGTTTTAGTCTCTGCAGCTCATTTCTGCACTATCCAAACCTTCATCAAGGGGTTTTTAGTCAAACATTTGGCAAAAAACATGAACTTGATGAATGAGAACCTACACAGACATTTCTGCATTCAAAAACACTGTAGCTGGGTTAAAGTTTTCCATTTTGATAGATTTTTGCAAAAATAATAAGGGGGCATGGCTAAGCTGACTGACATCTGTTTGCGTGGAAGATTTAGGCCTACCTTAGCTCAACCTCTGCCTGAAAATTTGTTGGAGATTGCATTTCCAGTAATCTCTATTTACAGTTTCTAAATAGCTCATGTAGACGGGATGCAACATTTCTGTGTATTTACCTGTAAGACCTGATGTGGCGTCACTGTGTTTTTGTGTTTCTGTGTTTTCCCAAGACTTGTAACCAACAAACTCAACAGAATTTCTGTTTTTTTGCCTTGTTAGCTACCATTTGGAAAAGTTGATTGATATTAATGTTTTTATAGTGGAGCAGTGACAGTCTGAGTGACGGTAGCAACATTGAGGCAGAATGCAGTGGTATTTGAGAAGTCAAGAACAACAGCGCATTTTTTGACCACCCAGATTATGATGTGATTGGAGACCTGCTAGCCAATGCCAAGTGATGAGAGACATGTTTCGAAGAGGAGGGTGACATTGATGGTTTTGATTTGATTGATTATTTTTTAAAAATGTAAACAAATGTTAGAGTCCAGCCTATCTCCAGGAGTTTGGTTCCAGGACCAGAGCTGTGTGTGGACCTGAGCCCAACTACAGTGCTTAATGAATTTATAAGACCACCCTAACCCTAACCAAAGTAAGGTTTATGCCACAGCGGCCCTAAATTAACAGCATTGGTAACTACCAAAATTATTTTTTATGTTTCTGCAATGGTTAATACACCAATATGTAGAAGCTCTTTAACTGAAATGATATTTTTAATGCTATAATATAATTAATATTGTTATCCATGAATTTTCAAATTTACTGATTTAGAAAAAACTAACAAATAGTAAAGCACATTAATATTTCTTGATTAATATGTCAAATTATAATTTTTTTACTTGCATTCCAGAACAGTAAAATTAACTTTAGTGGTTGAATGTTATGCTTGATTAATTTCTGACTTCTCAGAGAAGCCCAGTGAGCCGGCTCAAATTTGGGTGAATTCAGTTTGAAATCCCTCATTCCTGTTCAAAATGGTAAAAAGTGGGGAGCTCACTGAAAATGAAAGAGTCTGCATTAAAGCACTTCATGATGTTGGATGGTCTCTGAGACAAATATGACAGGTGGTCTAAAATTTGTTAAGCACTGTCTGCCACTGGCTGCCACCTTTGCCTACCCACGCAGGTGGTTAGTCTGTAGGGTGGAGGCGCCACGTTAATGTTTTGGGTTGAAGCCATCCAAGTCTCATGGAGGGAAGCCCAGCCACCAGACGCTTGCTAGGGAGCTCTCCTCCCAGGTTTGGTGCCCCGATGACCCACGTCCAGGCAAGGTGTCTTGGTTCCCTATTCACCGATTCGTGGTGGGTGTTTTAAATTGCTGCTCCTCCAGCACCTCCAAGTCCGAGGCCATGGTTCCCATGCCAGAAAATGGTTCATTGCTCCCTCTAGGTGGGAAGTGAGTCTCTGCCTCAGATGAAGTAGTTCAAGTATCTCAGGCTCTTGTTCATGAGTGAGGGTAAAAAGGAGAGTGAGATTGACTAGCAGATTGGTGCAGCATCAGCAGTACTGCAAGTTGTGCCTGTATGTTGTGGTGCAAAAGGTGCTGAGCCAAAAGGCAAAGCTTTTGATTTACTGGTTGATCTACCTCCCAACCCTCCCCTGTGGTAACTCGGGGTAATGACTAGAAGAATGAGATCATGGATATTAGCAGCTGAAATGAGTTTTCTCTGGGGTTGGCTGTGCTCAGCCTCAGAGATAAGATGTTCAGACATCCTTAGGGAACTAGGAGTAGAGCTATTTTGCTCTCCTTTGCATCAGAAGGAGTGGGTTGAGGTGGTCTAGGCTTCTGATCAGGATGACTCCTGGGCATCTGCCTTGGAAGGTCTTCCAGGCACATCCAGCTGGAAGGAGACCTCATGAAAGACCAAGAATGCACTGAAGGGATTATATACCCTGGCTGGTCTGGGGACACATCAGGATCCCCCAGAAGGAGTCAGAGAGTGTTACTGGGGACAGGGATGCCTGGGTTGACTTGCTCTGCCCGCTGCCACTGCCACCCCACCCTGGATGAGCAGAAGATGGATGGATGGATAGATCAATGTTAGAGCAATGAAATTATTTGTGGTTAAAACCAAGGCCAATAAGAGCCCAGCTTATATCACTGAAGTTGCAATAAGACAACTTTGACTTGCACATATTCTACTGTGAATCTGAGACTCCTCAGATTACTGATGCTTCTCCAGGGATAGTAAGGTCAAATTAAAGTGTAAACACTGTAAACATCAGTGCCACATGGAAAAGGACATCTTGCCTGGAAGTCTTTTATTTTGACCTATTCCTTCTCTGGAAGTACTAGAAAAACTTCACGTCTGTTTATCAGACAATGGCAGACATCACCTGCTCAAGGGTTACTAAATTTCATGACCAACATCACTGGGCTCACAATACTTCTTAACAAACCAGTGAATTATTGGCGAAACAAAGTCCATGTTTTTTCATAGTCTATAATTCTAATGACAAAAAATAACTTTGTCTATTAGCTTTATCCTTGGATGTTTTTATGACATGCTAGGGCTATATGTGATCCACGATTGATTGAAACTGCATCATAATGCACCTCTTTTTATTTGCATATAAATAAACAAAATCTTTTTTGTCAGAGTTTTTTTATGAGAAGGAGAACCCCAGAACTCCAAAATGTATGTTTTTGTTAAATTACAGAGCCCATTATTAATTTAAACTTCTTTGGTAACCATTTAATCCCTCTACATGGAAAAACCTCAAATTTTAGAAATTAATCTTATTTTTAGTCTAAGGTTCCTAAGAACACTTATTTTATATCACCTTCACATAACAAGTCCATAAAAACACCATCAAGATGTCTATATTGAAATGAGTAATCTCATTTCAGGAATCAAATGTTTCTCACTCCAATGGCAGATTTGTAAACTCCATACAAGCAATTTCAGCCTTATTTTTGTTTCATAACTTTGTATAAGATGTTTATCTGGACTTATCAGGTGCGTGTGTCTTAGAATAAGTATAATGTGATATTTTGAAGAAAAATATGACAAATACATCAAAAAAGATTTTGCAATGTATCACTAAATTTTCTGCTTTTCGAATTATTATCCTGTGGTAGAGGTTGGTGTTAGTTCTCAAGCCATGTATTTGTCATCATATTTCCCAATATTTCATTAATTCTTTGTGTTAGATTTTTTTTTAAATTCTCAACTTTTAAATTGACTACTTTCAGTGGTCTAACACGCTATAGTTGCTTCTAAAGAGAGTGTTGGTGGTTGAAGGTGAAGCAAACTAAAGTTGACCTTAAGAGTGCTGATGAAAAGGTGATGATGGAGGAGCAGGTGGGCTCACAACATCCTTCAGCTCCGGTGATTGAATGAACCAAATTAGACAGAGGGAAGTGTTCAGTGTTGGTGGAAATGACTCTGGACCAAATAACACAACAGCTGACATGGTGAATTAAAATACAATACAAACAAGTATATATGTTCTTTCTTTTTTCATTATTGTATTCCAGTCGTGGTTGAAAAAAACTTCAATGCAGCAGAAAAGCAGAGAAAAGTTGTTTTCTTGCTCTTTTTTTGCATATTTGTCACACTTAAATGTTTCAGATCATCAAACAAATTTTAATATTAGACAAAGATAACCTGAGTAAAAACAAAATGCAGTTTTTAAATGATGATTTGATTAATAAGGGAAGAAGCAATCCAAACCTACCTGGCCCATGTAAAAATGTAATTGCCCCTTAAACCTTATAACTGGTTTTGCCACCCACACAGCAAAAAAACTGACAATGAGTGTTTTACATCACTGTGGAGGAATTCTGGCCCACTCATCTTTGCATAATTGTTGTAATCCAGCCACATTTGAGTGTTTTCCCTCAAATGTGGCTGGAATGCCCTGTTTAAGGTAATGCCTCAGCATTTCAGTCGAGTTTCAGTCCAGACTTTGACTAGGCCACTCCAAAACCTTTTTTATTTAAGCTAGTCAGAGGTGGACTTGCTGGTGTGTTTCAGATCATTGTCTTGCTGTATAGCCCAAGTACACTTCAGTCCACAAACTGATGGCCGGACATTCTCCTTCAAGATTCTGTGGTAGAGAGCAGGATTCATGGTTCCATCAATTACTGCATGTCTTTCAGGTCATTGAAGTAGACTACCACCACCATGTTTGACCCTTGGCATGAAATGCTGTGTTTGTTTTACTCCAGATGTGGCAGGACGTACGCCTTCCAAAAGTTCTACTTTTGTCTCGTCAGTCCACAGAAAATGTTCCCAAGTCTTGGGGATAATTAAGATGTTTTTGTCAAATGTGAGACAAGCCTTTGTGTTGTTTTTGGTCAGCAGTGGTTTTGGCTTTAGATCTCGCCCATGGATGCCATTTTTGCCCAGTCTCTTTCATATTGTTGAATCGTGACCTTAACTGAGTCAAGTGAGGCCTGCGGGTTTTATGGTGTTTGTTCTGTGTTCTTTTTTTGACCTCCTGGATGAGTTGTCCATGCGCTCATGGTGAATTTTTGGTTTGTTGGCCACTTCTGAGAAGGTTCTCCACTGTTCCAAGTTTTTTCATTTGTGGATAATGCCTCTCACGTTGGTTGGCTGGAGTGCCAAAGACTTGGATATGGCTTTGGAACCCTTACCAGATTAATAGATGTCAATGACATTGTCTCTCATCTGTTCTTGATGGGGTTTTTTTAGATTGCAGCATGCTGTGTTGCTTTTTACAACCTTTTAGCCTACTTCACTTTGTCAGACAGGTTCTATTTAACAAATCTCTTGATTCAACTGCTCTGCCAGTGATCAGGCCTGGGTGTGGCTCGTGAAATTTGAACTCAGATTTCAAAGAAGAGGTTAGTTTCTAAATTTTTTTCCCCCACTTCTTGTCACACACTTAGGTCCAGGTAGGTTTGGATTAATTTTTGGTTCATTGAATTAAATCATTATTTAAAATCTGCAGTTTCTAGTTACCCAGGATATCTTTGTTCAATATAAAAATTTGTTTGATGATCAGAAACATTTAAGTCTGACAAACACAAAAAAATAAGGAAAAAAAATAAGGAAGGGGACAAATACTTTTCACAGCACTGTATAATTTAAAAAGCATCTTAGTTCTTTTGCACATACATACATATAGGGGTATCTGGAAATTATTCCAATAAACCAGATGTGTAATAAGCCTAGTACTTTGTGTTCCAAATCTGTGCTCATTGTGATGGCACAATGACTCACTATAAGAATACCTGCCCATTACCTTGTAGATTCACCCATAGATCTTCAGCCATCGAATCAACACAGCCATTCTTATGTTAGCACACCCTAAAGAGAACAAGCTCCTACACATTTAAAGAGACACACACTAAAACCAACCATTCTTAGCGAGGCTGTTTAGAGTGTTCTTAAAATGTCAAAAACCTCCTTTGATGCCTGATCCACATTAAATTTTGATCAAAGCAAGACACAGACGAACCATGTAGACCACAGGGGACTGTATTAAAAAGTGTAAAAAAAAAAAAAAAAGTGTGATATGCCACTTTTAACTAAAGGAGGCCCCAAATGCAGGTAAAGAACAAAACATTAACCTTCTGTCTTCTGATTACTACCATGATGAATCCTAATGAGAAATATGTAGCTCTTAAAGCAAACATCATATCGAAAACAAACAGTCTGAAGAACATTTTATTTCATCATGGTAACTGAAAACCGGCAACAAAGACAAAAGAACTTTGGAGCAAAGTCAGTTTTAAAATACCTGCACTGCACTCTTTCACTGATTAGTGTTCCCTGTTTGGTTCAAGGGAGGCTAATCAGTGATTTACTTCAGGTGCTGTTTTATGACGCCTGAAGATTGCAGACACTTGACCACTCAGGGTTTATTGTTCGAAATCTCCCCATCTGTGCAATGTTGAAAAAAATCTATATCTTTATTAGTGCTATTAAAGTTATTGTTTCTGGCAACAGCATTAGATTTGATTAATATCCTTGCAAGTCTTGCAACCCCAAGTGTGATGCTCTTCATTCACTCAAGCAGATACCTTTTAATTTTACTGTCATACCAGCACAGCAAAAAAATCCAACTTGCTGTCTTTATTTATTTACCCATTTACATCTATTTGTGAGAATTATTGATAGCAAGACACCTACAGATATAAATCAAGGTAACCCTGGCCCAACAGTTGCTGTACATCAGGCATGGCCTCTGTCAAATCATGCACAGGCCTGCATGTAGCCTCAGAGTGGCCTACCTCAAGACTTTATTCAAAGTGTTCAGGAAGACATGAGCCAGCATGCACTTTAATAGGACCAAGAAACTGATTTAAAGAAACAGTCCCAATATCACAGTGTATCAACATAAAACTTAGCTTGCTTTAAAAGAATGTCATGGTTAGCACAGGTGCAACTAGGGGTGTAAATCACCAGTTTCATCACGATACAATACAATATCAATTCTCAGAACAACTATTCGATATTTGCCGATATCACAGTCTGCCATGATTTGATTTTGATTTGATTCGATTTGGAGGCCTGCGATCGATACCAGATGATATTGTGAACCCATTTACCACAATCTGTTACTTTTCACATAAAGGAAAAAAACACAGTATTGATACTCTCTTGGCTGCTAGCCATTAACTGCGCCTAGCGGTGTTGTGACTGGTGGATGGGTGGAAACGGTCATAACCAAGCATGTGGGGGAAATTTCAAAATAAAAGCGTAAGGTAAAAGTGGCGATAATATCAATGTTTATATTTTCAATCGATTGACTGAATCATTGCTCAAACAAACGATATATTGATCCAGATTACTGAATCATTACTCCCCTACAGTGCAACACCTGTTTATTTTTGAATGCAGACTTGATAAAATGCTTTAAAATGACCAACACTATAGATTTAGTTAAGTAAACATTGATCAGGAGTAAGGACAGTCACTGTCCACTTTAGGGCTGAACATTAATGGAAGTAAATAACAGCATGATATTTTTTTTTCCTTGTTTACTTTCTTACTTTTTTGTTTGATGTAATCAGCAATCATAAGGAAAGGATGTAAACAGGATTACACTCATCTAAGATCTGCCTAACGTTGAGCATTGGCCTCGAGCGCTGTGAATACAGCAGAGCTGCCTGTAGTCTTTTACATGCTGGGACACACAGACTTAGCATGCGCAGTGTTCTAATGATGGTGTTATTCGACAGAATTGCATTGCACGTCCTGCAGTGTGACAACTGTGCATGCATCACAGTCACTGTTGTAAAATGACATATTGTTCTGTCTAAGTCCACATTTTGCAGATATAAAAGCACCCATAGTGTTTTGAGGAGGGAATAGGATCCTGTCACTTAAACCACATACAGATATTCAATTTTGGTGAGTCTGCGTGAATTGTAGCCTCATTTTTTAGCTGACTGGAGCGGCACCTGCTGTAGTCTTCTGCAGCAGAAGCCTCAAGATTTAACCTCTCAGTGATGCTCTTCTGCAAATCTCATTTATTATGTTGTTATTTGAAATATTGTTGCCTTTCTTTCAGCTCAAACCAGTCATATCATTGTCCTCTGACTTCGGCAATCAACAACGCATTTTGATGCAGAGAACTGCAGCTTATTAGAAATTTTTTTCTCACCATTCTACATAAACACTAGAGATAGTTGTGTGGGAAAATTTCCATACATTAGCAGGTTCTAAAATACTCAGAACAACAACAGTGCCAGTGTCAAGTCACCAAAATCACTTTACCACTTTCTGGTGCTCTATTTGAGCTTCAGCAGGCCATCTTGGTCATGTCTACATGCCTAAATGTATTGGTTGCTGCCATGTGACTGGATGATAAGATATTTGCAGTAATGAGCAGTTGAACAGGTGTACCTAATGAAGTGGTCAGAGAGTGTATGAATGTGTTCTTTGATGCAGTTGTATGTGAATGTGTATGCTCATATTCATTCATATTAAATCAGACACCAGATATCAAAATCATTGCTGAGCTCCTCAGATTTCTCAGATAGCTGTTAGTGAACTTTAACCAGGCTTTGGTGATGTCCTCATTACAACCTGAACTCTGCCCTCATAGTAGTCACAGCATTGTTGGAGGTTAAAATGCTATCTTTCTAATAGTTATTAGATCTGTAAGCAGAAGATGTACTTAAGATGTGTCCTTGATGGTCTTCAAAATTAAATCGTGTTTGCTTATTCAATGACATGAATGTGCATGTGTGGAGACAAACCCTGAAAAACCCATACATTAATACACAAATATGCAGAGAAACTAAGAGGCTGATCTGCTTATACTGTGGAGTTTTCTGCTGCACAAATTATCATATTAATAAGAAAAGTTAATTTTCTTTTGCGTATTAGGATCCTGAGTTCATGCCTGAGTTCATATTAATACATTACATGTAATATGCGAAACAATTACTATGTTGACATAGGATTATCTGCAAATGAATGCACTGATTAACTTAATTATTAACCACATTAACATAAGTGCTTATCTTTCATATTACGAGGACAGGGTTTTATTAGGCAGCTCGAGAGTCTCCTGGGGCTCACAGTGGCTCAGCTGTGATTACTGTCGCCTCCCAGAAAGACAGTCCTGAGTTTGAACCCAAACAGGCCTGGATGCAGTTATTCTTACTGCTCTGAAACAAAGTTACCACTGTGTCTGCAGGTTTCAGCCTGAAGTATGGACTTCCCATTAAGTTTTGTGTGCTTTTCAAATAGATTAGCAGTAATATGAGTATGATTGTTTATTTCCCATTCCCCACGCTACCCGTTTTTATGCCTTTTTATAAAGCTGAAATTTAATTAGCACATGGAAGAAAATTGTTAATTGCTTTGAAATAATCAATTAACTTTTACCAGAATAAATAGAATTAAAGGCTGTCACAAAAGTTAGTGGTTTGTTGCTTTTAAAGCTCATGTGAAAACATCTCAGGTCTAAACTCAGAGACAGGCTAAAGTTAACTCTAAAAACTACTTGGTCTCTTGGTTTCTAACATATTTTAAACACCTTTCAGATGCAGAAATGATGTTGAAGATGTTGAAGCTACATCTCAGGGCAAAGGGAAAATTTCAGTGTTAATGTTGTTGGAGCCACTAAAACCACAAAGGCCATGTAAAGATTGTATAAAAGGACAATATGACACGGTCAAACTTGAAATTTGAATTACAAGTCAAATTATTTTTCTTCCCCAGCATGGTTTCTGTTTTCATAGTAAGTTCTTATCAAGCTTGACCTTGGGGCTTGGGGGCTGCTGAGAAGCATCACCACAGCATGATGCTGCCACCATGCTTCACAGTGGTGATGGTGTGTTTGTTGTGATGTGCAGTGTTTGGTGTCTGCCAAACATGGTGTCTTGTCTGATGGCCAAAAAGCACCATTTTGGTCTCATCAGACCAAAGAACTTTCTTCCACTTGACCTTGGAGTCACCTACATACCTTTTGGTGAACCCTACTCAAGACTGATTTTGAGTTTTCTTCAACAGTGCCTTTCTCTTCGCTACTCTCACATAAAGCTTTGACTGGTGAAGAACCCAGCCAACAGTTGTTGCAGAGTCTCTCCCATCTCAGCTGCTGAAGCTTTTAACTCCTTCAGAGTAATCATAGGTGTCTTGGTGGCCTCTCTCACTAGTCTCTTTCTCGCACAGTTACTCAGTTTGTGAGGCTGGCCTGATCTAGGCAGGTTTACACATGTGCCATAGTCCTTCCATTTCTTGATGACAGATTTAACTGAACTCTGTTCAGTGCCTTGGAATTTTTTTGTATCCATCCCCTGACTTTCAGTGACCTTTTCTCTGAGTTGTTTGGAGTGTTCTTTTGTCTTCATGGTGTAATGGTTGCCAGGAATTCTGATTAACCCGTGACTGGACCTTCCAAACACAGGTGTCTTTATACTACAGTCACTTGAGACACTTTCACTGCACTCAGATGATCCCTATTTCAATAATTGTGAGACTCCCAGCACCAATTGGCTGGACCTCTGTTGAGTTAGGTCACTCACTTTAAAGGGGGTGAATATTTATGATATCAAATATTTTACCTTACATATTCGTGTTTAATTGATATTACTGTGTAGAAATCTGTTTTTACTTTGAAATAGAGGATGTTTTTTTTTTTTTTTATTTTTGTCAAAAAGCCAAATTATATTGATCATGATTGATTTATAAAGTCATTAAAATGGTAAAACATCAAAGGGGATAAATACATTTTATAGGCACTGTAATATCTTTTAGGGCTGTTACCATTAATGTATTAATCTCAATGCAAGCAAGGTCCATTATTACTGAACTATTTTTTAAAATTGTGTTTAATAGCATGTTTTATTCCAGCAAACTTTGGTTTAGCCACTGCAGCATATCCCTACAGTGATGAACCACAAGTCCACCACTGCTCATAGACAGCTCTGTGGACTTGTCAAAAACATCTGTACCTTATGAAACCTAGGTTTTCCTAGGTTAAATTAGTGTCATAATCTTTGTGTGAATCTAAACAGGAAGTCATTCACCCTTAATCTAAGGCAGTAAAACGATCCAAATGAATTAAAAAGTTTTTAATACAAAATAGAGGAATTTGCATAAAAAAAGATAATTGGTTGCCAGCCTTAATATTTATATATTAACAATGAAATAAAACAAGGCAAGATGTGTTCAGTGCACATGTGTGTTACATTATATAACTGTGCTTCTGTTTCATATATAAAATAAGTTTGGGGCTTGGGTGGATGACAGTACTAGTGGAAGTCATTAGCTATATTATTCTAATTTAAAAAAAGTGTTTTTAGGCAACTTTGGCTCCTGTTGAGGTCACCAGGGCAGGGTGTCAGCGCTCGTCTTTGGGGGGCATTTTGGTGAAAATAGGTCATCCATCTTTATACAATGTTAACAGTAATTTTTTCATTCATGAATATCACTCAACAAACTCTTGGACTTTGCTGCAGTCCTGCAGAATTTGGTAGTACACATTAAATTAAGCATGAAAACGATTCATGGAAAACTTGCTGGCACTTCAAAGCTTGAAAATCCCGGGTGTATAATAATATTAATCACGGCTTATTTCCATCTGGCTCCATTTGTGCAGGGTCAGTGTTATAATGTCATGACTCACAGAAAGAGCTACGTAGAACAGAGCCATTGTTACCTGTGCTTTCAGCACAATGCTTGCTGTTAAAAACTTTATTTTCTAATTATATCACAGGTGTGTTGCAACAAAGCCACTTGAAATGTAAAGTCTTCCCTGCTTTACCTCCAAACATGAAAAAAATTGGTTTGATGTGCATTAGGGTCGACCACACAGCTCTAATTTAGTTCAGATTTGTTCATTGATCCCCTCTCTACGGAGTGAAATGAAACCACCGGTGTCTGTAACTGTGGGGAAGAAAAGTTGTTTCTGAAAGCAGTGTAGCACCAAAAAGTTAAGCCTGGATTTAGAGTTTATGTGATTTGAAGTAAACGGGCTAAAACATGCACACCACTGATACAGCTCTTTCAGGCTTTGGCCTCAGGACTCAAGCATTTTGGCCGTCCACTGCTCCAAAACAGTACAGAAATGCAGAATGTAACTTTTCCTCAGGGGGTTTAATGAAACATAACTAAACTTTGCAGACAGTTGGCTCAGTTTAAGCATGAGAAAACAAAGGCTCAGAGCCTTTATGTTGTACTTTTATAATTAAAGCGCAGACTGATGCCAGTTTCCATTACAGCCTCGTCTTCTGTATCGTGAAGTCATTCCACTGTAGCTTGTTCCTGCCATGGTGGTGTCATTTTAAATGCAGAAGCCCTAAGACCTTGTAATCACCTCCGTCAGTCAGAAATGAAATATAAACACAAGAGCGCTGGCTCAAGTTGTCCTAAGTGGCTGTGAGCTAGAGCAGAGCAGCTCCTCCACATTTATTTACAGTTTTTAAGCCATGCAGCTTTTAATTAAAGCTCATTAAAGTTCAAATGGTATTGAGGCTGTATATTTTAGCATGTATTTTAATCCCGCTGAGGCCACTTACTCCCCAATTTGGAATAAAACTTGTCAGTAACACTCCTGAAAACATCAAGATTTATCGGACTTCTCCTGAACCACCTGCAGAAATGTTCAAATGAAAGAAACGTTCATATTTTAAAGCTCAAACAGCAGTCACTTTAAATTGAGTCACACACTCTTTTCCCATTACATGTGGACATATCCACTATGACTTTTAATCTTCTTTTAACAAATCGGCACACCGTTCTGCTATGTCACAAAATTACACAGTTATTACACACACAGTCAGAATTATTTGGCATGTTTGATATGTGTTAAAAAGAAAGTTAGCATGTGAATATTGTACTGTACATCTTCCCTTAACTATTTTTATAAGGTAAAAACTAAAAAAATATTCAGAAAATATTCACAAACACTGTAAAAAATTAGGATAACACTTTAAAGTAAGGGGTGTGAATGATCATGAATACAATTATGACATCATTATGTGTACCTAAACCATCAGGAATGTTCAAGAGTTAAATACATAATATGTATAATTTAAAGTAAGAGCAATACTTCAAATTGGCTTTATCTCAGCCGTGACAATGACCATTAACTCAATCAATCAACCTATCTTTGTTTATAAAGTGCCAATTCATAGCCCAGGTTATCTCAAGACACTTTACAAAGAGGGCAGGTCTAGACTGTATTCTCTGATGTGGCCTATTATTATAAAAACCAGCGTTAATCACCATGAACTCAGCATTAGTAGTATTAAGTCGTGTTTCAGTGGTGAGAAAAACCTTCCCTTTAACAGGAACTCAGGGTCATAAATGATTTACAGTTATGTGCAAAAGTTTTAGTCATGTCGGGCGTAGGATTCATCACAGGGCCCAATGTGCCAGGGGTCAACAGCCAAGGTCAAGCTCGACAGCTTTTCTTTTGTCCTTGCCTTTTCACCCCTGGTAATAAACCCAGAGACCACCAGCATTTCTCAAGCCCTTGGGACATCCACAACACCATCTGGGGCTCGTGGTAACTGTATTACCTGCCCAGACAGTACCCCACTTGCTACAATCACCCCTGACTCCAACCTAAAGTTGTGGACTTTGATATTTTTTCAACATTACTTCCCAATGTCCCCGGTAATATGCAAGGACATCCAGAGCACTGCCAGGGCTGTGTCAATCCTCCTTATTGCCCTCAGGAAGCTTACTAGCCACATCTATGCCTTACATCAGTCCTAATTTCTTGCCCAAACATGTCTAAAAGTTCTGCACGGTACTCTATATGTCTACTTCAGAGGGGAATATTTCTGTCGTAGTCATATAAGGTTTGGTTACCAGGATAACTGAGACTCTCTGCAAACTGAGGGATACATCTCACTTTGGGAAGCACCATCTGGTGTGACCAATCACAGAAGCTTCACTACTAACACGTCTGTCAGGGGACAGATTTAATCATCATTGCAAAGGCCACCCTGTCCCCCTTTGTAACCGCCACTGGCACCCACTTGGCATTCTCACTTTCCTTCCTGTGATGGTAGTGACAGATGGCACTTCCCATAGAAAAGTAGAGTTAGGTTTTATAGTGAACTCATATCCTTTATGATAAAAGGAGAATAAAATAAAACACAATAATGATATTTATTTTTTATGACTTCATCATGTTTGAGGGCATAAAGAGGGGAATTAGGAGCTCATTTATGTTATCAGTTATTTTGCCAGGGAAAATTGAATGTGATTTCAAACGTCTTTTATCATGAATCAAGGTATTCATCACTGTTCAATACAGATCAGACCTCCATTCACTACAAAAACACATGATGAAGTCAGGCTGTATCACTTAGTTAATCATGATACTGCATTTGAAAAATAACCGTGCAGGTGCATCTCAAAAATTAGAAAGTGAAATTTAAAGTTACATTTCCAGATATTCTAGATTTATCTCGTACACAGTGAAACAATTCAAGGCTTTATTTGTGTAATCTTGATGATTACAACTTGCAGCTCATGAAAATCAAAAATCCACAATCTCAAAATATTAGAATATTGTGGAAAAGTCCAGTTTGCAAAGGTATCCTGAGGCTTCATTCTCTCACCCTGATTCAGTAGAAGCAACCACAATCATGAGGATGACTGCAGACTTGACAAATGTCCAGAAGACAATCATGGAGGGTAAACTACATAAGGTCACTGCTGAAAGGACAGGCTGCTCTCAAGAGTGCAGTATGAAAGCATAATCATGGGAAGTTGACTGGAAAAGGTGCACAAGTAACAGGGATGAGCTCAGCCTTCAGAGGAGATTCAAGAACTTAAGGAAGCTTCACAGAGTGGACTGAGGCTGGATTCAGTGTATTAAAAGCCAAGATTTTCCTTTGGAAAATCAAGGTCCCAGGATCCAGAGGAAGATCAGCGAGGCACAGAATCCAATATGCGTGAAGTCCAGTGCTTTTAGTTTCCACAGTCAGTGATGGGTTGGGGTGCCACCTGCCCACAGTGAAGCCAAAACTACCAGAAACTGGTTTACTGACCATGTCATTACTGTGTTTGATTGGCCAGCCAAGTGGTCTGACCTGAACCCCATAGAGAATCTCTGGGGAAATGTCAAGAGTGAGGTGAGACACAAGACTCAACAATACAGAAAAGCTGAAGGCTGCTATCAGAGCAACCTGGGCTTCATAACACCTCAGCAGTGCCACAGACTGATAGGCTCCATGCCACATCACATTGAAGCAATAGTTTGTGCAAAAGGGCCTCCAACCAATTACAGAGTGCATAAATGAGCATGACTTTTGAAAAGGTCAGCATTTCTTTGTAATAATTTTTACTGTTTTTTTTTTTTTGTGATATTCTAATATTAAGAGATAGTGGATTTTTGATTATTGTGAGCTGTAAGCTGCAATCATCAATATTAAAAGAAAAAAAAGTTGATTTTGAGATGCACCTGTATATGACTAGCCTCTTTATTTTGCTGAGTGCCAGTAACTAAACCTGAAGAATGCATGAACTGTATTAGCCCCTTTTCACACATGCACTCCTGAAAATGTCAGCACAGACTGCCCCTGACATTTTCCTGGTTTTCTCATGTTAAACACTGGGAGATTTACCCCTTGAAAGAGAGAGAGAACCTAAAGGTGCAGCTAAACAAGATGCAGCTGAAGTCACAGAAGAATGTTGACAAAGTTTCCAAGACGGCAAACAAAGTAACAGAGACTAACACTATAACAACAAGTTTTTGCCTTTACATTAATGCTACATGTGATTAGACATGGTCACAGTATCAACAAATGAGTGGAAAAAAATTTCATGATGGACAGAGAAGAGTAAGAAGCAGCTTCATTATGTGCACAAAGATCAAACAGGTCGTGCAACACTTGCAGGATATAAACATCATCACTTCGTCCACCTGCCTGCTGCATACTCACATCAGCTCATCTAAACTTCATGTGGAAATATTACAGTAGGGATGGCAGGAAAAATCCCAGATAAAGTTAGAGTTGATGCATTCACACATGCAGCTCACCCTGATTTTTCAAGAGTTCAGTGCATGTGTGAAAAAGGCAATAGCTGTTAAACCATGTTCATACCTGATCATCTTTAGGTGCCGCTAAATGTATTCATACATAATATTATGTATTAGTTTATGATCGTTCATGTCCCCTTGCTAAGTGTTACCAAATTTTCATTAATGGATGGATAAAAGCTTTTTTTCACTCCTTAACTCATCCAAATAATATAAGCCATGTTTAATGTAAACTGTTACTTTACATAGTTTACAAATATAAACAAACTTATAGAAATGTGAAGATACATGTAAACTCACATTCAGTCTGTAAGGCCAGAGCGCACTGGATGCTTTTATTAACACTGATTTGATGCTGTATGAATGACTACAGAGCAGACATGTGTCCTATGACGGGTTGCATTACTCTAACATGTGGTTGCATTACTCTTAACATGTATCTATCATCTTGTCTCCTCTACAGCTCTGTTTTGCTTCATTCTGGATACCAACTGGTTGCCCAGGTAGACTTTTTATTCCACAAATTCTCTCCAAATAAGATTTATTTTTTACATTCTAAGCTTGCAGTCACACTCCAGAGCTCCTCACCTCTGCTTCCTGTAGTGTAACTCTTAACAAGACTGTGGTTAAAAAACCTGCATGATGTCATTTTGCCTCTAGCTGAGTAACACTCTGTACAGGTTTAATAACCTTACAACATCCATTGAAGTCCAACTCTGACTCCTAAACATCAAACTCAAGTTTGAAGTAGTCATGGACCCGCTTTGGCAAAAGCAAAGCTCACACGCTTCCAGTGCGTTTCTGCCTTTTTACTGTCGGCCCTCATCAAAAGTTCAGTTTTCATTTCAGAAAATCATTTTGTAAACAACTCCAGCTGCCGGGCTGAAAATGTGGGGCCATACTGCCTCCTCAAGTGATATTCAACCATCTTAAAAGGTTTTCTTTGTCTGTTTCTTTAGAAATTCTTCATCCTGATCTCTTCAAAGACGCTGATATAAGTGGCCTGCATTCTGAAGTGGCCCCTCATTGTATCACTGCTTTTATTACACAACATACAAGGCTCAAAATAGACCTTTTGCTCTAAAGCCCCAAACAGGGCATTTACAGGGCACTCAGACTACACTGTTTTTTTGGTCATTTACGACAGCACAATGTCAGACTGTGCGACTAAAATCTTGCCCAGTCTTGGCAGACAGCCCAGTCAAACTACAAGTGTGATCCTGGCTGCTCGTTGTATGCTGACGTCACCACTGTCTCTGCAACTGTGTGAGTTCAAAGGTCATAAGGGGGCAGGTCAAAGGGAGGGAATCAGAGCTACAACAGAAGTGCTCTGTGTGATTCTACCAGTCTATTAAAAGGAAATATTAAGAGGAGGACAATATAGACCAACTCTCCTTCAAATAGAACTCCAGGTATGAATATGACAACATGTCATGAAAATTTGCCCAGTTACCCTCGACAATACATACAGCTTCACTGTATTTGCACAGAAATAGCCCAAAAAGTGGGAACTTGTATAATGTCATTCTGGTAAATGATGATTCAGGCTAGGATAAAATCAGATAGGATAGGATAAGATGAGTAAATGCTCTCCTGTTGGTAGGCGTCAGGATACAAGGATTAATGTCAGATCAGGAGTCAATCTAGATGACGATGCAAAAAGAATCTGGACAGATAGCCCTGTGGAGTCGTGGTCCTGGGGCATCTTGGACTACACAAGCATTTGTTGTTCCCTACACTCGTAATCAGGCCAGATGTTTGCCAATGTGCTGCGACGATGCGGCAAAATCTGGCTGAAATTTCCATAGTCTGAGCCGGCCTGTACTGCCTGCTTCCCTCGTCCTCTTGTTAAGCACTCTGTTTTCTCCCTTTCTATTCTTCCCTTACTTTGGAGTCTTTTTTCACGGGTACGTTGGCACTAGGAATAGTTGTCCTTTTGTGGTGGCAACTATGAGTCGTGTACTAGCTTTGTCACACACTAGAGCTTGCATATATGGAGCCTGGGTCTGTTGAAGGTGGCGGTGCTGTTTGGGCAATGATGGCCATGTGGCAGGGTGGGTAAGATAAAGCACTGAGCCGTTATCTCTTCAGCAGGGCACAAGTATCTTGTGTTTACTAATGATAAATTAACCAAAGGCTGCTAAACTAGAAAAAAAGCATATGCCAAACCACTTTAAACATTTCATCATCGTTGACTTTCAGTGGGATGTGGTTTAATTCTTGTCACAACATCAGTTGAAGTCATAAAGACTATATGTAGTTGTCCTCATACCTGCACCATAGACTGTATAAAGCTGGATGGAGAAACAGCATCCGAGAAGTGAAGCCAAAATATAAAGCCTGGGTTCTGTTGTGATGGTGTATTTTCATGATAATTTTTATCTAAGCCTCTGCTTTTCTGAGCAGTTTTGTTTTTATTATTATCAAATAAAAAATGGAAGGTGTCATGGTTGACAGCTCTGTTGATAAATCAGGGTCCTTGCAGTGTTTTCTCCTTTATCAAGAGATTGGAGGAGGAAGGGGGAGAGAAAACATTAAAAAAAGCCAACAATATGGGCCAACAAAGGAAAAAAAAAAAAATTGCCACAAACATGCTTTTAATTGGAATGGTACTGTACTATCAACTGAGTAAACCTTGTGGGGTAAGCAATAGAATTATGATGTGCCATTTACAAACTAGCTTGTTCTATGAAATTACTCTTTAATTTTAGCCCTGGCACCTTGCTCCCGTTTGAGTACCAGTGTCCTTTCTTCAATCCTTTGTTGTGATACTGTCTCCACATTAAAAAGGCAAACTGCTTGCAAATGAAGAGCTGTTTGGGAGCCAAACAACCAGCTCTACTGAGGTGAGCCAGATGATCTGGATCACTTAAAAGAGACAGATTTTCTGTCCCAAGAAGACTGGATAGACATTAGCTGAGGAAATATAGGCAAAATCAGACTTTAATGAGCTAAACTATGGCAAAACTATACAGAACCAAACCAGACCACTTTTTGGAAATGGACCATACACGCGTGTTGAGTGACATCACTCATCCAGGCTTTAGATAGGCTTTTTTAGTTCCTGTCTGCTGCTGTTTTTCAGGGAGCTTTCTTTTTTTTTTTTTTTTTCCTTTTTTGCCGTTTTCACTACTTTAAAGACACAAAAGCAGCCTCAAGATTAAAAATGTTTGTATTTTTTATTTAAATGTTTGGCATGGAGTTCTCTGCTGCTGATGATATCTGCAAAAAACCTATAGACAGCATGCAAGTGATCCAGCAGGATACAGTGCTTAAATTTACCCTGTCACCTGGTTCCTAATTCCTCTCTCTTCATCTTATGCATTAAAGTGGGCAAAGAACATTGAAAAAGGTAGATGACAAGGTACCAGGAGTGTCTGACGGGGATATTTACTTGATTTTCTTTCAATTCAGCAGAACTTGATAGCTTGCTTTCGGTAAAGATTACTGTGCATTATAAATATTTATTTCAGCTTGAAATGTGCTTGACTTGTGTCAACACGGAAACAAAATGATTCGGCAGTATAAGGCACCCCACTTCATTTTAATTCCATTCAAAATAAAAGTACAAGATGTCCTTTTACATTGGTTTAGCAGCCCGATCCATTCTGTGCATGTTTTAGCTTCAAAAAATCGAACCAGTACAACATGTCGGCAACTGTTGTGGGGTATTTTGGCTTCACTGGTCACAACAGACAAAGACAGAGACGTTGTCCATGCTAATATACAGACAGTGCAGGACATGTTTAGAGCAGGTTGTTCACCCTTTTGTAGGTATAACTACTATTGTACTCATGTTGATATAACATATTCTCATAGCTCAGATGGCTTGTTTCTTGCAAACTAACCTTCTTTAAAAACACCACTATACTTCCTTTTACCTCCCTGCAGCTGGGTAATTTCACACGAAAATGATCCATAAGAGAAAAAATCATTAACATCAGCAGAAGCTATTTGAGGCAGAGAGAATGGCTCAATGTGCTGCTCAATGATCAGAGCAGCCAGCAGGCTTTACAGCCTCCTGTGTCCATCCCTATCTCCACATCCCGCTCTCACAACATCTGAAGCACATGATGGTTTAAAGGAGCACTAAAGGAAAAAAAAAACACCTCCTAAGGATAAAAAAGTGAGAGGGTATGACAGCAGTAAATTGGCTATTTCCTCCCCCTGAGCCTCACTTCAGACCTTCCCCGCATGCTGAGCAATTTGAGTTGTGCTGTAATTGCTCGTGTTGCTTTTCTCTGCTCATCATTTCTACAATAGAATTTGATCTCATTACGTTCGCCCGAGGTTGAATTGTCAGCCACTCACCCTTAGAAGGACTGATACCAAGTGGCATGTTAACAAAAGAAGCGGAGTAGAGTGACTTTTACTCTTTCGAGCGCAAAGTGAGAAGAGAGGAGCAAAGGGCTTTAAAGGCATAAGATGATACATAATGTGAAGCATATTGTTTTTTTGTGACTTATCTCTGTTTAAAAAGTTCTTTTTTTCCGATGGTACAAAGAGGCTTAAGTGTGGAGCGGGTTCTTATTAGCTTGTTGTAAATGGGATTATCCTCCTTAACCATAGTATGAAGCAGGGAGGGAGGGTGGAAGAGCCGAAGGGGCAATGGAGAACGGATGTGACATGAGTCATGAAATAGAAATCAAAAGCCGTGCTCAGGGTCTGGTTGCAGTGGAGCAGCCTGGTTAGGGTTTTTTTGGAGTGTGTATAGAGGAGGTGGCCTTGGGCAATGTGCTTCTTGTTAAAAGAGGGGATGCACTTTGAGTGTGAAGCAGGCTCTAGATAGAGCTTTTGCCCAGACAGCACTTCTAAATTCACCCATGCACTCATATATCTGCTCACGTTGTTGGCTTCCTTTCATAAGAGTGGAGTAGAGCAAAGACGCAGCACATACTGCAGGACTACTGATATCTTTAAGCTCTTGAGGAGGCAGTGATAGGAGAAACAGAATGGGAAAGTAAAGTCTGGGTATTTAAAAAGAATGAAAGAAGAGAGCAAAAAAAGTCTTCCTGGCAAATGTCCTCTGTGTTTTCATTTTGCATGTGGAGATGGAAAAATCCAATGGATGCTTCAGTGGCTCCAGCAGTCCAGGACGAGTGTAGGCAGCAGCAGTAAAGGCAGCGCAGGTGCTGCTCGGCTGGCTGCTCCTCGAGTGCTTCCTCTGGCCTCCGATTCGATGTTAGAGTCCTTCTCCGAGTACGGCGGGATGACATTGAATTCATCGCTTCCTTCCTCATCCCGCTCCTCTTCCTCGCTGTCCTCCATCTGAAAAAGAGAGCAGGCAAAGATTGATTCTTCCAATTAAGAGAAGTGTTGGAGCGTGGAGGAGAGTTCTGGATGTAAACCTCAACAAGAAAGTCCACATCAGCACAGAATTTGAAAGTATACATGAAAATATCTGAAAGCTGCAACCAAAACAACCAAAACACTCTCCTGAAGAGGTGAAAGTTCAACACAACTTCACTGCAGACCAAATGAATGCTAAAACTGAACTGTTTCGCTGCAACAATTCACACATTGGCTGTGCCTTAAATCACACTCATACCTTCTTCCCTTGGTAGCAGCATGCAACATGTGTAAAGTGGTAGTTTAGGTGTCTCTCCTGAAAATCTTGTGCTCCAGCTTGATGCAGTGGTAGCATACTTCAGGTTGTGTCACTACATGGTCACATCAGTGGCAGTTGAAGAAGTATTTTCAGCTTTAGCTAAAAGCAACTTCACACTAAAAGAGTTCAAATTTTGTTGAAAATGTAAGGGACCACACAGGACAAAAATGACAATTTAACAGTAGGATACGTGATAATATCTGTATAATACAGGTGTTGGCAGTTTAGAAGTGAAATATTAGTACTGGCAGACATTAAGTTTTTTAACCAATATTTTAGCTATAAAAATTGGACTTTATTAGCTGTAAATATTGGCAAACAAAAAAGTAAATTCATCGTCATTCCTTACACAGTTTTAAGGAGTAAACTTTGTTAATTTATTCATCCTCAGACTTTATTTTGTGTATTTTTTAAGGACTGTGGTTTTATGTATTTACTATGTTTAAATATTGATTTCTGCATTGGTATTGGCTAAAATTAATTTGTGAATATTGGCACACACAGATTTCCAATGTCGTGCATCTCTATTTAACCGTTATCATGGTTGGTAGCTGGGCTGAATGATTTGAGATAATAATAATAATAATAATAATCATTGCGATTTTTTTTCATTGTGAATCATTGCGATTCAATATTACTATTAAGATTTGATATGCGATTATTCCTGAAGTTCCTCATCTTATGTATTTTCAACAAACACAGGCAAGAAGTCATTATATATTATAACCAACACAATATTAGATAAAACTGGGCTGAACAAATTTGAGGAAAAAACAGCTAATTGTGATGATTTTGACTCATAATTAATGAGAAAAATGTACAAAAATGAAGAAAGTAGGATTTTTTTGAAGGCTATTCTAAAAATGGGTCTTGAATAATTGCATGATATGTAATGCATAACATCTCTGCTGTAAAAGAAACATTTTAAACTGATATTTTGTCTTATGAATTCAGGGTAAAGAAATATTGCAACTTCTGCAATTTGAAAATTGCAGCAGGCCATATTGCAATTTAATCTAATTTTCGATCAATTGCCCAGCCCTAGTTGGTGGAGGGTGTAATGATCCATTGATGTGATTTGATACATAAGTTTGTTGATCAAATAACTGATAAAATTGATAGCAAGTCAATAAACATAACCAGTCAGAAGAAAGCAGTTTATCTACGCCATAAACCAGCATATCATTGACACCTACAGTTAGCCTACATTAATAATAACACCTGAGGTATTGCAGCCACTCTCCTCTCAGTCTGGGACAGCTTCACGATGGCTTTCTTCTGTGTGCATGCTGCTTCTTTAAAGAGCTAAAACACACTTTTACATCCCCATCTTAAGAGCTGACCACATTTTTTAAACCCAAATATAAAGAATATTGATCATGTTGTAAACTGAGCATGAAAAATTATGATAATATAACAAATATATGAGTTATTTACTGCGGATACATAAATAAGATAATCTAATATCAGCTGGAATTGGGTTGACTGCAGCAATGCTGTTCACCACAGCTGTGATTTCCTTTCACCTACAGTGTTCCTGATTCACTTTGTGCCACTTTTTAGGCTGAAAAACAAGTACATAACTACCCTTTACTTCTCTGACCAGGAGACTGAAACCATGATAAAGGGAACAGATATTTTACGATATAACCTAGCTTCAAGTTGTAAACTCTGAGGGCCAGGCCGGGGCAGGTTATCTAAATGATTATTTTTAGCCACCATATTTATCAACAGCCACTCAGTCACCACCCACTTAGCCAGATATGTATGTTTCAAAATCACATGTGGACTTTGTCGTAAGATGATTTCTAAACCCAGATCTGCGCTGGTTTCTACGCAGGTTTGAAAAATAAGGGTCCTAGTGTAGTGCTGGGCAATTAATCGAAAGAAAATCAAAACCGACATTTGGAGCCTCTAACTGATGTAAACCTGCCCAGTCAATTATTTCATTTTTTTACCCTGTAATTCTCAAACACAGAGCTGACTGCACAGCATGAGCAGCAAAGTTATTTTCTACATTTTGTACAATGATATAAAAATAATTTATTTTGTTAGCAAGAAATATAAGTTAAAAAAGCTTCATTTGGGTTATTGTTAGCTATCTGCTACAGTTAGCACGGTAGCAGTTTTAGTGAAACCTCTTGCCACAAATCAATAAGTTTCCTCTCCATTTCTGAAATCCATCTAACTTTTTGCTCCCTGTTTACCAATGCTGCCATAACTGTGCTTGTTGTGCTTCCTCCTCCAGTCAGCTTGTTTCCTGATTGGCTATTGTTCCTTTTTGCATGTCAGTCCATAGAGTGCATGCTCAGCTGTCTGAGGTGTTCTCCCATAAGAACAAGATTTCTGATTGTAAATACTGAACATGCTTAATATTTCATACTGGAGTGGCCTCGATCATTTTCCAAGCAGATCTGTGAGGGTAAAATCACTCTTGACACATCACACTCCACAGGAGTATCTGGCAAGAAAATCTTTAGAACAATCAGATAATCAGGCCTTTGCTGACTTCCGTAGGAAGAGGAATAAAGCCCAAAATTGGCACAAATATCATGTAGCCCTCCTTTTGTGCTACACAAGGAGAAAACTAATTGTATCCAAATGCCCTACATGCAGTCTTTGTTTATGTGCTCTGCAGGTGTGTACTGTGATAGGAAGAGGAGGAAATGCACAATAAGGAGGATTAAATTGATGAGAAATTGGGGATATTAAGCACACTGATATGCATACATGAATATTAACAGTGTGGGTTCAGTTAAATGCAGCAAACACCTACGGCTAATCCTCAGAAACAATGAGAGAAAGTGATGATGGAGCTGTTGGGTCCAAATCACTGCTGATTTTCTCCACACCCTGCTGATATGAAGGTGTTACTACCTGATGTACAGTCAACCTTGTCTTCAGTCAAGCTCGTAGCAGGTGTCTTAACAGTAGCATATGGTGAGACAGTGAGGTAAAGAGTGCACTTACACTGTTGAATTCAGGAAGAGTGTTAACACTGACGTGGACCCTCTCCTGGTAGACGCGTGGGGAGGGCTCAGAAGCTGGCGCAGGCGTGTTTTTTTCCACAGGAGGAGGCACGGAGATTCCCATGGAGCTGATCGCATTGCCTGAAACAGAATCAGCAGGGGGCATCTTCATTAGATTCACATCGTTATTCATCCTGGAGGTATGACCAAAATAATATCAGCGACTAATAACGGCAGAACGCATCAACTCTCTACATTTTGTTCTGGAAAAGGCGAGATTTAGCAAAGGGGGTTTCTTATAAGTCTGTTAATCAAAATGTAATACCTGTTAAAATATCTAATTTTACCTTTTACAGTTGTGTTAAGTTTGAGTTTTCATCTTTCATAATGAGTCAAAGCATAATTTGCCAGGGATTTATTTTTACTCTCACTGCCTTAAAAGCAAACTCTTACGCTTTAATGCAATATTTTTAGTGAGTTTTATTGCTGCTTCAATTTATTTTGTTTTATTCTAATTTAAATGCCATTTACTCTCATAAAAGGAACCTCCTAGCAGAAGATTTTAATTTTAATGTGATTTATTCAATACTTAGTTTTTTGGCTACCAACAACAATAATCACAGTCTCATCATATGTAGTAGCATTTTTTTCCCGCAAAGAATCAGAATAAGAACAAACTCTGTTGTCACTAAATCAATACACACTCAAAAATTGTAAAGCTTCTCCTCTATGAAGTAAAAAGGGCTGATATTATAACAATCATTAAAAATAAGATTAAAGAATAAATCTGTGAAAACTTTCAAAGTGACAGCTGTTATGATGTGCTGTAAGGAAAGAACCAAGCTGCTTTAGTGCAAGCCTACTATAGCTTATGCTAGAGAATGCACAATATAATTGGCATAGCATTAACATCAGCAGCTAGTAGCTAGTTTTTTTTTTTTAAATATTGGCAGATAGGAACATTTTTAACAGCCATGTACAGTCCCCTCCGAAAGTATTGGAACGGTGGGCCCAAGTCCTTTATTTTTGCTGTAGACTGAAAACTTTTAGGTTTGACATCAAAAGATGAATATGAGACAAGAGATCGACATTTCAGCTTTTATTTCCATGTATTTACGCCTGGATATGATACATGACTTAGAAGATAGCATCTTCTGTTTGAACCCACCCATTTTTCATGTGAGCAGAAGTATTGGAACATGTGACTGACAGGTGTGTTTTGTTGCCCAGGTGTGTCCTATCAAATTGATTATTCACACCATAAATAGCGCTGAATGTCTACGCTCAGTTTCAGATTTGGCTTTGCCTGTGCAGACTGTATTTACAGTTAAAGGTGTAACCAACATGAAAACCAGAGAGATGTCTGTGGGTGAAAAACAAGCAATCATGAAGCTGAGAAAAGATGTAAAATCAATCAGAGCCATTGCAAAAACATTGGCCACAGCTAGTACAACTATTAGGAATATCATTAAGAAGAAAGAAACCACTGGTGTACTCAGTAACAGATGTTGAACAGTTAGACCAAGGAAAACATTCAGCAGCTAATGACAGAAACATTGTGAGAGCTGTAAAGAAAGACCCTAAAACAACTGTTAGTGACATCAGCAACAACCTCCAGAGGGCAGGAGTGAAGGTATCACCATCTACTGTTCACAGAATACTTCATGAACAAAAGAACAGAGGCTACACCAGAAGATGCAAACCACTCAATAGCAAGAAGAACAGGAAAGCCAGGCTGGAATTTTCCAAAAAGTACAGAGATGAGCCTCAAAAATTCTGGGACAAAGTTTTATGGACTGATGAGACAAAGATGAACCTTTACTAAAGTGATGGAGAGACTAAAGTTTGGAGAAAGAAAGGATCTGCTCATGATCCCAAACACACAAGCTCATTTGTGAAACACAGTGGAGGTAATGTCATGGCTTGGACTGACATGGCTTCTTCTGGGACGGGCTCATTAATTCTCACTGATGATGTAACACATGATGGCAGCAGAAATTAACTCAGAAGTCTACAGAAACATTTTAACAATTTAAGGAAAGATGCAACCAAGCTGATTGGAGATCCTTCATCATGCAGCAAGATAATGACCCGAAACACACCGCCAACACAACAAAGAAGTTCATCAGGGGCAAGAAGTGGAAGGTTTTAAACTGGCCAAGCCAATCTCCAGACTTGAACCCTATAGAGTATGTATCTACCCTACAAAAGAGGAGACTGAAGGGAGTGACCCCCCAAAACAAACAACAACTGAAAGAAGCTGCGGTGAAAGCCTGGAAAAGCATCATAAAAGAGAATGCAAAAGTTTTATGATGTCAGTGCGTCACAGGATTGAACAGGATTGATGCAGTTACTGCAAGCAAAGGATTTGAAACTAAATATTAAGTCTTATTCACTTTGATCTGTTTTAATTCTATCTGTTCCAATACTTTTGCTCATCTACAAATTTGGTGCTCCATTACAAATAAAGATATCCCCTAAATTGTGTATCAGATACTGATGTAAATACCTGGAAATAAAAAAGCTGAAATGTTGATCTTTTGGCTCATATTCTGCTTTTTTGTGTCAAACCCAAATGTTTTTAGTCTACAGCAAAAATAAAGGAATTGGGCCCACCGTTCCGATACTTTTGGAGGAGACTGTATCAGCTGAACATATCAGTAGAATTCCTTCACTTGAATTTTAAAGGGTGCTCTGCTAGTCTGTTTTCTTGCATTTGAAGAACGACATGTTTTTTGGGTTATTTATAACACTTCCTCTGAAAGGAACCACCCTTACTTATTTAATTAAGAGAATTAAAGTTTGAGTAATGAATGGTATACGCTCTATAGAAAAGGGCCGTAGTTTTTTTTTGTACCAAACAAAGCTTAATGTCTATACAGTGCAGTTTGTAGCTCTCAAACAGCAGATGGAGCGTGGTTGTACCATTACTGTTAAAAATACATTTCAGCCAGGACCACTTTGTCAAGGAACACACATGATTGTGGCGGGTTTTTTTTAAAAAAATTTTTAAAAATTTTCAGCAGCGATTCATTTGCACTTATTGCCGTTATATATATTTGGCGATGTGGCTGTTCTTGGGTCCCCCTGCCCTTCCATGAGCCTACATGGAAAGCATCAAGTAGGAACACCACACTTTCCTGCATTTCCTGTGTCTACAAAGAAAGCCTGAGGCAGGGAGAGAAGTGGCAATAAACTCAGAACAGAGCAGGCATCAGTGGCAACAGAATGACACTGAGTAAGTCAGATGCAGAATAAAGGAGGAGCTGGGGTGGAGGAGGGTTGCAAAAGGGGGCTTGACGAGGGATCAGCAAAGCATGGCCAGGCCAGAGCAGTGTAATTATGGCAGGATGAGTGCGATTAGCCAATAGTGTACGAATCAGCTGGCCATCAGCTGATGAGGGCTTGTGAGAGAACAGCTCATCTCTATTATGGCAGCACTTGAATCTAAAGAAAAAACAATTCTATAGCTTTCTATCTTCACTTTGCCCTACTTTATATCTACAATTACAATAATAATACAATTCCAACAATTTGATCAGAACAGTATTTACAGTTAATAGTGTGACGAGTTGGTCTACACTGACACACCTTTCCATTTCCGTTGAAACATCAAGCCTTGCCTGATTTACTTTTGTCCCTGGATGCCTTCCTCACCTGCTGGATCAGCAATAATTTAACAAGAAGCTACTCTGCATTAATCAGATTTAATGAAAGGAATCCAGCCTTCTTAGAAAGTGGAAATTATGTTCACAGTTTCACAGCTAACCACACTGGAGGGAGAATGTCCTCATTTATTTAGAAAACATTCAACATCATCGATAACCTGCCTTATTTTAGCTCTGTATTATTGCATGTTGTAATGATAGAGCAGCATTTCCAGATCAATTAGCTTTATAATCTGATTTGACAGCTGCAGGGAAACATTTACTTAGTCATCATCTTTACAAAGAGAGAATTGATGGTTGTGGTGGATGACTAATTGATTGTTTCTAGATAGAGCTGCAAAAAGAATCAAATGTTCATGCTTGAAATCCAAACTATTGAGAGCTTGTTACAAAACCACAAATATTCACTATAATTGGCACAAGCTAAATAATTACTAAAGTTTGAAAAGTTATAAATATTATGGACATGTAGGGCTGAAAAGGTACTAAAATATTAATCCTGATCACGGCCTACTCATGACTGCATAAACATGACTGACACTAATATTGATGTTTTAAATTCATGAACGGCAGCAAACTCTCTGCTGCTTGTGAAATAGAGCAGTCCCAAAGGTTGTTGTGTTTGTATTTGAGTAAAAGCATAAATAAATACTAATAAGTGGCATCTCAATATTTGTAAGGATACTCATAATTTTGATTTTGGCCATCATCAAGCAGCCGTACTACCTTAACCAACTACTGTGATGTTTTTTTACTCAAATGTACTTTGAACCTAACCCTAATGCATTTTCAGTTTTTCCTACCTATCAGTAGAACCTGATAAGTTTAAAAGCTCAGCCTCGTCTTTGCACAAGATTTAGTTTTGACTAAAACTGATGTCCACAGATCTCCTAAAGCTCCTGTTTCTGCAGAATAACACAGCCCTGGATCGGTTTTACAGCAGATGTTCAGGCTGAGTGTCAGCCAGTTGGGCAGCCTTTTAAATTCCTGAAAATATTCAAGCATATTCTCCCAAATTTCAAAACCAATGTCCCCTAACATTTCTCATCAATTTCCCCCAAATGTACAAATACATTCCCTAAACTTCCATGACAATAATGGAAAATTCCACAAAATATCCAAACAAATTCCCTGTAATTTTCCTGAACATTTTTGAAAAATTCAAAAGGACGCAACCCCCCAAAATTCCCAAGAATCTTATAAATAGATTTCCCACATTTCTAGAAAATACCAAAAATGTCAGTGCACCCCTCCCTCCAAAAAAAAAAAAAAAAATTTCCAATTATTAGAAAAACATTTCCAACATTTAAATAAAAATGCCTGAAAATTTCAAAAACAATTCCAAATGTACAAATAATTCCTAAAATTCGTATTAAAATTAAAATGCCACAAAATGTCCTAAAACCCCCAATGAAAGAATCCCCTAAATTTGCATGATTTTTCTGTGACAAATCAAAGGAAACACCCCCTCCAAATCCCCCCAAAATTAGAATATATTTCCCAGTTTTTTTGAAAAATACCTAAATATGTCGATGCAACCCTCCCCACCATCCCCACCAAATAAATGAAATTTCCAAATGTTAGAAAAACATTTTCAAAATTTCAATGAAAATGCCTTAAAATGCCAATAAACATCCAAATAAATTCCTCAAATTCCAATTAAAATACAACAAAATATCCTAAAACCTTTAATGGAAGTTTCCCCCAAATTTGCAAGATTTTTTTGTAAAACATTAAAGGAAACAACCCCTCCCTCCCAAATCAGAATATATTTCCCAAACTTCATGAAAATACCAAAATATGTTGAAGTAAATTCTCCCCAAAAAATAAAATCAAATTTCCAAGTATTAAAAAGACTTTTCCCAAATTTCCATGAAAACTCCTGAAATTTTTAAAAACAAATTCCTTAATTTCCCACGAGAATGTCAAAAAATGTTCAGGTAAATTTCCTCCAAAAGCCAGTGTATTTATCCCAGCACTTTATCACATTGAAAGTTTGAAATACTTCAACAGCAGATCAATCATAATTATTCTTTATGATGTAAACAGCATGAAAATTACATCTTGGCTTTCTATATTTATAAATGTGAATCTAAAACTACATCTTTATCTGTGTGGTCTTAATTGTTTATACTTGAATTGATAGAATTTCGTGCATCAGTCGTCTTAAGTGCTGACCCTTTCTAACCCTCAGCCAACAGCCCTGGAGTTACAGTACGCTAAACAAGGACAACTGGATAGCTTGTGGAATTTTCTTCAATTTAAGGAAAATGGTTTCAACTTTCAGGTATTTTCATCAAGGAATTCTGAAAAACTCTTGTGGATTTTCGATTTTCTTGTGGATTTTTGAACATTAGTTTTATCCAACTTCTCAAAGATTAGATTAAAAAAATCACTGCATTAATCAAGAATTAACTCTTAAACTCACTGTAGACACTGCAGTGCTGTAGCTTTATTTACAAACCAACAATTTTCAAAGAATTTCTCTGAATTTACTAAAGTTTGGGCAGTTTTTCCCAGAATTTTCACTGAGAGTATCAAAGAACTTTTGTTGTTATTTACCAGGACTTTTTTTTTTAAAGCTTCTGGCAGTTATTATCCCGCTCTCTCTCTTTGCACAGACGCAGCAGATGGCTGTTCATCACAAGTCAGCCATCAGAGTCTGGCTCTGACCAAGCTTTCCAACTGTTAAAAGGTGATTTTTCCTTGCCACTGCTTGCTAAATGTTGGCTAGAGCTATGTTGATGGTGGATTAATGTTAGGGATGCACAATATTGGATCTAGTTGATATTTCCTGGCTCATTTTTGCTGATACCAATTTAGACATAGTAAGGTAAGGTACCCTGTAGGCAATATCACTGGTTAATTTTTCAGCTATTATCTGCTTTTACTGAAACTATTTTGATAATATTGTGAAAACTCTGATTAATTAATTATGCCTCCTTGTTAATAAGATATGAAAGAGTACAGTCTGCTCATTTTGTAAAGTTTACAGTATTGAGATAACATTTGCAATGAGTTGGTGCTATACAAGGAAAATTAATTGATTAAGTGAATGTGGAGCACCTGGTGTTGCCCTGTGTATGTGGTACTGTATTTGGAAGGGGGGGCATCAGTTTTTTTTTTTTTTCATAGGATGGCTTTTTTAAAATGAAACATTTAAAAAATGAACTCTGTATTTACTCAGATTATCTTTGTTTAATATTAAATTAGTCTGATGATCTGAAACATCTAAGTGTAATAAATATGCAAGAAAAATGAAATTAGGATGGAGGCGAGTACTTTTTTCACAGCACTGTTAATTCCTACTCACGCAGACATATGTTGTTGCTGAACATGTTCAGGATGCGCTGACAGCCCTGCCATTCATTCCCGCTGCCCTCGCATGAGCACCACTGGGACACTTCTGTGCTGCTGTTGCTCACATAGTTTGGAGTCATGATGGTGCCTAGGTACAAAAAAAAAGACAGAAGTTGCATTACAGAAGCAGCTTTAAACACATTTAGGAATATTTCCCCTGGGCAGAAGATTTTCATTTTCAGCAAACACCTCTGTGCAAGGCGTGATGCAGAATGGCAACATTAGAGCCTGAAGGATTCAGTGTCACCAGTTTTTGAATCCTGGATATTGAAAATTAGAGGCAGAAAAAAATGACTTTTTAAAACAAAGAAGGAAATATTATTAACTTGACCATTAATGTAATTTTTAGTCAAGTTTCATTGAAGTGATTTGTGCTGAAACCTTAGATCAGGAGGAAGCCGACCATATTTGGGCCTATGAGGTTTGTTGATGTACCAAAATGACACTGATTTACACCAGTAATCAACCGTCCTTTCAGGAGAGGTCACCAGTAATGTATAAAGGCTGTTCTAAAAAGAACATGACAAAAATCAGAACTTTTGAGATTATAAAGTCATACTTTTATGATAAACAAAACACTAAAACATCTCTGAGATGGACTCTTATCTAAATATATTTACCATTTGGTACAATCCAGAGTATAAGGCACACTTTTAACACTGATTCTCCATCTATAAAGCTGGCTTCAACCTACATACCAATACAACTGAGCTACACAACTGTAAAGACTACTACAAGTTGTGGACTTTGCTGAACACAATTAAAATTGTACCAAAGGAATAAAGTGTAAAACTTTTCCCTGTGGATTAGCCCAAACACAGACTGCTGCTTCTATAACGGTGCATCGTATGGTCTGGATGTTACTGTTTATGATCTCAAAAAAATATTTTTTCTCAGAAATGCAGGCTACTTTTTCTGTTCTTCGTATCTTTCTTTAATGGCCCAATGGTCTTTAATGGTCAGACCTTCACGCAGCTCTGTTTGTTTTTTCTTCTGAGACCTCCCTTTTTCCCCTTAACTCCTTTAATTTCTCTCCCTATGACTCACCTATGAGTCCAGCGTAGGCCTTCAGACACATGGCTCTGCTTTCTCGCATACAGCCAGAGGCAGACAGAGGGGAGGGCTGGCAGTTGTGTTGGAAATCAGCGAACCGGGATCTTAAACGAACAAAAACACAAACAAAACCCACAAAGAGAAACACAGAGGAGCACTGTTTTTCACATGGCAACACAGAGAAACAGAGTGTGCATTTTTAACCTTTTTGACAATCTCAATTTTGGATTCAAGTTGAGCCAAAAGAAAACAACAGAAACAGAGGAGTGTTGTTTTCACAGAGGACAAAACAAGAAACAGAGAAATCAATAACTGTGTGCTCACATTAAAAACATATGATGCATTAAAAGCATGTGCTATTTTATTAAAAACTCAAGACATTTCAAAAGCTCAACGCCACAAACTTTTCTCTTAAAAGCCTGATCAAAAACATCTCTCTCTTTGTTATATGAAACAGTGAAAAGTAATCATACATTGTACACATGCAGCCCCCAAAAACAGCTCTAACTACATTGGTTTCTTGTTTACTCTCAGAAGTAACAAAAAATAAAAAATAGAAATGATAAAAACTCACAAATTAAAAAGTAGAGTGATGATGCATTTGAATTCTAAAACGGCTTGATAAATTATAGTAGTTTAAAAAATTTGAGGACAGTTTAATGAGAAATGTTGCAAGATGCAGAAAGAGAAAAGAGGGAGATTGAGGAAGAGAGATGAGGTGGATGCAGGAAGAGAGAAGAGATAGATGCTGAAAGAGATATGAGGGAGATGCAGAAAGAAAAAACATGTAGATGCAGGAAGTTTGAACAGTTAGATACCTAAAGAGAATAAGGGAGATTCAGAAAGGGAGATGGGGGAGATGCAGAAAGAGAAAAGAGAGAGATGCAGACAGAGAGATGAGGGATATGCAGAGAGAGAAAAGAGAGATGCAGGAAGAAAAATGAGGGAGATGCAAGAAGAGTGAAGAGACAGAAGCAGAAAGAGCTATGAGGGAGATGCAGGAAGAGAGAAGACGTCAATGCATTAAGAGCAAAGAGGGAGATTCAGAAAGAGAACAGGGACATGCAATAAATGTTGAAGAGGGAGCTACAGAGAGAGAGAGAGAGAGAAGAAGGAGATGCAAGAAGGGTGTATAGCGAAATGAAGAAAACTTTTAGAGAAGGCTGATTTTGATTGATTTTGATTTCACTTGATTAAAATCAATAGATGTTGGTGGTTGAAGCAGTTGTAAGCAGGTGGATCTACAGCAGCAAGCTGTGAGCATCTAAAGAAATAGAAACAGTAGACTGATCCTTTTAATTGTTTTTTCTCATTATCATTCACAACACAAACATTCCTCTAAAGCAGTTTGATGAAAGGGTGTGGTGGTTTTTAGAGGTGGAAGTACTAACTAGTGTTAACTAATCATTATTTTATCACCTTTTTATTCAATTCACACTGATTGTGTGCTTTTATCTTAATTTGCATGCATTTTTATTGCTTACTATTTCAAATCAAACCTCAGTTTTTGCTACTTGTGCCCTTGAGGCACCTTTCCTTGAATGAAGGGATGCCATGTACTCTCAGATCCAAACCAGGGTGGGCAGGTGCTGAGTCCAAGAGGACAACACAAAGAAACTAAAAAAACAGCTCTGCAGGTGTACAAATTATTTATAGGACCAAAGTGACATTTGAGCGCTGCTGCTGTTCACCTTTCCTTAAAAGATAAATGAAAATGTATGTCCTGTGAATGATAAATGATGAATGAAAGATAATTACAATGATTGATTTGGGGTACTTTCATCAAATTGCTACAATCTCCATCAAACTGACCTTAAATTAATCAAATGACTTAATAATTCATCACTCCATTTTTCAGCTGAAATGCATTTTTATCACTCCACCTTTTGATGCACACAAGTTTTTTCACCTCCACTTCTGTCATTTTATTTTGACTCTCACCTCTTACAGACAGCTAGACAAGGTAAAATGTACAGCTTCTTCAGTTTCTAACTATTGTGTTAGCATGCACAAAGCCTGAAACAGCTTGTCATGTACAGCTGAAACCTCCTTTCATAAATAATCTAAAGTAGATCTTTAATATTTAATATCTCAGGCCATAACTGAAGACATGAATGTGTTTTTCCTATGCCTCACAGAGGGAACACATGCTGCTCATGTGTGTAAAAGAGAATAATGTATTATCTGCTGTGGTAAACGCTCCTCTCTCTCTCTCCTCTTGTTTTAAATCTGTTTCTAAAACCACAGAGGAGGGCTTTAGCTCGACCTTCTCAGTTTCAAGTAAGTCGTCTTTGTCTCTTATCATTTATAACCTCCAACATTTTCACACTGACTTGTCTTTAATTAATGAAAAAAGTCCTTTATATTTGGAAAAATCTGCCTCATCAGATCCTTCATAATTATCCTGATGAGCATAAAAAGGTCTTGACTGAGAGAGCTGCACAGCGACATGGTCAAATCAGTCATAAAAGTCACTTTTAACAGTTGACAGTTACTTTTTTGACATTTTCTGTCTTTCACTACTTTACCATGCCTCTGACACACAGCTGTAGCTCTCAGTATGTCACTGCTAATAAAAAACTGGTCAGTTGAATAACAAATCCAGAGATCCACTTATGGTTCCTCTCACTGTCATCTCTACTCAGCTGGAATGAGTCACAATTCTGGCACGCTATTATGCATTTATGTTTCTGTGTAAACCACAGCCCTGTTCACATAGAATTACTTTTACCTAGGGACCTCTGTTAATTTGTAATAATCAGTGTCTGTGTTTTAATCCCATGTGAATCAACCATGTCTGTAAGAGAAGCAGCAATAAACCTCAGAGCAGAGCAGGCATCACTGAATGGCACTGATTAAGTCAGACATAGAATAAAGGAGGAGCTGGGGTATAGGGGGGTTGCAAAGAGCGGCTTGAAGAGGAAGCGGCAAAGCATAGCCAGGCTAGAGCAGTTTAAATGGGACATATTATGCAAAAATCACTTTTTAAGGCTTTTCTAGCAAAAACATGTGCCACTGGCCTGACCACAATCCCCTCAAGTACCAGAATAATACCCCCCCCCCCCCCCCACACACACACACTTTCAGAAAATGTGTGCTGAAACTGAAACAAGCCGTTCTCAGACATTCCCCTCATGATGTCATGTGGGGAGTTAGCCCCGCCACCAGGTTGTTTTTGCATAAACTTTCAGGGATTATTCCCTGGAATATTCTGATATTTCTATGATAAATTTGCTCAATTTTCAAACACCATTTTTTGACACTTCAGGGAAAATTTGCTGAAACATTTCCAACAATTTTCAGGAACTTTTATAATTTTGGGAATGTTTGGGGGAAATTTCTAAGTTAATTTTTGGATTTTGCTAAACTCATTAAAATATCAAGAATTTCAAGTGGGATTTTTTGGAAATATACAAAAAAGGGATTTAACTTCTATGTTTAACCTACAATTTTCTCTGGGAGGTCTCTTAAACTATAAGGAATTTTTGGAGGTTTACCTGGCATTTTCTATTGAGACATTTCCAGAAACTTTAGGAATTTTGGGGAAATTTTGTGTCTTATCTGTTGGTAACTAATGAGTCAGCAAACAGTGTTTTTCAATGTAGATGTGAAAATGATCAGCAGAGGAGTAAAACATTATGACATCCTTCAAGTTTCAGACTGCACTGATGTTACAGAAAAATGGCCACTGTTTGAGTAGAGCTCAATGATAAGAAATTTTGTTGTTAACTTAAAAGTATCTGAGCCACAAAAAATTTGGACATTTATAGATCACAGATTTATGCCAAATCCAAACTGGCTCCAGCCCCCATGATCCCCTGAACTGGATCAGCTGTGTAGATAATGGATGGCTAGATTAATAAACACTTCCACACATGCACCTTACCTACACAGCTCATCTCTGGAGCAGTAGTTCTGCAGGCTGAGGCAGTTGGGTTTGCCCACTCTCTCCTCCCCTCTCACATTCTCCTCATAGGAACAGGACGGGACAATGGTTTTTCTGCGTCGCTCCCCACACAGAGTGTCAGAGCAGGGGCAGAAGAGCAGTGCGAAGCTGTACTCCTCTGGCACGCGTTCTAGGAAACGCCGCAGGGCTCGGTGGCATTTCTGGCGGTTACAGCTGTTGTCAGACACCGTGGCTCGCTTGGTACAGGCCACAACATACTCGGACCGCAGGGAGCCACATTTCTCATATAGGCCGCAGTCCTGGGCTGCCTTCAGACACTGGTTTTGGCCGTCGACTGAAAGAGTGGAAGCTGGAGGACAGCAGAAAGAACGATGTTATCGGAGCAGTAAAAAATTCATCACATAGGAGAATTTTGATTTCTGTACAGTTGTTGTGATACCTTTATATGCCACACAACAAAGATAGGTTGTTTGCAGTCATGTGATCCCAATGATGCTCAATGTCAGTTGGGGGGCAGGAAGAGAAGAGTTGTGAGGCGATGGAGGAAAGTTAATACACTGAAGGTCTAGTCTTGGCGGACCTGCACTCTGCAGTTATCAAACATTTTTCCCCAATGCTCCATGGAGGTAATCAATATCACAAACAACTTAGTCTTGCAGACCTCCTACAACACATTGACCCAAGTACAGACAAGAGTCTTGAGGAGTCTTTGCTGAGCTCAGAGGCTAGCTGTTTACTTGTTTTGTCATAAATTTGCTTTTATTTAATGGAAAAGCTGATATACTACAAACAAGAACGCACAATAATTATCAGTACTGATAAATTATTGAACGATATTCCAAATATTTTACATTATTTTACTACTCAAATAATAAAACATTAGCCAGTGATATTCACTGATAATATAGGGTGTTTGTTTACTTCCTTACAAGACTATTCTGAGACACTCAGTGGTGTCACAGTCTTCTCTGTCCCCACCCACCAGTAAGGACAGAGACGAACAAGCAGACTAAACATGGTGACACTGATGAAGGTTTTTTTTGTTTGTTTTTTTTGGATGTTTCAGAGGAGAACAACATGAATAAATCTTTTAAAGATGCTCCACAAAAACCTTGAAGGGAAAAGAACTTCTCGAGTTTATCACATAATGTATCTCATAAGAGTCGCCATCCTTTATACCACTGGTTCCCAACCATTTTTCCTTGGAGCCCCCTACTTGTTTCCAGGACAAGCTGAGCCCCCCAAGACCCGGATAAAAAATATTATTGTAATATTGTTGCCAAAAATCAACATCGATTTAAGTGTTTCATTGATAAAACCCTAAGGAAGTGACTCTTTACAAGTTTTTCTTACCATAAGACCATTGTATAGACTGTTTAATAAGTGCTTTATCATGATTTGACTTAATATTTGCAACTTTATTTTGACAACCTCAGAGCAGACAAAATTGCACAAACAATGTTTCAAAATTTCAGGACTGAAACTTCATACCTCTCCACCACCCTGTCTCATGACATAGATGCAGTTTTAAAGCTTCAGTAATTTTTGATACTATCAAACATTAAAATGACAAGTATGTTAGCGTTTCAAAACGTGGTATAAATCAATAAATGACAACCTTAACTTTGGATTCAACATTTTCAGAATTGGGGAACAGAAGGACTAGTGGTTAGGCTGTGCCTCATCTATGCGTCTGGCCTGCGGTTTCTCCCCCCCACAATTCCCCACTCACTCTTCCCACCTCTATCCACCCCCCTCCTCTGTGATAAAATACCAAAGATAAATCTCAATAATACATGAGAATATCTGTAATGAGAGATGTACCTGCCATGATGGAGGCCATCCGCGACATCTCAATGTTTCGCACCAGATTTAACTGCAGCTCTTCATATGGAGACACTTCATACTCATCATAAGCTAAAAACACAAATTAAAAAAAAGTATTGTCACACAGATTATGCTTTGAATCTCCCTCCACACATTCATAGATGCCAGCGCTTGAACCCACCTGCAAACCTCACTGTCCAGTACACCCTGAGGCAGTGTTCCTCCCTGCGAGAGCCGCGCTGGCACTTGCAGATTTGAAGGGGGCGGTAATGCTGCAGAGAGTTCTGGGCCTCCAGGCACTCCAAGCGGGCGTCGGCGCCCAGGGGGGACACAGCCTCCTCAGCAGCGCAGTACTCCAGCAGCCTGTAGAGCACCTTGCAGGACTGCACCTGGATACAGCTCTGCTCAGCCACCAGACAGTCCAAGGATGCGGAAACTGGCACACCACCTGGAGGATGGGAAAGTATGATAGTATGAGTGATAAAAAGCCGCTAGTGGCCAAAATCAACACCAGTTTGTGCATCACTGTATTGTTCTAAGCAGCCAGGATTATGGTCCCTGCATTAAAAGGAGTCTTTAATCTAAACAGTCTGTAATTAAGACAACAGAGCGCGATGAGCACACCCCACAGATTCTCCACTGCTCTACAGGGGGCTATAAAATCCAACAAGGCACATTAAATTAAAAGCACAGGAGTAACTGAGCAGCTATGTGGATAAACGTCAACGCTCCTCTGAGAAATACAGGAGACTCTGATTATTTAACAACACTCTGGGGTTATGTGATCATTGTTTTTATGATCTTTTTTAATCTTATCACTGGGAATCATTCTTCTCTCTTCCTAACACAGACCTGCAGTGTACCTTTGCCTTTTTATTAATGCAACATCCTTTTTTTTATCCCAGTGTCTCCGCGTTTGTACTGAGAAGGGTTACATGGTCACACAGCTGTTTGGTGCCCCAGCTGGCAGGTACCTGACATCCTGCTGCTGTTTGAAGCCAGTGAGTTTTCTCCCACTCACTGGTCTGTTTTCACATTAATGAAATCAGCCTATACCTGACACTTGCATATGTACACAGTCACAGGAGGTGCCAGGATTTTTTTCTTTTACTTGAGGTGTCAGCTATGACCTTCCTCCTACCTCTGCATTTATTATGCAGTCTAGAGGATGGAATTAGCCCATGCATGAGGAAACTACAGTTTTTAAAGACTTAAGAGAGAGTTTAAAGCAGTTTTACTCAATCCTGCTCAACCAAAGAGCCAAATTGTTGAAAATTACCTTTGCAAGAGCCACAGTTTAAGTGGTAAAAAGTGGCAGATATGGGTCAAAAGGGGCAAAGTGGGCATAAAGTGGCAAAAAAGGCCAGAAAGTGGCAAAAATGGGTGAGAAGTGACAAAAAAATTGTTACAGGTGGCAAACATGGTCAAAAAGCATCAACAACAGGGCAAAAATGAGTAAAAGTGACTAAAACAGGCAAAAAGCAGCAAAAAGAAAAAATGGGGGAAAGTGTCATTTGATGGCAGAAGGAGGCTTTAATGGATGAAATGGCAAAAAAGAGGGAAAACTTGCAAAAAATGCTAAAAGAGTCAAAAACTGGTGAAAAAGAGCAAAAAAAAAACAGAATAAAGGGCACCAAAAAATGGGCTTGAAACGGTAAAATGGATTGAAAGTAGCCAAAATAAAAGAAAAAAATGGCAAAAAATTGCAAATAAGGGCAATGGAAATATACAGACAAAAATAATTGGTTGAAGATTGAAGCCAACTGTATATGTGTGGGAAACAAAGCTATTAATGTGACTTACAATGGATAAATTCTGAGGTCAAAGTTTCCCCTTTTTTTGTTTTTAGGCCTTTTGTGCCTTTATTGGCTAGAGGAGGGCAGTGGATGGACTCAGAAACAGGGACGAGAGAGTGAGGAGAGACATGCGGCAAAGGTGCACAGGTCAGATTTGAACCCGGATCACCAGCATACCTGGGGCACGCCTTAAACCACTCGACCATCTGCGCGCCCCATGTTTCCCTTTTTTATGGTTTTTCTGGGTGAATAATATTTCAAATTAAGACATAAAAGAGCCACAAATCATCACAAAAGAGCCACATGTGGCTAAAGAGGTGGTTTAAATTTTCCTTTAAGGGTGCTTTCACACAAGAGCATTGTTTATATTTATATTAAAAAAAGTACACTCAATAAGAAAAAAACATCATGATTCTGCCTGATTGGCACCTGTTGGCAGCACCTGTGAGCATGGGCCCTGCAGTGGTCAGTAGGTGTCTGCTTCAAGAATCGGCATGCCACGTTTGACTGACCTGGATAGGGCCCTGTGCGATAAGGCAACTTCAAGCTGGTGTTCCGCAAAACCAAGTTGCGGCATTGTTTGGAGTGAGCCCTAGTACCATCTCCTAACTGAAGGCCAAGTTCCGTATAGCGGGGTATGTCAGAGACAGGCCATGAAGTGAGCATCCCAAGAAGATGACACCCCAAGAAGACCGTTTCCTCATCAGCACTTAGGTACCGTAGGCTGTCTTCTACAAATTTGCAGTCAAGGTTTGCAGGATGATATGGCCAATAACTCTCTGCTCAGACAATCAGGAACAGACTGCACGCAGCCAATCTCTGGTTTCATAGGGCTGCCAGGAGGCCTGCCATGACTGCCCTTCACCACCAGGCCCGTTTGCGCTGGTGTCTGCAACACCAGCATTGGAACCTGAATATGTGGAGGAACGTCATGTTCAGCGATGAGTCTGGATTCTGCCTATGGCTGTTGGATCATAGGGTCAAAGTGTGGAGAAGAATGCTATGCTGATTGCTGCACCGACAGAGTACCATCGCACTTGAGGCAGTATGATGGTGTGGGGCAGCATCTCCCTCACTGGAAAAACAAGGCTTGTCATCATTGGAGGAAATCTCAATGCAGAGAGAGAACGAGATGAGATTCTGCAACCAGTGGCAATCCCATATCTCCACAGTCTGGCTGTTGTGGCTGTGTATGGTTCTTCCACACGCTACTGAGGCTCCTGTTTGTTAAATGAATAAATTGTTAAATTGCCAATATCTTGTTTCTTCAAACTTCAATCATCCAATCCACCAAACACCAAACAAGAGTCAATGGCAGAATCAGCTGTTTGGCACTGGCAGAGAAGATTTGGCAAATTTGTCATGGGCGCAACCCATGTACTCAGCTCTGCTGCTCATCCCACAAATGCATGTTTCTTACAAATGTGGCACCATTTAAAGAGTAATAAACAGGCTTTCCAACTGTATAAGATTTATTGTTAAGAAGCATTGTTACAACAAAGAAATAATCTACCAAACACAAATTTCCTTACTTTTTGTGCTAAGTGTATATTTATGCAATAGATGAATTAAATATTCTCTGGTGTATCAAGTAAGCTTAAATCCATCTATCCATCATGACACTTTACAAAGAGGGCAGGTCTGATTTATTATTATAAAGCATTCAGTAACATGACACCTTTCCTTCAATGTGCAGGAACCCTAAGCAGAGCCAGACTCATGTTAAACAGGCATCTGCAAACGCTGTGTTTGGGTTAAAAAGAAGAGAGAAGAAAGAGAGACAAGGGAAATAATGTATAAGTTCAATTTATGGCTGTCATGGCTGTAGATCCATCATATGATTTGTGTTCTCCTCTTTAAGGGTGTGCTTGTAGTCACACTGATTAAAAGGAACTGGACTTTGGAATCAAGTGTACTCAGATCAAGGCCTGGATCCCTAATGTAAAACCACATACAGTTGCAGCACAGGCTCTAAAATGTACGGCACTTTAGAAATAAATATGAATTGATCATTTACTGTCCTTTCATGTCAAAGTGCAGCAGCAGTTCACTTCTATGTATAATGCATCCACACCTTTCAAGGGTTGTTGGCATTTTGATTCTTTTCAGTACCATGCATTTTAAAATGATAGTCTCTTATTTTCAAACATCTAAGATCTTCAGTCATATTTCAAACCAAAAGCTGCAATGAGAAGAAGGGAGAGCAGTGGTGCTCTGTTTTAAATGCAGTCCTCTTCAACTTCATTCTAACTGATAGCACGGTCTCAACTGTACATTTGCATTGGCAATGTTTGAGTACAACATGCTACAATATCCAAAGACTTAAACACTTCAGAAAGGTTGTTGTAATATCTATAATTAATGCTTGATAACTCTATGAGCGTCTACATGCTCTCAGCTAAATGTCCAAATTAACCCTCCGAAGGACGTTTCCTGCAGCTGTTTCTCTGAAAGGCTAACTGAATCACACATCACAGGAGGCTCTTTCAAATCGATTGAATCTACCTTCATTTTTTATCAAAGAAATTTTATTAAAGCTCAGTTAAGTATCTGTACTTCCAAACAGAGGCACAATCCTTAGGCACATCACAAGCTAACATGAATTAAGAAACTTCTTTGAATCTATAATGACGTTCAAGACTCTGTCTTTGTTGTCAGTCTCTGCTCCATCCTCCTCCCTGCACATTTTTCGTCTTTTTGCACACTGCTGTATATTTTCTCGGCTCCACTGAAGTGCATCGTATGAACATCGACTTCTAGATTTGAGTGTCAGCTGCCAAACAGCAGTTCTCTCAAAGCTCAACTTTAAAAAGAAAAAGGCCAAACTGGGATGTTTTACACAGAGAATTTGTTAGTTTCCTGCATCAAAAAAGGAGGCTGCTCCACTCAGCAGCCAACTCTGCACTCTCTTGGATCTACAGCAAGTCCTTGAAACCACCATGAAGGAAACGTCTCCATCTCTGTGTGACTACAATAACATTTAGCTGAAAAGTTGACACTAAATGATTTCCTTCTCAAACCAGAGTTTTCTTTCCATACTGGAACAAATCCAAAGTAAGTGTTGAACAGTCACATGACCTGTTCTATTAAATACTGAAGTGATAATTATAAGATTTAATGGTCTAAACGGTGGCTTTCAGCTGGTGGGTCAGGGCCCAAAAATGGACCACAGAGCTCTTTTTAGCAGCTGTGTGTGTTGTAAGAAAAAAATGTGGCAAAAATTCTAAAATGAATGGAAGCCCTAAGCTGATGCAGTGTATTCACACAGTATTCAGACCCCCTTTACCTTTTTCAGTTTTATGTTGCATCCTGATACTACCAGGGCCATAGCACACTGGGGAAAAAGGATACTGATTACCCAGGCCCACAGTAGGAAGGGGCCCTGGAGAAGCCCACAATGGAAAGTCTGATTTTATTTACTTTTCTCATTTAGTATCATTATTAAATCAAAAGTGACTAAATGAATTGGTCAATAGACTGAAATTTGTATCAAATAGAGTAAAATACAATACTGGGGGCCCCTGCCACCTGCGCAACAAGTCCAGTCGTGAAATTTACTCGCTCCTAAATATTCCACAGTCAACTGTCAGTGGTATTATAACAAAGTGGAAGCAATTGGAAATGACAGCAACTCAGCCACGGAGTGGTAGGCCACATAAAATGACAAAGCAGGGTCAGTGCACAGAGGTCGCCAACTTTCTGCAGAGTCAATTGCTACAGACCTCCAAACTTCATGTAGCCTTCAGATTAGCTCAAGAACAGTACGTAGAGAGCTTCATGGAATGGGTTTCCATGTCTGAGCAGCTGCATCCAAGCCATGCATCACCAGCATGCAGTGGTGTAAAGCACACCACCACTGGACTCTAGAGCAGTGGAGATGTGTTCTGTGAAGTGACGAATCACGCTTCTCCATCTGGCAATCTGATGGACGAGTCTGGGTTTGGCCATTGCCAGGAGAACGGTACTTGTCTGACTGCATTGTGCCAAGTGTAAAGTTTGGTGGAGGGGGGATTATGGTGTGGGGTTGTTTTTCAGGAGCTGGGCTTGGCCCCATCATGGCTGTGCACCAGTGCACAAAGCAAGGTCCATAAAGACATGGATGAGAAAATCTGGTGTGGATGAACTTGACTGACCTGCACAGAGTCCTGACCTCAACCTGATAGAACACCTTTGGGATGAATTAGAGCAGAGACTGAGAGCCAGGCCTTCTCATCCAACATCAGTGTGTGACCTCACAAATGCGCTTCTGTAAGAATGGTCAAAAATTCCCATAAAAACACTCCTAAACCTTGTGGAAAGTCTTCCCAGAAGAGTTGAAGCTGTTATAGCTGCAAAGGGTGGACTGACGTCATATTAAACCCTATGGATTAAGAATGGGATGTCACTTAAGTTCATATGCAAGTCAAGGCAGGTGAGTGAATACTTTTGGCAATAGAGTGTATCTCCATCATTATTTTCTTATCTAACCTTCATTTTTTCATTATAATGTATTAATTTATCCAGATTTCAAGAAAACAAGCAGAATTTTTGTGTTAGAAGTGTAAATGAAGTAACAAAACAGCCTGTACGCATGTCCTCTTATGGCTCCTGTAATGATGCTCTTCTTACATGTTTGTTTCCCCCTCTCTTTATTCACTTATAAGTTTTGTTCCACTTGCAGTTCAGACTGCCTCATTTTTATTGAATACATTTGAATAATTGAAAATTTGCTGAAATTTCTATCATTATTCCTCATGAAGGGGGTGGAAGTGGGTCCTGGGGCTAGACCATGGCTTTTAAAGAAGTAAAAACAGTTTTTAGAGGAAATGTGACCATCTGGAGAGCTAAACCGTCTGCTGCAGGGTCCTTTTCACTCTGAACAAGCTTTTCACTGACGCCAGACATCACCGTCTTCACAAGTAATGCTGCAGACAAAACCAATTTATTCCAACACTTCCTCTTTTTCTGCACAAAAAATACCCCCACCAAAAAAAAAAACAAATACGATTTTTCCTCCAAGAAAAGACTGCACCTGGACATCACAGTGAAACAGTGACTCATAGGTGTCACTGAAAGAATGTTTTCTCCCCTGAAGTTTCAGACAAACACTTTTCATCTGCAGACGTATTCACACACCTACAAAATCTGCTGCTTGAAGATAATGCAGAATCTATCAGCTCTACATGTATTTAAATGATTCATCCCATTAGTTTGCACAAGGGCCTCTGAGTCCGCTAGTTTCTGTGCTTATCAGCTGCCACATTTCCTCTCCAACAGACACATTATTCAGGAGAAAAGCAGTCCTGTCTGCCCATGCTCATTAAGCATTAAGAGTGTTTTGATTGGCACTGTTCTCTCTGGATTGACTCAAAGTGAAAAACTACAAATCAATTCTTGATAATGATTTTTGCCTCATGAAAAACACAATGCAGGGAGGCCAACGACAGCCGGAGGGAAACAAGAGAAAGAAAACAGAAAAGCCTCTTCATAAAAATGCATTCTGATGGAGCATTTCAGGAAATTAATTTCCTCAAATGTGACACATAATTGTCCCCACAAATTACATTTCATACACAGTGATTCCAGGGCACCAAAACAGCTGGAGTAGGCAATATGCACACACTTTTTGTTAACACTTTATCTCATTAATTTGCTATATCCTGTCACTTTAGAACAGCACAAAGGCAAAAGAGTGGCAGGCATTTAAAAATATGCTGGAGAGCAGGAAAATTGTCGTTAATATTCATGCTAGCTGGTTAACAAATATCAGTAGTTATTATATCCTCAAATATGCTGCAGTACATTAAATATATGTTACACAAGCTCACATAACACACACACACCAGCAGCATTGTATAATCGGTCACACACTTCGATTAAGCTCCCGCTGACCAGCGGCACAAAGCGTGGCTGCAATCCAATTCTGCTGCTGCATGTTTTGCAATCTCAGACACCACATGGGGTCCACGTCTCACTTTGGCTTTAGACATATCATAAACACTGGCTCCGCCGCCATCGCCGCCACAGGAGACCTGCCACAGCTGCTGCTGAGAGTCCACAGGGGAGGGCAGGACAAAAACACAGACGGCGATGAGTCACGGTCACAGCTTGAGGAGGTGAAGGTGATGATTACCTGCCTATCTAAGCAATACTAAGCCCTCATATGTAAAGTAAAGAATCAAATACTCAATGTTTAATCTGTCTGGGCAGTGAAAAGGTTTAGGTTTCTCTGTGTTTTCTCCCTCAGGATTACCACTGATAAACAGAATCTATCAGTAGCTTCAGTTAAAGAGAGAAAAGATAACAAAAACCTATAAAAAGTACAGATCAGATATTTAACACCATGATATTAAACTATCTTCTTACACTACTGTGTCCTTTGAGATGCAGGAAATTTACAAGTTTAAAGCTAAAGTTAAAAGATTTATTGTTGTGATTATGGAGAAGTGTTGGACAATTAATCGAGTTTCCATCATGGAAACAAGATTTACTGAGATTAAATCACTGCTGTGCCACATGCTGTGTTCAGTCCATAGGTTGTGGCATAAATGTTTCAGTATTTGTTGTTGTATTTGAGCATAAGAGTACATGACCGCTACCTAGAAACATACATGATTTATTATGCCTTAGTGCTAGAGACAGCCAGGGCCAGAGGTATTATGATTTTTGGGTCCATTCATCCGTCTGTCCAGGCCATTCTTATGAATGCAATATTTCAAAAATGCTTCAAGGGACTGTCATCAAACTTTGCACAAATTTCCTTCTTGCCTCATGGATGAACTGATTGGATTTTAGACATCAAAGGTCAAGGTCATTGGGCCTCATCAAGACAGTCTGGCTGCAGAGTGCAGACCATCTCTGTCACAATGGAAGAGATGGTACAACATATTTGAACTTTTAGACTTTTTTAAAATTTAACTTAAATCATAAACAAAGTTTGGCAGTAACATTCATGAAATAACAAAATTGCAAGCATTAAAGTTAGCTTTAACAAACTAAGCTGAAGCAAACATAGCTACGTAAGCTATGATCATAACAAAGCTACATAGCTTGCGTAGCCATGTTAGCTTCTTAACTCCACTAGTATAGACATCCATGGGCTTTGTAGCAAATGTAGCTACTTAGCGATAGCTCTATTATCTAGACAGTTTATGCAATAAATAGAGTTAGGAAATCTACCTTTGTCAGAATGTTTTCTAACCTTGCAAAGCAGATGGATACGCCTGTTCCCTTGTTTCTCACTGGCAAAGCCATCTTGCACAGCTCCAATCTGAGTCATTTGGGCCCGGTTAGAAAGTAACAGGACCAATCAGCGTCAAGGGGCAGTACTTTCGGGTGCGGCAAAGTTGTGATGTAAGCAAGCAACAATAAGAGGCAGATGCAGTTACGGCAGAAGACATTAGCTTGGATGCTTCTAAAGCACCAGCTTTATCGGAACTTGACGACATTTCTAAGTTAAGAGAAGAACAAAGAACAGCAGTGAGTTGTTTTCTTTTCAAAAACCACAAAGTCATGTACTGACATGTCTACAGCCGCCATGGTTTGTTATGCAGTTCTATATTGTTCCTTAATAGCTGTGCATGTGCAGCTCAGTAGTGGCGACAACGTCACATGTTTTGTTGCTTTGATTGGCTCGCAAAGATGTGACAGAACGTTCATCCAATCACCCACCAAGTTTTTTTTCAAAGGCTCTGCCCTTTCCCAAACGCTGTGTATGGAAGGTTTTCCAGACGGATTTGCGAACAAATCCATCTGGCGTGTCAGGTTTAATGTTTTCATGAAGGACTGTTTACTTGTCTTTATTAAACATTTAATAATTAGGTTTGGCAGGACAGGTTTTTCACTGTTACCTTTTGGTGGCCTATCAAGGGTTGCCAACTGTTCTTTAAAATAGGAGTTATTCCTTATTTAGAAGCTTAAGTGCATGTTTCTTGCTGAACTGATAAGGAATGCTTTTGTTCCTTATTTTTTGTCTGTATGAAAATCACTTTCTTTAGTTTTAATTCCAAAAAAGTTATTACAGCTGCTTCTGTGCCTCTGCTTAGCCCGTGCAGTGCTTTCATTGACCAGTCAAAAGCATCAAGTCTCAACTATGCCTGTGCTCATTAACCAATGAGAAAGTTTTTAGTGTTGTTGCCCCATGGTTGCCAAGATACTGCAGAGATATGCAACATTTGAAAAACATGGTTGATAGGGAAACCACTTCACTGGTAGCCAAGAAGAGAAGGCTGCAAACGTACTGCAATGAACGGGAAAAAGACAACGAGTAGCTTCAAAATATGAGATGTTGTTTATAAACTGCATTGCCTGCTGTTATCAAACCTAAATGAGGTTAAATCTGATTTTATTTGGAAAGTTTTACTGTATATTTCTGTTCTAACAGGTATGGCATCTCACACTGAAGGTCTGTGAAGGATGAACAGATTAGATTTTGAAGTTTCTGGGTCAAGGCACCCATGACCTCAAATCTTGTGCCTACAACAATTTGAGAGTGCACTGAAACAGAGCATTCTCCATAGCGGCCCCCTTCCTCTGGAACTCACTCCCTAAACCAGTGGTTCTCAAATGGTGTGCCGAGGCACCTTGGTGTGCCTTGAGACAAGTCTAGGTGTGCCTTGGGAATTCGTCTGACTTTACATTAGTACTACAACTGTGCAAAACTTAAGACACTTTAACCAATGTCCTTAATGCATGCAAGCATTACACGCTGCATTGCATCATGCAGCATTGCATGCTCACTGTCCATCTGTTATCTGTTAAATATACAACTGTAAATTTACATGTAAAAATATGACATTCCATGCTTTTACTTAGAAAATAGAAAATCTGAGGTATATGGTGCCTCTAACGGCTGTGAGCCACATAGTTTTGTCTCCATGTTAGCACAAGTCAGATCTTAACATTTCATAAGTGGTTATGAAGAATATCCATGCATTATACTCTACTTTGTAAAACAAGCTATCAAGTTTAGGGGGTGAGAAAAGTGAAAGAAAATTAAGAATATCCTCTGGTGGGACACTCCTGGTGCCTTGTCATCCTCTGTGCAACCTCTTCCCTTGTTGCTTGTGCATCTTAATAGGAGCAACAGAGAAAAAATAGGAACGGGGTGACTGGGGATAAACCTTGGGAGCTGGAGTGCATCACTTGCAGGGTGTCAGGATGCTACAAAAGGAAACTCTGTAACCAAACCGATGTAGCTGGCACTCGCTTTCATTGCATGCAGTTGGGACATGTTGCTACACATACTAAAAAGGCTACTTTGCAAGGACATTAATATGATGTGCCTTGAGACATCAGCTTGATTTTTTGGTGTGCCTTGGGCAAAAAAGTTTGAAACCACTGCCCTAAACATATCCAAGACTGTACGGACTCATCCACATTCAAATCACTGCGCAAAACTCACATTTTTAAACGGGCTTTTAATGTTTGATTCTGTTGCTGTCTTGTCATTTTGATTGCTTGCTTGCTTGTTTTCTCTGTTTGACTGTGATATTGTCCTGTTTTTGGCTTTTTCTTTTTGTGTAATGTATTTTATAACTTTTGAACAGTGTCTTTGAATTTTTTTAAAGCGATTTATAAATAAAATGTATTATTATTATTATTATCATTATTATCATTAATGCATGGCAGCACTTACAAGAATTTATGTGTTCTTATTTCTCTAAATTAATGTAAACATGAAGAGGAGATGTAGTTTTTAATCAACTATTATAAATCAGTATTTAAAACATTACATTTTTAATGCTTAATGCATAATGCTTGTGATGCTGAACTTATGAAATCAATAAATAATAGTGTCTAATAATTGTGATTTTTTTTTTTCATGATCAGGCAGCCGTAGCATGGAGTTTGTGTCTTAAAGTAACAAGAGGAGAAGGGTAAAGGGAATAACAGGTCAGTATTGTTTTCACACATGCATAAAAACTTTGAAAAACTCCCAGTTTTTAAGGCAGAGCTGCGTGTGTGAATGCAAACAGCTGAGTTTTGAGCTGACATGGGAATGAAGGGGATAGTCTTCAGAGAAAATAACCCTAATGACTGGTTAACCGGTGTGCTCTTTGTGCATGTAATGAAGCTGCTTTACACTTTTCTCTGCTTGCCAGAATCTTCTTTCCAGTCTTTTGTTGATTGTTTGAATACTCCTAGTTACATAAGCAGTGATAATAAAGCCAAAAATTGTGATTTCAGACTCTGCTGCTCAAAAATAGCCCCCTTTCACAGACATGCCCTGCCTTGTGTTAGACCCTTCACTTCAGTCTAGCAGGCAAGACTTTACACTGTGAGTGAATGAACAACCCAGGGAAATTTTGGGGCCGAGCTGTCCTGAAATTTTCTAGTTTTTCTGGAGTGCATGTGTAAAAACAGCTTCTGCTACATGTTAGCCATGTTACATGTAAAGGAGCAAGGTGACCCCCCCCCAGAACACACCAATGTCGATGTCCTAATGGGTGCGACTGACTGCTGTGAATCCAGATTGTCAGACAGTAGTGTGATTTGAGAAGAGCCCACGTGATTCCTCTGTGCCAGAAGGGACTCTTCACAGGAAATCACAGACTGGAGTAAGAAACTGAAGCGAGCTGACAAGATAGAGTTGAAGTGAGACTGGATAAACATGTACAAGAAAGCCACTAGTTGTTACTACTTACTCTCATTCAAAATAAAATCGCTCCTCAACTGACAGAACATCAGAGTGTTTCTACATACATTATGCATAAAAGGTTCTGCTATGGCCTAAGGAGAATGTATCCACAATCAGGTCTAAATGAGCAGCAGAAACATATTTCTATCCAATTCAAATAATAGACTGTTAAAAGCACACATAGTCTCTATGATGTTACCACCTGGTTTCTAGAGGTGTTTATTAGCTTGGACATGCTTAAAACAACTTATTTTCTTTGTGCTTTTCTTCCTGGTCTGCTGGGTACAGGCATGTTGTGTGTGATCTAGCCTTAGGACCCACCACAGTCTCTTTAATGACCACTGTGGACCCAGGATTTCAAAAATGTTCAACAATAAGTGCTTACCTAATGGAAAACACTGCCGTTCTGATCTTGGATGAAACAAAATATATGATATTGATTTTTTCAAAGTATTTGCTTATATGAACTTAAATCCATGATAATGGCAAAATAAAATCAATTGTTTGGACAATTGTTTGTCCAGTGAGGTCGGCGGAGGTGACAGTCATAAAGTGGGAGAAAGTTAGTACAACAAACATGGCAGCACCAGGGGAAGGAAATTAGGAATGCAAGCAGGGCACGAATGAGATGGACATGACACATGAGGTTTGCAAGAAGTGCTATATGAAAATAAAATACTGTGGAAAGACGACAAGCATGAGGGCAAGATTAATGCTAAATCAGCTAAACAGTTGAAAACATGGTACGGATCGCAATATATTGCAATATATGGTATCACAATACTCACTGTATTGCAAAATGTTTAAAAGCGCAATAATATTGAATCATGACCCTAGTATCATGATAATATCGTAGGCCACTAATGATTCTCACCCCTGCTGTCCATCTCCTCTCTTTTCCTTTTTTTATTAACTGCAGTGTAATCATTGACATCAGCTCCAATTCAAACATAAAATGTTTAGTTTCAATTGTCATGTTTCTTGTCCACAAGCCCTCAAATATGCACAACTCTGCAAAACTGTTGGCCTTAACATTACAAAAACTGATAAGGCATTGAGATTAAAAAAAAAACCACTGCAGGTGTAATGAATAAAGAAATAGCTACAAACACCAAAAACAATTTTTGTACCAGGCTCTGTTTAATTCTGCTGTCACAGTTGGCATTTTAATATGGCCCCGATGGGGTTTCCATGGTTTTTAGACCAAGCTTCAAGTGGACACTTGAGGAGATTTTTTCAGCACAGCAGACTGCTGCTTGAAGTATTATTTCTTGCATTCGGTTTATTAGTATTGAATGTCTCCAAACTACCATGCAGTTCTTCAATGTGAAGTACATACAGTAAACTCATTTACCTCTGGGGCGCTTGCTTGAGGCATGACAGTCAAAAATGAGAGTGAATAAGCAACAGGAAAACAGAGCACCCACTGCATATGAAGGTCAAAGTATTATTTATTGGCAAACATTTCTTTCCTAATATGATTTTAGTTTCTACATTCAAGTTGAATTAATGTATTATACACGTGGGCTAAGCAAACACTAACAAAGGAAGAGTCATAGTAGCATCATCACTAGTTGTAGATTATGACTCATGCTAGAAATTCGCCATCATTCTCAAAAGGGCTATGATGAAAGACTGCAGCATTTTGTAGCATTCAGCTATATGAATGATCTCTGTAGTGATTTCAGTGTCATTTTTTCTTCTTCTCATTTTCTATTGAACATTTCTGTCAGCATCATCTTTATGCTGGTGGTCCAAGGTTCTACAGAAACTGCCTCATAGGAGCTGATTTAACTTTGTGTTTGCACTCATTGACACTTGCCTTTCTGCTGAGCTCTTACTTTTAAACTTTCTACCAATCAACTCACTGTTTTCCAAGATTAAACTTTCCATTTACATTAAACATGCTTTAAGTTTGCACATATTCTCTTTGTTATAAAGAAGATTTAAGGCAGTGCCTCTGGCTACCAGAAAGCTCTTTTTTTAAAGAGGCAGATTAAGTTGTGTTTAATTTATTAAAATTTGCTCATTTTATTCTTTCTGTGAAAGAACTAAAAACATTTACTCGATGACAGATTTCAAGTCGCTCAGAGGTCAAACATGTCTCATATTGTGGTTAAAACTTGTGGTAAACTTCACATTTTATTCATTTTTCTGTGGTTTTATGCTGGCAACGCTCATCCTGTTGGAGCCTCTCCTTCATTTCCTTTCTGTGCTTTGGAGCTCCTTCCTTGTTTCCCCCTTTCCTTCTCAATCCCTATATGATGCCACTCCAGATTTTAGTATTTTCTTCAAACTCTCAGCCTCCTATTTGGACCGAATCAATTGTGAATCTTCCCTCACTGCAGGTGTTCAGATCTCTCCTGCTGTTTTTCTCCTCATTGTAACATCAGGACCACTGACAGCAGCAACATCACATGAACAATCAGTAGAGTAAAATCATAAGAACAACTTCAGAACTCACAAAAGCTGCTTTTTCAATTAACTACACAACATCAGCTGAGACAGATGTCTTGTAAACTTCTTACTAACATCTTGTTACAAAGTTAAACGTCACACAGCTCGAACAACTGCCATAAACTGCAAAGGAAACGTGCAACCATACATTTCTTCCACTCTGTTCTGCCATGACGGCTGATTTTTAGTTGCTTTTTACAATTTTTGTCTTATCAATCTTGTGTTGCCAGAGTCCCAAAAGCACAAAACAAACACAGAAACAGGCTTTACTCGGTGTGTGGGCTTGTCAAAAATACCACACCTACAGTAAAATTCAGTGTACAGGACACACTTTCATACCTTCAGTTTGTGTTTTTTTCTTAATTGATAAACGCTGCATCCTTTACACTGGTGCAACCATTATAAAATGCTAAGAGAGATACTTTTATGATGCCATGGTCGATCCTAAAATCTTTTATTTTTAATGTGCTGTCATGACAGCAAGTGAAGCTGCAATCAAGTAACCTGCCATGTTTGTAGTTCATCCACATTTGTTGTGTATTGTAAGTGCAAAATGTGCTGGGATACACAGCACAGCAGACCGCTTTTTAATCCCTCATTTAATCATAATCCTGCATTTAAAGAAAACTGTAAGGAAGAGTTTTCATTAGCTGGTATTTATTGGTCTTGGGCTTTTTCACAGGTGGATGTCTGGCAGATAAAATTAACTCCCTAAAACAAAACAAAAAAAAAAAAGAAAAATGCTGAAAAAATGCTCCAATTACAGAAAAAGTAAATAGTGAATAATGGCATATTATATATTGTGTTACATGGAAGATATGTTGCAAAAATCTTTTAATATAAACTCAAAGTAATTTTTCTGTGACCTACTTCCTGTTCGGTGCTGCGGGTTGTTTATGAACATGACACAGCACATGGCTAATTTAGGCAGTGAATATTCATATGACCAACGTGGATGATGTCAAACAAAGCCTATCCTTGTGATGTTTAGAACTACTAGAACCTATGCAGGGAAATCGAAGGTATGGAAGGATTCTGAATTAGTCACTGCTGCAGGTAATAAAAAAAAGCTGAAACAAAAGGAGGTCTATTAGAAAAGCTGTCGATGAGAGGGGGACAGTCCTGAACGATCCACAATGGGTGCTTTTGACTTTGTAGTCCAAAGAAACCGCCATGGCTGGATTTTACTGTCTTAGAGGCAATTACAGCTAAGATACGAAGACAAATATTGGACAACTGGGGGTAAGACTCAGTTTTGAATTGCAATGCAGAGACTAAATGTGGCATCTAGTTAACAGAGATATGGTTACCTATTTGTGAGGATAATTCTTTTGTGTTTCCAGTGGATGGTGTTTAGATGAAGTAAGCTGCTAAGCCATGGTAGTAACTGATGTGCTAACAGGCTAACTTAGAGCTAAGTGCTGTTATTTGAAGAGGTAGTGAACACAAACATTTTTTAAGCTGTATGCTGAAGTATCTGACTGAACTATAGAGAGAATAGTAGAGAAAGCTATGCAGCATAAAAACTGCATTTTGTGGACTGTCTTGATTGTTGTTAAATTTGCCATACAGGATGAAAAGTTTTAACCCTTTTCTTCCTCAAATGGACAGTCTCATATACTAGCGGGACATACATCCCAGATGTTACTCTAGAGGCTACCAAGAAAGTAAAGTTAATAAAATACAGGAATGTTGACTTTGGGGCTTCTGATGCTTATCTAATTTTGCTCCTAGATGTGGGTTCTTAATAAGACTGAGGCCCCATTTAGGCAATGCATTAATAAGCTTTATATCCATTTTGTATTTTTGTATCCAAATGCTCAACATGCCAGGTGCGAATGCACCTCAATGCATACTGAAGATGCTTTTTGATAGCTCAGACTGCATATTGGGAAGGTCTGGGATGCCTTCATCCAGACTGGTTTGGTTGTGTAGACACAACACATGCTGGTACGTTAAAGACCAGCTCACCAGCTGACATGATCTGCAGTATTCTGCTGGTAAACAAAAAGCATGGTTTTTAGAGATCCAGAATATTAGTCATTGCTCAGTATCAAAACACTGTCTTCAGGTGCCCAAACTTGCTCCTCATTTTGCTTTTTGTGTGTCCTTCACACAATGAACCCTAAGCTATTTTAACTATTTCATCTCACCTGGACCTATATTGTTGAAAAGCTTGTAAAAAATCTACCCTGTGGTGCACAGTCAAGCCCCAACATCCTTCTTTTCAGGACAACCTGGGCTTTAAGAATATGTGAGCTACAGTAATGTTACTTGAATTTTTTGTGACACAGCAAACAACAGTGAGAAAGACTTTTGTTGTTTCTTCTCCCATCTCTTTGGGACTAAAAAGTGAAAAAAAAGTCTTCAAAATATTCACGTATTTACAAAAAGTCCTTGTGCATTTTTTGTATTGACTGTATTTGAGTCAATATTAAAAGCAGTTCCTGTCTGTGGTGACACAGAGAGCCACATAACAGGCTCTCTGACTCTCTTTCTCTCCATTATTAGCTATTTGGGCCAGCTCTACCAAAACGTGCACAGTTATAGCAGCTCAGTATGACAAAGCATGTTGCGACAACAGAACAGCCTGCCATTGGTTGTCAGCCTGTCAAAAGGCATTCTGGGATACAACCTGCTGTTAGCTTTCAAAGGCAGAAACGATTAACAGTGGATTACAAATGGAGAAAACGACATTCAATATCACATTTACTGGTGCAGATTTAGATCTTTAGATACCCCGGAAAATCACCCTAGTTCCAGCTTCCTAGAAACACTTCCGTGAGGAATTCTAAGGCATGGATAGCATCACTGGAAAGGCACAATGGCTAGCTTAAAGAGGAAAAAAGAAAGAGGCTTTCTATTATTATTATTATTATTATTATTATTATTGTTCAAAATGTATTCATTTTTTCACTCCCTGTCGTAGTCAGACAATGTTGGTCTAGGAAAAAAGGAAACGGTCACTGAAATGGGAGCTGGCTCTCATCGCTCATGTAAGATGTGAGTCGTGATGTGCCGTTTGTTCACTTGACATAAGCAAGCAGCAGCAAGAGGCCGGTGCAATTATGGTGGAAGACATTAGCATGGATGCTGCTAAAGTGCCAGTTTTATCAGAACTTGATGACATTTCTTTGTTAAAAGAAGAACAAAGAACAGCAGTGAGTTGTTTTCATTTCAAAAACAACAAAAGTCGTGTACTGACATGTCTGCACTCGCCATGGTTCATGTTATGCAGTTCTCTATAAAGTTTACTCCTCGGTAGCGGCGCACCTCTAAGTCAAGTATTTTGTTGCTTTGATTGGCCCATAAAGATGTGACAGACAGAACATTCATCCAATCACCCTCTCAGCTTTTTCAAAGGCTCTGACCTTTCCCAAACGCTGTCTGTGAGAGGTTTACCAGATGTATGTGTGAAACAAATCCATCTGGCATGTCAGGTTATGTTTATGGCATAATGAGGTAAGCTGTTGCAGAAGCACTGCTAGCCTCTTAGCTCATGGCTAATTGACCCCTTTCTAATATAAATGAGTTCCAATGTCAGGCTCTCACTGAAAACTTATTGTTAATGCATAGTACGGATAGACTTACTTAAGTGCAGTCTCTCGGTAAATGCCCAAAACAGATCAGAAATGCAAAATGTGAACAGACTGACTTTCTGATGACCAATGTACTAAAACACAGCAAAGTTACATTTAGATGTAATGGGATTTCATGTGAAGACCCCACAGGGACAAGCCCAGCAGGCTGTAGAAGTATGAAGACTTCCCATGCCTACTTGCAGAGCAGAAAAAAAAAAACTTAAGGTGAGACCTTTCTCATTATTTTGGCAGACAGTACACTCTGCCCAAGCAAAAGGGAATAAAATCAGACCAAATACCTCTAGATTGTTAGATAGAGCGTAATGTTTATGACTAGATTTTACCTGTTTAGAAAATCAAGCAATGGTTTTAAGGGCATAAGAGTAAGTCATGAACTCCACAAATATGCACTAATCATGATTTAATTTTTTGAATCAACGGTTTGCTGTGTATCCAGTTTAATGAGCTTTAGTGTTATTATTATGCAGCCGAATCACGCAGGCTGTACTCCTCTTTACTCCAGGTAAAATGCATACTTGCATCAGGTGGACTCAGAGTGAGTGGAGAGTGCAGTGTGAATATTTCAGGCGGATTCGCTCTTCTGCAGTGCCTGCTGCACTCCAAACTTATGACAGGCTAAATAATTTCTTGGTCAGACAGTGAGTCACGGATCCTTTAAGTCTACAAGCAGAGGGTTTTATCGCTGCTAGCATCCTGTGTGTGTGCAAGTGACGATCAAAAATACCATTAATGACAAATTCAACATTTTGGCAGATAGCTATGGGTCATTATGCCACTCAGAAGCCTTCTGTTTGAGGTTAAAGTTGTCCTTGATGTAAGAAAATCAATTAAAATGATTTTTATGAGAAAAACTTTAATATGTGGGAAAAATTGCATATTCAGAAACTGTGTTTTATGTTTCTTATCTTTGTCATGTCCATTGGGCACTTTGCCAATTTAATCTTTGTGTGCTGTCGTCCTAAACGAAACCGAATTTCAGGCACGGAGTACATTTAAAGACAATGCCTCAGCAGAAACGGGAGGAAAAGAAGAGTCCCTAGTGCAGCGGGAGAGATAAAGGAGCAGAGGATTGGATAAACCTGTGAGTACAAGGTGAGGGACTTAACTGTCCACATAAAGAGTCAAACAGCTACAGCACGTGGAAACAAGTCCACCGAACACCTGTGTGACTTTGCGCAGGCTGAAAATGAGCTCCATCACTCTCATGATGACCGTGTTATGGCTCAATCACGTCCACTAAATGAAGCACCAGAAATAGAAACACTCAATCACCAGTTGCAGTCTGAACTGGGACTTCAATAATCCACAGAGGCCTTCAGCTGAGGGTCAAAGTCGGGTGTAATGTCATTGAACAATAGGCGGCTTTCTGTTAAATCATCGGGCAGAGGGGCAGTTTGGTCCCATTCAACACTGATATCATGCCTTATTTATCAGGATGCAACAATACCTCACAATATAATTCAAAATCAGCCTAAATAAAGACTGTTAGAATCTTTTTAAAAAATACAGTATTTTACAATACTGAATCTTTTGATGAATGTAAAAAATAGTACAACTAACATGATGGAGATGGTAAAAAAAGCACCACACTGATGATTGAGACACTAAAATATATTGATAAAATACACTGAGCACCCAAACCATCAAAAGCCATTAAGATTCCTGAGTGCATCTGGGATTTTGGCCAATGATTATCACCATAATGCCAGCTATGATAATCCAACTTTGAATGTGAAGTGACTTGTGGCCAAGTCGCCCTTGTAAAAGAGATCCTGATATCAATGGGTCTTTATCTGGTAAAATAAAGTTAAAAAACAAACAAAAATCCAAGAGTCTTTTAAGGACTTTATGCTGAAATGTCAAAAAGAAAAAAGTAAAATTACTACTTTAATTTCTAAAGGAAAATAAGTAAATGGGTTATTTTAAGTTTTTATTACTATAGTATTAAAATTGAAAGAATAATAACTTGACTTGTGTGCCTAGAAAAAATCTTAAAATTGAAATAAATTCATTGTAAACCTAATGCTGTGACTTTTATCTTTGAAATAGATCTAGATCATTATATCCTTAACTTTATTAGATTAATTTGGATAATGACACATCTGTATTTCCATGCAGACAATACTTGGGTGGGCCACCCTGGTATATTTACAGCCACCCAAGTATATTTTCTGACCATTCTTTGAAAAATTGCATGTAATCGCCATCCGCGTGTGCAACCATATTTCATTGTTAAAAATGAAGCGTCATGCTCCCGTTTTAACATTTTTCATCAGTTTCTTCCTGCCAGTATCATCCTGTGCTCCTGCACTCTAGGATGCAACAGGCTATCTCATCAACAATAAGCCTTCATGGCGCCAGTTTAGCTCGGTTGGTCCAGCAGGCACCCATATGCAGGTAACCTTGGAGGGTGATTGGATGAGAGCTCTGTCACATCTTTGCAGGCCAATCAGAGCAACAAAACACGTGACTCAGCCGCTACCGAGCTGCGCCCCTACAGAGGAGTGAACTCCACAGAGTACTGTATAACACGAACCATGGTGACTGTAGACATTTCAGTACTCCACTTTTGTCATTTTTGAAAAGATAACAACTCACTGCTGTTCTTTGTTCTTCTTTAAACAAAGAAATGTTGTCAAGTTCTGATAAAACTGGCACTTTTGCAGCATCCACGCTAATGTCTTCTGCCATAATTGCACCGGCCTCTTGCTGCTGCTTGCTTACGACTCCAAGGAAAGTACTGCCCCTCGTCGCTGATTGTTCCTGTCACTTTCTAACCGGGCCCAAATGATTCAGACAGGAGCTTTGAAAGACGGATTCGCCAGTGAGAAACACGCTAACAGGCGTATCCATCTGCTTTGCAAGGTTAATATGCAGGTGTATCTCCAAAAATTATAATCTCATGTAAAAATTCAGGGTGTATGAAAGCATATAGTCGGAGAGTTGACTGGAAAGGAAAAGTAGCAGATTCAAGAACTTCTCAAGGAGTGGACTGAGGCTGGAGTCAGTGGATCAAGAGCCACCACACACAGGCTAGCCCAAGAAATGGACTACGAGTGTTGTGTTTTTAGTGGAAAGCGACTCCTGAACCACAGATGTCATTGGCTTCTCACTTAGGCTAAGGAAAAAAACTGGAACATTGCTCAGTGGTCCAAAGTCCTGTTTTCAGATGAAAGTAAATTCTGAATTCTATTTGGAAATCCCAAAGTCTGGAGGAGGATCAGAGAGGCACAGAATCCATTGTGCTTTAAGACCAGTGTTTTCAGTTTCCACAGTCAGTGATGTTTAGGGGTGCCATGTAATCTGCTGCTGCTGGTCTACTGTTTTATCAAGTCCAGAGTCAACACTGTCAGCTGTCTACCAGGAGATTTTAGAGCACTTCGTGCTTCCATCTGCTGAGAAGTTTTATGGAGATTCTCATTTCTTTCCCAGCAGGACTTGGCACCGGCCCACAGTGAGGCCAAAACTAGCAGAAACTGGTTTACTGACCGTGGTGTTACTGTGTTTGACTGGCCAGCTAACTGGTCTGGCCTGAACCCCGTAGAGAGTCTCTGGGAAAGGTCAAGAGGAAGATGAGAGACACCACACTCAACAATACAGCTGAAGAGGCTGGCATCACAACAACCTGGGCTTCATAACAACCCAGCAGTGCCACAGACTGATTGACTCCATGATAATTAGTGTAAAAGGAGCTACAACCATATTGTGCATAAATGAGCAGAATTTTCCAGGGCAACAGTTCTGCATTATAAATCCTTTGATGGACTGATGTTGGCCATCTACCGGCCAAGTAAAGTACACAGTCATTCTGTGAGAAGTGATGCACTCTAACAAATACGCATATGAATATTAACTCAAATCATGACATCTGTTGGGTAAAAAAAAAAAAAAAAAATGTTTTTGAATATAAAAATGGGTTTTCTACACATAGAACCCTTTTGATTTTATAAAGCATGGAGGTCAAAAGTGTGGGATTTGACTTCTGGTCAAAGGGCAATTCAAAAATCCACACAGACAGGTGCAATTCTCCGTCTTCTGGACATTTCAATCCCATGAAGTGACATTAAATACTTTGCTGGCTCACCCTGAGCTCTGTGGAGCAGCATGGTGACAGACATTTTCGGACGGCTGTTCTCTACCTCCTCAGTTCTTGCTGCTATTGTCTGGGGCACATGCATGTATGAGGGAGGATTTATAACAAGGTTAAAACAACATAGCAGGAAATGGTATACGGTCCAATGGGGCTATTTATTTAAGACACCTATAGAGCTACAGACAGGGGGTCTACACACTTAAATAAACACTTGAAACAATAAACAAATACAGCAATTATCATTGTCCTGACTAGTGTAATAAAGTTTAATCCACTCATGCCAAATATCTGTATTTTAACTCCAGAAAAGCACAGTCCTAAACAGATTTTCCTGCAAACTTATAAGACTTCACAGACATGTCTATGACATAAATGAAGGTAATGTGAATGAAAGTTTATTGACCACAAAAAAGTTGAAATCAGGATAATGTTGGTCAGAAATAAGAAAGTTATGAGTAGGGGTAACCTTTTAAGAATCACCTTTCATCTACATGACTGTGTTGAAATTAACTTACTGTCAAAGAACAGCTATATCCTGTTTTTCTAAGCCCTTCAATACAGAATGCATGTTAGGATGCTACCAATACATCTCAGCTGAGTAGAAATGACAGGGATTCGAGCCAATAGTGTTTGCAGGCTGAGCATCAGATGTTAGTACTGACAGAAAGCTATGTAGCACTACATGATGTTTCCCCTCTACTCATCAACATGATTATGACAGATTCTCTGAGGTTAACTGGCAAGAGAAGAAGCTGACAGAAAGATAAAAGTAAAAGCTGAAGATTAACACCAAATTTCAGTGAAGAACTACATTAACTGCATATTTACCTTCTACTAGGGGGAGGGAATAAATCAATACAGCATAGTGCCATGATATTTTGCGTGCCGATATTGTATCGATTCACATTTGCAAAGCATTGATATTTACAAATTAATTGCTAATATGAACTGAAGTTTATGATACTTGAAAAATAAAATCAGTTGTTTTTTCTGTCCACTTGATGATGCCGTGCGTCATCTGTCCACTGAGGTTGGCAGAGGTGATGGTCACAGAGCGGGAGAAAGTTAGTACTAGTGCTGAATGATTTGGGAAAATAATCTATTGGCGTTTTTTTTAAATTTTTTTTTATACCCTATATTGCAATTGCGATTTAATATGCCATTATTTCTTAAGTTCCTCATCTCATGTAACCTTGCAAAGTAGATGGATATGTCCATTTCCTTGTTTTTCACTAGCGAATCCATCTTGTTAGGCGCCTATCTGAGCCGTTTGGGCCCAGTTAGAAAGCGACAGGACCAATCAGCGACGAGGGGCAGTATTTTCGGGTGACGTAAACAAGCAGCAGCAAGAGGTCGGTGCAATAATGGTGGAAGAGCTTAGCGTGGATGCTGCTAAAGTTTAAGTTTTATCAGAACTTGATGACATTTCTTCGTTAAAAGAAGAACAAAGAACAGCAGTGAGTTTTTTTCTTTTCAAAAACAACAAGTCGAGTACTTACATGCCTATAGTCACCATGTTATGCATTATTCCTGCGCACGCACAGCTCGATAGCTGCTATGTCACAGTTTTTGTTGCTCTGATTGGCCTGTTGAGATGTGACAGAGAGAACGTTCATCCAATCACACTCCGAGTTTTTTTCAAAGCCTCTGCCTTTTCTCAAACGTTCCTATTGAAGCTTTCCCAGATGGATGTGTGAAACATATCCATCTGGCGTGTCAGGTTACATCTCATGTACTTTCAGGCATAAACAAGAAATAATTCATTCTATACTCTAGCAAACACAATATTAGATTAAACTAGGGCTGAACAACTGTGAAAAAAATATGTAATTGGGATGATTTTGACTCATTTTGCAAATTGGATATGAACTGTTGTAGTAAAGGGGGTGATTTTTTTATATAATACTTATATTTAACAAGAAAAACATACAAAAACTAAGAAAATATATATTTTTTGTACACTATTCCAAAATATGCCACTAGAAAGACATGAGATGTAATGCATAACGCCTCTACTGCAAAAAGTTTCAAACTGTTATTTTGACACAAATTTCAGGTTAAAGAAATACTCCACTTTCTGCCATATGAAATTTGCAGCAGGCTATATTGCAATTTAATCTTATTTGCAATTAATTGCCCAGACCTAGTTAGTACAACAAATATAGCGAAAGGACATTAGGAATGCAAGCAGGGCTGCAACAAGATGGATGTGACACTTTGGGTTTGAAAGGAGTGCTGCATGAAAATAATATACTGCAGAAATACAACGGGCAAGACTAATGCTAAATCAGCTAAACAGTTGAAAAAATGGTATAGATAGCAATATATTGCAATATATATTATTGCAATACACAATGTAGTGCAAAATGTTTAAAAACATAGTCATATCGAATCTTGATACTACCGTTTCGTGGGGTCACCAGTGATTCCCACCCCTACCTTCTAGCATTTATATTCTCCAGACGCCATGCTGTGTCATTATAAAATTGTTTTGCAATATACAGTATATAATAGGTATTGGTATCAAAATCTCACCATATAATAAACTCAGTAACATGTTCATGGTACGGTATTTTTTGCAATATGAAAAACAAACAAAAAACCCTCCCAAGCAGTGTTAATTTTGTCAACTAAAACTATGACTAAAAATATTAGTCAACAGCCTTTTTTTCCATTACAGAAACTAGACTAAGACTGACAAAAATAGATCTGTGAAGACTAAAACCGACAAAAACTAGGTTTAGTTTTCTTCCAGATGACTAAAACTAAACTAAAATGTAATGTAGTTTTCGTCAAAATCTGTGATATTTCTCCACTGCGGCTAAATCTGTCAAAAACAATTCAGCTGTATTTATTCTGCCTCTCAGCTGTAGAAAGCAGGGACCCCAGGTTTGGCAGGGTGCATAGAACACACTACCATGACTTGGTTCCAGATTAAGGCAAGAGAATAAATGTTTATCAATATGAGCAAAAAAATGCCGTAGGTGTGCATTTTGCTTACAAATATATACTTATTTGGCTCCAGCATACTGAAAACAGCTGTGGGTCTTTGGTGATATATTCACTGATACACCTTGTGCTCTAGGGAGCCCTCACACAGCTGTGGGGAAGTGGGATTGTGAACGCCTCCTTAAGAGTCTTTTGGCTTGGCTAGATTCTGCTCCTCACAACTTTAATGATTTGCTGGGCGGCTCTGTATGTTTCCCTTATTCCCCATCAAGTGTGTCACCACAGTTTGGCAGAGTCTGAATATTGTTTTTGTTTGTTCATCACCTTTTCTCCTTTTTTTTCATTTATTTGACACCCAGAGACCAAACCAAATTAAAATGCCTCCATGCGTCAGAGCACAAAGGATGATGGGTATGCAAGGGCTGATGGAAAGTGTAGTTCCCACTCTTTTTGTTCTGCTCCACTAAAAAATGCTTTTTGCTCTGAAGTGCTAGCGTTTGAGACTGTCACATGTCCAAGATGATATTGAGATGCCTCTGTCAATATACCATGAAATTAATGATATGTTGCATCTCTAAAATATAAATTATCACCAAGTATTGCATTGTATCTTAGTGTATGCTACTGTATTGGATTGTTTCATAAAGTTTTGTTTTATGTGTTTCAACATATATCATATTATACGGTATTGTATCATTTTACATCATTTTGGATCATATGCAGTTGCATTTCATTTCATCTATGGTATCCTATTGTATCACACCCTATTCTATTCTATGAGAATGTATAGTTTTAAATACCTTATATAATTCATTTCAGTTTAATTCCTTGTGTCTTATGCGTGTTATGTTGTGTTATCGTGTTGCATCGAATCCTTTTGTGAATAACTCTGCGATCTCCATCCCTACCTAACAGTCCATGAATGACTCTGAATATTGCTGAAGGAAGGAATCAGCCAAATTCGGAGGAAACTCTAAAGGATTTCAACACACAAAACACCAATCTGATCACTTATTTTAACGCTCACTTTACAGGAAGAATTCGACATGATGACAGTCAGTCTTACCATCATCATCAGTGACTCATATATGTATTAAAAAGCGTTTAGAAATGTCTGTTTTTTTAGTGTGATTCCTCCTAAGTGCCTGTCAGGTGGCTTTGACACAGCAGGATGATGAACTGTGTGTCTGAAAGGTTTGACTTTCACAAGACAGCATTCATCATTTTATGATGCTAATCTCTAATGGAAAGCCTCACCTGACTCTGAATCCTCCTGGAACATTTATGATTTTTAAATGTTTTTTTTCTCTTATTCCTGAGCACAGAGGGGTGCTGTGCTTCAAACTGTGTTAACAATAGATTATCTAAATAATAATACAGAATTCAACTGCAGCCTGAACAATGAAGAACCTTGGTGAGCCATTCACATTACAGACTCTGTGCACACTCAAAGTCAGATATGAAATTCTGCTTTGGTACAAATCATGGTACAAGTTCTTTTTTTGGAAATATCAGTGATTTATAGGTGACGAGCCCAGAATGCTTCATGTTTTGGAGGAACATTTTCCAGTTTAAGTATTCATGTGTGATGTTTCCACAATCTGGGACACTGAGATCAATAATTGTGGAGATGAACAGCTCTTTAGTTTGGAAAGCATCCAAGGCTGAAATAAAATCCTGAAGCCGTGATGATGTCACACATGTAAAATATAGCATAGTGTTGCTTGAATTAATGAGAACATGCTTTAATGGAGCGCTTTAATGGCCCATAATAAAAGTTTCTCTTAGAGGTGGGATGGTGTTATCATGTCTGGATATCTCTTCCTCTTCTACAGTCTTTTCCCCTTGTGTCTTTTGAAATAATCAGCATTAACTGAGCCAAAAGAAATGCTTTAGACTCCGGATTTGGACTTGTTGTATTCTAAAGCAGTGTTTCTCAATTGGTCGATCATGAGGAAAAACTGCTTTGATTTGTCAAAATATGTAGAAAAAAGGCTTAGGCCTACTCTAGAGAAAAAAAACTACATTTTACTTCTCATGGAAAATGGAGTAAAATAATTTGCTTGGGGCTTCTGTAGGTTACAGACTTTTTGCCACAATTTTTCTGCAGGTACACAATCTGAAAGCAGCACCATGAACTACTTTTGGGTCCCAACCCACAAACTGAGAACCACTGATTGAAACAATACCACATTATCATTGAGGACAATCAAGTTTGATTTGCCTCATTTTAGTCTATAACTGTTCCTGGACTGAATGCATTCATCTTCAAGCTTTTCTTGAACACAAAAGACTCTAAAACATAGTTTGAATGAACTAAATGAGACACAATAACAAGGTGTTATCTTCCTCCTGCTTTCAGCAAAGAACCACAGATGTTGTGCTCACCATGAGAGAAGACGTTGAGCAGGAGTCCAATGATCATCATCCTTTCCGCGGACATTGGAGACTTGGACACAGGGAAACTCTCTGCGGCTCACTGACCCTTCTCTTCGTGCCACATCCAGCCTCCTGCTCCTCTGCTGCTGCTGCTGCTGCGCTCTGCGGACTGAGGCAGCTCGGACCGGGTTAGTTCACAAAGTTGGCCAAACTGAACCGCGCGCACAAGTGGAGCGATTCAAGTTCTCGCGATTTTTGTTGTCCCATTTATTTGTCGTAATCCTTCCGTTAAATGTATCTCCTTAAGCCAATTATCTCCCCCAGAAAAGTTTCTGTGCAGCAATCAGCTCCAGCCGCTCAGACCACGGGATCCATGTGTCGCAGCTCCACAGTTGTTCACACTGAGTGAGGATCAGAGCGCAGAGACTGCATGGCGCATCTATGCTGAAGGCGCGTTCTGATTGGCTGATGAAAAATCTGAACGTGCCGATGAGATGTTTGAATGTTTCCAGCTGGACAGATGAGGCAGCCAAGTCTATTTAATAACCTGATGGACGACGGCAGGTGTATACTTCAGGTTCGGTTCAGTGTGCGTCTTTGCAGCACGGAAAAATAATACTACCCCAAAGCTGAGGGGTTTTAGCTGCTTATGAAATTAACATGCATACCATTGTGTGAACTACAAAACCACCAAGACCACCAAAGTGACAAGGTTAATGATTTATGTATGATTATCATTAATGAATATAAATGCTGAATGAAAGTCTGGCAGTTACATTCGTGAAATAACCATATTTACACAACATTTCATGAATAAAACAGAAAAAGTTCAGGGGTCATTCCTGGATGAAAATCATAAATAGACCTATATTAGGAGTAGTTACACTAAAAGTGACTCTTGTTAGCTTTAGCCAGAACTAGCATAGCTTTGCTAGCTCCAGTTAATCCAACAGCATAAGCCAAAGTAGCCATGTTAGCTAACGCTAACAAAGCTCAATCAAGCCATTTATATAGCAAGGCTTTTTCTGAAATGAGTGTAGTAAATGTTGCATAATCTAATGCAGCTAACATAATAATAATAATAATAATAATATATTTATTTATATAGCACTTTTAAAAACATGGGTTTACAAAGTGCTTTGACATATGCAGAAGCAAACAGGCGAACAAAGCAACAAACCCAAACAGAACGCGACAACAGAATTCAAACACTTGAAGAAACTAACCAAAATATGGACAAGATAATAACTCATCAACAGCAAAATACATTGAAACATGGACGTCATGTGATGTCATGCAAACTAAGACATCACAGATATCAATCAGAGTGTAGGCATGAAACTACTACACAGGTAAGACATCATGAACATCATCAGTATGTAAGCAAGACAGACATCAAGTACCATAAAGCAGTAGGAATAGGAGTAGAAACATAGCTTTGTTTGCTTTAGCTTTAGCTATGTTAGTTACGTGGCTACATTACATAGCTAATGTATGTCAGGTAGCTTCAGATTAGGTTATATAGCTAATGTAGCTTTGTTAGCTTTGGCTTTAGCTATGTTAGTTACGTGGCTACGTTACATAGCTAGCGTATGTCAGGTAGCTTCAGATTAAGTTATATAGCTATTGTAGCTTTGTTAGCTTTGGCTTTAGCTATGTTAGTTACGTGGCTACGTTACATAGCTAATGTATGTCAGGTAGCTTCAGATTAAGTTATATAGTTAGTGTAGCTTTGTTAGCTTTGGCTTTAGCTATGTTGATTGCGTAGCTGTGTTACCTACAAATCAGATGTAGCTTCATTAGCTGTAGCCTTGGTTATGTTAGCTGCAGTACACAGTAAAAACAAATATGAGTGCAAAGTAAATAACAAGTTTCACTGCCTGTTTTTTTTTTTTAGCTGAGGGGCCCAACTTAATATTTCACTTTGTAAGTTAAGATGACATGCTCAATGCTAAAAATGCTAACCTGGCACCTGTGTTTCACATATCCATCTGGAAAACCTCTTGGCGTTCGGAAAAAAACTTGGAGGGTGATTGGATGAACGTTCTGTCTGTCACATGTTTACGGCCAATCAGAGCAACAAAACACATGATGTAGCTGCTACCAAGCTGCGCCCCTACCAAGAAGTAAACTCCATAGAGAACTGCATAATGCGAACCATGGCAATCGTACATGATTGTTGTCATTTTTGAAAAGAAAACAACTCACTGCTGTTCTTTGTTCTTCTTTTAACAAAGAAATGTCAAGTTCCGATAAAACTGGCACTTTTGCAGCATCTACGCTAATGTCCTCCGCCATAATTGCACCGGCCTCTTGCAGCTGCTTGCTTACATCACGACTCCGCCATGCCTGGAAGTATTGCCTCTTACTCCTGATTAGTCCTGTTACTTTCTAACCGGGCCCAAACTGTTGAGATGGGAGCTTTGCAAGATGGATTCGCCAGTGAGAAACAAGGAAACGGGCATATCCATCTGCTTTGAAGGTTATAAAAATGCTGAGTTGGCAGAAAATTTCCAGTATTGCAATTGGCCCATTAGTAGGCTCAAGTAGTTGTGTGAACTATTTAAGTTGAGACCCAGAAAAAGTTGGCTCAGCTACATTTTTAGTTCACTTGGTATAAACCTACATAATTTAAGAAATGTGTTTCACCAACTAGTTATCAAAAGTGCACCCAATAATTCATGATTTATTTACTCAGCATTAATCAAGTTAATTTTTTTTACAGTGTAGAGTATTTTCATGAAGGACAAGCTTTATTCCTGCTAGATAGATAGATAGATCTAGATATAGATATTTGACGAGTGACAGAGCAGACACACCCTGAGAGATTTAATGTGCTGCTACCCAAAGGGGCCTGCACTCAGGTGTAGAACTAACATACTATTGCAAGACAGAAGGATTGATCATTTATTTATTTTTCTTTATTTATATTAATTCATTGGTAGGACTACTTAGTAGAAAATCAGAAAAAGACATGCACATCCCCAGTGGTGCTGGATCCAAACTAAACAACCATAGAAAAACAGAAAAGTTCCACCCACCAGGAAGCTCTTGTTTAAGGATTTATTTAGCTACAACAAGTGAAGTTTCAAGACAACATGCTGAGGAAGAGTGTATTGGCTCAGTAATGGGAGCATCTTGGTGTGCAAACCTTTGTTGCTAATTTAGGAAACACTACTTACACGTGTGAGCAAAATCAAAATAGAGATAAGACGTACTGCTCGTCCACAAGGGGCATCTAAATCAACTCACACAGACAGTTTCTCAGAGGAGCTTCACTGAGCTGTTTTTGTTAAATGTATGTGTTATAATGGTTTTAAATGCTCTCTGTGTTTAATACAAATCCCAACTGATGAAACAATAATGCTTCTGACCTTCACACTGAAACTTTAATAACATAATAATAGGATTTATACACACAAGCTGCATTTGCTTTGAGTTAGCAGCAAAGACACTCCATTTCCATCTGGTCCTTTCTGATTGGGCCATGTTTCTAGTTTTAAATACTGGTTCATTTTCCTCCCACAGGTACCTTTATGAGCACATTAAATGTTAAATTAAATACATTCCCTCCTTTGCCTTGAAACTAGTCTGCAGCCTCACAGTCGTCTCCATTCATTCATATCAACTCGCAGCAGAGCTGGGACTGTGAAATCTTCACTTGTTCCACCGCTGCAGCTGACCTGTGTGAGAGAAGTGCAGAGAGAGGGAGGGCAGAGAGAGAAATACCAAAGCCTGTGGTAATCACCTTTGACTGAAAGGTGTCCTTTCTCTATCAATCACACAAAACAGCTTGACTATGCAGCTTATGCATAAAACAAGAGTAGAATTCATCACATTTAGAGTAGCATTCATCACATTCCCATAGGGATTTTTTCACATATCTAAACTCAAAGATCACTTCTTTGGTATGCCAGTTTGACTGCTAATTAATGCAAAAATGTAATCACATGGAAGTACCCAATGCATTTAGGCATGAAGAGATGGTCTCTCTATGCCTAATATGTGGTTTCTGTCATGTGATTGGCTGATTAGATATCTGCCATAATGAGCAGTTGAATAGGTGTGCCTAATAAAGTGGTCTGACTGGTTAATAGCTATGAAAAGAGATAACCAAACAAAGCTATTAAGGAAAAAATTAGGTGCAATCATTGCTGCCACAGCGTCGAGTAACCTTTGGATATTTACTCTATTTGGATATCTATCGGTTTCAAACAAAAACTGCAGGTTTGATGACGGATTTCACTTTCGCTTTCACCTTCTAAAAGCAACGAGACATCACACGGCCCACTCAAAGGGGTTCACCAAAAATCAGACAGATATATTAAAAAATTAAGTTATTTTTCCAGCCAATACTGTCTCTGTTTGTTTTAGTTCAAGGTGACTGCACATTCTGTTAAAAAACCTCACTGCTGCATCTCACCAGAAGAGAACAAAGCAAATAAAAATATGCAAAGTACAGGGTACCGAACTGCTATTGTCAGTGTAATTAAAAGACAGCAGAGGGATTAGTGGATTAATTTACACATCCTGTTCTACTGCATGCTCAAGTGGCAGTATGGAGCACAAGTGGACAGTGACTGTCATTAAAATCCACATTCAGGCAAGCAAGAACAACAAAGCAGCACTTGTTATATTACACTATTATCAGCAGAGACCATGGCAACACACCAAGACCTCTCAGCAATCTGCTTGTGTTCAAGTTGCTTCAATAATCAATCAGTAACATCAAATACTACGACTGAGTGAGTTATCTTTTAAAACATTTCCCAGTGTTGACTCAGCTGTTTTTCATTCTTATCTTCTGTTAGGTCCACAGGATGGTGCATGGCTGACTTTATGGCATCACAGCAGCTCCTCCCTTTGGTCATCCCTGAGCATTACACAAGACATACAGAGGTTATTATAAGCTGCACACAAAACTAATACTTTTAAGCATTGCGCCTGCTCTGATTTCAGGTGTCTATCTCAGAGCTAATGTTTTAATCAGAGCAGTCTTATCTGAGCTCTGTGGCCACTCTTAGCATAACAAGGTATCAACAAGGCCCTGGAGACCATTCAACAGCTGCATCTTCTTAATGAGAACCATATTGTGCTCCCAGTGCTGCTGTTCAATGAGGCTTAAAATAAAACATAAGGACATTTATAAAGTGCCGCAGGAGTGTACGATCGACTTTAACACATTGTCACAAGATTGAGACGTTTGGTGCTCTGGAAGTCAACAATGAATTACCTTTTTGATCATACCTTTATTAAAATAAACAAAGAATGTGTCTGTCAATTGATGATTTTTGTAGATGTTTGTAGATGTTAAGCTCATGTTCAGTGGCACAGCATGAAGCCCTAAAGTTACTGTTCCTCTCTTTCTAATGCAATATACTTAAGAGAACATTTACTTCGAATTCTTTGAAAGTCATTTTAAGTCATCAACCTGAAGCAATAATTTTACTGTAGGGCTACACAGCAAAAGAGTGTTGAATTCTCAGGGTGAAACATTTTACTCCCAAATTCTAATTTTGACTCCCTCCTGAGTTAAATGGTCTTCAGTGTTTGAGTTACATGATAGCGTTGATCCATTCAGTGTTAATCCTACTGTGTAGATTCAATAGCACTTTCCCTCACACAACACCGTTTCAAATTTGGGAGGCAGATTTTTCCCATCATGCTCTTTGGCAGAGTGTTTAGATGTTGCCTGTTGTACAGTAATCACTGTAGGGATTAATTTGGTCATCTTTTTGTGAATTATAGTTGTTTTGTTACACTTCTGCACCATGAGTGAAGTTATCTACTGAGTTGGTCACTTCCTGACTGTGGGAGAGAATGGTCTTCAATAAAGGAGGAAGTGCAGACTTTTAACTCAGGGTATATTTTAGCTCTGTATATATCTTACTGCTCCATGGTTGTCATTAGACACCTTTCCTAGCCTTGTTTATTCAACATGAGGTGGCCATGTTTAAGTAAGTAACATAAGCACGCTACACAATAGAAACAATTGAAATTATACATACTTCAGATTTACACCTGAAGTGAAAGGAAACAACACGATATTGTGTTAAAAGTAAACTCAAATGTGTAAAAAAATACTGTGTTGAAATTAACACTACAAGAGAATTAAAAAATAGCTAGCTAACTAATAGCTAGTTAGTTTAACACTTTTCAGAGTGTTAAACTAACACTCAAAAGAGTGGACACATAAACACACTTTTCTAGTGTTAGATTTGACACTGTTAATGTTCATTTAACATTGGTGATTTCACTGTGTAGGTCCACTATTGATTGGCCCACAGTTAATTCTAAAAATAAAATGAAATATAGCTCACATTAAAACATGAAGCTTGCGCTTCACTGTACCGTGCTTCTTAGTTTCAGCACAAAGCCAGGAGAACGTTACCTGCCTGACTGCATAGTGCCAAGTGTGAAGTTTTTCAGAGAAAGGATAATAGTATGGGGCTGTTTTTCAGGGCTTGAGCTAGGCCCTTTATCTCCAGTGAAGGCCAATCTTAATGCTTCAGCATACCAAGAGATTTTGGACAATGCCATGCTTCCAACTTTGTGGCAGCAGTTTGGGGATGGCCTTTTTCTATTCCAACATGACTGTACCCCAGCGCACAAAGCAAGGACTGTAAAGACGTGGTTTGATGAGCTTGGTGTGGAAGAACGTGACTAGCCCGCAGAGAGCCCTGACCTCTATCGAGCACCTTTGGGATGAACTAGAATGGTGATTGTGAGCCAAGACTTCTCGTCCAGCATCAGTGCCTGACCTCATAAATGCTTTATATAATGAATGGGCACAAATTTTGAAAGCAAACACTTCAAAATCCTGCTGAAAGTCTTCCATGTAGAGTGGAGGCCGTTATAGCTGCAAAAGGGGGACCAACTCAATATTAAAATACATGTATCTGAATACAATGTCATCACTTCTGGGTCCCGACCCACCAGTTGAAAATCACTGCATTAGACATTAGTATTGGCTTACTGCTCAGATTTCAGTTGTTTATCTCAGAGCTACTATTTTAATCAGAGCAGTCTTATCTGAGTTGTGTGGCCACTATAGCTTAACAAACTATCAACTTGTGATATGAGTACTCTCAGTAGAGATAGCTAATGTTTGTTGATTAATTTATTGATCATGATCTAATGATAACATTGTAGAAGTCCTGCCCATTTTGACGAACTTTAACCTGAGCACCGAAATACTGCCAAGGCATGTATTCAGTAAATGATTGCAATTCAAACAGTGTGTCGTAATTTGACTTAGAGTTTTGATAATTTGTCATATTACTCTCCAATGCACCTGTCATTTAAAAAAGGCATGCAGATCTATTTAATTGAGATATTTTAGATATAATCATGATTATATTTCCAATGACTGATTTTAGAATCCAAGCTTTAGGGCTGCTCAACTCCTAAAGTGACATGTCGACATTTTGCAAGTATCTGCTAAAACACTGATATCACGAGGGATATTTTCCTGTGTCAATAATTTATTAAGTTAGCAACAGCATGGGTCTTACCCCATAAAATGTGCACACACTATATATCATATCACATTTGAAATAGTGTTGGTTAATGCTATGCTTTATCACAGAAAAAAGTTGGAGAATAAGAAAATATTTATTAAATAACAGTCAGGTTTTAAAAATCTGGATGGGTAATGCCTATGTCACGTTTTATACGTGCTGATATTAAATTTGGGAGTATTTCAACATCCCTTCAAAGGGTTTAAAAGCACCTATGATATTTCAATATTTATATCTTACTGTAGTTATGGTACCTGCCGGTCAGTCATGCAGTCTCGTGCCGCCCTCTAGTGAGCATTTTTTATAAAGCATACTACCGTCAATGAATGAATCCTCTATTACGTAATTCTGTCACCTATGCAACACTAGCCTTGTCATCATTCAAGATGGAAACCCCTGCAATAGCATATAGATGTAGCACTGCAGCAGGTGAGCTGACTGACCGGTGCTGTCTGCAGATCAGGTGCACGCACGTGACATCTATTGCACAAGAACACGTCTAAAGATTTAACCACGCACATCAATTTTAGGTATTGCAGGAATCATAATGACTCGAGTTGATTTAAAAATCACTTACAAGTTTATGGTAGATCAAAGTTCTAGATGTCAATGATTAATCCGTTTTAAATTACAGGAAAGTCAAATCTTATTTTTGCAAAGACCGTCCCATCCGCCAAGATGTGTTAAATGTGACTTAAGTCTCTGTTTATGCCGTCTGAAGTCCTTGACAGGCCTTGGTCAGTGCGACCCTTTGACTTTCCTTCAGAGTTACACAGAACATAAATGTGGCACTACAAGGCCGCAGTGTTCATTGGACAATTTGGGTGCTACTCGGGCACGAAGCCAAATAAGAGCAAGTCCGTGGACAACTGATTTCCTGTCTAATTTTAGTTTCTGCACGTGTATTTTGTAATATTAGGATTTACTCGCCCACGGTACAGAGACCTACGTAGTGAGACGTCACCACTCTTTAGCGAGTTTAATTGGCGGAATGTCATGTGACGCTGATGGATTGGCCAATGTTAACAGAGCGCGATTCCCGCTTTCTCTCGCGAGCCACTCTGTTATATAAATCAGTAACTTTGCTACACAATCGGCCATTTCGTCGGTGCAGGCCAACAGCTGTAAAGGGCAGCGGGGTATATCGATACTGCTTTATCTGAAAGGCACACCAAGAACATCGCACCATGACTGATACAGCTATCTCATTCGCCAAGGATTTCTTGGCCGGTGGTATCTCTGCTGCTATTTCCAAAACAGCCGTCGCCCCCATCGAGAGAGTGAAGCTTCTCCTTCAGGTAAAAATCTGTCTTCCGGGAGGCTCGCCGCGTTAGCCGGCTAGCTTGTGTGTTCTTGCTAGCTGCCATTGATTAAAGTAATGCGCATATTCCTGCCGGCTGTCGTCACGCATCCACATACGCTGGGTTTACTCAGCTTAACAGCACATTTTCACATAGAATTAATAAGAGTCTTTATAGTGGTGAGTTCAAGGATTTAAGGTCACCAGTGGATGGGAAATGACCTACACGAGCCTTTCTGCTAACGCTAGCTTCACACGTTAACCTTAGCCGGTGTAGCTAACAAAGGACAAATGCCTGTAGTGACATTAGAACATTATGTACAAATGAAAGACACGGCTTTAAATTCACTTACTGATATACTTTTTTCACAACACCGAAACCACCATACAACGCGCAACATTTCTATGTTTAATCGAGAATGATATCAACATGGCAGCTAATGTTCTCAATGATGTTAGCATTGGTATGATGGGAGGGATGCACCGAGGCCCGGCAAGTCAGTCACAGCCGGGTCAACAAGTTTTACATCCTTCTCAGTTAAACCTGCATGTCAGGATTTTTTTAAAACATCCTTACAAATTGTATGCAGTTTTTCTTCTATCAGGCGGTTTGTGTTGCCGTTTTGTTCATATTTTAATTGATGAATGCGTTGTAGATCAATTAGTGTAGCATCAATTATCTAATTGCTTGTAAATACTGATAGCTCTGTTTTTTCAACTAAGCACATTGACTCATTTGAACATGCATCAAGGTCACAGCAAGGAGACCTTGTAAATGTCACATACCATAAACCTAGAGTTCTTATTGTAAACTTATCTTTACTTTTCTTTCGATATTCCAGGTCCAGCACGCCAGCAAGCAGATCACCGCAGATAAGCAGTACAAGGGTATCATTGACTGTGTTGTCCGTATCCCCAAGGAGCAGGGATTCCTCTCTTTCTGGAGAGGTAACCTTGCCAATGTCATCAGATATTTCCCCACCCAGGCCCTCAACTTCGCCTTCAAGGACAAGTACAAGAAGATCTTCCTTGATGGCGTCGACAAGCGCGCCCAGTTCTGGAGGTACTTCGCCGGAAACTTGGCATCTGGTGGCGCCGCCGGAGCCACCTCCCTGTGTTTCGTGTACCCTCTCGACTTCGCCCGTACCCGTCTGGCTGCTGATGTGGGAAAGGCTGGAGCTGAGCGAGAGTTCAATGGTCTTGGAGACTGCCTGGTGAAGATCTTCAGGTCTGATGGCCTCAGGGGTCTGTACCAGGGCTTCAATGTGTCAGTGCAGGGCATCATCATCTACAGGGCTGCTTATTTCGGCATCTATGACACAGCTAAGGGTACGTAGACTTTCCAGTCGCACGCTACAGGGACCAGTGTGGGTCTTGTAGATCTAAGTCACTAAACTCTTGTTTGTTTACAGGTATGCTTCCAGACCCTAAGAACACCCACATATTGGTGAGCTGGATGATTGCACAGACTGTGACAGCTGTTGCTGGCCTGACCTCATACCCCTTCGACACTGTCCGTAGACGTATGATGATGCAGTCCGGACGCAAAGGAGGTTAGTTTATTGAAAAGAGCAGATTTTTTTTGTATTCCATACGTTTGATTTGCTGAATGTCATACCAGTTCGCTTATTTTTGCCATGTTTTGTTCTCCACAGCTGACATCATGTACAGTGGGACCATTGACTGCTGGCGCAAGATTGCACGTGATGAGGGTGGCAAGGCTTTCTTCAAGGGGGCTTGGTCCAACGTGCTCAGAGGCATGGGCGGCGCCTTCGTACTGGTGTTGTACGATGAGCTGAAGAAAGTCATCTAACTTGTCATTTTGTCACATCACTGTCCAATTTGGCTAAATGTAATAACTTTCCATTTCTATGGACTCTGCATTCTGCCTTATTTATGGGAACAAACTATAGTGTCACCACTAGCTGTGGGCGAAGGCTGTAAGTTGTGCATCTTTGATTTTAAACGTTCCACACCCTCCTTACCAATGTCATTCCTGTTAAAGAAATCTGATACCTCCTCCTGTTACCCACTAGGTTTGTATGGTCCCAACTTGAATAAATCTATTCTGGGGAACAAACTAAACTATTTCATGTCCACTGTCTCCTCCATTGGCAAAGCATGACATTACCACTTACTGGATAGTGAAATGCACGAAGTGGATTACACCTGACTGCTATATTTACTCACGCTTATCTCTCCTGAGCCTTCCTCTTTGACCATGCTCACTACTAGGATTGTAGAGTAGAACACTTGAGTGGTAGTGCCCTTGAATTGACTTTACACTGCTGGTAGAAGAAGATAAGAATTTTGTTCATGTTAAGTTGTGGAATACAAATCACTGACCCTAAAGAGATTTGGTGAATCAAGGGTACAAATACAAATGACTTTCAGGTGTGCATTCTCGAGTCAGCTGCATAAGAAGCATAAAATTTAAGACCAAATGGAGGAAAAGTATTTGCATATGCACTCAAACCTCTGTATGATGTTGTCCAGATAAAATAGTAAGGCTTCTTGTTCTGTAAGTTCTTTCTATATTATGTTCTAGTGTTTTTATGACCTAAGTACTAGAAGCTGCAGTGCTGATGAACTTCACTAGTGCTGGTTCAAATGTGAATCTGAGGACTGAATCTGCATGAAATCCAGTCATGCAACACCCCTTATTAGGTGTTAAATATAGCTAAGAAGTCTATGCAGTGCATGAATGAACCAAGGAGTATGTCCTTGTTTGACTTTTGACATGTTTGAACAAATATGATTACAAGCTGAGGCAGATACCAGTGAATGGTGCGAGTTTGGTTTACAAGCTGATAAATACTTCGTTTCAGAGTCATATCTACAGGAAGTGAGTCAACATTCTTGACAGTCTGTAAAGTTATTTAATTTTTTTTTGATAGTTTTCAAACCAGGTTTAGTCTTAATTTTCAAAGCAAGTTGTCTTTAAAAAAGGCAATGGAAAGCAGAAACGACCTGGTAGTATCTTGTGTGATGAACTCCTGCTCTCACGGGTAAACCTGAAAGGTAATTATCTACATTTGAGCTTTTTACGGTGACAAAGTCTGGTTAAAACACATTTTCTTTCCACAATTTCAAAAGAATAACCAGCTATCAGTGAAACATTTTAGTGGGTGACCACAAGGCTCGTTTTAAAGTACTCTGCTTTGATTTAAACCGCTTATTTCCTGAAATACTACAGAACGGCCAGCAGGGAGCAGCAGCGCCAAGCAAGTGTGAAACTCCCGCGTGCCTGTTCCCTCTGCGCACGCTCCAGCCTCAGTGAGGAGTGACTGAAGCTCAGTTTGACTTCTACCAGGATGTTTGGACAGTTATAAAGTTTCAAAGTGTTCCACGTGTACATGTGCGGTAGCAATGTACACAGAAGCATCAAATATTAAAAGTTTAGTTACTTTTCTAGACGTTAATGTAAATGTTATCGAGTGTTAGTTCGGTTTAAGTATGCTGGAATTGTATTTAAAGGTGTAGTACATGCATCCCTTGGATTAGAAGCACAGTATGACAATATATCACAGCAACAAAAAATACTCATAAAGCCAACACTCATTTATAAGAATAAAATATCAATGTTTGCAAAGTTTCTCAAATTAAATGACCTCAAAGTTTGTTCATTTTTGAGCTAAAAACATTAGACCAGCATGGCCTGAATTTAAGATCAGGTACCAAGACTGTGATTAACTTTGTCTTATGAAAAACGTTGATTTAAAAAATCATTTTGTTAATTAGGCTGCCACTGTATTTCTCATTAATGTCACCAGCATGCTTTTTTAGGCCTAATTTATAAACTTGAAAGCAAAGAAAAATAAATTAGTCTGGAGCAAAACAAATAATCAGTAGAGTTTTATTTTGTGAAAAAATTAAAAAAAAAAGATAAATCTTTCCTTTTTACAGAGGACAGGCTCTTTCTGAATTTATAAACAGTCATGATTTATTCTGCTGGATGAATCATGGAAACAAATATTGAAATTCAACCTGAATCCAAAGTGAAACACAACACTTATTCTTTTCTTTTTTTTTCCTGTCAGTCCTTTTTCTGATGTGTTAAAATGTAGGATGCCTTAACATTAACACAGACTGTTTTTAAGTATAAGATCATAAAGACTGCTTTGGTCTCTAGAATAAACGTCCCAATGTTTTACTGCATTCTTATTATTGATACATCTCTTTTTAGGCATTCACACTGCAGGCTTTACTGCTCAATTCTGATCTTTTTTCTTAGATTTGTTTTTTCTTTTTTTTTTCTTTTTTTATTTGTTTGGCTGTTCCAAAAGTTTAGATATGTATCGGTTTTAGGACCACCTATGAAAATGGCCTGAATTTGAAATTGAAATGTCAGATTCAGTTTGACTTTCACTCTTTTAAAAAATCCGATTTGATTTATATATAAGCACACAAAATCTGATTTTGGCCACTTTTAACTGCAGCTTGAACGCAGCCTTAGTTTCTGGTCTGTTGTCATGGAGGTCAACTGGATTTGGACTGGGCATATTGTTAATGCATGACATTATCTACAGACACAATATAACAGAGTTACCAGGGTCTTAAAAAGTATTAAATTAAGGCTTTTTTAAAACTCTGCCAGATCTGATCTGAATTCCTATTGAAATTGATAATCAAAATGAATACAACTCAATTATTATAAGCTATGGCTGATCAGCTACAACAGTAAAGTGACCACTGATGAATCAATGCTTTAAGATCAGAATTACAGACTATAAGTATCCTGAAACTGGCAGTTATACCTTGTTTTTTCTTAAAACCTAACAGTATGCTGTTCAACCTTTTTAGTTTTAATGGCAGTGCTTGTAAATAGGTACTTCTAGATTGTAGAATAACTTCTTTAAGGCCACTTAAGTAAAAAAAAAAGACCTTCCATTCAGTTACCTAATGGTAGTTGGTTCTTTTTTCTCATATTTTAATCTCAAATCTACAATAAAAGGCATGACTGGCATTTTCTTGTCACATTCTTGTTAATGTAACTGGTTAAATATTGATAAAATGATAGATCTTACAATGTTTGAAGAGAGTCTTAAAATGCTCTTAAAAGGTATTAAATCTAATGTCAGATTTTCTGTATAAACCCCGTATAAGTCATTTTATTTCAGAAATCAGAATTCGCTTTATTGGCCAAGTATGCTTACGTAACAATGAATTTGACTGGTAAGCTTTCTCTTTGTGTACAGGAATTCAACATTAAATACAAGAAACAGGAAAAGTATACAAAATTAAGATTTACATATGCACAAGCTCTTGTAGGTATGATTTCTAGTATATCCAAGTCCTAGAGCATTGATAGCATGGTTATAGTATGATGAGTATATATAGACATGATAGAGTATAAAAAACATCCAAGGGTGTGGGCAGATTAACGTGAGGTAGATAAGATAATTTAAGATAGCTGATTAGGGCACATGTGTATATGTAGTGAGGCATTTTGCTACAGAAATCCTACATATAGCATTTCAGTTACTGTGAATAGATTAAATACTTGCAGCATTTTAATATGGTTAATATATAAAATAAGTAGTTGGTATTGTAAATAGATAAACTAGTGCCAATATGCATAAGAAGTGAGGGATTTTACCACAGAGAGCCTTCTTACAGACTTTGAGTTACAGTGTAGATTAATTACTTGCAGCATTTGAAAAAGATAAATTACTTTAATTAGTAATCAGAACAGTAGGTTGAGTGATTAGTGGAAAAATTCCTACGAGGTGAGGCATTTTACCACAGAGAGCCTTGCTTCACATTGGAGTTACAGTGATTTGGTCTCACAGTTTCGGGCACTGGATGGTAATTTCACTTCTGATGAAGCTGGCAATTATAAGACATTTGATTATATCAATAAACTGTTTCTTTTAAGGGATCTTACATTTAATTTAATGTACTGGAGAAGAATTGTGGTACTTTTGTACTCTCTGCTGAAGTGTACGGTTGATACATCAGCTGGAAATATCAGCAGAAACATTTCACATTCAGTGATGCAGATACTTTCAAAGCTTAGGTCAGCCTTTACCGATATTATGACGATGATATGATGCACTCCAGATTTATTAACCCTGGGTCTTTGTACATAATAAACACAGTGTGGTCTAGATCTGTTCTTTTTGTAGAGAAGGCCACATAAAGAATTGGCGCTACACCAAAGAGGCGACAGATTGAATGTGAAGCACATGACATAAAGTTTGACTTGACTTTGACATTTAAACAATACAGTGAAATAAAGGCAGTCTAATGAGTGTATTTGATTTTTTAGACTTACTCATAGGCTCTTCTTGCAGCACATCTTCATCTTATTAAAAATGTGATTCTTGTAGTGACAGTCCGTACGTGTGTGAAGGTTAATGAGAGTATAAAAATCCTGCTGTACTCTGTGTGTGTTTCTGTAAAGCCCACTTTGGTTCCTGATTTGTGTGCAGAGTTTACATGCTGGCTGCATGGTCTCCCTCCCACGGCCCACACACTCAAGTGAGTGAGTGAAGAGGTTTTCACTTCTGAGTCGCCTGTACAGTAGGTGTGAAGTGAAGTATGACAGCGATTGTTTATTAATCCTCGTTAGATTTGTAATGGACTGGCAGCTCATCCCGGGTGTTTCCTGCCTTCTGCCCAGTGCATTCTGGGATAAGATCCAGCCTGTTGTTCAGGATCTGCGGAACCAAATCCAACTGTATTTGGACCCAACACATGAGCAGGCTAATATTATTTATGGGCTTAATTTTAGCTTATACAGCTCATTTGTTTGATTGTGCTCGCTCCAAGAATAACTCTCCATGTTTGTGTGTTTTTATGCATTCACTGGATGTCCATTTGTTGGTTCTGGCAGTGCAGTTATGTGAAAGGTCATGCATGGAAGTCACACTGCAACAACTTTACCCTTTTAGAGTCAAAAGTTACTTTTTGTATGTATTTCTGGGCAGTATATTCATGAGAAACCCTCAAGAGAGAGACAGAGGGAGTGAGCAGAAAAATAAAACAGCAACAAGACTTTCTGTGAAGTACAGGAAAGTACTAGTTTTTATTCCTTCATAATCAAACTTCACAAACAGCTTGAACTTGTACAATACCTCAGAGAGTGAAAATTACAAAAAAAGTGCTGGTAACATTTACAAAAATCATCCTTACTTAGCAACAATCAGTTTATTCTTCCACACTTTTTTTAGTCTTTTGTATTAAGGCTTAATACTTCTGTATAAAGTATATGCAAGATAAGTCTTCACAGTTTTTCGAAAAAAGTCACAATATTATGTAACATAATGAAGCTTTTACGGCTATTTTCTTTATAATAACAAATACACATCACTGGTAAATATATGTGAAATACAGGGCTTATTGTAAAATGGCAAGTAATGATACTGTTTGCTGAGATAAATTGATTCCACACACTGTTATAGGAAAGTTTTGACATACCATTGCTATAACTGAAGGAGGAAAAGAAAAAAAGCATCAACACTTGTGAGATCGCCTCCAAACTTTGGCACATCCCATGAAACAATTTCACAAAATATGAGATTTTTCGTTTTGAAATCATACATATGGAAGAATAGCTAAACTGGCATAAAGTGAAAACATGCTGTGTAGTAAGGTGCTAAATCAGATATTACATTGCCAGCCTCTTTTTTTTTCTTTCCCCCACATGGACTGACATGAATAAGGTGCATTCGTAAGACTCAAAGCATGTAGGCCTTTCTCAGATGTCAACAAAATATGTAATAAATACAGATTTTCAAAATAAAAAAACAACCTAAATTAACTTGACCAAAAGTCTCGAGGCGACCTCGTATACTCATGCATTCCCATGGATTCAGAGAAATGAAGATCTCTACTGCAGATGTGTAACTCGTTCAAACTGTGGCATGTGAAAGTAAAAGCTGTATTGTATTCATGGTATGTGTTATTTGCTTTTTTTCTCTTTTTTTTTTGTTTTTAACTGTTGAAATTGTGACAAACTGGATGAATAAGGAGATGGAATTGAAAAAACTGAATGCGAAACTAAGCCAAGATATATTCACAAGATCCTCTAAGCTGCACTGGTTTACAGGTCAACAGATGAGAGCTCTAGCCCTAGACTTACCAATTTCACCCTCATGCATACTGTACGGTTAAAGTGACGCAACAAGCTTGCTTAAATAGTCTACATCACAAAAGCAATTTGGTTTTAGTGCAAACACAATTGGCTGGCTTCAGCTTCTCAATAATAACAAGCTCACCAAGGAGATTACAAGAAGGCACATACTTATGCTTCCTCTAACACGCAACATATTTAGACAAACCGCAACATCTTTCAACAACACCACAAAGCGGTGAAAAACAGGAAAAGCTACTACATCCAGATAAAATGATGCTGTTTGTGAATTATTGGATTTTTTTCTTTACAAGTATCCATTGAAAAAACTTAAAAGGTCACTCATTCTGCTGCTGTGGATGACCTTGTTGAGAAGGATGAAGTGTGACACATTTTTAGGTACGTACGTGGCCAATGATGCTGTGTTTAAACCACACAAAGGTGCATTTTTTAAAGCATTTTTTTAAATGTAATATTCCCCCAAAAAGGTGACCAAATACGCTGAGAAGAGAATTTTTAAGGGGAAAGGTGTGACAGCTGGGATTTTTTTTTCTGTTTAATCTTTAAATATGTCATGACTGGTGGGGAAAATAAATGAATTCCTTCCCTTAAAATCCCATCTCTCACTGTTCTGATCTGTAAGAGCTGCTTGATTTGTCCAAAACAATCACAAGAGGAAACAACAGTTTTAATGCCCCCAAATCTGGACACTAATACTCGGGGTACTGCTGGGAAATAAAAGGAAAAACAACAAAGTGTGGATGTCATGTGCATTTAAAAAGGTGACTGATTCTGTACCTTTAAATACAAAAACAACTGAAAAACAAGTCACCAGCTACGCAGCATTGCCATGGTGAGAGACTACCATCACATACTATGGTTGAAAAATGTGTTGAGTGAATTATATTGCTTTTTGATAGAAGACGACCAAAATAAGTCTAGTGCAAATCTCTTTTCTGGTTTGAGAAGTGGTGGTTGGTGTCATGAGACTTGACTGTCATGTCTGCTCGACCATAGCACAAACACACCAGCTGATTTTCACAACTGGATAGCTGTCAAGTGGTATCCCTTTACGACTTTTCTGACTATTTTTCTCAGAAAAAAAAGCATCCGTCACCACTGGTTGCCACGCAACTATTTGGAGGGAGACCCCTAATAAATATTTCCTATCATAGATAACCCATCACCCAATCAATTCAATAACCCAGCATGAAGGAAATGTCTGATCTTCTTACTCCTATTTTGAAGCAGAGGGATGGCAGCCATTTTTAAGTCACCCTCCCCTGTACAGCTGGGAGGATGTGCTTTCTCTTTCTTTTTTTTTTGTGTCAGCTCATATCTGTGCTAACGGGTGTCGTCTGTGCAGTTATGTCTGTCAAATACATCTCTCAACTTGGAAATGTTGAAAAACTCACTCCAGTCCAGTGTTTGACAAATCATATTATAAAAACGTCCTTGCACATACATTTAAAAAAAAAAGAAAAACTTTATCCCCTATTTCAAAACAGCAGTCAATACATTTCAAACAAGCTTGTTTCATAACAATAATAATAATAATAATAATAATAATAATAATAAAATACAAACCAACTTGGAGCATAAATTATCAAAAACAAACACATTACTGCAGCATATATTTCAGGGTTGCTTAGTTGTGATGTTAACTACCTTTACTACAACAGCTCCACTTCTGCCATGTTCAGAACTATATAGAAGTTTTTAAGGGAAATAATAAAATATCAAGCCAACGTAGGCCAACAAAAATAGAAGCCTAACAAAATATACACATATTTATAAGCACATCTCATAGTTCAACTCAAGTGCATGTTTACAAAAAGCATCTACATACAAGATATGGCAGCAAAAAGCCTGAACGCCAGATGACAAAACAAAACCTAAGCTGCTTTGATTAGGACACACGTAATGTCTGATTTGTACTGTCAATGTTAGAGTAAATTGTGTCTTCACTTCAGGTACAAAACATCGCCCGCATTACAGTAATTCAATTTCTTCTTTTGAACACAAAGGATGAAAATAATACAGCAGATTTGCCTTTTACAGTAATAAAATATTGTCAAATTATGCCAAATGTTCTACATTCTGCGTCCAGATGATGCGCTTTTATTAGAAAAATATATCATCTTGTTATCAGTGATATTTAATCCCATGTTACAGTTTGGTTTGGATTTTTTTTCATCATGTGCTGATGCCTGGCTCTGATGCTTTGTGTTTTCAGTGAAAGACTTTTGAAAACCTCTTTGAAACTGCTGAACATATCGTTACCCTCTTTCCTCTTTTTTTTGGCTTAATAAACAACCTACAAATATGTGCAAACTTAACATCTTGGTCCATCTCAAGTATAAATGGCTAATGTACTCTAGGTCACAATGTCGGATTAGTATTCAGGGACAGCCTTAAAAAATATCAAACATGCCAATATGTGAAGAAAACGGCAAGAAAAGAAAAACTCACTGAGATGTAATGTGTGAAGGTGAACAGGTTTACACTGATTTGTTGTGTGTATAGAAGACATAACTGATGATTACTGAGTATGATGTTTTGTGAGATGCAACATTTACAATCTTAAACATGTTGTCATGTGATAGTTTACATCACAGCTACTGTGTCCACTTTTATTTTTATATTTTGTTGCATTTCTTATAAAAAAAAAAGTCTATTTTGGTCTAAAATTAACAAAAACCCACAAAACTATGAACAACCGATCGAGAGACAAAAACACACAGATGCATTTTCACAAGCACCCTGCAATGAGAAGAAGAAACTAAAAAACACAAGTAGCAATCTAAGCCCAATGGCAGGAACCCCACACACATAGAAAAGATAAATTATCTTAACCCTTCTTTGGTTTGCAAACACAAACATTGTCTAGTAAAGTTTAGTTTATTTCACCTCTAATGATTAGCATGGCCCCCGTGTTTCAAATTGACCACCAGCAGCCCCTTTAGGAACATTACAGTGATACCAGTTTGTTATGGCAGAAACATGCTGGCTGAGACGGTGACCGACGTTCTTTTTTTTTTTTTTTTTTATCTCTGCACTATAAAAAAAGAGACCTACAGTGTTAGCATAGTGCATGCTGTCTATAAAACCATGTTGAAATCTGAATTAAAAGGAGGGAAGTATAAATCTAATTTAACTCTGATGTGATGGGCGTTTTTCTGCTACTACATAATCAAATATCCAAAAGGATGAAGCGCTGGAAATCCTACTTAATGTCAGGTTAGTTAAGTGTGCAAAACGAGTGCCAGACGAGGAGTTGGAATGCTCCGGACGTGAACAGGAATGCTTTATTTTAGTCACACTGCTGCACACTTTCTAACTAATCATCTCATTCAGCAGGATTACGCTGAAAAAGAGACTACAGAACACAAAGAGGCTTGATGTTTAGTCTTCAGAGCCTCAGTCTCCTAACAATAGTGATTAAAAAACGATAAAGAAAGCGTGCTATCAGGGGACACTCAAAACATAGTTTGTGCTCCATCAAAAACAAAGCCCCCCCAACGTGCAGGAAGGGGCCGTGTGGACCGGACTGCATGCTTCATGTGCACTGATGGATTCCTGATGAAGACGGTTCCATTAAAACCTCATCAGGGTAGTGTAAGAACTGCATGTTAGAGAGAGAAATAATATAATCTAGATGTGGTTTTAGCTTAGCTTAGCTGTGTTGTACTTTAAAATCTGAACAGCTGCTTCTGTGTATGTGTGTGTGTAAGCTCAAAAATCAAAACAGAGTCTGCATGTTTGACTGAAAGATCTGAACAGATGCTGTTTGTGTGTGACAGTTGGATGACAGGGACTAGCTATATCACATTGCCTATAACATTAATGCTTCATTTTAACTTTAAATGTAATGAAAACTAGGCCTTCAAAATGTGCACTTTCCATAGCTTAATCATAGCTGTTTTCTCCTATTTAACTGAATACTATGTTTGATGGAGGATTTAAAGATTCAAAATAAAAGCAATCACTTGCCCTGGTTGTGACATATGTTTTGTTTTATTATATTATGTTAATGTTATAGGCGTTACAGGATATCTCCTACATAAAACGATTATTTTAATGTTCCTTTTTTGCTTTGTTCTCACATCAAATTTAACAATAGGGGTATAATTTAAAAAGTGTCTTTTTTTTACCCCTAAATTTGGCACAGTAACTAGGCTGGGGAAGGTTAGAGAGAAAACTGTGGTAATGAGTCCACAGGGGACCGAATAATCAGCCATCCCAAAACCTTTTATCTCGCAGCCACTCGTCCTGAAACTTGATTATCGGATTTTATTCTACTCTATTATCTCTTACTTTAAATTTTTAAACCAGACACTTAAAGACTTTGCCACATTTTTTTAATCTCAATGTGCCTCCAGGTAGTTATAAATATACGTCTGTGTAACATTCAGTGACCAGTTTTCTTTTTTAAGGTTGCTCATTGCTTGCCCTTTACCAGTATTTAAAGCTGTACGTAAGCAAAAAGGTGGTCAGATAAGATAAAAGTTTAATGACCATTGTAGGGAAAATGGGCAGAGACTGTTATCAGGGTCAAAGAAACATGGTGTACTTTGTAGAGCACCATTAAAGCAGCTGCCAAATCAAGCAGCCAGCAACGACTTTATTATTCATTTACAGTGAGTGTCAATAGAGGGAACCACCATGGTAGGAAGTTAGATTATGCATGTTATTTCATGTTAAAATAAAAAATGGAACTTATTTCCAATAAGATTAAAGAAAAATCCAAACATTTGACATTATGGCATACTAACTCCACCTTTTTTCTGGTGAATGTGGCTCCCTCTGCTGTTCATAAAGCACCACTGCCCCTTTTCCCTCCAAAGTACAGTACAGTACAGTACAGCATATGGCTTGTTTGCATGTAGCATGTTGAAAAAATGCAAAACAGCAATGAAAGAGAGCAACCTTAAAGACAATTTTATACAACCCACTAAACCTACGAATATATTTCAAACGTGATTGCATTTTACATCTTTGAATCCTCCGAGCTGTATAGATGTACATTAAAAAATAAAACTCACGGATGTAGCTTTAACTGTATATGATAGACGCTTTTTAAAGGGTTCTCTTAGGATGCACTCACAACCAGCAGGTCTTTGCAGTAATAGTATAAATAGTATATTTCTTATAGACCATTGTGTATATACTGTATCTGTGCAATGTAGGAGAGAAAAACTATGAATATTCTGTATAGTTGCTGTATGTACTGATAGGCACTTGATAGGCGTATTCCCTATATCCCTCAAGGTTTCCGTATACTCTAGCTGTCTTTATCAAACTATCTGAGAATGTTTTCTGAGGATGGTGATATTTAAATATATATATTGTATATTTTTAAGATATTTCACTCTTATGTGTACTGTAGAAGGCCAGAGATGCAGTAAAGTATTATCTGACTGGTGTTTTCTGTACTCTACTCTTAACTTTGTGACTTTCTTCAAGCTTTAAATAAAAACAATCTGACTTTGAATGTGTGGAGACGGACTGAAAGACAAACAGGGAGACAGACGCATGCGTATCAGAATAAAATGAACCTGTTCCTTACTCGACATGACCCTCACCATTACTATTTCTCCATTTCCTTGTTTTCATCTCAATGCAAAGCGTATATATAGTACAATGTGAAATATGACTTTAATAACTGACTATGCGTTATCCAGTTGCGTGAAGCAATGTATGTATAAACAACAGCACTATGATCACCATAACAAAAAAGCAGGAGGAAGCCTGAAATAAAGAAGTATAACAATGAATTAAACATACTGCAAGAAGGACAACAATGTACTGTAGACCCTGTGTCTCTATGCTAAGATAAACAAAACATGAACAGTAATATATTTGAAACACAATACAAACAGCTGCAGGCTCAAGGCTATTATCTACGTTTTCATATGTTTTGTTCTGGAAAATATGCGAACACTTTGCAAACATAAAGTCTAGACTTTTTTTTCTTAAACTAACAACTAGAAGAAGCACGATTGAGAGAAGGACTTATTTTCTGGATAATGTTGCGACTTTTCAACAAGTTTTAAACTGACTTTCTGCAACACTGAGAGAGAAAAGAGAATTAAGCACCACCACAAGTAGCTGAAGCAGTATAAGGAATATATAACTATGAACAGTGAAGAGCATGTGATGCTAATGCAACAGGGGGGAAAAAAGCCTGGGTATGCTAAAGCACGTAAATGACACACTGGAGAGAAGAATCTTCCCTCTTCTGAGCCCGGTCTGCTATCAAACACCTTATGATACAAGAAGTCAACTGACAATGGGACGAGTTATTAGCCCTCATCCAGATAACGTTGAGATTGGCTACTTTTGTTATTCCAAAAAATAAAAAGATAGAGAAACGACTGATAGTGTAATTCTGAAATCAAATGTTTCAAAAAACCAACATCGAGCTACTTAACCTACTATTTAGACCAATGATACCACAAAGCTGGTTGTACTCATCTAGCTACAGTCAATAGTGCATTTGATATATGTGTTTACACAAAATATGTAAAATTTAGGTGCCATGAAGGAATGCTAGATCACTGAATACAAACATTACACCGAAACGACTCGATCAACATCTCTGCCTCTGCTTTCAAAGAAGTGATGATGTTAGATTGGCAGTGTTTAACTCGGTACTGAACAGACAACAAACACCAACACAATGAGCTGTGTGCCGTATGTGTGGCAGTACTGTTGGAAAAGAGATCTCGGCAGTTGCTTACATATTCTTTTTAGTGCATTGTCTGTTAAGGCATGAGATTACCCTCCACGTGCTGTGTAGAGACAAATATAGCACTAGCATGCAGCAATATTGCCATCCTGGCAACAACAGCTACAAACAGGAACCATACAGTTTAGGCTTATATGCACACCATAGGACACAGGCCCAATCAAATGTTTAATAATGTGCTACTTTTACTGCGGACAAACCTTTTATACGTGTGTGGTCAAGAGTTTCTACCCAGCTGGGGGAAAAATACACACTCCCCTTCAGCTGACTCATAAGGATCTGTACTTTAGTAGCCGTTAAAAGAAATTTAAGCATCCAAATGCTGGACAGATCTCCTCAAAGTCAAGCACTGACGTCAGCAGTGTCAACGTGGCCTCGAGTCAGATCTCAGAACAAACGCCACGGGTGCTTTATTAGCCCAAAAGGTTTGGATTGGAGAGCTGCTTCTCATAGTACCTGCGTTGCATATTGCAAAGGAAGCCCTACAGTTCAGATATTCCACTTATCAACAGCTTGATTAGGCGAGATATCAAACACACAAACACTCACTGACGCACAAACACTAAGGAAAGGGACACGACTGTGTACAACTGACGCACAGATATCAAAGAAGCTGCATTCCCTCACCTCCCCACACCTTTAAACCCACACAACGTTGTTCTAGGACACATATCATTTATGTTACACACGCACACACTATAAATGTATTATTATTATTAATCATATAATAATAGTTATTATTCAAACCTCCGCCGACGTGTATTATTACTGTTGTTGTTTCACTGTTAATGTTGTTTGGCTTGGATATTCTCCTTTGTTTCAAAAGAAATGCAATCGAATGACTTTTATAGGGAACTGACTCCAGAAAAGAATGAACTCAAAGGTTTTAAAACATAGATGAGCACACATAATGGTACATTTTTAAATAAAAATAAATGCTTGCATTAACACGGCACAAGAATATACTGTAGGTAACTGCAAGCAAGAACAAAAGCCAAGAACCGCTGATTTACTTAATGAATAAATTGAAACAAAGCTATTCTATTACATGTGAACTCTACAACCAAATGTTAGATTAAAAAAAAAAACTCTTTTCTAAAACTATAATATCTCTGTTAACAGTAGTGCACTTATTGGTTTAAGCAGTGCAACATATATGCAAGAAAATAATGCAGTCCACTTATCAAGATTTTAAAAAATGTTTTTTTTTCCTTTGAAACTGAATAACAGAAATTATAGAAGTTTGTTTAAGGAAAATGATTAAATATTAAGCACAGGCATTTTAAGAAAATGTGCAAAGTAGCACTTTTTTTTTAATCTACAGCGTGTCATCTGAAGACCGCCATATGCAGTTATTCTTTTAACGATACAACTACGAAAGTTTTTGCTCAGACGCGAGCAAATCCTTCAGGATTGCAGTTGCAGGCAGTTGCATGTGTGTATGTGTGTGTGTGTCCTATTTTAGAGTAGAAAGCAATTACAAAACAATCCAAAAATATTAGAAATGAGCCTTAAGTGAAGTGATGTATGGAGGACAACTTGCTCACACTAGATTCCAAAATCTATTCTGTACATGCTGTGTCTAGATTGTGTTTAGAAAAATCAGGAATGTTTCATATTGTGTAGAAAGTCCGTTTGAAAGTGTGGTATTATCAGGAAACAGTGTGATTCAATGGAGCTACTGTTTTATTTATTTTTTGTTACTTTTGAAGCTGTGTTTCCTTTCAAAGCGTTGCATGCCATTTGAGCCTTGAGGGAGGGCAAACACATAAAGAGTAATGCATTTAGCTCCGATGTGCTCAAATAGCTTTGCAACGTTATTAAACAGAGTGTACAGGGGGTTTAGGATGAGGATGGCATTTATTTCCAATTCAAATTTGATTCAAATAAAATCCCTCCCTCTTTAACACTGTTTCAGCCTATACACCCCCTGACCAGGCTTTAGAGTGTGATTATCAATTTCATATCTGACCATGTCGGCTACTTAATAATTACAATATTTAAAGTGACAAATCCTTTTTTTTTTAAATCAACCTCCCATAACAGTCAGGTGCAAGTTGAAGAGCAGCAATTATGAAGGAGAGAGTTTAGTAGTCGCATATGCCAGCCTGCCATAACTGTGAATGTGAAAGGCTTTAAAAAACAAACCATCAGCAAAAGAATCTTTCTTTTTTTCTCATGTTTTGAAATGGAAGAGGTCTACAAGCCTTAACAGTCGTTTAAAATATTAGTGGCAGTGTATGCAAATTAGTTAAACTCCAAACTTCAGAAAAAAAGAAACATGTTTTTGCTCAAATACTGGCTCATCAACACACCCAAATTTAGTAAACTGAGGCATCAAAATGCATGGACAGCAATTACAAAACATAAGAGAAATGCTCATCCCAGTCTCAGTGTGACAGGAAGTTACATTTCAGTTCAATGATTGAAATTGGTACCTTGACAACAGCTGCATTAGAACCCCTTTACACCATAGGAATAAATAAAACCCACCATCAAATTAACTACTCTCCGTTTTTATTTGATAGAAGAAGGCAATCTTGTGACCGTCAGTATTTTTAGAGGGAATATGTAGCCCCACCCCAGATGACTTTTTTTGTTATTGTTGTTAATTATACCACAGTAAGCTTGGACATCTATAGTTTCCAAACTGGTCAGAATGGGTTCACAACTGCCATGATTTATTCTTCATGGCAATGTACACACACACATACACACACTCACACAGACGCACAAACACACGGAAATAAGACAGACATGCATAAACACAAACGCTCACACGTATAAGCACATGTAGAATCATTCAGACAGATCTACACTAAAGGTGTGTTTGTGTGTATGTGTTTCTTTCGTAGGCCTTTCGGTAGTGTTCAACACATAAATCAGTATTTTAGGAAAGCATACATTTAGAGGCCTGTAGTTAGGATCCATCCAGTAGATCAATATCAAACTACTAAGCCTTAAGGCCACCATCTTTTTTTTCTTTTAGAATAACAGAAAAAAAAACTTTTTTGGGAAACTTAATGTGCCAGTGTCTATACTCATTACTCTTCATACCTCAAAACAAGAAAAGGAAAATCTAGTGCCATTTATTTGTCATTCTTTTTGAAAGGAGTTTATCGATTAGTACTTATCCATCGGAGACATGCATTCGCATGTGGTCATTGAAGTGCTCCATTTGGTCGAACTTGGCAGGGCAGACGGAGCACACATAGGTGGTCCCTTCTTGGCAGCTTGCTTCTGCAGCTACACCCACTCCTGTTCCAACCCCGGCCCCTACTCCAGCACCTCCGCTCACGGGCATGGCGAGGGCCACCACACCGGCACCTGGCTCTGGGACGGCCATCGGCATGGGAATGGAGACAGGGCCTGGGGTGCCGGCGCTCCCTGACAGCCCTGTGATGGCGCTGCCCGTGCTGTGCAGGGCCATATGCCGCTCCAGCAGGGTCTTGTGTGAGAACTTCTTCTTGCAGATGTAGCACTCATAGGACTTCTCTCCACGGTGCAGCCGCATGTGGACGTTGAGGGAACTCTTCTGGGTGAAGCGCTTGTTGCAGATGCTGCACTGGTAGGCCCGCACCCCTGTGTGTGTCACCATGTGTTTGATTAAGTAATCCTTCAGGGAGAATGAGCGCCAGCAGATGCTGCACTGATGAGGCTTCTCACCTGGATGTTCATGCATAAAAAAGGAGAAGAAACATTTTGAGAATTAGGTTTTAAAAATATAGAAGAATGTGTGCAGTAGCATTAGATGCCTGAAGCCAGCACTGTTACTTTTCTAGTACAGGAACAAACCTGGGGCTAGAATTATTTAAGCCTGTGTTAGCTCTGTTATGATGTTGGCTCCACTAGAAGCTACAATATGCTACAGCTCTGTGAGGAAAGCTTTCATATAATGTAGCTCTGATGCAGTTATTACAAAACTGTAACAAAACTGCACAATTAAGGTTTTATGAATATTTAACAGTTCTGTGATGGCATGACAGTGGAGCTTAGATGGAAAAATATTCTACAATGATGCAAAGTCCCATCATTTTAACATCTCAAACAATGTAAGCATCTTTTGGTGGATAAAACACGTTTTTTTATAACTGCCTCTGCTGACATTTTCAACTATTAAATGTTAAAAATCTCAAGTTTCTAATAATATAAGTGGAGTGAGAGACTGACACCACAGCAAAAAAGGAACCTGCATTATGCAAGCCCTCAGTATTAGCTGCTTTCTAAAGCAGTGACTGAGTCTATCTGTCTCTACCTGCTTTGATTTAAAAAAGCCAGCAATTCATATGTTTTTTGTTGACCTGCTCCAAAGGAAGGTCAGAACTCAGGGTCAGTTCAAGATCAGCAAGGCTGAGCTAGCTCATATATATTACTCGTATTTGTACTTCAGAGTCTCTTTCATCTCTGACAGCTTTTTGATTGAAGCTAATGACACTTCACCTGAGCTGCACATGTGTGGTATGTAATAATATTGATGTGTTCATTGCCTTTTTAAGCTATTTTGAGGTGTGAATTATGCAAAGCAATTTGTAGGAATTTTCTTCATTAGTTATGAATATTTCTTAACCTCATCCTGCATTGCGGTTGAGGGTAAAGATATATTTAATCTCATCTATCAAGCTGTTGAGGGACATTTTTAAACGAAGAAAAAACATAAGAATGATATGATGATGATTTCTGCAAACCAAGACTGTTGTAATGGACTGTATGAGCAATCTATTGACACCAGAAGTAACTTAAAATGGAAAAAAAAGACCTGACCTAGAAACCTGATATAGACCAGGGATGGGCAACTTTGGTTACCATGAGGGCCACATTAATTTTATTATCAGTGCCAAAGGGCCAAATTGTTACAGATTGTCTGATATTCACAATGTAATGTAATACCATTCATTGTTTAGGAACTCAAGTGCTAATAGAAATGGCAAATTCAATGATATAAACACAGAATTAAATCAATTTAAACCTGCATTTTCAATGCAGTGAATATGACAGGTGCTTGTCAATTTAATATACTTTATAGCATATTTATTTTTTTACAAGTGCTTCAGTGATGCATAGAAATTTGTCTCAAAGAACCTAACAAATACAAGTAATCAAAGATTATAGGGGAAATGTTTCTTTTTCATGTTTTTATGGTAGATGTTGTCATGTTTTCTCTATGTTTATTTTTTACTGATATCTTAAATGTACTTGGGGGGCCACATCAAGTGAGGTGAAGGGCCTCATGTGGCCCCTGGTCTGCCAATTGCTCACCCCTGATATAGATAAACTTCTGTGTTATAGCCCTAATCATCTTTGCAACTACAAGCACCAGTTCCTCCCTACTTTAACTATGGGTGTCATAATCATGAAACTGAAAGACAGTCTTAATCACTCATAAGCCACTCAGACTCACCAGTATGAACAAACATGTGTTTGACGTAGTTCTGTTTAGCAGTAAAGGTTTTACTGCAGAGAGTGCATTCATACGGCTTCTTCTCCCCGGGTCCGAGCCCTCCTGCAGCCTGTTGCTGCTGTGTTGCCGCTTGCTGTACCGATATGGGGTTGGGGAATGATGGCATTGTGGGGGGCGGCACTGCCACAAACTGGGGCTGCTGCTGGCCAGGAAGGTAAAGGAAAGGCTTGGTGTCTCTTGCCGGCTGTGTAGGAAAGAGTGTGGGCAGGAAGGAGCTTCCAGCAGTGCCCATCACTTGGGAGTTGCTGGTCACGGTGAGCGGCATCCTCAGGTTGCTGGTGTGTGATTCTGCCTGGCGCATGTAGTGCGGGGCACTCGGCAGGGACTGGGACATGACTGAGTTTGGCAGGGGCTGCATCATGCTACTGTCACTAGTGCTGTGGGATGTGTCCCCGTCCTCCGTGTCTTGCACTTGCTCCGGGGACGAGTCGTTGACCTCTATATGCACAGGACCTCCTCCTTCACCTTGCTGCCCTTCCCCGCCCCCCTCTCTGCTAAAGCCCATCAGGAACGGCTGCTGCTCCATAGCATCTGGCTCAGTGCTAATGGAGGAGCTCACTCCTGAGTCAAAACTTTCCACCTTGGACTCGCTCTCTACACCCTCAGTCTGGTCGGCGTCGTCTTGGCAGTCCCCCAAATTATCATAGCAGCTGTACTCGTCTTCGGCCTCCTGCTTTATGTGCATCCCTCCCGTCTGGATGCGTGACGGTCGGGGTTGCTTGCGGCAGTGAGTGGACTCTGCTGTGGAGATGAAGCGGTCGACCTGCTGAGATCTCTCCTGGATGCGGTTCATCCAGGGTGGATCTTGGGATTGCTGGTCCTTCTGAGTGCCAAGGGTGGCGTCGTAGTTTGACGTCAGAGGGTTTATATACAAAGGGCGCTCGCGGGTGCCGTTCTGTAGCGAGAGGCCAGGGTAGGAGTACAGTGATGTGTATGCACGATCCATGCTTTGCTGTGATGTTGCTTGCATATAACCTGACTCTGCGTCACTGCTGGGCCCGGAGGTGCCTGACTCTGGCGTGCCGCGGGGTGTTTCCTGACCAGAGTCTCCTGGTATGACAGGAAACCCCCCTGGCCCGGCCAGGCCCACATTTTGGGACACGATGCGGGTGCACTCATCGATGACGGTCTTAATCTGTAGAATGCTGGCAGCAGTGAGGATCTGCAAAGCCTCTGACTGAGACACCCGCAAGATCCCACTGTACATAAAGTCAATCAGCTTTTGGATGGATTGCACCGAGACCACAGAAGGGATCTCAATGTCGCTGTAGCCCAAGAGCAGCTTGTCCTGAAAGAAGGGGCTTCCAGCAGCCAGCACGCAGCGGTGAGCACGCAGCATACTTCCATGGATCCGAACAGTCACGTCACAGAAGTGCCCACGGTTGCGCTGCTCATTGAGGGTCTCAAGTACAGAATTGCTGAAGTTGTGAAGATTGATGTTATGAATGCGCTCGGTCATCCCCTTGCAACTGATGTCACCTGAAATTAGGAAGCAATGTTTAAAACCTCACTCAGAGGCAGTAACTGGTTTTAACACACCAATATGTGAGAAAAATATGAATTTTTCCCCAATACAGAGCTACAAAATACTTATATTATTAGTAAACTGTATTACTGGTATATCAGAATTAATATAACAGTGACATTCAGTCTCATAGGATACAAAATCACCCTGTAAAAAGGCAAATTTCTTCAATGCAAGGAAACAGCCTTTCCTCATATTAGAGAAGAAAACCATGTCCCAGCACTGCAATAAACTAAAATATGCAATTAGAAAAAGTGATTCTTATTATAAAAGAGATTTAAGACTTGATTTGAGGATCCCTAAAACAATAACACAAATATAGTTATTCTTTTCATTATTTTTCTTCGGCTCAGCCTCGTGTTATTTGGATGTGAATCAAATCATCTCAATGCTGGAGCTAAATTTGTCTCCTGATCCTGGTTTAAAAATTCCACATTGCCATGGTGAAAGACAATTAACATGGTTCCCTCCTAATGATTACTGTACAACTTCCCCCCTACGCTGTGCTCTCTACAAGTTCCTCCACCCGCCAGTAGGTGGTGCACTGGTCTTGAAGGACAAACAGGCCTCTTTTGTTAGCCATGTGTTCACTCTGATGGCGCTTCCTAACTATCCTTGGAATAGATGTGACCCGGCTGATCAGTGTGTAAGATTACTGCGTGTGCTTTTCTTCCAAGTTAGGCGTTAAATGAAATTAAAATCTAGAGGAAAATAGATGGGTAGTTACTGTTGAAATTATGCTAATTGAGGGGTTTGAAGATTGCTGTAAAAGTAATTTCTTTTGAATTTAAACCATCTTGAGGATAATTTAAGTAAAGCTGTTGAGCTTATTAAATGGTTATTAAACACAGCACTTAAGAGTTTTTATTTTGGCATCAGAAACTGTACAAATTATACTGAAAATGTAGATAATTTGCTTGCAGCATGTCAGACAGTGACTAAAAGTATACATTTGGGAAAGCATGCTGGTCTGACAAGTAACTTAAGTGATTGTATAAAATTAAATCATATGGAAAAATTCTTCATAATTCAGAGTGATGTTATACAGCAAATTTAAATAGAAATAAGAGCTGTACACAAAACAAAGCCATGCCACAGTGAAAGAATTATACAGAGTAAAAGCGTTAGCATATTCAGCTCTTTACTTACAGTTAGATGACGTTTTGTTCCGAAGATGCTTGTGTGGCTGGTGATGAAGTGTGGGTCAAGCTTCAGTTTGCTGGTGGAGATGGCTGATCAGAGGCCGGGTGCTAGGCAATGCTGTCAGTCCTCTCTGTCCAAATCATGTGCTGCTCTGCCACAGCATTTGCAGGAAGAGGGAGAGGGAGAAAGGAACAAAATCTTAATACCTGTACTTAAAAAAAATACAATATTTTTTTCCTTCTTTCTGTCATGTAAAACATTTGTCCCACGATGTTTTTCTCTGCTGAAGTACCAGCCAGTATTAAGATACCAGATGATTCACTTTTCACCAAAACCCTGCCTCTGACTTTGAACTTGCTGACAGGGCGAGGCAGCGTCGTTTTTTTCTTTGAGCATTGGCACACTCTAATCAACAATCTTGTCATTCATTTGTTTTGAAACAGTATTTGCTGATCCTTGCGTGTCTTAAGGCATCAATGCCTGACTTTTAACCTTCGTACTGATGAAGTTCGGCTGGAGTCCAAAGACAGAGACTTGTAGTAAAGACATGGGTGGAACTGTTAACTGTCTGATGCCCAAAAACATCCAGTTAGTAATAGAGCTATGTTTATAATGAGGTAAAAGAGTGTATGCTTCAGGGCTGCTGGCTGAGAAGATCATGAATGTGTCGAAAAAGTGCTAGAAAGATAAATCCTGTTGTTCCCTTTGTTTAATCCAGAAATAACCACCATGGTGCTACTTATGGCTTCGCCACTCCTTTAATGAACCCTGAGCTCACACAAACATCTCTCTATAACACGCAGCAACAGATGTGAAAAGAGTTTTCAAAGCATGACAAAAGGACGCTCCTGCGTGCTTATGACCAACAATTACAAATCAAGAATGAAGATAATGTTGGCATTCTCTCTCAGGAGATATGTGAGCCAATGGGCAACAAAGCCACACCTTTCGGAGGAAAAGCAAAATAAATTCCTTGGAAATTTCCGTATAATTCTAACAGCAGGTATTACCAGAGTGTTTTGCGAGTGGACACATTTACTCCTGTTTTATATTTCAGTCCCACAAATCAAATAAAACAAAAGTCAACACAAACGGTGAATAATGGAAAAAAGTAACATTTAAACACACAAGGCTTCTATTGAAAAAACACAAGAAAGGCATTCAACAACGTGGAGCATGTGATGAGCTGCTTTGATGAGAGCCTTACATGAGAGGTCCTTTACAGTTCGCACAATAGTATGCAAAAGTTTGATGCTAAAAAATGACACTAAATAATCAGGAACAGGCTGCATGTAAGGCCGAGCCTCATGGTGACATTTAAGGTCAGGCAGAACGAAAAAATGCATTGAACCAATCCAAAATGCCCTCACAATGTCTCTCTTATTAATCCCACAGAGGCCACAGTCCCCTCAAGTACTTCAACCGATACAGCTCTAAAAGACTCAAAATATTTGAAATATTAAAAGAAATCTGGAATGTTAAATTTTAGCTGAGAGTTAAAAATGTTCAGTAGTTTTCACGCTGGCTGCAACCCGCACACCCAGTGCTCTGTCTAAAAAACCAGTATCTTGGAAAAGAGCTGTGCTTGGATTTGACCAGACCTGCACGTTATTGTTGACACATGTCATTCTTTCACAAATATAAAACACTTGAGCAAAACACACCTCCCACTTTGAGACACCAAGGTAAAATCTACAGATGGAAACAATATGATTTTAAGCATGTGACCTCCTTATTTTTTCCACAGAAGCAGGACCATCTGCTGTACTACGGGAGAAAAACGATAAATATTAGACCATAAATATGTCTCCGAAATGTTGTGTGTATAATTCAGCGTGGAGGAGCAGAGTATCTGTGAAATGAGAAAAAAAAGAAAGCAGAGTGGAGGGGTTAAATTGTAATCAGTGAGCTCTGCGTCCACAGGCCTCACTTTGAGAAGTAGAGCGAGCACTGAGACATGTGCTCGCTCTTGAAACGTCCCTCAACGAAGAAATTTGACGATTTGATAAAGGCAAGTAACGGCGTGTTTAGCACGAGGAGAGGGTGATCACTCGCTACTGAGGCGGATCATTCTTTGGCACTCAAGCACATGCTGGTTAGCTTTCCAGTTTTGGTAATGGTGGAAAAATGTTGTAGAGTATCCTTAATCTAAAATCAATCTGAAGCCTTCTCTTTAAGCTTGGAAGCTCTCCTACAACACCAAAAAACACCCTCTAAACATTTAGTATGGATCTCAATTTAACTTATAAAACTAGAGCTAACCAGAAGCTTCTAACTGCACTGCTGAAAGCTACAACTGTGGCTGAAATAATTCAGAATTCTCTAAGTCGAAGTGAAAACGAACAAAAATGCCAAAATTTTAAAGCCTGAGCCAAAATACTTGAATCCATGACAGTGGCAAATATTCAGTCTTTTCCCTTCTCTAGCTTAAGATGTTACTGCCATGGGCCTTTTTTTAGACAGCACATATATGTTCCCTCTCTGGTTTCCCCCTTTGCCCATCCAGACATGTAAATCCACCTGCCCGAGGGGTAAAGTGAGGTGAATGCTGGCAACAAAGGAGCAGGCCAAGGGAAGCAGGCTTCAGTTGCCCAGACTGCCACTCACAACAGTGATTCCATTTTAGCCGTGACACAGTGGGTGAGCAGCAGCCAGTGCCTACCTGCAGTGAATTCTAATCAGCCCAGGGGTCTGTCTCCCTCCCCTCCCCTCCCTCCCTCCCTCCTGTACCCTGCCTTGGACTAAAGGGGCTGATGATCCTTCAAAATTAATTAGATCCTTGTAGGAGGCGGCCATTTTCTTTCACTTCCAAACGCTCCGCCGCAAAAAAAAGAAATTTTCTGAATTAAACCAAACTCGAGGTGTGTATTTTTCCCTCCTCGTATTGATCTCTTTCTCTCTCTGCATCTTTACCTGTTTCCTGTTTCATCAAACTCTCCCCTTGTCTTTTCTTCAATCTGTCTGTCTCACTACTGTCTGTGTGTCTGTAACCCCCCCCTTCCTCCCTTCCCCAACAACCCCCCCATGCTGCCGCCACCCCCCCACCCCCCCACCCCCCCGCCCCGCCCCTCTCCGGCTGCCTCCCTCCATGCTCCCAGCTCTGTGTCTGCCTCTGTGGAGTTTGCTGTCAATAAATCCCCAGAGGTCAGTTTGTCTGCTGGAAATCAGACACAATGCTTCAGACCGCCAATGCAATGCATGCTCTGCTGCTGCTGCCGCCACAACAAAGACAGAGGAGGGGGTAGGAGGGGTGGGGGAGAGAGGGAGAAGGAGGAGGGGTAGGAGTAGGAATAGGGGAGGGGGCAAAAAAATTAAGACAGAGAGGGAGAAAGACGAGAGGAGGGTTGCAACTTCACCAGCCAGACTCCAGGTTAATCAGCCGCCTATATTAGGTGACAAGGCCGATGAAATATGCTGCACTGAATTGGACATTAGTTAATGGGAGGGGGGTTAAAATGGTGGGGATGGGGGAGGGGGGGTTGAGAGCAGACATAAGAGGCATGCTTATGAAAGGAGCAGTATCAGCCATGTGAATAATATACATCTTGAATATGCAAATAGTGCTTACAACACACACTACAAGCATATATTCAAGGCCCCTGGTACATTTAAATGTGGAGACAAAAGGGCCACGGGGCATTATGAAAAGCTTGTCCATGCATGCGCTTACAGCATCTCCACCAATCCGCTCCAGATCTGCACTTATCAAGTGTGTTTTTTCGTTACACCTAATTAATAGTAATTTATGAGTTTGTTTGAAAGCTCCACAGCTTTAACAATCACTGTCCGACGTTGTAATTATTAATTTCAATCATCCCTTTTAGAAGAAAGTGCATTAGCATATAAACTAGCAGGAATTATGCTTTAATAGTATGGTTTGATACAGGATCTAATGTAATTAAGTACACAATGTAAACGTGTAGTAAGCACACTAGGGAGTTTAAGGCCTAAATCAAGTGTTGATGTGATGTGTGATAACTGTGACTGCACACACTCACAATCAACACCTCAAACTTTAATGGAAAGCACAAAAATATTAAATCAGACTTCGTCTGATGCTGTTTTGTCCTGGTTTTCTTCGATCAGTGCAATTAAAAATTAACTGAGTATTTCCTCCCTGCACAACAACACTGAGGAGTCTGATTCAAATGGGAGTAATATAAAGCACTGATCTTTCATCATATTTGAGTGTTGGTCCATAACGTTGTGCAGCAGTTAACAGGTGTGCTAACAAATGCACCTAAATCTCGCACACTTCCAAACACGCGGCAGAAAACACCTCGCAGACTCAAGATTTAATTGATTTGTCTTTATGGCAGTCCTTGAAAATCATCGACAAGCAAACGTAGGCTGTTGACAAGTTGTGCCAAGATTTTCACACAACATTTTTTTCTCCTTCTCCTTAAACTGAAAAATGTACCGTGTAACATAACATCACCAATGAAATCTCTCTCAAATGTGTGATAACTACAATTACATGTAGTCTGAGTGTTTTCCCTTACATTGATGACATGAAATGCCATCCTGGACTTTGAACCAGCTCTTCACCTACAACACAGACGCCGGGTGAGCGATTCTTCTTTCACAACTACAGTTTCAATCTCAAGCTGGCCAAAAGGGACAGTTCAAAATGTGCTAACACTGTAAAATAGTGTTTCTTGGATTCACAAAAACACCCTTCTCTCAGCTGTGAAGCTCTGTTCTTTCTCCAAGCATCATGTAGCTATAAAATAAACTTACTGTCAAGTTTTGCTGACTTTTATTTGTGATAACTGTATGCATTTATTTGCATCACAGACCATCTGGATCTATTATTAACCTCATAAAGTCTCTTAAATCTAGTCTGACTATTCCTGCTTGGTTTCTTTGCCTCTGAAACGTCTCAAATATCACATCAGATCAATGTGATAAGACATTCAGTCCAACAGAAAGCCATTCAAATATGACAGGATGTGCGGCTTTTAAATAAATTCCTCAAGCAAACAAATAACAGCGCACACTACAATACCATTACACAAGTAAAGGACAGTTCAAAGTCTTTTTTTTGACAGGACAGCTTGTTCAACTTCGTCATTTTCTGTCAAAAACACACCCACCACCACCACCACCCGTTATCCTGAGCAGACTCTTTGTCCTTTTACAGATGGGAGGATAATCTACTTCTCATATACTTTTTTTTCCAGGCCAAGTCCAAACAAACAGTCAAGATTTTGAGCTATCACACTGTATTTTATGAAGTTTCTCTAAAATAAAAGCAAAGAGGGTGAAAACAAACAGCTATTGTGGGCTTGCAGCCATTAAATTTATAAGCCAGTATCTCGCTTTGGCAAATGGAAGGGATGCTTTCAAGAAATGTCTCCGTTTTTGGCAAATGGCTGTGGTTTTGTTAATGAGCATTTGACCATAAAGAACCATCTGACTACTCATGTGATAGTCTCCAAAAACACCTCTAACCCCCGAAGCAGATAATGCTAAATTCAAGAGAGATCATTTAGGCACAAGTGTCCACAGCAACTGCCTCTCCACTGCTACTACACATGTCAAGGACGTTTCGCCTCTCCAAAAATCGACCTGGCGGGCCATCAAGAGATCTTCATGAACCTACATAGACGCTCGTATAGGACTGCTCTGTCTATTAGCACTGTATCATGATAAAGGGCCAGTTAATTGATTCTGTTTGGCAGAATATTAAACACTCTCATATGCCTCGATGTCTGGACGCTGTACAGTATAAGCAGCCATGATCTCAACAAGTGGGCTGTGTGGTATAGTAGGGCTGCAGCACCTTTATATCTGTGACAGAAAACAAAGTGTCTCCTCATTTTATGTCCTTGGGAGATAAACCAGAACAAAGATGCTTTGTGCTGAGTTATGACACGATAGTGTGGGACCTCTGCTAGAAGCACGTAGTACTTATTATCACATAGAGAACAGCACAGACTCTGAATATATTTAAGTTAGCTGATACTATGTTTGTCACTATAGAGACCAAATAGACTGAAGCCACACATGTGTAATATTTAGCTCAAGAAACAAGTGCTAACATAAACCTTTTTAAGGCTCACACTATCAGGACTGGAGAAAGCACGTTCTCACACTCACAGATATATGTGGATGTGGTGAAACAGCACAATACCTTAAAAAAGGTCAATTCCTGGTAGTTATACTGCAATCAAAAGTAACTATGGCCATCTAAAGATGCATTTTTGTCTTTGGAATTTGTAGCACAATAAAGGGTTCACAGGAAACACTTTAAAATGTCTTACTCATTAAATATAAAGCATTATCAATTCATTTACACAGGGATGCACAATATTCCTGATCTGGTATAAGCTCAAAAAAATGATAACCAGTATCTGCAAGTGTGAACATTTCTGACAGTTACAACTAATGTAAAAGCTGTAAGTATCGACCTTAATCATCTGTCAATATCGGCCTTTACTATCTGTAAATATATGCCCTATATCATCTATAAAATATCAGCCAATATCATCTGAAAATATAGGTCTATATCATCTATAAAATATCAGCCTATATCATCTGTAAATATAGGCCTATATGGTCTGAAAATATTGGCCTATATCGCTGATAAAAATTGGTCTATATCCTCTGTAAATATTGGCCTGTATGGTCCGTAAACATCGGCCTATATCAGCTGTAAATATCAGCCTATATCCTCTGTACATATCTGCCCATATCATCTCTACATATCGGCTGATATCATCTGTACATATCAGGCCTATATCAGTTTTAAATATTGGCCTGCATGGTCTTAAAATATTGGCCTATATCATCTGTATATATCCGCCCATATCCTCTGTGGCCTATATCATCTATAAATATCGGCCTATATGGTCTGTAAATATCGGCCTATAGGGTCTGTAAATGTTGGCCTATATGGTCTGTAAATATCAGCCTAAATCATCTGTAAATATCAGCCTAAATCGTCTGTAAATATCGGCCTATAAGGTCTGAAGATATTGGCCAATATCGTTTGTACATATCGGCCTATATCATATGTAAATATCGGCCTATATGGTCTGAAAATATATTTAATATATTTAGGCTGGACCAACAGACTTAAGTCAACTGAAGTTTTTGTCTTTGTACATCCCATAAATTTCTAAAGCTTTTTTAAGGACTGAAGTTTAAGTCTGAGCTACATTTTTTAGGGATGAATGATATTGGATTTGGCCAATTTCTGATTTGCCAATATTCACAAATTAATCTCAGCCTATACCAATACATAATATCGATATTTAAACATAGCTCAGAACTATTTCTTCAGTCCTTACTAGGGCTAAATGATTTAGGAAAATAATCGAAATGCGATTTTTTCCTCCAACATTCTGATTGGGATTTATTACGCAATTATTTCCTAAGTTCTTCATCTCATGTACCAACACAGTATTAGATAAATTAAATCAGGGTTTAAGTGTTTTGAAAATAAGATATAATTCAGACTATTTTGACTCATACTACAAATGTGATGTGAATTACTGTGTTGGAGGAATCATTTTGTGTCACTCAGTTTGATTAAGAAAAACATGCAAAAATGAAGTAAGACTTTTGTAAACTATTCTGAACTAGAAATTACACTTCAAAGATTGCATGATGTGTATGGTACAACATCTCTGCTACAATAAAACAGTTTAAACTGGTATTTTGACACACATTTCCAGTTGAAGAAATATTCCACCTACTGCAATTTGAAACTGGCAGCAAGCCGTATTGCGATTTAAACAAAATTTCAATTTATTGCCCAGCCCTGATCCTTAAAACACACAGTATAAAGTCTGAGGATGAACAAATTAAGAAAGTCCAACCCTTAAAACACACTTTAAAGCGTAAGGAATGACGATGAATAAAGAAAAAGACGTCAGCTGAAGTAGCTCTGTAGGTCCAGCCTAAAAGTCCTCTAATGTATTTGATTGCATGGCCAGTATTTACAGCTGATACAGGCAATTTGTATAGCCAAGGAACTGGTTGTAAATATCGTCAGATATATGGTGCATTGGTAAAGCACATGTAAATATATATAACATCATTTGATAGGTATCATTAATGCCTCTGTATTTATATACACAACTATGCATGTTTTTGATCCATTATTAAATCATTAGTAAAGTATTAGTAAATACATAACTCATCATTTGATATGTATCTATAAAAACAACTGTACATGCTTTATTGATGCAGCATTAAAGCAGCAGTAGAGCAATAGTAAAGTAGAAACTGCTGAGTTGAATGGTAAAGGCAAGGGTTAAGAAAGATTGACTAATGAATCAATAAAGCATTTATAGCCAAGCCTGTAAATTACATATTGTAATTTGTAGATGATGATTTGAGTTTTATAAGCTTCTTTTTATAAATCATTGCTACTGGCCAACCTTTACATCTGTCAGTGTTTTTCTTTTTTCTTCTTCTTTTTTTTTTTTTTTTTTTTTTTTTACAAATTCTAATCCAATAAAAAGTATCAAAAAGATGCTGACAATGTGTTAACTTAACCGAGAAACACTGCATTTTTATTCATTCCTTAAATATTAGTGATTTTGGAGATAGGACTTTGGCCCTATGGCAGTGATGTGAAGTATTTAGAGTGTCTATATATAATGGGTTAAGCTTCTACTATTGCTCACTCAGGACTCCTACACACCTTTAACAATCCAATTCAAGACTTTGTAAGACCTTTTTTTTAGACTTGAGCTTAGAAAAATTATGATCATTTCTTTGTGAGGCAAATAGTCGAAAATGCAAGAGGCATGTGAGATTTCTTGGTACACCGGACAGAGCTGAATTATCTGGTTTAATGCTCTGTTAATGAAATTGATACAAAGACTCAAAGCAGATGATTTCTGGCACATTTAACGCCTGTTTTCTATCAATAACGATAACAATAGCAGGGACCTTGTTAGTCATGCTTTATCAATGCTGATGTGTAGTTATTAGAAAATGTTACCATTAAGATAGAAGGTTGAAGACAATTTAATTCTTTTATTTCACTCCTCTGACAACAGAAGTCAATACATCCATTTTCTTTAGTTTTACATTGAAATTTAAGTGTTTAAATTTGGGGGTCTTTTCTATGGCTGCTGACATCCAATAACAGAAGCTAGAAAAGGAGAATGCCCTCTGTTGGTAGAAGAGTGTTGAAATATATACAACTTTTTCCAATCGATATCAATCGGCCTAACATTATCAGCACCAATAGTCATTATTTGCCTGATTATTTGTATCATTTTTTTATTTTTTTTTGCTTTAAAGGTAACTGATAAATTCATTAATAAAGAACGTGCACTACTTTGGCTCTGCTGGGAGTTGTGATTCCCCCTCTAATGCTGTTTTCCCTTCTGCCCACAACCATTTCTGATTGGCTAAACATTGTACGAGTAACATCCAGGTTCATCTTCAGTATATAGTAATGAAGTAGCTGAGTTTTTTGTATGACAGGTGTGCATCCTATCACATGTAACATTAAAGTTACGGACAGTTATGGCTTATTTTGACTGTAAATGCATATCAGTTGGAAATAATTGTTTCTGGCCACATGAACTACTAATAATCATTATAGGTATCAACAATATAGGTATAGGTATCAACCTTAAAAATCTATAAGAGTCAACCACTCATTTTAATTCATGTTTTTTATTGTTTTTATATTAAATTATGGGGTCAAGTTTCATCCCTTACCAACCTTGTGGTTTATTACATTTCTATGTTTAAGATTATACCATAAACAGTTTTATTGAAATAAATCATAGCATTAACATTACATTTGACAAAAAAAATTTTGCATTTCTGATTTTGACTGCAACTGTGGGTTTGTAGTAGCAAAAGTCCTGCACTATGATCCCGTTTTTACAGATGTAATAGTATGCAATAATATCTTTAAATATACTTTTAGGGATACAGTCACAGGATAAAGAATATACAAGCATGGTCAGAAAATCACTTTTAACAGCTCTGCATCTACCACACAAAACTCTCCACAGCACTGCTTTCATGCAAGAAACTAATTTGCAAATATTTTAGCTATTCATCTTTAATTTATGTATTACTATTTGCATTTCCTCAACATATTGACTTTGATAACTGATGCAGCAAACATAAACTTACACCCTGATCGCAAGCGTCCTAAGATGTTCTCCTAACCATGTGTTTGACCAGCAGCTGCACGAGGACGTCCAGCACCAGGGCTGAACCCTCACTAATGCACAAGGCTGATTTAAGCAGTCCAGCACATTTCTGCACTTTTTTCCTGAGCTGCTCTGTGCTTCAGGGGTCAGCAAAGGTAGCCTCTCTCCCCTCTCCAAGTACCTGGAAAGGTTAGCCTGTTCACGCGCACAGAAAAAGACGTGCTTTCAAAGTGTTAATGTGCTGTTTGTTAACAACACAGAAGGAAAGGAGAGGTTGCATGATGTCACACATTTCTTCTGCCTGTAGCTACGGCAACAACAATACACATGCTACCAGGATGAGAGAAAACATTCAGGTAAACTGACAATATCTTCAGCATAGTGTGGCTTTCACTGCCGGTTTTCACTAATTATGGAACCAGATATAAAACCCAGATGAGTCAAAAATATTCTGTTTATTTTCAGTCTAATGGATGTTAGCACTTTTAAGTGTATTTATAGTTTGGCACGCTGTTGTGTAGTAAATACAAATTATATATGTCTCATCAGCTCGTTTGACATATGACCCTTCTAAAAGTGTAATGCTGACACACTGAAACACTGCCGACCACGAGTGCCCTATACACACTCTTCCCAAGTGCTAACCCCTCTTGTCCAGTGGTCTGCAGGCCAGCTGAGCACAACCAGTTAAGATATAATGGTGCTAAAATACACACACACACACAATGCAGCCTGAAATTAACAAAAGCACACACAAAGGTAAGCTTTTTTGTTAATCCAACAGGGAGGGGGTCAATCTCACATGAGGAAATTTCATCCATACAATGCTGTGTTGCAAGACAAACCTGTTAAGCAAGCCGAGTACAGAATTTCACAAGAAAAGAGAGAAAAGCCAAAAAAACGACCTCAAGATTTTCACCCATCAAGGATCGTGTCAATGAGGTTCTTTTAAAGAAAACTAAATATGTTTGGAAATGTGAGCTGAGTGAATGTTTTCAGTGTACAGTGAAAGTGCAGATACAGTACCATGAGAAAAAAGGCTTTCACAAACAACAATGAGGTCAGTAATCTATAGAACGTATCAGCTAACATGAGGCATTTATAAGAGCTGGAGTCACTTTACAAAACTACCAAATATATCCAAAGAATACTGCAAGAAGCACACTGATACTCAGCTTTAGGGGACACCATATTTAAACTCCCTTACCACCATCAGCCCTAGAAAACACAAAAAACAAACAGCAACCTTTTAAAGTGGAGCCGATTCAGAAGCGTTAAAAAAAAAAAAAAAAAAAAAAAAAACGCATTACCCCGAGTGCCCACTGGAGGCTGGTTGCCGAAAGATCCAGAGTCACATTTACAGATCATGTTAAAATGTCAACACTTACAGTGGAAATAAACATGTTTTAAGCATGGCTCAGACATGATTTTTGTCAGAGTAACTCTTGTCATTATGGGGAGTTACAACAGCGCTTTAGGGCTACTCTAAAAAATTCTAATTTTTTAAGACAAAACTTTAATTTTTCAGATTATAAAACTTCAAAATGATGAGAAACCAAACTCAGAATTTCAAGTTTTAAAATTTGTAAATTTAAGAGACAACACTCATAATCTTTAAGTTTAAAAAAGTCCTAAATTTAATATTCTTGAATCCTCAAGGATAAATGTATCTAAATATTAACATTATTCTTTATTTATTTGTATGTTTTACTTCGTTTATATATAAGTCTTTAAACCTGTTGACTTCGGTAGATAGCATATGTGCTTTATTTTCATACAGTGTTATTGAGACATGATGAATGAAGACCAATCTCACGGTGTTTTTCATTTTTTTTGGTGAAAATTTATGAGAACCAAAACTGAGAATTTTCGAGATCATTGCATTGTAAAATTGATCGGGCAGAAAATACTCAAAATATTTGTGGCAAAAGTTATTAAGTAGTGGAAATAATGTTTTCAGTATGACTCAGGTAAAATATATAGTTCACATGTTTCTCATCCACTGCAACTTCATTTTGTCTTTCACTTATTTTGATTTTTAACAATTATGCCACCCAAATTAAGTTTATTTGACTGAATACAAGTAACAAAGACTGAAAGGTGCACTTGGACCCAGAAAGTGCTCTTCCATAGAACTCAGCCCATCATTCTCGCTTTGGTGAAGCTGGTCCCTATTGCAGGAACTCATCTAACTGAGTGGGTAACTTCACCCATGGTGCAATTCTGTGAAATCTATGCAGATTAAGGGTGTTGTTGTATAATTTGAGCACAATGACAAAACTACTTAGAGTGATTGTGTACTGTTTACTTAAAACTATAAATGTGTTTAACATATTTTTAAACAACTTTTTGCATTTCTATCTTACAACGTAAATAAAAAATGCTTATTGTGTGGAAGAAAATCACACTAAATAAAGCTATTTGTCTTCTATTGGTACTGCAGTTGAAACCCCAATCAAATTATTTTTTACTGCACTGTAAAACCGGATTTTGTTTCTAATTAAACTTTTTAGCAATCATTAATTATTCTTTCACACAAATTAGTCGTCTGTATCATTCAGCTGAAGGATGCAATGCAATGATCATGTTAAGCTGAGATAACAGTATGTTTAGTTCTTTAAGAGGGAGGGGCTGTTTCAAAATTTCAAAAAAACATGGGTGAGACTGTCAGTGCATCTGTTGGCACCAGCAGGCAATGCTTCCACCATGATAGTCCACACGTAGCAAAGCCAGTGCTTGGCCTCGCTGTGTCTCCACCCCACCAGGGAGAGAGTAATAAGCGAATTAGATTTTGGGAGTGATCCGGATCACCGCCTGGATCCAGGAATGTTTTTAAAGGATTCTTCACTATTGAGAGATAGGGCTAATGGCGGAGGTCTGCGCTCTCTAAGTGCTTTTCTAGTTTCATATATTTTTATGTAAGTTAAACTTAGCATTGGTATTTCATACAACTTAGACTTCATTTATGTGAACTAATGATTTTTAGTAAAGACTACTAATATATACTTAATATGCCTACTGTATAAAATTAAGGTTCTATGTTAATACAACTTGACCTCTTTAGTATCAGCTTGTGTGAAAACTAAAGTGGTATAAGGTGATCGGTTTACTCGTGCTTATTAGTAATGTCAACTAATTCGGGTTTAGAGTGTGGGACTGAGCGACAAAGAAATACTTATGAATTTAGCCCAGAATCATCACATCATTAGGACATGCAGACTGAAGAGACATTGCTGCAAATGGGGATGGGGATATTCAGAAGAAAGCAACACACTGAGAGCAAGCAGGGGATGGCACTGATCTAACCAGTGTTTTGAGTTTGGGTTCTTGTAATTTAAAAATATATTAAACCTAAAAAATTCTGACTTTAGTGTCTCATACATGTATGCCTTAAACATCTCAAACACCGACTTTTTTCTCAGGAGTGAACTGACCCTCTTTATTTGTGTATTTTTAGGAGTGGCCCAACACCTTCACAGGCGCACACTCTACAGGGGTTAATTTTTTTAAATAACTCATCTGTTTTAGTTTAATAAAGGATAAGATCTATGCATAATTAGGGGCATGGCTGTTATAAGTGCAAGCCATTATGTTGTAGCTGTTTATCAGCAGGCTTAAGACCTGCCTCATCTCCACCTCTTTGTCTGTTTCCAGGCTGACAGAAAATTAGTTTAAGACGGTGTTTCAATGTGGTGGCCGTCACAGATTGGCTTTAAAAGCTCCCTTCACAAACCAAATGGCTAAGGCCACTCAAACTTTCCCACAGTCCATGCTAAAAAGCCACAGACGGAATGCACATGAAGTTATGACAGTCTAAATTTCTATACCTGTTCTCTTTCTTAACGTGTGCAAGGATTTAGAAAGACTTAGCGTGAGATAAAGTATGACCGTTTAAAAAACTTAGTGCACAGAATTTTTTCATTTCATTAGAAAATGTGACTGTAACACAATTAAAGGATGAGGATTATGATGCAGATACCTTTATGTGATCATTTTAATCTAAGAGTGATTGTTGCAGAATATTTCACGCCTGTGTTCTTATGTATGTGGACATCTTTATGCTATGACAGATATCGTGTGAAGGAATGAGGATATGATTCAGATGTACAAAAAAAGTCTGTGTAATGTAAACAGGGAAAGCAAAGTGTGTTGTTTCATTGGATCCGTGCGACAGTCCCAGGTTTGCAGCTGATCTGTGTAAACATGTATGTTTAACATATAGCGTGTTTGTCAGTCTCTCCTGTGTGTGCACAGAGGGACGCTGGCTTATGTACTCTAATAGTCTACAGAGATTTAGACAGGCAGGAATGGGGGATGCAACAACACACTGATAGGGAGCAATATATTGATTCAATGATGTATGACATACACCATCACAAAGGATGCATGATAATATAAGCTTAATATTGTGTAATTATTGATAATGGCAGATATTTGAAAGCCTCTTATAAGAAAAGTCAAAGATTTAAAGAGACAGACCAGGATGTACATCTGAGTTTGTTACAGTGTTAATTTCACTGACAAAAACTATGACTAAAAATGTTAGTCGTCTCTTTTGTTTCTCATTGGAAAGACTAGACTAAGACGAGATAAATCTAGCTCTTTGGAGACTAAAACTGACAAAAAAGTATTTATTTTTTGACACAGAGACTAAAAATGTAATTTTGTTTCCTCAACATATCTGTAGCTTTTCTGCCTCTCTGCTGTAAGAAGCAGGGACCCAGGTTTAGCAGGGTGCACACAACACACAAATAACAATTGGCACCAGATTCAGGCAAAGAGAATAATTGTTTTGACCAAAAGCTCAAGAAGAAAAGAAATCACTAAAATGTGACAGAAACTAATAATCATTTTAACCCCAAGACTAAAACTGAGGCTATAACAGACAAAATAAACACTGGCATGTTAGCTTGACGCTAACACATTATGGAAATTCCCTTCGGTTGGCTAATAGCCTAAGCATAGCCTCATGCTAATTCTAGCTTCACATTGTAAGACTGAGCAGCAAAAAGGTGGAAAAAATAGAATTGTGTTAGCTTAAAAACCCAAAACAGCTGTTTCAGCTCTTTTTCAGGTGACAGAACTCTTTTTTTGTTTTAAACAAATAGTACTTATTCAGTTTAAGTATTTTTTGTCATTGTACTCAAATTATTTGGCTGTCATCCCTTCATCTACACAGTTTACCCTTTTGCACCCTGAGTGAAGCTACCAACTCAGTTAAAGAGGTCCCGCCTCGAGGGCAATGGAATTGTTTAGTGGATGGCAAGTTGATCTTACAGAAACAGCTTTTGGTCCAGTGGGTCACTAATAGTTTTGATTACATGCTGTTTCTAAAGTTAGCCTACCTGAGGTGAAATGGTGACTTTAAAAGTCTTTGACAATACTGTTTACTCAGTGAGTAATACTTAAAGTTTTACTTTGAGTTTTTTGAACATATCAGGGTTTACAGTGCACTAAAAATACTAAATTAGAAGAATTGCACACTCAAAGAAGATGATTTAGCTTAGGCACTAAAATCTCAAATGTACATTTGAATCCCAGTTTGAACACTTAAAATAATTTATTTATTTATTTTAAACTAGTAATGAAAATGTAAAATAATGAATATAACTAGTTTTTCACACTTGAAATAATAAACTTAGCATGAGTATTTATTACTCAAAATATTAAGATTGTGTAATTGCAGCACATTTAAAATAAACCAGTAATGTGAACTCACAACACTCAAGTTTAATTTACTTCTTATTTCTGAGGCAACGAGTTTCCACATTTTCTTTACGTAAGCTCAACTTTTATTTTACAGTGCAGAAACTATCCATTTCCCTTGTCAATACAAGGAAGACTGGTTAATTGATAATTAACATAAAAAATGTTCAGTATAATAGAGTTCTTTAAGTTTAGAGAGGTGAAGTTAGATTCTCAGCTTAAATACCGGTGAGTTTTTCTTCTTCTTCTGTCATTTAATGATGGATGCCAAACAGCATCAAGTTGTGCTATAGCCACCAGGCAGTGCCGCATTAAAACCAGGCACCGAGACTGTTATACTCAGGTAAAATTACAGATACTTCAATTAAAATTGACTTGAGTAGAAGTAAAAGTACTGGTCTATAAATGGACTTAGGTAAAAGTAAAAGGTAAGTCATTTAAATTGTACACAGAGTACAGAGTAGCTATTTTGATACCCTGATGCTTTTACAGTGAAATGTGATCTTTCTTTAATGTGCATAAATAAAGAAAATAAGGATCTCCAACCAGGTTGTCATTTTACAGTGTGTCAAATGTAAAATGCAACAGCTGATTTGGGATGAAATGTGTGACCTTTTTTTTACTGGCAATTTTCTTGTTGTTGGCAGAAAGCTTGGGATTCCTCATTTCAGCTTTATTTCTCCACTAAGTACCTAATGCTATTTCAAATGCAGTGAAGTACAATACTTCCCTCAAAATATACTTAAGTTAAAGTAAAAATAGTAATTTTTAAAAGTACTCAAAAAAGTACAAGTACACAAAAATTCTACTCAATTCCAGTAATTAGAGTAAATTAGTTACTTTTAGACCCTGGTTATAAATGATGGATAAAATATAGTTTTAAGTTAATATAATTGATGCAGGACAAGACAGAATATTTGACAACATTTCCCTTCCCTACTTTCACCTTAGAAGGTGAGCATTAAGTTTGTGTAGTTTTAGGCAGAACTTCGTATTTATTGATATCTTTTAGGGCTGCATGATGTTATCAATATAATATTGTATCAGCAGATAAAGCTGTAAAAGTTTGATATTGGTAACCGCAGATTTGATACATCAGCAGTATATGTAATATATATTGGCCTTTAATATGGGCTAAAAGTACCGCTGTACTATAAGGTATAGGTGACTGCCTTGGACCCACACACTCAAACAGGCACAGCATGAGCCCTGAACATTTTTAATAAAGTCCCAAACCTGAAACAACTACCAGACCGTCTACTTCCCAGTTCCTCTCTCAGCTCTACTTCACTCAGCCTCTCTTTGCACTGGAGACTGTTGGTGTCTTTTACAATAAAAAAGATATGTATATATCCGTATTATTATTGGTGTCCGTTAGGGATGTTAGATTTTTGCCAATATCTGATATTCACAAAATAATTTCAGCTGATACCGATACTGATATTTAAATGTAGTTCAGACCTAAACATTTTGTTTTTAGAACACACAATTTAAAGTTTCAGGATGATCAAATTTCAGTCCTTAAAACACTCTTTAGAGTGTTTGAATGATGATGAATAAAGAAATACTTAAGCTGAAGTAGATCTGTTTGGCAAGCCTAAAACTCCACAAAGTTGGTGCGGCTAATGTTTACAGCTGATAAAGGCAGGTTTTTATAGCAAAAATATCATTATATAAATATAGACAAAAATCTATTCATCTGCCAACACTGATAATTTCCTTTAAGCTTTATTTCTGATACTAACATCATACAGATAATATTGTGCATCCCTAGTTTTGGCGAAATGAGTTTGCAAATATCAGCGGATCAGCAAAAACCCAACACTGTGCACCCCTAACTTATCCTAGCTTTATCACCATTCTTCAAATCTGCTGACATATAAATTGCCTGGAAGTTAAAAGTACAAGCAGATATGTGAAGCAAATCTTTTGTGACTTTGTGACTTCAACCCTAAACACCAAAGATGATTCATCTGTTTCAGCGCTGAATCAAAAACAGAAAAGCATCTTAAAAGCCAGATTCAAACAAATATTTCCAATCAGAAATCTATTCAAAATATAATTTTAGGTAAACCATACATGAGCGTTATTTTTTCATTGGCCATTCTCAGGAGTGGCTGTATCGGGAAACTACGCTGCAGCAACCAGTTGGTGGAGTCTGACTTGTTTTATAGCATTTTATAAGTTGCCACTACATAACATTTTATCACCGACCACATACATTTACCTGATACAAATTTTAAGGTGTGATTTTAAATTTAGGGAGGCAACCACCTGCTCAATTATTTGAGCACTAAATGTAGGTGTACAGACAGAAGAGTTAGCACAGAATCAACTCCACCACAGAGCAGAGTAAAAGCCTGACCACCCATCAGCCCCATTCATATTAATAATCTGGCCTTTAGCCTTTTGCTAATGCATAAGAATTGATGGTCAGTGTGGTTTGTTTGAATGTAGCAGACTTATTTCCTTTGATGGCAATAATCTATAGCTCATAAGCCCTAGATTGCAAACTAATCTCATCAGCTGTTTCTGGTAACATTACTATAAAAATCATGCCACATGTATTTTCAGCCAGCAGTAAATGTGTTACTTCCATGTCGTCGAGCAGAGTGAGACTGAGAGAAAAAGGAAGGTTTCATTCAAATCTTTGCCTCAGTTTTGTGCAACAGGAGGTTTGATGTTAAACAAATTGAAAATGATACCTTTAATGACTAGCTCCTGTTACCTGCACGAGTCTTTGTTTGCCTGTGTGACCTGCCCAGGGTGTTGCCCTGCCTTCCTCTCAATGCATGTTGGGATATGCCAAACTGACCCTAAAACTGAGTAAAACAAAGAATGACAGAACGGATGGATGAGCGTTTGGATACCAGCCAGGAGGATTTTGGCTGAAACGTCTTTTATGAGTGGAAATAAAAAATGAAATCAGGTTTGTTAAGGTTAATGTTAGTTTACCTGACACAAGGTATTTTATTCTAAGTTTCTAAACAAAAAGATCCAGCGCTGTAGAAACAGAAAATTATCGCCCATCCTTCCCACTCTAACACATGGACTGCATCTTTTTCTGAAAATGCAACACAGGTGTTATAAAGAGGAGTTGATGCCTTCAGGAAGATCACACCGCTTTCTAATTAATCACCAATAAATGTCAATGCTATTGTCAGACGAGCCTGGCTACTTTGATAAAACTGACAATTTGTGTAAAGTTGAACAGGTTATGCATGCTTTTCCTTTGTCACGTGGACCAACTGTCGTAAACCAGCCCCCCCGAGAAGATAAAACATTTATTTCCTGCATGATAAAACAATAAGCTCCTTGGCAAATTAATAATGATTTTCAGCGTCTTGAAGGAGTCTATTTTGAAATCTGTCTTTATCAAGGTCATCTTCAGGGCAATAAACAATGTCGACAGTTTCAGAGCAAATATTCCTTTCATTCTCACAATAAAAATGAAAATTTAAAAAGAAAATTCTTTTTAGAAGAATTTACTTCAAACCATGAAATGTCTGACAGTTATTTCCAAAAGCAGAATTTCAAAAAAACACATGACTTACTTTATACAAAAGGACAGAAAAATACAGTTTTAGGCTCTTTTAAGGAACTTTAAGGTTCCAACAGTGTTAATTTTGTGATGAAACCCCCGACACAAATACTATTGTGTAAATAATTCCCTCTAAGTTCACTCTTTGCTCAGTGCATACCGATGTACCTTGAGTAAGACTGCACAGCCCTAACATTTTGGCTGCTTTGAGTGCTGTTTACTGGCACAAGGCTTAAAAACTCTTCCTGAAGCCAGAGTAGAAGCAGAGGAAACACAGAACTCATTCTTTGTTAAAAAGTTTCAAAAGTTACAGAACACTCTGTGAGTTTATTTTCATTTTCTTAAACCCTCTTCAGATAGTTTTCCCCTTCAGCGAGGCAGTGATCTCACCATGACTTGTAGAAAACCATATGAGCGGCGGGGTGAACTGAGGACACACATGCACCTTGGCAAACGTACAACTTCGCTATTAGAATCCAGGATACATTTTTCAGATCAGTTGAATGCCTGGGCCTGCCGTGTGTGTTTAGAAAGGGAATACAAATTCACTTTAAATCCTTCTTTATGTCATTTTAGACACATTTAGGATTTTAGCAAACTTTAGCTCAACAAGTTTAAATTTAAACCTTACAGGCAAAAACCATCTGAACGTGACATGAAGTGACTTGTTGACTCATATTCAGCTCTTAAAGTTGAAAAAAATTCACAAGTTGATATAAGAAGCTTTAAAAGCAACAAAAAATAGAGAAACAAAGAGTCTGCTAGTCATTCATGCACAGTCATACACTGTCTGTCAACAACATACATAGAGAGATATTAAAAACCATGTGGCATTTATAATTTAATGTCTTCTTGATGATAAAATGCTATAAAATGGTGTAATAAAGATATTGTACATTGTTGTTTGAGTAAACAAATGCAACAGGCTTATCCTGGGACAAGCATCCATAAGGGACGATCTATTTATATTTACTTAATACTTAAAATCATCAACAGATATTTTCTGAGATAGTCTCTAATATGAAACTAAAGCAGAGGCTAAACATAAACTCGTCTTAATAAGACGTTTATAAGGTTTTCATCCAGACAAAAGCTCCGTGACAACAGCATTCGCAAATACTTATTCAGTCTCAATGTGTGCTTTCATTACGCATTCCTGTGATACTCGCAGGGAGGGGAGATTTCCAAAACAGAAGTCGTCTTAAAGCTGAATAACATGCCTTAAAGTTTGCCACTTCTCACCATCTCACACAGGCTTTAAGACAAAGTTTATTGGAGTTATTTTTATGACCAGTCTGCTGTATCATGAGTGCCAAATTACTACAAAAAAAAAAAAAAAAAGACGAAGGGGGAGAGTTTTTAAAAATTCCTGCTCGATGAATTGAAAAATTGAGCCAGTCTACACAAATGAGAAGAAAAGCTGTTGTGGAAGTCTTTGTTAAGCGTTATGGATGCAGAATATTCATCTGACTGGTTGCAATAATACACTCTTAAATGATCAGCTCCTTAATAAACAGGCCACATTTCTCCTCGCCTTACACAAGGCATATTATTTCCCATCCTTGTCTTATAGCTGGAGGGAAATCACCATAACTCATCATTACAGCATTTATATATTGAATAATGCAGCTAAAGGGGAAATTCGCTCATGAATTACAAAGGAAACTTGTACGTCTCCTCAATAGGTCTCACAATTGTGTTATTAGTATTTTCGAGAATTAAAAAAATAATAATGCATCATGTGAAGAGAAGCATGTTATGTGTGAAAAAGGTGCTTTGTGGGAAGGAGGATGCAAGCCAGTTAGCCAGGAGGCAGCTAGCCTGCCAATTATTTCTTTTTGCAGAAAAATTCTTGTTGGCTAACAAATCACCAAGGTGGCAAGTACTCTTTAATTTATTTCATTTTTATTCTAATGAATAGAAAAGTGTGTCAGTTGAATTTTAAATATTGGGAGACTTTTGTAAAGATTTAGAGGTATCAGTTTTTTAAGGTTGCCATGGTAACTGAGGACTCAAAAGCAGGATTAAAGGTGCAATCCGTGTAAAAGGGCCGTCCATGCAGAAGAAAGGCAGGTAGGAAACTTTGGAAACAAATCTTTAAGCTGGAAATGTAAAAAGGCTTAAAAAGCCATCATGTTGTTAATTATCACTCAGCATGAAGTTTGACAGAATATTGTGACATCAAATGTCAGTTTGATGGGAATATTCTTGTAAATGCAGGAAAAAAAATAATGCTAAAAAATAATAATAAAATGAAGGATAATTATGAAGGGAGGGTAAAGTCTACAGAGCGTGTGAGACAAAAAGGCCAAGCAGTTAACAAGCAATGTGACATTCTGGATGCAATCCACAAAGTGGCTCGTTATATCGATGGATCTCTACTGCACTCCCAAAATGGCTGCCAAATATGTTCAACTGGGGTAGAAAAAGTGCCAGGATGGACTCAAGTGCATCTTTTTAAAGTTGTTTGACACACAAATGTGAACTAGCCTATGTGGAGTTAAAAATCTGTCATGTTTTATTTCACTTCGTCTGAGGAGATCCACAAGTGCATGCTGGAATTTACAGATTTTTATTTCTATACTTAAAGTGCATGATCAAACTTGCAATAAATGTTATAATTTTAAATTATGATCATGAAACAAAATGTAATTAAATTCTGACAAACTGTAAACACAATAAAATAAAGGAAGAGTGCATGTATGAGAGTATGCTCTTTCCCTATTCTCCCGTCCCTTACTCGGCTGTCCAATAAAACCACTAAAGCCTTGAAATCTTTTCAAGAGAGTTCTGTTGAAGCAACAGAATGGAGTTATATTTATAAATTTAATAATGTAGGTTATGGGGCAGCAGGGTGACCTGGTTAAAACCTGGTGAACATGGCAGGATGGTGTGGGAATAACAACAACCAGAAACGTGGCGTTGCGGAGGCTTCACAGAGATCTCTCTATCTTGCCTATTTGGGCAACAGAGCCTTTACTGCGCTTAAAAAAATTATTTGGAAAACTGACCTGCCATCTGTGTGCATGTACTGTACAAGATGATTGTGTTTTTTTCTCCTTTTTTTTTGGTTACATGTCCCTTCCAAAGAGGCACTCATTAAACTAGTGCAGCAGGGTATTCTTATACTTTTACCCAGGTGGGAGAAAGGTGCGAAAGAAAGAGTGACTAAATCAGCTGGAAAACATTTAGAAATTAAATGCTACAGACTCATTTTGTCACTTTGGTGGTCAATAATAAATTGTGAAGATGGGGGGGTGAAGCTGCTGCAGAGGACGAGTGAAGGATGGTGAAGCCAGAAGAAAATTGGGATTGATTGCTGAGTGTGGATTAAGTGAACACCTCACACCCCCCTCTGCCTTCATCTGAGAAGGTCTGCAGTTTATCTACTGGGTCTCCTTCATATAATAATGAGTTCCTTGGTCTGCAGACATGCTCTTAAATATTCATTAGTCATGGGTTGGTTTTAACCGTGACACAGAAAGCGGGCAAATGGCGATGGCTGGAACACAGTGAATATTAATGCACATGTGGAATATATTCATATAAATTCTCATTAAGTGAGATGAAACTGGGCACCTGATACTCTGCACTACAAACACTCCCATGGCATATAATGGCTGTCTCTCACTCAGCAGCTCCTGTACACCTCTGTGCTGATAAAACGAGAGTTTTTGACATCAAGCCGTGCTGAGAGCTCACTCACACACAAGACAAGTACCCTCCAATTCATCAAACAATAAAATGTCCAAAAATACAGGTATTAAACTGGTGTGGAGTTTTCTTTTCACATGAAGGGCATTCCATCCAGGCTTTGTGACAACATCATTTACACTTTACTCACCCACATGCAGCCTGTCAATCAATATGCTCCACTTCATAGCACACATTTATGATCATGCACAGCTAAAATCAAAGTGAAATGTTGCATTTGTGCAGCACAGCGCTCAGCCTCTCTGCTCTCCAAAATGTGTCCATTCAGAAAACAAATCATCCAGTGCATCCGCCAATTACATAACCGAGCCTATAGGATCGCAGCGCATTTACGTTGTGGAAGCTGAATGAAGGCGGAGGAGGAGAGAGAGTGATCACAACAAAAGTGTAAAATGATGAAGACACGATTATGGGGTTAAACGCTACACATACAAACACAAACACGTACGCACAGGTGCACATCCACAGACCGTTTGTGCGCCGGACGCAGCGCTGCGCTCTCATGCAGCCTCCCCTGTGCCAAAGCTCGGACCGGCCTTCTTGTTTGTGTCTCCTCGCGGACCAGCTACAACCTCTGACATGAGTAATGTGTTGACGCACAGCTCTATACCTGCGCACAACTTCTGGGCTACAGGCGAGTCTGTGGTCATTAATCAGAGCGTGCTGTTTGGTGAAGGGAACAAAAAAAAAAAAAAAACTACCAGCGGCGCGTCTTATGGCCACGAGAACACGATGTATCCCTCTCTTATTCTGACAAAGCCAAGCGCTTTGGGACAACATCTGTTTGCCACACACATGCACGTACGCTCTCTGTCTCTGTCCCTTTCTCGGTCCGTCACAGACACACGCACGCGCGCAAGGACAAATGAAGCCCTACAGAACAAAACTGACATGTTGCTCCGGCTCAACTCCCCATGGCCCTCTCGGAGAATTTCGGACACGCATTTCTCGGTTTATTTTTTACAAAACGTGGCGGAAAAATGCGCATTTTTAAACTTTATTTAACAAATGAAGTCCCATTTCATGAAGGGGAGCTAAAGAATCACGAGTTACCCATGAATATTTTGCAACAAAACGTCTCAAAAGGCACGTAGGAAGCGTCTCTTGCAACTTTAATCACACCAGAACATGGCCCCATATCTAGGCCAGCCTTTCCCAAAAAAAAACACATCCTCTCATCGCAAACATTTTCACACACTGAGCTACGACTTAAAGCGGATTGCGACGGTTTAAAGTGATCATTCTTTTTTTTTTTTTTTTTTTTTTTTGGAGAAACATGGCACACACACAAAAAAAATCCAGAGCAGAGTCCCACTGGATCTGGTACTGATTTCTCTTTTTAGAAACTGCCGTATTGTTTTACCTCAACAAAGAATATCAAGCATCCTGCCTGAGCACAATGTAACCCTATCTGATAAATGCCACGCCGTATTGATATTAATTCATAAAAAATGTAGGCTAGACATCTGTCTGAGTAGAAGCGCGGTATGAGCCGCTGCTCTAGCCAAATGGTCAATTTTCAAACATGGAAACCACCTCTGAAACAACTTCTACAAACTGCTGCGCATTTAAGAAATTACTGCTTTGACTAAGAGTGTGTAGTTGTGGTTAATTTTAGCGAGGAAACGCGTTTCCTCTGATTCAAACAACTGACCTAAAAGCCAAATGCGCACGTCGGCTGCCACAGTTGTTCCGGGCTCTCAATGTGTAAAATGTGAAGCAGCAGCAGCAGCAGCAGCAGCCTGCGAGCATCGCTGATTGAGAGAAACAGACCTGAGAGTTACACACTTTGACCATAGTATTGTTCTCAAGTGTCCCCAGGCCGGCTCACGGGCAAATCCGAAAGTGAAGGGGTAAAGGTAAAGGGGCATGTTGAGAATAATGACAGATGGGAAACTTGCGTCATGGCAGGGGCAGGCAGCGCGTTGTTGTAGCCGAGTAAATGGACAACAAAAACCCCTGGCAGCCAAAAAAAACTGAGCCCCTCTATGAGGGACATCTCATCTGGTACGCTGGCGTCATATTTATCCAATGTCTGCAAAAGACTGAAGTTTCCGATCATGTAGAGCGTGATATTTGGTGGATAAAGCCAGCCACAACTACAGGGAAGTCAAAGCTATTTCATGCATATCAAGCAAAAGTCAAAGCGCATGTTTTGGTAGCTCGTTGTGAGAAATTTCTCTGATTTCTCCCCTTTAATATAAGCCTTATAAATATAGTAAAGACCCATCCCCTTTCCTACTTTTCTCAATTTCTTACCTGCACTTCGAAGCTTGTCAAAAGTGGCCGACAGCGTTTCCACGGCGCCCCTTATTTTCCCCCGACGAAGCGCGTACAGTTTTATTTTTTTAATATGTTCCTTTACTTTGTTTCATTTCTCACTTCCATCTTCTTTTCATCTCATCAATAAACACACGCTGCAGCCTACCTTCATAGAGCAGCTCGGTTCAAGTGTGCCCTCCCATTTTTTAACTATACATCGAGTACTTTGAGGGGTGGTGGTGGCGGAGGGGGGGGGGGCAAGCAGGCACGCCTTTTCACTTAAAGCTGCTATTGGAAGAACAGGGCACTGTCTTGGGTTGGATCAGAAATCCGTCAACATTATGGTGCCCCAATCGCAGGGCGCACGGTGGGGCGGTGAATCCGGCTCCATTATGGCTCTGTGGAAGTGGTGGGAGTTATAGTAATAGTAGTTGTTGTAGTAGTAGTGTTCCTCCTACTCGAGGTGTTGGAAGTTTGCTCCTGCCTCAGTAGCAATACAGAAAATTCAAAAAAGAGAGGAAGTCATGGTGCGTGAGGAAACCTGGAGAGGATGAGCTTTTAACAGGTTCACTGTGATGTTGCACAGCAGCAGGATCGTCCACTTTACCCAGAAATCCCACTTGTTCATTTAAATTCTATACAGTTTTAGAACTGGGCAGGCTCAAGTATCTGCTGTTCAAAGTATCAGCGTTCACAATTGTGAATGAACTCACATTTATCCCCAGTCTGGATCAAAAGGACGGGGGAATTGTCAGTTATATGTCCATCATGCGTCTGAACTTTGCATTGGACGCCTCCTCTGCCTGTACACAGAGCCAGCTGCGCCGCGCTCTCTCATTGGACAGCAGCGCTGTCAATCATCAGCGGCACCAACAAGCTAGATTGTCTGCCATGTCTTCTACTTTCTACGCATTTCTATTTTCTCATTTATTTATTTTTTAACGTCCCGAGCTGACCTCGAGGTAGCGAGCGGGGGAAAAAATTCGTGTCGGTTCAGCCGGCCAATCAGATTTGGTAGAGCTTTTGCTTTTTTCTCTTGTTGTTGTTGATTTTTTTGTAATTATCCAGCGCCTTAAGATAGGTTCTGGCTGGCATAGAATAAAGCAGTAATGGGTCATGTGGGATCCCCCCCGCGCCCACCGCCTTAATGCCCCCTCCCTGTCTAGACAGTGACAGGTGTGCGTGTGTGCGTACACGCGTGTCTGTAGTTCAGAATAATGAGCACGCGGAGGCCAGCGTCTAATAGATACTTCAATATATTATTCATGCGTAGTATTGGAGCAAGAGGATGTTCAGTGTAAGCAGCTCTGCATCTTGAAAGACAGGCTTTGACTGACAAAGAGGTCAACTGAGGTTACGCTCGAGCAGCCCGGCTGGCTGACAAACCGTCCTGCCTCGCGAGTTGCTGCACGAGCCTACATGGTGTTCAAAGCTTACTTTTTCAAGGAAAAAAAAGTACTCTTGAACTTTGCTTTCGTAGTCCTCTACAGCTACAAAGGGGAGGCAGAGGTGTCGCTTCAGACAATCGCCATCTCTCAGGCTGGGTAGGCTCCACACGGATATTGTTGTGTGAGCTCCGTGGTGAGCACCCAGGGCACTCAGTTGACTGTGCGCGCCATCTGCAGGACTGTGCTGAGGATTAATACCGCGGGTTCAACGGAGGACACCCTTCCGTCACTGCTTTGACCTACATTAACCAGGAACACCATAGGAACACCGCCACCGGCCTTAATGCGCCGCTCTGAAATCCGACAATAAAGCCCGCTTCCAAAGTGCTTTTAATATTCATTAGAAATCTGAATTATGTCATTTTGGGATCCTAAAGTGACCCCGCGTACCAGTGCGGTGCACGCCTCCCCGGAACAGATACCTCGCTTGATTAACATGGCTCAACCGGCTGCACGTGCACATGGAGGATTCAACGCAGGAACATTTTGTTTTAGAGGAGCCTCTAAGAGCTTAACATGGTAATTTATTTATTTATTTACTCCCTGGACTAACCTCTTATGGCAGCGTTGTTGCCACTACAAGAAAAACTGTAAAAATTTGCTTGTTTTCTTTATGTGTACTTTTGCTTAAAAAAATGAAACACAATATATTTAATGAATGTGACGCATTATTTTTAAAAACGTGCCACCACACGTGCTGAAGTTTTAAATCTTTTAGAAGAGAAACGAGAAATTACACACGTGTAGAGATTCCCAGTCATTTCCCTTTATTGTACCTATGATTTTCAAGAAAAGAAAATTAATAAAAATTGCAAAACATAAAAAAATGCAATTTAAGCTTTTAAATGTAGCTTCCACGTCTTGGCAGCCATTTAAATAGAATTAAAAATAAAGATTGACATTACAGGCTTAGAGCCTTAATAAAGAGGCCTTCTCTGAGAATATGATACAGTATGAAAGATGGAGCTGTTACTCAGTCAAATTTTAATGACTCAAACAAAGTTCAAATGAAAAAAAAAATTATTTGCAGTGTTATAAATAAATAAATAATTAAATAAACATGTTTTTTCCAGCAGAAGACTCACTTGAGTGTTGAGAATGAAACAGGGATTTTACACACTGAAAGCACCAAAGGAGAAAAACTCCACTGACTTCCTGCAACAAAATGTTGTTTTTGATTTCAAATGAGTACATTTTTATATATATATAAAAAGAATCAGATTGCTGAAAATAAACTGTGTCAAATTATCCTTAAAATCCACATTTAACTAAATGTTTCTTATTTTCCCGTATTTAAAACGTCACCCAGCACTGACTGAGTGGGATATTTGTGAATGCAGGCACATCTCTACGTGTTTATACAGGTGTTTCGTTGCTGATTAATTCCAAGCAATTTCTCACACATGAACTCAAAAGTTGCAATTCATATTCCGAATATCGGTGTTTTTAGGGAATTAATAGACTATTTTGGTTGAAATACTCTTCATTTTCCTTTTGCTACTCACACCACTTTAGACTGCCTTTATTTTGATTAATATTTAACATGGAAACTAATCCATAGCCACAGCTGCAATGTCAACTGTTACAAAACAGAAAAATTCCATTTCAAACTGGCAGGTCCTGTCATGTGTCAGCAGCTTTAAATGTCACCAACAGAGGGCAGCAATAAGACACCTCTCTGTTGACATTTGTGAATTTATTTATTTGTTAATCCATTCATTATTCTGCTCTCATATTCAAAGGCAGGGTTGGATAAACATTAATTTAGCTTACCTTTTGAATAGGTGTATAGAATCCATATTATCAGGCCATGGTGTAGTCAGTCTTTGACCCCGCGAACAAACAGAAATGAAAGTTTTATTCTAAACTTTCTGAGATGGAAGTTTACTCACCTAAGAGCTAAAAACAAATCCATCAAGCACTCCAATATGAACCACTAAAACTTTAAAAGCTATAGAATCTTGTACAGATGAGTACAAGTTAGGGGCAAGTTTCGCCCTTGTGAATTTTGTTTTGTTGTAAGATATTGTGCTCAGCGAACGGCCCACAGGCTATTCATTTTTCAGGCAGTCTAGACAGCTCATAACAGGCTGGATGTGAAAACTGGTTCACAGCAGGGGAAATCAGTTTTCCTTTGATTTGCAGTGCAAATAAAATGATTTTTTCTTCTCAAAATATCCTTAGAAACACATTACACCCGCTCATATGCACAAATAAACCGCTTTTGTCTGGATTTTAGTTCTTATTCTTTCTTGTTAAAAAATAGCCCTGAACGTTTTGCACACAGAGGCTCTTGTCCATGCCTGAGAGGCATCTGGTGCAGACCTCTATAGTGGGGCGTTTTGGGCTCATCTGTCGCAGGCCTCTACAATGGGCCAACCTCGACTGTGGGGCAGGAAGTGACGTACTAACCCTTGTTGCAGTTTTCCTTAGTTTGTGGTGTTTTTTTTGTTTTTGGTTTTTTCCATTTTATCCCCCTTACCCTTACCCTAAACCTAACCTTTAGGGTTCAGGTGCCTAACTCTAACCCTTCTTTGGTTTTCCTTAGTTTTTGGTGTGTTAAATTTAAAATACACCCCCTCAGTATAATTTTTTTCATAAAATTCTGCTGTTGTGAAAAATTGCCACTTACTGTAAACTCTAACAGCGAGTGGGAAACATACGTCATTCAGTACGTCATTCTGGTTCCAGCTTTGGTTCTGGCTTGGGTCACTTCCTGTCCCACAGCGGAGGACGCCCGACTGTAGAGGTCTGCAGCCAGATCATCTTTTGGCTTTAGCACAGAAACTGGGGATCCAATATAACATTTGAATAATATATCAAAATGTTGTTACACATTAATTGCTGGAATTTTCCTTATATGCAAACCTCAGGTTTACAGAGGCGTCTCTTTATTTAGTCACATGTAAAGCAGCTTCATCATGGCTGCACTTGTACTTGAAACCAACTTTTACGAGACTGAAACATTGCACGCACATGTATCTGTGTGATATGGCTGCTGGTTCACCTCACTGTGAAGCAAACTCTACCCAAACCAGGCATCTTCATGCATAGAAAACCAGTCAGCAAGGACGCTCTAAACTCCACAACTCCTTTTCACAACTCCAACCCAAGAAATCAGCTCTTTTCTCAAGGATTTGTTTCCTTTTTACAGTACAAAGCTGTGAATTCCTCTCAACTATCCAGGCGTGAACAAAGTGAAACACACCTTGATACTCAGCCGGAGTTTATCACTTAATTGGTGATGACTCGGTGTCAAATACATCCAAATATAAACACTGGCGAGCTGTTACAACAGTGCCATCTACTTCCTCATACTTTGCCTCTCACATAGTTTCAGCTTTAAAGGAACAACAGCAGCAGAGACATCTTCTTTGTGTCATCCTTTGTAATTTTTTGGAGACATAAAATAAATGACCATTAGAGTTAAAATAGCTAACAAGCAACACAGAGCTGCTGGCAACATTTTGTAAAGCACAATAAGTTTGCGATGCAAAGAGCTACTCTCCTCTCATCTTCAAAACTGCTCGCAGGCAGAGAGTTGACAAGTACAGACAATAACAGAGCTTTGTTAGCTTTTCTCTCCTTTTTGGGCTATTTGGTCTTTGGTCTTAATTTGTCAGTTATTGGGCCTAAAATAACTTTATTTTGTGGCTGTGCAGTATGTCTGTGACAACATTAGTGTTACATGTTTCAGCGAAATGATCACAGACAAACTGGCTGTGACAGGAAAAATAGGCCTCGTCACACGCTGAGAATTTCTTCTTTCTTCCTTCTGGGTAGTTTTTTGTTTTACCCAGGTTTTATCAGACTACAGAAACTGTAAAAACTGTACTTTTTTCAGGTCGTACATATCTGAGGTGAAAGAAACAATAAGGCTCGTGTGTTTTACAGAAAAGCAGAAGCAAATGTTCCCAGTGTCAGACGCCATACGAGGTGAAAGATTTGAGGTGGAGACAAAAAAAAGGAGACAAAAGAAGAAGAATAATCTGTAAAATCAGTAACATGTTTGTCTGGTTCAGCACATCGCTGGTTTGATGTACCCTTACAGTGGAGCGCTGCAGCTTTCTGACAGAACGAGTAAAGCAGGGAATCATTTGTTTACTTTAACAAACGAACAGCCACAGAGCTGCACTACAAAATACCTTGTGGAAAGATTTATATTTATGTATGGAGCTGAAGCAACAACAGATGCAGCGCTGCAAATCAAACATATGGGATCAAACCTTTTTAAATATTCCTCATTAATTCCCTCTACAGTATTTTAATCACACTGTAAATGAACTGCACTGACATCTAAAATAGAGACAACGACGGCCGACCAAAACACAGCCTTGTTCTTGTCCCTTTTAGGAAGACAGTCGAGGTAACATAAATGAGTTATCTCTGTGCTGTTTTTTCGGGAACACGGTCCAAGTGGTATAAATGATTAATCTGCTTCTTCAGCTCACAAGGGCTCCTGTCTGTGTCAGCCTTGTAGCTGAAATTCAAGAATAACAAGCCAGCTCTCCACAGATTTTGCCTTATCTCACCTCTGTCTGCCACGTGCACCAAAATCTTGCATCAAACAGTGATTAGATGGTGAGAACTTTAAACCTTTTGTGTTAAAAACAACCTCTCTATCCTGTTTAGAATTCACATTTTATCCAGGTCAGTGCTAGATAAATGTTGCAGCTATGCTATCTTAAATAAGACTTATGTTTATATGAAACAAAAATGGCTCCTGTTTAGAGTCCTAAATGTGTTTGATTTGTATTAAGTCTAGGGTTGTCATTATATCAAATTTCCACACTTTGATACAACTCTAATTGTAATCGATCCCAAAATAGAGCACCTACACACCCATAACATCAAATCAGGAAATTTCTTGTTTTAGTTCACCAGGCAAACTCCTGCACACTGTCACAACTGCTCAAATACTTTGGCATTGTGTCAGTTTAGACAGTGCTCCCTTTATCTGGGTTAAAATATGACTGAAAATCTGAAGTCTTTTGACAGCTTTGTTACTTTACAACCCAAGATACAGTGCCTATAAAAAGTATTCCCTCCCTTGGATTTTTTACCATTTTATTGATTTTATAAATGAATCATGGCCAATAAAGTTTGCTGATTTGACAAAATTTTAGAAAAAAACTTCTTTAAAACCTCTGAAAAAAAGATGTCTACAAAGTAATGTAAATTAAATAAAAAATATGCAATGTAAAGTAAGTGATTGCATAAATATTCACCCCCTTTAGTGTGTCCAGTAACAAGTTAATCCGTATCCCTGATTTCCATTACACCATAAAGACAAAGGAACACTCCAAGCAATTTAGAGAAAGGGTTATTGAAAAGTATAAGTCAGGGGATGGATGCAAAAAAATTTCCAATGCTGAACAAAATATCCCCAGACTTCAGTTCAATCCGCCATCAAGAAATGGAAGGAATATGGCACATCTGTAAATCTTCCTAGATCAGGCCGTCTTTACAAACTGAGTGACCGTGCAAGAAGGAGACTACTGAGAGAGGCCTCCAAGACACCTATGACTACTCTGAAGGAGTTATGAGCTTCAGCAGCTGAGATTGGAGAGACTCTGCATACAACAACTGCTGCCCAGGTTCTTTACCAATCAAAGCTTTATGGGAGAGTGGCGAAGAGAAAGATGCTGTTGAAGAAAACTGATTAAATTTGACTAGAGTTCGCCAAAAGACGTGGGAGACTCCATGGTCGTGTGGAAGAAAGTTATTTGCTCTGATGAGACCAAAATGGAGCTTTCTGGCCATCAGACAAGAGGCTATGTTTGGCAGACCACAAACACCATCCTCACTGTGAAGCATGGTGGTGGCAGCATCATGCTGTGGGGATGCTTCTCAGCTGCCAGCCCTGGAAGGCTTGTAAAGGTAGAGGGAAATAGTAATGCAGAAAAATGTAGGAAAATCCTGGAGGAAAATCTTATTCAGTCTGCAAGGGAACTACAGCCTGGAAGAAGATTTATTTTCTAGCAACACAATGACCCTAAACATACAGCAAAAGCTACACAAAATTGGTTTAGAGACAACAACAATCAATAAAAGGGTAAAAACACCTCAGTGGGTGAATATTTTTATAGGCATCATGTTTTGAATAAAAGTGATTTTATCATTTTAAAACCATTGTAGCAAAAAGTATTAAAAATGTTGGCAAATCTAATTGAATCTTTGTTTTTCTTTTTTTGTGATTAAATGTTAATAATACAAACATGTTTCATGTAGGTTTAATTAGATCACATTGCAAAAACTGTGTCTGTTTAACGTGTTTGTACAGGCAATCATCCACAGGAGAGTCCTCATCTCTTTTCATCAATATGTCGACCATGACGGAAAATAAAATACCATGACAACCATGCTTTCATGCATGAACTGATGATGACACGTGCTCTGACTCCGGCCTGCAGTGGGCTCCTAGAAAAGCCTGGGAAAGCTCATCAGCTGGACGTGTTTTTTTTTCCAAGAGTGTGAATTCCAGGTGTGAATAAGTGTCAGTGCAATTTTTTCTCCCCTCTAAGAGGGCAGGGACATCCATCCTTCAATGATTGCTCTGTCAGAAGCTCAGCCAAGACCTTGAATGACCGTTCAGGTGAGCGGCAGGCAGTCAGAGCCCCGGCAGGTGGTGATGGGCACGAGGCGGAGTGTCAGAGAAATTCAAAGCTCAGATTGTGACGTTCCCCCTGTTTGTCCTGCTGTCAACTGCTGGGAGCATCAAGAGGAGAACTGCTCTCTACTCCAGCACATGGCTGGTGCTAACACAAAACCTCAACACAATTGCTGCTTACTGGAAGAGGCTGATCAGTTCCAGTTCCTCAGTCATTGAGTTTTCTGTCAGGATGATGACATATAAACTCACAACTTAAGATGATTTTACGCCTGTCGAATTGTCATGTTGATCATTTAACTTCAAAAGTAATAAATAAATCTGAATCAGTTGTAACATTTCCCACTCTACATCTCATCACTACAAATGTGTGGAATCAGCTGACTAATCAATCAAACATCACTATCCTTACAAGTGCAACCAGAGCTACGAGTTGGTCAAACTAATTAGTTTTAATAGTGCAAAGCCTGATTTATACCTCTGTGTTAAATCTATGCCATAGTTACAGTAGGCTACGCTATGCTACTGACCTGTGTTGACGTGTCTGCATTGCTCTGCAATACTTAAAGGGTAATTCTGTGCAACTTCTGCTGTCAGTTTCCAGTCCAATCTGGTTGTTTGTTTGTATAAGGTAAACCACTGCAACTGAAACTGAGTGTAATCTGTTGAAGATGGTACATATTGAGCAGCAATTGATTTACAGCAACTATTCCAAGGAAGAAAAGAAAGGAGACATCAGAGGAATTGGACTCTACGATGCTGAATCAGTCCTCTGCCGGATTGTAAACCAGCACAGTAGACGGATAGCATCAACAAGTTGCTACTTAACTTTAAGCTAACGAATTTACTATCATTGCCATGGCTGTGTTTTCATTTTACTTCCTCTTTCAGCCAGCTTGCTTCCTGATTGGCTTTTGCTCTGTTTTACCTAACAAGTCTGCTCACGACTGTTCTTGGTGCTCACCACACGACAGGATTTCTGGTCGTAAATTTTGAACATATTTAACCATAAAAACTCACTCTTAACACCACAGTATAATCTAGCAGGTTAATCTCAAGAACCATCAAATAATCAGGCCTTTGCTGAGTTTGGCTGGAAGGGAGGATCAGGCCGACAATCGGCATTAGTATCCCGTAGTGTGTGGCCCGCTTAGACTGGCTGAATGTGGATGTGGATGTCAACCTGCAAAGCGTACAAAGGCTGGTGGGGCTGCTAACATAAGCCAGCCTCAGCCAACCAATTTAACATTGCTTACATGCTGAGTATTAAAAATTGCAAAGTGCAGCATTTAAAATAGTCAATATTGTTACTGAAGAACGTAAATTTAAAAATGCTTGGAGTTGCACTGATTGTGAAAATTAGGGCAGATGATGATAGACTTTTTTCTTTTAATAATTCCTTTGGTATAACACTATGAGTACGCCAACATTTTCTCCTACATTTGATCATGCAAACTGATCAGTCACTCTTTCTGCTCTGTAAAAAAAAAAAAAAAAAACAACAACTTTTTTTTGATTCAGCAGCTAGATATACCAGATGTCAACATGTTAGATCGGTAGTAGACATTGAGTAGACATACCTTAGGGTTCAGCTGGTAGAGCAGGTGCCCATATGCAGAAGCTTGACTCTTCGACGCACTGGTCGCAGGATCAATTCCTGATCTTGGCGCATGTCTTCCCATCTCTCTCCCCATACTTCCTGTCTCTCTTCAGCTTGTCAGATCTGAATAATAATAAAGGCAAAAAGCACCCCTAAAAAATAATCTCTAGGATAGACATACCTTGTTGTACCCAGCAGGGAACACTGCCTTGGGCAAAAGCGAAAGAAAAATCACACAGCTCAGTACAACTTGACAGGTAACAATTGTGAGCCTGGGTTGCCAGCAAGGCAGCACCACTGTTAAACAAATACTGTTATATTTTCCTGTTTTCTGAGTGTTTCTTTACCTTTAGACTAGTTGAGAAATTTTCATATAAATTCCCATTTAACTGGCAGGCGAGGTAGTCACCGAGCACTTCCCTAATATCCACAAGCCTGGCTTTAACAGGCCCAGTGCAATACTGCTTAAGGATCTGTACCACATCTGACATTAATTTCAAGATTCAGTGATTTTGCACAATGGTCACACTGAAGCAAGCAATGTAGTTATTTAGACTCTGTCTCCCTCTGACAAATTAGAAAGTCACAAAAGTACAAGGAAATGAAAAAACGGAGCAACAGCTAAACATGGAAAATAATTAGAATTTAAAATAAAAGGCAGAAAATCGAAATCAGACAGATACCATACAAAAAATACTGAAAAAAGAAGGTAGGTATGCATTATAAAAAGATCATCTCTAAGTTAAAGTTTGATTTATATAGCTGATAAAACATGACAAGAAAATATACCCATGATGCCAATTTTTTAAGTCTTGTCCTGTTTTACAGTGAAAAGCACATGTTCATCAAAAAATAGCCATGTTGTCTGTTCTGTGTGTAGTTTCCAGTAAACCATGACAATTTGAGATTTAACCACTTTACAGACCAGGACCCTGCAGCTGAATCTAATTTAGCTTTAACTCATTTTTATCATTGACAATATTTTGTCCCGGCTGAAACATGGAAGAGTCTGTTCAAGAGGACTGGTAAAATCATCATATTCAAGTGTTTCATTGTGAAAGGTGTGACATATTGTGAAATAATGTCTACATTAAGGCAAAGAAAAGTTTTGAATTTGTTGTGACGTGTCATCAGTTTTGTAAGGAGCAAAAAGCTGCTTCTTTTCTTGTAGTGCCACATTTTGCCAGGAGATGGCGTTCAGCTCCAAATAATAACATGCCAGATTTCCTTTTTAACTTATTCCCAGCAGTCATGAGTGGCGAGGTTGAAAGTTTAACACACTGAGGATGATTAACAACAACAAACAAGTCATTTTTTTGTTATTTACCTGATAAAAACATCATCTCAGGTTAAGAGTGTGTCAGTGACAAAGCCCTGCAGACAATGAGGGCTGTAAATTCTTCCATTTAAAAGAGCAGCTCTCATTATGTTAGAAAGCAGCCACATTACAGATAAATACATCAGATTTTAAGCGAATTTCAGCATTAGGAGACTCTCATGGTTTCTTCGATCCAATGTAGCTTATTTTACCGAGGCGAGTAACATTTTATCTTTGGCTGTGAAGATGAGCGAGGCAAACTGCCACGTGGCGTGCAGTTGGCAAGGTGAGGATTGTTAGCCCACTGCTGGCAGCTATGGGAGAAGAGGAGGAGGCTGCCTTCCAGTCAACACTCAGGGAGTAAAAGGAGCTTCTTCCTGGCATGTGTCCTGAGGAAACCTTATGCATCCATCTATCTGAGAGAGAGTCAAACCAGGAAAGCTAAATGCATTTCTTTTGGTCATGTTTATCCCACCTTTGTGTTAATAATCACAGCTTTCCACCACAAATCATTTCCACACCAGCTTGAATGTAGAAATAAGAACACAAGGTTAATCTATTTCCAAATAAACAAGTGCTATATATGTAGTAGAAACATGCAAACATTTGAAGCATTAGAAGTAAAATAAATTTGTAGATTCTAAGTCCTTCCAGTAGCTCTGTTCCTTAGCTGGCTGTTGTGCAGGAGGATGAATACTAGCTGTATCATTACATGCTGCAGTGGACAACTGAATGTATTAGCAGCCTTTGGAATTCCCCAGCTGCTTATTAATTAGACAGCTGAGCGTTGCTGGGAATAATCGTTACTGCAAGCTAGCAAGCTAGGCTAGGGTTAGTCAGGGAAGTACCCCGCTTACCATGTGAGTGCTGCTTTATCACTGTGCCAAGTGCCATTTCACCAGGCCAGAACAGACAGCATGCACTGACTAGTGGGAGTGAGGTGGCTAATCTTACTTTGTGCACAAGTTAGGTGGTTAAAAATGTTTGCCTGACTTTCTGGCTGCACATGTTGAACAAATGCATAAGCAGTTATACCATTAGGGAGAGGTAGGGAAGTGCCTGGAGCCTCGTACTCCAAGGACTCTTGAGATACAGTCATTATAGGTATAGAAAGTACAGAGTATGACTAAAAGTGATTTAAGACAGGAGTACTGAATGGAAATAAGGCTCCAAGAGTCTATTGACTGAGTTTGATCATCCAAAAAAAAATCCTCTTGGGAGGATGTAGGGGTCCTGGAAGCAAGGCCTTAGCCACACAAGATTTGTGGTAGGGGACAATGCACTAATAGTGATTATGCAGGCTTTATTTTTTTAGTTTCAGAAAATTGTCTCCACAAGAGGCATGTTAAAACATTCACACATGGTAAGTTTGAGTTTATGATGCTCTTCTAAGTGGTTATGAGGATTCCTGTTTTCTGGTTGTTATGCCATGATTTCCTGTCATTTGGACAAAGGTCCAAACCTTTCAAAAATAATGCTTTCACACTGGGCATGAACCAGACAGTAGTTCAGTTTGGTCTGGGCCGAGACCACCTCTTTTGGACAGACCAAGATCCAGCTGTTTGGTCCAGACCATGGTTCAGGGGAGGTTTCACAACTAACATTTCGGTTCAGATCAAACTGAAAAGCCCACAGTTTGGGACCAAACGATGTGAAAGAACCCTAAAACGGAGTTTGTCACTTTTGGATGCGTTTTTTGTTTTTGTGGTCTGTAATTTAAAAAAACCCAAACCACACACTCTCAAACCTTGCACACTGAGTTTGACATGCTTTATTTGCATTCACTGCAAAAATTCTTACAATGCAGCAAACAGAAAAAAGAAAAAAAAATTGCTTTTTCACTCTTAAAATCATACAGGGTCCAACCATAATCACATCCAGTTTGCTCACCACAGCGCTGCGCCAAGTTGGAGAGCAACTTTTAAATTCAGTCTCTGTTACGTGGCTGCGAGTACTTTGGCCCACTAACAATTATGTTCCATGGTTGATTTCCACATAATACGTGGGCAAATCACGGTGCTTTTAAAGTGAGATTTCAGCAAGGGGTGACAGAGCAGAAGGAAGGGGGGTGAGTGAGTGAGAAGGAAGCAACCATCAATCACCCTTTCAAATGACTTGGAAGGATGCGAAAAAGCAAGAAAAATCAAATCTGTCAAAAAAACCCCCCCCCAAAAAACACGTACTAAAGTTTTGGTGTCAGTGAGCAAACATGAGATCTAGTCTTTTTTTAAACGTACAAAAATTTCAGATGAAAAAAAAAACAGACTTGGTGTTCAAAGGCTTTAAGACTAAATCAAAAATAGCTTCCAGAATTACCATGGTTTCAGATTTGGGTCTGTGCTGTTTGTGTTATTTTAATACCTGAAAAGAGATTCTGTAAAATATTTGTTTACTTGCTATAATTACTATAAACAAAATGGTGAAGGACCTGCTCTTTGCCCAGGCCTCAAAATTACTAAAAGTTCCCCTGACACTTTGAAGGCAGTATTTGATAGGGATGTAACGATTCAAAATAGGGCCAAAACTGGGGATGAGGCAGTATCAAAATCTCGGAGTAAGAGAATACCTCAGTAAAAATTTCATGCTACGGTATTTATTGCAATATATCAAAAAGGAAAGAAAAACGATGCAGGCTTAGAAAAAAGATGACATCATCAATATTACAATATGTGCAAAAAAGTGCCGTAGGTTTGCATTAGACTTAAAAATCTAAAGTTATTCCTTGGCTCTAGTGTGTTTACTAACCTTGTAAAACCTTTGTTGTCCACCACTGCAAACAGCTGTAGGTCTTTGGTGATATATTTACTTATACATCTTGTTATCCGTTGAGAGCTCTCGCTGTTGTGGATTAGTGGGATTGTGAACGCTTCCTTAAGAGTCTTCTGGTGTTGCAGAATTCTGCTCCTCCCATCTTTGGGAATCTGTTTTCCGGGTGATGATTTGCCTCCTTGTGTTTCTGGTATTCCCCACCAAGTGTGTCACAGCAGTCTGGCAATGTCTGCATATTGTTTTTTTGTTTGTCTGTCACCTTTTCTCCTTTCTCATTCCTTGACACTGGGACACCAAAATGCTTCCAAGCTTTAGATCTAAAAGTTGTTGGAGCCTCCACTATCTCAAAAACTTGGAGTCGAGCACAAAAGATTATGGGTAGGCACTCTTCACTCTGCACCACTCTTTTCCCTGAAGACCTACCATCTGAAACAATCACAGATACCGCGAAATTAACAACATGGTTACAACTCTAATAGATACTGATGTTGAAAGTAAAGATTTAACCATGGCATTACCAGTGGCTTTTCTTTCATCAATTCTTTTCCCACTGTGCCAACATTTCCCCTCATGTTTGACCATGACAACAGATCAAAGTTGGCCTTATAGCTGGCTGACTCCAGTTAAAAATCTCATGTTTGATTTAGCAGTTAGTTGTGATAGACACATATATTTAATTGGTTGAACACAACAGATAAACATTAGCTACTAATATCTGTTCACACCACACTATTTGCAGATGTTTGTCACTGAAGCTTATATTGGCCAATACCGATGTTAAAACGATGCATCTGTGCAAAAAAATCTGTATCTGATGCATTTGACCTACAGACAAACCAAGCAAGGGTCTTAGAGCTTAGATCCTTGCTTGATAACCTGAAATGCCAGATGGACAACCTCCCAAAGACTGTGCTTGGGAAAGGGCAGAGCCTTTGAAAAAAAATCTCGGAGGGTCACATCTTTACAGGCCAATCAGAGCAACAAAACACGTGACGTTGTAGATGTGCGCTGCTACCAAGGAGTAAACTCCATAGAGAGCTGCATGACGCGAACCATGGTGACCATAGACATGTCAGTACACAACTTTTGTTGTTTTGAAAAGAAAACAACTCAATGCTTTGTTTTTCTTCTAACGAATAAATGTCGTCGTTCTGATAAAACGGACGCTATAGTAGCATCCATGATAATCTCATCCGCCATAATTGCACTGGCCTCTTGTTGCTGCTTGCCTACGTCATGGCTCCACTGCACCCGAAAGCACTGCCTCTTACTCCTGATTGGTCCTGTTACTTTCTTACAGAAGCGTATCTGTTCAGATGGGAGCTTTGCACATTGGATTTGCCAGTGAGAATCACGGAAATGGGTGAATTCATCTGTTTTGCAAGGTTACTTGCTTGGTGGTTTATAAAAGTTATTGCACTGGCATGTACAACATCCACGGCACATTACTGCTCCTCTCTGCAGCCTGGTTCAGGGTGGATGTTTTAACTTTGACAAGATACTAGTAAATATAAAATTACATAAATTCCTGTTCCAAACCATGACAACAAACAGTGCCAAGTTTCCAAAACTGGAGAATTTGTTTTTTATTTTCTTTACAAAATCCCCCAAACTTCAGCCAATTTCCACACTGCCCAAGCTGTGTTAAGATCTTATAGGCAGTGTTTCTGTCCCAACCTATTTATGCAATTTAGACCATGTTCAGGAGTTGGCCTGCATTTTTTGATGGACTCAAACCTCTTCCTTATGATTTCTTTTAAAGCTTCTGCACATTTCAGAACTGAAGAACACTAAAATAAATAATCTGAAATACATCCTGGCTGATCTTCCATTGTGGGCGTAGTTATATTGGCTGTCTTATCTGGCTAAAAAATCTAAATGCATTTATAAAACCAATAAACATTGACTTTTTTCCTGCTCATTTCAGACGTATTTGACCTCCAAACATATTCAGCATTACCACAAAGCTTTAAAGATCCTTCAAGTGCCTTTTTTTTCAGCAGTCATGGTGGCTGTATGTGTAGAGCACCCACAATACTTTGCTGCTGTTCTCTGCAGCCTGGTTTGTTTCCACTGGCTGCTGACAAATCAAGGACTACAGGGAGGGTTTGAGTTTCATCTTGTGTCCGCCTGGTGGTGTCACAGTACAGTGTGACACCAGAGCAGCATTGTGAACAGTCAGACAACTTGTCATTGTATCTGCACAACAAAACATGATGGTATATTTTCCACATGTTGAGAGCCAGAGCAGTGGATCCTCAGCTAAGACTCGGGCTGAAGCTCTGCTGGCTGAGTCATAATGATGAAGACTTATTGTTTGAAATGACTAAGAAAACTCAACAAGATGATGATGTTTTCACAAACTTGCTGAATGCATGATTGGGAAGAGGGTACTCACATGTCACACATGTCCTGAGAGATGTTTAGTCATGTTAACAGTTATTATCACCAAAAAGCTTCTTAAAAGAATTGGATTCTCTTAAACTGACTCATCAGCGATGTGGCATGCTGGTACAAGTGGGTACCTTGAGACAGACTCTTCCAGCTCTAGTGACAAAGAGGCAGAAGCACGGTCTGTACGCTGTCCACACAAATAAAAATAACAATTTCTTTCTAAGGCCTTGAAACTCATTTTCTCAATCAGGCTTTTACTCTGAGCAAGGCAGAGGAAATTATTAAAACATCTCCTGACAAAGTTAAACAGTTTGAGCAGATTCAAAGAAATTAATAAATCACTACTGCACTCTTCAGGATTAAGCAATGTGTGAATCAAAATTTCAGAACAATGAGAGTGTTGTTTGAAACTGTTAATGATCTAATCTCCACATTCACACATTCTGATGGGCAACATCCATTTTTTTAGAGTAAGAAACCATTTCTCACCTAAATTTAAACTACTAACTTTGGTCATTAAGTATTTTTTAACATAGAGCATTTTTGGACATAATATATGGAGGAATGTGATTAAAACAATGAAAGGAAGTGTGCCAAATCAAAGGCTAGACATGAAAGATTTTCACCAGTAGGCAGCAGTGTCCTTCAGATCAATGGGAGCCCATAACTGTCCATGTAATTGCAGTCTAAAGTAAATTGTCCTGAACACAACCTTGAGCTGTCACTGATTTACAGTAATTTAGACGGTAATCAGTGGACCCATGACCATGTTAATCTTAGGGAAACGGGTCAAGGTCTGAGGGGGTGAACACCCAAAGGCACATGCTGCGACCTAGAAATATTTATATCTAAATTAGTGAAGCTGAAGGAAGCATAATAGATCATATATTTTCATTCAGTCGAGGGAAATAAGAAAAGATCTGAATTTAACATTAAGCATACATTAAAAAAAATATTTCCCCTCTTAAAAAACCTAGTATATCATTTTAGGTATATAGATGTAAAAAAAAGTTATTAACTTTATTCACTTCATTTAACATCATGTCACTCATGGTCGCAGTCGAAGCTAAAAATGTTTTCATGTCTGATGTTATTTCGAATACCAGATATTTTGTGAGAAAACGATCATGAAAAATAATAGTGCACCAGGGAAAAGAAAGTCACTGAAAGGAAGACAGTCCTCGTCTGTTCATGGATGTGACTAGGGCTGTGAATTATACTGAGTTCTTCAGATAAATCAGTATATATTTCCAAATCAGATCAAGGACACCGTTTATATCAATACAGGCTATAATACGTTAAAGTAACTCTTCTGACTTCTTAAGGCCACTGTTGAGTACAAAGTTGAATGAACTGTTTGTTAAAAAAAATGATGCCAGGCCTAAATTGCACTAATATGCTGGCAATGTTTGGTGTAGCAAGAGTTTGGACAACCACAATATAAGGAAATCTTGGCACTGTTTTTTATATGATTTATTTTGTAGGATCTTTTCAATGCATAATCTAAAAATGAATGTCTAGGCTTTCTGTTTTTGTTTGTTGCTGTTACATTAAACAGGTTTCAGTATTGCTTGATTTTTTACTAGAATCATTATTATTCTTGTACGAGGTATGGCTATTGAATAATGAGACTGTGCTTATGAGAATAAAACCATGTTGTTCACAGTCACACCGAGTGTTATATATTAAAGGTTGAGTATTCACGCACATCTGTAAGTTTCCAATACGTGATGTCTTTAGTTCGCTGCTAGCTACTGCCTGAAGGGTTTTTGATAAGGGGTCAGAAAATGATTAGCTTAAAGGTGATGTATTTTACTTTTTAAAGACAAGTTTATATTGTTCTCAGAGTCCCCCAAAACATGCCTGTGAGGTTTGTTGCTAAAATTACACTCCAGTATTAGATTTGCTTTATGCTTATGTCTAAAAACCCCTCTGTTTCAGCTCTGCTCAGAACGAGCTGTCTCTATGTCCGGAGCTTTAAATGGTTATGAGCTGTTTGAATCTACCCCTGGCTCCGCCCCTTTCAGGAAATTGATGTGGCCTAATAGATGTGGTTCACCTGATCCCCCTCTCAGGGGAGAGGAGAGCGGAACTGTCTTCCAAGCGGGGAGGGCAAACCAAACCTAGGGGCGGTGCTAACTCCCCACATGACATCATGAGGGGAAAATCTGAGAACGGTTTGTTTCAGCACACATTTTCTGACAGGTGGAGAAAGGGTGTGTGTGGGGGGATTATATATTATTATATTAGGGCTGCAAAAATGTAAATATTTAATTTCAATTACATTCTTTTATTTTATTTTATTTGCATTCTTTCAATTGCATTTGGAATTTCCACTATTTTGCATTCAAAACTGTTTTGTGTCATTCTGGATTTTTCTGCTGTTTTAAACTAAAAGTAATTGACTTCCTGTTTGGATACCGATCTTCTTTTTTCAGTGAAAAGATAAATGTTTGGTAACACGAGATGCAGCTGACTTCTGACTTGTCCACTGTGTCAAGTCAAAATTCATCTCAATTCTGTAATTTCTTTTTTACTCTGAAATGAGACATAAAGGAGCAGTGGTGAACTTATTTTACATCACTGTTGCCACAGGGAGATAATATTGTGGCTTAACTAAGCATGAGATTAATTAAGATTAAAAAACATTAGTGCACTCATTGTGGATCTTTGTTGATACCTATTAATGCAATTAATCCTGACAGACTTACAAGATAATATATTGTGTATTACCATCACTCTTATCTAACAAAAGACTCATTGTTTGTGCTGCTTGCCTCCATATAAATAGTAAGAATTATACATATTGAGAATTTGTTTTTTCAAGCAGGGGTATTTTTGTCAGGGTTGTATGGTGGTACAGTGGTTAGCATTGTTACCCCAGCAAGAACTGGTCTGAATCCTGTTTGTACAGGGCCTTTCTGTGTGGAGTTTGCATGCTCTCTCCGGGTATCCTCAGTTTCCTGTCACAGTCCAACGACATGCTTGTTGGGTTAATTGGAGGGCCCACATTGTCTGTAGTTGCGAGAGCACTTGATTGTCGCTGTACATCAGCCCCGTGACTGAATGCATTTAAGGAATGCCATTCAACATGCACAGCCCTAACCCAATTAACAGATGACTGGTTGACAGATATTGACAGGAAGTTATTAGCCGGCGCTGTACTGCAGGATCTTCCTGCAGCTTTGATCTCTAGACCATGATTGGCTACTACTCTCTGTGAACAGATTTAAACCTTCAGCAGGATGAAAATCGACTTATTTAATAGTATTTCCTAACTTTCAACGGTCCCTCTGTCTAGTAAGACAACTCTGAAATGTGGGATTCCTCAGGGCAGATGTCTAGGACCTCTCATTAACACTATACTTCCTAATAATCCTCCAATTGTATTAAAAAGGCAGGCATTGCAATGTATGCAGATGACGGTGCAATATATTTATCTACAGGAGAGAGCAAGGATGAAAACAAAATGCTCTAGCCGAGAGTTTTTGGATGGCTTTTGGATTAAAGACTTGAAATGGCAAGGGTAACAGGACAAGTATCCAGAAAGGAAGGATGGATATTTCTGTAAATTCTGTCTGCTGAAAAATAATAATAGCTACGTATATAAACTTTACATGAGCCTTTCTGAACAGCCTTAAAGACAGTAAATCCTTGACAGCACTACATTTAAGAATCTCAATGAAAAGAAAACCAAAAACATTGTATTTGGAAAACCTAAACTTGCGGATGGCACTGATAGTGTTTTTGGCTCACTAGCCTCTGACAGTCACTCTTCTGTCAAAAATCTAGGTGTTATTTTTGACAGCTCTTTCAAATTTGACCAACAGATTAGCTCAGTCATCAAAACACTTCTTTCAGTTGAGACTTTTAGGGGAGGTGCAGGTCTGTCTTCCTCCACATGAGTCATCCACGTTTATTTCTTCTGGCTTAGATTACTATAACTCTGTATTTTGGTGTTTGGTGTCAATCATCTCTTTGCAGCTGATTCAAAATACAACTGCACGTCTCCTGACTGGGAGGGGATGAAGCGATCATACCACAACAAGTACTGCTTGTCTTCACTGGTTTAATTTCAGCTCTAGTTTAAGATTTTATTACCTTTGATTTTAAACTTCACATGGGCTGGCACCATCGTTTCTGTCTGAGTTGTTGCACCAACATGCTCCAGTCGTAGCACAGCAGTCAACACCAGATGCTTTTAAATGTTCCTAGATCCAGGTTGAAAGCCTGAGGTGACAGAGATTACATAAAGGCTGCTCCAAAACGTGGAACAATGTACCTGTGAGTATCACAGCTGTTTAGGCAGAAGTTTTAAATCTTTGTTCAAGACAAACCTCTTTGTGTTGGCTTTTAATTCAAGAGGACCTTGACTTGCAGATGTGTTTTATGTGTTTGTTATGCAACTGTTATTTATCATGTTGGTTTTACTTTGTTTTTATTCTTCAGTTTTTACTCATTTCTGTTTCATCTAGGCAGATTTACACGTGCCATACTTATACTTTTCAGTAACCCTCTCTCTGAGTTGACTGGAGTGTTCTTTTGTCTTCATGTTGCAATGGTTGCTAGGAATACTGATTAACCAGTGACATGACCTTCCAAACACAGGTGTCTTTATACTACAATCACTTAAGACACATTCACTAAACTCAGGTAATCCCCATTTTACTAACTGTGAGACTACTAGTTGCTGTTGCCACACAGCAAGAAGGTTCCTGGTTTGCTTCCCGGTCAGGGCCTTTCTGTGCAGGGTTCACATGTTCTTCCCGCGCATGCTCAGGTTCTCTCAGGGTACTCAGGCTTCCTCCCACCACCAAAAACATGCTCATTAGGTTAATTGTTGACTCTAAATTAACCGTAGGTGTGAATGTGAGTGTGTCTGATTGTCTGTCTCTATTTGTCAGCCCTGTGATTGACTGGCGATCAGTCCAGGGTGTACCCCACCTCTCGTCCAATGACTGCTGGGATAGGTACAGCCCCCCTGCGACCCCTAACAGGATAAGTGGTATAGAAAATGGATGGATGGAGACTACAAGCACCATTTTAGCTGGAGCTCTGTTGAATTAGGTCAGTCACTTTAAAGGGGGTGGAATATTTATGCAATGACTTATTTTACATTTCATATTTTTATTTTATTGACATTACTTTTTAGAAATCTGTTTTCACCTAGACAATAAAGAGTTTTTAAAAATGATTTTTGTCGAAAAACCCAAATTATGTTAACCATGATTGATTTATAATATCAATAAAAGAGTAAAACATCAAAGAGGTTTACACCTTTAACAGACGCTGTATTTTAAGCCTATAGTTGACATTGGTTACCTGTGGTTGTTTAAAATGTGATCCATAAATGAACTGTGAATTGTTTGGTTGAAGATGTGATCTTGGAAGGTAAAAGAAGGATTTTTTTCATTAAAACTTGACTTTAAATTTCACTTTTCCAACCTATTCATGAAGATTTGTTGTATGTTATAGAGGCTTTAGGTGCTCAAGTTGAGGGATGCTTCTCTGCCACAACTCAACCAGCAACCTTTTCTTAAATGTCAAAAAGCAGCGCACATAGAGAAGAGTGAACTTTGTGTTTTAGATGGCCTGCATGTAAAGGCTAAAGGAAGCATAAACCACATTTTTCAGGAAAGCAGAAAAATATGCACAGCTCTGTGGCTCCTGTGAGAGCATGATTGCATACTTAGCCTCCCAATTTCACCTCTGCTGAAGGTGAGCAGGTGCACAGTGAGACTGCTTTGAGCAAATAAACCCCTAAGTCTGCTTCAGAGCGAGTACACAGACCATGCAAAAGCAATATGGTGAAATGGTCCCTTCAAATCACTCAGATACAAATGCTACGTAGATCAGCCAAATCTGTGAACATCTGCCTTGGGACATACAAAAATCCCAGGATGAAACCTGCAGCCTGTTTCTTGAGGAACTCACAAATGCTACACAATACACATTGCTTGCTTTAAGGATAGTCTCCACAAGGGAGTCTGCAGTGACATCTATGTTGCAAAAGTGAACAGGCATCCAAAATCTTCTTCACATGATATTCTTAAACAGATACAATAATAAGTGACACTTCCTAAAGTGAGTGTGCAGACACCTGTGGGTGTCTCTTGGCCTTGACAACTCAAAAAAAAAAAAGGTCTTTCGGTTTGGATGCCAGGAGAATATTTTTGGACACAGGAGAGGGAAATTCTGCAAGGTATAAGCCAACCAGACGAGTTTTATTAATAACATTTTAGCAGGAATAAAGTATTGATTTTATATGCCAGAATTACATAACTGGAATGAGTGTTTCAGATGTCATCTTTGGTAGATATGTTTTAAAATCTGATCCAAATAAGGGTGCTAGCTCAGTTGGTAAAGCAAGCATCCATAAACAGAGGCTACAGTCCTTGATGCACCGGTCACAGGATTGAATCCATGATCCTAATCTGGATTGACTCCAACAAAGAACATCAAGTTTACAAATGCAACACATCATACTGTTCTTATAGGGAAAGGTGAAAGGGCTACAAAGCCATTTCTAAGGCTGTGGGACATGAGCCAACCACAGTGAGAGCCATTATCCACAAATGGGGAAAACTTGGAACAATGTGACCCTTCCCAGGAGTGGCCGGCCTACCAAAATTACTCTAAAAGTGAATCAAGGAATCATCCAGGAGGTCACAAAAGAACCCAGAACAACATTTAAAGACCTGCAAGCCTCACTTAACTCAGTTAAGGTCAGTGTTCATGATTCAACAGTGAGAAAGAAACTTGGCAAAAATAGCATCCATGGTGGAGCTCCAAGGCCAAAATCACTGCTGACCCAAAAAAAAAAAAAAATCCCTCAAAGACTCATCTCACATTTGCCAAAAACACTATGATGATCTCCAAGACTTTAAGGAAAATTTTCTGTGGAATGACGAGACAAAAGCTGAACTTTTTTGGAAGGTTCTGGTGTAAAACTACACAAGTTTAAAACTGTTACATAAATAGAACATCATAGCAACAGTCAAACATGGTGGTTGTGGTAGTGTAATGATCTGGGGCTGCTTTGCTGCTTCAGGACCTGGAGGACTTGTTACAACTTAATTTATGCGAGACTCCTTGCCAGTTATTGCAGTCATTTAATTGCAGTTGTTGCCACCAAGGGTGCCACAACCAGTTATAAGGTTCAGGGGGCAATTACTTTTTCACGTAGGGACAGGTAGGTTTGGATGGATTTTTCCCCTTAATAAATGAAATCATTATCTAAAAACTGCATTTTGTATTATCTCTGGAACCTTATCTTTGTCTACTATTAAAATTAGTTTGATGATATTAAACATTTTAGTGTGACAAGTAAAAAAAAAAAAAAAAAATCAGGAGGGTGTCAAATACTTTCCAAAGCAGTGTATCAAGTTTCCGCTTGCCTGGGCTTTTTATCTTAAAATGCTTGTAAAACATCAACCCTGTGTAGCACAGTGAAGTTCTAAACATTTTTTTTCTCAGGACAACCTGGGTTTTAAGAACTTGTGCTGCGGTAATGTTACCTAGGTTAAAAAAAACAACACAGTTATGGGACTATAAAGAAAAAAGAAATTAAAACTCTGTGAACAATACTGACTACAAGTTTTTTGTTGTACAAACTAGTTCTCTCATCTCTTGGAGACCAAAAAATGAAAAAATAATCATTCTGTGACCCAAAAAACTTCAAAATGTTATCATATTTACAGAAAATACTTGTGCTTCTTTAATTTGGCTCTATTATGTCATTATTCAATGCAGTTCCTGTCTGCAGTGACACAGTGAGCCAAATCACAGGCTCTCTGTCTCTCTTTCTGTCCATCATGAGTCATTTAGGCAGTCTCCTGCATAATTTTTGCAGTGAAGAGCTGAGCATGTTGACAATTATCACACGCAGATGGAACAACCTGCCATTGGTTGTCACAGCCAATCATGAAGCATTGTTGGATACAGTTTGGACAATATGGCAGTTACCATTAGCCGCTGGCAGAAACAATAAAAAAAAATGGCTAAAAGATGTTCAATATGGTGTTCATTTTGTTGACTATGACTAAAAATGTTTGTCAGCAAATTTTTTTTCCATGAGAAAGACGTTACCAAGACTAACCAAAAATAGATCTTTAACGACTGTAACTGAAAAAAAAGTAAATCTAGTTTTCGTCAAGATGACGAAAACTAGACTAAAGTGTAATTTAGTTCGCCAGACATTCAAAATCCATGGTATTTCTTCACTGTGGGTAAATCTGTCAAAATACAATACAATATACCTATAGCTCTTCTGTCTCAGCTGTAGAAAGCAGGAACCCCAGGTTTGGCAGAGTGCAGAGAACACACTACCATGATTTGGTATCAGAGTTAGGCAAGTGAATAAATGTTTCTACTAAAAGTAGAGACTCAAATGTGAGGACTTTTTATGGAATAAAACTAGACTGAAATAGTTTGAGTTTCTGTTGACTAAAATTAGATTAAAGCTATAAAGGGTAGAAATGACTAAAATGTGACTAAAACTAAAATGTATTTAATCTAAAGACTAAGACCGAGACTAAAATTTAAAAAAGTTGTCAAATTAACACTGGTTCACTATCGGATATACTGGTGTTGATTTAATCTTTATAGATCCCGGAAAGTCACCCAAGTTTCGGGGTTGCTAGTGAAACTTCCGTGATGGCTAAGAAGGCATGGATCGCATCACAGGCTAAGTAAAATGACTATCTTCTAGAGGGAAAAAAGTAAGAGGCTACATTTCAAAAGTAATTGAAGTTTTATAAACAGCATTACATCTTGTTGTATATGACGTCCGTCTCAGAGGGTTAACAAACAAACAAACATAGAGACAACCAACCAGTCACACTCACATCTACGGGCAATTTAGAGTCCCCAGTCAACCTAGCGAGCATGTCTTTAGTCTGTAGGAGGAAGCCAGTGTATACACAGGGAGAACAAGCAAACTACACACAGAAAGGCCCTGTCAGACCAGGATTCAAACCAGAAACTTTTAACTGTGAGGTGACAGTGCTAACCACTGCATCACCGTGCAGCTTGCACAGAGGGTCTTGGCTGGTAATTCAATAGTCTCTGAAGTGCATAAGGCTGAATGCTCTTGATGAGATAATGACAGACACCGAATTTAATGGAAGTTAAAGGTTTTGATAATCCTTCTTCAAATTAACATCTACGTCAAGAATGGATAAAAAACTTCTGGCAGATTATTACTGTTTAACTGATAAATGAAAGTGTGCCCAGCTCTGCTAGTATCATATAAAAGTGTAAAATTGTGGTATTATGACAACCCGTCTCCAGATGAAGTATTTTGTCCTAACTAACTGAAAAAATATTTAAAGGCAAGCTTTAAATAGAGGTCTCTGAATGCTGCAGTTGTTGTGAAAACTGTGCCATTGGCCCCTGCTAAAGATACATCTAGCCACTTTTCCATCAGCAGCCCCATGATCTGAATGTTCTGCTCGGGTTTAGCCCGTTTAGATGACCAACACTTGTCCTTGGCCTACTTTTTGATCAGACGCATAAAACCGAGCCAAAAGACTTTAGTCCTGTATCAAAGCAGCACAGGAGGATGGATGCTTCATATTTATGGGTAAGTGCTATTCAAACAATTGTCCTAACGTAGGTTTGTGAATGTACATCTGTGGAAATGTTCTCAGTATTAAAGCTCGGAGTGGGGGAGATTTTTCTCTTTGCTACTTCCTGCATGATATATTTTTAACTGCATGAGCTTGTAAGTGTGTGCCTGTGTGGGTGGAAGGTTTGTGTGTTTAAGACTCGCTCTTCATTTACATAATTAACATCAATATTAGCCTGTTTTCCTGCCACTCACTTCCTGACAGTTAAAGCTCATTTGGTTCATCAGAAGAATTATAACTTTGAGGAGGTGAGAATACTTAAAATGTGAGCACAGATCTCCTTGCTCACTCGAGAGCAGAATTATATAATCTTGTATACAGGTCAGCCATATTAGGATCATCTTTTCAGTGAAAACGTGTGTTACGCTCAGGAAACAGACCATTACTCCAACATTTGCACTTTAGCATGTGTAAAACCTCTCAAATTTACCAGTTATGCTCTTAAATGTACATAAACAGCTGTCATAGTTAACAGATTAGCTCTCACACATGCTGGCACACACACTTACATTAATTACTTAAGCTTTCACATAAACATGAGTTTGCTCCCAGAGTGCCACTAAAATATTTAAACAGGTATAAAATGTTTGTGAATTCATCTCTGGAAAACAAGGACAATGTTTCACTTCTACTATAGACACTTGAGCTCACTGATAGATTTAGCAGATACTTCAGTTTCTTGGTTGAAGATGAAGCTGTCAAAGCCAGCCATGAAAGCTGAGGGCACATCAAGTGCTGCTGTGCAAACACAGAATAAAGAAAAGGCAGAACAACTTCATCACAAATGTGATAAGTGGCTAAACTCAAATGCCTGTGACATTTACTGGTAATTCTTTGTAAAACTGATTTCTGCTTGCACTTTGTTGACACTTGTGTAGTGCACCACAGCACAGTACACACACAATAATGTTATTCTGAAGAGCTAAGCCTGTAAGAGGCCTTGGATTGTTCTTTGGATTATTAAAAAAGAACTAAAATTACTTCAATTAAAACAAAAATATTGGAAAATGCTTGTGGTGGAAATCACAGGGTAACTCTTTATACAATGAGTGTAAAAACAGAAGAGAAGAGAGGGGAGGAGAGGAATAGTATCAAAATGCAATTTTAAAAAAATCTACAGAAAATATGTCAGATGCACCCAAACTTAAAAAATAAGTTCCTACAAAATAACATTTACAAAGGAGCTAAGCTGAACTCCTCTGAGTTTGTTGTTCTCTGCTCTGTGTTTACACTGACACTACAGTTTCTCCATCTTATTCATGTTTCACTCAGACACTTAACATATTTCATACATTTCCTTTTATCTTTATTTGACTCTTTCCCTTCCCAACTGCCTGTTTTCCCAACACTTAGGCTTATGTGTCAAATTTATTCAATAAGGCACTTGAATATATGTTCCACTTTTCAGTTTCTAACATAAATAATAGCATTACTAACATAAATCTTATTATCACAATCATTCAGGATTAACTGAGAAAGTTGTAACTATGTCTGAGGCTCAGGATGCAGTCTGAGACTAGTTTGGTAGTCGGCTAGTCTACAACTTTTGACTACTTGGATAGGTTTTGCACAGTTGTGCAAAGGCTGTCACTGATGTTATAAACCATACATCTGTGGTTCCCAAAGGCAGTATTTGGACCCCTGGGGTAGGGTCCCAATATGCCTTCCAAAAAAACAAAGTTTTAAATGATATCAGATGATATTATTTTGAACCCACTACTATAAATATATATGTGAAATAAGTCAAATTTGAAACAAAACAAAGTCATTAACTGATATTTATATCTCAGCAAGTTATGTCAAAAATATCAATGCCATGTATGAGTGAACATGTTTGGCTTGGCAACACTATGATAACGACAGCAAAGTGCAACATATGCATTTCACGCAGGAAAGGCAGCACATCTAGTATGATGAAGTGTGAATTTGAGGGGAATTAATCTCATTTGATGTGTTGCAGTCTCTCATCTTTAATAAAGCTCCATCTACAGACAGCGAAAGCAGCTGTGGCCCCTTCACTCCTGGTTACTGCTAAGAAATCCTTAAGAGCAGAAACACTTAAGTTTAATGAATGAACACGGAGAGATGAAGAGGAATGCCACCATTTACAAGACAACATTTATGGTGAGGGGTTTGACACCTCTTTGCCACTGTTGAGTCACCATCATGTAGATATGCCAGGCACATGATTTACATGTTATTCATACCAATATCCATAGATTTAAGCCTTGCTTGATAATTGCATGTATCATAATGGTTAATCTCAGACAGAATAACAACACCATAGATAATATCAAAGAAATAAGCAAGAAAAAAAAAACTTAGTGATATGGTTTTCATTATACAAATGAAATGAAAACATTTCAGTACACGACTTTTGTCATTTTTGAAAAGACTCCGACTCCGTGACTCCGTGGTGCCTGAAAGTACTGCCCCTCATCGCTGATTGGTCCTGTCACTTTCAAACCAGGCCCAAATGGTTCAGATGGGAGCATTGCAAGATGGATTCACCAGTGAGAAACACAGATATGGGCATATCCATCTGCTTTTCAAGGTTAGGTAGGCAGATTTTTATTCTTGAAATATTTCAATCTAGAACGGATAAAACCAGAATCATTAAACAGGAACTGAATGAGAACCAAATCCATAAATTCAAAACGGTACTGTGCACCACCAACATGTGAGGAAAGAAAGACAGCCCAACCCACTCAGGGATAAGGTATGTAGAGTTCTGCAGCAACAGTACAATTGCATGAAAACTAACAGATGATCCAGACCAATGTATAGGTTTTGTGTGCATGAATGAGGATCAGTTCTACAATCAGCTGAACTTAGAACAACTAGGAAGAGGTGGGGGAAGAGGGTAGTGTGAGAGAATGCCAAAATGCAGCATTTACTACAAGGTTCACCAATTAGTTACAGGGTCTAAATTGTGTCAAGAATATAAAGCCAAGGGGCGAAACATCCGTGAGTTTTCTCCCACTGCATAAAAAAAGTCAGTGTAGAAGGTGAAAAAGGTGCAGAAGGCAGTCCAATAGAACAAGTAAACTTTTTCATAATCACATGATTTTAATCTCTGCATAAAATGATGACTAATTTAATCTTGTGTTATTTGATTACAAGGACTAAGTGTGGGCCAGATTTTTAGCACTGGTGGGCCATACCAGACCCACTGATTAACTGGATCCTGCTTCATATTTTCTACCTTTAACTTTGTTTCATTGCTAACTGATAATTCCTCCATCATCTTGTTTTTATCCTGCTGTCATCTTCTTGTTTGGCCAAACAAGTTCCATTCATGTTAGCCTCATTTATGTTTTGTGCAGCTTTTATGAGGAGTAAAGAAGGAGGGATGAAGTATGTCAACTGACAAAGAAAATCTGTTTGCATTTAGAAAGTCTTCAGACCACCTTCATTTTTTTCAATTTTGTTATACTGCAGCCTGATGCTACAATTGTTTAAATTCATTTTTCTCTCATTAATCTACACTCAGTGCCCCATCATGACAAAGGGAAAGCCGGGTTTTAGAACTGTTTGAAAATTTTTAAATAGAAAAACTGATACATCACAATGACATAAGTATTCAGACCCTTTTCTCACACACTTGGATTGGGGGATTTTCTGCCATTCTTCTTTGCAAATCCTTTCAATCTCTGCCAGATTGAACAGGGAACCGTCAATGGACCGTCATTTTCAGATCTCTCCAGATGTTCAATAAGGTTCCAGTCGTGCCTCGGGCTGGGCCACTCTAGTGCATTCACAGAGTTGTCTCTAAGCCGCTCCTGTGTTGTCTTGGCTGTGTGTTTAGGGTTGTTGTCATGTTGGAAGGGGAACCTTCAGTAAAATGGGAGACCCGGAGCACTGCAGAAAAAGTTTTTTATTGAGGGTCTCTCCTTTCTTTGCTAGATTCAGCTTTCCCTCAACCCTGATCAATCTCCCAGTCCTAGCAACTGAAAAACTACCCCACAGCATGATGCTGCCACCACCATGCTTTACTGTGGGGATGGTATTGGGCAGATGATGAGCAGTGCCTGGTTTCCTGCAGACATAACATTTAGAATTAAGGCCAAATATTTCAGTCTTGGTTTCAGCAATCTTGTTTCTCACAGTCTGAGAGTTCTTGAACTGTATGTTTTTGAAAACTCCAAGTGGGCTTTGACATGTTTTACACTGAGGAGAGGCTTCCATCTAGTCACTCTGCCATAAACCTCATATCGGGGGGGTCTGCAAAGATGGTTGTCTTTCTGGAACTTTATCCTATCTACAAACAAGATCTCCTCTTTGGCTTTCCCTTTGTCATGATTGGCTACTGAGTGTCAGGGCCGTTTCTTGCTATATGCAGACTATGCAAATGCATAGGGCCCACAAGCCATTAGGGGGGCCCAAAGCTGAATGTTCATTCTCATCTGAGGAGAATTAAAATGTCTGTCTTTCTCCTTTATATGCTTAAAAATGTCAGAATAAAAGAAGCCACAATGATAAACTGAGGGTGGTGGTGTTGTACAGATCTATGCCATTGTCCAGGGGAAGTTATTTCTCAGATATTTGACACTACTTTAACATTACTTAAGATTAATTTATTAAGTCAAGTGTGTATTTGATTGACCTAAAATAAAATAACACTAGTTATCTATTAAGTGACTAATAAATATTAGGCCAATTGTTGATTATTTCCAACTACTGTGGCAGTGGATTGTTGCCCACTCAACTGAGTTAGTTGGAGCCTCCCACTTTGCCACATTGATTAGAATATTTATTGCCACTAGTTTGAATAATCCCGCCTCCATTCCTAGAGCTGAGTTGAGTTTTTGATGTAGTTGTTTGTTTTATTCAAAGGAACCATAATATCACAAACAAAAGTATGTCTAATGTAAATTATGCTATGTGTGACGACAAGCTCTGCCCACAGTAAAAAACTTCGGTTAAGAGTACAAATAATTTGATATGTGAGATCATCGTGACTGTAGCCTGTTTTACTCATGAAGTGTTATAGACTGTGGCATGTTCATGGATCATCTAAAGGATAAGGAATCTCTCCATTGTAGTTTAGCAAACTTCGGGCCCCTAAACAGCATCTTGCATAGGGCAGGCCCCAGCAAAGCTAGACACGGCCCTGCCGAGTTTAGATTAATAGAAGAAAAATTAATTTGAATAATTGAAGCATCAGGCTTCAAAACAAAAAGAGAAGGGGTCTGAATACATTCTGAATGCACAGTAAATATTGATATTTGGCACCAGTCAGTCAGTGATAGCACCACACAAATCAGGACAACAGCATATACTGTAATGTATTTTGGTCTAATGCTTAGTTAAATCACAAACAATCAAAAGGAAAAGCATTTAATATGTTAGCAGAGCTTCTGCAGATAATCAGGTTAGTATCACTTTCCTTTTTATAGTGCATTTTCATGTTTGTGTTACACTTCCTCCACTGCAGCAAACAAAGCTCCAAAAAGAATAGTTTTGGAAGATATCCACTTAATTAAATTTACTATGACTTTGGACTAGAGGGTGTTTTCCCATCACTTGTAGTGAAAACAAGTCACGGTGAGGCCAGTGTAAAAAAATTAAACAACGGGAGATAACAGCGAGCATGGTGTGCTTCAAATGTTAATATTGTGAGTATCCTTGGGAGACACACACACAAAATAAGGTTTTTATTTTCTAAACACATAGCTAAGCAAAGAGAAAATATATTAAGAGTTTTCTGAGTAGTGCACTGGAATCAAGATCAAATCAAATTAAAGTTCCAGTTCAAGGCTCACATAGTTTGTTTTGGTTGTAAACAAAGCAGTGATCATCTAATACCATGCTAACACCACTCCCACAAAATTGTTATTGCTAAGAAGTTTTAATAGTTTTTTTATGAATGATTTTCTTGCTTAATGAAGTTTCCCTTTATGACAGGTGGTGTTTCTGATAAAGGTATTAGTCTGACATTTTAAAAACTACAAATGTGAGAGTTTTGCTTCATTCATGGCTTTTTAGAAACAAAAGCTCACTGTCAACACAGTGCCTATAAAAATTATTCACCCTTTTGAATATTTTACCCTTTTACTGATTTTATACATCCCTCGTGGTTTTTTTTTTTCCAAAAAAAAAATATATATACTCTTCAATGTCAAAGTGAAAACAGATTTCTACAAAGAAATGTCAACTAAATAAAACATGTAAGGTAAAATGAGTAAATATTCATGCCCTTCAAGTCAGTATTTAGTAGATGCACCTTTGGCTGCAATCACATGATGCCGCCACCACCATACTTTACAGTGGGGATGTGCAGTGTTTGTGATGGCCAAAAAGTACCATTTTGGCACCAAAAAAGAATTTTCTTCCACTTGACCATGGAGTCCCTTACATGCCTTTTGCTAAACTCTTGTCTTGATTTAATGAGTTTTCTTCAACAGTGGCTTTCTCTCTGCCACTCTCCTTCTAAGCTTTGACTGTTGAAGAACCTGGGCAACAGTTGTTGAATGCAGAGTCTCTCCCATCTCAGCTGCTGAAGCTTGTAACTTCTTCAGAGTAGTCATAGGTGTCTTGATGGCCTCTCTCACTAGTCTCCTTCTTGCAAGGTCGCTCAATTTTTGAGGACATCCTGACCTACGCAGATTCACACATGTGCTATATTCTTCCTCTTTCTTGATGATGAGGGATTTAACCAAAGTCCAGGGGAAGTTCAGTGCCTTGGGCAATTTGTTGCATCCATCCTCTGACTTATACTTTTCAATGACCCTTTATCTAAATTGCTTGGAGTGTTCTTTTGTCTTCATGGTGTAATGGTAGTCAGGAATACTGATTCACTTGTTCACTTGGTGTCTTTATACTAAAATAACTTGGGACACATTCACAGCACTTGGTTGATCCCTGCTTTATCAATTATGAGACTACTAGCACCGATTGGCTGGACCTCTGATGAATTAGGTCGTTCCCTTTAAGGGGGGTGAATGTTAATACAGTCACCAATTTTACCTTACATAATTTTATTTAATTGACATTACTTTGTTGAAATCCATTGTCACTTTCACATTAGCCATTTTTTGTTGTTTTTTTTTTTTTTTTGTCAAAATGCCAAATTATATTGCCCATGATTGATTTATAAAATCAATGAAAACCTTCCATTCACAGGCTAAAATTATGATACTTAAAGGCACTGTAGAAGAAAAAAAATGTCCCAAAAGTCCTTTGGTCTTTAAATATATATTAATTTGAGTAGTTGGAAGGTTCATAGTGCTGGTAGGAATTATGAAATGTTACATGATGACAGTGAAAAATTGATTTAACTTCCTTTGCCCAAAGTCTCATTAAACTCCCATCCCATTAAGATCATTTCAGCCTTTAACATGTTCACATAACCAGCTCCGTGAGTCCTAGGATGATGATCAGATGCAGACAACACTCAGTGTACACTATAGGTATGTAATTGAGAGTAAGTGGAGTAATTAAGGTGGCCTGTCTTTGCATTTAATTACAGATTTGTGAAAGCATGACTGCTTGTGTATTTATAGCCATCTGTAGGATGTGGCCATCTGTGGATCTTTAAGGTGTCTGTTTGCTGCATTGCACTGTACATTTCAATCAAAGCCTGTACACTCCTCACCCTGGGGGATAAATGTGTGTTCATCTTTTCAAATTGCTTTATTGCTGCACCATTGCTCCGGCATTGTGGGGAGCTGGAAAGTGGGGTGCGGGGAGGATTTTTTTTTCTTTTACAATTATGGGACTGATGATGCAAAGACAGTGAAGCGCATTCCCCCTTTACACAAGCCTAAGTGGTACGATCCACTGTCTTAAAGACAGAGTATACAAGAGAAATGAGTGCCTACATATTTACACCGTTTCATTTAACAAAATGAGTTACATGTGGATACTAGAATCATGAGACAATAATGAGAAATGTTTAAGGAAAATATGTTAAATTAAACACACACCTAATGATATAGAATGTGTAATTATCTACTGGATAATTTCAGGTGATTGCTTTTTTAATTATGACCGTCCTTCATGGGTGTGTCATGTTTAAGTTAATGTAATGACTGAACACACAGGTGTGTAAATCCACTGCAGACCTCCTGACTCTGTCCTCAGCACCACACCGCTGACCATATGACAACAACAAGCCTCCCTATTGCCATGGCAACAACTGCACCATTGCTAAGGCAACAGCTGCAGAGAGTGCAACAACAAGCTGGGAAAAAAAAATCTTCATGCATGTTCAGTCTCATTATTTCATCGGCTTAATGCAAAACTTCCGGTCCTGTTCTTTCTCTCCTGATTTGGTCGTCTTTAAGTCGTTCTCGCGGTGCTTCGTGTTGTCTGTTTCTGTGATGCATATGTAATTCACACTCTCCTCCTCAACACATTCTCTTTCGGTCTAATTCCTTCTGTCTTTACACACATATACACACACGCACTCACCCACTCTCCCTCTCTCTCCTCCACTGTCCCCTCCCTCAGTTCTTCCTCTCCATCCTCTTGCTGTTTCGCTGTCTTACTCTCTGTTTCTCTTTTTCCCTTTTTCCTTTCCACACTGTGAACCTCCCTCCCCCCCTCTCTCTTTTTATTTTAATCCCCGCCACCTCTGCTTTCCATCTCCATCCTCCATCTCTTTTCATATTCACCCCATCTTTTCTCTTTTTTTTAACACCGTTTCTCTCTCGTCTTTGCTTAAAAAAGATACATCCCTCTTTCTCCTGCTAAAATTCCGAGACCACCCTCTCTCTCCCATCCTCTCCTCTCCTCTCCTTTCTCTTTCTTTGCTCACTCTCTCTATTTCCCTGTGGCCCTCCCCCTCCCTTTTCATGTTTCCCCCTCCCTCCATCCTCTCTTTCCCTCGCTGGTTCAGTTAGTCAAAGAACAGATTCACGGAAGGAGAGGAAAAGGGGGGAAAGGCAGGACGAGAGCGAGAGCGCAGGAGTGGGGCAGGCTGGGGAGAGGGGTGTGGGGTCTCAGCCCTCTGTCGTGGGGGGTTGGGGGGGTTGAGATACACCCCAATATTTTGTTCCAAGTACCATGGACTGCCTCTGCATTGTGACTACAAAGGTAAGCCTATCTGATGCTCCTTACTTTAGCTTGTGAGTGCGAGAGTGAGAGCACAACTGGATGAGAAAAAGGAAGAGTATGCACATGATTTCTTCTACTTGTGTTTGTTTTTGTGATATTTCACAATCCTGAGATTGTTGGGCCACCTGGGCGGTGTGTATGTGTGGACAGAATCCTCTTTGATACCCCCCTCTTTAGCTGACCCTCTCTCCCACTCTCTGCATCTCCTACTCTGTGTCATGCCTTGTGAGCGTATAAACAGGCGGCCGGCTGACCTGTGTGGATGTAGTAAGAGGAACCTGCTCTGGTTGCTTGTGTGTGCGGTTCTTTGTGTCACGCTGGGGCTGCAGAATTTGCCAGGGGGGAGAGAGAGAGAGAGAGCACGAGAGGGCATCCTGCATGCTAATATACCATCATACTGTCAGCTGCTTTATGTGAACCTCCGCCACACGTTGAAGCTGCCCGCTGTGCGTCTGCTGAACACGTCTGCCTCTCGCTCACACAGGATGTGAGCGATGTGTTATATCATACACACATGTGCTCACCGTCACCACGCAGCCCACCGCTCATGGCTCCATGGAGGCAGCGCTGGTGGAGAAATTGCCTGATAAAATGAAAAATGAAGGAGCGTTAATGCAGTGTGATACTCTGGGGTCAGGCTCTGTTTATTCAGGTGGCTTCAATTTCATTCCTAGACGCCTTGAAAATCCCTGCGAATGCAGAAATTTACACAAAAACAGGTGAACGTTACAGTGTGGCAGCTGCATCTGATTGCAGTTTCAGGCAGGAAGTGGTGAGAAAAAGTAGGAAATACACACATACACAAACAGAGCTACTCACACAGCTGTGGGAAGGTGGGGATCATTTGAAATTTTAACTCGCGCTGGGAGTGTGTGTAGAGCAGAAGTGAGTGCAGCTGGCCTTTTCAGACGTATTACATAAATTTGCGCTTAACTGTGGCACATTACATTCATTTGCTTATCAACCTCTCAGTTTCCTTGGCAACAGAGATTATTGGTCATTTAAACATAGATGGGAAGGTGCATTCAGATGAGCAGGGAGTCAGAATAAAACATTGTTGGGGCTTACTTTAAAGAATACCTGAGATATTTTTGTTTGAAAGGGAGAGACACTGATTTCATATCTTATTAGCTAGCTTCTAAGCTAAGTGTCGGCTGCTAATGCGAGTAGGTTTTGGAATCTAAGTGAGAAATTCATTGCAAGAAAAACAAAAGCAGTGAAAATGTCAAGGTGTTTCTCTATACGGCTGAAGCATCACTCCCTAACGCGTCTTATTGGCCTTGAGTGACTCACTGAAGAAATGAAACGCTATAAATGAAAGATCACAGCCTGTAAGAGGGAAACTTGTTCCTAAAGCCCGTATAGAAAGCAAAGTGAGAAAGATTTACAGTAAAGGATAGCACACAATCGCCAAGAGATTGTTAGACAGATGGCCATCTTATACAGAGAAAGTTAGTGCAGAAAGGCAGAGTAAGGTGTTTGGTTGGATTTTCAATGCTTCCTCTAGGAGTATATTTAAACAGGCTAAGCTAAAGCTTTTATATCCAACAGAATTAGCAAAGAAAACTTGATATGCACAAGAGAACGCATCTTTCCACTATGAAATTTTAACTTGATGGTGGGTGGGATTGACCAAAAACCCTTGGTGTATTCCTTTAAAAGTATGATTAAACTTTAATGGAGGCTGGCTGCATTGCAGGTGGGGAGTGTGGCTTGCCATCATGTAGCAGATGATGGGTGAGCAGCTCCCTGGGTGAGCTGTTCCCTGACACCCACATACTGTAGAACAGGTTATGTGAACAATGTTGCTTTTTCCCGTTCAAGTCTGCGCGCAAAGTTTCTCACTGTGTGGGTGAAGCCACAGTAGGCCAGTGAGTGACAAATATGTGTTAACACTACCATACAGCATGCACAGCTTAAGTTACGCACATCTCAGCTCAATGCTCAGCTTTTATTTTGAGGAATAGCAGCTCCAACAATAACGGCATCACAATAGAGGCTTCGCCTCACTGTCTTTCATTGTAACAGGATGGCATCCCCAGTGAGCCTCTTTGTTGAGTATTTGCGGGAAATTCACCTAAACCTTGAAATTTCAGCGAGCAGTAATAAACTGAGCTTGAAAAAAAAATGACAGTTTGGATGAGGAAAAAGGAGATTGCGTCCCACTAAAAAAATCAAACCAACAACATGTGAAAGGAAAATTTCCTTGTCCTTGAGGGATTTCAAATAAGCTCAGATAAAATGCTGGTAATAGTTTGGCTTTTTTGAGTATTTGCATGTTCAATCATTGCCACTAGATCACACAAAGGCTCTAAAATGCTTCAGATATGTGGGATATTGTGTTCTTCATACATTGTCATCAACCTTTAAAATCTAGATTAGGAGAAAAGTGCTCCAAAACACATCCATGATCCCACTTTGGCTCACCCCTTTATTTAAAAAACTCAAAGAAAACTACAAGTTCCAATTCCTACCAGGGATTCGATTGATTTTTCTTCCTCCTGAGTGTTGAATTCAACAGCTTATGTAATTCTCTCCTTCCTACACTAAAATCCAGTGAGAGAAAAAAAAATTGCAACATATGATCGAAGCGCATCATACAGAAGTGGCATTACATAACACTCTGGAACTGGAATATTAGGGCATATCAGCTCGCGGAGACGTCACAGGATTTATATTTGGTTGCAAGCTTGACAATACCTTTGACTCTCCCTCCCTGCATGGCACTGAGTCAGAGAAGGATGGTTTGATGTTTGAGAGGCGAGAACAGAGATGGTGCACACAGTAAAAGAGGGATTTAAGCTATAAACACAGCCTGCTTTCTATCAGGATATCTGATAGAGAATGATTGCACTTAAGAATCACATACAGAGACTTCTTTCTTTTACACTCTTTCGATTATTTTTCTCTCAATCTCATTCCACCTCTCTACTCCCACATTTTCAATTCCATATACTGTATTTTCTGTCCCCTCTGCCTCCTTCACCTCTCTAATCCCTCTCTTCCTCCTCCTCCTCTTCACTTTATCTCGCTCTACCTCCTTTCCCCCTTCTGCTTACTCCCCTCCTTCCTACACTCTACTAGCTTACCTCCTGCCCTCCTCTTCTGCACTTTCGAGGCTTCCTTAGTTAGTGCTTCTTCCTATAAATTATACATTTGACAAGATGTAGTCAAAGTCAGCTGCTCTGTGTGCACATTATTGGCTTCATGTATGGCTTGATGCTGCAACATGAACATCTCCTACCCTGGAATGGGTTTTAGCACTCACAGTTGTAGTTATTTTTTGCTGCCAGATGTTCTTATGGTTCAATAAATATGAATATTTATATGTGTGTGTGTATGTGAGGATGAGGAGCGTATGGCTGCAGCTTCTAGAGTCCTAAAATGGAGAGTCTTCACTCAAAAATCAAGCTAACATCTCCTCTTCTGCTCATTTAAACAAGTGTTCATTCAACATACTGTATGGCTTGTGTCCAAATGAGTATGTGACATGCTTACAGTGTGCTGTGTGTCAGGATTAGTGATCCAGTGGAGAGCTAATATGATCTTCGCTCAAGGGCACAAGCTTCCATGAGGCCTCTGTATGCAGCCACAGAGACACTGATCCTGCCAAGTGGCTCCCAGGGCACAGTGAGCACAGAGGCAGGGCTTGCCCCAGTGCAAGTCTGATGCCACGACTGCACAGCAAAGAGGCTCTCTATTGTCCAATCAGAAACACAGCAGAATGGAGAGGACAGCTGAGATGTAACTCAATACACCAAGATGTTTTTCTCTCCCCAGTCGATGGCTTGCTCTGTGCCCATGAAGAAATGTTTCAATGTACGTGATCCGCCACCGTTTCTGTTTCGTCCTTAAGCGCACATTGCACCACTCACCCACACATCCAACCGCTTTCCTGAAAGAAAGCCACACACCTACATGATCAGACAGAATTCACACAAAAACTGCAGTGCATCCTGCTCCAGCACAAAACGGGCTCCTATACAGAGTGCATATCAGAACTGCAGCTTTTGCTCCAGTACAGGTTCACGTCTTAGAAACTTGTCAGGATTAATTAAGCGGGAGGTAAAAGCTTGTAGTATGGTGCTAATTTTACTGCAGGTGCTACATTCAAGCAGCTGAGATGGTGAACAGTGTCACAGAGTTGGAATTCACAGTCTCTACCTGTATCAAAGCGATCTTGACTCAGGGCTTCAAATCACCACATTTGAGCTTTTTTTCTGATGTATTTCCTCTAATCTCATCATTCCCTCTCCATTAGAGCATGTTGCAATACTAACCTCTAGTTCTCCACCCCCACCAGGAGCCTTAGCCAGCAAGAAGGCTCTGAAGAGCCTCTCTTTGTCAAAAGCACACAACACAATCTGTGCATCGTTTTTTTCTCTGCAATCTTTCGCTTCCCTCGGCTCTACAGTCTCATCCGTACAGAGGCTGAGCAATGCTCCATCTTTCTTTTCATGCTTACAATTAGTACTTCGATATTAGAATGGATTTTTGTGAAAGAGAAGTGCGAGGTCACAGAAAAGTCAGACTTTTGCCTTTACTTTGATAGGATAGCTGAAAAGAGTGTCTATTTGGGGAGAGAGAGAGAGAGAGGAGACATGCACAAAACAGTGCTGGGAGAAGGAATCAATCCCACAACCAGTGCATTGAGGACTACAGGCTCTGTATATGGGCACCTGCTCTAGCAACTGTGCTAAACCAGCCTACAGAAACAGTGTAAAAAGGATTAAAGCAAAAATTCTTTTTAAACACATTGACTCTGTATCAACATGGATGACAAGTCACTATCTCCCTCCATTGTGCCAAATTAAAATTAAAATACCCCCAACCAGAGAAACAGTGTTAATGAAATAAAAGCAATATTCTATTTAAACACACTGACTCTATATCACCCGCGGCGCTGCTATTGGGCCCGGGTGGGCCTGGGCCCACTCATTTTGACCCAGGCCCATAGTGATTTCAGACACAGCATTAGTTTTCATTCTAGATGTTCATCCCATAAGCAGCCTGAGGAAAGCTTTGAGTGAAAGCTTCTAAGCCAATCAGCGGCGTGTACCCCACGTGTGGACTCTTAAGCCTGCCCACAGGCTGCATCGTCAACAGCAAGTGCTCCAATGAAATGAATGACATTGGTGCGCAAACCTTTCAAGCGGCAAGCTCAATGAGACAGACACAGATGGTAACTTTAGCTATTAGCTCATATGAAACTTCAACATGGCAAAGCAAAGCAGCCTGTTTTCCTTTCAGTTCACTTAGGAGCAGGAAACTCCTGCCATTTTAAGTAAAGTTATGAGTGACGAGTTACCGTCCAGCTCAGCCACCCTCTCCCCATCATGTCCTCCCGTAGCCACCCCCTCACACCAGCAAGGCAAGTAAGTTAGGCTATCGTTAACATTAGTTTCTGGCTGTCTGTATGCACAATTTCTGGAGTGAAAATAATATTGGCAGTAGGCAGAGCCTGCCAAGGTGTATGTCTTTGTCCGCTTCAGCACTCAGCTGAGGACAGCCACACAAGAGCCACACAGGTAGGCTACTGAGTTGCTGTCCTCAGTACTGCAAAAAAGCACTGAAATGGAGAGAAGGGGAACACCCCTTTTTTGGGGGCTTTTTTTAACTGGCCCATCCAGTTTTCTGGCCCACCCACACTCAAAATCCTGGCGCCACTAGTGCTCTATATCAATATGGACGACAAGTCTCCATCTCTCTCTATTGTACAAAAGTGAAACAAAAACACCCCCAAACAGAGTAATGGTGTAAATAAAATTAAAGCAACTATTATTTTTTAAACCCATTAACTCCATATCAATATGGGCGACAAGTCTCAGTCTCCCCCCAACTGTACAAAAGTGAAACCAAAATACCCAAGTACTTGTCATATATTTGTTACCAATAATGTGATTTCACATTGTGCAGAAAAATCCTCCCAAAAATGAAATAATGATAATGTCCCTTACTCAGCCAAGAATCTGTGACACCAGGTTCCATCTTGTCACAGGAACCATTGGTACAAATTTTGTTTGAAAATACAAGAATTGTGATTTTTTCATTTTGTTGTTGTTTTGTATTGTATTGACTTCTTTTGTTTATTTATGCTGATATGGACCTATGGGTCTGAATTAAAGTATAAAGTGTTCACCCACTTTTCCGTGGCTCTGGTTCTAGAAGAAAAAATTCCTTTTAAAATCCTCCACAGACATTTTGCAACACATTTAATGCATGAACCAAGCTAACCAGCTAACTACATGACTATAAAACATCTGATTTGGTGCAAGAACGTCATTCAAAAATAGAGAAAAAGGCAAGACTGTACATGTTTCTTGACAGGCATGAAGGAACGACATATTCCACAATCCATTGTGAAGCTTTCAAACCACATATGACCATTCGTTCTGCAATTTTTATTGTAGTGTTTTTACATCTTAAATGATAATGTTTTAATGTATTGTAGTTTGCATATACATCAGTTCATACAACAGCGGCATGCTTTTGTTATCAACAATTGACAATAATGGTATTGAGCTTGGTAGACATTCAGTTGACCAATCAGAGATGTTGCTCTGTCCTTTCTAGAACTGTGGGTACTGCATGGTTTTTGAAAGGCATTTTAAAAGACATGTTTTTTCTTTAAACAAGGTTGATGTCTTACTAACTTTTCTATTCTAAGGGCACATATACCATTGTTTCACACAGGTAGCTTGTGGCAAGTCAAATGTGAACACCAAGGAGAAAATGAATGGGAATTTTACTTCCAGAACCTCGCTACTGAGCTCTATTGCCTGCAGTTTTGCGTATGCATGGTAGAGCTAGCTGGTGGAACCACAGAGCTGATGCGACAACCCTTTGTCTAACCAAAACACACATTTATGTTACCAAAAAATAAGACTAAAGATCCCTCAGGTCAGTGGAGTTCACAGCAAAAGTGGAGTCTTGCCTCGTTTGGAGCAGAAACGAAAGGTCACAGGAAGTTCAGTAATTGTTTGGTTAGTCATTGCAAAGATTTCTCCTGCCTTTTCCACTCTACTAACCCATTAGAGTCACATCTATCAACAGAGCTCATGATGTTGCATCTGCTCTTTTTTGCATTGTTAATGAATTATAACTGAACACTTTGGTAATAATGTGCAGTTATAATTGATATGCAATTCCAGTATAACAATAATATATCATGAGTCAACTTGCTTTCTTCTGAAGGTAAATGCAGAGATTAATGAGAGCTTTGAAGTGTGGGATCTCCCTGTCCTTCCACCAGGCTACATGGAAAGCATTGAGCAGGAACAGCAAACATTCATGCTCTTCCTGTGCTGATCAGGAAAGCATAAAGAAAGGAAGAAAAGCTGCAAAAAGTGCAGAGCACATTAGGCATCAATGACACTAGAATGACATTGTTTAAGTCAGAGGCATGAAGGAGGAGCTGGGGTGGAGGAGGGTTTAAGAGCAGCTTGCAGAGAGCACAGCAGAGCATAGCCAGGCAAGAGCAGCTTAAATAAAGTAGTGTGACAGTAATTAGCCAATGGTGTGCTTAGAGTAAAGCAGCTGGCATTCAGCTGAGGGCTTGCATGAAACCAGCTGATTTTGTTTATGGCAGAGCTTGACTCCGTGGCCTACCTGGGCTAAGGCTATTCTCTCCATTTTTGTGAGCCTTTCAAATACTATTTTATGCAAAAATTGTTGCAGCCTTTTATGCACTTATGTAATTACAGCCCCTAGCATTGCAACTGCATTTAGATGAATTGTGCAGCACAACCATTTCAACAGTATCCAGGTTTGATTGGTTTTTGTTTGTCAATTTTAATTTTGCTTCTGATTTTTGGCTCTAATTCTTCTGTTGTTCTGTCCATACCAACAAACAGTCCATGTTTGAGACATGACTGTGAAAACAAGACAGCATATAACTTCTCAAAGCACGAACAGAGCTTGAGTAAAACACCAAATCCCTTATCGTTACTTTAATTGTGCTAAAAAAAATTACAACTACGACTTGCTTTCCACCCTTCATGCTGGCTCTGCTGCTTAATTTCAGTGTTTTGGCTGTCAGCATCGCTGTCTGTCCTGAAATCGTCCATATGACAGGTGACAGATCCGATCCATCACGGCTTGTTTTGGCTGGAGACTTTGTCGTCTCACATTGAACGAGAAGGCTAATGGCTAAACATGAGCCTGCTGTAGTGGACCAGGCGGACGACCACGGTTGACAGCTGCAACACTAATGCTGCAGCATTCACACAGAGACACATCACTGTGATGTGTGGATAAGGCAGAGAAATAGTTAAATCAATGACCATGATGATGTACTGTGTATATAAAGATGTGGGAAGATTAAACAGAGGAGCTCCCGAGGGTCTCATTAGGTAGAGAGCGGGGGTCAAGGAGGGTCAACGTCTCACCAGGGCCTCTGTAATAAAAGTGTATGTTCCCACTGCAGCCACTTTACTTATAAGAGCCAGCTAACTAGCATGTATGTTACATAATGAGTGTGTCTAATGACTGTGGGAGTGGGGACAGACCGGAAGGAAGCTAAAAGAAGAACATCAGAAAACAAGAATGACAAGCTTGGTAGTGCTGATATCATAGATATGAATAGCACTTGCATTACCCTTGCTAATGGGTTCAGGTTTTCTCACAGTGATGTGATCATACCTTTCAATATAGGGCACAATGACACCTTGTGGCACTTTGGTAAACTACAGCCCAGGATTGTGTGACAGTCTGGCCTAGAGATGTTGGAATATTTGAGCTGCTTGGGTCCATACAAGCATTATGCAATGTTAGCATGAGCTTTAAAGGGTATGTGCGGCCTGTCTTAGGATGCCTTACAATTTCCCTGAGAATTAACAAGGTGTTGCTGAACGAGGAGGCAAATCTATTCTGTTAGCAAACAGGTTTTATATGGCCTGCAGTTAGAAAAGAGCAAAAGGCTGCCAAGTCCACCAGCCTTTTTTAAAGTAACTTTACAAACTCCAGTTTAACCCCTTTGTTGCCAAAATGTGGGCTATTATTATCTCTGAATAGAAAACCCTCTAATTTAAAGATATCATGCTAATTAAACTGTGAGAGTTCATAGACATGCACTCAACTTCAGACAGAAAAAAGCAAGTGCACATATTTTCAGTGATTTGTTTGTCTCTGGCTTTTGTATCTTCATGTTCCTCTTATAGGTGATGTCAGTTGCCTAGCAACCAAGCAATCAGGGCCCGATTGTTGCCATGACAACATGGCAGGGGTATCATCATGGAGAGAATAGAGATGAAAGGAGGAAGGGAGGGAGAGAGAGAGGAAAAGAGAGATAGGGAAAGAGAGAGAGAGAGCCCTGCCATTGAAGGGTGCTGATAATGTGAAGCCCACAGTGTGCAGGTAGGAGGATGACCTCTGTGTAGGCAGCGGCAGAGAATGCTCATGAATGCAGAGAATAGAAAATTAATGTTGGGTCTAATGCGGCTGAATCCGCGGGTTTGACGCCGTTTGACACCGTTGTCAGCAGCACAGGCTACGTTCCAGATGGAAATGTCACGATGTGCTCCAGTTGTCTTTAGTCACAGACAGCCAGGCTGATGCAGAAGCCGCAGCTCACTGTGTCGCCGAGGTCCAGAGGGCTTTGGGCCTAACCTCTGCAGGTGTCATAATCCATCCATCAGCCGACAGCAGTCCACTGTAAAAACAGCCCTATAGGGTCACGGTGCATTTACTCTGTTTATTCCCTCGCTCAGCTCTCTGTTAATACAGCCACGCAGCACAGAGACACAGAGCCTGAGAAGGCAAGTGCAGGGACAAATATACCCATTATAATGACAATCATGCTACAGTACGGATCAAAGTGGGAACAGATTTATATTTAGTGTCGAAATACTGACAAAGAAATGCTCTGCAAACAAAGTCTAACAACACAGAGAGAGGACACTATGAGACTGTGTTAATGAGTACTCAAGAGAAACTTCATTTATCTATAATAATGTAAACTATACAAGCATTCAGCTTCAGCATTGCACCAGATACTGAAGACTAAAGGCTGCTATCCTTAATTTAATAATCTTCCAACCAAGGCTGCCTATAGAGGGGAGAGCTTTCTTAGGACCTGACTAATAGGGGGCCAATGGAGGTCACCAAAATCATGGTCCTAGGAAGTTAAGCCGTGATAACAATACTGTTTATTCAACCTGAATAATAACCACTCTTACAAAGCAACAGAAATGGATTTGATTTATTTATGCTAAGGTACAATATAGCCTTTTAAAAATTGTAAACCCCTTTTCTTGAACTAGAATTACCTTTTCACTGGTGATGTTACAATTGTGGATGGGGAAACTGAACTAAACCATTAGGAAAGTAATGTCAGACGTCACAGGTAGGCTATAATCCACACAAATGTCAGGATTCTAAAAAAAGCAGCGAAAACTTTACCAACTTGAATGGAAAATAATTACATAATTAGAAAAAAAGCGCAAAGATAGGTTCAAAGTATCAAAAAGAAGTTTCATGAGCAAAAAGCAGCAGAAATGGGAAAATGGTAAAAATGAAGGGAAAGTGGCAAAAACTGCTTAAAAATGGCAAAAACAGAAACAAAGTGCCATTAAGGAAGGGGTATAAATGGCAAAAAAAGGGGCAAAAATTGCTTCGAAGTTGCAAAAATTTGCAAGAAGTGGCAAAACAAGATGTAAGTGCCATTAAGGAAGGGGTAAAAATTGGTTAAAACTGTCAAAAAAAGTTTAGAAGTGGCTAATATAGGCCAAAAGCAGCAAATTTGGAATAAGAAGTGCCATTAAGGATGGGTTACAAATAGACAAAAAGTAGCAAAATAGTGGCAAAATGGGCCAAAAATAGCACAAGTTGAATAACAGTGACAAAAAGAAGTGGCAAACTGGCAAAAAGCAGCAAAAATGGGCGTAAAAAGACGATTAAGGAAGGGGTAGAAATGGGCAAAAATTTGCAGAATAGTAACAACTAGAAAAGCCCTCAGAGAGTGCTCCGCCATCAGCCTATCTCCCAATAATGAAGAACCCTTTAAAAACAATCCTGGATCCAGACGGTGATCTGGATGACTCTCAAAATCTAATTTGCCGATTACTCCCTCCCCGGTGAGGTGGACACACACTGAGGCAAAGCATTGGCTTGCCACGTGTGGTCTGTCATGGCGGAAGCCCACAAGGTCTCACCGGACAACTGGAAGTCATGGCAGAGGGTGAATTTTCCTCTATTCCTCCCAGCATTGTGAGTATTCTCGCTACAATTCACTGTCTTTCCCTCTGTTACGCTCCGACTTGTCTCCTCGACCAGGTGTGCATCTTTCAAACTTTATAAACTCCAAAACTTTGAATAGAAACACACCAAAAACATACTGCTGGGATTGAAGTTACTCATGTTCGCCATCTCCTGGTGTAAAGTGGTAACAGCGCAGACCCCCGCCATTAGCCCCCTAACAGTGACAGAAATGAGTGGCAAACATGGGATAAAAATGCCATTAAGAAGTGGCAAATAAAGGCAAAGATGGACAAAAAGTGGGAAAAAGGGCAAAAAAGTGCAATTAAGGGAGGGGTACAAATAAGTATCAAGTTGCAAAATAGTGGCAAAAACTTGGATAAAAGACCAAAAAAGAAGTGGCAAACATGGGTGAAAAGGGGAAAAAATCTGCAAAAGCAGCACACATGGGATACATGGTGCCATGAAGAAAGGGGTACAAATGGGAAGTAAAGTGGCAAATCTTGCTTAGAAGTGGCAAATATGGGTAAAATGTTGCAAAAATGGACATAAAGTTGCAAAAACTATTGGCAAGAAAGGGCAAATTAGTGGCAAATTGGTTAAAAGTGGCAAAAAGTAGTAGCAAAAATAGGTGGAAAAGGTTAGTGAAAAGTGATTCAAAATAGCACAGATAAATAATTCCAACATCATAATAGTTTGATACACTTTTATGGTCCATATGAAGTAACTGTTAGCCAGGACGCTAGCACCACTGCTACAGATCCAAAATACTCACACTGACATAATAAATCACAGCGGAGGAGGGTCCATTCTCTGGGTTTGTTAGGGGCCAGGACAATTTTGTGGGCAGCCCTGTTTCTAACAAATACAACCTATTCCAGGCTTTTGAGGCAAAATGTCTTCTTATTCTACAGTTATTTGCAGCTTTCATATTCTATGATAACTTTTACACTTTACACACCTACATTTAGCATACATTTTTCACAGGCAAATCAAATTTCATAGTCTTGTAAGGAAATATTTCATTTTGCCACAGGGTCTACAAGCCACAAAAGAGCATTTAAATTCAACTCCTTTTGCTAAAAAGTTACCATAAAACATTTAATAAATGTCTACTCTTAAATCAGAGCTCATACTGTGGACAAGGGCTTCATGAAGAAGATACAGAGACAATTTATTGCCACAGGCATGAAGGAATATGGATTTTTTTTTTTTTCATTTTAATGCCAGTCCAATTAGTATAAAGAATTTCTGTCTAAATAAGTAAGTTAAGTAGTTTATAAGTTTAAATTCAGGATTAAAAATACTATAGTGACACCTGTTGCTTTAATAGAGTCAGTGATATGACTGTGAGCTGTATCAAGCAGGGAATCAGGTAGAACGCCAAAGGTCATATTAGTTTACTATTTGTAATGATTTTGAACTGCAACATGACTGGGTATGGTATTTTACTCTAGAATTATGCAGACATTTTTTGTGTGATAAACAGAGACTGAGCCAATAATCACTGGAGATTTACTAAGATGAAAAAAAAATTCTTAATGAAAGCTCAGTTTGGTGGCTTCTTACACATTCACACAAAGTATAAAAACACTCGTCTGAAAGTAAGAACTCCCCGACGCCCCATCTATCCATTATCTATACCACTATTCCCATGAGGGGTGGCTGAGGGGGCTGGAGCTCATCCCACCTGTCATTGTGCGAGAGGAAGGGGAACCTTGTGACTGATCACCAGTCAATCACAGTGCTGACATATAGGTGTGAGTGTAAATGCTTTTCTGTCTCTGAGGGTCATCTAGAGTCACCAATTAACTTAACAAGCATGTCTTTAGACAGTGGGAGAGAGCCAGAGTATCCACGGACAACATACGTAGACCTGCGGAGAACATGCAAACACCACACAAACTTATCCTGATGGGGATTTGAACTAGGAGCCTTATTTCTGTAACCACTGCACCACTGCGCAGCCCAAATACATAACTGTTTCTGCAGAAGTGAAAAAGATCATCCACAATATTCTTTGGAGTACTAGATAGATAAACACTATCAAAAGACTGTGTTGTGAGCTGTTTACAATCATGCCAAGCATTCAAATAAAACATTCTTAAGTCTTAAGTTACTTCGGTGTCCTGAATGTAGTGAAATATTCAGGCAAAAAATAAAAAATCGAAAAAAAAAAAAAAAAATTCACACAGAAACGATAGCAGGCAGGAATTGAAAAAGCCTCCACAAAGCTTGGTAAGCGGTGTCACACATCACTCATGTACGATGACGTCTGTCTACTCTTGTGTCCTGTGACAGGTGATCCGTCTCTTTTTAAAGATCCAGATTATTTTGCTGAGCTCAGTAGAGCTGGTTGTTTGCACTCAAACAGGAGCTAGCTACCATGGCTCACATAGAAGAGCCGTTTCATAGAACAGACCCGTTCATGTTTAGCACATTATTATACTCCCAACATGGTTTATTGACAACACTAGATGCTAGGATTGATCCCCTCTACACCAGGTAAATTGGTTAAACCGCGGAATAAAAATCACTTTCTTGTAAAATATAGGGATCATACTCAATGTATGTAGAAATTTGTTGTTGGCAATTGCAGTAAAGAGGTCCATTTAGAGCTGTACTAACTTTTCTCTGTTCCCATTTATTCCTAATGGCTGTCCCACTTCCTGGAACACGGCAGATGTTCAAGATCACATGATTGCCTATAATGATGCATATGTAATTAGCCATTAAAACATGTTGGTGATTTCAGGGATGCATTATATTGGATTTTTGCCCCTGATATTTCAACACTCATTTCAGCTAAAACAGATATATCTAGAGATTTTCTGTATATCAATTATCTGCTGAGCAAAGAGGCTGAGTTAAGCGAAGCTGGGTAAGAAGTTGAGGTCTGGTAGCTGTTTTACATTTGGGGTTTCATATAAAATGATCAGGCCTCAGCGGTGGGTGAACATTTTTACATAAGGCCAATAAATGATTTTCACTACAAAGACATATGTAGATATCGGCAGATATGAACATTTCTATCAATACTGATTTTTTTTCAGCCAATATCTGGCATTACAGATGTCGTGCCAATTGTACATCTTTGGCTGATTTGTTTACAAAGTCAGTGATTTTCTTTATTTAGTAGGGCATGCGTTTCTGATAGCTTTCCATCTTTATATTGACATATCTAATTAGACTGAGGGCCAAATTACACCAAATGAAAACTGTGGACCTACTTAAGAGTTGTTTCAATGAGTAAAAAGCAATGGCTTTAAGTTTATTCAACTCAAGATAACTTAGTGAAACTTGTCAATTTAAGTTGAATTAACTTCATTATATTGCTTGTTACCAACTGGAGAATTTTTAAGAAGGTCTACAAATTTTCTTTTAACAGTGAAAACTTAAAACATGTTTGTGGATGTCTTGTAGCATTACAAGATATCCACAAACATGTTGTGTGTAATATGCAGTGTGTAATACTTAGCTTAGTACAATTCAGGGGAACAAACGTGTTAGAAATTAAACAATATTTTTAAGTCAGGTCAGACCAGGTATGGGAGCATATTACAGTTCGGCAACTTCATCGTTTCAACCTTGGTCCTGTACTGCTCTGGCATCCAGATAGCCATCACCTGGGCCTGCGCCAGGCCCATGCCCCATTTCTCCAGGTATCCTCCCAGCTGCCCCCACTGTCTGAACCAGCCCACCTGGTTGTAAAAGCGCAGCTCCTGTTCCCATGTGAAGCAGCAAACCCTTCCCAACCCCGCTCTGCTGCAAACATCAGCATTAGTCACATGGTCTTGCCAACATTACCCAAAAATGTGCCGAAGAAAAGTCACAAAAGGAGTCCAGCTGGTGCCTCTGGCCATCAGTCATATTTATAAGTAGGTCTATCATAATCACTGTTTAATCACCCTGATATATGAAAATGTTATTTTCTAAATTCACTAGGAAAAGCCTTTTATTTATACATAGGGAGGGTCTCTTCCATCTTGGGTTTTTGCATCTTGCATGTTCCTACAGTATCACAGAAGAGACCCAAAAACAGATACAGATTTTATTAAGTCCACAGGGTACCACAGTTACCAACAGAGAAGTGAGCAATGCAATCTGGAATCTGACTGACAGATTTCACTAATATTCCCAATTCTATGCACTGCACCTTTAAATCATGCCCAAATCTGTATCAAAGTTGTCAAACCAGACCTTTCCCAATTAATTCACAATCTGTAGTTGTGCTAAATCTGTTGTCTTTGTGGCCACCTGTGCTGTCATTGATCACAGGATGGAGGGAGTGCAGGATTGGGTTTCTAGTCTCCCCATTTGCTGTAGTTCAAACTAATCTAACATCTAAAAATATGAGTTCATAGGATGTAAAAAGAGGATATATGTCACAATGTTTTGGTTGACTGTATTTAATTGAGTACAAGAAGAGGAAGTATTCAGAGAAGTCTGCTTCTTCAGCTACAAGAGCTTACACTGAAGAATTTACTACTTCATTTGACTAGATTTACTCAAATCCAGGTGGTGCAATTCAATTTGATAGACTCATAAAAAGTCTAAAAATTCCCTTTTATTGTTAAAAACCAACATCTTTTTCAACAAGTTCACCGTTTAAGTGTTATGATGGTGGAGGATGTTTCTGCACATCCACAGGGTCATAATGTAGCATCCTACATAAGTATATTTATATTCCCATACTTCAAGGCGTGAATTTGCACCTTAGAAATATAGTCCACAGTTAAAACACAAGCTGCAAAGGGATAAATATGTAATTATGTAATGGTTGCATAACAGAGATTTCTGTGTCAAAATGTTCCTTATTTTAATTCATCATCACAAAATTGAGCCCTTACTTGATGCGTAGAAGGTATATGTGAGGAATGTCAAAGAGGAAAAAGGCAGCGAAGAAGCGGCATGGATGGAAGCGAGCTGTAGTGTTTGTGACAGAAAAAGATGAAAAATAATATAAGAGGTTTACTCTGTGTCTCTCCGTCTCCTTCTCTCCCCTCCCTCGCTCACCAGCAGTGACAAACATATTTTATGAGTCACGGCTGGAGCAGGCTGCCAGTCCTCTCTTATCCAGACCCTTGCCTTTAACATCAACATACATCCAACACCAATAACTCTGGCTTCCAGGAAAACTCCCCCTCCTCGTCTGCTACGACACCCCCCTTTCCCCTTCCCTGCCTCCCCCCCTCCCTCCTTTTTTTTAAATTTCCCCTCACCCTTCCCCAGCCTCCCCTCTCTCTCTCTCTCCTTCTCCTCATCCCTCCTCTCCTGTACTGCGGGTGTCTGGGAGGCTGTTTTTCCTCTGTCTCTCGCTCATGAAGGGCCGCACTAAGCTCCCTTCCCTCTGCCCGTGTGTGGTAGGTAAATCCAGCTCTCCGTTTCGTGTCGTTTCTTCTCCTTCCATCTCTCTGTTGCTGCCTCTGTTTTGCATGTTAGCTCAAAGTCTGCTAGTCGCTCTGGCAGTCTTAGGGGAGGTCTGCATCTACATCTGTGTGCATCAAAACATGCGCGCAATCTCCTCCACTGTCATCACAAATACGTGTATGAGGGCTGTTTTTTTCTTAGCTATCCTTGTGCGTATGCTCTGTGTGGATTTATTCATGCACTTTGGGGTATTACGTATGAATGTGGCCTGGCACATGTGGGTGCATATGTGCGAGTGAGCATGTTAAGATGCACAGGGGGAGTAAAACTCTTGCAGACTTGTTGATTAAAGCATTATAGAATCATGTATGCAATGGTGGACAGGTATGGTCATAATTTTTTTAATTTCATATATCTTTTGCAGCTTTATCCTTGTGAGGACAGAACCACAGAGCTCTAAATTGGCAGAAAAAATAATAGACGTCACTCAGAGAGAGGTCATGTTATTTTTAGGGTAAAGGGCTTTCAGTAGGAAGGGAGAGAAAAATGCATTCTGTGGTGAAATCATGGGTTTAATCAGATTCCAGGGTTGTGTGAGTCCGTTTATGTGGAATACAGAAAATTTCATGCAGCTGTGTGTTTGTGAAAATGAAAACACTGAGCAGATGAGAGAGTCCAGAGCTCCTCCAGCATTAATTAGCTGAGTAGACATGACGGGCTTGTACTGGGCTGGTTGAGTATTATGGCACCGAGATGCCACTTAATGCACTTTCACAGCCAGCAACTGTGTGTGTGTGTGTGTGTGTGTGTGTGTGTGTGTGTCTGTGTGTGAAGGAGGGAGAGAGAGAGGGAGAAAGTTTGTGTGTGTATGTGGTGTGACAGGGCTCTGCTCAGCTTATTATCCACGTCAGGGTTGTAATTGCTAATCTGAACACAAATATGAGTTGTCAGTTTTAGGATGGAACATTTTGGTTCACTATGGCCCGATGACACTTTGTAAGTAATTTTTTTATTTACTATAATTTGAATACATTATTACTCATTGCAGACTATCTTTATTTTGCATTTTAGCACCAAAATAATCATTATTAAATAAATCATTCAAGTTCAACCAGAGTAAAGCTAGCATCAGTGTATCAGACTGACATGCATTGTCATTGAGGCTGTCAAATGATTAAAGCTTTTAGTCATGATTAACCTCAGAATTAATGTAGTTAATCACAATTAATATCCCCTTCTGTTGCATTTTGAAATTCTTCTATTTCATGCACTGAAAGCGTTTTTTATTTACATGTTGGATTTTTGTTCCGTCTTAGGCTGGCCATAAACGACATGATCTTAAGCCTGATTTAAGGCAAGATTTGCCTCACCTGACAATCATGGGGGTGTATCCTGAGTGCTCGTCAAAAACGGTGATTTTTCTGAATAATCCTCAAGTGTGTGGTGTCAAGGATTATTTTAGTGCTCCAACTGCGACCTTAAATTTTAAATATCAAACAGGTGTGATATGTACGATTCTAGGTAGGTAGAAATTTAAAAAGACTACTTTGTTTAAAAAAGAAACATAAGAAAATGTGTTTTTTATGTTTTCTATTGAAAAGTGAAATAAAGGAAATTTACCTACACTCTGACTTTATAGTTTTGTTTTTTTTTAAATCAGGATTTGAATTGACATGTAGGACAAGTGTATCCCTACACCCCTACCTTTCTACCTGATTCTTTTCCTTGGTTTATAATTTTTACTGTAACTGTGATACATGCCAGGCCAGCCTGCAGTGAAGGGACTACCAACCGAGGAAATCGATAGTCATCCATGTTTACTCTTACACTGAACTCAAGTTTGACTATGTGAGATTCTGTGAAACCCCTTGTTTGGGGGTCTGTGAGGTTTTTTAGCTGGTTAGCAGGTGTGTGGTCTCCAGCGGTCTGGCTGAGTCGTCTAATGCAGTGGTTCCACAGGTCGCGAGACAGTGAAGGGGGGTCGCGGAATGCTTTCCATAAAACAAAGAGAAATTTTATATGATTTTAAATCATAAATTGTATCTACTATTCAAAAAATATTGTTAAAGTGAATGAGTTCAAATTTAAATCAAAACATAGTTATTAAATGATATATGTGCTTAAATGCAAGTAAAAGTTATAAAAAAACACTTAAAATGCAAGTTTTGTACATGATGCTTTGTTAAATATCGTGTGCTTTATCCCCCTCAAGGGAAGATGGGGGTCCTCAATCTCTGGCACCATTTTTTGGGGATCATGGGCTGAAAAGTTTGGGAACCTCTGGTCTAAAGAGTTCTCAGAGGATCATTTTTAAAATTGTCCTTATGTTTGTGGACTCCCATATTTTTAAAACAATTTCAAATTGAAAATCATCTAGTACGTAGCCAGCCTTAAAGAAATATTATTAATAGAGCTTTTTTAAGGGTTATTTTTGGGCTTTTTTATGCCTTTACTGACAGCAGAGGACAGTGGATAGAATCGGAAACAGGGATAAGGGAGATTGGGAGAGACATGCGGGAGAGTGCCACAGGCCAGACTCGAACCCGGGCCGTTTGTGTATATGGGGTGTGCCTTAAACCACTAGACCACCTGCGCCCCCCCAATAGTGTATTTCTTTTAGTGCACTGTATTACAGTGCACTAGAATGCAGTAGAGAGCACTTCATCACAGTTGGTTACTTTTGTCCAAGATCACGTACTGCCGTTCTGCACTTAGAGGAATGACAACAGTTTAACTGTCTGTTTTCTTCCTCTGTTTCCTTTACCAGTAAGTTGTAAACAGACGTTGGACTATTATAATCAAATCTGACGGCTGTTTCCACTCACTGTTAGATTAATGTAATTTGTATTTTATGTTAACATTATTCACTTAAAAAATCACTTATTTAGCCTTAAATGTCCTTGAAATGTGCTAATAACATGCTAGCTAGCAAATGCTAAAGTTAGCCAGCGCAATAGCATGCCTACATTATAATATCCCCTATGTCATCAATATGGCGTCCATTGAGGGTGTGAATTATGTTTGGTTTGACACTCAGTTCTTGCATGGCTTTGAGCGTTCCGGTAGTATACTGCATTGACTTTACTTCTCAGCTTATGTGAACTTATACACTCAAAAAAATGTAGTATTTCCCACAGGAGTATGAAATTTTAGACACGCTGTACGGGTTACTGACTGACTTCCTGTTAGGACACAGACGTGCTTTTATTAAAGTAAAAAAATGAACTGTGAGCAGATCAAAGATTATGGCTGTGTCAGAAACCTCTCACTCATTCCCTACTCTCTATTCATGATGTAGAGATCTGCATATGGGGGAATACATAACGGATTCATCCGGAAAATACAAAAACGGTTTCAAGCACTACTCTGGCCGACATCATTGTGGTCTCACAATGATTGTGTAGAAACAACTGCTCACAGATATCAACGGCTGAGGATCAAATATAACCATAGAATTTCACTCAACACTCATACTAAACTAAGCATATTTTCACACAAAAATAAAAGTATTAAGAAATAAAAAACTTTGTAACTATTGGAGAAATGATTCTCTTTTTTTTGTTCAGTCTCATATAAACTTAGCACTTTATTGCATATGATGTATTTTGTTTAAAATAAAACAAACAAAAAAGTCTAAAAAATGAACTAATCTGTATTTCTGTGCTCCTCTCATCCGTCTGTCCTGTATAAAAGCAGTTTTTCTGCTTGTTAAAGCTTTGAATTGCTATGCATGATGGTAAATATAGCTGGACTAGTGACCATAGGTGTCTACTTTTCACAATGCATTATGGGATAGAATGAGAGCACTTCATTGTGTATGCCACTGCTCACTCAGAATGCAGATACCAGTACAAAATGGTGTATTTACAATATAGTGCACAATATAGTGAAAAGGAAGTGATTTTGGACCCAGCCTATGGCATGAACTTAGCCATGGAAAAAAGGACTTGATATGGATTGAAAAGCACAAGAGGGAACAGTACAAAGATAAATGACTGATAACAGAGTTTTTAAGGTGAAATGAGACATTAAGGAGAAGTGGTGGACCCGTTATTACTATTGCATAATTAGATTTGCATTAATTTTCTAAAATGACGATAAAACACTGAATATTTAATTTATGCGATGGTCTTGTGGTAAGATTGATGTCTGAAGGCTTAGTTTTGACGTTGATTGGATAGTTATTGGTTTGTTACTGCAGTCTAACTTTTCCATGCATCAGTCTTTTCCATCACCGAGGCTGCAGGGAGACACTGCAGTGGGTTAACTAATGTGTGCTGACAGAAACAATAAAGCATGCAATTAATCATAATTAAAAACTGATTATGGGTCTTAACTAATCATCATGAATGCATTAATGCTGACAGCCCTAATTGACATGTACTTTAGTGAAAACATTCAGCATTGTATTACTGCACATTGTGCTGTTTCACACAAGCAAATAAACAACATCATATTAACATTTAAAAAACTGATGTTCAGTGCATTTGTGTTATGTTCAGGAGTTTTTTTACATTTCAAATCATTTCAAGAGTATATTCTCTATTTGAAACCCTGCATTGTTTACATCAGTGTTTACAAGCCAGGAGTCTTCTGCACAGCTTTATTGGAGCATTGCAGCACACTTTAGAGCATTACAACCACCTGTAGAGCAGTGTGGCATATGGTGTGAGTGAAAATCCCAGGACCCGTGAGTGCACTAGACAAACAAAACACTGAGTAGCTATTGATACATCAGGTCCTTAACTCCACAGGTTACCTTTTAGATGCTACAGAGCACTTTTGACTTCAGTAAACGAGAACATCCTGCTGGATTAAAAGACCAGATGACGAACATCTGGAGCTTAGAAGAGAAACATCTTTACAGCTGCAGATCCAACAGATGAAGTTGACCCTCAAGGATGCAGGTGTATGTGTGTCCCGCACTATAAAGAGAGAGCTACAGCAGTAAAATCACCTTTTAGCAAAAGATGTGAACCTTAGAAAGTCAAAGTCAAAGTACTGTGACCAATGAGCTAAAGATGAAGTATGAAAACATTTAAAAAGCTCATAACCTGAGGCACAGAACCCCATTTATCAACAGCAGTGGGGGTGATGCCATAGCTGGGCTGTGCATTACTGCCAATGTGGGCATCTTATTCTGATTGATGATTTTTATTCACAGTGGAAGTAAAGAGAAACATTCAGACTGGTCCGATCTGGGTATGAGCATATATTCACCAAACAATGCTTTAGAGATTTGTTATTAACATACAGTTTCAAAGCAGATGTTGCAGGCCAGAATGCAGTAGTCTTCAACTGGGCCTGACTGACATCAGGAAGACCCAGATCATCAAGAAGTAAAGAAGGCAGACATGACTATTACGGCATCAACAGGGAAAGAACAAACACTGCGGTAGCTCTGTCCGTCATAAACTTTACCAATAGTAAGCTAATATCAGCCTCCTTATGAAGCTTTTGTTTAACGTCTGGCCCCTTGATTTTGGGGGAAAATGTTTAAAAAGGGCTTCAAAATAGACAGTATAATCTGCATTAAAATAAACTCCTTGTCATTATACTTAAATTAGCAATCAACCTTTAAGTAACTCCATCCAAATTTCTGGCAAACACAGGAAACAAGCTGATATGTTGGTGTTGAAAAAAATCATTCAATTCACATCAGTGCGCAAACATTCCTTTTTATTATTCTTTTAGTATTTATTCTATCCTAAATTCAATTTCACCAGGAGCCAGTTTGAGCACAGCAGACCCACTGCTGCCACTTTCACCCTCTCTGCCTTCCTTGCTCTGATGCAGCAGGGGGCGTGTCGGGCCTGGCTCACTAGCGACACTGCTAACAATAGCAGCGCTAGCTCTCAATGTCTGTAATGTACAGCTGCGTCTGACATATTCATGTACATTCTGTGATGTCTGCGGAGCGGTAAGACATTCAGCCTGTCCTTTTTTGATTAGAGAAAAGCATTAGGAAGCTGTGGATTAAACAATCATTATGCAGAGGAAGCCTGATCTGACATATTCCCTATGATATGTCTGCTAAATGAAAGTGAAGTACTAAAGCCTGAGCTCATATGATAAACCAACGGTAGCACCAGCAGCTGACCATCACCTTAAGGATCTGACAGCCAGTTCTGAAGAGATAGTTAAAATTAGAGGGTTTTATTTTAAAAGACCTGCATTCCTACTACCTAATAAGCCAGATAGACTGTTTCACTTCCATCAGGGAAACACCTCATACACTGTGTTTGGAACGCTCAGAAAAATCTCAGAGGATGATGGGGAGAATTTTCTGTCACATTAATTGTGGGCCAACCAGAGCAAATAAACATACTGCGTAGTAGAAATGCCTGGGGAGTAAACATAATGCACACTTGACAGGCGGCTGTTATTATTGTTCACCACCAGTGGAACCAGTCAGAAAATCAAGCTTGTGTCAAAGTCAGTTTGGAGAATAGCAAAAACATCTTTTCCACAAGTGCCACTGTAGCTAATCTTTTCACCATACAGACTAGGATGACAAGCATCATAGACATGCTTGCAGTACAACTAAACAATGCCCATAGCTGCCGCCTCCTTCTCCTAAAATGACGCTGATTGGTCCATTTATTCTCTGACTGGGAACAATGTTCCACATTTAATTTTTACAAGATGGATCTGCCTAATGACAGACATGGAATCTGGCGAATGCATCAAGGTTACGGCCCACAGAGTTGGCCAAAAACGAGAGCTTTAGAGTGATTATCTTGTGGAATTGTTCTCTGGCAAGTTTCTAAGAAATAATTATTGACCTGGCTTAAACTCAAAAGGTTGATTCATATCACAGTGTTATGATCAGCTGATAAAAACATTACAAATATAAAAGTTGCATTGCTTTTAATACATTTGATCATGATTTTTACTGTCAAATAGAAATGTAAAGTTTCTTAGTGCATACTAGAATGGAGGAGAGCACCTCATTTAAGCAAATAGGGGGTGTTTCATTGGTTTGAATTGAAAATCCATTTTGAATCCAGTCATGGCGCCGAGAATCAAATCTAGATACTAAAACTTTACCATCCCTACTAATGCATGTCTTATTAATCCAACAAATAATGCAACATGATGCCCTGATATTTTGCTGGACTACTTACAGTCTTAGAGCCCATTAGCTTTGGTCTACCATGAAGCCTCTGGGGTAAACAGATCATGTTCTGCCATGGGACAAGTGATAACAGCAGAGACTACCTATTCTGTGCTCTGCATTATGAGAGTGAATGATGGAGGTCACCAAATTAGAAATGCTGTTTTTGCCTTTAAGTTTTTATTAATTATAAACAGGGTAAGAAGTAAAGGGGTAGGCCTTTAGCCTCCTGGCAAATAACTACAAAATGACAGCCTGTCTTTCAAATCAGCAATGCTGATTTGCTTATACGATTATACCCACAGTTTTAACCAGTAAAGAAATGAGCTGTCCTTATTACAGGATCAAACCCAATCCTTGCATGTTTGGTGCATGTCTTACCCCACACTCTCTCCCCACATTTCTCTCTTCATCCGTCTTGTCCATTAAATGCAAAAAGCTCCAAAAATAATCTTAAGCCACAGAGAACAAAAATGACTGTAAACAGGTTTATGTCTGATGTAAAAACGAGTATGTATATATGGGTTCTTTGGGAATTCCTGGGTTTTGATCAAGCCTAAGACGAATTCTGGAGAAACTGCAGCTTTTTGCATCAAAACTGAGGGTTGCCAGATATACACTGGTCATTGTTTACCGCTTAAGTAGAAGCATTAGAAACCAGAATAGAGTTGGAGTTGAGAGACAGCATCTAAAAGCTGATTGTATGTAATCTATGCAACCAGCTGCTTATGGATATTAATGAGCAGCATCAATTCTAGCTCATACTGCCAATGCATTACGCTCTTTTCTCTTTCCAAACAGACAATTTCACGTTTGCAAACAAAAACCATCAGACCAAAATCTTGTCCCAAAACTACAGATTCAGCATTCATACACAGGTATCTATTTATAGGGGCTAGACTTCACAATCAGAATCTGAGCGATCAGGTTTACAGACCCTACTTGGCTGCACATAGTTGCAAGAAAATGAAATAAATTTCTTAATGACAGTCATGGAAGCACATCACTGTTCTTGTAGTGTACAGTAAATGTGTCTTCTGTTTGACCTTTCTATTATCAGAAGTTGACAGGGTGTGAAACTGGAGTTCAATTATCAGCTTTGTATGTTAATGTTTTCATCTGAATTTATATTTTCAAGTAGATGAATCCTTTTTTTAATGTAAAAAATCAAGGTCAGATAATTCCAGTTAGTTCCCAGCATGAGAAGAAGAGCAGCCTTTTACTGCTTGAACATCAGATAATTATAGTAATCTGTTCATTTCTATGTACTCTTGGGTTAGGGCAGCGAAGCAGCTTACTGAGGTCATTTGAAGAAAATTTTTACTTTGTCCCTGTGGTCCACGCTGTCTTTTAGACTCAAACTGAAGTGCCTTTTAATTTGTAAGACAAACTGTTGTTTTATTGCCCGCTTAAGGCAGTATAATATGAACTTCTCAAAGTCAACAAACCCAGTGAGAGAAGTGCCATGTCACCTGCCTACGGGTAATCATTAGTGCTTTGTCGACTATGTTTGGCTGTCATAACTGCAATTAATCCTCACTATAACAGAATTGGATAAGTATAATATTGTTGTGTTACAGGGGCATTCACAGTTAAGTACACTGCAGGAAACTACCTGGTGGCTGACTTTCAATCATCTTGGCTGGAAATGGTGGCATGGCTGACCAAACTGGTACCCCACTGAGCTCTCCACACGCTAAGCCAAGCATCTCGGTGGTGGTCTGAGCCTCTTTGTTGCTTTCATCAGAGGCAGATCCAAAAATAAATACTCTCACTCTGTTTAAAAGTATGAGGGAATTTAGAACTTTGAGAATGCCCTGAGAGTCTATCATAATAAATCCTAATTCCACTGATCTCCAGCAGACTGTGCTATATCCACCAAATGTTTTAGGAAATCTTCCAAGAAAGTAATCCATAATTGTTATGAAATTAATTCATCATCTATAAGCTGGATTGTGGTTACCGCTGAGCAAATCCATGACAACCTCTGCTGTAAACTGATGCTTTATGATTCCTGCACTGATGGAAAAGGTCATAGTTGTATATTAAAGCCTTAATATACAATCTGAGCTTGGCAGCTAAAGGTTAGCTCTGTAATACCCACTCAGTGAACTGATCACTTGTAGCTGTCAAGCTAGAAAACCTCACATCCCTATCCCAGTTTTGGTAGTACTTTATTTTAGTGGGCCCTAATAATCTTGTTACTCTAAAGTAATAAGTGTAATTACTTTCTCTAGAATAATGTGGCATTTACCTATTAATAAGTTGTCATTTTAACAGGTAATAACTAGTTTTTACCTAGCACTAATGTATTAATCATCAAGTAATTCCTTGTAACATAGTGGCAATTATTTAAGTTGGTATTCTACCCAAACCTAACCATCCAATCGTAATCCCAAATATTGTAATTTTGTGGCAATTCTCTGGTAATTATTTGGTAATTCCCTAAGTAACTTCTTATAACTAGCATCATTTTCTATATACAGTGCATTCAGACCCCCTTCACCTTCAATTTTATGTTGCACCCTGATGATACAGGAAAAAAAAAAAATTCCTTTCATTCTCATTAAACTACTCTCAGTATCCCATCATTAGAAAGAGAAAAAGATTTTTAGAATGTTTGTAAACTTATTAAACACAAAAAACGGAATTGCACGTAAGTATTCAGGCCCTTTCCAAAAACACTTGAAATTTAGCTCAGGTTCCTCATTTTTTCTCTTGATCATTGCTGAGATATTTCTACACATTGATTGGAGTCCACCTGTTTGATTTGGAAAGGCACACACCTCTATATAGAAGGCCTCACAGCGGACAATTCCTATCAGAGCAGAAACCAAGCCGTGAGGTCAAAGGAGCTTCCTGCAGAGCTCAGAGACAGGATTGTTGCAAGGCACAGATCTGGGGAAGGCTACAAAAAAATTTCTGCTGCACTGAAGGTTCCCAAGAGCACAATGGCTATCATAATTTTCAAATGAAAAAAGTGTGGCATGACTAGGACTCTTCCAAGAGCTGGTTGCCCGGCCAAAATGAGCACTCGGGGTGACCAAAAACCTGATGGTCACTCTGACTGAGCTCTGGAGATCCTGTGTGGAGATGGGACAAAGTTACCTGCCTGAATTGAGTTATACCAACTGTGAAGTTTGGAGAAGGAGGGATAACAGTATGGGCAAACCTAATGTTTCCGCATACCAAGACATTTTAGACATTGCTATGTCTTCGTGCCAACAGTTTGGAGAAAGCCCTTTTTTTCTTTCAACATGACTGTGCCCTAGTGCAAAAAGCAAGGACTATAAAGACATGGTTTGATGAGCTCGATGTGAACTTGACAGGAAGGCCCGCACAGAGCCTTGACCTCAACTGCATTGAGCACCTTTGGGATAAACTGGAAGAGAAATTTTGAGCCAGGCCTTCTGGTCCAAACATCAGTGCCTGACCTCATAAATGCCCTACAGAATGAGTGGGTACAAAGTTCCACAGAAACACTCCAAAATGCTGTGGACAGCCTTCCAAGAAGAGTGGAGGCTGCTATAGTTGGAAAAGGGGGGGCAGCTCCATATGAAAGTACATTTATTTAGTACACTTATTTGAATACAATGTCATGTGTAATAGATTGACGGCCGTATACTTTTGACCATATAGTGCATCTCATAAAGATGAAAAAGTTACATTTATATCTCTTGCAAAAAGACACTGAGCAGATAAGAGGTATTTACAAACCAGAAATGGTCCAGTATTGGGGTCTATCACTTACATTTTTAGGGGGAATTGTGACAGCTATCATTAGCGTTGAATTTTTGTAGTATAGTATTAGAACACAAAATTCTGGTTTTGTGACAATCCTGATTTCAATGAAAATTATCACTACTTCCTTTTATCCTGCCAGCCTTGGTGTTAACATTCGAATTAGTGAGGGAACAACTGAGTAGCATCCCTTTGATGTGGCTGTTTGTTTATTTGCAGCCTTTTTGTCCTCTTGTTTATTCCAGTGTTAATTAACCATCTATTCAACAACAAGAACCACTGAGAGTCTGAATTAAAATGGAAATGATTCAAGAGCTGTTAGCAGTATTTGCTTCAAAGTGGTGTAAAAATAGTTTGACATTAAAATAAAACACCAAGTATGAATATACAGCAGAGCCATTCACTGTGTTAGCATGTTCCAGAGTGGTTGTGGGTGGTTCTGGTTTACAGGGACAGATTTTTGTACAGGTTGGAGATGGAGTGGACTGTCCAAAGTATCTCTCTTCACATTTTTTCACATCATATATGTATGAGATTCAGATGGAGGACAGCTGGCAGAGGACAGCACACTACTGCTGTCTTTGGTGTGGGAGGAAGCACAGCAGAAGCAGACTGTTAGAGAGGAAGTGATTGCTGTATGAGCTCAGACCAGTCGCTGCTGTGAGACATTTTTACCGTGTCACAGGAAGATGATCATCTGTTAGAATTTCATGATTACAGTGTGGATGTTCACATCCCATTGGGGGGGTGGTGAGGATAATTATCCCCAAGAGCTCAGTTTAACCATTTAATAACCATCTCTTAGCATGTCTGTAGCTATATGAAGGAGAAAAGTGAGTGGATTCAAAGGCTAATTGATTTTTTAGGTCTTTTGAAATGTGTTTAAGGTGTACCATGTGCATAACACTTCATGCATTATACATTGCTCCGAGTCACCCCCTGTTGATGATGACTCCATTGTGGCATGTTAAATTTACACAGGTGGATGGTTTGCAAGAGACAGACGCAGGAATATCAGATGTGAAACATTGTGGTTTGCCTGTAGAGCAGCTTTTAAGTGCTTCTGTTTCACCTGCAGCTGAGGTGAGGTGAGGCTGATCACAGAATCCAGGGTGTCCTGGTTTTGGGTGAAATATATTTTGTTTATTTTTACTTTGGAGACTGAATTCCTGAGCAATTTAAGTGGAATAAGCAGGGTAGGTTAAACAGAGTCAACAAAGTCCAACTTCTCTTTCCCTGAAACTTTGAAGAGTGAATTACTTTGTTAAGATGCATTTTAGTGACAGTCCTTTCTGTTTTCTGTTTGACAACAAAGTATTATCAAATCAAATTTTACACCAGTCACATTTTAACATTTTGACAAACTTCTGTTTGACAGCACAATATTTTCTAATACAAACAGGTGAAATCAGATATTCAAGCCAAAGGACATCAAATCCAGCAGGTTCTGTGTAGGTGTGAATACTATAATTCTCACCTCAGGTGTTTTCCAAGTCAGTAGAGCTGAGGCAGTCTTAGAGCCTCAGGAGATCCACTGTTGTGTTTGCTCTTTGGTTACACAATTTCAGAGTCAAAGCCGCTGACTGCTGGAGGTTACAAAAGGATAAAGAACTGCTGCTTGTTGTTTAAGTGTTACACATGTTTGTTTCACCATATTTAGGCAGATCCATCACACACTTCTAGATTTGTTTGTATCCAAGAAGGAATATTTAGGCTCGCAAGCTTGAAATGTGGAAGAACCTCTGTCAATCTGGATGTCATGGTGATAGTTTTCAAGTGAAATAACTTTATGAAGAGGAGCTGGGGATTTTTATTGATGTGTATTGTCACCAGTGTATTCTCCATGATCAGGTACACTGTCAGTTTACATGAACTAGGATCATCTTCAAATTCAACATTTAAGTGAATATTTTATTCTGACATTACGTTAAGGGTGTCGGTTTTAATTACCACCTAATCAAATTGCCTTGTCATATTTTGCATACACTTTTGGCACTGTTTGAGGATGAACAGCAGTTAATAGAAGCTATTTTCAGCCATTAGCCTGCTTAAAGGTGATAGGTTCTTTGCAGATGATGTTACCCAGCAGTGGAGAACTGCAGATGAGGGGCAAGAAGTGATTTTTGCATAGAAAAATGCAACCAAAAAGCCATTTTATTAGCTGTCTATATGTCAAGTGTTCAATGTGCAAAAATTAATGCATTCTTAAGCACTTTTGTGCCCCAAAAGTAGAGGGGATAGCAGCAGGCAGGAATTAAAAAAGCCTCCATCTAAAGTTTGAACGAGCGGGGTCACACATCGCTCCTATGGTCCGTTTCCACAAAGCGGTCCATGTTAGTTCAGTAGAGTTTTGCCATGGTTTAACACATTAAACTCTATCTTCCCCATGTTTGACAGCTGATGTCTGTCCAGTCTCGCTAATTGTGATTGTAAATCTGTTTCTACAGAGATCCAGATCATTTGGCTCAGCTCAGCTGAGCTAGTTGTTTGTCTCCCAAACAGTTCTTCATTTGGTCACAGTTTGGCTTTTTTTAACATGAATTAAATAATGACAAAGGATGGAGGACAGTAAGCTGGCACTGAAATGGGAGTTAGCTACAGTGGCTCACATAAAAGAGCCATCACATAGAACAGGCTTGTTTGTGAACAATACATCATTTCTTGGTCTCTTAGACTGGCCGCACACTAGATAATTTTAAAATCTCAAACTATTTTATAAACCTGGGAAACCACAGACATAGGGACAAAGTCCTGCAGTTTTCCATTTATAATCCTCTGAGCCCACATTAGATGACTCCGCCAGACTGTGAGACCACTGAGACCACACACCTGTCGACCTGCCAGCGACCTTGCGTGATCATGTGACTTCAGGATAACAAACATGTATGTATATCTATATTGTCAGCTTGGGGTCACTTCACCACAGGCTGTGTTACAGCAAAAATTATGAAACAAGGAAAAGAATCAGGATGAAATCCTGGCTGGAATGAAGGTAAAGTTGTGTTCATGCTTGTGAGCGGTGAAAGTATGTATGATCCGGCTGGTGACGCTACCCTGTCTGCTCGCTCTCATTGGTTGTTGTGGGTTCTCTGTCGGTGGCACTATGACCTAGAATCGTAAAAATCAAACATGTTACATATTTATGATTCGGGGAGATTATAACACGATCTGGAACAGTAAAACAATTTTTATTATTCAGACAAAAAATCATTTTTTTTTAACAAGGCTCCACTCAAGATCTGCCCTCATGATAGTCGGGGGGCATATCTTGCCTCAAACAGGACGTAAAATTCTGTAGTGTGGGGCAAGTTTACCCTGGTTTGTTAGCTTAATGGTAATTCATCATTTCAACTGAAAGCATGGAAGTTTTACATGTAAAAGGGGCTAAGCCCGCCTCCTAGCTCAGTACAAGACTCCTCAAGACTCTTGTCTCCCTTCATCTGGCTAGATGATGCTAGAAGGCCTGCAGGACTGAGTAATTTTTGATAATGATCTCCTCCATACCAGGTAAATCAGTTAAACTGTGAGGAAAAAAAACACCCTTTTTTAAGTGTAGGGATAGTACTCGATGTCTAGAAATTCTGTCTTTCAGTTTAAACACATTATTACCCTGAGTTGGGCTTCTAGGACTTTAATTTATTATGACAACCCTAGTGTACATAAAGTCCAAGCTAGGGATGGCACAATCACCCGTTTTCACAATTAATTGCGGTATTAAAGTTTTCAATTAGTTACTCGTAACATTTTTTAAATACAGTCAATTTCCAGAAAAGATTATGCCGGGAACCATATTGGTACGTCAGCGCAATTCGAACGAAAACAAAGTTACACAACATCCGTGTGTCACCGCCTCCTGTTGCTTGCGTGCAGTTGCAGGCGGAGGTGTGTCACAGTCCCAAACAAACTACAGCATGGAAGAGGAAGAGCTGTTCCCTCCGAATAAATGGCTGAAGTCAGCTTTGAGGAATTTTTTGGATACAAAAAAATGACCAGGGTGTCATTGTGGAAGACGGCCAGCCTAAATTTAAAACACGCCACAAAAAAGTTGCTGTGAAATCAGCCAATACTTCCGCACCTGCAGGATAACCACCCGGCGTTGTACGCCAAAGTAAAGGTAAATAGTAACTGTGTTAAGTCATGTCAATAATAGGGATGGGGATCAAAACCCGGGTCCATAAGGACCTGGTTTTGTGTTTTTGAAATATCCGAAATCAATAACATTTTAGCTTATGCTTTCGAGTCTCACAGGCTCTGTGACGTAACATCATTTTAAGATAAGTCTGGTGTAAAAACTGCATCAGTTCTTTCAAGGGGAACATAAACTAGAAGTGTCATGCATCACATCAAACAAGAATGTACCTTAAACTGTCGGCTTGAGGAAAAAAGACGCTGCACGCATGCTATGATGTCCAGTGCTGGGAGTAACAGGCTCATATCCCTCACTTAAGCTGCTTCAGGACAGTTTTCTTCTTCAGCTGCTCAGAAAAATGCTGAAAAGTGCTCCAAAATTTTGAGCAAGTCCTGTTTGTTAACAATATTAAACCAGTGTAGAAATCTGCGGGGGAATCAGCAGAATTGAAGCTAATACGCAAACTTTACGAGCTGAAGACGGAAAATATGATGCATTCAGGTAACCTCAGTAAATTAGACAACTGCAGTCTATATGTTATGATGTGTTAAAATGCCAACTAAAAATGAGAAAATTTAGTTTTGATGAGAAACTTTAATAAATACAGTTGTGAATATGAAGAATGTGTTTATATTTGAGGGATATAAAATAGATGTGATCGACTGAATTATGGCTTTTTAACACTACTCAGCTAAGAACACTCGAGTGGTCAATCCAAATGGGATTATTATCATTTTTCTTGTAATTATTGGTTACTTACATTGTTGGTATATTATTTTTTTATGAGAGCATCTCAAGATGGAAATAAATTAAAATACAAGACCTATAAGGAGTGTTCATATGATTTTACTTATTCATGGTAGTATGAAATTAATTAATGCAAAAATAATCGTGATAATCGTAAAATCGCAATTTTTTCTCTGACAACAATCGCATCAAGAAAATCTGTAATCGTGACATCCCTAGTCCAAGCTTCAAAAAATGCTGTACCCAAACAGGTTAAAAGCTCTGTTGTAATTGCCTGATTGATGACTCTTTCAGTAAGATTTCCAAGCTTTTGTTTTTAACTTTTTTTTGTGTTGATTTAGACTTCCCCCATGGACAAGATCAGTCTGCCTCAAATATTAAAAACCTCCAAATGAAAGAACGACACAAGCTCATTTTAAAACTGCTAAGCAATGGTAATGTATCTCTTTGTGCCAGTCTAAGATTAAAAGCTGCTATGTGGCAACAGGGACCAGTTTAACTTTGTCTTAGTATCATTTATACACCTACTTAGCAAAAAGGCCATAGAGTTTTTGCTCAGCCTTATAATGATCTTGTTGAGGGAGAAGATGTTCTCAACATGTGCTGCTGACGATATGTCTTTATGATAATAGGCCCCAAGCAGGATGTTGTTGAGTGGCTGGGCCAATACAAAGTTTCTGACATAAGTCAGTTGATACTAAGTGGAATATCATGATTAAACATCCACATCTTGAATTTTTATGGGTTATAAAGTCAAACTGCATCCCTGTCTTTGAGGAAAAGAGCTATTTTGAGTCGTTTAAATCCTGAAAGTCTCTCCGTTGAATGGTTGACAAAGGCTGGCTCTCGCTTGCGTCTGTGCTATCTCCTGGTCTGTTCTATTCATTCATGTAGGTTACTTGCTATTCGGATATTTTTTACTTGTTCTGTCTGGATTGGAGTGCCCCTCTGTCCCTTCAACCAAAGCAGCTCTCACTTTAATTTAAGTGAGGAGCAGAGGGAGCTGCAGAACGTCCTCCAGCTACTTTGAAAAGCACAAGAACTACAGAAGATTACAGAAATGCTTCCAAGCACAGTAGTGGCTGTCCCTCAAGGCAACACAACAAATTAATTCTATCATTTAAAATGTACATAGAGATGCATATTTCATCACATCAATGTGTTGTTATGTTTAATAATTTTGATCTCAGATTTAACTATGGTTATGATTTTGCTATAATCAGGCAGCCCTACCATATGCATGAAATATGATAAATACTGTACATCTTCTGTTTATTGGCAAAACTAATACTCACTCTGAAACAGTGCCCTAAACTTTGCAAGCTATCATTATTTCAGCTCACTTTGCTGAGAAAATAGACAAGATGACAGGACTTAAAAATAACTATGAAGGGACGATTCTCTCACTGGTGGTCTTGCTTGCTTATGTAAGTCACATGGAGGCATCAGTGTGAATTGAGACCGTTTCATAACCAGTAAAAAACTCACAGTTCTAATACAAAGCATTAAGATATGACAGAAAGATGTCCAACGTTGACATTTAGTAGGTAAGTTGGACCGTTGAGTAATAAATGTTCTACCCTGTGATTTCTTAAATGAATGAAACATGAGTGAACACATCAGAGCACAAAGGAACCAAAGGTGGGATGCATACTTAAAATGCATGAGAATTATTTCACATCAGCAACTGTTCTATTTTCTATAAGGGTGTGAAAAAAATATTTTTTTGTATGACTGCAAATCATTACAGAAAATTTGATGGTCAACTGTAATTTATCACATCTTTTCTTCAAAGTTCCAAAATTAAATTATTTTGCATTTCAAAATACAAATTTTTAAGTCCATATTGACAATGTGAAGCAATTTTTACTGTTGTCTTTAATTTGGAATCAGTTGAGTGTGAAAAGATGTATTTTATAGGGGCGCAGGTGGCCGAGTGGCTAAGGCGTACGCTCCATGTACACGGACGGCCCGGGCTTGAGTCCAGCCCGAGGCCCCCCACCGCCCCCATCCACCGTCCCCCTCCATCAAACAAAGGCACAAAAATGCCCAAAATAAACCTTTAAAAAAAAAAAGATGTATTTTATGATGCACTTTGCACTTCTTAGGAGCTTCAGTTTAGCTGCCTTCTCTGTGCAAGTGACCTAGTTAAGGTTAGCAATGAAGTTCACTGCTCTTTGTGAAACTTTTACTTTGTATTTTTTGGGATGCACTGATGCATCGATTCAACCTCAGGATAAAGTGAGTCACCATCTCTTATTATCAATGGTGCAAAACATACACCAGCTCTTGTAGGGGGGATATAAGGTCAAAGCACATCAGCATGGTGCATCAAAATAAACCAGAATGCAGTACCTTCAACTGTCGGCTGGAAGAAAAAAGACTCCGGCTGCTCTGGAGGTAGCGTGCACCCATAGCACTGGTTTCAGCTGCTACAGGATGGTTTTCTTCATCATCTGCTCAGCTCAAGGCTGAGGATCACACCCAAACTCTGTAGCAAGTCCTGTTATCTGTGGCGTAAACAAAAGAATAAAATTTAATAAGTGAACTCAACAAGCTGACGGACAGTTATATTATGGTGATTCAAGGGCAGTTTAGTTAAAAAGATGATCAGGCAAATCTTAAAAAATGTCAAGAAGTGTTCAAACATCACATGAAAAAAATGTTTTTGTAAGAAACTTCAATAACTACAGTTGAGAGGACGAGCAATGTGCTTGTTATTTCAGCAATCAGAAAAACGCATTATGACCCTTTTTTTGTACCTTTTTATCTCAAACGCTACTAACTTCTACCACTTCTGTTGAAATGGATTTCCGTTTTGTCTTTCCAACAAACAATAGTAAAGGATCAATAGTGCTCTCATATGGACTTGGATGATAAAGAGGGTATCATTATCAATAAAAACAATGGCTATTCCCACATATTAGACATACTTGGATCTGTTTTTTAATTGTCAAACATGAGAGAAATTGTATGCATTTCTAGGGTCAAGCATGAAAGGAAGTAACAAAAAAGAAAGCATCAGTAACAGAAGTCGGCTAAAATGCCGACAGTTTGGGCCCTGATTTTTACAATCAGTACATCTGTAGTATTTAGTTTCAGGCTGAGGGTATTCTTCCTGCTTGTTTTCCTTTAAGGAGAAAAAAAAGTTACATTTAGTAGAAGGAAGTTATCATATCCATATCCATTTCCATTTCTATTGTTGATATCTGATACGCTGATATTTCCAAACTCATTTTAGCCAAGATATATATATATATATATATATATATACATGTATAGTGCTTAAAAAATTTATTAGACCACCTGTCTCAGAGACCATCCAGCATCATGAAGTGCTTTAATGCGGACTCTTTCATTTTCAGTGAGCTCTCAATGTTTTACCATTTTGAACAGGAATAAGGAATTTCAAACTGAGTTCACTTTTTTTTTTTTTTACCCAAATTTGAGTCGGCTCACTGGACTTCTCTGAGAAGTCAGAAATTAATCAAACATAACATTCAACCACTAAAACTCATTTTTCTGTTCAGGAATGCAAGTAAATAACTATAATTTGACATATTAATCAAGAAATAATAATGTGCTTTACTATTTTTTCAGTTTTTTTGCAAATCAGTAAATTTAAAAAATTCATGGATAACAATAATAATTAGATTTTAGCATTAAAAATATCTTTTTGATTGAAGAGCTTCTACATATTGGTGTATTAACCATTGCAGAAACATAAAAAATGATTCTGGTATTACCAATTGAGTTAAGCAAGGAGAGAGAGGAGCAGGGAAGTAGACAGTCTGGTAGTTGTTTTATATTTGGGGTTCATTCAAAATGTTCAAAGGTCAGAATGTGCTTTATTACATACTGCTGATATATACCAACCAAAACTATCAGCAGGAATTTTCATATCTGCTGAAACCGATGTTTGACTTTGCCATTACCGATATCCCGCTGATGATATTTTGTATCCCTGATCAAAAGTAAATAAAACTATCTAAAAGTGATGGAAAAATGTTTGATGCTAGAAGATTAAGTTTGACTTGTTCATTGTTTCTGAGTGTGTTTTTAAAGTAAAATGAAATATTCAGAGGTGCAGTGGTGTCCTGATTTTCCAATAGTGTGAGAGCAGGATGACAGGAAAGTGAGTAGTATCCAGCTGCTGCTCTGCTATGGTAGCTTAACTACAGTGCACCTATAAGGACAAAATAGGATGTGAATAATCTGATTGTAAAGCATTTATTTTCAGAATTTAATTGCATCATGATTGAGGCATTAATGCAAAAAAAAAACTTAGGTTTAAATGTTTTCTTTCTCATACATGAAGGGGTGTTAACCAGAAGAAAAAAATTTCAGATTTTCCTCATAGCACGTCTGTTCTGAAAATAGGCTGTCATTCAGATATCTATATTTAACTTTTACACACTAAATAGCATTGAAATAATGAATCAAGATGAAAGTGCTTATTTTGAAAAAAAAGTAGTCCCTTCTTTGTTGTGATGTTAAATGTCAAGAGAGATTTAAAAGAAGGGCACTCTGACTGCGGTAAATCAGTGAAGAGGGCTTTTTTCCCATGTTTGGCCTTCAACCAGCTCTGATCTCTTCTTTATCTCTTTCTAAAGCTGTTCATGGTATATTCTTTCACAACTGATGAGAGTGAGAGGATTTAGAAATGGCCATGAAGGCTTGCAGAAAATATGACTACACATCTGGCTTGTTCACAGTATATTAGGCTGAGTATAATTTCTGGCTCCTTCTGGCTCAGTGTGCTTCTTTTACAGCCAGTGGTGAATAACACCAGCACTGACAGTTTCTTTCTATTCACTGTGTATTTGAGAAAATACTGTTGACTCACTGGTGTATGTAGTAGTAGCATGAGGAACCTGTCTTTGTGTACACAGAAGCACAGCTCTAACAGATGTATAATGACCAGGATGCTGCTGGAAAGTCAACTGTTAGTTGGGGATCTTCCACCCCCTGCAGATGTTGTCATGGAAACACTCTGGCTCCTTTGGGCTTCTCTCTCTCTCTCGCACACACACACAGACACACACACACACACACACAATGCAGCATCAGGATGTTAATGCTATACTCAACAGTGGAACACCACAGTTCAGGTCTCCATGTGACTCCCACGCTTACATAATGCTGTAGTAGAAGGGGGAACCACTTAAAGTATGTTCACTATGGAAACTATACAGGAGCTATAGCGACTATAGATGATGCTTTAGTCTTTTCTACCTATAGCTGGGCTGGAGAAGCTGCTTCAAAATAAATGTAATTGTATATTAAAAGATGTCTATGTTTTAGATTTATTAAAACACCTGCTGTAAATGAGGAAAACAGGTTGGTCCTGTTTGTGCTATACCAACATACTTCTACAAACATGACACTTGTGAATACTGTGCTTCAGCAGAACCACAGAGAGGCATCCAGTTAAAACTAAGCCAGCACGTCATGTAACATCTCTACTGCTGATCTTATACGTCAGAGCTCAGTGAACTGAGAAATGAAAAAGCCTTCAGGCATTTTATATTTCACAAAACTAGTAATTTAGAACAAACTGAGCAATGGAAAAGAAATCCAGCAGCTGATATAGCACATATTACTGTAATTACAAGGGGTGTACCAGCCCTGGACATTGACTGATGGCCAGAGGAGCCGACTGGACTCCTTTGTGACGACTTCTCTTTGGCACATTTTTGGGTATTGTTGGCAAGGCCATGTTTTGAATGCTGACGTACTCAGAGAGGTAGGGATGGGAAGGGTCACCTGCTGCATACAGGGGTGGCATCTGCGTTCTAAGGGCACCTGGCGTGCTTTCCTAGGCCTGATCCAGCTCAATGTATACTGGGTACCCAGCACCAGGCAGGCTGGACCAGACGTCTGGGGTGGCCATGTGCTTCGTGGAGGGGTCAGCTGGGAAGATACCTGGAGAGATGGGGCATGGGCCTGGATGATGGCCATCAGGAGGTAAGAGCAGTACAGGGTCAAGGTTGGCATAGTAAAGTGCTGGACCATACCTGATAGGGATATACGATATTGGATTTTTGCCAATATTTGACATGTTGATAATTACAAATGAATTTCAGCTGATACCAGTGTAAATACTGATATTTAAATGTAGTTTAGCTCTATATTTTTTTTCCTTAAAACACACTTTAAAGAGGGGGTATCATGCCTTTTTTCAAAGCTTTACACCATCTCCCTGATACCCACATAGTAGCTTCACATGGTTTACAGCTGAAAAACCCCTCATGTTTCTCACACTGGTGTCCTGAAAAACCCTTACTTTAATCTCCGTCTGAAACGCTTCGTTTTCACTGCTGCCTCTTTACCCCCCCCCCCCCGATTGGCCGATTTTCCACAGGCTGGCCAGGGGCAGGATTCAATGTTTTGTGCCTGCCCCCTCCAATGTGGCTATGTTTACATACTTATTCTTTGAATGAACCAGTCGGACTGAGTAAAATGTGGCGAATTTTGATATACGTCTGTACGTGTTAGACGTGTTAGTTTACAGGCTAATTCCAAGATTTCTGCCACATACGTTTATCTTGTGGTTTCAAAAATTGCATACATGAAGTATGGACACCCAACACTGTGACTTTATATTTATGTTTTAAAAATCTGGGCAGTATAATACCCCCTCTTTAAAGTGTAAAGAATGATGATGATGTAGGTCGACCCTAAAACTACACTAACTTATTTAAACATATGGCCTATATTTACAGCTGATACAGGCAGATTTTTAAGGCTAAAACACATTTGTAAATACTGCCAGAAACTACCATATCTGTTGATACTGATATCTGCTGACAATATTGTACATACCTTACACATGACTGACCTGACAAAGGGTGTAATGGTTCATAGAGGTCATGGTTCAGTTTGAGTTAAGTTCATTGTTTAAAAAAGAAACATAAAATTCCAGATTTATAATCTGAGGTTTTTCTCATGTATTTCTTTAAACTGGCAATAGTGCATCTTGTAGTTTGTTCCACATCATTACCATCACCACCAGTGTTATTTAGAACTACCTGTGATAGTTGGCACAGCCTATGGTGCATTAAACATGAGACAACAAAGAGGAAAACGAGCAAAAAAGATGCAAAAAAAATTGAAATGCTAGAATATATATGTTAAAAATTTTAAAATAAAAAAACGTGCCTTCAGGAGCAAAGCATCATATTTATAATTAATCAAGTGTGCTGTGTCACATCGTCACACAGTTGAACGTAAATAGCCAGTTTAATGGTTTCTTGTGCAAAATCACCACTCATGTATGTGGGTAAAGGACCCCAGACTCACCTATATAAATAAAGGATGGGATGTCACAGAGTCTGAGCAGAGTTCTTATAAACATACTAGCTGGTGTTCTCTACATCTTCAAGTCTAGGCAAAGTCTTTAAAAATGTATCAACATCTGGAAGGTCTTCAACTCTCTGCTTTCACAACCAGAGGCTTTTTGAAAACCGAACACAGAAGTTAAGGAGAGGGAAAAGTAGCTCTGAATTTTCTTATTTGTGTATTTCATTGTGCTGGCTTCTCCCTTGTCTTCGTTGTTTTGTTTTTTCATAGCAGTGAGCAAACACTAAAGAGTGTTACTGCCCCCTATACTTGTAGGTAAATGCTGTCATGAAATTGCCTTTATCCTCCGTTCAGACGTATTCATCATGTGACTGCGAGCACCAAACCGTGACAGTTCAGGATGAATACAAATATGGTTACACCCCTAGGAAATACTGCAGTTGAATTTGTCAAGTTTTCATACAAACTCCTGCACACTGTGTAGCTGCACAAAAATATCAACAACGCTTGCAGTATTTCTTAGCTGAAAGGAAAAAATGATCCAATATCGGCTGCCAAGTAGGGCTGCTCAATTATGGCAAGAACGATTATCATGATTATTTACCTGAAACTGAAATCACGATTATCAGTCATGATTGTATAACATCTTCATCTACATTTAACATTTGGAACACTATAAAAAAACATGCTTTATTTAGAAATAAGTAAATGAAAAAAAAACATAATTAATGATCACTTTGAAGAAACATTGATGAATTAACCATGTTTTTTAAGTACTTAGGATGTTCTGTTTCTGCAAAAACAAAAAAGACGCTGAAACATCTGTGTATGCACATGACAAATCCATGAACAAAACAAGCTCATAGCATGTGGCTCAATAATCATTTAATCATGATTATCTTCTTTTCATGACTGTTGGAAGCCAAAATTGTAACTGAATTTGGAAATGGATTAATCTGCCAGCACTGCTTCCTAGGACTTTTATTTTTGCTGCTATGATGTCAAACTATTGCTGTTCCTCAGTGAACAATTTCACACTCAATTTAACAAGTTAGAATTCCATTTAGCCAACTAGTCTAAAGTCAAGAAAATACATTCTGTAAACTAATTTCAATACACACTGTGCTGGTAAACCAACTTCATACCATAACAATGCAAAGTTGGTTTTACAGAAGGTAGCTGTGGACATTCACCTGTGGTCCTCTTCACAGGTGAATGTCCACATTCCTGTGCTGACTACTGTCACTCAGTGCTTCAGTCATATGTGAGTTTAACCATATTATTGAGGGAGTAAGGAGCATTTACTCCATTACAGTTTAGATGGAGATTTTGACCAAGATTGTGTGCCTGAGATGATTAACAAAAATGCTGAGACTCACTTCAACCAACTCACAATTTTGGTAGCAACTACAAAGGAATCCAAATTTATAGAGATATTCCAGTATTTCTGAAGTTGAGTCGTATGAGGTACGTAGCAGTAGTGGCATTAGCCTCCAGTGATTTCAGTGAGCTTTTGAGAAGGACTAGCTGGTTGTACAAGCGTAACAGATGGGTAGAGTTTTTCCGCAGAATTTATGGTTTTGGGGGCGCGCAGATGGTCGAGTGGTTTAAGGTGCTACCCATGTACGCGGATGGCCTGGGTTTGAATCTAGCTTGTGGCCCTTTACCGCATGTCTCTCCCCACTTCCCTGTTTCAAGGTCTATCCACTGTCCTTCCTCTATCTAATAAAGGCATGAAAAGGTCCAAAAATAAATCTGAAAAAAGAAAAAAAGAATTTATGTTTGTGATAAGACCAGGCTACAAAACAATGTTGGCTCAAACAAACGCACTAGCAAAAATGTTTGAAGTGTTTTATTTTATAGCCAGAAAGCTTCTGTGTTTTTTCACTATTCTGCATGTAACAGTAGCCAAAGCCTGCGTTGTGAAATAATGATAAAAAAAATTTTGATAGTGCATAGGGTTGAGTCAACATTGTTTTACAGCCCATTTTACAAAAACTTGCTAAATTCCACAGAGAAACTGTACCCATCATTACGCTGTATAGCCTATATTCCTGGCCAGTACAACCAGCAGGTCCTTCTTAAAGGAGCAATGCTCACTGATATCACAGGAGGCTAATGCCACTTCTACTGCATGGTACCTCTCATGGCCCAACTTCAAAAGTGCTGAAATATCCCTTTAAACCACTTAGCTCGCTAATCATGTGCATCCCTAATTGAAACAAGTATTGGTATCATTTGATTTTTACTGGCTACATATCAAAGTTTAATATTCTGATATTGTGACAACTATAAGCTGGAAAATGTTTCATGAAAACCTTACTGGCATATCGCTGATGTTGGGCAAAAACCTTATGTCTTGGAAATAACCAATTTTCAGGCAAAGAAAAAGGTTAAAAAATTGTATTTTTTAAAATAATGTAACACTAAATGAATGATTGACTGATTTATGAAAAGAATATAAATCATGAAAAATGGAGATACAAGGCTTTGGCCCGACGCCAGCAAGATGTAAATGATTAAAAACTTTTGCCTTTCACTGACCTTTCATTCCTTGATTTCTTTATATCATCCAAATATGAGATTTGAATTTAACATTTATGAAAAGCCAGATTGCTACTCAAGATAACTAGCATGAGTTAGGATTCAAATGCCATAGACTGAGGCAATGGTCTTTATTTCCATGTGGATTTGATCAAACCTGTGCTCTGACTTTTTAAGTAGATGTAATCTTAAAGGCTTAAAAAAATGACAGAAATCCTTGTAGTGATTTTACATTGAGGGGGCTTCTTTCTCATTGTAAAAACCTTTTTCTGGTGCCATTGCTAGAGTCCCTTTCTAAAATAGATTCACTGCAGCAATCAAGGACACAGCTCCCTTTTTAGAAAGCAATATCCATGGAAACATTTGTGGGTGTTGAAAAGACTTCTTCTTATGTCATCAGAGAGAAGAGTCATAGTATGAAGTAAGATCAATTGTAAAGAAAAAGAAGCGTCAAAGAGTATTAAAAGAAGGATGTGAACAAAGCTTTGCCCACACATAAAAATGTTATCTAAAATATTATGTCATCACGAATGGGGGCCCTTCAGCTGTATTGATGTTCATATTATTGTTTTGGAAATCACATTACAGTACAGAGTGCTCTCCCGAGTGCTATTGTATTGATTGTATTGATCTGGTGATTTATATACTGCTGCCTCTGGTCTTTGAGTTACTGTACGAATATTTTTCTTCACACCATGTTTAAATTCATGACCTCCCTCTCCTCAGCCTATGATAATCCTGCTGATGTCTTCAGCACTGCAGATTTCCCAGGATATCCCCTGCTCTCTGGGAGGGTGATGAGGTTTAAAGTGTGTGTGTATGTGTGTGTGTGGGGGGGGGGCTATCAGCAGCACACCGGAGTATTTGGAACTGTCCGTGTGTTCGATTTAAAGCTGACGTCACCCGAGAATGAGGAGCCCTGCACCGCAGTCGGCCCTGAGAAGAATGCACAATATTTAAATCTAGCCTACCTGGTTCTCTCACTCCACCCTGTGGGCGCACCATGTCAGCACAATCACACATAGAAGGAGAAGAGATGAAATGGGATGTTCATGTTGAGAGTGAGGGGATGGCTTTCAGACATGAGTTCTTAAATTTATAACTATAAATAGGTAGTTTTCTGTCACTGAAATTAATAGTTCTTTCAAAAATTACTATTTATTAACACTGTTTAGAAACTTTTATTACATTTTTCAAATTTACTTAAGACATATAAAATACTGAGTAGCAAAGAACCAGTAAAAAATTTAAATTCTCCAGGTAATCTGTAGTTTCATTTAACTTTACATTTGGGACTGCCATCATTTATCATTCTGCACTTTGTGCAGGCATTTACTTATTATTGAATTTTTTTACATTTAATGGAGGGTCATAAGTTCAATTAGTGCAAAATAAATTTCCCAATAAAATGAACACTGCACTGATTTAGCTCAGTTGGTAGATTAGGCACTCACATGCATAGCCTTTGGTCCTTGATGCCTGGTTGCAGGTTCTAGTCATGATCCTGGTGCTGTCTAGTGCATGTCTGACCCCTTTCTTCTCTCCTTTTTCCTTTAACAAAGGCAGAGAAAAGAGCACACTCAAACAATTTCACCTCTAAAGGTTCACTACCAAAAAACTTACAAAAACTGAAGAGTCACTCAGATATGTCCTTTAAGGTTGTAATGGCAGTGTACAGGCTATGATGAATGCCACAGTGCCAAGCCCAGTTATAAAATAAGCCTAAAGGGCATCTCTGAGTGCCAACTGTTTGGTTTCAGTGTTCATTATGGCAACTAATTCAAAATTATTCTTAAGATCAAAATGTTCTCTAGTTTTAGTCACATTTTAGTCATTTTTAATATTTATGGTTTAAGTCAACAAAAACTCAAACCCTTATTTTTTGTTAATAAAAGTCCACTTCAGTCTTTACTTTAATCTTAAGTCAGTAAACTTGTAATATTAAATGTAAAACACTCACGAACTATCGATACTTTGATTGATTTGAAATACACTGATGAAAATACTGACATGCCACATATGCACAGTGCAGTAATACCATGGCTTTTGATGATCAGGAAGTCCAGTATTCACATTTTACTCTTATTTTACTCACCTTTATGAAAAACTAAACTTATTTTTGTCACTTAGACTAGCTAGATCTGGCTGATCTTCCTCATTGGAAAAAAAAAGTATTCAACTAACATTTTTGGACATAGCTTTAGTCAATGAAATGAACACTGTTTGGATTTTGCTCACATTTTTTCCCCTGTGATTGACTTGTGAATAGACTAGGGCAGTGGTTCTCAACTGGTCTGGCCTCAGGACCCACCAGTCTGTCTTAAGACAGATCATGACCCAAAAAAAACAGATCAACAATGCATGCAAGCTAATTAGATATGTTGCAGTTTGGAGCACAATTGGACCAAAACACCTGATATAAAAAAGAAAGGGACAAAACTGACAAAATTATACCTCTTTCCCTATCATAATGTGTCAATTGTTGGCAATTTTCCAGAGAACTTATGAAATTACTTCATTATCATAGGAAAGGTGGCTACTTACTGCAAGCAGAGGAGATAAATTAGTTATTTCCTTGTCACAAAACCCTTCAAAAATCCAAACACACAATCCAGCATCTATCAAAGCATCTGTAGAAATTTGCTGTAGTTAAATTGATACTGTTGCACTAAAATAAGTCCAAATCAAAGTCATTCATCTGACAAAGGCAGACACCATCTAACAAGGAATAACTTTGTGTGACTCAGTGTGACAGTGATTCACACTCAGCTCAATGATCCAGTACAGGACATTTTGTAACCATTATGTGCCTTCCATTGATTTTGAAACATTTCAGCACCTTGGATAGCTCTTTCAGCAACTCATCCAACAGGGGGCGCAGTGATCACACTGGAACATGTGGTGGTTGAGGAGGAAGGTGTTTCATGTGAAGCCAGTTGAAGCTTTAACTGCCTTGAGATCAATGTGTGTAGATGTGCTTGATATTACTACAGACAATATAATTTCATTCTACCTATGGGCATCACCATTACACCAGTGGGCCCCGTTCAGTCTCTTCAAGACTTTTCCTCTTTGTGATTCCAGCTGCGCGATACGTAGAAACTTTACGGTAAATCACGTTGTGTGTGTGTGTGTGTGGGTGTGTGTGTGTGTGTTTGAGAGAGAGAGAGAGAGAGAGAGAGAGAGAGAGAGAGGCTTTAAATTAGCCTATAGTATAAGTCATGAACGATGCTGTATGTGTTTAACCTTTGGACAACATGCCTCTGTGTGGACGTAAGCTTTAAACATGCAAGACGTAAACTTGCGTGACAACACGTCTATAGGACCCGAGAACATTTCACCCGAACAGCCCGCCGTTACCCGGCACCACTGACCCCTCCTCCTCCTTCCCGTGGCTGTACCGCGGCTCGCGACCAGCTGCACCGTGGCTGTGAGTGTGTGACGGCGGACCGACGAGCTGTGGTCTGTGCTGTCCGCCTGCTGTGAGTGAGGTTTTTGGACTGATGTCTCTGCCTGTCAGGAATCTGAAGTGTCTCTCGCCGGTCATGTGCCAGTGTAAGGTCATCTGCAGCAACCGGACCCTCTCTCTCATGTTCGGCTGCAAGGTAAGCCCGGGGGATGCACGCGGAGGGAGGAAAAAAACATCTGCAGTGTGGATGCTTGAGATCTAAATGGACTGATTGCTTGTACAAATGTGCACCAAATTTGCAACATAGAGGCCTTTTTGTACAGAATCGCGCGGTTTTCTGTGTGGCAGCTCACTTGGACCGCGCTTTTCTCTGAACACAGCTACTACAGTAATTAGCCCACAGAGATAACACTCGCTTACAGCTTCCTCTCTCCTCCACATGCTTTCAGGTACCAGCTTATTCACAGCATTTTAACTCAACATCCCCGCGTGCTTGGTCGCTTCTAACAAGCTCACATACGGCCGATTTCCTTTTACACGGATCAGGCGACATCCTTCATGGCAAGCTGGGTTGTTGTGTATGGTGAAAGCTGAGATTTAATGAATGAAACATCAATCACCACAATAGACCTATCTTCCTTGTGTGGAGCTCAGGTCATAGCAGGGCTAACCATGTCTTCACCGTGATGACTGGGTCATATTTAGCTTCGCATGCCAGCAAAGCAAACTGCCTGGCACACTTCTGACCTTGGGAAAAGCACTTTCTAGCTCAGGGCCACTTAAAATATCAGTCATCAGAGAAACTGAAAGCTGCAGGAGAAGCTGAACCCCAGCTTGAAACTAGGTAGCATGGACAGTGCTCCTGCTGCTAGAGTACTAATGAATCAGAACCAGTGGTTGTGCTCAGCTGCTTATTATCAGCAACAAACAGGCTATGTTTAGCTTAGTGTCTGCAGTACTGCTCTGTGTTAACACTGAGCGGGTCTTCTCTGTACAAAGAGCAGCTTGTTCAGTCGTTCATTCACTCGTTGTCCATCACTGCCCCTCCCTCACAGTTTCAGGTGTTTCCAGTATGGCAGTGTGAGCCAGCTCAGTGTTTCCCTCCACATGGTGTTCTAATCTGTTAGCTTTTTAAAGCCAAATCCTACAATACTTGTCCATTCCAGCCAGGCATTGTGGCAATGCTTGCCAAAGTTGAGTGTACATGTGTGCAAAGCTCCAGATAAAATGTTTGTGAATTCAGCTCTCACATTTTTGGTTTATGTTCTGTTTTGTTGTTGCAATCTGATACATTATCTGCTCTTCTTTAGTAGGCTTGTGACAGCACATCAATACTGATCGAATGGATTCAGCCATCACCTATTCAATATCATTGATGCAAGGAGGGGAAAAACAAGCTATACCTCATCTTTAAGATACAAGAAGTGATCGTTGTAACCTTGAAAGCAGATAGATTGGACACTTTCCATGTCAGCTGGATCCATATTGCAAAGCTTTGAGCTGATATGCTTGTTCACGGTCAGAGAATGACTGGACAGTTCAGCATCATTTGAGGAGAAAAAGGTGGAAGCTAAAGACAATCCTGCAAACAATGGTAGGTGTAGGGAGATTAACATGGATGAAGCCACAGCACCAAGATATGGTGGGAAAGATGTTTTTGCTCCTCTTCTGATTGGTTTGTGGAGAATTTAATTCACTAACTGGCTGCACTGACAGTGTAAAATCATGTATGAAAATGACTTACATATAAATCCACACATAGACAATACACAAGTGAGCCAGGTATATTTACAGCCATCATCGTTGCAAACCATTACTTCTCCTGCCTTTTTTAATCCTTCTATCATTATTCATGCACAAGAGAAATGCATCTAGAGGTACAGCCTTCTAGTATATGCACAGTTTTAGGAGCAGCAGCTGAAGTTAAAATGACGTTTCTGAAACCAGCATTTAATATTTCTATTGCTGACAATATTATTTTGTATTCCTGCACTTAAGGATGATGGTTGCAATGTGCTACCTCATCAACAATAAACATTCACAGATGCAACTCACCAGCAATGATTACAGAGTATCAAGTTAACATTTAAAAATGAGAGGCATGTTATTTGTAGGATGCACAGTATTGGAGTTTGCTGATTAACTCTTTTAAGCCAACACCGATGTACACACACCTTTTCTGAGCATAAAAAATACCAAGTGTCTCTAGTGCAAGGAGAGTCAAGTGGAGCTAAGAGGAACAAGGAAGTAGGCAGTTTGCTAGTTGTCTTATATTTGGGGTTCATTCAAACTGTGAGTCTATTTCTCTATTTTTAAAATGCATATTTATAATCAATTTTACTTGTAATCTGTTGGTTTCCTTCCAAAATCTGACCAAGCTGTATTTCCTTATTTCTCTTGAGTGAAAAGTTTCAACGTCGGCGGCTTCCATATTGAAATCCTGGTCACAGCCGAACTTTGGATCAACCTAACAGACCGCCCACTAAGCGCGACTTCCTGTCAGCTAGCCAGCTAGCATTCTGGTTGACAGAAATGTAGCCTCTGCCTGTCGAGCTGTCTGTCAGTCAAATGATATGGCCCAATCAGTCTGTAGTGAGGTTTTTCGTAAATATAATCTAAGATCTGATCTTCCGATCAGGGAGTAGGGCATAATTTTCTTTCAAGTGGGGAGGGCCAACTTAACCTGGGGGCGCACAGGTTAACTCTCAACACGACATCATGAGGGGAAAAATCTGAAAACGGCTTATTTCAGCACACATTTTCTGCGGGGGGGGGGGGGTTCTGGTACTTAAGGGGATCATGGACAGGCCAGGGGCCTGTCTATTTTTGTTAGAAAGCCTGAAAAATTTATTTTTGCTTAATATATGACCTTGAAATAATAAAATTCAAGGATTTTTGTACCTTGACCAGTTTTGTGTTGAGACCAGCTGTCAAGCATCTTAGTTAGAATGGACACCAATAAGTGTAATGTGCTTTTGTGACCACAAGATGGCAGACCATATGTCCACAAATGAGGCCAACAGGTCTAAGTTCAGCTAAATTAAGAATGATGGTACAGGAACCCAGAAAGGTAACGTCTTCATATATGAGGATGCCGGGACAAAGGAGGTTAATGTCAAATTTTTGCAGTTCTGTGGTTAAGGTGAACTAAACTGCTAGTAAAAGTAGGCCTACAATCATGGCTCACATCATTAGCAGTCCTTTAAATGATGATGAAAAACATCTTCATCTAATGTTTGAAAATTCAAGCAGTACCATGATAAAATATAGATTCACAGCCCTCATGGATATTAAATATGTGGATAGTTTTTGTATTTAATTAGCAGTGCATATTCTTTACATTTTGTCTGGTAGATTGGAACATTTCTATAATGGTGTATCACAGCTGGTGATATTATGTGGGTGTTTGCTCTCATGGTTTCTGAAGGGGAGGTCCTGCTGTGCTCACTGCTGAGTATTACTTATACAGATAATCCCCTCCTTCTCCCTCCTGTCTCATATCTTCTACTTTTTCTCCATCTGAGACGTCACACCTTCATAATGGAAAAAAAATAAAAATCCTCCTCCCTTGACTTCATCGTGATGAGCCAGAGACATGTAGCATCCCAACAAACATTTTTTCTGTAATGAATTTAAAACAGGATTAACTGTTCAATTAAAATGGATTGTTCTCTATGTACAAGTAATGTTGGTTATCATAGATTACCTGCAACCTATTATAATCCATGTTTCCGGTGTGTATTTATTCTTAAAGTGTATCTTGCAATAACAATGAATTGGTTGAAGGATGAAGGATTCTATTAATGCTCAAATTTAAGATATGCCTGGACCTTGCTCTTTCATCTGCATTTTAACAGAGTCTTAGCACGCCATAGTGGCAGCAGCTCTTGCACACTTCCAGCAGGTTCAGCAGCTCTCAAACAGCTTGGTTCCAGTCCGTTGCAGTCTTGTTGTGGGTTGTGAAAAGTAGTTATATTTGCCCAGACCTTGTGGGATGTACTATATATTGCAGGCATATACTTTTACAGCTCCCCTATATGTGGCCATATCCCTATTCTCTTATAAATCCCTAGCTCTATGTTTTTGTTCCTGACATTCTCCTGTATTGCAATATGTTTTTTCTGCTAAATATCTGTGCTACTATTGCTGCAAAATGACTGGTAATTTCCCAAGGGGGTCTTCTAAGGGTATTTGTTTGCATAACCTTTGTTGTTGTTTTTTTTTAACAAAGAACCAGCTCAGAGTCTCTCAGTCATCTTTAATTAAAGGGATTTTTATATGGTAGGAAGCATTCAGCAGTGCATTAATGTGATCTTTTATGCTTAATGCTCATTGATGGCCTTACAGCATTTAATGAAGACAGACTGCCCCACTGAAGTTTGCATATTTGCAGTGCTTACATAAAGGCTATACAGTGAAAGCTAAAGCTTAAACAGACTAAGTTTTAATGTAATGAATGATTTACGACTCAGGGATCAGTGGGCCTTCATCTCAATATCCAGATCAATAATCACCTCACCCCAGCGATCGATTCTCAGACGTCCTTACTGGAAAATGGACAGGAAAATGGCCTGCTGTCACTCATTACCAGCCAACCAATCAGGTGATCACAGGAGCAATGATGTAGAAAATATAACCCAGGTGGAATAAAAGTAGAGCACTGCCACAGTGCAATGTGCTGGGTTAACATTTCACATCCGTACTGTTACTGTTTTTACAGCCCTGCAAACACACATTTCCTCCATATGGATTTGACCTATTTTATCCTGCTGTTTATGTCATCTTTCTTTATAAAGAGCAACAAGCCTCAGCTCTGACAGTGAGCTCAGAGAGAGGCAGCAACAACAGTGTTAGCAGTAGATATTTACTGATGCTCTGTTCAGGTCTAATATTGAACGATGCAGGGTCGCTTCTACCGTAGGAACATACCAAACACAGCTGCTGCTGCTGCTGCTGCTGCGGAGTGAGGAATGGATGTGTAAGTTGGGGAACTAAGAAACACACATTTGGTATAAAAATATCACTTTACTGCATACATGTAATTCATGTGTGAACAGTTTCATTCTAGAGCTATGACAATGCAGATCTTGTAATTTTTCTGCCAGACTCTTCGGCCTATTTGAAGAACTCAAATATTTAAACATGCCAACATAATCCTTTACAAATGTCAAAACCAGCAGAATTAAATCTGCATATTATTACTACATGGGTTGCCTAGTTACACGGTTTCCCACCAAAAGCCTGGAGGTGAGCAGTCTGCAGAAACTGTGGTGTGCAACTGCATTTCAGACCCTTTTCCTGTTTTAATTTTAAATCAACGCTATCAGATGCATAAAGATAGATTACAAGCAAACCTCAATAAGCACATGGCGCAGGTATCAAGCAAATTTAGCCTAAGCATAGTGCTCAGACAGAATCAGGCACTTTTTTTGTCAGACTCAAGTTGCAGCAGATTTTAGATGCAAGGTGACTGCAAGTAAAGAGCACAAAGAGACATGAGTGGGTGTCAAGAGGCACAAATTTGTGATCTTATCCTTTTTTGAATCTGCTGTGAACATGTACAGAGATGGGAGGAAAAGGAGAGAGACTGGAGAGGAGTAGAAGAGATGAGAAGAGTTCTGAGATCAGAGTTAGTCTGAGATGGACACAAACCCACACTCCCACACACAGTCGCTGCACACTTTGGTAGCCTAACCTGCTACAGCTAACAGCAAATGCTGCTTTTTTTCCTCAAAAATCTTCAAGAACAAGGACCAGAGTTAGTTTTCATGCTGAAAATCTCTTTGTTTCCACTTATTTGTATGTAAGGGAAGAGCTCAGACATTTATAGTTGAAGGCTGTGATAGTTTTTGATTTTATAGTCGCTATAAAAGTGAGAGGGGGTTTTCATGTTTAATATTATTTGTATATTTCAACAAATTTCTATTCAGTGGGCCTCATTCACCAACTGCTATTGGGAAGAAATTTCTTCAAATCTTCTACTGCAGTAGTTAGAAAGACTGACTTTCACCAAAGTTTGTTCCTAACTAAAACAAAATCTAAAGAGAGCCCTTCTCATACACACTGGAGTGCTGATGTGCAAAATTATTGTGTGCTATTGTGTTTTTCACAATTTAGCACATTTATAAAGTTTAAAAATATATATATCTATGTGTTTCAATGTTATTCTAACAATACATTTTTTTGGTATCTGAACTGCAGAATAAGAAATGATGAACAGAAATCAAGCATTAAGGTGATAATGTCTAAATATCACAGTGTTTGTCAAAAACTTTGAATTTGATAAAAAAGTAAGCCCCCCCCCCCATGAACTTCAAGAACTTCCATACATTCTAGATTCATCATTACAGAATAAAATATTTCAAGACTTTTTGTTTTAATGTTAAAGATTACAGCTCACAAACATCAAAACTCCACTATCTCAAAATATTACAATTTCATATACATCAGTCCAAAAAAACTATTTATAAAACAGAAATATGCTTATTTATGCGCTCAGTAATTGGTTTGAGTCCTTTTGCACAAATTATGATAGAGCCAATCAGTCCGTGGCACTGCTGGAGCGTTATGAAGCCCCAGTGCTCTGATAGCAGCCTTCAGCTCATCTGTATTGTTGAGTCTGGTGTGTCTCATCATCCTCATGACATTTCCCCAGAGATTCTCTATGGGTTTCAGGTTGGATCAGTTGGCTTTCACAGTAACACCATGGCCAGCAAACCAGTTTCTGATAAAAGAACTTTGGACTAATGAGCAATGGTCCAGTTCTTTTTCTTCTTAAAGTCTTGGCGTCTTCTGAGACGCTGATGAAGTTGTCCTTGGTTCAGGAGTGGCTTGACTCTAAGAACACCACACTTAAAGCCCATTTCCTGGACCCTTCTGTGTGGTGGCTCTTCATGGCACTGACTCCAGCCTCAGTCCACTCCTTGTGAGGCTCCTTTAAGGTCTTGAATTTGCTTTGGTTGCCAAACCTCTGAAGGCTGAGCTCATCCCTGTTGCTACCTCTTTCTAACCACACTTTTCCTTCCAGTCAACTTTCCATATGCTCTGATACAGCCTCTGAGAACAGGCTGCCCTTAAAGCATTGACCATGAGTATCTTACCCTCCTTAAAAGGTGTAAATGGTTGTCCTCTGGATAATAGTCAATAAGTCTTCCCCATGATTGTGGGCTTTTCCACAATATTCTGTTATTTTGAGATAGTGGATTTTTGAGCTGTAAGCTGTAATTATCAAGATTAAAACAAAAAAGTCTTGAATATTTCAAATTTGAAGTAAATCATGGGAAAAAAATAACTTTTACATGGTATTCTAATTTTTGAAAATGCATGTGTTAGTTGAAAATAAACTTTTAGAACAATAAAAACCTGCCTTCAAGAAATACAACAAATATTCTGTCATATGTTGCAATATGAGATATGCTGTAGATTCCAACTACAAACAACTACTCATGCTAATAATATGGGAAAAAAAGCCTGTTAGGGTTTTATTTTGAGCAGCACTACATCCTTTAGAAATTCTCATCCTTGGAGTCTATTTTACTCATTCCTGACCCATCACCTTTTGTTTTTGAAGCCTGTGTGACACTGACATGTGGGTGCATTCCTTATATGGGCATTTATGTGGTGCTTCTCAAGAACAATGCTAAGAAAGAAATCAGAAGATGATAGCTGTGAATGTGGTTCATTGTTGTAGCGTCTTCCAGAGAACATTCTCTGCACCACAGAGCAGATTTAGCAAACACTGCTGATGATGGTGGGATAAAAGAAAACACCCAGTGCTGCTATTATGACATGTTTGTTTCTAGTAAAATCATTAACTAATCTCACACTGCTGTGTGTTAACATGGCCTCAATTTATATAATTGTGGGTGGATAAGACCCACGGGACTTGGGGGGGGGGGGGGGGCGGCTACAATCCCCTTGTACAAGTGCAACATACATAAAAAGTACGTACTCAGCATAAACTGGTGTGCGTCTGTAGACGGGGGAGGGGGGGCTGAAATGATTAAGACTGCTCTGTTTAATGAGTAAGAGACCTGCGAGGAGAATTCAAGGTAATAGGCTTCACCTGTAAACTGCAGAATAATAAAGCATTTTTATTAAGCTAATTAAGATGAATTTAGGAAAGTGTAGCTTCATGTTCAACCAACATCTCTTTGTCTTTGGCTGTTTATCACACGGCTGTTTCAGCTTTTCTGCAATTCAAGAAAAATGGGAAGATACCCCCCCCCCCCCCAAAATGTTACTACTTTGGTTTTTGAAACATTTTAAAATCATTTTTGTCAAGTATTAGCTTTGGTAAAGTGCATTATTTTGGGGATAGATCACAGCTTTAGTTAGTTCTAGTTAACCATGCCAGGTTATATGATAAATGCTGTAATTTTACTGCTCAGTTACTGCCTTCAGAATCATTGTTAAGTAAACTGACTAGACAAAGGGAAGTGTGCTCTAACAATAACTCAGTGAAAGAGAAGTGCTTGATTAAGTTTGAACAGAAATTGCTCTTTGTCCAAACTAAAACTAAGGACAAATGTGCAAACAGACCTGAATTACTGAATTATAAGTTATTTTGTTAACACTGAAGCCAAAGATCCTTGGTTGCGCAGGTAAAACCTGATATTCTTTCTCTGGCCACTGAGGTTGGTCAATTCAAAAATATTCCAAGAGAAATCAGACTTTGTGAGTTGTGTGATGAAGTGGAAAGCGAGTTTCTTTTTTTGCACTGTAGGAATTATTTTGATCTGAAAGACTTACTGCTCCAACAAATCCTGCAACAGTGCAGTGGACACAGTCTGGAATGGCTGTTGAGATTTGATGTGTTTAGTGTAGCTAATTTTGTCCCAAAAGTCTGGAAATGTGTCTTTAGTTACTCTTTCATCTCCTTTTTTAGTTCTACGATAATGAATGGGCCTGCCATGCTCTCTGATCCTGTGTAGGTTAAATTGCTGGTGTCATGTAAGCCCATGTAGGTTGGGCATATATTTGTTTGTATGGCACAATAATAAACTTAAATCCTGTTTGTTACCTTTTAGGGGCTTTTTACTATTGATCCAGTGTTGTGAGGGTCATCATATGATTGTGTTGCTTTATATTAATTATCTCAGTATTGCTTTATTGTGAGATTATTATCATTCATTAGCAATCATGAGTCATGAGTCACCCTGCAATACCCCTCCCTAGAATGAACTATTGAAAACACCAAATGATTTTACTGTAAATCTCAGGCTGGTGCTTAAAAATGATTTGAATCAGAAAATTTAAAAACTCCAGTTTCATTCTATTTTGTCAGCAGCTTTGCTTGTGTATTCTGTAAGTATTGGTCTTTCTGGTCGTTTAATGAAGCATGAATTTCTTTTAAAGAGGCTCAAGACAGACATGATGAAAACCTCCCTCAGCAGAAGCACTGCAGCTGAGCCCCCACTGTGACGCCATTAACAGTATATATGAATCTAATCAGATCATTAAATATGATGATGATACATTGGTGCTGGTCTCATTCATGATGAATCATCCAGCAGAAATGAGATTCAGTTTGTCATTAATTTAGTCAGGATGACGTAAATCACACAAATATTCCAGACAGAAATAAGAGAAAGGCTAAATGTTGAGTTTCTAAAAGAATTCCGCATGTATCCTGGGACTTTATTTATTTATGACTTCTCCTGTTTTCACTGAAATAATATCAGCCTCTGGGTGGTGAAGAAAGCCCAACAGGAGATTTATTTTTAGAGTAAGTCATGAGCTGTTTGGGACTATAATGAGCATTTAAAACATGCACCATTAAAGCATTTTTACATGTTTGATCAAAGTTTGAAATGAACAGTCTCAGAAGTGCTTCTAGGCAGAATGAGCTCCTCCCTGTGGGGTAATGTGCTAACGCAGTCAAGGTGATACTTAGTATGAAACACCTTCACTCTGCAGCACCATGAGCCCCTCTGCATCCAATAAGCACCTCCAGAAGAGTCATTGTACACACTTTAAATACAAATGTAGGTGTCCTGGTGTGGCTGCCTGAGGGGCTAGATTCATTATAATACACTAATAATAGATTAACACGATGTAAATCATTTACATTCTTCCTATGAGAGAGATCAGGCTCATATTTAGACTAATAAACTCATACAAAGTCATTATGACTGTGGCTGACTTGTTCTGTAAAATCTCTTTTCTATCCTGTTAGTTTTCAGTATCATATAGAGCTCGATGTGACTAAACACAACAGCAGATTTAATTTTGGGGTAAATCTAGAGCACCTCCATGGAGACGTAAGAAGCTCTTCTTTGTTGTAGTCCCACTCTTTGATTCAGGCTGGATGGATTCTTACATTTAAATCCTTCCTGGTGCAGTATGAAGCCTCTCGCCCCATGTTGAATGTAAAGCGTGTTGTTGTTGTCGTTACATCGTGACTACAGGACACCAACACATGTCAAAGTGTTGTGCTGAAGCACCTTGGAGAGTAGATAGCATTGGCAGAGGATGACTGAATTGTCTGTCTTCTGAGGTTTACATATACATGAAGAAAACACAGTAGTATCAGTAGGTGTTGGTTGGCAGCGGCTGTTGTGATAATGCAAATGAGGTGAAAGCTGTGTTCGAATTTTGGCACTTGAAAAGACACCCGAGAGTGTAAATCAACTGTGAAGGCAGAAATGACTTTATTTTGATGGACTTTAGTGGAAAAAAGGTTAAAGATAAAAAGGTCATATGTCAATAAGAGATAAATATTGATCTTCTTTTTTCCCTGCAGAGGTGAAAATTAAGGAATAATGTTTGCATCATATTTCTAACATACTGCAAACATGATTTTAAGATATTTTTAATATTCTGCACAGTAAGCTAAGGTGTGAGAAAAACTTTTTACTGTCCAGTCCAATTAAATGGTATAAGACAGGGTGATTAGTAGCAGGGAGAAAAAGAAATGCAAGGATAGAAAGATAATTTTTTACAGTCAGATTGTTAAAACAAGCAGTTATGTTTCAGAAACTAAATCATTTGTAGTTTGAAGAACAGATAAACTATGACTGTCCTAAGCTTTGTGTTGAATCGTATCTCTTAATTTGGTTTAATTAAAATACATTTAAATATCAATATCTGTTACTGGGCTTCCTGTGTACTAAATTAACCGTAACTTAACCGCAAGAACACATTTTTTTAAAAATATGCACCATTATTGGATAAGAAGTGGTGACATTTGAGTACAAAGAAGGGCTGAATGATTTTTATAAATAATCTTATTGCGATTTTTGTCCTCAATGTTGTGATTACAATTTAATATGTGATTATTTTTAGGTTCCTCATCTTGTGTATTTTTCAACAAATTCGAGCAATAAGTCATATAACAACCTACATTCAGTCAGGAACACACTCAGCATATATTTAACCATTTTATTGCACAATGGATATGCAGTTTTATAGCTTTAAGCTATAAAGGAGGAGGCTGGGGTGGAGGAGGATCAGCTTAGCCAGCAGCAGCATGGTCCACCAGCACTGATGCAAGCAGGGATTAGTGAGATGTATGTCATATTTAAATGTACCGCTGTGTTGACAATTGAATGTTTGCATAATGTGCATAAAATCTCTGCTTCAAAAAAATTAATATATCAAACAGGTATTTGGAGGAATTTCAAGGTGAAGAAATATTGCGACTTCTGCGATTTGTAAATTGCAGCAGACCATATTGCTATTTAATCTAATTTGCAATTAATTGCCCAGTCCTATTACAAAGCATTTAAATTCTACATATTGTGTGAAAATATTCATAGTGACTGCCCTACAGACTGAATGTGGCTACAGCAACTCAGTTTTCTATTTGCTGATCCGGTGGCAGGTGATATTTGTGGTCCCAGCTTTGATCACCACAGAGCTCAACAATAACAGCCCACTTTTTCCATGACTGTTAACCTCAGTATGTGTTTTTATCATGCAGAGAAGTACCGGACAGTATTCTTTGCGTTCTCAGGACTTCTTTATGCTTTCCGTCCCAAACGCTCGGACAGAAATTGGGAAAAGGGCTTTTGGGTACTCTGCACCCTCAGCCTGGAATCAGTTGCACAATGACTTAAAGCTCAAGGAGCTGGTGTCCTTAAATGTTTTTAAATCTAAAATGAAAGACATGGAAGCAGATTCTATAGGATGTCAATGTTTTAACTTGGCTGTCTGAACAATTGATTCCCCAGATATGACTCATAGATGGTTTTAATCCAAAACGTTGTGTTTTGCAAATTGTACTGTCTCTCCTTGTATTTCCGTCTGTAACTTTGTGTTTTTTGCTGCTGCCTGTCTTGGCCAGATCTCCCTTGAAAAGAGGTTTTTAATCTCAATGAGACCAACCTGGTTAAATAAAGGTTAATAATAATAATAAAATAATAACTGATAGAGTCTGGACCAATCACCACCTCCTTAACAAAAATGACAACACCAATTCCTTCAAAATTTCAATCATAACCAAATGGTCTTATTGAGCCGTTTGAACTTGAGATGAAACAGAAGAGGTGATAAAGTGATGAGATGGAGACGTATTCTTCAAAATAAAAGCACATCATAGGCTTTTTGACAACTGTTTTCCAAGCACAGCTGAAAATGATTGTGTGACTCACCTTTGGGTCCTGACCCACTGGCTGTGAACCAAGGGTCTAGGGGTATGGTAATGTAATTATTTTACCCAAAATTGCAAATAAACTAGAGCTGCACAATTGCAATGGCGATGTCAGGCTGTGCAATAACATAATAGCATAAAGGGCTGAAAATATTTGAAGTAGTACTTTAAAAGATGCATAAAAATGCATGCAGAAAGGCCTTTGAGTTTACATGAGTGCCACTATTGCACCTTTATTTTCAAAAAAGGAAAAACTTTTGTTTATTCAAAAATAAGTTTTGATATGAAAATGTTTTGAGCTGAGAAACAGCCATTATACTTTGCATTTTCCTTAATAACCAAGTAAGTAGACTCCTTATACCATTTATGTAGTATATCTTAATTGCAATCACAAATTGCAGTATTGTCCAGTATAATCGCAATTGCACATTATTACCAAATCATGCAGCATTAATGTAAACCATTTTTTATGAGGTTGATAACATGTAACTTTATGCCTTCTCCACTATCATTTCTCCATCAAAATCCTATGTAGAAAGAAAAACAGTTGTAGCAGTCAAATATGGAAGTTTGTGGGAAGGCAAGATCCACCAATCAGAGCTGTACAGTTGCTGTGACTCAGCTGTGACTCTGTGTGGGTTATGTACTTTTTAAAATGAGATTACATGAAATAAACCATGTTTACCTCAAAACGAGGATGAAAATATTCAAACTTGTGTCTTGGACAGTAGCATATATCATCATTTCCCAAATTTGAATGATCAAATGAAGTCAGTAACAGCACCCAAATGTGGAAGTTTGGAGCTGGCTGCAGGCTTCACTTACCAGATTCGTCTCTGTGATACTCTAGTACTATAGTGGCTGATGGGGACAGTATGAAGGGGTGAGTGGCACCCCCCCCCCCCCAGCCCTGTCTATGACACTCTAGGGCATTTTTTTAATTCAAGGGTAGATTCACCTACAGCCAAAACTCTGGGGTTAGTGACTTAGAACTAAATTCCAGCACACAGTTAATTCTGACGTCATTCTGATCTGAAGCATCACACAGTCTTAGCACACAGCATAAAATCCCTGCACAGTTCATCAGAGCAGCAGCAGTTAAAACTAATCCAAACACTGAAAAAAATGGATTAATCATCATTAAGGAAAACGCTAAAAGATGAACTCTGAAAAGCTTAAATTCTTGAAGGATGCAGTGGGGGATTTGACACCTTTCTTTTTATACCTGAAGGGCTTCTCATGGTTTCTGTAACATCATACACATCAAATGTATTTGCACTCTCAGCTTCTTGGAAATTATATGCCTGAGAGATGAGGTTAGCTTCCATTTCATTCCCTAATGCACAGTAATTTGAAAGCTCAAGCTCAGCCCTTGAATTACAAACTGATATGACGGTAGATAGCATTTGACATTTGCTTGGCATCAAATTAAATAATTTAACGTACCTCTTAATATAGCACAGCTGGAGTTATGTAAAAGTGTGAGGACTCTTCTTATATTGACCTTTACAGCAGAGTAATTTCTTAAAGATCTACTAAATTAGATTCCTTCCTTCCTTGGTGGACTGATACATTAAAAATGGAGAAACCCAGGGTATAACAAAAGGGCTATAAATACAGCATTTATGAAAAAAACGTCTTAGTATTTTTATCTGAAAAGATATAACATTTAATGTTTTTCATATCAATTAAGTACTGTTTTCATACTACCATAGATATTGGATTTTATTAAATGTCAAATCAGTATGAAATCAGGTCACCACTAAACAATACACACTGAAAAGCCTTGTGTGTAAACATATCTCCAACTATGTAATGGTGATAAAATTCTACATTAAATGCTTTCAACATCCAGAATTGCAGCAATATTACAAGGATCAATACAACCTATAGTCTAAGGATGTACGATATTTGACATGTAGATAGTTAAAATATTTATTTAGGCAGTTACTGATATGATTATGTTAGTGTAGTTCAGACTTAAAACTTTAGTCCTTAAAACAAAAAATGTAAAGTTTGAAGATGAACAAATTAACACATTTCAGTCCTTAAGATACACTTTAAAGTGCAAGGAATAATGAAGAATGAAGAAGACTTCTGCTGATGTAGGTCTGTTAGTCCAACCTCCACTAACTTATTTGTTCATATGGCCAATATGTACAGCGTATATGGGCAGACTTTTATAGCCAAAATATTGATTTTAAATATCAGCAGACATTTTAAGATAAGCCAATACAGATAACTCACTTTTTAAACTAATATCTGCCAATACTAGTATAATGCTGATAATATTGCGCATCCCTATTAGAGACACTTTCAACTCTAAGAAGCACATAGTAAACAAAGTTGCATTATCTCAGATTTAATAACTAGTTAATGCAGTGGATCCCAAAGTGGGTCATGGGCCCCCTCAGGGGGGCACAAGGTCATGATAGAGGGGCGCGATAAGGTAAGGCTTAGCAACACAAGCTGATGACTTCAGCACTGCAGAATTGGAGCAATTCATTGATATCACCTCAGATTCAACAATGAGAGCCTGGCCACATGCTTTCCTTTTGCAACATCCTACCTGTGTAAGATAGTGGATTATTTCGCTGTTGCTGCTATTATTATAAATCTTAAAGATGTTTTTGGATCTTCAGAGAGTCAGCATTTTAAAACTCACTTTTCCCCATTTTTATGTAGTGGTAAATCCTTAAAAAAAAAAAAAAAGAATTTGTGTGCAAAAGTTGTGAATGCCAGAGTGTTTGCCGTATATTTACATGTTTTTACATGTTGAAATGTACAGTGTGGGTTGGGGAGGGGGGCGAAAATATATTTCCCTTTTGCCAAAGGGGGGCCCAACAAAAAAAGTTTGGGAACCACTGAGTTAATGAAATCGACTACTTTCATTTAAATATCTTATTGTAACCTGCAGTCCAACATAGATGAGTAACAAATAAAGATAGGACAATCCGGTTATCTGATGTCCTGACTTAAATAGATTCGGCGTTGGAAACAAATGGTTGATTAATAAGGCGAATCCTATAGGCTGATCCATACAGCTTTATGCTGCTCTGTGTTTACACTATGACCATGTCCCATTACTGTCATCAGTCCACTGATGAACCTGTACATTTTGCTAGGCAGAGGAAAACGCCGCATGAAGTAATCTGACAACAAAGGCTGTTTGCTGTGCAACCAGCTTTCCCAGATACAAGCGATATGAGCAAAGCTGGTGTTTTAATGGGTGACGGTTTGACGACAACAGAGAAGGTAGACGAAACAAAGCGAAGCTTTTAACTTCATGGGCTGTGTTGCAACAATGATGGATACTTCCCAGTCATGGTTTGAAAGTGACAAAACACTTGGAACCACAGAGGATTGTTATTTCAAGCAAGGTTGTTGGAAAGTCATCAGTCACTAGCAATAATGTTTGGATAACTGGCAGATAGCAAACTGCATTAAGATGCACTACAGCTTGGCTGGTCTAGCTCAGTGGGTAGAGCAGGCGCCCATTTACAGAGGCTTTAGTCCTCAGCGCACTGGTCATGGGATCTTTAAATGCTTATAAATTACTGACTATTCAGAAATCTAAAAAATCATGACCCATTTCTAGTAACAACAGAGTTTACCATTATGTTAAATTCTAAAGGCACACTGCCTCAACCAGTGAGAACATTTATCAGCAGAATGGATGGATTTAAAAGCTTTATGTTTCACCACAAATACCTGAAGCTCTGATGTTAATGCATAGTGTGGTATTACAGGCTATGAGCTAAAAACTTCCATGGATCACACACCAGCAATTTCACCTGTAATCAAGGAAATGCTAAACTTATCCCTGTGCATGATATTTTAATAGACAATGCTAGCAACATGAAAGTCAAAGACTATAAACTGGTGTACAGCTACAGCTGCTTAGGCTCACTAGGGTTTACTGTGACCGCAGACACAGCTGGCAGGACAGATTTCAGGAATGTGAGGAGTCTCTTGGAAAGCAGGGATTATTTGAAGTTGTCTTAGAAAGTTAGAAAAATCTAATGCTGTCTTTCATATTATGACCCCAGTCTCATTTCCAGTTAGGGCAATTGGTTGTTCATTTACCACTTGTGGGATTTTTCTGTATTTTCAGCTCTTGGGTACACCGATGATTTGGCCATGGGTGTACTCACAAATCATAAAACATTACACACTGCGCTGCAGGTGGCCCACTATGTTATTTCTCTGTATGAAGGAGAAAGGTTATTCAGCCATCACTGTTGACTCCTTCACAGACCAAAAAAAATCTGACTCAATGGAGAGATCCGTCTATGAGTCTGTCATGTTACTTTAGCGACACGCTGCTCCTTCCTCATCCGTCTCTTCCACTCTTGCAGCTGTTGATAGCTGTGATAGTGGCTTTTCTCTAGCTTGACAAATGACATGGACTCGCTGAAATCTTCTCCAACCACAAAACTTAATGTACGCATATCTCCAGTCACTGGTGTTGTTATCAGCAGGCATCATCACCCTGGTATCATTAGAAGCCGCGTATGCTAACCTGGTGCTAGTGGTTCATGTTATTACTTTGCCTTTTGGACTTGAATATACCTTGAGAGTTACAGTTGATGCTTGCTGTGCTAATAAAGCCAGATACATGTCACACTAAATCAGTTAAAACATTGCTGCTTAAAATAATGTGTGCATTGTATGCCAGTAATGAAACATTACTGTAGTAAAGACTGCCACAAGTATTCAAGTACTTGTACCCATCACTAGTATTGGATCTGTATCAGTATGAGCAGATACCCAAAGCCCAGGTATCCGATCACTATTGGAGCTAAAAAAAAAAAGTTGGATTGGTGCATCACTAGTAACAAAGCTTTCTCTTCTTTTGGCCATTTATTTGCACTACTGCTCATTTTAGTATAGAATTCTGTTAAATTCATGTCACCTCAAATTGAAAGCATGCAGGATTAAAGCATCAGGAATCTGGCGGTATTTCTTGCTGCATGAATTAGTCAGAAACGGCTGTAGATTATGTAAAATGCTGCAGGTGTGTAAAATGCACAGACCGGAAAAATAATAGCTGCTGTAGCCGCGCTTGTGTCTAGCAGAAGGTCCCTGTCTTTGTTGTGTTCATTCAAAGCTGCCTGTTTTCATCTCAGGCATCTAATAAGGGACTGATTGATGTCCAAGACACCAGGTGAATGTAATGATGCTTAATTAACTAGCTGGAAACTATAATAAACCCTTATACTATCAAAGAGTCACAACCAGAATGTGCTTCCCTTTGAAAAAATCCCATTTATCTTTACTAGCCAAACAAATAAATGCCAGACTCCTTGAAATTGTTTGAATTGTGAAAAGTTCTGTTTTTGTACAATTCTGCTACACTGGGCAATAATTATGCAACTCAGTGGTCAGAGGAATTGCGTCTGAAGCCCTCTCCAGAAGGACACTTTGTAACGTATATGGAGCGTTGACTGCCACATCCCCCACCGCTGTGACAGAAGGCAACATGGCAGCATGAATGTTGGTCATGCTGGAAAGTCAGAGCCAGTGGAGAAAAAAAAAAGCCTGAGGCTACTTTTAACTGTGTTTGTGTAATTTCCAAACTGAGCTCTAAGTTAATGTTCTCTGTCGTTTACAGCAGACGTCATTTTGTAGAGTTTACACACATAAAGAGTAAAGAGCTTCGCTAATAACCAGCAGTTTTCAGTTTACAATATGACAGTGTTTTGTTGTATATGCAAGCAAAGCCGGCCTCTGCAGTGCCTAATAAAGAAAAATCAATCTTTTTTTTCTTATCAACTTTTAACTAAGGAACCACGCTATCAAATCATTTCTCACTCCATCCTCTTTCGGCTGTTTCCTGCTTCCCTTTATTGACAGTCCCACTTTTGTCATTCTTACCCATCCCCCCCCCCCCACTTCTCCCCTTTATCTTTATCTGTTTCACTCCCTCTCCTCCTTGCTGCCTCAGTGTAATGTGATCCAGGACCGATGCTGGCAGCCCCAACTGTGCCACTGCAATCTCTGCTCTGCTCTGGTTGCTAGGCAGCCTGTCTGAGACGGGGCTCAGCAATGCACCTCCCTCTCCGCCTGCCTCAAAAAAAAGAGAAAAAAAAAACGAAAGAGGAGGATGGCAGAATGGACCGTCAGGCTATTAGCCAAAATTCAGATGATGCCTTCCATTTTTCTTTATTATCAGACTGAGCTGCTTCACAGCTGCAGTGCAGTAGAGCATATTATGAACCTGGGGGGCTTTAGTGGAGCACAGATTTTTTTTTAGCAGAAAAAAAGAAAGAACCATAGGACATTGTGGCAGATCCATGCTGTGATGCTGCCCACCTTCTGATGTGTTTGTGATGGAAACGCAGTGTGCAGATTTTGTGTCATCACGCCTAGAATGAAACGTACCATGTGTGGCTAACACAGTGGGCTGCTGGCACGCTGCCCAGGTGTGGGATAACGGTAGGGGAGGAAGGTTACAGGGGAAGAAGCTGCATGATTTGCTGCTTCTGTGGAGCCACTATGAGTCATGGCTCTGGTTGTCCATGTGGTTGTGGAGGACGATCACTGTGCTTAATGCACAATGGCAATATTTGGAAGCCTCCTATGATGTCTTTTGCACATGTAGGCGTCACAAATGTTGTGAAATTTGCATGATTTGCATATAGATTAAACACACTTTGATAATGTGGGCTTTCAATGAATCACAGGATTCAGAATTCTGATATAATACTAGTGAACATCAGATGATAGATAACCTTTCTCTATACTACACCGCTCAAAAAGAACTATGGATACCAAAACTGGCTCATTTATTTACACTAATATAAAATTAGACCTACTGCCAATGGTAATGTGGGGCAAAATAATCAAGATTTTTCTTAAAATAATGCTTTCAAAATACATTTCCTCTAAATTATTCAGAACTGGTGATTGCAGCTCTCTTCTGTATTTTCTAATTTCTTTCTTCAGGATGTTTGATGTAGCGATGCACACTACTGCAGACTTTAATGGTAACACTTTACTGTGCAGAATAGGAGCCACTAATGGCAGCAATCAAACAAAAGCCTGCACTCGTGCACATTTGTGTGCAGGTGTCAATGTGTTTCTAATTCTTTAAAGCATAATTGCTGTGAAACAATCAAAAAATAACAGCTGATTTCTTTGTATCATCGTTTTATTTGTAACTGGCAGTGCTCCCTCTCTGTCCTTGATTGCCCACTGCTGCTCTGTCTCTGCTTGCAGCAGCTTTGGATTGATAATAAGACCACATATCCTTTACTTGTTACAACTCTGGTTCTTTTAGGTAATATCCAATATAAATATAAACAGGGGTGTATGATATTGTACTTTTGCTAAGAGCTGATATACCTATAGTTGAGAGTTTAGGAATGAGGCTGATAAAGGACTTTAGATGAGATAGGTCTGATGTTTTGCCAAAACTCCACAAATGTATTTGTGCATACTGCTGATATTTACACTTGACATTTTAGTTTTGAATATTTGACGTAATTAGGGCTTAGTCAACCAAAGAAAAACTTGGTCAACCGAATCGCACCCAGGCACCAACCAATTGATCGGTCATTCAGGTAAAAAATTAAAAATTTTAAAAATTTTAAAAATCATCTCTTTGGGGACCAGTTTAATGCATACAGGTTCCTTACTGTGTCTGTTTGGTACTCTAAATGAACCTAAAATGAACACAACAATCCTTTTGAAGCATTAATACATTTTTTAGGCTCATTATGTCGTACTAAAAAACTAATTAATTGAGAGACGATCAGCGTGCACCTGCCTTTGATCTCCGTGATCCCGGTGCGGTAACTCTTTAAACTTGGACACATGCTTTTCGACTAAACGATCGACCAATCGAATGGAAGCTTTCAGCTCTAGAAGTAATTTTCATATCAATCAATACGACAATTAACTTTTTGAACTGATATCTACTGATACTGACATCAATACAACAATGTTGTGCATCCCTAAAAATAAAGTGCATTGTATTGTTTGAAGCATGAGGTATCAAAAAGAATCCAAGAAAACAGGAATGTACAATATAATCAGCATGATATCGGTATTAGTAGGGATGAGTATCGTGATCTGGTACCAACATGATACCGGTACGAACGCATCTAATATCTACTGTACCAGAATAAATGGCAGATTTTGGTGCTTCATTTTGGTACCCTGCAACCCTGACATGACCCTCCCCCACTCCAAATAAAAGGCACAAAATGCGTTATATATGAGGCTCATACATACAGAAGTTACACCTTGACTTATTAATATTTTATTGGCGTCTTTTTAACATATTTCTTTGAATCTTTTAAGATAACATGACAGTTTTTATTCACTCACCTGCTTTTACAATACTTTTATTCCTAAAACCATTGATTCAGGTACCATTTAGGCACTGACACTGTAAAAAAAACTAGCAATTTGGCACTGGTATTGGAAAAAACCCAAAGGATACCCAACCCTAGGTATCAGCAGATGTTAGCTTTAAAGGTGAGTTAATTGTATCAGCAGATATCATCTTCAGATATTTATAACTGATATTTTGGCTGTAAAAACTTACCTATGTAAGCTGGAAATATTGGGTGTATAAACAAATAAGCTAGTGATATTATGCTGGACTAACCGACCCTAGTCAGCTGAATTCTTTTTCTTTATTCATCATCATACCTTACACTAATTGTGTTTTGAGGATTATGGTTATGTTTTAATAAGGTAAGACAGGTAGGTTTACATAAGCTTCAGCTTCAACCTACACCCTTACGGTTACCTTGAAAATTCAGAAATTTCATTTTGTAAACTGTTTTGTTTGTTGTGAGTGAACTGAAATAAATTTAATTCACTCATTCATTCAAGAATGCTATAGGTCTAAAGTACTTTGAAAAACTATCAGCTAAAACTAATTTATAGCTATTGGCATATAAGCATCAGATATCAGCAAAAATCCAATATCATACAGAAGGAGCTGTTCAGACACTATTTTTTTCTATCTTGATATTGATGACCATATCTGGACATGCATATCAGCCCACACCCCATATCCTTCTGACACATGTAAAAACTAGAAAAATAAAAACTCTAGTGGAAAGAACTGATTGCTGACCTTCTGCTAGCTGTGGCTAGTAATGGACTCTCTGCTCCCACTGTCTGTTGTCTGTAGTATGCATTAGCAGTACTAGTGTCTGTATTGGTAATGTTTTAATTCAGTTTTTTGTGACAAACATTGGTAATGTTGTTGCACGACTGTATTGGTGTGAAAAGTGGTTATCAGCCTATACTTGCCTTGTTGTCAGACATTGGGCTGATTGGTGGAAGTCACTTACAGGACAAACTGATTTCTAATCATGATCAAAGGTGAAAAGCGGACAGTGTAGAAGTCTTACACTTCATCTGAGAAAGGTCAACAACATGCAAATTATAAAATATGTCCCTGTGACATTTTAATAGTTGGCGCTACCAATGATAATCAAGCATTAATAGCTCCTCCATGCTATAGAAAAAACACATGAAGAATCACAGAGAAGCAATGACTAAATGTTGGAATTAGATCAGCTTTACTGTTATTTCAAGCATCTGTGTTGATATCAGCCCTGATCTTCACACATCTTTAGCTTTTCCCCCCTCCAATTCAATGCACTCAGCCAATAGCTTCCCATAAAACATTGCATCCGTTTGGACTAACAGTGTCTTCCTTCTCTGTGTTTCTGCAGAAGTACAGGTACCAGGATGAGGAGACGCCCCCCTTGGAGCACAGTCCAGCACATCTGGCTCCAGGGAAAAGTGCCGAGATGCTTCATATGAGCGACAAGAACCTCGCTGCCATGGAGGCCATACATGGCTACACACCACACACACATATCTCTCCTGTCAAGGTAGGACAAACACACCCTTGCTCTCTAATGTACACTGTCGATCAATACCTAACACTATTACAACAGCAACACTAAGCTGTCAGCTAAATCAGCTGATACAGTGTTACAATAAACACACACATCCTGTTAAACTAAATACACTGTAGAGCCAGTCACATATTATTATCCCTCTGCCAGCAGGTTGCTGTTATATCCTTCCGACTGTAAAATATATTCAGTGTTACATCAGTTTGACCTCATATTCAAATAAACTGTGAAGCACTCCATCGCAGAACTCCATTAGAGATTCACGTTTTTGCTGCAGATCAAAAACACTTCTGAAAAAAAAACACTGAATGTAGCCACTGTTGAAGTGGATAATTGTATTGATAGGATAATTGAGGGTGATAACATTTCAGATTAAAGCAAAATGATACGACATAAACGGTTTGACATGAATATGAATAATAGAAATGAAAGGAAAGATCTATTAAGAGACATAGCCATGGTAATATAGCTTCCTTTATTTGGGGAGACATCATCCTCTAAACTTTTACACTTCTTTTAAAGGCTCCCTTTAGCTCACAGGCAAGTGGTTTATTAAAACATCGATACAGATACAATAACAATGTTACGTTGTGTGCTGTCAGTTATGCTGTTTTTACTCCAACATAAATAATTTAATGAGGATATAATACATTTATGAGGAGAGATCACCCTCACACTTGCATGACATGCATCTATAAGGGAATTTGATATCAGACCTTAACAGCATAAAAGTCAAAGTGCAAGTGGACACAAGATGCTGCGGGTAATCTGATCACCTTATCGCTTTCAGGATGTGGTCGATCATCAATTTAGAGCATGTAACAGAAGAACAGATTACAACAATCCTATTGAAATGAAAACATTCATTATTAATTTTGCTGAGTAAAAATTATAAATCATCTTCAGTCTGAGTGGCACACACTAGGGTAATCACTCCTCTAAGACACGTGTCTAACAAATGTAAAATATAATTCAGATATCAATCACACAGTCTAATGACAGCTGACATTAGTAGGAATATAAGAGGAGTCATGTTGCCTTGAGTGCATTAAGACAACAAAGGTGTAAGCTCTAATGCACCCTGGATAATGATCCACCTAATATGCCCACACATATTATCTAACAGTCAGATTGGCTATTAGGACTTCAGAGGTCCAGTGTTTATTTGCTTTGAAGTGAGAAGAGTTTCTCATTTCCCACATGGGAGTACACTGATGTCCCTAAGGAGCAAATACATCCAATGAAAAGCGGTTTTAACAAACACAGAGGAGAGTCTGACTTCTTACGCTTTAGAACTATTATTTACAGCATACAGAGCCTGCTCAGCGTTGGTGGTAGTGACTGGGGAGAATACGTGGTAGCTGTTTAAGAAAGCTCTCAAACTGGTGGCATTTGAGAATGAGTTTCAGTCAAGTAATTGGAAGTGGATTCAGTTTTTTAAGCACTGTTCATACATCTTACTTTTCAAATGACAGATTAAAATGATCATCTGAAGTTATTCTTGAACATGGTTCTGTGACTTTTTTTAAACAGCTCAACCACTCATTTGCAGCCAAACAGAAAAGAGGGATAACTCTTTAGCTTGACTGTGATGGGAATGAGGAAAAAGGAAATAACCACCATTAATTTTGCCTTTTAGTGGATACCTGTGGCTCTTTCTCATAACAGTCAGAGTTACGTGCACAATAAAGTAGAGCAAGTTAAAGCTCATTAAGGCTATTTAGCTGAACCACTATTCTTGGCTGAATTGATGTATTGATGGAAGTTTGTCCAGCTGCTACTGAAGTTAATAATGCCCCCCTTCAATTATAAACTATTTAGAGATTTTCCAACACCATTTTTTCCTTACCTATACTAATTCGAATATCAAAGCATTAGATATTGGCCGATACTGAGAACCAATCTGATACCAGTCATTTCTGGACTCTGGTCAGTTTCTGGACTGACTCCACTGTGGAAAACTAGCTCATTATTTAGCCCTACAGTGAACTCAGATCACGGCTCAACAAATAGAATCGTTACGTACAGCTTCTCTGTGACACATAAACTTGTTTTTGTGCTAATTATTGAGTTTTACTTCTAAATATGAAAAAAACAATGACAGAGATGGCCAAATCACAGGCTCTCTATCGCTTTCTCTCCATTATTCACCATTCAGAACGTCTCCATAATGATCTGCCTGCTAAAGCATGTGCAGTTTGACGCGTGATGACTAGAAGGGTTTTAAGCAAAACTCGTTGTTAGCAACACCTGCATTTTCAGTAGTATTGGATGTATTTCCAATACTGGTACAGGAACTGGAACAACACTTATATTGGACCTTCTTCCAGTTGACCTTGCTAAAAGTTTGCAAGCAGCAAACTGGTTGAATGTCAAATAGTGAAAACATGACAACACTAGAAAAGCACTAGAGTGCAGACCTCTGCCATTAGCCCTATCACCCAATAGTAAAGAATCCTTTAAAAAATTCCTGTATCCAGACGGTGATCCGGATCACTCCCAAAATCTAATCAGTTCTTCCTTATGCCATTCCTGACATTTCTGGAAAATTTCATCAACATCCGTCCATAGGTTCTTGAGTTATGTTGCTAACTAACTAACTAACTAACTAACTAACTTACTAACTAACTAACTAACCTTGCCGATCATATAACCTCCTTGGCGAAGGTAATTAACAGCTCTGTATGTTTCACTTCCAATACAAATGTGATGTACGCTATCCCTCTAGCATTTGGCAATATCTAAAGGCAGACAATTCATGACTTCTGCTTTGCTTATGCTTTTTTACTTCTGGGTCAAAGCCTGGCAAGGGAGCTGCAGGACATGCCCAGAGTTAGGGATGGAGACTGGATTTGTAAGGACCCAGCTTTGCATTTGCAGTACTTGAACCAACAATACTTGAGTTTACTGATACTGAAACATTTCTAAACATATTCACCAAAATGTATAAATAAATTCGCCAAATTCCCATGAAAGTCCCAAAGAAAATTCCCCCAACATTAAGGGCAATTATCTTGGAAAGCTAAAAGGTAATGTTATGTCCAAGTACAGGATCCCAGGAGGTAAAAATACATTGCAGAGCCTTCAACTGTCTTTAGGTTGTGGAAAAAAAGACTCAATCAATGCGACTGATGCTGCAAGTAGCATGCAGACTGATAACATCAACTTCTACTGCTGCAGAACAGTTATCACCCTCATCTACTCAAAGCAGCTGTGATAAACCACTCCAACTTTGCAGCCCTGTCAGTTAAAAATAGTAATCCAATGCTGAAATTCATGCTGAAATAGGCAGGGTAAGAGCTAATTAGCCAACACAATAATAGAGCTGAATGATGTATTGTTTGACCATCACAATGGCGATCCACACATGTGAAATAGTCACACTGCAAGACATGTGATGATAGTCATGTGACCTGAAGCACGTCATGCTGTTTCTTCTGTGTTGTGTGATGAAAATCCAAAATGAGAGTTTTCTCTTTTTTTTTTTTTACCTTAATCCACATGAAATTTCTGTCTGATATCACCATCAACAGTCAGAGAACAGAGCAATGTGCATGCAGCATCTGTGTCTGCAGGTAAAAACATTCGGCATAAAGGTGACACCACCACCCCCCCTCATCCAGCAGGAAAACCTTCTGGTTGTGAGGAACACGTGTGAACAAGCAACTAGTGAAGATTTCTGGGGCAGAGCTCTTAAAATTGAGTGCCTGAGTGAAAACTGCTAATGAAAGAGTAAAAAGTGATCAGCAGGCATGCAGATAAAGAAACAACATCAGAACTCAGTGTTATGTCAACAGCTTTAACAACATGCCCACTGGCCCCCACTAAATGGTGCAGACTATTAAATCTGTGTTTTCCTCCACACATCAGCTAACATGGGCCCATGTCACTGTAAAATGAATTAATATAGAGTCCTTTTCTGTTGGAGAGACAAAATAAAAAATAGGCCTGTGTACTGGTGTCACTCTTAAGTGAAGGCAAAAAAGGGCATTTCTGTTAGTTGAGACATGGAAAGTCTGCTACATCTGTGGAAGAGAGCCTGGACTAAATCCAGAGCTGATTATCCAGACCATGACCAGAGCAAACACCCAGGCTCCCCCCAAGCAGCTCTGCAAGGGACCAGAGTTGGTCCTCTGTTTCACAGACAGGACAGAATCCCTATTGTTCCTCCTGTATCTGAGGTTTCACAGTATAAAAAAGTGTTGCTGTAACAAACGGCATGTTTTCTATTCTTTCTGACCTCTCTTTGTGCTTTGATTAAATCCTTTTGTCCCCCTGGAGTTTGTCATCCAGTACATGCATCAGAGGGATCAGTAATTATTCACCGCTGAGTGTCGCACCATTTATTATGATAATTGTTAAGGGGGAGATGTCCCTTTTTCCAACAAATCAACCATTATGAGGTAATTTAAATCTGTGTAAGAGAAATTTTAAACCATGATGTGTGCCCTCCAGTGTTTCAGATTCATTACATGATTCATTCAGTGATTTCCCTGAGGCTTGCTGTATCAGGAGTTTCTTTATAGTCACTATTTCTGAAGTCATACACAGGAAATATCAATTTAGGCTGAATGATGACATTGCAGGTAAGACGTTTTGCATCTGCAATCTGTCACACATGAATATGTGATCATTTGATAGTCTGGAAAAATCATAGCATCAAATCCCATGGAAAGACAGAATATAAGAATATAATCAGCCAAAATGTCAAAAGAAAAATGTACTCCTTTGAGCAAATAATTCACTTTTATTCCTAGGATCTATTAAAAAAAATCAATAAGCTATATAATGGTATAGTAAAGAGAAGACAAACATGTCTAATGTAAAGTAAAACCCTGGGAGACAGCTTTTAATCTTGTTCTGGAGCTGGTTGCTGCAGATGTTATACTTCACTGTTGGTTTTGTCATGTTACATCCCTTCACTGATCAAAGATCACCTGTTGGGATAATAGAATGGAGAGTTAAACTTTTTAAAATCAGGAAACATGTAGTCTCTGCAAATATATGGAGAAGGGGTCTGGCTGCAGACTGAAAATCTCTGACAGCCACTCGTACAGACCATTTATCTGATATGCTGTAAAATAAAATTGGATTAAACTTCTGTTAATGGTTTGGGTAAAGGTTAAGGTAAAGGTTAAGAGACCAAAAGTTAAAAGTTAGAAAACCTGACTTGCAAAACCTCATAGCAAAATGTTCAAGAAAGCAGAGTAAACAGTCAGCTTACAGGAAAAAACTAGGGCTGTCAAAGGACCCTTTTCAGACAAGTTTATATTGTTCTCAGAGGTCCTCAAAACATGCCTGTGAAGTTTTTTGCTGAAAAAAAAAAACACTCCAGTTTTGGATTTTTGCATGTCTAAAAACCCCTCTGTGTCAGCCCTGCTCAGAATGAGCTGTTTCTGTGGCTTAAAATGTTATTGAGCTATCTGACTCCGCCCCTCCCCGCAAATGGATGTGGCTCTTCTGATCCTCCACTAAGCTGGCAGCTGAGATGAGGATCAGGAGAGGAGGTGGAATTCTTCCAAGCGGGGAGGGCCAACTGAACCTGGGGGCGGTGCTTACTCCCCACATGACATCATGAGGGGAAATCTGAGAACGCTTGTTTCAGCATACATTTTCTAAAAGGTGGAGAAAGAGAGGGGAGGGGGTATTTTTCTGATTCTTGGGGGGATTGTGGACAGGCCAGGGGCACATTTTGCTAGAAAAGCCTGTGTAGTTTTCATAATTTTTTCTCTTGGGATATTCCAAAACGTGGTTGTAAAACTTAAGGAGTTTATTTTTACAGTGGCCAGCAGTGGTAACAATTGAAGTGTGGGCAGTCCACACTGCCATATCAGAATGTGTCAGTGGGCAGTAAACACTTCAGTCAAGGACATTCATTAGGCACCACAAGTAAAAGATTTCTCCAAATAAACTGAATCAAAGTTTCCCCCGCAGTGTATTAATGTCTTTGCACAGCTGAATCATCAGACAGGCCTTATAATATGTCTGTGTTGTAATCACAAGTCTTAAACTTTCATTTCCTGACTCCTGGTGCATGTCGTTAAGATCAGGTAAAAAACAGCATATCACTGAGAGGGGTTCTTTGTGATCTGGTATAAAGAAAAGAGCCGAACCATCACTGAAAGACAGTCAAGCTGAGGAGGTTGCATAACAAAGTCCTGACTGTTCAGAGCCATGTCTGTGATCTTTGTATAACTGGGCTTTGTACCATTAATCAGCTGTGTATTATTCATGTGTTTTCTAGCATGCATCTCTTGGGAAGAGGAGATTTGCTATTTTGAAAAAAATATTAAATTAGTTTAAAAAAACAAACAGCATTGAACACCTAAATGTCAAACTTTAAGTTAAAGAACTGGTGGGTTTATTTACTGCATTGTGTGGGCTGAGGATGTTTCATGCGTCATGTTATATACACTGCCCTGTACTTGATGCAGCTTTTCCGACACCATCGGCTAAAAATAACTCACTCCTTTGCTTGAGAGTCAGATAGATCCCATTTATAACAGAATCTGTACTATTAAAATTCACATTCATTTAAATAACTTCACTTCCACCTTTTTCTAGAGGGTTGTTTCATGTTTAAACAGCCAAATGGGGGAATGCATGTGGCAGTCAAAAGAGAAAAATCTTTGATATTTTGTTATTCACAGCTTCCCGAATTCTATTCCAGCTGGAGACCTTTGTTTGAATGCCACATTATCTGTTTGACAGGCACACAAAGTAAGTAGCCTGAGTGCTAGAGCGTTACATTTATTCTCAAGCTGTTAATGTGACACACAGACACTCCAGATGCAAACTGAGCTGGAGCATCTTTGACAGTGATAGATCTGTGATCTATGAGTATAGCATGGTGTGTTTCCTGCTTCTTTGGTTGGTCTACAGCACAAAGGCACCTCTGTCTGGGGAAATGTAAAGTTTAAAACAACGCTGCAATAACTTCTTTTTACATATCATCCCCCTGATAAAGCTGCCCTAGGTAATACCTTTGAGCAAGAATACACTGATATTATATCATATGTCCCACTTTGGAAATGTTTGCAAATTTAAAATTCAGACAATGCAGGAAATAATGAATCAAAACCACAGGGTAGAGGCAAAGCTGTCCTATAAACACAACTATTCACAGTGGTGTCATTTGAATAGTTGGAGATTTTAAACTGAAATACAGTGACAAGACCAGTGGTGTTCAGACATATACTCTGCAACATAATTCTTTATTATTAGGTATATTTTTCCCTGCCTTATGAAAGGAAGCATGTTGATGTTGTTTTCAGCGTTGTGGGATCGAGGGTTAGCCCTGGTTCTATTTCTGGAACACTGCCATAATTTATGAAGTCTTATATTTTTCTTCAGGGACAACTGAATGCACTTTGAAAAATAAAGGTCTGGGCTCTCACTTAGTTCAAAGTGAATTGTTTGTGTGACTTTATGACACCAGTTTGCATTGTTGAATGTTTATGAAAAAAATATAGAAAAGGAATTCAGTCCCAGGCTGCTGGATGACTGTAGAAAACACATTAATAGATTCTGTCTTCTGGACACATAGCCCTTTGTCAGTGAGCATGTTTGTAAGGTTTGCTCTGCTACTCTTATGTGGCTAGAATAAAATTTCTGGCTGATGAGGCACAACAAAAAGGTGTAATAGGTTATAAAATCTTTTTATGATGATGGAGAAAGGCTCTTTGTTTTTGGCGACTGTGATTTTGATTAGTGTTGTTAATCAATAGAGTTGTCACCATACCTAAATCCTCCACTTACATAATAGTAAAAATCAAACAATTCAATACCACAGCAACAAATATGACCTCCTGGATACCCAGTACTGCTTAATTAAGTTGAACTTGATTTCCCAAATACACATACACAAAAAGAAATACTGTTTATATTATTGAAAGGCTAAAGGAAAATAATTTCCCCTAAATAAGATTTCTTCTGAATTATCATTAGTAATCCAGAGGAATTGAATGTAGTGATTCTGTTTAGTGTGTAGGTCAGGATTTGCAGAAATCCTTCTAGGGATATGTGACATCAATGAGTGGGTTTACATGTACTTGAGTGTCCCAATTTCTGTTTCTGCATGTATACCTTGTCAGAAACCGTGATATGCCAGTATCCCGGCTATTAGAAACCCAGATTTGCAACCTGAACAACTCAAAAAGAAAACGAGATACTGTCCCATGTCTAGGCCAAAGTTATCTGACAGCTGCAGACTATCTGTGCAGGTGTGACCCTGATTTAACTATTCATTTCACTTCACTTTTGGTAACTTCTGTACTTTCAACCTTAAATTAATGGATATTTTGTCCTTTAAAGCAATGGTTCTCAAATGCTCTGGCATCAGGACCCAGACATGACTCCTCTGTAAATTAGGGATGGGATCGATCCGATCCAATATCGGTATCGGGTCCAATATGGACGTAACTAATAGATTGGGTATCTGACTGACGGCGCCGATCCAAGTGACCGATCCAAATCCATCCTGCAGTTTGCAGTAGACCATGAACGCACCGCAGTCTCACATGAGACAGCCTGTGTGTAACTGAGCTAGTATTAGGATGTTCTTAGTGGTATAATTACCTAGTAGATTAAACATAAATCTATATTTAGAATAGTCAAAACTAGTCTAAAGATGAGAGTACACAAAGAAGAGTGGGTGAGACATTCTCCTGATAATGGGTAACGCTAGCATTGAAAGCCAGCGCTTGTTCCTCGACAGCCCACATACCACTTTATTTCCATTTACTCCTTTGGAAAACTGTCGCTAACTGCCGTTAGCTGTTAGCCACCAACAAGCTACTGATTGTTGACATCGGGTGAAGAGTCAGAGAGGAAGGCTGCGGCCATTAACTGAAGCTACAGCGGTCTCTAGTGGCGGGAGGTCTGTTACAGTTTAAAAGAGCATTATAGACAGGGATTTCAAGCACGTGCTCATAAAAAATGATAGGTAATTATTTTAACCAACTAGTAAATCAATGTTTAGTAGTAGTTCAAATACATTTGTTTGGAAAACATTTAAATTCAATTCTTTTTTTTTTTTTTTTTTTTTTTGGTTTTAAATAAGAGGAGCTGGGTGGTTTACTACAGCTTCATGTAACCTCACACATTTTACCAACAACAATAGTAATTGTTAAAAATATATATATATCGGAATCAGTATCAGTATCAACACATATTTATCGGAATCGGATCGGAACTGAAAAAAGTGGATCCGTGCATCCCTACTATAAATGATAAATGGGTTAATTTTCAAATAAAGACATTTTCTGGATTGCACGCCCATTACATACAATCCGAAAGTTAAACAGTAACTGTAAAATCAGCCTTCATCTGCCTTTTTGAGAGCCAATAACAGCACTGTAAAAACAGCTGATAGACAGTGAACTCTTGCTGGTTGGTTCCCTGAGTAAGTGCTTGAAATATCACACAAAAATTATTCTCAAGTGAAAAAAGACCTGGCTAAGGTAGATTGATTGTACTTTAAACTGCAAAAACTTTATTCACACATGCTATTGATATGTGAGGTGAATATAGCAGCTGTAAATGCTGGCAGAAATTTCTCACCCTAGTACTGAAGATTCTGACAACCTTAAAACCAATATGATTTTTTTGAGGGTAAAACTTATTATGAAGATGATGATGATGATGATGATGATGATGATAAAGGCATGTTTATCTGAACTTTGTACCACCTGCACAAAGGCAGATTTCTGAAGTATAATGACCCTAAAGCCCAGTTTGCAAACAGTGTTTTCATTCTGGTTCTCTTGTATCAAGTCACCAGGGTTTACTTTTAATATGATGCCTGAAATGAGGCATTAATTAATACAAGCATATATTAATTTGGTTTTATTATCACTGTGATGGTGCAGAGTCCATTCTTCAAATCTGAAACCTCTGAATGTCTTTTAAGAGGATAGCCAACACATCACAAACTAATTCTAGTGACTTTGTTGTAGATGATTTATTAAACAAAGAAGCTTTTGAATTTTGCAGATCTTTTAAATTTTCAGAAACTGTAAGAGTTATTAATTTGTGAAGATTTACTGGCTGCCTAAAAATCCTGGAATCAAAAGATATGCAAAAATCCTGTGCCTGCAATAACGGAAATCCAATAGGAAACCCTACTTTTTGTCTCAGACCAAACTGATACCCACTTCCTGGCTGGTTTACAAAACTAGTGTTGCTTTATAAAATATAACAATGCCTTAATGGTGGTTCCACTTGGCACTTCAGTGGACACCCTGGCTGAATCAATCCCACATTGCTCTTATTCTCTTCACACCTTTTATGTTCTCTTCCTTCGTGTTATACACTACACAAACCCCCTCCTGCACCTGTCTGCCTGCTTGTGTCTGGTTAGCAGGGGGAGGCAAGGTTAAGAAATGAGAGACATTAAGCTACCTACATGAACAATTTCACCTGAAAGGAATGTCTCAATTAAAGGTTTTATGGCTCAGTAAATTAGAGCAAGTTTAATGTCCCTCACTTTGCTACTGTAATTGCTGCTAACGTGCTATTGAGCAAGCAGTTGAGAGAAAATTGCTAAAACAGCCGTTATGTCTATATCAAGATGCACAGATCTGTAAATATCAGGATCAGCATGAATCCACCTACCAGGTATTCTTACTAGGATCAGCAAATCCAGCTGTCCTAACATTCATACTTTAACGTGTTTTGCTGCATTATACAAACTTTTCCAGTGGGAGGAAAAGAGCCTCCTGACATGTGAAAATGCTGCACTGCTGCTATTTGTAAAATTCATAGGCAGGATGTATTGTTTAGAGAAGCTGTGCAGGTAAAATCAAGTCTGCTTTAAATGAAACCACCTATTCATACTTGAACTCTGAGTTAATAAGCGGCTGATGACAGCAGAATGAACCATAGTTGGAAACAGAAGTTATGTTGCATATTTCATAGAAACTGTTGATTAACTATGTAACAGTGCAGCAAAGTTTACCTTTGTATAATTTTAATGCCTCACTGTACTAAATGCTCTAAACTCCTGATGTTCCCATAGTTTTATATATGCTGAGTATATAAAAATGTACAGTATAACAGTACAGCTGTTAAACGATCATATGTAAGCACATCTTGCAGGTTTCATTAATGATATATTCCAGTTTAAATATTTTAGTGGAATAGTTGTATGACCCAGTTTTGGTTGAGCTCTGCCGTGAACCCAGACAGTTTCATAGATTAACTTGTCAGCATCCTCTCTAATAAATAAAGAAAGAAGACAAAGTGGTACCCATTGTTCTCCCCCTGTACCCTTCGGCATGCCCTGCACAATTACCCTCTCCCTTCTGTTGTTTTCCAGCCTGTGTTGATGTCTACGGGACACACTCCAATGTACACCTCCGCTGTTTCCACTCTGGTAAGAGCACAGCAATCCGTGCTGCTCCGTCACCCTGAAATCTACCGGCAGTACCGTCATCCGTCATCATCATCAGTCTTATTTGTGTCCTCATTTCCTGTCTCTGCTGGATATCGTGTCACTAAAAGTTTGTCTGCCCGATGCAGACAGGCATCTGCCCGTTCAACACCATTTTAACTGTACTGCCTGAGTATGAGGTCATCTGTTTGATGATATCAATGTGCTCATACTCATTGTCATTTAAATCTCCATTGTCTGACAGATTGGTTCCGCTTGCGCTCAATGACTATATCTGGGGTCTTAAATCACAAAACTGGAACTGATCAGTTTTTTAATGTTGTCTTTGCCGTCACACTGAAATCATACTACTCTGTTTGATAGACTACTGTAATCTTTTGCAGAGCAGAGTGAAGCCTGTAGGTGTCAGTGTTAGACTACACCACGGCTTTCATGATAATGAAAGAAGGCTCTAATGTTTTATATAAATAACAAGTTTGCATGAACGTCGTGTCGTGGATGTCTCTGACACCTGTTAAACAAGGATGTAATCACAGAACAGGTAAAGGATAACAAATAATTCCCTTTCACCTTGTGATAAAACAAAAGATCTGTTTATATACATATCATTTATAGACTTCAATGGCAAAAATGGAAAATCTGCAGTCAAAGCCAGGACTTTAATTAAGAAGTCCAGGCCTTTCAAAAGTCATTGAAAGGACTGGACCTTAAAATGTAGCTCTCAGTCTCTCTCTCTGTTGCTCTCGCCACTATTTATCACTTCTCATCTCCGTCTGCTTGCCCTGACCTTGAACACACCCCTTCTAATAGTGCCTACTTATGATAAGCCCGTTTAACACGGGACATCCTGCACAATTTGGCAAAATATCTTGATACATAAAACAGAAGAGTGTCATTTAGAATATATGCACAGATTCAATTTTATACACTGGTTAGGTTACAGTTATGAACTGTCTCATTGCAGTAATGTCTGTGTGTGTGTTTGCAGCCGCTGCTGTGTGGTTGTCATTGATGTGTAGGTGATGTCGTCAGTCTGTCTCTTTATTGCTTTAATGGTGTGGGCTTTGCCAGTACCACTCCAGGCTCCATTGATTTATGGGTACAATTGTCTCTGGGAGCACTGCAATGGTTTGGCAAAGTAAGAAGAGGTCTTTGGGTTATGCACATGATTTAGTGAAGAGGTGCTTTCACTTCAAATCACATCTTTTTTTATTTTTCAACTCACAGCATAATGTAATTAGAACTGATTTTTTTCACACTGTGCAGAACTTTTGATATCGATCAAAGCTCATATTAATTAAACTTCATATCTCTTCTCCTCTGTGTGTCCAGATAAGTCTATAGTCTTCCCTTAATTGTGGGGCTCCATATAGGGCAGTGACGTCAATTACTGATCTTACTGCAGTGAACAGCATTCACAATTCATCTTTCAGATACAGCAAACAAAACCTACCATAAATTATGCTGTATATAAACCCAATTCCAAAAAAGTTGGGATAGTTTGTTAAATGTAAATAAAAACTGAATGCAATTATTGGCAAATATCAGAAACTCGTACTTAATTCATGATAGAACATAAACATATCAGAGGCTCAAACTGAAACATTTTTACCATGTCATGAAAAATACTAGCTTGTTTTTATTTTATGGCAGCAAAGCATCTCAAAAAAGTCAGGATAGGGCCATGTTTACCCTAGTGTAGCATCCATTCCCCTCTTCTTTTAACAACAGTCTGAAAACATCTGGAAAGTGAGGAGACTAATTACTGGAGTTTTGAGAGAGGAATGTTGTCCCATTCTTACCTGATTTCTTATCTGGTTTTCTTTGCTGGATTTTTCCTTCTATGATAAGACAAATGCTTATTTTGGTGAAAGGTCTGGACTACATTCAGCACCCTGACTCTTCTACTGTGAAGCCATGCTGTTGTGATGGATGTGGTATGTGGTAAAATAGTAAAGGTCTTCCCTGAAAGAGACATCTGTTGCGCTAAAACCTCTATATAGTTCTCAGCATGGGCACTAATGCAACCTAATACCATGAGATGCAGGCTTTAACAAGCTGGATAGTCCTTTTCTTCTCCATTCCGTAGGACTCGGTGTTTGTGGTTTCCAAAAATTTCAAATTTAAATTCATTTGACCACAGAACAGTTTTCCATTTTGCCTCGGTTTAAATGAGCTTTGGCCCAGAGAAGATGGTGGCATTTCTGGATCCTCTTCTTTGCATGATACAGCTTTATGCAGTGATTTCCAGTACAGAAGGCTGTTTTCAATGCAGTTCTGCCTAAGGGCCCGAAGATCACCAGCATCTTGTCCCTTTCGCACAAAAAAAAGAATCCTTTGATGATATCATGTACTGTAGATGGCAGGATATTAAAAAAATTCCCAATTTTACATTGAGGAACATTTTTCTGAAACTGTTCAACAATTTTTAGAAAAAGTTTTTGCAAATTGGTCAACCTCTGCTCACCTTTACTTCTGAGACACTCTGCCTCTCTTAAATGCCCCTTTTATACCCAGCCATGTTACTCATCTGTTGCCAAATTCAAAATTAGCTCATACTGTCCATAAAATGGTAAATGTCTCAGTTTCCATATCTGGTATTTTGTTAATGTTGATTGGGAATAAAAAATGGATTTATGACTTCCAAATTAGTGCATTCTGTTGTTATTGATACTTCACACAGTGTCCCAACTTTTTTAGAGTTGGGGTTGTAAATGTACAAAAATCAAAGAGGTCACGTCAAAGAAGTCATGTGTTTGCTTCCTGGCATGATAAATAATGGAGCTTACAAAAAGGTTGTTAAAAATGGTTGCCTCTGCTAAAGCTAATGAGCCCAGGGTCTTGAACTGTCAGTGTTGCAGAAATTTCCTTAAGTTTGCAGCGAATCCCAAAGGCATCTAATTATTGAGCTAAGCCTGGATGTGAATTCATTTTTCAGGACACTTTTGAGTTTCACATAAATTTCACATAAAAGAAGGCTTCCCTCAGTGTATGTGACACTGTTAACTACCCTGGAGGCAGGACTCAAACTTTTTCCCTGACAGAGATCCGTCTCAAACATCTTCTTGAGGAAAGTGCGTTATTTCCGGTGCATGAGGTACATTTATCTTAACAGATTGGAGTTATTGAACTGCAAACATTACGCAACACAAATGCCATCTATCTTTCATTTGACAAGCCCTGAGTGACGACCAGCAGGCACAAAGTGCTTACTAAAGACCCCCACCAGCCGTTTTGTCTTACATTCTGTCTCTTTTAATAATAAAAGATGCCTATCACTTTCCCTTCTCACCAACCTAGAGCTGTTCCCATACATAACACTTTCACAGAAGTCTTCCAGAGACAAAACCTGTTTGTACAGTGTCTAACACTTCAGTGTGGCAAAAGAGGCAATTGTTTTTAATGCAAGGATTCAATTACTGCTTTCCATAGTGCTTCCCTGAGAGACATCCATTATACTGTCCCCTTTCTGCTCTGCACTCTTGTCTGCTTCATATCTGGTTTCTATCTTCATTCTCTCCGTCCTCCTTACTTTTCTTTAATAAATGTTTAAATATGTCCCTGCAGCTTCGGTGTAATTACAGTGCAGCAGCAGCTCAGGTCCTTTGGGAAGAAGTGGGGGTTGGATGAAAAAAAATATACGCATGCAAAAAGAGGAGGAGAGAGCTGTTCATGCTGAATGGCAGAGTGAGACTGATAGAGAGGGCCTTGCAATATGAAGGGTGAGAAAATTAGATAGGTAGACGGAGGATTTTTATTCAACAAGATGAGAACGTCAGCTGACAGCTTGTCCTTCAGCACGTCCTTACATAAGTCTGTTCAGAGTGCATGCTAATGTTTGTGTGTTTATGGGTACATATCGTCTTGCCTGCTAATCCATCTGTCATTCAAGGAAAAGATGCAGATTGTAACGGAAATTTAACTCTTTAATGTATTTTTAAGTAGTTATGTGATAGCTTAGTGAGGCTATAATCATTGAACACAAGAATATAAAGAATACATGTGTATTTCCTTTTAAGTATCCATCCTTCTATGTACTTGTGCTGTTTTTCAAGTGTCTCTGTCCATGGTGCTGAATTCATTGTTGGCAGATGGGCTTTAAGTCTGGAGACATACTTGCTATGTACTCACCCAGCTCCATCATGAGCAATTTTATACACTTGACTTGTGTGATGTGTATTACTGTAGGATATAAACTAAAAACACTCAGCGGTTACAGTGATGTTAATTCTGAGATCAGATTTACTTTAATAGAGACACCATTAACCTCCTAAGACCTGAGTTTTTTTTTGGAATGTATTTTAGTTCCTCCCACATATTTGGGATAAGTGGGACCTGAGAAGTTTAAAAGCCCATCCTTGTTTGTGAGCAGATTTAGTTTTGACCAAAAATTAAAATCTCCTGAAGGTGCTGTTTCTGAGGAAATACAGCACTGATTGGTTTTAGAGCACTTTTTGGCTGTATGTTGGCCACTTTTTCAGTTTCTGTTTTTTTTTTCTCACAGTAAGAAAATTGTCAGTCATTGAGAGGAACAGAGGAGTCATTTTTCTAGTTGTTTTGATGATGAATAACAAGCCAAGCATGATTAAAAATTCCATTAAAAGTTCAGATCTCTTGGAAATTCTCCTGTCCGGAATCCACACAAATTATCTAAAATTTCAAAGAAATTACCTGAAATTTCTGTGAAAATTCTTGAACATATTTTTTGATTGTATCCCTTAGAAAATACTCTAGCAATTTCCTCAAATATTCCCCAAATGCTTTAGTGAAACTCCATCATAAAAGCCTATACATTCCAATAACAATTTACCCCCAATTTCCATGTAAATTTCTGAATTTCAAAGCATCCATCCATTTTCTATTTCGAGGCGGACAAATCCTTGACAAATCACCAGTCAATCACACCAACAGCCAATTTAGAGTCACCAGTTAACCTGATGAGCATGTTTTTGGTGGTGGGAGGAAGCTGGAGAATCCAGAGAGAACCCACGCCTTACTGTAACAGTTCTTTTAGTTAGACAGGAGTGTTTTGTTTTCCTGCTTTACATGTTTCAGCTACTTCCTGTAGTTTTCGTCAGAAGCGTCACGTGATGGTGCTGTGACATGTCTTGTAGGCTGCTTACATGGTTTTGCCAGACAGTAAGCAGCCTACAAGACACGTCACAGCACCATCACATGACGCTTCTGACGAAAGCTTAAGGAAGTAGCTAAAGCATGTAAGGCAGATAAACAAAACACTCCTGTCTGACTAAAATTTGAGCAGTAAGTTTTATAACAGAGGACAGAATGAATCTCTACCTAAGAGAATCCATGCCTGCTTGGGAGAACATGCAAACTCGGCACAGAAAGGACCTGACTGAAGGTCAGCGAACCAGGGACCTTGGTGCTGTGAGGCAACAGTGCTAACCCCTGCGCCACTGTGCAGCCTCAACTTTAAATCAAAATCCCCTAAATTCCATATACATTCTCCAGATTGCTCAAAACTTAAAATGAGACTCTCCAAAGAAATACAAAGATATCCTCAAATTTTTACATGAAAATACTTGAAAAAAATCCAAGTAAATTTCCCCAAATATTCAAAGAAATTCCCTATAATGTCCATAAAAATTCTAGAATTCTTTCATAGAATATTCTCCTAACATTTCAAGCAATTTACTTCAACTTCAAAGAAAATTCTTTATGATTATCTAAAAAAATCTAACAGCAGGAATTATTACCATGTTGTCGGAAAACCAAAATGTAGTGAACATGCAGAGTCTTAGGAGGTTAATCATTATCAGTAACATCAGATCAGCTCAGTTTGATGACAGAACACACTGTCAGTACCGTCTGCTGTCTGCTTCTCCAACATTGTCCTTTGTGCACTGACGTAACAGCCCCGGCTTTCAGGTTTAATGATCAGCCCTGCTAACTAATGGCATTCAGCTGAATGAATCAGTGATTCTGAAGGTACAGCATCTGTTGAAAATAGAAAAGACTGCTTGTAATGCCTCTTGTTTATTTGTATGTCAATACTTATCAGTTATCTGGTAAATGAAAACTAGACTAATCCGAACACAACCACAGAGGCATTAGGCAGAGAGTCACCTGTTTGCAAGGTCATTCATCAAACTGAAACACTAATATACTGTTCCACTTAGTTTCCGTGTTTCTGCATTAACCTCTAAAACATAACTTCTCCACCTCGGCTGGTTTGACAGATATGTTTGTGGCTGTGCAGTGACAATAACACATCATAAAGATGTGGATAATTGTAGACTTGGTCTATCAGCTCTTCATTACTCTCTGCTATTGTTGTTCCCGCTGTCACATCCACATCCCATCTGTCTCCACACTCCTCCATGTGCATGCTGCATCTCTCGTCTGTGTCACATTAATTTTTGAGGATGTGCTTCAACAACGCACCAAACTGAGGCAGGAGAGACAAGGCAGCCATCATGCCTACATGCAGTTTACAGGAAGTATATCTCCAGCCTAAGTCTTCAGCAGAGCATTCCTGACAGTCATTGTGCATGGTTTCTATTAGCCTAAATGCTAAAAAAGAATCTGTTTTTACCATGACATGATCCTTTTTGGAAATCTTAGGAAACTGAAAACAAGTAGAGGAACACACAGGTGACAAGCTAAAATAATCTGATGTCAAGCTGCAGTCTACCCCACTTCTCTGCCAATGCTGTGTTTAGCCAGCAGACTCTCGGTTTCAAGTACTCCCAATACAAGTCAGGCCAGTGTGAGCTGCTCGTCCTTCAAAGTTCAGCCAAAGTGTATTTCCTCCCACTCTCACATGGCCAGGGCAGACATTATACTGAGAGACAGTTAAGTAATTGCCATCAAACTTTCCTGCCCGCTCCTCTTTCCCTGAGCAGAGAGGGTGGGCGGGGTGCAGTACAGTAGCAGCAGAAAATATGAACTGCATTCTCAGTGAGCAGAGACCAGCAGCAGGGAGGCACCGCTATCACAGTCCACTGCCACAGATGACGCCGAATGAAAGGATCTGTTTGTGAATGCTCAGTTTAACTCCGGATGGCTGATTTCTGAAGAAAGGACTGCTTCATCTCAAATAAGGACAAGCCTCATCAGCATTGAATGATTTTTTTATAAAAGGAGCACTGCTTTAGAGGACAGAACAGGATTTTAAAAATAAAAGCTATGAAACAGGAGTCAGCTGGAGGAAGATACTAATTAGTCTGTGATTTTTGGGTTTAAACTGTTAGAATATGTTAAAGGGTGTCCTAATGCATGCTGTCTTTTGTTGCTGCTTTATTTGAATAGAAAGGAACGCAAAGCTGGGAGGGCATGTGTTGGCTTGTAAAAGGGTCTCTTTTAAGTGGGGCAATCTGGTCGCTCTGTGGTGCTGTCATGGCAGGTCGTGGACCAAATGGCTCCCTTTGCAAATAATGTTTCTGAAGAACTGCTGAGAGGGCACTTTAGCTCTTTTAGACACTCTCTGCTTGGGTGTGATGTAATTTTGTGAGGTGATCAGAGATTGCTCACTGTGTTAAGAGTGATTTATATTACACCACTGGATCAGCATGTTCATGTCCGTGTGGTATGCTAAAAAGATGGGCTGCCGGTTCCTCGACAATGTTCGGAAAGCCAAGTATCATCGGCATCATAAGCTGGTAGGCATTTCTTAAACATGTTTGCTTTTTTTTACTATGATTGTACATCAATTCATTGTTTAAATCTAAAGGTGCTTCATGAAGAGAGTACGTTTGATGTTAGATGTTTTATTCAAAAATATTTGGTGCTGTATATCTCATCTAGTGAAACTAATCAAATCATGCTCATACTGAATGTATGCTCTGAGGGTATAAATGTGTGCAAGTTTGTCTTTAATCTTTTTTTCCTTAATTTTAACACTCCATCAACCCTGAAGCCGAAGGTACCCACCAACTCAGCATCAGCACAGCCCACACATAAGTATGTAACCACATTTTCCAGCACTCTGCCGATATCAATGTGGGATGCAATGAGAAGCCAATAAGTGAGCTATTTGCATAATGTGGCGTCCAAATTAACCTCTGTCACATCCTGCACTTAAACCCACACATGCAGCTAAATCACCAGCCATTCAACCTGACGCACAAAAATCACAGCTAGACGTCACAAAACACTTCACCACAGTCCTCTCATTTCCATTTCTTTAACAGCTCTGCACAGCACTGAGGAAGGGGCAGTCACGATCGTTTGATCTGTTACCTGCAGCAGATGAATGATTAAAAACTTGCAGTATCATTAATGGTTGCATAACATGTTAGTTTTCTTCATTAAATACCAGTTATTTGACATTGTGTATTACACAGTGGAGGTTCCTATCCTCCTGCTTACTGACCAAATGGCTGTTATGTGTTAACAGCTGCAAGGTTGCGGGACGTGCAGCATAAAAGCTTCTCTAATGCCTCCTTTGGTTTGTATCCAGTGCCAGCTTATACATTCCCCATGATGACATTGAAGTATTTTTGCGCACAAAGACAAAGGCAGAGACAGCAGTTGTTGATTTCAATATTCTTGGCTTAAGTGAACAGCTAAGCGTCAATATTATTGGCATTAGTGTAATCTTTTTACTAAAAATGTCTGTCAGACTGAGAGTCTGAATGTGAGCATGCACAGAACAGGTCATAAGCCTCAGACCAGGTGTTGTCCGTTACACGTGCACAGAGCAGATTGATCAGATTACCTTCTCGTCTGCAGTGTGCAGCTACACAAGCTGGATAGTGTCTACTACTGAACAGCTAACATTTGATATTTATTTGACATTTAAATAAAGGAAAGAAATCGACAAACTGTTTCTTTCCTCCTGAAATCCAAATCAGTAAACACTGTAAAACCTGAAAATCAGTGTAAACAGAAACTGCCTTTAAATTGTCTTTAAATTAGCATTTTCTCATGCTGGCTATAAATCCAGAAGCCTGGCTCTGGTCTGCTGTAGATAGTTCTTCCTGTAGAAACAGAGCAGAGGGCAGCTTAGCTGAAAAAGTAGTGTTAAAATATAGGTGGGCTAAAGCAGCCAAAGAGTGTAAATCTAAACAACCCCAGCATTGAGAGACTCGACAGAACAGAGAGAGTGCAGGAGAGAGCTCTGTCAAAAATCCCTACAGGGAGAGTGCCTGCTCTGGGCTTACATTTCTGCTGGCTGTACTCATTATTTTTGTCTCTAGATGGAGATGAATTTGAGGTAATGTTCAGCAGCACAGCTTGTTGGACACAGCCAAACTGTGAAGCCATACAGGCTGTTGTAATAAAACTTCACAGAGGAAAACAGAGCTCTAGTATTTATGGGGGCTTTTATGTCTCTGCTAAATGTGGAGATTTCCTCTTAAAATGACAGCTAAAATTAGCAGCATTCATCTTGATAATGACAACAGGCCTTAGAGCATAGAATGGTAGCATTGGCTGGAACACAACATTTTACACTCATTGTTAGCATGTTAAAATAAACATATATGAAAGCTGTTTTTATAATGTTGTCAACAATCTTTCAGTTCTATCAGTTTAATCAAATAAATCAATTTAATGTTGGACCGTAGCACACCTAAGAGCTGATTCAGAGGAGAGATTTAGTATTGGGCAGAAGATGATGTCATCTACTGAACAAATTCTGATCCATTTCTGAGGTCAAAGTTGAAAAAGTATTGACATTTGGAGAATTTTGCACACAAAAAAAGTCCTGGGGGGAAAACATCTGTTTCATTTATTGTTTTAACTTATTAACTTGTGTAACTTGTGTACATTTTGTAGACTACTTTATTTTTCTTGTTTTAACCTTTTCTTGTAAGGTGACCTTGAAAGGCACCTATAAATAAAATGCATTATTATTAGTAGTATTTTCCATCAGCTACATTATTTCAAATATTGGCGTTAACCCATGAAGTGGAGAAATATCATGGATATTGAATGTGCGACAAAAACTAAATTACATTTTAGTCTACTTTTAGTCCTCTTGATGAACACAAAATTTACTTTTTTTCAGTTTTATTCATCAAAGATCTATTTTAGGCTAGTTTTAGTCTAACCTTTCTCTAGGAAAAAAGACTGTTGATGAACTATTTAGACATAGTTTTAGTCAACAAAATTAAAACAAATGTTGCAGTCTTCAAAGCATCAGGTTATTTAAATACAATACTAAGAGTGTAAGATAGATTTAGTCATTTCTTATTTAATCTATTTAAACATTTCAGTGCAAAATTCTTCCATGTTGTAACTTCAAGCAGTTTTACTTAAAATCATAATAAAAACCTACAACAATTTTGTTGGATTGTTGTCTTAGATTGCTTTAGTTTTAACAAGAAACAACTTAAGTACCAGTCACTGTGGACTCAAATAAAATACTGATTAACAGGAAAGCACAATATCAGATTTTTGCCAGTATCTAATATTGATACCAAAGGAGTTCTGCAAAGTTCTCCACAAACCTAAAGCTCACCTCATAAGCAAGTGATGCAAAATGTTTTCAAATATCCAGTTTTTATTTACAAAATTGAAAAAGAAAGATTTCATGCAACTTTCATTTTCATTAAAACTATATTTTCTCCATTATTTATTTATTTTTAAAAATCGGCATCTAGTTTTAATGCAGCACTACATCCAGACAGTGGCCATAGCCCACCTGAAAGCTGTTTGTTGACTGCCATTAAATAACAAAAAAGAAAGCGGTCAGGTCTGTGAGTCCCAACAGAGGTACTTTATATTTATTATCAACTAATCAATCTATTTAACTTAGTGTTGTCAAGAAAAATAAATAAGTTAAATGCACACTTTGAAATTTCTGCCACCCGGGGGTTCTCAAACAAAACCATAATATGATCTAACAAATACAGACCAGCACTGCTCAGTTCTGCCCACCTCTGCTGTTTACTTCTTGTTTTGAATGAGGACTCGGTTTATTTAAAAAATGGCACCTTATAAGATGTATTTAGTGAATAGAAATCCAATGTTTTGGTTTCATTCATAGATTTCCCATGAAAACAGCACTTCCACGTTCGTGCTAGAAGTGACCCCAGAATGCACTCTGGGGCCTGGAAAGGCCTCGTGGGGGTCGTTACATGTTACATGTTTGGCCGACTGAACTTGCAACTGATGGTAACCACAATAGCCCATCCTGTTACAGTCACAGAAATCAAGAATTTCTCTGGCTTTGAAAACTTTTGGAAATATTTGAGATAATGTAAGATTAAAGCTTGAAAATATACAACATAGGAAAAGTCGTTTTTAAACTTGTATAGATATTTCAGTGCAAAATTCTACGTATTGCATCTTTAAAATTAACACCAATCTGTTAGCCTGTCAGTTTCCATTTCATGTCTGCATCAAGCTCACAAATGCAGATGTGAATCCTGATCCATTTCTTAACTACTTTCATTTCCTTGTGACTTTTGAGTATTTATTTTCTTTCAAATGCAGATTTCTTACGGTCAATATGTACAGCCAATATTTTGACTGTAAATGTCAGCAGTAATATTCACCAATCATATAATTCTTAAGCTATTATCTGCTAATACCAGTCTCATTCTGATACTGTCTTGCATCCCTACTGATGAACGTAGCAAGATCTGTAAAAATGATGACTTTACTTCATTCCTCCTCTTTGACAACCTTCATATCCTGGGTTGAGTGAGTATAGAGACTGATTGAAAATATAGCTTTCCATTGCATCACAAAAAGTAAAAATGAGATTTCCTTCTAAGCGGAGAAAATGTGCTCAGTTGTGTGGCTGTGTAGTGTCTATGAGTGTGTGTTGGAGCTGTCAAGTCTGTGAAGGTCAGCGGGCTGATTTTATGCTGCTGGTTGCTGCTCTGTAAGCACTTTTTGATGCTGAGGTCTTTCCCATGCTAATCAGCATGGCACAGTACAGTGACAAGAATAAAAGCGGGAGTGCCAATGGGGAAATCAGACTGTGTTCACCAAAGAGAACAGTACATAATGGTGTGTTTACATCTTTTAACATCAGATATAGCTTGATGATGAAAGCAAATCCTTGAAAGCAGGAAAATGTATCGTAGAGAAATTGCATCAAAAGGAGAAGAATCAGAACAGCATGTAGAGGTTTAATGTCACACTTTAGATGAGGAAAATCCTGCCAAGTAAGCCCCAACCATCCTCTCCTATCCCTCTCTATCACTTTTCTTGTCTTTCCTGTGGAATACTTGCTGTGATGACCATAAAGGATGCTTTGAGACTAACATTTTCTGACAATAAAGCATGCAGATATTACAGCCATTGATAAAAATGCCATTGCCTTGTAACCAAGCTTAGTTTTCTTCATAATCCTTTAAGTTGGCTGGCAGACAGGGTTAATTTTGGCAGCTATTATTATTATTATATATAATTCTAGTCTTAGCTTTAGTCTTTAAATGAAATGCATTTTAGTTTTAGTCACATTTTAGTAATTTCTACCCTTTTTAGTTTTAGTCTAGTTTTACTTGACAAAAACACGAAACATTTTCATCTAGTTTTTAGTCCGTAAAAGTCCTCACATTTTAGTCTTTACTTTAAGTCCAAGCATTTATTTTCTTGCCTAAATCTGGTACCAAGTCATGATAATGTGTTCTCTCCACCCTGCCAAACCTGGGGTCCCTGCTTTCTACAGCTGAGAGGCAGAAGAGCTACAGCTGCATTGTCTTTTTGACAGATTGACCCACAGTGGAGAAATATCACAAATTTTGAATGTCTGACAAAAACTACATTTCATTCTGGTCTTGTTTTAGTCACCTTGACGAAAACTAAACTTCGCTTAGTCATCACAGATCTATTGTTGTTAGTCTTAGTCTCGTTTTTGTCATGGAAAAAAAGGCTGTCCACGAACATTTTGAGTCATAGTTTTAGTCGACAAAATTAACACTGCTGGCAGATAGCTTCTGTATGTTGTCAGAGGCTTTGCACATAAATCACTGTTAGGTCTGTTTGGAACTTATAAACAATTTAGCTTGGATTGCAACGTTTAGGCTCGAGCATAATCAATCAACTGGACCAGAGTTTGGGAAAATGGGCCAAGTATGAATTATTTCTGTTTCCATCCTGGGTGAAAATTAACAAAAGGCTCTCCGGCAGAGCTTTATCCACCATCATCCTGACAACCATAGCAGAATGTGAATAACGTTATCATGGTTAAGAGCTAAAATGGCTCTTGGCTGTGACTGAACATTTCACAGAGCTCATCCTGGAGCAGCCTCATCTTTGAGTTTCTGCCATAATTTCTTAATAATGTTTCTTTTCTCTCTGCCTCCAGGGAAATACTCCTCCAGTGGTGGTGAACACTGACACACTCGATGGCTCCCCATATGTAAGGATTACGTTTAATCTTTCCTTTATTGTATTATTATGTTAGGCTTAATCACATGACTAACTGAAAGGCCTATATTCAGTCTGTATTATCAGTAATTCCACTCCTTTCCACACTATCCAGGTACGTCTTTGCCCATTGTTTCAGTCTGAATGATAACAGTAATTCATTTTACTCCTTATTAATTAAAACTGGGTTTCCCTTTTTTTAATATTTGGCACAAAAGAAACAATGAGTTTCTTGTTTCTTTCAACCTTGAATATGTTTTGTGAGTTGTGCAGGATGAGAGAATAAGGCCTCTCAGAGAAAGGCCTTACATCACTGAGCTGTATTTTTGCACCACTACAGCAATAAGTAAAGTTGTTTTCTAGGTCAGCACCAAAAACAGTAAAGCCTGGAGTTCTTTAAATTCCTCTTCCTCTGAGACTTGCTTAATTGCAGAAGTAAAACTGATGTGTAGCAAATTTTTAGAGCCAGAAGATGAATAAAAGGATGCAGAATAGTTTATTAGCAACTAGAGCTACTGAAATACACACAAATATTGTGTTTAAGAGGAGAAAGGGCTCAAATTCAGGACATAAAACTCCAGGTTTTATTAAAATTGCGGTGGTGCAAGGTTTGGGAATTGGGATATATGGCGCCTGTGAAAGTCTTGACCCCCTTACATATACTTATCTAAACATACAGTCACTAGAAAAAGCATGTGAACCCTTTGAGATTTCTTGGATTTCTGCATAAATTGGTCATCAAATGTGTTCTGATCTTCATCTAATTCACGACAATAGACAAACACAGTCTGCTTAAACTAATACTGCACAAAAATGATATGTTGTCATGTTTTTATTGAACAAAACATGTAAACATTCACAGTGCAGGGTGGAAAAAGTATGTGAACCCCTAGGCTAATGACTGGCTGACCCTCCTTTGGCAGCAATAACCTCAACCAAACGTTTCCTGTAGTTGCAGATCAGACCTGCACAACGTCAGGAGGAATTTTGGACCATTCCTCTTTACAAAACTGTTTCAGTTCAGCAATATTATTCGGATGTCTGGTGTGCATTGCTCTCTTGAGGTCATGCCACAGCATCTCAATTGAGTTAAGGTCGGGATTGTATTGATAAAATTGGGAATTAATTTTTCCGTCAATGACAGCAATCCGTCCAGGCCCTGAGGCAGCAAAGCAGCCCCAAACCATGATGGCCCCTCCACCATATTTCACAGTTGGGATGAGGTTTTGATGTTGGTGTGCTGTGCCTTTTTTCTCCAAACATAGTGTTGTGTGTTCCTTCCAAACAACTCAATTTTGGTTTCATCTATGGACAGAATATTTTGCCATTAGTGCTGTGGAACATCCAGGTGCTCTTTTGTAAACTTCAAATGTGCAGCAATGTGTTTTTTGGACAGCAGTGGCTTCCTCCTTGGTGTCCATGAACTCCATTCTTGTTTCATGTTTTACTTATTATAGATTTGTCAACACAAATGTTAGCATGTGCCAGAGATTTCTGTAAGTCTTTAGCTGACACTCTAGGATTCTTCTTCACCTTATTGAGCATTCTGCGCTGTGCTCTTGCTGTCATCTTTACAGGACCACCACGCCTTGGGAGAGTAGCAACAGTGCTGAACTTTCTCCATTTGTAGACAGTCTGTCTTACCGTGGACACATGAACATCAAGGCTTTTAGAGATATTTTTGTAACCCTTTCCAGCTTCATGCAAGTCAACAATTCTTGATCGTAGGTTTGTGCCAGGCATGGTTCACATCAGGCAATGTTTCTTGAGAACAGCAAATTAAAAACTGGTGTGTGTTTTTTATAGGGCAGGACAACTTTAACCAACACATCCAATCTCATCACATTGATTGGACTCCAGGTTGGCTGACTCCTGGCTCCAAATAGCTCTTGGAGAAGTCATTAGCCTAGGGGTTCACATACTTTTTCCACCCTGTACTGTGAATGTTTACATGTTTTGTTCAATAAAACCATGAAAACATATCATTTTTTGTGCAGTATTAGTTTAAGCAGACTGTGTTTGTCTATTGTTGTTGTTGAAGATCGGAACACATTTGATGACCAATTTATGCAGAAATCCAAGAAATCTCAAAGGGTTCACATACTTTTTCTAGCGACTGTATTCAACCCCTTCATGTCAGCATATAATGGATGCACCTTAGGCTGCAATCACAGCACTGAGTCAGTGTGGATGGGTCTTAATCAGGTTTGCAAATCTGGACACCACAATTTTACTCCATTATTCTTCGCAAAATTGCTCAAGCTTTGTCAGGTTGCATGCGGATCAGGTGTGAACAGCCCTTTTTAAGTCCAGCCACAAATTCTCTATTGGGTTGAGGTCTGGGCTTTTACTCAGCTGCTCCAGAACATTCACCTTGGTGTCTTCAAACCATTCACTGTAAACTTCAGGTCATTGTCCTGCTGGAAAATAAATCTTCTCCCAAGCTGTAGTTCTCTTGCAGACTGAATAAGATTGTCCTACAGGATTTTCCTGTTTTTCCACAATTTTACCAAAGAAGCATCCCCACAGCATGATGCTGCCACCACCATGCTTCACAGTAGGGGCTGTGTGTTTGTGGTGATGTGCAGTGTTTGGTGTCTGCCAAACATAGCATCTTGTCTCATGGCCAAAAAGCACCATTTGGTCTCATCAGACCAAAGAACTTTCTTCAACTTGACCACGGAGTCTCCCATGTGCATTTTGGTGAACTCTAGTAGAGATTTAATGAGTTTTCCTCAACAGTGCTATTCTCTTTTACTGCTTTCCCATAAAGCTTTGACTGATGAAAAACCTGGGCAAGAGTTGTTGCATGCAGAGTCTCTCCCATCACAGCTGCTGAAGCTTGTAACTCCTTGAGGGTAGTCATAGGTGTCTTGATGGCCCTCTCACCAGTCTCCTCCTTACACAGTCACCCGGTTTTTTAAGGACGTCCTGATCTGGGCTGATTAACACATGTGCCATATTCCTTCCATTTCTTGATGATGGATTTAACTGAACTCCTGGGGATGTTCAGTGCCTTGCATTTTTTGATCCATCCCATGACTTGTACTTTTCAGTGATCTTTTCTCTGATTTTCTTGGGGTGTTCCTTTGTCTTCATGGTGTAATGGTAGTCAGGAATACTGATTAACCAGTGACTGGGCCTCCCAGACACAGGTGTCTTTATACTACAATCACTCCAGACACATTAAGTGCACTCAGGTGATGCCCATTCTGCCTTCTAGCACCAGTTGGCATTAACTCTGTTGAATTTGGTCAGTCACTTTAAAGGGGGTGAATATTTATGCAATCACTTATTTTACGTTACATTTTTTTTGCTTGACATTACTTTTTCGAAATATGTTTTCACTTTGACATTAAAGAGGTTTATTTGTTTTGTTTTTTCAAAAAATATTCTGACCATATTGACCATGATCAATTTGGGATAGGCTCCAGCACCCCCTGCGACCCCCAACGGGATAGGCGGTATGAATGGATGGATGATTTATAATATCAATAAAGGGCTAAAACATCCAAGGGGTGAATACTTTTAAAGCCACCATATACAGATCATTTGATTGATGCATTACTTTTGCATCTTTACATAATCAGTACAAACAGTAAAACTGATGTTTCAGTGGTGACTTAAACATTAAATTATTATATAAAGCCTTTTCTGAATAATACATCTAAACTACCACCCAACAGGTTAATGGAACAGAAGGAGAAATTGAGTATGAGGAGATAACACTGGAGAGAGTGAGTGTGAGAAAAAGTTTTTTTTCTTGCAAAATTTCAGACATTTTTGCAGCTTTTCTTAAATCTGTAAACCTCACCAAACACCAAAGATGTGACTAATTTGTTGTTTGTATTCTCTCTGCAGGGTAACTCAGGCCTTGGCTTCAGCATAGCAGGAGGAACAGATAACCCCCACGTGGGAGACGACCCCAGCATCTTCATCACCAAAATCATACCTGGAGGAGCCGCAGCTCAGGATGGACGGCTCAGGTAAATACATGCTCCCCGTGCTTCAATACGTAAAATGCCAGCCTGCAAACAATCACTCATGTTTATGCAGTCTGGAAAATAGCAGCCATCAGGAGGACCGGGAGAAGCGGTCCATATATATCTGCTCTGCTGTCCTCTTTTACCCTCACCATACTTCAAGCTCTCTGCACATTTTTTTCACATCCAGTGACAGTGACAACCTGACAATCTGCTACCAGCAAACACACTTAGAGGACAGAGACAAACCCTTTATTTTAAGTCTGAAGTAATGTTCTACACATCCACGAGTGTCCAACCTTTTCAACATCAAATTCACCACTTCAGGTGGTGGCAACTTGCTAAGTGGTGGAGGGGTATGTAAATGAATCACAAAAGAAAATACAAAAACAACTCATCACACAGCATTTGTATTGGGCTATTGATTCAAGTAACTGAAAGGGCATGTACACAAATTAAATACAAAAGCACCTAACATGCTATCGAGTGAGTTGGTGTCTGTAGTCACTGTTTGTGTTTGTAGTTTTCTTATTTATGGCAGCGCTGACAGGAAACATCTCCACATGCCACCCTGCGTGGTTGTGAAAAGAACAGCCCCAGGGCCTCACTGTAATTTAAGTCAGTAAGCAGTAGTGGTGGGCGATAAACTGGTTTCAGTACCGCCACAGGTATATCTGCCATGAAAGAGATTTTTGCAACATGCCATCACTAGTATAAACCCAGTATAACAGTGATATGCGACAGACAACAATGTTAAACGTGTCAGTGTAGCTAAGTAGCACAGTAGATGGTTAAAACGCGTTGTTTCTTCTCAAAGTTTGATGTCTGTAATAACACCAACATGAAGGGAGTGTCCTTGCTCTGCAGAGTGTCTCTGTTGGCCTTAAACACAAGCTGTGAGCTGCAACGGATCCACTCGGTTTTGTGTGAGTCCAGCAGCGCAGCAACAGCTTAAACAACTTTTCAAATGTTTCTCACTGATCACTCGGTTCTTTTAAGTCCCTGATGGTTCAACAATGCCAGCTGTGGTAAATGAGTTCAGAGAAGCAGTTATGAACACTGTAGCTCAGTAGACTCACCGTTATCTCTGCTAAAGCAAAGTCAAATCAGTGATAAGCATGCCACTTCAGACGTGTTATCACAATAAAAGCCAGTAGCTCAAGTGTTTTTTTGTTTATTTCTAAAACTCCCGTCAGGAAGGGTGTTGTAAGTAGCAGCATGAAACACATCAGCAAGAGAAAAAATTCATTTGAAACAACAGGAGCTGTTACAAATACAGTGAACACAGAGAGACCTTTAAGGACATCTTTCTGTGATCTCATGCTCAGACATGAGTTGAGTCTGCCATCACAGGCTTGTTTTAGGGGGAAAAGGCTTGAAGCACCTGCAAAGCCATTACTGCAAAGGGCAGAAATGTAAAACAATAGATTTAAAAAAAAAAAAAAAAAAATTTAGGCCATATCGCCCAGCTCTAGACAGCAGGCTACTGACATGGTTAGAAAAAGTTGATCTATCGTGTTTGTCTAGAAATGTGTGTTAAAATTGTACAACTGTAATCATGCCAAGACAAATTACTCAAAGTTGGACTTGCACACTGAGATAATGCCGTTGAGGGTTGATTTACTCTTACATATAAACTAGAGCTGATTAAAGTGCAATGTGGCCTGCTGCAATTTTCAAATCACAAAAGGTGCAATATTTCTTTGACCTGAAATTTAAGTAAAAATACCAGCTTTAAACTTTTTTTGCAGCAGAGATGTTATGCATGACCTTACATGCAATCATTCAGGTGCCATCTTTTTAGAATAGTCTACAAAAGAATCCGAACTTCTTAATTCAACATACAACCAGTTAGCTGCTTGCTATTTTGTTAGCATGGTCAACAGGAAGAGGGTCAAAAGTAGGACCTTATCCGCGTTAACAACTGCAGATGGAATTGTGGAACTGGCCAATAAAAAATGGAATCTACTCATAAACGCGGAATGTCACAGAAATTGATTTAACTTGACTAAAATACCATTTTCTTGAGGAAGAGGAGTCTATATGACCCTCTTATTCAGTTACCATCACTCTGTGTTTGAGAGAATCTAAGGATTTCTTCATTTACATTATAAACATCAGTCAGGACCCAGTGAAATTATACATAAAAGTGTTTAAACCCTCACAGTTTTTAATGACTATCTCATAATGGTAGAAATATTTTACTGTAACCCTAAATATCATGGCTTTATATCAAGGTTGTCCAAACTATGGCTCCTGGGCTTTCTCTGGCCAGTCAATAAATTAACTAAATCTGAGGTTTTTTCTATTTAAATAGTGGAGATTTTAACAGGATACTCTTGTTGATGGTAAAATTAGTGTAAAATTAAAAATTGAATTCCAAAAGATTGGAAAATTGGAATATGGGAAAAATAAAACAGAATTTGGTAAAAATTAAACGGATTAGAGTCTCACAAAAGGTAGCTAAGATGAAAGGGGTCGTATCTACATAGTGGAGACAAGCAGGTGATGATTTATTCAGCCAACAGATGCTGCTGTTGGAGTCACACAGAGATGTCTGAGCAGCACTGTTGGACCTCAAATAGAGAGGCAAGAGGATTCAGTCATTTTTTTCTACATTTAAAGCTGAGGCAGATGGCGTCTGTTGTTGATGCAGTCGCCATAACTGAAAAGCACTGTTGTTAACATTGGTGTTCTGCAGTGTTTACTGGAGGTCCTACTAAACCCAAAAGCATGGAATAATAAGGAAAAGGTTTAAAAAATGTTTGCCTAGTTCAGTTATTATTTATCAAGTATTCAGTAAGTTGAGACTAACATTAAAATCAGTACATTTTTACATAATAATTAGACGTTCTAATAAAGCACAGGGACAGTTTACATTCAATATCACATGAAGCCCATTAAAACAACATAAACTACCCATTGTGAAGAAACCTACACTGTATGTGATGTTTTTCCAGATTTTTCAGATGAATTATAGGGTTGAATAGCAAAATAGACATTCTTCTCCTCCTCTTTTTTATAGTTGACCTATAAATGTCCATCTGGAGTGACTGCAGAGTCTAAAGCAGGCCTGGTGAAAACACTTATGTATGTCTGAATGCAGAGGTCTTCTTTTCTTATTCTTAACCAACTTCTATCCAAAACATTACCTAAATATGTTGAGGAAATGCAAGGAACCTTAATACTCTTCATTTACATTTGTTTCCTTTTATGCTGTACAGAACCTGATATTTGCTGCTGTAAAATTCATGATGTTTTTGGACTGTTTGTAGCCTCTTTTGGATAATTCAACCACTAGAAGATTCTCTCAGGCTTATTCCTCCACACTGAATGACTCAATTGCCTCTATGATTTATCTGAGAAATCCTTGAAAATCAGTCTCAAGAACCTCTTGAGGTTTATGAAAGTGTGGTTAATAGTTGAGTAGATAATGTGAAACGTTTTCTACAGCTCGTACACACAGTATTTTTAATAGTTTAATAACCTGACTAGAAATCCCACCCAGGACAAAGATACGAGTCAAAATTTGACGGTGTAAAATCCTTTTATAAGGATTTCAGCAGCTCTGCTAGCAGTGGAAGGACCAGAGTTTTAGAGATCATATTGAGATGTCATAGTTCAAGGGGTAGTTATGCCTTTAGTTGTGAAGGAATATCCTGTGATGGAGTCTGGTTTCTGTGTTGGAGAGTCAAAGCACAGAAGTGTTAACCTCTCTCCACTTAGCTCAGTGGAAGAACCTTTGAGGACTGACTCTGAAACTGGAGATGGATTGGGTGGAGGAGCATTGACGGAAATCTAGAAAGAGAAACTAAGCATTTCAAATTTGGTTCAAATGAGATGTAAAGGTCAAAAAAGCTACTCAGTTAAGATCTTAGTAAGCTCAACATAGGAATGAACTAAATTTCGCCCCAGGACTAATGAATTATTTCTGATTCTGAAGTGGTTATAAGGAAAGGTAAAGAGAAAATAAAACCATTGAGAGTTTTAGAGATTTAATTTTAGCTAAGGATTATCAAAAATAAGAGAATCTTTCCAACTTGTGTATTGAAACACAGTGAAAAATAGGAACAGCTCTTAGTTAGAGTAAAAATGGCTTACTATTCAGGTATCAATTTACATTTAATCAGACAGACTCAAACTGTACCAGATCCAATTAAATCACAATAGTCTATATTTTAATGAATTCTCCCTTAATTGGATTGGACCCAAGCCATCATCTTGTAAAAAAAAAAGGAGATTCACACCATTATCATTATTAAAACTGATGCTTGGATATGTCATTTGCATCAAACAACTATCATCTCTAAAGGTTGTTTGCACAAAGATGATTGGTTGAGTTGAAATCTAATAGGTCTACCTGAGGCACTAATGCTATTGGCTGCAGCAGAAGAAAGAAACAGTGAGCCAAAGGAGAGAAAAAGAGAAGAACAGGCATGTAGATACGTTTCCTTGTCAAACCTAAGCTGAGTGGAAATTCATTTGTTCAGCTACATTTCCCCGGCCCTATAAAATAATTTTGGTCTCAAAATTTTTACACAGTGTAATTTCCATGTCCATGAAATCAATCTTTAACACAGGAGCAGAATAGATGAGTGGGCTTTTGAGGCCCTTGGAGAAAGAATGTGTATTACTGAAAATAGCAACTCCATCTAAATCTCTTTACATGGAAACCAGCTTTTCTTTAGAGGCTGTCACTCGCTCTTCATAGAAGAATTCAGCATTATTTTCTTCCAAGTTCACATAAAGAGATCTATACTGCGGCACCCTTCAGCTAGATCAATAGCAGAAGTGTTGACATCGTATTTAACACTGGACACTGAGAGGAAGGGAAAAGGCCACGAGTTTGTGTTGAAAAGGATCCCAAAATAGAGAAAAGCTGATGATTGACTGACCTCCACAACCTCTGTTGGTGTATCATGCTCAGTTTCTCAAGGAAAAAGAAAACACTGTCTTTCCCCTCTGCCTGTTCTTTTTCTCTTCCTTTCTTAGTGTGAACGACTGTATCCTATTTGTGAATGATGTTGATGTGAGAGAGGTGACACACAGCCAAGCTGTTGAGGCTCTTAAGGAGGCAGGTGCTATCGTCCGCCTTTACGTTCTCCGCAGAAAACCAGCAGCTGAAAAAGTCACTGAAATCAAACTCATCAAAGGGCCTAAAGGTATGTGGAAGTGTGGACCGATGTACAGCATCACTTCTTTTGTGTGGACTTAAGAATGCTTTATACCCAGCTAAGCTGTGCCCTGTGGATTTAGCAAATCTGCTCTGTTACCCATACCCTCTTTGCTCACTCTCTGCCTCTCTCATCACTCCCTTTCTCCAGGATTAGGTTTCAGCATCGCTGGAGGGGTGGGAAACCAGCACATACCAGGAGATAACAGTATCTATGTCACCAAGATCATTGAAGGCGGAGCGGCTCATAAAGATGGCCGTCTGCAGATTGGGGACAAGATCTTAGCGGTTGGTCACTCATATGTAATAACTGTTGCCATGCAGATTTATTTGCACACACCCAGCACACACATCACTGATAACCTCAGACTCAATATCTAAGCACACAGGCAGAATTAGCACACATCCACACTTCCACGTTTGTGTATAAGCAGTATTGATGTATCAAGAGCCAAGATGAATGACACTTGTAATTTTCACAGCCTTAAATTACTTTCATTAAAATGGTAATAGATGTGTAGGATGGGATCAATGTTGAAATGCAGTATTGCTACAAGGATTCTAAAGCAGCACTCCTGCCATCTGCTGGAGGAAGTGAGAGATTGTTACAAAGCAGCTGATGACAGGCTCAACACCAGCAACCTCAAAATGGTGCTTAGTTTCAACTAAATGGTGTCTAAGTAGATTCTATACCTCTAAATAGCAACTGGTACAACATGTCTGCTCATTATGGGTACATTCAGAAATATGTTTATTACCAAAAGCCACATGGTTCTCCCTCACTCTGTTGGTTTGGGAGATGGGATCCACTGTCATCTTTAAACAGTGTACTGGCCGTGTTCTCCTGACACACTCAAATCAATAATGTGGCAGCTAGTAAAGAAATAGAGCACAGCTGATCCTCCGTCACCCGTCTGAATCACCACTGACAAGCGCGGGTGATTCGAGCCACATGTGAGCCCCAATCACAGTAAAATAAATGTGCTGCTGCTAAAACATCTGAAGTCACAGTGAGAGGAACACAGTGTTTAACTGGTGAACATATAAATGCAAATTCTCACATAGAGATGGCTGATAAAGTGATGATGATCATTTCTTTGTTCCTTTCTTCCAACACTGCTGGAACTTCTCTCCGTTCATCTCACTGCATCATGATTGGCACACATCTGTCAGCTGTTTGCTGCACACAAGATCAATCCAAAAGTAAACATGAGTAATGTAACAGCCTGCTGCATAGACAAACTCTATAGAGCGCTTTGTTCATTCTAAAGACCGGAGATAGTCGCTTATATACACCCTGTTTCTCTTCAGACACACAACGAATCAGGCAGAGCGAGAGACCAGTCCAGATATACACACTCATCAGCTAAATAAAACAGACCTGTGTGTGAGGTGTCCAATACTGTTGAAGCTCAAATGAAAAAAAAAGACAACGAAACAATTTGAGGGAAAAAAATCTGGATTACAGCAAACATATCAAGGAAAAACAGATTTATTAGCATTTACTTTTTTCAAGATCCCTGACAGAGGATAAGAATTAAGCTATTATTATTGTGATCTACTATTAAGTGATCATGCAGCTCATATTTTTAGTATTTCATAGTCAGATTTTAGGAATAACTTTCAAAAAGTTTATCTAACAGCTTCTATTATCTTCAGTATTTCTGGAATTGAGAGCTGAAGTAATGAGGATGTGACCCACTGTTAACATGCATCAATATTTGACATAAAGTGCTGTTGTATAAGAACAGCAGTGATATTCAATGCAAGAGGATTAATAGTTACATTTTTCAAAATGTAAAAACTTGTCTTGTCTTCATCTTGTGAGCCCAGATCTCGTCTTGTGAGCTTACTGTCTCGCCACACCTCTAACAGATACCGATACCAGTATCAGGTATCAGTGCCAATACTAGCCTCAAATACTCACAAAACTGTAGATGCTGTACTCTGTATCATTTAAAAGCATGAAATTAGCCTCTGATTGTGTGTGTATGTTGTCAAAGTTGAAGCCATGGCTGCATTTTATTAATATTTTAACAAGAAGATGACAAAAGTAGAGGAGAATGAAAACTATGCACTCACAAATCATAAGAGAAAGGGATGAGGAACATCTAATGAAAATAAAATAAACTTTCATAATAATTTTAAGAACAGTTGTGGTATTATATTATCAAGTCCCTATTTTTTACCCAGTATCAGTGTGTATCCAAAAAATAATTATTTGTACTTGCTCTTGGAAAATGTAGTATCAGTCCATCCCTAGACTTAACCTTATAGTTTACTCCATTATGAGCCTTAGAGTCTGCAGACAGAGATCCTGATGTGTTCTCTGCTCGTGTCAAACAGGTTAACAACGTGTGTCTGGAGGATGTGATGCATGAGGATGCGGTGGGGGCTCTGAAGAACACAGCTGAGGTGGTTTACCTCCGGGTGGCCAAGCCCAACAACCTGTTCCTGACCAATTCCTACAACCCCCCAGATCTCACCAGCAGTAAGCTCTTCTCTGTGCAAAAAGTCAACAATGTTTATTAAAATAATACTCCAAGGCACTCTCTGCAAACATTAAAATGTCTTTATTTTCACGGCATGGTCACACATAGGGCTGAACAATTTGCAAAAATGATCTAATTGCGATTTTTTCCCCAATATTGTGATTGCAATTTAATATAAGATTATTAGGTTAGGTTATGTATTTTTCAACAAATTCAAGCAGTAAATCATTCAATACTGTAACTTACATTCAGAACATGGTCATCAGACATTTTTGAAAAACGGATATGCAGTTTTACTTCGCGGAGAAGGTGTGTAACAGGCTTTAAGCTATAAAGGAGGGGGCTGGGGTGGAGGAGGTGAAGTCTCGCCAGCAGCAGCGTGGTGCATCAGCATAGATGCAAGCAAGGATTAGTGAGAGGTAACTCATATTTTTATGGACCACTTTGCTGACACTTGAATGTTTGCATGTTGTGCATTAAATCTCTGCTGCTGCAAAAGTAAATATTTCAAACTGGTATTTTGACACATTTCAAGTTAGAGAAATATTGCAACTTGTGGGATTTATAAATTGCAGCAGGCTATATTGCGATTTAATCTAATTTGCAATTAATTGCCCAGCCCTAGTCTCACATTGACCAAAGTGGTACTGACCAACAGGAACATGCCATTTGGACATACAGGTAATGGCCTGCAGAGAGTGTCAGCATCTAAAACCTCCAGCAGAGGTGTTCATACAAGTCAATGGAGAGAGAAAAAAATGCATCTATCGAATTATATACATATATGTAAATATATGTACATATGAATAAAGATATTAAAAAGCAGTGCCAAAATATAGCACTGATTAGACGGGGTCAAATAAGGTGAAGGCTTGATGCTGACATAAGTCAAAGTGTGTTTTGAAGGTCAATTTGTGGCCATGCTGTGAAATAAAAGGCATTCTAGTGTTTGAAAGGAGTGCTTTGGAGTTTTTTCTTGTTTATTCCTCAAATGCATGGATCCCATTTCCAAAGAGCATCTCAAATATAGGCCTACTTTTCATTAAGTCCATGAAGCGCTCCTTTCTATTATATTTTAAGTCTATTTTATCCTGGAATGCACCTTGCTGAATGAGACCATTTCTCACAATGCTTAATTGACGTATCAGTTAAAATGTTGACACACACCCCCCCCCCCCCGCCATAAAAAATAGATTTTGTATTTAAGCAGTGGTCAGAAATAGAGAAAAGATCAGATCATGCCTTCTTTTTTACTACTAAAGATGGTTGTGGACTCTGATGTAATAGAGATCTATGGTGGACAAATTCAAGGTTTTTCCTCACCAAAACACAAAATTCTCCCTCGGCTTCAAGGCCTGAATAAGTTTTTTGGTTAAAATACTCCTTTGCAGCAAAATAAAATCACAAGGTACCGCTCTCTCTATTGCCTTTCATGTGATGATTGCAGATTTCTTTTTTTATAAATCATTTCCTTGTTGAAGTGAAAGTTTAAAATCATTCATTAAGCTGTGTTTAAAAACTCAACACCTTTATACATCCCTGTGTGGTATTATAACTCCTTGCTTAATGTTGTTGTTTGCAGCATATTCTCATATGGATACTGAACTCAGTCACCCCAACTATCTTGGATCAGATTACCCACAAGCCCTCACTCCCACTTCACCCAGTCGGTTTTCGCCTGTTCTGCACGGCATGATGGGAGACGATGACATCCCAAGGTGAGTATCAGTTGATCCTATGGATAATCTTACTGTAAATCATGTGTTTGTTATGACTAGCAGTATTTGTGTCTGTAACTGTGTATAACCCTCCCTTATTTTTCCAGGGATCCTCGCAGAGTTTTGATTCACAGAGGCTCCACAGGTTTGGGATTTAACATTGTCGGAGGAGAGGATGGAGAGGGAATCTTTATCTCTTTCATCCTGGCAGGGGGACCAGCTGACCTCAGTGGAGAGCTGCACAAGGGCGATCAGATCCTCAGTGTAAAGCGTCTTTTATCTTCATAAAGCTGTCACACTCATTAATACACTCAATGGAGGCATCAAACGCTTGTTCAGGTATAGTTGTTAATGCTGCTGTGTTCTCTGTGGGTGTCAGGTGAACGGAGTGGATCTGCGTATGGCCACACACGAACAGGCAGCCGCAGCACTGAAAAACGCCGGCCAGACGGTGACCATCATTGCTCAGTACAGACCCGATGGTAAAGAAAAATAGACCAAAATTATTCATTCCTACATAATACAGTTGCTCAAAGTAGTTTCATGTGGTGTCTAACAGAATAATGACAACTTTAAGTCAGTTGTTCCCAACCTTTTTCCTTGATGTGTCTGGTTTTATATATTTCACAGACTACAAACGGAACTGAAGTTCTGGAAATTGAGGAGAAGTGACTTTAACGTTATTTTTTTTCCTGAAATTAAAAAGCCTCATAACATATCTTTCATTAAATTGGTGTCTCAGGAATAGGTTTATGGCACACTGAAATTTCTGTCCATGGAAACTTTCATAAAGTCCCATATTTATTGTGGGTAATAGCACCCCTAGGGGTAATCAAGAGAACTGCAGGGGGTACTTGGTCTTAAATGTACATCTGAAAACCATCAGGTATGCAAGATCTACTTAAAATGAAAGAAAAATATGAGTCAAATAAGAACTATATGTGTAGTTTCCATAACCTATTTACTTTTAATATTCTTAGAATGTAAATAAGAGCCATAAACTGTCCGGTGTGGCAACAAACTCATTGAAATGAAAGTTTATGTTCACTGTTTAGGTTGTTAAGTTGGATTTATGCATCCCTGGCACATTTAAGCATTTAATGCATCTTTTTTTTTGTTGTTGTTGTTTCAGAGTACAGCCGTTTTGAGGCCAAGATCCATGACTTGAGAGAACAGCTGATGAACAGCAGCATGGGCTCTGGGACCACAACGCTAAGGAGCAACCCAAAGAGAGGCTTCTATATCAGGTCACACATAAAAGTAGAAATAGAAGCTCCATAGTGCCACGAGGAACTAGCCTCATCAACAAACTAGGCAGTTAGGCAAGCATGATCCAAACCTCACTGAGAGCTCTAAAAATTTACTTTGCAAGTACAAAATATGTAGGGACAAATTACTCATTTCATATTTTGGTAAGCCTATATGGGAATTTATCTGCTTGGTCACACAGACTAATAAAGACTGAAAACAACCAATGAGTACATAACTTCAGTCTTCCTCTTTTTACAAGATATTAATTTCTAATAAGGGATTAACAGCAAAGTCTGGTGTAATGTGTTTGAGTTGCTATGGCTGTGCTTCCCACTGGTGGACCCAAGGGTACTGAAGGTGGGCCATGAAATGTCATTTACAATAACTTAAAAACCCTGAAGTTAAAAAAAGAAGAGGTTGTTACTCATGTCACCTTTTTAACATTTTGTCTCATGTAACTGGTGTCACGGTCTAACTGGTATTGGATTAGCTGATGACACTCTGTCAAACAGTCTACTATGCCACCTGCCTTCGATTTTAAGAATTTATCAGTGTTTCTGGAAACCTAAACGCTTCCTGGGAAGAGTTTACTGGGCCACAAAATACACGTATTCGGATAAATATTGGAAAAGAAATTAAAGTGACCTTGCTGGTGCCTGGTTAAAACAAAAAATTGCAGTGGCTCATTAAGTGTGCTTTGTGATCCCAATAACACTCTCTGAGTAATGTTAATGCATCTGAAAGCAAAGTATTTGCATTGAAATTCCCTGTTTATGAAGAAAAATATGATAAATAAAAGATTAATATGAGTTTCATTGTATGTCTGTACTAGAGCGGGCCCCAGAGGATTCAGGTCTCAAATTAGGCCACAGCATACTGAAGTTGGAGAAAGGCTGCAATTTAGCTTAAATAGACAGTAAATACACAGTGCGCACAAAACAGCTATCTGCATGTATTTTAGATTTCTTGCTAAATAACACTGTAGTTCTGTGAAGACCCTCACTTCACAGATTAATAAAATAGCTTCTGTGCTATACATGCAAGCAAATCAGCCTGTTTAGTCTTCAAGTTCAGTGGCAGCATATGCAAATCTAAATGTAAAATAACTCCTCATGCTCAGTGAAAACAGTCAGTACTATTTCAGCACCAAGAACAGCTCCACTCCATACAGGACTACTGTAAAAGAGTCTCAACAACTCTGACCATCAGTGACACCAACATGCCAGCAAAGCTGATGATGATGTTAATGAAGTGTTTCATAAAGAGATGATAGTAATAAAGACCAGTTTTAACTGACATTATAGTAGCATTTCAGATCATAAAATCAAGTTATACTACACAAAGCAAATGTAATTTTACCTTTAGTCGATCTTCTTACTTGATATGAGTAGAAAATCAACTCTCCATCAGCTCTGAACTTGTGCCAGCTTCATGGAGCACCTGGCATATCCGTCCTGCTTCCTATGTGGTCCTAGCTACGTCAAAGTTGTTATTTCCAAGTTAAATGGAGAAAAAGCGACCAGCTTACCATTTGGGTATCAACGGTTGGTGGCAGTTTCCTGCCTTGACAGAGCTGACCGTTAACACGTCTACAAGAGTGACGCTGGCAGCGAAGCTAGCTTAACGTCCACCTGTCCACCACGGAACAAAAACCTTAGCTTCTTCCGCCGGTTGGGCGTCTGGCTTCTGACTTTGGCTTCAAAACACAGACTCGGTCCGACCCCACTTCTTTTGTAGTCCGAGTTCAGTGTAATAGTGTCGGTTTTCTTTTCATTAATAACCAAAACAGGAAAACTCTTTGTGACGGCTTCTGCGATGCAGCTGCACACCGTCGACGGCTGGCGACAGGGGTAAGCCCATCGACACTAAATCGCCGTCAAACATGCTAGCTCCGCTCGGGTTGCAATATTTGCTAGTGGCATTTTGAGTCCTGGATGCTGTCAGTGTTCAAATAAGTGGTCTCATACACATTTGGCTGGTATGAGTAGCCTATGAAGTTAAACTCCCATGGATAGTAGAATGACTGAAGCACCTGATATAGGTATTCCCCGCCACAAATAAAGTTCCGATGAGCGCTTATGGTAGAGCCCACTGGAGGGCAAATAAAGTTATAAAGTTATTTAAAAAGCGACAAACGCCAACTAGGCAACGGTACAGTCGACGACTTGCTGTTCAGACATGTAACGGTAAACCCAAAATTACCGCGGTATTTCTTCTTCGCTAAGTGGCGTAAAGCCTGCATAGAGCTTAGTGCTGCCACGGTAGGCTTAAACAAATAATAGCATATCTGGAATAATACGCCAGTGGGTCGTTCCTATCTGAAATATAAATACTCAGTACCACTTCATAACCCAAACTCACCGCCTCTGTATTAGTATAGAAAATTAGCATGTCTGTCCAGGTGGAACTTATGAAAATTAATAAACTGATGCTCACTCCTCGTGCAACATTTGCTCTTTCAACAGAAATCATACATTTCTACGTTCAAGACGCTATTTTACCAAACAGTAATCCACCAATTCATTGTTTCAATATACCTACAGGACTGATATGAAGGCATTTTGGGGCTCTTTGAGTTGCTTGGACCTTGTGATTTAGGCCTGGGTTCCTTCTCAGAGACTTTTTGGGCTTATCAAAATCTGTTTGACTCTTTTTTTATTAACTTTTGGACTTTTTTTACATTCAATATGCACGTCTTGATCGTTGAAAGTAATGTTAGACATGGTGGTGTACCCTGCAGTACAATTACTATTATCACTAGGCCCCTTAGAGCTTGAGGCCCTAGTGATTGCCTAATTGTAACACCGCTTAAGGCCATGTTACACCTGTTTGGTTGCGACAATATGAGGATTGAAAAATGTGAATTTCCTGTTTCACGCTAGAATAGAACATCCTTTACTTTTAAATTTGGGCTACCTCAACAACTTCTCTCATTTAAATAGCTTACATGTAAAGAAACACTAAAGAAGTTGTGAGTATGCTCTGCTTATGACCTTTTTTAAACAATGTAAAGCTTTTTTTCTTAAAGATTCTTTGAAATGTATGAAGATTGTTAGAATGCTGTTGAACATGTTAAATCACATCAGAGTTGTATGACTGATTTTTTTTTTTTATCTTTCAGGGCCCTTTTTGACTATGATAAGACTGCAGACTGTGGCTTCCTCAGTCAGGCACTAGGCTTCAAGTTTGGGGATGTGCTGCATGTTTTGGACTGTGGGGATGAGGAGTGGTGGCAGGCCCGTAAGGTCAGCCCCCAGAATGAAGCTGAAGAGGTCGGCTTCATCCCTAGCAAGCACAGGTCAGACATGACATTGTGAGTGTGGGTGGGATGACTCACCTTTCATTGTATTTCAAAAGTTACCAAATTTTAAAGTAAAGTAGAAAGCAGATTCAAAGCATGTTATAGAGTAGCTTATGAGCAACTCAAGACTCATTGCTCTGTCCTCAAAATCTTTGTGTATTTTTTTTTCCTTCTCACATTACAGGGTTGAAAGGAAAGAGTGGTCTCGTGTTAACACCAAAGAGAGGGTATGTTCTGTCACTGAAACTGCATGCATGAGGCTTTGCCCCTTAAAGTGCTTTAGTGTGTAAATCTGTGCTCTCTTTCTGTTTGTAGGACCATGGTCGAGACAGCCTGGGCACTCAGGGTAATTAGCATGAGGCAGAAACACAGAGTATTGACACAGCAAGCTGACATTTACACATGTTACTGACTTTAATGGATTAGAATTAACACTGTAGTAATTGGCAGTGACACAGCAGCACAGAAGCATCATTTGCTACCATGCATGAACCTTTCTTATTTACATAGACTTCATGTAAATGTTTATGTATGTACATTGTAACTAGATGCTCTCTGAGGGATCCTGTTTTGTGTATTCATGACAAGATTAATCACTCAATTGAAGGTGCAAGTAGCAGTGCCTCCTGCAAATATGTTATCTGGTAATGTCTGCATCCACAGAGCAGCCCCTTTCGTGTCCTCTAAGCTCACTGCCAGCTTGTGGACATCATACATATAGCCAAATATAGACTCAGGCATTTATGATTTTCCTTTGAGCTGCATCACCTTAATACATTTATTTCTCTTACTTTTTTATAACTGCTTCTAATTGATGAGTTGCAACACTTACACAGTGCATACAGGAAGTATTCAGCCCCCCCCACTTTTTCGTTTTTCTTATGCTGCAGCCTGATGCTACAGTTAAAAAATATCCTCATAAATCTGCACTCAATACCCCACAAAGACAAAGTAAAAACGGATTTTTTTTTTTTGCAAATGTATTAAACATAGAAAACTGAAATCTAACATTTACCTTAGTATTCAGACCATTTACACACTCGAAGTTTAGCTCAGGTTCTTCCCATTTCTCTGGATCTTTGCTGAGATGTTTCTACACTTTTATTGAAGTCTGTCACAGCTGACGATACATGTCAGAGCATGAACCAAGCCATGATGTTGAAGGAAACTGTCTGTAGAGCTCAGAGACAGAAAGGTTGCCAGGCACAAATCTGGGGAAGGCTACAAAATGTATTGTTGCACTGAAGGTTCCCGAGACCACAGTGGCCTTTGTGATTTTCAAATGTAAAAGTCTGGTATAACCAGGACTATCCCAAAAGCTTGTCATTTCACAAAACTGAAGGTCTTAGTAAGAGAGGTAATCAAGAACCCAATGGTCACTCTGCATGAGCTCCAGAGATCCTGTGTGGAGATGGGACAAAGATCCAGAAGAACAACCATCACTGCAGCCCTCCACTGACCTGGGCTTATGGCAGAGTGGCTAGACGGGAGACTGTCTTCAGTGCAAAACACATGACACCCCGCTTAGAGTTTGCCCACTGGAGGGGCTGCAGTGGTGGTCATCCCAGAGCTCAGTCAGAGTGACTATTGGGTTCATGGTCACCTCTCTTACTAAGGCTCTTCTCCCCAGATCACTCAATTTACCCGAATGACCAGCTCTTGGATGAGTCCTGGTTGTGCCAAACTTCTTCCATCTGAGAATTATGGAAGCCACTGTGCTCTCGGGAATCCTCAGTGCAGCAGATTATTTTTTAGCCTTCCCCAGATCTGTGCCTTCAAACAATCCTGTCTCTGAGTTCAGGGTCTGGATCCTCTGCCCTTCATGGCTTGGTTTTTGCTCTGATATGCATTGTCAGCTGTAAGGCCTTCTATAGAGAGGTTTTCAAACCATGTCAAGACAATTTAGCTTAACACAGGTGAACTCCAATCAAGGTGTAGAAACACCTCAGCAAAGATCCACAGAAATTGGAGGAAATTGTGCCAAATTGGAAGTGTTTTGCAAAGGGTCCAAATAATTTTGTCAATTTGATTATTCAGTTGTCATATTTGAAAAAAATCTAAAATTCTGTTTCCACTTTTTTATGAAGGGGTGTTGAGTCTAGATTGATGAGAATAAAAATAGATATTTTTGACTGTAGCATCAGGTGGCGACATAAGAAATACGAAAAAGTGAAAGGGTCTTCTTATATTCTGAATGCACTGTAAGTTGACTTTAAGTCTGACACAATTTCAATTCTAAATGCAGTTTTAAAGTTATCCTGTCCTAAGTAGAGGCTGTATTTGAGAAACCTATCTGATACTAGTGCAGTAAACAAGTGTACAGTATGTGTACAGGCACAGCTTTATAATTACATTTTACCTTAAATGAGACAAAAACATAGCCATAAAATGTGTAATAGGGCCAACTTATTGATTGCATTTGTCAAGATTTGATCATCAAAACCTCAAGTAAGCATTGCACTTTTGTTGTCTACAACTAAAGTAATGATTTACCTGAAATCCCATTTTCTCTGTTGCTCTTAAACAGTAGTTGGCAACCATTTAAAATCTTATTGTTGTGTGTGATGATGTTTTGGATTAGAAGACACAAGTGGATCTTTTCAAGCAGCTAATAAAGTATCGGATGAAGCATTTCAGGCATTAGTAAAGGCATTTTTTGGCACTCTTAAAGCAATAGGAACCAGTCACACAAACCACGCAGAACTACAAACCTAAGTGTCATTTTAATAGCACAGAGAAACTTGGCTGAATGTGTCTTTGTTGTGTCCCCAGGGAGAGATAAAACCTCACACAGTTATGAGACTGTCACCCAAGTGGAAGGTAAGGTTATAAAGAAGTCCATTATACAGAATCTCATATTCAATTTCATTTTGTTTTTATTTCCCCCTCTCTGAATGCTCCTGTGCTTTTTCTTTCTCTTCAGTTCATTACGCGAGGCCCATCATCATTCTGGGTCCCGTCAAAGACAGGATAAATGATGACCTGTTGTCTGAGTTCCCTGATAAGTTTGGATCTTGTGTTCCCCGTAAGTAATTATGCTGTCACTCATAGAGACTCTGGTTTTCATTTGATGTCACTGCTGCCACCTGCAGTCATTTTAGGTTGATGTTTGCATTATACAACCCTCTAAGGGAGGTAATTACTTTGATTTTGAGATTCAAAGTAGTGTGTGAGTGTCAGTGCTGCTTTTATTGTTTTGTTCTCTGCCTGACAGACACCACGAGGCCCAAGAGGGAGTATGAGGTGGATGGGCGGGACTATCACTTTGTGTCATCACGGGAACAGATGGAGAAAGATATCCAGAGTCATCGGTTCATCGAGGCGGGCCAGTACAACAGTCACCTGTATGGCACTAGTGTACAAAGTGTCCGTGAGGTGGCTGAACAGGTATGCAATATGTTACATTTCATTTCATTGATTAACACTACAATTTGTAATCATTTTTGCTGAAATTTATAATATTTAGAAAAATTATTTTTAATAAGAAGAAATGTTAAAAAAAGGTTTAACAGTTAGGTACAGCTCTCATGGGGTTTTACCCGTAACAAAAATACCAGTTTCACTCATTCCTGTCATTTCTTTTTCTGCATGTGTGCACGAGTAGCAGGGGAAACACTGCATCCTGGATGTATCCGCCAATGCTGTGCGCAGATTACAAGCAGCTCAGCTTCATCCCATCGCCATCTTTGTCCGGCCCAAATCCCTTGAGAATGTCCTGTAAGTTCTGCTACTCTTCTTGTTCACCAATCAGCAATAACACTATGACCATTGACAGTGAGGTGGATGATAATGATTATCTTTTAACAATGGCCCCGCTCAGTGGATGAGATATGTTAGGCAGAAATTGTGTCCTTGAATTTCATGTTTTGGAAGCAGGAAACATAAGATAGTGTAAAAGAAACTGACTTTAATGAGGGCCAAATTGGGATGGCTCGACAACTGGGTCATAACATCTCAAAACCTGCAGCTCATGTGGGGTGTTCCCAGTCTGCATCAGCTAGAACCTAACCAATGTTTGAAATAAGGAAAACAAGATCAAGGCTCACTGCTTAGAAAGTGAAAAAGTAGGACCCATGCGCAGAACACAAAATGGTTTATTAAAATAAAAAGACTCAAAAATGAAATCAGGAGAGACTTAATTCGAGTTTAACAATAATTTATTTTACCAATTTATAATGAAAAAGAAATGTGCAATCTTTGGTGATTAAACTCCATCGTGATGACTTCATGTACTTGAAAGGGTAGTGAGGCAAACAACAGGAATAGGATACTCCCTATGGGGTCAAGACACTGGTGGAGGTGTTGATGAGGGATGCAGGATCAGATGAGGATTAGACTTCTGAGAAACTGGACCTGGAAACCAGTGTGGTGGCTTGGAGGAGGAATCCGAGGTATGCAAGATGAGATGAGCAGAAGACCTGTGAGAATCTGGACTAGATGCTGATGAACTGAATGGAGGTGGCTGGGGTGCAGGAGGGTTGCAGCATCCTTCCTGAAACAATACTCTGACTGCAGGAGAAAGGATTAAAGATTTAAAATATGACAAGTGCATGATGCTTAGTCAAACAAGGTTGGGTCAGAGTCTGATTAGCTTTTTACTTAAGAGAGTGAACCCCTTTAATAAGATGATCACCAGAGCAGGGAGAGAGAAAGAACGGAAGATGGGGGAGAAATGAATGAGTGGTGACAAATGAATGAAAAGGAAACAGTCTTCCTGCTTGAACTTTTGCTAAGCTCCAGTTAATATTTACACAGGCTAATCCTCACTTTTTAATATCACACAACAATATTGAAAAAGAGATCTCTGATCACTGTGGGACTAACCTGGCTAAATAATATTATTACCAAATTTAAGTTGAGCTAAAACATTCAAACAAAGCATTTCAGCAAGATGTGCAAAAACTTTTCAGAGTTGTGTCTTTCTAGGTGGGTCAGGCTGGTGAGGAAAGTTTGCACCCACAACATAACCAAGTAAATTCTGCAAGAAACCAGAAATGGAAAGAAAATCTCATCACTCCTAAAATAGTATTTACTTTTCTAAGGGAGCATACTGAAAATCTCCCAGTTAAGAAAGTGGCAGATGTTAGCTTATCCTTGTTTATTTTTTGCCAAAGTACATTCTCTTTCTAATGATAGTAAATGGTCTCATGATTGAAACTGAAACTGAATTTGAGTAGCCTTACATTAAAAGTTATAGACAGTGAATGTGCTGAGAGATTATATGAGATGATTTTTGTGTGATGTTTACAGAGAGATCAACACTCGCCTGACAGAGGAGCAGGCCAGGAAAGGGATGGACCGAGCCCTCAAACTAGAGCAAGACTTCTTAGAGTGTTTCTCAGGTAAGAGCAGAGAGTTGGTTTTTATACATGACACTTGCAGACAGAAATGATGGGTTTGAAAGCAGGATAGCGGTTTCCTGTGCTTTCTGATGGGCATGCAAACCCTCTATAATGTATGCCAGTTGGATTTTGGTTTGGTTTAGATGGTAAACAAGAACTAATACACATGGTTTAGCGCTTATCTGCATGTTTAATCATCATCTATTTGGCAAGAAGTGGTTGAAGCTTTGATTTTATGGTACAAGATTGTAAAAACAACATGTCAACATTTTCAGCAAACCATTGGTGCTCAAGTGCCACTTCAGTTGGCTGTTCTATATTTGTTTCACTTTCTCCTTTTATTTCATTTTTAGTTGTGTCAAATGTCTAAAACAGATAGCAGAAGATAAAACAAGGCCTTATGCACAAAGACAAACCAAACTTTTCCATGTTTTTGTTTGAGCTGCATTAGTTAAGGAAAAAAAGAAATGCCTTCTGGGAGGACCTGGGGCATTTTAACATTTAAGAGACACATTTAGGGCAAATCTCAGCAGTTAGATGAATATGAATGTTTGGCTTCCTCTCAAATCCAGTGGTGTCTACAGTTGATAACAAATGGGGAACAGCTGTCATATGTGACATTTATTCAACTGCTGTGTGTGAGGCTGAATAAATATGTGGGTGAGTTTGCAGTAATACATACATAATGGATGGACTTGCCTATTGTTAGCACTGTGGTTCACACAATATTGTAAATGTATGCAAATGATTCCATAATTGATTATTCCACACATTTACTTGTAAACACATCTGAAAAACAAACTGTCTGTTTTTCTCTATTCTTCTGTTTTTTGTGTTTTAATCACTGTTTTCTCATTGTTTTCTGTGTTCCGCTGCAGCTGTCGTGGAAGGGGACAGCTTTGAAGAAGTCTATCACAAAGTAAAGACAGTGATCGAGGAGCAATCAGGGCCTTACATCTGGATCCCCACTCGGGAGAGGCTGTGATGCTGCGCCCCGCGAACCGCTACCCCCTTTTTTCCTCTTCACGACCACCGATCGACACACACCACCCTTCACCCTCACAGCGGAGCCAGCCTCGCCTTGCCTCGCCACGCCTGCCTGTCTGTCCTCCAGCAAAGTCAGTGCTTAGGCAATCACTGGGAATGACACAGAGAGACTAACGCATACCAAGACAAACACAGAGACAAACACAGCGAGGAAAAGGATACCAAAACAGAGACACAGAGACGGATGCGTACGCAGTAATTAGATGGAAAGAGACAGAGAGAAAGACTTAATTAATGTTCCACTTTAATGAGCCAGGATTGAGTGTTGAGGCCCTGTTCACACTTGGCATTAAAATGCATCTTGGCTTCAAGTGGACAGCTCTAAATACATCTGTTGCTGCTTAAATGCCCTGCAGATTTAGCGCTGCATAACATCTTAGTGTGTACTGTTTTTAGATAAAAATCCAATCTTGAGCTAATATTTGAAGGATCTTTGATGACTTCTAATGCCCGGCGTGAACTGCAGCCCCCCTCACCTGGCTCTAAACAAAGCCTTGATATATCTTATACCTTAACAGGGCTAGAAAGAGGGTGAGCTGAGGTATTATTAAACCACCTCATCCTCCTTAGCCCTTTTCGAGTCTCATGTCCCTCCTGAACGCCTCCAACCACTTACGTCTGACATGGAGGTGCCCCCCAGAAGACTCTGGCCCCTCTTTTTATATCACCTCCTGGCTTCCTCTCCTCTTCCTTCTCCTCCTCCTGTCAGCGCTGCCTTGTTTCAGGACAGGGACAGAGGAAGACCGAGTAAAGGGGCGTCCAGAGTCCCTTTTGACGTGGATTCATTTCTCAAGCAGTCCTCTTTGAGTGAGATCACCTCAGCGACTAAGACTGACATTTGCTCAATCACTCATGTTGAATATCGCCAGGTATTATTTAAAGGAAGTTCAAATAATTATAATGATTAAACTCATATGCTGAATTTGTGCATGCATCCTCAAAGACGGTGGCGATGGGAGTGAAAAAAAGGGGAAAATCGTACAAAGAAAAGAATAAAAGAAGGAGATGAAAGGCAAATAATAAGGGTGGGTTCTCCTTCTCCACCTCCTTATGGTGGAGGAGTGTTTTTTAGCATGAACGAAGAAATAGAAGAGAGACACGGTCATTGGAAATGGTCATGAGAGGCCGGTCTGGAGCGCCAATGCTCTGACACTTTTGGCCTCTGCTCTCTTATGCACACACACTCACGCACCCACACACTATAACACCCATCCACACACAAACATATACTGTATATGTAGAGTTGTAACCTCTGCTGTAACCTAGCACACTCCTGTACAGAGGGAGGGAGGGAGGGAGGGACTGGCTGTTCTGAGCTGCTCGTCAGCATCCAGAATGAATGTTATCTCTCTAGGCACAAACAGCAGAACTCACCAATCACTCTTCCAGAAGAATCCCCTCAGCCGCAGACGTACACACTGTTTCCACTGGCCGCAGTTAAAAAAAAAAAAAAAAAAAAAAAAAAAAGCCATGGTGTGTGCGTGTCTGTGTGTGCTTGCGTGTCCGGTGCGTGTATGTGGGTCTCTCGTGTGTGGAAACTCCTCTGTGTGGGAGGAGTAGGTCTTCTTTTACTCTCTCTTCCACTTTTTCTCTGCTTCTTTCTCCCTCTTGTGTCCACACCACTTAAAGCTAAGTCATGTTTAACAAATAAATGGCCTATATATAAATAGATATAAATATGAATATGAATATAAATATATATATATATATCTTTTTTATGACAATTTCTAATGGGACTAAGTCTGTAAAAATCAACATCTCCAGACAATATTCCATTGATTTCTTTGGGTGATATTGCAGTTTGGTTGTTGAATTTACTCACATCCCCATTATATTGTTGCAGCAACAAGCTACACAGAAATAAGTGAAGCGTTCACGTCGATGTAAAGCAGACCTCACAGCTTTGAACTGACATATTTGACATGTTGTTGTGTACGTTAAACTGAAACACATGTACAATACAGCTGTGTGAGTGCATCTGTGTGACTGTGCGTTTGCTGCTTGTGTGTGCGTGCGTTAAAGAAAGTATGAAATATAAATGATACTATATGAAGAATATCTATCCTTTATAGCATCCACTGCTGGTTATAATGTATAATACATAAATGGGTGGTGTGCGTATGTGTGCGTGCCAGAGCGAGAGAGTGAGACGCGCACGTGGAGACGTAGTGCAATACTGCTATGATGTTATGCAATGAAGATGGTTTTATGTGTCAAAGATTAAAACAGTATTTACAACGTTTGCACTGACGGCATTTTATGCTACAGGTATCCACAGGATAAAATGATGAGCTAAAGCAAAAGGACTCACGAGGTTTTACAAGCATGTGTTTGTATTTACTTATAATTTGTTCTGAATTATAAGAGTGAAGGTGGAAATATTGATGGAAGTGACCATTCATATCTATTGTTTTTTTTTGTTCTTTTTGCTCACTTGCTTCTCTGAGTTAAAGGTGGAAAAGCTCGTGAATGACAAGTATGGATTTCTGTTTTTCTTATTTATTTAGAATTGTCACTGGTCCCATCTCAAGTATGTACATTTTTGTATTTTATTTTCCACATTAAGAGAGAGCTTTGGGTCTGGAATGCTGTAAATATAAATGGCGACATGTTGGGGTGCTGTGTGGCATTAGGTTTAGCCGTGCACACTGCTGAACTGACGCAGGTACAGAATCCATCAGAGCCACAGCCCAGTTTTAACTGCTCAATCACAAGAAAAAACATCTACACATACATGCACTCTCACACACAAATATATCAGCACATCCATTTACATTCACACAATGAGAGAACCACACATGACAACACATCCATGAATGGAGTAATATGTTTTCAATTTCTTTATTTGAGGGTTCAATGTATTTCTTAATCTCTCTCTCTCAGCCATCCGTATCATAGTGTGATATTCCTTATAAAATATATGACTTTTTACAGAAAAGACTGATTACAAAGTTACAACAGAGTCAACTGATGCAGAAAAATATATTTAACAACGACAATATCAAGCAAAATAAAATGTTCCAGTTCAGTGAAGCGCTTGTTGTAAATTAGCTATAAAATAATAAAATGAATTTAAAAATGCTTTCTGAAATTTGTCTCGACAGCCTTGTGTTTTTTTTTCTGAACAGGCAGTCTATTTACTTGACTCAGCTCCACAGGTGACAGCTTTCAGGAGTCAACACTTTGACCAGCAGATGGCACTCTTTCCTCAGTTTTCAGGGCTTATACAAGCTTCTCAAAGCTGCATTTGCACATTCAGTACTTGCACTGGTTCTGATTTGCCGGTGGCTCCCTGCCTCCCCCTCTCTCTCATCAGGGGAACCATTTTCTCTTTAGAAAAGCACACAATGAGGACCCTTTCCTCTTACAATGCTTAAGTATGTGAACACGCACATTATCCACAGCTTGTTTGTGGCTTTCCACTGTGGTTGGCTACAGCCTGTAGTTTATGCTTAATTTATACTGGTTAAAGGCTCAATTTGGGGTTTTAATATTATACAATGGATCAAAGGTATCAAACAGCAAAATGTTAGTGTTTGTCTCATATCAATTCAGTGTCATTTAGTGGTTTAGTATGTGGTTGTTCTCCCTAGAAATTGTAGTCTCAACCTACAAGGGTGACTCAGATATAAGTTGGACCTATAAGTGGACATATCATTACATAAATCTTAGTCTAATCTGATTTCCTGTGATAATGACTATATTCTTATTTGTTGGTTTTTTTATCTCAATATCTTTACTTGTTTTGGTCCTATCTAGGGATAACAATGCTGGCTTTAACAGTGAGTAGGTTCTACTGTTTTAGGGAGATCTGAAGAAAGCTAGTTATCAAGGGAAAGCCAATGTTGTCCTCCCCCATAAAACAACAACAAAAGAGTCAAGATTTCAAGAAATAAACCAAAGTAACAGGAAATCATGGGAAAAGGATATGAAATGCATGGATATGCTAAATGGACAAAAGTACTTGGCTACCACCAACAGGGACTGTAATGACATATTCAAATACATGTACTTTGATATGGAGTTGGTCCTCTTTTACAACTATAGCAGCCTCCACTCCTCTTGGAGGGCTTTCTACAAGACTCTGGAGTGTTTGTGGGAGTTTGTGCCTATTCATTCTGTAGAGCAAGTTCAGGCACTGGTGTCGGACGAGAAGGCCTGGCTCGCAATCTCCGTTCCAGTTCAAACTCACCAAACCATGTCTTTATGGTCCTTGCTTTGTGCACTGTGGCACAGTCATGATGGAACAAAGAGGGGCCTTCCCCAAACTGCTGCCACATAGCTGGAAGCATAGCATTGTCAATCTTAACATAGCTCTTCACTGGAGATAAGGGGTCTAGCCCAAACTGCGAAAAACAGCCCCATACCATTATCCCTCCTCCTCCAAACTTCACAGTCCACAAAACTCAGACTCGCCCATCTGACCACCAAAGAGAGAAGCATGATTCATCCCTCCACAGAACAAGTTTCCACAGCTCTACAGTCCAGTGATAGTGTGCTTCCAACTTCTCTATTTGACATCTGGCATTGGAATCGGTGATGTGAGGCTGGCAAGCAGCTGCTCAGCCATGGAAACCCATTCCAAGACGCTTCGGCTGCCCAGTTTTAGTGCTTACATTAATGCCAGTAGAAGTTCAGATCTCTTCAGCTATGGAATAAGCAGATCGTTGACAACTTTTGCTCACCTTGTGCCTTAGCAGTCATTGACCCAGTTCTGTGATTTTACATGGTCCTCTGCTTAGTGGCTGACTTGCCGTTGTTCCTAAACGCTGCCACTTTCTAATAATATTACTTACAGCTGAGTGTTGAGTATCCAGCAGGGAGGAAATTTCACAGATTGACTTGTTGCAAAGGTGACATCCTTCACAGTACTACGCTTGAAATAACTGAACCTTTCAGAACGACCCATTTAGGATCACAATTGTTTGCAAATGAAGACTGCATGGCTAGGTGCTTGATTTTGATATACTTGTGGAGATGAGTTTAATTGAAACACCTTAATTCAGAGAGTAAAAGGTGTAGACAAATACTTTTGTTCATATAGTGCATGTCTGCTTAAGAGTTCCATGCCTCTACACAAGGAAATACCATTGATTAAAAGCCTGGTCACTGTAGCAGTCACACAAAATGATTAACAAAGAAAAAAATCACATCATAAACTTAAAAGGTATTCACATCCAGAACGCTATGTTTCCATATCTTTGATGCACGTATCGGAAAAGTGCAGTTCTGAAGTTGCTTAACAAGCAGAGCAAACCTAAACAGGATTATTTCCCTACCTGTAAACTTGTTTAAGGTTAAAAAAAGGACGTGCATTTTAAAGGGATTACCTGGCTGAGGTAGAATATTCATTTTCTTTATTCATTGTCTTTGTCAAGGTTGTGGAGGCTGAGGTATTATCCTCTAAAAACTTCAATCATCAGATTGACCAAAATCCTGACCTCCTCTGATAAATGTGATAGGATTTGAAATAAGAGAGCAGAGAATACCCATCAAAGGTCATCTCAGACCGTACAGCCATCAGGTAACTTCAGTATGTGTTTGTTATCCTCTTGTCAGCTATTAACAGGTGTCTCCTCCATATCCGGATTTTAATGGTCCTGCCCAAGCTGGTGGAATAAAGCACAGTTGGATCCTAAAACAAGACAGATGCCCGACAGATGGATTATTGTAAAACTCGCCAAAGCAATGTGGTTACTTCAAAATTAGAACACAAAATTTCCTCCTAATTAAGCAACCGACTCACTGGATTTAACTCTCTCTTTAATCATTCAAGTGATTCATGTTTTGAAAACAATCCATTGCAGGCACCCAGTTTCACTGCCAGGGCGGGCAGTCATTTAAAATCTAAGGAGCAATGAGAAACAAATGCTTCCAAATGGAATAATTAAATCAAGCCACAGATTAAACCAAATCTCACTCCAAACACAACGACAGGAGGAAGCTGGCGCAGTGAAAATTAGCAGGATGATTGTCAAACAGTCGAATCTCACAACTCTTACAGGGATCAAGGTGCCCTATTACTGTATCACTGGCAATTATCTTCAGCCTGCTTCACAATAGGCTGATAATGGAGTGTCTGCTGCTGGGATCCAGAGCTTCTCTGACAGGGCTGGATGTGGCTAAAAGAGGAGCTAACACTTGTGTTTTGCCAGTGCTGGAAGGAGGACACGACTGAGAATTATACCAGAAAAAAACACTCACATGTTTCTGAGAGGGAAAATATGAGCCACTATACACCACGGTGGCCATTTTCTTTTGAAGTCACTCTTTTGGTGAAGAGAAAAATATAACAGCATTGGACAACAGATTTCCAGGTTTTAGGTGGTATAAACATAAGAATTCATAGATAAAATGTTCATTCATGGATTCAAGAATGATCAGTGTTTGAAACTGCAATGAAAACAATAATTGTTTAGGAAAACTGTGCCATATTTTTTAGAAAGACAAAATTTTGACCAAAAAAAAGAGGTTTTTCATATCGTATTTAGTACATATTTAACTACTACCTGGCTAACATAGCTGTTAGCTTGAAAGCAACTGCCTATGAAGAGCTCAATACTATTAGTTTAATATGAATGTCATGTGTTGTTAACATTAACAGGCAATATTAGCCCTTAGCAATACAGTGTTTTTCATATTGTATTAAAGTATGTATTCAACTACTACCTAGCTAACATAGCCATTAGCAAAAAAAAAAAAAAAACGACTGAACAGCTCCATACCATAATGTCATTTATTGTTAAAAGCAAACAAACATAAGCTCTTAACAATAAGTTAGCTTAAAAAGTATGTCTTAGTTAACATTAGCCCTTCTTAAAAAGGTGTTTTTCATATTCTATTGAGTACATATTCAACTACTACTTAGCTAACATAGCTTTAAGATTAAAAAAAAACAAATGCACACCACCAAAAGCTCCATACCATTAGCTAAATATATATTGTGCTGTTAACGTCAGGCAAACATTAGCCCTTAGTAATACAGCATTTTTCATATTGTGTTAAAGTACATAGGCTGTGTCCGAAGTCACTCCCTATTCACTATATAGTGCACTATATAGTGAATACGCCATTTTGTAGTGGTGTCCGAATTCTGAGTGAACATTGTTATTCACTATATAGTGCACTCATTCTATCCCACAATGCATTGTGAAAAGTAGTGAGCAACCGATGGTCTCTAGCTCAGCAATATTTACCATAATACATCACGGTCGCTGCTCTCAAACATGACGGACGAACGAGAGGAGCACAGGAACATATTTGAAAACTTTTTAAAATGCTTTTTTGTTTATTGGTTTTGCTAAATCTGTAAGATAATATTAAGGATTCAAAACGGAGTAACTTTTTCCCCCTATGATGATTACAAGACATGAGACCATCAGCTTTATGCAAAAATAAGTGATAATACACACAAAAATGTATATTATGTTGTCACTATAGAGACAACTTTTTTATCTATTAGTATATCTATTTTTTTGTGAAAATACGTTATATTTTGTAGCAGTTTTTATTAAAATGCTACCGTTAATTTCGATCCTCAGCCGTTGTCAAGGAAATTTACGAGCCGTTGCTGCTAAACATTTCAATTGTGAGACGGCGATGACATCATCGCCCGCAGCCAGAGTAGTGTCCGAAATCATTTTTGTGTTTTGCAGTTGAGTCCACTATATAGTCCATTATATGCTGCTCACTATATAGTGGATAGGGAGTAGGGAATAAGTGAATGGTTTCGGACACAGCCATATTCAACTACTACCTAGCTAACATAGCCATTAGCAAAAAAAAAAAAAAAAAAAAGACTGCAGCTGAACAGCTCCATACGGTTATGTCTTGTATTGTTAATATAAACATGAGCTCCTAGCAATAAATTGTGTTTCATATTGTATTTAAGAAAGTATTCAACCACTACCTGGCCAACATTAGCTAAAAAGCAACCCACAATGACTAGCTCCACGCCATTAGCTTCAAAAGTATGTCTTCTATTGATTATCTAGCAAATATTAGCCCTTAGCAAAAAGGTGTTTTTCATATTCTACTCAGTACATATTCAACTACTACCTAGCTAACATAACTTTAAGCTGCATTGAACAGCTCCATACCATTAGCTAAATATGTAGTTTGCTGTTAACAGCCCTTAGCAATACAGTGTTTTTCATATTTTATTAAAGTATGTATTCAAAAACTACCTAGCTAACATAGCCATTAGCTAAAAGAAAAGTATGACTTGCTTGAATCAGGCTACCATAAAATGTTTAGCATATTGTCCTGAAGTATTCAGCCACTGCCTAGCTAACATACCTATTAGTTTACTATTAGACCAGGCTTTTTAACTATTAACACTGGCTTAAAAGTCTTTCTGTCTCTGACTGCAAATACTTTTTAAATTAGGCTAATGCTCAACCTCTACTAAATTAACATTAATTTTGGCAAAAAATAAAATGCTTTTATGGTGTCTCTCCTTTAAGATTTATGATAGCATTTAGCTAGCAAACAAAACAACTTTTTTTGCCTTTTACACTAAACACTTTGCTAAAAGTAAAAGCACTCTAGCTTAAATAGCCATAAGCTAAAATTGTTGGTCTGTGCTTTCGTTGTCGACTCATATCACAACTTTAAAAGGAATTCTACATTCAGTTACTCCTTTGGTAACATTAATATTTAGTAAAAGTTTGTCCTTATTTTATTTATCTCTTTTAAAGCCAGTTAATGTTAGTCTTTCTGGCTGATGGTAAAACCAGCAGAGTGGTGGCTGAATGCTGATGTTTAAGCTGCTGTATTCTGACTTAAGATCAGATACCATGTTGTTTAGTCTTGAAATAAATCATCTTTAGATACCATATCATGGTATCTAAAGAAATAGCTTGTCACTGTTGCTGAATCTAAGCAATTGCCACTCTACCAATATTCAACATTACCAACCACTCTTGGCCTGGATAATAGCCGTGGAAAATTACAAATATGTTGAGCCTTCTATCTTGGGCATGGTAACATCACCCTTGTAAGTAAGATTAAACAGACCAATGAGAGACCAGTTCATGTGATTCAAGCTTCACTAGTCCATTTACCTAGAATGCAAGATTTTCACATTAGGAGCAGTGGTCTTCTATGGACGCTCCAAATGGACAACAAATGTTTCCTGCTTTAATGAGAAATTTCTGACTATGTTCTGTAAAACTTGACTTATTTGGTGCACAACCTCAAAGTAGTAAAATCACAAAACAAACATAGAAGTTGATTTAACTACCTCATTAGTGTGGGCAATGACAGCATGGCATGTGGTCTGGACTACCACCGTGACCAGCTTGTTGTTTTGTTTTCTAGATTTCCAGAAAATTATCCAGTTATAATAAGAAGATATCTTAAAATGTCAGGAAAAGCAAAGCCCAGTTCAGACCATAGATTTGATATGAAATGAGTGAAAACTTGTAACAGCTTAAAACAGGCTGCTCTGAAACATTCTAAAAGCCTGAGTTCACCCCCCACCACCTGGAGGACATGATGCATCAGTTTCATTGTAACAACTCTCATGGTCACTCATTACTGGAGAAAATGGAAGAAAAATGTACTCCACTCGCAAATCAATTTTCTTAGGTAACTTTACTCTTGGAAAGTTTTTGTTTTAAACTCTAAAGCATGATTATGATTGCAAGATGAGATAGTGAGATCAAAGGAGTTTGAAAAACAAGGATGGTGAGTGTACTGGCTGGTGGTTGGCAGAAGCATTGGCATGGAGATGGAGGCAAAACAGTCTGGCTGCAGACCATTCAGCTGGGATGCTGTATATCTCAGAACTGAAATGCACACTGAATAAAATCTGATTAAAGTCTCATTTAAGGGTAAGGGTTAAGGTAACTGTTAAGACACCAAAAAGTTTTAAGTTAAAACATTTAATAAAGCTGAGTTAACAGTTGGCTTACAGGAAAAAGGCTTGTCCTCCATGAAAACATTCTAATACAGCAAGTGTGGCTTATGTAGCTCTATTAGCTGCGTAAGATACGTAGCTAAAGTAGCTACATAGTAACTTTGTAGCTAGTGGCGCTAAAGCTAAGCTCACAAATCTGCTATGTAAGCAACATATCTAAATCACCTATGTAGCCAAATAGCTTGAGCTACATTTGCAAAAGCTCATATTGCTAGAGATAACTAAGCTAACGTAGCTAAAGCTAAGCTCACAGAGAAGCTATGTAAGCTGTGTAGATGCATTATCTATGTAGCTACATTAGCTTTAGCTATGTTTGCTTAAGCCAATGTAGCTAAATTGGCTTATGTAGCATTTCTAACAACACAAGTTGTGTAGCTATGTTAGCTTTAGCTTAAGCTAATGAACCTTAAGCAAGCCACTGTTTGTGTTACTGCTTCTGAAACAGGTCTATACATGATTCAATCATGGATTGCACATTTTTCTCCAACTTAATTATGAAATGCTGCTCAGTCTGTGATGTGTGTAATGTGGTTATTTCATGAACATAACTACCAGACTTTGTTTCTGAACTAAGTTGAATTTAAAATAAAAAATCTAGAAGTGGAAATATCTTGTTTCACAAACTTCTTGCTATGATATATAAGATGAACGGTCTGTGAGAGTGGCTGTCAGAGATGCACGTCTGTAGCCAGACCCCTCTCAGGAAAATTTGTTAATAAGTGTTTGGGTGCATGTTCACTTCGAGCTTCAGTGGTCTTCCAAACATACACCTGAACTTTGCCATGAAAGGATGGGTGTAGTTTTTAGTGCATGATAAATCTTTGGACAAGGTAAATCTCTTAGATCCAGGATGTGAAGTTTCAGAGACTGAGGCGCTGTTTCTCATTGGCTTAACTAAGTTATTTCAATCAGTCTACAGCACTCTTTGGCGACACACAGGAGGTTGTCAGCATCATTTGTTATCTTCATTACAACACGACAGCTACAGCCTGGAGTAGTGGATCAAACACAAATCCTTTCCATGTTCATATTTTATTATTAATTTCAGCCTGCTGCATCTTCTGCTCACAGATTCTCTGTCCCCTCATTTTTTCCCCCTCCAATCCTCTATCCATGTGGTCCCAGCTGGCACCCGTCAAACTGTTTGTGTAGGACAACTGGAGTTCAGATTGTTTACATCGCGTGCTGTGTTAGTAGATTCGAATGATGTCACCTCGGTTGTCTCACTGCTCTTTATCTGTGTATCAGACTGGCTGCATAAAGATCAGATAATTCATCTCACATTGATGTGCAGCAGGGTGGGTGCAGGATTTGCCGTTAAGATGCTGCTTTGCGGCGTTTGAACCTCAGTAAGTTTAAAACCCAAGATAATACAGACTCCCATGGTTTTGTGCCAGAGCTTTCTGACTGATGTTGGATTAAACCTTATTGGTTCTTCTCCCTCTTTCTGACTCTTAAGGCTTCTCTACACCGCAGCCACACCTGCCACAGAAGATATTTCTCACTGAAATAATATGAAAGTGAATGATTGAAGTGTTGTGGAATATTCACTTCTAATGAAAAATGTCAACTCTGTGCCTTTTCTGCAAATAAAATCATGGCACGTTGGCTTCAAAGGAACGCCAGGCTCTGCGGTTTATGTTTAAGAACTTTGAAATTAATAAAAAATGACAAATGACAAGGAATTTGGTTGTTCAAAGAGGGTTTTAGCCAATCAAGAGAAGGCAGTGATTTTCAAAATGCAGCCTTTTAATGTTACTTTAAAAGCTGCATCTGCAAGGGCACAGCTTAACCCATGAAGGCTTACAGTGTCACCCAGGCCAAATGTACACTTTCATGTTGTCATTGCAGTGACCACATTGTATGATCCAAAACAAGGATCATAGCAGGAATATGCCAGAGATAGGACTTCAAAATATCTTGGCTTATACACCCAAGTGCCATGTGAACTGAAATGGTGTGCAAAATAGCTCAAACTGTACTGCTCAGCTATGCTAAGCTATTAAAAAAGAGATAAGCAAATGCAGACTTTGAAGGCTTTGGTATTTGCATTTCTTCTTCTGCTCTGTCATTTATACATTTACAGCACAAAAGAAGAAACTAAATACTCAAATATCAGAGTGAAGAAACAAGTTCCGTCTGTTTTTTTCTGGGCACTGAAAACATGTATCTCTACAGTTGATCATGCTGTATGAGTAAAGCAATCTCAAATGCTTTTTCACCATGAAGCGCATCGCACGCACTGAGCCTCTCAGAGAATTACAGGTTGCTTTGGGAACCAATCTAAAAAGCTACATTTAAAGGGCAACCTTTTCATGCAATATAGAAAGCAAACATGGAAATGAGATGACTAGAGCTCAGGTAGAGGGTGTTGGGGGATAAATCCGGGCCATTGGTGGTTTAATCCCCGGTTCATCCTGTCCACATGACAAAGTGCCCTCGGGCAAGACACTGAATCCTGGAACTGTTCACAGTAAGAGTGTGCTTCAGGCGCCTACGGCTGCTGACAGCACTCTGAGGCTGTACTCAGCCGCAGTGCTGCATGCTTATGTTCCTGAGGACAATGTAAACATGCTGCAGTTTAGCCATCTTATCACCATCACAACAACATTCACTAATTAGTACCACACAAAACATGTGGCTAAGACTGACAGGAATGTGTCATTTGTTTACCAGCTATTTTGGGCAATTACCAAATGATTAGAAATGTTTTTTGGGACTAGGGTTAGAACATAAGATGATAAAGCAATACACTGCTATCCTTGCTCATGTGATGCAAGTCTTGATAGTGATTAACTTAAAAAAATGGATTTTCTAATTGATTTCTGTGTGAATCTGACTCACCACGTCATGACTGCATGACTCCTCATGACTGTTATAAATATTGTCATGTTTACATGATAATACTCATATTTTCAAACTTTATTCACAACAAATAAATACAATCAATGTGATTTACTCCTTTTTAGAGTGTGTTCAAATGAAACTCATATGACAAAAGAGATCAAGTTTCATAAAGGTCCAATCAGTAGGTGGCAGCGTGTTATTTTTGTGGTCAGGTATAACCAAAGAAGAAGAGCATCTGCTCTCGATCATATCTCATTTCTCTTTTCTTATTCAAAGTCACAACCTTGCTCTTTGACTCATCATGAACTTAAAAGCAAGTCATAAGTTAAACAAACCTTTGAAAAGTTGTTAAAACCGTTATAGGATGAATCGCTGCAGCTCGGCTCAAGACACTGAGCATGCTCAATGCATGTTACTGTGATCACACTTGGACAGAAACACTAAAAAAATCCAACTTGATTAATGTTGAGTGAACAAATTATGATTTATTGGTTGCACTTTTAATAACTGAACTAGTTAGCACAACACATTATTTTGGGGTTTCTTAAATTATGAAAGATAGGTACTAAGTGAAAATATAGATTTAGGCTGAGCTGACATTTTCTGGGGGATCAACTAAAATAGTTAGCACAGCTATTTTAGTTGTATTTCTGACAGAAAATAAATTCTGCCTGCTCAACAGTTATGGCTTTAAGCATGTTTGGTTAACTTAGTGTTTCTTGACTATTTTACATTGGGCCTTCATATTCATTTTTACAGTGAAAGAACTCACATTTAACTTCTATTGTGCTTACAGAACAGGTGGGAATTTCAGTGTGGGGCTGACGCATTACAAAGTAATCCATTCAGTTCTCAGATTACTTTTTTTGTTGTACACAGTTTTGAAATTCAGGAATCCGTTATCAGTTATATTTTCATAAAGGTAATCTGTTACTGAAAGAAAAATCTGCAATTTATTTTCTCTTCTGTCGCCACAAATAGAGAGAAAGCATTTGAACTATTTGTCCTTCTTTCTTTCCTATATGCACATTGGCATGTAGCCACCTGTGCAAATGGAAAGTAAATATTTTGTGCCAGTACGGCCACATTGCTAACTTGGTGAGCTAGTGAGATGACAGAGGACATGCATTTCATGGCGGAGTTATCCCCATTGTGTAACTCTGGCTTCAGAGGTGTGTTAATATGAATGGATACACAAGAATGGGGTTATCTAATAATGTCTAATTCCAATTGTGAATGGATAGGTGTGACCTGCAGTGTGAAAGCACAACCACCAAAGTGCTATGCAAACTTGAGTACATTAATCATATTATGTACTCAAGTTTAAGTGGATTAGGTAAATTCTACGAGCAATTTTCACTAAAATCCTCAGTCTATGCATCTCAGTTTTAAGTTTCATTACATATGAGGTATTTATTGGTTTAAGTTAGAAGTACTTAATTCAATTGGATGGAATTTTTTTCGTGTGATAGAAACATGTAAAACTGGCAAAAGTGGCCAGATTTTTTTTTTTTTTTTTTTAGTGTATGGCATAAATGAAGATAATTTATAGTAAAGTTAACTGATCGTATAAAAGAAGGTAGCAGCAGTATAACAGATTAATAAAAATGGCATGATATAGCCTATCTGATAGCTTTAAAAATAAGTTAAAGGAAAAAATGATTAGAAGTTAAACTTAAATCGTAAACTTTACCTTATAGGGTTAATTCATATTCTTTAGTTAGAGGTTCAGTGTGTAATATTTATCTTAATACAATTTAGTAGAATAGCCTTGGTAAAAATGGGACGTAAATCGTAAAAGTAGGCCTCTCTATATTTATATTTAAAATTTTATTACCTGGATATGCATCTTTTACCTTTGAATAAGCCTTTATCATGGTGAGGGTCCACTCCAGGGACGCCGCCATCTTGGAATTTTGCATCTTGCATTTTTCTCCAATACCACAAAAAGGACCTAATGACATTAGGTTAATATTATGTGCCATTTTTGTCAAGTTTGTTCCACTAAATGCTACTGAGCTAAATATGACAAACTGTACCTTTAATCAGAAAAAAGCCTGTAGCCAGGGGGGTCAAAGGGTTCACAAGAATCCCCCTCACCTCCAAAGGTTCAGTGTACCAGTAAAGTTTAAGATAAGTGTCACCCTTTTAAATTACAGCAGCCAACAATTCTGAGCTAATCCAAAATACATAATCACATGAATAAAATCTAAGACAAACAGCAGCCCTTACCTTGTTGAAGCACCACTTGTGTTGTTCTCCTTCCATTAATCATTGCATAAAGAACTCAGGTAAGCCAACCACTGATAACATGAACAGTAGAGCCCTGCTTGCTCCTGCTGAATTTCTGACCGACACTGCCTGCTCAGAATATGCATCATCAGTCCACAACGTCTGTCTACCGGTGCATCTCTGACACTGTTTAGTCTGCATAGCACTGTAAGGACTGATTTAACTGTTTGTGTGTATTCTGTGGATTAGGAAGTGTCCTTTTGGCTCATTTGCACAGATTTAGCAGGCAAAGAAGCTGTGCAATCCTTTATGAATTGGGCCCTCAGTGATTACAAAGCATCATGTGTTGCAAAAACCAGAATTAATCTTCTTTCCCACATCATGTTAATTCCATTATTGTAAGCACTAACTATCCAAGACCATCTGGGACCTGCAGTGATTCTTTTTTTTTGACCGTCTGCTTCTGCCCTCAGCAACCATGAAACCACTCGCTCCTGTGAGATTTGTGTTGTGCTCCCAATACAGCCCACTATTTAAAAGCTCAGAATCTTTTTAAACAATGAGGGGAGAAAATGCAAAAAATGTCCACTGTTTTTTGGAAAAACAATCCCCCAGATTGAACAAGGTAAGCCATGGCCTGGTCACACTGTGCACACATCATGAAGAGAACGCTGTGCAATCACTGCAAGTGTTGCTATCATATCTAATCTCTTACTAATGAGCCTACATACCTGTTGAATGTTCCAGGTGTTTTCTGAGCATTGCACAAGTGTCTCACTCTTTTTTTCCTGCCAACATCAAATTCGTAATGTTTATATGTTGTATTCTATCAGTGTGCACATTTAATACAATGTCCCAGCTATTTTAGAAATGGAGTTTGTAAGTCAATTCACTCCCTTATCTTCTGTGTTTTTCTCTCTAATAGAATCAGGCTTTTGGAACTAATTTAACTAATCTCCGACACTTGTGCCATTGTCTTTAAAACTAGGATGACATTCAGGTTTTTGATAGCATATTCTCTGCAAAAAAAGCAGCAAAGCCAAAAATGTAGCTTTTATTTCTCTGACTGGTAGGTCATTCTGATCCCAAAGTTTCTCTTCCTTCCACTCAGGAGGATCTACAAATCCTTGACTTGGTGTAAAGACAAGAAATGGAATCTCACAAGGACATTTCTTAGTTTCCTTTTTTCAGTTTTCATATCTGCAGCTCTTCACTGGTTGAGTCTGATTAGAACCTATAAAGGAGAAGTATTCCATGCACTTGCTGCATACAGTAAATCTGACAGCTTTAGTGAGTTGAATACTCCCAAGCATCTTCCATGCTTGCTGTTTTAAGTATCTTTCCTCTTACATAACATACTAACAAATGAACAAAGGAACAGAAGAGAAAATAAGCGACATTTCCTGCAAAAGTAAGCATCAAGCCTTGTTGCAGAGTCAGGATAAATTGTAGACGGTAAACTCAAGTGGTTTAAGTTTGTAGCAAAAACAATAATGGTGCAGTAGAACTGAGTAGACATGCACAACATGAAGACCAAAACAGAGCAGGTGTATTGTGAACAAAGCAGAACTAAAAATAACTCCTGCTTTTCTATCCAATCCTATTTATGTGGCTGCAGGAGAAATTCCCCACCTAATACTTACAAACTGTATATTTATGCAAAGTTTCCAATATTAAAGCTCCTCTGAGGAATTTTATGTTTGCAATGACCTTGTGGATAAACTGGTGCCATTGTGGCTTTAGACCTGCATTTCTGACAGCCAGTCTCACAGACTGTTTATCTGAGACACTGTATATCTAAGAGAGGAAAATCCATACAAACATTACACACAAAGAAACATTTTATGAATAAAACAGAGAAAAGATCACGGTTCTGCTGCTAAATTATTTATAGATCTGTTTTCATTACATTAACGGTGGCTCAAATTAGCTTTGTCAGCTTTAGCTAAAGCAGCTTTGTAGTTAATATTGCCACATAAGCTGTAGCAATGTAAGCTTTAGCCAATGTTGCTATGCTGACATAGCTATGTAGATAATGTAGCTAGATACCTGCTTTGTGAGGTAAGATTTAGCTACGTTAGCTATTTAGCTATGTTATCTACAGCTAAGTAAGCTTTAACAATGTGAGCTAAAGTTAACTTAAGTAGATAATGTAGATACCTAGCATATGTAGCTGTTTTATGAGCTTAGCTTTAGCTGCATTAGCTATGTAGCTCCATTATCGAAATAGCTTATAAAACTAACAGAGCTGTGGGAGCTACAATGGCAGCATTGGAATGTTTTCATGGAGGCTGAGATTTTCTCTTGTAAGCAGACTGTTTACTTGGCTTTATTAAATGTTTTGTAGTTAGGTTTTGCAGGCCCATTTCTCTGTTTAACTTTGAGTATCCAAACCCCTACCTTCACCCTAACCCTAATTGGAAGTTCAAGCTGATGTTTTTTTTTCCTCTAGAGGTTTATTTTGAAATTTTTATCGTATATGTCTGTATGAAGACAAATGGCATCTCAGATGAATGGTCGTGGCAATGGCCGTCAGAGATGAACGGTCTGCAGTCAGACTGTCTTGACCTTTTCTCGTAGCTGGTTTTATCCTGTATATGAATAATAGGATGATATCTGGCCCAATTTCCCCTCTTTTGACTAAAGTCAGCAATTATCTGACAGCTCTAAAAATCATATTGCCTGAAATTAGTTTAGTTTGAGGTGTGATGAATTATTTTACCCCTCAGGCTCACATTGGATATGATAGCTTTAAAACACCCATTTTGGATTTGTTAACTTGTACCATGGACTGTACATCATACTGAAATGTAATTTTCCTGATTTTAATGTTATTTTTGAAGACACAGTACTGATTTGTGGCAGTGGCTGACTCAGATGTTTGAGGGGCAAGGGTGAAAATGATAAATAGGGCACCTGCTGTATGACACCAGCACACAAAAAAATCTTCCTACATTTATAGTGAAATAGTTAGAAACCCTACTTAAGATTAAAGTTTTATATTATAACAGACGAGGAGTTATTAACTATCTTACCATTTAGATGTTTCAGGCACTGACCCAGAAAGACTGCTTCAAGATGAGCCAAAACAGTTGAGAACCGGTCGACGACACCTCAGCACATTGCATGGGGCGATGGGTTCACTGAGGGAGACAGTGAGGTGTTCCAAATACCCAAGCACATGGATGATCGTCAGAGTCTTCCCATGCTTGGCCCTCCCAGTCTTACTATACTCTTGTGAGGCCTTGATGTTGATTGATGACCGGGGTGCCAGCTGGATTCATTTGTGACAGCTCCTTTTCTGTGCATCTTTGGGGAACGTTGGCACACCGTGTGTAATGCTGATCCGACCTGCTAAGGAAAGTGGGGATGGGAAGGATCAGCCACTTGATACAAGAATGGCACATGGCATGCTTTCCTGGGCCTGATCCAGCTCACTGCATACTGGGTGCCCAGGACCCAGTGGGCTGGTCCAGACAACGGTGGCAATTGCTGCATGATGGAGGGCTCAGCTGAGAGGATACCTGATGAGATGGGACATGGGCTTGGCGCAGGTCTGAACGACCGTCGTCAAGAGGCTAGAGCTGCACAGGGCCAAAGTTGACGTAGCGAAGTGCCAAACCAGCATATGCCCCCTTACTGCCTTACCATTTATACCCAAAGATAGGCAAGTGAGCATGCCTGTGAAAATGAACTTTATCATATTTAATCCTCTAAGAGGGCACATTAAAAGGCATCTTGTCTGTTTTCCTACTGAGGGGGAGCCCTAAAACAAATTTTTCCAACTTAGAGGGCAATCTAGCAGGGACTCTGTCCAATTTTGCTTACCCGCATGGCACCAAAGACAGCCTCTTGTCAAATTTGTCAGTTCTTTTTCACTAAGGGGCACTATGTCAAATATGTTCACTTAGCGAGCACCTTTAAGGGGACTTTAAAAGGTTTATCTACTTTAAGGGTATTCAAGAGGGCACTTTTGTGGTGTTATTTTAAACATTAGGGCACCAGGAGGAACAGACGCCCTCCTTGCCCATCCTTTGACTCCACCAGTGATTCATGGATTAGCCTCCAGTTTCTCCAGTGTGATGGCTACCTTAATAAAACTCAGAGTTTCAACCAGCTATCAAACAGCACAAGTTGTTGTGTTGAGCCCAGAAAACAGCAAACACTGGCCTAGCCTTGCCAAAAACTAAACTAAACATTGGTCTGCCCTTATTAGTGAGATTGAATTGCTAATGTCTTATTTACATTTCGTCATTTAGAATCAAATTAGCATTTTTCTCTTATTTAGGCCGCTGTCGCTCCCAGATCTTCTTCAAAAGTGAATCTATCTAGCTCCCCTTGAGGAAAACACTCATTAATTAAATAAGGAAATGGGCTGCACTGCAACACTGATGTAATGAATCGGTAATGTTATGGGTCTCATTAAATTATGCTGTGTCGAGCTCGTTGGATGCAGAAAAATATTCACTTCAGAGAGATGTCATTACACACGTTTTAAAATGACCAGTGAGTCGACACAGATGCACATGGCACTAATGCTAACGCTGCTAATAAAGCAGAATCAAAAAGTCTTATCTGCCAAAAGCAATAAGGCAGCAGCGCTGAACACTGAGTCAGGTGACATGAAGTTGGTCTATCTGCATTTTGCACACTTCAGCTTCCTTGACCTTAGCTTGAAACCACAGGGCTGCTGTTACAGTGCAAAATCCCAGCGCCGCAAGTTATGAGCCCTGCTGAGGTTTCTAGAGTGCTTGTGTCCTTCAGTACTTCCACTTGACATACAGCTGTACAACTGCTTTGAGTTATGGCAGGGAGGAAACTAAAAGACTGATGAGTAATTACTCTTGGGCTTGTGTTTAAGGGACTTAGCTGGCTATAACATATGCACGATTGCACTTTTGTCTCTGCACTTACTTGGCAGTCCTCTCTCTATTGTTGCCATCTAAGCATGTTTGTTTCTAAAAATCTCCTCCATCTTAACCCTGACAAAGCTCAGATACTTTTAACTGAATCTGATATGTTCATCACAGCAGTTAGGCTCAGCTGATCTTGTATCAACTAAGAATCAGACAAACATAGGACCTGAGCACCACATCACTAAGTTTGTGCAAACTTTGCGAAAGTCAGACCAGTGCACTCCTCCACAGATCTTGAACTTTACAGTAAAACTGAACTCAGGCTTTTATTGACTTCAGTGCATGAAACTTTTCTGCCTTTATTAAAGGAAAGGCATCAACATGAGATAGGCCCCCATGACACCATGTGTGGATTTTGGGTGTAACATCCAGCGCCTTCTGGCACTGAATGAGGAACTAGCATTTTTCATATTAACAAGACCCTAATCCTGATTATTAGAGTGATTCAGAGACTAAAATGTGTGAAGATCGTGTGTTACACCTCAAACTGGATTATGTGATTATTCCTCTGCCTTCTACTATCAAGGGATTGGAGGATAATTTAAAGAGATGGCCCCAGGTAGCATGCACAATAGCTTTATTAGTTCTTAATTAGCAGTATTGACATAGATTAAGACCAGCGGTGTTTTTATAAAGGAGGTGGGCCATGAGCTTAATCACTTTTAAGTAGATGTAGAGCCAAGTCAGAGCCTTAACACCTCATCACTGCCTGGGTTTGACTTTCAGTGTTGTTTGCTGTTAGCTTGTGGCTGTCGGTGTGTTGTAGTACTTTGAAGTGCATGCAGTCATTCTGCACAGAAACACAATCGTCTCACATGGCTCACCACTGTCTATTTCAAAACAAGCTCATTAAAAAGCTCTACATGGATACGTACGTAGAACAGTAGAAACAAAAGTCAAATTCACCTGATAAATTGTCACAATGGGAGAAAGTCAGAATTATGAGATAAAAAGTTAAAATAATAATCTAGTAAGTGATAACTATGTGATGAAAAACCATGATTATGAAATATAAAGTCAAAAATAAGAGATAAAAAGTCACAATTATGGGACAAAATTAAATTATCAAAATTATAGTATAAAAGGTTACAATGATGTGATAGTTATACTTGTGAGATAATTCAAAATTGTCTCATAGTTCAGACTTAACTCGTCATTCTGTTTATCTAGTAATTTTGACTCTTTTTCTTATGATTTAATCTTATCTCATAATTATGGTCTTTAAACTCACAATCATGATTTAGTATCTTATAATTCAGAGAGAGACGGAGAGCAAGAGAGTGAGTGAGAGCTGGGTAGGGACATGCAGGAAAAAGACTGCAGGCTGGACTTGAAACCGGGTCACCCGTGTACATGGGGCACAACCTAACCACTGGGCCCTCTGCCCCCTTTCAAAACAAATTTAAACTGATATCCATCAATCATGTCGCCCACCTTTTCAGAATGATAAATCTGGAATTCCAGATTAATTTTAGAGGAATTAAATCCTTGATATAGTCAGACAATGAATATAAAACACTACCACTGTAATAGCCAAAAGTCTGGCTTCGTCTGGTTCCTGGTACAACTGGGATCAGCTTGAAAGGCACCAGAACTTTCAACTTTTTGTATAATTTAGTTGAACATGTTTTTTTCCTTTACTACATAACTTTGGTGTGTATGGCCTTACATTCCTGTACCAGTCTGTCACTGAAACAAAGCCATGTAACTCCTCCTGTACTGTTTGATACAAAGGCTGAGCCAAAGAGGTGGAGGAGTATGGTACAGATGAAGCTATAGAGAGTTAAAACTGGATAAATAAAGTTTGACAGGATTTCACATGTTGATGAGAACTTTGTGGGGCTGCAAGTCCAACGTCTACCTGGCTATCCTGCTGTTGCATGGGTAGTGATACGAGGTATTCTATACATGCAGATAGTTTGCAAACAACAGGATGTAAGCACTTGTAGAGTTATATTTGCACAAAATCCAGTAATACTACTACACCTTGTCAGTCGGTGTGGCTCTTTGGCTTCTCAGAGCTTTTGCTGACTTAGCCATCCTCTGTTTGCCAACAAATGCACTTGTCTTTAAGAGAGAGGTGTCAGCACTATGTGTGCTTACACTCAGAGACCTTGTGTGCTCTGAACCAAATTCACTCTTTTTCTTGTATTTGCTTTTTTTTCTGTTTATGCCTGATTTTTGATTCTACCACATTTGACACTGCTTTACATTTATTGTGCTCTTCTATGATAATTGTGAAGCACAGAATGTCAGTCAATGTTTTAAAAGTACTTAAATAAAAAGTTTTGCTAACCTACTTGAGTTAAATTTGAACTGCCTTCAGTCTTTGAGAATCAGTTGAGATATTTGAATGAGTGAAGGGAACGCTGAAAAAAACCTAATTCTCAAAGACTGAGAGCTTCACTGTGCTTCAGAAACAAGTTGCTGTGACTGATTTTGCTAATCCACATGGAGAAAAGGCAAACACTTTAAAATGTCAAAATAAATGGAGAATATTGGGACTGCTTTTTACAACCATGTGAACTTTGTTTGACACTTAAAGTGCAGACTTTTCTCTTTTGTTTTCACATGCTTCCATAATGATTGACTTAGAAGTCACTGATTTGATTTGTTACAATATGTATGCTTTGTGTCCTGAACTGCAGACAAATTGTGATTTGCATCATACTCCTCCTCTCCAGGTGTCTCCATGTTGTTTTTCAAATATGTCAGTTAAAATGATATGGCCTACATCACTTCAGCAGAACATTCTTGTGAACATGATGTCTCAAGGACACTGAGGGAATCTCTTTATATTGTTCCTACATTTCTCTGTCTTTGACTCAAGCATGACCTGATTTGATTTGGAGGTCAAAAGGTCACTATCTTTGGGCCTCATCTTCATGCCTTGCTTATTTGATTACTACAAATCACACAACCACACACCCCAGTCTTTCTTGTCGACCCACCGCTGTGTTTTCATTGTCTGGAAAATGCTAATCACTTAGTCCCGCCCTCCATCATGGGCCAATTACATTTCTTGCATCTACACAATTCACTTGGACATCTTGGGGCCCACACTGAAAATTGTTGGAAATTTTGATTTATCTATATTTTTTTAATTCAACAGTTGTGAGTAAAGTAGTGAAATAATGTGAGCAGATTCTAGGCAACACTGATATGAGGTATCCTGAAAGGCTACAGAATGAGGGTATTTAATTCTGTTCTCTAAACCTCATATAACCACAGCTAAGTGTCTCCTTTGGATTGAGCTTTGTGGCAAACCACACAGGCAGCTAAATGTAAGGAAGATCAGCGAGGATGTCTACATTTGTTCTCAGGTAAAGTAACACAATGTTAGCAAAGTTTACTGCAAAGTGACAACTATTTAACTGCATACGTTTTATCAAATTAAACTGATTAAATTACAGTGTAATTGAATCACACTGTAACTGAATTACACTGTAATGCTACACTAAGTTAATCACTACAAACTTTATGGTTAAATTCAGCTTGATAACATCAATTCATCATTTCATCTTCATAGTGTTTTTGTTCTTTGACAATCAGACATCAGACATGACTGTAGTGAAAGGTTGTACTTAAAGCCAGCTGAAAACCAATACATGAGCAAAGGGAGCAGGGCTTGGATCAATTGCATACCACAGACAGACTCAAGCCCCTGAAAAACTCAGTGAACGGGTGCCGATGTCCAGTTGTGATTTATTGATGATATCAGTGCAGGTGTGTTGGATCAGTAGCATTGGTGCTAGCCTCCTGGCTAACAGTGACCTCATTTTGGAGCTTAAAGGTGTCGAGATGTAATTTTGTTCTGATGTTCAAAAACCTTATGGTGACATTTTTAACCCCTTTTCATCTCTTTATCTGCACATATTTTCATTTTTTTTCCACATTTTAACCTTTTTTGCCACTTATAACCTATTTCCTACATTTTAACCTCCTTTTCACTCTGTCGGCTGCCTATTTTGCCAATTAATTTTGCTTTTGTTAACCTATTGCTGCCACTATTTGCCCATTTTTTACATCTTAAACCAATTTTTAGCCATTTTTAACCGCTTTTCACCATTTTCCACCCTTTTTTGAAATGTTTTTTTTTCCTTTCTAAACCCATTTTTACTTCTTTGAAGCCATTTTTCCACTCTGTAAACACTTTTTACCACCTTCCCCCCACCAATTATACCACTTTTACCCCATTTTTTTGTCAATTTTCCCCACTTATGACTTTTAATTGCCTTTATTAACCCATTTTTGCCACATTCTGCCCATTTTTGTCTCTGTAGCCCGTTGTTGCCACTGTTTTACCCATTCTTTGCCACTGTTTGCCTGTTTTTGAACTTCTAACCCATTGTTGAGTTTTGTAAGCCATCTTTTACACTCTTTGCCCATTTTTGACATCTTTGAGCTATTTAGCCACCTTTTTGCTGCTTTTCACCATTTCCTGCACATGCATAACCATTTTTTGCCTTTGGTAACCCATTTTGCACTTTTTTGTCCATTTCTGCCTTAGTTACCTGTTGTTGCTATTTTTTTCCCTCCCATTTTTGCCACCTTTAAACCATTTTGTCATTTTTAACCACTTTTCAACATTTCCACCCATTTTGAACGCTTTCTTGGCCTCTTATCCAATTTTTGCTTTTTTAAACCCATTTTGGTGATTTTTTTTAACCTATTTCTGTCACTCTGTAACCACTTTTCTCTATTTTCCACACCAATTTTGTCTCTTCTAATCAATTTCTTGTCAATTCCCCCCTTATTTTTTTTAACCTCCTTTGACTTTTTTCTATTATTTTTATCTTAATTTTATTTCAGTTCCTTCTGCTTAATTCAGTTGTTGTTCTGTATTCAAGTCTGACATTACTTTCCATATGGTTTAGTCAGTGTGCCAATCCACGTTGTTAACATTACCGAAAAAAATGGTAATTCTGTTTTAAGAACATCTTAAGGTTATTTTACAGCATAAATAAATAAAGTATATTTTTGTTTCTTTGATTAGAGGGGTTTTATTCAAGTTAGATATAAAATATGGTTATCACAGATTGACTTAACAACAGACCTTGATTTTCATGACCTCCATGGGCCTCCCATTTGACTGGTCCCCAGAAAGCTGTCTTCTTTATCCTCCCTTGTAGGCAGCCTTGCTCTCAGAGGCATTTAATCGTCAGGCTGTAGCTCCACTTGTATCAGTCTGAAGCTCCGGTGAAACTTTTTGTTTCAAAGGTTTTGGTTCCTCCTGTGGAAAGAACATGACCTCTTATCATTTTGCAATTTGTCATGTAAATAAACAGTTTTTTGTTTGTTTGGTCGTTTGTTTTTTTTTTTACAAACAAAAAATCTGTTTCATCAGTCAAATGTATCACATTTGGTGTGGAAAATGTAAAAAGAAGAGGAAAAGGCCGTTTCTGCTTTGTGCTGTTAATCACCTCGTCTGACAGCTACCCCAGCAGGCATTTAGAAAATTTGTACATATGATCTTGTTTGCTTTAATGGGTCATGAAGGAGCCAGTTAAATATTCCTCACGGGAACTTTACCTGTCTATCTCACTGTCTAGTCCTGACATGCTATTTAGTCTTTTTGCCAGCATAAACTGGGTTTTTCAGTGTGTGCTCTAGTTCTCCCTGCAAACTGCTCTCGCTCTGGGCCAAGTCTGGGACATTGAAGGCTGATTGTACCACCTGCTTCACCCGCAGGTTTCTTCTAGAGGACAGTAACTGAAACAGCACGCCAGGACTTGTAGATAGGACGGACTTAATTGTTGTACCGAGTCAAGACGCACAGAAAAAAAATTAAATCATCCCGGAAGTTATGTGAGTCCTACTTCAGAATAAAACCTGATATGCACATGATGTTTCAATCTGACTTGTGCCCTTTGGGAGAGAAACAGAAGAGCCCCATTCGAGTAAAACACCACTTGAATTTTGTTTGATAAGAAAAAGAATGGATTTACCTTGGCTTCAACTAATACTGAGAAGAACATTGTTCCTATCTGTTTGATTAAGGAGTACACAAAGGAGTACACAAAAACAGTGTCTGTTTACCCCAAAATGTTAACAAATTGGCGAAGTATTCATGAAATCACCCGCCGGTTACTGAAGAGGCGTTACTAATCCCACAGAAGGCACCATATTGGAAATGTTGACTCCAACCTACTTCCAGTCAGTCAGGAAGGTGGCGTTGAGGCAAGTGGAATACCCACAACCAGCTAGCTAGCTTGTCACTTAGCTAGTGAGTTAATGACCTAAACAACAGGAACAATGCGGAGTTACAGAATTCAGCTCAGGTCAAGTCCAGTCTTTGGGCAACCACGCCCACCTGTCCATCAAACCGGACTTTGCCTCTTACACCTAATTTCAACGGCTAGATTTAATATGTTGAAAATGGAAAACAAAACCACATGCATTTTCTAATCAATAAAGAAAGTCTCACAGTCCTTTTTCTACCATGCCAGGCTTTAAATACAAATGGGGGAGGTCTGGCTGCAGACAGCAGCTCTCAGGTGCCCCTCTTGCAGACCACTACTGTGAGACCCACCACCAGCGTCAGATGGGAGTGACCTGATTTGCTCTCATTTTAGGTGTAGTTACGCAAGTGGTACCTCCATTACTTTAAGCTACACAGCAAAAGCCAATGTAGCTAAGTGTGCTACGTAGTTAACGTTTTATTCATACCAATTCAGCAATGGTTGATCCAACTTTAGTGTAATCTTAAGCAAACTTAGCTAAATCAAACATAGCTACATAAGCTATGTAGGCAACGTATCTACACAGCTATGTTAGCACCAGAAGCTGTCATCCCTTGGTAATACCTCTTTTTTTGTTTGTGTGTGTGTGTGTGTGTTTTTTTTTTTTTTTTCAAAAATATATATACATATGCATGCTAGGGATTCATGATATTATCAGCATGACATCAGTATCTGCAGATATTAGCTCAAAATGCTAATTATCTATAATGTCCAATATTTCTGCTGATATCTGCAATTGATATTTTTGCTATTAGAATCTGACTATACTAGCTGTAAATATTAGCCAAATGACCAAATAAGTTAAAAAGGTTCAGGCTGGACAAACAGACCTACATCAGTGTAAGTCTTTTTCTTCATTGATCATCATATTTAACACTTAAATGTGTTTTTAATCACCCTTGTGATTTTGTTTATCCTCAAACTTTAGACAGTGAGTTTTTAGGACTGAAGTTTTGGATCAGAACTTAATATAAATATCAGATTTACTCTATTTAATTTTTAATATAGGCCATAACATATTGGCAAAAATTCAATATCATGCATCCCTTAATAATACTGTATAATCAATTCTTGTAGTTAAAGGTTACTGTACTGCATAGCTTGGATTATTAACCAAAACAATAACTAATCTACCCAGCAAATAATAGATAATCTACCTTATCTTTGAAACTGTTGTTTGTTCTTGCCGTTCAGGCCTACAAAATAAAAACGGTTGTTCTGAATCAAATTGGTCTTACTGAGCAGTGAAAGTTCACTCAATTGGTTTAGCCTGCTCAAATTCATAGTTTAATAAAGTGGTTCTTATTTTGAAGGCGCCCAGCGGAATTCCCTGCTAGTTCTCGCGCGCTCTTGGCTCTGCTGTTGTGGAAACGGTAGTGGGCGGAGCCTGCTGTTGCCAGTCGATTCCGGGTTTGATGCGGTGTTGAAGTCCTCGGTGACCAGCAGCTCACTGTAGTGAGCTCTCAGAGACACTTTAGCCCACAACTTTTTCACATCCTCCGCGCTCAGTGTCTGCCGCTTTAAAAAGAGGAAAAAGTAGACATTTTATCTCAGTTTGAGACACATTTGATCTATTCTTTCAGGCCAGACTAGACGTGTCGCGCAACATCCCCACCACCTTTCGTGTTTCTCCCCCTCCGGCAATCAAACAGTCTGGATCTTTAACGGGAAAAACAACTCTCTTTGGTGGTCTGTCTGCTGAATATTAGGACAAGATGTGGAAGGAGGTATGAGCTGACTGATAATGAGGTTTATCTGTGCCTCTATCAGACACGCTGTGAGGTGCTGTGGTCGTGGATTCAGCCTGCTCGGTCATCGCGCTGAAGGGGATAATTTGGGAGAAGTCGTGTGAAGCACAAAGAGCTTATTAACGCCGAGGATACAACAAGTTTGAAGCATGCAGCTCCCGTGCTGACAGAGGACTGGTGTTGGAGAGAAAATACAGCACCGAGGTTTGCTTTTGACTCCTGTTTTTACGATCAGGCGTACACCACAAACAAAGTTGGACAATTAGGAGAACTTTCCAGTCTGTGGTAATAAAACTATTTCCGCAGTTTCCGCCCTGTGGACGCGCTTTTACAGTCAAAATCGACTGATAACCGCACTTAGCTAAAGTGTATTTTTCTACTGCAGTGATTTGACCACAGTGCGAGGCTCTCTGAACTGAAGTCCACTTTAAATGCGGACTGGTTTGCGGTCAGGGAGTGCACAGCAGAGCTGCCAGTGCCAATTGATTTTTAATTCAAGGCAACACAGAAGACTGTTTACTTTTTCCTCATTTTTAACTCAAACATTATGGAGCTGACATACTGGAGCATTCTCCTGCTGGGGTGCATCCTCCTGGAGTGGCTTTTCATGGCTTCTGCAGAGGAAGGTGAGTCTGAGTTTATCTTCAAAATGCTGTCTGGACTTGTTTTGTGTGGTTACATGTCTAATTAGTATTACATCCTTTCTCCTTGCAAAGGAAGCACAATAAAACCACAGGATACTTTTGATGTGGAAGCTGTAAAATGGGAAAGAATGGAACTAAATGTTGCTTTATCTAAGGGAACAATCGGTGAAAAATATCACTAGATTTGTGAACTCAAAGATGTAGTCATATTTAAACCAAAACAGCAATTTAAAATGTTTATAGAATAATTTTTCCTTCTGCCTTTAGCACTTGCATCCACATTTTTGTGGAGAGAAATAACAATCTTGGCTTTACTCCCCTGACATCTTAATAAAGACCGTTTTGAAGGCAGAGTCCTTGTTAGTTTCCACCATCAAACCATTAAAAAGGATCTCAGGCTGCACCCCAGGGACCTTAACCAGCTCACCTTAAAATCAATAAAACAAAAGAGGCTTTAAGGCTAACACAAGCTGCTCTGTTTTCTATGGTTCGATCCAGAGATCTGCATGAATCATTTTAGCTTTTATGAAACAACTCATTGCATCCAGCATGTTTTCCTGATCACTGTAATTTATATCAGTCCCTGACAGCAGACTTGACATTAATGGGCATTTTGTCCTGCATCAGCTTTGTGAACCCTGGAGGGACAAATTAAGAGAGCCTTGAAATTAGCTGTCAAAACGTTTAAGAAGATGATGTTTCAAATTGTCTGGTTTCACATGCGAGTACAGCTCGGCATCATCAGCATAACAACAGGGCCAGTGTCTGGGTAATTTGCTTAATGCAGGGGTGGAAGGCAGAGCCACACTGACAGATCAGAATCAGAGAATGCAGGGTGTTTATTTATTTCTCTTCTGCTGCCACTGTCTCTGTCTTTTTGTGACATTAATGGGAAAGTTTCAGCGCCGCTGAGTTGACTTCAAACTGATTTTTGAGTTGGTAAAAAGTAGTGATGGGGCAACTTTGGCATCTGGTTTCAGACTTTATTCATATTTTGTAAGCTGACATGTTTATATTCCATATTTTGTATTTTTGTATTTATTAGTGCTCTTGAAAACTACTTTTATTTTTCTTCTATTTCCATTGTGTTTCTGTTGCCAATAGCCTCCGTTGTATAAGACACTTTTTTGCTGCTGTAAATTGGAATTTCCCCTTGTGGAACTAATAAAGGAATATCTTATCTTATCTTTATGAGAAAATAAGATTGTTAAAATACCAGAATGCTAAACTTTTGTGTGATGCCCATAAAAATCAAACAGTACTGATACCTGTTTGAAAAGCTGAAATCCCAAACACCCATTATGGGGACTTAAATTGCATTGGTACTAAAATGTTGGATTGATAGTTTTGCAATTTGGGCCATGTGTAGGAGTTTTCTAGCAGTTTTTGATGTGTTAAATCCTCTCCCATACACATTTCTTATGAAATAGATTTATTTTCTGAAAGTCTTTGTACTAGCATGCGTAATATTAATGGTGTGATATCAGTATTGGTAGACGTTAGCGTATAAAGTGAACCATCAGCATCTGCAGTCATAAAGATTTGCAACCAGTATTTTGGCTATAAAAAATCTGCATGTATCAGCTGTTAATATTGTCTGATTTAGGCTGGACCAACAGATCTACATCAGCTGAAGTCTTGTTTTTATTCATCACCCTCTGTTATGCTGTAAAGTCAATTTTAAAGACTGAAATGGTTCAATTTGTTCATCCTAAGGCTACAGTACTGGCTAAAATGAATTTGTAAATATTGGCAAATAGGATAAAAAACCAATAGTGTGCACCCCTAGATTCTACCATGAAGAAACAAGAGTACTGAAAAGTATATAAGGAAAATTGTGAAAACCTTATTAGAGTGTTTCTGGGAATAATAAGGCTGTGCTGTTGGGATCTAGTGGCTGATTTTGGAAATTCCCTGGAGACAATCAGTCTCGTCTGGGGAGAGGGGGGTTATGGGGCGACTGGGGATCTGCAAATAGAATCGGTTGTGCTCCTGCAGCCAGTGTGTGTCCTTGGGTTAAATACTTAACCCCAAATTGCCCCCATGCTGAGTCAGTAGCTTGTGAATTAAGGATGCACCGATTATGAAAATTAGGACTGATGCTGATGCAATGTTCAAATAACAGTGTAGTCAATGCAGATTGATACCAGTGTTTTTTCATTACTTGTTTTGGTGTAACCCTCCTCCTACACCAACAGTTTCTCTTGAGTTTGAACATGAAGACAGATCAGAGTTTGTCCAACAGGTGATGACTTCTGTCTGATAAAAACAGCCTCTTTGAATAAGGAGAAGTTGGGCACTCTAGATATCTGATTTTAAAGGATTTGACTGAACAGATAAACACTGGCTCCTGATATCTGTTCATGCCACGTTATTTACCAGTGGTCACTGTTTGTCAACGGGGCTGATATCAGTCGATATAATGTTCAACCAGTCCATCTGTGTATCCCTAGGGTGAATGTATATGATATTGGGAAAAGGCAATTCTGATGGCCACTCTAGATATCAGCCTTTACCACCAGTGTTTGCTAATCCTATTAGTTAACAGTGAATATGGAGTGAATGGGCAAGTGTGCCATGCATTTTGAGCTGTAAGAAAACTTTAAAAAAGAGCAATCCAGGCAAGAGATGTGCATGGTTAGCCAACTTGATGGTTAAATTAGGGTATCAAATTAGCAAGCGCAAGATTTTTGAGTTGGTTGAACAGTTAATTAATTTTTATACCAGGTCAAATTCCCTTTTAAAACTGTAACAAAGCCTCCCAACACTAGTAGCCACTGTAGCTTAAATTAACAGCTGCTGCCTTCCTGCAAGTGCTTTCCTAGGCTCTTTGCTAAACAGGGACAAGGTTATAGGCAGAAGTGATGATTAAACACATTAAGCATAATATTAAAGCACAAAGAGGAACAAAAGCTGGTGGAGCTAGCTGCTAACTTTAGCCATACTCTAGCCTCACATTATACACAACAGAAACAATAACCCTGGAATGAAACTGACTGTTTTGTGATCATTTTCTCCTCTCTTTACCTCTTCAGCTGTCCTGTGAAGGCAGAAAGCCCCAAAAATCTATAAGGCTCAATGACTCCATCTTTAAAGTGTCTTTTTCTTTAGCGTGCTTGTTTGACATCTGCCCCTCAGCAGGGATGGCTGCATGTGAAACAAATATAGAAACCATTCATTTATATACTCATGGTTTTGTTTGATTTTTTAAAGTCATATAGCAGCATCAGTATTAATGTCAGTCTGTTTCATAACCGGCTAAAATCTCCACTAAGAGCTGTTGAACCACAGGGTTTTTAAAAGTACATTACTGCTGTGTTGGCTTCACGCTGGTTTGTTCCTCTGAAGAGTCCTCTTTATCCTCCATCCTGCCTTTGCTGCTTGGTGTACTGATTCACAGCTGCTTCTTCTGATAGAATTGTGAACTGATGTAAATTTCCTTTTGATTGTAGCATCAAAAAATAAGAACAATGGTCATTCTATATGCATACATTAACATAAGACATTTTTCTGGCTAATTCACCGAGAAATGACTTAGAAAACAAATTTGCCATGAAAACAAAGACCACTCCAACAATGAAACTTTTCCACACGTCTGTTCATTTTCATCAATAGTTGCTGTAAACAGGAACACCACGAACATGCATGACTTCACATATTCTGAGGCAGGAACATGAATCTGTCAACCCTTTCTGGTTTCAGGCTGGATGCCATATCCGCTGGTATCAATGCCCTTTCTTGGCACACACAGTATGGCTTCTACTATAGGCTGCACAAACACAGTATGGATGGAGCGCACAGTATGTGATATAACCCATGGGCTTTCTGTAGGGTGCTTTTTGAAGCTCGGATTTACCGCTTGTGCATACAGAACCTTCAAAAAAGAAGATGTCAAATTACTGCCACTACTAAGAGCCTGAATTCTTGCGGGGAGAACATTGTTGACTTTGTATTTCAAGAGAGAAGTTTGGGATTTTCCCACACACGCAGACAGAGAGCTTTCTTGCAGCCCGGGATCTGACCATTAGAGAAATGCAGCTTCTTCCTCAACTCTGAGTTTTTCTTCTGTAGACTCTTTAAGGCTTCAACCTATATAGGAAGTTTGGAAACCATATTTTGTTCTGGAGTAGAGATGGAAAGTGATGTCTCAAAGAAATGAAAATTGACTGGTTTAAACTAAAGGAAAGAGGAAATCTGGGCATATCCAGTGGTAGAGAGCAGTATTTGAGTGGTCTAGGGTATTTGACTCTATAATTAAAGTTTTATTCAAGCAGAGGTGATATGAATCACTGAGATTGAGTCTGTGGTGTGTTGTATGTTGCTTTGGTTATTTTTTTGCCACAGTATGAATGTTGGGTTATGGGTCAATGTTGTGAAAATGGCTCTATGTTAAATGTATAGTAACAAAATATGATTTACAGATCACTGATAATTCCATATTTAATTCAAAATGCCACTAATCCACCATCTCAAACACTAAAACTGAGAGCTTCTGTGTTTTTAAAAGCTGTATTCCAGGAATGAACATGTCTCAATGTGCTCAAACCTGGTAGGGAGCAGTGTTTGAGAGACCAGTTTTAAATGAATAATAACTCAAGGGTACTGAGATGGCTGCCACTGTTTCTTTATAACTTGAAAGAAAACACACCTGGATTGTTCCCAGATATGAGTGTCAGAAGATGATTTATCCCTGTTTTCATTTTCAGTCAAATCCAGCATGGATTACCGTCTGCTCAGCAGTGAAGCACTATAAAAAATGCCATAAAAGTAGGGATGCATGATGTCATCTGCATGATAGCACTGGCAGATATTAGCTAGCAAAAAGTGAATTATCAGTTTTGGCAGAAATTTCCATTTCTTCTCATGTTGGCAGAATGTATGAATAAATATGTGGCGTTTTAAGCAGGACGAGCAGCCATAAGTCTGCCCAAGTTTTGTGTTTTTTTCATCCTCATTCTTAACTCATAAGTGTTCTCGGGACTTAATTTTAGGTCTGAACTCCAGATAGTTTAGACACTTGATCAGAGTAGAGTTTATTTACTTTTTCAGCAGTTTGTCAGGATTGTCTCACCTTGCTGTTCACCACTTTTTAAATTATAAATATTGATTTTAATTTTTAAGTAGAAGCTCCATAAAAAGGCTCACATTTTTTGGTTGTGCTCTAAAGAGTTATTGATTTATTTTATATGTATTGTAAAGATCTCTCTTTTTTTTTTAGATTTATTTTTGGGCCTTTTCATGCCTTTATTTGATAGAGGAAGGACAGTGGGTAGACTTGGAAACAGGGAAGAGAGCAGGGACAGACATGGGGCAAAGGGTTACAGGCCAGATTCGAACCCGGGCCATCCACGTACATGGGTAGCGCCTTAAACCACTCGACCATCTGCACTCTGTAAAGATCTCTTTTGAGTTAGACACTGCAGAGAAAGACCCATGGGGAAGGGGAGGGTTTTGGTTTTGAAACTAAGAAGAATAGCTAGTCGCAGGTTTGTAATTTTTTTTGTCTATCATTGTTAATTGTCATTATGAATTCATGCAATGTCACTTATATATCAAGATGCACAACTGCTTCTGTTAAAAACAAATTAAAAAAACATAAATAAAATGAAACACAACACATGACAGTTCTGAGGCAAAAGCCACGGATAAGGCTATAAGTATGATGGTAAGTCCACAGAGGTACACCGGGCCATGTTGTCTCAGAGTGAACTGGTCATGTGACATCGTACGTCATGCAGTGAGACCTGTAAATGCAGTAAAAGTGTTTCCATTGCACTTTTGCTATATATATTTCTATATCAAAACGTCTGAAAAACTGTAAAAACTTTTTAGAAATATTTGAGAGGTTTTTCAAACTTCAGGTGTTTCCGTTACCAGTTTTTTATTGCGCTATTTAGATTTTGCGCATTTCTAAAGGTTATGGAAATGCAGCTATTGTTTTGGTTCTGCCAAGGTTTCACCAAAAGTAGTGTTCCGCCTTTGCATTTGCATATGACAACAGAAAACAAGGTGTTTAGGAGTCTTCAGGATTAGTAACTGTGGCGTTTTAAACCGTGGTTAACAGTGACACCCTATCCCTATTGGGGAACTACCTCCACACACACCCCTGATTTAAATTGCAGTGGGCAGAGCTTAGATCAGTCTACTCTCTACTGGTGGATCAACACTGTCAAATAGCTTAAACACTGAACATTTCACTCAGAATGAAGTTAAAATCAGCTCTGACAGAGAGATGAGTTCGATTTAAGAGAGGAGAGGAGCTTACATGCGTGGACCTTAGAGGAAGTAAATTAAGAAAATTAAAGTCATTTGTAAACATCGACTGAAATAAAGTGGAGGAACAGCTCTGTTAATAGCTTATGTATGTCATTACCTTTGTTTTCAGTGTTCAGCACAGCCTCAATTGTTTATCTTGATCTGAAAAACTGTCAAAAAACTAAATTAACACCCCAAATATTAAAGATGCCAATTAACTTGGGATTAGTTATGCCTGCATGTGCTATAATATAAAAGATAATTTAACCTGGAAGTTTCACTTTAAAAATTACAGCCATAGTTGATTGGCTTGGGATTGAAAACACAGACATCCTCTGTGATTATTACAAATTTCTACAGGTCACCAGTTAATAGTAATACTGTGGGAATAGAGCTTTAGTCTCAGTGATACCTTCTGTTTGTTTCTGAAGGGGCAGCATGAAGTGTAACTACAGAAGTGATCATGCTTGGAATGATGCCACCTGTTTTTCAATCGATCCAGAACTAGAAAAAGAGGTGGCTCTTGGGTAGGCCTTTATCCTCTGGAAAACAGATACAACTAACCTTTCAGTAAAATCTGACCATTTGAAGTTCTGCGTCGAGGGAACGCGTCACTCTGCAATTCACCGCCATGCTGCTAGGGGGGTGTGGCTGTGTGTGTGTGGTTTCAGAGGGGTCTCATCCGAATCCTTGTTTATCTTCCAGTCACAGTAAACAATGGCGACCGAGGTGGAGCGGGAGTGTTTGGAGTTGGAGCTCATCGATATCGAGGAACAAATTCTTTAGTTGCAAATGTTGAAGCGCAGGCGATAGGGAAGACGTTTGCGGAGGTGGTCTGTACGACCACTAAATGAGTCAAGGCTGAGAACTGCCGGAAATTACATTTTGAGCAAACCAATCACAGCCCTTGCGGTCCGCATCGCCGCAACGCGTAGTTACGAATTTTGGGAGGTGCGCATCAGGCTACAGCTTACGTGTACCTACATTGTCAACGCATTGCAGAAGAATAAATCAGGCTTTAGCCTTTTAATTATCAAAACAGTTGGGTTTAAAACCCAAAATAGTTCCCCCTCATGCAGGAGGAATTTTGTATTTTCACCAGTAAAGATGAGCTACAGAGAGCCAAATTTGATTTTTGTTGGTCATTTTGATACGGGCTCTAATGGAGCTTCCTTAGTTTTTGGAGCCAGCCTCAAGTGGACACTCAGGGAACTGCTCTTCTTTCACTTTTACATTGACCTCATTTTCGAACACTGGAAGATGCAGCTTGTGAAAGGCATAACAGATGTTTAACCTCTGATGTATGCGTTGGAAGCGATGCCCAGCTGTTTTTTGGAGTCAGACTCATCAAACCTGTTCCATTTATAGAAAGCACATGACTGATGAGAGACAATTTGGCTCTGTTTCCGCCCTGCTGATGTTTACAAGATGCTGGATCCAAACAGGTGCAGCACTGGCTGGGTGGAGGACAGACACGCAGACAGAAGCTGAGGGGTCGTGGCGCCTTGTTGACTGACTCCAGAACATTTGTGTCTTGCCAAGTGTGAACAAGATGTCTGGTTTCCGTGTCTTGGGTAATGGCCCGCTCGTCTGCCAGCACACTCCGGATCATCCTCCCCCTTGTTCTCCACCTAGCAGGGAGTTCTGTAATGAACCGATGGGAGGGTAGATGAAGCTCATGGCTGCCAAATCTCTCCTCCTTTTCCAACTAAAGGATAAACGACTCACTTACGCTCTCCACTCGCTCGTTTCAGCGCATGGATCGCTCTTCCTTCTGTCTCCAAGAAGATTAAAACACTGAGCTTTTGATCAGATAATTACTTTGGCTGGAAATTAATAGCAGGCTTTGGTGGAAATTAGTATCGAGGATGCACTCACGTGGTCACAGAAAAATAGAACGCTCTTTCTCTAGCTTGCCCTGCTTAAATATGTAAAGCACACGCTGGTATAACCAAGGCCTTAAACTAAAAAAAGGCACAAGATTTATATGCAGCATTAATAATGTGGGCCCAACAATGTGGCCATGTATGAATCTGAAATATATTTGTCCTCAGAAATGTTCTCTGTCCACTCACACTGAGATTCAACCTTGCTAATTCTCACTAATGCAGCCTTGCTATGATTTTAGAACATATTTGATTTAATAAATGCTCCTTATCCTCCCACAAATAGGCTTAACCGATGAATGAATCATCTAGTTTCTCTTTCTGCCCTTCGTTATTCTTCACACATATAGTTTCTCTCACTCCCCAATGGGAAGATGCAGCCGGTGACAAAGGCGCAGCAGTCTTATATATACGCGTGTTCAGCTCCACAGTTGTAGTGATTCAGACTTGTCGGCACTCATCTCGACTCATAGGACCATTTTCCACCCAGCTGGATGACATATTCTACTCTGTTCCATCTAATTTCCATGGCTCGAAGGCATTTGTGAGAGCGAGTGCTGCTGAATCACTGGTGTGAGCATCAGAGGTGTAACAGGTTTGTAGATCAAGTTTCCATACAAATGAAGCACAGACTTCAACAATGACAAAAGCTATTGTCACAATGTTTCCTCTCTTTTGAACAGTTTGGGTATACTGTCAATTTTAACAGTATGTGCAAAATGATAAATCTAATAATACAGTATTTCATGTTCATTTGGTTTTCTCACTGGTTAAATAATGCAAGGGGTCAAGAGGGGCTGCAAGCTGTGCTATTATTTTTAGGTCTGGATTCTGCTCTTGCTAGTCTTTTCTCTTAAACAGTCAGACTTTGTTAATAAAATTTAAAAAAAAAATGCAGATTACAAGAATGTCTAGGGTAAAAAATCTATACAATCATGTGCATACATTTCAGGCATTTAGGGTGACAAGGATTCATCATGGGTGTGTGTCACAGCCCGGAGCTGGAGCGGGGTAGGGTTGGAGGCAGAGTCAAACTCGTTGCATGTCAACACATGACCAAGGTCAAGCTCACAGTGTGACCAGGGGCTCATGGCAACCTTACTACCCATGTTGGTACCCAAGGCCTTTGGGCCCCAACCTCAGGTCCAGGAGGACACCAGAGAGCTCAGGGGGTGTGAGTCTCTGTCTGCTCTGAGGCTGTTAAAATAAGATTTCAAAGTAAAATCATGATAGAACACTGATAATAGTTCATGCTAGGTCTTTGGGTAACAGATTTTGTGTTTATAGCTAATCTGCTTAGATTTAAACAATACAAATAAAAATTGCTATCAATTATTTACCTCACGGTATGACACATTTGCGCGTCTATTCAGGGCAGACTCAAATTATCTTAGATACAAGTGTGGGTGGGTGTGTGTGTGTGTGTGTGTGTGTGGGGGGGGGATAATAACAATGCCCTATAGACCATGCTTACTCACCATATTCATCCCGTACCCCACCCTAAAGGTGTTGACTTTATATTTTCAACAGATAATCTTACCATGCCCTTTGTACTATGCAAGGACATCTAGAGCACTGCTGGGGTTGTGTCAGGCCTTCCCACGTGATGGTGCCCTTAGGCAGCTGACTCGCTACATCCACACCTTAATTCAGCCTCAGTTTTCAGCCCAAACATGCCTAGACGTTCTGCACAGTGCTATTTCAGTCCTAAATGACATCAATACCATAGTTAAGAAAACTGCGGTTCGTTGAGTGTTCACTTGAGGCTGACTCCAAAAGCCAAGGAATCCCTACTTGAGTCCATATTATACACATATTTACAGCAGAAATAAGCATGTTTACAGCCTTGTTTTAAAAAAAAAGTTCTTAAGCTTTTTCTTTTATTTCAAATTCATGGTGGTAATTAAAAAAATAGCATACCTTTTTTTCCTCATTTTATTTCAAACCACCATGATAGTTTGTGTGAAATGTGGGCGAGACTTCTAGTGCGCTCTGTCAGACCGGGAAATAGACTGCATAGTAACAAGATGATTCATGAGTATGAAGTATAATATTGACAACTTTAGTCAACAGTAATTTACAAGTGCATGCTTGAAAAGGAGAGGGATGAAGTTAATGCTTGTTTGTTCTTACCCTTTATCTGCTTTATCCTAACTTTAACACAAATATTTGTGTCAATACATGTGCAGGATGAATTTCTATTAGTTTTTATTGTTAATAATGCAGAATAAATGATAATCTTGCATTGAGATAATCTTCTCCCCAAGCTATAAATTCAACAAAATTTAGGGATAATTGGCAAGAAAGAGTAGTTAATGTATGTCTCAGTCCTCTGGTGTGATATTAACATTCAGAGGTTTCTACTCTGAAAATCTAAACAGCTCTTCACCTTGTTGAAAGTGTTCAGGAAGGCAGACTGAAGCCAGATAGTATATGGTTGCAATTTATGATGCATATATTCGAATCATGGAGGATTATGAAAGTTGTTTTCATTTCTTTTTCTTTAAGATTTATTTTTGGGCTTTTTTGTGCCTTTATTAGATAGAGGAGGACAGTGGATAGAGTCAGATACAGGGTCAAGAGTGGGGGGTGAGACATGCGGTAAAGGGCCACAGGCCGGATTCGAACTCGGGCCGCCCGCGTACATGGGGAGCACCTTTAACCACTAGGCCACCTGCTCCCCGGTTGTTTTCATTTATAAAGTGAAAGCTAAAGTGAAGGTAGATGTCTCATATAAAGCTTTAAACTCTTTTATTAATCAGAGTCTATTTTCATTGTACTTTGCTCCATGGGAAAGATTGCATTTACTGAAATGGACAGTAATGCACTTTCTATTAGGAAAGGTCATTGCCAATCTTTGAAAGCGTTAGAACCGTACCTCCACCTTCAACATCCTTTAAAATAAGGGAATGAGGATGACAAGCCATGATGCAGCAAAGACAGGAAGAAATGCTTTAATGTGCACATTTTACAGAGTCGTTATGACAATAGAATAAAGTGATGGGGAAAAATAGACTAAGTGATGTGTGATTAAGACAGATCCACGTTATGAAATTTAAATCCTAGCCGTGCTGTATTCATAGGAACCACAGATGGACCTGGATGTACTTCTTTACTTCTTAGCTTGTTGCTAACACATGATGGAAATTTCCTCAAACAGGCTAGCAGATTTAGCTTTGGATCGTGCAAATTTTAACCTGGGAATGTTTTATTTTGCTTGTAATATAGACCACTGAATGGATCATTTAGTCAACAATGTGAGACATAATTGATGATTTCTGAAACTATGAGAAGTGGAATTAGGTTCATGTCATCCTTCTTCTCATGTTATATAATGGCAGCTAATGAATGACATTTAGATCAGGGGTGTGCAAGTGGCAGCCTAGGGGCCATATGGGGCCCTACTTATCACTCAGTAAATTTAGAATTACAACACATTTTTACAATCAGAAAACATAAGGACATCTCTCATGAAAACATGAAATATAGAAATATTTCCCTAATAATTTTGGATTTCTGGCATAGTTTAAGCTCCCTTCAAGGAATTAGTACATATTTTCCCTTTAGAAATCTTCTTTGTTCTTCACTGAATGTATTCCTGAGAAAAATTAACTTAGCATAAAAATGAATGAAATTTGTGTTTAGTGCATTATTTCTTTGCTGTAACAGTGTTTCTTGGCAGTGAATCTTGTACAGTTGAAAAGTCTGTTTTAAATGGTGATACATTTGTAAGGAACATGAATTTGTAGGATGAGCAGCAGAGCTGAGGATGTGGGTTGGGCCTATGAAAGCTTAGCCAGATCTTCTCTGCCAATGCCTAAAAGCTTATTCTGACTTTTGTTTGGTGGATTAGATAATTGAAGTCTGAAGAAAAAAGACATATTGACAGTTTTACAAATTGTCATATTTTGACAAACAGGAGCCTCAGTAGCGTGTGGTAGAACCAAACAACCACAATAACCTGGCACCTCCTCCTCACCAGCCTGGTCACACACTGCTGTGGGATGGCATCCCATTCTTCAACCAGCATTTGTCACAAGCCAGCTAATGTGGTTGCATTGGTCACTCTGGCACGAACAGCACGCCCAAGCTGTTCCCACAAGTGTTCAGTGGGGTTGAGGTCAAGACTGCTGGCAGGCCTTTCCATCCTCTTCACTCCCAAATTCTGGAGGTAGTCTCTGAGGAGGTGAGCGTTGTCATCTTGAAGGAGAGAGTTCGGTCACAGGCTGTGGAAATAAGAGATTGTCACTAGTTGCAAAATCTCATCTCCATATCTCTCTGCATTGAGATTGCCTTCAATGATGACAAGCCTTGTTTCTCCAGATGCCCCCTCCTGCCATTACACTGCTTCAGTGCATAGCGTTCTCCACGTCTTCTCCACACTTTGACCCTATGTTCCTTACTGCTGTGGCACCATTTTAAAGGGAAACTAGAAAAGCACGCGGAGAGCGCAGACCTCCACGATTAGCCCTATTTCCCAATAGTACAGAATCCTTCAAAAAATTCCTGGATCCAGACGGTGATTGGGATCACTCCCAAAATCGAATCAGTTCTTCCTTATGCCATTTCTGACATTTCCTGAAAATTTTATCAAAATCCGTCCACAACTTTTTGAGTTATGTTGCTAACAAACAAACTAACTAACAAACCCTGCTGATCAGATAACCTCCTTGGCGGAGGTAATAAACAGGCTTTTTAACTGTGTTAGATTTACTGCCAAGAAGAATTACAACAACAAAGAAAGAACGTACCAAGCACCGATTTTCTTACTTTTTGTGCTAGGTTTATATAGTTAAAATGCTAAAATAATCAGGACCTACTATATTCACTCCATGAAAAGTAGCTTTGACTATTTTCCATTGTGTTTGGCTCATTGAAATAACTGCTTTTTAAATCTGAGATTTGGTATGATGAATGATCGTGAAACTAGTGTGTTATATCTTTGATTAAATTATAAGAGTTTTACAATGTGGCCCTATGGCTGTGAGAATAAAGTTAGAATGAATTTGCCCATCTCTGATTTAGATGCTTCACAGCCGCTCTCTGACAGTACCACTAATCAGTTGCAGGGAATGGAAAAATATTTTCAAGATGTGTTGTTGAATGAATTAAAGACTCTTCAGATATTTTAAAAGCATGCCCCATTTCTACTTTCTTCATGAATTTAATCAGCTTGTGGAAATAAAACAGCTGTGCTTCTAAACCTGAACGTTGCCATCAGGTAGAGGCGGTGTCTCTTTAGTGAAATGGTTTATGTTTGCCTTAAGGCTTGTTCTTATGTTTATAGTTTTTACAGGCGTATAAATCCTCTGTTATTCTCATTCACAATGGGGAGTATATATATTCTCTAATAAGGTATGTTACTGCAGCTGTTACCTCCTCCCTTTTTACATAGAGTGCAACTGCATGAGTGATTTGTGTAGCAGAAGCCCATCATGCTGTTTGGGGTAAAACACATCGGCAGCATTTTTTTTTTTTTATCTTCAGCTGATGGAGAGAGGGTTGAAGTGTCATCCTGTCTCCTGCAGACTTTACACACAGGGATTCATTCTGCATTTCACTCACCAGATCCGAAGCATGGAGAACAGAAGAGGTGACATTAATGTGTTTTGTTTAAAACGACGCGCAGCCTCAATTCTAAACAATAAGCTCACACTATGAGAGGAGATGTGCCAGGGGCTGAGTGGAAATAATGAGACGAGAGGGTAAAAAAATCCACGTCTCCATCACAGCTACATGATCATTAATGCATAGTCAATTAAAAACAGTATACCTTATTGCATTTTTCATTTGAAAAAACATTCCAAATGTTGATTTATTATCTCAGTCTAACATGAGTGGGTTGAAAAACATGTTAGAATTTTCCTTGAAGCACATTCTGGCTGAAAAGGTGTGTGATGCTGTTGATTGGTTTTGGTAAGATGGGAGCAGCGTGCGAAGCCAATTACAGCTGCAAATAACAATTATTTTATTGGCAGATTAATCTGCGGATTATTTTCTCTATTGCTTGCAGAGTTTTTTCCCTCTAAAATGTCAGTAAATAGTAGAAAATGTTGCAAAAATGATCATCAGTGTTAAATCAGGGTAGCGTCCTCAAATATGGTTTAATGCATGGTTCAAATATATTCAGTTAAAGCTCTGTAGGTGGTTATAAAACAAAGTGACTCAATGTCTCTGCAGAACCTACAAAGTTAGAGAAATCTGGAGACAAATGTAATATTTCCATGTCATTATTTTGGATATCTCTTCCTGCAGAGGCCTATTCACATATGCACAAAAACTTCCTCCTGGTTTTCTTCAGGTGTGACCACAAACAGCCAGATTTTCACATTTCATGCCAGCTCCAAGTACATTTTCACTGTGAAGTTGGGGTGAGCTGATGTGTGAACGCGTCACACATCACATTCAGCAAAATTCCCTTCAACCAGGAAGGAGGAGGTGCTGGTGCTTATATTGTGCTACTGGGACATGGCTGTAAACTGAACTACCTGTGTGATCTCTGTGCATTTATTCTCATTGAAGCGTCGTACAGCAGACTCTGTGGCTCCGTCTGCCACTTGTGCATCATTCTCTTAATGCCCTTTTTTTCCAGTCTCAAATATTTTGGCAAACATGTGAAGGACGGGATCATTAAAGACATCAAAGTACCATAGTGTCCACAGGGGGTTCGGCAAGTTCTTACAGGAGCTTTAATTGCTTTAAATGGACATAGAAATCTGAGAAAAATCACATCTAATGAAGCCTAGCGTTAGGTCATGCAGGACATGGTAGTCATGCTCCTAGCTGTTGACCAGCTGATCCTAATTACCAGCTCCCACAACCAATCACAGCTCTTTCTCTCAACACAGTGGTGTATTTTAATATGACGTACTTCTCGCTAATCCCTGCTTGCATTAATACTGATGAACCACACTGCTGCTACTGGTAAAGCTTAACCTCCTCCACCCCAGCCTCCTCCTTTATAGCATAAAGCTGTTGCACCTTCATATTCAGATTTGTGCTACTGGGGATTAATTGCTTTTGAACTCATTTTATTGTATTCAGTACACAAGTGTATCCATCCATATGGGGGTTTCTAACCATGCATTCCCTGGAAAGTCAAAACTGCTTGGAGCATCTTTTGAGCAGTGCCTTCTCCAAGATAAACAGTACATCCATTTTGCAGTTAAATGGTTAAATGTAAGATGAGCGTGAATAAAGGTTGACTGCTGACTTTCTGTAAAGAATTCTCAAAGATTGAAGATTATCAAAACCATTATAGATGAATGTGAAAGTTGGCTGTAAACTCCTGCTGCTTTGAAGCCAATGCACATCTCTATCTTGCATAAACAATTATGGCGGCACTCACCAGCTGTTCACATCCAGTCTGCCGGATAAGAATGTAACAGGCATGGTTATTTAGGTTTAACTAACTCATTCTGGGCTCATGTTTATGTAATGTGATGAAAGACTGCTTACAGGTGGATGATAAGATTGATATGAACCTTCTAAAGAGGAGGGGGGGGTCCTCTCTTTTCTATACAGTCTGTCATCTGTTTATTCTCTCACCCTCTGACTCCTCCAGCATGATGTAGAGCGTAATTCTTCAGACTCTAAACTGAGACTCATAACGTGCCTTTGAGAGGATGTTTTTATCTGCGAGGCCTTCCTTGAGCCACAATCCTTCCTTTCACAGACATGTAGCCTTTTCTTTTGCTACTCTTTCCACGTCCTCTGTCTCCTTGATGTTTGACTGCTGCTCTGCTGTTTTTCTCTTGCTGACTGTCTCCCCTGCCGTGGAAATGTGGATCGTTTCCCAGAAATCCTTTTAAACGGAACCGATTTCTATAAGAAAGGGATTTGCATTTAAAGCAACCTCCCCCCTCTCACTGAAAGCCTGTAGCCCATCATCCTCAGCACCTCAATCCGATGATTAGCTTCCTCAAGAGTTAAACAGGCATCCGAGTGCCACAAGTACTCTCAGGCCGTGTCTCTCTCTCAGAGGAGGATGCATATGGCAGCAGAGGAATTGCAGGTGGATGATAGTTTAGCTCGGTGAGAGGATACAGCACCAGCCCATACATCCATGTCAGGCATTCACTTTGGAGAGCCGGTCTGTCCTCCACCCACACGCTCCTCTCTCTCTGAGAGTGGGACACAATGGGGACAGGCTGCAGCAGAGAGGGAATGAGGCCACAGCCTATCAGCCATAAGCACCAAGGAGAATGGCACTTTTAGAGGGGTGGGTGGGGGGTGGAGGGGGGGGGGTTCTCTTTGAAGTGAGTCAAGGAGAGACGGGGAGACCGGCGTGAGTCGACGAAATAGAAAAAGAGCGGGTGCAGGGAGGGCAGGGAAGGTGCAAGCATGTGCACGTCTGCACACTGCATAATGAGCAAAAGTAGGTGTATTGCCTATTTGCATTCTGTAATCATACACACCTGAGGCCAGATATGTGCTGGGCTGAATATGTGATTATAACAAGGGGATTAAAAGGCCTTCAATTAGGAGACAACAACAGGGAAGGAGCTGCTTATCTCAGGTCCATCTTATCCTGCTCTCTAATCACTGTTTTTGGAATTAAAAAAAGAAGCCTTCGTGAGGCAATTGTCATCTCACGCCTTGCGCAGCTTTTGTCGTTTCACTAAAATATGGAGCAACATCCTGAAGGAGGAGCAGGCAACATGAGGCTGCCGAGGCGTCTGAGGCTGGATGAGCAAGAATTGATTAAAAAAAGCAACCTTGATGAAAAAATGTCTCTGCTTGAAGCATGCACCATCAGAAGACTTGATTCGATTTGAGTCTGGGATATATTCCTCCCTGCGTCACGGCTTGGTTGACCTACATCTTGTGCTTGATATGCGAGTTTTTAGTTAAAATGCAATTCACTTGGCTTTTTTTTTTTTTTCCTCTTTTTCGATGACAACCAGAAGAAGTCGTGCACATTTTCTTCTCCACCTTCGTTGCTCGCCTCGCACACTGCTTCAGCACGTCTCCCAGGGCCTTGCTTTCATACACCGCATGAACCATGTGGGCTCTGCTATGTAAGGAATAACAGAGACATTCCTGTGCGCTAGCTGCCCTCCTACTGCTTGCACGCAGCTAAGAGCTTTAAGAGGGAGTCATGCTCCAAAAGGGAGCGGGTCAGTTCAGTTAAAGAAGCATTGAACACCTTTTTCTAGCAGCTTGGAGTCTTATTTTTGCAGCATGCTGCACACAAAATGTCCTTCCCCTCACACTCTCTTATATCACCATTTCTCCTATGATTACTGCCTGCTGTCTGCACTCAACCCTGTCCAATATGAAAGAGTTTTACTGAACATGATCTGTCTGAAACAAAAGTGAGTCCCCCTCTTTCTGAATGATTGTGGAGGGAAAAGGATGCTCTAATGAAACAAATAGCCTCACAATGAAAGATGAGACTATCTTTATTCTTAATATGTCGGTCACTGCTGCACAAACACCCCAGTCTGCAGGCTGGTAGGAGCGAAAAACGCAGACTGATGAATAGAATTAGCTCTCAGCATGTCTGTTGTTGTTTGACTATGAAAAAAGCGCAACGTGTCAGAATAAAAGAACTTCTCGCACTGAGTCTGTTTCCTTGTATCTCTACTTAGATGTGTCAGTCCTTAGATGGTTTATTTAGCTGGAGCCTGCACTGTTAGCTTCAAGCTGTCCACCTCCCACAGCAGATTAGTCACTGAAAGCTCTCTCTTTCTGTGTGTGAGTTCTCCTCTGCTAGTTTTTTTCAACCCCCCTAAAAATGAATTGTAGATTCTGCTTCAGTAAAGGCTTTGATAAAAACTCTGTTTTAAGTGCAGCCGTAGACATTTTTGGGGCTCATGGAGAGTTCGTTAGATGCTTTGCTGCAGCAAACGGAGCTTTGTGGGTTTTTAATGGAGCCTGATTTGAAATAAGATAGGTCACCTGTCATATATTACTTTATGAAAGTTCACATTTATATGCTTTTTCCACTCTGACTACTGGAGTTATATTTGCTGCTGCATCTCCACAGATTAATACATCATTCCAAGCCTGAAGGGAAAGCACACACTGGAGTCGATCCAAGTCTTTTCAATCCCCGACAAAAAGGCACAAACATGCTGCTAATAAATCTGTCCTAAACTGGCGAGGTATCTGCTCTAATTATTTGAAAAGACAGCTAACACGGGGGTGGCTCAGCCTCCTGCAGCTAAGGAAGATCATCCCAGATTTTCTCCAAAGTGTCCTCCCAGCAGGTGGTCCAGTGTGTGTGACTGACCCTCACCTCGTGCCGCAAGACAAGAGGAATAAAGACCTTCTTAAAGGATTGAGAAAGTGTTTGAAAACAAGCCCATAGCTGCACTTTCCCATGGTGCTTTTTTTTTTCCTGCTTTTGATGACACATAGCCGAGCACGGCTCTCACAGATGATCAGCTGCCTCCGAGCCTCCTATAAAGGAGATAACAACTCGAGGGCTCGTTGGTTTGTGGAGGGCGCCTCTGACTGCAAATGGAGGAGGATGTGTGAGCGCTCCCAGGTACACAGCAGGGAAGTGCATCTAAGAAGTTTTCAGCCCTGAATTTGACTCATGAGGTTGAAATCACAGATTTATTGACAGCTAGTTCCGTGTCCTTTTCCCTGTATGCATGATCTTTAAGATTTCTCTTAGACTGACAGTGTTTGACATTTGTCTGCTTGCAGTCAAGTGATGAAACGTGCTTTGCCAGCTCTGAATCACAGGATCAGGACAGCTGGCTCTGATGTTAACTACACCAACACCCCGATGATAAATCAATGAGCAGGATCGTCTTATAATAATGCAAACATCGCTTCTAGGTAGTTGAGTGGGGCTTTGGGTTTTATATTTCATTTTCTTCTCTACTCTGCTCGTAACAAGTTTTTTCAGCATCTAAAAAAAGGGAAAAAGAGCTTTTTCACCCAATGCAGGCTTGCCACAGAAAGCATCTTTTAAAAGACTCAAGTGTTTAAAATGTTCTGTGAAGCACGCAAGGCATCTGCCTTTCAATTTTGAAGAATCAAGGTCTCCCAAAATAAAAATTACAAAGATATTTTCAAGGCTCAAAAGAAGTCACAGCAGTTTCAGAGATGAATGATGAGACTTGCTCACAAAAACAAGTTTTTCTTCATCTGCTCATATTTTAATACATTTTAATAATACATTTTAATTAAAGCAACTGTGGAAGTGTCTTGCTGGTTATGAAACAGAATATCAATTCTGATGCCTTTTTATGGCCTGCAAAAGCAAACAAGACCATGAAGAATAAGCTGTATTTTTTATGTCGACGTTTTTAATGCCTGTCGTCACATCTGCTACCAGGTCCCCGTCCAAGGAAGAAGTGCTGAACAGCTCGCTGTCCAAACATAACATTTCATACAAAAATGATGTAGTGAGTGATATATTAGATGGCTGAAAGACAGCAGATCTTCATTAAACAACAGTTCTTTGCATGCTACACAGACTGGAATACATGGATGTGGTCCCCCCCTTTCGTTTTAGTAGAGCCATTATAGAGCGGTGCAAGAACGAGTCCCAAGACCCAGAAATGTGATGAAAACAGCAGTAACAGATCTGACAGTTATAAGTCAGTAATGACATGTATGGCTTTGGAAAATTAACCTCCTGCCAAAGAGCTATAACATTCATGCCTGTGGGCTAAATTAGCCACTCCCCTTAATATCAGTGCTGCACAATTATTCTAATCAGAATCATGATGTCAGGCAGTGTAAATACATAAGTGCATAAAAGGCTGTAATTATTTTGTATTAAGTAGCACTTGAAATGTTGACAAAAATGTACACAGAGAGGCCTGTAAGTTAATTATAGTGCCACTATTGCACTTGGTACAATAACATTTTTTTCTAAAAGGGAAAAACTTATTTTTTTTCTGAAAATAATAAGTTATTTTGAAAGAGGTATTATAAAAACTTCTGGTTTTGTGTTTTTTATTGCTAGTTAATAGTTGTACACACTTCAAAAAACCGAGGGTATCGCATTTGTTCAGGCAGGCCATGGAGTCAAGCATATATTTAAGATCAGCTGATCTTAGTATGCCCTCATCAGCTGACTGCCAGCTTATTTGCTCTAAGCACGCTATTAGCTTATTGCACTCATGCTGCCATATTTAAACAACTCTAGCCTGGCTATGCTTTGCTGCTTCCTCAGCAAGCAGCCCTCCTCCACCCCAGCTCCTCCTCTATGCTTTATTGTGCTTTATCAGTGTCATTCTGTTGTCACTGATGCCTGCTCTGGGTTCATTGCTGCTACTCTTCCTGTTTTAGGCTTTCCTTGTAAGCACAGGAAGACTAGGAACATGTGATGTCCCTGCTTGATGCTTTCCACACTTGTGAAAGGGCGGGGGGTCCAGAACAGCCACACCACCAAATATAAATAACAGCAATAAGAGCTCATTAATTGACACTAAAAATAGAAAAATGTTTCTTAAAGTAGTGAACTATTACTGAACTATCATTATTCTCTTCAGATTCCATGTCTGTCATACAGCTTACTGGTAAACATGATGGCTACTGCCAGTGTAGCGATTAGCTTGGATGCATCTAAAGTACAGCAGTGATTTTATCTGAACTGGGCCATACTTATGTTTTTTAAACAAGGGAAAGAGCCACACTAAAAGCTCTTCTTGAAAGAGAAGACGTTTTTGCGCTTCTCCCGACCCTTTTGCATCCCTGCTTTTTGATAAACCAATCTGTACTCGACTTTCTTGCAGGAGTAATTGCTATTTCTGTCTTGAGTTGTGGAGTTGCGTACTGATATTCAGCGCCAGTGATGAATTGGATTGTGTGTCTTGTAATCTGGACATCGTGTGTCTGAGTATTGTGTCTTTTACTTCCAGTGTTCCTTATTAGAGAGCTTGTGCTGATGCAGAAGTTTACAACAATACAGTAAAACCTCCCAACATATAATCTGATCAACTTCTTCTTTTTAATTCATTTCTCTTCTGTATCAGGAAGCCACCAGGGAGCCGGTGTAGCCTGAACACTATTCTGTAGCTGTCTTTTTTTAACTGTGGTGGGTTATTTTTGAAGGAGGACTCCACAAAGTGGTGCCCATAATTGGACGTAGCAGGAGGTGAATTCACTCAGCGGCAGATCGATACTCCAAAGGAGCTGAAATATGCTGTACAGAAGGGCAATTTAATCAATCACACTATATGAGAGATAATGCAGGGCATGATGTGTTTAAAGCTTGCACGACTTTAACGTGCATGCATGGAATTGAATTCTGAGTGATTAACAATTTAAAAGGAGGATGAAGCAGACTCTATTGCTTTCAGTTCTTCTTGCCAATATGAGTCGATTCCTCTTAAAAGACTAAAGTCCAGCAGCAGACGTCCTGTAATAACGCCACAAAAGAATGATAGATGTCGCCGCTCTGCAGATAATGTGCGTTTTTCATAGTCTCTTTGGGACTATCTTTGGCCTTTGGCAGCTGTGTGATATTTTTTGTCCGAGGGAAAATGCAGTTTGAGTCCAAGATGCACAAGAGCTGTTGAGCCGTTAACTCCGCAGGTCAAATCTCATTACTCGTAGGCGGTGATAGAAGACGCCACAGAACCGAGCCAATGTCTCACTCCCTCTTAACCTTAACCTCTCATTTTATACGAAGCTCCAGACTTCTCTTTTTAGCACTGCCATTAAGTAAATATTCCCTTTGAACTTATGTGACTTGAATAATGCAGCAGTGTTTGCTTCCTCTTTACTGCAATTAAATTAAAAGGGATTGCCGATGAATCATAGATGCACCTTTGGGCGCTTCAACCTGTTTAAGTAAACATTTGTTTTATGCTCTAACACCACAGAAAAGCTTTTTGTTAAATCCTTACTTCTGTTATGTTAATGACTGCTGCCGTTGATTATTTCTCAGTCGAATTGATCCACTCGACAATTCTGACTCATCCTTTTGTCTTTAAAATGTCTAAATATGATCAAATTAAACACAAATGGTCTCTAGTTTCCTGAGGCCTAAAGTGAGTCCTTGGGATTGCATTTTCTCTCTGAAAGATGGTCCAAAATTAGACTCCACAGGATTAAAAATTCATTATTATATTTATAGTGTCTCATAAAGATTGGTAATGAAATGCACTGGCTGTTCTACAGCAAACACTTAAAGCATTTCTCTAAAAGATGCATAATGCAAAGTGTTTTCACAGTGCATTTCTGCAACAGCGCCATAACGAAGCTCTGCCATCATTACACCTTAAGACATTCTTACTGCTACCACAATAGCATGATATCAAGTGTCTGTGTGTTGGTTCAGTGTGTTTCGCCATCGTGGGATGGAGAGAGAGCACGGCACAGTGGAAGCTCCACATACCCACAGTCAGACAGCACGCATCCACTCCCCTGCTGGTTCTGCTGATCCTGTTTTAGACTCTGTTTCGCCTCTGTTCACACCTCTAAATTCTGCCGGGGGTGGGTTCACCTTGTCCTACCTACGGCTTTGAAACTGTGATTTGGCCTTAAGTGGAATATTGTCATTCACTTTAAAACAATGGTTCTGAGCTGGAAAGGCAAAGGGACCCACTGTCTCCTCTTTGCGAAAAATCATGACCCAAATCTGTAAAAATGCTGTTGGATCCATAAAGAGAACATAGTTTAACTGGAAAGAAAGAGACAGGAAGCAGATCATTACAGGCGGACATGCATGCATATAGTTTATTTTACTCCCTGCCCTCCAGACAGTGTGCCAATTTAGTAATTTCTTGAGGAATTTCCTTATTATTTTGGCAAACCTAGCTTTGACATTTAGGTAAAAGGAAAAAATGAGATGAAATCTTGAGAAAAAGTTTGAAAAGCACTGACCACCTGGGACCTGTGTCTTCTTAGGGCTAGGGTCCTCACCCTCCAGTTTAGAATCTCTGCTCTAAAAGATGAGTAGAATAAATAAACCTTTTCCAGTGCTGTGTTAATTTTGGCAGCTATTTTTAATTTTAGTCTTAGGTTTGGTCTTTAAATATAATGCATTGTAGTTATAGTCATATTTTAGTCATTTCTATCCTTTTTAGTTTTAGTCTAGTTTTAGTTGACGAAAACTCAAAACATTTTAGTCTAGTTTAGTCCATAAAAAGTCCTCACATTTTAGTCTTTACTTTGGTCCAAGCATTTATTTTCTTGCCTAAATCTGGTACCAAATCATGTTTGTGTGTTCTCTGCACTCTGCCAAACCTGGGGTCCCTGCTATCTACAGTACAGATGTAGAATAGCAACAGCTGCATTGTTTTTTTGACAGATTTACCCACAGTAGAGAAATATCACAGATTTTGAATGTCTGACGAAAACTACTTTACATTTTAGTCTCGTTTTAGTCATCTTGTTGAAAACTAAACTTAGTTTTTGTCAGTTTTAGTCATCATCATTTTTGTTAGTCTTGGTCTAGTTTTAGCCATGGGAAAAAAGGCTGTCGACGAACATTTTGAGTCGTAGTTTTAGTTGACTAAATTAACACTGTTCCAGTGAAATTAACCTGTTTTCCTTTAGTTTACTTAACTTTATTGGCAAGTTACCATGAATGTTAGATTTTACAATGAAAAAAAAACAAAAAATAAATTAGCATACAAATAATTTAACTTTGAAGTATCTTGTGCCCCTTTCAAAGGGCAACTTACAGTTTATAAAAGTGTTTACAGTACCTGTATTTGTCTCAAGTGGTCCTGGTTTGACTCATGCAGATATGTGCAGCGTATGTCTGAATAACGATAAAAGGTAATCACACATGGAAGTATTTACACACTAATCTGGATGGCAGTAATGCTTGTAACTGTTTGCTAACCACTATTGAACAACTAACCAGGAAGAGGAAGAAGCAGGTATAACTAGTGTTAATTTTGTCAACTTAAACTATGACTAAAAATGTTTGTCCTCTACTGTTTTCCATGAGGAAGACTTAACTAAGAATAGCTAAAAATACATCTTTGGTGTTTTAAACTGATGAAAAGTAAGTTTAGTTTTGTCAAGGAGACTAATCTGTTAGTGCTGGAGTGTTAGACTTTCCCAATCCATAGTATTTCTCTATTGTGCATATAAGGTATGTCAGTATTTTCATCAGTATATTTCAAATCAAACTAAGTATTGATAGTACAGTAACATGGGTGTTTTGTATTTACATTATTTTGATAATTTCGATGACTGTATTAGTTCAAAGAAAATAAATACCCCGACTAAAAGTAATGACTAAAATGTAAATACTTTTATGGTCTAAAACTGGACTGAAATGTTTTTGAGTTTCTGTCAGCTTAAACTACACTAAAACTGTAAAGGTTAAAAAAAATAAAGATTTAAAATTGCTAAAATGAACTAAAACTAAAAGCCGTTTTAATCTGAAGACCAAGAGTAAGACTAGATTTAAAAATGCTTCCAAAATTAACACTGGGTACAAAAAAATTCACACTAAGAGCTTCAGTAAGAGCAATGAGAGTGCACTGCTCAGGCTCCATTACAATGCCCTGCCCTGGATCCATTACAATGCCCTGCCCTGTGTTGACACTAGCTTTTTGTCCTATTGTCTTAAAACACACATATTTGATTTGCATATTTTACATTGTGAATAATTTATTCAAATCTTCATTTCTGTTTGGCATTTTATCTTTCAGATATTTTTTTTCTTCCTCTTTTTTGTGTCATGTTTATAAATACACCACAAGTTGTACCAACCATCACAGGTAATTCTAAATGACACCAGATGGAACAAATTGTAATGTGCACTATTATTAGTCGACAATAAGAAATAAGAGAAATCTAGACGTATAAATCTGTGACTTTCTTTTTCTTTTTTATTGATAAACTAACTCCATGCCCTAAAACCTAGGTACGAATCGAACTGTGACCTCTGTGAACCGTTAGGTATCGAGTAGTGTGTGCACTTTTCACTCCTTTAGTTCTGATTTTTTGGCATTTATGCATTTATGCCACTGCCATTTAAGCCTTTATATCAGACAGTGAATAGAGTCGGAAAGTGTGGAGAGGGAGTTAGGAATTTATTTAATCTTTATTTAACCAGGAAAACCTCATTGGGATTCAATATCTCTTTGTTTAAGAGTGTCCTGGCCAAGACAGCAGCAGTAAACAGTATCAGACAAACACTGAGCATTTGTACACAGCAAGAATGATACAAGATATGTAGTCTAGATGTATCAGCAGGCACAAGATAACCAATATAAGGAGAAAATTTACCAAAATGGACCAAATTTGTAAATTAGTGTGGAATGATATGCAGGAATGGAGCCACAGCCCGGATTAAAACTCACGTGGCCCACTTCGAGAATGACAGCTTTTTTACAATTAATGTGGACATAACCACTAAGCTACCAGTGCCCTATGGGCATTTTTTCACAAGGCTCCATCTCAAAACAAAATCAAAACATTCTTAATTATGGTGTTGAAAAGTGGGCCCCCAAATTGTCACAACTGAATTCAAGAATTAGCAAATGTCTAACTAAGAGGCGTTAAAAAATAAACCCTCGCCTTTAGTTTTTTGCTTTCAAAGGAATAGACGGTGGTGTTTTCAGTGCAAAATAATGAGCATAGAGGTCGAATTAATAAGTGAAAGGATATTAGACAGGAGAACTCTTTTCGTCAAGGAACTCAAGCCATTAAAGATAAGACATAGAAACAAAATGTGAAAATGGTGCGCATTCATATTAAACTCTGCTCCAAAGATAGAAAAGATTATAAAGGCGTTTTGCCCAAGAAAAGGGAACATATGTTCAGTTAAAAAAACAGCAAGAAATCAATGAAGTAGTCAGTGTTGTTGTAAATCTGTTCCCAGCTTAAGCAGAAAAGTCCTGTGACCGGCGTGTGAACCCTGGGTGTGATCGGTGAAAACACGGCGAGTGATTGATGTTATGATTGCGTCTGGTGAACCTCTGACGACCAGGTAAACTTAAGCCAAACCATTCAGAGGTCACACATCTTAAACCTGCACTAAATCCTGGCTCCCTCTCTGCAGTGTCGATCCTCTCTGGAAGCATCTCTGGTTTCTGTCCAGTTTGAAGCTTCCTCTCTAACTGGGTCACGTCCTGTCCTGGGACTGAAACCAAACACAGGCCGCGTATTGATATGCATCTTCACTGACACAAAAGAGACGGTGGAGAAGTAAAAAAGTGTCAAACATTAACACCTTCTCTCTGCTCCTTTCATGCACCTCCCTAAAGTCTTCGAGCTGAGCCACATGTGCCTCCTTTTGTTATACAGCAGTTAAACAGTGTGGAGCTGAGTCGGCGACGTGCCTGTGAGTGATGTGTGTGTGTCAGCGGCCCGGCCCCCACCACCAAAACCAGGAGACAGGAAGGGAACAAGAACTACTGGAAGCCGAGGCCTAATCTCCCTAGACACAACTCTGTCAAAGACACACAAACACTTTTTACGCACACACAAACTGAGGGCATAAGTTTCCACGTTCACGTGCACACAATAACCTACACTGTGAAAAACAAGGCCAGACACGTGAAGGAAAATCACCGTTTCTTTTCATTTCAAGTTTTTATGTGCTATATGTTAGAAAACCTAAGTGCCAAGGCCAATGATGATAAGCATTTGAAGATTAATCAGCTCTTCTTTGCAATATTTTTGCTCAGTTATACCTGAGAAAAAAAACTTCTAGCTTTAATGAACTTTTGAATAATTTCAGAAGGAATTTATTGAGCTGAATACACTCTTCAAGCAGGTTAAATCCATCAAAATAAGGTAAATGTGCATTCATTATAGCAGTGGTTAGCCATCTATAAATGATAGTCACACTGATTTAATGTAAATTTATAATGGAAAGCTGTTTAACATTCCTGACAATACTTTAAAATACACTCATGGTTGTTTAACCCCCTTCCACTTTTGAAATCCTAGCATTTTCTTGCAAAATTCCAGTGTAGTCCACCCCTTGTCCTCTCCTTTAGCTCATTTCCCTCATAACTTTGAAAGGTGGGCGTATCTTGAGGAGGCCGTGCATGACGTAAAAAGGATGCCAGGGAAGTCACTGTGTAATGTTTATTGGCACTAACATATTACCAGTTTAAACCAGGATATTTACACTCCTGTTAAGCTTGTCTGCAATGTGTAACACACAGAGGAGGAATAGAGAGGCGACGCTGATGATCTGCCATTAGAGGTAGAAACAGAGGAGTTATAGGGGGGCGAGCTGTCAATGTGTAACGTCAGAGCCAGCAGGGTGGAACAGCCCTGTGCCTGTCTGAGTGTCTGTGTAGATCAAGCTGTGGGTTTACGAGCAGTGTCTGGTGCACTAATGCTATGCCGTAATGCAATGTGATCCCACACATTTGGGACCCCAGTGTTATGCTGTTGTGGGTGCAATGCGTAAGGACTAATGAGAACAGAGTGTTGTTAGAGCTCTGATGCAGAATCCCAGTGTTATCTCCAAATCAAGATGGTGCACAAAGCAGCAGAGGCCTGGATTATACTTTGCATTAACATCCATGGTTGTAATGCACCGATGCATTTGTTTAAGGGTGCTTTCACATTGGGATCCGAGTACACTTCATCCCAAATTCCTGTTTGTTTTGGGCAGTGTGAATGTAAACAAACTGCGCTTTGGGAGGTGGTCTCACTCTGGCATGGTTTTGAATGAGATGGGAATACAACCACACTTTGATATAACTGTTGGAATTCATCAGAATCAAGTCAACAGGGGCGTGCAGATGGTTGAGTGGTTTAAAGCACGCCCCATGTACGCGGGCGGCCTGGGTTCGAACAAAGGTCCAAAAGGCCCAAAAATAAATCTAAAAAACAAAAGGAAAAAAAAATTAAGTCAACTGACTGTCTGTTTTTTTCTCTTTCATTTTTTTAAAGATTTATTTTGGGCTTTATGTGCCTTTTATTAGTTTGATAAAGGAGCTGGGATAGGCTCCAGCCCCCCCACAACCCCCAACAGGATAAGCAGTATAGAAAATTGATGGATGGATGGATGGATGGAATATTTGATAAAGGAGGACAGTGGGGAGAGACATGCGGGAAAGGGCCATAGGCTGGATTTGAACCCGGGCCACCCTGTAAATGGGGCCCACCTTAAACCACTAGGTCATTAGAATCAAGTCAATGAACAGTCTGTTTATTTTTTCTTTCATTAGATTTTTTTGAAAGATTTATATTGGGCTTTTGTGCTTTTATTTGATGGAGGAGGACAGTTGTGGGCAGATAGAGTGGGGAGAGATGTACGGGAGAGGGTCACAGGCTGAATTCGAACGCGGGCCACTCACGTATATGGGGATGGTGGCCTAGTGGGCTTTAAACCACTAGGCCATCTGCTCCCCACGAACAGTATGTCATGACTCATCTTATGAATTACCACAAGTTGAAGTTAATGAGTAGAGCTTTCTTTCAAAGAACAAAAGTTATATTTGTGCAGTGTGAGCCAATTTCATCCTCTGAGCCACACATAAATGTAAATACAATTAAGGATGTTGCTGGTGTTTTGAAAATTATTTTAAAACAACATTTTGCTGCATAATTTGATGTATTCACACCCTGGCTCTCCTGGACTTTCAGTGGGAATTTGCAAGAGGACAAAACCGGTGAAAAATTCAGCTGTTTGTGTTTGCACATGCAACTCATCCAAGCAGGAAATGTCAGGAAGGTGGTGCATGTGTGAAAGGGGCAACTGAGGGCAAATTAGAAAGAAATTATTTTAATGGCTTGTTCATTAATAACATCAGGAAATGTTTGAACTTTAACAAGCTTTAACATGTCTAATTGTCTGCCAGTGGGGTTTGATTTTTATTTTCTATCTTTCGAACGACTCTGATGCTGTTTCTCTCTGTTCCCAGTCTTAATGCTAAGCTAGGCTAACTATGCACAGATGTAACACTGTTATCAACACTTTCATCCAAATCTTCTCTTCTCTTTCTTTGACCTGAATGTGAAACATGAAGGTATCACATTTCCCGAGGCTCAGAACTTCCCACAAGTCGCCTGTTTTCAGGATCCTGGCTTAGCTAAATTCAAACCACATGCTAGCTGGATCCCCTGAACCATGAGCGAGGTCTTGAGTTCTACCTGGAGGATAATAACTCCGTTATCAACAAATTATTTTTCTACTCCAAACAAAGGACGAACATTCATATGGAGCCTGAACTGTGGCGATTTTGAGTCCCAAACCACTGAACAAATATTATAAAAGCAGATGTGATTCCTGTGTGCAGAAGTCAATGATTTATTACGTGTTTGTGCCTTTTATTGATTAAATATCTTCATGGAAAAGAAACACCATATAAAATGTCATCACTGATCTAGTTTTTAAACATTAGTCCTCTCCCCTACATTTTTCCATCCTCCCTGATCTTCCCCTCTGTCTCCATGTCTCTAGGTGTGCAAGGGTAATTGGTACTCTGTTTCTTTAATTAAAATGAGCTCTAATTGTAGCCAAAGCAGGGCAAATGTTCGCAGGCCTGTAATTTCCCTATCAAACTCCAGAGCCACAGCGCAAGAGTGGAAAATAGGATGAGAAAGGGCATGCGGCAAGAGATGACCACAAAATTGGAGAACGGTGAAACGTGGTTCCTGCTCTCAGGTTTGTGGTCAGTGGTGAAAGCCTGCAGACGGCTGTATAGAAAATGAGGGTGTCGTGTTTGCTGTTAAGCCCCCCCCTCCCAAACACACACACACACACACACACACACACTTAAAGTGAAAAATACAGGGTCAAGTTTTACATTTCAAAGAAAACTGCAAACAACACCAGCTATTGTTGTCTGCTTTTAATTCAGCAAACTCTTACCTTCTCCTTTAAAGCTTTTCCATCAGGATTTAATGATTATAGGTTAAACCATGCTAGAAAAGAGAGATGCATGTTCAACACACTCAAAGCCCTCCAAAATAGAAGAATCAGATGTTTTGATGAGAGGCTTGGGTGATAACTTTTAAAGATTTGGAGCCATAGCCGTATCGATATGTGCACCAATCGGCCGAATAGGTCTGTGATGGCATGAGGGATACTCCAAAATATCTGAAATAGACATCTTTCAAATACAACTGTATTTTAGTGCATTGGGTGGAAGTTGTTTTATGTCCCTTAAGCTGTGAAGTTTTCTCTGTTGTACAGGAGGGAGGCAGATTTAAGTAGACAGGGTGTGGTGCAAAAATGACATTGCGGGCTTGCTGGCAGTCTCTTCATAATGCCCTCCGATGTTCAGAGACTGATGCACTTGAAGCAGCAGACCCACTTTCAAATCCAGCCTGTGGCTCCTTTCCTGCATGTCATTCCTGACTCTCTCCTCGTAGTTTGCAACTCTTTACAGTATCCTATCAAAATAAAAGCATACACAGGATATCCAAGGTGTTAGACGAAGCAGAGTCTGAGGCAATGATGACAGAGTTGTATTGTTTTTGCCCAATAATTAAATTTTCTAGTTTATTTTTGGACTTCTTTTTTTATTTGCTTCTATTTGAAGAGGATTGGGCAGTGGAAATCGGGGACAGAGAGTGGGGGGTGACGTGCAGGAAAAGCACCCCAAGTCAGACTTAAAACCTGGGCCACCTGCTTGGTGCTCCACTTCTTAAATTTTAAAGTTTATTTTAAGGACTGAAGTTTGTTTCTTTGGTCATCTTTAAACTCTAAATTGTGTTTTTAAAGACCAAAGTTTTAGGTCTGAACTACAGCTTTATATTTGTATCAATATCGCTATCGGCTAAAATTAATTTATGAATATAGATCTGTATTAGATAACGGCAAAAGTCCAGTATTTTGCATCCCCACTTTTACCTACTGTGCTCACACATCATCCCACCCTGACTTCAAAGTTTACTAGAGAGGCTACTTGAAAAAGTCCAGGTTAAGTCAGGATTAAAAAAATGCCCTTACACATGCAGCTCATCCTTACATTCTCAGGGAATTTATTTGTTGTTATGTTTAGGGAGATTTTTGTCGTAAGAAATCTGAAAAGAGACAGGAAATACAGAGAGACAATGGGGGGGTGACCTTTACCAAATTGTGTCACGATTGGGAGTCTAACGTGTTTGTATGGTTGATTACAGTGTTTGCATTTTAATAGAAACTGAACACTCAAAAACACTGATTGCACAACTCTGAAACTAAACTTGCATATTATAAATCAATAACAACAAAGACATAATAAGAATAAACCAATTATAGCTAACAGAAGGAAAAAGAGAGCTGTAAGTAGAGCTATAGTCCTGTGCTTATGAACCTCTGTGAGGTATGCTATTAGCAGCCAGTGAAATAACAATGTATGAAGAGGAAGGTCTGGTTTCTGTGGGAGTGTGGTTTGTAGAAAAAGTACAGGATTTGTTAGAGGACCAATAACCTCAACCTTGGACCTCCAACATCTCATCAGTTCGTGGCTGAGATAGTTGACATTTGTGCAAATTTTAAAGAAAATCCCTTAGAGCATCCTTGAGCTATCTCATTCATAAGCAGGGATAAACATGAGGTCCCGGGAGTCTGATGAGTAAATCCTTGAGCCATAGTGGACATTTGTGCAAAGTTAGAGGAAAATCCCTCCAAGCGTTCTTGAGATAACGCATTCACAAGAATAGCTGGGACAGAGGACGAACGGGCAACCGAAGACATAATACCACTGGCCTCAGCTATCGCCGGCATGATAAAGACAAAATGAAACTCTACACACACTTGGTGCTGCAGATATGAAACAGATTACACAGTGATATTAAGAACAGCATTGTTTGTCCTTAAAAATGAAGATTTGTTTCCCCCTTCTGAATATATATCGCTGCTGCCTCTTAGTCTGTCAATAGAAAAGTTAGTCATCAACTTCTGCATGTCAACATTTTTAATCCTTTTCTCCAAAATTATTTTTCCAGCGCTGACTGTTGTCTTTTCTGCAGCCTCAGTATCAGTTTAGACTTCTCCAGTTTCTCCCAAAGTTGCTGATTGTACTGTAATTACTGTACAATTGTTTGTTTTGGGTGTTATATGGGGGCAGATGACGACTGTTCATTGTTTCTACATTTTTCTTGCACTGGGGGCAATTTTCCGGCTGTGGGTGGCCGCCACCGCCGCTTTTGTAAGAGTGAAGGGGAAACTGCAGCTTCCTCTCAGAGCTTAAGTCTGAATATACCTCAGTGAAAGGCAAGGCTGTGCAAGCACATAATAGCAAACACTCACCATCTCATTGAAACACTCCTGCTCATGCATCCTGTCTCATAAAGCTTAATGATAGAGCAGAGATAAACAGTGATTACCATGCCGCCGGCTGTGTGTGTATGAGCGCTGTGTGTGCGTTTCTCCATGTGAAGCTGAGGCAGGTGTGCAGATGAGAGGTGGAGATGGGCCGGCCTCTTAACTGCAGCCTTAGTGTTATAAAGGTGATTTTTAAAATTACGTTGGAGTCAACTCGTGGTAGACTGAAAGCGGGGAAAGCACCGACCTGCACTTTGTCACCCAATTATCCTCCAGCTCCTCCACCTCTCTCCTCTTTTCCTCTTCTCGTCTTTCTTTCCTTTTTATGGCCTCAGATTGTTGTCATAATGCTGCTGCGCTTCTGTGGTTTTACACTGGAACAGCATGAGATGTGTGTGTGGCTTGGCAATAGAATAATCAGGATAGAGAATCCAGCTGAAATTCAAGTTCTAAATGATTTTAAAAATTGACATTTTTATGGTATTTGGATAAATCAAACAACCTATTGTACAGAAGACATCATGACTAGTTAGTCTGCAGCTTTTTGAAGTAAACACAGCAGAATGAACCAACTTTCAGCTTTCAGAGCATTGTTGAGGTGGGAGAGTGGATGTGTCCTGAAAGAAGAGATAAAATATGAGGGAAGATGAGGAGCAAGGAAACAACCATGAAACTGCATTGATTTAGTCTTCCAAAGATTAGAAAATATTATTTTATATTGTAGCTGCCTCTCAGAAGCATTAACCACTAGGAATACTCCAAATGATCAGCAAATTGTCATTATCAGACAATTTTATTAAAAAAAATGTGTAATCAAAATATCAGAAAATGCTTCTAGTCACCAATCTGATCAGTTAAACTGCAACTGCTCAGTTATCCACTTGAAAAATCTGTGTTAAATTGCTTAAAAGTATGTTAGCTTACTAACGTAGTTGTCAACATGTTGTTCATATAACATACATAAATGTACAGTGCCTTGAACTGAACTGATTTCTACAAAGTAATTTCATTTAAATAGAAATATGTAATAAAGGTCTGGGCTTTGACTTGACTGCTTCAGAACATTAATCTTGTTGTCTTTAAACCATTGGACCACCTGGAAATTAGATCTTCTTCCAAGCCATAGTTCCTCCTTTGAGATTGCCCTTTTCTTATATTTTGCGGCATTCATTTTACCCTCTGCCTTCACAAGCCTTCCAGGGCCACCAAGAAGCTCCCCCACAGTGTGATGCTGCCACCACCGTGCTTTACAGTGGGGATGGTGCATTTTAATGGCCAAAAAGCACCAATTTGGTCTCATCAGTCAAAAGTACTTTCTTCCACTTGACTATGGAGTCTTTACGACATGCTTTTTGGCAAACTCTACTTGATGTTTAATCTGAGTTTTCTTCAACAGCGGCCTTCTCTTTGTCATTCTCCAATAAAGCTTTGAATAGTGAAGAACCCGGGCAACAGTTGTTGTGTGCAGAGTCTCTCCCATCTCAGCTGCTGAAGCTTATCCATCCCCTGGTTTCTACTTTACCTTCGTCTTTTCTCTGAATTACTTGGAGTGTTCTTTTGTCTTCATGGCATAATGGCAGCCAGGAATACTTTTCCTTCATCTTTTTTCTGAGTTACTTGGAGTGTTCTTTTGTCTTCATGGTATAACGGCAGCCAGGAATACATTTTCTTCACCTTTTATCTGAGTTACTTGGAGTGTTGTTTTTGTTTTCATGGAGTAATGGTAGCAAGGAGTAATTTCCCTTCACCTTTTTGCTGAGTTGGTTGGAGTGTTGTTTTTGTCTTCATGGAGTAATGGTAGCAAGGAGTAATTTCCCTTCACCTTTTTGCTGAGTTGGTTGGAGTGTTGTTTTTGTCTTCATGATGTAACGGTAGCCGGGTTTACTTTTCCTTCCTTTTTTCTCTGAATTGTTTTGAGTGTTCCATTGTCTTCATGGTGTAATGGTAGCTAGGAGTACTTTCCCTTCACCTTTACACTGAGTTGGTTGGTGTGTTCTGTTTGTTTTCATGGTGTAATGGTGGCCATGAATACTTTTCCTTCACCTTTTCTCTGATTAGCTGGAGTGTTCTTATTGTCTTCATGGAGCAATAGTAGCCAGGAATACTTTTCCTTCACCTTTTCTCTGAGTTGCTTGGATTGTTCTTTTGTTTTAATGGTTTAATGGTAGCCAGGAATGCTGGTTAACCAGTGACTGGACCTTCCAGTCACAGGTGTCTTTATACTCCAATCAACTGAGGTGATCCCCATTTCACTAATTGTGAGACTACTACCACCAATTGACTGGACCTCTGTTGAATAAGGTCTTTCACTTTAAAGGGGGTGAATATTTAGGCATATATGTATTTTTGTTCAGTCAGTTAAAAAGGTTGATGTTTTGGGACATTCTGTTTTGTTTGTAACTGGTAGGCAGCTGACAAATAGTTAATAGAAACAATTTTATACATAAGAATATCTGCTTGATATTTTTTGTGTGTGCACAATTCGACAGGTCAGCTACTGATATCACTTAATACAGATACGGTTTCTCTAATTATGTTTCTTGACACATTGCCCTGTAATGGTTGCATTTACTTCGATATGATTTCAAACATGGAAACAAGCAGACAGAAAAAAAGTAATATTTCCAAACTGAGAGAAGTGTCGTGCCAAGTAAGTTGCCTAACAGTTAAAAATGTGGAGAGGATGATTGTAAAGGAGAGGTTCAGGTAAATTGAGGGAAAGAAGAGGCTGATTTGAAGTCACATTTACCTCTCAGTGTGATACAAGGACGGAGCTGCTGCATATGCATCCCTGAGAATTACCCATGTCAGGTCGCCAATTTCATATGCTGAGCAGGAGACAGGTCACACAGACGGTGGGGACCACAAAATGACACTGCGAGGGGATGGATTAAAGTCATTTTGGCGGTACTGCAGTGAGAGTGGGTTTGAGAGAAGGATGTATTTTGTGTGTTAACGTGTGCTGTCGTGTGTTTGTGTGTGGGGGTTGTTCAATGAGGAGATGCATTAAATTAGCACAAGCCTGATAGAGACATCACTGAAATTCATTACAGAAAACGAGGATATAAAGACTCAGATATTTGTAGATGACACCAGATGTCTTGCACTCGAAACACTTGTTCTCTCACTGTTAATTATATTGGATTCATGTGTTTCTGTGTTGCAATGATACATGTTTTCTTTTTTTTATTTTACTGAGGGAATACAGCTTCAGAAGGAACAAAAACAAAGTCTATCCTGAAGAGACCACATTTGTCTGCAGGATCTTAAAGCAGCGTTTTAACGTTCATTAGTGTCGAACGTTGGTGTCTGTCTCTGGACGGCTTCAACTAACATTTCATCTCAGTAGGAAGCGCGAGTCAGATGAGAGGTTCTTTGAGCCTTCATGTGTATTTTATTGGGATGTGGGCTGGTATGTAAGTGGTGGATGTGATTGCCTCTCTCTTTACACAGGATCACAGAGATTAGTAACTGTGGGCGTTTTGGTTATTTTTGTCAAATACTACAAGTGTTTGTGAGGAACAGTGTTGTGTAAGATTTATTCATGGAGCACGAGGAGACTCTGCAGCCTTTATGTCTTTGTTATGTTGCTTTTTTACTGTGCTGGATAGGAAACTCTACAGTCTCTTCAGGTTCTATATAACCAATTACAGGATTATATTGCAAGGATGTACTTTCATGATATCTGCAGCAAGACTTATCAGCCTAACAGGAGTAATAATGATACTATCAGAAGCTTATGGACTAAATAAGTAACTGAATAACATTTGAACCTAGAGAAAACTGGTTGTTTCATGTTTAAGAGCTGAACTTTTTTCATAATTTTGTGGTAAATTTACTTTTTTTTCAGAAACAATACTGCTGATTGTCAGCCAACTTACAGTGGATAATGATAATGATTGAATCAAGTATTCAACATAGCTCTATTTCTACATAAATTCCCATAAAACACTAAAAAAAACTCAAGTCTAAGCAAGAGTTTGTATCGTATTTCTAGGGGGGAAAATCTATCTCTTACTATGAACTACCTTCACAAAACATCCTGATAAACGTCTTATTTCAAGATATTTCAAGATACACAAAAATAAGGCCTACATTGCTGTTAAGAATTTAGTTTAATCATGTTTAGACAAGATACACCCCAGATGATTTTAGGCCCAATTTGGGGATAATAGCTTTGTGTAAGGGTGCATGTGGCAGTGGCTCAGCAGTAGAGATGGTTGTTGCAAGGTTGGCTTATTACTTATAATATATGCAATTTAGGACTGCTGCATCAGTGATGTGTGAATGCCAATCCAATGCATGAATGGGTTTGGAGCCACTTAACACAGCGATCTCCGCCATCAGTGTGTGAATGCGTGTGCATGGTGCTCATCGTGTTGATGACCATGGAATTAGTTAACACTGCTGGAAAGCATGCTGTTTGGACCAGTCAGCATAATTTAGAGAATGAGGCGTTAGCTATGGGTGGGGTTTAGTCATACTTGCTGATATTGGTGTAACGGTTAGGCGTCTGAATACTTTTGTCCATATATTGTATGCTACCACCTCTAAAGCTGGATTAAGTGCAGAATAACACTGTTCCACTATCACACCTCTGTGTGTTTTACATTGAGGATGAGGCCTAACAGGGTTTTAAATATCCCACCATGAAGTGTTAATGTGTGAGTGGCTGTTAGCACAACATTAACACTGAACCCTCCTCACACTTCCTGAAGGGTTCATGTTTACAATCTCACACCTGGTCGCTAAGTGTGTCCTCACACCCTGTGTGCTGTTATTTGCCGGGGGCTACACATCTCGCTACTCAAAGTGTGACACTGACAATCAGCTTCAGCACAGAAAAACAAGACAATAAACAATGTCAGTGGGCTTATACAGGTAAACGTGTTTGATAAGAAGAAATGATCGAAGGGATTGATGTTATATGGAGGAAAATCTAATAACATTTTAAAATTTAGAGTCCAATAAATAAATGCTTCAAAAGATAATGAGAAATTATTTCTATCTGAGGTGTTTTGGACATTACAGGAGAGAAAGGTTGACAGTTCAGTCTGAAAATGTTAGGACATGATGAATGGGAAAAGCCATTATACAAAGCACTTTAAAAGGCTATTTGATCCTTTCAGATGAATAAATACAGATGGAATCACTTTATCGGTGCATAAAATTAGACTTCATTTTGACAGATATATAGTCAGAGCAGATGTTTTGGACAATAATCAAACATGTTGAAGCTAGTAGGAGGTGGAAACAGCACATGTGTAACAGCTGAGAAAAAAGGCTTTGGTCTCATCTGCGATGTAGAGATGAGATTTTTTATATCAGCGTTCTTGTGAGTCATAATAAAACAAGAATAATCCTAAAGTCTCATTGAAATGCATCTTAGACAACATTTTATTAATTATAAAGTAGTTTTTACTTACATTAAGAAAACACTGGATTGATGAAAAGTATAAGGGGGAAGAATTCAAGTAAGAAAGAAAACAGGAAATGCCTGATTGTTAAGCTTGTGGAAGATGTAGTAGTGTATTTGTGTGTGTAAAGTGTGTTTTAGTGGGATTATTGGGATGACAAAGTTTACTGCTGACCCTTATATTGGGATCCTAATTCAACAAAACATCTTAATAACCCCAATGATAAACTCACTCTGAAAGTCCCATTTCCTCCAGCATCCGTCTCCGCGCAGGTGCTCTCCTTGATCAGAGACGCATTAAATCCAGTTTATTGTGTAAACCAAACCGTCTCACCCTTGAGATGAGTGTCTGCGGAGAACATGCTGGGCTCTTAAAGCCAGACTGTGACACAAAACCTCATCCCGGCAGCACAAACAGTCATCACAATTCAGCTGAGACGATCTGCTCAGACAGCTTGGAGGAATAAAGTAGTCCCTTTGCCCTCGCCTAACTCTGCGTCAAGTTCTGGCGCGCTCCAAGTCACCCAGATTTTATTAGGATACTGAATCACAGCAAAACACTTGAGATTGTTTGTGAGCTGGCAGCCTGGACTTCGAAAGATTACAAAAAAATCAATTCTATCATAATCACAGATCGTGACTGGGAAGGCTTAAATGTTCACATGCATGTCTTGGTGTTTGTTGGTCTGGTCGATTCTTTTTGTTTCACTATTTGTCCCTGTAGAGGCGTTTAACCAGGTTTAGTGTGGCCACGGGCACAGTGTCACTGCAAACGTCAGCGCCACAGAAGGGAGTAAAAACAAACATGAGAGGAGAGACAATTTTAGGGGTAGTGGGAATGTTTCTGTGGATGTAATTGACTGGTGAAACTCCATCTTCCACCCTAATCCCAGTGTAAGCCACAGCTGATACTTGGCAAGCCGCTTGGGAGTTGAATTATGTTCTCTGTTATTTTAAACTCATTTATGTGTCTCTGAATCTAAATGTGCCTCATATAGTTGTATCTTGTGTTTCCAGCTGTGAGTAACTTTATATCTCTTTCACAGAGGTCCTGATGAACACAAAGACCGAGACTTCTGATCTCAGATGGACCATCTACTCAAACACCAAACCTGAGGTACATGACCCCGTCTGCTCCTCTGTGTTATCTGTATTACAAACACAAGTGCACTCACCAGGGGGTTTCTTGGCTTCCAGCTGTTACTTTAGCTCTAAGAGAAGTCCTTATAAGGCAGGTAACTGACAGATTAAAGGAAACGCCAGAGTCAATGTGGAATTCAAAGTGTACTGAAAGCAGATGCTTTGACTTATCCCACCAACCTTGGAGCTGAAGTCACAGGCTGCCCACAATTTGAGCACTGGCTGCCAGAAAAAGACATATTTGTAATTTGATCAGCTGGTTGCTTTGGTATTCCTGCCAGCGGAATCAGTGACCAAAACTGCTCGACTTGCTGAAAAGAAACAGTTACAGTAACGTTGGAAGAAATTCAGACATAAATACTCGACAAGCATGTCTGTGCTTTTGATTAGTACGCAAAGGAAAGCAGGCCAACAGGCTTTATATAGTTTGCAAATGCTTTTATCAGCTGAATCTGTTTATCAAAAGCTTCACATGTCAAAAATAAGGTTGGATTGTGTTTTATAAGGTAGCATTAAAGGGTATTAAACAGTGACTTTAGTTGGCAGTGACAGGCAGCAGTGGGGAGACGCTGTGAGCTGTCTGCTTCAAAACGTACAGACTTAAAAGGTTCATGTATGTTTTTTATTTTTAGCTCTGAAGAGGTTTGATAGACATACTGCAGACACTCACTGCAACTTTACACAGTCAGATATTAATTCTGTTTGTTCAGTTTTAAAACAGAAGCCACATAAGGCTATAACATTGATAATAAACCTCTGTTGAAATTATTTTATTGCCAATATTTAGACAAGTTCTTTCATTTTATTTTCAATAACTGGACTTGTTTATCAAAGGATAATGTTGTTATACATCCATGACAACCAGATAATTCCCCCACATCTCAAGAAAATGACTAAAATGTACTCGCTATCAGGAAAAAAAATTGAAGGCAAATAAAATGTCTTCTAACTCCCAATTTCCACAAAGCCCGTCAGCAAAGCCTTCTGGCAGCGTCATGTTTTCTGGAGCAGATTGCTCCCATTCAAGTAGGGCTGGGCTAGTGCAGGTAAAGAAACATGCTGTTTGTATGTTGTTTCTTCTTGACTGCATGAACTTGTGATCTCATGATCCAGCTGAGCTGTACTCCGCTTCAGAAATGAACACAGTGGGCGAGGGTGGGCGCTATCATTTGGAGCAAAACCATGTTGCAGACAGAATGCTGTGGACACAAACTCTGTGGAAATTACAGGGAGATTTTACCTGATTATGAAATCAAATGATAATTTTTCTTTATGACCTACAAAAGCAAACCAGGCAATCAGAAAGAAGATGGTTATTTCTAAGTAGGCATTTTTAATGCTCATCATTCCTGCTAAGGTGTAGAAGAATCAAATTTCTTTATACGTTTCTCTAGATTTCAGTAGATTTCAGTAATCTTTTTTAAATGTTGAGATTGAATAACTGGTAATATTGGTTAAAATTAAATATCACAATATATGTTTTGTCTTCTCAATTTGAATTTCCCTTATTTGTGTCAGATTAGTCGTATCATAAGGTATGTTACATCTCACAATCTTTTATGCATTTACAGGAACTTAAATACCCCAGTTATGAGTCCTAGTCAGGGTTTGATCACACTCAGGGTGTGGCATTTACATGTACCCATCCTGTTCCAAACACTCCAACGCTTGGCATTGGACTTGGCGCAATGAGGCATGCATGCAGCTGCTTGGCTATGGAAATCCATCCCTGTACCTAAAACTCTTCAGCAGAGCGTTGGCAAATTTTACCCACCATGCGCCTTCGCAGTTGTCGACCCTCCTGGGTGATTTTGCATGGTCTTTCACTTCTTAGCCAGGCTGCTGTTGTTCCTAAACGCTTACACTTTCTAATAATATCAATATCCAGCTGGGCTGAAATTTGACAAAGCTTTGTCCTATTGCAAAGGTGGCATCCATCACAGGACCACGCTTTAAGTCACTGAGCTCTTAGAACGGCACATTTAGGATCGCAAATGTTTGTAAATGGAGACGCCATTGGTGCTTGGTTTTATACACATTGACTGAAACACCTGAACTTCAGAATAAACAGTTTTGGCCAAACACTTTTGCTCACATGTGTCACAGGACCCTGTTTTATCTGGATTCTTAATGTAGCTAGAGTAGGATAAGTGTAAATCAATAAGGTCAGTTTATAAAAGTGGAATATGAAGCACGCATAAATACAAACAGGATACTTTAAAAAAACCTCATGTCCACATGAAAACTCAGTGTTTTTATGTTTTAACACAACTCTAATACATATGTCTGTATCAAAGAGAGAGCATGAGTGAAATTAGAGTCATTTACTACACATTTTAATTTGCCAAATAAGGCTGCCAATATTCCGTCTTTGATGTGAATGCTAAATGAATCATGCAGCCTCTTAAACTGTGATTGGCCTCACATAAATCCTACAACAACATTAATAATGAAGCAACATACTCAATAAATCATATCAAACAATCAATCCTACATGTTTTCAGTGTATCTTGAGTTTAAACACCTACGACTGTATATGTCTCCTATATGATGTGTAAACACACATCTTGATGTACATTAATCTCTCTGCATTCTTAACACATTTGAAACATTTTCTTAAACATGGTTTGTCAAATCTAGATGAGCCCTGCGGGATGTTTTGTGCAGAAAACATTTTGTTTGCAGAAGTATGTGCTGCCAAACACTATACTATAGTATTTATTTTTGAAGGATTAAAATGGGAAATTCTCCCCTGAAGAGCTTCAAACCTGGCTCTCAGTGCTCGGCTGCACTGTAATTCATTCAGACCAGTATTCTGCCTCACTCAACACATCATCTGCAAATGGATTTTTAAAGATTTACATATTTACATAACTGAATTTCTGAGCCTCAAGTTCAGCAAATCTGCTAAATTCTGCCCTGGGTATGTAAATGTGCGGCTTGTTTCCCGCTCTTGGGAACATGGTGTTGGTGAACATGTTTGCTGTTGACTCAGAAGTCAAACATTAAAGTGATTTTTTCTGTTGCTTTTGGCTCCCCAACAAATGTAGATTTCTTTGTAGAGGTTTTCACTTCATACATATTTGTGATATCCCCTCTGTATTCTTGTATTTCGCTCTGAAAGTGTGTTGAAGGATGAGAGCTGTGTCTGTCTGGGTTACCGTGTGCTCTGTTTGACAAGAGAGACTTGTAGTTGCTCTAGCTTGGCAGCGACTCAGCAGGAGGAGTGATTTAACAACCCAGATTTAAACTTGGACTGGATCACAACCCACTGCAGGCCACATCTGTCCCCCGGGTCTCTGACAGGTGCAGAGCAGCACAGAGCCAACAAAAGCTGAAGCACTGTTTTAACAAATAGGACTTTTATGTGAAAAATCATCTAAAGGCTCCAGCAGAAGAATCAAACAGTCTGACAAAAATATGTGTACGTTTTCTGGGTCAGATGTTATTTAAACCTGTCTTCTTTGTTCCTCTCTTTCTCTCAGTGGGAGGAGGTGAGCGGTTTAGACGAGGAGAACAACAGCGTGAGGATTTATCAGATCCTGCAGACGAACAGCTCGTCCAGCCACTGGCTGCGCAGCGGCTTCATCCAGCGACGGGGAGCGTCTCAGGTTTACGTGGAGCTGCGCTTCACCATGATGGAGTGTTCTTCCAGGAGCACCCACCACCGCAGCTGTAAGGAGACGTTTAACCTGTACTACTACCAGGCCGACTCAGACGAGGCCACATATACCTACCCACCCTGGATGGAGAACCCCTACATCAAGGTATGGACACGCCCACTTTCATGCTAAATTTAAAACAGTCCTAAAAGTTTACTTTAGATATATTTTTTATTATTTTTAACATTTTGGTCCTTGTTGCTCTGGTTAAGGGATCTATCCAGATATGAATTTCATTAAATTATATTTTAGAACTGCCAAATTTTTCATTATTTTTAAGCTTAATTTTATAGACTTAGATTTTTTTCATGACTGAAATTTGGCCTTGTGGTTCAAAACACATTGCGCTGTCCTACAGCAAACCTTAAAATAAAGATTTTTTTTTTATCACTTTACAGGGACTCTAAGTGCTTCTCTTAAGACCTCCAAAGCATTACGAAAAAGGGCAAAGGGCATTAAAAAGTAACTCAAACAAACCATTAAAAGCCAAAGACAAGATCAGCAACAACATGAGCTAGAGTATGCAATAAAAGACTGTTTTAAAGTGCAGGTGTGAAATTACGGGGCAGCCTCATCTAGTTAAAATGATATTAATATGATTTATTTAAAAGCTTTAATAACAGGCAGCCGTAAACTGGCAAGTCTTCAACCTTGATTTAAATGAATAATTACTTCATAAAGAGCATAAAACTAAATGCTGCTCTTCCATGTGTGGCTCTGGCTTTGGGCACAGAGAGCAGACCTGCATTAGATGACCTGAGTGGTCTGAGTGGTTGTGTACTGTAACAGAAGGTCACTAATGTATTTAAGGCCTAAAATATTCAGTGCTTTCTAGACCAACAGTACTAATTTAAAAAGGATATTAGACCCATGAATATCTCTCCACCTGATGTAATTTGTAATGCTCAGCTTGGATGAATAACTGTTGAATTTCTGTTTGTCCCTTTTTTCTGTCCAGGATTGAATCAAAGGAATGCAATGTATAGTTTATAATTTATTTATTTACAAACCATTCTGCTCAGTATTTCCTAAAATGACTGAAAAAAGGCTTGATTTCTGAAATGTGCATCAACAGCAGAGAAGATTGATTGATTGCACTGATTATTTTACAACACACAAAAACAAGTAGATCCTATATTACAGAGGTTCTCAATGGGTTTTTGGACCTCCTTGGGAGTAGCAGAGCACTGAGAGGATGTCGCCAGATGCCTTCCAAAACAAACCCAACAAATATTTTAAAATGATATAAAATTATACATTTTTCTGATTTCTATAAACTTATATGCATGAAATGAGTTAAGTGTTAAAATAAAACATGGCCTTTTGGTGAGATTACTGCTGAAATCAAAGTAACATTTAAAAAATCCTTGAACTGTAAGTCTGCACAGGACTATTCTTGACTTTGCATGGCTGTGTTCATTATGCTTCAACTGCCTTCAGGTACAGTGAGAGTCCTGGGTCGTTTTGGGAGTCTCAGGCTGAAGAGTTTGAGAATACCTGCTATATGAAACAGCAAATACATACATTGTATTATTATTTTATGTTCTTTTATATTATATTTGGGAGTTTATCTCTTAAATAGACCTAGTGATAAGAGGTATCTAAACTGCATAATGTACTGTGTAAAATTAATAATATTGTCTGTTTTCAGCCAGACTGTGACTTAAAAGTATGGTGTATTATTATATGAGGCACAGTGTATTATATACTTCCAAACCTTTAAAAGACCAACTACACACCCATTAATAGCCTTCTTAAATAAAAATGTCTAAGTCCAGATCAAGTGGCATTTTTATTTTCATCATTTTAGTTTTGTTCTCCAAGGAACCTGATCTCCCATAAAACATTTTAAGAATGAAGTGTTATCATGTTAAGGGAAATTTTGTGAAAAGAGAAACAGTTTAAAAAGAACAGAAAGCTCCAGCAACGCTCTCAGTTTAAAGAACAGTTGCACTGGAGCAATGCTTTTCAGCTTGGGGCCTTCATTAGCCTGTAGCTGGTGGGGGGAGGGCTTGGAAGGTTTGAAAGACACCCCATCCCCCTTATCCCATGGCCAAAGGTCTGGAATTAAAGTCCTTTTTAAGTTAGTTAATGAATGTGTCCCTGTTTAAAGTGAAAATCACCCAGAATTTTAAACTATTCCATGCAACTCAATGCTATTTGAAGCTAAAATTAAAGTCCAGAAAATTAAGGTCCACTTTTTGGAGGAAAAATAACCCTCTCCGCTAGGCTGTACAGGCCTGGATGCTGCTGATCTAGTAGAGTTGGTCTCTAAACTACAAGTGTTGCTGGAGCGTTTTGTTTTCTTGAAGACTGTTCCATTCTCCATGAACCGTGAAAGTAAGAAAACTTGCCAGAAAACTTTGACGATAGAAAAAGTGGCATAAAAGTGGCAGAGGTAGTGTAAAAACAAATCAGCACCGACTGATCCACCAGCAGAGCTGGAAAAAGTTGACAATTGTTGTACTCCAATAAAAGTGCATTTACTCTGGTTAAAGTTGACTTAAATAAAAGTAAAAGTACAGCTTTATAAATGTTCTAAAGTAAAAGCAAAAAGTATTTCATTTAAAGTTTACTTTAAATACTGAGAAGCTACTGAGGAGTTGTACCGTAAAATATAATCTTTTCGTACTGGTAAGAACAAGAGTGTAGATCGTTCAGGTCACCTCTCAATAATAAAGTCACATACACAGTAAAGTTCATATTAGTTAAACCTTGATAAAGTTAAATCCAACACTTCATTAGTGTATTTATGGAGCCACACTACATAGTTAAATTACACTTTTGAAAGAGTTAAATATTTTAAAGTATGACAGAGTTGCAGTAACTCTTGGAAATATGTGGAAAGGTTGGTCTCCAATGGAAAGAACAAAGCAGAGTCAACCTCATATCAAGGCCATTCATACTGATAAGGAATTTGCACTATGCATCCTCAAGGAACACCAAAAGTCAGAGGTGGGAACTCTTACTCAGTGGATAACTTCACTCATGGTACAAATTGGTTTCATATAAAAAACAACAACAATCCTCCATACACATTTCCAAATGAAGACCAGCACTAACAGGCAACATTCAGAAACAACTCAACACTTATCCTAAGGGCATGATGGGAAAGTAGCCACGCTCATCCCCTCAGATCTGATTAAACTTAAACTTTAGATCAACTGAGAGTTTACTGTATCTAATACTGACAGAACAACACTGTTTAATAACTCCAACACTGTCAGTCAGAATGGAATTAAAATTACACCCTCAAAATCAACTCTGAAATGTTTAATGCTGAAATATCAACACTCCAGTCTTTGCTGTGTCCAACAGCTGTTTTGGGATGTGATGTTAAATCATTCATTGAGCATTGTTCTTAATTAAAAGTACACAGTTAACATCTGGTTAAAACATGCTTAAGTAGAAGTAAAAGTACTGATTTCAAAATGTACTCAAAAAAGTACAAAAACCCTAAGAGCTCCTCAACTAAGTAATTTGAGTAAATGTAATGTTACTTTCCAACCCTGTCTCCCAGAAAGGATAGAATGCTGCTGCCATATACAACACTGCAAAAATGAAGAAGGAAAACATATTCACTGACAAACAAACAGTGCAAAAGTCTGACATTGCAAAGATTCTTTACAAGCTTGACAAAGACATGACTTGACCTTTGTCTTTCACTGATCAAGGCCTTAGCCTAATTTCTTATTTCTCAGAGATATGGCATTTTAAGTCAGTGTATGTTTTCCCCAAAGCACACTAGAGTTTTCAGAATAATTTCTGATGCAGTGATAGCTTCAAATAACTCTTACATATATAAACTCAGCTCACACCAAAATGTAGCTCAAGTTTTATGTATGTATAACGGTATCTGATAATATAAAGTTTATGTCTGAGTTATGTTTTTGCCTCTTGGGAACATCGACTGTTACCCAGACCCTCCTTATCTGTACATCCAATCTGTTGTTACGACTTTAGTGTTAACTTTCTGTACATCTTTTAGGTTTCATTTTCCACACAGCTTATGAGCGCAGCACTTCGGGTATCTGATTGTCAAAGCTCAGATATTGCAGCGTCCTTGAACAGACTGCTGAATAGAGGTTTCAAAACAGTGCCTGCTCCACAGCTTCATTACCACTTAATAATATAACTTTGACAGAAAAATAAAAGTGATGAAATGCTCGCTGTGATGAATTATTTTGCTCCCAAGCACATTTCAAATCCTTGCAAGTTGAAGTTCAAGGCATACTGTAATAAATGGGAAACAATGGCTGCTGGTTAAGGTAGTAAATCAATCTGCAGTTGCAGTGGTATGCTTTGGAAAAAGTTTAGTAATATAAAGCATATGTGATGTGTATCTAATGGTTTTAAACAACCCCGGCTGCTCCTTTGTAAGAGTGCATCCTGTGTGCTGGAATCTGAAGCTTATATAAGGCCTTTTCTTCCTGTCTTAGGTGGACACGGTGGCTGCCGACTTTCTCCTGAGGAAGGACGGGGAGAAGAAATTCAATGTGAAGACCTTAAGGCTAGGCCCTCTTACTAAGAGAGGCTTCTACTTGGCTTTCCAGGCTCAGGGCGCCTCCATGGCCCTACTGTCTGTTAGGGTGTTTTTTAAGAAGTGTCCTCCTCTGGTCAGCGCCCTGTCGTCTTTCTCTGAGACAGTCCCACGCACTCTAGTGCAGGAGGCGCAGGGTGTGTGCGTGGAGAACGCTGAGCAGCAGGGGCCCAGACCCCGGCCGCCTAAGCTCTTCTGCGGGGAGGACGGCCAGTGGGTGGGCCAGCCGACGACCTCCTGTGCCTGCAAAGCAGGGTTTGAGCCAGCTGAAGGCAACACAAGATGCACAGGTAAGAAAATGAGGACACTTGAGCAAATATGTATTTACACTACACCCACAGAGGCAGCAGAGCAGGCAGACTAAACAAGAAAACAATGGTGAGATGAGGGTGGGGTACGCCGAGGGTTGAAGAGAGGAAGCAAGAGGCAGAGGAAGTTAATGAGGCAGGGGAACAGGCTCTGACACGCAGGGGGAGAAAAGAGAGAGAGGTCAGGTGGAGCAGCACTTATCTCAGAGAGGAAGAGCAGGGTCAAAGGCTTGCCGCTGCGACAACTTCTGCCTCAGCTGAGATAGAGGGAGCACAGGAGGGCCACGGAGGTGAAGAGAGCGAGCGGAGGGGAGCGCTGGAGGTAAAGATCATATCATTTTAAGAACATCAAAGCCGAGCAGACAAAAAAAGAAAGAAGACGAAGGAGGATTCTCTCAGGAGCCGTGCAGCAGCTCCGTCTAATGAGTCCAATTAACAAGCCTCGTGCATGAACACTCCCTATGCACACACACAAGCAAACTCACTGCATCACAGCAACACCGACAAATGTCGAGCTCTAAAAACAAAGCCACATAAAGGGGAAATGTTTTCTCTCGAAAATGTGTGCATTCTTGCATCTGTCTCGGTTTAAAGGTAGGATTCAGTTTGATCTCCGTGGGAGGTATAATGATTTTTCATAACAAAAATTTCATTTCCGACATTTTGCTTCTGGTGAAGTGAGGTTGGCATTTCCAGCGTTCTGTCGCTGCTGAGCAGAGCTGTGAGGAAGAAAAACTCCCCAGACCATAAAGGGAAATTGCCTTTTATAGAAAGATTGAACAGTTAATTTTCTTTTCGAAGGCCGGTCATTGCAGAAAATGAAATTGTCGTCGAGGTTTACTACGAGATTAATACTGCTGTAATGCCTTTATCTCCTATAGACAAAACACACATTTTATGGGTCAGACACAAGCCTTTAATGTAAAACTTATGAACATTGTCAGGATGATTTATTGTCACAGATGAGCTTGATTACAACATTTAAACACACTCTTTGAAGTAAAGCTCTAGCAGACTGAAAATCCTGCTACACAGAAAGCCTATAGTTTCCTGTGTGCCATGAGCTTGACCAAATCTGCATAAGACAAAAATGAACAAGACAAATACATGAATATAAACCTCTATACACAAGCTAAAATATTTACATCAGCCTGAATTAAAATTTTAATCTATCTCTACATCTGTGTTTATTCCAGATTCTCAGTGGGTAGTGTTATTAGTCAGAAAAGGATTTTAAAAATGTAGTTGTTCAAATTAGCATTGTTGCCGCAAGTGCTTAATATTCCTCTATGATTATTTTATGGGCTTTTTGGCTTTATTAGGATAGGACAGCTGAAGAGATACAAGAACCGTGGGAAGGGAGTGTGAGGGGGAATACATGCACTAAACAGGGCAGTGATCAGCAATCGAGTGTGTCCGGGACTGTATCCTCCATATATGGGCACCTGCTCTACAAACCGAGTAGAGCAGGTTCTCTACGTTTCCGACTCTATCCACTGTCCTCCTATATGGAATAAAGGCACGAAAAGCCCCAAAATAAATCTTAAAAAACAATATATATATATATATATATTTAAATATATATATATAGATATATATAGATATATAAGTAATTGTTTGGCATATATATATTGTAAATGTGAGGTTAAATTGCTACTTTTGGTTCAGCCTAAATGTAAAGTAAAGTATTCTGTTTTGGAGGGCCTTTGACCTGCTAGTCCATTTATACCAGCCATACCTGAAAGCAGTTAAAAACAGCAGGTGTCATTTATGTAAAATAAACCCTAAAAGCACTAAAGTTAGTTCAGTAATCATCTTTTATTTGGACTTTTATAGTTTACACTTTACAACCTTGAACAGGTGATGATATGCGGCAGCACTCAGCACACACCAATAAATATTTCACAGGTGGGAAAGTCCCGCAGGCAAAACGCCAGTCAGAAAGGCCCGAGTGTGTCGACCCTGCAAAACAAGTCAGTTTTGACTCAAACAATGCAGCGCTCGGTGTGAAAGTTTATTGTTTGATTCCTCTCACTCAGCAGCTGGAGCTGCATTTCAACACGCTGAACACAGACTGTAAACACTGCAGGATTCAGTGACTGTATGAGGCGTCATGAAGTGACGGCTCATTACACATTCACATGGAGGACAGGCTGGAGTGTAGAATAAGAGGAGAATGGGTTCAAACGAAGGATATAACTAATGACTGTTTTTATAGCTAAAATGATAGAGATTTAATGTGTTTTCATACATTTTTGTAGCTTGTAAATCGTCAGATTGGTCTCAACATTTACATATGGTGAGGCAAATTCACTGATAAGCAGCATGTCAATGACAGCTTGGCTTATTCACTAAATTGACTGTTACGTTCTCATTCATTACTGTGATTGTGTCCCGTTTATAGCCCTCATTATATAGTTCTGCCTGTCAATCTGCAACCATCTGCCACCTAATTACCCTGAAAATAAAACAGACCTGTATTTGAATTTTTGACCTCGGCCTGTCTGGGACACTGTGGGTGTAAAAGATGGTGTGGACCGTTCTGAATCATAATCGTTTTCCTTGATTTGGTTTCCCCTCCTGTCCTCCTCAGCCTGTCCTGTGGGTCAGTTCAGGTCCGGCACAGAGGAACAGTGCACCGGCTGTCCAGGTTTCAGCCACGCCACCACCAGGGGTTCATCCGTGTGTGCATGTCGGCCTGGATACTTGCGTGCAGAAACAGATGCTCCTGATACACCATGCACTAGTAAGTATGTGAAAACCGGTTTTGATGCACAAATAAATATGTAGGTATGGATGTGGTACTTACATAAGCATCCACTGCGCTGTTTTCACTTCTCTATCCGGTACACTTTTAAGCACTTTCACTTACACACTTACAGAGGGGCTGAAAGTTTCCCCAAAACTTTTCACCCAGACTCTTCTTCACAGCCACTTTTTAAGCCATTTGTTATGCTGTTATTGCTTGAATCCTATGCAGAGGCCTACACGTGTAGCCAACATGCACCTCCTCAAAAATATAACTATGTAACTGCATGTTGAAACAAAGCAGACTGCAAGCCTTTTGACTGGTCCACTGAATAGCATTGGGTGACTAGTAGACTCTGATGTTTGCAGACACATTGTGTATACTCCGATGAAGGGATTCATGCAATTAACTGGCTCAATGCAACTCAAATTCCATGGTAGTCAGCACCAAAATTACAAGTTGATTAAACTTATTCTTAATATTTCTTGTCAGTTAAGGTCCGCAATCTCAATCAAACACTCTGGCTTAGCTATAACACAGCTGCCTGCCACAAATAGCCCCTGTAGCTGTTCTTAATGAGTACTGCCTTGCTGTCACAACGGATTTTGATCCGATGTAAACATAGGTGATAGCATTGATTTACTGACTGAGGATATTCAGCACAGGAATGTGAACGTTAAACCGCATTGAGGATCAAATGTGGATGGTGCTACCACTGCTAACATTGGCCATATTAGCCACATACTGTAGACCAGTGGTTCCCAAAGTGGGCTGTGGGTCCCCCTGGGGGGGTGCGGGGTCTACACAGGGGGTTGCGGCTAAGCCAGGCAAAGCATCACCAGCTGGTGACTTCAGCACTATAGAAGAGAAGTTATTTGTAGTCACCTCAGATTCATCAATATTAATACAGTCCAAGTCCAAGACATCGTGAGCACTTTGGATTGAAGTGAAAAGGGAGTAGTAGGCTAAGAGCTAAGCATGAGCCTTTGCCACACCTTTTCCTTTTGCAACCTGTGTGAGGATGTTGCAATGGCTGATACCTCTACAATACAAAATCAAATCATAGCTGGACATTGAAAGTGAACTGGGGGCAGTCTCACAGCTGCACCGAAGACACAGAAATGTCTGTAGCACCAAATAAGCCTACATTAGTTGCTGAAATTATTGCAGGACTGGGTATATAAATCTTAAAGAAGTTCATTGAGTTTTTATTCTCAGGGACTTGTTCATCTTCAGAGAGTCTGACATTTAACACTCAACACTTTTATGTTTTATGTTGGTGGTAAATTCTAAAATAGAAAAGGAATTTGTTTGCAAAAATTGAGAGTAATGGTGTGTTTGTGGTACATTTACATGTATTTACATGTGGATACATACGTTTGGGGGGGGGGGGAGTTTGGGAACCACTGCTGTAGACCAACTTTGCACTGTTTGAGTAACCGGACGTAAAATAAGTTGCTAAGGTCCTCCCTCTGATGTCTCCTCTTTTCCCTTCTTTACAATAAATCACCTGCTACTCAGTATTTATTGACTTCAGCTTTAGCATATGCTCAGATTCAGTAGTTTTCCACAAACAAGCATGGAAATGTGATGGCAAGAATGAGAGGTTTGGGCATAGATATGTAGCGCTCACAATGGTTTCAGCCATGACAGCATATCTATGGCATGGTGTTGATTTAGACAGAAGACTAAACTAGGCTTTAGTCAGGAAGAGTTGAGGGAGCTCTTCCTGACTACATTTTCTTGAAATTTTCCAAAGAGTTTGTGTGAAAACAACTCTATTAACGTTTTTACAAGAAGTTTGGGGGAGCTTATACATGAACACAGCAGGTAATATGTAGGAAAAAGGCCCATTACTGAGTGGGGAAGGGTGATGACATTTACATCCTGTGACTGTTTTGATCTTCATGCATTCAACACAGATGCTTTGTTATGTTTTCTATTCGCCAGTGTGTTCTCATCTGCTGTAATGTTTGTACTGTGACTTGGTCCAATTTACAGAACACGGATATAAAGGCAAAATCTGTGGTAGCATCAGGCTATGTTGCTCCTCTGCCATCTTACGTTGTCCTTTTTACATCATGGCTTGCCTCTCTGTCTGACAGTGAAAATCTTCACACTGAGAGACGTGTGAACAAGCAGCTCAGGAAGACTTTAGGCAAAGGCTGTGCTGAAATTTTCTACTGATTCTCAGGACTGCATGTGTGAAAACGACTCTTCACTTTGTTTTTTCATGACTCTGGTGCTGTTTCTCTTTCCTCTCTGGGGTCATTTAGCTAAACTTCTCTCATCTGCTTTGTGTCCTTTGTCCTGCTGCTGGGCATTCAGATGCGTGTCCTTTGTGACAGATTGTTTGGGGGGAGGAGGGGCAGGGCTTTCGTTGTAAAGTGGAGTAGGCATTGATGGTCTCAAGTGACACCTCTATGCAGATTTAGGAATTTGAATTGAGCCACATGTTGCTGTTGTGAATAAGAGGGACTTTTTAATTAGGTGCACTCTTTTGGGATAGCCATAAAGAGGATGGGAAACAATGTGAAACAGCGTTTTACTGCAGAGACTTCCTGTTCTGCGCAGGTGTGATATCAGAGCCGACTAGAATTTCCATTCACTTTTATTATTGCTGATAACTTTAATTGCAGCAGCTTTATCTTAATTATTTATCTCATAATTGGGCACTTCCTATTAAATATTCTGTTATTGTCCTGGATTGCCAGTGAAATTCACTTATGTTTTCAATTTGTCTGCAAAATTACAAACTTGCCATGCCATCGGTAAATCATGCAGACCTCTCCCCTGGAAATAAGTGCTTCACATTACTGTGACAGCCTTACTTATTTTAATAAAGTGCTTTCTGATTGTAAAGTCGTAAAATGCACCCTCTTTCTCACATGTTGAATAAGAATTCACTGGCACCCAGATTGTCTCTGATGTTGCCCCACTTGTGTTTCCAATGAGAACACTATTAGCACTTAAGTTAGCTGCAGGCTCCGCGACAAAACTCTGTCTCCTTGGCAGGAACAGAAACTCATTCACACTGGCTGAGTGCTATTGCTGTTTAGTTATGCTTGGCTTGAGGCGATAGCTATCTCCTTCAGACGGTGATCATTATCATCCAGTTTTAGACAAATGTAATTGCACCAGTTAGACTCTGCGACACATATGCTCCTGCTGGGATGCAGAGACGCTGCAGGATCATTGTTCTGCTTCGTGACTGCATGCCCAGACTGAATAAAACATCTTCAGAGTGTACATTTAACACAAACAAATGGTCTGTGTGGGTCATGGAAAGGTAAAGCTGCAGCAAAGTGACACAGCAGGGATTATAATTTGATTTAATAGAGAAGTTTAACTCTCTCTGATTACAGCCGGGCTAAGAGAAACCCACATATTAAAATCTGACGACAGTTTTGACCAAATAATGAGACAGTGTTTGGGTGATGACTACTAGTGCCTCTTACAGGTATTCAGTCAAAAGAAAAAAATGAAAACTTTATCATATGTAATGCTGCTTTAATGACTGTGCTGAGTCAGTGGAATCAGTTGAGAAAATTACAACACCTGGGCCTGACAGTAATGCTGCTGTTCAGACCAGGAAAATAGACATTTAAAGGAATAGTTTCCAATTTGGGGGCATAAATGTAGAATCTAGTCTGTAAGGTAAATATAAAGCAACAGCTTGACAGTTAGCTGTTGTAACCAAGACTAAAAACTAGAGGGAGCAGCTTTTGGCGATAGTGGAAAAGTTAAGCCTCCTTTTAACAGGCAGAAACCTGAAGTAGATCCAGGCTCATGGTGAGCAGCTGTCTAACACATCTGCGTGGGCCAAGAAAGTGAGATAGAGGGATGGAAAGAGAGACAGATGGGACAAAGAAGCAACAAATACACAGACTTAAGGGTAAGACACTAATAAAAATGATAAAAATTTGACCGATAATGATCAATCTTGTATTGCATGTCGGGTCTTCTGATAAGAAATCTCATCTTTCTTCCTCTTATCAGTCAAACAACACTCACTGTGAATCTTTGCCTTGGAAAATATAAACAAAGGCTGTTTATGTCAGTGGGCTGCTAATCGCCCTCTATTAGCGACCCAGTGGCAGCAATGACAAGCATTTATTCAAAATATGGGAAAATATTTCTTCTTGCTGAAGGTCTGTTTTTCTTTTTTAGGTCACATAAAGGGAGTGATACTGATTTAATTCTGTCTCAAAACGAGCTAAAAACCTCTCACACGAGGTGGGTTGATTTGTCAGTGCAAAGTTGAAAACATCTTTTTGTCGTTGTAGGACCTCCATCGGCGCCACGAAGCATCGTCACCCAGATCAACGACACAACGCTCAGTCTGGAGTGGAACAGGCCTCTGGATAACGGCGGCAGAACAGACCTGACCTACGCCGTCAGATGCTCCGTGTGCCGCTCACCGAAGGGGCCGTGCCTCCCATGTGGAGACAGCGTCAGCTACCGACCCGCGCAGCATGGCCTTTTGGGTCGCAGGCTGGAAGTGTGGGGCCTGCTGCCTCACACTACGTACGCCTTCACAATCCAGGCGCTCAACGGGGTCTCTCAGCTCAGCGGCAAGGACCCTGCCAGCGAAAGTGTCAACATTACTACAAGCCATGACGGTGAGAGGTGGAGGCAGAGAGGTAGAAAGGTATAAATAGTGGAGAGTTGCTGTGGTATTTATAATTCTTCTGCCATCTGTGCAGTGCCGTCACTGGTGTCTGTGATTCGGAAGAGTGACTCCACAGAGAGCAGTCTGACTCTGCACTGGTCGGTCCCAGCTGAGCCTCACTACACCATCCTGCAGTACCAGATCCGCTACTGTGAGAAGGTGAGCGCTACCTGACTCTCTCTCTCGCTCTCTCTCTCTCTGCTGTCAGCTGGCTTAAAGGTCACATTTTATTCACATTTGCTGGATGTAGTTAAGGTGCACTGTGCCTTCGAATTTTATATTCAGGATAGAAAACAGCAAAGTGAATAAGCAGCTTATTTATTCCACAAAGCCCAAAAACTTGCACGATAGCCTGGAAGTGAAGTAAAACCCAAATAGTCTGTAGCTTCAGGGTTATCTAGACAAGACATTCACTTCAGAGATTTGACAATGCATAAGTGTTACTGAGTAGCACCTTGTAATAGATGCTATACAATTTTCATGGTTAGGATTTTTTCCCTGACATTAACATAATAAAAGCACAATATTTTGCCACATTAAGTTATTTTTTATCCCCTCTGATGTGCAGTATAACTCCTATTTATAGGAGGTTTACATAGTAAAAGAGCACTATGTTGTTTTAATCATCTTGAATGTCTTTTCTGTAATCATCATAGGAAAACATTTAAAGATCACACTGTACCTGATGCCGTTGAAATGTTAATTGCATATTTAAAGTAGCTGCTTCATAGCTCAAGACTACTATAATCCAAAGCAATGCTGATGACACTGGTGGCGCCTGATGCCACTTTTTACCATCTCCTCTCCTTCATCAGGTCATACTCATGCATTGAAAGAAAACAGAGCTGTACTGATTAGTATAAGTGAAGTTTGTGAAGCCCTGATTTGATTTAAAGGACTCTCAATTAAAGACGAGTGTCCAGCTGAGATGGTCGGATTGACTGTGTGTCTGTCAGCTTCACAACAGTCATTGCAGACTAAGAGCTCATCTATTATAGTTAGCAGACATGCAAACTCTAAATGGTAGAAACCAATGGTGCTAAAAAGGCTGCACAGCTGCCCAGAAACTGCACATTTTGGACCTTTTTTCTCAATGTGAGAGGCCCAAAAACAGACTGCAGTTTATACGCAGTGTCACTAATAATCTGGATTTTACAGTTTATTGTCAACATTGGCATCACAATCCAGATCACATTTAAGTTGAAAAAATACTTTTGTAATGAAAAATAACGCCCCAAAAACAAACAAAAAACCCATCTCGCAACGATACCTGGGTTTTATGAAATATTTATCAACGACAACTGTGAATTACTGTTAATTAGACGGTGCTATCCATCTTTAATGAGCCTTTTCCTTTCACCCATTTTTAAAACCCATCCACCCGTTGGGCTGTCTATAGAAAAGTTATTCATAAGAGACCACCCTCTCAGGTTCTATGAAAAATAAATAAGTGACTGGTACGTGTAACGCAATGGCCAACATTACTTAAGTATTTAAGCTCATGCCATCTGTAATAACACTAGAGTATAAAAGATTGGCCAGCTAATATCAAAATCAATGACTGGAGTTATGCTCTTATGAAGTTCTGTGGTAGAAGATTTCGGTAAGCTATTGGCATTTGTTGAGCCGGAGAAATAGCCGCTATCAAGGTTATCAGCAGCTACGAGGGTGGAACAAATGTATGAAAGAGCTGCATGTCAATAAAGTGACACAACAGACTCATAGAAAGATCTCTTCATGGAGTCATGTGTCACTGTTTGCTGCTTTCTCTCTAGCGTGTTTTTGTCTGTGAAGTAGTTGACGCAGACGGCTGAATAACGTGTAGAATGTCTCCTTCGTACTGCAGAGCTCCATGTCACTGTTTTCTTTTTTTGATACAGTTTATAGCTCAGTGACATTATCATCTTTTGTAACTTCATTTAGGGGGTTTGCACTGCAAATCCCACCCCTAAAATTAACCATCATCTGCTATTTGTCTGTTGAGTTTGACCTCCATCAGTGTTGCGTGCAACAACTCTTATGAGAGTATGTTTGACATTTCAAAGTTATTGTTTTGGTTTGTAGGACAACTCAGACTCAAGACAACCTGACCAGGTCATTGATGAGAATGAGAGACCATGTCTCAGTAAGATTAGGCATCTAATTTAAGGTTAAATAATTTAAAAATATGACTGGGTAATTATGTTTTAATGTACTCTAATTTCATATGCAATTATAGGTATATGGTCCTTTAATTATGTAGATCATCCTGTAAGTTTCTTTTAGGTTTGAATTTTCCTCATTATTCTCTGGTGCATTTTTGCAGTAGAAGTAAACATGTTTGCAGCATGGTTAGATAAACACTCTTGGCCCCTTTATTACATTAATTTATCCATTTCTAGGTTGATCTCAAGAGGTGACTTTGCTAGTTTGTCATTGGTCTTCATGACATCCCTTAGGAAACCAATAGGTGACGTCCATGTTTACAGTCTGTGGTTTTTTTATCCTGCAGGATCGCCGAATTGAAGATCAGTGCCACTACACAGAGAGTAACAGGAACCAGGCAGTGCTGACCGACCTCCGCAGGGCCACCCAGTATGAGGTGCAGGTTCGGGTGCGCACAATGGCTGGATATGGCAGCTTCAGCCCTACAGCTGTCTTCCGCACACTCCCTGATGGTAGGAAAGAGCCATATTTGTTTGTTTTCCACACAAATTAATCCTTTTTTTCTCCTTCAACAGATTTATTCATCTCCATTTGGGAGGTTTTCAAATTCCTTTCTTGTTATGAATTTATTGCCTGTGTCCTTGTGCTGAGTTAGTGTCCTTGTGTTGAGCCTCTTTCATATTATAAATTCCTATCATGCTCTTTCTTTCTCCCTCCATGCTTTTTTGTGCTACTAGTGTCATGATTTCTGCCATTATGTTACTAACTCTTTGTTTGTCTGTCTCTTTTTCTCTCCTGTCTTTTGTTCTCCATCTCCTCTCTTAGGACAAGACGCCGCCTCCCAGTTCTTGGTTCCCGGCATCCTTATCGCTGTCGGGATGCTGCTGCTTGTCACTTTCGTCTTTGTGGCCGCCTACTGCATACGGTGAGAACCGGGGGAGAGGGAGAGAGAGGCAGAGATAAAAGATAGATTTGGAAGGGAAAGAAGCTGACAGAATAACAGGAAAAGGCAAAAAGGGGGAAATCTGAAAACCAATAACAACCGTGACCCCAATTTTACAGCTTTGCACCGCTTTGTTCTTTTGTTTATACAATCATATCTTATCAAGTGTGGATTTGCACTCTGTTATCCACACCTCTTTTCTTTTTTCTGTGTGAGGCAGTTTAGACACAAAGCAGTGCTCATGATGTCTTCTGCTTACACAGCTAAAAGTTATCCTGCTCATTAGAACGCTTTCCTTAGGCTTCATTGTTTGAGTAAATAGTGCTGGATGCCATCAGAGGTAGACTTAGAAAGTGTGTGTTTTTGTGTGTGTGTTAGCAGAAGAGAGAGACAGGTTGAGAAAAATGGTGGTAGAGGTAGAGGGCAGGGAGAGACAGGATGCAGGCGTCCCAACCCTGTTTCCACAGGACAGGAGAACAATAGCTGTGACCTTGTGACACACGCACTCACCGACTTACACACGCACACACAAACCAGCGGCCAAGGCCCAGATCTGCCACTAACTGAGGGTGGTGCATTATTGCTATTTTAGGCTTATGAGGTGGGAGAGGGAGAGAAATGGAGGAAGGCAGGGATCCAGTAGCTACAGGGTTTGTTACAGTCCTGTAGGGATGAGTTTACAACGGTGGAATTATAACAGAGTGGCTTGTAGCGTGTCAAGAGCAGAAGAGCTGAGGTCGGCTTGATTTCAACGTTACCACAAGCCACCATGCATGATTGTGTGTTTGAGATCACTGGGGATCGGTTAGAACAGACAAAAGACAGTTCTTCAACAAGAAGGATTTTTTTAAATCCTTGAAAAATGAAGAGGAAATGACACAGCACTTAGAGCTTTAAAGCACCTTTCACACGCACTTCACCCCTGAAAATTACCTGGAATTTTCTGTTAGCTGCATACATGAATGTAAATTACTGGATTTTTCACCCAGACTTTCTCTGTACATTTCCTGCCAGTGGCCCAGTAGAATTTAGATAATTCAGTGAGCAAGTGAGTGGAGGTGGGATGTAAAAGCGGGTTTATATCACTGATACTGTCTTCTCCACTCAATCTTTGATAATGTGCATACATCAGGTTATTAGAAAGACAAAAACTGTCATCCTGGAGTCTAGCTCTATTGCTTCCCCAGCCAGGTTGGACATGATAGAAACATTACACTGATTAACACTTTGTGTTTTTATTATTTTTGATATTATGATGATTACTATAGGTCAACAAACATATTTAGTTATTGTCTCAGTCAATGAAATTAAGTCTTTGTGACCTTCTTAAAACAGCTCCACATTGAGTCCTGACCCAACAGAGTCACGGCACCAGGCCATGTGCACCCCTGAAGCATCTTTTTTATGTCATGTCCTGCTTTCAAAGTCCCTATCTCTCCTGTCTAATAGGAAATATCCTCTTATAAGGGGTATGTGTGAAAGGTCAACTTTAAGGGTGGACTGTATTTACATTTTTTTGAAATTTTCTTGAAATTTTAAGGAGTGCATGCTTGAAAAAGTATTTGTTAGCCCGTCAAAAGCTGAAAAAAATCAATCCAATCCATTTACAATATATTTGGAGGTGCACATCATCAGCCCCTGTCATTAAGAAAACAAAAACATGAATTATGCAAAATTCTGACAAAATATTGACTTGAACTGTAAAAACCTCAAATCTTTGCAAAAATTAGTTGTCCAACTTTTAGTTAAAAAATGTCTGTTTTGTTTCATGTCACTGCATTGAAATAAGAAGTACTACCTAAATTAGTTAGATCCTGTTAACATGCCAAATTAGCTAAACACATCAGGAGATCTGCAGATTGTTTTGTACTTCTTACAAGCAATTGATGCCTTTTTTGCCCTTTATATCTTGAAATATCTATCTGAACTTGTGAATGTGGCTTATAATGACTACAGTGAAACTTTTTTGACTAAGCATTAGACAAATACACTTGTAAAGATATGAGTGTTTGCAAAGTAAAAATATACCCTTTTTAACCTCTGTCTTACCCCTTCCCCATGAGACTTCTTTGACATTCTTTTAAACAAACAAGATGTTTTCCCACTCTGCTTTCCAAAGTTCACCAGAAACAGAAGAAAATACATAAAAACCATATCATAGATCTAGTAGCATAGAGCTTTGCCAACATATGCTTAAGCATAACTTATCTCGCCCAGTTCACACTCCCCTCAGAGAGCTCTGCAGATAAAATCAATATTAACGAGCCAGAGAGGAATCTTTGTTATTGTGCTGTTATTGCATCTTAACAGTCATATTGTAACACTGCTGATTTGCATCACATTCAGCCGATAAGCATCCTTTCTTCAGATAAACGTGCTGCCATCCTTATCTTACTTTCTTTGTCGCCATCTCTCCACCTGCAGCAGACACAGCCGACTGAAGGATCCAGAGCTGGGCGACAAAAACAACCAATACCTCATCGGCCAAGGTAACACATTAGAGACACACACTGAACATCTGCTGTGATTTACTACTTAATAACATCAGAACTGTTATTTTTTTAATGCAAACAAGTTTATTCATGCTTGCAGAGCTCAACATTTTCGTCTTTTCCTCTCCCATGACTCTTTTTGTATTTCTCTGGCAGGGGTCAAGGTTTATATTGACCCCTTCACCTATGAGGACCCTAATGAGGCAGTACGAGAGTTCGCCAAGGAGATTGATGTTTCTTTTGTCAAGATTGAAGAGGTTATCGGTGCTGGTAAGTCCCATTCTGTTCCCATAATTCATTAATGTTCAAACTTTGTACTAATTAATCCTTTTCTGAAGTCACAGATTGAATGTTTTTGCAGTCTGACAGATTTGCTTTCCACTGAATGTTATTAAAAGTGGATTTAATTTAAGATAAATTGATTTTGTGACATTTAAAACCATTTTCTGTTTCCCTCTTAATAAGGAAAATCAATAATGGAGGGAAAATAAAACCATTAACTGATAAATATTGCCAGCCTTTATTGGCGTCCAAAGGGCAGAACTAGCTGGAAGCAAGATTTAGCTTTTAAAAAACAACTCTGGTCCTCCTAATGTGATAAACAGCAGTCAAAGAAAACTGGTTTAATGCATTTTTGTGTCTGTGTGCTTTAGGAGAGTTCGGGGAGGTGTGTCGGGGACGGCTAAGGGTCCCAGGGAAAAAAGAAAACTACGTAGCAATTAAGACACTAAAAGGAGGCTACACTGATAAACAAAGACGCGATTTTCTGTCAGAAGCCTCCATCATGGGCCAGTTCCAGCACCCAAACATCATCCACCTGGAGGGCATCATCACAGCCAGCTGTCCAGTCATGATCCTCACAGAATTTATGGAGAACGGAGCTCTGGACTCTTTTCTACGGGTAATTTTGACACAAAAGATCACACACTCACACATTTAAACAGCCTGCCACTTCATTTTTTCTCCAGCTGAGCCATCAACCTCTCTCTCTCTCTTTCTCCTCCACAGCTGAACGACAGCCAGTTCACGCCCATCCAGCTGGTGGGAATGCTGCGCGGCATCGCCTCGGGCATGAAGTACCTGGCAGAGATGAGCTACGTGCACCGCGACCTGGCTGCCCGCAACATCCTTATCAACAGCAACCTGGTGTGCAAGGTGTCTGACTTTGGCTTGTCTCGCTTCCTGCAGGAGAATTCTTCTGACCCGACGTACACCAGCTCTCTGGTATGAACATCTCTGAAAATTATTCCTTAGGAAATGTCTCCAGTATATCATTTACAGTATATTATTAGGGTGAAAGCCAAGGGAAGCTTACAATATGACTGGAAATATCTGGCCAACAGTGAAGATATTATGATTAAAGACGTAAGGATGATAAAATTTCTGATCAAGATTAAAGTGACTTAAATTATCTAGGTTTTCAGTATTTCAGTAATAGTGGAAAAATTATAATACTCAAGTAAAAGGACGGTTACTCTGGTTAAAGCTGAAGTGGACGTAAAAGTACTGATTTCAAAATGTACTTAAAGAAGTACAGCCACCCAAAAAACTACTTAATTGCAGTCATTTGAGTAAATGCAATTAGTTACTTTCCTACTCCATTTAAAACTCACTTTTGTGTGATGTGATGTAAAATGTCTCATTTTACTTTGATAAACTTACAAACAGCTCAGTCAACAAGTCAACAGTCATATGCAATATTTCAGATTGAACTGTTCCAATATGTCCTTTTCAATCCATAACAAGTTCTGTTTCTGTGGTTAAATTCATGCTGTAAACTCTGATCTACCCATAGTTCCCTATTTTCTATCAAAATAAAAGCAGATCTGTATCCAGACAAGAAGTCATTTACCCTTAATTTGAGACAGTACAAAATCCAAGGTGAAACTAAAGAGCTTTAAATGTAAAATAATGGAAATTCAAAATGCGACAAATAGGGGAGATTAATGAGGATTAACTACAGAAAATCTGAGATTAGTTGTGATTGAAATTTTAAATCTTAATTTTGCATTAGAGCTAGATGTGGGAGAAGCTTGATGAAATGTGCATTATCAAAAATACTTTGTTTATAAGGTAGACAAAATTTTCCAATGTTGTTTATTTGTTTGTTGTTTATTACCTAAAAGTATAAATCAAGCAGTAAAAACAGAAATTCAGTCACATTTTTCAACCGAAGCTGCAGAGAGTGGAAGGGAATCAGTGCAAAGCGATGGGATGAAAATGCTGTTGGAGCTGAGATGATGTAGAGAGAAAGAGAAACAGGTTTGACATGTGCTGATGCATAGAAATTAATGGTGTATGATGTTATTGCCATTATATAGGCATCAGCAGATATTAGCTTAATAAGTGAATTATTGGTATTAATTCATATTTACAACCAGTATTTTGGCTCTAAACATCTGCCTACATCATCTGTAAATACTGGCCCTATGGAGTTTTGGGCTGAACCAACAGACCTAATAATAATAATAATAATAATAATAATAATAATAATATCTTGAATTTATATAGCGCCTACATCAACTACTACAACTACTAAATTAACTTTATTCATTATCATTCCTTACTTTTTTAGAACTAAAACTTGTTCATTTTCTTGTCCTCAAACTTCAAATTGTATGTTTTAAGGACTGAAGTTTTTGGGTCTGAACTACATTTAAATATCGGTATTAGAATCAGCTAAAATTAATTTGTAAATATGGGCATATTAGATACCAGCAGTACTGTGCAGCCCTATAGATATAGATATAGATTGTTTCTTTGTGGTTGTTTTACAAAACTTAGAAACTTGAAAACTCTAAATTTAACTCAGATTTTATTTTGGATCTCCGTTTCGTTGTTTTCTGTTTTCTTTACATCCTATGCAGACTTATTTCTCAAAGCGTGCTAACCACAAAGGGTTTTGATGACAATTCAAATTTTAACAATATCACTACCCCTGGAGGAATTTTCTGCAATAACTGATATCCGGATGTCTTGCAAGATAACCATATAAAGATGCATTAAAAAATACAAAATGTTCTGAGAAGGTATAGTGCAGGAGTAATGTATTATTCAGTGCACTTGGAGTCATTTTCCCCTTATGTTGCTTCTTATCTTCGACTTCTCTCCAAATCAGTCAACACCATCCTGCCTGTCTTCTTCTTCTTTTATCCCGCTGTCAGTCTCTTATTTGGCCAATTAACTTCTGTTCTTGTTTCCCTCATTCGTGTCATTAAGTCACTGTGAGGAGTCATGAGGTGGTGACATTGTGAGTCAAACTGGCAGAGAAATCTGTCAAGAGTGCCATGTTATGTTTTTTAATTAAAATTAAGGTAGTTGGGCAATGCTGATTCACAATGATTTCAGTTCCAAGTTGCTACACTGATAAACAGAACGTTGTATCTAGTGCAGCATAACGGAATTGGAATTAGAGCATAAAAGACAAAGCAACAAGAAACGGAGAGAAAAGATAACAAGGATCAAATATTTTGATGCAGTTGTTCACAGAGCTTCATCGGTTTATGAAGTCCTTGAAATCCTGTATGGAAAAGTAAAACACCAGGCCTCATGCATGCGCAGGGTGAAACGGTCATGTTTCAGCCTGATTAGGAACATATGCACATACACTCAAATTCATATACATATTTGCAACCATACATCACTAAAGTACAGCTGGGAAATGCAGTCCCTTCACGTAGGAACAGAAGGGGATCATATTGCATAGAATTTATGTCTGTATATCTTTTTAAAAAAAGTTATTTTACACCCTTACCTTCCTGTCAAAGATCTGTCTGAACCATTTTATGTTAAGTTTTGCAGAGCTGACTTTTTTTTCTGTGCAGGGAGGTAAGATCCCAATCCGCTGGACAGCACCAGAAGCAATCGCCTTCAGAAAGTTTACCTCAGCCTCAGATGTGTGGAGCTACGGCATCGTCATGTGGGAGGTCATGTCTTTTGGAGAGAGGCCGTACTGGGACATGAGCAACCAGGATGTAAGTCTGAGGGAAAACAACAATGTTGGGCCATTGTTCAAAATGATCACGACAGTTTAGTCAGTCACAGCATTGAGGCAAGTTTTTTAAAGCCAGATATGAGGTATGCATTCTGTAAAACAGGGAAAATTGTTTTAATTGTGGCTTATTGATAAGATACCATGCAAGTCTAAGTCCAGGCTTTCCTATTTTCTCCAGATCTTGTTAAATTCCTTACTGCTTGTTTGTTTCAGGCTACAACAGATGGATTCACTATCATTAAGGGAATGTTTCTTATTACTATGATTATCAGGTAATCAATGCCATAGAGCAGGACTACAGGCTGCCCCCACCCCCTGACTGTCCCACCCACCTGCACCAGTTGATGCTGGATTGCTGGCAGAAGGACCGCTCTTCCCGCCCTCGCTTCGCTGACCTGGTCAGTGCTCTGGATAAGCTGATCCGTAACCCTGCATCCCTGAAAATAGTGGCCCAAGAAGCAGGAGGGTGAGTATACAGATAAAATACCTGTCAATCAAAGTGACAGTAAATATGCAGGTTGAGAGAGTACAGAAAAGAGGAGGAATGTTTCTCCTTTCATGACATTTCCCTCTTGGTGTCTGTGTGGAATTCTGATAATCCCAAAACAGGCATTACCCTCCTGCTGCCCAGTCTTAGTACCACCTTAATGTCCTGCTGTGAACTGTCAGACACTTGCTGTGCCCATTTCCCTTCCTCCACCTTCTGCCTGTCAGCTGGATGCATGTAGCAGAGGACACTCCACCCCTGACAAATCCCATTGTTTGTCGCTGTCCGTCACTCAGCTTCAGATTATACCTCTGCCTGTCGACTGGAATGTTGCTGCAGGACGTGTATAAGCTCTTCACTGTCATTTAGGTGGCTGTGTGAGTAAAGTCGTCCCCTTTGTTTCCCCTCTTCTGTACCCCAGGCCGTCCTACCCCCTGCTGGACCAGCGCGCACCTTTAGCCCTCTCGTCATGTGCATCAGTGGGGGAATGGCTCAGGGCCATCAAGATGGAGCGCTACGAAGACAGCTTCCTGCAGGCCGGCTTCAACTCAGTGGACCAGCTGTCCCAGATCACCACACAGTCAGTCCCTATCTTATCTTGATTCCTATCCATCTCATCTTATCTCTGTCTGTTATTCTATACAGCAAGGTAGATAATTGCACTATCCATCACCCTTCCTGAACAATTGGAAAAGTCTTAAGATTACTCATATTACACATATCCTCAGAGTTGGGCACAGTTAATCAAAATTTTAACTCTGTTAAACATTAATCCGTTAACACAGGAATTAATATTAATTACAGTTAATCCATTAATATCGGCATTAACGCCAAAACCTTTTGAAAGTCCAGCACTCTGCCCCTGGGCCATCATTATCCTCATTATAATGATTGTTTACAAAACTGCTGTTAAGTATTGTGCAATACATTACTAAAAAGTTATGATTTTTGTGATTCCACATTTCAAAATCCAACCAGCAGAAGCCACAATCTAGGCAATCTATTTAGAAATCACAATAATCATTTTTCAAATTAACAACCATGTGAAAATTTAATTAAAAACTAAATATCGATAATTAAGCATTAATGTGATATGTTCCCACCTCTGCTTATCTTTTGTATTATTGTTTTAACCATTTTATTTAATTAAAATGCTCATAATAAAAGTGCTGCTTTTCATCAGCTCTTTACTTTTATGTTGTACTATTTAAAGATAAATTAATGAATCTATTAGTGTCAGTATTTGTTGATATGAGCTCTGTTTCCAGACATCAGCCGTGGACAAATAATAGGAAATGAGCTGCTATCAGTAGCCATTGTTTTTCTGTTGTGTCCAAGTGGTTTAATGCTGGCATCTGGTTTTCTTAACTACCAGTAAAGAAGAGATTTTTTATTGTGAAAATGTGGGCAGAGTGGGTGTGTTGCATCTAAAAAGTTGGAAAAAAATCACAAGTACAGTGCATTCAGAAAGTACTCAGACCCCCATCACTGGGATCAACCTGCCAACAGAATTTTTTCAACACTAATGAATTATTATTACTGCCATATATTTATTCTCATCTACAGTATATATCTAATCTTAATCTTTTATGTTTTCATTTCATATTTTGGTTCCTCCTTTCTAATTGTTTTTTTATTTGTGTTCAGGGATTTGCTTCACATGGGAGTAACTTTGGCTGGGCATCAGAGGAAAATTCTCACCAGCATCCAGACAATGACCTTTCGGAACAAGAGCACTACAACTGTGACCTTCTAGCTCGCCCGTCTCCTGACCTGGACGTGACCACCAGCGCACAGGAGCAGCTGTATACCGAGAGCACTCTGGGTCATCTCTTGTGACCCATGGACTCTGAGAGAGATTGGCCGAATTTCTTAATCACGAGGAAAAAAAAATATAAAAAAAAAAGAACAAAGAGGACCTTTGGATCAGGATGAGCGAGTCTCTTCCAACAGTGACCATGAGGCTGAAGTGACGTAAAGAAAACAGACCAATTTTTACAGTTTGTGGTCAGTGTTTTTATATCTTCCTCGAAGTTATGACCCAATTGTGCTAAACAAAGAGGACAGAGTTTACAACATTTGTGTATTATCATGTCAATTTAAAAACTGGCAGTTGACTGGATTGTTGTACCTATTAAAAAAATTACTCAGCCAAAGGAGAGAAGAAATGCCAGTGCCAGTCCAAGGATTTCAGTGTTCATATTGTTGTCTAATTATGAATGCTTTCATCCTGGGTGTCTCACATTAAATTCCATCTGGATTACATACACTTCCACATCAAGAGTGAACATTTTAACCGTTGGATTTTGCTTCCTTATCATTTGGATTCAACATTACCTCCTCTTAACTCAGGTGTGATGTGTAACAGAGACTTTGGAGAGTGTTGTTTCTTGGCATCAACGGATTTATCTTCCATTGTTTGGCTCTCCATTTCCAGCTCCACATGTGAAGCGAAGAAAGACACAAAAACATATCAGCACTTTTATCATTTCAAAGTGATTTGTAATCTTCGGTAACTCCATGTGTTCCTTGTGGAGTGTGGTTGGGTATTTCTGCTGCCTGTGTTTCTGCTGGCAGCTCACTTTCATCAAAGTCAGACTGAACAAGGACCAAGTGGACTCAGAGACCAGAGAACACTGTAGAATTGGTTTTCTTCCTTCATATTTCCTAAGGAAGCAATCTGGCCTCAGACTTGTTTGTCTTGATATAACGGATACATTTTTAATTCTTATGCTGTATTCTCCATCTTCCAGTGCCATTCAGATCTTTGTGTACTTTAATGCCATTTTTATAAAGCAGAAATCTTTTATGAGTGACGTTTGTCTGATGATTTAATTAATCTTAAAGGCTTACTTTGACATTTTGAAGTTGAGTTTGTTATTTCTCTTTAACAGAAAGGCCTTCTTCTTCAAAGTTGGCAAGTTTTTATTCTGAATTTGGCCCAAAGCTATACAAAAAAGTTCTTTACATTCTTTACCAAAAACAAAGCACAGCTATCAGCTTAGCTAACATCCTTCTTTGCAGCCAGTAGTATCCATTGTTTTCTGGAGAAATGCTAAGAACAATAGTGTGAGTTGCTGTTTGATAAGCATACCACCCCACACATTTTAGAAGGAAAATATTCTCTGCTTTTAAGTCTCCAAAATAGATTTTGCTTTTCCCTTAAAGCTACACAAATTATACAACATGGAAAAAAACAGAAAGCTACTAGCTAAAGGTGAGTCAACAGCTTGTAGAAGGGATTTTTTATCACTTAATGCTTTTTTTTGGGTTATCTATTAGCCCCTGCTAGCTTTTAATTTGGGGCTTTTATTAAATTTAAAGTTTTTACATGTTTTGCCCAGAATTCATTGTTCATTATTTCCTGATACAAAGCATGGAAATCAGTACACACTGAACATTTATTTAATATTAAGAAAGGAAAATGATTTCTACTCCCTAACAGCCTAGCTTGTAGTAAAACGCTAATCCATTGATTTCAGCTGTTGTTAGCATAGCAAGCTCCCCTTTGTTATAAATTGGTTTATCTATTTTCTTTATCACTGGTGATGTAAACAAAGTATTTTTTACTAAAGCTATAAAAAATGTAAACATAAAGCAGAGCTAAAGGTTGCATCTACTTGTTAACAGCCTAGCTTGTAGTGAGAACCTAATCCATTTTCTAATCTGCTTAATTCAGCTGCTGTCAGCATAGCAAATTGTAAAGTAAGAAAATTATTTATGCTGAAGCTACTAAAAAAGTTCACTGATAACGAACAACAAAAAAGTCACAAGCTAATGGATATATTTACTCGCTAATAGCCTAGCTTATTTCCAGGGTATAAGGTTAATAATACAATTTAGCTGCTGTTAGCATAGCAACCTCCCCTTCACTATAAATTGATGAAAGATTTCTCAGTCAATGGTAACGTAAGCAAAGTATTTGCACTGAAGCTACCTAAAACGTTTATTAATGGTAAACAACAGGTTAAAGGTGACATCTGCTCGCTAACAGCATACCTTGTAGTAAGTAGCTACTCCTTTGGTTCAGGGTGTATTGTTTATAATAGTTTTTCAGCTATTAGCATAGCAACCTCCCCTTCACTATAAACGTGAATCATTTTTCTTCATCAATGGTGAAGTAAGCAAAGTATTTATGTTGAAGCTACAAAAAGTTCTGTAAAGGTAAACAACTTAAAGCTACAAGCTAAATGTTACATCTACTCGCTAATAGCCTAGCTTGTAGTGACTAATCCAGTGACTGTAATGTTAATGATACTATCTAGCTGCTATTAGCATCGCAGCCTTCCCTCCACTATAGATAGGTGGAAACATGTTTTTAGTCAATGGTGTAGTAAGTAAATAATTGTGCTAAAGCTACCCCAAAATACTTGCTTATCCATTGGTTTTATCTGCTGATAACATTCATTATAATGAAATTCTTCTTTATCAGTGGGGAAGTAGCCTAACTAAAGTGTTTGGGCTGGAGCTACCTAAAATGTGTATTAATGGTAGACAACGCAAAGCTGCAAGCTAAAGGTTGCCTCTACTTGCCAACAGCCTAGCTTGTAGTAATTGGTTAATCCAGTGGATGCTAATATCTTCATTTCCTGTAAACATAGCACACTCCCCTTTACTATTTGGTGAATCATTTTTCTCCATCAATGGTGAAGTAAGCTAAGTGTGCTGAAGCTACAAAAAAACGTTTATTGATGATAAACAACATAAAGCTACAAGCTTAAGGTGAGTTCACAGCTAGTAGATTCATTGGTTATGGCTAAATGATTCTGTTTGAGAAGCTATGAACCCTTGCTTGCAAATTAGCAAAGCTAGCAAAGCCATGCACCTTCCCTTTTTAAGCTCAGTCCTATTTTTCTCCAGCATTTTGACATTTGGTTTGGAAAAAAAGTTAAAATGTACTTGCTAACAGGCTGGCATGAAACCAGTAGCTTGTATCCACTGGTTTCAGAGTGGAATGCTAATTATGCTGTTTGACTAGCCTCCCTTCAGTTTAATTAAGTAAACTGGTGAGTTGAGCTTAGTATTTCTGCTTTTGTGCCAAAGCCATGCATTTTTTTCTTGGGTAACAAAACACATCTATCTACTCTCTAGCTAGCCTTCAGTTGGCAGTATCCATAGGTTTCAGGGTGGAATGCTAATATTAGCACTGAGATGATGTGTGATTAGCAGACTTCCCATCACCCACGACATTTTCAAGTGCTTGTTGAAGACGAGTAGCAGACTGGAGTTCAAAATGTCAAAGTATATCTCAAAGATCTGCATCTCTTCACGGATAATACCAGCGTTTTTGACATTTGGGTCATGTATAATGTTCCCCGTGGTAGCTCACAGACCTGCAGTGAATCAAGAAAATAAATCCAAAACATTGAAAACATCTTTAATCTACCATGTTGAATACAAAATATGTTTTTTTTTCCTAAATGTTTTCCACCATTCCACAGTGCACTAGATGTGGAAAAATATTTCTGCTGTTTTCTAAGGTTTTAAGAGGCTTGAAGTGCAAATTCACACACTTCAAACATGATGTGATTAACACATTCAAGTCTACTTTATGCACACCAAATATGAAAATTAAAAAGGCCAAGTGATTGAGGCATCTGTGATAGCAGAAAATCATCTATCTTTTAAAATCTAAATATATGTTGCGCCATAATTAAAACTGCTTGTTTTGTCCTGCAAGAGTCTGAGACATTCCTTTAAGGATTATGGGAAATGTGGTCTTCATATTGAAGATCTGAGTTAAACAAGTTTGAAATAATAAATAGATAAAATATGTTTTGATTACTGTCCTGTGTGTAGGCTAATCTGTATTCAGTATTCATAATAAAGATGCACACCAGTGTTTACCATCAAGGACTCTTTCTTCAGCTTATTTATATGTCTGATGCCTATCTTAAAATTCAGTCTCAACAAAGTTTCACCCTCTCTTGAACAGTAAAGTTAGTTCATATAAATGTAGGCGTCATATGAGTTCATGTAGGTCCGTATGAAAGTGAGATTTCAGATAATCTAATGACATGCTGTACTTTCCCATGACCCATGGTGACTTTTGTCCCAAATTCACAGCAAACCAGCTCTCTAAAGCACCTCTACTTCTGCAAAAACCCACTGTTGTTTCTGGATTAGCATGAATTTTTATTCTATCCTCAGTTGGGTTTTATTTCAGTGCTCAAGGATGTGAGGTAAATAAATTGTACTCTGATCTCTTGTTTTTATCTTTGGTTAGATAATACCCCGCCAGAGCTGTCTGTGATCATAGCAGAAATGTGCAAGCACGGAGTCTAATGGGGTATGTTTTTCCCATTTCTTTGTGGCTCTTGTTGCAAACATGCCTCTCATCTACCCGGTCGACTCTTTTTTTAATAATAAGAGAGAAACAGGAGAATGTAAGGGTGAGAAATGAGTCCTGCCCCGTTCTACATTTCCAAGCTTTGCTTTCTTGAAGCCTTTTCCCCTTGCCTTGTGTTTCTCCAGAGAGCCTTTACCCCCAAGGGCTTGAAGCTTGTCCTCTCCTATGTTTCCCCTCCTGGTCCTCAGCCCTTTTAATCATGAAGAGATGTTCTTTTCTTCTCCTGCGCCTCGGGCTGAGAGCAGCTTATAGTGCAGTATAAGCTTAAACTCTAATACTTTTTCTTTCTCTCCTGCCATCGCCAAAAGGTACCATAACCAGGCGAGGCTGCGAGGGCTTCGAGAAGTGTTTAAGTTCATTGATTAATGTGCTTTGATTATCTTTGTGTTAGTGAATCATTCTTTTTCTGCTGCTCTCATGTGGCCCACAAAGCACAGACCTGTGCTAATGTTGCCTTAATGTTGTGAAGATAAATAACAGTGAGTAACTGTGCTATCTAAGGGTTTTATTTTAATTCCTGCAGAGTTTTGTGGTGGATGAATCTCTGTAGCAGTGATTCAGTGTTTGAAAGAGAGAGTAGGGCATTCATCTCTGGTTTCTACTTCTGTCAGTGCTTTGCGTGACCGTTGACCCCGATGTATAGTACAAATCCAGCCCCAGCTTTGTCCATGCGACTGAATGGCCATTCATTAGACCAGGCCGACCAGGTTTTAGCATTTGGTGGATTGTGTCATTCCCTTCACATTCCTGTGTGCATTCAAGTGTGGAGTCTGTGCATGTGTGTGTGGGTGGTTAGATGGATGGCAGTGGTGGGTGGGGGTTAACCAGTGGGACAGGTACATGTGTGTTTGCAAGCAAAAGGGGGGGGCAGCAGGGAGAGCGAGAGAGCTGGGATAAGAGAAAAATAGAAATAGTTTCACTCTATCTGAGACAGTAAACAGCACAGAAAATCAGAGTGTGACCCTGCATCAAATGTCCAGAGTTAAAGGTGTGCCTCAGCAATTTCCCACCGTGCTTCTCTAAAGTAAAGAAGGCTGGATTTGTGAGAAAGAAAGGCCAAATTTTAAACAAAAAGACCCTGAATTTCAGCTTCTATATGGGGTCAAGCTCCAAACCCCTAAAGAGCAATCAATCCAGGTATTTATTCCCAAATAATACCAGCCCTGCTCTTTTCTGAGTGAAAACATTTCATCAAAACGAATGACAGTAAATGGGAAAGATGGGGTCTTTAAGGATTCAAAGGCTTAAAAACATACAATTTAACCCTTTATAGGCACTCATTAAAATACTTGGAAATTCAAAATGTAAGCCCCAGAATATCCTTTGTCGCTTTTTTTTTCCTTCCACTATTAGTGCACTACTTTTTTAAATTGCATGCTTTCTTTTAGCTCTCAATAAACATGTTATTTTTAGATTATCGTGGTCATTTGGTGAGATTTATGCTTAAATCAAGGTAATATCTAAAAAATCCTTAGAATGTAAGACTGCACATGACTGTTCTTGAATGTGCACGACTGTATTTGACTATGCTTCATCCACCCTCAGGTACACTGGGATTGCCTGGTCTGTGACAACTTTATTTTGGGGGTGACGGGCTGAAAAGTTTGAGAACCCCAGCCTTATGAAACCAAAGTAATCAACATGCTGCCTCTCGGTAAAATAAAATAAAGCATGAGGCATCAAATAGGGACAGGTCAAACCTCACAGAGTCATCTGACATTTCTGCAGTGTCTCCTGACAGGATCAGGGACATCTCCAGTGAAGGCCAATCTCGTCCAATGTCAGTGCCTGCTGAATGAATGGGCACAAATTCCCACGGAGAAAATCTTGTGGGTAGCCTTCCAAGAAGAGTGGAGGCTGCTATTGCTGCAAAAGGGGAGATGGCTCCATGTTAAAGTGCATGTGTTTGTGTATTGTCATTACAGTCCCTTCATCAAGTTTACCTTTAAAAAGGTTGACTACAACTTACCTTGCTTCTCTTGATTCATACTTCAGCAGTCAGATGACCTAAAAGTCCCTTCTCTCTCATGCTTCTAGGTTGAACTTTTGGGGGCTACATCTGAAGTTTCAGCAGTCGGCCAGGTGTGCCAAGTTTGGAACTTCTCTCCCAGGCTCCCCTTTCATGCCTGAGTCAAAGTAATTCAAACCTTGTTTTTTTCTCCCCTGCTCTATGGTTCAGACCTGCATTTCTGACAGTAATATACAAAATTGCAATGCAGCTGCATGTGCAGCTCTCTCATGAGTTTTAATCAAATTTCAGTAAAAGACATGAAGACTGCTCTTGGTTTGAAGTTGAAATAGATTAGTGTTTGATTTAGTCAATATTCCTTTAATAGTATAAGCTGTGAGAAGTCAACTGAACTTCCAGTGACATGTGGTGGGATTACCCTTTGATGTAAAATTAGATTCTTACTGGAAAACCTCCAACTTATATACTTTCCTTTTAGATCTGCAGAATAACTTTGATTTTCTTGACCGCAGTCTGAAGATGGAGAGTCAGATTTGAGATTGTCATTCCTCCCTCCACTTTCAGCAGCCTGATTTCCTTCCTGAGATGACTTGCAGACCATTTGATCGAAATAGCCCAATATTTCTGAGCAAATCCACCCGGCAGCCAGCTCAGATTATTCCTCACCTGTGTACGCAGCGTGATCGTGGAGAGGCGGGAGGCCCGCCGCTCATCAGAGAGGCTCCACTCTGTTTCGTATTAAAGTGATCAGTGGAAAAGTTGTCGCTCCCCACTGTTCTACAGCAGATCTGTTGACTTTTCTGTATCTCACACCATCGCTGTAAAGAGTCTGTTCTTAGCTGACACACCTGGTCAAATAAAGTAGCAAGGATTTAATTATACTTTCATTCTGCAGTGCAGTTTGACATGGATTTAGTGTTGCTCTTTTCATCATGTGCTTAATCCTGTAATCTTGTATAAACCTTTAGATTACAGCCCCCTGCTGTCCCCTCACTGTTATTATTTGTCATAGCAGTATTCAAATCATCTGCATCCAGGCTGTCACCTCCAGGAATACTTCAATCTATGTGTATTTCCTGCACAAGGAATATCTTCCCCTCCAGCTATATTTGTAGATCTGTGTGCAGCCTGTTCCATGTATCGGTTTGCTTGTAAAAATTGATTTTTCATAAAGCTGAATAGCTTTCCAATATATATTATGGCTCCATTTTTCACAGCTGGTATTCACCTCTCCTCAGGCGGACTTCAAAGATCAGATCAAGTGTTGGGCGGAGGTGTTAGAGGGACCAGGAATGTGGATATGAACACCTTGGTGACGAGTGAACGGCCCCTCCATAGGTGTTAGTAGGTCTCTGCTCTGTCTCAGCTTTCAGCACAGACACAGCAGCCGTCCATCTTCCCCGCAGCGCCCTTTTGTTTTCCACCCTGCTAAGATGTGCTTGTCGCCTCCTGTGAGGAAATGAAAGAAGTGTGACCTGCCCTGCTTCTTATCCTCTCTGTGTGAATCAGACCATATTCTGCAACTTAATCCACAGACGAGAATGTTACATGTGGGTTAAAAGAGTGGGAAAGCTATCAAATTGCTCACAAAGTGAAAAGAAGAACCACCACAGGCAAGATTGGGATTAAGATTGTCGATATTCCTGATGTTTTTCAGTAGAGTGCAGCAGTAATGTGTCCTAGAACCTGAACGCAGTGGCATTTTAGCACTTCCAGTTCCATCGTCTCAAACTCTATGGGATGTCTGAATGACTTTTTGATTAGATACTTGTAAAAAGGTCTGAGGGAGACTCACGCTCCAGAGATTTTAATGTTTAATTCTACTGCATACATCTGCAAGAGCCTCATTTGTGAATATTTAAGCTTTTTCATGTCTTACCATAGGCAGAGGGAGGCAATTGCCTGGGGCCTTGACTCCAAGGGGGCCTCAAGATGCAGTCATTACAGGTATGCATCAAATCATGAGGTATAGCTACTCTCAATGATTAGAAAATTATTTTGAATTTTAAAAAAGGGGCCAAGAGTGCATCAAATAGCATCAAAAGAGAGTTTGATAGTTAAAAAGTCCCTGGAGAGGACCCCTGCTGAGTTCAAGCCCCTCATAAAACCTCGCTACGTCTTCATACCAAGCAAATTATAGCAAGGCAGATCAATTAAAAAGTAGTAAAAGGGCATACAATAAATCAGAAAGTCACCATTTGTGGCAGAGGAAGTGCTATTTAATACTTAATGGGCATTTATTTTTCATTTCTATAAGGTTCACTTCCAGCCTGTGGCTCTTTCACTGCATGTCATTCCCACGCTCTCATCCATGTTTCCAGCTCCATCCTCTCTCCAACAAAGGCAATAAGCCCCAAAATTAATCTGACAAAAATATGGTGTCTCTGAGTTTTATTGAGAGCTAAAAGTATTTATAATAGATGATGAGAAAACTCTGCTTCCCAACATCTGGGTGTTTTCTGTGTTTCTGTGATTCTGTTTATTGAAAAAGCTTCAGATGTTTTTCTTCACTAGCTATGATTGATTTATGAAAAATTGAGATTTTCATGTTGCTCTTTGCCTCAGGCCTCTAACATTAAAACTCCCCCAATGTCTACCAGAAAGTGGTTGCTACAGGTGGCTAACTAGGACTGTAGAGTGCTCCAGGAAAATCACACCACAGGCAATCCTAGTCTGCCTTTATCTTGATGTGTGCCTTGCACTAAAATTACTCAAAAGTTGGAAATTTGTCAGTCAAACTAAGAAAATCTTTTACAGATACAGTAAGAACCTGGTGGCGGTGACCACGCCAGTCAACTGTTGTTCCTTAGCTTTCACCATTTGGTTCAATAGTGTGGTTCTGGAAGTAAAAACCCCATTAATTTTCTCCATAGCAGATTTGATTACTATTATCATAAGTATCCAAGTTAGAAACTATGACAGCGATAAATATGCAAACTACAATGTAAATTTACAACATTTAACCTGTAAAGACCCCCCCCCCCCCCCCCAATTAGTAGCACACTAGAACAGTATACGTCAGAGTTTCCCAACCATTTTTCCTTGGAGCTCCTTGGAACATGTACTTAAGAAAAGCGGAGCTCCCCCAGGACCCAAGAGAGAAGAAAAAGTGACACACTGCCACCAAAAATCAACGTAGATTTAAATTCTTTCATTGATAAAACCCTAAAAAAGGCCTATGCATGCTTCTCTTATCTAAAGACCTTTGTATAAACTACTTAATAACTGCTTTATCATGGTTTTAGTCAATATTTGCAAATCTAATGTTGGCAGCCTCAGAGCAGACAAAGCCTTGCGCCTTGTCCAGTTGTCAAGAACAAAAATTGAGGTGACATTACGAAGCTGGACTAGACATGGCATTAGCGACAACTAGCTAACTTATGGTAACATTACAGAGCAAGTGTGCTACAAGGTGATGTTCAGTTGTTCAATTTGAGACCTGAAAATCTCCTGAGGCCCAACAAAAAACCATAACATGAGACTCAAATAATGACCTTTCATTTATCATGTTTTCATTTTATAAACAGAGAATTTAATGGAAATGCTTTGCTTTCAGGTGCAGTAACATTTGAGAGGTCACAATACCCAATTAAGGAACCACTGCCATTGATCTGCAAAGTCACGTAAATTTTCTTTTCTAATATTACATGCAAACTGACTTTATGGCCCAGCAAAATCTTTCCATTTAACATTAATGTCTCCAAAGGCACTGATTTATTTTTAAATCAGGAAACCAGCAGCACAGTATGTTTAACATTTCAGAGTGTTACCACTTAATCCAACACCAGTTGTATAGACTAGATAGAAAGGTGACATGAGTTAACACTTCTGGCTGTTTTTTCTTTTTTTTTTTACCTATGAGTTTAAAAAAATATAGCATATAAACAAATCTTTTACTATAATTTAAAACGTGTTTTTTTTTGTTCTATGATTTTTAGTTAGGCTGTTGTAAATGATCTCTGGTGGCCCACCTATTGTATTCCTGGGACCAACCAGAGGGTTGACCCACAATTTGGGAAGTACTGCTATAGTGTGTGGTTTTAAATGATATATTCTCCCTTATTTTATGAATGATAGCATTAAACAGTGCTAAAGCCATTAAAGGTCAGCTGTTGAATGAGAAAGGTACTTAGGAGCGGATTGAGTCCATTAAAAACTGAAGGCAAACTCTGACATACTGCTCAAATTCCACAAATTTGTTTGCATACTGCTGTTTATAATGTGTGTAGGAGTTTGCTTGCATTCTGATCATTACAAATTAGAAATTTCAGACATTATTGAATGCCTATTACTCCTCTTTTCCTTCTTTATTGTGAAATAGGTATCAATGTTGATTTTTACTCATATCACATTGTAGTATGAAACTCCAGAGTTGTGACACCCCTAATTGTGAGTAGATAAAAGATCAGAGATGGAAAACATCTCCTCCCAAAGATGTTTCTGATCAGCATGATTGATCCTCTGTTTGAACTCGCCTTATTGAACTCAGATTGATGAGTTTACTCTCTGGAGCGGTGCTTAACCTCTCACTAAGGCCTCACCTCTGAGTGCTAACTCAACCTGACTCCTGCACACCTCTGAACCCCACACGCATAAATCTGTACCATCAGCTGAAAAATGCGTTTCTAGCACAAGTCAGCTCTTCACAAACATTAAAAAGGAGCGCAGGCTTTTCTTTCTTCCAGACAGAACTTTCTGGATTTGGAGAACTTTCAAAATAACATCTAAGGGTTTCTTTTGTGCTGCAGTAAATCCCCCGGCTTTGTCTGTTTGTTCTGTTTGTCGCGATTACAGTGGAGTCTGGTCTTTTTATTTGTATTGTGGTTAAAGCTGTTTACCTTCACTGGATTTCCCCTTCTTTTTTCTACATTTAAATTATAGATCAGGGACCGATAATCCAAATTAGCAATTTCCATTGATGCTTACCAAGTAAATAAGCAGTAAACACGGAATATTCCAATAAACAAATGTTGAAACATGAGTGATTACACAGAGAAATGATTCTGCTCTTAAAGGCCCAGTGAGGAGTTTTGAACTGGACTGAAACAAATACAGTAGAAATATCTTTTAATGGCCCTCCATGTCAGATGAGGTGATTTATAGCCTTTTTTATTTTTTCCACTGCAAACATTCACAGAAACATTTCATTGTTAATCATAGAGTATGATAATTTTACTATCAGAGGGCTCTCAGTCAAAACAACAACAGCAGATGGCAAGTAGAGACGTGCTCCTCAGCTCCATCCACTTCTGCTGCAAACTTTTTTTTTTTAAATCAGGACTGTTCAGTAAAAAGCTCTCCATACAGAGTAGAAACTAAACAGTAAAAAGCTGCTTTGATTTCATGAATGAATTCCACATAATGGGAAGGAAAAGCTGTTAAAAAGTGGCAGTATTTGTAATGCTGCAAGCTGTCCCAGACAGCTTTGCAAGTAGCTCAAAGTGTTAACCAGGAAGGCCATTTTGAACAGCTTTTCTCTCTCATTATCATCAGTTATTGCATCATATTGCATGGCATCCCATGCTTGCTGTTGTATCAAACAGGGATATAAATATTATCAATGCACCACTATCTCCACTCTATAGCCAAGCCAAAAAGCTCTGTTGAGTAAGGGAAGTGAAAGAAGCTCAAAGAAATTGTCCTGTCCGACACTCCTGATGCTATGTCATCTTCCTCTTTCCTTGTTCCTGGTCCATCTCAACACGAGCAACAGAAAGGAAAATAGGAGCAGGACGACGTTGCACAGCTGCATTGTTTGCATCAACCAGGATACTAAAACAGGTATCAATGTGATGTAATCAGACTGTTGACACTCACAGGCATGGTTAGGACATACTGTTAAAGGGTGCAATTATAAGCAATGGAGGTGAGCTGAGCAAGCCATTTGGTCTCTTCCTATTGGGGGGGCGGGTATCTTGGGGTCTTGTTCAGGAGTGAGGTGGCTGTAAGATTGATGAATTGGTGCAGCATCAGCTCAGCAGTATTGCAGGTGTTCTACCGGGCTGTTGTGGTGAAGACAGAGTTGACTTTGAAGGCAGAGCTTTCAATTTATTAGTCAGTCTTCATTCCAACCCTCGCCATTGGTCATGAGCTCTGGGTAGTGACGGAAAGTATGAGATCATGGATAAAAGCAGTCAAAATTAGATTTCTATGGAGGAAATGGCTAAAACTGGACACCTGGCAGGACCCTCCCTTGCATCAAAGGGGGCAATTTAAGATGTTTCAGGCATCTGAACAGGATGCCTTTAGGCTACCTCCCTGTGGAGGTCTTCTGGGCACATCCAACTAGTAGAACAACTTGGGGGGCACACCCAGAACTCACTGGAGGGATATGTATCAAATCTGGCATGGAAAACTTAGGTATTCACCAGTAAGAGCGAGATTGAAGGATGTCTTGGTTGGCTTGTTTACCCTGCTGCCACTGGATGGATGGATGGATGGATGGATGGATGGATGGATGGATGCATGGGTGGATGGATGGATGCATGGATGGATGCATGGGTGGATGGATGGATGAATGGATGATAGATAGGAGGCACATGTTCAATAGAACAAACAATCACAGAATAATCATGGGCCATCACAAGTAAGCAGCGCAGCATGAATGAGATACATTATCAGAGATCAGAGCAGCAGTAGCTGTTCATGCTTCTTATGTAGTCTTTGATGTAGCATCCAGAGTTTCCATGACAGTGATAAACATGTTGTGTCTGTGACGGCAGCCCTGCCATGACAGCCACCTGGACAAGAAGCATCCCGTTAACAAATATAAAAATGAAGAATTTCTCTTTTTGAAAACTTTTGGGAGTAGACAGTGAAAATTCTAAATATTGAACCACTTGTGGACTCAGAGGGGGGCAATCGCCCCTCCTGGTGCCCTAATGTGAGAGAAAATGCTGCAAACGTTCCCAGAAAGATGCTCCTATGATATATAAACATAACAGCGCCCTCTAGGATCCCCTCCAAGTTGTTTATTACGTGCCCTTAAAGTGGGCAAAAAATGATAAAGGGTACACTAGTGTGCTCAGTAATGCCCTCTGGGGCACTGGCTCCCAACTTGGGGTGGAGACCCTGGGGCTGCAAAAATCTCAGAGGCCTTGTCTGCTCTGAGGTAGTCAGAATTAACCTGGCATGTATTAACTAAGATCATGGCAAAACTTTACTTAGATAGTTTATACAGATGTCTTCTGTTGGAATAAACATGTATAGGTCTATTTTCTTTGGGTTTTGTCCATGGAACAATAAAAAAAAATGATGGTGATTTTTGACAGCAATCTATCACTTTATCATCCATGTGGGTCTGGGGGGGCTCAGCTTTCAGGTGGGCAAAACCTGACAAGTGCCCTCTAAAGGGCATTGTAAGTGGGCAAAAGCTGACAGATCTTTCGAGGTGCTCTCCAAGTGGGCAAACTTTTTTGAAGTGCCCCTTTAAGTGGGCAAAATTTGACAAAATGTCTCTTTGGTGCCCTTTAACTGGACAATTTCCAACACAGTGCCCTATAGGGTGCCCTGTAAGTGGGAAAAATGGACAAAGTGCCCTCTTTGCTGCCAGCTAAGGGCCAAGATATGATAAAGTACTCTTTCAGTGCACAAAATCTTATGAAGCGCCCTATAAAGGGCTAATAGTGGTGAAAATGCAATCAAGTGACATGAAGTTCAGTTTCACTGACATTCTCACAGTTTAAGGTTTTTGAAATAAAAGTTTAGAATTACTCATCTTTTTTACTACAGAGTTGGAGTTGGTATAATCGTAAAAAAATGAATTTGATCGGGGTATCTAACTATTTTACGGTCAGTGTATGACAACATTTGTGTGCTGGTGCTCCACAGCATACAGCAGGGGCCCTTTATATTATCATACCCCTGCCCCTCAGACAGCCAGAGTCCACCACTGTATGCAACCTTTACATGAAAGTGAGACAACATCTCTGTAAGAATGCAAACGACACAGAGAGTTCCTAAAAAGAGTGGTGAATGTAAGGGTTGAACTCTGCTCAGTCACTTTTCTGGCTTGTATAAACAACAGGCCCACACATGAACCCTCTCCCCCTACACTCATAACTACACCCTTTGTTCCAGCCCGGTTTGAATAAATGACATCTATCAAGTTTTCTGAATTCACTATAAAAACATGACCGCTCACGTTCATTTCTGACCCCGTGAACAAGTCTCTCTGGGTTAACATGTGACAATCCACAGGGCGGGCCGGATCACAGGATCATGAGTCTCTCAGAGAGTCTGAGGGTTTCCCTCTGAGTCGCTGCACCTTTGTCCACCATGAGCACATAGAAATGTGAGGAGGGAGCATGTGGTTATGATTTCAGCAGCATCTGGATGCAATACATCCAGCTTACAAACTGTATATGTGTGTTCAGTATTGAATGTAATCAGATTACAGAATTAAAGTAACTCTAATTTATCTTGGGCATACTAGTGCTTATGCAACAGCAGCACCCACCACCCACTCCTCCTTAAATACATAACATACTCACAGTCAAAGATTTTAACCTAAAAAAGGGGGCACTGACTTTATTAACTGTGTCACGGGCGCCCTCTTGTGTTCACAAAGTTAAGTGCCAGGTGTTTTTTAAACTGGCAGAACATTATTTTTCACGTTTATCTTGATGCATGTTTCCTGGAAAATGAAATGCATCTCCTGCAGGTCAGACATGGAAGCAGGCTGCAGTCTGCAGAGAGGAAAAGGGGCTGTGCGTGTTTGCATTGCGTGCATGTCTCAGCATATTTTATAGACGCGACAGCAGCGGAACAACTTCACAATCAGAGAGCCTGCTGTCTGGATCGATAAGCTCATGTCACGCATACAGCTGAGCATTTTATTGCCAGATTGTTTTCTGCTATGTGCTCCTTAAAAACTGCAGAATATGAAGCCTGTCTGAGCCGTCGCAGCCACACATAGGTACGGTTAAAGAATCAGACGAGGACAAACAGAGCAGACAGAGCATTGCTCTTATGTAAAATACTGATAAATATTCGCTCTGCATAAATCTCAAGTATGTAAATGCGTTTCAATCACAGACCTACTTTATTTCAGCAGGGAAGATGTTACACAGCATTTTAATGACTTACCAAACCGTTTTCTATTCATACATCACAGGAAGGTGTCACTTAACACATTAAACTTGCTGAAAATATTGCTTTTATTACTCCCTCGCGGCAACTTTGATTGCTCTACCTGACATCAATGGCAGCGTCGGTGAGCGGCGCTGCTCTGCCGCCCTCTGGTGGTGATGAGAGGAGTAGCACCCAAGAGGAAAAGCAGAGTCATGTTTCACTTGGACAAGCACAGGTGGAGGTTAGAGATGAGTCAGAGGAGGCGTTTAAAATTTTTATGATTCCCTGAATTATAGAGATCATAAACACACAACACAAAATAATACTGCAGACAACAGTCCTCCCTTTTCCACTACAGATAGGGGGTGTGAAATTCAAAACACTCCGCATGAATACATCACAGGGCAAAAATGCTGACCCAGTGCAACACAAATAAAGATAACTGTTACTGGGAAATTATGGAATAACATTAGAATATGATTAAAGTGGGGAAAGTCAGCATACTGACCCTAAATTCCAAAAAAAGTTGGGACACCGAGTAAAATGTGATCAAAAAACAGTAAAGTGTTTTGCAAATCCATTTCAATTACACAATTAAAAGACAAGACATTTTTTGTGCAAACAGAGAAACTTAATTGTATTTCAAGAAATACACACACATTCTAAATATGATACCTGCAAAATGTTCCAAAAAGGTTTTGACTGTGAAGCCATGCTGTTGTAGCCTGTGGCTTGGCAGTTGAAATACGCAGAGATTTTGTATGGATAGAAGCTTATGTTGCACCACCACATGTATGTACCTCTCAATGTTAATGGTGCCTTTACAGATGTGCAAGTTACCCATGCCATAGGCACAAATACACCCCTACACCATCACAATTACTGGCCTAAAAAGCAATCCATTTAACAATCCGGATGGTCCTGTTCCTCTTTAGCATGGAGGGCTTGACGACCACTATTTCCAAAAGCAATTTGAAAATTTGGGCACATCAGACCTCAGCACGCTTTCCCATTTTAGGTCAGTTCATCAAAGAGGAGCTCAGATAAAGCTGACAGTGCTTCTGGATATTGTTGATAAATGGCTTTGACTTTGCATGGTTAGGGTCTCAGCTTACATCTATAGATGTGGTGACTGTGTCTTTTGCAAAAATGAGAACTTGCACCATCATTCAATGGGAAGGACTGAGTCTTTAAGGATTGCTCTTTTGATACACACTCTGGTGTCATACTGTCACTTTTTACCAGTTAACCGTCCAACCTGTGGAGTGTTCATGGTGTTTTTGAGCATGCAGAAATGTTTAGCCTTTTCCTGCTCCTGTCCCAGTTTTTTGGAACACACTGCAGGGATCAAATTAAGAATTTGTGTATATTTGCAGAGAAACAATGAAGTTTGTCAGTTTGAACATTAATCATTTTGTTTCGTACTTTACTAAATTGAATATAGGTTGAAAAGGATTTGCCCTGGATTCTGATTCACATTTTACAAAGTGTCTCATTTTTGAGGAATTGGGATTTTTACTATCATAAGATTTGATAAATGTTGAATTAATGATTAGGGGTGATACATTCAGTATATGTTTAATAAGAACTGGAGAAAGATGTGCATTTATCCTTATATGAATTCTTCATTTACTCACCAGTACTGAGTTAAGACAGTGGTACAAAAAAGCATTTTAAGTGTGACAACTAATCGTAACAAGCATCTTTTAAAGAGGAGGCAAGGAAAGAGGGTGTGCAACACAAAACTTAAAAAAAAAAACCACTTGTAAGACATGGCAAGACTCATTGCTTGAACAGATGTTACTTTATTTTCTAACCTGACTGCCTCAAGATGAGCTCCCTTAAAAATAAAAGTAGAGATTAAAAATTTCACCTCCTGCAATTATTTCACTGGCTATAGGGTTGTTATAGATCTTCTCAAGTCTGTGTTGCAGCTGTGAGACTGACCCCCTCTGTTCATTTTCAGCGTCCAGCTTTGATCTGTATTGCAGAAAAACCTTTCTCTAATTGTTAGGAGGGGGCAAAAAGAAGAAATGTGACTCTCCTCATTACCCACTGTTGTGCAGGTGAAGCTGAGGGTGAGGTATGACTCATCATTTTCTTGTCTTGGTTTAGTATTTGTGACCACTGGTGTAGATTCGCTGTTACATTTACACGAAAGTTATCCTGAAAAATGTTGTACGTGATGTTTTATTAGCCTTGCCTTACCTTAACCCCACACAGCAAAAACTGCAGTGTTGAAATCTTGACCTTAAACAGTGTTTTGATGTGTTTAGACATATTTTTATGGGTTTATGTTCATTTAGTTGTATTAAGAAGTCCTTTTGTACAGTGATCACTGTTTGGATTCCTTTGCTCATGTTTCTGCTGTATTATTGTTGTTTTTGAGACATTTCTGCACCATGAATAAAGATATCCACTGAGTTAGTCATTTTCCACTGGTATGCTTTCAGTCAAGGATGGGATGCTGATTTTAATCAAAGGATGGTTCCTAGCCTTGCATTGGATTTTTTTTGTTCCATGCTAGGAGACACCTGATGTTGCCACAGTTTGAGGGAATAAAGCCAAAACATCATATCTCCATTATGCATTGTTTTTGTTTAATAAATCAGTGCTAGCAATAAGTCCATTTTTCTATTGAATGTACAACATATCCTCTACTATGTCCTACAATTTTGCTGGATTTAAAAGGACACTTTTCAACCTCACGATGGCCTTTTAACAAACAACTATCAGGCTGCATCAGGATTTATCAGGAAAAAGTAGATATCCCTGTTAATGCTTGAGGCATTGTCCTGGGGTCTTTGGGAATCTTATAAAGTAAAATCTCTTAAACAACTGAATAACTTAATCTGGGCATGATTGTAGTTTTACACATAGCCAGACTATATGTGAGTGATTGGCATTTATGGTTAAGAATTAATTCTAGAACTGGGATTACTAAAGGCAGGATTGTTGCAGCATTAGTGTCAAATTTAGTTTGAACTGTAAGGAGGACCTTTGTTGTCTCTCTCTCTCTTTCACTAAGAGTACTTCATCTTTCAGCATCTATAACCTTTACTTGGTTCATAATTTTGAAACAGAGAGGAAAATAACTTAATTTGTTGGCTGTGTTGTGAAACAGTGCTCTTTTAATGTCCTTAGAAGTATTAAGGCTTTAATTTAAATACTATGTTTTAAATTCTTGGTGCACATTTGGTCATTAATTCTAAAATGAACTGCACCTAAACCAAAGTGTTGAATTATTTTAAGACACTGTCTGGAGGGCACTGCAGTCAAGGGGAAGGTTAAAATAAAATATTAATAACACTCGAGAGAACACTGTGCTTCTCTTATGGAGAAAAAAAAATGTTCAGCACCTCTCCAAACCTTAATAATCTGGAACTGTTCATCCAGAAAGAACAACAGCATGAATCATTCAAGCAAGCACCTCAAAACCAGAGATGGAGATACAGACAAAGTTATGTTTTTCTAATAGAGATGAAAGACCAAGAAATAATCCTAAAAAGGAATGGACAGAGATTTTTTGTAGTTTTATTTGGACTCTTACTGAGTTGACTTGGACAGTCAGATAATCTTTGGAGAATATATATCATGGTTTACTATAATCCTAAAGCCAGCTCATATTTGTGTTCTGTATGATTTACTGACCAATCATAAACAAAATCAGCTCATAAGCCTTCTTCCCTCATGCATGTGCAGTTTTACTCATGTGAAAAGTGCTGGGAGCGACTCTGCTCTATGACCCAGTCACAAGATTTACTTTTGCTATCTGTTCCCAAGGTGCATGTGAAATGAGGATGAGGCGTTTCAGGTGGGCTGCTCCTGTGGCTTGGAATCTGCTGCAGGGGGATTTGGGTCTCTGTAAATCTTTTTAAAAGCAGACTGAAGGTGTTGGAGGAAGGTGCTTCAGGTGGTAGAGGCTTGAACTAATGACTTTCTGCTCTGTGACTCAGGATCTGGTTTATCTGACTTCTTAATTTCATGTCTCTAAGTATGTTAAATGTGCTGTCTTGGCCAGAACATCATTGTAAATGAGATTCTTAATCTCACTGAGGTTGTTGAGGTTGGTTAAATAAATTCTGAATGCATTAAAAAATGAAAAGTCTGCTTGATTATAGTAAAAAAAAATGGATACATTACTCCGTTAAAATTCCATATAGCTCCAAATCAACACAAAATCATCTGATGATGCTTTGCATGCAGTGCAGATCTGGAGTGAACTTTATTAAATGCTTGGCAGCCTTGAGCGAAAAAAAATTGAAGGGCAGAAATATTGAGCTGAACTGGACTCATTGGTTTATAGCTGTCTGCTTTGTCTGGATGGGCAGGAGGAGTGAGACGACAGAGGCGTGGATCAAGTGGCCTGATTCCATGTCTGTCATTTTGCAAAGGCCCAATCTGAAACATCTGTGATCAGCATAAGAACAGATCTGACCAATCAGAGTCATTTGAGGAAACAAGGCGGTAGCTATGGCTGACACTAGTGTGGCAATTAGCTCGGATGTAGTTTTAGTATAGCGATATTTTTATCAGAACCGGACCACATTTCTTAATAAAAAGAAGAGCATATACATACTGAGAGCTCTTCATGATGAAAAGACATTTTCCCTCTCTTCCCAACCTGCTTCAGGACCAGTTTGCGATGGTTACAGGCAGGGTTTAGTTGAACTATGAGCCAGTATGCAATGGCTGCTGGCGGAGTGATTAGCTCTGATGTAGCCACAGCAGCAGTTTTAATTCATCCAAACTGTGACACTTTTATTTATTAAAGTTAGAGCAAAAAGGTCCCAAGAATCGTACAGAAAGCCTTTCATGGTGGAAAAGAAGTTTCCACTCTCTTCCTGACCTGCTTTGGCATGAGTTTGCGATAGTCAGCAGGCAGGGTTTAGTTATATTGAAAGCCAGCAGTAATGACTGCTGCTGGTGAAGCTGTTTGCTCAGGTGTAGCTTTAGCAGCAGCCTTTATCAGATCTGGACAGCATTTCGTCATTGAAAAAAGAGCAAAGAAGCACACTGAGAGCTATTCTTGTCAGGGAAGATTTTTTAACTAATGAATGTGAAATATATCTGATGTGACAGGTTAACAGAAGAGGATTGTTTTACTTGGCTGTAAAGGCTCTGCTCAAAAGATGCTCTCTGGGTTAATCAAGCAGCATGCTTTGACTTTCCAGGAGCACGTTGGTAGAAACCCCCTAATGGATAAATACATTTATGACAATGCATGTCAAATACAATGAAATTTGGTGCAGCAGCTGTCTACTCCATATAGCATGGGAGTGGATCTGAGGGTACACCAAAGCTATAAAGGAGGAGGCTGGGGTGGAGGAAGTGACACTTTGCCAGCAGTAGTATGGTGTGATCAGCATTGATGAAGCAGGTAACAACAGATAAAACCCTAGTATAAATAAATGATAGTGATAAACTATTCAAAAAATAAAATGAATGTAAGGACAATAATACAAATGAAACAACTCAGTAATTAAAATCAGCTAGCATAGTTTAAAAACATGAAACTCTCCCCCTGGTGCTTGTTTGGCTCACATAAGGGACATTAGCAGCCTTCATAAGTGTGTGAATGAGTGAGTGTGACCAGCGGTGCTAAAAGTGCCGTTGAGTTATCGGACTCGAAAATACAAGCTCACATTTGGTCTGCCATCCTGTGGTCACAAAAGCACATTACAGTTATAAGCGTCCATTCAAGATGGCCGCCATTCTGGACAAAATGCTCTACAGCCAGGCTTGACACAAAACTTATCAAGGTATGAAAAAACTTTGCTTTCCATAATTGAAACTTTTTTTTTTGGCTTGGTCAGGTTTGTAGTTTTGAGTGGCATTCAGATTTGACAAACTTTATCAACAGTAACAAGCTTCAACACCACTAAACAGCTAACAGTTTTATTACGAGATTGGGAAGTTTTACTGGTGTGAAAATAAGTAGACCTGCCAGTCAAATAGACATGGTAATTAATCGCAATTAATCACTTATGGTGATAACTTGAGGAAGACTGCATTACTGGTAAACTTTATAAAAATAGTAACAAAACAATCAGAAAGGACATGCTACAAAATGTACTAGCTTTAAAAAAGGGAGACATTGAGACCAAGGACAGATTGTCTACTTACTAGTCAATCTAGGATGGTGTTAATCCATAAATTATTGATGTTATCCATAAAATTACAAAAATTAAGAGCACAGAGAGTTTTTATAATTCTAAAATCCAAGTTACAAAGCTGCTTTAGCCAGTTGTGTGATGGCGTAAGATTTTGATTAATCAGCATACATTCTTTGATCTCATTTTTCACCCCTGTGATTAATGAATCAAAATTAATTGACAATTCTGATAGCACTAAAAAGAGAATTGTACAACTGCCTATATTGTGTCACATAATGGCATTTTACAGTCAAACAGACCCACTATCCTCATATGAGGACATCTTTTTTAAAACTACTTGTTGAAATACAATGCTTAGTTATTATACTTAACAGGTCCTATAAATCCCATTTAAGTCGGAGAAATCAAAAATGCATTGAAAATAAAACCGCTGGTCTCAGGAGGTTAAATTTAGACAGGATGTCACCATAGCTTGTAGACTGTGGACTGATAGTTGAACACCTCTGCATCCAATAGTAATTTTAGGACTTCTCCTTTTTCTTAAGAGATATATTATGTTTTTTTAATTCCTTTATTAACAAGGAGGACAGTGCATGGAGACAGAAACAGAGATGAGAGAATGGGGGAGAGACATACAGGTAAGGAGCCACAGGCTTAAACCCAGGCTGCCCGAGTGGGGTGTGTCCTAACCATAGGCCATCTGAGCGCCTCAGTTTCAGGACTTTAAGTAGCAAAAGCAGAGCTTTGTAGGTGAGAAGAATGACATTTAATTATACTCTTACTTTTATAGGGACCCATTGCAGAGATGCTAATATAGGAGAGATGTGATTTCTTATCCTAGGATGAGTCTTTATAGTTCTGTGTGCTGCAGCAGTCTGGACCTGCTGAGGAGTCCCTGAAGACTGATTAGAGCAGCCTGATAGTGAGGAATCGTACGGTAGCTGACAAGGGCAATCGACCTGCAATGGCCCAAAGGACTTAGATCAAGAGAAAACATGCTGCAAATTCAGTAATGATGAAAAATTAAAGAACACATACAAAAGTGCTAAATAAAGGCAATGACAAGTGCTCAGTGAAAGAGGTGATTAACAAAAGACATAAAAACTTCATTAACATCAAATGTGCAGCAAATACAGAGATTCAAGCTCAGAAAACACACCTTACAGCCGTGACACTTTTCTGTAGCCTTGTTACTGCTTTCTGGTACTGCTTGTTTTTAATTTATATGTGCAGCCTGCTTTCTGTTAATGCAGTTGCTTCAAACGATAGCTTCTTCATATACAGCTCATTTCTGTTGAAGTTTTGCATGTCCCAAAATTTGCATCCTTTCTGATTTTGCATGTAAATCATATGGCTTGTTGCAAGTTTGAGCCTCTGTTAGCTATTTAAGAATTGCATACATTGGATACAACACTTCATGAAGGTTGTGTGTGGGTAAAACTGAAATAGAAGAGTCTGTTTTTTGTCTTTTGAAGGCTGCTAGTTCAGCTTAGCTCAGCCTCCCCATGTGCAGCAGCTACTATCTTGTTAGTTTGACTCCAAATCCTGACGCTGTTTGGTGCATCTCAACCACCACCCCCCTCTCTCTACATATCTTGCCACTCCATGGCTCTCCGATCCAAACAAAGGCAAGAGCCCCTCCAAAATAATCTTAAAGAGAAACAGTTTTCCTGACATATGTGGTAAAAAGATGCCAGTATCTGCAACAAATTCACCTTTCTGAGCTTGCCACCCTCACACCACTGTACAGTATGTACAAGGTGGCAAAAAATAGCCTGACTCCATCATGTTTTTGCGCTCCATACTTCTGAGTTACTATACTGTCAGCCTGGCTAAATCTATCTTTGCACAGTTATGCAACACTTGACTAAAAACAAACTCCGCTGCTCCAGCCCAGATATCTGACAGTTATACAAGATCTCCTCACAAACATATACTTTTCCACCTACCAAACATCACAATAATCCCACCACTTAGCCCTGGAGCAGGCCATCATACACTCTCTGTGTCCTGGAAATACTCGGGGCTGTAATGTACACTGAAGATCAAGCCTGACCTCCACCAGATGTCTGTGTGACTGTGGTCAATCTAAAGAGAGATTATGGAAGCTTAATCCCAGATGATCTCTGCCTCTGAGAGCTGCTGCAGCCAAGTTAGGGCGGATGCCTGTGTGGTCACCACGACAGCTGGAAGAAGATGAAGGAGTGGATGGGTGAGGAGTGAATGGATGGATTCTCAGGCAGTCAATGGGCTGGACTTTTGTTTACTGATGCACCTCCATTCATCCATTAAGTCATTGACCGTCTAATCCATTAGATTGACCTCTATGCAGACACTTAAATCTTTAAAACAAACTTAGCACAAAAAGTAAGGACATGTGTGTTTGGTAGAATATTTCTTTGTTGTAACAATGTTTGACAATAAATCTTATACTACTGGAAAGCCTGTTTATTCCCTTTTTAAATGATGCCACAGTTGGAAGGAATATATATTTGCCGGATGAGCAGCAGAGCTGAGTATGTGGGTTGCACCTGTGAAAAATTTCCTAATTCTTCTCCTCCAGTGCTAAACAGCTCATTTGCTGTTGCCATTGACTTGTTTTGGGCTTCTGGTGCAGACAATGCAGAGAGACATCAAGATTAGATTCTGCAACCAGTGGTAATCCTATATCTCCATGGTCTGGGACTGAACTATCCTCTAAGAAGACAACACTCACCCCTGCAGAGAATCAGAGTCGCAGGGTTTTATTGCCAAGTACATTTTCACAAATAAGGAATTTGTTTGGTGCAAGTCAAGTAACACAGAGGAAGAAAAAAGACATTTCAAAATAAAATAAAGATGTAAGAGAGTGAGAGTCAGCAGGGGGGAGTGGAGAGGGCCTGAGTACTGTCCGTAAGGCTGACAGCAGAGGGGAGGAAACTGTTCTTTGGCGAGAGGTCGTCCTAATTTTACCTGCACATTTCAGAGGCATACAGGTCATGGAGAGATGGTAGATTGCAGTCAGTCGCCCTCTCTGAAGAGTGGGTGATGCGCAACAGCCTGTTCCTGTCCTTAGTCGTGGCTGCAGCATATTGGACTGTTATCGATGAAGTGAGGATGGAGTCAATGTTGGCAGTGTAGAACTGCACCATCATCATCTTGGTGGGTTGGATTCTTCAGCTGCCTCAGGAAGTACATCCTCTGTTGGGCTTTTTTGATGTGGGAGCTGATGTTAAGCTTCCACTTGAGGTCCCGGAAGATAAGGGAAAGCGGAAAAGTCCACAGTGGAAACTGGGGAGTCATAGAAGGTTATTAGGGCATGGGTATAGGCGGCAGCATCCTTCCTAAAGTCTACAACCATCTTCAACAGAGTGGGTTTTATCAAAGACTATCTCCAGAATTTGGGAGTGTAGAGGATGGAATGGCCTGCCAGCAGTCCTGACCTCAACCCCACTGAACACTCATGGAATCAGCTTGGGCGTGATGTTTGTGCCAGAGTGGCTAAAACAACATTGGCTGACTTGCAACATATGCCGGTTAAAGAATGGGATGCCATCCCACAGCAGTGTGTGACCAGACTGGTGACCAGCATGAGGATGAGGTGCCAGGCTGTTGTGGCTGTGTATGGTTCTTCCACACGCTAATGAGACTCCTGATTGTCAAATGAATGAATTGTTAATTGCCAATATGCCTGGTTTCTTCAGACTTCAATCATACAATCCACCAAAAAAAAAAAAAAAAAAAAAAAAAAAAAAAAAAAAACCAAACAAGAGCTAATGGCAAAATAAGCCATTTGGCATTGGCAGAGAAGATTTGGGAAATTTTCATGGGCACAACTCAAATACTCAACTCTGCTGCTCATCCTACAAATGCATGTTCCTTAAAAATGTAGCATCATTTAAAAGGGAAATAAACAGACTTTACAGCAGTATAAGACAAAACAAATATTTCCTTGGTTTTTGTTCTAGGTTTACAATTCTGACCCATCATATTGTTTTGTATTTAAATTAAAGAGCCAATAGGAATAAAGATAGAACATTTCCGATGCTGCTTGTTAGGAGGCAGATACAAATTAATTTTTGCTCCCAGTACTGGACTTTAAACTGGGATTTAGCGATCATACATATGGGAGATTAGAAGCTGGATTTCTTTGCATGTATGGTTGAGAAGATAAGTAATCCCCTGCAGCAGGGACATGATTTCATAAACTGCAACTTCCTGTGTTTCCATACCAATTCTCTCTGTTTAATTTGCCTTTAATTCTTCTACGCAGATGATGTTTTCTTCTTCTGTTATGATCAGCTGGACATCAGGGCCAAGAGATTTGACTTTCCCCTTCCAGTGGGAAGCACTTCACACGTTTTGTGATCCTTTATTGCTTGTGTCAAAATAAGGCACAAGGGGTTTGGCTCGCATATTAACTCAGACCTCGACAATTACTAAAGCACAGGGCCAGAAGGTGGTGCCAGGCTTTGGTTGGTCGCCATGCTCTCTCTTATTGTGAGCCAAAGGCAGCAAGAGTGTCATAAAAAAAGTCTCTGCCCTTGCAGATTAACTGATAATTATCCATGTAGGTGGAAAAAATTCATTGCAACTCAGTATTTGAAGCAAAGGTCAGAGAGCTGAACTCTAGCGGGTTCAGATTATACAGCGGACGCAGAAGTGCAGGCGCTCTCTTAATCTGAACTAATGTCAGCTGGTGGGGCTTCAACACAAATCCCTCCTTTGAGAGATAAAGAGAGAAAGATGCTGATTGCTTTTCCCATCCATTTTTACTCAAAGAAGCACCTCACATCAGCAGGAGACATTGTTTGTGACTGGGTGCTGCTGCTCACATGTTAGGACTGCCTTTGTATTATTTTGGATTTCAGCGCCACAAAGGAGCAATCAAGACTTTTTGATATTTTACAGCAGCGTTAAGTTCTTGTATCCAGCAGTTTGAAGTCTGACGTCTTCCGAGCTGGATGTTTCGAATCTGCAAATCTGTATCAAAATAGCTCAGCCTTGTTGTTTGCTTTTTAACTCAGGAGCAGCTTATTTGCCCAAAGTAGATCCAGCAGGCAAAAAGTGAGCAAAAAGAGGAGGACGATTTCACGTTTCATCAGTCTGCAGCACCTGATTCCAGCACCTGATTCCAGACAACAATGTTTGCCAGCCGAGGTGGTACCGGAGGAGGCAAAGGGGGGAAATATTCAGTGGAAGACCTATATGGCATCACTAAGAAGCCCAAGGCGTCATCCTCCTCTGGGAGCATCGTGGCCAAAGCTGGGGCCTCTAGGAGCAGCAAAAGCCCGGACGAGAGGAGCGAGTCCGAGGCCCTGGCTTCCCAGATACTGGAGGCGGCGCACAGGCTGGTGGAGAGACGCCGGCTGGAGCTCTACCTGAGAGAGTGTGGCCTCTCACTGGCTGAGTGTGAGGCTGAGCGCTCTGCAATGACTTACAAGTAAGTGGGAAAGGGATTGACGGACAGGGGGACGAAAGACGAGAATATTGGGACGAAATTTTTACATGAAAATGACAAGTCAGCTCTTTTGCAAGCAACAGAACAGATGCATTAAAAACAGCTCAGAGCAATTGACTGATGCATTTATTCTTAGCATTTTGTCTCATAATCTGTACAAAAAGTACATCACTGTAAAGAAAATAAAATACTTTAATTATATGAGCATGTTTAAATATGTGCTTACTGATTAGATTAGAGAGTCTGAAGGATAAAGAGAAAATCAGTGCATCTCACTAAGCCTTCTTGGACTTTGAATAATTTTCTAGCATATTCCTAATATTTAAATGTTGAGTATTTGAAGAGAAAAACATTGAAAGAAGCGTAATTGATGTGTTTGACAGAATGACACAACTCATGGGCAGAAAAAGGACATTTATATTTGCAGTGTTTCGAACAGACATAAAACTAATAATTCAGATTTGCAGATTTTTTTCCTTTATTCTATCAGTGACCCAGAAAAAAGCAATCAGTTGTTTGATGAGATTTCAAAGCCGAGCAGCATGCGCTCTGAATAAATGTGCGTGGACTGCAGAAACATCTGCTTTATTCACTATCACTCATGTTAATGTCAGTCACAGTGACTTCAACGGGGCTCGTGCATCAAATCCTGTGTGATTCTTCTCCAAAGGCAGTCTGACAAGGTCAGCATCAGTTTAGGGTTAATGATGTGTGAATTGACAGCAGGGGACCGGAGGTTGGTTGTGTCTGTGCTCGAATCTCTCACTTTTAAGTGCTCACTTTGGCTATTTTTGGGATGAAAGGCTGCAAGGAATCTATTTTCACTGGAAAATGTCAGACTGAGACTACAAAGATTATACAAAACAGCACAAACAGAGGATGTTCAGCATTTTATAGATTGTAGATTTGTGTGCATTTAAGAGCATCAGTGGACGATTTGCAAATGTCAAACTGGGTTTAATGTCTCAGCTTATTTCTCAGTAAACAGCATGTCATGACATAATGTGGTGTTTTATCTAATACAGCTCATCCCAAGCAGAGTCAAACAGCTGTAAAGAGTCCAAAGTGTTGCCTCTAGGTGGCAGTGTCACCCTGAAATGAAGGCAGGAATCAAACCAGAAACTCTGCAGTTTAAACATTATCATTTGACCAAGAGACACTTTAGAAACTTCAGAGATTAAGCCTCTCTTACTCTGAAATCCATCTTTTAAAAGCCCTTGTAAACATATGTAAATGAGTGATAAAGTAAAGGATAAAGAGGCTACACACTCTGACTGAGCTGCCTCTATCTCTTGCTATTTTTAATTTCTCCCTATAATTCATGTTTATAATGGCAATACTAGTAATGATAGAGCAAATGTGAGCGCTTATGGCTTAATCTTATAACTTAATTAACAACAGTCCACCTCCTACATGCAGATTAAAGTAAGAAAACAAGCTTATAAAGTCTAAGCTCGTAATCTTATTACTGAATAAAATAAAGCTCAAAGTATAAAGGTGAAAAGTGTCCAAAAATTGTTGTCCTTTCTTTTTAAGGCAAAAACAATTCCACTGAAAGCATTAAATTACTGTCTGTCCTTTGCCCATCCTTTTTGTGGTTAACTTAATGCTTAATGGTTTCACTTCAAGATGCACCAAAACCACAAGAAAAACAAACTTACAGTTTCAGTGAGGATAAAATCCCTCAGCTTCAGCTAAACATGCAAAATTTATACTAAGGAATACCACAAACTCTACATCTGCGTCAGAGCAGTGAAGTAAAAACAGCTGTTAGTGTCCATGCAGAATCTGAAAAATGATCATGTCTTTCTAGGGGAGATGTTTTATTTTCTTCAGTAACTCTATTTGACATTTTTACATGTGTTACATTCCAAGCTGTTTGTGTTATTTTATACATTTTTGAATGAATGTGAGATGGTGCTACAGTAACAAACCTACAAATCAATACAATGCATTTCTGATCAGTAAAACACTTCATTAATCCCCTTATAGGCTCATTTATGCTCTATATTTGAAACACATATGTATAAAAACATAGCCTTCTGTCTGTACTCTGGGTTCATTTTATCCATATATTAAAAAGCAGACCGTAGTTCTCAGGCGCCCCATCTCGCAGACCATCGGTCTACAGAGACGCCCTATCTGTAGAACGGAAATACATGCCAAGACTTTCAAAATAAAATCAGATTAAACTTTCAATTTGATTAGAGAAAGGGTTCAAAAGTTTAAAAAAAATAATCCTAGCTTACGTAGCTCTGTAAGTTGTGTAAACTTCGTAGATAAAGGAGCTATGTAACTGACGTAGCTACAGCTAAAGCTTACGATATCCACACTAATGAAGCCACAATGCTAATGCTCGTTATCTACATAGCTGCTTAAGCTCGTTTTTACGTAGATAGCATAGCTACACAGATGACAGAGCTAACTTGGCTAAAGATAAGCTCACAAAGCAACTACATAAGCTACGTAGCTACATTAGCTTTAGCTGTGTTCGTTAAAGCTCATGTTGCTAAAGCTGACTTAGCTACTCTGGCTTTCCTAGCTAGAGCTGGCTGCTAGTGTGGCTTTAGCTAAAGCTAACAGAGCTAAAGCAATCCTCTATTTACGTATCTACTTCTATGAGTTTATACATAATATACCCCCAGGTTTGACCTCTGACCTTTATCTCTGTTTTATTTATGAAATGTTGCTTAGTTTGTAATCTTTGCAAAGATGTGTTTTCATAAATGTAACTTCTAAACTTTCTTTATGAATACATTTTTGAACATCTAAAACTAAAAATACATTGTACTAGCAAATGACAGTACCTTCATTCTGACTGAAACTGTCTCACAGTCTCAGCCTGTGAAAGGGGGCATGTCAGATCCAGAGTCTACACTCAGTCTTGCATTTTTCTGCACATTCTTCTAAAGCTTATAGACCAAATGTTGCAATACCACAGATAATCATGGGGGCGGTGTTGAGCAATGAAACCAAAAGTTCAAGCAAGAACAGCAAAACACAACAAAGAAGAATAATTTGAAAAGTAGCATAACTTAACTTTCTAATGAAATATCACCAAATACTACCAAAGATTACAAAATATTTCCTGATCTGTTAGAAACTAAAACCACATAAATGAAGCTGACTGAACTGGGCACAGAGACAGATGATTACAGCAAACAGTTGGGCAGAAAGGTAACCTGACACGTCAGATAGACTGTTTCATTTATCCATCCAAGAGAGAAAACACCTTTTCTGTCATGACACAGCTAAATGTTCTTTGCTCTTCATTTCATTAAATATTGCGATGCAGTTGTGATAAAACTGCTGCTATACTTGAGCTAAATATAAGCTAAATGCTACACCGGTGGCCGCCATTGCTATCAGCTTGCTTTGCAAGATGGATTTGCTTGATGACAGACACAGAGTCTGCTTTGCAAAGTGAGGAAGACAGATGGAGCAGCTGGAAGGTGTTTTGGTCTCATAGATACATTTTTCTTAACATTACCATAAGGTAACCTACATGGGTGAGTACATGGGCAAAGAGAGTTGTGTTTTTGAGACGCATGGATCTATTTTTTCACAAAAAGGGAGAATGGATGAGCCTTAAAGCTCCCCTGTGAGAAATGTTAGTTTTACTTTGATTTTGTCGCCCCCATGGACAAAGATCTCTCCAGATCTTGCCTTGTGGATATCTCATCGTACTGTTCCTTAACAGTTGAACGTTTCCCTCAATGTGAATCTCATCTCTGAAAAATATCCACAAAAATGATTGACTTACTACCTTGACACCTACCCCGCAGCAGAGATTGAAGTATCAAAACTTATTTTGCAGAAACTATTCATGCCATCCATAATTGATTTGTTTTCCTTTTTGTAAGTCATAAAGAGCTAAACATATAAATTTCTCTCCATCCACACAGGAGCTTTAAACTTAATTCCCTATAATATGACATCAGTCTGCAACATCAATGGAAGACAGCCTATCAGACAACCATTTTTATCTTTTTGTGAAAGATATTCCCACTCTTCCAATAGATATTTAATATTCTCTGTGAAATTTGAAGATTCAGGCTGAGCAAGATGAGTTTTTGTCAAACATCAAAATAATCTGTAATTTACAATCCTTCTGAGTGAAAAATCTGACTAAGAAAAGACACGCTATAATCCCAGCTCTGTTTCAGAGTCTGAAGGTAGCGTTGCATTCAAGGACATACCCATTATACAACCTGTTGTATAATACTTCTCCAGGAGAAAGAGAGCCTTTACTTTAGCTTCTTTTTCAATAGTACCCCTCAGAGGATAAGCATCCAAACATTTAATTTTTTTTAGTTAAGTTCAGTTTTTCTTGAAATCTTGAACTTAATTTGTGTGGGAAAATTTTTGCTGTTATTCCAAGATTATGTCATAAATGAGACAAGATCTGGAGACAACAACTAAAATGTGTGTTAAAACAGTGTAAAATTAAACGAGAGGGTGTATGTCCTCTCATGCACATCACACAACGTTTTACAGCCTTGTTGTTATTTTGCATAAAAGTGATAAGGTGTATGTAAATTTGCCTGTGTCCTGTGGTGTGGTGCAGGGTATTTGTCTGTATTATTTTTAATCTCCATGGAGTATACTCACTTCTAAACCCCCTCTGATGCAAATCATTCAGAAGTGTTGCAAATTTTTCTCCTAGGATGGCAAAGGCGTGACCTTTGTGGGAAGGGGGAGTTTACTTTTCCTTGAATTGCTAGTACAGTGATTCCAAGTGGGGCGCAGCAGGTGTAGAGTTAATTTTCACCGGCATCTTCCCTCGTATATCTTTGTTGAATCAGTGGTCAAATGGTTTGTATTTCCTCATCTGTTTTTTACACAGGTGTCGTAGGTATAAACATAATTATAAAATGTTAAATATTAACCAGGATTTCTAATGATTTCACTATAAATGTTTGAAAAATTTTTGAACGATGGTAGCCCACTGCATACAGGACGTGCCTTTTTTAAAAATCCTTTCTGCCCCTGCCCCTCAAACAACCAGAGTCCACCACAGCATCTCTTTTAATTCTTCCCGTTGGAACAGCCGTTGCTCTGTGTGAGAGGAGTGGAGCCATCAATCTCAGTGTAATATAACCTGCTTAAAGTGTTAAAAGTTCTCTACAGTAATGATGGTTTGGAGTGAAGGTGAAGGTTAAGCCTGTGTGTGGGGGATGAAGATTGAGTCATTATGTTGATTTGTCTGTTTCCACTTAATCTGGGAATTAGAAAACAGATTAAAGTGATTCTTTGAAATGTTGTGGCTGTTTGGGTACTCACAGTGCTATAACGGGACAGGAGATCATCATAGCTGCTTCCTTTTTATGTCACTACAGGTACATCTGGACACTTCCCTGTCAAAACAAGAGGGGTCTGGCTGCAAACGGTTCATCTCAAGGACGCTCTCACAGACCGTTCAACTCAGACCTCATCTTTTTCAGAACACTCCATGAAAACTTTCTAACGCAGCCAGTGTAACATGCTTAGCTCCATTAACTGCACAAATTATGTAGACAACATAGCTAACAAGCTATCATAGCTAAAGCTAAGCTTACAAAGCAGCTACATAAGCTACATAGCTATGTTAGCTTTGGCTACATTTGCTAAAGCTTACACTGCTGAAACTAACGTAGCTACATTGGCTTATGTATTAATGTTTAGAATGTAGCCAACGTAGCTACATTAGCCTTAGCTAAAGCTAACAAATCTAAAGCAAGCCACCGTTCATGTAACTACCTCTAAAACCGGTTTATACATAATTTAACCCTGGGTGAGACCTAATACTTTTTTCTCAGTTTTATTTATGAAATGTTGCTTAGTTTGTAGTGCTAGCAATGTGGTTATTTCATGAATTTAACTGCCAGATTTAAGTGTAAAGTTTAATTTAAAAAAAATATAAAATGTCAAATATCTTGTTCTAGCAAAATAGAAAGGGGTCTGGCTGCAGAGCCTACATTTCTGACCGTACATTGACAGAAAGGAAAATGCTGTATTTTGCCAGTACAACGTATCTTCAGTTTTAGATTAAAAAAAAAAAAAAAACTTTATTCATAAACAAAGTTTGGCATTTACATTTATGAAATAACATCAGTAAAACCGAAGATCCGAGGTCTAATGCTGCGTTCGATTGTACTCGGAACTCGGATAAATCTGATCTCCGAATCGGAAAGGTGCAATAGAATGGCCCTTGAGCTCGGGACTCTGACTCGGAAATTCGGGTAGGATCCAAGCAGCCCGAGTTGGTTGGAATGATGTAGCAACATGGAGTCGCACACCGTGAGAGCCATTTTCTCCTCAACTTTTACTTCTATGTGTCGTCTAATTTAGCGTTTGTGTAACTACAGTACAGGCCTCTGCACAGCTCGCTTTTATGCCCGTGTAAGTTCAATGATGCAGGCAGGATTCCCCTCGCTGGTGCATTCAAGGCACACGTACGTTTCTCTTTCTCTCTGTCCCTCAAGTAGCTAATATATTTCCCCAACAGTAATATTTGATCCTCGAAAAGCATCAAAACAAACATCAGCTTACTGCGGCCCGCCATGTTTTCCGAGCTTATGCAGTGAAACGCATTTACCTCGGAAGTCGGAATTTCAGACCCGGATCTTTCCAAGTTCCGAGTACAATCGAACGCAGCTTAATCAAGGATTAAATCCTGCTTAGATGGCTTTTAGAAGTAGTTACATGAACTGTGGGTCAATTTAGATTCTTAAGCTTTAACTTAAACTAACAACTCTATTCTAGCTACGAACATTATTGGCATTACTAATTAAGTCAATGTAGCTAAGTTAGCATTAGCAATGTGAGATTTAGTGAACAAAGCTAAAGCTAACATTGCAATGTAGATAACAAACCTAAATAGCTTACATTGCTGCTGTGTGAGTTTAGCTTTAGCAACATAGCCACGTTATCTATAGCTAAGTTAGCTTTAGCAATGTGAGCTTTAGCGCCAATAACATAAATATATATCTGCTTTATGAGCTTAACTTTAGCTGCATAGCTATGTTATCTATGTATTTTACACAGCTAACAGAACTACGCTGGCCGCGTTAAAGTTTACATAGAGGAAGAACTTTACATTTTGTAAATAGGTTTTGCAGGTTGGGTTTCTGACTTTTAACTTCTGGTAGCCTAACCCTTACTTTTATATTTAACCCTAAACGAATTATTTCTGTTCTGAGATATACGATACCTGAGACTGTCTGTGACGTTGGTGGTCAGAGATCAATGTTCTGTGGTCTTGTGGGGGTCAAAACTTGCACCCCTGAAAGAGCTAGGTCCAATTCTGCCTTGCAATCTACTCTGGGGCTCACAGATTGCTGCAAAAGCAAAATTTCCCTGGACTTTTCCACTGAGAACAAATTAACAGAGGTGTGCACTTTCCCTTGCTTACTTGGTGAGGCGTTTTCAGCGCCTCCTCCTGTTGGGAAACTTTTCTGGATTGACAGTCTCCTGCAAGGATGCGGCAGCAGAGTTTATACCGTAAACACAGCCTCGCAGGAACTATTATCATTGGCTACTAAAATGACACATCAGCTCTCTTAGAACAGGATGTGATGTGATGCATTGTGATATGATATGCCACGCTATGCTGCCATGTCAGGATGTGATGTGATGTGACTTACAAGTGGAGTATTTTCTCTTTGTTGGGAGCTGATGATGACTGTGGTTACAGTAAAAAATTTAGTCATGAAACATTTATGGATGCAAAGGGAAATGTGTTGTAAAATGACATAAGCCAGGGTGTGGTAGATGAGAAATCCCTGCAAGTGTTAAAGGAGAAATGTGGAGTGAAATTAAGAGAAACAGAAAGTGACACCAGAACAATTGTGTGCACAGAAATGTGCTTGATCTTGAAATATTCAATCTAAGCAGTTTGTGTGCAAGCTCCATAACATAATACGACGATGTGATGAGATGTGTGTACACCAGTGTGATGAAAAATGTAGAGATCACACCCGAGAGAGAGAGGGAGGAAGAGAGAGGGAGAGAGAAAGAGGGAGCATCTTGAATCTCCCACATTGCTTGTGTGTCGTGAACATTTTTGGAGCCTGTGGAGAAAAAAAAAAGAAGCGAAGAAGAAGAAAAAGATAAAATGCCGCTAAAGGAGAGAGGAGAGGCGGTATCGAGGGTTTGAATCGTCCGCTCCCTGCAGCTGATTTTGGAGCCAGGATGCCGGCATTTTTTTCACAGCGGTGCACCGTGAGATTTGCTCGAATAACGGGAGAGCTGCACAGCTGCTGCCGGTATGTGTGAGCCACTTCACGCGCGCAATCCCTGCTCTTAAATTCCTTGCTTTCTCCATCTCTTCTTCTTCTTCTCTTGCATCAATTTGATGCTGCGTGAGGCTGCTGGGCGACGATGCATCGGTTGGGTTTGACTGTGTGAATTCGCATCATCTCAAGTGTGTTTACTCCACGCCTAGGCGATGTAAAATCGAGCAATTCTTGCCTGTTTTCAAAGAGATTCAAAAGGGAAAATGCCTTCTTATTTCGACGTTAGGTGCGAGGATGCCTGTAGCTGTGATTGTGTCATTGCTGCGGCACACTCCGGAGCTCCTCGGCTCCAGGCGTACACCACCAACCTCCTCAGCTGAAGAGAAGACAGTGAGATATCAAGTGCTTTACCAGCCAGAAGAAGCAATACGAGCCTGTGCATGTATGTGGGAGAAGGCCAGAAGACTCCAGGGAGGAACCATTTGAGGTGTTTGGGGCTTCCCTAGAAGTGCCACATCCCCGAAATCCCCCCATCTGAAGGACTGCTGTGAGCATTACAAGCTTCCTGATGGTTTTTGGAGGGCAGCCCTGATGCATCTTGTGAGTGTGAAAACTCTACGAGCCCTTTGCCAGGTTTGCATCACCAGACAGGAGCTGGAGCAGACGGTAGCTCTGTGTGTGTCATGTTAGAGGCTGGACTCCTGCCTGCTCCCTCCAACCATCAGCCAAAAATCTTTGACCTGCCCTGTCTGAAACCTGTGTATGAGCATTGATTCACCACAGCCACAACAACACTTTACAGACATTACTGCTCGTGTGACCCCTTAAAAAGAAGCCCCCACCCTCCAACAGAACAGCAGAAACCAGGGTCAGGATGCAGGTGTCCTTCGCCTGCACTGAGCACAACCTCAAGAGTCGCAGTGAAGACCGACTTTGTGGCCTTCGCACCGCTCCACCTCCTGGGGGGAGCAGTGGAGGAGTAGGGGGAGGAGGTGGAGGAGGAGGAGGTGGTGGTAGTGGAGGAGGAGGTGGAGGCAGCGGAGGTGGAGGAGGTGGTGGCGGAGGTGGAGGAGGAAGTGGACAAGGGAGTAATGGCAACTACATCTCCCAAGGATCGGTGAAGACGAGGGAGGGGTCCGGGTCCCGGCAGGCCCCGCAGGGTCATGCCCACATGAAGGAGGCCATTGGGAGGCACACCAGCATGAAGTACAGGTGAGGGTGGAGAGCAGGAGGTGGAGGATCAAGGGGTGGTGGGGTTAGTTTCACAGCACATTGATCACTATGGCCTCCTGACCTGCAGATTATCTCTGAGGTTGTAGCTTATCACACTAAGCCGCAGTCTTAATCCTTTATTGAGACAGGTGAAGTACTGGGGCACTCAGGAAGTTCAATAAAGAAGGCTTATTTATGTTTACCTCAATTTGTGTTGATCTCTGAGGTGAAGTTAGCTTACATACTTACCAAACTTCAGACTTTTGCTGAGTTGATTCTATTCTGAAATTTAAAAAGTGCTTTTAGAAGGTCAGTATTGACCTGGACAGGACTGGGAGAGTGGATAAGACATGCCTACTTGCCAAATCATGCTGCCACAATCATCTGCACCAACATACAGTCTAGGCTGTTTTGTCATGACCATTAAAGGTAGACTTACCACAAGTTTATTTTGAGTTAAACATAGTTGGAAAAAAGCCTACATTACCCACAACCCTAGAGTGTCACAGCTTCATCTCTAAATGATGGAGCTTGCTTTTTTATTGTGGAAATGTTTATCATCCCTCAATCATTTGCTGTCAGCTGATAAAACTGAAACTGTCATTATTTACTACCAAGGATCTGAATAGGGAAATTCCCTTCCAAAGCCACAGCCGCCAAAAACAAGGTCGATCACTGTTGAGCTTTGTGAGATAAAAACTGGCACAACACATCCCTCCAGATCAGCCAATTGAAAAATTACACTACAGCAGCCAGGTTTCAACCTGTAGGGTGTGGCTGCTATGCATATTTCTAAAAGAAAATAAAGTCTTGAGTACTTTGTCAAGATTTGGACCTGAATTGATCAACAACAGTTCTAAATACTCAAATGCATAGATTTCCAGCTTACAAAAGTGGCTGGGGGATAAAGTTACTATTTAAATTGCACCCATTTTGCAGCATTAAAAAGAACAGGTTTGTTAGCTGGAAGCATGGGTGGCATGAGCCCCCTTCAGGTCTTTTAGACTACCCCAAATACCAATCCCCAATCCTAAACTATGACTGGTAGGCTTGCACTAATACTCTTATGAGTGCCTTTATCTACTAAGAATTCTTACTGAACTGTAATATTGACTAATGGCAAGTATGCCAGTCCATGCACCAATCTACAATCCAAATTCTAATGTTGGGGCGCTGTATAAAATATAAATAAAAACAGAATGCAGTGATTGTCAAATGTCATGAATCCATATTTTATTCACAATAGAACATATAAGACACTAGAAGTGAGACATTTGACCATTTCACGAAAAATATAAGCACATTTTGAATTGAATGGCAGCAGTGCATCTCTAAAAAAGATGGGACAGGGCAAGAAAGGCTGGAAAAGTAAGTGGTACAGATGAAACTGGAGGAGCATTTTTCAACTAATTTGGTTAAATGTCAACACGCAGTATCATGACTGGGTATAAAAGGAGTATTTTAGAGAGGAAGAGTCTCTCAAAAGTAAAGATGAGCAAAGGTTCCCCAATCTGAGAAATACTGTGTCCAAACAATCATGGAAGAATTTAAGAAAAAAACATTCCCTCAATGTTAATTGCAAAGACTTTTGATATTTCACCATCTACGGTACATACAGTAATCTGGAGAAATCTCTGTGGACAAGCCAAAGAAACCAAAAGAGGTGGTGGCTAATGCAACAATGCTCACAAACAAAGAAGACCCAACACTAGAATCCTACATCAGACAAGAATGGGACAGCATTTCTCACCCCAAACTCCATCAACTGGTCTCCTCACTACACAGAAATTGGCAGACTGTTAAAAGAAGAGAAGATGCTAGACCATGCTAAACATGGCCCTGTCCCCACTTGTTTGAGATGTGTTGCTGCCATCAAATTCAAAATGAGCTAATATTCTTAATTAATTTGTAAAATGTCTCAGCTTCAACATCTGATGTGTTTGGTGGTTTGAGGTATGCAAGTCATTCATTCTGTTTTATTTACATTTTGTACAATGTCCCAACTTTTGTGGAACTGGGGTTGTAATACTCTCAACACCCCCCCTGTCTATTCTACTGTCTATGTCCAAAACACATGAAATCCTCAGTCATGTTAAAATGCTCCTTTGTACTGCAGGAAAAAAAACATGTAACCCATTTCTGATGAAAACTTGTGTTGTTTTGGAACTTTTTTCATAACTTGGTTTTTATTTAATTGATGGTATGAGTAATTAAAGTATAATATGAGCCTGGTCTGATTTGACAGACATGCAGGTGCATTGTTGCTGTTTGTTAGAAGGCTAGGCTTCATTTTCCCCACAGCAAATGCTTGTACTGACCTTAAACTGTCTACTCTTCTCAAGTTGGGTTATGCTTTCAAGCTAGATGGGCGCGTTTCAGGAATTAAGCTATTAATTCAGCCTGCCTTAGCTCAACCTCTTTTCTTGCTTCATGATTAACCAAAAGTTGGTTGAGATCACAATTTCCATTATGGTGACTGCCACTGTTGGCTTTTGTAACGCCTTTTAAGAAACCAGTGGGTGACATCACTGAGACTATGTCCATGCAATCTGCAGGCTGTGATTGTGACAGGCTGCCAGTAGTACCCGTGTTAATTAAACACTTCAAACAGCTGCAGCACCCTTTTTGAGTTCTTAATGAATCAAGCATGGAAGATCAGTGATGTTTCAAATGTCATTTATTAAATGAAGAAAAACAGGAATGTAACAGTAGTATGATAACTTAACAAAGAGGTAGTTAGTGGAAAAATACATGGTAATTAAGTGCAACATATACTGTTCAAATGTGTGTTAATGTGCACACTCTCTAAACATATAAGTCAGAGCAGTCAGAGCACCATTATGACCCCCTGCACTTAGAAACAGTCTGGACACGCCCATACCATGCAGACTGCCTACATATCCATTAGCATAGATGTAAAGCAGCTCAGTGAGTGCACACACAGCAGTGATTTTACTGACATTATAAAAACCATGACATTCCCTCTTAAAAAACGCTTACCCTGGCTGATGTGAAAAAGCTTACATAATACATACCAACCAGCCTTAATGTTATCACGGAACAGCAGACTGTATGCATATAGGAGCATTGCCATAGGCTTATGTGTTTTATGCAGATTCCACCTTGGCCTTTTGCACTTGAGCACAGATTAATAAAAAGCCTGCCTCCAATAACAGCTTACCTAGAATCACCCCGGGACACCAGGCTTTTCTTCAAGGCTCTAAAAGCATTTAATGTTCATAATAAAGTGCTGCAGCAGAGTGTCTCATGCACAAAAAGCTGCTGTTGCACACCAAGCCTGAGTCATAATGTAGGGAATAAAATCACAGAGGGGATAAAAAGCAAGCAAAGACTGTCATTTGTGTTTTATTGTGAAGATTTCAGTCCACCTTGATGGACTGGAGCTTCAGCCTGGAGAGGACGGTTGCTCATGCAGCCTCCACTCACCCAGTGTAGCTCGCAGCAGTGGAAAATAATGCACAGTTACATAAATGTGCATGCAAAAGCACATGACACCATGCAGAATCTATAGGGATATAACATACCCCTGTTTCCTTCATTAGGACTGTAAAATTCAATAACTAAGAGGAGAGTTATAATGACCTGTTTTCCTGCTAATCAGGTTGATTGAATTGCAGCCATTCTCCTCAGACAATTTCATTTATAGTGTTTAAAAAGGGAGCAGGGTACGTGATGAATCCCTCTGCTACTTTATGTTTCTTCCTTTAGAATTGCACACATACTTCTGGAATTATTCAAGATGCACTGCTGTCTCTGGAAAAGTGTCACTAATAGGGATTGCTGCGGCTCAATGAGTCTATACAGCATATGGCCAGCTCCAGTTGCCAGGGGCAACACCCCAGGCATTGCCTTTAGTTTTTGTCAGTCTTATTTCCTAATCAGCGAGCTCTGCTGTCGCTTATCAGTCCCCTCTGCAACTGAGTCTGCTCAAAACCACCACCAACATTATCACCATCACCACCCGGCCACAGAGCCTGCTGGTGGCTGATCTGTGGTCGCACATTCTCCATTTTACACTGTTGTCACATTAAGCCTGTCAAGAAACAGAAACAGGACATAAAACATGTCCGCATGCTGAATGAATGAGGCTGTGGATCCCTTCAGAGAGTTACATTTATTCACATGACACTGATTGAAGCGTAATAAAAACCACAGTAGAGCAGAAGTTCAGAAAGATTTGATCCAATCTGGATTTCATTATCCAGATGGCAACTATCATCACCTCCTTTTTCCTGTATAACTGCATGTTTTCTAATTCCTCCTGCTATCTAATTAACCTTAGGATTCATCATTTACCAGCAGGTCACGGATGAATACACCTGCTGCAATTATCACTCCCATGAGCCCCCTGCTGACACCCCTCTGCCCAAACTCCCAACGTTACACGCTTCTCGTTTTCTCTCTCGTCTTTGTTCAGAGCTTCTAGCGAAATTCTTTGAAAGAAAAAGAGCAAACACTGATGCAGTGCACTGAAGCATGCTCTGTTTACGACCTTTAAACCTGCATGGATATGTCTGTGTTTGTGTGCGGTCTTTTCAGTGCAAAGAGCAGTGATGAGACTCTGACCTTTGTAAACAACAGTGACATACCTTTTTCCCAGCACTGTACTTACAGCTATTTATGTCTAAGCCTTACTTGAATAAAATCAACATTTTAAAAGTTTTTTTCCATCCATCCATCCATTTTCCTCTGCTTATCTAGAGAAGTTATATTTTTAAAGATTTGGATCGATTTCATCTAATTGTGGGATTGCTTTAGCTGTGAAACCAACTGTGGACCAGTTTCCACAGAAAATCACATTTCAGTGATTCAAATATTTGTGCTTGATATGAGCCAACATCAAATTCTTCCATTTTTTTTCATAATACAACCCCCCCCCCAAAAAAAAAAACAGGATAAGGACAGTTAAACCCAAATTTACAATTACATAACCGTGTTGGAAATCCAGTAAAAGCAGAGATGAAAGTCTTTTTTTAGCTCACCTGTGGAGAGGTGAGTCTCGAAGTCACTCAAGCAAAGTCTGTAACTCAGCAAATTGGCCGTTCCCATGGTAACCAGGCCCTTTCTTCTCACCGAAAGTTACCTGGTAAGCAGGTCAGGTGTATTTCTAGCAGAGTGATCTGTTACTGTTGGATTTCTACATCATCTTAAGGCCACAGGGCACATGATATCAGCTATGGGAGGCTGGATGCAAATAAGTCATGCATGAACAAGAGAAAGAGAAAGAGCAATAAAGCAGTATGCGTTAAAAGACCAGTCAGGCCAGGCCAGGTCAGGTGTGGGAGCATACGTCATATCGGCACTTGGCTGCATCAACCTTGGCCCTGTGCTGCTCCGACCTTCTGAAGGTCATCCTTCTGGCCTCTGCCATACCCGTGCTCCTTCCCTCCAGGTATCATCCCAGCTGACCACAGGTATGCAAGATTCCCCTCTGATGAGAAGTCACATCCTAGCTGCTGACTTGAACAGCCTTAACCTTGTAAAGCAGATGAATTGGACAGATTCCATGTCTCTCAGCAGGCGAATCCATCTTGCAAAGCTCCAGACTGAAACAATTGTGCAAAGTCTGAAAACAAACCCGACCAATCAGTGTCATTTGAGGAGACCAAGGCAGTAGCTACAGGTGGGGTTAAGTTGTACTGGAAGCAGATAGCAAACATTGCCTCTGCTGTATTTATTAGCTTGGATGTAGATATAGTACAGTGGCAGTTTTGTTAGAACAGGACCACACTCTCCTTACTAAAACAAGAACAAAGAGCCACACCAAAAGATTCTCTTGATGGAGAGGATGTTTTTGCACTTCTCCCAATCAGCCTCGGCATTAGTTTTATCCACCAACTAGCTCCACCATACATAAACCACAGCAGTGCCTGTCTGTTGAGCTCAGGTTACTACCATGCCTACAACCACTTTTTGTCTTGTTGCTCTGATTAGCCCCTAACGAAGGTGACAGACTTAATATTCGTCGAATCACCTTCTGAAATTTTTTTGAAGAGTCCTGCCCTTCCCAAATGCTTTGTACAGATGGTTTCCTAGACGTATGCGACGGATATATGAAACAGTCTATCTGGAAGGTCAGGTTATGACTGCCTCAGGTTGAAACAAAACAGTTGAGAACTGGGTGTTGACACCTCAGCACCGCCAGAAACATTCAGCCTATGTTTGCTGTGCAGGGATTTCCTCCTTGTCCGGCATCGAGAGTCCCAAAGGGCTTTGATAGTACTCCCCTATGCGTGTCTTTCAGTTGTAGGTGTCTACGTGAGATGCAGTTTAAGGGTGTTGGGAAGCAACTGGCCAGCAGTAACCTGACTGTACAAAAATAGACAGTGTAATCAAGTCCTCCTGTTGTACAGATGTGAAGCCAAAATATGGTATCCCAAGCACTGAGTGCTGACATTTTGCACTGGTGGTGACCTTTAGGAGTCAGAGTGCTCAGCATACTTTAGCATTGTGTTTGCAACCCACCTCCATCGATAAGACACATATTTGACTTACCAGCATATGGCTAGGATCCCTCAGGTTGTTATAGGAGCCAACAGAACAGTCTTAGGTATGGGTTTAAAGCTGAAATTCAAGGTTATTGGAAGTTCAATGACTCATTTGTTAGTTTTTTCTTTCACCGCTCCTTCTCTACTCTGTCAACAGAGTTGCCAGTCATGGCACTTTACCTCTTTTAACAGCATTAAATAGCTAATTAAGATGAAAGCCAGATTTGAACATAGGCCACCCACTAAGTGGACAATAGCCACTGAACATGGAGCACACAGACACACAGAGAGAGACATTTGTTCAACATACATCTCAGTTTTATAGTTTGACCCATGTCCCATCTGTTAACATGGTGGAGGCAGAGCTTCTGACCTATGCTGATGCAGTACACTCTAAATGTTTTGGCTTCACTTTTCTGTAGCTGAAGAGTTGTCCATATTTTATTACAGTCTATGTCAATGGCAAAAAGGGTTGAGGGTCAGTTGAAAGGTTTTAACATATTCTGTGATATGTTGGTTTAGGAATAGAAACACAAATGCCCAGTTATTTTATATCTGCATACATCAGTGAAAGTTTTGGTTTGGCATAATTGGAAATACACCACACAGGACTTCAAAAGACAAGAAGACTCCAGACAGTAGTGAGATAGTGAGAAATTGTCAATCACAGAACCTCCTAAAAACACAATGTGCTTATTTGAATCTTGAATTTCTATTAGGAATTAAAAAAAAAACAAGGTAGAGACGCGGGGTTTTTAATACAGCTGGACAGAGCCAGGCTTGTTGTCTCTCTCTTATTCCCTAAAGCTAACTGGCTGCTCTTGGTTTCTTAATATTTAATGGACAGACATGAGGGAGGTATTGATCCTGTGAGTTAACTCTGATGTTGAACATACTGTAACAGATCTATAACCTTGGGCACTGTAGGTGTCTTTTATTCTTACCACAGAGGATAAGCAAACTCTATATTCCTGCAGCTGAGCAAACTAACAAACACAAGCTAAAAAAAGATCCTGTGAGTCTGGAATCTACTTTTTCCCAGCATGTCTATATTCCTAATTGTATTCTTTTTTGTGAATTTTGCAGCTTTTCCAAATTATTTGTCCCACGAATGGAGGTCTTTTTAAGAAGTCTGTGCAACTTAATGTGATATGGTACAAAGATATGGAAGAGCTCAGTTAAGATCCCTTAACCAAACCCCCATTTCTGAGACAGCGTGTGGTTTCTTAAGATTAAGTTTTAGGACTCTAATACTAATATAATCTAATAACTGCCTGTATGAAGCTCACACAGCTAGCCTCTCACTAACCAATTCCTATTCCAAAAAATCAAGTAAGTCTTTTACCTTCATGTGAGATTTGAACTTCAAAAGAAAACAAATTACCTCTGCTACAAGCAGCAAACTTGAGAATTCTTACTAACATTCAACTTTATTCATAAACAAAGTCTAGCTGTAACATTCATGAAATAGCCACATTCCAATCATTACAGACTCAGCAACATTTCATAAATTAAACAAAAGGTCTAATCTGGGATTAAATTATGTGTAGACCCATTTAAGAAGTAGTTGTATAAACTGTGGCTCTTAGCTGACATAGTTAAACTAGCTATGAAATGAATGTTTCTACATAAGCCAGTTTAGCTACATTTGGTTAAGCTATAGCAACGTGAGCTTTAGCAAATGTAGTATAAGCTTATGTACCTAACCTAGCTTTTTAAGCTTTAGCCCAAGATCGATTAGAGTGTTTTCACAGAGTACATGCTTTTTGTCCTGTAAGCAGATTGTGCAAGATTTTATCAAACATTTTGTAATTAGGTTTTACAATTCAGGTTTTTGACTTTTAACTTTTGGTATTCTAACCCTTACCTTTACCTGTACCCTAACCCAACTGGAAGTTATATCCGATTTAATTTTATTTTGAAAGTTTTTGCATATATTTTTCGTTCTTAAAGAGGTGGCATCTCATTGTAGTGGTCTGCAAGGTGGGGCATCTGAGATCTGCATTCTGCAGCCAGACTGACCTGAAAAACTATTGTTGAAAAATGAAGCCAGTTAGAAAATGCAAAAAGATGTAGTTCCTTGAGTATCCACTTCAGGTTGGCTCCAAACACCAATGAATACCCATTAGGTCCTCTATTAAAATCCCATTTGCAGTTTGCAAAAAATTCCCACAGATGAGAGGCTTCCATCTATCCACTCTTCCGTAAAGCCCTGGTCAGTGGAAGTCAAAGTGATGGTTGTCCTTCCTTAACTTTGTCCCATCTCCAGTTCTTGTTGGGCCAAACTTTTCCATTTATGAAGCGGTTTCTGCCCATTACAGGGAAGGTTTTTCTTGCTACTGCAAGTGCTAAGTCATGATTGGCTGGTGATTAGCACCAGTCTTTATAATATTATAGGTTACATCAGAGAGTACAGTCTAGACCTGCACTCTTTTCAAAGTGTCTTGAGATTACTTCAGTTATGAACTGGTGCTATATAAGCAAAGATTGATTGATTGATTGATTGTTGTTGTTGTTGCACCCAGGTAACTTGGTTATTTTTGCCATTATGACTAATAATTAAATCTGCTATTAAGAAAATGAAATGGTTTTTACTTCCAGAGTTATGTTGCTGAGCTGTTTTTGGAGGCTTTTTTTGTCAAAATCTATTATCTGTTTCAAGAAAACAAAGGATTTTCCTTTTTTTCTCCTTATGATGATTACAGAAACCAGACCATTATCTGTGTGTAAACAGATAAAAAGTGGCACAAAAATGTGTAACTCACCAACTCTTATTTTGGAAATTATTTCTTAGCAGCCTCCTTTGTTTAAGTATGTTCAGGATAGTGTTGTCAGTGAAATCCTAACATTATTTAACATTGATCTCTTGTTGTTGCTGCATGATTTAATCGTACAACAACCGTGCCATTGTTGGTGACTGAAATAATGTCTGAAACCATATTTTTTTATTGTGCCTGTGGGTTCACTATCTAATCTACTATGGAGAACTTACTGAAAAGGGAACATACAGCGAAATTAGTGTGTTTTTTTCTGTTAGTGGCAGCCATCTTTGTTGTTATTAAAAGTAGACTAAAACCTAAATCCACCCCATATTACTGTTAGTTGTTGTTGTCGTGACCCACATCAGTCCAGATAAAAATGTGTATGAAGTGGAGGGGGACCAGAGGCATCTGCCAAATCAAATCAAACCTGAGTTGCTGATTCATGTTGTTCTCAGGCCGTGACACAAATACATCAAACTCCACTTTCAAACGGCAGATTAAAGCTATAAGAACTGCCCACTGAAAGAGGAGATGGTAGTAAACTTAGCACGGTATTAAAGCTAATATGGGAACTCATGTTTAGCTGGAACATGAGACCAATTTGCATTTGTATCAGGATGTGAAGTGTCCTGACATTCAGCGGTGCAGAGAGCTGCTCTTCTCTAACAGAGCACACTTAAAACAGCGAGATTTCAAAGTCTGAACTCTTAGCAGCTGACGCAGTAATGATCGAGTCGTTTGTACCCATGAACCCTGTCAAGTTGCATAGATTTATTGGAGTCATTTATAGCTATGAGACCATGATCGGGGACTTGTCTTGCTCCTCCAGTATCACTACGGTAACACTTTGATGAAACAATTTTACACCCTCTGTTTCTTAATTTGATCCCATTTAGTTGGAGTAATGTTCTTTTAGAGTTGCCTCATACATAAAACTGCAGAAAGCTGTGGAGAAATTAGCAATCAGACTATTCCCACATTCACAAAACCCTATGGACACCATGTGTATTTAATTAGTAATGAATTCCAGTGATAAAATATGGACTTCACAGAGTGGACTCATCATGAATAATAATTTAGAGATAATTAGGTAATTTGGACTCATTGTTATCACGATTTCAAATTGGAAATAAGTGATTCGTGAAGCAGGGAGGAGGAGGAGGATGAAAACAACCTTGACTTTCAGCCCTTCTGTCACTGGGGCTTTTAAGTTTCCAGTCGACTGAACGAATCAGTGGCATCACTCTGAGGTACTACAACAAGTTAAAAGAAGAGTCACGCTGCATTTAAGCTTGCTTGATTTCAGTCTGCCTCGCAGGAACCCTGTATTGAATCTATGCTCTGTTTTTCTCATCTGAACTACAAATAACTATCATCTTATTTCATTTTCCACCTACTGACAAATGATTGTAATAAAGCTGAATCACTGAACGGCACATTATCACAATCATTGTTTATGCAAGTGCATGTAGGAGATTTTAAGCCAGGCAACTTCATCTTTCCTAAATGTGAAGTGACTGCTGGGTCAGTGTTGTTTAATCAGGCTTACATTTGTCAATATTGTCTGTGGGGAGAATCAGTGGCCGGAGCAATCAGCAGGTTTAATCAGGGCCAGACGATCCACGTCACGTCCTCTGGACGGACCGTCTGGTCCGAGTCAAAGTCAAAGTCTGATATTCTCTTCAGGCAGAAACAAAGTCATCACTGCGTGCCCTTATGTAAGAGCAGTCAGACTAATGAGAGATAGAGAGGCACAATGTGGTCTTTAAAATTGTCCTAAAAATGATCAATATTACATTCTTATTGAGAATCTTTACACATTTTTGAAAATGTCTTCCATAATCAATCAATTAAACTTTATTTAGAACCATTAGACCCATTAGAAATCATTGTGGAGGCAACCGTCCTTTACAGTGATGTCAAGTCAATTACAAAAGAAATCAAGGAGACAATAAAAAGCCATTAAAAATTAGAGAGATTAGTAAAAGGACATTAGAATGATCAAACTGGAGATTATGGGTTGACAGATATTGTTTTTTCAGGATCAATATCGATTAGTAGTAGTTCATTAGACCAAAACCAATATTTGGAACCAATATGCATTTATAATGATGTACAAAATGTTCTTCATATGGCAAAAGTAAAATTGCATGATCAAGGAAATAACTAACAATCAGCATGAGAAAGGCACAAAGCAACACAGGAAAACAGGAAGTGATACCATCTGCTCACTGTGTCAGTGGCAACCGGGTGTTAGTGATGATTGGGAAGTACTCATGACATCTAGCCAATTAGATTGTGTTGTATAAAGGTCTTTTGTTGAGACTGTGGAGAGTGAAAATAAAGCCAGAGGAGAAGACACAGTTTGCAGTTAAACCAAAGAATTCAATTTTTTATTAATTAACTTTATCAATTATCCGTATAATAAAATACTGACTCCCATAATGGGCTAAAAGCCAAATATCGGCCTCAATAATCTGTCTAGTTGATAATCGTTAGACCCCTACAGGAGACATGTACCGAACAAGAACAAGATGACTGAATTATTAAGGTAGGATAAAGTGCAGTTAATAGTATAGAACCAAAAATGAACTATGTTGTTAAAAAGGTAAAAGATTAAAATGGTCAAATTTGGTAAAATACGCAGATGTTAGCACTGAAATATATTTTATTAATTAAAGAATGACCAATCCCAGGGGGGCTCAGATGGCTGAGTGGTCAGGTGGCTCCCCCTGGTATGCAAGATCCGGGTTCAAGTCCGTCCTGTGGCTCCTTTCCTACACGTCTCTCCCCCTCTCTCTCATCCCAGTTTCCTAATTTATCCACTGCCCTCCTGTATGAATGAAGGCCTTTAAAAGCCCAGAAAGATATCTAAAAAAATGGCCGTTAAAACAGAATGCCTTGTCATGGTAAATGTCATAACAGAGCCACCATGACAACACATGACATGTTTAATGTTGCTATAGAAACACCGGATGTTATGTCAAGGACTGTTATAGAAGGAGGCAAGAACTCCTAAAGGAAGCTGCTGTTCTGATTCGGTATCTATTTCCTGTTTTGTGATGCTTATTTGTAATGTATTATTCTATGCAAGAAGCTATATTCTCTTTTGCCCAAGCCCACTCCCCATAATGCACAACTCCATTCCCAACCTTAAAGCTTAGACAGTTGCATAGAGGCATACTGCTCAGCCCCGCCCACCTCCACAGTTTACTTGTTTTCAAACAAAAAATTTCACCCCATGATTTTCTCATAATGGGGGAGAAAAGCTGTTCAAAGTGGCATTCCTGGGTTGTGCTGAAAGCAATCCTAGAATGCCTTGTGTGTAGCTCTCTAAGCATCTTCTTTTAATACCATTTTTATTAAGATCTAACCTTGTGAAGCCGATGGACTTTGTCATCAGTTGGATCCACCTTGCAAAGCTTCAACCTCAACTTCATCTTTTCAAAATATCTTTATTTTGCTTCAAATGCCACAAGAGACACCTGAGATTAAGCCAAAATCTCAAGGCTCACTATATTCATATGCATGCAGAACAGCCACTTAAATGTGTTACGGTGGCTCACTATCAGTATGACAGGACACAGTATGCTACCTGAGATGCTTAATTTCCTGAACAATATTTCAAATAACCTTGTGACCACTTTTAAATGTTTGAAAATCTATTGAGCCATTTCAGTCTTTATTTATGAGGCAGCAGACCAGGGCACTGACATTTCATTATTCAACTCTGTCCCTGTCCTAACAGATAACAACGAGCACTGCAGGTAGCAGCGCTGTGCAGTGACCTTTTTAAACATTGTATTTCATTAATAAAGGCCTTTCAAACACATTGAGAAGAGACACTTTCATAACAGCTTTACCTTCGGTTTACATTTTACTCTGTTCCCCTTCAAAAGTGCTACAGATGTCCTCAAGTCCAGCCTCAATCACTGAATTAAAAACACAGCAAGTGGAGGAGGATCACAGTTTTGATATAAGCTTCTGTAATCTCGGAGCTGTGCCACTTCCTCATCTACACTCTGAGTTAATGGGAGAGTCACGACCACTAATAAAGTGTTAGCGGTGGATACGCAACATTAGATCAGAGCAGGGCTGTTTGTGTGCCTGTGTGAGTGAGATAGTCTGTCTTTGTTGGATTTTTTATTTCCATTTGCTCCACTCTCAGTGTGTGTATGTTATAATTAGAACAGACCTACTTTGCTATCCATTTAAAAAAATACATCACATTACAGGAAAAGTCTGTTGTTCAGCCTAATTCATTAATAATAGCCACAGAAGGAAAATTAGAGTACTGTCAGATCTACGCTGGGTTCAGAGTTGAATAGTATCATTTATCAGTTATGGTGGCAAGCAGCAGTTACTTTTCATGTTGAGTAAATTAATTTTCTGCTTTGAAAGCAATCAGAAAGGGGATTAATTTGTGCTGTGCTCAGAAAAGAAGAAATGTGATACTTGTTCTCTTCAGCAGAAAACAACACCTATGCTTGGATCAACTGCAGTGGGACTACTTTAATGTCAGAGAAATAGTCAGTAGACTATAAAACATAGATGTAGTCACATTAGATTTCCCACTTGTTTTTGAAGAGATGCTATGAAGCCGCACCAACCTCTCAGTCAACATATCCACACCTTCATTACACAGATAAACTTGATGTGAGCAGAACCTCACACACCAGTTTCATTGTTAGCATGCTAATCTTCCCCACTCTGGTATAATGACAACGGTGGGTGCTAAATAGTGTTAACAATGCTAACTGTTTACTTTTTTAAGCAATGTGTCCTTTAAGATTATGGCTGTCATAAAGCAGATGTTGTAAACCAGCTCACTGTTCTGATAAAGTAAGAGCCTCTGTGTGCCTTTTATTATTTTCTAAATCAATGTTATTTCTTACCAATAATATTTAGTTAGATGAGCCCATAAAGTCTGGTTAATGATTAATTGAGTAATGCTAACGGAGTTGTAACATTGTAGCCTAATACACAAATAATAGTGTCCACCTACTCAAGTTTACTTATGCCTTATAAGAATGAGCAAGAGACTAAATTCTTTTTTGTATCAGGCTGTAACATGTTTATTTCTGCTATTAAAATAAGCATTTAAACTTCAGATCTTACAGGAAGTCCTGTAAGTCCTGCAATGATGTGGTTATCATTGCTGCCTCACTGCAAGACAGTCCTAGGTTTGAATCCTGGTCTGAAAGGGCCTGGATTTTGGATTCTGCATGTTCTCCTTGTGCCTGCATGGGTTCTATCTGACTCCACTTGCTTTCAGTACAAAAAACAGTTTATTTGGCTAATTTTGGACCTAAACTGTCCATAAGTGTGAATACAAGCACGCATAGTTGTGATTGACTAGTGACCAGTCCAAGGTGTACCCCTACTGGTAGTGGCTCCAGCCTCTGTGATTTCAAACAGCACAAGCAGTATGGATAATAGATGGATGGATCATACAGGGATTCCTTAGCTGGATCTCCAAAGCTAGATCCAAGGGGGCAACTGGACTTGACTGAGGTTTTTGAAGATGTTTTGTCCCTCCTTCAAAAGGCTTCCTCAGTTCTGGCGAAGAAAAAAAGCCTTTACTGAGGTCTTCAAAATCCTCAATCAAGTTCAGTTGCTCCTTTGGATAACCAGGACCTGGAGAAACGAGAACCTACAGAGACATCAAGGATTCCTCGGTTTTTGCAGCCCACCTCAGGTGAACACTTGAGGAGCTGCAGCTTTTGGGACTTTTGCATTGATTTCCCTTTATAGTAGAGGGTGACACAGGAGAGGATTTGCATTCCTCTTATCCCACTCCCACAGAAATAATCCTTTCCCAATGCCAAACCAGTGTAAAAAGAAATTCCATCCCCTCCCACTCCCATCCCACTCCCCATTTTAACATTGCTGGGTAACACAGCTGTAATATATAACCGGCTGCAGCGGTGCTGTTTTAGATGTGGAAAGTGTAGTTCGTTTGACTTGCATGGCAGTACTGGCTGACTGAAAGAAAACTACAAGCAAAATGGCTGCCAAGTGTAGTCAATATGCAGTGCCTCTGTCCATTTTCCACTATAAATGATCTCATCATATGAACATAAAAATCACTTGTGCATATTTATATATAAAATTTGGCTATTGTTATAGTGGATATCCTGCTGTCGCCCACTTCCGCTTACTTTTTTCCCCGTCCCATCCCAATCATGTGATTGAATTGACTCCCAGCCCATGACCAGTGGGAATCTTGGAAAAAATATCAAACCTCTACTTTTCAGTACCAGAGGTTGCTGCAAAATGGTAACTTGACACACCAGATTGTGTTATATGTATCATTGCGGAGGATATACACAGGATATTCACATTCATCTGAGGAGGCTCCAAAACCTCCTTTTCAAAAATTCTCAGAAGGTGATTGGACTAATGTTCTGTCTGTCATATTCCTTCTGGACAAATCAGAGCAACAAGACAAAATAAGGTAGCCGGTATATGCAGCTGCATTAGTAACCTGAGCTTGACAGTCAGGTGCTGCAGTAGTTTATAAACAGTGGATCTTGTTGGTGGATAAAACTCATGGCGAGGCCAGTTGGGAGAGGTGCAAAAACATCTCCTCCGCTAAGAGATGCTTCCAGATGGGCTCTGCTCTTGTTTTAGTAAGAAATGTGGCCCATGTCGTCTGAAATTGCCACAAAACTAGGTCCACACCTGAGCTGATCACTACAGCGGCAACAACCAGTGTATATATAGACTTAAAGTATGGCTAAACTCCAGCTGTAACTATTTCAAACTCATGCTGAAGCATTTGGGAGAAGAGTGAAAAAATATTACTGTTATGAAAAGTTTTCTTTACTCTTTATTTAATAAAGAAATATGGCCCATTTCTGATAATACTGCCTCTTTACTATAGCTACATCTGAGCTTAACCAATAGCAGCCATTGCTATTGGCTTTCAGTAGCCGCCTCATTCTCCTCAAATGACACTGATTGGCCTTTTTTCGGACCTGGCACAATCATTTTAGATTGGAGCTTTGCAAGATTGCAGACATGGAATCTGGCCAGTCTGTCTGTTTGCAAGGTTAGCAATAGTCCCCCTAAAACTTAAATAGCTTTGAATGATCTTTAGACACAATGAGGCACTTACAGATGTTCATGTTGATGCATTAAGAATGTTATTATGGAGATATACTCCCAATGAATACAAACTAAATCTATTAGAGGTGGATGCACCGGTGAAAACTCAGTGAAATACCCCTTTACAGCTCTAAAACAGAGGATACAGCATTATTAAAAACAGACAGTCGACCATCTTCCCACAGTTTGTGCACACATAAGCACACACACATGCACCCATATGCACTGACGCGAGCGTTATTAATATCTAGCAGTGCTTCCCTCTGGAGAACAGCCTGCTCAGCATGTGTGTGGCATTTTATGACAACTGCAGGAGAAAAAAACTCCATCATTTGCACCTAACCATCTGCACAGAGTGTCTCCCTTTCTGTCTCAGGTGAAAACGAACTGTAAATGTCAGCACAGGTTAAAATGCTGACTACACTGTGACAGAGCATCTGCGTTACCCCCCCATCTCCCTCTCCCTCTCCTCCATTATTTTCAGGAGGAGCAGCCAGGTTACTGTAATCACCTTGTTTGTAGTTTGTGACTTATGTGGGGAGAAAAATAAAGGAGAAAACACAATGAGGCCTACTTATGAGAAGGCTACAGAGAGAGAAGCATCTGTGTTTCTGTGTGGTTCTGTGTGCCCGGCTCATGAGTGCATTCATGCATGAGCGTATGCAGATCTGTGCCTGTGTTGGAGTGAAATTCACATCAAGCGTGAATATTCACGTGATAGCATTGAGCAGCCTCGAGGACGCTCACACTGCATAGATTGGAGGCTTTCTTATATCATCTGAAAAATGGGAGTAAAAGCAGGCTCAGTGTTTGCGTATGTGCATGTGTGAGAGTATGTGGGAGATGCTGTCGTGAAAGCAATAGTGAGAGGAACAGAGCGAGCATGTGTCTCTCCAGACTCACTGATAGTAATTTAGCAGACTGCAGCACTGCAGAGAGCGCTGGAGTTGAGAGCAGGGAGGGGGCGGCCAGTTGTCACACATACACACAAACAATACAATCCTCCTTTTCCCTGGATACACACACACTCACAGGAAAATTGTATTTCATGTTGCACATCAATCAATAAATTCAGCCACTGATGCTCGCTGGTCTCATTAGCCTCCGTAATGACGTGCTGATATACAAACATGTCAGCCTCCTGCTTTTATGTCCCATCTTTAAAAGCATTTTGTATATAAGCAGAGTGAAGCACAAAGACTGTGCATTGGTGTTGTGGATTCTGCTGGATGCTTGACATTCTCCTGGTGCTGACTCATGTTTAGATGTCACGCTTTACCTCTCTGTTTTTCTTCACGGTGCGAGTTTGAAGGAAAGGTTGGAGAGAAGGTGTGCTCATGTGTGACTAAAGCTGCAAACAAAGCAGAAATGAAGATTTATGAATGTCGTTAAATCACACTTCATATATTTTAATGTGGGTTTACCTTAGGCTAAAGAGTAAGCCTTAGGTAGTGACTGATAAAGAGGTAAAATGGACTACATAAAATTAATTTATTCAACACAGCTGCTGAGTGACTGCTAAGATTAATAATGGTTGTTACATGATAATTCAGTGTGCATAAGTATGGGAGTCAACACACATGCGTACATTTTTCAACCATAATAACAGGATGATGATTGATTTTATTGTGGTGTCATACATAAACAATATGCCCAGCCCAAAGAAGCTTACAAGACACCACCATTAATCAGAAGAGACCAGAAACCAAAAGTAGATGCTTGACAATGCTGACAATGAATGATTATTAAACAAAAAAATTAAATAGCCAATCCATCCTGTTATTAGATCTATCAGTTCTGTCATCCAGTGCTCTGGAAAATTACAGGATCTTACACATACGTTTTATTCATGTATGTTAAGCTGAAATTAGATGATGCATCATCAATTTGAGTTGAGGATTTGTATTTTTATGATTCTTTCTGATTTATATGATATGTAAACATGTAGATTGCACTTTTTTAACACAGTCTATTAACTTTTCTAGTCTGTATAAATCAAGACAGTCTGGCTGCAGACTGCAGATCTCAGACGCCCCCCTTGGAGACCACCACTAGGAGAGGCAGCAGCTGTCAGAACAGAAATAGATGCTAAAACTTTCAAAATAAAATTGGATTAAACATCCATTTAGGGTTAGGGTAAGGGTTGAGATAAGGGTTAGGATACCAAAAGGTAAAGATCAAAAACCTGATCACAAAACCCAGGGTTATATAATTTATATTAAAAAAAATGTTCGATAAACCTGAGTAAACAGTGTGCTTACAGGAAATCAAAGTGTGTCCTCTATGAAAACGGTGTAACACAGATAACATAGCTAAGGCTAATGCTAGCAAATCTATGTTAGCTATATAGATAACATAGCTACATAACTAATGTAGCTAAATCTAAAGCTAGCAAAGCTATGTTAGCTACATAGATAGCAATCAGTAGCCAATAACTGACATAGCCAAATCTAAAGCTAACAAAGCTATGTTAGCTGCATTGATAACATAGCTACATAACTAAGGTAGCCAAATCTAAAGCTAGCAAAGCTATGTTAGCTACATAGATAGCAATCAGTTGCTAATAACTGACATAGCCAAATCTAAAGCTAACAAAGCTATGTTAGCTACATTGATAACATAGCTACATAACTAAGGTAGCCAAATCTAAAGCTAGCAAAGCTATGTTAGCTACATAGATAGCAAACAGAACTAACGTAGCTAAATCTAAAGCTAACAAAGCTATGTTAGCTACGTAAGCTATGTCATATTGATTTTACAATTTAGATCATTAAGTTTATTAATAGAGAAAAAGTTTTTCGTAAGTATTAATTAAAAACTGAGCACTTTATATTTTCTAAAACTGGACTGAATTGTTTTGAGTTTCCGTCTACTAAATCTTAAATTTTACAGTGAAAGTAAGTAAAAAGTGGCATAAACTGATAAATGTTTTAATCTTAAAACTAAGATTAAATTTAAAATATCTGCCAAAATAAACACTGCAAAATTCAAACTTCTTTCATCTTTATCTAAAAAAATAATATCACTGGCTTTCCATGGTGATTGTTCAATTTGCAGTAAACTGTACATGTAGGTTATAGGGTTGCGTCTTTTTTATGTGCAACTCTGTATACATTTGGATAATTGTTGTATTGTTCTATTTATTACCTCCGCCAAGGAGGTTATGTAATTGGGTGGGTTTGTTTGTTCTTTGGTTGATTTGTTAGTTCGTTAGCATCATAACTCAAAAAGTCATGGACGGATTTTCAGGAAATTTTCAGGAAATGTCAGAAATGGCATAAGGAAGAAGTGATTAGATTTTTGGACTAATCCTGATCACTCTCTGGATCCAGGAATTTTTTAAGGGATTCTGTACTATTGGGAGATAAGGCTGCACTGTTACTACTTTACACCAGGAGATGGCGGACGTGAGTAACTTATCCAAAGTTTTGGAGTTTATAGAGTTTGAAAGATGCACACCCGGTCGAGGAGAAGAGTGAAAGACAGAGAGAAAGACAGTGAACTGTAGTGAGAATACTCACAATGCTGGGAGGAATAGAGGAATATTCACCCTCTGCCATGACTTCCACACATAACGAACCAATGCATTGCCTCAACATGTCTCCACCCCCACCGGGGAGGGAGTTATCAGCGAATTAGATTTTAGGAGTGATCCGGATCACCGTCTGGATCCAGGAATGTTTTTAAAGGATTCTTCACTATTGGGAGATACGGCTAATGGCGGTGGTCTGCGCTCCCTAAGTGCTTTTCTGGTTTCTTATGTTATACATCTTATGTTATTTATCTTTTATCTGGCAATTTATTGGGTGCAGCACATGCAGTCCAAGATAGATTTCCTAAGGGGGCAGTAAAATGTATCATATCTTTTAACACATTAATCTATCGAAAACACTTAAAATACACTGAAACGTGTTGTTATCCCAAGTGAACAGGATAAATAAGTCAAGAGAAAACAACTAAAATTTGTATGTAATCACAGGAAAACAGATTTAAATAAAACATAGTGATGAATGTCCTCTTAGGGCTTCTGTAAGTGATGAATTTTAGATGCAAAGATGCAAATGTCTTTAATATTTCTCCTCAGCATGTGTGTAGAGTTGTGCTCTTGGAAGAACTGCTTTAAAGCTTTTCTTTTCATTGTTCAAAAGAGGAAATCTCACTAGCAGGGATTATTTTCGAGTGATGCTCCTATTGGTCCAACCTTATGAATTGTTGCCAGGGAACATTTTTAGCTTTACCCCCCCGACTGAAAAAGAGGCAAAAAAAGGTTGAATTTGATGCCAGAAAAGAAGAGAAAACAAACAACAAAAACTGTCTCTGAAGCATTTTTACTCCCATGTGGCTCATTTCTATTTACTCCCAGTGTTCATAGAGATTGTGCAAGTAAGCAGAGCTGTGATTGGTCGACAAACAGTGAACGGGAGTGAGCCAGATAACCATACAAGGAATCATCATCAAACCCCCCACTCCGCCACCCTCCACTCTGTGTGTAGCATTCCTGACCCTCCACCTGTGCGCTATTTTGACAGAGTTGAAAGAAATGACACAAACAATATGTGTTTGACACCCACACGCCGTGCACACATGAATACTACCGCCCCCATTACACGCACATATACACATTAAACGCTCACACAGTGGGACACAAATGCTTACATATGCAGGAATCTAAAAATAGCTCGGGTCAAGCATTAAAAATAGACCAGGGAAAATAAAAGCAGGACTCGTTGGACTGAGTCGAAATGCTCTGACAGTCTGTCTTTCTGCATTTGGCTATTTGTGGCGGACGCAGGCAGACAGGCAGAGAGGGGAGAGGCGAGGAGATGAAAAGACGGCGAGCAGTGAGTTGCACTGCAGCTCCTCTGCTCCTCTCCAGCTGGCTCCCTGGCTAATTAGAATGGGGGGGAGCACACACTGAGGAGGAGGAGGAGGAGGAGAGCGTGAAGCCCACATCATTTTCAGCCGTGCATGCTCCCATGGTCAGAAACACAGCTCTCTCTCTCTCTCTCTCTCTCTCTCTGTCTCTCTGTCTCTCTCTCTCTCTCTCTCTCTCTCTCTCTCTCTTTCTCTCTCTCCCTGCTCACCCGTCAAAAATTCAGCTGTGAGGATAATCAGATGTGGCATGTTGGGTGATGGACTTCTCTTTAGCTTATGGAGCATTTTGGTCAGTTTACCACACAGACCTAAAGAGGCTTCAACCCAGTCTTTATCTGAGCTGAGCCATATTTCCTCCAGCTGTTTCACTGACCCACTGAAACACACTGAACTGTTAACATATAGGAAGGAGAAAAGGTTGATCATTCAGTGGTAATTAGTGCAGGCGCTCCTTTCACCAGAGGCAAGGAAGAGTTAAAGGCAGCAGCAGTTGAAATAGAGGGGTTAACGTCAAGGTAAAAGGCAGGAAAGAGTTACATTAAGAGTTTTTATCTTGTGTCATACATTTTTGGAGGTTTCATAGTTTGTCTTCCACAGTCATGGTCCATAGATTAAATCTGTTCTCAGTTTTGTTTAGTATTGCTTGGATGCAGAATATGGAGGTATTATGGGTGCAAAATTGATTTTAGATGCATAAATAATTCCACTTATAAGATGCAAAAATGCACACACAGATCTGCAAATATGTGGACCAATTTGTATTAATGTAGTTTTAATTTCTGAAGAATGAAGCTGCAGCATGCTTTTACAGTATTCATACCAAACGTGACACCATATCCAGTATCTAGTATGTTCAAAATTCATGACATGCAATTTTGTATCTGTGAGAAATCCACTGATGTTTACTAGATTTGCCAGACTTTTAAAGTATGGAATAGGAGCATACCACTTTTTCTAAACTAACCTCAAATGCTTTGCTGCTCTCAGACTATTTAAAGGCAGAGCTGATTCTATGGAAGGAAAACAGTCTGGATTTGAGCTTTAAAAGCCATTTGAATATGCTGCCCATCCAGCATGTGGCATAAATAGAAAAGTGACCATATGGTACTGTAATATGTTTGATATGTTTTAAAATAACTGCATAGCTGTATTAATGATTGACATATGTTTATAGTTATTGAATTGTATTTATGGACCGATGGTCATGCATTGTTGCTAGCCTAACCAACAAAGGTCAGGTCAGGTATGGGAACATATGCCAGTTTGGCACTTTGCCATGCCAGCTTTGGCTCTGTACTGCTGCAGCCTCCTGATGGCCATCGCCCAGGCCCACTTCAAGTGTGCAACAAACTCAGAATACAAAGGCTTTCTTATGTTTTGCACTGAAAAGAGGATTTCATCAAGTCACTCTGCCATAAAGCCCAGATCAGTGGAAGGCTGCAGTGATGGCTGTCCTTCTGGAACTCCACACAGAATCTCTGGAGCTCAGTCAGAGTAACCATCAGGTCCTTGGTCAGTTTTCTTACTAAGGCACTTCTCCCTGATTGCTCAGTTTGGTCAGGTGACCAGCTCTTGGAAGAGCCCTGGTTGTGCCAAACATCATCCATTTGAGAATTATGGAGGCCACAGTGCCTTCGAGAACCCTCAGTGCAACCTTCCCCAGATCTGTACCTTGCAACAAACAGTCTCTGAGCTCTGCATGCAGTTCCTCTGATCGCATGGCTTGGTTTTTGCTCTGATGGCAGTCGACTGTGAAGCCTTCTATGAAGAGGTGTGTGCTTTTCCAGGTTATTTCAAATCAATTTAATTTACCATAGTTGGACTCCAATCAAGGTGTAGAAACATCCCAGCAAAGATCAAGAGAAATGGGGGGAACCTGGGCTAAATTTCAAGTTTTGCAAAGGGCCTGAATAATCATGTCTTTGCCATAATTTTATTATGACGTGTGCTGCTGACCTCTTGGTCAGGTCACCCTTGTAAAAGAGATCTCGATCTTAATGGGTTTTATCTGGTTAAATAAAGGTTAAATAAAAATAAAATAAAAATGATGGGGTACTGAGTGCACGTTTATGAATATAAAATGTGTGGGCTTTTTTTTACTGTAGCATCAGCGCGCAGCATAACAAACCTGAAAAGGTGAAGGGGGTTTGAATACTCTCTGAATGCACTTGGTAAACAAACAGCAAATAGAAAGTTTTAGCTGATGAGTTGGGACCTCAGCTCTCAGAGAAAAATGACTTCAACTTTCTCCCACTTAAAACAATGAAACTTATTTGCAAAAGGGTATATTTGCAGATCTATGCATAACTGCAATTGTTTGTACACATTTGTAGATTTGTCTACACATTTGCAAATCTGTGTACACGTTTGTAGATCTATCACCAACAGTTTTGCACCAATAATCCTTCCCTATCATGGTGTTACTATAGACACTGTACTCGATGTTAGAGTTAGGTAGCTGTCAAACTGAAGGTCGGAGGTTTGATCTCCAGCTCCTGCAGTCACATGTTGAATAACCTCTGGACAAGACACAGAACTCCAAATTGCTCCCACTGCACAGGCAGGGACATGTGAATGGAATAGTTCTGATGGATAGCACTTTAGGTAGCAGCTTCAGCCGACAGTGTGTTAATGTGGTGTGAATGGGTGACTGTGACATGGAGTGTAAAAGTGCTTTGAGTGGTCAGAAAACTCGAAAAGTGCTACATGAGTCGTAAAATATCCACTACATGGGTCAAAGAAACACTACTGCGACCTTTAAATACTTTAAATGCATCTGTATCAAAGTGATCTCAGTAAAGTTTCTCCTATCAAAAATTAAAGTGCTAAACTCTGTATTAGTACCAGATTTTTGACATTGTGAGGTATAGTTCAATGATAATACATCTACTACTCAAAGTATTAGATAACCAAACTGTGATGAAAACATAATTGCATCTTTAATTAGGGGATCAAGAATATGAAACTGCATATAAAAAGAATGAAAGAATTTAAGATCTGTATCTCAATGCACCTCTTCAGCAAAATAAGATAGTAGGACTCGAAAACAGGTGAAAGAGTCTTCTGAACATGCAGGATCATTTTGTGCTTTCCTCACACTTGAATGCACTGAATTGGTGCAGATATACTGTAAATACTCACCCCTCATGCTGTCTGTTTCTGATGTTTATTCTGAGCTTCTGTCTTCTCTCTTATTTCTCAAAGGAACCTGGGAAAGTCAGGCCTCCGTGTCTCCTGCCTCGGGTTAGGTGAGTTGGTTTAAAGGCAGGAAAATACTCATCTTTGTATGAACCTTTCAAAATAAAACTAACTCTTGTGTCTCTTCTCTTATTCAGGCACCTGGGTGACATTTGGATCCCAGATCTCTGATGAGGTAAGGATTCTGTTTCTTCTCTCAGTTTGAATGAGGAGTCGATTCCTGAGCACATTCACTCATATTTCCTTTGTTGAAACACGGTACTCTGTGAGCGCAAATCTCTCTGCTTTCAATTACAGACATGTTTCAAAATCCCACAGAGCTTATACCTGGAAACTATAGTAGCTGTGTGAGATATTATATCTGCTGTATTATCCTCCCTGCATAGTGCCCTTCACGGTCGACCTCCAGGTAATTGGAATTTATCCATCGGCTGCCTCTCTCAGTCTTCATCTTTCTCTTCCCACAGATGGCAGAGAACTTGATGGCCATAGCATATGAAAACGGAGTGAACCTGTTTGACACGGCAGAGGTGTACGCCTCTGGAAGGTCAGAGTCAAACTTCTGTTTTTGTTTGTTGATGCTTTTTTGGGGACTTTTGATTGTGTTTCATTTTTTTCTACTGCAAAACATCTCAGAGAGTTTGCAGGCGTCTTTAACATCATATATGTGTGCGTTTCCACCAAGTGGTCCGGTTTGGTTTAGTACAGTTTGTTACTTTTTGGCACATTAAACCATGCTCTTGCTTGCTTGTGTTTCCGCAGCCAATGTCTATCCAACATTGCCTGTAGTAAGGGAACTTCCAACATTTTTAGAGATTCGGATGTGCAGCATCAGCAGTATTGCAAGCGTTGTACCGGACTGATGAGGTGAAGAGAGAGCTGAACTGGAAGGCCGGTTGATCTCTTTTCCAACCCTCACCTATGGTCATGAGCTTTGGGTGACGGCAAAAAGAATGAGATGGCGGGTTCAAGAAGTCGATTCCTCAGGAGGGTGGCTGGGCTCAGCCATAATGCACATTTATGCACTAATGTTTGAAACGTACTGTATATGGACAGACCTTTCTCTCCATACTCTATCCATTCTCTCAAAGCCTATGGATACGGACCATGTGCTGTAGTACAGCTGCCAATTGTGGGGGCAGTGTGGAGCAATGTAGCCAACAGTTCAACACATAGTAACAAAACCAAAGGAAGAAGAATGATTTTGAAAAAACAGGTGAAACTTAGTGAAGTTTTCCAAGGAAATATCACAGAATACTAAGTGAGTTGTTAGAAAGCACAAACATACCAATTATGTAAGTTTACCTGGGCACAAAAACAGACAACTACAAGAGCATACCTGGGCAGAGGACGGACCATTCTTTCTATAGTCTATGGGTGGACAGAGCAGCAGAAAAGTAGCTGTGTAGGTCCGTGAGAGACAGCTATCTCTAGTGGATTCGTTTTTCAATATCCACTCCAGCATAATAGACCAGAGGGAGTTTGAAGTATAGCTGCTGCTCCTTCGTCTTGAAAGGAGCCAGTTGAGGTGGTTCAGACATCTGATTATGATGCCTCCTGGTTGTCTCCCTGTGGAGGTCTTCTGGGTGCATCCAGCTGGAGGAGATCCCAGGGTAGACCCAGAGCTCATTGGAGGGATTATATATCTCATGTGGACTATGAACACTTCAGAATCCCCCAGGAAGAGCTGGAAAATGTTGCTGGGGAGAGGGATGTCTGGGCTGACTTGCTTGAGGCTCGGTTATGCTTTCCGCTCGGGGGGGGGGGGTGAAAGGGACAGTCCCATGTACACAAACTGATTCAGAATCTTGACGCCGAAACATCTGGTATGTTTATACTTAGTGCCAGCTTCCTCTTCCCCTAAAATAGGTTTTCTAGGGGGCAGTGTCTTCAAAAATCCCTGTAGCAGTCAGTAGCATGTCTTGACATCTGGCATGTCCGCATCTGTAAAAATTTTGGGAATGCAAGAATTTGTGCACAGGACCCTCTGCAAAGGGCCGTGTCTGAAGGTTTTACGCCATGTATGATGTGTGGACACCCACTGATGCACCAAGCAAAAAACAGGCCTTAGTCCAGCGCCATGCAGCCCAAGCAGAAGAAAATGGATGGATAGAGTTTTGAATAATTTCTGCACAGCTCAGTAATAAGAGCCAATCTTTCGGCTCCAAAGCAGCTCTTTATTTGATACCATTTTGGCTTTTCTGTCAACTAAACAACAAAAATTGAAAATGGGAAACTAGCTCTCAAACAGGAGCCAGCCCCCGTCATGCATATTAAAGAGCTGGCTCTTATTAACGGCTCATTCTCATGTGACACATCACTGCTTCCTCGTCACTTGTCTTGAGTCAAGTTGTCATTAGAATCCTATAGAATTACCATATCCTTTGAAAACTAAAGACAAAATGAGGGAGAAAAGCTGTTAAAGAGGCACCCCTAGCACTTGACATGTAGTACAACACATGTCAAGTTTTTGGTTTTTCCATTATTACAGCTGTCACTTCAGAAGTGGTGATTCTTTCAACCAATAAACAGACTAGAGTGTGTAATTCCACCCTTCGGTTTCAGGTCGGTGTACTTGGTACGGCAGCAGAAGGGTGCCAAAAAAAAGGATGGTACAGATCTTTTACTATGGTACTTTCCAAAACTTTAATAGCATACTGGACTAAACTGGACCACTTGTTGGAAATGCAGCTTATGTGTTAAGTTCATATTATTACGCAGTGATCTGGAGTTGACTCTACTTGTAACAATAAACAATGTTCATCTTCACAGAGCTGAAATCACTCTAGGGAACATTATTAAGAAGAAAGGATGGAGGTAATATTACTCTTTTCTTTACACTGAATCTTTTGTATGTTTAAAGTCTTTTATATCTATTACATCATAAAACAGTCTGGTGATTTCAAAATAATCCTTTATAATTCCTTTCATTTTTTTAAATGCACTGCATTTCTGCATGTTTTTGTTGCTGTTGGAACAGGAGCAGCACTAAATATCTCATGGGAAATCTTTTTTTTTTGATAAGTGAGGAGCTTTAGTTTCAGACGGTCTATAAAAGGATAAAAATTATATAATTGGAAGATAGAGTCCCAGATCAAAAACATTTGGGAAATCATGGAGATATTTTGGATCTAAAGACAATAAAGGCATATATTATAGTTCATAAGAAATAAGTCCCACACTTGTCCACATTTAATCTTTAATGCACTTAAGATAGCGGACACATAAAAAGAAGAATACTCCTGCAATGCTTGCTATTATAAGAATTATAAGTTGTAAATCATTGTGAGATTTCCCAGAAATTAACTGCACTGTCTTCTTGTGTCTTCGCTAGACGTTCAAGTTTTGTCATCACAACAAAGATCTATTGGGGAGGCCAGTAAGTAAAACTCTGACAGGCGACTTCTTTTTAAATTTATTGTTTCAATGGAAAATCAATAATGTGTATTATCATCTCTTCTCAGAGCAGAGACGGAGAGAGGACTCTCCAGAAAGCACATCATTGAAGGTAATTCATTATAATTTATTTTTACTCAGCAGGAAAGTAGCATACTTGAGAGGAAGATTCAGCTTTCAGTCCAGACCATGAAACTTGAGTTTATCAGATCAGCACATGTCACTCTACAGTAAGCAGCACATGTAATTCTACAGTATGTGCAGGGCTCATCACAGTTCAAAACCAACAAATTAAAGGAGATTGCTGCTGTAGTTATCTCACCTGCCTTTCACCATGTATTTTTTAGCAAATTGCATTGTCTTAAAAAAGTAATATTGCCTAAAATGTGCTGACTGCATCAGGTCTTAAAGGTTAAAACCAGCATCTCCACAGCAAATCAGGCTGAAATGTACTACTTCATAATAATTTATACTGTGATTCCATTTGTTTGTTTTCTGAACATTTATGTGGTTAAAGTTAATATCTGTTTCCTTCAGTGTTTCTGGGATGCACCAGTTCAGCCTTTAAACAGACGCTGACCTATAATGAATCGTTTAATGACCCTTTCAGCTTTGACTGAGTCTCAACCATTAAATCACTTCAAGTCACATGTCACAGTATCAATATGCCAATATGCCCCCATCAATATGCCTTAAATCAAACAATTCTGATAAAGTTAATGTTTGAAATTATCCTTTAAAGGTGAAGGACATGGCTATATCAAAATGGAAGGAGAAATATAGTTAGAAGTGAGTCAGGTAAAATGTTTGGGAGGATATTGATCTAACAGAAGTCTGTCTGGAGTCTGGGACAAAGACGAAAGTACAAGAGGTCAGATGAGGGAACGCAGAGGTGAAGCTTCTGTGCAAACAACATCTTCTGATGATTGGTGTTCCAGACACTTACAGTAATCAGCTCGACTTTTCAAGCTAATCCTGTTGGACTTGTACACACTCACCCTCTGTGTTTGTATTCTGAGATGCATGGCCTTGGGATAGACACAAAAAAGTTTAAATGGATGGACTGTCTCTGTCATAAAGCTTTTAAATTTGGATCAGACTTTGTTTTTGAATCAGCTTTTTGATTGTGCAGCATGACTTTAACCTCTGTATTAAATTGCAAAACCATTAACAGAGGGCTTTGCACCTTAACTTTTGTGTTCTGCAATATTAATTACTGCAATATTAAATAAAGAAATGTGCAAATGATAGGAATGTAATGTCAGACTTCATAGCTAAGACATGATGTGCACAGATATCAGAATGCATGCTAAAATGTAAAATAAAGGAATAATTCTGAAAAGAGACAAAAAATTAGTTTAGAAAAAGTGGCAACAACATGGGTGAAAAGTGGTAGAATGGGGCTAAAAAGTAGCAAAAAATGAGCGAAAAGTGGCAACTAAGTGGCAAATAAAGGCTAAAAATGTCAAAATTGGGGGAGTGTCAAAAAGAAGTTGAAAAATGAGTGAAAGAGGCAAAAACAAGAGGGGCAAAAATGGCTTAAAACTGCCAAAAGAAGTGTCAAAAATGGGCAAAGGTGGCAAAAAATAGTTTGATAATGGCAAAAAGATGTGGCAAAATGGTCCTTTTAACCCAAACACCTAAACACATTTTCATGAAAAACAATGAATAAAATAGTGCAGAGAATTAAATACCTTTTCAGAGGTCCCCCATATGGGTTATTTAAAAAAGAGGACAATACTACCACAGTAGCATATTATAGCTATCCTCCTGTGATGAGCCATGCTAGCAGTATGGTATGGTGGATTTTGATGTGGAACTCTAATTCAGTCCAATGCTGTGATTGTTGTTGACTGAATAGTTTGCTAAAATGTTACCATGTTTTTTAATGTGAAGATAGAAAATGTCACACAGCCTGTGATTTAGTTAATAACTCTGAAGATTTACTAATTTTTAAGTAGTGGCATTAGCATTAACTTCCTCGGTTGTGTTGCTGCAGAATTTCCCCTCTGGGGATCAATAAAGTCTTTTCTTATCTTATCTTATCTTATCTTAGTTAAATAAACTGCATACTAAGCTGACAGTTAGTATGCTCATCCCACTGTTCTTAAAAGCACATTATTTCAACATTACATGACTTTGTTGTTTATGATCTTCTGGTCAAAGCTGCATTGGCTAACCTAGCAACAAGCTAGCATAATCAGTAGTTCGCAAATAAAATTCAATAACATTTTTATAAATGAATGCAGCTGCATAATTATTTGAGTCTTATATGACAAAATTCAAATCATATGAAACAACTGTTACTTTATTTTTACAGTGTTACAGTGAGCGTGTCTATTGGATAGTCTCACAGCAACAATACTTTCTAGAGCAGTCTAGTACAACTGGTATGCTCTCACTCCATATTTAAAAGTCCTGGCCAATTAAGTATGCATCCAGGTATGTCTCAAACACATACAATTACATATGATGAATTGGATCATACTATATACTCAATTTGACATTTACAACCCCTTTCCAAAAAAGTTTGTGTACTGTGTAAAATGTAAACAAAAACAGAATGCAATGATTTGCAAATCTCATAAACCCATATTGTATTAACAGTAGAACATCAACAACATATCAGATATTTAAACTGAACCATTTTACCATTTCATGAAAATATGAGCAGGGCTGGGCAACAAACGGCTGGAAAATTAAGTGGTACAAATGAAAAACAGCTGGTGGTGCATTTTGCAACTAGTGAAGCTCAGCGTTAGTTCATGCAGGACACGGTAGTCATTCACCCAGCTGAGGGCTAGCTCATCCCAATTATCACCCCCCAGCAAATCACAGCTCTTTCTCCCAACACAACGGTGTATTTAAATATGACGTACATCTCTCTAATACCTGCTTACATTAATGCTGATGCACCACGCTGCTGCTCCTGGAAAAGCTTAAACTCCTCCACCCCAGCCTCCTCCTTTATAGCATAAAGCTTTTTGCACCATCATTTTGAGATTCATGCTATTAATTTCTTTTGAACTCATTTTATTGAATTCAGCAGCATTGTCATAAATGTATCCTTTCAGATGTTAGTTTTTAGCTGTGTGCTCCCTGGAAAGTCAAAGAATCAAAGAGTTTCATTTGAGCAGAGCCTTCTCTGCCAAATAAAACGGTACATTCATTTTTCAATAGAATGGTAAAATGTATGGTGAGAGTGTTCTTGACTGAAATTAGCTATATGGTAACCAGTCAGTAACATGACTGGGTATAGGAGTATTTTAGAGAGGCAGAGTTTCTCAGAAGTAAAGATGGACAAAGGTTAACTAATCTGCAAAAACTGTGCCTGAGAACTGGAACAATTCAGAAAATTACTGCATAATGTAAAATTGCACTTGTAGTATGTGTAGTGATTGAGTATGAGGTTTTGGACACAGCCTATGACTGAATTGCTACAATAATGTTCTTCATTCAGCAGCTGTTCCCTGTGTCATGTGCTTATTAGCATATATTAGCACCTGCTAACCTCAGCATGTTTCAACTCTCATGTTGCATGCTGGGGTTAGAATTTAGCTCGAAGAACATATGTCGAAAGCCCTTTACAGATTGTGATTTTTTTTATCAACGCCAAAATGAAGTTCTTCTGTTCCTCACTTTGATACGTACACATTGCCGCACACACACATTACACTGCCCTGCCCTTTCAGCTCTGACGCTACACATCTCCACTGTTGGCCCCCACCATTACGCCTTCATGCAGATTACATCGCAGACTAGGTGTAATGGGAGTAAATATTCGGCCTTGAAGTGGAAATTTGTATGTCCCATGAAAAAGGCCTCATAAAGCTACAGACATACTTGTTTCTCTTTGTTATCAAAACAAAAAAAATCATCATGATTAATGATTCAACTCTTTCAATGACAGGTTTAAGGGGATCCTTATCGAGACTGCAGCTAGAATATGTGGACATTGTTTTTGCCAACAGAAATGATGTCAACAGCCCCATGGAAGGTCAGCTCACATTTCTGATAAGTATTTCCTTTTTGTAAAATCCCTCCAAATATTATGTTTTTTGTGTTATTTATTTTTAGCATTGTACACACACTCACTGGCCGAATGTGTTTTAAGTTTAAATTATTGAAGCATGTTGTCATGTGATGTGATTTGCAGAAATTGTTCGAGCCATGACGTTTGTAATAAACCAGGGGATGGCTATGTACTGGGGGACCTCACGCTGGAGTGCCATGGAAATCATGGTGATTACTGAGCTCACATTTATAAAATGTCACAATTATTAACAAAATGCTGCATCATAAGCCGCTCTGTAACCATAGCTTTCTGTTTCTTTCTCTCCGTCTCCAGGAAGCGTACTCAGTGGCTCGCCAGTTTAACCTGATCCCACCTGTGTGTGAACAGGCAGAGTATCATTATTTCCAGAGGGATAAAGTAGAGGTGCAGCTTCCTGAGCTCTACCACAAGATCGGTCAGACATCCTCAGTCTCACAGCTCTCATTAATGTTGTATCTCTAATTAAAGCTGCATTCAGTTTTATTCAAATGTCTGCTCTTATTACACTCCTCCAGGTGTTGGAGCGATGACCTGGTCTCCTCTTGCCTGTGGATTAATCACAGGGAAGTACAGCGATGGAGTACCAGAGTGCTCCAGAGCAGCAATGAAGGTCAGTGTGATTTTAGCAGCTTTCCTATGGGATTTCAGCTCCTGAAAATCAGCTTCTGTGTAATTCTCCTCCTGATCAGCGGGGTATTTAAGTGTGAAATCAGTCGTGTATCAACGCTTTCTCCATTTTCTTCCTGATGAAGGGATACCAGTGGCTGAAGGAGAGGGTGAACAGCGAGGAGGGCCGCAGGCAGCTCGCTAAAATCAAGGAGCTCCATCTACTGGCAGACAGACTGGGCTGCACTGCTGCACAGTTAGCCATAGGTATGTACCAGGCTCATGACATTTTGTATAAACACAGTTGACCTTTATCTGTTAAACGGCTTTGTGTCTGGAGGTGTGGGTTTGAGGTTTTTTATGCTTTATTTTCTGAGTCACAAAACTTCTGAATAGGGTGAAAGCAAAACCATTTTTCTGTAAAGAAGAAAAAAGTAAAAAGATTTCATTAAATTGCTAAATTAAGATCTAAAAGCCTCACAAACCAAAAGTTCCACATGGGAGCTTTAAAACTCTGGCATGGACTAGGATTTCTGGAAATACCACAAAGATAAATTGAATGTTTTTCTTTTGCAAGCATTGATACCAAATAGCATGAGCATGACTGAATATCTCTCTTTTGTTGCAGCCTGGTGTCTGCGCAGTGAGGGAGTCAGCTCTGTACTTCTTGGTGTTTCAAATACAGACCAGCTACTCGAGAACCTGGGAGCACTCCGGGTAGGTTATGTCCTGTTTTTCCAGATCATACATTTTGCCAAACATATTAGTTTTAAGCATTGACTATATACAGTGCTTAACAAATTTATTAGACCACCACCCAAAGTAAGGTTTATGCCACAGCTGCCCTAAATTAACAGCACTGGTAATTACCCAAATCATTTTTTATGTTTCTGCAATGGTTAACACACCAATATGTAGAAGCTCTTTAACTGAAATGATATTTTTAATGCTAAAATATAGGTTTATTTTTATCCATGAATTTTCAAATTTACTTATTTACAAAAAAACTGAAAAAATAGTAAAGCAAATTAATATTTCTTGATTACTATGTCAAATTATAGTTATTTACTTGCATTCCTGAACAGAAAAAATTATGCTTGATTCATTTCTGACTTCTCAGAGAAGCCCAGTAAGGCAACTCAAATTTGGGTGAATTCAGTTTGAAATTCCTCATTCCTGTTCAAAATGGTAAAACGTGGAGAGCTCACTGAACATGAAAGAGTCCACATTAAAGCACTTCGTGATGCTGGACGGTCTTTGAGACAGATATGACAGGTAGTCTAATAAATTTGTTAAGCACTGTATAACATGGACAACATATATCCATCTCCTTCTACTGTACAAAAGTGAAGCCAAATACCCCTGATGGGTGCTGACCTATTGTGCTGGTGACATTTTGCATCAATACATGCACAGTAGAAGGCTGATGCAAATTAAAACATTTACCTCTCCAATAAAATGTCTAACATTCCTTTGAATGGTACCATCTCCAGCAGAGCAGTCTCACATTTATGGAAAGTTTAATAACTGCGTTCACAGCTTTCAGTCACATAACAGGCACAGAGGCCTGGAGGGCAAAAAGACTTTAGCAAAGGGGGAGCTACCATTGACCACTATGTGGAGCTACAGCACTGGCTTTTTTATTTCCCTCTCTTCAAAACAAGCATGTCTATATCTGATGACAAAAAATGGAGTTAGTGATTTAAACTGTAAGTTTTGAGCACTTTGGACCCTTATACGGCACAGGGACACTATTTCAATCTCTGAAATCAGAAAATTGCCAGATTTTTACTTCTGTGATGGTGACTTACCAGTACATCTAGTGGAGAATCTCTCCCCCTCACTGTCACCAGGATAAAAGTTTTAAAATGTATGGACAGTTTTATGTATCTTCAGTGTGGCTGGGTCAATAAAGCTACTGTTTGGGTAGGGAAGGGTAGGAAATTCCTTATCCTAAAAGTGGTTGAGTGATAATTAGCTGACATTAGCTAGGTAACATTAGAAACAATGGTGTCAGGATCACTGTAACTGTCTCTTTGACTCAACGTTCAGGAACAGTAATGTCAGCCGAAGGCTAGTCAGTCATATGCAATGTTGGGAGTAACACGTTACTAAGTAATGCATTACAGTAACTCTGTTACTTTTTATGGTAACTAGTGGTGTAACAGTAACTAACTCCGTTACTTTTTAAAGTAGTAACTGTAACAAGTAACTATTTTTCAGTAACTTGCCCAACACCGGTCATATGGCGATCATTTTAACACACCAGTTGATGAAATTTGGCACCTCTGACTATTGTAACATATAATGACAGTGGAGTGTTTAAAAGCTCCTCTTTGCATTTTCTCTGAGATGTTTTCCTGTTGAATGAAAACACGCCTTTTTACCCAACTAAACTACTTTTTAGGCTTTTCAACTAATCCAATTGTATTTCAGCAAAAATATGTGCCCCTGGCCTGTCTACAATCCCCTCAAGTACCAGAAAAATCCATTCCCTCCCCCCTCTCTTTCTCCACCTTTCAGGAAAATGTGTGCTTAAACAAGCTGTTCTTAGATTTCCCCTCATGATGTCATGTGGGGAGTTAGCACCTCCTCCAGGATAGGTTGGCCCCACCCTGCTTGGAAGAAAGTCCCGCCCTCCTCTCCCAGTACTTTTCTCAGCTGCCAGCTGAGAGGAGGATCAGGAGAACCACATCCATTAAGCCACTCCCATTTCCGGAGAGGGGCATGGTCAGGGGTGGAGTCAGAAAGTAACAGTTAAAGCCACAGACACAGAAACAGCCCAGTCTGAGGGGTTTTTAGACATGCAAAAATCAAATACTGGAGTTTTTTCAGTAACAAACTTCACAGGCATGTTTTGGGGACCTCTGAGACCAATATAAGCTTGTCTTTAAAGGGTAAAATATGAGACCTTTAGATTAGAAAAGAAAGGTTACACATACAGTAGGTAGCAACTGAGATCGCCAACTTAACTACAGACTCTGAGCCTTTCTTGGCTGCCACAGGGCAGTTACATAGACATCATGTAAAAACTATGAATCGTAAATAAAGATGAATCATTATGATCTTAGCTAACCATCATTCAGGAATTTGAATTTAAGAAAAATTAGCTGAAACTTTTTAGTTTGAGGAAGGTGTGGTTGATGACTTATACTGCGGCCAGTCAGCTCCTCCAAGTATTTTGGCTTCACGCCCAGATGGCTGTTTCTCTGTCCATCTAAATACACAGCCTATGGTTAATGCAATAGGTGACATAAACTTACTGCCTTTTTCCTTCATCCTTGCAGGTTTTATCCCAAATGACCCCTCAAACCATCACTGAGATCGATGCCCTGCTGGGAAATAAACCACACTCCAAGAAAGAGTTGCGCGCTTAAAGATGCAAACCTGAGTGACAGATGTTTCAAGAAGACGAGGAAGACAAAGACTTTGGGAAACATCGCTTTTTGCTCTGCTGTATACTCAACAACTTGCATGTCAGCAACATTATGCTTCCAGTATGTGCGCAAATCCATTTTGCGCGGTACATTTTATCATGTATGAAAAAAAAGAAAATCTCTCAAATGTGTGAAAATAATAGGTCATATATCGCTCACTGCCGATTGTTCACAGACTAATTATTCCTGCAGATTTGGTCTGAGCGAGAGATCTTTGACCAGGAGAGACTGAAAGGTATTCAACTGTTTCAAAGCAGATTTGACTCTAAATAATCAAATATTACCAAGTGAAAGAAAAAGAAAACCCACTACAAAATGCAACTTTACTGTGTGAACGGTGCTTTCATAGGACATGTGAGTCCCCTCCCCTCGCAGCTGCCTGTTATTCTGTATGATGTTTAGTACCCAGCAGCCAGAGAGCCAAAGGTTAGTACTCATGTGTCTAGCCTAACATTTCCCATAGTGTGCATGTGACTGGTCTGCCACGCTCACTGCTTTACAGGGTTGGGAACAATGGATTACTTATGGAGTTGTTAAAATGATCTGACTTAATCCGTTCTTTTAAAACTTGAAAAAGGAACAAATCACATGCTTTTAAAAAATCACGCACACATTATGTAGAAGTGCTGAAATAATGATGAATTTCTGCACTAATACTATGATTTTCATTGGAAAAGAATGCAAAAATAAGTGAAACAGTCAAAATTGTCAATAAGAGTCATTTAATGGTCAGATTTTGAGTGCAACTTTCCCAACCCTGCTGCTTTCTCAGCAGTCTTTTCGCCTCCTCTGTTTGTAAACTGTGCGCATGTCCCTTTAAGAGAGAATAGCCCTAACAGGGTGTAAATGTGGCATGGCTTTTATGGCTTATGTAGATTTGCAGTGCCCTTGTAAGCCATTTTTTTTACTCTGGCAGTTTGATCCAGGACTCGTGCTGGTGGGCACTCTTGCTTTAAAGACTCTCAGCAGTCTGAAGACACGGCTGTGTGTCCGTCTGACGTACTTATAATCTTTGTATTGTCCTTAACTAAACTGTATCAAAAGATGTTCGTAGAATGAACATGTCGTTCTTGTGAAGAGCATCGTTCGTTCCTAAATCAGAGGCTTGAGGCAGTCGGACTGTCTGTGTGGAAAAAGTCACTGAGCATCTGACACAAAGATTTGGACACTGTGGTGAACTAGTAGTTTTCATATGATAGGGCATAAATTATTTTGTCTGAGTTTATCTAATGTGATATTACTCTTGCCACAGGTCACTTGGGGTAAGATTTAGTAAATGTAAGATTTTTTTTGTGGAAGCCTAAAATATAGCTTCTCTGCTCATTTCTCTGGGAGTTTCTCTCTCTCTGTATCATTTGTTCCTGTTATTCTTGCACACATGCACTACTGATTTTATACTGTGCATTTCATGTCTTTTCCCTTTAGTTTTGTATTGATTTGGATACTTTGTAATGTTAAAAGGAGGAGTTTGTTCCTTTTGTGATTACCCATGAAAATAGCATTAACTACAGAGAGGGTGTATTTTGATACATGGAGCCGTTTTAGCTGGTACAAGGTTACATGGTACTGTAAATACGCTTCTATCTGTCTGAGGGTTGAAATATATGAACTATGAAAGAATCTCTGGAGGGCAGCTGAGAAGCTGCTTCACTGTGTGACTCTGTGATGATGTACAGTTTGACTGAGTGTAGCTTCAAGTGTACATAGAAAACTTCAATCAAACCATGACAATGTAACTTTGCCTGCATAACTTATATTTTACTGTCTTGCAACAAAGAGAAACCAAAAGAGAGAAGAGACTCCTCACACTGAATGTATCATGTCTTTAGTTCAAACATTTATAACCTTAAGGGACAAAGTGTATGACATACTTTAATGTACATAAATGCTGTTGAACTAATATTTACATTCCAATTCAGACAAAAAGACTTTCTGATTGAACTTCATGCATACATACGCCAGCCTGAGTCAGATAAGAGTCTGTATTTACTCTTCATACAACTGCATAAAATGCATTGTGTAAAATGTAAATAGAACAGAATGCAAGAATTTTAAAAATATTGAACCCTCTATATTTGCTTGATAGAGCACAAAGACCACAGATACAGTGTCTATAAAAGGTATTCACCCCCTAGATGTTTGACCCTTTTATTGATTCTATATATCAGTCATGGTCAATATAATTTGTTTTTTAACAAAAAAATAAAAACCCTCTTTACTGTCAAAGTTAAAACAGATTGCTACCAAGAAATGTCAATGAAATAAAAATATGTAATGTAAAATAAGTTAGTGCAGAAATATTCACCTCCTCAAAGTCAGTCCAAGCCAAGTCCAGCCACAATTTTTCTATTGGACCGAGGTTTGGGCTTTGACTTCGACCATTTCTGTGTAGCTTCCGCTGTATGCTTTGAGTCATTGTTCTACTGTAAAATAAATCTTCTCCCAAACTGTAGTTTTATTGCAGATTGAATAAGATTGTCCTCTTGGATTTTCTATATTTTGCTGCATTCATTTTACCCTCTGCCTTTACAAGCCTTTCAGGGCAGAGAAGCATCCCCACAGAATGATGCTGCCACCACTGTGCCTCACAGTATTTGGTGTCCGCCAAACACAGCATCTTGTCTGATGGCCAAAAAGCACCATTTTGGTCTCATCAGACTAAATAACTTTCTTCCTCTTGACCATGGAGTCTCCCACATCCCCTTTAGTGAACCCTAGCACAGATTTAATCTGAGTTTTCTTCAACAGTGGCTTTCTCTTTGCCACTCTCCCATAAAGCTTTGGCTGGTGAAGAACCTAGGCAACAGTCGTGTGCAGTCTCTCTCCCATCTCAGCTGTTGAAGCTTGTAACTCCTTTAGAGTAATCATGGATGTCTTGGTGGTTTTCTTCTTGCATGCTCACTCAGTTTGTGAGGATGGCCTGATCCAAGCAGATTTACACAGGTGCTATATTCCTTCCATTTCTTGATGATGGATTTAACTGAACTCTGGGAGATGTTCAGTGCCTTTTTTGTATCTAGCCCCTGACTAACTTTTTGATAATCTTTTCACTGAGTTGCTTGGAGTGTTCTTTTGTCTTTGTGGTGTAATGGTAGCCAGGAGTACTGATCAGCCAGGAACTGGACCTTCCAGACTCAGGTGTCTTTATACTACAATTACTAGAGACACATTCACTGCACTCAGTTGATCCCTATTTCAATAACTGCGAGCCTAACACCAATATGCAGGACCTCTGTTGAATCAGGTCAGCCACTATAAAGGGGGTGAATATTTATGCAGTGACTTATTTTATACTACATATTTTTATTCAACTGACATTACTTTGTAGACATCTACTTTGACAAAAAAGGACAAATTATATTGACCATGATTGATTTATAAAAACAAAAAAAGGGTAAAACATCCAAGAGAGTGAATACTTCAAATAAGCACTGTATCCAATGTTCTATCAGAAAATTGTCTTTAGGACAATATAATACTTTTGAAATTGACGTCAGCAATACCTTTCAGAGTTGGCAGGTGGCCACAAAAGACAGGAAAAGTAATGAAATGCTAAAATAAAACACCCTGTGGAACATCTCACGGTAAATGAGGTTACAGCTGGCAACAGATTAGTAACATGTCTGCGTTTAAAAATAACATCCCAAAGGGGCTGAGACTATTTGAAGTAATGATGGGGAGGAGATCCCACTCCTTCAAAGACCGTGCAGATAAATAGCGCAACACCTTAAGATGATATTTTTCAGAGAATCTGTGAATTTCATCAACTACAGTAGATCTACACAATATCAGAAGATTAAGAGAATCTGAGGAATATGCGTACAGAAAGGACAAGGCAGAAATCCTGCCATGCAAAGAGGAAAGAGTTTACAAATATCACATGGATGGACTTTTGCTTGTATTTAAAGTTATATAGTTCATCCTTGTAAGCCAAACACATTCCTCATTATATATTAACGCTTTATTTGCATACATATACAAGGATATTATTAAATGAACAGCACTTGAATAAAACAAGAGCCTGACTTGGGTATGGATGAAGTACCCATAATTCTTCTGGTTGGAAGATAATGGACCATTTTCTCACAGCGACGGTATTGTCAGTCATTTAAATGTCAAGAGCCATGATAAAATGCTTTCATTTTACAGTCTCTTAATAGATAAGAAATTACAAAGACAATAAATACGAAAAACCTGGACAGAGACTAAAAACAAACAAAATAACCTGTAGGCTCCATAGTAATTTAAATTCAGTTTTCTGAAAATAATCAGTCATTTTGGGTTTTGTTTATGAGATATGGATTTATTTTTTTACTTCAAGACAGCAGTACTCATTTTCCTGTGATAAAAGTGGATTTTTGAGATCTTAAAAAGAAAGAATCTGAAAGAAAGTCATTCTAACTGGGAATAGTTTTTTGTTTTTTGTTTTTTTGTTTTTTTATAAAAGGTTCCTTATGGCTCATTTCCACTTGAATATGGTTACAAGTACTGAGTCAACTGAAGTCCATTAGTTTCTATGGGTATCTCCATAATATCTGAAGTGCCTGTGAAACCTTTTCCCCATAATATTTTTGTCCAGAATGTGCCACAAGTTAGTTAAAAAACTGAACTGTATGGCACTGTGCTAGCTTAGTGAGCAAGCTGCTAACTAGCTATGATGAGTTAAATTTTTATCAGCTTGATATGACATATTGTCAAAATAATCACTTTGATATCAAATACAGCATGATTTATAAACTGATAGGAGCTGTGAGATCATCTTACATGATTACATTTAAAAAAAAGTGGTAAGTTAACCTACTAAATAACATTTGAATGGCGAAACGAGTTAGCTTAGCTCAACTGACCATTCATACATCCTTTTAACATTCTTGATTTATGCTACATCGCAGGCCAACTTCTTCAATTATTTCTTGACATGCAGTATTAGTCCTGTTTTTGTCTCAGGAATTCTTAGAGCACCTTTTTCAAGCTAACCTGGCAAACCAGATAGACTGTTTCATCCATTGTATGAATATAGCTCACATTTATCTGGGAAAGTGTTTGGAAAAGGCAGGACTTAAAAAGAAATAATATTTGATGAATGTTGAGTCTGCCAATCAAAGCGGCAACACAAAATTAGCTGGTAGACATCCACAGCTACAGGACTAACCTGAGCTATATAAGCTAGTGCTGCGAGTTTATGAGTCAGTGGCTTAAATTCACACAGAAACCTATCCTGAGACATGCAAATATATCTCTGACAAGATGGTGTGGCTCTCTGATCTTGTTATAATAAAGAAATGTTGTCCAGTTCAATTAAAACTGCTGCTTTTCTAGAGCTACATCTAAGCTAATAGCTACAGTGCTAGCAGCCACTGTATACATCGGCTTATGGTACAACTTAACCCCATCCAAAATGATCCCAAACTCATGCCGAAGCAGGTCAGCAGAGGAGCGAAAATACATTTTCTGTCATGAAAAGCTTTCAGTTTGGTTCTTTGCTCTCTATTCCATAAAGAAATGTGGTCTAGCGCTGATAAATCTGCCTTAACAGCTATTTTGCAGCTACATCCGAGCTGATTGCTACACCAGTGGCAGCCATTGCTATCTGCTTCCAGTACAACTAAACCCTGCCTGTAGCTACTGCCTCATTCTCCTCAAATGACGTTGATTGGTCCGAACCTTTTTGGGTCTGGCACAAACATTGTAGATTGGAGCTTTGCAAAATGAATCTGCCTGATGGCAGTCCAAGCGGTAACCTCTCGCTCTGAAAAATTAAGCCAATGCAGAAGAGCAAAAAATTGCAATACCGCAATTGTCACTTGAGGCTGGCTGCAGGAACACCAGAGGTTCCGTCTGGACACCTGTTATTAGAAATAAACTGGTTACAGCCTGTTCAAAAATACCAAATGTGTCTCATTAGCTAATGTCTTCATGTGCTCTCACTGTACGGGGGTGAATTTCTTGTACCACAATCGTTTACATTGTATTTAGGAAAAAACTCACCGCATTGATTGGTGCATCTTGTTTGATTGACAGATAGCCCAACAGGCAGAAGCTACGTTTCTGTCAACCAGAATGCTAGCTAGCTAGCTGACAGGAAGTCGAGTTAGTGGGTGGGCTGTTAGGTTGATCCAAAGTTTGGCTGAGACAACGATTTCAATATGGAAGCTGCCCTGCATTGGCTTCAAAAGCAGTTTGAGTCAGACTGTTGCTACCCGATCCGTCCCAGAAACCCGATTTGTTCCACACATGTGCAAACACGCGTCTACATCCGCTTTAGGTTAGGTTTAGCATTCTAATTTCCACTGGTTAGATTTAGGGGTAGCTCATTGGGTAGATGTATATTTTAATTAATTAATTAGCTTCCTGGGGTTAGGTTTAGCATTTAAATTCCACTGGTTAGGGTTAGAATTAATTTATTGTATGGATCGATGGGGCGTGTTTTGTACGGAGCGTGGTTTGTAGCAGCTGCAGCTGTAGCTAGACCTTTCTCTGAGTGGATGTAGACGCGTGTTTGCACATGGGCAGTACAAATCGGGTCTCCGGGACGAATCAGGTAGCGACAGCGCCTATTGTAAGCAGATGGCGGAAATCACACAGGCTTGGTCCAATTCTTTCTACAATCTATGTGACAGACGTGGAGTCTGGCAAATCCATCTGCTTTGGAAGGTTAATTCCAAGCTACTGAATAGTGAAAAACTTAAAAAAATATCTTCCCCCCATGACTACAGGTGGTTTTAATCATGCAGCTTCCATTTGTAAAAAAGCACACTTTCTTGTGTTGGACGCTTGGAAGTATCATACGTATATTTACATCAGTCACATGGGGACGCAAGGGTTAACAGGGCCTCTGTAACTACCATCAGATAAAGTTAATGAAACTATTATAGTGCTTGAAAGGATGCATTTAACATTAGCTAACATAGCCTAAAATACATTCAGTGAGTTTCACCTCAAGGCTTATATGTTTGCTAACAAGTTGATGCATGCCAACATTGGCAGTAGTATTATGTGAGCTAATGGGTTATCAAATACGTTTTAACTTGAATCATGGCCCATTTTGTCTCTATTTAGTCAGACCTTGTGTTTTGATGTGAAAATGTGAACAGAAAATAAAGAAATAAACAGCAATAAATGCATGTAGGGAATATAAAATGAAAGGTGACATATATAGTATATGGTCTATAACCATTTCAACATACCCTGTGCTCTGATGATGCTTTCAGGCTTTATATTTCATTGAACACAAGCTGGTCACACTAACAGTGTGACTTATTAGCTGACACCCTAATAACTTTAATACTTGAAATCCACAACTAGGAGTTTTCATTCACCATTTTATAGCAGAAAGTAAATAAGCAGTATAAGCACTCCTAGACAGAAAAAAAAAAAAAGTAAACATGTAAGTCGGGAGATAACACCCACTCCTTACTGCATACTTTAAAAGCTTATCAAACGCTGTATCAACCTTGAACTCTGAATACGTTCGGCGACTCCATTCCTGCACAAACTGACACTCTTAATGTGCTTTAGTGTCCCTGCTGCAATAACAGATCTGCCTCCTGGTGTCTCAGACTAAAAAGGTCTTCTTGCAATTATAGAAAATAGCTGCAAAAGGTACAGAGATTTGAGAAGTTAAACGATTTTTTCTGTAGTGTTTGAAGTGTATATGAATAAGTGATATGTTCTTTTTGCTGTTCCAGGCTCTTTAGATTATTCTAGCAGTGAGATCTCACACAGTGTCTGTGTGGTCTTAGATTAAGCAGTAACATCCTTAGTTTTTACTGTAGCATATTCTTAATGGTGGCATTTGTTACAAATAGCTTTGTTTTGAAGGCAAACTCATTATACATGTAACAAAAGCCCACACTTGGATGATACATGAGGGTGCAGAGGTGATAGAGGTTTGAAGAATGACATTCTTTAATAGTTAATTACACCAAATTTATAACGGAATATTGAAAAACAAAGCATGCCAAATTGTCTCATTTGTATTTGAGCATTATAAAGTGAGGTGTTTTTGATAAGCAATGACTTGATGTTATCAATCAGAGTAATAAAAGAGGGTAAAATGAAAACATATCAATCAATACAGATAAAACAGACATTATCAGTTCATTACACCTCCCAATCTTTTCACAGCTTAATAAAAAGTGACTCAGACCACAACTAAGTGGACTCTTGTCATCCTCCCAAATGTCTGGCAGTTCTCCTCCGGTGGGCCCAGGGTTGTTCAAATGGACGCTACAGGAACAGTCGTGTGTGTCCAGCACAGTGTGTGCTGCTAAAAGAGCAAAGCCTGCTGGGACGCCACACATGCCTACCACAAACAGAAAACATCTGTGACGCCCACACCGGTAGCAGCTCTTCTCAGATATTGGACTCCTGAATGTCATCAGTGATAGCTGGAACATATGTGTGTTTCCCTGCAAGACACCCTGCAATAAAAATGATCATATGTGCTAGAAAAACGTTGGATGTGTTACCGCCAACACAAGGCCAGGGAAAAACAGGTTTTGCCACATGATTCATCCTTCCTGTGAAGAAAGTGGCTAAACAAGGTGATGAAAACAGAAACAACGAAGAAGCTGGTCAGCAGATAATCACATTTTACGCTCACGCGCCACTGCTTCTGGAAAAATACTCATAAAAGCAGGCTTAGATGCTGCTTACTGGTCCTGTTATTTTCATAATGATGATCAGGAACAAGAAAGAGAGCCCTAAGCAGCCTGTAGCTGCTGCTGTGAACCCAACCCAAGGGCACAGATGTCACATGAGATTCCCTCACACCAGGAATTATTCAACCAAGCAAGGCAAACCATGTCAGCGCCAGATGAGTCATTCAGAGTCTGCATCTTTTTAATACAGTAAAGGTATGATCAAGAGAGTCTCAGACTATAATAAGGCATGTGATAAATGGCTTCAGTTATCTTATTCTTCTTTACTGTTTATGATTAAATGGGCAGGACACCAGTAGTGCCCGCAGAAGTAGGTATACTCTTAATTCATGCCTAACTAGCCATTGATGGAAATAACAAGAAAAAAATCAGCATAATGATAATCAGTGTGCATCAGAAGTGATTTTAAAGTGGGTAGACTCAAAAGAGGCTAAAAAATAAGTAGGTATACTCCATTTACCAGCATATTTCCCTACACTACACCACCGCACCACACTGCTGCGTGTAATTGCAACAGCATTAGCTAGCAGTTCCTTTGCATCTGTTTCCTTTGTGCACAGGGGCAGATCCAGATGGCAGGCCAAGGGTGGTGTGAGCCCCCTTGTAATCTGTTTGGCCACCACTGGTGCTGCCCTAAAATCCTAGACTATGATCTGCACTATGATTAGCCCTGTCAGAGGTGGGACTAAGATCAACAATCTGCTTTGTGCTGCAAAAGGTTGCCGGTAGCTTTCTTTGCATTTTAACGTAGCTCGTTTCTATTTGTTAATGGCTCCTTTGGACAAACAACTTCATATACACTTAAAGATTAACGCCACAAAAATGAATTTGCCACTTGTTGTTTATATTAATATAAAATACACACAGAAATAAAATCATTTAAAAACATATAATACAGTTTAAAAAAAGGTAAAAAAATCTTGGTCAGTATATTTTACAGCCAACTGATTTGAAATGAGAAAGGCAAAATGAAGAAAGACCCGAACATGAAAACAATAAGATCAAATTAACCATTTTCATGCACTGATTTTCTGTTCGAACATGAGAAAAAGAAAACAAAAGAGGAGAAATGGTTTGTTTTTCAGCTAAAAAATGTTTGTTTTCAGTTTAAGATCAAACTGCCTGAAACAGCACCTTTTTCTGTGTTTTATTTTCACATTTTTCCAGGAAACGGCTTGCTTCTTTATTGTGTTTTCTCATCTGAAAATAAAAATCAGTTCACCATAAACTATAGCATTTTTGCACACATACAGTACTGTGCAAAACTTTTAGGCATGCTCCAGCCAAAAATTGAGGCTGAAGCAAGGGAAAATAATTTGTTGACAAAAAATAAGTCCACACCTTTAGGGGTGGAATAAGGCAGTGGTTCCCGACCATTTTTCCTCTGAGCCCCTCCTACTCGTTTCGAGGACAAGCTGAGCCCCCCAAGACCCAAACAAAAAATTATATCATCATAATGTTGCCAAAAATAAACATCAATTTAAGTCTTTCACTGATAAAAGTGGCTCTGCATAGTTTTTTCTTACCAAAAGACCATTGTATAAAATGTTTATTAAGTGCTTTATCATGATTTTACTTAATATTTGCAATTCTAATTTTGACAACCTCAGAGCAGACAGAGCCTCACGCCCCTCCTGAGATCCCTGGCGCCCCCTCAGGGGGTCCCGGACCCCAGGTTGGAAACCACTGGAGTAAGGGATGGATGTGGTGAGTAAGCGTGGCCTAGGCTACCATCTTGGCAGACAGCAGGGTTGCCACAAGCTCCTGGTTGTGCTGTGGATATCCGAAGGGCTTGAAAACCACCAGCAGTCTCCATGAAGGCACGGACAAAAGAGATGCCATCAAGCTTGACCATGTCTGCCCTTCCTCCCCTCTCAAGACCTTGACTGTGGCACACTCTTAATCTGTAGCGCCCTTCATGCCTAAAACTAACACACATAACTGTACATCATGTCATAAATCAGACCACATTGGGCCACCTCAGTCAGGAAAGGCTGGAACCACCACTTCCTGTTTGGGCAAACTATAAAAAACTCAGAACAGAAAATGTACAGTATGAAGCATCTCCATGAATCTGCAGAAGATAATATTATGACTATGGTAGACTGATGTTGAGGCCTGTTCCTCTGTTTCAGCCATTACCAACAAATGATTTTTATTACCATGAATGTAGCCACAATGTGCATCTCATAAAGAAGTTATCCCTCTGAATACTATTTAAAAAACAGATACTTCTTTAGGCTTTTGCGTTCTATGCCAGTTGCTGAAGCAGTAGTTAACAATGCAATTTTTTAAAAGGAAAAAATATATAACAATTTTAAAAAAACTATTACTGATACTATGAAGAAAAAACAAGGGAAAGAGCTATGTTGCATTTTAATTGTCTGAGAATTGAAACAACAGATTCATTAGTCATAGTGAACCCAGTACAGTGATGCATAATGTATTGTGAGTTGTTACACCCCTATTAGTACCCCTGTCACCATCCTCAGACTCAGAGAAACACCAGACATGCTAATACACAGTTGAAAATAGTCCCAGTTAGAAACAGCTTTTACTTTTCTGATAAAACTGATAAGGAAAACAAGTGTATAAAAATTAATAGATCTTTCATAGATCTAGACTTTTTTACTTTAACAAATCTGGATTCACATGAATGGCCTCGACCTCTTGGATTATGCACTATTTTTGTTGTAGGTGCATTGTTACTCGCTACAGCTGTCAAGCATAAAGGTATAACTTTGTTATTAGGGGTGGAAATCACTAGTGGCCCCACAATATGATATTATCACAATACTTGGGTAACGATTCAATATTATTGCAATTTTGAACATTCTGCAATACAGTGAGTATTGTGATACTATGTATTGATCTGTATCATTTTTTCAACTGTTTAGCTGATTTAGCATTAGTCTTGCCTTCATGTTTGTTGTATTTTTGCAGTATTTTATTTTCATGTAGCACTTTTTGCAAACCTCGTGTCATGTCCATCTCATTCGTGCCCTGCCTGCACTCCTAATGTCCTTCCCCTGGTGCTGCCATGTTTGTGGTTGTACTAACTCTCTGCTGCTCTATGACCGTCACCTCTGCCGACCTCACAGGACAAAAAATTGTCCAAACAACTGGTTTCATTTTTCCATTATCATAAACTTCAGTTCATATTAGCAATTATTTTGAAAAAAATCGATACTTGGTGGATGAGACAATACGATATATCACCAGACAAAATATTGCAATACTATGTGGTATTGATTTTTTTCTCCCACCCCTATTTGTTATGCTTTCATATGCTCAAACTTCTTGTATTGTTAACAAGCTAGTAATTATTCCCAACAGTAAATGTGTCATATTATTTTTTTAAACTTGTAAACCTGCAGTCCTTGATCAACTTAAAACCCCCTGTCTGTCCTTAACTCATCCCGACTTTCTGCACGGCTGCTGAATCACCTCCAACTCCCCAAAGGTCACTTTACAACAAGAGCTCTTCACAACATTTCAACATGCTTTAAGCCTCCTTTAGTGGCTGAGGGAATCAAGTACTCCCATAAAGTGCTTATTTATAGATGCTTTTAAAACTACACCCATGATTTAGTTATCATTTTTCCCATGACCCTGTTAGACAGCTGATTACCACTGGCCTCAAATGTATTTCAGGCTTCCTAAAAGCTTCTGCATCCCAGCTTCATAAATGTGTACAAAATTGAAAATAAGACATTCCAAGTGATCACAGGTTACTTTTATTTTCTACTAAAATACATGTTTCATGCAGGTTTTGTCACTTTTCCACAACAGTCAACAAAAACACAATGAAACAAGAACCACCTTAAGGCTTTAAGCCTCACAATTATAGGCAAAGAAGGATTTCTAAGTCACTCAGTTGTGTGTACAAAATACAAGTGGCTTTTAAATAGTGAGTCTTCATCTGTTCTCACATGCTGTTACGTTTTTATTAAATAACCAACAGCCAGCCAGTCATACCTGGCTCGATGACCACTACTTTATAATGCCAAGTGGGAAAGCATGTTAAGAAAAGAGTGCTAAATGAAGTGGAAAACATAACATAAACAGGTAAATAATTTAAATATTGCTTTTAAAAATGATTGTATTAAAAATCAGTACAGTACAAAGTAGCCTAAATGCTTTAGACAGACGTAGCTCAAAGAGAAAGAATCTCTCCAAACTGTGTTTAAAACTCAGAGTTACGGTACAGTTTGGTTGGTCTCTTCATCAATTAGCTGGGTGTAGTCGAGTACAAATTCATGTTTTTTTTCTGTCTGGTTTTGCTGCCAACTTTGTGGCACTGACGGAAAAGTGTGTGGCACAGCTCGAGTCTAAACAGTGGAGTCGAAGGCATACGTGAATCAGAGTTATACTCAGTGTAAAGGAGAGAGCGAGCGTGGAGCAAACTCTGTGCTCTACGTTACAAGGCCTGCTATGATTTTCATATGAAAATAAAAAGGAGGTAGGCAAATTCTCTCCACTGCTCAGGAAACGCTGACGGTTCAATAAGAAGCAGAGATGGGTATGAACGGCTTTTCAAACATGCTACACGCTAAGGTTGTCAGTTTTTCCAGTACTTTTTCATCACCATGTGTTTCAAAACATTACATTCTTCTTATTTTTATGAATGATAGAATGAAATGTGTTGCAGCTTTACAACAATTTCATCAGACAAGTGCGTAGGAGAGGAATGAATTCATCAAAAATTGCTGTTTAGTCCTGCATACAGTGTAGGCTGCAGAAAAACACAGTCAAGGTGTTTGTGTAATGTTTTAGTGCAGTTTAGACAGTTCAGGGAATTTGTGCAATTTTTGATAGAAGAAGACAAGAAATGACCCTACACTGGGTGCCTAGCACTTCTATTTTTTGTTGAAACAGGTATCATTATTGTTTGATTTTTACTAGTATCATATCAAGGTTTAAAATTCTGGTATCATGACAACCCTACTAAACACACACAAAGCCTGTTTAAAAGATGACAGTTCAGCACAGCATGCTTTTAATCTGCCTCCTAACCTATTAAAAATAGTTTACTTCCTCATACAGCAGCTTGCATATTAATACTATTAAGACTTTAATAACCTTTTCATGTAAACAAGGAGACAACAAAACACACGACTCATGCATGCATTATCATCTCCAGAAAGTAGAACAACAGTAAACACAGACAGATGTTACTGCACAGCATATTTAGTGGCTTCCACTTGGATTTTTAGGTTGCAGGAGAATTTTAGAGAGCGTTTGCTAACACAGGAATAGAGCAACCACGATTCAGCGCATCTTCTTGTCTTTCTTACCACCCGTCTGCATGACATCATTGAGCGTAAACGACGCAAAAGCAATCTGCTCCAGTTCACTTTCTTTCCCACACTCCATCAGGCATGAGAACTGATCCTTGTCTCCGTTGTAGGCCAGGTCAGAGTAGCCGCTGGGCCCCCTGTGGATGATGTGGGGCCTGTCCCACCCTGACGAGTGCAGGGGGGATCGATTCAGATACACGCCCATGTCCCTTCTGCTGGACTTGTTGGTTGGGTGGATGAAAAGGAGCCAGGTTTGTGTGTCAGGAGACAAGAGCGAGGTGCCACAAGCTTTGCTTTCAGCATCATCGTTAGGGACAAACTCAGGAGCGGGGAAGCCGATGACGCTACCTTGACAGCCCGATGGTGGCTCGACCAGCTCTGGAGCCATGTGGGGTTTGTCAAAATACATGCCACTGTTTTCACTCAGGGCCTCACATCTGTGCCCTCCGGTGTGACGAGCATTACAGTAAAGGTGACTCCTGCCCTCATGGTCTATGATTTCAGCCATTTCACATTCACATGACTTTTTTCGAAGCATCTTTCCTATGCGCCATGTCTGTCCAAAGTCTTCACTATAAATAGACAAAGCACGTGGGTAGACTGTAAAGGGAATGGGGAAGGAACAGCATCTGTAAGGGACATAATAGGCGTACGCAGGGATGATCAATCTGCCGTTCTCCAGCTGGACACCGTGGCCTGGACCTACAGCGAATGTTGCCCACTTATGGATTGTTTCTCCAATCACACTCTCTGTTAAGTCTCTTGCTTGAGTCCAGGTTTGCCCATCATCGCTGCTGCTGATACAGCACAGGCGTGCCTTGCTCTTACCTGTGAAGATCTGCCGTGCCTCTGTGGTGTTCCTCCAGATACAGACGAAAAATAGGAACAGGGTTTTGCTGTGTTTTTCAAACACAGGGCAGGGATTCATGGTGCGATGGTCTGGTAAAGAAGCTGTTGAAAGCTCCTGGCTGGATGACCACTGTGAACAAAACAAAACAGTTAATATGCACAGAAAATGTTGGAAGTCACCAGTATTGAGGTGGTTAATGTGTGGGAATAATCACCTGAACTGATCCATCATCCTTCAGTGTCCCTCTTCTCATGACAAGTATTTTGGCATCATGGTCACAAGGTGAGGTTCTTTTTTCTGCAAAAGCCAGGAAGGTGTGGCAGTGCCTCAGGTAAATGAGAGCAGGAATCCTGTATGTAATCCCACTTGGCTCCTTTTCAAACAAAGTTGTTTTAACCGGCTCCTCTCCGCTGTCACTCTTTGATGGTGTGTTCCCCATAATGAATCACAGTTTCTGTGGATAGATCATGTCCTCAGTGTAACACCTTTCTTTATCAATCTTCTGATAATCTTTAAATCACAGACTCAGGAAGAGTTCACACTCCAGCAGCTCCACGTAGACACACATATAATTACATGGTGACACACAGAATTTAACGTTTACTGTGCATTCATAAAGAAACACTCACCTTTACATGCCACTCTTCACATCTGCAGCCCCTGAGCTTCGTGTGAACTACATTATATCGTCTAATTTCACGCCAAGACAGGAAACCTCTGATGTTCACGACTCTGATGCTATGGGTTCATAAGAAAAGAAGAACTAACTGAAGCAAAACATAAAACCGAACTCATTTCCGGGTTCGCTTGAACTGTCTCAGTAGAGACTAGGGATTCAGTGACGTGCCTCTGACAAAACTCGGAGTTTTTAATCAACCAGATAGTTTCTTTTATATTATTGTGTCTAAACAAAAGACTAAAAATCTCGTTAGCTTAAAGCAGCACAAAATAAACAACCCGTGATTCCGGTATCAGAGTCACACATGCGCAGTTTAAATATTAAAAATAGAACTGGCAAGCTAAAACGTGTCAGTGAACACGGGTGGAAGATAATGTCCTCTCACCAAAAAAGATATTTTGTGTTATATTTGAAAAGTCAGCCGCATATTTACCGATTCAAATCAACAACTGGTTGATACGCGAAGCACTATCTTATCATTTTATTCAATCTTTGACTCGCAAGGCTCACCGGTGTCTTCCGCCTTCGCCTGTGAACAAACGTTCGCCTGGTTGCCGCCCCCTGCTGGAAAGGAGGACGCCCATCGATTTACATGTTGTTGCTAGGATACGGAGCATTACAGTGGCGCTTGAGATCGAATAAAATGTCCAAATTGGTTTCGACGGTTCATTTTGAAAAGGGGTGTCACCCTTAAATCAATAGTTGTTTTGTAGTTAATGGACCAAACACGATGACTGCAGCGCCCCATAAACAAGATGACGGACAGAACTACGCTACCAACTTTTTTCCCTGCCCAAACATTACAGAGACGAAGAGAAGAAGGTGGGTTAAGTTGTTATTTCTTCATATTTAAGATATTTTTTTTGGACAAGAAACGTTTAATAGCAATATGTATGCAGTGGACCATAATAATCTCGTTGTATGAGGGCTCGTGACCGTCAAGTTTTATGAAAAAGGCTCTTTTTGTGTGTTGAATAAATGTCTACATTTGCAACCTGTTTTGAATCACATACAAGCTTATTAAAAGATGAAAACAGTGAGCCAAACCAAACTAAACAAATAGACATTTGCTGTATAAAACTAAAAGCAGACAGCTTGGAACAGGCTATTGTTACATAATAAAAACTAGACTACTACAGTTCAATTTGATTCAATTCAATGGGCTTTACTGGCATGGAAAACATGTGTTGACATTGCCAAAGCAGTGTACAGTTAATAACAGTGTGCCACGCTACGTCTTTGTGAATCATTTAAAGGGTAACTAAACCCAGAGTTTTGGCTGAAGTGCTTCCCTGGAATGTTAAAACAAATGCCCAGTTTTACACTTTAAGAATGCATGAAATGCCATTAAAACACCGTGTAAACATTAACACTGGAGCTGTTTCCACCAGGTGGTCCGGTTTGATTGAGTAAGATTTGATATGGTAAACACCAAAATAGTTTGTGTTTCCACAGACCCTTATACCCTCACTTGACACTTTGTCATTCCTCACTGTGGCGTCCAGTTCCCTCTGCACCTCCTCCTCACTGACAATCTCCTGGAAGATCTGCACCTCTGAGGTTGACCATGGGGTGATATCATGTGCTGACATGATTAAAAAATATCATCCTGATAATACTGCTCTTTTAAAAGCCTCTAGATATTTAAACATGGCAGGATCAGGAAGTAGTGATTCTTTCAACCAGTCAGCGAGCTGCTGTGTGCCTATTGTGTTTGTTGTTCTACTGTTTAGGGACAGATAGGTAAGCTTGGGTGTCACAAAAGTAGGAAGGTACAGGCTATTTGGGACTCTGTCCAACTTTTGATCATGGAAACGCAAATAAACACATACCGTGCTGTACCAAACTGAACAAGACCACTAACAACCTTGAGTGACGATGTCAAGATGCCAGTTCATCCAGTAGAAAAATCCAGCTGCAGTAGCCTGGTTTCAACCTGTAGAGGGCAGTCCTCATGCACATGTCTCTACAAAATGTAAGATTTAAAACTATACGTCTAAATGTTATGTAGGACCTTAATTATTAACGTCACTAAATGCCAATATACATCACTTTTCAGCTGGAAAACATCAATTACACTTTAAATAACTGATATGGGTATTACCCAATAGTGACAGTAGTTTATTGTTTACTTATATCAATTGTTTGAATTCTTCACTTTGATTATTATTATTTTTTTAAAGGTTTATTTTGGGCAGTTTTGTGCCTTTATTTGATAGAGGAGGACAGTGGATAGAGCTCAAAACAGGGATGAGAGTTGGGGAGAGACATGTGGCAAAGTGATTAAAACCTAGTCATAATAAAGGGCTTTTGAAGACATCCATTCTAAAATAATACTTCAAAACTCGCTCAAGTGCTTTTGAAGACTCTTAAATAATAAATGTTCCAGTAAAGTTGAACTGCATGGTCTTGTGCTAGTTTTGTTGTGAAGTGCTATAGCTGTGTTCCTGTTGTGGTTAGTTCTCCCTTTAGGAGCAACAAAGTGACAGCCAGAGCAAAGAAGTTGAAACTCTGAATTAAAAGGGTGAGCACAGTCATGGTGAACAGAACTAGCTTAACGCTGCAGCTGTAAAGAGTAAAGATCTGACATCCATTTAATCCTTTTTTAAGCTAAAATGCTAACATCTTATCAAATTTTTTTCTAATTCAAGTCATAATCAACTCTTTGCATTGGTAAATCTGCTAGCATTGTTGGCTGAGATTGTTAAATATCTATTGGTGTTTCTTGCAGGTGCTGGTCATTGGCTCGTGGCGTACAGAAAAGCAGAAGAGCAAAGATACAGGAACCTGCAAAGGAGAATTAAAGAGTATAACAGAAAATATGACAACAAGAAGGGAAGTGACTCTTCCCAGGGTAACACCCTGGATTCATGTTTTCTGGTAAGACCCTGAAATATGACGGTTTATTGGTTTTATTTATCATTGTTTTAGCAAAATTAAATAACACTAACAATGAAAATGTTCTGTTGTAGCTCCAGTCACATGGTGTTGATAAACCATCTGAGCTCTGCTCTGTTGATATCAGTGAGCAGAAACTGAATGCTGTAAGAATACTTTTTTTAAACCTCATTTTTGTCAATAATATTGTAAATGGATCAAAATGATACCACATATTGTGTTTCTTGATTACAGGTCAAACCAGAGGATCTGAAAGAGTTCATCAATGTGGCTTATATCGATGCATCGATCAATGCTCTCTCTTTAGGTACATGTTGAGTCATTAGAAGTTCTCAGTGTACCAGTCAATCAGATTTTAAGTCGCTGGCAAATGTCTCCCCTCATGGAATTTTCCATTGTTTGTTTAGGGGATTTCAGCAGCTTTCCATCTTTACAAGAACTCAATCTGTCACTAAACGGGCTCTGCAACATGGCGTTTGATGTGGTTGATTTCCCTCATCTTGAGGTGAGACAGCTGAATATGTCATACTTATTAAAGCTCCCATAAATGTTTTTTTAAGATGCTGATAAAACACAATGGAATTGATACAGATGGCTCTTTAAAAGCCACAAAAGCAAACCAGACCATCAGAGAGAGAGTGGGTTATTTCTTTAAAGTTATTTCATATGCCTGTTAGCCCTGCTGCAGGGTAGGTGTCAGATGAATATGCTGCTGCCTTTCCTGAGAAAATGCTTTGAGATAAATGGTTCTGGACAGGAAATCGATTCCTATTGTGGCCTGATAAGTGTTGTCAAAGCTGTCATACATGAACTTGGTGATCAGGGATGTCTTTCCCACGCTCTCCAAGAAATTTTCTCAAAGGGTTTTCCGAAGTCTCAGGCTGCAGACCTGGCTGTATGGTTGTATGAAACAAGTTCTGACATTACTTTTCGGGAGCTCCGGGGGGGGAGGTCTTTATACAGTTGCAAGAAAAAGTATGTGAACCCTTTGGGATTTCTTGGATTTCTGCATAAATTGGTCATAAAATGTGTTCTGATCTTCATCTAAGTCACAACAATAGACAAACACAGTCTGCTTAAACTAATACCGCACAAAAATGATGTTTTCATGTTTTTATTGAAGAAAACATGTAAACATTCACAGTGCAGGGTGGAAAAAGTATGTGAACCCCTAGGCTAATGACTTCTCCAAGAGCTAATTGGAGCCAGGAGTCAGCCAACCAGGAGCCCAATCAATGTAATGAGATTGAATGTGTTGGTTAAAGCTGCCCTGCCCTATAAAAAACAAGAAGCATCGCCTGATCTGAACCATGCCTAGCACAAAAGAGCTCTCAGAAGACCTGCAGAATTGTTGACTTGCATGAAGCTGGAAAGGGTTACAAAAGTATCTCTAAAAGCCTTGATGTTCATGTGTCCACGGTAAGACAGACTGTCTACAAATGAAGAAAGTTCAGCACTGTTGCTACTCTCCCTAGGCTTGGTTGTCCTGTAAAGATGACTGCAAGAGCACAGCGCAGAATGCTCAATGAGGTGAAGAAGAATCCTTGAGTGTCAGCTAAAGACTTACAGAAATCTCTGGCACATGCTAACATTTGTGTTGACAAATCTACAATAAGTAAAATATTAAACAAGAATGGAGTTCATGGGAGGACACCACGGAGGAAGCCACTACTGTCCAAAAAAAAGCATTGCTGCATATTTGAAGTTTGCAAAAGAGCACCTGGATGTTCCACAGCACTACTGGCAAAATATTCTGTGGACAGATGAAACCAAAATTGAGTTGTTTGGAAGGAACACACAACGCTATGTGTGGAGAAAAAAAGGCACAGCACACCAACATCAAAACCTCATCCCACCTGTGAAATATGGTGGAGGGGCCATCATGGTTTGGGGCTGCTTTGCTGCCTCAGGGCCTGGACGGATTGCTGTCATTGACGGAAAAATGAATTCCTAAGTTTATCAAGACATTTTGCAGGAAAACTTAAGACCATCTGTCCACCAACTGAATCTCAACAGAGGATGGGTGATGCAACAGGACAATGACCCAAAGCATAGAAGTAAATCAACAGACTGGCTTCAGCAGAAGAAAATACGCCTTCTGGAGTGGCCCAGTCAGAGTCCTGACCTCAACCTGATTGAGATGCTGTGGCATGACTTCAAGGGAGTGATTCACACCAGACATGCCAATAATATTGCTGCACAACACAGTTTTGTAAAGAGGAATGGTCCAAAATTCCTCCTGACCATTGTGCAGGTCTGATCTTCAACTACAGGAAATGTTTGGTTGAGGTTATTGCTGCCAAAGTAGGGTCAACCAGTCATTAGCCTATATTAGTTTAAGCAGACTGTGTTTGTCTATTGTTGTGACTTAGATAAAAATCAGAACACATTTTATGACCAATTTATGCAGAAATCCAAGAAATTCCAAAGGGTTCACATACTTTTTCTTGCAATTGTACATTATTATATTGTTGTCAATATATCCAAAGAGAAATACCCAACTAAACGTGACTGTTTGGTCAATAAATAGCTTAGCATCAATAACATTATGTTCCCTGTGTTGCTGCCTCATTTATTTCAGCTTTGTCCACATATGTGTTTCTGGAGAAGCATTAAAATTTATTAGCCGTAAAGAGCAACGACATGTGCTGTCAATTTCAGCTGTGTGTCTCCAATTATGTCAGCATGGGGCCTTTTATAAAAATGTTTGATGTTAGAACCGAGTTGGATGGCTATTTATTCTCAATAATTCATATGAATCCTCAAAGGTTTTGAATCTCTCCTACAACAATTTGTCAGCTGATGCTATCGTTTCCATGGGTTGGCTCCCTAGTCTAAAAGTCCTTCATCTGACTGGAAATCAGCTCCGCCATCTTCCTCCAAATCTGGGTTCTTCCAGCTATGACCCCACTGAACAGTGAGTAATTTACTGTCTTCTAAAACTCAAGATGATCAGCTCTAAAACACATTCCTCTTGCTAATACTTTCAACCTTTCAACAAAAATGAATGCACTTTACTTCAAGGAGTATCCGTCCATTTGTTCTAGTAAAACCGTGGGTTTGGTCTTCTTTTTACTCACGGGAAAGGCACACTTTCTGACTTTCAATGTGACAGCTATTAGAAGAAGATTTGAACATGTGCCACAGAGAGGCTGGCAGAATGAGAGACAGTTAATTTGTTTGATGACATCTTGAAAGGCAAAATGCAAATTCCCTCTTTGGGAAGAATTTGATGCCTTTTTCAGTCTGCTTCTGTCATTTATTAATGCAGCAAATATCTTAAATGATGATACAATATCTAAATATTGTCATACTTTTAAGCCCACTGCCCATGAATAAGATTGAAAAGTAATATACTTGAATTTCTTATACCTTTAGCCTTAATCACACAGTTCTGTATGTAAATTCTGGTGCCAGAGGGTTCTGAATTAAAACAATAAAAGATGACAAGTAGAGACAAGTAGCTGCTCAGCTCAGCTGTTACCTTCCTGTTTTGAGTTAAGGACTTTGCTCATTAAAACTGCACTCCATCCACTGTTTGGATTTCAAGGATGAATTTCACATGATGACAGAGAAAAGCTGTTAAAAGTGCCCTTAAGCCAAAAACACACCGTCCAATGTGTGTCAAAACGATCAGCCTCATTATTTATACGAACAAACACACACTAACATCAGCCAGACGAGCACTTTAAAGACTGCTCTATTCTTCCATAGACACCCGTCTGAAAGGACATCCCTTTTGTCTGTCTCAGCTACCGTAGTAGCAGCTCTGTACCGTAGTAGCAGGAATTTAGTGCCATCTTTTAGTCGATTTGTAGAAGAAGTGGGACTCCAGGCCTAGCAGTGGTTGCTGGGGAGTTTGACTGATGATGCGCTTCTGTAGGTGTGTGCTAGAGATGCTGATTAAGCAGCGTCATATGACATGTGGCGCCAATGTGTTTTGGACTGTACTGGTTTTCCTTGTGAGCAACCCACAGAGATGGCTCATAGCACAAACCAGGAAGGGCACTTTTACAGCTACAGAGTTTTTCCAGTGCCTTAAATATTTACAGCAGTTTCCCAAGTGAGAGAAATTATTAATTTTATAGTTATAACAGGACATGTCTTCTTACATTGGCTATCCTGACAGAGCCTCTGTGAAAGACATAACTTGTTTATCACTGCAATGAAAACCTTGGATATTAAGTGAAAGACTGCTACACAGAGTGGTGGATGCTGCTAGTCTTTTTTGCTGCAGCTTTTTCATGTTTTTTGCTGCATACCTGTGTGGGCCATGATTACTTTCCGGCATTGGTTATGAATTTACTTGCCTAAGTAAAAGTCTTGGATGGGTTTCTTTCAGATCCATAATCCCCCCCCAAAAAACTTCACACAATCAAACCTCACACACTGAGTCTGATGCATTTTGTATGCATTTACTGCAAAAATTCATAAACTGTGGCCAATTGTTTCTTTGCCTCTTTCATTCTTGAAAAATCACACTGGATCCATCAATCCTGACAGAGATCTTCATACGACACCAGCTCGTGAGTCATAGCGCAGTGCCAAGTTGGAGAGGTGGAGAGCACCGTTTTTATTCAGTCTCTGCTCCATAGCTGTGAGGACAGAATTTGGCACACTATCAATTATGTTCCATGGTTGATATCAGCATAATACTCAGGCATATCATGATGTTTAAACAGAGGTTTTAGTGCAAGAAAGAAGGAACGAACGAATGAACTAGCAAGAAGCGAGCAGACGCTGTTTTGAATCATCAGTCAGACATTTAAATCAGTGGTTCCCAACCTTTTTATCTTTGGGCCCCCTCTACATTTACCTAAGAAAACTTGAGCCCCACTAAGTACCGACATGAGAAAAAATAGGGGTACACCGTCGACAAAATTAACCTAATTTTTTTTTTTGTGCAAATAAAACAAAGTACCCCTAAACACAAATTATTTTACCCAAAAACCATTGTATGAATTATTTATTAAGGTTTTACCATGATTTCTGTTAATATGTGAAAATCTAACTTTAACAGCCTCAGGGCAGACAGAGCCCTGCGCCCCCCAGAGATCTCTAGCGCTCCCCTAAGGGGGCCCCCCTACCCCAGGTAGGGAACCAAGGATTTAAATGACTTAGACAAATGCAAAATAAAACTGTGCTTGCTTGTAGTTTTAAATGAGTTTCATCGATGAATTTCATTTAATAAGGGAGAAAAAGGTTAAAAGTGGCCTTCCTGGGCAAAGTTGCAAACTACTGACAAACTTTTTTTGGGTGCTCTTTCAACTAGAACACAGGTTATTGCGTTAGGTATTGAATTTCCCTTCGGGGATAAATAAAGTTCTTGTATTGTATTGTATTGTAAGTATTATTAGTTTGTCTTGAATCCCCAATGTTGCTGTGCTCATGCAGGATAAGTGTTTGGTCTTTGTCAGTAATATGACACATAAAGAGCAGGGTGTCTGGAGATAGTAATTATTATGAGTTGATGCCATAAACATGAAAACGAATTGTTTAATCTGCATTAATGGTTTTCCTTTATGAGCTCTTCCCCTCTTTGTCTGTCAGAAATAGTTTAATAACTCTTAGAAGAATAATCAACTCTAATACAAACTCTGAGGAAGCATTATGTCTGACAGGATAACCATACTGTATGTCTTTGCTCACTTTGTTTCTGTTTAAAAAAATCTAAATCCTGCTGTGAGTTTTATCACTATACAGGAAATATAAACAAATCACAGATGAGCATAATAAATGGATGAAAAATATATAACCTGGTAATATTCTTTGTCTGCGTCTCCCTTAAAAAGATTTAACAGTTAAAGCACTGCAGTTAAATTGATTTAACTGTTTTGGCACACCTTCTTCCAAAGCCTTTGTTCTTCCCTGCATATGTTCCTACAGTTCAACTGTCAGATGTCATTTGGTATGCTACTTCTAAAAATCTGTGACTCAGCATTTTAACTTGAAGGATAAATCAGTGTGATTTCTTGATTTAAGGAATTGTCTGAGTATCATAAACAAAGGCCAGAAACACATTAAAAAAAACACTTTTTTTAGAATGACCACAAGGGGGTGCAGAGTGTTTTAAATTCACTCTCCTAACTCTGCTAAAGCCAATGTAAAGACAATCCACCTGCTCTGCTGCCAGGTGTATAAAGCAGACTGTGTTGTGTAAGCATGCTGTATATTACTGTTACTTTATTTAATCATGCACATAAGAACATTATTATTATTTATCAGCATGAACTGAATTTAATACCCTTTTTATATACAGGCCTGCAGCACAAGGAGAAGGCACACAGTTTGAAAATCTTGAAGTCCTGGTGTTGGATGATAACAAACTTTCCTCTGGAGTCTTCAACAGTCTAATAAACCTAAAAAGGCCAGTGAAGTCTTTATGAAACAAAGTAGAGACAAAGTGGAGGAATTATTTAACTCTTTTTATATTTGTTCTCTCACAGGCTAAAGCATTTAAACCTACAGGGCAACCACATTTCTGAAATACCATATTTACAACCTTCTTCTTCCTCAAAACCTTCTGTGGGAGAACAAGCTGAAGAGGAGGAACTTGGTGAGCGTCTGCTTGCAAATTTTGTTAATAAAAAATAATGGACCTGCTTTCAGCAGCCTGGAAAAAGATTAAGAGAAACTATTCCCCCCTCTTATCCAGCCCACACTGAGCTGAACCCTCACACTGATGAACATTTGAAAAGAACATTTCAGGTAATTTACTAATCGGTTAGTGTTTCATCACTTCTTTGCAGTTATTTTTTCATCTGGTTTTAATATTTATATCAATCACCCAAGGAGGAGGATTGTGGAGGCTCTCTCCTACCTCTACCCGAGCTCCGGTATCTGAATTTAGCCAACAACAAGGTGACTTACATAATTTGATTAAATGAATCAAACATGAGCTGTTTTTAAAAGAGGAGCTAATATGTCTCATCAGTGTTTCCTCACCAGATCACTAAAGAGGAAGGACTCATGGCTGCCGCTCTTTTCCCATCGCTTCGAGAAATCGATATTCACTCCAATCCTCTGACCACACAGAGAAAAGGTAATCATGTTTTCTCCCACATTAGGCTTTTTCTAAGATTGTCTGAGATGTTTAAATACGTAATGTCTCTGTTTGAATCCAGGAGACCCTCCATTACTCACGTATTACCTTCAGGACAGACTGGGGCTAACAATAAGGCGGAAGAAGGAAAAAGAAGCTGTGAAAATGCCAGTAAAGGTGTCAGCTAATCCAAAATGGAAGGTTGGATTCTTCAAAGTAGTGTTTTCTATTTATGTCATGAAACTTGAGATTTTGCTGTATAAAACAATCTTTTTTGTTTAAATATTGTATTGCAGTTGGAAGAGAAAATCCCAAAGGTTTCCAGGAAGCTGATGTTGAAGACTTCACATTGTCCCGCTAAAGTTCAGGCTGAGAAAGATGAGACAAGCTTAAAGAGAACAACAGAATCCCCTCAAGAAAGCACACAGCACTTCTTTGTTACTCAGGTATTCTTTAATCTTTGGGGTTTTTAATGTTTCATGGCTTACTATGTATCCTTTAGCACAGATTTTCAGACCAAAACAAAAGCTCTCTTTGAACCCACCTCCTTCAGCTTTCAGCTCTGCCCTCCTCCCCTGTCCTCACACTTCCTGTTCCATCAGCAAGTTACAAGATAGTGAGTGGCAGACAAATGCTGATAAACATCTAAAAATTATGACCAATTTGAGCAAATTTGATACAGCTCTAATTTTTGTCCTTTTAGCCAGAGACAATATTTTTTTTTTGGTTTGCAAAGCCTGTTGGTTCTCTTTTAGTTGTTCTCTAAACAACACTGTTTATAGCATCCCTGAGTTGGTGCCGTCTTTCGTCCCCACATGGTGGCAGAGCTAACGATCAGACAGGGAGGGATTCATGAGGAGAAAAACATGTATTAAACATTTTTTAGTATCTAAGTGAAATGTAAACACACTGAAAGAAGCACTGTCCTGTCATTGTGAACACAGAGCTGAAAACAACAAACCTAGATTAAGTCATTTGTGTATTAACATTGGGTATATTTAATCACTGCTTTATTAAAGATGCAGTATTTACTGTTATATAAGTAAATGTAATAGTAATAATATAATCTCCAATATATAATATAATAAGCCTGTTGTTTCTGCAGTACCACAGAAGAAACCAAATAACAGTTAAGGGACTTCTTCGCATAGCGCTTATCCTTTCTGTAGAGCACAAGTATCTCGTGTTTGCTTCAAATCAAATACACGTTTTTTTTTAATTCCACTGGTTGCCATAGTTTCCACCAGAGTAAGAAGCATCACAATCTAGAATTGATGTTTGGTGTAATTGTGTTTTCTCCAAGGTTTCCACAGAGCAGTTACTTTGTTTTTTACGTATACCAATTTACCATGCAGGAATCTGTTCTGTTGAACACATAGTGAGCACTGCACTCAGAATGCTCATGCTTGGAATAGCTGTATAATTTTCAGTAATCATAGCAAAGCAAATTTTAGATCTTTTCCTTGTTTTGCATCATTTACAGACAGCTGATTTTGAGTTAGATTTTCAAGAGAAAAAGAGAGACACTGCAGAGCAAGAAGGAAGAAACAAAGAGGATCCCGTTCTTGCAGAGTTCCCATGCTATGAGACATTGATGGATGCAAAACTGAGCCCTGATGTGATGGAGCCAGTAGGTGAGGAATTGTACTTTCACCTGCAGCTAGTTATTTTTCTGCATTTTTAACCAGCTCTTAAATAAAATTTTGGCTATATAGTCAGCCCATAGCAAAGCAAAATATTCATGGTTCTTTTTTCTTTCCACAGGAATTCAAACAGCTGTTCGGATGCTGAAGCATGCACTGAAGAATCCCAATGTTTACAGAGACTCCAAACCAAAGCTTGATAGCATCCAGACACCATACAGAGAAAGAGAAAAAAGGGTTTGTATTGCTGTCAGATAATTTTAAATCTGCAAAGAAGAGAAAAAAAAGAAAATCTTGATGTTTTCATTTTAAGAGTGTTTCTGTATGCAGATAAAGAAACTTCCACCTGTGAAAGAAATAAAGCAGCCGACTGAAAAAGTCAATGAAATGATCAAAGTAATCAAAGAAAGTACATCGATAAGAGAACTCCCACTAAGTAAGATCACCTCTGATACATTCAATGTCAAATAAATTTACCATTCCTTATAATAAGTCTTTGTTTGTGTTCAGGCAGGGCCATACACAGCAATACAAGGCAGGATTATAAAGAAGCTCAGTCTCTGCTGAGGGACATGAAGACAAAGTACAGGATGGTCCACCAGAAAACAATGGAGCAACTTGGCAGCATTGAGTCTGAGAGAAACACCAACAAAAGCAGAGAAAACCCTCCCCCTTTAGAACTCTGATTCCCCTTCAAGTGCTGAGCTGAACTGTGAATTTTCTTTCTTTTTTTTTTTTTTCTTTTTTTTTTTTTCTTGAGTCACACCTTGATTGTGCTGGCAGAAAATTTGTGTGAGTGGATGAGCCCAGCATGCATACATCCAAAATAAAAATCAATTCATCCCATTCGTTCATCTCTTAATACAACTGAGATTGATTTCCCAGGGTCCATATAAAGTGTTGACAGCTGGGAATCTCTGTGCTTTATTAAATATGTTATCTCTAGAGAATAACTTATGTCTTATTAAGATAATGACATTTGCTTTGCTCAAAAAATGTTCATTTTTTCTGGTTATTTTTGATTAAAAGAAGGCAGATTTCAGTGAGGACTTTTATCAAGTTTCTACAAAGTAAGGGGATATCATACAAGAAGAGTTAAGTGACTTCAGGTGGGGTAATGTGATGGATGCTTACTCTGCAATAAGACTGTGAAATTTTAGCCTTGCTCAATATTCCACAGTCAGCTTTAAGTGAACAGTGCTTTAGGAACAAAAGCAACTCAGCCAAAAAGTGGAAGACCACGTAAAAATCACAGAGCACAGTCAATAACTGCTATGAAAGTCGCCAGTGCTCTGCTGATCCACAGCTGAAGAGTTCTCACCTTCCACTGGCATTAAGGTAGGCACAAAAACGGTGCGGTTGGAGCTACATGAATGGGTTTCCATGGCCGAGCAGTTGCATGCAAGACTCACATCACCAAGTGCAATGACAAGCGTCGGATGGAGTGGTGTAGAGTGGACCGACACTGGACTGTAGAGCAGTGGAAACGTTCTGTGGAATGGCAAAATCACACTTGTCTGTTTGGCAGTCAGATGGGTGAGTCTGGGTTTGGCAGATGCCTGGAGAAAATTACTTGCCTGACTGCACTGTTCCAACTGTGAAGGTTGGTGGAGGAGGGATAATGGTTTGGGCTGTTTTTCAGGGTTTGGGCTAGACATTATGTTAATGCTTCTGCATACCAAGACATTTTGGACAAAGCTGTGCTTCCAACTTTGTGGCAACATGGCCACCCCAAAGCAAGGACTCCAAAGATATGGTTTGATGAGTTCACTGTGGAAGATCTTGACATGGCTCACAGAGTCCTGACTTTAACTCCACTGGAGCACTTTTGTCCATGTAGTGCATTTCTTGGGGTGCAGATGGCTTAGCAGTTAGGTTACAGCCAAGTACAGATCTATCCCATGGTTCCCAATGTCAGATCCTACTCTCCTGATTTCAGAATGAGTTGCTTTGTTAAAACAACTTCAAAGTACAACCTTATAGTTACAGGCCTCTGGGTACACAATGGTCAAACTGTGAAAATTCAGTGGTGGGTCGAGGAGAAGGAAAGGGGTAGATTCTCTAGTGAGATCTATGGAAATTGTACAAGCAAGAAATGAACACGAGATCCAGTGATCTTGACCTTTGACCTTCAAAATCTAATAGTCAAACAGATCATTAATTGAGAAGCTTCGGAGAGAAAATTATGGCTGTTTCAGGCATGAACTATTGCTGAATAGAATAATCAGTCTTGTTGATTGTTTTGTTTGTGAAGCATCTGTATCACTTTCATTCCATCTCATGAATAATCTCCTTACAGGGGCTCTAGATTTATAATTAGTATCAAATGCGTTATTTTCATTTGGTGTTCAGAAGAATGAAGGAGACCCCATGTGAGGCAGTAAGTGGATGGCATCTGCTGAGATGTGTCTATGTCTTCTTTGTGTTCCCATGAGTCAGTCTGATTAATACTGACACAGAGATATGAGGGTGGAGATTAATGATGGAGCAGCTGCACCACTTCAGCTACAACCAGAAACAACCAAGCACCATGAACACTTCGTTAAAGGCTCTGCCACTACAGCTCAGCTGTTCCTTAAATAAAAGATGCTCTAATTGCAGTGTGTTTGATTGTTTACAGACAGGGTGTCCAAACTTGTTTTCACTGAGAGCAACATTAAAAAAAAAATGTAAGAATGACCGGGTTACTTTGATATGCTTCACATTGTGTCTTAGTTTAGTAAAACCAAGCCAAAGCGGGTTAACCTCCTAGACCCTGCATGCACATGTCAGGACATTACATTTTGGTGTTCCCCACAACAAAGTGATAATTTAGATTTTTTTTTTTTTTTTACTGAAACATTCAGAATATCCACTGAAGTTTAAATTAATTAACTTAAAACAGAAATTTTGGGGAATTTGTTGGATTTTGGGGGGTAATTTGCTGCCAAATTTTCAAGTATTTTCATGGGAAGAATTTTTGGAGGAATTTGTTTAGAAATTTCCAGTTATTTATTTGACATTTTTGGGTATTTTTATGAAAAGTCAGTTTTAGGGGCAATTTTGGACATTTTTTTTGGGGGGGGGGTGAAGGGGTTGATTGGGAATATGACGGGGATGTATTCTGAAATCTAAAATATTTTTCATGTAAATTTCAGGGAATTGTTTGGATTTTTGGGGGGAATTTTCATGTGATTTGGGGGAATGTATTTTCCTTTCTTTTGGAATTTAATGAGACATTTTTGGGGTGAATTTGCTTGAAAATATTCTGGAATTCACATGGAATTTTTGGTAATGTTTCACCAAAACATTTGGGGGATATTTCAAATAACTCTGTGGTACTTGCTTTAGAATTTTCATAGAAAGGTAGGTCCTTTGAAGTTTTAGGGAATTTGTGAGGATTTTGGTAAGGAAAATTCACAATTAATTGAATGGGAATTTTGTTGATGATTGGCCTTAACAAGTCCTTGTGGTCCATTATTAAAATGACTCCCTGATCCCTCTCTCATCTGCTGACTCTATTTCTTACCTACCGAAGACCACCAGCTGACCAACTGAACCCCCACACAGTCAAAAGATCTGCTCTAAAACCAACCCAGTGCTGTATTTTTTTGAAGAAACAGGGCCTTCAGGAAATTTGTGGACATCATTTTTGGTCAAAACTACTCCCTGTTCAAAGACAAGGCTCAGCTTTTATCCTTATCAGGGCCTAATTATCCTAAATAATCGGGATAACTGTTCCTGCATGTGGAACATTTTCTACACATGAACGCCAGAGGCTTATTTTATTCTAGTCATGTTCTCCTTGTGTTGTTTATTCCATTTTTGATTTCACACTCTCCTCATTCATATGATCTCAATTACTCTTCCCTCAGGCAGATCTCAGATGTGGAATGCTCTCTGAGCCCAAGGGGAATAAATCAATCAACACTCTACGGATATTTCATCAGAATCTATGATCACATTCATGTGAGGTACTTTTCCTGCTTTTATATGTATTGAATGATAAATAATGAATGTACTGCAGGAGAAAAGTGTATTATGTATCAGACAGCAGATACAGTATTGATACTACATTTCCATTTTTATGACGTGTCCAAATGAAATACTCCTGAAACTCCTGGTTGTCATGCAAAACTGTATGTACTCAAAATACACAATATGCTCTATTTAAGTGGGACAAACCACGTGGACATCTTTGTTTTCATGAATAAAATACATTTGAGAAGACCTAAAATTATTGTTAGATCTGAACAAATCAAAGGTGCCAGGAAAGTCAATATTAGCACAATGTACCACCAAAAATGTTTGAATTTGAAATTTAAACTGAAGAGTCTCTACATTTGAGAGAGGGGTCTGGATGCAGACCATGACTGAGATGCCACATCTGTCAGAACAGAAGTGACATAATTTGCTGGTATGTTTTAGGTTTTTGTTTTTTTGTTTTTTTTTTTAAACACAACTCAGCTTTATTCATAATAAATTCTGGCAGTTACATTCATGAAATAAACACATTGCAAACATTACAGACTTTAAACATTAATAAATAGGACAGAGAAAAGGTCAGAGGTCTAGTCTGGGATTAAATTATGTATCCTTTTTTCGAAGTTGTTACGAGAATGGTTGCTTGCGTTAGCTGTATAGCTACATTAGCTACATATTTAACATTACTATCTAAGCAAATGTAATGACGTTAGCTAGAGCTTTAGCAATGTGAGCTTCAGCAAACATAGCGAAAGCTAACATAGCTGCACTAGCTATGTAGGCAATGTAGCTTCTTGAGCTTTAGCAAATGTAGCATAAGTGAATATAGCTAATTTAGTTTTTTAGCTTCAGCTACATTAGCTATTTAAGTTACCAGTGTAAGCCACCATACAGCATACCTCTGTTACTATACTCTATTACAGTACACAGATCAATTTAATGTAAAATATGCACTTTTTTATGGTTTCCCTTTAAAATTTGGCAACATGACAAAAGCGCATCAAGTGCATAAAAACACAACAACAGCAGTATTTGAACCTGAGGTAGTAGATTTTTTTTTGTTTCACTTGAACAAAACTAGAATAAATAGAATGAAAAAAATTAAATTAAATTCTGTAAATAAAAGTTTTGGTCACATTGTATCCAAGCATATCCTAAAGTGATAAACTAAATTTGCACAGTTGTAGCTACAGTTGAAAAGGAAATGTTTTATACTCAGTATGTTAGGACTACTGCTGTCAGCATCGCTAGCCACGCTTCAAAACAATGTAGTGCATTGTAGGTAAACTGTAGCTAGGCTATACAGTGTGTTGCATTCATGGTCTGACATACTGTGGGAATTTATAAAAACTTGTAGAACAGGTTACCCTCTGCATCTCTGGCATGGCCACAGTCAGGGCCACTCGGGCGTTATTCTGGGCCACATGTGGCCCCCAGGCTGCTAATTGAATAGGCCTGCAGTACACTTGAATGCAGAACAGAGGACTTTCAATTTTTAATTTTTGCTTTATTGGCATGAACAAATCAGTTTGCTGTAACTGTCTTTTTCTGAGTGACATCCGCTGCTGTTGCTACTAACCCATTAGCTAGCTAGCGAATGCTAATTTTAGCTAGTGCTTTAGCATGCTAACAGTTCAAAACCTGCTACGTTGCCAATATGACGTTCACTGAGAATGTGTAGCATCCATTGTTCCACACTCAGTTCTTAGATGGCTTTGACTTCACCAGTAGTATAATGCATTTGAGTAAACTTCTCAGTGTGAATGCACTATGTGCATTTACGATTTTAGAATATTTAATATGTAGTCCAGAAGTATGCAAATTGGGACACACTGCCTCAGCCTCATATCTGATGGTAGTGAGGACACTAAACCAAACAGCAGAGATCTGAAATGCTACAAAATCACTGTTTTACAGCTCATTGCAGCTTTGTTGTGCAGAGCATGTCTGTGCTGCAAATCTGTCTGATGCTCAGTGTGATTTTATCAGAGTTGTTTTCAAATCTCTTCAAAATCTCATTTTTCTCTCCAGAATACTTCAGCGGCCCTTCCCAGGCTGGATTTAGCTCAAGTCTAAAGATTTGTTGTTGCTGTCAGAGGCATGATGAAGTTTGTTCTGCAGCCAGTGAGAGCTGGCATTAGTTTGTTTAGCCTGACCGAAGAACTGTTACAAAGACATTTAAATACTTCAAGGTTTAGATCTACGGTTGCACAAGTTAGTATTTTCATGCTGTAATCTTTGTACTCAGGAGAAATTTTTGCACAACAAGTTTTAATGTAGGTACACTGTCAGTAGGGAAGGCTTTTATATTTAGGACATGCAAAGGCAGTTTAACCATTATGCTGGGCCTTGTGCTCCATGGGGCCTCAAGAGATAGGCAAAGCTGTGCCTGAAATCTGAGGCATTTGCCAAAAGAAACATCAGTATTTAAGATGAGTATTCAGGGTGTTAGAAAGCTCCCAGAGAGCATAAAATAAAATTTAAAAAGTTTGATAGACCAGAAAATTGCCTGGGAAGGATTCTGAACCCGGGAGAGTTTAAGCCTTCAAAAACATACCACAGTATCCGAGAGGGTCTAGCTGCAGACCGTACACTTCTGACGGCCACTTTGACAGACCGTTGATCTGAGACACCGCATATCTCAGAAGGGGAGTAAATGTATTTCTAGTTTTAGATTTTTTTCTTTTAATTCATAAACAAAGTCTGGCAATTACAATCATAAAATAACCACATTGCAGACATTACAGACTGCAAAAACATGTAATAAATAAAACAGACACCAAGATCAGAGATCTAATCCCGGATTATATTATGCATAGATCCGTTTTAGAAGTAGTTACAAGAATGGAGGCTTGTTTTAGCTTTGTTAGCTTTAGCTAGAGCTAAAATAGCTATACTAGTTACGTAGTTAAAGTTACAATATAAGCCATTGTAGCTAAGTTAGCTTTAGCTATGTGAGCTTTAGCAAACAAAGCTAAAACTACATAGATAACATGCCTATGTAGCTTAGCTTATCTGTTGGCTAACATAGCTAAAGCTATCCTAGCTATGCAGACAACATAGATATGTAGCTGCTTTGTGAGCTTAGCCTCCTGCAGTGACATAGCTGAGCTAAGCTTACAGGCTGTGTTAGAATTTTTTAATTGATGGCAAGATATTTTCTGCACACAGACTGTTTACTCTTTATGAAACGTTTTGGCCAGTTTAAAGTACCAAGCATCCACACAAAGACAGCCAAGAGGCAAAAAGAAGGGTTGCATCTTACAGATTAAATAGTTATCGTGTAAACTGTGGAGACTTTCAGAGCTGTTAATCAAATAAAAGGTGATGAGAAAGTTCTCCTTGCTTCCAGTTTTGTAAATCTGTAGTACCTTTGTAGTTCTGTTTCTTTGATTAAAAATATGCTTTAAAATATATGTTTTTTTCATATGATTGCTTCAGGCAAAATGAGAAAGGCCTCACATTACTCTTTGCCGTGGGCTCCCACACGACTAAAACCATCCCTGATGCATTCACTGAACTTTTCCCAGGATCACTCAACCTTGACATTACTTTCTGTGGCTGCATGTTTTGTGACCAAGTAATTTTTTTAAAAACATCAACGAATAAACCCATCCCTGAAAGATTTTCATATTGTATTATGTAATGCTACAATGTTACAATGTTACAATGTCATTTAGCAGACGCTTTTCTCCAAAGCGACGTACATTTGAGAGCAAGAACAACACAAGCAATGATCTAGACAAGAAGAAACAACATCAGTAAGTGCCATCAAGTGCTTCAGGTCCAATTGGACGCAAGTGCTGCCGTGTAGAGTTTAAGGCAGAGTACCTAAAATATACGTTGTTTATGCAGTTGTTTTTTTTTTGTTTGTTTGTTTTTTTGTTTTTTTGTTTTTTTGTTTTTATGTTGTTTTTTTTTTTTGTTATTAGACAGCAACAATGAATCAAGGAAAATGTGGGATCACTAATCGCCATTCATTAGACTTCACAACAACTATTTACCAAGTACCAAGTGCTGGATCATTCCCAAAGAGCTGGGCAAAGAAATCCCAGAAGTAGAGCAGGACAGTGCGAGCTAACTATAGTTGGGAAACTCATTCAACCACTGGGGGCAGCAGTGGAGAATAGTCTGGCTGAGACTCAATCTACTACTGGGGACAACAGTAGAGAATTGCCTAGCTAAGTGCAAAGTGTTCTCTGAAGAGCTGGGTCTTTAGCCTTCTCTTGAAAGTAGACAGGGAGTCTGTAGATCGAATGGAGTTGGGTAATTCATTCCACCATTTAGGGACAACAGAGGAGAAGAGTCGAGCTAGTGACTTAGGATTTAATGCAAGGACTTAATGCATAATACAAATTAAATGACTCATGTTGTGGAGAAAGACAAAGCAAATCAAAGTAAGTGGCAAATAGCTTTACCTTTGAATGCTTTAAGTGGAACAACCCTGGTCACACTCTCTTAACACAATCTCTGCTTTGCTGTATCCACAATTGTTTACAGCAGAAGAAAACATCTGGAGTGAAGTCAGAAAATAATTGAACAGGTCTCCTTTAAAGACCAAACAAGTGATTGGCACAAAATCAGAGAATCATGATTGAAGACATCCGCAGAGTTTGCAGCGTGAAAGCCAAAAATACTCCAGAATACTTTTTATAAGTTGAAGATGTATTGATCTAGCAGGGGAGAAATCACATCAGAGCTGCTATTAATAAAAATGCCATCCTCATAAAGCAGCAAAATGAGATCAGTGATGTTCTGTTAAAATTCTTTCAAAGTAAGAAGCAGCACAGGGAGTTAAATCCTGACTTCAATCCTCATTTAAAACAAACTTTAAAAAGTGAAAAACTTTCTAATGGTCAAAATCCAAAACTCAGTCACACATGGATCTCAGTGTTTTTGCATGTTTATAGCAACCTTCTTCCAACATACACTATATTGCCACAAGTAATCACTCACTCATCCAAATAACTGAAATCAGGTGTTCCAATCACTTCCATGGCGTATAAATAGGTGTACAAAATCAAACACCTAGGCATGCAGACTGTTTCCAGAAACATTTGTGAAAGAATGGGAGCTCAGTGAATTCCAGCGTGGTACTGTGTAAGATGCCACCTGTGCAACAAGTCCAGTGGTGAAATTTCCTCGCTCCTAAATATTCCACAGTCAACTGTCAGTGGTATTATAACAAAGTGGAAGCGACGAGGAACGACAGCAACTCAGCCACAAAGTGGTAGGCCACGTAAAACGACGGAGCGGGGTCAGCGGAGGTGTATATTGAGGTCACAGGGTCAATCGTTACAGACCTCCAAACTTCATGTAGCCTTCAGATTAGCTCAAGAACAGTGTGTAGAGAGCTTCATGGAATGGGTTTCCATGGCCAAGCAGCTGCATCTAAGCCATACATCACCAAGTGCAATGCAAAGTGTCAGATGCAGTGGTGTAAAGCATGCCGCCACTGGACTCTAGAGCAGTGGAGACATGTTCTCTGGAGTGACGAATCGCGCTTCTCCATCTGGCAATCTGATGGACGAGTCTGGGTTTGGTGGTTGCCAGGAGAACAGTACTTGTCTGACTGCATTGTGCCAAGTGGGAAGTTTGGTGGAGGGGGGATTATGGTATGGGGTTGTTTTTCAGGAGCTGGGCTTGGCCCCTTAGTTCCAGTGAAAGAAACTCTAAATGCTCCAGCATACCAAGAGATTTTTGACAATTTGATGTTCCCAACTTTGTGGGAACAGTTTGGGGAGTTTGTTGGCCTGTTCCAACATGACTGTGCACCAGTGCACAAAGTAAGGTCCATAAAGACATGGATGAGAGAGATTGGTGTGGATGAACTTGACTGGCCTGCACAGAGTCCTGACCTCAACCCGATAGAACACCTTTGGGATGAATTTGAGCAGAGACTGAGAGCTAGGCCTTCTTGTCCAACATCAGTGTGTGACCTCACAAATGTGCTCTTGGAAGAATGGTCAAAAATTCCCATTAACACACTCCTAAACCTTGTGGAAAGCCTTCCCAGAAGAGTTGAAGCTGTTATAGCTGCAAAGGGTGGACCAACGTCATATTAAACCCCATGGATTAAGAATGGGATGTCACTTAAATTCAAATGCGAGTCAAGGCAGGTCAGCGAATACTTTTGGCAATATAGTGTATCTAGTGTGTTAACACACAAAGTTTGGATTTCACTTTAGAGGGACTTTAAGAGCCCCTTGGTAATGGAATTTACATACTGCGTGTTTAACGCCTTTTTTTGAGCTGTTTTCAATTTATTAGTCGGGGCTTCAGTGTTTTGATAACCATCACATTCTGATTGTAATTACCTTGTACACAACGCCCCAACTATTTCAGAACAGGACTGTAATTGAATTGGCTTTTTTGAGATGTAAGTTTGATTGAGTACCTTTTAGAGCATCACTATGATCACTTTATTTCTGATTCACCCTAACTGACCCTGATGGAGGCACGCATGTTCGGTCAGTGAAAACTGCTCACTAATGTGACAAATTACTTCAAGGCTGAAGATAATCACTAAATCCATGTGTCTGTAATTTATTTGCAACAGATTTGTAGTTATTCCAGGAGTTTCTCTGAACAAAACACAAAGGAAGCTCTGCTTTTTGTTTAAGAGTGAATCATACAGAAATCCTGTCTCTTTCTATTAGCCTCTTCATCATTCAAATTTACATTAACACAGAATAAACAAGCAGATAATAATTCTCCATTTAATTTTTCCTATGTTGCCTCTTTCGCTCTTACCACGAAGAATTGATGAGGTGAAGAAGTAACTGGAAACACATTTTCATCCATTCTCTTGGTGATATAACAGAGTCTGGCAGGAGAGTGAGACACTGCGTCCAAACGCAAAAATAACAAAAGACATGGCGCAGAAAGGCATCCATGTCTTGTGTCTTGGACAAGCAGATCTTTGTTTATGCATGCGTGCGGGGATTTTATTCGTATATTGCTGCACATCTGGAGTGTTCACCGCTGCAATCAGGCCTGAGAAATGTTTGGGTAAGACTTGTCTGGCTCTCAAAGCGAGGGCCAACAGTTAAGCTTTGAGAATAACCCTGTGGAGACTCAGACACCATATTTGGCTCAGGAAGAAAAGGCCTGAATACCTCATCAACACTCCTCATTATTCAAGCGCCAAATGAGTTCACTGCAGACTGGACCTATTCATTATCTTCTTTTGATGGCTGATTGAACTGTAACACACTTATCATGTAATCCTGGACAGGCTTGGGCCACTCTGGCTGACATTTGAAAAGAGGTCATTATTAATTACGGATCATGAAGTTGTTGTTGATCTTGATTCGGTGCAACAAAAGATCTCGCTGTGGTCCGCCTATAACAGTTTACAGTCACTGCGAGCACGTGTTTAAAAGTCTGACCTTTATACCGAGCTGCTCAGGATGAGGGCATGAAGTCCAAAGTGTTCATGACATGCATCCTGGTATTGTTCGTGTTTTCTTGGCCACGCTCCAAACATCAGCTAAAATGATCAGGGCCAACTTAATTAACGAGAGGCTGAGGGTGTAAAAAACAGAGCCCTTGATAGATTTCGGAAGTATTTTGATGAAGTATAAACTCCGGGGCTCTGCTGAGCACCTTAATCAGCTATGAAAGCAAACACATCCATCAGGCCGAATTAACTTAACACAGTTTGGCTCGCTTTGAAACAAAAGGCTGCCTGGTTGTGTTGCAATGCTTCAGTTCCTCACAAACACTGTATGCATCAGGAATTACTCTAAATACTTTGGTGTAAGTTCATGTAGGGAAAACTGCTGCAGAGTTTATAAAAAATATAATTGCTACTAATGGAGATGATGTGCGCCTATTCCAATCAGATGCCACTCTCTAGCTGCGTTTCCATTACCCTTAGAAATGCGCAAAATTGAAATAGCGCAATATAAAAACTAGTGATGGAAACACCTGAATTTCCAAAAACTTCTCAAATGTTGCTAATAAGTTTTTACGCTCTCATGAGGAGGTTTTTCAGATGTATGATATAGAAATATATCGCAAAAGTGCAATGGAAACACTTTTTCCGCATTTACAAGTCACCAGAGGTGTCAAAAGTATTCACATTCATTACTCAGGTAGAAGTATAAATACTAGGGTTTAAAAAGACTTCTGTAGAAGTTGAAGTATCAACTCAAGCTTTTTACTCAAGTAAAAAAGTACTGGTTTCAAAACTACTTAAAGTATAAAAGTAAAAGTAATGTAAGGGGGGAAAATGCCATTAAGGACAAAAGCTTAGGCCTCGCCACAGGGACCTATGGTGCACTACCCCACCTCCCCAAAAAACATTTTTTTAAAGGCCATAATGACTATAATGTTATATCAAAATGTTAATGTTGAAAAATTTGGGATGCACGTGTTTCAGCTGCATTTATGCCCATTGAAAATGAACACATTTTAGTACAATGCAAATACATTCAAGAACCATATATGTGTACTACCAACCGCCTTGCTGGTGCTTGGTTGGGACATTTCGCTCAAGTTCTCTTGAGTCTCTGCCATGGACTTCTTCGTTCTTGGCTACATACGTCTGATATTTCCTTGCTGGAGTGCGACGTGATTTGCATCCTGCGCAGGTGCGATGGATCGCATACAAACCAATAGGGTGTCGGAATGGTATTATGTTTATACTTCTCATCCAATCACAATCAAATTCACTCTGTCCGGATGGTGCGATTTATGGATAAAAAGATGCCAATGGCGATTTATTCTGGATAGTTTTTTTTTTTTTTGGGGGGGGGGGTTGTGTTTTTGAACGATGACAAGCCAGAATAAAAACAAGCTTAAATAAAATAGGAGTAATGAGGCTATTTTTAAAATGTAAGGAGTAGAAAGTACAGATAATTGCTTGAAAATGTAAGGAGCAGAAGTAAAAAGTAGGCTGAAAAATAATTGCTCTGGTAAAGTATAGATACCAAAAATTTCTACTTCAGTAAGGTAAAGAAGTATTTGTACTTAGTTACTTGACACCTCTGCAAGTCACAGGACGTAACGTTTTGTGTCACATGACCAGTTCACTCCGAGACAACATGGCGACCAGCAACAGGCCCCAGGAAGCTTTCCCCTTTCGCAAAGGTCAGAGTTGCTTACACATCTGCACATTTTACTATCAGGTCTGTTTTTTGTAGATCACAGACTTTGTGTTGGAAGTGACGCACGCCATGTTCAGGCTCCGTTTTGTGTGTATGCAACATTTATAAATGACACCCCAGGACATTACATTTACAACTTCTTGAATCGTCAACACTGGTGGAGACTAGATCCTCTGTAGACTGGGTCCTTCAAAGGCTGTAGCCTCTGAAATGAGACAATGTGACCATTTCCAAAGTTGCCACTGTCATTTGGCTACATAACACCTCCAGAAACCAGTGGGTGATGTTATTGAACATACGCCCACATGTTAACAGTGCATGAATAAAATCCTGCACTAATATTGACATAAGGAGTACTTCTTTGTGATATGCACAAGTTGATTTGGGCCGGCTGACTTCTGGAAGAATTAACATGTTTTAAATGACAGGGAATGAGATTTATTAATATCACAATAATGACTCAGAAGGGCCTCCAATCCTGGGCCGAGTCACGACCCTAAGTCTCGCATTTTCCTCACTTGGAGCTTAATCTGGGTAAAACGGGCAGCAGGGTGGAGTACACATACACAGAGAGCTGACCGACTGTCTGATTTATACCCACTGACTGCCCCCAGCTGTTACAATTGCCAGAGCCAAGACTAAGCATGCATAGCAGTACTGGCCCGTGAGACAGATTCAAACATCCACAACATCCATTTACATCAAGAATGACAAAGGCAGACATCAGAAACAGTGTCAGAATTTTAGCTTAAAGCAGCACATGTAGGACTTGTGTATTCAGGGTTTACTTGGGAAAATGGCGACGTGAAAATGTTGATTACTAATTTATGTTGGCAGCATTAAAGTAGAACAGCCCTTTCTCACCCCGTTGACTGTAACCACCACTAAGCGAGCGATTGCCAGGTCCAACAGTTACACAAAGTTATGACGGCCTTTTTGTACGAGTAATGAAGGCAGAGAAGGGGAAGTGCGTCTGTTTCAAAATATTGTTTCATGCCTTCAGTGAGATTCAGACCAGGCTGTCTGGCCCAAAGTGTGAAAGAAACACAATGAGTCATTGTGGAAGGGGAGGGGACACAGAGAGCACGTCGGGGAGTTCACAGAGGAGGAGAGAAATATCAATCTGAAGCGCAGACTCAGTCCACCAAATCTGCAGTTGCACACAGACTGAGTCATGGGAACCACAGTGATAATTTGACACCTGTTGATCAAACAGGCCTGTGGACAGACTGCACACAGTGCTGCTGAGCTGAAGGACTGCACTCATGGACCCTGCTGATACAGGCTTGAGGAAGTGATTGTTCCCATAGAAAAGGTCAAAAAGATGATCATTCCAAGGGCTTTTGTGGCACTCAGTGCTCATTGTTGAAGCTGAGGCACATTTATAGCCCAGAACAAAAACAGTTTTAGCCTATATAGCTTGTTTCTTTATTGGTACATACTGTAGGCAAGAGTGTTTTAATTTTGCTTTTGACCTATTTAATATAAAGGGATGTGACTGAATTCACTGACAGGCTGGAGCATAAATTATAGACTAATGCTGTTTATATATATATATATATATATATATATATATATATATATATATATATATATATATATATAGGTTAGAAAGTGACAGGACCAATCAGCGACGAGGGGCAGTACTTTCAGACGCAGCAGAGTCGTGACGTAAACAAGCAGCAGCAAGAGCTGGTGCAATTATGGAGGAAGAAATTAGCGTGGATGCTGCTTAAGCGCCAGTTTTATCAGAACTTGATGACGTCTTTGTTAAAAGAAGAACAAAGAACAGCAGTGAGTTGTTTTCTTTTCAAAAACAACAAAAGTCGAGTACTTACATGTCTATAGTCGCCATGTTTCACGTTATTCCTCAGTAGCTGCACACGCACAGCTCGATAGCGGCTACGACACGTGTTTTGTTGTTCTGATTGGCCCGTAGAGATGTGACAGACAGAACATTCACCCAATCATACTCCAAGTTTTTTTTCAAAGCCTCTGCCTTTTCTCAAACGTTTCCTATTGAAGCTTTCCCAGATGGATGTGTGAAACACATCCATCTGGTGTGTCAGGTTATTGTCTATACTCATTTAAGATGAATCTTTCTATCCTCATTGCAGACTCTGTAAGATGATGGTTTTCTTCATTTTAACAAAAAATGCATTATCCTCTGTTCATGTTATTCAGCTTAGTTGTGAAAATGCCATCTCGTTTATATGCAATGATAAGTCATTTATTTAGAAAAAAAAAAAAAGTAAATTTAAAGGACAAAGGTTAAAAACCATGAATTTCAGAGGTAGGTACTTTAGATAAGTGAAAAAATAAGTGAAAATAACACATTTTATTACTAAATACCATTACTGAACACCAGTGATAGACAACTGAAAATACAGTTTATAAATATGTGTCTGATGGCGTCAACAAAAACTAAGGTATGATTGGCAAAAAGTCATAGTTTTGAAAAAAAAAAAAAAAAGTTAAATAAAAAATCTGCCCCTACACACAACCTAGGCTGAGCTCTCAACTGGCAGCAAGAAGCTTATGTCTGCTTCTTGCTGCCCACTGGTCAGCACGGTTGACTTGTGGAGGTGAATAGTAAAGGGTAAACTTGTTTTAGGGACTTCTTCCCTGACTACTTATCCTTTCTGTTGAGCACAAGTGCCTTGTATTAGCTTTAAATCTACACAAATTACTAATTGTAAAACAAAGTACAAAGTCAACTTTTCTCTGGGATCAGGCATATTTATCTTGCATGTTCTTCCACATATCCAGTGGAAATATATGCCCAAAAGAATAAAGGTTGACAATTAACTCCTTAAAGCCTGATATCTCAAATAATAGCCAGAAAATTCTTATTTTTAGAAGTGAGATCTTCAACCTTCTACCGAAATAAAGACCACCATGAAATTTCACATAAATATTTTTGTATCAAATTTGATACATCAGGCGCTTCTGGCAACTGATAATCCACCAGAGGGCATTTCTATTATTCATCTGATTGCATACAAAGGGTTTTTTAAGTAATTTATTGAGCATGTTGATGAGATGGATGTCTCATAAAAGTGTGTATGAAATATGATACAATAGGCTTTAAAGGCTTAAACTTGACAATTAAAAGCTTCTTTATAAATGTGGGAAACAAACTGATTGATGTGACTTGCGATGGATCATTTCCGGGGTCAAAATTTCCCCTTGTTAAGGTTTTCTTTGGATTTTTTTTTTTCTAAGTAAGATTTAAAAGAGCCACAAAACATCACAAAAGAGCCACATGTGGCTCAAGAGCCCAGTGTGAGTACCACTGGTTTAATGTTTAATGTAAAGGTTAGTGTCTTTTTTAGTGAACATGAGATACAAGGTATCAGTTTCAAAAATTTTATAAAGCAGATAAAGCAATTCCTGGCACCTATCCTCCCTTCTGTATAAAAGAGTCTTGTGGGGTGGGTCAAAATAGAAAAAATAGTAAGTAAAACTCATGTTTACCCTTTATATTTAGTGGCTAGAACAGTGAGTACAAAGGTGTGAGAGAAGCCATTACCAGAGCCATTTTCTCACTGAGGTATGTCAGTCTTTGTTTTTTCAAATCTGGTGTTGGGAAATGTGTGTGAACAAAGAGACTTTAGGGACTGAAGAGAGTCCAGACTTCTGCTTTTGATTTGCATGCTTCTGATAACATTTCATCTCCAGAGGGAAAACAGTTGATCGGGCCTTCCGGTTGGATGTAATGGAAAAGCTCGGGGCAACTACAGCTTTAGGACTGCTCTGCTGGGGCCGGCATGCAGACAATAAAAGAATCAGAAAATCATCTTCAAATACAAGTTTGAGCTCTTGGCCACAGCAAAGGCCTGTCACAAGAATATACTCTAACCATCTTTCTTCCTTTGTGTGATTTTGTGTTTAAACTTGAAAGTTACTGCCAAAAACAAAGACAAGAAAAACATTTACTGGAGTAAAACACTGAGAGAACTTTATGGGTAAAAACTGTGAGCAGAGGTACAAAGTGCATTGAGTTACATCAACTAAAACCACTTCAAAATTAAATTCTTTCTGGTTTGTGTAATGTCATTAGGCTAAAATAACAAACTAAGTTCTGCAACTGCATAAAAATAGCGGCTTTGTGTCTATATTTTGACATCAGAGAGAACAGAGAAGGCTGTTTTGACACAGTTGTGTTTTAACTGGCAGGCTAAACCATAATGCAACATGTGAAGCTTTGTCGTGCAAAAACATTCATAGTCTCTTGTATTTACAAAATAATTATACAAGAACCAACGCACTTAGAATAAGGTGACAAAACCTCTATTTGTATTTACAATAAATATGTTGATTATCATTTAAAATCCTTGAAATCCCCTCACATTCTTAACAAAACATGCCCCCTTTTCAACAAATACAAAAAATGTTCATAAGCTTGAAGCAAAAGGGTTTGAAGAATCGTTCCCAAAGTGCATGATGAAAGACTGAACTGTTTACTAACCATTAGTTCATGGAAATACTGATATGAGGAGTGGCAATAAGGCAAGAACAACTAGGGTGAGCACTGGTCTTCTATCTGCTTGGGGTTTAAGAAAGTCACCATCTCTCTAATGCCATCTTCACAGATCGTGGTCTGAGGAGCTTGACTCAGATTTACCCCCTCCTCTTTAAATTTTCTCCACGTGTCTGAAAAAATGGCATAAAATTAGCAAACACCAAAAAGGGGCAACCATAGTAAGTGATGAGTATTCACAGGAAGGAATCATGAAACCAACCTTCATCAAGTGTTGTAAGTAACGTGTAATTCTCAGGATGATCCATGATGTCTTTTCGTTGAACGTCACCAATGTCCATCAGTTGTAAAACACCTGCATGGGGTAATCATTTAGACAGTCGTCAGACATTTGTGCAACACTACATTATGTTAAATATATACCTGCCATTTTGGGGGAAAAAAAATCCCAAATTATACTCTTTTCATACATGTACAAAATTCCTCAACATTACCCCAATGCCCGTGACCTCTGATCCTGCTGGAGGCACTGCATTAAAAACCAGCATCATTCAGTGATGATATTACAATGTGGGCTTGGGAACGCTCCGGAAAACCATAGTCAGTCAACACAGTGAGTTGCTCTGTCTACAAATGTAACTTATTACTCTAACATAGACTCTGACATATACCAACAACATCTAGAAGCAGTTGACTTCTCTGGGCCTCATCTCAGCTCATCTGAGATGTACTGACCTTAAGTAGTCTGATGATGTTTCAAATTGTTTTGGGTAAAAATGGCTGTTGAATCTTCTAGGCTAAATAGTACAAGGGCCATGCAGATTTTTACATCATATCAGTATCAACAGATATTAGCTTAAAATTATATACATATATATATATATATATGTATATATATATATAAAATCCACCCAGTGAAGCCTAACTGCTGATTATAAGTGGGAATGACTGAAAGATGAACACAGAACCAGAATGTGTCTCTGCAAGACATCAAACAAGTTTATTTCATAAAATGTAAACCCATCTCTCCAATGAAAGCTTTCTTACCTTCTACGGTGTTCCACACTTGCACTTCAACCTCAGCGGTACTCTGTCGCTCAACAACAATGACCCTCACTGCGTTGGGTGAGTCAACTCTCAGAGAAGATTCTACTTTATACACCAGGAGATTACTTTTATATCCAAGGTAACACTGGGTCTGGTTACTTTCAGTTTTATTTTCTGGAGAGGAGAGAAAAAGCAAAGATGGGTTTTGTGGTTGATGTTTATAGCCAGTCAGCATCATGTCATGATAAACAGTTCACTCTCTTATGTGCCATGCTTGACTACCTGGACATGTCTTGCAGCACTTCCCTACTGGTTTCATGGGATGTTGGCATGGATACTGGCTGGGACACGTGATGCGTTTGCAGTCCTGGAGGCCATCAGTACAAGTGCACAGGATGCATTCCAGGACCTTCCCCAAAACTGGGTGCCACATGTCTCCATGCGAGTATGTCTTTCCGTTGTATAAACAAGCTGTGATAAATGGAAAACATCTGAGCGATGTGCTACATGTGGAAACCATCGTAAAGTTGTGAGGAACATGTCTATAAAATTAAATACCTGTACGGGATCTTTCTGTTTTGACAAAGTCTCACCTCTTTGGTGTTTCCTCTGCAACAGAATCTTCACTGTGGTCTCTGAAGCTCCTTTGAGGTTCAGTTTGATGAGGCTCAGGCCTCTGGGAGAAGTCCTAACCCAGGGTGGGGTGGCACGATCTGACCGCAATCTGGTCTGCTCTCCTGAACACTGGTCCACTGAGTGCCTCTATTGTGAAAACAGACATTATTTGACACAATAATCTTTTACAAACCTCAACTCCAAAAAATTTGGGACATTGTGTAGCATGTGACAAAAATAAAAAACAGAATACAGAGATATGCACGTCTCTTTCAACGTGTAATCAACTGAATACAGCACAAAGACTAGAGATTAAATGTTCAAACTGCAAAACTTTTTTTTTCTAACAAACACACATAATGATTTTGATGCCTGCAACACGTTCCACAATCAGCGATGGTACCAGGTTCTCCACTACATGAAAGATTTTGTTCCTGAATGTACAATAGAAAGAAGGGATTTTTATCTAAGAAGTTAAAAAGACTCAAGAATTCAGAGAAATCTCTGCACTTAAGAAGCAAAGCCAAAAACGAACACTGAATGCCTGTGACCTTTGACCCCTCAGGCAGCGCTGCATTGAAAACCGGCATCATTCTTAATGGTAATACACACATTACCACTGAAGGGCTCGGCAACCCGTCAAAAACATTTGTCAGTCAACAGATCACGCTGCCACATCTACAAATTTAAGTTAAGACTAAACCATATAAAGTCAAAGCCATATATCAACAACACCCAGAAGCACTGCCAACTCGTCTGGGTGAAAGCTAATCTTCACTTTATCCAGATTGTTATCAATGCAAAGTTCAAAAGCAACTATCTGTGACAGTGTGCAGGTGTTTTAGTGCCTGTGACATGGGTAACTTGCACATCTATGAAAGCACCATTAATACCAAGAGGTGCATGTAGGTTTTGGAGCAACACATGCTTCCATCTGGGCGATGTCTATTTTAGGAATATCCCGGCTTACTCATGTGTTTGAATTTCAATTGAATATAGGTTGAAAAGAATTTGAAACTCTCTGCATTCTGTTTTATTCAAATTTTAAACAATGTTTTTATTGAATTGGGGTTTGTATTTTTTTTTCCTAAAGAGATTTATCCCAGGATTATTTATCATAACACAGCTTTGCTTTGGATCTTTAAATTGCTGTAATCCTAACCTTTCAGTATATTCCAAAGTTAAAACAGAAGAAAACAGTCTTACATTCAAGGAATATTTAATGATGGATGTTTCAAATTTTAATATTGTGATGCCAAAGAGCAATTCATCCTTAGAATCCAAATGACTGATTCACTTGCGCACAGAGGTTAGCATCATTAGTTAAAAAAACTCCTGAAGCATGTAATTATCTCAGTGTTGTGTTTAAGGACTCTTCATCAGAGCAGAAACTAGGAGTCAAATTTGGATGGTTAAAGTGAAGCGTCTAAAATGCTAATACAAGTTTTAAACAAGAGCAGTGACAAGGAATTGCTAATTTATCAAATATCAGTGAGAACGTACAACTCCTCTGTTCAATTGCTGGTTTCCATCCTCTGTTGACAAGGACCCGCTGGTGCCATGATCTGAAGGCCAAAAAAGAAAAGGGGAAAACCAGAGTGAGGGGACTGCTTTTACATTAAACATAGCAGACATGCATGAGCAGATCATTCGTGATGGGGTAAATAGCATTGGTGTTGTCGCTGCAACCGTCAACAGAGTGTAGGTCTGTTAAAGGTGGCAATAAGGCATCATGCTGATAGTATTGTATTGTTTCATGATGTGTTTTTTTTTTTTATTGCAGCTTAAGAACACAATTCAGTTAGTGATAAGTAGCACATAGATGCATAATTGAGATGAGGGATATCTTTACAGAGTGCTTAACTTTTCTTTCATGCACAAGTATCTTGTATTTTTTTCAAATGTGCTCAAAAGTAAGGAGTGCTGTTTTAGCCTGGCAGTTACAATGTGTGCACCATGAGCAGAGGCTACAGTCCTTTATGGCTGTCAAGGATTTAGGTGCAACCCTAAACATTTGCTGCAATTCATGCCCCACTCTCTTCTCCCAAGACTTCCTGCCAGGCATCACGGTCCCAGAGTCTGGAGGAAGAGTGGAGAGGCACAGAATCCACGTTGCTAGAAGTCCAGTGTGAAGTTTCCAAAGTCAGTGATGATTTGGGCTGCCATGGCATCTGCTGGTGTTGGTCCACTGTGTTTTCCGAAGTCTAAAGTCAACGCAGCCATCTACCAGGACATTTTAGAGCACTTCATGATTCCTTCTGCTGACAAGCTTTATGGAGATGCTGATTTCATTTTCCAGCAGGACTTGGCACCTGCCCACACTGCCAAAGGTACCAAAAGCTGGTTCAATGACCATGGTGTTACTGTACTTGATTGGCCAGCAAACTGGCCTGACCTGAACCCCATAGAGAATCTATGGGGTATTGTCAAGAGGAAGATGAGAGACACCAGACCCAGCAATGCAGATGACCTAGAGGCCGCTATCAAAGCAACCTGGGCTTCCATAACACCTGAGCAGTGCCACAGGCTGATCGCCTCCATGCCACGCCACATTGATGCAGTATATTCATGCAAAACCAACCAACCAACCAAGTATTGAGTGTAAGAAACGCACATTCTTTTCAGAAGCCTGACATTTCTGTTTAAAATATCCTTTTTTTAAATTGATCTTATGTTATCTTCTAATTTTTTTGAGACACTGAATTTTGGGTTTTCTTATCTGTAAGCCATAATCATCAACATTTCAAGAAATAAAGGCTTGAAATATTTCACTCTATGTGCAACAAGTCTATATAATATATGGGTTTCATTTTCAGTAAAGAGTGACTAAAATATTGAACTTTTTCATGATATTCTAATTTTCTGAGATGCATCTTTACTTGTTTTTTCAATTTGCATTCACAAATGCATCTGGCTGCATCAAATATGTAAAAATTAGTGCTGTCAAATGATTAATAATCAATCAAATTAGATATAGGTTTTGTGATGAATTAATGGATGAATGGGACTGGAATACAGGTAGATTTACTGTATAATCTGTTTGTAATTGTTGATTTACAAATGTACAATATGTTACATTTTTTTGTCTATATTTTACTCTGGTCTTCTCATTATTAAAAGTGAATTCATTGTTCATTAATTGTTCACTGTTTCTAATCTGTTACTCCATCTAACACAGTAGTTTCCAAGGTGGGGGTTGGGGCCCCTGGGGGGTGGCGAGACTCGGAGTGTGGGTTGTGAGATGCCTTTCAAGAAACAGAGAGTATTTTATTTTATTTTAAGATTTATTTTTGGGCATTTATTAGATAGGGGAGGACAGTGGATAGAGTCAGAAACAGGGTCAAGAGTGGGGGAGAGACATGCGGTGAAGAGCCTCAGGCCGGATTCGAACCCGGGCCGCACGCGTACATGGGGAGCGCCTTTGACCACTAGGCCACCTGCTCCCCGACAGAGAGTATTTTTAAAAGGTATATTTAATTGTATATTTAGTGCATTTCTGTAGATATACCTGTATGAAATTGGTTCAATTAAAAATAAAAACATGATAATTTGTTGAGATCAAAGAAAGGTTTAAAAAGGCCTGCACATGATGATTCTTGAATGTGCATGGCTGTGTACAACTATGCCACAACTAATCTTCCCCTATTATAGTAAATTTTAAAAAGGGAAGTCTGCACATCAATAGATGAATTCAACATTTTTTGGATGTGGGACAGCAGCACGTCTCTGCACACAGATGAGAGTGCTCGTCTCTATGCCTGTGTGGACTTGGCATCAAATTTCATTTATTACGTTAAGTTTGTGCATTTAACTAATCAAAATGTATTGGTTTTTTTCGGCAGCTCTAGTAAAAAATACTTGCCTATACACGGCGGTTATTATAATGCTAATTCTGACATCAGAACTCACATCATAGTAATATCAATAGCAACATCAGAGCTGGTAAGACTGATGACCAGTGAACACACTGATGTACTCCATTTGTCCATTTTTCTCTGTGCATGGATGTTGTGGTGTAATGACTTCATTAGTGACCATGCTAACTGGTGACTTTGCTATTGGTCACCCTTTATATCTGTCAGTGGGTCTGAACATATTTTAAAGCAATAAAAGTATCATACAAAGCTGATTATGACCATCCGGTGTTAAATAATTTAAAAAATACAATGATCTGAAGAGCTCAAAATGCAACATTTCTCATCTGAAGGAAAGAAATTCAAGATCAGATAAGAAACAAAGTCATTGACACCTATTGGCCTAGAAAGGGTTACAAAGTCATTTCTAAGACTTCGGGGCCAGTAAACCACAGTGACAGCCATTATCCACAAATGGAGAAAAATTGAAACAGTGCTGCACCTTCCCAGGAAGGGACGGCATACCAAAATTATTGAACGAGCTCATCCAGGAGGTCACAAAAGAATCCAGAACGACATCTAAAGACCTGACAGCCTCACTTGACTTAGTTAAGGCCACTGTCCGTGATTCAACAGTAAGAAAGAGACTGGGAAAAACTGCATCCACTGGAGACTTTTAAGGCCAAAACAACTTCTGACCAAAATTTACACAAAGGCTTATCTCACATTTGCTAGAAAAAATTGCCAGACTTTTTGGAAAATACTCTATGAAAGACAAAAGTTGAACTTTAAGGATGACGTGGGTCCCATTACATTTGGAGTAAAACTAACACAGCATTTCATGAAAAGAGCATTATACCAGAGGTCAAACATAGTGGCGGTACACCTTCAGGACCTGGACAACTTTCTGTAATTGAATCCAGCTCGCTACCAGAAAATCCTTAAGGAGAATATCTGGCCATCAGCTTGTGACCTCAAGCACAACTGGGATATGCAGCAAGACAATGATCCAAAACACACCAGCAAGTCCTCCTCTGAATGGCTTAAGAAAAAAAATTGAGGTTTTGGAGTGGCCTAGTCAAAGTCCAGACTGAAACCTGACTGAGATGCTGCGGCATAACCTTAAACAGGCTGTCCACGCTCAAAAACCTCCATTGTAGCTGAATTTTACTGCAAAGAAGAGTGGGCCAAAATTCCTTGACAGCGATGTGAAAGACTTGACAGTTATCGCACATGCTTGCAGTTGTTCCTGCCAAGGGTGGAACCACCAGTTATTAGGTTAAGGGGGCAATTACTTTTTCACATAGGGCCACACAGGTTTGGGGGATTTTTTTCACTTAATAAATGAAATCATCATTTAAAAACAGCATTTTGCATTTACTTGGGTTATCTCTGTTTCATATTAAAATTTGTTTGATCATCTGAAACATATAAGTGTGACAAATATGCACAAAAATGAGAAATCTGGAGGAGGGAAAATACGTTTCCTCGCTACTGTAAATGTAAAATAAAGGGTTAAATTTAACACACCTGTTATCAATAAGGACATGATTTTAACCTCTTCTGTACAAATTTTGGAAACAATTTTCCTTTTGAGGCAAAAAATGGATTTCCAGTCTGAAAAGAGGTCTATCAATGAACCAAAATTGCAGGAGTTTGTCTACCTTTACACACCAAACAGCAGGTATCGGGAACCGGCACAGGTGAGGAGCAGGTGATTGGTTGGCATGTTTTCAGAGCACAGAAGATGTTTCCATTCTGAGGAAAGAAAGTAAAAATGCATTTTTTTCTGGGCGAATGTAACATACACTTATTTAAGCAATAAAATGTAATTTCTATCGAAATATCTAAAAAAAAAGATATGACATAGCTTCATTACAAATGTCAGGAGATTATAAATGATTTTACCCAAAAGTTTATTTTCTATTAAGAAAATAAAAAAAGACAAAAATATCAACAAATAAAAATTTTATTATTATAAATGTGGACATTTAACAAATAAGAAAAACACATTTTGAAATACATAGTCTTCTTCCTGTAATGCAAGATGACAGGGAGGTTATCATGAAAGACATATGCTCTTTTTTTAAGTGTCGCATAAACCTTTTTATTGTGCCTTAGCATCGCACAGTAAAATGCTTTATATATTTTGTGATCTGGATAACAATGCTAGAAGTTTCTTCAGTTAGAACTATTCCCATTTGCACATTCTTTTAAAAATATATTATTTCAATTAATAGAGAAAATAAGAGGGAAATACTGCCTTGTTCAAAAGTGAGATCTGGTATTCATTTCATTGTGCAAATTCACCTTGGAAACACAGTAACATCTGCTTACAAACACTTATCAACAACTCATAAAATATACTTTTAACATTTTGTTTTGCTTTAAAGGATAACTTTAGGGTGATTTCAACACTGGCTTGGCTAATGCTCTGCTCTGAAATGTGCTTTTGTTCTCTGAACCTGTTCCTTTTGTGCCGATCGATGATGCTGAGCCAGCACTCAAACCAATACAAGATGTTTTCACCAGCTACGATATTAAGAGACAATAGAAATAGAAACTTAAGAATGTATTCTTTTTCTGCTTAGCACCAGCAGCCATAAGTTAGTAAGCAGGGAAACTCTTCATTTTAGCACAGTATTAGTTTATCTGTAGCAGCTGCTTTCTAATTGGTAGAAAGGTACTGTAATGAGTAATAGGTAATATTCTTGTTAATCACCCCACCCCCCTCCACTATTTTACTTTAAACATACAGTTATCCCTGCTGACAAAAAGTGAAGTTTCGTCATGCATACGTGATATTTATGAGATTTTTTATGTTCTTTGTTTTTGCATCAAGACACACATTCCTAGTTGGTGTGTAAATTGAATTGGCATGATACCCATCCCTAATTCTGATGTAGGATATGATCCTCTCAACGTATAAATCTTTGACAAAATACGGTATAACATATATTTCACCATATCAATAAAAATGGTCTGACTTGAACTACAGTAAATCACTTACAGAACACGTGCACATGACACACTGGTTGCTCTGCCTTGATGGAAAGAGGTCATGCTTAGTGAAGCTTTCTCCTGGCTGATAAATCGTCCCGTTATACCTGCAGGATTTCACTGAGGCTCTTAGTCCTGCGGGGATCCTGGGCTCATCTGAGGACAAACATCACACAGGATATAAATCACAAAAGCAGACCGTCTCTCTGAAACTCAGGTGACAGTGTGCTTATAAGGGGTGAGATAAGAGACTGATATGGTAATACAGGTGCATCTCAATCAATTTGTGGTTTATTTAAAAGTTAAATTTCCATATATTCTAGATTCATCACACATTAAGTGAAATATTTCAAGAATTTTTTTGTTGTAATCTTAATAATTATAGCTTACAGCTCACAATATATATATAAAAAAAATCCACAATCTCAAAATATTAGAATACTGTGGGAAAAGTCCAATTTGCAAAGATTCCCCGAGCCTTCATTCTCTCACTCTGGTTCAGTACACACAACCACAATAACAGGGAAGACTGCTGATTTGACAAATGTCCAGAAGACAATCAAGGAGGGTAAGCCACATAAGGTCACTGCTAAATGGGAAGGCTGTATGCTCATTGAAAGTTAACTAGAAGAGAAAAGTGCTGTAAGAAAAGGAGCACAAGCAACAGGGATGAGCTCAGCCTTCAGAGGACTGTCAAACAGAGCAGATTCAAGAACTTAGGGGAGCTTCACAAGGACTGGACTGAGGCTAGAGTCAGTGCATTAAGGACCACCACACAGACGTGTGGAAATGGGCTACAAGTGTGGTGGTGTTCTGAGTGTCACAGCACACCTGATCCACGGACTTAATCAAAGTGTCACCTGGACCAAGGAGAGAAAGAACCGGAATGCTGCTCAGTGGTCCAAAGTCCTGTTTCCAGATTAAAGTAAAATATCATTTCATTATAAAAACAAGGTCCTAAAGTCTAGAGGAGGATCAGAGAGGCACAGAATCTAAGATGCTTCCAGTCCAGTGTTTTCAGTTTCCACAGTCAGCGGTGGTTACCTGTTACTGTTGGTCCACTGTGCTTATCAATCCAGAGTCAGCATTGTCAGCCATCTACCAGGAGATTTTAGAACACTTCATGCTTCCATTTGCTTAGAAGGTTTATGGAGATTCTGATTTCCTTTTTCTAGCAGGACTTGGCACCTGTCCACAGTGAAGCCAAAACTACTAGAAACTGGTTTGCTGACCATGGTGTTACTGTGTCTGACTGGCCAGCCAACTGGTCTGACCTGAACCCCTTTGATAATCTCTATCATATCTCTAATCATTACAACAAAAACATATCCATACATTTCACTTTGACTGAGAGGAATCTCAAAAATAAAAAAAGTTTTAAAATGTAAATGTAAAATTAGGTGACATTCTTGGCCATTTTTCAAAGATATCTTGTAGGGAAATTTTCTCCTATTCGACTTTAGAGGTGCCAGCATTCCTAAAATGAGTCTAAAATCACCCGTGTATTGAATTATGGCATTATCAATATTGAGGGCAAGGTAACTAACATCACATCAACATTACCCTTACATCCCCACCCCATGTGTACAGTAGGACAGTCTACCTGTGCATCTGGGACAGCACTGCTGAGGCTCAGTCACTGGATTTTCACAGGGCAGAGCAGGACACCTGATGGTGCTACATTTCACATGACCTGCCTAAGAGAAAGCAGATTTTACAAGCATGGGTCACCTTTAAAACCCCCAACCTCTATTTCCAAACCCAGTTTGGAGATAAAATTCCTTTATATGCTGTTCAGGATTGATAAAATTAAATAAAAAACTCACATCTGTGCAGACGCAGCGCATGCAGAACATGAATCCAAACGGCTCCAGATAGGGATGCCAGCTGTCTCCTGGGCTGTATGTCTTGTCTTTGAAAGTACAAACTACCCCGGACCCTGAATGTCACATAGTTAGGGGGATGAGCAACTTTTGGAAGCGGCACAACCCATGAAAACATTCCTACACTGTTAACAAAGCCTTATGAGACGTTAAGACAAAAACAAAGTGACGAAAACTACAGGAAAACACAGCAGATGTCCCAGTATCTCACGTCCACGCATTCACACAGAGGTCATTATTTAGCCTGGTACTCTATTTCTGCGGCAGAATAAGTTTAATAAAGTTTCAACTGTGCACCAAAGCTATGTCAAACCCAGAACTAGTATGTAGATATATAAAAATCAGCTCGCTATCACCAAGTTTACTTGGTCTGTCTGAGCCCCGCTTTGACGCCTGTCGTTATTAAAGCCCTTCATGTTCTATGAGGACAGAAGAAGCATCAGCAGGGTGTGCTCTCTTACCTTTCCGGACTTTCAGCTCTGCATCTGCACACCAAATGAGGACAAAGAACAAAAACATGGACTTCATGATTTACATGTGCGTGACTGAGTCTGCAGCGCAATAAAAATGTGTTTCTGCTAGACACAAACTGCAAGACAGTGTGAAACCGGAATAAAAAAAAAAAGAAAAAAAAAAAAAAAAGATAACATTTCAAGAGTGATCTCTGGCGCCTCCCTCTGGACACAAAGGGCAGCGCAGGCTCATACAGAATATATGGACGTTTAACTTCATGAATTAAATTCAAGCAAAAATGAACTTTTTCTATGATAATCTGCCACCGGTGAAGTGATTAGCTCAGATACAGCTGTTGTATAGTGGCAGTTTTACCCAAATGGGGCCACATTTCTATACCAGAACAAGAGAAAAGAGTCACACTGAGAGCTTCTTATGACATTATGTATGTTTTGTTTCTCTCCACCCGCCTCGGCATGAGTTTTACTTACCAACAAGCTCCACTGTTCATAAATGTAATTAATGTGACAGACACAATGTTCGTCAAGTCACTTTCCAAGAATTTTGGGAAAAGTCCGACCCTTCCCAAACACTTTGTATGGAAGGTTTCCTAAAGTAATGTGAAATAATTTTTACACATGCAATGGAGGAAACAGTCAATCTTATGTGACAGGATGTTATATTTAATGAGGAATATGGGTGTTACTTGGGATAAAATTCACTTCAGTAGAAGTAAAATCACTTGTCTGAAAATCTACTCAAGAAAAAATAAAAAGGTAAATAATTTAAAGTTTACTAAAAATACTGAGTGACTACTTTTGATATCTGAGGGGGTTGTACAGTAACATATATCATTCTCTAGTGTGCATTAAAAACCAGATAGTATGAATCTCCAACCTGGTTGTTTAGGTAAAGTCTTTCTCTAAGTGAAATGAGCAGCCATTTTTACCTCCCCCTAGGAGGTTATGTGATTGGGTGGGTTTGTTTGTTTGTTTGTTCATTTGTTAGCAACATAACTCAAAAAGTCATGGACAGATTTTCATGAAATTTTCAGGATATGCCAGAAATGGCAGAAGGAAGAACTGATTAGATTTTGGGAGTGATCCGGATCACCGTCTGGATCCAGGAATTTTTTAAAGGATTCTGTACTATTGGGAGATAGGGCTAATGGCAGAGGTCTGCGCTTATTTCACTTTACACCAGGAGATGGCAGACATGTGTAACTTAATCAGAGTTTTGGAGTTTATAGAATTTGCAAGACACACAACCAGTCGAGGAGAGTCAGAGCATAACAGAGAGAAAGACAGCAAATTGTAGCGAGCATACTCACAATGCTGGGAGGAATAGAGGAATATTCACCCTCTGCCATGACTTCCACACATAGCGAAGCCAATGCTTTGCCTCACTGTGTCTCCATCCCACCGGGGAGGGAGAAATCGGCAAATTAGATTTTGATTAGATTCTTCACTATTGGGAGATACGGCTAATGGCGGAAGTCTGTGCTCTCTGAGTGCTTTTCTAGTTTTTTAATGTAATGTGGAATCAAGCTCTGGCTATGCGCTACAGGCCATCATGTGTAATCAAAGCTTTACTATTGGCTAGTTCTTTTGGGTCAGCACCTGCTCACTTTGGTTTGGATTTGCATGTGAAGACTTTCTATTTTTTAATTAATAACTGATGCTATTTAAACATACAATACTTCCCTCCAAATTAACCAATAAGTAAAATTACCAATAAATTAAAAAGTACTCAAAAAGGTACAAAAGCTACTCAGTTATTTTCCACCCATGATAAAGCTACATTTTATTCAATTCCTTTTCTAAGTGATAACAAACACACTGAATGTTGTTTTCTTGAAAGCTGAGACATATTTTTCTTGTCTCGGGTGACAACAAAATTAAAAAAAAAAAATCATCAGTTTCTTGAGAAATTCGCCAGTTTTCATAGGAAAACATGCAATGTTGAGGTAATGCTAAAATAAGAAAGCATCTCATGCAAAAAAATTCTCACAACAAAGGGAAAACTGCGTGAAGTGGAATCAATGCCAGTGTGTCCAATCTGGGCTTCCTTAAAGATTACATTGTGGCCTGGTGATTATTATTTGTCCTATGCGCGAAGGCTGTAGACATTGAAGTAGGCATCCTGGGTTCAAATCCAATCCATGGATCCTTTCTCACATGTATCCCTTTTTTTTTTACTGTTTTTAAATACTATTCGCTATCCTACCTGAATAAAGGCATAAAAGCCCAAAAATTAGATTATTTCATGTCAGAAAAGGTAATAAAATGAGCATGGACTTATTTCCTTTTAAAACTGTGTGAAGTTTAGGTACACAGTTTGATGGAGGAACTCAGGAAGAGCACAATTCCACTTGAGTGGAATTGAGTCTTCATGGTAAAATTGCACCATTGCTTAAAAAATGCCATTACTGCACAGAAATGGGACTACTTGATAGGGCAAAGAATTCTTTAAATTCTGTATAACTTCACCCAAGCTTTTTTTTTTGCTCCAGTTTATAAAATTATCCTGTCTTTACTTGGAACAGACATCAATATGAGATGGGCCTTTAATATTTTCAAAGCTTCTGCACAGCAAAGATGGGAAAGACTATGAAACTGTAAACTTACACCAGAAAGAATACTCAACTGTTTAAAAAAATTGGATAGTGATAAGCAAATTAAATTACAAATGACTGATTTGATCTTACTTTGTAAGATGGCTAACTTGTTCCGACCAGCTGTAATGAGAGGGAGAGAGGCTTGCATTTTGAGTTTCACTTTTGGTCAGTGCACAAGTGAGTGAATAATATTTGAATATGAAAATTGTAACAGAAAAAAGAAACATTGATTCAATTGTGCAATTCTGTGGTCTTTTTGTGGCTTGTATGTCGTGCACCTTTGTTGGAATTAAACCTAATGTAAGGTGTCCAGCTGAAAGCTACAGTGCATTCATGAAGTATTCAGACTCCCTTCACTTCTTTCAATTTTGTTGTCACAGCCTGCTACAATCGTTTGAATTCATTTTAATCTCTCATTAATCTACACTCAGTACCCCATAATGATGTGAACATTTATTATCATGTATTAATGGCAGCAATAACAACCCAGAGTCTTTTTGAATTTGATGCAAGCTTTGCACACCTGGATTTGGGGATTTTCTGCCCTGACCAGTCTCCCAGTCCCTGCTGCTGAAAAACACCCCCACAGCGTGATGCTGCCACTACCATGCTTCACTGGTGGGATGGTATTTGGCAGGTGATAAGTGGTGCTTGGTTTCTTCCAGACATAACGTGTGGAATTTAGGCCAAAAAGTTCGATCTTGCTTTCATCAGACAAGGGAATCTTGTTTCCGACAGTCTGAGAGCCCTTCGGGTGTTTTTTCGCAAGCTCCAAGCAAGCTTTAATGCGTTTTGCACTGAGGAGAGGCTTCTGTCTAGCCATTTTGCCATCAGGCTCTTGGTCACTTCTTACTAAGGCCCTTCTCCCTTCGCCCTCAGTTTGGCAAGGCGACCAGCTCTGGGACGAGTCCTGGTTGTGCCTAAATTCTTCCATTTGAGAGTTATGGAGATCATAGTGCTCATCATAGTGATCTTGGGAACCTTCATTGCAACAGACATTTTTTGTAGCCTACAAACCAACAGTCCTATCTGGACTCTGCGGGCAGTCCCTTTAACGTAATGGTTTGGTTTTTGGTCTGATATACATTGTCATCTCTGAGGCCTTCTATAGAGAGGTGTGTGCCTTTCTAAATCATGTACACTCAGTTTAAGTGACCACAGATAGACTCCAATCAAGGTGTAGAAACATCTCAGCACCATCAAGAGAAATGGGAGGACCCTACACTAAGTTTTAAGTGTTTTAAGGGTCTGATTACTTACGTCAATGTGATATTTCAGTTTTTCATTTTAAATAGATTTTTTTTTTAAATCTAAATTTCTGTTTTTACCTCGCTATTATGGGGCACTGAGTGTATGAGAGAAAAATGAATTCAAAAAATTGCAGCATCAGGCTGCAGCATAACAAAACCGCAACAGTGAAGGAGGTCTTAGTTTAAAAGGGCTGAGAAATTATGATATGGCTACAGCAAAAAGAGGGACATACAGACGGATCTCTTTTTATTAACACACATTGGAGATAAAACAGTGCAAACATGTTAAAATAGGCATCAAGATGCCTACAAGCTTTCAGAAGACATGACAATCAAAAGGGAGGTCACAAATATCCCAACAATGCATCTGGATCTGTTCCCTACCATGACACTAATTGTAAGCCAACACATAGCTTCATAGTAATAATAATAATACACTTATTTTGGAAAATACTAGTAATGAAGGTAAAATAAATCCATGTAAGGATTTCTTCTCTTGCACTAGAGGAAATGGCCATGCTTCCAACACTGATGTTTCTGAAACATGTTGAGACTTAGAAAAAAAAAACTGCATATTTAACAAAAAGATAGTAAATACACACATTCCTTATCCCTTTAAAACTGTACCTGATAGATGTGACTCCGCAGCCCTGCTTTTGCCTAAAATCTTGCTTCCAAATTGAATCAAAACTTGCTTTTTATATCTAAATGGCATGTAGCCCTGTAAATCTGCAACAAACCTGCCAAAAATTGTCTCTTTTAAAGTGGCGTCAGAAGATGACAGGCGTTTTTAAGACGCTGAACACCTACTGGACACTTAAAAAATAAAAATCCTGTGTTAAGAGTATTTTTCATACTAGATTTAACACCCTGTGATATAGTTACACCGTTTCTTGTGTGAAGTATAAGATATTGCATTACTAAGATGACTTTGGGTGTTCTTAAAGACACACTTATGCGCCCACACACATACACTCACACAGAAACACAGCATAAAAGAGGAGACTCAGGAGCTGCTGCTGCTTTGTGCTCCTGTGTCGTCCTCCTGCTTCAGCCGTTTCTTGGCTCTGATTTCATTCATGGCTTCTTCTATTGAGCGAGTGTCCCTCTTGTTTGCCACTGGCACTGGGAGACAAAAACACAAACAAAGTGAGTAAATACTGAGTGTACACTGTTGTTTTCAACAGGCTGGGTAATTGTTATATTTACTCACCACAGCCGTAGGCTCTGTTGGCCTCTAGTGTGTGCGCTGCGTCTTTTGCAGCTGATGTGCCGATCAGGTGGCTGTACTTGTCTCTGTAGTTTGAGTTGGGACACATTTCAGACTTCTTTGACTGACTGGAGGCTGATTCTTCCAATGCAGCTTGTTCCTGCAGGGATGAGACAAGGAAAAATCAGTCTGTGATAGTAATGTAGGTCAAAAAGATCCAGAGAGATGTACTGAGATTCCTGACTTCCTACATGTTTGTTTGATAATTTATAGCAGTCAGGTGGGTTGAGTGAAGAAAGACAGGAAAAAAACAGTTTGAACACACAACTGTGGAGAAAATTGTTTTATTGAATCACTTGATGTAAGTATAAGTAGAGTATTAATAATCTGAAAAAAATGAGAGTGCTTGGTAAAGTAAATGGATTTTCATCCATATGTATGGAAGTCCTAGGCACACATCTGTAAAATCTCTTTACTGTTTTTTTTCCTTGATAAAAAGTATTTTCTGTTTGATTTTTCAAGATCGCAACTTATTTATATCAATTAATAAAAACACAGATTTTTCCGGAACAAGTTAAGTAATTTTGCAAGCTCTTGCTTAATTTTTCTTGCAATATCTCAAGATTTTAAAAAAGGTTTCTAGTTACAATAATAGCATTTTCTAGTTATTACCTCCGCCAAGGAGGTTATGTGATTTACAGGGTTTGTTCGCTTGTTTGTTAGCAACATAACTCAAAAAGTTATGGACAAATTTTCATGAAATGTCAGAAATGGCATAAGGAAGAACTGATTAGATTTTGGGAGTGATCCAGATCACCGTCTGGATACAGGAATGTTTTAAAGGATTCTTTACTATTGGGAGATAGGGCTGATGGCGGAGGTCTGCGCTCTCCGACTGTTTTTCTAGTTTTGATCTGTGGTTCTCAAAACTTTCAAGACAATATCCCCCAAAATAACACCTTTGGTGTCTGTGACACTCCAACTGAAGAAGAGGATATGCAGGCAGATGGACATACTAATTCAGTTAAAGGGATACTTCAACATTTTGGCAAATTCGTCCATTGCCATAATCCCTATAGTCTTAGTAATAGGTTCGTTACCTTCAGTTGTCGGTGCAAGCTGTTTTTAGATCGGCTGCTGCTGAGTTCAGACCTGCTGTACCACCTCAATGTAAGCAGACGGTATTCCGGCTTTCCCTCACCAAACTCATCAAATACACAATTGAACAACTCCAAAACACTCTCGTGGACAAGTTGTGACCTGTGCATTCACCACGCTATGAAATAATAACGTATATTTATGTAACATTACGACACAGGAAGCAAATACTCAGACCTATTTCTTGAGTAAACCACTGGGCGGAGTGACACAGTGATGCAGCCATGCCTGGAGTGTAGTTCTGGCTTTGCATTTAGCTTTAAAACATCTCCATCTCGTAATGTTCCATGATTATTTCATAGCGTGGTGAATATACAGGTCACAAGTTGTCCACGAAAGCATTTTGGAGTTGTTGGATTGTGTATTTGATGAGTTTGATGAGGGAAAACCGGAATACCGTCTGCTTACATTGAGCTGGCACAGCAGGTCCAAACTCAGCAGTGGCCGATCTAAAAAACAGCTTGCACAGACAACTGAAGGTAACGAACCTATTACTAAGACTATAGGAATTATGGCAATGGACGAATTTGCCAAAATGTTGAAGTATCCCTTTAAGAATCATTTTCCTTGCTTTAAACTTTCAGGGTTCCTAAGTGTTTAGAAAATCAAATTCAAGACTTTTTCATACCTCTTTAAGACCTAAATAGAGAAAAATTAATACCACTGTTTGCAGCAATAGGTCAAAAATGAAATGCATGTAAAAAATGTTGGTTTAACAGATCAGGGTTGAATTCGCTGATTTAAGCACGGTTTATCAAAGATTGAATACTACAGCAAACAGCTGTAGTTTATCAAATGTGAAATGGAACAGGAAACAACACATTTTGGGGCATAAACTGCCAAATATGATTATGTTTGGCACATTTAATGCCTCTGTGCAATCTATATATTGTCCAGTGATATTTATCATAACATAGTTTAGCATGTTTGCAAAGCTTATAATAAACAATGAAAAAAATAAATGCATTTCGCCAGAAATGGCAAACTTGTCCACGAAAGTGTTTTGGAGTTGTTGGATTGTGTATTTGATGAGTTGAGGGAAAGCCGGAAATACCATAAGACACCATAGCGTTGACACCACAGCTCCTATCTCAGCACCGCAAATCTAAAAATAGCTTGCACCAACAACTAAAGGTAACGAACCTATTAGTAAGACTACAGGGATTATGGCAATGGGCGAATTTGCCAAAATGTTGAAGTATCCCTTTAATCTCAAAATTAAATCTAAGAATTTTTAAGACTTTTCAAAGATCTGCAGAAACCCTGTTTTTAAATACAACTCTCTGACCTTTTGTTTTAATTGACAGGCAAAGGAGAAACAACAACCGTGTGAAGGCAAAAAGTTAGAGAAAGACTGCCAGACAGGGCGCTGGAGTAGTCATATAGCTGTGTGCATAAACGCCAGTTTTTAAGTGAATATTGATTCTAGCCTTTCTTTCTTTTCGTGTATGCTGATCCCACACCCTTTCCTGAATCAATTTTTATGACATTTTTAAAGCCAATAAATGTTAATAACAGCTCATGGCCTTATTTAGGGTAGAAAGTAAACCTGTGCAATGAACAGGCAGCCTGTGGGACTACAGGCCTTAACTCAGTCTCTGTGACATAAGTTATATCACTAGTACAGGTGCTGTATTGTAAAAACAACACCCATCAATATGTGGCAGTTCCTTTTTTTTTTTTTTTTTTTTTTTTACATATCATCGTTTTTCTCAACAAACATCAGCTACAACCAGGAATTGTCTCACCATCCACATGAGGGTCAGGACCCTGAGGATGAGAATCCCTGATCTACAATATGCTGGCCACTGTAATAGGCTAGACCACAACATGTCATGTTGATATTGTCCCCACTAAAAAAGGTCAGTTAAGCCTATTGCTATGTTTGTTTTGTACTTTTGCAACCCCTGGGAGTTAATTAAGTTGAGAACCTAAGAGACCAAACAGACACTACTTGTATCTCAGTGAAATGGAGTTAAAAAATCTAAGGTTAGATCAGACTTATGGCACAGTCGCACTAGGCAGTTTGCTCCATTGCACCACCACCTGGCACGCTTGAGCCTCAGAATCTGTTTTGTTTGACTAGAATGAATGCTGCACGCTGCTCTGAACCACGGTGCACTTTCTTGGCCCTGGTATGGATGGAAGAGTTGGGCTTTGGGCTGGTATGACTGCTCACACATGAGCACAAGCACTAGTGCAGAGTGTGTACGACGCATAACTGACCACTGACCTAACCATTCCTTTCAACAGTAAGAGTTTAAGAGCTGTGTCTGAACAAAATGACTCAGAACAAGCCACTAAGTGGTTAAAGTCACTGTCATGTTGTCTTTGTATTTCTCCTTTGTGCCGATTCTGTGAGACTGTGCTTCTTGTAAACTGCGTGTGTTGTATTATGACATGATGATGCATCCGTGCCAAAGCCAGACTAAGCTTGGAGCAATGTGAGTACAGGCCAGGGGAGGGGAGATACGCATGACTCGGCCTGGTAAGGCTACTGGGACTAGTGTGAGTGTGCCCAGTGATGATCAATCTATTACAGCACTCTTAGTCTCTCTCTGACTCTCCTGCAGCCTTGACTTCTAAACTTTACACACTGTCTGTGTTAAAATGGATCCGAGAATGTTATGTCTTTGACCTAGCAAGGCTGAGTTCTTTTTGAGATATAAGACTGACATCTTAAAGTGCCATCAGATCGATAGAACTGGAAGGAGTTTCAGTGAAATAATAAAAAAGCATCCCATCTTACTTTTAGTCTGCGTCTTTGCTCTGCCAGCTGAGGATCCCACTCCTCTCCCTTGCGATAAGCTTCCAGCTCCTCATCTGATGGAGCAAACTCCTGCCAGTTAACAGGAGAAACTATTAACATTTCATCTCAGCTTTCAAGAACGCAATATTTAAATAAAATGTGGATGCTTGAGTTCAGACCTTCTTGAAAAGCATAACATAACGGCTCTCCTCGTCCTCTCCAAAAGAAAATGAGGTCAAACCAGCAACCTCTGCAACATCATGCCTAAAGGACAGAAAGCAATGACTGTAAATATCACTATGTTGCTCAAATCTGCAAAAATCTGAAGTAACAACATCTTACAATATACTCCTTTCAATCTTCCCCATGGGATTATATTTTCGTTTCTGCTGAGAGCTGTCTTGTATGAAATCTGACACCTCTTTCTCCATCTAAAAAAAAAGGAAAGGGGCAGGGTTACATTCTGTGTTATTTTGAAAGTGATAAAGACAAATACAGGTTCAGAGAGGCCACAGGAGCTACACTCGGCCACGTTGGTGTCATCTAATTCAAACCAATCCATCTGCCTTGCCACCATAGCTACTTTTATGATGTCTGTAATGTTTTGACATATTCACAGAGGATTTGAAATGAGGCTTTAGCATTACATAGTTAACATGCAGAGCACTGAGATGTTTTCAGTTGGATGATAAAGGGAGACTTAATTTTTACATTTCCAAAACTGACAGCAAAAACTAAAATCAAAAACTCTGTAGAGGTAGAGTCTATGGCAGAACAGTTGTATTGGGTTGCATTAGGATTTACAGATGCCCCTTATAAAGGGGACTGGGAATACATAATGAATGAGTGCATGATGTGATACTAGTGCTTCACCTTTTTCCTGAACTCAGCTTTCTTTCTTTTCTCATGTTCCTCCATCTTCTTCAGTCTTGCTGCTTGCTCTAAAAATGACAAAAAAAATCATCCATGGGTTCATTTATTGCTGAGCATTCCATGAGTTTATGTTGTTAACAAAGATCCTGCAGCACTACAGCAACAACTGTGCTAATAGTGTTAATACTTTAGTCCCATAATAGCTGATCAAGACTCAGTCTTCCTGGAAACATAAAACATTTCGTAATCATTTATCCTGGAACACAGCACTGCATCATCCTGTTATTAAGGCAGACAGCCTCTGATGTTTTACTGGTGGACATACTCATAATAGTTAATGACGCCATCTTATGACTGTCTTCACAACAACTGGGAAGTAGAAAAGGTTGCTTTGTTATTCGTGGCAATACTCTAAACTTTCCAGATTGTTACAATTATTCTCTTACGAAGCATCTTTTAAAGTGAACATCTACAAACAGAAAGAAAACAAAAGAATGTCTGGAACACTGCAGGGCTCAAATGTCAGAATTATTTATGTATAATGTTATTATCTATTCAGTGCAGTACATGATTGGGACATCAGAGCCTTCTTTATTCTATCATCGTGTCTTTGAAACAAAACCAATTTGGTTTGTATATTTGCATTCACAATTTTCTTTAAACATCTACAAAATAGAAAATTCTAGGATGTGTTTAAAATACCCATGTTTTTTTTTTAGTAGCCCTAGTGCACATATCAGTTACTATTTTTCTCAACTGGATGCGTCACGGAAAAGCCCCTGCGGTTTTCAGTGACCTAAATGCAAAAGAGGTTATAAAGAATATTACACAATAAACAAATAAACAATGGCCTGGGTGCCAAATGTGACCAGCCGTCCATTTTTGATTGGCTTACAGCAAAGACGAATTTATTTATTGCTGGGGGGCGGGAGGTGTTCAACTGAGATGATACTGGAAATGGTAAACATACTGACAACCACAATAACAATACTATCTTGATTTATAATGCCCTGATTGATTACTATGGCAAATATCAGTACCAATAGCACCCCAGGGGTAGAGCTAGTGGTAGCCAAGGGGCCCTGAAATCTGACTGGCCTCACCCACAACCTTGAGTTGACTGGCTATTTGCCTTGTCAGCCATTGACAAGCCATCTGAGCATACTCAGTCACTGAGCATATCTTAACCTTCATGAGACTAAGTTTAATATCATCAAGGTGCAGTTTATAAAAGCAGCCCCACCATCCTTATATACACTCCCCTCCAAAAGTATTATTTTTGCTGTAGACTGTAAACATTTAGGTTTAACATTAAAAAATGCATATGAGGCAAGACATCAACATTTTTATTTTAAGGTATTTACATCTGGATCTGACACACGGCTTAGAATATAGCACCTTTTCTTTGAATCCACCCATTTTTCATGTGAGCAAAAGTTGGAACATGTGACTGACAGGTGTGTTTTGTTGCCCAGGTGTGTCCAATGACATTGATTATTAAAACAATAAATAGCGCTGAATGTCAACGCTCAGTTTCAGATTTAGGTTTTGTCTGTGCAGACTGTATTTATAGTTTGAGCTGTTACCAACATGAAAACCAAGAGAGCTGCCTATGGATGAAAAACAAGCGATTGTGAAGCTGGGAGAAGATCGAAAATCAATCAAAGCCATTGCACAAACATTGGCCATAGCCAGTACAACCATTTGGAAAGTCCTGAAGCAGAAGAAAACCTCTGGTGTAATAAGTAACAGATGTTGAACAGGTAGACCAAAGGAAACATCAGCCATTGATGACTAGGGATGGGCGATGTGGGGAAAAAAATCATATCATGATTTTTTATGGCCAGATGATGATCTCGATTTTATCACGATTTTTTAAATTAAATTTCTGACAAATTTGCAAGTTATTAACCAGAAAAAAACAACTTTTTCTCTGATTTTTCCCTATTTCTTCTGCACCATCCTGTTGGCCAATGCATTATATGTATGTGGGTGTGTGTGTATGTGCGTGTGTGTATATGTATACAACCAGTGCTTAACAAATGTATTAGCCCACCACCCAAAGTAAGGTTTATGCCACAGCTGCCCTAAATTAACAGCATTGGTAGTTACCAAAATCATTTTTTAAGTTTCTGCAATGGTTAATACACCAATATGTAGAAGCTCTTTAACTGAAATGATATTTTTAATGCTAAAATATTATTGTTGTTATTCAAGGATTTTCAAATTTACTGATTTACAAAAAAAACTGAAAAAATAGTAAAGCACATTATTATTTCTTGTTTAATATGTCAAATTAGAGTTATTTACTTGCATTCCTGAACAGAAAAATGAGTTTTAGTGGTTGAATGTTATACTTGATTCATTTCTAACTTCTCAGAGAAGCCCAGTGAGCCGGCTCAAATTTGGGTATGAAAAGGTGAATTCAGTTTGAAATTCCTCATTCCTGTTCAAAATGGTAAAATATGAAGAGCTCACTGAAAATGAAAGAGTCCGCATTAAAGCAGTTCATGATGCTGGATGGTCTCTGAGACAAATATGACAGGTGGTCTGATAAATTTGTTAAGCACTGTATATATGTATACACTATGTAGAGGTCTTATCCAACAATACATTAAAGTTCCAAAAATTTATTTTCCTGCATTCTGATCTATTCTGTCTTCTGGAACCAATTTCTAAATTTTCTGCACCACTTTAGAATTATTATGTGTGTCTTCGTCTGTGTTTCAAAATCTACTTTAATGTTCATTAAGCACACTTATATAGTCAAGTATATAGTCTTTAAAAAGAAATCCTGCCGCTGAAGCTTTAAACAAGTAGCCTGTTCATACAGAATTCAATTTAACATCACATTTACTTCAGCCTTGTTTACAGACTGCCAAATAAAGAAAATATAAATATGACACAAATTTGATGAATTTTTAAGCCATGTGGTTATGCAGTTAATTAGTGACTGTATGTAATTTTAACGCAATTTTGATTTTTATTTTAAAAAGGTCAAGTACATGTTGATTTACTGCTTTGAATAAGGCTGTGATGAGCAGTGACATAAACGTGTCACACTGGCACCTGTCTGCTGCTTACAATGAAGGAGAGAAGAGGAGGAAAGGCAGGACTATGTGCTGCAGCAGTATGAATGTAGGCCAAAGAAATGCATGTAAATCAATGATTTTACTGTTTAAAACATTTTCTAACAGTGACACACTTTACTCCGCTGATCGCGGTATGATCATCTCTCTTCCCTGTTTTAACCTTGGCAGACCGGAGGACACCGTCTTTAGAGCTCATTAAAAATGTTTATAAGGACTAAATCTTAAGTTTCACTTTCACTTGTTGCGTAAGTCTTCACTGCATCGGGGAGCAGAAGAGAGAAGTAGTAGAGCTGATTCTATGATAAAACAGATTAAGAAGATCGCCAAAACATTTTATTTCTTTACAATCTGAGATCGTCTTATGGTGCCCCCCTACTGATGACAGAAACATTGTGAGAGCTGTAAAGAAAGACCCTTAAACAACTGTTTGTGACATCAGCAACGACCTCCAGAGGGCAGGAGTGAAGGTATCACCATCTACTGTTCACAGAAAACTTCATTAACAAAAGAACAGAGGCTACACCAGAAGATGCAAACCACTCAATAGCAAGAAGAACAGAAAGGCCAGGCTGGAATTTGCCAAAAAAAAAAAAAAAAAAAAGTGCATAGATCACCTTCAAAAATTCTGGGACAAAATTTATCCACTGAAGAGACAAAGATGAAATTTTACCAAAGTGATGAAAAGTCTAAAGTTTGGAGAAAGAAAGGATCTGCTCATGATCCCAAACATACAAGCTCATCTGTGAAACAGTGGAGATAATGTCATGGCTTGGGCTTGGATAGCTTCTTCTGGGACGGGCTCATTAATCCTCATTGATGATGTAACACATGATGGCAGCAGAAATGAACTCAGAAGTCTACAGAAACATTTTGTCTGCTTATTTAAGGAAAGATGCAAGCAAATAGATTGAGAGATCCTTCATAATGCAGCAAGATAATGACCCGAAACAGACTTAAACCCTATAGAAGATGCATTTTACCTGCTAAAGAGGAAACTGAAGGGTACCAAAACAACAACAGAAAGAGGCTGCGGTGAAAGCCTAGAAAGGTTCCACAAAAGAAGAATGCAAAAGTTTGGTGATGTCAGTAGGTCACAAGCTTGATGCAGTTATTGCAAGTAAATATTAAGTCTTAGTCGCTTAATCTGTGCAAGTCTATCTGTTGCAATACTTTTGCTCACCTAAAAAAGTTGGTGTTCTGTTACAAATAATGCTATCTTCTAAGTTGTGTATCAGATCCAGATTTACATACCTGGCAGTAAAAGCTGAAATGTTGATCTCTAGTCTCATTTTCATCTTTTGATGTCAAACCCAAATATTTTCAGTCAACAGCAAAAATAAAGGAATTTGCCTCACTGTTACAATATTTTTGGAGAAGAGGGTTTTTCTGTATTTGGCCATTAGTGGAAAAAGTTTAGACACCCTGAAATATAGCAATTAACTATCATATAACATTTACTACCATGTTTTAAAATGCTTTTTAATGATTCTTAGCAATAATGAGATCTACAAAAGCTTCACCTACTTAATAATACAGGGGCCTTGGAAGAGACATACTGTAAATACATCCAAAACTGCAGGTAAACTCATGCACATGTACTGTCAAACCTGCACAAATAAAGTGGCATGATTTCAGCAGGGAAATATTTGCTTTTGTGCAATTTAGACAGTGTGCAAGAGTTTGTCTGCAATCTTTGTTAATTAACAAACCTAGCACTGGTAACATGTCATTACACACAGCATGTGTGGACATAGGCATCACAGTTAAATCTATCTTGTAACTGTCTTCATAAAAACTTCAAAGTAGACAGACTCGTATATTCGTCGCATTAGTCTACTAAGCAATGCCATACTGCTGTAACTGGACTCTTGAGAAGTATGTTTTTTAAGTTTAGACCAAGTCTTAGAGACTTTCATTCACATAGAAATACAAGAGAATCGTGTATTATTCTTGTTATTAATTTTTATCTACAGTAAATAAGCAAAATGTCATTCAGTAAACAACAGAGTTGGATGTTCTGAAAGTCTTCGCTGCATTTGTTGGTAGAAAGAGTAAATGGACACATAATGAAATGTTGCTGGAAAACAAGCAAGCTTTGTTAACACAAAAGGATAGCTGTGACTATTCAGAAATAATTTCGTTATATCCAGAAGGCTTCAGGGGGTTTCACATGGGTTCATATTTGCCTATAGATATTTTTAATCAGGTATATTTAAATTTAGATATAATCTTTTTCATAATAGTCTTAGCTTTTAATCCGCTCATTCCAACACAACGCCAGCATTTAGCCAAAGAACACTGCAGAGAACAATTCCCACAAAGTCTCTTTGATTTTGTGTTTTGAACAAGTGTTATTTCCCACATCTCTAGTCCAGGGTCTGGACTCTGATCTGCGTGTGCTTGCGGGACATGCGGGTCTGTATATTCGGTAGAGGCGGTGCTAAACACGAGCCAACAGCTTTTAGGGCTACTTGAAAGCTCCACTGTCCAATGGTAGTGCTCTGTCCGCCTGTCTTCTGAATCCTTTCTAAGTACCTAACCATAGCAAATTTACCAGTTTAAAACACTCCCTAAATGACTCTTTATTGAAGTAATTAATTATGTACCTCGAGCCTTTCGTCGGCTTTCCTGGTCGCCGACAGTTGGAGGCTTTTCCATCGAGTTTAAAATTGAACCTAGGAGGTCCGCCATCTTGGAATGAGGGGGCAGTTCGCTCAGCCTGTTGTTGTTGGTTGCGGCTGTATGGTATGCGCACGCGCACAGGAACTGAGTATTTCTTCGCGGTGTTGTAAACCGGGCATTTAAACCTCTATCGCCATCTTCTGTGAGAGAAAGCGTACAACGACGTTCATAGTAAGACTTCTTGTCTGTTAAATAACAAATAGGAGGTTCTTTCTTTTTCAGGTTCTCCCTCTTATAATAAAATAATAAATACCCAATAGTTTGTGCCATGCACCAGGGATGTAACACTCCACTCACAATGCGATGTGCCATGATACTGGGTTTGCAGTACTTATCACAATGTTTTTATAGTTTTCCAGTTTTGCAAAGAAATTAGATTGAAGTCTATGAATGAATATGGCTATTTTATATAATTTCTCTAATAATTATAATGCTATTTTTCTCCTTTCAGGCGACTAGCTACAGCTTCAGGTTCTAATGTCAAGCAGGGAATGACAAAAGAAGATAGAGCCCTCTGTTGGTCAATGAGAGTATTTTAGTATATATTTATGTCAAATGGATTTTGAATCGTCCATCTTTGAATTGAAAAATTATGTTGCGAGATAGATTTTCATCCCCAATATATACCGTTCAGCATTTATTCCAGGACTCTACACTTTGCATATACTTGGTAACTGTTTGGCCATGTCCATATAGTGATAGTGGCTCACAGACACCTACAGCCTGCATCACTTCCCATCCAGAGTTCTCTGCCTTACTGAATGGCAATGTTTTACAGACCTTCATCAACTCTCTGAGGATAAATTAGAGAAATCAACCCAACCAGAAGAGCTGAATGGAAATTTATCATCCAAATAAGTTTATGGCCATGGTTTTTATTGTTCTAATGGGTGATAATGAGACAATCTACAGTCGGCATGACATGTTTAATATATGAATACATTGTGTCAGCTGTTGAAGTGTAAAACTGAGCTGATATAACTGGTTTTAGCTTATTTTGTTGTTTTTGTCCTTGAAAAGTCTGCAGACCCAAACAGCTGATAAGATATGCTAAGGCGAAAGAGCCGGTAACCGAAGCTTGCATTGCAAAATTGTGCTAAGCACAGAGGCCTCCTGGGTGATAAATAAAATGCTTAAAATGTTTGTTATAGCTTACAACTGAGCAAACATTGTGTTCTGGCCGATTTTACTTTAAACTCGTTAAATTATACAGCCTGTATAGTCCAGCTTCCTCCCGGTTGAACGGGCGACCCTCACTTAAATCACTGAAAGCTAATGCCACCACCATTGTCAAGTACCTTACACAACCCAACTTCAAAGATACCGAAGTATTCCTTTGAAATCAATTTATAGACAGGCAGTTTGGTTACATAATTTCTCGAGCATCTGTATTGAAAACATTCTCAAAAATGTGTGTATGAATAGATTTGACTAATTTAATAAGTTTTGCTCCTAATCTGATGTAAAGTGCTTTTAAATTTGGAAAATTTAAAGCCCTTGGGCCTCATTCTGATACTGACTCTGCAGTGCTGCTTAGCTTCTCATACTCAGTTGTTTTCTTGATTTTTTTCAGGAACAATAATAGCAGGAATATGGAGATATAAAACAGTATAGAAAATGTACACTGATAATGGTCATATGGGATTGGTTTAATTAGAGTAAGAGAATAAAAAAGCAGGCAAACATCTTTTTATAAGCACTAGGGGGCATACTATACAAGATGATGTCTCTGTGTCCTGCCTTCTATTGTTATTGTTTTGTTAACAATCCTCCCCTGTGTCACTGGAGCAGTGTGTTTGTGCAGTTTTATTGTAGTTCCACAGCATCAGCAATCACACATGAACTACTGTTATATTCAGATGCGGGCAGCTCACTGGTAGAACACAAGGCAGCCCTGAAAACATAGCAGGACAGCAAGAATTGGACTGCTAATGGTGTCTAAAACTAAAATATTAGTTATTAGAGAACATGTTTGTATATCTTTATATGGGCTTGTTGTGAAGGACAGTTTTTGTGGTCTATGTGTTCTCCTGTGGTCAGCCATAACCTATATGGCTATGGTATGTAGATAAGATTGTCCCTTTATTACTTTCATTTTTGTGATGCTGTAAAGCGTAGCTTATTTGGATTATCCAAGGTTGACGATATAGTGTTGCTTTTCTAATTTGACACAAAAATATGTATGGTTGTTTATAAAACTCCCTGAAAATTGGAATTCTCAAGTAGCCTTGCTGCAGCTGTTGACTAAGCTGAAAGTTGATATTCCTGACCTTCATCACTCAGACTGCCATCATTCAGCCCTACTTTGTTATTGTGATTAGCACAGAGCACGACCGACTCCTCCCCCGTGGTGGAAATGCTGTATAAATGCAGCATCAGCCTGCCCACAACAGTGTCTGAGCTTATTGGTACCCAAACATGAAGGGACTGAGCCTTGTTCTCCTTGTGCTTCTGCTGATGCTCGCAGTAGGGGAGGGTAAGCAATGAATAGATACACAGATTTTCTCAGTGTGAGCACAAATCAAGCAAGTCACGATGTTGAAAATACTTGAAATACACTGTGCTCATATTGGGCCTGTCTGTGTGGCTCCGAGGAGTAAAACAAAAACAGAAATCATAACTTTTCAGTTCTTTTAAACCACAAGTAATTTCAACTTTCTTAGTTGAAACATTTAGTGTGATATACTTTAAGAAGGTCGACAAATGTGGGCAGTATCCAACACATATGACAGGATGTTTATTGATTCTTTTATAACTGTATTCAGGCAATGATCCAGAGACGCAGTACTGGACTTGTGGGCATAGAGGACTCTGCAGACGGTTCTGCTTTGCCCAGGAGTACATTGTTGGTCATCATGGTTGCCCTAGAAGATACAGGTAGGCCTGAAGATATCTTGGGCTTAAAATGTGTTGACTGGAAAGACAAAGTTGCATGAAGTATTCTGATAAGGGTAAAGAGTAAGACTTACTGTGCTCATTTCCAGGTGCTGTGCTACACGACTTAGCACCTGAAGATGTTACAGCATGCAGGCTGACATCTTCAGGACAGGATCCTGGTTACAGACACAGCATTCCTGTGGATTAACCATTTTGACACTTTGAATTGAGTGGACTTGTCTTGGTATTTCATAATGATTGCTTTTACTGTGAATTTCCTACATGTGTGAAGCTGTAACCCAGTTTTTCATATTGAATGTTTTTGCCTGAAACCTTGTGATCAACCCTAAAAATTAAACATCAAACCTGTGTGAACAGTTTTCTCCACTTTAATGCAGTGTTTACAATAAAAGCATTAAAAAATACACTCCTGTGGGTGGTGTGTTGATATTTTGTACTTTTTAAGTCTACTTTTCCAAACATAAAGCGAAGTAATTCTTCCCCTTTGCAAATGAAAAAAACATGTAAAACTTGTGATTATACTTTCATACAGAGCCTAACCTTTGAGAAATGAGCATCGAAAGCAGTCTGGGTTGAGCTCAGCATGCTTTCACGCAGCCCTGTTCTGACAGGAGACAATGATGATCAAGTGACTAACCCAAATAGCAATGATGGAACAGAGCTTTTGTGAATGAAGTCTAATGTCTCTTGTCTGTGTTTATGTCATCTCGCCATTCTGTCTGTCTGGACAACGCTGTCTGGAACAGACGGACGACGTCACAACCCAGCAGCCGATTGCAAAGCAAATCCATTGTCATACTGTCTGCCTACCTCTGACTATAAGGTCAAATGTCTCTCTGGAAACTTGCTTTGTGGCTTTATCTTTTTTAATCAGAGACAATGTTAGCAATAGCCGAAGCCAAATACAGTCACCACTAAGCAAACACTAAAAGACTGTCGTCAGTCATTTTAATTATTCACATCTAACAACCAAATATCCTTTTATGAGATAAGCACGCCTTTGTCAGTGCAGTCACTGGATGTTGTGCCAGAGCCAGGACCTGAAGATGGTTTATGACTGGCCTAGGCTAGTAGGTGTTAAAGGCATGGATGCTATTTGTAAACACCAGCCAATGCATTGTGCACTGCATTGTCATCTGGGTTGAATCTTTGTACTATTCAGACAGGGCAGCGTGACCCAACCACAAAGGGGTAAACCCCCCGACAGACCTGTTTACATGAGGCTGTCTGTCTTCACAAAGCTGACAGAAGCAGCTTAAAAGAGAAAATTATGGGAGGGGGTGCTTTTATGCCTTAATTTTGATGGGGCAGTGGACAGAGTAGGACACCGGGGGAGGGAGAGGGGAATGAAATACAAGAAAGGAGTTGAGGGTCAGAATCAAACCAGGACTGGATGCTTCGAGGACTGCAGCCTCTGTATATAGGCACATGGTTATATGGCGTGCCCCAATCCACGTAACTGCTTGGCCAACTGGCGCCCCTTACTGTCTCTTCAGTGTAATACATCTGTGGATAGTTTTTGTCAAGATAATGTGGACTGCCTATAAAAGTATTTACCTCCTTGGATGTTTTACCCTTTTATTGATTTCATAAATCAATCAGTGTCAATATAATTAGGCATGTTTTACCTTTTTCAACCAAAAAAACCACTTCCTTTTCAAAGTGAATATCAGTTAAATAAGAATATGTAATATAAAATAAGTGAATAAATATCCACCCTCTTTAAAGTGACTTACCTAATTCAAAAGGTGGCCAGTCAGTTGGAGCTAGTAGTCTCACTGTTAGTGAAATGATGATATCCTGAGTACAGTGAATGTGTCTTAACTGGTCCAGTCACTGGTTAATCAATATTCCTGACTACATAACTCCATGAAGACAAAAAAAAAAAAAAAAAAAAAAAACACCGCCAAGCAACTCAGAGGAAAAGGTAATTGAAAAGTAAAAGGGAATAGGTATGGGAGCGCAGATGGTCGAGTGGTTTAAGGTGCTACCCATGTACACTGGCGGCTGGGGTTTGAATCTTGCTTGTGGCCCTTTACTGCATGTCTCTCCCCACTCTGATTCGGAATCTATCCACTGTCCTTCCTCTGTCAAATAAAGGCATGAAAAAGCCCAAAAGTAAACCTTAAAAAAAAGGGGGAATGGGTACAAAAAATTTCCAAGGCACTGAACATCCCCCAGAGTTCAGTTAAATCCATCATCATCAGGATATTGAAGGAATATGGCAAATGTCTAAATCTGCCTAGATCTCCACCAGTCAAAGCTTTATGGGAGAGTGGCAAAGAGAAGCCACTGTTGGAGACAACTCATATCAAATCTTGTCTAAAGTTCCCTAAAGGGCATGTGAGAGACTCCATGGTCAAGTGGAAGAAAGTTTTTTGGTCTTATAAGACCACAATGGTGCTTTTTGGCCACCAGACGAGACATCATGTTTGGTGGACACCAAACACTGTACATTATTACAAACACACCATCCCCACTGTGAAGAACAATGGTGGCCGTACTGCTGATTTAATGAACTACTTACATCTCCCAAGGTTTGCCTTGATGACTTTCTAATGCAGCCTTCTTTGAATCAAAAAATATCTCAAGCTACCAGTGAAAATGATCAACCTGCACTACTGGCAGGAGAGGATGAGGCTCTTGTTGACACTGTTCAAGCTGAACAAATCCACTTCTGAATGCCAGTACTCCATTGTGTCAGGTCACAAGTGAAGTACTGAACCAGCTGTTGACCAGACTTTCAGATCCAAACAGCAAGGCAAATCTTACTCAAGTTTCCTGCTCAACTTGCAGAAATTTACTTTGTGGTTTGGCTCAGAAGCAAACTAACAGCTTAGTCATGTCCAGAACCCCAGCCACTTGCCCCTGTTGATCAGCTTTAAGCCACAGCAAGTACTATAAAGATATTGCCAAGTCTGGCTATTCACCATGGAAGAAGCTGGATCCAGCATTATCAGCCATAGGTGGTTATTCTAAGATACATTTATATGATTTCATAGATTCTAACAATAGATTTCCCCTTGGGATCTCTACAGTACAACATTGCCCCAGCTAGAATTTGTCCTGTGGTCAGCCTTGCTGGGATATGGATCACAGCAAACTCACTATAGTACTGGAACAGACATGTAGGTTGTCTGTGAGAGGAAGGGCAACAATGACTTGTCTGCTTCATACTCAGGAGCAGTAGGGGGGGCATCCATCTACTACATGGACCTTTGCTATAGTGGCTTTGGAAAACCATCAAAAAATTCCTGAAATCTGTCAGAGTGAAGGGTAACTCCCAATTGAGGATGCTACAGTTGGCCTTAAGGGGTCAGTGGTGGTCCAGTGCCCCACATGCATAAAATCTACAGTATGTCATGAGGGCTGATGAGTCAATCACAGGAAAATTACCTAAAAAGCATTGCTTATTTCTTATAAGAAACCAAACATATAACTGAGTTGATATTTAAAAAACTATCCAACTCTAACAGGTAGTTTGTGACTTAAACAAGCAGTGTTGATGCTTAAATCTGACCAAGTACGTTCCTTTTTTGTGAAATGGTCAACTTGCTAAGGAACCAGTACAACTCAGTTTTTAGAGATCTGAAGGAAAAAAAATTATGGTCAAAACAGAGTAAACAACCAAGTTTCTGACTCTATGTAGAGTGTATAAAAAGTATTCAGCCTTGGATGTTTTACCCTTTTGCTGATTTGATAAATAAATCATGGTTAGTTTAATTTGGCTTTTTTTTTGTCCAGAAAATACAAAAAAACTCTTTAATGTCAAAGTGAAAACAGATTTATACTAAGTAATGTCAATCAAATACAAATGTAAACTAAGTGATTGCATAAATATTCACCCCCCTCAAGTCAGTATTTAGTAGATGCACCTTTGGCTGCAGTCACAGCTCTGAGTCTGTGTGGATAGATCTCAACCAAGCTTGCACATCTGGACACTGCCATTTTTCCCCATTCATTTATGGAAAACTGCTCAAGCTCTGTCAGGTTGCATGGGGATCAGGTATGAACAGCCCTTTTTAAGTCAAGCTTCAAATTATTGGATTAAGGTCTGGGATACCATATTGGCCACTCCAGAACATTCAACTTCTTGTCTTTTTAACCATTCTTGTGTAGCTTTTGCTGTATTCTCAGCGTCATTGTCTTACTGGAAAATAAATACTCCCATGACATAGTTCTCTTGTAGACTGATTAAGATCGTCCTCTTATATTTTGCCACATTCATTTTACCCTCTACTATTACAAGCCTTCCAGGGCCAAGAAGCATCCCCACAGCATGATGCTGCCACCACTGTGCTTCACAGTGGAAAAGGTGTGTTTGTGGTGATTTGGAGTGTTTGCCAAACAAATTGTCTTATCTAATGGCCAAAAAGCATTACTCTAGTCTCATCAAACCAAAGAACTTTCTTCCTCTTATTTTATACATTACATATTTCAATTGACATTAATTAGTAGAAATCTGTTTTCACTTTGACATTAAAGAGTTTTGTTGTATTATTTTAGGAAAACAAAAATTATATTGGCCATGATTGATTTATAAAATCAACACAAGGGTAAAACATTCAAGGGGGTGAATACTTTTTATAGGTCATGTATGTTTTCCTGAATTAATATGATTTAGTGAGCTATTAGCAAGGATTTTAGAGTAAAATCTTGACCAGAACTAAAAGGATTAGTCAGTGAATACTTAACTGATTAACTGAACTGGATCATTAGGACTACAATAGTCAGTACCTATTTTCACCAAAAACATCATTTTAGCTAACCAACTTTACAAGGCGCCACATAAGCAAATATCCAACCATCTTATCTGGAACCACTTTTAATCAATGGAAATGATAAACACAGAGAACATTCAGATATGGTGTGTAGTTCTGAGGCATAAAAATTCAAAGGTTCCCTTACAAGGGGTTTGTTTATTCCAATCTTGCCCCCAGATAACGGGTCTTAAAAAGTTAACGCAAATGTAAAACATGTACTTAAACTACTGCAATTACCTCCAGTCATATCAGTGCAAACTCAGCAGGTTGAAGTGATCATACACTCCCTGACTTAGTGCATTTGTTGTGCTACAAGGATATCAGTTTAAGTTTTTTACTGCACTTGTGGAGCAATATGAAATTATGTATCCTTATCTTGAAAACAACTTCAGCAATATTTGATTTCAGAGACTTAATTTTTTTCGGACAAATATCGTACCAACATTCCCATGGCCAAAGCTGCTCAAATATAGGGTTGTAGCTTTTTTTTTTGAAGCTTGTGTGGCACTCACATTATTGTTGTAAAATGAAGCACTACATAAAGAAACACTAGGATCTGTGCACAATCCCAAATGATCAAGTGATGTTTTTTTCTGCACAGCTGTATCTAAAAAAAATTGAGTATCAGGTAAAAGTACACTTTTTCCTGTGATTTACTTCAGAAAATAACATTTCCTTTCATTCTATATTTCATTCTAGATTCATCTCATAGAAATTGAAATATTCCCAGACTTTTCTGTTTCAATCTTGATGATTACAGCTCATGAAAATCAAAAATCCACAATCTCAAAAACTTGGAATATTGTGGAAAAAGTCAAATCTCCAAAGGTTTCCTGAACCTTCTCTCTCTCTGGATCAGTACACACAACCACAATCATGGTAAAGACTGCTGACTTGACAAATTTCCAGAAGACAGTTATTGACACACTCCACAACGAGGCTAAGCCACAGAAGCTCACTGCTGAAAGAGAAGGCTGTTCCCAGAGGCTGTATCGAATCATATTCATGGAAAGTTGACTGGAAGACAGAAGTGTGGTGAGAAAAAGTGCACAAGCAACAGGGATGAGCTCAGCCTTCAGAGGATTGTCAAACAAAGCAGATTCAAGAACTTTAGGGAACTTTACAAAAAGCCGACTGAGGCTGGAGTCAGTGCAACAAGAGCCACCAAACAGGTAGGTCCAGGAAATGGGCTTTAAGTGGTGTTCTGGTGTCAACCAAAATCCTGAACCACAGATAACATCAATGTCTCACCTGGCCTAAGGAGAAAAAGAACTGGACCACTGCTCACCGGTCCAAAGTCCTGTTTTCAAATTAAACTACATTTTGCATTACCATTGGATATCGGGGTCCCAGAGTCTGGAGGAAGACCACAGAGGCCCATAATCCACAGTCAGTGATGGTTTGGGGTGCCATGCCATCTGGTCCACTGTGCTTTATCAAGTCCGGAGTCAAAGCTGTCAGCCATCTGCCAGGAGATTTTACAGCCCTGCATGTTTCCATCTGCTGAAAAGGTCTATGAAGATTCTGATTTCCTTTTCCAGGAGGACTTGGCAACTGCCCACAGTGAAACCAAAACTACCAGAAACTGGGTTACTGGACATGGTATTACTGCGCTTGAAGATGATCTAAACTTTTTTTGGACTGATGTTTTGTTATGAACTAATATTTTCAGATTATGCTTTTTTTGTGAGCTGTAAGCTGTAATCATCAAGATTAACAAAAATGTGTTAAAATAGTTTACTTTGTAGTGATGAATGTAAAATATATGGAAGTTTCACTTCTTGATTAAATCACTATTTTTGTAATTGCATCTGTATGCATATTTCAGGATAATTCTACTCTTGTTTTTATATTCAAAACCTGTAGAAAATATTCAAAAAGAAATCCTGAACGGAGTATGATATGCTGTCTATGCCATCTAACATGTATTTGATTTAGTTTTTTCTTGGCATCGTAAAAATCTAGAGACAAAAGCTTCACAGTTCACACTATACTCAGGTTTTCTTAACTTCTTTACAATCTTGCAAATTAAATTCACCAATGTTGAGAACTTCAGCAGAAAAGTGGGCACTCCTGTTACATGAATATTCGTAGAAATCTGAGAACCCTAAGTTTGAAATAGTGATATTTCTGACCGGCATTAAATGCTGCTGATACAAGAAGTGTTGACGTCTTACCCCCCACCTTTCAAGTAATCAAATTTGTTAAAGATACCCGCCACACTTTGCACAAGTTAATGCAAAACCTCACGGAGAGAACCATTTATAGAACACTTTATATGACAACATTAATTTTCACATCTCAGGCAATTATATACTTCATCTTGGACACACAGACTGATAAGTCAGGCTTGTTGAGTTAAAGTCTGCAGTGTAGTGCTGCTGAGACAATAAGGTGCAATCTTTAACACTGATGGCAAAACACTAATTACCTCAAAACAATAGTTTCCTTCAACAAACATCCTGCATAGGGAAAACTTCAGCTATTAATTCAAAGTTAAGAACAGGGCTGAGATTTCGATTGTCTTAGCTCAGAGGAAAGGTGTGGTTGTTTGCCTGACTGATGGGGGAAATCAGACTTACAATCCAAATTTAAGTTGAAGCTTCATTTCATAGGTTAACCAGACAACTTTTTATAAAAACTGACAGAAAAAAAATAGTCAAAGGATTTTTGTAGTTTAAAGAATTCAAAATGTCTGTAAAGTGAAATGAGAGTGCAGTGACAACAACACTCCTTTCAAACAGTTTATAAAAAAATAAAGAGCCAATCTAACAATCCACATGCCCGCTGTGAGAGAGCAAATCAGACACATCAGAGCTTTGAAATGTACAGATTCATTTCTTGATACAGAGATGGATTAGTGGCCCATTTTAGGACAAAAAACCCTGACCTCTAACTCACTCACAACTTGGCAGCAAACATCTGAAAATAAGACAAAACAAAAGCATCCACTGGAAAATGACAAAAGCAGTTATGAACTTAATATTGACAACATTAAAAAATTGCCAAAGTATTTACATTGATCATTTACTAAAATAGAAACACGACATTACCCATCTTATTCATCATCCCCTATCCCAGTGTGCCAAATGTTAGTGAACCAGAGGCCAAAATAGGACAGATTTTCTGTTCCAGCCACTCAAAATGAAATGCTGTAGATTAGCAGTGTCAGTGCACAATAACAGAGATACAATCACAAAGAGTGGCTGCCTGTATCTCTAAGAGTCCTCTTTAGGAAAGAGATAATGGTGGCATATTTTGTCAAATCCTGGAGCAAAAGACCCTTAAAATGTTTTGGCGGCACTTCCATATAAAACAGCATATTATCAGTAAAACTGTTAAGAAACATGTGGCTGCCTGTCATTTTCAATTTATTTTCTGCAGATGTAAATGTTTGTTCAGTCTTACAAAAGCTCAGTCTAAGAGCTAAAGGATAACAATGCTGCTGTTTGAATTAGTACCTTTTCAGTAGTTATAAGTAGCCCACATAAACAATGCATGTGTCAAAAATGCACTGAAAATGCTTGGTTTTAGGCCCTCTGTGGTACATAGATCTCTTAATTAGATTCTTAGTTAGCACCCAATAAAGGACAGAGTATACAACACATTAGGTAGGGCTATGACAGGTCTACCTTGCAAAATATTCTTTGTGGTGTCTGTGCTGGAGTTTTTAGAGCTGAACTCACACCTGGGTGTCATCACAGCTCAAATGTGCCCCCTACCATTAGGACTGAGCATTAATAAGGCTTAAAGAAGCCATGAAGTGATTTGTTGCTTCCTGAACAGCTCAAACAGGTCAAAGAGTCTACATTCAAAAAAGCCAAAAACTGTACTTCAAAATGGGATGTTTAGACTAAACTGGTGGATTTATTTTTCAAGGTAATTCAATTCTCTGGGTCAAATAAAGCAGTAAAAACAAACTCAAATTAAATACTTTCTCAATGAATGCAAAACTTTGTAACCAGGGGACTGTGAGCCTAGTGCTTATGTTGCTAGCCCCTTATAAAGAGGTAAAAGTCCTCAAAGTGGGCGGCCCTCAGCATGTTGCTGTATGTCCTTCCCCTGACTCTATCTACTGTCTTTATTAATAAAGGCATAAAAGCCCACATAATTCATTTTCAAATATTTATCTTTAGATAATATACTTCAAAACTGCACTGTCATCCATGACAGATTTTAAGCCAGTTCAGTGTTACATAAAGGCTTGATTTAGTAGAGATGTGAACGGTATCATTAATTATGGGTAACACGATGACAGAAACACCTCGGCATTGTTGTGGACATGTGACTGTTTCAAATGGTATGTCTTCAGGGCAAAGGTGCAGTGTTTTTGGTGAAACAGAGCAAAGGGAAGTGGGATCTATAGTTCCTATCAGCCCTTGTGTACGCATCATTCTTTGCACATCCTTTGAGATTGTGGAGGCTCCAGCGATTAAAAATCTGACATGGAAGCATTTTTGTTTTCTGGTGTCAAGAAAGGAAAAGGGAGAAAAGGTTATGCACAAAACAGAAACAATATGCAGACACTGTCAGACTGCAGTGACACTTGATGGGGAATACGAGTAAAATAAGGAGTCACTTGGCAAATCATCACCCTGAAAAGACTGGCGAAGATGCAACAGATCACATGGAGTGTCAGTGAATAAATTCGCAGTAGACCTACAGCTGTTTTCAGTGGTGAACAGCGAAGGTTCTGGAAGCTTAGTATACATGCTGGAGTCAGATTAAAGTTACAACACTTCTTTTGCACATATTTATAGTGCAACTTCTGCTTAATATATAATATATCTGCTTAATAAATGTAGCTTTTTTCCCCAAGTCTGAATTTGTTGTTTTGTTTTTAATACCACAACTACCGTACCGTGGACTTGTTACCGAGGTATTATTCTACCGTGAGATTTTGATATCGTTACATCCCTATGATTTAGTGTTCAATATGTCGTTAAATGGTTGTTATTTGGCTGTTTTGAAGGCAACTGCTAGTGCAATATTCTTTTAAGACCCTCATCACTTTGGAGGGCATCCGGTTTGTGCAATTCAATAGCTTTTCATATAGTTCAACTTAAAATTAGGACTTCTAAATTCTCACAGCTTGATTCATTCAGCTCTTTGGCCTGTGTTGCAAAATAAAGAACAAACTATCAGGGTTGGGAGATAGATTTATTAAATCTTTGGTTGCTGGTATTTGCTTGAATGTGTTGACTTCTCCAAATATGTGCATTTAAATGGCTATCTCAATCAAGGTCGCCAAATAGTTGATACTTCTTTTTTAATGATCTTTAGTATCTAAAAGCACCAAAGCTTTGAGAAAACTACATCTGTTTAATAAGATGGGTGTGTAGAAGAGAAATTAGCCCATCAAAAGTTGAAGAACTGAACTAAACTCCATATGGAAAACTTACCAATGTTTTGGTGATATTTAGAAAGTTGGCAGGAGTTTGCCTGTATTTTTTGGTAATTTAAAACCAGAAATTACCCAGGATTCACTGCCTAGTACCTATATTTATGCTAACATGGTATTCAAACAGGTATTGATATCATCTGATTTTTACTAGGAACGTATCAAAGTGTAAAATACTAGTGTTGTGAAACCTCTAGTCTTAACAGGATTCTAATGAGATGTTTTCTCATACCAACAAGTAGTTGCAAAGTAGCCTGAGGCTTCATTCACTGTATGAAACACATAACCTGAACAATGGTGTAGCTTTCAATCATTACACCATGATCTGATGATGGCTTTATCAAGTGGTGCACTGCAGTTTTAGCAGTGGTCATTTGAAAAAGTCTGCCCTTTCTCCCAGCCTTGATATGTTAAATGAATGTGTGATATGGGGGCTAAGAACAAAGTTACGAAAGTTGAAATATGTGGTAGATATCTCATATGGCCATGAGTCTAACTGGGGCATCATTAGCACTAGGATAGTCCAAGGAAATGATAAGTTCGGATGAGCACCTCTTCCAGTCTGGTCAAACTGTGATGTTCAGCTTTGACATGTGGAGTCATATCTGAGTTCACTCCATAGTTCTTTACAGAATTTGTAGTCACAGAGGATTCTGATGGGTGTTTCTCCATGAAATACCTCATCTTTACTAAATTAATTCCACTTTTGGTCCCGTTCCTCTTTCTCAATGTCCTCCTCAGCATCTGAGTAGCAGGAGAAACTGTGAAGGAATCAGATGACTCCTTGCAGTCCAGGGCAGCTGGCTGGTTTGTTTTCTGTTGGTGATTCAGGCTACTCACATTCAATGATCATCAAGGCAGGAGCGGTCATTTGTGAAATAAGTAGATTGGCCTTTGAAAACCTGCAATAATAGACAGAATGATTGAACATCAAGCTGCTGAGGTGGATAAAATCAAATGTATGAATGTTTATTGATAAGTGATTTACCTCTTATTGAACACTTGGGGGCCCCAAGGTACTCAAAACTGGAGAAGCCCACCTCAGTTGTAAGGTATGAGGAAAACTGATCAGGTTTGAGCCGAATGCTGTTATAATTCCTGTTGATATTATCCTATCAAGTGAGAGGGACAACAAACATTTATATTTTAACTAATCAAACCAAGCTTCAGAAGCTGTAACCTCACATTTTGCACCACAACAGCTCTTACTGTCAGCTTCTTCCTCCTCACGTATGACTCCCAGGGCTGTGGCTCCAGAATGAACAAGCCCCCAGGACGGAGATGTCTGTAGACCCTCTTGAAGAGCCGCTTGAGGCCGCTGTCTCCCCAGTTCAGGTGAACCCACTTGCTTACACTCAGGCAAAGGATCACATCATACTCTGGTCGCTGAGTCACAAGCAGATTATCACTGTCCAGGACGTAATTGGCCTAAAGGAGAGAGGAAGAAGTAGCATGAATTTCATAAAGAGACGAAGTGGTTAGTAGACTTTCTTAATTGTAAATTTTTGAGGCTCTAAACAGCTGACAATGCTGTTCTTGATGTGTAGATTCCAGCACATTTTCTGCATTGAACAAATACTTTGGTAACATTTTTGTACTGAAATGTCTAGGGCTGGAGTTAACCACAGAGGAACTTGGCTGAAATAAGATTCCACCCACTAACATGTTAATCAGTTGGTCAATGAAAAACCAAAACTGCATGCAATCTCAGGATCAACTGAATCAGTGACAGCTCAGTCAGTGAACCATGGCTGGTAGTATAATTAGACTAAAAAAAAAATATAATAATAATAATAAATGCCTGCCTTTGTTCTAAATCTGCAAATATAACAATATAAACTGATAACAAGAGAACTACATCTTTTTATAACTATGTATAAAATAATAATAATAAATGATAACAAGACCCATTTGTTCCAGCCCATGCTGTGTAATTTCTCAACACAGAGCTGTCTCTGTCCTACCTCTTCATCGGTCTTAATGTCTAACAGACATTAACATTTATGTGTGCATTTTAATGAGATACTAAAGGGACTTAAAAAACATATTTACTGGTCACTGAAAACAAAGGGTAGCAGGAGAAGAAGCTGTCATGGAGGGTGGGGCAGAGAGACGCAACGCGCACAAAGACTAGAAGAAGAACTTTAACCTGCACCTTCCTGCATGTTTGTGTCAATGTGTTTCTAAGGTCTTTGGAGCATAACCATGGTGACACAATCCCAGAAAACAACACTTGGTTTCTAAGCTTGCCACTTTGTTTGTAGCGATCAGTACTCCCTCTCTCTACTTGACAGCTAATTATTGTGCCATCTTTCAGATTCTCTCTCTGCAACAGTCTGACCAATGAGATATTTGTTGAATGAGAGCTTGTCAATCAGCACAAAATTAGGCAAAGCCCTCCCCCACAGTTTCAAAAAATCCTGGAGGAAACCCTGATCTGAGTATCAGCTATCAGGCTTATCAGATATCTGAAATGTATCATGTATAAAAACCTTAAATCCAGGCAAATCTTTTCTGTTTAACAACATTTGGTGTAACACTTACCCTTTAGCTTGTTTATCTATGAAAAAATATTATTTTTCCATGCCAGATAAGGCTGAGTGCAGCTTAAAACACTGTATGCCACACAAACATGAGCTACTGAGGAACAATCACCAAATCTGAGAGCAGTCCCAAAAGAAATTTGTCATAATTATTATAATACTTGTATTAAAAGCTTCATGTCAAACTTTGATTTAGCTGATTAAGACATTACTACAGATTAGAAAATTTAGCCAGTAGCCTGGGCAGAAGAAGTCCCCAGTTGAACAAAGTCAGATTTTTTTTTATAGTTAAACATGAGAAGAATTGTTGGCATGCATGAGTCTTAGGCCAAAATGAGTACTAAAACCCTGGCATTTGCAAACCGCTTGATTTATGTTTTCGCCATCAGCACAAGTATTTTCCAGATCTGTACATCTCTCCTGAACTTAAGATGGAATTAGTACATTAAAAGAGACATCCCAAGTATTATTGGATCAGGTTCACTCAATAAATGAATGAACCGAGGGCAAAGAGCTGGAAAATTGCTGAAGACCTCTATATTAGTCATTTTAGGAATTGCACAGGTGTAAGAGATTACTGGAATTTATTTTTTTCACACGCCCAAGACAGGTGAGGGACCTATCAAAATAACTGTGTCTTCTGACTGAACTTGATCAACAAAGAATAAATAAAAATGCCTGCATTTACAGATTTCAAAATTTTTGCCTGACCCCCCCACCATCACCACTAATGCATCTTGTGCAGGTTGAGGGGGCACAGCCTCATCTTAGAGCTTCCCGCTCATTTGCAGGATAAGCTCTGTGCTGCTCTGCCATTAGCTCTAATGCTCATAGCAGGGAGGAGGCGGTTATTGATTTCATTCAGAAACACTTCGGTTTCTGCATCCAACCAATTTATGCAGCTGCCCACACAAAGCCTGTAAGGCCTGAAGCCTTCATAGAAATTTGAATAATAAAAACTCTACATGAATATCCTTGATATCTTTTATGAGAAAGCTTTTTAATTTTTGGCAGTTTCTCACCCAAGTGTGGCACCGGTGCCATTAGAAATGCTTCCAGCCACATCCCAACATCAAACTGGCACAGAAGACAGACTGCCTCCTCTTTGCTGCCTCAAGCTTTCAATTCTAATAGTCACAGGCAGATTCATAGAATAGTGAGCCTCTGGTTGGCAACAGATATAAAGACATTAGTGTAGAAAACAAGTGAAAATTCCCTTCATGAACAAAGATAATTGCCAACAAGATGAAGCTGGTACACAGCCTTTCTTATTAGTGGTACCATAAACCATGTAATAAACTGGCCAACATGATTACTTTCTACAGCTGTCTCATCTCATAAGTGGGCAGGGACAGTCTGTCCCTACTCTGTCAGAGTAGCTTTTGTTGGACAGAACGACTGAAACTTAAAATTCTTTGTATTGTTAAAAACTTAGAAATAATACAGCTCTTTGCTTCTTTCATTTATCATGGTAAATAAAAAAACATTCTTTTTGTCAAGATAAACTGCAAGATGCAGGCTGAATTCATTGACAAATGACTGTACTGAGACAATGACAACCTAATTTAGAGCCAAGTTAATTATCCTAATGATGTTCCAGGGAGAGTAAATGGGCACACAATTTATATCAAGTCCTCTGGTGAAAGCAGTCAGATCAGAGTATTTCCTGAACCTTCAGTCTCACTGCTAGTGTGGAATTTGGATAAAATCTAAAAGATCTAGATGACACAGTAGGTGCCCAATTGTTAAGCCCCAATTTAATCTCAGCTCCCAGGATGCAATAACATGTTTAGCTCACACATGCTGTGACCAAATATTCACACAGAGTGTGTTGTCTTACCTTTACAAAGGACACATTTGAGGGGAACTCCCCCGGTTGTGTGGAGGATGTCTCTGTTAGTGGAGGTGCAGCAATGGGCCCCCTGGAGATCCGCAGGGAAACGGGAAAAGAGCAGCTCACAGACTGATCAGTGGGGGGTGAATCACAATCTCCCTGCTCCATTTCCTCTGTTTTGCTGTCCTGCCTCTGGGTCCCTGCCTCATCTGTGTGACAGCAGTCATTGTCATTTGCAGCCTCTGCAGGGCCACTTTCTCCTTTCACTGCTCTCCCATTTTCATCCCCGCTCTCGGCTTCATTGTGCTTCTTGTCTGTATGACTCTTGTTTCCATTCCTCTCCTCCTGTTTTGTGCCCTGCACTGCCCGCCTGGCCTCTTGGGTCTGCAGCTCTGACAGATAATGCCTGATGTTCTTACGGGCGGCATTTACAAGACCACTGTCAATGTCCAGGCCCAGTATGCGGGCAGGTCTTAGCATTTTGGCAATATAGAGAGTTAAGTGGCCTGAGTTGCAGCCTAAATCCAGTACATCTTTACCTTCAAACCACTCTGGACGAAGAACACGTATACGAGGATCTTCGCTAGTTCCTGGATTGCGATAGCCGTAATACTTGTTGTAGTTCCCATACTGGAACTTCTTCTTCTGGTGCTGCTGATTTCCCTGGTTTTGGGGTTGCTGGTGTGGGCGACCTCCTGGCCCCGTCTTGGGACCACCACTTCTTGGTGTGTGGAAGAACTGAGAATGTCTCTGTCCTCCTGTACCAAAACTTCGGTCTCCAGTTCCAGACTTTCCTATTGGTGTAGAATGGGTCACAGGAGCCTCAGCTTTGCCGGAGTTGCGCCTACGCTTGCGTCTGCTTGTGTGCTGGTTGGGTCCCCCCGATACAAAGGAAGCAGAATCCTCGAGAGATACTGATGTCATCTCCTCCTTGCAGCTGCCTGAGTTGTCAGCTGAGTGCTCATGGGTGTCCCCTGTGACAGTAGAGAAACTGTTGGATTCTTTGGAGTTATCTAGTGCAGAACATGATGCTAGCGTGTCTAGAAGTGGTGCGGAGGTACCAGCTTTTAACTCACTTCTCCCTGATTCTGAGTAGTTGATCTGTGTTGTTGAAATCCCACCACCTCCACCTCCTCCGTGGTGCCTGTTGCGATGTCTCTTCCTCCCACCACTCTTGAGGGGGGACACCAAAAAGCTGCTGTCTGCTATCCCACTGTTCAGGTTCAGTGGATCTGTGATGTCTCTGGGGATGAGGATCTCCACAGGGTCGCGGCTCTTTGCTGGCAGCGGGGAGGACTTGGGTGTCTCAGCGTTCAGTGCCCTGTTGACCTCCTCATCTAAGAGGCTGTTGAGATTCAGTGGGTCAAAAATATTCCCACCCAGGAGGAAGTTGCTTGGAAGGACGGAGTCACTCTCAGAGTTGGCCCTCCGTCTCCTCTTGCCAGACGTCGGATGCTTGAAGCTTGAGTTGGCTGTGTTGCGGCGCTTTGTAAGCTTCGTCTGTTGCTGTTGTTTGGAATGATGAAAGCTGTTCCTGCGATTGAAGTTATTCTCGTTCCCTCTGGCTCTCTGTCCAGCGCCGTCTGAGTGAGCGAGTGTGTCAGTGGTGCTGGTGTGTTCTGCAGTGCCCATGATAGGACAAGCAGCTGCAAAATCAGGGGTGGCTGCTGTACCCTCCACCATCATGGATATATTACTGCATCCTCCAGTGCATTCTGAGAGCTGCAGAGGTGACGCTGAGCTGGCCTGTGGACTGCCAGTTTTCACAGTATCCTCATCAACAGACATCTCTTCTGGTTTTCGGAGCTGATGCAGACATGGAATACTTTATGGCTCTAAAAATAAAAAAATAGTCGAATTAGAAACTTTGAAAAATCACTACAAAAATGCACATTGTTAAAGGATAAGCAACGTTACACAAAGTTAGGTGTCTCCATATAGCTGAAATTAAGCTTGTCAAATGTTTCTTTACTTGGATACTTTCTGATACCATATAATAAGAGATGAACAATCTCATCAGTAAGATATATGTGTTGGTAGACATTGGCTTGAAAAGGGAATTATCGGTATTAGCAGATATTAAAATTTCTGCTGATAATTACAACTGATATTTTGACCATAAAAATCTGCCAATGCTGTAATTATTAATTCAGCTGTAATTATTGGCTGTAAGAGCAAACAAATTAGTGGAGTTTTAGGCTGGACCAACAAACCTATGACAGTTGAAGTCTTTTGTCTGTTCATCATCATTCCTTACACTTTAAAGTGTGTTTCAATGACTGAAATTTGCCAAACTGTTCATCCTGAAACCTTCAATTGTGTATTTTAGGGACTGAAGCTTTAGGTCTAAATAACACTTAAATATCGTATCGATATGGGTATTGGCTGAAATTATTTTATAATTATCGGCATATCAGATATCAGAGAAAATTTAATATCATGCATTCCTCATACCATGTGTTTGAAAAATTATAGAACCTATTACTTTAGTAAGAAAAAGTATTCAAATAAGCCAGTATTTTTACCTAGAGAGCACTGCCTAAAGCCTTAGTTGTCAACCAGTAAGTTGGGACCCAAAAACAGGTCGGCAAGCCATTGTCAGTGTGTGGCGCAGGTATGCCTGGAAAAAAATATGTGGCAGAAAGTCCACAGTCTCCATCTCTTCGTTTCATCACCTTTTGCTCCATCTGAAGACCAGACTGTTCCATTTTTCATTTTAATATTTGGTTGTGGTTAAAAATTGAAGAAATTAAGGTAGTGATTTGATGTTTAAGGGGTGGTGGTGGGCCCTGATGCAACATTTAGCTAGGTAACAAAAATCTGCCAACATATTTCTACAATAAATAGTTGATAGTGTGCAGGAGTTTACGTGCAGTTTTTGTATATTAAAGGTGCAGTGTGTAATATTTGACTTAACTTAGCAGCATTAATCATAACAAACTTGGTAAAAATGAAGCATAATATTTATACATAGGCCTATCTAAATTAGTGTTTAATCACCTGAATATATAAAATTAGACTAAGGCTTTAAGCCTAAGCCTTTAATTAATAAATAGGGAGGGTCTCCTTCATGGACTCTGCCATCTTTAATTTTTACAACTTACATGTTTTTACAGTACTCCAAAAGGGACCAATTAACAGATACCTGCTTTTATTTTAATTCCACTGTTTTCCACAGTTCCCACCAGAAGTGAGCATCACTATCTTAAATCTGATCATTAGATATCTAATAATCAGCAATTTTAAACGCAGCACCTTTTAATAAAAAAATCTAGCATTTGGTGCTTAGGTCTTCTATTCAGAGCAGCTTCTGTTGGATATGTTTGGTGTTTAATGGTAGGACAGCGAAGTCTAGGGCTGAACGATTTGGGAAAATTAGCTAATTGAGAATTTTTTTCAATATTGCCACTGCAATTTCATATGAGATTATTATCATGCATTTCTTTACAAACAATGAGTAAAATCATTCTATATTATAATTTATATTTGGTAGATTAAACTATGGCTGAACAAGTTTGAAGAAAAAAAAATAAATGGGATTACAAATTATATACGTACTGATATAATTTTATGTCTGTCTCATTTTCAATATGAAAAAATATACAAAGACAAATACTATTCTACAAAAAATGGACACTTGAATTTTTGCATTATATTAAGAGCACAAGATTTCTCCTGCAAAAATGCATAAACTGGTATTTTGAAATAAATTTCAGGTCAGAGAAATATTGCACCTTCTGCAATTTGAAAATTGCAACAGGACATATTGCAGTTTAATCTACATTTTACTTAACTGCCCAGCCCTAGTGAAGTCCTGCTATTGCAATAACCCTTGCTGACATAACTATCAAGACATATTTCCTTTGTATTTGAAAGACTTGTCATGATTACATTTTACTGATGCAAACAAGTCTCTTACAGAGCAATTTACATGTATACGTCTTATTTATGCTAAGAGACAGACTGTTTTTCATTTTAAAATGTTGAGTTCAGAATTAAAATATGATTCTGGGAACAAAGTTGATTCATATAACCGCATACTTTGCCATCTGAAATATTCTAAGGCTGTACAAAGAATTTATGCAAGTGTCCTGAGACTTGCATTTCATACTAAAAACTCCAGCCTCTAAGTTCCTCATATGGGTCTACCTGAATTAAAAAGTGCTCAGTACATATTTTATAATAAAACTTCAGTTTAGGGTCACCTCCATATATAGGGGTCAGTTGAATATGACGTCATCAGTAATCACTTTGTATTTACATTAGAGGATGAACCACTGGACAACCGTTTATTTTCCTCTGTCGCCTCGAAACATACAATTATACGAAAAGTCTGCGTTTTCGACGGAGAGTACAATGTAATTTTCGTGCCTGACCTGCGTAGCCTCTACAGTCTGGGGGTACTCACCTGAAAAGTTTAGGGGTCCCTGTGTTGGACAGTTATCTAGTTAGCAGGCTAGCTCCTAGCTGCTGTATCGTGGGCCATACGTCGACTCAACGTTCAGCTCTATTCCGGCCAAAAATACGTTAATAGACAAACGGTCAAGTACCCACCTCGATATGCTGCTGCCTGAACCCACTTGAAACCGCAAGTCACATTTATGAAAGTGATACTATCTAGCAGATGTCCACCTATTCGTGTACAGTCAACAGTGTAGTCACCATCAAAGTAACAGTCTCACCTCTCGGCTCTCCCCGCCTCCGACCGGACTGTCACTACCGCGCACTCTCCACGCTCGAGCTAACGTTAGCCTAGCTAGCACACAAGTCTCCCTACATCAACACAGCGGTGGCAAGCGACGCAAACACACACGTAAACACTGCGAGGGTATTGAGTGCAAGTCCGTCCGCCTCTATGGCTCCTACAACCTCTAAACTGTCTCCTCGACTTCTTCAGTCAACTCCTATCGCCCTGTGTCAGGCAGGTTGGTGAATAAATTATTCCATTCGCTGGAAGAGTCGGCATGGCGGCGCATCCGGGCTCCGAGCAGTAGCAACAGCAGCCTGAGATGACTGGGGCGGAGATCTGTGACTGGGAGGAGAAGAACTCCTTCCCTGGGATATTATAATGAGCCTCACCATGCTGGTTGTCTGAAGGTCTACAGCCATGGATTATTTCAAATCAATAATTGGGTTTAAGAGTAAATTAGCTGGATGGTAGGGTGGTTTCGTCTGAACTGAAGTAAAAGGTTATGTTAAAACAACTGCCCAAAGACAACAAAAAAGAGAAAAGTTGCAGTTGCTAACATCAGCTTAGAAGGGTTTAACAATAAGATGAGCAATTTAAATTTCACGTTTGTTGAAAGTGAAATTAATTGGTTTTACTGATGTATTTACAAATGGTTCCAGCCAAGGTTGCCCCAGTTTGTAGCTTTTTTGTTAATAACTTGGAATACTTTTCAGCTCCAAAAAGAGGTAGATGTAAGCCAGGAGCTTAGCACTAGCACGACTGATCTAACACATATGTATTGATATTGATGAATACATATAATGAGTGCCCATTCATTGGGCTATTCAGAGCCATTTCTCTAAGCAGGTCTGGTTTCCACAATTAAAGGACCTGTAAGGAACATTTCTGACACATTTGGCTCCGCTAGCAAACAAAAAATATTGTAGATCTCTTTACCTGCGGATTTTTTGTAAAGTACAAGATATTTTTAACAAAAATAAAACCGCAGTCTGTCTGCTGAAGATGTAAAACAGGCTGTCCATCACTTTATCTGACACTGTACCCCTGAACGCATAGTCATGGTGAATGGACTTGAGCTTGCATAGTGCAGGTCACACATACCCATTCCCACCCTTACACTCCATTCACTCCACATTCATACACTGACGGCAGAGTGAGCTATGAAGACAGGCCATCAGTACATGGTAATCCCATTCATATGCATCTATACCCATTTACACAACACCGGTGAAGCAGTTGGAGCAAATTAGGGTTAAGTGTCTTGCCTAAGGACACATCAACATTTGACTGCATACTGCACAACACATGATCTAGACCAGTAGTTCTCAACTCTTCAGACATCAGGACCCACCACAATAGTCAGACATTTATTGTACCAAAGAAATAATAATTATCCTTTTTAGTAGGTTATATGAAGACATCAGACTTAAAGACCCTGTAAAGTGAAATCCAGAATGCGTGTCTTAACACACTAGATATGTTGGAATAAGGTTGTTGTAAACATGTGAAAACACTGAGATTTACTTGTGACTGAATTTTGGATTTAGACCGTTAGAAAGTTTTTCACCTCTTTCCTGGCTTGGTTTAATTTGGGCAGGGCAAATATGTGGGCTGGTGACAGTGGGGAATGACCCCGCCCCTCTTACACTACAATATAAAATCCCAGAGCAGTTAATCTCAGTACACTCTGCTGTTAGCTGATGTCACTGCCTTCTTTGAAAGTTAACAGTCAGTTAAATGTTGTTTGTTTTGGTCAATGTGAGGTGAACTTGCCAAATCTACCTGCCACATTTAAAGTATCATAACGGAGATTTGAGCCAGAAAATGGACTTTGTCTCTTCTCTGGCACAGAGGCAGGCAGCTGCACTCTGTTCATAAGGTCAAGGGGCACTAATGGCGTGTAACATTTGCAAAATTTGAGCGAATTTTATCACTCCTGAGTGGGTGTGGCTTCATCTCATTCAAAAGACACGCCCACACCATCCAGGAACAGATTTTACTGCCTCATTTTTCATGATTTTGAATCTTAATTTTATAAACTTTGAGATGTTTTATTTAACTGAAATTTGAACTATGGGTTCCTAACACAGTGGCCTGTCATACAAAAACCTAAATGCAGATTTATTTTCACTTTACAGGGCCTTTAATTCAGTTGGATAGATAAGAAGCTAAGAGCTTCCAAAATGAGCCTCAGCCACATTCCAGTGTTTCTTAAAGGTATCGATACATAATTAACATGAATGTACCTATTTTATTATGACTGAGGAATATTAAGAAACAGGAAACAATTTAAGACTTTACTTATAGAGAAGGGCAGTGGATAGAACCAGAAACAGGGATGAGAGAGTGGGCTAGAGACATGCAGGAAAGGAGCCACAGGTTATTCTGGAAAATTCAGTCATACTATGATTGGTAGTTTAAAATATACCAAAGCTTTTAGATAATACAGATCTTCAGTCATATTTTAATCAAAATCAGCAGTGTTTTTGAGCACTGTCTGTAGTGAAGTAATATATATGAATGCTACCAACTTTTTTTGTCTTTTTGATAGTGTCCAGGAGTTTACCTACAATTTTTGGTGATCAGAAATGATAAAACAATACAATTTTGGGTGCTTTGGACTTTTTTTTAAACCTATTTAATACCTTTGCATTGATTAGGTAGGTATCAATATTTGTTGATAATAATATGTAAAAATGTTCAAATTCTGGTGTTGTTACAGCCCTACAGCACACATAGGCCTGTCATGCAACTGTTAGTCAACAGCCAAGAATGATAAACAGACATCTATCTCAACCACAGTTAGGTGTAATGTTACATTCAGAAATAACAAATGACTAAATATTCTATGTCAGAGCACATTTTGAGCAACCCTCACACTTATATCATTAAAGCTAAATGCCTCTGTAATGTAATCATGTTCATCTTCTCACCTCTCTGCACAGAATCAGTAACAACTTATGTAGTGTGAGGTTTACAGTGTGTGAGCACCCCCAGCCTGTGGTAAGGTAGCTATCTCAATCAAAAAAATATTTCTTATGTTAATTTTCTTCTGCTCTTATTCACAGCATCACAGAGATGACTACAATCTACAAACCAGTCACTGGGGATTTGTGTTTGATGACACCTTCGCAGTCAACTCCAAGTCCGCAGTCTACAAGGTAGGCTTGTTCACCCTGTCATTGCTTTCTGATCAGTGCCTAGAGTCAGCCTTAAATTACAGCTCTCCTCACAAACTAAGAGGAAAGTTTGCAGAGGTAGCAGTGGAGTGACTTCTTGTTACTTTCATCTCCACATAATTGTGGTTGTTCACACAACACCATGTCCAATGACAGGGTTTGATCAGGTCTCAGAAACAAAGTGACCATTGTTTGAATTCTGCTGGTCCAAAAGTCATTCCTCAGAGCTTGTACTTTCATATGAATCATCTTTAAAATACAAATCTAACCTCCTGATGCTGAAGAATGACATTTACACCTTATGGGTCTTAGTGCACACACAATTAGGGTGCTTTATGCAAAGCTATGCTTCCTCAACTCTGAGCTCTAGTAAAATAACAGACATATAGCTAGATTTTAACAGAGCTTCTAAAGCTCTTTCTGAGTGAATGAATGACTTATGAAACATTTGATTAAAAACACACACACACACAAAAGGGGTAGGTAGATGTAAATGAATAGAAACCCTAATTACAGAACCTTTCCTCCATCACGTATCTTCTAAAAAATCTTTTTGAATATTTTTTTTAAATTGAAACTTTGTTTCAGCTCATCACCCAGAACATTCCAGAGGTCTACACCCCATCCTGAAACACACAAACTTTTCTTAGTTGTATGCACAAACTTTTATTATTAAATGTTCCTCTTAAGTTGCAACTCCCTTTAGGGTCACAAAATATTATTTCAATGATGCCTGGAAGTGAAATAATTGAAATTTCTTTTCTTTAACATGATTAAAGCAGTTTAACAGTTTTTTTGTTCAAGCCATGCTCATAGATGTCTCCCCTTTAACTAAATTCTTCATATTAAGAGATCTTTATACTGAAACTCTTGCATAACTTTGATTTTGCAATGTCTAAAGGAAAAAAATGTATTAACAACAACTGGCAGCAGATTTATCAGTCAGTGGAGTTTCAGAAAGAGTATTTTCAGGGGGAACTATCTAATAGTATCTGGGTTTTAGCATTGCTTTAACCTGATTATATTCATGCTCTGCTTTTATTTATGACTCAGAAATAAATGAATGAAATAAAACCACCTTAGACCCTTAATATTTAAGGTTAAGTCTTGACCCCCCTATGGGCTGTGGAAGAGCAAAAGGGTGAAGGGCTGACATGAAAAAACAGTAATCAACTTAAATCATTAGTTGGGACAATGACATGTAATGCATTTTTACAATTTTTAATCACAATTGACCTCAGGATATCTGAGTTAATTGTGATTAATCACACTCTTTTAATTGCATATTAAAATTGTACTTCTTTGCAATTAAAATTGTTCTTTGTGTCTTATACTAAAGGTAATTTACTTCATGTGTGGATACAGACCTGTTTATATAGATTGAAGATTATAACATGAACTTAACCTTGGAAAAAATAGCATGTTATGGATCAAAAAGACAATAAGGAAACAGTAAAAAGGTAAATGTTTAATAACACAAGGTTTAGATGATTTCTGATTTTTCCACTGAGCTATCTGTGAGTTTTTAAAGTGAAATGAAACATAAAGGAGCAGTGGTGGATTTATTTAAAATCACTGTGGCTGCAGGGAGATATACAGTGTCTTAACCAAAATGTGTTCAAAGGGATAATAAAGCATGTGATTAATCACAATTAAAAAAAAAATGAGTGCAGTAATTGTGGATAGTTAATTGCAATTAATGCATTTAATGTTGAGTGCTTTCATTTTTAGATATTATTTCATCACTGTGCATTATAATCAGTGTTTTGTCTTCTATGCCAATCACTAAATTCAAAATAATACACACCACTCCAGCCAATCAGAATCAAACGACTGCTGTGAGGGACATAGATATGGATATTTCAGAGAGATGCTGTTACAGTGAAAACAAGCTACCTACCTTCTAGGGGTGGGAAGCACTAGGGGCCCTACGATATGATATTATCACGATACTTGGATCACGGTTCAATATTATTGCGATTTTAAACATTTTGCAATACAGTTTGTATTGCAATACCATATATTGCAATCTATACCATTTTTTCAACTGTTTAGCTGAAGCATTAGTCTTGCCCTCATGTTTGTCGTATATCCACAGTATTTTATTTTCATGTGGCACTTCTTGCAAACCTCATGTGTCATGTCCATCTCATTCATGCCCTGCTTGCATTCCTAATGTCCTTCCTCTAGTGCTGCCATGTTTGTTGTACTAACTTTATCCCGCTTTATGACTGTCACCTCTGCTGACCTCACTGGACAAACGATTGTCCAAACAATTTATTTTATTTTTCAATTATCATAGACTTCAGTTCATATTAGCAATTAATTTGAAAAAATTGATACTTGGAAGATGAGGCGATACGATATATCACAAGACAAAATATCGCACTACTATGCTGTATCAATTTCTTCTCCCATCCCTACTACCTTCTCTTAAAATGGAAAAAAAGAAATCTATAAAGAAAATTCCACAAGGCCACCTGACTGGCTATGACTCAGCTGCGAAGGCACGACGACTACAGAATACCACCTGGGCATTTAAAACAAGCTTATCGGAGCAATCTTATTACAGTAGTTAACTAAATCTTACTAGTTAACTAAACCTGAAATGTAAGAATTGTTTTAGTTAACTGAAACTAAATAAAAACTAAGCTTGACTAAAATTAAAATTGTGTTCTTTGGAAACTACCTAAAATAAAATAAATAGTTGTAGACAGCAGCATAATGACTGACATGTACACCCAAGCCTGGAGAGAGTAAAGCTGCTGAGTTGATTGGATAAGACTTCACACAAAGGTCATTTTAAGTCTTGAGTTGTATTCAAACAGCAAATTGGTCAAATAAAATGAAAAGTGAAGCGTTATTTTGGGAGAAGCGTTATTTTCTGCAATATGGGATACCAGAAAAAACTAAAACTAACGGTAAAACTGATAAAAGCGAAACTAAAAAAAAAACATGTTTGCAAAAAAAATCTAAACTTAACTAAGAAACCAGCAATGAAAAACAATAAATACTAAACTGAAATTTAAAATGTAATAAATTAATACCAAGAGAGTGAGGATCTTAAATAATGTTACTATTACTGTTAATTATATTTAAGACAAATTATAAAAGACAATTTTCATTGAAGACATGAAATGAATAAACAACAAGGCTATTAGTTATTTCTTTTAAAGGAAACTGTATGTTTAATTTTAGTATTTGCTATAAAAATGCAAAAACAATTCAAGAATGTATCCAATTTGGGATCCCTGCCATACACTGATGCTTTATGAGGGTCTCTGGCATGGCAAAGTTTGGGAACCTGTAAGTGAAGCATGCAACATCAAGGTGGTTTATGGCTATTATGGCACAACTTTAAATTCTTAGCATAGTTTAATGTGTATTATTTAGGAAAGTAAACATCAAACAATTAGATTCTTCTAAATTCACTGTCATGCTCATGAAAGCCACTAGAGGGAGGCAAAGCATGACTTAACATCCTGTAACTGCAGGCTTCTGCCCCTTGATAGATTTGGTTCTTAGAGTAGTGTTTTAACCTGCATCCTTTGCCTCTTTGTCTTTTTATGACAGTTTGTGGTGGCACTCGTGCAGATTTCTTTATTACAGGGCAGCAAGGTGAACCTTACAGTTAAGCTTACCAAATAAGATGATATGTGTTGAAAGAAAAGAGGATTTAAACAATAATATGATAGTCTTGATAGATCATCACATTGTGGTTGGTTTGATTAATGAGTCAAAACTACAGAGTGGCCTCCGTCCACCCAGAGAGAGGCTCCAGCCCTGTGGGGTGTGCAGCTGTGGCAACAGGACTGTTTGTGTTTTTTAGGTAAAAGGTGCCTCCAGTGGCAAGTACAGAAAACACTACCAGCCCTCAAGGAATCCAACAGAGCTTATACTTTGAAAAGCTGATAAAACATCATTGAACGCACTTTCTTCATTTAAACCATGGCTACACTTTTGGCACACTGGGTTTCTGTACACTATCAGCAGTTGTGTGATAACTACAAAATTCAGAAACAGATTGGTAAGTTAAAGCTACGAAAGTCTCTTTATCTGTGTTGCTTTTGAGTTGTGAGAACACCCTGGATATTTCCCCAGTCAGTCACAGTACTGAAACATAAGCCTTTTTCATACATGCACTCCTGAAGATGTCCAAACATTTCCTGGACAGCCTGCCCCTGAAAACTTTCTGGGTTACCTGTTAACATATCCACCTCCCTTCAGGAGGATTCCTTGCCAGACATAAAGGAGGGGGGTCTCATAAGGCAGGTCATGATAATCATAGTGAGAACAACAGCACCTGGCACTAAAATGACCATACTGCTGCTCCATATCACCAGAGATGTTCATGATATCAGTGGATATGGACAAAATTATCAGCTCATCTAGACTTTTTCTTTGAAAGTATTCTCCAAGTGCTGTTAAACAGAGCGAGGACTTTTTAACACAGCTTTTCCAAACATCCTAGTTTTATTTAGGATGCCTTGGTCTTCAGTTCACTTCATAGATTTTCAATGGGATTCAGGTCAGGGCTTTGTGCAGGCCAGTCAATAACGTTCACTTTGTTCCTCTGGAGGTAATTCTTCACCAGGAGCCACATGTTTTGGATCATTGTCACATTTGGAAACGAAGCAATGGCCCAGACCTGGTTGGGCTGCTGACTGCTTGAAGTTCTCTTTCAAAATCTTCACAAATCCTTCTTTCTTCACGATTTCTTCAACGTTTACAAGATTCCCAGTTCCAGATGCACTTAAGCATCCCCACAGTGTAATACTCACACCGCCATGCTTCACTGTTTGGATGTTGTTTTATTAGGTTATATGTTCCACCTTCTTTTTCCAAACATAGCAATGTCAGTGTGCCTTAAGAGCTCTAGTTTTGACTCATCTGACCAAAGGACACGCTTCCAGTATACAGAATCTTTCTCCAGGTTGTCCCTAGTATACTTCAGTCTGACTTGAAAGCGTCTCTTCTGCAGAAGTGGCCTTTTTTTTTTTTGGTCCATCCCTGTGCAGGGCTCTAGTGACTGTCTTCTTAGAGCCTACAATTCCTGACTTGGCTAAGTCATTCACTATTGTCTTGGCAGTTGTTCTGGGCTCTGTAGACACATCTCTCACTTCAGTCTTTGAAATCTTTCTCTTCCTACCTCTGCCTGGCCTGTTCTGTACTGTGTGGCTTTTTGGGGTTTCTTGCTTATACTTCTCTCTCCAGTTCTTGACACTTGGAAACACTCTGATAACTTTGAATATCGTTCCCAAGCTTTGTGAGCATCAACAGTTATCCTCAAGTCTAAACTGATTTCTTTTGTTTTTGCCATGATGATTTCTGAAGTGACAGCTCAAACCCTTATTTAAGTTTTGTACTATGAGTAAATTGGAGGATAACCATCTGTGTTAACTGGATTTTACAAGCTTTGAGCAGAAGAGTTGAAGCACATCATTGCACAACAGTAGTTTGTGCTATGACTCAACAAAATGGTCATTTCTAAAGGTAGCTAATCATTTTGGCCCTGGTAGTTTTTTTTTTTGTGAAATAATTTTGTTTCTGTGTCAAAAGTAAAATAATGTAAGCATCTAAAATAAAACTATGATGTTGGGAAAAACTGTGTTAGAAATCCCTTGCTCTGTTTAACAGCACTTGGGAAATGCACACATGCAGCTCATCCCAAAAAATCAGTCAATTTTCTGGAGTTTTGTGTATGTAGAAACACCAACATAGTGGTAAACAACCATCCTCTCTTATATTTACACCTACAGGCAATTAAGCATTTCCAGTCAACTTAACATGCATGTGTATGGACTGGGAGAAGGCCAAAGTGCCCAGAGGGGACCCACACATGCATGGAGAGAACATGCAAATGCCACTAAGAAAGGCTCTTGCCTTTGCTGTGCAGTGACAGTTCTAACCACTGCACCACCATGAACCCACTTTAATATAGACTTAACGGTCTGTTCTGGGTACTAAACGTTCTCATAACATCCAATATATATTCACTATTACTGTAGAAAAGTAAGGTAGCAGCTTTAACTCTAGCTGACTCTTAACAGCAAGTTCAGTGAGTGCACTACTTAAGTCCTGTAAGTGTGCACATTAAAAACAAGTTGATGATTAAACCTCATACAGTAGTTATAAGTCAAGAGTGGTTCAATCAAAAAGTGCAATCAAAGGAACTCCTATTCCCTCACAAAGAAAGTAGATCCTACCAATGCTTTTTATGCTGTTCAACTATAGCCACTGTTATAAAAACAAATGTTTTTTCGGGGGAAAATCAGACATTTTCTTTTTCTACATGGTGTAATAGAAATTGTATTGAGTCAGTTACTCTGACAGGAGAATACGGCAGACTTTTTTCTACCGAGGCATTTGATTTTCTCTGCTGTTCAGTTGACAGCGTGCTCTTAATTGGGTTCCAAATCAGAGCCTCAGACTTTGTTGGCTGAATGAGTCACCCCCTCTTTAATCTCTATGGAGAGGAAAATAGGAGAAAGGGTACCTGTCCCCCCTTCGCCTCTGTCCCTCTCTTTTCTCATGGTAATATGGGTGCGGTCCTCGATCCCGGGCACCATCTGCCCTTCCTCGTGCTTTGGGCCCCAAGCACTCCAGACGTGCCCCATTGTTCGTGTGTGTCCAAGCAGAAAGTGGAGGATAGTCGGGGTTCTTGAGGCCCAAAAGGCTCATCCATGGAGAGCACGAGCCTGCTGTTCATTAGCCTACATGTGACAGAGGGAGGGGACTGCTCGCGTGCCCTGTGTGCACAAACATCAGTGGGATTCACCGTTTGTTCTGCTGCTTAGTGATGTCATTAGAAGCAACCGTTGGCTGAGGGACGACAGGTCAACATGCTCTTTGTAGGGACTTTTTCATGAGTAAATTATATCAGAGATGTTATGATGGATTATACATGATGGATTTGTTGTGATCTGAAGGTCATGTATAATTCATTGATTTTGGTTTTAATCTAATGAGAATATATGGTGGACAATATATTCAGACACTGTAAAATGCACTATGAAGAAAGGCAAACCAATGTTTTTTTTAAGTGCATTAGTTTAGCTTTGTTGACATGAATCATCTCAATAGAGCTTTGTCCGTCTGGGAAGTTTGAGATGTGATGGATGGATGAATGAACTGTAGGGTGGAGTCCCAACTATTGTTGCTGTTTCACAGTGACATGATGATGGCAGGACAATAAAATATACGTATTGATCAAAATGACTTTGTAATCTTAGGAAGAAAAGTCTGTAACATGCCATAGTAAGTTTGATTTGAAGTATTTAAATATCCAAATTACCAGCAGAATCTGGAAGAAAAGAAGAAAAAGTAAAAAGAAAGTAGCACATGATTAAAGATGGGTGTTTGCTTGGGTTGCTAGGATACTGATTTTTTTTTACTTTGATATAATGCAAATCAAACAATTGTGCCAGTTTATTCAAACCATGGCAACTAAAAAAGCAAGTCTCAAGTCTGGTATACACTGTGCGATTTTGGGCCATCCCAGACAAAAGATGACTGATTGTGGTGATGTCTTGGTCGTGGCTTTAAAGCGTTGCACTGTGAGACAGGTTGGCAGACAGCTGTTGTCATGGTCTTGTAACCAAAGATAGCCTGGGATAAAATTCTGGCAGTGTCAGAAATTTAGGATGTCCATCTCAATGTGACTGCTGTTACAACCTACATCGAATGACCAACCAATGGGAATGCAGCAAGAATTGACATAGCAATAAACATAACACTGGCAGCAAAAAAAACAAGTTAGCATTAGAGTGGAGACAATGCCAAAGAGCAGAAGTCTGTGGGATTCCAACAAGTAGGAAAATTTTAATCTCAGATGTTTTTCTAAGCATATGAAGGCTACAATTACAATGGCTTTGTTGTTGCTTTGCTTCATTATTTACCACGGCGCATGGTGGTGTAGATGGATGATGCACAATGATTATGTTTATTTCCTGCATACTGGTGTATGTTGTAGCCAAGCAGCAACCTCCGGTCATGACAAATGAAGCCAATGTGGAGTGCAATAAATTGCAATACGGCGAGTGTCCACTTGAGGCTGGCTGCAGAAACACTGGAAGTCACGTACACATGTTAAAAAAAAAGTTTTTTAAAATTTGAATTATAGAAATAAACTGGTTTACAGCCTGGTTTAAAAAAAAGCAACATGTGTCATTAGCCAGTGTCTTCATGTCCTTGACTGTATGGGGGATACATTTTTGTGTACCAGAATCGTTTTGATTATATTTAGAAAAAACCTCACTGTGCACTGATTGGCGTGTCTCATTTGGTTGACAGATATTTTTATAGGCAGACGCTACCACCAGAAGGCTAGCTTTAGTGATAGCTTAGTTGACAGGAAGTCAAGCTCAGTGGGTGGGCTCTAGTCTAGCTGATGTCACACAGGCTTTGTCCAATTCTTTTTACAGTCTATGTTCACAGCCTGTCATTCGGTGGTGTTTAGAGGGAGTTGTTATCATCTGCACACATCAAACCTGATTTCGTTTGAGAGTTATGTTGCATAGTGTAGCATGCCAGAAATGTATAAGATTGCAAAAAATGCACAGTCTGTAAGACGCATTAGACACTCATAATTTGGTAAACCAACCAACCTGTTCTGATATCAGAACTCACTTTCCTGCCTGCTATGCAAACAACAGCCCACACATCATTTCTGTGGCTCTCTTACTATGACATTGTATCCCTACATGCTGTGTGCAGGGAAAATCACTATCAATAGGAATGAATAAGGGTGAATTAGGCACCCTAGTAAATAAATCTTGTTGGGTGCTGGTTAGATTGAAATAACTCAGAGGAAGTCGTGATAAGACATTTGAGATGGACGTTTTTTCCAGATGGATGTGTGAAACAAATCTATCTGGCATGCCAGGTTAGTGATCCTTGCGTAGACTGTAGATATCCTTGTGGGGGCTCTTATCTTGCCGAGTGAGGAGGCTGAAGCGATGGACACGCGCGTCTCCTGGGCCAAGGCATTGATGCTGCCGTTGAATCTGTGAATGGTGAGAGCGTGGACGTTGTAGAGCAGTTCACTTACGATGGCAGCATGATCCATCGATCTGCTGACTGCGAGTCTGATATCAACTCGCACATGGGGCGATAGGTTTGCTAAGTAACCCATGTGGTGTTCTCGGTAGCTGAGCATGTGGACCAAAGTCAGAGTCTTTTGGTCCTTGGTCCTTCTGGTCTTTCTGTACTCTTGTGAGGCCTGGACATTGACTGATAGCCAGAAGCGCTGACTGGACTGGACTCCTGTGTGACAACTTCTCTTCAGCGCATCTTTGGGTATCGTTTGCAAGACCGTGTGTCTAATGCTGTCATGTTCAGAAGAGCAGGGATGGGAAGGGTCAGCTGCCTTATTACAGGAATGGAACTGTGCTTTCACTGGCACCTTGCATGCTTCCCCAGGCCTGATCCAGCTCACCGAATACTGGATGCCCAGGACCCTGTGGGCTGGTCCAGACGCCGGGGGCAATTGAGTGTGTCATGGAGGTGGTAGCTGGGAGGATACCTGAGAGAGATGTGGCATGAGCCTGGCACAGGCCTGGAGGATGGCCGTCAGGAGGCCAGAGCAGTACAGGACCAAGGTTGACATGATGAAGTGCTGAACTGGCGTATCATCCCATACCTGACCTGACCTGTTGTTTTACAGATATTTGTAAGGAAAATGGAACCAATGAAAAGCCCTTTAGGAGTCAAAACAGCTCTTTTTACTGAGTTGAGAGCAATTTTCTTGTTCTTGCTTCATTCTTCCAAGTTTATTTCATACCAGGTTTGTTCTAAACTAGGTAACAAAACTCCTGTTTATTGTCCTCTCTGGGCCTGGGATAACTTGCAAAACCCCCTTCATCTGACAAATCTAGTCTCACTTGATCATTTTAAAACTATGATGACTGGCTATTTAGCTGAGAAGTGTGAATGCTTCATTTAGCTGGTTTTATTCTTTTCTTTGTCTGTCATGTCACATTTGTTGTATTTTGATGTTTTTCTAATTGTAACTGGTGTGCTGTCCCTAAAAAAAGAGATCTTAATCTCAGGGGCCTACATGGTTAAATAAAGGTCAGTTAGATAAACTAAAATATCTGGGTCTCTAAAAAGATTCACACTTCCCATCACTCTCAGCAAGGCTAGGCAAGGCAAGACAGACATAAATGAAGCCATGCTTCTGTTTACTAGTGGAATACCACAGATGATGTCAGTTGACAGGGTCGTCTTTAAGAGGCTATATGTAACTTTTAGAAAAAAATCAGTGTAGCTACACCGCTGGCCATTAGGCAGACTACAACAGTATTGTGTTGCTTGTCCATGACGGCACACTCTTTGCGCGTGAATGAGCCTCCGGTTTATCAGCTGATACACATGCAGACCAAGGTGATTTACACCATGTATACAGAGGAGGTAAGTGAAGTAACAAAACAAAACTCTAAATGAGCAACGTCACATTAGTGTTGTTTGGATAGCGTCTTTGTAAGCAAGCTAACTTAATTTAGCATAAATTTTATAGAACATAAAACACTACATTGTATTTCATGGTCCAAAGTGATGCCCTACCTTATTATTGTTTGGGTTGCGCTGGCTGGTTGTTTACTCGCGGAAGCAGCTTTCTCCATTGCCATTGCTTTCTATTCTACACACCATAGCCAGGTAAAAACAGAGCAGGGGGGTGTCTGTGCTATGTAGCACCTGACATCAAATCCGTTGAGATTTCGTAGAAAACTTGCCCCGAGTTCTTCACAGATAAATGACTCAACAGGCTTATACAGGCAAACAAGGAAGAATTAAAGAGCGCCATTCTTCACATCGAAATAAAGTGCGCACCAACATATACTCAAAAATGGGAAGTGTGAAAGCAGAAAAGTTAAATATAGCTCTTTAATACATCCCAGTATGTATTACACCAAGACAACCTAACCATCCCAGACCACCTACATTTGTTGTCTGACCAGCAATAAGATTTGGTGTCCAAATTCCCAAAATGTCTATATATCCCTGTAATTTATTTTGTATAAACAGTTGGAAAGTTTCAGTGCTTTTTGGTTATGGAAATGATTAAAATAACAGAGATTTTACATTAAAACACGTAGTATTGTAATTGTGGACAACCTTAGTTTGTGCCTACTGAGACCTGTGTTGAACTGATTGAATCAAAGAAGGCAGTTCAGTTTTTAATGATTGAAAAACAAGTCCTTACTGTATGTTTAGGGTAAAAACGATTAGGAAGAATCATGCTGAGAGAGCATGGACACGTCATGGAAAACCACACAGACTGGATTGATATGTGAAAATAACAGTCTAATGTAACTCAAGAAGTGATTTCTGTTTGTGTCTCACCTTTGAATCCTCATGTGAACTTTCAAAAGTAACCTCCCAGTTACCCAGCACTGCACAGAGAAGCAGATTATGACTTTCCATTGGGCAATGCCCTCCTCATTTTCGAAGCTATACATGCTCCTGGCTGCATCTAGATTAGTTATTGAACTGTCAAAGCAAAGGGAAACAAGGCCGCTTCAGAGGCACAGCAGCACACAATGAGCCAGCTGTCAGGGGGAGGGGCTTGTTCAGACCAGCGTTGTCATGGATAGGACTTTGTGTGTATGTGTGAGTGTGCGTTGTGTTGCCCTCTGAGAGCTGATAGGTGCTCCTGTGTGCCGGGGTGCCATGCACTGATTAATATTGACACAAGGCTTGATTGAGGACAGGCAAGTGAGCAGAGTTGAAGCAGCGTGTTACGACACAGTCATGTCAGCAAAGGTGAAGTGAATATGGATGCTCTGCTCTTTGTGAATATCAATGAGGTTAAGCAGTGTGACGAGTGTTTGGGCAGCTGTTTTAGGCCTGAATGATATAAGAAAAGAAAGTATGCAATAGCATTGTATATGGGGTAATATATAAAGATATCTTGAAAACTGTGTCTTTGTTATAACTCATAACCATTTCTGTCATCCTCTCTACATGGATGAGTGGGGATGCACATGATGCTATGGTCGGTGAAAGTTACTGTGGCTATGGGCACTGATGGCAGGACGGATGATACAGGATGATAAAAAGATGCATCATCTTAAGACCTCCAACTCTAGAGAAAACAGAAACATAGACTTTCCAAAAAAAGAGAAGATTGAAGGGATGTGCTTGTTATCCCACTATAATATACATCCCAAATTGACACAGTATTTGACTGCAGGCTGTGCCTTGTGCACTTCTCTGGCTTTGAAATTGAAAACAAGACAGAACAAAGAAAAGAATACTATACAGAACAAAATTCAGCTACTGTGCAGAACTTTAAGGCATGTTTGGGCCAAAAATTGTGGCTGAAGTAACGCATAGATGTGGCTGGTAAAACCTGCTGCACTTTTTTTTTTTTTTTTTAGTGTGAGAGACCCCACACACGCTGACAAAAAATCACAGATTTTACCTTTTTGTTTGTATAATGTTTGGAGCAGAACGAGAGGATTAACACAGCACATCACACACTAACAGATTCTGTTCACTGACTACCAGAGTCTCTGCTGGTCTTGTCTCTCAAAAACTCCGAATCTCGCACGGTCAAACATGACTTTAGAGTGAAGAAGCTACTGTAGTTAGCTGTTAGCTACATGCTAAGTCCAGCCCCCTCTGATGTCAGTTCATCTGTGGTCTGTTTTACAGTACATGTTGTTAAACACTCATTTTGTTGCCAAAAATCAACAAGTTGCTCCTTCATGTCTGATGTCAATCCGACTTTATGTTTCCTACCATTGCCATGGCTGTGTTTTCATTTTACTTCCTCCTTCAGTCAGTCCTGATTGGCTATTGCTCCGTTCAGTAGTCATGTCTGCTAGGCTGTCCTTGGTACTCACCACACACAGCAGTATGTTTGGTTGTTAATATTAAACATTTTTAATATTTAAGATCTCAAGTTAGAGCGCCTCTGATTGGGGCCAAGAGGGAAAAATTCACCTGCAACACCACACACTACAGATTTATCTGGCAAGATAATCTTTTGAACCGTTCAATAATAGGGGCTTTGCGGACTTTGGTCAGAAGGATGTGTTCAGCCTGACAATCAGCAACATTATTGTGTAGTGTGTGCCTGCTTAAGAGGGTGCCATTGAGCGGGAAGGAAGATTGACACCACTCCAGTTGAGGTCTGGATGTCCTTGCATGTTACCCGAGGTGTGGGAAAATAATCTGTTAAGTCCAAACCTTTATGGTGGAGTAAGCACAGCCGAGGGTATTGACTTGAAAAAGCCCAGGCGAAAGAGAGGCCGTGAAGTTTGACCCTGACTGTCGAGCAATAAACATTTGATTCGACATGTGTTGAACTTGACTCTGCCTCGGGGATGAATCCTTAGCACCCTACATGCCTAAAACCTAAGCATAAACTGTGCCTATAAGGTTTAAACTTAGATGGAAGATTTGAGGTAACAAAAGTTTTTGCTTTCTGAGCTCAGCATCCCTGTGCACTGCCATCTTGCAAGATATAGATACCAGAATATTTAACGTCATGCCAATAGGCAATGCCCACTCATCTTGTATCTTTGATAAATTGTTGTGATCTCTTTTGAGTCAAAATATCTTTAATTTTAGAAGATTTTCATCAGTTTTACTCTTGTTTCTGCCCTTTCCCCCTCTGAAGTTAGTCATGTTGCTGACTAGTTTGCTACTCAGTTCAACAGAGAGGAGCGTGTCCTGATGAGTAAATGATGTCAGTGCATACCCTCATACCTCTGTTTGCAACATGTCCCTCCTGAATTCAAAATCAATCCAAATTTCATTTTTTAAATTACAATATTAGCACTAGTTAATCTGAGGGAAGTGACTAACTTTCTTACCTTCAGATTAGTGCATTAGTTGTGTGAAAGCATCACCGTTACAGTGAGACTTCCAACCAATGGATAAAATATGAGCATGATGAGAGGGATTCCTATATTGCAATAAGTTCAGACCTTTTCTATGTGTTTATTTCAAATGCGCACTATACCATGATTGCAGTAAAATTATAAATCAAATGTGCCGCCCTAAACTGGTCATAGTAACATGACTAGAAATGAAAAACCAAGAAGAGTTATGCAAACTTCACTTTTAAGAAAAAATGACTGCAGAATTTGTTCTGTTTACAAAATGTTTTTGCAGTTCACTAATGCTTCTAATACCCCTGACCACTGACCTGGCATATCCTCTCTTTAGCACTTGTATAACAGCAGAATAATAACTGACCTTTATAAGCGCCCACACAAACCCCTCTCTCTAATGCCCAAAGGACGCTCATTTCCACCCCCACACCTGTTTTACATTCAGAGGTGTCTCCCTGAACATCTTCTCAGCAGCTTCAGAGCTGATGTCCTTGCAAAGTGTTTGATATGACTTGAGATTTCACACCCTTACATTTGGCGGCACATCTCTGTGTTCATAAAAATCCAGGGTCGTTAAGTGCATCGTTTGAGGCTTTATTGCCAGAGATGTCATGGTGGGTTGAAGGCTGGTTATTTTGCTTCACTTTTAGATGAATCAAGAGGAGGAATGTTGAATCAGAATGTTTTAAAATTGGCATGTATGCTATCTCAGATTTAAATGGCCAAGCCAGGGCAACTTTATTTCACACTGTGCCTCATTTTACAGTCAAAGATCATTCAGAGAAGCATTTGTTGGTGTATTTTAGAAACCGCTGATACACAAAGGTCATACCCCTGATTCCTTTAGAGAACAGACTAAGCATACAATCCAGAGGTTATATGATAGGAGAAGATGAATTGTATGAATCAAAATATGAGCTTAAAGTGAAACATTAATAAGAAAACAGAAAAGTGGTAATGATAAAAAACAGTGTGACCTGCAACAAGATGACTTACACTGAAAACCACAAAATTATTGTGGACAACAGATTTAATCACCAATAACTAGTCTGAGCTTGCAATGCTTGAAATCTTGTGCAGTAAAATGCAACTTTAGAGTACACAGGCTAAATGTGGCTGCTGTTAGCTTCCTGCTACATCCATTAAAACAGTAATTTTGGTCAAATTTTTCTCCATGTTAAGCTGGGCATACACCGTTTGATTTCAAGCTGACTAAATAACAGTCGTGATGGCATGTCAGTTCACACTGTGCGATTGAAACGTCTACAACGCGCAACCATAGGCATGATTTATGTGTTCAGACTATATGGTGCAATGAACGTGCATGACCTGATGCTCACACTGTATGAGTGCCCAAGAGACTGTGACAAATATGAATACCGTTTTCTTGAAGAGTCTCACAAAGGGAGGTTGAAGTTATATCTATGCATCTTTTCATGCTACACACAGCATAAAACTCACTCGCCATCTCATCTCAAACATAATTGGCAACCAAATAACAAATATCAGCTAGGGGTCTGCATGTAGGCCTATTTCCTGCCTGATCATTCCCTTTATTATAAGGAAGTCTCATCAAACAAGACTAGGTTGAAACCTAGTTCATGGCTGACCGCAACTATCTGGGATGCCTGTTGAAAGCCTGGCTGAATGGTGTGTTTTGGCAGAGTGATTGTTTTTTAGGGTGTGTAATTTTGCTGTCCCTTATGTCTGTGAGTAGAGTATTGAACAATCCCAAAAATTTAAAACATAAAGCCCTGTTGGAAGCGAACAGCTAACCTGTCACGCCAGATAGACTGCATTATATATTCATTGCATGAAAATATTTTACATTCATCTGGGAAAGCTCCCAAAGAAAGTGGTTGGGAAGGGCAGGACATTTCAAAAAAATTCTCAAAAGGTGAGTGGAGGAACCCATGACAATCGCAAACCAATGCTAAAGCAGACTGGGAGAAGAACGAAAACATCTTTTCTGTCATGAAAAGCTTTTAGTGTGACTCTCTGCCCTTGTTTTAATAAAGTCACATTGTTCAGTCCTGAAGAAAACTGCCACTGTGGCTAAGTCCGAGCTAATCACTCCACTAGCAGCCATTGTATACAACCTCTCACACAACAACTAACCCTTTTCCCCGTAACTAGTGCATAGTCAGGGGAAAGTAGATCAGCAGAAATGTGAAAACATCTTTTACATCATAAAAAGCTTTTAGTGTTGTTATTCTTTATTTAATACAGAAAAGTGGTCTAGTTTTATTAAATCTTACTCTATGGTAATGCTACGTTCGAGGTAATCACTGCAGTGGAGGCAGCCATTACAAACGGCTTTGAGTACAACTAATCCCCGCCCACAGAGAAACTCTGTACAGCTTTGAAAGTATCGTCACTCACTCACTCACTCACTCACTCACTCACATATAAACCCATGTGTAGGGCTAAACCCCGGTGGTTAGCCAAAAATGGCATTCCTGCTGTTTTCATGGTGGTTAAAGATGCTGCCCGACAGATTACTAGGGAAAAAATGCCTGCTCTCACTGTACAAGTGTGTGCAGTCATATGACCATAATATAAAAAGTGCCAGAAATCCATCTGACCAGAGCTGTGGTTGACTTCTATGTCTTCTTGTACACTACACAACAAACAAGGCACAATCAGGCTTAAAGGCACCCCGACTTTCAAGCGAGCCAAGCGACTCAACATTTGAGTCTGATTTGGCTGAAAATTGCACGATGTACACTCAACTTTACTTTGATTGTGGTTTGTTTTACAGGATTTTTATAAGCACTCTTGTTGCTGCTATTAACTAACAAATTGCTCCTCCATCTCTAATGCTCAGCTACCTTTATGCCACACATTTACTAACACTGCCATGGCTGTGTTTGTTGTGCTTTCTGGTTTGCTATGGTTCTGTTTCCTTTAAAAGAGGAGTGTCAAACTCAATCACAGCAGGGGGAGGATTCTGGATTCAAGACTAACCTGAGGGCCTAACAGTGTCTCTGTTTTAACCAGAAACTGTCAACCTTGTTTTACCAGTAATAAAATATGAAAAAATAACAAAACTAAACGTAGCACTGATGATAAACAATTTTGACATTTAAAAAGCTAAAAAGTTAAGTTTAAAGGCTCACAATCTGAGAAAAGTAAATTTATTAGCTCAAAAAGGTCAAAACATGAAATTGAAATTGAAAAATAGTACTTTTTTTAATGGCAAATATATTAGAAAGAAAGTCAAAATCATGAGTTTAAAAGGTCAAAATATGAAACAAAATTTGTAATCATGAAATTAAAAGTCAAAATATGATTCAAAATTTAAAAACTGTTAGTCTAAAAGGTCAAACTATGGGATAATGATGTCAAAGTTTGGAGGTGAAAATAAGAGATAAAATGCAAGATAATTAGTTAAAAGGTCAAAATATCACTTAAAAATTAGAATTATGGATCTTAAAGCTCAAAATATTATATGAGAAGTCAAAATTGTGAGTTGAAATGTTGAAAAGTATGAAATTAAAAGTCAAAATCCTAAATTTGAGCCCTAATTGTGAGATGCAAAATTGAAAATGTGAAATTAAAACACAGTTAATTTCTTTTCCCACATTCCTGACTTATTATCTAAATATATTACTCCTTACTTTTTCAGATTTGATCACTTAACAAGGATATCTTAAATCTCCACAAAACAGGATGTCTGGTCATCTGTACTGAACATGTGTTATATTGAAGACTTCAAATCAGAGTGGCCACATCATCCTCTAAGCGGACTGGGGGAGGGTTATATTGGGCATGATAACCATTAGGATCATTAGATAGTTTGGTCTTTGTTGACTTTGGTCAGAAGGAAGCCGAATATTTACTTGCACCCCACCTTAACTAATTTTTTAGCCCTGCACAGATGTTTTGATAGGTATACCTCAAGGCCATTCCAGGGTGCTCTTAGAATAAAGTAGTTTAGTATCATATTTTGCCAGCAAAGGCTGTCCTCCTGTAATTTACTGGACTTAGTTCACACTATACTTGTCATATCAGCCTCACAGCTATATCAGAGACAGCAGACTGTGATACTGCCAAATGCCAGTAAGACCCCTCCTCCACATACAATCACCCACCACATGTCATTGCAAGCATTCACAGCTTACCAGTGTAAAGATAAAGAAAAATGTTGATGGCACAAGCATCTATGATCCAAACATCTGGTAGCACAAGTTAGAGGGGATGCTCTCTCTTAGCCTTAGCATCCTCTTTTAGTAAGCAGGGGGGAACATGAAACACAACCTACATTTAAAATCCTGGCAAAACAGCCAAGGTGTTAAGTGCACAACACTAAACCGTGCAGTAATCTGTAATTACAGTGCTCAGCTGTCAGCACTAACATCAGGCCTACTGTGGAGCATTTTCTCCCTGTAAAAAAATTAAAATAGACTTGAAACTGCGGGTAATCAAATCAATAGGTTACCCATAATCAGCAGGATAGAGCCCTACTAACCTCAATTAATTTCCTTTGGGGGGCAATCTCTGCTGTGCCAGCACTCACAAAAAGTAGTTCTTCTGTCTGAGTGTAGCTGAAGCATGGATGAGCGTGACCCATTATCTTTTACATGCCAAGTTACAAGTGCAGGGCTTACTGAAGTTAATCTGATGGTAAAATGGAGAGCATTAATACATGGTCCATATCAACCCTGTTTTTTCTGTTGATCCATTGAAATCAGCACACTAAGACAAATACTATAGTGCTGTAAAGATGCAGTTTGTGAAGGGATTATTTTTTTCAATTTGTTGTCAAAGCATTTGATCCATCAGAAAAACTGTTAAACATAGATACAAGGCAGAAAAAAAATTGTTTCAAAATCACCAGCTTTGATATTTTAACACAGTAAAGGCCCTTGATGTCAGTGTTTCAAGAGTTGTCATAATGCAAAGTTTTTGAATTTTGATTCAAATCAGGGGAAAATCAAACAATATCCATGCCTGTTTTGAAAAAAAAAATTAGACGTCTTCAGACACTGAATATAGGATAATTTCTTAATTTTATCTACAAAAATTAAGAGAGGGAGAATGGTGCACATTGGACTGTGGGTAATTCCTGGGAGTGGATGATACATATGTGCATCCATGAAAATTCTTCGAATAATGAACCTGTAATGAACCTCCTGCCACTAGAAGCCACTGTAGCTTCAGTGAGTGGCTGCTGCCTTCCTGTCTGAGCGTTCCCCTGGCACGTAACTGGATGTAAATATGAGAGGCTTAGCTGTTAGCTTGTAGTAGGAACAGCGCGATATGAAAGTTTTTTTAAGTAATAAATGGAAATAAAGTGGTATGTAGGCTGTTGAGGGTCAAACTTACATATAACTACTTAACCGAAGTAGAAAGAGGCCTGATATGAAAGCACGATATTAATCTGCAAAGAGGAACGAAGGCGGCGACGCTAGCTGCTAATGTTAGCTACACTCTACAGTAGAGGAGAGAGAAAAATTGATTCTTAGTTGCATTGTGATGTGGAGGTGGAAGATTCTGAATCGATTTATAAATGTCTAATAATCGATAACAATTTAAATATTTAATACTGTGGAATAGCAGGAACGAAAAGGTGGAACTCTGACATGCAGCCCGTAACAACAAGATTTAGATTACCAGTTGTTTATCTGTGAAAAATGATATTTTATGTCTGTAATTTCAGATATGTTACAAGGAAAGGATGCTGCTACTTTTGGTTCTGTGCAATTTTAAATTTCCAGTTTACACATCTTCCATTAGAGGATATTGGAAATTTAATTTATCTCTTTTTTTCTAAACACAAATGTAATTTTGTTATTATGTTTGACAGTGAGAACAACAGAAATGTAAGAAAAAAAACCCAAGTGCATCAAAATGCATCAATAATCAATTAGGAATCGAATTCTAGCCCTATGAATCGTAATCGAATCGAATCGTGAGGTGCCTAACGATTCCCACCTCTACTCTACATCACATCCACTGACACAATGACCGTGTGATGAATTTGACTGTTTTCCAATTATTTTCCTCTATAGGCTCGTAGGTTAAACAGAATTTAACTTGGCGTTTAGCCGAATGGGGAAATAGACACCTGAGAACATCCCTAGCATGGGTAGTGTTTTATTCATCCTCATGCCTCCGTCTTTAAAGTGTTCTTTAAGAACAGGAGTTTAAGGTCTGGCCAACATTTTTATATCAGTATTGATATCAGTATCAGCTAAAATTAATTTCTGAATATAGGCATATCGATGTCAGCAAAAACCCAATATGGTGCATCCCTAGCTTGAACCAATCCAGTCATTCTCCTCTGACCTCTGCCATCAGCAAAGCTTTTTTGCCCAGAGAAATGCCACTCACTGGGTATTTTCTTTTTTATTTATTTATTTATTTTGGACCATTCTCTTTAAACCCTGGAGATGGTTGTGCATGAAAATTTCAGCAGATCAGCAGTTTCTGAAATACTCAGACAAGCCTGTCTGGCACCAACAGCCGTGGCACGTTTTAAGTCACTTATATCACTTTTCTTCTCCATTGTGATGCTCACATTGAACTTCAGCAGATCATCTTGACCATGCCTAAATACACAAATGGGATTAGCTCATTAGATATTCACATTAATAAGCAGCTGATCTGGTTCTAAAGGGATCAGTGAGTCTATATTACACTGTTATAAAATAGCAGCAGTGACACCGTTTAAATTGTTGCCATTTTGGCTGCAGTTTAAAAATGCAAAGATCATACATGGCTTTTTTGAATAGGGAGGAAAGTTGTGCTAGTATTTCAAGATCTGCGTTTGAATGGTTGAGACAAGAACTTTTAGATTCTTGAATTTATGATTTAGATATTTTTTTTGTAATAAACAACTAGAAATGACCCCCGTTTAAAAATCTGGTTTCAAGACAATCCCACAATAAGAATTATGTTCAGGCACAGATAACTAATGACAACTTTTAGTGATTCATATCAGAAAGGTAACTTTAGTTCAGTGGGATTTACCTACACTCTTCTCTTCTCATATATCATCATTTCCTGTGAATCTCCCTTCTGCCTCTTTTCCCAAGACACAGTGAGCTTCACCATAATATGATAACTCAAACCATAATCTAATATGGTTTATACAGCTGTGATTGACCAGGGCTGTGATTATTTGATTGTAGACCATAGAACCTAATGTCTCAAATTTCCTACCTCCATTTCTCGTACGTTCTTTTTGGATGTATGAAGAAATAACATCAGAAAATACTGTTTAACACAAGCCATAATAAAATTTTATATTCAGATTTCAAAAATGTATATGAAAACAGTTATTGTCCGATGTTTCTGTCTGGCCCGTGGTTTGCCTCGCTGGGTTGGTAGGCCAAGGGGATCGTGTCAGATAGAAGACTGAACTAGACCATTACTGCTCCACCAAACTTCTCAGTTGATACAGTGCAGTCAGGCAGATAATGTTCTCCCAGGATGCGCCAAACCCAGACTCACCCATCTGACTGCCAAACAAAGAAAGAGTGATTTGTCATTCCAGAGAACACATTTTAACTGCTACACAGTCCAGTGTCAGTGTGGTTTGCACCACTCCATTCGACGCTTGGCACTGGACTTGGTGATTTGAGGTTTTCATGCAGCTGCCCGGCCATGAAACCCATTCCATGAAGCTCCTGCAGCACAGTTTCTGTGCTTACATCAATGCCAGTTAAAACTCAGAACTCTTCAGCTATGGAATCAATAGAGCGTTGGCGACTTTTACGCACCGTGGGATTTCGGGCTGTCCCAGATGAAAGGTGACCAATGGTGTCGATACCTTTGATGGTGCAATGTAGACGGTGGTCCTACATTGCACTGAGAGAAAGGTTGAATGATAGCTGTTGCTGTGGTCTTACAACCAAAGATAGCTTGGGATTAAATTCTGACAGTGTCAGAAATGTAGGATTACCATCTCAAAATGTGACTGTTGCTATGACCTGAAGTCACTAAAGGTCCACTAAAGTGGATTTCTCCTCTGGGGACCTTTAGGTTCTATAATGTAAGTAATGGTAACACATTCAAAAATGATCATATCTTAAAGTGGACTGACTAATCATCAGAACAGCACTGGCTGTTAACTGAAACAGCCTCCAGTATTTTCCTTCTTTTCCTTTTTGACATCAGGATATAAACGACAGTAACCTTGCAAAGCAGATGGAGAAACGTTTCCGCATTTCTCACTGGCGAATCTATCTTGCAAAGCTCCAGTGTGAACTGTTTGGGCCCCGTTAGAAAGTGACAGGACCAATCAGTACTTTCGGGCACGGCGGAGTCGTGATATATGCAAGCAGCAACAAGAGGCAAGCAGTTATGGCGGAAGAGATTAGTGTGGATGCTGTTAAAGCGCCAGTTTATCAGAACTTGACGAAATTTCTTTGTTAAAAGAAGAACAAAGAAAAGCAGTGAGTTGTTTTCTTTTCAAAAACAACAAAAGTCGTGTACTGACATGTCTACAATCGCCATGGTTCACTTTATGCAGATCCCTATGGAGTTTAACCCTCTGTAGGGGTGCAGCTTGATAGCAGCTACATCATGTGTTTTGTTGCTCTGACTGGCCTGTAAAGATGTGACAGACACAACATTCATCCAATCACCCTCCGAGTTTTTTTTCAAAGGCTCTGCCCTTTTCCAAACGCTGTGTATAAGTGGTTGTCCAGATGAATGTGTGAAACAAATCCATCTGGCGTGCCAGGTTAAATCAACAGTGGATCTAAGAGAATTATTTATATTATTATAATATTATTATTATTATATTGTTATATTATATACATGTTACAGATTACAAATTGTAAGGTAATGGGTTTACATGCGTAGATCACAAGCAGGTATCAGTGATCCCATATGCAAATGTTAATGATTTAATAAAGCCATCCTACCTGGTTATAATACTGACCTGAGCTGGAATTAGATGTGTAGTTTATAGCTTTTATTTGCAGTAATTGCTCTGACGTTGCCTACAACACTAGTAAATTCTACATAGGGCTTATTACACAATGTCAGCACAGAGATGTGCTGTGCCTCTGAGGATATTTATAGGATTCATTATATAAACCTGATCACTGACAGCAGCCTATGGATAGTAAATCACACCCCTCCTCTCTGCAGCTGCAGGTTCTTCTGACTGCTTCTGATCTCAGCTTTACTCACTTATGTTAGGAAATTGTTTTACCTTCTGTATGCTTTTAAGTTCACTAAGTCAAATAAAGAAGAAGACAACGAAGGGATAGTATATGTGAGATCAGATGTTTTCTGGTGCATTTAATGTTTTTTTATTCATATTGACTTACTCTGAGGGGGTTCAGGTAGGGGTTTATTGCTTCTAAAGGACATGACAACAACACACATGAGAAAGGACACACACTGGCTGTAGGAAGTGTGTGACCTTTTAATTTTTTTTTCTTTCATTCAGAGCACAAAACACCTGCTGTTCTGAATGATCAGACACAGCACGTTAATCCAGGTGAAACAAATAAACCCCTGCGCAGTTCACCTGTTAATCTACTTGATTTTACAAAATGCTGGCAAACAGAAAGGTCAAAGAAGAACCTGAAGGTGTTGCGTTGTTGTAATCACATAGGCTTAACCCTATAGGGCACTCATTGAAATACTTAGAAAATCCAAATTTAAGCCCTAGAATATTTTTGGTGCTCATCCCATTACTTTTTAAAATTTAGTCATTCTTCTATTTATTTTACATTGTTATAGTGGAAATTAAGGTCAACAAAGTGACCATGTGGTTCCTTGCCTATTTACAGTAAAAAACATTTCCATAGAGTGTATGCATATGAAAATGTTATTTATGCTAGAGTAAACACTTGTAGAGTCTATATTCACATACATTTTTTGAGGTACATAATGACACTTCAAAGATGAATCGTCATGCCGCTTTTCCATAAAACTTAGGACATGTAACAGAGACATGTCAGACCTCAAAGTCATCTGAGATGGATGCAGTGCCTCCTGACAGGTTCAGGGACATCGGGGCTGATGAGATTGACTTTAGATTCTGACCTCTTTTGGAGGAAAGACATGACTGTCTTCATAGTACTGTATAAGTAATGAGGGCACCACAAGTTTTATCTTATAATTCCAGTGGAAAACTTATAATAATTACAGATATTGAATCACTAAGGGTATTTTATCAGTGATGAGACTCACAGTAAAGATAAAAACTAATTCATATCATTTAAGTTTAATAAAACTGTTGTACTATTGGAAAACAGACTAAAATTACACATATTTTACAGTTTTTACCATTTATTTTTCCTTATAATCCAATCGATAAACCTACAAACATCAAAAATATTGAAAGTCTGAATAAAATTTAAGAAGAAATAAGGCTAACAGTGAATATAAAAGCTGACAAAACCCACATAAGTATGACAAAACTGGTATAATGTTATAAAATCACTCCTATTTTAATAATTTTTGCCTTGAAAATTTCTATAAATCAGTAAATAGTATAGACTACAGACAATATTTTACACCCCTAAATGGGTGCATTTTCAAATATGCTTCCTCCATTGCACTCCATTAATACTGAAACTGCTCTAAATATAGAAAACCTAAGTGACCAAGAACTATCATGACATCTAGCACTACTGTTCATCTTTATGATATGAAAGTTTCATCAACTTATCATGATTAGTTATGATGTTAGGGCCATTTGTTTGGGACCAAAAGAGACATTAAACTGGGTTAGTTATGGGAGTTCTGGAGAAAACATAACCTGGCATGTCAGATGGATGTGTGAAACACATCCATCTGGACAACCACTCATATACAGCGTTTATTAAAGGGCAGAGGCTTTGAAAAAAAACTCAGAAAGTGATTGGATGAATGTTCTGTCTGTCACATCTTTACAGGCCAATCAGAGTAACAAAACACGTGACGTAGCCGCTATCAAACTGCATCTCTTCCGAGGAGTAAACTCCATACAGAGCTGCATAACACTGCAAAGCATGGCGACTATAGACATGTCAGTACAGGACTGTTGTCATTTTTGAAAAGAAAACAACTCACTGCTGTTCTTTGTTCTTCTTCTAATGAAGAAATGTCATCAAGTTCTGATAAAACTGGCACTTTAGCAGCATCCACGCTAATCTCTTTCACCATAATTGCACCGGCCTCTTGTTGCTGCTTGCATACGTCACAATTCCGCCATGCCTGAAAGTACTGCCCCTCGACGCTGATTGGTCCTGTCACTTTCTAACCTTTTTGCAAGAACTTTGCAAGATGGATTCACCAGTAAGAAACACGGAAACGGGTGAATCCGTCTGCTTTGCAAGGTTAGAGAAAACAGGAAGTATGAGACTCTCAGGGCCACTGCTCATTGACCAGATGGTGTGATGTCAGTCTCTGTAATGTTAACTGATCGCTACTGATTGGCTGAGAAAAGTCAAACAGATTCTACTGTATTAGAAAGTGTTGAGGAGGAGGACCAAAGTGACCATATGGTTCCTTGCCCTATAAAGGGTTAAAATCATGCTATTTTGCAGTGTATGTCTTTATGAGGTAAGAAACCTGGCTGAATCGAGCTATTTTAGTGCTCTACAGTCCTGAAAAGTGCAGGTGCTTAAAAAAAAGGTGCATCTTGGTAGCAGAATGTTGCTTATGTATTTGCAGTTTTCCCTTCTAATAAGTTAGCCCTCAACTAAAAACACTGAGAATTGGGTGTCCTGAACCTTTTTCTTTGGTGGCATGGTATCAAAACTGGTATCAATATTGTTTGATTTTTAATGGAATTGGATTAAAGTTTGGAATTCTGCTATAGTGACGACCCCACTCAGAGCAACAGATGGGCTACAGTTAGTGAACTTACAACCCTTTATAACTGTGAAAGAGAGCTTATTTTGCTGTGGCATTCACTGTGAATAGCAGCACAGTTGGCTAAAAGCACAAAGCTGTGGTTGCTTTGATACAGAGACAAAACAAGCTTGATCAACTCTGGTTCCTGTTTTGGCTGCCTGGTGCCTCATTGTGACCTCTCAGTAGTGACTTCCTCTTGCTGGTTTCTGTTTCTTAGTTTGCACCGGTTACTCCTGAATCCAAAGTCAAGTGACCCTAAATAGGTCATATGTTAAAGCCCTGTGCCGTACCACATGTTGGGTATATGACGGACAGCTGACCTGTTCAGGGTGTTTCCTATCCAGTCGCCAAACGTCTGCCGGGGAATCCCCACTGTGATAATGACTGCCCGTAATTATTCTCACATGGATGGAAGTCACAAGCACAGAAAACTATTGAAGTGCTTTCTGAAGTCTTACATCATGGGAGATTAGATCGGAAAAACAACAAGAAATTAACTGAGTATAGATTCCAAGAAACGATAACGCTTTAAAAGCCAGTATTCAAATGTTACTCTTCGCCATGCTCCTGGAGCGTTGTCACAGTACTGTAGTTGTGTTTATCAGATCCAGGAGCATTTGACACCTTTCTGTATTAACTGTGCCTCTCTGCCTCTGCGTAGGTGTGCAGTGATCCTACCAGTCTGCTGACAGGAGTCAGCTTCTCTGCTCTCAAATGTTTGCATTTGCATTTCGCAATGCTGCCTTTGTTGGCCAAGTTTAATCAGATCTACCAATGGGAACATGTGCAGCCTGGATGGAAAGTATACTTTAATGAAGTTGTGTAGTGGGTAATTGAGGTTTTTAAACATATTAATACTTCTCAGATTATTTTATTACAGATTTGTGACATTTACCAGCATTTATGGTATTGAATAATCAAAAATGTGCCAGAGCTCTGTTTTTTCTAGACTTTCCCAAGAAACCTTACAACATTCATTCAAAATATCCCTAAGTCTATCCACATGATATAAAAAAGGGCATCCTTGTCTTCATCTGGTTCTCCTTTGGAGTAAACGCTGTCACAGAACAGCCATATTAGCGTTCGACAAGGTATCGACATTACAGGGGTTGTCAGGACAACCATCCATGATTCACAGAGCTCAGATAGGCCTCCACCTTGAGCTAGAAGCACTAGCCATGAGACTGAGCAGATGCTGAGCCAGTCAGCCAATGGCAGGTGAGATAGAGGAAAAAGATGACATCATAGGCAAATTAGGGCAAATGCAGCGGGTCTTTTGTTTGTCGTCTCCGCCTGCTTTTAGGCTCGGAGTCTCTGTAACACTTTGAGATAAAAACCTGTAGGTGTTTGGCAGATAAGTCTTAGTATCCAGGAAAATGTTTATTTTTACAATCAGGGGTAAATTTCCAAATCTGGACACTGTGACAAAAACATTTAAAAAGGAAAAGAGAAGAAGCTTTTTATGAAATTTGGAACATTAATACCAATCTGCCAGTGTAGCCATTTATTTAAAAAAATCAAATAGAAATAGACAAAACTTATGACAGGGAAGAAAATGTAGCCTAAAAGCAAATGAAAGCATCAATAGAAAAAAAACACATTCTTTTTCTAGTACATATTATACTCCTATTAGGACCCATTTATGTTTTTAAAGGTACCGTTCAGACAAGGGCTGTCAAATGATCAAAATTATTAATCACAATGATTCGCAAAATTTCTGTAGTTAATATCAATTATATGCACCCTTTTCAGCATTTTAAAATTCCCTATTTTGCATTTTAAACTGTTTTTATGTAATTTTGGATTTTTCTACTGTTTTAAACTAAGGCTAAATGACTCCCTGTTTGGGTACAGACCTGCTTTTTTAGGTAGATCTAAGATTATAAATTGAACTTAACCACTGAGTAATTACTTTGTCATGGATTGAAAATGAAAAGAGAGTACTGAAAAAGGATCAGATGACTTTTAACTTGTCCAATGAGCCATCTGAGAGTTATTTTACAGCACTCTGGCTGCAGGGAGAAGGTGATGTGCCTTAACCAAAGTGTGCTGATAGGGAAAATTAAACATGCAATTAATTGAGATTTTAAAAAATAGTGCTCTAATTGTGGACCTTAGTTAATCCAAATTAATTAAATCAATCTTGACAGCCCTAATTTTCATACATCAGTGTCTAAAGTAGGAGTTCTCAACCTTTGTGTATTCACAACCCTCAGTAATAACAGCTTTGATGTTTGCAACACCATGTGGGCTTTACACAGGAAGCACAACTCTAGCCAAAACAGCCCCCTTACAAGCCTATAAGACAAATTGTCTTGGAAGTCCCACTGGGGTTGGGACCCCAAGGTCAGATTGCTGATCTTAAACACAAATTTAAACCATTTATAATTAATAACATGAAATCCCCCCTTACTAAATAAAAGACAGTGTACTATTACATATTGGATCCATTTTTATGCTGCACACAAAGCATTTTTGCATGCAGCATTTTTCACCTAATGGAGTTTTCATTTTTATACCACTCATGTTGTTTGAGCAGCAAACACACTTGGGCCCCTGTCAGTGCCCAGGGCTTTGTTTGTCTTGAAAATGAGGGGCAAAGTTGGTACGTTCCTATCTTTAGAAAACAACTTCTCTTGAGAGCCAGCCAGCAGACGCACCTGGCTCTTAGAGGGAATGAACTCACAGTGCAACTGGTTTCAACCATTCTACACCCAAAACACACCTATGTGTGATCAGCAACTCCAGTCAGCCTCTTTATGCTTCTTTTTATGGTAAGATTGTGCACCATGTAAAGAGCATAATGCCATCTGACATGCCCTGAAACACTTTTAGCCATGCACTTTTGACAGCATGCTCCACAGCATCATAATCAAACCTGATTTGTTGAAGCAGCACCTAATATTCTGGGTGGTTTGTGGTGTTTATTAAATGCAAATGATGCTTTACTGTGATGGCAGCTGAGATGCAACACTTCAGTCCAGGAACTTGAGCCCGAGGGAAATTTTTCCCAGTGGCCAATAAAGCTGTGTCATGTCCTTCCATGTTGAATCCTGTTGTATTAGAACTAAATCATGTTTAGTTTAGTTTATTTATTTATCAAGTGACAGTGTGCAATGATATTGATCATTCATACAAAGTAAATGGAAACATGGTTGCACCAGGTTTAGTGAGTCGCTAATTTCCATCTGTTGTCCCACATAAAACTGACACAAAACATACATAAGAATACCAATAACAAGGGCAGACACCTGACAAGACCACAGCTGACAAGACAAAGTACAAAAAATACACTAGTGATCATTATGGAGGACAATATATACTATCCAACTAAGTGCAAATTTTATAAAGGTAAGAAAGTAGTCTAAAATGTCGTATGGTATCCAATCATATAATATTGTATTGAATTGTATTGTATCATATTGAACTCCACTGCATCGTATCCAATCAAGCTGTATCATAACAGATCGTATTGTACTGCATTGTAGTGAACCGTATCAAACCGAATCATTTTATGTAGCATTGTATCATACTGTACCGTGTCAGATCATTTCCTATCATATCACATTGTAGTGAACCATCGTATCTTATCGAACCATATCTTATCGTATTGTATCGAACCTTATGGTGCAGTATGGTATCATATGGTATCAGATTGTATCTTATTGTATTGGAACCATACTGTATCAGATTGTATCATATCGGATCAGATCATCTCCTGTCACTTGGACATATTGTATCCTACTGTATTGAACCGTACCAGACCATGCTTTATGACATTGTATCACATCAGATCATATAGTCCTGTACATTGTATCATATCATATGGTATTATATGGCGTCAGATTGTAGTGTATCATATGTAATTGTAGCACGTTGTGCCAAATTGTGTCATGTTGTATCGTGTCTTATCTTCTTAAGTTTAAAGAAGATGCTTCCTACTCTTTTCTGCTCAGCAGCTTGTTTCCACCTAATAATGGATGCTTTTATGTCTAATTACACATCAAATGTTATGAAGGCAGGAAAAAACTTGTCTGGGTTTGACAGAGAAGGGGCACACATGAATATTGTATGTAAACAACAACTCAGGAAGATTTTAGCTGCAGATTTTCAAGAAATTTCCTGGATTACTTGTGTAGAAACAGCCTTAGAGAATAGTTCCTGAGCTGGACACTTAATCCCTCCCTCCTGTCTTCTCACTCAGCAGGTTTTGTATGTCAAACAGAAGACCAACAGCGTCTGCCTGCTGGCTGCCTCCTCCCCCAGACCTGCTGCCTGCATTAATATTCAGCCTCTCAGCCAATAGGAGAAGCAGGGCGGATGACATCATGGGCTAGGGAACAGTGAGCAGCCAGTGAAGCATCCAGCCTGCCGAACAAGCTTGCTTTTAGGGTCAGGAACTGGTCTGACAAGAGAATGGCAATCCTGCCTTTAAACTGTCATTAGGACTGTACGACTGACGATGAATCCACCCGAGCTGCTGGCTCAACGGCGAAAAACTCAGCAAGAGAATGTGAAGACATATTTCAGGTAATTCCCTCTCTGTGTATGCAATATGGGATGTGGAGGGGGGGAGGCAGAGGAGGGAGGAGAGGAGAGGAGAGGAGGAGGGGGAGGCTGTGTATGTAGGGGTTGCTTTGTAGCCTTCTTTTTTTTCTTCTTCTTCCTCCACTCTGCATTCTGCCGGGCTAAGGAGGCAGCTGTTTCATCAGCATTGTGTCCGTGAGGGTGAGATGGAAACGGATGCCTGCATCACGTATTGTATGATCATATACACCCCCCCCTGCATCACATCATCTCTGTGTGCTCTCCCCTGTGCCTCACAAATAGCATCTTTATTGATGGGGAGGTGTTAGAATCAATGGTGGTGTTTGTACAGGCCTTGAGACTGTGTATGTGTGTTTTTGAGCGTGTGTGTGCTGGAGAAATGCAGCAGCTGCAGTGGAACAAAAAAGAAGCAAGGCTATTTTAGGTCTGTAGACCCGAGGCTGACGGAGGCTTTAGAGCTGTATATACTGTGGATGGATGGTGGGGGTGATGGATGCTTAATATGCTGATGGCTGCTCTTTTGTTATCTCTGCACTGCTGCCTCACTTACGCTCTTTCTAGGGAGGATTTTTACCAACAAATGGCTTTTACTCTCATTCTAACAGATACATGCAAAGCAGAGTGGAGACGTGCCTAAGTCTCCCGGCTTTAACATGGATGTGTGCAGCAGCTTCATGGCGGCTGTAGTGACAGGGAGATATACAACATCTGGTCACCTGACTTCATTGGGGATCGGAGTGGGGGTGGGGGCCGGTGCTGTGAAAGCTGAGCTATTCCATCCTCGGATTCTCCCACAGAGGAAGATGGAAGGATTTTACTGTCTCTCCATCCCCATCCCCTCTGCTGGGTTTAGATTGTGATGTCAAATGGGAGGGAAGAGTCCTCTCCCAGGAAGCGCAGTCATCCTCAGGGTCTGTAAGGGGAAGCAAGGCCTGATGGGAGACCTGTTGTCTGGCTGCTGTGTGAGGGAGGGATGTTAGGGAGTCATGTCAGTGATGGAGGGAGGGTGAGATGATTGTAGAGGGGAGCTGGGGGATGGGATACTGAAGGTGATACTCCCTCCAACATTGGCCTGTTATATTGATATAGGAAATACACAGTGGTCATAGTCCATTCAAGGGCTTGTATCCTGTCTAGTGCCATGTTGGTATGAGCTAATATCAGCTGCCTCTTTCCTGTTCTTAAACGTCATTTGGAAATCAAAGGTGTACCTGGCATTAGGCCTGCTGTTCAGTATTGCACTGACAGTATGAAGTGTGATATGCAAACAAACTTAAAGGGTGTCTTAAAGGGTGTCTATGAGCTATACCTGGAAGTTTTTAGGTCTTTGCACTGCTTTGCATGCCCTGCACTCTACCTCTGTTTGCAACATGTCACTTCTGCATCCAGGAAAACATTTTTAGCACTAAATTGGCACCAATGAACTGTCGCTTCATGGGCTCATCATGTATGAAATCCCACACACTTGTGCCATCTTGGTGTAAAAGCTTTTAAGGTTTTTGCTTCATCATCTTGATCTAAGATACAGGATCACCATACATGAGAGACTTGTGTTTGTTTGGAGGAGTTTGGATCCAGCATTAATGATCTTTGGACCAGTCTACATAACTGTTTTAATCAGACCTACCATGTTTAACTGAACATTGCCAATTTACTGGCTGACTTATTTTTGTTCCTGTTGTTTGCTCTTTATGTGGAGCTTTATATGCCAAAGTCTTGACTATGATTCGCTTAAAAAGAAAAAGATTTTTCTTTTTAAATTGGAATACTCCTGGTAATATAAAGGTTAAATTAATATTACAGGCTTATGAATTATAACTAGCTAGACCTTTATGTGACTTCATCAAAATGTTTTGAAATCATGGCTATTATAGCCTAAATATGCTATTGCATTAATATTGAATTTGCATTTTTTTCACATCAAACCCCATTATAAACAATTTTCTTTTCTGCTTTAAAAACTTAAAATGATAAAGAAACTAGTCAAAACAAGTTTTTCTTCTATTTTATCTATAACATTTACCAGAAGTAAACTGAATTTACCTTTACAGGTTAAATTGTAAGCTAAACTCGTCTTTTAAAGTGTGCTGTGTAATTTTAGAAAAAGAAAGACATTTACACAGAAACTAAGGGTCTGAAAGTTTTGTGGTCCTCCAATTATCAACCTGACCAATTGTCATTACTGGCACTTTATTGTACCGAAAATCAATTAATCAAAAGGAGCACTGCTTTGGTTCCACTGCAAAGTGTGTCTTCCCCTCTGGCTTTAATTTACTCTCCATAGTATCAACAAATGTCCACAATCAGTTGCCAGGTGTGACATGAGTACCAGCCAATCAACACTTAAGCCTGAGTGCCACTGACACTGAGTGTGCGTCATCACTTCCTGTTTCCCTGCTACTACTGTGTGCCTTTGTGCTGTTTCTCATGCTGATAGAGCTAGGACTAAACTGTTTATCTGCCTTCATTAAAAAAATAAATAAATAAATTTTACTTTTGTCACATGAGGTACACTTCGTACGTCATTATTAATGCATATCAGCTCCAAATATTAGTTATTGGTCTCATCAGCTACTAATATTTGGTATCTGTATCAGCCCTGAAAAACCAAAAGTTTTCAACCCTTACTGAAACTTTTTATCTTCTTCAGAAAATGACAGAAACTAATACTGATGTCTATTTGACATAAATGGCAAACAAGGCCATCAGAAGAATCTTGATTAATCTGACACTGGCTCTGTGTCAGATTTAGTCTGAGAACACTGGTTAAACATGAGCAGTATAATAAAGGATGTATAATTTTGTTTACAGGTTTCATCAGACATTAAATTGAAGTTTCTGAGAGTAGCCCTTGCTTTTGGTATTAATGCAGTAATTCAGTAATTTAGAAAGAAAATCTCAATTTTTAAATAAAAAAAAATGTCAGTTTTCCAAAAATCCAGTTTATCAGGCCTCCATCAAACACAAACTAGACATACTAGGGATGCATGATATTGTCAGTCTGGTATCAGCAGATATAAGCTTAAAAAGGCAAACATGAATATCGGCAGATATCAACATTTCTGCTGATATTTACATCTGATATTTTACCTGTGTATTTCAGCATCTATCAACTGTAAATTTTGTCCATATATACTTATAAATTAGTGACGTTTTAGGCTGAACCCACAGACCTATGGCAGTTGAGGTCTTTTTCTTTATTTATCTTCCTTCTTTAAGGTTTGTTTCCTTGGTCATCTTCAAATCTTAAAGTGTGTCCAAAAGGTCTGAAATTTCTTGTCCTAAATGCATATTTAAAAATCAGTATCGATATCTGTATCAGCTAAAATGAATCTGTAAATATCTGTCTGTCAGACATTGGCAAAAATCCAATACCAGCATCCGTAACACCTACTAAATAATAAAGCATTGCTTGACTACATGAAATTACTGTTCTTAAACACTGGGAAACATTTAGACTTGTCAGTTTTAAATGAGAATGGTCATGTTGTGATGTTCTCTGTTGTATTTTGACTTCTCTGAAGAATTATAGGACCACATTTCATTGATGGCAAATCTTCTTAAGTTGGCACCATTCTGTTGAATTAGACAGATTGTGGTCATCTTCAGATCAGCATTTAAAAAAATACAATCATAAAGTTCCTTATAGCCTTTATTTAAAGGAGATAGGACAGTGGAGCTGGAAACAGGGATAAGAGAATGTCATGAGGTAAAAGAGCCACAGGTCAGACTTGAACCCAGGCCTCCTGCGTAACCACTAGGTTATCTGCACCCTCACAGAGTTCTTTTGTCTGTAAAATGTTGGTTATTTAATGTTGATTATATCTATTTCCTAAAAATGACATTCCAAAACAAAATGTGTGTGTTTCTATTTTAAATTAGGGTGCTTATTTGGTGTTTAACTGTGGCCTAAAATAGTGAGATTAGATACAGATTAGATAAATACACTTGCTTACAGGTGAATTTTTGCTCGCTGTGGTGTAGTGGCAGTGGACAGGAACAGGAAGGATAAGAGGCCCATCAAGTAGACAGAGAGACACCCAGACAGAGCTGCTGTGGTACATCATTACAGCAGATGTGTTTATACATCCTGCTGTTAAACTGATGACTGTCGGATTATTGCTCTCTCCTCTCTGGGTCTTAAATGCTCTACATGCCATACGCATTATATATTTACCACACCTTTATCTGCACATATCTCTTACAGGCAAATGGACAATTAATATCTCTATATGCTTATGTGACTGAATGAGCTTACTGTCAGTTTCAAGTATTCATACAGGCCGTTGTCTCTGAAGGTTACATGCACCTCATAAAATGTTTATCTTTGCAAAGAAAGCTCAGACGTACGAATCTGGTCTGGTAAGCTGCATGAGTGTTCTGTTTAACTGAAAATAAAAGTCAAACTGCACCCAAAGGGGTATGGTTTATAGTGTAAACAATAGTGTGAACTCACATGTAGCATGCCTTTTGCTTTTGATGGAAAATTTTTCACAACCGACCCTAGTCATTAAGTAATGTGCAAAAAAGATCTGCGAGAGCTTCTGTGAAGGTCTCTCTCGGTTGATAGCATAATGCTGACATTCAGGTTTAAATGTGTTTTATTGTTATCAACACATCCTTCAAAATCCACACATATATAGCACTGAACTAAAGCATTGTTATAACTCATGGCTAAACCTTTATTTACTCAGCATTGTGGGGAAATTTATAAAAAGTAGTATTTTGTATTACAGATGGTCGTGTTTCACTGATACTTAAAATGCCATTTGCTGTTTAATATATGCAAATATAAATATCCTGTGATTAATCATATATTTGAAATACTACGATTAAGTATGGTAAACTATGGTTTTAAACTTGAGCAATAATATCAATAAACTGCAGACAAACACATCAAGTACAGAATAACTTCTGCTGTGAAGTGAATATAAACTGTTTGCCGTGAGGCCCTTGTCCTCAGTGATGTCGCTGGGTCTGCAGTCTTTGGCAACCCACTTAGTGATTGCACGAGTTAGCTTAGTAGTTTTTGTAGTTTCTTTGACAAATCAAAGTCTGCTGCACTCTGTCAGTGTAGGTTGACGACCATGGCTTGATCCTGTCTTGATGTGTCTTTGCTAACATACAACTTGGGTTGTATCTAAACTTCCATTCGCCAGCTTTTTGATTTAAAATTTTACGTTAAGCAGACCTGGGTTGTCACAGGAGAAAGTTGTAGTGAAATTTGGTGATATGATCAATTTTCATTATTCATTTTCTAACTCATTAATGTTTCCAGATTAATAATACAGTAGAAATAAAGTTAAACTCCAGCCTTTACTTTTTAAAAATTTTTTAAGATATGCATAGATCCTTCATATTTCCTTATTTTTTTTCTATGAAATTGAGTAATTTTTGTTTGGTTTCAAATAGGGCTGGGCAATTAATCGCAAATTAGATTAAATTGCAATATGGCCTACTGCAATTTTCGAATCGCAGAGGGTGCAATATTTCTTTAACCTGAAATTTGTGTCAAAATACCAGTTAAAACTTTTTTGATGAGGAACTTCAGATATAATCGCATGGGTAAAAAAAAAAAAACCACAATTAGATTATTTTCTCAAATCATTCAGCCCTAGTTTCAACATATTTTTGTTGTTTGCTCAAGATAATAAAAATAGTTTTCCTTTAGTAATGACTACATTTTGATAGACTTCATAAGATCTAGCCCTTTTTTTTTTCTAATGATTAAAGAAAAAAAAACAGTGCAATCTATTCAAAAGGCTCAAATTAACTGTGGAAAAGTGAGTAGAAAATGTGTGGCTGAATATCTGCTTCATTTCTTTGGTGGGGTTTGATAGGCAAATATTTGGTGCAGTACCTTGAAAAGTGCTTGTGAAGATGTCTATGGACTTGATTTGTCTCAATACACCACTGTTTTAAACTACAGTGCAAAATCAAACAATTTTGATTAAATGATCATTTGATATGATGTAACAAAAGCGGAGGTCCAAAGCAAACATTATTTGGAAATTTCTTGCCTTTAAAATTTCTGGTAAAGTTCTGCACGCTGTCTGTATTGCACTTTGGCAGGAGCAGATGCAGGAGTTTGCTTTGCAACTATCACATAAAATAGATGTTGTTACTTTAAGTTTGGTTTACTGTTTCCCATAGATCTGCTCAATAAGGATCGTACCATTTCAAAACACATGGTATGAAATTATTGAATGATCAAAATGTCCATGAATTTAAAAACCTTTTTTTAAATCTCCTCCCCTGGAAAAAATCATGTATTTGGGATGCCAGGATATCTGAGCCCATGTACAGAGGCTGCACTCCTCATAGTTCAGGTTTGGGTCCTGTTCCTTGCTCTTTTTGGTGCATGTCCTCCCCCACTCTCTCCTCAGCTGTCCTGTCTAATTGAAGCAAAAAACCTCCAAATAATTTTAATATTAGCAACTACACTGATGTATGACCGAAAGACTTTTCTTAATATCCTTCCAGCTTTGTTCAACATAATCATAGCCAACATGTGACAAAAGCAGACTTTATTATTGTACTGAAGCAACATGAAACCTGTATTTTTCCAGTATGTCTCCATGGCTTATAGCGTGCCGTTCTGGGCTTCCCCATGTTTTCCACTGGCTTGTGTAACCCAACACACATAGCTTCTCTTACCTCACCTCAGCTAACAAAAGCAGGAGACACTGAAGCTCGTCTTGGCTCGTAGCCTGCTAACTGGACTGCCTGAAATGTGATAGTAGGACACAGCACATACAAGTAGGCCTCCATCTGTTGAGGACTTACTGTGGATGAGTTATGCTGCTATTGTTCCCTGTACTGCTGCTTAAGGACAGTTTCTACTTGTGCATTGGCCTTGTGAGGGGGTTATGTGTGTGTTTTAAGGGCATAGTGGTGTAAAGCTGAGCTGTAGTCTTGGTGGTAGGTGTGTGAGAAGCTACAGTCTGTGTGTTGTGGATTAGCATGTAGGATTGGAGGCCATCTGGCCATTTTGTCTCAGAAAGGGGAGGGGGAGTAAGAGCGAGAGATGGATGGAGAGAGACAGGGAGAGAGAGAGTAACAGAGGAAACACTCACACACTGACACATTGACACAGCTCCCTGCGTAATCTCCCTACTTGATGTCTGTTGCTGCTTAGAATAGGGCTGCTTGTCTGTGTTTGTGACACACATCGTCCCTATGTGACTTATTCTGATGCATCAAAAACACATAAGGCTTTAGGATAGTCAGAGAAATGTCTTAGGGGAGGATTGGAGATCGCAGATTACAGTAAGATGATGCGATGGGAGGAGACGTCCCAGATGGATAGAATAAAAGGATGAAATGTTACAGAGAAGAAGAGGGAGAAGGAGGAGGGGGAGGGTTCAGGTGGTTTAAGAGATTAGCAAGTTTCACTGGGTCAAGAGTTTGCAGAGAGCTGAAGAGGGGCGTCTGAGCTTGAATTTGTCAAAGACTGTAGAAAAGTTGGAAGCCACTGAGTAGGAAGAGTGAAAATACAACGCATGACCTCGGATTGGGTTCATGAGTAGACTGCTCTTAGGTGGTTGTGGCCCTTTTTGGAGTGCTAGAGCGCCACTTAATTCCCTTTTAGCACCTCCAAAAAATTTGAACAAGAGAACAATTTGGCTTTTTTTTTAAATTACCAAAAAAAAAAAAAAAAAAGAAAAAGAAAACTCTTTAATGTAAAAATTAAAGAGGGTTTCTACAGCGTAATTGGATTGAAGCCTGGGCTTTGACTTGGTCATTCCAGTACATTCACCTTGTTGTCTTTAAATGATTTTTGTGTAGATTTCTTTGTAAACTTTAGGTCATTGTCTTGCTGGAAAATAAATCTTTTCCCAAGCCGTCGTTCTCTTGCAGACTGTATAAAATTGTCCTCCAGGATTTTCCTGTATTTTGCCGCATTCATGTTACCCTCTACCTTTACAAGCCTAACAGGGCCAGCTGCCGAGGAGCATCCCCACAGCATGATGCTGCCACCACTGCACTTCACGGTGATGGGTTTGTGGTGATGTGCAGTGTTATAATGACTTCTCTGATGGCCAAAAAGCACCATTTTGGTCTCATCAGACCAAATACTTTCTTCCACTTGGCTTCTGGTGAGCTCTGGTTGAGAGCTGATCTGAGTTTTCTTCAACAGTGGCTTTCTCTTTGCCACTCTCCCATAAAGATTTGACTGGTTAAGAAATCAGGCAACAGTTGTGGTATGCAGAGTCTCTCCCATCTCAGCTGCTGAAGCTTGTAACTCCTTCAGAGAAATCATAGGTTTCTTGGTGGCCTCTCTCACTAGTCTCCTTCTTGTACGCTCACTGAGTTTGTGAGGACAGCAGATTTACACATTGGCCATATTCCTTCTGTTTCTTGATGACTGATTTAACTAAACTCTGAGGGATTTTCAGTTTTTCTTTTTGTATCCAGCCCCTGAATTACTTTTCAATAACCTTTCTCTGAGTTGCTTGAGTGTTCTTTTGTCTTCATGGTGTAATGGTAGCCAGGAATACTGATTAACCCGTGACTTGACCTTCCAGATACAGGTGTCTTTAACATACAAAGACAGGTGATTCCCATTTCACTAATTGTGAGACTACTCGCACCAGTTGGCTGGGCCTCTGTTGAATTGGGTTCGTCACTTTAAAAGGGGTGAATATTTATGTATTCACTTATTTTCTTTACATTTTTGTTTAATACATTACTCTGTAGAAATCTGTTTTCACTTTCAATTATCTCAACCATGACTGATTTTTAAAATTGATAGAGGGGTAAATATCCAAGGAGTTGAATACTTTTTGTTGTATTTCTTGAGGGGCTGAGCACCTCATTAAGACCCTGGAAGGTCTCACTCTGAGATGCTTCGTCTTTTCCCTGAGATGAAAATGTACTGATGCTGTCCTATTGATCATCTCTGTTTTCTTTGCAGGAATAATTAAGTTTAATTACTGAATTAAACCCGGGCACATTCACCAAGATTACTCACCCTAGGTAGTAGCGTATTACTCACCTGTCACAAATAAAAAACACTGAAGCTCAGCAGAGCAGCATTTCTGCTCTTGTTTCTTTGATCCAAATAACTTAAGAGGAGTTCAGTTTCTTTTCCTGGCTGTGTGGAGGTGCTACTGCTGTGTGTGGCACACTACCTCCTAGTTTATTCGCTCACTGACACAAATAACAGACTTATGGTAGTTTTTTTTATTGTAAAACTATGGTGCAACTGTATGTGTTGCAGGGGAGAGATTATTAGAATGAAATGCTGGATGTACTGTAGGAAGGATACAAGGCTTGAATGTATTACATGGAGGACAGTTTTAGTACCTGGGAACAGGTTTTCTAGAGGTAGAGACTCACTAGGGACATAATTTTTCCCAGACATAAAGGGTTTTACACTTCATCGTAGCTAAGGCTGTCAAAATGTTTGAAACATAACGCTTTTCTTAAAACTCAGTTATTTAAATTTAGCCATTCAGCCCACGACCCCCAAAATAACAGTGTCAGCGACTGGGGACCCCTACTGTCCCTGGAGGAGGTTTAAGCATACAGTGTTGCACACAGCTGTGCACATTCTCTAGGCCTTTCTCAACACTGGCATAAGGCCAACACAAAAAGAACACAGCAACCTAAAAATCACATTTTTGTTTTACCTTGTAATTATTTTAGGAAAGACTCAAAGCAGGATACAAGTAATGTTAATGTAAAGATTGTAGCACTGAGGAGACGTACTACATCTGAGGTTCCTTTTAGACCAGCACAGTCCTACGTTAATACTGTCATGTGCAAACTGACATTTACATGATATTTTTACTTAAACATAAACATCACCTAGTTTACTCTAAATTAACTCATTTTTAAAGATATTATGGGCTTTTTATGCCTTCATTTAGAGAAGAGGAGAGTGGATAGGGCCAGAAGCAGGGTTGAGAGGGGGTGAGACATGCAGGAAAGAAGCCACAGGCCGGACCCAACCTGGGCCGTCTGTGTTCATGGGGCAGAACCCAACAACTAGGCCATCTGCGCCCCTAAAATAAACACATTTTATGTTATATCTTTACAGTACTGGGTTAGGTATACCATTTAAAATCATTTTAAAATCACTGTCATTTTTTGACAGGCATCTTGCAACCCCCCTCTCAGTGTCTCACTACCCCCTGGGGGGGCCTTAACCCCCATTCTTAGAACCACTAAAAGGGATTGATAGTAGGCCTGGGAAGGATACTGAGTTCTAAGACATATGAATTGTATTTTCAGACAAGATATAGGAAACAACAGTACCTTTAAAATGACTTCAGTTTATGGTGATGTGGGTTTAGAGTAAGAACCTCTTACACTAATATGCTTACTAAGCAATATTATAGCAAGATAATCTGTTTACTATGTTAGGTTTAAATAGGGAATTATCTTTTTTAATCTGTTTCATTTAATAAGGAGCATTTATAATGTAAGTAGGGCTGTCAAAATTAATTGCACTAATTGCGATTAATTAAGGTCCACAATTAGCTTGCTATTTTTTAAAATCGGGATTAGTCACATGCTTTATAGTCTGTATCAACACTCTTTGGGTAGGCCACTGCAGCATCTCCCTACAGCCACAGTGATGTGAAATACATCCACCACTCCTTAGTGTCTCATTTTACCTTAAAAACTCACGGACGGCTCAGTGGACAAGACAAAAGTCAACTGCACCTTGTGTTTTCAAATAAATATTTTTTTTTACCATTACATTATTTCGTTTTCAATCCATAAGAAGTTCCTTTTTTCATGTTGAAGTTGTCAATCTACCCGTAAAAGCATGTTTATCCACATAGGAAGTCATTTACCACTAGTTTAAGACAGTAGAAAAATCCAAAATGACACAACACGTTTTAAATGGAAGATAATTAAATGTTTAAACATGATCAAAAGGATGGTTAATCATAATTAACGACAGAAATTCTGAGATAAATCACAGTTAAAATGTCAGTCTTTTGACAGCCATTATCATAAGTAAAAATCAAATTTTAAAGTCCCTGTAAAGTGAAATCCGTACTTTGTGTCTTAACACACCAGATATGTTGGAATATGGCTGCTGTAAACGTGAAAACACAGAGATCTATGTGTGACTGAAATTTCAATTTAAAATGTCAGAAATTTGTTCACCTCTTTCCAAAAATATGAGCCCAGGATATCACCGGTCTGAATGGGGAATCACCCCGCCCCCCTTAATGCTACACTGATCATGGTCATGCTGTGTTTTTGTTCATTGTGAGGTAAATTTCCCAAATGTATCAGCCAGGGTGGCCCACAGGTCATTAAACTGAAGTATCACGACAGAGATATTTGTACCAGAAAACAGTAAATGTAATCCCCAATTTCCGTCTCTCTGCTCTGGCACAGAGCCAGGCCCACACCTGCCTAGAGCAGATTTTACAGATGAATTTTTCAGGATTTTGAAGCTTAAATTTATAAACTTAGATGTGTTTTTCATGACTAAAATTTGGCCTGGTGTGGTCTATTATACAACAAACCTAAAATAAAGATTTTTTTTCTATCTCCATACAGGGACAGTGGGTGGAACTGGCAAGTGATGGGACCACCACCCAATGTACCAAATGTTGCTTATACATTTATGGAATTAGACAGAGTAAGGGGGTTTTTCTGATATTTTTTTAAAATGAAAACAACAAAATAACCTAATACTTTAAGTCAAAGATTTCTGCTGTTGTTGTCACAGTTTAAAAGAGGTTTCAATACTGTTTGATTTCAAAAACAAAATGCTATCATACTGTATTTTTCTGTTGTGACAACTACTTCTTCTTCCAGAAAGACATATCAGTACATATAAAGTTAAAATATCTCCTAAACCTAATGCATAGCACTGGGAATTGTATCAAACCTTTAAAAAACCTACATCTATTCTTTAAGATTGATATGTAGAAGAGGAAAGCATCCACCTTTAGGAGTCAAAACATGAAATGATCCAATATTGTGTGTCTATGACATCTCTTATTGTTGTTGCAGTATCAGTTCAGTTAATGATACTGTTGATTTTTATTAGAATCATATTAAAGTTTGAGAATCTGATATCATGACAACCCCACTAAAACATGTATTACCAAACCCCCTTGAGAAAGATGCTTTACTGAAGAGTGTGACATCATGTCAAAAGACTCTACAGTCTTCTCTGTCACTGCCCATGTTCCCGAGCATTTTTAACCCTTTCAGCTTGACTCAGAGCTTGTGCACCAGCTGGCATTGCAGGAGGGACTCCACTCCCCTCTCTGCCTCCAGCTGGCACTCAAACATGCCCACCCAAGCCACACTAATGCAGAAACCCCACTTTTTCTGTTGCCTTTAAGTGGACAAAACAGGCTGAGCAATCTAACCCGCACTTGATGCTCTCATGCAAGGGAAAAACTTAAAGCAACGCAAAGCATGTCACATAACCGCTACTGTTTGATTTAACCACTTTTAATCCCAAATCTGTGCTTTCAAGTGCTGCCACTGGCATATCCAAGTAGAGTGCTAGCCAATAAAGAAGTGTGAGGTACAAATGCATACGTGTGAACTCAGCTGAGAGTGCAGATCGTCTAGTTTATGAAACTGTGCCCAGTTATTGTAGATTTAAATCATGACCTACATTACATCAGCTCAACTGAATTTAACAGGACTTTGTTTAATGTAATATCTGTAAATAAAGCCACATACCTTTCACATCATGGCAAATTCATCAGTGTTAAGTTTTAAATATGTGCTTTAGGCTCTAAGGCTTCCTAGATCATAGTGTCACTTATGTCTTCATCTTGATCCTGTTCCTGTGGATTTTCATAAATGTATCCTGTCAGTTTTAATTTGAATGTCTTGTTTTTAATTGTTTGAAACCAGACATAGTAAGCCTGCATGATTATTTTGTCCTCATGCTATCAGTTATTCATGTCCTAAAACATGAAACTAGAATTTGTCTGTGTGATATTTCAAACTAATTTATGTGTCCAGTCAGGGTCGACAGAGCAGGGTCAACAGAGAGCGCGTCAGTGTGAAGGACACTCGAATTGCCTACAGAGACCAGCTGTATTTTGTGGTTGTCACTCTGAAATGTTTGATATATTGAACGGCTACTTACAATAAATTCGTTCATGAATTTATGGATTTTTACTCGTAAAGGGGTACTGCTGTGATGGGTACTTGGACTATAAAAATTGTGCAAGCTGTTTAAGGTTTTAGGGGTCTGTGGCCTGGTGGTACTAGGCCAACATTTGTAACTGCAATGTATTCTGTTTAATTTTCACTTTATTTACTCACAGTCTAAACTAAATTTCCAACTAGATGAACTGTAAAAATACCAACACTGTTGAGTTGGTGACATAACCATTGGAACAGGCTAATAGCAAACTCCTGCACCCATTATGTGTCTTTATTTTAGACGTGAGTTCATCTTTATGGTTGTTTAAATCTTGAGTTAAAATTAATGCAAGACAGTTTCTCAATTTAAGATGGAAAATCAAATGTATTAGAAATTAGATGGTTCATTCTCATTCATTCATCCATTAAACCTTTATATAATAAATAAATATCAAGTCCTAATCACAAAAACTGGCATTTAAGGGGTTACAATTTTGCAACAGAATGAATATTTGCTATGTATGGTGACAACTGAAGTTGCTAATTCTATTTATAGATTTATTGGAATGATACTTTAATACATAATATTTCTATGTCAGTCTTTATTGGGGCTGTTTTTTTACCCTTTGGGACACAGTTGTCACACTTATCTTACTATTATAATTGCAGAGCTGTCTGTCTGTCTGTTTGTCTGTCTGTCTGTCTGTCTGTCTGTCTGTATGCATGCATGTATGTATATATGTCCTGTCTGTCTGTCTGTATGTATGTATGTCTGTATGTATGTATGTTTGTCTTGGTTTGCAAACCTCCCTGTTGCTCCATACCTCATACCTCTCAGAGGACTTCTTGGGTATGCTGGGTAGAATTTAAGGAATGCACTAGGGTTTATCACAAGATGCCAATTGAGAGCATGCTCTCATTTGCAGTGACATCCAGAGTTTATTAAAACAAATAAATTCAATTCTTCAAATAGAAAAGAAAGTCTGTCATAATGTACAAGTATTATAGATAGTGTCTGGTGGCCTGGAAATGCCTATCAGAATGAAATAAGTACATGGGAGGTTTAAATAAAACAAATCTTCTCTTATAGAAAGGAACAATCTCTTCAAGCTACCAAAACCAGAGGTTTGAACTCTGATATGATTGTATTAAAGATCAAGAAATATCACAATGGCATCCATGGCAACAACAGTAAAAGTCCCAGGCACCCAGTACTGGGTACTGTATTGTTTTTAATGACCAAATACTACAGAAGTCATGAAAATGTCTTAGTGTTATAAGTGTTATCAGCAGATGCTAAAATTTCTGCCAGTATTTCCACCCCTGACATACTGGCCAAATGTTAGAATGTGTAGTGAAGTATGAATCAATCTATTAATCACTTTGTCTTCTGAGTTCCTAACCAAAGTTATCTCGAGACACTTTGCAAAGAGTGCATGTCTAGAGTGTACTCACTGTTAAAGTATTTATACAGAAAGACTTAACCTAAAGAAGAGTCAGTGCACCTATTCAGCTTTTTACATAAATGATGAAAAATCTGCTTCTCTTTCAGTCCTCACATGTTAAACTTTAAAGTTAGCTTTAAAGTCTAAAGTTTTAGGTCTGAACTACTGCTAGTAAATTTTTTTTTTACCATTAAGAAGGACATATTTTTCATTTTATTTCAAGCACTTTGTCAGGATTGTTTCAGGAAACTACCCAGCAAAGCTGTTGTTAATTACTGAGAATTCATTTTAATTTGAAAATATAGGCTCCATAAAGAAAAATAGTTTAGATTAGTTAGGTTGTTACAGTGCTGCTTGTAGCTCTTATTAATGCAGATGAAGCGTGATGTTTACATAAAATTCACGTATATTCAAAAGAAACCCCATTAAGTTTTTCATTTCTGTATTTCCATAAATTGAAAAAGATTGCATATGTGATTTACCATTGACTCAAATATTGTTTTTCTTGTTTTATGACTATTTCTAAGGCTGTTAGAATTAGAGTGAAGAAGTCAGCTCCTGTACTGAGAGGTTGGGTGTTTTTTTCATTTAGATAAAAAGTGTGTAGACATGGGTGGTATGGCTGGTGGCAGAGAGGGTCGTCCCACTCCGCCTTGTTTCATGGGTTTATCTTCTGTGTTTCTGCTCTTTTCTCAGTATTCCTCAGCTGTATTACAGCGCTCAAACAACAACTCTCCCTCTTATGAGAAGAAAAATGGTCAACAAATATCCTTGGAGGGCTGTAAATCTACCTGGGTGGCCAATTTAAGTGTGGTCTAAATGTGTAAAAAAACACTGAATATTGGAATCTGTATCTGTATCTGTATTGGAGCATGGAAATATCGGCCCAAATATATACCACTTACTACAGACTTTTAAATGAGCTTAGAACTGTAGTTGCTAATTTTACCAAGTTTTTAAAAGCCTTTTTTCCAACTGACAGGCCTAACTACTTCATTTTAAATCACATTTTCCACCTGTCAGAAAAAAGGCTCCACTTTAAAGCACTTTGATTGTACTGGTATCAGAAGGACTAGCCCAAACTGTCAGAAAACAGTGCACCTCTTCCTTATCAGATGGGACTGTTAAACTGTTCATGCTTTCAGACTGAGGTCGATTAATTCTGCTGCTGGAATGTTACGATTGAAAAGAAAAGAAAAAAGAAAATAATGGAAACCATGTACCAAAACTTTAAAGGTCTCTTGAAAAAAAATCAGATAAAAATGAGAAAACTAACAACAGGCTTTAGACAGATTATGTAGCTGCAGTTTGTCTGCTCATGCATACATGTGCATGTGTGGATTTGAGAAAGCAGTGCTGGGGGTAGGGAGTTCACCCAAACTAAATATTAAATGACCCAGCAAGCTCTCAAGCCTTCCCAGCAGGGGTCTTAAGAGAGGATCATACTGGTAAAATGACAGTCATGGTGGATTGTAAGCTGGTGAATAATGGGTCTGCTTTGTTTGTGATATGATGAATGTTATCCCACAACCTGCTTGTTAGTAATAGTAAACTAACCAGGGGGATATAATGTGGTCGGACCACAGAGTATCTAAGAGAGTAATTAGTGTTAACTGTTTTCATCAGCATCCTTTTTAATCTCATTATGTTGTGGCTGATGAGCATCAAACAAGATCAGCGTGGAATATAGAGAACCAAACAAAAGGTAATGCTTACTACAGTAATCTCATTTGGATTAAATGAGGATTGAATCACAAAATAATGTGTAATCTGGACGTGGATCATGCTGAGAAGAAAAAACATTACAACTTAAACAGCTGAACCTGAGATATGTGTTGGATTTAGCAGTGTGGAGTTTAAGGGCCTCAGTTTGTCTTTCATCTTTAAATCCACAGCAGAAAATTCAGGTTTTGTAACTGCTGGATGACCCACTTTCTTCGTTGTGTCACTTTTGGAGTGTGGAGTTTTGGCACCTACTTGAAATTTGCTCTCTATCTCCTTTTACGTTTTCTTGAATGATTATTCCCTCATTTGTTTACATGATTGTGTATGCACTGTTATTTACAGTTGCTGATGTATCTGTAATTTATTTATTAAAGCTCCTGTGAAGTGTTTCTAGCTGGTTATGAAACAGGCTAAAATCATACCTGTGTCTCTTTATGACCCACAAAAGTAAACAAGACCGTCAATGACGGCATATCTTACTGCTATACTATAATTTTTAATGCTTTAAATAGCTGTTGCAGGGTAGGTGTCGGATAAAGTGATTGCACAATACTCAAAAAAGCCTTTTTTGCTTTTTCGATGGCAAAGACTCTGGATTTTGTGATATTTTTGATTGTTTAAAGAAAACAGGATGAGATATTTCATCAGAAAAACGTACGACATGAGAGCCATAATAGTTTGTCCACAAGGGGCGCCAAAACTGGCACATACCAAAAGTTCCTCACAGGAGCTTTAAGGCAAAAAATAGAAACTTACTGAACATTTTGGCCTATAAAGACCTTCAAATTCATACAGACAAGAGGCTTAGGATTACAAGTATTGGTATCAATGCCGTTCACCCCATATCATGCCCAGTGACAGCTGGGTTTGACTCGAGCCCTCTGTGACCCCCAACTGGATAAGCAGTGTAGATAATGGATTGATGGATGGTGTAACAATACTAAGCCTAAGTGCTGATGCTGTACTTGATATCCAGAAGTGGGCACAGTTTAAAAAAAACAACCAAAACTTTATTTTCTATTTATACTATTATTCCATTCCCACTACATCCATAAAGATCCACAGATTGCTCCAAATTTAAAAACGATGGAAAATTTTTTTGATCCACTCTTTGGGGGAGCTTTGGCAGAACATAACTTAATAAGATGAATCAGCATTTCAGAATAAAAGCACAGAGGGTGCTGTGGTTACTTATTCATTCAGATCTCTAAAGTAAAGAGGGCGTTATCCTCTTGCTTTGGAAAATGATGTTAAAAGGAACTGAATTAACAAAGTTAAAGGTTTTGATATTAGATTTTCAAATTATTGTTGTCTTTAACTATTGTATAGTCTTAATGTTCTATACACTCCTCTTGTTATAAGGGTCAAAAGTGACCTACCTTGTGTAAACCCTTAAATCTTCTTATATGAAATTTAAACAAGACTCTGCTTTGCATTAAGAAGCAACCTGTCATTCATCACAAACGTAGCTGATGTGCAGGTTTTCCCAGTTTAAAGTGCAGAAAGACTACATTTAATCACTGGACACCAGCTGTTTTTATAGCAACACACCTCACAGAAGTACTCCCTAAATTGAAGATTAATCAATATTGTCATAACTGCTTAAGTTACTAACCTTGCAAAGCAGATGGATTTACCCGTTTCTCTGTTTCTCACTGGCGAATCCATCTTGCAAAGCTCCCATCTGTTAAAAAGTGACAGGACCAATCAGCGTTGAGAGGCAGTACTTTAAGGCACGACAGAATCGTGTGTAAGCAAACAGCAACAAGAGGCCGGTGCAGTTATGGCGAAAGACATTAGCATGGATGCTGCAACAGCACCAGTTTATCAGAACTTGACAACATTTGTTCGTTAAAAGAAGAACAAAGAATAGCAGTGAGTTGTTTTCTTTTTAAAAATGACAACAGTCGTGTACTGACATGTCTACAGTCGCCATGGTTTGCGTTATGCAGTTGTGTATGGAGTTTAGTCCTTTGGTAGGGGCGCACCTCGATAGCGGCTACGTCACGTGTTTTGTTGCTCTGATTGGTCCGTAAAGATGTGACAGAACGTTCATCCAATCACCGTCCGAGTTTTTTTTCAAAGGCTCTGCCCTATCCCAAACACTCTCTATGAGTGGTTTTCAAGATGGATATGTGAAATAAATCTATCTGGTGTACCAGTTTATTAAGTTACAGCATTGTTGTAAACAAGGTTATTTTTTTGGATGCATTTTCTTCAAGGGAAGAGTAGTTAAGGAAACACTAGTTTTTTTTCATTTTATCAATTTTTCTCAGCTGTATTGTGTATGAATGACAACATGGGGTAAGAATAAAATAATATAATAAATGCAAAGCTAAATTGTGAAAAACATTGGGAAAGGGGCAGGTCATTTATGGCCCTAAGATGAGACAGGGGTTAGTAAATGTTCATTCATAAAAGGTAACACTGATAATTAATGATTAACTGGATTAATGGACCTTAGTCCAGCTCTGTCAACATCATTTTATAGCATCATGTTTTTCTCTTATTATTAACAGTAACAATTCATGTTTTGTCACCAAAAGCACAGGTAGATTCTCATAATGAAGAAACAAGTAGTGTTGGAGAATGTTTAATGAAGTGTCACCAGTTAATTCAACACCAGTAAACCGTAACATTGTCCTTTACATCTGACGAAATAAATGATTAAAAGGTGACATATAAGTTAAGTGTTCTGGCTGTATTTTTTTCTGGGACATTTTAAAAGATAAAAGAAACATTTAATAGTGTATTTAATAGTAATTTAAAAGTAGTTTCAATTTTGTATGTGGTCTTTTTTTTGGATGTTGTGGTTTATTGAGGGGCTCACCGAGAATAACTTTAAGGCAACTCTAGCAGATCTATATCTAAAACTCCCATGTCAGAGTAGTGTAAATATTAAAACACATATATTTAATACACAGTAAAACTTAATACATTGTAACCTACAGATCTGATAATCCACTAAGACTTATTTAGGAATGACCCGCTGTTATATTTGCTTTTACTTTTACCCCTTTTTAAGCTCTAAGTCTAAAGCAAATGCCTCATATATTTAAAATGAACATATAAACATTTGAATGTTGGTGAATAATATTTAATAATAGTACAGTTGTTTCTGTATGTTAAAAAGCGTAACTCCATATGGTGTGTGAAGATGAATGTAGCTGTCGTAGTGTTCTGTGTCAGAGAAATGATGTCGACAGGATCCTATCACAGAAGGGTGTAAAAGGTCAGTGTGTGAATGCACACTCAAAGCGTTTTCCCTTTGATATTGTGTAATCATGCTCTAGTTAGCATGTTATGAACGGGTATAAACCTTTTATACCCGCACCATTAAAAGATGTGCATGCTCAACATTTCCATGGCTTTCTCCCAAGGCGTGTGTCAGCTCTGAAAACATTGAGACTGTTAATAATGAGGACGCTGAAGATTTATTTCCACACTTTTGTTCAATAATGGCACTTGAGATTCTACAGCTATGAAGCAATTACTGAAGGAATGAATCAGGAGCTAAATCAATATAAATAAATATATGATGAAGCTTTTCACAAGCCCTTGTCTAGACATTCAAGTGTTATTTTATGACATTTTTACCGCTTTATACTCCTTTGTGGTTGCTGCAACCCACCAGGAACATGTGAACTTACAGTGAACCCAAAAAGGTTTTAGCTTAGCAGCTGAGAACTCTCACCTGTCTCACCTGCCACCTGTTTTAAGTAAACTGAAGCTGTGGCTGTGTCTTGTTCTTGTCATGAACAGAGATCTGGCAGCTGTATGCAAAGCAGAGTTTCACAGTAAGAGGAACAAACCAGGAAGGTGTAGAAAAAGTCTGAAAAGCCCATATGTGAGAGATTTTACGGAGCAGGAATTAACTCACAGTCAGAAATGTGCACAACACTGACACTTGATCAGAATGTCAGATTTCAGCTTTTTTTTGCATTAATGTCTCTATTCATGGTGCAATAACATTTAATGTGTAATAAAGTTCTTTTAAGGTGCAGTAATATTCAAGGTTACAACACTGAAGACTGTAGTCATTTCCTTGCCTCAGTAATTCTTTTATCCAACTCCTTTAACAGCTGTTATCGATGTGTGTGTGTGTGTGTGGAAGAATGCATCTGGGAGTATAGAGAATGTTATTCTTTTTAAGATGTGCATTGACAATAGCACCTTTCTAGTACTCTCTTCTTTTCTCTTATTTTCACTATATAAGAGAACCAAGACCTTCTGATGTGATGGACTGTGGAAAATATTGATTGAAGCCTGAGTGACGTCAGCAGCTTTGTTACTAAAGAGAGCTTTTGAAGCCAGTCTGCAGCAGTCGCCATATTCAAATATTCAAACTAACTTCAGATCAACCGAGTAACAGACAGAAAGATAGAGCTGAGTCAGGGCTTAAGAAGAAGATGTGATATCAGTGCCGATACTGTACTCAGTATCATTTTACACCATGATGTTAGCATCTCATTTTTGACCAGGTAGACAAGTTGTTGCTATGGAAGTGGATTAGGGCCACTGAAAAAAACAAAAAATTTGGGACGCTTTTTTTAACTTGTAAGAAAAAAGTCAGAGTTCTGAGACTAAAGTCAGAATTCTGAGATTAAAGTCAGAATTCTGACTTTTTTCTCTGAATTCGGACTTTTTCTGACAAGTAAAGAGAAAAAAACATTTGCGTCTCCAAATTTTTCTTCTCGGTGGCCCTAATCCTCTTCCGTATGTTGCCAAGTCTGCAGTTTGGTAATATTTTAGCATAAATGAAGATGACAAAAGTAGGGCAGACCAATCTATGCAGTCTGTATTCATCAGCAGCGCTTTGTATTAAGAGGCTCAAATAACATCACTCGCTTTTGAAAAATTTTGCTTAATATTAGATAATTAATGCTGGTGAGCTTAGTGTGAAGATGAGATAGGTAGTGTGTCACAACCATCAACAGTGCAGAATTCTGTCCACTGTTCTCCTCTGTCAATAAAGGCATAAAAAGCCCCAAAATAAATCTTTAAAAATAAATAAATAAAAGAAAACATGGTCAGTAAATATACTTGGGTGGCCCACATAAGTGTTTTTCATGTCTAGGAAACAACATGTAGTCATAGCTGATGTGCTGACGTGCTAGGTACTACAGTTAGCGCATTGCGTTGCTTCCTGTTTGCTCATAGCATTTATACAATACAATACAATACAATAACTTTATTTGTCCCCTAAGGGAAATTCATTTGTCTGGAGTCTCATCTGTTTATGGTTTCCCTTTATCAAGCTAAAGGGAAATATTTCACTTTGTTCTACTTCTGATCGTTACCGTTTTGTGGTTGCTTTGAGTCAGACGTACATAAAATTATCATCAAGTTCCCTTACACTTAAGCAACTAATCCTATAGCCTCCCTTCCCTCGTCAACTACAACCTAACTTAGCTTAGCCCTTAGCTTCACGATGGCTTCTCTTTCTGGCTCTCCGTTTTCTGCTGCATCCTGCCCGGTGTGCCAAATATTTAGTTTTTCTCTGTCCTCCTTTACAGATAATTATACTTGTATTAAATGAAGCCTGTTTGAAGAGCAGTTTCACTCAATCAGAAAAGTGGCTCCACACCAGTAAAGCAAAACACTCAGCCATCCCCCTGTAGCTGGTGTGGGCCACTCTAGCTCAGGCTCTCCCTTGGAAGGTCCCGAGTCGCCAGGAGGAAGTGGCTAGGTCATATACAGTCTCCACTTATCTAACAAGATTTTTTCCCACTCATCCACACAGCCATTGAGAATGAAACTGTTCACTGGCGACTCAATAGTGAGAAACGCGAGGCATAGTCAGGTGTATCCCAGAGCAGGCAACACTGGAAAAATGTATAGTTGCTGGGACTGGTACAGTCCCAACCACGCTCTTTGTAACGTGTCTTGAGATAACTATGAAGTGGCGCTTTACAAATAAAGACTGATTGCTTGATATTAGCCATGCCCCTAATTATGGATAACTTGTATCTTTTTAAAAACCAAATCAGATAAGTTATACATATAATATAAATATCATGCCTCATGTAGTGTGTGCCCATAAGGACCTGATCTATTCTGACCAAAATCATTTCTTTACCCAGGCTGTCAGTATGTTTATTTATGTCCACCTCATGTGGACATTCAAGGAACTGCAGTTTTTTTTTGCACCTATACTGGTTTGATTTTTCAAATCAGTGTGACTAAGGTGTGTCAGTAGTAAACCAATCTTGGGTGCCCTTGGAAAACAGGGGGAAAGAACTGTCCAAAAAAAGGGAGAAAACCAGGCACTCCAAACACAAGATAACGCTAATGAGGAAGGAAACTAAAAAGCCTTTATTGTAATGGCCAAATCATTAAAAAGCCAACATATTTCGACCAAATTGGTCTTCGTCAGAGCTAACAAACATTTGTGGTGTGATCACAACTCATGTAGACTACAGCCAATGAAGGCAGTCACATGAATCAGGGAGAAGAGAAGCCAAGTTATAAAAGGTATCTATACTAGTGTCCCCACTGGGATGACTGGTATCACACAGCTCTATGACTGGGATTAAACAGCAGCATAGTAATGGAGTCCTTCCTGAGTCCTTCAGTCTGCATATATGTTTGTATTACAAACTTCATTTAAAAGTTAGAACCCTGCTAATGAGGTACATTTTACTTGAACAGTTCTGTTTTTAAACTTTCAGGGTTTTCTTTGCTGTAGGTCAGTTAAATATAATGTTTTATTCTTCAGAGAATTTGAAAATTTATTCCCAGAATGAACTGAAAAAATATGACAAAAAATATCTCTTCAACAATTTATAATAACCATCCGGTGTCAATTCTTGCTCACATAAGTCGTGTTACTTAATGAAAAATGTGGTTTGTATAACTTTTAACTCTTTTATTGAATGAAAACAAATGAATGATACGGGGCGCCTGATAGGCTGGTGGTTATAGTACATCTTATGTGAAGAAGCTGTTGTCCAATTCAACTCTCATCCCAGGTACCGACCCTCCACTTTTCCTCTAAAGTTAAGACTCTTAAACAACCCAAAAATAATCTAATAAGGAAGTTAACAAATGAAAAGATAAAGGTACACTTCCTCCAAGACCCTTTGAGCACACAAGGTTTTGATCTTGGTGGCTTTAATTCTCCTCATGTCCCCTCAGATCCTCCTTCTGCTTCCCCAACCTTCATTTAAAGTTAAAAGGAGAGGGGGGTGGGGTGGAGGGGCTGGCATGTTCACCGTATTTTATTCTGACCTTGAGAGGCCAGCCATGTGAGAGAGGAGCTTTTGTGCAGCAAATGTTCACATCTGTGCGTCTCTGCCCCGCGGTGCTTTCATGTCTGCGTGAAATGTCTGTTTTGTTGCGTTCTTTAGGTTTTCTTTGCGTTGGCGTGTTTTGTGTTGCATAAAGGTTGCCAGGTGAGACGGTCCTGTCCTCCTTTCCTGTGTTAACCCAGAACTATTCCTAGCTCAGTGTCCATAAAACACTCCTCAGTTGACAGTGGATGTACTACATGGGCTGTACAAAGATGGAGATAAGAAAGGTAAACTGCGGCTGGAGTGTCCCCTCCTTCTTCCTTATCCTTTGAACGTCCTCTAGCTGTCCATCCCATCCAAGTAATCAGCATCCTTCAAAGAAGTGCAGCCAAAGCTAAAGCCAAGGCAAACAGAGTAGCGTGCCCTAATCAGGGGCACGAAGAGCCAAGCTTACGGAGCCCTCCCCCACACTGTGGGGCCATTACTGGGCCGCCATGGGCTCAAGATTAGAGCCTCTTCCTGTGTTAGCCATTCAAATTCAGCATTAATGTTTGAAAGAGCAGAGAAAATGCCTGCTCTTCATGGCCAGATTAATATTTTATGGGAGAGAAATGTGAAAACATCCCCTGTAATATCTGAGGATCTGGGATGGTGTGTGTTTTTGGATATTTATATATCTCTTTCAAACTGTCACATCTGACCAAAGAAAGTCAAGATGTATTCATTTTGCTTTGACAACTAATTAGTGAATATTATAAAAGTGCTAAAGCTGCATTTCTCCTGTTTACATCTTAAAGAATCTGCTCTGTAAAGAATTTATTTTTCTTTCACTCTAATAAATATGCAAGCCAAAGAAAGAGCTAGATTCAGTGCAAAGGCAGGCGCCGACGTGATTTATAATATTGAGAGACTGGTCTGTGTGTGTGTTTCAGAAATAGGAGCTGCTTGTTTCAGGGACAGAGCACTCCCTGACTGCTTGCCTCCCTGTCAGTCTGCACAGTAAATAGGTCAGTGTTTTATGTGAGTGAAGACTCAGTAATGTCTGGGCCTCCATGAATCTGCCATCCTTAGCCGTCTGACCGCTCGGCTGAGCTGCTGCAGCAGCAGTCAGGTGATCAGCCAAACAGCCGCGCAGTAGGGGGGGATCAGAGTGAGAGATTTGTAATAAAAAAAATCATTTGGCTACTTGTAGTTTCCTGTTTTATTCTTCAGCTGGTGCCACAGGCTCTCATCGCTGCCTGATATAGAAATAACAACAGTCAGACGCCCAGGACTTTCACAGCTACATTATTCATCCACAATGCTCTCCAATGGCACTTGTGTACTGAAATTATCATATTCATGAGCATGCGCCATACCTCCTGTCTTTTATGTAAGCGTTTTCTGGTTTGCATGCTCCCAAGGAGGACATGAGTGTCGATGAAGCAAATCTTTAAACATAAAATATCAATGTTATGTCTAAAGGTTCAGAACTTCCTGTCACCTCTTTATTTTTCATCATGCAGGTATTGATTTTTTCCCCTCTGCAGACCAGATAGTGACCTGATTGATCAGACCCTAACCACTGTTGTCAGATCTTGCTCACTGCCATGGACATGTGCTTGAATCCACTTCTGTGCATGACTTATAAACGCTGTAATACAAACTGTAGCTGGCAAAACATGTTCACAAGATTATGTTAATGGATTAACAGAGGCATCAGTCACAGCTGCATTAGTCTCAACAGGACAGAGCGGCTTGTATTTGACACAGTAATGGAAAACGTTTCTAGACAAGGTGGATGTACAGTCTGTAGGGGATTATGCACAATTATGTGTAAGACGGTGTAGCCTGTGGGCCAGGTCAGGCCTGCCAGTGCCAGTTATCTGGTCTGTACTGACCCTTTTATAATTTTACACAAAATTACATTTGTTTGATTTTATACAAAGAGGAAAATAATGCAATAATGAAAAAGTTTGCCCATCTACCTATTTCAACCACTCCTGCAACTCCACCTTTATTTCTGACTTTGCTTCAAATCTTATTTCTTGTGCTACCTTAATCCAGGATATAGATTTGGAATTACTACCTTATACCTATTAGACTTGCTCTGATACTAACTTTGACAGCTTTTATTTGTGCTGTGGGGGAAAACTTGCAGGTGTTTTAGTCTCGAGGATAATCCATTTGGTTAACCTTGGTATAAGATTTGAAAATTTAGGCAAACTCGTGCTCTGTCTAAAATTTACAGCACATTAGGAGCTTATGGGTGCTGGAGCATTTCACAATTTTTAGACAGTGTCACTTCCTCTGTTCTCTGTGTGTTTTAAAGAAATCTATTTGTAACTGTAACACCAAAGGACATGAAAAAAACAGTATTAGTCCATCCACCCACCCATCCATCCACCCATCCATCAATCCATCCATCCATCCACCCATCCACCCATCCATCCATCCATCCATCCATCCATCCATCAGCAGGTGAAGCAAGTCAACACAGATGTCCCTCTCCCCCGCAACACTTTCCAGTTCCTCCTGGGGGATTCCAAGGCGCTCCCAGCCCAGATGGGATATATAATCCCTCCAGCTAGTTCTGAGTCTGCCTCGGGGTCTCCCCCCAGCAGGACGTGCCCTGAAGATCTCCACAGGACGGTGCACAGGAGTCATCCTAATCAGATGCCCGAACCACCTCAGCTGGCTCCTCTCGACATGAAGGAGCAGCAGTTCTACATCGAGATCCTTCCGGATGTCCGAGCTCCTCACCCTATCTCTAAGGCCTGAGCCTGGCCACCCTCCTAAGGAATCTCATTTCGACCACTTGTATCTGAGATCTCATTCTTTCGGTCATTACCCAGAGTTCATGACAGTAGGTGAGAGTTGGGACCTAATGTAGACTGACCGGTAAATCGAAAGCTTTGCCCTTCAGCCCAGCTCCATCTTCACCACGACGGTGGTAGAGAATAGGGAACAGTATTGGTCAGTCTGTGAGAGTGAGTGACCCACCAGTGCTCTCTACTTGTTGTTTTAAGCAGCTTTGGGTTAAGTAAGACAAGATTTTTTACAAAGCTTTTTCTACTTTTTGACACTCTCAATCAATAGAAAAAGAGATGTTATAGTTTCAAGGCATGTAGCAACAAAACATTAAGAAAGTACCAAAGTAATGGACATTCTGACAATCCTCCAATTTTGTTAAATATTTTTTTGCCTTTTTTATGCCTTTATTTTAATTGGGTTTGAAAGGGATAAGAGAGTGGAGGAATGACATGATAAGGGCAAGGAGCCGCAGGCCCTACTTGGCCCTGCACTGCCCAAGTGCATGAGGTGCAGTCTACCACCAGGCCATCTGCTCTCCAGAATTTCTTTTTTAGATGTTGCAAAGTTAACAGTGTTTTACATTCCATGCTGTTGAATTGCAGTTCCACAGATGTTAGCTTACATGTCATATAATGTGTTACAAATTGCACACTTCCGTTAGTATACCGTATTACAGTACACTTAGTATTTCCCCTAATAAGTACTGCTGTTTAGCTCTTACAGGAAGTGATGACGGTTTAACTGGCTCTGTTTTCTTCGACTTCTTTTTTAACAGCAAGATGTAAACAAAAATTTGGCTATTATAATCAAAATTTGACAACTAGTTTCTCTCTCTGTTAGATTCATGTAATGTGTATTTTATGTTGACGTTATTTGTTTAAAGAAAATTGGCCTAATTAGCCTTAAATGCACTTTTTCTTGATTGCAATGTTGCTGCTATTGCTAGTAACACTTTAGCTACCCAGAGGACACTAACATTAGCTAGTGTATTAGCATGCTTACAGTGCAATATCAGCTACATGACATGCCACACTCAATTCTTGGATGGTTGTGTACTGCAGTCAAGTTCAGTGTGAATGCACTTTGTACACTTATGCACTTAAAATAATTCGTATTTAGCACAGAAATATGAGATGTAGGATGCGCTAATTGTCAAACCTAAAGAAGATCAAAGATATTTCATTGTGTATATGCCATTAAGTGTCAATCCAAATTCAGAACTTTAAATATTACCGTACAAGCCATCAGTTATTTTCCAACATGCTTAAAGTGAAAAGCGTTGACATTTTAACATGCTCGTTCATTTAAAAAAAACTCTACAGACGGAGCTTATGAGAAAGAAAGAAAAGGGAGAGAAGCAGCAAAATCCTCAGAGCAGAGCTGGCATCAATGACAACAGAATGACACTGATTAAGTCAGAAGCAGAATAAAGGAGGAGCTGGGGTGGAGCAAAAGTAGCTTGCAGAGGGAGCAGCAAAGCATAGCCAGGCTATAGCAGTTTAAATATGGCAGCATGAATTCAACAGCATGCTTAGAGCAAATTAGCTGGCTGTCAGCTGATTAGGGCTTGCATGAGATCAACAGATCTCAGTTATATGGCAATGCCTGCACTAACGCTATCTGCTGGATTTCTGCAATATAAATTGTATCATGAAGAATTTTCAAAAATATTGTTAAATCTTGTTACAATAATATAATATCCAAATATATAGATAATATAATATAGTATGATATAATATCGTATTTATACATTTTGTACATTAAAAGCACATCTTCTGAATAGTATTCTCTCTTTTAGCCTAGATGTTAAAATGTCTATAGCCACCAATATTCCCAAGGATGTTTTAACAACATTGTGGGTCATTATGTGATGGAGCAAAATCGTATATTGATATTGGTGTCAGGTATTATGAATAGTGAAGGTTTAAATCTTAATTTCCTCATCTTCAGTTTTCAATGTCAATGCTTAAATGCTAAAGTAAAAACTTTGCCATGTTTCAGTCATAATTTGTGAATTTGCACACAAGGTGAAGCTTAGATGTCAGACTGCCATGTCTTGTTGGTTTGGCAACTTCCTGATGCTTTTACCTCTTAGGTGTTGGGATGAGCCATGGCGCACTAGCTCCAGCATGTCAACATTGTGACATGTGACATGAGCTTTACTGGGTTTTGTTGATAGTGACACGCCTAACCTCCAACCTAAGAGAACCTGTTTGCTGTTGCTGTCTAGACTCACTCACTCACAGAAACTGCCAAATCACAACCCCCATCACACTAGTGTATTTCATAAGATCCTAGAAATACACCAGGAACATATTCCTAAAAATGTACCGGTACTTTAAGAGCAGGAAGTGTTTTTCTGGAGTGCTCTGGTTACAAACAGTTTCAGCCCTCTGGCTAAACATGTAAATGATATTTGTTTACTTAACCACTCCATCTGGAGGGACCTGTTTTAAGAAAGAGTTACTGACTTGTTCTACTTGGATACAACTGATGTCATCTTGATCAGAATCCTCTCATTTGTAACATAATGATATGAATCCATTCACTACTGTTGCCACCCTCTTGCTTGTTCAATATAAATCCATTTGTTGCACCACTGCTTAGATAAGACATGAATATTCATCTACAACACGCTCTGATATGAAGGCCAGCAAGTATGGGCAGCTATCTGCCAAATAATTCCCTGCAGAGATTATTTGCCTAATTAAAAGGATCACAGTGCAGTTTCGCTATTACATTTATTTGCCAAGTGAAAGCAAATTCTTCTTATTCTCATCACATCCCCAGCAGAGAAGAGCAAAATAACACTGTCCAGGATTTAACATTGAGACTCGCTTGTCATTTATTCCACATCCATGTTTGATCTGTAGAGTGTTTTTGCATTAAAGGAATGGAAATTGTTTTGTAGTCTAACTCATATGAATAAATAGGAGAATCAGCCCAATTATACATCAAGGAAAATTTTCCCACAGGCAGAAAAAACATTTAGGGTTGCATGGTAGCAGAATGAATACAATGCAAGTAAAAATCAAACAATATGGCACTGTTGTGATAAGACAACAAAAACCACAAATCCTAGGCACCCAGTCTTGTTTTTTTTTTTTTTTGTTTTCAGCTATCAAAAACAGTAAATAAACTCCTGCCATTTGTCTAAATGTGCAGTTTAGACAATGTGCAGGACATAACATACAATTTGTGATGGATTCATGTTTTTTTTCTAACCCTCTGTCTTATGAAATGCATGTTCTTCTTTTTTAGTTTTGGTACTTTTAAGTTTTTGTTCGCTTTCATTTGTGTAATAGAGATTCATATTAGTGACTAACCACTTTGGATAGGACTCTAGTTTACTACCAAGCAGGTTAACACACACAAGAAGAGTTAATGTGCAAAAATGCCAACACTATAGAAGTAGCACAAACATGTCAAAAAACCCATTAAACAGCAAAACTCTCACCATAAAATTCCTTGTAAGGCACAAGATAAAAAGACAAAAAACAGTGATGCAGTTACCTTACATTAGCAAGCATAAAGAAAAAGAAGGGAGACATTGCTTTGATGGTTGCATACAAAAGTGTGTCTATAATTTTGTGTCACTGTTTAGGACTATCATTTAAACCCAGCAGTTGGTAAAAGTGATGTTTTACAGGGGGCAGGCAAACAACTTTATTAAGACAAATAGAAATAAGACAGGACAGTGAAATAGTCTCTGCAGTGAAAAAAAGAGACTGTGAAAACACACTGTATTAAAGGGAATTCTGCATTTTAAAGCATATTGAACATAGGGTAGTCACATCGAAAATTATATATATAAATATAGTTGTTCTAAGAAGCACTGTAGATTCTTACATTTTGGAGAAAATTGAAATAAACATTTAGATTTAGGCTGCCATTTTGTATAATGCATTCTGGGTAGTGATGTCATCTTCTTCTTCTCATATCTTTTGTATTGTACTCACCTCAGTCTACATTACTGGAATTTCTTTATTGTCCTCTTCACTTAAACAACACTAATGATTATAAATAGGGCTAGCAAGCAATTTATTATTAAACTCTGAATTTTTTGGGTGTCTTTTTATGGTGGCTGCAGGTTGAAAGTTCAATCACCCAAACTCCCCTCTGTAACATGGAAACCCCAACTCTTTGCATTTCCAGCATGTTTAAACCAGCATCGCTCCTTATTAACCCTAACCCTAACCCACCTCTGCAACCTCCTTCTCAGTACTATTTCTTGTTTAAACCGAGGACTGTTAAACAAAATCTGCTGCTTATATGATGTATTACTAAACAGAAAATCAATGTTTTGTTCCATTGAAAAATTTCTCATAATGAGAGGAGAAATGTTCACACTAGAGGTGATTCAAGTGCATCCTGGGACCGCTCCCAGCGTGAACATGGAAGTGCTCTTTTAACTGCATTTCTCCCTTGTTATAAGAAATGTCTGAATAAAAAAAAAAACAGCAGTTTTCTGTTTTGTAAACACGCCTTATTAGGTGTTGTTTTTGTTGAAGGGTGGTTCTTGTCTTGTCATAATGACTTATTGTTTTGGTTGAGAGCCCCCTGGTGGTGGAATTTTACATACTGTGGGTTTCATAGCAGTTCTTCTTTATCACCCATATATGAAATTCAACTATTTTACTTGTAAACTGTTTTAGTTTCATGTTAGCTTTTTATACTGTCCTAAAGGAGCAGTGTGTAAAATTGGGGAATATTCAACATCTAACAGTCAGATTTTAGACCACGATGCTCACTTCTGTTGGCAACCAGAGGAATTTAAAAATGGATTTCTGTGATTTAGTCCCTACTTTGGTGCTGTAGAAACAGGCAAGATGAAAAAATCCAAGATGGCAGAGCCCATGAAGGGGACCCTCCCTATGTATGAGAAAAAGGCTTACTCTAAGTTTGTGAAAATCACACTTTAGGCCTATTTAAATATGTATTGTGTTTCATTTTTACCAGGTTTTTTTCCACTAAATTCTGCAAGGCTAAACATTACACATTGAACCATGAAACTAAAGCTTATTGACTTCCTCTTTGGATATAGACCTACTCTTATTTTGAAAGACAATAAGGAGCTCAGGGTACACTTATGACACAGATGTGCTTGTCTTACATCACTGTGGCTGCAGGAAGACATTGCAGTGGCTTAATGTGATTACAAAATCAATGTACTAATTATGGACCTTTATCACATTGTGAATAATACATTAATGCTGACAGCCCCAGTTTGAAATTAATAAGGTTTTAAGGATGACACCCCATAGGAAGAGTAGTGATGTCTCGTGCTTGCACTGTCCTTAAAACATGCTTAATGTTTAAACAATTGTAGTTTTAGCAAAGAAGGCAATAAGGAAGAATTTCAGCCAGAAAACATCACTACACAGAATATAGTGCAAAGAATGGAAGCCTATACGGAGATCTATTTTTATTTACTCAAAATTCTAGAAACCTAGCATTTTTCTTTAGTCAACATTCATTAAAAGACACTAATTTCAGTAGTCAACACATCTTGATATGCGGTGATCCTTTTACCAGATTCATGAAAGACATTACTAACAAATCTTAAATAATTTATCATTTTAAATGAGCCACATTTTTCCATCCACTAATTCCATTGCTCTAAACCAGTCCTGTATCAGTATCACAAATACTTTTACACACAATATAGCAGTAGGAAATGTAAGAATATAATAAAAATATGACTAAAATAAGATTCAAGAAAAAAGCACCTTGTACAACAGTGCAGTGTTAGAGAGTAGAGATGTTGTGCTTAGTATTGCATGGTAGGTTCACTGAAGAACAACTGCATCCTGTAAAGTATCCGTACTGCAGTTATTTTATTGAACACTTTGTTTCTGGTTCTAAATTAAAGAAATTAACAAAGACAAGGGTGCTCCTGCCCAGGTTTATCTCATGCCGGTACAGTTAGGCCTACATAGAGTTATATAAAGACCGCTGTGAAGGCACATGTGCAATTTGTCAGAGGCAGCTAGCGCGTCGTAAGAGCCAAAGAGTGGTCTTTGTTTGCTAATGTAGGTCTTCACTAAGGGGGCGGCCTGCCTGGATGGCCCGCTTTTCTGGGACGCTCGTGCAGCACATCACATGATGGGCTTGGCCTCAGGGCAAGGCAGTGAAGGAGTTTAAGATGGAAGTGGGATGTGGGTAGATGGGAGATGAGAGGGTGAGTGATGGGAGCATTTACTCTTGCCAGTTTCTCTTAGAATCAACTCCTGGTTACTGTTTTTTTTTCACAGCTCAGCAGACCCACTGGACATCCGACTTCACCTCACTTACACCAAAACTCCATTTACAGAAACAAGTGGAGCACAATTTCTGTATTGATTTTTCATTTCTTTTTAACTTCCTCGCAAAGCACTTCAGCACTTTTTAGTACTAATAGGACAATGCCGAAATAGGCTAACATGGTAAATGGACAACATTTAGTACCAATGCACCCTTTGTCCTAAAACTTAGATCCACCCCTGTGTTATGCCTTTCGTGTTAAGGGGCAGTGTGTCCCAATTCTTGTTGGAATGGAGAGGTAGGGTGAAATGTTAGAGGGTACATGGCCCCTAAATTTCCAGAGGTATGCTAAACTGTAACCTTGCAAAGCAGATGGATTGGCCAGATTCCATGTCAGTCATCTAGCAAATCAATCTTGCAAAGCTCCAGAAATGATTGCGCCAGGTCAGGAAATGGACCTGACCAATCAGCATCATTTTAGGAGAATGAGGGGGTGAGGGGTTTAGTTGTACTGGGAGAGGGTAGCAATGACTTCTGCTGGTGTATCATTTGGCTCAGATGTAGCTATAGCTGCATCAGAACTGGACCACATTTCTTTAATTATACACCACAAACTGATCCACAAGCACGCCCATGCATTCTCCATTTCTCTGAGTAGCCCACACAAGAGAAATTGTATTGGCTGAAAATGGCATGTTAGAAATGTCCTGTAAAGTTATGTATGTTCTAATAAATGCTGATGACAAGTACTGATGACCCTGATGTATCACGGTCATGAAAGGTCATCTTACCACCTCCTCTTGCAAATCTATTCTGAGGGGAAAGAACACTGAAAAATGAGGGATTTATTTTACTCAGAGTGTTGAGAAAGTGTCTGTATTCCGTGATCGTGTTGTCACAGCTGTGTCACACTCATGCTACTCCAGCTTTTCTGCTTCATCTTCAGAGAACAGAAATTCTCCTACCGCACACCGTAGATTAATGTGGCCTAATTATAAACCACATTTATCAGTATTCCTGTTACAAAGCTAATAAGTGTCAGGCTTTAATCATAAGGCACCCTTACTGAGTAAAAATTCTCTGCACAACTGTGCCCTGAAACAATTAATTGATTAAACAAACACCTAATTGAAAATATCAATCATGATTAACTTGTCTTCTCTTTTTTCTATTATGACCTGAAGCTGCTTTTCTTATACTTAATTTTAGAGGGTTTAAAATCCTTTGCTTTCAGACTTTAAAAAAGAAATGACCTGAAATCTGCATGTCTAGTTGTATATTTTAATTTCTCACTTTTCAACATTTGATTGATGAGTTTATTTAGGGGTTGATTGGTACCAATTTTTCAGGGCAAATTCCAAAGCAGATTATTAGTTTTCAGTCAACCGATATTTGGAAACAGTACGCATGACAGTAAAAAAAAAAAAAAGTAATTAGAAGGTTTCAATAATTTAAGTGTAAGATTTATTACATGAAAAAGACATAAATAGCCTTCATGCAAGAAACCAAGGCTAATTCATTTATATTTTCTAAATACTATTATGTACAACAGCATTAAGGTGAGGTTTTAGGACTGAAAACTGCACACCTTTTGCAGCTGATGTTTATTGTACAAGTGTGTATTTAATACTCGCACCATTATAGGTAAAGGAGGGCATGTAGAAACTAAATATTTTGCACACCAGGCAGGAAAGAGCCAGAGAAGTGGAAGCAGGTAAAGAGGCCATAGTGAGAGAGGCTAACTTCTAATGTAAGATAAGCTAAGCTAGACTAGACTGTAGTTTAAGTTTAGTTTAACTAAACTATACTAAAACTACATAATATTGGGTCTAAAAGTCAGCCAAGCCAATAACTGTTCAACTCTCATTTTATTCTTGTATGTGTTTTATCCATTGGCCGTATATAAAGGTGTGTGTGTTCCCATCTTCTGTCATGCAAAACTGAAGCCAAGAGTGGGGATGTCATAGTCTGCTCAGTAGAGATGGCCTGTTGGAGCCACACTGCCAATGCCACACCCTTTCCACTCACCTTGGGGAAACTGCAGCTCAGTATGTAGTTGGTCTTCTCGCTATCAGAAGATCGTGGGTTGAACTTACGCTCCTGCGGTCACATGTCATTGTGTACTTGAGCATGATACTTAACCCCAATTTGCTCCCATTGCTTTATCAGTGTCATGTAAATGGGTATGGATGTGTTTGAATGTTATTAGCTAATACTGATGGCCAGTCTCCATAGCAAACCTCTGCCATCAGTTTGTAAAGTGGAGTGAATGGGTAGGTGTGACCTGCATTGTTAAAGTGCTTTGAGTAGTCTGGTGACTGTAAAAGCAGTATGCAAGCTCAAGTCTATTTACCATTTACCAAAGCAAGCATTTTCCTTACTGGAAAGGTCAGAAGGGATGGGGATCAGTTCTCTATTTTTCAAATGCCTGAAAATCCTTAAAGTTGTAGCTTATCGATATTGCTATCGTGTCTCACAGGCTCTGTGACATAATGTCATTTTTTATAGTTTATAAATGTATCATTGGGAACTGTGATAATATTTTTCCTTTTAGATATCTAACAAGCAGTCTCACAAGGCTAACAGCTATTTCTTTAAGATGACTTTCATTTTGACAAAATATCTGAAATTCAACCATTACCTCAAACTTGAGATTGTTCTACATGGTACACTTCTGAGGCTAACAACTGCTCACATTCAAAGTTGTTATGTTAGTTTGCAACTTTCATGAAAGATGACTGATAACCCTACAAGGACTGTTTTTTAACACTGAACTCTCCCATTTGTCTCTCTTTCAGGACATTGTGAGTGCTTCTAAAGATGTCTGATAGTGTCGATATTGAAGAGAAACCACCTGCCCCTCCCTTGAGAATGAACAGTAGTTCCCGAGACTCTTCATCAGTGAATCACGCCTCTAAACCGCTTCCAATGGCTCCTGAAGAGAAAAACAAGAAAGTCCGCCTGCGTTCCATCTTCCCAGGGGGAGACAAGAGTGAGTATCTCTCTCTCTCTCGCTCTGTACTTGGATAAATGCAATTTACTAATTTCCTGTGGATAAAAATACACCAGATCAGCATGGAATTAGCTTTTATTTGTCTTCTGTAGCAAACAAGAAGAAGGAAAAGGAACGTCCTGAGATATCCCTGCCCTCAGACTTTGAACACACCATTCATGTTGGCTTTGATGCTGTAACAGGAGAATTCACAGTGAGTATCGCTTTCACTGACAGTCAGGAAGAAAAACCAGGACTGATGTGCTCCTAACATTCTCCTCCCGGGCACACATTTCTAAAAAAAAAAAAAAAATCAAATTCCCTGTGGAGGTGGAGTCAACTAATAATATATTTTCCTCCACATGAGTTTGTAGTACGAGTGCTTTGAATAACAATCACTCCACCTTCCCTCTCGTGTGAAACACTGGGACCCTCGAGTGTTTTTTTTGTCATAAATTGCTGCTCAACTGCAGTTTGACTTTGCAGGTTATTCTTGTTTTATATTGTTAGCTCTGGCTGCACGGTGGCAGAGTAAGAAAGTTCCTGGTTTGAGTCCTGACAGGACAGGGTCTTTCTGTGTGGCGTTTGCATGTTCTCCATGTGTATGCATGGGTTCTCTCCTGGTACTCTGGCTTCCTCCCACAGTCCAAGAACACCCTGTTTGGTGAATTGGTGACTCTAAATTGACCTGTGTGAGAGTGAGAGTGGCTGGTTATTTGTCTGTACAAGTCAGCCCTGAAATTGACTAGCAACCAGTTTACAGTCTACCCTGCCTCTTGACCAATTACAGCTTTGGTTTGCTTCAGTCACCCATGACCCTTAATAGGATAAGCATTGCAGATAATGGATGAGTGGTTTGATCATTCTGTTTGATGTTTTTACTCTGAACTTGAAAAAAAATCTCACCAATTCTTACATATCTCCAAAACCACTTAAGGGGCACAAAAGTTCAGTTTTCAGTAGACAATGACAATCAAATTTCAAAGATAAACGATACAATTATGAACTCTCTGGTGCCAAATGTTAATTTTTGATTTTAAAAATGTGGTTCTTTAAACAGATTTTGGTTCAAGTTTGACTCTTCACATCACTGTGTCACAACTTATTGGTTAGTGTTATCATGGGCTATACATCACAAATCATATCATTTTGTTATATATGATTTCATAACACATATCAAATTACATATTGAATTGCATATAACACAGTGTATCATATGGTAGTATAAGCTTTATAGCATTATAAAGTTTACCATAAATTATATTATACCATATCGTAACATATCATACTATACTGTACCGTAACTTATCATAACACACTGTATCATAACATATCGTATTGTAACATATCGTATCGTATCATAACATATTGTATAATTTTGTATCACATCGTATCTTATTGTAGCGTAACATATCATACCGTATTGTATCATATCGCAACATATTTTATCGTATCGCATTGTAACATATCGTATCCTAACGTATCTATCGTATCGTAACATATCCTGTCGTAACATAACGTATCCTATGGTATACTATCATAACATATATCTGTTGTATCTTATTGTAGCATAACATTTCCTATCGTATCGTAACATATTGTATCTTACCATGTCACAACATATGGTATCATATCATATCATATTGTATCCTACCGTAATGCATTGTGACATATCATTTCGTATCGTAGCATATTGTATTGTTTTGTTACAAAACGTACAGTATCATAACATATTGTATCATATTGTATCATTAGCTTTTTAGCAAAATTAATTGTACTGTAAATCTTATCTTATCGTATCTTATCGTGTCATATCGTACCATATCGTATCGTATCGTATAGTACTGAATTCTAATACTGTATCTTACTTACTGTATTGAATCACATCACATTGCACCACACTTTATAGTATCCTACTCTGTTATATAATATTGTATTGTATTACATCGTGTTGTATTGTATTGTATTACATCTCTCATTGTATCACACTGTATCACATTTTATCACATAATACAGTATTGTATCGTTCCCTATCTTACTTTCCTGTATTGCATCATTTCCTCTATTTCCTGTATTGCACCACACTATATATTTTGTATTGTATTCTATTGCATCGTATCATAATGCATCTTATCGTATGGAGTAATCTTATTGTAGTGTATGGTACTGTATTGCATCGTACTGTATCCTACTACTGACCCTATAGCTGAGAAAGAATGGCTTAGAAATAATCATTCCCCTTTAAAACTAGCTCTGCACTCAGGCAGAAATACTCTGTGTGCTCCAGTCTATTTGACTTCCAAATGATAAGCATGCCTTCAACAACAAATACCTCCTTGTTTGTTTGATAAGCTGACTTTGATACGCAGTGCTCCATTAAGACTGCTTTAGACCAGGCCACTTTGATTTTATTTCTGCCATGGTTTTCAGGGAGCAAACAGTAAATTACTGTTTATTTGCTCTTTGTTCTCTGTCTGAGTAACAATTTTCAGATGAAGCCCTAACATGGTAAACAGTGGACTATTTTTACACAGATGGCTGTTTTAAATGTAAAAATATCCAGTTAACAATGAAGGCATAAATGAAACCCATTGTTGAATTATAGGTTTTGTGAATGACTCAATGTCCGTTTACAGGGATTAATGCAGAAATTGCATCCATCCATCCATCCATTGTCTTTACTGCTTATCCCATTACCATATCAGTCACATGGCTGATATACAGAAACAAACAACCACTCATACTCATACCTACAGGCAGTTTAGAGTCCCCAGTTAACCCAGCATGCTTGTCTTTGGAAGCTTGTATTGAAGTCCTGCCTAAATTCCAGTGTGAGATTGCAGAAATTGTGTACAAAAAAATCACTTCTCTTAAGTCGGACACTCATAATGCAGGAAATTCTGTATGAATGTACAGTACCCTTGTGGGGTACTATATAACGTAACCGATATTTACACAGGCAAGTACAAGACAAGTCAAAATGTCAAAAATGCAGTTTAACATGAGCAACCATTTGGATCATTGGTGCACCAACTCCCTTTTAATTCACTGATCTTGGTTGAGAAACAAGATCTTAAATATTATGCTATAAGCCAGAGTACCTAAAGGGAACCTACACATGCATGGGGAGTTTATGCAAAAAAAGGGATTCAAACCAAGAACCTTCTTGCTGTGAGACAGCAGTCCTAACCGCTGCACAACCATTCAGCCATAAATGTTTAAGTTCTGTGGTAAAAATATAGAAAGTCTCAAACAAAAACTGTCTCAAATTTGAAGAAATGTTTGTCCTTGCTACACTGTAAGACTGAACAGTTGAAGGTTGTTAGAAAAAATGTTATGTTAATGTAAAAATTCCAAACAGCTATTTTAGCTCTATTTTTCTGAGGTGATAGAACGCATCTTTAGTTTTAATTTAACAGCTCTCCATCACTTGAAGTATTTTTGTAATGATACTTAAATTATTAGACACTTTTGTATCATGAGTGAACACTGAATATGATGAAGATGACTTCCTGATTCAATGAGCACAATTCAGTTACTCTCACAAGTATTCATTTTGGCAGCTATTTTTAATCTTTGTCTCAGTCTTATCCTTCAGATTAAATGCCTTTTAGTTTTAGTCATATTTTAGTCATCCCTACCCTTTATAGTTTTAGTCGATGAAAACTCCAGGGCATTTTAGTCTAGTTTTAGTCCTGTGTCCCAGTGCATCATTGTATTGCACACAGTCTCTCGTGCTTCTATTTATTGGGTTGTTAATGCTGCTTTTTATGATTGATCTGAATGTATGTCTTGACTGCTGGCTGCAAAACAAATTGACCTTCACAGGGATAAGTCTGCCCACCTTCAGTGGCATGATGTTCAAGATTAAAGTGTTGAAAAACACAAGGGAAAATTGCAGTGTATGAAGAACATGCAGCTTTATGACAAGTACTTAAACATGTTGTTTTGAGTTGGACTCAAACGTAATTATTAAGTGTAGGGAAGTTTGCACAGTGTAGTTTAACCTAAAAATAGTTAAGATAACATAAATATACAAGTACAATTGAGTTGATATAACTTAAAATGGCTGAGTACCTTCTGCTAGGAAAATTCTGTTTTTCAGAGAGTATAACTAAATATTTACGTACGTCAGTTGCCATCTTTTGAGTACAATTGGGTAATTTGAGTACCATTACAAAAATATTTGTAGCAACTGACTACTGTTGACATAAACATGTGTCCTATTAACTCAGAAAAAAAGAGTTGAAATAGCTTTTCTTAATTTTAAAGTTAACAAAACTAATTTTCAACAACTTTTAACTGTTTGGCCTCGCAGTTTAGTTGGTTTCACTGTTCACTGATGATCAAATGTGTTTTGGAAGGCTTTATCAACCTTTATTGGCACTATTAACAAACTTTCTTTTTGTTTGCTCAGGGTATCCCAGAGCAGTGGGCACGGCTCCTTCAGACCTCAAACATCACCAAACTGGAGCAGAAGAAGAACCCACAGGCTGTGCTGGACGTGTTAAAGTTCTACGACTCCAAAGAGACCGTCAACAACCAGAAATATATGAGCTTCACCTCGGGAGGTAAGCATATTGCACACACACATGTGTCAATATAATTTTCTTTAGGTTCTGACATCTAAGAAAGTCTCACCTCTATTGATGTTCCTTCTATTTCAGACAAGTCAGCACATGGGTACATAGCAGCAAACACACTGGTGAGTATCAAAACTTACTTTGGATGGTTTCCATTTCATTCTGAATAGCACATTTTATCGCTAGTTTTCCATAAAACACTAGGAATAACAATCTGGTAAAATAGTTTGTGTTTATAATAATACCTAACTGATATATGAAGCTGAGTTTTAAAGGATTTGTGTTCATCAAACAGACTTCTTTTATATTATTCTCAATATTTCTTGATGGTGTGATATTGTATCAGAACACTGCCTTTCATAATTGTCTCTACCTCCTTCACCATGCTCTTTCTCTGCTGTATTTCATTGCATTTAAAACCTCTTAAATCTTTGTAATTTATGAAGGTAAATTTCATTTTATCTGCATGTACTGACTTGTAAGGTAAGTTGAAACATTATGAGGGTTTATATCATCTTCTTAAACCTGAGACAAATTGCACATCTGTGTCAGCAACACAGTAAATCCTTCTACTTTTTCCTCTTTATAGTAGTATCTATGATAGACTGTGTTACTTCCCCTGCAGGTTTTTTTTCAAACAGACTTTAGCCTCTAATGGGCTAAACATGCACGTTCCCCTCTGGAGGCTAACTGCAGTGTAAAGCCCTGAATTTTCCATACGTGCCGATCAGTTTGAGGCTCCTGCAGAAAACGACGAGCCGCTCATTGTTTATTTTTCCAATCTGCACTACTTAACCAGATTTTGAAACAGCTATAGACAAGCTCCAGTGGAGGCTCAGCGGCATCTAGAGGGACTCCCGCTGTGCTGACCTCATTCCTGGCTTTGACCAGAGTAATCTAAGCTTTGAATGCCTCGGCCTGAACACACTCAGCCGGGAGAAGAAGTGGAGTCCAAGCCTGTTCAGTGGGATTCACTGCCCCCTGGGCAAACTACAATAGACTCCCTTAATGCAGGGCTATTGCCTGAGAGAGCTCTTTGCCACTGAGGGGCAGGCTGGTGTGGCAGTGTGTCTAAAAGGTTGTGCTAGCCCAGTGAGGGTTTTAAAGAGCATCTCTCAGCGGTGCACGGCCTGCAGAGGTGACTCAGCAATTGGCTGCAGTGTCACAGACTTCATCCCAGTGTTGCGCTGTTCTGTCGCACTGTTGCAGATGAGCATCACTGCAGGAACGTACCAATATTGATCAATAGTAGAAGCACCATGACTTGTCACAGAAATGCAAACCTACCCTAAGCTACCTGTTATTCTATGGCTGACTTATTCGATCACCAGCGTAGACTAACCTTCAAGATAAGTCAATAAACCAGAGATGGAGTTTTTTTCCCTTCACGTCTCGCTCTCTTTAAGAGGCTATATGAAAAGGTCATTTTTTGAAGCCATTTCTTTGTTTTAACAAAATTTACTTGTCTGATTTAAGATTTACAAAGACTAGAACTTTCCCAAGCCACTTTATGAATATTATTTGGATGTAAGATAAGGAACTCTTGATTAGTTTTATTGTTGAAGCATCACATTCAGCCAGATATTTGTGTTTTCAGCCACCTGCCTCACCTTGACCTTAGTTCAACACACATTAAAAATGCTGAAAACTGAGCTGAAGGGGCACTGTGATGCATCCTAATGCAACCACCAGATGAACAAAATGTAATAGTCTAGCTAAGGTTTAAATAATATAATCTAAGCCTTACTGTTTGCCATTGATGCCCACCCTAACAGGTTTAATATTGTTGTTATTGTCACATAAATCACTTAAGCCAGATCAAAGATGAATATTTTGGTAATAAGCAAACAATTTGGTTTCATTTCAAGCTGATTGCTTACAATTAATCTGTAGTTTATACGGATCTGTTTCTGCCACTATGTTGATGCTTTAAGCGGTTATTAACTTGTTTTTTTCTGTGCTGGAGTAACATGTGAGGAGTTTCCTTTGTTGAGCAAAAAGCTTTTCTATAATTTTCCATTCAACCACTAATACCAAACAAAGGGATATTTAAATTACATGTTTGGTTGATTATTCAATCAATGCAGATAACTTAGATTCTTTCCATACAGCTGGAACTCTTTGCATATCAGAGATTGTGAGATTTATGATATATCATTATGTGTGTCTTTGACATTATTGCTATGGTTTGCAAAGCCGTATAATCCAGAATAATGTATGGATGCCTAAGATGTTTTTTCTGTGTCATTTCTAATGCTTAACTTTGACAGAGATGATAATAGTTTAGGGCAAACAAACATAAATTTATAATAAACTGCAAAAATTAAAAAAGTTTTGCACAGATTTTCATATGACTGTACGTCTGCCTCTGAATAGGTTGACTCTACAGCCATTCTACAGCCTAGTTTATTACCCATAATCTGTAGCTCTTTAGCCTGCTACCAGCTCTTTGATATGCTCACAACCTGACTGCGAACTGATTAGAGGCATACCGTATTACTCACAGGCTGTGCATAAAATTGCATACCTCATGGCAGTGGCTGCAAAGCTGTTCAGTGAAGATGCTTAAACATCACAGGGGAATATTCCACAGTGTAACACTGTCCTCTCTGCCATTCACAAGCTCAGTAAGCGAACTACATGCGCATGACACAGCTGTGTTTACCTCCCACTGGTACACATTTGCGTGTCAACTGGTAGGGGAGAAACAGAAACAGTGCAGATGCTTTGGGGATATTTTTTATGGTCACAAGAGAGAAAGGAAAATAGGGCAGGTTTTCAGCAACAGATTACTTTAAAAAAGGTAACTAATTCTGTTACATAAATTACAAAAGTGAAGCATTAAGTGGCTCCAATCAACAAACAAGTAGCCTCAATACTCAAAATCACAACTTCGAGTGTTTTGCCCCCAACACTGCTCATGAGAAAAGTAATGACTAAGTTCAATAACCGTCAGTGACACTAACAGATTTTCCCTTGTGGCAAAGTACAACTTCCCTCCCTCTTAAACAATGTATTTTTAAGATGAATAGTGAAACACCGGTTTCATTACAATTCTTTCCTACCAGTTAAAGCAATGTGACATTGAAAACTGTCAAGTTCTAACTTAATAAAGACAAGTTTCTAGCATAATGTGTGCCAGAAACTAAGAAAATGAAATCCTTGATTTTTGCACATTTGTAACTCTGACTATGAAAGTGCATTAAAAGCAGGACGTGATTTTTTTTTCTAATTTTTAGTTTTCTAGTAGGTTGCATCTTTACTACATTGTCAGAGAAAGTGAAATAAGCTGCAAGTATTTGATAAAAAATAATAAAACATCTGAATAAAAACACATTCAAAACTGAATAGAAGTCATAAAGTTTAGAGAATTTTTTTTTGACTTTGCACGAGGTTCTCAGTTAGCAGGATTTATCTCTATCATGTCTTCTCCTCATGCTGTGAGTGTTTGGAGGAAATTTGCGGACCCTGATGTCCATCCCTCGGTTGCGTACCCCCCTGCCCTCCCCCTCTTTCCCCTCTGAATACTCCTAAACACTGTGTGGGTTTGTTTTGAGTAAAACCTCCCATTTTCAACCTTCACATTCAGAACCGGCTGCTGTCATCTGGGCCTCCTGTCAGCCTTAGAACCTGCAGCGCGTTATTTGACAAGGTAACTCCTCCATATTACTTTCCACATGATGTTTCTCTGCATTGGCTTCGAAGCTAAATTTGATCTTCTACTTTCACAAAAGTACCTATAATTATTTTATTCTAGAGCCATCATCACTCTCTGTATTGGAATCTCATGGGGGATATGATTGGATCTTTTATTTTTTAAGTTTTTCAGATGTATTTATTATCTTCCCCAAGAGCACCTCCTACCTTTTCTGTGTAATGGACGCTCTCTGAAATGGCAGGGCAGGGGCGCATGCCACAGAGGGTTGTGATGACTGTCAAACTGCATGTATGAGCTCATAAAACTTACAGTTTGATCCACATTCCCGATAATGTGCCTGTAACTTCATCACCATTGCAGACATTACCGCATGGCTCTGCGATAAAAAACACATGGCACTGCTTAAAGTTAGTCTCATTTCTGCACTGCAGTCTTGGCCCAGCCCCTTCCCCCCACCCCCTTTTTCTTGGAGCAGGTCAGAGGCCCAGTATGTCTGAATGAAGGACTGGGACTTTCCTTCAGCCAGACCCCTTTCCCTTTAATCACTAGAACTAAGCTGCACTGCTTCATTTATGCATGACGAGACTGGAAATGGATGAAATGTTTCCATTCCAAAAGAGGAAGATGATCCAAGGCTAGCAGAGTTTTGGATGGGGGAAATAAAGGCTGAGCATTAGGCATAATAAATATGCCTGAGGCTTTTGAATAAGACTCATTGAAAGATATCTTCCACATGCAGAGGAAGTCCATCACCATATTGCTCATAAGTGCAATGTGGCTGCATGTTTTCTCCTGTAGCACAGTTCCATATGAAGCAGTTTGATACTTAGAAACCCTCGGCTAGATCGCACTAAACAGCACCTTTCTCTTTTAATGCTTTTCTTTGTAGCTCTCACCGGACTCATAACACTTCCTTCCACTACTAACAAATGTTCCTGATAATTTAACCCCATTCATTATGTTTTGTTGAACTGCTACAGGGTACAGTTTCGCAGCAGATAAACTCCATGTGGATCTGACGTGCTCATATGACTATGAATACTGTGAAAATGTGTGGTTTAGTTTTACACTTTGATGCCGTTGATAAAATCAGGGAATAATTTACGGTGCATTTAGAATGTGTTCAGACCCCCTTTTTCAGTTTTCCTATGTTGCAGCCTGATGCTGTGGTAAAAAAAAAAAAACATTTTTATTTTCATTAACCTGCACTCAGTACCCCATCATAACAAAGTGGAAGGAGAATTTAAGAAATTTCTGTAAATCTATTAAAAATAAAAAACTGAAGTATCTCATTTACATAAGTGGTCAAATGCTTTACAAAAAACTTAGCTCATGTTCCTCCCATTTCTCTTGATCTTTGCTGAGATGATTTGGAAAGGCACACACCTCTCTATAGAAGGCCTCACAGCTGACAATGCTTATTAGAGCACAAACCAAGCCATGAGGTCCAAGGAACTGCAGAGCTGCAGAGCTCAGAGACAGAATTGTTGCAGGTACAGATCTCGGGAAGGCTACAAAACCATTGTGTAACACCGATGGTTCCCAAGAGCACAGTGGCCTCCATAATTCTCAAAGGGAAGAAGTTTGGCACAACCAGGACTTTTTCCAGGAGCTGGTCATCAGGTCAAACTGAGCAATGGAGGGAGAAAGGCTTCAGTAAGAGAGAGAGAACCTGAAGGTCACTCTAACTGAGCTCCAGAGATCCTGTGTGGAGATGGGACAAAGTTCCAGAAGAACAATCATCACTGCACCCTTCCACTGATGTGGCTTGACAGAAACCTCTCCTCATTGCAAAAACACAAAGGGTGTTGATTAACAAGAATAAAGAATATTTTTTTCTATTATATCATCAGACTGCAACAAAACAAAACTGAAAAAAAGTGAATGTTGTCTGAATACTTCCTGAATGCACTGTACCTACTGTGTATTTCAGCTGTGATTTATCTTCTTAAAGTCCATGTAAAGGAATAAAAAATGTGTTTTTAATTTTCATGCAACTGAAAACTATGTCAGTAACCACCTGGTCAACTTTCAGTCATGAAAAATTGCCAAATATATGAAATTAAGTTTCAAAACGGTGAAACTTTAAGCAGTAATCTCTACTCTGGGATGCTATGGGCATCTTCATTTGATGCCAAAACCACTCCCACTCATGGGAAAAACATGCCTCTTTCAACCGTCAAAAAATGGCCAGACAAAGGAGGGTGTGTAACAGCAGATTATCTAATAACTGTGCATCATGTAATAACTCGACAAAATATCAAATATTACCTCATTATGTAATTATACCCACATTTTGTTATGTTCTGCCACCTTCCATGAAAGACATCCTAAATACATTTTGAAATAAAGTGCATGGTTTTCTATGTATTTGTATAATGCATGTCATAACACAGTGTCAATTTCTCTGGTAAAACATTATTCTATCCTTACAAAACTAACTAAAAAACCATAAAGACCAAATCTCCTTAGTTACAGTCTTTGACAGCAGCAGACTGACTGCCAAGCACACCCAGGCCTGAAGAGTCGCCTCTTTGGATGTACTTTTAAAAATTGTATTTTTACTTTTTCTGGTCCTTCTAAGGTCCTGCCCCTGACAAGTATCCCCAATACTGAAAAAGCACTAAAACTGATGCTAAAACTGATTAAAACATACAAAAAATAAACTAAAATTTAAAGTAAAAAGTAACAACTAAAATAAAAATGAAGAATATCACAGAATGTAGCAGATTATTCCAGGAAGTAGGGTTATTAAAAGTATATCACATTTTTACAAGTTAATGCACAATGCACTAGTACAGGATCTCTCTGACTGCAGTATTGGCCACCAGAGCCAGACTTAAAACTATAGAACACTGACCCTTTCATCTTGAGGGATTTTGAAAAGGCTGACTGCTTCTTCAAATTTTGGCATCCAGGGAAGATGCACTCATGGAATAAAGTCTTGACTAGCTAGCAAATCTACAGACTGTAATGCTGGAACTTGTGATCAGGGGAAATTAAGAGGCTAAAGTGCTCCTTTCTTTTGTATTATTGTAGCTCTGGAGGGTTGGATTGTGCTGAAGAAGCCCAGTGCATCATTAATCCCCCCGTTCAGCCCCAGACAAACAAACCTGAACTTTAAAGTGATGGAAAATTTTCTGGTCCGGTTCAGATCAAAGATTACTAATGCAGATAAATATTTGAGGTCACTGATGGGGACAGTTGGGGCTGTATGAACCGAGCTGTTGCCTTTCAGATCAGCCTGGCTGATGGCATTTCCTGCAATTCACTTTGTTAAATTGCAGTTGTTGTTGTAAGTTATAAGCAAATAAATATTAAATGGGAGACCATGTGATTTATTTTGGAAATGATTACGTCTACTTTATTTTAAATAAAGTTTTTGTCACGGAAACTTCGGCCTGATGAACACACCTGTCCCGTCCTTCAGCTGTGCACGTAAGCAGGACACAGCACTATACTAGCTAAGATATGAGAAATTCAAGGCTGTTGTGGCTAAATCTGTCCATGTAGATATCGTAGTCATTACAAAACTGAGCTAGCAAAGCATTTTGTTTATATGTGGCATGAAATAACACTACCATGCTACGAAGGGGAAATAGTGATGAATCTTTCTCATGCAGAAACCTAATTTTACAAATTACCATGAGGACAGAAATACAGAAAAAAAGCCGTGAATGTGCAGTACTGCCCTTCTTGTAGAGACAGATTTATTGCGCAGTAACTTCCAAAATAAATTGCTTACTATTACAGTCATTTCTACAGAAGCGATTCATCGTCTCTCCCAGTTGCATAGGTGCACTGCATCAGCTGTTAAAATGTTGCAGAGTTGCCTGCCACAAGCAGCAGTGAGTTTCAGCTCTTCTTGTTGCAAGTCTCTGGTTTGAACTGGACTTTAGATCCATAAGTCAGAAAAATATAGCCCCCAGTTTTTACACATTTATTACTTCTTTTCCTTACATATCTAATATAATGATAATATTTATTTGATTGCACTTTTTAATACAAGTAACAAAGTGCTTCACATAACATATATCAAGTCAGAGCAGATTATTAACCAACAGAATCGTACAAAGAAACACCAAATATTAAAAACAATAGCATGAGAGATAAACATCAACAACAGATTAAAATCAGAGTGTAAAACCTTTTTAGTTCAAGAATGTCTAGGGTAGAGAAATGAAATGCAGGACTGACTCTCTGGTTGGCTTTAAGTCTGATTTCTGCTTTACATGGACTTTAAACTTACTTCAAACCGTATACATGTCTGTATTTAGGTTTGCAGGATGTTTACAGTGTTAACAGCCTCTCAAAGATAAAGCGATTATTGCCTTTAGTGTTGGGAAAATTTTTAGACTCTGCACACACCCTACTCAATCCCTGCTGCTACATGCCACATGATTCCACACTTACTTACATCTCTGCCCTCCAGGGAGCCAAAACATCATCGTCAGAGCCCCCCATCGCTCCCCCTGTGTCAGAAGAAGAGGATGAGGAGGAAGAGGAAGAGGAGGAGGAAGAGGAAGAAGAGGATGATGACGACGAGCTGCCTCCGGTCATTGCACCTCGGCCCGAGCACACCAAATCTGTGAGTTTTTTAAATATTTTTTTGATCATTCAGCTGCAAAAGGGAATATTCGGCATTTAATTTTTTTTTTCCACCCTTGTAGATTTACACACGCTCTGTAATGGATCCACCAAAGCCCCCCACCCCTGTGAAAGAAGTACCGACCCCTCCAGAGTCCCAAGTCCAGCCGGAGAACACGTCCAACACTATGTACCGTAACACTGACCGCCAGAGGAAGAAGTCCAAAATGACAGATGAGGAGATCTTGGAGAGACTTAGTGAGTGAAGTCAGGGCTGTGTTCGTATTTTGAATTACTGAGAAGACACTTGCAGTCAGAATTTATTTTCCCATATTTTTTTTTGTTAATTAACTGTCCAGTTATATTTCCATAAATGAATGTTTAAGTCTATCCTTGAACCTTAATCTGCTATAAAATCATTTCATATTTAATTGAAAGCTCTTTTTTAGAAGTTTTGATATGTTAATGAGACAGACTGATATCGATAGTCAAATCTCTATCATATCATATCTAGATAGTTATTTTTATATCTGTCACCACTGCTGTGATATAGGTATCCTGGCAAGGCATGCTTTTTTTAAAAACCCCAGTCATACATTAAACAGTTCAAAATGCACAGAAGTAGTTGCAAAGAACTGGTCACCAATGTAAACATATTTACTGTGTGTATGCTTTAAAGGAACAGCTGGATGCCTGACAGGGGTGGAACTCTTCAAAATACATTTACTTACTTTCATTGAGTGGCTCCTTTGTGCACTTTTACTTTTTTGTGTAGTTTTTAAGATCTGCTCTTTTATTTTAGCATAAGCGTATGTTGTTGAAAGTATTGTGCTTGGACTACATAGCATCTGTTATTGTGTTTCTGTCTCTTGCCCTCTTGACAGCTGGGATTGGCTCCAGTTCCCCCAAGCCTGAATCATGTAGGCTGTATAGATGGTTACTATGGCAACTATTTAAAGCTACACTATATGACCAAAGTAATCAGAAGCCTGTCCATTATACCAGAAGGGTATTTCACATACATGTTTTTTCTATAATATGGAGTTGGCTCCCTTTGCAGCTATTACAGCCTCTCGTTTTCTTGGACAGCTTTCCACAAGATTTTGGAGTGTTTCTGTGGGAATTTGTGCCCATTCATCTGTAGAGCATTTATGAGCTCATGCACTGATGTTGACCTGACTTCTAATCTCTGTTCCAGTTCATCCCAAAGGTGCTTGATGGGTTTGAGGTTAGGGTTCTGTGTGGGCCAGTCAATTTCTTCCTCACCAAAGTCATCAAACAAACCTTATAGTCATTGTTTTGTGCACTGGGGCACAGCCATGTTGGAATAGAATAGGGCCTTCCCTAAACTGTTGCCACACAGTAGGAAGCATTGCATTGTCCAAATTTTCTAGTCTGCTGAAGCATTAAGATTGTCCTTCACAGGAGATAAGGGGCCTAGCTCAAACCCTGAAAAACAGCCCCATACTATTATCCCTCTTCCTGCAAACTTCACAGTTGGCACAATGCAGTCAGGCAGGTCATGTTCTTCTGGCATCTGCTGAACCCAGATCGCCCATCTAACTGCCAAACAGAGAAGTGTGATTTGACACTCCAGAGAACGTGTTCCCACTGCTCTATGGTCCAGTGTCAGTGTGCTTTACACCACTCCATCCAATGCTTGGCATTGGACTTGATGATGTGAGCTTTGCATACAGCTGCTTACCCATGGAAAGGGTTTCCATGAAGCTCCTGCTGCACAGTTCAGCCAGTGGAAGTTCAGAACTCTTCAGCTATGGAATCAGGAGAGCACTGGTGGCTTTTGTAGAAGGTGTTGACCCCACTCTGTGATTTTACGTGTTTCTTATGCTTCGTGTTGCTGTTGTTCCTAAACGTTTCCGCTTTCTAATAATATCACTTACAGCTGACTGTGGGATATTCAGCAGAGATGAAATTTAATGAACCATCTTATTGCAAAGGTGGCATCCATCACAGTCCCAAGCTTGAAGTCACTGAGCTCTTCAGATTGACACATTTTGTATCAAAAATGACTGGAGAATGGCTAAGGGTTTGATTTCATACACCTGTGACACCTGAATTCAATAATTAACAAGTATGGCCAAGTACTTTTGTCCATATGGAGTGGTTCAGTTTATTGTCACACGAAGGTCAGTAGAACATAATGAGAGAGAGTCTCCATTCCCTCCAAAGTGAATCATTTTTACTTTTATATAGTGGTATAGATCAGTGATTTTATTTTTGTTAGTTAATTTTAAGAGAAAAGTTAAGTCAAGTTCAATCAAACTAGCTGTTCTTTTCTTTAACAAGATGTTTTTGTACTCTTTCCACCCCTGATATTTGGTTTTCAGTGTCTGGTTTTACTTTCAGAGCTGTGAATTTGTATGCTTAGAAAATGATTAAAAATAAAAAGGAACAGGAAGCACAGATGTAATCAAATTTAGGCAGAAAGGTCTTTTTTCTGTTTCTATTGATTGTAGCCTTCCCTTGACAGCTTCAGATCAGTATCTTGCAGATGCTAGAAGTAGAGATGAACTCAGAGTAGCTGCACACATCTGAAATAGAAGAGCAGAAAAGGTTTTGCAGTGATGTATTCTGTGTGTTTGTATGAAAGCCGTCATGGCTGTGTGCGCCCACACAGGCTCAAGCTCTATCATTATTTATCTTGATGTGTTTTCTCTCTGACTCAGGGAGTATCGTGAGCGTGGGGGATCCCAAAAAGAAGTACACACGCTTCGAGAAAATAGGACAAGGGTAAGTCTGTCCATGATCAGGAAGCAGCGGTCACAGTTATTGAAATGAAACGATTTTAAGGATCAGTCGCTCTCTGCAGGAGAGAGGGAGCTGCAGTGACCAGGGAGGGTGAGGTTGAATGACTGAGGAGAAAGTAAGAAGAGAGGAAATGAGAAGTGTATCCTGAAATGGCCAAGAGCCAGATTAGCTCAGCCTCTCTCTCTCACTCTCTCTTCTTGTCTTTCAGTTTTTAAATGCTGCTGCTCTCCTCTCACTCCCCCTGTTCACCCCACATCCGCAAAGCAGATAAAACTGTGTACTTCTTATCTGTTCACGCTCTCTGTTTCTATATTTGATCAGGAAGCTGCTATCTGAAACAGGAGATAACTGTCTGCTTATTAGTCCCAGGAACTGTACTTCATTATTCAGAGCTTCTGATAGGACGCAGGTGAAGCTGACAACAAGAGAAAGAGAGAAATACCACAGGCTTTAAATCAAAGCTCAAGGTTTTTGAGTATCAGGAGTTTCACCTCCAAATAAGGAGAGATTGGCTGCATACCATTCCTTTGACCAGCTTTGTATGCTCAGAACTGCTCAGGTTATTTAATAACAGATATGTTTCTGGGGCACAGATTACTATCAGTTTTTAACCAATAAGAAGTTAGCTATTTTTATGATGCTGCTGTGCTGCAATATTTTTATGACGTTATTAAAACTAAAGCTTGTGATGTTTTTATTAAATATATTTTAAACACACAGACACTGTACCTCAGCACACAGCTTCCCCTCTCCTGTTCTAACTTGGTGTAGCCCAGTATTCATTTTTTTCTGCCATTTTAAATTTTAGTCTTAGTCTGAAGATTAAAATATTCTTTAGTTTTAGTCACATTTTAGTCACGTCTACCCTTCATAATTTAAACTCAGTAACATTTTAGTCCAGTTTTAGTCAATAAAAAGCCCTTACAGTTTAGTCTTTACTTTTATTCAAAGGATTTATTGTCCTTTCCCTGAACCTTTAACCAAATCCTGTGTTCTACCTCCCAAACCTGGAATCCCTGCTCTCTACAGCTGATGCATTTTGATGGATTTGCCCAAAATGGAAAAATAATACATAAAATAATAAAATAAAATATGGATTTTTAATATCCACCAAAAACTAACTTATATTTTTGTCTTGTTTTAATCTCCTTGATTAAACGTAATCTTACTTTTAGTCAGTTTTTGTCACCAAATATCTATTTTTAGCTAGTCTAGTCTTCCCAAACAGAGGAAAAAAAGTCAGGACTCAAAAGTCTCCTTTTAGGTTATGGTATTACTGGTTCAGGAAGTATTAGACACATAAAACTTGTTTCAACAAGCAGTCTTTACTGTTTATTTTCAGCAATTATTTTTTGGTCATAGTTTTAGTCTGCGAATTTAACAAAGGTTTGGCTACTTGTACGACAGATCTCTATTCAGGTATGCAGCCGAAGTTGATTTTGTTCTCAATTCAGAAAAAAAAAAAACAGAAAACGTATTTTCTTCAGTTTGAGAATTGCATTTGTTCTCTTTGAATTGTACTCCAGCTAGGAAACTCTCCCATTCTTCCCTTTATAAACAACGTCTTTGAGGGGAAGGGGCTGTCTCCATCCCCCCACCTGCTGGCTTCAGTTATACAGGGAGGGGCTCATGTGGGGGAAAAAAGTATGAAGCATGTTGGAGCTACAGAGTGGAACATTAACAAGCTGAAAGAAATGCTGGCACCTCATTGTGAACACAGAGCTGGGAACGACAAACCCTGAGAAATTCATTTCTCAAGTGATATCTTTAATTATGTCGTTGATATCTTCTGCATCTATGTAGAAAATGCTGCAAGGTTTTTATAAATTATACTTAAGGATGAAAAACCCCTACAGCTTTGGTCATTGGTTTAACAAGGGCTGATTCTTGCACCTTAACAATGGATTTCACAACATTCAAATAAAGGATTCTCATGTTTGTATTTTATTTGCAGAAAATGACAAGTGGTTAAAACAGCAAGATATGAAGTTTTTATCTTCTTTCATCCATCTTGGCATGCCCTCCACCACTCTTTCACATTGCTATTAGGTTATGCCAATCATCATACAAATAATTAGACACTTTATCTTATGTTCAGTTTAAATCAAAAACTAGAATTAGAAATTATACATGCACAAAAGAATTATAAATTACACCTGTACAGCAGTGTTTTGTGTAGGAAGTTTGAGTTTGACTTGACCTGTGACAGCATGCATTTTAAGGCATTGTCTATTGATGAAGAAAAAAAAATTGGAGTTTCAGCCAAAGAATTCAGTTGTTTGTAAATGATTGCATTATTTGTGGTCTGAAGAAAATGTCTTCTTGTGGTTTTCTTAACCAGTTTTCATTTTCTGCGTATGAAATACCAAAGTGAAAAGATTTTATTAGCAGACTAGAAGAGGTTTCTTACTGTATACTATAGTATAAAAATGTTAATTTTATTCACACACACACCTACAAACAGAACCAGAAAGGGCACATTTTTGCAGAAGACTTTCTGATAAACAGTGGGCATCTTTCTACAATTAACTGATAAATCATTAACAGTTAACTGTTGATTTTGTTTAAGTGTTTTCTTTCAATAACATACTGTGAAATCTCAAGCGTGGTTGAAATGGTCTGTCTCTATCACAGAGGTATATGAGGTGTTCAGTTGTAGGCTAAATTACTAAACATATCCCTAAATCATGAGCATCTATGGGTGGTTCATTTCACACAGAGACTGTCTATAAATAATGTGATTTGATCTTGTGTTTCATCAGAGCGTCTGGCACTGTGTACACCGCCATCGACATAGCAACAGGCCAAGAGGTAAGTCAGATTCTCATGTTTATAGTACAACATTCACAGGCTGTATGTTTTCTCTTCCTCCCTGCTAAGCCAGCGGGCTCACTTGTTCTCCGAGCAACACATTCCTCATCTGTTTTCTCAGGTGGCCATCAAGCAGATGAACCTGCAACAACAGCCCAAAAAAGAGTTGATCATCAACGAGATCCTGGTGATGAGGGAAAACAAAAACTCCAACATTGTCAACTACCTGGACAGGTCAGTTTCACACGCAGGGCCATGTTTGAAAGAGAGAATTAATATAAAATCAATGTGGGGGGCCTCAGCGAGCAATGGGGTGAAAAGATGTTCAAGGCAGGTTGGGGGGGTGGTCATTCTTGATCAGTGTCTATGCTTGTACCACATTTCATTTTAAAATCTGCTTCTGTCACAAGTGAAGTCCCTAGCTCTTCACCATCGGCAGCCACATTTCTATACAGCCGTCAGATTTTAAATAGCTACGCCACCCCTGGATGCCTTTTTGTCAGGTAGTTAGAGGTGTATAGCTGAAGTGTCTGCTTATGTAAAGTCTTTTTTGTCTTCTATAGAGAAAGTCTAAAGCCCTCCCCATCTGGATATCATCACACTGCTGGTAGAAAACAGTAAAACTATAAATGTTCTTCATAACCGTGATAAAGATGGTGCAGTCAGGATTTCACCCAACACTGCAAAATATAGCTTTGGTTTTTGTTTTTTTTTCCAACCTAAATCTAGATTTAAAGCCATTAAAAAAATTTGGTGCCTTGACTAACTCCTTAGAAAACAGATTATCTTGTGAGACTGACAGAAAACTCAGAGAAATTCAATTTCATGTGCACTAACAGTAAAAGAAAGCAACAAATTCTCAAAATTAAAGCAGAAAATTAAAATAAATATGAATAGAAAATGGTATTTTTCATGATAAAGAGCAATTATTTAAGCATCAAGTGCTGATGACTTTGTTTCAGGCTGTTATTGCTAATAGTTTAAACAAAAGTGATATTTCTCCATCACATTTAGATCAAAAAGGGAAACAAAAGCTTCACTCAAAGACCTAACACTATCAAGCAGCACAGTTACCGCAGTGTGTTTGTATCTTGTGTCAGATATTTTAGCATTTTTGTTTTTCTTCCATGGTTTAAGGCTATAACTGATGCAGCGGTGTGAATATATCAGATGTTAATTTGCCCGTAGCGACTGATTTGTGGTCAGAACTCAGAGTTCAAGGTCAATTCATGCCGTTTCCATAGTGACATTGAGGGATCCTCTGAGCCTGCTTTGCAGATCCTTTTTTCTTCCTCTTCATCTCTTTCTTCTTCCCCCCTCCTGCCTTTAAACTGCAGGCAGCAGTCCTCAAAGGAACATTACCGCCCCCTAGTGTTTGAAACTTTTCAGTTTAGCTACATAAGCATTCAGTTTGGATCGTTTTAAGCACCTGTTTCAATAAGCTCCGATTTAATTACCCTGATCTCTCTGCTGTTGTTCACACCTGCCCTTTACATGCATGAGCACCTGCTGTGTGCTGTAACTGACTCTGCATCATAAAACACAGAGTACATCATAAACTATGAACATGCTGCTGTAAGTCTCCATTGAAAGTGTCTCTGAGTGATTTGATTACTGATTTGTGAAAATGAGTGAACAGAAAACCATGCTAGGGATAGATTTTGAATTTAAATAATCAAACGGTTTCCCATCTGTGTTTCTTTTTCAGTTACTTGGTAGGAGACGAGCTATGGGTGGTGATGGAGTATTTAGCTGGTGGTTCGTTGACAGATGTAGTGACTGAGACCTGCATGGATGAGGGCCAGATCGCTGCAGTCTGCAGAGAGGTAAGAAGCCAAGTTTAGACATCAGCAACACCAAAACTGATTCTACTAGCATGAAAGCGTAGCCCTTATAGTCAAATGTTTGTAAAACTCCCCGGTCAATCATCTTCTGTCATGGCAGTGTCTTTATATGGCCTGTTTTTAAGCTTCTTCTCTCTCCCTGCAGTGTCTCCAAGCCCTAGACTTCCTACACTCCAACCAGGTGATCCACAGAGATATAAAGAGCGATAACATCCTCTTGGGTATGGACGGATCTGTCAAGCTCAGTAAGTATTCATTTTTTGTTTAAACATTTACCCTGCAAAGATTAAAGTCTTACAAAGTGTATTTTTTGTCAGAAACATCTCTTTAAACTTACAAAGCCACTTTCCCTCAACAAGTCCAAATAGACTCTTATTTCAGTAGGAAAAGCAAAGAATAAGGCCTGAATTATTTGTAAGAAGTAAAAAAGCAGCCAGTTCAGCAAGTGTACTAAACCTATGTGCCTTGAAAGGGGGTGGGCTAAATCGTTTTTATAGACATTTCAATTTCAGTGATTTTCTAGTATTTCAAATACTTTGGCCAGACATGACCATCAACAGGCCAGGTGGATCTGCCACCGTGAAGTTACTAGAGCATCTTGTCTTTTAACATTCATCATAAATGGAAATAAAATAACATTGGTTCAGCACTTAGATCAAAGGTTCATAGGTGGAAAGCAGAAAGCTTCCCACAATAAGTATTTAAGTCTCCTCCTCTCAGACTAGAGTCAGACTTCTCGGTATCCAGGGTGTTATTAACACCATGAGATTTCTCAAACTTTACCAGGTTCTCCAAGCATACTCAGATCCTACTCACCATAATATCCATGTCCAGAGCAGTGATGGCATTTTACTGCTTAAAGGCATCTTCACCAATTTCAATCTGATCTTGGGGCTTGAAAGTCATCCTGATGGATCATACAGTAGTTGGGCTGGTGTCAATCTGTTTAGTCTGAGACTAAAATGTTAGTGCTGGACTGTTGAACATTAAAAACCTGATATTTCCCCACTGTGCATATAATAATAGGGTAGAGAGTAATCAGGGGTATTTCTGTATTTTCTCCAGTTTATTTTTATTTTTTTATTTAAATTTTAATTAAGAACAGAGCCATAACATTTCACATCACAGCTTGGCCACAAGACTTCCTGTTCCTGTTTTTTTCAGAAAACAAAACAAATTGAGCCAAAAAAGATGTATTTAACACAATAATAATAGTAATTATACTTAAAAAAATAATCAGATCCAAGTCCTCAGCCCTTGGCACATTTTCACAAATAACACACTAGATAAAGATGTATATAAAGAATATTAATAAATACATACATTTAAATAATTAATTAGTTAATTAATTCATAAAAAAATAAAAATAGCTGCCAAAATTACCTCTGTCCTGTGTTTGTGCCACGTTGCCAGATTATTTGAACTTAGGGGTCCATGATCATGCCGGCGTGATTTCATCATCCGCTTATTTTTGTAACATGACAGCATGAAAACAAAGCCATGTTTTGCATTGCTACCACTTAGTGTGGAAAGTGTGATATTTAAGCTTTCTTTCTTTTTTTGTTTGATGTCAACAGGTTAAGTAAAACAGGAAATATGATCATTTGAATTTGATGCAGGAATTCCATTTACACATAGGGGGCAGGGGACAATACTGTACAGGACTGGCACTGCTATTTTTTTTTTTTTTTGTAATTTCAGCAAATATCTTTTTAAAAATGACAATATATGATTTTAAATAACAGTTTTTAAAAATTCATTTTTGGGGAGTTGGTTTTTTTTGTCATCCTATATCTACAACAGTAAGATAAATGTAAAAATTTATTTCATTTCATAAAGTTGAGGTAGTGCAGGAAAAATGGATACCAAACATGAGCATGGTGTACATTTGGGTTATATTGTCAAAAGAAAAGTGGCAAAATAGCCTGTGGAGCTCTTAGGGTTCCCCTTTTAATGCAATTCAGGGCATATTTTTGTTTTTTATATCTTGAAATAAGATTTTTATCTGCACCTGTCAAGAAAATGTGGGTTATAATAAATGTAATGAGATATTTCTGGCTAGAAACCAGACAAATATACTTATTACAATTTTAGGTTTTGCAATGTAAGCATGTATTGCCTTTCAAGAACAAAGGTTCATTCGGGCTGTAAGTGGTATAAACCTCAAGAATCTGACAACCTTTTTTTTTACCACCTGATGAATAAGAAACTACAAAGACACTGAAAAATCATTGGATACTAAAAATCTGGAGGAACCTGAAACATGAGACATGACAGACGTTTTTAAAAGCCTCAATTGGCAAAATGTTGCTGTACATAATTTTTCTATCACGTCTGTTTTATGATAAACACTTTGTTGTACCTGACTGATGCTCAAAATCCCAGAGACCACACCTCATTTGGGAAAAAATGCTTTTGCTTCTCCGTTACATTCACATGGAACATTCTGCATGAAAACTTTCCACACTTGAAGTGATGTGTAATATGCCAACAAAACCGCTCTACCTTCACATTTTAATTTTTTTTTATTCTGCCATTGCCATTCTTTGTATTTACTGTGAAAAAATCAAGGCATACCTTCACTGATTCTTAGAGATCTAATGAAGGTTGAGCAAACATCAGACCATATTTGGAATACACGACAAATTTCCCTAAGAGGACAGAAAAGTGTATCATATGATATATGTATAGTTGAAAAATAGTTTGACTACCCATTAACTGCAAATAAACATTTCTTAGCTAACATTTTCATTCGAGAATCATGAATATGAAAGGAGAGGTATATTTTTATTTTAGATGTTAGCAATCATCTTTAATACATAGTTCATAGGCCTTGACTGAAACTCACTGCAGGTGTATAAGCCACACTGTAATATAAAATGTGTTTACTGTTAAATTGGATGGTAACAGTGTAGTTCTGTCTACTAGCTCCAGGTACGTGCTTGCCGAGAAAGAGATAACTCAGATCAAATATGAACAAAACAAAAAATGACATTATATGCAATAAAGTGGAATAGAAATAAGGACAATTATACACCGCTTTAACTTCCCCCCGTCTCCCTCTGCAGCCGACTTCGGCTTCTGTGCTCAGATCACCCCTGAGCAGAACAAGCGCAGCACGATGGTTGGAACGCCATACTGGATGGCGCCGGAGGTGGTGACCCGGAAGGCTTACGGCCCCAAAGTGGATATCTGGTCTCTAGGAATCATGGCGATAGAGATGGTGGAGGGAGAACCGCCATACCTGAATGAGAATCCACTCAGGGTGAGAAATGAAATGGTTATAATTTCATGTTTATACAGTGCATCATTTATTATCCCACTTGACCTCAGCGTTCTACCGAACTCAGTCAATTCAAGTTTAAGTGTATCTCTATTAGCACTAACAAGGCAAATTTGTTGTGCAGGCAAATACAAATTCACAGTTCAAGACACATCCAGGAAAATTTCAAACTATCATTAAAATGTTAAACAGACACCAGTGATTGAAAAAGTCCTGATAGTGTTTTCAAAGAAACCCACTCTTAAATTTAAAATCTCCTTCTAAAGTTAAAGTGCATCGTCTTGTGCCAGTTTTGTTCAGAAGTGCTCTAGCTGCAGGTACTAAAGTGTTTCTGTAGCGTTTTATTCTCCCCTCAGGAGCAACAAACTGAAAGCCAGAGCAAAGAAGCTGAAACCAAGAAATTATAGGATGAGAAAAGTCGTGTAGAACAGAGCTCCCCTTCTGCAGCTGTAAAGAATAAAGATCTGATAGGTTAAGTTGTCTGAACTTAATATGGGCTTCATGTTATTCTGAAGCTATATCTACAATGCACAACACGTTATTTAACTTGTGGACGAAAAAAGATCAGTGTGCAATTGTTTTTTCTTTGTATTGTCCTTTTTATTTGTTGTTATTAGGAATATTGCTGTAGCTCCACATCATTACAAATAAAGGAAACTTCAGTGGGTTTTGGGCAAACATAAAGATGTGTATGGATGATTTCCTCCGTGTTTTTAGGCACTGTATCTGATCGCTACAAACGGCACTCCAGAGCTGCAGAACCCAGAGAGGCTGTCGTCCGTGTTCAGAGACTTCCTCAACCGTTGTCTGGAGATGGACGTGGACCGCAGAGGCTCTGCTAAGGAGCTGCTCCAGGTAAATTCATGCATTGTCCTTCATACGATATCCTGTAGCTTTAAATATAGAAGTGATTACAACCAGAAAGTTTTGGCTGTTTCACACCTAAACAAGGCTCTTGAAAAGCTCCATGTGCAGGCATGCTCAAGGTCAAATTGTGTTTTTTACCCTTTGCTCTGCCACCCTTCAGGTACAATATCTGTAAGGAGTATGGGTGAGTCAGTGTGAGAGCAAGACAGATAACAAAATTTTAAAAAACATCTCCAGAGAGTGCAGTCTTCATATAATGCTACTTTTTAACATCCACTTATATGATGGGGCAAAAGCTTTTAGCGTAGTAATGGACTGTTGTTTCATCCACCATCCTGGGTATGTTTTCAGAAATGCATACGTGAAAACAACTTAAAATGCATAACCTCTGTGTTCTTATATAATTTGTCAGATACTGATGCTTTGTCACAGCCCTATGGTGTCAAATAGAAACCAAGGATAGCTCTGTTGCATCTCATACACATGGTAGCATTTGTCTCTTTCTCCTCTGACTCGTGGTTAACCTCTAAGAATCAGGATGGTAATGTCAAGGCAAGAAAATGTCAGTGGTAAAGGTTAGAGCATCTTGTTGGGGTGGGTTACAACTTTTGTGGCACATCAAATATTTGGAATCATTTTAGTCTCTTTGGTGAAAATCCTTACTTGTTGTTGTTTGGATGATTTTTTTCCCCCTAAAAGCCAACACATGAGCAGTTTTTCTAATGTTCTACTTCATCACCTCTAACAGTTTGCTCTGTCTTTGACACTGACATGAATGCTCACCCTGAAGGCTAGCTTGTGTGTCTCAATCAGATGTCAGACAGAGGTCAAATATAAACACTAGTGCACACAATACTTGATCGTCTGAAAGACACATTTGCCCTAATTTACCATTACCTTCTCAAGACTGATACTGAATTTTCTCTTCCCATGTTGTTTATTTAATCAGTCCTTGGTCTTTGGAGTAGTTTCTGACCTGCCATCTTAAAGACCATTTATTCTAAAGCTGCTAAACTTGTTGGAGGATCGGGGACCGGGGACTTAGGCCTGAGGACCAATGAGCGGAGACACATGAAAGCAGTCTTCCCAGAAATGAAGCCTAGCATTAGTTCATGCAGGACAAGGTAGCCATATGCTCAGCTGTGCTCAGCTGATGGCCAGCTGATCCTAAATATCGCCTCCTAGCTCCTGCAGCCAATCACAGCTCTTTCACTCATACAGCAGGTCATTTGAATATGACTTATTTTTCACTTATGCTGATCCACCACTCTGCTGCTGCTTGCAAAGCTTAACCTATTCCACGACAGCCTCCTCTTTAATAGCATAAAGCTTGTTGCAGCCTCATATTCAGATTCATGCTACTATGGATTAACTGCGTTTGAACTAATTTCATTACTTTCAGTACCCATTGCATAAATGTATCTATACATATGGGGGTTTCTAAGCCATGCGCTCCCTGGAAAGTCAAAGCATGCTGATTGACTAACAAAGGGAGCATCTTTTGAGCAGAGCCTTCTCCGCTAAGTAAAACAGTAGATCCATTTTGCAATAACATGGTTAATTGTACGCCAGGAGTGTTCCTGACTGAACTCTTTTTACAGAAAGACATGCCCCCTTTTTGGATATCACTCTCTGATTGGACGCTAGAGCACAGTGGACTTAAGTAACACTTCAAAAACATCAGTGGAGATTCATAAAGGAGGAGAAATAGAGCCTAAAATAGACACTAAATGGATTATAAACATCAGAAATTTAGAAAGAGTTAATATGTGATGAGGTAGGATTTGAACATTTTTTGAAATGAGTATTGAGGGTGAAATATTGAGCATAAATGTAATCAAAATCAATATAAAACAGTGAACACTAGTGTTTAAAAACTGATTTGTTTCATGATTCATCATCAAACATAAAATGTGTTTTAGGTCATATAATCCTGCATGCTTTTAATAGACTGCAGGTTTTTCTTTATTTTCAGGTTTGTAATCACAGACTGAGACCAGACACTGTTAATGTGGATAGTTTACTAGAATTAACTGGCTGCATATTTTCAGTAATTAGATGTAAAATGCCTATAAACAGGGGCAAAAAGGTTTGGATTTACAACAGCATATTGCTTTAATTAACGACTATACATAAGGCAGATGTAGCTGAAGTGTACGCAGCACAAATATCACTTTTAGTGGATTTGTGTACCCCAGTTGTTCCCAAATGGTGAAGGCTAGAAAGGTCTTGGCATGTGTTGTGGATTTGAAGAACCATGTATTATTGCTACAAATATACATCAAATGAAGAAATAAATAAAGACATGTTAAAGAGAGATTGTGCATGAATTTAGGGATGGTGTGCCTTGAGATTTTGGCTCTATCTTAGGTGTGCCTTGGGCAAAAAACTTGTAAAAATCACTGGACTACAGCACATATTTAAGCAGGCACAATCAGCTGTTTAAGCCTCCGGACAGTACCAAACCCAGGTTGACAACTATTGCCTCTGCACAGGGTGTACAAACCACTGGATTCATGAGCTTGTCTGTATTTTTGTCTCTTTTAAAGCCAATGGACCCAAACAGCTGATCAGTGTGCTGCAGGCAGAGGACCCTGTATGTGCTGCATCTGCAGATCAGTGCTAAAACAGAGTGGCTTTCTGGCAGCAAAGAAGAGTGCTGTTTTTTTTAAGTTGTGCATTAAGTTTAACTTAGTTTGTACATCAGAGTTTCATAACAGTATCTGAATTATGTGGTGTAAATTACCCCTTCTGCAGAGTTTTATATCCTGTCTTCCATGCTGGAACTCCCATCAATTTTTCAATGAAGAAATACAAGTATTATTCCCATGTACCTCGTAAAACACTACTTCTAACAAAAGAAACTATGCCTATGATGACTATATAATTATATAAACAACTAAACTGTAATAACTTTAATCAGCTTTTTATAACAAAAATTACAAGACAGTCTACAAAAACAGCAGGTAAATATGCTACCTTCTTTACAGTTAGAGGCTCCAAATTGACATTATCTCTCCTTTTGTATCTGCAGCATTCCTTCCTGAAGCTGGCGAAGCCTCTCTCCAGCCTGACGCCTCTGATTGTAGCTGCAAAGGAAGCCATAAAGAACAGCAGTCGCTAAGGCTGAGCCCTCTGTCCCCACCTGAGGCTGGAGCCCTGCCTGGGATGTGTGCATTCATGGGGGCAGGGGCTTGGGTGCGTGCACGGTGGGTGACACGACAGTGACAGCACAAGGAGGGCGGGGTGGGGGTGATTGTGTGACATACAGTGACAGCACAAGGACAAAAGACCCCCAGGCCTCACTTACAGGACGGACATCTGGCCTTGCAGCCTCTCGGCCCCAATGCTGCTGAACAGACTTCGCCTCCTCGTTTACTTCTCCAGCACTCTGTACATGTAGAGCAGCCCGTCACAAGTGTGTGTGAGAAAGCGTGTGTGCGTGTACAGAACCTGTGCACATCCCTTTGTGTGGTACGTCCAGTTTGGCAAAAGTCTCTCAGAAAAAAAAACAAGAAAACAGTGAAAAATCAAAAGGAAAATGTGCTCATTTCAAGAAGGAACTCCAGGAGTAATGAGGAGAAAGTGATGAAGAGGCCGGGGTGAGGGTCGGTTTTCTTTCCTCTGGTCCATCCGTGGAGCACAATCAGGCCACACCTGCACCTGCTGATGAGGGAGAGTGACTCTGGGAGTCTAGACCAACCTCCGCCTGCATGACTACGGCTCACATCGCTACTCCTCTGCAGATTGACACACCTTGAGGCAGCATATTTTGGTGTGTATGTGTGAATGTGTGTAAAGGTGCAGCTACAGGGGAAACAGTCAGGTGTGATTTCACGCGACTTATACCAGCTTTAAACACCTTTCATTAATCTGCTTCATACCCAGGTGGAGATGCAGATTTTACATCCAGTCTGCCCAACGGCCCTGTAACAGAGTCATGGCTGGCTTTTGTTTATCTGCTGATTTCTATCTGACTATCAGAAATACCGAAACACTGTTGTTGCACATTTTGCCTGCAGAAATCCCTGAATTCAACCAGAGGTAAACACAGCATCCATAATGTCAATCAACATGCAAAAACTTCATCTTAGATATTTATTCGACATACTTTTTTCTTATTTAAGAGAGGAGATCAGCTCAGTCAGCATTTTGGGATAGGAAATGATTAGAAAAAATATAAAATAGTGTCAGCATTACTAATAATGCAAGCACTTTAACTGGAGATTCACAAAAATTTTCCTAACTGCTTTGAAACACAAATTATATCAGTCACTGTGTGCAAAAATCTCAAATAGGATTTTTGTAAATGCTCAGCCTGTGTACCTCTTTCTCTTTTAATAGTTAGGATATTGTCAACTTACCAGATTTGTTGGGACAGTTTCACATTTTTCTGAATTATTGTCAAGCCTTTCAATTTAGTACATTGAAGTTAAGTGGCGTAATACTTTATGTGATTGGAAAGGTTTTCATTTTAATATCTGGGATGAGTGGTTCTCAACTGCTTCCTTCATGACAGATTAGATCCACTCAAAGTACAGTCTTACAGCAGACGTCAACAATCTCATCTTTTTAGCCGCGTGTTTTCACACGGTGAGAAAACCGTTGTTTTATGCATTCAGTTTTCACCATACTTCTCTAGCACCATAAACAAATGCACTTTTCCTTTTATTATTATTATTTTGCTGTTAAAAGTGGCTGGCACTTAGGGTTGAGGTGCCATCTACTCTGATGGAGCGTGAATGAACTACATTACAGTTGTGTCTTAATTCAGGGGTAGCATCCTACACTGTAAAACCAAACAGCTGAAAATACTCAAAATATTTGTCATAACTGATTACATAAAAGATTTTAAGTGGTTGAAATACAAAATTTACATGTTTCTTAGGCTGGCCACACACTAGACGATTTTTAAATCTCAAACAATGTTAAAACTGTAGGAGACCACAGACATCAGGACCATTTCAAAAGATTTTACATCTTTAATCCTCTGATTGCACATGCTAGAAAACTCAGCCAGACTGTCAGATCACTGGAGACCACACACCTGCTGACCTGCCAACACTTTGGGTGATCAATTGACTTCAGAAAAACACGAACAGGGATGTTTGTCGATACCCTCTTGCTGTCCCTCCACAACAGACTGCCCTGGTCAGTCTGTCTGCTATGCAAGGAATCTTTAAATATGTTGCATTGGATGCATCCTTCATGGCTTAGGAGAACTAGGATGCATTTGCAGCCATTTGAAGAAGCCTTTGAAATGAGACAGCCTTCAATGCACCACTGTGACAAAACTGATCTCCAAAAACACGTTATGATGGATACAGCCCCTGAATTGAGACACAGCTTACTACTGCAGGTGCACTGCATGATAGAAAACATACAGCGAGCCCTTGAAGCATAGACTTTTTGCTGCATCTTTTGTTCCCCAGGCACACTCTGAAATGGCTTTGTGACCCACTTTTGAGTCACCAGTTGAGAACCACTGATTAAGACTTTCCAGTGAATTGAGGTTAGATTATTTTTGTGGTGCCACATACAGTTTCTTTAAAACCCTTGTGCATCACTGTGAGGGTAAGAGAGAGAAATACCCCCTTCTAAAAAAGAATTAAAAATGAAATGGATGTTTTTTACCTCTGTCCCAGAAAGCATTATATGACTGTGCATAAACATGTTTGCCACAGATACCCTTGCCTTCCTAAATAACTAAGCACCATCACGTCTGCAGACGTCTCTTCTGGTATTTAACCTGCTGCTGACCCATGCTTCAGTGTCCTTTCATCTCTTTCTGGTGTCTTATGTGACATACTGTCATGTTTTGTAGTGAATTTTTGGACATGTGGCAAACTAAAGAGGAGGAATGTTATCAGCTGATCGAGTACTGAGTGCCATTTTATGATTGTACCTTGTCCTGTACCTTATTTTTGCTAGCATAAACCTGGTTAGCGTTTAACCTCACTTCTGTACAGAGGATATCTACATTGTTTGCCAGGCTTTTCCCATTGTAGCATCTCTGTGTATGTGTGCGTGTCTGTGTGTTAGGGGGCTACCTCAATCTGCACTAGAAGATGCCTCACTCGTGTCGTCCACCTTGACTATGAGGTGCGGGGTAGCTGCTTTAGTCCTATTGTACCTCCATTTGTACAGCAGATGTACAGAAGATGAAGGAGTGAGGACGCAACAGAAATCATGCATGTAAAACAAGAACTATACACTGTATCTCATCTTTGAATAGGTTAAGATTGTTAGGATATGTATGTATGTATGTAAATATGATGGGAACACCCCTTTTTTCAGAATTATGTAACTTAAAATGACAATATTCAGGTTGCTCTATGGTATGTATCAATAAATGTTTTGCACCCTGGATAAAAAGAGAAACACTCACACCATCTCTGCACTCCCGGATCTCCTGTTTGGGCTTTTAATCGGACACTCCTTCATCTGGACAGCGAGCCCATGAATGCAGCACTCTGAGTGTTAGTACGTGTGTGAGCGTGCGTGTGTAGGTAGGTGTGTGGCCTGTCAGGAAGCTCCGCCGGGACGTTTTCGGCCCCATGTACAGGTCTGAACTATGAGCACAAAGGTGGATTTTTCTGGATGAGAGACACCGCTGCTGTGCCCCCTTTTTCTGTGGTTGCTCCTGTACATTCCTCTCTTCTGAATGTGTAAACCTGTACACGTGGTGTGAAAATTCCTCTATTAATGTGTATCAAGAGAATGGAACAAAGACAAAAAATGTTGCTTTTTAAATTATTATCATTATTATTATTATTATTACTCTTATTATTGTCTAGCTTTGTAAAAAATATAAACTGCTGATCCATCGGGCATACCTCAGCAGGCCTTTCCCCATCTTTGAAAAAGGACAAACGAGCGACGGGGAAGTGAGGTTTTGGATAGACTATTTTTAATTGTGGTTGAAGCAATAGACTTTTTGAACTTTGAATTGTGCATGGCTGTGTCTTGAGTGTAAAAAAAAAAAAAACACAAAATATTGCAGTTTGGGAACTGGACTGAAATAAAAAGAGGAAGAAAACCAATATCTGTGGTTATACTTGTAGGCTTTCCTGACTCTTTTTGTTTATTCATGAGCTGATGAAGAAATACATGATGAAAGAATGATGAGTTTTACATGTGGCATGTTTTTCTACAGAAGCCTTAAACAGATGTGCATCCATATTTTTTATTTACCCTATTTTCCTCTGAGAATGAGTAATTTCTGTTTTTCTGCAGATCTAAATTTACAATGTCTTTTATTCCCAGATTTGCAAACGCACAAACATTAAAATGGTCCCAACTTACCACAGTGTGCATTGCTAGCATGACATGCACGGCCTAGAAAATAAGCATTAATATCTCAAAATAAAGGGATAAATACTGTAAAACCTGGAATATAAATCACACTGGCACACAGGTGGTAGTCAGTTTTTTGGAATCTCCCAAAAGGGAAAAGGATTAAACTGTCCTCCTGCCTGACAATCCATATCATTCAGCAAAGTCTACAATATGCAGCTGTGTCATTTTTGTGCGTCTGCTACCTTTAGTGTGGCAGTTGATCTCTAAGCCTGCAGTGATTGTTGTGAGACAGAGTAAAAGCTTGTAAGTCATTCTACCCTGCTCCGCCAGTCACTTGTCAGTACTCAGGAGTATTTCCAGTCAAACCATCACTCAGTGGTGAATGATGACGTTAGACTTCCCCTTTTCTTTTAATGTAGAGTTGTGGCCTAACAAGGAAGAAAAGCAGTTAAAAAGTGGCACCAAAGTAAGCTTATCTGGTCTGTAGTTATTAATCCAACACATTGAGAAACCTGTAATGAAAAGTGTGTTTTTATTTATTTTTTCCTAGTAATAAGTGTCATCATTGAATCAAAAGCGACTAAATTAATTAGTAAACAGACTAAAATTTGTATCAAATAGAATAAAATAAAATACCGGGGGGCCCCCTGCTCTTCCTTTAAAAACGTCCATGGTATAGTCCAGCACTGTGAGATAATGCAAGTAGATTTAATTTAACCATATTAAAAATATTGCTCATAAATGGTAAATTATGGTTCAAAAATACATTACAATGCATGGATATTTGTAAAAATGGCATAACATTTGTTGCTTGGCTAGCCGGTTAAGAGGGGCTCTGTGTTATATATTTTTTTCTGGCATCTCTAAAACCCTAGCTATGCCCCTGTGCTCATGTATAGCCATACTGGCACATATACTTGCAAGCCTTGGCCTGGCACAGCACTGGCACCTCCCTATGGTCCTTTCTGAAGTCAAACTGTTGAACATACACCACTGGCTGTGGTCCATGTGATCCATGGCAATGTGAGTTTAAAAACACGTTAATTCCGTTCTCTGTGGATTAGTGGTAAGAGATGAAGTTTAGGCTTAGTGCTGTGTGCTGCAGCAGCAAAGTCAAGCACAATTAAACCATCAATAGTTGTAAAAAACATTTAAACCTATCTTAAACCCTTCTTATGTGAAATGCAGATGAAGCTAATAGGTGCTTGTTGGTTATCTTAGGTCCTAAAGTAGTCTGTGACTTTTTATAAGCTTTCAGTAAAGGGAACTTCTGGTAGGATGGAACTCGCCAATGTCGGACAACACGGAAATTAAAATTATTAAGGCCGATCTTTATCTGTTAAGAACCCCAGAGAGCATTGCTTCACATTCTTAGATACTGTACAATAACAGTTGTGTTATTATCTTCACATTTCCTCTTAATGATGAGGAATTATACCGTATACCCTGGTAAAATGTAGTTTTGATGATATTAAAATATGCTAAATTGAGTTATTAAAATGTCTATTTGCAGGTCCATTTAGGGCTTCCTTAGATTTCTAAAGATAAAAAATAAAAATCATGATGTATTTAAGACATGGATGGCTAATCTCTGCCATTTTTCTCACAGTATCAAGTGTAACATATGTAAAGAGGACTAATGCTTTTACAAGTTACTTGTAAAATGTCATAACAAAATATAAGTTATTACAAATGACCAAAAAGATGGTAAAAAATATTCAAAATTTTAAACATTTAGATACAAAAATAACAAACTGAAATTCAGTCTGTCCTATTGTGCCCTGCTTCCTCTCAGTGAATTATACAAGAAATATCATCACTGTGCAATAACTGTAAATTTCTCTCTGTAATAAGACATCCAGCTGACTCCTCCCACTCTGATGTCACTGGTGAGGTCATATGGCGGTCAGCTGTGTTGCCGTGACGATCCTCAGAGTGATGTTCCCAGGCATCTCGTCAGCCCTTTGCCGTCCTCGTTTCCTGAGCTTAAGTCTCTGAGGGTCCGAGGAGTCCTTTGTCGACCCTGACAGCACCACCTGACCCATAAACTCGTCCTTCACAGCGTTACTGTTCCACACCTGAAGAACACAGAAGAAGGAGTTAGGCATTAGAGTTTGTCTTTTGGTTCAGTGACTGACAATTACAATCTGGCATTTTATCATTACATAAGAGCTTTAATTGTTTTTTAATTCATTATGCTCCATTTTTAAGGTACTCTTTACTGTTAGAGTATTACAGTGCCTGTTGAAATTATTCACCCCCTTGTTTTCTCTTTAAAGTCTAAGGGAAAACAGAATTCTGCAAAGTAACAACAATTACTCAAAATATGCAATATGGAATAAGTGACTGCATAAATATTGACCCCCTTCAAGTCAGTATTTAGTAGAAGCACCTTTGGCTGCAATCACAGCACTGAGTCTGTGTGGATAGGTCTCACTCAGGCTTGCATATCTGGACACTGCAATTATACTCCATTCTTATTTGCAAATCTGCTCAAGCTCTGTCAGGTTGCACAGGGATCGGGTGTGAACAGCCCTAATCAGGTCCAGCCACAAATTTATTGGATTGAGGTCTGGGCTTTGACTTGACAGCTCCATGACATTCACCTTGTTGTCTTTAATCATTTCTGTGTGGCTTTCCTTGTATGCTTCAGGCCATTGTCTCACTGGAAAATAAATCCTATCCCGACCCGTAGTTCTCTTGCAGACTGAATAAATTGTCCTCCATGATTTTCCTCTATTTTGCGACATTCACTTTACCCTTTACCTTTACAAACCTTCCAGGGCTGGCTGCTGAGAAGCATTCCCACAGCATGATGCTGCCACCACTGTACTTCACAGTGGTGTTTGTGTGTGTCTGTGTGTGTGGTGATGTGCAGTGTTTGGTGTCTGCCAAACATTAGGGTATTGTCTGACGGCTAGAAGGCACCATTCTGGTCTCATCAGACCAAAGAACTTTTTTCCACTTGACCATGGAGTCTTACACATGCCTTTTGGTGAACTGTAGTCAATATTTATTATGAGTCTTCTTTTTCTTTGCCATTCTCCCATAAAGCTTTGAATGGTAAAGAACCCAGGCAACAGATGTTGCATGCAGAGTCTCTCCTATCTCAGCTGCTGAAGCTTGTAGCTTCTTCAGAGTAGTCATGGGTGTCTTGGTGGCCTCTCTTACTAGTCTCCATGCATGGTCACTAAGTTTGTGAGAACAGCTTAATCTAGGGAGATTTACACATGTACCATGTTCCTTCCATTTCTTGAGGATTGATTTAACTGAACTGCGGATGATGTTCAGTGCCTTGAAATGTTTTTTTTTCTATTCCCTGACTTATACTTTTCAACAACCTTTTCTTTGAGTTGCTTGCAGTGATTTTTGCTTTCATGATGTAATGGTAGCCAGGAATACAGACTAACCAGTGACTGGACCTTCCAGACACAGGTGTCTTTATACTACAATTAATTGAGACCATTCACTGCACTCAGGTGTATCTCACTTATTCTCACTTATTTTACATTAAATATTTTTATTTGATTGACATTAGGTTTTAGAAATCTGTTGTCAGTTTGATACCAAAGAGATTAATTTTGTATTTTTGTCACAAAAGCCTAATTATACTGACCATGATTTATTCTGGAAATCAATAAAGGGTAAAACATCGAAGGGGGTGAATACTTTTTATAGGCACTGTACTAACAGCCTTAATGGATTTTGTTAAAATGACTCATCTGTCTGAGGTGTGATGTCTGAAAAGTCTGCCTTTTTGAAGACAAAGGTTTTTCATATGACTTGGACTTGCAACTAAATTATGCCACGTCATTAGGATTAAAAACACAGCCGCCAGGGGCTCTTACCTCCACAGTTATGGGCTTTCTGGGCTTCTTTCTATAGAAAACGGCACTGGTTGCAAACTCTGGTTGCAGGGTGTCTGCCTTGACGGTGGATTGCACTGATTTGCCCTCACAGTATATGATCACATAGGGGTCTGCACCTGCATGAAAATGTACAGATTCATGTCAGCAAACTTAACTTAAGTAAAACATGCTGATTAAACATAGCAGGATATAATATGGTGAGCTCCTGTGAAGTCCTCCTACCTCCTGGGCTTTCCTGGTTCTGCAGCCCTTCGGCTGCATGGACGTAGACGTGAGACACAACTTGTGGATAACCGAGGAATGAACTCCAACATTTCACCTTGGGTTTATCCTCTGTTAGCTCCCTGAGAGAGGAGAGTTAAAAGATGAGGATAAAAGTTGATTTCCTGTTCTTTTGTACTAAATGTTCCTGAGAGCTAATTTAAAAACAGAGGAAGTGACATCAGTCCTCTGTTTCTCAGACACTAAACTAATCAGACTCGTTGGCTTGGATGACCTTTATGTGAACAAACATGATTTGGTTCTTGTGTTCAGGTCGGCCAAAGAGAAAGTCAGACAAAGTCAGACACAAAACAAGATTTCATCCAAGAAAAGCAAACCATAGAGATTTGTTACTTTATGAGTAATTTACTATGAATATAATTTTATCATCCTTTTTTCCCAAAACACTTATCTGAGTGTTTTACTTGGATGTTACTCATCCTGCAGAAATGAGCAGTCAAACAACATCTGTGCTCTCACTCTGCCTGCAGCCTCTTTTAAGACCTGATGATTGTTAACTTTGAACGATCTGGAAACACTAAACACAGCCGAAGTAACACAGAGTCAGCGGTTTACCATCACAGCAGTTCATACCTGCATCCTGAGTCCACATCAGTGAACACCCGGATCATGTAGTCACCCAGAGTCTGAGGTCTGAAGGTGGTGGGGATGATGACGTAGCGTCCCTTTGGGAGCATGCTCCTCATGAACACGGTGCGAGCGTTGATGTAGGTTGAGGTCTCGACACACTTCTGCGTCAGGATGTCATGCAGCCGGTACTTTCTGTTCAGCTCCACCTGTAAAACAAAAAGAAATGTTGAACAATCACTGAGTCGCTTCATCCGAATATAAAAGTCGTAGGGATTTTTCATAATAAGTGTATTAACACTGTGATCAGGCATGGGTTTGTAATATCCTGGATTTGTCTTTGCACATAGAAACACAGCTGCTGTAACTACCCTCATTTTTATTGTTAATTTGGTTGCCAGTGTTCATGTCAGTCTATCATCAAGTGTCTTGAGATAAAATTTGTCATGAATTAGTACTGTCTTAATCAAGACTGACTGACTGAATCATCTCCTGGTTTCACTCCAGTACAAGAAAAACTCTGTAGCAAGTGAACACCTTGTTCAGTTTAATCTTTGTTGGTACAGAACGAAGTGGATTATCTAGAAGGATTCCAGACACAGCAGGCGATTTGAACCTTGGATTTAAGAGTGAGATTAAAAAAAACAGGCAGAGTTCAGTGTCTCATTCAAAATTAGATAAAACCCAGAATAAATCAGGACAGTAGAGTAAACATGCCCTTATCGGAATCTAGTTAAGGTTTGGTGTTTGTACAACTATAGATTTAACACAAAGATTAGTTTTTGCACAACAGTGTTTAAAATAAACACTCCAATAATCAGTCTACAGCATAATGTGAGAAGTATTCACAGGACAGATGACATTCAGATGTGATAAATGTTAAATTTAAGGACTTAAACAGTCAAGAGGAGTAAAAATTATTTCTGTAGTATTTGCAGATTCTTCTGCCTCCTGGTGGCACAGCAGTGAATAAACTTAGGCTCAATCAATCAAACTAAATACTATTTTTATGGGCAAGTATTTGTCAGACAACATCGACTGTAGGTCAAAGTGCTGAACACTGACTGACAAGTGGCATAGTATCTAATGATAAATAAGAAAGAAATGCACACTAGAATACTACAAAATAATAATGAAATAAAACACGGGTGACAAGACTAATGGAGGCAGGAAATAAAGACAAATCAATAGAACTGAAATGCTGCATGCAAAAAAAATATTAAAAATATATCATTTAATGTTAAAAAGTTTTAGAATAATAAAGCATTATTCCAACTGGATGAAAATAAGATTTTCATGATGATTAGCAAAACAAAATTCTGAAGAACAGAATATAGGCACAACGTTAATTTAAAAGGATAATAGAATAATGATAGTGACATATACAATTAACTGAATATAACTGATGATTTTAAAATTGAACAAATTATGGATTAAATGGGTTTTTAGATAGTGTTTCAAAATCCCAGCATTCTTAGTATACTTTTCTCACTTTTTTTATGAAAATTGTTTTTGAAGTGGTGAGATGAGTGGAACATCAAATAAAAGGATTAAAAAGTGTGCAGAATTAATCCTTTAGCTCAGTGGTTCTATGCTGTCTTGTAAGAAATCCCAACCCAAAATTCAAATTTATCACAGCATTCAATTTTATTCCATATAAAGGTATGAAAATAAAACCATTTTATGTCCTTTACAAAGAGCATCAGCGGCATAGGGATTAGTGCTGTTGCCTCACAGATGGAAGGTTCCTGGTTCGCTTCTTGGTCAGGGCCTTTCATTTTCGGAGTCTGTATGTTCTCCCCGTGCATGTGTGGGTTCTCGCCGGGTACTCTGGCTTTCTCCCACCAGCAAAGACATGCTTGTTAGGTTAATTAGTGACTCTTAATTGGACGTAGGTGTGAATGTGAGCGTGCCTGCTTATCTGTCTCTATGTATATGTCAGCCCTGCGACTGAGTGGTGACCAGTCCAGGGTGTAACCCGCCTCTCGCCCAGTGACAGCTGGGATAGGCTCCAGATTAAAAGATCTGTAAGGCTGAAAGTCCACTGTCTCTGTTGATCAGGAGTGGAAAGTAACGAATAACATTTACTCAGATTACTGGGATTTATGCAGGTTTTGGGGGTACTTGAACTTTTTTTTAGTACATTTTAAAATCACTCATTTTTTTAAGATTTATTTTTGGGCTTTTTCGTGCCTTTAATATGTAGAGGAAGACAGTGGCTAGAGTCAGGGGTGACATGGAGTAAAGGGCCACAGGTCGGATTAGAACCCAGGCCATCCGCACACATGGGTAGCGCCTTAGACTGCTAGGCTATCTGTGCGGCCAAATCAGTGCCTTTACTTTAGAGACAACAGTGTAACTGTTCTTTTGCTTGATTACAATACTCTTGTACTTTTCCACCTCTGTTGACTACACAGTAGCACACAGAGAGAATGATTCCACATCACATCCAGTACAGCTGTTGTGAAGATGTAGTTTCCCATCATGGCCTTGGGCCAAATGATGAGTTGTGTTTGGGTGTTTCCTGTTGTGCAGTGATCCCTGCCGAGGTTCTTTTGGCGATTTTTCTTTTGGATTGTTGTGAGAAACATTTGCACCATTAGTGAAGTTATCAACTGAGTTAGAGTTCCTGCCTTTGACTTTAGGTGTTCCTAAAGGATGCATACTACACTTCATCAGACTGCATTTGCTTTGCAGTGAGGTTGATTATCTGCTTTTTCTGTCCACAGGAAATCCCCCTTATCACAGATTTTCAAGAGTTACTGGAGTGTTGTCATACAGTAAAATATTTAACACCTTAATCAAGTTTAACTATGTCTAGTGTGGACCACTAGAGACACTGTTAAAGTGTTAAATTTAACTTTATGAGTTAAATTAACAAAATCAATTTTGCTGTGTATTTGACTTTATTATTGAGGTGCCACTTTACCTGCAAAACCTGGTTGGATATCTATCATCTCGTTGTTCTAGCCAATAAGGAAGATTGAATCTACTGGACAACTCCTCAGTAGCTACTCAGTATTTAAAGAACTTTAAATCTGATACTTTTTACTTTTACTTAATTTATAGACCGGCACTTCTACTTTCAATTAAGTCCATTTTAACCAGAGTGACTGTACTTTTACTTGAGTACAATAGTTGTGTACTTTTTCACCTCTGCTGCTGATCTACTTCTTATACAGGAGCATTTGAATTAAAGTCAGTATCAACAGAGAAAGGAATCAGACTGTCTGGAATCTGTCACATAAAGTAGGCCGACTCATCACTTACCAATGACCATACATGACAAGGGTTAAATCCAGGCTCAGGCTTTTTTTAATCCCTGCTCCTTGTGACAGCAGCTTTTATTCCTCCTTTGGCAGCACTTGTGTAGGCATGATAACAGTGTGTAGTGTGTTTGAACCGAGCCAGACCTCTGACAAGTAAGTCACATTACAGGAAATGTGATGTCAGCTTTGCCACAAAGGTTACAAAGCCTCATTATAATGCAGCAATCTAATCCTGGCAGAGGATCAGATCTGGTTTGGCAGGTTTTACGGCTGCTGAAGCGGACTTTACCAACAGTTAAGACCGTCTTTAAAACATCACTGAGTTGTCCTGCTTTATCTTTATTACTGTTTTCTGTCCCGAACAAAAGAAACTTCAATGTAAAACTCCTGTTTTCAGGAGTCTGTGGTTTCAGTGCCCCTATTATATGCAGTAACTCGGAAAGAATGCAATGGCATAGCTTTTATTCACTCCAACAACCACTTACTTTACCCATAATCTATGAGACATCTGAAATGGCTGCAGAAATGCTTCAACAGAACAAACCAGCTTTTAAACTCCTCCTTGGGGCTTAAATGACTTATTTTACTGTGATTTTCAGCTTGAAACAATCACTAAAATATGTGTTTTTTTCCTTGATAAATCATGTCTAATTTAACCTCCTGATGAAATGGTCTGTTTAAATTCTGATAAACCTATCAAGTCATGTCTGCCTGTCACTGCAAACACCAAACAACTGTGAAATCGACAAACGAGGAGCTGAATAAGGCCAAAATCAAGGAACAAAATTTGATTAAATGAGCCTGTTACCCTCAAAATAAACTGACCTTTGACTGACCACTTAGTCCCAGACGTAAACCATTTCCTCCCTCATGAACTCATGCTTGTTAGTCTTAGAGGGATCTTATTGCAATGATTAACAAACCTTTCAACTATGTTACTGTGATAAACCATTGGTTTATTCATTACTGTGTGCATAAGATAAAGACTGAAATATCACATCAATAAAATATGTTGTAAGAATGCCAACTTTTGAACACTTTTCCAAACCATGTTTTTAAAATAAAAGCATTTCTGTTATTTTTGCTATAGATCACATAAGAAGTCCATAAGCTTTAAAAATATACCGTAAATCTTCAGAAATATTGTCATGAGTAAATACCATGACTTCATAACTACCAACTTAAGACTCCATTCCTCATTGTAAAACGAGAAATTTCCCAGAACTGGTGCTCTAGGGTTTCTACTTTTTATGAAAATCCTAGTACGTTGGAAGTGTTTCACCATGTGTTACCTTAAAGACACCAAAGCCGATGCTTAAATTCTCTCCTTTCCCAGCTTTTTTGTGGATCCTGATGTCCCTCTGTTGCAGGGAGATGAGGACTTCATCCACGTCTTTTGTGACATCAAACAAGTACTGTGAAAGACAGGGGAAATTAAATTATGATTAATCATATTAAGAATTTCTGTACATTAAGGTTATAGTTAACTAAAACTAAAATGTAAAAATCCTTTTAGTTAACTGGCACTAAATAAAACTAAGCTTTAAAAAATAAAAAAAAAACTAACTAAAACTGTATTGTCTGCTTACAAAACTAACTAAAATTAAATAGAATTAGGGACAAAATCTCCTTAGTTTTAGTCTTTCTGTCTTTTATCATAGTGACTGACATTAACACCCAAGCCCGGAGAGCATAAAATCGGCTGATTTAGTTGAAAATAACTTCACACAATGGCAATTTTAGGTTTTCAGTGGTATACAAACATTACATTTGAATAACTATAGTGAAAAGTAAAGATCCGTTTTATGTTTTGCCCCAGACAGGTATCCTACATTGCAGAAAAAACTGAAAGTAACACTAAAACTAATAAAAACTAAACTAAAATGAAGCATTTTTGCAAAATAAAAACTAAACTAACAAACCAGAAGTAAGAACTAATTAAAACTAAACTGAAATTTAAAAACAAAAGGTAAAAACTAAGTAGAAATTAAAACTAATGAAAAATCCAAAACCATTATAATAACCTTGCAGTACATATTAATAATGAGTAAACATATACAAGAAGACAGGGGTATAAAGAAAGTCTAGAGTACCTGTGGGTTCTGCAGGAATGTTTGTTTGTGGTTACTACAACCACCGCAGCGGTTCAAAAGTGGATCTGCGTTTTTGGTCCAGCTCCCAAAGTGAACGACCTCGTGCCATATTTTATGGATGCTGATCAGCGCAGTGTTGATGACACGGCACACATCTGCATTTGTGAAAAACTTGCACCAGTCTGCGAATGACATCCTGTGGGTGTGAGCAAAAACAAATATTAATCTTAAAGCTACGCTGGCAAACTTAAGCTAATAAGAACAGCAGTTAAAATAAATGTTGATCACTGCATGTCACTAAAGTCATTAAACTGAAATGTTTCTGTTTAAATAAATGTGTCTGATCAGTGTCTGCCAGCATGCACTCTGTTGTTTTCAGTTTAAAAGAAACTTATTAAGTCTGACTCAAGTTGTTGGTGTTTTTATCCTCTGAGTCTGACATATCTAACTGAGAGGAGCAGACAGTGCAGCAATAGTTGTTTGCATTTTTGGTGTGTCATTTGGAGGGTGAGGCTCAGCACAGTGATATGATGCAAGCAGAGGGGGAGGCATAAGGTTATTATGATTGAAATGTTCATGTTGTTTTCTGCCACAGAGGAGACAATTTAACTGCACACCACAGGTGGACTAATGTAAGAAGAGGAGCTTATCTACTCACCAGAACTCTCCATCATCTTCCACAACAATACCCAGGTTTCCTCTCTCCATATCACCAATTTTTGACCATTCGTCTGAGCTGAAACAAGCAAACAAAGCAAAGTAATTGTTGAGGTACGTTTATGTGAATACATGAGACGCGAAAGTTGTTTTATACCTCTTAAGATCTGAGCCAGCTTTGAAAATGATTGAACAGAATCAGATCATCAGTCAGCCTAGATACAGCGCCTCTATAATGACTGAGAGAAAGGAATGAAGTGGCCAGCAACCAAGATTCATCTAGCACTCCCCAAGTCCAACACTTTCCCAGAAACAGCCAAAGAGTTGGCTGAAAGTTAGTTAAAGTTAGAATTTCAAACATGGTGACCGCCATCAGGCTTCATAATGCCTCTTCAAAAACCCAATAGATGACACTACGTTTTCTATACAGTCAATGGCTGGCTGCAGAGCCTACATCTATGACAGACCGTTTACGTTAGACACCGTCTCTGTAAGAACAGATGTGCTGTAATATGTCAGTATTTCTAGTTTCAGATATCCTTTTTAAATTCAACGTTATTTTAAAAAACAGCCTGGCAGTTGCATTCATGAAATAATGACACTGCAAACATTCAAGACTAAGAAACATTTCATGAATAAAACAGAGAAAAAGGTCAGAGGTCTAACCTAGAATTAAATTATGTATCAACCCGTTTTAGAAGTAGATACTCAAGGATGGCTTGCTTTAGCTTTGTTAGCTTAAGCTGGAGCTAACATAGCTATGCTAACTAACAATGTAACTACATAAGACAATGTAGCTAAGTTAGCTTTATCTATGTAGCTACATTATCTACATAGCTTACACAGCTAACAGAGCTATGTTTGCTGCCTTAATATGGTTTCATGGAGGACATGATTTTCCACAGATTCCTTGCTTGGCTTCATATGAAAAAAATATGATTAGGTTTTTTCAGATTTTTAACTTTTAACTTTAGGTATCCAACCCCTCGCCCTAACTCTAACCCTGGAAGTTTTAGCGTGTATTTTTGTTCTGACTTAGACTCTCAAATGAATGGTCTTTGAGGGGGACTGTCAGAGACGTACAGTCTGCAGCAAGACCACTGAATGTCTTCAAATATTTCTTACGTGTCACTCCAGGCTCCTTTCCACTCGGTCTTGCCCCAGGGATTCCTCATGCGAATCAGAGGAATGGTTTCATTCCTGAAGTATGCCAGCAGCCCATGACCCAAACGCACTTTCCTCACTGCTGTCACTGAGTATGCGTGACCTTTCACCAACCCATTAGCCATCTTGGCCTCGATTTCATGAGGCTGTGCCTGAAGAAGAAGAAATCATGAAAACAATCAATTTATTAGTTCCAGTCACAATAGAGCAGACACAAAGAGGCAGGGCACAGACCTTAATGGAGCAGCTTATGATTCCGCCACGGTCATAGACTTTTAGAAGATCCTCAAACAGCTGGTCCTGTTTTTTCTGGTCTTTATAATAAGGCTCTTTTTCCAAGTCGATGGCCTCAGTCACAGCTCCACTGAAATCCACCACAGCGTCTCCCGTGTTTCCTCCATCCAGGGCCTCATAGCAGCCAGCCAGTCTGCACACACAGGGTTTAGTTAAAGCACGTAGATTTAGAGGTGGGGACACAATTTAGTTATGGTGATGTCTGCCAGATTTTAAGTGAATTCACTTTTCCATGAAAGAATTAAACTGGTTACTCTTGCACAGCTTGGCCCTGACTTCTTACAAAAAGAGGCAAATTATAATAGCAATGATAATGAAATGGAGACAGTACCAAAAATCAGTCCTTGCCATTTTATTTTAAACCATAGCTGAATTTCTGTTTGGCATTTAATCTCCAAAATTCATCATGATAATAAATAGAAAGTGGTTTCTATCCATATCTATTGATGAATAAAAACTGCAGAGATACAGAATGTCCTAAACAGCTCAGGTGAAAACTTGTAGAGGGAATTCAGTGCCAAGAAAGAAATAACAGCATTTGAGGATACTGGCTTCATTCATCTGTATCATTTTGTGTTTACATTTTAGTTTCACATCTGCTGCATCCATTTCTAAGAGTTTAAGAATCTTAATCTTTTAATTCTTTACCCCTGACAGCAGACAGAGCACAAAATGAGCTTCACTGGAAATGAGTCAAACTGTTGGAAAAAAATTGCTGGTCTAGCCAAAAAGACAAGATGGTAGACATAACTTCCCAAAATAAAAGCCAAAACATTTTGAGCTTCTCCTACTGACTGGCTGCACTATAGGACATAAGTGAGGAAAAGTCATAAGTTGGAGAAATAATAATAAGTTATCCTGGTCTGATACAAAGTTGCTGTTTTAGGAATTAGTTGATATCAAGCTTATTTATGCTGTTTTTTTATGTTACTTAAAGAGACAGCTCTGTTTACATGCAGAAGAGCAGACAATGGTTCACTTTCAGAGAACTGAATCTGTTTGCTAGCATCTGTTCTGCTCAGGGCTATACTGACTGTTTTACCAGAAGGTCAAATGTGTGTTTTGGTAAGAGGAAAGGTTGGGACACCAAAAAACATGGCAGACTCCACTGTAGATTTTTTGGCTCCAAACTACATCACCATGGCTGTAGTGACTTCATTTTGCAAAACACAACAAACCTATAAGCCACTGAGGGTAGCCGCTACTTCCTTAATTCATGCGTCATGTTCAGTCTGGCGTGGCGGTTAAATAAGCTAGTCCACAAGCATCCGTGCAGTGATAACAATAAAACCTCCATTGATCACACCAAAAACTTCACTGAAAACCTTAAAGTTCAGTGATCAACTATGCTATGCTACACAACGGCATTTAAAAACACAGTTTGCTCCATTTATTCCGCTCACCTGCTGGGTGATTAGCTCTTCTTCTACCTGTGATTACATTTTTGTTTTGCTGGAGGGGGTAGGCCTGCATTGTTCATCTTTGTAAACAGACAGGAGTGCTACAATTTGCAACCACGGGCTAAATTCTAAACCAACACCTATAGCCAACAAAATAGTACAGTACAGTACACAAGACTGGCTTATTTTTGTTTTGTTATTGTTCATGTACTACCATCAAATACATAATTAGTATATAAGTGTTAATGTTAGCATACTTGGCGTAGGCCTTCTCCAGCAGGGCGCTCCAGAACTCATTATTGTCTTTGGAGTGACAGTAGATGAGCTCATCGTTGATTGTGGGCAGCCGGTCGTCCACCACCACGTCCACCCACTCTCCAAACACCCAAAACTGAAAGTGGAAGATTCCTGCATAGCTCTCCGGGTGTTTGGGATCCCACTCCTGATCCTTGTGGTCAGGGATTACCTGGAAACACAACAAAACAAACATTTTACTAAGTCTAAGTCCAGCTTTTGCAGCTGTTAAAATGGTAATTATAGTCCCCACATGAGTGGTGAACAACTTTATAAAACAATGAGATTAACAGAAATTACAATAGTCACATTAATGTAAAGAGACACACAGTAAAACTATTTCCATATTTAATGTAACACAGGGTAGCTGAATCGGTCAAATTATACAGCCAATCATGCCTGATATCGTTTTGTTTACATAAAACTTTCTGAATAATTCTAATTGGTAAAAAGTGGGCAGGGCAGAGTGTTATGAATATGAAGGAGGGAATTCTTATGTTAAGTCAGCCTTGCCCACAGAATTGGCTAGGACCCTGAAAAACCTAGCCCTCCAAATTTGTGACTTACTGATATCCATGTATGTGTGTTGGTTGGATCAGAAGCATTGGTGCTAGCTAACTATTAGCTATATAATATAGCCTATATTATAGTTCCCTCATTTTGAAGCGGAAAAGTGTGTCTTACTATTATTGGGTTCTGATGTTCAAAATACTTATTCATGCCACTTTCAGATCCCTTTTCATCCGTGTTTCTGCCCATTTTTACATCTTTCTAAACCTTCAGCCTATTTTTGCCTCTTTTATCCAATTCTTGCCACTTTAAACCAATTTTTGCTTCTCTTTCCCTTGGAACGATTTCACACACCCATTTTTAAGATTTTTTAAGATTTTAAGATTTTTTTTTGCCACTTTAACAAGTTCTTGCTTTTTAAAATTGTCTCTGTAACCCTGTGCAAGTTTTTTTAACTGCTTTTCAACATTCTTTCTGCCCCTTTTTGCTTTTCTTAACCCATTTTTGCAGCAATTATCCCATTTTGCCACTTTTAACCCATTTTGACCACTCTGTAACCACTTTTTTTTTGCCATTTTCAGCTTTTTTGCCTCTCTTCACTATTATTTATTAATTTTCCCTGAAAAAAATTCAATTCCTTCTGCTTTATTCACTGGTATCCTGAGACTTGTGCACATCAGCTAAGTCATAAGTCTGACATAACTTCCTAATGGTTTCTATCAGTGTGCCCATCCACATTATTGTTAACACTAAAAAATATATACTGTACTAAAGCATGAATCTTTAGATAAATTCTTCTTTCTTGCTTTGATAAGACTGGTTATTATTTTGCAAAATATAGAATATAGTACTGGTAACAGAAACTGTAACCCTGGGATAAATCTCTGAGTTCCAAACATAATCCAAACATTAAAATCCCAGAGTTAGAGATGCAAAACCTGTATGATCTAATACAAATCTCAGTGTTAAAATGTGCTTAAAAGCAGAAACATTACAGTTACTACTACAGTAGACTGTCACTTGCGACCAACTAGCTGCAAATCGGAGTGTGGTCTCTGGCTTGTTCGCTCTCTCGCGAGATCGCGGCATGTTCGTTGACGGTCTTGCGTGGCGGTTAGCTTTGGCCGTTAGCTTTGCTAATCTACTAAATTAAACGTGAGTTCAAGGGAAATCTGAGTGACTAAAGTCTTTGGTGAAAACTGTGTTAGATGGCCACGATCGTTGTCAAAGTTTTTAAGTTTTGAGTGCTAACTGTAACCCATTAGGCTGTTAGCTGTTGGCATGTTTGCTAATGTAAAGCATGGAGCCAAAGACGGATAGCTGCATCCCCCTACCGCGCTAACTTTAGTGTAGTACTTTTCCTTGAGAGAGGCCGGCCGTTTCTCTTTTGTCTTGCGCTTTGACTAAGACGTGACCGAGACCCAGGTATGAACTTCTGCTCTCCTGTCTTCATGCAGAACCCGAGCTATGGACATCTTTTCTCCGCTGCTGAGCCAAGGGGGTGAGGATCTACCTTTCCCGGTGGCTGAGAACCATTAGCGGCTGTGAGGGAGTTTGGACCGTCGTTTCTCACACATCCCCTGTTAAAGTGAGTCTGTAGCACTGCTGGATTCTGTTTGGTGAGTGACAGCAGCGTTCATGGTGCTGGACGTTTCCTTCCCATCAGAGTTTCGATCAGACCCGCGACGGGGTTATTTTATTTACTTATTACCGTTTTTTTATGATTAGCTTTTAACGAGTAAATTAGTCGATAAAAAAAGTCGATAATATTTTTCTCAGCAGAAAAATTAAAGGTATTTTGCTGATTACTTTTAGTGCATTCTACGGAAGCTTAACGTTGCCATTATACTGATTTAAAGGGCGACTATTTTATTTCCGCCAGGAATTTATTTTGACTTAATAACTTTTAAAAAGAGCATAGTTTGTGCCTGCAAACTTAATTTTCAAAAAGTATCTTGATTTGATTTTTTAAGAACGATTTGAAATTCACATTTGTCTCTATGAGTTTAATAAATAACAGTTGAAACAGGGGATTAGAGTGTTTAAAGGGTTAAAAACTACTTTATGCAATGGAAATTTAAGTTCATGTGTGATAATTAAAGAAAGGAAGGTATTCACCCAGGCACACAGAAAATGAAAAAGCAGTTCATGCCACAACTTCCTCAAGAAGTTTAAGTTAAAAAAAAAAAAAAAAAACACACAAAAAAAACAGAACAATGTATTTAAAAGCAGTTAATACAGAGCGCTACAAAACAATGGTTTTTGTGAAAAAAAAAAAAAAAAGTCTGGTACCAATATAGCATGACCAGACAGCTGAAACTTCCCCTGACATTTATTTCGTTTGGCCAAATAAATGTAGCCTACACACTTAAACAAAACCTAGACAGAAATGAAGGATGCTAAACAGGAGGTATGAAAATGTGACCACGCAAAATCTTAACAATCCTTTAAAAAGAAAACATATGTGTTGCAGCTTATACAGCAGGCGCTATAAACCACCTCACCACCCTAACCAAGCGATATATTTAACTCAGACATTGTGTCATGTCTTAAAACTAAACATGCTGATACTTTAGCTCTCATAACCCCCTCAAAATTACATTGTCTATGTTTTATCAAAAATACACACTTAAGAATCTTGTTATTATTAATGAAAATATCATTAGGTCTTGTTAGTAGCTTATTTGAAAGTCTAATAGATAATTTACCAAAACTGTCTCATTGTTGCTCCAACCTGCTGGAAAGTTAAACGTGTATTTTGACACATCTGTTGAGCATCTGGGGCTCTGCAGGATACATAGACATATTTTTGTCACTCTAATTCCCTCTTTGTTTTTAAAGAACTCCGTCTCTTCAGAATATTGTTAATACCTTAAAGCAGTAATTCTGGTGGTATTTCAGGTCATTACATCTTATCAGAGAGTTTAAAAAGTTTTATTTATTTAGTTAGTCTTAAATAAGACACTTTGTGAACTTTTACCCCGAGGGAACTTCTTCAGTGATAAGACCAAAAAATGTGACACTGGAAAACATCCAAACACTCATACTGGCTCTGTCTGTTACATTTTTATTGAACAGCCCTCTAAGCGTGTGAATAAACAGCATGTGACATTTTCTCACAAATTTTCTACACAAAGCTCAGCATAAGGTCTGACGCTGGCGTTCAGAAATATAACCGTAGGCCATTAGGGCCTCTAATTGTTGTCACTTTTTATGTCGATCTAGCATAGTGAAGGTTGTTTGAATACTTTATGGGATTCTGCAAGAAAATTTAACCCGAGAAGGTTTGTAACTTTATTTTAAAATCAAATCCAGTGATCAAGAAGAATACGATGTTGGTTGAGAATGGGAAAAGTGTGGAAATAACTGATTTATTTTCTGTCTTTGGGGCTGCTAGGATAGCTTCTGTGGAAGAACTGGTCAAGACAGTGTTTTGTTAGCAATCATGCAAAAAATTATTCTCTGTATTGTGTGGGGTGCTTGGTGTTTTCCAAAAGACAGTATTATGCACTATTTGCTTACTGGATACAGGTGCTACCCAGTTACACAGCCAGGAATTCCCTATGGTGATCTGTGTAGTGCACATTTAGTACACGGAAAGTTCAGAAACTTCAAATGTCAGTATTATAAACCTGACTTTTTTAATTAAATGTAAAACATGGCATTGTCTTATCGCAACAGAAATACTGAATGGGCTAACAATAACAAATGCTGCTGTTTGTGTTTAAAATGTGTCACAGTTTAACAGTGACCTTTAACCAAACAAGATGTTGAAAACAGAGCACTGGCGAATGCCTCTCTATTATTTAATGTCTGATAAGCATATTTCGACATTTTGAAGAAAAAATAAACAAAGAAGTATCCATATGGACAGCTATGTAAACATCAAGGCTTTTGTATGCTTTAAAATTACTGCCTGTAAACAGAGAACACCTCTTTCTGTGCAATGTTCACAAGTTTCTCTGATTGTGAGCACACTGGAGAGGCCTCAGCTCAAAAACTAGACTAAACATTATGTAACCGTCGGTAAATTTCAAAACTCCAAAACATGCCTGCAACAAAATTATTGACCTGTAGCCCCCCTGTAGTCAACTCTGCCACTTCCACCTTCAACTGTAGTAAACAATTTCATCATGTGTCTGCAAAAGCTCAGTAGCTGTAAATCTGAATGTTTGAGTATTGAATATTAGTTAAGTTAATAGGAATGGTTTAGTTTAATGCTACACTAAAAGCAGTACAAATCTGAAGTCTCACTCTTTGATGCCATTTTTTCAGGAGTTCTCCTCTGCTGTAAATCATGTGTGAAGCCCTCAGGTGAACTCCTGCTGACCTGATATGAACTGTGCCGACAGCTACTTACATGTTTAAACAATCAGTGTTGCTATACCTGAAGTATCAGTTTGTACATTTGTTTTTTTTTTTTTACCAGCATTAGTCACTCTAGCCCCTAATCTTAATACATTCAGAATAAAACAACAAAGTGAACTCACCTTCTTCCAGAGATCTGGCTTTAGAGCCAGACAGGAGCAGGCAGCGACGAACCAGCAATTACCCACCAGTCCCTGGTTCAGATCGTGGGCGCTGATCCCCTCCACAAACAGACGTGGCTCTGGGCTTATCTCCTATCACATAAAGATACAGTATGTAACTATGTTATGGACTTGCACTGCTGCTGAAGCTGTTTAACTCTCTGACTTCTATAATCTGTATGGTCATTTTACCTCTTTGTGCATCAGTTTTAAACTAATCTATTTTATTTATGTCGCTTACTGTTATTTATTTTATTTTGCCTGTAGCTATTTTTCTATGTGTTGCTGAAATGCCAGAATTGCCCCTCTGGATATCAGTTATTTTGTCTTATCTCAAGTAAATTTAAGTTTTTTGCTTTCTTACAACATTAGAGTATGGAAGCCCTGAGTGGACATGCTCCTTTGCAACTCATTCAGTCCATATTCCAGTGGTAACAAGTCGATGTCGGTTGCTTTCTTGAGATTTTAACTCATTATCTTGTTATTGAGATCAGAATAACTGTTTCTCTTGAGTTAACAGGTCAATTTCAGTTGTTGTCTTGGGATCTTGGCTTATTTTTCTCATTATCTCAGGATAACTAAGCTGGTATGCAGTTCTAACAGATTATTATACCTCATAGTCTATCCAGATAACAGAGTTTGTTTTCTTGTGATTTTGCTATAACATTCTGGTGATCTAGAAAAAAGAACTACTGACTGGTCATTGTGATTGGCCTTTTATAGATTTTTAAAAAATAAATAGTACTGAGTACAAGTTTTTACACTGAATTTCTACCCTACCTATGTTATGTCACATAAAAAAATAGACATCAGAGTTTTTCTGCCTCTTTTTTAGCAGCAGAATTGAAAAATAATACTCTTAAGCCTAAATTGTATCATGATTTCACAAAGATAAGAAACACTTTGAAAATAATTAGATTCTGAAAGCGATGTTAACTCTAAAGGATACTTTTGTAAAGTGGAACAGCATTATTTTTGTATTTTAAATTTGAATATGTATTTTTTTTTTAATTTCTTGAAAATACCGCACGTAACTGCCAGTAGTGTTTATTTGGTCTAATAAACATATGACTAAAAATGTTAGTTGACCACCTTTTTTTTCAATGTGGAAGATGTGACTAATACTAGCTAAAATAGATGTTTGGTGATAAAAACTCTGACAAAAGTAAGAGAATAAAAAAATACATGTTTTGGCTCAAAGCAGAGACTAAACTGAACAATCTTTTTACGTTAAGCTTTTTTTGAAGCGTTATCTTTGAGACTGAAGTTTATGGGAGGGAAAATGACTAAAATATCACTTCAACAAATCCCATTTTAATCTAAACATAGTGTGTTATATTTATGATATATAAAGTGTATGGTCACGTAGTTGTTTAAGAACAGTAGGTGTAGAGGTTATTAAGCTAAATTACTACTTGTGTAAGCCATGGACTGTTATATTTAAACACAGGAAGGGATGTTGTGACGACTTTGAGCACTGTTTTAGTGTTGTATATCCATACATAGCCTTTAAGATGTATTAACATCAGTCATGTCTTCTCCACTCTCTGCTTTCACTTTCAGGGCTTTGGGGTTGAAAGGTCTTAGTAGTTGTTACTGCATGTAACTTTTCCTCTTTATGTTTTGTTATACTTGCTTCCTCTTCATGTGCTAAACCATGACATCCAAACTATGATCATGGAGGACAAATACTGTTACATCCCTCCAAATAGATAAGTCAAGTGAAAGTACATAAAAACAATTTAACAGCTTGTCCACTTAGGCGTCTGTATATTCAGTACTTATATTTAGGACTGGGCAATTAATGGCCTGCTGCAATGTTTAAATTGCAGAAGGTGCAATATTTCTTTAACCTGGAACTTGTGCCAAAATACTAGTTTACACCTTTTTTGGAGATGTTATACATTGCATATCATGCAATCATTCAAGTGAAGATTTTTTAGAATAGTCTGCAAAAAATCCAACTTTTCTTATTTTTGTACATTTTTCTTATTGAATATGTGAATGAAATAAAAAGCACCACTCCCTTCTGTTTTGCAAAACAAGTCGAAATCAGCCCAATAAGTAATTCCTTCAAAAATTTTTAGCCCCTTTTAATCTAATATTGTGTTGGTTATAGTATAGGGTTTATTGCTTGTGTTTGTTGGAAGTAACATAAGATGAGGAACTTCAGGAATAATCGCCTATCAAACCACAATCGCAATATTCGGGGTGGGGATGGGGTTGCAATTAGATTATTTTCCAAATTGTTTAGCCTAAATCAAGGAAAATGACTCTGCTTTCTATAGGTACACGCATCAAAATCTAAATATTTAACTATGAAGGCAACATGTAGAAGCCTACATAAGGCAGTAAAGTTTAGAGTAGCTTTCTTATGCTTCACTTAATCATGTTAGCAATATGTGTTAATTAGCTTTTAGATTACTGATTGATTTAGCCAGAGGTTAAAATTCTAGGGTAATACATATGGAAATACATGATGTTTTGTATTTCTTTTGGTGAATTAAAGAGAGAAAGACAATCTCAGACCTTGAGTTATTGATCTTCATAATAATTTGAAATGCTCTGGTATTCAATTTGATCCTAAGAAAAGTCTTCTTTCAACAACAAATATGTGAAATTTAGATTTACTCAAAGTGTGTGCATACAGTCAAACGTAACACAGTTTATAGGCTGCTTTAATTGGGTTGTCTGCTGGACCTTGTGTCACTCACCGCGGGTCGTTTCCACTGCACATATCCAGGAAGTGGTTTCCTATAATACAGCGATGAATTGTTAGCTGGGAACTCTGGGTCCTCGAACAGAGTCTTGCTCCTGATACAGTCCCTCCTGAGTTCGCTGTAGTGCTGGTTTTTGTACGGGGTAGCAGAGGAGAACATGGTGCACACGCTGAACTCTCACAGCTGTAGAGTGATGACAGACAGCAGAAGGTTTGTGACTTTATTTAGTGTTTCAAGGCTTCATGTGGGCAGGATCTCCCTCTGACCTCTGATCCTGAGCGGTTTTTGGACAAAGCTGTGACTGTAAATCTTCCTCCTCATTCCCAGATTAATAGCAGACTGGCCTGTGACCCACAATCCCTCAGGACTTCAATAAACTTACAGTGCTTTTATGGTAAGATCCAAAGTGTTATTTACAACATTACAAAGCTTGAAGTTTTTTTTTTTTCTTATCACAGCAAGGCCGTTACTACAGTTTTGTTTTATAAAGAGGCAAACAATGGAAGATACAATCATGAAGATTTCACTGGAGCTACTGGGTTCCCTGAATATCACTGTCTTTCTTGATTTTAAACCATCATGGCTAAAGAATTGTACTTCCCTATAAACCAACAGCAGATAACAAGCTGTCCTAAGTAAAGTCAGGTCAAAGCACAGTAGAAAAAAACAGCAGCAGCTGGCTAAAGTGCTGTACATAGAGCACTTTGTTTGTTAATAGAGCAGAAGTTACACATGAAAAGGAACCCTGCATGATCAGACAAGTTGATCTTGTTGGATAGGTTTTTGTATCTCTTGTATCTATATTGAACTAAAAAACTCACTAGATATCTGTGTTTTAAGTAATTTGAGTTTGTAAATTCTCCAGGACGCCGGCATGTTTTGGTCCGCGCTGGTGCTGTGACGTCACTGTTCCTATGCAGTAACCTGTTTCAGACCAGCAGCCAGAGTTAGGGCTGCATCTCAGAAATGCTGCACGTCTCACGCACGGAGAGTTTTAAAATTTGAGGTCTGTTCTATTTTTATTTGCACAACCAGCGGTTATCTGTCCATCTAGACATAAAAATGATAAATACAGAGCCATATTTATCTTGTTGTGGCAAATATTTACATCCACATCAGTAGATTATATTTGAAATCTGTTTGCTGATGAACCAGATGAAGGCCACGACCTAAAATGTGTCTGTTTAATAAAGTTATTCCCTGAACGTCTACTCTTTATGAAACTTTCCGTTTCCACACAGTTGGGGTTAAAATAAACACAGTAAGAAAGCACTTCCGGTTTGTGCTTTTCAAAGTAAATTCCACTTTAGTATTTCTTTGGAGAAACTCCCTTCGTATGTACTGCTTTTATTTTGAAAATCTCCCGGCATGCTTCTACTATACACCGAATCCAGCCACTTGTAGGGGGTTTTATTGAGGTAAAACTTAGGAGGAATGACAGAGCTTTGACAGCAGGGAGACAAAATCAACACCCAGCAAGCTCTGAGTTTTGAGTTAATGAGCTCAAATTTACTCAAAATGCAGATATGTGGGATATTTAGTGAGTTTTTTTAGTTCAGTATATTTTTGAGAGATACAGATATTTATTGAACAAGATGAACTTGTCCGATCTTGCAGGGTTCCTTTTAAATAAAATGTTTTCTTTTTTCAGCAGCAGAACATGGTTTGTGTTTGGCATCTAGGCTCCAACTTCATCACTACTTGCAAATCTGCTGTATTTTACACTCTGTATTGGGGGGGGGGTGAGGAGGGCGGGGCTATCCCAGCTGTCACTGGGTGAAAGGCAGGGTACACCCTGGACTGGTAGCCAGTCAATCACAGGGCTGACATACAGAGACGGACAGCCAGGCACGCTCACATTCACATTTAAAAAAATGTATATTAGAATTACCTTAAACTTGTCTTTTTTAATAATTAATTTTGGGGTCTTTTGTGCCTTTATTAATAGTGGAGGACAGTGGATAGAGCCAGAAACAGGGATCAGAGAGCAGGAAGAGAAAGGCCAGATTTGCGCACATTCGGCTCTTTAAACCACAGGGCCATCTGCAGCCCAAACTTGTCATTTCATGATTAGTTATCTGGTCTGTGCTCTTAATAGTGTTATAACCCTCTGTAATCCCAGACTGCTGAGTCTTACCTTCTCCACAGAAACTGAGTCACCTGCTAGTCTTGTCTTGCAGAGGATGTTTGATGAAAATATAAAATTGTTTTAGTATGTTGGTATTTACCTTGGATATTTGGATGTATTCATATACCAACCTGTTAAATGTGAAATAAGTCAAACCTGTCATTTGTTTGTGGTCTGACTTTATCTATATATTAACATGCTATTCAAAATCTGTGCCCATTGTGATATCAAATTTAGACATTTTAATAATATCAGCCCCTGGTATTATATGGTGCATTCAGGAAGTATTCAGATTATCTTCCCTTTTTTGTTTTTTTTTCTATGTTGCAGCCTAATGCTAAAGTCAGAAAAAAAATATTCCCATTAATCTACACTCAGTACACCATCATGACAAAGTCAGATAGAATTTCAGAATTTTTTACAAAATAATTCAAAATAAAAAAAAACTGAAATCTCACATTGACATAAGTATTCAGACTCTTTGCAAAAGCACTCAGGTGCCTCCGATTTCTCTGGATCATTGCTGAGATGTGTCTACACCTTGGTTAGAGTCCACCTGTGTGATTTGGAAAAGCACACAACTCTTTATAGAAGGCCTCACAGCTGGCAATGCATATCAGAGAAAAACCCAAGCCATGAGGTCAGAGGAATTGCCTGCAGAACTCAGAGACGGGATTTCTGCAAGGCACAGATCAGGGAGAAGGCTACAAAAACATTGTGTTGCACTGAAGGTTCCAAGAGGACAGTGGCCTACATAATTCTCAAATAGAAGAAGTTTGGCACAAGCAGGACTCTTCCAGGAGCTGGTCATCTGGTCAAACTGAGCAACTGGGGGAGAAGGGTCTTAGTAAGAAAGGTGACCAAGAACCTGTTAGTCACTCTAACTGAGCTCTAAGATCCTGTGTGGAGATGGGACAAAGTTCCAGAAGGACAAGCATTACATGAACCCTCTACTGATCTGTGCTTTATGGCAGAGTGGCTAGATGGAAGCCTCTGCTCAGTGCAAAAAAGAAATGGCTTTCTTTTGAACTTTTTATTTCGTTACTGTAAGTGGGGGTCTGAATACTTTCCAAATGAACTGTTTGATTGACTGTAGATTTGAGAGGGGGGCAACCAAGAGCCTTGTATCAAATAATACTGGGGGGCTGGAGATTTTATAAGCGCAAAGGAGGTCAGAGTTTTGCTTCTTACTGTTTGAGTTTTGGGTGTAAGTAGAAAGGAGCAGACAACTTGAGATGTTTTTGGGCTAACTTCAAGGGATAGTAAAGCTGAGCCATTGGGGAAGTGATTTTCCTACGGCATGTGGAAGTGTTGTATAGTATCTGACACAGACAAGCGACCCCGCCATTCAGGGATTTGAACACAAAAAAAGCAACATTGAGATCAATCTGAGGCATATGGGAGCCGGTAAAGAGGGACTAAAATGGTACTGATAAGATCCCTCTTTTCTGGAGCCAATAAAAAGCCTCGCTTCAACCAACTTCAGATATGACAGGGAAAGCTGGCTGATCCCAGTGTAAAAGGAACTGCAGATATTAAGCCTGTTAAGTATTTGATTTAAATATTTGTATTTACTACACTGTCATCTAAATTCCAGGCATTGGGTGCTTTCAAAACATCAAACTAGATAGAAGACAACTACAGTATAGAAATATTGTCTGCAGTATATAAATATTGTCTGCATGACATAAGCTGTATTTATGTCCAGATTTCTGCCTCTTTGAGGGTTCTAATGTATTTCAAGAACAACAAGTGACGAAGGACACGGCTGTATTCTCTGGAGAACGGGGTTATTTTAACTCTTGATCCTCTGGTCTCTTCACACTGACCGCTCAAGGCCACATTTTGACAATGTGAGCCAAAATTATTCTAACAGATGGATCTTGCCAAGAACAGCACAGAGCACGAAATCTAATTCAGAGGAAGCAACAAGCTCCAACTTGAGAGGAAGTTCCTAGAAGCCTGCATAGTATTTCATGAGAAGATGGATTGATGATAAAGTAATCCATAAAAGGATGGATACTCGAGTACGCTGTAATAGCTAGTCTTGGTAACTTTTGGTTCATTGTCAGTTTAATTATTTTGACTCAGTATCCAGTGCTTACATCAGCTTACCTAATCACTATTAACTTATAAATAGTAGTGTCTGGGTTGCTTTTTAAATTTTAGGTTGACTGAAGTGATTCATGCTGTGAGACATTAGCAGCTCCTTAAAGACACTTCATACCACAGTTATGTCACAGTCGCAGGGCCCCTGGTTCACAGACTGCTCCAAACAAGAATGTAGGCATTTGGCTAAAAAAGGACATTTTTTGCTAAACATCTGCCACTCTTGATTCACTATACACTGTAAAAAAAATAACTGGTTATGATATCTTATAATTTGATTTCAGTTTATTTATGCCGATTCCCATAGAGTTGGGCAGGCCCGATTCTGTACTGGAAATCACTGCATGGGCTTAGGAACACTTCCAGAAATAATTGTCTGTTTACACCGTCTGCTGTGAAATGAAAGCTGAAGCTGTTTCATGTAAAAAAGAAGCTATATATGAACATGATCCAGAGACGCCACCGTCTTCTCTGGGCCAAAGCTCATTTAAAATAGATATAGGCAAAATGGAAAACTGTTCTGTGATCAGATTAATCAAAATTTGAAATTTTTTTTGAACAACAGATGCCATGTACTGTGGACTAAAGAGGAGAGGGACCATCCAGCTTATCTGTGCACAGTTCAAAAGCCTGCATCTCTGATGGCATGGAGTTGCATTAGTGCCTATGGCGTGGGCAGCTTACACATCTTAAAAATGCACTATCAGTGCTGACAAATAGATGGAGGTTGTAGAGCAACATTAGGCTCCCATCCAGACAACTGAAATCCTTGTTTATTTCAGCAAGACGATGCTAAACCACATACTACATCCATCTCAACAGCATGACTACACAGTAGAAGTAATTCATTACGTTCTTTTTTATTAACGTGTTACACAGCACCCAAACTTTTTGGAACTTGGTATGTAGAAGTGTAAACATTGTGACAACTCTATATAATGTGTTTATGTCATCTTAACTCAAGTAGTGTTATAAAAATAACTAGTTTGTTACTTTAGTCATATATATGACAATACTTTCAGAGCTGTACAGGGTTGCGCTATGGGCGGGGTTTAGATATACTTAAAGCCGTTTCTGATGGCTGCCTCCACTGCGGTGATTGCCTCGGATGTAGCTTAACATACTGTCAGTTTTACAAGAACATGACCACATTTCTTTATAAAATAAATAATAAAAACAACACTTAAAGCTTTTCATAATGTGAGAGATGTTTTCGCTTTTCTGCTGACCTGCTTCGGCATGTGTGTGTGATGGTTACGGGAGGAAGCGATACTTGTTGCGTGAGCAGATGTATACAAAGGCTGCTAGTGGACTGATTAGCTCGGACTTAGCCACAGTGGTTGTTTTGTCATAAATGGACAACATGTCTTAATTAAAACAAGGGAGAGCAACACTGAAAGCTTTTTGTGACACCAAATATGTTTTCGCTTTCTCCCCAAAATGACATTTATCCATACATTTTATTTCATTTCATAGTGAGAAATTTCAGTTGTTTTTTTTTTTCAGATGTTGACATGTTTATTTTGTTATCTCAGAATAACAATTTTGGTCTTCATGTGATAATAAGATATTTGTTTTCTTAAAATCCAGAGGGAATCAACTTTTTATAAGGAGAGAACCAGTGAGATAAAGGCATAAATATGAAACAATCACAGGAAAACACTTGGCAATTTCATAACATGTATGGATGCATGTTTACTGAGGGCTCCTTTACAGTTGGTACAATGTCATCTTGATTATGTACTTACATTTGGAGCCACTTCACTTAAAGTCTTAGTTTCAGTTTCTTTAGGCTGAACACATTACATAAGTTAAGATCACAAAAAATCCTGAGTTACTACTACATTTACACAAACCTGCTAGTTAAACTTACTATGAATTCAGGGAAAACATTACTTTTTGCCCGTAGATAGTCAAGGCAGTGTGGAGGATATTTACCAGATCATGAAGTCAGAGGCTCTGTAAATGACTGGAATGGTAATAACTCAAACACTAAAGCAGGTGTTAATGCCCCAGAGGTAAGTAAAAGAAATCTTGGAATAAACACAAAGAATTCATAGAAGAAGAAGAGGAAAACAATAAAAGCCCTCCGTACCTCTCAGTCTCGCTCTCTCTCCTTCCTTCTCCACAATGAGGAAGTTTCCAGGTGTGTTACCTGCCCGTCTCGCCCTCCCACACACCACTGGCCCACATAAGCATGTGCATAGTTAGAGCCACGCCCCGGCAGCTTTTGTTTGGACTTTTATTACCTCCATCCACATATTGTTTAACTCTTGAGTTTAACTTTAGGAAGAAGGAGTGAAGAGCTTTGAGCTAACAGCTTTTGTGATCAGGAGTATAAATCAGTCTGAGGCTGTGTTTGGGGGTACACAAGGTCATCTCTCTGAGTGTGTCTGTGTATGCTCTTGTTTGTGTCATTTCTCAGAGAGTTCCTGGCTACTGTTCTCAGACGAGCTATTTCTGGTTGCATATTTTATCATCTTCAGTGAAGCAGAGCATTAATAGACGTCTGTTGAAGTGGATTTCTTTAAAGGAGCGTGTTGATTTACTGTATTTTTTCTAACATCCTCTGATTAATGTTTGTAACATATGTTAAGTTAACTTCAGGGCACTCTCCAGATGCTTCCGCCATATAGGCTGATACACAAAGGTAGCGTACGGACATTGTTAAGTGCCCAGTGTTTTTCAATGCTGTTTACAGCGAGGAAATGAATACATATCTGATAAGACAGATTTCAGTGCCTTGCATAAGTATTCACTAGGCTTGAACTTTCCCTCTTCTTACAGTTTTACAACCTGGACTTCTAATACAATCATATGGCTTTTTCACAAATAGATAACAACTGAAAGCTGTCAAAAATGCACTTCTGTTGTGACAGCACATGAAATTTATTCTAATGTATCAGTCTAATCTTAGGGGCATCACAGCAGCACATTTCAAACTTTTAATGACTTTTTCCTTTAACAATTACCAAACTTTTTAAAATATGCCCTTAAACACTCAAATATTATTTATGTTTTAAGTTTGTCTGTTGCAGTAAACCATATTAAAACACCAAAATATACAATGACAGACTGATTTAATGTTGTTTGCGAGAAACTGTAAGTTTATAGCTGCTACTACATTTAGATATTTAACATTTTTAAGGGGAATTGCTGATGACTTACACCTCAGACAACCTTTATTTAATGCTTAAAGCTCCTATGAGGATTTTTTAATGGTTATAAAACAGACAGAAGTTAAATCTGATGACTCTTTAAGAGCCAAAAAACCCAACAAGACCATCAGGGATGGGTCAGATTATTTCTAAATAGTTATTTTCAAATATGAAGCTTTGCCTGCCATGTGGTAGGTGTCAGCCAAAGTGATTTAAACAAAGTCCATAGCATAATTTCTTAACCGGTAAAATATTTTAATGTTTTTAAAAAAGCAAGGCAGACCTTACTTACAGGACAAAACATAATGCAAAGTGAGATAGCTTTGTCCACAGGGGGCACCAGAGTCACCACAACCATTTTTCCCTATAGGAGCTTTAAAATCACATGACGTATGGACCCTCGACACCAGTCAGCAAAATAAGAAATTATAACTTACAAGTCAGCATCAAGGAATGTACTCAAGAAAACCAGGAAAAAAACAAGTGAAAAATAGATAATAACAAAATCCATAGTAGGAAATTAAATGAAAGCTTTCAGTGCAAGAATTTAAGAGTAGCACTCACCTGTGGCGATCTCTAATCCTCAACCTGATGACTTTAAACACGTTCAACGTCCACGTCGGCTTCTGTGATGTTAGTTCAGATCAATCCCATATTTCTTTCAAAAACTGTTTTATCAACAACAGATGAACAGAACCAAACCCTGTCACGCCAGTTTGATCCTCAGCCTGCGTGGGCTTCCCAGGATACGTTCATGTGCACACAAACAGTGAGTAAAACTGGTCTGACGAGCACCTCTCTGCAGCTGGAGGTGTTACCCAAAGGCTGACATGGTGACTGTAGACAGGGAGGAGAAGGGGGAGCTGAAACAGAACACCTTCACTCCCACCACCCAGAGGTGAAACAAGCAAAAACTTGTCTCCTGTTAGAGTCTGATCATTCATAATGAGAGCAGAAAAATCCCATTTACATTTACATTTGTCTCGCTGTGTACGCTGGATAATCTCTAACATTTAAAAACCTTTGTTGTGGTTTGTTTTGTGTCGTCTTAAAGATATCTATAATGTAGATCAGCAAGTTAGTCAAAAAGCTATGGAAGCCCTAAGCAGACATGCATCCATATATTTATTTTGCTGTTTTTCCTTGATCAGTTGATTTTAACAGTTTTGGTGTCATCTCTGCTTATTTTTCTTGTTATGATAAAAAAAAAAAAAGTTTTTTACCTTACAATGAATGCATTTAACAAAAATATTTTTCCCGCTAACAGTTTTAACGCTAAAACATTGGTTCCCAACCTGGGATCTGGGCTGCAACTGTCAGATTTGCAGCAATTAACCTGCTAGTAACATACTTTCTGAATAGTTTATACAAGCATCTTTGGCTACAAAGAAGTGTTACTAGACCTTTTCTGTAGTGGTATAATCTACAAAATTTTAAATTGATATCAATTTTTGACAGCACAGCTTAAGCTATTTTTTGCATGCATCGTGGGGGCTCAATTTTTGTAAGCTTTTTGAACGCACGACCTTCCGATCGCAAGGTGACGGACTGTACCTATTGAGCCATAGTCACCCCAGCAAATCCACCTGCTTTGCAATCAACCAAACACACAAGATCTCAGAAAATTGTGATTAAATGTGACTTCAGATCAAAAGTTAACATGGAGGATGTTCAGCTTCATCATCTGGCTGTCCCAAGTGCATCAGTTGCAGTGAAAAAAAATTAAATAAAGAGTAGGGGCAAAATCCAGGCTGAGATGAAGGTGTAATTCAGTAATTGTCTTTATGATGATGAGCTGTAAAACTGGGTGACATCTGGTCGGTGACAACAGCCAGTCCTCTCGCTCTCATTAGTTAATGTGGTTATTCCATCAGAGGCACTCTGATATTTACTCAGTCAAGAGCTGTATAAGTGTTGTATTGACACCACATGCTTGCGGATTGTTTGGACAGATAATCGTTTATGACAAGCAACTAAAAGGCCAGCAGCCCTCCAGCTTTGGTCACTCATTGTTGTCTTTGAAAGTCTATTAAGAGACAGAGAGCTCCACAGGTGAAGGCCATCATGCTAAATACATGAAAAAATAATGCACTGAATAGATGTAATTGAAAGACAAAAATAAAGTACTACTTCTACCCTGTAACAGGGAGAATCTGGTCTAAAGTCAAACTTACAGTCTTAACCTCCTGAATATTGAGCTTTAGTTCTGAATCAGTCAGTCAGGAATTCACTGTGTACAGTTTAGGCCTTTTTCTGATCGACCAAAAGAACCGGAACTATATTTCCACTAAAAACTCTGGAGATCCTGGAAAATTCCCTTTAAAATAATGAGATTCCATAAACATAAAAACCCTAAAATTCCTAATACGTAACAAAATGTCTCTGAAAGTTAAAAAAAATCCTTTGAAATACCCCAAAATGTCCACAAACATTCTCCAAATGTTTGTTAGCTTCTCTGAAAAAGTCTGGATTTTTCATTACATGTTCACCAAAATATCCATAGAAATTCCTGAAATGTTCAAGGAAATTCTCCCAAATTTCTATTAAAATTCATGAAAATGTATCCCCAAAATTTCCTGAAATGTATGGAAAATTTCAAAGGAAATTTCCAACTCATATTTCAAATCAAATTCCCAAAGATATACAAATAAATTTCTGACATTCCCATGAAAGTACCCCAAAATTTTAAGGTACAATGACCACTAAAAAAAAAAAAAAGAAAAAAAAAATCAAACCATACAAATTTTCAAACATATTCCCAAAAATATTCAAGAAATTTCCTGAAAATTTTAAAGCAAATTGCAAATTTCAAATTTTCATGGAAATTCTGAACAATTATCTCTAAAATTCTACCAGCAGGAGCCATCGCTATGTTGTAGGAAAGTCAAATGTGCAAATGTCCTCAGACGTGCATGCAGGGGCTCAGGAGGATGTGCTGTGTGGCCAGCTGAAAATGAATGGAGCGACAGTGACCAAGGAGTTGCAGCAACAACTTAGAGCTCCCCCTGTTGACTGGCTGCAGTATTGGTTAGAAATCCCACCTCCATGTTGATAGACTGACGTGGGTCAAAGAACAAAGGAAAAAAGCACATTTGATAAATATTTGATGAACTTGGAGTCTGTTGTGATGCTGAGTTATATCATGCTAATATATGTCAACGACGTGTTAAATTTTTATTTGTCGTTTGGTTTTATATAATTATTTAGTGCAGAAAAGAATGAATATAACATTATAGTTGCAAGAGAAAATGTGACAAGAAAATGTGAACTGCATTAAACATGAGAACCTGCTTCAAACCAACTCAAGAGCCAGTCCTGCAGCTTCCTGACCGGAGGGATTTTTGGCATTTAATCTGTAAGTTAAGTGTGTTTCATTAATGGAAGAGTTAGGGTTAGTGGTCAGCTCTACCAGCCAGCTCACATCTGGTCTCCAAGTTATGTAACCAATGAAATATGCTTGTGCTGATAACAGGGTTCTTTGGCTTCACATGATACCATACTAACAATTGGAAACAAAATGTCCATATTGATATACAGTCAATCATCCCATCTATAACATGCTATGGCGCCGTAGCCCATCTAATGATGTAAATAGTCTATTTTTATGTTTATGTGCTTTCTAAGTCTTGGGATACTGAATAGATATGCTGAGATCTCCACAGAAATGATTTATTATGTTGAGGAAATGGAGTAAATTGAATGTATGGATACATGTCCTCATAGGGGTTCTGGAGAGGTCAGTCAAATTATACAAAAACAGCAAATAAACCATGTGCAGTAGAGAACTGTAATAATAGGATGAACTGGCACCCATTCTGTGGTTGGTGTTTTGCTTTAAAAGAAATCTTTGGTTCCACTCACTTAGAAATCTCATCAGGATTATTCCTGCTTTTTAAACAGAGGGCCAAAGAGGAAGCTGATGAAGAATGTAACAGAGAGCCAACGGTAATAAGGTAAATCCATGCAGGAGCTAAGTCGACAGGCTGAAGAAAATCCTAATATGAGACTGAATCATTTGGATTAGCTGTGATATAAGAGGCGGAGGAGGGCGTCAGATATGATCACAAGTTCATGAGAAAACGAAGGGAAATAAAGAAATGCAGAGCATGATATTTTAATAGGACACTGCACTTTACTCACACTAAGGCTAAAAGATTTTAGATTCATTCTTAGCATTTCTTATGGGCTGTTTTTTAAGGCCTGATAGGGACACTGGGGAAAAGTTTAAGAGTTTAACGATGGACTGTTAAAACATGGGCATTCATGGTTGGTTCCCAAAGAAGTGATATGAAGCCAGTTAATGTATTTGAAATACTGATTTCAGATAACTTCCAGCTCTTCCAAAAAAAAAAAGCGGAAGTGAATGAATATCCTAGCCTCTTCATGGAAAATAAAACCACTGTTTCTACATGTTAGTCAGATCAGCCTCAAACTTTTTTGTGCATAATTACGCAGAACTTAAAATCACCCTCTGAATGATTTTTTTACTCTAAAGTCGTTAGCTATTGAGAACAGAATTGTTCTTTATACAAGGCTGAGAACATTTTAATTTCTGCTGCAGAAATAGGAATCAAACAGGCTCCTCATAGATTTTTAAAATAACTTTCATAAGAGTTAGTTTATGTTCCATAATATTATCATTTTACTGTCACTCGTATTCTATGTCCTCTTGTAATCCTTTTGAAGTCTCTTTAACATCTGTCAGCTCTACGGTCTGAAACATGTCTGTAAAAAGAATTTTGATCATAATTAACAATTAGTCTTTATTACCCATTCAGTCTCCTCTGCTTATCTGGGTCCAGGCCACAGTGCCAGCAGCTTAAACAAGTCAACCCAGACATCACTCTCTCTCTACCATTTCCTAGCCCCTACTTGGGGATACTGGGGCATTCCCAGGCCAGATAGCATATATAATCCCTTCAGTGAGCTCTGGGTCTGCCCCAGGGTCTTCTCCCTGTTGGATGTACCTAGAGAGCCTCCAAAGGGCGGCCACCAGGAGGCATCCTTATTAGACCCTTGAGCCACCTAAACTGGCTCCTTTTGACGTGAGAAAGCAGCGACTCTGCTTTAAGTTCCTTTCATATGTCTGAGCTTAGACACCTTCCAATTCCGTTGATTCAGTCAGTGACTGGTAACTTGGTAGTTTTGTCTTCTGACCCCTTCTTCGACACAACAGTCCTGTTCAGTGCCTGCAATAAACCTGCACACAGGTGACTGGTTGGATGATGAGTGTGGCTGTTGTCATTAGGCTAATGTGCATTTTAGCTGGCATTTACACTCTTGCTGTATTTGGGAGCCATAGAAGTGAAAGAAAGTAGCAAAATAGAATAAGCCTATGTAACACAAACCCCATATGTTCATCGAGCTACACATAGAGGGATTTGTGAGCACTCTCTTTTTTCAGCATCATATTTGCTAGCATTAGTGTCAGCCCATTTAATGCATGGGGAATTGTCATGGGAGAGTCTATGTTTTACACTTAGTAAAATTATTTACATGCAAATTATACTGACATTGCAAGCTCTCTAAACTTTCCATGTACACAATATGCACTACACTGATTATTTTCTATTTAATACTGGCATCCAGTGAGTAACATGCACCATTTTCTGTCTAGGCAGCAGCAGGACCATTTAGGAAAGAATATGTGCCATCAAAAGGCCTATGCTGTACAGTTTTTCTGTCAGTTGTACAACAACCCGATCTGCCCTCACTCATGAAAAAGACCCTGACATACCTGATCTCCATCACTCCCAATCTGGAGAGAGCAATCTAATCCACCATGTCCTTCCAGTGAACCATGGCCTTCAACTCAGACTATATTACTATTATACTTTAAATTATTGACTGATACAAATTATTTTAACTCTTTATAGAGGATGTTTTAAAAACATAATAGTGCAGTACAAAATCTGCACATTTCTTGAGTATGTAACTAAAATGGAGTTGTCCAATCAGTGAGGTCAGCGTTGCAAGACATTGATCTGTTGGTCTGTTCTGGTCCAGAGATGATCATCAGCTGATCTCATTTATTTAAAATCTGTAATGATAACTGTAATAAATCCTTAGAGGATGAATCCCTTTGTTGACCTCTTGATGTTTCTTTTTAAATCTCATCACCCTCGTAATTCTTTGGGGTTCACAGACTTTTATGAGAGTTCTAACTACACTTATGCTCCTCTGGAGATGATGATTCTGATATTTTAACTTTTGGACACTCCACTGGGATTCACGCTGGCCAACATAAAAACATACTGTAACTGAAAAGCCCAATGGAATACTGTGATTTAACCTTTTGTACCCCAGTCCTGTAGTGCCACCCTGAGGTCAAGCTCTGCACTTGCACCCGTTAATCTTCATTCATGACATTATGTTCAGTGTTATTTTGTTTATTTTGCTTTTCATTCATTCAAATTGCTCACTATCCATCTCTTTCAGTTCCTTCCTGTTTTCAGAGATCAGCTTATTGCTGTTCTCTCTTAAAGCACTAAACCAGCCAGTTGTACAACCCTAAGTTTGAACAAGTTGGGGCACTGTGTAAAATGTAAATAAAAACAGAATGCAATGATTTAAAAATCTAATACATCAATATCTTATTTACAATAGAACATAAATAACATATCAGATGTTGAAACTGAGACATTTTACCTTTTCTTGAAAAATATTAGCTCTTTATGAATTTGATGGCAGCCATATTACAGCTCAAAAAGTAGGAAGGGCAGGGCTATATTTATCATTGTGTAACATCCCCTTTTAATAGCAGTCTGTAAACATCTGGGAAATAAGGAGACCAGTTGCTGGAGTTCAGGTAGAGGAATGTTGCCCATTCCTGTCTGTTGTAAGATTTGAGCTGCTCAACAGTCTTCTTTGCCAGATTTTTTTTTTTAGTTTTGTGATGCTACAAATGTTTTTATTGGTGAAAGGTCTGCACTGCAGGTCGGTCAGTCCAGCACCCGGACAATTCTACTGTGAAGCCATGCTGCTGAGATGGATGTGGTTTAGCATTGTCTTGCTGAAAGATGTAAGGCCGTCTCTGAAAGACACACTGTCGTGCTCTTAAGTCTCTGTGTACTATTCAGCATTGCTTCTGCCTTTCCTGATAGGTAAGCTTCCCATATAGGCACTAATGCAATCTCATACCATCAGAGATGTAGGCTTTTGAACTGTCCACTGATAAGAAGCTGAATGGTCCCTCTCCTCTTTACTTTACAGCTTGTCTTTACTTCTGAGAGATTCTTCCTCTCTATAATGCTCATTTTATACCCAGTCATGTTATTGACATGTTGCCAGTTAATCTGATTGGTTGCAAAACGCCCTTCCAGCTGTTTTCCTCAGTACCACTCACTAGGGCTGAATGATTTTGGAAAATAATCTAATTGCAATTTTTTTCCCCAATATTGTAATTGTGATTTGATATGTGATTATTCCTTAACTTTCTTTTATTCATAAACAAGGGATGAACAATTCTATAAAAGTGTCTTAATTCTTATTGCAAATTGGATATGAATTGTTGCAGTGAAAAGTTTTTGTCATTCTTATATTTAGTAAGAAAAAAGTACAAAAGTGAAGAAGGTAGGATTTTTCTATTCTAACTATTACACAAAACTATTCTAAAATAAATGGCACCTGGCACCAATTGCATATGTCATGCATAAAATCTCTGCTAGAAAAAAAGTCTTAAACTGGTATTTTGACACAAATTTCAGGTCAAAGAAATATTGCACCTTTTGCGATTTGAAAATTGCAGCAGGCCATATTGCGACTTAATCTAATTTTCAATTAATTGCCCAGCCCTACCACTCACTTTTCCAGCTTTTTGAAGGCGCTCTAGATTTATATAGTTTTGTTAAAAGAAAGACACATTTCAGCCACTAGGGACTCTCGGCAAAGATTTTCATTACTTTGCTTGAGCTCCTAAAATCTGATTCACACTGTGATGTTTCATAATCACTCTCTTCCTCTTTCATCTGTCTGCGTATCCTTCACCTCAGAGACACATTTTTGTGATTTATACAATGTTTGCTGTCTTTAAATCTGATCAGTCCAAAAGAGGTCAGAGATGAGATCATTCTAGCCAATTTTTGTGAGCATGGACCGATTTCTTGCAAAGCCAGAGGGCAGTGAACTTTAAGTGATAATATTGTCAAGATGTGAAATATGAAACTGATTTAGAGACTCAGATGTGGGTTGGCTGTTACGGCAAAGGATTTTTGGACAGAGGGTACAGCCTCTGGCATTTCATAAAATATCTGTGAAGAAAAGAAACCACAAAGTTGACCGCTCCACTTAGTAATATCAACAGTCTTGATCACAAATATTGATTGTACCAGTCTGTATCAGGCCTGAGGAATTGCAAATATGACAGATAACGTAGAGGGTTTGTGTACCACGGCTGTCCTTAGAAGAAAACCAAACTGAGGGCATTGTACTACATTCAATATTTTGTATTGTATTTTTCTGTCTTATTTTTTATCTTTGTTAATGTTTTTAAGTGCTTTTGATATTCAGTTTTTACAATTTCTGCATATTTCAACATAATTTTTTTCACTTACATCAACCATTCCTATTTTAAATGTCTCAAGATTTTGACAGAATATCTATTTAAATGCACTGTTTCATTTTTAAAGTGTTATATTATTCTATTACATCTAAAAGTAACCACTGTATTATGTAAAAAGCTGCCTTAATGACACATTTCATGTTAAATTGAGATAAATTTGAGTACACCCTGTGATTTCCAGCAGTGGAAACTTTTCAAGAGGTTACAGTGAAATATCTTTTTGCTGCTGGCATTTTTAAAACCACAGCTTCTAAAACCAGACTCACGACCTCTTGTGACACAGAAGGAATGAAAAAAAGGAGAGGCATTCATTAAGAAGTGCCACGGTTAAACATTTACAGTCCCTTTGCTGTGTTTAAACACTGTGAGATGGGGGGTGATAATATCAGAGTTCTTGCTTATCTTCCTCATTTTTTACACAATGTCAAACTCGAGGAGTCAGTTTTATTACAATTCAAATGATCACTCAAAAGGAGCTCTGTATAAAAAGACATGTTGATTTTACTGGATATTTGAAAAATATTTGTCAACTTAGATGTTTCAGATATTCATAAAAATGTTCAGTACTAGACATAACCTGAGTAAATACTGAAAGCAGTTTTAAAAGGATTATTTAGTTTATTGAGGGAAAAATTAATTTAAATCTCCATCGCTCTATGTAGAAAGTAATCACCATCAAACCTTACCTCTTCCCTATTGTCCTCTTCACACTTAACTGCAGTTCGAACTGAAAAGGTTTAAAGGTGGACACAAGTAGGAAAAGATGTGGGAGGAAGAATGATGCAGCCATTTGGCAGCCTACATGTGATTTCTTGTTTCTTACTACCAGACATGTAACAGATGCTAATGTTAATCTAATGTGGACAACATGTCTCAATATCATTCAGAGTTCCCCTGAAGTGAAGCTTCCACTCTATTAAGAGCCAATATTAAAACTCAGTAAGGGCTCATAATAGCCAGCAGATGGCAGAAAAACCAGTAAGACAAAAATCTAATGTAGTCAGACTTGCTGATGCAAACACATGTGATCGTACCGGAGCACAACAGCAGAGGTCGCCAGAGGGGAACACTCAGTCTCTGACCTTCAGGATGCCATGCCTCTGATCCTGTGTCATTGTATTTTAACAGTATAAGGGAAGAGCTGCCTTATCCAGAACAAGACAACATAAATGTGCAGTTTTGTTGTAAAAATATTTTCATAAATTGACATCAAGATGTTGATTTTGTAAATGTACCTAACAGTGTAAAGGTAAAATGACCAAAGGTCTATAAAAGCTGTATAATAGGTATATTGATTGAGGTCTAGTTAATAGATATGTCTCTTACGCATGGAGACTGTATAATACTCCACATCTTCAATATTTTTAGGGAAAACTGTCCTGACTACTGTCATGACTAGAGATAGTGTTTGTTGTGTAAAAGACTTTTTTCCTCCTGTTTATTCTTATTGTATCTTGTAAACATGCTTCTCGGTGTTTTGGTTATGATTGCATTTCAGTGCCATTTGTGTTTTATTATTTTTTACTGGAAGGTCACATGACAGCAACTATTTAAGAGTGGACCTTTGGACTAAAATGCTTTTGTTTACCTCAGCAGCTTCTAAACATTTGAATTTGAAGCTATGTACTTATTGTATTAAATGCAGGGCTGCACAGTGTTGAAGTGGTTGGTGTTTTTCTAAAAGATTTAAACCTCCTTTGGGCAGCAGCTTTTCTCTGAGGAGCTTGGATGGTGTCCCAATGTGTGCATGGGTTCTCTTTGAGCAGTCCAGCTCCCTCCCAATCTAAAGCAGTGGTTTATCAAACTTTTTTTCCCCAAGGCACACCTAAGATCAAGGCAAAATTAACGGGACACCATATTTAAATTCATGCAAATGAACCTCTTTGGCAAGTTTTACAGTTATCTTTAGTTGTTTTAGTTGTAGTAATAATGAGTAGTTGTACAAATACCCACAGCACACCTAGACTTGCCTTGGCACATCATTTGGGAACCACTGGTCTAAAGACATAGTCCATAGGTTACAAAAAAACTGGTTTGGATGGATGGAATTACTGAATGATGGTGTCTTTATGCTTGTAGTGATAACTAAAAGATCATAGGGGTCACATGTGGCCAAAAGTAACTTCAGATTCTGGTGTTGTATTTTTCAAATTATTGGGAATTTGGGGGAAATAGACAGCCGTTTTCTGCTCTCTCCAGAGATGATTGATTGAGTTCAACTCACGGCTCTGGCTGGGCCACTCTAGGGCATTCACAGAGTTGTCTCTAAGCCACTCCTATGTTGTCTTGGCTGTGTGTTTAGGGCCATTTTCATGTTGGAAGGTGAACCTTCAGCCCAGTCTGAGGTCTTCGGTGCTGCTGAACAGGTTTTCAGAGGATATTTCCATTCAGCTTCCTCAACTTTGACCAGTCTGCTGCTGGAAAATCACCCCCACACTATGATGCTGCCACCCCCATGCTTCACTGTTGGGATGGTAGTGGGCAGGTTCTGATTTCCTCCAGATATAATGTTTAGAATTGAGGCCAATCAGTTCAGTCTTGGTTTCATTAGACCAGAAAACCTTACTTCTCACAGTCTTGGAGCTCTTCAGGTGTTTATTTTGTAAACTCCAAGAAGGTTTTATGTATTTTGCACTGAGAAGAAGCTTCCATCTAGCCACTCTGCCATAAGTCCATATAGGGCTGCAGTGATGGTTGTCCTTCTGGAACCTCAGTTAGAGTGACCATCGGGTTTTTGGTCACCTCTTTCCCTTGCAAAGGCTCTTCTCCCCTGCTCAGTTTGGCCAGGCGGCCAGCTCTTAGAAGATTCCTGCTTGTACCAAACTTGTATTATTTTTACTGAATTTTACTGGTTCACTTTGTTATAATGGGGCACTGAGTGTAGATTGGTGAGAACACATTTTTCCACTGTAGCATCAAGCTGCAACATAAAAAATTGAAAATGTGTAGGGGGTCTGAATACTGCTGTATGGACTGAGAATGACTTTTTTGTTCAATAATTTTTTGACCATAGCTGGAAAGTGGGAGACAGACCTCCTGTTCCCATGGTGATGACGGTGGTAAGGAAGTGATGTCTGAATGAACACCAAACTATTTTTAACTCACAAATCTTTTATCTATTTATAGATATCTGAATAGATTCTTCGCACATGAAGAGTGGGCCAGTGCACAAATACAACATGCATCAATTTTCAATTCTGGGTGAATCAGGGAGGAAAGAAGAAATCTGAAGAAATTAAGGTATTTGTAGGTTTCAGAAGTTATCATGTTTATCTTAAAGGAAGCCCTCTGTATTAAGACATGCGGACTTAATTGGATTCATATTTGTTAAGGGCTGAGCAATATGGCCTAAGACAAAATCTCACATTAGTTCACACAGAATCTGATATTTAGATATTTATAGATATTTATCAATTTACTTTGGTGCTAGATGTTTCAACACAGATGTGAGGAGAAGAGAGAAAATGGATACTCTAAACTAGTTTATATGTTGAGGCCAGCATGTGTAGCTTGTGTTGAGGCCAGTAGTTTCTCTGAAGAAGTAATTCATAACACATTAATAGTTATTTTCTAAAAAAGTAATGTTACTTAAATTACAGCTAAATGTAACTTGTTACATTACATTTTCATTACTCCTCATCACCCAAGCTCTTCTGTAACTTAATTGCCAATTAAAAATGTAATACTGAACCTTAGATAGTCCCACATTAGTAAAATATAATGTAGTGGCACTATTTTAGAGAGGGACCCAACTGCAGTCAAGATGGCCGACATTGGGCGTCACTATACATCCAATCCATGCCGGAAGTCCCAAGCGGAAGTTTCTTCTTCTTGTTGGACTCAGCTGCCAGTGTTTGTCAGTCTTTTTTTCGCCTAAACCTAACCCTTGGTTACCACCTTCCCCACTGCCTTACCCTGAACCTAACCACTTGGGTTTTAATGCCTAAGCCTAACCTTAGACGTATGGACTTCCAGTTTAGACTTCCGGTATGGATTGGATCTATGTCAGCCATCTTGTCTGCATCAAGGTACTCTTGCTATTTTATGCTGTAAAAGGTGAAAGGATACATAAGTGATGTCAACACAAGGCATAATGTTAACAGACAGGACTTAGATGTCTGTGATCCATGAGAAGGTAGTCGGCAGTCGAGTACATCTGTCATGTTCTTATAAAGTTAAATCATGGTAATAAAGTCAACAAAAGACAGTCGTCGCTCCCTCATAATTCTGCATATAAAAAGCAGTTAGTGCAAATCCTTATTCTAATAAGGACTTACACAAGAGCTTACTTAAAACTGTCACAGCAAAGTCATGAAAATTAATACCATATCTCACAGAAAAATACGTCAAGTGAGGCCACAGTAGGGAACATTTCCTCCAACATGTATGCTGCCACAAGCCTTTTTATCTCGGTTTTTGTTGTTACCTGTTACCTTTGTTGGAATTTGAGGAGAAAAAACAGAGCAAACACAGCACTGTTTCTGAGAGTGCTAAAGTAGTAAAAATCATTTTTAAAGCAACCAATCTACAAGCATGGAAGCTGTTGAGAAAACAGGGTTTTAACACCCGTTAAAATTAACTGAGCCAAAGTAGAGACATTTTAATCCCCCACATTTCAACAAAAAAAATCTCACCAGCCCTTTATAAATGATCCATAATTCAAGATCTCTTTGCTAAAGGGGACATATTCTACTTTTTTAAGACAAGTTTTTATTGGTCTCAGAGGTCCTCAAAACATGCCTGTGAAGTTTGCTGCTGAAAAAACACTCTAGTATTGGATTTTAGCATGTCTAAAACCCCCTCTGTTTCAGCCCTTCTCAGAACAAGCTGTTTCTGTGTCTTTAAATGTTAGTGATCTGTCTGACTCCGCCCCTAACCACGCTCCTCTCAGGAAATGGATGTGGCACTCCTGATGTTACAATGTTACAGATGCTTTTATCCAAAGTTAAGGACCTGACTGGTACTCAAACCATCAATCTACCAGACAGCAGGGTAACCCACTGAGCTATCCAGTATCTCAGCTGGCAGGAGAGGAGGGTGGAAGTTTTTTCCAAGGGCCAACCAAACCTGGGGGCGGTGCTAACTCCCCACATGACATCATGAGGGGAACATCTGAGAACGGCTTGTTTCAGCACACATTTTCTGAGAGGTGGAGAAAGAGAGGGTGGAAGGGAATGGATTTTTCTGATTCTTGGGGGTTTGTGGACATGCCAGGGGCACATATTTTTGTTAGAAAAACCTGAAAAAGTGATTTTTGCATAATATGTCCCCTTTAAAACACTGGCTGTCTGGTTTTGTCAATCAAATTAAACCTAAATGCGGTACCTTGGACTGTCTGCCTTGGGGAGGGGGAGAGGGACACTCTGTCAGGTCTGCAGCTGGGTCATAGCAACGGTAACAGCTATCCTCAAACTCTAAATGGACTCTTTATCTGTGCAGATGGGCTGTGAAAAGTGCTCCCAAACTTTGTAGCAGGCTCCATCGGTTAAAAAAGTAATCCACTGCTGGAGTCCATGTTGAAATCGCCATGTTAGATGTTAATTAGGGCACTTAATAAGCTAACTAATGGGTTATATAAGGATGTGTTCAGGTCAGCTGGGAAATTTGAGGATTAGAGGAAAGGGTATCAATATAAATCACTTAGTATTTGAAAATGTATTGAAGTTTTTTTTAGTCATTGAAGATCTTTTGGAAGGAGGTTGCACCATTGCAGTATTATTACTAATTTAGATGTAATTTTTTCAGACCATTTACTTGAATATATATAAATATTTTAATGTAAAAAGCTCAAAATTATAGAAAAGGAATTCTATGTTTTGTTCACTTTACATACCGTGTCTTCAAAACCGAGGTACATGCCAAACCAAAATTTTTCCATACCATGTAACACCCCTGCTAGCCTGTTGCCACCACAACCCAGCGCGGATAAGCAGAAGAAATTGGGTGGATGAATTTTCCCCAAGTACGATTAATCGCTGAAACTGTTTTATCACCCAGGCCCACATTAGTGTCTTTATGCACATTTTGTGCAATAAACTCATAACCAGAGTATTGTAATACAACTGTTTTAATTTTAAAAGGATACCGGTTAATACATTGAATGAAGCACTGAAACAAGCCACTGTGACATTGCAAATTACCACTAAAAAGGACATTGTAAATTTCAGAGAAAAAAAAAGATTCATTCATTCGATCAGAAAGGCATACATATGAAAGAGAACAGGAGGGAAGCGTATTTACATCATGATTAAATGTCCTGTAACTCTACAAAACAATGCGTGTCAGAGATCTCCTCATTCAAGACGTTAAAAATGGTTTACAAACAGCTGTTAACAAAGAACAAGCCTTCCATTCCCCGTTTCAGTTTTTATCAAAAGACAGTAATCTTTTAAAAAAAAGGCACCACTGTAGGTGATGAATTCACACCGTCCATGTGACATGGAGGCGGGCCAGTTAACACAAGACAACCAACAGTTTCTGTAAATGGTTTATATGCTGTAATAAGCCGGAGAAAAATCAAGGAAACAAGAAGATTATTAGCATGAGAGGTTATACAGAACCGATAGACAACAAAGAGGGTTTTTGTACAAAATGGGCAGTAAAGTGAAGTGTCCCTGCTGTTGGATTGGCTGATATTATTAGCTGTGTTTGTGCTGGTGTGACAGCACTCCCTGCAGGAGAAACATGGAGCTTACAGCACCGGGTAGTTTGGTGAGTTTTTTTGTCTTGAGCACTTTCACTCTTATTAAAAAAAACGCTTTCAAGATCATTCCTAAGACTCTTCCAAATTTTCATCACAATAGAAAAATTGCATGGTCAATTAAATTTAATTCAATTTCTTGTCATGCTATAGGGTATATAAAAACCCTTCCCACTAAAATCAGTCTAATCATGAATCCGAATGCATAGATTTTAATTTAAAGGTTGCTACATGTGCAACAATTTTTTCTAACAGAAATTAATTGCAGTCACGCATAAATGCTGGCAAGTCAACATTAAAGTGTCTGTCTGTGGTGAAGAAATATCTCCCTGCTTTGTGCTTCACTTATGCCTCAATTCTCAGGCTGGTTATCCTGCACCAATCAGAGAAAACCTGGACACACTACACACTTTGAAAAAGAAACATGGTCGTAGAAAGTTGCACACAGAGGCTTGAAAAAAGTGTTTAGAGCTCACATGAGCAACTAGAAAAAAGAATCCTAGATAAGTACCCTTGATATAAATTAATAGACTTTATAAAAATTTCAAACCCACACACAGATTTAGACAACCATTGCGTTTTCACCTCCCCTGTATGGGAGAAATACGCAGAGCCATGCAAATAGAGGAGAAATCCCACTACTGTTTAGCGCCCTGATAAACTCTAATGGCTTCATATTAGCATGATTTCATTTTAATGCTATTTTGATCGATGAAAGTAACATGCAATAATCTCCAGGTGTGCTTCTAAAGAATTTTACAACTAATAAATTTACACCTTTCTATAATTCTTGGTCTAAAATCATACTTTGGCTTTGAGACCGTTATTTATTCATCTTAAATTTCACACTATAAAACATCGCCTAAAAGGGAATTATTGAGACATGATCATGGTATAAAATTATACTGGCTTTTTAAAAAAACGGGCCTGACTTTTTATCCTTCCTTTGGTTGATTTTTTTCACTCACTTTTTATCTTTATGCACCTTTAGGTCCTTCAGATCAGCTTTAAACACGCCCAAAGAGACATTCTCATTTGTTCCTTTTTTTAATCATGCACTGCAAATTGTTAATCTAAAACACAGAGGGTATAAACCATGTGTAGCCTACTGTCTACTGTATGTAGAGGGTCAAAATAGAGGAAATACCAACATGAAGGGGTTACTGAGGGTCATGTAGGATGTTTTTTTCTTGCACAGTTAGGTCCTTGTCTCTGATTGGACAGGGTAAACTCAAATTATTGCCAATGTTAGGATTTTGCAGCCTCCAGGTGATTTTATAATCTCTCATATATATAAACTGTATATATATTCAGTAGGGATTTTGAATTCTCATTGTGGAGGCGTTTTACTTCCGACAGATCATCCTCTTCAGTCAGGAGCTTCAGCCCACACATCCTCACCCTCTGCAGTGGGACTTCAGTTTGGTTCTTCTTCTACTTTGACTTAACCCTGTTTCATGTTGAGCAAATGCTGGACGGACATCGTATGGACGTTATGGAAGCACATTAATGGACGTTTGGCTGAGATGCGTTGATGGAGAGCTATACACAGTATTTACAGCAGGTAAGAAGGACTTCATCTGGCTTTGAACCAGGAACCATTCGTTTTCACACCTTTAACCAAAGGGACAGGAGGACATGGAGAAACACCACGAATACAAGTGATACAAAAGTTGAGTCAGATCTGACTAACACCCCTACAAAGGTCCATTTGCTGCTTGGAATTCAGTGAGAGAAACATCGAAGTCAGAGTGCATCCTTTAAAAAAATGTTTGAGACCGAAGTGAATGTTTTATACACTGTGAATTCTGAACTGTGTGCCCTTTTGAGAACATGTGGCTAACCTGCACATAGAAATATGCTCCTGAACAATGGTGAGCTGATTGTTGCAATGTGGTCGAAAACTGATTTTAAAAAAGTGGTGTGTTATTCTCAAGCAGCAAATGGTGTCATAGCTCTGCTGGCTAAGGCCTTTAAAAAAAACAAGACAAAGAGCGGTTCTCCTCGACAACGGGTGGCACTGTGAGTGTAGGTGGAAAGCAGCAGATGTATAAAAACTTCTGTGTTTCAGGCCAAATGGGAGGAGAGTCTACATCGATTCCCCAATTGAATCATCATCATCCAGAGATAAGGGCAAGTAGAGATCCTGAAAAGCACAGATGAGCAAAGTCAGATTAGTCACAAACTATGATGAATGAAAAAATAAAAGAGCAGGACAACAGTGAAGGAAAGGCTTTTTAACTAAGAGAGAAATAGCAAAAAATCAGGCACATCCTGTCTCTAAAACAAAGAAAATGTAGGCTGGATAATTGCAATCCCCTATTCCCTATTGTCATCTGGCTCTAAACAGTCTTCAGCAGCAGCTTATATACCTTAGAGCTCCAGAAAATAGATAATATTTCTTATGTTAGCTGAGCTGCATTTCTGCAACAATGATTTTATCCAAAAAACACTTTTCTTTCACATTGTTTTGGCAGTTCATTTACATGACAGCAGCATTTCGAGTGTCTGAAAACAGATTCCACAGTTTCACTTGTCATGTAAACCTGAAATACAGCATTCCTATTGAAAACAGAACCCAAACTTTTTTCCACATGTGCATCACACTTCCAGCTAATAGCCATGTGTGAGTAGTTGGACTATAATAACAATGGTGGACTCCTCAGTTCTGTTTGTGAAAATGCTAGTGTTGTTGCTGGCCTGGCATGTATACTGCAGCATTTTTAAAAGCAGTTGTTATCAAACCATTGTTGTCTAAATGTGGGCCTTTTTCAAAACTAAAAAAAAAAACATTTCTGTTTTCAGTGTAAATGTAGGCTTTAAAAGCTCTTATGGTTAGAGACCAAAATTACTAAAAGAGCTATGAACATTGCTTAACTATCAGTCTAGATTAGGGGTGTCCAAACTTTTTCCGCTGAGGGCCACATACAGAAAAATGTAAGGATGACTGGGCCACTTTGATGTGCTTCATCCGCAGTGTATTAAAGGGATATTTCAGGATTTCTGTGAAAGTTACTCCTGTGGTTAAAGAGCTTAGAGAGATCTGCGGTATAATGGCTATAGATGGGAACATTTTAACCCCATAGTTTAACGAGTTTTACGTAAAAGTGGCCAAGAAAATATGTTGGCTCGCCTGTATGCTGTGTCAAAAACGTAGAAAGCACTTCATTTCTCCCAAAAAAACCCTGTGTCAGGCACTAATTTATGATGCAGCTTTCGGCATTTTGTCTCGTTCGCCTCTGTTAGTAGTAAGACCAGTCCATCGTTGGTTAAGATATGCTTAGCACCTGAATAGACTTAAATGACCTGTTATTTATGATTTCATTTCTAAGTGATAGTACTGCCTAGGAGCCGTCCACAGTGAGACAAATGTGGTGACTGCAAAAGTTTTTGATTGTATCGGCGTTTCATCCACACGGTGCTGGTATTTGGGGAGCCAGTTCCGTGTGAACAAATCTACACCAACCATTGTCACCGTGAGCGCAACCAAGTGCATCTGTCCTGAAACTATTATGCCATAGCCTACTTAACCTGCATGTGCAAGCCCAGCCATCAACAATAATAATGGCAGATTATATGATTATGTTTGTGTCTTCTGCTCCCCTACTGCCAGCGTGAACAATAGATGGTCATAGAGAACAGCATACACCACATGTTCTTAGATCTGCTGTGTGGGCATGTTTCAGCAACCAAAATATTAATTCATCCTGCTTCAACTCCAGTTCATTGCCTGCTTCTTAATCAGCTGGAATAAGTAACAGTCAACATTTCCAATACAAGCAGGCACTCTTCTTTGGCTTCATAAAGCCTCTTCAGAAACCAATGGGTGACATCACAGAAACTACGTCCATGTGTTAGTCTATGATAAGTCTGAGACATGGATCTTCCTTTCTTCTCTCTCTGCATTAGTTTATTCATGTTACACATGTTACACTTTTTATATCTTCCTGTCTACTAAGGAAGTATGTCCTCCTTTTCCATTTTAGCCAAGTACATGTTGATTGGTTGAGCATATACTAGACCTGCTCTATATTTAAAGTGTGATTGTGTTGTGATTTTACCCCACAAAAATTTAAACTGCCCCTAGTCAAAGATGATGGGTAAGAGGAAGGAGAGAGGAATGGGTACCTTCTGCTTGTTGTTGAGGCCTGGACTGTTGGGAGTGGAGGTGGGGGAATGCTTGGAAATCGGGGTGGAGAGCTGGCTGCTGGAGCCGGTCCCGTTGGCTGAGAGGAGAGAGGGAGGGATAATGGAGGAGGAGGGCAACAGGAGAAAAAGAGGTAAACAGTAGTGTGGATTAGAGAGTGTGTAAAAAAGCCTGTATGTCTTTTCTTTGGCTGTGCTAAAAAGTCATCCTGAACTGTGGCCTCATTTGGCGGCAGCGTGGAGCGTCGCTGATGGTCTCTGTTTGTTAGGTGACATTTTATTCACTCGCTCTGCGTCCCGCCATGTTGCTAGGATTCCTTCTGTGTGGGACTTTGTGTTTATATCTAAGAGCAGAGCAAAGTGATGTAGCTGTGTGTGTAAAAGTGCTTTAAAGGAGTTTTTGTCTATAAGAGATGAAAAGAATTTTAAAGACTATGAGCCAGATGGTCAGTGTAAAACCAAGCCAGTGAGTGCTGAAAACACAACATGGATAAAGAGACCTTGTTGACCAATTTAATGCTGTTGGCATCATTTAACCACTCAGACAGATAAACAGGCATATAGATGCACACTTAACAAGCTGTTTGAACACTTTAAAAGGATCTGAAATCACAATGTTGGATCAATGTGTTTAAATCTGAAAATTTAGATGAGCAGCTCCCCCCCCCCCCCACTCTGAACCAAGGGTGCAGCTGGTTTATTTAGAGAGCAAACATTCAGCTGCAGCTGAAGGAGCGTAACCCACTCTCTTTCATACCACCCTGGTTCTGCCTCTAGATTTCTTCATTTGAGAGATTTATTCATCCTTTATTTGTAACTCAATCCTAAAGGGACTTTGGAATGAAAGATGACTGAGGTTTCAGCCCAGTTAATCCAAAGTATATTTTTCAGAGGCCAGAGGCTGCAGGATGTTTTTGGGGGCAGGCTGTAAAATATTTATAGAAAATGTCTGTCAAGATAACAGATCTTTAAACTTTGATATAATTCTAATAAAAAAATCAAACCACATTGATACGTGTTTCAAAACCACTGTAACAAAAAAGAAGTCTTGGGAACCAAGCACTGGATAAATAGAAATCCAAAGTATCCCAAATTAGCCAAATAGGGGTCCTAAAAAAACAGCTTTGGATGAATATAAATCCTGAAAAAAATCAACATTGGATAAACTGAATCCCCAAGTACCTCAAATTGGTGAAAAGAAGTCACTGGAACTCAATTTTGGGTTAATGGAAGTCCTAAGAACCCAATGTTGGTTGGAAAGATATCGTAGATACCCAAAATTGGGTTAATAGAAGTGTGAAGCACTCAATATAGGATGAAGAAATCCTAGGCACTCAGTAATTGGAAAAGACACCTGTGTGGCGCCCAGTAGGCCTGGGCGATAAGGCCTAAAAATCTAATCCCTGATTTCCTTTTAAAAACTTGGATTTACGATTTTAAACTATTTTTTTCTTATCCTTGTTTAAAAAAACACACACACACACAAATGACAAAAAAAAATGAATGCGTGTTTTATTTTAATGAATGAAATGTAGCAAATACCAACTGAATTTTCCTCTTGGGTAAGAGCAAGCTGTAATTTGGTCTATTAAACTAAATATTGCAGCATGCTGTGGTTTGTTCATGGTCCGAAGCTGCAAACCTGAACCAGTTCCAAACAGCTGATGAAAATATACAGTTCTTATGTGACGAAACTCTTTTAAAAAAATTTTTAATTCGTCCAAAACAAAAAATTCGGATTAATCGAAAAAATAAAATAAAATTAAAAAAATCGATATATCACGGAGGCCTAAATAGAAGTAATAAGCACCCACACTGAGTAAATGAAGTCCTCTGACACTAAGTAAAAAGAAATGATAGGCATCCAATAATGGGAAAATAAAAGTTCTCATTACCAAAGATTGGCTAAAGACAATCTTGGGCACCCGATATTGTGTAAAGAAAAAAAGAAAAGGCCTTTAGGCTTCCAATATTGGCTAAATAGAAATCCTTGGCACCCAGTAAAATGGTAGGGACCTTATGTTTTTGATTACCAAAAGTATAAGGCAAATTCCTGCACCATGTCAAAATTACATACATACATTGACAACATTTCAACCAAAATGTGGGTTTATTTCTGCTTTTTAGACAGAGCTGTCTGCCCTTGGGTTTATAATATGACTGAAGATGCAAAGCTTTTTAAAGTGTTGGCATTTTTTTATACACTGCCTGGCCACAAAAAAAGTTGCCACCAAAAAAAAGGTCGCCACCAAAAAAAAGGTCACACACTCTAATATTTTGTTGGACTGCCTTTAGCTTTGATTACAGCACGCATTCGCTGTGGCACTGTTTCGATAAGCTTCTGCAATGTCACAAGATTTATGTCCATCCAGTGTTGCATTAATTTTTCACCAAGATCTTGTATTGATGATGGGAGAATCTGACCACTGCGCAAAGCCTTCTCCAGCACATCCCAAAGATTTTCAGTGGGGTTAAGGTCTGGACTCTGTGGTGGCCAATCCATGTGTGAAAATAATGTCTCATGCTCCTTGAACCACTCTTTCACAATTTGATGGAATAACCTGGTCATTCAGTATATTCAGGTAGTCAGCTGACCTCATTCTTTGGGCACATAATGTTGCTGAACCTAGACCTGACCAACTGCAGCAACCCCAGATCATAGCACTGCCCCCACAGGCTTGTACAGTAGGCCCTAGGCATGATGGGTGCATCACTTCACCTGCCTCTCTTCTTACCCTGATATGCCCATCACTCTGGAACAGGGTAAATCTGGACTCATCAGACCACATGACCTTCTTCCATTCCTCCAGAGTCCAATCTTTATGCTCCCTAGCAAACTGAAGCCTTTTTTGCATGCCAATGATTTGACCCTTCTTAAACAGACTAACTTCTTATCCATGACCACAGGATGTGTCTTTCGACATGGTTGTTTAAGAAATAAGAAGCTACTCATTGCATCAGCTGGGGTTAAATAACTTGTTGCCAGCTGAAAGATAATCACCCCTGCAGTAATTATCCAATAGGAGGCTCGTACCTATTTATTTAGTTAAATCCAGGTGGCGACTTTTTTTGGCCAGTCAGTGTATTTGTGATACAATAATGGTGATGGCATCTCTGATAAAAACGTCATATTTAAAGTATCAAAGTATGGAAAATTTTAATGAACAATGAAGGTAAACAGGTGTTACTGTTGAATGCTAGCAAATGAGACTACATGTCACATCTAAAGCATTCAAGGGCAGGAGAAGCATACTGAGACGGAATGCAACATACTGTTTTAATTTTTAATTGAATATGATTATATGCCATAATGCTTTAGCTAGCAGCAATATAGGCATAATCATTTTATCATATTCTTTAGATGCTCTGTAGACTGTCCTTTGAATTAAATGCCTTGCCTGGGACAAGAACTAAGTGGAGGAAATATTGAGCTTAATATCCGTTTTAACGCTTTTGATGTATATTAAGTTGATCCCAAAAGATTTAGTCGAGCCTTGCTCAGGCACTCAGAGGTTTTGAGAATGAATCGTTTTGCATAATACTCAAAAATAATCCTCCATCCCAGGTGCCAACAAAAGAGAGAAGAAAGCAGAAGAAGAGGGGATAAAGAGGTGAAATCCATCTCCTTTTTTGTATTGAATGCCAGGAAATATTTTAATGCCTAAAGCATGCTACTTTACGGGTTATAATCCCACTGAACAAAATCAAGTCACACACAGTCCCCCTGCTTTGACCCTTTAATCCCCCCGCTGACCTCCCAGGTATCACAGATGCATTTTATGCCAAACAGTTTATCACATTCCCAGTGTTGGACAAACATCTGCTGCTTAAAGGCCAGAGACCTCTAATAGTGATCAATTAAATATTCAAGACCACTAACGGGCTGAAGACGGTGGTGCTGCCCTGCTTATGACCCAGGCCAGAGCAGATTTCTGTCTGAGCTGACTCATCCTCCACTCTGTGTATGAATTTACCATCTGTCAGACAGTACAGCGCTCCTCAATGCTAACAGAACAGTTTAAGAAATACATTTATCTGTGCCGATTTCGATCAGAATTTAAATATTGTTTCTTAAAAATGTATGGGACAGTAGTTGGTGCAAGAGCATCACGGTGCATTTCTCTTTTCCTCTTCTCTGTGCTGTATTAAGTAGACCCTCTAAAGCGTAAACAGTTCGCATCAGTCCCACAGGGATGGGTGATGAAGGGCCAACAACATAATGATTGTGTAAAAGCTGTTAAAGAGAGGATTTCTTTTCTTATGCCTGAACCATATCAAGTTTCACTGCAGTCAGTTTAAAGTGCAGCCTCATAAAAAGCATCAAATAAGAGAAGTCTAGCAGTGTTTCAATCCTGAGTAGGCACCAGTGTCTCTTTAATGCTTTTTGCCTCCTGGACATCATTAAATGTTAAAATTCCTGATTGTCAAACAAACGCCCCTTGGCTGTTTACACTCTCTTTGTTTACGTTTCATGATTTATTAATGTATTTTAAGAGCCCGTAAGGGTAATGTTACACAAAATCTGCTTAGATTTAGTGTGGAAAAACACAATGGTGGATTATACTAAAGGATTTTGTTGTTTGAATGCCCCTCAAGTCTTAAGTTTGAAAGGGTTTCATGGTTTGTTTTAGTGAAATTGAAGAGCTGATTTCTTCCAAACCTAGAGTAAAAACAGTCCAACTTCAGGTCTTATAACTGAGCATGACAACATGAAAATACAAGGATTTATACTCCTAATAATCTGTATTTGCTTTTGTAAATAATACTGTAATACAGGTGCATCTCAATAATCAGAGTATGATAAAAAGGTTCCTTTTTCCCCCGTAATTCAATTCCAAACATGAATCGCCCATATATTCTAGGTTCATCACACACAAAGTGAAATACTAGAACAGGTATAATAGGTCTTTGTGTTTAAATGTTGATGATTACAGCTTGCAGCTCACACAAATCAAAATTCCACTTCCTCAAAATATTTGAATATCAGAAAACACAAAAAAAGAAAAAGAACTGATAATATAGAAATGTCAACATTCTGGAAAATTATAATCATTTATGCACTCAGTTGGGGCTACTTTTGCAAGTTACTGCAAAAATGCAACATAGCATGGAGCCTATCAGTCCGTGGCACTGCTGGGGTGTCAAGAGGCCCAGGTTGCTCTGATTGTAGCCTTCAGCTCGTCTGTACTGTTGAGTATGGTGTCTCTTATCTTCCTTTTGACAAAAGGAAAAGATTCTCAATGGGGTTCAGATTAGGCCAGTTGGCTGGCCAGTCAAACACAGTAACGCCATAGTCAGCAAACCAGTTTTTGATAGTTTTGGCTTCATTGTGGGCAGGTACCAAGTCCTGCTGGAAAAAGATTCTCAGCAGATGGAAACATGAAATGCTCTAAAATCTCCTGGTAGACAGCTTTGACTCTGGACTTGATAAAGCACAGTGGACCAACAGCAGAAGATGCCATGGCCCCTCAAACCATCACTGACTGTGGAAACTGAATACACTGGACTTCAAGCACCTTGGATTCTGGGCCACTCTGATCCTCCTCCAGACTCTGGGACCTTGAATTCATAATTAAATTTTAGATTTACTTTTATCTGAAAACAGGACTTTGGACACTGAGCAACGGTCCAGCTCTTTTTGTCCTCAGACTACATGGGACGCTGATGATGTCTGTGGTTCAGGAGTGGCTTGACACTAAGAACACAATACTTTTAGCCCATTTCCTGGACCCATCTCTGTGTTGGCTCTTCATCCACTCACTCCAGCCTCAGCCCATTCTTTGTGAAGCTCCCCTAAGTTCATGAATCTGCTTTGTTTAGCAGTCCTCTGTAGGCTGAGCTCATCCCTGTTGCTTATGCACGATTTCTTACCACACTCTTCCAGTCAGCTTTCCATGAATATGAATTTGATACATTCCCTGAGAACAGACTGCCCTTTCAACCGTGGCCTTCTGTGACTTACCCTCCTTGTGGAGGATCATCTTCTGGACATCTATCAAGTCAGCAGTCTCCGCCATGATTGTGGTTGTGTGTAGTGATCCAGAGTGGGGGAATAAGAGCTCAGAAAACCTTTGCATTTTGGACTTTTACACCATATTCTAATGTTTTGAGATAGTGGATTTTTCGTTTTTGTGAGCTGTGAGTCACAATCATCAAGAATAAAACAAAAACAAATCTTGAAACATTAAACTTAGTTTTTAATGAATCTAGAATATGTAGGTTTAACTTTTTGTAATTCAATTACAGGAAGGAAAAAAGTTTCCGTGATGTTCCAGTTTATTAAGATGCACCTTTAAATGTTTTAAGCCATCTTGTTTATACGCTTTTCATCCTAAAGGAAAAACCCATGCCCAAATCTATCCCTCATGTCCTTTCAGATTAAGTCCAAAAGCCAAGGTTATGAGCAAAACAACAATAGATCTTATTAGCATTTTACAACCCAACCCCAGGAGCTACAAAATTTCATTCCTCCCAAGCCGTGTTTTATCTCATCCTTTGCGTTTGAGCAGCAGACATGACCTTGTTTTGCTTTCCATGATGATTAAAAGAACAAGGTGAGGTCAGTTTTACTCAAGTAATAATGGACTCACTTGATTCAGCAGGAGACTTGCAGCGCTTGATTTGACTGGGACTCTTGGCTATACCACGCTGAGCTTTGGGTCCCTTCATCACCCTGCACTCTGTGGAAAGAAGCATAAAAAGAAATCAGAACTCTTCACTATTGATAAATATTCAAGTCTGCTGAGCATATTCTTAACAGGAAAATAAAAATAATGAGCGAAAGTCTTGAATGAAACAGGACTTGTTGAATGAAACAAGACAAAACAGGCACAAAATATACGTCAGAAGCACCAAGACATTTTACAGTGACCTTAGGGTCAATTTGTTTGGCTATGTGCAGTCAATGTGTCAATTATTAGTCAATTATTTAAATTCCATACAGAAAAGACCAGTTTCCCTTTTTCTTTCCCCAGGCCTACCATTTATTCTCCCAAAGTTAGTTTATAGCTGTTGTTTGTGAATTCAAGTAAATGCAACGTACAGTTATAGATCTAATAAGAATGAATGCATTAGATTCTGGGTCACTGTATTAATCAGGCTAGACAGACTCCAGACATTGCTACTCCTCCCTCTGCATCTCCCCTCTCTGTTTGTACTGTCAGGCTCTCTCCCTCCCTTACTCCCTCCTCTCTTCCACGTTTGATGCTAATTATACTATCTGTCCTCCCTTCGTCTCCTGGGATCGCACCATGTCTGTCTTCTCTCTCTTAACCTTCACACACTGGTGGGTACGATGAACATTCATGCACTATTGTTTGCAAGGTGTGCCACTATGCCTTTGACAAAGCTGCAGACTGGCAGCTTGTCTAGTCTACTCAGAGGTCTCTGAATAGCCCTGAGAGTCTCTGCACACTGAATCCCTCAGAGCTTCAACTGATGCTGTCGCTGCATAAGCAAGAGCTGCAGGTACGTGTGTGTTCGTCTCTGTCTGCACGTCCATCAGAGGAGTCTGGTGTTTAACATAAGGAGGGAAAAATAACCATGAGGGATTTAAATCTATTTTGGTTATTCTGCAAACACCGAGCTTAAAAGGCAGCTTCTGCTCGAGTGAAAGCAGAGAGAAAGTGTGCAAAAAAGTATTGAGATAAATTTTTTTTGCATGTTTGTTTCTGAATTTTACATAAATGTGCATCCCAAATCCTCGAAAATAGAACAAAAACATAGAATATTAGTCATCTTTGCAGGGAGAAGGGCCTTAAAGTATCAGGGTTTGCAGGATGTCAAACAGACTGGCAGTTATATTATGCACTTGGAGTATAGAGACAGCAGCCACAGTTCAACCCTGAACCTCACCACTTTGACATGCCACTCTGCACTTTTCCTGGTTTCCTAGTCTGTGCATGATTCTATCCTCTCAAATATGAACATAGAAAATATTTCTGAATACATGAAACTGCTGTTGTAGTTTAGGTTCCAAACAAAAAGAATAGCACCAGGCTGCAAAAACAGGATTTTTCCCTTTTTCAACAGCAAAGATCCTCTACAACTGATACATTTGATTGATCAGAGAAAACAGGATGGGATTTTTCAACATAAAAGCACTACGTAAAGGGATGAAATACAACATTTTAACCAATTTTCAGTAGTTAACACATATACAATACTGTGCAGAACTTTAAGTAGTGCTAAGGCCAAAAATTGAGGCTGAAGTAAGGCAAAGATGTGGCAAAGAAGCTGCCTGAGGGCACATTTGGGCAGGAAGGATTAACAAAACCTGGTCATGCTCTAGATGCCCTTGCAAATCACCAGGGGCATGGGAAAATAATCTGCTGAAAAAATATAGCAGAGTCCACACCATGTGGCAAGGAAGCACAGCCTGGGTAGTAGGCTTGCCACAAGCCCCTGGTCATAATTTGGATGTCCCAAGGGCCTGAAAACCATGGGTGCTCTCTGGGTGTATTACCAGGGGTGAAAAGGTCCGGACAAAAGAGATGTCGTTCAGCTTGACCTTGGCTGCCAAACTTGACTTTGCCCCCCCCCACCCGTCAGGCCTGTGGTCAATCCTTAGTGCACTATGTGCCTTAAACGGATGCATGGGCTGACTAAATCTATGACTACTTACTTTCTGAACAGAGTGAGAACTTTGTTTGGTTTGTTGTTCTCAGCTCTGTGTGCATATTGATGGGATAGCATCACTATTAAAGTTTGGTTTGAACATGCTTTTCTTTCACATGAACCCCCTCCCTCTTCAACTGTTAGCACTGCCACCACATGAGAAAAAGAGAGCCCTGTTCACTCAGGGATGCTGTACGTGGAAACAGTGGCGAAGTTCTGATGCAAGAATACAGTTCAAGGAAAACCAAACGGGGAAACATTAGCAGCTAGCTCCGCCAGCATTCATTCCTCTGTTTGGATTGATAATGGGCTTTGATCTGTGGCCTATTTTCACTTCATTTGAGTGATTATAACCCTCAACAGCCTATGAAACACTTTATTTCTTTTTCTTTTTTTTTTTTTTTTTTAAATTTTTTTTTGGTTGGTGTCTATGTAATGTTCCTACGATATGCTAACTGCTAAGTGTCTCATATTTGCGCCTGGCAAAGTGGCGGGGAAAGTTCTGACAGGAGGGCAGCTGCCATTACCTGAAGCTACAGTGGCTACTAGTGGCGGGAGGCATCATTACAGTTTTATAAGAGCATTTGACTGAGATTTCTGGGCCATGTTTTAAAATTTTTTCCCAAGGTTGTTCCACAAAAAGCTGCTGAATGTAACACACTATACCTTGAAGAAATAAAGGATGAATCTGCAGTCATGGGATATTCTCCTTTGGCCACAGATGTGTCTGAAAACAATGCCTTATGTTACAAACAGGAGTTTTAAATATATATAATTATTGTTAAAATAAAAGGAGAAAAAAATGTAATCCCAGGGAGCAAAAGAGCAACCAAGCACTGAGGGATGACTGACAAATATATGGTGCTATAATTCTCTTGACAGAGCATTTTTTGATTGGACTCTGTGTTACTTGACCACAAAAAAATAAAATCATACATTTTGCACAGGATTTAATCAAAGGATGTATTACTGCTTGTGTATAGACAATTGGCTTTTACACATTGACAGAGCTTAGTTACAGCTGTAATAGAATCACAAACTAAAACTGGCAGTCTACATTTACAAAACCTTGCTTTATCTCTTAGATTTAAAACTAAAATTTTCAAAGGTTCTTTATAAAAGCAAAAAAGTATCATCCTGACATCATTGTGTAAATGGGTGTGTCTTGTTTACCATTAGGCACGAGAAATTAACCATGAGGGGATCCAAGTCTATTTCGGTAATTCTGCCAAATCAATATTTAATCAACTCTGAACACACAGAAGAAAAAAGAATTACACATCTGAATATCACCCCCAGCAAAGAAAAAAGATTGGGAGAAAATACAGTTTAATCCCATGTGTGTCTTATTCTAATATCATCAGTTATCTTTGTTGTTATTCATATTAAAAACAACAGGATTTCTCCATAAATCCTTCAGACAATACAGCATGTTGTCATTCATAATGTCCATTTGATGTATCGCAGACGGAGCTCTCTCCTCTCATCCATTGAGGCCAATTCACTGATGTCTGGATGCCGATCTAGCTTATTAAGGACTGAATCAAACAATTTACTGTCAGTACATTCAGGGAGTATGCTTAAAAGAAAAAGCCCAGATCATTAAAAATAAATGGGTGTCTCTGACTGAAATGGGACTGAAGGGAACGTAAAGACAGATCAACCCTCTATCAGCACTGCACTCAGATTAAAAGACATTTGTAGGATCCTGAATGGTTGGAGGAGGGGGCATTAGGTGGAAGTGGGTTGGTAAAAATAGGGTTTTTAGGTCTGTGGGGAGCAGAGAGAGGACTGGGTTTTACATTTTTCTCTCATCCACTCCTCAGCAGTATCAGCACTAAGAGATCAGCTGGCCTAAACCTGTCAGCAGACAGATTAATGATTCTCCTTCTCCTCTACCTTTTCTATCCTTGCTGCCCACTGCTGATAACACACTCCTCTGTGTGACTCCCTTTTTCTCTGCCTCTGACTAACACACACCATAATTCACTCTATATGAACCATTCCATGTTATTTCACGTGACACATGATGCATTCAAGATATTCTAGTCTAATGATGGAGGGGAGGATGGCACTCAAAAGCCCTGAATCATCAACCAATAGAAGGGTTTTTGCTACATAGTTAACTTACAATGATCACTTTATTAGGTACACCAGTTCAGCTGCTCATCAACATAAATATCTAATCAGCCAATCACATGGCAGCAACCAGTGCATTCAGGCAAGTTAACAGTCAAAATGATCTGCTGAAGTTCAAACTGAGGGTCAGAATGGAGAAAGTAGTGGGTTTAATTGACTGACAGGCTCTATTGTAGATCCTAAGCTCTGCCTCTTCCATGTTATCAGATAGGAATATAAAATCAAAATAGATCAATTTTTGGCAATTTGTCGTCAGATTTAATCATAATTTACATCTAAGTGCTTATTTTCATGGGTTTGGTTACAGTTGTCTATTTAATCCTACATTTCTGTAAAATGTCATGACTGATAGTCACTGAACTTTGCATAACTGCAAGTGTCTGCTTCAGACCAGCAAAAGAATCTGTTCTGCTGTAAACTGAACAGAGCAGATGGTTAGTGGATTGGGCAGGACATCAATACAGCAGCTCCACCAACCAATCTACAGCAGATGACGTCATTGGTGCAAATGTCAACGCACATCACAGAGGGTATTTTGGCATTTTTGATCCCAAGGGAGATTGCAACTTTTTACTCTGTTATGGCGAGACATGGTGCACACATAGGCACTTAAATTACAAACAGGGCCAATGCATTGTTGAGAGGTGTCAGAGTGAGGGGGCTGTACAGGGGTTGGCACCTCGAATATAAGGGGTTCAATACCTCGTTCAAGGGCACCTCAATGGTATTTAGAGAGGGAACTGGCTTTTTTCCAGCAACCAGTCCCAATTTTCAGTGGGACTTGAACCAGCGACTCTTAAGTTCCCAACCCAAGACTGAGCTACTGCTGCCCCTTTTTGTACAGCTGAAGGACATGGACATGCAATGTCCATCTTGACATACAGTGGATGATTTGCTCATGTGACCAATTGTTAACAAATGATATCCATCTTTATTATGTTTAATCATGTTGAGATTGAAGAGGTCTCTGTAATGCAGTGAGAATATCTACAAAGCTCAGTCTCCCCTAATTTTAGCAACTCATGACTCATGCTTAACCCTTTTATCCTGAGAGGACCCGGTATCAGGGGCAGCCCCTCCTTCTCCCGAAAGACGCATAGAGCAGTCTAAATGTGCATGGATATGGTCATGTGACACACTGTTTTAATCCCAGAAACCTTGGATTGGCATTTCACAGGAGATAATTACTCTAAAAGTGATTCAGATGGACTAAATAAATCTTTCATTTCTGATGTTCCATCTTTATTCACTCAGTCTGAGTAACTTCTACAGGGATTTTTACACATCTGCTAAAATCTTTAAAGAGTTATCTCTACATTGATGCCAAGCTTATTCATGTTGGCCTTGAAGTTGCAGAGAAATATTCAGTTGTATTTGGGTATGTCATTTTCTAGCTTGAACACTGGAAAAGAGCCTAGTGATGAAAGGGTTAAACATGAATTCTACCAGACTTCTTTCAGTAAGAACCCTATTTCTACAATTTCATAATTAACAGACCTATTAAAAGTGAAATAAAGACAATCACAAAAGTACTGTCAAGTATATCTTCATGAATATAAACAATTTAGTGTATTATTTTCAATTACACAATTCAGTAATATTTCACAGCTAATATGTTCTGATGATATTGCTGATTTTTTGAAATGCTTAAACTGTGCGTTTAACAGTGATTTTAAAGTACAATCATACTCTTTAAAATGTCCAAGGAGCATTCATCTGCAACTGTGGCATACATTAATATCTTTGCAAAGTACAGTTTCCTAAAAAAATGGGATATTGTATGAAATAGCAGTTAAAATTTATAGAAAATATATATAGCATTATGAAATGCAAATTATGAAGTAAGGAAAGCCCGAACTTGAATGGTTGATATCAAGCATTGGGTTACAACATTAACCTTTCAGAATTACAGAAATCCGTCGGATCAGTTCTCAGAATTCTTAGGAAAAATGTTGTGGAAAGAAAAAATGATACAAAATGACCTGGCATCAAATTCAAAGTAGGCAAATAATTTATCAAAAGCAAAGAAATGTCTCAATTTAAACATTTGATATGTGATCTTTTTTGATGTTTTCAATTAAATGTATAAATTCAGTGACTTGCAAATCATCCCACTCTTTGTTTACATTTTACTCAATTTAGCATTTAGCATGTAATTTTTGCTGTCAAATCCTGTAAATGCTGGTGGTGCTAGACTCACCGTTCTCATCCAGAGAGAAGTCATCCTGGGCATAGCGGAATTTCTCTGGTCCACAAGCGATGAAGACGTCGTCATCACCGAAGAAATCCTGAAGGCAGGTCACCTGTGAAGCCACAAGACAGATCTCAAAACCTTTCAAAACACAGTAACAAAACATTCACTGGTATCATAACAAGAACTCACAGTCTAATGGCATACTAACAGCTCTGTGAAGCTAACTCTGTACAGAAGTGCTGTGAAAAAAAATGCTAGCTTAGTAGCTCAGGTCTAGGATTCTGTTGTCAACAATTTTTGTTTCAAGTCAACAAGAAACCTCTAGTGCTTAAAATTGAAGGGTAAAACAATGCAGTTCCTCAACTGTCCACTAGAGGCTGGCCCTAAAACAAGGAAACCCTCCCCCACACCAACACTGGACTATGGAGCAATGGAAATGCGGCCTGTGGAGGGACAAATCATGTTTCTCTGGTTGGCAGTCAGATGGGTGAGTCTGGGTTTGGCAGATGCAGAGAAATCATCACCTGCCTGACTGCACTGTGCCAACTGTGAAATTGGTGGAGGGTTTGGGTTAAGCCCCTTATCTCCAGTGAAGGACAATCTTGATGTTTCATCATACCAAGACGTGCTGGACAATGCAATGCTTCCAACTTTGTGGCAACAGTTTGAGAAGGACCCTTTTCTATTCCAACACGACAGTGCCCCAGTGCACAAAGCAAAGAGCCCTGACCTCAACCCCATCGAGCACCTTTTGGATGAAGTGGAACAGAGACTGGGAGCCAGACCTTCTTATCCAACATCAGTGCCTGATCTCATAAATGCTCTGCAGGATGAATGGGCACAAATTCCCACAGAAGCACTCTTCTGGAAAGCCTTCTGACTAAAGTGGAGGCTGTTATAATAGCAAAGGTGGACCAACTTCATTTTAAAATACATCAATTTCAGTCACTACAGTTACTGCTGGTGTAATGATCAGATGAATACTTTGTCCATATAGTGTATTAGCTTAAAAAGGTAAATATCTGTAGCAGCAGATATGAAAAAGACTACATTTGACTTAAGATGAACTCTGAGCACACAGGATGATGTGAAATCATTGACTCAGTGAAAGTAAGGTAGTTTTTGTCTACCAGCCAAAGGATTTAGTCAGCTAGAGGAGCTAGTGTGCCTTCTTTGTGTTTTTCTTGTCATGTTAACATGCCTTCAGCTACAGTAGCTGCATGTTACAAAACACACATACACAAAGACACAAAACCCAAACAAAGGGTATAATGTTACACCTTTGCAGTAATGTTTAAGTGAATCGACTTCCTTCCCCAGGGTCTTTTGACTCTATAGCAGCTGTTGACACAATATGGCCTCAGTGGACAGATGTCTGCGGGACACACCTTCTCCTCTGCTCTCCATTATACAGGCCTTGTTACCGACTCAGACACGCCTATTAAAGCCTTTCAAACTCTAAGTAAAGCTTCCTCCTGTTTTCTTATTCCTGTGTAGATGAGATAATTTGTGTGAAAGCATCGCAGACTGATTTACAAACTGTCTGTCAGCACCAATTGAAATTTATTCTTCCTAAATTGAATTATAAGATTGAGACACATTAACTGATTGAACCATTGTACAAAAGGCTTAGGTCCGGTTCAGTCAGCTTGATTTATATAAAAGCAAATAAAACAAAGTTGTCCTGTGGTATTTCCCACATAAACAGGACCAGACTTCTTTCACAGGGGTAATTTGGGGGTCAATTTTCAGAAAAGGAACTCTGCATGATCGGACAAATTCAACATGTTGGATAGATATTTGTATGGCTTAAAAATAACAACTAGATATCTGCATTTTGAGAAAATCTGAAATAAAAATTTAAACTAGCTCACCAGGATGCCACTATGTCTAAGTCTACACTGCACTTTGGGTAGTGTGACATCAATGGGCTTTAGCAGTCCACTGCCTTCACTATGTCTATGATTAGTCACCCATTAAATTTTTATATTATGAACATGATTGCACTGTTAGAAAAGAGAAAGTCATGATGACTGTACTCTCAGCATAAATCTAAGTGATTATAGTCATAGAGGCAAAAAGACGGTGAGTTGAGCTGATATTATTAGGGCCTGCTGAGAGAAAGAGACTTAGCCTATCTGGGTAAGCATTCCTGGGTGATTTTCCCTTCATTAACAGTGCGATCATGTTCATAAATAAAGATTTGATGGGTGACTAATGCATAAAAATAGTTTGGACAGAGGACACTGGAGCCGTATGACGTCACACTACCCAGTGGTATAAAACATGGCAGCATCTTGGTGAGTTTTCTTTTTCAACATACATAAGAGATATAAATACATATCCTTTAAGATTAATTTGCTTTATCATGTAGGCTTCCTTTTAAAGCTCCTGTGAGGATCTTTTGGTTTGTAGTGGGCCGAACCTTTTGCCTTTTTGCTGTACATGTCTTGTGTTACGTTTAAGCAAAAATCTCCCTCTGCTTTATCAAAGCTCAAGAGAGTTCCTCTCTGTAAATATTTGCTATGCATGACACCTACCCAAGGCTGCACATAAGGAGGGATAAAGGGGAGAACTGTCTGGGACCCAGGGAGGTCAGGAAAATCATGGCCCATTTTAAGGTTGAGCTGTGAAAACCATATTTTATTTCCAACCTCACACTTATCAAAGCAAACAAAAAAAGAAATTTATTTATGCTGTTGTACAAAATTTTCAAAATGTAAACCCCTATCCATAAACAATATTTCCTTTTTATGTTAACAGTGTGGATGGGAACACTGGCTAATTTGGAAAGTAAAGTCAGACTTCATAGCAAAGTCATCTGTGCACAAACTTCAGGCTGCCAGTAGAAAAAAACTGAAATAACTTTAATGGAAATTGATGAATAACTGCAGAATAAAAGGTTAACAGTGGCAAAAATTGGAAAAGGGTGGCAAACATGGGGTAAGGAATGCAAAAAAGGACCAAAAATGGGTAGTAAAATGGTGAAAAGCAGTTAAAAAGCAGCAAAATTGTGAAAAGTGGCTTTAATGGGGAATCAAATGTGACAAAAATTGGTAGAAATTATGATTTGAAGGGATTAAAATTGGGCATTAACACATACTTTGAACATCATTACCCAATAATTGTGTTAGCCAGGATGCTAGCACCACTGCTACTGATCCAACACACATGCATTGATATCAATAACTTACAACTGGGGAGGGCCCATTCACTGAGCGTATTTAAAACATGACTGTCTTTGGAAAAAAAAACTATTTGTTACACATGGTTCTCTTTGCTTTGGAAATAATAATAAAGACAAATAGGCATCAGTGTTAATTCAAACATGTTTCACTATGATTTAAACCTCTTTGCAGGAACGTTGAGATTCTCTGCTTTTGGCGAGGTGCATCAGCTTAAATGCTTCCCCCGTGTTGGGACTTTTGCCAGAAAAGTCAAGATGCATCATGGTTTCCTTTGTGATACACATCCAAACTATGAGCTGCAGATAATTTGGGAACACCGCACCCCAGCAGCTGCCATGTTGGTTCTCAGCACTGCTAGACGAGCTAAAAGTGTGTGGTGGTGACTCGCTGGCGAGGCATCCAACAGCTGTACCCTCTTCTCTGCAGCCCACAAGATTCCCTGGATACAGGCCTGAGAGATCCCTGCTGGAGTAGTGAGATGACACTCTGACTCCAGGGATCAGAATATAATTGGTTTTTCAGCCAGGGTTAATACACATGCTGCAAACTCATTTCTCTTCTGCATCCATTATGGAGAGATTACATACGTTACTTTCATTAGGTTAAACTGTTGTGTGCAACAAGGGCACCTGATACTTAATCATCAGATGGAGGCATTAGGAGCGTTATTGTTCCCGTAAGGCCGATGAGAGGAGGTGGAAAATGGACTAGAACTGGGCAGAAGTTTAAAGGCTAGTCCATGTTTTAATAGGTTTAAGAACAGAGCTGATTAAAGGGATAAAGTGTTTATCCAACAGACCGCTTCTTTAATCTTTCCTAACAGAGCCTTCATCGGAAATGAAGAGTCTATCCTCTCTGCAGGCGTCTGTCTGTCTGTCAGGAAACAAACGGATCCTGTCTGTCAGTCTGCTGCTCATCCACCAAAGAGAGGATGCTAAACTAATACACTTTACTTAATAGAAACATAGCAGGTCAGCTGTATCGAACTCTCTAATGTCCTATAACATAGAAAAATGCTAATTAAGTTTTCAGAGAGCACCCCTATCCTCCTTAAGAGTCTTTAGCCAAAATACTGAATCCTTTTAAGAAGTCTCACTAATCCTAATCCCTCCAGGGGCCATTTAAGATCCATATTATCTGTAAAGTAGCCCAGCAGGTCTTTGACCAGTTGTCTTTGCATCTACAAACCCACAAACACTTCATTACATTGCTAATGTATATAGCTCTCCAGGGACAGCTGGTAGAAATGGGCTAAAAAGCTAAACCCACCATTTCTTATAAATAAGGGCCTGTGTTCTCAGCTGCCATAGTTTGCACATGCAGAAATCAATACAAAACAAGGTCAGTCAAGTTTTCAGTTTTTAGTGCCAGCTGATTTTAGTCACTACACTCTCAGCTCAGCTTTTGGATCAGTGAGCCTGACAGTGTCACATCCCTGTCACTGTTCAAGCATAATCAAGAAGAACGGGATTTCTGGTGTCAGTTTAATAAGCAACTATGGCACAGGAGCACCAGACTTGTCTTTTCACACTTGTCTTTTCCATGTCTTATCTGCTAATGCCAGGAAAGGTTTTCTTCGCATTGCTTTCATGTTGCTGTGGTTGTATGTCCTCAAATAAATTAAATTATTTAGTGGTAGGAACTATTCAGAAGAGGCGCTGTGGATACTGCCGGGAAAAGAAGTCAACTTTTGTAACTTAGCATCAATAAATGCTCAGGAGAAATGCTCTGGAACTAAGGATGTGGGCACTGACAGTGCAAAAAAGTGTTGTCTACAGACAAAGGCCCTAATATAAGAAAATCGTTCTTCAAGTAATTAAAAATGGATTGCTTTAAATGCTGGTAAAAACCTAGAATAGCATCTAGAGGTGAATCTCAATAAATCAGGGTATATTGAAAAGTATTTTTTTCCTGCAATTTAATTCAAAAAATGAAACTTGTATTTTAGATACATCTCATACAAAATGAAATATTTCAAAACTTTAATTTGTTAAATCTTGATGATTACGGCTTACAGCTCACAAAAATCTAAAATCTACTATCTCAAAATATTACAATATCATATCAGTCCAAATAAGGATTTACAATACAGACAATGCAATACCTTCTGGGAAATTACGCTCATGATTAATTGGTTTAAACTCCTTTGCAAGTTACTGCAAAAATCAAACATAGCATGGAGCCTATCAGTCCATGGCACTGTTGGATGTTATGAAGCCCGGGTTGCTCTGATAGCAGCCTTTAGCTCATCTTTACTATTGAGTCTGGTGTCTCTCATCTTCCTCTTTACATTTCTCCAGAGATTTTCTATGGGGTTCAGGTCAGACCAGTTGGCTGGCCAATCAAACAGTGACACCATAGTCAGCAAACCAGTTTCTGGTAGTTTTGGCTTCACTGCGGACAAGTGCTGAGTCCTGCTGGAAAAGGAAATCAGAATCTGTATGAAGTTTCTCAGCAGATGAAAGCATTAAGTGCCCTAAAATCTCCTGGTAGACAGCTGACAGTGTTGTCTCTGGTCTTGATAAAGCACAGTGAACCAACAGCAGAAGATGGCATGACACATAAAACCATCACTGACTGTGGAAACTGAAAACACTGGACTCCAAGCAGCTTGAATTCTGTCTCTCTGATCTTCCACCAGACTCTGGGACCTTGATTTCAAAATGAAATTCTAGATTTACTTTCTTCACCCCTAAGTTCTTGAATCTGTTTTGTTTGACAATCCTCTGAAGGTGTAACTTGTGCACCATTTCTTACCACACTGGTCTTCCAGTCAACTCTCCATGAATATGCTTTGATACAGCCTCTGGGAACAGCCTGCCCTTTCAGCACTGAACTTCGATGGCTTACCCTTCTTGTGGAATGTCAATGATTGTCCTCTGGACAATAGTTAGAGCAGCAATCTTCCCCATGATTGCAGTTGTGTGTGAAAGTTTGACTTTCTGGGGTGAATCACATGGAGAAAAAAAAAAAAAAACTTTAACAAGGTACTCTAGTTTTTTGAGATTCACCTGTAATAGTTACTCAGCATATCTGGAATGGTCTTATTTTTCACAGCTCAAGCACCGTACTATCCTTTTTTTGTCACATCTACCATGTAAATAAGTCACAAGTGTAATGACAGCTCCTCGATTGGCTGATAATTTGGACTTATTTCATTCAACTGAAGAGTTATAGACTGTATGTTAGCAATGAAAGTGTCTTAGCATCTCTTAATTTTAGATTCCATCTATTTTACTCAACAGTTTCAAGGGGAAAATGTTCATGGAAAATTCAAAGATTATGATTATGATTCTGATAGCCCATCAATGGCAATTTCCATATGTGTTAGCATGAAGCTAGTGAAACAAGATGTAGATCCTGGTCCATCTGTTAGAGACCACTTGAAGTCTGCAAGAAAACCAAAACCTGCATGTGCAACCTTTTGATAAACAATCCCAGCACGCATCACGTATTTACCCTTATGCAGGATGATTAAATGGACTAAAAGTTGACCCTTAATGGGTGCTGGTTTGACTCCTTTCTGCATGTGAAAGAAATGTTGCTGAAAGCTGCTCTCTTTGAATGTAATCTGATCAAAAGTAAAATGTCACAGTCCTTTTGAAATCATGCTGCAGTGAGCCAACTCAGGAACATTTGGATTCAGGTTTTAAAGGGCAATCAGCTGTGACATCCAGATTTTCCTGGCAACAAGACATTCAACTTCAAGATGACCAAAACCCTGTCATATTGCAGATACATCAGTGTTTATTTGGAGCATAGAGGGAGGGGTTTCCAGAAAAGCTGGCTCCATCCAGACTCCAGGTGCCCACCACTCTCTGTCCCACCAAGCCCTTCCCTAATCTCTGCCTCACCAGCTGTCAGGACCACATGACTGCCCTGAAAACCACCAGCAGCACCAGCAGCTACACAGGGATCCCCCAAACTGTAACAACTGAATTATTCAGTTACTCCGGCCCTTCTCCGGACAATCCTGCCCCGGCTGTCAGGAGGGTCATGGTGGTCATTAGGTCAACGGGTAAATATAAAGACTGAGAGTTTTAAACTACCTGCTGAGAAGAGAGAAGCTGACATGTTAGTACAATTTAGGTACTTTCTTTTTTAGTTAGTTTTTAGTTACAATAAAAGAAACTAGGGATGTCTGATTGTAAATATCAGGGCTAATGAAAGTACCAATGTTATTAATTCAGTTTAGCTCAAGGTTGATATAAAAAGTGATGTTTTTAAAATGTTTTTTGGTGTAACGCTCCTGCAATGACAACTTTTTCTCTCATATGTGAATATGAAAACAGATCAGAGTTTGTCCAACAGCTCCCATCTTCTGCCCAATAATACATCTCTTCTCTGACTCTTCAGTCAGGTGTACTAGGTGCCAATATTAAATTGTTACAATACAACAGATAAATACTGGTAAATGATTTGTGTTGATGCCCACATTATTTGCCAATGGCTGATTTTTCTAAGTAAAAAAACAATGGCATCAGCCATCAGTGTAACTATTATTTTAAACATCAATATTGGCATGGGCCCTAATTTTTGCAAGTGCTCTTATTTCATGCCGTAACTTTTAGGTAAAAAGAAGTTAAAGGATGAAGTGAAAAAAGTTGACTTTATCTATTAGGGCATTTTAATTTTCTTTAGTCAACTCAATGTCATGATGTTGCAAAATCTGATCTTTGACAATAGATCAAGGAATCAAGGATATAGATGTGTTGTTGATGTTATGGATAGGTATCCCATATTGTTGGGTTCTTGGTCACCTCTCTTACTAAGGCCCTTCTATCCTGGTTCCTCAGTTTGGCTGGGAGACCTGCTCCTGGAAGAGTCCTGGTTGTGCTAAAGTTCTCCTGTTTGAGAATTATGGAGACCAAAGTGTTCTTGGGAACCTTTAGAGCAATGCAATGTTTTTGTATCCTTCCCTAGATCTGTGCCTTGCAACAATCCTGTCTCTGAGCTCTGCAGGCAGTACCTTTGACCTCACAGCTTGGTTTTTGCTCCGACATGTATTGACAGCTTTGACGCCTTCTGTAGAGAGGTGTGTGCCTTTCCATCAGTTTAATTTAGCACAAGTGGACTCCAAGAAACATTGAACAGAAACATCTCAGCAAAGATCATGAGAAATAGGAGTTGTGTTTTTCCCAATGGTCTGAATACTTATGCAAATGTCATACAACGGTTTTTCCTTTTTTTAGGAAGTTTGCAAAAAAAAATTCAAAAATTCTTTTGTCACTTTGTCATTATGGGGTACTGAGTGAATAAGAATGCATTTTTTCAACTGTAGCACCAGGCTAACCTTGCAAAGCAGATAGATACGCCCCCTTGTTTTTCACTGGCGAATCCATCTTGCAAAGCTCCTGTCTAAATCGTTTGGGCGCGTTTAGAAAGTGACAGGACCAATCAGCATCGAGGGGCAGTACTTTCAGGCGTGCCAGAGTCGTGACATAAGCAAGCAGCAACAAGAGGCCAGTGCAATTATGGAGGAAGAGCTTAGCGTGGATGCTGCTAAAGCACCAGTTTTATCAGAACTTGATGACATTTCTTTGTTTAAAGAATAACAAAGAACAGCAGTGAGTTGTTTTCTTTTCAAAGACGACAAAAGTCATGTACTGACATGTCTATAGTCGCCATGGTTCGCGTTATTCCTCGGTAGCTGCTACGCGGCTACGTCACGTGTCTTGTTCCTCCGATTGGCCTACAAAGATGTGACAGACAGAACATTGATCCAATCACTCTCAGAGTTTTTTTTCAAAGCTTCTGCCCTTTCCCAAACGCTTAGTATTGAAGGTTTTCCAGATGTGTTTCACACATCCATCTAACGTGTCAGGTTAGCATCAGGCTGCAACACAAGAAAAATGAAAAAAAAGTGAAGGGGGTCTGTCTGATTTCACTCTGCCTAAAACTCCACAAACGTAATGCTTGCCTCAGAAAGGGATGGTCATGATTTCAATATTCAGTCATAAATTAACAAAAGATCAAAGATTTCTTTTGAGTATGACTATTTCCTTTTATTCTTACCAGTGCCTGGTTTTAATGCGATACTGCAGCAAAATAAATTGCAAATGCAATCATGATGTCAGACTGTGTGATAACAGAATTGTATGAAAACAAACTTATTTTAGTATTAAGTAGTACTTAAAATGTAGTAAAAAAAATGCCTGCAGAAAGGCCTTCAATGTCAGCTTTTCATGTGTTTTGTGGATTGTGTCTTGTATTGTGAACCATTGTTGTTGATTTTGTGTTGTCTCTTGGATGCTGTACTCCTGTCTGCACAACGAATTTACCCTTTTGGGCTACTAATAAAGAACCTTGAACCTTTAAGTTTGTAACAGTGCCACTACTGCATTGCTTCTGAAGAGGCGCTTTTTATTTTTTGGAAAATATTCAGTTATTTCGGAGGCAGTGTAGTAAAAACTTTTTTAAGCTACTTAGTATTTGTATGTTTTAAGTTTAGAAATACACACTTTAAACTGTTCTCTGCATTTTCTTTGATAACAAGCAAGCAAACTCATGATATCCTTTCTGTATTATGTTGAAATCACAATCACAATATAGACCAGTAATCCCAAATTTTTACCAAACCATGCAGCACAGTAATGTGGTACTGCTGCCAGTGCCAGTTTATGGCTGTAGCACATCTGAAAGCTATTAAATAACCAAAGAAGTAGAGAGCAGTAATGTCTGGTGTGAGAACCCAGGAACCAAATCGGCTAAATCTGTTAGCTCATTAATGGCTATTCCCATTATATTTTAGCTTCAAGCTAACATACTCAGATGTACATTTCCAGACATCTCTTCAAATCTTGGACTTTTCTTTGAATAACATCTGGTGACTTTCCAATAATAATTTTTAGGGCAGTCAAACAATTAAAACTATATTACATAATAACAGTTTTAAATTCAGTATTCCTGTGGTTGATCATTACTAATTGCATCCTTTTTCTTGTATTTTAAAATTCAATTCATCTTCATTAAAAAAGGTTTTTAAGTCACTTTGGATTTTTCTACTTTCCTTGCCTTCCTGTTTGGATACAGACCTGCCTTTATAGGTATATCAAAGATTTTAACATGAACTTAATAATGAAAATAGAAGTTGTTATGGGTTGAAAAGGGAAATTAAACAATGCTATTAATGGCAATTTTAAAAATAGATGCACTGATTGTAAACTGTAATTGGGTTTAATGCGAGTAATCAGACACCCCTTGTAATTTCCCTTACAATGCACATCCCTTACTGTTGATATTTTGGTTTTAAATGTGGGCAAATAAAAAATAATGATTTCTGTTGATACTGATGATTTACTTTTTTTTAACCTATATTACTGATATGCTGTACAACAATTTGGAATGCAAAACAAAATCGATATTTCAGGTCAATTATGGCTGATCAATCAGCTTTTTGTTGTAGTTTTTGTGTGGAAAATCAAAATGAGATCCCTTAGTGTGTGCTGTATCCTAAATGAACATCTATGAAGATTATGGTTTAGTTATCCAAGTATTTTACATTCCTATTTTTTATATCTCTTTAAGAAAATTATTTCAGCTGTATTTGCTCACGTGTCTCTGTATATTAAGATGGCGACTCACACATTACTACATTTGCAAGTCTGAGGAGGAGCATGCAGGCACAAAACATCATTTGCTGCTAAATAAATCCTTTATTAGAAGCTTTCTGACAGCTTTTTGTGTAAAGCAGCAGGAAACTCCTCCAAACAAAGCTCCTGCATCCTTTGTCTCCTACAAGCAGCTGCCAGTCTGAAGCTCATCCCTTCAGCAGCACAGTGATCGAACGACTGATGACTCTCCACAATCTGTCTCATCTCTGACTCTGCACAGCCGTGTTAATTGATCCCTAAGCAGACACAAAGCTATTTAATGATGCTGCCGTTTTCACTCCCTGTTGAGACTCGCAATTTGATTGGCTAAAAGGCTTACCTTAATGAGTCAGCACATGGCCGGTCAGTGGAATCAAATTTAACCAATTACACTGATCTGATTTAAGATTATCCCCTATCAGTTATTGAACGTTTCCTTCTCCCTCTATACAAACACAATATTATGACTCAGGAGATGGCATTTAACTTGAGGTCAATGGAACAAAACACATTAATTTAAGTTAATATGATTTTATAGCGCATTATATTGCAGAGCAAGGAATGACTGAGCTATATGAAAGAAAGTAAAGCATAAAGAGGATTAAAACAAATAAAAGGCTGACAAAAAGCCAGAAAGACCTTGCTTTGCAGTCCACTGGGGAAACTCCTACACTGTTTCTTTCACTGTTGGCACACAGACCTGATCAATATCTGCTCCTCTGCACCAAGCACAATAATCCTCCAAAACACACACAGAGTCTCCATTTTGCACATTTCAACAGAGGGTGTTCACAGACAGGTAGAAAAACAAGTCACAGCTATAAAAATGGTGTCAGGTTGTCTGCGTCTGCAGAGACAGCTCTGTTGATGGGGGAAATTTTAGGACATGAGTCAAGTTGATCACAAGAATACATGAAAATGGCAAGTTTAAGTATCAGGAGACGTGTTAGAATGACATGAGATAAAGCAATGATACATTGTTACAGTATTTTATATTTTAGTTGAATTTTTAATATTTCCCTTTGAATCAAATTTTACTGTCCCATAAAACTTCATGACTCAAAACTGAATATAGAGAAATCTGGTAAGGTGAAAGAAACTGCAATATTATTGATAAAAATTGGTGTGTAAACCTCAACAATGAAGAAGACCAGCAGGAGAAGACCCAGAGGAATAAGTCAAGCACAAATGAGAAACAAAGGATTTTAAAAGTGGCGGTTTAACTTCTGGACAAGTCCAGGTACGTCACATGCAAACAAGAAGCAACAACAAATGTTACACAAAAAGTAATGGTAGAAGCAAGATTAAAGCAGAGCTGGCACAGCTACTCCATTAAAAGAAATGATAATGGTGATTTATACTTTTCATAATGCAATTATTAAGTGTATTAGTGAGAAGACCATATACAATACTAAATATAAATGTTGCCAATTAATACTTTATATCAGTTAGCTTGGAGCTAATTTACAAATGCTGTTCCTTTGGCAGGTCACAATTACAACACCATTGCTATAATCAAAAGTCAAGTAGCTGAAGGTGGATGTCATAAAAATAAAACTACATGGGCAAGGTTAAAAACATCACCCACATTTCACCAATGCAGTTTTTCCCACACTTAGATAATACGTGGGTGAACCACCCAGGCATGTTTACAGCCAAAGATATTTGCTTACCATGTTTTTCATCTTTTTTTTTAATCCATACATAATCAACATCCACGCACAAGAGAGGTTTCCATTTATTTATTTTAATACACTATTACAGGAACAATGTTTTCTGTTAAAAAATTATTTTTAACATTTTTTGCAGCTGCTTGCTGCAGAAATGTCTGACACCATTCTGCACTCTCAGATAATGGCTGCACTTCACTTTCTCAACAGTAAGCATCAATACATGTAGCTCACCAGCTATGATAACAGAATATCAAGTGCAACATTCAAGAGGCAAACCATGATATTTGAGCATCTTTATAGAACATACTGATGACGAATACTATCAAAAGAACAGAAAAACACACACAAAAAAAAACCTACGAAATGATTTGGATGACCCCCTCTGCCACCCCTACCGCCATAGTATAGTGACACTCTGTGGAAAACACTAAAATAAGTTTTTGTTGTGAAGACCGTCAGTTTCTTACGGTTAGTAATATTTTTATCAGGTTTACATTTACCAATATTTTTTTTTCATTACTTACACCTTTTTGTATTACAGGTGCAGTGTGTAAAATTGGGGAATATTATATTCTAGATTTGGATGCTCACTTCTGATGGTAATTGTGGCATCCAGTGGAATTTTAAGAAATGGGTTTCTGTTCAGTCCCCTCTGTGGTACTGTAGAAACATGCAAATTACTAGAATCTAAGATGACGGACTCCATGGAGAGGACCCTCCCTATGTATGAATAAAAAGGCTTATTCATAGCTAACAAAAATCCAAACATTTTTGTGTACTCAGGGGATAACTCAGGGGACACTTATTTCAATAGGCCAAATAATCAATATGTTTTTAGTGTTTTCTGTGTAAATATTACACACTGTACCTTTAAGTGGCAGTGAGAAACATGAACCTTCTAGTGGAAATGCAACATAGAAGCTAGATGAAATAAGTTTAAAACTTGACTGTCACCCAGAAACCCAAACATTCTCCTCAGTGAGTCACTTAGTGTGTCTGAAATCACATCCTTCTGTTAATATACTTTATTAAAGTACACTTAAACGCAGTATGGAGCACTTAATCACAGTGGGTTAATATTGTCTGCTGTAAACAGACGGCAATTGTAATCGAATTTTGACGGCTATTTTCACTCACTGTTAAATTCACGTATCTTTTATTTATTGTTAACATTACAGGCTTAAAGAAAATTTACTTATTCTGCCATAAATGCCTTTTTTCTTTTAAGACATGTGCTGCTGTTGCTAATAGCATGCTAGCTAGCCCATGCTAATGTTAGCTAGCTTACTAGCATGCTAACAGTGGAGTTGATAGAAACAGTGCAACGTCACTTCCCACTCTCTGGAGTGTCCACGCCTCCGTTTGGATTTGAGTAAGAGTTGAGAGTATTAGGATGAACAAGTTAACAAATTTCAGTCCTTCGAACACACTTTAAAGTGTAAGTAATGATGATAAATAAAAAAATGTACGGCCAATATTCACAGCTGATATAGGAAGATTTTTATTGCCAAAATATTGGTTGTAATTAATAATTGGTTGGCTTTCAGGTTCTTTATCCAGCTGTTATTTTCCAGTGATTTCCTGTGCACTAGCAATCATTACCATTGCATGTTTCCTCTTTGACCCGTCTCTGACCTTGGTGCTCTGGCACAGTGTCTGTTTTCGAGGTCTTCTGGGTGCATTTGGAGCACAGATGAGCCAGTTAGGCAGCGATATATCTGCACAGTCATGGGGAGCAGCTGGTGCATGGTGTTGTTTTAACCCCACCCCTCCCCAACCCTGAGGAAGCAGGCTTTCCATTAGTCTGACTGATGTGGCCTTAGCATTATTAAATCCTTCTTCCTCCCCCCTTAGGTTATGCTCACTTGTTGATGTGGTACAGGGGAGGGCGTGTGCGCGTGTAGGGGGGATTTAAGCACAGACGATACACTCAGACGACCATGTTTCCTCGAGATGCTTCACTGTGAGCGGCCACGCCCCTCTGTCAGCCTGATTGTGCGTCTCGGTTTAACAGCGTGTGTGTGGGTGAAATGTGTCTGCAGTGTTGAAGTCTCAGGAGCAGAGAGCACGCAGGTAAGACCCCGTGTAAAAAGCACACTCAGCGTATTACAGCCATTGTCACACAGCGAATCCATCACGGCAGAGCTTATTGCCATGACAACTGCTTCTGCAGCATGGCAAAGAGCAGACAGACTGCAAGAGCACTGATAACGGAGGAAAACGCGAGCTTTTCATCCCCATTATGGATGTACTATAGTCGTTAAGAAGCCCTGAACCCATGCCTGCATCCCCGTCCTTTTCAGCAAATTATTCCTCACAATGACTTAATAACTTTTAAAGCAAACAGGAATCTTTTGTTCTCCGACAATAACAGTGTGACCTTGTGCCTGAAGCATCCTCTTTTTCCTCTATGGCTCTCTTTAGGCAAATAATTCATAAATAAGACAATCTTCGATCTAACCCAGACCAGAACAATGTGCACTTAAATCTATTAAATCTTCCTTTGATTTGCTGCAGAATCAACAAGACAATTAAAATGCCATATTCCACACCACCACCTTCAACATACTGAAGACATGACATTTGAATTCGGCATCTATTAGGCAAAAAAAATGCAATCAAGATAAACTACTAGAGGATCTGTAATGCAAATCAGGGCAATTCTCCTCTGCAGACACCTCGAACAAAAAGAAATGGTGCAAAATGGCTGCCAGCAATTAAATAAACTCTCTGATTAAATGTAGACTTTAGATCAGGATTTTTTTCAAGCACACAGAGACTAATTATTACCATCAGTGAAAACAAAATGATCCCAATTTGCTCTTAGAATGGCAAAATGCCTCCTGAATCGACTGGCCCCACCCTTCTCCGATTGAAGTGAAAAGCAGCAGCATTTGAGGGGAAAATGGGAGTGATTTTGTTCACAACGCTGACAAAGAGAGGAGGGCAGGCTGTCTTTATAGGCGACACAGCACTACAGATAAAAAGGGGAAATCAGGAGTGAACATAAACCAGTGCAAAAGCACTGAAAAGGCAACCTGACTCACATTTTAGCCTAAAACTGAGACTTTTAATTTGAAAAATCTTTTGAAATATGACTGATGACAAAGGTAATAAAAGCCCTTACATGTAATTCTCAAACCAAAGGATTGCATTGATAGTAAACTCTCACACCCACTACAGGATGTGGTTTCTGACAGACCGGTCCACACCAGCTGGGCTCTCTTTGTGCCTAGGATGTGGTCTCCTAGCAACCGGTCCCAGCAGCTATCGCAATGGAATGGGAAGAGGAGGATCGGCGCAGAGTCAGGGAGGGGCGGGCACTGCATCAATATTGCTTCTACCACCATATCACCTCCACCACGCAGCAGCTGCAGTGTGGCTGCACACAAAGACACTGCAATAATGTGTGCAACGATTTACTGTGCAATGCAATGCAACCAGGAGTCCCAGGAGGCTCAGATCTACCAACACTATTCATGGAATAATTAATCAGTATCCACACTGATGACAGCATAATCAATATGTTCTTATTAGGAAACAGCCCATATGGTGAATGAGTTTATTTTGGGGTAACATGTCATTGTAAAATGTGTGTATGGCACAGAGGTTCTCAGCAAAAAGGCAACCACAAAGATACAGTTTAAAAAGCATAGCAGACATATCCATAAGTAGAACACCATCTCCCAACATCTTAGCCAGTGCCTCTGCAGGAAAACCAGTCTAAGACCCAAAGCCGCCAGACTGCACCCCTGGGAGATGGCATTAAAATCAAATTCCCCCATCCATCACCTCAGCGCCCCTCCCCTCCTCCAGCACACACGTGATTCAGGAGTTTTTTTTTATTACAGAAGGGGAAAAATGGAAGGAGTACAACAGGGCACGATCCTCAGCCCATCTGTAATGAATAAAACAAGAAAAACATCCCCACAGGAGAATTAGTGAACATTACAGCATATCAAAGAGAGGACTGAGGAACAGATGCCCGTGTTCATATCCACACATGCTTTCACGCCCGCTCCGCATCCCTGCCTCTGCTAATTAAACGCAGATTCGCAAGAGTGAGGGAAGCACCGGTATTTGATCTACGCATGAGGATACAGGTGTGAGGATTTGGAATTAACAAGAGAATCTGTTGATCTGATGTAAGCCCGCACAGTATACAAGAAATATATAAAAATAGTTCATGTGTGCCTTTTGGGCTCAGTTGGTGGAGCGGGTGCCCATACACTGTGGCTGTAGTTTTCAACACACTGGTTCTGGATCCATCCTCAGTCTCTGTGCATGTTTAGTACATGTCTTACCCAATTCTCTCTGACCATATTTCCCGTCTCCCTTCTGCTGTCCTATCAAATAAAGGGAAAAAGCCAGAAAAAATAATCTTAAAAAAATGCATATATTTCAATATTGATGTCAGTATCAATATATGTTGAGTATTGTTCAATACCTCAAAATAATTTTTCCCTAGTTATTTTTTTTTTTATTTCCCTTATCTTTCGTCAAAAATATCAGTCATACTTTTTAAGTTTGAGGTTTTTTTTTTTTTTTACTGACAAAATTTGCCAATTCAAATTGTCCAAATTTGTATTGATTTCTAGTTGTATTACAAGATTCAGTGCCTATAAAAAAGTATTAGGCCCCTCCAATGTTTTACCCTTTTATTGATTTTAGAAATCAGTCATGGCCAAATTTATAATTTGGCTTTTTGCCCAAAAAAGACAAAAAAAAATCTTTAATGTCAAAGTAGAAACAGATTTCTACAAATTAATGTCAATTAAAGAAAAATATGTAATGTAAAATAAGTGACTGTATAAATATTCACCCCCTCAAGTCAGTATTTAGTAGATGCACCTTTGGCTGCAATCACAGCTTTGTGTTTGTTTAGATAGGTCTCAATCACGCTTGCACATCTGGACACTGCAATTTTACTCCATACTTTTTTGCAAAATTGCTCAAGCTCTATCAGGTTGCACCGGGGTCATTCATGAACAGCCCCTTTTAAAGTCCAGCCACAAATTCTCTACTGGATTGAGGTCTGGGCTTTGACCCAGCCACTCCAGAACATGCACCTTGTTGTCTTTAATTGGGTCACTGTCTTGCTTGAAAATTAATCTTTGACCAAGCTGTAGTTCTCTTGCAGACTCTCCTCCAGGATTTTCCTATAATTTCTTCAAGTCATTTTACCCTCTGCCTTCACAAGTCTTCCAGGGCTGGCTGCTGAGAAGCATCCCCTCAGCATGATACTGCCACCACAGTGCTTTACAGTGGGGATGGTGTGTTTGTGGTGAGGTGCAGTGTTTAAGGTCTTGTCTGATGGCCAGAAAGCACCATTTTGGTCTCATCAGACCAAAGAACTTTCTTACAATTGACTATGGAGTCTCTATTAAGTGTTCTTTTGTCTCCATGGTGTAATGGTAGCCAGGAAAACTGATTAACACAGGTGTCTTTAAACTACAATCACATGAGACACATTCAGTGCACTCAGGTGATTGGTATTTCATTTACAGAGACTACAAACACCGATTGGCTAGACTTCTGTTGAATTAGGTCAGTCACTTTATAGGGAGTGAATATTTATGCAGTCACTTATTTTGCATTACATATTTTCATTTAACTGATGTTACTTTTTAGAAATCTGTTGTCACTTTGACATTAAAGATTTTCTTGCAAATTATTTTGTCAAAAAAGCCTAATTATATTCTTCATGATAGATTTCTATAATTAATAGTAATAGTTAAGGGACAAAACATCCATTGTGCTGAACACCTTTATTGGCACTGAATTGTTATATTCCTAAGTAAAGTTTATTCATCTATGTCTTGTTTTCTCACATAGATATATGCCGTTTCATACAAAATCTGTACTGTTCTAAAATCTGGGTGTTTTTTCTAATTTTGATGAATGTAATGCAACAAAATAGCAATTTCAATAAAAGTCTGATCCTAAATCAACACTCATGATTACTCAAACTAATTAAATCACCATTTTTGAAAGTTTACCTCATATTCACCTTCTCAGGAAAGTTTGACGCAGTTCTTCTATTCATATGTAAACTTTTATGTTGCACTGCAAACTCTTTAATTAGAACCCGCTGTTTAACTGCATCTGTCCGTCTTTAAAGGACTTAGGAGTCAGTTCGCCTCACAGATCTTTCCAGGTGAGTGACTCTGCATGGTGGCAGTGGTTATCCTTCAGTACTGCTCCAATAAAGCATGAACATGAATAAAACATCCTTCCTTTTAGCTTTAAATGTGTGTTGAGAAAACATGTCTTCTCAAGGGAGTAACTGTTAGGCAAAGTTCATGCATGCATTATGCTTGGATCATTTGATTAACTCTCGCCATTTTGGTAATGAATGAATACACACCTGTGACCAAATCTCACCTATGTATTACCTCTCTAGAGTACATTTATTCCCTTAGCAAACATTTACTGGAGCTAGAGGCATCTTTTTTAAACATGAATGGCTCTAGTGTGGGATTGTGGTTTAACATTTCTAACTACTGATCTCTGTTTTATGTCAAATCTCTGAATCTGCACTGTTTCAAAATTGAAACATGCAAACATTTTTCCCCCCTTTAGGATGTAAGGCCTGTAGGTAATCTAGCCAAACGTGCCAGTTTCATTGATAGTATAATAACTAAGGCCTGACTAATAAAGCTTAACTTTAATGCTATACACAGTATTGTTCATGTTAATTATAATGTGCATGGCTCCCAGTAACTTCATCCATTTTCATCTTTGGTTGTTAATCAAAAACTTTTCTGGATTTTCCACAAGATTAAACAGCAAATTGCACCATCCCAAACAGAGACACAAGGTCAACCAGATGATCAAATATAACAATGCAGGGCCTGGCCTTTTGTCCACTCCAACAAAGAAAGGTCATTCCACCACTTTTAAGCTTTTCAGTGACTGATGAACTCAGAAAATACCACTGACCTACAAACTAACCTCACAACAAAAGCTGAAGACGGGATCCTAATGACCTAAACCACAAGAAAGGGGAGTTTGATGCCTTACACTAAAGCCAGATAAAGACAGCATACAATGAAGGTCACTGAGCACACAGGCTGTTCTCATGGATGCTCGAGGTTCTCATGAATCTGCTGTGTCATCTCTAACCGAGTACAGACATGAACAATGACATTTTTGTCTTCTTTTTTGCACTTCTAAGTAAATAATTCAGTTTCCTGCTTTGATCCTGATACCAGCCAGGATGTGGGTACATGGATGCATGACAAGCTTCCTTCAAACATGACCACAAATTTTTCTATTGTGATGCTCTGTTTACATACTGTACTGTAAACCCTGTGTTCCTGACAGCCTCACAACAGGAGGCCTCTAAACAAATGAAGACTGTTAAAGCCACAGTGTGCTTGGTACTTTCAGATCTTAGGTTAAAAGTATCAAAAGGCCAGACATACCTGCTTGCCGTCAAGCGTGTAGATCCTCTTGACCACGCCACTTTCCAGTTTGATGGCCTCTGTGATGTCAGTGAGCACCTGCTCAAAGGAGTGTGCGGTTTTCTTATTGAGCAGGACACGCACAGCCTTGCGTGGCTTCACACCGCTGCGCATCACCGTCACCAGCTTGGGTCGAACGAAGTCCTTGCTCTCTCGGGGCTCGGTGGCGGCCTTGGCAGCTAAGGACTGCATGTTCTTCTGGCTCGCTGAGGCCTTAACATTCACTGACCAGTTTGGGTTGACATTCTTTGTGTAGTCAACCTTCTTGTAGAAGTTCTCTGATGCACAAACGTAGCTTTCCCCTGTGAGGGCGGAGGGAGGGAATTGGGTTAGTGTGTTGTTATACAGTGAACTTTGACACCTGAGAGTCCCAGAGCTGCCAATGAGAAGACTGTTGAACCTGCACAGCTCAAATATGCTTCATCTAATATGCATCTTATTTTAAATTAAATTATTTTCCAACATTTAATCTTCAAATCAGCATCAAGAACACTAAAACAACCAGCTATCAAACAACCTTAAAGCCCCTATAAAGTTTTTAAATAGTTATGTAACTACCTGAAATTATTTGTTATCCCTCCTTTTGACCAATCAAAGCGAAGGCCATCATAAAGACAATTATTTTCACGTAGTTATCATCCTCATTGTATTAATAGAATATGAGGCATCTTAAGCCTGTTTTATGCTTCTGCATTGAATCTAAACTGTAGAATTCACCTTGGTTCAAAAAGCCCTGAGTCTGATGCAGAGGCCTATGTACACAGCAGTCGTGCCCCTCCTGAAAAACATAACTACCTGTCAAAACAATGCTGACTGCAAGCCCTCTGATTGGTCCACTGGATGACTGCCAGCCACTGTATTGTCAATAAGCTTACTCTGTACTCTGGAGTGAGACAAGTGGCTGTCAACAGTGATATGACACGTCGAACATTCTAACATCATGCATTACCTCATCCATAAAAAGTATTCTATCTTCTACCTTTACAAGCCTTACAGGGCTGGCTGCCAAGAAGTATCCCCACAGCATGATGCTGCCACCACCATGCTTCAGCTGCTGAAGCTTGTAACTCCTTCAGAGTAGTCATAGGTGTCTTGATCATTCAGCTTGTGAGGACGGCCTGATCTAGGAAGATTTACACGTGTGCCATATTCCTTCCATTACTTGATGGATTTAACTGAACTCCAGGAGAGGTTCAGTGCCTTGGATTTTTTTTGTATTTATCCCGTGACTCATACTTTAAAATAACCTTTTTTTCTGAGTTGTTTGGAGTGTTCTTTTGTCTTCATGGCATAGTGGCTTCCAGGAATACTGTTCAACCAGTGACTAGACCTTTCAGACACAGGTGTTTCTTGTCATATATTTTTATTTAATTCACCTTACTTTGTAAAAGTGCTCACTTTAAAGAGTTTTTTTTTAACATTTTTTTTGTCCAAAAAAAAAAAAAAGTAAAGTAATTTGACCATGATTGGTTTACAAAACTGATAAAAGGGTAAAACATCCAAAGCGGTGAATTCTTTCTTATAGGCACTGTACCTCTCAGTGGAAAAAATTAGCCTCAGCTTATTCATGGTTGTACTTTCCATCTCCTCTGATGTCTTTCTCTTTCTTGATTTCGATTACAGCAGCATAATCACCTTGTACTCAGCACTGATCTGTCCCAAATCCAACATAACATGCTCTGTTTTAGCCACCACGGTTTCCCTGAACACAAACAAACAATAAAAGTAGCATCTAGACCAGGAAATGGCCTGAAAAATCTTACTGCCAAGTAGCGCTTAGGCAGAATATTACAGAGTTATGGCACACATCATTTGGCCACAATGTGTAGTACAGCGTAGTTTCAGTATAGAAGAAAAAACAAGCTTGCATCCATCAGCAATTTAAAGAGTTACAGTTGAGTTGACAAAAAAAGCAAGAGAAACATTTTCTGCACTAATGATATACTATTTATCACACTGGTAGTATTCTGGTTACAATTCATATATATCTACAACAGTTTTCTCCGTAAGAGTGTAATTAATAATCAAGGGGTCAAAAAATTTTCAACATAAATGGCAAATCTGAATGAAGCTGTGTCACAAAAGCCAATCAGCATAAGGGTTCCCCAACTGCCAAAAAGTGCCCCAGAAGTGATTAAACTGACCTCTGTTCACAAGCATTTTACATTTTCTGAGAGATCTGACAAAGCTTAAACTTTTCCTTTCGTTTTTACAAATGTAGGTCAAGAGGTTGTTATTTGGCAAACTAAACTCCTTGTTAAGTTCCAGTAAATCTCAAGCAAGTTGGTTTTCAGGCTAAAGTGCTGAGCTGAGCGAAGCCTCTGTCAAACTTTTATTCTATTGTTGGAGTGAGACTCACAAGAAACACATGAAGAGGCACTGCACCAGGGGATTAAGGGGAAAGCCGGGCTGCAGGCTAGGCTAAGAGCGGCCCCACACAAACCTGCCCTACCAAGCGTCTTTCTCCCGGATGCCCGCTCCCTCGCCAGTCGGATGGATGGCGTTAGGCGGTGGATTTCTGACCACGGCTTGGACGACTGTGTTTGCTGCTACAGAGGAGACTGCCAAATGTAATTTCATTGCATTTTTACAATGCAATGACAATAAACGACTATCTATATATCTATCTATACTGGCCAAGATATGATGATGTTAGTGTCTGAAACACTGTCGAGGAGTCTTGGTTGAAAGTCATTTATTGACAACCAAGGAACTAACTTTGCATTTCACATTAGTATTATCTTAACCATTTGATTTTTGTGCTGTTACTTGCTGTTGCATCTCTCTTTTTAGTGTTGAAAAAGTGCTTTTAAATGCACAGTCTGCATCTCATGAGACCACAGAAGGGATCAGTCTAAGCATACACTGAGAATAAGTGCAATTCTGTGGAGACACAGTTCCACCAGTTAAAGATTCATTGTGTTTTGATTTTCAAAGCATGTTTCCCTTGGTTTGGTTTGACTTGCAGCACATTAAATACACTGTCCTTTCAGAGGAAGTCTGTAGTAAGGCTGACAGATTTACATGTTGGACACTAATGGAAGGCTGTCGCCTTATAAGGACAAGCTTTTACCATTACTCAAGTCTGTCAGCGTGTTAAAATATTCCTCCAGCCTCTTGGCAAATGTACTTTTCCTAAATTGGCTCATCTTCCATCTCCTGTTCAAATTAATCTTCGATTTTCCTCGTCATAATCGACCTCCAGTCTTTACAGCAGGCTGTGCTCCTCTGGCATAGAAAAGGCGATAATTTAAAGTGAAGACGAACTGCAGTAGGTGGGGAGGGGGGGATAGGGGGCAAAGTGAAATTTTGACAAAGGGGAATCCAGAAGGCAACAATTAGGCCAAATGTGGAGAAATTACAGCAAAGACAAAGGCACAAAATGGGATTACACAGTGCAGAGGAGATGGAGCAATTAATTATAAACCGCAAGAGGAAGCACAATGAAATGCCCCCCCACCACCACCATCACCACCCACAGTGCTGACTGTGCTGCCCCTTCTTTCCACACAGACATGTAAAACAGCTCGAAGAAGCATACACATACACTCTGAGCAGCTCAGGAAGCAGAGATTTCATTTTGACAAAAATTAAGCTGCTGTTCATCTTCTGGCTTCACCCCGAGTTCAACCCCTTCAACTCACTTCACGCAAAAATCGTCTATTGCTTAAGAAAGTGGACTTCAACAGGTTCATAGCCATAGACTCTATATTAAGATGGACAGAGCACCAGCCACCTGGGAGTGAAGCCAAAACATTAAGAGCTCCTCTGCTGATTAGCTGCTGAAAAGAAAAGAAAATTTGTAAAAGTGATTAAGATTTGTATTTTTGTATTGTACTTTGTTAATTTGTTAGGGTTAGGGATTTGTAAAGTGTTTCATATTTTCTAATTTAACACCGGACTTTGGGTATTTTTCAAATTTTGTAAAAGCGTTTCAAACTGTAATTTTGTATTAGACTCTGTACATTTGTTTTAAATTCTGTTAGTGTTTCAGACTTTGTTAATTTGTAAAAGGCTTTGTAAATTAATTTTTAAGTTTTGTAAAAGTGTATCAGACTGTTAATTTGTAAAAGACCTTGGAAATTTCTGTTTAAGTTTTGTAGAAGTGTTTCAGACTTAGTGACTTTGTAAATTACTTTTGAAATTTCTTTTTAAGTTCAGTAAAAGTGTTTCAGGCTTCGCAAATTTATAAGACTTTTAAAATTTCTTTTTAAGTTTAGTAAAAGTGTTTCAGGCTTTGTAAATTTGTAAAAGACCTTGGAAATTTCTTTCTAAGTTTTGTAAAAGTGTTTCAGACTTTGTAAATATGTATGAGACTTTGTAAATTTCCTTCAAAGTTTTGTAAAAGTGTTTCAGACTTTGTTATTTTGTATTGGACTTCCTGTTAATTTTTTTTGTTTAATGTTGATTTCTTTTGTCATTTGTCATTAAAAGTGTTGTGGTTGATGAAAATTTGTTCCAAGCTTTGTAATTGTGTTACAGACTTTGTTATTTTGTATTGCACTCCCAGGCCATCGTAGTTAGTGAAATGTATACTTCAGATGGTGAAAGGGGTGTGTTTTAAATTCCAATCTGCACGTTTTTTACATCAGTTCCTGCCAGCAGGGTATTTTGACTTCACTTTGCACACTGGAAGGAAACTGTTGACCATATTAATAGACGGTAAATGGTCCACACCAAGATCATCATCAATGCTACAAACTTTTTTTTGTTATGTTTTCTTCATCTTAAAAACACACACTCCACTTCTTGTTAAAAGTTTTAGAAAGCTGCATCCTGGCAAAGATTTCACTGACTTTCCTGAGGCAGACCAGCACATGGCTCACTCATCTGGTGCCAAGCAAAGACTTCATTCATTAACCCAAAAATAAAAAGATTCCAAATCATCTTTGGCAACTTCAACAACATGAATCTGAAAGCACATAAATCACTTCCACTCAGCTTTCTGATGCCAAATGTAGACGGCAGCAGACACAACAGGCACGAAGGCAGCTGCTCATGAAGCTGTCCTGTCATTTGTGCCACTCCAGCGTTTAGACAGAGACAAACTGAGCAGTGAGCGACACATGTGGTTACGTAAAACACCTAGACTGCTGAATCAGTTCACCTGAAATCTTAATACAAAAATGGACAGCAGATTCACCCAGTTCCATTCACTGTTACAAGAGATGCTCGAAGAGATGGTCCTTTTTATGGAATTCCTCATTTTTATGGACAGCAGTTTATAAAACAGAGCTCTGAGACAAAAGGCTCATTACCTGTGTAGTCCTCACTGCTTTTTTAGGTTTATGGGAACAAAATACAACATGGGAGAAGTAAATCATGCACACAAATTTTAATAAAATTTGTACAGAGAGATAAGTGAGAAAATAAAGAGGTTTAGTGAGATAAGATGGCATCGGGGGGTCTTTCGTTAACCACTTTCACCAAGTCTGTCTGAGTTTAACGAGCTGATGGAGATGTTTGATACACTGCAAAAGCTCTAATCTAAGAAAGTGTATTCCTTGTCTCAAGCCAAACACATCTTATTTTGCTTATTTAATGCCACACTCATGTGACAGGTCCAAATAATCATCCTATTCGAGACACGTGAGATTTTAATTTCCAAATTAATTAGTGAGTCTCATTTCAAGACACTTATCAAATAACATTTACTGCCCATTTGTAGATACACTGTCCCAATAACTTCATTAAGTATACTTGTTCAACTGCTTATTAACACAAATGTTTAAATCAGTCAATCACATGGTAGCACCCATTTCATTTAGGTGTGTAGACATGGTCGGAATGAACTGCTGTGACTGAGCATCAGAGTGGGGAAGAAAGGCAACTTAAGGGACTTTTAATAGGCCGTGGTTGTTGGTGCCAGATGAGCTGGTCTGATGATTAACTGGGATTTTCACGCACAGGTCAGAGCAGAATGTCTGGTTTGAGCTGATAGAAGAGGAAAAATAACTCAAATAACCAATCATTACAACCAAGATACGTCACAGGGTATTGCCCAATCTGATGAGTCTTGATTTCTGCTGCGACATTCAAATGGCAGAGACAGAATTTGTCAGACCATCAACAACCAAAGCATGTTCAAAGCCACTTAAATCAACTTTCCTCCAAATTCTGATGCGCAATTTTAACTTATGTAGATCCTCTTGACCATGTGTACATGCCTAAATAAAGGCTGCATGAGATACAACTTTTTATGACATCAAACATGTCGATATTACTTATACATTTTAGCCTATACAAAATTTAAATGTAGTTCAGACCTAAAACTTCAGTGTTTAAGTTAGAGAATGAACAAACTAGCTAAATTTAGCCCTTAAAACACTTTCAGGTTTAAGGAATGATGATAAATAAAGAAAAAGACTTCAGCTGATGTCAGTCTGTTGGTCCAGCCTAAAACCCCAACAATTCAATTGTTGATATGTCTAATATTTACAGCTGATAAAAGGCAGATTTCAATAACCAAAATATCGGTTGTAAAAATTTGCAAACATGTTCATAATAGCCAATATAAATGATTCACTTTTTTAAGACAATAAAATGATTCTGATTCTGGTTCTGATTCTGATTTTCGTCCTTCATATAAGCTATTACTTGCTGATAAAATATCATGACAATAATATCATGCATTTTAAGCCTAAATTCAATGGTTGCTGCCATGTGACTGACTGATTAGATTTTTGCTTTAATGTGCTTTAGAGCAGGTAAATCTGATGGAGAAATAGCTGAGGCCATTTTTACCTATTACAAGAAATTCAGGCCTTAAGTTTGCAATTTGTATTTGCAAATAAGATGTTATTCTAGATTTGTGTGTTTATTTTAGCCTAAAATCAATGTAATGATATTTTTGTGACAAGAAAGTAAAAAAAACAGTCACTTAAAATAATCGCTTTGCTTTGTGGCAAATCCTCAACTGTGTATGTTTTTTATTTCAAGAATTAGATGAGAATGTTTTCTATAATGCAACCGTTTCCCCAAGATGCAGTAAGCTGACTTCACGGCTCAGAGTGAGCCATCGTGGGAGTTCAGAGCATAAAAGAGAAAAACTGCTGTCTCATTTCAACCAAGATGGACGACTCTGTTCAGCAGACTCTTAATACAAGCTAATCTTTATGCAAATGTGGCCTTTACATAATTATCTCACTGGTTTTGTCTTTGGGATAAATAACATCTTTGCATTTAAAGCAAATGTGTGAAAGAGTTTTATTTCTAACGCCTTAATAGAGGCATAAATATACAGCTTGCAAACATTTGGGAGAAGTGGACACTGTTCAAAGAAACCCATCAGATTATAAGTCCAGACATCATAAGAGGAGATTAAAAAGAGTCTAGACCAGAGGAAAAAACTTGTAATCTTAGTTCTGGAAGAGACTGATTCTGAATCATGTTTGCAAAGAAAATGACTTGTGTATGTCTCTGCCGAAAAGGTAATAAAACGTATTTAATAATTCTTTATTTCCACACCTTTTTTCTTCTCTTGTACTTTTGAAAAGGTTTTCTTCTGTATTTAGAATTAATACCATGTGTTCAGAATGTCTTTATGTGAGCATATCTTGGCTGAAAAGGTACCAAAAACAATTTAATTTGCAGTATAATTGTGTTTGAACAACAAATGTGGGCCGAATCCGACTTAAATTGAATTAAATGGTAGCCCTGTAATGTCTCAATTAGCTTAACCCCCTGCAGCTTTTCTTGAGAACAAAGAAAAGTGCTTGTGACCACATGAGCATCTTACCTTCCTCCAGTTCATCCAGGGCACAGATCTTGCGTTGGCCATCGATGGTGAAGATGAAGCGGACACCCTGTGGCAGGTTGATGTGGTCAGACAGTGAGCGTGTGAGGTCAGCCAGCAGTGAGTCAAAGGTGCGAAATCGGTCACTGGCCACAGCGTACACGATGCCCTTGAAGTAGCGGTCTCCGTTGCGGTAGAAGCGCACCTTTTTGGCCTTCTTCTCGTTGGTGAGGGCCTGCAGAGTGCGTGTGCGGTAGAAGCTGCAGTGGGCGCTGTGAGTGGGGCTGGGAAGTCCATTCATGCGCCCTCCCCTCGGGGTACGGCTCGCCTTGTCTCGCTCGTCAAAGTGTCCAAAGTCTAGCTCCATGGTGACTGACAGCTGTGATGGTTGTGATAGATGTGTGGTGGTGGTGACCAGCTCCGGAGAGTCTATGAACAGAAAGAAGATAAAATGACACGCTGAAGTCTGCTGATAACACTGAGAATATTGTGTTTACTACTTTGGTAAAAGTCAAAATACGACCATGGCAAGCTTTTTGTTTTTTTAATTAAAAAGATAAATAAAATGGAAATGCAATCTATGTTTTCATTATTTACAGTGTCTATAAAAAGTACCCCCCATGTGGATGTTTAACCCCTTTATTTATCTCATTAATCAATAATGTCAATGTAATTTGAATTTTTTGCCTTTTTTTTAAAGCCTGAGTGCAGTGAATGTGTCTCAAGAGATGATAGACACCTATGTCTGGAAGGTCCATTCACTGGTTGATCAGTATTCCTGGCTACCATTACACTATGTAGACAAAAGAACACTCCAACCAATTCAGAGGCAAGGGTTATTGAAAAGTATAAGTCAGGGAAAGGATACAAATAAAATCTGAGGTACAGAGTTAAATCCATCATCACGTAGTGGAAGGAATATGGTACATGTGTAAATCTGCCTAGATCAGACTGTCCTCACAAACTGAGTGACTGTGCAAGAAGGAGACTAGTGAAAGAGGCCAACAAGACACCTATGACTACTCAGAAGTTACAATCTTCAACTGCTGAGATGGGGAGATCCTGCATACAACTGTTGCCTGTGTTCCTCACCAATCGGAGCTTAATGGGAGAATGACAAAGAGAAAACCACTGTTGAAGAAAACTCAGATTAAATCTGGACTAGAGTTCACCAAAGGAGGTGTGCGAGACTCTATGATCACAAAAGAAATGGTTTGAGGACAGCAATGTGATTGTTCTGGAGTGGTCGAAATCTCAATCCTTTAGAGAATCTGTGGCTGGATTTGAAAAGGGCTGTTCAAACCCAGTCCCTCACTTATTTACCCTTACATTTTTGTTTAACTGACATTACTTTGTAGAAATCTGTTTTCACCTTGACATTAAAGAGGGTTTTTTTTGTAATTTTCTGTCCAAACAGCAAAATTATATTGTCCATGATTGATTTATAAAATCAATGAAAATGTAAAACATCCATGGGGTGAATACTTTATTGGCACTGTAGCTATAAAAAAAATTAAAACTCTTCTGAGACCCTTCTATGATTTATGTCTTCATTGCAATGAAAGTGGTCGCTAACACCATACTCTTTTACATTTTCCATCCATACTGTATATCTGAATTTGTGAAATTCAGATAATTTGACACTTTTTGATACCATTTCTTTAATCATTACAATCTATATTCATTTTTCAATTGACATTATTGAAAAACAACAAACGGCAAAAACAAAAGCTACAGATCTATAGTTATTTTTCACCCAAAGCTGTGATCAAAGAAAGTGAGCAGCAATGATAGTTCATTTAAACTCACAGGTCAGAAAACACTGGTGTGTTTGGCAACATATTTTCATTGTTGAAAATATATTTCAACATTATAAATGTTTGCTCATATTTTTTGTAATCAAACAAGTCAAGTCCCTGACACCCATTACTATCCGATATTCTGTTCTTAGGACTTCTTTTTCTGTTGCATTGGCATGAAACAGGTATCTCATACTGTTTTTGATTTTTCTATTATAGTATCAAAGTTTAAATTCTGGTATCATGAAAATCCCATGCACAGTGACTTGTGTTGTATGAGGTCATCTTAAAAGCTGAGGACATCTAAAGTCTGTGATTTGGACATGGGAACTGACTTGTGTAAACCTGCAATGATGTAATGGTATCGTCTGCATACAAGAGAACAATGACAGAAACCACTAACTGTTTTCAGTGAGACAAAAGAACGGGTTTGGTTAGACCTTCCTCAAACAAATCATGACTACTCCAAATAACACTGTTGTTAATGTGGGTTCATGATTAAAGTCTTTTTTCTACTTTAGAGGAAGATATTAATATACTTTAGTCCTTTTTATTCATAAAGCTTTAAAGCCAGGTCATGATATTTATCTTCACAGGTACATTTCTTTCTGAGTTTTGGGTGTTGAATAAGATGCCATACATCAACAGTCATAAGTGTAGAGACAGTGTTGTAGAGTTGGAAATTTAAAATTACATTTTTTTTAATTAGTGCTAAAGGCAGGCTACATTAGCACCATACAGCTGTGGATATCTTAAAATGAAATTATAATCCCATGGTCCCATCTGCTTTGGATGTATTTAACATGGCATACATATATGAAAGGTCCTTGTCTCTTTCTTTGTAGTACGCCTACATACACCTGTGTGTGGTTATCTAACACACCCAGATGAATCAGTCTGTGGCATATGGCTGCTAATAGAGTTTAAGGAAACTTCATGACCCGTGAGTCTTTGATAGAACAACTGGTAACTGGATGACGATGGGTCTTTACAGTTGAATGGGGTTAAGACTAAGTTTGTCAGAATTTCTGAATCCTTTATAATTTGGTCATGTTAGCATCAACTAGAAGAGGCTTTACCTAATATGTACAACTTCCAAGATATTCTGACCGAAAGCTGCTGTGTGCTAAAGACAAGCATTAAAGACAGGTAATGTTGTATAAATTGCACAAAAACATTGACAACGCTTAGGTTGCAAACATATGAAAATTCAGGGAGTGAGCAGGAGTTTGCTTGCAATTACTACCAATATTAGCCCATACTGCCAAGGACTTCATTTTTTGTAAACATGGTAATGAAAAAGGTATCAGTATTGTTGGTTCTGTACTAGAATTGTATAGAAGTTTTAATTCTAGTATTCTGAAAACCCTTGTTGCATTCGGGCCAGTACCCTTATGAGGCAGCCCCTCTAGGCCATGGGGTCCCTCAAAGCTCTATTATTGCTCATGATATTCTTAACAAATGTCTTTCAGCAAGTTTCCCATATATGGCTGATTCGCTTGGATCGTGCTTGTGTTGTAGCAATTTTATACAGTGTAGTGAACCATTTTAGTTAGAGGCACTTAAGGATGTGAAAAAATAAGGTGTCTGGACAATCCAGATGAGAGTTAGGTGATCTGCAAAGCTTAACTTATCCCTATGCTTTATTGAATTTGAGTTCTTAAATTTTAAATGTTTGAAATTGAAACATATTCTTAATATGAAGTAAAAACATTGGTTTAAGTTAAGACATATAAGTCTTTTTCTTTTTGCAATGGAAAATCAGCAGGGAATATAGTGGTATCTCAGTTTAGAGTTCAGTACTGAATCAGAAAAAGAGCAGTTGAGAACTAGTGTTACCTGAATGTCTAGAATTTCAGCTTCCTTGACTTTACAACTGAATTTTAAACATATTAGAGACAAGACTGGATTAACAAAAAAAAGGTCACAGTTCCTTTTTTTAACTTTTCCATTTCTTTTTTCCAGAATAGCCCAGATTAAATCTGACAGGAGATCCCGTCCTTCCTGCTTTTAAGAAATTATGCAAATAACGCATCTGTTCAGCTAATAAACAATAAACCACTTATGCTAAAAGGACGGACTGGCCAAAAGCTAGAGCAGCTCTTTCCGTCCAAAGTCTGGTCTACTCTCTTCTCCTTATTAACCTCCCACCCCTGACTATAATCAGGCCTAAAGAGCTGCACAAACTCATCGAACCATATCTTTAAAAACTACACTGATGCACACCCATAAAACCACATTAAAGAAAGCTATCTATGTCCTGGTGGAAGACCTGTTACACTGACATTATCTCATTTTAAACACAGAGCTCACTCTAAGACCGAATCCATGTTGTTCTTTTTCTGTTAGTGTGCCAATAAAGATTACATCTTTTAAACCTCTGGCCACTTAGTTTAAAAGCTGTAAAAAACCGACTCTGGGACCACTTGTCTTCAAAAACATCTCACAGTTACCTTAAGTGGCCTGGTAACAGTGGATTAAAAGACATTCAAGTAGTTTTTGTTCTTTCTGTATGGAAGTAAAAGTTGATACAACAGTTTTGCATTATTGTCAATGATAAAATGGTATTATTGCACACAATTTTCAGTCAAACCACTGGTGAGAGGAGCTTTCAGTTGAAGATGTGCATCATTCTCACACAATTACTTATCAACTTCAGGTGGAATAGTTCTTCATATTGTCTAATTTTGTTGTTTTAATTTGAATTCATGCCGCTAGGTTTTTGAATTGCAAACTTAAGCTTTTCACTTCCCATTTCAGGTCTCAAGATCTGCTGTATGAATATAAGCTAAAATGTTATTTTCAATATATTTTATTTAATAAGGATGATGTAGTTTTCCATTTTCCAGCTCTTGTCTCTGGTTGGGCAACTGTGCACTGCTTTGATAGAGCTGATAAGATAAGAGAATAAGTAAGTTAAAGCTCCTGTTGGGACTTTTCATCTGGTTATAAAAGAACTTGATATTTATGTGCATCCATGTATTTTACCTTTAAAAAGCAAATGAGATCTAATATACAATATTATCTTTTTGGTTTATTTGTAATATTAGCCATTATTACTACAATACCAATAATCCAAGAGTTTCACAGCAACATCTCTGATTGGTGTCATCAGTTACCTTGGAAATGTCTACCGAGCCCACGAGCCAAGGCTGTCAACTGTTGATGACGACACATGCCATCTCAGTATGAAGCAATTCATCTGCAAACTAGGATCAATTACAATGTTATCTTTTTTTAATGTAAATACTACAGTAATATGGTTTGAGAGCTTGAAAAGCTATCATTAACAATGAATAAAATTAATCACAATGGACTATGGGATACGTGGTTCTTTCCTCCTAGTAAAAATTATGTTGACGGTCGTGTACCTTTGCCTTTTTCTCTATTTTTGAACACCGTTTTAATCAAATATCTAAAAGTCATGAGTTTTCAAGTAGCTAGATAGCTTGTTTCATACATAAAAATCGTTGTAATAAGGATTTTTTGAAATGTCTAAGGGGGAGCTGAATGGTGAATTTCACTTCTAGAACCAGAGCTGTGTTAAAAAATGGGTGGGCACTAGGGTTGAATGATTAGGCAAAATAATTGAATTGTAATTTTTTTTTGTTACCCCAGTTTTGCAATCGCAAATCCACATCTTATATTTTTCAACACAAGCATTAATCATTCTACATTTTAACCAACAACAGATAGATTAAACATAAACTGATCTTTCTGGTAGGCCAGGCCTTTAAGTAAGGATGAAATCAGAAGCTTAAATCAGTGTGAATAACGTGCTTTTATCTACTTTAATCAGTAAGTAAGGCAAGGTAAGGCTGCTTTCATTTCTAAGTAAATTGACTGATTTGTTAAACTTGAAATAGGGCTACAAGATTTAGAAAATATCTAATTGCAATTATTTGGACTCATTGCAAATTCAGTATGAATCGCTGTAGTGAAGGAAACGATCATTTCTGTCATTCTTGTTTCTAATGAGAAAAACCTTTGTTAGAGAAATTAAGGAAAGTAGGATTGTTTTAACTTTTCTACAAATTCAATGTCACTTGAATGTTTGAATGATGTGTAGAACAGAACATCTCTGCTGCAAAAACATGTATGAAACTGGTCATTTTACAAACATGTCAGTTTAGAGCAGTGATCATCGACTGGCAGCCCAAGGGTCACATCAGGCCCCCCACAGCTTCCCATACGGCCCCTGGAAGACTGTCAATTTCAGTAAATGTAAGGGGTAAAAATATATTGTGGTCTATAAGGCATCTTCCCTTACAGCTATTAAAGATACCCAAAAAATATGACGAAAACAGTCTAATCAGGAATGACTTAATGTTTGATGGATTTTGCAGAGGTCCATCTCATTAGTAACTATTCAACCAAGAGTATGAGACATGGATCTCAAAAATATCTCTGCCTGCTGCTCTGGTTCTGACATAAAGACTCAGTGAGGTAAATCAAACTCAGTGATGGACAACATGACAGTCCCAGAAATATGTGCCTAAAATATCTCAACTGCCCCCTTGTGGTTGGCTGCAGTATTAGTTATAGGGACTGATCTAACTATTAGAAGCTAATATTTACATACAAGTTTTACATTTTGGAGGAAAAAATGCTAGGTGATAATGTTATTTAACTAACTTTTGTATGGCTTTATATTCAGAGCTGATAGAGACTATTTTTTTAGCCAAAATATCAGTAGTAAATATCTGCAAAAATATTCAGATCTGTTGAAACCAATATCATCCTGATAATATCATACCCCCTAAAAAATAAAATATACTGTTCAAAATATTGAACAATGATATGTTGAGGGCTCTTGTGGAAATGTCATTGATGACCCCTGGTTTAGAGATATTGCACCTTTTCTGATTTGAAAACTGCAGTCAGACATGTTGTATTGCTAAATTTCAATGAACTGTCCAGCCTTAGGCTGGCCACACACTAGTGGATTTTAAAATCAAAGGATTTTAAAAATGTGGGAGACCACAGACATAAGGACAAATTCAAACTATTTATCATCTTAAAGTCCTCTAAGCGTACAGATTAGATCACTCAGCCAGACCATCAGACATCTGAGACCACACACCTACCGACTTGCAAACAACCTCATGTGATCACATGACTTCAAAAAGAAAAACAAACCTGGATGTTTATCAGTAACCTTGGCTTGTCCCTCCACAATAGGCTGACTTCACTTGTGTTTCAGTTATGGCAAAATGTATAAAACAAGGTTTATGTGGATATTCCATCAGCATTACGACCTTAGAATCATAAATATCAAACATGTTTTATGTTAACGATTCCAGGTCTAGGAGGCTACATTATGATCTGGAGCAGTAAAGTAACCATGTTAACGACACACACTCGAGGATGATTCAGACTAATAATTGTTTGCGATGAGCCTCCACTCAGGATACGCCCTCATGATCTTTGGGGGAAGCAATTCGGCCTCAAATCGGACTGAAAATCCTGGCCTGCCTTAGTGGGCACTGTTTAGCTCTAAAACCACAGGAATAAAGAAACAGCAAACCAAAAATAAGCCAAGAGAAAAGAGATTTTTTTATCCACAGGGGGTGCCAAAAACAAAAGCTAAGAAGCTTTAAAGGAAAGATGATAGGCTGTAAGTGCATCAACTTTCAGAACACCAATTACTCAAAAATTTTCAGGCATTTTCCCTCTCTGGTCTAGTGTCTAGTTGTTTTTCTGTCTTCCAGTCTTTCAGTGTAAACTTGAATATGTTAAGCTTTTGGGAGTGGGTCAAGCAAAGGAAAAAGAAGCATCACTTTGAACTCTGTTCCTCATTTTGTAATACTTACATCGTCTGAGTGATTTAGCAAAGTGAATAACCATTTTTTGGAGCCCTGAGCATTAATTTAAATATTCTGATAATGATCTCACACCATGCAGTTTTATTTCTGAAGAACTTCAGGCAATAAGCCTCTAGTGCCTTTTCCTCGTCATTCCATGCAAAGCAACAAATGAAAAATGTCTAATAAAGCTTATTTGCTCATGGAGTCTGTTCACTTTGTTCCTCTTTATTGTCCCCCATGCTCTGATACCCCGCATGGTGCACATTCACAGTACAGTATGGAGGACCACATTGACAAACAGATGCTATTTAAATGGAATAGAAAGGACCATGCTGCCGCCACCCATCCATGTGGCGAGGCCCTCCAATCCCCTACTAACCCCTGGCTGTGTTGCTGACTGGGGTTTCATGACAGGCACACACACATACACTGATAGGGGTGGGACTTCAGTGGGATGGGTGCTCCTCAGCTGACAAAGGCCAGGTTTCAATCCCATCTGCCGCACTAATGGGCAGAGCTAACAGTGACCCTTCCCCAATGGAGCATCAACTAGGACAGTCCATTGTCTCAAGCAGGGGGTCTGCCTTTAGAGTGACATCACCGTTTAATGCTCCTCATTCTGCTGCAGCCCCAGAAAGTACATCCTCTCAAAGATTCATCACTGAAACTACAGAAAATGTGGCTTTACATCATTATTATACATTTTTATGGCTGATAAAACAGCAGGCTTTCATCAGTAGCTGAATAAAAAGATCTTCACAGACAAAATGCACTGATTCACCACAATAAAAGTCTATTGTGAGTATTAGCAGCACTGCAGCAACATTATTCAGTATCATTGATATTTCTGGCATGTTCCTGTCTGAGCCACCCACACGACAGCCTGATGACTACACTCTCCAACACCACATTTTGACCACCAGGCATCTTCATCATAGCTCACCTACATGAAGAAAACAGCCCAAAAAATGCAGGGATAGTGTTTAAATCCTGCTCAGAAAAACGGAGGAAAAAGTTTCATGGCGCAACACATCTCATTTATGATGAATGAAAGCAGCCACATGGCAGAGCAGCGGCACAAAAATGCAAGTTTCTCTAAAGGTGGAAAAAAAAGGAGGCCGGGTGGGCGCACACCTACTCACAATCCACCTGCTCAGTCCCGAAAACCTTAATTCATCTCCTACAAACAATAAAAACTAGTGTCACACCTACATGCCCACTCAACATCCTAACAGCGCTGATTTAATTCATCCAGTAATTAGTAAAGTGTGGATAATCCCACTTAGAAGCAGACTCACCTGCGTCGCTGCTTGCGGAGTGAAGGGAGTGTGTGTGCGTGGATGTGTGTGTGAAGGGGGAGTGTATGTGAATGTGTGAGTCGATGCTGCAGGATAGCGGCACGCCGTCTCTCCCCTCGCCTTTGTCTGCTTCAGTCTGAGAGCCGAGCCGCTGCCTTCCCTCTCGCTGGAGGAGCCACTGGGTCCTAAAGCCAACGAGCGCCGGACCCGCCCACTGCGCGTGGAAATACAAGGGAGGTAGAAGCTTTAGTGAAGGGAGTGGAGCTGAGATCAATATTTAGCAAAGGCATCAAACACTGAACGTTAAATAGACGATATTAGAAAGGGTAGTTAGTGAAAATGTAAGGGTTTGTGAAATCAAACCGGAAGCCAAAGTTCATGGAGCGTCCACTTGTGGATGAAAAATTCACATTACTTACAACCTGGTACAAGAAAAGCGCTATTTGTCAATTTAGCTGTTACAACAAAACATATTTAAGACGTTTTGTTATGACTCATCCATTGTTATTATTGAGTTGTATAGTTCGGCATGATTGGACATGGATCCTTTGACTAAGACAGTCTAGCTACCAAGTGGCAACCTAAATTTGGTCCTGAAAAATTAAGCCACAATGCCGCGAGTGTCCACTTGAGGCTGGCTGCAGCAACACCGGAAGTCCCACAACACATCTTAAAAAGCCATTTTTATACACAAGAAATAAACTGGCTTACAGCCTGGTTCAAAAAACAAAAAAACAAACGTGTCTCATTAGCTAATGTCTTCATGTCCCCTCACTGTATGGGTGTGGTTTTTAAAAATCACAATCATTTTCATTATATTTAGGAAAAACCTCACAGCGGACTGATTGGCACGTCTCATTTGATTGACAGATCGCTTGACAGGCAGAAGCTACTATTGTGCCAACCAGGATGCTAGCTAGCTAGCTGACAGGATGTTGAGCTCAGTTGGCGGGGTCTTGTCCGCCGTTAGGTTAATCCAAAGTTCGGTTGAGACAGCAGTTTCAACACAGAGGCTGCCACATATTGGCTTCAAAGGCAGTTTGAGTCCTCCTATTGTAAGGAGACAGCTGACATCACACAGGCTTTGTCCAGTTCTTTTTACAGTCTAACCTTGCAAAGCAGCTGGATATGCCTGTTTCCTTGTTTCTCACTGGCAAATCCATCTTCTTAAGCTCCCATCTAATCCGTTTGGGCCCGGTTAGAAAGTGACAGGACCAATCAGCGACGAGGAGCAGAACTTTCAGGCGCAGCAGAGTCGTGACGTAAACAAGCAGCAGCAAGAGCTGGTGGAGGAAGAGCTTAGCGTGGATGCTGCTAAAGCGCCAGTTTTATCAGAACTTGACAACATTTCTTCGTTAAAAGAAGAACAAAGAACAGCAGTGAGTTGTTTTCTTTTCAAAAACGACAAAAGTCGAGTACTTACATGTCTATAGTTGCCATGTTTCGTGTTATTCCTCAGTAGCAGCTCGATAGCAGTCACGTGTTTTGTTGCTCTTATTGGCCCTTAGAAATGTGACAGACAGAACGTTCATCCAATCACACTGCGAGTTTTTTTCAAAGCCTCTTCCTTTTCGTAAATGTTTCTGGCGTGTCAGGTTATTTACAGTCTATGCCAGCTACAGACCTCTCTTAGACACCTGCTCCACAAGCCAGCATTAGACCGCTATGCCATCTGCAGGCCCAAAAGTGACTTTTTCACTTCCTAATGTACTCACCCATGGTGGACGGAAGTAATAATATAAAGCATTCATGTCAGAATTAATGACATATCAACCCCAAAAAGTTAAAATAATCTGTTGACATGCTATTCCTGCGTGACCTCGCAGTTCTCCCGTGATCTCTGCCTTCTTGTCTCAAGTTGATCAGGTCTGCATGCCGCTGAGCTCTAGACAGGCTTCCAGTGTGTGAAGTCGTTCCCCTTCTGTCGGAGCAAAACCACGGCACAGCGCGGCGCAGTTGTTGTACGTGGAAACAGCAGGATAGGCTACATAGCTAAAGCTAACGTAGATGTATAAGCTTACGTTGGAAAGCTAACATTGCTGCGTAAGCCTACATAGCTAAATATGATGTAGCTGTGTAAGTTTATGTGGCTCAAGCTAATGTAGCTGAGTAAGCTTATGTAGCTAAAGATAATGTTGCTGTACAAGCTTATGTAGCTCATGCTAACGTAGCTATGTTCCCTACCTTACTGATGAAGCTAGCCCTAAATTGGCTTAACTACATAGCTAGCATAGCTATATAAGCTTTAGCTATGTAACAAAAGTTAACAACACTATGTGAATGGGAAAAACATTGAAATGGGAAGTATGCTGAACTGGCAAATTACAACAGAAGTGGCGTCTCACAGTAGTTGTCTGCCAGAGGAGTATCAGTAAGCTACAGTCTGTAGCCAGACCTCTCTCGCTTTAATCAACAGTTTTGTGATCCCTGGCTGTGTCTAACATTGCAAAGTCTTTTATATAGCTCTATTAGTAGGCCTACCCGCTAAAACATGCATACAACATACTAAGTTAACAGTCTATATACCTAAAAGCTCATAACCTTGTTTTTTTGCACTTCTGCATTGCATTCTTTATTAGCACCAGGTTTCGGCTTGGTTGTAGCTGTTTGCCAAGAGGCTACAGTTCACTTTAGCAAAATCCTTTTAGCTAAAGTTGGTCAAACAATTCAGAGAAAACTCCAGCACATTGTCCAACTTGCAAAAAAGAGTTACTTATTTGCAACATTTTTGTACTAGACCTGTATTTTAGGGGTGAGTATTGGCAAGAACCTCACGATAAGACACGCATCAGGATACTTGGGTCACGATATGATAGTATCACGATATATCAGGATATCATGATATTGTGATATATTGCGATATTCTACACAGTTAACTAAGAAAAATATAGAGATTATGTATATGTAAATCACACAATACGTTGGTGGTGTTCCCGCTATATTTCATGGTAGCAAGACAGAGCTTGCAAACGGCATTTCCTTTCTCTAACTCGCTGTTTGTGCTCCCCGTTTTAACTTTGAAGCCAAAATGCTTCCAAACGTCTGCTTTGAATTTTGCAGGTGTTGTTATTTTGTCAGCCATGTTCGCTCCTTTCACCTATGCACTCTGCTTCTACAGGAAATGCCGCGGCGACATACCAGAGTAGCTCTTCGGCGCCATCTCTACCACAGTGGAGGTGCAGAAGTTGTATTTTACTAACAACTCGGCTAAAATATGAATTTTTATTTTTTACAAAAAATCAATATTAAGAGTTGAAGTATCGATATCATATCGATGTCAAAACATCACGATATATTGCTGTATTGATATTTTTTCACAGCTCTACTGTATTTGCCTGATGAAGGTCTAGGAGAAGCAATTTCTTTGAATTGTTTGTTTGATATGTTGCCCTCTGACACACCTGTCTTAAGAAATAGACCTGCGAAGCAATTTTTCCATTCAAAAACCAATCACTGCCACGGCATATTTTTTTTACTGTCTATGATAAATTCTCAGCTGCCATGTTCTTCTGATGACAAACTCGGGGTGGAAAGCCCAAAAATCACACTGCTGCTGTCAAGGATACAAAATACATGGATACTGGCAATCAGTTTACTGCTTTCATAGTAGAAACAGAACTGAAAGTGCTGTTGGCAGTGAAAATCTGGAGGGACATCTGGCCATATTCTAGTTTCAAGCAACATATTTGATAACTCATTTAGTCGACAACAAATGTTGGCATTCAGACTCCTTATATGATATCAAGCTATAAGCATCTAACCACTGTGTAGCCATTTCTACCATTTGCTTGGAATTTGTTGCAAAATCTTTAAAACCTAACATATGATTTCATTTCAGTATAATTTGAAAAGAAATTGTTAAAAACTCTGAGCAGCTCGGTTATCCAACCTGACATTTGTCTAGTTAAAAGTCAATTGTCTGTCCATTTTTGCTTATTCTTGTCTTTTGTGGTTTCTGATCAACATAGAAGCACACAGTGTAAATAATATTTCAACTATTTTTTCTCACATTTAATAAAGTTGCAGCCTAGGACACAGCTATCTGATGATATAACAGCATGAAAATATGTGCATGAAGTGAAAATAGTCAATTAGGATTCAAATTTTCGCAGCCATGTCTCTAAAGTGCTGGTGCCTACAACTTAATGTATTTGTGACAACTGTAAGGGGCTGAATTTTTACACTCAGCTGCTGAAATTATATTAATGCTTGAAGTGATGCATAATTACAGCAGAGCCACTTTGAAGTAACAGATGGGCGCTGGTGTCTGTCTGCTAGATATCAACACAGTTAAAATGGTAACTGAACTCTCAGCCATGCTGTGTTGTTAGTGCTTTTATTTCATAAAAAGCTTAGTGTGACCCTTTTAGGCTATTCAAGAAGTCTGTGTTCCAAAATAAATTCTATTGCTTATGTATATTTTAATATACACACACAATAGCAGGAGCAGTGCACCACTGTACATTGCACCATCCCCACGCATGGCTTTAAAGTTTATCAGTCCAGGGTTGTAAATCCACAAACACTCTTGGCTTCTATGGTTTTAGATTATCTATGCAGATTGTAAGAAGGGGTGGAAAGTAAATAATTAAATTTACTCAAAGTGCTGTGTAAATTTGAAATAAGTATTTTTGCTCTATTTAAGTAAGTTCTAACCAGAGTAACTGTACTTTTACCTGGTGAAATACTCTTGAACTTCAACATCACATCCCAAAATAGCAAAAACTGGAGTGTTGATATTCCAGGGTTAAACATTTCAGAGTTTATTTTAACTCCAAAAGTGTAGTTCAATCTGAGTGAAATGGTCTTCAGTGTTGGAGTTATTTCTTGTTCATTTAAATTTATTTAACCAGGAGAACTTCATTGAGATTAAGAATCTCATTTACAAGAGAGTATTTGACAGCGTTGATCCACCGCTCACTACAGCTCATGTTTACTGTACAACTCATCAGTAGATGCTGAGTACTTAAAGTAAACTTTAGATTAAATACGTTACTTTTAATTGAGTAGATTTACAGACCAGTACTTTCACTTAAGTAAATCTTATCTAGTATCTGTACTTTTACTTAAGTGCAATAGTTGTGTACTTTTTCCACCTCTGATACTCAGGCAAAGCATTGTGTTGAAAGTCAAGTCTCAATGTAGCATCAGCCACTGCTGTTGTTTTGTCACTTACCCACTGAAACACTGAAATGACTCAGATGGATGAAAAAACATGATTAACACAACTAGATCATATTTCTTTATTTACCTGCTGCTATATTGGTTAAAAAAAAACTCAGTTTGCAAAGGCCTCTAACCCTCCGGTTCTAAGTGCAAGATTAATCTCAGGACATGTTTGCCACAAAAAAATGTCCTGCAGAAATCCTACATTAGCTAAGGAAATGAATTAGTCTTCAAATTCATCTTTCAAAGAATGTGGCTCCAAGATTGCACAGCTACAACTATGGTCACCTATTGCTCCTGAAACCCAACATGGCTGCTGCTGTTGTGCCAAACTTGAAGCTTCAGAGAAGGAGTCAGCAAACCAGTGGGTGATGTCATAGTTCCTGTGTCCATTATTAATGCCATCTGTGGTTAAAGCATGGATGAACATTTTCTTTAGTTGATCGTGTTCTCTTGAATATATTTTCTTACCTCTCTGAAAGATTGTGAATTTTTCTGTGTCCTTTCCAGTCAACTGAGTCCCTTTGAGACAAACCAGTTTGATGCTTTCGGTCTGGTGGAGCTCTTTGTTGGCAGAGGAGAAAAGCTTCAAATGCCACACTGCTTTCGTCTGACCTCCTTGTCTGGTCCCTTTAAAGGAGTATGTCTTTTCCAGGGAGCCACATATGCACCATTTTAACTCTGACAGTCTATATAGTAAGTCAACATGTTATGCAAGTTTCTACACCTGCTGGTGACAGAACACCTGCCTGGTAGTCTGACAGTTTCTCAAATTTCCTCAAAGACCAGTTCATCAAAGAAGTAGTATCACATTCTGGGTTAAACTCTATCTTTTAAGTAATTCTAGATGTTTCTGCAGGAACAGAAGAGAATATCAAGATATATGGTGATGGAAAGATAACCAGACACCAAGCAAAAGGTGAACAAATGTCAGTGATTGTTTTTGCTTGAATATATGTGAAGTTTATATGATAGATGAAGCAAATTAATATGTCAACATGTGGATAAGGCTGTCAGAAAACTTTCAAACTGTAGAAACCAAAACACCCCACACTATAAAGCCCACACTGGTCATAAATTCATATTCGATTTCAAGCTTTGGGTTGTAAACTCCTCTTAACCTCGTGGCTATGGATCGATTGTGATAAAAAGGCTTTGTGTTAGTTATTGTAGTGCAGTATCCATTTCACTGACAGCTCTGTCAGGCTGGTGGACACTCCACAGGCAGCGTCATACATCGGGGGGGAAGGTGAGATGTAGAGCTTAAGAGGCGTCATATGATACTCTCAAGAGGCTCACTAACAGCAAGAAAAACACACTAATGTAACATCCCCAAACAAATGAAGTCCATTGTTACGAAATAGCTCGGTCTGTGATGACTTCTGGGTCTCAAAACTAGGCCACAAAGATAATGTGGAAGGTTTCACAGAGTTCACCTTTTTTTCAAATGCCTGGATGACCTGAGAGAAAATAGCAGAGTGTGTTTGTTTGTGTGTTTTACAGCCAAGATAATCAACCTTTTACACTCTGATACTTATCTTGATGATAGCTTGCAACCAAAAACTTTTAGGAGAAATAAACAGCTGTAGAGCTAAAAGTGAGGACAATCAAAAGAACCACAAACCTGCATTCTCTATAACTGTCAGCAGGGGGCTCTTTATTTTATGTTAAAGGAGAGTCCAGCAAAATTTAACTTCTCACTTGAACCTCCACCTTAATGGTTATTTTTAGTAAAGGTTAAATGTCAAGGTTAAAGTCCTGTTTAAGTACACTGTATATAAATTCCACCAAATTCCATCAAAACAATAACAAAAGATGACAAGTAGACCCCCGCTGCTTAGCTCTGGCTACCTATTTTGCACAGTTCTTGTTTAAGAGGGTTCTGGCTGCAGACTGTAAATATGTGATGGCCTCTCACAGACCACTAAGCTGAGACGCTATCTGATTTTACAATGGAAGTACCGTAATTGGCCAGTACAAGTGTTATATATATTTTTTTAATTCAACTTTATTTGGCCATTACATTATTGAAAAAGCCAAAAAAAAAAAAAAAAAAAAAAAAAAAACAAATTCCAAACATTACAGACTAAGCAGCACTTCATTAATAAAGCAGAGAAAATGACCAGAGGTTTAATCCAGGATGAAGACCTGTTTTAGAAGTAGTTACACAGCAGCTTGCTTTAGCCCAAGCTAACAGAGCTATGCTAGCGATGTAATTAACCTTACTACATTAGTTAGCTTCAGCAATGTGAGCTGTAGCAAATGTATCAACAGCTAACAGAACAGAATGTAGCTACATCATTTATGTAGCTGCTTTTTGAGCTTTGTTTTAGCTATGTTAGCTATGCAGCTATGTAAGCTATGTAGCTACATAATCTACGCGGCTAATGCAGTTAGTGGAGCTACATGCTACGTTGCAGTGTTTTTATGGAGGACAATCTTTTTCCTGTAAGTAAACTGTTTACTCAGCTTTATTAAACGTTCTGTAATTTGGTTTTGCAGGTCAGGTTTTTAACTTTTGGTATCCTACCCATTATCTTAACCCTTACTTAAACCCTATGCTAAGGTTTAATCTGAATTTTTTATTTTTTGTTTTTTTTTAATTTTTAGTGTGTATTTCTGTTTCAAAATAGACGTTGCCTCAGATGTACGGTCTGTGAGTGGCTGTCAGAGATGTGCGGTCCGTAGTCAGATTGTCTTGTCTTGTTTTGGATCAAGTACTCTGTTCATTAAAACTACACACCAGGAGGTGTATTTACAAACAATAAACCTCAGTTTTAATTTAAAGGATGAATTTGACCTAAGGAATCAGAAAAGCTGTTAAAAGTGGACTTCACATTGACATGTGGCTGTAGGAGTTTGGGATCAAACTTTCCAGTTAAGAAACGACCAACTACGCCACACAAAGAACATGTTTTTGATAACCTTGCTTTTGTAGTAGAAAGTGTTATGGAAAATAAATACAGTTATGTTTTAGGCTGTGAGTGCTACAGATTCATCATGGGGACTGATGGGCTAGACAGGAGGGCAGCCAGAGTCAGGCCCAACACATGTCAACACACATGAGTGCCTCTCGGCAGCCAAGGTCAAGCTCGACGGTATCTCGACAGCCCAACCAGGGACTTGTGGTAATGTTACTACCAGCCTAAACAGTACCTTAGGTCATGCTTACTCACTAAATCCACCCCATATACTAAAGGTGTGGACCTTTCCCCATGCCCCTGGTGATATGCAAGGTCATCCAGAGCATGACTGTGCTTACCCACCACATCTACGCCTTACTTCAGCCTGTATTTTTGGCCCAAACATGCCTAAAAGTTCTGCACAGTACTGGATTTATTAGTCAACTTTCTTTGTTACTTGTAGTTTCACACAAGATATCAACTGTTTAAAGGGAGAGGTTATTCTTTAGAGCAGTGTCTAAAGCTGAAACTTTAGTAAACATGTTCATTAAATAATGTTCTCCTACTATGACAGAGACAAATCTGAATAGACCAGTCCTTTAAACCAGGAGACCAGCAGATTACAGGTCCATGTTTTATTCCAGCCAACAAAAGGAGTTGAACTCTTTTCACAGCAGGCCGTACTCTCTTTGTCATCTATTCCTCTCCCCTCAGGCAGAAACGCTTCACTTTAAAACTCAGCTGTCGTCACATTCTGGAGCCTCTCCTTTGCATGTCACACATAACTCTAATTCACTCTGATCACTAACTGCTCTGCACCTCCCTCACGAGCTCCTAGAGGAGCTTCTGCCTGCTGCCTGCAGTCTGTCAAAGAGGACGGGGAAGAAAGTGTCGATGCAGGAGGTAGTTTATCTGTCTGGAGGCATATGGGGAGGGGAGTGGATTTGGATATTTGGCTCTCAGTCGGGTGCTGTGTCACATGATGTTTCTTGCCAAACATGCTCTCAGAGACTTTCCAAATCTGGTCACATAAGTCCTTGTTTGGCCATGAAATCACCATTAAATGTTTTAGTAAGAGCTGGAGCCATTTCTCTGACTGCCTGACTATTTAGGAGAAAAAAACTGCTTCTAAATTTAAAGTGTTTTGGCCCTGGTGATAGTTTATTGTCCCTTAAAACAACAGTAATTGTAACATATCCAAATGCAATGTTAAAGGGAGTTTATTTGTTTGTTTTTACTTTAAGTAGATGTATATTAATAACTCTTTTCTTGATCTGATATTTCACAATTTTCTTGCCTTGAAAAAAAAAGTAGCAACAAACTGATAACACATTAGTGCAATCCAAGACGAATTTCTCCAAGGGAATGATAAAGTCATTGACAGCATCCGATTTTTAATGAACATTTATGTACACTTAGTGCCTGTAATGCCCTTCAAACTGTTTGTACTCGTATTTAGAAAAGATTTAGAAATACTTTTAAATGTTACTTCAGACACTTTAAAGGTCATATATTTTACCCCTTAAAGACAAGTTTTTATTGGTCTCAGAGGTCTCCAAATCATGTCTGTGAAATTTGTTGCAGAAACAACACTCCTCATTGTAGACAGTCTAGGGGCAGCTGTTTTGCTATAAAATCCTGAAAAAGTATATTTTGCACAATATGGGACCTTTAAATGTTGACACAAAAAAACAGACACTGTTGAAATTACACTCCCTTAAATATAAGGCTGTGATGTGTTCAGGTCAAGCAGCTTAGTCACTTTTACTGTGTGGGCACAAACTATAAATAATACAATAGGTCGTCATCCTGACTCATTTGATGCATTTTTTATATTCTGCTCCTAAAAAGTTCAAGGCCAGAGGAAAGTTTAAAGTAAGATAGAATAAGAACGTGCCAGTTGGATGTCAAAATAGAGAAAATATTTAAGAGGGGAAAAGGAAAAGGTATGTTGAATTTCAGTTAATTGATTGATCTTTTTTATGAAGCCTAGCGTTAGTTTATGCAGGACACGGTAGCCCAGCTGTGATCAGCTGATGACCTGCTGATCCTAATTATCGCCTCCAAAGCTACCACAGCCAATCCGAAATCTTTCTCTCAACACAGCGGTGTATTTAAATATGGCATACTTCTCACTAATCCCTGCTAGCATTAATGCTAAAGCATCATGCTGCTGTTGCTGCTGCTGCTGGCAAAGCTTAACCTCCTCCACCCCAGCCTCCTCCTTTATAGCATACAATATGTCAGTATAACTACAACAGTTTTCAAAATCATTCTTTCAAACCATTAAAATTAAATTTCAAAACAAAATCTTATTAAAGAGGTTACTAGATCAACCCAAGAGGTGAGGCACAAAGTGTTCATTTGGTCAACAGATATAATGGATTTGCTCAGAACTAAACATTTTCATCTTTGCAAAGTTGCTCTGGTTTGTGACAAACTCAAATGTATTGATACACTGTGTGCTGATTAGAGTAAGATGGTTGTAAATACAGATAAAAAGAGTGACATTGTCCGTATGACTCCTGCACTGGCTGTCACTAGGACAAGACTGAGCGGGTTGGACTGCAGAATAAGCATAAGTGGTTCACAGCTGGTGTCTGGGGGAAACACGAGAGAGGGGTGGGGAAGACCGGCCAACAAGAGGAGGGGAGGGGTCTGGTGGCTGTAGTGAGGGGGTTTTGCAGCCATGACGACTGATGGAGGAGGAAGTAAACAGATGTCCACAAGCTGGCAGAGCGGCCCTGAGAGACAGGTGGACATCCAGGGACACAGTGGGACTGCAGAAAGACTGTGAAACCAAGCAAAATAGAAAGAGCCAACTCTCATAAATACATCTGCCATTGGATTATTTGGAGAGTTAACCAATTAAGGCCCAGTTCTTCGCTCTTTTTTAATGAAAATGGCTGCAAATTAAAGGTCTTTGTTAGACCCACATGTTACTCCATCTACTCCTACTGTATAAAAAGGGTCAAATCAACACCTTTACCATGTTCTCGACCCTAACTGTCTCTTCCAATCTCTCCAAGGTCAAAATCATGACATAATGAGACAGTGATGATGATGCAGTGAGAGAGCCTTCGTCTCCCCAGTCGACATTAATCCATCAGTGTCCTCCTTGTAATCCACATCATCATTTCGCAGAGTCACATCAGCAGCAGCAGAAGTCTTGAGAACAGACTTTGAACTAAAAAGGCACGAGTTTAAGTCCCTGACATGATGCTAAATCAACATACAGGAAATAAAAGAGACATGCCGTCGCCTCCCTTAAAACTACCTGTCAACATGGCTTTGGGGGAGACTCTTCAGACCCAGCTGCTCCGACATAAACTCGTGAAGGACTTTAGTGAAGAGGAGAAAATTCAACTGTCATGACAGCATTTAGGCATGGTTGAGGTTTCAAGGTGACTTTGCAAACCCTCCCTGTGGTCCAGTGACTATGGTGTTCAGGAGACAATGATAACTGTGCTGCCACGTTATTAGTGATGCGATATCAGGTTAAACAAGGATGGCACTGATGAGCTGAGCAGTCTGCAGAGTATCAACAGCTCTTTTTCATAGGAGCAATAAATGAAGGGCTACACATGAGAGTGTGAGTGAATGAACTGTTATACGCTGTTCGTCTTTAGATCACCATGTATCTCGGAAAGGAGGTTGTCATTCACTAGAACCACGTGTTTCAAGTGCTAGATTTTTGTTTCTATGCAGCTTTATTCATAAACAAAGTCTGGTGCATACATTCATGGAATAACCACATCACAGACATTACAGACAAGACATGCTTTAAATCAAACAGAGAAAAATGTCACTCGTTTTAGAAGTAGTTACATGAAAGGTGGCACACTTTACCTTTGTTAGCTTTAGCTAAAGCTAACATAGCTTCACTGACAATGTAGTAAATGTTACTACATTAACGAAAGTAGCTAAGTAAGCATTAGCAACGTGAGCTTGAGCAAGTGTAAATAAAGCTAATGTAGCTACATTGCTTCTTTTTGTACTTAGCTGTTGCTACATTAGCTTTGTTTGCTACATGAACATGAATTAGCTGCAAAGCTCTGTTTTCTGTAGCTAAGTTTTAGCAAAAAGTGCTTTAGGAATTTTAGCTAAAGCTAACTTCACAACATAGATAACATAGATACACAGCCTACATAGCTGCTTTTGTGATCTTTGCCTTAGCTATGTTAATTCTTAGCTACCTTATCGATGTAGCTTACACAGTTTACAGAGCTACGCTTGCTGCATTAGAATGTTATCATGGAGGATGTGCTTATTTCCTGTTAGCACACCGTTTACTCAGCTTATTAAATGTTTAGTAATCAGGTTTTTCAGGTCAGGTTTAAAGTTCAAATTTTTCATATCCTGACCCTTACCTTAACACCTTCCTTAACCCTAAACAGAAGTTTAATCCAATTTTATTTTGAAAGTTTTTGTGTATAAACTCACTTGCCACTTTATAAGGTACACCTGTTCAATTGCTTGTTAACAGAAGCAGCTAATCAGCCAATCACATGGCAGCTACTCAGTGTATTTAGGCGTTTAGACGTGGTCAAGACAATCTGCTGAAGTTCAAACTGAATCAGAATGGAGAAGAAAGGGGATTTAAGTGACTTTGAATGTGGCATGGTTTTTGGTGTCAGACAGGCTGGTCTGAGTATTTCAGCAGCTGTTGATCTACTGGGATTTTCACTTACAGAGAATGGTCTGTGGTTCAAGCTGCTGGTGGTGAAATTATGTGGGGGATATTTTCTTGGCACACTTAGCAATTGAGCATCACATAAATGCCACGGACTACCTGAGTATTGTTGCTCACCATGTTCGTCCCTTTATAACCAGTGTACCCATCTTCTCTCTACGTCCGGCAGGATAATGCACCATGTCACAAAGCTCAGATCATCTCAAACTGGTTTCTTGAACATGACAGTGAGTTCACTGTACTTTAATTGCCTCCACAGTTCCCAGATCTCAATCCAACAGAGCACCTTTGGGATGCGGTGGAATGAGAGCTTCACATCATGGATGTGCAGCAGTCATATCTGCTGCAACTGCGTGATGCATATTATGGACCAAAATATTTGAGGAACCTTTCAAACACTTAGTTGAAGCTATGCCACAAATAATTAAGGCAGTTCTGAGGGCAAAAAGGGTTTCAATAAGGTGTTAGCAAGATGTACCTAATAAAGTGGCCAATGAGTGTATATCCGTTCTGACAGAGACGTCTGTGTCAGAATGGTTGGTCTGCGTGAAGCCGTCAGAGATGTACAGTCTGCAGCCAGACCCCTCTCAACATGTCAGCCTCCTCACTCAGTGAGTTAAGAACCCCCACAAGGACATCTGCAGTCCCTTCAAGGATCTCAGTATCATCAGCAAAGTCCAGATCGGTGATCTGGACAGCACTAAATGACATTCCACAGTTCACTGCCCCTGTTACCCACCCTATTTTCCATGCCACAGGTACTGAAGAGGGAGGTTAGATGCACCTCGGCCAGAGGATACCCACTACTAGAACCCCTCTACAATACATCATGTGGTTCTATGCAGCATTTGGGTAGCAAAGGCATGGCTTGCCTTTTCCACTTTCATTGGCTGGTACTCAGTGCTTGGCTGGATAAGAATATCAGGGTAAGTCAGTCAGCAGATGAGTATGGTGGTTCATACTTTGGTGGGATACCTAGTGATGTGCACTGAGGTGTCGTCGTTACGTTCTATCACCTGCCCTCTTCATGGTTTCAGAACGATCCTCAATATTTAAGTCAAGCAGAAGTTGAGTATCATTGAGCAAATACAAAAGGCTTATGTCTATTTTAGCTGTATAAAATATGCAAGGGTGGGCTGCTTACCTTTAGCTTAATGGGTTGCTAAAAAATGTCGGTTAAAAATGAAAAGATACAGAAAAATAAAGTAAGAATTTTTACCATAAGCAGTGGCCCTTTTTTTTAGATGAATTGATGAGATCCATGAGGATTTCTACAGGTAAGATTTTTAATCTAGGTCATTCCTCTCACAGTCTGACCACAGTATGACTCGTTCTGGTGTGATGATGTTGTTACCGTAAAGAGTGAGATGACCGGCACAGACCTCCGTAGTACAGGCAGCAGTGTTAAACAAGGCCTCATCAGTTACCATGGTAGCTTATTCACAGCCGGAAAAAAGCCTGAGAGGCTTATTGTGAGCCTAATCAGCTGCACACACTGCAGGAAGACGAGCATGAGCAACAGAGGGTGACGTCAGGTGATGAGTGGTCTGTGAAGAAGCTTTTTCTTCCTCAGACACAATAAAATCTTCATCATCACCATCAGAAAATATGCTGAGTCACATATTTGAGTCATCTGTGTACAAGATGACTTTTAAGACCCTTTCCTCCTCACCTTGTTGTTCCTGTCTGTTATATTTAGAGGAAATGCATTAACCCATCTTTTAGTGCTGGCATGTGTGAGTCTGAATAATACCTGAACATTTAAAACATGGCTGATTAAACTAAACAGAAGGCTTTGCAGGTGGACAGCTTAGTGGATGAGTGAAAAAAAAATTGGGGAAAGAGGATCCAAAAAAAGTCAAACCTGACCTGGATTCCCTTTATGCTCTTTTAAAATCACCATGTGGGGAGTCACTATTGTGCCGTCTCAAGTAGCTTTGTCTGCGCGGCAGATTTTCTAATGAGGGGCTTTTGGAGGAGGATGACAGAGCGCTCTCCCCGCTCTGTCGGGGGAGGAGGGGCCTTTAAAGGAAATGAGCAATGCTCGGCCCATGGATACGCCTAATACTAGAGTCCCCCCACTCAGATGGCCTGCTGGCAGCTTGGCAGCTCCATTAGGACTGTGAAGGGTGGCATTAGTCTAAAACTCTCATTATGTCAGATACTCTGAAAACCTCTAATCTAGGCTCCAAATGATAGGAGCAGAATTAAACCACACTGGGCAAGAAGGCAACAGAGGAGGGGGAATTCAAGTCCTGAAATCAGTTTGGTTAGTACTTTATGGACAAACTTTATTCATAAAGCAACCTTTAGCATCAGAATATGAACTTTTGGACTAAACTTCAAAGCCACATTCCATCATGTTTCTATAGAAATCAGTTCTAGTGTCAGATCTGTAAGTTCAAGCAGTATCACCATGTGCACAGAGACTGCAGGCTTCTAATGATGCCTATAAGAAGTATTCACCCAAATGTTTTACCTTTAAAGTCAGTATTTAGTAGATGCACTTTTGGCTGCAATCACAGTGTTGAGTCTGTGTGGACAGGTTCCAATCAGGCTGGACACTGCAATTTTACTCCATTCTTCCTTGCAAAACTGCTCAAGCTCTGTCAGGTTGCATAGGGATAGTGTGTGAATGGCACTTTTCAAGTTCAGCCACAAATACTCTGTTGGACTGAGGTCTGGGTTTTAACTCGACCACTCCAGAGCATTCACCTTATTATCTTGCCTTTAAGGGCTAGCTGCTGATAAGCATCTCCACAGCATGGTGCTGCCATCCCTGCTTCACACCATTTTTGTCTCATCAGACCAAAGAACTTTCTTCCACTTGACCATGGAGTCTACCACATGCCTTTTGCTGAACTCTTGTCCAGATTTAATCTGAGTTTTCTTCAACTGTGGCCTCTCTCCCATAAACCTTTGACTGGAGAAGAACCAGGGCAACATTTGTTGTATGCAGAGTCTCTTCCATCTCAGCTGCTTGGGCAGGTACAGTCATTCAGTTTGTGAGGACGGCCTGATCCAGGCAGATTTACACAAGTGCCATATTCCCCATTCCTCCTATTTCCATACCTTGACTTACTTTCCAATAACTTTTGGGTGAAATGGTAGAAGGATGGAGGAGATGCAGGACACTGTCTCCTCCTGAACTCAACTCCATTTGTATAGCAATTCTCATACATAAAAGCATGTTGTTCAAAGTGCTATGTTGACCTTATGCACTTTAGTTTTGGGCTTTTCTGCCTTTATAGGACAGTGGGTGTAGTTAGAAACGGGTGAGAGAGATAAAGAGCAGGAAATGACATGCAGGAAAGAAGCCACAGGCCAGATTTAAACCCTGACGATCAACAGTCCTGTACAGTCACTGTGCTGGTATAACCATTAGGCCAGTGGTTCTCAGCTGGTTGAGTCACGGGACCCAATTGCAACCCAAATTTTGGAGATTTTCTTTTGGCCAATCAGATGTATTTAATAAAGAATAGTAGAGCTTGGGCCTAAGACAGTACAAAAGGTGTAACTAAACAATGAAACAGGACAAATCATGTATGTTGTTAAAGAGTCTCATAAACAATTTGGTGCAATTTTTTTCCCAGGCACACATCTGCAACCCACTGATAAGGGTCTTGCGACCCATTTTTGAGTCCCAACCCACCAGCTGAGAAGCACTGAATTAGGCTACCATCACCATATTATTATGCACTTTGAAGTTTATGTAGCGTTCCGATGTTTTTAATCACCTCCTTCTTTTCTACACATATTTTACACAATGTCCCAACTTTTTCAGAAATGGGGTTTTAATTGTTAATAAAGGAAATGTAAAAGAAAGTGCAAGAAGTGTTATAACTGTAAATGAAGTAATCTTCATTCACACAAAAGTGATGACAGGTGTCTTTCTAAAAACAATGACTTCTTGAAGTTAACTTCTTGTCTTGGTGTTGTTAATATGACACAGCTGGTTGCATGACAGCTATAAATCAGTCAACCAAAAATGTGCAATGGAGCTCTTCAGATAAGCATGTCAAAACAGGAAGTGATGCTTTGTATTTAGAAAAGATTATGTTTTGACCAAATTTATTAAGTTTATAGTCAGCCCTTAGGAGATTAATGTATTTATCTTAATCAACCAGTTGTTCATTCAGGTCAAAATCTTCTAAAATGATTCTTGCTTCCAGTGGAAACACCCACTTTCCCCTGTGATATCATGTTTAAACTCCATAACCTACCTCTCCAGAAGAGTGAAATATTTCACTATGCATATTGTCTGAATGAAGGTTATGCCCCACTATATAGTCAAGTCTGGTCTTAGTTCATACTCGTCATTTAACCTTGAGGATTACCGAGGTGTTCCTAAAATTCAGTGGCTGTTCTGAGAAGATATTAAACTCAAAGTATGTTTCAGGTGGATCAAACATTATTTCCCAAATGGATTAAATATATCAGCGAGCTCAGCCCACACACCGGCTGAGTGAAGAAGCCAAAACAGGATTAAGAGAAAGACCAACAAGCTCATAGACAGCTCTATTCATATCACGTCACAGTGATTTTTTTGGTGAGCCCTGGATTTTTCATGCCTTTTGTTTTCAACAAGTCTGTATAAATACTGCTGGTGTTACTGCTGCTGCTCATAAATGTCACCTATCACTTAGAATTTCAAGCTCTGTGTGTGAGTGGTAAGGAGGAGTACAAGGATCAACAGTAATAGACTTGTGCTGATGTAGCATCAAAAATGTCACAAGTCTGCCATCTGCTGGCTTGTCATCACATTACAACAGAAAAATTGATCTGAGGAGTTAGACTAATGCCTCTTTATAGGCCTGAATAACAACTGGTTGTTTATGGAGGCCTAATTCTATTTTATATGTTTAAAATTGCTGGGTACCAGGGTGATTCATCTCAACTGCTAGTTGCCAATCAATCACTGGGCTGGCATACAGGGACAAAAAACAAGACACATTCACTAAGAAAAGCAAAGAAATGTGTGCGGCTTTGTCCAAACAGGAAAACAAAACTAACATAAACTAAAAGTTCCTCAGAGAAGTAGATTTATTTTTATTTTTTTTTATTTATTTATTTTTATCTGGAATATAGATTAGACTAGAAGGTCTTTATTGTCCCCAGAGGGTAAAGTTATTTTCAACAGTAGTCCACACAAGCCACAGACATTATAGAACTAAATTAATACATAATGCATAACTCATGGATTTCATTATGATAAATAAGCAGTGATATTTAAGACATGATTCCATTGGTCCTAGTGTAATGGTGGCAGTGCCTACAGCTTATTTAAAAACTCAAAAGCTGATCTAACATGTGACCCCAGGTATCTGCTGGATTTGGCCCTGATATCATAACTAAATCTCCTCCCTGATGGCAAAAGTCTAAACTCTGCATGCAGAGGGTGCTGAGGGTCTCTCAGGATGACCTTTGCTGAGTGGCTGACACTTAGCAAAGCAATTTTTCTGCAAAGCTTAACAATATTACCCAGCCTGTTTTGTTAACCTTGCTGAGATTACCAATAAGGACTCAATAAAAGGTGAGTACAATATTTTTTTGAATGAGGTTTATCAATGTCAAGTCCTCTCAGATTTCACAAGAGGAACAGTATCTGACTGGCCTTTTTGCAAATGGTGTCAGTATTGGCATCAAATGTCAGTTTATCATCAAGTATTTACACTGACTCACTGTCTCCACAGCAGTGCCATTGATGGATGTTGATGTGAGTCAGTTTGAATGAAAATCAATCAGCATATCTTCTGTCTTAGATACACTGAGATGCAAGTAGGAGTCATTACACTATTTGATGAAACTGTTCTTGACTGTGACCCACCTCATGGTGCTGCTTGGCGGGAGCCTGACTATAACTGAATCATCAGCAAATTTAATGTTGAGCCTTGACTAAGAGCGAGTCTTACAGTTATTATGTTGAGTACAAACAACAATGGCGGCAAAGCACCCCTGAGGTGAGCCTGTGGAGCACATAAGTGGTTTGGAAAAGATTTCATACGCACAGGTCCTTTGTAACCCCACTGTTACGAAGTCAACTACCCAACATATTGTACCAAAGTCAAAATTATTTTCATTGGCAGATGAGCAAGAATATGCGCCTTTAAATCCAATACCAATAGAAAACAAGGAAATTGCCAAATCTATGACCGGCATGTCCTTCTTAGTTTGTTTGTACATTGGTCTGTTGATTTATTTCATTATTCCTCTTTTAATGCACATGTTTTAATACATTGCCTATAAGTTGAAAGATATTTTTTTCTAATTGAAAAGAACGTGATGTAAAAAGCTATCCATGTTGCTGTTTCTTTATAGTTGCTTACCAAAATCATTTCTGTCTACATCATCAGAAATGTATACTTCTCAGAGGCACTTTACTACCTGTCTGACAAAATGCTGCTGCCTTATAGGGTGTAGAGAACCCCTGTTCCCCTCCTTTGCTTTCAAAATAAAAGCCCAGAAATTGAGGGCAGGGTGAGAAAGTCCTTTGTTCTGCACAGAGGTTATCAGTTATTTTTAAAGTCCTTGTAAAGTGAAATCCAACCTTTGTCTTAACACACTAGATATGTTGGAATAGTGTTCATGTAAACATGTGAAAACAGAGAGATCATCAAGTGTCATGATGTAGAGATTTGTACCAGAAAACAGTAAGTATGATCCCCAACTTCTGTCTCTCTGCTCTGGCACAGAGCCAGGCATCTGTGCTCTGATCAGAAGCATTGTTTAAAATTTGAGAGGACATTTCTCCAGAATGGGCATGGCTTCAGCTCATTCAACCAACACGCCCACACCATCCTAGAGCAGATGTAACTGCCTCATTTTTCATGATTTTGAAGTTTAATTTTATAAACGTTTTTCATGACTGAAATTTGGCCTGGTGGTTCATAACACAATAACCTGTCATACAACAAACCTAGAATAAAGTTTTTTTGGGGGGTTCAAATGAAATATTACATTATAAATAGTTGTTAAAGATTTAAATTAATGCCAAATTCTGTCATAGTAACACTAACATCAAGTGCACAACTTGAAAATTGAGGCTGGGTTTGATGAACCAATGCCTCTTGCATAGCATGTTTAGTGTTTTTTTAATAATACCATAGCCTTGACCAATGTACCAATTTTTCAAACTAGTTTTGTCTGCTGTAAAACAACTTTGAAACTGCTTTTTTATTTGTTTAACACAATATGTTTTATATATTCATTTATTTGGTTTAAAAGACATTTTTTATTTCCCTCCATCTTCTTATTATCTTTTCAAAATTTAGTCTGGCTGTCACATCCTCTGTTCATGATTGGTTTTTGTTCCTCTTGAAGCATTTTTAGCTGGATGGTCATATGTATAACTATTGTGTTCACATAAAAATGTTCACATACAAAAGATCATGTCAAGAATGTTTTCACTGAATCCATGTTTACTGATTTTCCCTCTTCTACATTCCTGAAAGAAGAGAGCATGTGGAACTTACCATTTCTTGATATTTATCTGTTTATTTATAAGTAACAGACAGAAGTGAACAATTCTAGGGGAAAAACTTGCAACTTTAGAGTCTTATGTTGTTTTTTCATCCGGGGAACTGGGAATTTTTATTTAAAATAAAAGTATTGTATGAATGAGAAGAATTTTTGCTGTTTGCTCTTATTTCCTTTCTTTTTTAATTCAAGTTTTTTACAATATATTCCGTTTCATATTTCAAAAAAGACAAAAAGATTGCCTAATGCGAAGTTATATCGACTAGTAGGTCTAAATATTAGAAATTAGCAACATCGAACTATTGATAAAAATCAACCTTTAAAAGAACTTGTTCTTTTAAATAAAGTTATGGAGGGTGAGATGAAGAGAACGGTGTTTTCCAGCGTGAACTGTTTTTCTTTTAACGTCGTCCAACAAGCGCTTAGTGAATTCGAAAGCCAATCATATCACAGGATGGGTCCCGTTAACTTTTCCCAGCGGCGCATGCGCACACCAGTAAAGGCTATGGTGGGTGAGGACAGGACGCACACGGACCTTCAGTGAGCTCCTTCTCTCTCAGCTGCTGTGTGTTTTGGTATGAAAACATGTCTGTGAACGAGGTGCACGTGCTCCGGCCCTTCAAGCTTATCGCGCTGCTCTGCGTCTTCCTCGCGCTCTGTTTGGACGTGGTGGCTCTTCTCAGTCCAGCCTGGATCACCGCCGACCACTTCTCCCAGTCCCTGTGGGAGTCCTGCACCCAGTCCGAGCCTCGACACCCGGAGGAAGAGGCTGTGTGGACTTGCTTCTCCACCCTCACATCTGGTACGGATCAATGTTTGTTTTTGCACCTTTTGACTTCGTTTCACTGCTTTCTTTGTTGTGGTTAACTTTCTATCCTGGAAATCACTCGGTTAAAACGCTGGTGCTGCAAAGAGACGGACAGGCACAAAGTAAAGAAAATTTAGAATTATGAAACCATGTTATAATGCACGTTTAGCCACGTGAAACAGGGTCTTTTATAGTGCCAAACAAAGGCAGCACATCGTGTTGGGAAAAAGATTTTGTTAAACAGTTGGACAAAGCAGCTCTGACTATTTTTCTTAATTTTCAGTGTTCTGTGTATTTTTGTCTTCAAATACTGTGATGTTTTTTTTTAAAGGTGATACAAATTTACATGTAAGCAAGGAATATAGAGCATTTTAGCCACTGTGAGGAGAAAACAGAACTAAATAATACTCTAAGTAGGTTTACATTCATAACATTGGCTCTGAGACTGTTTTTTCCAGTTCCAGAGATGGTTATATGAGTGGAGCATCAATATACAACCTACAGGAATTGCAAAAGTGAATAAAAATGAGCAATGTCAGTAGAAATTTGACCCTACAAATCTGCAAATAAAATTCATTGAGATGTTAGAATATTACATAATACTCCTGTACAAAATCTGCTCTCCTAGGTTTAACATAGTCATCATCTCTGAGGCAGAGTTTGTTTTATTTGGCATGGTATCCCCCTTCGTGCAGCAGCTGAGGCATTCAGGGATTCTTGTGCTGCTGATAAATTTCCTGTGTTCATACCAGAGTTGTGACGTGTAGACCCTGTGACAAACAATATCATGATGCCCAGCTTGGCCTGAAAGGTTTCACAGAATATTTTTTATTTGGTGAAAATGCTGTTTTAACAGTTTTGTGAGGGGTATAGCAGTAAGAAGCATTATCACGAGCATAGCTGAGCAATTAATCACAATTATGCTATCAAAATAATCACGTTGCAAAAAATCTGAATCAACATTTCAAACAAATGATGCGTGTGAACGTGTACCCTCTGGATGGAGGCCTGAGTGTAATGAAAATGCTTTTTGATGCACTCAGATGAAGCTCAGCGAGCTATCAGCCACCTTTAGATCCATTAGTGCCAATTTAGTAGAGAGAAAAAGTATTTTTGGATTATTTTTGTTTCAGTAGGCACCTGTTGCATCCACATGCATTGTGTAAAACACAAAGAACTCCAGAAAGATGAAAACAATCCATGGCTAGAATTTACCCTTTAGCTTTTATTCATCACACGTCATATTATCATTGCAATATTGAACAATTCTGTTCATGTGTTCTTGTATCTTGAAGGCCCTTTTTTTCATGCAAAGATGTCAGATTCTAGGATAACAGAAAAAGATGAACACATGCTGCACAAAGAGATCCAATCCCTTCAGCACACAAAGAGTTAATCCACTCCAACCACAAGAAGGCTTTGAGTGGGTTTGAAGAGACACATTAAGCATCCTCCCAGTCATCCTCCTCAGCAGGCGTGGACCCACCAGGTTGTCTTTTGTCTGTCGTTTCAAACCCCCTTCAAAGGCACCAGGGAAGCAGATCTGCATTAATACAGCAGATTTAAACAGTTTCTGCGATAGATCCACTTGTATTACCTTGATTTATGAGCTGGCAGTAAAAATGTTAAAATATTTATATAAAAAGCCTGTTCTAGCAGACACTGTGAAATTAAACAGAAATGTTGTACTTTTGGACCTACTGGTTGCTAAAATACTTAGCGTTTCACACAGTGAGTCTGGCACCTCGGTCACAGACATGAACCGAGGGCGGCACAGTGATGGTGTGACTGACTGCTCTCTGATGTTGAGGAATGTGTTGGCTGAATAGGAGGCGTATTTGTTGCTCTGAGTGTCTGCAGAGCTCATTAAAGCACCAGGGGAGGGGCGTGGTGAGGTTAAAGGGCCAGTTCACCCAAAGGCGAAGCAGATTTATTTTGTCCAGATTCTCATTTCATTTGGAGATGATGCAACCTTGCAAAACAACTTTAGCAGAGGGGAAAAAATGCTTGCAACCAGGAGGGGGGTTCTAAAAATATAGATTGGATTTGTTTGAAAATTCTTTCCTGGGTAGAAGGATTTTTTTCTCTTGTAGCCATAAACAACATCCTAACCACATAATGGACAAAAGCTGCTTGAATTTCCTGATGGATGAAGATAGTGTATTTAAAGTTATCAACTATAGAGAAGAATGGATGATACACCTCTTCCTTCTCTTGTACAGAGGTAAAACCACAAAATCCCTGCAATGGATGCTACCATATTGTGCTTTCACCATAATTTGGAGTTTAAGTTGTGCAATAGAGTCTGTAGAAGACCTCTTTTACTGACCAAAACACAAATTTAAAACACTGATTACAGGGCAAAGATCCTTAAGGACAATATGGCTCTGCAGAGCAATCTGGGTTTAAGCTGAAACAGACACTTGTGGTTAAGTTTAATAATGTCTGTTATCTTTAGTTGTTTCCCCACTGCCCAGCTCTCCAAGAGCAGCATTCATAAATTGAGCTGTCAGTCATGGCGTTTTGCCTTTCTATTGCATCAAATAACATCAAAAGTAAACTTAGCAGGACATAGATGGCCCAAGATTAGGTTGCACCCCATATATGCTAGCTGCGTGGGTTCAAGTCTGCCCTATGGCTCCCATCCTGCATGTCTCAACCCCCAGTTTCTGGCTATGCACTGTCCTTCTCTCAAAATAAAGGCATAACCCCCACCCCCAAAAAACAACAACAAAAAAAAAAAGCAGAAAAATCCACACTTGAATTTAAGTCAACACAAGAGCTAATTGTAATGATGGAGAACATGTCTGAGAAAAATGTTTTTGAGATGTATTTTTGATTTTAAACTTTGTTCCAAGTCCCATCTGTTAACATGGAGAAGGAGGGGCTTTAGACGTGTACTGCTGCCAGGAAGTAGGCAGAGCTCTAAATATTTCTCCAAATGTTGGCTTCACTTTTATTGAGCTATCACATTGTCCATCTATTTATACAGTCTGTTGTTTTAACCTATCTTTGGGGGAAATATTCTTTTCATCACGAGGAAGACCAAAAAAGGAAATAAAAAACAGAAAAAGAGAGACCCAATGAAGAGTGATAGCTAAGCCTGTTAGTTTCATCCAATGCTAATTCTCCTTTTGAGGCAAGTCTTCAGAGTTTCAGCTCTCTCCTGTTAAGCTGGATATCAAAGAGGAAAACACAATAAAAGAAGGAGAAAAATGTCTGTCAAAAAACATTTCTGGTTAAAGGTTTACTGATCAGAGAGCTCAGAGAGGCTTTGATAACCTTGTGTTGTGTGGCTCTTTTCAGGGAAGAATCCTCTGATGCAGAGGGTGTGATGATTTTTACTTTTCCACCAACAGAGACTTTAGTTTGTTTAGAATGAATAGAATAAATGTTCTGTGTAGAAACCAGCATGACTGAACCAAAATGGAAAATCTGTCTGCATCAACCAAAAAACACACTGACTCACACAAAATTTCTACTGTAAAAACACACATCAATACTTACCAAAACAAAAAAGTAAGAAACTCACGATTAAATGTATGCAAAAGCATCAAAAGGTCTATAAAAAAATAAAGATTTATATGAATTTCACAGCGTGTTACAATGACTGCTGAAGTTCAAGATAGACAAGGGTCTTTTTGTGTGCATGGTCTCCCTGGCTACTCTGTCCTCCTTCCACAGCCTGTTAGGTCAATTGGTGACTCCATAAGTGACTGAATAGTTGTTTGTCTCTTAATGACAGATGTGTGATTGACTGGCGAGGGTGTTACCCCGCCTCCTTGACAGCAAAGATAGGGTCCAGCCTTCCTAAATGGATGGGAGGAGCTGCAAAGATAATCAATGGACAGATGTTAGTGTTTAAGAAAGAGTGCACTAAAGGGCAGCAAATGAAGGTAGAATTTTAATTGTCTTTAAAACCCTGCAAGTTTTTTTTTTACCATTAATGAAACAGTCTGCAATCAAGATTGATGTCTCTAAATGGTGTTAAAAAGCAAACAAGACCCTCATAGACCCTTTTAAATGTTATTTTTAATGCCTTTATAGCTGATATGGTACCAGTGTATCATTATTGGTGTCTAACAAAAAACTGCAGTATGGCCAAAGACAGCTCTGTACACAAGTCTAGATATGAGAGTCAATATTGGTATGGAAAATTGGCCTTAAAACATTTTTAGCTAAAAAAAGTAAATGTTGACAGCATTGCAGAGGATACTACACATGTTTCTTTTTCTAATTAAAGCAATATTATGTAGGAATTTGGTTTGATGCATTCTAGCACCCAGTGAAGGTCTCAGCTGCACTATCCTGAAACAGTTCCCTCTTAATCCAGGTGTATATTATGATTATACAGTTCAATCAGGACCACTTTGTCAACAAAAACACATGACTTGTGGTTATAAATTCTTCTTTTTATTAGCAATTATGAATTTGCTCTCATTGCTGTCATTTATATTTGGTGGTGTCATTGTTCAAGGATCCCCATGCCTCCCACAAGACTATGTGGAAAGCGTCAAGTAGGAACAGCAAATGTTCCTGCTCTTCCTGTGCCTACAAGGGAAACCTGAGGAAGGGAAAAGCAGCAATAAACCCTGAGCAGAGCAGGTGTCAGTGACAACAGAATGGCATTGATTAAGTCAGATAAAGCATAGAGGAGGAGCTGGGGTGGAGAGAGGAGAGGGAGCAGCAAAGCATAGCTATATGCTTAATTTGTGGTGGAGTGTCAGCTCACCCTGTGCAGCTGAATTGTTTAAGACAAATGACCAACACTCACATTTAATGCGCTCTCACCACATGGTCCGATGCTTGGCCGTGACCTGAGTGCTCACATTGTACAAGTTATGTCAGGACTGACTGTAGTCTCACACCCAGAGGTTAAAGTCATATCTACTGTCTTGCCTCACGCTTTAAACAGTGACAAAGTAATTCTCACCATTTCTCTCTCTCATACATGAACGGCATTGCCAGCAAACACAACTAGCAGCTAAATAACAAATATTAAGTGACTGGAGGTCTACAGGTAGACCTGTATCCTGATTTACCTTTATTATAGTTGGAAACAGACATCTAAAAGGCATTCCTGCTGTTTTTATTGTGATTTAAGATGCTACCAAAAAGTTTTAAAGGAAAAAATAGTAGATGCCAAAGTTAAACAGTGCTGAAAGCAGACATCCGTGGTGCTCTGTGGAAATTGGGTGGATTTAATTCTCTGCTGAAAATTACTGTAAAAATAAATCAATCTAAATCTCAGTCTTAAGATAAGGTGGAAGGTTTTTATATTGTTTCTTCAACAAGTTATCAGCTGTTGGTCAAATTTTTGTTTTTTCACTTTTGAAAAACAAACTCTCTGATCATGTAGCTAATATACTAACTTAATAATTGTCCTGTATTTAATCTGACTAACATGACCACTGAGTCACTCATCATGTTCTTCTGTCTCTGATAGTCTGTTCTCTCGTACAGGCCGTCCGTTCACTCTCCTCTCTCGCTAGGATTAGCTGTTGTTTTGTGTTTGTCAACACAGCGCTTCAATTCAACTGTGCTGTCCTGTGAATCGAGCTTTTGTTGGGCTGTTGCTCCTCTCTAACCTGTTCATGTGTGTCGTCCTGCAGACTGGCAGTTTGCCACCTTGGCGCTGCTTCTGGCTGGAGCCGTGGGGACACTGGTGGCCTTTTTGGTGGCCCTGATCTCCCACTGCAGGGGGACTCACAGAAAGCATTACCGTACCGTGGCCGTGTTCCTCTTCACTGCAGGTATGTCTTCCTACATCCCTTTAATTCTTGTTCAGAGCTTTTAAAGCATATCCCCATCTCATGTTCCAGCACATGATTGTCATGCACATTCAGGAACAGGAAGAGAGTACATAAATGTTGACAGAAACCACAACAATTTCCATACAGACTGAGAGGTTTTTTATGTTTCAGTGCTCATATTAAATGGAAGGGTGCAGAAGGAAAGTTGCAGCTGAGTGAAGCTTTCTGGTTGAGCTCATTCTTTTTGTGGTGTGGAGTTTGAGGAACTGCCGGCTCACATGCCAAGAAAAAGCAGCCGCAGAATTTTCAGACTTACCAACAGAGTGAAGTCAGGGAGGGAAAATAAGCAAACCACAGAGTCCTCAGCCAGCAGCAGTGCCTCATACTTGGACTACACTTCTTATGCACGCTAAGTGAGAGGGACCTTTGGATGAAACCAGATTTGAACACAAAAGAAGGAGGATCTAACTATAAAAAAATGTAGATATCTTAGGGTTTAGCAGTCACGGCACATTACCAAACACGCTGTGCAATACTTGTAATATCTTAGTCATAGGTCTGGTTTGTTTATGATGAAAATAGTGATGTAACACTAACCACTTACCGCTACTTAACTTGCACCCAGCTCCAGTTTTGCCAAAATAAAGGTGGATTATATAAGAAACAGCCATCCTGTTTTCCATTAAATATAACATTCCTCCTCCAGCGGTTTTACACTAAGCCTTTAAGCTGAAAGTAAAGAAAAATATTGCATAAGTCAGTCTGATTCAGCCCTCTCACACAAAGACTACACTCCAAAAAATTTCCAGACATTTTCCAAGTGGGCCGCTAATGCTAAGGCAAATGGATGAATGATATTCTTTAGCCTTACCTAGACAATTTCCTGCCAGACTCCTGGTACATTTTCTGCAAGAAGTTGGGTGAACACTGCAAGTAAGGGCACACTCACACTAGGCCATCTGTACTGTGCCGTATTCTAACCATGTTAAAGCCCATTTGACCCCTTCCCCTGTCCCCCCTTTTGCCCGCACTCACACTGCTCAACGCATCTAGGCCTGGGCATGGATATGTCACGCTGTGACGTCATCACGTGAAGCCTCCACCGTTGATGAACCTACATGTGTTGATAACTGGGGCCGTGAAGCGCGCTGCATAGAACGATTGCACTCACACTGGCAAAACATACCGGACTTTAGGCTGAAACAGGCACAGGAACGATACGGATGGCCTAGTGTGAGTGCGCACTAAAAGTTACAAAACTGACCATGAGCGACCTGACCATGGCCTTAAAGCAAACAAAACAAATGAGTCAATCATCAATCCAGAAACACCCCAACACCACCTCCTACTAAACCCATGTTCAGCACAGAGAGTCTCCTGTCATGTGGTGCATCTATGAAAGGCAAGTTCAGTGAATATCAATGGCTGATGTCCCAAATGTACCCAGACAATGTCAAGACGGGATGCCAGTTGGCCTAGCAGTTATGCCCAGCTCACCATTTACAGAGGCTGTTGTCCTCAGAGCAGACAATTCTGACCTTGGCCTCCTTCTGTTCCCCACTCCCTCTCCCTCATATCCCACTATACCCACTGTCCTTTTTAGTAAAAATGAAGGCAATAAAGCCCAGAAATAAATCTCGAAAGAAGTAAAAATGCTGGCATTATTGAGAACTGCATAACGAGAATCTTCATATACCCTCATTGGCCTCTTTATTAGGTACACATGTCCAATTGTTTGTTAATACAGATAGATAATCAGCCAATCACATGCTGGCACCTCATTGCATTTAGGCATGTAGTCGTGGTCAAGATGAGATGCTGAAACTCAAGCCGAGTATCACAATGGGGAAGAAAGGGGGATGAAAGCATGGGTCCATCCTGCCTTACATCAATGTTTCAGGCTGGTGGTGATGGTGATATGGTGTGTGGGATATTTTCTTGGCACATTTAGGCCCCTTAGTATCAATTGTGCATCGTTTAAATGCCACGGCCTACCTGAGTATTGTTACTGACCATGTCATCCCTTTATGACCACAGTGTACCCATCTTCTGATGGCTACGTCCAGCAGGATAATGCACCATGTCACAAAGCTTAAATAATCTCAGACTGGTTTCTTGAACATGACAGTGAGTTCACTGTACTCCAATGGCTTCCACAGTCCCCAGATCAGATGTGGTGGAGCGGGAGGTTCGCATCAAGGATAGCAACCGACAAATCTGCAGCAACTGTGTGATGCTGTCATGTCAATATGAACCAAAATCTCTGAGGAATGTTTCCAACACCTTGTTGAAACTATGACATGAAGAATAAAGGCAGTTCTGAGGGCAAAGGGGGTCCAACCCATTACAAGGAAGGTGTACCAATAAAGTGGCCAATGAGTGTATATCTGTCAGTCTAAATGTGAAACCCCCCAGAAACCTTTAAGCTTTTAATTTAGCTAGCCAAGCCCTTTCTTAGAACTAAATAGACACATAACTTGCTGTAAAACAATGACTTTGACATCTTTACACTTCAGATTTCTGATCTGATTAAAACAAGAAGATGAAAGATGTTTGTAAGAGGGCTTCAGAGGTGATGATTTGTGTCATTTTTATGTTTAAAGAGAGAGAGAACATGCTAACTCTTAGAGCTGGGCAATTAATCAAGAAACAATCAAAACCGACATTTAGAACTGATAACCGTTACATTATTACATTATTTCAATGTTTTCCCTGTAATCTCTCTCCAAACACACCACCCTTTAAAAACAAAATACCAGCTGTGTAGTCACGTGATAGGCAGCCAGGTGTCGCAAGGCATGTAGCCTGCCAGAAACTCAAGAGAAGTAGAAGTTCTAGTCATGTGACACCATCCCATCCAGTCCATTAAAACTCAACCAGCTGTGCAATGTGAGCAGCAGATTTATTTTATACTTTTTGTACAATAGCTGCTGAAAGCTGCTAAAACTGCTCTAGGAACTACATGGTGCCAGATCCACCCCGCCTATTAGATGGCCACATCTGTATTTGAAACACAAGAACATCAGTTTCATTTCAGCTGATGTGTGTTTTGATTTCAGTTGTCCCAATAAACAACTATAAATTGTTAATCTGTGTATATTGCTTTTAGGTATTCGTTTTAAAATTCACAAATATTTACAGAACAGAGTGGGAGGTTGGGGGGATGATCGTTTGTTAATCACAATTGAGGTGAAAAATTCAATTAATCACGGTTTTGATTTTTGCCATAATCACCCAGCCCTACTAGCTCTTTCCCCCTTGGTTTTAGGCTTTATACTCTGCCAGGCTAGCTGCTCTCTTATTGACAACTTTAAGAATGATTTCATCTTTTTATATAATTCTCTGAAAAGAATAAAGATTCTTATGCTTAGCGCTCTAGGCACTTTAAAAACTTGACTTAATTGGTTCTGTTGAAAAGGGACCTGTAGGCATGTAGGGCACTAAGGAGTCATCACAGGACCCGGTGTGTCACAACCTGGAGCTGAAAAGGGGGGTGTGGCTGCCAAGGTCAAGCTTGATGGCATCTCTTTTGTCTGGGCCTTTTCACCCCTGGTAATATGCCCAGGAACCATGGGCAATATCGGGCCTTTTGGACCTCCACAGCACCACCAGAAGCTCATGGCAACCCTACCACCCCACCCAGGCGGTAGCCTAGGCTATGCTTACTTGCCTGTTCATCCCCTTACTCTGCCCTGAAAATGTGGATTTTGCTATTTTTTTGTTATTTTTTCAACAGACTTTCCCATGCAGGGAATTCCAGAGCATGACCAGGATTGTGTCAGTCCTCCTTCCTGACTGATTGGGCCCTCAGAAATCCATCATGTGGAGGGAGAAATATCATTGACGTTATGGGTACCAAAGAACCTTAACTAATGTACAAATCCCCACAGACAAAGTGCTACATTTAGTGCATTTTAAAAATAGCACACAGGAAAAATGTCTTTCTTCAAATGGATTTCTGTCTTGTTTAGTCTCCAAAACATGTGTCACAAAGGACCAGTGTGCTCAGTCGCCTCTTTGGCTGTGGTTTAGACTGTTAGCCATTAAGTGAAAAGCGTGGGAATGCAGTGTTATCCTTTCCTGTGTGTAATTGCTTTAAGAGCCCTGTGAGCATAAGGTCTCTTCAGACACACAGTCCTCAGCAGCGCAGCAGCACAGGCCCTGGACTGTTAAATGCCCCTCGGCAGGACCATGTCTGCATGGTATTTATTTTCTATCCGGAAATATGACCTCAGCAGGACTGCAAGCTTGGTCTGGGCTCCATCAACACAGTCACATTCTTGGGCTGCTGTCGATCCTCCTGCATGCCCACCGCTCCGTCCTTTAGGAAGGAAAGGCGGAGGCATAGTCACACAGTCCCTTCCCCAAGAGTCACCTAGAATGCACTAAAAGGAAATAAAGTAGCTGCTGTGAGAGTCAACAGTATGCCTTTGATCGTATGCATGCACGAGGGATCACAGTGACGCCAGCATATTACCACTAGTACTCAATGGTCCTGAATGACTAAAAGGGAAATATGATTCACAAAGATGTCAAGGTCAGCAATAATGTGGATTGTTTAAAGAGTTTTCCAGATTTTCTATAACAAAGGAACCACACATGCTTAAGCTTCTCTTCAGGGTGCTGAAATGTGTCCTTAACTTCAAAAACGGGCTGCTTCATACAGTTTTCACCTTCCTCTGAACAAGAAGCCCACTGTGAGGTGTGTCAGACAAAGATGAATTGGTGTTTTTTAGAGAGTGCTCACAACAGACAAGAAAAAGTTAAACAAAGGAGTCATATTTTCTGTAAATAGTACAAGGCTGAATGTAAGAGGATTGAAATGACACAAGATTGTTGAAATTAAGGGATCTTTTTACTGAAATCAGGCAATGAAAACCATTAAGTGTACATTATTGCAGTAATTCTCAGTGTTATTTCCGTGGAGCCCCTGCTTATAGCTATGATAAACTGATTCACTCTTTCAGGATTCACACAGAATGAAAGTGTCAAATTAACATAATTTGTCCTTGTTTTCATTGATTAGATCCCAACATTTTTGGCCCATATCACTTTTTCTTACCAAAAGAAAGAAAAAGAAGACAGAGCTTTGCCACTCATAATCAGTGCTGGTTTGGAAGACACAAAGTAGCCCTATGTAGCCTAGCAGTTGTGAACTGCTAATTAGCCTGGTGTTTGCCATATGTAGATGTAGAATGGCTGTGTTGCTGCAGTATTTTACCTTGTTTTTGTCATAGCTTGCATTTTGCATGACTCTTCCAGCAACTCTTGACTTTCTGGTGTTTGAACCCTAAGTAATACGGTATCTTTGCTTTCAGTCTTGCTGGCAGTGAATAGACTTTAATGTCTTTATTACAGGTAGTTTGTTTTGATCTGACGCGTATGTTACATCGCATAGTTCAGCATCTGCTGAAGCCTAATGAGAATGTGAAGTTGCATCACACTGCGCTGCATGTTGGGTCATAGGCACCATCATTAAAGGTATGATCAGGCGTGCCCACAGAATAAGCAGGGCCCCTAAAAATCCAGTAAAAGGGCCCTACCAGGTTGTATTGTATTCTTGGTTTCAATGCATGTGTTAGATCAGTAGCATTGATGCTAGCAACCCGGCTAACAGTCACAGGATTTTATAGCTTAAAAGTGTGTGTAATTGTGTTCTAATGTTGAAATAATTCATTTGCACCACTTTTTAATGTCTTTTCACCATAGTTTTGCTCATTTATGTCACTTTTTACCCTCTTTCAACCCAATTGTGCCACTTTTTGTCATTCCCCAACCGCTTTACTACTGCTTTATGCAGCCATTTTTGCAACATTTCTGCCAATCTTAACCTATTTCAATATTTTTTGCCACTTTTTGCACCTATTCCCCACTCTTTGACCCATTTTTGCAATATTTTTGCCTTTTTAACTTATTTTTTTGCTACTCTTTTATCCATTTTTACCACCTTATTACCAATTTTTGCCACTGCTAACCCTTTTAGGCCTTTTAAACCAATTTCCCCTTAAAGATGTCTACTTCTGCTTACTTACTTACTCTACTTACTTCTGCCATATTTTCTGGCATCTTTATATGTGTGCACATTATTGCTTAGCTTTAAAGTCTAACATTACTTTCCAAGTGGTTAAGTCTATGTGCCCATCCATAGTGTTAACATTACCAAAAGAGGTAATTCTGTTTTAAGAAAGAGGGTTTACATTTTGCAAAAGGCTACATTATACGAGGAGATTGCAAGGAGTTTTGACTAAAAAACTCAGAACTGATCTTTGAAATAGATAAAAGATAAATACTATATACTGTGTCTGCATTTAATTTTCTTGTTTGAATGTTTTTGTTGTAGTGGTCCTGCAGGCCTGCGCTCTGGTCCTCTACCCAATCAAGTTCATCGACGGGACGGTTCTTCAGACATATCACGAGTTTAACTGGGGCTATGGGCTCGGCTGGGGAGCCACCATCTTCATGTTGGGCGGAGGGATCCTCTTCTGCCTGAGGACGGACATATACGAGGATGCCATGTACTAACTTTTTTTTTAACCCCAGCCCTGGAAAATCCACACACTCATAAACACGTACAGACAAATCCCCTTACAGGAGGTGTGCTACTTTTCTTCTGTCAGCACAGCTAATGTGTATGTGAGCACAAACCCTCTCTCTCTCTCTCTCTCTCTTTTTTTGTCTTGCTCTCTCTGTTATTTTTAGTCAGGTTGTGAAGGCCTAATTTAGGCCAGGGCCCCCCAGCACCCCTCCTCCCATGCAACCAGCAGGTCCCTCAGCCCTGCCGGTATCAGGGGTGAGGCGTCATAAAGCTAAAGCACAGAGCTTTCTGGACGGGCACGAGCCGCAGATGCTGGACGTTTCCACTGCATGTTGATGTGGATCTCTATTGTTAGAGAAACAGGCCGTGAATGTGCAGTGACTGAACATTTAAAGGGATCGACTTCTCCCCACTTTTCCTTTTTTTCAGTCGTTTTGTAGCATTTTACAAAGAAATGCTTGTTGTTCATGTATTTATGGCATAATTTTTTTAACTATTTAAAAAGCTGAACTCTTCTCTGTGTGTTCTAGCTGAAACATATCTAGTTATGCTAAACCTTTTGATAGTAGAAGTGTCGAATACACAGCCTCTTTAGATGCTAGAGCTATGAAGTGTTTTTAACTTGTAATGAAGCTCATGCCAGTTTCTTTCAAAGGAAAAATGTAAAATATGTATAAAGTATTTCTACACGAAGAAAACATGAAATAAATTAGTGTAGTTTTGAGAGTATAAGGGGTGTGTATTTTTGTTGTAAAGTGACTTTTTGATACTTTGATGTTGCTCTCTGAAGTGAATAAGGATCAGCACCTCTGTCCTTTTTTGCATCAACAGTGAAATTACTTTAGAGACAAAAAAAATAAAATCAGAATGTTTCATTTATTTAACTGTACTAAAGTGGTACTTTAAAAGCTGCTAGGGAGACCCCCAGGGCATCGTGTGATTGGCTGATTAGATATTTGCTTTAATTAGAAGCTGAACAGGTGTACCTAATGAAGTGGTTGGTGAATGTGTATAAGTGAGCTCTTCTACTTTATTTCTTTATTGTATTGCGTGGGTGAGAGTGAGTGTTTTAGGAAACATCGGTTTATTTGTGTAAACAAACTCATTGGTTGAAGGAAAAACCTTCGAGTGAAGCTCCTGTTTGTTTGAGTTGACTGTGGCGCCACCCTGTGGACAAAGCAGAACCTCAAACTTATGAAATTGCTGACTTGTTTTTCCCAACAAGCACTAGAATTTTTTTTTTAACAAAAAGTGTCCCCTCGCTATATTTTTAGCATCAGATGTATCACTCATACGCAGTCTTTCCAAGAAAAGTATTTTCAGCTATTTGAAGCAAGGAGAATTATGAAATTGAAAATAAACCTCCTACTGATGGGCTTATTTGTTGTTGTTCATATACTGATACATCTTTAAAAAATGAACATCATGACTTAATAACCCTTATTACACACATAAAGAAATAATTCAGAGGGTTCTTGATTGTTTTAATCTAAATGATATGACTGGAAAATTCAAATTCTACTATCTCAAAACATTAGAATATACAGTAACACTTGATTTGAAGGGATATGCATACGTATATCATGGCACTGTCATAGTCATGAAGTGACACCTGTCATTTACATTAATGGGGCTTTATGAGCATTTATCAAAGTTGTCATTAGGCATCATTCAGTCAATCATGTCACCTTTATTACAATAAATTAAGAGCATCTACACTCACCACTTCACCAGTGGACATCCTAAGTCAAGAGTGGAAGTTTTCAGTTGTACTTGCTCTTTTTGTAGTTGGTTCTTTTACTGGAGAGCAACATAAGTAAAAACTGGTTCTTACCCAGGGGCATGGCACGGGGGGGGAAAAGGGGTACTGATTACCCAGGCCCTGAGTAGGGTGAGGCCTTTGAAAAACCTGTAATGAAAAGTGGTTTTATTTCTTAGCAATAATAATAATTATTGAATCAAAGCCACTAAATGAATTAGTCAACAGACTGAAATTTGAATCTTTAGGGGGCCCTGCTCCTCCCCTCAAAAAGTCCAAATGGTTCAGTCCAACCCCAGTGCTGTGAAGCAGAACGAGCCTGGAGGAGAAGAAAGAGGGGATACAGAGCAAGATGAGGATGAAAGCAGGGAAATTAAGTTTTTTTTCCCTAAGGGCTGTGAATAGGAGGAGAGGTTCATAAAGAGCCAAACAGGAATAGGGAATAGGCAAACACATAATATGATGTGAGGGAAAAAGTAAAAATAATTTGAATCCATCCATCACAAAAATATTGGTCATTAATAAAGGGAAATTATAGTTCAAAAGTACATCAAAATGCAAGGATATTTGTAAAATGACACTTCTTTTTTTTTTTTGCTTGTTTTTTTTTTTATTTTTTTGCATGGCTGGCCGGCTAAGAGTATCTAATTTTCTCTCTGGGGCCCCAAAATCCTTTGCTATGCCCCTGCTCTCTCCCCTTTTGTTTTCAGTCTTTATGCTTAGCTAAGACAGCCGGCTACAGCCGCACCTTACCTTACAAAAAAAGCAAAAAGGGGTGAGATAATGTCAACTTTTCATTAAAAGGGACATAATTGACTAAATGACACTTAAAGGTCAAATATTTTACCCTTTTAAGACAAGTTTATACTGGTCTCAGAGGTCCCCAAAACTTGCCTGCGAAGTTTATAGCTGAAAAACACTCCAGTATAGGATTGCATGTCTAAAAAACCCTCTCTGTTTCAGCCCTGCTTAGAACAAGCTGCTTCTGTGTCTGTGGCTTTAAATGTTACTGACTGTCTGACTCTGCCCCTCTCAGGAAATGGATGTGGCTCTCCTGATCCTCCTTTCTGCTGCCAGCTGAGAGGTGGATCAAAATGTTTTTAACCACATGTGTTGTGGCAATATGCTTTTATCAACTGACAATCAAAAATGTCCCTCTAAAAACAGGTTTTTATAGTTGCCCATCCTATCTCACCTGCCCGTCATGTAGATGTCACCCTGTCCTGAAAGAACCAATTCTATCAATATAAAATCATTAATAAAAACTCAAATAGAAACAATAACACTAGTGCTGTCAAAATAAATACTTTATCTCCACAAAGCAAAATAATAACATTTTAATCCCAATGATTAAAGGATGGATACTATCAAAAATGTAGTGCAACTTTAATAAACACCTGTTTCATTGCACAGATGCATAGCAGCAATGAACAATCAAAAATTACAGTAAAATTTCATCACATTGGTAATAATGTTTTTGAAATTTAGTCCATGTTATGAAGTTTGAACCAAATCTGTGATCGCTGAATACAAGACATGGCCTCATTTAATGATAGGATTTCTATTTTTGAACCATGGTGTCAAATTAGGTATGAGTCTGTTGGATTTTTCCTAAAGTGGAGTTGAAAATTCTGGTATCTAGAGGCAAGTGTGATAGATATTTGATCATTTTCCTTGTTTTTGGTGTAAAACAGAAGGAACATCAACACATAAGCAGCCCGCTGTGAAGCCTCTCTGTACTCTCACTTTCTTTCTAGTTTAAGCAGTAACAGCTGGTTTAAAGACTCTCTGGAAAGGGAGCAGAGCAAACATTTGAAGCAGCTGCAGCAGTGAGAAAACTCTCCAGCTGTGGACGGTGTTTCCCCCCTGAATCAACAACTCAAAAGACCCAAAGTGCTGTGCCGTCATGAGAACCTGACACCAGGCTGCAGTGAGTAGTGAGATTCTGTGTGTTGAGTGTGTGAAAAGGCTGTCTTATAATAGCAGTGACCTCTGGGGAATCTTTGAAATTTGACTTTGGTGTTAAAGGTGCCGTGGCTACATGGCAGGCTGAGGAGAGGGCACATACATCACTACAGCAGATGTGATCATGACACCTTGTCTCAAATGTGTGTAAAGTGCTTGTTGTTTTTAGTGCATCAGTGGTCAGAGCACAAAGTGAAACCAAGTTCTGTCAGCTTAGAACAAGTCAATATTTTACTCTGAATACTGTCAAACTTAGGAGCAGGAATATATATATCGTTATTTGTGAATCTTTTACCTGCTCATAGAAAAAAAAAGGTCCCTGCAAAGTGTGGCAGTACATTGGCTCGATTACAAAAAGAATAAAAAATGAAAATAAACTTAGACATGATTGAGGATGTATCTTTTTATGTTTGTTCATGACCAGGAAAAACAGGAAAAAGGAGGAATAAAAAGGAAAACAATACATGATAAAAACCCACAGAAATAACTGGGTCCCTCAAAGTCCCAGTAAATGGCCTTCCCCAGATGCCATTTAATATTATCAACACATGCAAAGTCTGTACCATTAACCCCCTGGTTAATATTCGCCTCCTGGGCCTGACTGCTTTCAGCTTTTGGAGCAGATTGGGGTTGCAGACTGCCAATGCATCGTTGTCCTAGTCCACTGGGCCCAACCACAACAGTAATAGTACAAAAATAAAGGCTCATACCACTTTAAGAGGAGGGGCTTTGCATTTTGAGCTAGGAAACAGTAACTACACAGTGCATTATTTATAAGGAGTTATGGATATTAAAGTTTAAAATAAAAAGTAAATTGCTAATATTTTAGATGGACCATGTTGTTGCTAACCTCCATGGACCCCTCCATAACTGGGCCCCAGTTAGCTTTAGCATATAGTGCATTCAAAAAGTATTCAGAAATCCATCAGTTTTGCACACAGGATCTCTAGAGCTCACTCTGAGTGACCATCAGGTTCTTGGTCACCTCTCTTACTAAGGCCCTTCATTACTCAGTTTGGCCGGGCGAGCGGCTCTTGGAAGAGTCCTGGTTGTGCCAAACTTCTCCTGTTTGAGAATTATAAAGGCCAGTGTGCTCTTGGGAGCCTTCAGTGCAGCAGATGTTTTGTATCCTTCCCCAGATCGTTGCTTTGCAGCATCCTGTCTCTGAGCTCTGCAGGCTCTGACCTCAGGGCTGGGTTTTGCTCTGACGTTGTCAGCTGTGAGGCCTTCTATAGAGAGGTGTGTGCCTTTTAAAATCATGTCCAGTTAATTTATTTCACCACTAGTGGACTCCAATCAAGGTGGAGAAACCTCTCAGCAAAGATCAAGAGAAATGGGAGGAATATGAGCTGAATTTTAAGTGTTTTTGCAAAGGGTCTGAATACTTTAGTGAATGTGATATTTCATTTTTTTTATCTTGGCGTACTGAGTGTAGATTAATGAGAATATAAATGAATTTAATCTTTAGCATCTGGCTGCAACATGACAAAATTTTAAAAAGTGAGGGGGTCTGAATGCACTGTGAACAAAAATAACTAAATCTGTTGAATTCTTTTTCTTAAAAAAATGGACATGTTTTTTCCCTGATTTCAAGTTTGAGTAGTTGGTAATCTTTCAGTTTTTGGCAATGATTTTTTTAACTTTAGTAACTCTAATAGACTCATTATTTCTCTTGAAGTACAGTGAGATCTTAATCCTTTGATAAAGGGGAAGTGTAGTTACTCTCAAAATACTTATCTGAAGACAGGTTAGAGTTTTAAATTAAGCACTTTCTATTTTTGTTCATGTCAAAGGTCGAAACACCCGTCAACAGTTCTATTTTCAGCTCTGTGCCCACACACTTCACCTCTCCTTTCATACTGCATGCTTCAACATTAAAAGGGAATGTTTTCAGACCCGATGTTACATTCATGTCCTTTTTCCATCAAGACCTGATGCAATGTCAGTGTACTTTGGATTATCTTTTTGTTTGACCACAGAACAGTTTTCCATCTGGCCATTTCAACCAATTTACACCCTGTAAAACCAACACATTGTTTAAAAACAACCTCTAAAAACCTTTAGCTTTTTGGAAAACTGCTATGTCTCATGTTATCCTACATTTTTTCTATGCGGGGGATAAAAAGGCTAAGACTAAGGCAGGTGTGTTAAACTCAAGGTCCGGGGGCCAAGTCCAGCCCATGGAACAGTTAAATCTGGCCCACAAGATTCTAACATATTTCTGTTTTAACTGGCCCACCAGTATGAGGTCTGCAGATTTCCTCAAGTATAAAAAAATAAACTTATCCTTGGTGATTTAAGATATCCTTTTTAAGTCATAAAGTCTGAAAAAATACAAGTACAAATGATTCAATAAAAGCCAGGAATGTGTGAAAAGAAATTAATTTGTGTTTTTATTTCATATTTTCAATTTTGCATCCCACAATAAGGACTCAAACTTAGGATTTTTACTTTTTATTTCGTAGTTTGGGCATTTCAACTCAAATTTTGACTTCTTGTATTGTATTTTGAGCTTTTAGATTCATCATTTTAAATTTGAAGTTATATTTTTACCTTTTTAACTAATCATTTTGTATTTTGTCTAATATTTTCGACTCCTAACTTTGACTCCATAATCCCATAGATGGACCTGTTGGACTCACAGTTTAAAATATTGTATCATTAAGACTTTTAATTTCATGATTACTAAACTATTTCATATTTGGACCTTTTAAACTTATGACTTTGACTTTCTTTCTAATATATTTTCCTTTTAAAAACATTATTTTTCAATTTCATGTTTAGCCCTGTTTGAACTAATACATTTACTTTCTCAGATTTTGAGCCTTTGAACTTTTTTAACTTTAAAATTTCATCAGTGCTAAGTTTTTTTTGTCTTCATATTTTATCACTGGTAAAATAAGGTTGACAGTTTATGGTTTTAAAGGTGACCCTGTTAGACCCTCAGGTTAGATCTGAATCCAGAATCCGGCCCCTGCTGTGATTGAGTTTGACATCCATGGACTAAGGTGTTTCTGCCTGTCAGTGTGTATTTTGGTGACTTGCATTGCAGTTCTTGCAAATCTTAAGAACACACAAAGATAATCCAAAATGCACTGGCATTGCATCAGATCTTAAAGGTAAAGGGACATGACTGTTACATCAGGTCTCAATGAGTTAAGCAAATTAAAATCTTTGTTGTTCTTCTCCCACATGATCTGACTCTGGTTTCTTTCCCTTGCAGTTGCATTCATCACTAAAATACGAACAAACTGACTCCATCATCTAACATCTTCTCCCAACTAGTAGTCAACCTCAGTATAATCTGGCACAGAGAAACATGAGAGCCATCCAAAAGCACGAGGTGAAGCTGTGGTTCTTCTTTGGGCTGCAGGGTGCTGGTCAAAGAATATAAAAGAATCCTCCAGCTCATCCACCCAGCCTTGAAAACCCAGAACACTCGATCAGTTTTCCGGTCAAATACACCTGCAGGTGTGTTCTATGATCAATCTGTCATCATTTATTAGTGTGTTAATGTGATGGTTATAGCTATGGGCTGCACATGTTCTGAATCAGACCTCCACAGAGAGGAACATATGGGTGTATGGGTGCGAGGAGTTCCTGTCATAGCAGCTAAACTGGCAATCAATATGTCCTGGAGCAGAGCTGGAAAATGATTGGCAGATAAAAAATCCCTAAACCTCAGTGAAACTCACCTTGAACAATAGTAAAAGTAGTGATAACTGCCAATATTATAATTATTTTTGCTAGTTTTAGCTGTTTTAGTTAAAAACCAACAAGATTTCTGCCTTCATTTAAGTATAGACAAGAAAAAGATAATTCTGATTCTGATCCAGTAAGATTATCAGGACTTAACGATAGTTAAAGAAGTACTAGTTATCAGCTTTAAAGGCATATAGTCATCTGAATATCAATGTATATAGATTAATCACATCTTATTAAAGGATTGTAAGGACTGAAGCGTCTCCAGCTTCTGTTTCATGTTATCATAGCTGAATATTTGAAACATGACATACTCCAGTAGAGGATTAGCACAGCTCTCTCCCATGGATCAACAACACAATCAAAAGCCAGAAAAGACAAGTCTGTAGCCTCAGCTGTTAGGAAAGATAACACACTTAGTCATATTTGGCTGTAAATCTCAAGCATATCATCAAATTTGCCTCGAAGATTGTGTTGCCTCTGCTGAGCAGCCCGGCCCCTGGGTGCAGTAACCAGCCGGGCCCTGCACTCTTTCACTCTGCAGGGACAGATTCCAGTTACTGAACCCGGGGGACAGAGACTCATTTAGCTCCGACACCCTGTTAGGAAAGATAAAGGAGAAATATTGTTCAGAGAAATAAGCATAATGAAACAGAAATGATAAAAGATTCTGAATGCAAACCTGCAGCTTTCCCTCCTCCTCTCATGTTCCTCGGCACGTCGAGTAAGTCAGATAACTGGAGAGAAGAGTAACACCTGGGCTGTACATTAGCTTCCATCCAATCCTCTGTGGAGACCGGCTCCACCAAAATCACTCATTAACCTGAAAAAACATCACTGGGTCAAACTCAGCCTGCATGCTGCTACTTCAGCTTCAACTTTATTTAACTTCACTTTATTCCTTGGGAAGGGAAGTAATTGGGACACCTTAGATCAGTGGTTCTCAACCTTGGGGTCCGGACCCCATTGGGGGTCGCGAAACACTAAGAGGGAGGGTCGCCAGATGCCTTAAAAAACAGAAAATTCTTTTGAAAATATTTTTTCTCAGCCAATTTCATTACTATTATTTGCCACTTTTCATCAGTTTTGCACAATTTTGACCTATTTTTGACACTTTGCTCCATTTTTGCCAAATTTAAACCCATTTTCATCCCGTTACACAAACACTTTTTTGCCAATTTTAACACATTTTTGCCACTCTAAACCCATTTTTATCAATTTAAAACCCTTTACACCACTTTTTACTGCCTGTTTTGCCACTTCTAAACCAATTATTGCCACTTTCCATTTATTATTGTCTCTGTTGACCCATTATTGCCACTAACAACCCCTTTTTTATTGCATTTTACGCCCATTTTTGCCTATTTCAGCCACATTTAATTTGCCCATTTTGACTGGTCCAGCCCATTTCTCCCCATGCCTCTTTATCTGCCCCTGTTAACCCATTTTTGCCAGTTTAAAGCATGTTTTCCCACTTTTAAATCCTATTTCACCCATTTTTGCCACTTTAAACCTATATCTGCCACTTTTTAATCCCCTTTTATCACCTTTTGTGCCTACTTTTGCCACTTCAACCTGTTAGTTTTTGCTCTTTTTGCTACTGTTATCAAATTTATGCCACTTCTAACCCATTTCTGCTACTTCCAAAAGCCCATTTAACCACCTTTCCCACCACTTTTTTTGGCATTTTTTTACTAATTTAATTCTGTTTTTAAGGAAAGGGATTTTCATTTTCAAGATGATTATTTACCACAGCACAAATGACTTAAAAAGATGTCTGTTGCTATATTAAGAATAGTTATTATTCAGCTTAAATAAAAAATATGGATATCTAGCTAACTTTACAATCAATCCTGATTTTCCTGACCTCCAAGGGCCCCCAGTCTGGCTGGGCCCCAGAAAGCTCTCACATTCCCCCCCCCCCTTATGGGTAGCCTTGTCTCCACATGACTATTCTTGAATGTTAATGGCTGTGTTTAACCACCTTCAGGTACAGAGGGGGTCCCCGGTCTCTGGCACCTTTATTTTGGGGGTCGCGGGCTGAAAAGGTTGAGAACCACTGCCTTAGATAAATAGTTATAGAAATACCATACATTATATTTTTTCCACTTTTTTTCATACATTTTTGTAATCAAGATCAGACCCAATCACAGATATCAAATATTGATTAATGTTTAAAGTTGTAACCCTTTCACTGCCAGTTTAAATCCAAAATCCCTCTCCCCTCCCCCTTGAATGTGTTAATAATGAGTAACAACTTCTATTTCTATGCATTTTTTATGCATTTTTTTATTTTGATAAAGCCTAGCATAAGTTCAAGCAGGTAGACTTTTTCATGTCCATTCACCCTTTCATTCATTAGTAAGCACTCACTCACCTGTCCCTGTTAGCAATCATCAATGGGCATCTCACTTAAGCTTTGAGTCAATCGCTTTCAGCCATGACCTTGCTCAATCCAATCATTCTGAAGCAATGACTCCAGAATGGAAACCTAGTGTCATAAAATACTTTTTTTTCTTGCTGTTCTGGCTGGGGGATGAAAAACTGTTGTTCTGCTGAGTTTCAATGAGGCTTCTTTGGTCATGAACACCCTGAGTGCATACAAAGAGTTCATGTAACTTATTACTGACTTGTTACAAGTTCTGATATTAAAATTTCAAAATGCAATTGGTAAAAGTCCTCTTCAGAATGTGTGTTGTTGGCATTAACACAGTCAGTATATATATATATATATATATATATATATATTAACAAAAAGGCTTCAAAATGGTTTATATACCCTTTGTGGGTTAAAAACTCAAAGATAAATCTCTGTAAGGGATTGGTAACTTTATGGATTGTACTATTATACCAGTGAAGTGTTTGGTATAATAATGTGATAATAATCAAAATATGATACATTTTATCTATTAGACCAGTGGTTTTCAAACCTTTTCCGCCCGAGGCACACCTAAGGTTAAAGCCAAAATCTCAAGGCACACCATCCATGTCAATACAAAAAAGACTTTTTAAAACAATGTAACAGTCAAGGTGGCCCATGAGGGGGGATAATGGGGAGAGGTTTCTGAGGCCCAGCCAACTGGGGGGTGGCAAAAGTGGGCAACAAGTGGCTGAAAGGTGGTAAAAATTGGTTAAAGTGATGAAAAAACATTGGAAAATTGGACAAAAAAGTGGCAAGACAAAGTAAAAAAAAATGGTTAACAATTGGCATAAGGGACCAAAAAATGGGTTAAAAGTGGCAAAACATGTTCAAAGAGTTAAAAGGTGGCAAAAATGGGTTACAAGTGGCCAAAAGGGTTAAATGTTGTAAAAAGGTGGTAAAAATGGGTTAAAAGAGTCAAATAATGATAAAATAGGTTACAAGTGTCAGAAAAGTTGCAAAAAGGGTTAAAGTTGCTAAAAGATGTAAAAAGTGATGAAAAAAATTAGCAAAAATGTCCAAATAATAGCAAAAGTTGGCAAAAACCAGCGAAAGGTAGCAAAAATTGTTTAAATGTAGCAAAAAGTTCCAAAAATGGGTCAAAAGTATTTTAAAAAAGTTGCAAAATTGCAAAAAAAAAAAAAGAAAGAAAAGAAAAGAAAAGAAAAAATGGTTTAAGTTGTCAAAATAAGTGGCAAAATGGGTAGAAAACTTGATTAACTTGGTTAAAAGTAGTATGTAAAGTAGTATATTAATTGTTTTAACACCAATTTCAACTCAATAATAGCTTGCCAAATAAGGTAACTGTTAGCCAGGATGTTAGCACCAATGCTACTGATCCAACACACATACACTGATATCATCAATAAATCACAGCTGGGGAGGGTCCATTCTCTGGGGGTTTTCAGGGGCCCAGCCAGATCCCCAAAGCACACCTTGACTTGCCTCAAGGCCTTGCCACACCATTTGAGAACCACTGTATTGGACCACGTTAATCTCAAAGTGCTACCAAATGAATAAGTGAGCATAAAAAAATAGATTATTGTATGAATGAGCAGAATAAAGCTCCATGAAGGAACTTTTAGTTCTCAGTTCTCATCCTTCATAGAAACAAAACAGCTCTAGAGTGAGTGTGTGCTCTATCCCTATATTTACTGATTTATCACATAAAAGCACTGTTTTTTTCTCCAGTAAGTGAAGTACAGACAAGCACATGGCCAGTCAGGTAGAATAACGGCGACCTGCTGGGACGCAGACAGCTGCCAGGCTGACCTTGTGGATGTCAATGAATGTTGGATCAAACACAAGAAACACACTCAGCACAGAGCCAGCTGGTCATTTTCTCAACACGACAGACCAGGAAGATGTTTTTCAACCTGTTGTTACAGACGGGTCAGTTAGTTCACGTAGGAGTTAAGTGGGATCACAAAAGTGAGTTAAATGTAGGGTATGAAAGGTAAGCTGAGGTAAAGCTCATTTAAATGCATTGAAATTTAATTCATAATTTCTCAGGTTGTTAAGACGACGAAGGCACATTTAAGCAACAATGCTCAAGAGCAGATCAGCCCAGTGCTGTATTCAGGATGTTTAGGATGGCATCAGTCTCTGTTTCATACTTTTATACAACAGTTCTTTGGTGAACAAATGGAAGAAAAATGATCACATTTCAATTTTATGTGTATTTAAAATTAGATTTCAGTGCTTAATACAAAGATGCTTTCGTAATGACCTTCATGTCATAAATACAAATGCACCACAAGAAACATTATAAAGACTTTGTTGCATAACTGAAGTAGAAATGAAATATTAAATAATATCAAACTAAAAGATCTCAGAAAGCAACACATCATGCTGCCATTGAAAGAAATTCAAGAACAGATGAGAAACAAAGTCATTGACATCTATCAGTCTGGAAAGGGTTGCAATGCCATTTCTAAGGCTTTGAGAACCCAGCAAACCACAGTGAGAGCCATTATCCACAAATGGAGAAAACTTGGAATACCGATGAACTGTCCCAAGTGGCCAGCATACAAAATTACTCCAAGAACGCATCAACAACTCATCCAGTAGGTCACAAAAGAACCCAGAACAACATCTAAAGACCTGCAGGCCCCATTGGACTCAGTTAAAGTCAGTGTTCATGATTCAACCATAAGAAAGAGACTGCCAAAAAACATCTCGATCATCCTCAAGACTGTGAGGGAAATATTCTGTGGACTGACAAGACAGCAGCTGAACTTTTTGGAAGGTATGTGTCTTTCCCCTTCTCGTGTAAAATCGACACAGCTTTTCATACCAGGAACATCATACCAACTGTCAAACATGGAGGTGGGGGTGTGATGGGCTGGGGCTGCTTTGCTGATTCAGGACCTGGATGATTTGCTGGGATTGATGGAACCATGAGTTCTGCTCTCTATCAGATAATCCTGGAGAAGAATGTCCAGCCATCAGTTCATGACCTCAAGCTCAAGCGCAATTGGGTTATGCAACAGGACAATGATCCAAAGAAGTGTTGAGAAAAAGAAGTGATGACATTCAGAACATCAGTCCTGTAGCCTAGTGCCAATGTTTGTGCAGAAGCTGCTGTCCTCAAAGCATGCAGCTTGGATCCATATCTAACTGTGATTTTTTCCAGCATCCCATTACCCACTCCCTCTGCTTCCCCAGTTTCTGACTCTATATCACAGATCGTCAACTGGCGGCCCGGGGGCCATATCAGGTCCCCCAAAGCTTCCTGTTCAGCCCCTAAAGGATCACTGAATTCAGGAAAGGAGGAAAAAAAGATGTTGTGGTTTTAAGAGTGTCCTTTGGCTTTAAATGTCTGCAGCTGTTAAATCCATCCCTCTAGGATGGATTTAACAGAGAGTGGGTTGTTGAGTGGCACAAAGGGACAGATACTGGACAAAAAAAAATGTGAAAAGAGGTTAAAATGTGGAAAAAATCGGTAAAAGAGGGAAAAAGGGGCAGAAAGTATCAAAAATTGGTTACAAATTACAAAAAAAAGTGCAAAACAGTAATGAAAAGGGGCTAAAAAGTGGCAAAAATAGAAGAAAAGTGGCAAAAATTGATAAAAGTGATAAAACATGCTGGAAAAATGGTTTCAAAAGGGGTTAAAATTGTGCAAAAATTGGGTGAAAGGGGCAAAAAGGGGTTAAAAGTGTCAAAAATGAGTTAATACTGGTGATAAATCACAGCTGGGGAGGGTTGTCTCTGGGATTTTCAGGGGTCCAGCCAATTCTGTCGTCAGGCCTGTCTCCTTGTGGCCATTATACATAATAGGGTTAGATAGCGCTGGTAATTACTAAAAAGTACAAATACTAATACAATATTATTTTAATAAGACCAAAATATTTATTCAATATTTGTGTATTTGAAAGTCCAGCCTCATCTGTCGAGACTAAATCTGGTCCTTGTGCAAATGTACTTGATGACCCCTGCTCTACATCCACTGCCCTGTCTGAATAAAGGCACTAAAACCTTAAAATAGATTTCAAAAAGAGAGATATAAAAAAAGTTAATTGAATGATAAATTAAACAGAGTAGTATGTATCAGGGGATAAAATGTACAGTTAGCCAAAGAAGTCATGTGCAGGTCACTTAAGAGACAACTAAAAGCATCTCATATCTGTCAACATAGCACAGTGCTGTGTGCTATAAATTATGTGAACACTAGAGGGCACTGTAAGCTTTGACTGAGAGAAGTTGTCACCCGTAGACAAAAACGTACCAGAGCAGCATGGTTAATGAGTCATGTAATGGTCATAAATCAAAATGGGAGCACTCAGGAACTATAAATGTTGGATCAAATATGTCAGAGGTAAACAGTGAAATATCACTGAACCTTTTAACAACAGTCTGATATTTCCACTTAGACATATATTTGAGTTTCTAGCCAGCAAGTTAATTTCATATTGGGAAACACAACCCCAATTCTTTTGGGCCACTGTGTAAAATATAAATAAAAACATAATGCAGTGATTTGAAAATCCCATAATAAACCTATATTGCTTCCACAATAGAACATAAACAGATGGTCAAATATGAGCTCATTTTGAATTTGATGTCTACAATACATCTCAAAAAAGTTGGGATGGGGCAACAAAAACAGTACTGATGAGAAATAGCTGCAGAGGGATGCAAATGGCTGAGTGGTTAAGGCGTGCCCCACGTACACAGATGGCCGGGGTTCGAATCTGGCCTGAGACCCTTCACCAAATGTCTCTCCCCTGCTCTCGTCCCTGTTTCCCACTCACTCCACTATCCTCCTCTATCAAATAAAGACACATATATGCCCAAAGTAAATATTTAAGAAAAAAAAAACAGCTGGAGGAGCATTTTATGGCCAACTAGGTTAATTGGCAACAGGTCAGTAACATGACTGGGTATAAAAGGAGCATTTTAGAGATGCAGAGTCTCTCAGGAGTAATGATGGGCAGAAGTTCATCAATCTGCTAAAACTGCATCTAAAAGTTTGGAACAACTTCAGAAAAAAAAGTTTCTCGGTGTTAAATGGCAAGGACTTAAAATGGCCCAACATCTACACTACATAGTATCATCAAAAGATTCAGAGAATCTGAAGAAATCTAAAAGAGCAAGAGGCAAGGCTGAAGGTCAAAATTGGTTATGTGAACAGAAATGCCACAGTCTTCTCCAGGCCAAAGCTCATTTTAAATGGACTAAGGCAAAACAGAAAACTGTTCGGTGGTCAGATGAATCAAAACTTAAAATTCTTTTTGGAAACAATGGGAGACCATCCAGCTGGTTATCAGTGCACAGTTCAAAAGACTGCATCTCTGATGGGCAGCTCACACATCTGGAAGTGCACTATCAATGCTCAAAAGTATATAGAGCTTTTAGAGCAACTTATGCTCCCACCTAGACAATGTCTCTTTCAGGGAAGACCTTTACTATTTCAGCAAGACAAAGCGAAACCTCAGCATCCATCATAGTCCAGGTGCTGAACTGGCCTGGCTGCAGTCCAGGCCTTTCACCAACAGAAACATTTAAGGCATCGTAAAATGAAAAATCTGGCAAAGAAGACCCAGGACTGTTGATCAGCTAGAACTCTACATCAGACACACTGGGACAACATTCCTCTTCCAAAACTCCAGTAACTGGTCTCCTCTCTACATAGACGTTTGCTAACTGCTGTTAAAAGAAGAAAGGATGCTAAACAATGGCAAACATGGCCTTGTCCCTACTTTTTGCCATCCAAACATTGTGAATAAAATATGGCTTTATGAGATTTTTAAGAGATTTTGTTTTTATATACATTTTAAACAGCATTCCAACTTTTTTGGAATTGGGGTCGTACAATAAATGTCATTTATTGTCCATAGGCCAGCCTTAAACCTAAGCTGTTCAGGGGTGTAACCCTCCACCATCTGTGCCCCAAAGTGATATTTTTTTAGATTTGTCGTTTTCTGTTTGCTCCAAAAATACCAGACAGAAAATTCACGAACGAGAGAAAGGTGAACACATGAAGAAAACAAGGTCATTTATACAAGAGCAGTTCAAAACTATGACCATCTATGAGCCAAAGTTCATGACTTTGGCTCATACATGTACCGACTCAGATTTGTTGGTTTTATATCATTTTACAGCACAACTTTATCATTTAATCCATAATTGGAATCGAGGTAACTGGAGCTGACTTCTTGAAAAGAAAACCTGTTCTAAGAAATCTGATAACACTACCATGCCAAAATAAAGCAGATTGTGATCATTATTTGGCTTTCTGAAACAGTAAACAGATTTTGGGGGATTTTCAGATGTTAAGGAACTGGCAGACATGGTTTTGCACATAAAGAGTACAGGATTTTCACTGAACCATTTTCACGCTTAAAAGTTTACGTCGGGTGTGTGAGTGATTAAAGCTCACACCGGGAAGTCTCAGAGCAGAACCTTTGGGCTTTTGAACCTCAGACAAATAAAGGCTTTCAGCTCGGCATGAACTTTAGCAAATCAGTTGATGTTTTCGGTTTCAGCTATGTTGTCCTGTTCTGACTAGTAAAATGCACTCTAATCTTGAGTAGCTACATAGGTGTAGCACGAGTACATGATCTTAACCTCCTAAGACCCTGCATGTACATACAGTATGAGGACGTAACAGTTTGGGGTTCCTCCAATAAAGTAATAATTTCTGCTATTAGAAGATTTGAGATAATCATCCAGAATGTCCACTGGTGTAAGCAATAAGCTTGAAATGTTGGTAGAATTTGCCAAGAAATTTTGAGGAATTTTCTTGGTAATTTTAGAGAATTTTCTTAAATGTTTCGGATCATTTGATTTTCATGTATTTTCATGGAAATATGGGAGATATGTTGATATGTACATTTCAGAGTTCCATTGGAATCTTAGGAGGAAAATTGTTTAAAAAATGGTCAGAAATTTTCATGGACATTTTAAGGAATTTTTTTGGATAATTTGAGGAATTTGCTTGAAAGAATTCATGGAAATTTAAAATTTAAAGGAAATTGTTTGTATATTTAAGAGAGTTGCATTGATATTCTTTGGGGGGGAGGGGGTTTTGGAAATTTTCAGGAATTTTCATGGAAATTTTGAGGGATTACTTTTGATATTTCAGAGATTTTACTTTGAAATAGTCAAGTATTTTATGAGAATTTTTCGGGTTATTTTTGTCTATTTTGTAAAGTTTCACTGGAAAGTCTTGGGGGACACTTTGGGAAACTTCCAGGCATTTTCATGGAAATTTTGGGGAATTTTGTTATTTTGAACTTATGCTTGGATATTTTCATGTTTTTTTCAATGTAAATTTGGGGGTTATAGTTGTTCATTTCTAAGAGTTTCATTGAAGGTCTGAAGGCCTGAATATTCCTGAAAATATTCAGGAATTTTAATGGAACTTTCAGGGAGTTTGCTGGAGGAATTTTCACAGAAATTTTAAAGTAAATTTTGGGGATGTTTGTTTATTTCAAAGAGTTTCATTGGAAGTCTTAGGGAGAATTTGTTTGGAAATATTTAGGAATTTTCATGGAAGTTTTAGAAAATTTGTTTGTATATTTCAGAGTTTAATTTTCGAGTTTTTTTTATTTTCTTGGAACTCTTAAGGGATTGGTGTAGATATTTTAGGGACTTTGCCCGGAATTTTTAAAAGAATTTATTTTAGGAATTTTGGTGATATGTTTGTTTCATTTTGAAGGGTTTCACTAGAAGTCTTGGGGGAAAATTACTTTGAAATTTGCCATATGTATTGGGATTTGGGAAATTTGGACATTTACAGGCTTTTCATGGATATTTGGAAAAAATATTTGTAATTTTTGGGAATCTGATGAGAAAGTACTTTAAAATTTTGGTGAATTTGCATAAAATTTTGGTAAATTTGCTTGAAATTGTTAAGGAATTTACATAGATTATTTGTGGAAATTTTCATTGGAATAGTTTTTACACTTTTTGGTATATATATATATATATTTTAAAGATTTATTTTTGGCCTTTTTGCCTTTATTTGATAGAACAATGGATAGAGTTGTAAACAGGGGAGAGAGCGGGGAGAGACATGCAAGAGATAGTGCCACAGGCCGGACTCGAACCCGGGTCGCCTGCGTATATGGCATGCACCTTAACCACTTGACTACCGGTGTGCCACTTTTTGGTATATTTTAAAGTGTTTTTGAGAATTTTCACAAAAAGATTTTAGGTCTCAGGAGGTTAATGTAGGAGAAGCTTGGCTGCTTGGTAGAAAAGTGGTTAGCCCTGTCACTAACAACAAGAAGGTTCCTGGTTTTATCCTGAGTTGAACAGCATCTTTCTGTCTCTTAGTTCCCTCCTGAACTCCCCGTCTCTAAGGCTGAAGTCAGCCACCATTCAGAGAAAACCTATTTCAGACACTTGTATCTCAGTCTCATTCTTTCTATCATTACCCTGATTCCATGACCATAGGTGTGGGTTGGGAGGTAGATCAACCAGTAAATCAAAAACTTTGCCTTCCCTCTTCACCACAACAGTCTGGCACAGCACCCCCAGGACTGCTGATACTGCACCAATCCACCAGTCAACCTCATGCTCCCTTTTACCCTCACTTGTGAACGAGACCCCATGATACTTGAACTCCTTCACCTGAAACAGAGACTCACTCCCCACCCAGAGAATCATAGCCTCAGCTGCTGACTCTTATCCCGACCACTTCGCACTAAGCTGCAAACGGTCCCAGTTCCTGCTGGAGGTCCTCAGCTGAGGAAGCTGAAAGAACCAGAAACCCTCCATCCCCTGGCTGCACCTCAAGATCCTGTCCATGAAAATCACAGAGTCTGTGATAAGGAGGAGCTCTGGCGGAGGCCACCACGCACCAGGAACATGTCCAACTTTGTGCTGAGGATGAGAACACAACTCTCACTTTGGTTATGCAGGGACCTGACAGCTCAACAGCGGCCTCACACCCCATATTCCCTCAGTACCCACTTACTGTATGAGCCTCCAAAGGACACGATCGTAAGCCTTCTCCAAGTCCACCAAACGCATTTGTGGAACTGCTGAAGAAAATGAGGACGATAGATGCTGTAGGAGTCAGCATCACACCTGAGTGGATCATTTCCACTTGTTACAAAACTTTGTAAGTTTTAAGAAATAGTCGAACATTTGGATGCATTTTCAGTATTTTCATCTTTATTCCACATTTGCTTCATATAGCAGTAACAACAAACCCATAAAAACTTAATACCATTAAATACACGAAAGTACACTTAATCAAAGGGATGCTTAGTTTCATTTGTTGTAATATTTCTTGTAACTGAGGCATTCTGGCAAACTAAGACCAACAGTTTTGACAGATTTATAAACACAATGTGCAGTGATGCTGCTTAAATATTAAACCCCTCAACCTAAAAAATGAGGTGTCAGAGCTTTTAAACCCCAGATAACACCTTTATTTTTTCTGCATAACCTAAAAAATCATTAGTTTAAGTAAAATTCCAAAGGATATGCAAGACTTTACACAATCAAAGTGTGTAGTAAAGACATAAAACAAACGATTACGCAAGTGTTATTCTTTAATACAGTCTGAGGTTTCTAAGAAAACTGGCAAGAGATTTGGCAAAAAGTAAACACAACCACACTTTAAAAATATCCAAGGAAAAGGAGTGGCTTTTCCACGAAATCTGGAAAACATGTCCTGATAGGATCCTCTGGCAAGAGACTTGGCATTAAAAAATCAGAGACAAAATCCCAGAGTGAAAGTGATGACTTATGAAGTCCTGTTGGCAAGTTTTAAAAATGTAAAAATAAAAACCCCACAAAGTTCATTTCTCCATAAAAATCCAGGTAACATTTCAAATAATGGCTTTCAAATTTAAGCACTTGTATTTTAGGCAGTACAACATGTTGGTATTATATAATACTGTGGTTATTCTAACATTCAGTCTAAGGTGTGGTATCTTCAGTAATATGTGAGCAGGGGGTATGATATCAGAAAAGGGCGGGTGGTGCCTTTGCGCCTCACTCATGTTTTGAAACATGAAGAATGTGATGATCAGTAGTCCAACATCAGGATTATGTGTGGGACGTATGAGGGCCCAGGTTTTCCTGCCTTTTTAGACTTCTGCAACTAGAAAATGGAATTCCTGGCAAACAGGTTGGTGAGAGAGTCGGGCCTCTTCTCTTGTCTTGATCTCCTTCTGTAGAGCAAACACAGTTTGAAAAGATTGATCTTGATTTTAAAATATTACGAACACAAAAGAAAATTAATAAATCAAAGAATAAAAGCTTTTAACAGTAGTAAACACTGACATTTTCAACACAAAACAAACAGTAAATGTTCAAAATATAGGTGTTTTATCCTACCACTTCTTTACAACAACTAGACTCACCAGTCATTTTATTAGGTACACCTGTTCAACTACTCAATAATGTAAATGACTAATCAGCCAATCACATGGCAGCAAATAGTGCATCTAGGCATGTAGACAAGGCCAAAACAATGTGCCAAAGGTCAAACCGAGCATCAGAATAGGGAAGAAAGTTGATTTAACTGACTTTGAACGTTAATTCTGACCCTACCATTTGGTGAAAATCTTGACTCAACAGACCAGGCAACGTTTTCCAAACTTCAGTTCAATTTGGTGAGCCTGTGCAAAATGTAGCCCTAAGTTTCCTGCTCTTAGCTGACATGAATGACACCCTGAGTGGTCTTCTACCCTATCCTGTGTCAGTAACAGATAAGGTAAATACAAACTGGTAAATATGACCAGTCATCATAGTCTCTTCTCTTCCTTATACCCACTGGAAATTTTAGTTTTGGGCAGCTCCATGAACAGAAATAAGTTCTTTAAAAATCTTCCACCTCATTTCTTTACACTCACGGTATCTAAAGTTCCGCCATCAGGGGGCCCTCATCCAAAACTATAACATGACAAGTACTGACTAGCGCTGCCCAGCTCCACCAGTCTCTGCTGTTTACATCTTGATTGAGGACTCTGTTTAATAAAAGGGCACTTATAAGGCGTATTTACAAAACAGAAAACTGAAATTTTGTTTTCATTCATAATTGCTCTAAATGAGGGAGAAATGCACTGACAAGGCACTTCCAGGATCACGCTGGAAGCGGTCCCAGAATGGGCATGTGTGCTGGAAGTGATGCTAGAGCCCATGCACATTCTGCGACCACTTTCAGTGCAAACCCTGAAGTGCCTTTTTCAGTGCATTTATCCCTCATTATGACAAATTTATGAAGGAAAAAAAAGGGTTGGTTTTCAGTTATGAAATATACCTTACAATGTTTGTTTTAGTTGACAGAATCCTCAATTGAAAACATTAAGGAGTACTGAGGAGGAGGCAGACAGAGATGAGCAGTGCTGGCATTAACTTGCAGGAAATACAGAGTAGAGGGTTGAAGGTTCCATGTTACAGAGGTAAGTACGGGCAATCAAACTTGTGAGCCTCCATAAAAAGACACACTCCGTTAATTATATCTAAAAATTATTATAATAACGATAATAAAAATTGAGAATTTCTCCTTCTAAAAATTTTAGGAAATAACGCTACAGCAAGACCTTAATTAAAAATACATATATATAACATAGGAATGGTCCTTTTTTAAATTGATATAGGTATTTCAATCCAGAAATTTGACATACTGTATCTTCAAATATAAAATGCATTACTGTAAATGTGTATTGTGTATTTACTCACGCATTGAGCATTGCTCCTACACACAGCGACAGCAGCAGTACAGCAATGACGGCAAAAGCAATACACACAGAAACAGTTGCCAAGTCAGGTGTCACCTGGTCCATTTCTGAAATATGAGGACAGACAGACATGCACAGAGTTAAGTTTATTTATTTTATTATCATTATTGAAAAAAAACAACATTGAATAATGCAATGATAATTTCACTATAGCCTATATAAATAATAAATTAGAGCCAATAAAATGGCAATAATGACAACGTCCCCCTAACGACTATGGTTTTATTACCTCCGCCAAGGTGGTTATGTGGTTGGCAGGGTTTGTTAGTTAGTTTGTTAGCAAAATAACTCAAAAAGTTGTGGACGGATTTTGATGAAATTTTCAGGAAATGTCAGAAATGGCATAAGGAAGAACTGATCAGTTTTTGGGAGTGATCCGGATCACTGTCTAGATCCAGGAATTTTTTTAAGGTATTCTTTACTATTAGGAGATAGGGCTGATGGTGGAGGTCTGCGCTATCAGAGTGCTTTTCTAGTTTTGAATGTAACTCCTTCTTTGAATACACTTATTACAATTATGGGCAAAATATACCATTTAATAATCATTTTAAACTGTTTTTGGAAGGCAACTCATGACCCCCATCGAACTAATCAAAGCAAGGAAAGGGGAGGAATTTTGCACCAATCTTCTTTGAATTGTTTTTATTAAGCCACACTGGACGCCACAGCATCTCAATTGGATTTAAGTCCAGACTTTGACTTGGCCACTTTTTCCCCAAAGCCATTCAGAGGCGGATTGCTGGTGTGTTTGGGATCACTGTCTTGTTACATAACCCAAGTGCCCTTGAGCTTGAGGTCACGGACTGATGGCCAAACATTCTCCTTCAGGACTTTTCTACATAAAGAGCAGAGTTCATGGTTCCCTCAATTATGACAAGTGGTCCAAGTCCTGAAGAAGCAAAGCAGCCAAAGGCAAAGTGAGATGCTTCTTTGTGTTCTTTTTGGTCAGCAGTGGTCTTTGGCATTGGAATTCTGCTATGGATGCCATTTTTGCCCAGTCTCTTTCTTATTGTCAAATCATGAACCCTGATCTTAACTGAGTCCAGTGAGGCTTGCGGGTCTTAAGTTGTTCTTAGTTCTTTTGTGACCTGCTGGATGAGTCGTTGATGTGCTCTTGGAAGTAATTTTGGTAGGCTGGCCACTCCTGTGAAGGTTAAACACTGTTCTAAGTTTTCTCCATTTGTGGACAATGGCTCTCACCAGGGTTTGCTGGAGTTCCAAGCCTAGGAAATGGCATTGTAACCCTTTCCAGACTGATAGATGTCAATGACTTTGTTTCCCATCTGTTCTTGAGTTTCTTTACATCACAGCATGATGTGTATTAACTTTTCCCCTTGCCATCATCATTTAACAATTTACTCAAGATATCTTTGTCAAAGATCTTTGTTTAATGGTCCAAAATATTTAAGAGTGGCAAATATGCAAAAAATAGAAAAAAATCAGGAAGAGTAACAATACATTTTCATAGTTTTGTTAATGTGCTTTTTTTTGGGCTGTCATTACCAACTACGTGAAAAATGAAAACAGAGACATGAGCCAGTGACAGTACAGATCCTTTTATTCTTTAAAAACATTCTGACTTCACAAAGCGAGGTACCACTGACCTTCATTTAAAAACCAGAAGTGACAAACAGTTTAGATCAGTGCATAGCAATTTTATCGACATCACCAGGTCAGAGGCAAGAGAATTATTTGGCAAGTAGTCAACCATGTAAACACAAATCATTCAAGATATTTCAGAATTTGTCAACACGCAAATGAAAAATCCAAATTCAGCATCAACATGAGGTGAATAAGGTTAAATTAACAATGTGCATCAGTGTGCAGTGTTAATAGACATGGTTTACAACCAGTGCACATACAGTAAAGTGCAAACAAAAACATAGTCTTTAAGATGCCCTAAACTTCACCCACCCTCTTACATTTAAAGACAAAGCCTGATCAGGATGTTTTGCCGAGCATCTTCATAAATACAGCATCTCAAATAGCTAAAATGCCCCTTTAACAAAGAAAAACATACCCCATTTCCCTTAGAATTCAGTGACAATTAAAGGTATAATATGCAACATTTTAAATGTAAGAGATATCAAATATAAATACAAAAATACATAACTGAGTCATAACTTTCTAACAAGACAGTGAAATTAAACTTCGTTGGGGTTTGTTGTTTCTAGCTTTGAGTTTACACTGATGAGACAGTGCTTCTTTCAGCTTGTTATGTTTCGCTCAGAAACTCAAACATGTTTTGTATGTATTTTTTAATATGCTAATATCTCCTACTCCATTTGTTAGACCAGCCAGCATGTGAGGAAGGAGAGTGGTGATATACTACTGTTTTGTCTTTCAAAACCAAAGAAAAGTTTTTGTTCTGTCTAAATTCTTGAAAGAATAACCAAATCAAGTTTGGTCTATATATCTGAATGGAGAAGAGTTCAACAAACAGCTGCACACAATTGGACCACTAAGGGAGTGGTGGAAGACGAGGGGGAATGGTGAAGTGGACAGTCAAGCTATTGCAGAGAAAAACTTGAGAGATTGGTGCTAAAGTGCAGCATGTACTGGACCTGTTCTTTAAAAGTCACATATTATATCTTAAAAGGACGGAAACATTGTGGCTTACTTCCACTTTTACTTTGATGATGTAAATACAAGCAACCATTGTAGACTGACCAACAATAGTAGTACAACCCTCAAATTCCACATACTCCACCTGCCAAGTGATCCACTTAAAATGCAAACTCCAGAGCAAATCACTCCTTCTCATCAAGTTTTTCAGTTCCACAGCAGGCGCTCTGGTCCCATGTGTGAAAGAAGCGCCATTTCCTCACCCAAGGAGTGAGAACACTCAATGTATCCTGCTAGCTTCAAAACACAGCACAATGCACTGACCCCCACTAGTAAATCTCACCACTTTATCAACATTTCATCATAATTACTGGCACAATGCACAGGTCATAAGTTGGTCAGAGGTTATATGAGACCATGGACAAAGATAAACTAATTTCTGAGGTTTAAAATCACAGAATTTTAAGTGGTACTACACATCCTTTTTAGAAAACAGGTCATTTTAAACTCTGTCATGTACTCATCCATACTAGAAGCAAAAAAATCCTAAAGAATGAAATTGAAATGAACCTTAGAAAGAAAATGAATCTGTAGTTTCAATACTACTGTCACATTGGACTCATTTGATCTTGCAATTCCCATGTGAACTCATATCTTGATGATCTTGCGATCTCTAGTCTCCAACTGCTCAAGGCTGCATGTGGCTGAGCATCACTCCATGAACCTATTCAGTGAGCAAGGATATGCACCGGCAGTTGGAGCAAAACTGGGGCAGGCATGCAACACTTATGTGACGTATTGATCATGTGGAATTTTCAGGTAACAAGGGCAAGATTTTTTCTTCTTCTTGTCAAATCAAGGTTAGAAAGTAAATCCATTAACAATCAATAATTAAATGAATAACAGACTGACACAAAGTGGAACTTAGGCCTTATGAGCTATGCATTTCTCTTTTTAAGAGATCAAAAATACAGACAGTCATCACCAGATCACCATTTTGTCCATATTTTCCTGGAATAAAGCCCTTTAAAACTTTAATCTTTTGGCCTTCCCTTCAGAAGAAGACAACCATGGCATCTTTCTTGTCTATAAAAGAAGGACAAATCAAAGGTTAGTACAATGTTTTTGTTTGTTATGTTTTGGTTGTTGCTGTTAGAATGATGTTTAGTTACTGCTACATATGGTTACAATGATTAATATGATACTTAAAAGCTTGAAACATTAATATAAAACATTCATTATTTTCCAAGGCTTTCAAAATTCTAAGTACACAATTACTTCAAAAACAAAATCCCCCGTTTTTAAGGCCATAAAAGTAAAATAAACATCAACAGATCAGCCTTTGGAAAGAAGACAAGAGACTCTTAAAGTAACAACGATGCCATACACTACAGACAAAATGTTTACTAAATAAATAAATAAATACAGAAAGACATGAGGGATGAATCTCAAACTTACTCTTTGATGACATCAGGCTTTTCCGGCTGGTAATCCACAAAGTTAATGTTTCCACTGAGGACTGGCTGATGTGGCTTTAAACAAAAAATGTTGCTCTAGAGCTTAGTTTTTTGTTCATTTACTCACTGGAGCAAACTTTGAAAAGATCTCTTAAATATTACAGGATCTAAAGCATACAATCATTAAACTCTGCTTGTATTTTTTTATATTTGTGACACATCACATCATTTAACTGTGAGGTTAGTGAATGAGAAAATCTCATGGGAGCACATAAAAAAGACGGTGACTTGAAGGGTACTGATGGCTGGTTTGCAATTTCAAATCATTCACGTTTCCATAAAACATCTAAGTCCAATGCATTTAATGTCATTTCTGTTTTACTCAATTGTAAAAATGAAAAACTAACTATGTACATATAACATAAGGTCTGATACGATTTAGCATTATTACCTGGATAACAGGCCTCAGGACTCCACTCACTCCAAAATCCTTTGTCGGCACAATATTTATCCAATTTGGATCGAACCCTGAAGCAGTTTCTTCTGTTGTCGAGACCCGAGGGCAGAGTTAGACTCATCTCTTTGGTGAAAATCGGCTCCTGCCATTAAAAACAAAAGTAATGATATTTTAAAATACTATAAAAGTTCAACATGCTAAAACTGCCTTAAAATGATACTAATGCCTGAGAGACAGTGGAATAGTAAGGTCATAATAAAAAAACATCTGAGATTTTTGGAATAAAGATGCTTTGGCATGGGTTTGCCATTGTTTAGTTGGGGTTGGGTTCTATTGTAAGCCTTGTGTATACAATAGCTGCTACAGCTGAAGCGAGTGACCGTAGAAAAGCAGCAGTTTTATCAGCATTTTCGCACATTTCTTTATTATAACAAGAGCAAAGAGTTCCACTGTAAGCTTCTCTTGGTGGAGAAGATGTTTCCGCTCTTCTACTGACCAGCCTTGGCTTAAGTTTTATCCACATCATGTTCCACTATGCCATATGGTAGCATTAGTACCTACTGCCTACTAACTCATGGATATATGAAACAGTCCATCTGGTGTGTCAGGTTACTGTTTATCTTCTCTCTTTTCAAATGTAATAACATTATTCCTGACCTTATTCTTGCCAGAATATTGTAACCTTATTCTTGTTACACTATGAGTTTTTTCCAATCATACTACAACGTAATATTCTTAATGATACAACTTGATTCTCAACCTAATTCTCGTGGTATAAGAACATTATTCTCAATATATTTGGACTTTATTCTCCCATACCTTCATTCTCACAATAAAACAACTTCATTCTTTTACTCTAAGAACTTCAAACCATAACCTGTCCTCTTCATTTATTTTCCAAGAAGGATAAAAGAGCTTCTCGGTGTGTTTCCTTCATTGTTTTGGTTTCCTTCACACAAACCTGGCGGATGAAAAAAGGACTAAAAATTTGCTTTCAGATCTTTACTGATATAAAAAGATCTGAGCTTCAATGAGGGTTGCATTCAGGTGAATTAACAGCCACTCTTATATTTATGTGTTGCGGTCTTCGCCTGTCAAATCATGTCCCTATATTTGTTTAACTGCCTTGTGTTAAAGTGCACAGTTGTTGTAAATATTCTGTTTTCTGTCTTTCTACGTCTGCAGTGATTTGTCTCCTCGACCAGCACCGACAGGCATAATTTAGTATTGACACATAATAAGTCTAATACTGTAATTGCTATAAATTGAAAGGTGGGGTTGGGGTAATTTCTGACAACAATGGTAAATACCATCAAAGATAATAAGCTTGTTTGGTATAAAAAGTGATATTATCCAAAACCTAAGGATATCTCATAAGAGGAAATTACATGAAAATGCTTCATGATAAGTTTAGCATGTCAAAAGAAGAAGCTGTCTTTGTTTTAAAGCCTTAAATCTGATCCTAATGCTGTTCCCTGTAGGGTCAGAAGAGGTATCAAAAAGGCATGGATAGTTTCTAAAAGTCTGTTATTAGAAAAGATGACTGTATTGTGTATTCCATACCGACGTTATTTTTCCTTCAGGTCCCTCTTGATAGCGCTCCACCTCCCATTCTAGGCAGTGCACAGGAATCTGGCTTTCAGGATGGTCCCAGAGAAGCTCCAACCTCTCGTCTGGACCTGTTTGGAGATGCAGCGTCTTTGTGGTTTCAGGCTTCACTGCACAGACATTATAAAAAAAGATAACAGACTGTGAGCAGAAGGTCAGATGGAAACACACATCATGTTTAGTGAGATAATGCTGAAGCTCAACTTCAAGAACTGCAAAATACATAAACTAAGTTTTTTTATGTACAAGCTGCTCTGAACCAATTGCCCCTTGAGGGATTAATAAAGTTGTTGAAATGAACTGAATTAAACTAAACATAAGAGCATTAATCATTTTAGCTGTTCTGAAATTACATGACAGGGCTTCAGACAGAAAATGGCTATGCACCGTGGTTCTGGATTTGCAGGGAGGTGTAGGTTGGTTTCAGGAGCCCTTCTGGCGAAGAGCCATTCACACAAATGATGATATCAGTGAAATCAGGGAGAGATATTCCAGTGAAATTACAGCCACTCCTATACCCGTTTGAGGCTAGATATTTCGGGCACTCCTCTGCCTGCTCAAGTTCTTTGTACCTGGGAAAGAGACAAACAGAATAATGCCCTTCTTATAACTGATAAGCATTTGAAGATATTTACCCATGATTATGCCTCAAAGCTTGAAGATTAGGGATCATTTTTGGGGTAGTAAGTTGCATGAACACAATAAAAAACATCCAGAAAAACTCAAAAAAAAAAAAAAAAAGGTCACTTTTTCTGGATTGCCAACATTTTCTAGGAAAACCAAGACCATCTTTTACCAAATGGGCAAAAATGGTTGTATACAAAGTCTAGGGCAATACTGTTGGAGTAAACAAATTATTTACTGATCTTTTTCCAACAAGTCTGCGCATCTTGCCTTGTCAGAGTCCCTCATGTCCTCAACTCGCCCATGTGTCTGGCTTCAAACACATCCAAATTTTTTAGGAAGAAAAAAGTTTACTTGCTGTGACTGAAGACATGCTGAACGGCAACAACAGGTTAAAGGTTTAAGGAGAAACTAATGAATGTGTATGCAAATAGATTTGTATGTTTTCAAAAATACAACCGTCACTGCCAACATGCTGTTGTGTATCTGTATGTACAGTCATATATGCATATAATTTATGTACAGCCATGTGCTTAAGTTTTAGGCATGTAAGGCACTAAGGATTCATCACGGGGCCTGACGCAGCACGACCCAGGGCTAGAGATGGTGGGGGATGGCAAAAGTCAAGCGACACACATGTCAACAAACGTGTGTGTCGCTTGGCAGCCCAGGTCAAGCTCGACGGCATCTCTTTCGTCAATTCCTTTTCAACCCTGGTTATCCCACTGCCGGTGGTTTTCGGGCCCTTGGGACATCCACAGCTTGACCAGGAGCTTGGGATAACCCTACTACCTACCTAGACAGTACCCAAGGTTTCAGACCCCTGAACCCCTGAGGTTTTGCTTACTCGCCACATCCACCCCTTACTTTTTCCTAAAGGTGTGGACTTTGTTATTTTTTCAGCAGATTATTTTTCCATGCCCCTGGTAATATACAAGGACATCTAGAACATGACTGGGGTTGTGCCAATCCTCTTTCCCATGATTTAGCGATGGTATTGCATTGTTTGGTCCATACCTATAAGCTTTGAGAGAGCGGATGAAAAGAGTGCTGAGTACGGACAGTAAGCTCAGTCTTTATCTCTATGAGAGTCTATTGTAGAGAAAAAAATGCCCTTATTGCCACTGCACAGGGACAAACATATCTATCAAACCTTGGGATGTTCCTAGGCGATTGACATCCAAAAACAATGTCACACTGAAACTGTGCAAAGTTGGTTAACTTTGGTAGTAGGGTCATCAAGATTCATTTCTATAAATAACAGTTCATTAAGATCTACAATTAGTGCACTTCTTTAAAATTGTGATTAATCACATGATGCATTGTCCCCAACATCTGGCTGTTAAGCCCCTCCAATGTCTCCATGCAGCAACAGTGATGTAAACTAAGTCCACCACTGCTCCATGTCTCATTTCCCTTTAAAAAAAATCACAAAGACAGCTCAGTGGAAAGGTCAAAGGTCATCTGAACATCTGAGGACTCTTCCCGTTTTCAACCACTGCTGTAACAACAATGTCTACTATTATTACTACTATTTTCGATCTCTATACAAAAGCAGGTCAAACCAGCTTGTGACAGATGAAGCCTATTTTAAGTTTTTGTTTCAACCTGTAAAAATAATAAAAATAAGATAGCTGGTTCGGTTCAGCTAGTTAGCGTGTAAACTGGTGACGTTCAGTCAAGCGCTACCATGTCTGTTTATATACCTTTTACCTGTTTCCTTATTTCCTTTTCAATCCACAACAAGTTCCTTATCTTTGGTTAAGTTATTGTTAAATTCATCAATCTCTATATAAATCTGGTCTGTATCCATACAGGAAGTCATTACCCTTAATTTAAGACTGTAGGAAAATCCAAAAAGACTCAAAAACAGTTTTGAATGCAAAATAGTGGAATTCTAAAATGCAACAAAACAGATGTGATTAACCACAATAAACCACAGAAATTCAGAGATTAATCTGTATTAAAATGTTGAGTTTTAGACAGCCTTAAATAGTAATGCTAACATCGCTAGTCTTGGATCCTCTTTGCATGCTAGCATCCAGTGCTGCTCCCTTGCACTGACACCTCTTTTTAGACACTTTTCAGACCCCTGAACCCCTGAGTAAAGCTTTACAGGAAATCCAATCAATATATTCATCTCAGCTGTTCTGGCATAAAATCAGCTGTGATTTGCACACAACCTACCAGAAATACAAATTTTGCTGTGAGTTTGTTGGCGTCTTTGGACCTCTTCCCCACTTGCACTCCATGTAGTTCAAGTTGTGGTACACACATACAAAATTTTGGACTGCTGTTCCCACAGCGCCTAGCAGCAGAAAGGCAAAGGGAGAGGAAAAAATTAGTGTCTGTTCAAACATTACTTTGATGTTTCACTCCTGGGGATCTTAAAGACAAACCTGTGCTTGAAGGTTTCTGGATGAGCTCGGTGTAGTTTTTGCTTTTGACCACAGCGCCACCTGTACAAGGTCCACTCAGCATAGTGTACACTCTCACTTTAACATCTTTCATGAGATCAAACTGGGCCCTGTACTTCCTCTTAGGTGTCCTGACGGCCTGTCAATCCAAAACACAAACCTGTTATTCAGATTACGTCTTGCTGTTTATGTGTATTTTTGACCAACTATCACACAAAGTGCCCACAGACAGAAAACTGTGTGGGTAAAAAATAACACTGAGCTTGCACTGGGCACATATTCAATGGTGATTATTGTCGTCTGCCAGGCTGGTTTGAATCCATAAATCTGTTACTGCAGCAGTTAACCCAGAAAGAGCATGTCCCGGAGCATTAAGTGTAATAGACCTTGCACTGTTAGTATCTGCCAAATGGAGCAAGTTCTAGCTGCAGCCCTGGAGCACAAGCCTCTGGCGTGAGAAAGCCTTTGATCTAAACTTTACAACACTTCCATCATGCTACGGGCAGTATTATGATTTTTGAAGGGTGGGGGATGGGGAGGGAATTAGACTCTACTATGAAATTTCTTTTAATGTATTGTAAAACTATATAAAACAAAGTCTAGAAGGCTCCTTCATTATGCAAGCTATGTAAATGACATATCCAAAACAAACACACCATGAGGCAGATCCACTGAAGGATAGTGCCACTTTTTTGCGTGCTAAATAAATGGCTAAATAAATTGAGTCAGATCCACAGAGCACATGCAAAGGGGAAAACCATACAAATTGCACACAAAATGCACGCACATGCTCAGCTGCTCAGCCGCTCAGCTGAGTAAACAGCACCCTGTCCAATTTACATAATTGAGAAGGAGGAGGAGGAGGAATACTCAAAATTCAGTGCAGAATTCTCCACTCACATACAAATCAGCCTCACTGTAGTAACTGATCCTCAAAGTCCAGCACTAACTGCCAAAGACAATAAAAGTGGTGCAATTTAATGCCAAATGAAACCAGGCATTAAAATACCACTTTTCCCTCTCTCATTTCTCCTCTTTCCATCTCCATCAGTTGTTACTCTGTATCCCAAGATAAACTTTTCTTGAACAACAATGTGCTATGGGACCAGGAGGAACTTGGCATGGGTCACTTTGAAATAAGACATATGTTAAAAAAAATTAAATATGTTATCAAATAAGTATAAAATATCTGACTCTGTTGCCATGCATGCCTCTCATCTCTAATCTAAAATACATCATTTTGTTAAAAAAAAAAAAAAGACAAACAAAACACAACATTCTAACTGGAAGTAAGCTTAAGTATTTGAGGAGCAGTAGTGAGATTAAAATTACATTTTATATTTTACAGCATGAGATCAAACATCAGAGCAGTATGCATTAATACTGGACACCTTTAAATAAATCAGCTCATAAAAGTTCACAGACAACCTCAACTTTTCACAGTGTATGAGAGGAAGTTTGTCTGTATGTAATGTAATTTATTGTCCGATTACTACAGCTACTTTTTTGTAAATTGTTTATGCTTTTGTACAATAAAACAACCACGTCTATGCGGCTTGCACAGCATTCGGAAAATTGAGATTGTTGGTTTCCAACACAAAATTAGTCCAAGATATTAAATCATACTGTCAGACAGAGCAAGATGCAGATATTACTGTAGTACTTTTAAAATTTTTTATTTAATTATGGATTAGGGAAGCATCAAACGCATTTGCATTACAGATGTCTTCACGCACAGCCATTGTTGTTAAAAAACAAACATTGGTGCTGAAATAATTTAACTGTAAAAGAGTGTAAAGACCACTGTAGCGTCTAATACCACACTGGTGCTGTCTTCTATAAACAGCTTTGATGATGCGTGGTGGCCAGTAATATCCATATTGTCTTCCTTTTCCTATGTTTTAAATTAATTTCACCTTCCTGCGCTGTTTCTTATAATTATAGACCACATCTGAGTGAATGTGTGGTGTGAAGATTGTAGTCTGTTGCAGTGTGAGCCGCTTTAAAAGCTCTTGGTAAAAAAAAACATCCTGAGTGTTCAGATTAATTATATATGTATTCAGTGCTTAACAAATTTATTAGACCACCTGTCATATTTGTCTCAGAGACCATCCAGCATCATCAAGTGCTTTAATGTGGACTCTTTCATTTTCAGTCAGCTCTCCACGTTTTACCATTTTGAATAGGAATGAGGAATTTCAAACTGAATTCACCTTTTTATACCCAAATTTGAGCCGGCTCACTTGGCTTCTCTGAGAAGTCAGAAATTAATCTAGCATAACAATAACCACCAAAACTCATTTTTCTGTTCAGGCATGCAAGCAAATAACTATAAATTGACATATTAATCAAGAAATAATAAGGTGCTTTACAATTTTTTCAGTTTTTTGGTAAATCAGCAAATTTGAAAATTCATGGATAACAATAATGATTATATTTAGCATTAAAAATATCATTTTGGTTAAAGAGCTTTTACATATTGGTGTATTAACCATTGCAGAAACATAAAAAATGATTTTGGTAATTACCAATGCTGTTAATTTAGGGCAGCTGTGGCATAAACCTTACTTTGGGTGGTGGTCTAATAAATTTGTTAAGCACTGTATATATCAAAATATTTCTTTAAATTAACCTCGCCAAGTCCTTCAGTGGTTTTTGAATACTTATCTTAATGTTAAGTCTTCCATTTATGTTTTTTTATTTTAAATTAAAAATGAAATAGAGAGTGGCTGAGTGCTGACTTAGGTTCTGAAGGTGGCTAATGGGTTAACAAATATGTTTTTCATTTTCTTAACAATCCCTCACTTCTGTCACGCCTGGGGTTTTTGACACACCAGGGGCTTGGGCTCAAAGGCTGCAGCTGGATAGTATAAGATGAATGTTTTGCACCTTTTTTGACACATGCATCCAGTAAAAGTCAAGCTTTGGAAGCTGCTGTGTTCCATACTCTAAACATCTATGACAGGAAGAGTCTGGATTGTATGACTGTGAAGGAGGAAGTTCATTCTTTTGATAAAAGTCATAGCAGTCAGACATTTTCATAATCAGAACCACAGGCGCAACTTTCATCACAGTCTCAGAAAATGAACACTGTAATGGTTATTTTGTAGTCACAGCTGTCCACTGACTCACTGTGACTCAGTCACGGGAAAGTCATCCCTGTGTGAATGTAACAAAGGATAGACTTGAGTTTAGCTCACTGTTGGTCAAACACAATGGGGTTTACACTGTGAGGTTCACACAAAGGTCAACATCTTTGATATTGACTCAAGCTTTGTAATGATACAGTCACTGTCTTTTAAAAAAGCACAGAAACTTCAGATCTTAAGTCATATTTCCAGGTGTGGAAAGTAACTCATTACATTTACTCAGATTCAGAATCTGAGTAGCTTTTTTATGTACATGTACTTTTTGAGTGCATCTAGAAATCAGTACTTTTATAACTACTTAAGTAAGAGTAACTGTACCTTTACATTAATACTGTACTCCTGTCCTTTTCCAACTCTGTCTACAACACAGTAACACATAGAGAGATAATGATTCTACATCACATCCCAAAACAACAAAGCCTGAAGTGTCGATATCCCAGGGTTAAACATTTCAGAGTTGCTTTCAAATTCCAAAGTGGAATTTCATTTCCATTCTGAGAAAAAAGGTTTTCAGTTTTCAACTGATCTAAGCTCTGTCCACTGCAATTTTAAATCTGTGGGCAGAGTGTTTAGATGTGTTTTATATCTGTTTAGTTGTGTTTGGATGTTGCCTGTAGTACACTAATTCCTGCTGGGGTTCTTTTGCTTGTGTTTCTGGTGGACTGTTGTTTTTTGATGTAAAACACATTTGCACCATGAATGAAGTTATCCAGTGAGTTACAGTTCCTGTCTGTGACTATAGGTGCTCTTAAAGGACACATAGTATGCATGGCCTTGCTGTGAGGTTGACTCTCTGATTTGCTCTTGCAAGAGAAGACTTACCTTCACACAGATTTTAAGAGTTACTGAAGCTCTGTCATGTTGTTAATCATTTAACACTTTCAAAAGTGTAGGTTAACCATGTTGTGTAGACTGATACAGACACTTTTAAAGTGTTAAATTTAACTCTATATAAGTCTAAGAAACACTGTCAATTGTGCTGTGTATTTCACTTAATCATAGAGGTGTGATTGTGTTGGAGATCTATTCTCTTGTTGTTTTTGCCAATAGTATTGTACAGTTAAACTCCTCAGTAGCTACTCAGTACTTAGAAAGAAAACTTCAGATTAGATTTATAGACCAGTACTTTTACTTTTTGTCTGCCTCTGTATGTCAGCAATGGGACTGGCTGGTGACCAGTCCAGGGTGTACCCCCCTCTCGCCCAATGACAGCTGGGATAGGCTCCAGCCCCCGCGACCCCCAAAGGAATAAGCAGTATAAAAAATGGACGGATGGACTTCTAATTTTCTTTAAGTAAACTTTAAACAGAGCAACTGTACTTATAGCCGAGTACAACAGTCTATTCTTTTACACCTCTGGATGATTCAGCCAAACGCTGCAGTCACCAAAATAGGGAGAGTACACACCGTCTAGACCCAAGTTTAAAACCTCAGCACTAGATTGCCAGACGTAACTTCAAACTTTAACTTTTTTTAAAAGAAATTTCTAATCTGGGACAGCGTTTGGACTACTTGGCTAAGGCTCTACCTTGAATCTCACACCTTACTCTATCAGGTGTAAAGTTGTCAGTAAATTTGTTTTTCATGGTGTAGTTTTTTAACTTGGGAGGATGAGGAGGAGTAAAGGGTTTCAGCAGCTGTTTGGTGTCAGCTGCTGGTACTCTGCCACAGATTATATCCCTCAAAAATGTTTAATGACTTTGTTTTGTACCTTCATTTTCCAAAAGCAGAGGCGACAACATCTGCCCAACATCAAGGACAAACAAATTATCTGGTGTCAATGCAGTTATATTCAGTTGCTTTAGATCAGAAGTAGGTTTTAGCTATGACTTAATCACATGCTCTGTCAAATATTCAAGTTTTCAGCCCTGTTCGTAGATTTACAGCAGTTGAAAGAAGTTATTTTGTAGCATTAGCTTCCTCTGAGAAAATCAGGCACAAGACACAAACAATACACTGCATTAAAAAATGCTTTTCCACTGACTGTTCACATTCAATTCAAACATCCTATCCTGTTGACATCATGACACAACTTAATCCATCACAATCCATTACAAATTATCCATCCTTTTTCTAAAAGACTTATCCCATTTACGGGCTGGAGCCTATCCCAGCTGTCATTGGGCAGAGGCAGGGTACACCCTGCACTGGTTGCCAGCCAAATGCAGGGCGTACATGTAGAGACAAACTAAACTAGACTTATTAACAGTTGGTGCAACAGATGAGTGAGCTTTTGACCAAAAAAGGCATTCTAACTGAAGAGAGGAGAGCTGTGACAGCTGACAGACAAATGATATATGGTTACTCTTGTGGTGTAATTCTCTTTCTTTAGAAAATAGCATCAGTGGGGATGAAAGTCTTACTTATGGGTTAACACTGTGAGAAAGATTATTGATGACCAATAAGCCTCCAGGCTGGGTGAAAATGGAGCAATCGGAGTATTCTCTCTTGCAAAGAAAATTAAATACGTAAATCATCCCCTTGGCACTCATATATCAAAAATGACATGTTTTTCTAACAATAAACTAGTGCAGCTTTACAACCAAGTTCAGTTCAATGGAAAAGGAATGAGTGATGGTTTTTTATATGTGGCCTTATCTCAGTTAAATTTGCAAATTTTGTTAGATTTGCATGAAGCATATTAGGTTCATGAGGGACAAAAAATCTATCATGATCCTATGAATGACATGATGACCTTCATAGTGTTGGGAATATCCATACGGTCCTGTTCATCAATCCCAAAACCAAAGATTTTTTTTTAATCAAAAAGACACATTTTTATCCCCTCTATTTTTAAAAGCAAGTCTCAACCATACACTTAAAGCTTCTTAAGATTTTTTTTGTTATGATGCCGACTGAAATGAATACTGATGCTTACATTACATTATTGCCCACAGGGGGTGACAAAATCAACTTAAACAGGAAGTTCCTCACAGAAGCTTAAAACAAATTCTTTATAGGGATGCAGTTAGGTCATGCCCCATGTGGACGGGTGGCATGGTTCTAGTCAGTCCTTTGGTTCCTTTCAGGCATGTCTCTCCCCTATCTTATTCCTGTTTCTGACTCTATCCACTCTCCTCCTCTCTAAATAAAGGCATTATTGAGAGCCCCAAAAATAATATTTGAAAAAAGTCTAAGTGTAATGGGGTTTTCATCCACCCATTTTTCTTCAGGTTCTCTGTTTGCAAATAAAATACCTGACTGGACATGCAGTAGTGCTGCACAACTGAGCTAGTCACTATCACAATGTCAGACTGTAGTATTACATAACTGCTTAAGAAAAGTTTATAAAAGTGCCTGCTGAAAGGACTTTAAGTTTACAGTAGTGCCACTATTTAACTTTGTAGAAGTAGCTTCATTTTTTTTAAAAAAAAGGAAAAGTTTTATTTCTGGAAAATATTAAGTTATTTTGAAAACTTCAGGTTTTGTATTTTTTATGCTTCTTATTATTTGTAAGTTTAGAGTGCTCAGGCAAACACAGCGAGTTTTGTCTAATCAGTCTGACATGCTCTACTCTGATGAACTTTTAGCATCTTGTGGGCGAGACAGAGTCCCCAAATGTAAACTCAACGGTTTAAAACTTGTTTATGCCCACATCAATCAGGATTTGAAAAATGTTTCTTGAGGCTGTAGCTGGATTGTGTAACAGTGCCATGGTGTTCTCTGTTCTCTTACTTTTTACCTTCATAATTTATATTGTTTTTTAATCCCTTCCTCATTGCTAGTCATTGTTATCATTTTCCTTTACTATATCTGTGAGAATCTTGTGCAATATGGGGAATTTATGAGGGTATGTGGTTGGATCTTTTATTGATGTGCAACTCTGTGTACACTTGGATTTTTCTTGCTATTCTTCTATGTATTACTCATATGGCAGCTTACTGTGTGCAAGACAAATAAGGAAACAAAAAAAGTGTATCATATTGTATTATATAATTGCAGTCACAAATTGCACATCGAAAAAGTATCCATTTATTGCAAGAAAAGGAGATAAATTAGTTGAAATATTGATCAAACATTTAAATTTACCCAATTTCACAGCATAACAGGGTACAATAAAAGGTACTAATACATGTCCAATAAGGACTTCAGGACTTTTGCCACCATTTTTTTTCCAGACACTTAGTCACGACCCACTGAAAACTGCTCCGTGACCCACCTTTTGGTCCCGACCCACCAATTGAGAACCACTGTTTTAAAAGAATAATCTGGCTTGTGCATGATGTGCCTGATTTCTGTTGTGATGCATGTTGTTATGAAAGTTGAAAAGTTCAATAAAAAGATTTCAAAAATAAATAAAAGAATAATCTGTCCTACAAATAAATTCATCCTTCATTTTGTTTATCTCTTATCTAGTTGCCAAGATATAGTCTTTGGACCATAATGCAACATCACGTTGGGCTCTCTTCCTCCTTGGAGTGTAAATCACCAGTTTCATCCCGCTACGATACGATATCGATACTTTGGACAACATTACGTTTTTTTGCAATATCACAAAATCTGCCATGATGTGATTTCGATTCGATTTGATATGGGACCAAGGATTGATATCAGGCGATTTTGCACAAAAATTTCATACAGTTACAGAAAAAAAAAAAACAGTTTCTGCAATTAAATTGACAGGTCTCGGTATTTAATAAAAATATGTCTTTAACAAAAACAACAAAAACCCGATTACCTTTAAATTAGGAACACAACTATGCACATTTGTGTTAAAACAGCAAACATTTTCAGTACCATTTTATTTCCTCACATACCCAGATCCCTCTAAAGCACCAATATGGATTTTTTATGCAACCCTTTATTACAATGATCAAAATGTTTGGCCTGTGTTCCCATTTTAGATTTTTTTCTTAAACTTATTTACACACATGTGGACTACAACAGATATTTCTGCTCTATATAAGCCCTTCATAATTTACACAGGGGCCTATTAATGTGGCAGATAGTTCATTTTTATAGATTATTCACCTTATGAGATTTAAATGAGGTAAAATATGTGGCATATGATGTTATATAATGATTCTTTATCATTTTGCATTTATTGCAACCTTGATTTTAATAAATGGAAAGGTTAGACAGAATACTAGAGCAAAGTTTTATTATAGAAGACATTTCTGTGATGTGCAGCTTTATAACAAGAGCGAGGGGGTGGGGGGTATACAGAGAACAGCTGTCCGTCTTGAACCGCGTTAAGTTTGGACAGCTTATGTTTTCATTATAAATCTAACGTGAGACGGCAATGTCAAATAAGTGTATCAAAGGAGCCATGCAGCGGCAGACTTTTCTCTCTCTGTGTATCTGGGGTCTGCTGCAGACAGCACTCGCTTCCTCAGCCATAACGGGTGGAGTGTTTTTATCCGTGAACGATCTTATATGGCGGTTATATAGAGATAAAGACGTAGATGTAGTCGACAAACTAAAGGGAGAGATCTGTCCTGCGGTAGCATCTGTCTGAAATATATCCACACAGCAGAGAGAAAGGATATCCTCTTTCCCTCAGCTGCGAAACTTTGAGCCACTGCTGCTACTTAGTTAGCCTACAGCTAGCTTGTTGAGGACACTGCCTGGGGCGGAAACTGTCAACAGGCATGCGGGGGGAATTTCAAAATAAAAGCGTAGCTTGAAGCATCCATTTAGATCGATGTTTTGACTTTTCATTGATCTGATTGGATCATCAATCAACCAATCGATATATCAATACACATTGATGAATCGTTACACCCCTACTTCCTCCAAAGTATTTTTCTTCTTTTTTTAGTTGTGCCACCTGCTGCTCGACTTGATGACTCCTAATACACACATAACAGTAGTAAATAGAAACATGCATATATTTTCATTTTCTTTTGCAGAATTTCTAAAAATTCATTCAATTTTTTTGATTGATTTGGATGAAAATCCAATTTGTAGGAAATTAAATGAGCATGATACATATCATATTAGTTCTGCTATTGTTATCTAACAGATATTGTTTGCTTTTGCACCAAATATTTGTTCGATTTGTAATGCAAACTGTGCACCTAATGAATCTAGACATGATCCAGAAAATAGGGTGTGTTAAACTATAAAGAAGGAAAAGAATGGGTGTAATTGTATCATTATACAGTGGTGTGAAAAAGTATTTGCCCCTTTCTGATTCCTGAGATTTTTGCATATTTATCACACTTAAATGTTTCGGATCATCAAACCAATTTTTTTTTATTTCACAAAGACAACCCAAATAAAAACAAAATGCAGTGTTTGAATTATTATCTAATTTTTTAAAGGGGGAAAAATCCAAACCTCTCTGGCCCTGTGTGTTCTGCCCTCATTAAAGAGTCCCCTTCCTTAATTAGACAGACGGATAACTCCTTCAACACACTGTGGTCAATAAGCAATGCTTCCTCACGTTTCACCGCGTTTTATTGATAATGTGCAGAATGGAGTAAAACTGAAAAGAATGACAAAAGATGATTTGAGTAAAAGTATGCACAAAAAAAACAAGATAACATATTCACATGATGTAAAACATCCTCTATTTCTGTATCAAGTATGCCTTATGTAGCTGAATTTAACTAAAAGCTGTTAACTTAAGACATATCATACAGAAGGCAATAAAAATTTCTATTGATACAAAATATAAGCATAGAAATGAACAGAGTAATGTATAGATTATCTCACTTACAGACAATGCTCCCTCAGGTGCTCATGTATAAAGGATGGTCATAGATCCTGCAGAGCGCTTCACCATGTGGTGCTGCCAGTGACTAAAGGCTAAATAAAATGGCCGTCTACGGCAAGTCATAAGTCTTAAAATGTAAACAAAGAACAGGTGCCGCCTAGTGGCTGCAAGAGGAAATGTACCCTTTTCTCAGGTCGGCACACTGTGTGAAAAACTAATTTCCCCCTTGTTAAATCATGAGTCAACTGTGATTAACCACAGTTTTTGGAAAGCTGAGTTCAATTTCACTGGCCACACCCAGGCCTGATTACCGCCAGATTTGTTGAATCAAAAAATCACTTCAACAGAAACTGTCAGACAAAATGAAGTAGGCTACAAGATCTCAAAAAGAAACGCATCATGCCACGAGCCAAAGAAATTCAAGAACAAATGAAAAACAAAGTGATTGGAATCTATCAGTCTGGAAAAGGTTACAAAGCCATTTCCAAGGCTTTAGGACTCCAGCAAACCACAGTCAGAGCCATTGTCCACAAATGGAGAAAACAAGGAACAGTGGTGAACTTTTCCAGGAGTAGTCGGCCAACTAAATTCACTCTGAGAGTGCAACCACGACTCATCCAGTAGGTCGCAAAAGAACCTAGAACGACATCCGAAGACCTGTAGGCCTCTCTGGCTTCAGTTAAGGTCAGTGTTCATGACTCAACCATAAGAAAGACACTGGGCAAAAATGGCACCCATGGGAGAGTTCCAAGCCCAAAACCACTGCTGACAAAAAAGAACACAAAAGCTCGTCTCACATTTTCCAAGAAACATCTTGATGATCCCCAAGACTTTTGGAGAAATATTCTGTGGACTGATGAGACAAAAGTTGAACTTTTTGGAAGGTTTGAGTCCCGTTTACATCAGGCGTAAAAATAACACAGAATTTGATTAAAAGAACATCATGCCAACAGTCAAACATGGTGGTGTCAGTGTGATGGTCTGGGGCTGCTTCGCTGCTTCAGCACCTGAACCACTTGCTGTGATTGATGGAACAATGAATTCTGCTGTCTACCAGAAAATCCTGAAGGCCAACGTCCGGCCATCAGTATGTGCCCTCAAGTGCTCTTGGGTTATGCAGCAGGACAACGACCTGAAATACACCTGCAAGTCCACCTCTCAATGGCTCAAGAAAAACTAAATTAAGGTTTTGGAGTGTCCCAGTCAGGGCCTGGACCTAAATCCAACTGAGATGCTGTGGTGTGACCTTAAACGGCAGTTCATGCTGGAAAACCCTCCGATATGGCTGAGTTAAAGCAATTCTGTGAAGAAGAGTGGGCCAAAATTCCTCCACAGTGATGAGAAACACTCATCACCCGTTATCGCAAATGCTTGATATTAGTTATTGCTGCCAAGGGTGGCACAACAAGTTATGAGGTTTAGGGGGAAATTACTTTTTCACAGGTTTGGATTTTTTTCCCCCCTTAAAAAATTAGATAATTATTCAAACACTGCATTTTGTATTTACTTGGGTTATCTTTGTGAAATATAAAAATTGGTTTGATGATCTGAAACATTTAAGTGTGATGAATCAGCAAAAAAAAAAAAAAAACTGACATGACTTGACATGCTTATTATTCTTGGCAAGGTTACCTCCACATTTTGAATTAAATGATGAGACTTACGCTCCAGCTGTCTCTGTAGGTGTTGAAATACTCCAGCTGATACATTTTTTGGCACTCTGTCACGTCTATCAAGCTGGCTGGGGGGCTCCATGTAATCTCGAGATGTCCAAGAAGACCAAGGTCCGACACCATGAGGTCTTCAGGGGGGTCCACTGCGACTGCCAGGAGAAGAGTGTATTCATTCACATAATGCAACCATGAAGAGCCAAGTTTGCACAATTACAACTGTTCTTGCAACTTTACTTCATCTATTCTGAATGTCTGAACCTGTTATGATCCCATTTCAAACCAGTATTTATTTCCAATGCGGATTACCTCATTCTTAGTGACATCAGAAATTAAGGCAGATTAACATGCAAAAGAAAGAGACAGGTATACACAATTGTACAACAGTAGAAATCAATTAAAACTTAATTATTTAATCCTTTAACACATTATTTTAACAGTTCACCATTGAGTAACATGTATGATTAATGATTTACAGTGATGATAAAATGAAAGAGAACTGAGAAAAGAGAACCCCCTACAAAGGGTCAATTAACAACTTCATAGGCAGTACAATTAAACTCCCCAACACTCCTATTGTCTATAAACATGCATGTACACATTAATATGAAACTTTTAGATGAAAAATTGTTTTAAATAAATGTCAACCAACCTGTCAATCCATCACAAAACATGTTCTCTCTCCAGGTTATGACGAGCAGCAGTATTGCCGCTTTAGGAATCAGCCAGGATTTACTCGTCATCACGCTGTTAGCCAAAACAGATTAAAAATAGATATAAAAAAGTTGCAAAACGGCTAACTAGCGGCTAGAAAAAGGCTCACTCGAAGTTAAAAACCTGCAAACAAACTGCAAAAAAAGGAGAGACTTGAGGCATTTTCAAAACATCATCCTTCCTTCCTCTGGAGATGCAAGCATGGGCTAAATATAAAAAGAAAAAAAGAAAAAAAAACTACTCGACCAAAAAAAGTCGTCTGGTACTTATACGAGTGTGTGGGAGCGTCTTGTGTAAGTGGCAGGTTCAGACAGAGTTTATGAGACTGGCACAAGGCTGAAGAAAATGAAGCTCCTCCTGAGGACTGAGCCATTTTTATGCTGAAGTCGGTGAGTAACCTCAAATGTGTTGTGCTCACGTGATTGTTAGCATACTGTGCAGTGAGACGAGGAGGATAAAGATAGCGTAAATTGGATTTTACTGTGGGCTATTTACACCTTATGTTGGCTTAATTTTACTATTGATAATTGAATAATTATGGGTGTATCCGTGTGTCTTTGCAAAGGATGCCAAATAAATAAATCAATGAAAAAACATGCAGCTAGCTAAAATGACAGATTGACCATTGAGGTGCTGACTGTTGCCTGGTGTATGGAATGCCATTAGAGCATTTATACGAGTCCTTGTCCGTCTTAACAAGTGGGACTCACAGCTGTTTACTTGTCAAATAGCAGGACCAAAATAAGTCACCAGTTTACAAGCAGGTGACATTTTCAATTTGTCCCAAATAACATACTTCTGTTCATATGCTGTATTACAGTACACTGAAATGCAGTACAGAGCACTTAATCACAGCTGGGTAGTAGGGGAGACCGGGGGCAATTGTAGCATTTTTCACATTTTTCTTCATAACTCACAGATTACTTGGAATTAAAACTGCGTTTTTAAGTATAAGAAACATATATTTTTTTGCACTAGTTGATAAATCTTTTGCTGTATTTTAACCCATAAAGGCATGACCATAATGGAGGTTAAGCCTGGGCGATACGGCCTAAAAATCATATCATGGTATTTTTCTTGGCTTTGACGATAATGGTATTATATCACGGTATTACAAAATTAAAAAGAGATATTGCTTTTTAATTCAAATTTAAGTGTTATTAACCCCCTTCTCCCCTTAAAACAAGCCTTTGATGGCATACTCAGTTTATCTCCAAGTATAGGAACACAGAAAACATGTTTTATTTTTTTTAAGTCTCTCTAGGTTTACTTCTGTCTAACTGCACTCCAAGTTTCGCGTTTCATCTCTAACCTGATGAGGTGAATTAAGCTGCTAATGACTTGAACACGTTTCCTAGTGACAGCGTTCACAATAAAAGCATTTCAGAAAAATAACCACCGCAGACTTTTATTTTGAAGAGCTTGGCGGAAGTATTGTGTTTAGCATTGAGTTAGCTTAGCTTTGGCTGCCGTACCGGAGAATACGGCTAGTTTACAGCAGCTTTTCTGACCTCATGTAACATCGCAGCCTGGATCTTTGACTCACTGTGGACTTAGAAAAGAAAGTCATAAGTTAAAATAGACTTTTAAACTGTTGTTTACGCCGTTGTAAGAGGAAGAGCTGCAGCGCTAGGCTCTGAGACCAGCCAAAGCAGCACTTAGCTTTTGTTACAGCCCCAGGCAGGCTGACAGAGACAGCACACTGACTTAGTTGCGGTACAGCCGTCAGACTTTGAGAGGAAAAAACGCGTGTTTTTGCCTGCTAACTCACACTGAGGCAGATACGATGATGTCATTAACAAGCATTATCGCGATTGGTCGGTAGAGTCCAAATCTCTACTGTAGGCCAAATCTATATCATTTATACCATCTACCGCATATACCACGCACTCCTAATGGAGGCAATTGTAACATTGACCTGAAACATCATATTTACCCTCTATATTTCAGATTAGGGTTAACTCTTAAGTATTTCCATTTCTGCTACAGTATCACATAAATTTAAATACGGTTTCTTATTTTCCTCAATTCAAGTAGGCTGTAATATTAATTCAAAGCAAAAGATGTATCTATTCATGGACACACCAAAGCTTATTGCACTAAAAAGTCACAGTAAGAATTATGTTCTACTCAATACATTTTTATTATTTGGATCAATTCAAATCATTTCAGATTCATCAGTCAAGAACTGTCTGTAGCCAAACTTTAATAAAACTGTGCAAAATAGACACATTAATATCGCTACAAAAACAAGATTGATTTCATTACATATTTGAAAAATTAGAAAAAAACATTCTGTTATTTAGATTAATTTAAGCCAGCATTTTCTTACATGAGGCAGTATGGCTTGCAGTAGACTACTGCAATTGCAGCACTGTGACTGGGGTCAATTGTAAAAGTGTTACAATTGCCCCCGATCCAGCAGTCATAATCAAGCCTCTCATATTAGCGACTAGCACTTATGTAAGCATAGGTTTTTCATGTTGATTTTTTTTAACCAAAAGGCCAGGGATAAAATTAAACAGAGTTTGACTTTGCTATCATCTAAACTTTAGACAGCAGAAGAAAAACATTTGTCTAACCAAAAAGTAGCATTCGTAGCTAAAAAAAAATCTGTTTTTTATGGAGTGCTTCCGTGGTGTAGAAGTATTCCCACTTGTTTTCAGCAGGCAGAGAGAATCCTTCTTAGCCTGTGCAGATTTCATTTCATCACTCTAGCTTGTTTCTAATTGGAGGAATTGAGCCCTGTGTTACAATTGCCCCTGGTCTCCCCTATTGTTGCAAATCGTCTCTGCTGTTTTGCACTTACAGAAAGCGACAACGGTTTGACAATACTATGACTACAGACCAGCACTGCACAGCTCTACCCATCTCAGCCCTTTTTTTCATTTTGAATTGGGGACTGTTAATAAAACAGCACCTCATGAGATGGATTTACTAAAAAAAAAAAGGTTATCCATAAATTTCTTATAACGAGGCAGACATGCCATTATAAAGGCACTTGCATATCCTGGGACAACCTGAACCAGGGGGGATTAGTCTACTACCTGTAACCCTCTGACGCGGATGGCAGGTAGATGTGTGGCTAAGACTTGAGAACACACATTAACATAGAATATACAGGTATGTCTCAAAAAATTACAATATCATGAAAAAGTTCAATATTTTTTGTCACTCTTTTCCAAAAGTGAAACCCATATATTATATAGACTCATTACACATAGAGTGAAATATTTCAAGGCTTTATTTCTTGAAATATTGATGATTATGGCTTACAGATAAGAAAACCCAAAATTCAGTGTCTCAAAAAATTAGAATATTACATAAGATCAATAAAAAAAGGATTTTTTAAACAGAAATGTAAGGCTTCTGAAAAGTATGTTCATTTCTATGCCTTCAATACTTGGCTGGGCCTCCTTTTGCATGAATTACTGCATCAATGCGGCGTGGCGTGGAGGCGATCAGCCTGTGGCACTGTTCAGGTGTAATGGAAGCCCAGGTTGCTTTGATAGCGGCCTTCAGGTTGTCTGCATTGTTCCTGGGCATGCTTCCAGGAACTCTTTTTACTGCTTTCAGTTCCGGGAAGCCTGCTTTCATGTGTCTTCGCTAATCGGTCTTCAAATCTCAGTCCTCAGTCTTCAGACAAGCTAAGGGTCTTTGGGACGGTCTTTAAGATGGCAGATTAGAAACTACTTCTGGTTCGACAAAAGACCAAGGGCTGAGGACTGATGAACTAAGCGACTTGGGTTGCGGCTTAAGTATTCTGGGCAAGTCCAATTAGGAAGGGACCTTGGGGCATACCCAGAACTCGTTGGAGGGTTTTATATCCTATCTACCCTGCAACTCTGCAGGAGCAGGAAATATTGCTGGGGCGAGATTGACTTTTTTATCCTGCTGCTGCCAAGAAGCTGCTCCAGATAAGTTGAAGAAAATGGATGGATGGATGGTTTAGTGTTTATTGGACAGTGTCCTGCATGGTTTTTGCTTTATTTGTTTTTTCAAGTTTTTATGCTCTTGGTGAAAAACAAATGTCCTTAAGGGCAATGAAAGTTCCATTCAAGTCAGTTCTGACCTCTGCTGGATCTCAATGACCTCCAATAATATTGCTGCATAAATTAACTGTAATAAGTTCTAACAAAGTAAACCAAGATTATAGATCCACACCATTTAATCTCAGTGGTTTGGAGATTATTATTTCCTGCTTATTTAGCGGTTTTAAGTAACAAAAGGCCCACTCATTAAAGCCAACTTTTAAAATCAGGTTGCTGGTATTAGTTTGGACTCAGGCTAATCAAAAGCTTTACACGAAGCCTGTCATGCAGAGCTTTAGCAAAAGCTAACAGAAAGAAATGGAAGACTGCCAGGAGGTTGGAGAGACTGACAGATACATTTGAAAAGGAGTCAAAAAAAACAGGTGGAGTTGCAGCTCAGATAGTAAAAGCTGGAGAGACTAAGCCTAGGAGAGCTATTTGGACTCAGGAGAAACAGGGACTGGCTCTGCAGAAAACTGAGAGGCTGGAAGAAGGGAAAACCAAAGGGAACACATGAATCAAGGAAAAGCCAAAAAAATCCATTAAATCAGGATAAAATCTGGCCTCAGTGTAAACATAGGCAGGCAAAAGCAGACTACAGGGAGATGGTATTTAATGTTTAAGATGCAAGTCAGAAAGTTGTTCTCATTTCACTTCTTTCCTTTTCATCAGCAATTTGACATTTGAGGAATTACATTTTTTTCAACTTCTGAATTGACTTCAGTTTTCAACAACGGAGGTTGCTGCTTGGTTTTACCCCCCACAAAAAATGGCCTCCTATCTCAACAGATTTTTCTGTCATTTCTCTTGTCAGTTGCAAACTTTTGAGCGCCCTTACTTGAGTGTGACGTTAACAAAAATGTGAATTTGGACCGTCTACCCATCCATGACAGCCTTAACTGCAACCTGCAGAGGAAGAAGAGGGTGTTACTGCAGGTAGATGACAGATGATGGATTTCCACAAAGAAAGAGTTGTTTAAATGAACACCTGGACATGATTTGTCATGTCTTTGCCTTAAACATAATGCTGTTCTTGCGGTTAATCCCATACATTATGTCATTGATGACTCAAGTGAGACTACCTCAAACACACTCCCATAATATGTTTTATCTTGCCCACTGAACTGGCATCACTGTGAGAAAATAAAACCCAGGATATTCACAAATAACAGCTTTTTATGATGAGATTAGCAGCTATAGCCCGACAATAAATCAGTTTTATGACACTTTGAGATGCATGTAAAGACAAGTCAGATTAATCAAAGAATTCCACTTTATTTATATTGTCCATGTTTGTTTGTTTATTAAGAAATCCCTGGAGTATATACAGATGATATGTACAGAGGTTCAGCCTCAGCTGTTCAGTTGTCTTGCATGCATTTGACTTGTTTTACAGTACAAAAGAAAGCTTATTTACATGAGTTTGAGTTTTCTTGGCAGTGTAGTATTCAGACATGACTCACTGTTAACTGTTTCTCTTTGGATGAGATGAGAGTTAGATAAAACAATGAGCCTTATACAGATGTTAATACAGTAATAAATATGAACATTTCAGTGGATTTATCTTAGAGACATGGAAACCTCAATAGAACCTGCTGATGTTTATGCAGACATTGATAAATCATAAAGTATTGTTGCAGCTGTAAAGGGAGTTTCACCTTCAATCATTACCAAGAACATGTTCATTCTTATTCCTCTGCAACACTCAAAATTGCACCCAGGTCTCTTAAAACAGCCTACACAATTTTTTACAACTCTGATCCATAAACATGAATAAACATATCATTAAAAGAAACTGCAGATCTGGTGCAAAACATATATGTGCAGCTAAAAACAGATACTTTTATGTATAAAATCAAAACCACCAATTTAACTTTGGTCAATAGTTAAAAGTTTAGGTCTATGCTTTCCAACAGAGCACACTGGTGAGGGTTGGTTACTTTTTTTCCAAGTCTGACACACTCAAATGCTCACAAAATTAAGTGGAAATCTGCCAGAGTTAATCTTTTCATTCTCTGTTTGTGTCATTTTTTTCTACCAAAGTTCAACAAAGATCATATGAAGCCTCCAATTTTCACCAAACTTGCATAGTTGAAAATATGCCTTCACAAGAGGAATAATTACAACAAGACGATCTTGTCACTTAATGATTTATTCTGCCAAACATCCAACTGCACAGTAATCATACTGAAATTAGGTTTAAAAATCACCAACAGTCTGGAAATTCTTAAAGAAACACAATGCCTGTGGCTTTTTAAAAATTTGATCTCAGTGTTATGAGGTGAATAAGTTAACAGTCCACAGTGCTGACAGCGGCCTTAGTTAAGCTTTTGCTTGAAAATAGAAGGCTGTGATGGAAGAAAGCCTTTAGGATTTGGCACTTGGTTAACTTGTAGTAAAACAATGAAAGGAAGTGTAATGTAGGCTAAGCCCCTTTCACACATGCACTTCACTCCTGTAAATTAGCTGACTTACAAGTATGAATGCAAGAAGTTGTTGTTTGTTTTTTTTTAACTCTAACTTAATCAGGACTTCTACATGTCGGTAAACTTTCTGCAAAGTGTTGAGGTGAGCTGATGTGTGAATACAGCAGGTAATATTCAGGTAACTTACATACAAACTAGCATGCATAGTGGTGCAATAGTTAGTGTTGTCCTGGTTTGAATTCCCATTTTGCCTTTCTGTGTGGAGTTTGCATGTTTTCTGAGTGCACTCTTGGGTTCTCTGTGGGTACTTTGGCTTTCTCCCACAGTCTGAAGACATGCTTGTTAGGTTAGATGGTAATAGTCAATTGGTTGTTAATGAGAATATGAGCATTATTGTTTGTTTGATTCTATATTTCAGCTCTGTGACTCACTGGTGACCATGGCAGCTCCGATTGGCTCCGGCCTTCATTACTGCGAGCGGGATAAGCAGTATAAGGGTGAATGAGTTTATTTATTTTAATTAATTAAATTTTTTTTTTTAAGATTTATTTTTGGGCTTTTTCATGCCTTCATTTGACAGAGGAAGGACAGTGGATAGATTTGGAAACAGGGAAGAGAGTGGAGAGGTAAAGGGCCATAGGCCAGATTCGAACCTGGGCCACCAGCGTACATGGGTAGCGCTATAAACCACTAGACCATCTGCACTTCCCATAATTTATTTTTTTAAATATGTATGACCAGAAAAACCTAACTGAGCTCAAGAATCTCATTTACAAGATTGTCCTGGCCAAGACAAGCAGCAGCACAATCAGCGTTGCAGACATAGAACATAAAACATACAAATAAAGTGGCAGGGGTGATGACATTTACATCCTCTGGTTGTAGGATCATTGTGCAGTTCTGAAGGGGATTTATACGCTTTCCTTCCCACCAGAATGCACTTTTCTTTTTCTAAAGACTCTTGACACCAATACAGATGTTTTTAACTGTGGCAGATTTAAAGAAAGGGTGAAAACAGCTGGAGCTATGGTGAGAATTCATGGTGTCATAAATTCTAAGCACAAGTGGAAATGGTTAGTCAACAATCTCTCCCATCAAAACAGACTCTACTGAATCATCAAGAGAGTGAAGCCATCAGATGAACAGACTCTCCCACACCCACATAAAGCTGAGAAGAGGTTAAATCATGGTCTCGCTTGAAAAACTGGAAGTTACAATATGATTTCAATTCTAAAAGGGCAGAGTAAAGAGGAAGAGCTCTGTGGATTTGGGGGTAAAGTGACTGAATGTAGGAACAACATAACATTAAGTCAGCAATCACTCTGTGACAGCAAGAGTTGTAGTCTGCCTGCCTCCAGACAGATTCTTTACACATCCACTGACATATTTATTATGGTTTAAAAGTTAAGATCTAACTCATTTAACATGGTTGAAGTACACACAAAAGGTTTGACATAAGTTTATGACTTCTATGGTCAACATGTGTTGCCTGGTTTGACAGTGTGCTTCTTACAGACACTTGTATACCTTTATTTTATAATGCTATGATGGAAACTCCTGTTCAGAAGAGTCATCATTTTTATGTTCAGCTCACTGGGCTATTGGATTTGGCACCAAAAATTGTATGGTTTCTGTATTTTAAGCTTTTAATTTGCAAAAGAGCCCATCTTTCCTATTTACCTCCATGCTTTTGCTTGAAATCTTCTCCTAGAGGAGGCAGGGCTGGCATTGTTTGGCAAGGTACAAGAGATGAACGGTATGCTTAAAAGTGAGGTAGGAACTGTAGTTCCCATTGACCATTGCATACCAATCACCCTTTGTGCTCCACTTGGTAGCTTGATCTAACGGTGTGAAAATGGTGGATGCCATGAGTGGCAAGGGAGAACCAAGTGACAAAGCTAGGCAGCAATACGCCATTGACGAGTCAAACCTGCCAAAACCAAAGAAGAAGTTTTGAAGACTGTGGAGGTTCAAGCGACTTTTAAATGTGTCCTGGTGTCAGGAAATGAGAAAGGAAAAAGGTGACGGACAAAAACAACCAAACAAACAAAAAAAAAAAAAAAAGGCATACAGACACTGCCAGGAAGGAAGCTTCACAATCCCACTTCCTCGTAGAGGTGTGAGCACTGAACCGATCACAAGGTGTTTCTGTGGATAAATTGCCAAAGACCTACTGCTGTTTTCAGTGTTGGACAATGAAGGTTTAATAAGGTTAGTAAACACACTGAAGCCAAGGTTTACGTATGTATCTTTAAGCCTAATGCACATATTCAGCACTTTTTTGCACATGTTGTTCAATTTAAAGTGCAGTTGTTGGATAATAAATGCGGATGTCACTTTTTCCCCAAGTCTTCATTTGTTGTTTTGAGTTTTACATCTACTATTACATCCCTACAAAGAACCCAGATGGATTGCTCTAATCAATACTGTCCAGTCACACTACACTGCATTTAGCATAGCCATGAAGACAAATATTGTTATCATGGCATCAGTCTCTGTTGCTCCTTCCACTATCTTGGTTAAGATGTAACCATTAAACTAAAAATCTGACATACTGCCAGTGTAATTCAGGATGTTTACATTCCTGTTATGCCACCCGTACCATGTATAACATGGAGGCTGTCATTTCTCCTCCAATTGGCCATCAAAGGTAGCAACACAGGTGTAAATAATGAAAAGAGATGGGGATAATGTCAAGGAGGACAAGTCCCCCTGCTGCGTTTACATCCTGTACCCTTCATGTGCAACTACAAATTTTTATTCCACCGTGACTTGTCTGAAAGGGAAAGTCTCCCACCATGAGGTACACATGTGAAAGGGAATGTTAGGCGTTAGGGCTGTCCTGAAATGATCATGAAAATATCGAGTGCACAGTCAGGTAAAATGAGTATAAGGCATTAGGGTGGACATGTACCATGAAAGCATAGATACACTGCACACAATTAATCAACTTAAACCATCTTTTCAGGGGGTACATTTACAAGGAAGCTGAAGAAACCACAGATCTATTTAGTTGAGATCCTGTCACGCACAGACATCTAAAGGAGGTGGAGGAAGCCCCATAATTACATCTGTCTGCATTGGAGTTACAGCTATTGTGGGTGTGCACAGATTAACTACAATCAAGTCAAGTGTATTTTCACGCGTGCTGACCTCTATTATCCATGTACCAGCATGTACCTGGTTTGACAAACAGGTAAACTCAAAAGGAAACTTCAAATCATACACACAACTTAAAAAAATGGAAGGTGCTTCAGATTCACTGGAACATATAAAAGGGAGAGGCTTAGACCTGCACTGCATGTTAACATGAAAATTTACCTACAAAAGAAAGGCCCAGAGGCCTAAATAACTGGTGTGACATGCCTGTGGTACATGGACAAAGAGGGTATGTTATACTATTTTTTCCTCAGGCCCCCTTGTACATAAGGGACTATAAAGAGTTGTTAAAAATCTCAGCTTTATGCTGTTTCATAGTTTTGTAGAAAGACTGTAATTTTTTGTGTATGTTGTGGTGTTACTGTCTAACTCTGTGTGCTTGGTCGACCTTGCAATCACATCTGGAAATCAACTCCAATCAAGAGGAGAAACAACAGCAGTAACCTGATGTTACACTAAAACCTCAAAACAAGACTTTTCCAGTATTGTTGATTCATTCAGTGCCTATTATAAAAAGGCATCTCCTCTCAGTTTGATTTCCACGAAACATAATTGACTGAATCCTTTGTAAAACCGATGACAACTTGAGGGAATATGTGCAGAAACATCTAAGACAGCAGAGTAGAATAGAGCAAGAGTAATGAGCTTTAGCCCAGAGAAGCACCAAGGTCTAAAACACTAATATTTGTCTCAGCCATCCTGAGGTAGATTCAACATGTTTAGATCATTTCTTTTTATAGCTAGAAGATACTAGACTAGAAAACTATTACAATTCCATTTTCCAGGTCAAAATCAGTATGTTAGATATGTATGCACTGATTTCTTACTTATTTTATTTAATTAATCTTAGGACAAATAATATAACTTTTAGCATATCTGTATTGTCATTTAGTTTAAAATTCCCAGAATTTTATTCTTCTAATCCATAAAATTCCTCATATTTGCTTCCAAAGAAGGGGTCTGTGTCCATTGATGCAATATTTTGTGCTGGCAGCGCCCACAACCTCAGTTGCAGAGCCCTTTTTAGAGGCCCTGCTTGGTAGCAAAAGGTAATTTCCTTTTCCCACAGTAGTGACCATTATGTCCATTTCCAATGGCCCTGTGCTTAATATTTCTTCTAAATACTCATGGACATAAAAAATAAGGCAAACAGAATTGTGTCCTAGCATAAGCATCAGTTTCATGGCCATTTCAGAGTGGAAGTGTGTTTTGCTTTTTGCAGCTACTGTACTACACTCTGGCATGCACATGTACTGCATGTTGGCTGCATCTCTACAGTCAAAGCCCTGTCATTCTTTATAAGTTTTACCTCAGTACACCTCTGTACCAGTGCCTTGATTCAGGGTATGCTATGCCGGGTAATTTTCAAAGTAATAGCATTCGAATAGACAGGAAAATCCTCCAAAGAAATGCTAAAATCAGGCTTTCACTTTGAAAAGCACAAACAGGAAGTGCCTCATACTGTGTTTATCTTTCCTGTGACATATTGTATCGGTGTGGAAACAGAAATCCTCACTAATAGAAGTTTAGCGGACAACTTCATTAAACGGACGCATTTTAGCTCAAGGCCTTCATCAGGGTCGTCTAGAGAAAGATTGCAAAGATATTCTACCCCGCAGTCTGAAACGGCCCTCAGACCTTAAAACTGTAACCTCAACTATGGCCCAGGGGCCAACTGTGGCCTGCAGACTACTTTTAATTGGCTTGCAGCAAATTCTAAAACATAATGTGAAATATGGCCCACATCAGAACATGAGGCATGTGCTTTACTGTGTTACATTTTTAGTTCCAATACCAGTCAGTGTGGCTGTGTTAATTCTGAAAACAACATTTTTGACAGGCAGAATTCATTGACATTCTTTTTTATGACTTGATAGAGACAGCAATGTCAATTTTACAGATTCTGACAACCAAAATAATATCTTGATTCGTAATGTCCTAATAAAGACAGGAGGAATATGGAAGCAAATAGCAGCTCAAATTGCACTTATTTGCTTCGTGTTCCACTTCATCTCATGGTCAGATTTACAAAGCATATTTCTCTAATCATACTCATGCACCAACACTCCTATAAAGTTTGGCATCTTCCTGCAGTTTGCTCTTGTTTTGTGTCTGAATGTGGTGAGCCGTCAGCATTTCCCCTTATTCGCACAGAGAGTCATTCTCATCCTGACCAGGGGCAGATTCAGCAGTAGCCAGGGTAAACTGGGGCCCCTCTTAAGTCTGATTGGCCACCTTAAAATCTTTGACAATGATTGGCTATTTGGAAAGCTGTGATGAAGGCTGTGCACTGTATATTTAAGTATAATTTGTTACCAAGCATTCCTTCACCTACAGAAGACATTTTTAGACCTAAATACACCAGAGGTGATGCATTTCAAATTGGCCCAGTCATCCTTATCTTTTTCTCTAAGTGGTCCTCAGTGAATAAAGTTTGGACACCCTTTCTCTAATGAAAATCCGGGTTTTGTTTTTCCTCTTGAAAGAGGACTGGCATTGAGGAGTATTGTGCTAGTCAAAAGTGGAGCAAGTGACAAAAACAGGCTACAAAGAAGTCAGTTTTACACTCACGGTGCCGACCTAAACTTGCATACAAAAAGGGTGCTGCCAACAAAATGGACCCAGTCCCTAAAGATCACATTTTAGATTTAGACATTTATCTGCTATCTAGTTTGTACCTTTTGTTGTTATAATTCTTTTGAACCAAAATGAAAAATAACTCCACACATATATGATACATTTAGAGAAAACACATAACAAATTACTTACACATTTTGATTGTTAATCCTGTAATTTAAAGCCCAATATACATGGATGGATGTTTCTATATTTCGTGACATAACCGTCTTTGAAGCGTAACATTTTGACCTGGAGAAATGCTGTTGTGTGTATCTAAAACAATAAAGATATGTTTGATCTTAATGTTAAAACCACCTGACATAATGATGCTACCTCTACCTGTTGGAGCTTGTGTAATACTAACAATGCTATCAATGCATCATGTGCTACAGAGATGCTGAACACTTTAAATTTAAGTGCAACTTTTTCAGGAGGCTGTTCATTAATTTATCTGTATTTCTCATCATGTTAAAACAGGTAACAGTCATAAAAAGGATGTCTTCAGAGGCTGGCAGTTTGATTAACTGTTTGGTTGTAGCCAACAGCAGGTCAGGAGGAAACTCCCCTTGGCTTATTTAAAGAAATTCTGAGGAATTTTCTGTCTGACAGAAAAGACTTGATGAGGGCTGTGAATGTGACAGTTTGGACCTGATAAAGTGAAAGAAGAAACTTCTACTCAATTGATGTGATCTTCCAAGGAAGAGTTTAAGCAAGACTGCAATAAACACCCAAAGCTTTTACAAGGAAAAAAGAGGTTCTCAGGAACAGTAAACAGAGCCTATAATCTTTGCTAACAATACCCTTGGGACAGTAGCACTGAAAAGAAAATCCACATTAGTTTTAAGCCAGATTTTTGTGACCCATTTCATGTTTTTTTTTTTTTACATTACCACATAAATAAACCCTAAAAGGGGGGCAGAGCATGAAATTGATAAATTTATGGCTAATGCGTTAAACTGGTGCATTTAATAAACTTAAAGGAGTAATAATTATTATATCAATATTTACTTTTCAGTTCCATTCTGTTATAAGATACAAAATGGACCACAGGTGATCATACTGACCATTCAAGCTCAAAACTAGAGACTGGCAAGCATTACCAGCATTTGGGCATACACTCACTGGCCACTTCATTAGGTACACATGTTCAACTGCTCACTAACAAAATCTAATCTGCCAATTACATGGCAGCCAATGCATTTAGGTACACATACATGGTTAAGATGATGTTGTGAAGCTCAAACAGAGCTGAGCCATTAGCAATGGCTGCCTCCAAGGTAGTAGTTAGCTTGGATGTAGCTATAGTCTAAGAGCAGTTTTATTGGAACTTAACCACATTTCTTTATTCAACAAAGAGCAAAGAATAGCAAAGAAAGCTTTTCCTGATGGAAAAGATAATTTTGCTATTCTACCGGCTTGTTTTGGCATTAGATTGTGATCATTACAGGTGGGATAGAGTTGAACTGTACGCTGGTGCATACAACTGCTTCGGCAACGGTAGCCATTAGCTTCGATGTAGCTGTAGAAAAGTGGCATTTTCATTAGGTCTTGACCAAATATCTTTATACAACACAAGAGCAAAGAGCCACACTGAAAGCTCCTCTTGGTAGAGATGTTTTTGCATGTGTCCTGATAGGCTTCGGCATGAATTTTTGGCCACCAACAACCTTTGCCATTCAAACACTATGGTAGCTCTAGCACGTGCACCTCTGGTAGCACTGGAGCTGCAAATGTCTACTACCTCATTTTGTCTTGTTGCTTAATTGGCCCATCATGATGCAACAGAGCCATCTGTGCCAGGCTAGAACTGATAATGGCAGAAAAGAAACCAATCTAAGTGAAGTTTCTAGGTCTGCAGCTGATGCCTATGTCAGAACAGGATTCCTTTACATTGTTTTCCTGGTGACATTTCCTTGAAAAAAACAGGAAATACAAAGACAATGCGCTATTTAAAAACAATGTTACCGCTGCTAAGCTATCTTTCATAAGCTAACAACAATAAGTGCTCTGAAATCGAAGCTGTGCTAAAACTGTATGGAAAGTGAACATGTATCTGATATGGTGATATCAACCATTGTGTAGCTCTACTAGTACCATCTTTGTAAGTACTAGTACTCATTTTTTGCATACTATTGTTACTTATAGTTGGACTAAAATGTCTAGTACAGCTAGTAAGATGCAAAATATCCATTTGAAGTACAAGAAAATCGTTTCTGCTAAATGACATTGTAACATTCTCACCTCAGTAGTAGAATTAGCAGTGCTTAAAGTGCCTTCTAGTACAACTAGTCAAAGCCAAAATGTCTACTAGTACTACCAGTAAGCCCTGAATTCTACTGAGAGGGCAGGGAAGAAGTTTATTGAGGCTTCCTATTGGCTCTCCAGTTTAAAATTAAAAAGGAAAACCAATCAGGATGCAGGATTCGGCTATAATCTGTTTAGCAGGGAGGGAAATTAGCACCCACCATCAGCCAAGTCCGGGTATTTCTGAGCAGCGTGGAGTGAATTTGCTCAACCCACTAGCCACAGGGGCAGGTGAATAAAAGCCACATAACAGAAGGGTTTTGTGATGGAAAGTGGCATTAATTAAGTCCCGGTCCTCTGCGTGTTCCTACCAACTAGAGTTAGTTGTGTGTTCAAAGTATCTTAAATCCCCAATCTCCTCCATTCTGATGCTCACTTTAACGAGGGCACATCATCTTGACTTTGTCTACATGCCTAAATGCATCGATTACTTCCATGAGGTTGGCTGACAAGATATTTATATCACTGAGCAGCTGAATAGCTAAACCCTAATAATGTGGCTGTTGAGTATATATTGAAAATAAATTGAATTTCAGCCAGTAATCTCACATTGTAGTTTGTTTAAGCATTTATCATGGCAACATAACATGTTTGGCACAGATTTTAACATACAGAATTTGAGGAGTGATAAGATAACAGCTTAAACCCCCCAAAAGTTACAAATAGGGAGCCTAAAGCTAAGCTCTGAGTATATTATGTGATAAATTGTGGGGTTTTTTTTTCCATTATTTCCTTCTGTTTCAGTCTTGGAGTGCCACTTTTAAATGGTATTTCACTGCAGCTGCCTCATGGAGTTGTTTTCAAAGGGATTAAAAGTAAAATGAAACTCCTGTCAATAAGACAGACACTGCCCTTTGAATAATAACCTCTCAGTAAAGATCAGATTATAAATTACAACTGTAAAAGGGTGTAACTTAATGAGGAGATGACAAATCTGTTGTCCTGTCCTAGAACTTGAAGCTTTAATCTTAAAAAACTCTTAATCTTCCTTTAAGATTAAGATCACTTCTCGGATGTTTGCCACAGATTCAAGCCTCTATTATGCATGAACCTTTTATGCTGTCAACACTCTTTAACGCTGTGAACTCTATTTTCAGTTCTAGTGATAAATGAGGATACTTTCATCTCCGGCTTAGTGATAAATGCTACACGTGTGTCAACCAGTTTTAACCTAGCATCTTTCAATCAAAAGGATCCTTTCGCAGTCACGTAGTAGATCAGTAGCAACAACACATAAATAAAAAAACACATGAATAAATACATAAATAATTTCATTTCCCTGAAATGATCAAATGTTTCAGAAACAACATACAGCACAGTAGCCTGGCAGTAAGAGAAGCTCTTTCATGTGTTAAAGTTTTGCAGGAATGACGGTCTCTAAGCAGCTTTCTGAATCAGACACACCTCTGTTCACTACATAAGCAGTATTAAAGTGTTTCATTTAAGGTTATGCTTTAAAATCCAAACTGCATTGTGTTTTACATGGTAAATTGATGTTCTGAACTCTAAAAAAATGAAAAAGATGATTGGCAATGACAGGAGAAAGTATAAAAGTCTTAAAAAAGTTAGAAAACCCGAAACTTAAAAATGCTACACAGCAGGAGAGTGGGGCTTTCTGCCACAGCATGTTCTCACAGTGGTTGAATGATTTGTACCGTAGTTGGAAGAGGTTGAATATGTATCAGTCTAATAACTGGAAGATAGTTCATTGTAGCATGACATTAAAAAAAAAAATGTTTCAATGGAGGGGTTTGCATCCAAACTAAGAGGCTTAAAATGCAGCACTCTAGGTGACAATTTAGCAAAAACCAAATATATCCAATGTAAATAAACAGTGGAATAGATAGTTCCTGGAATGATGGTGAAGTTAAACTTCCTCTGGGTTTGTTGTTATCAGCTCTGTGTTCACACTAATGGGATGACACGTCTGCCCTGCCCTACTACCACGTATATGGAGAGGGGTTTTCAATCAATGCATTTTCAGGGAATAACAATCCAGTTTGGGTATTTGGATACCATGTGATTCCACTTTAGCACATAGGTCTAAGCTCCGTCTTAAGTGTATTCAGTGACAATGTTGATACCCGAACTCACTTCCCTGCCTGTTATACAGGCAACAGCCTAAACATCCTTTCTGTGGCTCGGTATCCCTACTCAACGTAGAGGCTAGAGGCCCCTCTTTAACAGCTTTTCTCCCTCATTTTGTCATACAGTTTGCTTTCAAATGCCATAGTAATATGCTATTTAGCAAATAAACCTTTTGGGTTACTGGTTGGATTGAGATGAGAACTCAATAAAAGATGGCACATATAAAGGAGCCGTGATGTGTCGTTATGGGGGCAAAATAACCAGTTGTTGAGATGGCTTCTTTTGTGGAAATCGGGTGCTGGCTCCTGTTTGAGAGGTGGTTTCCTTTGTTTCATTTTTTCTTTGTTTTAAGGATATAAAAAGGGACAACTGGGCTACATGGGGGCCAAATTGCCAGTTCTTATTATGTTTTGTGTCCTCCACGGACATGCTGGTCCTAAGAGCTTGCGCCGTTTATGAATGACAGGAACTGGTTCCTGGTTGAGAGGTGTTTTCTTTTTCTTTTTTGTTGTTTTAACAATATAAGAAAAAGGCAAAAAGATACCACACAAAGAGGCATACGTGGGCCAAATGAGCAGCTGTCATAACGTTTGCTGTCACTGAAAGACAGGCTGGTTCTTAGAGCTGGCTTTGTGAATGACAGGAGCTGGCTCCTGTTTGAGGAGTGATTCTTTTTTCATTCTTTGCTGTTTTAAGGATATTAAAAAAAATGTAAAAAGGTGCCACACAAAGAGCTATATGAAGTTCAAATTACAAGCTCTCATTAGGTTTTGTGTCATTCACAGACAAGCTGGTTCTCAGAGATAGCTTCTTTTGCAAATGACAGGAGCTGACTCCTGTTTGAGAGGTGGTTTCCTTATTTCCTTTGAATTGCAAGCTAATTCAATATGAATCAAATGTGTTGGCTTGAGAAGAAAACTTTAGTAATTTGTCTCTGAAAAAAATGTCATAAATCAAAGCCCTCACTGTTGACGATGCTATAGGATAAGGTGTTATGTTTTAACAAGTGGCCATGTTAACTGGTGACTTTTCACCTGAAAGTGTATATGGTTGTTGTAGTTACAGCAAGGGGCTCTTTAAGTTTTTGATATCTGTTATTACCCAGACACGACTGACAAATAGTCACCATTTAACATGGTCACTTGTTAACCCGTAACACCAGTCCTTGATGTGAACCAGACAATAAATCCTGTTATTTCTATTGCCTGTGCTGGCCAGCAGTTGTTGATGCTGATGTTCTACTTATTTTTACTCCTGCTGAATGTGTATGTAGCATCTGTGTGCTAGTGTAAGTAGAGATCATATACAGAGGAAAATACCAGTACTAGATCTGCTGTGTTCAACTGTCTGCTGTTGAAAATGCGCTCAGGATGCGATAAAATATGTTAAAAAATATCAATTTTTGGAGATTTTAAATCAATTCGAATCACAGCAACTACATTTTTTACATTGATTGCTTTTTTCAGCACCTCTACATGCTAGAATGCATTAGGTCTTCACAGCCAATCCAATCCATATGAAGGCATCCCAGACTACCTGTATAAGAAGACTGAGATTTCAGATATCCAAGTGTCTTCGGTACGCATCATGATGCATCGACACAGCATGAAGGATTATCACTTGGTATGTGAATACCCAGAATAGATCTAAATCCCTGTTAATGCACTGTTGATATGGGGTGAAAGACAATCCTGCAGACTCAGCGATGCCATTTATACGGGCATATTAGCGTTGTGTCATCCCCATGGTTCAACTGAAGGATTTGTACAAAAAACTTTCTATGGTATAAAAAAGATAATCAGGTGTGACCTGACCAGGTTGTCACCTGAAATGAATTGTATCAGTATCTTGTTTTTAGATGTTTATCAGCTCTATCTGCTGCTTTGTCTCAGAAACATGCTGGTGACACGGAAAATGACTTGTGAGGTGAGTGTGGAGGCATAGGGGGAAAGGGAGATGAGAGATGATGTGGGTGTAGCCAAAGAGAGAATTTGTTTTGGTCTGAAAAAGTCGCATAGTCGTACTTTAAAAATGATAGCTCAGATGAAGTAAGTTGCAAATACGATGGCAAAAAAGAAAACTGAACAGCAAGTATTGAAATGTTATGTTTTCCTGGGGAAAAATAACGAAGATTGAGTCGAGGATTGCAGGAACCCCCCGAGATCACAGGTGTTTGCGTCTTTACAATGAAAACTGAGTTACATGTCTTGTCATCTCCTCACTGCCAATGTCTCCAACACCAGCATGGAAATACTGTCAGTACTGGCACTTGAAGGCTCAATAATCACTGAGCATGTAAAGAGAGAGGTGAGGGTCTTTTTATAGACCCTTTGTTTTGTCTGTCTCTCCAAACTGTGCAGCAAAACACAGTCAGGATGCACGCACTCACATATACGGAAGAGTCCAACAACGAGGAACAGGACACAAGTACAAATGTGATGGAGTGGAGGCAGGCGCCGGCTGACATCATCTAAAGAGACAGAGATTTTCTCCTTAACGTCTCCTGTTTCAGTCAGGCAGAAGAAGACACCCAAAGACCCTCCTCTGTCCACCAGTTCTTCACCCAGAGGGGGCTCTCTGGTCTCTGGTGACTGTGGAGGGCTGTAGGGATTTTGTTTCCGGGGAGAAGATGAGTTGGTTTGATGACAATAGGTCGGGCGTGACATTCGGGCTTTCGTCAAACAGCTGAGAGTTGTGAGGGCTTCGGTGAGGGCAGATCGAGCAGAGCCTGGACAGTTACACCCACCTTCACCAGACCACGCTCCTCCAGGATGTGATGGGGCAGACACAGCTTGTCCTGAGAGTAGAGGGACGTTTTAATAGCTACAGTCACAGCACTCGTACTGTGAGACAGGGTTGTGCTAAGTGCACATGCTCTGATCTGTCAAACAGTCAAATAATCAAGGGTGTGGGTGGACAATAAGTGAGTCATTCTTACCTGTGGGACACCCAGCTTCTTGCATGCATCCAAGAAGTTCTCTACATTCCTGCGACATTTAGCCATGCTGAGCTTTGGCTGCAGGTCAGAAAATCAATCACGTTAGCAGTGAAAAGCAGAACAAATGGAGCATTTCAAAAAGATTTAGGCACATGCAAGTTTGGAGACAACAGAAATACTTAACCTTTGTAAATACAGTCACCATATGATAGTTGCTTTTATTGTTACAAGGTTGTATTTATCTTTATGGCTACAGCATTCGTGATTTTTAGAAATGTATGACTCTTGTTGAGGTTTTTTTTTTTTTTTTCAATTTTATGGTGGAAATGCTTACGTATTTGTAAAAGAAACCCCTCCCTCCAGCCAGAGCACAACTTTTTCCTGGTTTAGCATGAGTAACAAGAGTGTAATGTGCCATTGTTTTTTTTATTCCATAAATGACCTTCAACTGGACACTTTTGGGAATCCAGGCTTGAACAACAAAAGAAATCAGAGCTGCCTTCAACTTTAACCATTACAACAGACAGACTGGTCTATTCTAAAGGTGCACCTTTGCAGCCATAACAGCCTCTACTCCTCTTGGATGGCTTCCCACAAGATTATGGAGTGTTTCTGTGGCAATTTGTGTCAATACATTATGTAGGGCATTTATAAGGTCAGGCACTGATGTTGCATGAGAAGGCCTGGTTCACAATCTACATTCCAGTTCATTCCAAAGGTCAAGTTCCTCCACACCAAACTCATCAAGCCATGTCTTTATAGTCCTTCTTTGTGCTCTGGGGTACAGTAATGTTGATATAGAAAAGGGCCTTCCCCAAACTGTTGCCACAAAGTTGGAAGCATAGCATTGTCCAAAATGTCTTGGTACACTGAAGCATTAAGATTGACCTTCACTAGAGATAAAGGGTCTAGCCCAAACCCTGAAAAACAGCCTCATATCATTATCTCTCCTCCACGAATCTTCATAGTTGGCACTATGAAGGTGGCAGGTAACATTCTCCCAGCATCCGCCAAACCCAGACCTGCCCATATGACTGCCAAACACAAATATGTGTCACTCAGCAGAACCCGCTTCCACTGCTCCTCAGTCCAGTGTCGCTGTGCTTTACATCACTTCATCTGATGCTTTGCATTGGATTTGGTGATGTGAGGTTAACATGCAGCTGCTCAGCCATTGGAACCTATTCCTTGAAGCTTCCATATTTTTTGTGCTTACATTGATGCCAGCAGAAGTTCAGAACTCTTCATTTATGGAATCAGCAGAGTGATTTTACATTGTCTTCCACTTCAGGGCTGAGTTGCTGTTTCCTAAATGCTTCCACTTTCAAGTAATATCACCTACAGTTTATGCTGGCCATACACAGGACTATACTAAAACTTTTAAAAGACTCTAAAAAGACTGACATCTGAGACCCTCTCACATCTAAAGACAATTTGTTGCCAGCCATTGAGTTTTTAGTCTCAGACTGAGATTTGCAAAGACTGTAGGTCACTAACTACTAGACTAGAATACGATTTCTTTTAAGATTATTTCCAATCATGCCTCTAGACTCAAAATCCTAAATTTGAGAGCACAATCAAGTGCATGCAAATAAAGCTTTCTGGCACTGCCATTGTCCTTATCCCTTGTTTAATGCAAATCTGCAACACTAATTAATGGTCAGCAAGTCATTATGATCATTATGCTCAGGTTAAAAACTAGTGCATCCGGGTCTCTCACTGCTCCGATGGTGCATCTAGGGATTTTAAATTTAGAAAAAGAAAACTTAACATTTCTCTGGTTTCAGTTTACTTACCACTGCAGGAGACGGGACATGGATGCTGGAGACAGACCGGGGACAGATGTGATTGGCTAAATGACAAAGCACAACCCCATCCATCAGAGCAGCTCCAACATCGTCTGGGAGCAACACCTTCAGTCGGGACTCAATATTCTGTGGACAGAAAAACAAAGGACTCATGACATCATTATTTTCTAAACAAAACAAATAGTGAAAAGGAGGTTTATTGATTTATTTGTGTTAATTTTTAAAGTTCATTCAGTTGTCCGCATCAGAAATAACTACTGAATGACTGTGCTGCCAAATGCATGCTGCTCTTTTATAACTTGTGAACCTATGCTGTTTTTATCAGTTGTTATGAGTATTTCAAGTAGTGATTTTGGTTTGTTTTTAAGGAAGGATGCTTCAGCTTGGAAGTTTTACCCTTATATTGATTATATAAAACAGTCTTGACACTGCAATTTTACTCCATTCTTCTTTGCAAAACTGCTAAAGCTCTGTCTGGTTACTCTGGCATTGGGTGTAAACAGCCCCTCAAGTCCAGCCACAAATTCTGTATTGGATTGAGGTTTGACTTGGCCACTCCAGAACATTCACCTCGTTGTCTTTGAACAATTTCATGTGCAGCTTTCGTTGAACACTTCAGGTCATTGTCTGGCAGGAAAATAAATCTTCTCCCAAGCCGCAGTTCTCTTGCAGACTGAAAAGACTGTCCTCCATGATTTTCCTCTATTTTGCTGCATTCATTTTACCCTCACCTTCACAAGCCTTCCAGAGCTGCTGAGAAGCATCCCCACAGCACAATGCTGCCACTACTGTGCTTCACAGTGGGGATGGTGTGCTTGTGGTGCTGTCACTTGAGACACATTCACTGCACACGGATTCAGTGCTGTTAATGTGCAAGAAAAGCTGTGTATGTAATCACAATCTGCTCCTGATGCCTGTCTTGTTTTCATTATGGGATGGAAAGTAGCAAGCAGTGACTTGATCTTCCAAGTAAAGGAGTGCATACTGTTTTTATTTTGTATGGAGTTGAAGTTGTTCCAAAACACATGAAGATATGTTTGGCCTGCAGCTATGAGTTTTACTGGCTCGGTGTAGGGCTTTATTAAATAATAATAATAATTTAAAAAACAGATCTGAATTTATGAATGCTTTTAAATATTTTTGAGCTGTCTTTGCAGAGGAGGACAGTTTTACTCTGTGTTGAGAAGATATGCGCTATACACAGTAAGATACCTCAGTAGAGGCCTCTTATGCCATTTTAGCTGTGGCCGTTTTCTATGCTATGGTCAGCATTTTCAGCACTCAGCGCCCTAAGAACGAAAACGCTCTCACTCTGCAGCGTCACATGTATTTTATTGCTGCACTAAGCTCCCAGATGAAAATAGCTCTCTCCCTCATCAACCCATCAAATAAGAGGGGGTAGGACAACAATGTTGGAGGAGAAACTTATCAGACTCTTCTTTTGTAAATCTGGACAAAATAAGAATTTAGCTGGAATTTTTTTAACAGCTGTACCCCATTTCAGTGGAAGAGCCCAGCTTTCTAAGCCTGTCAGGACAATTTAGACTGATCTGTGGAGAGACGCTCTGTTCTGTGGAGGATTCCAGGTTTGCCTCAGCAGCTATTCCCTCCTCTACTTTTTCATTCCTTTTTTCTTTTATACTTTTCAGTGAGGAATAGCATGCATCAAGACCAGTAGAGACCAGCACTAGTCTGCTGGTCTTCGACTTCATTAATGGGATAATAAGAAGGAGCACTTGCTTAAACAACAAATATCTACACCTGCTAAAATTCTGACATCTGTCCATCTTATTTCTAGTTAGAAATACCTCCGAACACTTACTTTAGGCCTCATTCCCCTGACAAATTTAGATGAACATCCAATTTTCAGATATTTAAAATAATTCTGGACATGTCAGTAGCTATTAAATCCGTATAAGGATTGATTTTTTACATGAAGTTAGTTGTTAGAAGTTTTGACATTTTTGCATGTTGTGCTTTGAAAGAGTTGCAGACACCTTTGTTTTTATCTGTCAAATTTATTAAAAAAACTAAAATTAAAGAGAGAATGCTCTTTAACTGTTCAACCTTGTTGTGTTTTTTAAAATTGATTTTTATGATCTTGGCCTTGGCTTGTCTCGGCCCCGACACCCAGAATTCTTGGTCTTGTCTTGGTCTCGGTGTACTCTGGTCTCAGGCAAGTCTTGGTCTGGGATAGTGTGATCTTCAGTACAACTAGAAAAGCACTAGGAGAGCGCAGACCTTTGCCAGTAGCCCTATCTCCCAATAGTAAAGAATCCTTTAAAAAACTCCTGGATCCAGATGGTGATGCAGATCACTCCCAAAATCGAATCAGTTCTTCCTTATGCCATTTCTGACATTTCCTGAAAATTTCATCAGAATCCGTCCATAAGTTTTTGCGTTATGTTACTAACAAACTAGAAAACAAACTAACAAACAAACCCTGCCGATCACACAACCTCCTTAGCGGAAGTAACAATACATGGCCAAAAGAGGGAGAATATATGGTAAAAAGTGCCACATGCAGCAAAAGTGGTGCATGCTCCTGTCTGAACAGTCTGGGCCCGGTCAAAAAGTGACAGGACCAATCAGTGACGAGGGGCAGTACTTTCGGGCATGGTGGAGCCATGATGTAAGCAAGCAGCAACAAGAGGCTGATTATGGCAGAAAGAATTAGCGTGGATGCTGCTAAAGTGCCAGTTTTATCAGAACTTGAAGAAATTTCTTCATTAAAAGAAGAAAAAAGAACAGCTTTGAGTTGTGTTCTTTTCAAAAACAACAAAAGTCGTGTACTGACATGTCTACAGTCCCCATGGTTCGCAGTTCTCTATGGAGTTTACTACTCATTAGGGGCGCACCTTCTGTAGTGGCTGATTTATCCAATCACCCTCCGAGTTTTTTTTTTTCAAAGGCTCTGCCCTTTCCCAAACGCTGTCTATGAGAGGTTATCCAGATGGATATGTGAAACAAATCCATCTGGCGTGTCAGGCTACCGCTCGACACAGTGTCCTCTTCTTCTTCCACATTAAATGGATGTCTCATTACTGCTCTGTTCATTATAAATACAGGTCCTGTCTGAGTAAACATGTGGTGTTAAGTCTGTAGTCTGTTGCAGTCTGAGCAGCTGTTAATTCTGATGGTAAATAAAATCCTGAATGCTCAAATTAATTGAATAATAAAATATTGATTTACAAAGAATAACAGCATACAGAATAACTACTCTCAGCTCTGACCAAACCAACTAGTTTTTCTGATAATGTGTTTCATGTGATTTAGTTACAACAGAAGAAGAAAAGCTGTGTGTGAAATTTATGGTGTTAATAATGAGTTAACTTAAATTAATTTTACGCCACTATTTTTTTGTTGCGTGATCAACGCACGTTCTGTATGTCCTTTGACCCCATTTGCGAGAAGCGGTGCAGTAGTGATGTTGGTCACAAGCAAGCAGAAATGGATGAAGGAAGGGACTTGAGTTCAGCTTTAAAGGTCACATATTTTACCCCTTTAAGACAAGTTTATATTGGTCTCTGAGGTCCCCAAAAGATGCCCGTGAAGTTTGCTGCTGAAAAAAAACCTTCCAGTATTGTATTTTTGAATGTCTAAAAACTCCTCTGGTTCAGACCTGCTCAGAACAAGCTGTTTCTGTGTCTGTGACTTTAAATGTTACTGAGCTGTCTGACACCGCCCCTTACTCGGCTCCTCTCAGAGAATGGATGTGGCTTAATTAATTTGGCTCTCCCGATCCTTCTCTCAGTTGCCATCAGGAGAGGAGGGTGGGATTTTCTTCCAAGCAGGGAGGGCCGACTGAACCTGGGGGCGGTGCTCCCACATGACATCATGAGAGGAACATCTGAGAATGGCTTGTTTCAGCACACATTTTCTGAAAAGTGAAGAAAGTAATGGGGGGGGGGGGTGTTTCTTGGGGGGGATTGTGGAGAGTTGTGGAGGGGCACATACTTTTGCTAGAAAAGCCTGAAACAGTGCATTGTGCATATGTGACCTTTAAGATGATGCCAGATAAGACTTTAGTTATGTGTGCTTACTGTCGACGTGAACCGAGTTACCCAAAGCCCACAGAGTCCTAAACACCCTGTACGACTTGCAGGCCAAGCACACACCACTGCAGAGAGCTGCCCTCCTAGCCAAAGACAAGCCATGCTGGATTGTTTACAATGGAGACACTCAGACAACTCTGCAAGCAACAAATGTTCAACAGTGGTTGCTAAATGGATGGCTACAGATTGCAGCACAATTAATATTGTGGAGGATGAGGGTCTGCTAGAAATAATTTGCAAGCATGTATTACAGCTACATTTTCAAGTAGTAGAAGTCATATTCCAAATGGTTTAATTTTAAAGGCAGATGTAAAAAAATTTCAACACAGAACTACAGGTAGATATGTGAAGTTGCATTTTCTTCCTCATGGTCCTGTTGTATCTTCGTTAGTTTTAACCAAAGCTTCATCTAGGATTTTCAGGGAGTACTGCAGTGCAAGCAAGTTGAATTTTATCTTGTCTATTTTTACAATTTGGTTAGCTAACTATTTGGTTGTTTCACTTTTTTTTTGCTTTCTTTATGTTTATGAGTTTTCATCTTGATGATTTCCTGAGAAAATAAAATAGTGTGATAACTCAACAGGCATACAAATGACTTCAGTAGTTCAGTCTTGTTGGTGCCTAAAATTACAGTGTGAAAGAGGTCTGTGACATTTTGCCAGTTCAGGGAGGATCAGTGTTATTCTTCAGTACGGTAAACGTTGTCTGTGCTTGCCTTGTCTTCCTTTGGCAGCTGTTGAAGCTTCTTGACTTTAAAACAGAATCCCTCTTTGTGTCCTTTCTCACAGACTAATCTGTTTGACTGTTTTCAAGTTTTGATTTTTGTAATCACCGTTTTGAAATGTCCGTCGGACTCGTCTACAGTGTTTTCATTCATCATTGACAGCAGGCATTCAGGTAGGAAAACAACATCTGGACATATGACAGGAATGATGGGGCACACGCCATCAATAATAATGTAGACAGTCTTTTCATTGGGTTTCATCCCTCCTTTACATTCAATGATTTTTTCCCCTTTTAATTTGGTTGAAAAAAGTCATGGTTTTTATTATCATAACAAAAACAGCGGTGAAGTTTTTCCTTCACTCTGTAGGTGGAAAATAATAGGAAATATGACATTTTCCTGGAAACAAGATGTGGGGTGTGGTTGGAATTGATATAAAAATAATATCCAGTGGTGCCCACTGAAATCAGCTGCAATACAATATGTAGAGAGGACAAGCAGCGTTTTACAGTTTTAAGGATTACTATTAGAAATGTATGTGCATGTTTGTTTAGTTGTATATAAAAAGTAATGCTGTCAATTAAATTGCTTTTACTGTTTGTTCTTGTGTAAAGCACATTGAGTTTACATTTGTATGAAATGTGCTATACAAATAAGGTTGAATTGAATTGAATTGGATTGAACTGAATTTCTGGGACGGCATCAGCATGAGTTTTATCCACCAAATAGGTCCACTACGACAAGCTCCTGGCTTTAACAGTGAATACACATGCCTACTACCTCATTTTGTCTTTCCCCTCTGGACCAATCAGCAACGAGGGGCAGTACTTTCAGGCGCAGCGGAGTCATGACGTAAACAGGCAGCAGCAAGAGGCCGGTGAGATTGGAGGAAGAGCTTAGCATGGATGCTGCTAAAGCGCCAGTTTTATCAGAACTTGACATTTCTTCATTAAAAGAAGAACAAAGAACAGCAGTGGGTTGTTTTCTTTTCAAAAATGACAAAAGTCGAGTATTACATGTCTATAGTCACTATGGTTTCGCGTTATTCCTCTGTAGCTCCGCAAGCGCAGCTCGATAGCAGCTACGTCACGTTTTTTATTGCTCTGATTGGCCCATAGAGATGTGACAGACAGAACGTTCATCCAATCACACTCCGAGTTTTCTTTCAAAGCCTCTGCCTTTTCTCAAACGTTTCTTATTGAAGCTTTCCCAGATGGATGTGTGAAACATCCATCTGGCGTGTCAGGTTAGACAAGAACAGTATCCTGGTGAAATGTAAGTTTAAAAGCTGTTTGCTTTCATTGAATCAGCTGTTCCAATTACACACTGTTATTAAGCACAGCATTTGAGTGATTCTGTCTGCCTCTGCTCAGCTTGTTGTCTGACTGTGAGCATGTTGGAGAGATGTAAAGGTTTTCCTGTCTGTTAGCGGTGTTCTCAGGCTGCAGAGATACACTTGTGGGCTGTAAATTACACTGTACATTGGCATTACAGTCTGCACATTTAAATGCAGACGTCTGCCGTTTTTACAGCCGCTGAGTGGAACGAGTGGGTGAAGGGTTTTAATATTTAGTAACGCAAAAGTACTCTAACGCATTACTTTTAGAAGTAGGTAATGCAGTAACGTAACAAATTACTTTTCTCAGTATGTAACGCAGTAATCTAACAAGTTACTTTCAAAAGTAACTCTACCCAACACTGAATGTGACAGAAAGAACATTCGTCCAGCCACCTTCAGGGAATTTTTTGAAAAATCCTGCCCTTTCCAAAATGCTTTAAATGGGACGTTTCCCAGATGAATGCGAAACGTGTCCATGCATGGTTTGGGGTGACTGTATCTCAATAGGTAGAGCTTGTCCTCCCTCAACTGGGAAGTTGAGGGTTTGATCCCCATCTCCTGCAGTTACATGTCCACATGTCACTTGACAAGGCACTTTAACCCAAATTGCTTTCTCTGCTGTGTCAGTGTCATGTGAATGTGTTTAGATATGTATGAATATGGTTAGTTCACACAGTACCTATAAAAAGCATCCAGATGAGAGTATGCTTCAGCTTGAATATTTTACCCTTTAATTATTCTTATAAATCAGTCATGGTCAATATAAATTGGCTCTTTGACCAAAAAATTACAAAAAAACCCCTCTTTGATGTCAAAGTGAAAACAGATTTCTGCATAGTAAAGTCAATTAGATAAAAATATGTTAGGTCAAATAAGTGACTGTATTCAGCCCTCAAGTCAGTATTTAACAGATGCACCTTGGCAGCAACCACAGCAGTGACTCTGTGTCTCAATCAGGCTTTTACATCTGGACACTAAATTTTTACTTCATTCTTCTTTGCAAAACTGCTCAATCTCTCTCAGGCTGCATGAGAATTGGATGTGAACAGCCCTTTCAAGTCAAGCCACAAATTCTCTATCAGATTTGAAGTCTGGGCTTTGACTCTGTAACTCCAGAATATTCAACTTGGCTTGTATTTAAACCGTTTCTGTGTAGCTTTCACTGTTTTACTAGAAAAGAAATCTTCTCCCAAGCCATAGTTGTCTTGCAGACTGAAAAAGATTGCCCTCCAGAATTTTCCTCTATTTTGCTGCATTCATTTTACCCTCTACTTTCTCAAGCCTTCCAGGGCCGGCTGCAGAGAAGCATCCCCACTGTGAGGCTGCCACCACCCAGCCTCACAGTGGGGATGGTGTGTTTGTGGTGAAGTGCAGAGATTGGTTTTTGCCAAACATAGCGTCTTGTCCGATGGACAAAAGGAAACCATTTTGGTCTCATCAGACCAAAGAACTTTCATCCACTTGACCACGGAGTTTCCCACGTTTTTAGTCGAGATTAAATCTGAGTTTTCTTCAATAGTGGCTTTCTCTTTGCCACTCTCCCATTCTCCAAGCTTTAGCTGGTGAAGAATCCGAGCAACAGTTTTTGTATACTGAGTCTCTTCCATCTCAGCTGCTGAAGCTTATAACTCCTTCAGAGTAGTCATAGGTGTCTTGGTGGCCTCTCTCTTTTGTCTCCTTCTCAGTTTATGAGGATGGCCTGTTCTAGGCAGATTTACATATGTGCCATAATCCTTCCATTTCTTGATGATGGATTCAACTAGTCTGGGGATGTTCAGTGCCTTGGAAAGTTTTTTGTATCCATCCTCTGACTTGTACTTTTCAATAGTATTTTTACTGAGTTGCTGGAAGTGTTATTTTGTTTTCATGGTGTAATTGTAGCTAGAAATACTCTGTAACCAGTGACTTGACTTTCCAGAAACTTCCCGGACCCCAGGTTGAGAACTAATGCCTTAGAGACTTCCTTTGATATGATACAATAACAGCCTCAATGACGGTATGATGATGGTATTGATGGTATTAAAAGTGTGTCTTGAAAAATTACTTACCACCAAATAACCTTCAACTGTGCAGTTGAAAGGATAGATAATAATGATAGACACCAGAAGAATTTTAAAAAGTGTCATTACAGTCACATTTAAACTACCTACTTGACATCTGATACCTCATTTAATACACCAGAAGCTGTCACCATTTTAATAACAAACAACAAACGAGAATGGCCATCTGAGGTGGCAGACCCACACCTAAGCAGCGCAACCAAGGAACTTAAGCTCCCATTGATTAGTATGGTGTTCAAAATTTCGAAGTCCGAGAAAAACTGAACGGGTGCGCGGATCATCACCAAAATCTAATCGATTCTTCCCTGTCACTATCCCAATATTCCCTAAAAGTTTGGTGAAGATCCGACTTTCCGTTCTTGAGTTATCTTGTACACATACAAACAAAGAAACAAAGATAAGGAACCATTTACCTAACTCCCGGCCGATTTCATCGGTGTGGGTAATCATAAGAAGACTTGGCAGCTATATTTCTATCAGTGTTGCATTATTAGAAGCAATAAAACCAGCCACTTAAATATCGCACCCTATGGAAATGTCAGTTTAAATATTGTGACTGTTTAAACAAAGGCAGAGGTCAACTATTGATGACTTATCGGGAACTTTAAGAGTTGATGTGTAGGGTTGAGATATAACCTTGCAAAGCAGATGGATAAGCCTGTTTCTTTGTTTTTCACTGGCGAATCCATCTTGCAAAGCTCCCGTCTGAACCGTTTGGGCCTGGTTAGAAAATGACAAGACCAATGAGCAACGAGGCGAAGTACTTCCAGGCGCGGCGGAGTCATAACGTAAGCAAGAAAAAACAAGAGGCTGGTGCAATTATGGAGGAAGAGCTTAGCATGGGTGCTGCTAAAGCGCCAGTTTTATCAGAACTTGACGACATTTCTTCATTAAAGGACGAACAAAGAAAAGCAGTGAGTTGTTTTCTTTTCAAAACGACAAAAGTCGAGTACTTACATGTCTATAGTTGGTATGGTTCGCGTTAACCCTTGGCAGCTGTGCAAGCGCAGCATTATAGTGGCTACGTCATGTGTTTTTTTGCTCTAATTGGCCCGTAGAGATGTGACAGAATGTTCATCCAATCACACTCCAAGCTTCTTTCAAAGCCTCTGCCTTTTCCCAAACATTTCCCGTTGAAGGATGGATGTGTGAATACATCCATCTGGCTTGGTAGGTTAGTTGAGATAGGGGAGAAGTTAGAAATGGGAATCAGCCTATGTTTAGCTCCACATAAGATGATTTATAACTGTGTCTGAATGACTCTTAAGACTCAAATATACAACCATCATGTGTGTTTCTTATGAAGAGAGCTAGTCGACAAAAAATGCAGTATGACTCATTTTATAAGAAACCACTCATGAAAGTGTTCCTTGGATATGTGACGTAGGTGTCACCTTCCCCCTTTAGAGGTAAAAACACTTTATCAGAAGCAGGATCTGGCAGGCTTCAGCCACTGTTGGTGACTAAGTGCTTTGTGAGAGGCATGAACAGGCTTTGGGTTTTCTGACCTGCCGTAACAGTCCTATCTGCTCCATCTCCTCCCTCAAGTGCTCCATCTTCCTCCTCATAGTAAAACTGGGGTCTGTGGAGTTGTATTCCTGCCTGTTTCCTCTGGTGAAGGCTGGAGAATGAAGCACAAAGAGAACAGTTCTCAGTTCCAAGTAACACAAGGGGACATTCAATAAAAAATAAACAGTCTAACCCGGTGGGTCTAACAGGCCGTTTCCAGGCCAGCTTTCCTCTTTTCCGGGGTAGACTGCCAAATAAAATGTAATCCAAAACAGTCGACAACTTAAGACCCATGTCTGATGATATCCTGAAAAGATGTATCTCTGTTATCAGGACAAAAAAACCATGAAGAAACTGCTGCATTGAAACAGAGCTGCATTGTGAAACAAATATTATGTTTATGATTGCACAGATAAGAATTTCCCACAAACCTACGTAAACATTTTCTTTTTTAAAGATTTATTTTTGGCCTTTTTTAGATAGGACAGTGGATAGAGTTGGAAACAGGGAGGAGAGCGGGGAGAGACATGCAGGAAATAGTGCCACGGGCCGGATTTGAACCCGGGTCGCCTGCGTATATGGCGTGCGCCTTAACCACTCGACCACCGGCGTGCCCGTAAACATTTTCTTCTTTAGAAATGTTTTATTGTGATTGCAGCTCACTGATTTCCCCTCTTTTATTTCTGATAACTTGGCATGTATTTAAAGACCACCAACATTTTTCACAAATCCGCTCTTGGATACACTGTAAAATACCTTTTTAAAGAGAGAGACATTTCAGCTCTCTCTTTCAGACTCGCCTTTGTATCACAATTTGACTTTTTCAGTCGATCAGTCTTCATCTTTCCAAAACTTTGCATTTATAAATAAATAAATGAAATAAATAACAAAAATATATCTTTATGGAATTAAGTTAAAATTTCCAGTTTTTTAAACATGCATTTTCTCCTATCTCCAGGGGTGGGATGTAACTAATTACATTTACTCAAATTACTTAAACTGAGTAGTTTTTTGTGAACTTGTACTTTGTCAGTACATTTTAAAATCAGTACTTTTACCTTTTCTTTAGTAAATTTTAACAAGAAAATTGTGCTTTTTCTTGAGTACAATACTGTTGCACTTTTACCATTTCTGTTGACTACACAGTAGCATGTAGAGAGAGAATGATTCCACATCCCATCCCAAAACAGCTGTAGTTTAAAGTTAAAACTGAAGTGTTGTTCTCTGGGTTAAACATTTCGGAGTTGATTTCATCTCCCAAAGTGTCATTTTAACTTAGTTCTGAGTGAAATGACAGTGTTGATCCAACTCTGTCGATTGAGCTAAGCTCTGCACACTATGATTTCAAATCTGGGGTGATGTGTGGGTTCAATTCCCCATCATGCACTCGGGAAGAGAGTTTAGATGTGTTTAGTTGTGTTTGGATGTTGCCTGTTGTACAGTCACCCCTGCTTGGGGTTGTTCTGCTTGTGGTTCTGGTGCATTGTGGGTATTTTTTAATCTTTTAGGCATATTTGCACCATGAGTGAAGTTATCCACTGAGTTTGAACTCCTGCCTGTGACTATAGGTGCTCCTTAAGGATGCATAGAGCATATTCTTCATGCATTGCATACAGTAACAACAAAAGTTACTTCAGCTCTGTCTCCATATTGTAAAATATTCAACACTTAACAACAAATAAAATGTTTAGTTTGACCTGAGTACCCAGGTAGCTTTTGAGCTTGGTTCTATGTGGGATCTGAATGGTGAATTTCACTTCCTGAAAAAGCTGTAGTTGGTGGATGAAGCAATGTTAGACAGATGGGTCGGAAGCAGCAGGCTGTTGGTGTTCATAACTGACACAGGGAATGTGGCTCGGCACTGTTGTGTTGAAAGAAGCAGGAACATCCCTGAAAACGTGGTCGCACATGCAGAACAAAACCTGTATGTACCTCTCAGGTTTAATGGTGCCTTCACAGATGTGCATGCCACCCATGCCATGGGCACTATTACACCCCTATAACATCACAGATGCTGGCTTTTGAATTTTGTCTTGAAACAACCCAGATGGTCCTTTTCCTTTTTAACCAGTAGGACAAGATCTAGGACTAATTGAAATATGGACTCATCTGACCACAGCAAACTTTTGCACTTTAGGTCAGTCCTTATGAGATGAGATCAGGCCCATAGAAGTACAGTACAGTGCATACTTTATATGCAAAAAAATGCATGTAGAATCTCAACCTTTTAGAGCAACATCTACTTTTTCAGGACAAGCTGAGCTATCAGAATATGTGTGCTGCAAGATGTCAGATAAATTTATCAATAGTTATACGACCAGAAGACATAACTGAAATTGAATCTCATAGACTTTGATACAAATTATACCCAGAGCAACACTGGCCAAGCCTTTTCACATCGACATGTATTTTCTACAGGCCTTAGGAAAAATAAATATTTTGTAAAAAGAATTCACATGTGGTATTCAAGTGTATTAAAGGTGCATGAATCCCATGCCAGGAGCGCCAATGTCTTCTTTTCATTATTTTGGCCAGAGAGGACTATTTTTGTCTTTCCTTTCCAAAGTGGCAGATAACCATCTTATCTCTTGCTGGCTGGCCCTGATTGATCACTACTGCCAACTAAACAATCGAAGAAGAAATTGGAGCACTGCGGCTAGCCGACAGGCTAACTGGAAGTTGTCTTTTAGTCACAGTGTTAAAATGGAGGACTGATGGCAACACTGTGTATTCATTGCCAAAATTAAATAGTCATAATATTGTGGATTTAGCCATGTGGATTTGTAGCATTAAAGCTCTACATAAACACAGTGTTTTGCACCTGAATCAAAAATGTTCAGGATGGCATATTAACTCCAGGAGCTATCTGTAGATCTGCAAAAAAGGTACGCTTCCAATCACAATTTACTTCATAGAGATCTGTCTTACACTTCAAGAGATACTGGAAACAACACGTGATACAACTTGGGACGGTTCACGATCCAGCGGGGTTCGGAGGGTAACCTTACATCTATAGATTCAGTGACACACCGTGTTCTTGGACAATGGTTTTCTAAAGCGGGTTCTCCCTCCGGGTGGGGAGGGTGTCTTTGCCCCAAGTGAAGGAGTTCAAGTACTTCGGGGTCTTGTTCATGACTGAGGGTAGAGGGGACTGTGAGATAAAAAGTGGATCGGTGCAGCATCTGCGGTATTGCAGATGTTGTACTGCACCGTCATGGTGAAGAGGGAGCTGGATCCCGAAGTAGAGCTACTGTTCCTTTGTGTCGAAAGGAGCCAGTTGAGGTGGTTTGGGCATCTAATCAGGATGCCTCCTGGTTGCCTCCCTGTGAGGTCTTCTGGGCATGTCCAACTGGAAGGGGACCCCAGGGCAGACCGAGAACTCGCTGGAGCGATTATATATCTCATCTGGCCTGGGAATGCCTTGGAATCCCCAAGGAGGAGCTGGAAGAAAGATGTCTGGGTCGACTTGCTTAGCCTGCTGCGACTGCGACACAGCCCTGGATAAGTGGAAGAAAATGGATGGATGGATGGATGGATGGGTGGATGGATAGAACCTTGCACTACTGTTGATGTTGATTGTGGATTACTGAGCCTTTCTTTAGTGCTCCTTTAATACCCAATGCTATCACATTTCACCATTTAACCTGCATACCTGTGGAAGGTTTCACATTCCAAGTCTTCTCTTGCCCCATCCCAACTTTTCTGGAATGTGTTGCAGGCATCAAACTCAGAATGTTTGTATAAATAAGTGTATCATTTAAAACATTAAATGCCTTTTCTTTCTTCTCAGAGTATCAGGTTTTTAGAAGTAGCCATAACTCAATAACAATTAAAAAAACATTTTAATGGTTTCTTAGTAGTGAAAGAAAATTTACGAGTGCCCCTTAGTTAACATCATTTGGAGAAGACAAGAAGCTTTCAGCTTTATTGTTCCTTGTCCTAGAGTCCCACAGCATTGATTGAAAACAGAGCAACAGTTCCTCAGAAACCATCCCTACTTCCAGAGAAGGCTGCCAGGACACTCCTCAAAAATATTTTGGCTCCAGCTGAAGAGGAAAGTGTTCACATCGTATCAGATATGAGCCTTAGGTGAAATGCTGCACTGGCTCAGTCATTTCTTTTCATACTAAGTATGATGCACAGTCTCCACAATCTGTAACTAGATAATGAAAACATCAGGTAAAGAAACATTATTTTTCCCCAGGGATAGAGAAAATGCATGAGGAACAAAAATGATTTTAATACAATTTCGAAATCTGTTTGCTATGCAAACTCCTTTTTTTATTTAGTTATTGTTGCTGATGATCATCATTATCTCTATCTATCTGATTTAGTTAAACAGGGTAAAAGACACACCTGGTAATATTCACGTAGCTGCATTTTTCTTGTTGTAGTAACAGCCTGGATGTCATCTGATGCAGTTGGAAGCTGAGTCAAACCACAGGATTGATTTCTAATCTCTGCCAATTTTTCAGTCAGCATAGGTGATATCAAAACATTTGGATGTCATGGACATGAACATATTCTATTGTTTTGGCCAGATTCATACTGTCAGCTGTATTAATTTCAACAAGTTGAAGACATGCAGAGAGGCTGTATCTACTTGCATGCTGTGCAGTACATCCTGGTACATGTAGGCGGTGTGGGTGAGGCTTTGTAAACAAGGGAACTTAGCTTTTTCAATGAAATTAACAAACACTTAAGAATATTTGTTCTACTTTTACTACATATGACAGTTGATTTACACTCAGAAAACCCCTAAAAAGTTGAAAAGAGCTAAAACTTCAGGAAATGCACTGATTGGATGCATTAAATGTGATTTGGATGACTTGGACACAAGCATGTCTGGCTGTAGATCTTGTTGCAGACATATTTGACTCATTGAAAAAGTCACTAAACCTGCCTACCATTACGCTCCATACTGATCTTAAAATTGCATCTGGACTTTTGCTACAGAACTGTCATTCTTTTCTTTTGCTGTCACTTTTATGCCTTTGATTGATTACAGGGATGTTTTATATATTCATGCATCATCCCAATGCCTTAAATCTTTAGACAGTTTTTACCATGTGGCACTGAGGTTAATTACCATCTGAGGGAGCTGGTCTCCTTAAATTGCTTTAAAATTAGATTAAAGGTTTTGAAGGACAAACATCAGGCAGTGGATGTTTAGACTGTTCACTTGCTGCTTTGTGGCTCAGATTATTTGTTTGATTTGTGTTTGTAGTGTTTTTATATCTGACGTTTCTTGTCTGTATCTGTGTTGAATATGCTGCTGCTTGTCTTGGCCAAGACACTCTTGTAAACGAAATTCTTAATCTCAATCAAGTTTTCCTGGTTAAATGAATTGAAATTAAATTAGATTAAAATATAAGCGATTATGGCCAATTTTGGCTAATATTTGCTGGTTTCAGTTGTTATCTCATGACCTTTTTAATGGAACATGTTCAACTTGTAATGTTTTTTTATACCTGCTTTCAAATACACTTTATGTATTTAGCCAAACATAGACAATAACCCTTTGTCTGTCTTTTTATAACCGTAGCATCATGACTAGTAAAAAGGAATAACGCTGAGCCAAATCATCAAAATATAAGCAGCTGTAAAGCAAGCGCCTGTGCATTACCTGATCTAGGCTTCAGTCCAAACACTGTCAGGGTGGTGCTGAAATCACTGCTGCGTAAGCCCTCCTGAAGAAAACAAGAACGCCACAACAATCAGAGGCATTGTCAGATAACAGAGATGTTCTTAGTTGATAAGACGTGATTTTTATCAGGATGTTTATGACACAGACCTCGCAGTCGTCATTCCCGCCGGAGTTTTTCCGAGCACTCTGACACTTGTACTGAGAAAAGGGAGAACAAACACACCTGTCATGATTTGTTCTGCTTCTGTTTAAATCATGGTTGTAACTTAACAGTTAAGCATGGGAAATTCGAGAGGATCAAGGAACTATAGTTAAAAATCAATACTCGCTATTCTTTCTGTGACATTTGCATTGGATGATTGTTCCCAGTTTGTGTATTTACAATGCCAATGAAAAGTATTCACCCTTTGATGTTTAACACTTTTGTTGATTTTGTGACTCAATCATGGTCAATATAATTTGGCTTTTTTACTGGCAAAAAATGTCTATAATGCCAAAATTTAAAACGGATTTATACAAAGTGATGTCAATTAAATAAAAACATGTAATGTAAAATTAGTGACTGCATAATTATTCACCCCCTTATAGTCAGTATTTAGTAGATGCACCTTTGGCTGCAATCACAGCACTGTCTGTGTGGATAGGTCTCAATCAGGCTTGCACATCTGGACACTGCAATTTTACTCCATTCTTCCTCATTTCTGTGTAGCTTTTTCCATAAGCTGAAGGTCATTGTCTTGCAGGAAAATAAATCTTCTCACAAGCTGTTCTCTTGCAGACTGAATCAGATTGTCCACTAGGATTTTCCTACATTTTACTGCATTCATTTTACCCTCTGCCTTCACAAGCCTTCCAGGGCTGGCTGCTGAGAAGCATCCCCACAGCATGATGCTGCCACCACCATGCTTCACAGTGGGGATGGTGTGTTTGTGGTGATGTGCAGTGTTTAGTTTACGGCAAACATAGCATCTTTTTTGGTGGCCAAAAAAAGGCCATTTTGGTCTCACAAGACCAAAGAACTTTCTTCCATTTGACCGTGGAGTCTCCCACATGCTTTTTGGTGATTTCTAGTCCAGATTTGAGTTTTCTTCAACAGTGGCTTTCTCTTTGCCACTCCCCCATAAAGCTCTGACTGGTGAAGAACCACGTAAACAGTTGATTTATGCAGAGGTTTTTGTCAAAAAGCGAAATTATTTGACCATGACCGATTTATAAAATCAATAAAAGGGGGTGAGTACTTTTTAAAAGGCAATGTATCTGCCCTTAACAAACAAACCAGAAATAAATACATTTTCAAGTAAAAGAATAGCTTTAATAAAAACATAAATATTCCATCTGCAATAATGATATTCGGAATGAAAATCATGTGCTCCAGATTCTAAGATACCTGCCTCTACAAACTTTTGACCCCAAAACAGAGGAGGAGAAAGGAATTTTTGGCTCCCAAAAGATTGATAAACCTGTATGGCATAATTTTATAGGACAGTGCACCAACAGACCTTTCAACCTCATAAACAACCACACCTCATAAAAGTGTGGCCACAATGAGTCTGTGGATTGCTCCAAAATAAGAATAACAATTCAGTGATGTGAGCACCAACATTTAAAATGAAAAAACATGTTCACACCCGAGCATAATTAGAAAGTGTTTTTCAGTGGGTGAGACTTTGTCCTCAGGCAACTTCTGTGTGTTCTGCAGAATGAAAAAGAAAAGCTGTTTTTATGGCAGAGGCATGTGCACACCTTGAGATAGTCTTTTCTCAGGTACTTGTTCCTCCTGCGATCCTCATTCTGGTTAAGAACTGGTGGGACCTCAGGCCACTTTGGTTCTGAATCGGAGAGATCTGACTTCAGGCTTCCATCAAAGGAGCAGGAGGATGAGGGCTGTAAAATCAGACAGATGAACATTAATCATTGAGTGAAGGAGAAAACACCAGATGGAGGTTTAAAGGTGTACACAGCATGTAGAAATTTTACACAGCAATGCCTACATTACATAAAAAAAAAAAAAAACTCCTATGTTATATTTGCTTTTAGTTGAGTTCTTATATTGGCTCTAATTTTTCCAACAGTTTTCAAAAGCCAGAGAAATTCATAATTTTAATGATTGTTACAAAAAGTGACTTAATTTGGTGGTTGTCATTATGGGACCATTGTGACTTGTTTATGGTTGATGTAGAAATGATGGACGCTACGAGTAAAACAGCTACATAATGCAGTGAAAGCTGCTACTGGTAGCTGCTCTCCGGTTGCTTTATCCCATTAAGCTTTGTGCTGCTTACTTGTGATGGACCATGCCCATGATTATTCTCTGATACTGGCTGCAGGTTCATCTGATTTAGAGCCCCTCTTACAGCATAATTTACATGCTGTGCATGTATATTTATGGAAAATGTTTAACTAATTAATAATGATTGGTTCTGATCCCCAGAGGTATGTTGAACTCCTTTTTTAATTATGTGATTTTTTTTTTTTTATCATGTGACAGTAATACCATATACCGCTGGACAATTTGGCTATGGATTATCATGCTCCAGTGACATTTCAAGATGAGGGACTGCTAACAGCCATCTTAAAACTTTAATCTCAGCCAGACAAAATCATTTCAAAGGAGTGATGAAAGAAACACTGGAATCTGCAATCAAAGATACTGGTATTGATTACAATCATTGCACTGAATTAAAACGTGTCTTACCTGTCCACTCAGCACTGACGCTCCACTGCTTCCTTCATCCAGAGAAGCACTAAAACAAAGATGAAAATGTTGTTATTCTTATTATTACATTAAAATAACATTACATACAGCATGCACAACTGCTGTTTCATATCATAGTCCTAAATGTCTCCTTAGGGCCTCTTTTAGGTTCAAATGTAACCTGCAACATACAGCCTTTGTCTTTTATTTTGTCAAACCTGACTGAATGAGCTGCAGCACTACTCTGAGTGGTTTGTCTGAAATGTTTAAGATCAGGATTCTTGAAAAATTCCAATCAAACTGAGATGAACACAACCTTCTGCTTTTGAAGGAGTATCTGTGGCCGCAGATACGTTCCCATCATGCTGCATAAAGAGACAGGGAAAAGTCTTTTGTGCTGTCTGCCATTAGCCCTTTACATAATCAGTATGCTATTAATGAATGCTTAGCCTTTAAAAATCAGGCATACCAACACCAGCCATATCAAACATAATTCTAACATCTGTTAGGATTTTCTTTGTCTGTTGATTTTGGCATCCCCATGGCTTAAGCAGTGCCTCGTATCTCTATTCATCTAATCCAGAACCTTTGCAAATAGTGTCTTGTGGTGGAAATTCTGATCCAGTTGTCTCTTGTTAGTTGAGTATATCTCACACTATAAATCTTGTGGAATGTCATCAAAGAAGGATTTTGGCAGCTTGCCTCGTCTATTACCTCCCCTGCAGCTCAGTCTACTGGCTCTAAAAGCTACTATATCGTAATATTTGTTTTCTTTAATGGTTTCTTTTGCTTCTGTAAGACATAAGGAGGCATCAGTGTTATTTTGATTCTGTTTCGGGCTAAACAAAACACATTCACTAGAGCTTTGACTTAAAAAACATCGGATGAATAAACAGCTCACTGTAAAATAATGAAATTGCACATACGAAACCCAGTAGACAGCTAAATGCCAAAATGTGTAAGAGTTTGTTTTGAGATCTACATGCTGATACTGTGACATTTAAGGCATTTTAGTTGTAGGAAAACACATTCTTAGTAGTTTTCCTTGGTTTATATATATTTCATTTACTGTATGAGAGTAGTGTGTTTAGGAATTAAAAAGCTACCAGTTTTAATGATAACCAAGATAAAACCTTTTTACTGCACTTTAATATCTCAGTAAATATTGTCAAGACAGTGTAGTTGTTAGGATGAGTTATTTGGTTGGTTTTTTTCAGCAATATAAAATAGATATAACAGGCGGAAAATGTCCTTTCAATGCATTTTAATGATTTGATCTCCTTTGCTATGAAATATGTAATGTGGCTGAATGAATGCAGATGTGTGCATGCATGCTCGTGTGTAGATGATTGACTGATTCTGTTTCCGTTGTTGTTGTTTACCTGCCAAGGGACTGCAGATGGAAGTTAGCTAGCAAGGTAAGTCTGGTACAAAGCATCTTTTTTCTTTTTGAGACTGATGTAATTTTGTACATTGCCCCTGACACAAATAAACTTAATAATAAACTAAAGCTTATACCACTCCTGTTAAAAACATACTGTAATTTTCTCTTCCCACCAAATAATAGAAAATTATCACTAGTAATACTGAGACCCGAGCTTTTATTGTAATGCATTTTTAGTTTGGGATCAGCAGAACCAGATAAGTTTAAAGGCTCAGTCTTGTCTTTAATCGAGAATTACAGTGCTTAACAAATTTATTAAACCACCTGTCATATTTGTCTCAAAGACCATCCAGCATCATCAAGTGCTTTAATGCGGACTCTTTCATTTTCAGTCAGCTCTCCACGTTTTACCATTTTTAACAGGAATGAGGAATCTCACACTGAATTCACCCAAATTTGAGCCGGCTCACTGGGCTTCTCTGAGAAGTCAGAAATTAATCAAGCATAACATTAAACCACTAAAACTCATTTTTCTGTTCAGGAATGCAAGTGTATAACTATAATTTGACATATTAGTCAAGAAATATCAATGTGCTTTACTATTTTTTCAGTTTTTTTGTAAATCAGTAAATTTGATAATTCATGGATAACAATAATAATTATATTTTAGCATTAAAAATATAATCTGGGTTATACAGCTTCTACATATTGGTGTATTAACCATTGCAGAAACATAAAAAAATTATTTTGGTAATTACCAATGCTGTTAATTTAGGGCAGCTGTGGCATAAACCTTACTTTGGTTAGGGTTAGGGTGGTCTAATAAATTTGTCATGCACTGTATTTTTCACCAAAAATGATGTCCTAATCTCCTCTAGGTCATATCTATGCAGGAAATACAGCCCAGACTTTAGAGAATATGTTTGGTCAGTTGTTGGGGGACTTAAGTCAGTAAAAAAGTTGAGTCATCTTTCTTGGACCAAAAAGACTTGTTAAGACTGGCAAGCATGAACAAAATTTCCACTAAAAGTTCAGAATTTTTCTTTCCAAATTTCACACAAATTCCCTTGAAATCTTCTTAAAAATTTCATTAAATTTCTGTGAAAGTTCCTGAAAATATCTTTAAAATATCCCCAAGAAAGTACCCCAAAATTTCTACATATATTTCCCAATTGTTTCATCGGAAATGTATTATAAAGCCAAAACATTCCAATAACAATTTCCCCAAAGGTTCCATGTAAATCATGAAAATTTTCAAGGAACTTTCCCTGAGCTTACATAAAATACCCCCTAAATATTCTTATCAAATTCCTAAAAAAAGGAAAATGCATCCCCTTCCATTCCATGAAAATAGAGGGTAAATTCCCCCAAACTCCCAAAACAAATTTCTAGACACTTTCTGAAGATTTAAAGAAATTACCCCCCAAATTCCCCAAATGTAATAAAATGTAACAAATTTCCAAGAAATATGTAAAGATTTTAAATCAAATCCCCACAAAAATGATATGAAATTCCCAAAAATGACATATATTTTTCTCAGATTTCTTTGAAAATGCCTGAAAATGTCCATATGCCTTAAACATCCAAACGAATTTCCCAAATTCCCATGATATGCCAAAAAATGAAGTCAAAGTATGTTTCAAAAATTCCATGAAAAGGAGGGTCAAACTCCCCATATACATTTCCAGAAATTTCTTTGAAAATTTCAAAGACACCCCCACCCTAATTCCAGATCAATTCCTTAATTCTAAAAATTAATTTAACAAGTTTCCAAGAAATAGCCTGACATTGCACATCAAATGCCCACAAAAATTGTTATCAAATTCTCCAACATGTCCAATATATCTCGGGTTTTCTTGAAAATTCCTGGAAATTTCCGAACACCCCCAAATTACCACAACAAATTTCGCAAATTTTCATTAAAATGTCAGAAAATGTCACAGCAAGTTATCCCAACAATTCCAATGAAACTCTACAAAATTTGCAAATAAAACAAATTTCAATAAAGATAATTAAAAATTTCTCAGCTAATACCTCAAAATAAAAATTCCTTAAATTTCATAGCAAATATTCTCAACATTTCAAGAAAATTACTTTAATTTCAATTGGCACGCTTTACATTTATAGTTACTGTATTACTATGTTGTAGGAAAGCCTGAATGTAATGTCCCCATATGCACTTGCAGATTCTCATTTGCTACGTTTTTGTTTTTACTTTTATTATGTTAATATTTTAATGTTTTTACAAATATAGTGCAGCTAATTATATTTGTGTTTTCTGATATAAAACTTCATGTAATGATTTGAAATGACGCATCAGTAAAGTATAGACACTTCCAAATTACAGCAATACCATGATAACACTGATAACGGTGATATTTTAGGTCACTGCAGACATGATATGACATTTTTAAGCTGTTATATCTCTAAGTGTGTTCCCTGTATTTCCCTTTATTATCTTCTCTTCCTTTTTATATTTCAGACCAAAACAATACACACAAGACATAAACACAGTACAAGTACTACTAGAAGCATTGCAATGCACAAACAAGTCACAAAGAAAAATAAACAGAGACAAAAACAATCATCGGGGTCATTATCCTTCTAGACTTGGCATCAACGTACTCTGTTTCAGTCTCATATTTTCTGTCTGTTTGCAATAATTCCTTCTAACTTAAAACAGTCTCTAAGAAAAAAGAACATTTGAGACTTCCTCAAATTCCTTTTCTTTCACTTCAAAAATAAATCTCCTAACCCATAAAACAGCTCTATTTAAAACATTTGGACATACACTTTTTCATTCATAAGAGGCATCATATCTTCAGTCTTTTCTTACTGACTCCATCTTTTCATGTGTTTTTACTGGCTCTTATGTGTTCTATACTTGTAAGTGTTTTTATGACATTGTTCCTATGTGCTTTACGTTTTATGAATCTACTTGGATTGGATAATTTTAGCATAAAAGAGTTGCTGTCATGTTTGAGTTCTGTACAAACCTGCGAGCCGTCTGAGGCGGGGGCCTTGGTTTGCTGCTGGAGCTTCCCGAGTGACTTAAGAACCTGCAGACGGAAACACATGCAGGTGTGGTTACAGACCTGTGTGAGAACAATCACTACTATGTGGCGATGACTAACCACAGTGATTCATAGCCTATGTTGCGTGCAGGTTTACCATCATCTACGGTAAAACTTTGCTGGCAGGGCTTCATCAACTTTTACTAGGAATTTTACCAATTGAGAAACAAAGAGCAATTTATCAACACAGCGGATTGTGTATTTACAAGAGTCTCTAGGCTGGGCAATGACAAACACAGCAGCAGATACTGAAATGAGGACTAAATATGCTTCTGACTTGGAAATATTTTTACAAATTACAGCATGGACAAAGTCTCATGTTCATTCATAAAAGACAAAAACTCCTATGTAGAATGGGAATATATACAGTGCCTATAAAATTATTCACCCCCCTGGATATTTAACCCTTTTATTGACTTTATAAATCAATTATCTATACATTGTCTATACCATTTATCCCATTTGTGGTCGCAGGGGGCTGAAGCCTATCCCAGCTGTCATCCACGCATACAAGGGGAGAACATGCAAACTCCACACAGAAAGGCCCTGATCAGGAAGCAAACTATGAAGCTTCTTGCTGTGAGGCAACAGCACCTTCAGCTTTTTGGTGAAAAAAAACTCTTTATTGTGAAAGTAAAGACAAATATGTAAGATAAAATATATGACTGCATAAATATTCACCCCCTTTAAGTCAGTATTTCGTAGATGCACTTTTGGCTGTAATCACCACAGGTCTTAGTCAGGCTTGCACACTTCTTTTGGATTTTGGTCTGTGCTTTGACTCGGCCACTCCAAAATATCAACCTTGTTCTCTTAAAACCATATCTGTGTATCTTTCGCTGTATGCTTTGGGTCATTGTGTTGCTAAAAAATCTTTTCCAAGCCTTATTTCTCTTGCAGACTGTCCTTCATGATTTTCCCGGATTTTGCAGAATTCATTTTACCCTTTACCTTTGCCAGCCTTGGAAGGCTGGCTGCTGAGAAGCATCCCCACAGCAGGATGCTGCCTCCACCATGCTTTACAGTGAGGATTATGTGTTTGAGCAGATGCACGCAGTGTTTGGTATCCACCAATCATAATGTCTTGTCCGATTGCCAAAAAGCACCATTTTGGTCTAATCAGACCAAAAGACCAAAATGGTGCTTCCCACCTTTTGGTGAACTCTAGCTGAGATTTAGTGACCTTTCTTCAACCGTCACTTTCTCTTTGCCACTCTATCATAAGGCTTTGGCTGGCTGGCGATTGTCATATGCAGAGTCTCTCCCATCTCAGCTGCTGAAGCTTGTAACTACAGAGTAGTCATAGGTGTCTTGGTGGCCTCTCTCACTAGTCTCCTTCTTGCACGGTCTCTCAGCTTGTGAGGGCCCCCTGATCTTGGCAGATTTACACATGTGCCATATTCCTTTCATTTCTTGATGATGGATTTAACCGAACTTGGGGGGTTTTAGTGCCTTGGTATTTTTTTTGTATCCATCCCCTTACTTAAATTTTTCAATAACTTTTTCTCTGAGTTGCTTGGAGTGTTCTTTTGTCATGATGGTGTAATGGTAGCCATGAATACTGATTAACCAGTGACTGAATCTTCCAGACACAAATGTCCTTATACTCCAATCACTTGAGACATTACTTTTTCAAAATCTGTTTTTTCTTTGACATTAATTTGGCTTTTTTATTTTGTAAAAAAATCCAGATAATACTGACCATGATTGATTTATAAAGTCAATAAAAAGGGTAAAGTATCCAAGGGGGAATACTTGTTATAGGCACTGTAGCTTTAATAGCATTCATTGTGCACTTTAATGTTAAAGAGACACTCCAGGAGCCTGTTCTGTCAGTGTTCTTGAAAGCAGCTTTGTTAAATATAGGTTAACTAAAAATGAGCAAAACCCAATTACCTGTGTGCTCGGCCGGTCACTCTCCGTCGGTGGATGAGACTCTCTGCTCTGCAGATTAAGGACCGTCGTCTACAGTCGGTACATCAAACAAGCAGTGGTCAAGGTGAGGAGAAGAGAGGGAACAAGACAAGACCAAAAAGAAGAGGTGGTTTTCAATGAATCATTCACTTCAGCTGTTTTAGTCTTTGAAATCAACTAAACAGAAAACAGTGGGAACAGCAAAAATGATTAAACAGGTAACATGGTGAGGAGTGAAGAGGAACAGAAGGAAGCAGTGCAGATGTTTCATTAAGTATCAAATGGCTTTCTCACATACCTGTTCTGCTGCTCCTGCTGCAGCAGCTGAACAGCGATCTTCCTCAGATCCAGCACCTCCTTTAGCTCATCGTCTTCTTCTTCAACCAGCTGTTCCTTATCGGAACTGGAAAAAGGACACAATCTGTTACAAACTGCAGAGCCTGCACATAATCTGACTCATAAGAGAAATATATTTTACAGGGAAAATATGCGGTTAAATGAGAACATTAGAAAGCTAAAGCCCCTCTGATATACAGTCAAAGAGGGCAGTTTTCAAAGAGCATTTTACCCTCCCACTGCTGCCATGTCAAAAAAGGCTGGTGAGTCTGGTTCTGCTCAAGGTTTCTGCTCAATAAAAGGAAGTTTTCCTAGCAACTTTTGCTTTGTTTAATGTTGCTTTAATTGCTGTACAGATGGTGGATTAACATAAATGATCTAACAAAGAGTATGGTCTACACCAGTAGTTCTCAACCTTTTTTGCCTAAGGCACACCTAAGATCAAGCCAAAATGTCAAGGCACGCCAAATCCATATTTTTACAAAATTGCTTATTTAAAACATTTTACACTAAATCGAACATATAGCATTAGTCGAGCCATGGAGTCAAGCACTGCTACATAATTGAGATCAGCTGATCTCATGCAAGCCCACTTTTTACAACCCTCCTCCACCCCAACTTTTGTCAACTTTTGCCTGGGAACCAAAGCAAAAATTCAGTTTTGTGCATCTGTTTTTAACCAAGCATATTAGCACCAAACCCAGCGATGGACATGACAGCTCCAGAAATATCTAGCCAAAACAGCTCAAACACACCCTTGTTTCTGTCCGCAGCATAGCTATAAGAAACTGATCTCACTGTAAAAGGCATAGAATTGCATACATTTGGGAAGAAAATAAAAATATGTAAACACTAACAAATTAATTAGACCAAAACTATTTATTTTATTTGGATGCATTTGAAAATCTGCCCCAAAAGGATCTGTTAAGTAAAAAGCTGACCCTTATGCAAAAGTTGTTGATGACCCCTGGTCTTGACTTGTGTCTTTGTAAAGTAGCGGCTCTCAACTGGTGGCTTGGGACAAAAAGTGAATAGTGGAGCTTCTTACAGTGGGTCACTATGGCAAAAAGTCTATTAAGTATAGAAGCCTAAAGCAGACATTTATTTTACTCTGTTTTGACGTGGTAATTAGTCAGTTTTGGTTGTTTTCTTAAGATCTTGAGACTCGCTCATCTTGAAATAAGAAAGAGAAGAAAGACTGACTGATTGATTTGTTGGAGTTCACAAAGGTTCAAGCACGCACAAAGCAAAAATGCTTGCTAAAGCTTCATGTGCCAATTTACTTAAATAGTGGGAGCTAAAAAGTAGGGAAGTATTCAGTAAATCTAGTGTTGTACATGTGAAGAACCTGTCTTAAATTAAACAAACAGCAGCTTTAACTAGCTCTCTTTTTTTAATATAAACATACTCAGCTGCTTAATGACCAGTTGGCTGGTCTGTTAGTGTTTTGCAGCCCTGTGACTCAGTACTCTGGAATATGGAGTTTCTTCAAACTCCCTTATTCCCACAGCACTTTTTGCAGTCTTTGCAGGGAAAAAGTGATTTGCCATCATTAGGTTCAAGCAGAAAAGTATTGACTTAAGAATGGGTACCAGATGATTAAATGATTGTTAGTCTGCAGTCATAAGTAACAAACTCACCCAGACTCCTCTTTCCAGCTGTCTTTATCTTTGCTTTGGTGAGACATATTAAGAACTTTCTCCAGTTCCTGAAACACAAACACACAATGTCAGGGGCTAAAACCAACAAACCCATTCATCCTGGGGCTGTTTTTTGTATGTTCATTACTGTCCTATTGATTAATCCATACCTTTACACAAGACACATGAGTGCTCTGCTGCCCATCACACTCTGACAGAGCAGGATCCTCGTCCGGGTTGGGCTCTATAAAGTCATAGAGATCCTGATCTGATAGAGGGAGGAAGCATCCGCGTTCATCACATAAACTCTCACATTTTAGGCACTTCATTCAACCACCCTTGTGTCTCTCTTATTGCTGTCATAGGGAATATGTGATACTTATTTTCGGTAACCTTTGCAAGAATCCATTTTGGAGAGGAGTGAGAGGGCGTCGGCACGGGCTGTCTCTGAAACCTGGGAGTGCAGACTGACTGTGTCGTCATCTGAAGGCTGCAGGAGAAAAAATAAAAAGAGCAACATTTGGTTCTAATTAATGTTTCCAATGAAGTTGTTTAAGTCTTCTAATTTTGAACACACACAGAGAATTTTTTCCATTGCCACCCTCACACTTGTGTTGCATGATTTACCTTGTAGTAGAGATGCAAAGCGGATTCCCATGTTTTTTATTAGTTCTTTGGAAGACTCCCAGTATGCAAACATTTTTATTTGTGTTTGACCATTATGGCAGATCAGGGTTTGTCCAATAGTGACTTCTTTTGCCCAGTAAAAACACTTACTTATTGCAGTTAAGTACACTAGATTGTAGCATTAACTTGATTGAACACAACAGATAAACATTGGTTACAGATATCTGTTCAGCCTGAGTTTCCATTAGCCGGCATTTGCCGGTCATTGGCTGGTAAAAAGGGTGGAAGTCCGGCAGATAAAAATATAACCGGTCAAAATGTCCGGCAGAAAATATGCAAATGACCAGATAAGTAAATACTAAATACTTTCATATTATATTTTGTGTAACCTAGAAGATATGTTGCGAGAATGCCTTAATATAAACTAAAAGTTGCCTAATCTTACTACATCTACTGTCCTGCGGTGCTGGGGTTGTTTATCTCCTCAGACAGCAAGCACATGGCTAATTATGTGTGCACGATGACGTCAAAGCTCTGCGCAGGCTCAGTATTGCTGGGGACTATGCAGGGAAAGTGGGAAAGTTTGACCAGAGTTTTTTTCGTAAAGCAGAATTTTAATGTAAGTGAGGTTTTCCTGGTTAATCAAAGGCTTGATATCATCAGCGGTATGGAGGGATTTTATGTCATCGCTGCAAGTAATGGAGAGGCTGAAACAAAGGGAAATGTTTAGCAGAGCGGCTGAAACACCGATGCAGCAGCAGAGACAGAGAGCCCTACGCCGGACAGTGTTGTAGTGGACTTCGATAAACTACCTATGACCAATCCTCAGATAAGGTTGGATTGAAGTCAACACAGAATCACATCGTGCAAAACGGCATGGACCACTTGGAGCTTATAACAAAGGCTCTGTCTCTCTTCAGAGAGGTTACAGTTATATATCATCATGAGGACTGATATTAGCAGCTGACGTAAGACTCATTTTTCATTTGAAATGTAGAGTTCTAACACAGTGTCCAGTTAAGAGAGCACTTTTGTTATGTGTTTGGATGCGTCGTTGTTGTCGGTGGAGGATGGTCTTTGGCTGTTGTAAGCTGCAAAGTTATGATAGCGGCCAACGAGCTAACAGGCTAACGGTTCTGATGTGAAGCTAACTGTTGTTGATGAGTTTAACGTTGGCATATATTGTGTAACTAACTGCGTGTGTAATGTGTGCACAGAAAAAATAAATAAACAAGTGAGAGATTTATGCATTTTGCTGCTGTTAATGCAGCAAATAATGTTAAAGCAAATGTCCGGTAGTTGTTCTAAATGGCCAGAATCCTTGAGGACTGCCGGTCATTTTGACCGGGGACAAAAAAGTCTAGCGGAAACACTGTGTTCAGCCACATTATTTCCCATTGGCTGTGTCTGTCAATAGTACAGATAATATCCAATTCTCATGTTAAATCAATGCATCTGTGCATCCCTACTTCATAGGCATGATTACAGCTTCTGTTTGGTCCAATGGTATAATTTAGCATAATTAAAATGTTACAGTGTTAAAACACATTTTGTACTTAATTTTAGTTTAAATATTCCATCAGCTTCTACTTCAAGACCTTTCCTAAATAAAATCTGTACTTCTACTCATGCATATTTCCCTTAAAATTTTGCTAGTAAAACAAAATTTGCATAAATAAAGCAACCCACTGATCTTGGATTTCTTTGGTTTTATGAAAATATGGCTCCATATGAATAGGAACATGAGAGGTTAGAAACTGTGGGCAAAAGTGATGCAACATTGTTGTAGTACAAAAGTAAAATGAAATTAGACTATATCATTAAAGTCCCTGTAAAATGATTAAAAAAATGTACTTTGGGTTTGTTGTCTGACAGGAGGCTGTGTTATGAAACACCAGGCCAAATTTCAGTCATGAAAAACCTCTCTAGGTTAATCAAATTAAGCTTCAAAAGCTTCAAAAGAAAAATGAGGCAGTAATATCTGCTCTAGGATGGTGTGGGTGTGTCAGTTGACTGTGCCTAAAACCTGATTTATGCTTCTGCATCGCGTCAACGGCGTACGCGATGCTGTCGTTGACCATTCCAAGTTCTACATCGAGGGAACGCGTCGCTCTGTCGCCCAGTTAATCCAGTTAGAGCTAATCGATATTGATGAACAAATTCTTTTGTTGCAAAAGTTGAAGCGCAGGTGACTGGGAAGATGTTTGCGAAGGTGGTCTGTACGACCACTAAACGAGTCGAGGTGGAGAACGGGTGAATTTACCACACTGGTTCGCCCACTGAGGGACCTGGATGATATTTTGAGCAGACAAATCACAGCCCTTGCAGTCCGCGTCAACGCGACGTGTAGTTAGGATTTTTTGGAGGTGCACATCAGGCTATGGCATAGGGGTCGGCGTCTACGCAGAGGGCTACGCGTAGCTACGCCGTCGACGCAATGCAGAAGCATAAATCAGGCTTAAGCCACACCCATTCACAAGAAACACCTTTCTAAGTTGCTGCTCCAAACACTCAATTTTCTTATGTTGCTCTTTGAACTAAAAGGTCTTCAATGATGATTAGCACTGGAGGCTTTTATTGTGAAAGACTTAGCAGGAGTTGAAAGTGTCTATAATCAGACACTTCACTTAACTTTAGCATCGCAATGCTAACAGACAGGAGGGGTTTAACTGCTGCTGCTTTGAGAGGGACAAAGCCACTGTCTGCTTCTTTTAATCATCCAGGACTAAAGACAAGTGAAATATGGATTAAAACAAACCTTCAGCAGGTAAGATGTTTGTTCCTGCTGCGCCTGGTTCAAGTGAAAAATAGACAAGACAGCAATTAGCCTTCCCCCTGACCTTACACTGAGCTATGGCCAGCTGCCTGGCTCTGTGCCAGAGGAGAGACAGATGTCTGTTTTCTTGCTCAGTCTCTGTTAGGGTGCTTTAATGATCAATGGACCACTGTAGCTGGTAGATTTGGCAAATTTACCTCACAATAAACAAAAACTGCATTTAGTTGGCTGATCATTTTCAGTGAAGGCAATTCTATCAGGTAAAAACAGATTGTATTCCTCATTGATTTGATATCCTTGTAGCCTTAGGAGGATGGCGAAATTCTCATAGCATCTCTAAATTTGGTCTAAATCAAAAACTCAGTCACACATTAATCTCAGTGTTTTCACATGTTTACGGCAACCTTATTCCGACATATCTAGTCTGTTTAGACATAAATTCTGGGTTTCACTTTACAGGGACTTTAATGTTGAAAAATTAAAGTGTAAATTGTGACCACTTTTTTGTTGCTATGATTCCATTTCACTTTTAAGCTCAAGTTGAAGTTTATTTGTGTGAAACACAGGCTTTTGCTCTTTTTTTTCTAAACTAGTGGTATCAGAATCATTTTTATGAAAAACAATAAATTATTGCTGTTTTTCCGAGCTAAATTTTTTCATACACCTGCTTACCCCCCCCCCCCCCCAAAAAAAAAAAATCCCAGCTGAGGCTGAAGATGTCACCTACATGCCTTAGTGCTACTAACCAGGCTGAGCAGCTTCTGTCACAAGTATCTCCCAATGTTTCAACCCAAACAGAATTAAAGCTCGATTAGACATAACAGTCAGGCTGTTTGCTTCCTGGAACAACCTGCTTCTGCTAGAATTCTAGATGAGTAATTCTGTTTGAAAAAATAATTTAGAAAAACAAGGACAAAAATATTTTCTCATAGGAATACCACACACTTCCATAAGAAGACATTAAGTAAAAATGGGAAAGTTAAAGCATTTGTGTTGCATCGATGGCTGATTTCCTCTGTCCTGTATGATATCTAAACTTTAAATGAGTTTGAACTTCCCTCAGTGCCTGTTGGCTTTCTTGGTTTGTGGAAGAAACATCCATGTTTACATATTACATAATATTCTTCTTGTGTTGTATTTAGCTAAGGAGAAGCACCAGAGTGGTCTGATTGGGTTTTATGTGGAGTTAGACCCCTACATCCATGTGTTTTAAAGTTGCTGATATCCAGGAAAGCCTCTCCTGTCACTCTGGTTTCTCAGTGTTCTTTGATTGATCCATCACCATCCTCCTGCGTTTACCCTCCTGACAGCTTCCAATTAACAGATCAATTAGAATTCAATTCCTGCCAGACATTTTACTGCCATAGACTGTTGTACCTCTCTAAGCATTTGTATTACTGTTTTGCCCACATTTCTTATGATGCTTTTCCACACCATGCCTTCTTTGTCTTCTTGATTACTATATGTCTTAAAGCTCACACCTCATCTTTTCCATATCCATATATCTGAATGCAGTGGTTGCTACCTTGTGATTGGCTAATTAGATTTTGCATCAATTAGCAGTTGATCAGGTATACCTAATGAATTGGCCGGTGATTGTATACCTTAACTGCTGCCTCCTTACTAGCTAGTTTGCAGCCTAAGATCCTCAGGCAAGAACCTCCTTATTGTTCCCACTAGAAACTAAAGTAGACTCAGTGCTTACTGTTCAGCTTCTGGGCCATGGAAAGATCTGCCTGACGATCTTAAACAACATTGCTATCATTGCTAACAACATTGCTAAGAGGCTTTCTTGTCGTTTTATTCATGGTGTTTTATTTGCTTTATGTGTTTTTTTAGCCTCTTTTAGCCAATCATTGTTTCTGTTTTATCTTCTATCTTTCCTAGTTTTCTTGACTTAATGTTAATTTAGGGGGGTTGATTGGGACTGTATTGTAGTGTATTTCATTGGGATTTTCCAAACTAAAGTTTGTGTATGCTCATCAGTGTTTGAACTCCCACCTCAGTTGTAGACAGCCTCTTGTCGCCATTGTCACTACCAATTCCAGAGTCAGGCCCGTGGTTCTTACTAGGATAAAAATCTTCCATGCTAGGAAAAATAAGAACAAGATTTATGTAGAGCAAATTTTCACACAAATAATCTAAGTACAACACATCTTTATAATACTCTGCATGAGTTATTATCAGGACATCATTTGAATTTGCAAAATCATATCCTAAGGAGCAGATATGATCTTAAAGTAGGTATATTATGTTGTATACTGTGATGAAACAATAGCAAGAAATGTTTTTAGCACCTATCTGTCAGCGGCTGTGGAAGGCACCGCTTGCCAAGGGAGGGGAGGTCTAGCGTGTCCGGTTTCTTGTCCATCCTACACGCTTGGATGTTCAGGTACTTGAATATGTGCACTTTGCCCTTGAGACAAATCTGAAACATACAAATACACTCAAGGGGTTTGTAGATTCTGACTTCATGTCACCACAGCTCAAAAATATATTTATTTATCCACTAGATGGAGCCACTGTATCAGAAACATTACAGTGTTAGGGGCGTGTCAGCTTCACTGATACAGAATCTTGATAGAAAGCAGAAACAGAATTACAGAATGACAGTACCTGAGCGGGTGGAGACTGCATAGGGTTGTTGTCGAGGATAATGTGCTGCAGCTGCCTGAGTTTCCTGTAGGCTGCAGGAATCTCTGTGATCTTATTGCAGGAGAAATCGAGTCGGATGAGAGGCAGGTCAGCCAACTCTGCAAGAACAGACAGGAGGAGTTTCATGTTATTCTTCTGTTGAGTTTGAAGCAACTTGTCCAATGTGCAAATAACTGAGAAAAACATTGAACTGATCAAAAAGAACTGAAGGGCAACCTCAAGGATTTACAGAAAAATGATGCCAAGGTGAGATGCAAAAAACTGCAGTTCCTCTAGAGTCTATTTAAGCCTGGCTGCAAGACAAAAAAATAAATAAATAAATAACTCAAGCTAAATTAAATTACGTTCCATGTTATATGCCCATCCGTTAAGCTAAAACTGAAAAAAATACAACAAATCATTATCAGTTGGAAAAGTCTTCACTTGTTGAAGGTGTGTGGGGTAATATTTTTTTTCATCATTTGCTTTGATTTCTATTCAGGCCAAACGTTATGCCTAACTTTGCACAATAAGGGGCGTGGTTTACTTGACTGACAGCTGGGTGCATTTGACACAACTCTAAGGTTCTGAAAGTGGAGTCACTCAGTTACCCAGTCAGGCAGGCAGACGCATACAAACCTACAGTATGTGTAGGGCTGACCTTAGTGGTCAGCCAAAGAGTGAAGGGGCTTCCTGAATGCACTGTATGTTCTGCCAGTTTTAAGGGTTGGTCCTTAATGCTGGCCAGGATGCATGAGCATTTACACCTCCAAACCACAGTGGATAAACGCATGCCAGACTAGCTCAGTATACAGTCTGAGACTGGACAAATTCAGGCACGTTCACATCTGGCATTAAGATGTACCACTTGTCATCAGATTACCTTAGATGTTAATGCTAGGTATTTGGTATTAGGTTAATGGTGGGTAGCCCTTAAAACCTGTAGGAGCACCGGCAGGTAGAATTGCAACCAAATGAGCTAGAGCAATAATTCTTTTTGCATATAAAACCGGAGGAGTAACACTAACATATCATACATTCAGTGAGTCCCAGAGTCCTTTTTTCCTTCCAGAAATATCCTCCCTTCTCTTGCAGAATTGTAGTAAAAAGCGCACAAATCATAAACAATATACTATAATATAATCCAGACCACTGCCATTCACAGCACTTGCTACTTTACGTGTACGTGATGACGTATGATGAAGTTCGCACGAAACTTTCGTGTTGTTTTCTTGCAGGTCCCGAGCCGCACTTGTTATTGTTTCAACATGGTCTTCTGCAAGAATATGTATGCCCAAAACTATCTGGCACACTTAGAGATTTGATAGCACTACTGTAAATAGTTTATTTTTTATAAACATGCTGTCTTTTTGCAAATTGAGTACATTTTAATTTTCGTTTTGCCTTCCATGTTAGGTCATAAAGGGTTAAATTCCTTTAGGAGGGGAATAACTGCCAGAAAGTAAATTGCAGTGAGTTTTTGAAGAGGGCCTGTGGTGGCTTTTGACCTTGATCTTGGACTTCCAAAACCTCTTTATCTTATCCTTGAGTCCGAATGGAAACCTGGACAAGGATTTAAGAAAAATCCTTCTACACATTCTTAAGATATCAAGCTCACAAGCAAGGTTTGGATATAACACTCAATAACCCTGACCTTTAAACCACAATTTCCTAAATTTAATCAGATCATCCTTGAGTCCGAGTGGGCATTTTTGCAAGTTTCAAAAAAAAATTGAGACAATGCATTCACAAGAATGGTTCAGACATACCGACGACCTGAAAACATACAGTGCTGCCTTTGACTCCAGAGGAATTAAAAATCCTCAGAGATTGTTGGCCAGCAACCCCAGAGATGCTTATCAATCAGCCATCAATAAAAAAAACACGTGAGGCAGGCTAACAGGATTTTTTCTGACCTCAACCATACTCTGAACAGCTTAATTTAATTGTTACTATCAAACACCAGAAACAGGGTTCAACTTTTACTGAAGGCAGACTGAAGCACTCTTTTGTACACAAGTCAATCCCAAAATTTAATCTGAAGCTTAATCCAAAAGTTCATTGGAGGAGAATGTTTACTTTTTGAATGCTGTGCCACATGCATCTATGAATTTTGTCTTTAATTTGTATTTTAAATGGAGCTGCTTTTACTTTGTCTGACAGTAGCTCTATGATGAAATCAATCTATCAAAGTAAGGAGGTAATGGGGATTTATTTTTAATTTAATTAATAAAGTTGCATGCGGAGAAAGGAGAGACTTATCTGTGTTAGGTCTTAAAGCTCAACTTATGCATTCATTAATCTGGGGTAATTTCAGCCTCACAAATGGCAACATGACAGCAAACACTAGACAAACACTGCAGAGGTGTAATTCTTGGATTTTGAGAACTAGTGCACTTGCCAAAAATGTCAAAATAAATCAATGATAAGAGGTTTCTAAAGAACACGGTGGGAAGAGAAAAAAACATGGGGAGTGTTGAACTGACCCTCAGGCAGCATGTGGAGACAGTTCTTCCTGATGTTGAGTTCTCGTAAGGCGTGAAGCCTCCCGACCTGAGCTGGCAGCACCTGGATCTCATTGCAGCTCACGTCCTGCAAGGGGAGACAGAGTGCAATGAATGATATAACTCCAAGAAGTATGATATGCTTTAAGCTCATTTACTCTAACAAACAGACAGCTCACCAGCTCCATCAACTCTTTGGCCCGCCCGATCTCCTCTGGGATGGACACCAGCTTGTTGTTGCTCACTAGCAGGACTTTGAGGGGGAGGCTGAACAAGTATTTTGGCAGAATTGACAGGAGATTTCGGCTGTGGAGAAAGAGAAAAACACTGACCTACATTTCAGACAGTATACAGAAGCATGTATCAGTGGGTATCCGGGGACTGGGAATTGAGGAACTGCCTCTCTTTCATGTAAGCATTTTTTGACCTGTCAATGCAGAGGAAGGGGAACAAGGTCCTCTAGAGAGAGATAAAAAATGAGCATGAGACACAGCAGGAACCAAACTAGCCCTAACCCACCTGATGTCGAGATAAGTGAGCATCTGCAGGTTGATAATGGCTTCTGGGATGCACTTGATGCAGTTGTGGTAGAGGTTGAGCGACTCGAGGGGAGCGAACAGACATACTTCAGGAGGGATTTCTGTCAGGCGATTCTTGGACAAATCTGAAAAGCAGAAACAATATGCACATTAAACATACATGTAAGGTACATTATGATTGTTTGAAGATCTGGGAATTGTCTATTATGTATGCTTAAGGCAGAAAGACCAATCAATACATCTCTGTGACTGAGCGATGTGCAGCACGCCCTTTTCATTGAACATCAGTCTAAGATTACACCAGAGTCCTGGGCCTGGAAGCCTGGAGTGCTGCTGGCAGTGTAATATCTACATATTTCCAATATTGATCTTACTGGGAGTGGCACTGTAATGGCTTCACAATTGTATGGCTAGGTGGAATCTCTTAGAATCCACTCCACGTCTTCTCGTGCTGTAGAGACAGATTTTTCAAAGTATGTTTTAAATAGGGTTGTCCTGATACCAGAATTTCAAACTTCTATATGACAAAAGTAAAAATTGAACAGTATTGATACCTGCTTTAAGGACATGGCAACGCAATTGGACTCCTAAGCAGCAAATATTTGGTGATTTCTTTTCCTAATTACTAACTAGAACTATCAGGAGCACAGTGAAAGTCCAGTCGTGGGTCCAGAAGAAGGGCTGTGGTGTTTTCTGTGATAGTGGTCATTATAGAAATGTTATACACAAGGGCTCACCATGTGGCACAATGACCTTGACCTTTGACCTCCAAATCTACTCAGTTTATTCACAATTCGGAGCAGACATTTCTGAAAAATTTGAAGAAAATCCCTCAAAGCAGTCAAAAAGACATCATGGTCACAAGAGTGGCCTGGAAAGCAAGGGACAGACATGAGGCCCAGCGACCTCATACTTTGATCTGTGACCTCCCAAAATATAATCAAATTGAATTTCAGTCAGGATCTTTTTGTCAAGGAACTCATGTAATTTGTGGTTACAAATATTATTCTTTTTTAGCAGTTACTAATTTGCTCTCATTGATGTTTTTGTGTGGTATGGCTGTTCGGGGATCCCCCTGCCCTTCCACAAGCCTAGGCAGGCATCAAGCAGGAACAGCACATGTTCCTGCCTTTCTGTGCCTAAAAGGAAATCCTCAGGCAGGGACAGAAACAGCAATAAGCCCAGAGCAGAGCAGGCATCAGTGACAACAAAATGACATTGATTAAGCCAGATATAGCATAAAGGAGGAGCTGGGGTGGAGGAGGGTTGCAAAATGCAACTTGCAGAGGGATCAGTAAAGCATAGCAAGGCTATAAGAGTTTAAATATGGCAGCATGAGTGCAATTAGTCAGTAGTGTGCTTAGAGTGGATCAGCTTGCCGTCAGCTGATGAGGGCTCACATGGGATCAGCTGATCTCGATTATCAACGCTTGACTCTGGGACGTGCCTGAACTAACACTATATGTCTATTAGTGCAAAATTTGAAGGAAATCTTTCAGTGCATTTTTAAGATATCATGTTTGAGGAGAAGCCCAGATGGTAGGACAATCGACAGCCTTTTGCTATTGCCAGTAAGGAGGCATCAAAATTGGACAAACACACTGATAACTTTACTGTTCTGAAACTTAATCAATGTATTTATGCAAATTCAATCATGTTCTCTTGTTAAAATCATTAAAAATGTGTCTGTAGGTTTAAAGCTTTGGTACATTTTGATATTATCAATTATTTAAATGGCTTCTCAAATCACTTTTATCATATGGTTTCATTAAGTATCAAAGATCCAGAAATTTTCACAAAATAAGTTTTAAATAATGGGTTTGGGAATTTTTTGAGGTTCTCTTAGATTTATGTCTTTAAGTTTGATTACTATGGGAAAACTCTTAATGATAAATTCGCCTTGGAGCTCCTTTTTGTACAAATTACTGCATCACTGCTATGTGGCATGTAGCCAATCAATGCGTGGCACTGCCGGGGCGTTATGAAGTCCAGGTTTCTCTGATGGCAGTCTTCAGCTCATCTATATTGTTGAGTCTGGTGTCTCTCATCTTCCTCTTGACATTCCCCCAAAGATTCTCTGTATCAAGCACAGTAATACCATGGTCAGCAAACCAGTTTCTGGTAGTTTGGCTTCTCTGTGGGCAGGTGCCAAGTCCTGCTGGAAAAGGAAATCAGAATCTCCATAAAGCTTTTCAGCAGATAGAAGCATGAAGTGCTCTAAAATCTCCTGGTAGACAGCACACAGCGTTGACACAGTGGACCAACAGCAGCAGATGACATGGCATCGCAAATCATCACTGGCTGTAGAAACACTGGACTTCAAGCACCTTGGATTATTGGCCTCACTGATATTTCTCCAGACTCTGGGACCTTGATTTACAAATGAAATGAAAATTTAAGTTTAATCTGAAAACAGGATTTTGGACCACTAACAATAGTCCAGTTGTATTTCCTCCTTAGCCCAGGTGAGACGCTTTTAACGTTGCCTATGGTTCAGGATTGGCTCTTCACTAGGAACACAACACTTGTAGCCCGTTTCCTGGACTCGTCTGTGTGGTGGCTCTTCATCCTCCGACTCCAGCCTCATTCACTTTTGTGGAGTTCTTGAATCTGCTTTGTTTGACAGTGCTCTGAAGGCTGAGCTCCTCCCTGTTTCTTGTGCACCTTTTGTTACCCCACTTCCAGGCAAATTTCCATGAGTATGCTTTGATACAGCTCTGAGAACAGCCTGCTCTTTCAGCAATGACCCTCCTTGTGAAGGGTGTCAGTAATTATCTTCTGGAAAATAGTCAGGTAGGCAGTCTTCCCCATGATTGTGGTTGTGTATACTGAACCCAAGTGAGAGAATGAATGCTCAGGAGACCTTTGCATATTGGACCTTTCCCACAATGTTCTAATATTTGAGATAGTGTAATTTTTTTTAATGTAAACTGTAATAAAGATTTATAAAGAGTTGAAATATTTCACTTTCTATGAGATTGATCTAGAATATATGGACATTTCCCCTCTTGAATTAAATCACAGGAAACATGAGCTACTTCAAGATATTCTAATTTTTTAAGATGCACATGTTTAAGTTATGATTTCTAAAAAACATTCTTAGTCATTGAGAATATTATCATATATATTATATACTATTTTTTAAGCTATAACTGCAACATGCTGTAAATAGTTTGACCCATACCCTACAGCAACTGTTTCAAGCATTAAAAATACATTAAACAATAAGACTTGTGTTTGTGGGTCATATCTAGGCATGCAGTATTCATTTCAGTCTGCATTACCAGCTAAAACAACCTCACAGGAGCTTTATATGAAGAAATTCTTAAAACCTTTACTGTGAGAGTATTATCTATCTCTCCAAAATTAATGGAAAACCATGAAAACCTTTTAGAAAAAATACTTGAAACCCCGGCTGACACCTGGAAAAGGGGATTTCCAGAGTCAGTAGGGTTAATCCTTGGACATAAAAATTCATGACAGTCTCTCAAAAAAAATTGTGTTGTAAAGAGTGGTTCCCTATTTAACATAAGAAATGCTTCATGTATTGTATTGTTGCATAGTGTTGTTCAGGTTGTGAGTTATTATAGTTACATGCAGAATAGTAAAACCCATCTTAAACTCATGAGGTCTGCTTTATTAATCAAGCCAACATGCTGCAAAACCCCAGCTTCACACTGATCAATTAAGAAAGGGTGGGTGCCTCTATTCTGCAACAGAATATGAATGTAATCTCTGTCTCAGTCAATGAATATGCACACAGCCTCTCTCTCTCTCGCCCCAGAAAGTCAAAGCAGTAGAGGACGCTCGCTCAGTGGTGGTTAGGCTCATTACTCAACTGTCAAAATTCAGGCCTTTCTTTTACTCATACATCACATTTAAAACTTAATATACATCATCAACCAGGCTCTTGCTCCCTCCAGAGGGCTGTAATTCATGCATGCCTTTTGATCATGCACAAAGCTTGGGTTAAGACACTTTATTCCTCAAGGTTGCTGAATCACCCACAGTCCGAGACATTTCAGAGCACGCACACTTGTGTGCAGACACATTTCTTTCCTCCCTTTCTGTCTTGTATTAAATAATTACACAAGCAGTGTTCATCTTGACAGGAATCATGATGATATTTGCTAATCTACTAGAACAGCACATATTAAGACTGGCTGACATTGTGTAGACTTCACCTTCAGACACATATTGATTAAGCAGCTGTGAGGGTACGTGTATGTGTCTCTGTGTGAGCGATCCTGTCTCCTGCATTATCACCAGGTGACAAGATAATTAGAGACCTATGTGGGAAGCTGCACAGCCTAAGATAAAAACAGCTTTCAATAATTCTGTTCCACCTTACCAAAGTGCTACATCCGTGCTGCTGGGAAAGCAAACACAAATGCACCTCCATCTTCTTAATGCATGCAGCTGCATATAGATACCAGCCTTTATAAAATCATTACAGGCTTCAGTGAAATCAACTGATCTGCTCTTAAGAGGTTTGTTTGCTGCAAATGAGTAAGAATAAACAATTTATACCATGACATGTTAACAGCCTTTTTCACCCAACTGAATTTGAGTATATTTATGCAGATTTTGTAACATTTTCTTCCATTTCTCTGAGGTTACACAGCATCACAAGGAGAGCAGAACGATGTGTCAGTTTCTGTCCATGTCTTTAAATAGGCTTTCTGACAAGCCATAAATGAGCAACAGTAGAGCAGACAGGCACCACTCTGTAGTCATGTTTCTAAGCTCAAACAGCAGCCAAATAAGCAGAAGTGAGAAGCAGAGCATGAGACAGTCAGCAGCACAAAGGGAAAAAGATGCCCAGAGGTTAAAGGGAAACAGAAATTACCACATGGGGACAAACCAAAGCTGAGGTCACAGGCTAGACTTGTTTTCCATTAAGAGTAAATTGTGCTTCTCCCTGAGGCTCGGACATTGATGTTGTAACCCAGCTGCATGTGGACCACCAACCTCCCTTCCTCCCACCCTCCCACAACTGGGGATTCTTCTGTAGCAGTGGAATCATGAGGGGTTGATTGGAGATGGGGGGTAGGTGGAGGCAGGGTTTGTGAGCCTGTCTTTCTCCCCTCGCTCCCTCCTCCAACCCAGGCTGTGCACCATCTGCAGCCCACAGTGGGCCTCTTATCCACCTGCTAGCAGCCCAGAGCTCCCGCAGGACAAGCACCACCAGGCAGGCTCCACGCCTAAACTGCACCCTCATACAAAATCAGCAGTCCATTTATTAATGTTGCTCGGGCAGACAATATGTGTCTAGGTCTTACCATGACACAGCAAACTGCACTGCAGAGTGCTGGAGCAAGTCACAGACTGGTCTCCCTTATATACTGAGAGTTTATACTAATAATTCAAAAAAGAACAAAGGTTGCATTCAGAAATACTACAAAATCATGTAAGAAAAAAGATTGCATGCTGTTCACAAGTCATCCCAGAATCAAGAGAAATCATGAAGGTCTCCCAGTTTTACTACAAGGTTCAACTAAATGAGATCAGGGAAGGAACCTGACAAAAACATGATTAATTAGGGTTAATTATTTGCGCCCTGCAGCAGACGTGACCACGGTGTCCTGCTGGTATGTTTTGGGTGTGGTTTGGAGCACAGCTGGGCGTTTAGAGCTAGGCACCAGCTACTCTCTAAGAACTGACTGGGATTTAAATGAGGTGCTTTATAGTCAGTCAGATAAGTCCTACTCAATCAATAGAGCCTTCTCTAGTTGAGTCAGATTTGAAGAACCATATTCTTTTCATTAACATTACTCTCAGAGAGGGAAACTCAAATGCTGTATTAATTTTCTATCGCTGTCATCAAGGATACAATCCTGTAAATGTAGGGTCTTAAAATCATCATTCAGAGATTAATCAGGATCTGAAAAGACCAAATAAAAATACATATATAAAAGTTACATAGCCTATAACCACATTTGAATGAAATCCAGCATTTGTTAGCCCATATATAGATAACATTGAATAAAGCATTAAACTGCTTCAGGCTAACAAAAGCATTTAAATTTTCACACTCAAACATTTCTTTGCACAAGCAATAGAAAAAAAAGTGTGTTCTTAATATCAACAGTAATCTAAGCATTTAACTTCTTTCTAACTAAGATAACTAAATACTCAAGGCTAATATTCTTAGCTAACAGCTGTCACTTTAAGCTAGCAGCAATTTTAGCTAGAAAAGTGGGTAAATGCGAAAATTACATGAAGCTAAGAACAAACGTCTTTGTCAATGTTTACCATACTAGCTGGCTTTTGGTCTTTACTTATCTTCTGGTGACATAAGCAATGAAGTGATTATATGCTAACACTAGCTGTTGTCTAATGCTGTTTAAGTATTAGCCCTGCTAATATGCCTCTTCTTTTTGAGACAGCGTGACTGCGAACCGTACGTTTCTGACGGCCACTCTCACAGGCTGTTCATCTGAGACACCTGTCTCTTTCAGAGCAGAAGTGCAGTAATTTGTTGGTACAACATTTTAATTTAATTCAACTTTATCCATCAACAAGTTACATTTATTAGAAAAACCACAATGCAGACATTATGGCTTTAGCTAAAGCTAACATAGCTATGCTAGCTCACGAACATGTGAGCTTGTTACGTAATTGTGTAAGCTATACTTGCTGTTTTATAATGATTTCCTGTAAGCTGACTGTTTACTCTGCTTTAAAACATTGTGTAATCAGGCTTTTCAAGTCAGGTTTTTAACTTTTAATTTTTTGATATGCTAACCATTACCCTTACCTTTACCGTAACCCTAAACAGAAGTTAAATACAGTTTTATTTCTAAAGTTTAAGTGTGTATTTCCTTCTGAAAGAGACGCCATCTAAGATGAACGGCTCTGAAGGTAGCCGCCAGAATAAACTGTCTGCAGCCAGACCCCTCACCTTTTTTTTTTTTCCATTTTCCTTCAGCTTCAAATCAATCTAAAAATAATTTTAGCATTCAACCACAGCTCATTCTTTTAATCTAGAATTTTAATCCTTTTAAAAACAGCAAATCATATGTTAGCATTCACTTATTCCTCAGCTTACAGTTATATTGGCTAGAAATCGTTTTGCATTGTTCAGTTCTTAGTTTCACATCCTTTTAAAAATTAAAGAAGAAAGTCGTTGCATTAGCTATTAGCTAAGGATGCTACGTTACCACATCTTTCCAGACTGAGTACAGGTACTTACATGTGTGTACTCACTGACAGACAGTCAAATATGAGTATACATGATAAAACCATAACTGTTCTTTCAAATAATTTAAAGTTAACTTTATATTCAAAATATGTTCTTCATCCCTCCTCTTGACAATTTATCAGTGCATAGTTCAAATTTATAACATCATGCTTTCAAATTATACCAACTATCTGCAATGTGTTATGAGTATGAGTGCTTAGGCTTGGTATCAGCACCAAAACCCAATACTGGTATTGGTGTATCCCTAATCAGGTCATATGTTGGATTAGTTTAGATAGAACCAATTCTCCTCTGGATTGTAATTATTTGTTGTATTTTAGCTTACTTATAAATCTGGAATGAATGGAAATTTACATTGTGTTTGCATGCATTCAAACACTGGCTATGCCAACAGGAGTAGTCAGTTAAGTATCTCACCCAAAGAAAAGAAAAAGAAGGAAAGATGAGGATTGCACGACTAAGCTTGCATCATCAGATCTATAAAAAAAAGAACCCAGTCATTGGCCATGTTTTACTTAAGGCCAGTCCAGAGATGAGTCTCTTGCATGTCAACTGACTGTGTGAGATTTGGCCTGGGGAGGTCTCTGGATCAGCTGTATTTGCACATCTTTTTTGTGGGGGGCTGTCTGCTGGTGCTTTAATAGAGCAATTTATTTTAACTCTCGCACTCAAGGTCAGGCACAAACTTTGTCCATATGTAGGCCAAGCTTCACCCTTACACACAGTCTAAACTTCCCCTCCAGCCATTTCATCAGTGCACACTCAGCAGCCACATACCACATACTTTTCATTCAAACACTATTTTTTAGCTTGAAAGGTGATATTTCCAAAGGGGCTGTGAGCATTAAAGCATTAATCGCCGGGAAATTCTGGTCCATAATTAGTGCATTTTTTTTTCTTGCACAATTAATCTCATACTTTATCGTCCTTTTCAGCAACCTTGGTTAAGCCACTGCAGCGTCTCCCCACAGCCACAGTGATTCCTCATTCCACTTAAAAAACTCACAAACAGCTCAGCAGACAAGTCATCTGCACCCTGTGTTACTAAACATTCTTTACTGCTCCTTCATTTCCTTTTCAACTATAACACATTTCATGTGGTTAAGTTAATGTCACAATCTTTAATCTACCAGAAATTCCTTATATTGCTTCAAAATAACAGCAGGTCTGTACCCAAACAGGAAGTCAACTACCCTTAATTTAAGACATTACAAAAATCTAAAATGAAAGAAAATAACTTTAAATGCAAAATGTGGCATTTTGAAATGCAAATAAAAAGACGATAAATCATGATTATTGAAGAAATTCTGGTGTTTATCATATAAAATGTACCTTTATTTATTTGGTTTTTGTAAAATTAATTATGTTTTATTTAATAAACTGCAAATCGATGGCGTGGGGCCAAAACCTTGTATCATGATTTTACACTGTTTTTCATAAATTAGGGCTACAAGTCACCTGAAAAGTGGGGATTTTGGAGAAAGGAGGTTTTGGCACAACACCAGTGAGATGTAGTCTTAGACTTCTTAAATATGCTGACTAGGAGATTTTTTTTCTCACTCATCATCTGCATTAGAAATACTGTCTGCACATGTAGTTTAGCATTATAATCACCTACCAGTGAACAAATTGACATGTAAATGATGTCACTGCTGACTTATGATGAAACCAAAGCGTTCATAGAATATGAAAACTTGAAAAAACTAAGCACAAATGACAAGAAAGAGATTCCCTTTTTATTTCTTAGGACTTTTATAGATTATATTTAAGTTTTAACAGTCCTTATAGATTATATGCATTATCATATGCTAGATAAATAAAAGTTGCTCAAGCAAATGCCACACAGACACATAAAGATAGGTTTTACTTTGTTGAGATGTAACATTAGCAGGTAAAGGGTAATTATAAAGCCTACAAAATATGAGAAAAATGTGATGCATGATTACATTGTTATTGTTAAATGTTGCAATAACAATATGTGACAAATAGACAACAAATAGAGTGTATACAGTGCATTCAAAAAGTATTGAGACTCCCGTCACTGTGTTCAATTTTGTTGTGTTGCAGCTTGATGCTACAGTTGAAAAAATCATTTCAACATCTCAGCTATGGTCCAGAGAAATGGGAGGAAACTGAGCCAAATTCCAAGTGGTTTTGTAAAGGGTCTGAATATTTATGCCAGTGTGATATTTCAGTTTTTTATTTACAATAAATTTGCAAAAAAAACTTAAATTCTGTTTTCACTTTTCATGATGTGGTACTGAGCGTAGATTAATGAGAATTAAAATGTTTTTTTTTACTGTAGCATCAGGCTGCAACATAACAAGTGAAAATGTGAAGGGGTCTGAATACTTTCTGAATGCCCTCTATGAGTTGTAACTGTTATTTTTTTTAATGTAATTGAATATAGTTGTGAGTGTGATCATGACTGATTGTGTGTCAAGAGTTGTCAGCCCTGTGATTGACCTGCAGCTGGTCTAGTGTGTACACCACCTTTTGTACATTGGCAGCTGGGATCAGCTCCAGTCTCTTGTGACTCTGTGCAGGATAAACAGTGTAGGTAATGGCTGGATGGATGTTTTTTATGTGTAACTTGACAGCTGTGCTTGCAACCTGTCCCTCCTAATCCTATATAAATCAAAAAGCACCTTTTTGCCACTAATTTAGCATGTAGAATAAAAAACCACTTGATTAAAGGGACTGAAAAAACCATAACAAGAGAAATGAAATGCCACTTGATTAATCAAGAAGTACCCTATTGACGAACAGATCAATAGACATAACATACTGCACCACTAAGATTAGAAACAACAGCATTTACAAACTAATATTAGTATGTTTTCATGATGTTTTCTAGCATTATACTCTGGCCTAATTTACTCATACGTTCTTTCAACTCTTGTGATGAACAGGCCGCTCTTTGTTTCCCTTCCAGCTCTTAAAATACCAACGTGCCTGCAGATCGCGCTTTAACTTCTAAAGAATCTTAAAAGACATGTGAGGTTCAGCTGTCTGCACAGACTTCTAACAAAGATGATCAATGTCATATTTAAAAAATGTAGAGTTCATTACTGTGAGAAAGAAACCCAAGGAAGCATTAAGTCTGCCATCTGTTATAATGATTTGAATGATTCACACCTATAACCTTTTTTACAGCTGATGATGTGCCAAACTCTAAATATCATGTGGGAACATTCTTTACTCACAGATATCATTTCACTCTTTAAGTATCATTATCCATGTAGTTAGCAGTGGCCACATCCATGTGATAGCTGAAGCTTTGTGTTGCTGCTGACAGGTATGCATATGTCTTGTCTAGACATGCAGAAGCACATGAAAAAAGGAGCCCTGAGGGAGGACGTACTAGTTGGGAATGTAGATTTTGTTCAAGCAGCACTCATGTTGCTAGGATCCAATTCTTTGTGTTCTGTCTGCCATGTAAAATATCTGTTTCTTGGTGCACATCGTTTCAGTAGCAACCCAGCCATGCCTGTCATTGCTCACAAATAAAGTCCGGACAGGCAGCTCAAATATTTAATGTATTTAAAGTCATATGGAGCACAATGTTGAAGTAGCTCAGGGTGTTTGAATAAGTTGACCTGCAATGTGCTAAGACTTTAATGAGCTGTGACATTTAGGGTATTTACTTAAGTCAATTATCAAATTCCAAAGCATGTTACTGTTGTCCTTGTGGCATACGTCCTTCACATACTGCCTTGAAGGGCTTAACTCCTCAGGAATGTAACAAGGATTTACTTTGAAGATTCACTTTGTGTTTCCACTCAAAACATGGAATATTCATTTGCCACCTGTTCAGCCAGCCAGTTCTCTTCAGAAGTCTGAACATGGTGCACTTCACACTACACTTGTGCAGCTTTTGGGTTGTTCTTGGCTGTCAAATCACTACAGCATGAATCCTTGGCTGGCGACAGAAATCACACTTACTTATCCTTCCTCTGACCTCACATTTAACAACCAGCAACGAGCTGGTTGTTAAATATTTAACCAAATTCTCCCATGGAGGGGAAGCTGCAAAAACTCAGATCTTCTTGAGTCTATTTGTCCAATTTCTAATCAGAAATATCTAATTTTAATGATTACGAGCCAGATTCTGGAGAAAAATCTCAATAAAGATCTTATTTCAAGATATAAAAGCATGTAAATCTCACTCAACAAATAAAAAATCTTGCTGCACTGGTTGATATCTTTACTTTCTCAAGTTATTCAAACCTTAAAACAAGATGTCATTCTATGTTTGTATGGTGAATGTGGCCTGAAAGGAGTGATTTTCTCATTTGGGGCTTCTTTGATAGAGTAGCAGAAGACAGGGAGAGAGAAAGGGGAAGACATGCACAATACAGTTACAGGACCAGGAATCAATCCTAAGAACCAACCCAAACTGTGTTAACAGTGTCACCAGTTAAGCCGACACTAGTTCAACTGTGACTTTAGTTGTAGCAGACAAAATAAATTATGGGGACATGTTGTGTCTTAAATAACACATCCATTCAAGCATTTTATGATCATTAAAAAATGTGATTTAAACACTATTTTAAATACTACCATATCTCTGAGGCCCACCCACACTTTGGGAAGTACTGCTATGAACAGTGCACTGAGGACTACAGCCTCTGCCAAATGAGCCAAACTGGTGCCTATAATTAGGTATTTCTGACTCAAAATTAGACATATACACTTTGAGTTTTTGACATGTACAAGAATGAGCGAGAAGACAGAACATCTGTCGTGTGAAGAAATAGTCTGTGCAATCTTCATTTTTCTGCAGAGTCGCAATAACCCAGTAAAACATATAAACTAAATCTCCTGCGTGACCTACATTCTTACATATATTGTAAATAAGTCATTACGCTTCCTTAGAGAGCAAACAAAGTTTGGGGTTTAAAAATATATTTGTTTTATTCCTCGGAGTAGCATCACATATAGCACAGCAGCTTTGTTGTGTGTCTTTAAACTAAGTGCATGGTGCTGTAGTGTCTTACGCTGCATGTGCTTGTACCCTCTGGGGCAAGTTAATGGTAGGCTGAGGCATGCTGGGATAAGAACCTGAACATCTGCCCAGGTTGACGTACCCCCCTCTCCTCAGCCTCTTCCTCCAAGGTCAGGGCAGCAGCTCGGACTCCTTCATCCCCCCTCATGGGAAAACAAAGTGAGTGGAGACAAACTGCCAGAGCACACAGCAAACAGACACCCCTGTGTGAGCCGGCCTCTCCCTTTTCTCTGTCTGCACACACTGCTGCCTTCTGCTGCTCATTAGTCAGATGGGGGCCACTCACTTAGACCCTCCTCTCCATATAAAAAAACATTTAACTCCAAAGAAGGCAGAGGGGTGGATTGAATTTATAATCATGCCTAATTAATAGTCGGCTACCATTCTGCTTCTTTAAGTTCAGATCTAAATAGTCTGCACACAAACAGCTTAAGACTGTGGGAGAGAATAAAGTGCAATGACATTAGTGATCAAAATAGCTCTCCGATCAATAGGTCTTTTCTTCTTTTAACAAAAATAAAGTTGTTACCCAGGTACAGATAAGAAAAAGGAAAGATGCACTGGTTTACATTTAAAAATGTGAAACACTGTGAAAAGGACAAAGAAAGGACCATCTTTAATTATCACATTTGGCTTGACTGCATTACTTAATCTGAATAAACTTGATTTTAATCAGATGGTAAGGCTCCTGCTATGATCAATCCAGTGAAATATAAAGGCTGTGAGGTTGTTAAAATGCTTGATACTTTAAACATGATTTAAAAATGATATGATCAGTTAATAAAAATACCAACAATTGGTAAAACAGCTGCACTGGAGAGGGATGAATAGTAGGCATGCTTATGCACATGGTCTAAATTGTATAAGTACATTAGCAGAGTTATGGTATAGAAACTTTGGGATCGTGTAAAGGAGTTGCTTGCAATTTTTGGTAACTAATATCAACAAATCACACAATATTAGATGCCTGAGGTTTTTCTTTCTGTTGCAGCACATGTATTGTATTGTTCAATATTTACTAATGTCACACTGAAGTGTAAAATTCTAGTATTGTGATGACCCCAGAAGGCTGCATGCAGCATAGTAAAGCGATACTGTAAAGCTGATGTATAGGGTGGTGCTGCTGTGAAGTGTTGCTCTATCTTTGCACGTTAGAGAGTGAGACTTCCCCCCGGCACACCTTTTGTTCACAGCATCCAAATGAAGATGTGAAAACAAGTGAAAAGACGTCAGAATTCACGGTTAAGGGATTAGTTACAATGTTAGCAGGAGATGAAAGCTGTGACAGAAATGTGTCATATCTCTTTTGATCACTATCAACGTTATATAATGTGCTCTCGTGAGAGCAGCGGCAGTGCGTGTGGACTTGTTTTAAAGAAAGAGAACATGATCAGTATAACAGAGTCTTCTAACGAATGTATTGTAAACTCGGCCAGGCAGTCCAGAAATAGTACATTATAACTTCCTGTTGTATGCAGCGCTCCTCTGAAAGGCTGTGCATGATGTTAAGCAATACAACTTGACAGAGCATATGCAGTATAGGATGTTCACACAGTCCAGGCAAAAGCTACTACACTGTATCCAAACACAGACAGTGGCTACTTTATTAGGTACACCTGTTCAATACTTGTTAAAAGAAATAAGTAATTAGCCAATCACATGGCAGCATCTCAATACAATTAGGCATGTAGACGTGGTCAAGACAACTTGCTGAAGTTCAAACTGAGCATGAGAATGGGGAAGAAAGGGGATTTAAGTGACTCTGAACATGACAAAGTTTCCGGTGACATGGATTTCAGAAACTGCTGATCTACTGGGATTTTCATGCACAACCATCTCTAAGGTTTATTTAGAATGCTCAAAAAAAGAGAAAATATTCAGTGAGCAGCAGTTGTGTGGACCAAAATGCCACGTTGATGTCAGAGGTGAATAGGCAGACTGGTTTGAGATGATAGAAAGGCAACAGTTACTGGAATAACCACTCACTACAATCAAGGTATGCAGAATTCCGTCTCTGTCTCTGAACACACAACACGCCAAACCTTGAAGTAGAAGGGCTACAGCAGCAAGGAACCACACTGGGTGCCACTCCTGTCATCTAAGAACAGGAAACTGAGCCTACAATTCACACAGGCTTACCAAAATTGGACAAAAGAAGATTATTAAACATTGCCTGGTCTGATGAGTCTGCAACATTCAGATGGTAGGGTCAGAATTCGGCTTGAACAACATGAAAGCATGGATCCATCCTGCCTTGTATCAACGGTTCAAGCTTGTCGTGGTTTAATGGTGTGGGAAATATTTTCTTAGCACACTTTGGGCCCCTTGGTAGCAATTGAGCATCATTTAAATGCCACAGCCTACCTGAGTATTGTTGCTGACCATGTCCATCCCTTTATGACCACAGTGTACCCATCTTCTGACGGCTACTTCCAGCTGGATAATGCACCATGCCACAAAGCTCAAATCATTTCAAACTGGTTTCTTGAACATGACAGTGAGTTCACTGTACTCCAATGGCCTCCACAGTCCCCAGATCTCAATCCAAAAGAGCACCTTTGGGATGTGGTGGAACCGGAGATTTGCCACATGGATGTGCAGCAGTCAAATCTGCAGGAACTGCATGATGCTATTATGTCAATATGGACCAAAATCTCTGAGGAATGTTTCCAACACCTTGTTGAAACTATGCCATGAAAATTTAAGGCAGTTCTGGAGGCAAAAAGGGGTCCAATCTGGTGTTAGCAAGGTGTACCTAATAAAGTGGCTGATGAGTGTCTATCACATTGTCTGGGTCTGGTTTGGAATCAACACTGATGAGGTCTCATCAGATTTGTTTTAGTCACTCTCCAGGAGATACAAAGTAATTTTAAACTTGGCCTGACAATGAATTTTTTGACTGGATTGATTTAATGTGGGCACTTCAGACAAATGCTGTGATTTGAGGTCCATGTTGGCTGTCTAGTTTTGCATTTTTACCTGTCATCAGTGTGTCATTGATATCATTAAGTTTATTATTTTCCTAATTGCCTTTCTCTGTTTGGCCTTGGCCTTTTAAAAACTGGATCTGTGTGGATTTAAATGACCTGTTTGCATGTGTGGATTGCTGGGAGAGTAGGAAGTGGCTACTGGTAATCAGAATAAATAAAAATAAAGATTAGCTTTATAGTAGGGCTGTCAAGATTAATCAAACAAATCATGATTAATGACAATCTACAATTATTGCACACGCTTTAAATTGCGATTAATCAGATGCTTTATTATCAACAAACTTTGGTTAATCCACGTCAGCGTCTCCCTGCAGCCACAGTGATGTAAAGTAAGTCCACCGTTGCTCCTTAGTGTCTCATTTTACTTTAAAACTCACAGACAGCTCGGTGAACAAGTCAAAAGTCACCTGAACCAAGTGTTATCAGTTACCTTTTTTACAGTTTATTTATTTCCTTTTCAATCCATAACAACTTCCTTTTTCTGTCATTATGGTGATGTTAAAGTCTTAAATCAACCTATACAAGTAGGTCTGTCAGTAGATCAGCCTCAGTGTAAGACTGCAGGAAAATCTGAAAATTGCACAGAAACAAGTTTAACATGCAAAGAGTGGAATTTTAGAATGTGACAAAAAAAGGGTGCAATTAATCACATTTAACTACAGAAATCCTGAGATTAATCATGATTAAAAATGCCCTACTTTATACCAATCTGAATTTTAAAAATCATCATCTTCATTTGTGCCAAAAACTTCTGCTCAATGTTAACCAAGCCTGCGTCCTACAATATCCTTGCATGTGTTTAAATCTGTCAGTTTTCCAAAAGGTTCAGATCAAAATCTTTGAGCTGAAAAATTGAAACCCCGTGGGGAATGGGCTCAAACAAGAAGCTTGCCATAAGCTGCAAATGGTGGAGAAGCACCAGATGGTATATGTGGACATCTCAGAAGAGGAACTGTCGCTGCGAGATCCTCTGTAATTGAGATGTCCATGATAATGACAAAGAGTGATTTATTGTAAGTAGGAAATAAGCCCTTCCTTAAACAGCCATGTCTGATACTAATGAGAAGGCTTCAGGAAATATGAGCCTTGCTGACCTGTAATGACTGTGCAGAACACAATGGAAATGCACCACCAAAGATGTGATTCAAGCTATCAGTTTAAATATGAAACCAAAGCAGATCAGTTTCTTCCTCCTCTCTGATGCATTATGGGCAATATTGGCATATGCACCCAGGCAGGCGTGCAAGCAAGCAGGGGGGTGAGGCTGCAAGTCTACACTGCATCTTTTGTCTGGTTGTGCTGAAAATACATGAAAAAAAGGTAGAGCATGTAGGTGCAGCCTATCACATGCAAAGCGCAAATGAGATTCAATGAGGAAGATCTACAACCAAGCCTCTCGGTTCATTCATATTCTGCTCCAGCACGGCAGCAGCAGCCCCCCGGTGCCAAATCAACTGCGGCTCGGAGTGCGAACCGCTGCACAGCGCCTGGCTTTGGGTGCGCCTGCCGTCTCATTCATGTGTCTCCTGGGGGAGAGACTGAAAGCTGCTGGCGTCGACCAAAACAACCACACAACAGCAGCCGAGCCCCTCGTGCAGTAAAGTGGTGTGATATATGAGTGTGAGTGGACAGTAATTACAACAAGGGTGTGTGTGTGCTTTCACAGACGGCAACCCAGTGGACGGTATATCCCTTTAAATTCTGTCACCTATATATTAATGCGCTCAAGTCAGACAGAAACGCACAATGAATGCGGACGTGCTGCATCCAGACACATAAAGCAGATTCTAATAGAAGCACATTGTCTGGGGCGAACTCGTGGTTTCCTCAAGCCCACGCATGCACAGCCACCCACCTGCTTGTGTCGTATCCGTCAGATCGTAGCTCATCCCCGGGTACTCCCTCAGCTTCCTGCCGCTCAGGTTGAGGATCCCGGAGCAGACCGCATCCTCCAGAGCTCGGTCCAGGCTGCGGGCCGTGTGGTGCTGCTGCTGCTGCTGCTGGTGCGGCGGCTGGAACTGGCTGATGCCCGGGCTCCAGTGAGGTCCACTGGGGTAGTGATGGCTTTGTAGAGCCGTGACAGCTCCCACACCTCCCTGACTAGACGCCATTTTCGTAAAAAAGAAATTACTCTTACAATAATAACAGCGCACAGCGGCAGACTCTCCGCCCATGCGCATACGAGGTACATTCCCGGGACGGACGCTAGGGGATGGGCTTCTTCTTCTTCTGAGGTGCTGCTGCTGTTGGTGGTAGTGGTGATGATGATGATGATGGTGGTAGTGGTGGTGAGCAGGGGTTGGTGGCCATTTTAGGCTACCCTTCCTCCACCTGCTCATGTTAAACTCCTAACAGGGCCCCTATACAGTCAGGAGACAGGGGCCCTAATGCTTAACTGCATATTTCCTTACATTTGGCCCCCAGTGTCTGGAGGGCAGTTATGATTAATCACTGTAATAGAAAGCAATTTCATGTACAGCAGTGCAAACAATACAAAGTGTCATCTGGTGCCACATGCTCTCAGGGGTGGGTTTAGTCATTTTGAGGCCCCGGGCATAGACTATGTTTTAACCCGATGTTTTAACCCAACAAAGCCACATAACTACAGGTCCTACCTAGTCTGAATTATAAATACATACCCGAATATCCATCAGTACTCATCACCTCCTACAGAAGAGCATCATTACCCACCTCACAGAAGAATGTAACATGTTTCTTGGTGAGGCGATCCTTATTAAAAAATACAGAAAATATATGTTCATTGTTGGAACAATATCTTTCCTTCTGCCACAAACAATAAATTTGTACTGCTTGTCTGCCAATTTACCACATAGTAACCACAAATCTGGTGTTTCAATATTTCTATAAGGGTCTATCTCAGTATAATTTGACATTTTGGGGCTTTTAAAGTGGCATAAACATTGCTCATAGGGAAAGAGGTCCTCTCTTTGGACTTATTTGGACAATTTAAATCTATTTTGATGCTCTTTTTCCCTCTTGGGGGGCCTTATTCAGATTCAAAATATGCATCTTAATCAATGGGAAGAATTTTCACACATAAATCTAATCATTAGACTTGTACCTCAGATTTGATGCTCACAACTATACCTTAAAAGGCCCCAGGTATTTGCCTTATTTCGCCTAATGGTAAAATGGCCCTGCATGCTTCTACAAGCCTAAATTACATAAAAGAGTCTTTGATTTCCTCTTGCCAATATTGTTTATCATCAGCAGATGGCATATATTAAATACAGTGCGTTCGGAAAGTATTTAGACAACCCTCACTCTTCAGTTTTGTTATGTTGCAGCCTGATGCTACAGTAAAAAAAATCTATTTTTATTCTCATTAATCTACACACAGTACCCCATCATGACAAAGCAAAAACAGAATTTTAGAAATTTTTGGTAAATTATAAAGAATAAAAACAGAAATATCACATTGACATAAGTATTCAGACTCTTTGCAGCAACATTTGAAATTTATCTCAGGTGCCTTACTTTTCTCTTGATCTCTGCTGAGATGTTTCTACACCTTGATTAGAGTCCACCTGTGGGAAATTAATCTAATTAATCTGACAATGCATGTAGACAAAAACCAAGCCACGAGGTCAAAGGAACTGCAGAGCTCAGAGACAGGATTGTCGCAAGGCAAAAAAAATTATGTCGCTCGGTCCAAGAGCACAGGCCTACATCATTTTTTAGTAGAAGTGTAGACGAGACTTCCATCTAGCCATTCTGCCATAAGCCCAGACCAGTGGAGGGCTGCAGTGGTGTTTGTCCTCCTGGAACTTTGTTTCATCTCCACACAGGATCTCTGGAGTTCAGTCAGAGTGACCCTCAGGTTCTTGGTCACCCCTCTTACTAAGACCCTCCCCCAGTTTCTCAATAACCAGCTCTTGGAAGCGTCCCGGTTGTGCCAAACTTCTTCCATCTGAGAATTATGGAGGCCATGGTGCTCTTGGGATTCTCCTGGTCTCAGATGCTCTTAAGAAGATGTAAAATAACTTGGAGGCAAGACACATGTGGGTGCACAGTCTTTTTCAGATGAATTTAAAATTGTGGTCAATTTTGTCAAATACTTGCTGTTTAAATGTGTTATCTTGTGTCTCTTAAACATTTTGATTTATTTGTATCTCTTATTATGTTTTATGTAGCTTTTTGTGCACTTTTTGAGTTCTTTCAAACTAAATAGTTTTACATTTACTTAAGTATATTCTGGGGAAGTGTACTATTTACATAACATCTGTTACTGAGCAAAGAACTAATAAGGGCGAGAAAAGAGGTCTGAGTTTTCCACAAAATGTGTGAAACTAGTCAGCTGTTTATAAAAGTGTGCCTTTAATTAAACAGCCTAGTAAGAGATCGACATCATCTTCATGTTTCTGCTGTGCAAATAAAGAAAAGATCACATTACTTTAAAAAGAAACTACTTACTGCTCAGTACTTTGAGTTGCTTTAAAATGATTAATTTTACTTTTACTTTAGTAGATTTATACACTAGTGATTCTGATTTTACTTTAGTAGATTTTAATCAAAGTAACTGTACTTTTACTTTAGTACAACATTTTATAAAATAAAGAATCAATTTTGTTATTCACAACATGACTGAATCATGTACAGGAAAAGTTCAGCAAAGAAATGGGAGGTATTGCTTTGTTCACAAGGGCACTGTTGACACAGTCACAAAAAAACAGAAGGTCCTCTCCAGAAAAACACAATACTCTTTCTTTAAAGAAATGAAGGTCAGTTTTACCCCACAATGGTACTTGTTAGCTCATGTGCAGCCAATTGAATACATTTATTCTACAGCTTACAAAAAGTCCTTGTTATATACTGGCACACTTAATTATTGAATGAATGAGTTTAGTTTCTTTACATTGATCTTTCTAATAATCAAGTGCATCTCAAAAAATTAGAATATCATGAAAAAGTTCAATATTTTTTGTCCTTCTTTTCTGAAAGTGAAACCCACATATTGTATAGACTTGCTACACATAGAGTGAAATATTTCAAGCCTTTTTTCTTGAAATGTTGATGATTATGGCTTACAGATAAGAAAACCCACTGAGACACTGAATTTTGGGTTTTCTTATCTGTAAGCCATAATCATCAACATCTCAAGAAATAAAGGCTTGAAATATTTCACTCTTGTGTAACAAGTCTATATAATATATGGGTTTCACTTTCAGAAAAGAATGACAAAAAATACTGAACTTTTCATGATATTCTAATTTTTTGAGACGCACCTGTAGTTCCTCTGGTCAGCCATAACGACTCCCACAGTTTTGCTGATTGATTTCTCAACCCAGAATGTCTATCAAGTGCCTCCCAGGCCTACGAAATGCAGCTCTGCTCTATTCTATGAGGACTGCAGTATAGCACCATATGATACTTGACATTTTATGGCCTTTAGCTCCAGCATTGAACACTTTTGTGATGACCTTTGCAGTGAAGCACACCTGCAACAACTGCCCGTACCTTTATGAGCGCCTCTGGTTTTAACACCTTTTACTTGATGGACTGACCAAGAAATACCTCACTGTCATCTATTCTCTTGCTGACTGTGCAGTTTTGTGGTGGTGTGTGTTTTATAGCCAGTTAATTTATTATTTCTAAATAAATAGTTAATTATCACAGTTTTAACATCTTATATGTTGTTTATGCTCTATTCTGATTAAATTACAGGTTTGTGAGATTTGCAAACCACACAGTGTCCCAACTTTCTTTAAAATCTGGGGTTTACATTTGGACTAAAAATATGGGTATTTTGTTACATAGGTTACAGAAATAACTGAATATATGTGTAAACTTTAACTGTATTCTTAAATTACAACAGAAATACTAGTTTTGCAGCAATAGCGTGAGCAGATTGTTTGTATCAGCCAAAGAAGTAGTGTGTTTTTGTTGTAGTTGCTTATTTTGCTGATGACTCGCTCTTGTTTTTTTCTGCTGCTATGCTCATCTCACTGAACATGATGTACAAATGGAGAAACAGAGAGAGGTCTGGAATGATTACAGGAAGAAAAATGAAAGTTAAATAAAGGTGTGTAACAACAAGATCATCCCTGAAGTGTTGATGTTACCTGTCACTGCTACCACATCATCAAGAGATTTCAGAGCCATCGTCAGCAAGTTTGGATGTGATTACAAGATGTTGACTGTTTTAAGGTTCAGAGGAAATGTGAGGAAAAACAAGAGAATTGCTTGCTTCGCAAACTTAAAAACAGATCCAGGCTCTCCCAAAAATCGAAGGTATAACTTAGTATTTTACAGCGATGCACTTTATGGGTTGCACCATCTGTCTCTCTCAGATTTAAATGGGCTCCATGGTACTGCATGAGAAGACAGAGAGCCAGAATTAATGTTGGCAAGAAACAGTCCTCTTAGGAAAGTCCATCCCACATTAGAAAAGATATCAGAGCTTTTTATGCAAATAACATCAGCCCTATCTACACAGAAGAAGAGATGAAGCCGTCAAAGAAAAGAACACAATGCCTACTCTAAACATGGAGGACGCTCTGTGACGTTTTGGGGTTGCCGTGCTGCCTGAGGCACTAGTGCTTTGAATCTGTGCAGGCAAAGCACTGTGCAATCGCAAGACTATTGAGGCATTAGGAACAAAACACAAACAGTGCAGTGTCATAAAGCTATAGTTGCAGGTCATGGGTCCTCCAGCAGGATAATGAGCCCAATTTGCACAGAGTGGATGAGAAGGAAACATTGTACCAGAGGAGGAGAGCTAGAATCCTCTCTTCTGTAGTCCCCAGTGGCTGGATGAGTTACCCAACCACATTTGGTCCAAACAGTCCCTTTCTACCGCCGAGAAAGTTTAAGACCCAGCTCTACTGGAACGCTTGGTGTTCCACATGATGATGACAATACCGAGGTCTCAATTAAAAAGCATGCTTCAATACAACCGGTGCATTGTCCCTCAAACCGCATAGCAGCACATTTGTCCAATTGGACTTGAGGCAGTTTGTAGCACTTACTAATGCTAGTCCTTCCTGTCAAGATCCTTGCTTATGTCATGCCTTCTCTCAGATGTACACTGCTTTGCTAAATGAAGCTGTAACACTTTAGCTTTGAAGCAAGTGGCCCACTGTAACACTATAAATAAGTCCCAGTGAAAAATGTGCAAGATTCTGTAATTTGAGAGAAACACCTCAGCTTACTAATGCAAAAAACTGAAGCAATGTCTAGAAAGTCTTCAGCAATGAAGAAAAAGGAAAAGGAAAAATTCTTAAACTTAAGTTTAAGAAATTGTATGAATGCTTTTATAAATTGCAAAAACTACAAAAAAGTTGTGAGTATTGACATTTTTGTTGCTATTTTTATTTTTGTACAGTATTAAGCTGTAAATCAAAACTTTCCATTTCATTCTGTTTAATAAGACATAACATGGCTGTCTCAGCTTCATAAAGAGAAGAAGAGAAGACTTTTAATTTCCAAAAGAAAAAAAATACTTGGCCCCAGTATTCTAAACTGTGTATCTCTTCAGTTAAATTTTTGATTTTATTTTGGGGTTTTTAGATCCAGTTATTTTATGGTGTTCCAGTTTGCACCTTTATTTTAAAGCTCCACTGAAACACTTTAAGTTTGATTTGTTGATTTTGGCGCCTCCCTGTGGACAAGTACGCTGTCACTTTCTTCTGATCATCAGTAAATGTGTGAGTTAGTGTTTTTTTTATGTTCTGAAGAAAAATCTCATCCTGTTTTCTTTAAATAGTCACTTGTATATCTCACTGTGAATCACTGCAATGCAAAAAAGACCCACTGCTTCTGATACCTACCCCCTTTGTTTGAATCATACATTAAAATAACTTTTTTATTTATAGTCAGTCTTGTTGATTATGACATCACTTGCTTTTTTGGGGTCTACATTGACATCAAAATGAATATCTTCATGTCTCATAACAAGATAAAAACTCCTCATAGGAGCTTTAAAATCAAATTTAGATTGTTTAATGATGTATTACTCAAAGCACTGGGGGTATGTGTGCCCACTTAAGTTTCTCTCCAGTGACAGTAATTTTGTTTGGGGAACTCTGAGGTCCACAGTGCCTATAAAAAGTAAGCCTCTGTTGAACTGGGTTATTAACTTTAAAGAGGGTGAATATTTATGCAGTCAGTAATTTTGCATTACAAATTTTATTAAGTTGACATTACTTTGTAGAAATCTGTTTTCACTTTAACATTAAAGAGGATTTTCTTTTGTATTTCTTTTGTCAAAAAAAGCCAAATTACATTGACCATGACTGATAAAAAGATAAAATATCAAAGGGGATAAATACTTTCTATTGGCTCTGTGTATGCCATCTTGCACCATATTTTATGTAAAGCTCTTGTGAGGAATGTCTAGTTTGAGTTGATGTTGGCGCCCCTTGTGGACCAAGCCCCACTTTCCTTTATAGTGATCTTGTCCTGTGTATGTCTGTTTTGTTTCCTGATTACAAATCTTATCCTGCTGTCTTTTAACAGTTATCTAAATATTTCACTGTGAATGTTCGACATAGAAAATAGAAAAAATAACAAACTTCCTTCATCTGACACCTACCCCCCTGCAGCATGCATGCTAATAATTAAAACATAGATATAGTCAGTGTTATGGATTATAGCTTCATTCGCTTTTTAGGATCATACAAATGCATCAATATTTATATCACAATGCTCCTTAACTAGGTAAAACTACTTGTAACAGCTTTAATATGAGTTTTATTGTATAGTTTTTCTGTATGTGGCCTATGTAGGATGGGGCATTTTTAACCACCCAGTAACAGTGTTTGGGGATTTTTATGAGGTTCCTTCTATCACCTAACTTCAATAAGAACATTTCACACATTAAAAAGGTTATTTCAAACTACAACACCAGTTAGAGCCTTGAACATTTAGAAGACTGTGAGGAGGGGAAAACTCTCATACCAGATGACCACATCACAAATAGTGGTAAAGGACTCTGCATTTACTGTTAAAGTGAGAAGCTGAAGATGTTACCTTGGCTGGTGAAATGTCCTGAGAATCAGAGTCTGTCTCCATCATGAATATGTAGGAGCTGCACTGTGACAGACTCATTTATTATAGCGCAGACTGAGCAGGCGTCCTCCTCCACAGCTCCAGTCGGATAACTCTCATCTTGATAGCATGTTGTGATAGAAAACAATTGTCGTCGAGAGCAAATGCAGAAGCAATAGCATGTCATTCATTGTAAGTCCCTGTTTGAGCTAAGGCATGAGGCTATTAGCATGCATGACGTGTGGTTTAACAGTGTCCTGTCGTTGCTTTGTGGAAGAAAATAGTGCACTGTTGTTAGCTAGCTTACATTAGTGTATGCAACAAGAGTTAGCAGATTTAACCTGTAGAAAAGGGAGGCTTGCATCTGTCGTGGGTTTAAGATTCACAGAGAGAGGTCGAAAGGGAGATATTGGCTGTATTCTGCATTAAAACTCAACAGTTAAATCATATTTAAGTGCAGCGACAGTTGAGCTAAGCTAAACATCAAAGCTAGCTAACGTTAGCAGCTGGAGTAATAGCGATATTAGGTTTAGGCCTTTAAAACACCGCTGGAAAATCAACTTATGGGTCATTTCAGCGAAAATGATCACAATAATAAATCCCATGACTCTGGAAAAGTCAATATTTGTTACGGAGTTCATTTGCATGGCTGTATGTAATGTAGCTAACCTGTCAAGAGTATCTGTGTGGAGTTTACGTGGGGTCTTGTGCACAGCAGAATACTAAAATATCCTAATATTGTACCTATTTTTATAATGCATTGCTTTTATCTATTTTCTGACCAAGGAAACAGTGCAGTGAATTATAGATAGCACTTAAACGTCCCAGCAGAAAACACATTTGTGCTGCTACAGAAGACCATAGTCATTTTAACTTATGTTGAGTACTTACTACTTTTACTTTTTACTATTGAGTGTAAAATTCACTGTATTAATTCAGGGTCGCAGTGCCCTGAATGAAGGGCACATTTAACAGCATTAGAGCAACTGGAACATAAAACAACTGAGTGGATAAACACTCTTAATTTTACCTTTAGGCACAGGAGGGATGTTGTACTGATGTTTATTATACTGGATTATATTGTCATCATTGTCTTGTGCAATGATTACTTTCGTATCATATTCAAAAATGTATTTAATTTAAAGTGAAATATGACTTTTACATATTGGCCTGGGTCTGCATAAACTATAAGTAAAAGCGTTGTACTTATCTTACTCCAGTATAAAATTGAGCATACCTTTTTTATCCTTTCAGGCATAATTTGTTTGAATTACTTTTTTATACTATTGCGTTTCAGCAGCCTTGCACCAGAATTTCCTTTGTGGCTGATACATTTTTTAACTTGTCTGTCTTAGGACTATATGACTTCAGGTTAAGGATGCACAATATTGGAATATGTCAATATCCAATATGCCGATATTTACAAAATAATGTTAGCCAATACCAACATCAATACAGATATTTAAATGTAGTTCAGACCTTAAACTTCAGTCTTTATTATAAACAACAAAACAACAAAAATCTGAGGATGGACATAATGAAAAATTTCAGTCCTTAAACACACTAAAGTGTAGGGAATGATGATAATAAAGAGAGTTCATCTGAAGTAGGCCTGCCAGTTAAGCCTTAAACTTCACTAGCCTATTGGTTTATACAGCTGATACAGACTATTCTTAAAGCCAAAATATCTGTTGTAAACATCAGCAGAAATTATCATATCTACTGACTATTTTTAGTTTTTAAGCTAATATCTGCCATTATTGATGTCATATAGATAATACCCCGCATCACTACTTTAAGTGTGATATTGTTTTTAAACAACAGCTATACAAGCAAATTATAATAACAAAAAAAGTAATAATCAACAATGGGCCATTATTTATTTTCTCCACCAGCTTTAATTAGTAAAAACAAACACAGACTCCTGGCTTTTTGGAGTGATACTAAAGTGAAAAGTCCCTGTGATTTTATACCCTATATAATTGCCTCCCAAGATCCCAGAAATCACTGTAATATGATACTAATAAATAGGGATGAACAATGCACACGCTTTTTTTTTTGGAAAGAATATCGAGTGTTCTGTACAAACAGAGTCTGAGTCAAGTGGAGCTAGGGAAGTAGACTGTCTTGTGTTTGTGTTACATTTTGGGCTTCATTCATAATGTTTAGAGCTCACTGTGGCCCCCCTTGAGTGTGCGGCATGCTAGGCAACCACCTATAACCTATAGGATATCCTACAGTATATATAACACATGTTAATTGGAACTAAATGGTGAAGGAGATTAATGGAACAGGGATGTCAACGTGGTTCTTTCTAATAATCTTTTGGTTCCTTGTTGCAGTTTGAGCATGGCAGATAAAAAGGGAAAACCTGCCGCTCCAATCAAAGCACTCTCAAAGAAACAACAACAAGAGCTCAAGAAAAAGGTACGGCAGTGTGGAGGGCGTAATATGTTAGTTTTGTGTGCCTTTTTGGTTTAATGACATATATAAAGATGTAATGCTTCGTATATGTTGGTTTATAGGAGGAAGAAAAAGCAGCAGAGGTTTTTGAAGAATTCTTGGCGTCGTTTGAGTCCAATAAGAAAAGCGGAGTGAAAACTTTTGTCCATGGAGGTATCGTGAATGCAACTAAAGGTAAATGGGTAGGGCATTCTGGCTCTTCTTTTGTGATTAGGATCAAAAGAGAAATTACAATGAGCAACTGACTCAACTACATTGACTATCCAAGGTTGTCAGAGCCCTTGTCATTTTTTCCCTTCTTTATTAAAGATTTATTTGGGGCTTTTATTCCTTTATGTTATGGAGATAGAGGATGGAGAATTAATGATTGGAAGGCGCCACAGGTTGGATGTGAACCTGAGCTGCCTGCTACGAGGAAAACAGTCTGTACATGTGGCACAGGGACATAACCACCAGGCTATCAGTACCCTAGAGCCTTTATCTTTTGACATGTTGAAAAAGATTAATCAACTCTTGGGACCCACACTGAAAAATCTGTTGTAATTTCAGTAACACAATTGATCCAATTCAGAGAACTTCTTTAGTGTAATGCACAAGTGAATCTCTTGAATTCAAACCTTAGCTGTAAACTAGGCATGCACCAATGTCTCAGGTGAACATCTACATCAGCTGATCCTAGCCCTGTTGAAAGACATTGCGCCATCAGCAAATTATGCGGCATGAGCTGATGTTGGTGTCTGATGTGTTTCAGTTGGGTTGCATCTATTTAAAATGGACAAGCTTGTGTACTGATAAGGATAAGATTTTTTTTTATTTACTGGGAAAGTCCCCTCATCAGTTTTCATGGTTAGAAATGTAAAAAAATGTTGGTCGCATGGGAGTCCTACAACGTTTCTGTGAAAGATTGGCAAAATGCAGTTTGTAAAACATGCGCCAGTGGCATATCAAGAGGAGGTCCGGTAACCACAATCATTCAAATCAATCAAAACAGACACACAAAAAAATACAAAGAAGTAAGGAAAAACATTTTGCATTAATTTTTATTGGTATATCTGTAATGCAAACACGGCAGCAGCACTAACACTTAACATATTTATGACTGATGTTTCTGGAGCAAATCTTTCTTCATAGAAGCAGGAAGCAGTCTAGATATCCTGCTGACTGACACAAGAACAGAGAGCTGCTTCCTGTTTTTACAGACCCTGGAGTGCTATTGCTGCATCTGAATGAAGAGTTGGATGGTCAGTCTTCACTGATTGCTTTATCATTTTGCAGAGGAGGAAGCAGCGCAGCTCAAAAGAAGTAAACTGTATCAACCGGCTAACAAGTTCAGCCCCGTTTCCCAGCATGTGCCACCAGTGTCAGCAGCTGAAAGCAAAAAGGCTGTAAGTCTGTCCTCTGATGTTTCTGGGAAGGCTTGAACTTCTTTTGACTTATTGTCACTCTTGTCTCTAACTTATTTATAATCTCTCACTGTGGTCAGTCTGTCGAAATGAAAGATTAATCTTAAAAGCCGCTGCTTGATTAACAGGCTTATAAAAGAAAGACAGAAGAAAAGAAGAAGAGTAATCTTGAACTCTTCAAAGAAGAACTTAAGATGTAAGTCTGTTTGCATGCATTCATTTGATTATGGATAGGTTTAATCCAGTGTTTTTGTGTCTGTCACATCTCACCCTATGTATTTATTTTTTACAAAACATTCAGAATACAAGAAGAGCGTGAGGAAAGACATAAAAGGAAGAAAAATGACCCCGGTGGTGAAGGAGATCTGGACATACCGTTAGCAGCACGATCAAGTGAGTTCCTCTTCATATGTTTGATTATTTTTGAATTTCCCAAGCTTAAGCTCACCTAGTCTTGTTCTTTCCTTCAGCATTATATGATGACTTAATGACACCAACCACCACTAACCTTTACATCAGCTGCATTAGCCAGAAGGTAAAAGAGCACACTCACTTTGATTAGCTTAACACACCACACTGAAGATACACAATCAACACTGTTGATTTTTTTTCTCATTTTTCAGATGAATGAGGAGATGCTTTGCCAAGAGTTTTGTAAATATGGCCCCCTGGCCAGTGTAAAGATAATGTGGCCACGGACGGAAGAGGAGCGCTCCCGCCCCTCAAACAGAGCCTTTGTGGCTTTCATGACACGTAAAGATGCAGAAAGAGCCTTGGCTGCTCTTGATGGTACGACTCATTCATCAATAAGATTCTTTTGTATCTGATCACAATTGTGTTTCACAGTGATTATGACTGAGGGATTTTATTGTTTACTATATTTTAGGAAAGGTAATCATGGGGTTTGAGATGAAGTTGGGATGGGGTAAACCAGCTCGTATTCCACCTCAGCCTCTCTACACACCAGTCGGGGTGAGAGCTACACCGCCTCCCCCGTCTGGTCTACCTTTCAACGCTCAGCCAAGAGATCGATTCCGCAATGACTTCACCAAGCCACTGGGCATGTCCAAAGGAGAGCTGGACAAGGTACAGTTGTCTCTGTTTTTTCAAGCGTATTCATGACAGTTTTCTTGTTTGTTATTCTGAGTTCTACAAAGGTACTTTTACATAAGGATGAGAGGGTTTCACCCAAATTAACTGAGGTTAATGTTCACTTGTCATTACTTCATCATCATATCATGGGTGTATCATGGATCTACTCGTTTGGTTATCAAGGAAAATGCAGAGAATAATTAGAAGTGTGTATTTCTCAGCTCAAAACATACAAATGTTAAGGTGGCATAGAAAATAAAAAAGTGGCAGTACTGTAAACTTAAAGGCCATTCTGCAGGCATTTTCAAACCTTTTAATACCACTGAATAAAAAAAATGTATATGGTTATGTAATTGCATAGCCAGACATCTAAATTGCAATTGTGTTTAGATTAATCATGCTCCACCATTGACGACTGTAACAGATGGTTTGTAGGTACACTGAAACCAGAAATACCTACTCAACCCATTATCTATACCACTTGTCCTATTTGGGGTCTCAGGGGGGCTGGAGCCAATCCTAGCTGTATTTGGGTGAGAGGCAGGGTACACCCTAGAACTGGTCTCAAGTCAACCACAAAAAAACAGAAGTACAGTATACATAGGGAAAATGAGCTTAAATAATTACAGCCTGCTCTCCAAACAATTCAGAATAGATTCGTGTTTCAATAATCCAGATAGATCAGCTTGGTTATTATTGATCATTTTGAGCTTTAGATATAGATCTTTAATTTGTATCACCCTTCTCTTTCAACTGACTGAGTGCTGTGTCTTTAAGCTGCACGTTTGCTGCAGTGTTTCACTTATTAATTAGATCTTTCCTGTTTGGTTTGACTTCACAGACTCTGTCTGAAGCCGTAGTCAAAGTGGTTATCCCGACAGACAGGTACACACTCTTCTTGCAGTGATTGAACAGCTGTTTTAACACTTTGTGGTACAATGTAGGGTGTGGTAAACTGTTTGTGTTCATATGAGTGCTTTAGGTGGGAATTTCAAGTCTAAAGGATTATCCCTTTTAACAGTGTTTGTGTGAATGTTGCAACTGAAAGGAAACCTCCAGTGTTGATAAATGAGCCAGTGCAGCAGTGTAAAAATGCAGTTCCTTGAGTGTCCATTTGTTGCTGGCTCCAAAAACCCAGGAAATCATAGTAACACATAGTTCTAGCTGAACTAAACATGTTTAGAGCCAGATACACTAAACACTTTTGGTCTGAATCAATCATATTTTATTGGTAAAAAGTGTACAGCGGTGAATCTTCTTTAACTTATCTGTTTCGATTAAGATAAGTAAAAGGAGTAAGGGCTATATTTGGGTAAGGGGTGAGGCTATGACTGACAGACCATAGTTGTTTGCCAGGAGATATAAGGGCAGTCATTGCCTATTACTAAACTGATCCAAAGCATTTCTAATATGGCGACCAACCACTGTCATCTTCCTTTGAGAAACCAGTGGGTGATGTCACTGAGAGTACATCCATGTTTTAGACACTCTGTAGTTCAACACTAGTGGACATTTTAATATAAACAACTTAGGCCTCTTGTTGAAATTATTAAAGGTCCTCTTGGCCACACAGTTATGATTATTTGTATGTTTTTAGATGAGTGCATTTACTCCCAGAGAGTTTGAAAATACTTTAGATGCTTCATGCTTTTTGATTATTTATTCAGTATTTTGAAAGGTAAAGGAAGTGCTTGTTTATGACCATGTGAAAATGAAAACTTTAACAGTTATGTTACTGGCTTATACATTCCTTGGTTGGTTGAGACACTGCAGACTATAACAACCAGGAGGTAGATGAATTTTGTATTGTAAGCTGGAGTTCAGTGAGTTTAGTAAGGATGGTGCCAAAAATACAACCAGGAACCGCTTCAGGTTGGAGCAGTGAGTCATATAAAAGTGTAACTGCAGTTGCAGATCTAACAGAGCACAGAAACACTGCATGAACAGAGAAATTACAGAAAATGTCCTCAATATAGTGCCCTGTAAACGTTAACACTGGGTGATTTATGTAGGCCTCTAAATTCTCATGTGAATTAGTTACTTTGGAATGTTTCTGTAATCAAGGTGAAACAGCTGCACTTTTACACGAAGGCTTTTAGTTCTTCAAATTTAGATGACAGATATGGCTTTTATGATTTCTTGTGTTGCCCTTTCATGAACACAGAAACGAAGGAGTACTGATGCATGCTAACACAAGGTCTCCTCATGTATATGGCAGTGACTTTATACAATGAGATTTCCCTTAAGCTGCATCCTTTATCTCATATTTAATCTAATGAAAACCATGACGTGATTGATACTGCCAGGGGATGCAACTACTAAGCCAGTAGAAAGAGAAAAAAGGAAAAATAATCAACAGAATTTGGAAATCTGCTCTAATGCCCTGCTTTTCTCCCCCAACAGGAATCTATTATTCCTCATTCACAGGATGATAGAGTTTGTGGTGCGTGAAGGCCACGTGTTTGAAGCCATAATAATGAACAAGGAGATAAACAATCCAGATTACAGGTAAGTAAGAACTGCTCTTCATGTTTTTGAAAGTTTTTTTTATTTGGATCCCCTTTAGCTACAGCAAAAGGAAGGAGCAATTCTTCCAGGGGTCCACTGTTAACATCATGACGGTACAATTAACGCAATCACATGAATCAAAATACACAAACATTAGACATTACACCAACACTATACAACATACTGTAAAATCCGTTGTATAAGCCACACTCTTTAAGTGTTTTTCCATCTAAAAAGCTGGCTGCTGCTCATATACCTGGGCAACTTATATCCTGGTATAAAGTGTCAAGACCATAGATTATAAGAAGAATTGGACAAAGCCTGTGTGACGTCAGCCATTTGATTACAATAGGTAGACTCAAACAGTCTTTAAAGCCAATCCATGGTGGCTTCCATATTGAAATCGCTGTCTCAACCGAACTTTGGATCAACCTCACAGCAGACGAGCCTGCCTACTGAGTGGGACTTCCTTTCAGCTAAGCTATCACTAAAGCTAGCCTTCGGGTGGTAGCATCTGCCTGCCAAGCTATCTGTCAATCAAATGAGACATGCAAATCAGTGCACATTGAGGTTTTTCTTTAAATATAATCGAAACGATTGTGATACAAAAAATCACTCCCTGTACAGTGAGAGGACATGAAGACATTAGCTAATGAGACGCGTTTGGTTTTTTGAACCAGGCTGTAAACCAGTTTATGTCTAGTGAAAAAAAAAACGGCTTTAAAGCATGTGTTATGTATGTGACTGCCGGTGTTCCTGCAGCCAGCCTCAAGTGGACATTTGTTGTATTGCAGTCTTTTGCACTTACACATTGGCTTCGTTTTTCAGGACCAAAGGTTGTCGCTTGGTCAGGATATACAAAGTATTACCCCAAGTGCATGCAGCAGCCTTATAAGATGTTGCATGCTGTAAAAGTCACCACATTTATTGTGTATTGGAGACAACTACTTCACTGCTCAGGTATACATAACAACACAGACCAGACTGGCAGGGTTTGGCGCCACTTTTTAACTGCTTTTCTTCCTCATTAGGTCATAATAATGCAAACAAAGGAAAACAGGAAGTGTATAGGTAGTGTGACTGTTACCACTGAGTGGTAAGGACAACAAGTGATAGGCCAAGGTAGGCAGAGTGACTCACTGGCTGTGAGTCTGACTTACAGCAATCACCAGAGGCTGCAAGCTCAACTACCGTACTGTAGCTAGTAGCTCCACAAACTAGACATTCAATACTAAAGAGGCGACACAGCTGCACAGAGATGGCACGTTGTGAAATGTGAGATGAAATGGAAATCATCATAAAAGAGGAAAGAGGAATTCCATAAAACAGACTGTGGCTTATATAACATGGTTACATATAGTCCAGGTTTTACAGTACATCTCATTTAAAGTAACACAATTTATACCTAACACAGATCATCAAAAATAAAAGATGACAAAAGCTCTGAATGAATCAACACACTACAAACAATTTCTGTTAGTTTCTTAAAAGTGCCATTGAGGGTGATATGCTTTAAGCGGTCTTGAGAAGTAAATATTAAATTTGCTGTTTATTTTTACTGCTTTAGGTTCCTTTTTGACAATAAAAGTCAAGATCATGTGTACTATCGCTGGAAACTTTTCTCCATCCTCCAGGTAGGTCCCTACTAAGAAACTTATTTCTAAAACCTGCCTCCTTAAAGCTCCCGTGAGGAACTTTTAGGCTCTGTTGATATTGGTGCCCCAATTTATCTCTTTGCTGATTTTGTACTGTGCATGTTTACGGGCAAAAATATCATACACTACTTTCAATTGCAGGAGGGAGAGGGGTATAAAATGACTGTAAAGAAGTTTCAATATTCTCTCTTATTCATGGCTTTCACACTCTCATGAAACCGCCCCTTTGCTGGAAAGAAAGTCTTCCTATCTGGAGGAATTTAACAGCCTCAGTTGCCATCTATGGGTCTTTGCTAGTTTTGTTTTTTAAATGAAGGAAAGTTGTTTATTCAACTGGAAGCATTAATTAAATATCCAGAAGACAAGCCTCAGTTATACTTTCAACAGTTATACTTTAACAGAATCCCAATAGAGAAATGCTCCAGTGTAGGGCTGGGCGATTATGGCAAAAAGCAAGATCACAATTAATTGAACTTTTTACCTCGATTATGATTAATGAACAATTATTCCACCCCAACCTCTGACTCTGTTTGTTCTGTAAATATTTGTAGAATTTTAAAACAAACAGCTGAAAGGAACAGGTACAGATTAACAATTTATTTTTATCTTTTGAAACATTTGAAATCAAAACACACATCAGCTGAAATGAAAATTTTTTTGTTAGAAGTCAAAGTTTTCCAAGAAAAGGAGAACAAACTGAAATAATTGACATGGCAGGTTTTCGCCGGTTAGAGGCTCTAAATGTTGGTTTCGATTATTTTTCGATTAATTGCCCAGCTCTACTCCAGTGTTCCTTTAGAGCGGTGGTTCTTAACTGGTTCAGCCATAAAACACACCATCAGTTCCTTACTGAGTAATTGCAACCCAAATTTCTGATTACTATCAATGAATCAGAAATATAAAATGCAAAATAGTACAGTTTGGATCTCATACAGTTGAAAACATGGGATAAATCAAAGAGAAAGGACAACACAGTCATGTTTTCTTGGAGTATTATGGACTTTTTGGCACAATTCCAGGAACAGGTTTGATACCCACTGAAAAGGGCTACATGACCCACTTTTGGGTCCTGACCCACCAGTTGAGAACCATTGCTTTAGCGAATAATGTGATAGCACCAAACAGATTTCTTCTAACCCTTCCATCAAATGTTGTGCTAACCTGAGCAGAATATGATTGTCTATTAACTAACGTTACAGCACCAGAGCCTTGGCTTAAAGCAGCATCTTCATGATATGATGTAGCAACATAAAGGTGCCTGCACTGCCTATAGATTTTCATCCTGGCAGCTGCGCAAGAAGAATAGTTCTTCACTAATGCAGAAATACCGGTACATCAGCATCACTGAAGCAAAGTTCTGGCTGGAACATGTCAGATTTTAATGATTTAAATAGAATCCCTGTACTGTATATGAACCCAGTTAGAGAAAAACTCACAGTTTAAATCAATATCTGGGTCTTTCTGCGGTTGTCATTTGATGTAAACATGCAGTTCTAAAGAAATAGAGAAACAGAAATGGTAACATGACCAAAAGCTATGAGTAGTCATGTTCACTCCTATAGGTCACTTAGAGGCTCCAGTTTTAATTCCAGACTGTTTCATAACCAGATGAAATAAATCTCCTCACAGGAGCTTTAAGGGTTTTATTATAAAGACAGTTTTGTGCTAATAATTTACTTCTGTACACATGAAGTGGAAACTAGCTGTTTAAGTCAAGCTTGTTTCTTACCACAGGGAGAGTCCCCGACAGAGTGGAGGACAGCAGATTTTCGTATGTTCCGTGGTGGATCTATATGGAGACCCCCTGTCCTAAACAGCTACTCTCATAGAGGTGAAGATAAGGTAGACGTACAGGAGGAGGCTCCTCCTGAAGAGGAAGTGAAGAAAGGACAGCTAAGAGCTGAGTAAGTATGGCTTATTGATAGTTTTAAGTGCTGTCATACACAGTAGAAAACTCTGAAAATTATTAAAATGGATCCCAGCTTTATCTAGATTATTCCAGCCCAGCATAGGAAGGTGGGTTTTTTTTGGTGTGTTGAGGGGGGGGGCAGATTTTATGTCTTCAGATGTTTTTGTTACTTCAGTGATTAGGTAGAACTACAACAAGCACTAAAAAAGCCAAACTGCCATCACAGTATTGAGCTCTGCTGCTTTATTTGGCATTTTTGCCTTGTTCTTCTTATGTCTCGTCCTGGCTTCTGACAGCTCCCTCCCTTCTGCCTAAGAAGGATAGAGGAGAGGGATGTCTGCCTGCAATTGTCTAAAAATTTTTAGTGCATTTGTGAAACCAGCTTATTTTTGCATCTTTATCTGAAGTGAATGTAAGCCTGTTTTCTGTAAATACCTCTCAGGCACAGACAGAGGCTGCAGACATTGCTTACAGAGCTCTCTCCAAGCAGAGAAGACATCGCCAAAGCCATGCTGTTCTGTCTGGAGCGAGCAGATGCAGCCGAGGAAGTTGTGAAACACATCGCTGAGTCTTTGTCTTCTCTTCAAATGCCACTTCAAAAAAAGGCTAGTCTTCCTCTTTAAAGTCTTTTTTTAAAATATCAATTGCAAGTAGAGTTGCCTTTTCTATGATAATTTTTCGTCCTCATTTCCACAGATTGCCAGATTGTATCTTGTGTCAGACGTCTTGCACAACTCCTGTGCCAAAGTTGCCGGTGCATCATATTATCGTAAATAGTAAGAGACTTTCTCTTATATCTGTTTTTACATTTTTACTTTTTGTCTTCTCCCCTCATGCAGTGTCATTGTGTCTATCTCTCAGTTTTGAATCAAAGCTTCCCCAGATATTTGGAGACCTTAATGCAGCGCACAAAAACATCCAAGCCAGGCTGCAGGCTGAGCAGTTCAAGGTAATTGTGTTCTATTTTTGGCAAAGTCATTTTTTAAGCAGATAAGACAAACATAAAAGAATTTATCTTCTACATTCACAGCAAAGAGTCATGAGTTGTTTCCGAGCATGGGAAGACTGGGCCATATACCCCGACTCTTATCTAATCCACCTTCAAAACATCTTTCTGGGCTTCTCCAAAGCAGAGGAGGACCCTACAGAGACAGCAGAGGTGAGCAGACTTTATTACCTTTTCCTCCTGGCTTTTTGGCTAATTGGACAGCTGTTCATGTTGGAAAAATATTTGAACATCAAGAAGATGAAGTTCAAACGTGTTTGGACAAAAACAGCTGTAACAGATGTTCACTTGTGTTGCATCCTTTAGGATGCATCTTCGGATCTTGATGGTGCACCAATGGACAGTGAAGCCATCGCCTCAAACTCAGCTCTTGTGGATGACCTGGATGGCTGCCCAATGGGCTGGGACTCTCTGGATGGAGTCCCTGTTGATGACATAGATGGTGTCCCTCTGGGAGTTGCCGCTGATGACATTGATGGGATGCCGTGTAAGTTTTTCATGTATCAAAAAGACATACACACGTGGACAAAATTGTTGGTACCCCTCTGTTAATGAAAGAAAAACCCACAGTGGTCACAGAAATAACTTGAATCTGACAAAAGTGATAAATAAAAATTCAATGAAAATTAATCCCATGGATCTTAAATTTCTGAATAATATGTGCAGCTGTAGTCACAGGAACATCAAGCTTTTTGGAGATGGTCTTATAGCCTTCACCTTTAACATACTTGTCTGTAATTTTCTTTCTAATCTCCTGAGACAACTCTCTCCTTTGCTTCCTCTGGTCCATGTTTAGTGTGGTACACACTGTCACCAAACAGCACAGTGACTACTTGTCCCCCTTTAAATAGGCTGACTGACTGATTACAAGTTCATAGACACCTGTGATGATAATTTGAGGACACACCTTGGTTGAACATGTCCCTATGGTCACATTATGTTCAATCTTTTCTAGGGGTACCATCATTTTTGTCCAGGCCTGTTTCATGAGTTTGTTTTTTAAAATAATTCTGCTGAACCACAATTCAAAAGCAATGTCTGATTTTCATTGATTAATTTTCATTGAATTTTTATTTATCACTTTTGTCAGATTCAAGTTATTTCTGTGACCATTGTGGGTTTTTCTTTCATTAACAGAGGGGTACCAACAATTTTGTCCATGTGTGTAACTAAAGTTCTGGTGGGGAGTTTTTAACTTGTGTCTTTTCTTATTCAGTAGATGAGAGCAGTGTTTCTCTGTCCAAGTGGGAGAGGACGGGGGACACAGGGACTTTCTCTCAAGGTAACAAACATCACAAGAAACTTTAAATCATATCAGTCGTACATTTTCTTGTCTGCTCACCTTCCTGTTCTCTCTCTAAGCCAAGATGGAGTCTAAGTGGGACATGATTGTGGAGCAGGACAGTGAGGAGGAAGTGAATGTGAGGTAAAGCCCTCTGAGCTTGTCAGCATTTATATGAAGCACACAAACTGAATTAAAATAGTCAAATACTAGAGCAAAATAACAGTCTGGCCTCTCTCCTGGTGACAGTGTGAACTCACAGGACGGTAATAAAGACTCAGAGAGCGACAGCAGTGATGACTCCAGCTGTTCACCCAAATATGACAGTGCAGACTTCCAGAGTTCCCTCAGAAGTTTTCAGATGTCTGAGAGTAAAAGGAAAAGGCTGAGAGAGCTGGAGGTAAGTGCAGTTTTAAAAATAACAGTGATTAAAGGTAGATATGCTAGAAATATTGACTGCTTTGAGATGAACCAGGCTACATCTTTTATTATTTATTATAGTTTTTTCATCTATTTACAGCAGCACCTCATCTCAAAAAAGCTATTACTGAAGAGAGATGCAATTGAGCTGTAACAGTTTTCCTGAAAAGAAAGAGTGAGGTTATAACCTGCAAACACAGAAGCTTTTAGTGGACATGCATTCGTACATTTTAACTCTTTCACATATGAAGAAGTTGATTTTAGATGTTTTCTCAACTATTTTTTTAGTATTGTAATAATACAGCAGATTTTCCCTTCATAACGGATTGAAATATCTCATGCTGGAATAACTAAACTTGTTTTCTAGTGATAAAAGTATCATTTTCTGGCAATCTAAGGAAAAAAAACAATCATCAGGTTACTGTGATAGACTACACCATGACACGCCATGCTGCCATTGCACATGCTAATGAGATGACATAAAATCAGCAGAATTGCACCATCATATAAGATAGTTCGCTTGTGTTTTGTGTTCAGAGAGAAAAAACTCAATAAAATTTGAGTTGTTAACAGTAAAAACCTGTGTAGTCGTCAGGAAGAAGTAATCGAAGTATCAGTATCAATAAATTCTTACCAATTCCTGTCTCTTGCTACAGGTGAATTAGTTGAGCTCTCACTCCATGGCAGCAGTGATAGTCGTGAAACACAGACCCAAAGCTCAAGACCAATTCTCCTCATGTCACTCTACCCACCTCTGCTGGTCACTGGTTGTCTTGAATTGAGGACTGTTCTCAATCAAACCAGCACTCCAAAGGGTTAATTTGCATAGCAGTATACTACAGCTTTCTTTAAATGCAGGGTCGTGGCCTAATGATGGCTGAAATGGTGTTTTATGACTGGTATCCAAACTATTTCAGCACACTTTGTGCAGAGGGTGGTCGAGGAGTTGTGGTTACGGTGGTGCATGTCTCATGTTATGCTGATATCTGGGTTGCATTTGTATATAGGATGCCATAAACTTTACGGATGAAAAAGTGGGTACTGAAAGTTTCTCTCACAGTGGCCTAGGTGCATGTGTCAGATATTGCCTTGCATTGCCCAGCATCGTAAGCTCACTGTCCATGCTGCATCCATTAAATATTTAGTTCTCTGCCAAGTGAATTTCAGGTTATAGAGTATAACTCTAAATTTTAATGCTGGGAAACAGCAGTGTGGTGATTTGTATTGATGAGTATAGGACAAGTTAATAAACCATGTTGAGTGATAAAAGTAAAAGAAAACCAAGAAAATCAGACACTCCTGGTGCCTTCCCATCTCCCTTGTTCCTTGTCGATATAAAGATGAGTGGCAGAGAGGAAAACAAGAATAGCACAATGGAGGAAATAAGGTTCACTGCGTTGTGCAGGATACTGCAAATCAGTTAAATCAAGCCTGTTTTGTCACTGATGATCACTTGCATTGCATGCAGTCAGGACAGGCTGTTATAAACCTGATTTTATGGTAAACAAGCCTGTTCGCAGGGTTGTGGTTTGCTTTTGCAACTCTGGACATACAAGAGAAATAACTCAAGGTCTAGAGAAAACAACTGGAAATTACTCATTGTTACATAAAAAGGGAGTAAAGAGGTGTTTGCTCCATGCTGCTATAGCTTAGTAGCATTTATATTTAAATTCAGTCTGATTTTAGCTGTGTCACCATCATAGCTTCAACCTTCAGTAAACTGTTTTTTTCTTTTTTTTTTTTAATTAGTGACTTAAAATGCTTAACTGATCAAACATGTCCCAAACAGGTAAAAGTTATGAAAATCCAGGATGAGCTGGAGTCCGGCAAGAGGCCGAGGAAGTCTGGAATGAGCATACAGCAACAAGTGGAGCACTACAGGAACAAACTGCTGCAGAGGGTGAGCTGAGAGACCATTTTAATAAGAGCATCATTAGATTCATTCACCCTTGGATAAAAGCAATTACAAAACAGGGATATCCATGCCATGAAGCGAGTCAGTTACACGCGGTACAGGGTGCTGCTGCTGCAATTGTTTGCTATTTTCACTTCAGGTTTCATTCTCTAAGGCTTTGTTCGCACTGCTGTTGATGTTTAATTCTGATCTTTTGATCAAGATCTTAAATCTTTTTGTGACTGATTAACAATTAGATTCAATGTGACTTTTGCTGTTTACGGTGTCAGAAAAAAAAAGATTTAAGTCACATATTGGTGGTGTCGGGCCAAAACCTTTTATTTCTATTTTTCATAAATCAGTGCTATTGGTCAGCCTTTACATCTCTCAGTGGGTGTAATCTGTTTAAAGCTGTAAGTGCCAAAAAGCTGACTATGACCATTCTGTGTTAAATTATTTGAAAAACACACTGATTTTTTTTTTCATTCCCTGAAAGGTGGTTCTGGATGATTTTTGATTGATTTTGGAGATACAAGGTTTTTGCCTGGCCACTTTTTGTTTGTTGTATTGATAAAATGTCACTGAATCTCCCACTTGTAACTTTTTGGAACTTTTGGACTTTCTAACAATTGCTGAAAAGGTCACATTTTTAAAGAGCCTGGTTTTCTGACCACCAAAAAGCTTCAACACTTCATATCAAATCATCCTTTTCACACACTAGTGCAATGATGGCAAAAGCCATTGTGCAGGTGCCAGCACACTCATCCTTTTTTAGATGCACCCATTTAAGCACACTCCAAACCCTGTTATGATTTCACACAGTTGTCAAGTCTGTTTAGAGCCTGAAGTTAGAATTTTTGTTTGGCAAATGCAGCTCCAAAATTCAAATATGAAGTGGTTTTCATTTGTAAAGATTATCTTGACAGGTTTAAAAGGGGTCATAACTTTTGTAGGTCACTAAGCTTATTTTTGTATTAATCCTCCAAAAGTACTTAATCAAAGGACTTTGTTTATTTTGAAGTTTGGGGTCATTTAAGTCAAAGCACAGCTGGAGCAGACACACAGATGATTAAAAGAAATATTTATTTAATCACAAACAGTATGGGGCTTAATATACAAAAGTGCTCATTATAAGTACATTAAAATTAGACCACGAAATTTGTCAGTTGGCACAGTAAAAAACAGTTGAACTGATGCAGGGCACTCAAACCGATTCAGTCCAGTGTGCACTGTCTACAAAGAAGTAACATCTAGCTACAGTTTAAGAGCTGCTTGTGTCACTGACAGCTCCCCCTTGTGGAGAACTGGCAGCCTATAAGGCGTGCATGAGTGGGTTTGCAGGTTTTCAGCTGTGACCTTTAAATCTTATGAGTTAAAATTGAACTTAAATGAGATGTTTTACTCTCTGTTACAGGAGTTTGAAAAAGATGAAGGAAAGAACGAGAGGCTGACATCTAAATCTAAAGACAGGTCGAAGGAAGACAGAAGGAACAAAGAAAGGAGCAAAAGAAGTGAAAATGGGGACAGAAGACGAGAACGAAGCAGAGATCACGATGATCAGGCCCGACAATCGAGGAGCATTTCTCCTTCAAAGCAAGTCTTGTTATGTTGTAGTTCAGTGCCAGTGCAGTTATCCTGATTGTTGTTTTTTTTAAATCTGAAATCAATTGTTCCCATTTTTAACAGGACAAAGTCTCCAAAACAGTCCAAACGTTCCAGATCCCCATCTCCAGACAGGAAGGGGAGGAAGTCCAGGTCTCGGTCGCCACATCGCTCCCGCAAGAAGACAAAGAAGAGCAAACATTGACTCTCAGCTCTGGACTTTGTCCTCCATGAGCCCACCCTCTTTAAACAGACATGTCTGTTTCATTGGTCCCCTCTCACACCATCAATGCACTCTTTTGTATGAAGACATTTCAACACTGTAACTAAGTATATATATTTTTGTTTTTATGCTTGTTTTTAAAATGATCTGCAAAGTTCTGACACTAAATAAATCACTCTCGGTGATGATTGTGTGTGTGGAGATGGCTGATAGGGCCAGGTATCGAAATATTTCACTGTTTCTCTGCTGAATTGTAGGATTTGATTTGAAAGTTTAAAAATGTGATTTTACAAATAATCTTCCAGTTTGTGAGGATTTTATTGGGGGAATTAATCACTTAGTTTACAAAAGCAGTAAGTATGCAAGGTTTCACACTACATTTACAGTACTATTTATGAGAATAAAATGTGCTTCCTTTGAACAAAAATATAGTTATCAAAAGTATTAAAGCGCCAGTATGTTGAGGAAAAGTTAGATACCCAGCCCTAATCAGCAGTAACCATAGCCAGATTTCCTGTACCGTTGATTTGTTGCCTCCACCAAGAAGTTGGATAGATTTTGAGGAAAATTGAGAAAGCAATCTAAATTTTGTAGGCACAAATTAATCACGAATGACATTTTCTACCACACTGCTTTGAGGCAAATTGTTTCATCTCTTTTATACAAGATGCAGTTTGTGATTAACATTAGGACAGTGCTTTTGCACATTTAAAAGTCCATCTGTTTGAAATGTGGGAGAAAAAGAAACCAGTAAGGTGCCTGTTCTGTTACAAATCACTCAGTCTTGAAATTACAAGTTAGAATTCACACATACCAGGACAGTTTCAGTTCCTGCTCAAATCACTCGCTCTTATTTGATGACAAACTTTTCACAGTTGCTTGGTATTAACATAAAAAAATAGAAATGTTACAGGGATCAAACCTTCTGTTTTTTAACAGTCTTTCTTCTTGCCTCTTTAGACTCCCTGTCCTCGAGAAAAAGTTACAGGCAGCTTTTTGTGTCAGAGCTAAAACCGTTAGGTAGTGGGGAGATATCTGATGGCCTCTCAATCTTGATGACTGACTTCCAGCGGACAGGCCTCAAAGTGAGGAGCTGACGACCTCTCAGGTGCTCAGTACTTTTTCACATTGATAAAAACCTTGATGGCTCCAGTGAAGTCCGCCGACAGTAGAACCTCTGTGTGATCCGTCTTCAGGGCTCCTGAAAAAGACAATTCTTGTTGAAATGACTGAACAGATAGCTTCAATGTCATTAATCTGCTTATAGAGCGAAACATACCTGAGGGTATTGTTTCTGAGTCATTGGAGTCTAGGCTCTTGCACTCAGCTTCTGGTTTCTCTGCTCCAGTTTCTTGTGGAACGATAAGGCCCGGGTGGGGTGCAAATACTGCTGAGGTGACCACTGCATTGTGTGCTGGAAGAATTATGGTTAAGTATAAGTTAAATCAAGATGATCACATTTATCAGCTCGATATTGTGTTTGCCATTTAACACACAGCATGGTTACCTTTAATCCCTTCCCAGAAGTCATTACGGTCCCGTCGTACAGATGTGAATTTGCTCAGGTCGTGGTAAGTGCTCCAGATGTAGACATATTTATCCTCTGAACCACTGACTATGAAGGAATAGTCATGACTGTAAAAGATAAACCCGCATTAAGTCAGCTTTACTTCAAAGATTCAAAGCGCAGTCAAATGAAACTGATAGCTGAAGGGATTTTTTTAATGGGATTTTCTGAGGTATTTAGTCAAGTAAGTGCATGTCATTCAGAAGATAACGGCACATTTTCTATATGAAGCAGGCAGCTGATGATCCTACATGGCAGCTTAGCTTCTATATAAACCGCTACGACCAAAGGGATGTGTGCATGGAAAAACAGTTTCAAAACAAAGGGCTGTTTACATCAAGGTAAAACAGGTGAAATATCCACAAATATGACCCTGGGTTATGTTTGTGTATTATTCTCATTTCGTGTCTCCTCCCCTGTTGTGTGTGGATGATCACATCTGAGAGTTTGTCTGTGAGGGTCAGGTACTGATGACCAGAGGTCTGTACTATGTCAGATACCCAGGGTGTCTTTTACAGGAGCTTGTCATCAACTCCATTAGCAACCACAAAGTTTCTCTAATCCCCTACTTATACAGGACAAGTATTACCTAGGGACCTCTGATAATATAAGAATTACCCCCTGACATCAGTGTTTGGTGCAGTCCATTTGCATGTGATAAGCAAAGTCTGTAATGTACTAGAATTTACAGACATTTCTGAAGGAAAACATAGCTGCAGCAATGAAAATGCACAATTAAGTTTTATTTAAATTTGGTTTCAAGACACCATATGTAAGTTTTGAGTGCATCATCAGCAGATGTTTATCAGTATTGATAGGGATGCACAATATTATTAGCATGATATCAGTAACAGCAGATATCAGCTTCAAAAGTGAACTAATGTATTGGCAGATAAGAAAATTTCTGGCTCTAAAAATCTGAATGTTATGCCTTTAAATATTGGCTTTATGAATAAATAAGTTAGTGGAGATTTAGGCTGGACCAACAGAAGAATCTAATAATGATAATATTATCTGGCTAAAAATATTTTTTTACATCACCAAATCAGATTTTGGCCAAAATCCTTATGACATTCATGAAAGGCCTTAATCTTTTTTATCTGGAAAAAAGATGTGCATATTCTATCATCATGAGAATGTGGCTTAAAATGTGCGTAACTGGATAATTTTGACAAGAAATTAGACAAATGAGCTGTGCAGAGTTTGGATGTGCTACTTTTAACAGCCGGTCATAGAGATTGAAATATAACTCCCTTGTTTTAAATGCTTCTTAACACTACTTAAGTCAAAACTCCACACAGAGTGAACCCGTCTCACCTGAAGCTTGCTTTGATCTGGCTGCTGCTGTTGACGTAACCTTTATATTTCATGGATAATGACAAGTCCCTCAGGTCATAAAGGCGAATGCGGGAGTCGTTTGATGTCACCAAAATCTAGCGGTGAGGAAAAAGGAGGGAATTTTTTATTTATAAATTCTGAATTATGCATCATTAATGGGACATCAAACGAGCTGTGATATATTTGAAGTGGAGATCAGATGTTACCTTATTCTCTCCAGGAAGGGGCTCAATGCCTGTGATTTTGCGACCAACTTTGTTCCGGCCTCTGGTGGACCTCACATGGATTTGAGTGTGGTATTTCAGACGCTGGGAGAATGTGAAAACAGAAAAATATACAAAGTTCAGCCTGAAGTTAATACTGCAACAACATAAACTGATAACAAGGAAACCCACCTCTGTGTCATAGAAGATGCAGCGACCATCATAGGTTCCAATGACTGCATACTTCCCATTTTGACAGAAGTTAGCTGCAGTAATGAGACGAGTCTGGCCGTCCACCTCGTTCCATAGCGCCACTTTCTTGTCAGGAATGTTCCAGAGCCGAAGCTTTCCATCCAGAGAGCCGCTTAAAAAGTATCTGTCATCCTGGGAAACAAGAATGTTTAAATGTTTCTATAAATACAGCCAAGGAGCCAAAATGAATAAATGCATGATTTGTGCTGAGAGAAGTGATGCAAGATGACACAACTTACTCTGGGATGGAAGGCAATGGCTGTGACAAAATCGATGTGCTGAAAGCAACACAGACACTCTCTCCTGGATATGTGCCACAGTCTGACTGTTTTATCCATGGACGAGGAGAGCAGGAAGAAGTTCTGGATGGAAGCAAAACTTAATTAGTAAGAAGAGAGAAAAACAAAGCTGCAAGTGTCTAAAATACATGCATAAAACTTTAGGTTTTACACTAAAAGACCCTTCAGAAGGTACTGTCCTTTATAATGTAGTCAACACACAGTGTAAAGCAGGGGTCTAACCCATTTCTAGATGTTAGCTCGCAGCTGTGTCTCTTGACTTCAGTCAAATCAACTACCAACTGTCAATAAAAAAGGGGATGCCCTCATGAGGTCTGTCAACATCTGAACCCTAACTAAAGATAGCTGCAGGGATCTTGCTGCAAATCAAAAACGTGGAAACAGAAGCTTCATTTAAAGTGGTGCACATCCTACAAGATGAAAATTACAGGTGATGGGATGGTAAGGTGACCTGACATGCCAAACACCGATTTCCAATATCCATAATATGGGATTTATTTTTCATCCATCTGGACAGACCAGCACAGACGGTGTTTGGGAAGAGCAAAACCTTTTAAAAAATATTAGAAGGACAAACATTCTGAATGTCACATCATTTACAGACAAATCAGAACACCAAAACAAGTGGCGTTGAAGACTTGTGCCGCCCCGGGGAGTAATATACATTACACAAACTGGGACATCATCATCTGACTGGACAGGGAGCCAATATGATGTCAGTACATGATTCTTCACTATCAGTTGAGCCAGCTAGTAAAATAAACTCTTGCCGTGGCCAATCAGGAGAAGAGGAAAACAGTTTTTTTGACCGAGAAAAGCTTCAGCGTGGCTCTTCGCTTTTCTTTTCATAAAGAAACGTCCACTTCTGATAAAACGTACCCCATACTGTAAATTAAGCTAAACCACGCCTGTCGTCACAACCTCTTTTCCCTCAAATGATGCCAGTTGGTCTGGTCGAAGCTTTGTAAAATGGATCTGCCTGATGACAGATATGGAATCTGGCGAATCCACTGGCTTAAGTGGATTCTTACAGTATGTACGATCCCTGTGACTTCTTACAATTACTATGAACTTCACAAAGGAGTAATGGGGGGGCGAAGCAATCTGAACTCTGTGCCATCTTTGGTAGAAAAGAGGCATTACAGAAGCGAAAACAGGATCAGAGCTGTGTTTGTGTGAATGTGGACCTCCCACTGTGCTCTCTTACTTCCCTGCAAAGCCAAAACACACAAGAATTGACAGATCGGGACATGTCATGTCACAGCATTGCGGTATGCGTGGGTGCAATGGCAGCAAGGCTTCATTATGGGGCTGTCTTTGAAATGCATTGTGAAGACACCTTTTGATGTCCAGTTTTTTACTAATATAGTGGTGTGGAGTCTACACTTTTTTTGTTTAGGGTGTTAACATCTGGCACATACATACAAGAAGAGCGTAATCAGCAGATTCATGTGTTCTGACAAAGTATGTGAGTAAATGTAAGCAATGTGATGAAAGTAGCTATCAGCCCCTTTAACAGTAGCTTTAAGATTTAATAAAGATGGAGACCCCTGGTATAAAATAATGCTTGCAAAATAAATCAGACGGCCCTAACCCTAGAAATGATCTGTCTGACAACAAGGAGTTAAAAATACAGACGATACAACAATCTCTAACAAAATAAATACAGGAGTAATAAACAGATTTAGCAAAATATTACCTTTGACCAGGACAAGTCGAGCAGATCTGCTGTATGACCTTTATACTTGCAGAAGGGAACCTGACGGAAAGGTGCGTTCCTGTCTTCTGTCTCAGGGTCTTCTGGAACACAACTCGCCTGAAATGAGAGAAAAAAATCTGTCATGAAAACATGGAATCTCAAGACCAAAAATATAATACTCTGAAAAACTAAAATAGCTGAAATCTTTCCAGTGTTTCTGCTATTTCTGGAAACACTACATAACCCAAAATAGCTGCTATGCTTATTTTCACTCACCCCGGGATCGTTGTCAGATTTAGACGAGCATAAACTTTCCTGAGACGGAGAAGGTGAAACTCGACCTGAGGGAGCAAAAACAAAAATAATCTTCTTGAAGACAAACTGAGTATCTAAATTTAAATAATCGATCATAGCAAGGAAATGTGACACACTGATGAGCTTACCTTCAGTATTGTACTTTATTCTCATGTTATTGAAGTAGTCAAAGGCAGTCTTCAGGACCCAGATGCGGACTACGTTATCTTGTCCTGCGGTCGCTAGCAGCCTCCCACAGTGGGAGAACTTCATGGTCCAAACAGCACCCTGAGAAAACGACAAAGATGGTGTCATCTGGTGGCAATTTTTTTTTCTTCTTTTCTTTGTTTTACAATTTGCATGAGAAACAAAGTAACACATTGCACATACTGTGTATAAAGCCAAAGTTACAGCTTAATAGTGGCAAGCACATGATTGATATGATATAGTTTTTAGGCCGTGTCCCCAAGTCAAGAGTTAACACAGTATTGGACTGATGTCGAGGCTGCAGTAATTTAATATTTTTGTAGTTGATTATTCTGTCAATTAATAGAGTGAACTACTAGGAAATATTTCATGCACAGTATTTTTGAAATGCATCACTTTTGCCTCATTCATGAGCAATGGCACAAGACAAATGAGAAAAGAAGATAGGTATCTGAAATTAACTGTAAGTTGTACATTGCACGTGACAGGTTTTGTAACAAAAATACACTTTAGAATGTGTATTTAAGTCCTAATGGAATTAAACTTTATTTGTAAAATCAAAAGGAAAATTAATTAAAGAGTTAAATATTGTCATAACTTTGTTTGTAGATCCTCTCCCAGTAAATTTTGAGCACTGCACTTCATGTCTTGTATTTTAGTTTACTTTTATGCTCCAGTTTCTCATTAAATCATCTTTATTCTTGTAAAGGACAATAACATCTTGTTATTTGTGCATTCTAGCAAGAAATAAAGCTCCATCACTCAGAGAGTGGTATAATGATGCCTGACAGCTGTGCTCTCACTTGCAGAAATATGATCCATTTCATCTTTTCAACCACATTTTGTGTTTTTGAGTTTATTAGCTATAAAAATATGAATTCTTAACACCACCCCCTGACCTGGACGGCACATTTTGAAATGAGAGCTGCTCCTATGACCTGTTGAATCCTGATTATGAACTCTGACCTATTTGGTTCCTCTGTCTCAGTCACTGTTTGTGGCTATAACGTGTTTCTATTTGACTTGTATGTATTCATTAGACATGCGTATTCTTCTGTAATGCTTTGGGATGTCGAAGCCTTTTTAAAACACGCTGTGATCAAGAAGTGAGGGCTCTGAATATTAGTTAAATAATAATTACCGAATCTTCCGAAATGCGCACATGGAAGGGAGAGAGAGACAGATGGAAAGCGCCAAAACAGGACTTAAATCATGAAGGCTGTCTGTGCTCTGTGTAACTTTAGGGTCAGACGGTGAATTTATAAAAACCTCTTCAATCTGCAGACACAAACTGACCGTGCTTCAAAATAAACAAGTCCTGCAGGCTGCATGAACTCTGGGATGTGCAGAGTATGGCCTATGCAATCTCCGTGGAAAACTTTTTTCTTTTATTAACCTTTCATTACAACACTACACTGCTTCAGCATCAGTTTAAGGCTGTATTGCCATAATGTCACTGACAGTTGGTGTGTAGGAGACACAGGATGAGTACCTTTCAATGTCACCGCATCATCTTCTCTCCTCCTCCTTCATGATTTTCACGCCTCGCATCATCTTTAGTGCACATCATGTTATAGCAACAGTGAAAGCAAGTGCATTGTTCCACACAAATGTGCAAAACACAGCATGCTGTACCACACACAGCACCGTACTGGTACTTAAACCATGGGTATATATGGGTACAAGACTGATTTAAATTAAGCCTCAAGACGAATAATGTGCCTTGAGGAATTTTTTAATCAAGGGACTTGAATTACTTGAGAAATCATTTCAGCTTTGATTGAATTTGAATGTTTTATGCTTGCTTTTAGTATGTAGATGCCCTGGAGCATCAATTGCATGGATTTCACTGGTTGTTGGAGCTATTCACATTATTTTGTGTAACTGACTTATTTTGGATAAGTAAAATACTTAAGGTTTAAGTTTGATATTACAAGTCTTACTATTTAGAATCTTTGAGTATTTATTAATGCTTTTATTTCGATAGAATTGGTACTTATGGTGTGGGGTGATATGTATATAAATGGCGATTAAAGATAATGGTGCGACACCAGGGAAGGTGAATGGTTTTGTTTTAAACCAGAGGGGCATAAGCCAGAAGAACGCCATGAGAATGCCAATTTGTTTGTAAAGAATCCTTGAATAAAGGGTGCTCAATGCTGCCAGTATACAGGAGTTTAAATACATGTTTCAATGTTTCAAAGAATAAAGCTGTATTTTTGCTTTGACACTGCCATTTTTTGCTCCTGCGTGAGAACCACTGTCCCGGAAACTGAGTGGTCGGTTTTGAGTTTGTTTAATTGACATAGAAAAACGCAACAATACTGATAACATGGAAAAGTATTAACAAAAGGATCTACATCAGCAAAGTGAAAGAACACTGGGCATGGTTTGTTGCTTCAAGCTAAATATGTATTTAAAATAGTTTCCCCTTTCCCCCCTAAGTGATGTTTTTAGACCATATTAAGTTGATTAGAATTACCACTATAAACATTAATAATTAAAACAGAAGCTCCTCTTACCATGTGCTCTCCACTCAGGTCCTGCACAACCTTTATCTGATCAAAGTCAAAGGGACCTTTGAAGCTGTGTGCTGCCTTAAACTTGGCGGGGCGGGTGTAAGGCATGCCCTCATCGTCACTCGAGGACGGATCATCCTGATCTGTGTGGAAAACTGAGCCAAGACAAAATTAAAAAAAGAGAAACATAATCAATCAAAATATTTTCAGGAGCATGAGCATCAGAATTTCAGAAGCATGTGTTAGAATCTTTAGAAGTCATGTTCATAACTTCCTAACTTTAAAATGTTTTGCATAGACAGGCATGATTTCTTCATACTGAAACTCTTGTTTTACATTTAACAGTCGCATATTTAGCATAGAAGCAGTCATTAGTAAAAGGTAATCCTCTTAACTTAATGTTAAAGTGCATGCATAGTAAATGCATATGGATAAACATGAGACAGAAGCCGTTTACAGTGAGTTTGAGGAATTCTGTGCATTTATTTCACTCCTTCATTTATGGATATTACATTGAGAAGCCTGTTTTCCTAGAGCTTTTTATACTGTTACATCCAAAGTGCCCACATCCATTTAAAAACAGCACTCTGTACATAATTTCCCTGCCTGCACTTATCTGCACTCTGCATCTCATGTACTTCCACTTTAAGTACTACTTCACAATAAAGTATCCACCCTCTTAGGAAATTTAGCTGGAAATGTTTTTAGAGTACTTCTAGGAAGAACAATACAGTGTACAAAAATACACAGGCACATTTGAAGAGGATTTCTGATAATCTGCAAGCGCTTAAATTCCTGTGCTCCTTTACCTTCGTCTCGTACACTTTTCACCTTGTTGACGGCCTTCTCTCCGTATTCCTCTGCCAGATGCTTCGCCTTCTTCACAGACTTTCCCAGGAATTTTTTGAACTGGGTCCTGATGATAAACAAGGAGAAGCAAACAATTAAATTCAGTCTTTCACCACATGGTTAGTCCACCTACAAAAATCAGTGCCAACAAGAGGAAAGAAGAAGTGTGTGTTATTACGTTTTCTGTTTCAGTTTCCCTCCGTCTGTGTCGGCCAGTGGAGCCTGAGATTTATCATCATCATCTGACTGTGCAGCATCATTCCTGAGGGGAGACAATAAAACAGAACTACTTCCTCAGAAAATGGACCGTCTCTGACATAATTAGCCCTCAATATTTTGGGAGAGTGTTAAGCTGAGTCAAAGTGTGCTGAAAGCACACAGTTGATAGTTCAATGTGGTTGACAAAGAATTCAATTAATGGGGAGGCTTAACTCTTTTAGTGTCTCTAAGAGTATTTGATGTAGCTTTTATCAGTATTTTATTAAAAGTCTTCAAACATTTTCTTTTATCTGTTGGTTCAGTGGGTTGTCTGTGAAGAACAAAAACAGTGTAAATCACATAGTAAAAGTGTGCTCTAAGATTTTTGTGCCCATCTGAAAGATTTGGCTCTGTGTGGATGGAGCATGTGGTCCAGGAAGCCAAAGGGATAACAGATCAACCTGGCCACATTCCCTTGTCTGACTTTTCTGTAATTCCCTCTGGACAGTGCTGTCTTACCCCCTCATCCCTTAAGGGGAACAAACAGGTACACTAGAGCAGTGGTTCTCAGCTGGGGGGTAGGGAAGCCCTTTTGAGTGGGTTGTGAAAACATCTTTGAAACCCCTTTTCAAACAGACTTGTTTTGTATAACTTTTAATTAAACTAACATGAGATGTATCAGAAAAAATATGATTTAAAACAACAGCAGCTGCTGTAATTCCAACTAATTGTTCAAGTCTCTTTAACAGGATGTGATGGTCAGTTGTATCAAATGCAGCAAAAATATCTTTTCTCTGTTAGAAGATAACAGTAGATGATTTGTCCAGGGTTTCTACTCACTCTTAAAATCAAAATTAAGACTTGAATTGAGAAACATTTAAGACCTGAATTGAGAAAAATGAACGCCACTTTCTACACGGCAAATAGTCAAAAATGAAAAGCATGAGATTGTTTGGTACACTAGATCAGGGCTGATTTTTTTTTATTATGAAATGTCAAATGGTTTGGGCCAAAATACATTATTTGGTCATAAATGTCCAACTTTAATGATTTCAGGCACATTTAATGCCTCTATTTAATCAATATGTTGTATGGTGACATTCATCCTAACACATTTCTGCAGGTGTATTAAGCTGATTCTAAACAGTTTAACTTTTAAAAAGCAAATTAATACTTTCTGTCAGGGAAGACCTGGTAAAATAAGGGTGGGCTGCATGTGTTTGTAAGTGGGAAACCTAGTAGCCATATGTTAGAGAACTGGACAAGTGTCACAACAGTAAAAAGTTTATTAAAACACAGTAAGTTTAAAAAAATCAGAGCAGGGTCGGGGGTCCTCCCCAAGGACATTTAGGACATCCAACTGTGAGTTCCCTGAATTATGAAAATATTTGTGCAGTATTTATACAATTTAATGAGGAGGATGATTAAAAGTGAATAAGGTTGGCTTAAAAAACAAATATTGGATAGAGACAGGTCTTAGTCAATGTGCCTCCTAAAATTTAAGACCTCTCACTGGTAAAAATCTGATTTTTTAAGAACTTTGATGGTTTTAAAATTCAAATGTGCAATTTAAAACTATTTAAGACTTTTCAATGATCTAAAAGAACCCTGTTTGTCACTTTAACCAAACCAGTTTGTGCGAAATGGTGAGCTCTAATTGAAGTAAAAACTTGAACTGGTGACAAGACTTTCAAAGCAAACTGGGTTTCCCACAAAAAGCTATGCATGTCATATATACGCAAAAGTGAAGAAGAAATATGCCTATGATGCTGACTTCCTGCAGCAAAGACAGACTATTAAATTTCTGCTTACGTGATGTACTCCTTTGTCCTCCTCATGATGTGCAGAGTGAGCGGATTGATCCCAGCAGGAAGTTTCTCTTCTGCCTGGATTAGAGGGATCTCTTCCCCAGTGTCCAGATTCTTGATCATCACACTGGCCAGGATTTCCTGTTTTTAGATAACACAGAAAGTACAGATTTTCAGCAAAAAATTGTTGTTGGAAGGAATGAGCTGGAGGCTGGGTTATGGCTTGGATACAGAAGAATAAAGGCAACAATTACAAAGAAGAGCTCTTACTTCATCTGTCAGTTCTCGACCAGAGTTAGAGCGCGGCCGCTGAGGGCCCGGTGTTTGTTCACCACTTTGAGATGAAGCCTGTTCATCCTCGTTTTCCTGAAAATCAAAGCAAGGATGGTGCAATGGATGAGCAAACTGTTGACCATATATTTTTTATTTTCATGAATTTATAATATTTATTATATCTAACACTGCAACATATATATTGCAGGTATCAATTTATATCCGTACTAAATATATAATTGAATAATAAAGTTCAAAAACAAGAGTGAAGTCAATCTTCTTCTGGGCTTCTTTATAAAAAACAAAACAAAACAAAAAAAAAAACAAGTATAATCTTTAGGCTGCATATCTGCATGGAGATCAGTCATAAAAGGCTGTACATGGTAGGAAAACAGATAGAGGAGCAGGGATGGAGAGGATTTTATGTGCAGACCAAAGAAAAAGCTTTGTTTAGGTCTGAGAGAAAAGCACTACTATAGTGGCATACTGTAACTTAACTTCTAACTTTAATAAGCACCAGATAACAATTAGGTCTAAAGCCTCACTGACCTGTGCTGTCACCACCTTGTCCCCGCTGGTGGCACTGGCTAGATCCAAGGAATGCTGCAGCTCTTTGGTTAGACTCCTCACTGTGCTGCTGGGCGACACCAGGCCGGAGGGCTCCAGAGCTTCACCGCTGACTGAACACATGGCAGACACTGGACAATCAAACAGAACAGTGTCCCTTTATAATGCTACTTCTACAGTCTGTTCCCTAAGACATTTAAACCAAGAGTAGACATTTGTACATATCATATTGGTGCATCTTTTGGTGAGAAGTTTCTGGGTGCAACATTGAGACCTTGTAACTGAAACTTTATGATAAGTCATGATAAACGATGATTAAGGGTAGAAGCTTAATCACACCCAGAGACTGCTTTGGTTCTTGGCATTTATTGCTGCCAGAAAGATGCAGTAAGGTTGCAGCTATCACATATTGTTTCCATATATCAATTGATTAATTCTCTAATGGAGATTCAATATATGAAAAAGTTTTTCAGAGCTACGATTTGAGTTTCTTTCTGTCTTGTTCAGTCACTGCATTCTTTTAATTCCTCTTTATGTTAGGTTTATTTTAGTTAAATAATTATCATATTTTTCTTCTTTTCAGATAAATGCAAAGGATGTTTGTGGTTGTTAACTATGACAGCAATCAGCAAAGACGTTAAGTCAGTGAAGAAGCTTCTCTTCCGTTCAGAAGAACCACAAATTAAGAGAAGTGGCTGCTATGATCTGCTCTGTCATTCTTTGAAACATGTATTTGTAAGAACTCCTGCATATTAGCTACATCAAGAACATTTTCTTTTTCTAGAAATGCAGACAAAACATGTTTCTAACAGCATTCTATCAAAATAACAGCAAGATGCATATGAAATCACAGCATAACTAACATGATCTTCAGTTACATGTAAGGTAAGAGGAATGTTTAACATTCTCATTGCCTATCAGAACAGCAGATATTAAAGTCCATGCTTCAAGTTTGCATTAAGTTTTTGTTAGAAATTAAACCTTACTTATTTTCCTGCCCATTGCTATGTTTCTATCCACTATCTAAGGAACTATTCATGCATGGCTGCTACAGATCTTTTATTAATTCATTCAATCATGCTTAGTAATCCACACAGAAAAAACTTCTGGGGTTATGCACACAAAACAAAGACTTAAAGCTATTGCTCTTAAGAATGTGCCATGCAGCAATGTTAAACCCTTTAAAACAGTTGCTAATCCACTGATGTCGTTAAAGATTGAATTCAAAGTTTCATAACACCCTTTGGAACAGTTCAAGACTTTAATGTTCACAGCACGCCGTTTTCCCTACCTTCCAGTCCACTTGGCCTCAGACAGTCCTGTGACTTCCTGGAAGGTAAACTCTGCCAAGATGGTGGAGGCGGTCGTGGAGGAGGACCTCCGCTTGGAGGGGGTGGGCGGGAAGGAGGAGGCTTCTTGGTGCTGGCTACAATGTCTGGTTCCACTGTGAATTGCCGCGGGGGTTTGCAAGGCCCAGAGTCCGAGTCGGCCTGCCTGTCTGCCAGTGGAACTTGGTCCAAGATATCTGCCGGTCTCTGCTCCTGCCCTCCATCCGCAGCCACAGCAGAACCACCTGGCTGACTCTGTCCCACAGTGCTGGTGATATCTGGGGGCTGAACTCCTTCTTGTAAAACAGCTGATGGTCCTGGAAAATCTGTGGGCTCCGGGGCAGGTATAGAGCATGCTCCGTTTGTTGCTGCACTTTCCTGTTGTTCTTCCAGCCTCTCAACAGGCTGAGGTGCGACAGCTGCTGCTGCTGCTGCAGGGATCTCCACAGGAACTTCCTGAGCAACATTGTCTTCCTTTGGCTCTGGTTCTGCTCTGACATCAACATGTAGCTGATCTAGCAGCTGAGCCACCTCACCAACATCCTCAGCACTTCCCTTTTGACTCTCTTCAATGATGCTATCAATGATCTATGAAGAAGACAAAACAACAGCTATTTTACAACGCTGCAGCTGTGAGGCTGTAACAAAAACCTAACACCTCTACAGGTTCTTCTTCCCCTTTTTCTCTAGCCAATATAAAAAGTCAAAGCTGGAGTTATACCAAGTGGCAACTTAGAGAAATGAAAAAAATCCATACAGGAGTTTCAATATCAAAATGCCTATTTCACAGCAGTAATAAAAATATTTAAAGCCTGTTTTTTTCAATGGTACACTCATTGTGGGAGGTGAATTTTTCAAACCCATCCACTAGGATTGTATGAAGGCTATTGGCATAAAGTAGGAGCATAGCTGACCATAGCTGGCATTATAGCTGCCCCCCTAAACACCACCTCTTTCCCTGTTCCTAAACTGATCTGAACTTAAGCCTGTCTGACACTAAAAGAGTTTCAAAATCTAAGTGATTTTGAAAATGTGAAAGACCCCACACATAGTGATATATATAACAGATTGTTTAGAGTATACCTAGCCTATCAAGTATAACTTGTATTTTTTCAAATAACAAGTGAGAATATAAAAGAATGATGCATTTTTCTACATTTCTATTTCAGATATCAGAATAATTTCAAGTGAAACCAAAATAAAAGCAAGCGTTACCTGTAGGGAATCGTCTTGCTGAGTCTCAGATGCTGCAACTGCACTGCTAACATCTTCTGCAGCATTTACTGTCCTCTGTGAAAGCTTTTAAAAAGACAAAAAAAAAATTAACAGTAGATTAAAATCAGATATAAAAAAGGCAGACTTCCGCTTTAACATACATCAGGGCTCATGCTGAACAACGCTGAATATACTCATCAATTCCTAAGGAAATACATATTAGAGAAGCACAATCTTTTCTATTTCAGTTAACTTTATTTTCCATTGGTTGGTTTATGTAGACAGGGAAACACTGCAACTATTCACACAATGATTTAATCATTGTGTGAACAGTTAAAAAAAAAACTGTTTCATGATGCAATGTTCGTTGCAGCAAAATAAATGTTTTCAGTAAACTGTCCTGGTTTAGGGTGCAGATATAATGCTGGTCTGTGAGCAATGTTCACTCCTGGGAACATTCAAATATTGGCTCAGTATTTGTGTGCTGCAGTTAAAGTGGCTCTTATTTGCAATATCCCATTTAAATTTCAGGTATAACTGTCTGTGACAGGAGGGCAGTCATAGCAGCAAGGCCAGGTGATTCATTTGCATTTTCTAGCATTTAGGAAAGAGGTGTAACAAAACTGCTGAAAAATGCAATACTAGTGCCGAAGGGTTGAATATTTGACATTTCTAAACAACCTGAGTTAATGTTTTCACACAGAGCACCAATAACTTCCCCTACGGTAACTTCAGTTAGACACTACTTCATAAAAACTACTATAAACTTGACAATACCCTCACATGTCATGTTAGAACAGTGCAATGTTTTATTGGGCCACAGCTCCAGTGACTGTTGGTACGTGAGACTGACTGAAACCTGCCATCTTCAAGTCAAAGCCTAAAAGATCATGCCTTGTTTAATAAGCAAATCTGAGGCATTAGCTAAAGTACAACAACTCACAAAATGCAGATGTAATCTATCAACAGAAATAGCAACTACGCAGTTGCTGCTTCGTTTCAAGGGTGGCTGGGTAATAGGTAAACATACCTTAGGGGAAGGAATGACAAACTTTGCAGGTGACCTGGAAAAAAAACACACACACACACACAGTTCAAACATAAGAAAGCCAACAATGTAAATGCCAACTTCTTTATGATTAATTACAAAAAAGTTTTGTATTTTATCAGTTTAGAAATGCACTTGTCAAGTGTGTGGATAATGAGTATCGATTTCATAAAAAGCTGAGGAAGAGTTTTATCTTTTATTTAATTTTATACGTTTTCTTTGATGCAAACAATTCTTAAAACAAGACTAAGACAAGTATGGGCTTATGTTCAGTGAATATGGCCAAGATGTCAGTAGTCAGTATTATTGATTTTAAACTTAAATAGTACTAAAAAGTAAGGATGCATAATATTGGATTTTTTCTGATATCCAATATGCCAATATTTACAAATTAATTATGTCAATATAAGTATTTCAATGTAGTTCAGACCTAAAACTTCAGCCCTAAAAACACACAATCTGAAGTTTGAGGATGAACAAATTTCAGTCCTTACAACACACTTTAAAGTACAAGCAATGACTATAAATGAAGAAAAGGAGGTCAACTAATATAGGTCTGTTGGTCCAGCCTAGTACTCAACAAACTAATCTGTTCATATGGCCAATAGTTAAAGTTGATACAGGCAGATTTTTAATAACAATATACGAATACAAATATCATGCTGTTAATATCATGCATCCCTACTAATGATATGGCTTTGTGTTCTCCCATACACACTGTTTTATTTTAATGATTGTTGTTATCTAAATGTACAAAAATCTTCAGGAAAAAAACAACTTGTCTCTCTTCAGAAGAGCACTTTCTCCATTGCATAAGAAAGCATTGCAAAGCTGCATGTAAAGGGTATTTAAAGGTACAGTGTGTAAAATTGGGAATAAAAGTGATCTCTAACAGTCAGATTATCATTTGCGATGCTCCCTTCTAGTAGCTTGTGTGGCAACCTGTGGAATTGTTTTTAAAAAACATATCTGTTATTTGCTCCCTTCTGCTGTACTGTGAACATGCAAGATGCAAAAATCAAAGTCCATGGAGTGGACCCTCCCCATGTATGAATGAAACGCTTATTCTAAATGAAATGAAAATAAAGCAAATGTATTCAGAAGAGCTGGGCAATTGATCAAAATTAAGATTAAATCTCAATATGGCCTTCACAGAAGGACTAATATTCAGTTTATTAGGAATACCTGTCAAAATACCAGTTTGAAACACTTTTGCAGCAGAGCTTTTATGCTCTCCACATCATGCAATCTTTCAAGTGTCATTCTTTAAAAACAGATCACAAAGAAATCCTACTTTACTCATTTTTGTCCATGTTTATCTTGATCAAAATAAGAATGACACAAAAACCATCACTTCCTTCATTACCATTCATATGAAATTTCCAATATGAGTCACAGATATTTCTTCAACCTTGTCTAGCCCTAGTTTAATCCAGTATTGTGTTGGTTATAATACATTATGATTTACTGCTTGTGTTTGTTTAAAATAAATAAGATGAGGAACTTAAAAACAATTACTTAACAAATTGCAATAGCAATGTCTGAGAAAGTTGCAATAAGATTATTTTCCCCAAATGTTCAGCCCTAATGTTCAGGTGATCAGCGACCATTTAGATAGGCCTAATTATAATTCTTTTTGTTGCATTTTTACCAAGTTTGTTCTACTCAATGCAATATTACACACTACACCTTTAAAAAACAAGAGCTTACAAATATTAGGAGCCTATGGATTTTCTTTCTTTTAACTTGGTTCAGAAACATTACAGCTTAAAAATCTGGTATTATGGCAGCTCAGTGCAGAGGATGATTCTTCTCATTTTTCCCAATACACATCAGTTTCAGTACATCCTGAACAATTCCCTATTGGAAACTTGCCAGTATTCAAAGGGACACCAAACACAAGGAGGCAATGTAACACTTTAATTTCGGAGTAATTTTCCTAAATCAGTCATTTACTAGCAGCAATTACTTAAATTGTTTTGCAAAACGACAACATTCTTGGAGAAATGTTTCTAAGAAGTGTTATGCCATGAAGCCTACCAAGCAAGATCCCTAAATGTCAGCCTGCGGTATAACTACATTTGGAGTTAAAACAAACAATGTTTTGATGAAGGTAACATCAGCTGTCGATTTAATCCCAGGACTATTATCATGTGACTTTGAGAGCACTCTTCCTGCAGTAACACCTGACAGCTGGTCAACTGTTAGTACTACTCAATACACTTTACTGAACACTTAATTGATCTGAATACAAAAACACAGGACAGTCTTTGCACTTGACTACAGACCTGCCAACGAAGCAGCTTTAAAACGTATTTATCTGACAGAGGCTGACATTACAAAGTCGGCAGGTACTTTCAACATAACGACAGGTGATTGCAGAGGATGAAATGCGCCTTTTAGCCATTCTTATTTAACGTAAAATCATAAAAACTTGTTTCCTTACACTTTAGGAGATGGAGTGAAATTAACGTCTTCGGCAGCATCATAGAATTCCTCGGTGTCACTCGTATCTGACGCCATGCTAACATGAATTTTGCTCGCTAGCTATGCAAAGTTAGTCTCCAGGCAGCTGTCTATAAGCCTAACCTGTGGTTTGAATTATTAAACTCATGCGCCCCCCTCTCGAATTACTACTATCTCTGAATAATAGTTCAAATTCAAAGAGGCCTAACCCTGGCTTCGTCAAACCGCCACTTTGTGTCCAACGTCAAGTCATAACGTTACGGTACGTTAGCATAATGCTAGGCTAAGAAATGTATTCTAGTTGCACGACTGACCAACGCCTACTGCTAACTAGCTTTCTATCCTGTTCTCTACGGTTCCTGTTTACAATACAGTACACGGGATTACAGAAAGCATAAAAACGCGGGTTTAAATCAGAAAACTCTTGGACAGCTGTCAAGCTAACGGAGCCAGTGAGCCGCGTCATAAACAAACCAGTAACACAAAACATACATCTATGCGAGGTGAGTCAAAGGGCGGGGCGCAGGCGCGCTCTTCTTCTACTTCACTGTTACCGCTGGTCAGGCAGATTACGGCACCTTACTGCCCTCCTCAGGACTATCGTAGAACAGCAAGCAAGAGCATGGGAAAATCAGTGGATTGCAAAAGCAGTTCAGCACAATAGGAACCTTGGCACTTAAAATACAGGCTGCACCTTGAGCAAAGACTTGAATAAGTATGTTGTTAAATGTTTGCTGCTTCTTTCATTGCTTCTTCTACCTAAGCTGTTTTCTGTTATACGTCTGTCATAAGTGTTTTTAAATGTGTTTTTATGTCTCATTTGCGTTGTTTATATGGGCAGTTGTTTAAACTATATACCATTCATCATCAACTTGATGCCTGGGGGCCACATCAGGTCCCCAACAGCTTCCCATCCGGCACCCAGAAGATTGATTACATTCACAAAATTTGCTGAGGAAAAAAAAAAACATTTTTTTTGCGTTTAGGGTATCTTTTCTTTCTTTTCTTTTTAATCCCTACAGGTATTAATGTAACCTCAAAAGTAAGTGAGATTGAAAAATCTTTGAAAGATTGGCCTAATGTTTGATCAGATGTACAAAAATCCAGATCATCAAATGCATAATAAACACATACTCGTCAGTCCATTCTTGATTAAAGCTGCTATTTTCTGCATCAGTTTAACAGTTAAGATGCTTTGAGAGTGCATTTTTCACTTCCTGAGAATCGACTCAACAGACCTGATTCCTTCATGTGTTTTTTCGCCAAACAGGATGCAGCATATTCACATCAAAACCAGTGATAGACTGCATGGAAGCCCATCCATGTAACTTAGTTTATTTAACAGTCCGGCCCCCACAGATGTAAGATGGTCCTTGTACAAATGTAGTTGATGACCCCTGTTAATGCAATGTGATAGGTTTGTTCTTTTATGTTATGCTGCAGAGGGCTGAGGGAGCATCATCTCATCTTTATAGTGTATGCAGGTACAAGGAAATGGTTAAAAACAAACCTTAAACATGACATGTAATGTCAACATTTGGGATATTAACATAGTTGAGAGATTTTTGCTACATAAAAAATAAGATGAACAACTGTACAAAAACATCATGCCTAAATGCTCACACATTGCGCCTGCACACGTGTGAGGAGATGCTACTGTGGTGCAATGTATCATCCTATTTGCCAGCCTTTTAAAGCACAGGTATTAGTCAAATATTGCACAGCCCGTGGCATATTGCACTGCCTCCATGTCACACATTGAACTCTTGACATAGTACTCTGTCAAGACGACGCCCCTGACACCATATACACCTGTGCAGATAATGTATGTCTTCTGATCCACTATTTGTGAATCATTTAGTCCACTTTAACACCTCCCTATTTGCCACAGAATCTGCCTGGATTACTGCAGCATCTATCCTTGTGTACATTTGCCTTCCTGTATTTTTCTTAGACCTCGCTCTGGTCTTGTACCAATATTCATTTCACAGTTCAAACACTTCCTCTGTCACTGCAAGGATCTGATTCAGTTCATGTTTGAACTTCTCTTATGTATTTGGATGATTCTTGTACCTCTACTGCAAAGTTTAACCCTGCTTCTTTTCTGCTTCTTGCGCTCTGAGGTCCCTTGACATGGTTATTTGATATTTATTTTATTCAAAGTGGTCATAATGCCAAATATTAAAATGTAACAGGGAATATTTGATAACAAGCACCAATTAAAATACACAACCTAATTACGTGGCACTGTTAGATGCTTCAGCAGTGTGGCCCAGGATGTGAGAATTGGTTGATAAAGCATGCGCATAAATTAGCAGCTGTAGATCCTATTCATTCACAGATGATGAGTGCAGGCACTTTAAAATCACCATAGAATTTACAGTCCCTTCAAAAGCACTCTTTGTTCCAGATCTGTGCCTCAGCTGATTGAGTTTGAGCTGGCAATTAAACTGATGATTTGAGAGGACAAAGGGTGGAGGCGGCGGAGGAACGATTATTGAAAGCGCCTTGGTGCATTTTAATGAATATGTAATTGGATGCACTTGCATTGTTGTTAAAAGGGCTGGATAGAATAGGTATTGCAAAAATTAATCAATGATATGCTTTCAGTATTGATTGTTTAATAATTATCACTAAATTATGGTGGCACTTCCTGAATAAAACTATAGATATCAATAGGAAGAGTTACTGTCTGAGAGAGTAGTAATAAACTAAATTTGAAGGGGATAAAATCATGCATTATTTTCTTGTAAAGTTATTTTGTAGAATAACTCAAATTTGATACCTCAAGTCAATTGAATTGAAGATTATTCTTGTACTGATGGATATATATACTTCCTGCAAGATGATCACTCTACAAGTAAAGCTAATGGACCTTTAAGCTCCTTGCTGGTTTCCTTCTATTTGTGACTTCTTGCTCTATTTTGGGTGCTGATTAAGTTTTTAAATGGAGACAATAATAATTTATGTGTGCAAGGGCCCCATACAGGGGAAAGGAACTCAGTATAGCTTGTTGAAATGTTTTAACAAAATATTTATTCCTATTATTTGTATTTTCAAAAAATAAAGCTCATACTGATCCCATCAGCCCTAATAATTCTTTGGGAAAGAGATTTGATGAGACATAAAAAATTGACTTATTTGACACCCTGACGTTCGTTGGCTCTCAAATGGTCTAGTGCAAGGGCCCAACACCGTCTTCTAAACAGCAAATCATGGCCAACATTTCTGAACATTTTCAATCATATCCAAATATTTTTATGCCAAAAAAAAAAAAAAAAAAAAAAAAAAAGGCTAGTTTGGACTTGAGATGGAGCAAAAGATGTGATGGGACAAAGTTAGAGACATGTCCTTAAAAATGACTGCACTTTATAAACTTTTTGCCCCATTTTTTTTTTCTAGGCACATATGCAAGCCATTGAAAATGCCTTTATGACCCACTTCTGGATCCTGGTCTGCCATTTGAGAATCAAGGCTCTGGGTTACATCTCCTGGGCCATGTAAACACAAGGAGTTTGAGGGAGCGCATTAATATGGGGGGTTGTTCTAGAACTTGAACCTTACATAAACAACTTTGCTATTGATAGAAAAATAAATGGAAAAAATAAAATGGAAAGAAGAGCAGATTTTCACTTCATGAGTGCAATTTTTTAGAAGTAAATATATGTAAATATATTATAATGTATTATTCAAACAATATTGTGGAACTGAATTTGTGTCCTTTTCATCTTTTTCTTCCAAGTAAAAAAAATGAATTATCAGTATCTATCATGTTATCATTGTCACTATTAGTGTAACATGGGATCAGATAGAATCAATGTGATTTCATCAAACATCATACCAGGGTCTGGGTTCATCTATCATGAAGCCACGTGGTTGTTGAAAACATTAAATAAATTCTGTTTTCCTTCAAGGTACTGCCAAGATGGCAAGAACTGAAATAAAAGGTCACTGCTGTCAAACAAAAACAACAGCAGTATCATGTTGTACACAACAATATGATGCTGCCGTTGTGTACAATAGTTCATCAAATAATACCAATCAACATTCATAACTTTTATTCGTAAGCCTACAATATACTATACTGTTAATTATGTAGTGGTTGTCCTTGTCGCAGTTAAAATATGTGATATTCTATGTAAGATTATTCCTGCAGAAGGAAGAAATATGTTTCCCTGCTTCCGCAGTTGGACAGTTCGTGTGTACAGTTAATATTTTTTCTCACAAAACCTGTCAGCTCACACCAATACACGCATTTGTTTCAGGCTTTTTAGAAAGACGACTCCTCCTCGAACCACTTTATTTAGTAACGGAAGTTTTGAGCCAATGAGAAAAGATTGCCATACTCTCCCGCCAATGAAAAGTTTAGATACTCCAGTTGCGTTAGTAAGGGATAAGCTGATTGGCTAAAACAAGGGAAGGAGGCTCCAGTGGTATAAGTGGATTTGAGGGCTTGGAAGGAAAACAAGGACGCTAGTTAACGTTTTCTCGTTGTTCAAGGTATGAAATTTGCTTTTTTAAAAGTTCACAGAGCGTATTCAGGGAGTATACGGCTATTTCTGTAGCATTCATATGATACTAAGCTTAACGGTTATTATATTGGCAGTTAGTCATAGACATTTGTTGGTAGTGGCGAACCTACCAACCAGCCAGACTAACTAATAAGTCACCCAACTAACTCGTGCTGCGTCTTCTGTGATTTACGCCGTCGTTTGTTAAGATAACATACTTATTGGACGATATTGAGCAGTAACTTAGTTGACATAAATGGTGTCAGCTGTCCTTATATACTAATGTTATTTCAAGCTAGCAAGTGATAACGTTAATGGGTTAGCTTGGCTAGTTAGCCTTAGCCTGTTCCCACTGGAGATGTACAGGCTGTGTACAGGCAACATGGCCAGCAAATTAGCCAAACTTCGATCTGACAGCGTGTTCTTCTGTGACAATACAACTGTGAAGCCCGGCTAAATGAATATAAACACTTTCAACGATAGAAGCTTGATGTCTTCGCTAGCAACCAGGTCGGCTACCTCGCCGTGAACTCAGATTGTCCCCACATGTAGCACACTTAAGCTTTAAAGGGACTTAGTTAACCTCTCGGTTTCGTGACCGTGTGATAATTCAGCGTACAGCACTTTACTCGAGGAAACTGTACATTAACTTCTTTTTTAAACACTTTAATAAAGTGTAAAAACAACATTGGGCATTACAATAGTAACTGGATTTGTGGAGCCGCTGCTTTTCTTGATAAAAACAAGATCGGTGTTATAATACACCTTCTGAGTTCTCCGCAGTCTTAGCTGGATTTCAAAATTAAAGGGACGTTTTTTCTGTGAAGTAACACAAGGCAGATATTTTTAGTAATAATTAGCCTAGTTTTGTGTAAAGCAACAAGTTAGACTTATCATTCATCCGTCACATTTAAGCATGTGACCAACCTCTGTGGGATATTTGATATCCAAAGAGAACCTGAATGCAAATATAACCAATTTACAAAAGTAACACTCCATCAACGTTTTTAATAACTAAAGTTATACCATAGGTTTTTACATTTAGTGGTGCATAAAACAATTCTAAAAGTGCGTTTAGACAGCTTCTAACTTTTCACAATTTGTATTAATCAGATTTTGCATTTTAATTTGAATGTCCATCATAGTTGCACTAAATAAAGACTTGAATGTCTGGGTTATTGTTCAAATTGCCTGTAGCCGTAAGGAAGTTTTTCTTTAATACAATGATGACTTTGTTTCTCTGTTTATCTTTCGGAGATAAAATGCCCCCTTCAGAGAACTTAAAATGAATAACTTATTGTTTAAAGAGTTTTATCCCTGTTGCATAACTCAGCAGCTTTAGGCTATAAATTGTATTCAACAAAGTGTGCTGCAGACTGTAAACATAAAGAGTACATTTTGTTTGTGCAGATAAAACTTGGCCTTGCAGGGATTAATCACAGCTTCATGTAATGACTGCATTGTGTTTCCCTTGTGAAAAAATACTGTTTTGTTTCTGTTTGACAAAAGAGACATAACATGGATGTTGAGAGAATTTTGTTTCTGTTTTTGAGGTGTGGTTTTGGCGAGGGTATGGAGCACCCTGTACACAGAGGGGAGACGATGCCCATTGGATTGCATGACAGGTAAAGAGCAGCTACTTATTTTCTATAAACTTAATAGCCACATTGTGTTTATTTTTGTGATGATTATGGGAATGGTTTTAGTTAAGCACATTTTTCTCACAAACCCAGGCAAAAGTTAGGTAATTTACTGGATTTCTCAAACATTACGGGCAATCCTTCATTAACATTTAAAACCACAAAGCAAAACAACGCCATCAATAAAACATCTTTTGGAACAGCCCAACTTTTACAGTTTAAAAGTGCAACAGTTGTCAGTCCTGGCTAGGAAATAGCTTCCACCTGGAGTAGGAGGTGTTAATCAGGTAATCCCAGATGAGATTATAAGAAAGAAAAGCAGTAAGGCCCAGGTGCTTGATAACCTGTCCTGAGAATGCCTTATAATCTAAAGCTGCCTTTTTAATGAACTAAAACAGTGTCAGGATGTTCAGGTCCTGACTTTTTCTGTGGTATTAATATCATGTAGGTAGCACATAACAGGAGATTAACCTTGTCAAACCCGTTCTCATCCTGTGGAAATACTCCTGTGGGTTTGGAGATGGGTGGTGCTGAGGGTAGAGTGTACAGAAGGAGGAGAACACATCCATAAGGATGACTTGTTCATATTAGTTCAGCAGAACATGTGCTTGGAAGTATCCAGTGCATATAACAAATAAAAGGAAAATGATATTATGGCAAGCATAAAAGGACGAAGTAGGTATTCCTCTCAGACAATTAAAGTTCTATTCATAAATACTTTTGTCTTACATTACACAAGATTTGTACTAATCAGGGGGCAGTCTCTTCCCAGGGGTCTGGCAGGGGAGTTCAGGGTGTCATCTGCAGCTTTGAGCTACTGTTTCATGTTTCATTGCTTACTTTGTGATGTTTTATAAGTGATGTTTGCTTTGAAGATAACAGCCTCTTTACATGTGGTGCGTGAATATACCCACTAGGGTTCTGGTACCCCAACTATTTCTCTGCTAAACTGATTAATTTGTAGCAGTTTTCCACACCTGAATGGCTTGTATGTTATGGAATCTTTGATTAGAGTATCGTCAAAGCCCCCTTTTGCGTTTTTTGTTATATAGCCTAAAGAAGGACAATTGTTGATACTTGACTTGCACGGATTATTAAAATCAGCACTGATACCATTGTTTAAATCACATTTTGTGTAAGCGTCTGACTCTGCCCACATTTTATGTTCAATTCCGAGTTTGTCCAAGTGGTGACTTCTTTCCAGGATAAAATCTCGTATTTGATACAGCAGTTAAGTATACTAAATGACAGCTTTTAATTCAGTTGACAAACAGGTTAACACACTACTGACTAGGGGTGCGCGGTATATGCGGTAGACGGTATAAAGGATATAAATTTGCCCTACAGTAGAGATTTGGACTCTACCGACCAATCACGATAACGCTTGTTAATGACGTCATCGTATCTGCCTCAGTGTGAGTAAGCAGGCAAAAACGTGTGTTCTTCCTCTCAAAGTCTGACGGCTGTACTGTAACTAAGTCAGTGTGCTGTCTCTGTCAGCCTGCCTGAGGCTGTAACACAAGCTAAGTGCTGCTTTGGCTGGTCTCAGAGCCTAGCGCTGCAGTTCTTCCTCTTACAACGGCATAAACAACAGTTTAAAAGTCTATTTTAACTTATGACTTTCTTTTCTAGGTCCACAGTGAGTCAAAGATCCAGGCTGCGATGTTAAATGAGGTCAGAAAAGCTGCTGTAAACTAGCCATATTCTCCAGTACGGCAGCCAAAGCTAAGCTAACTCAACGCTAACACAATACTTCCATCAAGCTCTTCAAAATAAAAGTTCGCGGCTGTTATTTTTCTGAAATGCTTTTATTGTGAACGCCGTCACTAGGAAACGTGTTCAAGTCATTGGCAGCTTAACACACCTCATCAGGTTAGAGATGAAATGTGAAACTTGAAGTGCAGTTAGAAGTAAACCTAGAGAGACTTAAAAAAATAAAACATGTTTTCTGTGTTCCTATACTTGGAGATAAATTGAGTATGCCATCAAAGGCTTGTTTTAAGGGGAAGAGGGGGTTAATAACACTTAAATTTGGATTAAAAAGCATTATCTCTTTTTAATTATGTGATACCGTGGTATAATACCGTTATAGTCAAAGGCAATTAAAATACTGTGATATGATTTTTAAACCATATTGCCCAGGCCTACTACTGACATCTGTTCATACCACATTATTTGCTGTTGTCTGATATTCATCGCAGGGCCAATATTGGCCGATACAGATGTTAAACCGATGCAAACCTATTTGTTGGTAGGGTTGGGTGTAGAATGCATCCTTTGCTGAGAGCTCACTCACCCATGTTGGAGCACAGACTGCAACAAACGAGACCTTGCCCGTCAGATGCGCCAGTCTGGTGTGCAGTAAATGTTTGTTGACAGGCCTTACCTCCAGTATCAAAGGGGCCAGTGAACTTGCAAATGCCAGTGCCATCCCCTCGGTATGGCGTGCATTGGCGCAGTCAGACCAGCCCACACACTGAGCAAAGGCGCCTCACCTCAGACAAGGAGTGACGGCAATCCCAAGCCGAGCAAGGTCCCTCGATATCACAGGCAAAGAGTCCTCATGAAGAGAAGTCGCCTTTCAGATGCAGATTCAGACTAGCTGCCTCAGGTTGAGCTGACATGGTTGAGAGCCTATCTGAACAATGTTTGCTGGATTTCCTCCATGTCTGGTGACGAGGGTCCTGAGAACTTTCCCTGCAGGCTTCATTTAATGCCCAGTTTGTCTAATGGCTGCAGCATCAGGAGTACTACTCCTTTGTGGGCCTTTCATTCTTAGGTGTCTATGTGTGTTGTATTTTGAGGGTGTGGGGCTGCAAACCCAGCGCCCCAAGGCTTTGGATGCAATAGATTCCTTTCAGCTGCATTATTAGGGTTGAGCAATATTATAGGTGTATTGATATATGGGTCGATGTATTGGCTGTTAATTTTGGCTTTATGTACAGATACATCTGTGGAGTTTCAGGCAGGACCAGCAAACTAAAATCACTTGAAGTCTTTTTCTGTGTACATTCTCATTCCTTAAACTTTAAGCTGTATTTTAGGGACTGAGGTTCTAGGTCTGAGATGTATATTTAAGTGTCTGTATCGATAGTAAAAATCAGATCAGCTAAAGTAAATTTGGAAATGTTGGTTTTTGGATATCATCAAAAATCATGCATCCTGGGTTGTTATTAAATCCAATATCTTAGCAGAATATTCGAGTTAACTTGCATCATACAGTAGAATTATTTTTGAAAATCATTGTAGAACCCTGTACTGACTGATGCAGAGCAAGTCAGTATCACTAACAAAACTAGAAATCACTCGATTGCACTGTCTTGCCATGGCTAATATGCAGCCTTCAAGTATGTGGAAAAATAACAGATGGAGTGATACGTGTTTCATGACTTGGCTTCAGCCAAATATTAGTTTGAGAAGCTTCAGGAGCTCTTAGAGTAAGACGGTTATATAACTTACTAATAACAGATACTAGAACAACCTTTTGGTCAGTCGAGGTCAATAAAGAATAAAATTTCTACAAGAGCATTATTTTAAAATAGAAATCTATATAGTGAGGTATGTGAATCAGATGGGAGTAAAATATCTGAGTAGAGGTACAGAGGGTAACAGGTGGAGTGCTGAGCCTGTAGGCTTTAACAGCAGAGACAGCATGACTGCTGCCCTTGTAACAGGCAAGGTCATCCTGCCATTTAAGCTGGGAGTGAGACTGGTCAAGGCTGGGAATAGCGAGGACAAAGTTGATGGAAGGATGGAGCCGCATGTGGCAGAAGAAGACATGGACAAGGTCATGACTAAGATGTAAACAATCTGGTTTTCCCAGGGGCTTTATAGAACAAATGTGCAATTTTAAAAGTTGTACAAACAAGTATATAAGGAAGTCATTGTATCAGCGGGGTTAAGATCTACTTGTTTTCATAATGCTCGAGGGGAGAAAACTGTCAATGCAGCCATCATGGTGTGGGCTGTGGGGTTTGGTTTGTAGGAAAGGTCAGGTGTATGTCATATGCAGAAATATCCCCTACAGACGGGGCATTGTATGCACATGCTGCATATTTCAAATTTTACTCAAGAACAAATGATCTGACAATGCAGCCTTTTTAAAAATAAGGCAAGATGGCATTCAAAGATTTGTTCACCAACAAGTTGTCAAGTTTGGATTAAGTTTAGTCTGCCTTAAATGTACTGTGTTAAACGTGCTCTAGCATGTCAGCAAAGAAAGGGTGTTGTATCCATCATTAGGCTTTTTAATACAGTTTAAAGCTTGACTTCTACCTCACATGACCTTGCATATTTCCTAGAATTATAAATCACTATTTCCTAATCTCAGGCACAGTAATCCAACAAATCTAATTGATTTGATTAAAGTGGGGTGAGAGACGTGAGGCATGACAACTTGTGTTTTCAGTGAGATAGGATTTTTTTCCCCCTTTTTCTGGCTTCCATATTAGCTATGACTCTGTGGTTTTATATAATGGTTTTAGTTTTAAGAGGTTTTATTGTGAGATCTGATGGATCAACCTGGTGGCCTTGGATCAGGGCATCTGTGTGCTTAATCCCCTGAAAGTCAAACGGCTTCAACATCCTTCTTTCTTTTGACATTTCCGACATCAGATTTGTGGGGGCTGTGCCTGACAGTTTCTATGCTTTCAGAAACCAACAATCTGATATTTACAGCCACTTCATGCTGTGATTTGCCAGCTTTGTGGGGGTGTGAAAGTATGCAGCTTTTGAAGTTTTCATTCAGGCTCTTTTTTGTTTTATGGCCAACTTCAGCTTTTTGTGGACTTTGATATGGCCATAAAAACAAGTGGAAAATAACTAATCTTAACCAGAATAACACTGCCCAACCTGTCAGCACTGAACCCCAAAAATTGTTTCTGGGTGCTCAAGTTTAAGGGTGCACTTACTCAATCTGTATCGTCCCCAAGCATTATTGATCTGTAAAATCCTTTTTTTTTTTTTTGACTAGTGTGTGATCTCTGTACCGCGCTCCAACACGGTACACTTTCCTGGAACTGGCACGAAAGGAAGAGCTGTATTTCGACGATTGCTCAAGCAAGTGGACAAGTATGGATGTGATCGATATGACCGTTTCTCTTGACAATCATTTTAAACAGTGGCGGAGTACTGGAGAGACCAAAACAACAGAAAATAAGGCACGAGAAGCTTTTTAAAGTCATGAAGGATCACAGCTAAGACAATGTAGTGAAGCAAGTTGATAGTTTTAATACATGTCATGAAAGAACTTTGCGTTATAGTTTCTCTTGCATGAAAAGTGTCGTACTGTTTGAGTCTGAAGTGTAGTGCATGTTCAGTTTGTCAAAGTTAAGCATTTCAGCAAATCAAAGATCTGTCCCAATGACGACTGAGATGTAGAGTGCAAGATAGTGCAAAGATGATCCTGATTCAACTTTAAATTTTTTGTAAAAAAAATTCAAACAGTCACTGTTTGTTCTGTTGGCTCTTGGACTCAGATGGCATGATGCTTGCTTTGTGTAAGCTAAATAGCTTAGTATGCTTGATATGTTAGGCAGTGTTGAAGTACTTTTACAAAAAAATCCTGAATATTTACAGGACATGTTTTGGAGAACACAAATGGAACAAAATTTTCTCAACTTTACCTGAATAAATTCCTGCCAGCCCCAAGTGAAATTTTCAGCAAGACAGACAGACAGAGCCCATGTCTGAATGTAGCTGGAAATATTCTCGATCTGAGGTCACTTATTAGCAGACCGTTGTACGGCTCCAGACCCAGGTCTATCTGGACCTGTGCGTACCTGTGAAATTTTTCTGACGACTGCCCCCATCTCAAACTGTGCAGCTTTTTTACAACTATGGTCATCTATCTCGACCAGCACAGCTTCTCTCATCTGAATGGTAATGAAACGTGATGCTACTCAGCCAGTCAGATGCTTCACTCAGTCAAGGAACAGCGAAGAAAGATGCTTGGTGTGTGAGTAGCTAGCAGCTGCAGAGACACTCAGAGAAGTTGGGGAAATCTCAGACACACACCAGAGAATGTGACTTACATAGTTTGTTTCATGGTAGTTTCTGTTCCACTTCTCTTAATTTATCAACTGAATATCAGAGGAGCACGATGTCAGCATTTTTGCTGATATCCAGTATTAGGGTTGGGTATTATTTGTTTTTTCTGATACTGGTGCTAAATCAATACTTTTTATATGGTGCCAGTGCCTAATAAGTACTTGAATTGATACTTTTGAGAGAGAAAAAGTCTTTTGAAAGTTGGTGGGACAATGAAAGCAGTAGAACATGGGAGAAGTAAAGTAGTGAGAGTGCCTTTCATTTGGGGTGTCAGAGAGTCGCATTATGGTGGCAGGGTAGTGAAATGAAGTATCCATATCTGTGTTGTAATTTGGTCCAGTAGGTGTGGTATTGTTGTGTTGGTATCGGTACCAGATTTTAATACCCATCCCTGTCCAATCTGCAGATATCTGCAGGTTTATTCAAGCCAAACAGTATTTAAATGCTGTCCAAGCCTAAAACTTTAGTCCTTAAACAGATTTAAAGTCAAAGGACCAACCATAAAACAACTTTAAAGGTAATCAGGGGTCATGGTTTAAAGAAATGAGAAAACATTTGTTATCGTAGTGAAATGCAAGTATTTATTCTTTTTGTTAGAGATGTTTTTGTTTAATACAGAGACCTGTTAATTATTTAATTGCAAAAACTGTTTTTTTCAGTAACTCTGTGAGATTTATGCATAAAATCGCCTGATATCAATTGTAGACCCCTATACTGAATCAAATTAAAATTATATTGTGGCAGATTTTGTGATATCAGAAAATATTGTATTGTTGTCCAAAATATTGATATTGTATCATCTCAAGATGAAACTGGTGATTTACACCCCTCCTTATTTGCACATGCGGCAAATGGCTAATATATTGGTTGTGAATTAGGGCTGAACAATTTGGGTAAATAATCTAATTGCAATTTAATATGAATTAAATAATTAATAATTACTATATCTAACAGTATTAGATTAAGCTAAGGCTGAACAATTTTGAAAAATTACTTAAATAAAATGGTTTTAACCCCTTGCAAATTCATTATGAAACATTAAATGGCTAAATTAAGATTTTATGTCTTTCTCATTCCTAATGAGACAAACTTTCACCAAAATAAGAGAGGCAGGTAAACTATTGTAAAAAAAAAAAAAAAAAGACACCTGAATGTTTGCACCATGTGCACAACATCGCTCCCTCAAAAATATATGAAACTAGTATTTTGAAATGCATTTATCTACATTAAGATTAACTGACCAGCCCTACTGTGAATATTGGCAGAATTCTTCATTATAATTCTTCATATCTACTGATTACTATAATTAAGTTTTTGAATTCTGCCAATACTTCTATATAACATGCATCCCTACTGAATATGCATGTTAAATGATGTGAAGCGTTGATTTAAGGTCAAATTTGTCATAATGGAGTCAGACTCTGTTGCTTGTTGTTTCTGTTTCCTGTTCTGCTTTCTGAGTCTGTTCTTCCTCCTGTCTAACAGGGAAAGTCCTTCACTGTGAGGGAAACCTACAAACAACGACTAACCAGATTTCAGGAGCAGTGTGTGTCTGAAATTTTCTATAATTTTTTTTTTGATTGCATGTCTGAAAACGGCATAATTAGTGTTAGATTGTTGCCTGGTACGTTAAGCAGCATGATGCAATGCTGGATACTGGTTGGCAAGTTTGCCATGTGAGCTGATTTTTGCTAATAAGATGTTTTTGGCTGGGTGGATAATGATGGCCAAGCCTGCTGCAGAGCCTAATGATAAGTCATGGTGTGATTAAAAAGAATTCCAGACTTTAACAGGGGCACTCGCCATACTTAAAGGACATTTGCTTTGTATTGATTACTGACAATTTAGCTCTGAAACTTCTGCAGCTTTGAATGGTGGGGTTTTTAAAGTTGACAAATTATAGCAGTAAGCAAGAGTCATTTAATTAGATGTTTTCTGAGCTGTGTTGTTGCACATTCATTGCTTTACATGGAATCGACTAGTGCTGTCTATTTTAGGCTGCACCCATGATTATGGCCAAATAAATCTCTAATTTTCCATCATGACCGTTTAGTACAAAGCACAGCTGTGTGCAGAAATGGTTTGTTTTCAGAATTAAATGTTTCTGAGCCTCTGTGTCCAAGTCTTAAATCTTTTTAGCAGCATGTTTTTAGACTTAGAGTAACACAAATTTCCTATCTATAGTATTGAACTACAACCTCCACTAGAGAAATTATGCATTTTAAGTGATCAGATCTTCTAGAAAACAATAATGATAAATAAAAACCAACACACCCTTTCTTAATTTATTTTAAAAAATTCCTTGGGTGGTTGAAATATCTTCTTCATATTTTATTTGAACATTACCACTGACTGAGATTACATTCAGACTCCCACAAAGAACATTTAGAGTTTAGAGAATGCTCTTAGTTCAAAGGAACTGAATTGTATGAATTCTATGATAGTACTTTCTTTCTGCTTCTCTTTTAATCTCTTTTTCAAGTCTTTTCATAGCAAGCCTGGAGCTGTAATCACAACTCCTTTAACAAGGTGGCACTGTTGCTTAGCTACTGGGCTATACACAAACCCTGAAAGGGTGATGGGAAGGCTGGGCTTCCTCCCCCCTCCTTCCACAAGACATCCGTGAATGCAGCAGGGAAAGTAGTTGCGTTGGATGCAATCTATTGGCTTCTCAGCGCTGCCGCTAAAGTCACAACCCTGACAGTAGCCTGCGCTGCCTCTGCCAGTGTATTTCTGTAGCTGCTGCTGCTGCTGCTGCTGCCACTGCTGCACTCCCTCCCCCTTAAATGGTGTGGGCAGAGTGGGATGGAAGACTGCATTGGAAACCTTTTCATGGAAATGGTCTTTGCTGTTGGTGTTGCTGTAGCACCATTCTGGTGACAACAACATGCCGTTGAAATGGAAAAGCGGTTCTCCTGTCAGCTGGAAATTCCCAGTCCCAGTTCTTAAGACATCCAGGTCCTCACCCCTTTCACCTGCCTACATGTGAGTAAAACCTTTTCAGATATATCCTGTAGAGATGCGTAAGGAGAGGGACATCTTTGCTGTTCAGTTTTAGATATTTACCTTTTTTTGCATTTTATTGTGTTGCTGTTATTTTTGTTGCAGTCCTAATTAGACAACTCGATTTGAGCGCTGTAGTGTGTCAAGAGATTTGCCTTGTCCAGCATGCATTTCATGGTTCGCTGGGAGAATGCTCTACTCTCAGGCAGAAGGACTAATTTTGCCGCTAGTCTGGACATGGCTAGCAGCACATCCCCGACTCCTGCCCTCTCTCCCTGTGGCTGTGTTTATTTGGGAACAGGGACTCAGCAGCTTGGGAGGAGCCTGCCTTTGTCAGGATGTCTGGCGTGCCCTGGTTTAGAAGCTATTGTCATCTGCTACTGTTCAGGAGGGGGGGAGGGTAGCATGGAAGTGCTTTTCACAGCCTCTCGCCATCCTCCCTCTTTACCCCCTTTTTTCCTGAGCTGGGCTGAAATGGACAAGTGTCGGGGTTGACTTTTGAACAGCAGCATGACCTACAGAGAGTGAGAACAAAATCAAAAAAGCAGCTCAGTTTTCATGCTAAGCTAGACTAGCCTAAAGGTAATTTTATAGGCTAACAAGGCTTACTTGGATGTTTTTTATATATTGGATGTACGCAGTCTCCAGCTATCATGAGCTTAAGATCATTAAGAGCTTAAGAGCTTAATTTTTTCTTTTTTTTTAGTTTATTTTTAACATGAAATCATCGCAGTGAGATAAATATATGCTTGAACTTTCAGTTTTGCCTATTTTTCTTGGATTTAAACCACTAAATGGGTCCGGTGTGACTTAAAGTTGCGTTGTCTGTACATTTACCTTATTATTCTTGCTGTTCATATGGTAGCCTTACAGAGATCTGAACTCTGTAGTGTCATATTTTAAGCTCACAAAATGATATGATGAATGCCTTAGAATTGGCACTACAGACAAGTAATCGTTATTTTAATCTTAATTTAATCATGTCTTTGGCTGGTCCAGCCTGCTTCACACTCACACACACATATGCACACACAGAGGTGCACACATTCACACCTGGAAGCCATCCAGTGCACCCACAGTCTTATCTGCTGGCCACAGAAGCTCCACTGGAGCAGTTTGGGGGTTAAGGGCTTGCTCAAGGGCACCTTAATGGCAGCATATGAGCTACCACTGATTTTTCACACTCCAACCCAGTTTGATCCAGACTGTCTAAGTATCACACAGGGAATCTTTCAGTCAGGCATTCTAGTTTTAAGCTGGATCATAATGATATCATAAAGTCAATAATGTTTAAGTAACATTGAGTAAAAAAATGCTCCTTTAAGTGAACTGAATTTTCCATATACATCTTCGTCTGGTCCATAAATACAAAAAAATCAGTCTGCAAGCATACTGACTGAGCGCCTCATTGTTGGTGGCGTTTAGAGCTGTGATGCATGATGAAGCTGCTTGAAATAAAATACTTCAAACAAGGAGAATAGATGCTAGAGAAAGGTTGTCCAGGTAAATGTTCTATCATGTCACCTCTTTAATCATTTTTTCTTGTATAGTATACATAACATCAGTGCTTCCATCATCTATATGGCCCTGTAGTATTTCTGCAGTTACACAGTATGTATGTTCATGTCTAAAATTGAGAGTCTATATCATTAGCCTGTTATCTGCTTTATATTTCTGTGTAGTTTATTTAGTTTTATTCTAGCTTCAGATTTTCTATCTTCATGTTTGAGGGTCATTATATCATATCACCAGAATTTTGCATGTCAACACATTGCTTGTAGGATGCATGATATTGGATTTTTGCCAATATCAGGTATTCTGATATTTCCAAAGTCCTTTTTGCAGACACCAATACCAATAATGATACAGATACTGATATATAGTGCTGGGAAGTAGAGTTCAATTACGATTTTAGCTCCTCATGATCATTAAACAAGATAATCAAGGCTAAGCGATTACTGTGCCACATGCTGTGATGTGCTCATTTTGTAATGTGTGGTAAACAGAGTCCACGCACCCCTCCTTTAAGCACATGAGTGCCTGCAGTGTGTGCATGAATACATAAAATGTTCCCGTTTGCTTAATAGTGAATTAAACTTCTCAGTTTACTCGTCATGAAGGACAGTGCGAGCGTAGCCCCGTCTGAAACTGCTGAATGAGTGCCCATGCTCCGTGAGATACAGAGAGTTGAAAAGCGCAGCGTTCCAAAGCAGATTCACCGCCTGTCAATGGTCAGTACCTATCTGGTAAGAAAGTAAGGGATGGTAAACTACTGGAATGAACTTCAAAGTAAAAGTGCAGTCTTTTTTTTCCCTATGTAAATACTTATGTTTTCAAATAATGCTTTTATTCTGAAGTTGTGTCAAGGGCGGTTATTTCCTTCCAGGTCCCTGTCAGACTTTCCTCAGTTAAATCACAAAGGTTGTTTGCATGTCCTATATTTTAATGATCTAAATCTCAGGTTAGCAGGCGCTGTTGCTCAGCAGAGGCCATAGTCCTTAAGCACTGGTCGTGGAATTGATCCCCAGATGCACAGGTTTGATGCATATCCTCTTCTGTTCTTGCTCCCCGTATTTCCTCTGATATGCTTTAAATTTAATTTAGCTGAGCACATGTCTTTAACCTTTCCTATTCAGAATCAGTCCTCATGAAATTTTTTTAAACTCAGAATCATTTTTTGTTATGGAGCCGTGGCTGCCTCCACACAACACAATGGCTGACTTTCTTGTTGTTAAGAACAGTTGTCTCCTGTGTAAAGAGGACCCGAGTCAAGTGAGCAGGGAGGGAAACTTTCTGTTTGTTATTTTACCTTTTAGGGGCTTCATTCAGAAACCACTTATACTTGATGGTACACTTGTGTCTTTTACCGATACTATTGGTAGATATGATCAGGGGGCAGTGGCACCCTGGGATGCCTTCTGGCATTGTCATGAGTGCTCTAAAATTCTTCTTGAACCAAGAATGACCATAATTATGCAGATTGTTAGCTGACCAGATGTAAAAAAAATAAAGTTTTCTCATATACCATTTTTCCATAAGTGTTGGGGTCAGCGGATAAATAGGTCACAGCCATGCACGCTGCACAAGGTTATGCCATAGTTTTGTTTATGTTTTTCATTAAAGTGTTCTTCTTATTGCTGCACTTTCCAATAAAGTTTTGATGCCAGAATACATCAAAATGTGTTCCTTAGGTCTGCACAACCATTAATTAAAAATACAAGCACCTTATTTGTTTTTAAAGAGTGCTTCAGAGATTTATTTTAATTCTATTCCTACATGAATCCCCTGGCAGTTGCAAGGATGTTTTTAGCAATACATTTTGAATGAGATGATTAGAGTTTTTTTTATATTATTGAAGGGTGCCTCAACACAAAAAGGTTGGAAAACACTGCTGATATGAACGGCTGATAAATCTGTTGTAAAAATTGGCAGATATTGATATTTAATGATTTTAGATATCTGCAAATACTTGTAGCCTGCATCTCTAATTGTTTGTATCAGATGGCATTGATACCTGTTATGGTACCATGAAAACAAAAATGGATGGCCTATGCAAAATTTTAATTACCAAAATTTTTAGGAAAACACTTGGACAGCATCTTAACTGTGCAAATACATTGGCAACTCTAGTGCAACACTCTAGAAAATGTCCTAAATTTAACTGGGTGAGCTGCATTTGTGAATGAAAACAATTACATTTGTCACCCAGACTTGTCTCCAAATTTTCCATGAACCTCCTTTCTTCGCCTCTCCTGTCCCTCCCTTGTCTGACAGGTGAACTGTAGGAAAACTTCTGCTGTGAGAAACAAGTGTGAACAAGCAAGTCAGGACCTTTTTGGGTAGAAATTTTCTAGAAAATCTCTGGGTTATCTACCCAGGAAATTGCATGCATAAGAAAGACTTAAGAGTTGTCAAAAGGACTTCAGAAGCATCAGCTTTTGCTGACTGGTGAATTTGAATGGGCCACTGCTGCTCACCCTCTCTGTCTCTCCCAGCAGCTTTGTGTCTGAAGATCTGTTGATTTTTTTAAAGCAAAGGTACCTTTCAATAGTGTGAATCACTGAAAGAACAGATAGTATAGTTTGAAAAACATTGCATCAAAGATTTATTATACCTGATAATGGATTCTTTTAGCTTCATTTTGACAAATTAGCAGTTTCCTTGAGAACTTCACTTTTAAACATCAGGCTGTAAGTGCCTTATTAGTGACTAAACTGTTGTGTATAATCATTCTAATAAGTGCTGGTGTCTCTCCCTCCTACAGTATAAAAGGAGACTAAATCAGAGGCTGTATGCATTGTTCAGTTGTTTAACACTGAATAAAAATGGACTGTCCAAACCAGTATAGCATCATGCCTTTGATAACTAAATCAACTCCTCCAGTATAATTGACAGGACAAGAGTGTAGTGAGTGTGCTTAAGCGGCAACAAACTGCTTGCGTGTGTCTTCATGTGAGATTGTGTGTATGCACTGGCAACTGAAGCTTATTCAAGCCTCAAGACTCCACCTTACTCTGCCCAGTGTGGCCATGCCCCACCTTACCACGTACTATTTTGAAACGTGTATATTGTAAGCTGTGTTTTTAGGCAGGCTGATATTGGGCCCCCAATTATAGGTTACTCTGTGGTCAGGGAGAAGTTACTCTTTATAGGCCCTTTGACTGGTGCCTCTGTCTGTTTGTATTTAGACATTTTTGACTTGGTATGTTGCCAGAGTAATCTTTGTATATGTGTCCAAAGCACCAGAATGATGGAGGATACAGTGGATGAAGCTTTTTAAATGTCTGACATATGTGCAGGATGAATAATTGAGATTAATGCACATTTTGCTTGCCTGTTGTGAAAAACACACGAATCTATAAAAAGCCTAGAGAGCTGCAAGGGGTGCAGATTCCAAGCTAGCGAAGTCTGGCTAAAGTTCAGTGTCAGTCTGGTTGTTAAAATAATCTTCAGCTCAGTAAAACGTCATCGGGATTATCTTTTTTCCCACAAAATGTCTGAAATAAATGCCATCATCTCTCGTCTCACATTGGTTCAGTACTAAGCACTTCATATGTGTGATCGCTGTCTTTAGTAATCACCTCTTGGAAGCATCACAGTGAGCCAGCAGCCTTAACGGCAGCAAAGCCTGTTCGATTCCAGTCAGGGACCCTAAGCATATGTCAGACCCCATGCACCCTATCGTTCTGCTGCTGTCTACTGCAATCCCATTGCTTCTTGTGCAATATATTTTTGTGTTTGACAGAAATTCAGTTTTAAAGCTTCTCTAAACATGCCTGCTGCCTTAGCTTTTACACAAAGCCACCAAGTCTTTAAAAAATGTCCCCAGTGTAGCGGGTGTTGTGACTATATTTAAAGCCAGTGTGACCAGATTGAACTCCATACAGATTGCACAGCCTTAAGTAAAATGAAAGCTTAGAAAGTCACAGACTTTTGTGAAAGTAGATGCTTCACATGTCTCATGTCAATGTTAAATCCTTCGGCTGCTGAAAGGCCTGCTTGTGCTGTGAGATTATCCTGCAGTGCTGAGGAGAAATGGCCCATTAGTCTACATACGTTACTTTGAAAACGGCTTCATTAGCATTCTAAATTAATCTCTTCGATCAATTAAACAGTTCATGTTTTGTAAAACAAACAGAGCAGAGTTCATTCGACAGCTGACATCCAACTGTGTGAGAGCTGGAGGATTTTCATTTACATTGACTTTGAACTTCAACTTTCTCTGACAGAAAAGTGATTTTTCATGGTTAAAAATACATAAAAGGGTGGTATAATTCTCCAGGGTCCCAGCAGATATATCAGTGTGATTTGTGTTAATTGGCCCCAGTCAGAGATGATATACCAGCAGAGATGTTAAAACTACAATATTGTTCTCAGCCAGCAGTTTATGTGATTTTTCTCCAAAGTGCACTTAGATCCCAAATTCAGACACCGGTGGATCATAAGAGAAGAATTATAAAGAAGAAGCTCACATTATTAAGATGCATATTTGAATCCTTCTTTCACGGTTCTTCATCACAAAGACAGAGCTGTTTATGACAGATTGGTTGTTTTTTGTGTCTTATTGTTCTTTGTGTTGGTTTTTCTATTTTGGTTGAAGGCAGAGAATTATCCAGTGTGCCACATCAGCTAAAAAACAGCCTTAGTTTATGGTTTATTAGCACTCAGTGCATATGTTGGTGTTTTTTAATACGTAATTTAATTCCTTTAAATATATTCAAATGCTTCATAAACACAAAACATTTGACTCGAACACTATTTAAAATTGCAAGTTATTCTATATAGCTATTTTTGGGAATGCACTGATGCATCAGTATTTGCTCATATCAGCCCTGCTGACAGACATCAGTCAAGATATCTGCAAATAATGTTGTGTGCTCTAATGACAGTAGGCAGTGTGTATCTCTTGTTTTAATAGGATTTTATTGGCCTGTTTGACAAACTCAGATTAATTTAAGGAATATTTTTTTACTTTTAAGCTTTTATTATTATGATAGAACAGAACAGAGAGACAGGAATACAAGGAGAGAGAATGGAGGACGACATGCAGCACCAGCGCCAGGATCGGGATTGATCCTGAGACCAGGTCTTTGAGGTGTCTAGACTCCACATGTGGGCCCCTGATCTAAATGTGAAAGAAAATTTAAGCAGTGCGTAGGGGTGTAAAACGTCAGTTTTATTAGAACATGATGTGTAATTGATTCTATACTGTTACATTTTTCTCAAAGACAAAAAATAAAAATATGTTTTGACATTTTTCGCTTGAACATTTAAATGAAGAGCAATTTTCTTTTAACAAAAGAAGAGAAAATTGTTTTTCACATCCATAAGAGAGAGCTAGAGATAGAGTGAACGATCATCTCTCCCCATTTCTCTCTGCCCGTCTGTGTCTTTGCTTTTACAATCAGCAGTGAGTGGATTGTATTTCATAAAGACACTAAAATTTCACAGATCCCACTCCCATTTTAGAAAGTTTCAGTGCATATATCAGTACCGAAGGTGATCCCCAAGTGAAGAGGTTTAAAACATAATGTTGTAAATGTGGATGCAGAATAGCACTGGCAGTTCAGGAGGAACTTCTATAGAACGTTCTCTAATCACATTTTTAAATAAAGCCACTATTATGCCTTTTTTGTACAGCGCTTTTTTGTAAAATGTAAACAAACAGAATGTAGAACATTGACAACATATAAGGAGACCAGTGACTGGATTGTTGGGAGGGGAATGTTGTCTCATTCTTGCCTGATGTAGGACTCTAGCTGCTCAAAAGTCCTGGGTCTGTTATTGAAAGGTCTGGACTGTAGGCAGACTAGTGCAGCACCTGGACTTTTCCACAGTGAAGCCATGCTGTTGTGATGGATACGGTATGTGGGTAAGGCTTACCCTGAAAGAGACGTTGTCTGGATGGGAGCATATGTTGCTCTAGAACCTCTGTATACTTTTCAGCATTGATAGCGCCTTTCCAGGTGTGTGAGCTGCCCAGACTATAGGCAATAATTCAGCTTCACACCATCAGAGATGCTGGCTTTTGAACTGTGTACTGAAAACAAGCTTGACTGTCCCTCACCTCTTTACTCCCTAGTGGTGTTCAAAAAGAATTTAAAATGTTGATTCCTCTGGCCCAGAGAAAACAGTGGCATAGCTGAATTGTGTTCACATATGGCTTTTTCTCTGCATGGTACAGAGAATGTGCTCCTGAGCCCATGCAGTGATTTCCAGTACAGAATCATGCCTGTTATTGATGCAGTGCTGCCTGAGGGCCTGAAGATCACCTTTGTCCATGTCCCCTTGCACTCAGAGATTTCTTCAGATTCTCTGAATCTTTGGATGATATTATATACTGTAGGTCATGGGATATTCAAAATTGTCACAATTTTGCATTGAGGATTTTTTTTTGTCTGAAATTGGTCCACAATTTTTAGATGTTTATTTTTTGCAGATAGTTGAACCTCTGCCTATCTTTCCTTCTGAGAGACTCTTCCTCTCTAAAATGCTCCTTTTTATACCCAGTTGCCAGTAGGGGTGTAAAGGTATGTGTATTCATACTGTATCGATTCGGTACAGGCCTTTCGGTTCAGTACAGACGTGTACCGAACGGATACATGTGGGACGAAGCTCATACACAGACAGAAAACCAGAGAACAATTCACTGTCACACTGTCCTGTCAACCACAGCAAACGACAGCAACAGCCTGAATATTTCCAGATAGAAGTGTCCTGTTTAGGAACACGTTGTTTCCCAGTAAATAACAACAGTGGACAAAGACAGCAAACGTAGCGCTGACATTATTCAGCAGCTGTATCACTGACAGCACATTGTCCAGCGGACCAATCAAAGCATTTGAAAAGGCACCACTCAAACAAGAATGTCACTGTAACAAGGGGGAACAACAAAAGTCTCACCAGCCAGTTATGAATTTCCCATGATTTAAGATATTTTTATTATAACAATGGTGGAGAGAGGACTCCATCATGTCTGCAGCTGTGTCATAGTTAAAGTTATCTGCAGATTTAACACGGCTCTGACCTCTTTATCCGCCAATATGGGCTATGCGAAGTTCTCCCAAACTTTGTAGTGGGTCCCATTGGTCAAAAAGTAATCCAGTGCTGAAGTCTGGCAGGATAGGTACAAATTAGCATACTTAACAACCTGACTTAAGGTTGTATGATGATGCGTTCAAGTTGGCTGGGAAATTTTAGTGTTTATACAATGGGTATAAACATGTCAATATATCAATTAAAAAACCTAGTAATTCAGAAATGTATTTGTTTATTAATATTTTTTTCATTGAAGATCTTTTGGAAGAAGGTAATAATTTAAATGTGATTCATTCAGCCTATTTATTTTAATACAATTGAATAAATATATGAATTTTGTTATTTGTTCACTTAAATTACTGTACCGAAAAGTACCAAACCATGACTGAAAAACCGAGGTACGTACCGAACTGAAATTTTTCCGTACCGTTACACCCCTAGTCGCCAGTTAACCTAATAAGTTGCAAAATACTTATCCAGCTGTTTTTCATTAGTACTGCTTACTTTTCCAGCCTTTTGTTGTTGCATCCCTACTGTTTAGAGGTGTTGCCGCCATCAAATTCAAAATGAACTTATGTTTTTCATGCAGTGAGTTTTAACATCTGATATGTTGTTTGTTCTTTTGTGAATAAAATATGGGTTTATGAGATTTGAAAATCTTTGCATTATGTTTGTATTTATATTATACACAGCGTACTAACTTTTTTTGGAGTCGTGGTTGTTTATGACTTGGTGTTGTAGGAACACTCACAAATCAGCCCTTACCTGTGACATGTGTTTAGCTGCTGGGAAAATAAGAAACTACAGAGATGTTTTGTGAGGCTTTTAATTTACCCCACCCTGCTAAATGGACATTTAGTTCTTGCTGACTTGTGGCCATTTTGTACAAAATGCAACAGCCACCCAGGGATCATTTATTTTCACTGAAAGGCTGGAGGAGAGAGGCAGGCAGGCAGTCTGGCTGGCAGAGCATCAAGTTAGCTCACTCAGGTGAAACCTTCATGCCTGTGCACACACATATGTTGACACACACACTTGCCCACTCAAGCTCAACATTGTTAAAGTTTGGTAAAGTTTCACCACACATTCAACCACTCAGTGGAGGCTAAAACATCTTTATGCATTGCTGAAACTTAATGCATCAAACAGATTTACTTTGCTCCTGTCCTGCTGTCAGAAACAGTGTAGAATAAGAACAGACACCTCAGAACACCAAAAATAAGCGTGACTTGTAAAATTAATAATAGCACTGCTTGCCTTGAAGAAGTCCGCAGGGCAGCTGGACAAATCTGGACAACTGTTACAGTGGAGCCCTTAGAGAACACTCGGCCAAAAAAATTTGTTATTGCAGGTTTAAAGACTGGATTGGAAAATAAATCTGCACCAGACTGCTGCTGAAGCTCCTTACAGTCCAACTGAAATAGATCCTTCTGCGTTGTTACCCCTTTAATTGGCCTGGTCAGCACTACTTTAAGTTTTAACAATTGCATCCTCTTATGTTTTTATGCTTTTTCTTGTTCGTAGAGTTTTCATTACCCTCCTGCCTTTCCTGTACTGACATTGTTCCTTAGTGTAAAAACAAGGTTCTTTTGGCCATATTGAGCTCATTCTCACCCTTTTTTTTGTTTGGGGCTCCACAGTCACTCCTTGGATCTATGTACATCCCCTGCCTAGTCTACATATGTCAAATAAATCCACATATCTGTATCTACCACACTGTAAGGCATATTTCATTGCCATTTCTATAAAAAGTTCTCTCAAATGAGTCTTTCCTTGGCAGTAGTTGTCTTTTTCTTTGCACAGACTCAGCTAGGTCGTGTTCCTGCTTACAGCATCCTTCAGGTTGATTAAGCATTTGGTACATGTTGACAGATTGTCTGCTCCACCCACACGCAAACACTTTATAAAGCTTGTTTGGCTTAACCGTGTGTGGTGAGCATTGAAACTGTGCTTTTTTTAAACTTAATTTTAATTACTCATTTATTCCACAGCCCTTTTAATGAAAACCTTGACCTTAAAGTGCTCTTTGATTATAAAGTGTAATTATAGACTCATTACAGCGTACACGTTGCTAAGATTATAAGCAGTGATTGGAGCAATTATCCAGAAATAGTGGATAGTTTGTTCTGGACACAGTGAGGCACGAATGATTTGGAAACATACGCCTTTAGCTACAGCTGTTAAAGAATATGAGTAGAATAAACTTTCACACTAAAACCAATGCTGATTAAGGTTGTAAAAGTATTGAATACTGAAGTAGTGGGATACCATGTGTTTAAAACTACACAGTCTCTTATTTTAATGATCCATTGAAACAAAAGTTTTAAAACTTTGAAAAAAAACTGAATCTGGCACACTGAACAAGAATGAGTCAGGCAAACTCCTCCACAAACACACTGGCAACCCTTCTAAGCTTGATTTATATGTTTGTGTTGCATCTACACCGTAACATACACTCTAGATCAGTGGCTCTGGTTGAGTCATGGGAGTCACCATCAACTCCTCAAGCAGAATTGTGACCCAAGTTTTGGAGTTTTCTTTGGTCAGTCAGATGTATTTAATAAAAAATAGTAGTGCTTGGGCTTTACAAAAGGTGTAACAAAACAATAAAACAGGAAAAACATGCATGTTTTATAGAGTCTCAGACAGTTTGGCGCAGTTTTTTCCCAGGCACACATCCACAACCCACTGAAAAGGCCTTTGTGACCCACTTTTGTGTCCCAACCCATTAGTTGAGAACCAGTGCTTAGATTGGATTAGATTAGAGCCCTGACGCTATACAGAAATCTAAGCACGAAGCCTGATATGTACCCCTTCAAAAATGTAACAGCATGTCAAAACAACACAGATCGTAAGCCCTGTGAGTGGTCCGCTGGGTAGCTTTGGGTTTGGTAATGTCTACAGGTATACTGAGGTTACTCTAGCTGGAGATAACTGGCTGCAAACAACAAAAAATATCAAATCTACTGGCCGACATTTAATAATATCAAAATAGCATCAATGTCATGCTGATACAGTGGCTGTTCATCCCATCTCCTCTGATGTCTCCTCTCTTTTCTTCTTCACAATACCTGCAGAATAAACAACTAATGCCTAATATAAACTTCAACATAATATACTAGATTTTAGTCACCATCGTTTACTGTACACAAAGAAGAAGAGTGTAGGCAAAGTATAACCGAGCTACATGTAAACGTCTATCTACAGGTACATCTAAAAAAAATTAGAATATCATGAAAAAGTTCAACCCATATATTATATAGATTCATTACACAAAGAGTAAAATATTTCAAGCCTTTATTTCTTGAAATGTTGATGATTATGGCTGACAGATAATGAAAACCCAAAATTCAGTGTCTCAGAAAATTAGAATGTTACATAAGATCAATAAAAAAGGATATTTTCAACAGAAATGTCAGGCTTCTGAAAAGTATGTTCATTTCTATGCCTTCAATACTTGGTTGGGCCTCCTTTTGCATGAATTACTGCATCAATGCGGCGTGGCATGGAGGCGATCAGCCTGTGGCACTGCTCAGGTGTAATGGAAGCCCAGGTTGCTTTGATAGCAGTCTTTAGGTCATCTGCATGTGTTGGGTCTGGTGTCTCTCATCTTCTTCTTGACATACCCCATAGATTCTCTATGGGGTTCAAGTCAGAACAGTTTGCTGGCCAATCAAGTACAGTAACACCATGGTCATTGAACCAGCTTTTGGTACCTTTGGGAGTGTGGACAGGTGCCAAGTCCTGCTGGAAAATGAAATCAGCATCTCCATAAAGCTTGTCAGCAGAAGGAAGCATGAAGTGCTCTAAATGCCCTGGTAGATGGCTGCGTTGACTGTGGACTTCAGAAAACACAGTGGACCAACACCAGCAGATGTCATGGCAGCCCAAATCATCACTGACTGTGGAAACTTCACACTGGACTTAAAGCAACATGGATTCTGTGCCTCTCCACTCTTTCTCCAGACTCTGGGACCTTGATTTACAAATGATATGCAAAATGTACTTTCATCTGAAAAGAGGACTTTGGACCACTGAGCAACAGTCCAGATCTTTTTCTCCACAGCCCAGGTAAGACACTTCTGACGTTGTCTCTGGTTCAGGAGTGACTTGACACGAGGAATGCCACATTTGTAGCCCATGTCTAGGATTGGTCTGTGTGTAGTGGCTCTTGATGCGCTGACTCCAGCCTCAGTCCACTCCTTGTGAAGCTCCACCAAAATTCTTGAATGGATTTTGCTTGACAGTCCTCTCAAGGCAGCGGTTCTCCCTTATGCTGGTGCACCTTTTCCTACCACACTTTTTCCTTCCACTCAACTTTCTATGAATATGCTTGGATACAGCACTCTGTGAACAAGCAGCTTCTTTAGCAATGACCTTTTGTGGCTTACCCTCCTTTTGGAGGGTGTCAATGACTGTCCTCTGGACATCTGTCAAGTCTGAGAGACCATTTAAAGGCTCAGGAAACCTTTGCAGGTATTTTGAGTTCATTTGCTGATTAGGGTGTGACACCATGACTTTCCAATATTGAACTTTTTCAAAAATTCTAATTTTCTGAGACACTGAATTTTGGGTTTCATTTCTGTAATCCATAATCATCAAAATTTCAAGAAATAGAGTGAAATATGTCAAGCCTTTATGTGTAATGAGTCTATATAATATATGAGTTTCACTTTCTGAAATGAGTGAAAACAAACATTGAACTTTTTCATGGTATTCTAATTTTTTGAGATGGGCCCACGTACGTATTTATGATAGTTCTGAGGAAATATTTGATTTCAGTAGGCCTTACATTATTAAGAAACCTTATGTTTTGCCTTTTATTACTATATTCTGACAGCGTCAAAGCTTGTTATTTATTCACTGTTCAGCTGCTCTGGGTGTCCACAAAATCATTTTTTAAAGTGGTATTGAAATAGGTATTTAAGCAATTTGATTTGAACAAGTGCCATGTCTAAATTCAAAGTTTTGGTACCATGACAGCTGTACATGTACTCCTGCAGCGGCTTCACTAGTGCCTGTGCCCTTGGCTGACAAAACATCGCCAATGTTTTAGTTCAGTTAAGACCGTGTGCAGTAGTCCACCTTCAGTTTTTGGTATTAAAAAATAAGGACCCTTGGGAGCAGAACTGACGGGCAAAAATAATTAACTCCACATTAGGTTTGGCACTGGAGCAGAATTCAAACTTTGATATGAGAGTAGCAGAAATCAAATTTATCAACACCTGTTTTGATACCATGGCAATGAAACACTGAAATGTTGCCAATGTGTTCTTGTTTGCTCACTCTTGTGCTGGCAGCAGCTTTTGGTTAAAAATATGACTGAGGATCTGTGATTTTTTTTTCAAAGCTGTAGTACTTTTGAATTCAGTCAAACATTAGAATAAATTCTGATATCAGTGTAACCAATTTTGACAACCTTTCTTCTCATATGAGTTTAATTTTAATCTAGTGTCTATCAGCATAAACTTAATGTTGCATTTAGTGAGAACATTTTGCAGATTATCATCACGCCTTGCTGGAGCTCATTACCATGTCCTCTTTAATATCCCCATTTATAGATGCTGTGACTCCCCTTTCTCAGTAAAACACATTAAATAAAAATAACCACATTTCACTCTGATTAACCCTTCTCTCTTCTTCATCATATTTGATTCCCAGCTTTCACAAGAGCGACCTTTGAGCCTGTGAATAGTTCATTGTAACCACGGGTTGATTTAGTTAAGCCAGAGCATTAATTAGAGAATATTCATTTGAAAGGGCAGATCACACAACATTTGTCAGACACATGGGCCACAGATGTTTGAAACAGTCTGAATAGTGATGAAGCTTCCTTTTTACTGGAACCCTATGAATGGATGAATAAAAAAGGGAGCTTTCCACTGAATAGATCAGGGTTCACTTTTGTATTGTGGTGCATTAAGAATGTCTCCATTCATTGCTATTATGATCATTTTCACATTTTCTATTGCACCCTATCCACCAGACCCATTTTCACATTTCAGATGCACCAAAGTCTGTTTGATGGAATGGAGACGGTATGAGAGATGAATTTTAAGACTGCACATCTAACTCTTTTTTTTTTTTTTTCTGTCCTCTTTTTCCCAACCATATGTGGTTAGAAAAAAAAGAGCTGCACCAAATTCTGTGAAGTGGAGAATTTCCATTTCCTCTGCTCTGTTGTAGAATTTTTTGGTTTATTTTGAAGGGTTAGGAAGGTGGGAAAGAAAATACTTTAATAGAATTCTAATTTAAGGGTGTTGGTATGATGGAATATAGTAAATCACATCCGATAATTTTACATGTTTTAGTAAAATTTTTGGCATACAGGGTCTTTAATTTGGAACAAACTAAAGCCAGAGGGAATTGGATTTTGCACAAATACATGGTCAGGTGGTAGAGACCAGCAGGGGCAGCTTAAGCCTGCTCAGACCTACAAATCATGTCGATGCAAAACTCTATGTAATGTTGCAGCCATTCATATGTTGAGATAGGATCACAGGGTAACTCACTATGGAATATGCAACGTGTGACCCCCTGGTTGTGTCATGCCTCTCTGCAATAACTGATAGATTGCAAGACAATCATGTAATGATATATCATGTTATCAGATTAAATAAAGAATATAAAGTGCCCTTAAAAGAGCAAAAAATGCAGGATTGGTGTATCTTACTGCAGTTAATCTTTTATGATGCTGAATCTCCAAACTGTCTTTCTCTGCTGTCTACCATTGTGCCGCTGTCTTTATCATCTTTGGCCAATTAACTTCTGTTCATGCTATCCTCATTCACGTTATTGCATCTCTACAGGGAGTCATGGTATAGTGAAGCACTGACCCAGACTGACAGGAATCTGACTAGAGTACCAATTTTCCCCCAAATTATATTAATATTTGGAACCAGTGACTCCAATACTTTTATCATGACAGTGATATGTGTTTTGTACCAGTCATAATTAAGACACTAATATTTCCTGAAGTTTAACTAGTAAATTCACAATGAAATTGTTTTATTAGTTGTTCTGATAACCTATATCAGAAATTGATATGTGTTTATTCTGACAAACAAAATGTTCTTAATGTGACACAAGAATTATTGCATGATTGGAAAAATAAACAATTTAGCACTAGCTTTTAGTTAATAGAATCAGCAAAGAGCGACACAGTAGCAGCAGGAAACAGGTAGAGATGCTGTACACTCCCTGGGCCAGTGCCACCCAGGCCTTTGATTGGCTGTCAGTCGTATGACATCAAGCCAGTCAGGTAGTGTTGTGGGAGGGATACAAGGTGAGACTTTTAAGAGTGTAAACAAAGCACACTTTTTAATTTGTTTGGTCAATTATCAGTCAAAAATCAGCCTCAATAATCAGCAAGGCTGATGGTTGGGTCTACCTCTACTGTAGAATCTATGGTGTAGGTGCACAAAGCCCTGAACCTGTGCAGAGGCCTACACACATAAAATGACACCCACCTCCTCAGAATGGACAAAATGACACTGACCGTAAGCCTTTTGATTGGTCCACTGGGTAGCACTGAGTGTCTGTCATTCCCTGATAATGTCTACAGGCATCTTGTGTGCACTAGAGTGAGATTAATGGCTGCACATTGGTCAAATCTACTTGCCTGTATCCAAAACTATGAGAAGTGCATTTTCTCATCCATGTCTCTGTGTCCAAATTCTCTGTCCTCTTTTATAACTGATTCAGCAGCCATGTAGTCTACCTCCTGTGATGCCTCCTCCTTTTTCTTTTTGCAATAATTGCAGTAATATTTGGCTGTAATGGTTGGCAGTAATAATTGCATTTTGCAGTAAATCAACTGATGCTCAATATTTAATACCTCCAAAATGTTATGCTCCCTTTTGGTTGCCATCATGCCAGGGGTCACCAACCTGTAGATCAGGATGTACACGTAGATCTTTGAGATGTTTCAAGTAGATCTTTAATACTAGATAAGCATTAAGTATGATCTTAATAGAAGTTCCTTCAACCTTTTTGGTGTTTTATAAATGTGTTTTTATATTTTCATGCATTGTTCAAATTTTATTTTATCCATTTATTGTTTTAAAGGCCACATACATTGTTAAATAGAAGATTTCTTTGAAGACTTTCATAAGGACTTTGATGCATATACTGAAATTCTTTGGTATCAACATATGAATTTAAATGTTTAATAAGAGTAGTATTGCAAATGTAATCCTATAACCCTTTTCACACATGCAACCCTGAAAATTTTAGGGTAACTTACATGGAAAATTAAGGCTTTTTTGTTCACACTTTCATAGCCTGTCAGCCACTGAAGGGGTGGGGAGTGAAAAACTCTGAGGGTCAGCAGGGAAATTACAAGCCCAAGTCTTGGAGGAAAACTCTGCTGTTTGCATTCACACTGGCACAAAACTCCTAAAAAAATGTCTGAATTTACCTGGGTGAGCTACAAGTGTGAGTGGGACTTATGACTGTGTCTGTCAGCTTAGATGTGGGAATGAAAGTTAATTAATTTTAAGAGTAAATATTAGCTGATTGTTCTCTGTTGATTTGGTTGGGTGGATTCAGCTTTATCTGTTAGTATCATAGGGGATCTTTAGTTGGGAAAGGTTGGTGACAACCAAGCAGATATTGTAACGACACCAAGAACTGGATAGAACAACAATGACTGGAAACCACATTGCTCACTAGCGTTTTGGCTGAGTGACGCAGGTACACCAACGCACAAATATGTAGTGCTCACGATGGAGTAGGCCACATTGCCATTGATTTGATACAGAAATATAAACCAGGCTTTAGGAGATCAGCTGGAACCAAGTACTGCAGGAATGCCACTGTAGCAGCTAAATAAAGAGAGGGTGAGCATAAAGGAGGAACTCATGTTAACATAACTAGAGCTAGTAATGCACTACTTAAATTCTGGAAATCTATCACATAACAAGGCACTTTTCCCAATGACAAAAATACTACAAAATAAAAGTGAAAAAAGAACCCCTTTAACCAGATTTGAAGAGCTTTGAATGGGCTGATCAGTAATGAGTAAGCATTATTTTTATGATATTCATGGGAATATGACAGGATATCAAGTCCAGACTCCAGTGAGGTATAGAAACTCATTTTCGAATAGATTTTTCAGTGAGGCTGCTGCTCTATATCCATGTTGTTGCCATAGCATCGTTGCTATAGTAATGTGTGAGGTATGGTTCTAAATATATTTTGCATTGTAAATCTGAAATTACCCTTTTATTCCACTGTAAAAATTCAAATGTGTCTATTTTATTTGATGAAAGTGTATCGCATTGCTGTGTCTTTGCATTACTTCTTATAGGGCTCTATTTCTTTGTTTCTACAAATTGTTCTTGAGTAGTGGCTTAAAAAGATGTCTTTTCCCCTGGAGTGTAGACTGTTCGACATGCAGCTTTATTGCATTGCTGTGCTCAGTGATTGAGAACACTCCTCTGGTAAGGAGTCTGTCATTTCTCTGTTTCCCAGGACAAATAGGTATTTCCCTCCTGACTCCACTCACATCACTCTGGAGCCTTTCAGAGAGGTGCCCTTGTTTTTTCTCCATGTACCTGGTCACCTTTCTCATGCCTTTTGATTTTTGTGTGTGTGTGAGTGATTCAGATTTGATGCTGGAGTGCTCTAAAAGCTTCAGCCAGACCGTAGGAGTCTTTTGATCTTTTTGTCAATGGGGCAGAGGTATCTCGGCTTTTTTTTCTTTGGTATAAAATGTTGATGCTGCTCTTTTCTTGCTTCTCTGCCAATTGCTGCCTCATTGTCTGCCTTTTTTGCTCTCAGGCTCTTCCTGTGCCCATGTTTAAACAGTGTCACATTAGTCCAGCGTAGCTTTAAGCCACAAGAAAATGCAATAAAACTTTTAAATGCCTGTGTAATGCAGTTTGCACAGAATTAGTCCCGAGAAAAAAAGGGCTGTGATCAATTTTTCATTAGGGCTATGCACACGTTCTTTGGAAACTGTTTTTTTTTTTCTCAAGATTGTTCTGTCTTTGTCTTGTGAAAAACATTCATGGAGCAGAGACCATGGACCGATGCATGACCCGGTTTTGAGTATTGATATATACCATACTTTATGATTATTTGTTGAATTAAAAGAGGCATACCTTACAGAGACTTAGAAAAACCGTGAACTCATCCTTTAGCATTGTAGTAAACTTACTTTGCAGTGTCACCACACACATTTTTAGCTATTTTGCACTGAAAACCATGACATGGGTCCTTCAGATGTTCACAGCCTGGAGAAGATGAGATTAATAAAGTTTCTATCAATGCATGGCTAAGCATGACAAGGCAGCAAAGCTATATACTCATTAATAATCTTTTAAGACCCTTCCACTGTCATCCCAGGGGGAAAAAAGCCAAGTTGACTTCAGCTTCATGAACTGTCACTGGTGGAGGGATGTTTTTAAGCTTTCCACTGACATGAAGGGACTGTAAAAACTGCCACACTTGTTTCTTTTATCTTTAATACTTCTTTTTTCAATCCGCCAACTTCCTCCCTTGCTTCTTAAGATGTCCTTCAAACCATTTTATACTTCTAGCTCTGTGTGCTTAAAACTGAAATAGGTGATCTAAATCCAAGATATAGTGTACAACCACAAGAGTGAGTATTGATCTTTGTTTAATGGAGATAGTAGGGTTTTATTTTTTATGTATAATTTATAACATCTGTGGTCAGTGTTGTGGATTACTACTATACAACTGAGACAGATGAATCTGGGCATCTGTAATCCCCCCTTTTAAGACTCTTTTTAGCGAAGCTGAAAAACTGAACTGCAACATAAAGAGAAACTACACAAGTACATGTTGTGTGTAATAAATCAAATGTGAAGGCATCCTTCACATCAAATCAGGATGAAACAACTTACAACACAGTTCAGGAATCAGTATGAAAATGGATCATTTAAATTAGTACTTAAGGACTTTGCAAACAGTTCTCCGAAGGTTATTTGACGGCTGATCTGTCCATCACATTCATTATGGGCCAATCAGAGCAACAAGACAAAATGAGATAGTGGACATGCACAGCTCGGGTTGTAACCTGAGCTCGACAGACAGGTGGGCCACTGCCATATAGTTGATGATCAGTGGAGCTTCTTGGTGGATAAAACTGATGCCAGTTGGGAGAAGTACAAAAAACATCTTCTCTGCCAAAAGAAGCTTTCAGTGTGGCTCTTTGTTGTTGATTTGATTAAAAATATAAAGTGGCCCAGTTCTGCTAAAACTGCCACTATACTTTAGCTTACTTCGAAGCTAATCATTCCCCAGCAGCCATTGTATATACCAGCTTCAGTGTTTCCCGTAGGATGGAGTTGTAGCAGCAGAGGTGAAGTGCGTGTGCCAGAAAATAAATGTTAGTCTCCAAAGCGCGCACTGCTGGGAAGAGTCCCCCCGCCCCCCTGGCCAATTGTGTGGTTAAAGATGCATTTTTCCTTAAAAAAAAATGCAGAAATATCAATAGTGAGGTTTTTATTTATTCTGTAGCATGTGCTTTTAAGCTTTTCAAAGTAAAAAAAAAACCCCATCTGATTAGGGGGTTTTTCAGTTTGGCAACAAGAATGAAATTTCCATGTTGGGATCAGCAGGGCCAATCTGTTTATCAAAATCCAAGATAGTTTTTTATATTCATTAGTAATCAGAGATAGCATATTTTTACTGAAGTTAATGACTTAATGTTTTGAGAAAATATTAGGGGCATGGACCCCGCAAGCCACCCCATGGCTCCACCTCTGACTGATAAACTTATCACCACACAGGATTTACACATCATAATACCAAAAAAGTGTCAGAAACGTAGGGTTATAAACACTTTAGGAAATAATTACTTACAGACATATTTCAAGAGCACCTGCAGCAGTTTTTTAACGAGAATTATCCTGTTAGCTCTACTAAAAGAACCAAGTTCAAGAGCTGCATTGATCAGGTCTGAATTTAAGTTTTGTTTGCACTGAAACTGTTTATGTTCATAAACAAGGCACAGTACCATTCCTTAAATGTGCACAGAAGCTTTAACGCTCTTCATAGCGCTGCAGATATACAGTTTGAGTGTCTCCACTGCACTCATGCGCCTCATGACGCACAGGAAGGGACTGGCACAGAGATACTGAGCCAACAACTATCCATAAAAATTGGCCTCTTTTCATAAAGTGTTTAATACACGGACAATGACAGGAACAGAAAGGGGCAAACAGAGTAAAAATGTACTCTCTGTAGAAGCTCTTTTGTGCTTTTTGGCACTTGCGAACAATGATCAGGAAAATAATTCCACCTACGGCTTAAAAAACAAAGTCTGTAAATATGATCCTGACATTATTTTTATTAATATAACCAGGGTTAAATTAGTCCAGGCTGCCAGCTGCTATAGCTGGTGTTTTTGGAGCGTTATGGCTGACGAGGTTGTGAGTGTTTTCTTTCATGCTTCATTAAGTGAGAAAACTTTGACAAGAACAGTGAAAACCCGTATTTGTCAAGGACAGCGCTTAAGTGAATGGAATATTATAATTTCTTCAACCTAAATGCAGTGTCTGTTATTCCGTGCATTACATGGATGGTCAGACTTAAGGTGGAATTGGACGCGCATGTTGCGGGTACAGGTTGGAGGGAGAGATGACACACACTGCACAGGCAGGTGTTAATGATCAGGAAATCAGGGGGAATGGGCAGGTAGGGTTTTAGCTGTCCGACGCAGGGCTCTGTCTCTACATCCTGTCTGTTTAGCACTGTGTATAAGAGGAAAAGGAAAACTCACCTGAGGTGAGGCTAGACTGTTTCACGAACAAGGGGCGTGGAGGTTACAGGAGTGCAGGAGTTGATGATCTGTTACATTGGTGGACCTATTAAAAATGTTCAGGCTAAACCCTACACAAATGGCAGTCTTAGTTTCATATTGAAACTTTGCATGAGGGATTTGCCTATTGACAGACAAGGAACCTAGCTAATTCATCTGCTTTGTAAGGTCAAATGAGAGCTGCGCTGCTCAAAATGCTGGAATATATAACAGCCCAGACCCACCAGCAGGGTTTGGCGCCACTTTTTAACCTCTTTTCTTTCTCCTTTAGTCGTAATCATGTAAATGAAGTTAGTGTTACCTTTACCATTGAGCACTGGTTAGACTGAAAACACTCCTCAGTAAGGACAAGTGACGGTGGAGGGCCGTCTCTGGACAGCCACTGGAGGCTTAGAGCTCAGTTACTGTCCTGTAGCTTGTAGATGCACCAAATATTTCCTCTATCAGGAGATTCCAAAATACAGACTGTGTCTTTTATATTGGGATGATTTATAGTCCAGATTTTACAGTGCAGCTAGACAGATGGGTAAGAGAGGAATGAATCCATAAAAAATGTTCAAATGAATGAATGAAAGAAATTTATTTTGGTTCACTTGGAAGAAAAAAAGCAATTTACAGGATCATGGTGCAATTTCTAAATTTCCGAGCTAACAGAAAGAGTGTAGGCAAAAGCTAAAGCTTATTAAAGCCTACCCCTCTTATTTTACAGAAAAAAAAATCACAGAAATAAGTTCATAGCAAGAACAATGCAGAAGCATTGTTATTGTTTACATTCATTACTACATTCCATAGTCAATATATGCATAATAACATATTCATATTAACTTACATTTTCCATGGTGTATTTAAAAAACAACTGACTTTTATACAGTCTTTTCAGCCTTACTAATGTCGTGCATGTTTTTATAATTTCAGAAGAAGAATTCCACAAATTTACCCCTTTAATGGACGATGAGATTTGACATTTGTGCGTATCTTTGGTTTTTGAAAAATAAATCTTCCTCTCAGATTGTATTGACTGTCTCTCATTATGAACAACTTCTGGACACTTTGTGGCAATTGTCCAGTTATAGCTTTATACATTGTTTATATTATATTGTATTTAACGAAGTCTGATAATTTTAGTATATTTAGTTGCAAAAATAGAGGATTGGTTGGTTCATGATAAGGCTTTTTCTTTATAATACGTATGGCTTTTTTGTAACAGAAAAATAGAGTTTGTATTTGTTTTATAAGTGTTTCCCCAAACCTTTGCACAACTACAGATACATATTCAGATAACTGATGTTTGTCAGCAGGGCCAGTGTTGGCTTGGTTGGTACCAATGTGAAACTGATGCATCAGTGCATCCCTAGAAATTACTAGGGATGTACAATAATGGATTTTTGCTGATATCAAAAATGCCGATACTCATGAATTCAGTTTAGCAGGTTCTGACATTTATACTGATATATCAGTGTAGTTCAGGAAACATCAGTCCTTTAAACAATTTAAAGTTTAAGGATGGACAAAGAAATAAACTTTAGGCTTTAGAACCCAAAAATTAAGGAAATTTGAATGAACAAAGATAAAGACTACTGATGACACAGGACTGTTTGTTCTGCTTTAAACTTCACTTACCTGCACATACAGGATTTACAGCAAATATAGGCCAGTATTTAGGGATGATATATTGGTTGTAGATATCAGCAGAAATCATCATATCTGCAGATAATAAACCTTTCAAGATAGTAACTGTTGATACCAATATCACGTCATGTTATTGTGCAGGGGCCAGTATTGTGTGCGCTGCTTCTTTGGTGTGGTGAAAATGTATGTCTGTTTAATTTTTGCTAGTGTCATATTAAAGTGTAAAAATTGTGGCCCCTCTGTTGGATATTTAACTTTTTAATTTCAGAAAGTTGAAATAAAAATGCATCTTAATAAATTGAATTTAATCTCACTACCTTTGTTTTTCTAAAGTTGGAAAATTGTAGTAACATTTTCTTATGAGACTGGCGTCATGAAACATACTGCACTGTGTATTAAGATTGTTACATCCCAATTATCAAATTAGTTATGTGTCTTTTAAACTAGTCTAAAAATAAATGAGACCTAAAATAGACCCATAATTGGCATAGAGCATACAGGGCCTTGACAGACTAATAGTTGGTGAGATTCCCTTTGATATCCAGTAACAGATTTTTGAATTGGTCAGTGCTGCTCTACACTCATGCTTTAGTCATCATCATCTTCAAACATGATGCCACGGGGGCAGACAGAGATGCAGTCTCTCTGCTCTCTGGTGTCTTTGTGAGGAGCAGAACTTGTATGTGGGATGCTGTAGCTGTTGTCTTCTTTGTTTCATCCCGGCAGCCACCAACACTCCTTTGTGGTTTGGACAACCCACTCTCTCCTCGCTGCCTGTCCGACTTACCACCTGACGGGGTAAATGTACCAGTACATTGCCTGTGCTGTGTGTCAGTGTGATTTTGTGACCACTGTTTGAGCCATGCCAGTTTCTCAGCATTCAGTGGTGGTGGTGTTCACAAATTCCTGGTAGACGTGATCCATGATCATCTTTTTCCTTGTAATATCGACCTTGTACCCTCCTCATCATCCTTTTCCGAACTGTTCAGAGTATCATCAAGATGTGTTCGTAGTAGATGAAGCATGTGTAGCCTTGATCATTAATAGTTTTCCATACCCTGTTGTGGTAGCAGAAACATCCATATTTCTGTGTTTATTTCTGTTCCCTCCTGTTGCTGTTGTTCAGCATGTCAAACAAATGACAACTAGATAACCCTGAATGTTTTTATATTGTCATGGACCAAAAAATGTTTTGGCTATTAATTATTTTTGTCAAGAAATGCCAAGTTCAGACCACATGTTTTTAGCATGATTATTGCCTGATCCAGAAGTCTTAGGAGTTCAGGACTCATCAGATCCAAATATTGATGGATGCACAATGTATTATTCAAAAATTGATGGATGGATTTTTGCTGATAACGAATACGCAAATACTTGCAAAATAATTTTAGCTTATACTGATATCAATACCAATACATAGATGTACTTCATACACAAAACATCAGTCTTTTAGATATGTTTTAAAGCTTAAGGATGAATAAAGAAGCAAACTTCAGGCCTTGAAATACACTTTAATGTGTTTTATTGTATATTTATTCCTTTACTATCCCAGTATTGGATGTGTACAGCAAAATGTTGTTGCACATCCTGTGTAATGACAATAAACGGGATTCTGCTTCTGGTTCAGAAAGAATGAGGATGAACAAAAGAAAAAGACTTCTGTTACCATGTATCTGTTGGTCCTGCACAACATACGGCTAAAACTCACAGCTGATATTAGCAGCTAATACATCTGTTGTAAATACTGACAGAAATGTTATATCTGACAATACCAATTTTACACCGATATTGTGCATCTCTATTGATAGAGTAACTATGGTATAGATTGATAGAAAAGAAACTTTATGTACACAAGAGATGATTGAATTTGGGTGTTTTTGACCAAAAAAATCTCTTAATCCCACATCAATTGACATTTCCATTAAACCAGGTAATTCTGCTCTGTCCAGTACTCGAGGAATCTCACATGGCTTTCATTTTTACAGTTTTCCACAAAAAGTAATGGTAATAATTTTCTCAGGTCTTAGAAAAGGTCTTAAAAAGCCTTGAATTTAATTCATTAAAGTGTGTAGGAACTCTGCATTTCAAGACCCTCTAACAGACAGTCCAACGTGTTTGATTTCCTGCCTTCTACAACAGAAGTGTAAACGAACCAAATGGTGAAACACATGCTGTGTGCTTTGGAGATGATAAACACTATGAAAATTTGCTTCTTCCCAACCTCATCAGACAGAATTTTTTTGTCTTATAATCAGCCAAATATGTGGAGAAAACTGAGCCAAAAACAGCAGCAAACATTTTAATATGTTCAATAAATTTACAGTGATTTACTTAAATACTGGTGTTCTGACAATTATGCTGCTTTGTCGAAAAATGCATGAAACAACAGCACAGTCTAGCCCTAACTGTAGCCCTAAACATTTACCTATGTGCAGAAGCCAAAGTAGTACATTTTATTTAAGTAGCAGAAAACAACAGAATACCAGCAAGCCTCTTCATCTAGCAATACTTAAACACACCACATCTGTAGGCTTTTACGTGACGGATACACAAACCATTACACCTGATTACCCTTAAAATAGATGTGCATTTAAAAGGATTAAAGGTTTAGAACTGTAAAATAGAACGTCCTATCTATATCAATCAGAATTCAAAACAATTAGAATAGTAGATGCTCTGATTCTTAATAATCTAGATGAATTTTGCTGTAGTGTCGCAGTAGTGTGAATGATGTAAAATGTTATTGGAGCTTCTCAGCATTTTTCTCTCTAAGTGATCATTACATTACATTACACATATTCACTGATCACTTCATACCTGTAAAAAGTGTGTTAATGCAAATCATGGTAGCAGCCAATGCACTTAGGCACATAGACATGGTCAAGACAATGTGTTGAAGTTCAAGTTAAGCATTAAAATGGGAAAGAAAGGTGATTAAAGAGACTTGGAATTTGCCATTGGTCATCTGGCAGGCTTTAATGTATCCAACACCAAATTCTGACCATGCCATCTGAATGTAGTTGCAAGAGTCAAACTCCCCAGACCAGGTGATATTTAACCGGTCTTCTTTTGTCCACTTCTGATGAGCTCCTGCAAACTGTAGTCTCATTTTCCAGTTCTTAGCTGACAGGGGTGGCACTGTGAGCTTTTCTGCCACCATATTGTAGCCCATCTGCTACGAGATGCTCCTCTGCATACCTCGGTCATAATGAGTGGTTATTTGAATTATTGTTGCTTTTCTGTTAGCTAACACCAGTCTGGTCATTCTCCTTTGACCTCTGCCATCAACAAGGCATGCTCACTCAGAGAACTGCCACTCATTGAATATTAGGGATTTTTTTTTCCCCAGAGATTCGATATGCTGATATTTCTAAACTTATTTCATAATACTGATACAGTATAGACAGACCCCCTTGATTGTGTGATGTCCTTGGCAACCACGTATACCTCTAGTGATATTGAAGGATGATATAGGACTTATACTGCTGATATGTATGGCGGATAGGAATGAGTGGTAATATGCTAATACTGTATTCTGGGGTATTAAATAATAGCCAAGGTATTGCTTTAATTACATCTGATACCAGTAATATCGTGCATCCCAATTGGATATTTTGTCTTTCTGGGCCATTCTCTGTCAACCCTAGAGATGGCTGTGCGTGAAAATCTCAGTAGATGAGCAGTTTTTGAGATACTCAGACCAGCCCACATGATACCAGTAACCACTTTTATTGCATGTTTAACCCTTTATCTACTGAGTTTAAAATTGCGATTATAGCTGTAAGTCTGAGAGCTTTGATCCCTTTTTTTCCCATGAATACTTGAACTTGACTTTTCAACATCTGGTTAATGATTATTGCACATTATATGGAATTGTCAGCGGTTTAAAAGAAAAAAAATACAAAACTGATGTTTTGCTATGAATGCCCACGTCATATGGTTGCGAGTACTGTAATGAGCCATATATGTGCGCATGCCCACAATTCTCAGCTTTCCAACACTGTTAGAATTTTTCTGATTGGACAAATGTTTTTTTTTTTTGTTTTGATTTTTTTAAGATTTATTTTTGGGCATTTTTGTGCCTTTATTAGATAGAGGAGGACAGTGGATAGAGTCGGAAAAAGGGTCAAGAGTGGGGAGAGACATGCGGTAAAGGGCCTCAAGCCAGATTCAAACCCGGGCCGCCCGCGTACATGGGGAGCGCCTTTAACCACTAGGCCACCTGCTCCCCCTGATTGGATAAACTTTGATGGAGTTATGGTAATAATACTACGGACATATTAAACATAGCGTCGGCGCTATGGCAGTAGGTAAAGGGTTAAAGTGGCAGACCCATCAGCTCAGGGCTTTTTTTTATTGTGTTTTGTATGGCTGTTTTTTGTGGCATCACAAGGATTGCATAAAATACTGTTGTACTTGTACAATGACAATGGGGACTAGGGGTATTAGAAAATATCGATACACTGATAAATCGCAATATTTTGCGGCGCAATACTGTATCCATATTTTAGAATGCAGTATCAACATTTTTTGTAATTAATAATTTACTTTGTTGGTGCAGTAGTTCGTGGTGTAATTTAACCCCCCAACCGCTAGTTGGCGGCAGGCACCACCAGCTGGCATCAAGCAGTTGATGCTTCCCTCTCCTCCTCTGCTTAGACAACGAGATCACGCAAGACTGCCGGTCTGAGTGAGTCGGTTGCTCATGCCTACCCAGCAGTGCAGCTTCTACTGCATTCATGGCGGATATGTGGACTTGTTTTAGCTTCCAAAACACTAAAGACAGTACAGACTTCTACAGGAGTCAAGTTGTTTGTAAGGTAGGCCACGCCAGAGTGAAACGACAAACCCGAGCGCGAGACATCATAGTGATAGCTTAGGGGCTAACAGCTAACGTAAAAGAAGCCTGCTGAAGCTACCACTGATTTTTACTCATGTAACTACAATTACCATGTCAGTACTTTTTCTTTTTTTTTTGTAAGGACCTGTGCCATTGTAGTGTCTTTATGAATGACAGTTTCCGTAGTATGATAAAAAAAAAAAGAAGAAAACACGGGCCCATCACGTCATGCTCTCTTCACAGCAGTCTGTCAGTTCTTAAAGCTGGACATGAGGATCAGTCTTCCTCTACAAGCAGCCCTGTATCGCGATATGTATCGTATCGCCAGATTCTTGCCAGTACACACCCCTAATGGGGAATTATTGGAAAATATTGTGATAGATATTATGATATGATACATTTAAGTCTACTTGCTTGGTTGTCGAGAAAATCGCAGTGAATCATGATAGCTTTGAAGGGTGTATTTCTCACCTGAAAACATACAAATATTGAGTTGCAATTTTAAAAAAAATACAAAACCTGAAGTTTTAACTTAATATTTTCCACAAAATAAATATTTGATCAAACTACCATCCCAAATCTGTCCTAGATCTTCATGGATTCATGTTTTTTGATCATGTAGAAGACTAATCTATAATTGTTGAGAGAGAGCTCTTAAAGGCAACCATTTATTAAAAAAAAAAAAGTAATACTTCATTCAAAAATAATGAACTTTCTCTCAAAAAGCATGGGGCCTTTATTTACAAATGGTAAAACCACCCTGCTCACCACAAAAAAATCTGATGTTCATCCATGCAAGGATTTCGAGTTGCTTAATTATATAAATAGTTCACCCAAAAACCATTAGTCTCTTAGATCTGACAAGCACTGCCTGCTCATGGGCCTGTTTGAAGACACAAATTTACCGCTGTGCTGAGCCAGACATTTTAGTAAAAGAATATTTCATCAAAACGAGGCCAATCTTCATCTGAAAACGACAGGCTTTCAACTCTCACACGCCACTTTTATTGACTATCCTGTCATCTCAATGTAGTTCATGGAAAAGTAGTTGTAATCCTTTTGTGTTCAGTTTTTTTAAATCAATGTTTGAAATGCAGATTTTTATGGTCCATCGTGTTGTGAGCATCACTTTGCTCTATAAAAAGCAGAACAGGTTAAGGCACTTAGGCACAAAAATCATCCCTGTTATTATCAGTCAGAAGATTTCCTTTGGATGTTGCATTACCTCACCATCCCACTTTAAAATACCAGCTGTTCAACTCTGGTAGAGATGGGTTGTTTCATTGTCTTTTGTTCATCTAATTACACTCGCTTCACTAAGGCCTGTTTTTATAGAGGCATCAGTCTCACTTCTCAAAGAGGCTATGCAGGAGCAAATCAGGGAAATCAAAAATGTTTGCTTATAACACTTTAGAGACAGTTATCTCGTTTGATAGCAGATGACTAATGCCTGGCTGATTTTGTTGATTCACAGACTGATATTTTTTTTTATCCAAATGAGCTTCATTCTCTAATGTCAGCGTTGTCAGCACGAAACGTACCAATATCCCCAGAGTGTTCCCCTTGGGGCTCTGAGTCACTCTTGCCATCTTTCCACATTGCCTCTCTGAGGAGCAGTTAAGGACTTTGCATTAGATTTTAGTCAGACTGTCCTAGAGCACAGAAACATCACAAGAATTGGACGATACAGATGAGAAACATTAATATCACGTTCCCACTGAGCAGATTGTTTCCCGAGGCTGTGAAAGACTCAACAGAGTTCAGTTAAAGTGTAGATTCCCTTGATTATAAATCTAGTACACAGTTCGAAACCAAACCTTTGTCTATGCCTCTCATCATTAAGATGTTTTGTCTCCTACGTTTTTGTCTTTCAGAGATATCTGGATATTGAGTGATGTCTGTTTTTGTACAGTGGTTTCATCTTTTATTCAGAACTTTCTAAAACTTGCAGCCTTTTTACTACTTTGCAGGGTTTGAAAAATATTTCATTTCAGGTGCTAATCTAACTTGGGCAAATGATGCATCATATATTTGAGTGATCTGTTTATTCCACACTCACCCGTGTCCTGCTTGGGCCAAATATGAAAAGAAAGAACATTGGGCTGTCAGTTCTTAAGCCCTTGAAATGCACAACAAGAATAATAAGGGTAAAGACAATAGCAGAGTTTTGAAAAAGGTACAGTACGATTACAGCTGTTGAAATACCATAACAATAAGGATAATCTTTGGCAACCACTAGCTAATTTCTTGTTTTTAATCATGTATACTTTCAGTCAGATTGGAACTATTGCTTAAACAATAACCAAGATTGTATTATTTAACAATACATGGTATTATAGAGTACCCAAATTAAAGTTTTGCCAGTGTACATCAGCAGGATCTTCAATTGAAATCAGTCATTTTAGTTGCACCAATTTGCTAAGGTTTTTGAGGCCTAAATGTTTATTCTAATCTGTATCACACAAGTCTTGGCTGGAGTGATTTACAAGAAAAATGTAAAGCTGCTCCTTTGTGTGGTTGAAGAGAGAAGGCCATGATTTCATCAAATCAAAATTGTTCTTTTTCTAAATTGGTTGAACTACTTTCCTCAACTTTTAACAATTATCTCATATTTTTGCATTTATATATTCTTGACTCATGCTTATTAATTGGGCTCTCATTCACACACCATTATATACACCAATGGCAGAGGACTGCTTTAAAATTTGTTTGTTCTGGATCCAGAGCAATTTAGAGTTTAGTGTTTTCACAAGAACTCTTTCACAGAATAATAGAAGATCCTCTCTCCTTTCTGAGCCACAGCTGCCCATGTGTGATATATAAATTGGCACAAAACTAAAGGTCAAGGTCCCTCTAAAATACCAAGTCTCATTCTGTGGGTACAAAGAATAGCTACATAAAATTGGGGAAGTTTAGAAGATAGGCTCTGACCTGAGAGTGGCATGAGAAGGAAGATGAGGAGGCCACAAATGTCATGGAGTTATTGTCTTCAGAAGGACACGAATATTCAGGCCAAACTTCAAGAAGTTTATTTATAAATTTTGCTTTAGACTTAACTGTGTAATAGACTGACTAACCAAGAAATATGAGCATCCTCAGGCTGCTGGTGCTGAGGAATTCTATGCATTCATTACTGGTGTAATGGGCAAAAGTTGCTCACTGATGGTGTTTGTAGCTGTACTCTCTGTTGCCAAAATTCAACGGGCATCTTAACTGACTGAGTAGACATTGTGCACCCTTTAAATAAAGCTTTAAAATGTCACAGAAAATCTTATCTGTAGAATACTGTTATTTGAGAGAGTGGCCCTAAGGCCAATTTATACATCTACGCTACAAGTCTATGCTGTAGCATGCAGCGTATCCAAGCAGTCCTGAGCCAAAATAGAGGCCTATGCAGGTAGCCTGACATGGACCACCTCAAAATGTAGCTGCATGTTGAAATAGCAGTCCTGTGATAGGTCCACTGGGTAGCATGGAGTGACTGTCTGTCTCTGAGGCATGTTACCCTGTGTGTACGCTGGTGTGAGATAAATGCCTGCAGAAAAACTCTCAATTCTTACGCTATACTTGCCGACATTAGAAAATATTGTAGGTGCCACATCTCTGTGGCTCAACAAGTGCAGAAACGTTTTCCGTCCTCTTGCCTCAGCTGATTCAGCAACCTTATATTCCATTTCTATAGATGTCGTCTATCCTTCTTCTTTACAAAATCAACAGCTGTTCAGTAGTTTATCAGCTCCAGTATAACATGATTTTCATGGTTTCCTGTGCAAAAACAAGCAGAGAATCTGACAGAACCTGAAACTGCTGTAATAGCAAGGCATAGAAATGTCACCGCCTACCAGTGTTTTGGTGGTGTATTATAGAGTGAAGCAGATAATGCATTAGTATGTAATGTGGGGCGACATTGTAGAATTGAGGTAGAAGTATAAAACAGGCTTTATTAGTCTGGTAATAGTTGGTGCAACTTTTGGTGTTGACTCTTTGTCAAACAGCTGGTTATCACCACCCAGTATGTCCCAAAGTACTGTCACTTTCTCTTTCCTACTTCATGTATTATAGAATTGGATAGACCACTTGGTTTTGTTTCCTTTCCCAATGTAAAACTTTCCTTCTTTTTCTAACAGATCCCTCGTGGAGGACGACGACGCTCACATGAAAGTGGCTCTGGGCTATGGTGATATGGGCATCTCTGCTCACCTCCAGGCATCAAAGACAGGAAACACTCGATTTTTCACAAGCAACACACACAGCTCAGTCGTTCTTCAGGTGAGTGCGCAGACATGAGAAGTCAACACTGGGTCAAATATGATAATCATTTTCCCAATTTCCCGCACTGCTCCTTTAGAGATCTTGTGAATAATGTAGGCCTGATAGCTCCATCCTTAAAATAGTGCTGACTGCACACTGGTGAGACTGATTCAGATTCCTTACCATCACTTTTTAAATGAGATAAAGTGCTATCTAAGTTAATCTGTTCCTTCAACAAGACTACAAAATGGGAAATTTGTCCTTATTGAATTTCTCTGCAGTTTAAAACCCCTCACCACAGCAAAAAGCCCATAGCATGTTTTATAGGACACACTTTAATAGCTCAGATAATATTCAGATGATTAACCAAAAGCACTTGGGAGATGGTTTTTGTGTAATTTGATATAAAGACAAGAACATTATGAAACTCTGTTGATCAGGAGTAATTAAACAAAGTAATGGAGCTTAACAAGTCTTTCAAGTGGCCTATATCCCTCCCAAAAATGCATACAAAACAGTTAACAAACAGTTCAGGATCAGATCTTTAAGTATGAATCAATGTTTACTAAGTAAGTTAGTAATGGGTTTCATCTCACGTAGACAGATTCTCAAAAACTGCATCGACAAAATTTTTTGGACCAGTTGTTGGCATTTGGCTGTTTGCTGCTGTCACAGCGATGGTTGGCCGTCATCACCAGCTCTTATTGAAAATGAATGGCTGTTGGCTGCTTTTTCTGCACATTAATCTTCTGGTTTCAGAGCACAGAAAGGGACTGATAACGGTATTTCTATCCTGGCCATTTGATTCAGTCACCCTGCAGCTGGTAGATTTGCTGAGACGTTTTGAAGCAAACCCTCCAAAACATCTGTTGATAGGAGTTATTGTGGTTTAACAACATGCAATGTATGTTATCTTGCTTGAAAATTATGGGTGGGAATCACAGACTAAATCACAATAGGATGGTTCACACTGACAATATAGTGATACAGCAGTTCTGTGTTAATATGTTGCAATACAGTTTTTTGTCATCGTGCATGCTGTGCTCTACCATATTCATTAGTAGCTGCATTTCTATTACATTTAGAAATACAAAAAATCTAAATAGTCTAATAAACACTGGTAATGGAAACACCTGAATTTCGAAAAACCTCTAATTTAATCACTAAAAAGTTTTTACATTCTCATGAGGAGGTTTTGTAGACGTTTCAATATAGAGAAATATATTGCAAAAGTGCAATGGAAACACTTTTGACATTTACAAGTCACAGGGTGTAACGTTTTGTGTCACCGCTTGCTGTTGTCTCAGAGTGTAGACAGAAGAGGAGATGACACAGTGAAAGTAGCAAGAGAAGAAGTGTCCTGAAACTGAGGTCAGAGTCCTTGATTAAAAGCAAATGATAAGCATACAAAGCTATTGAAAACAAACATAATGGTCGCTGTGAGGTGAATTTCCGCCATGGTGGCCTACGAGTCATTAAAAGTATCATAACAGAGACTTTTGTACCAGAAAACAGTAAATTTAATCCCCAACTTCTGTCTCTATGCCCTGGCAGAGAGCCAGGCAGCTGTGCTCTGATCAGAAGCTTTTTTTTATTTTAGAGGATCGTATTTCCTGTGAGTGGGCGTGGCTTAAGCTCATTCAATAACATGCTCACCCCATCCCAGAGTAGATATTACTGCCTCATTTTTTGTGAATCTGAAGCTTAATTTATGAATTTAGAGAGGTTTTTCATGGCTGAAATTTGGCCTGGTGGTTCATATCATAGTGACCTGATATACAACAAACCTAAAATACAGATTTTTTGAATCACTTTACAGGGACTTTAAGCTAAGCTAAGTAGAAGTACAGATCAAACAGTTTAGCAGATCAGTGTTTGATGATAATTTATTTTCTGCTAAACATACATAAACAGAGTAATGGCAGTGATCAAAAAATAAGTTAAGATAAACTGTTTAGGACAAGCTCGATCAACACATGAAATTGCACAACTGAACAGGAAAACAGGAAGTGATGCAGTCAGTTTACCATGCTTCTTTGTTGATTGGCTATTACTTGTGTGATGTATAGCCAATCAGATAGTGTTGTGGATGGGAAATTAGACTGTGGAGAGTGAAAAGCAGAGCCAGAGGGATAGGCACACATCATAGAAGCGCTAAAGTAGGTCTTTTTTAATTAGCTAATTTAATTGCTGATACATAATCTGGAAAATGCCGAACATCAGACAGGCTGATAATCAACCTTCCTGTACTTCTTTTCACCGCTGTCTAACATTACCCTGTTGTCGTTTTTTCTTCTTGTATCCTACTATTAACTGCAATGGCCCTAAGAATTAATCTCACGTTACCTGAATTCATGTCAGAAGCACCACATTATGGAGTCATGAAAGGATGATGCCCTGACTCAAGTTGGCCGGGGGATGTTATCAATATGTGTATCAATATTTGGCACCAGTGATTCGATAATTGTGTCTTACAAACCAGGATAAAAATTTGTAATGCCCTATTGATATTTCGGCCAACCTAAATGGTGTTAAATGATAATGCTGACATAAAGGATGCATTTAACTAAGTTTGGATTATTTTATTTTGATTTGTTTTACTTCAAATAGCAAATAGGTGTGGTATTCAGTGAAATGAGGTGTTGAGAGAAATGAAAGCATTCGTTAATAATGTGGTGTGAGCACACATTGTCAGCATGTGGATAGGATTTCTTTGTTATGAAGCACATGCCTCCATGCTGCACAAGACCCCACTTTGTTGCTTTGCCAAAAGGGGACAATACACTGTAGCTGTGAGCTCTGAACATGTAATCCTGTGCCAGTTACATGCAATAAAATCCAGAAAAGACACAGGCTACAATCAGTCAGGCAGAAAAAATAGAACAGCACCATTTTAAGGCTCATGAGCTCCCTACTGACAGATCAAGACAAAACAATATCATGATTGATCCTACCTAAAATACTGTGGTCTGATTTTTGTTTCAAGCTGAGATGCAGTTGGCTTAGACAGATTTTTCAATGTTATTGTCTTACTGCAAAGTTCCAGCCACCTGAGCCTCCTCAGTAATCTCTCACCTTTCTGCTCCTGTCTCAGGGATTTGACCAGCTGAGGATAGAAGGTTTACTATGTGATGTCACACTGGTCGCTGGGGACGGCGACGAAGCTTTCCCTGTACACCGTGCCATGATGGCCTCCTCCTCCGACTATTTCAAAGCCATGTTCACAGGTGGGTTAGCAGACTTCACACTGACCTAAAACATCTAATAAACTTTTGTGTAGGATGCACTCTCCATTGCAATGACACATGCAGTGAATGCCTTAGAACTTGTTCCTGCTTTCATTGTGTTCTCTAGTAACTCCTTCTGTATTCATGAATCTTTCAATGATTTAACACAGTCGCAGCCATGCCTGTGTCATTTTGCCTCCTTTGAAATTACTCAAATTGACCTTGTGCCCACATCACAGTAGTGAAACATTCTTATGTATGCAGAAGTGGAAGAATCTCAACTGCTTTATATAAATGTCCACAGTATGTGCAGTAGGAGTAGCATATGAACTGTAAGACAGTTCCTGAATGCAATAAATGTCTTTATGCAGTCAAAACAATTGAAATTATCAAGGTTTTTGCTTCTTTGTAAAAGTTATCAGTCAGTAAAAATGACTTTGTTTCTTTAAATGAATGTTGACTTTAGCATGTGTTTATTTTTATTGAGATTTGGTCTCTATTCAGGGCTACTGCAGATCCATAAGAAGCCTTAAAGTACACTAACTGATCACTTTATTAGGTACATCTACTCAACTCTCCAAAAAGGCTAATATCTAATCAACCAATAACATGGCAGCAACCAATCCTTGCCAATAGGCATGTAGACATGGTCAAGATGAACTGCTGGAGTTCAAACTGAGCATCAGATTGGGGAAGAAAAGTGAGTAAGTGACTTTCAATGTACCATGGTTGTTTGTGCCAGACAAGCTGGTCTGAGTCTTTTGCAACTGCTGATCTACTGGGATTTTTCATGCACAAGCATCTCTAGGGTTTACAGAGAATGGTCCAGAAGAGAGAAAATATCCAGTGAGCCAAAATGCCTCTCTGATACAAAAAGCCTTGTTGATGGCAGAGTCCAGAGGGGAACAGCCAGACTAGTTCAAGCTGACAGAGAAGCAACAATAACTCAAATAACCATTCACTACAACTGAGTTATACAGGTGGGCTACAGGAGAAGGAGGCCTCACATAGTGTCTCTTCTGTCAGTTAAGAACAGGAACCTGGGGTTATAATTCCACCAACAGTGATTAAAAGTCACTTCAGTACCCTTTCCTCCCCATTCTAATGCTTGTTTTGAACTTTATCCCATCGTCTTGACAATGTTTACATGCCTCAGTATCGTGGTTGCTGCCATGTGATTGGCTGATCAGATATGTAAGGGCTAATGCCAGACGAGGTGTCCAATTATCAGGGATTAATGGACGGCGTGGAGGCCTGAACCATCTGACGCGCAGTGGAGGACGGTTGCCTCCATGCCACTCACCTTAACACTCACCTCTCAGTGTTAAGGTGAGCCTGAGAACTAGTTGAATGTCAAAAATAGGAAATAAGACCATCTTGCGTTACTGGTCTCAAACCTAGATTCTGTCATTTTATTTATGTCTGTTAAGTGATGGTTGATGCAGACCATCAGGCTCCTTAGGTTGGCAACGCTGTACCACCTGCTCAGAAAATATGACCGGCTCAGGTTGCTTTGGTTACTCCTACCATCTAACGCATGCTACGCATTAATTTGGAACCGTGTAAAGATTTTTGACCGGAACTACTTGTAAAGTTCGATAGGTGTCCTTATATCAGAAGTTAATGAACACAAATGGAACTTCTAGAGCAGTCACAATCAAGCATTCAGCAAGACCATGGTATAATTGGTGTTCATGAACAGTTAACCAAGTGTACATAATAAAGTGAGTGTTATTTTTCTTAAATTTAAAAAATGTCTTTTATTTACTTGATAGAGGTGTTAAATTTGAAATGACACTTTGACTGAGAAATGTCTGAATACTTCATAAATTCCTCATTATCCTGTTGGCTTTATGATTTCTTTTTTCTGAATACTTTTTTTTAGGATTTTTTGTTCACATGACAATTCACTGCAGGACTGTGCAAACCCTATCTATCGGCTTAGGGGGCTTCAAGATGAATGTCTTATTTGATTTTAAAAGGTGTGCAGCAGCCCAATCAAGATGAAGGAATCAAGATTTAACAGTAAATATAAGCAGTAAAAGGCTGGTTTTCTTACATTATTTTGAGGTTCATTTGGGTCTTACATTTCGACTACAGTGGAAGTAGGTTGAATTTTTGTTAGATCTTTAAGATGAAGGTCTTGCAATAACATCAGAGGAGGATCCAGTTAAAGTAGGTATGAGGGGACATGTTGTACTTAGTGAGGAATAGCATTAACAACAAGAGAGCTGTCTGAGCATAGATGCTGAGCAGTGAGATTCCCTCTAAGACCTTCAATCCTTCCCCTGAATATAAGTCCTTTGACACTGTAAACATTTGATTGACATTCACACAAGATGCCAATGCATCCAAATGAAATGTTGCATTTTGTTTTTTCCAGCTTAATTTAATTTCCTTCTGCTGTAAGCGTCATTCTCCAACTTCTTTAAAGCATCAAATAGTCTCAGCTCACCGACCTGTCAGTTAAACAAGATTATGTAGGTGTTGAACCACGTGTGAGCGCCTGCTTTTCTCATCCTCTCCCGTCACTCCCCCAACACAGGTGGAATGAAAGAACAGGATTTAATGTGCATCAAGCTTCACGGGGTAAACCGAATAGGCCTGAAGAAGATCATTGATTTTATCTACACTGCAAAACTGTCACTCAACATGGAGAATCTGCAAGACACACTCGAGGCAGCCAGCTTCTTACAAATCCTGCCTGTACTGGACTTCTGCAAGGTTTTTCTTATATCTGGGGTAAGACGGCAGACACATGGCTGCACATCACTGCACAGTACACAGCTTTCATCCAGTTTTGACTAGCTGTAAATACTCGAACACATGAGGACACTAGTCAAAATCAGTAGTTATAAGGAGTTTTTTGTAGTTTTTCTGTTGTTTTTATACGCATTCTCTCAGCAGCCCCAGACATCCTTCAAGAGTCCATTCTTGTGAGAGTGAGTCAAGCTCATTGATTCATCGTTAAGTTGAAATTGTCAAAAGAAATAATGTTTTGAATTTCCTGCTAGAAATATTTTTAAATGATTTTCAAATTTCAGTTATTTTAGAAATTAGATAAAAATGTTGCACCTTCTGTTTTTCGAAAATTACAGCAGGCCATATTTCTAAATTTCAATTAATTACCCAGCCCTAATCCATTTTAACTCTCTCGTTAATCTGCTTTTTTGAGTCCCTTATTCTTGAAAGTAAGAACAAACTTAAGAGAATTGTAAAAATGTGTGTATAAATTGAACAGACACATTTTCAAGAGCTATCCCTCCTTCATAGAGCCAAAGCCATCCATGCTATATGAGTCATCCCTTGTCTTGTTAATATAGACTGCTGCCGTCCATTCGCAGGTACATGGTACTGAGTTACATGGTACTGATATGTAAAACAAGAAGATACAGGAGCTCATTTATTCTGGGTTTGTCCTGTATGTTTTTAATGTATTCTCTGCTGGCTGTTAAATGAATTGCCCCTCAAGAATGATAAATTTCATCTTAACCTTAACCTTAAATATCGGTAGAAATACTGGTATCTTCTGTTATAATGAGCCTCAGATAATTGGCTTTTAAAGTTGTTATCTGCAGATTTTATATCATGTCAATAATATTGTACATCCCTAATAAACATTAAAGCTTAGATTAACAATATCAGTAGATTCTGGTGTTTCCAGAATGCACGTTTATTTTTATTTTTATTCTAGCAGTTTTAGTCCCATTGAGATCATGGTCTTTTTTCCAAATTAGAGACTTGCATCACCACACAGTCTTTACATCAAAATCAATGGAACATAGAAAAGACATTTGGTGTCAAGGTCAGGTTGATGAAACAAAAGCAGTATACTCTTGTACTGTGCTCGTGCTCTGTGCAGTAAGTATGGACTTTACACCAGTTTGCCTCTGATTGCAGCATCCTTCAGTGCCAAATAACTGACATTTTCTAATTAGACTGTCTAAGGAGGCAAGTTTCTCTGTACACGTCTGGATATTTGACTCTTTCATGTCCTGATGAGTTGTCAGTCTTAATTGCAGCTGTCAAAGATTTAAAAATTTCTTCTTCTCTGCAGGTTTCTCTTGACAACTGTGTAGAGGTCGGGCGCATTGCAAACACATATAACCTCACAGAGGTGGACAAATATGTCAACAACTTCATCCTGAAGAACTTTCCCTCACTGCTGGGCACAGGGGAGTTTGTCAAGCTTCCATTTGAACGCTTGGCTTTTGTATTGTCCAGCAACAGCTTGAAACACTGCACTGAGTTAGACCTGTTCAAGGCTGCGTGCCGCTGGCTACGCTACGAAGATGGCCGTATGGACTATGCCCCAAAACTCATGAAGAACATCCGCTTTCCCCTCATGAACCCACAGGAGCTCATCAATCACGTGCAGACGGTGGACTTTATGCGCACAGACAACACCTGTGTCAACCTTCTCCTGGAAGCTAGCAACTACCAAATGATGCCCTACATGCAGCCCGTTATGCAGTCAGAACGGACAGCCATCCGCTCAGACAGTGCCCACCTGGTCACCCTGGGTGGTGTCCTGCGCCAGCAGCTAGTTGTGAGTAAGGAGCTGCGTCTTTTTGATGAGAAGGCTCATGAGTGGAAAGCACTGGCACCCATGGATGCACCCCGCTACCAACACGGCATTGCAGTCATTGGCAACTTCCTCTATGTGGTGGGAGGCCAAAGCAACTATGACACCAAAGGCAAGACAGCGGTGGACACGGTGTTCCGGTACGATCCGCGCTACAACAAGTGGATGCAGGTGGCGTGCCTTAATGAGAAACGTACCTTCTTCCACCTCAGTGCACTCAAGGGACACCTCTACGCTGTGGGTGGTAGAAACGCTGCCGGGGAGCTCGGTGAGTTTATTTCCCTGCTTGTTTGTTTTTAACTTTCCCTTTTAAGCAACAACACAAGCTGTGTATTAATATTGTATGAGTTTATACTCTTAAAAATGAAGGAGCACTGGAAGAAAGAACGTGCTGTTTAATAAGGCTGGGAGCATGCTGACGCTGGTAATCAAGTGTTGTGCCTACACATCATTTGCTGTTTCAACATGTCGCGCTCATAATCTCTGTGTAATTTAATTAAAGGTAGAGGATGGGTGCGTTGTCATGAATACCTTTTACAATCTAATATCTAATATAGAAGCTTTTCAGCACATGAAAATCCTTTGCAATATTTAATGTTTACATCAGGAATCATAAAGTTGCTCACTGTTTCAGAGGCTACATTTTCTGAGGTATTTTTCAGGTGTAGGTAGTTTTGTTTTTTCATTTTATGAAACTCCACAGTTCAATTCACCCTGTGGGTTTCCTGTTATGATGCACACATTTCTAATTGGTCCTGAGACATGAACTATACAGAGCTCAAAAAGGTTTAAGATGGGCTGATGGGTGTCTAAAGGGGTTGTCTGGGATCATCTTAACTCAATAATTTGATGTTTGTTATAATTTAATCATCAATTCATCCCCCTAGGAGAAGCACTTGATTGGAATGATACATAGTTTTGACCGTCCAGCGTAGCTTCCTTGTTGCTGCTGAATAACCAATCTGGAATTTCTGCACCCGTCAGTGCGGACCACAGCGAGGTGCCACCCAGTACTTAAAGTCAGCTCTGTAAAGGCAGCACACAGAGTGAGGCCACAGTGCAAGCAGTCTTCTCTTCTGGGTTATAATTAGACCAAAGAACACGGCCTCGGTTCACTGCCTGTCTACACAACTTCGCTTTTTTTCTGCTTTACGTTCCACTGCCCTTCCCCTGCATGTGGCTAAGCCTTGATGTTATTCTGGATGTGCCCTGCCTCTGCATTATGTTTGTTTACCCTGGGGACGACACACGGGTGTGGTTTTATTGTTACATATGAAATGCTAGGATTTATTAAAGAAGAGCTTAACAACGTCTGTAAGGATTTTTACTGGAAGAAGCTTTAATCTTAACTGGAACGCCTTACATTTTATTTTGCACATGTCTGACTCTTTCTCTCTTGAGGCTCGATTTACAGTGCCTACCAAAAGTATTCACCCCTTGGATGTTTTACCCTTTTATTGATTCTATAAATCAACCATGATCAATATAATTTGGCTTTTTGACAAAAAAAACCTACAAAAAACTGCTCATATCAAAGTGAAAACAGATTTCTATAAAGTAATGTCATTTAAATAAAAATATATAAGGTAAAATGAGAAATTGAATAAGTTTTCATGCTTCAAGTCTATGTTTAGCAGATGCACCTGGCTGCAATCACAGCACTGAGTCTGTGTGGATAGGTCTTAGTAAGGCTTGCACATCTGGACACTGTTATTCGACTCCATTATTCTGTGCAAAACTGCTCAAGCTCTATCAGGTTGCATAGGGATCAGGCAGGAACAGCCCTTTTCAAGTTCAGACACAGATTCTCTATTGGATTGAGGTCTGGACTTTGACTCGGCCACACCAGAGCATTCTCCTTCTTATCTTTAAACCATTTCTATGTTGCTTTCTCTTGCTGGAAAATAAATCTTCCCCCAAGCTGCAGTTCTCTTGCAGACTGAATAAGATAACCCCTCCAGGATTTCCTATATTTTTGCTGCATTCATTTTACCAGGGCCACCTGCAAAGGAGCACCCCCACAGCATGATGCTGCCACCACTGTGCTTTATGGTGGGGATGGTGTGTTTGTGGTGATTTGCAGTGTTTGGTGTCCGCCAAACATAGCGTCTTATCTGATGGCCAAAAGGTAGTATTTTGGTCTCATCAGACCAAAGAACTTTTCTTCCACTTGACCATGGAGTCTCCTGCATGCTATTGATGAACTCTAGGACAGCCTTATCTAGGCAGATTTACATACGTGCCATATTACTTCCAGTTCTTGAAGATGAATTTAACTGAACTCCTGGGGATGTTCAGTTCATTGGATTTTTTTGTATTCATCCTCTGACCTATACTTTCTAATAACCTTTTCACTGAGTTGCTTGGAGTGTTCTTTTGTCTTCATAGTGTAATGGTAGCCAGGAATAATGATTAACCAGTGACTGGACCTTCCAGACACAAGTGTCTTTATACTGCAATCACGTGAGACAAGGTGATCCCCATTTCACTAATTGTGAGACTACTTGCACCAACTGGTTGGAGCTCTGTTGAATTAGGTCAGTCACTTTAAAGGAGGTGACTTTGTTTAAAAAAGTCAAATTATATTGGCCATGATTGATTTATAAAATCATTAAAATGGTCAAACATCCAGGGAGCTGAATACGTTTAATAGCTACTGTACTTTTTTTAGCCTGAAATTACAAATTTTGGAGCCAGGTGATGTGATTGCAAGGCATTATTTTGCCATTTTAAATATGATTTATTAAAAAAAAACAAAACAGTATATTTCTTTGTTTTATGTAAATTAAAATGTCAAAAGCAACTTAACTGGTGATGTAATACATAGGCTTCTAGTTGTTTAAACCCTCTTTTATAGATTTTTAATTTTTTTTTACTTTAATACAGTCTTTTAGATTCAGGATACTGCTCCACAGAAGAAGACATGTACAGGTCATCAGAGGTGCTTCTACTGGTGTATTTTGGTCTATTTTTGCTGTAATCTCTTCTGTCAAAACATCTATGGCAAACCTCAAACTCTCAAAGAACAGCAAAGGTTACTATTACAATCTGATCTTGGTCCTTTATAATCTGAGGTTATTTCGGCCAGTTACTCTATCTTTTGATCCCATTATGGGGTCCTGTCCCTCATGTTGCGAACCACCGCTCGAGGTCACTGAAGTATGCTAAACAGTAATTGTTACCAGATGTCACCAGCTGCAAGCCTGGCCCTTGGAGCATTCAGGTTTTGTGAACAACATCCAGGGGGAAAAGATGTGTTAATTAGGAATGTGACCTTTCCAGGTGATGATGAGAAGTACAGTATAAGATATGCATCTGAAAGTAAAGACATCCGCCTCTTTGGGTTCTGTTGGTAAATCAGCAACATTCAGGGATTAGAAACACATCTATAGATCATAGCTTGTATAAAGAATTTCAAAAATTACCGTTATTTTTCAGTCTGCCCTCCCTCTGCATTCGGGAAGTTCAACATTGAGTTTTCAGATCTTCTCAGAGCAGCAATATTCTTTATTTCCTCCCTTCTTCCTCCAAGCAGCTGTAGGATATTATGCCCCACTCAAGGTCACTTTGATGATGGCTGCTGAGCGAGCAGAGGAAGGTTTTCACTCATTTTCTCCGCTGAGATTTTTCAGGCTGGCCCATTGGTGGCTCACTCTCCTTTGTGGTCCTGAGTTTAATGCTGTATTTAATCTTTTTTTCCAAACCATTGATTAAACCATTTATTTAACCAAAGCCTTTAGAAAGTGTCCAATCTTATTCTCTGTGTTCAGCTGCGACCGTTTAGAGCGTAAAATCACTGTTAATCAGTCCAACTTCTGCTTTATCCATCAGCTACAAACTGTGAAAATGAATTTCTGGGTTTCAGCTCCATCCCTGTTGGTGACAGAAAACCATACAGTAAATCTTTATCACCTTATATGCAGAAGAGACTGCCCTTATCTGGAACATAAGTAATCTATGGTGTGTGATCCTTAAAAACATACACTTGTGTCTCTCACAGTGTTCAATGATAAGGCCAGAATGTGAAATCACTCTCTCATGTTGTAATCTTTAATTAAAACGCTCCATCACAGATTATGTCTAGAGGGTGAAGATCATCAGACGGCAAGTATCCATCTCTTCAGTAACCCTGCTGGTCCAAGTTACAACCTTTTTCACCTGTGAGCATCGCTCATGAATCCCAGCGACCTTATTCCAGTTTCTCCCAGATTTTTGCCAAAAACACCCTGAGGCGCCTTTAGATAAAGGATCTTACAATCTCCCTATTTCCTGTGCAGTCAGTGCTGGTGGGGTTTTGGGGATGTGTACTCTGTATTTAAATCCGTGTTTTAGCTCCCACGCTGAGACCCTCCAAGGCCTCATTTGCTGCTGTTTGTCCTCCTTAGTTGTGTCTTGACCTACTTTCAACTAATACTTCTCTTTTTTCCATGTTTTTCTTCAAGCTACTGTGGAGTGCTACAACCCAAGGACGAATGAATGGACGTATGTTGCCAAAATGAACGAGCCACATTATGGCCATGCTGGGACGGTGTACGGGGGTTATATGTATATTTCAGGTGAGTAATTTCAAGGGTTGTCACGATACCAAAGTTTCTAATATTATACTAGTAAGAATTTAAGCGACATCAATATCTTTTTTTAAAGCATGATGACAAAAGTAGAAGTCCTGGGCACCCAATATGGTCTATTTCTTGGTTTAACCACCAAAACCATGGGTAAATTCCTGTAGATTGCACCCAAACATTGGCAGCGTGCAGTGCTGTGATAAACTATTTGCCTCCTTCCCTATTTCTTTTATTTTTGCATTATTGTCACACTTTAATGTTTCAGATCATTTAATAAATATTAATATTAGACAAAGAAAACCCAAGTAAATACATTTATTCATCAAGAGAAATAGCCATCCAAACCTACCTGGCCCTATGTGAAAAAGTAATCCATGGTAATCATTATTTAAGTGTAATAAACCACTTTTTTTTTTTTTTTTTAATTTGGCTTCAATTTCGCTAGCTACAACTAGGCCTGATTACTGACAGACCTGTTGAAACAAGAAACCACTTAAATAGCTGTCTGACAAAGAGAAGTAGGCTAAAAGATCGCTAAAAGATCTCAAAAAGCCCCCATTTCTAAGGCTTTGAGACTCAATAGAACAACGGTGAGAGCCATTATCCACAAAGTGAGAAAACTTGGGATGGGGTGAACCTTCCCAGGAGTAGCTGGCCCACCAAAATTACTCCAAAAGCACATTAACAACTCATTCAGGAGGTCACAAAAGAAACCAGAACAACATCTTGAGACCTGCAGGCCTCACTTGACTCGATTGAGGTCAGTGTTCATGAAAGAGACTGAAAGAGACTGAAAAAAATTGTAACTGTGGGAGAGTTCCAAGGCCAAAACTACTGCTGACCAAAACAAACACACAGGCTTGTCTAGCATTTGCCAGAAAACATCTTGATGATCCCCGAGACTTTTGGGAACATTTTCTGTTGACTGACGAGACATAGTTGAACTTTTGAAAGATGTGTGACCTGTTATATCTGATGTAAAACACCACACTAACAGTGAAACATAGTCGTGGTACTGTGATGGTCTGGGCTTGTGTTGCTGCTTCAGGACCTGGAAGACTTGCTGTATTTGATGGAACGATGCATTCTACTCTCTAACAGAAAATCCTGAAGGAGAATGTCCGATCATTAGTTCATTACCTCAAGCTCAAGCATTTTCAGGTTATGTGACAGGAAAATTATCTGAAACCCACCAGCAGGTCCACCTCTGAATGGCTTGAGAAAAAAAAGGGAACAAAGGATTTTGAAGTTATCTAGTCGAAGTCCAGACTTAAACTAGCCGTCCAAACACAAAACACAATGAGTTATTAGGTTTAGGAGGCAATTACTTTTTCACACAGGGCCAGGTATGTTTGGATGACTTTTGTACCTTAATAGATGAGATCTTCATTTAAGATCATCATTTTGTATTTCCTCAGGTTGTTTTTGTCTAATAATAAAATTAGTTTGATGAGCTGAAACATTTTAGAGTGATAAATGTGCAAAAATAGAAGAAATCAGGAAGGGGCTAACTATTTTTGCAGCACTGTATATGCAGGAGTTTGCCTGTAATTACCAATAGATTCATTTCTCTCCTGCATCTGTTTAAAGGAAAAGATGTATTTTTACTTGGTTTTGGTACTTTTTGATTCTATTGATCATCAAATCAGCACAGGTTGTGTATTATTTAAACACATGGTATCTGAAAAAGGTAGAAATTCTGATAACCTTAGTACATTCATTTGTAATCATCTCCAATAGTGAACTGTAACGCTGTCTGACTATGATTTGAGATTAAAAACTGATTTCATGTCTTGCAGTCATTAATGAAATTAATTTCAATGCATTGTGCTTTCCAATTAGAGTTGAGTGTTTTTTTTTCAAATTCCCAATCATTTCCAAGGCAGCAACTGCCTGATTATATCTTACAACGTACAAGCCATGAAATCTATTCTGCGCTCTCCTCGTGTGATACCTTTCCTCAAAATCTCTGCTGCATTTATAATGCATCAACGTGAGTCAGAGACAGAGAGTTCTGTGTGTTTTCATCATGTTCAGTGGAAACAATCAAATGAAACAGACTCGGCATAAGATTGACACATGCGTCAGAGACAGTGCATGTTAGGTCATAGTAGTGATAAATAATTCTGTATTATAAAAGTGAGTCTCCACTGAATTTGTTATTCAGATTATTGGCAAATAGCTCATACAGTACATTTTAGTTTTTAGAGGGTTGTTCATGAGGAAGTAATGCAATTTTAGGTGCCAATGCCAGATTTAAAGCATTTTGACTTTGTTTGATAAAAGAGTTTGTTTTGCAAATCCTCTCTCACGAATTCAGTCCCTTTCTACTGAGCACACAGGTAGAGTAAGATCAATTCTGCAGGCGTTCAGCGCTTCAGGCAGAGGGTTATTCACACTGAGGTCTTGCCTTTGGCCAGCAACTCCTGTCTCTTTAGTGTCACCTCAGTACTTGTTCACTTCATAGGATTGAAAACAAATCCTGCGTTATGGAGATGAGCCCTAGTTTCTCAGTGTGACTAATCCAGAGCAGTTCTTACAGGGGAGGGAGGGAGGGAGGGAGGAAAGGGAGCGTAGAAGTGGAAGGGAAAATTGGGAAGGATGGAGCAAAGTGGAGGAGTGAAGCTGGTGTAGGAGGTCTAACACTGAACAGCATGTGTTAATCCCTCCCTAGCTGTGGGTACAATCGTCGTTCCTACAACATGCAAATCTAAAAAGCACTCATAAACACTGAAATGAAGGTTTCTTGTAGATCAGTTTTTAGATGAGTTAAAGGAATAAAGGGTGTTAATTGTCTTTCTAGACAGAGGTTAGTGATTATTACAACTAATGCAGCAGCATTTTCATGAACTAACTAAAGAGGTGGTTTATGGGTAGTGGGTATAGATTTAATCTCCATTCCTCATTTACATTAACATACATTAGCATTAATTACATTAACATTGTTGCACTTATGTGCTGTGGTGGCAAACAGCTGTTGTATTGAGCTTACATTAGGATTACAATGTGCGATGCTGATAAGCATACACTGTTTTAATAGATACACTCACTCATCTGAGTACTGTGCTTGCAACCTGAGCCACGCTTTTAATTTTATAATCCACACGTGTCATTGTTCCTGCAAATATTTATGTTGTGTAGTACCCACTTTATTGTTTCCCTCCTTTTCTCTGTCATGGTAAATTTCATGACTTCAGGCACGTGTGAAAAGTTTTTAGTTGGAAATGAAACAGATAATGAAACTGAATGCCTTTTTTGATCTAGAAAAGCAGGTGTGACCATTTGCATAAATTTTGTTTCTTGAACCTTCTGAGATCTGAGTTTTTGTTTGGAGGGATAGCGGAGTCATTCTCTTTTTTATTTGCATGATGGACAGAAAGGCTTATTTATGCCAAGCGTGATCAAAATTTAACTCAAATTTCTGAACTTCTTAGAAATTTTCCTTTTCAAATCCACAAGAAATCCAATCCAAAATTTCAAAGAAAGTCCCAAAAATTTTTGTGAAATCTTTTACACATATCTTTAAAGTAGTATCTTCAAACAAATTCCCTGAAATATACATGAATTTGAAATGAAAATTTTTAAGGGACATTTTAAATTTTAAAAGATGAAGACACCCCTCATGCAAACGTCTCCCAAACAGCCAGATATTTGCTTGAATTTCCAAAGAAATGCCCAAAAAATTACCCAAGACAAAAAATAACACAAACAAAAAATAAAAATAACCCAAATATCCTAATAAATTCCCTTCAAATTTGCTGTCAGATTTTCAGGAAAATTTCACAGCAAGTTCTTTTTATATTTCAAGTAAACTATTAAAACTTTATCAAGAGCATTTTCTTAAGAGCTTTTAACTGTGTTACTGTCACAGCTGTCCTGCTTAAGGTATTTATAGCAAAATGTTGATTTGCAACAGCCTTCACTTGGAGGCTTCTAGGGGCTGATGTTAGAAATAAAGAACAGAATAAAAATAATAAGAGAACACAGTTCACTTGAAAATATAGTAAACTAAAAGCTTCACAGATAAAGTAAATAAAAAGATTTCGGTATTGTAAGTAGACTTAATACATGTAAGCATATGTTTTTTGTGTGGGAACAATTTTGTTTCTCCTTCAGCTTTGATTTAAAACATTTGTTTATAGTTTAAAACTGTGTCGTTGCATTTTTGAATGCTAAAATTGCTGCTCCGGGGAGGTGTCAGATGAGGTGATTTACAGCAGAAAGAAAAAGCAGCCCTTTTTACATCTTCCAGAGAATAGATTGACTGTGAGTAATTCATTTGACTTAGGGGTGGGCGGCAAACCAGTATCCATACTATACTATACTGCCGCTATTATGTGCTGCAACAAAAATTGATTTTTGCAATACCTTTACTATCTGTATGAACCTGGGGGGTTGGTAGGAGTGCACACAAGGCCACTCATGGCTCAAACTACCAGCCACACTGGCAAATAAATAATAGCAGCATAAAAAAGTGATTTGTGATTGACAGCAGCCTGGGTTGTGGCCTGTCTGCTGCATGTTTTGCTCTGACAACAGATTGTTTGCAGTCACGGGAACCTGATGACACGTGAATATCAGATGGGCAGACAGGAGGTGAATCAACAGGGATGGAGGAAAGTGTTTACTGTATTTCTTTTATAATGGGCCTACCTGCTTAAAGGTGTCCTACAAGTTTGATTTATGGTCGAAGGCAGTGGTTCCCAAGACAAGCTAAGCCCCCCGAGACCCACAAGGATTAAAAAGTGATAGATTTCTGACAAAAATCAATATTAGTTTGAATTGTTTTATGGACAGATCCCTAAAAAATAGGTCTACACATTTATCATGAAAAAAGACATATGTATAAACTATTTAAGTAAAGTTTTTCCATGATCTTAGTTGATATATGCCAGTATAATTGATGACCTCAAAGCAAGCAAAGCCTTGTACCTGCCCTGAGATCTTTAGCGCCCTCCTAGGGACCCGGACCCCAGGTTGGGAACCAGTTGTTTAGGAGGAGCACCTGTGAGTACTTTTATGTAGGCGTGCCACTAACTGCATCTTTGCTAGAGCTTAGATAATTTGATAATTAACATGTTTTGTGCTGATAAACTTTGAAAACAAAATTTCCAATTTATTGTATTGTTGAAATGCTTTTATTGTGAAACAGTCATGTCAGGAAATCTTAAGTAGCAGCTAAACACAGTTAAACAGGATAGAAACAAAACCTCAGCCCACACTTTCAGTCCCAAGCTACAGCGTATATGAGTACACAGTGACCTAGAGAAACGTATTTCTCTATTCTTACGCAAATGAGTTGAAAGGGCATCACTCGCCCGTTTGAGTGAGAGATGGGGGCATAAAGTACCGTGATATAAATATCAGACCATTTTGCCCACCTCTAGAATGACTGTTCAAAGAGCAGGATGAGATTTTCTATCAAAAAATCTCACTGATGCATGCACAGGATGGGCAAAGAGATGAGACAAGCTATTTTTGCAGCGCCCAACACGACTAAAACTAAAAGTTGCTTACAGGAGCATGTAGCTGCTTGTTGTTATTGGATCGTCTTTTGTTTTTTTAACACAACAGAGTGCTGCATGAATTCTCTCAGAGTGCATGCATGTGCAAAACCCAACCGTGCATGAAGCCTCTTTCATTTAATTTCATATTAACTAGCTGTAACTTTCTGGAAAGAGGCCAGCAATTAACAACAAACTTCATACGTGATTACTGTCGTTGTTTTTATCAACAACAAGCTAAACTTTTTAGAGAATTTTAATTAGTCAGTATTTCCCTTGGCAAGCACAAGAACTGGGGCATATTTGGGACCACATGGACCATATGATTTGGCAAGCCTAATTTTACAGTGGATTGAAGATGAAAGACACATTTTCCATTTTTAAAATAAATAAACTGAATGATGAATAACAAAATAGTTAGGGACAGCTAATCTGCTGATAGCCAGCTGTTTTTTACACTTTGCCTGAGGCTGTACTCTTCAGTACACAGTATTTACTGCTCACCCATTTTTATATATTCTAATGGATTCTTTTTGTATTTGTGCCATGTTTTAGTAATGCAGGGCAGCAGGATAAAACACAATGACACAATGTCATGATTTGCACCTGCAGCAGTTAACACTACATGCGGGGGGAGAAGAACATGTGCATGTTACAGGATAAAGCAAGTTCAGCAGTTTTGTTAAAAGGTCACGTGAACGCTGTCTGTAAACGGCTCGAGGGTTTTTAATGCAGAAGTAACCCAGCATTACCCGTTTAAGGAATTTAGCCACACTGAGGCTGTACTGTAGCGCCCACGGTCTCTGGGGTTAGAGTCTCGCTGTGCAAGGTGACCCGTGCTGAAGTGCAGTTCTGTGTCCGTCTGTCACAGCAGATCAGGTCACTTTCTCCGACTGCGCTGCTGTGCTGTCTGAAGATATTCTGTCAGCTGGATGAACCTGACAAATCCACTCAGCCCGCAGACCGTCACAGCTCAAGTGGTGTGGCAGAGTTCAGACATGAGTACTGAACCAGCACAGAGCCGCTCTGCTTCTGTTCTTACATGAGAGATTAATATCTCTGTGGAGATGCTTACAAATCAGACTTTTTTTTTTTACTTCTTTACTGAGTCATCTACAACAAGGACACCGAGCAGAACTCTGAGTAATTTACATGAAGGTGTCAGGACTGCAGGCAGCCTCATAGTCTACAGTTGTGCATTTTATTTTGAAAAAAATTCAAAATAATCACTTTTGCCAGACTGTTAGAGGGTGTTTGATAACATCACAAGGCTGATACTTTGGAGTCCTTCATTTGAATGCTTAATTTTATATTTGATTCAGACAAAATAGGACCTTTTCTGACAAAATAACCGTGTCTCTTTGGTGGTGACCCTGCAACAAAAAACATATTAGTTGTACATTTTTACTAGTATGTCTTGGTATTTATTGATAAATAATTTCATTAAAGCCCGTGTATATCAGCAAAAAGGTAATTGAATAATCATGTTCTCATCTGAGAACGACGTTTAACTGTGATATAAATTGATGCAGTTTTCTTCAAACACATCTAAACAACTCCTGCAAGCTCTTAGTCTAAAGATAAGCATTCCTACAATTCACAATAGACTGTTTTTGTTAAAAAAGGAAAGAAATATTGCACAGCAGACTGCAAATGGGACTTCATTGTTAGCAAACATTTCTCTTGCAGCTTCTTCAGGTTCATCCAAATCTTTAGTTGTACAATTCATGGTTCTGAGTTTCCAAAAGACAAACTATTTGAAGAGAATTTCACTCGTGTAAAGTATGCCACACACTTAAATTCCAATGCATGACTTCTCACCTAAATGTATTCTTTAAAAAAGCTTGTATGCCATGGTCAGTTTTATTTGCTTATTTGGACTGCCTGGTTTCATTGGTGTTGATTTGATTATTCAATGCAATGATGACCATTGTTGCAGGTGACCTCACCCCACATATTTAATCACTGGCATGAAAAAGCAACCCCTGCATGTCACCCATTTTGCCAACAGTCTGACTATGCTTTGCATTTTATAAAAATAGACATCTTTTAAATTTGCTGCTCATTCTAAAGCGTGAAAATCCATTAAATAGGAAACATAAAGGGCTGGTTTGACTTTAAAATATACACTGTCATGCTTAAATGTCAGATGGATGTAAATGCACTTAATGGTCCAATTTGAAAAGTGAGGTTATAGTCAGAGGACAAATTCAGGAAAGTGTATATATGTCTCACTTAAATGTAGCCCATAAATGAAAATAAGCGTCTTTTTTTTTTTTTTTTTTTTTTTTTTTTTACTTGATCTAAAAAGTGAAATAATGGAGCCAAGTGGATTGTGCTTAGCACCTTCTCTTGCCTTGACTCTATCCTTTCTTCATCTCCACTAACCCTAACCCTTTGATGGGATGGTAATAGAGCTAGTTTTACCAAAAGAAGATAGAAATTTAAGTGGTTGAACATATGAAAAAAAGATGGCTTGTGATTTCTCTTAAGGAGGAGGTTGTGGACCCTGAAGCCTGACCAGTGGAGGACCACTGGTTTAAACCATTTTTCCTTCTGGGAGACCCCCAAAACCAGACTGTATTTTACATGTAGTGGTGCTAGCAGTATTATTGACTATCAAATGTTGCTAGCAAGTAAGCACCTATGCATTGAGTTTTTATTTTCTAAAAATGTGTCCCATTTGTGGGGGCTTCAATGCAGCAACCAGTCTGGTCACATCCCTCAGGAATCCATAGTTATTTAATGTCTACACGTCAGAACAAGAAAATGTATTGATGCATTATGTATGTAAACAATAATCCAGTGTGTCCTGTGCTGTCTACAGAAGGCTAAAAGCCTGACTCTCTGAGTTTGGCTCAGTTTAGTCAAACCCCGTCTCACTAATGGCTCTGATTAGACATTAGAACGGCGGGATACTGATCAGACATTATTGTATCAGGGAAAAGGCCAAAGCTCTTGAACTGAATCAGAGTAGAGGCAGGGCCTCTTGAGAGGAATTATAAGGACCTAACGCATGCCTCCCTTGTCTGGATTTTAATAGCAGGCGTGCCCCATGGACTGCTTGGATAAAGAAAATGGAGAGTGGGCCTATCACTGGATCTGATCAGTTAAAGAGGAGCAGCATCACAGATCTGAGTCATGGCAGCTGAAAAGACAGCTTAGACCTCAACAATAAAGCGCGCACACGATCACTGGGCAGCAGCAAAAGAGGGATTCTGCCTCTATTCGCCATGCTCTGCAAGCCTTCGCTGCATCGCTCCTAGTCACTCCGCCTGCGGGGGGGAGGGGTGGGTTGGCTTCAACCCAAATGCATGCTGGGATTGTGTTCCTCTTTATTTTAAGCCTTCCCTGTAGACATGTCCTGTTTTTTTTCCCTCCCCACTTTCCCTCAGCTTTTTTGTGTCCCGGCGTATACAGTCTGTTTTCGTGTGTATGCGTTTTGTAACTGTGTTCCTTTATACTTTGAGTTCTCATCACCAGCAATTTTTCACACTGTTGAAAAGACGCTGAACAAATGTGGATGTCACTTTAAAGGCTGTAAATGCAGTTCATTCTGCGTGTCAGTGTTTGAGGTACAAGTTAAGGTTTGACAGATAGGGATGGCGGAGCGGTGAGATTTTAAATTTCAAAGCCTTTATCCTGATTCTTCTTCATCTTCACAATGCTGCTGAGACAAATGTGACTGTTTCCTGTGTTATAGACGGTCTTGCACATGGCCTAGTTAATGGAAATGTAGGTTGGCATGGTCCAGTGAGTCACCGATCTGTCTGATTAACGTGTCTCCAAAGCTGTTTTCCCCCTAAAATGATCACTGACAAGGCTAATTTGTGCTCTTTTGTGTCTTTTGGCTACAGGGGGAATCACTCATGACACTTTTCAGAAGGAGCTGATGTGCTTTGACCCCGATGCGGATAAATGGACTCAGAAAGCGCCCATGACGACAGTGCGTGGCCTTCACTGCATGTGCACCGTGGGCGATCGTCTGTATGTGATTGGGGGCAATCACTTCCGGGGCACCAGCGACTACGACGACGTGCTGAGCTGCGAGTACTACTCCCCTGCCCTCGACTTATGGACACCTATTGCGGCCATGCTGCGAGGCCAGAGCGACGTGGGCGTGGCTGTGTTTGAGAATAAGATCTACGTGGTGGGCGGGTACTCGTGGAACAATCGCTGCATGGTGGAAATAGTACAGAAGTACGACCCCGAGAAAGACGAATGGCACAAAGTGTTTGACTTACCCGAATCGCTGGGCGGGATCCGAGCCTGCACACTCACAGTTTTCCCCCCTGAGGATATCTCAGGCTCGCCCTCTAGAGAGTCGCCCCTCTCAGCACCTTGATGAGCAAAGGGGGGGAGCTGTGTTCTGCTCACACCCCCGTAACCCATCACCCTCCCTCCCCTACCAACAGACACTCCTTATAGACATTGTTTGCACTTCCTCCTCGGACTACATCTGTACTGCACCCCTGAGTACCCCCCCAAGCCCCCCTCCTTTGAAGCTGTGCAGTACCCCCTCCCTAAGTGATTCAACCTACGTACCGATACGGTTTGGCAACCTAATTACATGTTAATGTTGCATACTCGGTATATATTTTGGCAGGAAATACCTTGACTTGAAAAGTGACTTTGCAAATCAACTTTTCTACCTGATGTCTACAAAGTTTTTCTTATGTCTCGTTTCTTTAGGCGTTCTACCTTTGAGATGTTCACTCCCACACTGACTCTCTCTCTTCTAGTCTATGCCAGGTTAGATGCAGGTGACCCTGCAGAGAGCAGACACGTAGGGACGGTTGAGCTCCAAAACAAAGCTGGTTTTTAACTCAGGGGTTGGCCAAGGCCCCATCTACGTCTCTCTCTTACAGTTTCAGTTCTTTTCCTGCTATTGCTATGAAACTGTTAACAAAATGGTGTTTTCTAAATTTAATAAACATGATTTTGAAAGTAAAGAATATTGTTGTCTTTACTAGGGCTGGGCAATTAATTTTAAATGTCATTGTTTTCACATTGCAAATGCATACATGTCTTCATGCATTCACAGTCATTTAAAGAAACTATACTTCACTTGCAATGTGAGGCACACAGAGAGGAAACCAATGCAGATTAGTCCTGCAGAGAGTATTGTCTGACCTGTAAATTCTACACAGTCCATATCTGCAGCGTTATGTGTGCACCACCAGTTTTCTGCAGGAATTGTAAAATCATGCAATAACAACTGAGTCCAACATGAGAAGTTAACAACATATTACTTTGCCTTTCTGAGGTTGATTGTTCTGTAATAATTGTTTTGCTTCTACCATGAATGAGTTTATTAGGAAAATTTAAAGGTTTATACTTCCTAGAAAGGACGTGTCAAGTCAAAAGAACAATCTTATGGTGTTCCAACTCAGGAATTAACTTCTCTAATCCATAATGATTACCTCTGTAATGACTGACTAGAAAGGGAGCATGGCGCATTCGCAACCCGGCATGGACAGAGTATGTGGTATTAGAGGGTAGCTGGCAGGATGGAACAGGGGGATTTGTGTACCCCTTGAGCATTGCTGTTAAACTATGTTGGGGGTGTCCGAACTTTCCACAGACAGATATAAAAATGATGGGGCCACTTTCTTATACTCTACCTTTAGGATTTTAAAGTTGGTAAAAACCGATGTAGTTTAAGGTATGTTTAGTGACTGGATATCCCTAAATGGCTGACAATGCAAACACAGTCATTTAAGGATTTTGGGGTGGCTAATCAGATTTCAGGGGGGCACTGGTTGACCCTTGCCAGGAAGAGAATAATGCTCAGTGCAACATAGAGGGAAGGCGCTAACAGCTCATCTCTATATTTAGATGCATAACAAGAGCAAACTGTATAGAAGAGTTGGGGCTTGAAGATCATAGATTTTTTATATGGTGAGGATTTTGGCTGTAAAACTTGTTACATAACTGTTTTATGTTGGACGCCGTTGATTCACTTGAGTCACTGATGAACTGAATTTCAGTACTTTTAAGTGTAAGAACCTTAAAACTACCTTTTTTCTGTGATTCAGTGAAGACAAGCTGCTATAGTGAATTCAGTGCAGGACATATTTATTATGACATGTATTGTGTAAATATGTGTCATGAATCATATGGTCTCTACTGTGATACATGTTGTAACATGACCTATGTATCGTATAGTATTGTGGTTTCTGTATGATGATACGTATTATTTTGTGGCCTGTGTATCATGATACATATCATATCATGGCCTCCGTATCAGGATACGTATCACATCGTTGCCTCTGTATTGTGATACGCATCATATTGTGGCCTCCATATTGTTATATGTATCATATCATGGCCTCTGTATAGTGATGAGTATCATATCGCAGCCTACGTATCGTGATACATGTCATATTGTGTTCTCTATTGTATCATATTATGGCCTCTGTATAGTGATGAGTATCATATCGTGGCCTCCGTATCGTGATACGTGTCATATTGTTGTCTCTATATTGCAATGCATACCATGCTATGGCTTTTGTAAAGTGAAATTATCAGATCAGGGTTTGTGTGTGGTGATACATATTGTATAGTGGCCCCTGTATTGTGATGCGTATTGTATTATGAGGCTGTGGGAAAGACCTGATATTACACTGAGGTTGCTGCTTTGTTTTTTACTTCAAAAAGTCTCACTTTACCATTATCAATTCTCCTACTTTTCCATCTCATCCAAGCATCAAAGCTATTTCAAGTTTTGTTCAGTTTTTGTGGTAATTGAAAGTGTGCATATAAACTGATGAACAGAAAACCAATAACACTGGAAAAAAAACAACGACAGCAAAGGATGAAGTGGGAGATTAAACTTGACACTAATTTGCAGTGAATAAATCAAATCAACAGTGTGACTTTTTAGGGGCATCGCTGGCCAGCTCATCCAGAATTTCTGCATCGTGACACTAGCGTTATCTTGAGTCATGTGTCACAAACAGAAGCTTATAATGATCTGCATTCTGATGCTCAGCCTTGGATTGCACCCTGAATTTGATTGTGCAGGTGATTTGGAGATGGGCTGACTGTAGGGGGTTATTGTTGATGGCTTAGTCTTTAGTCACCTCAGAGAAACTGATCTGACTTTGTGAGTTTTAGAACAAGATTTTATAAACTATAATCTTCCCATCATGTCCATGAAACCTCCACATTAAGTTGTTAACATTGGTGTCCTCATTGCTCATGCCATTACTAAAAATTATCTACATGCTGTACTGTCTCCCAGTAATATAAACATTATGCAGCTGACCAGTGTCCACTTCCACGCCATCTCCTCTCCTCTTGGCATCAGGACAGACGCTAATGTCGCCCACAATCTGCCCACCTGCACCGGGACCCATTAGGCCTTAATAACAGCATATGGTGTCCGAGACGTGTGCTTCCTGCTGTTACCAGGAACAAGAGGTTTGTGTAGCCATCAGGTGAGTTTGGTCCACAGCTTTAAATTCTCATTATCTTCTCATTATATCCCATTAATGAGATTCTTTCAGCAGCGCCTGTGATTTCAAATAGCAATGCCTGCTTCTGTGTTGTTCATGGCAACATTCCAGCTGAAGTTTTATACAAAATATAATCATCTTATGACAGAAATTTCATTTTGGTGCCTTTTAATGAAATACTTACAGCTTTTAAAGCTCAGTGTGGTACATTCCCCCTCCTCGCACCCAAAGAGTATCTTTATACTGTTATCCTAACCTCATTTATGGTGAGTGCAGTTATTTACCGTATAGTCATTTGTGATGCTTTGTCACGCTGTTTGAAGCAGTGCCACTTAGATACCTCTATTTGTGACATTTCAAAAGCTCTATTTTCACAGCAGCTTATTGTTGAGTCCTCTTGATGGATCCATTTGTGTTATTCTTCTAAATTTAGAAATAGCCAGTTTGTAATCCTTCAATAGAGAGACACTAAAGGAAGAGAGGAGTAACAGACCCCGCCTCAGGCAAAGGCAAACATGACAGAAGATTTTACTAACAATAAATCAAACACAGTTAACATCTGCCCTTTGTACCACCTGGATCTGAAGAAGGAGTCAAAGGAGGAGATTACTATTGTGCAGATAAATCACCTCTAAAACTCGTAACCACAAGAATGACCCTGCTTGGAGGAGAAAGGATGATAGTGTGATACTGTGAGTAGGTAAAAGACTAAAATTATGCTGCTTGTCTTCATCTCTGAGTCAGTTATAGAGAAAAGGCTGACCTCTTTGCTTTAATTACTTTTAAAGGCACTGATTGTTCAAATATTTCTTACTATTTCTTACTATCAAATCATAATCGCTTGAATTTGTAATTTGAAGTGTATTGAATTTGTTGCCCCTAGCACACATCAATGGTCAAACTCTCCACCAACCACTGCTCGGCCAGGCGCTTGTTACCAGAGTCGAGAGCCTGTTCAGGACTTTTACCTCACCAGGTAAACGATAAGAGCAATGGTACTGCACTCACAGCTGGGACTCCCACTCACTCTACACCTAGAAAAGAAGATGGGGGTAAATTTCTTCTTCTGTGCTTTTAAAAAGCTTCAGCAGAGATGTACGAAACAGCTGTTCTCTCAGGCACTTTGCCTGCAGCATCTGTGCAAGGAATAGAGCAGTGGTGTAAATTGCTGTCACATATCATATCCAGGCCACTGCAGGTGTGGGTTTTTTATATTAAAAAAAAAGAGTGGGGGGGGGCATGTTTGGATACACATCAGAAGATGGCACCAGTGTGTTTTAGGCTCTTTGCACTCTAAATATGAAGTATTTAGTATAGAAGTATGACAATTAAAAAACACCTATTGACCACACTCTTATCAGGACTGGATGTTGACTGAGGGACGCCAGTTGGACTCTTGTAACAATTTACCTTTAGCACATTTTTTGGTATTTTTGACATGACCATGTGTCTACTGCTGACGTGCACAGGGGAGATTAGATGGGCAGGGTCACTTTCTGGATGGGGAACAGACACTTCTACAGGCATCTGGAGCACTTTCCCTTGCCTGATCCAGCTGATCACATACTGGGTGCCCAGGACCAGATGGGTGGATTAGGCCTCAGGGGAGGCTGCGTGCAGCTTGGAAGGGCCACCTGGGATGATACCTGGAGTAATGGGGCATGGGCCTGGTTGATCACCACCATGAGGTTAGAGCAGTATGGGGCCAAAGACTGATGTGATGAAGGGCCGGACTGGCATATGCTCCCACACCTGACCTGACCCCTTGAGAGGCGATGTAATATTTAAATGTGGAGAGTTATAATGCTTTTTTAAATGTTGATGTTGATTATTTGGGTGTTAATATTTTTAGATGTTATATGTGCTTTAATTCCCTGGGTTGTAAAACCATCCCTGTGTACCCTAAAATAAAAAAACATTCCCATATACATAAATCTATCATGGTAATAGGGGGCTGGTGGTACACAAGCTGTCATGGTCTGAAACCACACATTCCCATCTGTTGGCATTACAGAGACACCAATTACCCTAAAAAGCATGTTTCTGACCTCTGAGAGAAGGCTTTGGTACCGAGAGGGAAACCACACACAAGAAAAATGGGATTTCAAACCAGCAACCTTCTTCCTATAAGATAACAATGCTAACCACTGCACCAGCACAATGTCCATACAACACAACAGCCATCTTCACAGAGGCATTCCTGAAAATTCATTGATTTCATACAGCCTGCCCTTTCCCCACTTGCTAATTCACACATGCAGCTCACAGTGGGAGGCTCTCTCTATCAGATGGGGTCTCAGAGGGCTTGACTTGATGAACATGCTTGAGAACAGAAAACAAGATGAAGCAGCTTCATTACCTGGGCCAGGATCACACCAGTCACAGCATATAAACATCAGCCTCCCTCCTGCTAAGTCGCTTTTCCTGATGATTTCCTGCTGCATTGACACATTGGCTCAGCCCAACTTTATCCAGAATGTGGTGTATTTAGTGCAGGTTTGAATTCAGCTCAAACAGAAAAAATGAACACATTTGAAGCGGTTTCTCAATAAAATGCTTTAATGACTCCATACAATGTGAGAGGATGTACAGCTGAAGGCAAAACCTGCTTAAATGTAAAGTCTGACATTTTGACAGGGCTTTTGTATGCCTTTAATGTATTCTTTTGTATTTCTTTAATGTCTCAGGCAACCATAGGCTGATTTGCAAATCAATACAGCAGTGCTTTATGGGCTTTTTTTAGCCAAGCCAGCAGAATGAGTCCAGTAGTAGCAATGTCAGTCAAGGACAGTACGGCAGAATTCCATGACATTGACATTTTGTACAGACAGTTACAATTCCCACAGGATGAATCCTCATTGGCTTATGTGTCCTTGATTTCACCTCCTATATCACCATGAGACTATCATTAGTTGTCTTGTTGAAAAAAAACTTGACAACTTTTCCCTTTTATTACTTTTATATTGATATTACATTATAATGGTAAAAATCAAGGTCAGCAAAATGACCATATATGGTTCTTAGTCCATTTGTGGTAAAAAAAAAATAAATAAATAAAAAATAAAAAAAAGTTTCCACATAGTGTATGCATATAAAAATGTTATCTATGGAAAAATACATATAGCATCAAATGAGCTACTTACTTAAACATTTGAACATTTTTTAATAAAAGGTATTTATTTTATTTCCATAAAACTTTGGACATAAAAACCAAGACGAGTCAAACCACATAGTCATCAGAGATGACTGCAGAGTCCTCTGACAGGTTCTTTGACATCAGAGTTGGTGAGGCTTTCTTTAGATTCTGACCTCTTTTGGAGGATTTTCTTTAGGATACCATCAGTTTTATGTTATAATTCCAAAAGAAACTCTATATACAAAGCGCTCGTATAATCTCCTGATCCCATTTAGAAGTTGAGGGAAATTTTACTTAACAGCATCATTCAATGCTGGTTGAGAAGACGCATATAAGCCATTGAGCCTAGCTGTTGGTGTTAACTGCTAATTATCCTGGTGTCGTGTCAATGAGGATTGGTATTGCTGCAGTGTTTTACCTTTTTTTTTTTTTTTTTTTACTGCACAGCTTTTATGACTGGCATTCTGGTGTTTGAAGAAACCCAAAATAACCCAGTATCTTTGCTTTTAGCCTGCTGGTAGTAAATAGAAACTCTGATTTAAGTTATTGGAGTAAGTACCAACTTGTTGAGTGAGGCGTGTGTTGCATCATGCAATTTAACCACTGCTGCCATGTCTTGGCTATGTTGTTAACTGTATATGCAGAATTTAGTGTATTTAGTGCAGTACCTATAATGGCATGGTGCACTTGATGATATATTGTTGTACTGATTGTTTAGCACATGTACGTCGGAGGTCGGAAGTCGGAACTGGGAATGACACCAGATCAGTCTGAAAAAACGGATTTATCAGTTATGTTCCATTTGTCACAACCACGACCAGTTGGAAAAGTGATGGCTGCCGTTCTTAAATTAGCCATTCACTGCTTTTAGCAACATTGACCAGTTGCTAGCTGATGAGCCTTTAAAACAACACATTGTGCAGTACTTCATGCATTAAAAGACTGTTGCAACTGCAGGGTAGTGCTCTGTTTACAGCAAAAGGTTCTGAAAACAGGTCAAAATCAAAATTTTTACTACACGTAATACTTTGTGCCACCATGTTGTATAGTCGAGGTTGGGGTGCTCTGTGAAAGAACAAGTTCAGTTGTAAATACGACTTGGGGAGACGTTCCATTTGCCGCTTCTGGTTGGAAGTCAGATAAACAAGTCGAAATACGAGTTACGATGACAAATGGAATGCAGCATTAATTCAGGCCTACAATCCTGTTCAAACACTCCGTCTGAAATGTAAGGCAACCCCCCCACCATTAGTAGCCCCTGCAACTGTTCTTAAAGACCACTATGCTGCCACTGGGCTTTTTAGCCTCATGTAAACAACAGTGAACAGAGAGATTTCACAGCATCTTGCAGGAACAGTGTAGTTTAGCACTGAAGCCTGGCAGAGTTAGCTAACTTTAGCCACACTCGACTCAGTAAAGCAGCCTCACATCATGTACCCACAGACACAATGGCCCTGTGATGACTCTTTACTGAGCATTTTCTCCTCTTTAGACTAGTCAGCAAAATGCAATATAAATGTTAGTTTATCAGAAAAGGGAAATAGCAGCCTGGGAACATCCTTAGTTCATAGAATGTGTTAACTTGTCTTTAGACTATTCGGTTAAATGTAATCATAATCTGTGGTCACCAGATGTAATATTTGTCACCTAGGAGCATCCCTACTCCTTATACAACTCACACCAAAAGAAGATCTGGGAAGTTAATCTTTAGAGACATCAGGGGAGGGTTGGAATCAGGCAAAAAATCGGCCTGACAATCTTGTAAATTATAGCCTGCTTTAAATGTTGTGTTCACAAACCACTAGAGTCCAAATTCTTCAAACAAGAAATTTCACAAAATCTTTTGGTTAAATGTGACTTTCATGTAAACAAACATGGTGAACAGTGAGGCAAGTAGAATTTGGGATAGTTTTTGGACTTTTTATTTATGAAGAAATAAGGTAGTGAAGTCATGGAAATGGCACAAACAGGTTTTAAAATGCAAGATGGAGTAGGGTAAAAACTGGCAGTTGTTGTGCTTCCTTCCTCAGATGGCTCACCTCCCACTTTGGCTGACATTTCTTTACACTTGACTATCATAGAGTGCACACTTGGCTGTTCCTGATGCAGCCCAGACGTTCTTCAGTGGAGATCTGATCACTCTTAACATATCTCAAACCACAGGAAAATCTGCGAAGGCAATCTTAAGATCCATCCAAAAATTCAGACTTCACTTAGGATTGTTGGAAGGGAGGATTCAGGATTCTGGCCCAAAATCAGCCCTGTGTCTTTGTAGTGCTTACCCTGCTTAAGAACTTATCGAAAGTTTAAGCACAGCCTGCCTGTGAAATAAACCTTAGCTCTCAGTTCATACAGGTCCCTCACAGCAGGAAATTTTCCCTGTGCTACATAAATAAAGGGGTCTCATCAGGCAGGACATAAAGTAAAAAGAATGCACTAGACGTAACAGTATAGTGTTTGCAACACATTTAAAATGGTAGACAACAGTCTCACACTATGACAGACAACATATGATTATATATAAATGTACTCACAGTGTAGAAAAGAGAATGAAGCAGCTTTATAACTGCACTAAGATTACACCATTCACAGGATATAAAAGTCGTCACTTTTTCCTTTGCTTGCAGTGAATTTCCTGAATGTAACCTGCTGTGTTCATACATTTGCACACTCAGACCTGCAGAAATGTCCCTAAAAGGCTGACAAGAAAAAATCCTTTAACCATTTGCATTCAGAAGTGCTTGCATGTGTGCAAAGACACTGTTTCATGCACTACTTGTTCACTGTTAGGTGACTGATGTTTGCATGCCTATATGCTGAACTGAGATAGTTAACATGGTAAATTATATTCCTGTGAAACATCATCATGCTCCCATTATCAATGTAAGCATGGTGGCATTTGGCTTAAAGCACCAGTGTGCTTAATTAGAGCCTCACACAGCTGTTAGAACAGCTGCACACTGTCAGACTTGTTATATGATGTTTGCATCAATATGATGAAATACCTCCATGTATCATGCTTGAACTCTGAGTTTTTTCCCTCATATTGTTATATCCTGTTATAGAAGCTCACTAACCACTTCATTAAGTGTATCTGCTATTACTGCACATATCTAATCAGCCAATCACACAACAGCGACCATGGAATTTATTCTTGTAGGCATAGTCCAGATGATCTGCTGAAGTTCAAACTGAGGATCAGAATGACCCTACCATTCAAATACTGGAGCACTCAGAATGGTCTTTTGAATTAGTGGTTATTTGAGTTATTGCTGATCCTCTATTAGCTTGAATCTGTCCAGCAATCCCTCTCCCACTTCTGCCATCAATAAGACATTTTGGTCCCGATAAGTGCCGCTCATGTGATAGTTTCCCCTTTTTTTGAGCATTAGCTATATGTCAAATTTTGGACGTTTTAAGAAGATATTTATTTTTGGGCTTTTATGCCTTTATTTATAGAGGAAGACAGTGCATAATCAGAAACAGGGATGAGAGAATGGGGAGAGACCTGCGGGAAAGTAGCCACAGTTCAGACTTGAACCCAGACCACCTGCAGATATGGGGCGCACCTTAAACCACTAGGCCGGTGGTTCTGAAATGGTCAGGCATCAGGATCTACCAACACCTCCTTAAGAATAATAGTGACCAAAATATGTAAAACTTCAATTATTTAATGAAAAATGTTACCAAAAAATTACAGTGCACAAGACAGGACAAAAGAAACATGCCATTACAGAAGACATGCATCCTGGTTCTCTTGGAAAAACAAGCCATGTTATCCAAAGAAAAGCAAATAGATAAATGTACTTGTCATGTAGGAAGACCTAAAAATGCATGTATTAATTTACTTTTAGTCTATTGGTTTTTTTTGTGCATAGACTTTTTACCACATTTTTTTTCTTGGCACACATTTGCAACGCACCAGAAAGACCTCTGTGACCATTCATCCAGTGGGGAAAGCAAGTCAACCCAGACTTGGGATTCCAAGGCATTCCGAGGCCAGCAAGTTCTGGGTCTGCTTGGGGTCTCTTCCCAGTTAGACGTGCCTGGAGAGAGTTGTTGTAATGGAAACGATTAATCGTCTCATCCAGTTGCAGCGGTAAAAACTGACAGGCTTTCAGAAAGTTGCATTTTTGCCTGTAAAAAGCAGTTGCAGCTGGTTTCAACTTGCACATTTTTGCTCTGAAATGGGCTAAAGGTCAGGTCAGGTATGGGAGCATATACAGTTCAGCACTTCCCATGTCAACCTTGGCTCTGTACTGCTCTGGCCTCCTGATGGCCATAGTCCAGGCCTTCGCCAGGCCCATGCCTGATTTCTACAGCTGCCCCCTCCATGGCACAATTTGCCCCCATACTCAAAGATGTACCAGAGAATTAGTCAGTAAGGAATCCAGCCAGCACCTCTGGCCATCAGTCAACATCTAGGCTTCACAAGAGAGGCCTCCTAAAACCAGGAGGACAAAGGACTGAAAGACTTTCATCTGCATCCTCAGATACCGGGAATACCACACCTTCTTGCTCAGCGAACCCATCACCCCATGCGCAAGTCCAAGTCTGTGATTGATTTCAGCCTCGCAGTCAGTGGATCAATGGTTAATACTGCCAAGGTAGGCGAACTACACCACGCTCCACTACGCATCCAAATTATCCCCAAATGCCTGGATCTTTGTTTTGGCCCAGATGACGTGCATTCCCAACGCTTTAGCCTCCTCACTCAGCATCATCAGCAAAGCCAAGATCAGGGATCTGGACATCGCTAATGACACTCCACAGTTCAATGCCTCTGTTCTTAACCTCATTATCCAGTCTGTTACCCTTACAAAGCAGATGGATTCACAAAGAAGAACAAAGAACAGCATTAAGTTGTTTTCTTTTCAAAAATGGGAAAAGAGTTTACTCGGCGGTAGCTGCACACCTTGGTTTCGTCACGTTTTGTTGCTCTGATTGGCCCGTAAAGATGTGGCAGACTGAACGTTCATCCAATCACCCTCCAAGTTTTTTGTCAAAGGCTCTGCCCTTTTCCAAACATTGTCTATGGAAGGTTTACTGTGTCAGGCTACCAGTCCATACGGATACTGAAGAGCACAGGGGTTGAGACGCACTCCTGCCTCACCCCAGAATCAACTGGGAAGTAGTCAGAGGTGGAGCCACCACGTCACAGCACCGTCTGTACCAGAATGTAAAACATATATGAAATGGGCTAAAGAGCGTGGTCTAAATTTTGAAATCATAGAATCATGCTCCCAGACATAAAATGGTGATTGATTTTTAAATAGATTTGGGTGAAAACATCTAGCAGCTCACTGAAACTTGCAGGGAATTCTTTTTTGACTGAGCGGAGCCTTTATGAACAGATTTGACATTAAACAGATAGAAAATAACCCTAACCCCAGCATCTGTGTAAATTCAGGACACGGTGTTCCAGATCCAAAGTGTAATTCCCGCCTCATGCTTTCCTCGTGTGTCTTTATGCGAGCCTGTGTGTCAATATTACATGATGCAGGGCTTTGTATATCCTGGAGACTGAGGGCTTGGATTTTTAATGAACAATGTGTCCTCAGTGCTAAAGCAGAGAGAACTGGAGCAAGAAATTACATGCGTTTACCCCTCCTCCCTCCCCTTTCTCTCCACTACCTGTGTTTCTCGGCGGATTTCATCACCACTGGAGGCACGTTTTCTTGATTCATGAAGCAGATAAAAGAGGCTGCGTGTGGATTACGGCCCCGACTCCCTGACACATGAACGCGGCGCACATTTGTGTCTCCAGACGGCTCCTCCTCTCATCTCATCCCCGCCAGAAAATGACCCAGATTCTCGACGGCTTGGATGTGTTTACATACACAGCGCACTGGTGACATTGTCAGTCAGAAAGCATCGCTCTCAGCAGCTCCAACTGTAACTAAAGCCGCGATCCACCTCCCATCATGATGAAATACTCCGCAGAGCCACACATCCCCGCTGTGCTCTGACTGCATGCCTGATGGTGTTAATGGCTATTGATCCTCCTGGTGGCAGACGGCCAACATATCCTGATGTTACTCCTGCTACATATTTTTATTTTCGCGCTGAATCACATGCTGCCCTTTGTTATTAGACTCCACAAAGGTTTCTGGTGTCACTAAAGGTTTATATCTCTCTCCTCTCCCTCATCATGAATATTCAGAAAAGGTCAAGTCCTTGCTCTCCTCTCGCGCTCGCGCTCCCTCGTGACTGTGTCCTGGATAATCTGTCCCTGATTCATCTCTTGTTCCTGAGCTTGTTTCTGCCCCAGCTCTGCCTGTTTTTTTTTTTTTTTTTTATGGTGGGAGGGATGATTTGGGTTTGTTTTGTTCAACATCTGGCCACAAATAAGGCCTGAATTTTAATCTATTAGTCAGTTCTATCTCATGTTTAAATGAGTGTCTTCTCCCTACCCTGCAGCTCCAGAAGATTTACTGGACAGAAAACTAATCTTGATTTCTCAAGCAAGCACAGCTGGCCCTAAATATATGACTCCATTTTACCTTAAATAGCACCAAAATGTACACGTAATCTCTGAGCTTTACTAGTGGACTCAGAGGAGGGCCAAGGGGGGCAAAAAACAGTGAAGAGTGAAAATGCCCTGTTGGGGTCATTCTAAATGGACAAATTTGATAAAATGCCCTTTTTAGTGCTCTTCAAATGGGCAGTATTTGAAAAAAGTGCCCTCTCTGGAGCCCTGTGAGTGGACAAAATTAAGAACGTGCCCCCTTTGGAGCCCTGTTTACTGACAAAATTTGACACAGTGCCCTGTTGGTGCCTTGCAAGTAGAATTTGACTAAGCACATTCTTTGGTGCCCTCTGCATGAACAAAAAATGCCCTCTAAATGGGCATTATTTGAAAAAAGTGCCCTCTCTGGAGCCATGTAATTGGACAAAATTTGAGAAAGTGCTGTCTTTGGTGCCCTGTAAGTGGATACAATTTTAAAACTGCCTCTTGGGGGGAGCAGGTGGCCCAGTGGCCAAAGGCGCTCCCCATGTATGCGGGTGGCCCGGGTTTAAATCCGGCCTGAGGCTCCTCACCACACATCTCTCCCCCACTCTTGACCCTGCTTTTGACTCTATCCACTGTCCTCCTCTATCTAATAAAGGCAGAAAAATGCCCAAAAATAAATCTTAATTAAAAAAAAAACTGCCTCTTGGGTGTCCTCTTAATGGACAAAATTTGACAAACCCTCTCTTAGGTTCCCTCTAAATGGGCATTATTTGAAAAGTGCCCTCTCTGGAGCCCTGAGTGGACAATATTTGAGAAAGTGCCCCCTTTGGAGCCCTGTTTATAGACAAAATTTGACACAGTGACCTGTTGGTGCCTTGCAAGTTGACAAAATTTGACAAAGGACAGCTCTCTTTGGTGCCCAGTAAGTGGATAAAATTCTAAAAAGTGCCTCTGGGTGTCTTCTCGAGAAAGGGCCCACTTTGACAACGTGCCTTCTTGGGAAAAAAAAAAAATCCTCTTTATGGACATGATATTGAAAAACTGACCCTCTTGGGTGCGCTGTGAGTTGACAAAATTTTAGAAAGTGCCCTATTTGTTGCTCTGGAGGTGGACAACATTTGGGGAAGGTTAAACTTTATAAACTAGAAGTACGTTTGGAGGTTGTATGCCACCATGACGTATACTGTTGTTGACAGTGCAGCCATGAAAGATGGCTGGGGTGGTCTCTGTGGTAGTGTGATTCAAATAAACTGCATAAGCAAGAAATGAACATGAGGCTTTATGACACTGACCTTTGATCTAGAAATTTCTAAGCAGTATTACTACAGTACATTAGGGTAGAGAAATTTGAAGAAAATCCCTCAAAATGTTTGAGACATTCACAATCAAAGGATGAACATGGGCTTTGGCCTCAATGAGTCCAATCTGTTCCTCTTTAGTAAGAGTGGATATTTGTGCAATTTTTGAAAATTAAATCAAAGCTCTCTTGAGATAATGAATGTACAAGCAAGAGGTGAAAGTGAGAACCAGTAAACTGGACCTTTGACCTCCAAAATCTAATCTAATTCTCTTTGAGTTATAGTGGAGATTTGTGCAAAGTTTGAAGGAAACTCCTAAAAGTGTCCTTGATGCTTAAAAGTTAAGGATGAACATTAGGCCTAAAGGCCTTGACCTTTGATCCATGGTCTTATAAACTAGATAATCCTTGAGTAATAGTGGACATTTGTGCAAAGTTTGAAAAGAATCACTAGAAGAGTTTTTGAAAAACTTTGCATTTATAGGAACAGCCTGGATGGATGGGTAGACAATTTAAAAGCATTGCGGCCCTGTTAGTGATGTAATGGTGACTGCAGAGGTGGGTCTACTTTTTCTGCAACACATCCAGCGAAGATAAACTGCCATTAACTGCTCTAAAAATATGCTCTAAAAGCCTAAAAATATACCTTCTTGTATTTGAACATCGACACTATTAGACCTTCAAACTTAATAACTGCTCATGAATTTAATAGACCACAAACACAGTAAAAGCTTCACACAAATGTAATAGCAGTTGCCTACTGCATAAATATTGACAAAATTCACACAAACATAATAACCATTACATTTGCGGGGATTTATTACCTTTGTGGAAACGTAAAAATCTTCACATCAAAGTAAATCAAATTAAAAAAAACCTAGTTGCATAATGTTTTGTTTGCCATGAAACAGGAAGTATTTTTTCAGAGTCTTTAAACACTGGTGGAGCAATGAAGCTTAAGTGAGTGGATTAAAATATTTCAAAACAATGATCCTAGGAAATTAAAAATAACATGCAGAAACACTGCTAACCTAGTCAGTTTTATTGTTTGTATCTGTTATGTTTAACACACAGTGACTTGCTTTAATGGGGAGAGCCAGCACAGTCTTAGCTTGTGAGTTTTGTTCACATGCAGAAAAGGTTTGTTTTTTCAGCTCTATGTGAACTGTAAAATTTCTTACATTTGGATCAGATGAACTCCCCCGAGGGCTTGATTCAAGACGAAGTCCTTGGATTTTGCAGAATTTTCCAGAATGGGTATCAATCCTCTCTCTTTCTCATACAAAAAAAAAAAAAATGTGCTTAGATTTCTGGCTCTATGGATGTTTTAAGACTCTGAAAAAAACTACTTCCTGTTTCATGGTGAACTAAAAATAGCCATAACTACATTTTTCGATGAGCTTAAGCCAACGTGTAAAAGGGCTTCAACAAACAATGACAACTTATTTTTCATGGTCACATCACTTTTGTGGCAGTGTTAATTTTGCCAACTAAAACTAAAAATGTTCGTCGACTGCCTTTTTTTTCCATGTTGAAAACTAGACTAAGACTAAACAAAGATAGATCTGTGATGACTAAAACTGACTCAAAGTGAGTTTGGTTTTCACCAAGATGACTAGAACTAGACTAAAATGTAATTTATTTTTTGCTGACATTCAAAATCCGTGATATTTTTCTACTGGTGGTAAATCCATCAAAAAACAACACGTCTGTATCTCTTCTGCTTCTCAACTGCAGCAAGCAGGACCCCAGGTTTGGCAGTGTATAGAACACACTACCATGACTTGGTACCAGATTTAGGCAAGAAAATAAATGCTTGGACTAAAAGTAAAGACTATTTTTACCTTCACATAAACTATAAAATCTCTGCAAATGTAAATGAAGTTTTCAGGAGGCCACTGCTGTTACATTCATGGGACATTCATAAGGTTTGTGTGGTTTTTACATTAAAAGCTGCAGATTTGTATAACATGGATAGTTTATTAGGTTTGCAGTCTTACACACTAAACTTTAACTGCTGGACTCTAAGTATTAAAAAATCAATCTGAAGTCATGATAAGGAAAGCAGGACGACACACAGTAGCAACACCAGCTCAGTTCATGCACTGATATCCCAGAGAACCAAAACTATGACCTGCCCTACTCTGCCTGTGATTGGCTTACTGTGATATTCTTACCCAACCAGAACAGGAAGGCTGTAAAAAGAACTGGACAATTAAAGGCAGTTCAAGGCAGGTCATGTCGTCACTATCCCTGGGCAGCAAACAAATGAACAGTTATACCTGCTGCAGAGGCATAAAAATGATGAGCAGACTGCTGAAATTCTACTTGTTGGCCCTTTCATGGAAACAGTGTATATTAAAATGATTATTTGCTACCCTGGTGTGCAAAATCCAAACAAAACTTAGAGATCTGGGAGTGATTTGTCAGCCAGAAAACTTCTGGAAATTTCCAGGATCGCAGTATAAGCATGAAAGGGCCTATAGCAGTGATACTCAACGCGTTGCTCTTGAGCCACATGTGGCTCTTTTATGATGATTTGTGACTCTTTTATGCTTCAATTTGAAATATTATTCCCCAGAAAATCTTAAAAATGAAAACTTTGACCTCAGAAACTATCCATTGCAAGTTACATTAATCAGTTTGTTTCCCACACTTATGCAGATGGTTTAATGGTCAGACTTAATTGTCAACCTTTATTTTTTTTCTCTGTATATTTCCATATCGCTTATTTGCAATTTTTGGCCCCTTTTTGTACAATTTTGCCCCTTATAATCAATTTCTGCTGCTTTTAGCTGATTTTTAACACTTCTTTTTGCCACTTTTTGCCACTTTTATCTTGTTTTTGTGCTTTTTCATCAGCGTTAGCCACTTTAATCCTGGTTTCTTGCATTTTGCTCCCCTTTTTTGCCACTTTTCACCAATGTTCCCACCTTTTTACAGCTTTTTTGTCCATTTTAGTCACTTTTTGCTCAGTTTTTGATGCTTTTTGACCACATGTAACTCAATTTTTTGTGACTTTGCACCCATTTTTGCCACTTTTCACCTGATTTGGTCCATTGCATGCCTGTTTTGCTCCTTTTTCACCCAGTTTTTGCTACTTCTTTGCTGCTTTTTGACCATTTTTGCCACCTTTTTTTTCATTTCATTGTCACTTTGAACCATTTTTGCCACTTTCACCATTGAGATTGTGGCTCCTGCAAAGGCATTTTTCAACAATCTGGCTCTTTGGTTGAGTAGGGTTGAGTAACACTGGCCTAGAGATCAGGTCTAAGCTATTATTTATTGCTACTGAATATTGGACATTACGTCATCATTTAACAAGCACATGGCAACCTCAAGCAGAACCAGAGTTACTACAGGACAGCTATCTACCACAAACCAAAGGACCTAGATGTGGTACCAACTGTCTTTAAGCATCTTAAATTAAAAGTTCCCCATTCAGAGTTGTGTTATTGTTGTCATGATGCTGATGAGTTTCTAAACTTCTGTTTCGTTCTCCATCTTTTTAATGCAAGTTTCTGCTCTTCAGAGGGGATTGGAGACTCTGGGATAGACTGACAGCCTGTCCAAAGTGTCTCTCTACCTTCAACCAAATGCATGCTGGGATATGCTTCAATGCCCCCTTGACAAGGAAAAGGGAAAAAAAGAAGCAGGTGAGGAATATAAATGGGGCCGTGGGGAGGTACAGGCAGAACGATGCAGCTCGCACACTGAGGACTTTAAACAGTGAGCTTCTCCACCGAGGCCACAGAGAACACGTTATTTTATAAAGTGCATTAACAGCCGCTGACTTCAGATCAGCTGAGAGGAGAGAGGAAGTGGAGCAGCGCAGCAGCTCAGGGGAAACTACTTAACCTCACAGGGTTAAATACAGCTCGGGCTGCGTGTCCCTCCTGGTTTCCTAAAGTCTTCAAGATTCAGCTGGATACACCGGCAAACTTCAACAACACAAAGCAGCAGCTACAGGTTTAGAGAGTAAAAAATGCACAGAAAACACAGTTGCTCTAAAATATTCACAAGTATTTCTGCTTATACAAGCAGCCATCTTAGTCATTTAGATTAAATACACCACAATAAAACCTCAGATGGAGGTACATTAGGTGCAACTAAAGTATTTCTGAAGCGTCAGAAAATATATCGAGACTTTACATAAAATAGATCCAAACTATTCTCTTTGTTGAAATATTCAGAGCGCCTACATTAATCCACAATGAGTAAGATAAAGGCAGCAATGGTGAGGGCACTGTGTGTTTTCTAAAGCTTGACAAACACCTGGAGACTTTTAAAATCTTAACCAATTTTGAAAACGTGATAGACCCCACACTTGACAACAAATATTGTCTGATTTCACCATTTATTTCCTTTTGTTTACTTTTTGGAGACTGTAGGCCTAAAGATTTAAAAAAAAGCAACACATCATGCCAGGATCTAAAACAAAGTCATTGACTTCTATCAGTCTGGAAAGGGTTACAAAGCCATCTCTAAGGCTTTGGGACTCCAGTGAACCACAGTGAGAGCCATGATCCACAAACGGGGAAAACTTGGAACACTGTTGAACCTTCCCAGGAGTGGCCCTCCCACCAAAATTACTCCAAGAGTGCATCAACAACCTATCCAGGAGGTCACAAAAAAACAAGAACAAAATCTAAAGACCTGCAGGCCTCACTTGACTCAGTTAAGGTCAGAGTTCATGATTCAACAGTAAGAGGGCAAAAATGGCATCCATGGGAGAGCTCCAAAGCAAAATCCACTGCTGACTGAAAAGAACACAAAGGCTTGCCATATATGCCGAAAAACATCTTGATGATTCCCAAGACTTTGGGGAAAATATTTTGTCAACAGACAAGACAAAAGTTGAGATTTTTGGAAGGTGTGTGTATATCTGATGTAAAACATCGTACCAACAGTCAAACATGGTGGTGGCAGTGTGATGGTCTGGGGTTGCTTTGCTGCTTCAGGACCTGGATGACTCACCCTAATTGATGGAACCATGACTTCTGCCCTCTACCAGAAAATCCTGAAGTACAATGTCCGGCCATCAGTCTGTAACCTCAAGCTCAAGCACACTTGAGTTATGTGCGAAACAATGATCCAAAACCTGAAACAAAATGAAGGTTTTGGAGTGGCCTACTCAAAGTCTGGCCTTAAATCTGATTGAAATGCTGTGACATGAACTTAAACAGGCTCTTCATGCTTGAAACCTCTCTAATGTGGCTGAATGAAAATGATTCTGAATAGAAGAGGGGGTCAAAATTCCTCCACAGAAATGTGAAAAATTAAATGCCAGTGACGGGAGCTTGCAGTTGTCACCAAAGGGGGACCAAACAGTTATTAGGGTTCAGGGACAATGTTTTTTTTTAGATTTGGATGGCTTTAACTATTTTTTAAGATCTGACATTTTTGACAAAACTCTCAAATGCTTAAAATTCCAAGGGGACACGGTGCTGCTGGTGGAAACAGACACACATTCTTCATGATGGTGATTAAAGCAATACCGCGGCTATTATTTTTAAATACGCTGGTACAGGTTCATATTAAAAGTTAGAATATCATGTAAAAGTTCCTTTTTTCCCTTTGATTTACTACATAAAATTGTATATTCTAGATTAATCTCATATAAATGAAATATTTCAAGACTTTTTGTTTTAATCCTGATGATTACGGCTTATGGCTAATGAAAATTATGATAAAGTCCAATGTTTTCTGAGCCATCCTTCTCCCATTCTGGTTCATCTCACACAACCACAATCATGGGGAAGACTGCTGAAATGTCCAGAAGACAATTGGCACCCTTCACCAGGAGGGTGACCCACAGAAGGTCACTGTTACAAGGACAGGCTGTTCTCAGAGGCTGTATCAAGGTATATTCATGGAAAGTTGACTGGAAGAGAAAAGTGTGGTAAGAAAAGGTGCACAAGCAACAGGGATGAGCTCAGCCTTCAGAGGATTGTCAAACAAAACAGATTCAAGAACTTAGGGGAGCCTCATAAAGACCTGACTGAGGCTGTAGGCCAACTGGTCTGACCTGAACCCCATAAAGAATCTCTGAGGAGGATGAGAGATGCGATCAGAGGCTGCTATCAGAGCAACCTGGGCTTCATAACTGCCCAGCAGCGCCACGGGCTCCATGCCACGTCACATACAGTGCTGTGAAAAAGTATTTGCCCCCTTTCTGATTACTGAGTTTTTTGCATATTTATTAAACTTAAATGTTTCGGATCATCAAACCAATTTTAATATTTCACAAAGACAACCCAAGTATATAGAAAATGCAGTGTCTGAATGATTATTTGATTTTTTAAGGGGGAAAAAATCCAAAATCATCTGGACCTCCTTGAAATGGTTATCGCCCCCTGAACCCAATAACTGGTTGTATCACCCTTGGCAGCAAAAACTGAACTCAAGCGTTTGAGATAACTGGTGATGAGTCTTTTGCATCACTGTGGAGGAATTTTGGCCCACTCTTCTTCACAGAATTGTTTTAACTCAGCCATATTGGAGGGTTTTCCTGCATGAACTGCCTGTTTAAGGTCACACCACAACATCTCAGTTAGATTAAAGTCAAGTCTCAGCCACTCCAGAACCTTCATTTTGTTTATTCTGAGCCATTCAGAGGTGGACTTGCTGGTATGTTTTGTGTTGTTTTCCTGCTGCACAACCCAGGAGCGCTTGAGCTTGAGGACATGAACTGATGGCCAGACATTTGCCTTCAGGATTTTCTGGTAGACAGCAGAATTCATTGTTCCATCAATCACAGCAAGTGGTCCAGGTCCTGAAGCAGCAAAGCAGCCCCACACCATCACACTGACACCACCATGTTTGACTCTTGGCATGATGTCCTTTTTATCAAATGGTGTGTCATTTTTACTCCAGATGTAACAGGCCGCACACCTTCCAAAAAGTTCAACTTTTGTCTCATCAGTCCACAGAGTATTTCTCCAAGAGTCTTGGGGATCATCAAGATGTTTTTTTTTTTGGCAAATGTGAGATGAGCCTTTGTGTTCTTTTTTGTCAGCAGTGGTTTTGGCCTTGGAACTCTCCTATGATGCCATTTTTGCCCAGTGTCTTTCTAATGGTTGAGTCATGAACTCTGACCTTAACTGAAGCCAGTGAGGCCTGCAGGTCTTTGGATGTGGTTCTTCTGTGACCTCCTGGATGAGCTGTCGTTGCACTCTTAGAGTGATTTTGGTTGGCCGACCACTCCTGGGAAGGTTCACCACTGTTCCAAATTTTCTCCATTTGTGGATTATGGCTCTGACTGTGGTTTGCTGGAGTCCCAAAGCTTGAAAATGGCTTTGTAAACATTTCCAGGCCGATAGATTTCAATCTCTTTGTTTCTCATTTGTTCTTGAATTTCTTTGGATCATAGCCTACTTCACTCTGTCTGGCAGCTTCTATTTAGGTGATTTCTTGATTCAACAAACTGGAAGTAATCTGGCCTGGGTGTGGCTACTGGACCCCCCCCAAAAAAAAAAAAAAATTAAATAATCCTTCAGACACTGCATTTTCTATTCACTTAGGTTGTCTTTGTGAAATATAACACTTGGAACAATTGGTTTCATGATCCTTAACATTTAAGTGTGATAAATATGCAAAAAAAAAAAAAAAAAAAAAAGAACAGGAATCAGAAAGGGGACAAATACTTTTTCACATTGTGAGCATAATTTTCCAGAAGGTCAGATGTTTATGATGTTCTAATATTCTGAAACAGTGGATTTTTTGATTTTATGAGCTGTAAGCCATAATCATCAACATTTAAAAAAAGGAACTGAAATATTTCACAATGCATGAGATGAATCTAGAGTATGTGGAAGTTTCACTTCTTGAATTAAATCACAGGTGGTAAATGAACATTTTCATATTCTGTAATTAAAATGTTTTGTATTGTTTTTTGCATCATTAACAGCAAGACAACAGCTAAAAAGTATTGGCAACACACATAATACAGTCCCCACTAAGGGTGGTACTTAAACAAACAAACAAACAAACAAACAGACAAACAAACATACAGACCCCCCCCCCCCCACCCCCACCCCACCCCGAAAAGAAACATAAAACAAAAAAAACAACAACAACAAAAAAAAACAAACAACAGAGGCCGCTCTTTGATTCAAGTGTTTTTCATATTCTAATATTTTTGAGATGCACTTGAATATGATATTACCATATTACCATCCACTCCTAGTCCTAATGAATTTAATAATGAAGCCATAACTTTAGGTTGATTTTACTGTGCATGTAAATGTACTGGCTAACTCCAAATTGCTCCTACTGCCACAGGATATGAATGGGATGAGTTTGGACACTCTACACAGCCTCCGCCATCAGTGGAGGGTGAATGTGACCTTCGGTGCACTCTGAGTAGTCAGAGGACTAGGAAATGTTATACAAGCTTTAGTCCATTTATCAAATAAATTCTCTTTTACTATTAGAGTGTTCAGTGTTTAGGAGGTGATAAATTCTAATTTGATAAGCTGGATGCCTTTTCACCTCTAACCAGAGTGTTTAGATAACCCTGATCCCTCCACTGGACTCTGAAGTAAATTTTTCTGTTCACTGATGAAAAGACAAACGTCAGGACTCCTGGCCTGTGAAGGATGAAAGAGCAGCCAAGTGTGTGTGTGTTTTGTTTGTGTGTGTGTGTGACAGTGCTGATGCCAAAGTGATTGATAACTCTCCTCTCCAAGCTCAGTTTCAACCTCCTCCTCATCTCTGTCCTGTATAATGCCAGGTTGCCATGGTTACCCTTGCTCTTCATACAAGGAAATGGAAAGAGGGGGAAAAAGGGAAAAGATTTTCTCTCCTTTTATGAATCGCTCTTGGTGGAGTTTAGAGGAGGGCGCTGACCTGCCTGCCAAGCACTGGATAAAAAATGATTTAGGAGGAAAAAAAAGAAAGTGTAACGGAAAGCAAACATTTATCTGCTTCTTCAAACACAAACCTTTCCTCTCCCCTGTGATGCAGAAATGTGGTTGAGCTGATTACAACTGCAAACTCATTTTCATCCCCATTAGAGCAACTAATTTCCATTTCCACTACATTATCACTGAGAGCATGCCAGAGGTGGCGTCCTTTCTTTCCTGCACTGCTCTTTGCAATAATGACCTCTAGTGGCTCCTGTGAAAATAAATCAAAGAGGCTCTGAATGACACTGAACCTGTTTGGAAAGATGTCCGCATGATGAAAGATGTCACACTCTGTTTTTTCATTTTTTTTTCTTTTCTGTGTGTGTTTCAATGATGATGCAAAGAGAAGAAATGTAATCTAACACACTGCTTGTTGCCTTTACATAAACCTCCATCATCCGTCCAGTTACACTCGAGGACAGAAGTTAATCCCTTTATTTACACACTTGTGGTTTTTCAGGCAAAACAGGCATAAGCAAGTTTAAAGACAAAAACAAGAATAAACAGGATGAGATGCCTGCAGCAGAGAGGGGATCAGTTTCTACAACCACCCACTTAGACCCAGACTGTCCCCTGATGAAGGCCACAACATGGACCACAGTATACAACTGTTTAAATCCTCAAAGACACCTAGCTGCTTTTTGAATGGATTTTTGCTGTATGTATAAGTGGTATGTTAACTAGTGACTCTTTTAAGAATCAGCAAGAAATACTAAGATAAACATAATCTACATGAAACAAACAATTGGTCACATAGGCTCATTGATCCAGTATCTAGATGTTGTGTATCAGTTACTCCACATGTCAAGTCAGCTCATAGAACTATTCGTAAACATAAAGCAGAGTAACATAACGCAATGTAACTCAACACAACATCCAATGTAATGTAAAATAATGTTATTGTCATGCTTTTGGTTTTTCTTGTGTGTAATTTTGAGTTACTTAGATTTCCTGTGCTCTTTGTGTTTGTTTCTACCTCCTGTGTTTCCCAGTTTAGTTTCTAGTTTTGTGTTATTTTATCCTCTTTCCTTTTCGTGTTTGTGTTTCCTTACTCAGTGTTTCCTGTTTTATTTTGTAGTTTTCCTTCCTTGTTTGTGTGATCTCTAGTTTTCTTCCTGCCCTTTTATTTTTTCCCCTCCACCCTGATTGCCCTCATCTGTGTCTCATCGTCCTCACCTGTCCCCCTGTGTCTAATCACTCCCTGTCTGTTTAGTTTCTGTGTTTCCCTGTGTCTTTGTCAGTTCATATGGTTATCCTCCTTGTGTATCCTCCTGGTTAATCCCTCCTGTGAATCTCTTGCGGCTACCTCCAGTGTTCCCTAGTGTTTATTTGACGAGCTTTTGATTTTGTATTAGTTTTGTTGTATTTTGCCTTTTTTTGAGTTATTAAACCTTTTGCATCTGTGCCTTGTGTTTGGGTCCTACTTTTGTTTGCATTTTTTGAAAACCCTGACAGGTATATTGCAAAGGGTGTAGCATAATGTAACGTAATGTAATTTAATGCAGTGTTACACAACATAACGTGACATGACATAATGCAAGGTAATTTAATGTACAGTAACAAAAATGCTACATAATGTAATATGGTGTAAAGTATTGCAATGTAAAATAATAACAGAGAAAAACATGGCATACAACATAAAATATAATGGAACCTAAGGTAAAGTAACTTAACACAATGCAACACAACATAACACACCGTGTATATTACAACAACATAACGTGACCTAATGTAACGTATCATAACATAATGTATTATAATGTAACATTGTATCTTAACGTAGCATAATGTAACATAACTCTACATGACGTAATACAAACTTCCGTAATGAAATGTAACCTACATAGTGTATCATTATGTGACAAAATGTGATATTACATACAATGTAACATATTACATTACATGACATGATGTAATGTAAACTAACATAACACAATGTAACATAACGCAACATAAGGTAACGTAACGCAGCATGACCTAATGCAACCTGACACGATGCAAGATAACTTAATGTAGCATAATATAATGCAACGTGACAAAAGGCAACGTAAATCAATGTAATGTTACATATAGGACCGAATGTGATGTAAAATATGACGTAACATATGACATAATGTAAAGTGATTTAACGTGATGAAAATGCAGTGAAACCGAATGCAATGAAAACGAAATGCAAGAAAACATTATGCAACAAAAAGTAATGCAACGAAATGCAATGCAACAAAACATAATGCAATGAAACAATGCAAAAAAAAAAAAAAACGCACTGCAATGAAAAAGTAATGCAACAAAACATAATGCAATGAAAACGTAATGCAAGGAAACAATTCGACAAAATGCAATGCAACATGAAATAATGCAACGTAATGTAATGCAGTGCTAAGTAATGCAATGTAACAGAGCATACAACGTAGCATACAACATAACATAATAAAACACAAGTTAAACTGATGTAACTGACTTAACCTTAGCAGAACTACACAAGGTAAGGGCCAATCCCATTTCTACTGCTTAATCCTTTCCCTTTGTCTACCTCTTCCCCTTGCCCCTTAAAACAGAGTCGTAAGGGGTAGGGGGGAAAATCTTCACTTAAGAATCGAGACGCCACTTGATTGCTGTTCATCGTCACACATTGGCGATAAACAGCTGCTTCATCAGAGGTGACAATAAAGCTTCAACCATCTCATTCATACTATAGATCTCTGTGTTGATCTACATTTATTTATACAGTTAAAAGCCCTGGTTTAAACGTGTACATACTGAAAATACAATAAACTCCCATCCCTAGTAGCTCAAGATTGACTGTATGACTGTATGCTGAAGACATTTTTACATTTATGTGACTCCTTCGTAGTCCATTGTGCCATTTCGCAAGTGAATGCAGTGCATGGTGGGAAATTCATCATACCCCTAGGTTTCAAACATGGTCCTGAAAAATCTTAAGAGAACTGAAAAACCCCTTCACCTGACGTTAATTTGCAAAACCAAAGGGTAGGGCTAAGATAAAGGCTAAGGGGTAGAAATGTGACTGACCATAACGTCCAACATAACATGCAATGTAACCCTAGGTCGTGCAGCGTAACATAACAGGAGGCAGAATTGCATAGCATGACTTGACACAATATACAACACAGAATTTCCTCTGTCTAAACTGAAGTGTTTTTACCATGCTAAGAATGGCTCAAATATTTTTGAACCATTGTTGTATCAAGGGGGATTCGGTTCTGAATCAGGCTCTTTTTATCTTCTTATTGTTTGTTACCAGTATGATCCTGCTTAAATATTTATCATTTAAAATGACAAAAATGCATCTACCATATATTAACAATAGGCCTATTTAACTCTCACCATCTCAGGTATGACCTATTGCATAAAGTTGTAACAAACAACCATTATTTCTGTCACACATGAAAACACAGCATGAACTTAACCACTATATTTTCACGTAACTGCTGCTTTAATATACATTAATATAATTAATGTGTTAGTGACATGTATGCACATCGGTGCAGTAGTTAGCATTGTTGCCTTAAAGCAAGAAAATTCCTGGTTTGAATCCTCACTGGACATGCTTGCATGTTCTCTTGCATATGTAGGTTCCCTTGGGTACACCAGCTCCTCCTTCAAAGACATGCTTGCTAAATTGCCTGTGGGTGTAAATGTGTGCGTGACTGTCTCTATATGTCAGCACTATATGTAACTGACAGGCATCAAGTCCTTGATGTACCCTGGCTCTTGACCATTGAGACGGAGTTCACCCTGGACTGGTCGCTAGTGTCCCTACAACCCCCAAACAGTACAGGTAGTTTAGATGATGAATGCTTGGATGTGATATATGGAGGAAGGCCATGTGAAGCTTTGTAAACATGAAAAATAAGCTTCATTTGTGCTTCAGAGATCACTACAATGTTGATTTACAACAATATAAAGCCAATTAAAAGAATTTCTTCTTAGATATGATCTCCTATATTTAGAATATTTGGATGTTTTCCACTGAACTCCCAAGAGACTAATTCAATAAAACCTGTGTCTGCCAACAAACACACACTTAATAAATAATTGTATAAACTTGGATAAAAAAGACAGATAAAAGATAACAGGATAACATCCTTGCAGATTGGAAGAGCTTCTACTGTAGCATTAAAAACTCATATACTATCATATATTACATGAATTAGGAATAGTGCTTCCAGTACATCAGATAAATCATGTGCTATGTTACACCTGAAGTGCTGTACACCTGTACAGTCCCATGTTTCATTTATCCTTTGTCCGTCTGAACACTCCCAGTACGAGTCCAGGCCGGTCTAGATCCTGTGATGCGCACTGATTGATGCCTGACCCAGTTTGCATGTTTCCTGGTGACCCCAGCGGGCACAGAAGCAGCCATTAGTACCCCTGCTGGTGAGTTACTAATAATAAAAACTAACATTCATTTCCCTAAGCCAAATGCAAATTAATTTTTCATGAATAATTAATAGTGTGAAAATGAATGATGGTTTTGCAGAGGAACCATTTGAATGTTATTAGATGAACATAATATTACAGCTTATGATTACTTTTATGGAAGTAAAGCTTCTTAAGGCCTCAGCTGCAGTAAGAATACACAAACTGAGAGATGATTGTGGTTCAGTTGGAAATAATGTAATCAGTTTTTATTCAGTGTGATGTATACACAGCACAGGAGCAGACAAAACAATGTCAAATCCTTCTTAAGATATTGAGTTTTGAAAATATAAAGTTCTAGATTAGACTTTAGAACTGTCTGTCTTTTCCCATCTGTTCTCCTTTTAAACTCTCACGATTGCTGTTAACATTAAAGCTCCTATGAGGAGTTTTAACTGCTCATGAAATAGACTGAATTTTATAATGAAGCATTTATGTGAGTTACTGAAGTAAAAGCCAGACCCTCAGGAAGAAGAATTACTGGTTTTGTGTGGTTATGTTTAACGCTTAAAATCTCTGCCAGGTAGGTGTCAGATAAGATTAAAAGAATGCCAAGCAAGCTGGGTTTGTTTTTTGATTTCTTATGCAAAAAATAATAAACTAAACAGACTAATACTTATCATAAACACAACTTACATGTGTACACTTGTATGTGTACAACTGCAAGTCAATTTGACATGTATTTATATAATACAGGAAGAGTTAAAAGGTATAATTAGCTTATCCTCATTAGAGAACCACGGTGAGAGCCATTATCCACAAATGGAGAAAACTTGAAATAGTGGTGAGCCCTCTCAGGAGTTGCCATCCTTCCAAAACGACTCCAAGAGCACAACGACTCATCCAGGAGGTCACAAAAGAACCCAGAACCCCATCCTAAGACCTGCAGGCCTCACTGGGCTCAGTTAAGGTCATAGTTCATGACTCAACCATAAGAAAGACACTGGGCAAAAATGGCATCCATGGGAGAGTTCCAAGGCCAAAACCACTGCTGACCAAAAAACCCCCACAAAAGTTCGTCTCACATTTGCCAAAAAAATGTTGATGATCCCCAAGACTTTTATGAAAATATTCTGTGGACTGACGAGACAAAAGCTGGACTTTTTGGAAGGTGTTCAGTTACATCTGGTGTAAAACTGAGTTAGCATTTTATAAAAAAAGAGCTTCATACCGACAGTCAAATATAGTGATAGTGTGATAGACTGTAGATGCTTTGCTGCGTAGGACCTGGATGAGTCGTCGTAATTGATGGAAAAAATGAATTCTACTCTCAACCAGAAAAGCCTGAAGGAGAATGTCTGGCCATCAGTCCATGACCTCAAACTCAAGAGCATTTGGCTCATGCAGCAGGACAACGATCTGACACACACAAACAAGTCCAACTTTATATGGCTTTAAAAAAACTACATGAAGGTTTTGGTGGTCTAGTCAAAGTCAGGACTTAATTCTAACTGAGATGCTGTGGCATGGGGAGGCTGCACAGCGGCACAGGGGTTAGCGCTGCTGCATCACAGCAAGAAGATCCTGGTTTGCTTCCTGGTCAAGGCCTTTCTGGGTGGAGTTTGCATGTTCCCCCTGTGCACATGTGTGTTTTCTCTGGGTACTCTGGCTTCCTCCCACCACCAAAAACATGCTCATTAGATTAATTGTGAACTCTAAAAACTGGCCGTAGGTGTGAGTGTGAGCGTGCCTGGTTGTCTGTCTCTCTACCCCGCCTCTCGCCCTATGAAAGCTGGGCCCAAACAGGATAAGCGGTATAGAAAATGGATGGATGGCTGTGGCATGACTTTAAACAGTGCTTCATGCTTGAAAACCCTCCAATGACCTGTGAGATGTGACAGATTTAAATTATTGTCTTGAAATGTCTCTGGCCAATAAAACCTCAGACATTGATGCATGCCACATAATTTTCCTCTGATCAGATGTTTAACCAGTGATCAGCAGGTTGGTGTATTTACACCTCCAGCAGCCATAGAGAGCATTTTAATGTTGCTACTGACTTGATAAATTCAAGTCCAGCATTCAATCTCATTTCACTGTTTTTTAATGTCTCTGCAGACTTGTTAGGGAAATGCTTGACTCTTAAGCCGCTCCACTTTGTCCATTAAATGACCAACTTTGTCCCTCTTGAGTTCAGTCCAGGTCATTTAGCGTGCAGTGTTTTTTACTCAGTAATCCAATGAAAACAGCTACATGCTGCACAGATGCACTCTGGAGACTGCACAGATGAGATCAATGCAACTATGAGAGTCAATTAAAGAACAAAGTGGAAGCATAATAACCAAAACAATGGACTTAAAGAAATCAAATCCACAGAGAGAGGAACTGTAGAGTCATACTTTAATACTCTGTTCGTGTATAACACCTTCTCTGCTGATTAATAATTAATATAAGCACTGTGATTAAAACAGCTTTAACTAAGTGATCTGAATAAATCTTTCAGCTGTCTTTTCATGTTTTTGAACTCAGGTGACCTTGCTCTGAAGATCTCTTTTCTTGTTCAGCTTTGAAACCTCAGATTGTGCTGCTTTTTGCTGCTTATCCCTGATGCTGCCCCTGGTATGACTCTGCTTATTAGACATTATAATCATCTTTAGCAGTAAACTGCAAAAACTCTGATACTTAGAAGTGGGTCAGGGCAATAGGAACAAAAAAAGGTATCCAAAACACCTCATTTTTTGGAATTTGAAGGAAAAAAATACAAACAAACTCCCATTAAAACTGGAAATAAACATTGACAACATGCCCATATATTATCAAACATTCCTGTACTCTTAATGACTGTGTTTCACCGTGGTATTATTTTAATGATTCTTGATAACAAAAAGTACATAAACATTAATATTCCCAGCCAAACAGCATATTCTACCATTGCCTGTTTTTTTGGGTTTATTGGATGGTTGAAGTATGAAGAAACAAGATGTATTGGCAATTTTACAATTTATCCATTTAACAAACAGGTGCCTCAGTTGCCACACACAGCCACAACAGCCTGGCACCTCCTCCTCATGCTGGTCACCAGCCTGGTCACACACTGCTGTAGGATGGCATCCCATTCTTCAACCATCATTTCGGGCAGCTAATCAGGCACCTGACTGTCAGCACCTGGAGGTACCAGAAGCTCAAAACAAGAGTCAGTCGCAACAGTAAAATAGGCTGTTTTGCATTGGTGGAGAAGATCTGGCACATTTTTCATGGGTGCAACCCACATACTCAGCTCTGCTGCTCATCCCACAAATTCTTGTCCCCTGCAAATGTGGCACCAATTAAAGGGAAATAAACAGGCTTTCCAGTGATATAAGATTTATTACCAAGAAGCATTGTTACAACAAAGAAATAATCTACCAAATACACATCTTTACTTTTTGTACTAAGTTTATTTGTTTATTTAATTTGGATCCCCATTAGCTGTACCCTGGAGCACAGCTAGTCTCCCTGGGGTCCAGGCTAAAAACAAACATATTTACAGGCATATCATATATACATTTAACTTTACAAGAAAGCAACACAGTCTGTGCAAACCATCGCATATAGGAAAGATAATTAAGCTCAAAGTTCACAGAAATCCAGAAACTTAAAATTTTCATTGAAATTATACAATAATTTCTGTCAAAAATAAAACAAATGTCAACCACAAAACATTAATACCAAGGTTAGGTTAAGAAAACTAAAATCATTCTATCTATGGCTAGTGTCCTACAAATTTGATGTGCCAAGGTGTTTTGTAAAACGACTTTTAAAAATAAGTTTTTGTGTTAATTTAGTCAGTAATAGAGGTAAGGAATTCCATGCCTCCATTGCTCTGTACTCCACTGTACGTTTTAGGAAGTTAGTGTTTCCTTTTGGTAGTGAAAACTGTCGATTTGTTGCCTGTCTAGTGTTGTATCTATACGATTCTAAATTCAGTTTTAGTTTCCTATACTGATAAATAGGTGTTTTAAATTGCAAAAGTTTCCATGTTGCCAGTAGTAATGAAGCAGTCATCTTGTCCTCCACCTTTAGCCAGCCCAGACTTTGGTGCATAGTGTTGATATTAGTGTCATATGGACATTGTAGAATCAGGCGTGCTGCCTTGTTTTGTATGAGCTACAGTCTACTTAAATCTTTTTTTGTCGCATTTGACCATATTAATTGACAATAATCCAGCTGTGAGAGCACAAGAGTATTCAGTAAAAGTTTAGTTAATTCAGGGGTAAGAAATTTTCTGCTTCTCCTTACTACAGCCAAGGACCTTCCCATTTTACCGACAAAAGATTCTATATGTTTTGACCAGGATAATTTGTTGTCTAAGGTAACACCCAAGAGTTTAATTTCCTTTACTTGCTCTATAGGTGAATTATTGATGAAGAGTTTAAGCTCTGGCTCTAGCCTCAGAGAATGATTAGACCCGACAACTATGCTTTTTGTCTTGGATGTATTCAGTATAAGCTTGTTTTCTTGAATCCATTTTCCTATGATATTTAATTCCTTGTTCAAGGTGGTGGTCAAATCAGCAGGTGTAGTTGTTGATGCATATACTGTAATATCATCTGTGTACATTATTGATTTAGCATCTGATAGAACAAAAGGTAAATCATTTGTGTAAATAGAATAGAGCAGAGGGCCTAGGCAGCTACCTTGGGGAAGGCCACATTCTAAGGAGACATTGTCTGAAAAACTTCCATTAAGAAAACTCTTTGCGATTTATTTGTCAGATAGCTTTCCATCCAAGTTACTGCTGATGGTCTAAATCCGTAACCCTCTAACTTCCTTAGAAGAAGCTTGTGATTGATCACATCAAACGCAGCTGTAAAATCTAATAAGATTGCTCCACATATCTTTTGTTGTCTAACTCTTTGTATCAGTCGTCTGTCATTTGCATGAGAGCTGTGCATGTAGAGTGTCCTTTTCTATAAGCATGCTGAGAATCTGTGATCAAATTATTTTCTGAAAAGTATTCCTGTATTTGACTGGATACTGCCTTCTCCAGGATCTTACTTAGTGCTGATAGCAAGCTTATGGGCCGACTATTAGGACCGTTAAGTGTTTCTTTTCTGTTTTTTGGCATTGGTATAATTTTTGCTTCCTTCCAGAGCTGTGGAAAGATTTTGTTTTTCAAACTAGCATTCAATATATGACAAATAGGGTGCAAAACGTATTTTTTTGACAACCTGATCAGTTTACCGTCTATCTTGTCCATACCTGGTTGTTTGTCTGTGCAAGTTAACTTTATCAATTTATCAATAGTTTCCACTTTTATTTCACTGAATTCAAAATGGCATAACTTTTCCTTCATGATTTTACTTATATTTAGAGTGGACAGGTTATTTTCTAGTCCATCAGAAAGATTTTCCTGTAATTTTGATACCTTGTTTCTAAAATAATCATTTAGATAGTTTGCACTTTCTTTGGGTTTTGTGAAAAAGGTACCTCCAGTCCTCCACACTCAACAAATGTAGGTAATGCAGAGGTATTTCTCCCCATAAGTTTAACCCATAAGATTGAAAAAATGATGGGAGGCATAACACTAACTACATATTTTCATTAATATTTATACAGCATAGGTCAAATCAATTACATTTAACTACAAAAGTCATTTTCAGTTTTGTTCCAACACAAAAACAAAGTGAATGGGCCCTCCACTTTCACAATGTATTGATGACATCAACACGTGTGCTGGACTCAAAGAATTTGGGCATTTTAACCCCTTTTGACCACTGTTACTGCTCATTTATGCCACTTTTTCCACATTTAGCCCATGTTTTCTACTATCAACTCATTTTTGCCACTTTAAAACCCAATTTTCCTACTTTATCTAACCATTCTTGCAACTTCTTGCCACTGTATACCAATTTCTGCCACTTTTTAACCATTTTTCAACATCCTCCACCCATTTTAAACCCTTTTTTTGTATTTCTGTAACCCATTTCTTGCCCATCCTAAATAAAAATTCTGTGACTGTATGCTACTTTTAACTAGTTTTTTCCCACGTTGAACTCATTTTTGTCAGTTTTTAACCAGTTTTTATCAATTTATCTAGCTATTTAAACCTATTTTTGCCACTTTATTGCCAATTTTGCCTCTTCAAGCCATTTTGGTCAATTTTCGCCATTTTGTTGCCACTCTTTAACCACTTTCAACATTTTCCATCCATTTCTCCCCCTTGTTGCATTTTATTTCTTTTTTTTTTGGTAGCAAATATTTGCTACTTTAATCCCATTTTTGTCTCTTTTGAACCCTTTTCACCACTGTTTCCATTCATTAGGCCACTTTTTTTTTCCTACATCCAATCATTTTTGTCAATGTGTAGCCCTGTTTACTATATCCGGTCATTTTTGCTACTTTTTCTTTTTTTTGCCATATTAAACCCATTTCTATAAATATATATATATATATATATTTAAAATTACAAAATGTGAGTTTTACAGCTTAACTTTAGAATGGATCATGATTTTGCTAACCTCAATTGGCCCCCAGTTTGGCTGGGCCCAAGAAAGTTCTCCCTTATATCCCCTTTATGGGCCACTCACATGACCACATCGGAATGTTTTTAGTGTGTTTCACTTAGAAACTTCATGAATTAACATTTAAAGGTCATGCGACACCTGTGTTATGCTGGGTCCTCATGGGTTACTTTGGTATAAGCATCAACATATACTGTAAATGGTACTGTCTTAAGCTGTATTTCAGGAGAAATATATTTATGAGATATTTTAGATGAGAAGTTTGTCAAAAGCACTAGTTTTTGCAGCGCAGTGTCCCCGTGTCTTTCAGTAGAGGACATCATGTGACCAGCAGAGGGCAGCAAAGCTACTTTTCTCCCCTGAGCCTAAGGGCAGTAAAAACAGGGCAGATATCTGCTCTCTTTATATCTCAAAACTCCTTTTATTACCTCTAAAATTCATGGATGTCAACTGTAATTAAAAAAAACCATCCATACACTTTGTTGTGAAAATATAAATCTGTCATGCTGAAAAGAGAGGCTGATAAAAGTCCTGGATTACTTAAATATTTCAAATGCCTCATCTGCTTACGCGATATTTTCCTCATTTCCTCACTTAAGTTGAGACATTTTTAAGCTGTTGTGTCACACATTGGTGGACTTCCAAACTGAAGTAATATAAATAAAACACGTAATAAAGTATGCAGACTACACAGATACTCATGCTGACTCAAGAAATGTGCTAAACACCTGTGGTAATGAATCAGCAACTTAGAAAAGTATCTTTCTGTGAATGCTGGCCTCATGATTTCAGCTGATTCACTGTTCTATATGTCACCTCTTCTCCAGAAAAGGAACATGAGTCACTGGACTTGTGAATGAGATAGCTGTGATTCAACATGACTTGTACAGAGCAAGAAGAGACGTCTCACATACACACAAAAACATTCATAGAGCTGAGCTTTTGGAAGAATTTGCAGACAAAAACATCTTATCTGTACTCCATCAGCTTTTGCTCTTCCTTAAGTTTAATAAATGAAAAACAGGCTTCAGGAGAAAGAAAAGGGTTGTTACTCCACCCAGTTTTAGCTCCTCACATCTACCCTTCTTCTGTACACTCTTCTGTTTTGATTTAATATCAAGGTCACTGAAGATTGTTGGGGGTTTTCCTCTGAAAACTTCAAGAAATTAATTCATTATAACCTCAAAATGTGCAAACAAACATTGTGTCATCGTATAGGACTTAAAACATAATGAATCCAGAATAAAATGTTCAATCCCATATATTAGTTTCTGTAGGACAAAAAATAGCAGCAATAATTTCTTCCTTACTTTGTTCATTTATTTATCTTCATTGAATTAAAATTTTGATTAATTAACTGTAAATCACTCTGCCATTTTCCTCTGATGTCACGCTAATGTTTGGAGGCTAAAAAGCTACATCATTTTATCACCAATCCATGACTGAGTGACTAAAAATAATAAGATAATAAGAAGATAATGAGAATGTTAAGGGGAATATGGCTTGTTTTAGAGAGGGTTAAAAGAGGACTTCATTAAATTAGCTTAAACTAAAAAGAAAATAGCTTAAACTATATTAGCTTGTGAGTAAATAAGCTACCATCTCTTTAAAGCTAGCGTTACCTTAATGTGATATTAGGCCTTTGTACCAGGTTAAAACTATCAGTGCACTCACACTGAGAAAACTCAGAAATTGAATCTGGAATGATGGATAATTCACACACTCAGTGAACACCACAGTGGTGAAATAGTGGATATGGTACTGTTAGCATGCTAGCGCTAGCTAACGTTAGCATCCGCTGGCTAGCTTAATTGCTATTAGCAACAGCAGCACATTTCAATCAAGAAAAAGGCCTTTAAGGTAAAATAAGTTCGTTTTCCATAAGTAAATAATGTAAATATAAAATGGAAGTTACATGAATGTAATAGTGATGAAAAAAGCTGTCAATTTTAAATTATAGCTGCAAAATTAATGTTTTCTACGGAGCCCCAGACATGACACGATCAAAAAAAAATGAAATTGTGGCCACAACATAGCTATGACGGGCGCACAAAATACTAATTTGTGGCCACGAAGTACTAAATTGTGGCCACAAAATAAGTATAACGCGCACACGAAATACAAATTTGTGGCCATGAAGTAGGTATAATGTGTGCAGGAAATACTAATTAATAATAATAATAATACTATTCCTGGACAGCTGGGCAAGCAAATCGAGCGCACCTTCCTATCCCGTAGTCCAAGTCATAACTATGCTGGTAAAGCAACCTGGCTCTCAATATTCTGTTTAAATGCCTCTCGGTAACAATGGTCCCCTGCAATGCCAGGCTTTTCAGAATGTCTATGTAGCTCATTCCCAGCCTAAAATAAAATTCAATCATACTATCCCTGTTCATCGTGTAGCTTGAACCTCTCTACTGCCTCTACCTGAGACCTTAGAGAAGGTGCGCTCAATTTTGCTTACCCAGCTGTCCAGGCCACAATTTATTTATTTATTTATTTATTTATTTTTGACCATGTCATGTCTGGGGCTCCGTAGTTTTCAGAGATTTAGTGAATTAAAAAACATAAATCAATGTATGCTCCTTTGACCTGTACTTTGCCCCACTACTGCTCTGAGACTGAAACAGCTGATCAGGAGATAATGACGCACACATAGCCTAACTGTTGCATGGAAAATTAGCACCATACACAGAGGCTTTCTGGGGGAAAAATAAAAAGCTTCCAGATTTTTCTGTAAATGTACATTAAAACCAACATTGACTTTTGGCCTTTTTGACCTATAATCTGCTAACTTACAGGGAGCAGCTGTATCTGTTCGTGAGGCTGCCTAATCTGGCGTTCTTGCTGGTAATCTCAGCGCACTCTCCTTAAAGGTCACATATTATGCAAAACTAACTTTTTCAGGCCCCTGGCCTGTCCACAATCCCCCCTAAAATCACAAAAATCCCCTTCCAACAGTTAAGTAACTTACATGATCTAGTATTTTAAAATCAGATTTCTCAATTTTGTATTTGTATGAACAAACGTACTCAAATAGCAGCGACAGAGCAAAATAAACTTTGATCATTTTCCTTACAGCTGTATGACTGGACACAGAGTGCACAAGAAGAACTTTTTTGTCTTTGTGTAACAGATTTTAATTTCATTATCATCATTCAGAAACATCCAAGTTGTGAAAATAGCTTATTTATCAGAAAAGCAAACAGATCATTCAAAAATAAGCTAGCCCGTATATTTATTCATCAGTGAGAACATTTTGTTTTGCTCGTTACCATCAACAGAACAACAACGCTCTGGTTGTAATTCTTGTTAATTCTACTCAGCAATCTCTCAAACATCTTGGACGATTTAAAAAACAATGCTGTCTGCACATGTTTTTTAAATTAATCTCACTCTGGCCCATTTGTGTCAATGATTTCACTCCTACTTTAACAGTGACTGCACTCTTTGAATATGTGCCATTAAAGTAACGTCTTCAGGCCAATTCAGAGACTGAAATAAACAATCTACGGCGTCTCTGTATCAGACGGACTTCTGTACAGCTCTGTGCCATGTTACATGTGCAGTCCAACAAGAAAAGCGCCAGAAGCAGAGGAACAAGCGATTGTTGGGATCCAGAGCAAAAAGGAATTATATCATCGCTGCGAGACACGCAGATGGAGGCTTGAACATGAGATAAACTGTGAGGATTTAAATATTGGACCTTTTTTTCTTTCGCATCATGGCAGAAAGAAAAGGAGCCTGAAGCCTCTCAGCAGCGCAGCGATGGTTGACTGGAAGTCTCAGCTGGAAAGAGACAAGCCTTTAAAAAAAAATCTATATCCGCTGGAGACGCTGCTGTATGACAGCTGGAAAAACAGCAGTGAACACTTGAGCTCATTCAGCACACTGAGACAATGTCCAACACATGACAGATGGAACAAGCTGTTCAATAAATACACGTAGTGGCACATGGGTGTGAAAACAACTTTCAAAATGATGACAGTCACCAGTATTAAATAGTCAAAGCATTAATATACAGTTAAAACAGCCTCTTATTCTGTCTAAAAACGCTTAACATGTACAAGCTTTGTGGCAAAAAAACCCCAAAAACAAATAAATTAAGTTAAAAACAAACATCCAGTCACTTGAAATACAAACAAAGACTCTCACAGAGAGTTTCAAACTAAAACATGAATCTTTTCTGTGTACACAATGTTTAATTTATTAACTCATGCTGACTGACCACAAATAAAACCATTCAAGCCTGTCAGCATTTGTCACAACAAATCTTTAAAGAATATTCTTTAATATTCATTATCTGTATTTCCTGATTTAGATCAGTGAGAGCGCCTTCCTTCAAGCACCTTTTTTCCTTTTTCTCAGCAATTTAGGCTGAGAAAATGGGAATATGTGTAAAAGGAACAGCAGGTTAGATTGGAACCCAGGCCGCTCGCTTTTCCTTAAACTGTCAAACACTAACCAACATTTTTCCACATGGAAAGTGTGCTAACAAGTCGTTTCTTTAACCACTTCCTTTGACACCTACCCCGCAGTAGTTGATTCAAGCTTTAGAAGCAGTTAGTCATGATGTTGACAGTCAGGCTTACTTTTGTTGCTCATAAAGAGGCATAAATATTCATTTTAGTCAGTTTCATAACCAGCTAAAAACTCCTTTCAGTACCTTTGAACAACTCAGGGATTAAAGGGTTGTGTCCACGTCATCTTTTGTGTTGGCAGGGCCTGTTCTCTCTGCAAAACTAATGCAGTTCAGTGTTTTCAGTATCTTGGGTGTCAGCTGTTTTTTGTTGCAGTGCTCACAGCGCTTTAGGTTTGAAAAAACTTTTGGAACACCACCTCTGTTTTAAATGTCATGACCCATTTTAGAATTAGTCACACAAATGGTGGCTCACTTTAGCTTCGTTTCCTACAGCTCAAGCAAACAAAACTACTCTAGCTATGTCATAAATGGTACTCAATAGCCAATGTACCTACGTTAGCTTTAGCAAAGGTTAATGAAGCTAAATGAGCCATCGTTCACATAACTACTTCATAAACAGGCCTAGCTTTACCAAATAGCATAATCTAATGTAACCTCGTTTGCTTCAGCTTTAGCTACATTAGTTAGAAAAGCTATTTAGCCGTGGTAGCTTACATAGCTAACATAGCTTGGTTAGCTTTAGAGTAGCTTTGTTTGCTACGTTGCCTACGTAGCTTGCATAGCTTTGTTAGCTTTAGCGTTAGCTGCTTTAGAGTGTTGTCGTGGACAAACTTATTCAAATGTTTTGTCATCAGATTTTTCAGGTTGGATTTTTAACTTTTGGAAGCCTAGCCCTAACCGTAAGTTTAATCAGATTTTATTTTGAAAGTTTTCACGTGTTTTTCTGCTCTGACAGAGGTGGCATCTCACTGTAGTGGTTTGCAAGGGCTGAGATCTACGGTCTTCAGCCAGACTGTCTTGGACTAACCTTTGTTTCTTTGTTTGTTTGTTTTTTAAGATTATTTTCAGGACTTTTTTTTTTGCCTTTATTAGATGGGAATGCTGACGAGAGACAGGAAATATTGGGAAAGGGCGTGAAGGGAGACGTTCACCAAATAATGCTTCATGCTTTTTTAGAATCAAACTATTTTAAGCTTCTGTGTGCAACTTTCATTTCAGCTTTATCTTGCCATATGTTTAATCTCTTCGTTGGTTTTGTCCGATGTGAATCATTCTGTAACCAAAAACTAAATTCATTATTTTAAAAGTCTAACTTTTTTTTTTTTACCTACTGGGAGTCTCTGCTGTAAGAGATGTAAACAATCAGTCTGGTAACCGGCCTGTATGACATCAGCAGAAACTGGCTGAAAATAACGATAGAAATAAACAGTTTTGTTCCTGATGGTTTCACTGCTTTTAAAGGACATTTAGACACATCAGTCAAACTTTTGATTTATGTCGTAACTATCTAAAATCTCCTCACAAGCATTAAAAGCAAGTGCAACCGACAGGTTTCTGAGTAAATGAGAGCTGAGATTTGTACTGGTAGATGAGACTGTATGTGATGTTTCATCCAATCACTGTTGATCTACTTGGCAATAAACAGCTGTTCAGCACTGACAGCATGCCAGGCTGTTACTTGAAGCCCTATAACCTTATATTTCATCACAGGCAACATTAAAACTCTTATTTTAAATGCTAAGAAAGCAATCAAATTCCATTGTATCTCTTGTGAAATTCTTGTTTGCTTACTGTTTGTCCTTGGGGTTTAATTTTCATAGCACATAACACATAAATAATTTTAAAAAATGTCCTGCAGCTGCTTTCTTAATCTTGTGGGAAATTCATTTTAACACTTCTTAGGAGGTTTTCAAAATAAAACAAGAATTAAGCTATAACATTGCCCGTCATATAGGTTTGTATTTATATTCCTGGGGCATGATGACCTCTGCTTCCTGCTGCATATTCAGAAACCCTCTGACTTTAAAATGCAGTCTCAGTTTATTATCTATAACCATCTGAAGAGTCTCACAGGACAGATTTATCTTAAGGCGTCCGGCCCTGCTCTGTTTTTCATTCACTGCGTTGTCTCTGCCGTATTGTGCATGGAGATGCCGGCCTCCTGTTTCCTCTGCCTCCTGTGCCTCAAGAGCAGCACAGCCAATAGGAGGAGCAGCAGGAATCCTAGAGCTCCTCCTATGAGTCCTGCTTTTAGAGGTAGACTGGTGTCCTCGGGTTGGTACATCATGCAGGACTCCTTGCTGGGTCCTGCGTCATTCATGGCGACCACACACACCTTTGCGACGTTTTCCAAGTCGCCCAACCCACCGCTTCTCTGGTCCTTCCCAAACTCCTGCTTGTGTTCTCCCCCGACCGTCACGATATACGCTGTGACATATGAATAAGGTGCACACCACCTGATGACCACCTCGGAGCCGTTCCAGGAGACTGACTTTAGGTCAGGGGCCAGCGGGGCCACGTTAAACAGAGTGACCCCTTGACATAAACATCCAGTAGTGGCCGATAGATAATCGCAGGGGAGCTGACCGTCCAGGCAAGGGTTATAGTCACATTTCTGAAGCGTTTTAGGTGATGCAGGGACAGCTTTAGGAGGTGCCGTAGTGGAGATTTCATCATTATCATAGTAATCTGGTGGGGGAAGGTCCTTAAATTGATTCTCGTCTGTCATTGTTGGCAGAGGAGCAGAACCTCTGATGAGAAGCAGACAGATCACGAAGAGAGGAAGGTTCCTGCAGGAAGCCATGGAGCTCTGTGGAGATCATAGACAGGAAAAATGAAAAATCTGTCTTTTCTGCATATGACTAAAAGTATCAGCCCCTTGGGTTTCCTGCCATGTGTACATTCAGAGGAACTTCAGTCTGCATAAAGAGGGCTGAATAAGGACACAGTTATTTCTCCCCTGATGGTGCTCCGTTTAGAGATCATATGACTGCACAGAGGACGGCCGACCGAATAAAAATGTGGTTTAAAAGTCAGACAAGTTCCAGTCTGTGAATAAAAACATCTGTCTTACTGTAAAGCAGAAACTTTTTCCCTTAAAGCTCCTGTGAGGAATTTTTGGTTTTTGGCAACTCTGGTGTCCCCTATGGACAAAAGAAGCACCTCTTTTCTCTTTGCTGTCCTGTAAGTAATCAATGTTTACAGGTTCTAAAAGGAAATGCAGAATCTGTTCACAAAGTTTTGGATTTTCATGGAACATAATCTAGATTCTGTTTATAGTTTCAGCTGTATTGACAAATTCTGTATCAGCAGGCCTTGGTCAAACCAGCAGCCTGATCCAGGACTTCCACTGGGTCTGTCTCCAAATCCACTAAAAGTGTTTTCAGTGTGCTGCACAGATCAGCAACGGGTCAAGGGCCCGCGAGACTGAGAGGAGGGGGTCACGTTGTAATTGCATAATCACTCCCGGCCGTGCGAGAAAGATGCTACTGAAGTTGGAGAAAGGTCTTGCTTGGATTTGTCTCTTTTTTGTCCTTTCGTGTGGATTTTTGTGCTTCCACCATGGGTAAGCAACCTGTTTATAAATCGATGCGCTTCCTCTTGTCCCTCTGACCTGTTGACTCGGGGCTTGGCTACCCCCCACTGTGACATTTTCTCGATTCGAAATTTGTTCTTGCATTTGTTTGGCGATTGTTTTTTTCTGAAATTCAACTAGATATTTTAATTTGGTTTGGTGAAACTTCCTGCCTCGCTGGATTTTCTCAGAGCAGGGCTCCATCACCTCTCATGCATCTGATACATATGTCTTACTCGTGGATCACACAGGATCTAGACATTTGATAGCTGGCCAATTGGCCAAAACAGACAGGAAAATGATAGAGAGTCATATACTGCTTTAGTTTTAGGTGATGTGTATGTACACATCAGAATATGTTTGCAATGAATGTCTTGATAACTTGGACGAAGGCCACAAGCTGAAATGTCTTTACAAATTGTTCTCTAAATTTCAACTACTGACGAGGCTTCCTGTTTCCAAATTGGTGAATGTATTACAGGGAAGATAAACACAGGATGAGGACTCCTCCAGTTTGTCAGCTTTTGCATTTCCTTGGAAAAAAATCCCCTCTTCATAAAATTCTTTTCTTCTGAATTTTCTCTCTTCAGTTTGGCTATAGAGTGAATAAAGTGACTTGAAGGAAGATTTATTAACTGATGAGGAAAGGCAGGGCTGTTGTAGCAGCAAGATGCAGCCAACTCACGGCATTCACACACCTGGTATGAAACAGTGTTAATTTTGGCAGCTATTTTTAATTTTAGTTTTAGTCTTCAAATGAAATGCATTTGAGTTTTAGTCACATTTCAGTCATTTCTACCCTTTTTAGTTTTAGTCAAGTTTTAGTTTACAAAACTTAAAACATTTTAGTTTAGTTTTATTCCATAAAAAGTTCTCACATTTTAGTCTTTACTTTTAGTCCAAACATTTATTTTGTTGCCTAAATCTGGTACCGAATCATTTTAGTGTGTTCTCTGCACCCTGCCAAACCTGGGGTCCCTGCTTTCTACAGCTGAGAGGCAGAATAGATGCATTGTTTTTGACAGATTTATCCACAGTGGAGAAATATCATGGATTGTGAATGTCTGACGAAGACCACATTACACTTTAGTCTAGTTTTAGTCATCTTGACAAAAACTAAACATAGTTTTTGTCAGTTTTAGTTATCACAGATATATTTTTGTTAGTTTTAGTCTAGTTTTTGTCATGGAAAAAAAGGCTGTTGACGAATAGTTTTAGTCATAGTCTTGGTTGACGAAATTAACACTGGTATGAAAGCGTGACTATGCGTGCCGGAGCAGACATTCATGGCATTTGCCTGCAGCAAAATATGCAGCCAATCTGAACCAGTCTTAAGGACTGGCTCTTTTTGTGACCAGACGGGAGTCAGCTCAGGAGCCAGCTCCTGTTTGAGAGGGGTCTTGCTGCCTGTAAATCTCTGATGGCCACTCTCACAGACGGTTCATCTGAGACATCATCTGTTTCACAACATGCTAAAACTCTAAAAATAGCTGGAATCCCCATCACTCTGAGTGAAGATGGACGAACGTAGATAAAGCCACGCTTTTGTTCACTGGTAGAGTACAGCAGTTTAGGCAAGTTGAGAGGAATATCTTTAATACATTCCAGTATGCATTATGTCTATGTGTTTTAGGAAATTAAAACTTATGTTAACAAAAATAGTACTACAAAGGAAAAAATACAGAGATTAAATGGATTCTAAGGTGTTTAAATGCTATTGACACATAGATTTCACACATAGATACACAGTTTACCATAAAATAACCTTAAATCAGATTAAATTAAAACATTACATTTAAAAGTTTATACAAAATATAGCATAGAAATATGTATAGCATGACATTAGTTAAGCACTAATTGATAAAATATTCCAAATAAAATGGGAACAATGGAGTTGTTAATATTGCAGATGACCTGCATTAGAGATTCTATTCTTCTCCAGCTTCATATGACATGGATCCCTGAGATAACTGGTAGACTCCTGATGCTGTGAAATACTTTGTCTTGACGTGTAAAAGTAAAGTAGAAGTGGAAAGTAGCTGATTACATGTACTCAAATTACTGATTAGCTTTTTTGTGAATTTATACTTCTTTGAGTACATTATGAAATCAGTCATTTTACTTTTCTTAGGTGTATTTGAGGTAAAGTACTGTACTTCATTACATTTTAAAAAGCACCAATTACTGAGTAAAAAATATAAACACAAATCTAAGGGCTCTGTCAATGGCCTGAAACTGGCCAAAAGTTTGGCTCTGATTACACATGACACTCAGCTGCACACACTGAGAGAATTAGTCCACATTACATCCAAAAAAAGTTGTTGCATTTCACCTCATTATGGCGTCATGTCTTTACATATTTTGGAGATTTTTATTTTCTTTTTATTTTACATAAAAAAAGAGGTGTATTACTACAACCTACTTGGGTATCATAAGTAGCTACTCAGTACTTGGTTCTTTGAGTAAACTTTCATGAGTTGATTTATAGATCAGTACTTTAACTTCTTCTTTAGTAAATTTTAAGTAACTACTTTAACATGAGTAAAACAGTATTTTACTGAAGTAACACTGCTGCTGACATTTCTTTAAACCACTGGTTGATACTTGGTCTGTCACTCAACCCATGTTAACACAATTGGAGGTTTTTTTGCTCATAAAAGGCACAAGCCCATGGAAATTTGTTTGTTTCATGTTGTGGTCCTTTGGGTAAATACCAAAAAATAACTTAAGCCAGGCCTGCTTTTATTTGAAGTGAAAAACTCCTGCATTATACAAACAACTTGCCCCCGAAACTACAGAATTTTTCGACATTTCCAAAATCAGTGAAAAAACATCCCTGTAAGTACTGTTTTCTGATGAATACGACAATCAAACCTATTACTTGGCAGAGGTTGATTCGACTTCACAGACATTAAATGTAGCTGTACAGAAATAGTCTTGTCACTGATGGTCTTATTTGCTTTTTCAGGTCACATAGACACATTAGTATTACTTTCACTCTGCTTCATAACCAGCTAAAAACCTCTCACAGGAGCTTTAGAGAAACACCCTGTCTTTCCTCTTGAGTACACATGCAGATAATGAGGACACTTAATTAACTCAAATGTATTATTCTGTGGCATGTTTGTCCATGATTACCACTGTTGTACTCACAGCTGCTGGGAATAATTCTCACTTGTTAAGATTTGGAGCTACTTCAGACTAATTCAGCATTCCAGGCACTCGGCTATTGCTCAACAGGTCCAAATGCCTCTCACACACCCTGGACACACAAACACATGCATGCACACGGCTCTGTCAGCAGGATCCACTTACACGGAAAACGCCTCAGTGATACCCACAAGAATCCACATAAACAGACCTGAAATGTGCTCTGTGGTGGACTGAAGTCCAACCAAAGCCCATTCAAAAATCCACTAAAATCCGCCTGAGCTGAACTGAAGACAACTCTTGAATACTACTGAGAGCTCTTTGTTTACACTACAGCCAATCTCTCTCAAATGTGTTCAATATTTAAAAACAAACTCACCAGTTGTTTGCCAAAGTGTCTTAATGAAAATGTGCACACTTCTTTCTCCTCGTCTCTGCTAAAATTGTCTGCCCCCTCTTTATACGCTTCCCGTCTCCCCAACAATCACCTCCTTCTTTCCTCCCTCCCACAACCCCCCCCTCGCTCCCTTATTCCTGACCCGTTTGCACCAGCTCCACCTCCCTCCTCCTCCCTTAATGTTTCACCAGTGTCTGAGTGAGTATGCATGCTATTAGAGGCATTACCAAAGGCTGCTATTAGTTACGTAACTGCTACCTAAACTTCTGAAGAAGTGAAGCTCATTTCCCGCTACACATCTGAACAGTGGCAGGTTATTCAGAGCATGTCTCACTTGTTAATGAGCATGTTTCCCTTTTTAGGCCTGACTGGCGCTAAATAGGTTTGCGATGCCTCTTTTGATTCAGTTGAATGTGTCATCTCTCACATATACAATGCCTATTTCATCATGTCAGGCCTCTAACCTCTCACTTAGAAAATGCATGACTGAACTCTAAACATGAAACAAAACTGAAAGGACCTAAACTGTTGCGCAGATGTTCAGCAGAAGGCCTTAAACGGACCTGAGTAAACTTGTACGGTGAGTGGAGTTTGACAAATAAAAGTGCCAGGTTGGCACTTGTCTGAAAAAACAAAATTTTACGATATCAGATGTTACAAAGCAAGTGGTGGGTTGGGTTTTGAAATACTACCACCATCACATGAAGACAGATCTGAACATGATGCTTATGAAGGTACAGAGCATGGAGACCGATCAGGCTGAAAATCAATAAATCACACAAAAACAGCTTAAAAAATGAAAAGAGAAGAAAAGACAATTATTGTTGGTTTCTTTAAGTGAATTGAGTGGGCTGGTACCTATGGAAGCCCAGTTCTGCCAAATAAAAAGGTGAAAGTCAGGCAATTCTTGAAAAACATAAAAAAAAAATCCTAAGTCCTAAGCTTCAAAATCTTGAAAAATGAGACAGTAAATCTGTTCCAGGATGGTGTGAGAGTCTGTTGAATGAGATCAATGAGCCAGGAAAGAGGTGAAAAACTTTTTAACGGTCTAAATTTAAAGCTTTTTTGAAGTATAAACTATCTGACACACAGAGGATATCTTGCTCTTTAGGCCCAGATATATTTCTGCATGATCTCAATATAAAAGATTAGTGGACTCTCATTGATATTACTTAATGATCTTCAGTCATATTTGTAACAAAAAATGAGAAAGAGCTCTACCTGTTGTTTGGCTGTGCTGTGACTTCCTTTTCCAGTATTGGCCTGTCTTTGTTTTCATTTTCTTGATCCAGCTTAATTGCAGCTGGTGGAGATCCGACCATAATTAAACATGATGGAGGGACTGGGGGAGATGTTTTGATTTCATTGTTTTTTTTCCTGCGCTGTCTCCCTTTTCCAGTATTGGCCTGTCTTTTCCTCCATCTTCTAGTTTTAGCATGTTTTCAGCGGGTCCATGATCACATGTGATGGAGGGACTGGAGGAGATGTTTGAGTCTCTTCCTTTTTCAGTTTTGGCCTGTCATCGTCCTCATCTTGGTGATTCGGTGTGTCTTCAGCTGGTGCAGCTCTGACCATGAATAAACGTGACGGATGGACTGGAGGAGATGTCTTAGTGTCTTCTGTCATTTTTTTCTTGTAAGTTCTTTTCTGCACATTTTCTTTATGCTGCTGCATTACATTCGTCGATTACTGATGGCTAAGGGATTGTGGGAGCTTTACTGCAGCACACTTCAACAGGACAGGTAGATGTTATCTTATTCCTGTTGAGTTTGAACATTCACAGTCAGTACATACTTTGGCTTTTCTAAGAGTGTCCGGACCAGAAGGTAATTCTGTAGTTATGTTACTCTGACCACATGATCATTTATGACCCCACTGTCTGATCTCTGTCTCTGTTTAGTTGGATGGACCTCACTCAGGAAACCTCAGCTAAAGTTAGTTTGTCACTGGGCTCTGTCCAAACCAGGCTTTTTGAATTAATGGGTCTTTTCAATACAAATTGCCTCTTTTCAGTGTACTTACTTCTGAGAAAAACACAGTTTTAGTGTTTGAATTTGACAGCATGAGGGTGAAAAGCAGATTAAAAGTGCCCTCAACTTCCCATTTCGCAATGCTAAGCATCCCAGAATGAATCAGGATGGCCATTTTTGACAACTTATATTCTTGATATTAGCAGTGTAAGACAAATAGAATGGACACTTACTGGGAGCACTGGTGGGTCAGGGTGATGAAGGAGTGTCAAAGGACTTCAGTGGGAGTGATCCTCTCGCTTCCACTTAATGTCAGCATGGCCTTCAGCAGCTTGATGCACTGCTCCTTCTCTTTTGCATTGTCATTGTGCATTTTCCTGTGCTATAAATGAAACCGGAGAAGTAATGAAGTCATTTTCATCAATCCTGAACTAGTATTGAAACAGGAGAGTCAGTAAAGCCATCTTCATCTGTCCTTAAAAGTCTAAAACTGACTGGAGGGTGCTCCACACATACCGTTTTAAGTGTTTCAAGGTAAGCAGGTATGGGCTGGGTTCGTGGTACAGATGCATTAAAGTCCTGGAAAATAAAACAAACAGATTTACTGAGTTAATGTGAATCTTAGCTGGGAATTTCCACATTTCCTGAAACCTTTTCAGTGTTATTTATAGCTATGGAATACAAAGTTTGCTCAGTTTTAAAATACGTTGTTTTAACTGTAAATATGCCCTACAAACATCTTAAAGATATCATATATAACCATATAATATATATATATAATAAATTTGTTATATAACCCATTTTAACTAGTAAAACTAAATTAAATCAAAGCACTGTTTCCACAGCTACACCACTAGAGTCTGACTCAAGAGGAAAATGGACACCATTTGGAAATGTTGATAATGTGAGAGCTTAGAGTAGAATCAATACCTTGATTGTCCAGCGTTTTGACCTCCCCTTGTTAAAACATTTTCCTGTTTGTACTCCTTTGTCCAGAATCTCGTCTGGCAGCTGACCTTGCATTCAAAGTATCACCCGTAATTGGAGATACACACACATGAAAATATCAGCCACAAGCACATGCTAATGCTAAGAGCACAAACTATAACTAACACATGAAGTTGTATCCTTCTGTCATCCTGAGTAAAAACTTAATAAATTCATAATGTTGCTTTACAAATTTTCCATCTACTGTAAGATATGGTGTATTTACCATTTAAGAGCATTTAATCATCCAACCTCCCCCTTTCTTTAACAATATGTGTTTAAATACAGCCCTTACTATCATGTGAGAGTATTACTAAAAAAAATAACCTGGAGAACATCTGAATGTACCCACCCCCCTTTCCAGTGAACTAGCTGTTAAGTTTGCAACCTCCATTAAACCCTTAAACAGCAGCTGTGTTTGATTTGTTTGCTTAAAAAATGACTTACTGCTACACATTCATACGGTGTAAAAATTAGCTTCTGGCCGAAGAGCATGAAAAACATCACGCAGCCCAATGACCACGTGTCGATGGCCTCTGTAATTGGCCTCTTTTTCCCTCTAATACCACCGTGGATCACCTCAATGCTCTTCAGTGCATTTAATGCTGTAGCCATCTAAAAGCAATAAACATAATCAGAGATTGTACCGAGGTTTATCAGACAGTTTCCTACTCCACGTAACTGATGGTACAGTATACATACTTGTGGGATGATGGGTGTGATGCAGCTCAATGGCATAGGATAGTTCTTTTTCAGCATGTAATCCTCTAGAGTGATATCCAGATCCCCTAAGACCAGCACATCACCATCCCTGCCGTAATGATCATATAACTGGATGATGTTGTGCTGGTCCAATCCTGCACTTTTTAGCCTATTGAAAATGTCCAGCTGCAGACAAACGACAAGTTGTTTACTGAGATTATAGTGGTCTCAGGTATGATTTATCTGTACTCGAGTGGTCCCAAAAAAATAAATAAATAAATAAATAAAAAAATAGCCAAAATGACACTGCTGGTGTGGAAGATTTCAATGAAAGGCAGGTTCAGACAACAGGAAAACAAAACGATTATGTGGAAATTAATCGCAACAAAGAAACACGTCCCGTGTGCAGAGGCCTTAACCTTTATCATAGCCAATATTTTTGTCTATTATTTGACAGCAAAGACTTGCACAAACATATTTCACCCTGTTATCATGAATCAGTTAGTTAGTTTAGTTTATTCAATCATACCACAACTCCAAACATTTTACACTATAGACATTTCAAACAAAATCAATACTCATGTGTGGAGTAATTGCTGAAAGGCACAGGTGAAAGCAAGCTGCTTATAAAAGCCTATCCTATATTTTCAACAATTTAAGCCCCCAACTTCTAGAAACGCAAAGAAACAACAACAGATAATCAATCACACTTGTAAGCCTCAAACATAGCTTTACAAACTATTTTCTTGAGACCAAAAGCGAAATACATGTTTTTATATGTCCATTGGCATCATTCCAGAATTAAACTCCAACACTGGAAACACATCTACTTATCATACCTTTGAGCTTTTGGTACAGTAAATTTACGAACACCTCTGAGATATATGGACTCTCCTGATTTTAAAAGAACCTTTTTACTGAGTGTCACAGCATTTTTTCATTTTGCTCTGAACATCATGTGCAATATTTTGTAGTAAAACAATCATAAAATCACACTACATGAGTATTTAGAAAAAGTCGATCCTTGTAAGCTTAATAATCAGCCTTGTTGATGATTGTAAAAAAAAAGAGCTCTGCAGCTCTGGGCTGAAACTACAGAAGAGTAAAGTGGTCAAACGAGTGACCAATGTTGTGTTCCTGCTCTGTCTGCAGACTCTTCAAACATTCACTAATGACATTTTAAGTTTAGAGCCAACTCATTTTACATGGTTAAAATACAAACAGAAGGTCTTTTGTCCGAGACTGAATGAACACTATTAAATTCTAATTACTTTGCATATAGTCTAACGTTATGATGCCAATCCATTTAACTGGAACAAAAACCCTGTCAAAAATCTCGTAGACTTTCAGAGGAGGGAGATTTTGGGGACATAGAGTTATTACTAATATGGGATATTGAAATTAGTAAAATGCCAATCAAACTTAAAAAAAAAAAAAAAAAAAATATTTGTGAAGAAAGCAAAGTAACTTCCAAAGACAATATCATTTGGAGACTGATCAAAAATAATTAACAATTGAGTACAATATAATGAGCAAACAAGAAAACAAGAAAGCTATTTTAAAGGGTGGAAGGAAATAAGATGATTACGATCAAAAATAAGTTAGACCAACAGTGGTCTCTCCCATAAATCTTTTGTTAGGTTAAAGTCTCTCACCCTGAGGTAAACGATCCTTTGTCTGTGTGAATTTAAATCTGACTTTTTTTATTAAATTATCTTCTTGTTAAAATCTTGAACTTAGTCTTTGCAGCTACTTGAGATCTCTGTGTTATGGTTCATTTTTCATGCTGTGTCCGGGTCACCAACTGTATGGCCAAACACATGATCACACGGACTAAAACCTAAGGTCTCCCAGCGAAGAGGAGAAAGGTAATGCCTTCATCCCATTCTTTGTTAACTTTGCAAAGCAGATGGATACGCCTGTTTCTGTGTTTCTCACTGGTGAATCCATGTTGCAAAGCTCCCATCTGAACCGTTTTGGCCCGGTTAGAAAGTGAAAGGACAAATCAGCGTGGAGGGGCAGTATTTTCGGGCGTGGCAGAGTCGTGACATAAGCAAGCAGCGACAAGAAGCCGGTGCAGTTGGGGCGGAAGAGATTAGCGTGGATGCTGCTATTAGAACTTGACTTTTCTTTGTTAAAAGAAAATCAAAGAACAACACGGAGTTATTTTACTTTCAAAAACAACAAAAGTTGGGTACTGACATGTCTTCAGTCACCAGCCTTCGCGTTATATAGTTCTTTATGAAGTTTAACCTAGTTAGTAGGGGCGTAGGTGCAGCCATAGATATCAAGAAGTAGATGACGCGTTCGCTATCTGACGGTACGTCTACATGGCCGCCATCTTGGCGCGGGCAAAAGAGTGAGAGTTCAATAGTTATATGGGCAGACAGCACTGAAAATGCCAACTTCGTGTGCTGACGCCCACAGATACGATGGGTTCCTCATTCTGATGTTAGTGCTCTGGCCTTAAATATGCACAGGACTTCCGACCGGGTTGTTTATTATAAGTTGTTACCTTACTTAAAGTACAATGCACCCGCTGTTTTGGAAGGAAATGTGGAATCTTTCTCCTGCTATGTGCAAGTACTGACTGTCATCTGACTGTTGAAAGCCAGACTGGTCATTTTAATGTTGCTGACAGAAATCTTGGACCTCCTTTTTGTGACTTTAAGTATTTCTTTTTTTACTCAGCATTATTTTAATAATGTCATTAAGTACAATACTAAAATATACAACTAAGTCATATTAATTTATTGGCATTAGTAAAGCACGCAGTTCTTATAGCCTATTCCAAAAATATGATTGCCTTAATTTTCTGCTATCCCAAAGACCCATAAATCAGCCATCAGAAGACTGGTATTTGACTTAAATGCAGGAAAATTCTCTCGTTTTGACGATAAGCATTATTATATGCACCGCAGACAGAGAAAGTCAGTGTACGGCGCACTGTACTGTCAGTCTAAGTTTTGATCAGTTTGATTTAGGCTTTTTAGACAACATAAAGATGATCAAATAAGCCAGGATCATTCAGCTTTAACTTCGGTCTTTCCTTCTTTGTTTTGCCACTTTCTGTTGTACCATAAAGAAAAAAAACACGAGAAATTAGAAATCACGTGACTCATCCTGTCGGGGCTTTTACCTGTTGAGACTTTAGTTTTCCTCATGTAGCCCTCTCTCTGCCCCTCATCTGATGATCTGCTCAGAAAATTTTACTGGAAAATTGTCCTGATGTTTTAGAATCTGCTGGCTCTGCGAGTGTTTGAGTCAGAAATTCATCGCCTGCATGAGTAATTAAGCCGAGATTGGCCGTTGTGTCACATGGCTAATATGCACTGCAAACTCAAAAATCATCAGGTGAGAAAAGGCGTGACGACTCACAGTGTATGCCTGCCTATAGATTAAAGGACAGTTGCAAGATGAGAGGGAGAGAAATTATCTAGCTATATAAATCTATTTGGAGAAACAAAAACTATCTAATTATAGATTCTAAATATTTGATTACACCTGATGTTCCCTGTACATATCATACACATAATAGTTTTTTTAATTTTAAATTGATCAGACCCACAATCAGTACCTTGATTTAACTCCAGTAAGTAGTCAGTATCATGTTCAAGCTTTCAGCTTTATAACAAAACAAATTTCATGTAGATTGGTTCAGGATTAAGCATGGTAGGGCAGATTTTACAGGCGAAGTGGGCTAATTTATATTGAGCGTTCGCTAATCCCGCCCGTTCCAAGATGGCAGACTGGTAGATGCACAGCAACTACATTAAACAGCCATGTTCTTCGACGATGACAAGTCAGGTGACCGTGAAGCTGATGGCATCGAGGAGAGTAAAATGGTTAATATTGAGCAGTGGAGAGGAAAAGGAGAGGGACCTGGATGCAACCGAGGACCTCAACCCCATATCGAAAGTCAGAAAATTGCCGCCATATCTCGTCGTCTGATACCGTAAGTAAATTGGAGTGAACATCTTCTTCGTTTCTTTTCTTCGTACATCGCTGAAATATTAATGTAGGCAATTCCATCACAAAAGGAAATACAAGTACACAAAAAATACATGAGTTTACAGACTAACAAGCACAGCGATTAAATTTAAATAAATTGATTTATGATCCAAATTCAAGTATCACTTAGCACAGACATAATATGCCTGTGTGCATTTTGTCTGCTTCGCAGGATTTCTATCATTACCGCACGCTGAATTATAATAATAAAACAAGAAAAGACAACTTGTGACAATCACATACTCCTCCACCAGTTGCACAGGCTTTGTCTGCAAAGGTGCATGCAACAACATCAGACTGATTTAACTCCTATAATGATAGTAATATAATAGACTGTTTTATCATCATATAACTCCTATGTTAATAATAGTTCTAAAAAAGCAAATTTAACGAACTTTTTTTAGGTTAAGCATTATGAATTAAGCCAGACTTCATCTAAAGTTTACTGTACAATCTCATTTAAACTACATTGCTCACCAGCTGCTCTCATTATCATTTTTACTCTGCATGAGGCTGTTATTCTTTTTTGTGATAAGGTAAAGAGAACACTATTTCCTATAAATAGTTATGTAAATGCTCAGCCTTGTCTGCCGATGATTCTTTAAAGCAGCCACTCACAGATGTACGGACAATAAATCATAAGAAAATATTTCTTCTAGGCTATCTAAAATAAGAGCCACCATTTATGAGACCATGTCTTCAGTTTGTGCAGCGAACTCATCACTTAACAATCTGCATGCCGACTTGTATAAGAAAACTTTGTTCCATAGCGCACATCGTCTTTTTTATCCCTTTTTCGCCTCTCCTGTTTAAATGGAAATGAGCTCATGTCCACCTCAGCATGATAAATAATGTTTAATCTTCAGACTATGTTTTTGTCTATATTTTGTATTGACCTAAATAAAAATAAAATCCATTGCATTGTCCACACTGAGATGAAAACAGTATATTTCCTTCTCATTTTGAAAACGTTTTCTGTAAACACTGGATCATCTCAGGAAATGTCACTGAAAAAGCTGTAGTATATATATGCCAAGCCTGTAAGTGGCGCCGTAATGCTGCCACGGAAATGCACCAAAAAGAGAGAAGAAGATTACAGAGCATGCCTTTAATCCGCCATTGCTGTTTTGGTTGCACCCATGCATGCGGCTTAAGTGGGCTGTGCTATGTATTTTTCAAGAAAAATGCGGTACAAGGCTGTCCTCATGGAGATGAAACGGTAGGCCTATACAGATTTGCTCACTCTGGAAACCTGTTTTAAAAAGAAGCATTTAATGCCTTTGAAATCCCGATATGACAAAAAACGTTTGCATCTACTCCTGAATTTGTCATGGTGTGGAAGGGGCCTTAGAGTTCTCCCATAACACTCTGTTTGGAGTGTGCTACTGGAAAATTTCAGTTAGAAGGGTCATGTGCCCCTAGCACTTCACCCTGCCCCTTTATTTCAACAAGAATAGGGACTCCCTAACCCTACAAGAACATTACTAACAAGGTTGATAATTTTAGATGTACATGTTGTCTATTACCACTGCCATGAGCGGCCCACTTCCCCTTCTGTTCCCCTCACAGCTGGCCGATGTCTGATGTTGTACTGACCTGCCATGCTTTGCACCTTCACGGATGAACTCTCTTGCAAATGCAGGATGGATTAATGGTAGAGACAGGCCATTGATCTTTGCCCGTAAAGTCTCAAGAGTGGCTGCTTTGCACCTCAGGACCTGGTTTGCCACCACACTGGCTTTGTGTCAGTTTTGTTTTCTTGGTTTTCTTATTGACCGATGAGTATGCTTGACATTTTATCAGCTGGCCTTATGCAGGTTTGGTCGTCCTGTCTCGATGGACAGGACGACCACGTCCCCTGCTGTCTGGCAGCTTCTTGAGGACAGCGTCTTTGGACGTCCAGAGAACAAGAAGTATCTACAATGGATCAGGGAAGCCTTTGAGATTCATAAACAGGTGAATAGGACTATGAACAGGGACAAGGGTGCTTATATGTTTCCCCACACCTGGGAATCTGTCAACAAGATGCTGCCAGAAAATCAAGACAGGAACTGACTTTTTATTTTGATAGCCATCTGTTTTGGTTTTATAAAGGATGCAAGTTATGCATACTTAAGTTCAATGCTGATATGACTCCAAGAGCACAGTGTAGCTGTCTGACAGGAGGCTGCAGGCCCATCTAAGCTCCATGTCTTCGTCTGTTTCCAGGTTGAGCTAAAGTTAGTCTTAGTCAGTGTTTTCAATACTGTGGCCAGTTTGGCTTCCAAAGTCTATTTTAGTAACCAAATGGTTGGCATAGCTAAATCTTTGTCTATGGTTTATAATGCTAGATTGATGAAACATATCGGACAAGGCTTTTCAGTGAATTATTTATCGCATGATTGCCATCCCTTTCAGACAAGGACCATAATTTAGAACCTTTAGGCTGGTGTGTGGGTAATTCTATCAAAGACAGAAACATTTCTCTTTTTAATGTCAGTTTTGACTAAAGAAAAGCATCCAGTTAAGTATGAAGAGGATAGTAAAGAAAAAGAACAGCATCCATCAGCGTGAGTGTATCTTGCAAGACGGACCAATAAAAGCAACATCACTTAAAGAAGAACTCAGCTCAGCAACTGTCATATCCAGGAAAGAAAGAACTGCACAAGAAGTCTGCCGATGTGGCGTTTGGGATAGAGACACTGTGTGACAGCTATGTGGCCTTAAATCCAGCTGTGAACACGCACATATCCGCTCTGAATCTGAGCTGAGTCTACAGGAAAAGTGACGAAGATCAGCTCACATTGTTCTGTCCCAGAGATTCACAAAGGTCAGACTTTAAAACAAAGCAGAACTCGTTGAAAGCTGATTTTACTGATGGAGTCGCTCAGATTTTATGTGCTGTGAGTTCACACTGCTGCTACACAACACACTAGTAAATATTTGGCCCTTTATGTAACAGAAATGCAGATGTTGGCATGCAAACCATTGCAACAAAATGTCTCTCTCATAAAATTCTTTATTTCCTTTATAAATTTCATCTGGCATTTCTTTTATTCTTTGTTTAATGAGCATGTGTGATTTAATCCAAGTTCATACAGCAAATATAGGGGTATATGATGATAAAGAGCATGTGTTTGTCTGTGATTAAAACGCTTTAAAACTTAGCAGATTTTACTTACAGTTCGTAGGTTTCAAGTTCAAACCACTCCAAAAGCTCCTGTCTCAACAGTACACTCAAATGGATTTTAATGATGTTTTATGAAACAGACTTACATAAGGTCCATAATGTCAGGAGGGTGGCATGGTGTTTGGTAATACAAGTAAAAAATAACACAGTTTTATAATTAAAATGTGAAAACTTGACAGTGCTTTGCTGTAAAATTAAACACTGACATCAGGTTTAACCAGTTGTGAATGGATCAGTGTTCTGTCTGTCACATCTTTACGGGCCAATCAGAACATCAAAACACGTGATGTAGCTGCTACAGAAGTGCGCCACTACCTGGGGACTAAACTCCATAGAGAACTGCATTATGTGAACCAAGGCAACTGTAGACTGTCAGTACACGACTTTTGTTGTTTTGAAAAGAAAACAACTCACTGCTGTTCTTTGTTCTTCTTTTAATGAAGAAATGTCGTCAAAGTTCTGATAAAACTTGCACTTAAACAGCATCCACGCTAATCTTTTCCGCCATAATTGCACCGGGCATCTTGTCGCTGCTTGCTTACGTCACAACTCTGCCGCGCCCAAAAGTATTGCCCCTCGTTGCTGATTGGTCCTGCCACTTTCTAACCGGGCCAAATTGTTCAGATGGAGCTTTGCAAGATGGATTCACCAGTGAGAAACACAGAAATGGGTGAATCCATCTGCTTTGCAAGGTTATATCTAATGGGGATCAAATGTAAAGTGATATACTCTTATCCTGTTGTTTACAGAGCTTGCTGTTTTCAATCACACCGTGTCTCTTTTTATCATTACTTCTTACTTTGACTTGCCTAGAAAGTCTGAAATTGTCCTGTATTGACAACTCTACTTTCAAAGTTAAATATTGGAGATTTGACCTTATTTTGAAGGCCAATTCGTCTATTTAGACTGTTACTACAGGACTTGTGTGAACTGAAAATCCTGCATCCATATATCTGAAGAGCTGGAAACAAGCTGGTTTTTGCAAACGACTTATTCCTTTGCATTTTGACTGAAAATTTCCCTTTTTGTTTGCTTTGGGTCATTTATTGTCTTTCTGTCTGAGATGATGATATTTCATCACATTTCATTATAAAGGCGTGGTTGAAGTTCACATTCTCTTTGTGTTTTTGCACGTCACATGATGAAAAGATCAAATTTTCCTTTTCAAACCCACTCCTTTCAGCATCAAAATTACTACACAGTATTTAACTTTAAAACAAATTACTTCTTACTTTTCTTGAGTATTTCATAGACCAGTAATTTGATTTTAACCTTGGTACATTTCAAGAAAAGTATTTGTACTTTTACTTTGGTCAAATATTCTTCTAACCTTTCCACCCCTGTATAAAATAAAGCTATAAATGAAATAGCGAGGTACCTGTTCAGCTCTGTGTAGTGAGTCAGCTCATCCACAAAAGGCCCATACATGGAAACTGAGACACGAGCGAGTTGACACTCGTAGCAGACATGGTGTGACAGGCAGTCACAGCTTCTCAGAATCAGATTTTAAACCACTGAATAGGAAATATTTGTGTTGTGACTCTGGAAGTGACACAAACGCAGACAGATGGTAACTGTTACAGACGGTTTGTTATATAACCTCACTGTGGATTGCATGCCCCTCTCTGCCACAGACCACATCACTTTTTCCTCAACCACTGGTGTGCTGCAGGCGGGGACAGATCTGCTTTCCTCATCAGGGACAACTCCATCAGGAATACATTATTTTTAAATATGAAATGGAAGCTGCCCAAAGGAATACAACTAGGTCTTGTTATAGAACAACAATGAAGCTCAGCACAGTAAATAGTAAGATTGTTTGATTTATAGTCAACTCTGACCTGGGGGAGGGGGGCGCATATTGCCACATCATAAATTAACAGTCAAGTTTTTATTTCATCCTCCAGGGAACTTGCTTTATGTATTTTTTTATTTGTTTGTTTATTTGGCATGATGGATGCATAAGGAATTGAACAGCAACACCACAGCATTTAGAATTGGCCTCTTATAAAACAAACATAGAAAATTCTTACAAAGCCAGTCCATGAGTTACATTTGGTCAACATTTTTAAGTATTTTCAAGACTTCAGCATTCACAAATACAACACAAAAGCCTTTACCTGCACAAACATGCAAGTGCACATACACTATATTGCCAAAAGTGTCCACTCATGCATCCAAATAATTAAAATCAGGTGTTCCAATCACTTCCATGGCCACAGGCATACAAATCAAGCACCTAGGCATGCAGACTGTTTCTACAAACATTTGTGAAAGAATGGGTCGCTCTCAGAGCTCAGTGAATTCCAGCATGGTACTGTAATAGGATGTTTCTTGTGCAACAGGTCCAGTTATGAAATTTTCTTGCTTCCAAATATTCCACAGTCAACTGTCAGTGGTATTATAACAAAGTGGAAGCGGTTGGGAATGACAGCAACTCAGCCACAAAGTGGTAGGCCACATAAAAATGACGGAGCTGGGTCAGCGGATGCTGAGGTGCATAGTGTGCAGAGGTCACCAACTTTCTGCAGAGTCAACTGCTTGTCAACTTCATGTGGCCTTCAGATTAGCTCAAGAACAGTGCATAGAGAGCTTCATGGAATGGGTTTCCATGGCCGAGCAGCTGCATCCAAGCCATACATCAACAAGTGCAATGCAAAGTGTTAGATGCAGTGGTGTAAAGTCGCCGCCACTGGACTCTAGAGCAGTGGAGATGCGTTCTCTGGAGTGACGAATCACGCTTCTCTATCTGGCAATCTGATGGACAAGTCAGGGTTTGGCGGTTGGCAGTAGAACGGTACTTCTCTGACTGTATTGTGCCAAGTGTAAAGTTTGGTGGAGGGGGATTATGGTGCAGTGTTGTTTTTCAGGAGCTGGGCTTGGCCCCTTAGTTCCAGTGAAAGGAACTCTGAATGCTTCAGCATGACAAGAGATTTTGGACAATTCCATGCTCCCAACTTTGTGGGAACAGTTTGGGGATGGCCCCTTCCTGTTCCAACATGACTGCGCACCAGTGCACAAAGCAAGGTCCATAAAGACATGGATGAGAGAGTTTGGTGTGGATGAACTTGACTGAGAGAAACTGAACTGAGCTGAAAGAGTCCTGACCTCAACCTGATAGAACACCTTTGGGATCAGTTAGAGTGGAGACTGAGAGCCAGGCCTTGTCGTCCAACATCTGGAAGAATGGTCAAAAATTCCCATAAACACACTCCTAGACCTTGTGGAAAGCCTTCCCAGAAGAGTTGAAGCTGTTATAGCTGCAAAGAGTGGACCAACGTCATATTAAACCTTATGGATTAAGAATGGGATGTCACTTAAGTTCATACGTGAGTCAATACTTTTGGCACTATAGTGTATGTGCAGTATACTGTATATAATCCAATGCTCCCTTCCCCCACACCTACATATGACTGCAAGATTTATTTGATTGATCGGTTAAGGAGTTCCTTTAATTTGGTTCCCTTTATAGCACTGGCATCTGCATGTAAACACTTGTGTATAAGATCAACAAATACCACAAAGTGGTCAAAACTTCGCATGTATAGGTGTCTCAGAGCAGTGGTTCTCAACTGGTGGATTGGGACCCAAATGTGGGTAGCAAAGCTGTTTCAAGTGGGTTGCAAATCTGTGCTAGGAAAAAAAGCAAAAAGTTTGTGCTGTTTGTGCCCTTAGTGGACAGACAGAACATCTATTCAAATTTCAGTCTTTTTCTCAATATTTAACTTATTGATGCACTTTTCCTGGATAACAAAGCTTGTTTTCCCAAGATAATTAGGTAACTCCTTGAGAAATTATCAAATTTCCATGCTATCTTGGAACAAAATGAATCAAATAAAATGTTCGCATACTTTACTTTTCCTTTTTTCCATTTATGATCCAAGCTGTAACTTTTTTTAAAGGTTTATTTTTTGGGTCTTTTTATGCCTTTATTTGATAGAGGAAGGACAGTGCAGCTAAGGGCCTGAGGCCAGATTTGAACCCAGGCCACCTGCATACATGAGTAGCACCTTAAACCACTCAACTGTCAAGGGGGGAGGGGCAGTGGGACACAAATGCAGACCGCAGGTTTCAAAAAGTTATCCTAGAAGGATAACCACTAAATCGCAAGCGATAAAAGGGAAAGGGGAGAATACCAAAGCAAAATGATAAGCCCAACTAATAACTCCCGCTCTAATTAATAGTAGAAAAGAGAAACTGAACCACTGCCGCCGTGCAGCTGAAAAGAAACTTAGACTTGTAGGGAGAGTGAGACAACTGTCTTCAGAAGAAACTCAAAGATGCCCGCACTGGGGTTCAAGAGAGAAACAAAGAAAAGCTGGTTATACCTCCAGCATCAACCACTACCTCTGGGGTAACTAGTAATTTAAATGAAAAAAAGCTCTGAGGAAAGAGTCGACAGTGCTTGAGAGACTTCACATAGAAAGACACAGGAAAAATCCCAAGGAGATGCTCTCAGTACCTCTGAAGGTGAGATAATGAGTCTGCACTGAGAGCTGCAACCCAAGAGCATATATAAGCTCTCCACACCTGGTCTCACTCAGTGCTGATCAGCCACACACACCTGGCCCAGCCCTGATTGACTCAGCCACATACACCTGGCACAGCACTGATTGATTCAGCCACAGTGAATGCCCTGTGTAATCCCCCTCACACTCAACTATCTATGCGCCCAACAGTAACAGTTTTATTAAACCCATTAAAGTGGTTGAACATTTTGAAGATTTTAGGTCACGATTTCTTGTAAAAAGGGTGGTGGGTCATTATGACCAGCCAGTTGAGGACCACTGTCTTAGGGTACATCACTGATGGGACCCTATGGGCTGTTTGTCCTATATTTTTAATGCAGGATTAAATAACCTCTTTAATGGTCTGTCACTGATGGCCATAAGGGGACAGTAGCTGAGCAATGTGAGAGCAATGTCAATCTAAATTAGATTTCTGTCAAGGAGCCAACAGTAGACTCAGATATTTGACTTTAAAAGGAAGCCTACATCTTAAGATATGGTAACTTTATTAGATAAATATTGTTGTCCTCTATGTGTAAGTTGTACAAAAAAACACCAGATTTCCACATTTTAGTAACTATATAACTGATTCACATGTAGGTTGTCAGTGTTGTGCAATGCACACTGGGTAGTGATGTCACATGGTTGTGTTGTTCCTTTTCTTACATGGCGTCATCCTTGAGTCTTCTCAGTGTTAACCTAGGTGCAGTTTTAGTCAAGAGGACAATGATGAAAAAGTTACTGCAATCCTGATCATAGTGAGTACAACTGGAAAAATGCAGAAGGGAGAAAAATGCAACCATTGACATCACTACCCAGAATGCATTGTGCAACAATAGCAGTATACGTATGAGTGTTGTTTTGTATCCTAAATGAAGAAATCTGGTGTCTTTGTTTGTTCAACATAAAATAATCTAATGTTATTCCAGCAATGTGCAGGGTTTCCTTTATCAGTTATATTAGCTGATGTGGCCCTTCTTCTAGAAGAGAAAGGGAGACTGTTTTAAAGGTACAGTGTAAAAATGGGAATGTTGGCAACTTCTAACAGTCATGTTCTAGATGCAACACTCACTTCTTGTGTTAACCAGAGGAATTTTAAGAAAACACTGAACTGTTATGTGGTTCCTTCTGTGGTCTATAGAAACGGGGCAAACCAGGATTGCAGTGCTAAAGAGGAAGACACTCCTTAGATGCATAAACAGTTTACTCTAAGTTTATGAAAGTTAAACTATGAGAGGGGTCCAGCTGCAGACTGTACATCTCTGAAGGCCACTCTCACTGACCTTTCATCTGAGTACATGGCCTTGCTCCAGACTACCTGTCAATGATGGTTTTTGTTTATGAATCAGGACAGCCCCACAGATCCTCTGGTTCTTTTTTATGGGCTGTTCCACAGAGCAGAATAAGCTGTAATGCACTGAGACGGTTATATTATATTGTATTACCATTGTCATAATTTTCTTTTTATTCCACTGCCCTTTAATTTTATCTCTTTTTTCTTAATTTGTCTGTTATTTTAATCAGCCATCTTTTTAGTTCTTGTTTTGTCTGAAAGTTGATTAAGCAATTAATTGATTTGTCAACAGTAATTCAAATGCTAGAATTTAAGACTCAAGCTTGTATTTCACCTTTTAAACTTTTAATGTATAAAATTCCAACCCGTTTACTGTTATTTATCTCCCATTTTAATAATTAAACAATATTAAACTCAGTGGTATTCTGTGGACATTAGCTGAATTATTCACTTACTTTTGAATAAACTTGAATAATGCAAGAGAAACTAAATAAAACATGTGTAAAAAGCTCTGTATTTTTGTGTTTTGGGAGAAATTCCAATGGGAACTGGCTAATGTAAAGCTTAGAACCTGACCTCCGTGTAATTCATTATTAAAGAAGTCAACAGTGCCTCCTAGAGCCCAAAACACCGAGGAAAACACTGAATAAATGAGGGAGGACTGAACTTAGAGCAAGGCGAGGTCTGTGTTCTCTCAGTTACACAGCTGGGTGTGGATGACATTAATTGGTTCCCATGATAGATCCTAACAATCGACAGTTCATCTGCAAAGTATCCCAAAGTTCATGATATGCTTGGAAATTCCCGAAAATAACAATCTGGCAGCAACATCCTGTAGTCACAGCTCCGCCTGCAGACTGCTGCCGTGGTAGAAAACAATGTCTGCAAAGACAGTATCCGGTTGTTTTAACCCACGAGAGGTCTGTGACCTTTAGGGCACTTTTAGGTCGAGCCCTGGAAGTTTAATTTTGGATTAATGAGTACAAACTTCAACCTCTCCTTCCAAATGGCTGCTGTACCCAAGCGCTTCGGAAAAGGGGAAATTTAGCCCTGAGGGATGACTTGTAGGCTTAAGAAAAAGGACCGTTGCCATGCAAGATTGGGTACGTGGAGACCTCTAGAAATAATAAAAACATTTTCAATAACTTTTTTTTTTTAGATTAAGTCAAATTGCATAAAAGACAGTGGTATATCACAGGTAATCAAACATTAGTCTGATTTACTTGTAATAAGAATCTAATAATTTGATTGGCTACTATGTATTCAATCCCAATATTTGATACAGTTAGAGAAAAAACTCGTGTTAGTACTCCTCTTTTTTTCTTTTTTTTTTTTTTTTTTACTGATTTTTAAGCATTAATGGGCTGTCAAAATTAATCGTATGAATGCGATGAACTACGATTCACAATTGCACTAATTTTTTTTAAAACTGATTAATAAAATGCCTTATTGTTCTTTTCAACAAACTTTGGTTAAGCCACACCAGCCTCTCCCTGCAGCCTTGGTGATGTAAAATGAGTCCTCCACTGCTCTTTATTGTTTCATTAATGAGCAGCGATGGACTTATTTTAAATGTAGAATAGTGGAATTTCAAAATGCTTTAAAAGGGTGTGATTAAGAGCGTTTAACTAGAGAAATCTTGAGATTAATTGCAAATTTTAAAAAATGAATTTGACAGCCCTAATAATTATATATTGTATATTATTGTTAAAATTTGACATTGTTAAATGGAAATTAAAATGCAACGTAGGCTGTATGCACACCATTTTATCTAACACAAAGGACGACCACATTACTCAGGCATTATTTTGAATATTCCACAAATTCTTTTATTTGTATCTCTAAGGAACACAGGACAGAATAGATTTCTAGAATTAGTGTGAAACAATATCAAAATAGCCAGAGATATATCATAGAGCACTAAAATATCAATCAAAAAGGAGAAATTGCGAGTCTTGACTCTTCAAGTCAAAACACAGGGTAACGTTAGCCCATTGTATGTCCGTTTCACTGACGTCATTTCTATGCGCCGGGCCTCAGTGTACAGTACTGTACTGTGTCAGTTCTGCAGGCAGAAGCTGGAGATGGGTGAGTCGCCGCTGAGGGCCATGGTTTCAGAGATTATGAGTTCTAATAATTTACGGACTTGAATAACACTGTCAGAGCCCGTCTGCATTTTTGTCCTGCAGAGTCTGTTTGTTTGCAAACGTCCGTGTTTGACTGGCTGGCGTTGATAATTAAAAGCTAACAGGCTAATGTTAGCGGGCGCAGCCAGGCCCAGTGAGGAGTCGCTGCTCTGAGTTTCTACATTGTTTTTGTCAGCGAACCCGGGTGGAATAGCCAATAAGGCAGATGTGAATGTAGCATCTCCACGTCATTCTGTACATATTCAACCATTAAAACCCCCGTTATTAAAAAGACTGGTAGTATTCTGACGGTTCAGGCAGCACAGTAAAAGCTAGCACAGCCTGTGAACGTCGGCTAAGTGAATTAAAGCTAGCTAACTGCATTAAAATAATGACTTCCAGGAGGACAGGCTATGCTGGCAGCATGGAGTCCTCTCCATCAAACGGCGGTAGCAGCTCAGTCCACAGTGGGAACCGTAAACAGAATATTATAAACATTCCCGACAGGACTGGAGCAGAGTCCTGTTATGATAGGAAAGCAGACAAATCAGGATACGGAGCCTCACAGGGCAGCATGACTGTCACATCTCTGAAATCACGGCTCGCCCCGACCATTCAGACTGCCATGTCCGCTGCTGTGGATACTCTCCTGGGTGAAGTCGTGTTAGTCCTCAATGAGACACAACAAGAACTGTTACACAAGGAACAAGAAAATGAAAGACTGAAGGTTCGCCTGGAGGTCTCAGAGAGGGAGCTGAAGACTTTACAGGAGTGTCTGTGTAGTGCTCAGAAGCTCATAGATCAGCTTCAGATCTCATACACAGGCACTCAGACTATCAATCAGTCAGTCTTCGCCCCTTCACTGTCTTCCATGGCTTCAATGACCTCAGGTTTGGAGCGGGACCACCAGAGTTCACGAAATGTAAATGGAGCAGGTGTTGACTTGGGTCTTGGTGGATCTGTGGATGAATCGCTTCACGGGTTTGAGCCGAGAGATGACTACAAAATGTGCCAGCTCTCAATACAACCGGATGGCTCTGTGACTAACCATGCTCTGGACTTTGATTCCAATGCAGCCCACATGTGCTCAGATTCCAGCAGACCAGGTAAAAATCACATTATATGTTCTTAGTTTTCATTGCAAATTTGTTTACAGGGTTGTTACGATAAGGGTTGTTTCAACTTCAAAACTGTACTAAATGTTTAATCATTGGCAACATTTAGGTACTGCAGATATATTTGTGCTTTCTTATTATTTTTTGTTGCTGCGTTTCAGAAGTGCTTCACCATTAACTTTTATGTTTTGCCTTTAGATGAGCGTCAGTCTCAGGGACCAGGTGGAGCATCCAGGTTTGAAATCAAGGAGGAGCAGGGGCCGTCTTCAGGCCCTGCACAGTCGAGCAGGAAGGATCCTGGCTTACGTGGTGATAACAGAGTTGGGGATGAAGAGCGATCATCCCACAGCATGGGTGACCTCGGCTATGTTCAAGTTGGAGGGGAGGGAGGTTCCCAGCGTTCCTTTACTCAACCTCTGCGTCACCAAAGACCTGTGCGAGACTGCAGCACTGACCTGCAGCATGGTGGACTTGATGGACAGAAACAGTTGGTGAGGACTTCTGTAGGTGGAAGAGGAGACGGTGTTTCACCAGGCAGAGCAGAGGACTCAGCAGGACCTTCAGTCCCCGACACAGCAGGGGAGCCCTCTGGAGATCGGCCCCACCACTGCTTAGAATGCGGAAAAACTTTCCGTTTAATCTCCAGTTTAAAGAAGCACATTCGCATCCACACAGGAGAAAAGCCGTACCCTTGTGGAGTCTGCGGCCGTCGCTTCCGTGAGTCAGGGGCGCTCAAAACCCACCTGCGCATCCACACAGGTGAGAAGCCTTACTCCTGCTCTGAGTGTGGAAACTGCTTCCGACACTTGGACGGTTTGCGCAAACACAGGCGCACGCACACTGGAGAGAAACCCTACGTGTGTGCTATCTGTGGGAAGCGCCTGAGCCGCCTGCAGCACCTCAAGCACCACCAGCTCATCCACACTGGAGAGAGGCCATGCTGCTGCCCCTTCTGCAACCGCAGCTTCAAAGAGCCAGCAGCTCTGCGGAAACACATCCGCACACACCGCGAAGGAGGCCACATGGGGATAGGGGCCAGCGATGACACGGACCCAGACGCCATGGACGACATAAACAACCTCCATCCAGCAGCGCCGTCCCCTCAGATGAGGTTTGGGGAGTGGGGAGCTGAGGAGGATGACAGCTCTGTTGTGGACTGTGTTTAGGGGGCAACTTTTACATACCATGAAATCGTCTTCTGGTGATAAACCTGAAATAAGCTTTATGTGTAGTTTGTAAACATGGCACATAAGGTCATCTCTGTTTCAGCTGTGAAAGTGAAGAATGAGGCTACATATAACCCTGGCCTTTAGTTTTATATATACCAGACATTGCCATGTTTCACAATCCAAGATGTAAAAATAACTTCAAAATAATCCACTGTACATTCTCCAACAGTAAGTATTTATGTCCAGACATTCCTCAGGCAGCAGAAGCAGCAGCTCATGAACTGTTCTTGGCAGACAGGAGGGTACTGGTTAGCTAAGCCTCCTGCCAATATTTAGGAAAAAGATGGCAAAAAGATTCCCCTCTGTTACGATTTAGATCCTCTGTATACTGACCCATCCATCAGCTGAGTCTCTGCTGCTGCTGCTGCTGTTCATATAAACACAAAACATGAGCCAGGGACTGAATTTTCTGCTTTATTATTTTGGCCTTTTCCTTTTCATTCAACTGCTGATCCTTGGGGCTGCTTCATGGTCCATGAGGGCTACACCTGGGTATTTATCATAACCACACTGCTGGCCTAATTTTTTTCAGCTAACCCTTTATGTAACTTCTGAACCACTTCTGAAGTCTTTATAGATGGACAATTAAAAAGCCATATACATTCAGAATTTATGTGCTTACTTTCAGTAATGTGGTTCATCAACCTACTTAATAGTTGTCAGCGAGGCTTATTCTTGTACGGATGCAGCCATCTGAGAAAACCTAGTGCTTACAACTGAGCCGAAAAAACATTTCTAACTGATATAATGCAGTATTGATACTTTGTTCAACCCCTTGTTACTAAGGATGCACAATATTAGATTTTTGCAGGTTGATATTAAAAAAATTATTTTAGCTCACACCAAAATATAAATGTAGTTAAGACCTACAGCTTAAGTCCTTATCAAACACTCAAAGTTTCAGGAATGAGGATGAATGAAGAAAAAGACTTTAGCTGATGTAGGTCTGTTAGTCCCGCCTAAAAGTCCACAAACATATTTACATATCACCCAATATTTACAGCTAATACAGGTCAGTATTTAGAGCTTTGAAATTGGTTGTCAGTGTCATCAGAAATGTTCAGAAATGATCATTTACTGGGGCGTAGGTGGCCTAGTGGTTTAAGGCGCACCCCATGTACACGGACGGCCCAGGTTTGAATCCGGCCTGGGGCCCTTAACCACATGTCTCTCCCCTGCTCTCGTTCCTGTTTCTGACTCTATCCACTGTCCTCCTCAATCATAATAAAGGCACAAAATGCCCAAAATAAATCTTCAAAAAAAAAAAAAGAAATAATAATTTACTTTCCAAGCTAATATCTGCCAATGCTGATATACCAATACTATTGTGCAGCCTTACTAGTTACCATATCCCAGTATTCTACCTTGATTAAGCAGAGTGTAAGCTAAAAAGCCATATTGTTACTGACTGCAGTCATTTACATCAGTGGTTCTCAACTGGAGGGTCGGGATGGAAGTGGGTCTCAGAGCAGTTTTCAGTGGGTCGCAACGATGTGTCTGAAAAAAAATGTTGGCAAAAGTCCTGAAGTCCTTATTGAACATGCATGGATACCTTTTACTTTACCCTGTTTTTCTGTGAAATTGGGTCATTTAAATGTTTGATTAATTTTTAAAGTAATTTATCTCCTGTTCTTGCAATAAGCGGCTACTTTTCCCATGATAATGAACTGATTTCACAAGCTCTCTGGAAAATTGACACATAATGATGGGAAAGAGGGTTTAAAATGTGTCAGTTTTGTCCCTTTACTTTTTTATATCGGGTGTTTTGGTCCAATCATGCTCCAAATGCGACATATTCAATTAACTAAACATGCATTGTTAAAAATAGTTTGGAAACTTGGGTTGCTGTCTGTCATAAGACAGACTGGTGGGTCCTGAGGCTGGACCAGTTGAGAACCACTGATTAACATGGTAGATTTTGTCTCCAGCATCACTCTTCCTATTTTCATCTGTTTCTTAAATGTAATGTTTTTAGTCAAGATAAGGTCATCTGTGTAAAAATCTGTGTCAAAGGCAGATGGAGAACTGGTTGGGTCGTAGCCCGAGTTCATTTTCGGCCTGTGGATCCTTTCCCTGTTTCTGAGTCCATCCACTGTTCTTCTCGATCAATAAAGGCAGAAGAAGCCCAAAAATAAATCTTAAAAAAGTCAAAGATTGATTGTATTTGCTCTAAGATAGTCAGAATTTCTCGATTCTTCAATACCTTTCTACAGATGTTTATGATACAATCTCTTTTTTATGATAGTAGTTATAAATATACCAATACTTCAAAAATCCATATTTTAAAGATAAATGCATAGGAGAGGAATAAATAAACCAAAAATTTAGTACTGAAACACTGCAAACAAAAATTGGTCTAGTTCAAGAATGTTCAGATGTTGGCCAAATAATTTCTGGTAATGTAAATAAGAACTTATCAAATTTTGGGTGCCCAGGACTTGTATTTTTGTCACTACAATACCAGAACAAGAAATGATATAGTTTGATTTTTACTAGTGTCATATTAAGGTTTTAAAAAATCTGGTTTCATAACAATTTTTATCTTCACAAACTTCTCTTCTCTCTCCACAAGGCTTCACTGTTCCCTGTCTGTTTATCATGCCCCTTTTAAAGACCATATCTTTGCATTCCTTCTCTTTGTTCAAGCTGCTGCTCATCCAGAAAGCTGCTGCTTTTCTGGTCTTGTATTAACGTTGCCGGCTGTTTTAATAGCCATTAGTAACAGACAGATTCTGGTGCTTGCATGTGCGTATTTGTTCTCTGGCGACAACACCTCACCTGCTGGTTCTGTAAATAAGAATGTAGTTTGAGCCATTTTAACTGGATCAATGAGGGTTAACAAATGAAAGTGCAACTATGTCAAAGAAGGATTAGACAGCACCCGTATGCTCACAGTACATACAATGTAATTATATATAATCTCACTGATTTCTTCCTCGTGTTCTTCCTGATGCTCTGGTGTGACTTGTACATCAGGAGCATTTATCCTCGGCTTTTTAAGCTCTACTATAGGTCTCTTCTGTCTTTAATATGTATATTACTCTAATAATGGTCTTTATGTAACTATTCTGTGTACATAATCAAGTGTAAGTCATTTTAGCAGGCACTCAAATGTAAAAATATCTGTTACTGTGTCCCTAGAATACAGTCTGCCAAGGAAGTCTTTCCTGAGATAATCATATTTATTATTGTTTTTTATTTTACACACAGGAAGGCCTTTGCATGTAGGTTTGAACTGAATCAGCATCGCCCCATTCAAAGTCAGTGCTAAATGTGAAATGGATTCTTTTTTTATGCTTCTGTGTTCAGTATACATCCACCCACATGGCAGTCATCCTGTTACCTACTCTACATGTTACTATATTAAAGGGCCTTGTTTCTACTCCTCTCTCTCTCTGCTTGTTTTTTTTTCTGTATGTCAAATGAAGACAGAGGAATCACTCGTAAACATTTGAGTCCATATTTAGGAGAGCGTTTTAACAATGTGGCTCCATACTCGAGGCTAATTTTAGATCGTCCAAGCATTTTCACTTTATTTCTTTTCATTATATCCTGACAGGAAACCACATCTACCCTGGAGCAGAGGGTTTTTTTCCAACAATGACTGAAACGCCGCCAAGCAGATTGTGTAGGTGCTGCAGACACGCCCATGGAAAGTGCCCAAATGACACCCTGCCTACTATCCGAGTGCTGAGTAATGAAAGTTGTGTTTATACACACTAAGTGCTGTTTGAGGTGGATTTTCTTCTGATTGCAGAGGCTTAACGGGTAAAATATTACTGAAAAAAATGTAAGTGTGTGGCAGCTTTCATCCGTATCACATTGGACTTTTTCCACATACTTGATGACAATTTTGATTCAAAAAGTGAATATTTTTCAAGTTCTGAATCATTTGGAACTGTTGAAAGGTTACTTTCAGGAATAGAAAACATCACTTATTTTACCATTAAAAGACTAAAATATTACAACAGCTGTCAGACATGAGTACCAGGATTATATTATGCATGATTATATTAATTTAATGAAACCGTCTTTCAGTGCAAACGATGCAAAGAAATGAAATGACTATTATATCTATAGTAAGGTAACTCACGACACAATAAGGGTTACATAGCTCAGGATAATGTTAAAACCACAGTTCACTGGTTCTGCCATAACTGATGCATTATCAGGACAGTCAAATAACATCAAGATATCTGATCAATTGACGAATTATAAAAAGACCCTTATAAAGGTAAAGGACTGGTATTTTATCACTATGATTTGATGACACTTCCACCTTTTATCACACGTGATTTTTTTTAAAGGGCTTTATTCATATTGATTTTAGGGCCACTTTTGGAGAGTGGAGAGTGGAAATCGGGGTAGAGAGAGGAATGACAGGCTTGATCTGAACCCAGGCTGGCTCCTTGGAAGACTAGCTTTCATGAGCTAACCACTTGGCCACTGTGTGGTGCTGCTTTATTTTTAATAGGCTCTTTGCAGATGATGTGGAAGTAGAGATTTCTGCATAGAGAAATGCTACCAGGAGGCCATGTTTTGAAGTATGCCAAGCATTCAAAGTGTGAAAATCTAAACATTCTTAATTTTTAAGTTAATTTTGCATTCTGAAAGTGAAATATTCAGGCACAAAAAGTTTTTAAAAAGTCACAGAAATCACTGCAGGCAGGAATCAGGAAAAAGCCCCCTTTTAAAGCCTGGACAAGTGATGTCACACAATGTTTGTGTATTGTCCTTTTCCACAAAGGGGTCCTTGTTTGGTTCAGTTTTTCCTGATTTAGCACATCGAACTCTGGTCTTACCCGGGTTTCCTCAGCTGATGTCCTTCCAGCCTTGCTCGTTGTGACAGGAAATGCATGTTTTTAGAGATTCAGATCATTTGGCTCAGCTCAGTAGAGCTGGATGTTTGACTTCCAAACAGCTCTTCATTTGGTAGCTGTTTGGCTTTTTAAATGTGGATTAAATAATGACAAAAATGGAAGAAAGAAAACAGGCACTCAAATAGGAGCTAGCTACAGTGGCTCACATTAAAGAGCTGTTTTGTAGAACAGCCTCATTCTTAAACGGCACATAATAACTCAGCCGCTTACCCCACAAGGTTAATTCGGTTGATAGTACATCACTGTTCCAGGTAAAAGCATGTTAAAAGGAACTTCTATATATTTTTAAAGGGGCTCAGCTGGCCTCTTTGCTCACTTCAAGACTCCTCTAGACTCTTGTCTCCCTTCATCTGGATAGACCTTGCTGGACTGTGGGAGCTGCAGGACTGAGTCATTAGTGATAATGATCACCTCTTCGTCAGGTAAATCAGCTAAACTGTGCTAAAAAAAACCTTTCTGTTAAGTGTAATGACTGAATGTCTATAGGGATTTTGTGATGATAACTGCAAAACTGCAGCGTGCAGTTTCATTGAGAGCTGTTAAATACAAACTTTTCTCTATTCCTATTCAGTCCTAATGACTGCCCCCCTACTTCCTGAACCCTAACAGACATTCAGGGTCATGTGATTGCAAACGACCTATTTGTTAATTTGTTCATGTATTCATTTTGCCTTTGTTGTGCAGGACAGCTGAGGAGAGACTGGACATATGAGGAGGGAGAGGTGGATGAGACACCCAACAAACAACACCAGGATCAGGATTGAAACCTGCAACCAGTGTAATGACTGTAGCCTCAGCATATGGGAGCCTGCTCTGCCAACTGAGCTAAAGTGGTGTCCTCCTTTTACTTCTTTTCAGTGCTGTGTATTTTTCTGATATTGTCCTCTTCTTTTGTCTTCTGTCTGGTCTTGGCACCACCATGAGGAGTCAAGTTGTAGTGACAGTAAATGCATCCATCCATTATCTACAGCTTATTACCACCAGGGACTCAGTATCACAAGACAAGTCACAATAGATATAACTGAATTAATATTTTGTCACATCCATAGCCCACCTCACCTGTCCTGTTTTGTGTTTATATATGACGTACTGCTTTGAATTTCAGGATGTTGTTGGCCTTTTTGTCCTCATTGATGGGGAAATCTGAAGACAGACAGGAAGAAAGAGGGGGTGATGTGCAAGAAAGCCAAGAGTGTCGAACTGGCAAGGTGAGCTTAAAGAGCACCCAACATTTACCCAACGGTTGCCCATGAATGCAGCATATTCACACTTACTTTTAAACATGTTAGATTTCAACAAATCCAAAGCATATGAGAATGTCATATCTCTGATTCATAATTGATTTCAAACAGAGTCAGTGAATGTTTTTTTGCTTTTTGTTAGATAGTTCAGATAGTATGGAAATAGATAAATAAGATCTGACTGTCAGGCAGACTTTGTAGAAAATCAATCACTGGCTTTACCTTGAAAGAACAGGTGGTTATTAACATTGTTTTTCCTGTGCACCTTAAAATGTCCCACATTATTTTATTTAAATTATATCAAGTTATTAAGAGGTAATAAGTTTCCAGTTTTGCAAAGAAAGACTGAAAATAATAGCACAAAGTGTAGCAATTTTAAAAGCAAAAGCAGAATTTTGATCTTTTCTTTGAGTTGTGTTTTATTGTCATTTATCTGCTATGAGATTAGACATTTGCAGAAAAAAACGGCGTGCTTTGGTAGTAGTTTTACATTAAATACATGCAACATTTGAAAAGAATACAAACACAGGGTAAAAGCTGCTTGCTGATAATCTGATTGGAGTAATACAAAGCAGTGTTTGTTTAAAGCAGAGGTATACCTGTCAGACCCTTTAAATCCTAGGCTTGCATTTTGTTGATCAAAACTTTCAAGCTCACAGTCAGATGAAATCTAAAGGATGCAAACTTGTTCAAACAAAACAGACCACTAATGGGAGTTATGACATCAAGTCCAAACTCGTGCTGTGGAGGCCAATAAAACTCAATATTTGTCTGAATACATCACACGCTGCAGAGCTTGTGATTCATGAAAAAAACATTGGTGAAGCACTACATCTACACAACTCTGCATCTTCTCTGCACTAAATCTGCTGCAAGATTCATTTCACTCCCTTCAAACAGGATCACACATAAAGATGAGGAAATCATCAATTCATCTGAGCTTAAAAACGTATGAATTTTAGTCTGTTCTTTTGTGTTGTACTATCTAAGATACTTTGCCTTAATCAGAGGGAAAAATCTACATTAGACAACACTGCACTTTGTGGATTCTTTTATAAAATATGTTGCATACTGTCTTCCTATACCGTAGGGAAAATATTTCCAGTCAACATTGTCCTACTCCTCCTGCACAACTGTAGAGTTTTTCTACTGCACCTCTGCAAATATTTTCTATTATACCGCCTCAAAACTGCAATTGTAACTAAGAAAGCATTGCTTGATGGAAAAATGTAATGCAATAAATTCAGATTTTTGTGATGGGTTTATTGCATTAGGTCATATTGCCATAGTGCAGCCCAAATTAGGTCATTCATAATAGGCTCCAGCTATTTTACAACTTCTGTTTCTGATCATCTTTGACTTTTATAGTCACAATGACTCTCCTTTACTATCAAAATACCACTGAGTACATGTGTTTGCAGAAGTTTGCTTACAATAAAGAGAAGGACCCACTCCTCTCTGACACATCTTTTTTGTCTGGTTAAGCTGTTGAATTGGTAACTTTAGTTCTATCTTCTTGTTGTCTTATATGACCATTTCTCTGTTCGTTATTGTGTGGTGCAATGAGTGAGTAACACTAATATCTCAGTTTCCAAAGAGGAAGCTATTAAATTTTGCTTACATAATAATACTTACAGCCAAAGAGGTTTATGTGAAATCTACTGTGTGTTTGTCTTCTGTGTGTGACATACGTGTGTGTGTGTTTCTTGGCAGTCGACGATGTCGTTGATGGCGAGCAGCAGAGGAAAGGAGAAATGTGAGAACGGCCTGTGAACTCTGTTTCAGCCCATGCAGTCATTTCCTCAGCGACTGAAGGTAAACACTCTTACTTTCAGAGAGGAAGTGACTCAACGCTCACTCGCTCTCTCTGCCTTGTCTCTTTCTCACTTTCACTCTTTCCTCCACATGAGCCCAAACACTCACTAGCTCCCCTAATCATACATTCTTCAGTTTATGTTCGCACGTGTGTGATGACCAGTCAGAGTTTTCCCAGACATCATAGCTACAGCATCTGCTCTGAGCTGAGTCACCTTTGTTTAAGGTGAAGATGCTTGTGTCTGCTAGTGATTTCTTTTGGTTTAACTCATGGTACTGGGTCAGCAATAGCTCTGTCTTTAAGACAGAGATGCTGAGATCAAAATATGAGATAAAATTTGAAATTGTGAATTTAAAAGGCCAAAATATGATTTTAACTTATAAATTGTGAGTCTTAAAGGTCAAAATCAAATCAATCAAAAATCAAAAAGCAAAACAAAAGTCAAAATTAGGAGTTTAAATAGTCATAACATCAGATAAAATTCAAAATTATTAATTGAAAAGTTCAAATTATATAACGAAAATTAAAAATCATAAGTTTACGCTGGAATTGTGAGATGCAAAATTGAAAATATAAAAGAAAACAAAAAGTAAATCTTTTCCCACACTTAACTTTTTTATTGAATTCTTTTTACTTTTTTAAATGTGTATGTCTTAACAAGGATATTTTAAATGATCATGGTTAAATTTACGTTTTTATACTGGAGGAAATCTGTAGACCTCATATTGGTGGCCACTTATGATAAAATTGAAATATGATCTTGTAGGCCGGGTATAACTGTACCATGGGCCAGATTTGGCCCCTGGGCCATGAGTTTGACACCCCTGCTTTAAGGGCTTGTTTAATTTTTTTCAACCTTTATTTAACCAGGAACCCGTCATTTAAATTAGAGATCTCTTTTTCGAGTGACCTAGCCAAGATAGGCAGAAGCACAGTTAACAAAGTTTCAGAAAATAAGCAGCAGCCATGCAAACAACCATAAGAGCATACTGGAAAACAGCTGAACTGGAGCTCAGCCTTCAGAGGATTGTCAAACAAAGTAGACTCAAGAACTTAGGGGAACCTCACAAGGATTGAATCGAGTCTGGAGTCAGTGGATCAAGAGTCTCTTCTGGGGAAATGTCAGCAGGAAGATGAGAGACACCAAACTCAACAATACAGACGAGCTGAAGGCTGCTAACAGAGCAACCTGGGCTTTGTAACACCCCAGCAGTGCCACAGACTGATAGGCTTCATGCCACTTCACATAGAAATTTGTGCAAAAGGAGCTAGACCAAGAACTGAGTGGATAAATTAATATAATTTCAGAGAAGGTCAACATTTCTGTGTTATAAATCCTTTTTTTGGACTGATGTTTTGTGATATTCTGTTATTATAAGAATGGATTTTCTTTTTTGTTTTTTTGAGAAAAGAAAAGTGTTTGACCTTAATTGAGGAGACGTAGCCTCCATGGTGTGACTAGAACCTTGACTTTGGTTTTATAGATAAAAAAAAAACATTTGTATGATTCAATAAAGACAGACAGGAGGACGGGTTTGGAAACAATCATATTTCAAACACATACAGTCCACACATGTGGTACACTATTAGCCGGCTAATTAATGAGCTTGCTTATTAGGTTGTTAAGTACAGTGTTTTCAACAGAGTGGGATTCCAACTGTGGTGGTAGCTGACTGAAGTTTTTAATTTATTGGACCTTAAGCCCCTGTGAGGAGTTTTAAACTTGTTATGAAACTATGAAATTAATATTTGGTGTCTCTCCCCATCATTGGCAAGGCTTGTAACTTCTGTACTGCTAACTTTAATGCCTCATCAGATGGACTGATGATGTGATGAACAGAACAATGCCTAAATATGCTTCTGCAGCAAAGATTCCACCAGAGTAAAACTATTTACTACTGATAAAAGATGGCTAAGATTTGTTTGTGAAATTACACTGCTTATGCACATAAAGTCAGCAAAGATTAAGAGCTACAGCTTTGTCCACAGAGGGTGCCAAAACAACAAAAACTGACTTTGTTTATGAGGGTTAAAGCTCCTGAAACAAGTTTTTAGCTGGATGTGAAACATGCTAAAGCTAATGCTGTATGTCTCATGGTAGGATACTGAAGCAATTTTAACCATCTGTGACAGGATTGTTGGTTTCTTTGTGGTTGTTCTTTAATCATGACGCTGCCGCTGTGGGGTAGATGTCAGACAAATCCATGAACTGCACAAACTGGAACAGCTTTTTATATTTTTCATGGCAGGGATTCTTTTCAATGAGCGGAAGTTTGACTGCAGAAGAAAGCAGGTTAAGATTTTGATTTTTGCAAGTACTGCCCATACATGTAGAGAACAGATTAAATACTGCTTTATCCACAAGGGGGCTCTAAATCTACACAAACTAGAAGTTTATCACAGGAGGTCAGGTGAGCTGATGTTGATGTTAGCAAACATAGCTGTGAAAAAAGAATCAGTTCATTCAGAATAATTGGCCTTGTCACCACTACAACTAGCAACATTTTCACACAGGGTTGTTAAGAGACTGACTGCAGCAGAACTTAAGTGATCACTTGGTGTTTGAGTTTGATCAATGACTGGCATACTGATTCTCTTTAAGGTTCTATTAAAATGGATAAAATGTGATAAAAGCCTTTCTTCCAATGGGGAATCCTGGCACTTTTAATGCACCTGGTGCTCTTTTCATTTTAGCTCCCCTGCCCCTCTGGTAGCATCAGCCTGACACTAACTGAAACTTTATTTAATCAGTTTTGCTCTGACTCTTTGCACTCAAACATATAAGACTTTATTTGAAACTGAAAAAACTTTTTATAGCTTATTTTTCCACAGTTTAGGAATTATATTAAGTGTCCAACAATCTATAGTTTCATAGGTGTAATGTACGTGCAGACCTCGTCTTCTTTTGGTAGTTTGTCCGTATTTTGAAAGAAGATTATAAAAACTGGGACACACAAATAATGCAACTGGTTTCACATGATGAATGCATACTGTGTTAAATTTTATGATGCATGGTATGAGATAGAACTCTATAAACAGACAAAGACAAGATAAATTATAACTTTATTTGTTTTTACTTTATAGGGAAATTCTGGAACCAGGTTGCTCAAATATCACAGTACAAAATAAGAGTAAGACTTAAGAACATCAAATATACATGAATAAAGTGAGTAATAATAAGTAAACATAAGCCAGAAAACTGTCAAAAGCAACAATACTTGAAGTACAATGCATTAAAGCTGCGGTGAGTTTTTAACTGGTTATGAAATAGAGTGAAATCCATAAAGATACCACTTTATAAAGCACAAAAAAACAGAGGCCATCAGCGTATAGGCATACCATTTCTCAAAGGTTGTCACGGGGTAGGTGTAAGACAAAGGAACAAACTGCATGCTGCAGAAACATTGTGTTTTTTTTTTTTTGTTTTTTTTTTTACATTTTCTAATCCAAATGTTCCCAGTAAGGTACACTAAATCTGTGATACACCAACAAACACAGGAGCTTTAGGAAACAAAGAGTACAATATTATTTAAAGCATCACCGGCAGTCATATTTGGAGGTAATATAAAGTTACAGCGGCTCTAAAAAGTCTATACACCCCTGTTAAAATTTTTGTGATGTAAAAATAAGGCAAAGAGACATCATTTCAGAATTTTTCTAGTTTTAACCTCCTGAGACCAGAGCTTTTATTTGGTGGACATTTCTTTTTATTTCTTTTAGTTATTTCGGATCAGTCAGACCTAATAAGTATAAAAAACAAAACATTTTATTTAACAACACTGGACTCTGATTGGGCCAGTCCAAACATCTTCTGGTAAGGAAATTCTTTTGTAGATTTGGATGGGCCATCGACATGCTACAAGCCGAGACCAGCCCTGTACCTTCAGCTTTTTAGCAGATACCTGAAGGTTTGGTGCCAAAATTGACAGGTGTGTGGATATGGTGTTCCTTTTGGTGATGTGCACTACATTAAACATGCAGTGATGCAAGCATAATTGTGCAAACATCTGTAAAGTGCACATGCAACGCTGTGATCAAACCTTCTTTTGTACATATTCCTCTCTATCTGAATATCTGCTCTACATCCTACACACTGCATGTTCATTTAGCATCATATTTGCTGTGAGTGACTCCTGGCTGTGTATTCAAAGAAACCCTGCACATCAAGACTTCGTATGATTAACATCAGGGCCTTTCTACGAATCTAGCACAGAGAAATGCCCCAGATTTCTACGTTTGGAGATTTTTACCTCCGCCAAGGAGGTTATGTGATCAGGTGGGTTTGTTTGTTTGTTAGTTTGTTTGTTAGCGACATAACTCAAAAAGTAATGGATGGATTTTGATGAAATTTTCAGGAAATGTCAGAAATGGCATAAGGAAGAACTGATTAGATTTTGGGAGTGATCCGGATCACCGTCTGGATCTAGGATTTTTTTTTTAGGATTCTGTACTAATGGGAGATAGGGCTAATGGCCGAGCTCTGTGCTGTTACCACTTTACACCAGGAGATGGCAAACATGAGTAACTTCAATCCCAGAAGCATTTTGGCTGTTTACATTCAAAATTTTGGAGTTTATAGAGTTTGAAAGACGGACGCCCGGTCGAGGAGAGGAGTCGAAGCGTAACAGAGAGAAAGACAGCGAACTGTAGCGAGAATACTCACAGTGCTGGGAGGAATGGAGGAATATTCACCCTCTGCCATGACTTCCAGTCGTCCAGTAAGACCATGGGTGAGACTGTCAGTGCATCTGTTGGCACCAACAGGCAACGCTTCCTCCATGACCGTCCACCCATACTGAAGCCAATGCTATACCTCACCATGTGTCCACCCCACTGCGGGGGGAGCAATTGGCGAATGCCATGGTGGGGGCCACATGGGGACGGATCCAGGATTTTTTTTAAAGGATTCTTCACTATTGGGAGATAGGGCTAATGGCGGAGGTCTGTGCTCTCCAAGGGCTTTTCTAGTTTTTTTAAGCAGCAATTTCATATTATTACCCAGAGTGCATTGCACAAGAAAGGCTGTGACTTTTTTAATGAGTTTCTCAAAATAGAAATCCAGATAATTTTCTTTTTTAAAATACATGTAATGTAAAGGCACTGCTGTAAACGGAATAATAAGGACAATATTTGTTAATATGAGGGGTTCCCTTCCACTGGACAGCAGGAACTGATGTGAGGAGTTGAAGTAAAGCTATAGAGATGGTAGTTTATTTTTCAGTGGCCAAGTCTAGACATCAGACACTCCAACACAAAACTGTCAACAGTTGTATATAAGTGATGTGAGTATATTTTATTCTGAGAGTGACACACACAGCTGTGCAGCTTTGATTTGCAGAGCAGGCTGTGTAGAGAGGAGAGCAGAGGAGAGGAGGGGGTGTGAGGAGAAATAACCAACAAGGAAACCACTTTCAGCTTTGCTCCTGCACCGCCTGGCTGGCTCTCAGCCAGGTTTCTCCAAAGAGGGTTGGCTCACCCCTTCTCCTCTCCTCCCTTCTTTCTCTCCCAAACCCACATACGCACTAACTCTCCAACGCGTCAGGCGAGAAGAAGAAGAAGACGGAGAAAACAGGAGAAAGAGCGACTAAAGCGAGGATAACTTTTCCAACAACAGCAGCGAGGACGAGGAGGAACTTCTAAAGATGTCAAACGTGTCGGTTTTGCGGACGGATCACTTTGGAGCGCGAGGGAAGTGATTTTTTTTCCTTTAGGGAGACATCAGGAGCGAGGACGCGCGTTTTTTTCCGCCGTATGAGACGTCAGAAATCAGCTTGGGTTAACAAAGCAGGCGCCTTTGAGCTGGATCTGGTGATTTAATGTGCCTGGATCTCCGTGGAGGGCAGTGAAGGATGCCAGGATGCCCTCTCTGATCCCCCATCTGCTTGTCATCTGGCTGAGCGTCCACAGGCTGGCGTGGTGCACGGAGCGCTCCTCCACACGGGAGCGCTTCAAGGTGGTCATCGCTCCTCTCATCTGCAAGCGGATCTGCCTGAAGGGCCAGTGTCAGGATACGTGCGAGCAGGGCAACAACACCACGCTGATCGCTGAGAACGGCCAGGGCGCAGACACACTGATCGGACAGGGCTTCAGGGTCGGTGAGTGACGTTGCCGGGCTCAAACAGAGCTGTTTGTTTATCAGAGGATGTGATTAGGCCGCTCACATCAACCAAAAGTGCTGCTCTGACCTCTGCTTTATTGTTTTTCCTCTCCGGAGACGAGAGGGGGCTGCTGATTGCTCATAAAACCACTTTTATGGTAAATATTACGTCAAAAAGTCACACAGCAAGTTAATAAGTCTCTATTAAGTCACTTTCAGTGGAAATCTGGCTGTTTATTATACTGTGGTGTATGGAAATATACAAGCAGCAGCATTTGAGACATCATTATAGGGAGAATAGCTACTTTGTACAGCACATACCAAGTTAATACGTCTCTATAAAGTCACTTTCAATGGAAATCTAGCTGTTTATTATAATTGAGTGTATGGAAATATCCATTCAGCAGTATATAAGATCCTATTCTAGGGGGACAGTACATATCTCTATCTTTAGCATAGGCAGTAATATTGCATACTTATGTTTTGAAACTCTATGTAGGACTCTACAATGGACAAGTGATATACTATACCATATAAATAAATAATATGTTTAATTAATGATAATAATAATTGTTTAGATCAACTAGTTATAAAGTAAAATGGGAAACTTTTGTCCCCTTAAAGGGCAAATCCTGCAGTTTAATTCAGGCTTTTATTAAATTCCAGCCATATCAGTTGAAAAATGTGCTTAAGTATCAAATGTGAAAGCTCTTAATGCAGATTAAATAGGGTATTAAAATTAGACCCTTAAATGTGTATTTGTGGATCTGCACCAAGATCGTCCAAAATCATCACTGTAAAGCCTTTCCTGCAGTTTAGGCAATAAATTAGTGTAGTCATGTGTTAAAAAAGATATAACGTAATACTCATAAATAACATTTAAATTGATGTTTAAACTTACAATCTATTGTTTAGATTGTGTAACTACTGTGAGCCCAGACACCCTGCTGCGAAAAGCTCATTTCAGCCGTTTTAGTCGCGATCTTGTTCATTCGGTCAGTACCCACAGCTCGTGACCATAGGTGAGGGTTTGAACTTAGATCGACGGGTAAATTGAGAGCTTTGCCTTCTGGCTTAGCTCTCTCTTCACCACAGCGGACCGGTATAACGCCTGCATCACTGCAGACGCTGAACCGATCCGTCTGTCAATCTCCCGCTCCATCTTTCCCTCACTCGTGAACAAGACCCCAAGATACTTGAACTCCTCCACTTGGGGCTGAGACTCTCCTCCGACCTGGAGTGGGCAGTCCACCCTTTTCCGGCTAAGAACCATGGCCTCAGACTTAGAGGTGCTAATCCTCGTCCCAACCCCTTCAACAGGATGACATCATCTGCAAAAAGCAGAGACGGAATCCAAAGGCTACCGAACCTGACGCCCTCCACCACTTGACTGCGCCTAGAGATTCTGTAAAAGTTATGAACAGAACTGGTGACAGAGGACAGCCCTGGCAGAGTCCAACACTAACTGGGAACGAGTTCGACTTACTGCCAGCAATGCAAACCAGACTCTCGCTTTGACAATACAGAGATTGTAAGTTCTCCTCGTCTGTGATATTTTATACTCACATATGACTAAAGCACTGAGAGACAATATTTAGCACTGGAATGAGAACGATAACCTGCATAGAGGATTGAAAGTTGTTGGTGCTAGCACTGCTAATGTTAGCTGCATTCTGCAAATCAACTTTGCACCATTACACTGTGACATTGCTTTAGGATTACACTGTGAAGCTGGTTCACAGAATGTAGTTTCTATACTTTAGAGTAGAGAACGAAACACAATTATGATTTGTGTTTAATGAGAAGTCAGATGTGCTTAGGAACATCACTACGCTTTAGTGGGCACGATAATTGGTAGTCAGTCAAACCAATTAATGTTAATCTTCATTAATTCAGGTCCACCATCCTGCTTAAATATCCTGTCTAGACTGTAACCTAGCCACGAGTAGACATTGTAGCTCTGGCTATTGTTATTGCCATGATGTCATAGTGCTCTACTACCCAGAAGTAAACAAGCATGGCGAATGGCACTGATAGCAACTTATAGGAATATCATGGTTTAGTTGCATTTTAATCTAGAAAATGGCAATAAAGTTGCATTTACACTGTCAAGTTACATAATCGGTTGGCATTGTACAACATCCTCTGCTCCGCTCTGATTAATTTCACATTGTTTACCTGGTGGGATCTCTGTGTTAGAGGAAACGTTCAAATTATAAGTGTTTTCTTAGCTTTTTCTTTAGACTAAACACATTATTTATATTTAACTCAATCTGAAATTAGTCACCTTGAAAACATCCCTAATTGTAACGAGCTAAACAATAAAAACAAGCAATGATCTTGTATAATTCACTCGTAGACATTTCAGGCTTTGTTCTCTTAAAAGAGTATCGTCTTTATGACCGACATCAGTTTGATGTAGCTACTTAGTACCTCCACCCTCGATTTATATCATTAAGATTTATGTCAGGTGGGTTGAAACTCCACTCCGCAAATAAATAGGTGGCTTCAGTGAGGTGAGCTGGGTTTACCCTCCACAGCTTCACTGGAAAATGCTCCCATGTTACACTTTAATTACTGAGGCATGCTTCATTACATAGCATATAAATGTACTCTTCAGATCTATACTTTCCCTCTCCTCAGCTCCTGTTCCTGCTTGGCATGAGTGGAGCCTTTCTGCTGTATCAGATCAGCTGTGGTGAGACGTGGAGCCTCCATGTCTACGTCAGATTACCCAGAACTGGATTATACTGGGCCTCTTAGTCTCTAACTTTCTTTATGTAAAAAATAAGATTTTAAAGAAGGAAATGATGTGATGATAACCTGCCTGAGATCATCAGCTGTGCTATAGGAAGTACAGAACAACAGCTCAGCTGCAGTATAGTTTTTGCAGTGACTGAAAGCCAGTATCATTTCTTTACTCCTCTTTAAAGAAGATTATTTTTAACATAAATGGTCTTAACTATTTCTTATATAACTCAATAATAAACTACAGATCACAGCTGTGCTTCAGCACCAGTTTAATGTGATGCAATAGCTTCAAATATCTGTGGACATGAGCAAAACCATCTGCCTTTTAACACTTTTCAAAGCGTTACTCTTCAGAGTGTTTGTGGAGTAAAGATGTCCTGATACATTTTTTCCATTTACTGTTTCCAACTAGATTCAGTGCCAGAATTGGCCAAAGGCATGCTAATTTAATAAAATAAACTCTTTTTTTAACATCTGCATGTTTATACAAGGTGACTGTTTTCATGGCTGTATGGTTTGGCCTCAGTGGGATGAAGGAATCCTCACCTTACAACAAGCCAGGCCAAAGTTAGCAGCAGCTCAGATTTTTGTCCCTCCTGTCACAATGTGTCTGCCTAAGACTATTAGAGAAACACAGGTCCTTAGTTTGATCCACCTGAATATGCTTTATTATGGACGTGGTTAGGTCATGCCCCATGTATGGAGGCAATAATCGTCCATTTGGGTAGCCTGGGTTCAAGTGCGACCTGGGGCTCCTTCCCACGTCATTCCTCACTCTCTCTCCCTGATTCCCTACTCTGTCTACTCTCCTATCTAAATAACACCCTAAAGACCAGCCCAAAATAAACCTTAGACATGCTATTATGGAATTTTAAGCATTATGGGTATCTTTTAAGTGTAAGTGGTAAAATACAGCAGTATTTTGTGATGGAAAAACACTGATTGTAGACCTTTATCTAGCTTTAACAAACTTTACTGTCTTCAATAGCACAGCACTGATGGTGCAATCTTCATATTATCAGCGCTTCACATAATGTACCTGAAATTGGCTTGGTTTTGCTGCTCCTAACAGCAGTTGCTTGTGATAACTACATCATCTCTTACTGATGTGTAGGCTACTGTTTTTGTTTAAATAATAGTATATACTGAACATCTTATAAATTATGTTACTATGCCTTCCATATTTGTTGGAGGCTGTATCAGTCATTTGTTCTTTGTATACACTAACATAAAGGTTGCAATGAAGAAAAATTTTACACATCTAATACAAAACATAAGTTAAAACAAAAGTATGGGCTTTTGTCTGTATCTGCTTTTTTTTTCTGCACTGAGCGCTAACCAAAAATGGCATCAGCTGTTCTTTGTCATCACACTCACATCACTCTCAGTTGCAGCTCAACTTTTGGAACAGTGCTTTTGATTTTTAGTTATTGGTTTTAAAGTTACAGTGCATATTAATTAACATTTCTGTAAATGTGCCAGAGTTAGTCAAAAGGCTAGTTCCTGTCTGCAGTCCCTGGCCAGATGTTAAAATGGTCTCCCTGTATAGCAGCAGGCTGGAATAAAAAAATCCTCCGTCTAAAGTCTGGACAAACGGTGTAACACAACGCTGGTGTATGAGTCCGTTTCCACAAAGCGGTCTGGTCTGGTTTGGTTCTGTCCACTTTTTGCGATAGTTTAACACATGAAACTCTGATCTTAACCGTGTTTCCTCAGCTGATGTCTGTCCGGCCTCGCTCGTTGTGATGGGACATCCATCTCCTTTAGTGATCTAGATCATTTGGCTCAACTCAGTAGAGCTGTTTTTTTGCCTCCAAAATGACTCTTCATTTGGCCACAGTTTGGCTTTTTAAATGTGGATTAAATAACAACAGGATGGAGGAAAGGAAACTGGCACTCAAACTGGAGATAGCTACTGTGGTTCACATTAAAGAGCCATTTCATAGAACAGGCTCGTTCATGAACAGCACATAATGAGTCAGTCACTCACCCCACAAGGTTTATTCAGTTGATAGTAAATCATCATTTCAATTTAAAGCAGGTTTGTGACAAAACAAGGTTTTTTAGATGTTACAAGGGTCAATTAAATGAGTTAAAGTGTGGTGTAAACCCCCTTTTTTGTTAAGTGTAGGGATTGGACTTAATGTATGTGGAAATTTTCTGATGATAACTGTACCGTACAAGTTCATTTAGAGCTGTTAAGTACTAACTCCCCTCAGTTCATAATCATTTCTAATGGCTGTCCCCCACTTCCTGACCCCAGTGGACATTCAGGATCACGTGATTGTAAAGAACCTTTAGATATAACATGTCATCCCTGTGCTTGTCAATGCCACTTCTCCCTCACTGACCAATCGAGATCAAGAAAGGGAGGGACTTATGATGCCAGCTTTGTCAACAACAATGGCGATGGAGTAACTCATCTGACTCATCTTTTCGAGGGCAAAGTTTCCAGGTCCAGAGCTGCAGCTATAGCCAGGTCAGGACTCCTTAATTGTGTTCATGTTTTCTTGGTGATATTTCCTCGAATAAAAGAAAACATTTAGCGCATGGAGCCATTAAAAACATACCATGGAGGAAAGCAGAGGTCAACTGTCATGACTTAGCAGCAACACCAACATATTGGCAACATATTGATATAAAAACACTGCCAGTGTACAGTTTTTGTCCCGCACACATAGGCTACACTTGGGTGGGCCACCCAGGTTTATTTACAGCCACCCTAGTATATTTGCCTTCCATTTGTTTCTTTAAAAAATATATGCTACCTCATCAAAAATAAGCCTTCCTCACATGCAGCTCACTAGCTATGATTATGTAATATCTTTATACAATACTGTAATGATGGCCATCCCAACCACCCAAGTACAATAAAATCCTGTGGGAAGCTTTGCGATGTATTTTTGCATTTAGACAGTGCCACTGTCCTCTCTGCTGCTTTGCCTTAAATACAGATTTATATTTTTAAAAAATGACTAAAGGACTTTAGAGTTGTCAGCGTTTGTCGACCTGTAAAACTGGAAGCACTATCACTGCTGTCTCTCTTTTGATTGTGGCAGCTTTTGGTTTGAAACCGGAGGCATCTCTGATACTGCCCTCAATATCGTAACAACTGTGGATTATAGAAGCGAAGATGCAGCACTTAATGGCTCTTAAGCAATGTCATTCATTCATTTGTGGTTGTTGCTAATAACAAATTTGCTTTTAGTTGCAGTGTTGTGGGCTTCTTGAAGTTCTCACAAACAATTTCATATGATGCAGATAAGTTCCATTTGATCTTACAGATGCAGCCTCTCCAGCTGTTTCCCCTCTTTGGCCCATGTGTGAGCAAGCAGGCTGGATTTAATCAAACGAAGTGATTCCTCACTTGTAACACAGTGACAGAACTTTTCCTCCTTGTCACCGTGCAGTGATGTAGAGTCAGAGCTGGCTCGGCCTCAACTCCTCCTCCTGATTTCCCTGCTGTGTCACGTCACTTTTTGGAGCTTCTGTGTCAAATAATTCTGGAGAGACATCTTAGATTCCTGGCATACCTCATGCTGCTTCACATTTGGTCTGGATAGAGAAGCTGCTCCACACTCACCTGTCTTTGGGATTTCAGATATCAGAACAAAAACCCTGCTGACTGTATGAGTTTCAGTCTACGTATGAAGGGATCGAGAGTTCAGTCTGAAGAGGAGACGTGTCTTGTTCAGTGCGAGGGCTGGAATGTGGTGCGGACAAGTGGAAATTTCTCTCTCCTGTGTCAAAACGGCCACGGCTATAGCAGCAACAATATGAAGACTTTTCCATATTAGAGCTGTTGTGACGTCAGCATGGTGAGGCTGAGGCCCCAAACCTAAGCGAACCTTTCCTCAAAAGAAACGTTGCTCAGAAATACCTTTCAGTAGGTGTGCTGTGATACATATGTACCAGGACTTTCACAGGCTGTTAAAAGATTGGCTCGACTTTGGTGGACCTTCAGGCTGAGGGCCAAGAAACAGTCAGGTTTTAGTGGTGATCTAGATCTGGGATTGCTGCCAACATCCTTTTTATGATCTTAACTTTGAAGGTAATAGAGAGAGAAACTTTTTATTTACTGTCATCGGGCAGGTTGACAAGATAAAGTCACCTGGGAAAAGGAAATCAAAGAGGGGCCATTACTGTTACATGGCATACATCTGGTCCTAAACATTAACCTTAAATCTTTAGGGAACTTTTTAAGAACCAGAAATAAAAATAAGGGCAAATGAAGTTGGATAAATGATGTCCTGGAGTTAAACAGCTGTAGGAAAAACTGAAAAAGATGTCAGTGTTGGCAGAGGTTGACGCTTCCAAGTGGAAATAACTAGGATGGGCACAATTCAGTGTTAATTTTGACAGCATTTTTAAATTTAGTTTTAGTTATAGTCTCTTGCCAAAAATATCTTTTAGTTTTAGTCATAATTTATTCATCTAAATTGTTTTAGTTTTAGTCTAGTTTTAGTTGATGAAACTTCCCAACATTTTAGTCGACAAAATTTATAGTAAATTTAGTCGAATGATTGGATCTCTCCCAAACTTACCCCGCCACCACGCAGCAAAAGCAGTTGTGATTGGATCTCCCCCCGTATCTCATCCCACCTTTCCACACAGCCGAAGTAGCTGTGATTGAAGTATGCCTAACTTGCCCCTACTTTCTACATGACGAAATTAGGTCTGATTGGATAAAGTCTCTGTCAAACATTTTTGTCTTGTTTTTATTTGTTGACTTAAGTGTCAATTTCGTTTTAGTTTTTGTCCACATGCACTTGTTTTTATTAGTTACTGTCTCATTTTCGTCAGGGGGAAAAAGGCTATTAACAAAATCTATAATGAGAATAATTAGTCAACAAAATTAACACTGGCACAGTTAATTGGTAAAACGGTTAAAATCATTTATCAAATTAGCCGGTGCGGGATTTACGAGTTGGTTAAACTAATTACCTATCATTTTTTTACAAACAAAGGCTTGAAATATCAGTCTATGATGCTCTTTTAAACAGTAATGAACCTCCCGCCACTAGAGGCCGCTGTAAGCTTTAGTTAATGGCTGCCGCCTTCCTGTCTGGCATGTCACCGGATGTAAATATGAGATATATGCAGTGGCTTAGCGGTTAGCGTGTTGCAGTCAGGGCAGTATGACCGTTTTTTTAAAGTAGTTAATGGAAAAAAAGTGGTATGTAGGCTGTCGAGGGTTTAACTCATGTGTAACTACTCACCCGAAGTAAAAAGAGGCAACACATCAATATTAATCTGCAAAGAGGAACAAAGGCTGGCGGTGCTAGCTACTAATGTTAGCCATGCTGTAGAGAGTATCAGGCTAACATCACACCTGCTGACCCTGTGAGACTGTTTTCTAGGGATTTTCTCCTCTTTGGACTAGTCAGTTAAACAAAAATTTAAATGAGTTTTTAGCCGAATAGTGAAATAGACGCTTAGGAACATCCTTAGAAATATCTATAAGTTGAGCCAGCATTATTATAAAGCTATAAGCAGCCTGCAAAAAAGCCCGGACACCTGATGAGAAAACAAGCCTGCCTCTGGCGCCTCTTTAGAATTTCAAATCAGTCTGCTTAGTTTATCTCAATCTTAGTTTGAAATTAAGAAACACAGTTGGGTAATTTTTTCACAATTTGTTTAACACAGCTAAGCACAGGATTACAGGTAAAATGTCAAATAGGTCTGCTAATGTTAGCACAGCTAGAGCCACCAGTTACCATCCACATGCCTTTACTGGCTACACATTGCTGCAGTCAAGCAGTTTCAATGCCACAGGCTGGTGACACAGCCTTCATGTATTTTGATCTCAATTTTCAAGGTAAAAATAGTGCCAAACCTTTCAGCCTTATGGGAGGTCATCCATCTACTGTGCTGCTTTATATCCAGATAGTGGAGTCTAATGGCATTATGGCATTGTGAGCAAATGTAACATCTAGGCAGACTGCAAAAAAACATTTCTCTTGTGGATATAGAATGATCCAGAATGCAGTTCAAGAAAGTTTATTTCAAAGGAATTAAGGAAAGTATGTTCCCAGTTTGACATCTCTATATGAGTCAAATATGAGGATAATCGTCCCCTTATCTTAGAGAACTTGTGGTGTTGGTGTTTTTTTCCACAGAGAGGCTGAACTCGGGCCTGAAGTGGACTTGTGATTTAAGATATCTCTCTACCTATTGTACGTATGTGTGCCAGTGCAGACTTAAACTTCCCCTGCAGTGTAAATTGTATTAACAAATTCTAAAAACGTCATTGTGGGAGTGTAGAGAGTGGCCTAAAAGAGTACATCTGCCAGCGAGAGGGGAACTGCATCGTTTATTCTCTGTGGGGTTTTTGCTCTGAGGAGCACCATACACATTATGTTGAGTCATTTGATCCATTTGTTATTATTAACAGTGATAAAAGCAGTCAGATTGAGACAGACTGGACCACCCAAAGGTCCAACAGAGCGGATCGTCTCCGTCTGGATTATGTGCTGTTCATGGGGACTAATCACCCGAACAACAGGCAGCTCTTTATGTGTTTCAGAGCGCTGACTCACACAGGCAGACATTATAGTCGATAAGGAAAGTAGCAGTTAAACTTTATTTAACATACAGTTTACATTAGAGCAGTTCAGCCATGTTATCATTATACATTCACATGTACTCTCACTACTCCAGAATACTCTGCATTTCATATACTGGGTTGTAAAACTTGATCATTATTCAGTGAACTAAACACTCACTGCATGTCTGCATGACGTAAACATCACATAAACAATTGTAATTTCCGCCAGATTTTCTCTGGTTTTATGTTTCCAGGAAATCCACATGTAATTTATATATTTATGAAGTTCTTAGAACACTTCCTAAAGCTGATGAAAGCACAGAAACTTGAAAGGCTACCAAGCAGGTTGGCAGGCAGAGAAAAGTTCACATTTACAGCCTGATCTGACTTTTGTTACATAACCATGTGAGTCGTCATCATCGGGCTCTGCAGGGGCGCTGTAAGCTTCAATAAGGGGTTGTTAGCCAGTTATGAAATGGACAGGAATCAAGACTGATGTTTTTTATGATCTACAAAAAACAAAAGAGACCATCAGCAGCAAGATTGATTATAGCTGTTATGGTTTTTAGTGGCTGGAAGTAGGGTAGACAGTACAGATGAAGTGTTTAGCAACAGGCTTCTTTTCCTTTTTCATTTGCAACGACTCTTGAGGAGTGATTTATTTGACTGTTTTAATAAAACCAAATGTAATTTTTGTTCAAAAACACTACATACATGTTAAGGTGGCATGTAATTAGCAGACCAAAAACTTAGATCTTGCCACCCCTCCATAGTTAGCACAAGAATTGCTATAAATGATTCATCTTAATAATAATATTATTTGTTGTCCCTTGATGTCAGTCAGATACTATGTCCAAGTGACTATGCAGCCACCCACCTCCAGCCAGGGCTGTAGGCTCCATTGGCCATATAAACAGATATGAACGTTTAGCATATCATGGCTCAGTGTAGTTTGGCATTGTTTCAGTCTAGAACAGCCTTTCCTAAACTTACTGCCTGTCAAAAAGCTGAAGTGAATCTAAAGAAGAAGGATAGAGTTTTGACAGCAGGGAGAAGCAGCCAACCCATGGTGCACATGCACGAGCCATAGCTTACACTCTCTGCAACCATCACACAGCAAACTTGCACCCAGTCTAAAACTGGCATTATAATATGTTTTTTTTTTTTTAAATTAAAAATGACCTTTTGCAGCCAATCTGCAGTACCTCCAGGGCCCGATAGGAGGCTTGCTATCACACATTGGGAATCACTGATCTAAAAGTGGTGGTAAATTGTCTGTGTCAGATTAAAATGGCATATAACCAGCACAGGAATGTGGATATTTACCTGCAAGGAGGACTAAAGGACTAGTCGAGCCTCAGGATCCCCCACCATCTCCTGGTGGGGGATCCAGAGGCTCCTGAGGTGTTGCAGTCCAGTTTAGCCTTTTAAATAATTGGTGCTCATTTTCTCTGTTTTCTGTTTGTTCACTTGCTTTTAGACTAGTGACCCCTGGGAAAATCTCTACTACATATAGACAAAAGTATTCAGCTGGCAGATCATGGAGTTGCCCACTCTTTTGCAGCTGCTTTAACTTTTCTTGAAAGGCTTTCCTTAAGATTTTGGAGTGTTTCAGTGGGAATTTGTGCCCATTCATTCTGTGCAGCTTTTATGAGGTCAGGCAGTGATGTTGAACTCATCAAACCATGCCTTTACAGTCCTTTCTTTGTCCACTGGGGTACAGTCATGTTGGAATAGGAAAGGGCTATTCCCAAACTGTTGCCACATAGTTGGAAGCATAGCATTGTCCAAAATATCCTGGTATGCTGACACATTCAGATTGCCTTTCACTGGAGATAAGGGGCCTAGCCAAACCCAGACTCACCCATATGTCAGTCAAACAGAGAAGTGTGTTTCATCACTCCATAGAACACATTTTCACTGCTTCACAGTCCATTGTCAGTGAGCTTTACACCACTCCATCTGACACTTGGCATTGGATCTGGTGATGTGAGGCTTGCATGCAGCTGTTCAGCCACAGAAAACCATTCCATGAAGCTTCTGCCACAGTTTTTTTGCTTACCTTAATCCTAGTGTAAGTGTAGAAGTCTTCAGCTATGGAATCAGCAGAGCATTAGTGGCATTTATGCACCATGCTCCTTGGTGTTGGTACGACTTGTTGATCCTAAACTCTTCCACTTTCTGATAATAACACTTAAAATTGACTGTGGAATATCCAGCCATGAACCGTCTTATTGCAAAGGTGGCACCCATCACAGTACCACGCTTGAAGCCGCTGAGCTCTTCAGAACGACCCGTTCACAAATGTTTGCAAATAGAGATTGCGTGGCTGGATGCTTGATTTTATACACGTGGCAACAGGTCTGATAGAAAAACCTGAATTCAATCATTACCAGGTGTGGCCAAATACTTTTGTCCATATAGTTATGAATGAAGGCTGATGGAGGATTTATTTGTAATCATGTCAGTCAATCTTTATGAGCATAGCACTGATTCATGACATTCATCTCAGAAAAAGAAGAAAGGAGACCGAAACATTGTTCATTGTTTTATTATTTACAATGACAATAATCCACCATGTGCACAGCACTTGGCAACATTTAGCAAAGCAACAGTAGGAGGGAAGTTCTGCCTTTGTACGGGCAGGAACCTCAAGCTGAACTAGACCAATATTGGAGTAGACATGCTGAGACTGAGCTCCATTTGTTTTGCTGACAAAATATCCAACTTTTGTTTTTCCCTTTTATGGCACTTTAATACTTGGTGTAAATTATAGGTAGAGAGAAGTGGAGAAGGTTACAAGTTGTTTGTGCCTTGGAGACTGGATATTTTTGGTCGTTGCATCTGCACTTTGTCCAGTTGTCAAAGGACGAGTTATATTTTCAGAAGAGATATTTCAAAAGCCGTTACATAAACACCAGTATCTGTGCACATGCCTTCTGACTGGCGCAGGATTATTCCAACAAATCTTAGACTAATTCTTCTCCCTGTTGCTAGCACGGAGGCATCTCATCTATCAGCCTCGCTGACAGCAGCTGCTTGGCCTTCAGGGTCTTGTCTCTCTTCTTGGTCTCAGCATCTCTTCATTATTAGCTGCTCTAGATTCTTACTTCTTCCTCTGGAGTAAATCAAAAAACACAGGAAGCAATCTTATCATAACCCACTCAGGCTCCGTCTCCCCTAAAAAGGGCATCATGAGAAGTGGATCTGGCTATTTTAGGATTTCCCATGTGGCTCTGTATTTAGAGCAAAGTGACAGTAGTAGGCCTGTGGTTTGTTTTGGTTTTCCCTTGGCATGGGTCAGAGGTCCATGGGAGTCTGAAAGCGAAGACAAGTCGGTCAAGTACAGTCGGCAGAGCTCCTTCTGCTTCTCTCTGTTTAGTAGGTGAGTTTATTTTACCTTTTAGAGCCCTCTGCTCTTCCCCCACACACCTTTTTTTCCCTCTTGTGCCAAGCTCTAGAGAAGGCGGTCTAACACGAGTGACCAGAAACCTGCAGCACTCCGGATTTCTGCCACAACTTGGACTCAACTCAGAGGCGAAGCTGGGCAGCGCTCCCACGCTCAAACCCCCTCAAACACAAACAAATATTCATCTGGGAGGCTCATGCGCATTCATTTGCAGCTAATTCATTCGCAAAAGCCTCTTAAGTGTTGTAAATTGGGAAATTTTTCCTGTCAATACAAGCTGATGATTTCCTCTGCTCAAGGCCGTGCTTTAATATTTATGGATGCACATTCTATCACCTCTCCCTGTCTATTTATGCGTGTCGGGAAAATAAGACATGGGTTATTTGCGGCCTGTCCTTCTCATTAACCTTTTACCAGTTTCGAAAATGGCACACAATCACTATGCAGAGATTTCACAGACTTTAAAGTAAAACACATGTAGAAGTTGCATGAATGTGGCATTAACATGTACAAACAGACTGGACTTCCATTGTTTTAGGGCTAAAAACACAGCCCTACAGTAGCAGCTGGTGTCATTTTTCTTGGGCATGCAATAGATCTTGATACAGATAATACTTCATTAACTTAATGCTAACATATAATGGAATTTGCCATTAAAGGATTAACAGAATTAGCTTTGCTTTCAAGGCCGGTTTAACTTCTGAGAACATGCATTTTTTTCTTTCAAAGTAAAGGGACAACATGCAACTTGTCCACCATCAAATAGTGCTTTCAAAGGTGTATCCAGGAGGTGGCCAATCTGATTGGCTGCCCCAAAATACTGAATTATGATTGGCTATGTGGCAAGACTTCATATTTTATCTATCTATCTATCTATCTATCTATCTATCTATCTATCTATCTATCTATCTATCTATCTATCTATCTATCTATCTATCTATCTATCTACAATATTGCAGGCTGCTTATAGCTCTCTTTGAACAGCATATACAAATATACATTATCACCTTGAATTAAGCACCGAAGACTTCTTTTTTCCTCTCGAAGCTAGCTGTTGTGTCATTCCAGTGACGCTATCCATGCCTTCGATTCCTATCCAGAAGCTTTTCTAACAACCCTGGAACTTGGGGGACTTTCTGGGGTCTTATATGATGAAATCCACACCAGTAAATCCAATATCGAACATCTTTTTATTCATTTTTTAATCCATTTTCAATCATTTGTTGCCTTTAGGCGACCTTACACCGAATGACTTTTCCACCGATTTCAAAGTCCCAGAAAAAAATTCAAAAGTCGTAGTAAAACCATGGCAGCTAAAGTCGCGACTCGCTCCTATTGTCTCAGTCAATAGGTGTAAGGTGGTCATAAGACTCAATTTTAGCAGTTTTAAGGCAGTGTTTATTTAGTCTTGGCATGATGATAATATCAAAGGTGATGTTATCGTAAATTTTAAGTCTTGTCATATGCAAGTTTTGTTTCTCAGTGACGGGACTGTCGTCCATGACCAATGGTAGCTGGAGTTGTGCGTAAGCACATTAATTCACTTCATTCTACAAAATATGAACATGAGCGTAGATCAGTCTAGAGCTGCTGAATGTCTGCTCAGAACTCAAGAGATTAAAAAACTTTTCTCTTCAGAGCTGCAGTCAGATCTCTGCACCTGTGTGTGTGTGTGCCTTGTCCGTCAATTCATTCCAGGCTGACATGACAGGTACGGTAAACCGCCACTGGGATTTTCAAAGTAAAAGCCCAATCAGTTTGTTTATGTGGTGAGACAGTCACTTGAAAGGTGTCAATCCCATTTCTACAGAACAGCCTGGTCGCCTTCTTTTAGCACTGTATAACTTTGGCAGTAGGCAGCAGTTCTCTTCAAACAAGTATGCATGAATTTACAGACTTAATTCACACACTAGCCTTTAGCTAAAAAGAAGCCAATCAGCCTCTCTTGGTACTGTTAAATTCAATGACTGAGGCTAAGCAATGGAAGAGGATAGTAATGATAAAGTTAAGAAAAAAAGGAGTAATTGAGACAGAAACAGGACTGGAGTTAAAACTGGACAGACATATTAAAACAGTCAGCTGTAAGTCCAATGATGAGCCGTCCAAATTGGCTGGGACGGATGAGATATATGCATATACTCTACATGTAAACAATGGGCTGTATGCACTTGCAGAGCCACCTTTTCACAAGACTTTGTCATATTACATAACCTTGTCATTATAGTTCTATGGGTTCGGCAAAGACATTATTGGACTACAATCCTTTAGGTAAGATATATTGTGGAGGATATTTCAAGAGTTGACTTCCAAGCATCTGTATTGTTTGTGATGCTACACTTGCTTTAATGGTGGAAAGCTGGCAGCCTGTGGGGCATGTCATGCCGCCTGTCACCCTCTTACTCCACCCAAGTAAATGGAACAGGATGCTACAGGGCTTGGGCTATGAAAATGAGCCCATAGAGAAATCACAGTTTTCTCTTATGATTAGGTTTGGTTGCTACTTCAGGTGTCTGTGCAGGTTCTCATTAATCCAGGTCATCTGGACTCAGTTAAGGTTCTTTAGGATGTTTTACATCTCTTCCAAAAGAATTTAGGTGGGTTTTTGTAGGTGCAGTAGAACTTAAGAAGCTTTTTGAGAGAAGAGGCAAGACTGCTTCAAGAATCAAGTCCAGTTGCCCCTTTAGTCACTAGTCCAGGTTTCACCAAATTTTAAAATACTTGCTGTAATTTCCTTTCAAATAATTTCCCCATCTTTACTGTGTAAGAGAGGGAAGGCTTAGCCAAGCTATCCCACAGATACCAGCCATCCCTGCGGCCCTATGCCATGTCATGACTCCAGATACACTTCAGAGCAAAGTCCATCAGTGAAACCTTAGGTGAAACTCTCTAAAAGTAGTCTGAGAGGCTGTAAAGAAAGGTCAAAATCACACCTTGTTTTTAAGAAGTTTCAACCCACAGTCACCTCTTTCTGATTACTTTCATCAGGACTGACCTGAAGGGAAAATCCACACGATTACAGCAGGAGTTTCCCACGAAACCTGACTCCTCCATGTCATCAGTTGCTGCATAAAAAGCCATTTCTGTTTGGCAAAATTATAAAAAGAATCCCATCAAGTCAAGCTTTAAAAACAAAGCAGTTATCAGGTGTTTTTCTTGCTATGTCATAAGGGAGCTGTGTGTGTTTTTGCGTGTGTGCCGGAGTTTGTTTGGTGCAGTGTACTGAGCCCAGCTCAAACAAACAACCTTCTTTGCCATCTTTAACACTCTCCTCCCATTTGCTTAGCGAGGGGGAGAAACGGAGCAGTTATTTAAAGCTGCACAGAGGAATGCGAGCGCTCGGGGACTGCACCCACGCCGTGCAGGACCCTGTAGCTGTAGCGATTAGCCAGGGTAAACAGAATAACACGGCCTCTTGCCAGCGCGGGGACTGTGCTGCCTTCAGACATTACCTGCCACGCGCTCCGCTGCTGAGTGCGGAGGATCACCGCAGGGCAGGTATCTGACATAATCTCAGCAGAGCACTGTCAGCACTACCTGCCTGCCTTCCAGTCCCCATAGCCTAAGCTTTTAGACAGTCATTATATGACATCATCCTCCGCTTTGCCAAGATCCTGTCTGACTCTGGCTCGTTTTCCACAAACATCTCAGCCAGAAGGGAGTGACACAGCAAAGCTGGATGCGTGCCAACGTAAGAGCTATGAAAATCATTCTGCATATTTCTATGACATGTGAAATTCACATTCTCTCAAGTCTGATTTAGCTTTTGAAATATGCGCCCCAAGATTTGTCTTGATCTTCTGAGGAGGAGTGTGCTCAACGACATCGTCCACTTTGTGTTGTTTTAGTCTGACTGCAAGCGGTAATGGATGCCTTTGGTGACAGCGGTCAACTCTGGCAAAGGGCAGCTCTGTTGTTTGGATAGCTGAGGCCGAAGCCGAGCTTGAGGAGCTGCTCGGGGTTTCAGGGCGGTTGACAGAGCCCAGACACTTCAGCAAGGGGGGGGTGCATACGCAGGTTTGTGTTTTCAAAAGGCAGTGATTATGTCATTTACTACACGTCTGGCACAGCTACAAGAGTCTGACCCAGTTCATACGTCGCTCCTGCTCACTCCAGCTGGCATGTGGTCAGTCAGTGCCGGTCAATGGTAGATGTATTTGGGGATGTGGTTTCCTGCTTTTGGGGCTGATGGTAAAGCAACGCACGTCATATGATAGTGGTAGATCCCTTTAATTTCTATTTCAAGAGGTGACTCAAGATGCATAGCCTTTACTTTTACAGAGACCAGATTTGTTTAGTCATGATTCTCTCAGGTCATGAACGATGGAGTTATGCAGTAACAATATGCACAAATTAACAGGAAAATACTCTCAAAACCTGCATCGAACTTTGGACAACTTTAGATCAGTTAAATGGCAGTATAATGTGCATTTGTCCCTGCTGTTTTTAGCTGATGGTAATTTGTTTTGGTTTTCTTTCCTTCACAATGACATTTGGCTATTGTGGGGCCTCAGACTATAGAACAACCAACAATTTCAGGATACGAACTCTAAAAATATTTGTTTATGTTGTATGCCAAGCAGAAATCAACTATGAGAGGCAGCTAGAAATGTCTTAGTAATAAGCCAGCTAGACATGTGAATGTGTTCCCTAAACTTGGTGGGGAAAAGTTATTGTTAAAGGTTTGATATACAAAGTTTGGTCCAGGAGATGTTGCACTAAAGCACTTGTCTCTACAACCAAAACAAAATTGTCCCTCAGTTCACTGCCCCCCTCCCCCCACATTCTTTCCTCAGTGTTACGACTGAATGCAGGAATGTACTGATGCATCTGTATAACATCTGTATTGGCCTATATCAACCCTGTTGACAAACATATCTAGCTAGTGCTTATCCGTTATGTCCAATCAGTTTATTGATGGTATCTGGTATACCTATCTGCTGAAACAAGTAGGTGGAGGAAGACAATCTGATTTGTTTTCATGGTCAAACATGAGAAAAATTGCTGGTATAGTGGGAATGTTACAAAAGGAAAAAGGAAAATGCATTTGGAATCAGTACTGGTATGGCTGATTTATTATTTTTATTATTTTCACAATCATGCTTCTCTCATCTGGAACCACCAACCAGGAACCACTGCTTTAGACAGAGTAGGGGTTTTCTTTGGTTTGGAAAGGCTGTTCTTCCTGGAACTGTGCTCTTGTGACAAAACTTCGCTTCTTTGCCTCTACATACTGTCTCTGTCTCTCTTCCTCCATTTGGTGGCAGAGCTAAGGGTTAGAAAAGGAAGGGGACAAATCTAGGGGAAAAACAATCAAGAAAAATGCTTTAGACTCTGAGCCAAGCACAAACAAGTTGGAGGAGTCAACGTGAACACAGAGCTGAGAACAATAAACCCAGCTGAGAGCCATGCAGAGCACTAAAGATTTGTCCTGATTCACAGGTGGGGGCTGGAGAGAGGGTGATCATGGGGCTTTCCCACTATGACTTTTAACCACCAAGCTAAACCAAGCCATGCTGATTTGCTTTTCCATCACCAGAGTACAACTTTTTCTGTACCTACTAGTAACAAAAGTTTAACAATTTCCCCTTCTTATCAACCTTATTCCTGGGACCGCCACTGTAAATCTGAATATAGGCGAAACTTCCAGTGCTAAAGTGGAAATACATTAAATGTGTGTATTTTAGTACAGCAGCTAATGATAGATGCTAACTACAAATGACAGCTGTTTCTATAGGAATTTACCTCTAGCTTGTAAATATTTACATATTTTTGTAATCACATGTTCACACTGTTTGTATTGTAAGCTGTAAATCAGTAAATAAGGTGGATACCACATTATTCTTCGGGGGTCTACTGCTATGAATGTGGGTGGAACTTCCCGTACAGTAACAATAATAGCAAAACACGATTCTTCCTAGGGCTTACTAAAGTGATTTAGTGTCAACAGTGGTTATTCTGAAATAAATATTTGCTAAAATGAAAACTGCTTCATTTTTTGTTAAATCGGTAAAGTTAAATGAGTTGAAAGTTTTGAAATATATGTTACTGTAATGCTAATTACCTGTTGCTTCGTTCGTGGTACTAATTACATGATAAAGTTAAATATATGTCTTTAACAACAGTGCTTTAAACATGCTGTGCACTGTTTAAGTGCATTTGGGTTGTAATTCCGTCAATATTAATTTATCGTTAATTCAAAACTTGACACCAAACTGAAGAGAATACAACTTGAGTCATGGATAGTTTTATCAATATAATTCCCACATTTAAAGAGGGATTAGTTGGTGGAATAACAATTTCAGCAACCCCACAAACTAGAAATTTATCTGAAGGTGTTGCCCAAAATCATATAACAAAACATGACTGTCTATTACTGTACTGATACAAAGCAAATAAAGTTAACGGAATATGCTAGATTATCCGAGGTAATGTCGTCACTTTGGGGGATGGGAATAAGGTGGATAGACAAATAAACTAGACTTTTCAAAAATAAAATGCTGGAGATGTTTGAAACATTTAGCCCATGATAGTCTGTCTTCAATTTACTGACTACTGCTGGTAAAGCATTCTGTTCTTATTGACCAATCCAAGTATAGGATTGTGTTGATTTTCTATCTAGAGCCCCATATATCAATCATCAGAAGACTGTTCTTTTACTTCTATGTAGTAAAACTCTCTTTTTGATGATAAGCATGAATTATTGTTTGTTTATGGATCACCGAAAGAGAGAGAGATAATGGAAAAAGAGCGGCGAGTAGCCCTGTCAGCCTACAGTTTGATTTTTACTTTAAAAATGATGTAAAGACAATTAGATCAGACAGTGTAGAGATCAGACTGTGGATGAAATTGAAGAGGGCTCAGAACGCTGCGTCATCAGCTCTAGACACTCTCTCTAAATGGGTAGCTCAGTTGTGATGGAAAAGCAAACCCGCTGCCGTGCTGGGCTGCTGTGCCAAGTCAAACCAAGTTGAGCCGGGTCACCCCTTGTAATGAAAAAGCCCCATCAGAGCATCCGAGTCAAGCTTGACACGTGTCACCATACATGTAACTCATCAGCCAAAGTCAAGATCTAGAGTATTTCTTTTATCTGGGCATTTTCACCCCTGGAACATCCACAGCACGACCAGGAGCAGCACAACAACCCGCCCAGACAGTACCCAGACAGGCTGTGCTTACCAAATCCACCCCATATGCCACCCTAAAGATTTAGACTTTTTTATATTAAAAAAATATTATTTTCACATGCCTCTGCACGGACATCCAGAGTATGACCTTGGTTGTGTCAGTCCTCCCTCATGCCCAGTGGTGCCCTCAAGCAGCCTATGTGCCCCATTTACGCCGTACTTCAGCCTCAAATTTTGGCCCAAACATGCCTAAAAGTTATTGATTGCATAACTTCTTTTTGAGGGGGGTTTAGCCTTTACTACAATAGGATATCTGTAGAGAGACAAGAAACATGGGGCGAGAGAGTTAGGAGGGGACATGCATCAGTGCTGTGACCAGTGCATTGAGGACTATAGCGCTTGTATTTGGGCACCTGCTCTACCTGCAGAGCTAAGGCGACGCATCTTTTTGGGGGCTTCTCAAATCACCTTTTGGGGGCTTTGTGCAAGTTTTTTTTTCTGCTAACCAGACTGGTGTTTGCATGATAAGTGTTGTCAAGTAAATGTATTGTGTTTACTGCACATAAACTTCCCTGGGACATCCCATCTCCATGAATTATTGCACAATTATTAATGTCAGAGATTGATGCCATTCATGATCAATCAGTGAATGCACAGTGTCCACCTGCTCTGTCTCTCTCTCTCCTGTAGTTGGCCTTTACAAAAGATGGCTTAGGGCCTCACTTTGGCCAGAGGTTGCCCTGTAGGCATGCAAAAATTGGCAAGCATATTCTTATGGGATAGCATTACCAACACGCAGCCAACTTTTTGTCTTCTCTGACATTTCAAGGGCAGTCCGTCCAGGACTTTTCTCAAAATTATCAGGAGTACATGTGTGGTAGAGGCTAGTGCGTCTAAGTTGTCTGCAACTGCAGCATGGATCAAAAGAAAACTGCCTGTAAAAGCATTACTCACTGTGGTACCACGCTGTGTATTACTGCATATGGGTCAGCCAACTTGACCGTAAAAATGATCAAACATTGACCAAAAAAAATATTTTGGCAATGAATCTTCAGCGTGGGTCGATTCAGACGGGGCCTGAATCAGTGAAAGTGACTCACTGAGCATCAGTCATGGATGTTGACGTCTTATTCTCTCAGACGGGTGAATCGCTGTTTGTAATTCCACCAGAATATGACTCCGTTAAAAGAGAGGCAGATTGGGCTATTGTGTCATCTCTGTGATGTCTGCAGTATCTCTCATGCCAGTGCGTTTTGGAGCATTTGAACTGTGGTTTGTAGGGCTGTAATTTGTTGTTTTTGTGCTGGGAGGGTGCGGCTGTGGCTGAAAGGCCGCCGTGGAGAGAAAGGGTAAAAGATGCGTCATGTTCCAGACAGCCCCAGTGAGTAGGTGGGTGGTGTGCATGGGGCATTTAGAGGGCAACTTTTACTCCTTCAGCTCTGTTTTTATTTGTCAGTAGGCACATATTTGGGCTTTTTTTTAGCTTGCATAAAAAGACAGAAAAATATAATTTCCCCCTCGTCGAGAAAGTACCTATGATTTGGGAAGAATATAAAAAAATCTGTGTCTGAGTCTCTATGTGCTTTCACAGACATTAATGGCTTCTTTTTAAGTATGCCCTGTCAGTTACAAAGAGTGTGCTTACTTAGCAGTTGAGGAATGTACAGTATGTTTTCTTTAAAGTGAAAAAAAGTCTGGGAATCACAACAACTCTGACAAAATGTCACATTACTTAGCACTATCTGGATTTTAAATCTCTCTTCTCTGCCCTTCTTTGCTCTACTCCCTTGCTTTCCTCGATACATAACATACATATGACACATATATCTTCCTTCTTTTATCTCATGCTGTTAAAAGACATTTCCTCCTCCTCTTGGAGAGAATCATGACGTTATGAAGCAGCAGCAGTTCTCACTCATATGTCACATGAAACACTCTGATGAGAAAAGCTTGGAGACAAAGACTTTTTTCCTTCTTTCTGCCTCTGGATTCAGTTCAGTTCCCTGCTCTTGTTGGACTGAGCGCTGCATGGGAAAATTATAGGTTTTCCTGCTGTCTTGGAACGTACCTGCAGGCTGGCTTTCAATATTGAATTAGGTTGGAAAGCCTGGATGGAAAGAAGTTCCCACACTAGAAATATGGCTCTGTGTTTTATGGCAGGTCTTTATTCACACTGCTATACCTTATATTGGATATGTGGACTGCATAAAAGGATGGACGGGGTGTCCCCTCTTTCTTGTTGTACAAAACTGAAGCCAAAATACCCTTGCATTAGATGTTGACATAATGTGTTTGAGCATTAGACATCCCATCCGTTTTGCCAAGCCCCTCAAAATGTAACTTAGATACTATAGCATCAGATTTTAATAAAAGCATTACACCAATAGGAACTGTAATGCTAGTGCATTTAAATACATGTACTTTAATATGGAGTTGGCCACCTTTGCAGCTATAACACTTTTCATGAAAGACTTGCCACAAGATTTTGGGGTCTTTTTGTGGGAATGTGTGCCCATTCATTCTGTGGAGCATTTTTGAGGTTAGGCACTGATGTTGGACGAGAAGACCTGGCTTGCAATCTCTGTTCCAGTTCTTCGCAAAGGTGCTTGATGAGGTTGAGGTCAGGGCTGTGCATGAGGATCTGGCTGCAGATCCCGGTGTGTGGGCGATCTCGAATGTGGGGCAGGAAGTTATGCACATTACCCAAGCCAGAACCAGACTGACGTACTGAATGATGTATATTTTCCACTCGGTGCCAGGGGTTATGGTAAGTGGCTATTTTTCACAAAAGCAGAAATTTATGAATAAAAATAAGAAATTTGCTGAGGGGGATAAATTTAAACTTAACACACCACAAACTAAGGAAAAACCCCTAAGAGAGTTTGGGTTAGGTACCTGAACCCTAAAGGTTAGGGAAAAGGGGAGGGGGATAAAATTGAAAATAACACACTACAAACTAAGAAAAACCCAACAAGGGTGAGTATGTCACTTCCTGCCCCACATTCCAGGTTGCCCCACCATAGAGGTCTGCAGCCAGATGCCTCACCTGCTCTGTGCGGGCCAATCAATCCACACTGAACTCATCAAACCATGTCTTTATAGTCCTTGCTTTGTGCACTGGAGCACAGTCATGTTGGAATAGAAAAAGGCCCTCACCAAACTGTTGCCACAAAGTTGCAAGCATAGCATTGTTCAGAATGTCTTGGTATGCTGAAGCATTAAGATAGCCTTTCACTGGAGATAAGGGGTCTAGCCCAAACCCTAAAACAGCCCCATACTATTATCCATCCTCCACCAGTTTCACAGTTGGCACAATGCAGTAAAGCAGGTAATGTTCTCCTGGCATCAACCAAACTCAGACTTGCCCATCTGACTGGGTGTAATTCTTCGCTCCAGAGAACACGTTTCCACTGCTCCACAGTTCAGTGTCTATGCTCTTAACACCACTCCATCTGATGCTTGGCATTGGACTCGGTGATGTGAGGCTTGCATGCGGCTGCTCAGCCATGGAAACCCATTCCTTGAAGCTCTCACTGCAAGGTTTTTGTGCTTAGATTAATGCCAGAGGAAGTTTTAAGCTATGGAATCAGCAGAGCTTTTGGTATTTTTATGCACCATGCACCTTAGCCTGGTCGACCCCGCTCGGTGATTTTATGTGGTCTTCAGTTTCTTATATCACTCACGGATGACTGTGGAATATCCAGCAGGGATGACATTTCATGAACCGTCTTTTTTCCAAGGCATCACAGGATCACGCTTGAAGTTGCTGAGCTTCTCAAAACGAGCCTTTTTGTATCAAAAATAATTGCAAATAAAGACGATTAGGTGCTTCCAGTGATAATAAATGGTATTATCCTAACTATGTGATTTACTTTGAATTGTGAAGTTTATGAACAATGATCAATAATTAATGTTACCTTACCTTATATGGTTATACAGAATGATATAGAGACTTTAATTCCAAAGACTCAAGCTCAGTCTCTGAATGGGATTGTAACTTTTTCCATTTTTGTAGAAAATGGGAACTGTAGAAAATAGTAACACAACTCCCTCCCCCCTCTAGCCTGCCAGACCCCGTTCATGCCTGACATTCATTCAGACTGCCAAACAACTCATAGGTGCGTTTGATTCTTAATAACACACCACCTCTAGTCTGAAGAATGTGTTGGATCCATAAAAGACAAAGGCGTGGCTTCAAACAGAAGGTGGCTGCCTCTGAGCCACTAAGCTAACTGACGCAGAGAGTCAATGAGCGATTTTGGGTCATAAATTCTGCTAATGAACTCTGAGGCGATGATTTCAAGGGAAAGTCCACTGGAAAATAAAAATCCTTGTTATGAGCTCAACTTTAAAGCTTTGTGCCCTTTGCAGTGTGTAATGTGGTTCAGTCACCCAACCACAGCAGGAGACACAACACCCTCCACTTAATAACGCTCTCACACACAGACTAACACACCCATTTAAATGCACAACCTGCAGAAAACATTAGGCAGCACAATGCTGAGATGTATGTCACTTAAATGAAGCAGGCAGATGTAAGGGGGGGGTGTTCTGTATATTTTTGTTAAAACTTACAGATGGGTCTGTCCTTGTTGAACCCTAAAGTCAAACAGATTTAAGACAGCTCATTTAAAAACATCCAGAAATATGGATGGTACTGACGTGGAGCTCAGCTCTGTTGCTGACCTTCTGCAAACAAGTGGCCAAGGAAAGAAAGGAAGAGGGAGGACAAAGAGAGCCCAGCTGAGGTGCTTCACTCTACTGCTCCTTTATTCTCTCATGAGTGACGATCAAACTCAGCTATAGTGAAGAAATACTGATAGCTTATCTTTATGTACTGTAGGTATAAGTCTAGAAATAGCCAAAGCAATGGATGCACAGATTCTGGATTAGTTCTGTAGAGCAAACTTGGTGGAAAGGAATGACACGTCATTTCTGTGTGTGTTTGTGTGTGGTACACCATGTTTTATGCTCTGAAGGGGTTTTTTTTTTGACAGTTTTATCCTTTAATAATCACATACCACGATATTAGAGCTGTAGAGTCCTCTTTAAAGTGTTTATGCACGATTTAAGTATTCAAGGATGAAAATACCAATAGCATATCACAAGAGCACAAGTTAATGTCTCAGATTTGTTGCGTTCTTTTTAATAGTCCAGATGACCCACACAATTCTTGTACTATAAAAAATGACAAGAAAAAAAGCAGCAAATCATCACATTTAAGAAGCTAGAACCAACAAATATCCAACAGTAATTTCAATCGACTGAACACCTTGTCGATTTAATCTCGCAAAGCAGATGGATTTGCCAGATTCCATGCCAGCCATCAGGCAAATCCATCTTTCAAAGCTCCAATCTGAAATTATTGTGCCAGGTCTGAGAATGGACCTGACCAATCAGCTTCATTTGAGGAGAATGAGGCGGTAGCTACACCTGAGGTTTATTTGTACTGGAAGCCAATGGCAATGACTGCAACCAGTGTAGCTGTTAGCTATAATATAGCAAATAGCAAAAACAAAAAGCAAAGAACAGCACTGAAAGGTGTTTTTGCTTTTGCTGACCTGCTTCGGCATGAGTATGCGAGAGTTACCAGGGTGGGGGTGAGGTAGTTGTAGTGTGAGCTGGTGTTCACAATGGCTGCTGGGCGGAGCGATTAGCTTGGATGTAGCAGTAGAAAAGCAGCAGCTTAATCAGACCTCTACCACATTTCTTAATTCTAGTAAGAACAAAGAGCCACACTGAACAGAGCCACACTGAATCTTCTCTTAGCAGAGAAGATGTTTTTGCATGTCTCCTGATAGGTTTCGGCATGAATTTTAGCCAATGATAAGCTCCGCTTTTCATAAACTACAGCAGCACTAGCAAGAACAGCAGAACTGCAGCTATGCATATCTACTACCTCATTTTGGCTTGTTGCTCTGATTTACAGAATGTTATATGGGAGGTTTCCCAGATGAATGTAAAATATTTCCATGCAATGGATAAATGAAATGGTCTATCTGCTGTGTCAGGTCAAAGTGTTTTTTGTTCAACTTCAACTAATTGACTCAACTAAATTACCTCTGTTAATTGGTTTTAAAATGTTCTAGCTCTTCAGCTTGACAGTAGAATTATTAGATAAATGAAAATAAATCAATATGGGTTATAAATACCATACAGTTATCCAGCATGGCGCAAGGGTTACAATCTTGGATTGACCCACACATTTTTTGGCAGGACCTGAAAGTGTCAAAAAATTAAAATTTTGCAGCTATCATTACTACTATATTCTGCACTTACAAAGTACTCTTGTGGTATTGATTACTCCAGACTGTGTTGCCTTCTCTACTCGTCCGGGTCATGTGACTTAGGAGACCAATCATTCACAAGTTACAAATCTCAGCTGCTCCACTTGTGCGTGTATGAACTTAAGTCATACATGAACATAAGTCAATTTCCAAGTTGTCAGGAAAAAAAAAAATAACAAAAGTACGCTGAGGCCACATGTACATGCCACAAAATGTATGAAGACCAAATTGTAGAAACATAAAAAGATGAAAATTTCAATGAAAATCTTTGATGACTTATATTTCTTGACTTCTCCAATTTACTCTGATTTTTGTAAAAAAGAAAAGAAATTGACATTTTTCATGTTGTAGATATTTTGATTTTCTTTTTAATTTTGTGCTATAACTATTTATTTTCATCTGTTTTATTTTGTGTCTGCTTGCACAAATATTTTAATTAAGTTGAAGTTTTTGAGTTGATGTAAATTTAAATTTAATTATTAGCTTAAATTTAATGGAAGAGAATACATTTCTGAATGACCTGAATACATCTTTTTATTTGCTTGAAATGCGTACCTTTTAAAAGATTAATAGTCCAATATTATTCTTTCTTCAAAAGTGTCGCTATCAGTATCGGTAAAATCAACAAGTACCGTCTTCTGTTGAAATTTTTAAAAACTTCTGTCACCCATCCCTGCTATTTTCTAATACTGACAAGCAGAATCTGTATTTTAGGCGTTAGATAGCGCATAGATGAACACCATGAACTGATACAACTAAAAGCAAGAAAAGCCTCTGATCTACCAATAAAATAGGGTTGGTCAGTTGGACAGTTGGGTTGCCTGGGCCCATAAAGCCCACCCATAACTGTCTGGCCTATACCAAACATGATATTGAGTCTTCCACTATCTATGTATGAATGCTAAACCAAAATGGTCAAACCAATGTTATTTTGTAAATAATATAAAGTAGAGGAGGCTTGAGAATGGAGGTCTTCAGCTGGACTGCGTTAGAAAAAGTGGGAGATCATGGTTTGTAACTTCTATATTCAGGTGTCCATTCGACATGTAAATGCTGAGAGAGAACGCATTATTTGTTAACATTAAAAATGTTTTGTCATTGCAATTAATTCATAATTTTGCAGTGTGGTTATTGCGTATCTTGCATCCTGTTTATCTTGATGTAATGAAACTGCACTTTACTACAATAGCATGTGTATTTTGTTATCAGACTGGACCAAACTTAGCACCAAAGGAACCACATGTACCAGTAAGCAGCATAGTGTGGGGAATTCACAGTGCCAGTAGGGATAGTGCCAATATGATCCACTTAATCAGGTTTGGATTAAGCAGATCAGAAATTGGCTGTATTGCTACCAATCCTGTTACATAAAATCATTTGTAGGTGTTTCTTTTTTGTGTTTTGTGTTCTGTCAGTTGCAGCAGGCTGTAGACTCAGTTTTTACTGCTGCTGTAATGCGACCTTACTGACACTGTTATAATTTCAGAATTAGATTTACTGGTTTTAGTAGAGAATAGGAACTTTTCAGACGGGTTGATTAAGAGAATATAGTCGTGTTGAGGTACTGGGATCCGTGTCTTTAATGATGAGTTGTTCTGGCAGTTGCAGCTGTGTGTTGTACTTTGCACTGGGTGTTGCGTGGCACCACACTGGGTTCATTTCACAACACATCTCACTCTAATGATCCCCACCCATGAAGCCTGAAACCCGACTCCTCTCCTCTGTGTTCATTAGAGAGGCTTTGACCCTGACCGCGCTACATCAGGGAGCCGGTTTCATTCAGACACCTACAGACTTTCCCTACAGTATGTGGTCTCTCCAAGTCTCTGTGGGCTTAGATTGTGTAATCGCACTTGGAAAGAGCTACTTTCTGCGTCTGCAATCCTAATCTTCAGCCCACGCTTCGTTCCCACTTTCCTCTCTTTCTAAATCCAGTGCTGAGCTGAAATCTGAACCATGGAAACTGGAGCGCTTATGTCAGAGGAAGTCTGACAAACTCCAGCATTTTGTCCTCTTCAGACTCGTTTTTTTCTCTTCTGTGTTGGAGCGTTCAGCTTCACTTTAGCGTGTAGCCGCCTGCTCTCAGTCCCTGTGGTTTAACACCACTGTCGCTTGCTGTTTGGCAGTGAACGGCTGCTTCTGAAGAACACAAAAAAGTCGCCTCTCTTTTTTTTTCCTGTTTCATTGTTAACTTTTCTGTTTAACTTTCACTATGTGAGGATGTCCCCGCTGTGTTTAAAGTGATCTAGTCCCCTAATTACATTGCAGACCAGACGCCCTGCCAGTCCACAATCCTAATTACTTCCATGTGTGCACATCTGGCTCAACAGCTAGCAGGAGAAGGCCTCCTCTCCCCTCCTCTCCTCTCCTGTCCTCCTCTCCTCTCTTCAGTTTCAATATTACATTCAGGATGCTTGTGTGCATTTTAACAGTTTATGGGAAAAAAACAGCAAAAAAAAAAATCTGTCTCAAAAAGCTAACTTCAGTGGACACTGTGAGCCAATAAAGTCAAGTGCACAAAGCATTGTTGTGTGTAAATAGGCAGGAAATGCTTAAGTAATTCTGAGGCTCACCGTTTTGAATTCCCAAGCAAAGACAAGAGAACAGGACATGAGTAAGTCATTCTATGTGTAGCAGCTGTGGTAGTAAAGGTAGTTTTCTTGTATTAATACCAGGTGAGGTTGTCACAATGCAAGTATTTGCAATATCAACTGCAGTAGAACTCAACAGGGTGGTTCTGGAAGTAAAAACCCCACTCATTTCACCCATAGTAGACATGATTATCCAGCCAGATTATCTGAAGTAACCAAGTTAGACTTCCTACCATCTACCTGAGTGTGAAACGATGGTCTATGCTCCTGTAGAAAACAAAGTTTGTAAGATATCAACCAGGTTTTAAGAAAAAACAGTTTATTTGAAATCTCAGCCAAAAATACTACATTACCCACAATCCTTGAGTCCCTGTTAGGCCCTTCAGACCAGCAAGGCTGGTTCTGGTTCCCAAACCTAATTTTGAACTGGCTGGCATGTTCAAACCAGAAACAAATAGGCTTGCAACCTCAAAAGTTGGTTCTCAGCTGGAACCAAAAAAAAGTTGGTTCTTCCTCGTTAGCTGTGACATCATCAGTGGGTGTGTCATATTCTGGGTTGTGAAGATAAGTGGAGAATGGAGAAAAAGTGGTCTGCTGAGGAGACTAAATGTTTGGTTTTGATCTGGGCATTGACAGAATTCCAGGTTAAGCTGGAGAGTAGAACAAGGAAGACCAAGTTACATGCTCAACTTACGGGAGAAATGGCAAAGGCTGAGTTCACCCGAACGCCTGATCAAGTAATTGATAAATTCAAGAAACTGAAGAAAGAATACCAGGAAAGCAAGAAAAACTTGGGCAAAAGTGGAGCTGGATGTGGTCATCACTTTGGTTCTGCATAAACTGGCATGAACGCAGGCTGGTTCTCCAGGAAGCACCAAAGTTCTGAGACTCCAGAACCAGAACCATGTCTGTCTGAAAGCACTATGATTGGTGCGAACTACAATATTAAAACATTATAATTTAAAATGTAAGAATTACAGTAAAGACAAGTGTAGAAAAGTGGGATATGTTTAATTATTATTTTAATTTATTTAACCAGGGAAAAACCTCATTGATATTAAGAATCTCATTTACAAGAATGTCCTGGCTAAGGCAGGCAGCAATTACAATCACAGTTAAAACCAAATCCAGAGTCACAGAGCAGAATGTCATCAGTAGAAACATCTACAACCTGAAACATCATCCTCCATGCCTTCAGTCAATCATTAAAAAGGTTTAAAGAGACCATCTCCTCAAGAAATAAGGTCTCCTGAAGAAGATTCCAGGCTGTAGGAGCAGCATACCTGAAACTCCTTTTACTCATTTCAAGACTGACTTATGTAATTCCTTCTTCCTTGATGAAATATGAAACATGCAAATGGTCTTGTACCTTTGCCTTTTTTCTCAATTTTCAAATGCTGTTTTTGCTCTGGTTTCTCCAGAAACAGTGGGCTGTCACTGTTGAGCTGTATTTCGTACTAACCTTGATATAATCATTTAAAATAAAGTCCTCTGTGTAGATTCTCACCATCAATTTCCACATCTCTGTCGGTGCAGCGATCCCCATGCAAAGCACCCTGCTCCCTTTCTAGAACATAGAATTATTTTTACAATACAAGAACTTTATTTATCCCAGAAGGGAAATTCAATCGTCTGGGAGTCTGATCTGTTTACTTTAGAATTATACAGTCTAATTGCTGATGGTATGAAAGATGGGCCTTATGAAAGATTATGATTTTATGGATTAAGTATTAATTAAGTATTTAAGTACAGTATTTAAGTATTAAGTATTAAGTATTTAAGTAAGATTAAGTATTTATTATGGATTAAGTATGAAAGATTTTTGGGCCTTTTCATGCCTTTATTAGATTGAGGAAGGACCGTGTATAGACTTGGAAATAGGGAAGAGAGTGGAGAGAGACATGCAATAAAGAGCCACTAGCTGGATTTGAACCTGGGCGGCCCATGTACATGGGTAACGCCTTAAACCACTCAACCATCTGCCCCCCCCCGGCTCCCTTTCTAATCATTAACTTTCTTGCAATTCCACAGCAGTCTGATCAATCTCCAGTGCGTACTAGAAACACCACTCCACTCTAAATACTACTAAGTCCATTTCAACCAGGAGAGACTAAATATAAGTTTAACAATAATTTATTTACAAATCTAATGGAAGAGAAACGTGCAAAATCTTTGGCAATCAGACTCCATTGTGATGACTTCATGTTCTTGAAGGGAAAGTGAAGCTAACAGCAGGAATAGGCCCTATGGAGTCTAGATACTGGTGGTGGTGTTAATGAGTGATGCAGGATCAGATGAGGAGTAGAACCAGGAAGAAGCTGAACCAGGAACCAATGAGTTTGCTGACCTGAATCTGATTAGCTGAGTACTTAAGAGAGTGAACGCTCATAATAAGCTGATCACCAGAGTGGGAAGAAAGAAGAATGGACAAGGCAAAGATATGAACGAGTGGTGACTAATGAGAAGCAGTCTTCCTGCTTGAACTTTCGCTGAGCTCTGGACTTTTGGAGGACAGGTGAATACACAAAGAGAAGACACCCTTTGGATCAAACCATGCACTCACAATACATAATTTGCTAAGTCTGAATGTCCTGGAATAAATAAAAAAAAAATGTATTTTATGTCTAGAAGCCATGCACACTCAGCTACATGAGTATTTCCTGTTGAATAGAGGCCCGGGTTTGTATCAGCTGATGACGGTCCTGATAACAAACATCGCCATCAGCATGTGGCGTGAACAGATATCAGTTGCCAGTGCTCACTTGTGTCCAACCAATTTAATGCGTTCATCTTGTTCACCTAACTAACTAATCAAATAAGAGAATTTTTCCGATGCAGTACCTGTTGGGTTGGTCGGAGCTTGAGGTATGGAAGCTGACAAAGAGATTAAGAAAAATTGCTAAGAAAACACAGTGACAGACAATATTGCAGCAACAGGATAAATGCCTGGACCACAACTTTAGGATAAGATGGAATAATGTGTAGTTAACTTGGATAAGGTGCAGTTAGGGGAATTACATGATTAAGAAGATTTAAGCATAAATGCTACCACAACATAGAGGAAAAAACAGTATTTGTTCAGTCCTAGTGGGGAATTTTGAAAGATTCAGAGCTGTAACTTTCATCATTTTTTAGTTCGGTCCATAAAAAGTAATCAATTTTTTCAGAAACTTGTTGACTGCGCCGTCCAACTGTGCTGTCATGTTTGTTTTCTCCAACCAACATCATCTTGTTATCACTTGAAACCACAAAATTATCACATGTGAGAATCTGCTGGGACAAAACAAACACATCATTTTGCATAACACTGAGAATTTTTTTCTCTGCCTGGGTCAAGATTTTCCAAGAAGTTTGAAAGGGAAACCTCAAAACTGTCAAATGTCAGAGGTTTAAATCAAATGTCTGTCATTGTGGTAGGATTCTAGATTAGGTAACTAGCTTTAATTTCATATGTCTAATTTCTACACAAAGACATTTGACATGACAAGATTTAGTAGCTAACATTACACTGGGCGTGATTGGATCTGGATCTACCACCCAGTAAGCAGATATGTTGGATACAAGTTTACCTCTCTGTATACCCTTAGATACTTATCCGTTCTTAAATGTGTTATGATAGGATGAAGACTTGGAGTAGGAAAAACTTAGCATTTACTAAACTCAAAAGGTTAAAAAAAATAGGACTTTGTCAGGGTGTATTATGGGAAATGTAGGATCATAGGTGGTTTTACTGTTGAGCAAAGGGAGGCAATAACATGGGGCATCTTTCTCCAAGGGTCAATATACTGTACAGTCATACCTGGGCCACAACCCAGGGCTGGGGAGGGTGGGGGGCCAGAGTCAAGCTTGACACATGTCAAAACACACGTGTCACTTTGCAGCCAAGGTCAAGCTCAATGGCATCTCTTTTGTCTGGGCCTTTTCATCCCTGGTAATACACTCAGAGACCGCCAGCAGTTTCAGGCCCTTGGGACATCCACAGCACGACCAGGGGTTTGTGGCAACCCTACTACCCACCTGGACAGTACCATTGGCCGGCTTACTCGCCACATTCAAATGGAGTTTTTGCAAACCCCAAGCGAGCCGTCATGTGTTTTACACCGAGGAGAGGTTTCCATCTAGCCCCTCTGCCATTAAACCCATATACATGGAGGGCTGCAGTGATGGTTGTCCTTCTCGAACTTTGTCCCATCTCAACACAGGGTCTCTGGAACTCAGTCAGAAAGACCATCGGGTTCTTGGTCACCTCTCTTACGACGGCCCCTCCTCACCTGATTGCTCAGTTTGGCCAGATGACCAGCTCTTAGAGGAGTCCTGGTTGTGCCAAATTTCTTCTGTTGCTTTAAATTGTTTTGTTTGCTTGCCATGATTGCTGTTAGCTAAACTGGGACAGGAGCCTCTGAATTAGTTGAACGTCCCTCATATATCCTGTCAGATACCTAGGTTTGAGTATTAGATTAGCTATTGAAATGCGCATGTGATAGGTTATTAAATATTTTTCAACTTGATTATATATTAATACAGTAAGATGTCCAAGCATATACTGAGACTCTCAAACAGCTAGCACCCTTTTTAGTCAACTTCACCACAGCTGTCTACAATAGTAGAAGCAGTATTGTTTGTTTTCAGTTTTCTCTCCAATCTCTCCGAGCTCTGCGTTCTCTTTGTCTGTCTTTCCTCTGATTGTTCTATTGTGAGATTTTTAGACACAACTGGACTTAAAATAAACACAATGGGAGACCCAATAAAACCACAGTGAATACTCTGTATGCTATGAACCTGTCTCTAGTCAGCTTTCCCATAGGTTTGGAGATCTTTTCCATATGTTTGAATAAAGCTGCTGAACAGATTAAGTGACTTCACCTGCTTTTTCTCTCAGGCACAGAGCTGCTGACCGGCTAAAAGGACTTGTCAGTCCATCAGACTGATGTGACTTTTAAATAGTGTGGTTTAAATTCAATAATTAGCGTGGTACTACATTGACCACAAAATATTCTTTCTGTGTACCCTATATATGTGATATAATATCTCTAAATCTTTTCACACTTAGGAAAATCTATCCAAAATAAACAATTCCAGACTCAAGAATAATATGTTTGCTTTTCCTGTGTAATAATTTAGTTGACTTATTATGTGCTTGTGTTGCTCATGAATGTAATTTTTTCCTCTAATGTGACTCATGCTTATGAACTGTTGACCTGTGGGAGTCTCTGGCCCGTCTCCTCATGACACTTCTCCCTCCCCCTGTCTCTCTGTCTGCAGTTGTGTGTCCCCTGACGTGCTTGAATGGAGGAGTATGCAGTTCGAGGAAGCACTGCCTGTGCCCTCCTGGCTTCACTGGTCGCCTCTGCCAGTTTCCAATCCCGCAGACACAACAAGCTCAAGCAGCACGGGGGAACGAGTCGCCCGTCTACCCCATCGCTCTGAAACCAGACGGTCTGAAACTTGGGGAACAGTCAAGCGTGACGAGGACACAGCTCACGCAGACGCACTCAGTTTTTACAATCCCTTTCTCATCAGAAGGTATCTATATCTATTACTAGCTGAACCTTTTGATGCCGTGGTCAGTTTTTAATGAAAGAGAGTAAAAATTAGTTTGTCCAATCTAAAGTTCTCATCGCTTTACCAGTGTAAAGAATCAGATGAGATGATCACCATTTCTTAAGCATTAAAGCTTCTGCAAGGGACTTTTGATATGTGTCAGTTTTAGAGCTGTGTTTAAGTACTGTTTCCTAATATGATACGATACGATACGGCAGGATATGATTCCATTCAATCCAGTAAGATATGATATACAATACAGTGTGATACAATTAAATATGCCATTCAGCCAAATTTGAATTCTCCGCCTCACCGTACATGTCACCAATTTCCCTCTGCCTCAAAAACGTCCATACTCATAAGTCAGGTCCACACGTTACCATCTGCTTTGTTTCTTATAGATCACATACTTTGCGTGGGAAGTGGCACACGCAGCCTTCAGGTCCCATCTTGTGTATGCCTTGTACATTTCTTACTTCCTACCTTGGTATGAATGAGATGCACACACTAAACAGCAATTTCCACATAGGACGAATGCCCCGCGCATGGGTGTAGCAAAGGGAGAAAAAGGTTACTGATTACCAGGGCCCACAGTAGGAGGCGCGCTTGAGAAGTCTGCAATAAAAAGTGTGTTTTTATTTATTATTCTTTGTAGTTAGTGTCATTACTGAATCCAAAGCCACTAAATGAATCAGTCAAAAGACTGAAATTTGTATCAAGGAGAATAAAATAAAATGCTGGGGACCCCTGCTCCTCCCTTAAAAATGTCCAAATGGTGTAGTCCAGCACTGTGAAATAATGCAAGTAAATTGAATTTAACCATTGTAAAACCATTGCTCATAAATGAGGAAATAATGGTTGAAAAAATACATCAAAATGCATAGATGTTTGTAAAAATGACTTTTGCTGCCTGGCTAGACAGTTAAGGGGGGCCCTGTGTAATATTCTTTCTGGGGGCCCAAAAATCCCTAGCTACCCCCCTGGCCCCGTGCACCAAAGTGCCGCATACGACCTTGCCCACTGGAAGCGTGTCTAGCACGCTGTGCCACGGCGCTCAGCCCTGATCAGTGAGGAAAAATCATGGAAGAACTGCGAGTTCCCACAGGAATAGTATGTCAACAGTGGACGATTTTTCCTTTTGTGGTCAATTTATCATCTTTTCCATTATAAGTCCATGATATTATTGCTTCTGCCCTTGGGTGTGTACATTAGGAAGTTAAAAGGTTGATGTTTGCTTAAAAGATCTGTGGTTTTATATAAAATTCTTTGACTAAATGTCCACTATTCCGCACCAATGGCACCGCTGTAGCTCCATGACCCACTGACCTCTTTGTGACCCTTTGCTCTCGCTGCAGGATGAGATGTAAAGTTGATATAGTGATGATTTATGATTGGGAGTCCGTGCATTGTGTTGTATTTTGAAAGAACTGGATATTCTACGCTTGTGACTTCCTCTTCTGGAGCTCTCTCATTGACAGGTATTGACACGGTTTGGCAGTGGCCGGCCATGAAAATAGATCTGCAGTGTATCTCAAATGAAGCAGAGCGAAGTGTCGGCCCAGACATGCGCCGCTGCCGGTCTGGAGCGCTGGCTCTGGAAATGCTCTGATAGAGTAGAGAGGGAGCGATTTGCTCTGCAGTAACATTCGCCAGCAGTTCTTTCACTGTATGAGGAAATTGGAGGGAAGTTGGCAGTAACACTCGCTGTGTTCATGATACCTTGGTCTTTTTTTCTGCCTGGCTTTTTGATTTCTGGATCAAAGCCTGGTGTGGTGGAGCATGTTCAGAAGGCCTTGTTCAGTTTAGGGTAGATTGAGTTTATACAGGAGTAAAGCCCCCCCCCCCCAGTCTGACTCAGGCAAATTCAACAAGGTGGATAAGAGCTGGACTAACATGTTGACATGTATTTTAACATTTTTTTGAAAATGTCTTTCTGTTTTCTGTTTTCAGTACAGGTTAATTTACGTGTCCACCACGCACCAGACACCTCTGTAGTCATTCAACCTCTTGACCAACCAGAGGACAAGCCCCCTACTAAGACAGGGACACGTCCTATTCCTACGGGACACAAACCAAAGGGGCGCTGCTTCCAGGAGACCACTCCAAAACAAGCGGTGAGTTTTTTCAAACGTACATGACGCTGCTGCAAGGGACAGTCCTTTAAGCTTTTGTTTGAAATTGTTCTTGATTGATGATTTTTCTTCATCTTTTCTTGCTTTAGTGCAACAGCACCCCACTTCCTGTTCTGACCAATCAGGAGGATTGCTGTGGCAGTGTGGGGAACTCATGGGGACAGAATAAGTGTTATCAGTGCCCCAAACTACCAAGTAGGTTCTAAAGTCTTTGAAAACTGTCCTTTCATTTGAATTAACATTAGATACCCCTTTCTAATTCCTCTGGCTCCATTTTCCAGTTTTATAGATGGTATTCACTGTTTACTCTCTTCAAATTCAGACACGAAAGGGCACTAAGTTGTTTTGAAAATGAAGCACTTGTTTCACTTTTTTTTATCCAATATACCTCTTGTGTGTTCCTCGGGGTAAATTATTGTTTATTGTGCCAAAACATGTCAAGAACTCCCAGCAATTTATACCTTTTACCTCATGAAATTATGGCCCTGGATTAAAACAATCACTTCATACCTCTATAAAAGTGTGTACATGAAAGTTAGCCGTAAGGTGGGGTGGGGACTCTCTGAACAGTTTGAAAACGGAAGAAATTATGAGAATTACACACAGACAGTGAGACAGAAAGAGAGAATGTGGAAAATAACCCTCCACTTAAGCATGTTCCTATGAGCCTGCCCAGTGCAGGACTGTCATCACATTGCTCAAGATTGAATTTCAAGAAAATCTTGGCTACTCACGTTTTTTCCACCCCGCTATTATTCCATCTCCCTGCTCCGGCTCAGACAATGCAGCCCTTGACAAAACCTGATACTGTTCGTCTGGTTAGTCTTTATATAACTGGATTCCTGCCCAGAGCGCTGTCACTTTTGTTACTCTCATATCCATTTATAAGCTTCTCTTTTTTTGTGAAAATGGCCAAAGTCAGCCAGTATTCTCTTTTCATTGTGCTTTCAAAATGTTCGTGCGAGTTCCCATAGCTTTCTAATAAAACTGCCTTTACATGTTTTTACTCCCCCCTGGAAAAAAAGAAATCTTGAGTGTTAGAGACTGAAGGCTCCTGGAGAGAAGTAATAAGAACAAGGATTATTCATTGTTATGAGCTTATGAAAGACAAGCTCCTCTTCATCAAAAGCCTTATAAAAGCAGCTATTAAAAAGGCAAGAAGTCAAAGAAGAAAAGCCAGAGTTTGTGGAGCCAAAAACTAAGCCAACTTGTTAAGGTGTTTCTTATTATGACATTTTGGGAAAATACTTTTATGTTCTCCTCTACCTTGGTGAGAACAATGCCTAAACAAGAATTCACCCCCTTGGATGTTTTACACTTTTATGGGTTTTATAAATCAATCATAGCTATATAATTTGGTAAAAAAAAAAAACTCTTTAATGTCAGAGTGAAATGATTAAAAACAACAAAGTGAATGATCTGGAGGGGCAGAGTCAAAGCCCAGACCTCAGTCCAGTAGATAATTTGTGGCTGGACTGGAAAATCCCTGTGCAACCTGACAGAGCTTGAGCAGTTTTGCAGAGAAGAATGGAGCAAAACTGCAGTGTCCAGATGTGCAAGCCTGGTTGAGACCTATCCACACGGACTCAGTGCTGTGATTGCAGCACTGAGTCCGTGTGCTGCAATCACAACACTAAGTCCGTGTGGGTAGGTCTCAGTGCTGTGATTGCAGCCAAAGGTGCAGCTACTAAGTACTGACCTTACATGTTGTTATTTAATTGACTTTACTTTTTAGAAATCTGTTTTCACTTTGATATTAAAGAGGTTTTCTAATTTTTTTGTCTTTTTGTTTCATAAAAGCCAAAATAATCTGACCATGATTGATTTAGAAAATTAATTTTGAAAAATCACCATGGGTACTGAGGCTGGTATGTTGTTATTGGGGTTTTATCATATTGTTTGTTAATGTCTGTCAACACCACCTCTTCTTCAAGCTTTTACCAGGATTTTGTCTCTTATCTTTGAACATCATTGAAATGATAATACAATTCGTGTATTTGTATCAACATTTAAACTTAGCACTTAACATGTATGATGACTGACTAATTAATAATGCTACTTAATCATAATGATTATGAAGTGTCCAAACTTACTAGCACTGAATTGCCTAATGCTCCACTTTTATTTAGTGAGGATGATGAGTAAGCATCCACACTATTGATATTCATGTTGGCCATTTTCTTTTTTCCGTTTTTGGACCCTATCTCCTTTTTCACTCTTTGAGATATGCTCGTCTTTCTAATATCATTCTGTTCAGTTCTGACTTTTAGAGTTTTAAAAATATTCCACTTTTTCTGGAAAATTTTTCCAATTCAACTGAATGGGGCTTTTCTAAAAATATGTACTTTCTTCAATCTTCATAACTTTGGCATTTCTTGGGCTATTTTAACTATTCTACTATCAAACTTTTCAGCTTCTGGTGATATTTTCAGCTATTTTTTCCCTATTTTCAGCTATTTTCATGTTATTTTAAGCTATTTCTATGCTTTTTCAGCCATTGAATGCTATTTTGAGGTACTTTTAGGCTATTTTATGCCATCTTATGCTATTTTTAGGCTACTTTCAGCAAATTTTAGGCAGTTTTCAGCTTTCTTTAGGCTACTTTCAGCTTTTTTTGTCCTTTTTAGCTACTGCATGCCATTTTCAGCTACTAATATGCCATTTCATGCAATTTTTATGCTATTTTCAGCTATTTTGTGCTTTTGGCTATTTTCAGCAGTTCTTCCACAATTCAGCTCTCAGCATCCCCACACAATTTCAGCTGAAATTGCAATTTTGATCCAGTTTTGTCTATCATCTGCCTGCAGGTCTTCTCCTTCCATACATTCTCAAGCTTTTGTAATAATTTTCTTTGCGTTTTGATTTTTTTTCTCCTTCCTCAGATGCATCAGTCAAACACACCATTGTAGAGGACTACGGCTCAACGTGTCCACAAGGCTATAAAAGATATAACAGCACTCACTGCCAAGGTAACACTGCAAACCTGTATTTATAACAGGAATTATGCTAAGAGCTTTGGGAGTTAAATTCAACTTTTTATTAACAATTGATTTCTTTTAACATTGCAGATATCAACGAGTGCTCCATGCAGGGTGTCTGTCAGAATGGAGACTGTCTGAACACCCTGGGCAGCTTTAAATGTTTATGTAAGGCCGGTTTGGTGCTGGAAAGAAATCGATGTATCGGTGAGTCAGTGACCTTTAATCCATCATCACTAAGCCACCTGTTTGAGTTGCATTAAGTAATTCTATAAAGTGAGTCTCATTTCTAAATGACACCCTGTTGTCTCCTTTGTCAGACCCTCCAGGTGAGCGAGCTCAGTGCTTCCTGTTGGTGACAAACGACAGAGGCTGCGAACACGCTCTGTCCACTCACATCACACAGGAGATGTGCTGCTGCACTGTGGGCAAAGCCTGGGGACGCAACTGTGAACTATGTCCTCAGGTGGGCACAGGTGAGTGGACGGAGACATGCGGAAGAGCAGATACAGACTGTTAAAAAATGATTTGCAATAAATACATAAAAACTTTCATTTCACTATACCCTGGTAAGACAGTGCCTTTAAAAAGCCTTCACCTCATTTTACTGGTTTTATAGATCACACATGGTCAACAGGATTTGGCTTTTTTGACCAAAAAGAGTTGAAAAAAACTGCTTTAATGTCAAAGTGAAAACAGATTTCTACAAAGTAATGTAAGTTAAATAAAAAATATGGAAGGTAAAATACCATAAGTCCATAAATAACCTATCCACACACACTCAGCACACCATTGCAGACAAAGGTGCATCTACTAAATACTGACCTGAAGGGGGATCAATATGAATGCAGTCACCTGTTTTACAGCACATATTTTTATTAAACTGACATTACTTTTAGAATCTGTTTTTACTTTGACATGAAAGAGTTTTTTCATTCTTTTGTCAAAAAAGCCAAATTATATTGACTATGATTTATCTATAAAATCAATAAAAGGGTAAAACATCCAATGGGGGTGAATACTTTTTTGTAAGGAAAATTCTCAGATCTTTACTTCTCTGTCAGAAAGCCTCTTTGTTTGGCACTTTTCTGCACTGCAGCATATACATGATCAGCTATTTAAGTCTGAAGTCTGTGATTTAAGTATACTGATAGTTATATTAGAAGTTCTGATATTACTTCATTATAATTTGAGATTATTTCAAGCAGCAAATGTTGAGACATTTTCCAGTTGTCAGCATAATTTTGACTAAAAAGTGTCTCCTTTGAGCTCAGTTTTCTCTTCAGAAAATTAATTATTGTCGATGTGTAAATGTACACTTTCGCATTGTCCCAGCTCTTTTAGAATTGGGCTTTATACATGTCTTGTCAATATCGTCTACAGTTACATTACAACATTTTAAACAAATCAGGTAAAATGTGCTGTATGCAAACATGTAATTGCTCTCGTGGCTAAACTTTCTTCATGCATTTTTCCAAATATGTGCATTTCAGAGATTTGAAGATTTTAACAGACTCTCCTCTTTCTCTGTGTGGTTCTCAGTGGCCTTCAGTAAGATCTGTCCAGCAGGGAAAGGCTACTTTTATCAACACATTACAGAGACCGTGGACCTCCGTCCTTATATCCCCACCTTCAAGCTTGAAAAGAAAGGTTGGTCCATGGATATCATGAGACACTTTTTGGGGGGCTGAAGTCACCCTAAAATGTTCCTATGCCCTCCTAACATGATTACAGTAAAAACAGTGAAGAAATTAATTAAGGAAAGCACTACCCAAGGGACGTCACTGGGATTGAAATATGGGGGGGTTTAGCCCAAAGTGTTGCAGGTAATGCTTGGCATAGCTCACACCAAAATCTTTCATTCGCACCTTAAAAGACTTCATTAATTAGTTTATTATTTGTTGTAGAGCATTTATCTGGCTCACTCTCTTTTCCTTTTGAAGACCCTCAGCTTATCTTTTCCGAAGCCTTCAGAAGGTCTTCCTTTCTCTTTAATAACAGTCTGAGGGCCCAAGTTTAATTCTGCCTGCCTCTGATATTTCTCTCTGTGTCTGAAGACAGTCTATAGCAGTGGTACTCAACCTTATTCTACCAAAGAGCCACATTGTTTTGAAAATACTTTAGCAAGAGCCACAATCCAAAACCAGGGATGCAAGGTAGATAATAGACCAGCTGATCCAGAGTTGAAATGACATGAAACACTGAATTGTTGGATTATTGTGTGGTTAAATGGAATACCATAGGCCAAATAAATGTCTGTATAGTGTCAGAAGAATGGATATGTCACTGATACTGAATATATATTTTTATAAATCAAATCAAATCAAATCATCTTTATTTAAGTAGCACTTTACACACAACACAGTTGATCGAAAGTGCTTTACAGAAAACAACATTAAAGGAGGGAAAAGAGGCAGAAAGAAATAAGTCAAATTTAAAAGCTATAAAAGTAACAACTGCTCATAAAAGTAATTATTATGAAAAACAACAAATATGAGCACATTACAAAACATTTTTTGGGAGAAAAGCCAGGGAATGATCCGGTTAAGGACAGTTAAAAGCCAATGAGTAAAAATGAGTTTTCAGATTGCTCTTGAAAATCTCAATATTTGAAGAGAATTGAATTTATGTAAGTTCCACCTGATCTAAAGACTTGTTAAAATATTAGTTTGAGCTCTGAGACGCTTGGCTATTTGGGTGTTTATAGCTCACAAAGGCTTCAGAAAGGATAAGCAGAGGGTCTTCAAAAGGAAAAGAGAGTGAGACACTTGTTAACTTCAGCATGTTAACTTCAAACTCACATGAATTCACTGTTGTAATACCTATCCATCTCTTTTCTCTGCAGAACCAAAGCAGCCGGTAAGACATTGTCCTGTTCTGAGGTTGGTATTCCAAGCTAGTTATAATTTTTTGTAAAATCAGACTATATCTTTCAATCAGGAGAGGCGTCCAGAGGTGACGACTGCTGCTCAGCAGGCTCCCATCAGCACCCACAGTCCTCGTGTGCCTGGTAAAATAAGCTTTTTTTAAATTTTAGCTTTTAATTATGAAGATTTAACAGAAACAAGAAAATGGGTACAATAGTAAGACAAAAGTCGCCTCATGGGTGGTGAAGACAAAACAACAGGACTAAAGTTCAACATGTCATGCTTCCTCCTAAAGTCTGTCCACGTCATCTCTTTTCTGTTGGATCCACAGTTGTTAAACCCACCCCTCCAACAATCATCAGATTGACCCCAGGCAATGACCCCTTCGAAACACAGACTAAAGTCTTGCGTGAGTTCACTGCAAACCTCAAACTCACTCAAACATCTATTCTGCAATAGGCTGGTTCATGTTCCTGCGCTTCTTAATCACACAGACCCAGCTCTCCACATCCCCAAAAGAGCAGATATTGTGACAAGCTTTGGTCCTTTACTCACAAATGACATGTTGACTTTCTCCACATAGAAGCAAACTAACAGTGTCATGCAAAAGAGTTACTTTAAAAACCAAAGGATCTCCTGTTATGATATAGATTTGAAAAAAAGCTAGTTTCGCCCTTAGCATGCATGCTGAATGTTTAACTGACAGATTTAGACATCTTGCATGTCGTGTGCTTTAAGCTATGAAGCATGAACCAGCCTTATGGCTTTGTTCACACTCTTTATGGAAGAAAGTGTTGCCATAACTCCCAAAGTTTGGTGCGGTCATGTTAAAGTAGGTTATACAACACACACTTCCATAATTAACCTCCAACACATATTAATGATGAGAACAAGAATTGCAAAGCAGTCGTTGCTTTGAAGGAAAACACTGCTTACAACTTTTCTGCTCTTACTTCCTCCTCTACTGATTTTTTTTGTGTGTGTCTTACACGTCACTTAAGAGAGCCCTGCTCACGATGTCATACAACTCAAATAAATCTGATGTCCAGTGCTGTGAAAAGTTTCTCCCCCTTCCTGATTTTATTTTTTTTATTTTTTTTATTTTTTGCATATTTTTCACACTTGAATGTTTCAGATCATCAAACATAGTTTGATATTAGACAGAAATAATAATTTTTTCCCCTTAATGAATAAAATCTCATTTAAAAACTATTTTGTACTCTGGTTATCTTTGTCTAATATTAAGATTTGTTTAAAGATCTGATACATTTAAGGGTGAAAAATATGCAAAAAAAAAAAAAAGAAAGAAATCAGGAAGGGGGTAAAACTTAACTGCACTGTATCTAAACAAATGATATTCTTTAACATGGCCTAAATTATATGAGATCAGGAAAAGCATGATTGCTATCAGTTTTGAAGCTCAACTAGGCAAGAGAAAAGTTCTGTTCAGTTTTGTAAAATCTGATCTGTATTGTTTTCATTCCTGTGTTTATGGCAGGCTGCATAAAACATGGACGTGGTCTCAGTGACGTCATTCACTGGTTTCTGCAGCACATTTGAAGCCTAATAGTGGCGGTTGCCATGTTGGAAATGCTATCTCCCTTGACGAGTCTAGAAACAGGCAAACTGGTGGGGCTAAGGGCAAGCTTAAAGCCAGCAGCGTATAGCTACAACACTCTTATCCTAACTATGAAGAGCTCTTAACCTTTATATGATCGCGATGATTGAGTTAGAAACTCATACGGTGTGTGCCAATAATTTTTTTTCCACCAGGCTGTAAACATCTATTCTTCTGCTGTAAAAATGTGCAGTCAAGAATGGTTGTAAACAGGACTGCTATAGTTTTGAGAGCCAGCCCCTAGTGGACGCTCAAAGAACTACAGATTTTCATATATTGGCTTTATTTTTAACAACAGAGTTTGTTTTATGACTCATAAATGTGTGAAACATAATACCCCAGCTACGTAATCTTTCATGTTCCTTAATTCCTTTTCTATTAAACAACTGGAAAGAATACAAAAATATTTTCTCTCTCAGTTCCTATTTCTAAGCTGCTTTTTATTGTATCAATTAATGTTGAAAGCATTCGAATGAATGAATGAATGAGTTTTTTTGTCATACACAAGTACAATGAATTTCTGTGCGGCTTCCTCTTCGATAGAAAAGAAAAGGTAGACAAGATTATTACAATGAAACCAAAACAGTGCAAAATATATACATTTAAAGATAAATACGTAAAAAATCACTTAAAGATAGAACTCTGCTAGGATTGATTATTAAAAAGATTATTTTTTGTACTTTGAAAAATATTAAGCACCTTTTTAAATGCGACCTGCTTTTTTTATAGGTGTTTGTTGTTGTTGTCGTTATTTTCGGCCTGTGCAAATTGACTGCATATTTTGCTTACACTACTGAAACAAGTTTCTATTACGTTACTTTTACCTGGAAGGTATTCTTAAATCACTCTGTGCACCTAATATTGTCCTTAATTTAAAGACATGTCCCCAAGTAAGCATAAAAATCATGTAAAGGGATCTGGCATTCACATCAGCAGCTTTAGACATGGAAATTTAACCCTCAGAAAGAGAAAATCAGATTTATTTCTTGTTCACAATTGTTGTTGACAAAGCTGTCATCAGAAATCCTGCCCCCTCTTGATTTGATTGGTCAATGAGGGAGCTGTGGCATTTACAAATGTGGTACTGTTTTAAGTGCTGGAGTTTTGCAACCGAGTGCTGTAATGCTACAAAAAATAAGGATAAACAGCTGATGTTGAGGAACTCCAATATGTTTTCTTGGTTTTACTTTAAATTTCATGCAGACAAACGTTTTTAAATTCATAAACACAGAACTGACAACTATTTTGATCAGACCATGAAATGTGTCAGAATATTTTTACCTGCTTGCCTCCAGGCCTTCTATATTTCAGCTCTATACAGACATATACAATAGCATTAATGTATATGGACACATCTTTGAATGTATGGTATATATGTGCATGTATATATACAGTCTATGACACTGGCCCACTCTGTGTCCCCTCCTTGAAGCAGAGACAGATGAATGCAAGCTAAGCAGGAACATCTGTGTTCATGGAGATTGTGAGAACAGCCCAAATGGCCACATCTGTCACTGTCACCCCGGCTACCGTCTCAACCCGCAGAGGAACATCTGTGAGGGTAAGGTGGAGACAGAGCATGATGAAACGGTGACGGATGGTGGGAAGAAATTTCTCCTGAAGTTTCTTATGCATGACTCGTTTTCCCTGGCAAACAGGACTCACTTTGGTTCCAGGAAAGTTGCTCACCTCTCATTCACCTGCAGCTTACAGACGCGCTCTGAACTGCAAAAACTTTTGAGCTGCAGCCCTTGACCTGTGTCTCTTCAATACAAAGGCATTGCCTTTAATTGAAGAAAAAATTATTAGGAGTTGATTTCCACATCTAAATTACACATGGATGTGTTTTCAATTACAGTCAAGTCATGTTGTCAAGTCATCAGTAATGTTGATTAAATAAGAATATAGAATGTTAAACAAGTGACTGCATTAATATTCACCCCCTTCTAGTTATTTTTTAGTAGATGCACCTTTGGCTGCAATCACGGCACTGAGTCTGTGTGGATAGGTCTCAATCAGGCTAGCACATCTGGACACTGCAATTTTACTCCATTCTTCTTTGCAAAACTGCACAAACTCTGCCAGGGTGTACTGGGATCAGGTGTCCAGCCACAAATTCTCTATTGGATTGAGGTCTGGGCTTTGACTCTGCCACTCCAGAACATTCCCCATTTGTCTTTAAATCATTTCTGTATAGCTTTCTTTGTATGCTTCAGACCATTGTCTTTCTAGAAAATAAATTTTCTCTCGAGCCATAGTTCTCTTGCAAAATGAATAAGATTATCTTACAGGATTTTCCTGTATTTTTCCACATTCATTTTACCTTCTACCCACCAAGGAAAGCTGCTGAAAGGAATACCCAAAGCTTGGTGTTCCGACAATTGTGCTTCACAGTGGGGATGGTGTGGTTGTGGTGATGTGTAGAGTTTGGTGTATCCAAACATAGCACCATTTTGGTCTCACCAGGCCAAAGAACTTTCCTCCACTTGACCACGGACTCTCCCACATGTTTTTTGGTGAACTCTAATGGAGATTTAATGAGTTTTCTCCCCAACAGTGGCTTTCTCTTTGCTACTCTCCCATAAAACTTTGACTGGTGAAGAACTAGAGCAATAGTTGTTGTACGCAGAGTCTCTCACATCTCAGCTGCTGAAGCTTGTAACTCCTTCAGAGAAGTCGTAGGAGTCTTTGGCATCTCTCACTAGTCTCCTTCTTGCATGGTCACTCAGCTTCTGAGGCGGCCAAATCTACAGATGTGCTATATTCCTTCCATTTCTTGATGCTGGATTTAACTGAACTCTTTGGGATGTTCAGTGCCTTGGATGTTTTTTTGTATCCATCCCCTGACTTACACTTTTAGTAACATTTTCTCTGAGATGCTTGAAGTGTTCTTTTGTCTTCATGGTGTAATGGTAGCCATGGATACTGATTAACCAGTGAGTGGACCTTCCAGACACAGGTGTCTTTACACTACAATCACTTGAAAGACATCTACTGCACTCAGGTGATCCCCATTTCACTAATTTTGAGATTACTAACACCATTTGGCTGGACTGCTGTTGAAATAGGTCAGTCACTTTAAAAGGGGTAAATATTTATGCAGTCACTGGTTTTCCAATAAATATTTTTGTTTAACTGACAATTTGTAGAAATCTGCTTTCTCCTTGACATTAAAGAGGTTTATTATTTATTTGGTAAAGAAAAAAAGCCAAATTATACTGAGAATGATTGATTCATAAAATTAGTAAAAGGGTAAAACATCCAAGGGGGTGAATAAGTTTCATTGGCACACTAGCCAGTACCAAGTATGAAAAATAGGCAACAAAACATAATAGAAAAATGTTTTTTAGATTTGTCAACATGTCAAAGCTCAGCTTGTATTAAAACCAGTTTGAATAGGTGAGTCTGAAGCAGGAACTTAAAGTCTCCAATAGATTGAGGTAAACTGTTCTTCAGTCTTGGAGTCTTAAGTTTTAAACCTGTACATTTGAACATCTAAGAGCATCTGATGTGTGACCACTCTGACTAGAGCATGATGGTGCAACGTCTTAGGCAAGTATTGTGGGGCTGGCCTGTGCAATGTTTTAGAAACCAGTGTAAGAATCTTAGACTGGATCCTAAAGCTGACAAGAAGCAGGCGGGGGAAAGACACGGGGCTGCATTTTGGAGCATCAGCTGCAGACGATGAAGCAAAGACTGATCAATACCAATATACAATGAATTGTCCAAGCGAGAAGTTCTGAATATGTGAATAACTCTTTCAAACTGAGAGGGTAGATTGGGCTTGACCTTTTCTAGGAGTCACAACTAAAACTAGACTGCTGACAGCTTAAAATTGAACCATTGGACAGAAATCTTTTATTTGTCAGCCAATGATTCTAGGATTTTCGACAGGATAGTTTGTGTATTGGTTAATAATTACATGTATTGCTAGTTTCTCATATTTATTCCCATCTCTCTTCAGTGTTCTTGTCCATTAAAAAGGCAACAAAACAAACAAAATAGTCTTGAAAGGAAAAAGAAATGCTCCAGGTTAAGATGTGTCAGTATGCTCACACTGGGGCGGCTCTGAGCATACTAGGTTAAGGAGTATCAGTATCATTTGAGGATTTATTCTTGAATATGTGTTGGGACGGCTTTGTTAACCTTCGCTATCCATCTGTAACATTCAACACCTTTTTCATAATGTGTGCTTTTCTCACTCCTCACCCCTGCTGTCCAGATAATAACGAATGTGAGTCAGACCCATGTGGTCATGGCCGAGGACAATGCATCAACACAGAGGGAGGTTACAAATGCCTCTGTCGTCTGGGCTATAAACACATGGTGCAGCATGGCAGGCTGAAGTGCGTAGGTAAGTTTGGATGAGGGATACTCATGTTAAAGTGTTTATTTCAGAAATTATCAGATCTACTATCAATGTTTTTTTCTCTGTCCCGCAGATGTGAACGAGTGCTCTAAGCCGGACATCTGTGGTGTTGGAGGCCAGTGTTTGAACCTCCCCGGCTCTTATAAATGTGAATGCCACAGCGGCTACAGGAGCAAGTCGAACCGTCACCCTGCCTGTGAAGGTACAAAGACACCGATTATTATGACATTAGACTGTCTTATGATGATACACTACTCAGGCCTGTCTCACAATCATATGCTTGACTGTGGTTAGAATAGGGATTGTGAATACTTGTACAAATTGCACAGTGGGTTTGTGACATTTCTTCTTGCTGATTCCAGACATAAATGAGTGTTTGAATCCCGACACTTGTCCCAATGAGCAGTGTGAGAACACACCAGGCTCCTATGAATGTGTCCCATGTCTGCCAGGTCATGAGGCTCGTTCTGGTACCTGCTACGGTGAGTGCACAATTCACTTCTTCTCTCCAATAAAAGTAAACATGCTCCTTTGGTCAGTCCCATTTTTTGTCTAAATTGTTGTAAGACACATTGATTACAGTAAATGAAGTGGGCCTGCTTTCACTCAGCAACAGAGACACCCAGGAAAAGGCAAATTTATAAATCAATAGAAGAACAGGGTAAATCAGTCGTGGCTGCAGTGTCATAAGTTAAAATGAGCTTAAATTTGTTTGGCATTATAATCAGGGAACATTAAGAATAGCCCAGTTTGAATGATACAAACTAATCTAACTTTTAAGGTTTTGTCTGATTAATTTTAAAGGGATATTTCTGTATTTTGAAGCTTGAACCCTTGACCTAACAACTTTAAAGTCATAATCAAATGAAAGGAAACATTTAGCTCTGACAATGAAATTAAATTTCTTGTTAAATTGTTTTCCCTTTTGCATTCAGTTTTTTACATGCAGTGCTCTAAAAAGTATTTGCCCCCTTCCTGATTTCTCATTTGTTTTGCATGCTTGTCACACTTAAATGTTTCGGACCATCAAACAAATTATGATATTAGACAAAGATAACCCCATTAAATTAAAAAATGCAGTTTTTAAATAATAATTGAATTTAATAAATGAAAAAGACATTGCTGGTGTGTTTTCGGATCATTGTCAAGTTTGCAAGAGCAGTGGTTCTCAACTGGTGGGTTATGACCCAAAAATAGGTCACAGAGCTGATTTCATTGGGTCACGAAAGTGTCCAAAAAGTCTATGGAGTATTTAAGTACTTGATGAACATGCATTCATGCACTTTATTTTACTCTGTTTTACTGTGATAGTGGGTCAATTTAAATGGTTTACCAATATTTCAACCTCTTTTTCTGCCTTTCTTGGGATGTCAGAGCTGCTTTTCCCATGATAAAAAGGTAAATCCTCAAGATGTAAGGAAATTAGTAAAAATTGACATGTTATCTTGGGAATATGGGGTGTAAAACATGTTAGTTTTGGTCCTGTGTCTTTCACAGTCATATAGTTTGTTCCATCCAAGATCCAAAATGCAACTGTTCCAGGCTGGACCAGTTGAGAACCAATACACTAGAGCTTGAGGTCACAGACTGATGGCTGCACATTCTCCTCCAGGATGTTCTGATAGAGAGCAGTTTGGAATACACACCACCCAAAAGGTTCAACAGAATCAGTCCACAGAATATTTTCCCAAAAGTCTTAGGAAAATATTCTGTGATCATCAAGATGTTTTTTTGGCCAATGTGCCAAAAAAACATCCCTTAATACATTGCATTTTGTATTAACTAAGGTTATCTTTGTCAAATCTCAAAATTTGTCTGATGATGTGAAACATGCAACTGTAACAAACATGCAGAAAAATAAGAAATCAGAAGGTTGGCAAATATTTTTGCACCACACTGTACATATATGTATATTAAACATAATATAAATGTATTTATTCTTTAATTTTCTCCTCAGACATTAATGAGTGTCAGAAGCCTGGCATTTGTCCTAATGGGCGCTGTGAGAACCTCCCTGGTACTTACCGCTGCCTGTGTAATGAGGGCTTCATCCCAAATGCAGACAGCAAAGGCTGCAGCGGTAAATAATGTTCATATAACTTTTGAATGGTATGAGCTTGAACAAGCTACTCATTATTTAGTAAAGTGATTTTACTGAAGATATAAAGAGGGAATATCAATTAAAAGCAGTTCACAGATTTACACTGACTCTGTGATTTTCTGCCTCCCAAAACAGACATTGATGAGTGCGAGGACCACCGGCTGTGTGCTTACGGTCACTGCCTCAACACAGAGGGCTCCTTCCAGTGCCAGTGCTACCCAGGATACCAGCGCACACAGGAGGGCAGCCATTGTGAAGGCAAGAATTGTTAAATGATCCTTGTGTTCTTACTGTGCTCATACGAAACCAGCATGACATTAATTATCGTTTAAAACCCAGCTGATGGCATTGACATCTGATAACTTATGGCCATTGGACTTTCCAACTGGAGAGCAATTATCAAGTCATTGATATTGGCTCCTAACTGCTCAGCACATGCTTCACATTCCGACATTGTTTTTATTTCCTTCTCTTCAGATATAAATGAGTGTGAGAGGCCATCAAACTGTCAGCGCGGCCGCTGTATCAACAGCATGGGCTCATACCACTGTGAGTGCCAGAAAGGCTACACGCTGGTCGGAGGCAGAAGGTGCCAAGGTCAGTCTCTCCTAAAATGATTAATGGTTTTGTCTTTTTTAGAAAACAAGATACTCTCTGTTACTTTCCTAGCAATTTCCACTTTCTCATGTTTCTCACAGTTTAACCTATACAATGTCATGCTAACATTTCCATTTTATGTGACACACTATTTTTGGTATCTAAAATCAAAATTTAAAATTTTGAAACAGACTGAAATCAGTATTAATGGTCATATAAGACTTACTAAATAAACAAGAACATCAGGAAGTAGGCTGGTTATTCCTGTATAGTTTTTATAAATGCCTTAAATGGCTGCTGATGAATACAGTATAATAAAGCTTTGTACTGCACCCTGCGAAAAAAAAAAAAAACGTTTTACATTTTCCATTTCAAAGATTGTCTACGAGTGATGTATTTGACTGTTAAGAGAAAGAGGGATGAGACTTTTTTAATAAAACACAATGCACATACTAGTATACAGGTCAAATTCAGCAAAGTGACTGAAAAAGCAATGCTTTATCCACATGGGGCACCAAAGTTGAGACAAACACAAAATTCCTCACTGGCACTCAAATGTAAAGAATCTTTAGGCATCTTCTTTTTTTTTAATTTCTTTCTGATGCTGAGTTGAATTATAATTGAATATTACTACTAATTGAAGTATTAAAGATGTTGCCATACAAATTCTGCTATGTTTATTAAAGTTTTGCTATGCATTTTCTTTTTATAAAACATCTGTTATTGATTTTGGAGCTGTGCAAGTTCATGCTCTTGGTATTCCAGTGTTTCTCACATGATTTTTTGAGACTATGCTGGGGAGACTCCAAACTGTGTAGTGGGGTCTACTGCATGCTCCCCCAGGAGATACTTAGCAAAACCGAGCAAAATTAAGAGATTCCACTTTTCTTTTTTTTCCTGGTCTGATTTGTAGATAAATAAATGAGTTGATACGGATTTCCTTTCCCTTAAAATCTCTTTTTGACTTATAAAAGTTTTTTACATTGTCTTTAATTATGTTCATAATAAAACACAATGGTCTAAAATAATCTTCATAACTGCTGTATATCACATGACCATCTCTTAATTTAATCTAATCTCCACCAGAAAATTGTGTTAAAACCCTTTATTTCCTGTGCTCTTGTTAACTTTTATTTTATATGTTAGCCTGAGTACAACAAAATCTATTTGAATGATTGTGAATTTAATTTCAAGGTTAAGTTTACATTTTTGAAATAAATAATTGGTCATTATTAGCACTCTGTTCCTCCCCTTTGTTAATATAACTCAGGGAATAACTACATTACCTCACTCCTTTATAATAACATGAATAACTTACAGCATTGCTTGCAATGGTTTGATCTCATCATGTCCCATCCATCTGAGCTTGCTGCAACTGTTAGCTAATACCCCAACAAACATAAACCACCCACAAAAGTTAAGAAAGCTAACCCATGAAAGTTAGGACAGGTAAGCCATAAAGGTTAAGAAAGCTAACCACTGATGGTTATGAAAGCTGGCTACCTCAAGTTAAGAAAGCTAACCCACAAAGGTTAAAAAAGCTAACCCCTGAGAGTAATGAACGCCATAAGAAAACACAATATTAAACAGCACTTTTACCAATTTAGCACTTTATAATTATTGAACAACATGCAAAAATGCATAACTTAAACCTGACCAACCTTTGATCAAACAATGCATTGTTTTATCTTTACTATGAAATATTAAATTAGGAATAAACCTTTCACATTAGTTTTTTCACCGAACACCAATTTAAATCACTGAAATTTAACTGTACATAACCTTTACCCATTTAGTTTTCTGACCTCTTCCATTTCATTTGGAGCTACACTACATTTACGTAGTTATTATACTTTGAATCCAGTGTGTGATTATTTTTAGGATTTACTTTAATTTGGACATTAGTGACATCTTTCTATTTCTCTTCTCAATGATGTGAACCTTCTCTGTTTGCACAGAATGCCATGACCGTATATTGGCATAAAAGGGGTGTTTGTCCTTGCAAATTAGGAAAACCATGAATGAGCTTCAAGCATACAAGCATATGGCATTAGTCAGTACATGGGTGTGAACAACTTAGCAAGAATCCCATGTGTTTCTCTCAGAATCGGTTCTATTCTTTTAAGAAAAATCTTAAGATGATATTTGTAACCCCTGAAGTTCCATAATGCCTATTCTAAAAGCCCATTTTCACTGAAGAAACATGTTAAAAACTTGTTAAAAACAGTTTTAGTCTGAGTATTTTGTGGAACAAACAGTACTCTAGCATCCCTAACATATCTGTTTTAATAGTATCAAGGCTATGAGTCATATTTATAAGGAACATCGCTGCATCTCTTTGCCTGTTACTTGGTTAACAAAAGTAACTTTGATGCAGCATTTCCAATATGGCATCTGCCATCTCTGGACTTCAAAATTTGCTTCTGAAACCAGTGGATGATGTAGCTAAGATTATGTCCTTGTTTATACAGTCCATGTAATTTTCAATGATTTATATTATCACTGTCAGATGTCATTTATATGTCACCCAAAAGATTTTAATTGTTGTATTTCTTGTCAAAAGTAGCATGCATGCTGTTGACAACACATTTCCTGATATTTAACATCTCTGAACAAATAAATCAATGGCTTTTCTCTTACTTAAAGCCGTGTGTGTGTGATTTCCCTTTCAGACATTGATGAATGTGCCACAGACAGAAATCTCTGCCAGCCCTACGGATCTTGTGAGAACAGACCCGGATCTTATTCATGTGTCTGCAATCACGGGTACGTCCTCTCAGAGGACAAACACAGCTGCGAGGGTAAGCCTGCTCTGATTCCCTCTGCTTTACCCTAGAGCTACTTTTATCCCAGCGCTTTACCCAGGCCTGAACATTTGATCCCTGCATGTCCCAAACCCCAAACATTTAACTATAAGCACACCCTAAAGTGGTGAGTCTGTTAGCCAGACAATTATCGTCAATTTAAAGCACTGAAATTAAAAGAAATGCCAGCTTGGCACACCTATTTGAGGTTTAGTTCAGTCACTCTTGTTGCTTATAAACTTTCATCTGCTAATGCTGACTTTGTTCAAGCAGCAGTTCGAGTGCAGACCGATGAGAAGAAGGAGTGCTACCTGAACCTGGATGACACCGTGTTCTGTGACAGTGTCCTCGCCACCAATGTCACCAAGCAGGAGTGCTGTTGCTCAATCGGGGTGGGATGGGGAGATCACTGTGAGATCTACCCCTGTCCTGTCTCCCACTCAGGTAAAATCACAGAAGAGACTGTCATGTGTAGTTCAAGTACAAAACTAGTACTGCACATGTGCAACATTCATTGGTGAAGTTTAGCTTGGCATATTAATGTTTTATCTAATGACAAGAGTGAGGGAGCACCGTCTCCTGGCTTCTTAAATGCTATGCAAATTAAGTGTTGTGTATATTTTTAATTACTGTAATGAATTATGCATGGTCTTACCCTCCTCACAGCTGAGTTCCACTACCTGTGTCCAAATGGACAAGGTCTCTACTACGATGAAGGGCTCATGTACAGCCTGCCTGCTTACCATGGTAAATATCCTACCACAGCATCCAAACACCTAAGCATAAGTGTCATGATATATTTCTTCAGATAGTTTACACATTTCAACATCTGCAATTTTGATGATATTTTTACTTTTTTTTTTTTTTTTTACAGATATTGATGAGTGCTCTTTATTTGCTGATGAAATCTGCAAGAAGGGTCGCTGTGAGAACACGCTGCCAGGCTACGAGTGCTACTGTCAACGGGGCTTCTACTATGACAGCAACCTGCTCGAGTGCATTGGTGAGTTGTCATAGAAACCATAAAACCATAAATGATATAAAGCATTGTTTTTTGTAACTTCCTGAGAAATAATTGTTCCTTGTCTTTGCTTGCTTTCAGATGTAAATGAATGCCATGATGAGTCTCTGTGTACTAATGGCCAGTGCATCAACACCGAAGGCTCCTTCTACTGTAACTGTAACTATCCCTGGTCTCCAGACTCCAACAAGAAGAAGTGCATAATGACAACAGTAGCAGGTGAGTTAGGAGGGTCTTCTTTGGAAGACCCTGTGATACAAGAGACATTCTTGAGCATCAAAAATTAATGGGGCGTGAATGCGACATCCAGCTGTGACAGATAAATTCTGTTTTATGAGTTGACAAAATGATAAAACTAAGATTGGTGTTATGGTTCCACAAGTGACAATGAAGAATCAGGAATTTCAGTCAAAAATAAATTTTTAATGAGTATGTATTTTGACATTATGATCAAAAACTAAAGAAATAGACATTTGCAAGGACAATCGGTTTTCAACAGGTGCCAGGAAGTCTCACACTACTGTATTCAAAAATGCTTTGCATAAACAGAAAAGATGGTTGCAAAAAGCTACAACACAAACAGACACATCATGAATGCATATTCAAATTGCTTTACGCTGATAAAAAATACAACAAAAAGCTTCACAACAGAGGCAGTTCGATGGACACTTTGCCCAGACAAACATGCCATGGTGTTGAACAACATTCTGATGTGTGAAGGCCACAAAGTGATATTTTTGATACTTTTAGTAAACTTTAGATGATGTTTCACTTAGACTCTCAACTCTTTCTTGGAATCTATCTACAAAAATCTTCTGTTGGAAACCTTATCACAGGGTTTATGTAGTTTGTCTGCCTGGGGAAAGTTTCCATTGGACTAATTTTAATCTAAAGCAATCAATGTTTTTATTTTTTTGTTTTTTTTGTCAGTGCAATTACTTTTGAATATACATTCATGCTGCACCTGTTTGTTTTTGTGGTGTAGCTATTTGCATCCATCTTTTCTGTTAATGCAAAGTGTTTTGAATATGCAGTAGTCTGGGACTTCCCGGCCATGGTGCTGTTGTAATGACATCTACAAACACTGTAGGCTGAAAGTCACCAGATAATGTGGCCACTACAGCTGCGTTTCCACAAAGAGGTGTGGTCAAGCTAAGTACTCTTTAGTACGACTTTGTAAGGTACGACCTACCACAAGCCATCAGGCTGAGCTGATCTAATACTTCACTTTGGAGTGAAGTTTGTCCTCAGAATCAACATTATAGTAACCTCGTCTAGTGTCTCCATGTTTGTAGTTGACGTCACACACATCAGGTAAAGCAGTAACATGTCACATATAGGCAAGTACAGGTGCATCTCAATAAATTAGAATATCAGCAAAGCAGGTTTTTTATTTCAGTAATTCTAAGCAAAACTCATATAGACTGATATATTCCAAGTGTTTATTTCTTTTCATTTTGATTTGAGAGCAACCTGGGCTTCTATAAGACCTCAGCAGTGCCACAGACTGATCGCCTCCATGCCACGCGCAATTGCTGCAGTAACTTATGCAAAAGCAGCCCCGACCAAGTACTGAGTGCTGTACGTGCTCATACATTTAAGTATTAAATGTTTCTGTCAAAAAAATCCTTTTTAATGGGTTTTAAGTCATATTCTTATTTTCTGAGATACTGAGCTTTTGGGTTTTCATTAGCTGTAAGCCATAATTATCAAAATTAAAATAAAAAAACACTTGAAATGTATCAGTCTATGTGTAATGAATTTATAGAATATATGAGTTTCACTTTTTGAATTGAATTGCTGAAATAAATCAACACATACACGGACACAATGTGAAACAGCAAGTACATTTCCAGCCTTTATTTCATATTTTAAATTTGATTTACAGGGACATTGCATGTTAGTCTACATTTCTGTAAACATGCCAGAGTTAGTCAAAGAGCTAGTTTCCATCTGCAGTCCCTGGCCAGATGTTAAATTTGGCTCCCTACAAAAATACAAAATATTACAAGAAAAGGGAAGGGAAGAAAACAAACGGAACAAAACAGAGTGCAAACAATGCCCTGCAATGAAAATACCAACAACTATGTAAAGATTTAACATGTCATCATTGGAGTGGACAGCAACAGTTACAAAATACATAGAACATGCATAAAGAACATGAAGCAGATTAAGCAAATGTTCAAAAAGACAATATACAGGACTACTCATGAATCAGCAGCCTTAAGTTTACCTTTCTGTTCTACAGATGTGAACGAGTGTGAGGACCCAGAAAACTGTAAGAATGGCCACTGTGTGGACACTCCAGGGTCGTACTACTGCATCTGCTCTCCACCCTGGACCCTGGCCATCGATCGCAACAGCTGTGTGACTCCTGAGGAGCAGGCTGGTGAGTGCAGAGCCTTGATTGTGTGTAAAGATGGACAACGCATCTACACCTCGACTCTTTTTGTAAAAGGGAAGCCATAATCCTCCCCCTAATGGGTGTTGACTTATTGCACTGTTGCTTAGTTTGGAGCCAGAGTTTCCAAGTAGACTGCAGTGGCTTTGAGGTCACACCCCTACAACTATCCGAATCAATCATTTGAACTTTTAGATAAAATGATAAAGATCCTGTAGTTCAGCAAAGCGGTGTTGACATATTTTTCCACCACAGAGAGAAGCTCAGTCTTTATTTACATATAATATGATGTAATTTGAAATTGAGTCATTTGAGAATTTTTGCTGCTTAAATGTTTTCTACTTTAGCAACAAACATCATTTTTACAATAAAAGATCTTGCTTGTTTCCTGTAAACATGAAGCCAGCTTTCTGTTGTAACAAAAACAAGAAATATATTTCAAATTTATCTGAAACAATAAATATTCAAACTTACAAAAATATATTAGCACAAAAACACAGAGAACAATTCAAAAACAACAGGACATCAGGGACTACTCAGACAGGTAAAAAAGCTGTTAAAAAGGCAACTGTCATACCAGGATTGAGTATGTTTTGAAATTTGATTTTAAAGTAGGTCGTTTTGGGAACAGCCATGCATCCAGAGGCACAGCTTTCCAAAGCACTAGCTGGGACTTGAAGGCGCTGTCACCACTGACCTTCAGCTCTGACACCACTGGTTTATAAACCTGAGATCCCACCAAACTTAGTTCTGTTTATTTTAAAGAAAAACAACTATCAGATAAAAATAAGAAAGTTTAGGCCTCAATGACAAACACTCTGGGCTGCGTGTGTTTTCTCTCTGCTGACTGGCAGCAAACATCTTGGCAGATACAAGACTGAGTTGTATCTTTACTAAGTCCAAGTTTTCTGTTGTAATCTGCAGTGCTTTGACAGATATTTCAGTTTGTTTGCATGTTTGATGCATGTCCAAAACTCATTTATGTCATATTCCTCACCATTAATGCAACATATATGCAAGAAACTAAAGGAGAATGCAAGCAGGACACTCAGGGGATGGACACAATGTCGTTTATCATCAACCAAATCAACACAATGTCACTGCTTTGAATTCAGTTGCAGAAAAATGGCACAATGCCTTATGAACGCCACAAAACAAGTGTTTAATGATGAATTAGGGGTATCTCTTATTGTGTCCATCATCTACAGAGTAAGAGCTGGCTCCAAGCAGATGTTCAGACTGTAACCAGTGTCTGTGGTGCCTTTTGCAGATGTGAATGAGTGCCAGGACCCCTCGTACTGTAAGAATGGGAGGTGTGAGAACACGCCCGGCTCCTTTCACTGTTTTTGTGACCCTCCCCTCACCTTCAGTGCAGCGCTGAAACAGTGCGTCTATGACGGTGGGTAAAATCAGCGTCTGCCTGGCTGAGCATGACTGATTCAAATGAGTTTTGGCTTACGTCAACATCTGACGCTTAGATTTCTGTTTTTAAATCGTCTCAATTTGTCCCATCTGATCTGGAAACGCCTAGATAGCCCAGAGAAGATATGACATACTGATCATACACATTCATGCACACAAAGAAATGTCAAAGTATGTTAAGTGTGTAAAAATTATATAATTTTGCATGCCTCCTTTTTATTTGTGTCTCTTTTGTCTGTGTTTTTATAGTTAAAACTACTGATGGATTGACTGGTTTTGACAGAAAAAAAACAATTGTTTCAAAAAAGCTACTTTATTTCTTAATGGTCTGAGCTCATGTACGATCATTTTGCTTGTTTGGTTTGTGATTCACATTTTTACTGTGACCACAGGCCAGTCTTCCAATAACTTGGCTTTTTGACAAAAAATTACCAAATCTTTGCTGTCAAAGTGATCACATTGATTTCTACAATGTCAAGTAAGTACAGTAATGCAAGGTAAAATAAGTGCCTGCATTAATATTCACCCCCTTTAAAGTGACTGACCTAATTCAACAGAGGTTCAGCCAATTGGTGCTAGTAGTCTCACAATTAGTCAAATGGGGATCACCTGAGTGCAGTGAATATGTCTCAAGTGATTGTGGTATAAAGACACCTGTGTCTGAAAGATCTAGTCACTGGTTAATCAGTATTCCTAGCTACCACTATACCATGAAGACAAAAGAACACTCCAAGCAACTTAGAGAAAAGATTATTGAAAAGTTTAAGTCAGAGGGTGGATGCAAATACATTTCCAAGGCACTGAACATAGCCAAGAGTTCTGTTGAACCCATCACCAAGAAACTAATGGAATATGGCACATGTGTAAATCTGCTCAGATCAGGCCATCCTCACAAACTGAGTGGCCATGCAAGAACGAGACTAGAGAGAGAGGCCACCAAGGCACCTATGATAACTCTGAAGGAGTTACAAGCTTCAGCAGCCGAGATGGGAGAGACTCTGAAACTGTTATCCTGGGTTCTTCACCAGTCAAAGCTTTATGGGAGAGTGGCAAAGAGAAGGTCCATGGTCAAGTTTGGTCTAATGAGACCAAAATGTTGCAGACATGACGCTATGTTTGGCAGGCACCAAACACTACACATCACCACAAACACACCATCCCCACGGTGTAGCATGGTGGTGGCAGCATCATGCTGTGGGGATGTTTCTCAGCAGCCAGCCCTGGAAGGCTTGTAAAGATAGAGGGTAAAATGAATGCGGCAAAATAGGGGAAAATCCTGGAGGACAATCTTGTTCAGTCTGCAGGAGAACTGCAGCTTGGGAAAGAGATTTATTTTCCAGCAAGAGAACGACCCGAAGCATACCAAAAGCTAAACAGAGATGGTTTACAAGACAACAAGGTGAATGTTCTGGGGTGACCAAGTCAAAGCCCAGACCTCAATAGAGAATTTGTGTCTGTTCATGTCCATTCTTCTTTGCAAGCTGACAGAGCTTTAACAGTTTTGCAAAGAAGAATGGAATAAAATTGCAGTGTCAAGATGTGCAAGCCTTACTGAGACCTATCCACACAGACTCAGTACTGTGACTGTAGCCAAAGCTGCAACTACTAAATACTGACTTGAGGGGGTGAATAATTTGACAGTCACTTAATTTATATTACATATTTTTATTTAATTGACATTACAGAGGTTTTTTGGTCATTTTTTTTTGTCAAGAAAAGCCAATTTATATTGACCATCATTGATTTATAAAATCAATAAAAGGGTAAAACATCCAAGGGGGTGAATACTTTTCATAGGCACTGTTATTATGAAGGATATTTAAGATCTTTTTCTTTGTATTTAAAAGGAACCCTGTATATTCATTCATGATTACTTTATTACCTCCGCCAAGGAGGTTATGTGATTGGGCGGGTTTGTTTGTTTGTTTTTTGGCAACATAACTCAAAAAGTCATGGACGGATTTTGATGAAATTTTCAGGAAATGTAAAAAATGGCATAAGGAAGAACTGATTAGATTTTGGGACTGATCTGGATCACCGTCTGGATCCAGGAATTTTTTGAAGGATTCTGTACTATTGGGAGATAGGGCTAATGGCGGAGGTCTGCGCTGTTACCACTTTACACCAGGAGATGGCAGACATGAGTGACTTCAATCCCAGCAGCATTTTTTGGTGTGTTTCTATTCAAAGTTTTGGAGTTTATAGAGTTTGAAAGATGCACGCCCAGGACACGAGGTGGAGCGTAACAGAGAGAAAGTCAGCGAATTGTAGCGAGAATACTCACAATGCTGGGAGTAATAGAGGAATATTCACCCTCTGCCATGACTTTCAGTCATCCGGTGAGACCATGGGTGCATCCGCCATGACAGACCACACATAGCAAAGCCAATGCTTTGCCTCACCGTGTCTCCACCCCACTGGGGAGAGAGTTACAGCAAATTACATTTTGCGAGTGATCCAGATCACCGTCTGGACCCAGGAATGTTTTTAAAGGATTCTTCACTACTGGGAGATAGGGCTAATGGCGGAGGTCTGTGCTCTCTGAGAGCTTTTCTAGTTAGATAAACATCAGTGTCTTTAATATGTATGCCTTACAAAGAACCACCAGATTTCTGCATTTAGAGAAAATAAGGATTCAGATGTAGGCTGCCATTGTTGTACACTGCATTCTGTGTCATTATATTTTCAGAATAGGGCTGTCAGCATTCATGCATTAATTTCAAAGCAATTATGGTCCATTATTACATAATTATGGTGTTATATTTTAAATTCCATTAATCAATGTCCCTGCAGCCACAGTGTTGTAAATTTTATCCAACACTTCTCCTTAATGTTTCAGTTAATAACACTCACAGACAGCTCAGTGGACAAATCTAAAGTCATCGGTTATAAAACATTCACCTTTTCACTATTCTCTTATTTCTCCTTTCAGTCCGTTAAGTTTAAAGTTCCTTTATCTGGTGTTAAATTCAAGTCACAATCTTTGCTCTACCCAAAATTAATTTTTTCTTTCAGAATAAAGCAAATTCTGTATCTAAGGAACAGGAACAGGAAATCAATAATCCATAGTTTAATGCAGTACAAAAAATCAGAAATGAAACCTAAACTGTTCCAAATGCAAAACAATAGAAATCAAACTTATTATTTTATTTATATTTATATTTGCATTGCTTCACTGCCTTTCAAGAGTCTTTCAGTTGCCTTCATCTTGTTGACATCTGCATTGCATTTTATTCTGACGTTTTCACAAGCAAAAAAGGAAGCTCATACTTTTGCTTTTTCTCTTAAGCTCTTGGAAACATCTATATATAGATATGTGCCCTATATCTAATGCTCTATATATAAAGTTATTATAGGGTGTGCACATCTTCCACCTACTCACATACCACAGCCTCTTATTAATCCCAGAGCTCAGACATGGATGAATGTGGCTTCTAACCTTGGACTGTAGCACAACTGTACAGAACTATTATGCAATTCTGGTAATGTCTAAATTCATATTTTGTTTTTGATTATTATTTTTTTTACCTTCCATCTTACACAGATCGCACTGCAGCCCACAAAGACGTGTGTTTCCTGCAGGTTGATGAAGGTTTGATCTGCAGCCAGCCCAGGAACGATATTGTGGTGACCTACTCAGAGTGTTGCTGTCACTACGGCCGTGGCTGGGGGCCGGAGTGTAACACCTGTCCATCCAGAAACTCAGGTGAGACAACCAGGGGCCAATCTGAGAACCCATAAGCCATCATCTTCTGCAGATGAAATATGTCTCTGGGGATAACAGTTTTTCAGTGATTCTGGTATAGCTGGCCGTTAGTCTTAGGCCTGGCACAAACTAAAAGATTCTGAATATTTTTACTGATGTTGAAAATGTAAGAGACCCCTCACATGACAAGACAAATTAACAAGTTCAACCATTTGTTCTTAGAGATTGTGGTGTGCAATGAGATGAGCCAACCAACACACTCCTCACGAACAGATTCTGTTCACCGAAAACCAGTCTTCTCTCTCAAAACTCAAGCTCTGCAAACCCACTACATACAGAAACCAGAACACCTCCCATGCTAAAAATCTAAAAATCTAGTAACAATTTATGAAAAGGATTGTCCCGTGGACCTGACTTTACCTCCATCTTTGACCCTGGACAGCCTTGTTGAAATTTTTGAGCTCAACAGAAATTTATTCCCTTTGTTCAGAGATGTTCAGCCGTCTGTGTGAGATGCATCTGGAGACTGAGTCTGATGGGGAGCAGGATTTCCTTGCAGCTTTTGCCAATTACAACCCAGGTAAAACCAACACCACCTCTGTCACCATGGGTAGACACGCTCTTGTTTTTGTCACCAAACTAATTCTTATTTTCTCCTGCCCCTCTTTTCCTTTTCTGTTGTCTGGTAAAGGTGATAGTTCAGAGGAGGATTCAGACGAGTGCAGCTGTGCAAATGGACGATGCGTCCGCTCCTACCTTGGCACCATGTGTGAATGTAACACAGGCTTTAGGCTGGACCACTCCCGCACCCGCTGTATAGGTTTGTACAGGCCTTTAGACCAGTTGCAGACCGAGGATGTTTAAGGGGCAGAGAGAGAAATGTAGGTGTCTGGGAATATTAAACATGAAATAGTTTCAAAACATGGATAAGATTCAACGTTTATTGTTATGGTTATATCCACAACAGCAGGGGTGTCCAAACTTTTTCCACAGAGGGCCACATACAAAAATACATTAGGATGGTGGGGCCACTTTCATATTCTCCGCCATGAGGGTTTTAAGTTAGTAAGACTAATTCAATGTAAGCTAATACATGCTTAGCTACTGAGTATGCCTAACTGGCTAGACTGGCGGACAGGGCAGATAGACAGTCATTTTCTAGGATTTTGGGGAGCCAATCAGATTTCAGGGGCCCCTGTTTAGCCCTGGCTACCACTGGCTCTGCCCCTGAAAAGTTATTGGTGCTGCTATTTGCTGTGATACTCCATCAAAGTTATTTATCAAGATATCTTTTTGTCAAAATGTTTGTTTACAGATTGAACATGGTAGCACTGTTTTAATGTGGGCCATATTTCATTTTATCTATAAAATTTTCTGCGGGCCAATCAAAAATGGGCTGCAGGCCACATTTGGGCCCCGGGCCATTGTTTGTACCAAGGGAATTATGGCACTTGATTACATTTTCTCCACTGTTGGTCATGTGTCGTCTCAGGTTTCATCTACTGAGAGCACCCTGCCCACTAGAGGGAGCCCTGGATAACCCTTTATCATATTTTGCCCACTCAGAGGGCACCAAGGGGGGCATCTACTTCTTGGTGTCCTATTGTTTTTAAAAATCACAGTTGTCTGGCTCAATTGCTTCTCTTAAAGGTCTGTTTACACCTCTCCCTTCCACACTATGTTCCCTTTACAAAGTGAAAGTAAAGTGTCCTGAAAAAGCAAAATTTACAATATGATAATTGTAAAAAATTGTTACATCCAAAAAAAAAAAAAAAGTTCAGTGAAGATACCACAACTTTGTAAAGACTGCTGATTCAGCAGCAGACGGTCTGATACTGCAAAGTGTTATATGTGGAAGGAGGAGAGACAGGAGTGGGGCAGAGGTATATCGGGTGCAAGATTTTCATATTCTGTTTTTCTGTTTGCATAGTCAAAAAACAAATATTGCCAATTCAACAAACTGAACTGCAGAAAACACCATCAGCCAGCCTGATTCCAGCTGTGACAACTCGGTTCACACAGCTCCAACTGTCTCCTGCAATATTCTTAAACAATCTTGTTGTGTCACTAATCTTTGGTCTGATGAGGGCTCACTTATTTTAAATAATATACATGCAAATATAAATGAGTGTGAATGTATATATAACTTGTAAAAAATTGTAAATGCTTTTTTTTTCCTTGTAGACATTGATGAGTGTGGAGAACCAGGAACTCGTGTGAGCCCATGCAAGAACGCACGCTGTGTAAACACCCCCGGATCATACAAGTGCTACTGCAAACACGGCTTTGTGCCCACACGCAGGCCGAACATTTGTGTCCGACGCAGGACCCGATAACCTCCGTGTGCCTTTCAGTTTATCCCTCTCTACAGTACAAGACGGACTCAAACACGCCTGTAGTACAGACAGGGGACTGTGTGTACTTGCTCCTAAAAACAGGAGCTCTCAGCAGCAGCCATCCCATAGTGCTGGCCAATATAAAACTTGCAAAACATATCACCGTCTGCTCCTCTCTCAATCCCTGTTTCACATTTAAAAAATACCATCCAATACAGCTCAGATGTTTGACAAACATTTTTGTAATTATTGTTTTTAAGCAGTTTTTGTTAAGTTTAAATTTTGCATTTCTGTGTCCTTTCATTGATCTCCATGTTGCATTGTTTTGAAATTGAAATTCAGATCCAAAGATCAATCTGGTTGTCTACTTAAGCCCGTTTAATATTTGTATAATACCGTCACAACCTAGAAATGTCACAGTAGTCCCCTTTACATTCCCCTCAAGTCAACATTTTCTTGTATCTGTTCCTTATTTGACGTCATCTGAAGCGTATTTTCTAACTTCACATTGTTTGTCTTTTGTTATTGTACAGTTTGTTTGATGGTCTGACAGTGTGTAAGAATGGTCCCTGTCCTATCCCTGTTTATTTGTTGTTGTAAAATATGACAAACCTGAAGTTTTTGTATAATTTGACATGTGCAACTAAGTGGACTGTAAGCTAGATTAAAAGTCATGCACTTAAACAATATAGCGGGAATATTTGCTTTATTTAGCTTATTCCGCAAAAACATGAAAGTTTGACGTCTGTTGTCACGATTGCTGCATTAAAGTATTTTGAAAACCAAAGAAGCTTTTGACAAGAAGACTTTAATAAAAAATAAGATGTCAACACGTGTTTATCTGTTTTGTTATGACTGGGGTTTTTTTATTTGCTGATATATGTTCACCATTCACTTTATTAGGTATAACTGTTCAACTGCTTATTAACAGAAATACCAAACGGCAAATCACACTGCAGCAGACTGTGCATTTAGGCATATAAACATGGTAAGATCAAGTGCTAAAGACCACTAACAAGCATATTGTGTCATGCTTGTTGGTGGTCTGGCAGGCTTTCATTTTGTTTATGCCAACTTCTGAACCACCATTATGTTACAGCAAAAAACTTGTCTGACCAGGCAACAATTTCCTAGTCTACTATCGTCCAATTTTGGTGAGCCCTGATGAATTATGGTCCAGGCCTCACATATTGAAATAAGAGGAATTTTGCTGTTTTCTTCTGGACTGGGTGAGCCTCGGCTGCTTCCAGTTTATTTCAGGCCCACAGGATAAATTGGGATTTTCTGAATCTCAGAAATAGATGGTATTTTTAGTGGCAAGTTTTGGGCATGTAGGGCACTAAGGATTCACCACAGGGTCCAGTGTGCCACAACCCCAGGGCTGGAGAGGTTCATACATTTGTGTGTCACTCAGCAGCGAAGGTCAAGCTTGGCAGCTTTCCTTTTGTCGGCGCCTTTTCACACCTGGTAATACGTCTGGAGACTGCCAGCAATCCTTGGGTCCTTGGGACATCAAAAGCACAACCAGGCAGTGTTAATTTTGTCAACTAAAACTATGACTAAAACTATTTGTCAACAGCCTTTTTTCCATGACTAAAACTAACAAAAATAGATCTGAGATGACTAAACAAAATTTCTAAAACTAGACTAAAATGTAATGTAGTTTTCGTCTGACATTCATAATCTGTGATATTTCTCCACTGTGGGTAAATCTGTCAAAATGCAATGCATCTGTAGCTCTTCTGCCTCTCAGCTGTCGAGAGCAGGGACCCAATGCCATGATTTGGTCCCAAATTTAGGCAAGAAAATAGATGCTTGGACTAAAAGTTCAGACTAAAATGTGAGGACTTTTTATGGACTAAAAGACTAAAATGTTTTGAGTTTTCGTCAACTAAAACTAAAAAGGATAGAAATGACTAAAATGGGACTAAAACTAAAATGCATTTCATTTTAAGACTAAAACTAAAATTAAAAATAGCTGCCAAAATTCACACTGCAACCAGAGGCTTGTGTAACTCCACAACCCACCCGGACAGTGCTTTTAGCCATGCTTGCTCACTACATCCACCACACTCCACCCTAAGGCATGGACTTTGTTATTTTTTCAACCAATTTCTGTATTTCCCCATTCTCTGGTAATATGCAAGGACATACAGAGCACAACCAATGTTGTGTCAATCCTGCTTTCAACCTGATTGTGCCCTCAAGGTGGACTTACCTGCCACTACACGCCTTATTTCATTTCACGGCCCAAATGTGTCTTAAAGTTCTGCACAGTACAGTATCTATCTTTCAAACCATGTGTATTTTTGATGAATTATATCAAACCAGAGAGGACTCAGATTTCAGTTTCACAAAATTGTACGATAGTTTTAAAAGTGGGATTAATAGAGTCTGGATTTGCAATTTTTGTGTCAAATTAGCAGTTAAAAGGAAAGGGAAAGCATATTTAACAGCTGGCAGTAGACCAGCTCCATCTTGTGGCCAGTTACTCTACACTAGTTTTCTCGTGCTGCACATTCAATAAAGCAGGGTAAAGAGGGTGGATTGGGATTCTATTCCACACTTCTAGTGTTGGAATTAAGTGGAGTCTTATTTTGTGTGGGTTGAGCAGCAATCAAGCTCACAATATCTCTTAGAGATTGAGTAAAAGTACATCTGGATGACAAATAATATTAATATACCATTGTATGACGTTTAAAACTCCATCCAGACAAAACAGATCGAGCTATAAGACAAAATATTTCCAATCCACCATGGGCATTTCTTATTAGATGTGTCCTCTCTAACGTTGCTGTTATTCTACAAATAATCTAATCCATCCAGTATTTATCAACCTGTTTTTTCACAGCATTAAGTTACTCAATCATCTGACCAGAACATACTTTTCTCGCATATCTGGTTTTTGTTTTTACCTCCCACTCATGAGTTTGCACATCTCAAACAGCAATACAATGACGATCCCCAAGATCTTCCACTAGAGGGAGCCACGTGTACAGTCCTGATTCTGCTTCCCTTCAATCCAGCTGTGGCTACACTGTCTGAATTATTGTGTGGTCAGCTCTGGTGAAAAATAATAGGGTTGCATTTCTGAGGTTTGTAAGCGAGATAAATCTGACAGATATCACTGCTGCAATGAAGAAAAGTCATAGTTTTGATATTTTTCAATCAACTGAATAAACCTAAGACAAATCCTTCAGAGAGAATAAATAAATGTCTTTTGAGATGAATCTGCTTTGATAAAAACAATCTTGTTACTTTTAGAAGCCACAACTATAATAGGAAAGTTGTCAGACAACAACTGTCAAGGCAGCCTCTTTTTCCCGAAGATGTCTTAATGTATGTGGTTATAGAAAGTTTAGCGTTTACTGTACAGGTCAGGTTTTTTGGTATATTGCACAGTAAAGTACATCATTTTAAATAGAATTCTGTCATAAATAAGAAAACCTCTTGACACTGTAAAAATTCAGAACAAGCTCTTTAAATCAGAATACTGTAATTTGAGGCTAGTTTTTTTGCCACTGATGTTAAATGATTGGTTAGATTTTGAAAACATTTTGGTATCTTATCATGATGTAACGTATGTAACGCTGTGTTTACCACCTAATTATATACCCAACTGCAGTAACAATATATTGTATAGTGTTGCATCATATTGCATCTTATCATTTTGTATTTTATCATAATGAAACATAACATGCTATGCCCAGCCCAAATTATGTACCAGACTTCATATTGTATACTGTACAGTGTATCATGACGTAGTTTTTCGTAATGGAATGGAATGTGTCACACTGTATTGCATTATGTAATGTAGTGCCGTACCGCATCGTATCGTACTGTACCATATCATACCGAATTGCATTGTATCATACAGTATTGTATTGTTCTGTATAGTATCATATGGTATCGTATTGGACCATACTGTGCCATAACATATCATATTGTTTCATAATATATCATACCATACCATATTATACCATACTGTATTGTATCAGACAGTATCAAATGTTATGGTACCATATTGTATCATGTCATATCCTATAGTATTGTATTTTGTTGTATCATTTCGTATCATATCGTACCGTACTGTACCATATCATACCGAACTGTATAGTATCATATGGTACTGTATTTTACCATACCATACGGTATTGTATCAGACTGTACGTATCAAATCATACTGTACTGTATCGCTTCATTTTGTATCATCTTTGTATGTACAGGTATGCTACAGTATCACACCATATCGTGTTGTATCATGCACTACTATATTATATTGTACCCTATCGTATTGTGTTGTATCGTACAGTTTTGTACTGTACTGTAATGTATCACATCATACCATATTTAATGTATAATACAATATACAGAATTTGTAATAAATTATTTACATTATTTATTTCATTATTTTATAATGTAATAATATATTATAAATATATAATGTATTTACTGTAGTGTAAAAGACAAACATGATGTGTAGTCATCCTTTTGAGAATTTACAGTTAAGCAGCGTATTGTAATGTCTTGAACTGGATCAATTGTGTTGTATTGTAATGTAGTGTGTGATGTAATTTCCACTTGTAGTTAGTATATCATTTGAATGCCATGAAATGTGTCATATTGTCATGTCATAATTTATCGTTCCCTATCATTCCATACAGTCGCCTATCACATTATATCACACTGTATCATATCACACCCACATAATCTATTATATTATATCGCATTGTATTGAATTCTATCATATCATTTTGTATTGTGGTGTTTCATGATATATGGTATTGCATTATATCCTATCATATCTTCTATCCCATCACGTCATATTGCATCGTATTGTATTGTATCATATTTTATCCTACTGTGACATATTTTATCATATCAAATCTTATTTTATAGTATAGTATCCCATCTTATTGTATTTTATCGTATTGCATTGTATAAAGTTGTTTCATGATATATTGTATCACATTGTATCCTATCATATCTTCTGCATCACATCATGATGCATCATATTTTAAGGTGTCGTATCGTATTACATTTTATTGTATTGTATCATTTTGTGCCCCTTTGTATTGATCACATTAAATTGTATAGTATCATATCATACTGTATCATATGGTATCATATAGTATATTACCCTGTAGTATGGCATCACATGTAATTGTATTATACCACATTGTATCATTATTGTATTGTATTGCATTATTCATCCTATTATGCCATTTAAGCCCAACATAAGGTTATACATCAGATGCAATACTTGTTTTTTTTTCCTTTGCACCTTGAATAGAAGATCTTGAAAATGGGTTATATATATTAGCTTTAACACCTGTCCTGAAGTTTCCTCCTGGAAAATTCTCTCCAGCAACATGTGAATGAACTCACAATGCTCTCATGTGATCCAGACATGTTGATTGCATGTGAAACAGCTCGTCTGCTGATTTGCACACCAGGAATTAGGTGCAATAACTCACGGAGCTGTCTGTCTCCATCTATAGATGATCCTCATCTTGTGAGCCGGGTGAGTCACGTTGCACCATAAGTGGCTCCACCACAGCTCTGTCCTGGTTTCATTCTGTCGAATAATTATATAATTTTCAACTGGAACAGCAGGGTGACCTCCAGCAACTAGTTTAGGGAGAGAGAGAGATAAGAAACAGGATGAGAGAGATAGAGAGTGAACGAGGAGCGCTACAGAAATAGCACAGTTGTCCTTGGGAGACAACTCAAAAAAAAGTGTTGAGGAGATATAAATATCTTTTAGTAGGTCGCACTGACCGGACTCTAACCCAGTGGTACTGATGGCTGTAGACTGAACATATAAAACTTTCTTCTTTGAGCCGCAGTTGGCTTTGGGATTCGGGGGACAAGCATGTCATGACTTGCATATTTCATACCCATTACTTGGCAAACAGAGATGTGATATCTGCTGTTCTGTGGATTTGAAAGAGCAGTTTCATAGAGATTAAGCCCAGTGTGTAGTTGAGGTAGATGCTGCATTAAGTAAGTCAGAATTGATTTTTTTCATTTGCTTGCTACCTTACGCACTCTTTCTTAGATCTTTAATGCAGGCAAAATGACCACCATGATGTTTTCAAATGCAAAATAAAGCCAAAAACCGTCCTTCCATCTCCACTTCTGTTTACATACAGTAGCTCAAGTCTGTTTTGTGCAACAGAAATCTTGATTGATGAATCCCTGTGTTTTAATCTTCATATTCAGCAACTGGTAAAGATGCTAAAACTGAAACTGGGCTCTTATTTGACAATCAAAACATGTCTTTGAGTCTAAAAGGAAGATTGCGACTGCCACTGAACTGGACTCTTGCAATGTTTTATGCATGCACGCGTCATCTTAAAGCATTCACTCTCTACTCGTGCACTACTACTTTATGTATACATACAGACTAAAAGACAGGAAATTTCTTATTTGCAAGTCTATTTTTGACTAATTCATTTCTACTGTCTGACACAGTCAGTCTGAGGAGAGCGGGAACTCACAGTCTTTGGTCCCAGGAACTTTTTATGTCTGTTCCAAAGGTCAGAACTGACCTGTGGGAAAAAGGTGTTCAAATTTGCTGCCACCTTTACATGGAACAACTCATAGAAGACCTGAAAATGAGTGAACTGGATGCTTTTAAGGGTATTTGATTTGATTTGATTTAAATTCCATCAACTTCATTGATCCTTCAAGGGGCAATTTGCACATAAAAACATAGCTAAAACACAAATGATCCTTACAGTTGTTTGCTGATTTGATTTACTCGAGCGGGGGGGGGGGGGGGGGCAGCGTGTTAAATATCAGGGGTTAAGCCCAAACAAATGACAGCCCCAGGGGGCCGCTTCTCTAGAAAGGTTTTGCTTATCAGACATTGGCCTGCCCTATTTTTTCGTAATTCTTAAACAAGATTTTGCAATTAAAATACCAACAAATCTATGCATCATATGGGTAAAAATGATGCTTATCGCTTCTATCATTTTCTTAATCCAACTGCACAGAAAGTGTAATCATTGTAAAATCAGGATGCACCATGTGGAAGTTCAATAATTTTGACTTCTGCCTGCTAAATGTTTATTTTTTAAGTTACATTGTAAAGGTAAGGTATGAATTTGGTGAAAAAGGTTACAGTTAAAACTATGCTTTTTTAAACAAAGAACATAAAAGCAACAACTGGGGTTACAGATATTCATTTATTCACCAAAAAATTAAAACTGCATGATATTTCACAATTTTAAAAGTACTTTAGCCCACAATGAGTGCATTAGTCCTTAATCATGAAAAAAAAGTTGTTGTTTTTTTTTAATAAATTGTTTAGGTTATTAAGGCCCAATTGTTTCTCATATTGAACTACCATAACATTCATAAGCAACATACTAGATTCAGGGCTTTTGAGAAAACATTTGGGGCTTAACCCCTTATGAGCCACCCCCTCCCTCTGCCCATGGAAGGAGATATTTGTAATACTTAAAAACAGTGTTCCATATCATTGTATCAGTGCCTTTTGACCTTTTGACACAGTCCACAGAGTCTAAAAAACAACTTGTGCCTTGCTTAGATTAAAAAAAAATGTACCTAACACCAGAGCTGTCTCTAAACAGCTTTTTAAGAACGGTCAGTTTTGGTGTGTACTTCTTTAAACGCTCTCACTCTGCCCCTCTCTCCCTGTGGTGTGCCACCTTGAGCAGAGCTATGTGCTTCTATCACTATGGGTGGAGATCTATGGGTGATGACACCAGGTGAGAGGCAGGTATTATTATGACTTAGTGTGATGTCTCAATGGACACAGATTCTGAATAGATCAGATCTGATTTTTTCACACATAGGTCATGAACAGAGGACTCAGTTAGCTAATTTCATATTTGAGATAGTCTTTTGACACCCAAACATTCATGCAAAAACACGAACATACTGAAAAAGTGAGTTTTTTTCTGATGATATGTCCCCTTTAATCTATGACTCATGAAGAAGTAAATCAGACATTGATCAGCAACTACACAGCAAAAACTGGAGTGTGGAAATCTCATGGTAAACAATCCAGAGTGTCATTTTAACTCCGTTCTGAGTCCTGCTCTGAGTCCCACTCATGTGGCAACTTTTTGAAAAGTCCTGCTCTACCAAGACGCTTTCTATGGGAGCTTTCCCAGATGAATGTGAGATATATCTTCCATGCCATAGAAATATAAAACAGTGGATCTGGCCTATTTGATAAGGTCTCATAAGCCCTTAGGTTTTAGAGAAATTTTACATGTTTTTTAAGATGTTGTTGGATTTATCTAGATGTGTTTAGATGTTTCCTTTAGTACAGTGACCACTGCTAGGATTCCTTTGCTCATGATTCTAGTGGATTGTTTCCATTTTTATGTTAAACACTTCAGCACCATGAGTGAAATCATCTGCTGAGTTACCAACTGCCTGCCTGTGTCAAATGTTGTCTACAGCAAAGAGTGGTGTGCTGTTATCATCACAGGATGCATTTGTCTGTGCTTCATACTAACCAGAAAACACCTGACTTTGCAACAACTGTCCAATATAAAATGGCAATCTTATTAATCATGGAAAGTAATTGCTATATGTCAATTATTACATTGTAAAGATTTAAATTTACACCTGAGGTAAAAAGAAAAAAAAAACTCAGTAACCTGTTAAAATCCTAATGCAATTTTTGCAATATTTGTAGTAATTAATAACATAAATATATATACCTTTCACTGTTAATATGAGGATAATACTTAAATAATTTAAAATGATCTAACACTGAGAGAGTAAATCACTAACACTACAAAGAAGTGTGGGGCTAAAATAACACTGATTAGTGTAAAGAAGAGTCTGTTTTTTTAACTCCAAAAAGACAATAATGACACTTAACTAGTGTTAATTAACAGTGACATGGCAGGCATTATTCATATGAATTCTTGTTTTACTCATTTTATTAGCCCTGTTTCATAATGTTAGCCATTATACTGTTGATATTTCTGTAACTAATTTAATCTATTTACTAGTACTCAAGAACGGTCTTGGTCTTACATTTTGAATGTCTTGGTTTTGTCTTGGACACTCAGGCTTTTTTACTCGGCCTTGTCTCAGTCTCAGACCGACCAGACTCGGGATTTTCTATTAAGACCGGTCTAGACCAGCACTGGTCTGCTATTCTTTGACTTCATTAATGTGATAATAAGGAAAAGCACTTGCTAAAACAATAACAAACAACTCTGACATCTGGCCATCTTATTTCTAGTCAGAAATACCTCTGAACACTTATTTTAGGCCTCATTCACCTGACAAATCTAGATGAAAATCTCATTTTCAGATATCTAAAATAATTCCAGACTTGTCAGTGGATTTTAAAACCATACAAGGATTGATTTTTTTACACAAAGTTAGTTGAACAAATTTGTTAAGATTTGAGAATTTTGCATGTTTTGCTTTGAAGGAGTTGCTGTATAACTTTGTTTTTATCTGTCAAATTTTTAAAAAGAAAACTAAAATTATAGAGAGAATGCCCTTTAACTGTTCAACCTTGTCATGTTTTTTTAATGGATTTTTATGATCTTGGTCTTGTCTCAGTCTTGGCTTGTCTTGGTCTCTGTTTTGACTCGGTCTTGACCCCCAAAAGTCCTGGTCTTGTCTTGGTCTCAGTGCAATCTGGTCTCTGGTAAGTCTTGGTCTTGATAGTGTGGTATTGAGTACAAAACTATTAAAAATGGCAAGTAATTAATCTATTCACTGTTACTCAGATGTTGTAAGAAGGCTATCTGTGGTAAAATGCCCCACCTCATATTCATTCGCACTAAATAATCTACTCACTGTACTAATAACTAATTTAATCTATCTACCACAGTCAAATGCTGCAAGTAATTTATTTATTCACTGTAACTCAAATATTGAAAGAAGGCTCTGTGTGGTAAAATCCCTCACCTCATATGCACATTTGCACTAATCGGCTAGCCTAAGTTATCTTCTCCCCTTCATGCAAATCTCCCCACACCCGTGCATGTTTTATACTCTGATCACATCTAGTCAGCATTTTTGCACCCTTTGCAAACATACCATCAACGCTCATGGGCTTGTATACACTAGAAACAATACCAACAAGAGCCTGAACATATTTAAATCTTATGTTTTTATTCTTTTGTCGTATTATTTATTTTTATATTTAAAGTTTAATTCCTGTGTATTGAGAGCAAAGCTGACCTATAAAGCTGATTTTGATTCATATAGTCGCTGATCAATGCCCATCTCACTTCTTCATGTCACATTAACTCACAATTATTTTGCTGTTAATTTATCATTAATACACGCTCATCACTAGAAAAGTATTTTAAAGTGTTATCAAGATTTTTAATCCCACCAAAGTGTTCCTGGTTGAATATGATGAGATTCCCAGATGCATTATCTATTTATAGTAATGCAGATTAAAAGGCAATGGCTGCTCCCTTGAATACGTTTGAGATTCATGGATCACTATAATTAGTTCTAGACAGCCTTTTATAAGACAAATGAGAAGTAAAGTTTATCTGCGTTAACAAAGGAAGATTCTCATGCTTTGCCAAATTTGGAAGAGGAAATGTTATCTAAGCATCAGAGTTTTTTCTCACAGGGAGTTATTTCCAGCAAGGCCGCCTTGTAGGGAAGAAAAAGCATCCTCAAGCATAAAATAGATTGTAAAAATGAGTTATACTCTTTGAGATGAGGGCCAAATCTGGTCAATTATGTGGCTACAAACAAATGTGCAAAGCTCATAGATTTAAAAAGTACTGTCTTTTGTTCATTTCAGCTTTTTACACTCAGTAGCACTGTTGCTATACTGCTCTTCATGTTAATGTGTGAACTCTGCTGCTCCTGGACATATCTACTGTAAACTCTCTGTGAGCTTCATTGAATTTGTGTCTGCCCCTGCCTTGGACACTTAAAGTCAGAACATGGACCCCCTCAAATACCCAGGATTGGAGCCATGTGATTCAGCTTTAAGGTTGGAAATATCGGTCACACGCACATATATTATACTGGGGCGGAAAAAGTATAAAGATCGTGTCCACCAGGCTGTGAAGCTTCACAGTCACACCAACTTTAGCAAACACAAGCCCCCATCTCCACCCTGGTCACCGCACGCACCAATGATGACCCCCACCCACCGAGGTCCCATCTATAGTGAGCAGACAGAGAGGGGGTTTAGCTCAAACTGCTGCAATCTGCAGAAAGCTCTGTGCTGGACACACTCTGGCAGCCAGTTGCAGCCTTATATCCTGCGCTCAGCTCTTTCCCTTTGTCACGGAGGATTGTGGATGAGTTCTCTGCTGGGGTGTGGGTCTGTGAGCAGGGGTGGGGACAGGGGCCGGGGGCGTAAACAGGTTGTGGGTATGTGTGCTATCAATGCTGACACACATAAGCAGTAATTACTGATACCCCAGGGCTGCATTTTAGCATTAAACACTACTGTACAGCATCTGGACAATAAGAATGGTTTCTCTTTCTCTTAAGGAAAAGTAAATTAAGTTCAGCTTGAGTCTGTCCCGTTTAAAAGAGAGGTAGGATCTGAATTTTTTACTCTATGTGCACAGCTTTTTAAGAGACAACATTTTTCATTTTCAGATGTTTAAATTAATTAATTAATCTAAACTCACTGCCCCATCATGACAAAGTGTAAACAGAATTTTAGAAATTCTTGCAAATTTATATTAGAAAAATTAACATCATATCAACAGATGCTTTACTCAGTTGAAGCACCTTTGGCTTCAGTTTTCAGTCTTTTTGAATATGCAGCAACAAACTTTGCACACCTGGATTGTGGGATTTTATGCAATCCTTCTTTGCAAATCCTCTCAAGCTCAGTAAGATTGGATGATGACTGGCAGTGGACAGCCATTTTCAGGTCTCTCCAGTATGAGAGTAGGGTTCAGTAGGGTTCAAGTCAAGTCTCTGGCTGGGCCACTCTAGGACACTCACAGAGTTGTCCCTAAGCCACTCCTGTGTCGTCTTGGCTGTGTGCTCAGGGCCATTGTCACATTGGAAGGTGAACCTTCAGCCCAGTCTGAGGACCTGAGTGCTGCGGAACAGGTTTACATTGTACTTTGCTCCATTCAACCGTCCGTCAACCCTGACCAGTCTCCAAGTCCCTGCTGCCAAAAACATCCCCCCAGCATGATGCTGCCACCACAGTGCTTCACTTTTGGGATGGTATTGGGCAAGTAAAGAGTGGTGCTTGGTTTCCTTTTGGCATAACATTTAGAACTGAGGCCAAATATTTCAGTCTTGGTTTTCATCAGACCAGAGAATCTTCTCACTGTCTCAGAGTCCTTCAGGTGCTTTTTTGCAAATTCCATGTGTTTTGCACTGAGCAGAAGCTTCTGTCTAGCCTCTACGCCATAAAGCCCAGATCAGTGGAGGGCTGCAGTGATAGCTGTCCTTCTGAAACATTGTCCCATCTCCACACAGGATCTCTGGGGATCAGTCAGAGTGACTATCAGGTTCTTGGTTAGCTCCCTTACTAAGACCCCTCTCCTCTGACTGCTCAGGTTTTTTGGAAGAGTCCTGCTTGTGCTAATCTTCTTCCATTTGAGAATTATGGAGGCCACTGTGCTCTTGGGAACTTTCAGTGCAGCGGAACTTTTTGTATCCTTTCCCAGATCTGTGGCTTGCAACAATTCTGTCTCAGAGCTCTGCAGACAGTCCCTTTGACTGGCTTGGTTTCTGTTCTGATACGCATTGTCAGATGTGAGGCCTTCTATGTCGAGGTGATGCCATTCTAAATCATGTCCAATCAGTCTATTTTGACACAGGTAGACTCCAAAGGGGAAGAAACATCTCGTCAAAGATCAGAGAAATTGGAGGAACCTGAGATAAATTTCAAGTGTTTTTGCAAAGGGTCTGAATACTTATGTCAGTGTGATATTTCAGTTTTTAATTTTAATCAATCAGCAAAATTTTCTAAAATTCTGTTTTCACTTTGCCCACGTATGGTACTGAGTGTAGATTAATGAGAGAAAAATGACTTTAAATGATTGCTGCATCAGGCAGCAACATGACAACATTTCAAAAGATAAGGAAGTCTTCATACTTCTGAAATGCGCTATACTGGCAGCTACCAGAATCAACTGACATATAAAGCTGAGTATCGTCAGCATATAATTTTTTTTTTTTTTAAGATTTATTTTTGGCCTTTTTTAGGTAGGACAGTGGATAGAGTCAGAAACAGGGGAGAGAGCAGGAGAGACATGCAGGGGATGGTGCCATGGGCCAGATTTGAACCCGGGTCTCCTGCGTATATGGCATGCGCCTTAACCACTCAACTACCGGCACACCGAGCATATAAAAGTTTTTAATGCAAGAATATATCACAATAGAGCAAGTTATCTGCCTTTTATTGTTGTTGTTTTAAGTTTTACCAAATAAAACATATTTTATGTTAAATGGAGGAGTTACAATGTTGAAAAAAATAAAACTTGGTCCACGTCTAAGTGATGTTAACATTTAAAAGAATTCATTACAAAATGACTACTAGCAAATGTTTTCTAGAGGATTTCAAGAGCAACATTTATCCCTCTGGGTCAAAAATAATTTACATAATTCACGCTGAAGAAAACAGTACCTCACATAATGCAAACACATCTGTACTTCAGATATTCAAATCTTATTATGCACCCATGGTACTTTTTCTAGTTTTCATAACTGAAGCTGAAATGCTTTCTCAAATGAATACAACTCTTCCCCAGGGTGCACAGGACCCAACAACTCCTAAGTGTCAGCTGTTATGTGTTATCAATGTGTTTGTGCATTAATATTTTATTTTCATGCTATTAGCTACTGTTAACACCAATTAATTTTAGCCTTCCCTCCCTGGTCTCCAGTTTTTAAATGCCACTTCAACAGGTTTGAAAAACTTTAATCTTCTTGCTGTTTCCTAGGAGCTTTAAAGCAACACAATGAAACTTTCACTGTGTTGATTTTGGCGCCCCCCACAGACAAAGAGCTAATTTGTTCTGTTCATGTATGATGTGCAGCAGCAATATCATGCATTAGTAATAGCAATAATCAATCTTGTGTCTGATTGTATTATTTTGTGTCTGTTTGATGACCAGTATAAATCTCCTTGCAGTAGCTTAATGTCCTATTGACCATATCAACACTGAGTACAGTAAGCTTGTATCTTAGTTTGATGTGTTATTTTCTAAAAAGTCTTAACTTTAAACAGTTTTTATTTCCTTGCCTCCTCAGTAACCGATAAGCTGTAGTAAAGCAAATCCACAAATCCAACTCCATTTTAAATTACATCTGTTTGAATACTACAGTCCCTGTTGGTGTAATGGACAGGTGGCTGAACACTTTTGTCCACACAGTGTACTTGGGGCACAACTCATGCAGTATTTGAAGATTAACTGACTCTTTTTTTTAACCCTACAGCGAGCATAAGCCATTAACTAAAATTTACCACTTCACTAACTCATATGTGAACTAGAAAAGCACTCGGAGAGTGCAGACCTCCACCATTAGCCCTATCTTCCAATAGTACAGAATCCTTTAAAAAAATTCCTGGATCTAGACGGTGGTCTGGATCAGTCCCAAAATCTAATCAGTTCTTCCTTATGCCATTTCCTGAAAATTTCATCAAAATCCATCCACAACTTTTTGAATTATGTTGCTAACAAACAAACTAACAAACAAACAAACCCACCCAATCACAAAACCTCCTTGGCGGAGGTAATTATAGCAAGGATTGTCAGTGTCAGACAATAATGTTTGCATTTTTAAAAGCACCTGTTAGGCAACAGCTAGCCTACAGCTGGCAAACCTTTCCCAAGCTAACGTTAGCATTAGCTAAGAATTTTATGGTGTAACACCATCCAACTGAAATATTAAGACAGTTTTCTGTCACGACAGACAACAGTAAATGTTATCTGAATCTGAATATTAGCTACAGAGTAGTTGAGTGCTAACATTAGCTGTTATCTATGTGTAGCTGTTCCTCTTAATATAGCTTAAGGTAGATCTTTATCTCTACAAGACAGTCTGGTGGCAAACTGTAGCCTGCATCTCTTACAGCCACTCTCACAGACCGTTCATCTAAGGAGTCGGCTATTTTAGAACATAAGTTTTGTAATTTTCTGTACAGACTTAACGTTTTAGATTTTTCTTTTAAAATTCCTCTTTATTCATGGATAAATTCTGGCAGTTACATTGCAAAAATTACAGACCAAACAGCATTTTATAAATAAAACAAACAAACAAAAAAGTCAGGGGACTAATCTGGGATTAAATTATGTATTGACCCATTTTAGAAGTAGTTACACAAACTGGCTCACCTTAACTTCATTAGCTTTGACTAAAGCTAGCATAGCTATGCTAGCTATGTAATTAACATTATTACTTAAGCCAATGAAGCTAAGTTAGCTTTAGCAATGTGAACCTTAGCAAACTTGGCTAAAGCTTACGTAGCTATGTACACGAACATAGCTTACATAGCCACTTTGTGAGCTTAGCTTTAGCTACGTTGCTATATTGTCTATGTAGCTTTCGCAGCTAATGGAGCTACATAAGCTACACTTGCTATGTTAGAATGTTTTCATGGAGAACAGCTTTTAACCTGTAAGCATACTGTTTACTCTGTTTTATTAAATGTTTTGTAATTAGGTTTTCTGGGTCAGGCTTTTACCTTTTAACTTTTGGTACCCTAATATTTACTTTAACCCTTACCCTAACCCTGAACAGAAGTTCAATCCGATATTATTTCAAATTTTTAGCGTGTATTCATTCTAAAAGAGACGGCATCTCAGATGAACGGTCTGTGAGAGTGGTCATCATGTACAGTCTGCAGCCAGACCCCTCCTCATATTTTGATTGTCTACTGCCATATTGGTTGGTGATCAACAGCATATCTGTAAAATGATTAACTGGTTCTTCTATTATATGTTAGTGGCTCTTTTGCTGCCTTCAAATGGAACTCATATAGTTGCAAAGCCGGGGCGTGAAGTCGTGCACAGGAAAGGCATGGGGTGTACGTGAACAGTACCGCTAGGCAATGGCAATAAGGATGCCAAAAGATTGCTTGTTCTCCTTTTCCTACTATACTGAATTGCTAACATTACAACATCACTTTCTCTTTAAACACCATGTAGTAAAACGAGACAATATGACAAGGTGATTGTCGAGAACGCTTGCCAAAGCTCTTTTGGTCTTGTACGTAACTAAAAACAAATGCCTCCTGAGCTTAAACCCTTGAGGCCATTGAAAAAAATCAGACCTATCATGAATACTTGGGGGGTTGGGGGGATTCACATGGTCTTTTCTCATGAACATGGTAAACATGACCCCATTTGAATGTTCCATTTGACTTTAGGCCATTCAGAATTTAAGCTTCCTATTGTGACAAAGCCATCAGGATGACATATCTGCTTTCTTAATATAGTGAATGACCCTTTATCTGAGATGGAATCATTTCATTTGAGTAAATGTGTCAGGGAGGATGTTTTCTCTCAGCCCACATTATCTACAATGTAAAATATCAAATATTTTAACCCAACTTGATATGTTTAGGTCCAAATACCATCAGACTTAGATGAAGAGTTTTGAAACCCCTTTGAATCACATGGACTAAAGCCTCCTCTTTTTTATTATACTGTCCCAAAACCATGAGAAGAGGGTCTTTTGAGCTCATGTTTCAAGTTAAATTTCTTGAAGTGTCGACATTCTCTCAGATATGTTGGAAGTGCAAATCAATAGTAACACTGAAGTTGTAGATGTGGTTGACAAAATCCAGCCCTGTGGGAAGGCTTCAACTTCAATAATACATTCACAGCAAAAATGTCAAATACTGGAACGGCCCTAACAACACAGCAGAGCTTTTTGATTACCACTAACTGCTTATAATGAGTAGCATGCTAGTTTCCAAACTGCACAGCCCTCCCTGTGAGACCCATCATCCCATAAAGCCCTCACCACTACCACTTTGTTGGTTCAGCTACACCCATACTCACAGATACACACCCTTTAGAGAGACGGAAACAACGCAGAGGGAGAACACAAAGACACAAAAATAATATAGGAGATGAAGGTGTCTGGTGCCTGTCTACAGGCCAACAACAACAACCTCTCCAGTCTTTTTGAAGATGAATGTATAACCCTCAAACTACTGCTCTGAATGCTATAGCAGCACAGAAAGACACACGGGGAAACACCCATCCTCTTCTGGAGGGTCTTTGCATGCGGAGCTTATGAATAACTCAGATCTTGATGACTTGCTTGAGGTCACACACCAACCAGGTGCTGCACGCTGTCTCAGGAATAATTTAGTGTGGCTCCAGTCCTTTGATAAAAAATCCTGATGGACATCAAGGCATTCAGGGATTTTGATTTATTTGAAGCATTTCTGACTAAATAATAAGTCCTAGTATGATTGAGATATGTCACTGGCTCCTTCTGGTGTAAGAATTTAACATGATATATTGATTTAAAGCCTCCACTTAAATGAGTTGTGTGTTTAAGCTCCTGTGAGGAGTTTTTAAATGATTGTGAAATGGGCTAAAATCAATGCTCATGTCTCTTTGTGACACTCAAGAGCAAATGCGTAATGATTGACTATTTCTTTATTTTAAATGTTTGGAAACTCTCTGGTGAGGGAGGTGTCAGATGAAGCCAGATGCAGCATGCTGCAGAAATGGTCTTATTGCCCTTTTCTTATCAAACACTCACATTAGGGATAAATTTAACAATGTAAACCACGGACATCCAGCTTTTTTCACTGAGGGCCACATACAGAAAAAATATCTGGCTGACAGGGCCACTTTGACATCATCCAGCCAAGTGTAGGTTAAGATATGCTTGGTGATTGAATATTGATTAAATGGCTTGTTAATGGCTGACAAGACAAAGAGCCAACCACTGGTTGGGATTCTGGGAGGCCAGTCAGATTTCACAGAGGCCTGGTTGGTCCAGGCAAACTGCACAAAGCTACCAACTTTCTACAGATGTTCATGCCTGAAGATGAGTAGTGCAGTTTGCTTTATAAACACTTACTCAAGTTAGAGTAACAAAGTAGTTTTTAGGGGGTACTTTTAATGTTTTGAGCACAACTTTTTTTTTTTTTTAAAGATTTATTTTTGGGCCTTTTCTAGATAGAGAAGGACAGTGGATAGACTCGGAAACAAGGAAGAAAGCGGGGAGAGACATGCAGGAAATGGTGCCACAGGCCGGACTTGAACTCCGGCCACCCACCCACATGCTTTAGCCACTCGACTACCGGCGCGACCTGTTTTGAGCACAACTTTGAATCAGTCATTTTATTTATATTCAAGTATGTTTTGAAGAAAGAAACTGTACTTTAACATGAGTAAAAATTCTCTTTAGCTTTTTCCACCTAACATGATTTCATTACCCATCCCAGTTGTTTTATTGATTTGTTTTACTCTATTACTGAAGGCTGACTTTACCTGAAAAACGTGGTTGAAGCTCTATTCTTTTGTTGTTCTTTCCAGTAAAGAAAAATCATATTTTAAAGTGCAACTCCCTCAGATCTACCCAGTACTCAGTAGTCAAAGTAAACTTTAAATTAAATGCTTTTTACTTTTACTTGAGTAGATTTACAAACCGGTACCTTTATTGTACTATTACTTAAATAGAGTAATTGTGTACTTTTTACACCTCTAGAAGCTAAATCGCAGAAGTTGCAATAATTGGTTTACCTGAAATATGTGTTGCAGCAGAGATGTTATGCTCACCATATCATACAAACACTGAAGTGTCAACTCTTTTCTAGAAAAGTTTCCAAAAATCTTATTTTTCCTATTTTTGTAAATGTTTTCAGTATTTCACGTTTGATCTGCTGTAAGTCTAAATAATCTTAGTTCAGTATATTTTCAGAATTGTTCAGCCATAATTGTCATGATGATTTGCTACAAGGTTTTAAGTTCCCAAATCATACCATCTACTACTGTCGAGGATAAATTTCTCCTCCATCATCCTTATCTTGCTCTCTTTCCCTGTTTTCTTCTCCTGCATCATCCATCTCTTGCTTTCTGTCCCTGCTTTCTACTCTTCCACCAACCATCATTTGCACTCAATCCCTGCCGCCCTCTCTTACATCACCATCATCTTGCTCTCCTTCCCTGCTTTCTTCTGCGCCATCATCCATCTCTTACACTTGGTCCCTGATTTCTTCTCCCCCATCATCCTCATCTTGCTCTCTGTCCCAAATTTATTCTTCTCCATCAACCTTATCTTGCTCTCTGTCCCTGCTTTCTTCTCCTCCATCATCCTTATCTTGCTCTCTATCTCTGTTTTATTCTTCTCCATCATTTTTTTCTTGCTCTCTGTCCCTGCTTTCTTCTTCTCCATCATCCTCATCTTGCTCTCCTTCCCTGCTTTCCAATCCTCCATCATCCTCATCTTGCTCTCTGTCCCTGCTTTCTTCTCCTCCTCCATCGTCCTCATCTTGCTCTCTGTCCCTGCTTTCTTCTCCTCCATCATCCTCATCTTGTTCTCCGTCCCTGCTTTCTTCTCCTCCGTCATCCTCATCTTGCTCAACATCCCTGCTTTCCAATTCTCCATCATCCTCATCTTGCTCTCCGTCCCTGCTTTCTTCTCCTCTATCATCCTCATCTTGCTCTCTGTCCCTGTTTTATTCTTTTCCTCCATCGTCCTCATCTTGATCTAGGTCCCTGCTTTCTTCTCCTCCATCATCCTCATCTTGCTCAACATCCCTGCTTTCCAATTCTCCATCATCCTCATCTTGCTCTCCGTCCCTGCTTTCTTCTCCTCTATCATCCTCATCTTGCTCTCTGTCCCTGTTTTATTCTTTTCCTCCATCGTCCTCATCTTGATCTAGGTCCCTGCTTTCTTCTCCTCCATCATCCTCATCTTGTTCTCTGTCCCTGCTTTCTTCTCCTCCATCTTCCTCATCTTGCTCTCCTTCCCTGTTTTCCAATCCTCCATCATCCTCATCTTGCTCTGTCCCTGCTTTCTTCTCCTCCATCATCCTCATCTTGCTCTCTGTCCCTGCTTTCTTCTCCTCCATCGTCCTCATCTTGTTCTACGTCCCTGCTTTCTTCTCCTCCATCGTCCTCATCTTGTTCTCTGTCCCTGTTTAATCCTTTTCTCCATTGTCCTCATCTTGCTCTCTGTCCTTGCTTTCTTCTTCACTATCTTGCTACCTTTATTCTCTTTTCCAGGCTCTGCCTTTTCACACAGTGCTAGGGCTGGACCATGCCTCTCATCATCACCATCAATTTATTTGTCTTCTCCAGAAAATAATGACCAAAGTGCCACTTCACTTTTACAAACTGGTGGGGGGAATTTAATAATGGACAATGGGACACATTTGGCCCCCAGGCCATAGTTTGGACACACCTGATTTAAAGGAAGCAGAATTGTGAGAAAATAGATGTATTACTCTGTCCATAAGTGGTTGCCACCTACAAACAAAGTGATCCTCACAGGGGTTTTAATGGTACTTGTGAAGTGAATCATAAACTCTGCACTGAGTTCTGAAAACTCACAGGGTTGTCTTATACCAGAATTTTAAATGTTGATATACTCCTACAACCCTGTGCTTGGTTTAAATGCAGGGCAAAAATAAATCAACCATAAAAACTGCAGCTCAAGGCACCCAAATATTGGAACCTTCTGGATTTTAATTTACAAAATTAACAGCAAACTCCTGCAAACTGTCTTTATTGCAAACATTTGAATGTTTCAAACATATTTGTGCAATTTGGACAGCATAGCATTTTTTTTTTTTGCCTCAGCTTGTGGTAACATATTCATGATAATCATTGATCCAAACAACCTTGTCAACAGCTTTTAAACGTAAATTTTAATCTAATAAAACCCTGGCTTTATAGGCAGCTAAACCATGTGGATGACGGTTGTGCATTCAGTTTACGTTTCTGTGCTCATTTTGACACATTTTCCACATTGGTTTTAGCTCACTAGCGAACAGTAATGCTTCCAGTCATTTCCAGAAAGCGTTACTGAATTCTAAAATAGAATACTGTATGAATGGTTTCATTTTTAGCACCAGGGACAGCACCAGATGCAAGGACGGAGCATCTTCTCCTCTCAGTATTGTGCTGTTTTTGTTAAGAATACTGAAAATATTATGCACGGTGTTTCCCATGTGACTGTGAAGGGTCAACACCCACCCACACACACCCACCCACTTACCTACCCACCACCACAACCACCCACACCCCCCAACGCACACCCCTAACTACCACCACCACGGCCACTTTTTCTTTCTTCTCCCTGTTGAACGGGGGTAACGCTACGGGGAGCGGGAGTGAGCGAGGTACACGGACGGCCCTTCGGATGCACGGCCGCGAGGGGAACAAGAAGCTGCTGCGGATATCCGTCTCATACCTGCCTTGAAACTGGGCTCTTCTCTTCGGCTATTTTTTTTCCTCTTCTTACCCGCTGAACGTTTTGAATGAAAGCTAGATAGAGCAAACTGGTTTCGTAACGCGCTGCACCGGTATCAGCGCGGAGGAAAAGATATTTTTCGAGGATGCGGATTTAACGGAGAGACGTGATGAGTGTCACCTGGGATTTTTAACCGTTAAAATTTGAATTAGCTTAGGCGCAAGCGTCGTTAGCAACGGAAGATACCTTTCATGTCTGCCGAAATATCGCTCAATATAACGACGCTATATCAATAAAAGCTACAGCCTCTGCTACAGGAGACGAAATAACGGGTAAGCGTGAATTTTCTGCTTTCTTTATTCCCCGCCATCACTGGGCTACCCACTAATAACTGAGCTAATGAGAAGGGGGAGTCGGTGATATTCAGGTGACTGCTGTTAGCATACCATTGCTATTAGCTGTCCGGGCAAGCAGATAACGCTATTCTCTTGCAGCAAATGCCATTTTTGAAACTGTGAAAGAGATGCTTCATGAAATGAACCCATGTGTATTTCAGGTTTGTTAGCTGGCTGGTGTAGAATTGTATTTGACTGCATTTGCCTTATGATAGTTACTGGGCTCCATCTCTCTGTACGTCTGTGTCTTCTTGCCTTTGTTTGAATCGATGTCAAACGCAGCCACATTCTATCTGCGTGTTCTGTTACAAGCAGCCTGTGGATCATTGATTCATCATCTGCTTTTAAACCAACCAAGATTTGTTGCCTGTCTGCTAGCCGGATTATATGTTACCTCTCAGTAAGATGTAGTATAGTGCTGGTATCTTATAAAGCTGCATTTTTCCCCCTCGACATTGTGGGCTGTGTGGTTATGTTATGATAAGACTGAGATTTATACTGCGTGCCCGGCCTAGACTGTGAGTCATAGCAAAGATGCATCAGGTAAAAAAGTGCACTTAATTGAAAACAAAGGCATGTGCACAACTTGTTTTGAAAGGATATAGATGCTATTTGAGCAGTGAGGCTTTCTAATGTGTAACCCCTAATTTTGCAGGTATTTGGAGCTGACAGTTGTTAGCCACGTGGAGAAGGTCTTGAAAAGAAATGACCCAGAAACATTAGGCCATTGTTAATTTGTTAACGTGACTGAAAAGAAAAACATAGGGGCGTGCATATTAATGAATTCAACTTTTGAATCATCCTGCATGATTGGCCTTTTTTAAAATTAGGATTCTGCATGCAATGAATTGCAGGTATCATATCAAGTTGAGAGCATTTTTTTCATCGTTTGTGCTTGTTTATTGTTTTTGGATGATTTGCAATCAAAAGGGACGTGAAGAAGGAGGCCAAAACAATTAGTCTGAAGGACAAGGCTGAACAGCAGTTAAGGAATAGTGTATCACATTGCCTTTTGCAGAGTAGAAAGCCGGCTGTAAAAATCCTCTAAGCACAGATGTTCTTTGGTAGATCATCAAACCTGTGCTCTTTACACTAAGAGCTCTGACTATTTTATGGAACCAAATGGCCTCTCAGTGAAAGGATAGCCATACCGTCCTATCCTATATATCAGTGTTGCTCCCAATGTAATAAATCACAGGTTCTCAGTCTGCTTTATATTCAGTGACTGATTTACACATTGATTGCCACCTGAATGTGAGAAATTGAAGTCATCTGGAAAGCAAGGGGTTCATTCTGTTACTGTAGATAACCAATTGCATGAATTACAACCATTTTATCAACTCCCTTTATTTGCTTTTATGCATGCTTAAAGGCTGTTCTTTTGCAATGTAGCACTTTGTTTTTTCTATTTCTCTCCCAGGGTGTAGAGAATGGTTATTTATCCACTATGTAATTGTTTTTAGGCCGCGTAAAGCTGATACCAATGCACACTTTGATGTAAAAACACAACAACTGGTATTTTAGCTTTGTCTGAATTTCTATACCACACATGTTTTAATTTTTGCTTAGTGAGGGCTATAAAAAGTGGAACTGTTTCCATCAAATACTGCCTTTACTAACATAACAAGGCTAGCTAAAGTAAAAAGAGAAATCTATTGCCTTTTTAGGTACTCATATTGCTCTTTTTTACTTTAAAGGCACACATAAATTGGATTGATTTTTCTTTGGAAAACATCATCATGCACACAAGAGGGTTCAGAAGGTATTTTGTTCAAGTACTGGTAGTTTTCATTACACTCAGTGAAAAAGAGCCTCTAGACATGTTGATCTACAGATATGTAACTAATCCGTCATATTTTATTAAGCATGAAACATGTGAGCCCTATCTTCCTGTGGATTAAAGCAGATTTTAACCATCTGGTTACTCTGAAAGCAATCAGTTATGTTTCTTTGTGAAATACTTGTCAAAATAACACAAAATCCCCCATTGGTGGCTTCCATTGTCATTGAGCTTTGCAGGGTGCCACCAGAGGGCGACATGATGACTTTTCTCCCTGCTCATCTTGTTGAAATGATGCTCATGGAGCATTGTCTACAGGCCACATACAACATGCTAAATAATTAACAGCATCCCTTTGGAGCTGACGCTGAAATGTAGCCGCAGAAGCCTGCTGTGATATGACTAAATAACAAATGTGAAAATAACACTGTGTAATTGTGCATTAAAACACACAGGGTTCTTGGAATAATTGATGGGCCATTGAGCTGTTCTTGTGGTTCTTGGTCTTGGCTGGCTAGATTGACACACTACCACACACAAACACACTTGAAAGTGAAATGCAAAAATGCATTTTTGCAAAAAGCTTATAATTTGCTGACATTTTTTGTTTATATGTTCATTTTAGTCGAGTTGGCACTATTCATTGAACTGACTGCTGTTCTTGATTTTATTTTCATTATTCATTATTTGGCAGATTAATCGAACTCAAACTCTTGGTTTGTTTTTATTCTACTAAATATGTAAATGAATTATAGCATTTCAAAAAAAGAGCTTATTTTCAGGATAAATGATATATTGGATACATGTTTGAAGGTTCAGGTAGTGCACCAGCATCCATTTATTTGGCTGTATATTGGTTGATGGCTCTTGGCTCATAGAATCCCAGTATAAAATCCTGCTGTGTTATTGTGTAAGGCCTGCAGGTTGAAATACATGTAAAGGCTTTTGATGGAGTGACAGAATGGCCGTGATGATAGATGGATGAGACATGGCTGTTGGCTGGCGAGATGAACAGCATTCAACAATGGGACTGGGACTGTGAATGTGGGCCCCCCATAGTGCTGATTCTCAAAATCCCTCTCGAACAAGCTTTTTTTCAGTTCCTGCCATTCACACTCCTATTGTGCTGCAGTGAACCGTGACACTAGGCCAGCCTTGTGTGAGCAGTGTTGCTTTCTGATGTGCGTTTTTTATGTATCATTGCTTTTCTTTTGGCCTGTATTGTAAAACGCATCAGAATAGTAGTCAGTGATTTTTTCTGCATTCCTTTTATCTTTTACATGTAGCCTTGTCAAATGTAATAACCCTGCATGCTACTGCATGTGCCTTGTGTTGCAGGGCCAGAAAGTGACACTGGAAACTGTAGTGACACTTGGCACTTGTTCTACAACTGTGCAAGAACTGAATTGAAACATGCAAAGAATATAAGAAAAAACTAAGTGTGCCAAGACATAACTCAGTGTTCTGATAAACATGTTTTTTTCCTGGGGATATAAAAACCCAGCCACTGTATGGGTTTTTGAAATACTTATAGATTTGATCTGTCAAATAGATTTTAAGGGAAATGACTGATGGAGATTTAAAATTGCAATAGAAAAGATGACTTTATTACGATTCAAACTATTTTCACTCATTAGATCACTCCAGTGTATTTTTTCAGGATTTTTATAAGTAGGTCATAAGCATGAATATTACAGCATCTTTTCTACAAAGTAATGCTGAAACATAACTTTTTTTCTGTAACATAAGATTAATTTCATCTTAAAACCAGCTGAGACCAATTAAACTGAAGAACTGTCCTGAAAAACTGTGTCATCTGCATAAAATATGCACCCATTTTTTAGCACGGCGTCATTAATATAAATGCCAAATTATCATGCATCTAAAATTAAACATTGGCCAATAGTTAAAGTGTATTTAAAGGTTTTTGAGTGGTTAGATACTAGCATTTACAGTCAGCAGGAAAACATTGTTGGCATGCTGTTCCATCTTTCCATACAACTGGCTTTTAATGGCTGGTGTCCAGCTTTCCATGCAGATTATTTTCCAAACCTCTGTAATCCATTCTCTTCATAGATGACTGTGCAATAGTGCACTGTGTTTAAATAACAGTCATCCTTGTCTAGACCAACCATTAATGATGGGCACATTACTGTTAATTTGATGATTATAATCTGCTAGTATAAAATGTGCATGCTAATGTGTTTACTACTAGTTCAATAGTTCATGGAGAGGAGAAGCCGCTCATCTCCTTAATTTTTAATCAAGTCAGAAAAAAGAGGGGTAGCAAGAAAGAGGGCATTACAGGGGACACAACTGGGAGGAGGAATCAGACAGCCACACAACCATGCTAAAGACCTGCTGTGATTTTCTAATGTTATGTATTTATGGCCTGGAGTGTACTGTAATTGCAACATTAACCGCATATTCTTGAGAAAAAAATAAACACAGGTCATTGGAATGACTTTGTTTGAAGTTCAGCGCCCTAGTGCGTGGGCAGGCTTTTTTTCTGCAGAGGCAGAAACTCTGAGCAGTTGTTGCACATGTGCACCACAGGCTCACAGTGCTGCCACCCCCACAGGAATCTGTAAGTGTAAAAAGCTCTCTGCCAATTCAGCACAGAGCTATGTTAGGAAATTCAAACATTTCTGGTATTGATCTGGACAGTATTTGACTCACAAAAAGGGAAGTTTTTGCTTTCAGCTATAGTCTGATTGGCATGGACTCCTTGAGCTGATACAGTACAGATATAGAGGAGAAAAAAAGAGATTGTTTTTATTTATTAAAAATTATATATATATATATATATATTTAAGCTGGATTGCAGATGTTTATTTTTATTACTCATTTACTGATTTGATTGAGAGTATTCTTTCCAAAAGCTGCTTTCTCAAACAAAACAATACTCAGTCTCTAAATCTTCTAAATCAGCTAAGAAAATATGTTGATGATGCTGACGTACCATACCCGACTGTATTTGCAGACATTTTTTAATATTTGTTAGACCCTACTTATATTTCAACACAATGATATCCTCCTGGTGTTTGTGTGAAGTTTTACATCAGATCATTTCTTACATGGAATTTTATCTTCTAACTTTTAGAAACTCATGTTTCTCATAACATGTTTACACCAAAGGCTGCAATTTGAAGTCTCAGGAAATCTCTGGTTAAAGCAGAGACGCCTTGACACCGCTTCTTATACACAGTTCAACACCGCCTCCACACAGGCACAGGGACTGTGGGTGTTTGAGCCGTGCATATATGTTCTATATCTTTGGTTGTTGCATCTTGATTTGAAGATCAACAGATTTGAGGCGTGTGCATGAAATGAAAGAATGTTCCAGTTCCTCAGATTCTACTGTAGTTCTTCACCTCCAGGTTCAAATTTCTGTTTGTTATGTTGTTGTTGGTGTGAGGCGTTTTACATCGCCCTTGAAGTGGTAAGGGTGTTCAGTTTTTACAGTCCTTGATCCCTGAGTGCCTCATCATCAACCATGCATCAGCATAACCCTCCACACACATGCAGAAGCAGACCTGCAGACATGCTGACGGTGCTTACGCTTGCACTTGGTCTTGTGTGTTTTAAGATGGACAGAACCAATCCCAGGCAGATTAGCCTGATCTGTATGAATATTTCATTCAGTGATGTTTTTAATTTAGGTTTCTGGCAGCTTCAGAGATTGATGCTGCCACTGACTTCCAGCCAAGTGCACTTCAAAGCACAGACTGAGCTCAGGACTCGTTCAGAAACAGAAGCAGGATAAGCTGCAGCTACTACAACTTTGCCCTGCCTATTTACTTTGCAGGCTGTGGAAGTTCCTTGGAAGTTCTGGATGTGCTAGTGATAATATTTTAGATAGGGTTAGGGAATGTTTTGAAAATGTATCAGGTGTATTGTTTTAACTTTCTTCAAAAACCAATGTTTTACTTTTTCATACTCCTGAGATACATTTGTTTCAGCAGCATTTTTGCACATGACTCTTCAGGGGAAACTTTGAGAATTCAGCTGTGAAACTTCTTACTCCTACTTCTTGTTTACTCATGCATCTCAATGAGAGAGATCAGCAAGTACTGGCTGTCTCACCCAGTAACCTGATGAGTCAAGGCTGCAATGCATTACCTCAGAAAAAGGATGCTTACCGTAATGATATAATTTCAGTATGAGAATAACCTTCTAGAAAACAGGAGATCATTTGATTTATTTTCAACTGTGTGCAGAACCGGTGCCCAAAACAAGCAAATTGTCTGTATCCATGCGGCATGCTGCCGCTTGAGTGTTTGATGAATGTGATGCTACAGGTCAACAAAGGACCTCTGCTGTCCTATTCAGCTGGGCATTCAGGCTGGGATCAGCAGCCTGTGGAGGGGCCTCTGATGCATATGTGCCTCTGGCTGCCTCATCTCTGCAAACAGGAAAGGCTCGACGGCTGGCCTCAGCTCTCTGCTGACTCCTTCATTGTATGGGGCCAGTTTGGCGGGGCAGGCTTTGTGCACTGCATTTTGGGATCTGTCTCCCCACCCTCCAGCCTCATCTGAATATCACAGGCAGACAGCACAGAGGTGCCACCTCAGCTTGAACTCATTAGAATCAGTTCATTTGAGTCTCTTGGTTGCTTTACAGTCATGAGAATATGTTTTCAGCAAAATATGGTCCATTTTGAAAACCAGTGCCACACTACTGCTTTTACTAAGAGTTGTATGGAAAGGCTGATAGCTCTTTGTTTGGCAGACCTGGGAGTGGTTTTTTTGTGTGTGTGTCTCTCTATTCTATTCCCTTGGTGCTCGGTGGCAGTGTGTCTGGCTAATGTGCACAGGCCTAATTCCCTGCAGGCAGCTGATTGTGGGCTCTATTTCTCTTCTCCTCTCTCTCTGATTAACGGGTGCGGTGACAAACAGACCAGCTGGGTGAAGGGAAACAGCACCAGAGAAGGGAGGAGGGATGACGAGGAGTGTGTTGGTGGCACTGCCTCTCACGTCTCTGGCTCTGCCCTGCTTTCTGAGGCGGTGTCGTTCTGCTGTGAGCGATAGCCTGATGTGCGTCTCGCTGGTCAGAAGCTGGGATTTAGCCCTGAGGCATTTCTCATTGTCCCACTTTCACCCTTTCCTTTTCTCATAAGCCTTTTTTTTCTTTTGAACAGTTTCACTTAAGGTGCATGTCCTTACTTAAGACTTTCCTTTTTAATTTTAGAGAAAGCCTTGGCCTCAGCTAACCTAGCTTGGGGATATCTTATAACAGCATTAAAGTCATGCTGTCATTGTATGTGTGTGCTTTCATGGTGTTCATGCAGTCCTGCAGAGTTGTTTAAATATCACAAAAATAGAGTTGCAGCTGAGAGTGCAAATTGAAATTTAGATTAAATCACAATATAACACATTTATTTCTTTACCCTGAATGTGTACCAAAATACTAGTTAAGCAGAGATGTTATGCTCAACACATTATGCAAACATTCAAGTGTCATTTTTATAGAATGTATTGCAGAAAAATCCTACTTTCCTTGTTTTTGTATATGTTTTTCTCAATCAAATGAGTGAGAAAAATGATGATCTCCTCAACACAGTTATATAGAATTTGCAGTTTGTGTCAAAAGAAACACAGTTAGATAGTTTACAAAATTGTTTGACAGCCCTTTTTCAATTATGTGCTAGTTATAATCAGGGATGCACCATATTGTCAACATGATGCCTTCATTGGAAGATATGAAAATTTCGTCCAAAATTTACAGCTAATATATCGGCAGTATAAATCATATATCGGTAGGGTTGGGAATCATTGTTTTTTTTTTTTTTTTTCCAATATCTGTGCTAGATCAATACTTTTTGTAAGGTGCCAGGGCCTAAACAGGACCTAAATTGATACTTTTGAGAGAAAAAATGTGACAGCAGTAGAAAAAACTGTCTAGGTATCATAAATGATTTGTAGAAATATTTTTGGAAGGTGCTTGTCGAACTTGGAATAAGAAAACTTGACACATAAATCACACAAATTCCATAGTGTATCTCTTGCCTTTCATTGGGGTGGCAGCGTATCAAAATTAAGTACCGATATCTGTGTTGTAATTTGGTTCGGTTGGTGTCAGATGTGTTGGTGACAGTGCCATGTTGGTACCGGTTTTTGATATTCATCCCCATATATCAGCGTTAAATATTAGCACTCTGCACAACTGCACCATCAGATGTAGGTGGTTGACTCAGGTACCACACTCTCAAGGGGCCCTCAGTGAGCTCTAAAAATTTTGCATGAACCCGCAAATGTAAAAACAACTACTAGATTGTCTACTTCCCAGCTCCTCTCTCAGCTCAGCTTGACTCAGCCTCACTTTGAACAGGAGATGCTTGGTGTTCTTGATGATGAAAAAAAGTGTGTAGATATCGGCTAAAATATGTTTGGAAATATAGGTATATCAAATATTGGCAAAAAATGCAATATTGTGCATCCCTAGTTATAATAGACAATGATTTACTGCTTGTGTTTGTGAACAAAACAAGATAAAGAACTTAAAAAAGCATATTAAATTGCAATTTGCAATATTGGAATAAAAGATACCCTTTTTTTTTCAAAATTTTCTAGCCCTAGTTGCAGAAGCTGTTATTTATTTATGTTTATTTTTTTCTGATTTGAGAGGATATCAAAAGCATATTGTCATATGAAGGATATGTGACAGATTCTAAATCTTTTATTACATTAATGTGTGTTTTTGTCATGTTTTTGTGGATTAGGCCTTGAGGGGATTTTCTTTCATGGGGCCTCTTTTTATTCCCTCTTTATGTGGCGCATCTGTCTGACTGGCTGCCTGTTTGTGTCTCTGTCTGGTATGAGCAGTATTGTTGCACCGCACTTGCTCAGGGGCTAACATCTGATGTCTCCAGAAGGTTTGTGTTTAAAAAAACAGGACTCAAAGGGCTCCTTTTGTGCCTTTTGAGTTTTTCAGAGCACAGCTGTAGTTGAAAGCTATTTTTCTGTTTCTGATTTGGTTTCTTTCTGGTCCTGGATAGGGTATTTGTACGTCACTCTAGCTAGCATGATTGTTGATCTTGAAACAAGTCGTTGTGTGTGCTGAAAGCCGATACACTTTATGGGTATATGCTGAGTGGATGGATTTCTGTGTGGCTTTCAGGAGCAGTGCATGTGTGTGTAAAAGAGGCTGGGTGGTGGTGGTTAAGAGTGTAATAGATCAGCTCAGCTTTCATGCGTGGTTTTCGTGCCACACTGTGATGTGTGTGTTTGTGTGTGTCAGCGAGGATGAGCACAGTAGGTTGTATCATAGTAGGTCAGGGGATTGTTTGTCTGATCCATTGAGGAGCGATTAGCGTGGACACTGAGCCGACCCTCTTCCTGCAGACAATAAGAGAAGGATTGCCCTCCATTTGCGTAGAGACTCTTGTGACCTCACTGGTCCTGCCCCCCCTCTAACCCTCCACATGGTCCACTCCCACAGACGGATTGTCATGGACTTCATTTCTGACAGGCCAGCCCTTGATAGTGAGTTCTTTCCTGTGACGTATTGGTCATTTAATCTGTGTGTAGAGCTTACTTCTCAGCTCTTTATCAGCATTTAGTCTCCTTTGGCAGATATTTTTATTTATTATGTTAATCATTTTCCCCACAGCTTGTTTTTTGATTGAAAAGGGTGAGAATTAAACAATTGATTTGTGGATCGACCATGTGGTAATTGTGTTTCAGACAACATACAGGCTGTGAATTAGGGAATCAGATCCAGTATAAACACACTGGCGGCTTTGCACATGCTCAGTTGGTTCAGACATAACCAAGTCCTGGGGTTCTATTCAGTGGGGAGGTGGCAGGTTGGGGGGCAGTGTGGAGGCGCTGTTCTGCCTTCTTCTCTAATCCCTGCATTTAGTTTCTATTCCCAGCGACTTCTTAATCTGCTCCTAATAGGATTTACAAAGCCTTTGTTTTATTTTTTTATTGGCAGAATGTGTGTGACTTGCTTGACTTAGCTTGACAAAAGTAAGGTGTACCTGGGGAGTTGGGCTGACGCTGTAGTCTGTGGTTTTAAAGACTAATGGGAACAGTAATGGTGTACAGTTTTTTAAGCTAAATCTGTTGATGTACCAAAGGATCAGTGGGGCACTTGTTTAGATTAAAACACCATATATATTTTATTTTATGTAGTGTGTTAATGTTAATTTACTGTTGAGTCAAAACAACTTTGTGTGTCTTCCATGGCAAAATCATATCCCTCTGATGATGCATCCTGGTGTCCTAAAAAAATTGAATAGCTTACAGAGGTATTGTAAATTGCCACACCACGGACTTTTTATCCATCTCCTCTCCCTCTTTTGCTGATATTTTTCTGTGCTTTAAACATGCTAATGACGGCAAAATAACCTTGCAATGATCCTTACAAAACAAACAACAAAATAAAATGGAATAATGTCGCTCAGTCCCACAACAAGTCCTCCTGTTATGCAGATAATTACTCTGACTCATTCTCTCTTCCACATACTCAGTGCTGCAAAAAGATAATGGAAGATTTCAAGCTGAATGTTTTGTTAAAAAAAACAGCTTTTTAAACCATTCAAATCCCCCCTCAGTTACTATTTCTGAAACTTAGCCCAAGGATGCTATGTGGTGTCTGTTTCTTTACTCTTCTTGAGATGATAGATACAATGGACTTAACTCAACTGTGCACTGCAGCTACAGTATTAAAAGCAAGAATTGATTCTGACAGCTGTTAGTTATCGATTTTGAAGTGTGATTGAGAGGATACATTGACATAGCTGGCCATGACTGATCCAAGTGTTGCTCAACCCCACCTCAAGGAAAAGAACAGAGTGTGAATACATGAATACCTCATTAGTGTGCAATGTGTTGCTTAGCTGGCCTACTTAATCTCTCTGGAGAACCACCTCATTTGTTGCCTGGAATCTCTTCTCTTCCTCTCACTGTAGTGCAAAGTAATCCAATGTAGACTAAACTAAACCCACCCTGCAGATATATATAGCTAAGATCAAAATGTAAGAACTGCATTTTCCATGTGTTGGATAAATAATTAAGTTGCGTTGACTAAGTTGAGAAATCTTCTCCATTTTTACCACCTTCCCCTCTTTTTCCAATCATCTGTGTAGTCAGCCACGGCTAGACACAACAAAAGATCAACGAAAAGGTATTAGCAAACTGACTACTCAACCTCATCTATAAATCCGTTCAGTGCTCTTCAACAAATGGCCCCAGTTAGTTAATGGGCCTGTCTGGTTGTGGAGGAGTGGGGGGTAATCCTCATGTAGATCCCTGATTGAGTGTCAGTGTCTCATACTACAGCATGATCTGTCTAGACATTTGCAGTTGTTGTCCTTTTTACAAACAACAGTGGCAATCAGTGTGTTTACCAAAAACAGGGAATAATCAGGGAATGGTTATACTCTGATTGAATGGATTTATTTCTTTTCCAAAGTACATGACCTAAAAGAGCAAAATCTACTGCTGGCTTCTCTTTCTCCTCTTTTTAGCATGCTGATGCAGTATGGGCTGTGTTGCTACCAACTTATTGTCTATCCAGCTAGCATTAATGGTGCTAGCTCTCAGTGTTGGTAATTTACATTGGAGCTCGTGTTGTTTTGTCATAGCACTGTAGTGAGCTTGTCTAAGTGATTTCCAATGGCAACTGTCTGTTGTAAGTTTCTTGACCTATAGGAGTTAAAGGGTATTTACTGTTAAATTGGGTGTATGAGATGCGCTTTTAATTAGGGCTGTAGTCAACCAAAGAAAATCTTGGTTGACTAAAATCGCACGTGGTCATCAATTAAACGATTGTTCGTGGGATGGACCAGAACCATCCTTTTTAACAAAATGTTGCCACACCGCTAGTTTTTTCGACATGTTGTCAATTAACGGGAAACAGAGTATAAACAGGCTTTTGTGGGTCCTAGTGACGTTGTTTTGACTTTCTGGGTATTTAACCTGAAACTAATTAGTAAATTATATTTGAATAGTTATATTCATAGTTATTTTTTTTGTAAATTATATTTTGTAACACTAGATGAGTGAAAACATAAAAACACATAATGTCTCCCTTCTCACCCCTGCAAAAAAATTGATTCTTCCAATTAAAGTAGCACGTGTGATTATTCGACTAATTGGATTTTGGTCGACCATGAGGTCATCGACCAATTAATCAACCAATCGACTTGAGGCTGTCAGCCCTACTTTTAATATGTAATTTTCATTGTAAAAAGCTTTCTATGTCCTTTGTACCAGTCCAACCAATTAACCAGACTAAAGTGCTGAGACATGCGCCATCATTACCACAAATCTGGCAGCTGCCAGTGTCACACTGCACAAGACCTGACATGAGTGAAAATTTGCTCCATTTACTGTGTATTGCAAGCAACTGCTTTCCTGCTCAGAATGTGCTGGAATACACAATGACACAGACCAGAATGGTGGGAGCTGTTGCTGCTTTTTAACCACTTCTCTCCCTGTGAAGGTCATAATCTCAAATTTTAAAGAAAACCGAGTATACTGTTAAGCAAATAAACCTTGTGGAGTACTTAAAACAGCCCACAGTTAAAGACAACAAATGACAGGTGAAGGGCAGAGTGGCAGAGAGATGTCGGCTCTGAGTCCGTCTCACAATCATCACAGGCTGGGAGCTCAACTACCAAACTATAGCTAGTAAATGTGCAAAAACGGTTGATACTAGGATCGTTGATATCAGTTTTTCAGTGCTGATACAGATACCGATTATTAGTAGTTGATGGGATCAATAACTGATATTTCGAATCAATATGCATTTATTATGACATACAAAATGTACTTAATTTGGCAAAAATGTGTAAAAGACAATTTGGTGAAACTGTGGAGAGTGACAACAAAGCCAGAGGGTATGATGCGCTTTGCAGTGGAGCCAAAGTAGCACACTTCTTTATTAGTTAGTTTTAATGATCATTGGTAAGATGCTGATCCAGATAATCAGCCATATGCAAAATATTGACATCAATAATCTGCCAGGCTGATCTACCCCTAGTTGCTAAGTCCATGTTATGGACCTTGCTGAATGAAATGGAAAGCGTCACAAAGGAAGACAGTTTACCATTTGGAAGACTTCAAAAAAATACATACTGGGGCAACTTATAGTCCAGGTATTACGGTATATCTCTAATTATTTGAGCATGACATTTATTGTAGCTTCACTCCAAAAATACTGTCCCCAACACTCTTGCTACTGTTTGGAGTGTTGGCTGTTTCCTCTCTCTCTTCTTCTTGTGCTTTTGTCCTTTGCTCACGCAAACAGAACAAAAGCAAAAGGATTAAACTTTATATTCGCACCGAATAAAATAGGTGATTGGGCAAAAGATAGGTATGTTTATCCAATTTCTTAATAAGCTGAAAGTGGCCTTTAATGCTCATAGTTTATTAATTTAATACTTTTTGTGTACACGATACGAGGTGAAATGTGTAGTGTAGGGGAAGGAATTGCAGGGTAACTCACAGTATGATACAACATGATATAATACAATGGGTACAATATGATATGATAAGCTACATGATACATTGACCATGATGATACATCACTGTATCTATAAGTCAATAATAAATTAAAAATGCTAAAAAAGACGAAGTGCACTGCAGTATAGAGGTATTTATTCACTTCAATTTGGTGTCCGTTTCACCTCTTTTTCTGCCTCATCCTTATTTTAACTCCCTTATTTTTTAACTGTCGTCTGTCATCTTTTTGCTGCCTTCTTCTTATTATGTTGTTTAACTTCATTTTGGCCAATTAACGGCCATTCACCCCTAATTCTCAGGTTTTTTGTATCTGAAAATCTTTTAAAATCTGAGTTCACATCTTTCTTGTGAAGTCAATGACGCAATTTAACAATATATATTTTGTAGTTTCTGTAATTTCAGTGCAGTACTTCTTGCTCTGTCATAAACACACACTATGCACTATCATTGCAAGAGTAGCTGAAGTGTTTGTATGTGGCTCAAGTTAAACCTGTCTGCAAAATACAGTAACTGAGCCAGTCAGAGGAAGCCGTAGCATTGACCTCCTTGTTTACGAGGTATTGATTGTTGCCATATGAGGGTATCCGTGTTATATAACTGCTTCACAGGCACCCTGTAACTGCATGCTGAGTTTGTAGAAATAGCAGGAATGAAGAGTTGTATGGCTAAATGTAAGTGTAAGGACAGGAAGTGTGAATATACACAAAATCTGTTTTGTTGCAGTTTGACCAGGAGAAGGGCTGTAGAGCGATATTTTGATAAGCTGGTCTGCATACTATCTTCATACAGTTTTGTTCCACTGTTATGGGTTAAAAAGGGATTCACATGTAAGCTTGTCATGCTTTGAGGGAGGTAAAACTGCTAGATTCCAGGGGTGTAAAGCCCCATGTAGACCAAAGATTCATAATGCAATGAGACTGTCTCAGAATGTTGCAGCTGGGAGAACTGAGCTGCATGGCAGAGGTCTGGACAGATTAAAGAGATATAAGATTGAAGCACCCACAGATGAATCCACACTCCAGATCTTATTTTTAAAAACATTTTTCCCTTTTTCTTTCTTTCTTGATAAGATATATTTTTGGGGAATTTTACACCTTTATTTATAGAGGAGAACATTGGCTGAAAACAGGGAGATGAGAGAGTGGAGGAGAGACAGATGGTAAAGGAGCCACAGGCTGGACTTGAACCTGGGCCACCCACGTGCATGGGGCAAACCTTAACTACTAGGCCATCTGTGCCGTTTTTTTTTTTGTTTGTTTGTTTGTTTGTTTGTTTTTTACTAAAACAGAGATGCAACTGTAGCAAAAAACTCATTTCATGTCATTGTCCTCATGTATATTGCATACTACAAGCTATATTCAGCTACAAGACAGGGATGAAAATTAGGCATTGAAACTAAAGCACAGAGAGTTGTTGCAGTGGAAATGGTACATAGCCTCCTTCAGTTTCAGTGGTGTGAACTGGGTTAATCAGTCTGTGTATTTGTCCTGAACTGTCTGATGTGCATAAAACTCTTTCACATTCACAAGTCAATCTTAAAAACCATTGAAACAAACCATTTTCTTCTCCTTTCAATGTTTAATACAGTACAGGCTATAGAAACTTTTGCAGGTTCCAGGCTAGAGTACAGTTGGGCCCAAAATCTAATTCTTCTGGTCAGTGAGAATGAAACCATACTGCACCCGGGCACCGGCCATACCCCGATACAGGACACAGTTGCAGTAGCTAGGTATATTCTGTAATTATAACAACAAAACATCTTTCACGACTTGGGCAGTTTGTCCACACATGTCAAAGTGCACTGTTGAAATCATAATAACCACAATAGTCTGTCATGACATGCCTTAGATGACTGGAAGTTGCATTTAGTGAGTAGATTTGAAAAGGCAACTCTAAAAAGCTCCTGTTTCTTCAAAAACCATCATATCTGTGCAGCACAGGCCCATTTTATTCTCTAAGAAACAAGGTAAAGGTGGAAGTATAAAGAGGTTTATAGTTAATATCTTAAATATGATTACATTTGCATTCATGGTACAAGGACAGACTCCATCGCCTGAAAATCATGAAACAGATTTTCTTGGTGTATTTAACACACTTTAAAGTGTAAGGAATGATGATGAACAGCATAATTTGTGTAGTTTTAACTTGTGTAATGCTTAGATATAGTCAGTATTGACTTCCTTTTCTTACCAGTTGACAGGAGTGTTATCAAACTATTATTTGTCTCATTAGATCGTTCAAACTGACTAGAATAATGAATGATATTCATGCACACTTTAGTCATTCCTTCCCAGTCTAAATGCAATGAGAGTTTTGGCAGTTGTGGCTTTGCTTCCTTTTTTCATATTGGCATTTTATTTTGTGTGCGTGGGTCTAGCTTTCTAGGTTTTCCACATGTGCAAGTCAAGATCTAATCAGCGTACTTTGAGGTTGTCTCTACCATCAACACTCTGGCTGAAATGAGATTACTGGAGTTGCCCTGGCTTACAGGAGAAGTTATATTCAATTATTGCTTTGCTAGCTTAACAACTCCATGACAGTTGCTGAACTTATCTTAAAGTTTTTATCTTATTATACACTCTGGCAGTTGTACTGTCCGCGCTGTTATTTGCATGACTGTCATTTGTTTAAATAAAAGTTGAGTGCAGCTGTGAGGCTGAGGAGAGTGTGGCTGATGGATGTTACAGTGCATCATCTGGCCTCTGAATAAATAGAAATAGACATTCACCTCCTAAACATCTTAGATTGTCGCTTTGAAAACATTTCTAGGGTCAGTCTTGTGAAGTCTTTGTTATCCTGTTAGATCCTCTGTCTGTTTTGCAAGTACTGACTACAGATGCTTTTATGTCTCTGTGTTTGCATCGTAGGTTGAATGTGTTTGCCTCCAGCCTTGACACCATGAGCACCATCTCGCCGACGGACTTTGACAGCTTGGAGATTCAGCAGCAGTACAATGACATCAACAACCGCTGGGACCTGGCAGCAGAGACTGACTGGGATAATGAGAACAGTTCAGCACGCCTCTTTGAACGCTCACGCATCAAAGCTCTGGCAGGTATGCTTGAATTCAGGCAACACCAATGCACATCATTGCAGTATGTCACGTAATATTCTGTGTGTTTGTGATGACTACTGAACCAAACATTTGTTGTATTTGAAACACTACTTATTTTAAATTTAAAAAAAATAGAATGCAAAAATTTGAATATAAAAAGGCTCCATTACATACACAAAATTGGAAAAATGTTAAGGGTGTTTTTTAAGTTGGTAATAAATGTAATGGTTAAGGAAATCCTCACCACAGAGGTTCAGTCAGCTGTGAAATGAAAATAGCAAAGAAGGCCTATTATTACACCATTAACAAGAACTGATGGACAAATCACACTGCAGGGGTCCATTAAATCCTGCTGAGTTGAACAGTATGATGTGAAAGCTGTTATGATGATTCTGATGTTAAAGATAAAATAGTTCTGTCAATATGTAAGCCAACAAAACAATTAGCAAGGTTATGGACTTCTTTCTGGTCTATATCAAACACATTTTTGTAACCCTAAGAGCAAACTACCTAAAACTTTGCAGAATATCTTTAAATGTTCTGTTTTTACAAAGCCTGGTTCATAATGCTATTGTTGACTTAAGTTTAGTTTTTTTTTTTATAGAGGTGCACAACAATTATGGACACATGTAAATTATCTGCTAATATTGCAAATATTTTATAAAGTTTTATTTTTCCGATAACTATTAACCAATAAGTCCACCAATAATAAAGGAATTCATTTGCTTCCCCATGATAATTCACATTGCAAAATAGTAGGTGTTATCTTAAAAGCCACATATGAGTCGTCATCCTAACAGCGGACCATTAGCAGAATACGAAGCAGCAGTAGCTGCTAGCATTACCACCAAGCTGAAGGCTAATGCCAGCAGAGTGCTGATTCAGCATAACTGCAGAAAGTTTGTCAGAGACATCCAAAACACAACGCTGTTAATTACAAAATCAGTCTGACAGTCTCTTGAACTACAACTTAGACATGTCCCTGCCTGCTCTGTTTAATATGGTTTCCACACGCATTCAAGTCAGATCGACAACATCAGAACATAAAGTTCACTACTAACAATACCATTAGTTTCTATTAAAGGCTCACTTTACATTCTACCTGCCTTTGGAGGAAAAAAAAAGAAAACTCTTGAACAGCAAAGTATATGAGCTGCTGGTTTATGATTGACTTTGTTTGGGACAGAAATGTACAAGTCAAAATAAAAAAAAACAAAAAAAAAACAAACAAAACTGAATAACAGTTAAAAAGTCTGACCTGTTTTTTGTGTTTTGATGTAGGCTTAAGCATGAGTGATATCAGCTAGAATTGGTTATAAATATCTTTGCTCACAACACATTAATCCCGCTTACCTCCAGATGTGCATAAATACATGAAATAAGCTTCTTTTTAAAAATCAACAATGGGAAAAAAATATATTATGTTATCCACCATCAGGAGTAGGAAACATTCTGTTATTTGACCTGTTTTAGCTTTTTATTCTCATTAAAACCCTTCTAGGGACAGGTGTTGCAAATTAGCATTTGCTAAAAACACTACAATACTTCCATGGGATGGCTGTTTACAGTTGTCTCTGTATACTGTATCTGACCCTACCAAATAAACTTAAAACAAATAGAAACGAATGCTCATCGTGCATCACTAGTTTATTAGTTTATTTGATGGGGACTTTGCACAACACAACTGTTGAATAAGAGCTGGCCTTACAGCTAATTTACATCTTTAGCCCCTTGGCAGAAAGATACATCAGAAAATTCTACAAGTGTTTTTGCCCCATCGTGGCCCAGGAGGATGGCCTTTTTTTCGGACATTTCTTGGATTCTTGACAAATTACTTTCTTCAATGCATTTCTGCTGTGAATTTGTCAGGATGCTTTCGTCCACTGTGCGAGAAAACACATCCTGAGTGGATATTTTTAGGCCTGACTGCCTCTGGTGGCACTTTTTGTTCATGAGAAAATACATTTAGCAAAACAATAAAAATGATATTTGTTTTTTATGTAATTTGGAACATAAAAAAAAAATGCAGGGTGTCTGGGCTCTCCCTTACAGATAGGGTGAGATGCTTGGCCATCCGGGAGAGACTCGGAGTAGAGCCGCTGCTCCTCCGCGTTGAGAGGAGCCAGATGAGGTGGCTCGGGCATCTGGTCCGGATGCCTCCTGGACGCCTCCCTGGTGAGGTGTTCCGGGCAAGTCCCACTGGGGGGAGGCCCCGGGGAAGACCCAGGACACGCTGGAGAGACTATGTCGCTCGGCTGGCCTGGGAACGCCACGGGATCCCCCGGGAAGAGCTGGACGAAGTGGCTGGAGAGAGGGAAGTCTGGGCTTCCCTGCTTAGGCTGCTGCCCCCGCGACCCGATCTTGGATAAGCAGAAGAAGATGGATGGATGGATGTAATTTAGAACATAATATATTTGGTTATGAAGTCCCAGTGCCTCTATTAGAATAAAAACTTGCACCCAGCGCTTTATTTCAGATAAAATCAGAGACATCAGCATTTTGTCCAAACCCTAAGGTTGTACCCTTTAAAAGTATTTACAACAACAGTTTGTGTCATGGCTTACTTTAAGATAGAAATTCACAGGTAAACAGTTCTTTTTACAAGTGGAATTAAGCTCTGAAAGTGGAGGTACAAACTTTATTTTTTGTTGTCCCAAAAGGCACAACTGTCTTTATAGGGCAAGACAGAAATACTTCCAAAATGAGGACAAAGGCAGGCGGCTGTAGAGTCGATTCACTGAAGAGCAATAGGATGTGATGGAATGAGGTGATCCGACTAGACTTTGAGCTGTAGGTAGGATTAAAAACCCATCAATATATCAAGAGTGAAACATGAATCAGCCATCCAAATTATTATGCATGTACAAATATATATTTTAAAATTACAATTTTTTCAAAAATAACCATGAATAAAACACCAAAAATGCGCATCCAGGTGGACCTATTTTGAGTTGTGCTCAAAACGTATATACACTGTAATGATCACAGTGAAATTAAGGAGTAGGCATTTTTTTCATAATGTTGATTTTCATCTGCAGCTCTGTTTCCTCATTTGCCATACTTACCTGCAATTTGCAGTCATCTTTTCAAGTTGTACAAGGGTTTAATCGTATGTCTGTCTTTTTATTTTCTAGGCTCAAACTAAGTACATCCAATTCTTTGTGTGTTGTTTGGTGCTTTAGTGTTTATCAAAGTAACCCTGTTTGTTCTTGGTATCCCAGTCTGAAGAGAAAATGTCTTTATTAAAACAGGTTGCAGTATCATTGAGAACCCAGCAGGGGGGAGCAACAGGCAGTCAGGCACCCACACACACAACCACACACAAACTAACAGACAGTAGCTGCAAAAGCCACATACTCTGATAGCCATGGAGCCCTGCTGTAGTCAGTCTTTCCAACAGATAAACTTCATTTCACTTACAAATAGAGCACGACTCATTTCCTTGTGCCAATGTTACAGACTGTGGGTGCTGCCGTTGTTCTTTATTTAAACATTTTCTGTACCTTTCCCTTGTATAATTATGGTGGTGTGCGTGTGTGTGCTTCTGTGTGAATATTTGTGATACCATCTCTGTTTAACAAGTATGGGCTTGATGTGCACATTCTTTGACATGCTGGCGCAGCTACCCCCCCCACCGAGAACTACTCCTGCCCACCTTTTACAACTAATCCCCACATGTCAAGACCTTCTGCATCCTGTAAGCTGCTTTTTACTTACGTGTGTCTCTCAATGAAACCTCCCTGCTCTCTCTCATGGTAATATGATCACCTTATTTTCTGCTTCACACCCCTTACACCCATATGATCTACTGGAATCAACATAACAGTAACTGCCACTTGTTTCACTAGAGAGAGAACATTACCTACCTAAAGATAATAGAAATTTTAATAACCAACCCTTTATCTACTCTTCTACTGTGTGGGTAGCAAGGCACACTTAGCAAATTTGCATTTTTGTAAGCAATTCCCTGCTTCACACACAGCTACATGTTTCTACTTGTAGATGCTTCCTCAGTATAAAAAAACAACATTTTTGCACTTTGAAAACAGCTCACAAGCATTTTTCCCGGTGTATTGGAATAGCTGTAATCATAGAGTGTGTCATCTGTTATCTGTAACCTGTGCCAGACTGTGCCTAAAATATTTCAGATGAAATGTATAAATCTCAGAGAAAACAAAGTAGCTTAAAGAATAGTAAATCAAACAACTCAAGTTCTCACTTGTGTCTAAATTCATGCAACAAAGACTGACATTAGCTTTTCTTGCACTCATGAGAATTCAAGCCGACGTGCTCTGGGGGATTCCCCTTCAGATCGGATATTTACTGTCAGTGTTTGGTGTGTGGTCAGGCCTTCAGTCCTCCCCAAGGTCCACAGAAGGGCTCGTGCTGTTGGCTGGATAAAATTTACATTCTCAGCACTAGATCGCTCCTCTCTCCCTCTGGTAGCACTCACTCCCTCATCAGCTTCCATCTTTTTCTCTTTCCTTTCCTCTGTGTTCATTCACCACACCAGACCATCATTAATTATCATTAAACCCTGTTTACGCTGAGTGGGAGTTTCTCCCACATCTCCCTCTGGCAGACTTTCTCACAGTTTGTTGTTGTATTTCACCAAATTCCGAAAATAGCATTTAACCCTTTATCTGGTTTGTTTCTTAGTGAGACCAGTTGACTGATAAGTTTTATAGGGAGTTAACTGCATCAACATAAGAAGTTAAGATGCATAAACCAGACACACAAACCTGCCTTCACGTCTGCCTCTCATCTTAATTGGAACAGTAATGTTTGATAAATGCCCAGAGGGATTTTAAATGGCTATTACTGAGGTTTACCAGTCCTCTGCTTTTTATCTCTCCCTGCATGTGACTAAAGCATATCGTCTGTTCCTCAGAAGAAAGTGTGTTCTCTTTGGATCTCATTAGTCCAGCCCCCCCCCCCAAACACCCAGTAGCAGAAAGCCTGGAGCATTTTTGTCCACTAATGAGACCCATCCAGATGCTCCCAGCTCATCATGACAAACTCAGATCAAAAAACCTCAACCAGAGCCTTTTACCACCGCCCTATGACCAGAGTAAAAACTGTCCACTATAAGACCTTTAGCCTTTGTCCATATTGTGTTTACAGCCTTGTGTAATTATTGCACACCCGAGCATTAGAGCACATGTAACTTCACGGATACATATTTGGCATGTTAATAAACTGCTACTGCTGCATCAAGATTAAACCTTGCATTCAGTTATTGAGTTGACTTCTCAGTGGGCTGAAACAGTGGGCTCAGACGTATTGATTATGTCACCAAATCAATCACTCTGGTTAACGCAATACGGTTGTAAACCCTGTGAATAAGACAGGCTGTTTTATGGTGATAACTGAGAACTCCTCTGAGTTTTAACTCAGAAAAGTGTTAATTTTCGGGTCTGTCTGTACCATGTTTAGCGTTAGCATCTTAGCTAAACTTTAGCTCTGCTGTCTCAACAGGGGAGATTTATGAGCTGCTGTAATTCTTAATTGTTTTTCCCCAAAGTGTACAGACGGGCAGAAATTGCGAAAGTTACCCTTCCTCCATATTAAGTCCCCATGACTTGATTTCTGATGTGCAGAACTGTAACTGGAAGACATTTCTGCAATGGCTGGTGTAACACATCCAGCTAACTAGTGAGCACCTACGGCGAACAGAAATCTCGCTTAAAGGTCAAAGGTAACCGTGGGTCGCACAAGATTAAAGATGCTGAGCCAAAGCATGGCAGAACGGGCCATGAAAACAAGCAGCAGAGCCTCTAATTGATCTCTAATGTTAAAACCAGTCCAGAGACTGATTCATGCCTCTTTTATACCAATCCAGGGCTCTGCGGACCGATGCACTTGGACCTTTGACATTAAGATCGATTAACTGATCTGTATCGGATTATCTTTCAACCACTACTATCCACAGTGTTAACATTGCAATATACCAATAGCTAATTCTGTTTCTAGAAGAGGGGTTGGTTTCTTTGTTTGGAGTGGTTATTATTCACGTTAGACGTAGGATATGGTTAGCACAGATTAACTTTACAACAGGCTATGATTTTCCTTACCTCCATGGACCCCCCCCCATTGTGCCCCGAGAGAGCTCTCCCTTTTATCCCCCGTTATGGGTGGCCTTGTGAATTGCTGATATATTGTCAGGAAACATTGACAGAAACTCCATATATTTTAGTTTGATTTTTAACTTTTTAAGCTGATATCTATTAACATTTGGTGAAGAGACATTTTCAATTTTTGTTAGATTTTGTTAATAAAGCCAAGAAATGATCCAATATTGGGTGCAAGGACTTGTATTTATGTTGCTGTGCTACTTAAACAGGAATCAGGAATGTTTTATTTCCACAGGAATCTTATTGAAGTTTAAAATCTGGAACCTTTGTAACCCTACATTAAACATTCAAAAACCTGATGTGACCTTTCAAGGGCTGCCAGGGTTAATTTAATGTGTTCCTTATCTAGTTAGACATAATGGTAAGTGTAATTCTTTAATTGATTTAATCAGATAATTTCCCCCCCACCCCCACCTTAACTTAACCGTCTGCCTGACAAACACAGAAGTTCACCATTTCAAATCTTGTCGAGGCAGGAAGGAGCTTGTTGTGTTTCTAAGACTGACTCAATAACTTCCTTCCTGTCTTAACGCCTTATTGAGGGACAGACCCTGTGAGCAGAGAAATCGAAAGATCAGGTGATAATCAGAGAGTGAATGAAATAAGAACAAACCACGCAGAGAGAAAAGAGTATAAGTGGAATTAATCTGATAGGGACTGTCATGATATACCTTCTTGGCAGGCCACACCCCACTTCTCAGTGGAATTAAGGTGGAGTTAAATAATCTGCCTGGAGCTACAACAAGCAAAGAGCTCTAATGGTTTAGTCCACCTCTACACCTCCTCCCTCCTGCCATCCTTCCACCATGTTCCTCCTTTGTGCTCCTCCCCTCAAACACACCTTATGCAAATGGCTCTATGTTCAGACGGCACAGCAGGCTTTGTTTACACAGCTATCCGACCACAGCCGGTTAGCCTCCTCTGCTGCTCCAGCAAATGCGTGTTCAGTGTATGAAGGGAAGGCATAGCCAGTATTGTGTTGCAAGAACCACAAGGGAGTGCAACCAAGAGCTTTTTAACTTTGTGCTGTGGTGAGATTTTCACAGGAGGAGGTGAAAGAAGAGAACATTTTGTTCTTAAGTTTTGTTTGAAATTATTTTTTGAAAAACTCCTCCACCCGGGCATTCACTGCTGAGTTTTCATTGGATAAGGTGGGACGTACAGTAGATGAAGAAAAGAACAGGCGCCAACACTACTGAGCCACAGCTCTGAAGCCACAAGAGGAGGATAGAGCAAGGATTTTTGGATTTACAAAACTTTTGTTTTCTCCCTCTGAAGGGTCGGATACATACTTTTGGAAACTATCTGTTGTGCTGTGCTATGCAGGAGAGCTCCCATTCATTCTGTGTCTGAGAGGAATATTTAGGAGTGATCCAGCACAAAGGCCATGGAGTGGGAGCACAGGGAAAGAGAACCCTGCTTGTCCCCAGCAGCATTTGTTAATCAGGTGCAATACTCTAACATCCTTGAAGGAAGGTTTAAACAGCTGCAAGGTAAGAGTCTGAGTTACATGTCCACTAAGTTAAATGAAGAATTCCCTGTTAGTTAAAGTGTGTTAAAATATGTTTCTTCAATGGTTCATTTGGTTTAGCTACTCTTCTATATTTGAATACAAAGTTGTCTTGATGTCACAGTCGATTGGCTGTTCTTTGGCTTTACAGTTCATGTTAGAAGGCACTGATAACTCAGAGTGAGAGGTGTTACCCTTTAACACAAATACACTCTGAAAAAAATAGCAGGTAGAACTGGACTAATTGGTTGGTGCTCTAATGGTTGTCCTCCAACATATGTTCAGTAGTAAAAAAGTCTACAAATAGCTCAGTGTTTTTCTGGCATAAGTGGTTACCTGTGAGAGGTTGAGGACACTTCCCTCCCAATCCGATGCTATTTTAGAGCTTAATGTGGTGAGAGTCGAGGAGCGCTATAGTAGACACTCAGTAGGCTTCAGCTCAGCTCTAAAAGAGGCCAGCAGTCTGGCACCTGATCACTGGGCCACCTGTCCTTCTTATCTCATTACAATGCATGGCTCTGTCTCTGGCTAAAGCCTGTGAGGTCTGTGAGTTCCTTCAAACTGAAATCACAGAGGCTCTGAGTTTAACATGCCACCTTGGAAATGATGTGGCTACTAGAGTATGAACCCTTAACCCCACCCACAAAATTTTATGGGTCATTTTAGGAGACTTCTTGCACCTTTCTTCTTTAAAATTGTCATTTTTTTGTCAGAATGTTTTTTTAAGTAAGTCTAGAAAATGATAAAAGGAATAATTAAACATTTCATTTACTCTTTTAATGCTCTTGTTTAGTTAGAATGTTTACTTAGTAGAAGTCCTGGATTAGGAAATGACTTGATACTGTAAGTTTAAGACCTCTAAGTCACAGGCCACCAGATAAGGTATTTTCAGTACCTGAGTGTTCGTGCTTCAGTGTATGAAGCTGGCATGTCAGCCCCTGGTGTGCATGAAGATTGGAGTGTTTCACTAACTTCCAGTCCCTCCCCGGTTGCCGTCTGGAGTCGTCTTTGAGTGTACTTGTAGGGCAAGTCAAATCTTTCTGCATGTTTGACATTCCATTAGTGGACAAACAAAATTCAACCCTGTATTAAGCACTATGTTCATCGCTACTAAGGGAGAGACAGGTTTTCTTAAGACACGTGCATCTGTGCACATTTGTGAAGTGATGCCTAACCTCCACATTGACAGCCCCTTCTCTTTACGTGAGATATGAATCACTTAAGAGATAGTATCTTCTTTTAAAGATTCACATCAGTGTCACATTCAACCCTGAAGCTTCATGCACAAAGAGATTAAAAGTACATACCACAAAGTGTCAACAGTTCAGGAATATTTCTTTTTTTACTGTCACGCAAGAAAACCTTTAACTATGTAATTTTGGGGGTCGGAGATCTGTGACATAAATTGTGCTGACAGGACTGGTTAGCACTTCCTTACAACATGAATATTGTGAAACAAGCTCCTTAGGAAATTCATAAAGAGATATTTAAGATAAACACATGTATGTAGGATACTTTTCTCCTTGTGTGCTGTTTCTGAACTAGGATATAACCTTGAATCAAGTTTGCTGTAACTGTGCTCATGCACACCAGACACAAAAACACATTTTGGCAACACCCACTTGTATTTCCAGTTTGTCTACCCTTGAGGCTCATTCCTTGTGTCACTCCCTCCCTCCTCGCGTTAAATCATGATAGCAGCAGAGATGACAGATCAGAAGATGCATGTATAAATAGTTTTGTCATTAGCAGCTCCTTAGACAAATGGAATCAATTATGAAATCAAGCTAGAGTTAATTTGAAAAAATCATTGCCTTTTCTCTCAAGGCTGCCTAACTCTTCTAAACATTGAAATTTTACCTGAGCAGTAGCATTCATTTCCTTGTAAATTTCAAACATCTTCACGTAAGGATTGTTGTGATAAAAATTACAAAAATAGTGGCTAAAATTACTAGAGACAGAGTTTCAGGTCCTTTACTGGCCATGAGAGCACTGTACACATCTGTCATTGTGTGACTCATTGGTAAATGATATCTAACAGCTAAAGAATGGACTGAGTAACTAAATAACTATCCCCAAGGGACACGGGTTTAATGAAACACTGGCCCACATGGTTTGATTGAAGCAAGAGAGAAAAAAACATGCTCATCTCTGAGCCATGGAACAGGCTTCATTGGCAGATGGAGGGACAGTTGCTGCCTTTTTATAGCATTTTTTTGGCTCACCCCCACATCACACCCATAAAATCATTCATGACCAATTAAGACAGGATATAGATTATTGCACAGCCTGGTGAGACATTATAGAAGCTATATTATGTAATCTTTTTTCATCTAGAGTAAAATTATAAAGAGCTGATATTGTTCTTTGCCTCGTGTTTAGCTGGGGTATTGATTTTGTGCCAGATAATACATTGCAAGTTTTCTTTTGATGGTTGACAGATAAATACAGCGTGTCAGGTTAGACTGCAGGGTCCCCATCCAAAGGGTCACTGCCCGAGCCACCTACAGCCTCTGAGGCAACCACTGTGGACTTTAGTTCAGCCTGTCATTCAGCAAGCACCAGCAGTATGACTGTTCAAATAGGCAGTACTGTGACACAGCTTGAAGCATTTTTTGTTTGCTTTCTAGGCCTTCGATACACACAGACACAGAACAGAGAATGAAAAGGGAAAGGGTGTCCAAATAAAGTCAGCAGCTTAAATCATTTTTGTATTTAGTTAGCTTATTTTAAACTGAGTCCTGTCAATCTTCCTCTGTAGTTTTGTTTTTCTAAGGAGAATCATAATAATATTTTGGTATGTTATGTGAATCATATTTTTGCCCAGTAAACACTAAGCCACGTTGATCAGAAGTTTTCTTTATATTTTAATTGATTACTGTCACGCTTTGGATCAAGTTTCATGACCAGTAGGCCACTATGAATTGAACGTTGTAACTTAATATTTCCAACACTCTTAGTGAAAGCTCTGACTCCTGTGGCCTCCAGCTGTAACTCAGAGTCACATTACCCTGGTGTAGAAGGTTCACCAAACATGCACACACTGTCACACACATTCAAAATGCCTTTTTGTTTGTTTTGGTTAAACTAATATTGACATGTCCTGCTATGAGGACTAACAACAAAGTGCAGTTTTGGAGGATTTAAGATAATTATTGCCTTGTTGACGTTTCACACCCTGTTTGTGTGCAGATGTTATGGCTGAGAGGTGCCTGTTTCCGCCTCCTTTCTCATGGGATTGGCCTTGGCCAGTCCCCTCCTCTCCTATCTCTCCGATTATCAGCCCCAGCTGCAAAGAGGGTGCAGAGGGCCATGACCTGAAGGACATGTGCGATGCCTTCCCTGCCTGATGAAAGCAGAAGAGGACAGTGCCAATCCTTTTGACTTATTCTCCCTGCCATTGCATTTGCAAACATATAAGAGTTGTGTAAAAACTCTATCTTACTATACTTCAGGCCTCAAACTGTTGAAAGTGTAAAAATAACTCATGCCACATGTGGCAAGGCGTCAGTTTCACCACAGGCCTACTTTCAAAGTCATACCCAAAGGGAGGGCACTTCCGCTTCTGTGCTTCTGTAGGGAGGGAAGAGTGTGCATCTGTATGTGCACTTTTACTCACTTTTTCAAAAGGTTATGTCAGTGCAAAACAATATCTTTGAGATTTTAGGGATTGTTAGTCAGATGATGTGCATCATCGCCTTTTATGACTCATCAACGAGTTGTACAGTGAGCAAATCTTTCACTTTCCAAAAACAATGGTTTCATAAAAATTTAAAGCAAGTTTAAGCTTTGCAGCTTTCAGTAGCTGCTTTTATGTCCATGATTCAAAATTTGATAAAACTCTGAGCTCCTTTCTGTTGCTTGTTATCTTCTTGGGTGAAAAATCTAAATAGTACAAGTCTGCCCTTTTAGTCTTTTTAGGCAGTCACAGAGGGAAATATTTAGCTTTAAGTACAGAATACATCATGTAAAATTTTTTCTTCCTGTTGCTGAAACATATTAACAAATACCAACTCCTCCTACAGCCACTCTTATTTGTTTGTCCTCATTGTTTGCATCGCTCATAGCATCCATGAAGTCACACCACAGCCATCAACGTCTCTTAGTTCAAACCACACTCTGATGTCAGTGCAGAATGGTAACCACTAGTCACAGTGCTTACAAGCTGCTTGACTGTCTGAGTGTGACTGCATTTGTGAAATGCTTCACTAAGACAATAACAGACTAAAATTCAAGACGTCAAGGTATTGCTGTAATGATAGTCTTGTCTCTACTCTGTAATCTCAGACAGATAGGCTGTTGGAAGCTGATGATTCAGTTTGATGCTTAGTTATTCATTCCAGGAGGAAAATTCATGCTAGCTTTGGAGACCCAGGTTGTAGCACTGCTAGCAATATATGTGTATGTTTCCTCTGCATAGGTGCAATGATCAAATCAAGGTGTGATTGTTTCTGTCATGATTTGACTTTAGGTTTATGTCATGAGTGTGCTTTATGAAGGGAAGATCTGTCTGTGCAGTCGTTTACAGTTGTTTGTTTTTAACATGTTTTTAATGAGGGGTTTACATGTTAGTTTTGTGCACCAAAAACACCTCAACTAATGCAGCAAAATATCCAGATGGATTTTGTTTTTAGTAAATTGGATTCAGTTGGTATCAGTGGCCTGTTGTACATACTATCTGTTTTATTATGTTGTAAGTTATGGTGTAATGACGCACTGAATCCACTGTTGAAAGTAGCTGGTTGTGTGGCTGGACTATATGGTGTAAAATTTATATCACTGTTTATTCAGAGACACTTTGCAAAATGAGGACACTCACTGTAAGTTGCTGTTATTACACGCATCAGACTTGGTGAGGAGAGAATGCATGCACTCATTGTTTTCCTTCATGTTAATTAGACTGAGACAGTTGGGTGATGTTTGGTTATGATAGTAATGGTAACGACTTAATTTGTATAGCACCTTTAAAAACCGAGGTTTACAAAGGGCTTTGACAAGAAGCAGAATCAAAAATAAGAAAAGCATTATAAGATAAGCTTAAGAACTCAGCACAATAGAAAAGAAACACCAACTGAAGAACCTGTTAAAAAAAGTGGTACAATGTAACCATAACATCATAATAACCCAGGAGACACATTATAAAAACCCAGGAACATGTCATCAAGCCATTTTTTTTTCATTTCACGTAAAATTAAAGACAGCAGCAACCTCCTTAATTGAAAAAAAAAGAAACAGAAAGCCTTTCAGGTCTGATTCAAACAACCAATCAAATCCTTGTGTTTTATACTGCCACATTGAAATGTAGTTTCTCTCCATTTTGTGTCCATTTTGACACATTTAATATTTGGTATTTGCATATGTGTGTAATCATGCAATGCCTTTTTATTTCATATTTTCCAGTCACATTTCCTCCCTGCTGAATAAGAGCAGCACCGACTTCCACTGATGAGCTCCTTTCACTCTACCCTTTGGCACAGAACCATAATCTTGTCTGTGTGGGAATGTCCAAGAGAAGGTCATTAAAGCAGATTAAAGCCAGCAGATTGATGGAAGTAGTTTACTCATTCTTTCTTAGGACGGGGTGACCAGAGGCACCTGTTACGCAATATTAGAATGGGTGAGATATACTCTAGTACGCCAAGACTTACCAAGTCAAGGGCATTACAACCCTGCTGGAAAGGGCACCAGGATCTGACTAGTGGGGAGGAAAGCAGGACATGAAAGACTTGAACATGTTATTAGGACTTCATGATTATCAGCACAGAATTCTAGCTCTTTCTTTAGCTCCATGATAGAAAATGTTCAGGGAAATGAAAAGTGGACAAAGTCTGCAGTATGCATTGCCATGGTGTGAAGTGCTTACTATGGAGAGCTATTTAAGGATGGAGTCTCTCCTTGTCCTCTGTGCTGGACTCATGCCACTGGACCAGAGTGCATTGTCATACAACACAGCAGAGAAATGCAGGACTCATGAGGAGATGGGAAACAACTTTGAAAATTTGCTTTTGGTAAGGGAAAACTGACTGAAGTATCATCTATTTCTCCCCCACTAATACTTCTTGTTGCCTCTATGATAGTTGAATGAGAAAATTATTTCAATAGATCTTTCCACAGCACCCCCATAATAAAGCTATTATTTCACATTAAGAAGTTTGTATTGATTCCCTGGCTGCGTGATATTAGGAGTCCCTATCTTTTAAGCCACATAGTGTTTCAACATTGCAAGTAAGCACAAGCGCCTGGCACAGTGGGACAATGACATATACATACAGTCAGACATGTACAAACCTGCAGTGCTGTGCTTCCCTGTGACCTCTGTTGATCCTGTTCTTGCCTCTGTAAAGCTTCTATTACTGCCTTTGTTGTTGGCACAGAGGGTGCATCGCTTTATATCCCCATTAACGCCTACACAACATTCACAGTGAAGACAAACGTCACAGGGGCGTAAATGTCACACCTTGAAACAGCGTGGTGAATCAGTCTTGTGGTTAAGGTGCCATGCTGATATCTTCTAAGTGAGCATTATTTTATTTTATTGTATTTTATTTTTTAATCTTACTATACAAGTTAATATTTTTGCTGTTAACGTGTGATCACAATTACAGGTAAATGTAGCTTTAAGAGAATTTTAACAAAGTAAATACTCGCTGATGGTGACATAATCTTTAATTAGTGATGATCAACAATCTCAGGAGTTGCCAAGAGCTGATTAAGTGATTAAATCGTTTATTCCAAGACTCCATCCAGCTTCATTCATTGTCAAATGATTACAGCATTTTGCATATCTATGAAGCACTTTTAAGACCTCTGAGCCACCAAGATGGTTGTTCAGTGATGAATATATGCGATCCTAGCTGGCAGTCAGAAATAAAGTCATTCTACAAGTACATGTTGGCAACTCACTGGCAGAAAGACAACGCCTAGTCTTAATCTAATTACAATCTATGCCAGCAGGACGCCTTCCACTCAAACAACACACTTCATGCTGTTGAATAAGTCACAAGCCTCTGTGGTGTTTCTAAGAAAAGTTAACAGTTGCGTAATGATTGAACCTACGTGACTGTATAGTTGGAATATGTATGGAAATTTTAGCTCTTGGGTTGTTATGTTGTTTTTAGTGAAAGCAAATGATATAAATGCCTTTTCAATACCATTGCAACATAAATTGAAATCCTCAGAGCCTGGAGTTGGGTAATTTCTTGGCTTTGGCTAAAAAAAATGACGAGGAAAACTCCTTCTCTGTATTTACACTGCAGAAATACTCTGGCAACATGAAAAGAAATTTGTTTTCAATTGGATGGACGCCTTCCTCTGTATCACATCTTTCTTATTAAACACTTGCATTTTATTAGATCTTCCATACTCTTGATACTATTGACCATTAAAATAACACATTTTGTATTGTTTTAAAACATGGTATCAAGACTTCAAAAACTTTAATAATGAAAACTTCAAATTATCTCTTAAAACTGTATTTCTCTTTTTAAGTTTCTTCTATTTCAAGTTATTTTTATGATTTAATTATTCATTTGAAATGCATCATTTAAGAAATTATTTAAAACTTGACAGAGAAGGGGATTTTTTTTCCCAACTTGCAATTTAGTTTGCGATTATATTTTGTATTATTGTATTATTATTTTTTTTTATGTATTTTCAAAATCACAAGCAATATGTCAGTCCATTATATAGCCAACAATATTAGATTCAACCAGGGCTGAGGAGTTTAGAAAAATATCTTATCTACAAGATGGACAGTAGGATTTTTTGTAAACTAGTCCAAATAAATAACACTTGAGTGTTTGCTAGATGGGCGTAACATTTCTGCAGCAAAGAAACCTTTCAAACTGGTATTTTGACCAGTGTTAATTTTGGCAGCTATTTTTAATTTTAGTCTTCAGTGTTTCTGTAGAAAAAAATGTCTTTTAGATTCAGTCACATTTTAGTCATTTCTACCCTTTTTAGTTTTAGTCTAATTTTAGTCGCCGAAAGCTCAAAAACATTTTAGTCTGGTCTTAGTCCATGAAAAGTCCTCAAATTTAGTCTTTACTTTTAGTTCAAGCATTTATTCTCTTGCCTAAATCTGGTACCAAATCATGGTAGTGTGTTCTATGTACTCTGCCAAACCTGGGGTCCCTGCTATCTACAGCATAGATGTAGAATAGCTACAGCCTACAGATGCATTGTTTTTTGACATTTTTACCCACAGTGGAGAAATATCATGGATTTTGAATGTCTGACAAAACTGCATTACATTTTAGTCTAGTTTTAGTCATCTTGACAAAAACTAAAGTTAATTTTTGTCAGTTTAAGTCATCACAGATCTATTTTTGTTAGTCTTAGTCTCGTTTTCGTCATGGACAAAAAGGCTGTCAACGAACATTTTTAGTCTTAGTTTTAGTTGACAAAATTAACACTGATTTTGACACACATTTCGGGTTCAAGAAATACTGCATCTTCTGTGATTTGAAAATTGCAGCAGGTCATATTGCGATTTAATCCAGAATTTAATTAATTCCCTGGCCCTAACAATGCCACTGCAATATATTGCACAGCCGAGACATTAGAATGACACTGTTACGGGAATCTTAGTATTTGCAATATTGCAAAAGAATAAATTTGGCGGCGATTATTTCTCGCCTAGTATGCATATATTCTCTTTGTTGGATAGAGGCTAAGACCATGCTTTAATACCATGTTGATCTGCCAGATAAAGATTGGGCCAATTATCAGCCACTCTCAGATTAATTGGGGGCAGTTTAGCAGTAAAACATATCTTTTAGCATTTTTTTGGCTTAAGAATGTCCATTCAAATATTGTTGAAAACAGAGAACAGCTATAGACAGAAAATGAATTATACCTTATAATGTGGACAGTAGTTTTGGCTTATTTACCGCTCTACATTTCTCCACTGAAATATTGAACAATGTGATTACATATTGCCCTTTGTTGTATTTTAATGTGGGCCTCATATGTACATAAAAACACAAACATTATACAGTTTGATTCTCTGTATACTGGAAAGAAAGAACTCGGGGCTGATTTTCTTCCAGAATCATGCAGACTTACTTTTATCTTTATTAGTAAAAGTTTCTGTTTGGAGTTTTGAATTGGTTGTAAATTTACAAATACTAAAAGTTTCTCACAGGAGCTTTCACACTTTTGCTCATATTTCATAAACCAAAAAAAGAACTTGCTAAAAAGTTTAGTCACTCACAACTTTAGTACTATGGCACTGCTGATGTTTGTTTCCTTTTTACATAGATGTGATGTTTTTTCCTTCATGGATACGTGTGAGCCTTCACCCACTGTTTCATTGTTGTTGTATCTGTCTTCATTTTATCATCAAACATAAACTTAGCATCTATGATCCACAAAGACTGGATTAAGCCTGGCGGCATATTTGCTCAGATTACTTTCAGATAATCATCGTTATCAACAGTAGACACGTTTGTTTTGGGGTTAAATATGAAAGAAGCAGTGAGCTAAGCCCGATACCTCCAACAGTAGTGAGGGCACATGGGGAGCATCTCTCCTCCCCCACCCTGACATATACTTTAAGCTCACTAACACAGACAAACATGCTCAAAATGACTGGACATGCCCAAATATGCTTTTGAAACATTCAGTGATGCCTCTAACCACTGGTTCTGATCTGCCATTAGGACACAATGGAGGAAAAAAAAACACTAATCACTTGTTTTTGTAGTTTTACACAAACACAAGTTCAGTAAGGACAAGTAAAGCTCCAAGACAGCTTGGGGAGTTTCAGAAGGCTCATATCTGTTAAATCCTAAATAAAAGTCTATTTAATTCTACTTCTTTAAACGATCATTTTGTAGAATATTAGCGGTAGAGTCCAACTTTGAGATTTATATGTGCTTAATGGGTATAGGAAGATTTAGTAGGTGCCTTTTTTTCATTATTTAAAGCAGCACAAATTGTTTTGTGTTGGATTTCAGGCTTGGCAAAGCAAGTTAAAAAAATGCAGTTATATTGCAAATAGCAGTGCCCAAAAAGACTAATTGCATTTAAATGAGGGAGAATTATCACTTTAAATTTTCTGCATTTCACAAAGGGCATGCAAAGTCATTTTTTTCCATCTTAAATTATGTGAGTCTTGTCGAATGAAAACTTAGAAATAATTGCAAGACTAACTTTGTAAAGCTCATGTTTTCCCCTTTCTTTTTCTCTCATCCTCTATTGTGTAACGCTGTTGGCAGATCTGCAGGTATTTTCTGTGACGTGTGACTTAAGACATCTGACAACATAGAGGAGACACAGTCTGGCCCTCTATCTTTTCTCACCTTCAGCCATTAGGGTTGTGTCAGGTAAAAATAAACAAGCTTTTTGTTGTCCACCCTGAGTATCCAAATAAGTAAGTGAAAAAATAATAGATCATTTAGACGTGGAAGTACAAACATTTCAGTTGACATTTTCATCCATGCTCCAACAACACAATAATCGAATGTCACATTGTAAGTAAAAACAGCTGCACCGGTTTTGCCCCTATCTTCGGCAGCGGCAGACTGATGACAGGTTTGTGTTTGCTCGCCATAATGAGCAAACACATCAGAGACCGGAGTCTGTTTGTCTTGTCCTGTGTTCTCATTCAGTAGCCCTGTTATTAGCAGCATAGCATGAGTAGGGAAGTAGCATTTCTTCTTGTAGGACCCCTGCCCACAGGAACAGTACCTCCTCCACAGTGTTGGGTGCTGTCACAACATGACCAGGCGTCAGGAGGAATGTAAATCCTCCATCCTACTGTACCTCACCTGGCAAAGTAATCCATCGCTGTCAGCTCATTGAACAACTTTAATCATTTTTTAATGCCGGAATAATCATTAGCTGCACCATTAAAGGGATGAGAAGAGAAAGAAAGCAGTCAGTTCTTGAAAGTTTAAAGATATATAGTTAAAAAAAAGACTAAAAAGAAACTCAAACACCAAACCCACAAACACTGAATATTTAAAAGAGTAACCAGGACTAAACTAAGGTTGACCTGTATGACTGATAGAGCTGATTTAGTAGGATGCCATAACATTATCTTGTTTGTTTGATATACTTGAGTTTCAGCAAACTAGGACAGAGGACAAACTCTCTTGAGACAAGGAGGCTCCCAGCAAAAAAGTCTGTTTCTGTCTGAGCTCCAGCCAACCAAAGATGCCTTAGGGTCATGACTCAGGTCCAGTGTGTCACCTGATTTGAATTAACATATCTTCAGACAGCCACCCAATTTTTTAAAGAGATTCTGCATTGATTACAACACATATTATTACTGAATTGATGTTCAAGCATGTTTGCTTCTATGCTATTTACCCGAGATCCCTTTGTGGTTGTGTGGATAGTTTCCATAGAAAATAGTTAATCTCTTTAAGACAAACATACCCTTCCTATTGTACTATGGCTTTGACACATAGCAGTATCTGTTATTGAATTCTTTGTCTGTTATTCATAAGCCCTCACCAATTGTTACTGAGCACTCAATCAGGAAAACAGTAAGGTACAAAGTGAGATCATTTATGGAATATTGATATACAGTGCCCTGTTTAAATTGAAGCCAAAATACCCCAGCAGTGGGCGCTGACATATTGCACAGGCCATATAATTTGAATCAGGTTGTGCACAGTAGGATTGGACAGTATCCATTTTTTACTACCCTTAAACCTTCCCAATATTTTCCTGCGATACATGACATTACTGTCAGATGTGTAAAACCCACATAATAGAGCAAGCACTACGCACTTGCTGGTATGCACACACAAGCACAGCAAGCAGAGCGTGAGTGTACAGGCATTGTATTCATTCCTTTTACGAAGTGCTTCGAGTATTAAAAAACAAAGATAATGTTAACTCATTGAGTGCCATTGACGTATATATACGTCATTTAAAAACCAACGCTTGAGTGCCATAGACGTGTATATATACGTCAAAGTGTTTTTTCGGCGGCTGGCACAAGGGGGCGCTCTCACGCTCCCCGTGAGTAATTTTGGGGCTTCTGGGATATGTAGTTAGAACATTACAGTTGGAAGTGTTGGTAGATCAAACGTCAGAGGTGGAGACCCTGGGGTCAAAGAGCAGAGCGATCATTACGGAGGTAATCTGAGCTAAAAGTTCTAACTTAGACACTGGAAGAAACTTTAAACTTTTGCCTGAGAAATCGCTTACTCACTGAAACCGACACTCTGCTTAACGACAGCGAATCCAGGGATTGGTGCTTTTATTCATCTGTCTATGCAGTCAAGAGGCTAAAGAATGCCGTGAGCCCCCCCCCCTGCGTCGGAGGAATAAGACAGCCTCTCGCCAGCTGGATGCATACAGCAACAAGCAGGAGAGAACATGGGCGTATAGGGGGGTCCCGTGGAGGCCGTCCAGTTCCAGAGTGTGAATGGCATGACAGTGACTGGAAGCACCATTATTTATTTTACAATAAAATAACATTTGCAATACAATTTTCAGATGTCTTTTATGTCATTGAAGGCAAAATTATAACATTCAAACCACTGTTCTGCTTGACAGACTCTCTTTCACAAAAATACATTTTTCTCAGCTTTCTAGAAAAAATGTGGTCTTTTGGTGAAACTAGCCTCTATTCAACTATGAAATAATAATGTATAACATTACAACACATGAAGCAAATACTTGGAACTATTTCTTGAGTAAACCACTGGGTGGAGTGGCACAGTACAGCAGCCATGTCTGGAGTGTAGTTCCGGCTTTGCATTTAACTTTAAAACGTCTCCGTCTTGTAATGTTCCATGATTATTTCATAGCGTGGTGAATCTGCAGGCCACAACTTGTCCACGAGGGTGTTTTGGAGTTGTTGGATTGTGTATTTGATGAGTTTGACGAGGGAAAGCAAAAAATACCGTCTGCTTACATAGCGTTAGCTGTGCAGCTGGTATATCGGTCCCCCCAGATCTAGAAACAGCTTGCACCGACAGCTAACAGAAACTAATCTATTACTAAGACTATAGGAATTATGGCAATGGGTGAATTTGCCAAAATGTTGAAGTATCCCTTTAAAGTAAATCATTTTCTAATGTGGCCATTGACAGTAAAATAACTTTAATTGTGAAGGATTTGTCTGAAGTATCATTGATCTAACTTAGCAGTGACCACCATATAGTTCCAGTCAGCCTCACTGTATAGCAGTCTCTACTACCTTGTTAAATGCCACAGCCCACTTCTTTAAACCATCAGGGACCAAAACTGAGTGAATCATGTGTTTAATACCTTTAAGCTATTGTTTCAGCTATTGTAGTACGCGTCGTGACAGCTCATATTAAAGAAACAGCTCATATTAAAGCCACAGACAGGCAGCTAGACTCCTTAATGCTGTTGTTAATGTAGATGTCAAACTTATAGAGGAAAGAACACACGTTACTCTATTTTCTGTGCTTCACATAAATCACATGGACACAAATGGGGGCCGTTTGGGCTGTTACCTGACTGCTCTTTAGTGTCAGTAAATATGGTAATGAGTGGACTCAGACTGAGCTATTCTCTTCACACCCTGCCAAGCTAGTGGTGGCGCCTCCCGTGTGCATGTGCTGCATTCACAGTCCAATGAAAGCGTCGGAATTTGGATCAGTAACGTAGATCAGCGCCGTCAGTCTGATCTCCGATATAAAAATAACATAAATATCTGACCTGATATGATATTGGATCTGAGCTGGTCCATCTCTTGATAATATGAGAAATGATCATCCAAAACTATCATCAGATAGGATAAAGTAATGTTAAGAAATGTTCTGTTTGCTTACACATACAGATTGGCCGTAAATATTTTTTAATTTGCCTTGCACATCAGTGGCAAGCTCCGTTTAGCTGTGAATGAAGCTTATAAAAATGTAGACTACTTTATCAACTAAATAATTTACAATTACACTTTAACTTCATCTACACATGAAAGGGGTAAAGACTTTTAAATGTTAAAAAACTGCAGGATGGTTTTAATTGTGCTTGATGTTGCTACTGCAGCACGCAGCATGTACGGTTATTAACAATAAACCTCAGATCATTCTCTTCACTGATTCACCCTAGGAAAAAAGAGAAATTAAAGTGTTTTCAAACTTTCATTGCCAGAGATCACATTGCAGCCAGCTGTGAATGTTTACAGTTTGACTTTTGGAGACCAGAATGCTGTAGCGCCATAGCACATGTCTAGCTGTGACAGAGGAGAATGTATGTCTTCATTACCTGTTTCTTGTTTGACAAATAGTTAGCATCACATGTCACGTCATCACTTTTATAGCATCTTCACACACAGGCAGTGGTACTGCTGCTAACAAACACATTCTCAAGGTATTTATTATGAATATTCTTTAAGATGGTAATTAAAGCAATACTGTGGTTATTTTAAATACCCTGAGATAAAGTGTTACCACCCATTCCTAGTGCACTGATTGGAACTAGATGGTGAAACCTCAATGACCCCACACCCATCAACTAACAACAACATAAATTTGACTTAGAAATACAGTTAAATGTCAAAGATCTCTCAGGTCAGCCACAGCAGAGCAGGTTATTGAATTGAATCAGTCATGTCAATGGAAAGTTTAATTGAAGTGCTAGTTTTCTTACATTTTCTCTCATCTTTCCTCCTCTACTCTGCTAATTCAGTGGAGAACATGGCAAAGAGGCACATTTTTCAACAAAACTGTTGTAATTGATGTTCCATCCAGTCTTTTTATATCAAATAACTAACAAGAACGAAACTACTTCAGAAAGAACACTTCAATCCAAATCAACATGATAACAATATAGGCTAACACAAAAAGGCTCAAGGTTTGATAAATACATATTTGAGAGGTAACTTAACTGTACAGTTTGATCCATGTCTCATCTGTTGAAAGGAAGAGGACAGTCTATATGGCCTAAACTGCAGCCAGACAGCAGGGGGTCTCTATAGATTTTTGCTTCATTCCTCAAAGGTGTTGCTTCGTACTTCTTAATATTCAGTCTGAGATGCACTGTTATCAGTAAATGATGCTTTTCAGTTGCACATAAAAACACTGTTCTCAAACTTCCTCTGCAATAGTGTGTTACAAATGAATATTAAAATAACAAGATTTCCTCAGTGCAACCAAACAAAATACTCTACAGTGTATGTGTGCAATATTTCCTCTCCTGCTGGTCAGCGTACTTCAGCAGATGGGGCTGTCAGGAGAATAGCAACCAAAGCATTTTCTTTCTCAGCTAGGATTACACCAAACACACTTTAGGAGTGTTTTTTAGCCATTCCTTAGATTTCATTTCAAGGCTGTGAGATACACAAACACGTTTCATAAAAAAACATCATTTGAGTCTGAACAAGGAGACCTGACAGGTGAGGCCCTCTGTTGTTTGCAGAAATCTCCCCATTCAGATGCCTGTGTAATTCATATCATCTTTGTAAGCATGTTGGTGGGACATGGACAGACATTTAGGAAACATCAAATATCAGTGTGCAGGGATTTGGTAATCCTTTGCTTTCACTGTTGCTTTAGAATAAGAACAGCAGATTCCCTTTAGATTAACTGTGATAGCATGTTACCAGATATTGCCTGTGTTTCTTATTTTAAAGCAGATAAAGACACAAGAGAACTGTCAGCTCACAGCAGATCAAGTGTTACGTCCTGTGGTGTTACTCCACCTCAGAGGGTTGTGTGAAATTACTGAATCTTCTTTTTTTAGATGGCCGTTAGATATGGGTTTATTACATAACATGGTGTGTTTAGTCACCTAAAAGTTGCTCAGTCATTTTGGAGTGGCTTAGCTTATTTTAGGTAACTAAAATACCTAACAAAACAAACAGTTACACTTCAATGGTTCTTGTCACAGTTCGTGACCTACATGAGTTTCATAACAGGTGTGGCGGAAATCAGTGAAGCTATCAAAAATTACAGGCACACTCCCACACTCTGTCTAAATAACACAAAAACACCGACAGCAATTATGCAGAAGTTTGCTTGCAATTGTTTGATAACTAATAACATGGAATAACCCATATTGGATGCCCAGTGCTTAGATTTTTTTGAAGCCATAGTATTGAAACAAGCACCGATTGATTAATTTTTATTTGTATCATAACAAAGTTTGAGGATCTGGTGTAGTTATAACCCTACAAAGATAAATTTGTGGCTCTGCTATGCTTTTCAGCTTTTCTTTTATGACACTTCAAACACTTTCAGCACAGCCTGGTCTTTTTGGCTTCTTTTTAAATTCCTCATGCCCTGCCATTGAAGTCTTGACATTGTGATTCAATCTCATGGATCTCCTTTGAAAATGACTGTATTCAACGGTGACCTTCACAGTCTCCCTCTGTTTCATGAACTGCCTTCATATTTGGACCTTGCCTTTGGGTTGATAGTGTCAGCTTTGAACAGTGTTTTATTTGAACAGTAGCTTTCAGCTGAAAGTCTTGTGGATGAGTACCTTTTTAAACAGAACGTGAATGCTCTTGAAATAAAAATCAATTTTGTTAATTCGTTCATTTATTCATTAAAAACATGCTGTTTTGATAGAAAAACAAGCTCTTTGGCAACATTAGAATCCATGTTGTTTGTCTTGTGTTAGTTTGAGCAGCACAGGTAAAAACACAGTAAACAGAGGGTTAGGGTCAGGTTATCATGAGTACATGCATTAGAGTGGGAGGAAGAAATAGAGAACCCTGCTGGTACAACCTTCCACCAATTGAATTATGACTCCTTTTTCATATATATATATATATTTAAGTTTTTTATGCCTTTATTTATAATTGAGGCCAGTGGATAGAATCAAAAACAGGGATGAGAGAGTGAGAGAAAGACATGCAAGAGGAAGCTACAGGCCAGACTTGAACTGAGGTTGCCCATGGCACCCCTACATGGGGCACAACCGTCCCACTACGCCGTCTGAGCACCCCAGAATTCTGACTCTTATATGAAAACTAAAGGCTATGCTATCGTTGTAACTTTTTACTGCTGCAGCTTTCTGTCAGTGCTGTCCTGCACTCAAAGTTTAGGATGGTTGTTGTGATCTATGTCATCATCAACAAGCCACATGAATCACCTGATGTGATAATGTGTCATAACACACTAGATATAGTAGATTAGATTATAGTAGATAGATTGGACTAAGGTTGCTGTAAACATGTTAAAACACAGATCTAGATGCAACTGAATTGTGGATTTAGACCGTTAGAAAGTTGGTTGCTTAATTCCTGGCCTGGCTTTATTTGGGCAGGGCAAATTTAGGAGCCCATGAGCAGTCTGTTGTCAGCTGATGTAACTGCCTTTTTTGACAGTAAACTCCCGGGTACATGCTGTGTTTTTGTTCATTGTGAGGTAAATTTCCCAAATTTCGTGATTTCTCAGGATTTCAAAGCTTAATTTTATAAACTTAGAGAAGTTTTCCATGACTGAAATTTGGCCTGGTGGTTCATAACAGTGTTTTTTTAATCACTCTACGGGGATAATATAATCCATGTTGGGATGATATAAATACAGCACATAAATATTGTCAAAAGAGCAGAAACAGAAAAAACTACAAACGCTACAGAATGGGGCAGGTGGTCACAAGACTCCATGAGAGGAGAGGTGTAAGTGACGATCAATCAACTGATCAGTCTTCATTTGTAAAGCACCAATTCTTAACAAACATTAGCTCAAGATACTTTACAAAAAGGGGGTCTAGACCAGCTGTTCTCAACTGGTTGGATTAAAGGACCCACCACGACCTCCTTAGGAGAAATCGTCAGCCTCTTTTTTTTTTAACCCAATTTTTCAACTACTCAGATTTATTTTATATAAAAAATTCCATAGTTTAGACCCTGAATGGGAAATAATAACATTGAACAAGTAGACAGGACTAAACAAACATGTTTAAATAGCACATCATTACAGAAGGGCATGCATAAACATCTTATTTTACTCCATTTTCCAGAGACAGTATGAACATTTGGTCATTTCTTGAGGAATTTCCTCATTATCTTGGGAAAACCAGCTGTTCCATCCAAAGAAAATTAGATAAATAAGTAGAAATCTCAAGGCAAATACAGAAATGTACTCATCGTCAAGGGAAAACCTAAAAAAATACATGTATGAACTTACTGTATGTTCACTAAGAGCTCCTGTACATTGACTTTTGCCACAATTTTCCTTGGAAAACATCAGCAACCCACTTTTGGGTCCTGACCTTCCAGTTGACAACCACTGGTCTAGACCATACTCGTTATAACATTTATATTTACAAAGACCCAGCATTGGCCCTTATTAAACACTGCATTAGGCAACATTTAGCAAAGCTTGCTTCAGGAGAACTAGACTCATATTGAACAGCCATCAACCAAAGATATGTTGAGAGTGTGAGAGGACAGAGGGCAAAAGGAAAGAAACAGACAAACAAACAGAGCAACATCAATATAGAAATGTATGGTTGTGTTGGCTATTAACATCTTAATTATATTTTCCTTTTATTTGGCTACAATGCCAGTTATAGTGGCAGCAACATGTGTTGAGATTTAGCAGCAATAACCACGTACGCTGGTAGACTGAGTATTATGATATTAGTATTAGCTACTAAGAGTATGTGAAATAGAGAGGACTCACATTGGTGATCATAGCAGCTGAAGTTGAGCAGCTCTTTGATTCACAGTTACATTTATGATCAATCAATCAATCAATCAAACTTTATTTATAAAGCGCTTTTCATACATAACATGTAACTCAAAGTGCTTTACATAGACAAAATAAAAACATTCCCACCCACCCATCCACCCCCACCATGATAGTGATAACAGATTTAAAACGATACTTATAGTTTAAGCAGTCAGATGTGTCCACAGCAGCAGGCTGTCCATGTCCGTAATATGTCTGTATATCTACATATGTATGTGTGGTATTTGCAGAAATGACCATTTATGATAAATGACTGATCATTCTACTGTTAATATGAGCATTTATTATGAATATAAAAAGAGGAAGTGTGATGAAGAGATATAAAACACAGATAAAAACACAGGTGTGTATCTGTGTACCTCTGTGTAGATAGGAAATTAAAAAGGAAAGTTAGGTGTGGAGATTAAAGTTGATGCTTTCAGAACAGGGAACGAGCTATCCGTAACATTAATTCCATGTCTACCATTTATTTTTAATCAATAAAAAATTAGAAATAGTTTGTGTGTTTATGTTGTTACACTAAGCTACCTCAGCATTAGTTGTTGAGGGAGTTGTGCTGTGCACAGGGTCCAAAAGTGTCACCCACCAGTTTTGTGTTTGGAAGTAAATCTTGGAGGACTATCTGCCACATGGTGGGTAAATGCTTACCAAAATAGTCATTAGTCAATTAAACAAAACTTGCTGAGTTTCTAATGTGTTACAGTGCAGCAGCACCTTCTTTCTCCTGCTTCTCTGCTGTCTTCATGTCAGAGCTTTGCAGAGACAGGATCACACAAAAACATATAATCTACACAGATAAACACCGACCACAAAAAACGTTACAGATGTTTGTTTCAAAACTTTTCTGCCCTTCTAAAAGTTGTATTTAACATTATATAATTTCAATGAAATGTACTGAAAACGTGTATGTGACACAAAACACGATTTATCATTTGGGTTATAAAACATGGATTTGAAATGTGTTTTGAAAGAATACAGTTTTAATCAAACATGTGATTAAGTGTGGTTGAATATTGACTTTAATTATATTAATTCTTACCTCTACTTCTATTGTATTTCACACTTCTTCATGTACAGTAGGGTTCCTACAGAGAAGCTTCTCTGATCTGTTTTCTGTCTATTGGTTTGTGATGACTGGTGTCAGGAGAGTGCTTTAACTACAATGCTAGAATCGTGTTCTCAGAAGGCAGAGGGAGACCTTGTGTCCTAGGAATGAGGTCACCTTGTTAGGTGGTGGAGTAGGATTAGCTTCTTACTCCCCTGGTCCATATGTCTGAGCTGCTGCTACAGCTTAATTTATTGTGACACTTTTTTAGTCATGCTCCAATAGAGATCAGCAAAATACTTATTAACAGCTATTTAGTGCATTTTTGCATTGTTACTTTTTTTTCTTATAATCTTGCATCATTAGAATAATCAGCAGTGAGCACATGAGGAGAGCCAACAGTAAACTAAGTGAAAACCTCCTGCTAAGCTGTCAATGCTGTGATCCTGGAGACTTAATAGCATAGCTTATCTGTGAAATGAAGTGCTCAGGCCTGGGGCTTAAAGTCCGTGTGATTTACTGTCACCTGTCTGGTCTCTGAGGTGATCAGACATGTAGACAGCACAACTGTTTGTTTGGAGCCAAACTGATTCCTTATTTATTTCCCCTGACAGTAATGATGTTGAAGATATCTCACTCAGCAGAGGCCTTGTTAGTCATGGTGAAATATGACTTCAGCCCCTCTTTCTCTCTATTTTTTGTTTTGCAGATGAGCGTGAAGCAGTACAGAAGAAGACCTTTACCAAATGGGTGAACTCTCACTTGGGCAGAGTGACCTGTCGCATCGGTGACTTGTACACAGACTTACGCGATGGCCGTATGCTTATCCGCCTTCTGGAAGTGCTCTCAGGAGAACAGCTGGTCAGTATCTCACAGAAACTGCCCTTTCCTGTCCGAGCCCTGACCCCAGGCCCTCATTATGACCCTCACATTGCACCATCAGTCTGCTGAAGGGAGAATTTCATATGATTCATTTCTTCTTTCTTAAAGTGTGATTCACTTCTCCTTTGATTGTGCTAGTTTTTCTTTTTTAATTCCTAAAGTTCCCTCTATGCCCTGATGACTTTTGCTCAAAATTTTTAACATAAATCTTTTCCCTCTGCTCACACAGCCAAAGCCCACAAAGGGCCGCATGCGTATCCATTGCCTGGAGAATGTCGACAAAGCCCTGCAGTTCCTCAAAGAGCAGAAAGTCCATCTAGAAAACATGGGCTCACATGATATTGTGGATGGAAATCACCGTCTCACTCTGGGTCTCATCTGGACCATCATCCTTCGTTTCCAGGTACCATCCAGTGTAGCCTTGAGGATCTGTGTTCATTCCTCAGCACACCTGCTCCATTATTTGACCTTTTTCAGGCTGAGAGTTTGTCTCTGCATGTAGCCTACTGCATCCTCAGGCAGTTCATAAGTATGATTAAAGAGATGAATTATTCTGTCATGGCAGGGCTGAAAAAGCAATTCTGCATGCTGTCACTGAACATGTGATCTGTAGTCACTGATCTTTGGGTCAATGTGCAGACAAAAACAGATTACTTAGAAATTGTTTAAAACACTGACCACCAGAGTTAAAGTCCCATCAGTATATAACACAAAGTCTGCTTTAAAGAGTCTCCGATGGAAAAGGGTTTACACTGTCTTCATTGTGTGTGACGGTTTCCAGTGTGTTCAGCAAAGTTCACTTCGTGCAATTTCTGTACAGAGCTGTGTAGCTTTTCCAAAATTGCCTGTTTTTGCCATGTCAAGAAATCTTATTTTATTTATAAAGCACCAGTTCATGCAAAGGTTGTGGCACTTTGTATAAAGTAATTTTTGTGCAAAGTGCCATAACTTCAGTATGAATTGGTCGGTTGGTCTAGACTGTACTCTATATTATATTATTTGCAAAGACCCAACATTGATCGACCATGTGAAAAGCCCTTTGCAAATTCAGAAAGGTAACAGTAGCAAGGAGAAACTTCCTTATAGCAGGCAGACACCTAGAGCAGAACCAGATGTGTGGCGATGATCATCTGCTACAGTTTTGTTGGGTTGGGGTACAGGGAGATGCAGAAACAAAGAGATGGATAGAAACAATACAACAGGGACAAATTAATAACAACAAATAAATTTAAGTTATACTACAATGTCAGTTATAGTGGTGGACGTATGTATGAAATTTATGAACTTATCACAAAAATGTATGAAATGTTTGATAGATTATTTCTTTGTCGTGTGTATCTTGACACTAAATCTTATACTGTTGGAAAGTCTGTTTTTTCCTTTTAGAAGCATTTATACAAGAAAGAAATAATCTGCCAACACAAATTTCCTTACTTTTTTTTTTTTCTAATTTTATAATGTCCAAATGATCAGTCTAATATTGAAATGTCAAGTCTCCACTCCTGTCAGCTATTACTTTGGTGGTTGAGCTCTCAGTGTACAGAAACATTAATAGCTCAACCACCAAACCAATAGCAGGCAGGAATACAAACTCCAAATGTTTATATTAGACAGAGCCTGCATTGTAATTTCACTTTCTTGTGAAGCACTTTGTAACTCTGTTTTGAAAAGTGCTCTATAAATGAAGATTATTACTATTATTACCACAACTTGCCTTTCTTATCTGTATTTGTGCCTGGGTGAGCCATCATTATTGATGTATTTGTATTTTCTAATGACTCACTCAATATTCTGTGATATTTCCTCAGAAAACATGATTAAGTTCCACCTTTTTTCCAGTGATTCTTCATTGTTTTAATGTTGCTACTCTGGGTTGAAGTGTTGGACACATTGCTCAACACTGCCACCATGATTGGTGGTGGTATTGCAACATTTGGTCTTCATCCGTAAGTTTAGAGAGAACGGACAGAAAATGGACGAAATGAACACAGAGTATGGACTGAAAGGTCCATCCTTATCCGTATGCATTTCAAATGTAGAGCTTAAATGAGCCTTAAGGGAGAAAAGCTGTTAAAAAGTGTCTAGAAGCTGCTTGCAATACACATTAATCTGGGAGAATCTTTAATTGTGTCATGGTGGCAGCAGCAGTTGTGGTCATGATGGAACATCTCCATGACAAATCTGTAGATTGTAGCACCATGAAAGTACTACTGTCAGCATTTTGTACTGGTATATTGGCCACATTGGTTGATAGTCCACAGCCCACCTTGAAGATGAAAACAAGGTATTAAGGGTGCGTGCTATGCGCTCAAGTTTATGGTAACTAGGAATGGTGTGGCATCATGTGAAGGGGTCTTAATAGAACATTTTCTACTGGCAGATCCAAGACATCAGTGTGGAGACAGAAGACAACAAGGAGAAGAAATCAGCAAAAGATGCCCTCCTGCTTTGGTGCCAAATGAAAACTGCTGGGTGAGAAAGCAGTGGGAGGGAAGATTTGTAGAGTGGGCTTATGCACACAGTATAATCTGTGTTAATATGTGCAAAATGTATTTGATAATTTTAGCTATTTCTGGTTACTCTAAAGTTGCTACTGAGGGTTTTTGCTGAGTTGCATTAATGATTAATGACTTCTGATCTGGCTTCCACAGATACCCCAATGTCAACATTCACAACTTCACCACCAGCTGGAGAGATGGACTGGCGTTCAATGCCATCGTACACAAACACAGGTCATTGACTTCCTCCTGTACTTCATGTTACATACTGTTCCCTGTTATACATACACTCTGATGTAATTATTAAACTGTTTTTTTTCTTGTGAGTGTGGAATTAAGACTCTTATTCTACAAATCATGAAGGTGTCACTGATTCTTTTATCCGTCTTTGCTAAATAAGGATCACCTGTCGCTTTATTGTTATACTTCTCTTCTCTGGGTTTTTTTTTTCATCCCCTTTTCTATTTAGGTCTCCTCCTACTCCTCCCATCTTTTAAACCGATGAAAGGATGAAAATAAAATGGGGAGTAAGATGACCTAGATCACAGAAATAATAACCCACTTATTTTCTATGAAGTGCCATGTTTGGTAACTCACTTGCACACCCTGCTGGAAATAGTGCTTTTAAAGGCTCATTGTAAGATTCATCATTCTCTGACTTAAAAGCCAAATGTGTAACCTTAGCTTTTGAGTCAAATCAACAGATACCATTCTTTGTTGAAAAATACCTAGTTGAAACTTGAATAATAACGTGCCTTTCTATTGAGTCAGTGAGCCATAGGTCATTTACAGATAAAAAGCCTGATTTTATGCAAATGGATTTACATGAAGCGACTGATTAATCAATGTAGCTTTGTCTCTAAACAGCATCATACACTGGGGTCAATTGTATCCGTTCAACAAGGAGCTGCTTCTGTATATCGACCTGAAAGCTATTGCCATTTGTTTCCACCCTGCCCCCAATGCAATCTGTACTTATTAAACCAATAATTGTTTCCCTGGCCTCTGCAGACCCGACTTGATTGAGTTTGACAACCTGAAGAGGTCCAATGCTCACTACAATCTCCAGAATGCTTTCAATGTGGCTGAGAAGGAGCTGGGGCTTACCAAGCTGCTGGACCCAGAAGGTGAGTGGGTAAATCCTACACAAAAAACTATGAAGCATTCCTGTAAGTCATGCTTACAGTCTGATACTGCCCACTGAGGCACTAAGCTGGTGTCTGTTGTCCAAAACAGCTTGATGCGTTAGACTATGGAGGATTACTGGAATTAATTCTGCATCACATGTCAGGTACACTGACACCATAAAAAGCACATCCAAAGATGGCTACGATTTGGCACCCAATAAGATCTTTAATTGGGTTGTTGTGAGAACCAAACTTAGCCTCGTTGTTAATGCATGCTGAAGTTTACAATCAGTGGATTGAAAAATAAATCAGATACAAATGTGTATTCTAATTTTTTTTTTTTTTTCAGATGTTAATGTTGACCAGCCTGATGAAAAGTCCATCATTACCTATGTGGCCACCTACTACCATTACTTCTCCAAGATGAAAGCCCTGGCAGTGGAGGGCAAACGTATTGGCAAGGTTAGCCTTCTGTTTTTGATTGTGCTCTTATATGAACATCAATGTGAGTACACTATTTGCACACCAGTTTGCACATATGTATTGTTTTGCTGACAGGTTCTTGACTACGCTATCGAAGCAGACCAACTAATAGACAAGTATGAGACCCTGGCCTCTGAGCTGCTGCAGTGGATTGAACAGACTATAGTGACGCTCAATGATCGGCAGCTAGCTAACTCTCTGAGTGCTGTGCAGAACCAACTTCAGGCTTTCAACTCCTATCGGACTGTGGAGAAACCTCCCAAGTAAGGAAAACAAAAAGTGACTAAAGCAAAATGAAAGACCCAATACTTGGTATTTACATCGGTCCAGTGTGTAAACAACGCAGCATGTAAACAAAGGTGATGTCTCTGTCCATAGATTTACAGAGAAAGGAAATTTGGAGGTTCTCCTCTTTACCATCCAGAGCAAAATGAGAGCAAACAATCAGAAAGTCTACATGCCAAGAGAAGGCAAACTAATCTCTGACATTAATAAGGTATGTGTCAGTAAAAAACTGTAATTGTTCTTCATGATGAAGTGTTAAATATGTGCTTGATAATGTCAATGTATTTAATTGTCAGCTCCTTGCATGCTTTTGGGAAATGTTCATGTTCCCTTCAAGCTAACTTTAGCCATGTCTGTTGTCTTCTATACATAGTTAGATTTATAACAGGTACACTATGAATGCAGCATAGGCACCCTGGTGAACAATCTTTCTGTGTTTTGATGATTTTGTAGGCATGGGAGCGACTTGAAAAGGCAGAGCATGAACGAGAGCTGGCACTAAGAAATGAGCTGATTCGTCAGGAGAAGCTAGAGATGCTAGCTGCACGTTTTGATCGCAAGGCTGCAATGAGGGAGACATGGCTGAGTGAGAACCAAAGGCTGGTGTCCCAGGTAGTATTAATAAATTGTCATGTTTGGCTATAGTTGCAATCTTTCTTCTAACTTAACTATAGAGTGTACTCTAACTATGCTAATTTAGTGTTCTTATGTTATTAGGACAACTTTGGAACTGACCTGGGTGCTGTTGAAGCTGCTACACGTAAACATGAAGCTATCGAGACGGACATTGGGGCGTACTGGGAGCGTGTGGCTGCTGTGGAGGCCGTTGCCAAAGAGCTGGAGGCAGAGGGGTACCATGACGTGCGACGAATACTTGCAAGAAGGGATAATGTGCTTCGACTCTGGGAATACCTCAAAGAACTTCTAGCTGCACGCAGAGAGCGTCTGAATGCTCATCGTGACCTACAGAGACTGTTCCAGGAGATGCGTTACATCATGGACTGGATGGCAGACATGAAGGTACAGATTGGCTCTTAAACTATTTCACAAAGCTTACGGTTCTTGAACTACTGCTTTGCTTTCCTAAACTTTGCTTGCTTTGTTTTTAATCAACAAAAAGGAGTTCTGTTAATCCGCTCATTACATTTGTTGTTGTTGTCCACATATGTCTCAGCAGCTTTAGTGTTTGCACTTAAGGGAAGACTATTAACAACAGTAATTAGCTTTTTCACAGGCCTAGACTGAGCTGTGTTGCCTGTCATAGTTGGCTTTACTGAGGCAGGCAGAGGTACACCTCAGTCCCTGAGGGGGAGTGTATGTTTTCTTCCTTCACATGGTTTTATTCCCTTGTGTTTTGATCTGATACATGCTGATTTTGCTTATCTGAAAATGCTGGTGCTACATTTAGCTGCCATCAAAGAAGCCTGTTACCCAGGTTACATCATAAAAGCCTCAAACTTTTTGAAATGATGATGCCAGACCTCAAATGAGAGGAATGCCAGGTGACTGGGTGTCATTATACGGCTTTGTGATTGTTAGTTTCTATTTGGTTGCACTGTTTAGGTGTCAGAACTATTCAGCTTAACACCCCATAACATTGGTGTATCTCACTATTTGGTAAAGATAGCATTTATGCCTGTCCACTCTGTATAGTTGAAATATTACAAATGCACTACACTACTCTGAGCGCTTGGTCTAAGCAGCCATCCACCTTCTTGAAAACAAATATGGCACTTTTTGTTTGTTATGAGCTTTAACCTGATCTTAAGTTAGTGCTTGAGGTTTCCTAAATTGAGAAAAAGAGCAAACACTTCATTTGTTTGACAGTGACAGCTGGGATGGAGATATAATTTGTCTGTGTTTGTCTGTCTGGGTTGTTTTGAAAAGAATTTGAATTGATTTATTTCAAGTTTTTGGTTTAAATTAGAAACATGCTTTATCTCTGACTGATTCTATCATCCATCACCACATAATTAGCATGCTTGTGTACACTTTATGAGTTTGAAGCACCCTGTCCTGCTGTCATTTAATGATCCTCTGCTTTTGTGGCTCAGTATAGATGAATATTCCCTGTCATTATTTAGGTAAAGCTCTAGCTCACTGTTTATTTAGGTTTATGGATTAAAGCTGCAACATGTTCTTTCCTCTTCAGCTAATATTATTGACTTGTGGGCATTTGAATAGGTCACTAAGTAAGTGCAAACATGCTCCTAAATTATGTTAAAAATATAAAAATATATAGTTTGAATAGTTTTTCCTGACATATCAAACCCATCTGTTATGATAAAAAATAAGATAAAATAAACAAATATTCCTTATCATGTTTCAGAGTCGTCTGCAGTCTCCAGACAGTGGCAAACATTTGCATGACGTGTTAGACCTCCTGCAGAAGCACACTCTTGTAGAGGCTGATATTTCAGCACAGGCAGAGAGGATCAAGGGAGTGCAGGCAGCTGCACAGCGCTTTACGTCCTATGAACAAGGTGGGTCCTCTACCATTTTTTTGCACTCATGAGGCTAACCCTGCCTCTTCAGTCAGATTTGTTTGAGCACAAAATAAAACAAGTTCCCTGTATTCCTACATTTTCTATTTATTAGCCTACAAACCATGTGAGCCAGGACTTGTTAGTGAAAAGGTTGAGCAGCTGGGTCAGGCCTATGAGGAGCTTGGTCATCTTGCCGCCAAACGCAGAGAGCGCCTGGAAGACTCCCGGCGACTGTGGCAGTTTATGTGGGATCTCGGGGAGGAAGCAGCATGGATCAGAGAACAGGAGCAGATCCTGGCAAGCGGAGACTGTGGTCGTGATCTCACCTCTGCACTTCACCTGCTCAGCAAACATGAAGCTTTCAGAGATGAGATGGCAGCTCGCTATGGTCCCCTGAGTAACAGCATTGCTGTTGGAGAAGCTTTGGTAAAGGAGGGACACTTTGGAGCACCAGAGGTCACTGAGAGAATCAAAGACATCCGTGCACAATGGGCACATTTGGAGGAGGTGGGTGGGGATCATAATTCTTTAAATCTGAATAGAACTGATGTCAGATTTTTTTCTGATTTCCTGTTGTCTCTTCTCCCCAGACAACTAAGCTCAGAGAGCAAAATCTTAAGGAAGCAGTTGCCCTGCACCAATTCCAGACAGATGCCAATGACATGGAGGCATGGATCATGGAGACTCTTCGACAGGTGTCCAGTCAGGAGGTGGGCCATGATGAGTTCTCCACCCAGACCCTGGCAAGAAAACAGAGAGAGATCGAGGAGGAGATCCAGAGCCACCACCCACTCATCGACTCCCTGCATGAGCAGGCCCAAGCACTGCCACAGGCCTATGTACATTTCCCTGAGGTATGTGTGTTTTGTCTGTCATGCTTGTTCAGTGATGAAATGCTGTTTGTCATACTTATTTGTTGTTTATCATGGTGTGTAGGTGGAGGGTCGCCTACCTGCCATTGAGCAGCGCTATGAAGAGCTGGAGTCCCTGTCTGCAGCTCGCCGCCAGGCTCTGGAAGGTGCCCTGGCCCTCTACCGCATGTTCAGTGAAGCTGGTGCCTGCCAGTTGTGGGTGGAGGAGAAAGAACAGTGGCTATACGGCATGGAGATACCCACCAAACTGGAGGATCTCGAGGTGGTGCAGCAGAGGTATGTCTTTGGGGTTATGAGAAAAGTGTTGATTGGTAAGTTTTGGTAAGTTTTGGTAAGAAACACAATGATAGCCAAACTGTTATCCCTAAAAACTGTTGTTGTGAAACAGTCATAAGAACTGAATCAAATCATCACAGTTGTGAATCCAAACTGAATGTTTCATGAGATTTAACTAAAGATTAGAATTACCTCTGCTTTATTAAGTTTGACTTTGCAGAATGATTGAATTGATGCTGGGTTATGTGGTTGCAGGTTTGAGACACTGGAGCCTGAGATGAACAACATCAGCACCCGTGTCACTGATGTGAACCAGGTAGCCCAGCAGCTGTTGAGCTCTGACAACTGCAACAAAGACCAAATCAACCAGACACGAGACCAGCTGAATAACAGGTCAGAGCTAACATATAAGGCCTAGTTAAAACCACTTATTTACACAGGTATATTTGTACTTGATGAGCACCGTGGTTGCCGCTCTGGCCTAAATATCACATCTGGGTTGACCTCTAGATGGAAGGAGTTTGAAAAGCTGGCTGGTCAGAAGAAACAAAGCCTTGAGTCAGCCCTTAATATCCAGAATTACCATCTGGAGTGTAATGAGATCCAAACCTGGATGAAGGAAAAGACGAAGGTGATTGAGTCCACTCAGGGCCTGGGCAATGACCTTGCTGGAGTAATGGCTCTGCAGCGCAAACTCACTGGCATGGAGAGGGACCTGGAGGCCATTCAGGTAAGGCCAAGTCACAAGCAATGTGTAACTGTTGAGAAAAGGGACTAAAACAAGCTGTGCATTAAAAAAATCTAAAAATCAGGCGAGTATGCTGAGATATCTTGTCATCACTTCTTCATTTGAATATTTTCTTTCAGGGCAAATTGGATGACCTGAGAAAAGAAGCAGAGAAGCTAGCCAAGGAACATCCAGAACAGGCTGCAGAGATCCAGGGACGTCTGGCAGAGATTCAAGAGGTGTGGGAGGAGTTGAACGCCACCATGAAGCGGCGTGAGGAGTCACTAGGTGAAGCAAGCAAGCTGCAGGGCTTCCTCAGGGATCTGGATGACTTCCAGTCGTGGCTCTCTCGCACCCAGACAGCTGTGGCCTCAGAAGACATTCCCACCTCTCTGCCTGAGGCCGAGAGTCTGCTCGCCCAACACGAGAGCATCAAGAACGAGGTGGATAACTATAAGGAGGACTATGAGAAGATGCGGGCAGTCGGTGAGGAGGTGACGCAAGGTCAGACAGATGCCCAGCACATGTTCCTGGCCCAGAGGCTCCAGGCCCTGGACACAGGCTGGCACGAGCTGCGACGCATGTGGGAGAACCGCCACAGCCTGTTGGCCCAGGCCTTCGACTTCCAGACTTTCTTGAGAGATGCAAAGCAGGCAGAAGCTTTCCTCAACAGCCAGGTAAGGAAATGATACTGAGAGCCAGGCCAAGACTATTTAGATCCTCAATTAAACAAATAATGAATTAAGGTACAGCCTTTCTAGTTTAACAGAGCAACAGTCAATACTAAGTTCAATCAACAGCAGGTTTCTGAACTACAATAAAACACTGGGTAAGGAGAGTAGATGAAGGAATGCTCAAAGCTGGGCATGGGTTGAAGCGACTATGAATTATAGAAAAAATTTAAATCTTGTTTTTAAACCACTTCAATTTTTCTCTGGTATATTTACATTTAAAATTGTACATATTTATGACCTCATTTAATAATGAATTAATCCTAAGCCCTACATATGTAGGGGATTTGCTGCATTTTTATTACCTAAATACTAAAAGCTTATCTTAAATCTGCATGTTTTTGAAACCCATAATCTGTAATATGGTAGAGTGGGGGTTTTGGTTGTAGTTTTTTCAACTTTTCTGCACAGGTTCACACTCACACAAACCTTATCCAATATGAGAGTACCTTGCCAGGGAGAATTAAACAGAACTGCAAATCAGTCAAAGGCATAGATTTGTATGCTGCACCATGCAGTGTCATAAACACTACTACTTTCACTTCTTTAATGGTTCAAAATATTGAAAAATACAGTTGATTTTGATTGTTAGGACTGTTAAATGCTAAAAGTTGTGAGTCTAATACAAATTGAGTAATATAATTTAATTCTACAAAGGACTTCAGTAATACTCCCCTGTTTTATTCCAGTACATTCCTAATTTGAAACGGCCCTAAAATGCCCTTATCATTGAACTTTAAGGAAATTAAAAGCATGAAAGTATCAGGAAAAATGTTTGGCATTGGATAACCATCCATTAAAGATGTACATTCCTTTCCTCTGTGTAGGAGTACGTGCTGTCCCACACAGAGATGCCTACCAGCCTGCAGGGAGCAGAGGAGGCCATCAAGAAGCACGAAGATTTCCTCACAACCACAGAGGCCAGCGAGGAGAAGATAACTGGTGTGGTGGAAGCTGGACGGCGCCTCATTAATGACTCGAATGCAAACTCTGATAAGATCCAGGAAAAAGTTGACTCCATCCAGGAAAGGTTAGAGCAAAAGTTCAAGCAGGGATAAAATTATTCATATAAGTTCTTCTTCTAAATATATGCAGCTAAAAGAATGGCTCATTTAACTGTCTCCTTTACTTATTCCAGGCATCTCAAGAATAAAAAAGCTGCAAATGAATTACTGGCAAAGCTTAAGGATAACCGTGAACTTCAACACTTCCTCCAAGATGGACAGGAGGTGATTTCTTTTCAGTCAAACTAAAAAGATTGAATAGCATGTTTGATAGAAAAACTTCTTCAATAATAACTAGCTATAGAAATCAGGATGATGGCCTGTTATTTTTATAGGTAATATATCTAATAGAATTCTGATATTAAATGCTTTTCTCTTTCTATAGCTCACATTATGGATCAATGAGAAGATGCTAACTGCTCAGGACATGTCTTATGATGAGGCCAGAAATCTTCACAGCAAGTGGCAGAAACATCAGGCCTTTATGGCAGAGCTGGCCTCAAACAAAGACTGGCTGGACAAAATTGATAAGGTTTGACTTTTTGTATTAATTTCTGTCATGAATGAGTTGGCACATTCTGGAGAAAGACTTTTCCAAATTTTTCTAATTATTCTTGCTTATTTTGCATTCATGTATTAATTTGGTAAAATCATGACAAACAGAGGATAGTAATGCGTTAAATTCCAATGCTAATCTTGCCAAAGGAACTAAATTAAAGAAACTAAAAGCTGTCTTTGTGTCCTGTCTTCCACAGGAGGGTCAGGCACTGGTGGCTGAGAAGCCTGAACTCAAACCAGTGGTTCAGCAGACCCTTGAGGACCTACAGCGTCAGTGGGAAGAGCTAGAGGGCACCACCCGCACCAAGGCCCAGTGTTTGTTTGATGCTAACCGGGCTGAGCTCTTCACACAGAGTTGCTCCGCTCTGGATGTCTGGCTGAAAAACCTGGAGGGTCAGCTGCAAAGTGATGACTACGGCAAAGATTTGACCAGTGTCAACATTCTGCTTAAGAAGCATCAGGTAGACCACAATACATCCCACCTTTGATGTCAGTATGTATTGTTAGATTATAGAGCTCTATTTGCATGTGTTATAAAACCTTCTGTGTCGACATGATTTGCTCTTATTTAAAGCTGGTTAAAACAACTAAGGACAGACATTATAGAGTGCGATCTTTCTGTCTGTGCTGGTTTTGGTGCCTCCCTTTAGACAAAAAATTATATCTTATCTGTGCTGATTCTTTTCACATAAATGCATGAGCTGTGTTTTTCTGATGAAACAAAAAAAGGGCATACATATCAGTAAATGGGTGCTGGATTCTGAAAAACAAAGACAGAAAGAGAACAAAGAAAGGACACTCCTGTATCATGCTTTCAGTTTAAAGAAGTGATGTTTTGCGCAAACGTGCTCATCCTCAGAATTGTGAATGTATCTGTGAGTCTCTATCTTAAATAATCATGGGTATGCACGTGACAAAGCACAGCTTAAGTCTGTCATTGTCTAATTAGGTACCAAGACATGAATATATATCAAACTTAAACATCAAAAATATCTAAGCAGAGAATAATAAGGGCCACAAAAAATACCTATTTGCACCTTCCACACTTTGCATTAATACTAGTGTAAATTCCTAAAACAAAGAATGTGTATGTATATATATATATATATACATACATATATATATATATATATGTGTGTGTGTGTGTGTGTATTTATATAATTATTTTTGGTAGGTTACACTGTTCACTTTTTGCAAACAATGCTTTTAACAAGAGCTTCCTGTTGTAAAGACCATTTGGTGTTCTTGCTGTGTTTGTGATGAAAAATGTAACCTGCTACCTTTAACAGTCAAATAACCAGAATCTCTGCCTTTGAGCCGATATTCCTATCAGGAGCTTTAACCTGTGGTCCTGTTTTTTAATCCTGAACATGTTTAACTGATTGTAGTATGCAGTAGAACTGGCCCAATTGAACATTTAAGACACTGCCAAATGTCATATTTATGGTCTCACATTTTTGTACCTCCCTGTGTAGATGTTGGAGCATCAGATGGAGGTCAGAGAGAAGGAGGTGCAGTCCCTTCAGTCTCAGGCTCTGGCCCTGACCCAGGAGGATGCAGGACTGGCTGAGGTGGATGGCCAGCAAAGACGGGTCACTGACAACTTCTCCGGGCTTCAGGAACCTCTCAAAATGAGGAGACAGCGACTCCTAGCTTCTAAAGAAGCCCATCAATTCAACAGAGATCTGGAGGATGAAATTGTGAGTTGTTTAACCTCACTGACTAAATATATAATTTAATATTATGTTATTGTGAGTATGCTTTTGTAGTGTACTATTTTGCCTGTTACTTATTGATTCCTCGGTTTGTCTCTCAGCTTTGGGTGAAAGAGAGGATGCCTCTTGCGACCTCAACGGATCATGGAAAAGACCTGCCAACCGTTCAGCTTCTAATTAAGAAGAACCAGGTACAGAAATTTAAAGAACCTTTTTAGAACAGATAGATTACCATCTATAACATCAATTAAAATGTTGTGATTTAATTTAATTTAAAGAAAACTAACAACTCATGCTAATGTCCATCTATGTCACTTACATATGAACTGATTGCAAACCTAAGTGCTAATCCACCCTCTCTGTTTCTGAACCAGACATTGCAGAAAGAGATCCAGGGCCACCAGCCTCGCATTGATGACATCCATAGACGAGGCAAGACTCAGAGCCAGGTAGACGGTGAGAGGCAGTCTGTTCTGGAGGAGCGGCTTGTTGAACTAAGACACCTCTGGGATCAACTGATTGCAGAGACAGACAAGCGTCACACCCGTCTTATAGAAGCCAACCGCGCCCAGCAGTTTTATGCTGATGCAGCAGAGGCAGAGGCCTGGATGGGAGAGCAAGAGCTCCACATGATGTCAGAGGAAAAAGCTAAGGTAGGGGAAAGGAAATCAGACAGAAGTGCTCTTGAGCAAAGTCTTGGTAATGAGAAAAGGTTTTAATTTTCTGTTTATCAATCAGGATGAGCAAAGCGCACTAGTGATGGTCAAGAAGCACCAGACGCTGGAACAGGCACTTGAAGATTATGCACAAACTATTCACCAGCTGGCAAACAGCAGCCGCCTCATGGTCACCAGTGAACACCCAGAGAGGTGAGAGAGTTAAATTAAAAAAAAACTGATGACAAGTGTCAACTGAGAAACATGCTCTCACTACAACTGTGAGTCCTTTTTGTTATATGTACTTATGCAGTGAGAGGATAACCCTACGCCAGGCCCAGGTTGACAAGCTTTATGCAGGGTTGAAAGATCTCGCTGAGGAGCGCCGTGGGCGGCTTCAGGAGAGACTGCGGCTGACCCAGCTAAAGCGGGAGGTGGATGACCTTGAACAGTGGATAGCAGAGAGGGAGGTGGTTGCTGGCTCCCATGAACTAGGACAGGACTACGAACATGTCACTGTGAGTTTTTTATCCTTGTCACATGCTTCAGAGCCATGAAGTCTCAGAGAAATTTAGCTGAATTAATTATGTTTCCAACTCTTGCCCTGGTTTTCTTTCCACAGATGCTGAGGGACAAGTTCCGGGAGTTTGCCCGTGACACCAGCACCATTGGCCAGGAGCGTGTGGATGGTGTCAATGGACTGGCAGATGACCTGATTGAGTCGGGTCATCCTGAGAATGCCAGTGTGGCTGAGTGGAAGGACGGGTTAAATGACGCCTGGGCTGATCTGCTGGAGCTGATTGACACACGCACACAAATGTTAGCAGCCTCATATGAGCTGCACCGATTCCATCAGGATGCCATGGAGGTGCTTGGACGTGTTAAGGAGAAGAGAGAGGGGCTGCCCTCTGACCTGGGGCGTGATCTCAACACTGTTCAGCATCTACACAGACAACACAACACATTTGAAAATGACATCCAGGCGCTCAGTGGACAGGTCAGATATTTTTCTGTAAGGTGATCTCTGGAGATTTCTCTCAGAGCCTTTGTATAAAGATCTAAACATCCCCTCTTTGACCTTTTAGGTGAACCAGGTACAAGATGACGCAGCACGCCTGCAGAAAGCTTATGCTGGGGAGAAAGCTGATGACATTCACAGGAGTGAGCATGCTGTCACCTCTGCCTGGGAGGGTCTGCTGGAGGCTGGTCAGGCCCGCAGGCTCCTCCTGCTGGACACCGTGGAGAAGTTCCGGTTCTTCAACATGGTGCGAGACCTCATGCTCTGGATGGACGGTATCAACCTGCAGATTGATGCACACGACAGCCCCAGGTTAATGTTAATAAATTCTTCTTCAGCTAATCCTCATGATCTTATCTAATTTGTACATAACTCACCTCTCTTTCCTATATGTTTCTTAGGGATGTTTCTTCTGCAGGGTTGGTCATTAACAATCATCAAGACATCAAGTCAGAGATTGAGACCAGAGCAGATAACTTTACTGCCTGCAATGAGATGGGAAATACTCTCATCAACAATAATCACTATGCAGCTGATGAGGTAGTGTGAAGTGGGCCACTTTCACTGCAATATGCAGTAATTTTGATGCACATTTAAAAATGGATCATACTTAATACTGCTTTGTAATTTGCTATTAAATATCAGTCTTGAGGTTTCCCTTTGTTAATGAATATTTCCCCATTAACAGATCCGGGAGAAACTGGCTCAACTCCAAGAAAAGAGAGACAGGATTAACAAAAAGTGGCAAGACAAGATGGACCATTTACAGATTGGTAAGCCCTACATGTTTCAGGTTCCATTTAACAGGGACTTAAACAGCTCCATGAGAAAAAAGTGAGCGTGTTTATTGGTCAGTGTATAGTTGTTAGTTCTAATGGGCCTTTAGTGGTACTAAATGTGTCCAGACACATTGCTAAAGTCTTCTAATACTTTTCCTATTATTTTTCTCCTTATACTTATTGACCCACCCTCTCTTTTTTTCTTTTTCTTCTGCCTTCCTTCTCCTTACGTTTCAGTGTTGGAAGTGTTGCAGTTTGGACGTGATGCCTATGTGGCAGAGTCCTGGTTAGCAGGCCAGGAACCTTTGGTGCGAGCAGCAGAGCTGGGTACAAACGTTGACGAGGTAGAGAGCTTAATTAAGCGCCATGAGGCCTTTGAGAAACTTGCAGCAGCCTGGGACGATCGCTTTGTGCTGCTGGAGAAACTCACTACAGTAAGTAGAGAGGTTATTAAAAAACGTTAAAATGCTTGGAGAACACTTTAATTTGATCTGAATGTGGGTCCTTCACCCACTGAATGAATGATTTCTCCTCCCTCATGTAGCATTAAGTTTAAATATCACTACAGAAGAGACCCTCTTTTCCCTTAGCTTGAGGAGCAGGAAATCCAGAGGAGACGAGAAGAGGAGGAGAGAGCACGGCGACCCCCAACACCGCCCCCAGCTGAAGAAGTCGCACAGTCCGAAACAGAGAGTCATATACACGATTCTGCTGCCAGGTAAAGCAAAGAGGAGCACTGGTTCACAGGAGAATGATGAATGCCATTTTTTGTCGGGTCATTAACATATTTTTACTTTAAAACAAAGAACTAGTCTGGACCAGACCACGCTCAATCAGTCGGTGTCAGTGAATGGAGTTCACAGCGACAACGACACATCTCAGGTGAGACACATTTCTTAGTGATTTAAACATTTCACAGTAATGCAAATAAGTGTTTCAACAGTATTGATAATCTTTGAGCCCTGTAATGTCTTTAATGTCTTTTGCATGTGGTCCTACCTCATCTTTTATACCATGACATTTATATGTAAGAACTGAAATCACTGTTTCACTGAGTCTGTTATAGAACAATGTGATGTTTGTGTTCATATAACACATACTGTAACTGTATGTTAAGTGTGAGTCAGAGTCTTTTTGTCTGTTTAACCAAATAACATTTTCTAGTTAATCCGTTCTTTTTTGTAAGAGAGTATGTATATAAAGTATGCAGAGCTCTTGAAGTTTTTTTCTTGCAAAATTATTTTATGTAAGGGGGAAACTTTTTTGCTGATAGGTTTGATTGACGACTGGAGACATTTTTTCCCCATAGAACTTCTGAAAATGATGAGGTTTTGTCTTGTTTTGTTGTTTAAAAATAGTTAGTTTAACTTTTTTTGCACTGTAAAAAAATACTCAGCCAAAAAATACAATGCAAGAGAGACTCAGATGGCTAATTTGAAACATTCATAACATTTTATCATATAATTAAAGGAACATTTACTGTAATTTACATACAGAAAATAATATGAACACTCAAGTATGTTAAACTAATAATCAAGAATATACTCTACACTTGTACAGTAATTGTATATAAATTGAAAACTAAATTGAGTATCTCATGGGATCAGCTCATACATACAGTGCGTTTAGACCCCCTTAACCTTTGTCAATTTTGTTGTGTTGCAGCCTGAAACTTCAGTTAAAAAAAAAGTATATTCTCATTAATCTACATTCAGTACCCCATTATGACACAGATACAACATAATTTTAGATTTTTTTTTTTTTTTTTTGCAAAACACTTTAAATGTAGCTCAGGTGCCTTTCATTTCTCTGCCTTTCCTGAGATGTTTCTACACCTTGATTGGAGTCGAGCTGTGGTAAATTAAATTGATTGGACATGATTTGAAGAGGCACCCACCTCTCTATAGATGGCCTCACAGCTGAAATGAATATCAGAGCAAAACCAAGCCATGAGGTCAGTGGAACTGCCTGCAGAGCTTAGCAACAGAATTGTTGAAAGGCACTGATCTGGTGAAGGCAACAACAAAATTCTGCTGGTTCCCAAGAGCACAGTGGCCTCCATAATTCTCAAATGAAAGTCTGGCACTAACAGGACTCTTCCAACAGCTGGTTGCCCACCCAAACTAAGCAACCATGGGAGAGAGGCCTTAGTAAGAGAGGTGATCAAGAACCTGATGGTCACTTTGACTGAGCTGTGGAGATCCTTTGGGATCCTTTGGGATGGGGCAAAGTTCCAGAGGGACAATCAACACTGCACCCTCCCAACCAAATCTGGGCTTTGTGGCAGAGTGGCTAGACGGAATCCTCTCCTCAGTCGAAACACATGAAAGCTCTCTTGGCTTCCACATGGCGTGTTTTGCAAACTCCAAGCGGACTTTCATGTATTTTGCACTGAGAAGATGAAAATAAAAATGATCTCTTAGCATCAGTCTGCAACAAAAAAAAAAAACAAAAAAAGTGAAGGGGGTCGGATTTTTTTCTGAATGCATTGTATGTAGTCGAATTAAACACACCTTTCTTATACTTACAACAAACATGCCACGGAATGCAAGTGAGTAAAACACAAAAAGCAGGATTTTGTAGGCAAAAATAAATAATTATATTAATAAAAAATGGAATAGATGCAGTAACCCTGCTCCAGTAAGGAACTCTTGTTTGAATAGCAGACATTTAAGCAGAGGTTTGATATCTTACTTGTACAATGAAGTAAACATCTTTGCTGCATCTTAGTGTCTGTAGCTGATACTACAAGAGAAGTCTGTCTAAAAAAGCGGTAAAAGTTTCATAAAGATGTTAGACACAATGTCAACAAGTGTTCCAGTTTTGAGGCTTCTTAACATTTTCTCATTGCGTTTGCAGTCGTTATCGCTATCGTTGTCAGTGGGAAAGAAATCAGAGCCTAAACGTGTGTGTAAGCCAAAGCAGCCGGAGCGAGTGAGTACAAAGACGTGGTCAGCTCTGTAGTCCCACTCCCGCCCTGTCACAGCCTCCGCTCAGCTCCTGGTCAACAGCAGTGCCTTTTTATTTCTTTGGAAAAACCATCACCTCCTGTCACAGATGCAAACCATCAGCTTTTTTATTCATGCACCACACGGTTTCTTTGATGAGTCCCATCGCTGTTTGAAGGCATGATGCTGATCCATGAACAGATTGTTTTCATGGATCAGTATGCTGTTGTATTTTTATGCTTTTATTGACCAGGACAGGAGTGAATATAAATGTGAAGCCCAAACTTGTAAATGTGGTGATAATTGTAGCTGTTGAAAGTCAATTTATATGTAGTTTGTTTTACTTGTTCCTTATATCTGTAAACGTGTTATGGTGCGTCTTTAAGTGGTGTGGGATTAAGGCAAATACAAACTTCTTCTTAGCTAGTAGGGCTCTCCTGTGGTCATAACAGAATAGATAGAAAAGTTCTACTTTGGATTTTATGGTCTGTATTTATACATCCAGTAGAGGAAAATCCTCATGTAAGAGATTTTCTGAACTTTAGACTCTGTAGAGTTGAACTGTGAGTGTGTTCATGTCTGTTTTTGTCTGTGTTTTTGTGTTACCTAGTTATAATTGTTTCAGTAAATGATCATCAATAAAAATAAACCAAAGCCTAACAGGAGAAAAACTGTTGGGTCACATTAAAGAAAAAACATGTTAGAAATAAATGTAATAAACTTAAAGGGATACTTCAACATTTTGGCAAATTCGTCCATTGCCATAATTCCTATAGTCTTACTATTACGTTCGTTACCTTTAGTTGTCGGTGCAAGCTGTTGTTAGATTGGCCGCTGCCGAGTTCGGACCTGCTGTGCCAACTCAATGTAAGCAGACGGTATTCAGGCTTTCCCTCATCAAACTCATCAGATACACAATCCAACAACTCCAAAACGCTCTCGTGGACAAGTTGTGACCTGCACTTTCACCACACTATGAAATAATAACATATATTGTGTAACATTACGATGCATGAAGCAAATACTCTGAACTATTTCTTGAGTAAACCACTGGGCGGAGTGACACAGTGCAGCAGCCATGTCTGGAGTGTAGTTCCGGCTTTGCATTTAGCTTTAAAATATCTCCATCTCGTAATGTTCCATGATTATTTCATAGCATGGTGAATGTGCAGGTCACAACTTGTCCACGAGAGCGTTTTGGAGTTGTTGGATTGTGTATTTGATGAGTTTGATGAGGGAAAGCTGGAATACCGTCTGCTTACATTGAATTGGCACAGCAGGTCCAAACTTGGCAGTGGCCGATCTAAAAACAGCTTGCACCGAATTTGCCAAAATGTTGAAGTATCCCTTTAAAAGCACAAACCTATAAATTAGAAAGGTTAAAGTCATACATTTACAAAGCTTAAGCTTAAATTTTGCAAGAATAAAATCATAAATCTACATGAAGGAAGTTGCTGTTTAAGTTTATGGTTTGGTTTGTGCATGCTCTAGCAGAAGCAGCAAACCTTTTTGCTAAAATAATTAAAAAAGAGCATCTTGTAAATTTACAACCTACTTACTTACAGTCATGGATGAAAGTATTGGCACCCCTGGAATTTTTCCAGAAAATTGTCTATTGGAACAACATAAAAAAAGCAGAAGAAAAAGCCAAAATTGACATAATTTTACACAAAACTCAAAAAATGGTCCAGACAAAAGTATTGGCACCCTTTTAAAACTGTAGGTAAATCATTTTATCTCAAGCATGTGATGCTCATTTAAACTCACCTGTGGCAGTAACAGGTGCTGGCAATATAGAAATCACACCTGAAGCCAGTTAGAATTTATATAAGTTGACTCAACCTTTGTGTTGTGTGCCTGTGTGTGTCACACCAAGCATGGAGAAGAGAAAGAAGAGCAGAGAATTGTCTGAGGACTTAAGAAGTAATCTTATTAGTTTTTTGACATTACTCTTGTTACAGTTAGGACTTATATCCCACAAATTTATGACTTTAATCTCTCATATTAGGGCTTTATTCTCTTACTATTTTATCATCTAATTTTCCAACCCTAACCTCAGATTGTCAGTCTTTATTTTTTATGTGGCCCTAATAATACCCTATTCTATAATGAACTTCCTTAATAATATTAAAAGTCATATATTAATCTGCTCTGAACAGATCCATTTTAGCAGAACATTTCACTTTCATGAAAACTTTCAAAAGTTCTACATTTGAAAAATCTGTTTATTGTAGCATGCATGTTTCTCATATGTTATTTTAACTGTCTGTCTAGAGTGACCGTAATTGTCCTGTGCAACGTCTGTGTACTATATGATTATGTTGACCGTCTGTGCCAACATTACGCTGTTATCCCTGGTAATCATACAGTGTGGTTAGGGCGAGCCTCATCATGCCTCCTCATGTTTGGCTGTGAATGGCCGCTTTGCTGCTCAATGCCTCCTTCCAACCTCGCGTTTTTCTCAGTTCTCACCACCGTTTGTGTTCTGGTTTGAACCACAGGGCTCAGAGTCCGAGTCAGTGAACGGACCAGGCAGGGACAGCGGGCTGGCTTCTTCTCGCCTTGAGCCGTCCGCCACTTTACCGAGCAGGGGTGGAGCAGAGTCAGAGCCAGAAACTATGGAGGGAATGCTCTGTCGAAAACAGGAGATGGAGTCTCACAGCAAAAAGGCAGCTACCAGGTGAGTGTTACTGTAATAATAATTCCAATTATTCTTTTATTGCAGCACATTTAACCGATATTCCTTTGTCTTTGCTCTGATAGGTCTTGGCAGAACGTATACTGTGTCTTAAGGAAAGGAAGTCTTGGTTTCTACAAAGACAACAAGAGCGCAAGCAACGGCATTCCATACCACGGAGAGGTACCCATCAGCCTTGGGGAGGCTGTGTGTGAGGTCGCCCATGACTACAAGAAGAGGAAACACGTATTCAAGCTCAGGTGAGACGAGACTTTATAACTAAACATCTTAAACAAGGACTAGAGATACAGTGTCTATAAAAAGTATTCAGCCCCTTGGATGTTTTACTGTTTTATTTATTTTATAAATCAATCATGGTCAATAGAATTTGGCTTTTTTTACAAGAATTTTGCAACAAAACCTATTTAATGTCAAATTGAAAACAGATTTCTACAAAGAAATGTCAGTTAAATAAAAAATAATGAAGGATAAGTGACTTCATATGCATTAGCACCCTCTATAGATGCTTAACAAATGCTTTCAACTATTTAAATATATTTTTTTTAAAAGATAAATTGAAACTTCTGCAAGATAATGAAAAGCTCAGAGGATTCTGTAGCTTGTATCTGACTACCAGTTTACCTGTCCACTGTGTCTACAGGCTAGGAGATGGAAAGGAGTACTTGTTCCAAGCAAAGGATGAGGTGAGGAGTATAAAGAACATGGCTATCATATAAAAATGAATTAAAAAATACAAGAACTGTTGGTGCATAAAGGAAAAACGTGTTGGTTTAGTTTGATGCCTATAATATTTAACATGTGTTTTGATTTTCTTAAGGCGGAAATGAGCTCCTGGATCCGCTCCATACAGGGTTCCATTCCAGCAGGAGCAGGAGACTCGCCCGGAGGTCCCCGGGCACTCAGCCGTGCCATGACGATGCCCCCCATCTCCCCCAGCTCAGGCGACGCAGGAGGCGTCACCATGCGCAACAAAGATGGAAAAGAGAAGGATCGAGAGAAGAGGTTCAGCTTCTTTGGCAAGAAAAAATAGAACACTTGTGAAACCATCGATGGGAGCTACATATGTCAAAATTTCAATGAACTGAAGCAGACAAAGTCCAGACAGGTCACACAAACACACTGCTCTCAGCGCAGGTCCCGGGGAATTTGTCGACAGCTGCTGTATGTGGCTTACAGAGAACTTTGTTTCCTTTCTTTCTTTATGATTCTCTCCCTCACCAGTTTTATCTGTCAGTTTTTTCCTTCAACCAATTCATATCTCACATAAAGCCACACCAAACAAGGAAAGCCTTTATCCTTAAGTTCAGCCAACTAGCAGACCTCATTCGTAACTGATGTGGCTTGCATCAGTCAGGTCCAGTTCAAATCCACCCTAAACGGTTCTCTTTCAGCATAAATATATATTCTGTTGTGAGTCAGTGAGACTTAACTAGCTGAGCCGTTCGGTGTTGCTGATAAATGGATGGGTGATGCTTTCCGCTGTGGTGCTCTGTGGTTTTCTTTCTCCTCTTAACAATCTCTCTGTTTGGAAAGGATCCCATCAGTCTCTCTTTCTGTTCTTGGTATTGTTGTTATTAACCTGACGATATTATTGCTGTTATTATAATTATTTATCTTTTTGCTATTGCTGGTTTGAAACACAGACTAATTAATTTGACAGTAGATAATCTTGATTCATGTTGTGGAGAGAAACAAATTTGGTTCAACTAGTGGAGAATGTTGGGCTTGCCCTTTGTATGTATTATTATTATTATTATTATTATTAATTTTTTAGGAATGACAGTTTATGAGGTGTTTTGAGACAAAATAAAGCTCTTTAAATTTTAGCAGTGTGCAGTAAGTGATCACAAGTTTCATTGGGAAAATTATATATATATTTAATAAGTGGTTTTATTTTTTATTTGATCTCTTATTTTGCCTGTATTTGATTATTTCCTTTTGAGTGATCTTTTCTGCTTGATTTTCGATTTTCTTTTTTTCTGTACAAAGCAGAGAAGATTAGTTTTCTAGTGTGTGTGCGTGACTGCGTGTGTGCGTGAGTTGTGGTGCCGTGGATTTTTGCACGTTTATGTAATTTCTGATCAAACGTGGCCAGACGAATGCTGCTTTTCGCTCCGCAAACGCAGACGAAAACCAGGCACAAACTCCGAAAAAAAAAAGATACTGGAATGATTTCATAAAGTTAGCTTTTCTTTGCTTTTGGTTTTTATTTTATGTAAGCTGACATTACCAATGAAGTTCCTCAAGACATTCTTTCTGTTAAAGTCTTCTAACTTCTATTGCCGTTCTTTCTCTCCTGGTGTGAAGGCATGAGGACAGTTTGTAGATAAAACGCTGAAGCACATTTTCTGTGGCAGACCACAGAGTCAGAGCAGGGCAGATGGACAGCTGACGGGTGTCATTACAGGTGAAGAGAGGGATGTGGAAGTGAGATAGGATAGGCAGGGGAGAATGCGCTTTTTGTGCTACCAGACAGACAGAGGTGTACTAAGCCTTACTTGAACCCACTACAGATACACCGAACCCCTTTTTACAAACCCATCCTCCATTCAAGCAGGAAGCTTTCTTAGTACAATGAGGAGCATTAAAATGTGCCCTGTGGCAATGATCTAATGTATGTCAGTGGATTATACATGCAGGTACAGTAAGAATGAACAAATCTCTGCTTTCTGGCGTTTGCAGGGATAAAAAGTCCTAAATTGTCTCTTAGATGAGCTGTGAGCTCTTGCATATATGGCATGACTTCATGTAGGTTTATAATCGTATGTGTCTCATCATTGCCATTTATTCTCCTCTGTGTCAGTGTGCTCTAAGATCGCTTCATAGTCAGGGCTGGAGAGCAATGAATCATATGTAATTGGCATTATAATCAAAACATGATAATGGCAATCAAATATAGTAAATGTTTATGTGATAGACATTAACTAGTTTCCTAAAATATAGTAGGGGTTTAAACTACAAAAGAAACTTACAGTATTCTGTCAGACTGTAGGCGCTAGTGCGTATTTATATAAATATCTTGAGACTATTGGGTTGTTTAAATGTCCAAAGCAAGTCACTTCAATCAAAATGTTAATTTTTGCCTTTTCTTACTGCCAAACTGCAACAGAAAGTAACTGGAAAACAATTTTGGCATTTAGAGTTTAATGGATAATCTTACCCATCAGTTTTCTTAATCTTGCGAGGAACTCTATGAGCAATCCACAGGAATGTCACACTAAACTGAAACTGCAGGAAGCGAACGTGTATTTTGTTGCAGTTTCAACAGGTTGGCCTTATTTTTTAGTCTCAAATGAATGTGGAACCAGTGGTGTAAGGCTCAAATCAAAGATCCTCCATGTCAGGGAAAAGAGATAACCTGACCATCCTCTTGGCGATTAATGGAATGGGTTCAGTGAAGTTGGCCTCATGTGGTCCAGACTTTACCAGTCTGACCGCCTTTTATCTGTCAGACTTTGTATCCCGAATGTTTGAGGGCAGCCTGTGCAGCCTTAGACTGAGCTAAATAAAGTCATTGCATACATAAGTGAGCCAATGCAGTCAGCAAATATTGTGCACAATTTCAAAGGAGAAGTCATTCTTCCCTGGTGTTTGAGCTGGTTTCAGTAAATATTTCTACCTTTTTTTTTCTCTGCTGGACATTGAACGCAACATTTAAGTTGGTGTTAGGGAATTCAAGTCTAAAGGTCACACAGTGTATTTTCTTATCAGCTCATTTGAATGTGAATGATTCAAATTAGTTTGGCCAAATTGGTCATATGAAGCAAAAATATCTCATACTTGACACACTGTACGCGAGCTCTTTCTCTTTCACACAGATGAATACAGTACTGTATATTTAATGCAGAACGACCCTGGTGATCCCGGCTGTGATTCGATGTTGCATCCAGCATCCCTTTTCAGTTAACATTGTGCTACTGGTGACCAGAACTTGGAAAGTGTGTATTATTGATGTCAAAGGGATGAGTTTTCGGTAATGAGAGTAACTATGGAGTACTTAATGAAGAAAAAAAACTTTTACTTGTTAAGTAGTAGATATGAGTGAAACAGACTGGTGACAATTTGAGCTTCCTTTTTTTAGAAGAAGGCAGGGTATTTGCTGTCGAGTGGGAGCTTGTATTTTTTCATCCAATGGTCTGTCTTGCAGCATTTGATAAGCCTGTCCGCCTACCTTCATCTCTCATTACTTTTGACAAATGTCTGTTCCTTCCTCTGTAATGCAGAGTTGTTAATACCACTACTATTATTAATTGCTATTATTACATTATTGCTACTGTTGTTACTATTACTACTACTGTTACTAATGCAACCTATTGCAAAACTTATAACTGCTGTCCATTTTCAGGTACGTGTCTGTAATACCAGACCCTTCCACACGATGTCAGTGTGCTGTGGAGCATTTTCATTACAAATTGAAAATAATGTTTGTTGACTTGTGTATCTACATCTAATATTAGGAATAATAAAACATGGTTTAATCAAAAATATTCTTTCTGTGTGGAATTTTTCATTTATAAAGATAGATAGATAGATAAATGGATAAATGGATGAGTCTTTAGCTGAAAGACTCGTTATTGGGATTTCACAGAGGATCAGAAAGACACAGAATCCAAGGTGCTTAAGGTCCAGTGTTTTCAGTTTCCACAGTCGGTGATGGTTTGAGGTGCCATGTCATCTTCTGCTGTTGATCCACCGTGTTTGACAAAGTCCAGAGTCAACGCTGTCAGCCATCTACCAGGAGATTTTAGAGCACTTCTTGAATCCATCTGCTAAGAAGCTTTATGAAAATGCTGGTCCCCTTTTCCAACAGGACTTGGCACCCACAGTGAAGCCAAAACTACCAGAAACTAGTTTTGTATGACTGGCCAGCCAACTGGCCTGACCTGAGCCCCATAGAGAATCTCTGTAGGGTTCAGGAAATGTTAAGAGGAAGTTGAGAGACATCAGACTCAACAATACAGATGAGCTGATGGCTGTAATCAGAGCAACCCGGGCTTCATAACACCCCAGCGGTGCCACGGACTGATTGTCTCCATGTCATGTTGCATAGATGCAGTAATTTGTGCAAAATGAGCTCCAACCAATCACTGAGTGCATAAATGAGTGCTGGACCGTCTGGTATTTAAAACACATATTTCTCCGCTGTCTAATCTGCAAAAAGACCAGCAGAGATGGGGAGAGAAAACTTTCAAGTTATGTCAGTAATTTCTTCTGTATATTTCAGTAATATATGTATTTATAGGTCATAAAAACAAGTGTTTTACATTTGTAATAATTTTACAATAAGGCTCATAATATTAGTTCACAGAAAACAATTGTTTTGACTTAAAGTAAAGACGAAAATATAATAACTTCTTGTTGACTAAAACTGAAACAAATACTATAGTAGTTTGTTCAGTGGGGAGAACAGTTGCTGCATTGCAATCATTAATAATGAACAAATGATGCAACTTCTGCATACGAGGCCAGGGATGATGACTAACTGAGAAGGTCTGTGATGAATCAGTGGATGCTGGGAAGGATGGAGTCATCATAAAGAATAGCGGAAACCTTCAGTGGGAGCTTTCAAAAGAAAACTGAGGCCAATTTCATTACTGTGGTTATAATTTCCACTGCTGTAGGATGGGGTTGGTGCTCATAGACCTCAAAAGAACAACATAACCTTAAAGTTGATGGAAAGAAGAAATGGGCTGAGGGAAAGTATCTACATACATGGAGGAGTCTAATGGGGCATGTGGTTAAAATGTTCTAAGATAAATATATCTTTAACCAGGCACTACAAACGTGCACATTTTCTAGCCAAATAAGAACAGCTGAGGCCGTTAATCTACAAAAACTGAGACAAAGCCTATTTCTCAAACTAAAGACCAATTTCTCAACATGTTATAAAAACCTGATATTTTCAGAGAAGCACAACTTGAACATCAATATAGCTTTAGATTAAACCATGCCACAACATGCTGCTTGATATTTATCTACTGATATAACTTTTCTCCTCTTTTAATTAATTTGTATATTTTTAAAAAAATCTGTTTATATATAGTACTGTGCATAACTTTACAGCATGTTAAGGCCAAAACTTGAGGCTAAAGTAAGGTATAGATGTGCCTAGTAAGCCAGAGGGCATCATTGAGCAGACAACCCCGGTAATGTTCAGGGTGCCCTTGTTTATTACCGGTGGCACAGGAAAACAATCAGTTAAAAATCAAGACAACACGAGTCTACACCTTATGTACACACTTGTGTTAAACCATGATCCCTCCACCTTCAGATACAATGGTAGTCCCCAGTCTCTACCACGTTTAGTCTGGGAGTCAAAGGTTGGAGAACCAATCCCTGGTTAAGGGTACCGTCCAGACAGGTAGCAGGGCTGCCACAAGCCCCGGTCGTGCTGTGGACGTCCCAAGGGCCCAAAAACTGCTGGTGGTCTTATTGCCAGGGGTGAAAATGCTAAAGAGACAAAATAGATGAAGCATTGAGCTCGACTGCTGAGTTACAAGTGTGTTGACATCACATGCCTAAAACTTGTGCCCAGTTCTCACAGTACCGAATATATATATTTTTATATATGAATGCCGTCTGGGTACAGATTACGTTTTTTGAATTGAATAGGACTAATAATTCACAGCAGGAGTAGATCAAGGAAAAAACTATTAACATACATGACAATACTATCAACAGGCAAGCTTGACAGAAATATATGACGAAAGCAGCCCGGCACTTGAACCAGACTCGTGTTGAACAGCCATTTCATAAAACTGTGGATTTTTGTAGGATAGAGGAAACTTCAGACAGATAGAGACCTGTTCCTGTTTTGGTACACATTTTACAAAGCGTCCCAACTCTTTAAGAAATGAGATAACTTTTATTGCTACAGTCCCACCAAGGGAGGGCACTAAAACGCATGTTTCCGCTCGCTCTGCCTACAAGTCCTGACAGAGGGCATACATTACCCGCAGCCACTTCTCCCCGTGTATTAAAGCAAGATGGCAGCTGTTGTGGAGAATGTTGTGAAACTGTAAGTGTTGGACTTTTCTAAATATCTTACTCCTGGCTAATTACTCCTGACACCACGGTAACAGCTTCGTGGCTTCTTCATCTCACAGTCTCTGACCGTGTCGTTAGCCCGCTCAGCAACATTTCCACTGACTTATTGGGAAGGTTAGCAGGCGCTGTCGGACCGTCGTGTGTGTTCACATAATGGAAGTGTAAGTTAGCAGACAAGAAGATGACGTCTCTGAAACATGAATCACGAGTCGGTGTAACAGAACACGCGCTAGTAGTATCAAAAATGTACTAACAAGGATATGTAGGTTACTTGTTGTGTCTTTCTCACGAAGTAGCAACTGTGGCGCTAACGTCCGTTAAGTCCAGTAGCTAGGTGGCTGTCACGCTAACAAGCTAAGGAGTGGAACTGTTAGCGCAGGTTCGAGGACTGAGGCGAACGGCCGCAGAGTTTACAATGAATGAAAGACTGGCCTTTAAGATTAGGAACTGAAAGTTGGTGAAAGTTATTTCTAATTCTTACGTAGCAACTCTTAGGAAATGTCAAGGTAAAGTTTCCTGTTACCCGTACCTGTTTGTACTAAAGCGAGCATCTATTTCCGGTGTTTTCACCTTGCGGAGGTGTCCAGGTGGTTGATATCAAGACGTTTTACAAACGGGGGCAGCAATTGGTTAAGCCCTTACTAACCATAATAACGTTTATTATTATGAAGTTAAACTGATACTGTTAGTAGTGGAGAATTTCTGAAACTCAGTCCTAGAGAAACGGATAATAGTAACAAAGGAATTGTATGATACGTAGAAACAGACTTTTTCTTTAAGACTGTCACGATAAATTCAGTTGGCATTGATCCAAATGGATAAAATTTATAAAAATTAAAGAATGACAGAAGGAAGATATTTGGTGTATATTTTTGCTAGTGCAAATGCAGTGTAATTATTGTTTATCTCCCTTGTCTTTCTGTGACTTGGTTTGTATTCATGGGTGGAAAGTAACTGGTAACATTTCCTGGAATTACTGTAATTGAGTAGCTTTTTGTATACCTGTGTGCTTACTTTTTCAAGTTTTCTTTTTAAATCAATAATTTAACTTTTAGTATATTTGTGGGAATTATTGTACTTAATTACATTTGAAAAAGCATGAAGTACTGGGTAACAAAATGAGTACTAAAAGCCAAAATGTGAAGTTCCAAGCTTTTTGTTAACTTAAACTGTCCAAGACTTTGGCTTTGACAGCATTGGATGGTCAGTAGCACGTTGTGAAAAAATAATTAAGGTTAAGTTACACCTTATAATAAACAACTTGGTTGAAGAGTTGTATACTCTGTTGTTTTTGCACATTAAGGAAACATCAGATTGTGCTCTACAAGCTCCTTGGTTATCAAAAGTAGCTACTTTTGTGTAAACTTCGAATGACCTACTTTTCCTTTTTACATGAGTAGATTTGTGGGCCAGTAATGTTACTTCTAATTTTTACATGTCATTTTTGTTTACCCCCATTGTCTTTCTGTGACTTACACAGGTAGACTGCATTGGCCTGTATGTAAAATTTTTGTTAGGGTCCTACACTGGATAAACATTTATTCAGAAGTTAAGATGGATTGTTGATGATAGTAACTGGACACTTGAGACAGTGATCTGTACTTTAAAACACAACTTAAAAATGAACAGTATTGTACCACCTTTGATGTCCCATCTATTTTTTGTCCATTTTTTGTTGTAAAAAGTAGAAACAATAAAGAAATAAAGTATAAAAAAGGCATAGAAAAAACTAATAGTATAGTAGCATATCATTATAAATTAGTTAGGATATTCATATGTAGAAAACAACACTCATATCATGTCAGCAGTGTATCTGAAAAATATGTGAAGTGTATTGCAATAAAAATATAAAGTGTGAAAATTAATATTAAAGAGCGCATATAAGCGACAGCTTAGTAGTATTCACATTTTACCTGAGTTGCCAAAATTTTCATCACTTTTTGTTCCTTGTGAAAAGATTCAGCTAGGGATGCACTATATTGGATTTTTCTGATATCCAGTATTTACAGATTAATTGTAGCCGATACCGATGTCAATACCGATATTCAAATACGCTTTTTGAACAAGAAATTCAGTTCTTTTGGACACAATTTAAAGGTTTGTGGATAACTAAGGAAACAAACTTTAGTCCTTAAAAAAAACTGTAAAGTTTAAAGAATGAGGCTAAATAAAGAAAAAGACCTCAATCGACATTGGTCTGTTTGTTTAGCCTAAAACTCCACTAATTTATAAGTATATTGGACAAAATTTACAGTTGATATATGCTGAAATACACAGGCAACATATCGGATGTAAATATTGGCAGAAATGTTGATACCTGCCGATACCGATACCAGACCGATAATATCGTGTATCCCTAGATTCAGCCTCTGTTATGTTAATGGTTACTAAAACTGAAACTTAAAAAAACAACCTTTATTTTATAATATTAATTTGTAGGAAAGAATTATATGCATGAAGAAACTGCAGGAAAATTCCTGTGCATTTAAACTGCACAGAACCATTAAGGGATGCACAATATTGGATTTTTGCTGATATCTAATGTGCCAGTATTTACAAGTTAATTACAGCTGATACTAATATCGATACTGATATTTAAATGTGGTTAGTTCTGAGTTAAAACTTAAGCCGTAAAAACACACTATTTATATAGCATGACAGATGAAGTAGGTCATTTGGTCCAGCCTAAAAGTCTACTAACAAATTTTTCGTATGGACAATATTTACAGCGGATAGAGGCAGATTTTATCACCAAAATATCAGATACAAAAATTGGCTAAATATTCCTGAAGAAAACAGGCAGTATGTTTAAAACTTAGGCAATGGGACAACCCTATATTTTACACACAACTTGTTTTTAACCACTTATTGGAACCAGTTTATTTGAGGCTAGCTGTTACTAGCTTGAGCCTATTCTGCCTCTATCAATAGGCAAATAAAATCAAATAAACTGATGTGAACACATAGACATTTGCAGCCTTTTTCTCATTGGATAAAGATGTACACTTCCTGAGTGGGAAGGCATTGCTTTTTCACATCGATTCATTTACTCTTTCATTTATCTTGATGAACTCAGATTTCAATGATCTATTTACTGTCATTGGCATTAAAAGTTTCTTTCCAGGATTGTAGATGAGTGAACAAGACTGTCAGAACTTTAACTGTGCTCCTGCCTAACAACAAACATGCATGTACACATGAAATACATGAATACATTAAAAGACACAATACAATAGCAGATATTTGCCCCCGAAGAGAACATGACATGAAGTTTCAGCTCTTTTTATAATTTATTTCTAAGTAAGGAGAGCTGCAACTAATCCGCCTTCTTAACAATTTTAGCTCTGACCTTTAGGACTGTGAAATTGTGAATAACGGCGTAGCTGTCACTAAAATGAGTTCATTAATAATCGTATCAAAATAAGAAAAAAAAATCACTTAGACAACAAATAATGATATTTAGTTTGGCAGGGTCAGTTTATAACAGTCAAATCATGTGACTAGTTTCCACCAAAATGCCTGACTATTTGAAATGTTCAGATAGGCAGCACAGAGGAAGTCTAAATAATCAGATAACACTTTTAAAAAGATGTGTAACTTGAGGTTTGTCATCCAGGTTTCCAGTCTGTGAACAGCTGCTGTCAACGCTTTTTCTTAACAACAAGGCTACTCAAGTCTCAGCAGTTCCAGTTAAGCCAGAGAGTGCCTTGCTCCAGGGCACCCTGACTTCCTCAGTGCAGATGCAGCTGTTGCGTGAGAAGACAAGTTGTTGTCTTCCTTTTTTTTTTTTTCAAGGAGTAAAAAAACAAGTGAAGTCTTTATAATCATGAGCCTGTTGGTCTCATTTGTTAGAGATAATTCCTCATCTTTGATAAAAGGGAATCATCTCACAGCAATATGAGCTTATTTATATTAAAAACATCACACTAATGAAGACTGCGCTGACTATGAAGCTCTTTGCTGTTGATGTAACAACAAAAGAGCACTTGCTTCTGCACTCTCATTTAGGATTTTGAGGAAGTTCAAAGTTGCTGTCAAGTGAGAGAGCTGTTTTTCTAAAGCTGCAGCACAGCAGAGAGACAGCATGCTTTGAGCTAAAATGACAGAATAAGAGAAGTTTGAAGTTAGGCTGCACTGAAGGAGCCACACCTGCTGATTTCTTTCTTAATCTTCAGCGCTGGTTTTTGTTTTATGTCAGGTTGGGAGAGCAATACTACCGAGATGCCATGGAGCAGTGTCATAACTACAATGCACGGCTCTGTGCGGAGAGGAGTGTTCGGATGCCGTTCCTTGATTCACAGACCGGTGTGGCTCAGAGCAACTGCTACATCTGGATGGAGAAGAGACACAGAGGACCAGGTGAGAGGCTTAATGTGTGAAATAATTCACTATACACCTCCTTACATGATGTAGGGCACACTTACAGTAACCTGACACACCAGACAGACTGTTTATCTGTTACATGGAGTATATTACACATCCCTATCAGGCCAACAAGTCACAGTCTGTATCTGGGAAGGAGAAAACCTTTCAAAAACTTGGAGTGTGATTGGGGGAACTTCCTGTCTATCACATTCATTAAGCTATAGAGCAACAAGACATATGAAGCAGTGGGCAGGTCCAGTCCCAGTAAGTAAACTGCATAACATGGGCTCAACGGGTAGCTTCTGCTGTTTTTCACTATCAGTGGAGCCAGTTAGTGAAAAAAAACTCATGTCAAAACCAGTCATGGCAAGCACCAAGAAAAGCTTTCAGCGTTTTTTATTCTTCTTTCAGTAAAAGAAATGCTGTCCAGTTTTGATAAAAACTGCTGCCATGGGGTTTGCACGGCCTTGCCCCATGTACACAGATGGTCCAGGTTAATCTCTGACGTGTGGTTTCTTTCCACATGTCTTTGCCTCACTCCATCATCCCTGTTTCCGATTCTATCTACTGTCCTGCTCTATCAGTAAAGGACAAAGATATATCCTGTGAAGAAATAAGACTGCCGCTATAGCTACATCCAGGCTACTTGCTTGACTGGCTGCCATTATTTGCTGGCTTGCAGTAGAGCTAAACCACACCCATAGCTTCCACCTTGTTTTCCTCAAATGAAACTGATTGGGTCTTTCAATTCTGTGACCAGGCATAAAAATTATAAACTGGAGGTTTGCAAGCTGGTTCTACCTGAGGGCAGACATGGAATATGGTAAGGTATTGGCTTTGCAAGGTTACCCTCACAGGGGCTGGCAGCAAGGTCATTACACTTGACTTAAACTTATAAAATAACTTAAAAAAAAAAAGTAAAACCATTTTAGTCCACTGAAACAAAATGAAAATGGAGCTTTACCAAAAAAATTACTAAAACCTAATTCTTTGATTACAAAACTAGCTAGAATAGTGTAAAATTAGAGACAAAATCTTTTTAGTTTTAGACTTTGACCCATGACTGGAGAGGGGAAGATGGCTGGATTTGATTGAAGAAAGATTTCATACAATAGTTAATTTTAGGTCTTAAATTGTGTCCAGATGTCACATTTGAATACATATAATGAAAACTGAAAAGTAGCTTGTTTGAATTTGTTTTCAAAAATTGTATGATGCTCTGCCCCTTTTGAGTATTGCTCCTGAGAACTGTTGTGCATTTCTGAAAAAAAAAACTACATTTAACACTAAAACTAATGAAAACCATACTAAAATGCAGCATTCTTGCAAATTAAAAACTGAACTAAAATAACAAGAAGTGAAAACTAAATTAAAACAAATGAAATATCTAAAACAATTTTAACCCTGGTAGGCCATCTTTACCATGCTCAAACACATTTGACTGCCAAAGTCTTATTTGTTTGGCTATTGAGATTGCTCTGCACTGTAACCAAGCACAGAACACTTCTCTGGCCCTGTCATGGATGGAAGAGGGGTACTTCAGCATGATGCAATATCTCATGCACATGCACATTCATGTGTGCACAATTTAAACATCATGTGTATAACCAACTGGACCATTCCTCTCGGCAGTCTTTTAAACTATGGCAGGGTGGTATAGAGCATCTGACCAAAATGACTCAAGATTAGCCACAAAGTGAGGAACGTTACTGTCATGTTGTCTGTGTATTTCTGCATAGTGCTGACTATGTGAGACTGAGCTTCTTGTCATATCCATTTGTCATATAAAGAAGAAGTGAGATGGCAGCGTCTAGCAAAAATCATCTCTTTTTCTTTTTTTTCTATCAAAGTCAATTCTTACTAAGAATTCAACTTTACATGAAGAGTGTAATCTAATTAGTTTCATGCGTTCTTATTTTATTTAGAAAACTGCTAATTTTGCATAAAAATGCACACAGTGTTGTGGAAATTGAAGTGCAGGTGCAGATTATTTTTCTTTTTCTGTCAGTTTGTCCAAAAGCTGACTTGTTCTGTAGCATAAGCTCCAGCTCAGTGTCATGTAGATGGATGTGTTCTGACAACCCTCAGGCATGGCCCCAGGGCAGCTCTACACCTATCCATCCAGGAGGTGGAGAAAGAAAAGACGATCTCATCCTGCAGAGGACCCCCGGCTTATCTTCCCTGCTGTCAAGTCAGGTAAGAGCTCAGGTCATCTTTGTTTTCTCAAATGAGTCTTTAAAAAGATCTGTTGAATGCTATGTTGTTTGCAGGGATGTGATTCCAAGGGATTTACCTGGAATACAGATTTTCCAACCAGTAAAGCTGAGCCAATGACTGTATTTACATATGAGGATGTTAGTTGGTGTTCAGCTTAAACTCAACCTACCAGTTTTTAAAGAACGTTGGGGGAGAATCTAGGCCATTAGTGTTCATTTCCTGTGCTCAGAACATACAGTTCTCCAAAGTAACAAAACAAGCAGCTGTTAGCCCACAGCTAACAACAGATGTGTTGACGTGTAAAACTAGAGGGTATTTTAATGTGTGCCAGCTATGATATTGCCTAGGTCTTTAGTTTTTATTTCTTAATGAAAAAAGGTCAATACATAACTCTTGCAGGAGGGCATTGTCATTCACTTTTTTAAGTGAACAATAGGGTACACATATCAGCAGAGCAGCTTTCCCTCTGTGTTTAGCATGAATGCTGGCCATAGTGTGCCAGTTATGTTTAAATGAATAAATAAATTCTAATAAAAACTGCACTTTTTTTTTTTTGCACACAATGAAACAAAGACATAAACTCCAGCCAATTTAATACAAAACCCCATCTTTACTTTTTTCCAAAATCTTCAGATAGAATATATTAAACCAACATTGCTGAAACTATGCTTTAACAGTCTAGAAGTGTCTGTATAAATTCTGATAAATTAACTCATCCTTATCTTGGATGTAGATTGGTACCAGATGTACAAAATGAGAGGTTACAGCTAAAAACAGAAGACCTAAAGAGGACAAAAGAGTTTTAAAGGTTAACAATTATGTGGAAATCCAGAAACTGGAACATTAGAATTCTTAGAAATGCATGAATTTAAATGTTCCTTTGTCTTAGGGGGGACCCCACATATTATACAATAGTACAGTACCACATTTACTGGCATTTCCTGTTTGGTATACTAGTGCCATTCCACTTAATTGTAATTTCTTGGTTATATTTTTATGAAATGATAATTGTTTATCATTTTTATAAGGCAGAAAGGAATCTAGCCTCATAAAAATGTAATGAATTAAACTGTGGCAGAGAAGAAAAAACCATGGTGGTCTGCCACAGTCTAGGTAGTTAATGAGAAACAGTTTTTTTGGTCCTTGTTTTTTTAGGATCAAAAGGGTCTTAGTTAGATTTTTGTCCTTATGACTAAACTTGTTTGTATTTATTCACAGAAGTAGATATAGGACTGAAGAAAGACACTCTGTTGTCAGCAGACGGCAGCAGCCTGGAGGCTCTGCTAAAAGGAGACTCTTTGGAAAAGCGCACAGCTGCAGATCTGCGAGGGTCTGAGGAGGACTCTAACCAGAGTGACTACACTGGAGGCCTGAACCCTGCCACTCGGATTAGAAAGGTTTCATGTTTTTTTTTTCTTGGCTTTTCTGACCTGCAAAGGTCTGTTTATGACCTCATTGCCTTTATTCAGATAGGAAAGTTGATTCAGTTGAAGAGACTAGGGAGAAAGAGCAGGAAAGGAACTGCAGGCCTGATTCTATTGAAATGATTCCTCTCATAGTCTGTGGGCTCTATCATTGACTTTGACAAGGTAGATTACGGAATGAGTGTTGCTATCTTTGCTGACAGTGTGCACCGAGGCCAGTAGAACATTTAAGTAAGGAAACAAGTGTAATTTCTTCACATAATGTATTTTGAGCCTTTCCTTTGGAGTGGTGATATAGTGAAATGAAGCACCTAACTCTGACTTGTAATTTGGTTCAGTAGGTATCGGATGTGTTGGTACTGGTACTATCTTGGTACCGGATTTTAATATTCAATCTTATTTGTGAATGGGGTAGGGTCTTAAAACTACTACATCTTGATATCAAAAATATACCTAAAACAGTAAATGGCACCTTAAATTGCAGAGTGCATATCTGCTTGCTTGAGGACAGAGATTGTGCTCCGTTGTCACTACTTAAAGAATACAACAAACACCTTGCTGAAGCCAAACTACTGTTTCAAATAATCTTACCTTGTTGGCACAGTTGTTAATTTCAACATTTAATACTCTACTTTTTTGAACATGTGTAGCATGTGTATTTGTCTATGCCTGTTTTGTGCATACAGAGTCAATACATTTTTTTAAATTAATGACTATTTGCTTTCCTTTAGAGAATCCTTGAGCCAGATGACTTCTTGGATGACTTAGACGATGAAGACTACGAGGAGGACACGCCTAAAAGACGAGGCAAAGGAAAGGGGAAGGTAAGCAAAAGAAGAGAAAACTCAGAAATCTCATCCTGTCTGCCTCTGTGTTGATCCTTTATCATATCCGTCCTCAGGGTCGAGGTGTGGGCAGCACCAGGAAAAAGCTGGACACAGCAGCGCTGGAGGACAGAGACAAGCCTTACGCTTGTGATAGTGAGTCCGGGAGGCGGGGCTGGATATGTAACCTAATGTTAACAGGAGTAATGTTTGGTGTCATGTTTGTAATCCAATCAAGCAAAGACTTAGCCTGAGCTTTCAGTCTTTATTGCCTTCTTTGTCATCCTTCTTCTCTTATTGTCCATCATCTCTCTGCTTTTAATAGACTCTACAAACCAGAATTTATAAAGCTGATCTACTTTCCTCTTAAGATACCATACATGTCTTTAACTTGCATTTCAGTCTTTCTCTGTACAGGGTGGAAGTGTTCCTCCTTCTTCTTCAGTTGTCAGGCTGTAACTGTGCTGCTTAATTTGTTTTTCCTCTTTTTTGTGAAGCATTTTCACTTTCAGCCGGGTTCTCAGCAATGACTGACTAAACCTCTGTCGGTCTATTTCTCTGAGTCTCTTCTGCTCTCTCTCCTCTCCCTCTCTGCTCTCTTTCAGACACTATCAAACAAAAGCATATTTCAAAACCTTCTGAAAGAGGTATACTTCTCTCATTTCTTTTTACTCCTGTCTGCCTTGTCTTTTGTCTTCACTGCCTGTTTTTAAAATTTTTTGTCTATACAACCAAGTAGACTTTGCTCCTTGTGTAGATTAGTTCATAGTGTTCATGTTATGTTCTCCACAGTTTACTTAGAAGTCTTAAACTAGGCTTTAAAAAGGTCACGACCGTGTTATTATACACTAATTAGTAAGTAGTCCATATGACATGAGCCGTCTCTGAGGGAAGTTGTGGCCAAAGAGAGTGTTTTCCTCCTCAGTCTGGCCCTGAACTCCCCACAGATTTAGAAAAGCTTAAACTGCTGCCTTTTTTCCACTCTGTGCTTTGTCTTTTGTCTCGCTGCTTATTACGTGCAATTTTCCCTTTACTCATCATCACCACCTCTGCATCCTGTAAAGTCTCATTCCATGATCGATGCTTTAGATCCAGTTGCTGCTTTGGCTTTCAGTCAGTTTTCTGCATGTTTAACCATTTTATATAATATTGTTCAGCCACTGCACACTATTACTAAGCTTGTGACAAGCTGTGTCTTCAACAGCTGTTTATCACTTTTCCTTCACAGGATATTTAAAGAATGATGAATAGGGTGTTAGCTTTTGAGGAAATGAAAATGAGAGAAATTTTGGAAGTGAAAGAAGAAGTACTTTAGGGCGTTAATCTTATGACAAACCTCACAGGCCTCCTGTAACAAAAGTGACTCACAGAAGGATCTTTGTTCACTCTAGCATCAGTTAACCATCCTTAATACAGCCCTACTGACTTTTCCTATCCAGCTTATAAAAAAAATTTAAGTCAGAAACCTGCTATGATTACACTTTTAAAGACAATCTAGAGGGGTTATCTTTAGAAATGAAGGTGTGAGGTCTAAAGTAAAGTGCTCTGAGATATTTTCCTGCCAATTTGACCCCATCTTTTCTCCTTGACTTCTCATGTTGATGCAGAGAGTTGAATAGAGGTAAAGTGAACTTAGTTGAAGATTTAAATCGGCTCAAAATGAATTTTACTAGAGCCAGGCATACACTTTGTTATTTCCATCTGACTCTTAACAGTCTATGGGAGAGTCAGCTCATACTGTGCAGCTGAATTGCTTATGATACATGAGCATCGTGCATGATTTCTGTGCTCATACTATACTGCCTGATGGTCATGCACAACCTTAGTGCTCACACTGTACAAGTGAAATCAGGACAGACTGTGACAGAAATCCGTGGAGTTTACTTTGAAAAAGTTTCACGTACTGAGGTTGAGGTTGTATCCAGCCATATCCCCTCTCTCTTTCTCTCTCCTTTTATCTAAATTCATATCAATTCAACAGGCTTTAATGGCATGGAAAACATTCAGTTTCATTGCCAAAGCAATGTACAAATGTATAATATTAATAAAAACCAAATAATAATATCTGAACAATACTGATAAATCAATATGTTAACCATCAAATAAGATTAATAATGATATTAATATCAGTAAGAAGTAGTATATCTCTGTCAGCAAAAGCATCATTTAGGCATAGTTCCTGCTTTTCTATTTCCTTTTTATGGGGGGCATTAGAAAGCTATTCCTGCAGTTTTCATGGTGACTTAAGATGTTGCCTGACAGTTTACAAAGGAAAAATGCCTCAAAGTTGAGGATTCTGCTCGGAGCTCTGCTCTCACAGTGGGAATGTGTGGAGTCGTACCTGAAAAATTTAAAACTTGCCTGAAATTGTTCTGAACAGTCAGGAGCAGCTGGTCAGTCCTTGGTCAGGTCGTGGTTGATGATCGTATCCCATGTACACTGCACAACAAACAACCAATGATCCGACTAAAAGTCGGCATAACTTCCAAGCTAGTCAAGCGGCTCAGAATTTATGTCTGAATTAGATGAAACCCATACAGTGTATGCCTGGTTAAAGGGAGCCAAGATGCAAAAGAAGACGACGAGGGTACTCTAGATTGTAGTGATAAGATGTGTTGATCCTGTACTTTACCTTTATATGGGCATTTTAGATTCTAAGTCAGATGTCATGATGCATAAGCATGTGTTTGTCTGACAAGTCATTAATTGTTGCTAAAATCTCTGTATCATGATGTTATTGAACCCCACTTTGTGTACTGTATCATTAGTTAACCCAACGATTCCAGCCCCTGCTATGAAGGCTTTCCACCAACATATGGAGTAGAGAAATTAACCAGCTAAGAGGGTCTTAAAGCCATTCCCCCCAGTTCATTAAATAAAGTGAGTTTTGAGTATTAAGAGGGCATCTGGGGCTCCCTCCCAAGGAGATTTAGGCATCCATCAACACGGTACTGATTGTGTGTTGATGTCCAAAATGCTGATATTTAACAATTCATTTTAGCTGATACTGATAAATAAATGTAGTTCATACCTTAGACCTTAGGTCTATAACACACTATAAAGTTTAAGGACTGAGGATGAATATAGTAAAGACTTCAGCTGATGTAGACCTCTTGGTCCTGCCTCAAACTCCGGCTGATTTTTACAGCTGATATGTGGGTTGTAAATACCTGCAAAAAATGTGATATGTGCTGGTATGATATGCCAATAATAATCTGCATCCTTAGCTCACATTGTTACAAGATTTGATCTGTAATTTTCACATGATTACTTTAAAAATGAATGAATTTATAAGAAAATCTCATAAGATGATTGTTTAAATGACTTTAAAAACAGCCTGATAAAAAATTAACATAATAAAACAGTTCTCCAGACTGAGTTAGTTTTATGCATGAGTAGCAGAGATTTTTTAAAAATATTAATATGATATATTCTAATAATAAAAATAATAATTTTATTTCAAGTTAATGTGTTGTTAAAACAGAATAGTTAAATGAGTTCCAACTTGCAAGTAAATACATTTTATTGAGTCAACAATAGAAACTGGTTGGCTGACAGCTAAGGGTTATGGTGAGCCCTGACTGTACTAGAGTAAAGAAACAGTTACAATTATTAGAATTATGATGACTTACTGCAGAGAATAGATTTGTATAACTGAATCCAGAGGGATGGTGTAGTCATTTTATCTAAATGTGAAATTGAAAAACAAAGCTTGTAAGTTGACACATCACCTCATCAGTGCATGTTCAACATATTCCCAAACTCCATTATGCTTCATCTCAGCATATTATTTATGACCCATAATGGAAACTATGGGAGATCCAGGTAAAAAAAAAAAAAAAAAAAAAAAGTCAGGGTAGAATCAGGTTATCTACCAATCACATTTTCCAGTCACTTCAATGCATTAAAATATCATCATCAAATCAATTTACCATATTGGCCTGAATAAGAGGCAACCCTGAGCGGTACAATTCTATACTGATAAGCAGCTTTATCTATTGTTGTGAAAGTATATTTGCATTGAAAAGTCTAGACCCAGAAAATCAAACGATCCCACATTTTTCCTGTGCGTTTTGAGGGAAAAGAGTTTAAGATTCAGGCCAGTATGGTAATTAAGCTAAGTTTCCTATGGGGCTGGATAAAGCATCCCATATTATATGAATTGCATTGATGATACTCGAGATCTGTTAAGAAATCTGTTGGATTTCCCCTTTAAAGAACTGCAGATATTGCAAAAATCTGACTATGTGAATACTTACATTTAACTTCATGTTGTCCTGAATGGACTTTAAAGTCAGGGTTTGTATTATTCCCATAAAAGACGACAACTTAACCAAAACATCAAGTGTTTCTTTAATCTGAGCTGTACTATAAATATCTTTGGGTCGGAAATGAAGAAATCAGAATAGTGTTGAAATTAACAAGTCAAATCCTTCAGAACTTGCCATCTGCTCCCCACCCTTTTCCCCACTAAACATAATTTTGTCTATTTTTTCTTGTTGTTGCCACATTTTCTGGTTTTGGTGTCAGTTTGTGGAAAGCGCTACAAGAACCGCCCAGGCCTGAGCTACCACTACACCCACTCCCACCTGGCTGAGGAGGAGGGGGAGGAAAAGGAGGAGATGGAGCTCAATGAGCCAGTCCTGCCGCTGCCTACTGAGCCCAAAAGTAAGCCATCATTCACTGTCCACATTTCTCCATCAATTCAACATAGGGCCTAACACTGAACACTGATGCTCTGTGGGTGTTTTATCGTTTTTCTCAGCTCCGAAGAAAGGTCCAGATGGTCTCGCGTTGCCTAACAATTACTGTGATTTCTGCCTTGGAGACTCCAAAACCAATCACAAGACTGGCCAATCAGAAGAGCTGGTGTCCTGCTCCGACTGTGGACGCTCAGGTTTGTTAGAGAGAGACATGACACAAGGATAGACTGATGGTTCGTGCAGCTGACAGTAGAAATCTCTGCAACAGTGAAATGACATTATTATTCTCCACACAGGCCACCCCTCCTGTCTGCAGTTCACTCCTGTAATGATGGCTGCTGTGAAGACATACCGCTGGCAGTGCATAGAGTGCAAGTGCTGCAACATGTGTGGCACCTCTGAGAACGATGTGAGCATGCCTGCATTGAAAAAATGTGTTTTATAATGTAATCTGCACAATATGATGAAATGTCTCATTTTTTTCAGGATCAGCTTCTGTTCTGTGATGACTGTGACAGAGGATACCACATGTACTGCCTCAACCCACCCATGTCTGAACCTCCAGAGGGTAAGTTCACTGCATGGGACCTACCTGGCATCGAGAATTATGAATTGATTTAATAAATCAATGATAAATGAAGACACGTGGACCTAATATGAAAAAAGAATAACTTTTGAAACGTCTGCTGTCTGTACAGCAGCACATAAATCTAACCTGTTGAGATGGCAGAGCTAAAGTTTAGCTAAGATGCTAACACTGGCATTTAGCACATAAAGACCCCCCAAAAAAGATACTTTTCTCAACCAAAACTTGAAGAAGTCTTTGTTTATCAGAGCGTGAATAGCCGTTGTAGTTCACTTATAGTATTTCACTGAGCTGTAGGCCTATATCCGTTCAACTTTATTAAACTTCATTTATACAGCACATTTAAAACAGCTTTCAGCTGACCAAAGTGCTTCCCACTTAAAGTACAATAAGAAACAACCAAACAATACAGGAGATCATAGACAAGACACAATAACATGGCATGAGTACATATTCACTGAGAGGAAGATGTAGCTTAGATTGAAGAAGTTTTTAAGCAGTATCAAAAGCCGAAGGAAGGGGCTAACCATGGAGATTTAAAAACCAGCAATAACATTTTAAATTGTATTCTGAAACCAACTGGGAACTAATTAATGGAGTTACGTACAGAGATGATGTGCTCCTGTTTGCGTGTACCTGTTAAAAAACTGGCTGCAGCCTTTTGCACATATTGCAGGCAAGACAAAGCGGACTGACTGACCCCCAAATAGAGGGAGTTACCGTAGTCAAGCCATGATGTTATAAAAGCGTGGATACGTTTTTCAGTATCTGTAAAAGATAAAAACGTTTTCCCTTTTGTCAAGGAACGTAATTGATAAAAGCAGCCTTTATGTGTTTGTCATATTTAAAAGCAGAATCAAAAATCACAACAAGATTTTTGCAGGTGGTTGAAGGTGGGTTGATAGTGGGCCAAGGTCTTTTTGTAGGGAACTGGTGGAGTCAGGAGGGGCAAATAGGACTGCTTCAGTTTGTTTATCTAGGAGTAAGAAGTTCTGAGCCAGCCAGTCTTTTATTTCTTGGAGGTAGTGGAATAGTGATTGTAGCTACTTTGGGCTTTGGCTTTTTAGTAGAAGGTAGAACTGCATAAGGTGGTGGTGGTGGTGGTGGTGCAACCAACTAAAACAGAAGTCCGACAAAGCTTGGTTCGAAGCACACCGCCTTATTTTCTAGAGTAAACGAGGCCTGAGGCCTACCTGGCCAGCGTGTAGGTCAGCTTACCCAGCTTGTGTCTCCTCTCATGAAAACTAGTCCTTTCTTTCTACAACTGTTCTCTTTACTTTTGTTCTCATTTTAACCAAGGGCTAGCTGTTTTTTGTCTTTTATTCACAGACAAGATAACAGGGTCACAAAGAAACAATGAGAAGTTCTTATTTTTTATTTTGAAGGCAGTGTGTACTGTAACTGGACCAGGTAGGTGGGCCAGTTTTAATATGGAGCCCAGGGCATCATATTTCTCTAAATCAAAAAGATTTTGTATCAGAGAAAATCTAAAATAACTCACCTGACATTTAATGTAGACTTTGTAAGGTGACAGTGTTTGACATGCACTCACATTTTCATCACTAAGAAGAAAAGAGTGTTGTGGTTCAGTATCCAGAAAAACATAGCTTTCCTTAAGGGCGTGCATTGTTTCAGAAAAGCATTTTACATTGTTACAGTGTTAAACTTCTAGGATGCCTTTGTCCAAAGCATCATACATCTGAGGTGTAGGCATGTTTATTGTGTTAAGGGTCTACACTGGATACTAATGATGCCCTAGCTGAGATTTGCACAGGCAATCTACTGAACCTCAGACATAACTTAATTTTCCTTTATTTTGTCCTTCAGGGAGCTGGAGCTGTCATCTATGTCTGGACCTCTTAAAAGACAAGGCATCCATATACCAGAACCAGAATGTCCCACAGTCGTGATGATCGCTCCCCGCTTCTGCACACGAGTCATCAGTCAACCGTCCGGCAGTTTATGTTTACCCTGAAAGTTCGATGACAAACTCTCCTGACGAGCTGACCCTGGAGGGAGTGTGTTCACAACAGACAATAAGTGTGAAAGGGAAGTATCCCTTAACCAAACTGGCCTCATTTAGTTTAGGTATGACTGTTGCACAGTTCCAAGCTCAGATTCAGACCCACGGATTTTAACTTTTTTTTTGCCATACAACTTTAGCAAGACTAAATTTGATCAAGATGCACACACAGTAAGCCAAAACTTGACTTTCTGTTCAGTTTTTTTTACACATGCTCCTACAGAGTTGCTAAAAGCTGGTCTCTTTTTTGCAATGTACTAATTTTGTGACTAGAGCAGAAACAGAGCTTGGAATTAAGTAGCATGCCTATGCTTGCTATCAAAAAAGAGACATTTTATAATATTTATATATTTCTATGGTATATTATAGTGTTAAGTATGTACAAATTGGAAAGAAGATTGGTCATGAAATGATCGTTTTATTGGTGCCCATTTTATCATTATGAGAAAAGAATCATAACCATGTTCTTTTATTGCGCTACTGATATTTGGTGATTGACTTGATAGAGTCAAAGGGATCTGCTGAGACTAGATGATACTTTAACCAGCCACTGCCACAGGTCACAGTGATGTACTCATTAAAGTCGCTCCCAAGGCTTAAGGGTTTAAAGATGTCAGCTTTAAAGAGTGAACATGAGCGTGTTTCATTCAGTCTTCACACTCTAGTCCTAAAAAAAGCAGACAGGATGCTGATGCTTGACTGAAAAGCTGTATAACATCTGCACACCTGGAGACGAGTGTACCAGCTAGGCAAAAACAAAGAAGTGACAGACTTCTTGACCTGAATTTACACAAGTGCTCCAAGCTGGCAGGTCGTAGTGGCACCAGGTCTTTTGAAACAAAAACACAAGTGTTTTGTGCAATTTAGACAGTGTGCAGGAGTTTGCCTGCACTTTTTGATGGATTAATTTCTCTTATGCATCTGTCGTATGAAATAGATGTCATTTCTGAAAATTGTAGTACTTTTCAGTACAATTAATCATTAAAATAGCGGACGATTGATTTTAACAGGGCTTATCTGTTTAGTGTAAATCCTTATTCATAGATGACTCATCCTGTTGACAAAATGTTCTGCCATTGGCCCTCATTTATCAAACTTGTGTAGAAACCAGCACAGATTTGTGTGTAGAAATCATCTTATGACAACGTCCACATGCTCTTTATGAAACATGCATATTTGGCCAATAACAGCATACAACTGAGCAGGTGTTTATAAATATGGCAGCTGAAAGCAATCGTCATTAAAATAACATGCCTTCACCTCAGAGTTTACAACATGCAGATTAGCAATACAGCTTAAGACCTGCTACCTTTATCATGGTTTCAGTGTCCAGGTCAGAAGTAATGGAAAATTAAATATTTGATGTTTTAAAGTGAATCCGAAAAATGTCTAGAAGGAAATCACCACTGTGGTTAATAGTGTGCTCCAGCTGATATTAGAATATTTGATAATGTTGTCAGCTCTTAAGATGGGAACACAAAAGCCTGTTTTGGCTCTTAAAAGAATTAGCATGCAAACAGAAGGAGGTGCTCCAGACTGAGAGGAGTGGGTTTTAATACCTCAGTGTCAAGAATTAATATTAATGTATGCTCATTGTAAGAGAGGCTGTAATGTCTGGTAGCTTTGAAAACAAATGAAGAATTGTTATAAATTCTATTTCTATCTGAATAGCTTCTGTCCAAACGTATCAGTCATAATTCTTACATTTTAGAGCACTATGAGCTCCTGTCTCCCACAATCCTTAGCTCTTTGTCTGCACATAATTATGCACACATTAGTGGATTGATTTATCTATAAACAGGCTGATGATTACATATAATGTAAGGTATTTTGTTTCCTCTCAAGTCAACTTTTTTCTGAATAGCTGCAGATTTTTTCTGCTTGTACTTCTATATTTTCCGAGTGATATTAAGTTGTACAATGAAACTTTAATAATTACTGAAGGCAGCCTGTCTATTTTATTTTATTTTTTCAATAAATCAATAAAGAAACTATCTTTATCAAAGATCACAAACAAGAAATCAACTGAAGCTTGTGCTGATCATCACCATATAAAAAAGCAAAGCTGCTCACAGGGATTGTCAAAGCTTTGGTTTAATGTTAAATACATTTTAAAAATCACAGAAGGCAAGTCCACATGGAGTTGAAAACATGTGTACATCAGCTCAGACCTGGCATTGGATTTGAGTATATTGTACACTCGCATCCAGATTGATAAATGTCGACCTGTGCGTGGAATTGACCGTACTCCCAAATCTCTGGTGTGTTCATGTTTGATAAATGAGGGCTGTTGTGTTGTACTTTCAAATAAGCTTGTCCCATGCTTTTCTTTGGACATAAAGTCTGACTTTCTAAACTTGCATCTTCTCCATCATAGGGGTTAAAGTTACCTCCAAGTAATGCACAAACATGGTTCAGATCCTTGGACATGGCATAACTCCCAGCTCTCACGTCAGACATAATGTTACACCCAAGCGTATGCCCAGCTGGTGCGCTCTGCTCCTTGTCTTTGTGTGGCAGAATTCAGATTATTTCAGTCAAATTTAAAACAAATCTTATTTACCTTCAGACAGGATAAAACCCTTTCATTGCTGTGTTCTAGCAGTTGTGTGATCATGTACCATATCCAATATCTTAATGTGACACCACTAGATTATTAAGTGTAACTGGGTTCTTTCAGCCTTGCAGATAGTCACATGGTGATGATATTAAAGCAATATAAGAGCTCCTGTAGGATGCTGGTATGACAGGGACTGATGGCAGAGTCACTTAAGGCTCTGTTGGCAGATAATGTGCGATACTGTAAATTTTATCTCCAAAATTTTATCACAGATTGGGGACTGTGTCAGAAATTATGTATGGCTCCATATTGTAAAAAAAGGTTATAATGTGTTTATGTGTAGTCCTATGGAGAAACGGCTCTATTTGTTACTGCTTGCGTAGTTTTATTATGCAATGGTTTCCTTCTGTGGCAAGGCTACAAGAAAAATTAAGAACTGCTAAAGCAGTTACTTTACCTCAAACAGAAACAGTATTTAAGGGATTGAAATGCGCTGTTGATCGATGGGACAAAGGCAGCGTGATTAATCGTCATAAAATGTGCAGTGTCTGCTTCAATGACTGCCTATTCTACTGGTAAACAAGTGCATGCTCAGTAATTGTCTGCACTCTCTTATACTATGTAGTGGTCTCAGCATAGGTGGGCAGAGGTGATGGGATGTGGTGTAATATAAATTAACCATGCTATCATGTTGTTTCAATAGCCAACTAACAATAACTAAAGCATTACACAGGTATAACTTGGTTTATTTTCTCATCACATTTAGTTCTTTAGAGACAGTGGCTACTAGGATATTTTGCTGGTTGTTTTTCTTTTCATGGATGATGTTTGCGTACTTGATGTGTGGGAGATTTTGGGACTTACGTGGATGTTGCTTTCTAGTTAATCCTGTGATTCAGTTCTCGACTGAGCCGCTCTCTTCCAAAGCTTGAAACGAGAAGCAAAGCCCATAATGTGATTAAGAAGCAAATAGTGGATTTGCACCTGTGACAATGAATGGTTCAGTAATATAGGACTGGATGTCCAGCTTCAAGGCTTTACTCAGAGCCATAGACAAAGAAGAGTCCAGCTGTTGTTGTCATTACCTTTTAGATCCTATTATGGTTTTCTGGTGTCGAGCTTTGGGACAGAACTGTTCATGATAGAGTTTAAAGCAAGATCATAGGTTTACAGACTAGGTTAATACCTTTTGGATGGACTTTCATTGAATTTTGATGGAATGTTTTATTGTAAGAAATTTGTCTTCAGGAAAATAAAATACTAGGCACTATACTCTAACGAAGTGTTTTTCCTGTCCTCAGTCGCCATTTCACATACTTGGTCATCTTCTCTTTACACATTCTTTTTAAAACCTCTTTTCTATTATGGGGCAATCAGTTGCTGCTGACATTCCCAAGGTCAAGGTTACGCTCAGGGAAAACAGAGCCTACATAAAGTTTTTATCCCCTTGGATGTTTTACTCTTTGATTGATTTTAAAAATCAATTAAGGTCAATATAGTTTGGCTTTTTGACACAAGAAATACAAAAAAGTGAAAACAGATTTCTTTAAGGTAATGTCAAATGATATTTAATGTAAAATAAGTGCATAAATATTCACCTTCTTCAAGTCAGTATTTAGTAGATCCACTTTTGTTTGCAATCCAGCATTGAGTCTGTGTGGATGTGTCTCAATCAGTCTTGCACATCTGGACTCAGTTATTTTTCTCCATTCTTCTTCACAAACTGCTTAACTTCAGTCAGGTTGCACAGGGATGAGACGTTAACAGCCCTTTTCAAGTCCAGCCATAAATTCTCTGTTAGATTGAGGTCTGGGCTTTGGCTCTGCCATTCCAGAACATTCACCTTGTTGTCTTTAAACCATTCCTGTGTAGCTTTCACTGTATGCCTCGGGTCATTGTCTTGTTGGAAAGAATCTTTCTTGAAGCTGTAGTTCTCTTGCAGTCTGAATAAGACTGTCCTCCAGAATTTTTGAGGATGGTGTGTTTAGCCAAAAAGAGTCTTTTTGGTCTCATCAGACCAAAGAAACTTTCACCCACTTGACTATGGAGCCCATACATGCTTTTTGGTGAACCATAGTTGAGATTTAAGAGTTTTCTTCAGCAGTGGCTTTCTCTTAGCCAATCTTTAAAGCTTTGACTGGTGGAGAACCTGGGCAACAGTTGTTGTATGCAAAGTCTCTGAATTTTGTAACTCCTTCAGAGTAGTCATAGGTGTCTTGGTGGCCTTGGAGTTTTTTTATCCACCCCCTGAGTGTTCTTTTGTCTTCATAGTGTAATTGTAGCCAGGAATATTGATTAACCATTGATTGGACCTTCCAGACACAGGTCTTTTTACACTTGTCACAATCACTTGAGATACCTATTTATGCAGTCACTTATTTTACCTTACTTTTTTATTCTATGTTGTGGAAATCTGTTTTCACTTTGATATTAAAGAGAGTTTTTTGTATTTTGTTTTGTCAAAAATGCTATATTACATCGACCATGATTGGTTTATAAAATCAATAAAATGGCAAGACATCCAAGGGGGGAATACTTTATATTGGCACTTTAAGTAGACCTCCTCTCTTAATTTTTAAGCTTTGTAATGCTGTCTTCTTGGGTAGAAAGAGAAATTAAAGCCCTCTCTTTTGTCTGCCTAACTCCATTAGATGGCAGTCATGGGCTGACCAATGTCCTATTTCTTATAACTACCTCTACTAAGCAGCTGCACATCCATACATATGTGCACACTCAATGTGCAAACAGAGAACAGGAGAGAGGGATGAGTTGTTATTGCACGGTCTTTTATTGGACTCAAGATACAACAGTCTTCTATGATCTCATAAGATCTCTAAGTAATTAATTTAAAACTCTAAAAATATTCTAATATCTTTAACATCACAGCAGAATAAACATAACATTCATGAGGGCTGTGCAAACACACCGAGTACTGTAGATCAGCTGTTTGGTGCTTTTGCGTCTGCTAAACCATAATGAAGATTATTACGACGTCTGAATACAAGAGCCAAGAGCAGAGATGCCAGACAGCGAAGGGATGAAAATGTTAGCATCACAGCATCATGTAAATCACTTCTAAGTAAAACACAACGCTGGTTAAAGAGTTAAACAGGAAAAAAGTTGATGAGCATATTTAGTTCTGCACCTCAGAAAATGCAAAATTAAAAGCAGTTCAAACAAATGATCCTCTTTTTCTTTTCTGATATTTTCCAAAAATGAAATGTCTGTTACTCAGAAGTTAAGTCGGCTGAACTGAGAGACAGAGGAGAAAATCCCCACAGTCAAGACTGTTTATTATTTTCAAACTAAAAGATTGTGGTTCATACTATAGAATTGTATTTCAGTTGTGGGAATTGATAGGAAAATTTTTTTTTTTTTTCTATTTTGTCTCACACTAAAATCAGTCACACACTGATTGACTAATGTGATCCAGCATCAAAACCTCTGGTAAGGCATTTGAGTAAATCTGATTAACAGAAATATAACAGCAAGCCTATTCGCCGGTGTTTAATATGCATTCACACAGGGGCAAAGGTATGTAAAACAGATGCAAAAGGTTTCCCACAAAGTACACTTCTTAATGAAATAGTCTTAACTGGATTTGAAACAGCACTTTGTCTTAGACAAACACTGAAGAAACAATCATTTAACACAGGAAGAATGCAAATATACAGAAGCCCCAAGCAGACATGCATCCACAGATTTCATTTTTACAGAGATAAATACTAACTGGTGCTTATTTTCTCAAGGTTTTGACTTATTTTGTTATTGCAAGTTAACAATGCTGGTTTTCCTATGATAAATAATTGAAGATCTTATAAACAGCAGAAATGTAGTAAAATAAAATGTTAAGATGCATGTCACTGTAGGGCTTCTATACATAAGAATGGACATTTTTGATAAACTTTGTAAGTTTGAGGTAAAACTAATTTTCACTAATAAACACTACATTAAATATCCTAATCATTTTTAAAAACATTTAATTTTCCTTATTCTAAACTGTAAACGTGAGCTTCATTTGTTCTCTTCCATGAAAAAAGGCTGAGTCTGTCAATGAAGCAAAAGTTCAATAGAAGAATATCTAAGAGCAGAAAAGATTTTAAGACACAACCACCATAAATTCATGAACAAAGTGTTCTTCTCACATAATTATAGCCTTCATATTTCACTGAACAAACTAGCCATTCATTCTGCTACAAGAATTCACTTGAAGGCATACATTAAGGATATTTTCAAAGTATCAAAACACCACAAAACTAGTCTCTGTCAGACATTCATTATTGTAAAGCTATGTCAATTTAACATTTACAAACAGTAAAAAGTTTCATCAAGTAGACAGTGATTATAATTATACAGCCATTTGAAATAAAGACAGATTGTCCTTTCATGGAATATTTCACCTTAAATCATCAAATTGTCTGAATTTGGCTCAGTCTCCTGTTTTTATGTAACAACAGAGAGGAAGGCAGATATGGTTAAGAAACTACTCCACAAACCGATGAAGAAGTAGAAGCAGGACTTACACCAGCTTTGTCAGCAGTTATGGCAGGGGAGAAATAATCTCTAAATTCACATTTTTCAGGTTTAAAAAGTCGGTACTTTACAAGAAAAACATCAGATTTTTTACTCTTAAAAGTCAGAAATTAACTTCAATCAAAAATTTGAACTTTGGAGATTTTAAAGTTGAAAATAGCTCATTGCTAGAAGAAAAACAGATGAAGCTATTTTCTTTACAGCTGAGAGCTTAATCAATACTTCTTTGTAGATTTAGCCCAGAATCATCACATTTTCATATCATCTGGTCTCTAGGGTCATCCAACCACTGTTTTCAGCTTGGTTTTTTTTGTACATTTTTGACTTTACATTGTCATAATTATTGACGACATTGTAAAATGCCCTGAAATTTTTGAGTTTATAAACTCAAAATTATTACTTTTTAAACTTTGACATTTCAAGTTTTCCTCATAATGTACTACTTTTTCAATTCAGAAATTTCAAGTTTGGTTTCTTGAAAATATACAGTTTTACAACTTTCAAAATGTTTTTTTTTTTTTTTTTAACTGTGACTTTTTCCCAAACTCATAAATTTACAGATCCTCTTTATTTTTTTATCTTTTAGGGTGGCCTAATATCTGGTCGTACATTAAATTTCTAATCTTGATTTTTTTTTCTTTTTTTTTTTTTTTTAATGTCTTTATCTAATTTTGACAAAATCAGAGCAGACAGGGCTTTGTGCACCCCACTGAGGTGCCCTGACCCCAGGTTGGGAACCACTGGTGTAAAATGTAAATGAAACCCAATATAGTGATTTCCAAATCATTTCAGCCTGGTTTAAATTTAATACAGCACAAAAGACGAGATATTTAATGTTCAAGTTTCTAAAAAGTTGGGACAGCGGCAAGAAAAGACTGGGAAAGTTGAGGAATGATTTAGAAAATAGACTGGAATATCCCACAGGTGAGAACTTTATCTAGTAAGAGGTGATAGTGCCATGACTGGGTATAAAAGGAGCACTCCTGAAAGTATCTGTCATTCAGTGTCTAGAGGCCACGACTTTCTCTACTCGGTGAAAGACTGTGACAGCAAACTGTCCTACAGTGAGCAATGTTTCTCAGAGTGTGATAGCAAGGATTTAGAGAGTTCACCATCTACAGTCCATGATATCAAAACATTCAGAGAATGTGGAGAAATCTCTGCATATAAGGTGGTTACATCATTTTCTTGGATGTCTCTGCTTATTTCAACAAGACGATGCCAAGACACATTCTGCATGAGTTACAACAGCATGGCTTCACAGTAAAAGACTGCAGGTACTAGACAGATCTGCATGCAGTCCAGATCTGCCTACTACTGAAAATGTATGAAATATAATGAAGTGCAAAATACAACAATAGAAACCCGCCACTTTTAAGAAACTTAAGATTTACATCAAGCACAAACAGGAAAAAAAAAAACATTCACTTTTTATACTTAAACAAGTGTCTCCAGTCTTCTGATGCTTACAGAGTGTTAGTAGGGGAAAAGATTAAGTAGCACCATGTAAACATATTTATGTTCCAATGTTTTTGGAACATGCTGCAGGCATCATACTCAGAATGAGCGTATATTTCTAAAAATGGAGAAAAACGGCTGTGAGTTTATTAATTTGAACATTCTATATCTTGTCATTGTGCTGTACTTGATTAAATATTGGTTGAAAATGATTTGCAAGTCTGTTTATTCAAATTTACACACATCACAACTTTTTTGGAACTGTGGTCTGTACATTGTTTTCATGCTTTCTTGGCAGTATTTCTTTGAAAAATTAAAACATTAAGCACACTGACCTAGTTAATGAAGACATAATAGATGTAACCAAAGAAAGCAGAAGTTAACAGAGCAACAATAAATGTGGGTGAAAGGTGCTCTGAAACAGGATGTGGACGCTGCCTGCACAAAAAGCTCTGTATACAGACACAGGCCCTTGCTTTGGAAAATAAAATAGTGTTTCTCTCTTGATCTAAGTTTAAAATATTCCACCAAAACAATCTTTTTTTACAAGAAACAAAACAAACATTGTTTGTCGTACCTAAATGTGAATTATTACTACAAACCTGCAATCAACATCATTAAAGTTTGTGACACTCAAAGAAGAACATTATACATTATATATATATATATATTAGATTTCATCTTAATAAGATCTCTAAAAATACTGTAACACTAGGTTAATCTCTATACGTACATTAGGCTGTACCAATACTTACTCATAAGCAGTGAGGCAAAAATCACCAAAATATAATCACAATTCTGTGCATTTTCTTATCAGTGTTTCTATTAATAAAGTTTTCTGACACTCACAGTGTCCTAAAACATCGCACTGTTCATATAGAGGTTCATTGCTGTAATTCAGTACCACCTGCTACATTTAAATGCATGTAAATAACTTCATACTAATGCTAGCGTACATTCAAAAACATTTAAGGCCAAGACAGTAATTTATCTGAAACCATAAGCCAAAGCATGACATGGCAGAAAGAAGACTTTTCTTTACCGGTTCATTTTGTTTATATGTATTAAAACTCGTAAATGAAACCAGGGGAACATGTAAATTATACTATATTAATATTTACAAAATTCACAAATGCTTTATTATTTGCTAACTCTAAGCAACAGGAAAAACAGTGATGGAATCCTGAGATAACAAGATAAATAAGTCTAGGTCTCAAGAAAACAACTAAAATGTGTTCATTATCATGGGAAAGTAGTATATGCATGTCCTCTTAGGGCTTCTGTACTTCTCGAACTGTTCCAGAAACAAAAAAAAAACCACCTCTCTTTGCTGATGATTCAATAAATCAATAAGTAAAAATGTTCCTCTAATGAATACCTCGTGGTGTCTTTCAAAATAACGGTCATAAAATATTTAATAGTCCCTTCAGTCTTTCTGCTGCTACTGCAGCACTTCATTTGTCACTTGTTCTGCATTAGGCAAGAACAGGAAATATGATATACATAATCAATGTTTGTGAATAAGTAAAAGGTTGAGTGTCTGCTTGATTTTGTTTTTGCCATTCATTTTTACATGATTCCATGATTTTTTGCTTCTACCACGGGTGAGTACACAAGGAAGTTAAAAGGTTAATGTTTGCCACAAAGGACGTGGGGATTCATGTAAAATTCTGTGGTTTTCCACCTCAGAGGTAAATTTTTCTTCAGAAATGGTGCTGTAGTAGCTCTGTGACCCACTGACCTCCTGATGACCTTTTGCCACAGGATGAGACATGATGTCGATATAGGGATGATTTACTATTTACTTTTGATTTGCTTTTTTCTGGCTGTTTGGATTGATGTGCTCTGTGTGGATTGACATGGTTCGGCAATAGCCAACACTGAAAATAGACCTTGCGCATATCTCGAGAGGAGTAGCACTTCTGGGAGGCGTTGGAGACGGACCAGATCGCATGCAGTTGAACTGCAAAGACTGGCTAGAATAGGAGCGACATGCTCTGCAGTGCACTTCACAAGCTTATCATGTTGCAGGCAGGGGTTGTGGAAATTGGAGGGAACTCAAGGATGGACTACATGAAGGTGCATTAGGTTTCCTGTTAATCTCTTGTTTGTGAATGTGATATCTACAAATCATTTTGAGGATTTTTCTTCAAGCCTTGCATGATCTGACTTGAGGATATACTGATTAGATTTCAAGGTCAAATGATAAGGATGATAGGCCTTATGATCATTTAATGCATGTGAAGATGATACCTAAAGACTGCTTGGAGGGATATTCATGAAACATATTACAACTTTCCGCTCTGACTCAACGATTGACTGTAATGACTGGCTGTCAAAGGTCAAGAATGCACTGAGGGATTTTGTCAAATTTGGCAAAAACCACTACACTAGCTCTTGAGGTTGAAGTTCAAAGTGAATTATGGACCTTCATCATGAAAGGAATAGGATTTCTTTTAATAATACAAACACATACCCACTTAATGGTAGCTCTAGTTTTTCATCTGCAATGTCATTTCGTCCTCAGTAAGTTGACCATTTTAATACTTAAAAGACTGCTCTAAATGATGCACTGTATAAAAAGGGAAAAACAACAGGGACTTAAGTTTGAGTAGTTACATATGTACATCAGCACACTGACACACTGTTTGGCTTCATGAGAGAGGACTTGTAAAAGACAGGTGAGTGCTCAACATGTCGTCTGACCGGTTTGTACTTTGACCGTAAGTCTTCACATCTGTCCGAAGAGGATGGAGCAGAGGAGGAAGATGGCATAGAGAAACATGAGGCCTAGACCCAGACGACGATCCAGCTTCCAGTGGTTTAGATGAACACTGGTCACCTGTAGACAAAGACAGAGCTTTGAGCGGGTGACAATGACCAACTTTAAGGGATGAACAAGGGTTTGAAATCCAGCCACTTCCAAGACCATGAGGATTTTTAGCCACTGTATATGGGAGACATTGTATAGCAGTTGAGCTTCATGGTGATTATCACTAATACAATGGTGTTTTAGCTGGTTATGAGACAGACTAAAATTAATTCTGATAGCTTTTTATTGATTTAATTGCAAAAAAAGGAAGTAAACAACTGCACATTATCTGGTATCCAGTATTTCTTTCTTACCGTGAGGAAAACAGAAGCCAGCAGCAGGATGACAGAATACACCAGGCCTTTATTATTTATAGAGACCTTCAGGTGAGAAAAAAAAGAGAGGTGTCATAATTAATTTGTCTCTCACAGATGCAAACTATCAAGAAAATCACAGACAAATGAAGAAAGAGATTGATGCAGTAGGTAGACATGTAGCATACTGTAGATCCGTGGTCCACCACAAGGGTACGTAAAGCCCAGGGGAAACCCAGACCCAGCAGGATGTCAAAAATATTGCTGCCTATAGAGTTAGATACTGCCATGTCTCCCATGCCTGAAAAGGAGCAGTAAAGTAAGTACACCTATACAAAGCATAAAAGACAAAAGACTTTAGTACAAGATTAGGAATAAAGTTTTGTACCTTGCCGTGCTACAATCAGACTCGCCATGCAGTCTGGTACGCTGGTCCCTGCTGCCAGGAAGGTGATACCCATGATGTAGTCTGGGATGTCAAGTGTGAAGCTGATGATGGTAACCTGTAAAAGTCAGCAATATAGAATCTTCAAAGGACAGTATTGCCTTTATATCCATGTGACCTTTTCATAATCATTTACAACATTTACAAAGCAAGCATTTAAGACTCCTTACCATCCACACCATGAGGTAGGAGAAGACGGCAATCCACAGGGTGGAGGCCACAAAGGTAGCCATGAACCAGCGGTGCCAGCGAGGCTGCATGCAGTTAGGCACAGTGCAGTAGAGCAGGAGACCAAGAGGCCACGTAATCACCCACTTCACACGGGCACAGCAGCTACCTGTGTGGAGGAGGAAGATGATCAGGTCAGAATATATTAGATTTATATTAACCAGCTCAGTAAGCACTTTTATCAAACCAGAGTAAGGTAGAGATGTTATCTTAAAAAAAGAAAAGAGACTTTTCAATTTAAAAATTAATGGAGGAAATTTGAGGAGTGCATTTTAAATCAGCTTTCATGTCATGTAGGCATTGCTACAGTTATTTAAGCAACTACAATAAACAATAAATCTATTGCTATAATAAGATTATTTTTGCCTTCCCACTCAGCATGTTTACTTTATACCCACTGGATGGAGGCCAGATTGTAGTATTTGTACTATCACACCATTAGGCATTTCATTGCAGTCAGATGAAGCTTAAGATAGCTAACATCTACCCTAAAATCAACGTCCCACATGTGTAAGGAAACATTCAGTTTGGATTCAGGAGGAGCATAAAATAGAGCAGGAAAAACAGAAAGTAATAATGTTGATAAAAAGATATTTACTTTTTTGGTTTATCTACAGCACTGTATATAGTTATTACAAAGTTACTGAAAGAAAGTTATGTCAATTAAATTAAATACATAAGGTGAAATAATGCTTGAGCAGTTTTGCAAGGCAATTTTGCAGTGTCCAGATGTGCAAGACTGATTGACACCTATCTACACAGACTCAGTGCTGTGATTGCAGATAAAGGTGCATCTAGTAGTTGCCAACTTAAAGAATGGTGAATATTTATGCAGTCACTTGTTTAACATGACATTTTTATTCGACATTACTTTGAAGAAAACTGTTTTCACTTCACATTAAAGAGATTTTCTGATTTTTTTGTTTCAAAAAAGCCAAATTACATTGACCATGACTGATTTAAATCAATAAAAGGGTAAAGCATCTAAGGGGATGAAAACTTGTTATGGCTTGTATCTTTGTAAATAGAGAGCAAAAGAGATTGATTAATTGGACAAACAGCCTGCCAATTCCTTGAACCTGAATGAATTGCATTTCCACATGCCAGGCTCCATTTTGTTACTTTTGTGCCCTTGAAATGAAATGAAAATGAAATGATTAAATAACTTTCCACCAGAGGTCACTGGTTTTACAGAGCATAAACCCTCTTTGTATGCAGATGATCAACATTTTTACATGAAAGATCCCCAAAAAGCAAGAACACGAAAGCCAACAGTGTTCGCAACAAATGTGGGAGGATCTTACTTGCTGGCCCTTCCTCACCTGGTATACGGACTGGACTAAAAATCTCATCCTCATCATCTTCCCCTTCCTCTGCCTGGCATGTCCCAGCCCCGGGCTTTTCTCCTGACTCTGCATCTTCCATCGTGTGTCCCCTGCCGCCGTTCTCCAGACTGCAGGAGCCCGTCCTCTTCAGGCTGTTGCTAGTTGACCCGCTTCGTGGCGCGGAGCTGGCCTCACCATCCCGCTGGATCTTTGACTTCTGGATCAGCCTCTGTCTCTGTAAGGGAGAGGAGTAAGGGAAGATGAATAAAGTGATTTTTCTTTACTCAAAAATTTTGATGGATCAAAGCTGAATTTTTATGTATAACTGCATATTTTGGGGCGTAGCTGATTCACTGACAGGCAGATACAGTCATGGACGAAAATATTGGCACCCCTGGAATTTTTCCAGAAAATACACAATTTATCCCAGAAATTGTTGCAATCAATAAATGTTTTTGGTATACATGTGTTTATTGCCTTTATGTGCATTGGAACAACAACAAAAATCTGAAGAAAAAAGACAAAATTGACATAATTTTTCACAAAACTCAAAAAATGGGCCAGACAAAATTGTTGACACCCTCAACTTAATATTTGGTTGCACAACCGCGGAAAAAAATAACTGAAACCAATCGCTTCCTATAACCATCAACAAGCTTCATACACCTCTCAACTGGAATTTTGGACCACTCTTCTTTTACAAACTGCTCCAGGTCTCTCGGATTTGAAGGGTGTTTCTTGCAACAGCAGTTTTGAGATCTCTCTATAGGGGTTCAATGGGATTTAGATCCAGACTCATTGCTGGCCACTTCAGAACTCTCCAGTGCTTTGTCTCCAACCATTTCTTGGTGCTTTTTGAGGTATGTTTTGGGTCATTGTCCTGCTGGAACACCCATGACCTCTGACGCAGACCCAGCTTTCTGACACTAGGCCCTACATTGCGGCCCAAAATTTTTTGATAGTCTCAGATTTCATGATTCCTTGCACACAGTCAAGGCACCCAGTGCCAGAGGCAGCAAAATAACACCAAAACATCCTTGAACCTCCACCATGATTGACTGTAGATACTGTGTTCTTTTCTCTGTAGGCCTCATTCCATTTTCTGTAAACAGTAGAATGACCCGCTTTTCCAAAAAGCTATACCTTAGTCTCATCTGTCCACAAAATGTTCTTCCAGAAGGATTGAGGCTTACTCAGGCAACTCCAGTCTGGATTTTTATGTCTCTTTGTCAGCAGTGGGGTTCTCCTCGGTCTCCTGTCATAGCGCTTCATCTCATTCAGATTGCGACGTATGGTTCGAGCTGACACTTTTGCACCCTGAGTCTGCAGGACAGCCTGAACTTGTGTGGAAGTTGACTGAGGATGTTTATCCACCATTCCAACTATCCTGTGTTGCATTCATTTGTCAATTTTTCTCTTCCATCCATGTCCAGGGAGATTAGACACAGTTCCACGGGTTATAAACTTCTTGATTATATTAGGCACAGTGGACAAAGGAATTTCAAGATCTCTGGAAATGGTCTTGAAACCTTGAGATTGTTCATATTTTTCCACAATTTTGCTTCTTAAGTCCTCAGACAATTCTGGGCTCTTCTTTCTCTTTTTCATGCTCGGTGTGACTCACACAGGCACACAACACAAAGGCTGAGTCAACTTTACACATTTTAACTGGCTTCAGGTGTGATTTCTAGATTGCCAGCACCTTTTACTGCCACAGGTGAGTTTAAATGAGCATCACATGCTTGAAATAAAATGATTTACCCACAGATTTAAAAGGGTGCCAATAATTTTGTCTAGCCCACTTTTTGAGTTTTGTGTAGAATTATGTCAATTTTGTCCTTTTTCTTCTGATTTTTTGTGTTGTTTCAATGCATATGAAGGAAATAAACACGTGTATACCAAAAACATTTGTAATTGCAACAATTTCTGGGATAAATTGTGTATTTTCTGGAAAAATTCCAGGGGTGCCAATATTTTTGTCCATGACTATATGTTGTGACCATCAAGATTCATTTGGCCCACCTCAGTGCCACCTCTGTCTTTATTATCTGAAAGGTGGTTGAATCACCTTTTTATAGCATGGTAACTGTCATTGTTAGGCTTTAAAATATCTCCTCAGAAACCAGTGGGTGCACAGCTGAGCTGATGTTCATGTTTTACACAGTGTATTGGGTGAATCTGTCACTTACCTCACTAATGAGCATGCGCCCTGCCATGGAGAGTCTGGTGCGAGGGGAGAAGTGGGGGGTTATCATGATGCGTAGGCCGGCCTCAGAAAATGACAATTTGTGGGGGTTGAGAATGAGGAGTTCATCAACCATGATGACTGGAGGAGGCTCCTGAGCATGAGCTTGGCCTGTGAGAAGAAAAACACATGAGCCATTACATTTCTATTATGTACAACACAGGACAACAAAGAGCCACCCAACCATTATATGAATACAGAACAGCATCGGACAAGATCATTCTAGTTTCCAGTGGCGTCTGGTTATGATAGAGTCCCGTTCAACACTTCCAAGCGAATGAGACCTTCACTGAATGTGATTTCTAGGGAATAATTAGAAACACATACCTGCATTTAAAAGAGCAGGGTAAGAATTATATAGTAGGGGCAGAAGATCTAAGCACAATAAAAATTTCAAAGAGAAATTACGATTTTCATGTCTGAATACACTGATTGATCACATGTTGTGCATGCACATTTTCTCCTCTTTAACATTGGCAATAAGAGCATCATGGGGCATAGGAAACATGCAACCCAACAGGGATTGCATTACACAACACCACCCAACAGGTGGCAGTAGAGAAGTAGGAGCCATGAGCAGGAACTAAAACCACACCTGCAGTGTACTGGCACATCCCAGTCCATGTGTGCCTTGTTTTCTCAGTTTGCTGCTAAAATTCTTGTGCATTTAACTTTACCATTTGCAATTCACACATCACGTCTTTTTAATTGTTTTATTTCAAATAAACCATTAAACTTGTTCTCTAAGTTGACTTTTTATTACAGTAACACTGTGTATGATTGTTCTAAGTAATATGGGTCACTTTACAAATAGCTGGTCCATATTAGAGTAATCTGTACTACTTACTATAAACTCAAATACAAATGTTCATTCAGCTTAGCAAATACAGATACGGACTTTTTAATGTAATAAAACATAAATGTTAGACACATAATGTTATAACTAATGTTTTGCTGCTGTTAGGCCAAATCCTCCTATCTCTGAAATCACCACTTTGAAGGGAATGGAAAAAAGGCTGATTTTTTGGGGTTAAAAATGTGAAATACCCACTGAAACAGGGGTTCTTAAACTTTTGGGGGCTAGGGACCCCTTACAGAGCAGAAATTTTACCAAAGACCCCCATATAACTCTTATGCTGATTAAACGTTAACTGCTATTTGTACTCCTAGATGCTGTATTTTAAACTCATCAACCTAAATACAAGCACTTGTCCAACTGAGTTTGGCGTCTTAATTTTTGCGATCCTTTGAGCAGCCAAATAAGAAGCCTTCTGTGGTTTTTCTGAGGTTGTGGTCAGGATCACCAGTTGTGTTTTCAGGCAGATGTATTCCTCACCTTTTCAGCAGAAAAAACTTTTGTTTTGTCCTTAAACTCTGCATGCTTTGTCATCAGATGACGCTTTAGCTTGGCAGGCTTCATGGCCTCACATGAAGACACACAACACATTTTGGTCTTCAGTCACTGTTCTCAATAAAACCAAACTGGAGATATCTGCCATCAAATTTTTCTCAGTTTAGCTGGTTTGGGCCTAGCATCACTTGATGAAGTGGATGTGCTTCAATATTTATCCATCATTGCTAGCTGGACCTGCACACCAAATGTGTCCTGCGTAAAGTGACTGAAAGGTGAGGAGTGATAGGTTTAGGTGATATGTCATAATCATATGAGGGTTTTTTTGACTTATGTGTGAGTCATTGGTTTCATCTGGTTGTTTTATGGCAGGAGGAATGAATCCCCAAATGCATGGATCTTTGTTTTGGCCCAGGAGTCACGCATTCACAATTTTTCAGCCTCCTCACTCAGCAAGTTAAGAACCCCCTCCCACAAAACATCTATAGTTTCTGCAAGGATCACAGGATCATGAGCAGGTCTAGATCTGTGAGACATCGCCAAATGATACTCCACAGTTTGCTGCCCCCTCTGGCCCCATTATCAAGTCCATACAGATGCTTAAGAGTGTAAGGGCTAAGACACACCCCTGCCTCACCCCAGAATCAACTGGCAAGATGTCAGAATATAAGGCAGCCATCAGCTGGATGAGTGAACGTGGGATGCCCTGAATGCCTTCTGGAAGTCATCATAAGCTGCAAGCAACCCTCTATTGAAATCCTGAAAGCACTCAATTCAGGAAGAGAAAGAGATTGAAATGTATGTTTTTACAACCCCTGAGAAATAGGCCCCAGACACCACTGATTTCCTCTGACCTTTGTTTATAAGCACCATTGAGGTGTTGCAGGCGTTGGCATCATCTCCCATCCTGTCGTCTCTGTGACCCTCTGACACGTGGCAGCACGGCCTTGAACTCCTGAGCCGACGCGTCACAAACACCATTAACTGGGAGTTAAACCTGCAATCAGATTCATATTCATGTCTTATATCTTTAAAGTCAGGCTTCAGAAGTGTGGAGACACAACTGATGATATCATAACTTACTTCATGATAATAATGTAGATCCCATACATGGTCATGAGGAGCAATGACTCCCACCTGCATAGAAAAAAAGCACAATATGTAAGATAAGTCTGAAGCACATGAAATATCATATAAACTAAAAGTATTTCTTAAAAGGAGGCCAAAAAAATCATTCTAAATAGGAAATTAAGTTATCAAATCAGCATTACTTAGCTTTAAATATCACCACATAAACTTGTTTTCTTTTTGGTAAAAGGATTCATGTATAATGTATAATTTATAATATTTTAACTATTCACCAGACCTCATATTTTCTTTTTATTGTTGTAAAGTGAACATCAGGGACAGTTTTTGGCCAAAGTTATTTCACGACACATTTCTGTCCTTATTTTTTTTAATCAAAACTTGGTTTAAGATGGGTAGGTTGCACTTTGACAAAGTTAACATATCCTCCTAAACATATCCCCTAAAAATTAAAAACTTTAAAATCAAAGTGTGATTACTATTTTGAAGCTAACTTGTCATATATGTGCTTTCATTATTTCTAAAGGAATGATTGCCTTTTTCTGATTCTGAAAAGGCTGTTTTAATCTGACCCTTAAGTTTATTTACTCAGGAACAGCAATGGTTGGAGGAAAATACTTAAAGGCTTGATTCCAGGTCCCTTTTAATAAGCACTTGGTCCTATTTGTTCATATGAGACACAAACACAGAACTAAGTAAACAGTCCAGTCAATATAAACACAACTGTGTGCTCCTGAACCATCTCAGCTTTCAGCTCAGGCTGACCGCTGTGGCACGTGAGAAGATTCAACCCTCAGATGTTCAGAGCATGCAGTTATCCAGCAAAATTGGTTCAGAGAAAACATGGTGAGGAGAAATACAGAACAAAAAAAACAGACTGCTTGGCACACAGAAGCTTAATTTAAAGGCTGCCTTATATCACCCAGGATCCTCTGCTCAAGCTGACATTAAGTCCATAATAAATCTACTCTTTCATTAAAACCAGAGACACAAACAACAATAGAAGCCTCAGGTGCACTGAGTAGAAAACATTCAGGCCAAATAGCTACGAGGCAGATGGCTGCATTTTTTTTCACAGTGGCAACATGTCTGACCACACAACTAAAATCATGTCCTTGGCTGATGGGTTTGCAACAGTGCAGATGTGATCCTGACCAATCAGCATATGCTGCCATCTTGACTTTATCTGCTGTCTTCAAACAAAGAAGAATTAATTGTGGACTTGTCCCTTTTCTTATCAAAAAGAGTACAATCTGGACAGGCTATCCTCTGAACTGAACTCTAGCTAGAACATTAATAGTAGTCTTGTCCAGGCAGGGCTGTGGGGCATTATGAATGATAATGTCTCACAACAAGAGCATCCCTCATTTCCAGTGTTCATATTAGGGCCAAACGTTTGACAATCTGCAGCAATGATGCATTCAGTTCAGAATATTGCATGTTTAATCAGGATTTACCACATTATTGAGAGCTCTAAATGAACCTGTTGCTTCACAATAAAAAAACATAAATAAATAGATAAAACCAATATGTCCAACTCTACAAAAGCCAATGCATCCATACGTTTTATTTACTCCATTTTTCATTTACTTCTGTTTCTTCGAGACATCAAATTATTTAGCTTTCACTCCAAGAATTAAAAAAGCCCATAACAAACAAAAACAAGATAAACTTCCCAAATTGGTTTGGACAGAGGCAGCATGGCCAGTTATGGTCTGTCTTGCCACAGTAATCATATGTAAGAGGAACAGGATTGTAAAAGTGCCAATGCCAACAATCAAGCACATAGCATCTGTTCAGGCAGGCCATGGAGTCAAGCACTGCCATAAATCAGAGATCAGCTCTTCTCATGCTAGCCTCATCAGCTGACTGCCAGCTGATTCGCCCTAAGCTCGCTATTAGCTAATTGCACTCACGCTGCCATATTCAAACTGCTCTAGCATGGATATGTTTTGCTGCTTGCTCTGCAAGCCGCTCTTTGAAACCTTCCTCCGACCCAGCTCCTCCTTTATGCTACATCTGACTTAATCAATGCCATTCTGTTGTCAATGATGCCTGCTCTGCTCCGGGTTTACTGCTGCTTCTCCCTGCCTCAGGCACATGCTGTTCTAGCTTGATGCTTTCCACATAGGCTCGTGGAATGGCCGGGGGATCCTAGAACAACCACACTGACAAATATAAATAACAGCAATGAGAAGAAATCAATAACTGCTAAAACAGAAAAATGTATAACAGCAAATCATGTGTTGATACTAAAGCCAGTATGTTTTCATGAATTCTTTTGGCGTAACACTCCTACATTGCCAACATTTTCTCTCATCTTTAACCATAAAAACATGAGAGTTTGTCCAACACTTCACATGTTCACAATAATCTAGATCTAGAAGTACTCATTTTACTTTAAAACTTTTTAAAACCCTTAATTTTTGCTGAGTTGTTTTGTAACTTTTTAGGAACCTGCAGACTCCCTGTCACTAAATCAGTCACTTGATGTGCTAAATGCCAGCATAATATCCCGTTATCACATGAAAACAGGCTTTGCCAACCTGAGATAACATGAAAATCTAGAGAATGTCTGTCAAGGAAAGTAGCAATATCTTCAAATAAATCTTGGCACTTCTTGTCATCAAAAGAAAAAGGAGTAAATAAAGTATACATGTCCACGTTGGCCTTCATAAAACTCATCTAACAGCCTCAAATCACTGAAAACATAAGGCTGCTTCTTAAGACAATCCCCCCCTTCACACAAATTAAACACTTTATTTAAGTAACCTCAGCTGACTCTGAATTTAGCCATGGCTGACACAGTCAGATGTTTTTTTTCCCTCTGAGTACAAATCAGCATCCAAATGTTTTGATTGTGTCCCACGTGCACACACTCTTGAACTTAATGGCATCTTCATCATCATGATTGTAATAGCAGGTACTTATAAGATTGGCTCATGACACTAATCAGAGCATGAGAGGAAAGACAGGAAACTGCAGATAAGTGTCAGTATAAATACAAAGAGGAAGAATTTTCATCTCTTGGAGTGCGAGTACAGCACTGGCAAAGTTAATCTTATCCACAGCGATAATTTTCTTAATATCTCAGGACTGGATGCGATGCACAGTGGTGCCGTGGTTAGCCTGGCGCATCACAGAAAAAAGGTTCCTTATTCTCCCTCCAAGTTTCCATTACACTCCAGAAGCATACCCATTAGTTTAAGTGGTTACTCGGCACTGGTCACAGTTGTCAAGGAGTAAACTACATAACGTAAGCTTTAGCAGGTAGCAGTTATCATTCTTCACAAACAGTGGAGCCAGTTGGCAAATCTAACTCTTGCCAAAGCCAGTCAGAAGAAGAAAAACCCATCTCTTCCATTAAGAAAAGCTCTCAAAGCAATTCTTTGCTTTTCTATTCATACAGCAATGTTGTCCAGTTCAGATAAAACTGCTGCTATGGCTACATCCATGCTAATCTCTTCACTGGTTGTCATTGCTTACAGGCTTGTAGTTGCTCCAACTAAACCACACCCATAGCTATCACCTTGTTCTCCTCAAATAATGCTGATTGGTCTATTTATTCTCTGTCAGAATAAGCATTTCAGCTTGAAGCTTTGCAAGATGAATATGCCTGCTAACAGACACGGGATGTGGCAAATCCATTGGTTTTGAAAGGTTACTTATGTGTTAGACTTGTGACTGCATGCTGACCAGCCTTATTCACCCTTTTATCGAAACACAGCAATGATTGGCTCCAGTCCCACAGCACTGAATGGGATAAGTGGTACAGAAAACCAATTGACGAATAGATAATTAAGCTAGTTTCCCTATTTACAGACTTATTCATCTCATATAAAAATAGTAAAGTTTGTTGGTTATTTTTTGGTGATCTGGGATGGTAACTGCAATAAAGGACCACAATATGACATGCTTCCATTGCTGACACTAATAAGGCAAGTTCAGTCTGTTTTCCTGTGATTGTTTTGTGCTTTTGCAAGCCTTGGGACACACGATTAAATAGAGGAAAAATTTCAAAGAAAACCGCCTGAAATTTGTCATCATGGGGATAAGAGAAAATAAAATGTATTGATGCATGTTCACTTTGGGCTCCAGTAAATTTGCCTTGAAGCATACCTGAAAATCGTAGTTTATACTTCACCATCCTTATCAGTATGTTTATCATGCTATTATGACTTAATCCTAACATAAACATCACCACCTGCAATCATGTTAATCAACCCCTCTTTACACTGAATCACCAAGAGTAAATAGAAACTTTATCACACTGCAATTATGGAGAAAAACTGTGTATATTATTGCCACAATACTTCAGCAATGCATACTGAAGCAGCCTGTGTTTAAAGAAATGGAAATGAACAGAACTAAGGTATGTTGACTCACCAAACGACTTTAGCATCATAGATAACCTAGAGGAAAGAAAAGGAAGGTTCCTCAAAATCAATGAAAGCTTAAAATATATAAGAATAACAATCTTAACGAGAAGCACATCTCACCAAGATGAGAGTCAGCACAGAGAGGATGTAGTAGGAGGAATCTCTGAAAAGGGACCACCATGTCAGCACCACTGTCTGCAGAGACATTCAATCATGTTAGTTCAACAGTTTGAGAGTAATCAATAAAATTATCGCTCAAAGTTTCTGCAACCTGTCCTGCAAAGATTCCACTCAGGCCGATGATGACCAGGATGTTAAAGACAGCAGAGCCCACAATGGTACCAACTCCAACGTCCCCTTTAGTGATGAAGACACCTGAGGGAGAAGAGGAGAAGTTTGTGTATCTCCTGTCTGCTTCTGTGGGCTCCATTTATTTTAATCATGTTTATCTCCTTTCACTTGTTAAAACATCACATCTAAGGAGCACACAATAACAGTTAAAAACACACATATCTACAGACACATGCTCACACTCATATCAATAAAAATCAAATAAAGATTAAGCTTAATTTAAATCCCTTCTACATTTCACATTTCTGTCTAAGTTCCCGGCCCTAAACTCCCAGTCTCCATGAAGTTCATGTCTGCGTCTCTATGCTGAACAAAGTCCGCTTGCCTTTAGCAATGCAAGTCTTTCCAGACCAGTACAGCCTAAAACAGCAGTTCTCAACTGGTCTAGCATCAGGATCCACCAATACCTCCTCCAAACGGAGACCAAAATTTCAAAAATTTCTCAAACATAACCATTTTTTTTTTTTTTTGTCAAAAATGGAGCAGGTTGGACTTCTAATGTGACAGAATAAAGATATATAGACATGCCCTTCAAAATAAAAGCATTTTTTCCTCGGCACACATCTGTGACACACTGAAAATGTCTTTGCAACTGACTTTTGGTCTCTGACCCACCAGCTAAGAACCTAGAGTCTAAAAACATCCTGATCCTGAGACCTTATAGTTTCACAAATATTTTCTAAGGATTTTAAAGACAGAGAAATTCTGAGGTTCAAGGTCAAACCTCAGGTACAGGAGGATCAATGCAGATTCTGTCATGGCCGTGGAACAATGGGCCAGTTCTTAACCCTTTCAGGGCTTCCTGAGGAAGCATGGGAGGAGGCTTAGAGAAGGCTGCCGAGCCAAAAGTTAAAGCTTTCGATTTACCAGTTGATCTACCTCCCAAACCTCACCTATGGCTGTGAACTCTGGGGAATAACTGTAAAAACAACATCACAAATACAAGCGGCCAGAATGAGTTTTCTCTAGAGGGGGGCTGGGCTGAGAGATAGGGTGAGGAGTCTAGACATCCATATATTGAGAGACCTCCTTTTGGAGGTCTTCTAGGCACATCCAGCTAGGAGGAGACCTTGGAGAAGACCCAGAATGTGCCTCAGGGATCATACTCCTGTCTGGTCTAGGAGCTCCAAGAAAGAGTTGGAAAGTGTTGCTGGGGAGAGGGATGTTTGGGTCGATTTGCTCAGCCTGCTGCCACCATGACCCAGCCCGGATAAACGTAAGAAGATGGATGCCTGGATGGATGAATGGATGGATGGAGAGAAATTCTTAATTTTCATAACTGTAATGGGACATCTCTTTTCATGGTGGCTGTCATAGGTTGCAAGTTCAGTCGCTAAAGGCATGTGTGGGGGTTCTCTAAGACAACATCTTGGAAGGACTATAAAACCTTGTCTTCAAAGGACTTTGATCAGGGAATTAGTGGGTACTGGGACATTGTCAGGAGATTGCTGGGCTGAAAGTTGGTGTTTTTTTAGTCTCTGCAATGATGTGATTCATAGAACTGATCTGAACCTGTGATTATTTTCTCTGTAACTGATCAGAGTTCTTCCAGATAGATTGAACTGTAGCCACTATTTCTATAATTATCTATGAATGATGTTATATGGTCTGTTTGCCTCAATATCCTGAGACTTCTGGAAGGTTCATGTAGCCTCCCCCCTTTCCAACATACTGTATGTCTGTATTTCTGTTTTTTTTTAATTGTTCTTTCTTTTGTTTGAGGTTTTGTGTAAAAAAAAAGAAGATTGAAAATTCCATGAAAGTTTCAAATTTACTCTCTGCTGACATCTCCTGGATGATTATGGCCTTGCAGAGGTTTGGGAAGACATCAAAATTCCAGATCAATTTTGTAAAAGCCTGTCCTTCTTCTGCATGGGTTCTCAAAACCTTCACTACAGTTTCTTTATTTATGATCGACACTGACCAATGAGTGAAGTGAAAAGCTCAGGAGCAGAGCTTCCTGCTGCCATAAACGTTGCCCCAGCCACATCTTCACTGAGCTGCAGGTTCTGAATAATACACAAAAACAGACAAGAATGAGAAAATAACAACAGAATACTGATCTCCTCAACTATGCTGATGTCTGGATTCTTCTGTTTTCTCACCTCAGATATTTTCTCAAGGGAAGGGACGAAGTAGTCATCACAAACGATGGCCAGGGCATAGAACATGTAGATGGCCTAGAGAGGACAGGAAACCACACATTAGTGAGAGAGTTTGTGTAATTCGGCTTCTTCAAATAATGCTGTCAGATCTCAGTGCAGGGTGATGAGGATCTAAATTAAGTTTTTTCAGCTGACTGTGTGTGAAATACTCACACAGAGTGCATGCAACAACACAGCCCCCTTCTTTCTCTGCTCCTTGGTGAAAATATCCTCTGGAAATTCATGAATGGCTGCAGGAAGATAGACAGGAAAAATGTCAATAATGTACAAATAAAAACAATACATGTAATTTTCATCATTTTTTAAATCCAAAACAGCCCTATTCTTTTTTTTTTTACAATATCAGGTATATTAAACGGTGATGTTCCTAGGCAAATAATTTCACATCTGATTTGGTCGACAGGTCTAAAGAAAATACTCAGGAAACAGTCAAGAATGAGCACTCTTTATGTAAAATGTGTTACAGCAGCAAAAGGTAACCATCGTGACATTGGTTTGCAGAATGTAGCTAATATTAGCACCTCACAAAGTCCACATGCCATGTCTTTGAAAGTATTCTCCCCCTTGGATGCTCTACTCTTTTATTGATTTTATAAATCAATCATGGTCAATATAATCTAAAGACAAAAAAACCCATTTCTTTATATCAAAGTGAAAAAAGATTTCAACGGAGCAACAAATTCTCTATTGGGCTGAGGTCTGGGCTTTGACTGGGCCACTCCAGAAGATTCATCTTACTACCTTTAAACCATTTGTGCGTAGCGTTCACTGTATGCCTTGGACATGTTTTTACTGGAAAATACATCTTCTCCCAAGCTGTAGTTACAATCATTCAGGATTTTCCTTTATTTTGCTGCATTCATTTTACCCTCAAGTTTCACAAGCCTTCCAGGGCTGGCAGCTGAGCAGCATCCCCACAGCATGATGCTACCGCCACCATGCTTCACAGTGGGGATGGTGTGTTTGTGGTGATGTGCAGTGTTTGGTGTCTACCAAACAGGGTTTTGTGTGATGGCCAGAAACCATCCCTTTGGTCTCATCAGACCAAAGAACTGTCTTCCACTTGACCATGGAGTCTCCCACATGCCTTTGGGGGAACTCTAGTCCAGATTGAATGAGTTTTATTCAACAGTGGCTTTCTCGTTGCCACTCTCCTATAAAGCTGTGACTGGTAAAGAACCTGGCCAATAGTTGTTGTAGGCATACTCTCCCATCTCAGCTGCTGAAGCTTGTAACTCCTTCAGAGTAGTCATAGGTGTCTTGGTGGCCTCTCTCACTAGTCTCCTTCTTGCACTCAGTGTGTGAGGACGGCCTGATCTAGGCAGATTTACACATGTGCCATATTCCTTACATTTCTTGATGATGGAGTCAACTGAACTCTCAGGCTGTTCAGTGTCTTGGAAATGTTTTTCTATCAATACCCCTGACTTACCCTTTTTAATAACCTTTTCTCTGTGGTGCTTGGGGTGTTCTTTTGTCTTCATGGTCTAATAGTAGCCAAGAATACTGACTAACCAGTGACTGAACCTTCCAGACAACGGTGTCTTTATACTGCAATCACTTGAGACATATTCACTGCACTCAGGTGATCCCCATTTCAATAATTTTGAGACTACTAGTACCAACTGGCTGGGTCTCTGTTGAATTACTTTAAAGGGGATGAATATTTATGCAATCACTTACTTAACCTTACTTTTTTAAATTTAATAGACATTACTTTGTAGGAATCTATTTTCACTTTGAAATTAACGAGGTTATTTGGCAAGAAAAGACAAATTATATTGACCATGATTGATTTATAAAATCAATATAAGGGTAAAACACCCAAGGGGGTGAATATTTTAAAAGGCACTGTAAAGCACTGTGGCAGGAAGTCAGTGGGTATATAGCTCAGCTGTAGGGGCAATTAGTGGTGGAAGGCTGCGTACCATTTTAGACAGAGGATTTTACTGGAGTTGAGGGCCTGAAATGATAAAAACTATTACAATTTTGTTTAGCTATGAAATTATAGTGCAGACTCCCACTGGATCCAACTCAAGCCTTTTAGCTGGCTAATACAGCACATCCCTAGATTTAAAATGAGGCAATCTCTGCCATTTTAATGATCAACAGTATTGAAAAGTACAGAAGCCTGTAGGAGATAAACAATTCTTCTGTACAAAAGCTAAATTGCACATAAACCTGTTGCCTAAACTTTTTAGAGTTCAAAAATGAGTAATTACCCAATACCAGGTACCATAACCTCTTTATTTATGTTATTATGGTACCTAAAAAAAGATGCAGATGTAGTTGGATTTTTACCATAAAATTCTGGTATTCTGACAGCCCATTAGACACACGTGTTTGTGTTGCAGTGTTGACTGAAACAGGAAGTGAGGTGGAAGTGAAAGTGGCAGCTGCTTCCTATCCTTCCTTGAGTGTAAAAGATAAAAAATTAAAACTGTTCATGACAGCGTAGTCTCCCTGTATTCCCCTGACATTAGAACAGGGAGCGTGGAGAGCGGGGTACATTTCCAATTTACAACACCGAGCAGAGCTAATTTAAACCACTAGGGAGGGTGGAGCTATAAATAGCTCTTCGGCTGTGAGACAACAGCGGGTTGACATGCACACAATGAGCGCAGCCGTCGGCGTGCACGCTACACAGCCGCTGCATGCAAACTGAACACCAGACTGCATGGATTAGCAGAGTGTCTGTTGTGCGATGAGATCCTTGACTCTTGGTGTTAGAGAGGAAGAAGAGGAGGAGGCCATGTGGTCCAGAGGAGAGGAGTGACTGTTGGCCGTGTTCAGTTAGAAAATGTAAATGTTTGTCCAGTGTTGTTTACACATTTGTTTCCATGCAAGAGAGCAGAGCATTATTTCTGATTGCCTGGCTAACAGCTATATCTGCTGCTTATTAAGAAACATTTATAAAGCTAACAAGTTAGTTTTGGATTAAGTTTTTTTCCCTGAGAACTGAGGAAAAGAACATTTATTTCTTTTTTTTTTTAATTCTTTTTTTATTTTTTAAAACAGACAGAGAAAGTTAAAAAAAGGTTGACAAAATGTTGACACTTTCTGCACACATCTTGTATTGTCAAGTCTTTTCCAAACTCTTTCCCCTTTGCTGAATTTTTCATTAACTGATATAAATTACAGGGCGGTGAAAAAGTATTTTCCCCTATCTGATTTCTTCTTTTTTTTGGCATATTTGTCACACTTAAATGTTTCAGATCATCAAACACGTTTTATATATTTGACTGCAATAACCTGAGTAAATACAAAATGCAGTTCTTAAATGATGATTTCATTTATTAAGGGAAAAAGCTTTGCAAATCCACCTGATCCTATGTGAAAAATCATTGCCCTCTAAAACCAACAACTGGTTGTGCCACTCTTAGCGGTAACAACTGCTAGCAAGCGTTTACGATAGCACAAGTCTTAAACTGTCGAGCTCAGATTTTGAACTGAAGTCCTCAATATTTGTCCACAACACTGACATGTTTTATCAGTGGACACCTCACTAGCAATGGTGAGCAATTTGATATCTCGCCAATTTCACAGGATGTTGCCATAACTCTTGCATGGAACATCTGATTTCATTCAAATTTCACATGTATGATCAAGGTCTTCCCCTCTACACATTTATAAGCTAATTTCAGGGTTTTTCTGTAGCATATAGTAAGGAGCCAGTAACGTCTAACAAATGATGTCCAATGTTCTTTGAATTTTATATGATACATATCAGTCCTGTCCAGGTCCCATCAACATCTTAACATCTTGCCTTGTCATACTGCCATCTAGTGTTGATAGCCGGTACTATCTCATATACAAAGTGCAACATGCTCATTATTTTGGATTTAATGCCTACTATTTTTTTATTTAATGGCAGTCCTGTTAGTGCCTATGTGGTCTCTCTGCTGTGCTGCAGCACACTGCAAGGTTTACCAACACCCAGCTGTGGGGTCACATCTGCAGTTGTGTTAGTTTCTATTGTATTACCATACTCCACTGTTACATTGTAACTAAAGGAAATACTACAGTGATAAGAGTTTTAAAAATGTCAGTTAATATGGAAAGTGTTGTTGATGTTGATTAATGTCAAGAGTGGAAAAGAGGCAGTCCAAACTCTTCTCCACTTTGAATATTAATCAGAATTTCTTCAAGAGCACCAAACTTTATTCTTCTACTTTAGCCCCATTCAGCAGTCAGTCATCTGCCCTTTGTCTCTATGTTGTTGATGATATTCAGAAATGAAAAGCTATTAAAAGAAACAAATGTACTAAGGTTTAATCTGAGGGGGATCAGAAGTACAAAAAGTATTTCTATTTCTGTTTTCTGTGTGCCAGCTGTTTTTGCAGGACAGGCCTTTTTCCGGAGGAGCTTAGCATGTAAACTTTGGTCATCCTATCCCACCATAGATGGTGCCTGACTGTGAAGCTCCCCTGTCAGGTCGATCAGCTCTCTGTGGTTTTATTTTCACCTTCATTCTTCTTCTCTGCTCTCTGACACCTGAAAGCCCCTCTCTCATTTTCTAGCCCAAAAAATGCACTCCCAGGTTATTCTGGCACTGGAAAACGCCAGGATCAAACACGTAGACTCAGATGGATGCTTTGAGGAGTTGCTCTGGTGAAAGCTGTTGCTATGGTGACCCTCTCCCTGGGGGCTTGATTTTTTTTTCATGGGTGGCAGAAGAAATCTGAAGGCAAGGCGATTACATGAACAGTGAGAAAGGGGGGAGGTGAGTATGTGTTTCCCATGGTTAGGGTTTATGAAGGGTAAAAAAAAGAAAAGTGACAGCAGCTCTGGACCTCGATGTCTAAAAATATTTATTTTTCCTTACAAACCCCCAGGAGAGGTCTGAGAGAGCGAGGGAGGGGGAAGAGCGACACAGAGACAGAGGGCTGGTTAGCTGAAGGCTACTGGACTGTGGGGTTTTGCAATAAATTGCAATTTCATTGTAACAGTAATACAAACATTTTACAAACATCAAATACATTGCAAAAGTCTGTATTTATCCGAGTAGTTAAAAAAAATAATCCTTTTATACAGAATTCTTTTATACAGTGCAGTGTAAAAAAAGTATTCGCCCCTTCCTGATTTCTTTTCTTCTTTGCATATTTGTCACACTTGTCACACTTAAATGGTTCGGATCATCAAATAAATCTTAATATTCGGAACCCCAGTAAATACAAGATGCAGTTTTTAAATAATTATTTCATACATTAAGGGAAAAGCCACCCAACCCTAACTGTCCCTGCCTGAAAAAGTAATGGTAACTTAGCAAGTTTAACATTGGCTCAATTGTGCACTGTATGCCAAAATTCTCACCCAGAATGCCTCTGTGTCTGGCACTATTTTGCAATGCTTACTTAAGCTACTGGTGACGTGCTCTTTTCTCTCAGCATATCTGAACAGCTGTTTGGGTCTTTGTGCTTGGTCAGAGGAAACAGCAACAACCAACTAAGCTTAAAAAAGTCTAAAGTGAATGATTTCAACTTCAGTGACAATAACATGCCATTTACTGTGGATACCAGGGGATACTTTTATGACCTGCAGTACACAGACAAACAACTTCTACAGACGAAGACTCTGCGGGACAAAAGAGAGAGGAGAAACTTCTGTGGAGACTGGTTAGTGGGAGAGATCCCGAGTTACCTGCTGAAACTGTGAGCCCAAGCCCACAAACGCAGAGAGCTACTGTCATAACTGGGACTTAGTTACAACAAGGGATGGGGATCGTTAACTTTCATTGTTATTTATACCCTTATTGATACTCCTTATTGATCCGAGTCCTAATTGATACAACTACTGGTATTTTCTATAGTTTGGTGGAAAGACAAAATGGAGACAAATATTTACACAAGAAGTGGTCTTAGCTGAGTAATGCTTGAGTTAAAAAGCTATGATTCAGTCCATCACATCTATTTTATATCCCTCAAATATAGACACATTCTTCATATTCACAACTGTATTTACTGAGGTTTCTCATCAAAAATTTCATTTTCCCATTTGTATGTGTAACTTGAACACATCATAACATATAGAATACAGTCGTCTAATTTACTGAGGTTACCTGAACGCATCATATTTCCATCTTTCAGCACATTAAGTTAGTAAGTAAATCAAGAAATAAAGTAAATTATTAAAGTAATAAGTCAAGTGAAGTAATAAGTAGTTATATAAAGTAAATTTCTTCTCTGCAAAACAAAATACATGTAGCTGTGTAAATAAGCAAAATGTAAAAAGAGATAATAAACACACAAGTAACATTTACTTCATCTGACAAAGTAGCTTTTCTCTGAGATTGGTAGTTCTTTCTATTAAAGTGCTTTCTCTTGTGAACAGCCCCTGATTCCTGAACATTCAAATATTTTGTTTTAATAAACAATGTAAACTGACATGGGCAATGTAACAAATATGCCTCTCTGTGTTAAGCTCACAAAACAGGAAATATGTGCCCGTTAGGGGCGCTGTTGTCACAAACAAACGGCGACCAGGAAGAAAAGACGGCGTAAAATAAGACGAAAACGGAAATTCAGCTCCTTCCGCCGGTCTTTTTTTCCACATAAACAATGAAAAAAACACAGAATTTACACTGTCTTGGGGTTTCTGCTTTTTCACTGGGGCATTATGAGCAGCCAGCGAGGCGGTGAGCTGTCCAGCATGTCATTCTTTACACGATGTGAATAAATCAGCACAGAGTACGTGTTGCTAGACGCCAAGCAAGGTACTGACATGTATTTGAGTGTATTAAATCACATAAAAATCTATCGGTAAGCTAAAACATTATTGATTTTTGGTATTTCAAAAACACAGAACCGATTTGATCCCCATCCCTAGATACAACACATCTTCAGGATATTTCTGATCGAGGATAGCAGCTCACAGAAGTCTGCAGCCTGCATCACTTCCCATCCCGAGTTCCCTGTCTTACTGAACACTGTTGATTTACAGACCTTCTTCAACTATCTCAAGACAAAATGGAGAAACTGACCCAGAATAGAAGAAATGAATGGGAATTTGGCATCAGAGTTTATGGTTTTTGCTTTATCCTTCTAATTAAGATTCTACTGATATTGTTTTTTCAGGGCCAGTACTGATACCGATTATTAGTGCATGTGACCGATGACCACATTATGAGCAGAACTGCATTTGTCATGTCAAAATCGCTAAATTAGCAACTTTAAACATCTGTAGTGCTATATAGCCTAGCTTACCCAATAGGGTCCTGATTGTAGGGGCACGACTCAAGTACCTTAAACAACCCAACTTCAAAAATACAGAAATATCCCTTCAAATCTGTCATTATTTGTCCTCATGTGTGAGGACTTTCTATAGGATTTTCTGTATCTTTTACTGCTTTACAGACAAAAGGAAGGTCAGAATTTACAACAGAAAATTACTCAGCGATGGAGAAAGAGCACTTGACAACACTGAGTTCATTAACTCCACATCGGTCTAAAAGCCTGGAGGCACATGTTAAAACAAGACACTGTTTGCCAAGAAGCCCAGAGTAAATCTCCTCTAATGCGTCTGCTTTTAGCCTTAACACAGTGAGTGTCCACTGTGTAAAAGTTTATTGGCTTTTAGTTGAGTCTACTACAGCATTCACAACAACTTTATTTAAGAAAATCTATTTCCCACTCTCAACCAAAGCAAGGTTGAACCACTTACTTATTGATGTTGATTTAATTTTCATTTTACAATAAAGATGGACAACAGAAATGTTGTGTTGATATCAAACCAGTAAGTGTACTGTTTGCTGAGCTGTGTTGGTTTTGCAGCGGTGGTTGCAGAGTTTGGCGCAGGATTAAATTGATAGAGCTCTCTTTAAAGTGTATTTTATCTAAGTCTGGATCAATGAATCCTATGCAGCAGTACTATAAGGTCAATGCGGAGCAACGACTCTTTCAGTAGATAAGTCTGCACACAAGGGAACCAGGTTCTGATGTGAGCTCTCTGAGTCAGTCTGCTGCAGGGGGGCTTCAATGTGGCTGAATGAAGGGGCAGTGGGCGGTGCAGAAAAATGTTATCGATCTGACACTCAGCAGGACGTCCTGGAGTCAAGCTACGACATCGACTGGAGCAGAGTAAACCCAAATCATGCATCAACCAAACCACCGTTTAGAGGAACGGGCAAACACACAAACACTGATGCACACAGATCTCTGCAACAAGCCTGCATTTTTCATGAGTAATCAAAAAATAAATATTTCATCCAGGTGTGTAATGTAAATTCAATTATGCATTTGTTCTTTGATTTGCTTTCCTTTGAGGCAGGTTGAATACATGGATGATGAAACAACAGTAGGGCTTCAAACCGCTCGGCTATCAATAAAAACAACACATCGTGTCGCACAGAGCGCAAGAGAAGGACAGTGGTGGCTTTAACTCCTGAGTCTCTGTCTTCACCTTCATGAGCTCAGTGGCAGAGGACTTTAAGCAATAAGTCAGATTAAAAAAACCTTGACCTGTCTTTTTAGCTGTGTAGCACACTAAACATTAAGACAGGTGGCAATCATTGCATGTGTTCAATTTGGTGAATTAACTATGATAATTATAAACTCATTCAAAATGCTTATCAATGCAAACAGTCTGATAAACAGACTTTTTAAGAAAACAAAGACCACCCTACTTTTTAATGTTTCTCTCCCAAATTTTCCTTTTCTTAAAGTTATATTTAAACACATCATGAGGATGTTACCCTCACTTTGTAGTCATCATAGACATAAACTGGACATGTCTCAATCAGATTCATTGCAACAGGTGTATAAAATCAAACACCATGCAGTCTCCACTTGCAAATGTGTGATACAATATGGGTCGTGACTTTTAAGCACGGTACTGTGATGGATGCCAGCGTTGCAATAAGACCATTCATGAAATTTCATCCCTGCTGGATATTCCACAGTCAACTGTAAGTGATATTAAAAGAAAGTGGAGGCATTTAGGAACAACAGCAACTCAGCTACGAAGCTGAAGATCACATAAAATTACAGAGTAGGACACATGGTACATAAAAGTGGCCTGTGCTCTGCTGATTCCATAGTTAAAGAGTTCAAATGGGATGCTGTAAAGCACACCAGCACTGGACTGTGGAGCAGTGGAAACATGTTCTGTGGAGTGACCAATCACACTTCTCTGTTTGGCAGTTAAATGGGGGAGTCTGGGTTGGCCGCACGCTAGAAGAATTTGACCTCCTGACTGCATTGTGCCAACTGTGAAGCTTGGTGGAGGAGGGATTACCCCTGTGTTACTGTGGAAATTCTCTGGTAATTAGGTGGTATTTTGACACATTTCCTAAAAATGTTACTTGATAATTCCCAGGTAATTGCTTCATTTTAGCCCACTAAATTAAAGTGAATGCTTCCTTAATCATTTTCAAGTCATTTTTGGGATTAGGGTAGGGCTAGGGGTGAGGGTTAGAGGTTAGGATAGGGCCACAAGCAATTAATAATAAGCAACTAGTTGAATTGATAAATTGTTGGTAGGTAAATACTTCCTTAATATAACCACCTTATTCTTGAGAAATTACTCGATAATTACCATGTATTACTACAAAACCACGTTAGGGCCCACTAAAATAAAGTGTTACCTGTTAAACTCGTGTATAATGTCCAAACCAAGGTTAAAATAGTTTTGGATTTTTCGTTAGTTTTTATTTTTATTTCATTAACTTTCTGTGTCCAAATTCAGTTTTGTTTTCATGAGTTTTTACTGCTGGTTTGTTAGTTTAGTTTAGTTTTTATTTTGCAAAAATGCTTCATTTTAGTTGAGTTTTTATTAGTTTTGGTGTTAGTTTTTTCAGATACATGTCAGGGCTAAGTGAACATTATCCATTTTTAAAAACATATTCAAACAGGTTACTCTTCACTTATCATGTTATCTATTTAAAGATGATGTTTGAATACAACTCCAGACATAAATCTACTATTGTGTGAAGTCTTCAACAATCAAATCAGGCAATTTTGCACTCTCCAGGCTTGAGTGTAGGTGCCAGTCAGCATGGTTGTGTCAAAGACTAAAACTAAGGATATTTTCTCTCTATTTTATTTTATATAGTTAGTTTTGGAAGCACACTATACAGTTTTAGTTAGTTTTTTTTTGTTAATTGTTAGTTTTTATTTAGTTTCAGTTAACTAAAAAGTTTCTTGAATTTTAGTTGTAGTTATTCAGTTAGTTTTAGTTAAGTATAATAACATTGGTCCAAACTGCATAAAAACAATTTTTTGGTGATATTTTGGTATCAGAATGTTATCAATGCAATTTTTGATGGGCTCATTCCCCTGCTACACACTTGTTTCATGAAACAGATGTAGTATTTGGTACTTTTTGACACTATTGATTATAAAATAACAGACTGTATCCCTTTTAAAAACATGGAATCGGAAAAGTATCACAAAATTAAGGTTGTCACAATTGCGACATCCTTAATGTAGAATTGCTTCAGTAAAAATAAAATGGAAAGTGAAAGAGTGAGATCTAACTTTACCCTGCTGCAAATTTTCCAAAACATGACTTGATGTTTGTTTTGTGTGACATTCACAATCTAAATGGCCTGACAGAAGTCCCAAGACCATCTGAAGACAGTTTCTGTCACATAATCTGCCAGCTTCTCCTTCCTGATGCTTTCCCATAAATACCCCAAAATGTTGCTGTGGAAAATTATTATTCTCGGCTGACCGTCGGCTGCCAAAATAAACAAAATAACAAGCCTGGACGATGACACACAGAATGAGCTTTTTACCTCATTTATATCACTTGGGTTCATTCGCAGCTACACTGCCACAGCCGCCGTCCCCTCTCCCCTCTCCCCTCTCTTTATGGTCTATTTTTAGGCTTTGCACTTTTAATGCTTGAAAGACAGAATTGACTGGGTTTCAAAATTTAGCATTCAGTTGCTTAGCAACAGCGGTCTCCAAAGAGGGGTCACAACGTCTCCATCTTGTTAAGGAGCGTAGGGATGAATAGAGGGGAAAGGAAGCCTGGGGCTGGATGTTAGTGTGCAATCCCTGAGATAATATCCCGCCGTCCGAGCCTGGCTCTTTAATCACACTACAGATTATGTAATGACTGTTAGGCGGCGTGCTGAGGACGAGGGCGGCACCCCGGGCCTGGACGCTCTACTCTACCTGTCCAGTCTTTGTTCCACTGCTCATCTCTAGTGTATTACTGCAGAGAATTCAGCCTGAGATACACTGGCGTCTTTGTGAGATAATGAGGGAGATCTGCTCTCAAAGCAGGAGCTCAATAAAGGTTAAGCCTGTTATCAGGTAGAAAAACAAACAGATGTGAAGATAAAAATGGACATCTGGTAGAGAGAGAGACACAGCGTCTGATCATAACTGTACTATAAAAACATTTCTAATGCAATATCAAAGGAGAGGATGTGCTGACAGTAGGAGCCTGTAACATGTCAATTAACTGAAGGGCTGGATCAATCATTCCTGAGATATAACAAACAACTCTTTAGAAATTTCACAGAGCGATGGAGTTATTTTTAGCTATCATCTTCACTCATAGGATAGATGATTTAGAGAAAAGTTGCTTGGAGCTCTTTCAAGAGGCTATCTTAGATCAAAGAAACAAATGTACCACAAAAAGCACCAAAAGCTGGAGTTCCTTTGGCGGTCATGAGGGGCTGAGTCCAAAACAAGTTCCCTGCCCTTAAACATAAATTCAAACAGCCCAACTTTACAGCTGAGTTAAACATCTTTACAGCCTGGTGTGAATTCTTGCAGTGTTCTTCTATTTCAACTATATCTAGTTAAAGTCCTGCATAAATTGTGGTGTGGTTCATTCACTGGTATGTTGGAGCTGCTTGTTGTCATATCAGCTAATTCAGTTACTGAAACTTAAGCACCAGTAATGTTTGTCTTTTTGTGACTTTAAAAATAGGAGGAAATTATGGCTCCCTGTGCAATTTAGGTATCAAAAGACCGTGCAGGAAACATGTATTTTAACTTTTATGAAATAAAAATGTACATTTAACTAGTGCTGCACAATTGATCTAATTGCAATCACAATTGTGATGTAAATTCATAATCACATAAAAGTTGCAAATATTTCTGAACTTGAAAGGTTTACAAAAATGACTGTAGAAAGGCCTGTAAGTTTTTAACAGTGCCACAATTTCCCTTTGTACCTTTATGTACCTTTATTTTCGAAAAAAGTAGAAACTTGATAAAACCTCAGGTTGCATTTTTGTGCAACTCAATACTTCTATGTTTTGAGTTAAGAAATACACACTTCAAAACAACCATCATTCTCTGTATTTCTCAATAACCAAGTAGACTCATGATAACATTTATGTGTTATAATTGCAAATCGCTATATTGTCCAGTATAATTGCAAAAACACATGATTACAAAATCATGCAGCACTACTCAAGCAGATACAGTGCTCTCCTTGCACCTGACATGTGGCCAGTTCAGTATTTGTCATATATTGATCGGTTACAGATGGTCAATAAGAGTCAAGATTGTTCTAAGCTTATAGAAGTCTGGCTATTTTGAGTCACTTAGTTTTTTCTGGTGAAAAAATGATGATCCAGGGCCATGCCCCTGCATTCTAGCTCTTATGCTAAAAAAAACCTGATGATGGTTAACTAGCTTATTTGAAGAAGATTGCCAACACCTTCCTTTCCTCTGGTGTCACCTATTTTCCAAGTATGGGTTAGGGACAGCCATTAATCAGACTTGAAGCTTCAAAACAATAAACCAGCACATCAATCCCCATGTTAAAAAGTTATTTTTTTGCAGCAGAAATAAACATGTTTAATCTGCCTCAGAATGGACAGAGCCTTGTGCCCCTCAAAATTTCTGGCACCTCCGAAGGGGTCCCAGACCCCAGGTAGGGATCAAGGTGTTAGTAAATAATTAAGGTTGGAGAATGTCTGTAGTTTACAGATATTTTAACATAAATGTGGATGAAAAAGTATAGGAGAATACAGTTCAAGATGAGGGATGGAGAGTATCTGATGAATATAAAACAAACTTTTAAAATAATTTTAACAACAGTTATGGTATTTTTAAGTAGTCATATATGTTTCAGGTAGCAGTGAGTGCTTAAATGTGGTATTGGTGCATCCATAGTTAGAATAGTTAATGCCTTTACGAGCACACACTCATTTGGCTGCAAGTTAATAGCGTTGTTGGCCAAGCCATACTTCTTATGTCTTTGTCTATTTTGTCATGCACATTACTTTATCAAGTACAAGTATGAGTACTTAATCTGCCTGTAGCTTCCCTAGGTTCACTCATTACAGTGCTATGCCTCCTCAGGTTCAAACCTGGGAAGGCATAGCACCGTAATGAGTGCTATGCCGCCTCAGGTTCAAACCTGGGGAACAGATTATTTCTCTCAGAGGTTCCTGATCCAGGTTGCCAGTGGACAAGGTCACCCTATGTGATGTGTACTATCTATCTGCATGCACGGGTTCTCTCCGGTACTCAAGCCTCCTCTCCCAATCCTAAAGCCCTATGACGGATGACCAGAATAGGGGGTACCCCGTCTCTCACACAGTGACAGCTGGGATCGGCTCCCTGAAAGGGATAAACAGTGTAGATAGTGGATGGATGGATGTGTAGAATGCTTTTAAAGGAATGATCGTATGACACACTGTGAGTCTTTGCTGTGAAAATGTCAAGAAGATTGTTTCAGCAGCGTGCGGTTTATCTTTAGTCTAACAACTACCCAGCAGCACCAGTATCAGGCATTAAAAACTACCATAAGGAAATGATGGTGCTGTCAGAGTGGTGTTTGCTTCAGTAGCTCATACAGCCATCAGTTTGGTTTTAGTCTTCATAATTACAACAAAAAACTGCTCACAGGAACTTTAATTTCTTTGTTTCATGGTGTCATATACTTCACCATGCAGATATCCTTGAAAGGTCTGAATTATTCATCACATACGTGTATTAGAAGAGGCTGAACACACCTGAGGTGATACTTAGAGTGTGGCTCTGACAGGCTATTTGCATGATGTATTATTAGAACAACTGAATTTGCATGCACGTCTATGATGGTACACATGAAATTTTGCACTCAAATCCAGCGGTGTAGTTAGCATGCAGAAGAACAGACAGCCTGTTATAAACAGAAACAGAGTCGATGCAAATGATGTGAAGACAGAGCATAGATTCGAGCAAGGCAGGAGAAGCCTTGTTATTTTCTATACTCTATGTTTGTCTCCCCACACAACGATAAAGAGATTTCCTTTCTGGTCTGAATCTTTAATAATAAACCTGTCAGCAGTGATGAATGCAGCTCATGTCAGCCATGCAGCTAATCATCCTGAGAACCAGAGCAGCACAGTGATGATTACAGCTGCAGATTGGATCCATGTTTCAGTAACAATCATGAGGAGCAGTTTGAATCTGGTCAAACTATTCAAGGAGTCCACAATGAATCAGAAATCAGATTTATAAAATCAAATCTGAATCTCAGCACAGCAGCCTCCACTCAAACATCTACCACAGTCTTTCTGTATTGACACTGGCTGCACACTTCTACTACACAACTCACACACTCTCAGTCCACATGACCTTTCCGTTCACCTGCAGGGGAGAGGAACAAATCTGTGGTACACTATGCCTTCTTTGTTTACCTCCACACACCACACATAAGCACCTATATATACATAAATACTTGTCTACCATAATTTATAACTGTGGAAAAAATAACCTTTCAACATTTTTATAACACAGATTTATCTGTACATGATTAAAGCTTTCATGAGGGTCTGCTTTATGACAATGTTTGAATCTCTATTGGATTGAGGTCTGGGCTTTGACTCGACCACTCCAGAACATTCCCCTTGCTGTCTTCAAACAATTTCTGTGTAGCTTTCACTGTATGCTTTTGGTCATTGTCTTGCTAGAAAATAAATCTTCTCCCAAGCCGTAGTTCTCCTGCAGACTGAATAAGATAGTCCTCCATGATGGTCCTATATTTTACCGTATTCATTTTACCCTCTACCTTTACAAGGCCTCAAGGGCCGGCTGCCGAGAAGCATCCCCACAGCATGATGCTGCCACCACCATGCTTCCCAGTGGGGATAGTGTGTTTGTGGTGATTTGAAATGTTTGGTGTCGTTAAACATTGCATTTTGTCTGATGACCGAAAACCACCCTTTTGGTCTCATCAGACCAAAAAAAAACTTTCTTCCACTTGACCTTGGAGTCTCCCATATGCCTTTGGTCGAAATCTGGTTGAGATTTAGTGGCTTTGTCTTTGTGTCTTGGTGGCCTCTCTCACTAGTCTCCTTCTTGCGCGGTCATTCTGTTTGTGAGGATGCCCTGATCTAGACAGATTTACGCATGTGCCATATTCCTTACATTTCTTGATGATAGATTTAACTGAACTCCAGGAGATGCTCACAGCCTTGGATTTTTTGTATCCATCCCCTGACTTCTACGTTTCAATAACATTTTCTCTGAGTTGCTTGGAGTGTTCTTTTGTCTTCATGGTGTAATGGTAGCCAGGAATACTGACTAACCAGTGACCTTCCAGACACAGGTGTCTTTATACTACAATCACTTAACTACATATTTTTTCTTTCATTGACATTACTTTGTAGAAATCTGTTTTCACTTTGACATATAAGAGGTCAAAAAGCCAAATTATATTGACCACGGCTGCTTTACAAAATCAATGAAAGGGTTAAACATCCAAGGGGGTGGAGGGTTTTTATAAGCACTGTGCCATATTTCACACTCATGTGGCTCATGGAAGGTCTACCTTAAATGACAAAAACATCATTGCAAATTACAAATCCATGATGGATAAAATGAATGGAATATGAACTCTGATGAGCCTGTTGCATCAACTGGAGCAGTCTTGTCTGTATCTTTTAAGTGTTTAATTCTCATCAACAGCAAAACTAATGAACTAAAAGGAGATTAAACTTAAGAAAACAGCAAATATTTTTGTCTGTTTATTCCTGGATGTTTCATATTTGATCCCTAGACTGTATAAAAACATGTATGACCTGACAGCTACCCAAAAAGTGAAACCAAAACATTTGGGTGTCTATGGAAATTCTCATTCATTCAGGTTATGGTTCAACGCTAGAACCAAAGGGACAACTGCACGCCTTGGACAAAAGAACTGGAGCTCTTCCTACTTGCTGGTTGCACATTACATGATAAGCTCTGCCCGCTCTGAAATCAAATAAAATCACCAAAAGTTTTTCATACACAGTTTGGTTTCTGTCATTATAGTTACTCTGAAGTTCTGAGGAGGACTGGCGAGAGAAAACTTGACAAACACTAATAGAGGAGTCATTGAACTTTCCATAAACAGAAGTGTCCACTTCAACCTCACACAAGAATCTCTTCCACTTTGGACTACACCGACCTGAGGGACTTATCTATCAGCTGAATGAGTGTTATGGTTAGCAGAGAGGGTAGAATGTCAAAACAAAAGAAGAGACTACAGCTCAACTGTTGGTTCTGCACAACTGCAGTATGTCAGCACATGGTGATGGAGGGACTTGGCTTCACTTAAAGACACATTGCCCATCTTTATAAAGAACCAATGGTCTGAATTCAAAGATAAGAAAAAGGCAGGTAAGGATAAATGACTTACCTGCTCGTGGCTGATCCAGGCTCTGGTTGTCTGGCTTCTCCTGCATTAGCCTGCGAGTCCATCGCAGCGTCCCATCATTAACGCCTGGCTGAAACCCAGAAGACTTTGCCTCTGTAATGAATAACAACAGAGTCAGTTTGGAGTAAAACTAGCCAGATCTACCTCAGGTATCTCTGAAACAGAACTAAACCTTGGCAGTGACTCTACTACTTTCACATAGTTTTAGTTGAAAATGTGATTATTTCTATTGGATCAGGCTTAAAGAAGAACATTTTTGGGTTAAACTGACAGTCAATCTGTAACATATTTCCAGTTATTCTCAATTTTCAAGCACATTCCCAAAATGCTACAAACAACATTGACTACAAAAACTCAAATTTTAGCATGCCTAAATGTGAAGTCAATTTCTACTGTTTATGTTCAATTTCTAGTATTTTTTAACGATTAAACTTCAGTGTCTTGAAATAAGAGATGGACAAACAATGTTACTATGTTCAGCTGATTTCAGGGCCAGCAGAATTGTAAGACATGTTTGCAAGTTCAACAGTTAAGTGGTTTTCAAACTAACACATACAGTTGAAACCAGAAGTTTACATACACTATATAAAAAGGCACATGAACTTTTTTTCTCATTGTCTAACATTAAATCCGATTAAACTTTTCCTGTTTTTGGTCAATTAGGATTACCAAAATTATTTCTACTTGCTAAATGCCAGAATAATGAGAAAATGATTTCTTTTAGACAATTTTTTATTACTATCTTCAAAATCAGAAGTTTACATACACTAAGATTACTATGCCTTTAAACAATTTGGGAAAGCCCAGATGATGATGTCATGTCTTTGGAAGCCTCTGATAGGTTTGTTGACAACATTTGAGTTAATTAGAGGCACACCTGTGGATGCATTTTAAGGCACACCTGAAACACACTGCTTCTTTGTGTAACATCATGGGAAAATCAAAAGAAATCAGCCAAGATATCAGGAAGAGAATTGTGGACTTGCACAAGTCTGGTTCATCCTTGGGTGCAATTTCCAGATGCCTGAAGGTGCCACGTTCATCTGTTCAAACAATTATACGCAAGTATAAACACCATGGGAATGTCCAGCCATCATACCGCTCAGGAAGGAGACGGGTTCTGTGTCCCAGAGATGAATGTGCTTTGGTCCGAAAGGTGCATCTCAACCCAGGAACAAAAGCAAAAGACCTTGTGAAGATGCTGGCTGAAGCTGGTAAGAGTGTGTCATTATCAACAGTCAAACAAGTCCTGTACCGACATGGGCTGAAAGGCCACTCTCCCAGGAAGAAGCCATTACTCCAAAAGAAACATAAAAAAGCCAGGTTACAGTTTGCAAATGCACACAGGGACAAAGACCTTAATTTTGGAGACATGTTCTGTGGTCTGACGAAACTAAAATTGAACTTTTTGGCCATAATGACCATCGTTACATTTGGAGAAAAAAGGGGGAAGCTTGCAAGCCTGAGAACACCATCCCAACTGTGAAACATGGGGGTGGCAGCATCATGTTGTGGGGTTGTTTTGCTGTAGGAGGGACTGGTGCACTTCACAAAATAGATGGCATCATGAGGAAAGAATATTATGTGGAAATACTGAAGCAACATCTCAAGACATCAGCCAGGAAGTTAAAGCTTGGGCGCAAATGGGTTTTCCAAATAGACAATGACCCTAAGCATACTGCCAAACTGGTTACAAAGTGGCTTAAGGAAAACAAAGTCAATGTTTTGGAGTGGCCATCACAAAGCCCTGATCTCAATCCCATTGAAAATTTATGGGCAGAGCTGAAAAGGCATGTGCGAGCAAGGCGGCCTACAAACTTGGCTCAGTTACACCAGTTCTGCCAGGAGGAATGCGCCAAAATTCCTGTAAACTATTGTGAGAAGCTTGTGGAAGCATATCCAAAACGTTTGACCCATCTCATACAGTTTAAAGGCAATGCTACCAAATACTAATGAAACGTATGTAAACTTCTGACTCTCAAGAAAATAATAAAAAATTGTCTAAAAAATGATCTCTCTCATTATTCTGGCATTTAGCAAATAGAAATAATTTTGGTAATCCTAATTGACCAAAACCAGGAAAAGTTTAATCTAATTTAAGGTTAGACAGTGAGAAAAAAAAAAGTTTATGTGCCTTTTTATATAGTGTATGTAAACTTCTGGTTTCAACTGTAGCCTACTGCATGTACATATTAGTGGTGGGAGAAAAAAATCGATTACAGCATAATATATTTAGCGTGGTGATTTTGTATCGATTCTTGTCTGCCAAGTATGGATTTTTCAAAAAAACTGCCAATATGAACCAAAGTCTATGACACTGGAAAAATATAATCAGTTGTGTACATGGGTAGTGCTCAAGACCGTACGGCTATCTGCACACCCATAATAGGGTATAGTCTTTATTATAATATTTATGATTAACACTGGTCTATTATAATAGGGTATAGTCTTTATTATAATATTTATGATTAACACTGCTCTATTATAATAGGGTATAGTCTTTATTATAATATTTATGATTAACACTGCTCTATTATAATAGGGTATTGTCTTTATTATAATATTTATGATTAACACTGCTCTATTATAATAGAGTATAGTCTTTATTATAATATTTATGATTAACACTGCTCTATTATAATACGGTATTGTCTTTATTATAATATCTATGATTAACACTGCTCTATTACAATAGGGTATTGTCTTTATTATAATATTTATGATTAACACTGCTCTATTATAATAGGGTATAGTCTTTATTATAATATTTATGATTAACACTGCTCTATTATAATAGGGTATAGTCTTTATTATAATATTTATGATTAACACTGCTCTATTATAATACGGTATTGTCTTTATTGTAATATTTATGATTAACACTGCTCTATTATAATAGGGTATTGTCTTTATTATAATATTTATGATTAACACTGCTCTATTATAATAGGGTATTGTCTTTATTGTAATATTTATGATTAACACTGCTCTATTATAATAGGGTATTGTCTTTATTATAATATTTATGATTAACACTGCTCTATTATAATAGGGTATTGTCTTTATTATAATATTTATGATTAACACTGCTCTATTATAATAGGGTATTGTCTTTATTATAATATTTATGATTAACACTGCTCTATTATAATAGGGTATTGTCTTTATTATAATATTTATGGTTAACACTGGTCTATTATAATAGGGCCAAACAAAAAGTACGGTCTAGACCTGCCCTCTTTCTAAAGTGTCTTTGTAACTTCAATTATGAATTGGCGGCCATGTAGAGACATGCTGCTTAGCTCTGCTGCTCACTTCTTTTCTTTTTAAATGAGGACTCTCCTTTAAAAAACTGTTTTTGTTTTATAAATTTATATCCTGTAATGTGGGATAAAAAGCTATTTAAAAATGCCTTTGGGGTTCAAACTGCAAGCAATCCCAGAACGCTTTGCGAGTAGCTTGTATTTGACTGCTGTTGTGATGGAGACCCCCTGGCAGCTGAATTTACAGACTGTGTGTTCAGCTGTTTATGAGGGCCAAAGGTTATGTCTAAAAAAAGTATTCTTTTCTCACCATTATTAAACTAAAAACTATTTAAATCATCAAATGTAAAAAAATTAAGATTAAACTGTGGTTTTAATCTACATTTTTGTTGCCACAAGGACTTAAAACACCACCTGCTAAACCTTTTTTGTCATTTAATTCTTTGTTAAACAGCTGATCTACATATGCCTGCAGTCAGAGGAAACAAGAAATACAGTTTTCATACTTTAACCAAAATAACCCATTTCTGATTTGAGTCTGGGTTTCATATAACAAAATGTTCATTTGTCCTTAAAATATCCTCCCAGCATTGTTGCCACATTTTTCCCATGCAGTAATTGTCTCCAGAGTTATTCTTGACCCAGCAGACTGTGGCTTCATGTTTCTGGCTCTGAGAGATAGCCGTTTGTGCAGTAATATGGTCCATGCAGCCATCAGCTGTCCAGGGCCATCGGCTCACACATCTTTATGGTGTTTATGTCAGCTCTAGATTTCATTCCTAGATAGCTAATCTCTGCACGGGTATCACTTTTTACAGCTTTACTACAGCATGCAGCTGAGGAAAACTCCCCACAGATAGATCTGTCTCATCATCTCTGTGACAGGAGGAAAGAAATTCAGATAACTTCAACCGCCCACTGAGATCTTCACACCAAGTGCGAGGAAGATAGTGAGGCGGTTATTACGCTTTGTACTTCACACCGTCCTTTTATTTAAGAGGCAGCTTGGTGTCTGATGCATTTGGTGATTGCCAGGCGCTGTAGTGTCCCTTTGTACCTTACAGCTCAATGAGCTCATTTCACGAGGGCGGCGGTTCGTGGCTGAGAGGAGACGTGAAGGCTTTCATGTCGAGGCATCAAGAGGAGCTCCACTCATTGGAAATTCAAAAGGGTTTCAGAACAGACGCCTCTGTGCCAGTTTCACACCTACAACTGGGGGCAGGCTCCAGTATACAAACCACGTCAGGTCACATTCAAAAAGGAGAAATGAATTATACTGTCTTAGATTCAGCTTTAGGACCATGATTGTTTTACAATGAGAAATGTTTTTGGACTTAATGGTAACTAGATTATTGCTGACAGCAATTAACCATTGGAGTCATGCACTACAAATTGGTTGTAGTCCAGACCACCTACACCAAAATTAGTCACAACCAAGACCAGAGTGAATCAAGACCAAACTAAAACCAAGACTTGTGTGAGACAGAGTCAAGACCAGAACTAAACAAGTGACACACTAAATAAGAACCACAGACTGTAAAATGCTGGACAAAGCCTGAATGACGTTGGCCGTTTGGTCAATGAAGGAGGCTCAGAGACACTTTTGGTCAGCAGAGAAACAGACAAAGAGGTGGAGCAGAGGCAGGCTTTAGGCCTCCTGACAAATACCCGCATCATGCTAGTTTGGAGTCGTATCAGCCATGCCTGTAACGCATAACTCATATTCTTCTTAGTCAGTCATCGAAGTTTCAATTTATGTATTCAAGTCTCAAGGTAGCAGTTCAGTGGTATCTCAAAGGTCTTGCCATTAAAAAGTCCTCAGAATGATGATGAGACCAAGACTGAACTGCAGTAGTTCAACATTTCAAGAGAATATTTTCTTATAAATGGTTTCAACATGAAACAAGAAGGCACCTAATCTAAATATGGCTTCAAGGATGATCTGTTAGACTTTCTCATTCAAGACAAACTATATAAACATGGACATAGTTTCATCAGCACCCGCTGTTGTTTTGAACCCCAAAACAGATGAGTTATCAAAAATCTCAGCACGTGTACTTTTACTGATACAGAAATGACCATGAGACCAAAACTGTTTAGTGTACTAGGTTGTAGTCCTGTTTGTATTTTACATTAAAAATAGTATTTGATATGACCGTAGATGAGTGGTTTACATGTTCTTTTACCATTAAAGCATCCAAAATGTTCTCACGGTACGTGGTATTCAACCCTCTGAGCCCTAAGTTATTTTTTAACTTGTGTCTTGTCTGGATTTTTTGTCTTAAAAAGCTTGTGAAGCATCAAGTACCTACGAATTATAGTTAAAAAGTTTTTAACTTGACAACAACACCGTCCTCAGAAGGTTAATATATAGGTGTTTAAAAACCGTATTATACCAGCAGCAGGTTAGACCAAGTACTTGCCAGCATGCGTTCCCAGGCACAGCCAGCTCTGTGTTCCTCAACTGGAGTTTCATTCAATCCTATGATAACATGCTTAGAGTGTTAAAGGTTGTATATTTTATCTCTGTAAGACAAGTTTATATTGGTCTCAGAGGTCTCCAAAATATGCCTGGGAAGTTTGTTGCTGAAAAACACTCCACTATTAGATTTTTTAATGTCTGAAAACCTCTGTTTTAGCCCTGCTCAGAATGAGCTGTTTCTGTGTCTGTGGTTTTAAATGTTAATGAGCTGTCAATCTCTGCCCATGACCACGCCGTTCTCAGGAAATGGGTGTGGTTTGATGGATGTGGCTTTCCTGATCCTCCTCTCAGCTGGCAATTGAGAGGAAGTTCAGGAGAGGAGGGCGGAACTTTCTTCCAAGTGGGGAGGGCCAACCAAACCCGAGGGGTGGTACTAACTCCCCACACGACATCATGAAGGGAAAATCTGAGAATGGCTTCTTTCAGCACACATTTTCTGAAAGGTGAAGAAAGGGAGGGGATTATTCTGATTTATGGGGGGATTGTGGACAGGCTAGGGGCATGTTTTTTTTTGCTTGAAAAGCCTGGAAAATTGAATTCTGCATAATATGTAAATTTAAAGTTTATTACAGGACCGCTCTAACCCTTACCCTATGGTTAAAGCTTCATGGGGACTGGTCTTTGTCTGGATTGCTGTCCTTGTCCCAGTATACATGAACAGTAGGAGAATTAATTTAATGACATGAGCATGTCTGCCTCTACAACAGTTGTATGTGAAATGGTGAAAACACGGCTCAACTTTACAGCCATGTGCACTCTGTATGTACCCTCTGCTTTACTTTTGGTTCAAATGACAAGAGCACCAGACCTCTCGCTTAAGGTGATGACCAAAGGTGGATGTCAACGCATCTCCTCCTATGCTTAGCATTTATGCTGTTGGACTTCGAGGTCCAAGCCCAGCACAGAGACTGCGAAGCATGTGCAGAACACCTCATCCTATCTGGTCCGACGGAGCAGTATATATGCAAGAGAAAACTGATCTCCAACCGTATTATCTAGTAACTTAATCTGTTCAAGAAATTCAATTTAGTAGGACTTCAGTCAGACTACCATGTTTACATGCACTTTAAAAGTCCAGTTTTACTCGGACTAACAACAATTCTACTTTCGTCTGTCATCTCACGTTTGTAGTTTGTTCATGCACTTATCATGACAACATAACATGTTTGCCGTCAGGCTCCGACTTCATCCCTCCTCACAGATTTACTTTACATGCAGAATTTGAGGAGTGGTGAGATAACATCTTAAACCCCCAGTTGGAGCCAACAGGTGGATGCTGGGGTGGAGGTGGGTTGAAAGAGAGACCACAGTGCTGATCAAGAGCGTGCCATTACAAGAGTGAGTCACTGATAAGGATGTGCATGGTGAAACACTTAAATTCATAAATCAAATTAGCCAGTGTGAAATCAACGACTCAGTTTAACTAATTACCTCTATGTTTTTAGGCTTGAAACCCAGGTCTATAAAGCTTTTTTAAACTGAAATTAACCTCCTGCCTCTAGAGGCTGCTGTAGCTTCAGTTGATGGTTGCTGCCTTCCTGTCTGACCTAGCAGTTAGCATGTGGTAGGAAAAGCGTGGTATGACAGTGTTTTTAGTAATAAAAGGAAACAAAGTGGTACGTAGGCTATCAAGGGTTACACTCACGTGTACCTACTCAACCAACGTAAAAAGACCACATATGATATTAACATTAATCTGCAAAGAGGAAAAAAGGTTAGCAAAGCTAGCTGCTAATGTTAGCCACACTGTAGTGAGTATACCAGGCTCTGAACACACTTGCTAACACAATTACCCTGTGATGACTTTGACTGCTGTCTAAGTATTTTTTCCTATTTAGACTAGTCAGTTAAATGCAATTTAAATGACCGCTTAGTCAAATGGGGAAAAAGACACCTGGGAACATCCCTAGTCTGTGTTTTCTTCTAGTAGCCTGTTTGGTTCTGCTCCTGCCTACACTGAATTCTGACTCTCCAACAAACTTCTCAGCTAGAGGGCCTAATTGACATTTGACTGGTTTAGTCTTTTTGTTGTCATGCAAAATTTTAAGCTGTGTATCAATAAAAAAGATTGGTAATCTTTACAATAATGAGCTTTAATGAGGCAAAGAGAGCAAAGCTGTGTTCATCCTGACATTTGAAGACAAAGTTGCTTATAAATCTAGTGATCCGTTGTGTTTAAACTAATTTAACAGTTAGAGTGACTGTTCCTCTGGATAAGTCCGTCTGCTACAGGCCTTAAATGTAAACATAGAGGAAATGGGTTACAGAAGGATCAGTAATGACAGCAGATGAAACATGAGAGGTAGTGTTTGTATGAAAATAGTTTAATCCTGCTGCCACATTCCTCCACATAAACATTCTGGATGAGTGCAAACGGGGGTAAATACTATAATTTATAATTTCTCTCTGTCTCTCTCAGTGCAAACTTTGGGACCCCTCTGTACTGACGGCTTTTTGGGATATTGTCATGATTACACGTGAAGTCAAAATCCCATGAGTAATCGTGTTTCAATAAACACTTTGAACAAACACCAAATGATCTCCCTTCTTTGTATTTTTACAGTTACAAATGGCATTTGAAAAAACAGTAAAGCCCAACCCTGTGATAAAGATTTGTTCCCTTCAGGAAAGTCAAACCACTGTTGCCTCAGTTGTAGCAGAAACAAGACATTTGATCCCGTCAATCACACATCGACTGGACAGACCGGCTTCCTGTGGTCTTACCCCAAACAGGTTCACTGCCTCCACAGCCAGACTGCAGGCAGTACTGTCTGACTATAAAAAAATCCTCTACGGTGGCTATGCAGGCAAACAGAGCTGCAGCGGAAACCTGGATATTTTACATTCAAGACATTATGAGAGCGACTTCATACCGCTTAAACTATCTGAGCGCCATTACCACTAAGGGACTAGTGCAGTCCAATGACATGGAGACAAATCATACAGTAGTCAATCTGCAGAGAACGGAGCTAATTAATGTTTTATCAGATCTTAAATGGGATTGAAAGATTTTGTCATGATCTCAAGTTTTCTATCCTGAAGATCTGAAACATTTCAAACTTTTAATACTGACTGATGTGTGATTAGATAACCATTTCTGCTGCTATAAGAAGTCAATGAGGATGAAACAGTTGATATTCATCTCTAACCACCTTTTGGTTTCAATACACATGTGACTTCCCCTTTTTTTAGGAAAAGACAACTTTGCCTTTATGCAAATTCAAATACAAACATAGAAACCACAATGACGTATGGCAGTGGTTCTTAATAGTGTGTTGAGGCTTTTGGACAATTCTACAGGGAATTTATAATACTATAACCATACTATATTACAACAGCAACTACAGAGACAAACATGTTTTAAAAAAGCTGTTTTACAAGGGTATGGTGTCCCTTGATCCTCTATGTGCCATGGGAACAAGTTTGAAAACCACTGGTGTATGGTATGGAACTTAATTACAGTCCCCTCCAAAAGTATTGGAACGGTGGGCCCAATTCCTTTATTTTTGCTGTAGACTAAAAACATTTGGGTTTGACGTACTGGCTATGGCCAATGTTTGTGAAATGGCTCTGATGGATTTACCATCTTCTCTCAGCTTCACAGTTGCTTGTTTTTCACCCATAGACAGCTCTCTGGTTTTCATGTTGGTTACACCTCTCAACTATAAATGCAGTCTCCAAAGGCAAAACCCAAATCTGAAACTGAGTGTAGACATTCAGCGCTATATATCGTTTGAATCATCAACCATATACAGCAAAAATAAAGGAATCGGGCCCACAGTTCCAATACTTTTGGAGGGGACTGTATTTCACATTTATCTGGGAAAAGCTCCCGTAGAAATTGTCTGGGAAGGGTAGGACTTTCGATTCTCAGAAGGTGATTGGAGGAATGTTCCGTCTGTCACATTCGTGACGGGAAAATCAGGGCGACAAGACAAAATAAGCCTTTGCATATTTGCTTCTCCTAAGCAGACAGGTTACTGCTGCTGTAGTTATGCATGGTGGAGCTCTTAGGTGAATAAATTGATTCCAAAGCCAGTCAGGAGACGTGCAAGAATATCTCCTCTGCCAAGACAAGCTTCCGGTGTGACTCTTCGTTCTTGTTTAAAAGGAAAAGGTTGTCCATTTCTGATTGAACTGATGCTCTCCTACAGCTACATCTGAGCTAAAAGCTACCACAGCAGCAGGATACACAATCAGACCTCACCTGTAATGATTGCATACCCATGCTGAAGCGGTGTGGCTCTTCTCTTTTGTTTTAATAAAGAAATGCCCAGTTCTGACAAAACCACCACTGTGGCAAAGTCTGAGCTAATCACTCCATCCATCCATCCATCAATCCTTTTTCTATGTTGCTTATAAAGTGGGGGTCGTGAGAGGCAGGGTACGCACGAACTGGTCGTCAGTCAATCACAGGGCTAACATATAGATACAGACAACCAGGCATGGCACCTAGATGGATTTGCCTGATGACAGTGGAGTCTGGCCAATTCATCTGCTTTGCAAGGTTAGCCACATGTGGCCCCTGGGCCGCCAGCTGTCCACCACTGGTCTACAGGGCTGACAGTGGCAGATACTGATGTTAAACTGAGAATCAGTGCATTCCTATTATTCCCACAGAAAAATTGTGGTCCTGCAAATGTAAGCAGAACAAAAAATAAATGAGATACAGCAACAGAACAGCAGCGATCAGTAAGAGTTAATCAATGGACTGTTAAAAGAATACAAATTAAGAATTCTGGCTTTAAAATTTAATGTAAAAAATGAAAATACATGTAACACTTGAGATGCCAATTTAAGAAATGTAGATATTTTAGTGGGAAAATTCTGCATATTGCACCTTTAACAAGTTTCTTTAAAAGTTTAATTGCCCAACATTGTTGCCTAAGCTATATATTCAAAACAGATTTTTTTTTGCCAACGATTTTCCAATGCACACAAATAACCCGGAGCAGGTGTCAAAGCAGATGAAGCATCTACTATCCTATTACCAAAACATCCTTTCATACCAAAATTTTGAAAAGTGATTCTGTCTAATCTGTCATCATGTGCTTTTAAACATACGTGACAAGGAACACATGCACAGATCTCATCTGTCAGTTCCTATCAATGCATGTCTTTATCTGCTTCTTCACAGAGAAATAAGCTATCTCTACTACTACAGAACTACTACAGTATAATTCAGTTGATCTATAAGTCAGCTGTCTTGTTATTTGTCAAGGTTTGTCATACATCTTCACTGTCATCAACAACACCTGTTTCCTCTGTGTATTTTTATTCTTTTTGCAACTTTTGCTAATTTTCTGATATCCAATTAAATGATTTTCCCCCCCGAAACAGAGCATTGATAGCCTACTGAGTGTTGGATCCACACATCCATAAAAGGCCCTTTATGCAGCGATCTCAGGATGATACAGTCTGTGTTCAAATGTTGTGACAGTAACCTGCCCGTTACAAACAGCAGACCTACATGCTTTGCTTTCTGTTTTAATGCGATTCAGTTAGAGCGGGCTTCTGTCTCCTCTTTTGGTCACTCGCACACTCAGAATTTAAAGGTGAAGTATAAATATTAATGATAAGGCTCATTCTCCAGGACACTCTGCACATAATATGAGGGTAAAACCTTTGATGTAATTCAAACTCTCCTGGCAGAACAATGTTCAGCCAGTCATATCATGAAAGCCCACAGATAGCAGAGGGAAAGCACGACTGGTGCTGAAGCAGCTGATAAGTGCGTGACAATGCGTGACCAATCTGACAGAGGTGGTGAGAAGATAATGAGCCAGAGGGATGGGATGGATGCTGCTGCTAGATGAGACATCACTTCATTTTCTTACATTTCATAAGACATTTTCCTTATTCTGGTATTTGATTGACACTTTATATTAATCTTATAGCACTAAGAGGTGAGGGTGCAGATGATTTGCAATAAACCCAGAGAATCCTTTTAAATGTAATACATTACATAACCTTTAATCATGGCAAAAATCATAGTCATGATCATTTTTGACTGATATTGACTAATCGTTGATCTAATCTGATCTGTACGTGGATCTCAAATGGTTGAATACATTTAAGTTGACTTGAAGAGCAGCTGCCACCACTGTATAATGACCCAAATCATAATGAGACTGCAGACCAACACGCCAAGGATCCATGGCTAAGTGATGAGAAGGAGGAGGATATTGATGATTTTGATTTGATTAATTGGTTATTTTTAAACTGTTAATGAACTTTATGGCAAAGGAAAAGGTTTACAGTTAAAGCCAAATGTTTAAAGTTTTAATATTTTCTGATTAATTATCCATCTGCTAAAAAGACAAAGAAATAAAGATTTTAACACACGCTACAATTCTGTACAGTTCTGCAGAAAAAAACTTTGACATATTTGGACATTTTTTTCAAACAACACTTTTAGAGGCTGTCTTTTAGGCGGCTTTATGCCCTATTCTCACTGGATTAATATTACCTTGGGACCTCTTGTAAATTGTAATAGCCGCATGGGATATTAGTGTTTTTAATGAATCTGCCATATCTGTATTTTGCAAAGTAAAAGATTCCAGGACAAATTGCCAACCATATTTCAGCACATACATAGGTCCATAGACAAAAATAATCCTGTGCGAATCAGCATCTTTGTTGTTTAGGGTGCTAATCATTTATTTTTACTGGCCATGAGGCTGATTAAGGGAGTTTTGACACATAAATAAGTTAACATTACTGCTTTCTGGGGAGCAGATGACCTATAGAGTTGAGTATCGTATGGGATTTTTCTGATACCAGTGATAAATCAATACTTTTACATGGTACAGGTGCCTGAATTGATCATTTTGAGGGGAAAAACGTGTGCTGAAAATCAGTGGGAGATGGAAAGCTGTCTGGGTAACATAAATTATTTGCAGAAATATCTTTAGACAAACATGGGGTAAAAAAGGAACCTGGGGTAACATAACACATAACGTATTTCTTGGCTTTCATTGGGTGGCAGGGTATCAGAATGAAGTATCCCTATCTGTGTTGTAATTCGGTGCTGAGGTATCAGATGTGTTAGTACTGGTACCATGTCGATTTCAATACTCATTCCTACTGCAGATACACACAGGTGACAGACAGTATGTATGGGATGCATGTCAAGTGCAAAATGCATTAATGATTGCATTTTTGTAAAGATAAAAATGCTTGTCCTGTGCAAAAGCACCACAACAATCACTGGCGTTAAGGTAGTTCACAAACTATCAGAGGTCCACAGGTTTTACTACTCCAGTGTCAATAGTGCTTAAGGTGTAAATGGGTGAAGCTATTTTGCACTGTTCAAGGTCAGAGCCTTAAAATTAGAGCAGTTCCATATGAGTGAGGTCAATTTACCTTTAAGGTGGACAAAAGTCTCTCTCTGTTATAATTAGCTCTCTTACTTTTAAACTAACGAGAATACGTGCCATGGCTCCCTCCGCTCCTCTAAGTGAGAGCAAAAGAAGGCAAAAATGTACAAATTGTACCTTTAAAAGATGAAAACGTGTTTGTTCAATCAGTATGAGTAAGCAGAGTGATTGGTGACTGAAGGTGGCTGTGGATCAAAGTCGGCTGTGTCTCAGCTGGCAGGTCGGGGGTTTAATCTCCACCTTCTGCAGTCACACACAGATGAGTCCCAAATTGCTCCCAGTGCTGGGTAAGTGCCATGTGTTTGTGTATGAATGTATATGAATGCAGTTAGCTAATACTAATGGACACTCTTAACAGCAGCCTTCACAGCAGTATGTGAATATAGAGTGATGTTCTGTGAATGGGTAAGACTGGCCCGTGGTGTAAAGAGGGGTTTGAGTAATAAGATGACTTTTTACGAATTAAAGGAAAAAAATGTGCCATCAAACAGCAAAATAAATGATCCTGTAATGATGGAAGTAAGATTGTGTGATTAGTTGTCTATGTTGAGACGTAGAGCTGTTTGGTAGGAGGGGCAGAGCACATGCTGTTTTGTAAAGGAAGGGAGGGTGAGCTCAGTTTATCATGCAGTAAAACCTTTGAACAAAACAAGCGTAACATGGCATGTGACACAATAATCATGGAATCTTAATTATCTTGTTTCCATAACAAAGAAAGATCGACATGGAAACTGAAACTTCTGCACCAAGTGTACTCAGGTGTCAATTTTTTGGACTGGGAAGAAATCTGGGAACCTATTTGGGCCAAAACATCCACAAATTAATCCTTAACATTCTCAGTATTATGGTGTTTCTTTTAAAAACACCACTGAAATATCCCTTGGATGCCTGTTGAACGTGGAATAACCTTCCACTGAACTTAACCGCAGTGATTGGATTTATACGTGCTGCACTTTGAATGTCTGCCTGCTTTATGTAATCAACAACCTGTCACCTCCCTGCAGTGTGAGCAGGAGGACAGAAGCTGGGAGATGGTGATCAGAATGAGGAACTTAGATCACAATATTCAGATCAGAGCTTCAGCTGCTCTGTATTCAGCACTGTGTGCTATTTCATAGACAAGATTCTGCCTGTACACACGGCACAGTATCATTCTTTTAACAAATACATTCCTCTTAAGATTAAATGGGATTATTTCTATTTCAGTTCTGCTGGAACCTTTTATATGTAAATGCAAAAACCTGTCTGAACCCTTTAAAAGCATATTCATATTTAGATCCATGATCAGAGGGAAGATCTTGGCTCCGATTAAGAATACTACAAGTTTTAAACACAGAGTATATGACTTTTTCAATGGCAAATATTTTGACTTTAGATATGTATAAGTTGTTTTAATGATCTTCATGATGTTGCAGTCATTTACAACACCTGCTACATTATCAGTGGTTCTCAAATGGTGGGTCCTGAAAGGGGTCTGGCTGCAGACTTTTTTTTTTATTCTTAAACAAAGTCTAACGGTTACATTCATTAAATAACCACACTGCAAACATTACAGACTAAGCAACATTTCATAAATAAAACAGAGGACTAAATTATGAATAGACCTGTTTTAGAAGTAGTGACACAAACAATGTAATCAACGTTACTACATAAGCCAATGTAGCAAATTAATTTTAGCAACGAGAGCTTTAGTAAATGTAGTTAAAGCTAACATAGCTACATTGTTGCTTTGTGAGCTTAGCTTTGGCTACATTAGCCACATAGCTCCATTATCCATAGCTAAGTTAGCTCTAGCAATGTGAGCTTTAGCAAATGTAGCCAAATGCCTACATGGCTCTATTGTTGCTTTGTGATGTTAGGTCCAGCTACATTAGCTGCATGGCTCTGTTATCTATAACTGAGGTTGCTTTAGCAATGTGACCCTAAAAAAAATGTAGCTAAAACTAACTTAGTTATGTAGATAACTTAGATACATAGCTTACGTAGCTGTATTTTGAGCTTCGCTTTACTTCCGTAGCTCAGTTATCTATGTATCTCATGTAGCTAATGGAGCTATGTAAGCTACACTGGCTCCTTTAGAATATCTTAATGGAAGAGCTTTATTCCTGTAAGTAGACTATTTACCTGGCTTCATTGAATGTTTTATAATCAGGTTTTGCAGGTCATGTTTCTAACTTTTAGGATCCTGACCCTAACCTTAAACCCTTAACGTGAGTTCAATCAGATTTTATTTTGAAAGTTTTATGTGTATTTCTGTTCTGAGATATACGGTGTCTCAGATGAACAGTCTGTGAAAGTGTCCATCAGAGTTGAACGGTCTGCAGTCAAACTGTCTTGTAAAAAGGAGTTGCAGAAATGTTATCAGTGTGTCACGGATTGGAAAAAAACTACGGCAAAAGTTTATGATGTACAGAAGCATGAGTGCTTTCCCCATAATATTGTGTAAATCATTTCTATTTTTCAAATGAAAAACAACCAAAACGTACATGTTATGGAGTCAAATAAAACGTATCCATGCATGTCCTCTCAGGGCTACCGTATGCTGACTTATTTTGTCCCATCTCTTTCTTTATTCATGCTCTGTTCCCTCAGAAACCTTTTCATTAGCAAAATAAGTGATGGAAATTTCAATTGGAAATCAAAGTCATGATTTCTCCTTAGGAAGTAGTGGTGGGTTCTGCGGCTAGATCAGCTGAGAATCACTGATTTAGATGGATCCAATGATCACAGAGGAGGTTTTTTCAGGTTAGTTAGAAAATGACACGCTCTAAATAAATTGATTTTTCATGATTTTTGAACCACACATATTTTTAGATACACTTTTGATCTTCTGTTCAGTGTCTCCTTTCTTTCTGTTTGTTATTTAGAGGGTGTAGCTGTATTTTTGTGTCTTTTAAATTAAATGTCAACATGTCAGTGTCTCCTCTGCTTGAAGACATTTCCACAAAGAATGCAAAACATGGCTGATGTAATATCTGAACCTCTCTACACCTGTCATTCTTAGATCTAATGATCAGAGGGGAGGTACATCAGATATTTGTTCTAAATTAAGAAAAAGAACCAATGCAGTTATTAAGCTATATTTTATTTTTGATCATCTTTATTCAACACTATCCATTATTTTAAAATATGAACCTCTTTATACCATATCGGTGTAGATCAATATTAAGAAGGGATATATATATATAACAGATTTTCGTAATATGTTTGGATTATAATTTATAAACTTCAGAAACTGCATGCTCTTATACCTACAATCATTTTTTTGCTTCTGCACCTTTCAATTAAGAATGCAAAACATGTTCATTGTAATGTCTTATCCCTTTTTATACTCTTTTAATATCCAGATCCAGTGATCAGAGGAGTTATATGGCAGATCTGAGTTCCAAAATAAGAAAAAAAAACACTACACTCTCTAAACTCCTGGAATATGCATCTTTTAAACTGTTTTGGATATCAATCAGACAGCTCTATCATTTTAATGTATTCTTAATTCTAAAAAGCAATTAAAACTTAAAACTGACGATAATGACTCCTGTTTTTAGCCTTTTCTTCTTTTTTTTATTATTTTGTTCCTTAGATGCAGCAGTGATTTATAGTTTCTCCAACATACTCATTATGATGTTTAAGGCTTTGTTTTAATAAATATGATTGGTATTCTATTCCCAGTGCCTATTTAATGTCAATAAGGCTATAATTGATGTACCTACACGCACGCGGGTGGGCAGGCGCGCGTAGCCTGCAATATCCAGCTATATTAAGGTCTCACCTGGTGCCTGGATGACCTGAGTGAGCCAAATGACAGCGAGCAGCCCGACTCCACAGCAGCAGAACCGCTGGAAGGGCCGCCGGTGCCTCGCTGCTGCCGCTCTCATTCCTCAGCCGGCCGCATGTCCACCGAAAAACATCTGTTGCTCTCTCTTCCTGACACTTGTTTCACACTTTGTCTCCCTGCTAGCAGCTCCGAGCAGACCCAAGCAGCGACAAAGCGACTTCTCTGCCAAGTTGTGTCAAAAAATCCCAGCAAGGAACAAGCCCAGTTTCTGTCCCCCCGGACTCAGAGCAGACGCGGCGCTGCTTCACTTCGACAAACCTCCGGCTCGTTCATAGCTAGAGGAGGCGCAAATACAGCTCTCTGCGTTCATGTGTACAGCCTGAAAGGTCGACAGCAGATCCCACAGTGAGCTGCAGCAACAGGAGGCGACATGCTCTGAGCTCTGTGTGCCTCCACTCTCTTTAGCTCTCTCTCTCTCTATTCACACGCTGATGTCCTTCGTTTGACCACCAGGCGGCGACAAACCTCACAGTGCGCTTTGAAAAGAACTAATGTGAAGTGTTGGACCTGTTCACTTTTTGCAGACTGAAAGGAAACCGTCTTGTGTTTAGCTGTGGTGGCCATTTCTTCAAAATCGTTTAATAACAGAGGACGAACGTGTTCTGGACGGCTCATTTAAAGGGTAGGCCTACAACGCACGCAGCAACATTGGCCTGTGTTCAGAGGCGTTTTCAGGATTAGACTCCTCCTATACAGCTAATTTCGTTTAGATTAAAAAAAAATCTACATGGGAATTTTGCATTAACAGCATAGTAGTCTAACTTGTAATTTGAGTTTTAGACCACTAAATATTTTGCAAGAAATTCATTACAAAAACCCTACATTTCTGTATTTTTGAAGTTGGATTATATAAGGTACTTGGTGATAGTGCCATTGGCCTCCAGTGATTTCAGTGTACATTGCTCCTCAAACAGGATGCATTTGGAGCAGCTAGGCATACAGTGCATAGACAGGTACATGATTTGTGAGTTTAAGGTAAAATGTGCCAAAAACATCATCAGAGGAAATAAAAGATCTACAACTAGTTATTTCAATTTTCCACTTCAATAACTGACACAATATTTTCATAAGTAAACATATCATACCAACTGTAGCTTATCTTATTATCAGCCATTAGATAAATGAAGCAACAA